>NW_022681454.1:163634230-173634230 GCF_009764315.1 Trachypithecus francoisi | reverse complement strand
ATTTTTATGAATAACTAAACACAAAAGTAAGAACTAAGGTTCATACTTTCTGCATTCCAGCCCTGTAAGGACCATTTCATCACATTTTTATCTTTGTTACACTTTTATTCAGGTTTTCATTTTTTCTACATCTAGAAAGAGATTGTTCAAACTAAGAATCTGGCATTATCTCCAGGGGGGGAAATAAATGAAAGAATAAGAACATATGTACACTGCAAATTTCTTACAATTGGGAGGAAAATGCAAATTAAAGAAACAGTGGAATCTGCTTTTGACCAAGATGGAATAACTGGCACCAAATTTAACACAGCTCTGTCCCCTTCTCCCTAAAACAATAAAAAGAAAAAAGAAAAAAAAAAGCAGTGTGTGTGTGTGCGTGTGTGCATACACATACGTATATATGTATTTTTTAAAGTCAATCCCAAATATACTTTCTTTTTTACTTTTCTTTTTTTTGTCAGGTTCTCGCTCTGTCACCCTGGCTGGAGTACAGTGATGCTCGTGACTCCTCAACCTCGTGAGCTAGAGTAACTCTCCAACCTCAGCCTGTTGACTGGCTGGGATCACAGATGCCCAGTCCCATCCCAGCTAATTAATTTTGATTGATTGATTGATTGACTTTTATTATTATTTTGTAGAGACAGGGTCTCACTATGTTGCTCAGACTGGTCTCAAACTCCTGGATTTTAGCGATCTTCCCACTTCAGCTTCCCAAAGTGCTGGGATTACAGGTATGGGCTACTATGCTTAGCTGCTCCAGATCCTTGAAGTCGACTAAATCATTTTTCCAATTCCTTACTCTCCCCTGTCATAGAGTTATACATCCCTAGCCTTGCTGGTGAGGCATCGTTGGAGAGAAGGTAGAAAATGCGTCCCTTACCTACTGACTTTGAGCTTAGTCATTTGACATGGTTTTATCAATATTTATTAGCAGTCTTGAGGTGAATGGAGGCTTAAATGAACTTGATCGGGTTGGAATTGCCTTTTCATACCTCTGAATTCCTTGATGAGAAGAATGTCTCCCTGGGTAGTTTTTGAATCTAGAAAGAGGATACCTAAAGAGCATACCTGTAAACAATGACAAGCTCAATTGATTTCAGCTGAGTGCAGCAGCGGCACACTTGACCTATGGCGGTCAGTAAGACAAGTATACGTTGTTGTTAGCCATTGACAGGCTGGGATGGTTGGATATAGAAAATTATCGAAGAAATGGCTCATACAATTGTAACATCATTTCATTATGTTGTTTTATCTTTTGGGCATGCCTCTTTTGGCTAAATTCTTATTTTATTAAATTCTATTATTCTGATGTTAACTTTATCTGACAAAGAAATTCCAACCATAGATTGATTTTGGTTCATATTGACTTGGGTAGCACATTTTACATAACTTTATCTTCTGCTTTTTTGGCATGGTGTTATTTTAAGTATTTTTGTCTTTTGGGCAGCTCTTGCTTGCTTGTTGTTATTGGGATGGTAGGAGTAATTTTTGTGCAGTCTTCCAGTTTAGTATTTCAATGGATGAGCATTAAAATTATTGAGATTAATGTTGTATTAAGTGTTAGTTTTACTCCAATTTTTAATGTATCTCCAATTTTTCATTCTTTTATGTTTTCATGTTTCTATTTTTTTCATTTCTCCAATGTTTTTTAAGGATTCTTTTTCAATGTTTTGTTTGCTTACAGATTGTTTTTTTTTTTCTCTGTAAAACTGCAAAACATAAACAATAGAGTATCTTTAAAACAGTCCAATAAAAATGTTGATCACCTGGGAACAAAAATTAGTCTGAGAGTTGATTCTTTCCTTTTTTTGAGACAAGAGCCTCACCTGGTCACCCAGGCTGGAATGCAATGGCACAATCTCAGCTCACTGCAACCTCCACCTCCCAGGTTCAAGTGATTCTCTTGCCTCTGCTTCTTGAGCAGCTGGGATTACAGGCACGTGCCACTATACCTGACTAATTTCTTTGTATTTTTAGTAGAGATGGGATTTTTGCCAAGTTAGCCAGGCTAGTCTCAAACTCCTGACCTCAAGTGATCTGCCCACCTTGGCCTCCCAAAGTGCTATGATCCAAGTGCCACTGCACCTGGCCTGAGAGTTGATTCTTAACAACATCATTTGGAAGCCATAAGTCATTTAGGACACTGTGAAGAAAGAACTGAGAAAAAATAGCTGTCAATTTAAAATTCTACATCAAAAAATAGCTTTTCAAGTTCAAAAGAAAAATTGGAAAAAATCAAACAAAGCTGATGGCATTTATTAGCAACAAACTTTCACTTAAAATAAACATGAAGAATACATTGCAGATATAAAGAAAGTGATCTCAGGTGCAGGGATTGGGTAAAGAAAATATTCCTAGACCAAAAACAACAACAAAAACAAAAAAATATAGAAATACCTGGAATGCATATGTGGAGAGCTTGAGATCGAATTAAAGGGTTCCAAAGGATCTAGTTTTGTTCACAAAATGTAGATATGCATGTATAAAATATGCATGTGAAATTCAAAAAGTGGAATGTGAAAAAAATCATTGTAAAGTTAATAAAGACTTTAAGAAAAGTAGAAACACAAAATTTTAGACAAATAGTACATATTGAAGTCATAGAAATACTGTCAGCCTACCAGTAATCATATGCAGTTTATATGGTCTAAATGCTCTTTACAGTGGATGGTTATGAGACTGAGTTAAAAAATAATAATACTGTTTTTTTTTTCTGCTTAGAGACCTACTGGTAAGTAAACATACAGAAAATGTGAAAGGAAAAAAATGAAGAAAAAATAAACTGGGCAAATACTAATTAAAAGAAAGTTGATGTAGTCATATTAATATCATACAAATGGGAATTTGAGGCAAATGTCTTAGTAAACTCACAGTTATTTGCTATGTATTAATAAGGCCTTTTAAAACCAGAAATATATAATATTTTAATGGAGGTGCCCTTAATATCATGGTTTGAAACATATAAATCAAAATTTTATAGAATTTTATGGAGAAAATGACTAACCCACTCGAATATTGAGGTATTTCAACAGGCCTCTCAGTAACTGATGTATAGAGACAAAAATAGCAAAATGCAAATCAAATTTTTTCAAAACACAATAAAAATTGCTTTGTGATTTTTAAAATATGATATCCAGGGAAAAAAATCAAAATGAAATTAGAGGACTGTTTGAAAAGAATCATAATGAAAATATGTGATATCAAAATTAGTGAGTTGAAGCTTAAGCAGAACTTAGAAATATGTGCCCTTGAATACTTATCTAAAAATAAGAAAAGCTGCAAATTACTGTGTTAAATATCTGCCTTAGGCAGTTCATAAACAGTACAGCAATAAAAACTTTGAAAAATATGAAAGGAATTAATAAAGATTAAAGCCGGGATCAATGAAAAATATATTCAACAGAGAATGTGAACAAAGTCAAAAGTTTGCATAGGCACGGATGTCATCAGAGCTTTTCACATTTTGTTCTTATTCTGCTTCCAGGCATTTTCCACCCTATTGAATTCAAGCATGGCTCTGCAACTTATTTTGACCAAGATATTGTGTGCAGAAGTAACTTAGGATTTCTGTGTGGATTCTTTGGGGCCTACTTTTCCAGTCGAACCCTGGTGGCCAACAATGATGTCACCAATGGAGAGTGTTCCATCAGCTTGCAACCTGATGAGAGGATCTACAATTGGAAAAGAAACGAAGAAGCAAACAAAAACTCTGGATCACACTAAGTTTGAGGTCTAAGGAAAAAAAAAAAAAAACACATTTCAAACCACTAAAAGTGTGAGATTTTATATACCTGCCACATAACTCAGCCTATCTTGTTGGTTCTTTGAAAATAATAATAAAACAGACAGTCTTGGCTAATCATAAACACACACATACAAACACACAAGCGTGCACACACAAACAATATGTGGATGTATTTTTAAGGAAGAAAGAGAAATAATATACGTGATGCGGATATTAAAGTATACTTTAAAGAGCCTTAAAGACTGTCATGCCAGTGAATTTATAAAATAAAATAAAAATTAGAAAGGCTCTAGCAAGACTGAGTCAAGATTGACTCAAAATCCTTCATAGTTCTCTACCAATTAAGAATTTCAGTCAGTATTTTAAAATCCTTACACAAATGAAACACCAGATCCAAGTGACCTTAAAAGTAAGTTGTATCAAATAGTAAATAAACCTGACATTACATAAACTCTACAGAAGTAAAGGAAGGAGCATTTGTTACCTTATTTTATAAGGTTAATGAAACCTTAATACCAAAACCTGACAAGGTAAGTGATAGGAGAAAGAAAATTACTTACCATGCTAGTCGTTAATACGCAGTACAGTATTAGCAAAATGAATCCAGTAGTAAACTTAAAGAAAAGACAAAGCTTACATTGTTGGGTTGATCCCTATTAACAGACGAAAGGAGGAAAACATAATATATGTTATTTTCCTGATAGAAAAAAAGGCTGTTAGTAAAAATCTTTATCAATTTGTGATTAAGTTACTAGAAATTTAAAGCAAAATGCCCTCAACTAAGGGCATCATAAAATAATGAAGTAAATATAATTTTTATGGTAAAGTATTAAAGCAGTTGCTTTTAGACCGGATACACTGTCATCACTTCTTTTCAACATTGTACTTGAAGCCCTAACCATGAAAATGAAGAAAGAAAGAAAATTGATTGAAAAATGAAGTAACGAAAGCATGACTATTTTCAGATTGTCTATTCAGAAACTCCAAAGAAACCATGGGGAAATTCTAAAATTAATACATGAGTTTGCTAATTTTTCCAGATGGGTGATCAATGTGTCAATCACAGTTTTATACACAACAAATAATAATTTTTAATGTAAACTAAAAATGATCTTAATACCTATACTAAAAATTAAGATATGCCAACTCATAACAGAGATTACTTTTTAGTATTTTATTTATTATTTTATATTTTATTTTAGATATGGTTGTCTTGCTTCTTTGCCCAGGCTGGAGTGCAGTGGTGCAATCATAGCTTACTATAGCCTCAAAATCCTGGGATCAAGCTATTTTCCCACCTTGGCCTCCCAAAGAGATTATTTACTTATAGAAAATAAGACTTTATTAAAAGACATTGATGCAGTTATAAATATTGGGAGAAGGTTATGATTGTGATTGCAATATGGTGAAGTTGTCAGTTCTCCGCCAATTGATCATAGGTGAATGCATTCATAATCAAAACCTCATGGTATTTTACTTTAGAATTTATTAAACATAGTCTAAAATTTATATGAGAGAACAAAGGACAAGAAATAGCCAAAACTTTCCTGAAAAATAAAGAACAGAAGTTACTAACAGTATTAAGATTATGGGGCATTGCGGCAAGAACAAGAAGACAGAAGATGTTCAGAAGATGTTTTAAGAGTGTATTTTCTTCTCCCTGAGTAGTAAGGATTTCTTAAATCAAATGTAAATAGCACAATGAAAATATTGATTGCCTTGTCAGTATTAAAGTGTACACAGTTCTTTTCACTAAAAAATATGTACAGAAGGGCTGTGGTGTAGTCATACTGTCATTACACTAATGGTTTTAGAGTGTAAACTTATGCAACCATATTGTAAAACAATTTAGAAATCTCTTGTGAAGTTGAACTTATATGTACCTTATCATCATAAAATTTCAAGGACAAACCTTACAACTGGGTACCAGGAGTGATGTTCCCATAGATACATCAATCAGAATAGATAAAAATATCAGCTGCCTCAATTTTCATTAATGGGAGAATAGTAGAATGAATGGTTACATTATGGTAGAATCATACCATAAAATATTATTTAGCAGTACAAATGATTAAATGCATAAACATTATTGATTCTGAAAATACAATATGAATTTAAAATTTTATAAAATAGAGAATTCCATTTGTATAAAGGACAAAAAGGCAGATAAACAATTTACAGATGATAAATAGATCGGCAATAAAACTTTGAAACCAAGAAAAGAAGAATTCATGATATGATGACTTTGAGATTGGGGGAAGAGGAATGAACCCAGATCAAATGAATTTAAGGTTTAACTAATGTTCTAGCTCATCATCTGGGAGTGGAGTACATGTATGTTAATTGTATTAAAATGTGTATTCATGTGTGCAAGCAGGGTTTTTTTTTTTTTGTCTTTTTTTTTGTTTGTTTCTTTTTTTGTGTCTCATTATGTTGCCCAGGCTGATCTGCAGCTCCTGGGTTCAAGTGGTCCTCCCACCTCGGTCTCTGTAAAGGGTGGGATTACAGGTGTGAGCCACCGTGGCTAGCTCTTCTTTTAAAAATATGACAAATTTTACAACATTAGTATTTTTTTTTAGACAAGTCTCCCTATGTCACCCAGGCTGTAGTGCTGTGGCATGATCATAGTTCACTGCAGCCTTGAATTTCTGGGCTCAAACGATCCTCTCGCCCCAGCCCCCTAAGTAGTTGGGACCTCAAGTGTGCGTCACCACATGTGGATACTTTTTTTTTTTTTGGTAGAGACGAGGTCTTGTTTTCTTGCCCAGGCTGGTCTTGAACTCCTGAACTCAAATGATCCTCCCACTTTGGCCTCCCAAAGTGCTGGGATTACAAGCCTAAGCCACCACACCTGGAGAATATTTGCAATTTTTAAACTTAGAAAGGTATATTTATACATGTTATGCTTTTCTCCTAATGCTTACACCTATCTTTTTTTGACCTGTGTTTCTACGTTTCTCTTACCAATGTTAAAACTTAATAATTATGTTCACTCCCCAAGTAAGCTTAAAAACTTTACAAAACTTGTACATTTTTCTAGTATTCCCCAAAAAAACTCATGTTTATTTTTATGTCATTGTCTATTTATTAAATATTTTTCTTCCAGATGTATTGTATGTACAATAAATGTTCTGAGGTCTTGAATGCCTGGAGTCTTTTATGTAGCACCTTTGCATTTATGATAGTGTGAAACGCTTTCCTTGTGGTAATTTACAAATATTACTTCATTTTTTTCTTCCATTCAGTGTTGTAGTTGAAAAAGCTTATGTTGATCTTATGTTCCTAACTTTTAGGAGGACTATTTTTGTTTTCTTTCTGGGAGATTGTCACTGATATTCTTAAATTTCACTAGCATGTGTTCAGTGCCAGTTATTTCTTATTTTTCCTTTTGGATGTTTCTGAGCCAGTCTTTTCCGTCTAAGTTGTATTAGCCTTATTTTTGAGCCCTGCACGTCATCCTCTACATTTCCGCATCCCCTGTGTTTTGCAGTCACAGTGGTGGACGGTGTCCTGGGTCTTCTGGCAGCATCTCACCTCGGGTATCAATTGCATCTCTCAGCTTTTCTGCCGTCAGGAATTCGCTTATACAGGGTGCCTGGAGCAGACAAAAGTTTAAGGACCCAAGACTCTGTTCTGTGGCCTCTGTTCTCACTCATAAGTGGGAATTGAACAATGAGAACACATGGACACAGGGAGGGGAACATCACACACCGGGGCCTGCCAAGGGGGGGGGTCTTGCATTAAGAGAAATACCTAATGTAGGTGACAGGTTGATGGGTGCAGCAAACCACCGTGACACGTGTATAACTATGTAACAAAACTGCACGTTCTGCACATGTACCCCAGAACTTAAAGTATAATAATAATAATAATAATAACAATAATAAACCTCAAGACTCTATCCTTGGAGACAGTGGATACCTGTTCTAGGTTGGGCCCTCAGAGTCTCCAGCAGGAATCCGCCACCATTGCTCAATAACAAGCCATTTTCTCCTGAGACAGCTTCATTCAAGTCTTCACTTGTGCTTGCTGGAATCACCTGCGTGAGGTGGTAGTGTTAGGTGCTGTTTCTGGGGAAAATAAAACTGTGAAATTTACAATATGTCTTTCTATACATCCAGAAGCTCTACTGAATATTATTTCTGTAAATACTGTCTCCTTTCTATTTCCATTCTTCGAAAGCTCCTGTTAAAGAGAAACTGTTTCTTCTAATTCTATCCTTTAGAGTAATTATTTTTCTCATATTTTCTTTCTAGCTATTCCATCTTAAACATTTCTGGAAGAATTTCTCACCTCAATTTACCAACTCAGTAATTTTCACTTTGCCAGTAGCTCATGAGAATTTTAATTAAAAAATGAGCTTTGGATAGCAGATGTAAGGTAAGCTGACATAATGTAATTTGTATTGTTAACATTGTTTGAAAAATAATCATTTGTCAAAAAGAAAAGTGATATGATTAAATTTATTCTTTGTCAAAAAGAAATTTAACATGTCTCAATTTCTTTAAAC
Source organism: Trachypithecus francoisi (assembly GCF_009764315.1). Lineage (NCBI taxonomy): Eukaryota > Metazoa > Chordata > Mammalia > Primates > Cercopithecidae > Trachypithecus > Trachypithecus francoisi. The sequence goes on along the minus strand of NW_022681454.1, from coordinate 173,625,975 downwards.
CACTTAGAAAAATTAGACAAAGTCACCATAAATTTCTCCATATCTTTAATTATCACAGAAATTTTAGAATTATCTCATGTATTTCATGATGTTCTTTAAACACACACACAAACATTTTATACACACACATATATGCACACTGAATATTTTTAATCCTAACGACAATTTTTCTGAACTATTAAAAAGTAATTCCAAAGTATTGTTTGAATCATTTTTAGATGAAATCCCAATTAAAATTATACTCAAGTTCTTGAATATATATATTTTTAATTCACACAAAACAGATCAGATACTTTAAGCATTTCTTGAAGTATATTCTATATTTTTTATTTTTTAAACATCATATGTTCTTACAATGCTAATTTCAAAGAACTACTTTGAAACATAATTGTACAATTATCCTTTAAAACTGTGGAAAATTCACAAGTAGAAAAAGAGATAGAGTCACTTAGATTTTCCCTATGGCTTTTCAACAAAGTTACTTGTAAATATCTCTCCTTCTTGTGGGCCACTGATTATATCAATAGCCTCAGCCAAAACCTTTGGACTTCTCTACTGCTGTCTTAATTATAGCAATAATTCTTATCTGTTTCGCAGGGGTGGTGAGAAAAGGAATTAAATTCTTGTTTATAAAATGAAGGAGAAATGTACAATTAATAAAATCAAAACCATTTTAACTATGATACCTTTTTAAAGATATTTAAATTATCAGAATATCAAAATCTATAAAGGAACATCAAAATAAAATTTATGTATAATAATTTAATTTATAGTATGTGCATTCTGTATATGTTTTCAACTATAGACATTTTTTCACCAGACCATAAGTTTCTATATGTAGTGCATCATTAACATTAATTTTAAAAAATGTTTACATTAAATGATTCATATGTTAATTCAAGCATTATGTTTTGTGTGCTATAAAGCAAACAAAACCTATCATTTATATATTTGGAAATTTTAAATTTTGTTGTGGGTTTTTAGTGAGATATATTTCAGGTTTGTATTTTCTATTCAAGATATATAGCTTTGCCCTCATAATTGCTTAACTTTAAATGCTTAAATACTCAAATAATTATATATTGACTAAAATGCCAATAGTTTGATTGGCTGTCTCAACTGCACAGTGAATAATTAAGCATAAAATTGGCTTTCAATATACAGTATCATATCAGCTTATTACCAAAATATAATTTTATTTTGAATCAGTACTCATATTCATTTCAACTTTACAATCCATTACAGCACACTGTGTATAGTAGGAACTCAACACATATAATTTGAATAAACCAATTAATAAAAGCTGATAAGAAATGTCAGAACTTTGGTTATTTTGTCAACTAAGAGGTCAATTAGAGTTCCTGTTTGATGGATACAAACAGCTAATTAAAGTAGCCATTTCCATTTATATGATACCACCTTGATAATTTGGTACTAGATAAATATCTTTTCAATTACGTTTTCTCTGCTACCTTCTCTTACGGCATTTCCGAATCACAGGCCATGCTGTAATCTATTTCTATTCAATGCAGATTTTGATGAAACATCTCAGTATCTTGGACTTGGGTATCTCCATTTTTACTAAAAATTTTCAAGGACATGTTTAAACGTGACACAAATCCCTGGTGAACTCACAACTCTTCTGTTTATAATGGCAATAAAAATCAAGATTAAAAAGACATAGCACATATTTATAGCTATACTTCGAACATTCTGGGAAGAACATCTTGACATTGAATGTTGCCGGCACATTTTGCATGGGATGAACAAAATATGTCACAGGTAACTGTTTCTATTCCAAATCTCTTTTTGCACTGTCTCCATCCATGAAAAGTGGTCATAAGGACATCTTTGTAATTCATATACTCAAGAGCTTTAGTTTAACATTCATTTTACAAATTAGATTCTACTTAGATTTGGGTCAGTTTTATGTTTGGTCATATGAAGGCCAACTTTTGTACCACAGAAAAGAAGCGATCAGGTGGGATTTGAACTAGGAAATCCAAGATGCCCTAGTTTCCAACCTTTCCTTTTATCTATAAGGATCTGACCATTTCATTAATTTAAATTCTTCATTCTGGTTTAAGCAAAGGTGAAAGTACAACTTTAGCTAAAGGGTAACTGTACTTAGTTTGGTATAGATTCACTTACATGGTATGCAGAATATGAAAAATGAATACAGCAATAATAATCACTTTGTTATTGCAAATTTTCTATGCAACTCAGGGAAATGCTTCAAAAGAAGGATTCTCAAGGTAATTTCTATTGAAAACCTGCAAAAGTAATCTTTCTCCTGCATTTTTAGGTTAAAAAATGAGTTTAACTAAAAATATGCCCCACACAGGCATTTTCTCCTAGTTTGAAAAATGTACTTAATTATCTTTAGGATAAGGATATTTTCTTTCAAATCTGCCCCCTGAGGTTCACTCACTTATTCCATACTTGTCACAGAAAGGTCAGGTCTCCCTGGTGTTTGTGGATACTTGGTCCACAAACTTAGAATGTTTGAAAGTCAAAGAAGAGAAAGAAGATGAAAATATTATTTCTTCCTTATATAATAGCTCTTTTCCTCTTTTTAAAAAATAAATTTATCTCAAAATAAAGTACAGATTATTTTCACTTATTAAATGCTCAAAATTGAAAAAGGAATTTCCAAATGTGAAATTATACGTTATTAAACAATTCACAAGGGCACTCGATTAACTGTGAGAAACCAATTTAGAATGAATCACCCCAAAATCGTTATGTTGAAGAATAATACTATATTACTTAATAAAATTCATTTTTACCCATGCCATACAATCATAAATCTGGGTCAAATTATTCAAGAAAATATTGCATAATTGTTATACTATATTACCAGATTTTTTTTTTCTAAATTAAAAAACTAAAAGTTCCCAAAATTGGCAAGTTATAAGTAAGAGTTGTCATTACCTAGGAAACTTTCCTTACCCCTTGCATAAGTCATCTTTATTGCCTGCTAGTTATAGATGTTAGAAAATGACTCTGGCCACATACACAGAAAATGAATTTAGAAATTTATAACGGGGTCACAAAAAACAATGCGAAGCCTAGAGAAGTAGATTCTGAAATCTCACTAGAATCAGGAAGCAGAGGTTAAACAGCTCAGCACAGTATGGTTAGAATGCTTCTACTGTCATGGCCATTACTGTATCTTTGTCAACGTCACTCCTGTTTTCAGTTCTAAGGGAGATGCCTGAAGAAACCTAATGCTGTGGCCTCTTTGTCTCCCACCGTCTGGTGTCGTCACCATGGGTGATGGCATTTTATCGGCTCCTTCTCTATCCTTTGCCAGTGCCCTAGCTGAGAGGAGATGCCCGGATTCAAAGTTCACAGTGTGGATTTTTCTAAACAGAAATAGCCCTTATGTACAAGAAAATGTCCTCTCCAGAACTACATTTCTCTTCTCTCTTTTTTTTTTTTTTTTCATAGCACACAAATCAGTAGGTTTGGGGATACTAAATTTGTGGTGAATTTAGATGGCCACCTAGGATGCTTGTGTGATCATTCCTTCATTTGTCAAATTTGTAATTAACTTACAGAATTTTAAATAGGAAAAAAGAAAAAGGGAGAGATGAAGAGTTGCTTGATACTTAAATCCCTTGTGTTGGTTGCTGACAGCAGTTGCCTAATATCACCTCATTCCTTTCTGGACAGAACTTCGGGATTTTGTTCAGGGTCTCAGCAGTCCTGTGACTATTGCCTGAGGAACACAGAAGGAGTGCCAGGTATATCTAACATCTGTGCTTTCTTTATGTCAGCATGGCATCCAATCATGTATAGGTGTTTCTTATTTTTTTAATATGGGCAATATCTTAATAACCAATGGCCCTACTTAGAGTTTCAAAGTCTTGCTTATTTCTATAGATTTTACTTCTGAGGGTCCCTAACTATCTACTTTTTTCCTGATGTCTAGATCCTGCATGTAAGCAAGAGAAAGAAGAGAGCGAGACAGAGAGAGAGATGATAGTTGGGAAATGTAAGTACCTAATATCACAGAACAGTTATTTATTAAAATGGTATTACTTTTTCTACCCTTTCCTAATATATTATTTATTGTTTATTTATTTATTTATTTATTTTTATTATACTTTAAGTTCTAGGGTACATGTGCATAACGTGCAGGTTTGTTACATATGTATACTTGTGCCATGTTGGTGTGCTGCACTCATCAACTCGTCAGCACCCATCAATTCATCATTTATATCATGTATAACTCCCCAATGCAATCCCTCCCCCTCCCCCCTCCCCATGATAGGCCCCAGTGTGTGATGTTCCCCTTCCTGAGTCCAAGTGATCTCATTGTTCAGTTCCCACCTATGAGTGAGAACATGCAGTGTTTGGTTTTCTCTTCTTGTGATAGTTTGCCAAGAATGATGGTTTCCAGCTGCATCCATGTCCCTACAAAGGACGCAAACTCATCCTTTTATATGGCTGCATAGTATTCCATGGTGTATATGTGCCACATTTTCTTAATCCAGTCTGTCACAGATGGACATTTGGGTTGATTTCAAGTCTTTGCTATTGTGAATAGTGCTGCAATAAACATACGTGTGCATGTGTCTTTGTAGTAGAATAATTTATAATCCTTTGGGTATATACCCAGTAGTGGGATGGCTGGGTCATATGGTACATCTAGTTCTAGATCCTTGAGGAATCGCCATACTGTTTTCCATAATGGCTGAACTAGTTTACAATCCCACCAACAGTGTAAAAGTGTTCCTATTTCTCCACATCCTCTCCAACACCTGTTGTTTCCTGATTTTTTAATGATTGCCATTCTAACTGGTGTGAGATGGTATCTCATTGTGGTTTTGATTTGCATTTCTCTGATGGTCAGTGATGATGAGCATTTTTTCATGTGTCTGTTGGCTGTATGAATGTCTTCTTTTGAGAAATGTCTGTTCATATCCTTTGCCCACTTTTTGATGGGGTTGTTTTTTTCTTGCATATTTGTTTCAGTTCTTTGTAGATTCTGGATATTAGCCCTTTGTCAGATGAGTAGATTGCAAAAATTTTCTCCCATTCTGTAGGTTGCCTGTTCACTCTGATGGTAGTTTCTTTTGCTGTGCAGGAGCTCTTTAGTTTAATTAGATCCCATTTGTCAATTTTGGCTTTTACTGCCATTGCTTTTGGTGTTTTAGACATGAAGTCCTTGCCCATGCCTATGTCCTGAATGGTACTACCTAGATTTTCTTCTAGGGTTTTTATGGCATTAGGTCTAACATTTAAGTCTCTAATCCATCTTGAATTAATCTTCGTATAAGGAGTAAGGAAAGGATCCAGTTTCAGCTTTCTACTTATGGCTAGCCAATTTTCCCAGCACCATTTATTAAATAGGGAATCCTTTCCCCATTTCTTGTTTCTCTCAGGTTTGTCAAAGATCAGATGGCTGTAGATGTGTGGTATTATTTCTGAGGACTTTGTTCTGTTCCATTGGTCTATATCTCTGTTTTGGTACCAGTACCATGCTGTTTTGGTTACTGTAGCCTTGTAGTATAGTTTGAAGTCAGGTAGCGTGATGCCTCCAGCTTTGTTTTGACTTAGGATTGTCTTGGCAATGCGGGCTCTTTTTTGGTTCCATATGAACTTTAAAGCAGTTTTTTTCCAATTCTGTGAAGAAACTCATTGGTAGCTTGATGGGGATGGCATTGAATCTATAAATAACCTTGGGCAGTATGGCCATTTGCATGATATTGATTCTTCCTATCCATGAGCATGGTATGTGTCCTCTTTCATTTCACTGAGCAGTGGTTTGTAGTTCTCCTTGAAGAGGTCCTTTACATCCCTTGTAAGTTGGATTCCTAGGTATTTTATTCTCTTTGAAGCAATTGTGAATGGAAGTTCATTCATGATTTGGCTCTCTGTTTGTCTGTTACTGGTATATAAGAATGCTTGTGATTTTTGCACATTAATTTGTATCCTGAGACTTTGCTGAAGTTGCTTATCAGCTTAAGGAGATTTGGGCTGAGACAATGGGGTTTTCTAAATATACAATCATGTCATCTGCAAACAGGGACAATTTAACTTCTTCTTTCCTAACTGAATACCCTTGATTTCTTTCTCTTGCCTGATTGCCCTAGCCAGAACTTCCAACACTATGTTAAATAGGAGTGGTGAGAGAGGGCATCCCTGTCTTGTGCCAGTTTTCAAAGGGAATTTTTCCAGTTTTTGCCGATTCAGTATGATATTAGCTGTGGGTTTGTCATAAATAGCTCTTATTATTTTGAGGTACGTTCCATCAATACGAATTTATTGAGTGTTTTTAGCATGAAGGGCTGTTGAATTTTGTCAAAGCCTTTTCTGCATCTATTGAGATAATCATGTGGTTCTTGTCTTTGGTTCTGTTTATATGCTGGATTATGTTTATTGATTTGTGAATGTTGAACCAGTCTTGCATCCCAGGGATGAAGCCCACTTGATCATGGTGGATAAGCTTTTTGATGTGCTGCTGAATCCCGTTTGCCAGTATTTTATTGAGGATTTTTGCATCGATGTTCATCAGGGATATTGGTCTAAAATTCTCTTTTTTTGTTGTGTCTCTGCCAGGCTTTGGTATCAGGATGATGTTGGCCTCATAAAATGAGTTAGGAGGATTCCCTCTTTTTCTATTGATTGAATAGTTTGAGAAGGAATGGTACCAGCTCCTCCTTGTACCTCTGGTAGAATTCAGCTGTGAATCCATCTGGTCCTGGACTGTTTTGGTGGGTAGGCTATTAATTATTTCCTCAATTTCAGAGCCTGCTATTGGTCTATTCAGGGATTCAACTTTTCCTGGTTTAGTCTTGGGAGAGTGTAAGTGTCCAGGAAATTATCCATTTCTTCTAGATTTTCCAGTTGATTTGCATAGAGGTGTTTATAGTATTCTCTGATGGTCGTTGTATTTCTGTGGGGTTGGTGGTGATATCCCCTTTATCATTTTTTATTCTGTCTATTTGATTCCTCTCTCTTTCTTTTTATTAGTCTTGCTATCGGTCTGTCAATTTGTTGATCTTTTCAAAAAAACAACTCCTGGATCATTGATTTTTTTGGAGGGTTTTTGTGTCTCTATCTCTTCAGTTCTGCTCTGATGTAGTTATTTCTTGCCTTCTGCTAGCTTTTGAATGTGTTCGCTCTTGCCTCTCTAGTTCTTTTATTGTGATGTTAGAGTGTCCATTTTAGATCTTTCCTGCTTTCTCTTGTGGGCATTTAGTGCTATAAATTTCCCTCTACACACTGCTTTAATGTGTCCCAGAGATTCTGGTATGTTGTATCTTTGTTCTCATTGGTTTCAAAGAACATCTTTATTCTGCTTTCATTTCGTTATGTACCCAGTAGTCATTCAGGAGCAGGTTGTTTAGCTTCCATGCAGTTGAGCGGTTTGATTGAGTTTCTTAGTCCTGAGTTCTAGTTTGATTGCACTGTGGTCTGAGAGACAGTTTGTTATAATTTCTGTTCTTTTACATTTGCTGAGGAGTGCTTACTTCCAATTATGTGGTCAATTTTGGAAGAAGTGCGATGTGGTGCTGAGAAGAATGTATATTCTGTTGGTTTGGGGTGGAGAGTTCTATAGATGTCTATTAGGTCTCCTTGGTGCAGAGATGAGTTCAATTCCTGGATATCCTTGTTAACTTTCTGTCTCGTTGATCTGTCTAATGTTGACAGTGGAGTGTTGAAGTCTCCATTATTATTGTATGGGAGTCTAAGTCTCTTTGTAAGTGTCTAAGGACTTGCTTTATGAATCTGGGTGCTCCTGTATTGGGTGCATATATATTAGGATAGTTAGCTCTTCCTGTTCAATTGATCCTTTACCGTTATGTAATGGCCTTTGTCTCCCTTGATCTTTGATGGTTTAAAGTCTGTTTTATCAGAGACTAGGATTGCAACCCCTGCTTTTTTTTGTTCTCCATTTGCTTGGTAGATCTTCCTCCATCCCTTTATTTTGAGCCTATGTATGTATCTGCATGTGAGATGGGTCTCCTGAATATAGCAGACTGGTGGGTCTTGATTCTTTATCCAGTTTGCCAGTCTGTGTCTTTTAATTGGAGCATTTAGTCCATTAACATTTAAGGTTAATATTGTTATGTGTGAACTTGATCCTGCCATTATGATATTAACTGGTTATTTTGCTCATTAGTTGATGCAGTTTCTTCCTAGCCTCGATGGTCTTTACATTTTGGCATGTTTTTGCAATGACTGGTACCGGTTGTTCCTTTCCATGTTTAGGACTTCCTTCAGGGTCTCTTGTAAGGCAGGCCTGGTGGTGACAAAATCTCTAAGCATTTGCTTATCTGTAAAGGATTTATTTCCTTCACTGATGAAACTTAGTTTGGGTGGATATGAAATTCTGGGTTGAAAATTCTTTTCTTTAAGAACGTTGAATATTGGCCCCCACTCTCTTCTGGCTTGTAAAGTTTCTGCCGAGAGATCTGCTGTTAGTCTGATGGGCTTCCCTTTGTGGGTAACCCGACCTTTCTCTCTGGCTGCCCTTAAGATTTTTCCTTCATTTCAACTTGGTGAATCTGGCAATTATGTGTCTTGGAGTTGCTCTTCTCGAGGAGTATCTCTGTGGCATTCTCTGTATTTCCTGAATTTGAATGTTGGCTGCCCTACTAGGTGGGGAAGTTCTCCTGGATGATATCCTGAAGAGTGTTTTCCAACTTGGTTCCATTTTCCCCCTCACTTTCAGGCACCCCAATCAGACGTAGATTTGGTCTTTTACATAATCCCATACTTCTTGCAGGCTTTGTTCATTTTTTTTCTTCTTTTTCTTTTGTTTCTCTTCTCGCTTCATTTCATTCATTTGATCCTCAATCGCTGATACTCTTTCTTCCAGTTGATCGAGTCGGTTACTGAAGCTTGTGCATTTGTCACGTATTTCTCGTGTCATGGTTTTCATCTCTGTCATTTCGTTATGACCTTCTCTGCATTAATTATTCTAGCTGTCAATTCTTCCACTCTTTTTTCAAGATTTTTAGTTTCTTTGTGCTGGGTACGTAATTCCTCCTTTAGCTCTGAGAAGTTTGATGGACTGAAGCCTTCTTCTCTCATCTCGCCAAAGTCATTCTCTGACCAGCTTTGATCCGTTGCTGGCGATGGGCTGCGCTCCTTTGCAGGGGGAGATGCGCTCTTATTTTTTGAATTTCCAGCTTTTCTGCCCTGCTTTTTCCCCTTCTTTGTGGTTTTGTCTGTCTCTGGTCTTTGATGATGGTGATGTAGTGATGGGGTTTTGGTATAGGTGTCCTTCCTGTTTGATAGTTTTCCTTCTGACAGTCAGGACCCTCAGCTATAGGTCTGTTGGAGATTGCTTGAGGTCCACTTCAGACCCTGTTTGCCTGGGTATCAGCAGCAGAGGTTGCAGAAGATGGAATATTGCTGAACAGCGAGTATACCTGTCTGATTCTTACTTTGGAAGCTTCCTCTCAGGGGTGTACTCCACCCTGTGAGGTGTGGGGTGTCAGACTGCCCCTAGTGGGGGATGTCTCCCAGTTAGGCTACTCAGGGGTCAGGGACCCATTTGAGCAGGCAGTCTGTCCGTTCTCAGATCTCAACCTCTGTGTTGGGAGATCCACTGCTCTCTTCAAAGCTGTCAGACAGAGTCATTCGCGTCTGCACAGGCCTCTGCTGCTTCCCCTGTTGTTTTTTAGCTGTGCCCTGTCCCCAGAGGTGGAGTCTACAGAGACAGGCAGGTTTCCTTGAGCTGCTGTGAGCTCCACCCAGTTTGAGCTTCCCAGCAGCTTTGTTTACCTACTTTAGCCTCAGCAATGGCAGGCGCCCCTCCCCCAGCCTGGCTGCTGCCTTGTGGTTAGATCGCTGCAGACTGCTGTGTTAGCAATGAGGTAGGCTCCGTGGGCGTGGGACCCTCCGGCCAGGTGTGGGATATATTCTCCTGGTATGCCTGTTTGTTTAAAGTGCAGTATTGGGGTGGGAGTTACCCGATTTTCCAGGTGTTGTGTGTCTCAGTTCCCCTGGCTAGGAAAAGGGATTCCCTTCCTCCTTGCGCTTCCCAGGTGAGGCGATGCCTCGCCCTGCTTCAGCTCTGGCTGGTCAGCTGCAACAGCTGACCAGCACCGATTGTCCGGCACTCCCTAGTGAGATGACCCCAGTACCTCAGTTGAAAATGCAGAAATCACCAGTCTTCTGTGTCGCTCATGCTGGGAGTTGGAGACTGGAGCTGTTCCTATTCGGCCATCTTGCTCCGCCCCTCCCTAATATTTTTTAAAGAAAGTTAGCTTCGTGAATACTCAATAAATAGTAATGTTCCATTCCACTTTGTAATAGCTCATGAAACTGCCTAAAAGATTGTGGATGCATATTTTTTACTTTCCATTAAATTATTAACAAATAGATTAACACTTTCAGTTTCTCAAACTGTTTTTTAAACTTTTTACTGTAATTTTTATTTGTGTCAAATAGAGTCTTGAGAATAGCATTAACTGTTCAAAGAACTAACTTCATCATTCAGCAGTATCTGATTAACCTTTGGCAGAAAGTAATACACTTGACAATACTTTTCAAAAATTTTCCACCATACAGATTGAAATTTTTACAAGAGCAATGTCTCATACCATTGCAGAAGTGGACACCTATAGCTGAAATGCTGAAGAGCACTTGTAACTTCAAGTAGAAATCTATAGACATAGCTAACCTTTCAAGGACAAAAACTTTGACAATGACCTCTGAAAAAAGAAAAGAAAAGAGAAAAATGCTTTAGGAAAGGAATGAGAGTCCAGGAAATGCTTTTCTTCTCAGACCTTGGAGAAAAATATCACCTAGATTAAGAAGCAAAATAGAGATTTTTTACACTGCAATAATAAATTCAGAGGGCTTGAAGATTACACATGTTTCCCAGTTCAATGTTTGCCCCTTTCATGACCAAGGCCATCTTCAATCAATCATCAGATAACAATATGTTTTAACCCTAAATACCCTTGGGTCATCTTTTAGGCATGAAAAATAGTTTTATGATTAAGGTAGATTTTTACTAAAATCACATTATATATTAAATACTTTTTATAAAAATAGGATTCTAATTTCTTTTACAAATATAAGCTTCAATGGATTGTTCCCTCTAAAGGAATAAAGTGAAACTCTACTATCTTCTCGAATGTGCAGGTCCCAGTCAATTAGATGTTTCATGTTTTTTTAACTTGCCTATGCCTCAGTGGATGATGTCTGGAACAAATATCCACCGAGGCATAGAAAAGTTAAATATAATTTCTATAACTTTCAATGACAATAATATGTTATTGGAATCATCATTGTTTTAAGTACATATTACTTGGGAAATAGTGATGTGGTTGTCTTGGGTTTCCTGAACGATGTATAGCATTTCTGCAGGTGACTAGTGAGAGGTATTGCTTGAGGATAAAATAAATTGGTGGGGAGACAGAGAAAGAGATTCACCTTTATTGGTCAATTGGGGAAGAACAGATGCTTTATAGCAAGGAGTTGCATTAAAAAATCATGTTATTGGCATTTGATTTGACTGGAGGCAGAATAATAATTCAGCTATGACATTATTTTAGCAATTGAGATGGAGTGGAAACAACTTGAAAAAAGACAAAGAAGAAGCATTAAAGATTTAACTTAATCTTATTTAAAAATCACTAAATTTGGAGGCTGGTGGAGATTTGTGATAAAAGAAAACAGTGAGCAGAAGATTACTGAACCCAGGTCCTTATGGAAGGTGTCACCAACAATGGTTACCCAGAATGAAATACCAAGTAAAGTATCACAGATAAGAGAGCTTGGCAAGTTCTTTCCTGAATAGTCAGATAGTATATATTTTGGCTTTGCTAAATGTGAACCCGAAATTAGCTATTGCAACTACTCAGCTCAGCTGTTCTAGGATGAAGAAAGCTGGAGACAACAAGTAAATAAACAGGCGTGACTGTGTTCCAATAATATTTTATTTACAAAAACGGGAAGTGGGATGGATTTGGTTCACAGGTAATAATTTGCCGGCTATGTAGTTATCAATTTTGAAATAAAAAGTATCAAATGAAATGTCAAGTAGCCTATAGAGATTTACCTGTAGTTCAGGCAAAATAGAAACAGATTTACAACGAACAGTTTAGAAATAAGTTGACAAAGGATGCGTAAATTTTAATTATGTTACTTTTATTAATATATATCTCTTCAACTCTGGGGATAGCACAGATAGATTACCGCTCATGACAAAGAGGAGATTTGCTTAACTGAGACTCAGAACAATCTTGGAAGGGGTGATAGCGTGTGGCGCTTCCGGAATGATGGGATCGGGTAACAGCATTTTTAGCCTAATGGCGTTACTTCTTTGCAGACATTTTTAGCTGATGGTTTGGTATTTACTCTTTAAGTTTGCCTTCTCAGAGTAACCTCCTCGAATGTTGTACCATTTTTCTCTCCATCATGATGATGCTGTAAGAATATAGTGAAATGTACCCTGTTTGCATTCACTTTTACTCTGAGAAAGATGAGAAGAGTCATTAAAGGATTCCCTCTGGAGGTTCCGGACACAGTAGCTATCAAGCTGGTAACTCTTAAGTGGGTTAGATGTTTGTGGATTAGACCACAGCTCTACTGCCACTCTTAAATGTGCTTGCCTGTGTAATTTATGGGCCTGAAAGCCTGAGAATTTCACTTCCCAGTGCTTGACAGCTGGTTTCTAGTTAGGCTATTCCACTATAAAATACTGGCAGGACATTAGAAGGTGAGTGAAACTATTTCCTTCCTTCTGTTTTTGGCTGTGACGCCAATGTCAGCAGTCCATCTGTGACACCAGCAGCTTTTGCTATGATGCGGACCATATTGTAGAGATTTTATGGTTCTCTCTGTGGCAAGGTACCCTTTGTGTATCCTTTGTAGAAGATGAAAACTCCAGTACTCAAAACTGTTACTAAGTCTCTCATCCTACATCTGCCCAACTTTTCTCCTACTTACATAACTTGGGTCCTAGAAACATGCATTGCAAGGCTTCTGGGTTGCATGCTGTCCTGTCTGATATGTCAGCTGCATCCCTCAGGACCAGAGAGACAGCAGGCCCCTGACAGGAGCTATCCATCTCCACCTCCTCTGTACCACTCTGTGTGCTATAATTTCTTCGCAAGTGTGGTGTCAGAGCGATCCCTTAAAAACCTAAATCACGCCGGGCGCGGTGGCTCACGCTTGTAATCCCAGCACTTTCGGAGACTGAGGCGGGCAGATCACGAGGTCAGGAGATGGAAACCATCCTGGCTTACAAGGTGAAACCCCGTCTCTACTAAAAAAAAATAAAAAAAATAGCCGGGCGTGGTGGAGGGCGCTGTAGTCCCAGCTACTCGGGAGGCTGAGGCGGGAGAATGGCATGAACCCAGGAGGCGGAGCTTGCAGTGAGCCAAGACTCTATTAAAAAAAAAAAAGGCCTAAGTCACAAAAACCAAAGTCCTACCTAACAATGACTTATTCATGAGGCGAGCAGCTCTCTTGCTTGTTACCGCTCTGACTTATCTCTTACTATTTTTCCCTCATTCACCTTGCTGCAATCATTTTACCTTCCCTGCTGTTTGCTGCTCCTCAGGCATTCTGGACACAACAATGCCTTAGAGCCTTGTTCCCTCTTCCCTCAGGTTCCTCATGGACACTGTCTCCCCCTGTTCAAGGATAAGATCAGGGGTTATCTTACTGGGGCCTCCTCTGATCAATCTATTTGTAGTTACAACCTCTCCCCTAGCCCCGGCACCACAGTTTCCTTTTTCTGCACTATCAATGTCCATAAAATTTACTATGTTTGAGCACATAAAATTCAGCAAAAGTTAAATAAATTGACATTTAATTAAATTTACTGAATATTTTATAAAACCTAAACAGACAATTCTAGCATTCAATGTCCCTCTAGTTTCATGATCAAGAACTGGAATTATACTACCAGTGTGTTATTTCAGCAATCCCAATCACAAATAAATACGTGGGAGAAATCTTTGTGTGTCCAGAATTGGTGGGTTCTTGGTCTCACTGACTTCAAGAACGAAGCCGCGGACCCTCGCGGTGAGTGTTACAGTTCTTAAAGATGGTGTGTCTGGAGTTTGTTCCTTCAGACCTTCAGATGTGTCTAGAGCTTCTTCCTTCTGGTGGGTTCATGGTCTTGCTGTCAGGAGTGAAGCTGCAGACCTTTGCGGTGAGTGTTACAGCTCTTAAAGGCAGCGCGCCTGGAGTTGTTCCATCTTTCTGGTGGGTTCGCGGTCTGGCTGGCTTCAGGAATGAAGCTGCAGACCTTTGTGGTGAGTGTTACAGCTCATAATGGCAGTGTGGACCCAAAGAGTGAGCAGCAGCAAGATTTATTGCAAACAGCAAAAGAACAAAACTTCCACAGTAGAAGGAGACCCCAGTGGGTTGCCATCGCTGGGTCAGGCAGCCTGCTTTTATTCTGTTATCTGGCCCCACCTGCATCCTGCTTATTGGTCCATTTTATAGAGAGCTGATTCGTCTGATTTGACAGAGTGCTGATTGTTAGGTTTATAATCCTTGAGCTAGATAGAGTCACAGAGCGCTAGTTAGCTAGATACAGAGTTAGCTAGATACAGAGTACCAATTGGTGTATTCACAAACCTTGAGCTAGACACAGAGTACTGATTGGTGTATTTACAAACCTTGAGCTAGACACAGAGTGCTGATTGGTGCATTTATAATCCTTGCTAGACACAGAGTCACAGAGTGCTAGTCTTCCAAGTCTCCCACTAGGTTAGCTAGATACAGAGTACCAATTGGTGTATTCACAAACCCTGAGGTAGACACAGAGTGCTGATTGGTGTGTTTACAAACCCTGAGCTAGACACAGTGTGCTGATTGGTGCACATACGATCCTTTGGCTTGATATAAAAGTTCTCCAAGCCCCCATCCAGTTCAGGCAGCCAGCTGGCTTTACCCAGTGGATGCTGCACCAGGGCTGCAGGCAGAGCTGCCCGCCAGCCGGGAGCGGAGGGAGCCTGCACTCTTCAGCCATTGGGCTGTGGATGGAACCCGGCGCCAGAGAGCAGGGGGCGGCGCCCGGTGGGGAGGCTCAAGGCCACGTATGAGCCCACCGCAGGGGGAGGAGCTCAGACACGGCGGATTGCAGGTCCCGAGCCGTGTCCCGCCCGGAGGCAGCCAAACCCAGCGAGAATTTGAGTGCAGCGCCGGCAGGCCGGCACTGCTGGGGTCCCGGCACAACTGCAGCAGCTGCTGGCCCGGGTGCTAAGCCCCTCACTGGCTGGGGCCGGCGGTGTCAGCCGGCCGCTCGGTGTGCAGGTCCTACCGAGCCCGCCCCCGCCAGGACTCACACTGGCCTGCAAGCGCAGCGCCGGTTCCCGCCCGCGCCTCTCCCTCCACACCTCCCCGCAAGCAGAGGGAGGAGGCTCCGGTCCCAGCCATCTCAGAGAGGGGCTCCCACGGTGCCCTGGCAGCCTGAAGGGCCCCTCAAGCGCCGCCAGAGTGGACGCTGAAGCCAGGGAGGCGCTGAGAGTGAGGGCTGCTAGCACTTTGTCACCTATCATTTGCACATATAAAAAAAGACATTTACAAAAATGATCGTAGCTGCACTCTCCACAGAACCAAAGTATGGAAGAACTTAAAATAGGAGAGCAGGTGCATAAACACTGGGATAGTGGGTCAATAATGCAAGATTATGTGGCAAAGTGAATGGATTATATGGCATCCAAAAATAACCATAGATCTTACGGATATAACTTACAGTCTGTAAAAAAATAAGAGAAATTTGATTCCTAAGTACTATAATTTTTTTCTCAGCTACCAAGCCCAACTGAGCAGAGAACTTCAATAATTTCTGAATGCCCTCAGGATCACACATTGAAACACAAATATGAATAAGAAAATGGACTTTCAACAATTCTAAGAAAAAAATACTTTGTTAAGGAAGATCTATTTCATTCATTCAGAGAGAAAGATTATCTTACTAAGCTCTTTAGCTGCTAAATCCCTCCCTGAAGTACAAATCAGAGTCTATCTTCAACAAGGGTGGAGGCATAAAATACAAAAGTCATGGCATTTGAACATAGTAAATTTTTGTTTGAAGACAATGGGCAAGAAATTTTGAGAAACATTTTTCTGGGCCTGAAGGTCTATAAGTTGCACTGAACCATCACTATTTACTGAATCTCTGTTCCAGAGATGTTAATATCATTTTAAAAATACCTTTGATTGTGTGTGTGTGTGTGTGTGTGAGAGAGAGAGAGAGAGATAGTTTGGTATCTGGGGTTTCCTTGTTTTTGTCTAATGGTAATACTTCTGCCTTAGCCTAAGTCCACACAAATTTGTGTGTGTTTGTGTGTGTGTGCGCGTACGCGCATGAGCATGATAATTTGATATCTGGGGTTTTCTTGTCTTTGTCTAATCGTAATAGTTATGCCTTAGCATAAGTCCACACAAATCTGGGAAGCTATACTCTACAAAGGTAATCATATTAGTAAACTGTAGGATAAAAATGGGACTCTTCTCTAGGGATGTTCTCCCTATTTTTTTTTTCAGTAAGAAGGAAAGTGTATGCCCCAAAACAAAAGAACCATTACAGAAAGTCAGGCTGTTTTTTCATCCTGTTCCAATTTGACCTGAGTCCACACTTAACAAGAGGATTCAGTTGCTTTTCTTATATGTTTGTGTAGGGTCCCTGAGAGACTCTAGCAGTAACTAAATGATAGGAAGCAAGCTAATGTCACTGTCCTCTCTGGAAAAGGTGGTTTTTAGAGTAAAATATGATGAAATACAGGAAACTGGTGGTAATAAATTATTCGAGATAACAATAGTCTCAGGGCATCCAAAAGTTATCTTTTAAATAGTAGCCTACAGCTGAACTGCATATCAGAATATGGTTAACTTTGTACTTGGGGTTGACATGATCTTGTAGGTAAGGTTAAATAACAAGGATACCATTTTTCTCAATGCCATAAATATTTCCACTTTTAATCCATGATTAAGCACTCCTACTGAATTGAAAATGCATTTGATGAAGTAATTTAACTAATATATCTTTTAGTACCCTGTGTTTTCAGTCAATACAAAACTACTTGCGTGAAGTCATTGGTGAATATAGCTTCAGGAAAATTACAAGATATCTATTAAAAAATCAAATTTCTGAGAGCAATACTTTAATTTTTCCTAAAATTCCACTTTGAAATCTCCAATTAACCCTCTGTTTGACCTCTACTTCAAGAGATGCGAGTATAAAAGCCTTCAAGGCAATGGTTAATTGGATACACACTTTCTAAGTGAGAAGTTTGAAGAAGCACTTTTATAACTAATTCTTTAGAAGTAGACATCTATTTGACTGAGGTATTTCAGTCTAATTTTTGCATTTCACAAAACAGCTGACCTTCTTATGGTTTTCTGTTTAAAAATTGTTTTTAGAAATTATGTTATTTCAATTAAGAAAAATTAATGTCTATCAGTTTGCAAGATGAATTCCTCTTAAAGACACAAAGAGAAGCTTGAAAGTCAACATCGTCAATTTCTCTCAGTTTTTTCCTGTTGTATTTTTAGAATGAATAATATCTAAAAACTCTATAAATTTTGTTGTCCAAAGAATTAATTGATATCCTTTTTAGGATAAAAATATCCTTGGCTTAAGATTTTACAAAAATTATGGCCTAACAAATGTATATTTTGATATAACTCCTGTTTCAAACAGCAATTGTAGGTAAAGTATTTTTTTTTAAATAGTCGGATTCAGAAACAATATCTTTGTAGATTAGAAAAAGAAGGACTAAATAAAGTGATGATTAGAAATGAGCATTGGATTTTCTGTGCTATGAAAGCAGGAAAGAGTGGTGGTGGTTTGACCCTAGAGGAAGAAAGAGGTATAGAAGTGCTCCATGCTAGATTTGGGACCAGAGATAGTCTTAAGGCTTGAAGCTGGGATGTGGTTGCACCACCTCTCAGTAAGTAGCCCATGGCTGGGAAACTCTGAGCCTAGGGAGGAAGGACAGTATATTACAGAGAAAACCAACAATTTTCAGCTGTCACAGAGATTCTATCTATAAAATATCACCATCACCACGACACTGGCACAAGTATGGCCTACATAGAGGATAGTTGTTCTTGGGCAAGCTAGCCACATAATCATTATTAAAAAAAGGATGAGCACAGAGGGAAAAAAAGAGAAAAATAAGATACAAATGAACGAAAAAAGTGAAAACTTCTTATTTCAAATTAATATACATAAACAAATAGAAAGTAAAATTTGAAATCTAATTGTATGAAAGATCAATGATAAAATTATAACAAAGCACTGATAATTCTTTCATGAATTAAAAATAAAGTGTTATTCAATATTTAAAATTTATCTTCAAAGAAATAAATAAGGAAATTACATCTGCAAAAAATATGAAAGGAGGATATAAAAACATGATCAAACGAAGCAGGTAAATAAGAATTTGAAAGTGAAACAATTACATTTCCAGATGAAAATCAGTGTTTGAAATTTAAAAATATGTGTAAGGGATAGGCTCTAGCCCCTAAGAAAATAGTAAGTTGGAATATAAAATTGAGAAAAATTACAGAATTTTGCTTCAAAATTTTAAAATGAAAAAAAAAAGGTAAGTAGAAGAAAGATAAATACAGGAGATGATTTTTTCTAAGAATACTTCAAGGACAGAAAGTGAAGGGAATAGCAAAGAAATAATACACAAATAGTTAAAACTCAGTGTTTTTAACATAATCTCTTTTCTCAGAAAAGCTTGGTATTAAAACAGTACCCAGTATATTCATATGGTAAATAAATGGAGACACAGACAGTCACAAGATGAGAAACTGAGCAACAGGGATAAAGAAATAATTTTAAATAAATATCAGAGAAACAAAATATACTAACTAGTGTAAAGATCATAGGTATATAACAGTTTTTACCACTACAATTAATGTTAAAAGAATGGAGCTAAAAGAAATATACTGGAATTACTTTAATAAATTGTCGTTCAAGTTTTGACTTCCTTGCAAATGAAGTAACTGGAACTGAATTTCCACACACCCCATCCCCACCTGAAACAACTGAAAATTCGGACTTTATATGTAAACCAGTGGCTCTCAAGAAATTAGACATCAGGCAATGAAATACTGTGATCCCTTGGAGGCAGAAAATAAACAAACAAGGTTAGTTTGTAATTCTCTAGCTTACTGCTCAGAAATAGGTATTTCAAGCTATGGGGTAGGGTGGGAGAATCCAGGCAGAGATACACAGAGTCCTTGATTTAAGGACACAGAACTGAGCATGCAGGCAAGTCAGGGTGTCCTCAAAGTGCAAACCAAGTACTAGAGAACAAAAAGAGCTGCATAGGGAAAGAACTCCCCAAATCTGCAAAAGGTCCCCTTCAAGTCCAAATATCTACTGATCGCTACAGGTGTGTGAGAAAACAAATGGAGACTGCCAAACAAATCACTTGAATAGGTTAGGGTGAACAGTGCCTGACATACAAACCAGGTTTCAAGTAATGCCTGTTCCCACCAGCCAGAGTGGAAATCGCCATAATTAATGTTACACTGAATAGAGTACTAAGATCTTGTATCAGTAGTAGAGAAAATTACTCTATACTAAAGGCTGCTTTGATCCAAGAATGGTCACAAGAAAGACCCAAAAAAATAAAATGTTCCCATTTGCATTTAGCAAATAAAGCTCAGAAGCTTCTATAGGACTGCAAAATATATCTGCGACATACAAGGTAAAATGTGTAGCATCTGACACCCAATCAAAAACTATGAATCAGTCAAAAAGGCAGTAAACTATAACCCATAGCTGGAAGAAAAAATAATTGATGTTGACTCAGAAATGATATAGATGGCAGGATTACTAGATCAGGACTGTAAAAACTAACTGTATCCTATACCCCTTCAAGAAACTAGATCAAAGAATAAACATATTAATGTGAGGTATGAAATAAATTACGGAGATCTAAACTTCTAAACATGAAAACTATAATATCTGAGATGAAAAGTACACTGAAGGTGATAAAGGTTAGAAGAGATACATCAGAAGCAAGAAGTAATACAATTGAAGACATAGTAAAACAAAATCTATCAAAAAGTAAATGGAAAGAAAAAGGATTGAATAAAAAAAAAAAAAGCAGAGCGTTGGTAAAGTGTGGAACAACTGCAAGCAACCAAATATGTGGGTATTAGAGTTCCATAGAGAGGGAGGAATTGGGTAGCTACATTTAAATATATAATGACCAAAGATATTCCAATGCAAATAAGAAGATAATAGTACATCTTTAAAGTACTGGGGCAAAAAGGAAAAGTCACTTTACAGTCCTTTACTAAGAGAAAATAAATTTTAGAAAATAAAGGCAAAACAAAGATTTATACAAACATAGATAACTAAAGCACTCCATCACAAGCTGACTTTCATCAAAATAATCGTTAAGTCCGGGTGTGGTGGTGCACGCCTGTAGTCCCAGCTACTTGGGAGGCTGAGGCAGGAGAATCGCTTGAACCTGGGAGGTGGGGGTTACAGTGAGCTGAGATTGTGTCACTGCACTTCAGCCTGGGTGACATCATGAGATTCAATCTCAAAAAAAACAAAAAAAAAACAAAAAACAAGGAAAGAAATGTTAAGTATTTCAAGCAAAAGGAAAATGATGCCACATGGATCATATATATGATATGAATGTGTATAGACAATGAAACACAGAATATCAAAAATAGTAGCTTCATGAGTAAATATATATATATATTTATTTTTATTATTTAAATAACTAAAATATAATTCACTACTTACAAAAAGGATAAAGCAATGTATTGTGGAATTTACAACATCTATTGAAATAAAATATACAACCGTATAAAAGCTTTGAAGGTCTAAATAGAAGTATACTCTTGTAAAGATAGATTGTATGTTAAGTAGCATAGTATATTTGAAAATAGATTGTGAGAAGTTAGAATGTATACCCTAAACTTTATACAACCACTAAAATAATACAAAGACTCATAGATATAAAGTCAATGCAGGAAATAAAACAAAGTAATAAGAAAATACTAATCCAAAATAGGCAGAAAAATAAGAAAATGAAACAAAGAATGGATGGGACAAAGAAAAAATAACAAATAACAAGATGATAAATTTAAACACAACCATATCAATAATTACAGTACAGGTAAATGGTCTAAACAATTAAACACAAAGATTGTCACATTGAAATGAAAAGCAAGCATGAATAACTGACTGGCTGTAAGGTATCTACTTCTACTTTATAAAGATGCAAATAGGTTGGATGGAAAGAGTGTAAGGATGCAAAAAGTGTAAGAATGTAAACGGATACACTATGCTAATACTGATGAAAGTAACATTCGAAGTGGCTATATTAATAGCAAGGTATTTTTCAGAACAAACAATAGTAACAGAGATAAAGAGGATAATGAAAATGTGGCCAATTTATTAGGAAAACATAGAAATTCTAACCATTACTTATAAGTAGCAGAAATTTCACATATATAAAGCAAAAACTGATAAAACTGAAAGCATAGATAGACAATCCCACAACACTAATCTCAAAATAATTGATAGAACATGCAGACAGAAAAGCAGTGAGGATATAGAGTACTTGAAAACTCTATCCACCAACATTTTCTAATTGACATTTTATAGAACATTCTGCTAAAAAATTGTAGGATACACATTCTTATCAAGTGCATACAGAACATTTACCAAGACAGACTGTATTATGGGCCATAAAATCAATAAATTTTAGATGATGTAATGATTACAAAACATGTTCCTTAACTATAATGCAGTTAAATTATGAATCAATAGCATAAAGATATCTAGAAACAATTATATTGGTAGGAGACAAATTTATACAATCACAAATGCAATGTGAAATTTGGGTTTTCATGTGTGTTAACATCATTAGATAGATCACTTGGCCATACTTTCTTTTTTCTACGATACTTGTTGGAATTCACTTATACTGTGAAACAATTGATTCTTAATAGTTATAAATATTTTCTTAAATGTTATGAATGCAATATTTCATGTAAAAAGTGGATTTTTGGCCGGGCATGGTGGCTCATGCCTGTAATCCCAGCACTTTGGGAGGCCGAGGCGGTGGATCCCCTGAGGTCAGGAGTTCGAGACTAGCCTGGCCAGCATGGTGAAACCCCTCTCTACTAATAATACAAAATTTAGCTGGGTTTGGTGGCGGGCACCTGTAATCCCAGCTACTTGCGAGGTTGAGGTAGGAGAATCGCTTGAACCTGGGAGGCAGAGGTTGCAGTGAGTCTAGATCGTTCCTTTGCATTCCAGCCTGGGCAACAAGAATGAAACTCCATCTCAAAAGGAAAAAAAGTGAAATTTTTAGCAACAAATATTTTTATTTTATTTTATTTTATTTTTATTTATTTATTTTTTTTTTGAGACAGAGTCTCGCTCTGCCACCCAGGCTGGAGTGCAGTGGCCAGATCTCAGCTCACTGCAAGCTCCGCCTCCCGGGTTTACGCCATTCTCCTGCCTCAGCCTCCCGAGTAGCTGGGACTACAGGCACCCGCCACCTCGCCCAGCTAGTTTTTTGTATTCTTTTAGTAGAGACGAGGTTTCACCGTGTTAGCCAGGATGGTCTCGATCTCCTGACCTCGTGATCCGCCCGTCTCGGCCTCCCAAAGTGCTGGGATTACAGGCTTGAGCCACCGCGCCCGCCAACAAATATTTTTAAAAGTACCTCTTTTAACATATTCACATTATTAAAAGCTTCTCATTTCATGTTTTTCAAGTTCATGATAATTATTTTTGTCTTAAAGCTGGGATTTATAAAGTAACAGTGAGTCTATTAAAAACAAATTATTTCAAATAGTGATTGATCAACGTATTTGCAGAAATTGTATAATAAGATTTCCATCTGATTTGTGAAATAATCAGATTTCTATCTGATTTGTAAAACATTTCAGTAAATGAGAGGAAGATGTTATATATCATTATATATCATGCCCGTTGATCTGCGTATGTTTCAAATAGTTGAGAAAATCTTAATATTTCTCCTTTAATCAAACGGAAATCAAAGGGAAAACTTTAACATAATTGAACAAGCTAAAAATTTCTCATTTCTTCTATGTTTTCATTTATTGAGTTTATCTTCACTTTTGATTAATTTTTTGAGATTCAAAAGAATTTTGTTTAAGTTCTGATAGAAATATTCCTCATACAGCAATATTTCTTTTTTAAAAGTTTCTACACACATATACACAGAGCTGTCTCTCACAGGGAAATGTTAACAGCTGTTACCATCAACAGTAAAATATATTTTGCACATTATTCATTTATACTCTAACTTTTGCTTGTTAAGTAACCAGAATGACATTCACGGATGACTGGAAATATTTGAAGTGGTATCTTCTATACTTAAAAATTAACTTCTTGTGTTTCTAATGTAAACTTAGTGATGCCAGACTGCTTTAATTATTAAGAATTTTCAGCAATGAGACTACTCAGTCTGGACTCTTATGTATCTCCATTTCTTTCTACCATCATTGGCATAATTTTGGAAAGATTTTCTAATAGGAAAGAAAGGTTAAGAACAGTAAGTCCGGTCGGGCGCGGTGGCTCAAGCCTGTAATCCCAGCACTCTGGGAGGCCGAGGCGGGCGGATCACAAGGTCAGGAGATCGAGACCATCCTGGCTAACATGGTGAAACCCCGTCTCTACTAAAAAATACAAAAAACTAGCTGGGCGAGGTGGCGGGCGCCTGTAGTCCCAGCTACTCGGGAGGCTGAGGCAGGAGAATGGCGTGAACCCAGGAGGCGGAGCTTGCAGTGAGCTGAGATCTGGCCAGTGCACTCCAGCTTGGGTGACAGAGCGAGACTCTGTCTCAAAAAAAAAAAAAAAAAAAAAGAACAGTAAGTCCAAGTTTTATAATGTTTAAAAGAGTATTAGCACACTAAGAAATAAATTCAGTATCTTGTGGATGTCTTGGGAAGCCTTCTGTGATTTATGGATGGTTGTGGCTGTGTACTCAGTGATATCATTCCAATTAAACAGGAAAAAAATGTTTGGAAGAGCTTACAGAAATAGTTACTAATAGCTGTGTTTCTGTTGTGATATTGTGGCGTGAAGGAAAATAGGAATAAGGTGGTGAAACAAAGGAGACAATCAAAAGTTTCTATCAGTAAACGTGATTAAATTTTCATCATTCCCATGACATTGGAGAGGTTCTGGGGCTTGTCCTTCCTCCAATAACCTATGTATTTCAGTTTGTGGGCTAGAAAGACAAAGCCATCACCAATAACATTGGCTTCTCAATAATTAAGTAAAATGATCTAAATTGTGCCACCAGTGATGATAAACCCGATTTGAGGTTCAGAATGATTACAGTGTTATACATTCCGGAGACTCAGCCCTTCACTGCTATCAAAGTGACCACAATCATGATAGTTTTTCCCCAGCCTGTGCCTGCATTCATGCAGGTGATGTTTGAACCTAAGCCACCACCTTCATGGTTATATTATTAGATGGGCCAACACTGTCTGAACAAAACTATTGAATTGGCCAGAAATATGGCTTGTATGTAAGTCTAGGCTAAAGAATACAATGGCTTTGTGACCTTATGAATGCCAGTGTGCTAATCTCTGGGTCTATTTCTTATTTCTAAATGCAGATATTTCTGTTTTGAGGAGGTCAATAGCAAGAAACTCAAAATAAACAATATGTGTTTGTTTATGACAAGAGATTCTATTATAGTAAAGGGATGAGTAGCATTATACATAGAAGAGGGGATGGGACAAGCTCTCAGAAAAGTGAAGGGTGAAGTAAAAGAAGAAATGAAACTCAGAGCACATGTGGAAACAGTTTGCAGTCTGGATATGAGCCTTCTGCTCATTAATGCACTTTGAGTGTTTTTAATTTTTCAGTTCTATTAAGTTTATAATTGACAAATGAAATTGTATATATTTAAAGAGTACAGTGTGATGATTTGACATATGTAAAAATTGTGAAATGATTACCATAATCCAGGTAATTAACACATTCATCACCTTATATAATTAATTGTTTGGGGAAGGGTAAAACTATTAAAATCTACTCTTTTAGCAAATTTCAAGTGTACAATGCAATACAGTAGTATTCATTCTAGCTACCATGCTGTACATAAGGTCGTCAGAACATATTCGTTTTATGACTGAAAGCTTGTACTCTTTGGCCAACATCTCCCCATCCCCCTCTTTTTAACCTCTGAAAACCACTGTTCCACTCTCTGCTTCTGTAAGTTTGAATTTTTTTAGATTCCACATACGCGTGAGACAGTATTTGTCTTTCATTGTCTGGCTTATTTCACTTAGCATGAAATCCTCTAGTTTTGTTCATGCTGTTGCAAATGGCAGAATTTCCTTCTTTTTTCATGGCTTGATAATATCCCATTGTCTATATTACCATGTTGTTTTTGTTCATTCATTTTTCAACAGACACATGTTGTTTTCCATGTTGTGACTATTGTGAATAATTCTGCAATAATGGGGGTGCAGATATCTCTTCAACATACTGGTTTTGTTTCCTTTATGTACTCTGAAGTGGCATTGCTAGATCCCGTAGTAGTTTGAGTTTTTTTTTTTTTTTTTAATTTTGAGGAACCTCCATACTGGTTTTCATAATGGCTGCATCAATTTCCAATTCTACCAACAGTGTATGAGAGTTCCCTTTTCTCCACATTCTTGCCAACATTTGTTATCTCTTGTCTTTTGTAATAGTCACCTTAAAAAGTGTAAGGTAATATTTCATCGTGACTTTGATTTACATTTCCAGAATGATTAGATTCTATGTCCAAAAATTATCTCTCATGTAAAAATATATTAGTTTTGCAGATTTAGACTTTGCAAAATTTAATTTTAGCTTACCCTCTTTTTAAAAGTGGATACTTTGCCTGCTATAGTTTGAATGTATACCACGAAAGTTCATACATTGAAAACTTAATTGCCATTGTAACACTACTGGGAGGTGGGTTTTTAAAGCAGTGATTATGACATGAGGGCTCTGCCTTTGTGAATGGATTAATGCCGTTATCATTGAGAGTGGCTTCCTCGTAAGAAGGTTGAGTTCACCTGGCTTCCCTGTCTGTCTCATGTGCTCACTTCTGTCCTCCACCTTCCGCCATGGGGTGACCTCCAGCAGATGCCAACATCATGCTCTTGGACTTCCCAAACTCCACAAATGTCAGATACTTAGACGTCTGTTGTTTATAAATTACCCAATCTGTGGAATTGTTATAGCAGCAGAATATAGACTGAGACTATACCTCATACAACTTTTTAAAAATATATGCTGCCTTACACATAGATAGTGTCTTTTCTTATTAACTTTGCCTAAATTGATGGCTTTTCACACATTGTGTTATTTATAAATTTCATTTATGCTACATTTATGCATTCTATAATCTATATTTCTCTTTCTAGATAACCATACCACATGGATAGCATCTTTTTCATTGAATGCAAGTGCACATTAAGTGAAAGAGGTTTTAGAGGTGAGCAAGGATTCTATAGGACAAAATTTCATAATATTAAATAATACAATTAACCATTAGTATTCAACTTGAAAATGCATTTTGGCACTCTCATATATACAGCGGAATTCCCATTTATAAAACCATCAGATATTGTGAGACTTATTTACTCTCACGAGAACAGTATGGGGGAAATAGCCCCATGATTCAATTATTTCCACCTGAGCTGGCCCTTGACCTAGGGGGATTATTGTAATTCCAGGTGAGATTTAAGTGAGGACACCTGCCTATGAGTCCCTTCTGCCTATATCAAAATCAAGTTAATTACTTCCTAGATATCATGGCTGTACAGGCATTGGGTAAATACACCCATTCCAAATGGGATAAATTGGCCAAAACGAAGGGGCTACAGTCCCCAAACTAGTCTGAAATCCAGTGGGGCAGGCAAATCTTAGAGCTCCAAAATGATCTCCTTTGACTCCTTGTCTCACATCTAGGTCATGCTGATGCAAGAGGTGGGCTCCCAAGCCTGGGCAATTCCACCCCTGTGACTTTGCAGGGTACAGCCCTCCACTGCTGGCTGGTTCCACAGGCTGGCATTGAGTGCCTGTAACTTTTCCAGGCACACGATTACAAGCTCTCAGTGGATCTACCATTCTGGAGTCTGCAGGCTGGTGGCCCTTTTCTCACAGCTCCACTAGGCAGTTTCCCAGTGGACACTCTTTGTGGGGCCTCCAGCCCCACATTTCCTTTCTGCACTGCCCTAGCAGAGGTTCTCCATGAGGGTCCCACCTGCTGCAGCAAACCTCTGCCTAATATCCAGGCATTTCCATACATCCTCTGAAATCTAGGCAGAGGTTTCCAAACCTCAATTCTTAACTTCTGTGTACCCGCAGTCTCAACATCACACGCAAGCCACCAAGGCTTGGGGCTTGCACACGCTGAAGCCAAGGCCCAGCTGTACATTGGTCCCTTTTAGCCATGGCTAGAGCAACTTGGAGGCAGAATGCCAAGTCCCTAAGCTGCATACAGCAGAGGGGCCTTGGGCCCAGCCCATGAAACCATTTTTTCCTCCTATGCTTTTGGGCCTATTCTGGGAGAGGATGCCCGAAAGAGACATTTTCCCCTTGTGTTGGTGATTAACATTCGACTTCTTATTACTTACGCAAATTTCTGCAGCTGGCTTGAATTTCTCCCCAGAAAATTGGTTTTTCTTTTCTCTTGCATTGTCAGGCTGCAAACTTTCCAAACTTGTGTGCTCTACTTTCTTTTGAATGTTTCGTCACTTAGAAATTCCTTCTGCGAGATACCCTAAATCATCTCTCTCGAGTTCAAAGTTCCACAGATCTCTAGGGCAGGGGCAAAATGCCACCAGTCTCTTTGCACAGCAAGAGTGACCTTTACGCCAGTTCCCAAGTTGCTCATCTCCATCTGAGACCACCTCAGCCTGGACTTATCATTCCACATCACTAACAGCATTTTGGTCAAAGCCATTCAGCAAGTCTGTAAGAATTTCCAAGTTTTTCCACATTTTCCTATCTTCTTCTGAGCCCTGCAAATGGTTCCAACTTCTGCCTATTAGCCAGTTCCAAAGTCATTTCCAATTTTGAGGGATCTTTACAGCAGCACCCCACTCCAAGTACCAATTTACTGTATTAGTTTGTTCTCATACTGCTAGTAAAGACATACCTGAGACGAGGCAATTTAAAAATGAAAGAGGTTTAACTCCACATGGCTAGGGAGGCCTCACAATCATGGTTGAAGATGAACAAGGAGCAAAGTTACATCTACATGTGGCAGGCAAAAGGGCTTGTGTAGGGGAACTCCCATTTATAAAACTATAAGATCTGGTGGGACTTATTCACTACCATGAGAACAGTATGGTAGAAACCGCCCCCATTATTCAATTATTTCCACCTGGCCCTGCCCTTGACACTTGGGGATTATTACAATTCAAGGTGAGATTTGGGTGGAGACACAGCCAAACCATATCAGCCATAATATCTTAAAATATCCCAAAATATTACTACTGTCATAATTCATAACACAAATGGTGATAAAATAACATTTTAATGAGAAGCTTTATACGAACATAGCTGTTACTGAAGCATAGCTCTGTATCTAAGTTGTCATTAGTAAATAACCTTTGAAAATGTCCTTGTTAATAAGGTAGAGTATGTTTTATAAAATTTGAAGGAAGCGATAACCGCTGTTCAAAATTTGATTTCAAATTGGAAAATAGAATTTTCATCTAATGTCAAATTAATGTATTTGAATTAAGACTATATTAAAATATGTACAGTAGAGTCATATCTCCTATTTTTGTGTTTCACAGATATTGCACTTTACAAATTGAAGGTTTGTAGTAGGCCTGCATCAAGCAAGTGTATTGCTGCCGTTTTTCCAACAGCATGTGCTTTTTTTCTGTCTCTGTGTCACATTTTGGTAATTATCCAAATATTGCAAACTTTTTCATTATTATAGTATCTTTTACGGTGATTTGTGATCAGTGATCTTTGATGTTATTGTTGTAATTGTTTTGAGAGTGCCACAAACCAAGCCCATACACAATGGCAAAATTAATGGATAAATGTGTGTTCTCACTGCTCCAATAATTAACCCTTTTTCCATTTCTCTCCTCCTCAAGTTTTCCCATTCCTTGAAACACAATGATTTTAAAATTAGGCTAATCAATAACCTTACAATGACTTGTTAAGTGTTTAAGTAAAAGGATATCTCTTGATTTAATTCAAAAATCAAAAACTAGAAATCATTAACCATAGTGTCATGTCGAAAGTTGAGATCGGCTGAAAGTTAGGCCTCTTGTACCAAATGGTTCACTCAGCTGTGACTGCAAAGGAAAAGCTGTTGAAGTAAGTTAAGCTTACAACTCCAGCAAACATGCAAAAGATAAGAAAGTAGCACAGCTACTGTTAACTGATACGGAGGAAATTTGAGTGTTCCGGATAGAAGGTCTAACCAGCTGCTACATTCCCTTAAACCAAAACCTAACCCAGAGCAAGGCTCCAACTCTCTTCAATTCTATGATGGTTGAAAGAGGTAAGGAAGTTGCAGAAGGAAAGTTTGAAGTTAGCAGAGGTTGGTTCATGAGGTTTAAGAAAAGAAGCTGTCTCCATAATACACAAGAGCACGATGAAGCCATGAGTGTTCATGGAGTAGCTGCACCAAGTTTTTCAGAAGACCTGGCTATGATACTTGATAAAGATGGCAAAACCAATAGATTCTCGATATATACTAAGTCTTATACTGGAAGAAGATGTCATGTAGGACTTTCATAACTACAGAGGAGAAGTCAATGCCTGGCTTCAGAGTTTCAAAGGACAGGCTGACTGTTTTGTTAGGGGCGAATACAGCTGATTACTTTAAGATGAAGACAATGCTTATTTATTTCAAAAATCCTAGTGCCTTTAAGAATTATGTCGAATATACTCGGCCTGTGCTCTAGGAATGGAAAAACAAAGCCTGGATGGCAGTATATCCGTTTAAAGCATGGTTAACTGAATATTTTAAGCCGTCTATTGAGACCTACTGCTTAGGAAAAAAGATTCCTTTCAAAAGATTACTGCTCATTGACAATACAGCCAGTCATGGAAGAGCTCTGATGGAGATATACAAGGGGTTAACATTTTTTTCATGCCTGCTAACACAGTATCTATTCTGCAGCACAAGTATCCTGGAGTAATTTCAACTTTCAAGTCTTATTATGTAAGAAATATATTTCGTAATGCTAGAAGTTTCATAGATAATGATTCCTCTGATTAATGTGGTCATAGTTAATTAAAGCTGTCGAGAAAAAATGCACAATTCCAGAAGCCATTAAGAATACTTCTGATTCATGGGGCAATGTCCAAATACCAACATTAACAGGAGTATGGCAGACATTGATTCCAACCCTCATGAATGACTTTGAGAGATTCCAGACCCCAGTGGAGGAATCAACTGCAGAGGTGGTGGAAATAGCAAGAGAATTCGAAATAGAAGCAGAGCCTGAAAACATGATTGAATTACTGCAATCTCATGAATGGATGAGGAGTTGCTTCTTGCGGCTGACCAAAGAAAATGGTTTCTTGAGATGGAATCTACTTCTGGTAAAGATGCTGTGAACATTGTTGAAATAACAAAAAAGAATTTAGAACATTACATAAACTTATTTGATAAAGCTGCAGCAGGGATTGAGAGGATTGACTTCAATTTGAAAAAATATTCTACTGTGGATAACATATTATCACACAGCAATGCATGCTACCCAGAAGCCTTTTGTGAAAGGAGGAGTCAATTAATGTGGCAAAATTATTCATCTTATTTTAAGAAATTCTCCCAGATACCCTAGCCTTCAGTAACCAGAACCCTAATCAGTCAGCAGCCATCAATATTGAGGTGAGATTCTCTACCAGCAAAGGGATTACAGCTTTCTGAAGTCTCAGATGGTCATTAGCATTTTTCAGCAATAAAATATTTTTAAATTGAGCTATGTACATGTTTTTAGATATAATGATAAGGCACCCTTATGGATTACAGTATGTAGTAAGCATACATTTATATGCACTGAGAAACCAAAATTTTGTGTGTCTTACATCATTGTAATGATCACTTTATCTTGGTGGTCTATACTTGAACCTGCAATATCTATGAGGTATGCCTTTAAATGACAGCTTGACAGACTGCAAAGTTTGTGATAAAATTCAAGTAAGGAATACATTATGTATTGAATTTTCTTGGAAAACAAATTTCTATACTGATACATCTCTGCTTAAAATTATTTTATGAATTATATTGTGAAGAAAAGTCCAACTTTAAAAATTAATAGGTCATGTTACTTATTATTCTTTTACACCATATTATCCCCACAAATAACAATAAGTACCAAATAAGAACATCATAAAAATTCAGCAGAAGATAGTTCAGTGGACTTGGATGTAGGAATGTAAGCACTCGCTGCCTTTCAACAAACCCCTTAAAAAAAAGTTTTTGTTTTCTGACTCCTTATCTATAAATAAAGGAGTTTTGTTTGATAAGTTACAAATTTACTTTTATATTCAAAATTCAATAATGCAATATTTATGTGATCTCTTTATCAATTAAATCATCACTGTTTCTCCCTAAACCTAAGCTAGCAAATATTGAAAGAAATCTGAAATGCTTTTAATAAGCAGATGTGTATGGGTGCAGTAGTTTACACCTGTAATACCAGTACTTTGGGAGGCCGAGGCAGGTGAATCACCTGAGGTCAGGAGTTTGAGACCAGCCTGACTAACATAGTGAAACCCCATCTCTACTAAAAATACAAAAATTAGCCAGGCATAGTGGTGCATGCCTGTAAGCCCAGCTACTTAGGAAGCTGAGGAAAGAGAATCACTTCAATGCAGGAGGCAGAGGTTGCAGTGAGCCAAGATCTCACCACTGCACTCCAGCCTATGCGATAGAGCAAGATTTCATCTCAAAAAAAAAAAAAAGTAACATTTTTCACACTTATTATTGTTAGAGCAGGGGCGCTGTCATTTTGGACCAACACCGCCATTTTAAATTCCAGCTCCATTTCTAGCCTCATGCATTTCAAGGAAACCACTTCTCTTCTAATTACAAGCAGTCATAAAGAGCAGACCTCAGGCACAGAGGAAGGTGGGGGAAAGTCTCTTGGGTAACTGTCAAACTTCACCCTCATACAAGGGGCCCCAGTAAAACAGTGGGCCTTAATAAGCACATTTGTTTCTCTTCAAGTGCACTAAGATAGGGAAGCTAAAAGCAGAGTTGGGGGATGTGCCTGCAGCTGCAGAAAGATGTATGGGAACAAACACACAACTCTCAGATATGCACAACAGCAACAACAACAACAAAACACAGAAAAAAACCCACAGAAGCAATGCAAGCTTCTAATAAACTCTCCCACCCTAAATCCTGAAAAACTGTTAGTCTGTTAGAGATTATGCCTCTAACCTAACTCAGCCAGATGCCCCTCTCAGGTTTATTTTCTCTAAAATAAACCTATCATAACTGGCAAGCCACCTTTCATGCGTCTTTCCTCTTCAATTCTTAAAATCATAGTATTAAATTGTATTCTTAGTCCATTTACTAAAAGCTCTACATGTCAATATAGAATATGAAATTTATTTTCACAGTTAGCATAAAGACATATTAGTTAAAGACACAATATTCATGTGGAGATTGAAGATGATTAAAATAGAGAAAAAAATTCCTCTTTCAGATAGTTAAATGTGATCACAGCACGTTTTTATTTAAGGGTATTGTGCTTGAATCTCTACCCTTAATATACCAGGAAGAAATGACTTTAAAATATAATTTTAAAATGTTACCTCATTTTCTGTTTTAAACTTTTGTATGTGTAGAAATTCTAAGAAGGATTGTTGTCCAACTTTGAAAGACAGAATCTGACATTTTTTGAGGGAGTGGTGTGAGGGTCAATCACAACTAGAAACCAGAAAGAAAAATTAAAAAACAATTACAGCAAATAGTTTGCTTTTAAACTGATAATGGCAGAATTGCCTGAAAAAATGTTCATAACTCAAGACAAAGCAAGAGATTATCTTTTTCATTTAGTCTAATTAGAAATAATGCTTCTTATCTTTTTAGCTCTTTATAGCTCCGCTTCACTTACTCTTTAATACATTTGGACATCTCAATCTATACATCTTATTCTTTTTGTTTTTTAACTTGTACTCATCCATCTTTGGATGTTTCTTCACTTACTCAGTTTAGATTTCATGATCCTTTCTTAAAATCAGTCATTGCAAATACCCTCAACTCCCTTGTCCCCTTCTCTCACCTTCATAATTACTGGCAAAACGATTATTAGTGAAACCAAACTCACCTTCATTCCATGTTTGCAACCCAGGATGAAGAAATCCCACAACAATGTGAACTGTTCTTACTTTAAAAATCATGAACACAGATTTTAGATTGGCAGTTATTTCTCACACAGACTATTATATTTCCTGGCAAAATTTGCTTTTGCACTTTCTTAGATGATTATTTTGTAAATTATTCTCACTGCACATCCATTTGCCTCCGCTATACCCCTATTTGCCATCTGATAACCCTTCCTCAAATTTCACTTTACCAAGAAAATAGAAGCAGGAAGATGACAAAAGCTAACACTAAATCTTTGAAGCCACGTTCTCTCTGTCCACAGTTGTCTTTCCACATGATGTAGGAAATGTCTCAGTCTTCCTAACTCTGGCCTGCAGGTCTTATGCTTGGGATCCCATCCACTTTGCCTACTGAATACCCTCATTTCCACAAACACCCTTTCTTTTTTTATGATTCATTGAATTCACCCTCCTAGTTCAGTACTCCAGTCATCTTGCAGAGAACTATAATTCCTTCCTTGCAACCAACGTCCACCTTCATTTGCTTGTCCATTTATAGCAAATTATTTTGCTGTAATTTTCTATATCAATTTACAGCAAAATTTCTTTTTCTAATTAAAAACAACTCACTGTTTTTATATTTCTTAAAATTGTTACTTTAGACTTGGGGGCATCTGTTGCAAGTTTGTTCCATTGCATAATGCTGAGGTTTGGGCTTCTGATGATCCCATCACCTAAGTAGTCAACATAGTACCTACTGAGTAGATTCCCGATCCTTTCTATCCTCCCTCCCCCAACTCTTTTATAATCCTCAGTGTCTATTTTTTCCATCTTTGTGTCCCTGCTGACTCAGTGTTCAGAGTCCACTAATAAGTGGGAGCATGCAGTATTTGATTTTCTGTTTCTGTGTTACTTCGCTTAAGATTATGGCCTACAGCTGCATCCATGTTATGTACAGTAAAATTTCTTGAAGATGTCATATTTTATTTCTATCTCTACTGTTGCCATCTCCCACTCTCTAACCCACTACAGTCAGGTTTCTCTGCTGACTACTCTACAAAAAGTCTTATCAAAGTCACCAAGAACTTTCCAATTGCCAACTTTAATAATACATTCTCTGCTGTCATCCCACTCAGTCACTTAGTATCACTTGTTGTACTTTAGCAGTACCACAATTTGAAAACATTTATTTATATTCCTTCTATTTCCAACATACTTTCTTGGCTTCTTTACTACGTCATTGGCTGACTCTTTTCAGTTTTCCATTTCTAACTCTGCTCTTGTTCTGGCATCTATTTTTAAAGAATGACCTACTGCTTTTTCCATGGTGCTCTTTAAAAAATATAAAATTTGTATTTAAAATTGCTACATAGGAAAACACATCTTGTCCCATGACAATTAAGTAGAATCAGTGTATTGATGGCTCCTTAATTTACAACACATGTTATACCAGTCTTATATATCTAAATATATTATATATGTGTGTATATATATGTGTGTGTGTTTATATATATGTGTGTGTGTGTATATATATGCGCACATGATTCCAGACTTACCTCTGAGATCACTTGTAAGACTTTAGTGTCTTATAATAACCTCAGAATCAACTAAAATTTGATTTTATAGCCAAATACTATTCTTTATTAAAATTCTTTATTAATTTTCTTCCCATCATGTCTGTGTAGGAGTGAAACTTACATCCTGTTTTTATTGAGAAAGACTTAGAATTCTTGGCTGCCATTCCTTTTTTGAACAACCATTTGATCAATCAGAAATTTATTTTTTGTGCACTAAAATATATATAGATATAAATATTCCCATATTTTTTCCATTTTGTTTCCGCCACTAAATTTTTATAAACCACTGTCATCTCTCACTCATTATTTTGCTATAATCTCTCACTCATTATTTTGCTGTAGCCCCCTGAGTTTCCCTATATATTGTCCTGCTCTAAATTCTCTGAAAAAAATCATTCTTTCTCTGTAGTATTTCTTTTTTGCAAAGTTATTTGAGATAAAAATTTTAAAATGTGGAACATTCCCAGTCACATTCACCAGGATTTCAACTTTGAAATTTTTTACAATTTTTTTTTTTTTAAATCCATCTTTGTCACTTACTAGCTTTGCAAGTTTTGGCTCACCCAAGCTGTGTGACCTTGGCAGGTTATGTATCATTTCATCTTTTAGATGGTGGGAACAGTGCTAGCATTATAGATGTGCTGTGATGATTAACAAAGCTAACCATTTAAAGTATTCAAACAATTCCTGGTTCCTATTAAGTAGTACTCAATAAATACTATTGATTATCATAATTAATATTGTACAGTTGCCCCAGGAACAACATGGGTTTGAACTGTTCAGGTCCCCTAACGTGTAGTATTTTTCAATAAATCAGTTGAAACAACTTTTAAAGATTGTGACAATTTGCAAAACTGCACAGCATAGGAATATAAAAAAAGTTAAGAAAAAGTTTGGTATCCCACGAATATATGCAGATACTAGTCTTTTTATACGTTGATCAGCTGTTTATACTATCATTAAGGTGTCTGGACAAAAGTAGGCTAAAAACAGTTAAGTTTTGGGGAAGTCGAAGGTTAAGCATCTATGTGGACCTTGTGAAGATGGGGGACCTAATCCTTGCATTGTTCAAGGATCAAATGCATTCACTTCTGTCTTATTTTTCATCTTTTGTGGTCAACCACACACACACACACAGAGCTCACAAACATATATGTATATGTGTATTATATTTGTATATTTACAGTCAGTCCTCTACATCAGATGATTTCACATCAGAGGATTCAACCAACTCTGGGTCAAAAATATTTTTTAAAAAAAGATTGTATCTGTACTGAACATGTCCAGACTTTTATTTTTCTTGTCATTATTCCCTAAACAGTATAGATTGGCAACTAATAACATAGCATTTATATTGTATTAGATATCATAAGTCATGTAGAGACAATTTGAAGTATAGGAGGATGTGCATACATTACATGCAGATACATTACATACAGGCCTTTTTATATCACGAACTTGAGCATCCACAGATTTTGGCATCCATGGGAGGTCCTGGAACCAAACACTAAGGAGTGGCTGTATATAGAGATATGATAGTCATACAAATTTTGCACATTTTCAATAACAATGTTATAAACATTTATATACTTACCTCAAACTTATAAAGTATAATATTATCTGTATCTTTGAAAGGCCCACTCTTCTTACCATGACTGCATTTCCCACTTTTTTTTTTTTTTTTTTTTTTTTTTTTTGAGACAGAGTCTGGCTCTGCCGCCCAGGCTGGAGTGCAGTGGCCGGATCTCAGCTCACTGCAAGCTCCGCCTCCCAGGTTCACGCCATTCTCCTGCCTCAGCCTCCCGAGTAACTGGGACTACAGGCGCCCGCCACCTCGCCCGGCTAATTTTTTTGTATTTTTTAGTCGAGACGGGGTTTCACCGTGTTAGCCAGGATGGTCTCGATCTCCTGACCTCGTGATCCGCCCGTCTCGGCCTCCCAAAGTGCTGGGATTACAGGCTTGAGCCACCGCGCCCGGCCTGCATTTCCCACTTTGTCTCAAGATAACACTAAGTTTACATCTATATCCCCTCCTATGTTTTTCATGTTTCATTTGCATCTTATAACAGAGTTGCTTAACTTGCACGAGAAACGTAAGCTCCCTGGATTGTTGTAAAGTGATCCCTGTGAAGCAGCTGCCTCTGTGAGAACTTGCCCCCGAGCTCCCTTGTATTTAGGTGGGGCGACATGAAAAGTTCTTGCTTAACTGGAAAATGAAAGGAAGTGATATGGTCACTTTGGGACCAGATGTGGGCGTGTTCTTCCTTGCTCTTCTTACCCTTCAGCTAGATGGATGAGGAAGTATGTGACTGTAGAGGTGATGGAGTCTCTAAATGGAAGGAGTTCCACGTGTTTTAGAGAGTTTCATGAGAAAAAGAAAAAAAATTATAAAATTTTGAGTTTTGAGTATTGAAAACAGCTAAAAATACACAAACAATATAGACATATATCCCTAAAAAAAGTGTTTACTTTAAACTTTTTGCCTGTTTTTGCACTTTACAAAACCAGTTGCAATATGTATCATTCTGTGATTTGCTTTTATTATTCAAAACTATATTATTTCTCCTGGAAGTTTTCCATGCAAACATCTATAGTTTGGTCACTTCTATTCCCCTATGATATTTTATTATATAAATGTATTAAATTATATTCATTCACTTATCCTTTGACTCAACTGGAAAGAATTGGAATCTTTATAATATTTGATGGTATATCTCACCCATATTGTTTGATGAAATTTTATAACTCTGTTCCAAAAGGCCTTTTACATCATTTAACATAATTCAGAATTTGATTTGCCCTTGTAAAAAATATTGAGGTTGACAAGATATGGAAACCTCCTTGGAAATAATTAGAAAAAAAAGAAATAATTATTGCCATTTTTTTTTTTTGGTTAATCAGCCATTATAATCTTTTTTATTAACTCTAATAATTTATTTATAAATTTGTTACATTTGCTATGGACATAACAATCCAATTGCAAATAACTAGAATTTTGTTTTATGCATATAATTCATTTCTTAGTAAACTGCCTAGAACTCCTAAGGAAAAAAAGAAAGATAAAGGGAAGTGTAAGTAGTTTGCATTTGTATCTTGATCCTAATCTTAAAGATTAGAAGATACAAATGCAAACTACTTACACTTCTGTTTATCTTTTTTTCCCCCTTTAGAAGTTCTAGGGAAATAGATCACATAAAATCTGTTGCTTGAATGTGTGGTGGAACTTGCCCTTAAAATTATTCAGTCTGTCATCTTCTTTGTGAAAAGATTTTGACTATAGGTGCAATTTCATTAATGATTACAAGATTATTCTTCTTTACTATTTCATTTTGAGTCAGGTTAGATAAGTAATATATTCTTTCCATCTTAGCTTTAAATTTTTTTCCATCAAATATTCAAAGATTTTTAATCACTTTAAATTAGAAGTAAAAGTCTCCTATATTATATAAAATATATTTCTTGTTCCTTATCTACTTTTTCTTACTCTTGGGTTTTTACACTTGGGTATTTTTAGTATTATTTTAGTCTTTACCAAAAAAAAAAAAAAATCTGCATTTTTATTCTCTAATTGCCAGTTATTATTATTATTTAAATTTATTTCATTGTTTTCTGCTGTCTGCTTTTATATTAAAATGGATGCTAAGTTCATTAATTGTGAGTTTTTTCATTTCTTTTGTAGGTTTATTGAATTTTCTCTTCTATGTTTTGCTTTAAATTTTTCTTAAAAATTTTGTGTAAGACCACTATACTGCAGCCATTGAATTTTTTTTTTTCTTGTTGAGGCATAACATTGTAAAGCAAAGTGCATGATGTGAAGTGCACAGCTTGATGAATATTTTGAAATGTTACAGCTACATAACTGCAGCACAGATCAAGGTATAACACACCTCCAGTACCCCAATTGGCTCCCTTAAGTCCTCTCAGAGTTAAGGTGTACTGTCCAAAGGATGCTGCTATTTGTTTTGGAAATCAGTTTCCAAAGAATTATTTAACATACATTCTTTTTGTCAAGCTTATTTCACTACACATTTTTACGTTGCTCTAGATCCTTATAATCACTAACTATTATCCTTATCAAAATAATCTAATAGTCCAGTGAAATCGTCTCTAAGTTTTGATTGATAGAAGATTCCTTATTGCTTAATTTGAACTCTTTTTTAAATTGCAATTTTATTTTGATCATTAACTGTAAGTGTGCTTTACATTTCAATCATATATGAATGATCTAGATATGTGTTTGTTACTGACTGTTTTCTGTATGATTCCAGTAATTAGAAGTGCACATATGTTCCTGGCTTTTTGAATATTTTTACCTTATAGTAGTAATCCATGTAAAGCTAACACTTATGCTTTATTTCTAATTTGTTTGATATTAATAATTGAATATCAGCATTAATTTAATTAATACTTACCTAGTGTAATATTGTATACAATTTTTGAATAACAGCATTAATTCTTGCCTAGTGTAATATTATATGGAATTTTTGAAGAGCAGCATTAATTTAACACTTACCTAGTGTAATATTATATACAATTTTTGGATAGCAGTATTAATTTAGTTAATACTTACCTAGTATAATATTATGTACAATTTATTTAATATATTTGGTTTTATATTTAAGGCACTTCTCTTGAATTCAGTATTTTGATTTATTTCTAGAATCTTATTTTGTGTTTTTCTTTTCTCCTTATTTTCAGTTTCTTGTATGTCTAACTTGGGAGCTTATTATTATTTCTCAATTCTTTTTACCCAATTTTTGAAACTCATTATCACCGTTCATTTTTGTTGACAATTTTAAGTGGGGGAAATCTCTATTTTTGTTTTTCAGATAATGTCTTTATTCTGTGCTTGTTTTGTCCTTGTTCTGTTCTTGTTCTTGAGAGATGGTTTCACTGATTACAACAATCTAGGTTGAAATGTGTTTTCTTTCAGTACATTAAAGATATAACAATTTCATTCACTTCTGGTCTTGTCCTTGAAAAGTCAGCCCTTAAGTTAATTAAAGTTCCTTTGCAGACAATCTTCTCTCATCTCAGCTGCTTCTAAGACTTTCTCTTTATCTTTGGTTTACTGCAATTTTACCCTGCTATGCCTAATAGGAGAATTTCCCTCCCTTCCTTCCTTCCTTCCTTCCTTCCTTCCTTCCTTCCTTCCTTCCTTCCATCCTTCCTTCATTCTTTCCCTCCTTCCTTCCTTCCTTCCTTCATTCTTTCCTTCCTTCCTTCCTTCCTTCCTTCCTTCCTTCCTTCCTTCCTTCTTCCTTCCTTCCTTCCTCCCTCATTCTCTCTCTCTCTTTTCTTTCTCTTTTTTTGGTTTTCCCTTCCTTCCTTCCTTTCTCTCTTTTTTAATCATTACTTCGATTAAGTTGTATTACTAGTTCTATTTCTTCTAATATTTTATTTTAAACTCAAATTATTTGTGTGTTATATATGCTCACTTCTAATCATTCACCTTTTTCATATTTTCAAGTATCCATGTATTTGTTATTCATAATAATAATACATATTTCATGTTCTAATATTAGTATCTGAATGTTATAATATTATTATATTCTATTATCTGATTTATTTTAACATCTGAAGTCATTGTCTCCAGTAGTCATTTTTTGTGTGTGGTTTCTACAGCTTCTCATTCATAGTACTTTCATTTCTTGTGGAATTTGTTATTTTCTACTGTGAATAGTTATTACCTGGAAATTTTTTCTTATAGTAGTATTGAAGTCTGATTGACATTGAATTGTTTGAATTTTTTTTTCTTCTGTCACTTTCCCTGGGGGTGGACATATTACTCTAGTATCACTTAAATGAAAATATTTTATATAGGTATACAAAATAAGGCTTTAAATTCTTGTGAGGGTTGCCTTGTAAACATAAATTCCTAAAGGAGACATTATTATCTCTGTGTATAGCATCAACATTCAGGCACAGTATTTTCAGAAGGCTTCTAAGAAATAGTATTTGATTTTAGAAGATATATAAAGACTTTATCAAGCAAAAAAAGAAAAAAAAGTTATCTTAACAGTCATGTATTAGTCCATTCTCACACTACTATGAAAAAATACCCAAGACTGGGTACTTTATAAAGAAAGAGATTTAATTGACTCTTAGTTCTGCATGGCTGGGGAGGCCTCAGGAAACTTACAATCATGGTGGCAGGCAAAGGAGAAGCAGGCACCTTCTTCTCAGGGTGATAGGACACAGTGAGTGTAAGCGGGGGAAATGCCAGATGATTATAAAACCATCAGATCCTGTGAGACTCACTCACTATCACGAGAACAGCACGGGGGAAACCACTCCCATGGTTCAATTACCTCCTACCCTTGACACATGGGGATCATGGAGATTACAACTCAAGATGAGATTCTGGGTAGTGACACAGCCAAAACAATTCATTATATATGAAAAGTAAATTATAAGTAATATTCCATAATCTTAATAAATACAAAAGCATTCACATTTATAGTAGCAAGAAAATGGAAATCAATTCATCTTTAATAGTTTTGTAATGTAGACCAAATTGTAGACAAATTGTGAAAAGGATTTTTGGTGTTTACTTATTACATTTTGCCTGAGATTATTTCTATTTCTTTCATAAAACAAAGCTGTCAATTAGTCAGCAGACTTCAATTAGATAGCAGACCCCAGCTTCAAGAGATAAAAATCGTCATTAAAACTGAGACCTTACAGAGTTTGGGATGTGAAAAGAAAACAGCCAGCCTATAGAAAATTTAGTCTTTGCTAATCCCAGACACTAGAACTTCATTTTCTCTAAATTTACAGAGAGTCTCTTACATTTTCTTTCTTAACTTATTTCCCTTTGAACCCTTTTTTTTAAACATTGAGTTAGGGATTTCATTTTTTTTTTTTTTTTTTGGATCCTTCATCAGGATTGGAAGAAGTCTGCCTGCGTCACTGAAAATGATCACAGTGAGCATCCGTGAGGGGCTGATCCCAAGCAAGCTGGCAGCAACCTGTTTGATCAATTGGAAAACATAATGGAACATCAGTGAGGCCACTTCCCGCAGCTTGACAGGCTGTCTCTTTGCTCTTACTGCTCTGTTTCTTGCCTGGTGCCACTCTATTATGATCTGGGATGTTCAGCCTTTTAGATATTTCCAAAGAAATTATCTCTTTTCAGTTGACAGACCAAGTTGTGCAGAGTTCAGTATGTGTAATCTGGCGATTCATAAAGACTTTCCTTAAGGAATGTGGATTTAAATCATTTTGAGGAAATGATTTCTCAGATCCTCAACTTTCATGTATACTATTTTCTCAGGTCCATTGCTTTATTTTTTTTATTTTTTGCTACAAGGCCTTGCTCTGTTGCCCAGGCTGGAGTAAGGTAGTATGACCACAGCTCACTGTGGCCTCCCGCTCCTGGGCTCAAGCAATTCTCCCACCTCAGCCTGCTGAGTAGTTGGGTTTACAGGCATGCGCCACCACCCTCAGCTAAGTTTTAAAATTTTCGTAGGGACAAGGTCTCACTGTATTGCCCAGGCTGGTCTCAAACTCCTGGGCTCACACAGTCCTCGTACCTCAGCTTCCCAAAGTGCTGAGGTTACAGGCATGAGCCACTGAACCTGGCCTACACAGTTAATTCTGTGTTGACGATTAACCTGTAATAATATATAGACATATGCACAGTCTTTTTTGCAGCACTAATTGTCATAGCAAAACAGGAATCAACAGATTGTCCAGCATTAAAGGTCTGATTAAACAAACCATGGAAGTCTATAGAAAACCAAGTAGTGTGCTTTGAAGTTCTAAACATCAGTGTGAAATACCTCTGGAAGGATGGATAAGTTAAAACATGCACAATGGACAAAATGGCATCTCATATGCGAGCATTCCTGCATATGGAGATAGGAGGAAACTAGATAAAGGGCACAAAATGTGATTTATGTTTCAGAATTTATTTGTTTTTAGATTTGTTTTAGAAACCATAATAACATTTTATAAAATTATAACACAACATTTTTTTTTCAAAAGCAAACCCTGTGAATTAAAAGCAAATGCAACCAAGGAACCAACTACATATGAAGCTAGTGGCATAATCATACAGAAATGAACTATTTCAGATCACTGAAATAACCCAGTAAAATGACATGATATCCACAGAGATATATACACTGAAAAGCAAAATACTAAAAATGCAAATTAAAAAATTAATCTCAGCACAGGTTAGTAATCATAATGTCACTGAAAATGTTGATATTTTGAAGCCAGCTAGACAAACTTCACCAAGAATACACCTAAATTCAAACAAAACAAGGCTTATTAAATTGCTGCAGTATCCTGGCAAGGATGTGAAGAAAAGGGAAACTTTGTACACTGTTGGTGGGAATGTAAATTAGTAAAACCACTGCAGAGAATAGTATGGAGGTTCCTTAAAACACTAAAAATAGAGCTACCCACTGTTAGCTATATACCTAAAAGAAAGGAAATTGGTATGTCAAACAGTTATCTGTCCTCCCATGCTTGCTGCAGTACTGTTCACAGTAGCTAAGATTTGGAAGTAGCATAAGTGTCCATCAACAGATGAACAGCTGAAGACAATGTGCTACACATAAACAATGGCGTACTATTGAGCCATAAAAAAGAATGAGATCCTGTCATTTTCATCAACATAGATGGAACTGGAGATCATTAAGTGAAACAAGCCAGGCACAGAAAGACAAACATTGCATTCTCTCACTTATATGTGGGATCTAAAAATCAAGACAATTGAAGGCATGGACATAGAGTGTAGAAAGATGATTATCAGAGGCTGGGAAGGCAGTGGGGCAGGGGATATTTGAGGTAGAAATGAGGTTGATTAATGGATAAAAAGTAATTAGAAAGAATAAATAGGACCTTTTATTTGATAGCACAACAAGTGACTCTAGCAATAATAACTTAATTGTATACTTTTCAGTGACTAAATGAGTATAATTGGATTGATGTAACACAAAGGATAAATGCTTGAGGGGATGATAACCTGTTCTCCATGATGTGATTATTATTCTGCATTGCATACCTGTGTCAAAACATCTCGTGCGCCCCATAAATATATATACCTACTATGTCCCCACAAAATTTAAAAGCAACCAACCAAATAAATAAATACATTTCTACAGCAAGGAAGAAGAGTAGAGGACCTATGGAGCATCTCAGTAAGAGAGTTGGGAAGTGTTTATTATGTGACTGGGGCTTTTATTAAAAATTTTGGGATGGAGTCCAAGAAAATAAATCAGGTGCTATCACACTGGGACAATTCAGTGATTGATTGTCTTAATATATTTTATTAAAAAACTGGAGAAATATAGCTGAGCTAGGCTTATCATTGTTACTAAAACTATAGTAACTCATGTGAGCTGAAAGAGGAGAAGATTAGGTTGTCAATTTGGTTGTATAGGGATCAGTTTAGATGTGATTACAGAGTGATCTTGTTTCCATGTTGTTCTTCCATAGTCAAGGAGTGATCCTGTCTGATTTTTGTTAACA
This sequence comes from Trachypithecus francoisi, assembly GCF_009764315.1. Taxonomy (NCBI): domain Eukaryota; kingdom Metazoa; phylum Chordata; class Mammalia; order Primates; family Cercopithecidae; genus Trachypithecus; species Trachypithecus francoisi. The sequence continues at coordinate 173,581,650 of NW_022681454.1, read as the reverse complement.
TCCTCTAGAAATTGCTTCTGCTTAAAGAGAAACATCACGGTCTATCCCTTAGTTGCCATCTGCCATCTGTTAGTTCTCCATCTCCCATTATTCCTGCCTTAAGCAAAGATATATGAAGCAAGGCCAGAGAACAATAATCTGTATGTAGTGTTCAAATCTGCAATGTTCCCCAAATGTTATGGTTTACAGTTTGTTCAGGGCACCTCTGCAGTTGGGACAATTACATCTTATGATTTCTTCTGCTGCAGGATTATGTTTTGAATAGTGTCCCATGACAGCATCACAAAAGCGCTGGAAAACAATGCTCCATGGGACGCTTGCATTTCTGCATGCACACAGGAAGAGGCATGGACAACTTTTGTCATTTTGTACATCTTGCACTTTTATTTTAAAGTATGCTTTTCTAGCAAACTGCCTGGATATATAAACATATTATCCACCTTCGTAGCAGAATGAGGATTTGTTTTCTCTATACAGTAGAAGAAAGATAATGTCTTCTTCCGAAGCAGAGTTTGGAAAGGTTTACTTGCAGCCTCTATAAAGTTTGGTGCTTCCTCATCTCAAGATTTTTCAGCTGTGATGGAAACCAAAAGCCTGTGTAGCATCCATGTGGGTTTACCTCTGTAGTTTGAGATGCAAAGAGAACTGATGTGGATATGAAACTTTTTCTATGTGTTGTGCTATGAGTAAAGAGCTCTTCATTTTTGACTAAGAAGTCTGTGTTCTGCCAGTATCCACAAAACTGTGGCAAGCTAGCTTGCTAACTTGAGGTAGGGTAAATCTGAGATTCTTCACAGCTGTTGACAACTACTAGCCTTTAAGATTCTTGAAAAAAATGCACAAATCAATACAGGCAAATATAAGATGGTTATTGAGATCCACACTAGACTGTAAATAAGGGCCTGAAAGCCAAGTCATGTAAACCTAAACACACCTCACATTTATATGGGTCAGTTGTAGAAAGACAGGTGAACTTTTCCTTTCATCTCATCATGGATATTTTAACAAAATATGATTATCTGTAATCCTTATCTTTCTTCATCTATCAGTGTATCTGTCTTATTACCTATCTTCCTATCTATAATTGTGTATGAAAGCACATAGGCAAATACATTTTAACTGCTTGATGCAGAAATGTTGTCTACCAGAGAAGTAATACCTCAGTGTGTTAGTGGGCCTCAGATGGTATTGGGAGCATGATTGTATTTGTCATTAACAGTAGTGAGGTAAGTATTGGTCTCTTAAAACAGGTAGATTTTTTTTTTTTTTTTGAGGCGGAGTCTCGCTCTGTCGCCCGGACTGGAGTGCAGTGGCCGGATCTCAGCTCACTGCAAGCTCCGTCTCTCAGGTTTACGCCATTCTCCTGCCTCAGCCTCCCGAGTAGCTGGGACTACAGGCGCCTGCCACCTCGCCCGGCTAGTTTTTGTATTTTTAGTAGAGACGGGGTTTCACCTTGTTAGCCAGGATGGTCTCGATCTCCTGACCTCGTAGATTTTATGAGTGAAGGTGATTAGTTACTGAAAAGAATTCTTATCATTCAACCCAGCAATCCCATTACTGGGTATATACCCAAAGGAATATAGATCCTTCTTTTATAAAGACATATGCATGCCAATGTTCATTGCAGCACTATTCACAATAGCAAAGGCAAAGAATCAATAAATGCCCATCAATGGTCTGGATAAAGAAAACGTGGTACATATACACCATGGAATACTATGTAGCCCTAAAAAAGAATGACATTGTGTCCTTTACAGGAACATGGGTGGAGCTGGAGGCCAGTATTCTTAGCAAACTAACACAAGAACAGAAAACCAAATACCACATCCTCTCACTTGTAAGTGGGAGTTAAATGATGAGAAGATATGGACACATAGAGGGGAATAACAGACACTGGAGCTATGACAGGGTGAAGGGTGGGAGGAGGGAGAGGATCAGGAAGAATAACTAATGTGTACTAGGCTGAACACCTAGGTGACAAAATAATTTGTACAACATACCCTCGTGACATGAGTTTACCTATATAGCAAATTTGCATATGTACCCCTGAATCTAAAATAAAAGTTTTAAAAAAGGATCTGGAGTTAACAGAGTGGATGTGACAGAATTAATCTCTGTTTCTACTGCTGGTTAGTGGGGTTTGCTGTAATGATTTCTGTAGTAATATTTTATCTATTGTAGTCAAAATAAAATGTTGATAATAGTAAAGCACTGGATTAATAATGTTAGGGAAATATAAAATTTAGAGAGAGAATGTCAGATAAATCTAACTTCTAAGACATTATCAGAATTAAATTTTGTCAGAGGTCATCAAATGAGGGATGACAAATTCAGTAATTATTTAATTTCAGAGTAGTAGCTGTGGTTGTGGAAAAGTACCTACGAGTCTTGCCTTTTCTTAGATAGTAGAAGAACACCATAGAGGATTCAAAAATAAAGAGACAAATACAGGTTCAAGCATATTTTTAAAAACTTCAGGAGGTTACTGAGGGGTACCACTGAATGATAATAGATAAAATAAGTGGTAAATCAAAAAGAAAAAAATTAAAAGGAGAAACTATGTCAGAAAATTAATCTATTTCCATCATCTTAGGTGTCATAGACCTCTGTTTGGTATAAGGATCCTGATTTAGTTTTTCTCTTCTAAAGTTCATAAGCTTCTGGAAGATTCCAGTAGCATGTTCTGGAAGGTTCCTAAGAATCCTCATCTTAAGTATTTCATGAAAGAATGGAGTACAATGATCTGTAGCGGAGAGCAAATGCCTTTTGATGAAGAAACATGAATCCAGGGATCAACCTCTTGGGGTTATCTTGTTTGTGATAGTTGTTAAGTGTTCCTGATGAGGTGTTTTCCACTGAGACTTAGGTGCACTCTGCGATGTCTCTATCAAAAGACTAAATCTTTTTATTTCAGGCTATGCAAAATCTACTTAGGAAGATATTTTGAATGTCTTGTAAACGATTTTTCTACCTGGTGATTATAAATGTGTATGCAGTATATGAGTATTTCACAGTATTTAGCCATATCACTTTGCATTAGGGCAGACAAATGTTTAGATTGAAATCCCCAAATTCAAGGTGCATTAACTCATAAAGGAAAAGCTTATGTCAACAGGTTTATGCCACTGGAGTTCCACAGCATCCAAGCACGTTGTCAGATTTTAGTTTAAATCTATTGTGTGTGTGCTTTTATTTTTCCTGATGATTTAGGATAGTATGGATAATTAGGATATTTAGGATAGTCTTTGAGTTAAAAGGCAAGGCTTTGGAAAGTTCTTTAAAAAGCATTCAGTGAAATGTGGCTCTCCGTCAATAAAAAACATCAGTCTATTTTCTGAATAAGCAAGCCCAGAGCCGAGGATAATAAAACATATTGAGTGGAGTATTAAATCCAGGTATCTGTTTCTAACTGGAAGGCTATGCAAAGATAATTAATACAACCTGTTGATCTGGTTTAACTTCTGGGGGAGGATTGTATGTTAAGGACCTGAAATCTGATGCTCAATTGTGCTTTCATTGGTCATAGGTCAATGAAAAATGAGTTGCGTTTTATTGTTGTTGTTGTTGTTGTTTGACACATGCTCACTTGTAATTGAGAGCTTCTTTGCTTGTGATATGACAAGAAATTCAATGTTTTTCTTGTTTATTTTCTGCCCCAGGTCTAGAGTCAACTATATCTCAAAGGACCCCTGGTTCTGGTAATTGGAAAATGGCATATGAAGACCACAACCTGACCACTAAAGGTGTTGAAGCTGACCTGACCCTTGTTTCTGTTCCTATAGAGTGGATAAAACTATGAAATACGCATTTTTAAAAACTTAAAAAACATTGAAAGTTTATACTGGTACTTTTAACTTAAGTAAAAAAAAACCATAGGATTTTATTTTCCCTTATCCATCTTACACCTGAATCTTTTATCTCTTCACTAATTAATCTTGTTCCTATTTAAGTCAACACATTTTATTGAAACACATTCCACAGTTGGAGGATACCAATATTGAGAAGGGAAACAAACAAAGAACAATAGCAACAACAGTGCCATGATGGCCAACAGTTGGCCTTTGGCAACCAACAGCTAGACCATGATGTTGTTCTTGATCTAAAAAAGTTTCTGAAGAAGATCAACAATAATCAAACAGACTCATTCTGACCACGGCAGAACAAGATAAAAGCAAAATGACTGTTTTTTGTTGGTTCATTTTGTTTTGTTTTGAGACAGAGTCTTGCTCTGTCACCCCAGGCTGGAGTACAGTGGCACGATCTTGGCTGACTGCAACCTATGCCTCCTGGATTCAAGCAATTCTCCTGCCTCAGCTTCCCCAGTAGCTGGGATTACAGGTGGATTCCACCACTCCCGGCTAAATTTTTGTGTTTTTAGTAGAGATGTGACTTCACCATGTTGGCCAGGCTGGTCTTGAACTCCTGGCCTCAGGTGATCTGCCCGCCTCAGCCTCCCAAAGCGGGGAGATGACAGGCGTGAGCCACCACACCCGGCCAGGCAAAATGACTCTAATCCCGTCTGAACACAGAAACAAGGACAGATGTCATCACATAAATAATCAAATAAACCTCTCTTCCAGCTAACATGCAAGACTACTCTTCCATTTCTGGCAAAAACCGTTGTGCTAGGTTGTTCCTTCTGCCTCTTCCTAAAAATTGTTAAGACCTCCAATCTCCTATTTATTACAATTGCCGTTAGGTCTCAATAGGAGACAAACTTTCCTTTGAACTTTAAAAAAACGTCCTATGATAAATCACCATCTGTAATAAATATCTCTTAACTCCCTCTTACTGAAAAGGGCCTTATTGCTTCTCTGATCAATTCTTGTTTTCTGTGGCAAGTTAATAAATCTGTCTTTGTTTGGCTACATGCATGTTTCTGGTGGTCACTAACTGATGGACTTCAATAAAACTAGACGTTCCACCAAAATTTATCTGAAACTCTTGCTTCAATGGACCAGAGCCTTTCGCTAGATAACGAATAGGGGATACATCCTTGCCACCTTGCGTCTCTACTGGCTCAGAAGGAAGGCCACCCTTCCCAGAATCTCCAGATAACTTTTCTGAGCTCTGATTATTTCATCAAGACTGTCAGAGTTAGTTTTTAAATTTATTGTCCTGGGAATAGATAAAACCAATATTCCTTAGGAATAGATCTCCACTGTAGACTGGGCATGGGAAGCGGAGGTGGTGGATCACCTGTGGTCAGGAGTTCAAGACCAGCCTGGCCAACATGGTGAAACCCTGTCTCTACCAAAAATATAAAAAATTATCAAGGCATGGTGGCGCACACCTGTAGTCCCAGCTACTCAGGAGACTGAGGCAGAAGAATCGCTTGAACACGGGGGGCAGAGGTTGCAGTGAGCCGAGATCGTGCCACTGCACTCCAGCTTGGGCGACAGAGCGAGACTCCATCTTAAAAAAAAAAGAATTTCCATTTATAAAAGGTACTGACTGAAATGTGGACCTTAAATCTGGGTCACATTCAGATGTCTGTGCCATTGTTAAGAATTTTACAGTCTCTAAGGCAGAAATAAAAAGGTTTATTGAAAAATTTATACTTGTCCTTAGTTCTTACCTTTCTGTCTACCTCTACCATTCTGTCCATTCTTTTGATGAGGCCAAAGGATAGAAAAATTTTGTTGAAAATGCCTGTTGGCAAGATGACGATAATAATTTAGAAGTTAAAGAAACATTCAAGTGGGGAAAATCCACCCTTTTGTCAAAGATACTTGTTATTATAGTATTGTAAATAAAAAGATTGGTAAAAAATAGTTTTCACATTCTTACTGCAAAAAAAGGGAAAATATTAAATTCATATGTTTTGTTTATTCCTCTTTAAATTTATTCCTTCTGAAAGTTTTAACTCAAGAGGGATAAAAATTTAGCTGTATTTTTTTATTTTAAATTATGAACCTGGTTACAAAGTTCCCCAAATAAGAAAATCAGGGTACTCAACCTTTGGAGTGATTCAGAGACCTTAAAAATTAGTTTATTAATTCAGAGGTTTATAGATTATATCAAGATAACAGTTCATGTACTATTTGAGATAATAAGATATTCAATTAGACAAATGCAAGTCAGTTAATAATACTGATTTTAAAGAAAACTATTTTTCTCCCTGGTTTTACTATAAAAATGAGTGTAATCACAACATCCTATTATGTTGAGAATAGGGTTAACTTACTTATAAATACCTTCTGAACTGATGATATTGATTCTATGAGTCAAGTAAGATATGAGTGTTTCCTTATAGTTAAGATTCCAAAACAATGTAAAATTATGTTTATCTTTATAGAATTGTAAAAAAGAACATTTTAAAAGAGTTTATGCCTCTGAAATTCTCATTACAATGTAACTATAAAGAAATTAACTTAATGAAACTTGCAAATATAGCTCTTTTAAAAACTTTAAAACCTTAAATGATAAATTGAAGTGATTAAAACAGAATCTTTAAATGCTTTGCAATTTCTAAATATGAAAATGATGCAAAACAGTGATTGCTGAACCAACTTTTAATTTATTCATATTATGCTTTGTACAAATGCATTTGAATGCCATTTCAATTGTGGCTATTTTTGGCATTTTAAAATTTACAAAAAAATGAAAGTTTTCTCATGGGAAAAAAATTGACAGCATGTGTTCCTTTCTTCAAGTGTTCTGCTGGTGTTTGAAGAAAACAGAGTGAATTATTTTGATTAAGGATTATATTTATCATTATTATTTGAAATTGCATTAATGTTAAAAAACACTAGGTGTATTTGTTATGGAAAGATAAAAACTGTGAACAAGAAAATAATTTGTCTCTTTATTGATAAAACTTTCAGAGCTTATTAAGATGGTAAATACATTATAAACTAACATTGCCTTATTAAAATAGTAATACAGTAAATGACGAAAAAATCATAGCTGTGGAAAGTTTTATACTAATCATATGTTTGTATATTTATGTATGTATATTTATACAGCTATGTTATATATGCAAGACTGTGTAAAAACAACTCCTATAACATAAGAGTGATTGATACTGTTGCCCACAATCGGGGTCACATTCAGATGTCTGTGCCATTGCGGAATTTTCCAATCTCTAAGGAAGAAGGGAAAAAGTTTATTGAAAAATTTAGAAACAAATTTTTATAAAAATTTGATTTAAGATACAAATTTGACTTAGAAACACTCTTATACCATAAAAGTGTTTTTTAAGAGTGTTTATAATCTTAATAAGATATTTATGTTATATATATGTATAACAATAAATTCTTTACTGCTAATTGTTATTTGTGTCTCTACTGGCTCAGAGGGAAGACCACCCTTCCTATAATATCAAGGTAAGTTTTCTGAGCTCTGATTATTTCATTGCGACTGCCAGACTTAGTTTTTAAATGTGTTGTCCTGGGAATAAATGAAACCAATATTCCTTAGGAATAGAACCTCCATTTGTAAAAGGCACTGACTGAAATGTGGACTTTAAATCTGGGTCACATTTAGGTGTCTGTGCCATTGTTAAGATTTTTCCAATCTCCGAGGCAGGTATCCAAATTTAGCTATCTAAATTTTTCAAATATACATACAAATTTAGATACACAAATTTTTATACAAAAAAATCAAATTTTGGTTTTTCTTTTTCTAAATTTACCAGTTATTTGGGGCCTACATTGTAGAGTTTTCTTTTTATCATCCAAATATTCTGAACTTTCTGCACTTTTGGCCTGCTCTTGAATCCGTAATTTGTAAAGTTCAAGTTTACATTGTTTCATATACTGTGCATTAGAAAAATATTGATTGTAGCTATTTCCTTATTTTAGATATTTAAGACTTTAGTTCATATATTTTCTCCTCTAAAAATTCTTAACTGTGCTTTCTCAAATTCAAATTTCAGATTCAGAATAATAAACTCTTTCGTTGTCTTTTATAACTAAACCATCTTTTGCTTTCCTAGAATAGCTACAAAGTAGCAAAAAAGTTTGCTGTTCCACCTAAAAAAGGAAGGGTAATACAAATAATTAGATTTGTTTGATGGGCTCTACATTTTAATAATGCAAAACTATTGTGAGAATCCTTTTGTTTATGAAAGTTATAACAAAATAACTGATGGATCAAAAGAGAAATGTAATTTTCCTTGTGTTAATTATGTATAAATACAGCGTGTTAATTGAAATGTATTTCAATGATTGTGAATTTGGGGGGTTAATAGCACAAAAACTATAACATCCTTTCATTGAAAAGGATGTTATTCTTAGGTTTCTTTCTACATTAAATATTCCTGCTATTTGGGAACAATGATACCGTACTATATGGAAGAAATGAAAGTTCCTGGAGATTCCATCCCCCTCTGTCTGATTTGTCTTCATGTGACAGTATCAATCACTATAATGCACTGAGTCCAGAAAGTCAGTCCTCTGTCACCTGAAGAAGAAAAATAATCATGGTTATTTAACCTCTTTTCAAAAATTATCTTTGCCATTTGCAGATCCCATGGAAAATTTGAGTAACCAGACATCCAAAAGACAGAAAATAACCTGTCATTCCAAAAAAAAAAAACTGCAAAAACTTGTCAGGAGACACATCAGTTGGAGGATTCACGTAACATATGGGTTTTTGAATAAAGATTCTCTTTAGAGTCATCGTTATGTAGATCACATAAAGGGATATCCAACACTTGGGTCAGAGGCTTCAGATTCACAAGACCATTCATTAGTTATCCTGAATTGAGTAAAACCACTCCTCAATCAATCTGTAAGTAACAGCTTTATCATTACAGAGGGAGGAGAGGGGCCTTGCAACAAACAGTGAAAAGTCTCTAAAGTAACCTGGTGAGGCACAATTTCCTGCAGGCAGGTGCAGGTTTTGTTATGTGACACAGGCTGTTACAGAATGCTAGATGTATCACATAATTTCCAGTTATAGTAATTTGCTCATGCAGCTTTTGGCAAGCAGAGAATAAATATATAATTTTTAAATGAAATTCTCTACTGTCCAGTCAAATGGATGTTTAGGAAAATTCTGTGTAATGTTTACAAAAGTCCCCTGAAGAAAGAATAATCTTTTTTTTTCTTTCTTTTTTCTTTTTCTTTCTTTTTTTTTTGAGATGGAGTTTTGTTCTTGTTGCCTAGGCTGGAGTGCAGTGGTGTGATCTCGGCTCACTGCAACTTCTGCCTTCCAGGTTCAAGCGATTCTCCTGCCTCAGTCTCCCAAGTAGCTGGGATTACAGGCATGCACCACCACGCCTGGCTACTTTTTGTAGTTTTAGTAGAAACAGGGTTTCTCCATGTTGGTCAGGCTGGTCTTGCACTCCCGACCTCAGGGTGATCTACCCCCCTCAGCCTCCCAAAGTGCTGGGATTACAGGAGTGAACCACTGCCCCTGGCCACATTTATTTAGCCTTTTGTTTATACGAACAGTCTACAAATAGTCCTATGTGTTTTTATGAGGGTCTGGTTAATCCCTCATATTTGTTTGCTTGGGTTTGGGGAATCAACTATATTCTTCAACACTTTCAAATGATCTTTGCATTTATTGTTCTGCCTGGAAGTTTTGTATGACTTGTTTTCCAGGTTCCTGATCTATCTTCTATATCTCTAATAATTTTTTTTTCCTCTTTGGTTATTCGTATTACATTTGAGGTATTTCACTAGTTGTATCTTTTTAAATTAATTATATATTTAATTAAATATGTAATTTAAAAATTATATATTTAATTAAATATGTAATTTAAAAATTATATATTTATTCTCTGCTTGACAAAAGCTACATGCACAAATTATCAGCATGGTAATTTCTCTATTCAGCAGGGTCCCGCTAATACTAATTAAACTAATAGTTGCATTATGTACACGAACTACTAAACTTTTTTTTTTTTTTTTGAGACGGAGTCTTGCTCTGTTGCCCAGGCTGGAGCGCAGTGGCGCGATCTCGGTTCACTGCAAGCTCTGCCTCCCGGGTTCCCGCCATTCTCCTGCCTCAGCCTCCCGAGTAGCTGGGACTACAGGTGCCCGCCCCCACGCCTGGCTAATTTTTTTGTATTTTTAGTAGAGACGGGATTTCACCGTGTTAGCCAGGATGGTCTCGATCTCCTGACCTTGTGATCCGCCCACCGCGGCCTCCTAAAGTGCTGGGATTACAGGCGTGAGCCACCACGCCCGGATAAACGTTGTTTTACAAAGTTTAATATTGACATTTTAATTCTAGAATTTTCAGTATATTGTTTTACATGATGTCTTTTTACCCTTTAATTTTTTTTACTTATTCAACACTATGATTTGTTTATTTATTTATTTAATTATTTTTATTTCTTCTAAAGAAAAGAAACGAGATACATGTGCAGAACATGCAGGTTTGTTAGATGTGTATATGTGTGCCATGGTGGTTTGTTGCACCTATTGACCCATCTGCCAAGTTCCCTCCCCTCTCACTTCCCACCCCCCAGTAGGCCCTGGTGGGTGTTGTTCCCCTCTCTGTGTTCATGTGTCCGTGTGTTCTCATTGTTCAATTCCCCCTTATGAGTGAGAACACACGTTGTTTGTTTCTCACTGTCTCTCCAATTTATCCCCACCACTCTCCTTCCTCTTCAGTAGGCTCCAGCCATTCCTAACACACCAGGCTTGCTTTTGACTCATGGATGCCTCAATCATCATTTCTTTGTAGGGAATCTGGAAATAGTCAGGTGGATGACCTTTCTGCCATTCGGAGGCCAGCTCGCAGACGACCTCAGAGAGGTCTTCTTTTTCTTCTTCCTGATTCTATCTCATTAACCTGTGTGGCTATCTTGCTCTGAAAGTCTCTTCTTTCTTTTTGCATATTTTATTGATATTATTACCTCTCAACAAGAATCATCAACTCCAGGAGATTACAGGCCTTGCTTTTGTTGGTTTATTTATTTGTTTTCATTCTTGAGCTCCACAAGCCTGGATCACGGTCTGCAACACACGGGGTTAATAAGCATCTTTTGGCCGGGCGCGGTGGCTCAAGCCTGTAATCCCAGCACTTTGGGAGGCCGAGATGGGCGGATCACGAGGTCAGGAGATCGAGACCATCCTGGCTAACACGGTGAAACCCCGTCTCTACTAAAAAAATACAAAAAAATTAGCCGGGCGAGATGGCGGGCGCCTGTAGTCCCAGCTACTCGGGAGGCTGAGGCAGGAGAATGGTGTAAACCCGGAAGGCAGAGCTTGCAGTGAGCTGAGATCCGGCCACTGCACTCCAGCCTGGGCGACAGAGCGAGACTCCATCTCAAAAAAAAAAAAAAAACAAAAAACAAAAAAGCATCTTTCAAATAAATGCATTGATTGTGATATGAAGTTAGAATGTTTCATAGATCTTGCATGGAATTAGAAAACTTTAAAGAAATTTTCTGAAAAATATATTTTATTACAATTAAAAGCAAAAGAATTTTGAAGAGTGAAAATAAGTTGTGCATAAAAATGGCTAAGGAAAAGGATTTATGCAGAAGAGATTTTAGTTCAGGTTAGAATTGGAGATGGATTCAAAATGTCCATCCGATCAATGTGTAATACTAACATTGAAATAAGCTTAAACTGTCAAAGGCAATTAAGTGTTGATGTGCAAAATACTGGCTTTTTTTTTTTGACCCCATTATACATGTATCATTTTGAAGATATTATTTGTATAAACATAAAAACACATTGTTATGATTTAAAGTTCAAATAATTACAATGTCAAAAATCCTTTTACATCGATCTGCCCTATGATTACATTATCATGACTATATAAACAATTGTCTTGCTACTTGGTGAATAAATGCATTCCCTAAAACAAATTTTGGAGAAATGTAAGAATAATAGACAAACAAGAAGCTGTTTTCAGCATTATATGGTAATATTAGTGATAATCCAGAGCCAAATTTTCAAAGAGTGATGATCATTAATGTTTAATATGTAATAGTCCTGACTAATTGTGTTAAGTATGCTTATTGGCCTTTATCCCTCATTTTCTATGTAATGGTAATGTTACAATAACATTACAATAGTTTGCCTAATTTGCCAACATAAGACACATACTTTTAGTGGAACATTTTATACTTTCATAGCTTAAAAAGACATTCCAGATTAATTTCAATAATTAAGATCCAAATTCTAATACTAACTTTTGTTCTATTGCAAGAATAATTAATGTTTGCCTGGATTTGCCTATGTTTGCTCCTCTTCAAGGTTTAACACTGTAAGATACCCATAGTTTTTGTGATTCATTAGCACCTTTGAAAACTATGGTAACCCTGTTTATGCTTCTATTCATCTCACTTGTGATCTGCTAGCATGGTTGAGTTATTGAGTTTGGTCATTATTATTTGGCATTAGTAATTTAGCACTTCATTTTCAAAGCATTGAGGTTGAGATCAAGGGAATCAGAGTCTGCCAAGCAAGTTAAACTTTTGTCTTTCTCCTGTATGGTCATAGCTCTCACAAGACTTCTAATGCGGAAGGTCATCTCCTTGGCATGTTTAATTCATCTTCCCCTTCAACTTTAAATGGTGATTACAAAGATAAAAATATTCCAAATATTTGAGGTCTACAAAAGGTAACAGAGCTGTTTATTCCACTCTTTTAATAGGTACATGTATTCATCAGTAAAATGTATATGGCACATTAACAATGAGGATTTCATGACCATAATAAGAAAAACAACCTCTTATTTATAATCAATAAGTAACAGACTAAACACACACACACATATGTGTGTGTATGTATGTATTTAGAAAGTTATGCATATATACATATATGTACACAGAAACATAAAGATGAATACATACACACACTTATAGAAGATAAACATGTTGATATAAATAGATCTATGTATATGTACATATGTATATGTGCATATAATAAATATTTCAAAAATAAATGATTCTGAGATAGTTGCCTAGGGCTGGGAGGAGGATGGGATGGGGAGTTATTGTTTAATGGGTACAAAGTTTGAATTTTACAAGATGAAAAGTTATGGAGATTGAGAGTGGTGATGGTGGACAACATTATGGATGTATTTAATGACTCTTAGCTGTACACTTAAAAATGGTTAAAATGGGAAATTTTATATTATGTGTATTTTGCCACAAAAAAGTGAACAGAATGGCTTTGAGTTAATTGAATATCCATATGGAAAAAATTGATATTTATCCCTTCCTACCTTACGATCTCGACAGTAAAGAAAAGTTAATATCAATCAAATGGATTACGGATCTAAGCAATATATTCAGGATTATATTTCTCAGTGTGAAAGTCAAACAGTAAAGCCAGTAGAAGAAAATATAAAAGATTTTGATTGTTGAGCAGGAAATATTAATTAAAGTAGGACCCAAAAGTGTTATTTATTTTACAAACTGTCCAACAGGATTTATTAAAATGAAGAACTTATGTACCTTAAAAGACACCATCAGGAAAGTAAGTGAGCATGCCATGTAGTTGGAAAATAATGTGTATATCTCACAGAGAACACATCCATAAGATTTATTTGAATCAACAAGTAAATAAAAGAAAATCCAGTAAGTAAATGGCCCAGAGACCTGAACAGGAATTTTGTGAAAATGATATCCAAATTATAAATAAACATAATGATTTGCCTAACTACTTTCATCATCAGATGCAAGTTAAAACACAATATAATGCCACTATCCACACACCAGAAGAGCTAAAATTAAGACATCATACCATATACGGTGGTGGGAATGTGGAGTAACTGAAAATCTGATACACTGCTGATGGGAGCATCATCTTATAGAAGGATTTTAGAAAACTGTTTGCCACTATCTACTAATGCTGAAAATGCACCTGTCCTATGGCCCAACAATTCTAGGTATATATACTGAAGAGAAATGTGTACATAAGTTTACCAAAAACATGTGCATTTCACAGAAGCACAATTTGTAAGAGCTAAACACCAGAAACATCACTAGAGTTTTGGGGTTTCTGATTTGTTTCTTTTGTTTGTAAATGATTTGTCTTTGATTTTTGCTGTGGTGAGTGCTTGTTGTTTTATCTTTCCAGCATCTATTTTCTTTCTCCTTCTAACTAGAGTAATTTCCCAGTGAATATGTTTCAGTTTCACGTCACCATTTTCTTATACTCTAATAACAGGGGTGGCCTCATGACGCATTGCCAGACTATTCGTTCAAAAACAGCATTGTAATTGTCCTCTGGGATTGTATATATGGATATTTATAGAAAAATTCTTTTTTTTTTAGACAGAGTCTTGGTCTGTCACCCAGGCTGGAGTGCAGTGGCTCAATCTCCAGTCACTGTAACCTCTGCCTCCCAGGTTCAAAGGATTCTTCTACCTCAGTCTCCCAAGTAGCTGGGACTACAGGTGTGCACCACCACACCCAGCTAATTTGTGTATTTTTGGAAGAGACGGGGTTTTACCATGTTGGCGAGGATGGTTTCGATCTCTTGACCTAGGGATCCCCCTGCCTCAGCCTCCCAAAGTGCTGGGATTACAGGTGCTCACCAAAAAACTCTTTTTACCTTCTTTGCCTTTACTAACTAGTATGGTGCATCCCCAAAACTCTGTCCCCACACAGAGTGTATTAGTCAGGGTTCTCTAAAGGGACAGAACTAGTAGGATAGATGTATATACGAAGGGGAGTTTATTAGGAGAATGGACTAACACGATAACAAGGTGAAGTCCCACAAAAGGCCGTCTGCAAGCTGAGGATCAAGGAAATCAGTCTGAGTCCCCAAACCTCAAAAGTAGAGAAGCCGATAATGCAGCCTTCAGTCTGTGGCCGAAGGACCCAGAGCCCCTGGCAACCCACTGGTGTAAGTCTAAGAGTCCAAAAGCTGAAGAACTTGGAGTCTGATGTTCGAGGGCAGGAAGCATCCAGCACAGGAGAAAGATGGAGACCAGATGACTTAGGCAGTGTAGTCTTTCCATGTTCTTCTGCCTGCTTTTATCCTAGCAAGACTGGCAGCTGATGAGATTGTGCCCTACCCACATTGAGGGCGGGTCTGTCTTTCCCAGTCCACTCACTCAATATCACCTTTGGCAACACCCTCACAGACACACCCAGGAACAACACTTCGCATCCTTCAATCCAATCAAGTTGACACTAAATATTAACCATTACATAGAGGACACCCTTATACTCTTAGAGGAGAGAGAGAAAGAGAGAGAGAGAGGGAGAGGGAGAGAGAGAGAGAGAGCTAGTGCTTGTGCACACAAAAGACAGCAAGTGAGAGAGAGAGAGCATGCTTAACACAGAGAAAGACAAGAGAGAGTTGAACATTTGAAGGTAAGAGAGAAGGAGGAGAGAGGGAAGGAGTGAAAAAAGTGAAAGAGGAGAGAGAAAGAGAAAGAACATCAGGATTCAGGTTCTTATTAGATCGGAGTCTACTTTTACTCTGACCTTCTAGTTAATATGAGTCAATGTATTTCCTTTTTACGTTCAAAGTAAGTTGAGTTGGGTTTCTTTTACTTGCTCTAATACAGAAACTGGTAATCCAAAGTGGGTGTTTCATGGAGCAGAATCTAAAATACGGATTTAGCTAAACTGAAGCAATATTGTGGCCTGTGAAAATCTTTCTGTTCCTGACTGGGAAGCTGGCAATTAATTTCACATGGGAGGAAAGCATTGGGAAAACTGTCACTTGTTGACATCTTTGGGAAACAGAGCAAGTGTTTATCCATGTTCAAGCTCTAAATGATCTAGATAAAAAAGGCAGAGTCAGGATTTTGGAGATGTAGAGCTCAGAATGTTTTTTCAACCATTGTAGGTTTTCAGTAAAGTTCAAATAGCAAGAGACAAACTTTGGTTACCCTAACTTAAAGCAGGAAGGATAAAGCATACAAATCCATTAACATAATCTTGCATCCAGTAAGAATAGTGTTAGAAAGTGAACATCTATCAAGGCGGTAAAATCCAAATTCCATGCCTCGTGCTAATGTTCATGGCAGTACACCAAGGAAGTCATAAATTCAAGAGATGACACTGCGTCCTAGGAGGACCCTTGTCTCTTGTAGTAGCCTTATTTCTCCAGTCCTCCGCCCCTTGTCACACCGGAACTAAACTTCTGCCATAAAGCAGTAGAAATCCTAGGCCGGGCTCAGTGGCTCACTCCTGTAATCCCAGCGCTCTAGGAAGCCAAAGCGGGCCTATTACCTGAAGTCAGGAATTCGAGATCAGCTTGGACATCGTGGTGAAACCCTGTCTCTACTGAAAATACAAAGATTAGCCAGGCATGGTGGCAGGTGCCTGTAATCCCAGCTACTTTGGAGGCTGAGGCAGGAGAATTGCTTGAACCCTGGGGGGGATGGGGGTTGCAGTGATCTGAGACTGTGCCACTGCACTCCAGTCTGGGCATCAGAGTGAGACTCCTTCTAAAAAAAAAAAAAAAAAAAGTCAGCTTTGAGCTGATTCCTGGAAGTGGAGAGCATAATAGCTTTTTCTTATGTTGTTTATTGTTTTATATTTTCCCAAGGTAGAGAGCAGAAGGGAAACAGATATTTGGGGGCTTGAGAGAGACGGATAGTGATTTAAGCCCTTACACCTCATACCAAGAAAAATAAATTTAGAGAAACTCCCAGTTATGATCAAAGTATTGACTACCAGACATTTTAAGTCCCCAGAAAATCAAACTTGAAGGACGAAAAGGGAAGTTTTGCCCCTGAGAACTGTTAGCCCATTAAACAGAGGACTGTGATTCTCAAATCATGAAACAATTCTCAGAACTTCCTGTCCATGCCAACAAGAAAGAGTATCTTCTCAGGTATGTCAAAGAAACCTGGTAGATAAAGGCGAGCTTTAGTCTGAAAAACTAGAGGTCAACACACCTCCAGACCCAAATGCTTACTTATTGACAAAGTCTTGACTCTATGTACTACAGGACGTGGCATGTGCAATAGATAAGAGGCCTTTCATTTGTCTCCTCTCTCCACATCTCTCAATGAGAGTGCTTACTCAGAGGTAGTGTCATTTCAGCTACTTCTGGCATCTTATTTATTTATTTATTTTTCGTTAGAAGCAGTTAATTTCTTACTAGCCATATACTGTAGAACCATGAGTAGGTGTGTACAGGCCTGATAAAACACAACCATATCAAACAGGGAACATGTACTTGTAGCTCAATGGAGTTAATGGAAGGAGTGGTTTGGGGTAGACTCTCTCTGGAAAAGGATGTATATTATTTAGATTTTATAAAAAATAGGACTACAAGGTCATTGGTCATTGGAATTGCATTTCTAAGGAGAAAGTTCTGTTTGTAAACACTACAAAGAAAGATTAGGGGACAGTTGTAATTTTTGTATAAGATCTCTTCCCTTTATTTTGCTAAAATTAATCCCCTTTCCTCGGGAAACTAACGTGTTCCCATTAGAGTGGACAATCACATTATCCCACCTTTTGGCCAACAAATCTCAATGCTTCTCCTTCTCTGCACCATAAAATTATCAATGTGTCTGCCCAGGTTAGGCCCAGAGTCATTTGCTGAAGTTAAGTAAAGAGATGAGGGTTGACCCAGGGTTTCAGGGGAAATGAACAACAGCTCTGATGATTAACAACAATGGAGAGACTATTACAGAGTAAAATCTGGGCCAAAGGAAACTACAAAGGCTGAAGAAGTGCCCAGGGCAACAACAAAGGGAAGCCATTCCACCCCATCCCTGAAGGGACAAGGGGAAGTAGCAGTGCTCTTGAGCCTAGAAAAGCCTTGATCCACAGGAGAAGGCCTGTCAGGAACTTCCATCGTGGAAGAACACAGCCAGGAGCAGAGATGTATCCGACAGGGAGACAGGGGATTAGACTCACCAATCTTTCTTCCCTTCATCTAATTTCCTGCCAGGGCCTGTCATCAGCAGAGTCACAGGACAAGGGGACAGGGTGACATAGTCCACAGAGATCAGACTATCGGGTCACAAGCTGTGGCAGAGCAGGGAGAATAATAGTCTGGGGGCTGGGCGCGGTGGCTCACGCCTGTAATCCCAGCACTTTGGAAGCCCAAGATGGGCGGATCACACGTTCAGGAGTACGAAACCAGCCTGACCAACATGGTGAAACCCCGTGTCTAGTAAAAATACAAAAATTAGCTAGGCGTGGTGGTGCACGCCTGTAATCCCAGCTACTCAGGAGGCTGAGGCAAGAGAACTGGGTGGACCTGGGAGGCGGAGGTTGCAGTGAGCCGAGACTGTGCCACTGAACACCAGCCTGGGTGGCAGAGCGAGACTCCGTCTCAACATACATAAATAAATAAATAAATAAAACAAAAAGAGATAGAAGAATAGTCTGGAAAGGCCAGTGAAAAATCAATACAGCCCCTACATTGTGCCAGTCAGCATCCATTCTTGTCATTGTTTATATGAGAACTCAGAACAAAATGAGACAAGACATTCCCATCCCCTACAAAAAGTAAGCACAAAGGCCGCCAGCACCGTGGCTGAGGGAGAAAAGTCATCTTATTCTTCTGGAATCATTGGCTGGAATTATGTAAGATTGAATTTGTCCCCAAGGTTTCTCCCCTGACCCGGTAAAGGAACCTGATTGGCAGTGGGAAAGAATGAGGTCCATTCACTGGGGAGAAACAGATGAGCACTATATCAATATATACATGCATATGTTATATGTTATATACATTGCACATGATGTATTGTCCATTACATATTCTATATCATGTGTTCATTACTTAATAGTAAATATTATCTCTTGCATGTTATACATTATTTATCACATCTTTTAATTATGTATCTGTGCTACTGTGGTTTTCGTTCAAGAAAGTCTTTCAAGGAAGGGCATCATGCTTAGCTGTGGGGTGCACAGGCAGCAGAAAACCTCCAGCTGTCAGTTCCTTAAGGGTTGGAGATTGACATCGCTCCTAATTTCACAGCCTTGCAAGGGTGATCTGTGTCACAGAGAAGTGAGAAGTGAGAGTGAAGAAAATCTAGAATGGATAATGAAAAGCAGAGAGAGGAGAGAGGAGTCCCAGTTGTGGCTGTGACACTAACTGAAGGATGGAAGATCTAATATTTACCCCACTAGGCTTCTGCATTGTTGCACAGCTCTCTACATTGTTGCACGGTTATCTTCAATGTTATTCTACTTCCAATAGTGTGTTTTAAATCCATCTATATATCTATCTAATCAGAAAATATTTTGGGTGTTTACTAAATATCTTTGGACATTTATAAAAAAATTTTACATCAGTATTTACCATTTTTCTTTTGAGGTTTGTTTTATTGTTATATTTAAAATATAAGGTTACAGTTTTAATCCTTTGAGCATTTTTACTGTTATATACATGAATTTGGAAATTTATTGTTTTTGTGACCTGTAGCTATTCATCTGAAATTATCTAATTATTTCCTGAAATAATCCACAGATGCTTTCAGATTAGTCTCCATTTTTACTAATTTTGTAATTTTCTTTTTCATAAATTTGTATCAATTGCTTTCCTGATTCTTTTGATCCACCAGGGTAATTACTATTTTTTCTACAATACAGATTGTTACACGAATGTTTTAAAACTATTTAGAATAAAGAGATATTATAATATTTTTAAAGTATTCTTTACATATAATAATAGCATTATTTTCCCAAATGTTATTTATTTGTAGTTTTCTGTTTTGAAAAATTTTCCTGGACTGACAGTTGGCTATATGTTCTTCTTATTATTTTTAGAGAGAGAGTCTCATTCTGTTGCACTGGCTGAGTGCAGTGGCATGATAATAGCTCACTGCAACCTGCAACTCCTGCGTTCAAGTGATCTCCTGCCTCAGTCTCCTAAGTACCTGGGACTGCAGGCCAATGTCACCATGTCCTGATAATTAAAAAAAAAATTGCCCCGTCTCTACTAAAAAATACAAAAAACTAGCCGGGCGAGGTGGCGGGCGCCTGTAGTCCCAGCTACTCAGGAGGCTGAGACAGGAGAATGGCATAAACCTGGGAGGTGGAGCTTGCAGTGAGCTGAGATCCGGCCACTGCACTCCAGCCCGGGCGACAGAGCGAGACTCCGTCTCAAAAAAAAAAAAAAAAAAATTGTAGAACCAGGGAACCAGGGTATGCTTTTATTGACTAAACTGGTCTCTAATTCCTGGCCTCAAGCAGTCCTTCTACCTTGGCCTGCCAAATCTTTGGGATTGCAGGTGTGAGGCACAGCCCCTGGCCTATGCATTTTTAGTCATCTTAGAAACAGAATGGGATTAATGGATCATTGCTTCTAGTTTGATTCTTTTAGATGCTATTATTTTCAGCTAAAATTTTTATTAAACAGTTAACATTGTTTTAGGCTTTTTGCTGTTCCCGTTTTTAACATATGAGCTGAATTTTTCTTTTACTGTCATTCTTCCTCATGATCTCAGACTACATCTCTTTTAATAATTATGCTCACATTGCATACATTTTTAAAGTTAACATTCTTTCTTTTTTCTCTAATTTCTAAATTTTAACTTTTTTTTTTTTGAGATGGAGTCTTGCTCTGTCTCTTGACTGGAGTGCAGTGGTGCTATCTTGGCTCACTGCAACCTCCACCTCTTGGGTTCAAGTGATTCTCCTGCCTCAGCCTCCTGAGTAGGTGGGACTACAGGTGCCCTCCACCATGCCTGGATAATTTTTGTATTTTTAGTAAAGATGGGGTTTCATCATGTTGGCCAGGATGGTCTCCATCTCTTTACCTCGTGATTAACTTGCCTTGGCCTCCCAAAGTGCTGGGATTATAGACGTGAGCCACCGTGCCCAGCCAACATTTTTTTTTTTTTGATTGAAGACTAGGCTAAGAGAATTTAATCTGTTTATATTTTTTATATGTGGCAGTATTTTGTTTTTATTTTTGTGGTTTAATTGGTAACATTGATCATGATGCCAATAGTGTTGTTTTTCTCTCCTTTTTTCTTAATTTCTAAATTGTCTTTTGTTTTGATCCCAAGAACAGTGAATGGTCTGCATGATTTCTCATAAATGAATAATATTAAAGCATCTTTCATAGCTGTCGGGGTAACCTGCCCCCAATATTTCAACGTAGGTTCTTTCTATTTTCCATAAGTGTTGGCTGGTTGAGAAATAAAGAGAGACATTACAAAGAGAGGAATTTTACAGTTGGGCCACCGGGGGTGATATCATATATCAGTAGGACCATGATGCCCACCCAAGCCTCAAACCAGCAAGTTTTTTATTAAGGGTTTCAAAAGGGGAGGGGATGTAAGAACAGGGAGTAGATCACATGTTTCAAAGGGCAAAAAGCAGAACTACTGATAAGGGCCCAACAAAGATCACAAGGCAAAGGGCAAAAGCAGAACCACTGACAAGGGTCTATGTTCAGCGGTGCACACATTGTCTTAATAAACATCTTAAACAACAGAAAACAGGCTTCAAGAGCAGAGAACTGGTCTGACCACAAATTTACCAGGGCAGAGTTTTTCCCCACCCTAATAAGCCTGAGAGTACTGCAGGAGATGCGGACATATCTCAGTCTTTATCTCAACTGCATAAGACAGACACCCCTAGAGTGGCTGTTTATAGACCTCTGCCCAGGAATGCATTCCTTTCCCAGGGTGTTAATATTAATATTCAAATTTAGCAATATCTTCCCTACTTGCACATCTGTTTATAGGCTCTCTGCAAGAAGAAAAATGTGGCTCTTTTTGCCCGACCCCACAGGCAGTCAGACCTTATGGTTGTCTTCCCTTGTTCCCTAAAAATTGCTGTTATTCTGTTCTTTTTCAAGGTGCACTGATTTTATATTGTTCAAGCATACATGTTTTACAATCAATTTGTACAGTTAACACAGTTATCACAGTGGTGCTGAGGTGATGTACATCCTCAGCTTACAAAGATAACAGAATTAAGAGATTAAAGACAGGCATAAGAAATTATAAAAGTATTATTTGGGAACTGATAAATGTCCATATTAAAATAAAATCTTCACAATTTATGTTCTTCTGCCGCGGCTCCAGCCCGTCCCGCTGTTTGGGGTCCCTGACTTCCTGCAACACATAGTCTAATATATGCAAATTTTCCATTAAGTGATTAACCAAATATGTATCTTCAGAAAAGAAGTATAATGTATTATTCAATACATTATTATTCAATATTATTCAGATCACCCTAAAATTTGTGTTTTCTCCCTAAATCAGAAATGATTTAAATAAAATATTGACACTGACATAATTTTTGACTGCTGTAATTTTTTGTGAAATTTTCTCATTTCTTAGAGATTTTGTTTCTTATGACGAACAATATAAAATGAAAATTTTACATATCTTTGTGATTGTTACATATCCTCAAAAGAGGATAAGTCTTATTTTATGGCTTTAAAGACTTACTTCTATTTTACTTTTAGTACTGTTTGTATTGCCAAATTTTTCTTTTATTTGCATTATCTTGGTGTCCCTTCAAACCACATATGCTGTATTTTGATTTATGTGTCATACATTTTGAGATTTGCTTTCCATAATCAACACATAGTTGGACTTTTTTTTTTATATTCTCATGATTTCTAAAAAAAATCTAGCCTAAAATTTTTGTTTGCCAAGACAAAACATTGAGTCTACAGGTCAATATTTCAGATGAAGTGGGTCTACCAACATTTTCCCCTAAATGTCTCTTCATATTAGAATAAATAATAGAAATATTAACAAACCCAAAATGAGGCCAGAGCCTGCCACTATTGATAGAACCAAAAATTAGAGGAGACTTTGAGATTTGACTAAAAAAAAATTCAGCACAAAGAATCCTTTGCCCAACCTTATAAAATTAAAGCTATCTTTAAGAAATACAGTAATTATTTCCACTAGAAACACACATAAATTCCAGTCCTGCCACCAGTATACTAAATGAAAAGTAGCTATTATTTATTATTTTAAAAATTCTCATTTAATATAAAATGTACGTGTTTGGAATGTTTCCCCTTCCTTGTGTTTATACAAAAACCTGCCTTTGGGAGAATTGCTTGAACCTGGGGGACGGAGGTTGCAGTGAGCAGAGATCATGACACTTCACCCAGCCTGGGCAAAAGAGTAAAATTCTATCTAAAAAAAAAAAGAAAAAGAAAAGAAAAGAAAAGAAAAAAGAAAGAAAGAAAGAAAAAAAAAAAAAAAAAAAAAAAAAAAAGAAAGAAGAAGAAGAAAGAAAAAAGAAAGAAAGAAAAAGAAAAGAAAAAAGAAAAGAAAAAAGAAAAGAAAGAAGAAGAAGAAGAAGAAGAAGAAGAAAGAAAGGAAGGAAGGAAGGAAGGAAGGAAGGAAGGAAGGAAGGAAACCTGCCTTGGAAAGATTTACTACCAGAAGGAAGCCCTCACTATATATCAGAATAATTTCACTGGAAGATAAAGACAGAATAATGAGTGCTAATGACTGTGCCTTACTTATGTAGTGCCAGGCACTATGCTTAAGAGCTTTACATAATGAACAATCCAAAGGTTAGAAAAGAAAAATTAGATGTGAAGACACATACTTCTGTCAGTGAAACTGCATGTTAAGAATTAATGCTTAAGTTACATATTGGCAAATATGTTATGAATTTATGCAACAAGATTTAGGTTAATAGCTATAATTTAAAATGAATGCCTCAACACCAACAAGGAAAAGCCATTATCACAACGTACAATGTAAGTAGGAACAAAGTAGGAATACAAATGTATTAAATTTGGGTAATATTATTGACCAATAAATGTATTAAAATTGGGTAAGCCCATCAATAATCAGAATAATAGAAATAAGAAATGATTGTATGATTTTCACCAAATAAGACTGGCCACAACATTAAAGTTTTATAATGCCCGCTGTTAGTGATAATTTAAGAAATAAGAACTTTCTTATATTGGTGATAAGAAGACGGATTCCTGTCCTACTTGTAAAATGGATATGTTTTCCAATTATAAATTATTTTTATAATGTAGGAAAAAAGAAGTAATAGGCATACATTTCCATTTAAGTTGGGCCTTCCTTTTTTTGTAGATCAGAAACTCAGAGACCGCAGTTGTAGTTTAAATGGTTAAAAAATAAAACTCACTATAGGAATTTTAAGAAACAAAATCTCTGTGGACCAGATTCAGAACAGAAAGACCCAGCGGTAATCACGGCTGATTCGACAGCACGCTGAGATCTGGCTCCAGGGATGGCCAGAGGCAGCTGGGAGGTGCCTCTGGATCAGAAGCAGAAAAGCAAATATACCATCCAAAACACCCCAGGTTTTCTCATTTGGGTAGTAGACATATAGGTTCAATTACGCTTCTTTATTTTTTTTTTCCTTTTTCCCTTCCTTTCTTCCCCTCTCTCTCCTGTTATTCTCTCTTGTGCTCTTTCTCTTTCTCTCCTTTCTTTCTTGAAAAAAAAGTCACGATCTGCTAGTCACAAAAATTGCTTTACAATTATGACTCACAAACAATGCATGACTTTCAGTCTATTTCCCACCTTTCTAAAGTTGGGGTTTAAATAATACCAACTGCAAAATACTGTCATATTAATCAAATTAGATGCCAGTTAAGATCCCAGAGCCTTCACATAGTGGATGTGTCATGTACTTTAAAGTCTATATAGTCTTTATTAGTTTAAGTCTAAAACAGGCAAGAAACACAGTGATTTTAAGATGATTTTAATACATATATATAGGTTGGTAGCTATACAATCACAGATCTTATTTTATTTTTTTTTTTTTTGAGACGGAGTCTTGCTCTGTCGCCCGGGCTGGAGTGCAGTGGCCCGATCTCAGCTCACTGCAAGCTCCGCCTCCCAGGTTTACGCCATTCTCCTGCCTCAGCCTCCGGAGTAGCGGGACTACAGGCGCCGCCACCTCGCCTGGCTAGTTTTTTCTATTTTAGGAGAGACGGGGTTTCACCGTGTTAGCCAGGATGGTCTCGATCTCCTGACTCGTGATCCGCCCGTCTCGGCTCCCAAAGTGCTGGGATTACAGGCTTGAGCCACCGCGCCTGGCAGATCTATTCTTAAACAAAAAATTGAAGAGATGCACACACACACATGCAAACACACCCCCCTACACACACACACACACACACACACACACACCTTTTCATCTTCTGACATTCAATACAGTCCCATTAACATACTTTCATTTCCCATGATATGGCTTACTAGAAAGTCTAAAAAAGTTACTGCAGCAAAATTTCTCAAATTTTGAACTCATAAGAAAGTAATAGAACACCCTCTTTCAGAGGGTAGAGGGACTACAAGAAAGTTAGAAGGTAGGCTAGCCTATAATCTCTCAAAATTAGTGAATTATATCTGGATTGTTCAATAAGGAACACTCAACTACATGTCGTTAGACAAATGAGTTGCAATAATTAAAATCGAAATTGTATTTAAGATGGGAAATTGTATTCTAACAAGTATCCTAAGAAGTCATTCTTTTTCACAATTCTTTGTATGATAAAATCAGTAACTTTTGCTCTTTTAAAAAAAGAGACCCAAATGTATTATTGTACCACCACACCATGTATTTTATCGTCTATTTTTCCTAACAGAAATTACCATATAAGCAGAAGTGATATGAATACCAGCACAGGTAAGCTGTTATTGCCCTGTTGTTATAAATAATTTCACAATTGAAGTGTCTTCAGCCACTCCTGAAAGTGCTGCATGTCCATCTCTGATTAGCAGAGGAGCTCTGCTCATTTAAGCTGGAAGAACAAAGCCAGTTGTTGGCATCTTTGCTGGAAAGAACTTCAGAACGGTTTTAGAACACCAAATAAATGCCGCAGCCTGGAAGTGATACATTTCAATTATGATCACAATTCTTTGGCTAACTTTACTCATGTGCTCCTACCTAACCTCAGGGGAGGCAGACATACAATCTCACCAAATGCAAATCAAAACCATAAGATACCACTTCACAGTCATTAGGTTGGTTCTAATTTTTTAAAGGAAAATAATAAAATAACAAGTGCTGGAGAACGTAGAAAATTGTACCTTTCATATATTGCTGGAGGGAATGTGAAATAATGCAGTTTGTTTGCAAGGCATTTGTCAGTTCTTCAAAATGTTAAATACAAAGGTATCCTATAACCCCACCACTGTATTCCTAGAGAAATGAAAGCATATATTCACACCAAAACTTGTACATGATTTACATAGTGTGATTCATAATAGCCAAAAAGCAGAAATGATACTCTCACAAGAGAAACAAAGGTGATATATTTTACAGTGGAATATTGTTCAGCCAATAACAGGAAATGAGGTCCTGACACAGGCTACAACATGAAGAAACCAGAAACAAAAGACTGCGTATTACTTGATTGCATTTATGTGAAGCGTCAAGAACAAGAAACACCACAGAGGCAGAAAGTAGAGAAACAGCTGCCGGGAGTTGTCCCCAAACCCTAGACAGAAAAGGAGATTGAGAGAAGGAGGACTTGGGTGTCTTTTAGGGGTTAACGAAATGTTCTAGAATGAAGCAGCGATGAGGGTTGTAAATTATTGTGAATATACTAAAACCCACTGAATTGTACACTTGAAAATGAGTAAAAAGGGAATTTTTTTATGTAATGTAAATTTTATCTCAATACAAAAGATATTGAAGAAACAATGTAATATATTTGTCTCAGAACCACAACTGGTAAAAGACCAATAGGTCCAAACACACTGTTTCATCTGTGCTTTTACATATCTTATTATTCTGCTCATAATTTATTTTCCTTAATTTTATTTAATGACTGAATTATTAATTACTCTTCATGATTCAGGTTTAAAAACATCTCATTTGAGATGCAGTTGTTATTGATCATTTTCTTCTAGGCTATGCCTCAACCTTGTACAAATTTCTTTAATAGAGCTGCCCATGTTCTTTGTAATTGAGTTTTTACATGTCTGCCTCTCTTTAATTTAATTGAACTATTTAAGAACAAATAAAACATTATTAGTCATGCCTCATATCATTAGTAATTTTGTAGTGCATGAAATATTATTAAATATATTAATCTATGAATGCTAATGACTTTTATTAATTGAATTGTTTATAAATTATTTTATAAATTAAGTTTCACTCAAAATTATTTTTATATAAATCTCAAATTGAAAAGTTACAAATACTTTAAATTCCAGAGAATATTTTAAAATTGAAAAGTCTTTATGTATTTCCATATAGCGGCATTATTTTTCTTTCTTATATCTAGCAAAAGGGAAGGTTTGTGCTTGAAAATGTTTGGTTGGGTAAGGTGTATTTGGATTCAACTGTGAATACAAATAGTTCTTTTTCAGTCTAACTCTCTTTAAAAATCAATATTCATAAGCTTAAATTCAAATATAAGAGCTATAGAATATTTCTCTATGTAACAATGAGAATTGGCAGAGATGAGAACATTCAAATAACAACTGACATAGTACCCAGAAATATGTAAATAAACATGTCTATGTGGAAGAAATAAGTACTTGTTGAAGTGGCTTATTATGTTTAAGTGTAGAAGGGGTTAAAATACATTGATTTCTTCTTAAAGGGTTCTTAATGGGTCATTGATCCAGATAGATGCAGAGTGTATTTGTCTATACATTCAGACAGTATAGGTTTAAGGACAGATTCAAAAGTCTTCTTCATTGTTGATTTTATCACATAAATGACTTTCTTCAAGTTTTTAAATTAAACAAGTTTATTTTCTGACATTTAACAATACTAAAAGATTAATCTTTTCTCTATTTTGAAAAATTTCATGTTCCTATTTTTTCTGCAAGTGTTCTCTAGCCTTAGCTGACGTTTCTTCACAATTACAAAATAAACCTAAAGGTATTTTTAAAATCTTAAAGTCTATTTTTAAACAATCACCTTTTAAACTATTTAACATTGATTTTTAACCTTCATCAACCCTATACAACATTTGTAATCATTTTGTTTTATATTAATTCACTTACAGAAGGTGCTCAATTAATACATTTAGTTTTTAAGATGTTATATCATAAAAATTAATATACAAGTTGCTTTTTTGGGACTCAGACCACATTCTTTGAATTAACTTTAAAAAGTTGTTTAGAATTGCAGTTAGATTTTTTGGCTGGTATCCACTAACTCTTTTGTTATATGATATTACAGCTTAAAAATGACTTTTAAAAATAATACTGACAGCAAAATAAAAGAGTGTATTTGTATCTTTATATAGATACATCTATAGATACATACATAGATCTGTCTATAGGTAGATATGGATATATCGATATATATAGGTGTCTAGAAGAAGAGATATACAGTAAAATTAAATATAAGTTATTAATGTTGGCCTGGTATACTATTGTGGAAAAGAACTTTAACATAATAGACTATTTCATGTAGGTTTGGAGAGACCCCTGGAAAATTTTATGGTTTATAATATGAACAAAAGTAGTGATAATGTTGATGACATCCTTAGTCCTTATACCTAGTTTCATTTACACACACATCTGTAGTATTAATCTCACTATCATCCTCTTAATTAACCAGGATACTTTTTTTTGTTTATTTTTCATGCAGATTGACAAGCTATAAAATTAAAGATACTCCACTGATATTTGGATACATTTTAGATGTCAACAAGATGGATACTAGATTATATATCATAAAATATTTTGTAGAAATAAAGTTTGGATTAAAAAATCAAGGCATTTACTCACTTCTTGGTATTACAGAAGCCATTACATTCTGACCTCTCTCCATTCCCTGTGGCTCCTGCTCAATTTTCTTAATTATATGGACATATTGGATTATTTGTTGTTGCCAGTGAACTGAATCTGGTGAGTCAATGCATCAATCATTGTTCTGTGTTGCTGGCAACACGGAAAAGTAATCAAATAAGTAATTACAGATAGCCCACATAATCTCTGGGAAAGCCTATAACCACGCTTGAAGACTACATCCCCAGGAATAATATCCAAAAACACACTGCAGGGCTGTGACTCCAATGGCAATACACTGCAATTCACCACGGCTTGTATCTTTGCGACTGCTGGCTTGGGCATGGACTTCTGCTGCCAGAACCACTGGTGGTATTGTCTCTAAATTCTAAATGTCCCTGTCTCCATACCTAGGTGCCAGCCTCTGCACTTGACTGGTTTTATGATCCAAAGACTGGTTTAGGAGCATCTGATTGGTGAAGCAGAAAGTCACTTGCTTGTACTGTAGCTGCAAGGGAGGCTGAGAAAGTGAGTAGCTCATACCTGTTGTTTGTGGCAGAGACAGTTTCTCAACTGTTCCTAATATGAGAAAAGTTTTTAAGATTCAATGTTAGTCAAAGAAATGTGAAATGTTCTCTTGATGCAGCAAATTGATTTGAATAAATGTTCATTAAAACTCTTTCATCAAGTGAAGAAAATATTATCTGTTCTTTTCATTGCTGTTACTCTTACACAAATAAGTGTTTAATGCAAATAAACACATATATAATTATATTCATTTTATGCTATTTATATGAAATAGAGAATTGGATTCATTGTAAATTGGAATATATTATTATCTTGGTGCAAAAGTAATAATAAAACTAATAAGACTAATAGGCATTTAGAACTATGTTATAATTGGTATCATGTAATGGTGATAGATGGTTAAAAATGGTGCAAGATATTGCTGTGAGTAATCTCACCTGAGGGTGAGGAATGAAAGCAATTAAGTAAAGATGATGAGTAATGGTGGCAGTTAAGTAAAGCTATTAGTTCAAATTGAATCCCCCATGGGTGTAATAAATTATATTGTATACTCCAAAAATATATGTTTGAGTCCTAAACTCTGGTACCGGTGTATGCCTTGTTTGGAAATAGGGTCTATGCAGTTGTAATTAAGTTAAGGACCCTGGGTTAAGATCATTCTGCATTTCCAGTTAGCCTTAGTCCAATGGCTGGTATATTAAAAAGAGAGAAAGAGAGGGAGATTATAGGGACAAGACAGAAGGCCATGTGAAGCTGGAGGCAGAGACTGGAGTTACGTTGCCATAAACCAAGAAGTGCTGGAAGCTACCAGCAGCTGGAAGAGGCCAGGATTCTCCCCTAGAGCCTTTGGAAGGAACATGGCTATGCCAGCACCTTCGTTTCAAACATCTGGGCTCCAGAAGTCTGAGGGAATAAGTTTTTGTGGTTTCAGCCACTGAGTTTGTGTTAATTTGTTCTGGAAGACCAAGACAACCAATACAGTGGTTTGAAATAGAATGGTATTTGTCTAAGAGGTTTTTTTCTACTGGTCTTTTGGTAGATGTGAGAAAGAAAAGCTTTGATTACTGGCTGTTCACATGAATAGATGGCTGATAATTTGAGTTGCTCAGGATTTACTTCTACTTTGAGTTGTTTTATGTATTTCATTTCTAGCAAGCTTATCATTTTGTAACTCTATCTTACACATATCTTTAAAAGTGTTGTGTAGCTTTAAAATAAATATCCAAATACATTTAAAAAACAAGCCAATGGATACATTGGAAACGTAGATATTTATTGATAAGAATGGGAGAAATTAGAAAGCTTAAAAAATAAATAAAACATTTGGAATGCATTTATTTCTACAATTAGTTTGTGAAGTTTTAAAAACATTTTAATGTTTTCCATTTAATTTTGCAAAGTAAGTATTGCAACTAAAGAATAATTGAAGACCAACTGGTAATCACACATATAGCAACAAACAAAAACAATGACGAAAAGATTAGAGATAGTAAAAGAAAATGAAAAGACAAACTCATAATCATGATGGCATGACAACTCTTTTGAACATTTTGACCTTTAGATAGAGTCCATGTAAGTCACCTTCACTTTATGTTGGATTATAATACTTTGCTGGTTATACTGAAGGAGAGAATCATGAAAATGTGCTCAGGTCACACAGACAAATTCAGTTGTATAAAATGCTATCCTGAGAAGGGATATAAAAAAATGGGAGGAAATCAGAACAACACAAAAATATATTGTAAGGAAAGTACCAGCAGGGCATAAAAGTTACACAATGGAGTAAGAAAAGAAAATTGTGAGACTTATACTCCGCTTCCTAGCTTGGCTGATTGGAGGAATGAAAATGTGATTGGCAGAAATGGTAATATGAAGAAACAGAGAAAGATTATGTGAGCTCTTTCTAAATGACGATCTTTGACAGAACCTACTAAGGAATGCTAAAGCATTTAATTGATTAAACATTTTTCCCCCCAGTCTCTATAATAGCATTCCCGAAACGGGTCAATATTGCCATTTTCATTCAAGTTGATGATGTAGGTGTCGGGATGAGATGATTTGTGAAGTATTCCCACACAGCACCTGTGTAGCACCTCCAAAGAGTGACTCATTTTGTCTTATGAGTTTTAGAGATGCTCTTGCAGAGCGAAAGGGATTTCTCTTGTTTCTGGCATTAATTTTAAAAGCCCATGAGAGATGAAGATAGAAGACTTGAAAGTACATGTTATGTGGCAGAATTGTTCTCTCCTTGCCTTTCACATCATATTTTTCATGGCTAAGATCAAGTCCTTCAAGTCATGGATTGAGATGTGCAGATTTGGAGTGAGAGCAAGTCGTTCAGGGCAATAGGATGGGTGTGGGACTGCAGGAGTTTTATGGACAGGAAAGAGAATATCATTTTCAGATAATAACGAGGATGAGTGTCAAGAACATTGCACTCTAGTTTCTGTCTGGGTCCTGGGAGGTGAAGCATAAAGAGTATTTCTGTTTGAGCTGCCAAAGAGGCAAAGCAAAAATTACTGCACCTACTCCGAATATTCTGCAGCCTACCATGGGAGCAGGGAGGGCACCCAAGTTTCTTTATCTGGGGTGAGCAGAAGTTAGCTAAATGTCACACGTGGTGCTATAGGAGATCTCACCGTTG
Source organism: Trachypithecus francoisi (assembly GCF_009764315.1). NCBI lineage: Eukaryota > Metazoa > Chordata > Mammalia > Primates > Cercopithecidae > Trachypithecus > Trachypithecus francoisi. The sequence continues at coordinate 173,549,963 of NW_022681454.1, read as the reverse complement.
AGGCATTTTTGCTAATCCAAGATTCAGTTTCTAATTGTATTTTATTTCAGAACAGTTCTCTACCCATCCATGAGAGTAAGGTATACTTACTCCTCTGAGCTTCCATGCAATCCTGTATATTACATTATAAATATTGTGTATTTTCTACCTTATTAAAATGTAAAGCTGTGAGGAGAGTTTTAGTTCTTCAGCCAAATAGTCCCAATATATGGAATTGATCAGACCATCCATACAGATTATGATGTTCTGTTGCCTAAAGTAGTAAATATTTGTTTCTGAGGGAAACCTGTGATACCACTTTTCTGTGGACATCAGTCTCTACCCTTTCTACAATTCTTTGGAATGTCTTTGCATTTTGAACTACAATTTCCAATCAGTTTTATCTGCCCAGTCTTCATTAACACAAATAGGATCTATTATAATAGTTTTTAAGTCATTTCCCCCGCTTCTAGTCTTTTCTTCCTCAATTTCTGCCTACCTTAGAAGCACAGAATTCCCAAAGTTCTGTTAGTCTCAAATGTTTTCTGGTATCTACAGAAGAATTCTCCTATTATAGCCTGGTCTTAAAGACCTACATTTGCATGAAGAAGTCTGCTTCATCTTACTGTTCTATTATTGCCTTCACAATTCATTTTTGAGTAATGAGCCTCCTTTTAGGAAGGACACTATCACTCGTTTTACTCTCTGCATCTAAGAACACTTCCCCTGTACCCAATTCATACTCATTCTTTAATTCAATGCACTTTAGTGCACTTTGTATGTCACTCATGAATCATTTCCTACGTGCTCACAACTAGGATTTTTCAACCTCAGCCATAACGCTATTCTGATCTGGATAATTTTACGATAGGGGAAAGAGGACTATCCTGTGCATTGCAGGCTGTTTAATAGCATTCCTGGTCTCCACCTGCTAGATGCCAGCAGCTCCTCCAGCCCCAAAGTGTGACAACTGAAGGGAATGCCACTTTGGCATAAGGATTATTTTGAGCTGAAGGTAATTAAAAACAATAGCAATTGAGAAACCACAGTAAGAACTATGTGCCTTCATTCTGTCTGACAAAAGTTAAGGCACAGATTTCCTATTTATAAAGGGATATTTTTATTTGTAAAGGTCCCCAGTTCCCATGCCCAGAAGAGGAAAATGACTGTTATCACTAGAGATGGCACCAAGATGTGTCTGGTTTACAAATATCCCTTATCTACCATTAGTTTACCCCATACATTTTCTTGTCATCATATCCCAAGTTACCTCTCTGGGAACCAAAACCTCACTTTCTTTTGTGTAGTCACTTTCCCACAATGTATTCCTCTTTACTGCCCCTTTGGGTTTCCCCTGCTTCTAGTCACTTTCCTACTTCTAGTCTTTTCTTCCTCAATCTCTGCTTACCCTATAAGCTTAAATATTTAATTTTGTGAAATGCTCCATGCACATAAAACATCAATAAAGTTTACCTGACTTTTCTCCTGTTAATTTATCTTTTGTCAATTTAGTTCACAGAATCCCAGAGTCAGAACCTGAGAAAGTAGTGGAAAAGTTTTTTTCCCTCCTCTACACTTACAAAAATTGTTTCTAGACTTTGCCAATTATTTCTTGGGGATGGAATTATCTCTGATGGAGAAACACTGCTCTAAACAGTAATCTTTTGAGATTAAAAGAAAAGTTCACTACATTTGTGTAGCTCTTAACATTTTACAAGCTATTTTGTGAAATAAGCTTCTTTATTCCTTACTACAGGGCCATGTATCATTGGGACCTTACAGATGATAGCCATAAGGTCATAGAATTTGGAGCTGGCTAGTTTAGTATTCTTTCTACCATTCAACGGTATATAGGGTCTGTATGAATCACTCTTGACTTAGTCACAATCTACTTTGTGGGATGTCTTCTTACATTCTTAAACTCTTGGATTACATTTTGTTCTTGGTAGTTACTGTTTCTGTCTACGAATAGATTGCAAGCAACTTGAAGGAAATAATTATTATTATATAAAAAACATTGGGTATACAGTAGAAATGTCATCTGCCCCATTCACTTAATATTAATGCAGGAAATTATCTTCTATCAATAGCTAGCATAATCCTTTGCATATAGTAACTGCTCAATCAACATCGAATGAAATATTTAAAGAATACTGATGAGCATTCTTAGTCACATATGTGAATTAAACAACATTTTTCTTTGTTGGAAACTGCTCTTCAGGTTTTTTTTTTCTTCTTCTTAGAACACATTTTCCTCGGACTCCTTGTTCTCATGTCTCAGTGCCTTCATGATCAACCTGTGAATTAAAGTATCCATTCAGAACCTCCTGTCAAAACTTCACATCAACTCCTGCATGCCCTAATTTCCATGGTTTATAAAAATATATTTTTCTCCGAAATTCATGAAAATATTCATTTCCTTGGAACAGCTATACTTAGAAATTTCAAAGAGGTAAGTAGATACTATAATAGGTAACTACTGTGTTAATCAATGAATGGTTGTAGAGGCATCTGAGATATGAAAGTGATCCTATTCTGAACCAAAGCAAGAGATTATTTTTTTTTCTACATTTCATCCAGGTACCTTTGGGAAAAATAATTTTGCAATAAAAAATCAGACGATATATAAAAAGGGAAAATATTACTCAACTAAATGATTTTGAGACGGACTCGTTGGAAAAGAGTGAATAAAAAGGTGAGTTTCCTGAATGTAAGAGAATAATAGATTAGTAACAGAGATGATTCTGAATCTTTAGCCACAGTGACCATGAGAATGAGGATATTAAATAAAATACATCTGTAAAAATTAATTTACTTTGAAATGAACATGTTCAAATTGATTGTTAAACTGCATGAAGGTTACTTTGAATCTAATAGATGAATACATATGAGAAGGGAGGATACATTAAGAAGAGAGTCCCTAAACACACAACTCTGTCAAAACCTCTACTATGTGATATAAATATAATAAAATGTGTGAGCAAGGGGAAATAAAAATGGAAAAAAATAATTTCTTATTACTGAAAGCATTTCATTTCTGCAAGAAAAATCAAAAGCTGGCCGGCACAGTGGCTCACGCCTGTAATCCCAGCACTTTGGGAGGTCAAGGTGGACGGACCACGTGATCAAGAGACAGGGACCATCCTGGCCAACATGCTGAAATCCCATCTCTACTAAAAATGCAAAAGTTAACTGGGCATGGTGGTGCATGCTTGTGGTCCCAGATACTCAGGAGACTGAGGCAGGAGAATCACTTGAATCTGGGAGGTGGAGGTTGCAGTTAGCCGAGATCACACCACTATACTCCAGCCTGGGCAACGGAGTAAGACTCCATCTAAAATAAAATAAAATAGCAAAAAATGAAATGAAATAAAATAAAATAAAATAAAATAAAAAAGAGTTAAATAAGCCTAATTACACTTATGGGAATTCATTAGGAACAATTTAAAATTAAAAGTTAAAAAAGTCTATTTCTATCAAAAATTGTTTCTGAAACTATTCAATTTCTAACAGAAGAGGACTTTAATTATTATGTTGTGTCACCCATAGGAACCAGAGTATATTTCAAGATGATTGATTGCAGCTGGATTTGAGAGCAATTCTCATTTTCCCTGTTTCAGATTTCATGCTAAATCTAGGAAACAGACACAATAGTTTGTAACAGAATATTCATCAATGTGGACTGACTTAGAGTTTCATGACGAATCAGGGGATTTATTCAACTTTCGTCTTACTGAAGAAAATGCTTTTGAATATATCATTTGTAGAAAATTAACCTATGGTGATTGCTCTGAAGTATTTTGAAAATTCTGTGGTGACTTTTTTTTTAAATATACAAAGATAGAAATGATGCAGAGGAAGTAGCCATGGAAAGCCTTTCTGAGGTTAGACTTTTGAAATGTCTTGCTGTGACTAGAGATAATTCACATCTGCTCACAATAGTTTTCTCTGTATCATATTCCACATTTACTTAAACTGAACCATCTTTCCCAGTAGTAAATTAGAACAAATTTAAAATGCACATACCCTGGTCACTTGGTAATATTTCTTACTTTGTCAAAAGTAGTTAGCACTAAATATGTTGGGGTCTGCGTGTTTCCTAAACAAAGGAATGAACACACAAGACAACACAAGACAAGACAAACATGGCGGCCGCCCCAAATGACATGCTCCGCTTTATTTTATACAGTCGTTTGTGGGATGTTACCAAGTCACAAGACACATTGTTGTTTTTCTGATCTTTCCCTGACTTTCTGGATTTTCAAGATGTTTACACATAAAAAAGCCCCCAGGGTCTGCGTTTTGCAGCTGGCTCCTTTGTCCTCCCTGTTTGCAGGGAAGGAGCACCCTGCTTCCTTTGCAAGAGCAGGACTTATCGGGAACATCTCGTTTGTGAGCACCTAGTTCTCTACAAAATATATTGTAGCACTGCCATGTTCCTTATGGGAAACTGCTCAAATACTGGGAAAAACTGACTCATACTTTTAAAATCTCAATGGCTAGGAAATGGTTAAACATGCATTTTCTAAAGATAATTAAAAATATAAGCTCTAAGCTTTCTTATGATTGAGATCATTTCCCAAAAGCATGATTGCTTAACTCATTTAAAATTTTACTAAACACTAAAGAATACGTTACACCAAATAATAGTTCACTAATATGTAGAGCAAGATGGGCCAATTGGCCTTTTATAATTCTAATTTCTATAACTCCATGAATTCAATATAGTGTACCCAAACTCTCAAAGGTAATGCAGTGTTGAATCAATACAAATGAACTGTAATGAAAATGAAGCATTTCCTTTATCATGTGTTCAAAAGTAAGACTTTCTGAGGTTATTGTGCTAAGGATATGTAAGGTTATTTAACATAGCTTTTGCCTCCTTTCATTGCGGCAAAAGTTTTAGCAGTATAACCTTATGAACCCTTTTTCCTCCCACCCCTACATATGCCATCTTTTCAGACTGGTTTTCTGTATGATGCCCAGAAATTCAGAGCATTTTGAAGAGGATATTCCACACAGCTCTTGAAGTTAACAGTTTATAATTTTGAGGTCAGACTTGTATTCATTTTAAAGGATACACTCTTCATTTTTAAAGCAGCATTCATGATGACAACAGGAAGATAATTTTGTTCTATCTTCTTATGTCAAGAATGAATATTGCCTTGATCTAAATATTTGGAGATTCAAACAGATGACTTTAATTTATAATGCATATCTTTAAGCTTGCTCTAGTTTGCTGAGATGGTTACTTGTAAATTAAAACAAACAAGCAGCAGCAAAAAATAAACAAATGGCTTAATAGTATGCATAGCAAAACTTTTATGAACATTTTCCCCCAAACTTATATGCTAAGACAGCTTTGTAACAAAAACAACCAGAAAGAGTTTAACGTTTCAGTGTATTTACTAAAAAACAGATTCACAAGTTTAGTCAAGCAAATGTTTAAAAACTATTTTCTGAGTTTATAGAATATCTTCTTGCTCTTTATACTATGAACCAGAAGAACAATAACTAGCAGAGTGGCTGCAATTTTAGAAGTGCTTAAAACATATGATGAAATAAATGAAGGCATTGCTAAAGATTAAATACATATGAATAAAACGGAATATAAAATTTACATATGTATGCATATATTATGGTGGATTTTTTTTCATATAACATATTTGATATGGTTTGGCTCTGTGTCTCCACCCAAATCTCATCTCTAATTGAAATCCCCTGTCAAGGGAGGAACCTGGTGGGAGGTGATTGGATCATGGGGCAGTTTACCTCATGCTGTTCTCAGGATAGAGAGGAAGTTCTCGCCAGAGCAGATGGTGTAAAAATGGCAGTCTCCTCTGCACCCTCTCTCTCTCCTGCCGCCATGTAAAATGTGCCTTGCTTCCTCTTCCCCTTCCACCATGATTGTGAGTTTCCTGAGGCCTCCCCAGCTGTGTGGAACTGTGAGTCCACTAAACCTCTTTCTTTTATAATTTGTTCTGTCTCAGGTAGCTCATTTAGAGCAGTGTGAAAACTGATACAGTATTATTAAATGAAATGTGTTTTCTATATATTATATATATTTACATGAATATTTTCTATAAGCATTCCTCCTTGCTACAGTGGCTTCATGAGTAATAAATTCACAATATGGTATAGCCAATTGATTTGAAGATAGGCTCTGGGGAAAACCTGGCAGTAGTTCATAGTTTACCTTGACCATTTTCTAGCTGTATTTCCATGGTTAAGCTATTTATACTAAGATTCTGTTTAGAAGAATTATAGTTTCTACCTTTCTATTTCTTGTGCATATTCTCTTATACATAAGGTATATTAAAGAAGCTTATCACATTGACTAATGCAGAGGAAGCCCCAAAAAGTGGATATTATTATGTAATCCTTGTATTATTTTATTTACATTCAAACTTTATGTCTTAGTAATAAAACATAAACAAAACAATAAGATGCTGTTATTTTTTATTATCTATTTATAATGTAGTAAGCATTTTAAATTTAGAAAAATTTTTTAAAAATTCTTTCAATGTAAACTTTATATAAATTTATATAACACAATCTGCTTCTTTTTCACTATTGCATCAAATATATAATTCTATATCTAGTATCATTTAAATTCAATGAATAGTATTTGTCATACATAAATATTTCAAACACTGAAAAGAAAACATATTATTTACATTAATGATTTTTAAATTTTATAAAACAAATATATTCACAATAACTTTGATGAATAAATGTGATTCCATTGACACAAGTCTTTTTAAAGAATCATTTAGAGGAAAATATATTAGTAAATTATTTTAGGATAAAATGGTTATAAAATATCTTGCTTTCTGAAATCATAAATCTATATGCTTAACATACGTTCCTTCTCAAGCTTAGGATTTTCTTTTTGCTGCATTGCTAATTGGAGACTTGCAGAGCAATATTTTTCATGAAAAGCATACATTCTCTACTCTGGTAATTGTTGTATTCTTCAAATCTAGGTGAAAAAAGACCTAAAATGAAGATGTTTCTGTCTTTTGTAGAATCCTTAATAGATAGGAATCAACTGTAAACTAAGCTTAGCAAACTCTGTTCCGCACCCACCATTTTGTTGCCATTGGGGTTTATGAATGACCTACATTGTATCATTACTCTGAAAGCAAAAGTTGGTGTATATGCTCTGTTGGTAAATTTTCTAATAATTTTCAGTAAATTGATATAATCTGGTATGATACAAAGGTTTTTAAAAGTTTATTTTCAATAATTTGTTAACAGTATTAAATGAATTCATCACATATACCTAAAACTTGACTAATTAATGAAATATATTGGAAAGATTAACAATCTGACATCCCTGAAAACATTATTACTTAAATATTTATCCAACATTTATTTAAAACAAAGACCAAGCAATGCAGAGGGCAGGGTAGAACAGGAGAACAGGTGTCTGTACTCTCCTATAATGTGTTGTCCCTAAGAATTCCACATTTGCCCTAAAGTTGCATGTCCCACACAACAATGTCTTGGCCGGTCTTTGCTGCTCACACCACCTTATTGAGCAGGCTTCCAACACGCCCAAGCTTTTAGAACAAAGCTTTCCTCCCATTTACACGTATGGTGCAGAGGAAACTAAGCAATGGAGTTCATGAAAAAGTCTCTGGCATTACCTGACACATAAGAAGCAGTTCTGGGATGTATTCTGATAAACAGGATTTTCTACATTTCCCGCACATAACATTTAGTGTTCCAAAGAAACATGAGTACCATCTGTAAATTGGCATCCCAGGAACATGCCCAGCTGACCCACTGTCTAGCCCTCATCAGCCCGGATCTTATTATAAAGAAGCAAAAGATAAGATTTGTTGTATACGTAGGTGACATGAGTTTATAATAACTTAGAAATGGTAATGAAAATCTTATAAGTAATGTTACCTAATTTTACAGAATAAGTATGTTTTTTTCTTCATTTTAAATGGAAAAATACTGAACACATTGTCCGAACTTTCATTGGTATTTATAAATATAGAAATGAGGTTGAAACCTAAATATGTCTGAATTAATAGCCCATTGTCTAAAAATGGACAGTCTACAGAATCTCAATAACTTTAAGAAATGGCAAATATCGTCCTCCAAATCTTGCTGAAAAGAAAAGCCTCAGATAAATTCTTCTGGAGAAAAACACCATTTCTCAAAATATAGAACTGGTTTTTGGCTTAAAATTCATTAGAATCACCCAGAAGTCAATATTGGCTGAAAACTGCTTTAAAGTTATTTAGACTTAAAAAATGATTCAACCATGATCTTTTGTCTAGACTTATCCATTCAAACATTAGATACGGCAGATCTCAAATTGTTTACTGAGGAAAGTCTTGAACGTGACCACAGGGGATCTTATCTCATAACTTGTTATTTACTTGAATATCATTTAATAAATTTGTATTTGTTGGTAAATAAAATACTTTTATTCTCCACAGGAAGCATATGTTAGAGAAGACAGGGGATGATACATGAATAACACATTAATATGAGTTACACTTGTGATGAACAAGATGAAGAAAATAAAAAATATGAGTTATTCAGAATAACAAAGAAGAGGAACCAACCTGTAAAGTTGGTCAAGTCAGGGAACCTAAGAAAGTTACTTATAGGCCACCACTGAAGGATGAAAAGAAGTCACCTCTACCAAGAACTGTGAGAAGAACATTCCAGGTAGAAGTGACAACCTTTGGATTATCCCAAGATGGGGAACGTTTCTAGCAAGTGAAAGAATCCCAGTGTGACTGGAGTAGAGTGGACAAGCAAAAAGAAACATATGATGAGGTTGTCCAATGGCCAAATCATGTAAGGCCTTATAAAATATGTGCTTACTAATCGAATATATGTTTTTAGAATATCTGTTGAAAGCCGACGTTCTTGAAATTAGTCCAGTGAAAAATAACAATGGTTATAGCCAAGATGATGACCATGAAGTGTAGAGAACTGGATGCTTTTGATACATTGAGGATGTAAAAAATGTGACTTCCTGAACATGTTGATGTAAGCAACAGAGAACAAACATGCATACACATTGAATCCCTGATGAAGCAACAGAGTGAATAGTGATATAATTTACTGGAATGGAGTAGGATTTGAAGACACAGCTGAGGAGAGAAATCAAGATTTACTTTGTGGACATGTTGAGTTTGATGTCACTATTTCAATGTGACACTTCAAAGAAGACATCACTAATTAGACTGCTGGAAACATGAAAGAGGCATGTACTAGTGTACTCTATCTGGCAATTTTAACATTTAGATGTTGTACATGTGGGAGTTGTGTGTAGTCTTGTATTTAGGCACACATGTTCATTGGGCTTTGACACTTTGATAAGGTACTGTCATCCTAATTAACAGGATTCATAATAGTAGTCTTGACTGGCCGTGTAGACTATCTGCATTACTTATAATTACAGTGTGCAATCCTGAACATATCGTTACTTAACGATTATCAAAATACTGATTGTGAAAAATATTTTTGAAAAAGATTTAGAAAAGTTGAAAAATATTCCAGTTTTTGGAAGCCCACGAAACCATGTAAATCAGTCTCCTGGATGTGACCAAGATTGTGTAGCTACTGCATAATTTAAATGTATTTCACGTTGGTAGAAAAACAGTATTTTGACTGGATGTGTCTCTATTATGAGACATAATTTTTTCTATTTCTATTTTTATTTTTGGAGACAGGGTCTCACTCTATCCCCCAGGCTGGAGTGCAGTGGCATGATCTTGGCTCACTGCAACCTCCACCTCGCTGGTTCAAGCGATTCTCATGCCTCAGCCTCCCGAGTAGCTGGGATAACAGGCGCCTACCACCACATCCAGCTAATTTTTGGTATTTTTAGTAGAGAGAGGGTTTTGCTATGTTGGTCAGGCTGGTCTCAAACTCCTGGCCTCAAGGGATCTGCCTGCCTTGGCCTCCCAAAGTGCTGGGATTACAGGAGTGAGCCACTGCACCGGCCTATTTTTTTCTATGTTTCAATTTGATTTTTAAATTCAGTTTCAGGGAGTACATGTGCATGCTTGTTGTGTGGATATATTGTGTGATGCTGAGGTGTGGGCTTCTAATGATCCCTTGACCCAAGCAGCAAACATGAAACCCAGTAGGTAGTTTTTCAACCCTTGCCCCTCTCAATTCCTCCCAACTTTCAGAGTCCCCAGTGTCCATCATTACCATTTTTGGGTCCATGCATACCCCGTGTTTAGCTCCCACTTATAATTGAGAACATGCAGTATTTGGTTTCCTGTTCCTGTATTAATTCGCTTACAGTAATGGCCTCCAGATGCATCCATGTTGCTGCAAAGGACATGATTTTGTTCTTTTTGTATAGTTGTGTAATGTTCCTTGGTGTATAAGTACCACGTTTTCTTTATTCAGTCCTCTCTCTGTAGGTGCCTTGGTTGATTTCATGTCTTTGCTACTGTGAATAGTGCAGTGATAAACATACGAGTGCAGGTGTGTTTTTCAAAGGACAATTTCTTTTCCTTTGGATATATACCCAGTAATGGAATTGCTGGGTTGAATGGTAATTCTGTTATTAGCATTTAAGAAATCTCCAAACTGCTTGTTTTCTGTGGGGACTGAACACATTCAATTTTCCATCAGCAGTATATGAGTTCACTTTTCTCCACAACCTCACCAATATCTGTTATTTTTTTACTTTTCAATAATAGCCATTCTGACAGATGAGAGATGGTATCTCATTGTGGTTTTGATTTGGATCTCTCTGGTGATTCGTGACATTGAACATTTTTTTCATGGTTTTTGATTGCTCATATGTCTGCTTTGGAGAAGTATCTGTTCCTGTCCTTTTCCCACTTTGTAATGAGGTTATTTGTTCATTTTCCTGTTGTTCTGTTTAAGTTTCTTATCACATCATGTTAAAATGTTCCTTATATCATTTTATAAGGAACTTAAACAGATCAACAAGATGCATAGTTTGAAAATATTTTTGCATGCATAGTTTGCAAATAATTTCTCCCATTCTTTAGGCAGACTATTTACTCTGTTGATAGTTTCTTTTCCTGTGCAGAAGCTCCTTAATTAGGTCTCACTTTTCTACATTGATTTTGCTGCATTTGCTTTGGGAGTCTTCATCATAATTTCTTTGCCTAGACCAATGTCTAGAAGAGGATTTCCTAGGTTTTTCTCTAGGATTTTTACAGTTTGAGGTCTTACACTTAAGTCTTTAATCATCTTGAGTAAGTTTTTGCATGTGGTGACAGGGGTATAATTTTATTCTTCTCCATACAGTTAGCCTGTTATCCCAGCACCATTTATTGAATAGGATATCTTTCTCCATTGTTTATTTTTGTTGACTTTGGCAAAAATCAATTCGTTGTAGGTGTTCAGCTTTATTCCAATGGTCTCTTTTCTGTTCCCTTGGTCTGTGTCTCTATTTTTGTACCAGTATTAAGATGTTTTGATTACTGTAGCTTTGCAGTATAATTTGAAGTCAGGTAATGTGATGCCTCTGGCTTTATTCTTTTTGCTTGGGATTGCCTTGGTTATATGAGCTTTTAGGGGGTTCTATATGAATTTTAGAATAGTTTTTTTTCTAATTCTGTGAAAAATGAGGTGGGTAATTTGTGGGAATAGCATTGGATCTGTAGATTGCATTAGAGTATCTACATTTTAATTATATTGACTCTTTCACAACATGAAGATGGAATTGCTTTACTTTTTTTTGTTTGTTTAGGTCATCTATAACTTTTTTCAGTGGTGTTTTATAGCTTTCCTCAGAAATCTTTCATCTTTTTGGTTAGATGTATTCCTATGCATTTTATTTTTTATTTTCTGTGGCTGTTGTAAATGAGATTGTGTTCTTGATTTGGTTCTCAGGCTGAATATTATTGGTCTGTAGAAATGCTACTGATTTTTTTACTTTAATCTGGTATCCTGATACTTTGCTGAAGTCATTTATCAGGTCTAGGAGTCTTTTGATAGCATCTTAAGTGTGTTCTAGGTATAGAAACACATTGCCATCAGAAAAAGGTAATTTGATTTCCTTCTTTCCTGTTTGGATGCCTTTTATTTTTTTCTCTTGTCTGATTGCTCTGGCTAGAAATATATGTTATTTTAACTAACATACTCAAGTATCACAATAGAATTTCGAATATTTATTTTTTGAAATATTGACCTGTATAATAGGTAGTCAGGGGTAAATATTTGAAAAAGTCGCCCAGTATGCATCTCAAATAAAACAATTGAAAGTGAAGACATAAATATTCCATTTAATGAAAATTTGAGGCCATGCATCTGCATATTTATCCTAATATGGCAAGAGTAGCCTTCAGGTAATCTGTTTATCTGGCATCACTAACCCTCCGTTCTTTTTTTTTTTTTTTTGGAGAGGAGTTTTGCTCTTGTTGCCCAGGCTGGAGTGCAGTGGTGTGGTCTCGGCTCACTGCAACCTCTGCCTCCTGATTCAAGCAATCCTCCTGCCTCAGCCTCCCAAGTAGCTGGAATTACAGGAATGCACCTCCACGCCCAACTAATTTTGTATTTTTGGTAGAGTCGGGGTTTCACCATGTTGGTCAGGCTGGTCTCAAACTCCTGATCTCAAATGATCCACCCACCTCAGCCTCCCAAAGTGCTGGGATTACAGGTGTGAGCCACCACTCCCAATCCCTTCATTCTTAATTCAAGGTGATATGCCAACACTGTGCAAACCATTTTCCAGACAAACCTTTTTCCCTACAAGTATAATCCCAACATTTCATTTCCTTTTTTATTAACCAGGCTAAACCTTCCCACATATCAAATCACATGCTATGTTTAACCTACTAAAAAATCAAGATCAAATGTAAAATATAAACTTTTAAAGCCACTATGTAGACTTGATTTCAGACAAAGGCAAAAAAAAAAAAAAAAAAAAACATTTTTTATATCTCTACTAAATATTTGATATAAAATATATTTATCTTTTTCTACAGTGTAAAAAGTAACTAAATATATTAATATCGAGGGTTAAATGTAGAAATTAACTTAAAGAATCTTAAATTTGTTAGAATATTTTATCTGTGTCTTAAAAGTTAAAACTGTATTTACCATAGACTAAGAATGTCTTGTTTTTTGTTGTTGTTGTTCTTGCTTTTGTTGCTTGTCTTTGTTTTTTACAACTGGCCCTAGTTAGACCTGTTGAAAATAGTTAGAATACTCATTGATCCAGTTGGATTAAATGAAAGTCAGTGACAATGATTGGCCAAAGACCAGATTATAATTTATTGAGCAGCTATCCCTATTTCTATGGGCTTTCATTAAAAACGTAAGACAAAGCAGACCTTTCAGAAACAGAAATATGTCTGACTGCATTTCCATGGAGATCTATTACTGAGAACAGAGTTGGGGGAATGATGATGCCACAAGTCAGAGACAAGGAATGGACACTTGTGTTGTTCCGTCGTTGGGTAAGCCTGTTTGTCGATCTCAAATGCCTTGTTTTTTGTTCTTTGGCCTCAGCAATTATGTAGGCTCCAGTTAAGCCTTAATTTTCTCTCTTTCTGGTAATAGCTTTATTTCATTTGGATCATATCCTAGATGATAGATGTCACAGTCAGTGGTTAAAGAGCATTGTAGGCAGAGCTGAGTGGTCTGCTTCCATGTGTAAAGAAAGGGTGAGAGGGGAAGAGAGGTAAAGCCTGCTGCAAGTAGACCAAGAATCAGAAAACTGCTACAGGGAAAGAAGATTTTATGCAGTGACAATCAAATTGTCCCTGTTCATTAATGGGTGCCTCTTTTATGGAAAGAAACCTGTGTAATTTGTCTGGCTTCATTAGAAAAAGTGAAGCAGTCAAATTAAAAATTAAAAATATAAAGGGAGTATCCACATAAATTTAGAAACAAACAATGTACACAAATCTTTTATTGAAATAATATTGTAGTTATTATTTCCCTCCATAATTTCCATTCAGTATTTTAAAATTGATCACGAAAATTAATTGATTTTATATTTGGTGATATTTTATTATTCTTAAATATATAGACATCTTTTAATATTTATCTTCAAAATATTTAATATTCATATCATATTTAGATATGAATATATTTATATCATGCCATAATAATATATACAATTCAAGTATGTTCCTTCACAGTTATATTATTTTCTAAAGTATGAGAAATTTATGAATCAGAATCCCTTCTTAAGCAGAAGGTACTATGTTTTTATTTGAAGGTAGAATGATTTGGTATTTAAATGAGAACTTGGTAAACTCAAAGGGCTTTTTTTTTCCTTTGGTTGTTGTCCATCATCTAAGCAGAGGTTATATTCTTTGAATTTCACATTTAATTTCTCAAAAATAAGTTATTTTTGAATAGGTTTTTCCATTTCAAAGACTTCAAGAAAATAGAAGCCAGATAGAGATATACCAATGGCTCAAAAGGGAGGTGGTCATAATTAAAATTTGTTACCTGTAGGAGAGATTAAACCACCCTGAAGACTCTAGTTTGAAACCTTTCACAAATAATAAGAAGAACAAAAAAAAAGATGAAATATATATTGTTTTACTTAGAAGAACTAGAATCTGTATAAAATAACGAAATGCCTTTGTTGAATAACACTTGCTATAAAACATAGAAATAAAAGATCAATAGAAGAGTATTAGAAAACAGTTGCACTATGAACAATAATAACACTGAAATAACGAATTCAAACAAAATGTCAGTTAGAGTGATCTCTTTATGTCTGCTGTCTGAACAGCTCATACCTATGTCAGTTAGAGTGATATCTTTATGTCTGCTGTCTTCACAGCTCATACCTATGTCAGTTAGAGTGATATCTTTATGTCTGCTGTCTGGACAGCTCATACCTATTGTCTATGTTGTGATCTATTGATTATTCTATAATTTGCTCCTTTCTTGGCAAGGATATGTTGTGGAATCCAGAAGAAAAAAAAAAAGCAAGTAATATATGTCATATACTTTCAAAGTTCCAGGAGAAGTTTCTTTGATTTGACTCCTAAGGTGAGTCTAAGAATCCACAGTACAGGCCTGAACAGAAGCAGAGAGTGAGTGTAAAATCCTCAGCTATTCTCCTGCAGGAGTCAGGGCCATGAACAATGTAAAAGAACAATAAATCGAGGCCGGGTGAGGTGGCTCACGCCTGTAATCCCAGCACTTTGGAAAGCCAAGGCGGGCAGATCACAAGGTGAGGAATTTGAGATCAGCCTGACCAACTGGTGAAACCCTGTCTCTACTAAAAATACAAAAATTAGTCGGGCATGGTGGTGTGCGCCTATAATCCCAGCTACTCAGGAGGCTGAGATAGGAGAATTGCTTGAACCTGGGAGGCGGAGGTTGCAGTGAGCCAAGATGGTGCCACTGCACTCCAGCTTGGGCAACAGAGCAAGACTCCATCTCAAAAAAAAAAAAAAAAAAAAAACAATAAATTGAACTGGATAACCTGGTTTTGTGCCTGTCATTTACCTGCCTATAAGAAATGCATAACTGAATACAGAAGTATTCAGCAGGCTTACTTCTCCCGGAGCCACAATGAGGAATGTGGGCTCTTTCATTATGTGACATGGGAAGTAGGTGTGAGACTGCAAGGGTGCATTTAAGGAAAAAAATTCTCAGTACAATTCACCTTCATTATTCATGAATTCCACATTTGCAAATTTGCTTATCTATAAAATGTATTTGTAACCCTCAAATCAATATTTTTGGTGCTTTAGCAGAAATTCACGGATGTACAAAGTGACAAAAAGTTTGAGTCACTCAAGATGCATGTTGCCAATGAAAAAAAGTGACTTTCTGTCTTCTTGTTTCAGCTTTTATTTTTTTATTTTTTTATTTTTTTTTTTTTTTTCTTTTGAGATGGAGTCTCACTCTGTCGCCCAGGCTGGAGTGCAGTGGCCGGATCTCAGCTCACTGCAAGCTCCGCCTCCCGGGTTTACGCCATTCTCCTGCCTCAGCCTCCCGAGTAGCTGGGACTACAGGCGCCCGCCACCTCGCCCGGCTAGTTTTTTGTATTTTTAGTAGAGACGGGGTTTCACCGTGTTAGCCAGGATGGTCTCGATCTCCTGACCTCGTGATCCGCCCATCTCGGCCTCCCAAAGTGCTGGGATTACAGGCTTGAGCCACCGCGCCCGGCCTTGTTTCAGCTTTTATACTCTAAATTAAACTGTCCTTTTCACGATCTGTCTGGTGCTATGTTTCTCACACTTCTGTGCTTCATGTTGATTATTTCAACGTTAAAACTTCCCCCAAGCATAGTGCTGAAGAGCTGTCTCCTATTCCTAATCTCCAGAACTGGCTGCAATGTGGCTGATGGAAACATGTGTGATGTATAAGCTTTGTTAAGGGTATGTTACAGTGCTGTTGGCTGCCAATTGAACGTTAATGAATCAGCAACATATATTCAGAAAGTTGTCTTTAAACAGAAACAAACATAAAGCAATGTTACTTATTGATCAATTGATGAAAATTAGTAACCAGATGCTTGCAGAGAACCTACCCCTTCATTTTTCCTCAAAGCAGTGATTCAGTTATTGCGAATTCGGTGTTTGTAGCAACGTTATAAAACGTAATTTCCATGAACAACATGAAAAAACTGTATATGGGTGTATTAAACTGCTAGGGTTGATATAAAAAATATCCCAGACTGGGTGCCTTCAACAACGGAAATTTATTTTCTGACAGTTCTGAAGTTTAGAAATCCAAGATCGAACAGTCAACAAGTTTGGTTTCTCCTGAAGCCTCTGTAACTTGAGGATCTCTTTTTTTGTTTGTTTGTTTTTTTGTTTTTTTGAGGCAGAGTTTCGCTCTGTCGTCCAGGCTAGAGTGCAGTGGCACGATCTCTGCTCACTGCAGCCTCCGCCTCCTGGGTTCAAGTGATTCTCCTGCCTCAGCCTCCTGAGTAGCTGGGATTACAGGCACGCGCCACCACGCCGGCTAGTTTTTGTATTTTTAGTAGAGACAGAGTTTCACCATCTTGGCCAGGCTGGTCTAGAATTCTTGACCTCGTGATCCGCCAGCCTTGGCCTCCCAAAGTGCTGGGATTACAGACGTGAGCCACCGTGGCCGACCGTGGCGATCCCTTCTTGTTGTGTCCTTATATGGCCTTTCCTCTGTGTGAATGCGCCTCTCTCTGCGTGTCGAAATGCCCTCTTCTTAGAAAGACACCAGATCGGATTAGGATCCACCCTAAAGACTTCATTTCAACTTAATTACCACCTTTAAAACCCTGTCTCCAAATGCAGGCACCTTCTGAGGTACTGGAGGTTAGGGATTCAAATTATGAATTTGGAGAGATCATGACTTAACCCATAAGAACAAGCATCCAGCAGCAGCAATTATAAACACGGATTTTTGTGGGGTTTTTTTTTTTTTTTTTTTTGCTTTAGAAAGTCTGTCAATACCCTCTTACAGATACATTATTATTTCAAAGAATATTTTATTAAAAAACTTCTATTCTGCATATCTACAAGTGTCTGAATTGCCAACCCTGAGACTAGAACTCTATGGATAATAATTTCTATATTTATTGACGGGTTTTAATGACGAATATGAACTTAGAATATTTATGCTATGGTTTTATTTGTAATTACGTCTTTTGCATGATTTCTGCCTTGGTAGCTTTTAGTTACTTAAGAGCTAGATATGGACAACAGAGGCAATATTTTAAAAAATAGCAATACTCTTTCCTCTACAAAGTGTATACAAAACAAAGCTTCTTCCATCAAATTTCTGGGCTCTGAGCTCAAAAGCTTTTATTTTTAATAAAATCTCTCACGGACTCCAAATTAGCTTGTATGTTCTGTGCAGGTATTTTGGTTCTCCAGGTATATTTTAAGTCCCTCCTCAATCTCTTGAGCCTAACTTTAGCTCAAAGCAGTAAACTCCTTAAGTTTTTGAATTTAACATCATTTCCTTTTAGCTGTTGTGAACAACACTTATTATGGTTTTGAAATTAAGCATTGGAATCTGAGCAGAGTCATCTTTCTTCCGTGTTTTTCCCAGAATCCCGAAGGTTACAAATATATTTAAATGCCCCTTATAGGATTTTATTGTTGCTAAATAGTGCTTTATCTAAATAAATTAAAGGCCAATTTTGCAATCTCAAATTTTTAAAAGTGCGTAAGTTGCATCTTGAATACTGAGACCTAGATTTTCCTTTTCCATCAACTTTTTTATTTTTCAAATACTCAGACATCGAACTTTTAACCAAGCTTAATGTACAGCACTTTGACTTATTCCTATTAAGGACCAGTTTCATGCTGCCTAGGTTTTGCCACAAGGATTTGCTGTTTAATCCTTGCATGAAATCTCAGTCCATGTCAGCTTGATTCCGTAGTTCTATTTCCTAGAGAGATTCTTCAGACTTAAATTACAAATAGTATGACTCACTATTATATGCCAAAGACTCATTCTATAGGAACTCCTGGCCCATTCTGATGAGATTTAACATGCTAGATTTTCTACTCTGGAAGCACTAAAAGACTCACCAGGACATTTGCTAGATTTTGTACACAGTATAAGAAGAAACTACACCATGTATTCAGTTTTCTCTTAAGAAAAAGAATACATTGATTTGTCTTTGGTTGTTTGATAACAACAGAAGCCATTCTCTGTAAACATTTAGTATGTTTTAAAACTGCAATTCTGTTTAATTTGTTCTTTAACATTAATACTTTCTAGATCATCTTATAGTGACTCAGCTTCAGATTGTATTTCTTTCTTAATGTAAAATAATGACACTCATTTCATTCACCTTGGTTAAGCTGGCTGTTATCTAGTTTATCATTACTGTACATTCCTATTAAAATAATAGATTATGCATTTAATATAATCGTTTGGTTTGTAAACATGAAATGATCCCAATTTTACTTAAAAATCTTCTGAAAATATATTATGTTAATAAGTCAGACATACACAACTCTTCATTAGAACATTTTTCAAATTTTAAATGGTTTTAGGAATATTAGTCCTTATAATATTCTGCCAGACTCACAGTTTCTTAGGCATAAGAGATAGTAAGAAATGTTTATTGCGTAGTCAGAAAATATTAAATGATATTTGGGAAGGTTTTTGCTGTGGCTTTCCTGCTTTATATTCAGTCCTCAGTATTTTCCTTTTGTTTTTGAACATTTATAGTAAATATTTAATTGTGTGAGGATTTTAAATTTTGAACCTAATTGGAAGTATTCCTGTGAAGACATGTATCGATATATGATACGCAAGGCGATTTTGAATATACAATCTCAGTTAATTAACCTTCCACATCCTGTGAAATACATTTCACAAATCGTAAAGCGTCAGATAAAATCACATGAATGGTGTGACTTAGAGAGTTTTAGTGAGGTCTAACAGTGCAAGAGGTACCTCTGTGAATGATCATGATCTCTCCGGAGTTTTCGAGTTTTCAGAGTAACAGGGAGATAGAAGTATTTTACCAATTTGTTACTTAGCTTTTAATCCCCACTTGAGCAAACATGATCCGTTGAGCAGGGAACTATGTAGCCTTTTCTGATTTATTTCTTTAGAAGCAGCATATAAGAGTATTGCACAACATGTTTCCCTGTGATGTGACCGATTGTTTCCAGACCTACTTTTATTCCTAGACCCATTTCTGCTATCCAATAAACACACCATTCAGCTAATCACCAACTAAACACACTGCTCCCCAATGCCAATTGCAGTATCCCCAAACATTCTATCAGGGTTAGGAAGATGGTCTTTTCAGGATGTGAGCTATATATACATTCGTGTTACTCCCTAGGGATCCTTGTAGACATCTTGCCTTCTGCTGTTAATTAATAGTATCTGCAGTGCTTTAAGAGTTTTCTCCCTTCATTTTTTTTATCAGTTCAATTATCTTTTTTTGTTAGTTTTTACCAATTCAACCTATCTCTTTTTAAGAATTAGTGCCAACTATTCTATGAAACTTTGATTGCTGACAGTCCTCACTGAGATATACTGCCACTTTATACTAGGTTATATCCGTGACGTAAAAGTCAGTATTTTTCTATATTTCTTTTTAATAACACCAACAATCCACAAAATGTTAAGCCAAGTTCAAATCTTATACAAAATTTTACATTATAGAAATCAACTAAGAAAGATGGATGTATATCTCTGTATTTTGATATTAATATATAAACACACTGTAAGTTAATTCTATAAATGTTTCATCATAATTATGTAATTATTTACCCAATGCCTTTTATATCTTGTGATAAGTAGAGTGGTATTCACAAGTTAGCAGCTAACACAGGGAAAAAAATCAAAATAAAATTCAGAATTTGGTTAGATGTGGTATTTATCTTGTTAAATAGTAATATCAATTTTATAAAGGCGTGAGTTAAATATGTAGAATAATTTAAGTAAAGTATCATAAATAGTCAATGGCCTAAGTGATAATCCAGTTTAAGTTAACTTTAATTGATGTTACAAGGAAGTTTATATAGTTTCCTTTACATTGTGGTCAAATAGTTTGCCTGAGATACTAGTTGACATATTCAGTATTTAGTTCTGCTAAGAAATTTATTTTTAAATAACATAATAAAAATGAAACAAATATTTTAGGATGAATATAAAAAGTGACATTGGTTCCTCTCTGCCCCCTGCCAGTGATTCAGATACACATAAATCCAATTATTTTGGCTGCCCTGAGGAAAAGAAAGACTTTGAATAACTAGAGTAATTTCTTTGCTTCAGAAAATACTCCTTTCCTCTTTTTAATACTTAAATTATTCTATGCCTTTAACCTTTAAAGCCTTATAAAGTCAAATTATCTCGGGTTCTAAGACTCTATGATGTTATAAATTCACAGGAAAGGTTTGTCAATCTTCAGTGCTACAGAAACTTTTGGCATTGGTATAGAGGGTTAAATAAGTTTTCTTTGGGAGCTTAGAGTTGCTGTATTTTGACATTCAGGGTCTTTATCAAGTGTGATTTCAAATGACTATTAATGCTTCCAAGACATTCCATATAAGAAGAAATCAGGACACAAGTTCTAATTTCACTGTATTTGAGCTATTTACTTAAATACACTATCATTTTTATCATATTTAAAATGTTTGCTCAAGATCCTGAGATTGCTTTTGTCAATATCCCATTTTGTTTTACTTGAGATAAAACAATTATATTGTTTACATTGATTTAGCAATGCCGTTTTCTCCATGAAAATGAGGGTAATAATAGCAGTTAACTCATGGTGTCATAAAATTTAAACGGCAAACTACAATCAAAACCTCTCAGAACAGTGCCTTGTACACAGAAAATACTATGTAGGGACGACTTTTATTATCATCATCATCATTTTCATTAATATCATTAGCATTATTCTTACGTTTGTGAATATAAACACAAAAAATGAAGACGGAAAAATTGAATGTGCATCTAGTTTCTTAGCCATGGTATCCATATCATATTTACCCTTTTCCCTTCTTCATCACTGTCTGCCTTCCTGAATCTGTTCTTATTTGTTATCTAATGGGGTTAAAATTAGGAAAAAACTAATTGAGACAAACTGTGAGCTTCCTATGTGTGTTTATTGAATTTATATTTTCTCTGAGCTCTATTTGTCTGGAAGACATCAAATATGTCCTGATTTTAAGAAAATCCAATCCACCACAGTTCTTGAGATGGACTCTTTTGTGTCTACCACTCACATATATATTTTCATGAGATCAATACCTACTCCTTTTGACAATCACAAATTCCAGAAAAGTCTGAAGATGCATGGAAATAAGCAAATTGGAAATTGTCAAACATAACCAACAAGTCCATCAAATTTATAGTCACATTTCCTTAAACTACCAATGGGATTTCTTTTCTTGCTGCTGATATGCGTGTTCTTTTAATACTCTAAACAATATGATATTGTCTTTATCATCCATTTGGTTATTGACTCATTTATTTATTTACTTACTTACTAAACGAATACTAGTTAAGGTCAGGTGCTGAGGATAAAGTGATATGCAAGATAATATATGGTGCTTGATTTCATTGTATCTCCGTCCATTCAAGATGCTATAACAAAACATCATAGACCAAGTGGCTTATAAACAACAGAAACGTATTACTCACAGTTCTGAAGGCTGTGAAGTCCTAGATAAAGGGAATAGAATATTTGGTGTCTAGTGAGGGCCCACTTTCTGGTTCACTGTGTTCTCACATGGTGGCAGAGGAAACAGACCTTTCTGGAGTCCCTTATAAGGGACATTGAGGATTACAGTTCAAAATATGAATTTTGAGGAGATATAAACATTTCAGTCTTAGTATATGACTTATCTTATGTGGAAGAACTCAAAATAAGGGCAGAAATAAATGTAAAATTAAAAATAATAAGTTAATATTATAAAAAAACTTCCACAAAAATCAGTTGGTTCCCATTACCCCCACACCTCCAGAGAGCAGTTGTTAAAATTTGCTCGTGCACCGTAAATACAACATAGCATTTTTTCAACACAGAAATAACTCTGTGTCAAGGAAAGCATCCCATGCATTACTTAAATTAATCAGCTTCCTAATTTACTAATGTTCTCTTATATACTCATGAGATAAACATCCTTTTTTTTGCTTCATATTTCAATATCCCTCTTATGAGTTGCATTTAGTTGCTCTTCATTGCATGTTCTATGAAATGACTCAGTTCAACCTTCTGTGTGATAGCTGTTGCTGTAAGAGCATTCATTTATATAAATATATGCATATTGTGTGTAGACACACATATAATATTGTTATAAATTTATATAAAATTGATATAAATTTAGTTGCTCACACTGTAAGTTTTTGCAGAAAAAGATATAGGATGTAACAAGCTAGTTGAAAAATAGTGCCCTAGGCGCCATCTCAGCTCACTGCAAGCTCCACCCCCTGGGTTCCCGCCATTCTCCTGCCTCAGCCTCCCAAGTAGCTGGGACTACAGGTGCCCGCCACCTCACCCGGCTAATTTTTTTCTATTTTTGGTAGAGACGGGGTTTCATCATGTTAGCCAGGATGCTCTCGATCTCCTGACCTCGTGATCTGCCTGCCTCGAACTCCCAAAGAGCTGGGATTACAGGTGTGAGCCACCACGCCCGGTCTATGGTGACCTAGGTTTTTGCCTCCCTTTACCTACCATGCTAATATTCTCCTTCCTTTCTCCGTTAAGCTTTTTGAACGGCATAGCTATTGTCACTAATACTGTATGATTACCAATTATTATTTCTTAATGCATCATAATTAGGCTTCTGCCTACTTCTAGAATCTGTATTAACTCTGAAATTTTTATTTCGAAACATTGCTGTATTCTCACATTTTCCTGTGCCAGTGAATAGACTCATTCAGGTATTCCTATGCCAACTCATGGAGATGTTGAAACATTAAGCTGCCAATATTTTAACAATCCAGAAAATGCCTTCGGTTTTACTTAATACTTATTTTACCTCAAGGTTTCCCAGTTGCTTTTTTTTTTTTTAATAAAACTCAGCAACACACATACATGTACAACTCATCAAAAATTCCCATCAATTCTATCTCCAAAATATCTCTGGTGGCAGAAATAATATTATGTGTTCACCAGACGTTTTCATTCTCCTCAGAATAAACAGAAAACCTATATTTCCTGGGCACTTACTCTACTAAATTCATTTGTGACCATAAGACTGGAGGTAATGGATGAATTATCCCTCTATTAGTTCACACAAGGTCTGGTTGTTAAAATGTCTGTGACTTCCTTTGCCTCTCTGTCTTTCTCTCTTGCTCACCGTGTGACATGCCTGCTCACCCTTTGCCCTCTGCCATGAGAAAAGGTTCCTGAGGCCCTCCCAAGAGGCAGATCCTGGCACCATGCTTCTTGTGCAGCCTGTAGAGCCAGAGCCATGAGCCAAATAAACCTTCTTTTTTTTTTTTTTTTTTTTTTTGAGATGGAATCTCCCTCTGTTGCCCAGGCTAGAGTGCAATGGTGTAATCTCAGCTCACTGCAACCTCCACCTCCTGGGTTCAAGGGATTCTCCTGCCTTAGCCTCCTAAGTAGCCTCCCAAGTGTGGTGCCCACCACCACACTCAGCTAATTTTTGTATTTTTAGTAGAGACGGGGTTTCACTACGTTGGCCAGGCTGGTCTGGAACTCTGACCTCAGGTGATCTGCACGCCTTGGCCTCCCAAAGTGCTGGGATTACAGGCATGATCCACCGCACCCATCCCCTAAACCTCTTTTCTTTGTAAATTACTGAGCCTCAGGGATTCCTTTATAGCAATGTAAGTGGACTAATAAAATATTATACATATCAAAGCATCACTACATACCCCAATAATATGTACGAATATTATTTGTCAATTAAAAAATAAAGTAAACTTTACATTTCAAGTGGGATAAAATCCCAACTCCTTTTCATGACCTACTTCATTCAGCATGTAGCCATATGCAGAAGGTTAAAACCGGACCCTTTCCTCACATCATATACAAAAATTAACTCAGGAGGTATTCAAGACTTGAATGTAAAACCCAAAACTATAAACACCGGGAAGACAATCTAGAAAATACCATCCAGGACAAAGGAACGGACACATGGAGGGAAACAACAGACACTGGGGGCCTCTTGGAGGATAAAGGGTGAGAGGAGGAAGATGAAGAAAAATAACAAATGGGTAGTGGGTTTAATACCTAGATGATGAAATAATCTGTACAACAAAGCCCTATGACACAAGTTTACCTAAATAACAAACCTGCACAGGTACCCCTGAAAAATAAAATAAAAAAATAAGTTTGAATCTCTACTTTTTTAAAAAAGTAATGAAATGTACTAACTAATAATAATGTTCTCACAGTGTGACACCTGACATTTAGTTCCATGACTTTTTTCTGGTTCTAAATGTTTTTTAATTACAGAAAGATCACCAGTGCCATCAATTATGCTCCTGCATCTTCTGAATAGTTCCTGATCGGTGGGATTTTACTGTTCTTACTCTGTGACTCATAGCAAAGATCATTTTCTTGTCCCTCTGATGCTTCAGATGCATTTACATTCATATAAATCCACAAAATACCAGGAATAACTATAGGAAGAGACACTTCTCTGGAAAAGTATTTCAGATGGTTACATTGTAAAAAATGCTAATACATAAATCATTGTAAAAAAAAAAAAAGAAAAGCTAATATAAAACTCAATCCAGTTGAAGATGGAGCTTCATTCATCTCCAGTCTTAGACATATACATATATACATGGAGGCAACAAAATGCCTAGCCCAACTGAAGCCATCCAAGTTCAGATGCACAACAAATGAGTTTCATACCAAGTGAAAGGTCATTTCTTTAATCCATGTTTTCTTGCAAAGTACATAGATGTCATTCTTCCCACCCTGTATAATTAAACAGTTTAACTGGAAAAATAATTTCAGCATGGTATAGTCCAATGCCCCAGTCACACTGAACTATCTTCAGGTTCTCAAGCATGTCAGGCTCTTTCTAACTTAGGGAAAATTGTTAAAACTTTTATTTGAAGTTCAGGAGTACATGTGCAGGTTTGTTATACACGTAAACTTGTGTCATGGGGTTTTGTTGTACAGAATAGTTCATCACCCAGGTATTAAGCCTAATATCCATTAGTTATTTTTTCCTGATCCTCTCACTCCTCCCAGTCTCCACCCTCTGCGAGTCCCCAGTGCCTGTTGTTCCCCTCTATGTGTTCCTGTGTTCTCACCCATAAGCTCTGGTTGATAAAGAAGAACATCTGGTATTTGGTTTTCTGTTCCTGTGATAGTTTGCTAAGGATGTTTGCCTCCAGCTCAATCTGTGTCCCTGCAAAGGGCATGATCTCATTGTTTTTTATGGCTACATTATATTCCATGGTGTATATGTACCACATTTTCCTTATCCAGTCTACATTGACGGGAATTTTGGTTGATTCCATGTCTTAGCTATTGTGAATAGTACTGCCATGAACGTACTTACGCATGTGTCTTCATGATAGAATGATTTAAATTCCTTTGAGTGTATACCCAGTAATGGGATTGCTGAGTTCTGTGTTTAGCTCTTTGAGGAATCACAAGAGAAATTCTTCTTTGAGGAATAACCGTTGTTTTCCACAATGGTTAAACTAATTTACGCTCCCACCAGCAGTGTATAAGCATTTGTTTTTCTCTGCAACCTCACCAGAATTTGTTGTTTTTTGACTTTTTAATAACAGTCATTCTGACTGCTATGAGATACTATCTTATTGGTTTTAATTTGCATTTCTCTAATCATCAGTGATTTCAAACTTTTTTCATATGCTTGTTGGCTGCATGTATGTCTTCTTTTGAAGAGTGTCTCTTCATGTCTTTTGCCCATTTCTTAATGACATTTTTTTGTTGCAAATCTGTTTAAGTTGCTTATAGATGCTGGATATTAGAACTTTGTCAGATGTGTAGTTTGCAAGTATTTTCTCCCATCCTGTAGGCTGTCTGTTTTCCCTGTTGATACTTTCTTTTGCTGGGCAGAAGCTCTTTAATTAGATCCCATTTGTCTGTTTTTGCTTTTGTTGTAACTGTTTTTCGCATCTTTATCATGAAATCTTTGTCAGTTCCTATGTCCAAAATAGTATTGCCTAAGTTGTCTTCCAGGAATTTTATAATTTGTGGTTTTTCATTTAAATCTTTAATCCATCTTGAGCTAATTTTTATATACGGTGTAAGGAAGGCATTCATCCAGTTTCAATTTTCTGCGTATTGCTAGCCAGTTATCCCAGCACCATTTATTGAATAGGGAGTCCTTTCCCCATTGCTTGTTTTTGTCAGCTTTGTCAAGGAGCAGATAGTTGTAGGTGTATGGTCTTATTTCTGGGCCCTCTATTCTGTTCTATTGGTCTATTTGTCTCTTTTTGTACCAGTGCCATATCATGTTGGTTACTGTAGCCTTGTAGTATAGTTTGAAGTCCAGTAGCATGATGCCTCCAGCTTCATTATATTTGCTTAGAATTGCCTTTGCTATTGAGGTTCTTTTTCAAATTACCACTTACTCAGCAAAAAGATCCTTTCCTCTCCCCCATATTTTATGTTTTTAGTTTTTTATATTTAGGTCCACCTGGGAGATCTATGAGAACCTGACCTTGATTTTGTCCCCTTCTCTAATTTTCTTGGTTTTTTGTTCATTTAATCCATTCACTACCTTTATTACCTTCATCAATTCTTTTTAAAAAATATGTGTATCTGTTCTTCCACCTTTATATGCAGTTTATGGGATCAGGCAGGAACTATATCTGTCTTCTTCACTATTGCATTCTCCATGCCCAGAACAGTGACTGTACTACTCACTTTAAACATCACACTAAAAGGCCGGGCGCGGTGGCTCAAGCCTGTAATCCCAGCACTTTGGGAGGCCGAGACGGGCGGATCATGAGGTCAGGAGATCGAGACCATCCTGGCTAACACTGTGAAACCCCGTCTCTACTAAAAAATACAAAAAACTAGCCGGGTGAGGTGGCGGGCGCCTGTAGTCCCAGCTACTCGGGAGGCTGAGGCAGGAGAATGGCGTAAACCCGGGATGCGGAGCTTGCAGTGAGATGAGATCCGGCCACTGCACTCCAGCCTGGGCGACAGAGCGAGACTCCGTCTCAAAAAAAAAAAAAAAAAAAAAAAAAACACATCACACTAAAAATACTGCAATAAAACTGATTTGACAAAGTCTTAAACGAACTCCTAATCAACAAATAGGATGTTCATGTTTCATCATTTTTTAAACCTGAATTTCCTATACATTCCTTTTTGAAACCATTTTTGTTTCTGCTTATGTGACATCTCCCTATTCTAATTCTCTTTCTAGATTTTGGGTAGTTTCTTTCAGTTCTACTTTGTGTTGTCCTTATCCATTGCACAATATATTATTTTAACACCTGTGCTTTTCTTCTCATTTCCTAATCACCAAAGTTTATTTGCTACCAATATGTTTTATCCTGCCCAGTCCTGCCTTTCTAAAAATGACCTGTGTGGAAGGTACGAATGGTTTGCTTACTCAGAACCCACACCACTCAGTCACATTTTGTCTTTTTTAAAAAATGTACACACTGGGAAGCCAAAATAGTCAATATCACAGTCTTTCTTGTAGCTGGAGATGGACTGTTCGGCAGGATTTTTGATAATGATTTATAGTTAGAAATGCCTGAGGAAGGAGTTCTTCTACACACACAGAGATACACACACACGCCTCCCCAAGGATTCTGCGGAAAAATACTCTACACATCCAGCTAGTTTGAAGGAAGGTGGAAGAAGTTTGTGTTCTCGGGAGCAATACTGGACACCCTATTAACATTGAACTGCCAACCTCAACTGTGTATAATCTGACAACATAAGCCTTTTATCTGTTTAAGTCATTCAAGTGAAAGTTTTCTGCTATTCATAGCTGAATGAAATCCTAACAGCCTCTCTTGAGGTACAAACCAGTATATTCATTAGTTACGTGCATCTCAGGCCCAAGATATATAACACTGAAACCATTTTACATTTCTTCTGTTCTCAGATTTTCCATTTCCCTTTTTGACCTAGGTATCTTCATTACTGCTGCTGGGTCTTCTGGTATAGTTATTAATAGAGTGCCGTTCTAGACTTGAAAAATTCCCTTACTCCCTCTATTCAATTGGTAACTACATGCTCTTGTGTATATCTATAATTACTCCCTTTATTTCCACTAACAGCAGCACTCCCCTGCCTCAGGTTTTCCACATTCCTCACATTTGCCATTGAATTTGACTCTTGTTTATCATATGTCTTCAAATATGCTCCATTCTAGTTCATCACCCACATAGCAGAAAAAGTAGCTTTTTTCTAACAAAATTTTTGATTGTATTTGAACATAGCTCTATATCTTTCATTGTTGCTCATTTTCAGAACACTTAAACATGGCATTAAATAAATTTCATGATCTATATCCTAACTGTTTCTAGATTCCTTATTTATCACTTTATCCCTTCTACGCTGTCCTTTTGCCATACATGTACAGCAATGACTTGCTTTTCATAAAATCTGCCATGGGTTCCATGCCTCCATTACTTTTGTGATGTGGTTTTCTTTGCCCCCACTGCTTTTGGCTGTCCTTACCCTGGCTTATGATTAGGCCATAATTTATGATTAATCCTTCTGGAACTAATGCAACTTGTAACTTCTCTATAGTATATTTTGAGCTCCCATCCCTCCCCATGGATAGATATCATGGCATTCCTCTCTGTATCATCATGGTGCTGCTACCTGGGATCATTCTTTGTTTACTAGGTTCTTCCTCCTTCTTATGTCAGTATTCAACCAGAGAAACAGAACTAATGTAAAATGTGTACTAAGAAATTTACTGCAAGGCATTGGATTACATGATTATGGAGGCTAGCTAGACAAACTGAAACCCATCAGGCAGGCTGTCAGGAAAGGCAGGCTGAAACTCTTGGCATAAGCTGAAGCTATTGTCCACAGGCAGAATTTCTCCTACTTCCGGAAAGTCTTAGCTCTGGAAAGGTCTTTCAACTGATCAAACCAGACTCACGCAGATTATCTAGTATAGTCTCCCATACCTAGAGTTAATTCACAAAGGACTTCAATCACATCTATGAGATATCGTCCCAGAAAAACCTGGATTAATATTTCATTGAATAATTTGCTACAGTAACCTACAAAAATGTACATATAAAATGCTCTCTCATACTTCCTCATGGCAGATATCATGTCTTTTCATCCGTATAAATTCAGCTCCTGGCATATTGCCAGAAATTTGTCTATAATAGTATAACCCTGCTGGGCAGGAGCTGGAAACTTGATGAAAATTAATTTAACAATAGCTTTCTTTCAGGCAATTCATTTTCCTTCTTACTTACACAAGTACTGAGGTGAATCCTGCAAAAGAAAAAGACAAAAAGCCTGACCACAAATGAAATTCAAGAGTGCACAAAACCATGACAGACTGGATGGCACCAACATATGTCTGGATATTGGAAAAGAAATATGATTCCTGAATCTAACTCACTGTAAGGAAGAAGACACATAGACCATCAATCCAGACCTGATTCCAAGGTATATGGGTCAGAATGATCTTTTTATTCTGGATGTAGTTTGAGGGCTGGTAACAAAATTCATCAAGAACCAGTGACTCTCTTTGCATATGCATATCCAAGGAGACAGTGACTTTGGTATTAAAAGATATATAGCCCTTGACATCCATTGGGCCATCTTCTCTCAGACCTTAAAGTAGAATGAGATAGTTGCATCCTTCTTCCCTCAAAAGATATTATTGCTATTGTGACTCAACAGTCAAGTGCAGGAGACATACAATTTAGTAAAAAAATCCAGAGTTATAGTACATGGGTGCTAGATGAATGTATGGGATGGCAATTTAAAATTGCCAGGGATAGAAACCATGTCTTAAGTGACATCTAAGTTGAGCTGGGAAAGAAGGAGAGGGAGGTGAGTATGACTGCTTCAGGTAGAGGTTTTAGATGATCTCAAGACATGGAGTTGAGAACATGTCTAGAAATGTTTAAGAAATTAAAGGAGTTGAATGTGCATATGTACTGAGAACGAACAGGAAGAAGGTTCAAATTCATTAAAAATGTTGCAGTTTCTCCTAAAAGTAATGAAAACTATTATAGGAGTTTAGACAGAAGTGTAAGATAATAAGATTGTGTTTCAAGTATAACAT
The DNA here is from genome assembly GCF_009764315.1 of Trachypithecus francoisi. Lineage (NCBI taxonomy): Eukaryota > Metazoa > Chordata > Mammalia > Primates > Cercopithecidae > Trachypithecus > Trachypithecus francoisi. The sequence continues at coordinate 173,519,382 of NW_022681454.1, read as the reverse complement.
TTTTGTTACATTGTAGAAGATGGACTGTATAAAGAAAAGTAAAAGATATTATTGAAATATACAGAGATACTTTCTTAAGACAATGTCTTGGGCTAGGTTGAAGGCAGAAGACAGATGTGAATGATATTTAAGAGATAATATCAGTGAAAATGGAGAAATAAGAAAGGAAGAGAGGCATATTGGACTGCCATGTTTCACACTGGAATGCATTTGAGGACAGTCGTACAATTTAATGATATTAGGTATATTATATGAGGAATTGAGAGGGTGACATTAGTTTTGAAGATGCTCCCTTTATCTGAAGGGTTTGCATCTTATTGCAGCCATCAATAGCAGCTGGATAATCTGGCCTAGGGGTCAGCAGGGAAATTGACGTTTGAAATAGCTATTTGAGTTGTCTGTCTATAGATTATTGTGAAATTCATAGCAGAAAAGTGGACTGGTGGGACTATTAGAAGTAGCGGATGAAAAAGTAGAGAATAAAAGGAGGAGAGAAGAAAAAAGATGGAGTGAGGACAAGAGACGGGGACATGGGGAACTAATCTTTAAGATCAATTAGGTGAGTAAATCTTGGCAAAGAAGACGGTTACAAATGAGCATAAGAATTTTGGGGAAAACATGGATCATGATGTATTATGAAACAATGAGGAAAATAGTGTCTTAAGAAAGAAAAAGTAGAGTGGACCACCAGGTTAGCTGCTGGAGTGTATACATGGTGAAGCACCTGTGAGATGTAGTGATGTGGAAGTCAGGGACTTTAATGAGAAAAGTTTTAGTAAAGAAGTGAAAATCAAGGTCAGACATGAGTGTGACATTATGAGTTAAAGGTGCATAAGCCAAAATATCCCACAGAGAAAGCTTGTTCAATAAATCTGGGAGCTCGTGGGGGACTTTGGGTGGGGTTAAAGAAAAATGTGTGTGTTTGTTCCTGTGTGTCTGTGTGGATAGTAGGGAAGAATTTTTGCCAGAATGTTTGGTACAGCTCGGTTAATTTAGTGAACTTTGAATTTTATCTCCCATCACTCCGTTCCTCAAGAATGGAAGTACTCAATCCCATCCCTTTCCAAAAGGGTGAGCCAGATGAAGCTCTTGCCTTATGCTACACCAGGATGATAGCAGCAGCACCAATGGGCACTTGTGGATGAAAACTTGGTGATACTGTCCAGCCTGGGACTGCAGTGAGAACGGATAATAGGATCTTAATGAAAACCCACCTGGCTCTTTTAGTAAGTATTTAGATAGGGGTGGTTCATGAAAAAATGGATCTCTTACATTAGAGAGCATAGAGATTGGGAACATTTTGATCTTAACAATAATATAATTAAAATTCACGAGGAATAGACTCTAGATTATCAGACACATAATATATGCTTGGTAAATGATTGCTAAATAAATATTCATTAATTCATTAATTTAATTGATCCAGCAGAGGATGTACACACTATACCCTTTCCTTACTTCATCCAGAGAGAATAGAAATGAAATTGAGGGAAAACACAGGTGCTCAGATAAATTAAAGAATATTGCTGGAGAGGTTGAAATTTAAAATTTAGTCACTCACTGGCTTGTTTGGAGTAATAAGACTAGAAGGGCTATTCGGCATCAGAAAGCCTTATTCAAAGTAGTACAATGTTTTTTCAATTTTTAAAAAAATTGAAAATGAAACTGATATCAGAATGTATTAGGCAGTTAATGTCATCTTCCAGTCCAATTATTTTTTGTTTTGGACATTGCTGGCTTTATATTGTGGGTACTTGATTTTTCTATTCAGGTAGATAAGAGTTAATAGCTAGAGTATGAATTTGGCCCCAATAGATAATTAGTATAATCTGTTATGTATGAAAGCTGGATTGGCAGGACTTTGATTTTAATAATGCCCATGGTATCAAATCAACAATTTGTCATTATGGCTGCAAAATGCACAGATGGGAAAATACACATTCCTCATTTTGTAATTTATTTGTTTTTCCAAAAGAATCCACTGAGATTATTCTTTTATATTTGAATATTCAGAATAACAATGAAAGTGACTGATTGAAATGCTGCATTTCAAACTGGTATATCATTTTCTTACTTATCATTATAAAAAACTCTTTACCTCCTATTCTATTTTTCTATTTCTCTTTCATCCCATATTTGGGAATGGGTATAAAAACAGGGAAGGGCTAAGACTATAACAAATAATATAATCTTAAAACCAGAAAAAAATACATATAGCCCTACTTTGATATAGTTCAAGGTACATTAGTGTATTTTTAGTACATAGTTTATAGGATAGGTTTATAGGATAGGTTTATGCGTGTTTTGTATACTTAGTGACAAGGGTAGTGCAAATATACAATTTTATAGGTACAGTACATACATACAACTTATCTTTAGAAATATATTTGAGAGGTTTAGATGTTAAGAGGCTTCATATTGCTGTTTTAAAAGATAGCAACTAGATAATAAATCGTTATTTTTAGTACATGTTGACTTTAATATACATCCAATCAAGGATATTATCAGGTATATGAATGAAATGAAACTTTTGTTTTACAAAGTTTGTTTGGGGAACACTCACTAAAAAGAGAGAGGAAGCTATATTTCTAGGCAATTTAACTGTCCATGTAGTAATAGGCTGTAGCTATTGTAACCTTTGACTTGCAACTGTCAATCTATGGATATGAGATCCTTCTATTAGCACATATTATAGAAAATATACATAATATATGCTCTACTCATAATTATGGATAACGTATATTAAAGTCTGCCTCCCTCTCTCTGTCTGCCTTTTTAATGTGTATATATACTGTTAAGAAAAGACCATGAGGTACCCCCAAGGAAAAGCAAAGGAAAGCTTTATTTTCTAACACACACACACACACACACACACACACACACACAAAGGAATCTGAAGATAAGGAGACACAACTTCTAATGTTAATGGGAAAGTTCCCTTGGGAGAGCAAAGAGTGGAACTGGCTTAAATAGGGACAGTTTCCACCCTAGTTCTCAATCAGGCCCATATATGCAATTGAAGAATTCACACCCATTTATTCTGTATTGGTTGAAAACAGCAGTCCCCATTGTGTAGCTGCTAAGCCCAATCAGAGGTGTCTGGTGGATACCCCTTTCAGGCAACTGGTAGGAGAAGTTTTCAGGCCACAGTGTCTTAATTCTAGCTACAGAAATCATCCCAGTTGCAGGCCAGGAGGTTACAGAAACTACCTTAGCTCTGAGGTGTCTGGAGCTGCCTGCCCTCTGCAGGAGAAACGGGGCATAACCACCCATCTCTCACTCACTAGGGGCACTGTGATGGGTTCATTTCACAGCACTCTGGTGGGTGTTTGTACGTGAAAATACCTTAGTAAGTTTTGTTAAATAGTTACAGGTTTACGAGAACTTTTTGCTTCTTTCTGGTATTTACATCACATTTAATAATGTAATGTCTTGGAATGAAAGAAGTCAAAAAAAGAGAAATACGTCTTTTAAACCACCACTTGTTCTCTAGACATGAACACATGCAAGTTTATTTCTAATAGAAGAAATAGTTTAAAGGTAAAAACAGGTAAAAGGGTTGTCCATACTTATACTATATTGCAAAAGTTCTTTTGTTTGAAATTTTATAGTCTTTTAAATATTTGTAAATAAGACAATTAACTTAAGGTGAAGCTGATTTCCATTCACAATTCTAAATAAGGCAGAAATAGAAGCCAAGGATAAAGGAAGGGACAGAAAGTATTGAGGCAAGAGCGGGAGAGAAGGACGGAAGGAGGATAAATGGAGTGAAGAGATAATGAGAGAGTGGGAGGAATGAAGGAGGGAGGAAATCAAAGGGAAAGTGAAGGAGGGAGAGGACAGAAGATTGAGAGACAATCTCAATCCTTTCCCAGTTTTCCTCTTCAGAGAACCTTCTGTGAGTCACTTGTGAGAAACATTTCTGAAGCCCTCAAGCTCTTGTGGGCTTCACTCTACATGTGATAACAAAGAGCTTTTGGGCTCCAGTGTGCTATAATGATATTGTTTGTATAGTGTGGGTTTTTTCTTCTGAAAATTATAGTCTACCTCCGTATCACAACTAAGATGATGTGAGAGTAGAGAGACAATAAGTCATATTTTGAAGGCTAATTGCAAATCTACTATATTATGTCGGAGGACCCAGGAAACACGATGGGTGTGAAGCCTTATGTCTGGATGGGGAGAACAGGACCCTTTCTTATAAAAATGCCTGACAGCTGGAAACACTATACAACGTCCTGACTATTACTTCATAAGGCATGATTATACCAAATTAAGTGCTAAAAACCTCAAATACACTTCTTAGTTAATAGTTCCTAGTTTCAGGAACAATCTGTATTTCAGAATTCCATCAGAAGCAACTCTGTTTTGCTGAATTAATGAAGCCCAGGAAAAATAGTTGATATTATCATAAAATTGTTAGACATCTCCCTGCTTTATTCCAGATATATAAGCATGAATCGAAAGAAAGAGTAGGTCTTTTCTCTTCATGGACTCATCTCCATTTTGTTCTCTAAAAAAAATAGGGCTTGGGAGAATCTTTTAAAAGCAATCTTTTAAAATACATGACATGCTTCTGCCTTTTAGTTCTGAAATGCAAATACACAGTGTGGAGAGAGAAGTTTTGGTAAGCTTTCTTATCTTCAAATCATGTGCTGAGGTTAAGAAAAAGGGTGATGCCCCTCTAGATAGTTCATCCTTTCTACTGCACGGATTCAAATCTACTCACATATTTGCAGAGCATCTCCTCCACAGTTCCCGTGGGCTTGTCTTCTAGAGGAAGAAATTAGAAGGACGTTAGTAAGTTGCTATGCAGCTCCCAGCTCTGCAGTTGATTTTAGGGCTGCAAGTGATACTCACCTCCCTCTTCCACTAACATTCCTCAATTTGTCTTACCCACAGCTATCAATCTATCTGACTAATTTTTTGTATTTTTATTAGAGACAGGGTTTCACTATGTTGGCCAAGCTGGTCAAACTCCTGACCTTGTGATCCGCCCTCCTTGGCCTCCCAAAGGGCTGGGATTACAGGCGTGAGCCACCATGCCTGGCCGACATTGACCTTCATGTGGGGGCAATTACTCTAAATAAATGATTCCTGTCATACAATTTATTATTTAAGGAAATGTTTTACTTGAGAAAACAAGTGATGTTACTGTCCTCAAGATAACATAGAAGTCAAGGCATAAGAGAAGTAGCAATTTCAAGAGGCTTGAGGAAAAAAAAAAGTATAAACTAAGGAATTTGTATTTAGATGAGTTTCAGATATGTAAGGCTTCAGAATATAGTTTTGGATATGAATTAACTCAGGAAATAATGCATACACATGTGCTTCTGGAAGAATCTACTGGAGGATGAAGTTAACCAATCAAAAGAAAACTGGGGAAGTTATAGCAACAGGCTAATGTAAACCTTAAATATATTTAATTGTAATACCAAGCTGAATTTAAGGATATGGGTGAAGAAAAGTATGAAAACATTTTACGTTTGACAACACAGAAGTAGGGCATCATTACCAAAAAAGAAGAAGAGGGAGAAAAAAGAAAAAGTAGATTGGCATCATTGACTGTGTTGTAGAGAATAAGTAAGAATTAAAATCACCATTCAAAACCGACAGACTCCATTGTAAAATGTTAACCAAGAAAAAATGTCTCTATCAAACTTGTAAATGCAAAGTAACTACTAAAATAAAAATAAAAGCCTTTTAAAAATTCAAAAGTAAATTTAAAATATAACAAAAGTAAATAAATAAATAAATAAACAATACCCTCACAAATCTGATGATGGCATTTATCATTACAATCCAGGAGTGATAACGCAAATATATGATGAAGTTGAGGACAATATGTCATCAATGAACATGAGTGTGCTTTACTGTTAATAATTTACAACAAAGATTTTCAGAGTGGTTTATCAAGGTAAACCCACTCTTAGGGAACACCTAAAACAGTGTTTCGAAAGGACTAAAAACAGAGGGATGAACAAAAACCCACCAGGCAAATGAAACAATAGAAAAACAAGGATTGAGAATTTTATATCAGAACAAATATAGTTCAGATGAAAAGCACTAAATGAGAAAAAGACTATGATCAGTAATAAAAAACAATTCAGAATGGTTATACAACCATTACGATCATCAGTGTTTTAAATATGCCCAAACACCCACACATTCTCACAAATACACATGAATTATATATATAAAAAAGAAAATGCCAGAGATTGAGAAGAAATAGGAACATACAACAGGAAACATTAACACATCACTAGTAGTAAAACAAAGATTATTTATTTGGGATCAATGCCCCCAGCAAGGGTGAAATTGCTGTGTCATGCGATAGTTACATGTTTAATTTTTAAAGAAACTGCCAAAATGCTTTCTAATGGTAATGCTGGTGGTACCATCTCACATTTCCAACAGCAATGTGAGGATCTATTTTCTCTGCATCCTTGCCGTCATTTGTTATAGATGCTATTTTTTGCTTAGCCATTTGAAGAGGCATATAGCGATATCTCAGTGTGATTTTAATTTGCATTGACCTAATGATAATGATGTTGAACATCTTTTCATGTTTTTCTTTTCCATCAGTACGTCTTTGGGAAACTGTTTCCGTGTTTTGCTCATGTAATTGGATTGTTTACATTTTAACAGTTGAGTTTTGATAGCTTTTAAAAATATATTTTAGATAGTAGTCCTTTGTTCTATATGTAGTTTGCATATATTTTCTCCTACTTTTTAAATTGTCTTCATTCTTTTAACAGGCTCTTTCATAGAGCAAAAGCGTCTAGTTTTAATAAAGTCAAATTTTGGTGTATTTTTAATGAATCATGCTTTTTGGTGTTGTCTAACAACTCTTAGCTTTAGATCTCAAATATTTTGTTTTTTTTCTCTAAAACATTTACAGTTGTACATTTTACTTTTTAGCTCTATGATTGATTTGTGTAAGGTGTGAAACTTGGGTTAAGGTTAATTGTCATTTTTGTCTCTCCAGAAATGTTCAATTGCTCTAGCAAAATGTGTTAAGAAGTTTATCTTTTCTCTATTGCATTGCTTTTGAACCCTAGTCATAATAAGTTGACAGTATTTGCATAGGCCTTTTTGGGTTCTGTATTCTGTTCCATTCATGCACATGTCTATTTCTGTGCTGCTATCACAGTATTGATTACTGTAGCTATCCAGTGGGTCTGGAAAATGGATAGACTGATTTCTTTCAGTTTATTCTTCTTTTTGAAAATAGCTTTAGCTATTCTAGTATTTTAAATTTTCAAAGAAATGTTAGAATAAACTTGTCTATAGTTCAAAAAAATTGTTCTGGGCTTTTATTAGAAATTGCATTCAACCTGTATGTCAATGGAAAGTGAATTGACGTCTTTACTAGGCTGAGTCTTCCAATGCATGAAAAGTGTATACTTCTTTGTTTCTTTACTGCATTTATTTCTTTCATTAGCATTATGTAGATTTCAGCATAGAAGTTGTCTGTTTTGTTACATTTGCACACAAATATTTCTTTTTATTGATTGCAAATGCAAATGTATTTTTAATTTCAGACTTCATGTTCTCCTTGCTAGTATATACAAATATGATAGATTAAAAAATGTTCAGCTTATATTCTGTGACTTTGCTGAATTCACTTTTACTTCTATTTAAAAAAAATCCTTTAGATCTTGTACATAGACAACCATGTCTTCTGCAAATAAAGGCGGTTTCATTTTTTCCTCTCCTATCTGTATGCCTTTAATTAATTATTTTTATTTATTTATTTATTTATTTATTTATTTTGAGAGGGAGGCTCTCTCTGTTGCCCAGGCAGGAGTGCAGTGGCACCATCTCAGATCACTGCAATCTCTGCCTCCCGGGTTCAAGCAATTCTCCTGCCTCAGCCACTCGAATAGCTGGGATTAGAGGTAAGTGCCACCATGCCCAGCTAATTTTTTTATTTTTAGTAGAGACGGGGTTTCACCATGTTGGTTAGGCTACTCTCAAACTCCTGACCTTGTGACCCACCCACCTCGGCCTCCCAAAGTGCTGGGATTACAGGCATGAGCCACCACACTCGGGCCACTTATTTTGTTTTCTTGTCTTCTCGTACTGGCTAGAAGTTCCAGCACTATGTTGGATGAGAGTGCTGAGAGTGAGTATTTTGTCCTATTCCCAGCTGGAGGAGGAAAACAATTCAATCTTGCCTCATTAAGTACAATGTTACTTGTAGGTTTTCCCTATATACTTATTGTTGTTTATTACTAGTTTTCTGAGAGTTTTTATCATGAATGGGTATTGAATTTTGTCAAATGTCTTCTCTACATTGATTGATAGGATCTTCTTTATCCTCTTAACATGGTGAATAAAATTGATTGATAGTCAAACACTGAACCAACTTACATCCCTGGCTGGAATGCATCCATTTGATTAGTGAGGTGAAGAATTGTATATGATAATATCCTGTTAAGGATTTTTCTGTCTATATTCATGAAAGTTAATATTTGGTAGTTTTCTTTCCTTCTTATTTTTTTTTTGGTACTGGCTTTGTCTAGTTTGTTATCAGGGTAATACAAGTTTCATAAGATAAATTGGTAAGTTTATATTATATTATAATAATATAATATGATTATTTATATTATTTATAATATATTTATATTTATAAATATATGATAAAGTTATATTCTCTTTGCTGGATAACAGTGTATAGAAATGTTAAAGGTTTGATATAATTCAAAAGTAAAACTATCTGGGCTAACAGATTTTATTTTTAGGATTTCAAAGTAACATATTCAAATTCCTTAAGAGTTATGTGACTTCAAATTAACTATTCCACATGAGGTAAGATGTGATTTTTTATTTTTGAAATCAGGCCATTTTATTTCAGTTGTCAAATTTACATGTGTAGAGATGTCTGTATTATTTCCTTATTATCATTCTGATGTTTGCAGGGGCAATAGACCTACATCAGACTTGATATTGACAATGTATTTCTTGTCTCTTTTATTCCTTATCTGTCTTATTAGAGGATTTTCAGTTTTATAGAACTTTTTAAATAACCAGCTTTTTCTGTTTGATTGCTATTATCTATTATTTTCTTATTTTAAATTTCATTAATTTTGGCTCTTACATGTATTTCCTTCCTCCTCCTTGTTTTGAAATAATTTTGCTCTTTGTTTCCAGTCTTGTGAGGTTGAAGCTTAGATTACTGATTTGAGACTTTTTCCTATTTTCTAATGTATGTGCTTTGTTTTTTCAATTCCTCGTTCAGCACTGCTTTGGCTGTATCTGCCCAATTTTAGTATGTTGCAATTTCATTGGATTAAATGCATTTTTTTTAAATTTTTCTTCATAATTTCTCTTTTAACCATGGATTTTTTTTAAGTTTTATTTTAGATTCAGTGGGTACATGGACAAGATTTTTACCTTACCCATGGATTTTTTATTTAAAGTGTGTTGTTTAGTTTCTGTACTCGGAGATTTTTCTGTTATCTTTATCTTATTGATTTTTAATTTGAATCCATTGTGTTTGGAGGACACAGCATATGTTTTAAATTTGTTGAAATTTGCTTGATGGCTGGGTTATTATTAGTATACTTTCTACAGACATTTGACAGTCATGTGTGTTCTAATGTGCTTGAGTAGAGTTTTCTGTAACCATTGATTAGGTCCTAGTGACTAATAGTATTGTCTAGTCCTTTTACATCTTTGTTTATTTCCTAATTGTTTCATCGATTGCTGAGAACGAGTGTTAAGTCTCCAAATATAATACTTGATTTGACTCTTTTTTTGTTCTATTAATTTTTGCTTCACACATTTTGTAGGCCTCTTGTTTGGGTAATGCATATTTAGAATGGCTATGTCTTCTTGATGGCTTATTTTTTAACATTCTATATTGTCCTGTTCTCTCTCGGTCATATTCTTGGATCTGAATATATTCTATATGATATTAGCAAAGTCATTCTTGTTTTCTTTTTATTAATGTTGACATGTGTATTCATTTTCTGTGGCAGCTTTAACAAATTAACACAAACTGGTGGCTTAAAATAACAGAAATTTCTCTCACACAGTTCTGGAGGTCAAAAGTCTGAAATTATGGTGCTGACAGGGATGCACTCTTTCTAGGGGAGAATCTGTTCCTTGCCTCTTCCAGCATCCAATGGTTATATCTCTGCTTCGAGGATCATGTTACCTCCGCTTCTGTTTGTTTAATCTCTCTCCTCCTTTCTCTCATAAGGACACTTATCATGGCCTTTAGGGCACATCTAGATAACGTGAGATAATCTCCTCCTCTCAAGATCCTTCATTTACCCTTACATCAAAGATTCCTTTCCCAGATCAGGTAGCATAGGTTCCAGGAATTACCACCTGCTATCTATGGGAGACACATTTCAGCCTAAGCGTAGCATGATCTATCTTTTCCATTTTATTTTCAACCTACATAGGTTTTTATATTTTAAATGAGTTTTATAGGCAGCATATAGTTGAGACTTTTTAAAATCCATTTTGCAAATCTGTGTTTTTTAATTAGGTTGTTTATTAATGTTGGATATTAATTTAATTATTGGTGTGTTAGGACTTAAATCTGCCATTTTATTTTATTTTTTGGATTTATGTTTATTACCTCTGTTTTTATCCTCTTTTGTGTGTATACCATTCTATGGGTTACTTAAATATATTTTACAATTTCATTTTGAGTTATCCATAGTATTTTTGAGTATGTGTTTTCATACAGCTTTTTAATTTAGTTATGCATACAGAACTTATCCCAGTCTACTCACATTTTTTTACTAGTTTGAGTAAAATATAGAAACCTCACCTCCTTTTACATCTCTTTACCCTTCACCACTTATAATTATCTTAAATGTTTCTTCTATACATATTTAGAAATACATCAGACAGTATTGTAATTTTTGCTTCAGCATCAGACTTATTTAGAAAACTCTAGAGAAGAAAAGTGTGTTATATTTACTCACGGATTTGCTTAGTGTGTTCTTTCTTTCTTCTTAATGTTCTCAAGTTTCTTTTCTTTTGGCTTTATTTAGAGAACTCCAATAAGCCATTCTTCTAGAGTAGGACTGCTGGCAACAGATTCTCTTAGTTTTCCTTCATCTGAGCATGTCTTAATTTCCTTCTCTTACCAGAAAGAATAATTTTGCTGGATATGAGATTATAGAGTAACAGTCTTTTTCTTTTAGAATGTGAAAAATAGTGTGCCATGTCCTTCTGGCATGCCAGAAAAATGATGTGCCATGTCTTTTGTGATTTGAAAAACCTGCTGTTATTTGAATTGTTTTATCATCCTATAGGTAAGGTGTCATTTTTCTCTAGATGTTTTCAACATTTATCTTTATCTTTAGTTTTCAGAAGTTTAGTTATGATGTGTCTTGCTGTAGATTTCTTTGAATTCATCCTTTTTTGGATTCTCTTACTCTTGTATCAGTATATTTACGTCTTTTGCTAAATTTTGAAGTTCCCAGCTATTAATTTTTCGAATCCTTGTTCAGCCTTACTCTCTTTCTCATCTCTTTTTAAGACTCCTATGACATAAATGTTAAATCTTTGTTATGGTCCCAAAGGTTCCTAAGGCTCTGCCAACCCCATGATAAGTTGAAGAGCATCTATGTTACAAATGTAGTGCTTATTTCACACTTACAGCAAATCTCAAGTTAGACGAGCCACATTTCAAGTCCTCAATAGCCACATGACACTAACAAAGACCAGCAGAGTTCCATACAAACACATTCGAAATCTTGGTGAAATCACTACTTTTTAAGGAAAATAAAGTTTGGTTTAGTTCAGTTTCTAGGAAGTGCAATGTTGAATGATGAAATGCCCTTTTGCGAATTTTAAAGCTGTTTAAGAGAAACGGTGACACTGTTGGGATGATGGGACTCCCAAGTCATAGGAACAATGGAGGAGCAGGAGCCAGTAGTTGTGGGGCTAGGCCTTCAGAGAGTTGTTCCCTGCAGTATTTAATTGAACATAGCACCTGTAGGGACAGGAAAGAAGGAGGAGAAGCCTGATACCAGCTAATTCATACAAATTAAAAATTCTGTGCCAAGACTGGATTCTTGAGTGTGTTACCTGTGTAATCACACAGGGCCCCATGCTCAAAATGGCCTCACATTTAATTTAATGCTCTGCTATTTATACCTTAAAATTATTGCTAACTTTTCCTTTGAACTTGTATTTTGTAAGGGAAGTCTGATGAGCCAATCGAGCTTGTGCCTGAGCAAAGGAGGTTTATGCAGTGTGCGCATCTCCTACGAGTCCTTGTTGCTCCACTCACATACAAAGTTCATGATGCCCCTAGCATAGAATTCCAGTGCACCCACACTGTGTGCAAGATTCAAAGTGAGTGTAAGGTACACATCTTACAGAGTGTTGGTAGAGCATGAATGTATTAAGAGGTAGAGTTACGTTTGTGCAGTGTTTCCACTGTTCTTTTAAGAATGAAATACATAGCCATGTCAGAGCTATAAAATACAAATTGAGTAATTTCAGTGATTTCTTATGTCAACAAAATGCTCTCATTCTTTGCAATTAAAAATCACATGGTACAAAAGGCACATTATAACATCCATGCAGAAAACTTATTATTATTTTTGTTTGAGAAAAGGTCTCACTCTGTTGCCCAGGCTGGAGTGCAGTGGCGTGATCTCAGCTCACCACAGCCTATGCCTCCAGGGCTCAGGTGATCCTCCCACCTTAGCCTCCCAAGTAACTGGGACTAGAAGTCCATGCAACTGTGCCTATAGCTAATTTTTGTATTTTTAGTAGAGATGGGGTTTTGCCGTATTGCCCAGGCTGGTCTCAAACTCCTGACCTCAGGTGATCCACCTGTCTCAGCCTACGAAAGTGCTGGGACTACAGGCGTTAGCCACTGTGCCCAGTCAATTATTTTTTTTATTTAAAATTATTTATAATTATTGCTTGATAAAAATTAACATAAATATAATTGCATTATATTTATAACTCAGACAAACCCCTTTGTATGAGAAAAACCTCTGGCTTATGCTATCATATTTTTTTCTATGGAGTATTTGCAAAAAATATTGTTATATTCTGCCAAAATGGTTAAAGATAACTTTTTAAAAATAGTTTAGGATGACAAAATACATACATACATTGCTCAGAAAAAATATTGGAATTATTTTCTCTGCAAAGTCAGTATGCAGATGAAACAAACAAACAAAAAAACCCAAATCCATATGGAGCAACTGTAACAGCTGTTTTCTTCAAAATTCCACAATTTCATGTAGACACAGCTTCCATTAATGGTGTATGAATTGAACCACTTTTTCTGTTTGTTTTGCAACTTCCTCTTTTTTTTTTTTTTTTTTTTTTTTTGACAGAGTCTCACTGTTTCCCCAGGTTGGAGTGCCATCTCGGTTCACTGCAACCTCTGCCTCCCAGGTTCAAGTGATTATCTCATCTCGGCCTCCTGAGTAGCTGGGATTACAGGCGTGCACCTCCATGCCTGGCTAATTTTATATTTTTAGTAGAGATAGGGTTTTGCCACATTGGCCAGGCTGGTCTAGAACCCCTGACCTCAAATGATCCACCCGCCTTGGCCTCCCAAAGTGTTGGGATTACAGGCATGAGCCACCGCGCCTGGCCTCTTTTGAAACTTCTGAAGCTTTCCCTGAAGTCTTCAACAGTACTAGCTATTTCTTGACAAATTAAAGTAAAACTCTGGAGAGAAACCCATTCTAATAACATGACAATTTCCGATAACTCAGTAAAGATACTCTGTATCATTTTTATTATTAAATAACCACACTAGTTTCAGAAGAAAATTGAGGAACTCATCACCACTGATTTCCAACTTTGCTACTTCAGATAGATCGCCAAGTTTTATCTTTTCTACTTCTTATTTATTTATTTATTTATTTATTTATTTATTTTTGAGACGGAGTCTCGCTCTGTCGCCCAGGCTGGAGTGCAGTGGCCGGATCTCAGCTCACTGCAAGCTCCGCCTCCCGGGTTCACGCCATTCTCTCGCCTCAGCCTCCCGAGTAGCTGGGACTACAGGCGCCCACCACCTCGCCCGGCTAGTTTTTTGTATATTTTATTAGAGACGGGGTTTCACCGTGTTAGCCAGGATGGTCTCGATCTCCTGACCTCGTGATCCGCCCGTCTCGGCCTCCCAAAGTGCTGGGATTATAGGCTTGAGCCACCACGCCCGGCCTTACTTCTTATTTTTTAAAAAATATTTCAAAATAATTATTTTAAAAATATATTTTCAATTAATTGTTTTTGTTGGAAAACATCAGGTAACAAATATGAAGTGTCATGACAAATAATGAGACACAGCAAAAGAAACAGCCCCAGGTATTAGTATAGCAGTACTGTCAACAGCTCTGTTTTCTGCTTTTTCAATAAGGGACCTCACAATTTGATTTTCATTGAGACCCATTAATTACAAAGCCAGCTCTGTCCCTTGCTCCATTTGAGAAACAGCCAGGTTTTAAATCTGGAACCCGTGAACTAAAGAGATTGCTAGGTCTCTAGGTGGAAAAACTCTGCCACACCCTAGCAAATATATATTGGAATTGTTTTCCTCACCCAAAGAAACTATTGCCTTTTACGTTAGTTTCTGCACAGTGAGAAAAAGGGAACACCTAGACCATGTGTGAACTATGGGACACACATCTAAGTTGACATTGATAAAAGAGATGCAAACTATTGTTCTCTGGTTAAAGTGGATGCATATGGAACCAGGTAATTGACAGAGTGCTGGGTAAACTCTGGCCTGTAATGGATCCACCCTCTGATCGCCCACGTGCTTGTCAACTTATTTCTCTGATTCCTAAGTATGAAATTTATGCTTACATACTGGACATTTGGAGTAACACACATAAAAGGGCCACAATATTTTAATGAGGAAGACAGGTGAAATCCTCTGAAACCTCCCAGTTGCCAACATTGTATGTAGATCAAAAACAAAATCCCACCTCATTAAGTGCATGCATGTGTTGTGTATATGTGCGTGGCAGATATTAATGCTATTATTAAAGTTCCAGGATGCATGCATGGGTGAGTGATCCAGTCAGAAATTTGATTCACAAGTTGTTTCTCAGAAGAAGAATCCAGATGACCCACAAAAATGGTTACTGCCAGCTCAATCAAACAGTAATCCTGATTTTGGGTATCATGTCATATTTTGTAGCATGGCTGAAACAGATTAACAAAGCCTCAGACATGTGGTATATGATCATTGACTAATTGAATACATGTCTTTCTATTAGAATCAAAAGAAATCATCAGAAAGTTAACTTTCATGTGCAATGGACAACATAATTACTCAGAGTTTTTCCCTAGAGCTGTATCAGTGCTCAGGCACTCTATCATAATAAAATCTGAAGAGTCCAGGCCATCTGGACATCACATGGTACTTCACTTTGATCCACTGCATTGATGCCATCACGGTGAGCAGGCAAGATGAGCAAGAGTTGGCTTCTACTGCTGTAGGCTCAGTAAGACACAGGCACTCCAGAGGATGGGAGAGAAACCTTAAGACTGAGGATGTAAGATTCAGTTAGCTCCAGTGGTCCGAGGTATGCTACGACATCCCCTCCAACATAAAAGTGAAAATGTTGCCTCCTGTGTCTGCTGCACAGAAGGAATAATAGTGTCTAGTGTGTTATTTAAAACCTGAAGGCTCTAAAGGAGAAAGAGAGGGATTTTTTAAAAAACAGGAGTTTTTTTTTTTTTTTTTTTCCTCTCATCTTATTTATATATCATGTCCATCAAAACATACCTTTGGTCATTTTAGTAAAACAATAAAATAAAACAATGCAACACGTGCAAAATTCACATTCATGTATGTATATAGAAGTTATCTTGTGTAAAATAAAGAAATGAGAAGGGAGAGAAGATAGTATTAAAGCAGCAAGAATGTAGTGGTGGCGGAATCAAATTGTTCATTACTTGAAGATGTACTTCGTTTACAGGAACAGAATTAAGAAGTATCAGGTCAATTTTTTTGGTATTCTATATTGTCCTCTATTGTATCAATTTTTCTCCATCTTCCATTTCCAAGTGTGCTGATGTGTCTGTTTCATTGATTCGCTGCTCATCAAATCTGAATCTGATCTGTTCCACTGGTAAACCATCAATCACAATAGGCTTTCGTTAGTTTACAAAGTGGTACACACCTCTTGGTCTTAAAGCACAGCATAGAATTATGCTGCCCTGAAACCCACAATGTAATATGATAATTTTATCGGTCCTGAACCCTTCCTTGTTTTTTCACTCACCACGGTAAGCATCATAGTCTTTTCAGCTGTGGGTTCCCAAACAAGGACCAGTTTCTCACTGAATTACAAAACTAGTAGAACAAAGTGAAGCAGAAAACACAAAGCTGGAATGGAACCTATTCATGTTACCCTTTAAATATTTTAAACTTTTGTTTGCTTTCCCTGAGGATATCTTTGCCATCAAGTTTGACGATTTTACTAAGATATATCTCAAAGCTGATCATTCCTGGCTAATTTTAATTTGTCCCTCATGTGAGGTGATTTCCTCTTTATCTTTAATTTCTTTCATGACTTCAATCAATCCTCACTGCATTTTTTTTTTCTGTTGTTTTGTCATTTTAGTCTATTTCTATTCTTGGTTTTTGCATTTTGTGTTGTATTTATTTTCTTTCTTGTTTGCTTATCACCATATGCTTGTTGGAGAATAAATAATTCAGCTTGGAATGTTGTGTTATAACTTTCTTTTGCTCTTATTTGATTTTTGTTTCTTTTGGGGGATAAAGGGTATTGATTTTTATTAGCTAAGATGATATGATTTATACTTCCTGGGTTTTTTTCTTACATGATATTGTATTAAATTATTTTTTAAAAATTCTCTTCTATTCCTACATACGTACTAGAAGGAATGCCTCTTTCTGCACTATAGTGACATTCAGTTTCCTTAATGGATGAAGTTGGCCATGGCGGTAAGAGCAGGAAGAGAAGTTTTGGAGGTTTTTGTTTCTCTTTGGTTTCTACAGATTCTTCAATTTCCCCTTTTCTTTCTTCTTTGATTTCACTGCCATGTCCTCAAGGAGCCCGCTTCCCCAACTGCTCCTGCGTTTGAAGCTGTACCTCATGAAGGCCGTCACCTCCATCCACTTCATTTCAAGCCCCTTTTCTGTATTTGGTATTGGGAACTACATGTCCCAGAGACACTTTGACAATGTTCATACCTAGTGCCCAACTTCTAAGGAGTTTCTTTGTTGTACTTTTTGTCTACATTACCACTTTTCCTCTCCTCTTTTTCATGGTTCCTCTTTCGCCTCCCTCTCCTGGCTCTCTTACCCACAGGCTTGCAGTGGCAAGGACAGCTATGTGGGGATTTAGAGTTTATTTGCTCCTTACAGCTCGTCTGGATTTTGTGGTGTTCTCTGTCTTCTAGTGATTCTGAAGGTATACATCTTGCATGATTTTATGTTTATTCCTTGTCGAACTTATGATCCTTTTGAAGGATAAGTGGAGAAATTTAAATTCCAGTAGTTATCATCATCCTCCAGGTCTGAAGCTCCCTGATTGTTACCACCTTGCTAGGCGTATTTGCCTTGTAGTAAGTTGCCTTTTGCTGTATATTGTTCCTTCACTGTCCTTAGATGTCTCTAATTTATTAATTTGAACTATTTTCTTACTAAAGATACAGACCCTTTGCTTTCTTAGTCGCTATAACTGTGTTTCCATAATCTCTGTTCTTTTCTCTTTTGACTTTCTGTATGATGATTCACTCATTCATTTTTAAAAAGTACTTCAGTTAGTAGTTACCTCTTGGAAATTATTTTTTGTACAAGTAAATACAACTTCAACTGTAAAATTGAAGTTCCGTTTGGCACCCATTACAGGGTCAAACGTCACTAATTCCCCTCGGTGTATTGTTTAGGTTTTTTTTTTTTTTTTTTCTGAGATGGAATCTTGCTCTGTCCCCAGGCTGGAGTGTTCACTGCAAGCTCCGCCTCCCGGGTTCCCGCCATTCTCCTGCCTCAGCCTCCCCAGGAGCTGGGACTACAAGCGCTGCCACCACGCCCGGCTAATTTTTTGTATTTTTTTTTTTTTTTTTTTAGTAGAGACGGGGTTTCACCGTGGTCTCGATCTCCTGACCTCGTAATTCGCCGGCCTCGGCCTCCCCAAGTGCTGGGATTACAGGCGTGAGCCACTGCACCGGGCTGAATTTTTTTTTTTTTTAAGATTTAAAATCTAGTGTAATTGAAAAATAGTCTGTCCTTTTTAGATTTTATCTTTGAATTGAGAATTGATTACTAGTTAAAAATATTGCTAGTGATTTCATTTCTGTTTGCTGCTCATTTTGTTACACAATATATAGATTTATTAATACGTACAACTAAGTTGACTTTATAAAAAAAAATCTATGTATTGAGGTATACTTTGTGGTCTAGTTTTGTAACAGTTTTCCTCCAAAACTTCATGACCTATTTGACAAATGTGTATTCATGGAAGTTAGGGTATACTTACTAAATAAAGCCTACTTTTAATATCATGCATTCACTCAATATTATTAACCTACATGCAAGTTCTACATGATCAAAATACATTAGACCTCAGATAAGTCAACAATCATTCATGTGCCTCCCTTCATTTGGTTACCCATTACGCAGGCATTTATGGAACATCCCCTATGATGCCAGAGCTGTGTAAATCATAGGTTTAATCTGACACCTTCCTGGACTTCTTGTTCTTTAGAAACTAATGGATGAGATGGCCCTCAGTCTGTAATCACACAAAGGAATTATATTTATCAACTGCTATAATGCTTTCCTAAGAGAATGTAACAGAGAAATCTGCCAGACTTCTTGAGAACAAGGTATCTGAGCTGACATGTGATATCTGTGGGAGACGAAAGTGGTGGGGACTGGTGAAAATTTGGGAGACAGATAACAATAAAAAAAATACTGTGGGTTGTAGGAACTGAAAAAAGAGATCTCTCTAAACAAAAAGAAAACTTGAAGGAAAATATTTTTCAATAAGACTGCAGAGGTACTTACAAGTCAGATCACACAAGATCTTTGTTGTTGTTGTTCATGTTAAGGATTTTTGACTTTATCCTAAGAGAAATAGAAAGCTGCTTAAAGTTCTTAAGTAAGAAAATGGTCAAATATTTTAATTTCTTTTACTACAAAATGTTTTCTCAACTACCAGCTACTCCTGTGTTTGGATGAAAAATGCAAACATTCTGCAAGTACAGATAATAACACTATTTAGAAATATCAAGTATAAGAATATCAAATAATAGTATTTATAAATAATAAAATACATAATAATATTATTTAGAAATGTCAAATATAAGACTAAGTAAATAAAATAAGGAAAACCATAGTGTGTCAATGAGAAGGCCTTAATAGCAGAGGTCATGGAGATAAATAACTTGTCCTAAGGTAGTGGGCAGGGAGATAAGAGAAATAAATAAGGAAAAGCTGTAAAGACAGCATCTTCAATGAATTGGATATTGAGAATAAAATTTGGAGTGTTATAATATTAATATAATGTATTAGTCCATTCTCATGCTGATATTAAAGACATACCTGAGACTAGGTAATTTATAAAGAAAAAGAGCCTTAATGGACTCACAGTTCCACGTGGTTGGGAAGGTCTCACAATTATGGTGGAAGACACAAGGCACGTCTTACATAGTGCCAGGCAAGACGTAATGAGAACCAAGTGAAAGGGGAAACCCCTTATAAAACCATCAGCTCTCACGAGACTTATTCACTACCACGAGAACAGTACGGAGGAAACCATCCCCATGATTCAATTCTCTCCCACGGGGTTCCTCACCATATAGGAATTACGGGAGCTACAATTCAAGGTGAGATTTGGGTAGGACACAGCCAAACCATATCATATAATGTGGTAATGAAAGTCATAGACATGCGTGAGATCACAGACCAGAATGAGAAGAAATCTCCACTGCAGTGTATTTGGGGAAACTAAATATTCAATGGCTTGAAAGGACTCAGGTGAGAACTAGGCTGATGTATAGTGGAAATATCAAGAGATAGCTGAGCCATAAAAGCTTAGAGAAGAGAGTATTTTGAGAAGAAAGGCTTAATTATGAGGAATATTTTAGGGTCAAGTGTAGAATCTTGACTATAGAGTAAGTATTAGATAATCTTAATGAATGATTACCACTTATACAGAGTGTTATAATATTGCATTAGTTATGTATGAATTTATGTGGATATGTGAAAAAATATATTCTGAAGTATTTAGGTATGGAATATATTGGTGCGGGTAATTTACTTTAAAATATTTTAAAATATTATAATATAAATTAAATTAAGAGCATGCTAACTGTATTATGTACTTCCTTGAGTCTAAGTTAGGTGATGGTTGAAATATGTCCTCTGGATTTAACAACTGAGTGATGCAGATATTTTTGGTGGAGTGATGAAAGTCTGAGGAAAAATGAAAATAAGGTAAATAAAAATGGCAAATATAAACTTTCAATAAAATTGTCAGCTCTGAAGAGAAAAAGAAAATGCTGTTTTGTTGTGAAAAAAAAAGGTGGGGCATCTTTAAAAGCTGATGGAAGTGATGTAGCTGGGAAGCAGAGTAATAATTAAACTGCAGCCAGTTTATTGAAGAGCTCATTGGGACATAAACATTAAATAATTTTATTTTGCCCAGACACAGCTTTTTACTAGACTATTAGAATCTAGATTTCTCATTGAGTTATGTGTCACTTAGAGATAGCTTCCTCAGATTCCATAAATCTCCAGACACTTTCAATGGCTCTTAAGTCTCATTCCTATTTATTTGCAAAACTTTAATTACAAACGTGGCAGTATGTTGGCCTCTTCCTAATCTCCATGCAAGCTTTGTTTGGGGGCTGGCTACTGCACAGCGGTGGTGTGGGGGCAGTGAGCTGCCTTCTTCCTCCCCTTCTTGTAGCTCTGCAGTTGTTAGGAGCAAAAAAGGAGGGGTGCTAGCAGAGGCGACGAATATTCCCTTGCATGACTGCCATATTGCTGGTAGGAAGTCAACCCTTACCTCAGGCTGGTTCATGAACCCTTCTACTTGATGCTGGCGAACTGCACTTACGTGGTGGCCTCTATTTCGGTTGTATCCACGTCATCCTGCAGGTGTAATTGGCTTTACCCATCTCCATTACTATTGAAGATTTCTGTAGAGGACCAGTCATGACTCACTTCCCTTGTCAAAGATAGGCCCTCCATGCTTTCTTCTGTTGACCACTCTCCAATTGACAGCGGCCACCTGGAAAGCCCCATTGTTCTAGCCCATCAAGCTACAGGCAATTCTGAGGTCTTCTTCCACATCCTTAGAGGGCTACAAGGAGTGGATGTGATATAGGGATTGCCCCTATTTCTTTCCAGGCACACTAAGTCCCAGGGGCTGAAAGAAATGCTGGCGCTTATTATAATACAGAACTTCCAGAATTCAGAAAGCTCTGCGAAAATGGATGTCCATCTTTATGCTCAAGTATTCACCCCAAAGCTCAGTGGGCACGTGGGAAAACTTCCCATATTATTCTCATATTTAGAAAAGATCTGAAAAATAAACTGCACCATACTCTGTGTCCCCTGGCACATCTGGCACATCTTCCCCAAATCTCTCCAAACACACTTTGCTCCAGTAGTGGCACCAGGGTGGGCATGGACATCCAGCAGCTGTGCAAGCACCTGGTTGAAGGAAGATTGAAGTATACTGTTCCAGGATGTGCACATCAGACTTTAAGGGGATTCTCTTAGCACTCCCTTCAGTTGGCTTCAGGGAGAAGTGAGCCTTCTCCCTTATCCCAAGAGAAAAGGGTGAAATGGCCTGCTGCCACTGGGAAGGCAGGGGTATACTGAGAGTTGGTGAGAAAGTCAGTCAGTCAGTGTCTCTGGGAGGTTCCAAATCTAACCACTAGTGGCAAGCTGGCAGGTTTCTTCAGATGTTGTGGCCCTTCATGCCTTTTTTCCCCTCAGCCTTGGGCCTCTTTACCTGTAACCAGAGTGTGCTGATAAATCAGTGTGTGGTGGGGTGAGGTGAGCATGGGGACTAACTTAGAGTATTTGTGGGTTTTTGTGGTGTAAATACACCATCGTGGTGTGTTTGAAGCTGTCAATGCAATGTTACTAAATACAGAGTTGGGAAGAAGGGCACATGATTGGATATCAGGAACCAGAAGGTGCCCACATTGGCACCTGCAGTAATGGGGCAGCAATGCAGTATGGAATTGAGCTGTAAATGAATTCAAACACAGTTATATTTAATTTGTAACCAGCAATTGCTCCAGTGAGCAAACCAGGATGTTAAACATGTATTCGATTTTGCCAATATTATACTTATCTATTGGTTAAGGTCTTAAAGTTTTCCATTGGGAGTTCTTTATATAAACCTAAAATAATTTTAAAATGGGCTAGCAAGAAAAATATTGGCTAAACTGTCTATTAACTTACAGTTCAAACAAAAAAAAAGTTCTACATTTAGTTGGTAGTTTAACGTAATCTGTGGGTACTATTGGTCTAATAAAGATGGGTTCATTCATGTATGTGTGTATATAATTGAACAGCTTTATTAAGATATAATTCATGGCCAGGGGCGGTGGCTCACATCTGTAATCTCAGCACTTTGGGAGGCCGAGGCAGGCAGATCACCTGACATCAGGAGTTCAAGACCAGCCTAGCCAACATGGTGAAACCCTGTCTCTACTAAAAACACAAAAACTAGCCGGGCATGGTGGCGGGTGCCTGTAATCCCAGCTACTCGGGAGACTGAGGCAGGAGAATTGCTTGAACCTGGGAGGCGGAGGTTGCAGTGAGTCGAGATCACCCCATTACACTCCACCTGGGTGACAGAGCGAGACTCCCTCTCCAAAAAAAGAAAAAATATATATATAATTTACATATCATACAATTCATCCATTCAAATTATACAATTCAATGACATTTAGCATATTGACAGAGTTGTGCATCCTTTACCACAATCAGATTTAGATTATTTTCACTATCCCCAAAAGAAACACTGTTCTATTTAACTATCACCCCCTAATCAATCCATCCACTCCAGCCCTAGGCAATTACTAGTCTACTCTCTATCTCTAGACACTTGCCTGTTCTGGATATTTCATACACACAAAATTATACTGTATGCTGCCTTTTTTGTCTAGCTTGTTTCATTCAGCATGTTTTCCAGGTTCATTCACGTTGCAGAATTTCGTACTTCACTCATGTTCATGGCTGAATAATATTCCTTGGTATAGCTATACCACATGTTATCTGTCTATGTATCATTTGATGGATATTTGTTTTGTTTCCACATTTAGCCATTATAAATAATTCTCCATTAATTTTGTGTACATTTTTGTGTGGACATTTTTAAAATTTATTTTGGGTATACACTTGGGAGTGGAATTTCTGGGTCATATGGTAAGTCTATGTTAAACTGTTTGAGGAACTGCCAGAGCATTTTCTAAAGCTGCTGCAGGCCAGGTGCAGTGGCTCATGCCTGTAATCCCAGCACTTTGGGAGACTGAGGGGAGTTGATCACCTAAGGTCAGGAGTTCAAGACCAGCCTGGACAACATGATGAAACCTCATTTCTACTAAAAATACAAAAATCAGCCAGGCATGGTGGTGCACACCTGTAATCCCAGCTACTAGGGAAGCTGAGGCAGGAGAATCTCTTGAACACGGGAGGTGGAGGTTGCAGTGAGCCAAGATCATGCCACTGCACTCCAGCCTGGGCAACAAGAGCAAAACTCCAAATAAAAAACTAATAATAATAATAAACAAGTAAAATAAAACTGCTGCATTACTTTACATTCACATCAGCTGTGTGTGAGGGTTCTAGTTTCTCCATATCTTTTCCAACACCTGTTGTCAGTCTTCTTAAGCGTGACTGTCCCAGTGGGTATTAAATGGGATCCTTGTAGTTTTGATATGCATTTTCCTGATGGCTAATGTATCTGTGCATAATTTTAAATGATGCATAACTATCACCATATTATATATGTCTTATTTTTAGTGCCATCTTTGTCTTTTTGCTTTTCACATGCCTCTGCCATTTCTGTCTTTCCCCAACACTCATGCCTGCCCAACCTGCCTAGATCAGGTATTCCAATTCTACCCACTAGCATGTATCCTTGCATATTTGTCACCTGTTTGTATACTTATATAGTATACATGTCACCTGTTCATATACTCACATATTCATATATACCCATATAGTATATGCATATATACTTATCTTTGTTTATACACATATATACTTTGTCATATAAACACATTTTTCTGCATATAACTTTCTTTACCTAATTATTCCTAATATGAATCTCTCCAAGTCAACAGACACAGAATGAACTCATTACATGTAGTCTCTTCAAGATACTTCATAGTTTGAATTTACCATAATTTCCCCAGTCGTTTCCTTATCCATGGATACTAGCAAGATTTTAGCTCATTTTTCCTTTGAATAGTGCTATAATAATCATCCTTGTACACATATTTTATGTACGGAGGCTTTTGTGTGTATGCATTTAATTCCAGGATAGTAGAGCTGAATCAGAGTCTATGTGTTTTTAATTCTACTAGATACGGTCTGTTCTCTTTTCAGAAAGACTGTAGCATTGCACGTTTTCACTGGTAACAGATGAAGGTATGTTTTCTTCCTAGCCCAGCAGTCACAAATGTGATGGTTCTTTTTAGTTTCTGTCAGGTTTATGGGTATATTTTGAGATTTCTGGCAACTTTAGCAATTCTCAAGCAAACAATGCATTTGAGTCACTCATGATATGGTTTATTATCTATGAGCATTTGCTTCTCAATGATAAACCTATTCAAATCTTCTGACTCTTTTTCCATTGGTGTGTTTGCCAATGTTTTCCATTAGTGTGGGCTAGCTACTTTATCTTGTATACATTTAACTATTGGTGACATCTGTTTTAAGAAGATTTTCCTACACTGCTGTAGATCTATTTATTGGTTCACAGTACTCTTTCTCAAACAAATATTTTCAGTTTTATGTAGCCAATCATGTATGTTTTTATTGCTGAATTACATACAGAGTGTCCTAGACATTTTTTAAAGATTTTAAGGTTTTAAAAAATTTAAGTTCTTAATTTGTATTATATTTCTTATTTGAATATGGTGAAAGATAGGAGCACAGTTTTATTTTCTTCTAAATGAATTAACATTTTCTTCCAAATGTCAGTTTTACTAGCATTTTACTTTTAAGAATATATATTAATAAATGACACACTGATCATGTATTTAATTCTTCTATCCACCCATATAAATATTTGTGTGTGTGTATATATATATGTATTGTTCTCATGATTTGTCTGTTTTCCTTATAATAATATCATATCAATGTGATTTTGTAAAATTTGGTTTAATGTATTTGATTATATAATGTGCCCTAAAATCAGGCAAATGGAGCCCTCCTCACTGCCATTTATTCAGTGGTCATTTTAGGTATTTGTATTTCTATACAAATTTTCAGATTATTCTATCCAATTAAAAAAATCTATTGGTATTCTAATTAAATTTGGATTATATTTCTACATTGATTATGAGAAAACTGACTGTGTTTAAGTTTTCCATCAGGAACACATAATATATTTTCTGTTGCTCGGATATTTTGTGACCTTCAATATGTTTTCATACCTTTCTTCAAATGGGTCCTTGTCTTTCTCTGTAAATTTATTGTGAAGTATTTTATATGTTTAACTTTTTATTGAAATAATTTTTGCACATGCAACACACTTTTAAGCTTGTGTTCGGGGATTGAACTCTATATTATGTATTATAAATAAGAAGGTACAGAGGTCCCAGGAAAACACTCCGTGCTTTAAGATGAGACGGTTACACTACAGGCATCTCAGGCACTTACACCAGCTAAGGCAAATGTGGGTAGAATGACTTTTACTAACTAATCATTTTTCTTCTTCTTTCTCCCCATATCAGTGGACAAAATTAATTTTTACATGAATTATATGGACTCGGATGTAATGTCACAGTATTTGAGTGTTTGTCTGCAGTATCATTATCAAGCATCAAATGCTGAAGCCAGCATGACAAAAATCTAAGTTAGCAAAGAGAATAAAACAGTTGACAATTGATAGACTTGAAGTAGAAGTACATATTTTTAATTGCATATAAGTCTCTGCAAATTCTAACTTGATATTAAATGTTGGTGAAGAGAAATTGGAGTGGTGGAGGTTCTTGGTGTAAAAGAATTATTTATTCATGTAGTCATTAATTCAATCATTTATTTATTTACCGAATAATTACTGAACACCTATGGTGTACAAGATGAAAGTCTTTGCCTTCTTGCAGCACTCTTTCAAGCCCAGGGTTTTGGAGGAAATCATTTAATGACTGAGTTGAATAAAACAGGATGATGATGAGTGCTAATGAGAAAAATAGAATAAGGTAGAGAGATGGAGTGTGGAGGAAAGCAGGATTCAGTCTCTGATAGAGGTGCCTAGAGAAGGTCTCACTGAGAGGTCTTTGGAGGGAAGACCTAGAGGAAGTGAAAGTGAACCACAGAGATTTCGTAGGGGAAGAAAATTCCAAGCAGAAGAAACAACAAGGGTACACTATGTTATTTTGTTTCAATAGATATTTAAACTGTTAGTTCCATTTGTCCTCCTGTAATGCATTTCCATCTTTCAAAGGGATTACAACAATGATTGTTTCCAGATACTTTGACACTCACTTCCCTTGAAAGCTTTCAGTTTCCCCTCAGAGATTACAGCAGGGCATTTGCTGTCAATAACTGGCCTATCTAATTGTATTGCAACTGGGTGCTTGGTAAATACGGAGTCTTGGTCTTTATAAAGTTAGACTGTCTGTATTTCAATGTTGCTACAGTTTTAAGTGTCTAGAGGTAAAAGTTCAATGTATCTTTGACAGATTTCCTTGTATTTGGGGAAAATCACTAATTGGAGTCCCTTATTTACACAAATATAAAACCAGTAGCCTCACTGTTCTTGGGAGCAGTGTGATATCATCATTAACCAGAATTAATTAACTCAAATTAGGTTTATTCACAGAACCATGTCTCTGAAATGTTGGAGATTTATTCCCATCTCTTAAATCTGAATATAAGGTGCAATATGCTGAAAATACATCGTTATCGGTAAGTGTGCATGCTTTTTTTTTTTTTTAAGCGCTTCATCCCATGGCTTTGGGAGACCAGACCAAGGCAATCACACATATTAGCCTGCATACCCTGACAGTTACTATTCACAGTAGGGGATAAAACGGGTTAAGAAATTAGTTGAGGTTGATACAGGGCTGACTCTTCAAAAGTTGCCATTTCTTAATCATTTCTGAATGTCAAATTTATCTCAGTTCAGAGGTTTTGCAGAAGGGTGAGTGTGGCTGTAGCATGAATAGATACACATCTGACAGCTATTGTTGAAAGAATACCAGCTATGTGATAGGATTATCAGATGATTCTTTGCTATGGGCCTACTGTGACCTGAGAAGCTCAGCTTAATTCAGGGTCCACTGACCATCCTTCTGTGGTCCCACCTTGTGTGATTATCACTCAGCAGGGTGCAGAGCCCAGTCAGAGCATGGCTGATATTCAATGGCATAGTAAGGAATTGCCTGTGAGAATAATGGGTGCCACTGATCTAGCCTAAAAGACAGGAGGTACAATGGGAAGGGTGTTCACAGAGAGCACTGTGTGAGAAAGAAACATGAATGACACTAAAAAGATCTTATAATCAATGTATGTGCTTATATGTGACCTAAACACTGTTGATATTTAACTGCATTATATTTTATTGATGTAGATGAGGTGGCCTGAAACATAGCAGTTGTTCAAATGAAAAACCATAGGATCCAATTAGTTTTCATTTACACGGTCTCTAGTTTTAGCTGAAAAGATAATGTCTTACACAAAACATATTTTTTGATATTATTTATTATGTGTACAGCTGTCCCTTAACATCAAAATTAAAATACTGTAGAGTGAAACCATAGAAATGAAAGATAAAAGTTATCAACCTGGAGTCATTTTTGAAATAACTTCAATGGTTCTAGAAGAGAGGTTGGCAAACCATGAATCCAATCTGGCAAGCCACTTGTTTTTGGAAATAAAGTTTTATCTGCACATAGCTCCTCTCATGCCTTTATGTATTGTTTATGACTACCTCATGCTATGTAAGCAGAACTGAATATTTGCTAAAGACCTGGCTGGTCTGCAAAGCCTAAAAATTCACTATCTGGAGCCAGAGAGGAAGAAATGACACATCCTTGTTCCAGAATACCTCATTATATGAGCTTCCCCGCCCAAAAATTCTGCTTTAGATTGCTTATGGACATACAGATATGGGTTATAGAAATGACTTTCATTTTCCCCCTATATTTTTCACTCTGATAATTGCATTTTTCTGTGACAACATGTTGTTTTTCATGTTATCTCCTTTTATGGTTTAACCCAGGTTTTTTTTCTTCCCCCTACACTTCAAATCTTTTCAACCTCTCTTATTAAAAGGTCAAATGTCCTGACAACGTATTCTTCTTCCCTGATATAGGGAGACATTTCTGTATGTTCCCTACTGCTCATTATCATAAGTCCAGAACGAAAATGCCAGCACTGCCTTTCATTGCTGTCTGCCTCGCAGTGCCTTTCAGGTTGCTTTTTTTCCTACAGTAGGATTACAATTTAAGACAGAGTTAAAATCTTCCCTTCCTGTTTTCCAGACTTCAAAGCCACCAGAGATTCCAATAATTATCTAATTTTTTAAAGATTCATTCCCACATGAAACAATATAGAAATCTTTCCACTTCCACAAAGAAGAATTTTTTCCACGTAGAGTTGTCTTGAAATGAGTCATCCTAGATTGCCATCTCCAAATCAATATTTACATGAAGCCTTATAAAAATATGAAGAATAAGGCTGGGCACGGTGGCTCATGCCTGTAATTCCAGCACTTTGGGAGTCCGAGGAGGGCAGATCACCTGAGGTCAGGAGTTCAAGACCGGCCTGACCAACATGGTGAAACCTCATCTCTACCAAAAATACAAAAATTAGCTGGGTGTGGTGGTGTGCACCTGTAATCACAGCTGCTTGGGAGGCTGAGGCAGGAGAATTGCTTGAATCCAGGAAGTGGAGGTCGAAGTGAGTGAAGATTGCACCACTGCACTCCAACCTGGGAGAAAGAGCGAGACTGTATCTCAAAAAACAATAAATAAATAGAATATGAAGAATATAAAATGATAATAGAGTTTTATTTTAGCCAGCACGATGCTTTAATATAAATTATTTTCATTGTTTAAGACTGTCTGGCTCTAGAATTAAAACGGCAAGAGGGAGAAAGACCATGGTTTCCGTTGCCTCTGTCATAAATTCTCCTTTAATGTTTTCAGATTTTCTTTCCTATGTATGTTTTCTTGAACTTGGGGAAAATACATTTCACAAAGAGCTCCTTTGCATGTCTGTCTTTTTTGAATATCTTGGAATGGAAGCTCCTTGGAGGGTGGACCTGTATCTTTTACATGTTAAAGACCTGACACAAAATGAGCCCAAAATAAATGTTAAAACATCATTGAACCAAACACTTCAATCATCCTCTGTTTTGAACAAGAGGACTGGGGAGGCAGTGACAGCTGGATCTACTTGAGACGTCGATACCCTTGGGTGTCTTTGTCAAGCTACAGCCTGAGGCCCCTTCTGTTTAAGGATAATAGAACATATTAAGTGTACTGACAGGTGTCTTGAGCAAGAAAGGAAGAGGAATGAAGAACAGTGCCTATGGGGCAGAACGTTTGAAAAATAGTTTGTTAGGAAGAGTAGGAAAATCATACAATGGAAAATCAGCTTTTTACAAATTTGTGTGAAAGGTAAAAAAACAGGTTTAATTAAGTTCAAACACAGTATACACATTATTGTGAGTGAAGAGCAGAACGCATGGCAAAATAATGCCTTCCGGAATGCAGACTGCTGCCCTGAGCATGAAGTAGTCAAGACTGCGAGACATGGTGACAAGAAGAATTCCTTGAATACTGAAAGCGTTCATTCTGGGAGATGTCTGGGACATAGAAATGCAAACATATCTAAAGTAGAGACACCATAATATGAGGAAACCTTGGTTACAAAAATAAAATTAATGGAGGCAAACTGAAGGTCCTTGTAATTGAGTTACTAATTTCTGGGCTAATCTGGCAGAGCGTGGGAATTGAAAGTCAGAAATGGAGGAAGAGTTGTGTTCCCGTGGAAGAGGAGGGAACTGAATAAACATTTGTGCCAGTATAGATATTTCTTTGCATTATTTATCTTCTCTCTTCCTTATTTTCCCATAATATTCCAAGATAAATATACCAGATTTTTTCATAAAATTCAAGTGTGTAATCAAAATATTTGAATGAAAATTTAAGAATAACAATAAACTTTAGGCCAATAGCTTTTAAATTGATCATGATGAAGGAATCTGCATGTCTCTAAGACAAAGCAAAGTCCCTCCTCGTTCTCCACCCTGAAGACAACTCTATCTACCTGCCTCAGCGAAAAAAATCTTCACTACTTTGCTCTTGCAAAACAAAAACAAAAACAAAAACAAAAACCATATTTAATTGTTAATTAAGAGTAAGGTTCAGAACCACTGGGTAGTTGAGGTTGATTTCCTGTCTATCTATCTAAAACAGAATTTGCTTGTGTTACTCAATGCTTAATTTTAACAAGAAATTGTTCATATTAAGAGTGTGCTTGTTTCCTTAGAATTTGCTATTTCTTACTAACTAAGAAATTGCCTCAGGCCTTGCTGATAGAAAGGAGAAAAAAGAGTATGCCTTGATAATGTGTTGAGTAAGAATTTTTTAATCGTCATGTGCAATTTTAGCTGCAAGAAAAACATGTCTGATCACAACCTGCAAATTTTCATATTCCGAATTCAGTTTTTGCCATCAAATAAATGTTAGGTAATTGTGAAAATGCAGTTCTTACCTATGTATTCCCTGTGGAGTAGCAATCAATCTGGCATCAACAGGAAAAGGTAATGAGAAGTGTAATTACCTAATATAAATGAACTCAGTAGTGGCTATTTTCTACTTGAAAATACCACCTGTTTCTATTAGCTTTTCCAAGCTTCCCAGTTATGGTGCGCTGTTCAGAACTGAGTATGGAGATAGCACCAAGCTGTAAAAGTAGGAATCATGCTTGTTCTGAATGCACAAACATAATAAAGATAATATAAATAAAGTTAAGTGCTGCAAGTGAATCTTAACTAGTAAATGAAAAAACATAATTTTATTATGTCTGGATGTTTTGTTAAATAGAAAGCTAAGTTTATAATAAAACTTAAAATGAGAGATTAAAACACGGTACTGTGAAGCCATGTGGTTAATAAGTACAACTGAGAGTTTGACAAATTTCTCTTGTCAAATGGAGCTGGAATGCATATTCTTCAAGTTCCATACATTTTGTGGCATTTTAATTTTCCTCTTTGCACTTGTGAAAAGCAAAACTCTTTCATCATGCCTTGTAATATACAGATGACAGCTCTGTGACTGTAGACGAGATTTTCTATTGACAGGTAAGTTGAAGTGCCCTTGAAATTAAAAAAAAAATTAGACTTTATTGTTACCTACATTTTTGTTATGTTAACAAATAGAGCAATAGTGCTATTCCACTCCTTTAGTAGGATAGCAAAAGAGTTGTTTTGAGATTTGGGGTCAGAGTAAATATCTGTAATTCTTTAATGTATTTTTATGTGAAACAGTTATGAACACAGAAAATTTCAGTGTTTCTGTGAAATATTTTGAGAATTTGTTATGAATACAATAATTACCTTTCATGGAATTCTATATATATATTTACAACGCAGGGCATTTCCCTGTAGCTATGCTTTGATAGTCTTCTTTTTTTTTTTTTTTTTTTTTTTGAGGCGGAGTCTCGCTCTGTCGCCCAGGCTGGAGTGCAGTGGCCGGATCTCAGCTCACTGCAAGCTCCGTCTCCCAGGTTTACGCCATTCTCCTGCCTCAGCTTCCGGAGTAGCTGGGACTACAGGCGCCCGCCATCTCGCCCGGCTAGTTTTTGTATTTTTAGTAGAGACGGGGTTTCACCGTGTTAGCCAGGATGGTCTCGATCTCCTGACCTCGTGATCCGCCCGTCTCGGCCTCCCAAAGTGCTGGGATTACAGGCTTGAGCCACCGCGCCCGGCCTGCTTTGATAGTCTTCTAACATTAAAATTCAGCATCGTAAATTGAGCACAATAGCAATAGTAAAATTTCACTGTTCAATTAGGTGTCTGTTTATACATTTAGCTCATCTGCCTTTCTGAAGAAGCACTTCAGCAAAGAACACATCACATAGGGTTTATATTTTAAGTGAATCTGATTACAAATGAAAAAATGAATTAACTTTCGTAAATTGCTTTTGAATAACAAACATGATATCTGCAAGAGTTGAATGTGAAAAGGTTGCAAAGTTTGTTCTCCGATAACATTTTACTTTGCGATGGTCGCAGCTGAGCCCAGGACCGATAGAAATGTTCCCAATACTTGGCAGTTCCCTTTCTCAGATATGTCCATTAAACAGGCACTTACTAAATATTTGAGAAAATAATTACATAGACTCATCTGTCAATCTGTGTATTTAAATTGTATCACCCCTCTTCACCTCAATAGACAAGCACACCCCTTAAAATCAGTCTTTTCCTTTAACATTTAATCAAATTTATTGTACTCTTTTGAAAAATTGAACCATATGTCTTCAAAGATAATAAAATCAACTAACCAACTCTACTTCATCTTCCCCTCCAGCTATTACACTCTCTCCTCTTACTTTTAGATAATCTTTTTGATAGAGTTGTCCCTACTCACTGCATATAGGTGCCTATCTTCCATTCGTTTCTTACTTTTTAATGCATGCCAGTATTCCAGCCTCTACAGATATTTTCCAAAAATAATTTTTGCTGAGGCTACTGATGACTTGCATGTCATTACTTCCAGTAAATATTTTTCAGTCCTGTTTCTTGAAGTTTCAAAATCATCCAAATATGTTCACTGTGTCATCCTTTTTGAAGCACTATCCATCCACCTACCCTTGATTTTCCTCCCACATGTTTCTGCTTGGTCCTTCTCTTTCTCTTGATACCTTTCATCTTCTACCTGAACAATAAATTCTGGAACTACTCAGTTTTTGACATAATCAAAACTATTGCCATAAGAAACCTCACAGTTACATTCGTATTCATTTCCATTATTACAAGATGATTTTCAGTTTTTTTTTTTTTTTTTTTTTTTGAGACGGAGTCTGGCTCTGTCGCCCAGGCTGGAGTGCAGTGGCTGGATCTCAGCTCGTTTACGCCATTCTCCTGCCTCAGCCTCCCGAGTAGCTGGGACTACAGGTGCCCGCCACCACGCCCGGCTAGTTTTTTGTATTTTTTGGTAGAGACGGGGTTTCACCGTATTAGCCAGGATGGTCTAGATCTCCTGACCTCGTGATCCGCCCGTCTCGGCCTCCCAAAGTGCTGGGATTACAGGCTTGAGCCACCGCGCCCGGCCGACTTTCTGTTTTATATAGGGCTTTCTGTTTTATATTCTGTTAACTATCTAAAATTTTGTGTTTTAGATAGGAGACCTCTAGGTTCTCCTATCAATTTCAGATCTACATAACTTACACACATATGATGCAAATGAATTTAAACATATACAAAACTGTGTTCACTTTTCCTCTAACCATAACTATATCCAAGATTCCTAAGCTACAACAGTACCACCATGAGTTAAGTTGCTGAAGATACAGCTATCAAGCATGTTATAGCTGTTTCTCTGATAAACTGTACTGGTTTTAGTTCTAGATATCCCTTAAAAATATGTGCTACTACCTTAGGTTAAACTATTATCATTTTTCATCTGGATAATGGAAATGCTGTTATCTCTTGGTATCTATTCTACACTGCTGCAAATTTCCCAAATCATTATCCACATTGCACCAGAGTGAATTTTCAAAACACATATCTGATCATAAATTTCTTCGATTGCCACCCATTGTTGATGTAATAAAACCCAAAATCCTCTTCAAGAAACTTATGTTCTGTGTTCTTTCCACCTGCACTGCCTGCTTCCACTTTCCTGTTCAGTCTCTGCTTTTGAGCCACACTAATCGGCCGCCTGTTCCTTGAGAGTTCTATGTTTTTTCCACCATAATTAGGACCACAGAACATAGATTTGGGTCCTATAAATTGCCTAAAATCTTTGCACAAGAGTGTCAGCAGCTCGCCATGTCAACTGGCTTATCATGATTCTGGTAACATGAACCTGATTATGGGATGCAGCTACTGCTGACCCTTGAACAGAAATTCTCTCTCTCCAGCCACTTTTCTAGTTAGCGAGTCATCCTGCAAATCTTATCTCAGGGATCATTTTTATAAGGACATCTTCCTTGCAATCCCACTTCTTTCTCTTTAAAAAATCAAGTAGACTCAATTTCCTTGGTAAGGTGCTTTCAGTGTGTTTATCTCAGTTTGAAACTTAACATGTGTTATTTTAATAATTTTATGAATATCTATTCTCTCTACTAAACAGTAGACGTCATGAGATCATGAATCTCACTGATTTTTGTTTGTTATTTTTTCCAAAAATCTAACCCAAATCCCAACACATAGTAGGTGCTGCTTAATCATTTATTCAGTGAATCAATGAAGGAATCATTAAACTGATGAACTGCAAAATGTTGATGTCTTAAGACTGAGAATCATTTGTCCCTTTTGCTTCTATTTTGAACCAAGGGAGAGGGGAAGAAAGGTCAAGGCACATGTAGAAAGTGGGATGGTGAAATGAGGCTTTATCCCAGAGCCAAACTTTCATCTCCTTATGTCTTCATTTGAATTTCCCACAAACCATGCTCAAGACAACTGAAAAACACAGAATTCTACACAGAGTATCTTCTTGTCTTGTCTTACTTCTTAATGGAAATAGAGTTAACAGAAAAACCACACAAACTGTAAAAAGGCACATTGCACAAGAGAGAGCCAAAATGATTAGGCTACATCTGCACTAACCTCTACTTTCTAATATCATCAATGAAATGAATCCCTTAGCTTCTCATGGAATATGAGAATAAGAGTCAGATAAGCAGGTGCTGAAAGCTACTGCCTGGTCCAATTCTGGGCAGACCCTCACCTGGGCAAACTACTTACAACTTCGGGTCACAGAATATGTTTGCCCCTATCTGACAAGGCCACAGCCCAAAATCTCCTCTAACATACGCTTTCCCTTCGGGGACCCGTATGAGTGGCTGGGGGACATTTTTGTCATATGACAACAACTGCCAACTCCAGAGAGTTAATACTCAGTTCCTCCTCTCCCCTTTCTGTATCTCCAAGGTTTTACAAATGTGACTGCAAGTTTAATAATCTCTAGAACTTAGATGTCATTTTGGAGAGAAGGAGTAAAAGAAGCTGTTATCCTGAACTGATTCACTTAAATGATTTCATTTATCCAGAAATTACTAACATTGTACTTTTGCAGAATAGGTGCTCAAAATAAAAATAAATTATATAATAACTAAAAAATTAACATCTAAGATTGGGATCACAATTTTTTTTTTTTTTTTTTTTTTTTTTTTTTTTTTTTTTTTTTTAGGCGGAGTCTCCCTCTGTTGCCCGGACTGGAGTGCAGTGGCCGGATCTCAGCTCACTGCAAGCTCCGCCTCCCGGGTTCACGCCATTCTCTTGCCTCAGCCTCCGGAGTAGCTGGGACTACAGGCGCCGCCATCTCGCCCGGCTAGTTTTTGTATTTTTAGTAGAGACGGGGTTTCACCGTGTTAGCCAGGATGGTCTGGATCTCCTGACCTCGTGATCCACCCGTCTCGGCCTCCCAAAGTGCTGGGATTACAGGCTTGAGCCACCGCGCCCGGCCTGGGATCACAAATATTAAACTTTAGAACTCTCTAAAAACCAAAGTACTTTCACATGTGATAAGTATAGAAATAGCCTAGGCTACAGCAGATTAATTTTTTTTTATTTATAGAAACATCCAATCAGTGACATGTTATTCTAGTTATTGTCTAACTAAGTCCAACTCTGTTTTCTTCTCCACTCATTTGTAGAAATGTATGCAGGTCTTGTTATGGTCCTTCACGTTACTAAACATGAGCTGAAAAATCTTATGATGAAACGAATACTAAATCAAAGACCAGGAGAATTATTTTATTTTAGACCGAATTATAAATTAAAATTAAGAAAACACTATTCATCGTTTTGTTTTAAAAGTAAATCTTACCTGACAAACAGATACACACATGCACACACACATACACACAAATTCATTCAACCTTATCTACAAACTGTTCTCACTGACCTTTTAAGTTGAAGAAAATGATATTCAGAAAATCAATAGGAAAAGAATGTGACAAGACCACTAATGTTGATTGCATCAAATCCAAAAGGGACGTTTAAGAAGTCATTAGCCAAGGAGTCAGTGTGTCTGCTTTTTAGTCAGACTTACCTATCTAACATTTGACATTCTAATGAGCCAGGCAAGCCTACAAGGACACTTGCTGTAAGTCAGAACAGTTTAATTTATAGGATAAGAATTTGACCAGGAGATATAGTGCAACATCACATTCATTTATACCAAATTGAAATATATATCTGTAATTTCACTGACATAAACCAAATTTAAACATATTTCCTTAATTTCATTGTAGCAAACCACAAATCTATAGAAGTATGCCTATTACTGGGGACAGCAAGAAGTAGTTATTCTCCCCTAAATAAAACCTTTCTATCAATCCATCAAAGGGAAATAAAACAAGAAAATTAACTATCCTCAATGCACTCTAAACAGTTTACTTTTTTTTTTTATTTTTGAAAATTAAAGATTACATGTAGCAAAACGAAAGGTCCTTGCTGTCTACTTTCCTTTGAAATATTTAATGTATTTATATTTTATGTATAAATAAGACAATGCCCACACTTACAAAGAGGAAATTGTAGAGTCGTGTTATTCCTAATATTTTGGAAAATGTTCTTGAGTTTAGGTACTGAATCACTTCAAAATTTCAGTGGTCCTCTGGTAAGGCTTAGTCAGGTTTGAAGGATATAGCGATCCCTGAAATAATAGTAGTAGTAGTTGTGTTTTAGCCACCTGCTCCTATTCTTGTTCCTGTTGCTTGTCAGATGTATTTTAAATTACTTAGATATAGCCTAAGAATTACAGGTTTAATTTTCTCCAGTTTATGAAAATATCTGAACGACTTTGAAACCAACTAGGTTTTCCAGCTCACCTTCAAAAGGAGACACATTTACAATTGATGCTTATCCCCTTGCCTACAACTGGGCCATGGTATTTCCCAGATACACACTGGTCTGGATGGTAGCCCATCATGCAGGCCCACAAAAGAATTAACCATCAAAGATAAACAAAGATGCACACCAGGTAAACCTGGAAGGGCAGATTTTACTCAGTAATAACTACCACCATGGGGAATAGGCCCAATGTGATCCAAACAACTTCACCAAAACAAAAGACAGGGGCCCCTTCACAGACTGGGGTGTGCTCAGGGGAAGGACTGCAGGAGGTGGGTCCACATGACTTGGCCATCTGGGCTTGGTAATTGGCACTGAAGTGAAGGAGAGACAAACTTTTCCTATCTTTTGACAGGAGGCAGTGGTGGAAGTTGGAGCATGGAACCTACTGAAGTTAGTTTCTTATCCTCCCACAAGGACTGACAGAGAGACAGAGTGAGAGAGAGAATTTTCTCCTTTAAGGCTTTGTTGGGAACAAAGAGTAAATAGTAAATTTTCCTGAGGACTATGAGCTTTCTCAGGCAGGAAATTAAGGGGATTAGAGCCATCAACTTAGGGATGTGGACTTGAGCTTCTAGAAAGTATACCAGTGTTAGTTCAAGTCTCAGTGCAGCGTATGTGAGAGGGGCAGGCAAGGGTGAGTGAAAATCATTTGTGCTGAGAGTTTGCAGTCTTATAGGCCATAGCTGAGGGCTAGCTGAGAAGGGGACTCCGAGGAGCCTGATTAGAGTTGGCCAAGGAGTCATTGTTAAAACTGAGCTTCACATTTGTTAGACAAATGACTTCTGACACATGATGATTGGACATTCGTGCGGTGATTTTCAAAGGTAATAAAATGTATGAGATTAGTAATCTAAACATTTCTAGCACGATGTTTCTGGTTATTGTGTATATCAATTGCGGCTCAATCACATTCAAAATCCTCATATATGTGTTTTACAGGATGTTTTCTTTTGCAATTTTAGCAGCTGTTTGTCTAGTCTCTGGAAGGCTGTTGTCTTCTCATCTGATGCTGGAGCTGGAAGAGTAGGCAGTTAGTAAGAAAAGTTGGAAGGTATTGGAGACCAAGAACAAGCTAGAAACCACACGTACGAGCTGCAGACCTTAAGAATGGTCTGAAGCTCGTGTTAGTATTTGTTCTCATTGGCCTCTGTGGTATAAGCGTCCCAGAGAAGCTGGACCCTTTATCATGGAGGTAAATATGCATAGCTGCCCCATGAAAAAAGGAGAATCCAGGAGAAGATGGAGCAGTTTCAGGCCTGACTATTGCTAGGAAGATAAGTCAGCAACAGTGTGTGAGCCATATATGGCTGCTGCTCTACTTCCATCCTCCAAGTCTTCAGGAGAATCTCTCTTGTGGCCTCCCCTAACCAGAAACAGACAAGAAACAAGATTCTGGAAAGTGTAGTTCAGCTTAGCTAGGTTGACACATGATGTCATCACGGTCTACCCCTTATGAACTTGGCAACCACACACTTCTCCTCCAACCATACCTAATTTATAAAGATAGTAATAACCAAATCACACTTATGCCTAACATGAAACGATTATCCTACAATTGAAAAAATGTCAATCCTTCCCCAGAATATGATAAAGTTCCCTTTTAGTCTTTGAGAGATATTTATTCTTCTCCCAGCTGAAATGTTCTCCTTTTTGATATCCCATAAATTCACAACTGAGATATAGATACAGGTTATTAACACATCTTATTTTAAATGATAAGGAGATGAAAGAGTAAAAGAAGGATAAGAAAAGTGGTTGTTTGTAATATATACAACATAATTGTTGTACCCGAGAGAGTTTGAGAGAAACGCCACACTTAGAGACGAATTCAGGAGTCCTTTATTAGCTGGCGACCGAGAGACGGCTAATGCTCGAAATTCTCTCGGCCCGG
The DNA here is from genome assembly GCF_009764315.1 of Trachypithecus francoisi. Taxonomy (NCBI): domain Eukaryota; kingdom Metazoa; phylum Chordata; class Mammalia; order Primates; family Cercopithecidae; genus Trachypithecus; species Trachypithecus francoisi. Next base: position 173,480,271 of record NW_022681454.1, on the reverse strand, counting down.
AAGAAGGGGCTTGATTTTCTTTTATACTTTGGTTTAGAGAGGGGAGGGGAGCTTAGCTGCAGCAATTCTACAGAAGTAAAACATGCAAAATGTTAAAAAGAAAAATGGTTACGAGGAAACAAACAGTTCCAGGTGCAGGGGCTCTAAATCTATCACAAGGCAATAGGTATGGAGGCTCTGCCGCATACAAACGCAGGGCTTGATGGTGTTATCTCCTGAGCAAAATCCTGGGAACTTCGTAGATTGCTTGCTTCAGTACCTTATCAGTTAATTGGACTCTTTGATATGTTGAGACTCAGCTTACACAAGTTAACTCCTTGAGGAAGAGGGTGGGTAAGGAGTCCTTGATGTCTTGTAAATAAAGGAGCCAAATGGAGTTCCTCAGGTTTTCTCAGCTAAGGGAAAGCTTGTTCATGTGGGAAAAAGGCCAGGTAGTTAAGGGAGAGTCTAAAAACAAGGTTAGGTCTTACAATAATCATATAAAATATGAAAGAGATACTTGTAATTATTACCATCCTTGTTTTTGCAACTGGACATGTAGTCATAGCTAGTATTTACAACTCTCTGCTTCAACTACCCATTCCATATGCTCTTTGCTCTCAACAAACATTCAGTTGCATCTTGCCTGGAAGTGTAATCCGAGTCTGTCTTCTGGAGGATCCTGACCATTAGTGGTACAGACTGTACTTAGTTATATAGTTTTCCATTTACTTTCATCATAGAGCATGGAAATATCAAGATGAAATGTAGTGGATTTCTTGAAATGTAGACATTTTCATTCTTAGTTCATATTGTGCATTAGAAAACGAATATTCCTTGATAACGCAGGCTCAATCCTCTATGCCAATATAGCAACCCTTGTTTTCCTATTGATTCGCTGGCGTGGGGAGTCTAAAGGGGCCAGGTGGCAGCATCAAATTCCAGCTCAGTGAAATAACTGTGTGGCCACTTGTGAAGCATCTCTTTGGAACAAAGAACCCCTAGCACAGAAGACTCTAAAATCATGGGCTACCGGAAACATGCACTTTGTTAGTGGTTAATTAAAAATAATAATAAGATAAGTCACTCCCATTTCCACCTTTGATTGACAGAATCATTGATCCTAACTATGGAAGACATTTAGTTACTGGATTTAGAGTATCTTCTACGTTCTGGAGGACATTACCATAGCTGTGTGAGTTGTTGTACTCTGCGTGATGAATTATCTGGTCTTCAGTGGACCATTCCTCCATTCTTTCAAGCTTTCTGCTTCCCAGTTCTGAAGAATATTAAAAGATCACTGAATTCCATGTTCTTGTCATACTTCATTTGTGAAAAAATTAGTTTCTTGTTCAGAAGACATGCTGTGTGGAATACCGTGCGGATGGATAAGACACTAGAAAATGTAAAGATGGCCAGGCCCGGTGGCTCACGCCTGTAATCCCAGCACTTTGGGAGGCCAAGGCAGGTGGATCACCTGGGGTCGGGAGTTCGAGACCAGCCTGACCAACATGGAGAGACCTCATCCCTACTAAATATACAAAATTAGCTGGGTGCAATGGTGCACGCCTGTAATAGCAGCTACTCAGGAGGCAAGGGCAGGAGAATCGCTTGAACCTGTGAGGTGGAGGTTGCAGTGAACCAAGGTCACTCCATTGTACTCCAGCCTGGGTAAAAAGAGTGAAACTCCATCAAAAAAAAAAAAAAAAAGAAAGAAAGAAAAAAACAAAAAGAAAAGAAAAAAGAAAATGTAAAGATGTAGCACATTGGAGCAGGGTACTAAGTTCCATATTCATAGTTAGTGTCTATCTCAGTAAGAAAAAAGTACAGCCTCTTCCACAATAGAATGATCCAATAGAATCGACCGGCCACTGGGCTGCTGGCAATCTCTCCATGGAATGCTGTTATACTGGGAGCTCAGGATTAGACCCTACTGTTGACAGGATGAGCACGTATCAGTGATCGTAGTGAGAAGTGCTATATTGAGTGGCAGTCCATGCTGTTGAGTCCAAGCTGGCAAGGCTGCTTTGCTCATGAGCTCTTTGCAGAGCGGTAGGAGTACCTGGGGAAAAAGGCTAACTTACAGCGACAGAATGGGTGACTGTATCCACTTAATTATTAAAATTTCTACCACTTAATTATTAAAAGCATTTTATATGGTTCCCCCAAATCTTTACACTCCGTCTATTCAGAAAAATCAATCCATAGCTCTTCCCTAGACCCCTTTATAACCTATTTTTAAAGTATTTTTCTGCCTAGTCCCTGATATAGTCCCTGATACATTCAACCAAAACATCAGCCATGGTCTATAAAATTTTGTTGACTCATGCCACTGGGCATCTCTTTTTACAAGCAAAATGAACAACTAGGTACACTGTTTGAAGTTCTTGTCACTGGGAGGATTTCCCTACGCCATTGCTGTTTGGGGCAATCTGGAGTGGGGCTGCAGTGCAGGAACTGTCTACTTTTGGGCAGTGCCTTGCAGAACCATCTGTAAACCAACCTGAGTTACGTGTGGGTCAAGAAAGAAAAGGGAATGTAGCAGCAGCAGAGACCAGAGGATTTCTCTTCACTAACTTACTGGTGCCATCAGGACCTGCTCAAGCCTGAATTCCTATACATCACTTCCATTTGATGACTGGTGCTGCTCTGCATGCCTAATTGTGTTTACCACAAAACATTTACTTATTTAAATGCTCACTTCATGATCACTAGCTCAAGTAATGTAGTATCCCGGGGATAAGCATACAGTCTATTAAAGCTCAGTAGGAAGGCAAATACAGTATCTCAAAAGGAGGATATTTATCCATAGAGATATCATGGCTTTGCTCCAAATGCTATGAGTTTGAGCTATGATTCACCAAAAGCTCCAACCAGGTCCCTATCCCCCACTGACATTTTAAATACAACCAAATCTGCTGGGTCATACGGCCCAAGGGGCAAAGAACCTCGCATGGTAACCTACATCTATCACAGGGCCTCCTCTCGTTTTGAAACCTACTCAAAAATGGAAGTTTTTTGGGTCACTCAGTAAGTGGGTAAGAGTAGCACATTTAGGCCAGGTGTGGTGGCTCGTACCTCTAATCCCAGCACTTTGGGAGGTTGAAGTGGGTGGATCACCGGAAGTCAGGAGTTTGAGACCAGTCTGACAAATATGGTGAAACCCCATCTCTATTAAAAATACAAAAAATTAGCTGAGCATGGTGGTGTGTGCCTGTAATCCCAGCTACTCGGGAAGCTGAGGCAGGAGAATCCCTTGAACTTAGGAGATAGAGGTTGCAGTAAGCCAAGATAGTGCCCCTGCACTCCAGCCTGGGCAACAGAGTGAGACTGTCTCAGAAAAGGGGGGGCGGGGAATAAAGAATAGCACATTTAAATGAGAGACAAGATGCTTAGTGAGCTTCTTTGGATTTTGATGGCACTAAATACCATATTTAAGTGGGCTAACAGGAAGTCCCAGATACAGCAAGTCACTCTTCACCTTGGAAGGACTATCAGCATCCTGCAGACCACTGGAGCTCTGCACACATCACTGAAGTAGTACACCTGAGAATCTTTGTAGACTTCATTTCCCACTCTTGGGCATGCAGGGGTCTTACCAATGTGTTGGGAGTAGTTCCTAGTTCCTGTTCATCAGGTCCAATCAGCATAATGTCATACAGGTAGTGGACCACTGGGCTATATTTTGGTAGGGAAAATCAGTAAACTTCCCTGCAGACTAAGACATAACGCAGAGCTAGAACTAGAGTGTTGATTGTCCCTGAGGCAAAAACAAAACAAAACAAAACAAAAAAAACAAAGTAAAGGTATATTGCCAGAACCAAACTGATTCTGGTGGTGGTCTGATTAACAGGAAGAAATTAAGAACATTCATCAGATCACTGATTTCCAGTTGCCAAGAGATGCGTTGATTTACTCAAGCAACAAATCCACATCTGGTTCAGCAGTTGCAATTGAAGTCATTACATGATAAACTTTATAATCTAAGGTCATTCTCCAAAATTCATCTGTCTTCTTCATAGGCCAAAGAGACAAGTTAAAAGGGAGACATAATGGGAAATGTCACCCTTGCATTTTTCCTATCCTCAATGATGGCACTAATCTCTGCAATTCTTCTAGGAATGTGGCATTGTCTTTGATTTACTGTTTTTAAAGGTAAGCAGTTTGAGTGACTTCCACTTGTCATATAATAATCTTCACTCTTACAGATTAGAAAACTAACATGGCAATTGTATCAGTTTCTAAGTATGAGTATGAGTATATCCTAATATGCATTCCAAAACTAAGGAGATAGTAACAAGGCAGATTCAGGGAACCACTGGGTTCACTATGAGATGGTCATAAAGCAAAATTCCAATCAGCCTTTAATTCCCAAGGTCCCTAATCTGACTGGCAGACTATCATAATGTATAGAGTACCAAAATCTGGTGTCTGTTCAGAACCAGTGTCCAGTAATTCCTGAAATGTCTAATTATTTCCCCTTCTCCAATAGGGTCATTCTAGTAACTTGTTACAGGTTCCTTTAAAAGAAAAGGCTGGAAGGAAGGTCAACAGTATAAACATTTGACAGTGTAGCAGGGCCTTTCTGCAAGGTTTCTCAGCTTCCACATGGAAGGAAATCTGTGCCTGGGACCTGGCTCAAACCTGGAAATGGATTGAGGGCCTTTGATTCCATTTTGGTTCTTCAAAGCAGACTGCTATTTACTTAACCTAATTTTTTTCGGCTAATATAGATGAAACAAGACTTCAGTAGGTTGCCCACTCACTATTTCAGTCCTAGGAACAGTGGAAACAACTAGCCAATGTCAATAATCTCTGCTGGTCTGGTTAGTCTGATTACTGCGCTGGCTTTGCCAATGGTTATGGTAACCATACTTTGTCTTCGGCTGTGAAGTGTTACCACTTGACCTCTGCCACCCCGGATCCCATCATCCTCATTGAGTTTAGGATCCCCAGTTTGGGAGTAGCAGTTACCATTGTAATCTCTAATCTACAGAGCAAATCTACTGCAGAATTCTTCAGTGATGTTAGGGCTCCACTCATAAACTTATTTCTCACTGCCAGGGTGAAAGGAATGCCCCCGAGGACCTGTGCTGGGGGAATCTAGGGTGATCTTACATGATAACCCACCAAATAATTTTATTCTCGCTGTAATAGATAGAATCCAAAAATGTGTCCCATGTCCCACAGGTGACCTTCAACCTTGTACCATTCCCTCTACTTGAATTTTGACAGAACCTATGAATACAGTATTCTTATAATATTGTCACCTTACATGGTAGAAGAGATTTTTCAGACATATTCAGATCTTTACATTAGTTAACTTTTAGTTAATCAAAAAAAGGATTACTCTGGATAGGACTGATTTCTTCAAATGAGCTCTTTAAGAGAATGTTCCTCTGATAGACTGGAAAGTGTATTAGGAAAAAAAAAAAAAAACATGATATTAAACTGCCGCTGGACAGGGGCATCTTTTAAGAGCTGATGTCAGTCCTTAGCCAAGTATTACCAAGAAAACAGGGACAGCAGACATGATCTGCAGGAAACTGAATTCTGCCAACCACCTGAATGAGACCCAGGTGAGAAGCATAGCCCTGGGCAACACCTTGACTGCAGCTTGGTGAGACCCTGAGGAGATGCACCGCTAACCCTTGCCTGGACCCTGGGCCCATGGAAAATGTGAGATAATAAGTTTGCATTGTTTTAGTTACTAGGTTTGTGGTAATCTCTTGTGAAAGTACTTGAAATGCACTTGAATTTTGACAGAACCTATAAATATATTATTATTTTAATATTGTCACCTTATATGTTAGAAGAGATTTTTCAGATATAATCAGATCTCTACATTAGTTAACTTTTAGTTAATCAAAAAAAGGATTACTCTGGAAAGGACTGATTTCTCACCAAAGCTTTGGAATACTTACTCTACAGTTTACCAACCAAGTAAGTTCATTCCACACTTAAGGGGAGAGAATTGCACAAGAGCGTGAATACAAGACAGCATTAATTGTAGAGTCATCTTAAAGTCCACCTACCACATGGGCCAAAAATGCATGAATCATTTTACAGCAAGGGATTTTAAGCAGTGAATGTTACCAACAGAAGAAGTAGTTGCCTATGCTATTCTTAAACTTTCTTAAGAGATAAAGTACTAAGTTTAATTAACTAAAAATGTATTATTATATATTTGATTTTAATGATATTTATGGGTAAAACATAGACTTTTAAGCAATCTTGACCCTTTTATATATCATTTTAAACTGATAGAGGCTTAATAGTCAACTTGCAGTATCATTCGTCCCAGAAGACCTAAATACAAATATTTAAATCTAGGGAATCTGGCTACTGAGATATAACCAAATTTCTTAAAATGAAAGAACTAACATTATTTGCCAGAAAGACAGTTTGCATGCAGAAATTCTTTGTTTAGTTCAAGGAGTTTTAACTTGGCTTCCATCTGAGCCAACAGCTTTGGCATATATGTTTTCTGTGTCAATTAAAAGAGTATTTTTAGTAGCCATTTGTTCCACTAGAAACCCGCTGAGATTTAGGTTTGCTCCTTTCAAGATTTTCTAAAAATCAATTGTAAAAAGATAAAAAGTAGTTTTGCTTTACTAATTTCACTGCTCCAGAATTTAATTTTATTTTGTATGCTCAGAGAAATAGCTACTGAAATCAGCACAACTTACTTCCTCATTCCTGATACCCTCACCAAAACTAATAATAATAATAATAACAACAACAATGGAAAACTATATCCTTTAGTTTGTAAAAGGGAAATATAAATTAAATCAAGCTGAAATTTTATAAAATCAAAGTTGGTTAGGAGATAATGTCTTCTGAGAGGATTATTTGAAAGGAGAAAAGAAAATTAGAGTGATATAAATCTCCATTTAATTAAGAGCTTTATTTGAAAGAGGTTTTTTATGGTAATTCTTGAGTTTGTCCAAAATATGGTTTTCTGGCTTTATATTTATAGAGATGTCCTATCTAAAAATAGATTGAAAAAGAGGTCTAAAGGATACTGTGATTCCAATAATGATCCATAGCTTCACATTTAGAACTTGATTTTATTCCATGTATTCTATATTTCTTTGGCTTTGGTAATTAACTGTCTTTTCTTCTTACTTATTCCCCTTCTCTTGCTGTTAGAAACCCTTCTGGCATTCCCCATTCATTATAGAATGATTCTCAGACTTTAGTGGTCATAAAATTCCATGCTGGGACAATGTGCATTTATAAAGAATACCACAGTGTGATTTTGATTCCACTTTTGAGAAACATTAATTAGATAAATCTGCTTGGGAGACATGTCCCCCCGCTTTCATAATGTGTCCCTCTGATGCCTCATCTCATCTCATAGCCCTCCTTGTGCCCCTATTCTGGTCATAACAGACTCTGCCTTTACCTCAGGAAACGTGTTCTCCCACAATCTTCATTTTTGTACACAGCATTCCCATTCAGATTCAATTAATAAACTGATGGAATTGAGGGTTATTTCTTAAATGTATCATCATAACTCAGATGAAAATTTATGATACTTGACTGCTTGAAGCAAAAAGCCCTTCATGTCCATAAAAAATAGCCATTTTATCAACCTGTAAATAGAATAATTGAGAAATTTATGAAAAGGTCATCCTTGATGGGCTTTATTTCTTTCCTCTTAGAAATCAATACTTGTTGATTGGTTGATTGATTTATATAGTAAACTCTATGACCTTATAACTTGCAACACGACCTCCTTTTTTGACCCACATCGGTGCACTCAAATAAATAGATAAAATATTATTACCTCGACACTAAAAACACCAACAGCCATTTTGAATAAATTCTCCAACTAGTTTTGCAACATATAGTTTGTATTTTGGTATTTTTACATTTTGAAAATTTTATGACTGTTTACATTCATAAATTTTTATGTAACCATTGTAGTCGTCTAGATTCAACTTCTAAATTTTCTCTGTATTGATGACAGACCCTGATAGTTCAGTTTTGTCATGAGGAGAGGTGAGTAGTGCTGAAAAACAACTCTAAAATTAGGCCTATTTTTAAAGTTTTTGATTAAAACTTAATGCAACATTTTTATTCAGTAAGGCTGTGGCCTGTCATTGATATTTCTCCACATCTTTGGTATTTGGAGCTTTGCTCTCTTGCATGAAATATAATGGCGTGCCTCACTCCTGTAAATGTTATAGCCACATTTTACAAAATGCAGAGAGAGCTCTCGATACATACAGATCAGCATGGCGATTCCTTCTCTTTGTGACTCCAAGTGATTAAACATAGGATGGGGCAAAACGGTGAAACCCTGTTACTACTAAAAACCAAAAAATTAGCCGGATGTGGCCGTGTGCTCCTGTAGTCTCAGCTACTCGGGAGACTGAAGCAGGAGAATTACTTGAACCCAGGAGATGGAGGTTGCAGTGAGCCAAGATCACGCCACTGCACTCCAGCCTGGGTGACAGAGTGATACTCCAGCTAAAAACAAAGCAAAACAAAACAGGGATGTAAAGGATTGAACCTTGTGGAGACTAGGTAACAGAAAGGACAGCACACAAAGGGGACATTGGGATGGGTACCCAGACTCAATTCCATAAGACAGGTAACTGCAAGAGGCACTGATTACGCCCCTGGTCACTGGGGAATATTTTAGGGGAACGTGGGTAAATCGGAAATGGCATACTCTTCAAAACTGCAGCCATGAAGACCTAGACCATTTTCTATGGGAATCCCTTAATGGAAAATTAGTCACCTCCCTCATGCTTAGAGTGAGAGCAAGAACAGGTGGCACATATCAGACCATCTCTAATAGACACCCAGGACTTTAGACTATCTCCCGGTGAAGGGATTTCTCACTTGGCCAATAGTAGGAAAGATTCTCTTCAAGGAATTCAAGGAGGCCTGTCTTCAACTATGATAGCTAGAAGCAGAACCTGAAATGCAGAACCGGAAATGCAGATTTTTATGAAAGTGATTGCTGACTGACGGAGGGCTCCTAGGAGAAGAGGAATGGGAGACACTGATAGGGAAGGAGAAGAAAGTTGAAGATATCTGCAGAAAATATTTATGCTCGGCAGTGTGTATTGCACCCTTCCCCCCCCAAAAAAAAAAATTGGTCGCACCAAGGCAAGGGGGCTATCCTTTTTAGTCCCCGTGTTGGTCACTCTGGCTGTTGACTGTCAAGGAGTGCATCTTGGGTGGGAGGGAATTTTCTTTAGACTAAAGGCAATTCTCTGCAGCAGCTGGGAGGTGGGTGTGCCCAATTGGCTGGGCAATGTACCAATAGCACCCATTGTTGGGGACACATGCATTCCTGCCATCTCAGAAGATAATGAGTGAATATTAACAAGAACTTATCCTAAATAGGTATAAACAAATGTGGGTATGTGGGGCAATATATGCGGGAGTTAAAGATTAGTCTGCCTGAAATCAAGGTCGATGGAGATCTGAATTATAGTTAGTTTTTTGTTTGTTTGATTCTCTGTTTTGGGTGATAAACAGTGTGAGAGGAGCTGACTAACCACCATATTTTAAATTCCATCTACTAGCTTTTTCTCATTAACATACCTCTAAGATTAAGTACTGAACCAGGCATACAATAAGAGCTCAGTAAATACATATTGAGTGAATGAAGGAATAAACATGGATTACATAAGAGTGATTGTATTAGTCAGAGTTTTCCAGAGAAAGAGAACCAATACAAAATGTTTTACACACACGTACAGACAAAGAAAGAGAGAAAGTGAGAGTGACAGGGAGAGATTGATTTTAAGTTACAGGCTTACAAAATGTAGGGTGCTGGCAAGTTCAAAATCTGCAGGGCAAGCTGGCAGATGCTGGAGACCTAGGGAAGAGTTAATGTGGAAATCTTTAGTTCAATGGCAGTCTGGAGACAGAATTCCTTTTTCCCCCAGAAACCATAGTCTTCTCTCTTAAGGCCTTCCACTGATTAGGCACGGCCCACACATATTCTGAACGAATCTATTGTACTCAAAGTCTATTGATTCAAATATTAATAACATCTAAAATAATGCCTTCACAACAACATCTAGATGTTTGATAGAACAATGAGGTACCATAGACTAGCAAAGTTGATGCATGATGTTAATCATCACAGACATAATCAGAACAATATTTGCAGTACTTAATATATTAATATTTCTACAAGTAAAGAATTTTCATTGGCCAAGCGCGATGGCTTATGCCTGTAATCCCAGCACTTTGGGAGGATGAGATGGGCAGATCAGGAGGTCAGGAGATCAAGACCATCGTGGCTAACATGGTGAAACCCTGCCTCTACGAAAAACACAAAAAAATTAGCCGGACATGGTGGTGGGCGCCTGTAGTCACAGCTACTCACCAGGCTGAGGCAGGAGAATGGCATGAACCCAGAAGGTGGAACTTGCAGTGAGCCGAGATTGCACCACTGCACTCCAGCCTGGGCACGAGATAGAGACTCCATTTCAAAAAATAAAAATAAAAATTCATCAAACTCTCATAAATATATAAAAATGCCATAATAATATTTCTGTAATATAACTACAATGTTTATTATTCTAAACCTTCATGTGTTGAATTTTCAATAATCTGGAAGCTCAAAATAATTATCAGGTGTAGAATAAGGCAGTTACCTGCTCCTTTTTTGTGCAGTTAAGAATGTTTCCACATACCAATTAACTCAGAGTAAATCTTTCAATACAGCATGAAATACTGTAAAATTCTCTGTTTTTCACGTGGAATATTTCACAACAGAATCTCCACAGTTACCCTTGATAAATTACTTCATGCATGTCCATTACAACAGTGCCTCTGAGGACTGTTTTTTTAAAAGTCTAATGTAAAATAAATGCTTATTAAAAAATAATATTATAGTTCTATACTGCAGCATCCTCTAGTTTGTCTCAAAAAGTAAATAGCTAAAAATCAAAAGTAAATAGCTAAAAATCCTCTAACATGTAAAAATTTGCCATCTCTTACTTATTTGAATTAAGTGAAAGTTGACAATATGTTATTTTCTTTTTCTTTTTCTTTTTTTTTTTTTTTGAAACGGAGTCTCGCTCTGTCGCCCAGGCTGGAGTGCAGTGGAGCAATCTCGGCTCACTACAAGCTCCGCCTCCCGGGTTCACCCCATTCTCCTGCCTCGGCCTCCCGAGTAGCTGGGACTACAGGTGTCACCACCACGCCCAGCTAGTTTTTTGTATTTTTAGTAGAGATGGGGTTTCACCGTGTTAGCCAGGATGGTCTCGATCTCCTGACCTCGTGATCCACCTGCCTCGACCTCTCAAAGTGCTGGGATTAGAGGCTTGAGCCACCGCGCCCGGCCTCCTTTTTTATTTTTAAAGATGGTGATATTGGCGTGATTGTGTCTTTGATTATAACTGAAATGTTCAGTACATAGTTATTCTTTTTTCCTTATTTTGCTTGCTCACGTATGCATCACAGTGTCATGGCTTGCTTTTGCATCTTTTAGGCAGACCTACTGTCATTTTATATCCTTGCCCTCTTCTCTTTACATATGTTTTATTGTCTGCATGCACTAGTCTCTCTTCCTCATCTTCCTAGTCCCAGCCTTGGAAAACTTCCGAGATCCCTTTTTTCCCTTGACTGCCACCATCTACTTTTATTCCCTGCTGCACTTTCCTTAGACACCATCTCTACTTTATCTGGACTAGCCTAGGTATCCCTTTCGAACATTCCCAAAGTACCATGAGCCAATATATTACATGTCACCTATATTTTTTGTTTTTAGAAGAAATTCTAGAAATGTCCTTCGGAAGTACATGAATGTTCAAACGTAGGGCTAGGCACTATCACTCAAACAACAGCAACAAATTTATTCACCAAATATTGATAACCACTCTCTACCTGCCATGCTGTGACAGGACAGAGAGCTGTCTCTTGCTGTGTTAACAATATTTACTTGAAAGTGAAAACAATCGCTAGTCATGTTAAAGTTTCCGTGACAATAAGACTTCATGATGATTACGTATCTAAGTCTCTGGCAGAAGATGGCAATTGAGGCAATTAATTAATATTTTTAATATATTGGTGATTTCCATTCTGCACCATGTTCTCTGATACCCATTTTGTAAGTGTTGTTTTAGAACAACTTTTTGAGAGAGATTTATGATTTTATGTGTCAGGAAGTATCTTTATAAACTATAAAATACTGTGTAAATGTAAAAGGCCAATTAGAACATCAGCTTCTTGACAGTTGTTTCTTTAACAATAATGTATAATCCAGCGCTTAATGTACAGTATATACTTAAGAAACATTTGTAAATTAATGAATGAAGAATACTTTGTCAATATATGAACATTTTTAAGTACGTCCTTGCTTAAAAAATAATAAAACTTCTCTGATTTCATTTGACTACTGTGACATCATTTCTGCGTCTACTGATGCAGTTTTGTCTGAGTAGTTATCTTATACATTTATATATTTATATAACATATATACCATATATATTTTTTAATATCGGTTTGAATACTTATTTTAGCAAAATGATCATGAGATTATTTTACTGTTATTAATTAACGTTAATTTATGTATTGTTATTTAATACTGTTTGAATAATACCAATCTTTCTAGTTTTAATATTATTTTCACTATTCTAGTCATCCAGAAATTGAATAGGTGAAGACAAAAAATGAGAGAGAAAAGTAACCAGGGGGCCAGCAAGTCATTGTTCAATCACTTTAAAGTTTACGTAGAAAGAAATCATAGCAAGGAAGCTATGTGAAGCCAGTGTATACAAAGTGTTACTCTTCCAGCCTTGCAACTAAGCTTTCTTCCACTCAGTCATTTTGATGAATTACAGGACATATTACAACGTATTTAAACAGCAACATGTTAGAACAAAAATTTACCCCCATATTTTATCTCCTACACATTCTTTAAAATTTATTTTGTATCTCTCTGACTTTACTGTCACCATCACTATTCCATGATCCCCATGTGTTAAAATAGTTAAAAAATGTGATATTACTGCAATCATCTTATTTGTTGGCAAATTATTTGTCAGATTCTGTGTTTGCTGTTTGCATACATTTTATTGTTTTCATTGAGTAAGAGAAGGTTAGACTGGTGTAGTGGCTCCGTTTTATCCTTATTTGTATTCCCTGTAGTGATGAGCACATTTCTTTATATGTAATAGACATTTAGTGAATACATGTTGAATGGAGATGTATAGTTTTAAAATGAGTGTGATTCCTTTTCCTAAAATCAGGCATTCTCTATTCTTCAAAATAATTGTCATTTGTCACTTGTTAACATATGTCTCTGTTCAGATTTTTTTCCCTAAGTTTATAAAACTAATTGTAATTTAAAGAAAACATATATTAAAATAAATTTTACTAGCTTTATTTTTCATAATTTTCTCCTCTTATTTTAGTTCATGGATGCTAATTTGAGTAGCTCTGAACATGAATTTCCAAGTTGCTTAATTGCACTGGAAATAATATAGATACTACTAGGATTATATGGTCTTTGAAATATCAAAATATTTCAATAAAAGGCAAAGCAGAATTTATCATAACAAATCTTTATTCTGAGTTACAGCCTTTCTTGTATAAAAATATAAACAAAAGCTTATGTAAATATTTGCAAAAAGTTGCACTTCTTCATTTGTAAGGAATCTTATTCAGTCAAGAGGAAATTTTGATAACAAAAAACCAATCTCTCAGATTCCCTGAAATTTTCATGTAACTACTAATCCTTTTGAGATAATTAAAGGACTGGTTGTTTCCTTGGATATTTACAACTTCTTTATACAAATTCAAGAAAGGAAAATAATGTAGGAGAAAAATTGGTAAATTTCAAAATCTAATAGACTCTCTTGAGTTTTGGTAAGAGAAGAAACTGACATTTTATCTTCGCAATTTCCTGGATTTTCGTCTCAAAGGATCTGTTATCTTTTCCCACAATGATATGAGATAATTGTGAGTTTGTTGCGTGCCTTTGTCTTAATGTATTCATGTGTCTGGCATTGGTATAGAATTATCTAAATTATGTAGGGACTGGATCATTTAAATGTCCATGGCTAAAAGTAGATGTATTATTGTAAAAGCATAGAATGATTATTTTTCCCCTAAGTGCATATCTAGCTGATTCAAGACTAGTGGTTTTTAAGAGACAAAAGGTGCTGGCTCTTTATTATGACTAAATATACCCTTTTGACTCTCATTGGGCAATTCATGGACCATCTGGAAACCACATCTGGAGGAAGAAGTCTTGACAAGTTTTTTTAAGTAAGTGAATATTAATAAAGTCTGTTTTCAGTGAATTTCAAAGTTCCATTTTTAAAATGGAAAACAAAACAAAACAAAACAAAAACTGAGTCTGAACTCTTATAACTATTTCTTATATAACTGGGTGAACTGTTCTAAATTCAACTTTGAGGAGCTCATTAGTATCTATATGTATATAATTAACCATAGCGGGTACTGCACTGTTGTATTAAGTTTGCAGCCACTTCTTGTTGCTATTATAATAAGCTCAAGGGTTTCCAATATCCACTTAAAACACCATGTAATGCTAATCACCTCTGAGTGAGCAGTTCATCTCTCCAGTGAACTGCCTATCTCAGTAAATGTGATCTCTTTGGATTCTCACATATTTTTGTCATGCTTAGGGCAATACTGTGACCCTTAAATAACACTGTACAAAATGCCACTATTAATGCTGGAAGTGCTCCCAAGAAGCAGAGAAAAGTTAGGACATTACAAGAAAAAGTTGAATTGTTTTATATGTATGTACTATAGAATGAGACCTAAACCTATGGTTACTGGCCATTTCAGGATGAATGAATCCAGTGTAAGGACCACTGTAAAAAAATGAAAAAGAAATCAGTGATGTTGTCCTTGCAACTATGCAGGCAGCTGGAAAAAATCTTGTACTCTTTGGAGGATACCTATTTATCTCATATTGAAAAGGTAGCTTGTCTATCAGTACAGATTTGCTGTAAGAAAGGCACAGCTACAGACTCTATTATGACTCAAGAAAAACCAAAGGCATTACATGACTACTTAAAAGGAAGGTGAAGGATCTAGAGCTGAAGAAGTTAATGTCAGCCAAGGGTGGTTTGATGTTTTCAGAAAGCAATTTGGCTTAAAACATATCAAGAAATCAAGAGAAGCAGCTTTTGCAGACCAAGAGGCAGCAGGTAACTTTCCAGATGCCATTAAGAAAATCACTGGAGAGAAATACCTAATGTAGATGACGGGTTGATGGGTGCAGCAAACCACCATGGCACGTGTATACCTATGTAGCAAACCTGCACATTCTGCACATGTATCCCAGAACTTAAAGTATAATAATAACAATAAAAAGAAAATCATTGCAGAGAAATGATTACCTGCCTGAACAAACTTTTAGTGCAGATAAACATACTTTATTCTGGGGGTAGGTGGAAAATGTCATTTGTTAGTAAAGAAGAGAAGCAAGCACAATGATTTAAGGCAGGAAGGGATAGGCTAACTCTACTGTTTTTCCATGTTTGCAAATGCAGTTTAGTTTATTATGCAGGACGGCCCTTATCTATAAAGCTATTGATCCCCAAACCTAGAAAAAAAAAAAGATTAAACACCTGTTGACAGTCTTTTGGTTGTACAACAAGAAAGCCTGGCAAGGATAACTCTTTTTCTTGATTGGTTCCATCGATGCTTTGTCCCTGAAATCAGGAAGTACCTTGCCAGTCAGGCACTGCCTTTTAACTTTCTTTTGATATTGGACATGCCCCGACCACCCAGGACCCCATGAATTGAACACTGAAAGCACTGAAGTGGTCTGCTTGCCCCAAACATGAGGTCTCCGATTCAGCCTTTAGATCAGGGGGTCATAAGGAACATTAAGGCACATTACACATGGTATTTTATGGAAAGGATTGTCCATGCTGTGGAAGAGAACTCTGAGAAAGTCTGGGAGGATTACACCATCAAAGATGCCACTGTGGTTATGGAAAAAGCCATGAAAGCCATCAAGCCTGCAACAATAAACTCCTGCTGGAGAAAACTGTGTCCAGATGTTGTGCATGACTTCACAGCATTTACCACACAGTCAATCAAGAAAATCATGAAACAGATTGTGGCTATACATATTAAAAAAAAAAAATGGCTGTGTGTGAGGGGTGGTGGTAAGGGATTCAAGATATGGATCATGAAGAAATTCAAAAGCATGTAGACACCACACCAGAGGAACTAACAGAAGATAATCTGATGGAAATGAGTGCTTCTGAACCAATGCCAGATGATGAGGAAGACGACAGAGGTAGCAGGGCCAGAAAACATATTGACGTTAGACAATCTGGTAAAACAGCTCTGATTGTTCAAGACTGCTTTTGATTTCTTTTATGACATGACTATTTTGTGATGCAGGCACTGAAACTAATGCAAGCGGTAGAAGAAGGATTGATACCATACACAAATATTTTTAAAGAAATAAAAAAGCAAAAATGTCTGACAGAAATTATGATGTATTTCTGCAAAGTTGCACTGAGTGTGCCTGCCTCTCTTGCCTCCCCTTTCACCTCCTTAACCTCTTCGGCCTCTGCCACCCGTGGAGATAGCAAAACAAACCCCTCCTATTCCACCTCCTCCTCAGTTTACTCAACGTTAAGACAAGGAGGAAAAGCCCTTCTTAATGATCCACCTCCACTTAATGAATAGTAAATATATGTTCTCTTCCCTATGATTTTTAATAATGTTTTCTTTTCTCTAGCTCACTTCATTGTAAGAATACAGGTCTGTAGTACATTTAATGTACAAAATATACATTAATCGATGTTAATCGACTGTTTATGCGATCAGTAAAGCTTCCTGTCAATAGTAGGCTGTTAGTAGTTAAGTTGTGGGGAGTCAAAAGTTGTAAGTAAATTTTTGGCTGCACAGACGGATTAGAACCCCAACCTCTATGTCATTCAAAGATCAACTGCATACTATTTCTTGTTTCTCTATTCTCTTCCATTGAAGAATATGTCTGTCTTTCTACACCACTGTTTTGATTACTAGGGTCGGCAGTAAGTTGACATTAGATCGTGTAAGCCTCCAACCTTCTTCTTTTAAAAGAAATGTTTTACTGTTATAAGTATTTTGCTTTTTAATATACATTTTAGAACAAGCTAGGAAGTTCTTTCAAAGAAAAAAAATCTGACAGGATTTCAATTGGGATTACATTAAATACATAGACAAATTTTGGTAAAATTTGCAGTATTAACAATAGTTCTAGTATCTGTGAATGTGGTATAAATCTCAATTTGTTTAAACCTTCTTTAATTTACCTCAGTGGTATTTTACACTTTTCTATGAACAAGTCTTGTGCACAATATATCAAATCCCATTTCTAAGTATTTGTTGATATTACTGTAAAGATTTTGAAAAACTGATACCCCCAATGGTCATTGTTAGTATGTACAAATAGCTTATATGGTTTGACTTTGTTACGCATATTTAGGGTTAGAGTTGCTTATATGTTGAAGCATTACAATAGTCTGTATGCAGAACGATGTCATTTGTATAAACATACTGCATACAAAACTATAGCCGTAACTAGACTACCAGCACCCTCAAGGATAAACTTGGCCTATGAGCCCTGGTTATTAGAGACCAGGGGCAGAGGTCATTTTGCACTAGGCAACTATCATACTACTTGTTCACTGCTATGTGTGGCAATTTTATTGTGTTTATTTAAAAAGCTAAGTTTACTTACAAAACCTCAAACATTCTCTATGATTCAAGATCCATTTAATAATTATTTTAATTTAGCAGAAGAAAAATAAATAAAATTTATTAACAGATACCTTATAGCAATAGTTGAACAACATTGTCCTCTAGAAAATCTTTTTAAAATCATTTCTCCATATAAAAAACTAATCTAATTTTTGGCTTTCCTCTACGTTCTAAGAACTCAGTAGTCCCACCTGTTACATGTGAGACATTATCACATTGGTTGATGATACTGAAAATGATCAGCTGTGATCATATTGCAAAATTTCTAATGAAAAAAGCTCACATTAATATTCTCTAAGATATATCATTGCCCCTATCATGACTAGATTGAAGAATGATTTCTTTATCCCATAACTCTATACTCTATGTATTTACATTTTAGATGTTTATTTCTTTGAGTTCCCACTACCTGCATTTATTTGCTCTTTGCTCTTTACTATGGATCGTTAAAATATATACATATATATATATATATATATAAAACCATGCATGTGCTTGAGTTGCCGCATTGCAGAATTGGGAAGTATTATAAGGTCACTGTTTTTCTTTAGTCATTTATCTCCACATTCTTGTGTCTTCATATTTGCTTCACAGATTATATTGATTTTAATTCCTGTGCAGTTTGTTTTCATTATCTATGTCAATTCTAAAAGTTCTCCATCAACAAGGCTATGTCTGGTGTATGAAAGTCTCTGTAGACTTCTTCTTATTTTAAAATTGTATGTATTTTCATTGCTTATCTGCTTTAATCATTTAAACATCACATGGTTTGCATGCATTTATTGCATATATGTTATATGTTATACATAGTTCTGAATGAGATTTTTCTTTGGAATAAGTTATGATGGTCATATTTCCCTCCCTGATCTTACCCATTTTAACATTTTTAAACTCCCTGCTATTTCTTTCCATGTGGATAAAGCACTGAAGATACCACACCCTATGCAATCATATAATTTTACCCAAATTTGCAGGTTTATAATTGTAACTAGATTTTACATCTGTTGCTTGTCTTGAGTTTATTAAATGATTAAAAAGAATCAGTGATCTCAACAGAAACGTGTAAATTGCAATGTCAGTTGCAGGAGAACAATAATATATTACCAAAACCTAAAGGTAAAAAAAGAAATTATATTCTCATAATATCTCAAAAGCAAATGGCTAGAAGATTATATCAATACATTAAGGAATCTATGCATCTAACAAAATTGCACTTGTGTCCCATGCATTTATATAAAGAAAACATTAAGTATATTCTTCCAGCCACCTCATTCCAGATTTAAAAACAGCATACCACAACATCAAAATGCTGCTTTTAAACCTTTCTGTTTGATACATTGTTTTTGTTGTGGATTTTGAAACTATTGCTCTAAATAGAATAGCTTGAGTTTAAAAATTCCCATCTTTTTGCTCTTTTGTAATTTCTTTTATCTGTGCTGTCGTTTTACTCTTTCAGTAAATGTCATTGTAGACTTATGATTCACACACTTACCAGCAAGCTGCTTTTTTTTTTCTGTATTATGGGTCATACTCATGCTAACTTTAAATTGATGAGTTTTTCTTTAAGGTAAGTGTTTAATTTAGACTTGAGGTTCTGACCCTAATCTAAAACATCGTACATGGTCAGTCACCTGAATATACTTATGACTTGGTTTCTTTCTGGGTCCCTACTGACTCTTACTCACATATAGATCAGTTTTATACTTGATCAAACATTAACTGACATTTGGGAGGACAATTTTCTTTCTATGATTGCTTCATCTGAGTGTTATGTTTTGCAACCTAAAATTTTACATGTATATATGCTGTATATATGCATATAGTGAACTTATCCAGATTTTTTTCTACTTTTGTCTACGTATTTACTATCTTTGCTACTTTTGTATATTCTTGTGACATATATGTAGATACAACTATTATAATTGTAATTGTTAAATCTTCCTAAAATTAATGGGAGAGAGTTTATTAAAAGTTCTTACTTACCTAACATGAATTTTGGATTACAGTAGAGTCTACTTAAAGGTAATTATTATCTGTTAATGACTTCCAATTGATTTTTCTTATGGCTGTCACAATTAGAGAGCACCTAATTAATTTATTTTACTAAATAAGTAAAACCGAGCATGGCCAGTATCGAAATATCACAGAGTTCTGGGCAACAGACTTGAGAAATATCGAAAGAAGAAAAAACAATCAGTATGCTTTTTTTTTTTTTTCAAAAATATAAGAGGCTTCAGAACTCCTTCAACCAAATGCTTTCATTTCACAAATATGCAACTTAGAGAGAGTCTACCTGATCTATCCCCAGACATAATAATGAAACAAGGAGGAATAGAACACAGTACTTCTAATCCTTTCCGCTATAATCTGCTCTTCCTGACCATATACCTAGACATACTGTTTAATTCTAGAAGAATGTCTATATGGTTAATAAATTGACATTTTATTTTTTTCCATAACACACATGGTGTTGCAGAGTTGAGTAGGTCAAGACATCTGGTAAAAATTCTGTATATTCTATCATCACTAATGGCTCCAGGTGCAACTGAAGTCATGTTTCATATTTTGGAGCCTATGACATTTTACTGATTAATCCTGGTATCATATTCATGATAAATGACATGGTTTATTAAAATATGTAGTCCTCATTTTAAAAAGAATTAATTTTACATGTAATATTTTCAGGATATTTAAGTATGATTCAATCATTAGTCTGGAAAGTAGGGACAGGAAAATTAGTCTTTTCACTAGGGACAGTGAAAAGATAAAAAATATTTCATCTTATTGTCTTTTTTAAAAATGTTGTATTTTAAATATGCAGCATTCAATTGAATAACGAATGTTATTTATTTAATCTGAAAAATGAAAAACAGAATATCCCATTTTGAATTATAATCCTTAAAAATAATGTTAGGATCACAAATACTTATTGCCTGTGATGGTTAATTTTATGTGTCATGTTTACTGGGCTAAGAGATGCCCAGATCGCTGGTAAAACATTGTTTCTGACTATGTCTATGAGAGAGAGTGTTTTCAGAAAACTTTAGCATTTGAATGGGAAAACTGAATACAGAAGGTTCCCTCTTACAAAAGTGAGATAGTGTTATCCAATCTGTTGAGGGCATGAAAGAACCAAAAGGTAGGCCGGGCGCGGTGGCTCAAGCCTGTAATCCCAGCACTTTGGGAGGCCGAGACGGCGGATCACGAGGTCAGGAGATCGAGACCATCCTGGCTAACACAGTGAAACCCCGTCTCTACTAAAAATACAAAAAAAAAAAAAAAAAACTAGCCGGGCGAGGTGGCGGGCGCCTGTAGTCCCAGCTACTCGGAGGCTGAGGCAGGAGAATGGAGAATGGCGTAAACCTGGGAGGCGGAGCTTGCAGTGAGCTGAGATCCGGCCACTGCACTCCAGTCCGGGCGACAGAGCGAGACTCCGCCTCAAAAAAAAAAAAAAAAAAAAAAAAAAAAAAAAAAAAAAAGACCAAAAGGTGGATGAAAGGTGAATTTGCTCTTTCTGTTTGAGCTGAGACATTCATATTCTCCTGTCGTTGGACATCATTGCCTCTGGTTCTTGAGCTTTCAGATTTGCACTGAAACTATGCCCATGCCTTTCCTCAACCTCCAGCTCGCAGATGGCAAATGATGGGACTTTTCAGTTTCCATAATCACATGAACAATCTCTCATAATAAATCTCTTTTTCTATGTCTATATCTAATCTATCCTATTGGTTTGTTTTTCTGGAGAACGCTGACTAATAACATTGCCTTATCTACTGTCCTCTGAGTTCTGTTTTCCAGTGGTTCTGAAGGTATGCTCTTGAGAAATAGCATCATTATCACCTGGAAACGTAATAGAAATGCTAATTTCTCTGCCCCAACCCAAATCTATTGATAAGCAATCTGCTTAACAAGCCCTGCAGGTGATTCCAATGTGCTTTAAAGTTTGATGATTACCGCTTTAAACAAATTTTTTAAAAATAAAAGTTTTTGAAAGAACTTAGAAATATGATTTGACCCAGCAATGCCACTACTAGGTATATACCCAAAGCAAATGAGACACATACACTCATATGTTCACAGCAGTACTATTTACAACAGTGAAGACGTGGCATCAACCAAGATGCTCCTCAACAGTCGACTGGATAAAGAAAATGTGGTACATGTACACCATGGAATGCTACACAATCGTAAAAAAAGAACAAAATCATGTCCTTTGCAGCAACATGGATGCAGCAGGAGGCCATCATCCTAAGCAAACTAAGGCAGTAACAGAAAATGAAATCCTACATGTTCTCCTTTATAAGTGGGAGCTAAACATTGAATACCCATGGACACCAAGATGGGAACGATAGACGCTGGGAACTGCTTGATGGGGGATGGTGATAAGGGAACATGGATTACTATGCTCACATCCTGGGTAATGAGATTATTTGTACACAAAGTTTCAGCAACGTGCAATTTACCCGTGTAACAACCTGTACATGCACCTCCTCAACCTAAAATAAAGGTAAAAAAACAAAACAAAACAAACAAAGTAAATGCACTTCTAATAGAAAAAAAAATATAAATAACGCAGAATTTCTCACTGCTAATAAATGAAAACGATTAAAATATTTTCAAAAAGATGTTTGGAATTTCTTTCAACACGTTCAACACGTTTTACTAAATGAAATGCACCTCCCTAAACTTCAGATTTTAAACAAATTACAAAATGGGCCGGGCGCAGTGGCTCACGCCTGTAATCCCAGCACTTTGGTAGAACGAGGCAGGCAGATCACGAGGTCAGGAGATCGAGACCATCCTGGCTGACATGGTGAAACCCCGTCACTACCAAAAACACAAAAAATTAGCCGGGAGATGTGGCGGCCCCTGTAGTCCCAGCTACTCGGCAGGAGAATGGCGAGAACCCGGGAGGCGGAGCTTGCAGCGAGTCGAGATCGCACCACTGCACTCCAGCCTTGGCGACAGATGGAGACTCCGTCTCAAAAAAAAAAAAAAAAAAAAAAAATTACAAAATAGCAGGGGCAAATTTTTATAAAAGTAGACTTGGGCAATGTAGTATTGAAGATGTTCCTAAATTCTTTCACTTCGACATGAAATAAGTTTTCAGAGGTTACAATTATAAGGCTTTTTAAATATCTCTAAATTCAAAACAGTGATATATCTTTCCAATTCAGTACAAATAAATATTGAATTATCAAAACTATTCCCCAAAATTCCTTACCAAATAGAATAGTAGTAGAACTACAAGACTTACCCAATGCCCACTATCATTTAACATACAGAAGGGATAAAATCGCCTAAATATTTAAACAAATATAGTAGTACTTGTTAATCAAAAAGTTTTCATATGCAGAGGTGTATATAACATTCCTCTTGAAGAATCATATTGTAAATTAGTATGTTAAAGTCTAAGATGGCCACAGTAGGAAGCTATTTAATTTTGTTTAACCCAACATTTTTCAAATTAATTTATTGCAGATATCTTTCCTCAAGGAATGTATTTTAACATTTCATAGAACTTGTGTTGTGAAGAACGTATTTCTAAAAGTGCTAACTTAAATTTCACTAAAAGCTATGCAACCATAAATATAGAATGTTTCCTTTGTGGAATCTATGAATTTATGTTAAAAATTTTCAACCAAGAAGAACAAAAAATTTCTGCTGAAAATTGTCCTTTGTTGTAACATCATTTCATCATGAGAGGTATAATAGTATTGCATAGTAGTTAGTGACTTGATCAGCTCTCTCAGCGCACACGCCTACCAGCTGTGTAATTTGTGTATATTATTTATATTTATCATCTCTGTGCTACAGCCAGTTCAACTGTTAGATGGGAATAATATTATCTACCTTATGCAGTTGTTGTGAATTTTAAGAGTTTCCAAAACAGAGTAACACAGTTCATAACACAGAGCAGGCATCAATGCATTTGAACTATCATCATCAGTGACTTACCTAAATACATTTGGAGATCTGTGAGCCTTCATATTATTGGAAATTTTCTTTGGAGAAATTAGTACTTATATATATTTTAGCTCTTTAGCATTTTTACTTATACTTAATAGTTCACCGAAAGAAGAAGAGTGAAAATGTGATAAAATGTTTTGGGTTTATTGAAGTGAATAGATAGCCTATACAATTGAAATGAATAGATAGCCTATACAATACATTTTGTTATCTCCTAATGCTGAACACAATCATATTAACATTATAAAAAATAGACTAAAAATTCCCAAGTAATATGTAATTAAAACACCCTAGACCCTAAATATTAGTAACAGAAAAATTACAATGTAGTCACTGTAATATGAAAAAATGAAACAAATAATCTTTACATAGCTATGATACTATTAACTAAAAGATGTTGGGGATTTTCAGTTGTGTGGCAGTATGTAACTCCAAAAATGCAGTTTAATAATCATTGCATTTTTGTATAATAAATTAAACAGTGTTTTGGCATTCATTGGCTTCCTACTCCTTAATTCGATTTAGAATAATCTCCGCTATAGGCAAAAATACCTATTTTCTGTTTCACAAATAAGAATCTAACATTCTTAGCTTCACAGCCACATGCTGATCTCTTGGAATGTTTTTTAACTTTGTTTAAATTCACTTTTAAATTAATTATTTTTTCACTGACACATTGTAACTTACATATTTATGTGGTATAATACAATGTTTTGATACATATCTACATTGTATAATTATCCAGTCAGTGTTGTCAGTGTATTTGGCACCTCATTCATGTATTATTTCTTTGTGGTGAGAACATTTGAAAGTCTGTCTCCTGGCTAGTTTGTTATATATGATGTTTCACTGTTAACCATAGTTACTTTACTATGCAATAGAATACTAGAGTTGATTCATCCTATTTAATTGTAACTTTGTACCTGTTGACCAATCTCTACTTGTCCTTCCTCATACCCTGTCACCCCTCCCCAGTGTCTCTGGTAATACTCTCTGCTTCCATGATATCAACTTCAGTAAAAACAATTTTGACATATGAGTGAGCTCATGCAGTATCGGTATTGTTTTCCTGTGACTAACTTATGTCACTTAACAAAGTGACCTCCAATTCCATCTACGTTGCCATATTGCTGCAAATGACAGGATTTCATTCTTCCTCATGTCAGAGTAGTATTATTCTGCATGTATTTACTATATTTTCTTTATCCATTCATCTGTTGTTAGACACTTAAGTTGTTACCATATCTTGGCTATTGTAAATAGTGCTGCAATAAACATGGAAACATATATATATTTTCAACATACTGATTTCATTTCCTTTGGATATATACCCCGTAGCATGATTGTTGGATCACAGGATAGTCCTTTTTAATTTTTTGTGGAACCTTCATACTATTTTCCATAATGGTTATATTAATTTACAATCCCACTGACAGTGTTAAGTGTTTCCTTGTGCTTACATCCTCACCAATATTTTTTTTCCTTTTGTCTTTTTCATGATAACCATTTAACTGCAGTGAGGTGGTATCTTCTTGTGATTTTTGATTTGCATTTCTTTGATGATTAGAGAAGTTGAGCATTTTATTTTTTTATTTTATTTTTTTTATTATACTTTAAGTTCTAGGGTACATGTGCATAACGTGCAGGTTTGTTACATATGTATACTTGTGCCATGTTGGTGTGCTGCACCCATCAACTCGTCAGCACCCATCAATTCGTCATTTACATCAGGTATAACTCCCAATGCAATCCCTCCCACCTCCCCCCTCCCCATGATAGGCCCCGGTGGGTGATGTTCCCCTTCCCGAGTCCAAGTGATCTCATTGTTCGGTTCCCATCTATGAGTGAGAACATGTGGTGTTTGGTTTTCTGTTCTTGTGATATTTTGCTGAGAGTGATGGTTTCCAGCTGCATCCATGTCCCTACAAAGAACACAAACTCACCCTTTTTTATGGCTGCATAGTATTCCATGGTGTATATGTGCCACATTTTCTTAATCCAGTCTGTCACAGATGGACATTTGGATTGATTCCAAGTCTTTGCTATTGTGAATAGTGCCGCAATAAACATATGTGTGCATGTGTGTTTATAGCAGCATGATTTATAATCCTTTGGGTATATACCCAGTAGTGGGATGGCTGGGCCATATGGTACATCTAGTTCTAGATCCTTGAGGAATCGCCATACTGTCTTCCAATATGGTTGAACTAGTTTACGATCCCACCAACAGTGTAAAAGTGTTCCTATTTCTCCACATCCTCTCCAGC
The DNA here is from genome assembly GCF_009764315.1 of Trachypithecus francoisi. Classification (NCBI taxonomy): domain Eukaryota; kingdom Metazoa; phylum Chordata; class Mammalia; order Primates; family Cercopithecidae; genus Trachypithecus; species Trachypithecus francoisi. The sequence goes on along the minus strand of NW_022681454.1, from coordinate 173,454,331 downwards.
ACCTGTTGTTTCCTGACTTTTTAATGATTGCCTTTCTAACTGGTATGAGATGGTATCTCATTGTGATGTTGATTTGCATTTCTCTGATAGTGAGTGATGATGAGCATTTTTTCATGTGTCTGTTGGCTGTATGAAAGTCTTCTTTTGAGAAATGTCTGTTCATATCCTTTGCCCACTTTTTGATGGGGTTGTTTGTTTTTTTCTTGTAAATTTGTTTGAATTCTTTGTAAGTTTGGGATATTAGCCCTTTGTCAGATGAGTAGATTGCAAAAATTTTCTCCCATTCTGTAGGTTGCCTGTTCACTCTGATGGTAATTTCTTTTGCTGTGAAGAAGCTCTTTAGTTTAATTAGATCCCATTTGTCAATTTTGGCTTTTGCTGCCATTGCTTTTGGTGTTTTAGACATGAAGTCCTTGCCCATGCCTATGTCCTGAATGGTACTACCTAGGTTTTCTTCTAGGGTTTTTATGGTATTGGGTCTAATATTTAAGTCTCTAATCCATCTTGAATTAATTTTCGTATAAGGAGTAAGGAAAGGATCCAGTTTCAGCTTTCTACTTATGGCTAGCCAATTTTCCCAGCACCATTTATTAAATAGGGAATCCTTTCCCCATTTCTTGTTTCTCTCAGGTTTGTCAAAGATCAGATGGCTGTAGATGTGTGGTATTATTTCTGAGGACTTTGTTCTGTTCCATTGGTCTATATCTCTGTTTTGGTACCAGTACCATGCTGTTTTGGTTACTGTAGCCTTGTAGTATAGTTTGAAGTCAGGTAGCGTGTCTCCTCCAGCTTTGTCCTTTTGACTTAGGATTGTCTTGGCAATGCGGGCTCTTTTTTGGTTCCATATGAACTTTAAAGCCGTTTTTTCCACTTCTGTGAAGAAACTCATTGGTAGCTTGATGGGGATGGCATTGAATCTATAAATAACCTTGGGCAGTATGGCCATTTTCACGATATTGATTCTTCCTATCCATGAGCATGGTATGTTCTTCCATTTGTTTGTGTCCTCTTTGATTTAACTGAGCAGTGGTTTGTAGTTCTCCTTGAAGAGGTCCTTTACATCCCTTGTAAGTTGGATTCCTAGGTATTTTATTCTCTTTGAAGCAATTGTGAATGGAAGTTCATTCCTGATTTGGCTCTCTGCTTGTCTGTTACTGGTATATAAGAATGCTTGTGATTTTTGCACATTAATTTTGTATCCTGAGACTTTGCTGAAGTTGCTTATCAGCTTAAGGAGATTTTGGGCTGAGACAATGGGGTTTTCTAAATATACAATCATGTCATCTGCAACAGGGACAATTTAACTTCTTCTTTTCCTAACTGAATACCCTTGATTTCTTTCTCTTGCCTGATTGCCCTAGCCAGAACTTCCAACACTATGTTAAATAGGAGTGGTGAGAGAGGGCATCCCTGTCTTGTGCCAGTTTTCAAAGGGAATTTTTCCAGTTTTTGCCCATTCAGTATGATATTAGCTGTGGGTTTGTCATAAATAGCTCTTATTATTTTGAGGTACGTTCCCTCAATACCGAATTTATTGAGTGTTTTTAGCGTGAAGGGCTGTTGAATTTTGTCAAAAGCCTTTTCTGCATCTATTGAGATAATCATGTGGTTCTTGTCTTTGGTTCTGTTTATATGTTGGATTACGTTTATTGATTTGCGAATGTTGAACCAGCCTTGCATCCCAGGGATGAAGCCCACTTGATCATGGTGGATAAGCTTTTTGATGTACTGCTGAATCTGGTTTGTCAGTATTTTATTGAGGATTTTTGCATGATGTTCATTAGGGATATTGGTCTAAAATTCTCTTTTTTTGTTGTGTCTCTGCCAGGCTTTGGTATCAGGATGATGTTGGCCTCATAAAATGAGTTAGGGAGGATTCCCTCTTTTTCTCTTGATTGGAATAATTTCAGAAGGAATAGTACCAGCTCCTCCTTGTACCTCTAGTAGAATTCAGCTGTGAATCCATCTGGCCCTGGACTTTTTTTGGTTGGTAGGCTATTAATTATTGCCTCAATTTCAGAGCCTGCTATTGTTCTATTCAGGGATTCAACTTCTTCCTGGTTTAGTCTTGGGAGGGTGTATGTGTCCAGGAATTTATCCATTTCTTCTAGATTTTCTAGTTGATTTGAGTAGAGGTGTTTATAGTATTCTCTGATGGTAGTTTGTATTTCTGTGGGGTTGGTGGTGATATCCCCTTTATCATTTTTTATTGCGTCTATTTGATTCTTCTCTCTTTTCTTCTTTATTGGTCTTGCTAGTGGTCTGTCAATTTTGTTGATCTTTTCAAAAAACCAACTCCTGGATTCATTGATTTTTTGGAGGGTTTTTTGTGTCTCTATCTCCTTCAGTTCTGCTCTGATCTTAGTTATTTCTCTCCTTCTGCTAGCTTTTGAATGTGTTTGCTCTTGCTTCTCCAGTTCTTTTAATTGTGATGTTAGAGTGTCAATTTTAGATCTTTCCAGCTTTCTCTTGTGGGCATTTAGTGCTATAAATTTCCCTCTACACACTGCTTTAAATGTGTCCCAGAGATTCTGGTATGTTGTGTCTTTGTTCTCATTGGTTTCAAAGAACATCTTTATTTCTGCCTTCATTTTGTTATGTACCCAGTAGTCATTCAGGAGCAGGTTGTTCAGTTTCCATGTAGTTGAGCGGTTTTGATTGAGTTTCTTAGTCCTGAGTTCTAGTTTGATTGCACTGTGGTCTGAGAGACAGTTTGTTATAATTTCTGTTCTTTTACATTTGCTAAGGAGTGCTTTGCTTCCAATTATGTGGTCAATTTTGGAATAAGTGTGATGTGGTGCTGAGAAAAATGTATATTCTGTTGATTTGGGGTGGAGAGTTCTATAGATATCTATTAGGTCTGCTTGGTGCAGAGATGAGTTCAATTCCTGGATATCCTTGTTAACTTTCTGTCTCGTTGATCTGTCTAATGTTGACAGTGGAGTGTTGAAGTCTCCCACTATTATTGTATTGGAGTCTAAGTCTCTTTGTAAGTCTCTAAGGACTTGCTTTATGAATTTGGGTCCTCCTGTATTGGGTGCATATATATTTAGGATAGTTAGCTCTTCCTGTTGAATTGATCCCTTTACCATTGTGTAATGGCCTTCTTTGTCTCTTTTGATCTTTGATGGTTTAAAGACTATTCTATCAGAGACTAGGATTGCAACCCCTGCTTTTTGTTGTTCTCCATTTGCTTGGTAGATGTTCCTCCATCCCTTTATTTTGAGCCTATGTGTGTTTCTGCATGTGAGATGGGTCTCCTGAATACAGCAGACTGATGGGTCTTGACTCTTTATCCAGTTTGCCAGTCTGTGTTTTTTAATTGGAGCATTTAGTCCATTGACATTTAAGGTTAATATTGTTATGTGTGAACTTGATCCTGTCATTATGATATTAACTGGTTATTTTGCTCGTTAGTTGATGCAGTTTCTTCCTAGCCTCGATGGTCTTTACATTTTGGCATGTTTTTGCAATGGCTGGTACCGTTGTTCCTTTCCATGTTTAGGGCTTCCTTCAGGGTCTCTTGTAAGGCAGGCCTGGTGGTGACAAAATCTCTAAGCATTTGCTTATCTGTAAAGGATTTTATTTCTCCTTCACTGATGAAACTTAGTTTGGCTGGATATGAAATTCTGGGTTTAAAATTCTTTTCTTTAAGAATGTTGAATATTGGCCCCCACTCTCTTCTGGCTTGTAGAGTTTCTGCCGAGAGGTCTGCTGTTAGTCTGATGGGCTTCCCTTTGTGGGTAACCCGACCTTTCTCTCTGGCTGCCCTTAAGATTTTTTCCTTCATTTCAACTTTGGTGAATCTGGCAATTATGTGTCTTGGAGTTGTCTTCTCGAGGAGTATCTTTGTGGTGTTCTCTGTATTTCCTGAATTTGAATGTTGGCCTGCCCTACTAGTTGGGGAAGTTCTCCTGGATGATATCCTGAAGAGTGTTTTCCAACTTGGTTCCATTTTCCCCCTCACTTTCAGGCACCCCAATCAGACGTAGATTTGGTCTTTTTACATAATCCCATACTTCTTGCAGGCTTTGTTCATTTCTTTTTCTTCTTTTTTCTTTTGGTTTCTCTTCTCACTTCATTTCATTCACTTGATCCTCAATTGCTGATACTCTTTCTTCCAGTTGATTGAGTCGGTTACTGAAGCTTGTGCATTTGTCACGTATTTCTCGTGTCATGGTTTTCATCTCTCTCATTTCGTTTATGACCTTCTCTGCATTAATTATTCTAGCGATCAATTCTTCCACTCTTTTTTCAAGATTTTTAGTTTCTTTGCGCTGAGTATGTAATTCCTCCTTTAGCTCTGAGAAGTTTGATGGACTGAAGCCTTCTTCTCTCATCTCGTCAAAGTCATTCTCTGACCAGCTTTGATCTGTTGCTGGTGATGAGCTGCGCTCCTTTGCAGGGGGAGATGCGCTCTTATTTTTTGAATTTCCAGCTTTTCTGCCCTGCTTCTTCCCCATCTTTGTGGTTTTATCTGCCTCTGGTCTTTGATGATGATGATGTACTGATGGGGTTTTGGTATAGGTGTTCTTCCTGTTTGATCGTTTTCCTTCTAATAGTCAGGACCCTCAGCTGTAGGTCTGTTGGAGATTGCTTGAGGTCCACTCCAGACCCTGTTTGCCTGGGTATCAGCAGCAGAGGTTGCCGAAGATAGAATATTGCTGAACAGCGAGTGTACCTGTCTGATTCTTCCTTTAGACGTTTCCTCTCAGGGGTGTACTCCACCCTGTGAGGTGTGGGGTGTCAGACTGCCCCTAGTGGGGGATGTCTCCCAGTTAGGTACTCAGGGGTCAGGGACCCACCTGAGCAGGCAGTCTGTCCGTTCTCAGATCTCAACCCCCGTGTTGGGAGATCCACTGCTCTCTTCAAAGCTGTCAGACAGAGTCGTTTGCGCCTGCACAGGTTCCTCCTGCTTTTTTTGTTGTTGTTGTTTAGCTGTGCCCTGTCCCCAGAGGTGGAGTCTACAGAGACAGGCAGGTTTCCTTGAGCTACTGTGAGCTCCATCCAGTTCGAGCTTCCCAGCGGCTTTGTTTACCTACTTAAGCCTCAGCAATGGCGGGCGCCCCTCCCCCAGCCTCACTGCTGCCTTGCAGTTAGATCGCAGACTGCTGTGCTAGCAATGAGGGAGGCTCCGTGGCCGTGGGAACCTCCCGGCCAGGTGTGGGTATAATCTCCTGGTGTGCCAGTTTGCTTAAAGCACAGTATTGGGGTGGGAATTATCCGATTTTCCAGATGTTGTGTGTCTCAGTTCCCCTGGCTAGGAAAAGGGATTCCCTTCCCCCACCGCTTCCCAGGTGAGGCGATGCCTGGCCCTGCTTCAGCGCTCGCTGGTCGGGCTGCAGCAGCTGACCAGCACCGATTGTCTGGCACTCCCTAGTGAGATGACCCCAGTACCTCAGTTGAAAATGCAGAAATCACCAGTCTTCTGTGTCACTCATGCTGGGAGTTGGAGACTGGAGCTCTTCCTATTCGGCCATCTTGCTCCGCCCCTAGTTGAGCATTTTAAAATGGTATCTGTTGGCCATTTATATGTCTCCTTTTAAGATATGCCTATTAAGGTATTTTGCCCATTTTTAATTTGGGTTTTTCATTTTTTCTGTCAAGGTGTTTAACTTCCTTATATTTTGGATATTAACCCTTTGTCAGATGTATAGTTTCCAAATATTTTCTCCCATTATATAAGTTTTCTCTTGACTCTGTTAATAGTTTCCTTTGCTGTGAAAGGGTTTTTGTATTTTGATCTAATCCCATCTGTTTGTTTTTACTTTTGGTGCCTGTGCTTTAGAGGTTTTGTTTAAAATATACTTGCCTAGCCCAATGTGGTGAAGCTTTTCTTCTGTTTTCTTCCAGTCTTTTCACAGTTTCAAGATCCACATTTAAATCTGTAATCAATTTTGAGTTGATTTTTGTATATGATAAGATGCAAGGGTTGTGTCTCATTCTTCTGCATGTGGATATATAATTTTGACAGTACCATTTATTGACGAGATTGTCTTTCCCTAGTGTGTCTTCATGGCACTTTGTCAAAAATCATTTGGCTGTAGGTGTGGATTAAGTTTTGGGCTTTCTATTCTGTTTCGTGGGTCTATGTATCTGTATTTGTGCCAGTACCATTCTGTTTTGCATCCTACAACTTTTTAGTATATTTTGAACTTAGTGTGAAGGCTCAAGTTTTATTCTTTGTGTTCACTTAATATAGTGCCTTCCACTAAATTTCCGTTTCATTTTTTCTTGTTTTCCTAGTTTCTCGAGGCAAAGTTTTAGGTTGTTAGAAATCTTCTTTTTTTGTTGTTGTTGTCTTATTCTGTGAAGGATATCATTGTTATTTGGACAGATATTGTATTAACTCTATAAATTTCTTTGAGTGCTATGATTACTGTAACAATCTTAATGCTTCTGATCAATGAATATGCATGGGATATATTTCTATTTATTTGTGTCCTCTTCAATTTCATTAATCAAATTTTTATAGATTTTAGTGTAGAGATCTTTCACTCGCTTGGTTTAATCCTAGATATTGTTGTTTTTTGTTTGTTTGTTTGTTTGTTTGTAGCTATTTTAAATAAAATAGCTTATTTTATTTTATTTATTTATTTATTATTATTATTTTTTTTTTTTGAGACGGAGTCTCGCTCTGTCGCCCAGGCGGGAGTGCACTGGTGTGATCTCGGCTCACTGCAAGCTCCACCTCCCAGGTTCACGCCATTCTCCTGCCTCAGCTTCCCGAGTAGTTGGGACTACAGGCGCCGCCACTACTCCCGGCTAATGTTTTTGTATTTTTAGTAGAGACGCGGTTTCACCGTGTTAGTGAGGATAGTCTCGATTTCCTGACCTCGTGATCCGCCCATCTTGGCATCCTAAAGTGCTGAGATTACAGTAAAATAGCTTATTTTTTATTTTTCTTTAGTCTTGTCTTTTTTTTTTTCCAGATAGTTCAATAGTAGCATATAGAAATGCTACTGCTTTTTGTACGTTAATTTTGTATCCTTCACCTTTACTAATTTTATTAGTTCTAATATAGACTTTTTTTCATGATGTCTTTAAGTTTTTCTATATATAAGATTACGTCATCTCCAAACATGGACAATATAACATCCTCCTTTCTAATTTGAATGTCTTTTATTTCTTTCTCTAACCTAATTGCTCTGGCTAGAACTTGGGACTAGAACTCTGGCAGTATCACGTTGAATAAATGTGGTGAAAGTAGGAATTCTCATCTTGTCCCCGTTCTTTCAGCTTTTCCTCACTCAGTATGATGTTAGTTGTGGGTTTGTCATATAAGGCTTTTACGTTGTTGAGATTCATAACTTCTATGCTTAGTTTATTGAGAGTTTGTATGACAGAGGGATGTTAAATTGTGTCAAGGGCTTTGTTCTGCCTCTTGAAATAATCATACAATTTCCTCTTTCTTTCTGTTAATGTAGTATATGATATTTATTGCTTTGTATATGTTAAACCAGCCCTGCATCCCTGGGATGAATCCAACTTGATCATAGTTAATTGTCTCCTTAGTGTGCTGTTGAATTCAGTAGTATCTTATTGAGAATTTTGGCACTTATGATCATCAGGATTATTGACCTATCATTTTCTGTTTTTCTTGTGTTGTCTGATTTTGGAATCAGGGAAATGCTAGCCTTATATAATGGGTTTGAAAGTATTCCCTCCTCTTTAATTTTCCAGAATAGTTTGAGGAAAATAGATTTTTTTTGGTTGTTTATTTTTTATGTATTTTATTTTTTATTTTTTTGACAGAGTCTCACTCTGTCTCCCAGGCTGGAGTGCAGTGGAGCAGGCTTGACTCACTGCAACCTGCGTCTCCTGGGTTCAAGTGATTCTCCTGCCTCAGCCTCCAGAGTAGCTGGGACTACAGGCGTGTGCCACCACGCCCGGCTAATTTTTTTTTTTTTTTTTTAGTAGAGACGGGGTTTTACCGTGTTAGCTAGGGTGGTCTCTATCTCCTGACCTCGTGATCCAACTGCCTCGGCCTCCCAAAGTGCTGGGATCACAGGCGTGAGTCACCGCCACTGGCCGATTGATGTTAGTTCTTTAAACGTTTGGTGAAATCTAGCCACGATGCCAACAAGTCCTGAGTTTTTATCTGATGGATGACTTTTTATTACCAGTTCAATTTCCTCACTTGTTATTGACCTACTCAGATTTTTGAAATCTCTTTAGAATTTAAAGTATTTTGTAAATGTCTGGGAACTTATCAATTTCTTATAAGCTATCAAACTTGTTGGCATATATTGGTTCATAGCAGTATATTATCTTTTCTCCCGCTGTGGTATCAGTTGTAGTGTCTGCCTTTTCATGTCTGATTTTACTTATTTGAGTCTTCTCTCTTATTTTCTTAGTCTAGCTAAGGTTTGTCAATTTTGTTTATCTTTTCAAAAAACAAGTCGTCCATTTGTTAATCGTTTGAGTTTTTTTTTTTTAACAATTCTCTCTTTTGCTTATATCTTCTATAAGCTTTATTATTTCCTTCCTTCCATCAATTTTCAGTTTCATTTGTTCTTGTTTTTTCTAGTTCCTTAAGGTGCAGTGTTAGGTTGTTCATTATAAATCTTCTTTTTTGATGTACATGTTTATTACTATAAAATTCCTTCTTAGATCTGCTTATACTGTTTCCCACAGATTTGGGTAGGAGGTGTTTTCATTCTCATTTGTCTCAAGAAAATTCTTCATTTTCTTTCTAATTCCTTCATTGACCTATTGGTTTTTCAGGAGCATATTATTTAATATATATGTATTTTTTAAGTTTCTGGAGTTTTTCTTATTTATTTATTTATTTATTTACTTAAGACAGAGTCTCGCTCTGTCCCCCAGGCTGGAGTGCAGTGGCGCGATCTCCGCTCACTGCAAGCTCCGCCTCCCGGGTTCCCTCCATTCTCCTGCCTCAGCCTCCGGAGCCGCTGTGACTACAGGAGCCCGCCATCTCGCCCGGCTAGTTTTTTTGGATTTTTAGTAGAGACGGATTACTGACATTTTTGGCAGGAGTGGGGACTGCTGGGCAAGTGACTTCCAGCTTAGCTGTTCCCTATAAGAAGAAGTCCTCCTGACTCTGCACTGACCTTGGTGGGGGAAACTGTGGCAGATGCAAAATGCCTTGCTCCCCTCTCTGTGGAGAATCTTCTCTCTCTATTTCTCATTCCTGGAAATGAAGCTGTGTCAAAAGAAACATATTCTCTTAACTTAAGTCAAGTATGTATCACCATGATTAACATGAATGAAAACTGATATACCTAGGGGTATCTCATTTTAAACATAAAAATATATACTATGCATGTACATACATTGAATAATATGCACTAAGTGTCTTTGGTATCCCTTTCTATGAAGGATGGAATTTTATATGTTTTAATTTTCTGGTTTTTGGTTATTGTTTCTCATATAATGAACATGTATTCTTTTATTAAATACTTTTAAAAATCATTTTTACAATTAAAAAATTTGCTTAGGAACATAGACAATTATCATTTCATCTCTTAAGGCTTTCCTTATGTTTTTCAAACAAATGTAATTGACTCAAAATTTGAAACCATGTAGTACTGTATTTTACTTTCTTATGACAAATCAAATGTTCTGCCATAATGCATACTCTATATATTTACAGAATTCATCATTTTATTGTGGAAAAAAGTTGTACTTTCTCAACCTTGAATAACAAATTATAGAATTTCTCAAACATAATTACTACTCAATAAATATTTGATGAATCATTTGGAAAGTTTATTGACACAGTCACTTAGTCATAACCCCACACAACGCTTTACGACTTATCAGAAAACAATTAAACAACAGAAAAATTTTGTAGGCAATTTCTATTGGCTAATACTAAAGGCTTCAAGCCAATTACTTATGCTAGAAGATTCACATGGCTAACCAGTTACAGTAATAATTAAGGTTTGTTAAGAACAATAAAAAGATAACAAGCTGACTGGATATTGTAAGACAACTCTGCCCCCTCTCTTTGGCAGTGACCCCACAGAGCAGATATATGATGGAATAAGCGCTTCTAATATGGTATTGGTTGTGTAATGGCAAAACTCACTACTTCTAGTAAGTTTTAGATATCTTAAGGTAATATCCAATATAGTAAATTTATATTTAAAATCACAAAGCAGAACAAAATGAGAATGTGAATTAGAAGACTGACAGTTAGCTATGGCTTTTTATTACCTTTGCAAGTCACTTGACCTCCCACATCATTAGTCTCTTTATGCATAAAGTATAAAAGTCTGACTAACTGATTTTGGTTCCTTATAGTTTTAAACTTTGATATTTTTTTCTCTCCATGGTTTTAAGATTTATTATGTATGCCATAGTGAGAGAAATCATTTTTTCAGTCATCATATAGCCACAGGAATATGTCTATGCATAATAGTCACTTCCTATAAAAATCATATTTTCCTCTTAGGATAGAATGCTTACTTCAGTCATTTATGGTATGAGCATGATTATGAAGAAGGGTTAGCATTTCTATATTTTGTAAAGCATTAGTCATCATCATCATCATACTATGAATTTTGTCTTTTGATTGCTAAGTCTGGAAGTTCACACTGAGTTTTCTTCTGCATCTTTCTTCAAGACCACAAATGACAGGTCAGTTTCATTGAGAGTGGTGTGCAATCTTTCCTGCATTTTAGTTTGGGATAATCTAACATGAAAGAAAAGAGTTATCTTATTTATCGGAAAGTTAGTTGTAACATGGGATGTCATTGTAAAATAGATCAGAAATAAAGAGTAAATGTAATATTTTTAATTTTGCCTATCTGTATAATTTTTCCTTCAAATTAAATATATATCTTCAGTAGAATACTTCCTCAAGTATTATTTCTAAATGTAGAATAAGAATATTGAATTATATGCAACAAAATTCTCACTTAAATACATTAATATTTTCTGATGACTAATCAGTTTTATCAATAATAAGGTAATGATTTATATATTTAATAAAAGCATGCTGCCCTGGGGATACACAATAAAGAATTATTCTGTCAAATGACTTGTGTCACTTTTATCCATAGATAAAATTCCCATTTTCTGTTATATTGAGAAAAATTACTCTTTCCATAATTTACACATGTCTAAAAGGAAAAATTTATGAATGTGTATCTTCTAGTTTAAATATGTGAGGATGAGTGAGTAATTATAATCATGCTTACATTAACTTGAAGCATTCTGATGTGTATTCCTGTTCGCAGTATATAAATATCCAGAAAAACTGAGGTTATGTAATGAAGAGTTAAACTTTCACCATACTTGTCATCTTTTAAATTATCTCCAAGTAAATAAAAGAAAAAAAAATCCAATAACCCATAGCTAAGTTATTCCTACCACTTCTATTATTTCTATTGATTTAGTAACTGGTAAACCTCATCTTTCCCCTGTGAAGTGATAATCCCCCTGGCCATGAGCTCTTTTATTTCAGGACTCTAATTTGAAACATTTCAGTCACCTCTGAAAGTTGCAAAATGATCCACATGCTGATCTCCCAGAAGCTATATCATAACACAGATGTGCTACACTTTGCAAGTACAAACAGAATGTTAAAAGATCTGATTACTTTTCTTCTTGGAAATCTACATTAACACCTAAGATGTTACTTAGGTGAGCTTTTATTTTGCTGGAGGCTCTCAGAGGTGCCGCTGCTGGTTGATAATGCCATTAAAGTAGGTTCAGGTTGGGAATGGAAGGTTAACAACAGTCTCTGTAATAGAAATGTAGACAAAAGATAATCCAAGTTTCCAGCTTTCAAGGGATTCCTGGCGGTAGCTGACTGTGAGCTCTCAGCATTAAATCTAATAAAGTCCTCAGGCAGAGCCGTGGTGGGGTTGTTACCTTTGAGAAACGACACTGTGGTTTTCCACATTTTGAGTCAGAAATAGGCACACTGGAAGACTCTTCCATTTTAAGGGAACATGAACTGAAATCAAGATTTGTAATAATTTTTTGGCTCTCGTTTTTATAAATGATCATTTCCAATATAAAAATCTTGAATGGAAATACGGTAATGAAACTGCTTCTTTCCAGTTATTTTCCAGCTCACAAACTGGCACAGACACTGACGAAATTTTGCAACTGTACTTCATCAAGCCAAACTTCTTTTCCCTAACTCAATTTTCTCTCAAGCGAACAGTGTCATCACAGGAAGAGGCTCTAATGTAAGTGCTGCTAATCACTTTAGATTTAATTTGAATATAAAGTAGAATATTAGTTTGAGAAGAAGCATCTTGTAATGTGCAGAGGTTTGAAGGTGCAGTTAATTTAGAAAGTTCTAGTTTCGGTTCACTTTTTCAAGTCGCCCTTCACAGATTTCCTTTCCGTCATTCCTGCTTTCTCCAGAATAACATCGTGTTCACTGAAGGATTTCTTTGCTCATTTTATCTTTAGGAAGAGCTAAATAGAAATCATATATTCCTTGTCAGGGTCTTACCATACTCACTACACTGTCCTGCATTCAAAATCTTTACTGTTCATGAAGAATTTGCATTACATGAAATTTTCTTCCTATTGAATTATTTTTTAAAAAACAGAAACCTGAGACAAAAGAGAAAGATAGCATTCTTAATCTAACTGACGTTTTTTAGAAGTAAAAAATATATAAACAAAAAACATTTAATGACCACTAGCAACAAAAACAACTTACGTTAGACACTAATACCATTAAACCACTAAATAGAATGAAAATCACCACCATCTCTGGGTAAATCAGGTGGATGCTAACTTTATTTTAAATTTCAAAATTCCTTTTGCTTAAAAATCGTTATGAAATATATGTGATAATTTAGTGTATCTTTAACCATTGCCAGATTTAGATTTGGGAGTTTATTTTTAAATTTGAATTTAAACATTTAATCCAAGACTGGAGTAAAGTGAATTGATTGTAGTGTCTAAAATGATGGAGGACAAAAATTTCATCTTTTAAACTTGCGGATATGACCAAATCAATAGGAAAAAGACAGAAAGAAGCAATATGCATAAGAAAATGGAAGTGCTAAGAAGGATATACTGGATGATGCCTGGGTAAGAATAATTTATCTGTCTTCCTTCTTACATTACATTCATCATATAACCTGAACACACATGCCACCTGCTTTAAAATACACACACACATGCGTGTGCACACACACACACACAGACACACACCCTTCTCTAGCTACTTTCTCTCTTTTTTTTTTTTTTTGATGAAGTCTCGCTCTGTCCCCCAGGCTGGAGTGCAGTGGTGCTATCTCAGCTCACTGCAACCTCCACCTCCTGGGTTCAAAGATTCTCCTGCCTCAGCATCAGGTGACAGGCTCCTGGGATTACAGTCACCCCTGGCTAAGTTTGGTATTTTTAGTAGAGACAGGGTTTCACCATTTTGGTCAGGCTGGTCTTGAACTCCTGACCTCATGATCACCTGCCTTGGCCTCCCAAAGTGCTGGGATTTAGGCATGAGCCACTGTGCACAGCCTACTTTCTCTTTTCTAATGAATACATCCACTATGAATGCTCTATGACATCTTTAACTCTGCTTAGATACAAATTGAGTTTTGTAATAAGCAAGACAGTTGGATTTCTTAATAAAAGACATGCATTTTAGAGAGAGGTTATTAACAGATAAGGAAATGCAATTAATCATTTTAAGGAAGAAATGTGCTTACTTTGCAATATATATTTCTAATTTCTCAGAAAAAAAAAAACACGTTGGGGCAAAACACATAAAGGATGGCAGGGCAGAATTAAACAAACCTAACGTAAGATGATCCAAATTACTGCATCTTTACATCATATATTGATTGAGGGAAGTCTGCATTCATTTTCCTCCATGTGGATGGAGATATCAGACCATACATAATGTAACATTGAGTCAGAAAATTACTGGTTCATAGCTCAGGTTTCACATCTGGCAAGTACATTGCAAAAATATTGCCTAGAGATAGTATATGGTCTTTGAAGACCTAGATACTATTGAAATCAATTGAATTTTTGGGACATCTGGATAAGCAGAGATGTTATGATAGTACGAAATGGCCTTATACTTGCTACATATAAAGTTTGTACAAAAAAAATGAATGCCAGGTACATTTCAAATGCTTCATCAGTGGCATTGTCCACAGTAGCTCTTCATCTATGCCTGGATTTCATTGCCCTTTCCAACATGTTTTTTTTTTTTTTTTTTTTTTTTTTGAGATGGAGTCTCACTCTGTCACCCAGGCTGGAGTGCAGTGGTGCAACTTGGCTCACTCCAATCGTTGCCTCCCAGGTTCAAGCGATTCTCCTGCCTCAACCTTGCGAGTAGCTGGGATTACCAGTGCACACCACCACCCCTGGCTAAGTTGTGTATTTTTAGTAGACAGGGAGTTTCAGCATGTTGGCTAGTCTGGTCTCGAACTCCTGACCTCAGGTGATCCGCCCACCTCAGCGCCCCAAAGTGCTGGGATTACAGATGTAATGTTAAATAAAATAAGCCCCTGTAAGCAGCTGTTTTTTACAAATTTAAGAGGTTCTGTGTTAAATTCTAGTAGAAGAGGAGGGCAGTATCAATGTATAGAGATCAATGTTTTAGGGAATGTTAGAGCTATTTGATAGACTATAGCATCTCTCCTTGAAATTGTAGAATGTACAGATTGAATTTACCTTATTAGACTTTCTGAGATTTGTATCTTATTTTAATAATAATTGTTTTAGTTTAAGCTAGCAATTTACAAGATTCTTGAAGCAAAGACTCTATTTAGAAAAAAAAAATCACTTGCTTGCCTCTATCTGATCAGTTTGACATTAATGTGGGAAATATTATGTTAAGGAAACAATTTTTTTTCTGCATTAATGTCTAACAAAAGGGGTAATGGAAAGGAAATTTCAAAGATCAAATAGTTCAAAAAAAAGTAATATTTTTTCAATATCTTTAAATGCTTTGTACTTAACAAGGAATTTTTCAAATTTCAAAATTTAAGATGCCAAATAAACTTGTAAAAAGTTTGGAAAACTCATTAATATTTAGAAAAATACAAAATATAAATTTCTCTTTTAAAATTTAAACAGATTTTATGTCTCAACATGTTTAATAAATTCACTTTTTATATTCTAAAAACTGATCCATTTTCATATTTAATATGGAATAAAATGAATTAAAGCATGGTGATACTACATGAACCCATTTGAAAGAAAAACAAAAACACTAAAATATATAAAGCTACACCAAGGGAATTAAAGATGAATAAAGCAGTTTGCTTAAAGGAGTTCACCGTTTAGTGAGTTTGTCTGAGAAGCAAATTGTCGTTATGAAGACCGTGAGAAGTGTGTACCTCTTCACAGACTAGTTCAATGTGTCGCTGAAGGCAGAAGAGGAAGAGGAATTTCTAGATATCTCAGGGAGGGAGGAGTCAGAAGTCTTAGTTAATCACTTGCATGCTGGTCTCAGAGTGTGGCAGTGACAGCAGGTGAGAATAAGGGCTCCAATGGAAGACAATTCAGAATACACATCCAAATTGACATTAACATTATTCTGTGAACAGAATGCCATCATAAGCTATATTCCAAACATTATTTTAAGACAAATTATTTATTGAAAGTCATAGACAATGGACTAATTTTTCCCAAAACCATCTCATGAAGTAGTATTTAAATTTCCAAATTAAAACCTAATTCACAAAGTGTATCAACAAAGTGTCTGGAGTAACCAGAGAGCAAGAGCACAACAAGTGCGTTCCCTAACAATTACCCTGCTTCTTTAGGGTGAATTCCGTAGCTGTCCAGCAAGGGACAATTTTCCATCCTGAGGCATGCCTAGGGTTCTGAAATGATCTTTCAGTAAGGATAAGCCAGTTGGTCAAACAAAACCTACTTTGTCTATCCCTGTGTTGGCTTAACCCTTGCAGTAGAGTAAAAATTGATGTTCTAGGATGATGAAATTCCCATTTATCAGATGCTATGTTTTCTGATTTCCTGTAGAACCAGCACATTCAACCCTTGAAGTAAAGAGTAAAAATCAATGTTCTAGGATGACGAAATTCCCGTTTATCAGATGCTTTGTTTTTTGGTTTCCTGTAGAACCAGCACATTCAAACACAGCCAACCTAGTCTTTTTCTGCCACGTTATAAAGAGACTCCATTTGGTGGTCCCTGAAGTGCAGATGTCAGTTCTCTTTACCCCCAGTGGACATACCCCCAGTGCATACCCATAGACAGGAATCACCTTACGCTCCCAGAGCAGCAGAATCCCCAAGGAAACGTTGCTTCACTGTCTGTGTCATTTGTTCATTGGAAGATTTCTGCCATCAATGTCTACGGTCACTAGAGTTGTTGCAACTTTTAATTCTGTTCAAACTACTAGCAATATCTTCATTCTACTTTTTGACTTTCTTTTTGTTTGTGTTTTCTGCTGTGGTTTATAAGCTTTTGTGTAAGAAGTCTACTTGTTAAGAAATTCACTTCAAATATATAAAAACTTACTTTCCCTCTCTTACGTGATAGCAAAACACAATACATGAGGTATACGCTTTAAAATTTGGATTAGACTTCCTTCCTCCCTCCCCTTCCCTCCCTCCCTCACTGTCTACCTCCTTCCTTCCTATCCTGCTTTTCTCTTCATTTCCTTCTTTCCTCTTTTTCTCCTCCTTTTCGTTTTCCTCTTCCTTCTCTCTCTCTCATTCTCTCTCTTTCTCTCTCTCTCCCTTCTGGTTTATATTGTGTATCTGAGGCTGTTCTAATTACATCAAAGCCACTGTGAAGCTCTTTGGGGTGTGGGTGTATTAGTTGCAGTTTTTATCATGGTTTTTGTTTTTGTTTTTTGAGCTGGAGTCTCGCTCTATTGCCTAGCCGGGAGTGAAGTGGCACAATCTCAGTTCACCGCAACCTCCACCTCTGGGTTCAAGTGATTCTGCTGCCTCAGCCCACCAAGTAGCTGAGACTACAGGGGTGCAGCACCATACCCGGGTAATTTTTTCTTTTTGTATTTTTAGTAGAGACAGGGTTTCACTATGTTGGTCAGGCTGGTCTCAAACTCCTGACCTCAAATGATTCGTCCGCCTCAGCCTCCCAAAGTGCTGGGATTACAGGCACGAGCCACCTCATCCAGCCTTATCATGGTTTTTGAGACGTTCTAGAAAGCTGATTTCTGTAAGACAAGGTTTTACTGTATTTACATAACTAGTAAATCTGTGGTGCCTATTTATTCTGAAACATGGTAAAATGTGAAAACATAAACTGATTTAGAAGGGTTTAGATAAATTTACATATAAATAATTTATTATATTGTCACCATCTATTAACAACTATTTGTTTTCACATTAACATTCAATTTCTTCATAGAATAATAATAAAAATTACATCTTTATAATAATAATAATATAGGTGGTTAAGAGATGTGACATAGGATTTAGTCATATATTGTTCACGTCTACACTGAAGAAGTCCTTCAGAAATTTTAAGTCATCAGCACTCATGTAAATAATTCAAGAACAATAATAGAAAATTTGTGATTTACAAAAGTCCTACTTAACAAAACACCGAGTAGTAATTATCGATTCTTTGTCTGTGAAAGCAATTGAACATTTCCATTTAATTTCTTTTGCATTTAATATGATGGACAAGAAACTTATTTTAGGATAAATTTAGTCTATTTGATATATAAATGTGTTGGAAATAGCTTGAGCCTTTTTGTTGAAATTTTGTGTTTTTTTTTAATTGACAAATAATAATTGTACCTATTTATGGAGTATAATGTGATGTTTAGATACATGTATGCATATCGGAATGATCAAATCATGCTAATTAGTGTATCTACCACCTCAAATACTTATCATTTCTTTTTGCTCAGAATATTTAAAATTAATATGTTATTTAAAAATAGCTAATATTAATTAAATTAATTAAATTTTAATAATAATAGAACATGTTAAGATACACAATACAGTATAATTAACTATAGTTACCATGTTGTGCAATAGATCACCAGAACCTTCAGTTACAGCAGTTTTCATTGTTAGTGCTAATATATATATATATTTTTATATATTATATATATATATAATTCTTTTAATGTGCAAACTCGGATTCACAGAAACAATGGGGTTAATTGCAAACTATACTTCCCTGGGACAACAAATCACAGTTTTGAAATTGTTTTTGATTTGATATATCTAGCACTTCGATTACAAATAAACTCGGAGGCGGTGTACTTTCCTAGATGGTCAGGTGAAGCTTAACAGGAAGTCAAGAGGCGGCTCTTGGTGAGGGCTCTGTGAATAAACGCATCTCTAGTCTCAACAGAAGCATTTTAATTCCCTGTGATTTACATGGTATACTCCCCATCCACCCTGTCTGAAAATGTTTCCCTTTGGAGTTGACTAGAAAGGTCTTTCTTTCTTTCTTTCTTTCTTTCTTTGTTATTTTCCTTTTTTGGTTATTTTGTTGTTTAAAACAACATCACAGAATAGTCAGATTCTTAGTAGTTATATTTTATAGACTTTTTTTCATTACAAAAAAGAAGGAAACATCATATGAAAGATTTGCAGATATTATAAGTAGGAAAACATCTTAAAAAATACATTTAAATCTTCCAAAATGCAAAAAGCATGTCTTTCTTTTTATGAAATCAATTATATAAAATCATCTATGATATTTGTGGGAGAGGGTTTGATGCTTTCAATTTTACTGTAATTTTGAATCAAGATCATAGTTTATATGATGAATAGATAAAATACATGTAATAGATAAAATATAATGCATTCTTTGAAATATTTATGACCTTAAAACTACATTTTAGTCTTAGGATTACTGGAATGAAACCTAGATTTCTACAACAAAATGCCTAAGTATATAAATTATGACAATCTTATATGAAGAAATTTCACAAATGGTTAATGGTTGTACTTTTAATTTGTAGTTGAATCAAGTGAATAAAACTTCTCAAGCTATAATTTCTGGGTTGGTTGTTACCCCTCTTACAGAAATGCTTTGATATTTATTTCACACCTTCCTTTCTGCTTAACATCACTGTCGACTGTAGCACCATTTGAGACTTACAAGTGTGACCTGGGAGTGACGGCAAAGCCCACTCTGAGGAAGACACTACTGGCATATTCTAACTGGCTGACTTACTGGGTTAGTCATGTTTTATTCCTGACTTTCAGCAGGAGGCAAACAGGTGCTTTTTAATGTACTTCAAGCACACCAGCTTGAGAACAACAGGCTTGTTAAATGAATGGTTTTCGGGGACTTAATCTGAGCGTCATTAAGGGTAGGAATAGACTTCTAACTGTGGCTTGCAATCTTGTTTCCCAGAGGCATGTGTGGATGTAATGAACTGACTTGAATGTTTCCAGGAGTGCCTGTTACGTGCCAAACTGTTAGGCTTAGCATTTTCATGTACATACATTCTCATTCGATTGTCAGAACAACACAGCGAAGCAGAAGTGTTAGGCAGCTATGAGGCTCAGAGAAGGTAAGCAACTTGCAGAAACTCATGCACTGGGGAAGAGTGAAGAGGTAGCCTAGCTAGAGGCTGGATTTTAATCCAGATGGTCAGGCCAAGTCTAGCATGCTTAACACTTTACTGCATTGTAATGGGAGCCTCTGAGACTTTAAGAGGCCTATATGGAGCTAGAATTCTGACTTTGGTGAAAGATTTCCTATACTTCAAGAAAGTAGAAGTACTACATCTTGTTCTGGGAACATTGCTCCCAGTTCTGGACATGTTTGCCATGTGCACATGTTATTTAATCTGTTAATCTTAGGTTCCTCAATCTAAAAATAACAAGGATATTTCAAGCTATTGCCCACAGATATTATAAATATTAATGTAATAATTATTGCCATAAGTCATTTTAAACTGCTCCAGAAATTTTCTGACTGGTAGATGGATTCAGCAATTCTATTTTCATCCTCCTACAGAGCCCCCACCCTAGGCCCATTCCCCTGCTCACTCCCACTTGGCAAGAACACGTGAAGAACTGACAGAAGACGCTGCAGTAAGTAGTATCATGGCCCCAAGGGTGACAGCAGTAATGACATAAATCTCACTTTTGATTTTGATGAACATTCTTCTTTGCTCTAAGCCTGGTTCTTTTTTAATACTCAATGATTATATGACCAACCAACTGTTTAAAATAATGTATTTAAAAATAAAATTTATAGTTGTAAGCCTCCAGAGATCTACATGTTTATGACAGCATATAGATATTATATGATTTCCATTTCTGTTTTGTCAATTACACTTTAATGCTCTTGATGCTATTTTGTTGTCTTTCTCTAGTAGACTTTATGCTAGACCACTTTCAAGATAGAAAGGAATATAGAAATGTTCAATAATAAATAACCTTTATATTCCAGGAAAAGAAGAAAGATGTAATAACTAAAATAAATAGCAAAGAGCCAAAAGTTATTGAAGAAGAATGCAGTAAAACAAAACTCATGCTAAAATATGCCTTTAAGCCTTATCTCTGTCTCCTAGTTTCTGTGTGAATCAAGTAAGTAACTGAATGTATCTTAGCTGCAATTTCCTTAGGTGCTAAAATGGACTAAATAAAAACATAAGTGGGTTAGAGAGAGGGAGTGGGAAGTAAGTAGAATAACACTTGTGAAATCCAAATGTAAGTTATTGCTCAATTCAATTCCTTCAGTTAAAATTTGAAGCTTAATTCACCTTTGCTATTTGATCACTACACATCAGTAGTAAATTCTGTTAGTAAAATAGTCTAATATTTATAGTTAGCATGATAGTTTTTTCATATTGTTATAAGTGAAGATGCCAAAATATTTTATGCCACTTTTTCCCAGTTATTTCTCAAACTCAAGAAGTTACATCTAAGAAGTTCCAAATATTAGATTGAAATATTAATAATTAAACTCCAAGTTATTTTGTTAATATCTCACATTATTGAGTTTCCCAGTTTTCCTAAAATATAGTATACTTGAATAGTGCTGCCCAAATTATGAGAAGTGTCTTCTCTTATAAGCAGAGGAAGATTTGGATGTGGAGATACACAGGGAGAATGAGATATGATGATGGAGGCAGAGATTGGGTTTATGTGCCTACAGGCCAAGGAACACCACGACGTGCTGGGAACTATCAGAACCTAGGAGAGAGTCAGGAAACACATTCTCCTTCAGAGTCTCCAGTTGCATCAACTCTGCCACTTCCTTGATTTTCGAACTGAGAAAGTAAATTTCTGTTGTTTTAAGCACATTAGACCGTGGTACATTGTTAAGGAAACAATAGGAAACTATCAGGTGCCGATAAAGACATACCTAGGACTGGGAAACTTATGAAAGAAAGAGGTTTATTGGACGTACAGTTTCACATGGCTGGGGAGGCTTCACAATCATGGTGGAAGGTGAAAGGCGTATCTCACATCCTGGCAGACGAGAGAAGACAGCTTGAACAGAAAAAACTCCCCTTTTTAAAACCATTAGATCTCATGAGACTTACTCACTATCATCAGAACAGCACAGGAGAGACCTGCCCCATGATTTTGTTGCCTCCCGCTGGGTTCCTCCCAATACAGATGGGAATTCAAGATGACATTTGGGTGGGGACACAGTCAAACTATATCATTCCACCTCTGGCACCTCCCAAATCTCATGTCCTCACATTTCAAAACCAATCATGCCTTTCCAACAGTACCCCAAAGTCTCAACTCATTCCAACCTTAACTCAAATGTCGACAGTCCAAAGTTTCGTTTGAGACAAGGCAAGTCCCTTCTGCCTATGAGCCTGTAATATCAAAAGCAAGTTAGTTATACTTCCTAGATACAATGGGAGTACAGGCATAGGTAAACACAGCCATTCCAAATGGGAAAATTTGGCCAAAACAAAGGGGCTACAGACCCCATGCAAGTCTGAAATCTGGTGGGCAGTCAAATCTTAAAGCTCCAGAATGATGTCCTTTAACTCCATGTCTCACATCCAGGTCACACTGATGCAAGAGGTGGGCTCCCATGGTCTTGTACAGCTCCTCCCCTATGGCTTTGCAGGGTGGAGCCTACCTCCTGGCTGCTTTCATAGGCTTCCCTTGAGTGTCTGTGGCTTTTCCAGGTACACAATGTAAGCTGTTAGTGGATCTATCATTCTGGGGGCTGGAGGACAGTGGCCCTCTTCTCACAGCTCCACTAGGCAGTAGGGACTCTGCGGAGGGGGTTCTTACCCTACATTTCCCTTTTACACTGCCCTAGCTGAGGTTTTCCAGGAGAGCCCCACCCCTGCGACAAAATTCTGCCTGGTCATCCAGGCATTTGCATACATCCTCTGAAATCTAGGCAGAGGTTGTCAAACCCCAATTGTTGACTTCTGTGCACTTGCAGGTTTGACACCATGTGAAAGTTGCCAAGGCTTGGGGCTTGCACCCTCTGAGCTTGCATCACGGCTCGAGCTCTTTGTTGACCCCTTACAGCCACAGGTGGAGCAGCAGGGATGCAAGGCACCAAGTCCCTAGGCTGCACACAGTACAGGGACCCTGGGCCCAGCCCACAAAACCACTTTTTGCTCCTAGATCTCTGGGAAACACAGCCAAACCATATCATACACACACACACACACACACACACACAGCCATGCACTATAATCAGGATATATTCTAAAATATGTATCCCCCTTAATGATGGTGAAACGTTCTAAGAAATGCATTCTTAGACAATTATGTCATTGTGCAAACATCATAGAGTATACTCACACATTCCCAGATAATATATGTATTTTTATTTCTATAGATTTTTAAAATATGAAAAACCAAACGTCTCAACATCATTGCTGAATATCAATCATTTCTTGTACTTGATCTGCAGTGCCAATATCAAGTGCTATATATCAGGTTGCATGTATGCTCCCTTATACTCTTATGGGACCACCATAGTATATGTGGTCCATCATTGACTAAAACATTGTTATATGGTGAAACATTATATGCTTATAAAAACACGCACACGCATACTGTTTCTATTATAAGAAAATCGAAGATAAGAGTTTCCACCCCAGTTACTCTCTTAATGTATAAATTTACATTCAAATTAAAATGACTATCATTTGTTCAAAACTATAATTTGAGATTAACCATGTAAACTTAACATACCTGATTTGAATGGAGATCATCTAGGAAAAGAATAATCATAAATATTTTTATAAATTGTATTCATATTTTATTGTAATTTTATTCATATACATTATGTGCCCTATTCAGAGAAGAATCAAATTTGTATTTTTATATTTTATTATGAGAATATTTTTCCCATAACAGCAAAATAAAGTCAATGGTATAGCAAATTGTTCATATTAGTTGGTTTTAATTTTTTTTGACAGGTATTACAGAATCACATTTAATGAACTCATATTCAATAAGAAATAATGTTTAATAGGCTTACATAAAACATTGTTAACTTTTTAGAGTTTCTAATTGTTTTTGTTTTGCTAGAATTTGAGTGAATTAGATTACAGAAGCAGATTCGGGAGAATTTTTTTTTAATTAGATTTAAGGTTGTACTGTGAATATAGTTACCTAAATATGGAAATGATAAGACTCCAAATTTAAATCCAGTGTTCTTTTTTAAAAAACATAAAACTAAGACAATATTATTTTATGCTTTTTTAGTGAGATTAACCCAGTCATTTTGACATTTTGTTATTTTTGTTATATTAACTAGCAAACCCCATAGAAGAGTTCAAATAAGATTCATTTTGCTGTTATGAACAGTTAGAGATAAGATAACGAGCACAAATACTGAGAATTTTTTAAAGTGCTGTTCAATGAGTGTCATTATTTTTCTACAATTCACACTTAAATAATACAAAGCAGACATTTAAACTAGGTTTTAAAGTGTTTAAAATATCTTCTCTTATCTCTCTTAATGAAGAATGTGAAAACATTAAATTCTCTATAAATATTAGTAAAAATGCTTTCTACGCTTTCATGACTTTACCTCGTTAATATTTTGTTTCTGAGGGATCACAGGAGGGGGAGGACGTGAATTTAACCTAGTTTTGAATAATGGAAATACCTAGAGAGCAAACTTTACATCTTAGAAATTATTTACGCAGCATAGCAGCATAGTCTATAAAATTTAGAGCTGGTACAAATTTTTCAGTTAGTTATAAATATTACAAATTTGAGACAATTAAAGTGTAATAAAACACAGTGATGCTACTCACACATTATTATTGAAATAGAAAATTAAAGGTGTATTGAAGACAAAAAGGAAGAGAAAGCGAGTTAATTCTGCTCACCTATGAACCTTTCGGGTTATGATAGAAAAATGCATTATCATAGAACATTTTAAAGATTTTTTAGATCTAGAAAGAAAAGTGAGAGACTATGAATAAATGAGGTGTTAGCTGAAGGTCATTTTAACTGTGCTAATTTAGAAATATACTAGAAAAAAAGAAGTTTCCATTTCTTAATGAGACACAATATATGCACAGGAGATATGATTAGATATGGTCTGAGATCCTGTTTGGACACCTTCTTAATTATCTTCAATAAAAATGAAATTTTAGAAATGAGATTAATTCAACAAATCAATTGATAATGACTAATTAATTGATGTCAGTTATCATTTATAAAGCAGTTTGAAGATGGAACATGCTAAGAGTGTTAAGTATTATTATTAAGATTGTAATGATGAAGAATGTGAATAAAAAATCTGACATGGGGGCCATTTGTATTATGGACATGATAAAATATGGCATAGTGTTTAGGAAGAGATGTGCTCTTGTTTCTTAGGTGTCTTTTCTTTTGCTTATACAATAAAGGTGTATTTTCAATTCCCTCTCTTGGGTTTATTTCTAATGTCAATAGGTAAGTAAAAAGTATATACAGGGCCCCTATTATATACCAGATATTATTCTGACATTAAGAATTTGGTAGTGAGCAAAATAAGCCAAACTCTTGCTTTTAAGGAATGTCATTCTGCTGAAAGAAGCAAAACTAAAGAAGTAAGCACAGAAATAAGAATTTCAGAGACCATTTGGATAAAATGCGCTAAGACGAATTGATGGAGGGTGTTTGGTGTGTACTATTGGCTAGGATAAATTGATGGAGGGTGTTTGGTGTGTACTATTGGCTAGGATAAATTGATGGAGGGTGTTTGGTGTGTACTATTGGCTAGGATAAATTGATGGAGGGTGTTTGGTGTGTAGGTAGGGCTCTATATTCAAGGATAAAATGATTGGGGCTATTCCATGTGTAGGTATGGTTCTATATTGGCTAGGATAAAATGATGGAGGGTGTTTGGTATATAGTAGGGCTCTATATTGGCTAAGATAAAATGATGGACGGTGTTTGGTGTGTAGTAGGGCTGTATATTCAAGGGTAAAATGAGCGTGTTTGGTGTGTAGGTAGTCTCTCTAAGGGCTAGGATAATAACAATGGAGGGTGTTTGGTATGTAGGCAGGGCTCTATATTCAAGGATGAAATGATGGAGGGTGTATGGTGTGTAGTAGGGCTCTATATTGGCTGGGTAATCTGGGAAGCTCCTCTGAGCTCTGACAGTAGGCCTGAACAATAAAGAAACAGCCTACTAAAGAGCAAAGAAAGCAACAAATATGAGAGCCCAAGTCAGGAACAAACTTGTCAAGTTCAAGACACAGAAACAAATCAAATACATGTAGAGTGTGCTGAGGACATAGTAGAATATGAAATCAAAGACATCAGCAAAGGCATCGGGAATGCATTCTAGTTGGAGTGAGAAGTTATTGGAAGACTCAGAGAAAGCGACTGATCTGATTTTTACTGTGGGTGCTAAATAAAATTCACGCATCGCAAGCGTTTCAATAATATTTAGCAACTTTAACAAGCAGCTTAACTATCATTATGCATCTGTTTTCAAACATACTCCCTCAGTCCTCTGTGATGCTTCACACTTATTTACAACGAATCCTACCACCATCAGCTCAGACAACCATTAATCTGCTTCCTGTTTCTGTAAATTTGCTTTTTATGAAAGGAGTTTCATATACGGGGATTCATATTATATTGGTCAAAGAGCTGGAGGCAGCTTATACCAGGAAAATAGTAGGAGAGATAGTGAGAGGTGTTCCGGTTTGAGATTTGTTTTGGTGGTAGAGCTGACCGGTTCTTCTGTTGAATTCATTGGGGAGTTTGAGGAGACTACAAGGACAAATAAATAATTCTCAGATTTAAAAACAATGATATGTGTGATTAGGAAGGTGGTGATCCCATCATGATGACAAAAAAATCTTCAAGGAGAAAATATGCATTTGTTTTTGGCATATAGTATTTCAGACTTTTATTAAATATTAAACTATAGATATAAAATAAGCAGTAGGGGATAATAAATCTGGGAGTCGTCAGAGGACCAGTGTTTAAACTGCAGGCGTGTATGAGATTACCTAGTGAGATATGAGAGAGTGAGACTGAGACAGAGAGAGAAAGAGAACATCAAGTCCCTGGAAACACTAACAGCCCAGCATATATAATTTGCAGAGCCCACTACTAAATAAAAATGCAGCCCCTTTCAAAACAAATTTCTAGAAACTTGAATAACCTCCAGGTCCTAGTCTAGCATGTAAGGAGTTTAGAAGCCGTCACTCTTTTGTGACAAGTAAAAACACACAAACTAAAAAAAGTCGACAACTCTTCTAAGATGCATCGTAGAAGTGAGCTCACAACTAAGAAGACAGATAAGTGGATATAGGGACTCACAATGTACTGTAGCAGAAACCCAGGAATGGAAATCTCTTGGGAACCAGTGTCAGGTTGGAAAATCTGAAAGTAATCGATGAATTGCTCGAGGCTAGTGTGAACAAGTCAGAGATTCAAAAACTTCAGGGAAACTTAGTCATAGGGAGGTTCTCCTACTTTTGTGAATTTTACCTTCAGGAACTCTACCAGGTATCACAGTCACCCCTTAAGTTTCTGGGGAAGGGGAAAGGTAACCGTTTTAAAATTCAACAGAGTATTCTCTTCTTTTGAGCAAAGCCTGCTCTCAGGAAAAAATATTTCACTAGAGCTTAACTTGCTGCGATTATGTTAGAGCCCAGTGCATCTAGGTAGAAGGAAATATCCAACTCTAGTAGTTTCTTTTACCTCGGACATTATGCCTGACTTTCAACAAAAAACTATTAAAAGGCAGAAACAAACTTTAAAGACATGGGCATATCACCTGACATTGGTAGTTGCTCATGTCTAAGTGAAATGATTGACAGCAATGATACGAGGAACAGAAGAGTGGAACTGGGTATATTTTATTCTTATGAAGTACTTGTATTACCAGGGAAGATGAATAATGTTATTGGAAACTGATTAGTTGTAAATGTATATTCCAAGCTCTAGGGAAAGCACTAAAAAAGTGAAAAATAAACACACAAAGACAACATTTAAAAAACTGGATGTGATAGGAAAGAAGAGAAAATGGAATAATAAAATGTTCAGTTAAAAAAATCAAAAAAGGTAGCCGGGTGCAGTGGCTCACGTCTGTAATCCTAGCACTTTGGGAGGCCGAGGCGGGCGGATCACGAGGTCAGGAGATCCAGACCATTCTGGCTAACACGGTGAAACCCCGACTCTACTAAAAAAAAAAAAAAAAAAAAAAAACAACTAGCCGGGAGTGGTGGCGGCGCCTGTAGCTCCAGCTACTCGCGAGGCTGAGGCAGGAGAATGGAGGGAACCCGGAGGCGGAGCTTGCAGTGAGCCGAGATCATCGCGCCACCGCACTCCAGCCTGGGCGACAGAGCGAGACTCCGTCTCAAAAACAAAAACAAAACAAACAAAAAATCACGAAAGCAGAAAATGTGTGGAAGGCATAAACAGGAACAAAGAACAAGATCAGCAGATCAGCAAATAGAAAACAATAATAAATATGGTAGACATTAATCCAAACTCATCAATAATCACCTTAAACTTTGATTAAAAAACGTTGTGAGAGTGGATCATAAAACAGGACTCAACTACATATTTTCTACAAAACCTCCATTATATAAGAATGCATATAAATTAGAAGTAAATGAAGAAAGAAAGATATAGCATGCCAACACCAATAAAAATGGAAGTGCCTATATTAATTTCAGAAAGCGCAGACAGATTCTGAGCAAGAAAAGTTACCAGCCATAAAGAGGAGCATTACATGATGATAAAGGGATCAATTTTTCATGAAGACATAACAATCCTTAACATACAGGTACCTAACAATAGAGGTTCAAAATATGTGAAGCAAAAATGGATAGAACTGCAAAGAGAAATACATGAATCCACTGTTATAGTTACAGATGATAGCATACCTCTTATCAGAAATAGATGCAGTAGGAAGGAAATAAACTGGGACATAGCTGTATTCAACAGCACCATCAGCTAACTGGATATCATTCATATCTATAGACTACATTATCAAACAAAATAATACACATTCTTCCCTAGTTCACATAGAATGTTCACCAAGATACCACCACATTGAGGATCAGAAAACACACCCAACAAATGTAAAATATAAATTATATACCATCTGCTCTCAGATCAAAATATAATTAACTGGAAATCAGTAACAGAAAGTCACTTGAAGATTCCAAAATACTTGCAGATTACACAGCACACTTTTAGATGATATATGGAACAAATAAGAAATCTCAAGATCAATATAAAAATATTTTGAACTAAATTAAAATGAAAATGCAACTTATCAAAAGTTGTGATATGTAGTGAAAGCAGTGCTTAATGGGAAATTTATAGCATTGAATGCATTAATTACAAAAGAAGAAAGATCCAAACCCAATAATCTGAGATATTGCTTTAGAAAATTTGGAAAAGAAGAGCAAATTTAATTTAAAGTAAGTAGAAGAAAAGATACAAATGAAAATCAGAGCAGAGATTAGTGGAAGTGAAAAGAGGAAATTGAGAAAATCAACAGTCAAAACCTTATTCTTTAAAAAGACCAATAAAATCAATAAGCCAAGGCTGACTAAGAAAAAAATGTTAGAGAAGGCCAATTACTAATACCAGAAATAAAAGATAAATTATTACTGCAGATGCCGTGGACATAAAAGGGATAATAAAGGAATACTATGAACAACTCTCTGCCAATAAACGTGATAACCTGGATGAAATGGACCAATTCCTTAAAAGACACAATCTGCCAAAACTCACACAACAAGGAATAAACATCTGAATGGGCCTGTATCTATTAAGAAATTGAATTAATAACTTGTAAACTTCCAAAAGAGAAAACACTGGGCCTTGCTGGATTCACTGGTGAATTCTACTGAACATTTAAGGAATAAACTACACCAATTTTCCACAATTTCCCCCAGAAGATAGAAGGAGAAAGTGTACTTTCTAACTCATGCTATGAGGCAAGCATCATCCGTCACCTTATACTAAAACTAGACAAAAATATTGCAAGAATAGAAAACTACAGACCAATATCTCTCATAAACATAGATGTAAAAATCTTCAATAAAATAGTAGCTAATTGAATCCAACAAATGTATAAAATGAATATTTACCATGTCAAAGTGAAATTTATTCCAGGTATGCAAGACTGATTCAACATATGAAAATCAGTTAATGTAATCCATCATATCTATAGACTAATGAAGAAAAAATCACATGATTATATCAATATACAAAAAGAATTTGACAAAATTCAAAATGATTTATGATGAAAACTCTCCTCAAACTAGGATTAGAGAAGAATATCCTCAAATTGACAAAGAATATCTACTAAAGACCTATAGCTAATACCATACTTGATGAAAAGCTCTAAATTTTCCTGCTAAGTCAAGAACAAGACAAGGATGTCCCTTCTTATCCCTGATTGCTAACATTGTACGATAAATTCTAGAAAATGCATAAGACAACAAAAGGAAACACAAAGAATACATATTGGAAAAATGTATAAAACTGTAATCATTTGCAGATGACATGATTGTCTTTATAGAAAATCTTAAAGAATGGACAAAAAGTCATGGCACTAAAAAGCAATTATAGTTAGGTGGTAGGATACAAAGTTAATATACAAAAGTCAATTTGTTTCCTCTATACCAGCAATAAACAATTACTTATTTACATTAGCATCCCCAAAAATAAAATACTTAGGCATAAATCTAACAAAAATAGATAAGAAAACCTATACAGAATAGCTATAAAAATCTGAGGGAAAATATCTAAGAACTTCATAGATGAAGAAATATTCTATATCATACAATAGAAAGATATATTGTAAAGATGTCAGTTCTTCCCAATTCGATGTGTAAGTTCGACACAATCCCAATAGAAATATCAATCAGTTATCTTGTAGATATCATCAAATTCTTTCTAGTGTCTATATGGTGCATGAAAAATCACAGAAAAGCCAACTCAATGTTGAAGTATAAGAAGAAAGTTGAAGAATTAATACCACCTGACTTCAAGAGTTGTTATAAGCTACAATAATACAATAATTAAGATGGTGTGGTTTTGGCAAATGAATAGACAAGTAGATAAATGAAACAGAATAGAGAGCTCACAAACTGATCCATATAAGCAACTGATCTTTGAGAAAGGTGCAACAGCAAGACAAAGGAGAAAAGATAGTCTTTTTAACAAATGGTTCTGGAACCATTTAGCACATACATGACAACACACAAATATAGGCCCAGACTTTACATCTCTGACAAAAATTAACTCAAAATGGATCACAACCTAAATGTAAAATGCACAACTATGAACCTCATTAAAATTAACATAGGAAAAAATCTAGTTCACTTTGGGTATGGTGGTGACTTTTTAGATACAACACCAAAGGGATGATTTATGAAAGAAATAATTAGTTGTATTTCTTTGAAATTTAAAACTTCACTTCTGTAAACAAACAAACAAACAAAAAACTGTCAAGAGGATGAGAAAACAAGCCACAGATGGGGTGAAAATGTTTGTGGAAAACATGTCTAATAATGGACCATTGTCCAAATATGCAAATAAGCCTTAAAACTAAGCAATAAGAAAATGAACAATCCAATTTTAAAATGGGCAAAAGACCTGAATAGACCCCTCACTAAAGAAGATAAACAGATGGTGAACAAACATATGAAAAGATGTTCGATATTGTATATCAATAGGGAATGGCAAAGTAAAAAAATAATGAAATACTACTACAAACCTATTAGAATCCAAAATACTGACAACATCAAATGCTGACAAGGATGTGAAGCAACCTGAATTCTCATTCATTCCTGCTTGCAACAAAACAGTACAACCACTTGGAAGATAATTTGGCAGTTTCTTATAAAACCAAACATACTGTTACTATATGATCTAGCAATTGTATTTCTTGTTGTTTCTGAAAATGAATTGAAAACTTATGTCCATGTAAAAACTTGCATGAGTGTTTATAGATGATTTTTCATAATTGCCAAAACTTTGGAGCAAACAATATATTCTACAGTTGGTAAGTGAATAAAGAAACTACTGTACAACCAGACAATAAAATATTTTTCAACACTGAAAAGAAATGAGCTATCAACAGGAAAAGACAGAGAAATCTTAAATACATAATGCTAAGCAAAAGAAGCCAATCTGAAAAGGTTACATCCCTGTATGAGTATACAACTATGTGACACTCTGGGAAAGGCAAAAGTGTGGAGACAGAAAAGGATTGGTGGTTACCAGGGGCTGGTGGAGGGAGAGACAAATAGGTGGAATACCTAGGATTTTTAGGGCAGTGAAACTATGCTATATGATGCTACAATGGTAGATACATGTCATACTACATTTGTCCACAAACCATAGGATGTACAACCACCAAGAATGAGCCCCAGTGTAAACTTTGATGTGTCAATGTAGGTTCACTGATTGTAACAAATGTACCTCTGTGCCGGGACCCAATGATAATTTGGGAGACTGTAGTGGCAAGTGGGTGCAGGGAGGGATATATGGAAACTTCTATACTTTCTGCTTAATTTTGCTGTGAAGCTAGCATGGCTTTAACAATTAACATGTATTAATTTTTTTAATTACTGAGAACTTTAAAAGGCAGCAGCAGAGAATTAAATGTAGCATAAGACTCTTAAGTAGGAAGCTCTGTAACACTGCACAGTTGACACACCCATGAAATTGGCCCTAAAGTTGGGGGAAAAGAAGACATCAAAGGAAACTGTGTCTTAGAGAAACTTAAAGAAATGAAGATCTTATGAACCCCACAAAATTGAGATGTTGAAGGCCTAGGTCCCAAAGTCACTTGTCTTTGGAGATAGGACCTTTCAAGATGTAAGTAAGTGTGAAAGAGGTGACCAAGCATCACCAAGCTTGAATGTGATAGAACTGATGTCCTTATGAGGAGGGGTCACCAGAGATCTCTCTTTCTACACACACACACACACACACACACACACACACAGAGAGACCCACACACCACACACACACACATGGAGAGAGACAAAAGACCATGTGAGGACACAGCCAGAAGGCTGCCATCTGCAAACCAAGAAGAAAGTCTTTATCAGAACCCAATCTTGATGGCAATTCGATCTTGGACTTCTAGTCTCCAGAACTGTGGGAAAATAAATTTTTATTGTTTAAGGCATCCAGTCTGTGGTACTTTGTTAGGGCAGCCCTAGTAGACTAATACAAAAGGTTTCAAAGAGGGAGTAGTGGCTACGTCCAATGCTACTGAAAAGCAACGTAGAATGAACATTGAGATTTGATGACAGCTGTAGGGATTAATGTCATCTGTCACGTCTGTAAGATCTCTTTTATTTTATAAAAAGGAGAGCCTGTTTGAGACAGTTTGACCAGACAATGCAAATGAGGCAAAAGAGATGCTCAATTATCAAGTATAAACTAGTTCTTTGTAATGGTCAACATTTTACTTTCATATTGTTTTCCAATGCCATTATTATGAAATTAGATTTCTTGTACCCTAATTCATTCTGCAAATCTCTATTAACCTAATCGCGTGAAAATTAAAATTTTCATGCATGTCCTGTAGTCAAAGACTCTTGCTTTTGAGATGAAGTCTAGGTATTTTACCATGGGATCTAAAATCTTCCTAATACAATTCCAGTAATTTGATATGATTTCTTCTTCACAAATTCTAGAATGAAATTTTTGCCCCTGGGGTGAGTTTACCTAAGACTATCCTCATGCTCCATGATTCACGCAGGACTCACATAAAGCTGTTATAGTTTGGGTTACAGTTTATTACCATGAAGGGATTCAGATTAAAATTAGCAAGGGGAAAGGTATACAGGGAAAAATCTAGGAGAAACTAGGCACAAATTTCCATGTCTTATCTCCCAGAAAGCCATGCAGACATGCTTAATTCTCTTAGAAATAATATGTGAGAATGCATTCAAAGTTTTGTCAAACAGGGAAGCTCGCATACACCTTGGTATCTAGCATTTTTATTGAGGTGAATCACATAGACATGCAGCCTGTAAGGGAATGACCTCCGCTATTCAAACTCCAGCTCCCCAGAGAAAAGATGGGCTTTTCATCAACTACATGTTGGCATAAGCTATCTGATCAAATTGATACCAGGTAGCCTAATGCCTCAGGCATACAACAATGCTCATTGGGCAGAATATTCCAGGGTTCACACTTGACTTTGCAGGAGCAGACCAAAATCTGTCCTGCATAACCTTCCCAAAATAGCTTTCTTACTTGATTTTAAGTCGAGAGGCAAAGATGGAGCTGTGGAAAGGGGAGTGTGGGGAAAGGAGACACCATTTAGTTAATATTTACCATATGTATCAAGTATTGGGTCAGGCACTACAAATGCATTGTCTGTTTTATCCTCATGACAGCCTTTTAAGTTGGTTAGGATTCATTTATTTGTTTGCTTAAAAAATATTTACTAAGGGGCTGCTGAAGTGTCTTGTGACACTTTCTATGTCTGGAAGGATTTTGTAAATCCTTAGTTACAATCCTTAGTTTCAGAGTGATTTACATACCAAAAGCTTATAATGGAGACAATTCTATTTAATTCAATAAATGTTTACTAAATGCTTATTATATACTGTGCTGAATTTAAGTTTATGACTTGTATGCACTATATTTTCTGTAACTATTAAAGAGTGGAGATGATAACACCCACTGATAATAAATTTTCCACATTTAGTTGCACTTAAAATTTAAAGTCTTCATCATGTATTTTATTCATATACAATTTCTTGATTACAAAGCAATCCATAATTGTTATTAAAATATTCAAAAAATACAGAGTATAAAAACAAAACTGAAATCACTTATTAGCGCATTCAATCTGAAAAATTATAGCTAATTTAGCTATCATCCCACATAGCCTGATCCTGCACATAGCTGTAATCTTGCTCTTAATAGCAAAATCATTGTATTACAGGAAAGGGGTCCTGATCCAAACCCCAAGAAAGGGTTCTTGGATCTTGCATAAGAAAGAATTTAGGGCAAGTCTGTAAATTGAAAACAAGCTTATTAGAAAAGTAAAGGAATAAAGGAATGGCTACCCCATAGACAGAGTCCCCACGAGGGCTGCTGGTTGTCCATTTTTATGGTTATTTCTTGATTATACGGTAAACAAGGGGTGGATTATTCATGCCTCCCCTTTTTAGACCATATAGGGTAACTTCCTGATGTTGCCATGGCATTTGTGAACTGTCATGGTGCTGGTGGGAGTGTAGCAGTGAGGACGACCAGAGGTTACTCCCGTCACCATCTTGGTTTTGGTGGGTTTTAGCCAGCTTCTTTACTGGAAACTGTTTTATCAGACAGGAATTTATGACCTGTATTTTGTGCCACCCTCCTATCTCATCCTGTGACTTAGAATGCCATTACTATCTGGGAATGCAGCCCAGTAGGTCTCCGCCTCATTTTACCCAGCTCCTATTCAAGATGGAGTTGCTCTGGTTTACATGCCTCTGACAATTGCATCTCCATAGTGTTACTTTGCTGAAACCCCAGGGGTTTGATCTAGGGCCTGCTACTCGCCACACAGAAAACCAATCACTGACACAATGATTATCGCCAAGGAAAAAGGTTTTAGTTGGGTGCTACAGTCAAGGGGATGGGTAATCAATCTCAAATTCTTCCCCTGACTGACTAACATGAAGCGTTTGTATAGCAGGGAAGAAATGTAACTGTGTGGGGGGGGAAAAAGGAACTCAGGAGGGTTAAGGTAGCAACCATGATCAATGGGGAAACTTTTGCCTCATTGCCTGAATGTGATGATCTGGTTTTAGTCCTTTGCTATTGTAAGTTTCAAGCTTTAAGACCAGAATGGCCAGTTTCTATGTTTATCTGAAAGAAATATCCATGGGACTACCGAGTCCATTTCAGTTAGGTACGATGTAGCTAGCCATTACAACACAGATTGACATGAACTGCCGTATTTCATTTGTTAACATTTTAAAAATGCTTACAATAGGGCAGGGCTCACACAATGTACTTTTCAT
The DNA here is from genome assembly GCF_009764315.1 of Trachypithecus francoisi. NCBI lineage: Eukaryota > Metazoa > Chordata > Mammalia > Primates > Cercopithecidae > Trachypithecus > Trachypithecus francoisi. The sequence continues at coordinate 173,418,999 of NW_022681454.1, read as the reverse complement.
TTATATTTCACTAACTCCTCTAAGTGACTCATTGATGTGTGTGTTACCATCATTATACAGGGGAGGCTTTGAGGATTAAGGAATTCAAGTAATATACCTAACATTACAGAATTAGGAATAGTGGTTCTAAGTTTTACACAAGGTCTCTCCTATTCCAAAATTCTAAGTCATCTTTAATTATTCCAGGTGTGCATCTCATGTGTCTTTAATAATGTTTCCGGCATCTGGAGAACACGTCTGGTGCCCTGTGCTACTTTTGTATGCCCCTCAATATTTAATATAATGCTATGTTTCAGGCATCTGGAGAACACATCTGGTGCCCTGTGCTACTTTTGTATGCCCCTCAATATTTAATATAACGCTAGGCGCATGTTTGTTTCTAATTAAACTCTTAATTAATTTAATTGAATTTACCATATGGTCTTTGCTATGTCGTTATTAATTTATTTCTGTTATTGATTTGAACTTGGTACAACTACACATAATATCTATTGGTAAAAACATTAAGATGTGTAATTTATGTGGTTTAGTCAAGATACTGTTTTAATAAAACATTTCTGATTTATATTATCAAGAACAGAGCTTCCTATAATTAGTTTTCCCCCCAAATGGTATGTGTCTAAATGTTTTCAAAAGTAAAATCATTGATGAATGTTTAGATTGCACTATTTATCAAATAATGACAAAAATCAAAAGCATAGATCAAATAAATATATGTTAACAAAAATGCACATTTTGTTTCCAGATAACTTACTGGTTAATAAATGGAAAAAAATAATGCAGTATTATTGTAATTTCCATATACCTCCACTCAAGTCGACTTTCTTTTGTGAGGCTTCAGGTCACAGGCTTTTACATACATGCTTTTGCAGTGACTCTTGGGAAAATTGTTCAGCTGTAATACTTATTCACTCCATTTATTTTCTGAAATGTAGTACCAAAAGGGCAATTTAGTTTTTGTTGAGTGCAAAACTATTCAATGGGCCAACAGGTATCAAGATTAGCCATCATGTATGTAAAATAATTGAGAAGCAAAATGATCATGGAGGAAAAAGAAAGTGATACCTTTTTGGAAACAGAGAATATAGGATTTGATCCAATGTTTTGAAATAATTAGGAAAATGTCAGAGAAAAATAAACTTTAGAAAATCCTCAGTAATTTTGAATTTTTCATAATTGCTTTAAGTATCAGCTGAAGTAATCTTGAACAAAATATGTAATAATCAGGTATTGTTTGATTTGAAATATGTATTAATTTGAAATGTTTAGATGGTTAATGTTAGGGAAGAAATTTGTACTTAAAAAATTGTGAGTACTTTTATAACGAAGCAATATGCAAGCAGCATGCCTCTAATGTAAGTAAAGGTGAGTTTTGAGAGTTGGATGTTTTCATATGATAATTAGCTACTCATTAATGTGTGATATCTAATAGATACTTTGAGTTCCTGAAAGTCATTGAAAGCCATGAAACTCAATTATTCTACAAACTCTGTGGATTAGAGTGTTTAATTATGTAAATTCACTGTCTCTCTTCCTTTCCATCTGAATTGGTTTGAATTGGTAGGTTTTAGGTTTACTGGTATGCAAACGCAGGTATTATCTGAAATCTAGAACACTGGAATAGAAATCTTACATATAATATAATTTAGAGTAAAAAAGGGAAGCAAAATCTAGCTTTAGAAAATGTAAAATGGAACAAATTAAAAACTCCACAATGTTATTCATGTTACTATAATGCTTAAAATGTATTATATTATAAACACACCTATATAATTCCAAATTTAGACATAATTAATTGCCAAATTTTTAAGTACTTGTTAACCCTTTAAAAAGTTTGTAAAGTATGGGAATATTTAGACAATGCTTATTGTAAATATCATCTCATTCATTCTCAATATGTATACATACTTAGCTTACTGGCAGAAATCAAGATGCTAAAGTAACATTTTCTGAAAACATATTATCCTTTCAGCATAACATTCAATAATAATGTATAATACTTAACATGTCTTTGATGTATTTGTACCTTTAGCCTAGCCCTCTTCCCTCTACTCTGGATTCCTGTATATAACTGCCTGATTGACATTAGTGTTTGGATGTCCAATAGCCATCTCAAACTTACTATGTGTTTCCCGAAACTTACTTTTCCTCTGACTTTCTTGGTGGAGCTAAGAGTAACTCCATCTTGAATGGCTTAAACCCAGGAGGTAACTCCATCTTGAATGGCTTAAACCCAGGAGACGGAGCTTGCAGTGAGCTGAGATCCGGCCACTGCACTCCAGCACTCCAGCCTGGGCGACAGAGCGAGACTCCGTCTCAAAAATAAAAGAGTAACTCCATCTTTCTAATGTTCAGGTCAACCATCAGCCATCATAGTCTTTCTTGACTCTTTCTCCCAAATGGTATGTCCAAGCCATCAGGAAATCCTGTTGGACACAGTAAATCTTTAAATCTGCATCAAGAACCCATTTTCATTTACCATCTTTACTGTTTGCAACTTGATCCATAATTTCTTGCTGTTTTCCCAGTTCCTCTCTGGGCCTCTTCAGTTCACTGTCTAGTGAACAGCTACAGTGACGCTTTTAAAATTTAAATCTTCACATAGTTTTCTTCAGTGAAAATTGTCAAATGGATTCCTACCATGCCCATACTTCAAGCCAACGTCTTTCTATTGCTCACAAGACACTTCATAATTTGCCTCAGTTACTATCAGTCATTGTTGCTATATTATGTCAAGTTCCCATTTTTTAACTCAAAACAATGAATATAACCCAGTTCATATAACTCAAAGAAGTCAAGAAGATAACCCAATTAGACACTTGACCATAAAATAATATAGCCATATAAATATAATAGCCAAAATCGTGGTTCAAATGGATACAAGCAAATATAATTTTGTGCAATATTGACATTTTTATAAACGTAAGAAAATTATTTTTCTGATTTTTATGTAGAATTTTATAGATTTTTACCAAAAATCTAAGAATATACTTTAGAGTTTTTTTTATTTTGAATATCACTTATTTCTCTTAAGAGAAAGAAAGTAAGTCATAAACTCTGTTCTTCTCTCCTACTTAAATTATTACTAAACCTTAGTGAATACAAGTAAAACACTGGAAAACCTGCTTTATGGAACTGTGTTTGCAGTGATTCAAAATAATATGTTTTGTATTTGCTCACTTTAAAATTGTATTCTGATCCTATTAATGACATATTTAATACTGAGGTACTATTTACACTAATGTGATACCATAATTTGTCTAGTACTAGTGAGGAAAATGAAATCCTTTATGAGTTTACATGGAGAACCTGATCAAAATCATGTGTGTATATGACACAAATACATTCTGTAGATTTATTTGACCTCATTATGTAAACTTACTTTTAATAAAATTAGTAGGAAGGAAATAAAATCTCACAAGGGTATTTGGAAGAGCAAAATATAATGTTAGCATATTTGATTATTCATTAAGTTTACTGTCTTCCTCGTCTGCAATGACATACACTGCCCAACATTTATTTTCTACACATTGTAGTAGAATATAGAATTAATTAAAGGGTAGTCTGCCTGCTACCATTTTTAACTTAGAATGGATCACTTAGGGAAATGCAGGGCAAAAACAAAAATGCTAATAATGATAATTTACCAACAATATAATGGAGCGAAATAGTGAAACACTCATCCATAGAGAATTTTTTTTAGAGCAAACGGAGGAAGAAAAAAAGTCAAAGAGGAAAAGATGTCTCGAGGAAAGGCAAAAGAGAGCTGCTTAACCCCCGGGATTTCTCTTGTGAGAGGCTATTATTTGTATTGATTTTAGTTTGCAAGTTCTCTTTTTCCCTCTCTCTGCTGGCCCACTATGTAATCCATAAATAATAAATACAGAAGCAGTGAGTCATTCTTTCAACTGCAAGCATAGCAACCAGCAGCAGCACACATTAATCCACCAATTGAGCACCATATCATCTCCATCATAAAATACACTTCAAGACCCTAAAACTTCAACTTTCTATTGACTCCAAGGTTCAAACTAAATAATCTGAGGATCGCAGGATGAAAGGATTCTTCCCTGCCGACTATGTCAGTTCTTATTATCACTTTTGCTTTAATTCATACTTTAATGCTTACTTCTTTGCCATTACAATCTGGATTTGAGTAGTGAATGTATACAGCAGCAGCTGTTGTTATTGCATTTAGTAAATTGTTACATATGACCTCTTTCTGGGTGATTTTTATGGGAATCATAAAATCTTCTCCAAGTAATATCATTTTGGTTGTTATTTATCACACAAGTCTGTGAGAAATGGAGAGCTTCAGGCTATAACCAGATAACTAAATGGCTAGTTTATAGGCCCAATGAAAAGACGACAAAAGAAGTGACTAATGTCAATTAAATGACCTTTAGAAAGTAACATTAATTAAGATAATCGTGAATTAATAATAATTCAATGAGTAATTCCACCCTTGGTACTTCCAGTGCTTCAGAGAACTGGACAGTCATATATTATTTGCACAAGAAATTTTCTCATTACATGGCAGCACCATCTTATTTTTAAGAATTTTAAAAAACTTTTTTCTGGTAATATAATAAACAACCAAAAAAGTGTTTAAGTCATTAGTGTGCACCTCAGTAGATTTCAGAACCTGAATACATTTATCACTCCAGCACTCAAAGGAAGAGTCAGGAGTTACCAGCACCCCAAAGTCCCCAGTTGCCTCGATCCAGATACTTTTTTCCACAAAAGTTGACATTAATTCACCAAGGCTGACTTGTAAATATTTGCTTTTTGTCTGGCTTTCTGTGTGTAAAATAGTGTGGTATTTCTCATTTCTGTATAATGTTTGATTGCTTAAATATACTGCAATTTGTTTTTCCATCTGATTGTTGACAGACAGCAGGGCTATTTTTAAATTTTAGAGTAATATATATATAATGTCATTATGAACATTTTTGTACATATTTTTGTCACACATGCATTCTGGGTAATTAGTATGCATATATTCATTTTAGTAGTCATAGGCAAAAAAAAAAAAAAATTGTCAAAGTTGTGACAATTTGGGTTCTTGCTAACAGTTTATGAGCGTTCCAGTTGCTCCATACCCTTGCCAATACTTGGTATTGCTAGTCTCTTTTTTCTTTTTTAAGCTATTCTGACAAGTGTAGTAGTATCACATTTTGACTTAATTGGTATTTCCACAATGTTAATGAAGTTAAACACATTTTTATATCATTACTGGCCATTTGGGTTTCTATCTTGTTTTGCAAAATGTTCAGGTCTTTTGCTTGTTTTCCTCTCAGGCTGTTGGCTTTTCCATTGATTTATGAGTTTTTATATTTTATATACTAAATGCATCCAGCTTGTTTTTTTGATCATGTAATAGTGTCTCTTGGTGAATGAAAGTTCTTAATTTGAACTTAATACAATTTGTCTTTTTAAATATTCATGATTTTTGCAATGGTTCTGTGTAAGAGATATTTGTCTTTTCTAAGGTTATAGATACATTCCTTGATATTTTATTCCAAAAGGTGTATTATTTTCTCATTCACATTTAGATTAATAATCCATGTGCGACAGAGATTTGGAGAAGCTATGCCATCTAATTATGCTAAGTACCATAATCTCTGATTCATAATGAAATATCATTTTGTTTCATAAATTTGATTCTAGGATGACATTTGGTTAATATGTCAGTCTGGGTCCAATCAGTAGAGAATATTATGCAGTAATTTGAAGGGAGAAACTGAAATATAAAGTACTATTCATTGTAACAATACGTTGGAATAATGAGGGATGTCTAATAAGAAACAATGAGAAATCTAGAGTATAGGAATAGCAGATACAAGGAGCATCCACTAACCCTAGAGTTGACATGAACACCCAAGGAAAAACTCCACACACACCATCACCCCAGTCTTAGACCCAGGTCTTGTGAGAGATGACATGACCATGGCTCACTCAGCAGAGAATCAGTTGTGATGGATGCTGATGCAACTTGCTGGAAATCCCTTCTAGGGCCTTGGAAGGCTGTTTACAGGAAGATATCTCCCTAAAGCTACTATCATGCAAAACTATCCAGGGGAGGGTGGGAAAAGTTGCTGGCAGATAGTCGCTGCTGTCCTTCATGCACTTCTGATGGAGAAGCCAACCACACGGCAAGAGCCTAATGCTGGCAAAGCTGCTCACAGCGCAGGAGCTTGGCACTGGAAAACCACATGCAGTGCAGAAGACTACCAAGCAAGCTCACCACAGCCAGAAAGGAAAACCCCTTCTTGCCACAGTGTTGTCCTTCGTAAACTCATAAGTGCAAGGTCAATTTCTGGTTTAAAAATAGACACTGGGCAGATAGATACTCAGGATTTCTTGATTTGACCCTAATATCAGTGGAATGTAGCCATTCCTGTAACTCAATTTGGAAGGTAGATTTTCACCACCAGCATGGCCCTTGGCAGGTGACTACTAGACTGCTCTAGTCTTCATCTGATTCTTTAGATTCCCATATAATTCGGGAATTATCTGGCTCTTCAGGTCCTGAATTGCAATCACTGGAATCAGCCTCTATTAGACCATCAGGCACTCTGGACCATATGGATACCTTACATACCAGGAGGTGGGTATAACTTATTCAAATGTATTGTGAATTACTAAAAATATTCAGTTTCCAAGGTATGTCTCATAAAGGATAAGAAGTTCAATAAAACCATTGATTGATGCTAGTAACAGCACTTTTCTGCTTACAATCATGCAAAAAGTTAAAATACTATTTAAAGAAAATAGACTGACTTACAAATATCATTTCCAGAAATACCTTGAATTCTATCTACACATAGACACCCTGGTTTTAATTTTTTGAGCTTATACTTCAGATTAAAGATTTTAATTGCTTTTATGATATTATTACCCCTGCTTTTCTTTCTGTCTTTAACAATTTATTTTCTAACTTTTTTCTTTATGGTGCTTACATGTCAGCATTTCTCAATATAACCACCTTTGATTCATTGACTTTTTTTTCAAGGATGAAGCTCCTTTCCTTTAAAATTCCTTCTATTTGTACAGCTTCAAGTGTCATCTCTTTGTAAAATGTGTAGGTCTGTATCTCTAACTCTGATATCAATCTAGATTCTGGAGTCATAAATTTCTAATTACTGGTAAAGGATTTATGTTTTATTGCCTTTGCCAGCAACTCAGATTCAGCATAACCACAATCATTCCTGCTAAATGTGTTTTTATCTCGAATTCAAAATTTGTGTTAGTGGCACAATCAGTTGTCTACTATCTAGCTCAACGTTTTCTAGTCTTTTATGCTTAACATTTTTATCTTCACCTTCAACCACTTCCTAGTCCATAACACCCATTACATTTTTAAGTTTCCTAGATTTTTAAATTTATACTTTCTTTTATCCTATACTCTCATTCTCATTACATATACACTAAAAACTACAAGGGCACACAAAAAAGCAACATACGGTGTTAGCAATAAATGATCTTGTCTTTTAAGGGATTGGAATAAAGGCTAAAGGAGTTGATGATTCTACAGTCTATTATTAATAAATATGAAATATGTAATAAAATGCCATTGAATTTGGAGTATATTAACAAACCCTAGGTCGACATTCAAGTGCAGATTAGGTAGAAACACAGGCTAAGCCTAAAAAAGAGTTGGAGAGAATGAAGACCTCATCAAGAACCTTACTTTAATGAGACAAAGCAAATAGAAGGCAAGGAAATTTAAGTTTGGAATATACTCTAAGAGTATTATAATATCAAGAAGGAAGACCTAAACATATTTAATGTTCATGAGAGGTTTGACAGGAAAATTCTTATGTTGGGGAGAAAGGTAGCTACAAAGAAGAAGACAACAAAAAAATTACTGAGATTTTAAAGCCAAAATGAATAATAACATGTTAAATTATAGAATATAAGAATAAGGCATTGTAAGTAACAGATACATATTGAATCACAATTGGTCTTTTAAAAAAAAAGTCTGTAAATGGTTTAGGGTTCACATTTTCCTTTTGTTTAATTTCTTATGGCAATTTTTAAGATACCATTGAGAACTGCACAGAAAAGGAAATTGAAAAAATATGTTACTACAAGAAACTAGATTCCCAGGAGGATAAATGAGATCTTAAGGTCAAGCATAACTCCAGAATTCTACGAATGCATAGAGTCTTTCATTTACTTCTCTGCGAGTTGTCTCCTGAACTTATGTAAGAATTATTTATCTTTCTTTTTCAGAAGTGGGAACTGAAAGAAGGTAAAGTACTTTACCAAAATGTAAAAGCAGTTCAATAATAAAATTCTGAGAGGAGTTCTAGAATCCCTGGTAAACTGATAAAATTGTGAAAATTAAATGTGGTATTATAGAAAATTTCAAATAAGTGGTTCTATGCATCTGCTCATACCTTATTAGATTGATGTACTATTAAAATAAAATTATGTCACTCTTAATACAGTTATTAGGTTCCTTATATTTTCTTGGTATATAAAAACCTCTTAATAGTTTAAAGAATAGTGCCCAGAAATGTACACATTAACCATAACTTTAAAAATTATATATAAACAGCCTATTTGACCTCAGTAATTACTGTTCAACAAATATTTATTTAGTTCATATTATATTCACAAAACTGTGTGTGACTCTGAAGACTATAAAGAGATATTATACTATAATGGGTCAGAGTTTGGTTTTTAGTCTCATGGCCTGGATAGGAAACCTTGCATAATCACATATTTGAGTAAACTAGATGCAATAATTCAACTTCTTTCCTCATCTGTGAAATGTGGATTATTTCATTAAGTTATTGCGAGTGTTAAATGACTTTACTTATTATGAGAGTACTAGAACAGCATCTCACATATAGTTATTGCTCAGTAAATATCAGTTCCTATGAATAAAAGGTACTGTAGCAAATGAAGATGGTGTAAGAAACCAGAGCCATTGTTTCATGATCTTGTGCTGTCATGTTATCAAAAGTATGATTATTTGTCATTCTGAAGTTTTAGAAAAATCATCCTGGGACTGAGTTGAGAATACCTCTATGTTGTAGATTCAAAGAAGAAGAAAAATAATTATTCTGGGAAAAAATATGATCAAGATGCAGGTAGTAGCTGTCAACCAGTTTAAAAAAATGGCCCGAGGGCCAGGTGCAGCGGCTCGCACCTATAATCACAGTATTTTAGAAGGTCAAGGAGGGCAGTTCACTTGAGGCCAAGAGTTCAAGACCAGCCTGGCCAATATGGCGAAGCCCCTTCTCAGCTAAAACTACAAAATAATAGCCAGGCGTGGTGGCACGCAGTTGTAGTACCAGCTACTTGGGAGGCTGAGGCATGAGAATCGCTTGAATCCGTGAGGTAGAGGTTGCAGTGAGCCAAGATCATGCCACTGCACTCCAGCCTGGGCAACAGAGCAAGACTCCATCTAATAAAAAAAAAAGAAAAAAAGCCTGAGGACTCTCTCTTTTGCTCTAATCCTCTCTATCTATGTATCTATCTAATCTCTATCTATCTCCATCTCTTATCTATCTGTCTATCCTTTACGTATCTGCTTTCCTCTCTCTCTCTCTCTCTCTCTCTCTCTCTCTCTCTCTCTCAACCAACTGGTGCTTCTTGGCTATCCTTACATGTTTTTTCACTTCATGTCTGTCCTGCCAGAAGCATCCCTTTTCTTGTGGTACAAGAAACCTCTGGGCAGATTATTATTATGTTAAAAGAGACCACTGACTATAGGGAGACTTCTCGGAGGGAGAATATGGATGACTGATACATTTCCAATGATTACCACTCCTTTGACATATGTGCTACTTTCAGTGATGTAAAGAAGCATTTATATTTTTGAAGTACTAAGGAGGCTGAGGAGTTGAGACACTCTCCTTTCATTAATGATGTGTTTCCAATTTCTTCTTGCTCCTGCAATGTGAGTCTGTGGCCCATGTTACTGCAACAACTGGGCATAGTATTGGTTGTATTTGTGGCAATATGGACTCTAAGTATAACAGAGGAAACTGCCAGGTAAGTACAAACAGGACAAAATCATCTTACTTTCTGTTTCTATCCTTTCTGGTACCTGAAATTGCCTTATCTGGCTCAGTATCTGAAAAGCAATTCATGTAGAATGCAGTGTTGTCTCAGATGGAAAACATAAAAATGGGCTTGTCTGTCTGTAAGTCAGCCACACACCTATATCACTACACAACCCTGCCAGTTTCATGAAGAAAGACTTAAAAAAGAGAATAGATTTTTGTTTTAGGGCTAGATTAGAATACATACTCCAATCACTTTATGATAGACTATTATGATTCCCAGTCCATAACATTGTAATTGGAATAGTAGATGATATGGTTTGGCTGTGTTCCCACCAATATCTCATCTTGAATTGTAGCTCTCATAATCCCACGTCATGGAAGGGACCCAGTGGGAGGAAATTGAATCATGAGGGCTGGTTTTTTCCATGCTGTTCTCATGATAGTGAAAACAACTCATGAGATTTGATGGTTTCATAAAGGGCAGTTCCTCTGCACACACTCTCCTGCCTGCCACCGTGTAAGATGTGCCTTTGCTTCTCCTCTGCCTTCCACCATGATTGTGAGACCTCCTCAGCCATGTGGAACTGTGAGTCCATTAAACTTCTTTCCTTTATAAATTACCCAGTCTTAGGTATGTCTTTATTAGCAATGCGAGAACAGACTAATGTAGCAGAGATTACCTCAGTTTATAGTTTTCTCTTCATGGATTATATTTTCCCTGAATATCTAGTGGGAAAATCTGAAAACCCCATTTTGTTTACGTGAAGTCTTGGTATGTATAGAAAGATGAGACTTGGCATGAAACTATTGACAGTACAATGTGACACCTCACAGAAATGCTCAAGTCAAGACCAGAAACATTTTAAAGGAATAAAAAGCCTTTACAATTGTTCACTCCCTATTGCTTCTTCTGAATATTGAGCCCTGAGATTCTACACTGGTTTGCCTGCCTTTACAGGTACAATATGATCTATATTGTTAGGTTTTTCTGTTTCTGCTTTTGAAGTCCAATGAAGCCACTTTTTAAGCTAGTCTTAAATTATTTCACACAGCATTTGATTTTCCGACCTTTGAACATTCCAGAAACCCCTAGGTTAGATTGCCTCAATAAAAGAGTCAGTCTTCTTGGCACTATCATTAAAGTTTCTGATCCTTATGAGAGCCTACGTAAGAGACGACGGACACCCTGACGACTTGTCAAAAGAAATTTGGCACTCCAGTAGAAGCTGTCATACCAATATTAACGGAACTAATGCTTGTCTTCAACAGAAATCTATTTCACAAAAACCAACCATCAATTTCCCACACTTTAAGCCTTACTAAAAAGTAAAAGTGGAGTACTAGTTTCTTCAAGTAAGACTAAATTTGCAAAAGGTAAGAGCATAGAATTATTTGCACTTAAAATGAATCCTTGTTTAGTGACAGACACTGAATAAATACTAATATTTCACCATAAATAAATAAGAAAGTCAGCTTTAACACTAATGTGATTTGTTTATACTTAAGAATGCATCTTCCTTTGCCAGGCATGGTGGCTCACACCTGTAACCCCAGCACTTTGGGAGGCCGAGGTGGGCAGATCACTTGAGGTCTGAGGTTCAAGACCAGCCTGGCCACCATAGCAAAACCCTGTCTCTACTAAAAACACAAAAATTAGCCAGGCGTGGTGGCAGGTGTCTATAGTCCCAGCTCCCTGGGAGGCTGGGGCAGGAAAACGACTTGCATCCAGGAAGCAAAGGTTGTAGTGAGCTGAGATCTCACTATCGCACTCCAGCCTGGGTGACAGAGCAAGACTCAAGTCTTGGGAAAAAATAAATAAATAAAAGAATATGTCTTCCTTCAAAAAACGTGAACTTTTGTAATTTACACAAACATTGAATTAGCCTGGTGTTTTGGTGACTTTCTTTCAGTCCATGAAAAAGTAACTCCTATTAGAATTACTGTTCCACTAAAAACAACTAAAATTTGGAGAAAATAAAGGAAACAGGAGTTCTAAGTCACTGGACAGCAGGCAGTGCAGCATTGCAATCCTGGAGAGAGTGAATCCTATTATAGTTTTGCTTTCTGCTTGGGGAACAATTTGAAGACTGTAGTGTGGGGCAGGGAAACTAAACTAAGCTCAGCAAGTCTACTTGCATTAAGGAAACTGAAATTGATGTTCAAGGAGGTTTGAGGCAGCTAGAATTTTGGAGTTAAAATACCCAAGAGGAAAGAAGTACACAGAGAAAAACAATTCCAGACATTAAAGGGCTGTGAGACTTTGGCTAAATGCCAATCGGCATGTGCCCTCAATTAAATTCCATAAAGACAAGCAAGAAAAATTTAGGGAGAGAGCAATTCCCAGGCTAACACAAAATTTTAAGGTTTGGAAGGCCAGAAGGGTCAAAATCTGCTGAATACCAGAGGTATGCAGTAAAGAACACAGAATAATTGGACCTTAGCGGTAAGACTAAAATAGGCCTAGTCTCAAAATAAAATGCTCCTGTACCCCCACGAAAACACAAATGAATAAATAACTTAAAGAAAAGAAAAAAGAAAAACAAAAAACAAACAACAAACAAACAAAAAACAGAGAAAAGCTAAAACTAATTGTACGTGGTTGAATTCTCTACTAGAACAGAGTTCAGCAAACTGGAAAGAATATAACAAAATCCAGCACTTCACAGATTAGAATGAACAATATTCAACATCCTTGCTAAAACAGCAGAAAATATGACCCATATCAGGAGAAAAACCTGACAATAAAAAATAAATAAATGGCAAGAATGACGGAAATAGCCAAGGCTCTAAAAGAGATGTAAAATAAAATATATTAAAGGAAACTTCTCTAAGTGGGATTTACAGTGGATTTGATGAAATAACTGGAGAAACTGAAAACAATGTAACATAAAACATCCAAAATGAAGCACAGAGAGAAGACGCAGTGAAGGAAAGAAAAGATAAGAAAGTGAGCCTAAGTCGCTCATGAAATAATAACACATATGTAATTGAGGTCTTAGAAAAGGCTAGGAAGCAGAACATACATTGGAAGAAATCGTATCTGAAAATGTTTCAATTTTGATGAAATTCGCAAACCTAGAGATCCAAAAAGTAGTACAAACTGCAAGCAATACAAAAACTAACAAACAGTACACAGTCACTTTATAATCAACTCATTGAGAATAAATGATAAAGCAGCAAAGAAAATGCACACACACATACACGAAATGTAATGAGAAGCGAAAATAAAAATTTTCGTGTCTTTTAAATTTAGGCAAGCTTTAAAAAACTGAAAAAAATTAACTTAGAATTATAAAACCAGCAAATTCTAACATGAAAGCAAAATAACAGTAAGACAAAAAAGCTGTATGGTTTATCAATATTCGTCTGTAGTCCTGAGCTATAAGAAATTCTACATCAAGTTTTCCAGGCTGAAGGAAAATGACACCAGATGGAAACTGGGATCTATGCAATAAGGACATAAAAATGGTTAATTTATGAATAAATGTAAAATATTTTATATTTTATTTTTGTTTGAAATATAATTGTTTAAACCAAATATTACAGATGCTTTGGGGTTTATAATGTGTAGAAGTAGAATGTATGACAATAGAATGAATGATAGGAGAAGCAATGCACCTAGATAATTGAGGTACTTATGTGTAAAGTGTTGTTATAGCTTATAGAAATAGGCTATACACTTAATGTAAATCCTAGAATTAAACACTACAAAATATTTTTTAAAAATCAAAGTACTATAACCAAACACCCCAACAGTGGATATAAAATGCCTTCCTAAAAAATAAACTCAAGATAAGAGGAGTAAATGAACAAAGAACATATAAGATTTTTTAAAACTTCCATATCCAGAGATAAATCCCAATATATAGAAAATTATTTTAAATACAAATGTTCCAAATGATTAAAAGTTAAAAACATAAAAATGACTAAACATATGAGTTCCAAGCAGGTTCTTTCTAAAACAAGCTCATTTTCAATACAATGAAACTAATTAGTTAAAAGAAAGCAAGCAATATTTACTTAAGGAGACTTAATAACAAGATTAAAATGTAAAATTAATGACAAAATAAAGATATGATATATATTCTTAGTTTTAAGAAATATGATAGGGCTAAATTAATTTCAAATTGGACTTTATAACAAAAACTGGTACCAGAGATAAAGGAGACATTCCATATTACAATAGGAGTCAATTTATTTGCAATACAACAATATTTTCCAATCCTAAATATGTATTACCTGAAAACAAAGATTTAAAAAAAGAAGAAAAGGCAAAATCTGACACTCCAAAAGACAATAGACAGATTCTCAACTATTCTTCTAGATTGTAATGTTTTCCTCTCAATAGGCGGGGAATATTCAACAAGTTAGAGCACAAAATAAGTCTCAACACATTTCAAAAATTTGATAGGATGAAAATATTGCTCTTTGATTTTAATAAAACTAAATTAGAAATTAATTACTTAGAAATCAAACAACATGATTTAAAATAAATCAGGTGTTGCAGAAAATTAGAAAATACTTTTAACTTGAAGTCAGAATATATTAAACTTTGTTGTATGAAGCTAAAACAGTACTTACAGGGAAATTTGTAGTTTATGAGATTATACTCGAAAAGAATACAAGCTTTAAAATCAATGATCTAAGCTTCAACCTGATTAAGCTAAAAATAGAAGAAAAAATTAAAGTCAAAATTAGCATAATAAAGAATTAATAATAAAGGTATAACTATTAATAAATAAATTATGAAGAAGAGAAAAACAATTATGACAAGAAGAGAAAAACAATAAATCTAAAAACTGATTAAAAATAATCAATATTATTATACTTCTAGTTAGATGAACTAAAAAAATTAAAAACAATGGCTGAAAAATAACACAAAAAAGAGGGGACATCACTACAGGTCCCATAGAGATTAGAAAATTAGGGGATACATTGAATCATTTTTCAGCAAATTTAACTTTATTGAAGTAGAAGAATTCCCCGAAAAACCCAAATCACAAAAAAGTCAAGAAAAATGTAGCTCCTGAATTTTTCTATATTATTTAAAGAAGTAATATTTTAATATAAAGTATTCTCACAGAGGAGACTGAGTAACCCATCCTCAAGGCAAACAGTAAGCGTTGCACCCAAGAATCAAGCAGTCTGACCACAGTCTGTGATATTAAATCCTAGGCTATGCTGCTATGAAGTGTCCACAGAAAGTTTAAGTGTTATACTGATAAAAAATAAGCCATAGGCCAAGAAATAGAAAAAAAACTTTATTACTCTAAACAGGTCTCTTCTGAAAAAGAGGGAGTGGCAACAGAGAGCATTAAATATTGTTGAGTAACACAAGCAACTGATCTATTTGATTTAGTTAAGAAAAAAATTATCATATAATTTTTCATTTTTCCTAACGTCTGACATTTTGAATATATTAAGATTTCATTCATGATTAAAAATAAGTTGAAGTTACTTCATTCAAAAATGCATAAAGAAGGGGTGAGGCTGTTGAGTTATGTTAGATGAGAGCAAGAGGCAAAAAGAGCAGATAAAATTTATAATAAAAATTTCCCAGAGAAACCATTGTGGCCCAGCAGAGCCAAGAGGAAGAATTTAGGTTGACCAAGCATCGTATACAGCTTTGTATTTTTCCAGTTCACTCCATGTAGCTGCTTTATTGTACTTGATGTCTACCTGCAGTGCTTTGGTGGTGCATAATGAACAAGCTGGGAAACTTCATATCTGAATTAATATAATTTCTACATTAAAGTGACATCATTCCCTACTTGATAATGGTATAAACTGTTTGTATTACACAACATGTTATTGCAGAACAAATAATTCTAATTTAAGCTAAACCATCTGGTGTTAATCAGAGATAAAGAGAAATGATATGTTTGTAGTAATCACCTCTGGAGCATAGCCTTTCTAAGCAGCTAATTCCACCTCGGATTTGAATTCCTAGAGAAAACAACTAAGCGGAATTATGGCTTATTTTAAATTACCCAGTTTAGTCCTAAAATAGTATTTTCTATGCTTAAATATTTTAAAGCCAATTGCAGACAACTAATCTAAATGCTGATTTAAAGTAATAAGCCAAAATTAAATTGAACATCATTTCAAATATTTCTTAGTTTGGCATGGTAGACATATGGGAGAGTGCATTTTTCCAGCAATATCTAAAGTCTTTAATATTAAATAATATATATATTTGTGTACTTTATTATCCCATCAAGTTTAAAAAAAATATTTAGAGTTAGAATTTTAAAGGCTAGGCGTGGTGGCTCACATCTGTAATCCCAGCAGGTTGGAAGGCCAAAGTAGGAAGATCACTTGAGGTCAGGGTTTCGAGACCAGCCTGGCCAATATAGTGAAAACCCATCTCTCCTAAAAACGCAAAAATTAGCTGAGCATGAAGACACGAGCCTATAATCCTAGTTACTTGGGAGATTGAGGCAAGAGAATCGCTTGAACCTGGGAGGCAGACATTGCAGTGAGCTGAGATCACACCACTGAACTCCAGCCTGGGTGACAGAGTGAGACTCCATCTCAAAAAAAAAAAAAATTTTAAAGACAATATATAAATATATATATATGAAATAGAAATGAAAATTCTATTAAATGATCAATTTGATTGGTAGCAGAAAATATATAAAATAGGAAAAACAATTTAGGTTATGTTTACATTTGAATCCACAGTTATGGGCTACATGAATATGTTATAATTTTTGTGTTAAGAAGTAATATAAACATATTTGGCATTATATATTATAGATGATATATACTATATAGTATATTGTAGTATATACTATATATAGTATATTGTAGTATATACTATATATAGTATATTGTAGTATATACTATATATAGTATATTGTAGTATATACTATATAGTATAATATATAATATATATTAAATATAATTTAGCATTATTAGAATATCAACTCTGTAACTTCAATTTAAGATGTAAAATTAGCAATTATTTGGTTAATGATTTTAAGTAAAATCTTATTCAATTTATGCTCATTATTGGAACTAAAACTTCTTCAGCTACACTGCTTTATGAATGAGATTTATAAAATTTATAAAAATTATTTAGCAATCAGCTTTTCCCCATTGCTACTTCCCTCATTATTGAATTCAAGGAATCTTCGGCACATGCTTAGTTTACATTTGTAAGAAAGTTACATTTTCAACTATTTAAAAATTATCTGTGACAGTTATTGGATGTCCTATTGAAATGCCTATGAGGATTCAGCTGTTGATACCATTAAAATGGTTTTGGTTAAGAAGTAGAATTCTTAGGCTCAGATACTTTTTTGGTCTCTGAAATTAATCCTAATTAGTGATACACTACCTCCAGCAAATCTTTCTCTTCCGTCATTTCTTCTGGTTCTGCTTTTTTGTTGTTTTTTGTTTTGTTTTGTTTTGTTGTTGTTGTTGTTTTGGCTATTATTTCTGATAGTGGCCAAGTTTGAATCTAATCTGGCTTCCACAGGGCCATTTCCCTAGTAATTGGCTGAGAATGTGGCTTCATTGTCTGGCTCATCTACCATCTCTGTCATGTAGCAATACAGATCTCTTCTCTGGCAGGCAAAAAGTGACAAGGAATCTGCTCTCCAGTCATTTGTGTTGATGCAATATCATGTCACACTGGAAAAGAGACAGCATGTGGAAATCTCAACTGGAGTGATTTTTGTGTTTTATGTTCACTTTGACTATGAAGTTGTAAAGGCAAATATGAATCTCTGTATGTTTTGTGTTTCTATAATTGAAAAAAACTTTTGTTTCTCATTATGTGAATCTGAAATATTTCCTAGCTCTGGAATATTTGAATAAATTACACCATAAGACCTCTTAAATAAAACTGTTGTTTTAATTGCTTTGCAGAACTATAGGTTTATATATATCATATATAGAGGAACACAAATATTCCTAGTAAAAACATAAACTAAAATGTATATGCTAGATATAAAAGTAGAAAAATTATTCTCACAAAAACTGTCAGCTCAAAATTAGTTTTTTGTTGTTGTTTTGTAACCATCTCTCTCTTTTTAGATATATCAATCCATATTTATCTTAACAAAATAAATCCCTGGGCAAATCTCTGGTTTTATCCATGACATGTAAGGCAGAAATACTTCCTATAAAATATAATTTGCTTTTTTAAAATGACAAGACTAAATAATCTGAGCTTATGCAACTTCTTATTTACTCACCAGATAAGCTAATGTTACCTCCATACAATGTTTACAATTACAAAAAATGTAAACTTGTGTTCCAGAAAATTTGAATTATGATTTTGAAATTTTCAGTATCAAGAGTAATTATATTATGTAATGTGTCATATTAAATTTCTAAGATCAGATAAATTTGCAACTTTGTACTGATAGTGATAGATTTAACTGATGAAGAAATTCAGAATACCAGGATGATTTTCAAAACTGACTATTAAATATCGGTTACTAAGCATTACACACATGTACACACACACACATACAAGCACATATGTGTATATATGCATATAATCTCATACATGGTATATTTTTCTCATATTTTATGCTATAAAATCACTGTACCTCTGGGTTATTTTAACAAGTGTGCTTTTATTTTTTACCTGTTTAAATGATGTGACTGGTACGTATGTGGCTGTAGGTTGTTACTATCTGTACTCATGAACTTTGCTGGTCTCTGAAATTCCCTTGTTTTAGAGACAGTTCTCAGTTGTCAAAATTGTAACAAAGTAAGAGTTAGTTACTTTGCATACAAGCTAAGCTCATGTAAGTGAGTCCGACTCTATTAGGAGCTGTACAGAAACACACGCATGCAGAGTAAGAAATGTACTTTTTCATAACATTTGAACGGAATTAGGAGGTTGTAGAAGATTTGCATACAAATAGGAAACTTCATTTGCCTTCATTTATAAAAATGGCAAACAATAAGTCTGAAAAGACTATAAATTGGGCTAAATTTTAGCAAATGTGCTCAATTTTGATAGAGTTGTTTGTGTAAAGAGTATGTGAATACTTAATGTTACAAATCATAATGAAAAATTAAAATTTTGTTTTTTCCTTATGGAAATGATAAATTGGTATTAGACCATCCAGTCTGCTCATAACAAAGGATAGTAAAAGTTGATCCATCCCCTTTCTGTAATCTTTTTAGTTGGCAGAAATTTTGTATCTCACCAGAGTAACTTTCTATGCTTTATGCCAACTTTTTAGTATCTTTGATTATTCAAAATAATTGAGTAAAAGTTTCTCACTTCTGAAAGAAAGGAATAACATTCATTATGATGGTGATACTCATATTTGTAATTTTAGATATTATACCGTTCCTCATATTTATAGGTAATAATCTAAAACCTTTCATTGCTTTCAAAAAATTATATTCTATTATTTTAATCATGTTAACCACATTAACTCTCGTGATTTTGTCCCCTAAGATAATTCCTAAATTAAAAAAAGAAAAAAAAGTCAAGTTTTTTTGCATTTAAGCTGTATTTAAGATTTCCAGGTAGGTCTCTGGAAAACCAAATATTATTTACCATTAAAAGTAATGGCAGAAACTACAATTGCTTTTGCACCAACCTGATAAAGAAGAGGAGTGCTAGAGATTATTTTTTGGTATTCTCCATATTTCTACTTACTTCAGCAATCCATTGGCTTTATGAAAAGAGCAATCACATTAAAAGGGAAACTCACCCTCTTTTAGATCAGTTTCACTCAGGCAAATTGCTGTTGTTCTAAGTATGTTGCCGAGGTTGTGGATTTCAGAGGAAGGTCCTGAATATTTAGTAGTAACCTTGTGTTCATAAAATGGTTCTCATTCTTTCCAGAAAACACTAATCAATGTGTTTTGACCCAGCTATTTATTGTACGTGTGATAAAGTATTTTTATGTTTCTTCATTCTTGAGATTGTTGGTTAATGTAATAAATTAAACACAGTCATCAAGTCTTATTATCTATAAGTGGTTTCTGTTCTTCTCTGATGCTTTTCAGAGGCTCTGCTAAAAACTACAGCAGGCTAGACATTTGTTTTGCTACAAAGGTCAGTTTCAGAGCTTCACGGATAAAACTATGCTAGCTAGTCTTAACTATTAATACTTCAAGGAAAGACTAATAATACTGGCTTCTGAGTTGATATAACAGACAAATGTCAGAGTGTGACACAGGACTGAGTCAACAATTACAGAACTTATTTTTATCCAGATGCAGAAGATTTCATAAAAGTAAACTATAGGCCCCAAATCTCATAGAACAAAAAATCAATGAAGTAAGAATGAGTGAACTGAAAAAGAACAGTTCATAATAGTTATTTGTTTGGTATACTGTTGATGTTGTTTTGCAAGCTCTTTTATCACCTTTGATGGATATTTGAGGAAATCAGGAACGAACACTTTTCTGATTTTTTTTCACATTCAATGGCTCTGTGGTGATTTAATGGTGATTTAATTAATACAACAAGCATCAGTCCTCTGCTTTGAAAATCAGGATCCAATTTAACAAAACAATTGTTCAAATCATGTTTGAATTTTCTGGACTGTCATATTTGAGAATAAATTGTATTCACTCAAGTGTCAAAGCAAACCATTAAAAGTAAAGGGCTGTGCTTTTTGTCTGGAATCAATGACTAGAAAGCCCTCCTAGGCAAATGATCTGGTACAGGTCTGTAACTAACGGTGTCCCAGCCTTACACATAAGAGGATAAGTCATTTTCTATCAGGTAAATTACTTAGCAGATTTTAGAGGAGGAGTTCAAACACATTTATTGATACTGCAGATAAAATGTGTTGAAAATGAATTTCAGGGGTTTGGTCTCATATGCATTTAATATAGGAGCAAATATTAATCCTACTCCTATGACCTAAAAAATCCCTAGGATAATAAAGCATATTAAAAATCCAATCCTAGGTTTCTTTCAAATTCTCTAAATGGAAATTAGCTTTTTAGTCTTAGTTATTTAACACTATGTGACTTTTGATTTGCTGACTGTATTACAATGTATGTCAACTGGCACCTTCTGCTACACATATGTAAACAAATCAGATCGAAACACAGTGAGACCAGGCAATTTTTTTAATAAAAATAAAAATTTCCCAAAAAAGAACAAGATCATATCCTTTGCAGAAACGTGGATGGAGCTGGAAGCCATTATCTTTAGCAAGCTAGTGCAGGAACAAAATCCTAACTACAACATGTTCTCACTTGTAAGTGAGAGCTAAATTATGAGCTTACATGAGCACAGAGAGGGGAACAACATGCACTGGGGCCTGTTGGAGGAGAGAGGGTGGGAGGAGGCACAGGATCAGGAAAAACAACTAATGGGTACTGGGCTTAATACCTGGGTGATGAAATAATCTGTACAACAAACCCCCATGACACAAATTTACCTAAATAACAAACCTGCACACGTATTTCTGAACTTAAAAGCCAAAAAAAAATCTTCAGAGACTAGTTGAAATCATTAGGAGTGGTACACTAAGGAAAAACAAATCTGAAACTTGGAAATAGGCAAAGGGAGAACTATTATTTTGTGTCATTGCCTAATAAGAGATCCAAATAGTATCTCATTCTTTATAAGTATGTATCCTCTTTTTACATATATATTGTTTACTATCGATTAAGGCATTTTACAACTCTGTAAGGATAAAGATTAACTTGTTGAAAAGAAATAGCCAAGAAACAGATTCTTGTCTGAGAGTGGCATAAATGAATTTTGTCTTACGAAAAGATCAGAACACAAAGTTACAGTTGCATTGCCCTACTGTGCATTGATCAATTTTGTATGTAAGTTTACATTTTTATACCAGGTTTTTTCTGTCAGGAATTACATATACTTCTATATATCCTACACTGTTCTGAAACAACTTCATCATCTTGCTATTTCCCTCCTTAAAGAGCTAAACGCATTTTGACAAGTGATAATTTAAAAATAAATATTAATGCTCAAGAAGGCTCTGTGTGTTGATTTAGTGCTTTAAATAGCAATCTAAACTCTAAGTACAGTTAGAAGTGTAAAAGGTGTTTAATTAACTAAACCTTGAAAATGAGACCAAATATTTTTCAAAAGTCTTTAAAGCAAAGGTTAAAATTTGTTATGTTTACAAATTTTAAAAAATCACTGGCTGAACGTAAAATCTAAACAAGAATTGTTAAGCTTTTGCATCATGTTGGTAACATTGTCAGTAAGGAGGCATTATTAGCAGACAAAAAGAGGCCTCAAACAAGACTTAGCCTTTGGTACAGACCGAGAATTTGTTGAGTTAATTTTGCTATAAAATTCTTAAACATCTTTATGTTGTTGAACGTCTACTTTTCTCACCATCTCCTGCTATATGCCTTTGTCTCTCAAATGACCAACCCTATCTCTGTGGCAGTACAAAGTATTACATCTGCCTCCAATCACCATTGGACATCATCATACAACACCGAGTATGTGGTCTAACAGCCTTTACCTTAAACTCACCAATGAGCCTGCTATACCAGGCATCATGCCAAACCTTATATACCAAGCAGTTCATAGAAGAAGCAACTCAGAAGGAGTCACAAAGGCAATGTAATAAAAACCTCACTAATCCTACACGCTGTCAGAACTGCCCTTTTCTGCCTCTCTCACATGGTTTTCTTACATCCTGGTGGGGCCAGCTGTTGCTCCTGACCACAGAGAGAACTAGTTATCAAAAGGAGACCCCAGACCCCTGGCCTGTTCTCAAGATGCCAAGCTATATGAACATCATTGTTCCATGTAAATACATGGAAAGGAGCATCTCTGCCTGGATGTGGTGGCTCACACCTGTAAAATTCCATCACACCTGTAATCCCTCACCCTTTGGGAGGTCAAGGCAGGAATATTTCTTGAGCCCAGAAACTCAAGATCAGCCGGGGCAACATAGTGAGACTCTGTCTCTAAAAAAAAAATATAAAAACTTAGCCAAGTGTGGTGGCATACACCTGTGGTCCCAGCTACGTGGGAGGGCTGAGACAGGAGGATCACTTGAGCCCAGGAGGTTGAAGCTACCGTAAGCCACGGTTGCACCACTCCAGCCTGGGTAACAGAGCAAGACTCTGTATTTACAAACAAACAAACAAACAAAAAATCTCTAAAGTCAAAGGAATAAGGAAACTCCTGATAGGCTCCAATCCATCAAAGACCTACAAATCTTAGGAACTGAGTATGTATCCTTCAATGAATGAAAATTTACCATATTCAGAAAATACAAACCTGGACTTTCCTTCCCCTCGTTCCCCTGATTAGGAACTGACCGACCAACTGTCCTGGGTCCCCATGCTGAGTTTTCCTCTCTGATCTGTAATTCTCTGCCTTCAGCCTCCTTTTTCCATATTCTGATTTTCCCTTTCTTCTATCCCCAGGATGTGATACTTATTTTCTGTCTCTTTCTTGCCATCAGTAACTCATTAAGGCACTCATATCTGAGCTGTATATGTTCTTCTCCACTTCTTCCTGTATGCGTTAGAAGAGGAAATTATCATCTTCATCTCAAATTTAGGTCTCATGGTATTTTTCCTTTTCCTTAAATACAACCACATTTTTCAATG
Organism: Trachypithecus francoisi; assembly: GCF_009764315.1. Lineage (NCBI taxonomy): Eukaryota > Metazoa > Chordata > Mammalia > Primates > Cercopithecidae > Trachypithecus > Trachypithecus francoisi. Next base: position 173,395,429 of record NW_022681454.1, on the reverse strand, counting down.
AGGGACATTTTCAGATTTTGAAGGGCTTTTTGCTCAAGTTTGTTTTGTTTTGAATCCTTTCTTTACTCAGTAATTTGGCCCAGGCTCACAGCATTGCATGGAAGACCTTGAAGACAGATACTAACACAGTCAGTCATCAGAACCCAGCCCACACATCCTACTTAGTATTTATTTCATTCTAGTGGTAACTCCTTTGAGGTCAGAGACCATGCATTCCATTATTTTTATATCTTACAGACCGACTAACTTAGACATTGTCACACGCTAGACAAATACAAAGCATACCATCAATGAATAATTGATTGATTCTGATGCCCTAATACACATCCATATTTGCTTCCGGGAAGTAGTTTAGTTGTTCAAGGATCAAGTTCTAGAATGAATAATTAATCATTTATCAAATGCCTCCAAAAGGCAAGGTCAAATGTGATAGAAAGGATGAAAGCCATTAGGAGATTGTTGATATGCACACTAATCCATTTCAGAAGTGTCAGTTTGCATTTGTTGGTGGTTAGTCTATGGAGCACTGAAGATTGCAGCTTTATCAGAAGATGCACTTTTCAACACCTCATGACTAGACACGAGATAGGAGTTGAACCTCATATACTATGTGAAATTCTTTCTCTGCTGATTTCCTGAAGGATATTTTCTTGTTACTTTCCTATTGAAGGTGTAACATATTTCCCATCTATAGAAGAGTCTGCTAGTGATCTCTCAGTTATCTATTCTCCCCTTCTTCCAAGCCAATAGAAAGTTGAGCTGAGTACAAAATTGGCCAGAATAGTGCAACATTATCCATTCATCTTTGCAGTCAGGTACCTTACTATGACTAAGTTACATAAATGACATATGAATGCAAATGAAATATACATCTTCTGACTTGTGTTCTTAAATCTAAGAGTTGTTCTTTTCATCCTCTCTGCTGGTTGAAATGCAGACTTTGCCAACTTGGACAACATTTGAAGAGAAAAATCGCAGAAATAATGGAGCAGTAAGATAGAAGATGACTGGTCCCTGAATACATTTCTCTAACAGAGCCATCATACTAGCTTTGCATTTACTATCTGTAAAGTGTTAAATCAAACAAAAACTAGACAGAAAAGAAAAATTTGTGTAAGCCACTATTGAAATGAGTGCCTCTTGCAAGCAGACAGACATGCACTCTAACAAATGAATTTTTAAGACCATCAGGATGGCCATTGAATCCAGTGATCATTTGTGATAAACGAGAGGCAGTTCTAATGATTGACCCTAGACTTGCCATTTTCCTATACCTGATGGTGAGTTCAGTCTAAACATATATATATATTTTGTATAGTCATTGTTCTTATTAAAAATTAGTCAAAATTTAGCTCCTTCAATATATAATATTTTTAAACCCTTGATAAACTGTATCATGAACAATAAATACTCCTGGTTTTATTCAGCATAATGAAATAGAAATTTATTTATTCATGAAGCATTTGCTGCTGTCAATTTACATACACAGAATTTACTCATATCTGATGAGCTCTTTGTGTTCATTTTGGTCAAAGATCTCATGGTGTTTTTGTGGGGAGCTTGACGAATCATGCAGCAATATCGGAAGCAATATCTGTATCGTTCTAGAAATTGCACAACCTAATCATTTAAATGGCGTTTACTAGATGCATGTTACTTCAGGGATCAAGTCTGCCCTCTCTCATGTGCTGCTTGGTGGCATCATCATTCAGGGGAACTGAGTGCTACCAGAAGATAGTTCCACAATGAGGCCACCTGACTGAAAATGAATTCAGCTTATTTCTTCCTCTGTTCCAGTTGGCTGATTTCCTCAGTTCATTGCTTTCCAAGTCAGCCTCGAGAAAGAAGGGGAAAAGCATTTACTGAATGTAATTAAGGCCACATCATGGTGACTGTGAATATTTAAAAAAAAAAATTACTTGTTTAAGACCATTTTAAACTTTTTTGAAAATTAATTTAGCCACCCTGATTTAAAAACAACTCTGCAAGTCATTTCACTAACAGGCCTGATCATAAATTTGTTTCTAATGTCTTTATGACCCCAGAAAGCAGAGATGAATTGAGCCGGCTTAATTGGCTGAAACACCGTTGAAATGTAATGTGGGTGATTTAGTCAGCCTATGGCACTAATGGAGTTAAGCACTTTGTCCACTAGGAAACTGTGTGAGCTTTCCATGAGTTTCTAAGTGGCTGCTTATTGCCCTATGTTAGGCACTTTCCTTTGTAGTTTGCATGTGACCCTTTTTTTCCCTGAGAGGGAAAAAAGTCTGTCGAGCATGTATTTTAAAAACAGAGCAGTGACAATTTTTAAATCAACACTGTAAGACTGGGGGAAAAATAAATTGCATATTATCCCTTCTTGTAGAATACTTCCCAGGCCAGCCTATTTCAGTTTCCAGAAACAACCTGGTGTTGTTTACCAAACAGAGCCCACTTTGCACCAATTTCTTCGAATAATAAATGTAAGCTAGTCATTGGCCATTATAAAGGCGTAGGTAGCAGGGAAGCCCTTTGTGTGTGTGTGTGTGTGTGTGTGTGTGTGTGTGTGTGTGTGTTTAGTAGAGACGGGGTTTCACTATGTTGGCCAGGTTGGTCTCGAACGCCTGACCTCGTAATCCACCCACCTCAGTCTCCCAAAGTGCTGGGATTGCAGACAGCACCAGGTAAAAAAAAAAAAAAAAAAAAAAAAAACTCTTTTTGAAGTATCATCCATTATCCATGTTACCTGAAAGTGTGTGGGATATTCTTACTATTAAGAGTTGGGGCCGGGCGCGGTGGCTCAAGCCTGTAATCCCAGCACTTTGGGAGGCCGAGACGGGCGGATCACGAGGTCAGGAGATCGAGACCATCCTGGCGAACACAGTGAAACCCCGTCTCTACTAAAAATACAAAAAACTAGCCGGGCGAGGTGGCGGGCGCCTGTAGTCCCAGCTTCTCGGGAGGCTGAGGCAGGACAATGGCGTAAACCTGGGAGGCGGAGCTTGCAGTGAGCTGAGATCCGGCCACTGCACTCCAGCCTGGGCGACAGAGCGAGACTCCGTCTCAACAAAAAAAAAAAAAAAAAAAAAAGAGTTGGTATTTCCTGGTGGTCTCTAGATCCAGAGTGTCTCTAGTTACACCCTTGTCAGCTCAGTTCCCTTCTGTGACCCTTCTTAGCTACATCCCTTTGGGCAAATAACTGAATCTGGGAATATCCTTAAATCTGACGTTGGATTCACAGCATAATCTAACATCCACTTATGTGTCGCAGTGGCTAGCCTGGTTAACTCTCAGCACTCCTGCCCCGTCTAGTTGCAGGCTGCACTCCTTCCCAGCAGCTGGTGAATCCCACCAATGTGACCCATCGCCTCCCAGGAAGGCACCTCAAACACGGTGACTTTTTTCTCATAGCCCCTTTTCTTCCTGACATCCATTTGGGGAAATGCATTCAAATGCATTATTTCTCTTGGTAATTACAGTTGAGTAATATAAAGCAAAATATTTTTCTGCCCAGTCTTTCAGACCAGCACAAATTGATTTCTGATTAACTGTACATCTTAAACCACAGTACTCTTCAATGGATCTGTTTTATTCTTCCTTTATGAAAAGCGACAACCATAACTGTATTCTATGGAAAAATTTCCACAAAATCACTGCTTTACCTTTTTCTATCCCCAAATTTTGATAAATATAAGCCTATTTTAATAGAAGTCTTAAATATTCATGTTAATTATTTACTTTTTTTTAAGGTTTTCTGTCTTTTTTTTTTTAACTTTAAGTTCTGGGATACATGTGCAGAATGTGCAGGTTTGTTACATAGGTATACATATGCCATGGTGGTTTGCTGCACCCATCAACCCGTCATCTAGGTTTTAAGCCCAGCATGCATTAGGTATTTCTCCTAATGCTGTCCCTCCCCTTCCCCCGCAACCCCCTGAGGCCCTGGTGTGTGTGATATTCCCCTCCCTGTGTCCATGTGTTCTCACTGTTCAACTCCCACTTATGAGTGAGAACATGTGGTGTTCGGTTTTCTGTCCCTGTGTTAGTCTGGCAAGAGTGATGGGTTCCAGCTTCATTCATGTCCCTGCAAAGGACATGATCTCATTCTTTTTTATGGCTGCATAGTGTTCCATGGTGTATATGTGCCACATTTTCTTTACCCAGTCTATCATTGATGGGCATTTGGGTTGATTCCAAGTCTTTGCTATTGTAGTGCTGCAATAAACATATGTGTGCATGTGTCTTTATAGTAGAATGTTTTATAATCTTTTGGGTATATACCCAGTTGGTGGGAGTGTAAATTAGTTCAACCATGTTCATTATTATTATATGTGTTCAGAATTAGCTATCAAACTGCAGTAAAATTATGACTAATTTTACTTGTGAAAACAGCTAACAATTCTATTGTCATTCTATATGAATTATTGCTATTTTAAGTGAGAACTACTAATGTATGTTTTTTTTTTTAAATGAAGGGAGATGACATATCCTGGCAATTTCCACTCAGTTGCTCCTGCTGCCCGTGTTAAGAAGTTTGCTGAGTCTGGGTAAAGAAGGATGCAAAAGGCAGAATGATGTGGCTACTTGGTGATATCTGTCCCAGATGGGGCACAGGATGATGGTGGATACAATGGTGCCAGAGAATAGGATAGACAATAAAAAAGTTAAACTTGGGGAAGGATGCTGGAAAAGTTGTAGAAAAACAAATTTAAAATGTAGATAAATTTTAGATCACTGTGTCTGAGAAGAATAAGCAAATTAAGCCAAGTGAACTATGACACTTAACCTATTTATTTTGTCACTTCATGAAGCTTGAAGTTAGCTACATTTATTTTTAATTGCCCTTTCCATTATGTAGAAGTTAGCAACTTTTTTATGTTTTCTAGCCAATACCGTTTGCCTACTGTTGTCATACAGAAATTTTCTGTGAATATCGTTTATGTAATATAGTTGATAAAATTTAGCAAGAATTCACTTTATGCCAGTAATGTTGCTAAGTATTTTCTGTTGCTAGGTATTATGGCATTGAATCTTTACAATAGCCTCCTAATGTAGGTACTGTTATAATTCCTATTTTTTGGATGAGGAAACAAAAACTTTGATAAATTAATTGACTTGGAAATGTCATACAGTCAGTAATAACAAAACTAGCCCTTGAATCCAGTAATGCAGTTTTTTTCAATGCCCAAACATTTTGCCACCTGGTAAAATATCTATCTACATATTCTTAATGAGAGAGACTTGATTTATCATTTTATTCAGACAATAGATATTATATAAACAGTCAAGTGTAAAGTATTTGGATGCTTTTGATAATATGTAATTTTCATTACTTCAGTCAATATATGTGTAGACATTGCATGTAATTTTATATACACTGACTTCAGTTATTTATAGAAAGATGATAGCTTAATGCAGTCCACAAATATCATTCATAGTGGTGAACTGCAAGTTTCTTTTCATTAACAAAATGAGGAAATATCTTTAACATCCTAGATTAAAAATTAATGTTAAAATGATATGTTTAAATGATGAAATAACATAATAGCATGTAGGCATATATATTTTCTGCAAATAAAATATTGCAAAGGAACATGCCACTGTTTACCAAAGAGGCTAGTAATGTGAGAAGCCAATTTTCATTTCTGTGTCTTGGCAATGTTTCTTTTCTAATAGATTTATATTATTTTCCTAAATTACTTCTAGGACTGATATTATTTTACTGATGCTATAGGAATTGAACACCTATATTTCTTCTTCATGTATATTGAAATCAAGGGAATTACTTTCATTATGTCATTTAAAAATAATTCTGAATACTAAAACAGCACTTAGAGTAGTTTACCTCGGCTCACTTCAACAAACAGTATGAAAGATATACAATACTATAGACACTGCACAGTTCTGGAAAATTCTGTGATTACAAATCAAACTAGGAAAATCATGCTATTTTATCTTATAAAAATTTACATTACTGGATTTACAGATGGAACACACTATCAAGAGTCTAAATTTCAGTCCCATCTTGGATTCTAATTTGCAATGTAGCTTTTGACCAATAATTTAACCTTAGTTTTTCAGTCTCATTTTATGACCTCTAAGGTCATTTTTAATTAAAAATTGTGGTGACATTATAAAATAATTGGTGAGAAGAGTCTCATTAATTTTTAAATGTGATTGTATTCTGTTTTGTAATGCAAATATTAAGACTAATGTAGTAAGAGTCTGCAAAATACTTTACAGAAGTATCTGAAAAAGTTGAAAACTGTATATATAAATGCCAAGTTTAATTGCTACAATTTTTTTTCTGTAAAGGAAATGCTCCATTATATCTGCTCAACTCGAATTTAGTGTCATTAACTAAATATTATGATTCTTTTTAGGTGAATTCCCATTGATTTTTATATGAGACAATTGACAGAAATAATGTTAACACTTCTTTGATTCCTTTTCTAATTAAATCTGTTTTGATTTTGATAAAATGGATATTTTAACGATCAACACAAAATATTAACAGCACTGTGTTCATTGGATTATGTACTAATTTACTGAAATTGTGTGAAACAAAATGAAGCAAATATTTTTTAAAAAGCATTTCTTTCATATTTCAAGTCTCATGTAAATAAAATTAAAAGTAAAGTGTTAGAACATTTAAATTTGACTTTTAGACTCTTTTGAGGAAGTACATTCATTTTTTTCAAAAGAACATTGAATTTCACTAAAAAAAAAGAAACCTACTGTGGCAAAAATACTATTTCTCAATATATGTGATTTAGAGGCTTACAGGATAAGGATGCATCCCCTGAATATAGCTGATCTTCAGGATGTATTTCTTCTATAGCTATTTTGTATCATATGAACATTCCCCTATTTGCTTCTTATTGATAGTCACTCGTATTTAGAATTTAAAAGAGCCACATTCTTTATTTTTTCATTAAAGCTAGTAATTTCCCTTCTTCTTGACTCTTTCTTGAAAGATTTAATGTAGGTTTTATTTGCTTTTTTTATTCTTAAGGAATTTATTCTAGCTTATGGAGAAAATTTTGGTAATAGTGTGCAAATTAAATTCAAGTTATCTATAATCCTTATTCCAATAGTAAAGTTTAGTAAAGCTTTTCATATTTTATTTATCCTACTTCCATCTAATAATTATTAAATAAGCACATTTTCATATTCTCCATATTCTCTTGAGGTATTTTATAGTCATAATTTTAAAGACTACATAACCAAGGAGAAGACACAGCGGAAATTACTCGACTATTCACCTCTTTTGGACTTTCATATTACTTTCCCTTACTTCCAATGATATATGTAGCAACGACGAATACCCTTTAGGACAAACAGATTTTTTTATGTTTATGTTTACAGGTTTTTTGTGCTTGTTATTATTCATGAAATCTGTATTTTTAAAAGATATATTTCTAGAAATAGAGTTACAAAGTCACAAGATACACATTTTTAAGAAGAGTTATATATAATTTATCAAATTTGCTTTATTAATATGGAGTCTTCACTAGTCTGTGAGGGTATAAACCAAACAATGCCTCTCAGATTTTAAAGAGTTTTCTGTTTTCATAGGGAAAATGTGGAATCTCATTGTTTGCATTCGGATTTTTCGCTTTCATTTAAAGTCACCAGCTGCATTAGCACTAAATGGGAATCAGCCTGTCCTTTGAAGTTTGAAGCCAGGCATTGACTTCTCTCTAGCTGTGAAACTCCAAGGTGGCATCTTCTTCCAAGAGAAAGTTGTTTTGTTTACATCAAAAATCTGTTGTTTAGTGCAGCCACCTTCATCAATGATCTTTTTTTTTTTTTATTTTTTTATTTTTTTATTTTTTTATTTTTTTTTTATTTATTTTTTTTATTATACTTTAAGTTCTAGGGTACATGTGCATAACGTTTATATCATGTATAACTCCCCAATGTAATCCCTCCCTCCTCCCCCCTCCCCATGATAGGCCCCAGTGTGTGATGTTCCCCCTCCCGAGTCCAAGTGATCTCATTGTTCAGTTCCCACCTATGAGTGAGAACATGCGGTGTTTGGTTTTCTCTTCTTGTGATAGTTTGCTAAGAATGATGGTTTCCAGCTGCATCCATGTCCCTACAAAGGACGCAAACTCATCCTTTTTGATGGCTGCATAGTATTCCATGGTGTATATGTGCCACATTTTCTTAATCCAGTCTGTCACAGATGGACATTTGGGTTGATTCCAAGTCTTTGCTATTGTGAATAGTGCCGCAATAAACATACGTGTGCATGTGTCTTTGTAGTAGAGTAATTTATAATCCTTTGGGTATATACCCAGTAGTGGGATGGCTGGGTCATATGGTACATCTAGTTCTAGATCCTTGAGGAATCGCCATACTGTTTTCCATAATGGTTGATGTAGATCTTCTGAATCACTTGCTGCAGCTTCTCCTTCAGCACTTGCTGCTTCACCTTTCCTTTTCAGATGATGAAGAAATCTTCTTTCCTTAAACCTCATGAGACAACCTCTGTTAGCTTCAGACTCTTCTTCTGCAGCTTCCTGATCTCTCCCAGGCTTCACAGAATTGAAGAGAGTTAGGGCCTTCCTGTGGATTAGGTTTCAGCTTAAGGGAATGCTGTGAGTAGCTTGATCTTCTATCCGGACCATTCAAACTCTTTTCATATTAGCAAAAAGACTGTTTTGCTTTCATGTCATTCATGTGTTCACTGGAGCAGCACTTTTCATATCCTTCAAAAAATTTTATTTGGATTCACGATTTGGCTAACTGGGCCAAGAGACTTAGCTTCCTGCCTATCTCAGCTTTGGATATGCGTTTCTCCCTAGGCTTAATGCTTTCTAGGTTTGAATTAAAGTTTAGAAATGTGTGACTCTTTCACTTGAACACCTAGAAGCCATTGTAGCACTATTAATTGCCTTAATTTCAGTATTGTTGCCTCAGGGAATAGGGAGACCCAAGAAGCGGGAGAGAGACAGGGAAACTCCAGTCAGTGGAACAGTCAGACCACACACATTTCACTGATCGATATGGACACATTTAGTGGTGCTCCAAAACAATTGCAATAGTAATATCGAAAATCACTAAACACAGATCACCATAAGTGATATAATAATGCAAATGTTTGAAATATTGTGAAAATTACCACAATGTGACGCAGAAACACAAAATGAGCACATGCCATCGGAAAAAATCGAGTCAATAGACGTGCTCAACACAGGTTAGCCACAAACTTTCAATTCATAAAAAACGCAGTATCTCGTAGCACAATAAAGTGAAGTACAGTAAGATGAGGTAAGTCTGAACATCTCAGATTTGCTGAGGGGGTGCTCTTTAATGGAGCCTTTATTCTTGAACATCAGTTGAAAATCAGCCACTGTTTGGACAATTGCAGAAAAATTAAAAAAAAAAAAAAGAAAGAATATCAGAGGGAAAGAAAGTAAAAGGAATGTGCATGGGCTTCTAAATATTCCGCTTAAAAGAGGTGCTTGCCAATTTTTTTTTTTTTTTTTTGAGACGGAGTCTCGCTCTGTCACCCAAGCTGGAGTGCACTGGCCAGATCTCAGCTCACTGCAAGCTCCGCCTCCCGGGTTCACGCCATTCTCCTGCCTCAGCCTCTTGAGTAGCTGGGACTATAGGCGCTCGCCACCTCGCCCGGCTAGTTTTTTTGTATTTTTTAGTAGAGACGGGGTTTCACTGTGTTAGCCAGGATGGTCTCGATCTCCTGACCTTGTGATCTGCCCGCCTCGGCCTCCCAAAGTGCTGGGATTACAGGCTTGAGCCACCGCGCCCGGCCGCCAATTCTTTTCATATTCATTTACAAGGCAAACAATGTCACTTAACTTTAAGGAGATGGGAAAGGCCAAGACTCATCTGCGCACTGAAGGAGAACTGGGAATATTAGGTGGAGTATTAACCACTACTGTAATCTGACTCTTGTCACCAAATACTGTATATTCTCTTTCCTACATGTGGAATGTATTCACACTCTCTGTGATAGACAATCCAAAAATTCCATTCAATCACTGGGTCCAGCTCAAAGTGTAAGAGCTTGAGCCGGGCCTAGCAGTTTCATCATCTACTTTGCATATAGCCCCTCTCATCTAGAGATCTATGAACTGAAAAATAATAATAAAAAAAAGAAATTAGATGCCCTGCACCTTCATTATGAAATGATGAGACTAGAGCTGATGCAACCACAGTGAACAATCCAACTTGGAAAACTGTGGTATGGGGATCATTGCAATTCTGACACATTGCAATTCTGATCATTGCACTTGATATTGTGGAGATGGGCTGTCGCTTTGGCGGTAGCTTATATTTCTTAGATAACTACACACTCATTGTCCTGGGAGGGACTCAGTCTGTAATTGTCCACGTTCCTTTACTTGCTGCCTATTCAGATATGTTTCATTTCTCATCATTTTTCTTGTCCACACTGTACGAGCATTAGAGAATCCTTTCTCTTTGAGGTGAGCAGTTTTCTCTGTCTGCTTTCCTACTGTTGAAGGTTGGAGGTTCAACATCTTTTGAATTCTCAAGTAGTTATAAGTATTCTTAGTTGTAGCTTGTGAGTTACTTCTTAATTTATATAGTAGTGCAATTCTATTAAAACTCACTTGGCTTCTTTATTTTATTTCATTGATCTCCCTCTGCTAAAAGCTACATCCAAAGTTTTTTCTAGACAAAATTCTTAAATTTACTACGTTTATTGCTTTATTTCCCTCATGCCTTTTATCACAACTTAATTGGAGGTGGCTTGACTTTTTAAGGTTTGGATTTGAGAGTCCCATATTAAGTCTTTCTCTACGTTACCTCTTTCATTGAAAGGATTTACTGGGTTTCTTAATTTGGTTTCTACTCCTAAACATCTTAATTCATTTAGATATTTTAACAATGGGTCTATTAATTTTAGCATTGATTAAATATTTGCCACAAGGCTGAATTTTAAGTGGCTTTGGCTTTTAAACTTTCGTGGTTTAAATGGTTAAACTTTTAATCTTTTAATCGTTTATAATTTGAGGTTAAAGAATCCTTGCCCCTTCCAGCCAGGCAAATCTCTAAATTTCTGTACTTTATTCTTCTTTATTTATTTTATTAAACCAACCTCTTCTTTCTAAGATTTCCTCTTTTTATACTGCATTATCCAAATGCAGTCCTATCAATCAACACACAGAAATAACATTCTGCTTTGCAACCTCTTTCTCTACAGCCACAGTCCTTTAGGTATGTGGTCTGCTTCACAAATGAATGAAGGCAACACATTAACCAAATCTTCTGCCATATGGATCACAGCATTCCGTTTTGCAACATCTATTTATTCCCTGCTTTCCAATGCAGGAGTAAGACAATGTCACATTTTCTTTAGCAGCACCCCATTAATGGTATCAATCAAGACAGTCCAGGTTATGCTGTAGCACCAAAGAAACCCCAGCAAAGCCTTATTTCTTGCGTGTGCTTTATGCACATCTTGGATTGGCCGGGGTCTCCATTCTACTCCATGTCTTCCCACAGGGCGCAGAAAGATGGAGGAGCTACATCTGAAGGCTTGTAAGGCACTAAAGTAGGAAGAAGGAGACTCTAGAAAATTCCCCTTGAGCTCTTAAAACCTCTGTCTAGAGGTGGTACACATCACTTTTACACACCACTTTTTTCATGGTTCATTGACCAAAACATGTCATACAGTCACACGTAACTTTAAAGTGGTAGAAAAGGATAATTCTACTGTGTACTTGGAGACTTTAATTAAATAACTACCAAAATAACAATTTCAATAATCACTGGTTATAAAGTACTTTTAAACTTGGTATTGTATTTTATTTATTACTATTTCCTAATATTCAATGCTAAGTAAATGCTCTAATATACATGAATAATTACACAAATTTGTGGGTGATATTTAGCAATTTTATCACTCAAGACAGAACATTTAGAGTATGTTTGAAATTGCCTTTCTGTTCAGGGGGTTGTTAAATATTCAAATGTAGGTGGAAACAGTTTACTTAGTTTTTTTAAATTGGAAAGATTTTCACCTGTTTTGTAATATTGACAGTGCTGTAGAAGATTAGAAAACAATATCTTAACTAGTCTTTAGCTTTCAAATTTTATGAATTGCATATTCATCAGTTCTTGGCTGATTTTTATTGGCACTGTGCTCTTCACTACTATGTACCGGTAGCCTGCTTGGAAAACTCTCATGTTATAAACTAAATAATTATGCTCTCATAGTTTGAAATAGTCACCCTATATTTGCATTCATTCCCTGACCCTTGCTGTCTCACTCACTGAGAAAGACAGAAGGACATGATTAGAGTCTTAAGAAATTCTTAAGTTTAAGTGATTCTGGGTGACAGATTAGCAGGAGGAAGAATAGTTTAGATGTATTTCCTGTTTTGTTAGTTTACATGCAAACAGCATCCAATGAAATCATTTGACATATTCTCTTAAAGAGGGCACTGGGGACCTTTTGTAACCCTGTCTTCAAGTACCAACTCTCTAGTCAGTAAAACATTTTATTGCTTCTTCTGATACATAGGTGCTCTGAGGCTCTGTGCCCAGCATTATTTAGTACTATTTTCATACATTCATAGGAACACAGTTTAATGGGCATTATGATATATGGCTAAGTGGTCTAGGTGACACCTGATAGTAATCTTTGAGTCAATAAAGGGAACAGCGTTTTAAGAAAAGAACGAGCAAACCTTAGCTGTACAAGTAACAAAAAGAACATTATGAAAGATTTAAAAGCAAGGCACATGTTTTCTGGTCCAAGAGCTTGTTCAGTAAGCAATAAAGCCTGTTCTCAACCCTATTGTAAAGATTTGTCTATGGACTATACTGGAGCAATTTGTTTAAGCAGCTGGTGTAACACTATCATTTAAGAATGATTTTCCAAGGTTATGTTTCTTGAATATTACCAGAGAAATAAATTGAAAAATGAATATTCCTAGTGGAGAATAAAAATCTCTCTGCCATATTGCTGTTTCTCACAGAGAACTTTCTCCTGATCCATTGCCTCATTACGAAGATAGTAGCCCACATTAAATCATGCCTATTAACATGATCATTCATGTTGTTTTTGATTTTGAATAGCATCTTTTGCAACTTTAGTTTTTCAGCTTCTCAGAATTGGTCTAAATTGAGTTCCCAAACATTTATATCAATTTCTTAAAAAAATGCAAAAGAAAACTCTGAAGAACAATGGTTTCAATCCAACTCTTCACTGATATATTAAGATTTGTGCTTTATAATTTTATTCATAAAATACTTTCTCCCTGATATTGTTTATATTCTTTTTAGAGTTTTAACTTTTTCACTCATGAAATATAATATGGATGTATTAATTGTGGAACTCATGTAAAAATATCTTTTGAAATAAAGATAATGGATATTAGCATTTTATAGCAAGTCCATTAGTGGAAAGTTTGTCATTTAGTGCAAAACTGATTACCAAATAAGAAAACAGAATTTTAAAAAACAACAAAAGTGTCCTCATTGTTCAATTCTCACCTATTGGTGAGAACATGCAGTGTTTGGTTTTCTGTCCTTGCCATAGTTTGCTCAGAATGATGGTTTCCAGCTTCATCCATGTCACTACAAAGGACATGAACTCATCCTTTTTTATGGCTGCATAGTATTCCATGGCGTATATGTGCTACATTTTCTTAATCCAGTCTATTGTTGATGGACATTCGGGTTGGTTCCAAGTCTTTACTATTGGGAATAGTACTGCAATAAACATGTGTGTGCTTGGCCACAGGGAGGGGAAAATCACACACAGGGGCTTATCTTGGGGTGGGAGGATGGGGGAGGGATAGTATTAGGAGAAATAGCTAATGTAAATGACGAGTTAATGGGTGCAGCAAACCAACATGGCGTATGTATACATATGTACCAAACCTGCACGTTGTGCACATGTACCCTAGAACTTAAAGTATGATAAAATAAATGAATAAATAAATAACAACAACAAAACATCAATAACTAAAAATCCTGCATGAGAGCTATCAGACTAACTTAAATTACAAAGACCCTTGAGACCAAATATTAATACAGATGGAGAGCAACCCGAACTCTCATATTGTGGTGAGAAATAAAGCAACTTGAGAAAAAGCATATATACATAAACATTCAGAGAAACTTTATTTTTAGTTACTAAAAACTGGAAACTGCCCAGATGTTCATAAAGAGGTGAACCTATAAACACATTGTCGTATTTATAAAAGAGAACAATATACAGCATTACTTTTGACACATTACATTGGTCAATACGAGGAATACCAGCTTTGTGCTAAGTGAAAAGATCTTTACACATAAGGAGTACATATTGTAAGATTCTATTTGTATGAATGAAACAGGTAAATGCCATCTATGATGTGGTAGAAAATATAAAAACAGTGGGGTTTAAGATAGGGGTGGTGACCTGCTGGAATAAAGCCAGACAAGACTGTCTGAGGCAGTCATAATGGTTTATATCTTGGTAACAAAAATATATGCATTTGTCAAAACTTAGCACATGCCCACTCATGATTTTTGGAATTGAGGGTATGAAGATTTTTCATTCAAAGAAAAAACTAAACAAGTATTGAATTCTAGTTAATGCTGTGAAGACTGAAACATTCAGTGGAAGTATGTAGATTTCTTCAATGTACCTGTATTGCATACAAAATAAGATGGATGGAATTATACATGCTAAATCATGTAATATGTATACCTCATATGTTAACAGTAGAATATAGGTGGTTATTATATGGATGTTCAATTAAAATTATTTCAACATTTCTTTATGATTAAAATTTTCCATTATGTTAAAAATTTTAAATTGGCACAGAAAAGTTTGTTATGACTCTAATAACTCTAATAAAAATCAAGTGATGATTTTAAAGCAGTTATTTAACACAATTTATTTATTAATAAGAAAATAAGGGACATAGAGGGAACTGTTCTGAAAAAAAGCAATTTACCAAGCAATAGTGGTTTGTGTAAATTTTTCCCCCCAAAAATAAAGAAAGAAAGATTTTTCATTTTTTCCTTAAAGAATGAAAAGGAGTCAGGAAAAATCACTTCAACCCAAAGTTTCTTAACTGGGAGTAGTCAGTAGAAAGGCCAAGATCAGTGTCCTTTGCAGGGATATAGATGCAGATAGAAGCCATCATACTCAGCAAATTAACACAGGAACAGAAAACGAAACACTGCATGTTCTCACTTCTAAGTGGGAGCTGAACATTGAGAATACATGGACACAGGGAGGGGAAGAACACACACGGCGGCCTGTCATTAGGAAGCAGGGAGGGAGAGCATCAGGAAAAATAGCTAACACCTGTAGAGCTTAATACCTAGGAGATGGGCTGATAGGTGCAGCAAACCTCCATGGCACACATTTATCTATGTAACAAACCTGCATGTCTGGCACATGTATCCCAGAACTTAAAATAAAATAGAATTTTTAAAAAAGAAAAAGGTAAGCCAGGCACGGTGGCTCACGCCTGTAATCCCAGCACTTTGGGAGGCTGAGGCGGGCGGATCACAAGGTCAGGAGATCGAGACCATCCTGGCTAACACGGTGAAACCCCGTCTCTACTAAAAATACAAAAAAATTAGCCTGGCAGGGTGGCGGTGCCTGTAGTCCCAGCTACTCGGGAGGCTGAGGCAGGAGAATGGCGTAGGCCCGGGAGGCGGAGCTTGCAGTGAGCTGAGATCCGGCCACTGCACTCTAGCCTGGGCCACAGAGCAAGACTCCACCTAAAAAAAATAAATAAATAAAATAAAATAAAATTTATAAATAAATAAATAAATAAATAAAAAGAAAAAGGTATCACCCTAAGGTTGGCATGTACCCCTCTCCTCTGTGATGTTACAATTGTATTCCACAATCTGTGTTCATACACAGTATATAACATGATGTTTTTTTTTTAAAGAAACCTGTATATAAACAGTAAAAAAAAAAAAGGGGGGGGGGCAGGTGTTGTGACTCACACCTGTAATCCCAGCACTTTAGGAGGCCAAAGCAGGTGGATCACCCGAGGTCGGGAGTTCACGACCAGCCTGATAAACAAGGAGAAACCCCATCTCTACTAAAAATACAAAATTAGCTGGGCTTGGCGGCACATGCTTGTAATCTCAGCTGCTTGGGAGGCTGAGGCAGGAGAATCACTTGAACCCAGGAGGTAGAGGTTGCGGTGAGCTGAAATCATATCATTGCACTCCAGCCTGAGCAACAAGAGTGAAACTCTGTCTCCCGCCTCCCCCCAAATAAAGAAAAAAGGAAAGATCAAGATGGGTTAAAGACTGTATTTGTTTTGCAATAAGTCAATTATCTGTTTCAAAGAAAATTAATAAAAGTTCCCTGATTAACTTATTAACAGGTAAGATTGCTGACATTAAACATTCTTTATAGTAACTGAACTGCACCATCATTGATCAAGAGACAGTTACCCAGGTAGCACAGCTTGCTGAGAACTGGTCTTACAAATTTTGAAAGTTATTCTGACTTTCATAGCTTGCTTAGTGATAAGATTTTTCTGTGTCCCCACCCAAATCTCATCTTGAATTGTAGTTCTCATAATCCCCACATGTCATAGGAAGGTGGGAGGTAATTTAATCGGAGCTAGTGGTTACCCTCATGCTATTCTCCTGACAATGAAGGAGTTCTCACGAGATCTGATGGGTTTTCTTTTGTTTTGTTTTGTTTTAACAGAGTCTTTCTCGCTCTGTCACCCAGGCTGGAGTACAATCTCGGCTCGCTGCAAGCTCCACCTCCCAGGTTCATGCTGTTCTCCTGCCTCAGCCTCCTGAGCAGCTGGGACTACAGGTGCCCGCCACCACTCCTGGCTTTTTTTTTTTTTTTTGTATTTTTAGTAGAGATGAAGTTTCACCGTGTTAGCCAGGATGGTCTCTATCTCCTGACCTAGTGATCCGCCCGCCTCGGCCTCCCAAAGTGCTGCAAGTACAGACGTGAGCCACCGCGCCCGGCCAAGAGCTGATGGTTTTATAGGGAGGGTTCTCCCCTTTTGCTCAGCACTTCTCCTTGCTGTCGCCCTGTGAAGCAGGACGTCTTTGCTTCCTCTTCCACCAGGATTGTAAGATCCCTGAGGCCTCCCTAGTCCTGCAGAACTGTGAGTCAATTAAACCTTTCCTTTATAAATTACCCAGTCTCAGGTATGTCTTTTTTAGCGTGACAACAGGCTAATACACTTAATATACTCCGTTTCTTAGCTTATCCAGCTTCAGAAGTGCCTGAATCTGTGAGAAATTTCTCCATCAAGTTTGCACATATCAGGTCAACAGTAGGCTATTAGCAGTTAAGGTTTGGCAGAATCAAAGTTGTAAGTGAATTTTTTACTACATGGAGGTCAGTGCCTGTAACCCCCACATTGTTCAAGCATCAACTGTGCAATTAATACAGTAGCTCTAATTGTTTAATATTTGAGTATTTATTATGTATTGATAAATACATAGCATTTAGATATGCATAAACCACCACAGAATTTAACTTTTGTACTTTAAATCATTAATATATCACTTTCTATTACCTTTAGTGTTGACTATCTGGCTTTAAAAGGTCTCGAAAAGTCTTATTGATTATAAAGTAAGTCAATATGCACAAAACACTGTTAGAGGGAAAAAAATCTAGAAAGAAGCTAGAGTACTTATTTGAGAAAAAGTTGTAAGAATGGTCTAAGGAAAGGATGAGAACTAATGAAGATGCTAGTGTCCGTTTGAAGTAATTAGGCTGTTATGAAACTCTAATTCCATGTTTAAAACCAGCAAAGTTTGTGTCACACATGGAAAGTCTTCTTCAAAGAATTAAGTTTGAGTCACTTAAACAGTATATAACAGTAAACAAAGTACTGTGTTTTGTTTCTTATAGCATAAAACAAATTTTTTGTGTATGTATTACTTTTAATTCATTGATGATCTAAGCTAAATTTCTTAGAGCATTTATGAAAAATTAAGCAAAATAATATTTTGCCATACTGGTGAACTGCCCTACTTTTTCAATAAAATGACAAAAACTTTTTCTCAGGAAGATATAAAGCAAAGAAACAAACTGTAAACATCTGATTAGCTAATTTAACACATCCTTGTCTTAAAATCTTTAACCCTCACTTAAGAATGCATAATAGTGTCTCCAATTGTCAGCCTAATGATATGCTTTCCTTTGACATATTTCTAGAGTTCAATATAGATCGTGACCTTGAGCAAGCAAAAAGATTACTTGTTTTTGTCATTAGCATAATGCTCAGGTCAAAGTCTCTCAGAAGAAAATGCTGTTTAAGGTCTAGTGAATATATGTGAACTTGCTTACTGCATTTCAATATAAAATAGCATCGCTTATCACAATGGCATTCAAAAAGTTTATATGAAAAAGCTTTTGTATTTTGAAGTGGTTATATAAATACAATTATATGTTATCAAGTATTAGGGAACTATAATAAATACTATTTTCTGTTGTGAATTCAGCATAAGAAATAACTATATTTTGTGTCTCAGAGATTTTGCAAGAAAAATTTACTATTGGTATATTCTTTCAAGAGCTGTGAAGGTGATTTGCAACTTCAAATTACAAATTATAGTTACCTTAAGTATGCAATAGGTAAGATAATGTTTTTTTCAAAAAATATATTTGCATATCTCAGACCTCTGATTAGGCATGTTCTCAGTTGCTAAGCAACACTTAGAAATATTTCAATCATATTTAGTATTTTGAAGTCATAAGACAACACACTGTCTCCTTCTCTATTAACTATCATTCTGGCAAATATATCGGTTTACTGTTCCACTCTATTACTGGCTGACTAGCATTTCTGAAGGGCAAAGAATAATGAGTAGAGATCTTCTTATACAAGATCAAATATCACTTTTCATACACCTTAAGATTTTACATATAGATGCAAAAAATTTACATCTCAAGCATTTTGATTTAGTGCATCTAATAACATCATACATGCTAGGCACTGTTGGCACGGTCAGTGCATTCCCTTTGTATGCAAAGAGAAAGTGTTCAGGTATATGAAATGATGACTACACCATATTTTTCTGGGCATTAATCCAATGACCAGATGCTTGATGAAGTCCACACCAATTTGTGGTTGCTAGTACAAACAAATCCTAATTAAGATTCTTTAGTTGGGACAATGACAAAAAAAGTATGTATACCTTCAATAGGAAATAAGGATAACCATATTATATTCATGATTACTTGAATTTTTCATTAATTCTATAAATGTTCATCAAGTCTAATAGATGCTGAGTGATATCATTATCATGTTCAGTCTTCAATAAGCTGTAAAGACAGACTCCCCATTTACATTTGAGAAAACTGAGCTTCAGATACATTTTGTAACTGGTCTGAAATTAGGCTGTTAATATGAAATAACATTGAGTTTAATTTTAACTCCAGCTTCAAATCTCAAGCTCATTTTCTTCTGCTTCACTTGCACCCAATTATTCTTTCTTGAGTTGAAAGAAGGTCTCATTTATTCCTTTGATTTCCCTCCTCTTTCCTCTAGTGTTAAAATACCTTTTCTCAGTGTAAATATTTCCATTTTTCCCTTGTTATTCTGTATGCTATTATCTCCAAAGCTTTTTCTTTTTTTAAGCTACACATTCCTGATTTTGTACTACTAGTATTTAATAAAGCACTGGCTGTCACAATTATTTATTGATTAACCTTTTAAAGTATTTTGAAAGCCTATGTGTGTCCATATATATATATATATATATATCGACATCAAAATATTTGTCATAATTTAAATAGTTGCAGATAGTACATTTTGGCAAATTGCAAATATTAACACTTTAAAATAAAACTGCACTTAACTATTTTAAATGTGTCCATCAAATTGTAATTGACATTTGATACTATCATTCATTCAAAGAAATATATGAAAACGAGTTTAAGAGTCAGAAATTGTATATTACTTATTCTCCCTTATCTTTGTATTCTACGTTTTTCCGAGTTTTCTTCTTGTGAAATATAATTTTATACTTGATAGTGTTTTCTTGATTATACTGTACTGAAACAAAGGTGTGATATAAAGTATATGTATTTAAAAAATGCTCTGTGATGATAAATATTAAATGTTTCTGGATTTATTTACTGTTAAGATTTGTATTAATATAAACTTAGACCATTTGTATATTACTAAATGTAATAATTTTTAAAAGGATAGAAAAAAATTTATTTGAAATGCTTCTATTAAATAGTAAAAAATGATTGTTTGATTTCTTGTTAAATTAATTTTTATAGGTACTAATGAAGAGTATATATTGCTTGAGATGCTGGTTAGCATAAGTTCGATTTTTCTTTTTATGTAAGTATATGTGCTGACAAGGGTGTTTCATTCAAAGATAAGTAACTGGCAGAAAGCTTTGTAACAATGCAACAAAACAGTTTGAATTCCTCCAAAGTTAGATACAAAAAATTGCCTGGTAATTTATCATCAAAACATATTGTTAATGACCTACCAGCTGAAACCTCAATTAAATGTTTCTTCAATGTTTTGAAAGTAAAGAAATGGAAGCCAATTGGTTTGCATCCAATTTTCTTAAAATTATTTATTTTCTTCACGCTGAACAAAAATATTTTGAAATATCCATTTGTTATGTACAGGGAAGTTTTGTGCACAACACAGTAATGCACAAGTATTTCACGATAGTTAAAGATCTTTGCTTCTCTTGTAAAGTATGATAAGGCAATTTCGAAAGGGGGGTGAAGCAAGAGTAGGATAGGGCCTAAAACAGATCAATTTAAGAGAATTGTATCAGTGGACATTGAAAAAGTCCCTAAACTATGTATTCATTCCTGAGTATCCTTCTGAAACGACCAGTAACTTTGTGGGTAAGTACATTCCAGTTTGAAGGTCCTGTTCTAAATCATTAGCTCTAGTTAACTGAAGATTCTTTTTCCTCTTAACTTTATAAATAATTTCTTTCATCGTCTATATTCTGGTCCTTTGACATCTTGGAGGTTTGCTGACCCCGAAGGGACAGTCCATTTCAAGGACAGCCAGTTCTGGGAAAGAGTACACAACTCCTCTGGGATAGTGCCTTTCAAATGCAAACCAACAAAGGCAGAGAGGGCTCACATGTATAGCCACCTCTTCTAGCCCTTTTGTAGGTTACTATTTCACTGCCCTGATCCCTAAGGGTCAAGTACCAGATAACTAAGAACATTTGGTGTACCCCAGAGCCTGCTGAAATTATTCAAACTAGCCAAGTATAAGCCCACTTAGCCTGCCTTGCCCCTTCCTTCCTGCAGAAACCACTGTAAAGGCTTGTACCCACATTTTTCTCATGCACCCTCTGCCTCTGATGCACCCTGGTGCTTTCCCAAGTGGCCATGTGTGGCACACAGTGCCTCCTTTTTCTAGGAAATTGTGAGTATCGTGAATTCCTAGCTTCATGACTGTTATGTTCCTACCTGTACATTTTTATCACACATGATTAAAATGAATCCTGGGTACCATTTAAACAGTAATTAATAAGGCATACGTCATTTTCTTTCAAAAACTCTGTCCCTTTTTTCAGGAAGTAGGCATACATGAAAGCAAAATTAGTTTTTGCACCCCATGCAATAAGCATGAGGACTAAGCTCTAGTTTGTTTGTTTGTTTGTTTTGTTTTTTTAATCTTGCCCAAATTCCTATTTAAGGTGTCTGGGAAGTCATGCCCTACAAACCATAAACTCTCCTCAGATGGATTTTATCTAACCCTATATGTCATTACTTACTTTCCAATCTGATTCTGGCATGACATTATGTGACAAGGAGGAAAATGAAAATATTTTACCCCAAACCATGTTTCTTGACCATATTTTGAAATGGCCCTGCCAAACCATCCTTTGAGAGAAAATTTGCATCTGAAAAGAATCATTATTAACATAACTAGATCTTTTTCTTCCAGACCTTGCCAATCCTGAAGAGATTCACTGAGAGTCTAGCACCTTTTGAAGGTCTGAATAGCAAGCATTTGTCATCTATTGTCTCCAAGGGCAGTCACTATGAGACTTCAAAAGAATCTCCGTATCTGCAATCTTTTAACTTAAGAATTTCCTTGAGATTAATTCCAGGTCATTAGACAAACTCAACCAATTGTAAACCAGAAAATGTTTAAATTTACCTATAGCCCAGAAACGAATCCCCCCTTCTCCCCTCCACTTCAATCATCCCACCGTTTTGGACCAAACCAATGTATTTCTCAAATGATAGATGTCTCATGCCTCTCTAAAATGTATATAACCAAGCTGCTCCCCGACCACACTGGGCACATAGTCTCAGGCCTTCCTGAGGGCTGTGTCATGGGTCATGGTCACTCATATTTGGCTCAGAATAATATTTTACAGAGTTTGACTCTTTTCATCAACAAGCAAAATTTCACGCACATCCGTGTGAAGAGATCACCAAACAGGCTTTGTGTGAGCAATAAAGCTTTTCAATCACCTGGGTGCAGGTGGGCTGAGTCCAAAAAGAGAGTCAGGGAAGGGAGATGGGGTGGGACCATTTTATAGGATTTGGGTAGGTAATAGACAATTACAGTCAAAGGGGGTAGTTCCCTGGCGGGCAGGGGCAGGGGTCACAAGGTGCTCAGTGGAGCTTCAGAGCCAGGAGAAGGAATTTCACAAGGTAATGTCATCAGTTAAGGCAGGAACAGGCCATTGTCACTTCTTTTGTGGTGGAATGTCATCAGTTAAGGCAGAAACTGGCCATTTTCACTTCTTTTGTGATTCTTCACTTGCTTCGGGTCATCTGGACATATTCGTGCAGGTCACAGGGGATATGATGGCTTAGTTTGGGCTCAGAGACCTGACACAAAACATGTCCCTTTTTCTCTCACGTGTACCTTTTGACCTTGCCCTCATTCACCGATTTGTATTAGTGAACAGTTCAGTGCTGTGTTTCATGTTTTGCATACCATAATATATATTTCTGACTTTCTTTGATTAAAAAATTTCATTGGTCTTCTCGATTATGGGGACTGAAATCTACCTAAAAACCGAGGCTGCATTTACCATCCCCTACCCTCTTTTTGGAATTCAAACAAGCTAATTAACCTTCAAGATACGCACAGCTTCAGCAGCTTCAGAATGGGCCAAATTCTTATCAATGTTGTGAAATTCCAGAACTTGACTAAAGAGTGAATTTATAAAAAGGTATCTATCAGAAAGAAAGATCACAACATGTCCATTTTATTGTGTATCTAAGAGTACACCTAGAAAAGGGGCAAGTACCTTATTACTGCAAGAAATTAAAGGAAGAGGTTTTCAACATAAGTCAAAATTAACTGTTTCCCAACAATTATCATCCCCATTAATTCTATTTTGTAAAAATCCTATATCTACTCTAGGAATACGATTTCCAACAATGCAACAAAACCTTGGTCAAAAGTGGGTACATTTGTCAATGCATGACTTTTGATGGTGATACTGACCTAAGAGTTAAGAACAAATCACTTAGGCAGATAGCAAGGGTATGGGAGTCCTCAGTAAGGCTTTTCTTTTTAATGAAAAGCAGCCCCAAATCATTTTTTAACAAAGAGCATCCTGCAAGCTGGGAGCTTGCACAGGTGAATGCCTGCAGGAACTAAGGACTAGACATGTTCAAGATGGCGGCTCCATCTTCCCTTCTCTGCCAGCCACGGGAACTGTAAGGAGCAGACAAGGTGACACATTTGCATAAGAAGATTAGGGTGGG
The DNA here is from genome assembly GCF_009764315.1 of Trachypithecus francoisi. Taxonomy (NCBI): domain Eukaryota; kingdom Metazoa; phylum Chordata; class Mammalia; order Primates; family Cercopithecidae; genus Trachypithecus; species Trachypithecus francoisi. Next base: position 173,371,773 of record NW_022681454.1, on the reverse strand, counting down.
GCTACTAGCCTTCCCTGCACTATGTAAATGTCATACCTGATTGAACCAATCTATGAACCTTATGTAAATCAGACACCGCCTCCTGAAACTGTATGTAAAACGGAGCATCTGCCACCAGCTGGTCATTTAGTTCTCCGAGACCCCTTACTCTACAGAGGAAGCTGTTTCTATTTCTTTTCTCTTCTAGCCATTAAACCTCTGCTCCTAAACAACTCGTGTTTGTCTGTGGTCTAAGTTTTCCTGGTGCATGACAACAAACCCCAGGGTATATACCCCAGACTATGTAGCTGCCTCAATATGGTTCCGCTCTGTGTCCCCACCCAAATCTCATCTTAAATTGTACGTATTGAAGGAGAGACCTGTAATCCCCACTTGTCAAGAGAGGGAAGTGATTGGATCATGGGGGTGGTTTCCCCCATGCTGTTCCCATGGTATAGTGAGTTCTCATGAGAGCTAGTGGTTTTATAAGTGTTTGAAAATTCCTCTTTTGCTCTTCTCTTTCTTCTACCAACCTGTGAAGAAAGTGATTGCTTTCCGTTCTGCCATAATTATAAGTTTCCTGAGGCCCCCTCAGCCGTGTGGAGATGTGAGTCAATTTTGTTTATAAATCTTTTGTTCATAAATTACCCAGATTCTGGTAGTATCTTTAGAGCAGTGTGAAAACAAACTAATACAGGAAATTGGTACTGAAAGTGGGATACTGCTATAAAGATACTTGAAAATGTGGAAGCAACTTTGGAACTGGGTAACAGGCAGAGTTTTGAACAGTTTGGAGGGCTCAGAAGCAGATAGGAAAATGTGGGAAAGTTTGGAACTTCTCAGAGACTTGTTGAATGGTTTTGACCAAATGCTAATAATGATTTGGACAATGAAGTCCAGGCTGAGGTGGTCTCAGATGGAAATGAGAAACTTACCAGAAACTGGAGGAAAGGTCACTCTTGCTATGCTTTCCCAGGGAGACTGGTGGCAATTTGCTCCTGCCCTAGAGATCTGTGGAACTTTGAACTTGAGAGAGATGATCTGAAACTGGAACTATGTTTAAAAGGGAAGCAGAACATAAAAGTGTGGAAAATTTGCAGCCTGAGCATGCAGTAGAAAAGAAAAACCCATTTTCTGGGGAGAAATTCATGCTGGCTACAGAAATTTGCATAAGTGATGAGGAGCTGAATATGAATAGCCAAGACGATGGGGAAAATGTCTCCAGGTTATGTCAGAGATCTTCATGGCAGCCCCTCCAATCATAGGCCCTGTGGCCTAGGAGGAAAAATAAATGATTTTGTGGGCAGGACACAGGGTCAGTGGATATAGCCTCAGGACTTGGTGCCCTGTGACCCAGTCACTCCAGCTCTAGCAGTGGCTAAAAGGGCCAAAGGTCCAGCTCTGGCCTTTGCTTCAGAGGGTACAAGCCCCAAGCCTCGGCAGCTTCCACGTGGTGTTTGTTGGGCTTGTGCATGCACAGAAGTCAAGAATTGAGGTTGGAACCTTCCGCCTAGATTTCGGAGGATGTATGGGAATGCCTGGATGTCCAGGCAGGGGTCTACTGCAAGGGCAGAGCCCTCATGGAGAATCTCTGCTAGGGCAGTGTGGAAGGGAAACGTGGATTTGGAGCTCCCACATAGAATCCCCACTGGGCCACTGCCTCGTGGAGCTGTGACAAGAGGGTCACCATCCTCCAGACCCCAGAATGGTAGATCCACTGAAAGCTTGCACCGTGCACCTGAAAGAGCCACAGACACTCCATGCTAGCCTGTGAAGAAGCTGTCCAAGGATGTGGGAGCCCACCTCTTGCATCACTGTGCCCCGGATGTAAGACTTGGAGTCAAAGGAGATCATTTTGGAGCTTTAAGATTTAATGACTGCCCCATTGGATTTTAGTCCAATTGGCAGCCAGCACGACTAGAAAAAGCAGGCAGAAGAAGGTGGAATGAGCAGACTTGCTGAGTCTTCCAGGCTTCATCTTTCTCCTGTGCTGATGGCTCCTACCCTTGAACATCAGTCTCCATGTTCTTCAGCTTTTGGACTCTTGGATTTACACCAGTGGTTTGCCAGGGGCTCTCAGGCCTTTGGCCACACACTGAAGTCTGCACTATCAGCTTCCCTACTTTTGAGGTTTTGGGACTCAGACTACGTTAGTACTGGCTTCCTTGCTCCCCAGCTTGCAGATGGCCTGTCATGAGACTTCACCTTGTGTGAGTCAATTCTCCTTAATAAACTCCCTTCCATATATACATATATCCTATTAGTTCTGTCCTTCTAGATAACCCTGACTAATTCAGATGAAAAATGACTGTTGTAAATATTTAGCTTTTCATTCAAAGTTTTGACTTGGAGAGTATCACAGATAACCTCGTATCATCAATAATATATATATATATATTTTTGGTGAATAGTATTTTTTATTGGATCATTAGATCCACACTTAAGTAATGGCTAATAAGTATCAGAATTTTGAACAAGAATTAAAAAATAAGTATTTCAATTAATCTTATTGTTTATTGCCTAAAAGGAGGATTTTAAATTTTTAGTGGTATTGTCAGTCTGTGAGTCAGGGGAATAAAAATGAATTAAAGTCCTTTCTTCCACATGTTAACAACCATCTAGGCCTCTTCTTGCTACCAGTCATGAGTCCACATGGGTCTTCAGCAATTCTATTCTTGCTTCCTCAGAGGGAAGAATTCAGCTGAGGGGCAGAAGTAGGTCTAAAGCAGAGAGAGAGACTGAGGCAAATTTTAGAGCAGGAATGAGAATTTATTAAAAAGTTTTAGAGCAGGAACGAAAGGAAGAAAAGCACACTCGGAAGAGGGCCAAGCAGGCACCTTGAGAGGTCAGGTGCCCTGTGTAGCCCTTGACTTAGGGTTTTATACATTGGCATGGTTCTGGGGTTTGTGTTTGCCCTCCCTTGATTTTTTCTCTTGGGGTGGGCTGTCCGCATGTGCAGTGGTCTGCCAGCACTCCAGAGGGAGCACATACATAGTTCGTTTTCTGAAGTTGTGTGCATGCTCACCTGAGGTGTTTTTTCATTACCAGTCAAGTGTTTCTAGAAGAAGGTCGTATATGAGTTAAACTCCGCCATTTCACCTTTTAGTGTGCGTACTTGAGTCAGCTCACCTAACTCCTGGGATCTTTTTTTTTTTTTTTTTTTTTTGAGGCAGAGTCTCGCTCTGTCGCCCCGACTGGAGTGCAGTGGCCAGATCTCAGCTCACTGCAAGCTCCGCCTCCCGGGTTTACGCCATTCTCCTGCCTCAGCCTCCCGAGTAGCTGGGACTACAGGCGCCCGCCACCTCGCCCGGCTTGTTTTTGTATTTTTAGTAGAGATGGGGTTTCACCGTGTTAGCCAGGATGGTCTCGATCTCCTGACCTCGTGATCCGCCCATCTCGGCCTCCCAAAGTGCTGGGATTACAGGCTTGAGCCACCGCGCCCGGCCTAACTCCTGGGATCTTATTGGGAAGCTGCTGACCACCACCTCCAGATGTTGTCTAACTATTAGGAGATTGATTTTCCCTGGTGCTGGCTGTGACCAATTATTATTTTAGGGAGACACCTTAACAACTGCCTGGCCATCACCGGATGGTTGCCTGACATTCCTGGGGAGGGATCCCTTCCCCTGCCCTGCTCATGTCTGCCTGACTACCTACTGTCACATTCTCACACAGAAGTTGAAAAATGAGAAGAAAAGAAACACTGGAGCTATACATATTATTAAAATTACAAGAAAAAGGACACTTGTATTTAATGAAAAGTAATATTGAGAATAAAAGGTGAAGGCAGTTTTTTTGTCACGGAGGTGACTTAGGAGATTTTGAGGAATCTGGAATGTGTTTGCTGAACATACCACACTCAGGTTTACTTCCAGACCTTGGCATTTGTTTCTGCTTTCTGCAGCACCCGTTGTTGCCTCCCTCACTCTTCTTTATCTAACTTACGCTTCAATAGCTTTCAAGTCTCCATTTAGCCATCACACTTTCCAGAAACATTTCTGGAAAACTGTAGGGTTGGCCACCTTCATGCTTGTTTACTTCACTGTGCTTACTCTCTTGCAGTGAGCACCATAATGTCACTGCCTGTTTGTCTCTCTGCGTTGGCCCCTCCTAGACCAAAAAGTTCTTAAAACTGACTTTTTTTTTTTTTTCCCCACCGCTATATCCCAAGTATGTAGCACAGTACCAGGAAAAGAGTTAAAGAAATATTGAGCAATAGGCAGTCTTGTAGGTATTAAATAAAGGAGTTAAAAATCCCTCATGGAGATTATGTTGTAGAGGCAAAGACAGAATATAAACATAACAAATAGGTAAAGGATATAGATATATAATAAATAGACAAAAATAGGTTTTTTGGTTTATAATTACAATGTAGAAAGTGAAACCAAAAAATTGCCTTTAAGAGCAGAAATAGTGTAAAATCCCTACTATGTTATGTAAATTATTACATTTTACTGAGGTACTGTGAGGTGACATGGGTAAGTTTGTGCAATTAAAACAATGACAATCAGAACAGCAATTGAATATTTCAATTACATCAAGTGATTCCAATTTTCATTGAAATAATATGTGTTACATGACTAGGCCTTAAGAACTATGTTGGTGAGAGAGAAATCATGTAAGTCAGATTTAAATTCACAGCACAACATTAACTGAATTTAAAACATGATTCAAATATCACTACATGCCATTCAAAGATATACTCAAATCTAATGTTACATGTTCAATGCATTAGAATGGAAGGCTTCGGGTGAAATGGGATGCACACAGGGTGAAGGTGAATATGATTGAATAATATAAGAGACAACCTTTTAGCAATAATGATCAGTTGCTGTGGATCAATGACATGATGTCTCACCAAATACACCTATGGGAACAGATAAAGAAATATGCAGTAAAGCATCCAAGAAAATAATTAACAAACAGCAGGGCTTGAGACATATTCTATCAGATAACACCATTTAATAAAGTTAATTAAATCTGCCCAGTGTTGTCAAAGAATAGACAGAGGAATAGAAGAAACAGCCCAGAAGTAAAGCCTAGTGTGCCTAAATATGACAGAATTACATCTCAAATAAAATTCGAATCTAAAAGATAACAGCCCACATACGTGCACACACTTCACTTCATTCTCTCTCGTGGTATTTGAAGTCTGGTCATTCTTCCTCTCTGGCTCACATCAATAGAAACCATAATTTGACAATTTCTTTTTCTCCACTGCTAAACAAAGATCTTATAATGCTGTCTTGCTCAGTCCTTTTTTTCTCTCCTAGATAAAACTGGGCCTCCTGAAAAGGAAAAATTTGACTCATAAGGATAAGGACATTGGATGAGAAATAAAGAAGAGGTTTATAACACAGAAAAGAGGAAAGTGAAATTTCTTTATTTCTTGAAGAACAGGCAGTGAAGTAGAACACATTATACAAATAATCCGTCCTCCAGGGTGAAACTGATGCTGGCAGCTGTAACAAACAGACGTGATGATCTCAGTCAACGTGTCGTCACTGTTCAACGTCATTCAGATGCTATTTGAGCCTTTGTTGTCCAGTATCATGCCTGCTGGCCACGTGCAGCTCCTCAGCAACTGAAATGTGGCCAGTCCAAGTTTGATTTTGGACACTTAGTATGAAAAAACAGACTGCAAATTATCTCAATCATTTTTATATGAAAAAATATTTTAAAATGATAATATTGTGCCTATATTGGGTTAAATATATGTGTAAAATTAATTTCACTTCCTTCTTTTGACTTTTTAACGTAACTAGGAAATGCTTAAAATTATGTATGCAGTTAGTGTTATGCAGTCACGGGTCACTTTTTGATGGGGATACCTTCTGAAAAAATATGTCCTTAGGTGATTTTGTCATTGTGTGAACGTCACAGAATCCACTTACACAAACCTAAATAGTAAAGCGTACCACACACCTAGGCTATGTGGCACAGGCTATTGCTCCTAGGCTGCAAATCTGAACAGTATGTTATTGTACTGAACTGCAGGCAATTGTAACACAATGGTAAGTATTTGTGTGTCTTAACATATCTAAACATGATAAAGGTACAGTAAACTTACGATATTCTAATCTCATGGGGTCACTCACTGTCCTATATGTTGTTGGCCATTGATGGAAACATCATCATTTGGTGCACGGCCTTGTGTTCATTGGTCAGCACGGCACTAAGATCTTTTCTCTAAGTAGGAACTCTAGGATTTTGGACCTTTAAAGTTTCTAATCGAAGTCATTGCCTGAGCAACTTGGTAAAACTTAGCACAGTAAAATCATGAATAGCCTGGATTATCATCTGTATTTTGCTCACCTGAGACGTAGAATGACACACAAGAGAAATACAGGAAATCATAAGCAGAGGGCTAAAGCGACTGCCAGTTCCCACCATCAATTCTCTAAACAAAAAACAAGCTGGGATTTAAAACAAACAAACAAAAACAAAAGAAACCTCACAAAAATGTAAAACAAAGTGCTGACCAAAATACCAGCAAGTTTTCTACCATTCTTATTTCTGATTTAAAACCCAATCTCAAAAATTTGCTGTATGAGTCAGTTCTTGCACAGCTATACAGAAATACCCGAGACTGGGTAGTTTATAAAGAAAAGAGGTTTAATTGCTCATGGTTCTGCAAGTTGTACAGGAAGCATGATGTTGGCATCTGCTTGACTTCTGGGGAGCCCTCAGGAAATTTTCAATCATTGCAGAAGGCAAAGGGGGAGCAAGCAGCTCACGTAGCCAGAACAAGAGGAAGACAGAGGGAAGAGAGAGGTGCCACACACTTTCAAGTGACAGGTCTCAGGAGAACTCACCCACTATCACAAGAACTGCACCAATAGGGAAATATACTCCCATGACCCCATCACCTCCCATCAGACCCACCTCCAACTTGGGGATTAAAATTAAACATGAGATGTGGATGGGGACATGGATCCAAACTATAGCATTTGCCAAGTCTCAGAAAGTTAGAATCCAGAAAAGAACGCTTATTATTAATTTTAGAAGACTCAACTAAAGGAGAGGATGAAAGTGTTTGAGCCCTGGGCCTTGTCTAAAACTCTCATTAGTAATTACCTATATTGGTTGTGTACGGTGGCTAATGCCTGTAATCCCAGCACTTTGGGAGGCCTAGATGGGTGGATCACCTGAGGTCAGGAGTTCGAGACCAGCCTGTCCAACGCGAAGAAACCCTGTCTCTACTAAAAACACAAAATTAGCAGGATGTGGTGGCACATGCCTGTAATCCCAGCTACTGGGGAGGCTGAGGCAGGAGAATCGCTTGAACTCGGGAGGCGGAGGTTGCTGTGAGATGGGAAGCCACATCTCATGTCAAAATCGTGCCACTGCACTTTAGCCTGGGCAACAAGAGTGAAACTCCATCTCAAGAAAAAAAAAAGAAAAAAGGTAATTACCTATATTATGTTTTTATCCAAATGTTAGAGATTAAGTGTCTAGAGAATTGATTCAAATGATGTCACAATGAATATGTGCCCAGCGTATTATTTGTTTTAAAAAGAGAAATAGAAGGACCTAGAAACGTAAAGCATAGCATAATTAATAGCTTAGATAACACTTTATACATCTAATAGGAAACTGTAATAAATAAAAGAGCAGAGGCAAAATCAGACCTTTGAAGTTTATCTTGGTAACCTCTTTTTATGGGCATTAATATTATTTATCTTTTATGACCATTAGACCTAAGGTTGGGATTCAATTTTCAAAAGGCCGTTAAAGGAAAATATATATATATTGAATTATTCTCACGGTCAAAACCCAATTAAAAATAGCAGGCCATGTAATCAAATTAATATCAGGAGTCATGAGAGACTTTTAAACTTGGCTGAAATTCTTAAGTAGAATAATTTCGGTAGGTTCATAATTTTACCACAGTGTGTAAGTTCTAGAATAACCAGCTCATTAAATAAGCTATTATATTTTGATTTACACATTTTAGTTGCAATCTTTGTTGACATTTCCTTTGGAGTGTTCCAAATGCTCTTATAAATATTTTTCATTTTTGTTGGCTTTCAACTTTTCCAGTTTCACATAAAACAAATTTAGAACTCAGTAAGTTACCAATACAAAGTATTGGATCAAAGATCCAACTTTTTACATGTATTAAAATATTCATCTCACACCCTACATTCCCTGATGGCCAGTTTTCCATTCTATGTTGATGGTGGGATTGCTGAGAGAAGAAAAAACAAGGTCACTTGTTTGCATTACCTGTGGGTAGGGTCTAATACACTCCCCAAATACAGGTTATAGTTTTGTAAAATTCTGAACAGGCAGACCTGACACTTAATGTACTGTTTCAATCTGTTTGGGTACCTAATTTACTTTTAATTGTCTGGATGGTTTCTGCTCATAATATTCCAGGAATGTAATTTCTATTAACTACTTATTTTAAGGTGATAATACTTGTTGTTATTTTGCACGCCTGACTGATCATTGCATTCAGGTAGGGATGCTGCCACTTCCGGAATGCTCCTAACTCTATCGATGAAGTTTTTGCCTTAGTCCCCTTAGATGAGGAAGCCAGAGCACATCCAGTTGTCTTTGAGTGGGCATTAATACTTCCCTATGAGGTTCTCCATTTTTCAAAGAGCTTTGTGAAATATAATTTACATACCAAGCAATTTATCCATTTAAGGTGTACAATTCAATGACTCCTAATATATTTACAGAGTCATCTTTACATGGTTGTACAGTACTGACACATGCTACAGCATGATGAGTCTTAACAACACTGTGCTCAGTAAAGGAAGCCCGTCACACATGCAAAAACACATATCCTGCCATTTCATTTATAGGAAATGTCCAGAATAGGCACATTTATACAGAGAGAAAGTATGATGGAAGCCTGGGGCTGGAGAATGGGGATGCTACGAGGTACTACTTTCCTTCACGGGTGATGGCAATATTCTAAAATTAGATCGTGGTGATAGAAGTGCTTTATATGAGCAATTTCCCAAACGAGCTTTTATTCTTCCCTCTTCATTTTGTCTTTAATTTTCTTCTCCCTCTGAAGAAGCCAGATTCTTCCCCAGACTTGGCTCCATCTGACATGTGCAGTGCAGAGAGAGAGGATGATTAGAGCTTGTCTGGGCCTCCAATACCTAGTGAGGTTTTCCAATACCTAGCAAGAGGTCACTTTTGTTATCTGTTCTCTTGGGCTTCAACAGCTAGAACTTCTGGTACTTTGGTAACTAATTTGGCTAAGACATCATTTTTTTTTCACTGATGAATATTGCCTGTTTAATAATGACCCCCATTTTAAGCTGATGAGGAGCAGTTAAAGCATTCCTCCAGCACCCGCCATTCATACTCAGCTTGCCCTTTTCTTTTATATTTAAGAGACCAAAGGAACTGTCCCCAAGATGATTATGCCAATTTCTTAATTTCACTTCAACCATACCTTTTGTTTTTTCCTGTAACACTTGAAATCCTAGCAAGACTGAGCATGAGTCCATATTCACTTTTTTTTCATTCTAAGAAGGTCAAGTTTACTTAAATGGAACTATGTTCAAGGTAGAAATGTCAATTACTTATTACTTTACTTGCATTTTCTCAATAACATTTAATATAGTATTCTTAGAAAATGTGGATAACCATAGAATGATTCAATATATAGTTACCAATATATATTCTAAATAGTTCATTTTCAATTTTGACCAGATAACCTTTCAATTAAAGTTTTAAAAATAAATTTCTTTTTAAAATATTTCACCAGGAGATATTTGAGTACTAAAATAAATAATTCTGATATTCTGCATGGAAGGCACATGGCTTAGGCAGTGAATCTGCTCTGAATCCCTCTGTCTAAACTCCATTTTGCCCCTTTGAACCATCCAATTATTTTATAAAAGTTGTAAAATTTCAAGGGGAAGGTCCTTGTGTGGAGAAAGATCTAATGCTTACACTCATGTTAAGTACAAAGAATATAGGCACACTGACCTCTATCTTTTTCCACTAATGACTATTCTCCTTTAATCATGCATATGTGACATAAAATCATATATATGTGTGATATTAATCATTAGTGTTTAACCCTGCAGAACCCCTTTGCATTTTGTGTTTTAATATAACAACTTTTCCCCCAATATTATCACTTCATACAAGTACATTGCTTTTATTAATATGACTAAGATGGTATGTGTACCATTTAAAAAGCTATCAGGTACAGACTATAGCCTTTGCTATGGTCTGAATATTTGTGTGCCCCCAAAATTCATGATTTAAAATCTAAATTCTCAAGGTGATGGTATTAGGAAATGGGGTCTTTGAGAGGAGAAAAGTCATGAGGACAGAGGTTGAGAGAGTTTCCTTGCCCCTTCTGCCATGTGAGGTTACAGAGAGAAGATAGCTATGAGGAAGGAAGCTTTCTTCGGACATGAAATCTGCTGGCACCTCAGTTTGCATTTCCATCCTCCAGAACTGTGAGAAAATATTTATGCTGTTTATAAGCCACACAATATAGTATTTTGTTACAGTAGCCTAAACGGACTAAGACAACTGTCATGTCATTTGATTCGCTTAAGTAAGGCATCACCTGCTGTGCAGTATAAGAAAGCCACTTTATCTCAACAGCAGCAGCCCATAGAGGATGTTAATGTGGAACAGAGGAGTCACACTGCACCAGTCAAACAAAACATACCTGGCCTACTCAAGTCAAGGGCTGCTTTGTTTGAATGTTTTTGCCCTTCATAACTCACATTAAAACTCACAATCCTCAATGTGGTAGTGTTGAGAGGTGAAGCCATTGAGAGATGATTGGGTCACGAGGGCCCTGCCTTCATGAAAGAAATTAATAGATTGTTTGGTTAATGGATTAATGAGTTATCAGGGGAGTGGGACTGATGGCTTTGTAAGAAGAGAAAGAGATGCCTAAGCTAGCACACTCAGACCCTCACCATGAGATGCTCTACACTGCGCCAGGACTCTGCAGAGGGTCCCCACCAACACGAAGGCTCTCACCATGAGATGCTCTACACTGCGTCAGGACTCTGCAGAGGTCCCCACCAACACGAAGGCTCTCACCATGAGATGCTCTACACTGCGTCAGGACTCTGCGAGGGTCCCCACCAACACGAAGGCTCTCACCATGAGATGCTCTACACTGCGTCAGGACTCTGCAGAGGGTCCCCACCAACACGAAGGCTCTCACCATGAGATGCTCTACACTGCGTCAGGACTCTGCAGAGGGTCCCCACTAACACGAAGGCTCTCACCATGAGATGCTCTACACTGCGTCAGGACTCTGCAGAGGTCCCCACCAACACGAAGGTTCTCACCATGAGATGCTCTACACTGCGTCAGGACTCTGCAGAGGGTCCCCACCAACACGAAGGCTCTCACCATGAGATGCTCTACACTGCGTCAGGACTCTGCAGAGGGTCCCCACCAACACGAAGGCTCTCACCATGAGATGCTCTACACTGCGTCAGGACTCTGCAGAGGGTCCCCACCAACACGAAGCTCTCACCATGAGATGCTCTACACTGCGTCAGGACTCTGCAGAGGGTCCCCACCAACACGAAGGTTCTCACCATGAGATGCTCTACACTGCGTCAGGACTCTGCAGAGGGTCCCCACCAACACGAAGGCTCTCACCATGAGATGCTCTACACTGCGTCAGGACTCTGCAGAGGGTCCCCACCAACAGGAAGGCTCTCACCATGAGATGCTCTACACTGCGTCAGGACTCTGCGAGGGTCCCCACCAACAGGAAGGCTCTCACCATGAGATGCTCTACACTGCGCCAGGACTCTGCAGAGGGTCCCCACCAACACGAAGGCTCTCACCATGAGATGCTCTACACTGCGCCAGGACTCTGCAGAGGGTCCCCACCAACACGAAGGCTCTCACCATGAGATGCTCTACACTGCGTCAGGACTCTGCGAGGGTCCCCACCAACACGAAGGCTCTCACCATGAGATGCTCTACACTGCGTCAGGACTCTGCAGAGGGTCCCCACCAACACGAAGGCTCTCACCATGAGATGCTCTACACTGCGTCAGGACTCTGCGAGGGTCCCCACCAACACGAAGGCTCTCACCATGAGATGCTCTACACTGCGTCAGGACTCTGCAGAGGGTCCCCACCAACACGAAGGCTCTCACCATGAGATGCTCTACACTGCGTCAGGACTCTGCGAGGGTCCCCACCAACACGAAGGCTCTCACCATGAGATGCTCTACACTGCGTCATGACTCTGCAGAGGGTCCCCACCAACACGAAGCTCTCACCATGAGATGCTCTACACTGCGCCAGGACTCTGCAGAGGGTCCCCCCAACACGAAGGCTCTCACCATGAGATGCTCTACACTGCGTCAGGACTCTGCGAGGGTCCCCACCAACACGAAGGCTCTCACCATGAGATGCTCTACACTGCGTCAGACTCTGCAGAGGGTCCCCACCAACACGAGGCTCTCACCATGAGATGCTCTACACTGCGTCAGGACTCTGCGAGGGTCCCCACCAACACGAAGGCTCTCACCATGAGATGCTCTACACTGCGTCAGGACTCTGCAGAGGGTCCCCACCAACACGAAGGCTCTCACCATGAGATGCTCTACACTGCGTCAGGACTCTGCCGAGGGTCCCCACCAACACGAAGGCTCTCACCATGAGATGCTCTACACTGCGTCAGGACTCTGCAGAGGGTCCCCACCAACACGAAGGTTCTCACCATGAGATGCTCTACACTGCGTCAGGACTCTGCAGAGGGTCCCCACCAACACGAAGGCTCTCACCATGAGATGCTCTACACTGCGTCAGGACTCTGCAGAGGGTCCCCACCAACACGAAGGCTCTCACCATGAGATGCTCTACACTGCGTCAGGACTCTGGGAGGGTCCCCACCAACAGGAAGGCTCTCACCATGAGATGCTCTACACTGCGTCAGGACTCTGCAGAGGGTCCCCACCAACAGGAAGGCTCTCACCATGAGATGCTCTACACTGCGTCAGGACTCTGGGAGGGTCCCCACCAACACGAAGGCTCTCACCATGAGATGCTCTACACTGCGTCAGGACTCTGGGAGGGTCCCCACCAACACGAAGGCTCTCACCATGAGATGCTCTACACTGCGTCAGGACTCTGGGAGGGTCCCCACCAACAGGAAGGCTCTCACCAGATTCAGCGCTTCAACTCTTAGACTTTTCGGCTTCCCTAAATGAAAGAAATAAATACCGTTTCTTAATAAATTGCCTGGCTTCAGATATTCTATTATAAGCAATAGAAAATGAATTAAGACAACCACTCAACAAATATGCTCAACATCATCACCCTAATCATCTTAATCGTTTTTGATATTTTTATTGTGAATCACCCTAATTCTTTTTTTCATCCAAGCCTTTGTCAAAAATCTTATATAACTTTAAGGTATATGCATGTTAGTGAAAAGAATTAATATTAATGAGGAAACATGGCCTAATAAAATAATTTTAGTTTTCATTTAACATATGTGAACACCAAAAATAAAATTGTAAAGTCAGTTTCTAATTCCCTTTTGACGTTTCCAACATGGAATACAAAATACACTAAAGATTTTTTTTCAGGGATCTTCATAAAATCGATGTTCCTCTAAGTATTTACATATCATCTATATGATAGACAAATAAAACAAATTATATGTCTTTATATATTTAAAATTAATTCTTAGATTGATTAATCTTTTATTTATTTATTTATTTTTTCATATGGAGTCTTATTCTGTTGCCCAGGCTGGAGTGCAGTGGCGTGATCTCGGCTCACTGCAACCTCTGTCTCCTAAATTCAAGTGATTCTCCTGCCTCAGCCTCCCAAGTAGCTGGGATTACAGGCACGCATTACCATGCCCGGTTAATTTTTATATTTTTATTAGAGATGGGTTTCACCATGCTGGCCGCGCTGGTCTCAAACTTCTGACCTTAGGTGATCCACCCGCCTCAACCTCCCAAAGAGCTGGGGTTACAGGCATGAGCCACTGTGCCCAGCTTGATTAAGCTTTTAAATGCTAAATGTATCGGATTCTCTAGATGAATATTTTCAAAAGGAGGCACAATAATATGATGATTACACAATTGATTACCATATACAACAACAAAAATATTAGAGTGGTACAAATTATTTTAATATAGCTTAAAAACAACCATCTCTTGTGTTTATTGTTTATATCTTTACCTACTCAATGATGTTGAGAGGGTTGAGTCTTTAAGTGTATAGTGACTTTTTTTTTTTTTTCTTGAGACAGATTTTCACTCTTGTTGCCCAGGCTGGAGTGCAATGGTACGATCTCAGTGTACTGCAGTCTCTGCCTCCAGGGTTCAAGCAATTCTCCTGCCTCAGCCTTCCAAAGTAGCTGGGATTACAGGTGCCTGCCACCATGCCCAGCTAACTTTTTTGTATTTTTTAGTTTCACCATGTTGGCCAAGCTGATCTTCAACTCCTGACCTCAGGTGATCCACCCACTTCAGCCTCCCAAAGTGCTGGGATTACAGGTGTGAGCCACTGCACCCGGTTGAGTGTATAGTGAACTTTAGAGCTTTTTAAAGCATCCTACTCTGCCAATCTACACGGTGGCATTATTCAGTATTATAAAATTAGGATTCTCAGTTATTTCAGTATCTTTTTGTTTTAAAAAGCCAAGGATAAACTCCCAGTATTTGGTTTGATAAAATCACTCTATTTATGGTGTAAACTAGAGGCTTTTTTCTTTTTACCCACACTGCTCATATATAAATATTTTTACCCAACTCAGTCATCCAGTAAAGGTGAGTTTAATTTGGGATTATGCTACAGTAATCATACAAATTAATATAATTTTGAAGTTTTTTGTGTGTCTATATAGTTTCTCATTATAATACTATTATTTATGTATTTTTTATTTTTTAAGATGTATTCTTTGCTTCTTAATATCTAAATAACTTGAAGAAAATGTATATTCCTGCACTTGCCAAATGGCATGAGAATGATATTTCAAAAAGCTGTTTGTAGCACCTTGACCTGATCACTGGATTTCAATCTCCACTGTTCCTACAGTTTATTTTACCTAAAAATCTTGTATCACTTTTTGGATATTTGCAAGTAAAAATGTCAGCTTCACATCCAGAATGAAAAATAAAAACTTAACATCATGTAAGATTTTTTTACCAGGGTTCCTAAGAAGTTGGTAAAATAAAAACAAAATAAGATAAATGTGTTTGCCAAATATTCCCAGATAATACGAGAAACTCAACTCAGTACCATAATCCTCCCTTGCTAGCTGCAGTCAAGGGTTGCAGTGGCATTTGATAGTGGTGTCACCTCGTGTAGGGAACTGTCACTCAATCACAAAGTCCAGGAACATTGTTGCAGGTTTTGCAGATATGTGATCACGGTATATATATATATATATATATATATTATATATATATATATATTTTTTTTTTTTTTTTTTTTGGAGGCAGAGTCTCGCTCTGTCGCCCGGACTGGAGTGCAGTGGCTGGATCTCAGCTCACTGCAAGCTCCGCCTCCCGGATTTACGCCATTCTCCTGCCTCAGCCTCCCGAGTAGCTGGGACTACAGGCGCCCGCCACCTCGCCCGGCTAGTTTTTGTATTTTTTTAGTAGAGACGAGGTTTCACCGTGTCAGCCAGGATGGTCTCGATCTCCTGAACTCGTGATCCGCCCGTCTCGGCCTCCCAAAGTGCTGGGATTACAGGCTTGAGCCACCGCGCCCGGCCGATCACGGTATATTTTAAATGTCCAAAAAAAACTTATTAACGTTATTCTAAAGAGTCATCACATGCATAACTTTTTAAGCTAAATATTAATACTGGTGGCATTATAGAAGTATACTTTTAAAAGTCAAAACTCCCATTCAGCTATTTCTACTTATTATGCCCCAAATTTACAGCTTTGATTATTAGACAGAGTCATCTGTCTTTCAGGACTGAACTAACACAAACTCACTAGAGCCTACTATACTCACATTCCATAGCATATTAATACACAAATGAAAAATATTCTTCAGAAGCAAACTAATCTGTGTCATTAATCTCTTTTCCTTTTGGTTTATCCATCATCATGGTTTAATTTCCTTTATAAGGGTAACCGATGTTGACCAGACCAGGTATAGCACTTTTTCTGATTCTTGAAGCTGAGTGGGTGTGTGTTAGGCCTTTCTTGCACTGCTGTAAAGAAATACCTGAGGCTGGAGAATTTTATAAAGAAAAGAGGTTTAATTGGCTCATGATTCTGCAGGCTGTGCTTTCATAGCTCCAGCATCTGATTCTGGTGAGGTCTCATTATGGTGCAATGCAAAGGGAGCAGGCACGCACATGGGAGAGCAGGAGCAAGGGGGCCTGGGGAGATGCCACACACTTAAAAAAAAAAAAAAAAAAAGATATGGTGAGAACGTGTTGTCATGAGGACAGCACCAAGCCATTTATAAGGGATCCACACCCATGACCCAAACACCTCCCACCAGGCCCCACCTCCAACACTGGGGATCACATTTCAACAGGAGATTTGGAGGGGACATGCATCCAAACTGTATCAGAGTAGGAGATGATAAATTCTCCAGGATAGAGGTGCAAATTCTGTCATCCTTAAAATTAGAGAGACTGATTATACCAGGCTCCCAAGCAAAAATGCAAAAGAACACACGAGACGAACAAGAATTTTCTGCCTGTTGCTGCATAACGCATTACTCTCAAATACAATGTTGTAAAATAAAAACTTGTTTACTGTTTTCATTTCACTTCTTTTTTCTGGGTCCCAAATTCTGGGAGGACTCAGCTATGCTGCTCTTTTTTGGCTTCTCTTAGGTTGCTGTAGCTGGATGTTGGCTGGAGCTGCAGTCGTCTTAAGGTTCTTCTGGGCTGGGTGGCCTAGATTGTTCTCTCACAGGGCTTACAGTCACTACTAGCTGTCAGCTGCAGGTCAAGCTGGGCCATCTACAGGAGAGTTTAGAATTCAGACACAGCCTGATCACCTTGGAGTGCAGTGTCTCAGGATAGTCAGTTCTCTCACATAACAGTTACTGATTTCCCTGAGAAAGTAACTCAAGAGTAGCAGGTAGAAACTGTGTGGCTTCTTAAGATTCAGTGTCAGAAGTTACATAGCATTGACTGTGTGCATTCTATTGTTGAAAGACGACACAAGTGTTCCTAGATTCAAGGGGGAGGGGCTTTAGATTCGCCCTCTTGATGGGATGTGGCAAGGTCACACTGTAGAATAGAACGAGGGATGGCAAACATTTGCAACCTGCAACCGTCTTTGGAAAATACAGTCTGTTACAGGAGATGCATCTGAAGATAGACTGAACCTTAGTATAATTGTAGCCCAGATATGACCCAGCTAATGCTCTAATTGGCTTGAAGTAATAGGAAGTGTCTGGTGGAAGATAATCGTTGCCTCCTCTAAGAGTTATACAAATGTAGGTGCCTTAGTAGACAGCGGCAGCCGAGTTCCCAGTCAACGGTCCAAGTCAACTGCAGCCATGTGTGTATCAGAACTTCAAGACTTTTTATTTTTCACTTGAATCGTTTCAGTTTGAATCGTTAAATGTTTCTTATTGTGATTTTGATGGCCGTTTCTATGATAACTAGTAAGATTCAACACCTTTTAATATGCTTATGTTTCATCAGGCTTTCTCTACTATGAATTTTCTTTAATAACTTTTGCACATTTTCCTCCTGGGATTTTTATTATTACTGTTTAAAATACCATTGAAAGTGAATGGTATACTCTGAAAACTATTCCTATATCAGTCATGTGTATTGCAAATTTCTTCATCAATTTCATCAATTCAAGGACAACCATGACTTGTCTTTTCATGGAATTTTTAAAAATTAAATATAGTATGTTTTATCAACATTTTTAAGATTGTTTGTGTATGTATTTTGTGGAAATTTTCCACTACTCTAAAGTCATAAAGATATTCTCTGCATTGACCTCTGAAATCTTCAGTATTGCTTTCCATAATTAGATGTTTACTTCTCCTGGACTTGGTTTTCATGTCTTGCATATGGTAGGGATACACACTTTGATTCCATAAGAATGATGAATTTTTCCAGCATCATTTATTGCATATGCTCCTCAAACATACGTGCAAGTTTCCATATGTATGTGAGTTTGTTTCTAGCATGTCCTTCTGTTCTGTTGGTTCATTTCTTTAACCTTGCAGTAGTACACGTTATCTCAATTACTGTAACTATTTCAATTTGTTTTGATAGATAAAAAGAAGCTCTCAACTTAATATCTCTTTAAGAATCATTATGACTATTATGAGCCATTTCTCTTTCACATACATTTTAGACTTGGATTTTCAAGATTCATACACATATATAGACATCTGTTTCAATTTTAATTATAATTGCATTGAATATATAGGGAGAATTTAAATTATAAAATATTGAGAATTCTGTAAATGAACAGGGTTTATCTTGCCCTGCATAAATGCATGGCCCATAGTTTAATAACATTTAATGAAGTTTTATAATTTTCTCCAAAAAGGTCATGCATGCCTTTTCTTAGGTTGGTTTGTGGGAACTTTATATTTTTGGTTGCTATTGCAAATAAAATGTTTTTTAATTAAATTTATATTTTTATCTTTTGTTTATAAGAATTCAATTAATTTTTCTAAATGGATCTAATATCCATCACTTTTACAGAAACATTTATTAATTTTCTAGATTCTTCTGTGGATTTTCCTAGGTTTTCGACTGAGACTTATTAATAGAAATCATAATAATATTATTCCTTCATTTCCGATTTTTATAATTTTTTTCTTACTGTATTGGTAAGGACTGTCAACAGAAATATTAAATTAAAGCAATAATAGTGGACATCCTTATTTCAGGGCTGCTTTCTTAAACTTAGTGTCTAGAAAATATTTAATGGCATGAATTAATATTCATGATTTTATGTGCAACTGCCAATTATAAAATAATAAAATCTGATCCTAATTTTAAAATGCATTTATGTCACAGAGCTCTCTGTCTATATATATATATATATATACACGTTTATTTATATATATTAATTGTACATGGATTTTTTCTTTTCTATTTAAAATAATATTTAAAAGGGTTTCTGTGCATGTATGTGTGTGTGTGTGTATTGCATTTCTACAGTGGCTCCAAACTAAAGACAGTGTGACATGTTTTATCCTCATTATAAAGAGTAGTTTGGCGGTGGCTCAAGGCTATAATCCCAGGACTTTGGGAGGCCAAGACAGGTGGATCACGAGGTCAGGAGATTGAGGCCATCCTGGCTAACACAGTGAAACCCCGTCTCTACTGAAAAAAAAAAAAAAAAAAAAACAACTAGCCGGGCGAGGTGGCGGGCGCCTGTAGTCCCAGCTACTCGGGAGGCTGAGGCAGGAGAATGGCGTGAACCCGGGAGGCGGAGCTTGCAGTGAGCTGAGATCCGGCCACTGCACTCCAGCCTGGGCGACAGAGCGAGACTCCGTCTCAACAACAACAACAACAAAGAGAGAAGTTCGGGACACCCCTGAAGTTTAGATATTTTTTAACTGGTTCTGACATAGTAACCCATCACCTACCTTGAGGGATGAAGTGAATCAAGGATGAAAAATATCGAATGAGAGAGAGAGCGCACTACTTGAGAGACAGTAGTTGAAATGCTGTGACACTTCCCTCCTCCCATCTCTCAGATTCCGTGGAGAATGACCAATTTTGTATTATGTGCTTTTTCTTTTCTATGCCTAAATGCATTTCAGAGTATGGAGTTGGGGGAATTAGAAAGCTTCTGAAAACTTTGAGTCCACAAAAGAGATATTTGTGTCCTTCATCTGTCAGCGCTTTTGGATCACCCCAATTCAAATGACAAGGAAGTCTTTGACAGAACCATAGAAGGAGTTCAAACTTTGGGAATTTGGGGGACAAATGGTCTGGTGCCTGGCTCCTAGCAGGAGAAAGTTGAAGGCAGAAGTGTGACTACAGCTGCCTTGCTGAAAGCTATGCAGAGGGAAGTGGCGGCAATGGAGTGTGTTATAATCCCAATGAAAGCAGCAGGAAAGAGAAAGTGTTGGGGGCCGATTTCAAACTCTGCGAAAGTAATCTGGACTATGATTGTCTTCAGACGAGCTCTGCCGAATAGAACCAAATGGATCAGTTAAGGGACCTTGAGATAGAGACTTTTTTTTTTTTTTCTTCCACCTAAATGTGTTTCTCATGTTATGGTATAAAATGATCGGTAGGAAACAACCATCCAAACAAGGTCTTCATTTCTCAACCTGCTTTACATCTTTTCCAAATAAAATGGCATGTAAAAAAAATATGATGAAAGCCACTTTAAGTCTACAGAATTTAAGAAAAAGGTGCCTTTTCCGGGTAATCTTCTGAATGAATCTTCTGAATGAATGTAGACATGTCTAAGTCCACCAGAACTTGGTGGAGTCACAGGATTTAAGAAACTTTGTCCTCTGAATCATCACATGGAAGAGAATCACTATCAACTAGAAATATGGAACTATTCCTTAACGAAGAAATGAACTTTGTTTTGAAAAGTCACTGAAACTTAGAATGCTTTTCTAGATAGCAACTAATGTGTCCTAATAAATATAGACATTTCAGAAGGGGGAGCGCTATCGAAATGTAAAGCCCGAGAGGGCAGCCAGAGCCCTAATGTGGGAGAGAACGTCAAAGAGCTCCTAAGAGAAGAATCTTGGTCGAGCGTACCTGCACCCAGAAGGTCAGAAACAATGAGTAGTAAGTAGAGTGGAGGATTGAAAATTAAAAATGGTAACCATAGTAAGTACATTTACATCAATTTCCTGTTGCTTCTGTAACAAATTATCACAAATTTAATGGCTTAAAACAACACAACTTTATTACCTCAGGGGTTTGTTGCTGCTGTTGTTTTTGAGACAGGGTCTCACTCTGTTGCTCAGCCTGGAGTGCAGTGGCATGATATCGGCTCACTGAAGCCTTGACCTCCCAGGCTTGAGCAATCCTCCCACCTCAGCCTCCCGCATAACTGGGACTACAGGCGTGTGCCACCATGCCTGGCTAGTTTTTGTATTTTTTTGTAAAGATGGGGTTTCACCTTATTACCCAGGCTGGCTTCGAACTCCTAGGCTGAAGGGATCCACCCATTTTGGCCTCCCAATGTGCTGGGATTACAGGCACATGCCACCACACTGGTTTTATAGATCAGAAGTCCCATGTGCTTGGCTGGGTCCCTGCTTAGAATCTCACAGAGTTAGAGAAATGGTGTTAATAGGGCTGTGTTTTCTTCTTGAGGCCCAGGGAAGAATCCATTTTCATTTCCTTGCTCATTAAGGTTGCAAGCAGAATTCAGTTCCTTGTAGTTGTAGGACTGAGGTGCTCATTTCTTTTCTATCAGCTGAAGGTCTTTCTTAGTGTGTAGAGGTCACCTGCATTCCTTTGTTTATGGCCCCTTCCTCTAATCCCTTCTCACATCACATCTCTCTGACATGTCTATCTTCTTTTTCCAATTTTAAGAGCCTATGTGTTTATATTGAGCTCACTTTATTCAGTCAGGACAATTTCCTCATTTTAAAGTCAGTTGATTAGTAATATGAGTTCCACATGCAAAGTCCTTTTTGCTAGTTAACATAGCATAACCATGGGGTAACAGGATAGCACTTGCAGTGAATGGCATAGGGTCCCAATCCTGCCTAAGTTACCAATAGACGCACATTAGGATACTAATTTCGGTACAAGTCTTATCTTAGGAAGGGGAGCATGTGAAAATTTGATATAACTTGAAGATATTATATAGGACTGTATTTTAGTCTGATAATATATATCTGGCCTATCCTAGACTCTCAATAAATATCTGTTGAATGACTGAATTAAGTAATGGGCACATCTATGGAATCTGCCCAAGATTTCGCTTAGTGGCTATATTGAGGTAATTTGGGGTAATTTCTCTCTCTTGCTCTCTCTCTCTGTATTTTAAAAAATATTTTTGAAATATATACATATTTTTGGTAATTCAAAAACATATTTATCATTTTTAAAATTTATCAATACTAATGGTAATTATTCTGTAATAAAATATTTGCAATACTTAGTACAGTGTTATACTAACAACCACGCATCATCCAACAACAAGGATACATTCTGAGAAAGGCATAGTTACGTGACTTTTGTCACGCAAATATCACACAGTGTATTTACCCAATACTCGAGGTATAGTCTACTACACACATGGGCTATATGGTATAACCTATTGGTTCTAGGCTATAAACCTCTTACAGCATGTTACCAAAGTGAATGCTATGGACAGTTGTAACACACAGTGGTATTTGTGGATCTAAGCTTTTCTAAATATACAAAAGATTCAGTAAAAAATACGGTATTACAATTATATAGGACCACTGTTACTTATGTGGTCCATTGTAGACCAAAACCTCCTCATGTGGCACGTAATGGTACATAAATAGAAACTGATGGTGGGAATTGAATAGACACTTTTTTTTCCTTAGTAGTGCAGTATTTTAAAGGGTGTTTTCTACATCCTTTCTAGAAGAATTGGTTTCCCACATCCTTTGTGGGAAACACATTTGCCTTTATGTGTCAGTTCCAATAACACTGATGTGCTCTGTGAAGGTCTTTGCTGCACTTAATGCAATTAAATCTTACTTATTCATTACCTGGTATGTAGTAAACATTCAGTCAGCTCTCAGAGAATATGTTATAAGTTATAGGAGTTCTCAGTCCTGTTAAATATCATCATTTTACAAATATCCCATATCATGTTTCCATATATTCAAGCATCATTCTTTTATTACTTTTAAATATCCAGGAACTTGATATCTGTTATTGACTCCAACCCACTTACAAAATCTACTCACTATTTTTCTGCAAAACCTTCCTAGAGGCCTCATGTCATTTTTTTTTCCTCCCAAAGAATAACTTGTTATTGGCTAAGCAATTCATATTTGTAAAAGTAATTACATTTGTAGTTTGCATTTTCTTGTCATATAGAAAGTTTGAGGCCGGGCGCGGTGGCTCAAGCCTGTAATCCCAGCACTTTGGGAGGCCGAGGCGGGCGGATCACGAGGTCAGGAGATCGAGACCCTCCTGGCTAACACAGTGAAACCCCGTCTCTACTAAAAATACAAAAAAAAAAAAAAAAAAAAAAACTAGCCGGGCGCGGTGGCGGGTGCCTGTAGTCCCAGCTACTCGGAGGCTGAGGCGGGAGAATGGCGGGAACCCGGGAGGCGGAGCTTGCAGTGAGCTGAGATCGGGCCACTGCACTCCAACCTGGGTGACACAGCGAGACTCCGTCTCAAAAAAAAAAAAAAAAAAAAGAAAGAAAGTTTGAGTTTACTTTATAACGTTTATTTTTCAATTACATTTTCACAATTAATATTTTCTCCTGTTTTATTACTAGTATATGCAAGGCACTTGAATAATGTCCTGATTTTTGCTCTGTACATTTAGAAAAAATAGTGTTAAGCACCAAAATGCCTTCCACTGTTCCTTTCCACCAAATAAATTGGTATAGATTTCTTATAGATTCCTTTATGATCATCTTCTTCTGAAGCAATGAGGATAAGATAATAAGTGACAGCGTGTGTATTTAAAGATTTTGCTGTTATTATCTTGCCTTGAGAAAGGAGATTTAAGGCTCATATCTTTTTAAACATGCAATGAATCAGAGGGAAATTGAAACAAGTTGGTGAGATTTTGCAATAAAAAAGAACAAAACATATTCTGATCTCTTTAAAACAATTAAAATGTGGGTTTCTCTCTTCTCTTTCCACTTCACAGGTTGTGTTCTGACCACAAAGCTTTGGCACATGCCATGCAGAGATAGCAGAAGGAGACATTTTGGTTAGAAAAAGAAAATTCATAAAGGGTCTATTAGTATGACAGCACAAGCCACGCTTCATGTAGATACTTTAATCTTGTGTTGCTTTTTTCTTTGATCTTGCAACCAAAACAGGGTCCTAGAAACCAAAATAAAAGCCCAAAGAACTGTCTGCTTATGCAGAAAGATGTCACTAGCATTGAGTTAGCAATCACACACACCCATCCGGAGAGAAAACACCTCATCTGTAAGAGCACCTAACCCTGGGGTCAGCAACAAGAGAATATACACTTCCTTGTCTTCTATGCATGTTTCACTTGCTTCTAATAAACACTGATCCCTTATCCATATGAACACGGAAACTGACTAGGGAGGGATTTTAACAAGTGTTTTTCTTCTGTGTGTGTTCTGCTAAGAACAAAGTCTTCTATCAGAAAAGCATGTCCATAATTGAATGCTAGTTGAAGTTCCTCTCATTCAACAAAATCTTTCTTGAAAGTTTTTTCATTGTCCTCTTTCTACTCTCAGAATTGTCTGTTAGTTAATCGATACTAACCACCACAACATGAAATTATATTTTGTCACATATCATGTGCTACTATTTCACATTTGTCAGTGTATTTTTCAACTTTAATACAAGTTTTAGGGGACCTGATTTATTTTTACTATTTTGTTTCCCCAAACACATGGACTTTACCAGTCATAGCAAATACTGAAATGATTGACACATTGAAATAAATGTAAGTTAGGAGATAGAAATAAGTATTTATATACATATGGTATGTAACAGAATTCAAGTGTATCTGGATATATAATTATATTTGCCTAGCATTTCTTAATTATCTTAGAAGCTATGATGTTATGCTGGCTTATTTTTCTCTATGCGTAAAATCATTTCCTAGTAGCGAATTAGGTGCTTAGCGAGCGTGGGAACATCTATTACTGCTAATGAGCTGACTCACTGACTGTGATTGAAGTCACACCTCTGTGTAAGCATCTGGGGCTGAAAGTTTGCTTAAGAGAGTTTGAGACGAGTGTGGGCGAATCAATTGCCACCGAGCCTGGCTGCACCTCTTCCTCACAGTCATGCACTCTCTTGTCCATGCGGGGATTGCCCTTTGCTCCCTCTTCTGTGTGATCCCCCACAGTCTTATTTTCACAAAGGGCAGTTGAAGCCTGTTCAAAGAAACACATGGACTGGACGTTACATCTGCACTTGAAGCCAAACTTCCTTGTAAGGAAATGTATTCATTTTGCTTAATTCTATATCATGTAGCAAACTTGGGAGAAAAAAAAGGAAAGGTTATAGGTCCCTCAATATTTCAGAGTTGTAAATTTCATATGTTGAAAGTAAATTGGAACCACTTATGAAGAAAGGTAGAAAACTCTATATTTTCTTTAGCCTCTTAAGGAGGATATGTCATTATTCCAAACTAACTTACCTTTGAGAGGACAGAGCATTACATCGTATTTTCCTTTCTTATCTTTCAATTCCCATTTAAACTTTAGAACTGCTGTGTCAATTTATGGAGGTTTCTCTGGTTGGGACTAGGTTCAGGTGCTGCGAGCAGACATACAGAAAGGAGATGAAGATCTTCCCTACCTGGTATAATGATTACAAACTTAATTAAGCTCATGGTGTGATATGGACAAGAAGTCCTCTGTCCATCTATTCACAAGTTATGGTGTCAAAGCAAGATATATATCAAAATAATTAAGAAAAATATCAAGAATGTATCTTTCTACCTTTTTTATGGGAGATATTTCTTTATGAATGGAGCAGGTAAATAAATAGAGCCAAGCATAATGGGAAGAAAGATAAGCCAGTTTTGCTACAGCCCCTCAATACTGACCACTGCTACATTTACTATCAGTTGCCAAGAAGAAAATACACATGACATTGACTTTTTATTGGCCTAGCCTCCCGATAGTATAATTGGTCTTGATAAATCTTACATTCATCTCCTATTGTCAGAATTCAAGGTGAAATTGAGATGCTATTAAGTTCATTTATTTCTGAATTTTTTTGTGTTTCACCTCTTATTATAAGTAGTCACTGAATCTTTCCCTTGTCTCTCCACACTATGTTTAGGCACCCTTTTGACAATTGCTTAATTACAGACCTTTACCATTCATGATTAAACTATGAAACTAATGTGGACACGTGCTGACTAAACTATTGTCTCATCAGTTACATGCATATAACTTATGAAATTAATCATTCGTTTTATTTGTAGTAAAATTATCCTTTATAGCAAAGAGATAAAATTTTATGTATCTTTCATGTATCTTTTATCCAACGATTTTATGTATCTTCCAAATTCTTTATGAATCCCTATATTTTTTCATCTTTAGCCTTCCCTAGCCTCGTTTTGATGTGTCATTCCTTCACCAAGTATGTTTTGATAACCTGGTGGGATGCTAGCTTAGGTCTTAGTATGGGTGTCTTTAAATCATTCTTGAAAAATCTCGTGTTTCTTTTATTTAATAATAGCAAAAGCAGTAATTCCTATCAGCATTCCTTTGACCAAAATATAATTCACTTTTAATACATGCACACCACTCCTAACAAATATGGAATATTTTAAGTTAGCAGCCTCAGCAAAGTATCATGATTTCACTGATAGATTTCCATATACTGAGAACAGTCAGAGAACAAAAACTTTCGAGGGTGGCAATATGCTAATGAAACATCAGAATAACTTATGTATGTAATTCTGCCAGCCATCAAAAGCTTTGGGTGAGGATTTAATGTCTCCGAAAAATAAAAAGGCCATTGAGCTGGCCTTTGGTCACTTATTCCTTGACGATACAGCTGCTGTTCGTGTTGTTACCAGCTATGAAGTCAACTCTTGAAGTGAGGATGTAGGCCAAGCTACAACTTGCTGCTGCTATTTCACAAACAATCAGGTTTATGAGATGTTTAAAGAAAACAAAGGTTATGGCTTTCACGGAGTAGAGGATTTAGGAAGAAGAGATCATAAATATATTACAAAAGACAGGTGATAAATTAATATGAAGCAAGCCTATTAGAAAACGAAATATCCTAGTGATCCTCATCCCCTTGAATTTGGGCTTTTGCTAATCAACACTAGCTGATTTGGCTGTGTGTGTGTGAACGTGGATCCACTGATGTCAACTATTCAAATTTTGTATTATTTACCTATAAAACTGTGAACCAAAAAACACATCAAACAAAAATCTCTATTGAGCACCTCCCATGCTAAGAAATATGATATTTCCAAGTCCCCAGAAGGACCAACAAGTACATTTTAATTCCTGTCTGACATTTTGCTGATTATTTTCTATTTGGTCCATGTGGCCTTTGTCCTTTTATGCCTTTTCTGTTTCATTGTATATTAATCATGTATTTTGTTATTTTCTTTAATTGCTTCTGTTTAGGTTTTGTTATAGCTTTTAGTGTTGCTCTTTCAGTGTCATAAAATAGCAATACTAAAATACATACTTGACTTATGTCAGTCTATCTGAAAATAATATTTTTCCACATCTCAAATAATGTGTAAAATGATATAATATTTTAAATGCATTTAGTGGCCTCTTCCTTTTTGTGTCCTTGTCTGCATTTTAATTCTACATACTTTGAAAACCAAGACAATATTATTACCTTTATTACCATTGCTGAAATAGTGAATAATCTTGGCCGGGTGTGGTGGCTCACACCTGTAATCCCAGCACTTTGGGAGGCCGAAGCGGGCGGATCACAAGGTCAGGAGATTGAGACCATCCTGACCAACATGGTGAAACCCTGTCTCTACTAAATAATACAAAAATTAGTCGGGCGTGGTGGCACATGGCTGTAGTCCCAGCTACTTGGCAGGCTGAGGCAGGAGAATCATTTGAACCTGGGAGGCGGAGCTTGCAGTGAGCGGAGATTGAGCCACTGCACTCCAGTCTGAGCGACAGAGCGAGACGTCATCTGAAAAAAAAAAAAAAAAAGGTGAATATTATTTTATGCAATAACCCCCCCCCACCCACCTTTATCTGTGGTTTCAGTTTCTGAAGTTTCAGTTACCAGCAGTGAACCACAGTTCAAAAATATAAACTGGAAAATCCAGAAATAAACAATGTCTAAGTTTTAAATTGCACACGGCCCTGAGTAGCTGTGATGAAATCTCGTGTTGTCATGCCTGTCCAACCCAGGATGTGAATCAACCCTTTGGCCAGATGTCCATGCTGTGTGTGCCAGCTGCTCGTTAGTCTCTTAGTAGCCTTCTCAGTTAATAAAGTTAAAAAAACATAGTATATATAGGGTTTTGTACTATCTGAGGTTTCAGGCATCCACTGGGCATCTCTGATCATATCCCCCTTGGAAAACAGGGAACTACTGTATTTACCCATATATTTACAATGTCTAATGATGTTTATTCCCTGTTATACTTTAATGCCGCCAAAAGAGTTTATCTTAAGTATTTATTTTATTTTGGGCTTGTCAGTAATGAAGTCTAAGATTTGTTTTTGATAACATCTATTTATTCTGATTTAATTTTGAAAGCTGCGTTCACTGGTTATAGCATTCTATATGGGTAGTTTTTTTTTTTTTTTCATTCAGCACTTTAAAATATTCCATTTCATTATCTTTTGATTTCTATAATTTCCCTTGAGAAGTCAGCTGACCTTCTGGCTGTTAGTCCCTCAGTCTTTTTCAGTGATTTTTCTACTATATACACACTGAGGTAAGGTTTTATTTATATTTATTATTCATGGGATTTGATGAGCTTCTACAGTCAGTGGGAAAATATTAGTATCTTTCACGAGATTTTAAAAATATTTTTCTCTATTTTTTCTCATCACTTTTCTTTCTTCCTATGACTTCACTGACCAATACATTAGAAATTATTATTCTCTAAAATGTATATTTTTTGTATTATTTTTATGTTTTCCCATCTGTGCTTTAGTTTAGATTTATTTTCTTAACTGAACTGCCTCAAGTTCTCTACTCTTACCTTTGTCAGGGCTCAGTTGCTGTTAAATGGATCTCACGCGTCCCTAACTTTAGGTAGAATTTTGCACCCCTAGAAGGTTTGTTAGGTTGGTGTGTATAGATTCTGATAGTCTGTTCTTTATACTTCTTTTTATCCACAGGGTCTGTGTTTTTCTCTATTTTTTTTTAACATATTAGTTATACTTGTTTGAAAATCTGTGCCTGCTCACTCTAATATTTGGATTATCTCTTTGGTGTTATTTACTGTCTCATCTTCTGATTACTGATTAATTTTTCCTATTGTTTTGCTAGCCTAGTGATTTTTATGTATGTTATGAGTGATACTCTAAAGACCCTCTAAAGCTTAATTTCCTGTAAATAATGTCATGTTGTTTTTTGACAGATAGTCAAATTACTGGTGGAGACTCTTGGTACTCTTAGGATTTTGATAAAGGTTTTGTTAGGATGTACCTATTTCCAGTTTTGATCTTGCTCCTAAAGAAGAGCACTTGCTCTTAAGGTGCGGTACTCACTTCGATCAAGTAGCCTTTCAAATAAATACCTGAGCTATTCTCAAAGGTCTTTCCAGGCTGACGGGGTCGAAATTCTAACATCTCTATGACACTGTGTGAATGCTTTAATATTTGTTCAACTTTTAGCCTCCTGGGAGCTATTTCCTGGGATCTCTCCCTGTACACAATAGAACTCCAGAATCAACCAAAGATTGGAGACGAATCCTAAGACAGATATTGAACCTTGGAATAGAAATTTAGGGACAAAAGGTCCCAATGAAGGTGATATGAGTCTGAAGATCATTTTATGATACGTTAACAATTTCCAGGATTGCCCACAACAGAAAAGCACTAGGCAAGGAGATTTTTATGCTGAGGATGTATGAATAACCTTGAGATGTAAGATGTTTTATCAATTAACTGGAGAGAGAGAGAGAGACGGGAACCAGGTAGCACACCATCCTGACTATGCTAAAAAGTTTTAATTGTATCCACTAGAAGAAAAGGAGCTATTCATTTCTCTTTTAAGAAGAAGAGGTAGTGATTGAAATTTAAAACAGCAATTTGAAGTTTGTGTTAAGTGGACCAATTGGGAACACTTTTTAGGAAGATGGTGCGCTCATCCAGAATGGGAATAATTAACAATCAGCTAGTGATGTAAGAGTAGGGAGATGTGAAGGACATTTGCGAAGTAGATGAGTGAAAAACTGATAAATAATTGGTTATAAATAGGAAAGGAGAAAAGGCATTTAAAATGCTTCAATTTCCATTTCTAATGATTTTTCCATTTCTAGTTTGGATGACTGGGCATATTTTCTAACAGTAAGATGGGAAATAGAATGAGCAAATTCTACGAGAAAGGATTTTGGTTTAGTCTTGACACACGAACAAGAGTATTTAATTTAATTTTATTCTAGATGTTAAGTGTTTCAGTAAGTACATACTCCAAATATGGGCTGTAGGTTAAGAAAACCATCTAGAAACAGAGTTTTCAAAATCATATAAGAGATTATGATTATGAAGACCATAATAATGTAAGAAATCATTAAAATAATAGGTATTTAATTGTAAATGGTAGTTAGAACAGTCTAAAATGTTAGGTACAGCTTTATGTGCATATTGTATGTAATTGTATATATTTCAGCAAATGTTTGTGGACAGTTTAAAATGATCCAAAAATAATGTAAATGGCTGAAATTAGAAATATCAACAATATTCTCCCCTTCTTAAAAATATAGAAAGAAAAGGTATTAAATATTTATTAGGATTACATTACTAACATTTTACTTCATGGATTGTCAATTTCATGTAAAGGATGTCACAGCAAACATAAGCAAAATTTTAAAGTAAAGATTATGTGTATTCTGCATAAAAACACGAAGTACTTTCAGATATTCACACTCATTATAGCCTATACAATAAAAATTAATCCCACATATAACTGCAGTTCCATTTTTGCTGACTTTCAAAAGCATTTGGAGCAACTGTTAGGAATATACAGAGAAATCTACATGCCTGCCAAGACTCATTTGTTAGGCTTCAGGGTATACCAAGTTCAATCAGCAATGACTGTCAGATTAGATTCAGATAACATTTAGCGTGTATGATCACTGGTATTTCCTTTATCCTTTCTGCAGTGAGGATTAATTGGGTTCATGACCTAAGCAGAGAAAAAATACCGCTGGTTGTGCCCAATGCACATTTAAGTCCAGACGTTATCTTCTTGTGGTAATAGTGCTGTTCTATACATATTAAAAGGACCCTAATAAACTAAAGAGTGGTCTAAAATGTATAATTAACACACCTAATAAAGTATGCTGTTACATTCATGTAGGTATAACAGTGGTAACATGTTGAAGTATATATAATACAAAGTACAAATGTATTTTGCAAAAAGCTTTCAAAAATAATTATCTGTCTACCAAATTAAGGGTTTTTTCTTTTAACATTTTTGTTTCTTATTTTGACTTGTTGTGAGGCAGCCATCATAGGCTTGTATATGATGTGAGGAAAAAAAACACTTTGAACTTGTATGACTGTGTTAAGAGAATCCGGAGTTGCCTGTCTTCATGAAAAATAATGGACTATAAAAAATTACAAAGGTGTTAAGAGAAAGCAGAAACTGCAAAAATGATGGCGGTACGCAACATAATTCACATAGCAAAGCTTAAAGTTGCTGTAAATTCCTTTACAAAAGTAAAAGGGAAAATAAGATGGATAAAAGCCATTCAAGACAGGTGAGATGAAAAAAAGACTATAGGAAGCTGTAGCTCACCTACTAACAAAAACCAATTAAATATTTCCCCTCTAAGCTTCTTATTACAAAACAAAGGAAAAAGCCTGAGATTGACATTTTCTGAAAACAGCATATCTTTAAAAAGTACATAATGATAAGCCTTCTAACTAACTTGGATATTGAAGCCAATGATTCATTATACTTTCACGGTTTTTTTTTTTTTTAAAGAAATGCCATATCCTGTCCTGAAAGTGCTTTTATATATACTTTGTTGTAAGTTGAAGGGGGAGAAAGTAAATATAGATTCCCGCAAAGATGAAGTGTACACCAGAAGCTTAGAGTCAGATAAATGATCTTGGAAAGATGTGATAAATTTAGTATTATAAAAATCTCCACTTGAGAGTGACAGGAAATTGAAACAAAGTGTATAGAAAAAGTGCAGTCTTTAAAGGTCCATTTATAAATGTCACAGTATCAAGGAAACCTATTTCTAAAGACAGAATTTCAGTTCGTTTTGGTGTTAGGTGTCAGTGACAAGTGACACAGGTCAATCCTCTGTCAATGACAAAAGTCAAAAGAATGGCAAATATTTATAAATATACTAAACTACTCATGGAAGGTCATATAAACAGCAAGTTCTTTTTAACTCAGCCCTGAATGGTGTAATTGCTTATTACTCATCCTGACCTTAGAATAGAAACTCGTCTTTAATAGTGGCAGCAGGACTTACCTGGTATCCTTTCCCTGGGAGCAGTTACTGGATCCCTTTATTAACTCATAGAGAGAATTGCAGGCAGGGTGCAGTGGCTCACGCCTGTAATCCCAGCACTTTGGGAAGCCGAGGCGGGTGGATCACTTGAGGTCAGGAGTTCGAGACCAGCCTGGCCGACATGGCGAAACTCCGTCTCTACTAAAAATATAAAAATTAGCCAGGCATGGTGGCACATGACTGTAATCCCAGCTACTTGGGACGCTGAGGCAGAATTGGTTGAACCCAGGAGGCGGAGGTTGTAGTGAGCCGAGATGGCGCCATTGCACTCCAGCCTGGGCAACAAGGGTGAAATTCCACCTCAAAAAAAAAAAAAAAAAAAATTGCATTTGGTGGACTAGTTGTGGGAAGTGATATATGAGTAATTTGTTAGTTATAGTTGTCCTTTCAAAGGGTAAAATTCCATACACTAGATAGATTTTAAAAGATATTCTTCTATGACATGTATTTGAGTACTTCAAATGGTCCCTTTCCTTTTAAGGAATAATAATTCTGTCTCTGTTGAAACACATCAAGACAACGTTAACACGTAATTCCTGTAGAAGTCAAAGAGAAATAATTTCTTTTGATCAAAATTTTTTCCCTAGACAATAATGTATTTTCAAGAAAAAACAAGGATGTGAATTAAAAAAAAAGATAATGTTTAGCAAAATCTCACTATCCAGAGATAATTATAGTTGATATTTTGGTTAAAATTTTAGTAATTATTTGTACTTAACAGATATCATTCTTATTCTAGAGATAATCATTCTTATTCTATAGATATCATTCTTATTCTAGAAGACTACTAAACAGTGTATACAGCACGATCCTGATGTTTGTAACAGGATCATGCTGTATATACTATTTAGTAGTCTTCATTTCTTTTTATTTAATAATATATAAGAACTGATTTTTGGCCGGGCACGGTGGCTCAAGCCTGTAATCCCAGCACTTTGGGAGGCTGAGACGGGCGGATCACGAGGTCAGGAGATCGAGACCATCCTGGCTAACATGGTGAAACCCCGTCTCAATACAAAAAAAAAAAAAAAAAAAAACTAGCCGGGCGAGGTGGCGGCGCCTGTAGTTCCGGCTACTCGGGAGGCTGAGGCAGGAGAATGGCGTGAACCCGGGAGGCGGAGCTTGCAGTGAGCCGAGATCATGCCACTGCACTCCAGCCTGGGTGACAGAGCAATACTCCGTCTCAAAAAAAAAAAAAAAACTGATTTTTTTTCAAAATATTCTCATTAGTATAATTGTCAAACGTGATATAGACATGACTGTATATTTAGTTGCTCAAAAATGGTTCACCTTTTCATGGTTATTTGGCTACTAAGTGTCTGAAGATAGGTATTATCGATATTAATGGAAGCACGGTTGTATAACTTTTTTTCTTTCTTTTGTTTTTTTTTTTGAGATGGAGTCTCGCTCTCTCACCCAGGCTGGAGTGCAGTGGTGCGATCTAGGCTCACTGCCAACTCCGCCTTCTGGGTTCACACGCCATTCTCCTGCCTCAGCCTCCTGAGTAGCTGGGACTACAGGCGCCTGCCACCGTGCTCGGCTGACTTTTTGTATTTTTTTAGTAGAGATGAGGTTTCACCGTGTTACCCAGGATGGTCTCGATCTCCTGACCTCATGATCCGTCCACCTTGGCCTCCCAAAGTGCTGGGTTTACGGGCAGTTGTGTTACTTTTTATGAAGATAATTTCCTAGTTCAAACTAAAAACTTTCTAAAATAAAGGATAATTTAAAAATTGCACCATGTTTTGTGTTATCACAAAGAATATATTTTTATGGCTTTACAAAAATTATTTTATTGTCATAAATACAAACCTGAAAGTAACTACCAATTAAAAACATCAAGGTTACTGGCCAAAGTTTACAGAAAGAATAGTGTTTCTTTCAGTGCAAAATTATGGTCTTTACTTGTAGAATAGCTATACTTCAATTCTCACTTACTTCTTACCATAATTAACAGCAGCAAAATGAAAGACAAATTTTCTGCAAGTAGAACATAAAGGACATCTAGATTAGGAAAGCATAGCATTTGTGGTGAATTCTAGGAAAGTATGAGGAAGGTTAATATCTTTTTAGCACACATATATTCATATGTTTAAACACAAAATATATCCTTACACATTTGTTAAATATTAAATGTGATATAAAGAGTAAAATGCATCTGACAAATAAAAGGTTCCTTCTACCATATACATCATCATGTGCATGAAATCTTTCACATACTAGATCTCCAAAAATGATTTTTGCTCTATCCACATATTACTTAATTAGCATGATAATATTTTAATTAAAATGTAATAAATATTTAAAAGGTAAAAATGTAAAGGAGTACTTTTCACTTCTGGAGGGGCACATGAAATTTAATTTGCACTAGCCCACTTGAGATGGAACACCCAGAACAATGACTTGTTGGTTTTAGCAGATTTACTTGCTCCCTCTTGATTTTCTGGCTAAGGAACAGAAACTTTCTAAAAACAAGCTCATATTAGTTTTGGTATTAGAGCTTGACTGTGATTCACACATTCTTAAATGACTTTGTTTTTATTTAAGGCATTGGATAATTAATATTTAAAGCTTGTTTCTCTTTGTGGACAACTTTTTGACCAGCCTGTTCGTTGAGCATTAGATGAGAATGTCCCTGGATTTTGAAAGATGTAGGGATGGCAGTCGGGATTAAACCCCTGTTGGGTGCTTTTAGGAGATATGAAAGATTTTAAGTCTTACTTTTTTATACTAACACCCAGACGTTTCATATTGTGGTAACAGCCTAGAGAGTTGCACCCAGCTTGAATCTGTTGATTTTTATCCAAAATATAAGACAAAAGAACACTTCTCTTTTACAATAGTGCAAAGTAGATTAGGCAAAAAATAATCTTAAAGTGTTAATATCATTCATTTTCTTTTTTTGCATGTAAGCTCATGATAGATTTCATAGAGGAAGTATGTAAATATTTCATGAAATCAGCCTTTTATTAGTATATGTTTTTTCTAAGAATATCTGTGATGTAGTTTATTCTTTCTGCTTTACTATAGAAGCAAAGGCTGCTAAAAGACATCACTTCATGCATATGAAATGGGTTGAAAACTTCAAGGCAACATTTAAAATGGCTTTTGCTTCTTTTCATTTAAAATGCAAGGTCTGTTTGTCCTTGTTGACAAGAATTGGTAATTAAAGTCAATTAAGAAGAAATATAATTTAAAAATTGATTAGGCTTTAAATGCATGATGAGTTAACTTTGTCAAGACAAGTCTAGGTTTTAATATTTTTGTTCTCCTCAAGTCACAGCATTCTTATTGTTTTCCTCATTTATAAGGAGAAATGACAGAGTCTATGGTGCCTATATACCTGGCCTTCATTATTAATTAAAGAGCTAGGCTCCAAACTGATCAATTTTTTGTCCTTACCTCAGCAATTGGATCAAATAAACCACAAGGATCACAACTGTTGTGTGGTATCGCTGCAGCATCTATCTCCCTATTAACATAAACTTTGTAAATCTATGGTATTTGTTAAGTTCCCTCATATGCAAAATGCTCTGTTATGTGCTATGATGAGATGCAGAGGAATTAGAAAATGCAGGTTTTATACTTTCAGGGAATTGTAATCCATACTTATACAAAACTGTTTTCACGATGCCATTAATAATGTTGAATTCTGCATGTTTTGGTTTTCCTTTTTTTGAATGAAAGTGATGTATGCAATTGTTTAAAATAAAATGAAACAGACTTAGCGTGAATGAAATTACCCATGGTCTTTCTACTGACTACTCCTCAGAAAAAGCTATCTTCAACCACTTATGTTTTCAATTCTCCTAATGGTTATTTTTATACCTAAATATTATGATTATATTGCTGTTTTGATTTACCAGGTATAAGCATTATTCATGTATAACCTGTAATGGAATATTTGCATATAAATTATTTATTTAACTTTTATTCTCTTTCTATTATTTAACCATTGTCATCATCAATTGCATTTTTTCTGATTATTATCTTTATAATTTGAAATGAAATACTTAAGTTTATTGTCTTAGTCTGCTCAGACTGCCATAACAAAATATCATATTGTTTCTGGCTTAAAGAACAGAAATGTATTTCTTCTAGTTCTGAGGCTGAGAAGTCCAAGGTCAAAGTGCCAACTGATTCAGGTCCTGGTGGTGGCTCTCTTCACAGCTTACAGATGGCCACCTGCTTGCTATGTCCTCACTGTGGAGAGATAGCCTCCATGTCTCTCTTTTTATAAGAACTCTAATCCCAGCAAAGCGGTCCCACACTCCTGACCACGTCTAACCCTAATTACCTCCCAAAGGCCCATCTCCAAATGCCATCATCTTGGATGTTAGGGCTTCAGTATGTGAATTTTGGAGGAACACAATCCTTTAGCCAAATTCATGTCCTTTGTGCGTGCAAAATACATTCATTCCATTCCAGCAACATCCGAAGTCTTAACTCATTTCACATCAATTAAGATCTAAGGTCAAAAGTCTAATTTAAATATAGTCTAAATCAGGCAAGACTTGAGGTATGATTTATCATGAATCAAAACTCCCCTCCATCTGTGAACCTGCAAAACCAGACTAGCAAACCTAGCAAGGTAAATGTGCTTAGGCTTTAAAGCTGGAGAATCATCTTTGGCTTAATCCCTCATCTTCCAGACCCACAGGGGTAAAGTCTTGTGGTCCCAACGTTCTGCCAAGTGAGAGCTTCACTCCCAAGACTCCAGACATCCCTGACCTCAAGCCTCCAGGAAGCCATCTGGGTTTTTGAAACCCAGGTGATGGTCTCACCATTGAACTAATGAGGCAACTCTGACAATCTCTGAATTGCCCTTGGTGATATATATATATATATATATACACACACACACACAACGAAATGTGGCATGCATTAATATCTTAGTGTACACTTAATTGGTGTGGAATTTTGGGTTTTAAGGTGCTTTTCTGCTAGTGCTTGGAAAACTTTGCTCCACTGTCATCTCACTTCCATCACAACTGATGGCCATCTGATTTTACATTTTGGCAGTATACTATTTTTAAGGTTTATTCTCCTTTACTGTCTGAAAATTTTTTTATATCTACTGTCTGAAAACTTTATTTTTATCTGTGGAGTTCAAAAATATCACAACAGTATGGTTATGTATAATTTAACCATCCTCCTCAGTGATCCTTGGACCCTTCTTTACTTCCTTTTTATTTTTTTAAAATAAGAAAGAATGTATAACACATGTAGTTATGATATTTTTACCACCATTTATAGAGGAAACACCCAAGTAATGAACGACAACCTTTGTATAAAGCATATTACAAACACATCGAACAGCTCCCTCTTTCCACTGTAGGTTTTATTGTCTTCAATTTGTGTTAATAATTTCCTTCTTTCACTTTGAAGTCTTTATTTCATAATACAGAATAAATATAATTATTTTTGAAAATGATATAAATAAGATGGTCTAATAGGAACAGCTCCGGGCTGCAGCTCCCAGCATGATTGATGCAGAAGACGGGTGATTTCTGCATTTCCAACTGAGGTACCTGGTTCATCTCACTGGGACTGGTTGGACAGTGGGTGCAGCCCACAGAGGGTGAGCTGAAGCAGCAGGGTGTCACTTCACCCAGAAAGTGCAAAGGTTCAGGGGATTTCCTTTTCCTAGCCAAGGGAAGCTGTGACATGCTGCAGCTGGAAAATTGGGACACTGCCACCCAAATACTGCACTTTTCCAATGGTCTTAGTGAATGGAACACCAGGAGATTATATCCCATGCCTGACTCAGCAGGTCCCATGCCCATGGAGCCTTGCTCACTGCTAGTCCCAGATTGAACTGCAAGGTGGCAGCCTGGCTTGGAGAGGGGCATCCACCATTGCTGAGGCTTGAGTAGGTAAACAAAGCAGCCAGGAGGCTCAAACTGAGTGGAGCCCACTGCAGCTCAAGGAGGCCTGCCTGCCTCTGTAGTCTCCACCTTTGTGGGCAGGGCATAGCTAAACAAAAGGCAACAGAAACTTCTATACATTTAAACGTCCCTGTCTGACAGCTCTGAAGAGAGCAGTGGTTCTCCCAGCATGGTGTTTGATTTCTGAGAATGGACAGACTGCCTCCTCAAGTGGGTCCCTGACCCTTGGGTAGCCTAACTGGGAGATACCTCCCTGTGGGGACCGACTGACACTTCATATAGCTGGGTGCCCATCTGAGACGAAGCTTCCAGAGGAAGGATCAGGCAACAATATTTGCTGGTCTGCAGCCTCCACCAGTAGACCTCTAGCAAACGCCAACAGACTTGCAGCTGAAGGACCTGACTGTTAGAAGGAAAACTAACAAATAGAAAGGAATAGCATCAACATCAAAAAGGACATCAACACCAAAACCCCATGTGTAGGTTACCATCATCAAAGACCAAGGGTAGATAAAACCACAAAGATGGGGAGAAATCAGAACAGAAAAGCTGAAAATTCTAAAAATCAGAGCACCCCTTCTCCTTCAAAGGAATGCAGCTCCTCGCCAGCAACAGAAAAAAGCTGGACAGAAAATGACTTTGACGAGTGGACAGAAGTAGTCTTTAGAAGGTCGGTAATAACTTCTCTGGGCTAAAGGAGCATATTCTAATCCATCACAAGGAAACTAAAAGCCTTGAAAAAAGGTTAGATGAATGGCTAACTAGAATAACAGTGTAGAGAGGAACTTAAATGACCTGATGGAGCTGAAAACCATGGCACGAGAACTTCGTGATACATGCGCAAGCTTCAATGGCTGATTGGATCAAGTGGAAGAAAGGGTATCAGTGATTGAAGTTAAAATGAATGAAATGAAGTGAGAAGAGAAGTTTAGAGAAAAAAGAGTAAAAAGAAACCAACAAAACTTTCAAGAAATATGGGACTATGTGAAAATACCAAATCTACTTTTCGTTGGTGTACCTGAAAGTGATGGAGAGAATAGAACCAAGCTGGAAAGCACTCTTCAGGATATTATCCAGGAGAACTTCCCCAACCTAGAAAGGCAGGCCAGCATTCAAATTCAGGAAATACAGAGAACACCACAAAGATACTCCTCGAGAAGAGCAACCCCAAGACACATAATTGTCAGATTCACCAAGTTTGAAATGAAGGAAAAATTGTTAAGGGCAACCAGAGAGAAAGATTGGGTTACCCACAAAGGGAAGCCCATCAGACTAGCAGAAGATCTCTCCGCAGAAACTCTACAAGCCAGAAGAGAGTTGGGGTCAATATTCAATGTTCTTAAAGAAAAGAATTTTCAAACAAGAATTTCATATCCAGCCAAACTAAGCTTCATAAGTGAAGGAGAAATAAAATCCTTTACAGACAAGTAAATGCTGAGAGATTTTGCCACCACCAAGCCTGCCTTAAGAGAGATCCTGAAGGAAGCACTAAACATGGAAAGGAACAACCGATAACAGCCACTGCAGAAACATGCCAAATTGTAAAGACCATCAATGCTAGGAAGAAACTGCATCAACTAATGGGCAAAATAACCAGCTAACATCATAGTAACAGGATCAAATTCACACATAACAATATTAACCTTAAATGTAAATGGGCTAAATGCCACAATTAAAAGACATGGACTGGCAAATTGGATAAAGAGTCAAGATCCATCAGTGTGCTATATTCAGGAGACCCACCTAACGTGCAAAGACACACAGGCTCAAAATAAAGGGATGGAGGAAGATCCACCAAGCAAATGGAAAGCAAAAATAAAAAAAAATTAAAAAATTACAAAGCAGGGGTTGCAATCCTGGTCTCTGATAAAACAAACTTTAAACCAACAAGGATCAAAAGAGACAAAGAAGGCCATTACATAATGGTAAAGGGATCAATTCAACAAGAAGAGCTAACTATCCTAAGTATATATGCACCCAATACAGGAGCACCCAGATTCATAAAGTGGGTCCTTAGAGACCTACAAAGAAACTTAAACTCCTGGACAATAATAACAGGAGACTTTAACACCTCACTGTCAATATCAGACAGATCAATGAGAAAGAAGGTTAACAGGGATATCCAGGATTTGAACTCAGCTCTGCACCAAGCTGACCTAATAGACATCTACAGAACTCTCCACCCCAAATCAACAGAATATACATTCTTTTCTGCACCACATCACACTTATTCCAAAACTGACCACATAGTTGCATTCCTCAGCAAATGTGAAAAAGAGAAATCACAACAAACTGTCTCTCAGAGCACTGTGCAATCAAACTGGAACTCAGGACCAAGGAACTCACTCAAAACTGCACAACTATGTGGAAGCTGAACAGTCTGCCCCTGAATGACTACTTGGTTAATAATGAAATGAAGGCAGAAATAAAGATGTTCTTTGAAACCAATGAGGACAAAGACGCAATGTACCAGAATCTCTGGGACACATTTAAAGCAGTGTGTAGAAGGAAATTTATAGAACTAAATGCTCACAAGAGAAAGCAGGAAAGATCTAAAATTGACACCCTAACATCACAATTGAAAGAACTAGAGAAACAAGAGCAAACACATTCAAAAGCTAGCAGAAGACAAGAATATAACTAAGATCAGAGCAGAACTGAAGGAAATAGAGACACAATAAACCCTTAAAAAAAATCAACAAATCCAGGAGCTGGTTTTTTGAAAAGATCAACACAATTGATAGACTGCTAGCTAGACAAATAAAGAAGAAAAGAGAGAAGAATCAATGATAAAGGGTGTATCACCACTGATCCCACAGAAATAGAAACTACCATCAGAGAATGCTATAAACACCTCTACACAAATAAACTAGAAAATCTAGAAGAAATGGATAAATTCCGGGACACATACACCCTCCCAACACTAAACCAGGAAGAAGCTGAATCCCTGAATAGACCAATAACAGGCTCTGAAATTGAGGCAATAATTAATAGCCTACCAACCAAAAAGCATCCAATACCAGATGTATTCACAGCTGAATTCTACCTGAGGTACAAAAAGGAGCTGATGCCATTCCTTCTGAAACTATTCCAAACAATAGAAAAAGAGGGAGTCCTCCCTAACTCATTTTATGAGGCCAGCATCATCCTGATACCAGAGTCTGGCAGAGACACAACAAAAAAGAGAATTTTAGACCAATATCCCCGATGAACATCAATGCAAAGACCCTCAATAAAATACTGGCAAACCGAATCCAGCAGTACATCAAAAAGCTTATCCACCAGAATCAAGTTGGCTTCATCCTTGGAATGCAAGGCTGGTTCAACATATGCAAATCAATAAATGTAATCCATCACATAAACAGAACTAAAGACAAAAACCACATGATTATCTCAATAGATAAAGAAAAGCTTTTTGACAACATTCAACAGCCCTTCATGCTAAAAACTCTCAATACATTAGGTATTGATGAAACATATCTCAAAATAATAAGAGCTATTTTTGACAAACCCACAGCCAATATCATACTGAATGGGCAAAAACTGGAAGCATACCTTTTGAAAACTGGCACAGGACAGGGATGCCCTCTCTCACCTACTCCTATTCACCTAGTGTTGGAAGCTCTGGCCAGGGCAATCAGGCAAGAGAAAGAAATAAAGGGTATTTGATTAGGAAAAGACAAACTCAAATTGTCCCTGTTTGCAGATGACATGATTGTATATTTAGAAAACACCATTGTCTCAGCCATAAATCTCCTTAAGCTGATAAGCAAATTCAGCAAAGTTTTAGGATACAAAATCAATGTGCAAAAATCACAAGCATTCCTATACACCAATAACAGACAAACAGAGAGCCAAATCATGACTGAACTCTCATTCACAACTGCTGCAAAGATAATAAAATACGTAGGAATATGACTTACAAGGGATGTGAAGGACCTCTTCAAGGAGAACTACAAATGACTGCTCAACGAAATAAGAGAAGACACAAACAAATGGAAGAACATTCCATGCTCATGGATAGGAATAATC
Organism: Trachypithecus francoisi; assembly: GCF_009764315.1. Lineage (NCBI taxonomy): Eukaryota > Metazoa > Chordata > Mammalia > Primates > Cercopithecidae > Trachypithecus > Trachypithecus francoisi. The sequence continues at coordinate 173,329,635 of NW_022681454.1, read as the reverse complement.
AATATCGTGAAAATGGCCACAATGCCCAAGGTAATTTATAGATTCAATGTCATCCCCATCAAACTACCAATGACTTTCTTCACAGAATTGGAAAAACCTACTTTAAAGTTCATATGAAACCAAAAAGAGCCTGCATTGCCAAGACAATCCTAAGCCAAAAGAACAAAGCTGGAGGTACCACACTACCTGACTTCAAACTATACTATAAGAAAAAGAAACATGAAATGTGGCTCAATAGTCAAAGATGGGTTTATTTGAGAGAAATAAACCCGAGAGGAGCTTCTGACTGATTTTGGTCAGGAGCACTCTCTCTTACAGACTAAGAGTATATATTGGTTTTAGGGTAAGGGGTTTATCACAAGCTTGGAATGTTTCTGTGTGGAGGAGAAGTTTATGGAGGGGTTGGAATGTCTCTGCGTGGAGGCGAGGTTATCTTGGGACTGACATCTTTCCAGACAGAACGGAGGTTGTCTCGGGGATGGCATGTCTCTGGTTGAGTAGGGATTTAGAATGTTTCTGGTAGGAGATGTTATTTGTGGTTTATGATCATGTTGACCTTAGCCATTAGGCTGACGCCCTTTGGATTTAGGCAGTTTTTGATCAAGGTGAACTTAAAATGGTGGTACTTGTCCAAGATGATTATGTTCCTGCCCTGTCAACTATATTAAAACGTAAGAGAGAGTGCTTCTGACTGAAATCAGCCAGAAGCTCCTCTCATCTTTGACTGTTGAGCCACATTTCATGTTTCTTTTTCTTTCTTTAACTCTTACAATAGTCATGCTTTTCAAAATTTACCCTATGATTTGTCTTGTTTAAGAAATTCTTTTCAATTTCATTCATAAGGGCATTCTTCTATATGTTTTCTAAATTTAAAATGTTTTATCTGTACAAAATCCTCTTTATATTCACTGGAATTGATTGTACACTATAATGCTAAGTAAGGATCTGATTTCATTTTTTCCCATGTAGATGATCAATTTTACTAGCATCATTTATTTTGGATCCTTTTCCGATTTTGTATCTGCAGTGCAATGTCTGGTCACATATCTTGCTCCTATATCTGTGTAGATCTGTTTTCTGGTACTCAGTTCAGTTCTATTGTTCAGTGAGCCTATCTCCATGCCAATATTCTCTGTACACTGTTATGTGTGAAGTACAATCCTCCATGGATCTCCCATAATCCTAGGTGTAAGAAGGCAGCCCTTGATCCCTATATATCTGAGCCATTGCTCTGTTGTATTTACAACAAACATTCTTGAGGGATGAGGTAACGTTGCCCTTGTGTACAAAGAATAGCTTTGATTACTGTTTCCTGTGAAGAGACAAATTTCCCAATACTTAATGTTTCTCTCCTGTAATGGAATCTTGTGCATCTACAGACATATTTCTAAACCATCTTCATCTCTCATGAGAACTGAAGGCAGGAGGAAGTGATGCTGTTTGCTTTGTCGTGAGCACTGAAGTCCTTTGTCCCTGACCCAGAAGTATATCTAATTTGTCAGCATTCAGCAAAGAGTGACAGAATGCCTTAGCTTGTAAATTTAATAAAATCTGGTATTTTCTCTTGTTGAATAGATTTAGCGTCAAATTATTAAATCCCTAAATATTCATATTGGTGTTATGAATGAAAACTGTATTGGATTCAAAGGTTAGTTTGAAGAGAAATTTCGTGTTGAAGTGCTTATATGTTTTTACCTATAAACATAGGAATATGTGTGTTCAATTTTTTAGAGGTAATTTTAATAAATTTATAGCATTCTCTATAAAATTTTATTAAATATTTTTGTTAAATGTATACCTAGGCACACTATTCTATTGCTATTAACTTCAGATTTTCTGTTTCTTTTAGAATCCTTTTCAGTAAATAATATTTTTCAAAAAGTTTATTCCTTTCATCTAAGATGGCCTTTTTGGGTATAACATTGTTCATAACTTTCTCTTATTTCAATTTCATATCTTTAGGATATTTAATTACAACCCCCTCTCATACCTGACACTGCTAACTCGTCTGCTTTCTCCTAATTTCTTAATCTAGCTATCAGAAAATTTGTTGATTACCTCAAGAACCAATTTCGGGTCTTTGATAATTTTCTCTGTTTTTTTAAAATTTTGTTTGTGTCTACACATATTTATATTTCTATATCTAAGGTGTTTCATCCTTCTTTTCTCTTTTTATTGCTTCTAAAATTCAGAGTTTTTTTAAGACCTATATTCTGTCCTGGTATAAATGTTTAAAGCTATAAATTTGCCTGTTGGGACTGTCTTAGTTGCATCCAGATATTTTGCATTAGCTTCATCTACTGTCATTTCCCATACACCTAAAATACTTCTTTTAGAGTTTTTTTTTCTTGTATTGCAGCCTGCTGGTGACAAATTCTGTTAGTTATTGTCTTAGTTGGCTTGGGCTGCTATAACAAAATACTATAGACTGAGCGACTTAAAAAACATAAATTTAGACAGGGTGTGGTGGCTCATGCCTGTAATCCCAGCACTTTGGGAGGTGGAGGCAGGTGGATCATGGGATCAAGAGATCGAGACCATCCTGACTAACACAGTGAAACCCCGTCTCTACTAAAAAAAAAAAAAAAAAAAAAAAAAAATGCAAAAAGTTAGCCAGGCATGGTGGTGGGTGCCTGTAGTCCCAGCTACTTGGGAGACTGAGGCAGGAGAATGGTGTAAACCCAGGAGGCAGAGCTTACAGTGAGCCAAGATCATGCCACTGCACTCCAGCTTAGGCAACAGAGCGATACTCCATCTCAAAACAACAACAACAACAACAACAAACCCATAAATTTATTTTTCACATTTCTGAAGGTTAGAAAGTTCAAGATCAACACGCTGACAGATATGATATCTGGAAAAGGCCCACCTCCGGTGTGCAGATGGCTCCTTTTCATTGTATTCTCACATGAAGGAAGGAAATGCACCTTGTGCATTCTCCTCATTTTATAAGCTCATTAATCCCTGGATCTTTTATCTCTTCCTATTTTTATCAGTTCATTAATCACATCATAAGAGTTTCACTCTCATGGACTCATCTAAACCTAATTAATACCAAAGACCCAGTCTCCTAATACCATGCCCTTGGAGTTACAGTTTTAACCTATGAATTTGGGGGTGGAACAAAGTTATTATTTATTTTTATAACCTAAACATATTTTTATTTTATCATTTTTTACAGATATTTTCAATAGAGATACAATTTTGGGTTCGCAGGCTTTGTTTTCTTGTGTTTTGTTTTTTCCTCAGTGATTGAAGGATGCTACGATGCTACCTCCATGATTTCTGATGCATTGTCAATGGATTTTGGAACTATTGTGTGCATATATTTAAAGTATATTTCTCTCAATGTTTTGAAAATTTTACCTTTAATGTGTAGTTGTGTAACTAAGCTGTGAATAGGCATGTAGTGCTATGTTTTAATCCTCCCAGGTATTTTCTGAACTTCTTGAATCTGTCACTTCACGGTTTTTTTTTTCAAATTTATGAGTTTTCTGCAATTATTTCGATAAATACTAATTTCCTGCTATATCCTCATTCTCTCCTCTTTTTATAGGACTCCAGTTATGCATATTTTAGAACTTTGATATTACCCACAGATACCTTTGGTTCTGTTCATTTTATATTTCTTTGTATTCTTCAAATTGGATACATTCTATTGGTCTATATTCGAATCCCTGAAGTCTTAATATGCCATTTCTATTCTGCTGTTTAGCCCCAAAGTAGGTTTTAAATCTCTAAAATATAAAATTTGGTTTTGTCTTATAGTTTCTATTTACATGATGAAATTTCCTGTCTTTTTATTTATTATAAGCAAGGATACAACATAGGAAAGCAAATATTTCTTTACAGTTTTGTTACTTCTAAAGCTGAGAAAACTCAGGGTTTATCTCTTTTGATTGTCTTTATCTTGAGGTTGAACCATATTTACATTCATCCTAGACAATTAAATGTTATGCTGTTGTGACATTGGGTTTTGTTTATGTTTGTTGTTTTTAGAAGTAATTAACTTCATTGTCCTCAAACTGCAAGCTGCCTCTGAGATGATGACTCAATTATCATTGAAGCTTTTTATCCTTAGCTGGAATCTGTCTCACCCTGACATGCTTCTGTGATGCTCAAGGGATTAGGGTAGATATTTACAGAATTTCTTTCTCCCTCACTTTGGCTGTTCCCTTTTCAGATTTCCCACCTGACTTTCTGGCAGCTTTTATTGCCTCAAATTTTATGTTCTGGTTTTCCAAGCTGGAAAGACTGTTTTCTCTTAGAATTTGAGCCACTGTACATGATACTAGCTTTGGGTTGTCCCCAGGCTAAGAGCTCTAAAATCAGAAACCTCACCTGAGTAGTACTTTCTTCTGTCTGTTGACTGCCTCTAGAATTTTCCTACTTTTTTTTTTTTTTTTCAGCGTTCAATATCTGGCACTCTAATATGCTACAAGTTCATTATGAAATTTTCTGTCCCAATCATAATATTAGCTGTTGTCCAAAGAATCCTCATAGCTTTTATGAAAGAATGACTCTAGACATAGAATACATAAGTGATTATTACAAATGAAGAAAGTGAATGTAAAAGAGGTTAAGATATATTCCCGTTGTCATTTTAGATAATTGTTATATTTTAGCATTGCATTTAATTTACCCTGACACAAAAGTCAAAATTCATAACCAAAATTTTCTACAGCTTGTAAACATATGTAAAAGATCAGCCTGATTACAAAATGCTTCTATCCTACATTGTAACATAGGTTGCATTCATAAAATGATTACTAACATAAAATTTGGCATTTCACTCTTACATTCATATTTATTCCATGTTTTCAATCATTTACCTAAATTACGGTCTTTGAAATAATTTTAAAAGTATGAAAAACAGTATTTGTCAAAGTTTGATAACAGTATGTAGCTTAATCCTCTCCTATATTTTCAATTCAATTAATTTTTTCAAAAGTTTATGTTACACCTTTTAGCTGTTTGTATATTTTCTCCAGCCCTGATGACTCCAGATCATACTTATCTCTGCAGGCTCATAATAAAGTACAACCAGCAAATATTAGCAGAATTAAGTGAAGGGTTTAAATATTCACAAATATATAACATATTGACAGGTGCTTCATCATTATATTAAAAAAATCATGTTTATATTTTGTTTCTAATACGGTTACCAGTTAACTAATTCAATTATGTTACATATACTAAGCAACTATCTTGTGGTAGGAATTTTCATTACAGATATGAAAAAGATTATGACCTTCCCCTTGAGAATCCAAGGACAGAAATGAGCTGGTAATTATAAAAGCAATGGATGACTGCTGAAATGAAGAGGTGAAAGGAATTGTATTAGTTTTCTAGGTCTGCTGTAACAAACTATCACAAACTCTCTGGCTTAAAACAATAGAAATGTATTCTCTCAAATTCTTGAGGTCGGAAATAAGTGTGAAATCTAAGTGTTGGTCGTGTCATGCTCTCTCTGAAGGGTCTGGGGGAGACTTGGTTCCTATTTCTTTCTGTCAGCTCTTGGTGTTGCTGGCAATTGTTGCTGTTCCTTGGCTCATTGATACACAACTTCAATCTCTGCTTCTGTTGCCCCTTGGTTCTTCTTGTGTCTCTGTCACTGTCTGTTAGAGAGGATAAAATAATGGAAGAAAGCTGAGGTTGTCGGCAAGGTATCAAACCAATAATTATTTATTGAGCACCTATTATATGCTTGTGCAAGTTATATGGAATTTTACATGTAAAAACCTTACTCTTCATATTTTACAAAATGGACCAATGTCCCTTCTACTTTTCCTGTAAGGACACCAGTCATATTAAACTAGAACCCACCCAAATCCAGAATTACTTCATCTTATATTGATTACATCTGCAAGGACTCTATTTCCAAGTAAGGTCATATTTACAGATACTCAGGGTTAGAATTCAGTATATCATTTTGGAGAAACACAATTCAACCTACAACTGGGCGCTTGTGCGGATAGAAGTAGAATGATCAACCGACACTAACTACAAGACCTGAAAAGTTGCCTCACGTAAGGATTCATTTGAGATAGATCTGAATAATCAGTTCTTATTGTTAATATTAGCAATTGTATTAGTCTGTCCTCATGCTGCTAAAAAAGACATACCCAAGACTAGTATGGTAAGAGGCTTGATTGACTCACAGTTCCACATGGCTGTGGAGGCCTCCTAATCATGGCAGGAGGTGAAGGAGGAGCAAAGGCATTTCTTACATGGCCGCAGACAAGACCGCATGTGCAGGGGAACTCTCCTTTGTAAAACTACCCGATCTCATGAGACTTATTCACTATCAAGAGAACAGCATGGGGAGGACCCGACCCCGTGATTCAGTTGCCTCCCACCAGGTGCCTCCCCTGACATACGGGAATTATGGGAACTACAATTGGAAGAGATTTTGGAGGGGACACAGCCGAAGCATATCAGCAATGGTCATAATTATATTAATTACTATTAAGAAACAAATGACTGTAATAAAATAATTAGATTTAAAAGATCATAAAATATATTTTAACAACATTAAATATTATGTAAAACATAAATAATTGCTAGATTTCACTGCAATTCAAAAATACCTTTAGATGGAATGCAATCCAAATATGTGAAACAAATCTTAATGCAGTTGCTTATTGGATGCCTTTCAATGCCTTGAAAAACAAATAACATTTCAAACATAAAAGTGATAATTTTAAAAGTTGAAGTGATTTACTTCAGAAAGAAACTGAAAAAAAAAATTACTAGCAAAGTATTCCTTTAAAGAAGTTCATTTTTTTTTCCAGAAGGAGAACCACAGAAGTAGAGCTAAAAATAGAGGTATTCTTACGGTAATTACGGTAAAAGATTAAGTATAGATCCCTACAGTGAATTAATAAAATTTGACATAAGCATTTTCCAAGATAATCATAATACCTCAAAATATCTATTATTATACATACAAATAATTAAGAAAATTCTGTATTATTAGAGAAAGCAGCTTTACTTTCACAGGTCATAATTGAATGTAACACTTCTTAATTTAGGCAAAAACATTTTCCACCTAAAGCAACACTTATATTTTTAAAGAAAATAATTGTGATTTCATTGTTCTTATTTTCATACACACTTCTGAAATGCATAAGATTGTTATCTGCTAAATTTTCAACAGCTACAGTAGATTTTATATTTTAAAATCTATGTTGAGCATGTGCTCAGAAAAAAATATAATTTATCATTCTGAAGCTATTAATTGGAAACAGTATCCACTTGATACTATTTTGATTCTGATTCTGAAGCTGTATCAGTTTGAGGGAGGGGTGGGTATTTCATTAGCCTATGTTATTTTATTTCAATATTACTCATTCAAAATAATTGTTTGAGATATACGGATATGCATGAATACCATTATGTCTGATCTAAAGAATTATATAGAAATTGGTTATTATTATAACTTAAGAAATCCACTAAGTGGTTTATGGCTTATTTAGCCATATTCTCTTAAGGTTGAACGAGGTATCCTAGGCTCTGCTATCATATTAGAAGCCTAGAGAATTCACAAAATAATGAGATTTCTTTGAGTCTAAGACAAAAATCACATAATATGGTACAAATATTAAGTAGTCTTTCTATGGAGGTAAGTATCCAATGAACTGAAGATTTTGAAAGAAATAGCACAAAAGTACTAAAAGTACATTTGATAAATATTTTTAATTCTATCCTTAAGTTCTGATGCTGAAATTTTGTCCTAATCATCAAATATTATCTTAAAAATAAATATAATTATTTTAATATCATTTCAGCATGAAATTTGTTTTTTATGGAAGTTCTTTATTATTATTATTTTTATTTATTTATTTATTTATTTATTTATTATACTTTAAGTTCTAGGGTACATGTGCATGACGTTTATATCATGTAGAACTCCCCAATGCAATCCCTCCCTCCTCCCCCCCCCATGATAGGCCCCAGTGTGTGATGTTCCCCTTCCCGAGTCCAAGTGATCTCATTGTTCAGTTCCCACCTATGAGTGAGAACATGCGGTGTTTGGTTTTCTCTTCTTGTGATAGCTTGCTAAGAATGATGGTTTCCAGCTGCATCCATGTCCCTACAAAGGACGCAAACTCATCCTTTTTTATGGCTGCATAGTATTCCATGGTGTATATGTGCCACATTTTCTTAATCCAGTCTGTCACAGATGGACATTTGGGTTGATTCCAAGTCTTTGCTATTGTGAATAGTGCCGCAATAAACATACGTGTGCATGTGTCTAATGTATCTTGCTTTATAAGTAAAAATGGAAAGAATTCATTCTTAATGGTTCACCCAGTTTCAAATCAGTATTGTTTTAGCCTTTCTCACACTATACAAATAATTTGTCCATTAAACATACAAGTATAACATATAAAAATGCCTGGATTATAAAGTTCATCACTTTGGTATTAGTAGTAGTAGTTAATTCATATAAAAGCAGTTTAACTTTTCTAAGACAGTGTACCTATGGGCTAGGGTTTAAAATTCATATTTATCCCTATTGTATGTTACTCAATTCATTGCTCAATGATTTGCTCAATTCATTGCTGATGATGTAATAACATAATTCTTTTTTTTTTTTCCTGAGACAGAGTCTCTCTCTGTTGCCCACCTGGAGCGCAGTGGTGCGATCTCAGCTCACTGCGACCTCCGCCTCCGGGATTCAAGCGATTCTTCTGCCTCAGCTCCTGAGCAGCTGGGATTACAGGTATGCACCACCATACCTGGCTAATTTCTTGTATTTGTAGTAGAAACAGGTTTTCACCATGTTGGCCAGGCTAGTCTGGAACTACTGACTTCAGGTGATCTGCCCGCCTCGACCTCCCAAAGTGCTGGGAATACAGGCTTGAGCCAATGCAACTGGCCTAATATAACTCTTATTATGATTCAGTATACTGTTACCAAAAGTGAGGATAGGTTTAATAGCAAGTATGTAATCTAGATAAAATTATTAAGAACGAGAATGACAGTCTTATCAAAGATCTTTGAGGAATAATGACCTTATTTTAATAACATATTGGAATGTTTAACACAAGAAATTTTTTAATGACATTTTACAAGAGTTGGGGTGAACAACAGTGAGATAGATCAGAGTCCTTTGTTCTTACAAGCAGTATTCTTGCTATGTCACCTTCCTTGAAAGCTGATTGAGGGATTCTAGTCTATGTGACTACGAATGATTGACTGTCATTGAATTTCTCTTTCATGTATTCTTTTCGTTATATATGGCATTTCTGAACTGGAACTTTATAAAAAAGTACTACCATATGGCAGAGAACTCAGGAAATGAGAATTCAGTGAGATAGAAACAACAAAGCAGATACTTTCCAAAATAAATTATATGGCTATCTGAGATAAAAGGGAGAAACAGGTTCAAATGACAAGCTGATGTTGAATTAATTGATGCATTTCATGAAAAATTTAAACAAAATAAACTAGCATGTTCTGTTTTCATTCTGTAAGGAGAGCTGCTAATTTGTCTTTATCCCACAGATTGTGAGGCTACAATGAAGTTTAAGCAGAAATTTGTATGTATAATAATTGTAACCAGAATGAAAAGCTACATTACTGCAGAGGATTTCCTGTGTGGAATATATAAAAATGTCAATAGCATGCCTAACTAGGCACATAATTGCAGAGCACATAACTAAAATTTTCAAGTAATGTTTAATCAAACAGATCCAAACCCTGACCCCCAAAAGGAGAGGAAATTCAAAGGAAAAAAAAAAGTAAGAAAGATGTATTAGTCAGGGTTTTCCAGAGGGACAGAACTAATAGGATGGATGCATATATAAAGGGGATTGTATTAAGGAGTATTGCCTGACAGGGTCACAAGGTATGGTACCACAATAGGTCGTCTGCAAGCTGAGGAGCAAGGAAGCCAGTTCGAGTCCCAAAACCTCAAAAGTGGAGAAGACGACAATGCAGCCTTCAGTCTGTGGTGGAAGGTCCAAGAGTCCCAAAGCTGAAGAACTTGGAGTCTGATGTTCCAGGGCAGGAAGCATCCAGCACAGGAGAAAGATGGAGGCCAGAAGACTCAGCCAGTCTAGTTCTTCCCCACTCCTCTGCCTGCCTTTATCCTAGCCGCACTGGCAGCTGATTTGATGGTGCCCACCCAGAGTGAGGGTGAGTCTGCCTCTCCCGGTCTACTGACTTAAATGATAGCACTACTGTTGGAGTTTTCGGGGAACTCCAAATCACATATTTTTCTTCCATATTTTCTGTCTCACCTTCTGGCCATCTCACAAAGGTTCAAGTAGAAAAGAGTTGTTTGGAGCACAAGAAAGGACATCCCTACTTATACCCCAACCAGCCCTGGTTTTCGTCGCACCTTAGGATCCACGGTTATGTATGTAGCAATATTTAGGGCCAGGCTCATGAAGCAATAGTGTCATTTAGTACTGCCCACATGGCCCACCATTGTGGGATGAGTATCAGAAAGTTCGGTAATCCAAAACCCATTCCTTTACACGCACACGAACACACACACATGCACATAGACACAAATTCTCCCCCATGGATTACAAATAGTCCCTGGAATTATACATTGGGACAATATTCCTTTTTTCCTGATGAAACTCGAAAAGTCTATGGAGAAGAAAGCATGCCAAATCATGTCATCAAACCAAGTCTAATCACTTAGACTTCATTTTCAAAGTGATTAGGAAATTTCTTCCTGGAAGCTATTATAGCAGCTGTGAAATTAGAGCTAAAAAGATGACACTAATATAAAGGCATAAAGTTAGAGAGGATAAAATAGCTGAAGAAAGCGCAGGTTGTTGGCAAGTTATCAAATCAATAATTATTTATTGAGTACCTATTATATGCTTGTGCAAGCTATACAGAATTTTATATTTAAAAAAAACCCATTCTTTATATTTTACAAAATATGACAAATGAGGAACATCTCCTAACTTGCTAAGGTAGGGTAGCAAACCAAATTTTAAAAAATTAAAAAATTGACAAACATAAGAATATAAAGTTAGAGGTTGATATATCTATAGATGCAAAAATATTAAACAATAACAGTAAACATATATGAAAAGGAAAAAGAGAAATGAAAGAAAGAAAGGAAGGGAGAACAGAAAGGAAAGAATGAAAGGAAAGACCGGGAGGAAAGAAAAGACTGATGTGGAGAGCTGTAAGCACAGAGTTATCCGGCTGCTGCTATTTGAAACGTAACAACCTCAGCCGACACAGCTGCAAGGCCGTGAATATAACAGCAAATCTCCGTTGGAAGCCTATCATAAAGTCTCCTCATTGAACTAAGCCAGCCGTGTTTTAACCCCTGAAAATGCTTCCTCATACTTGTCAAGTCCTATCTGCAGGTCTCGCTCCAGAAACATCACTTGCTTTCATGATAGAAGATTGGGGACCCTCCTTCCATCATCCACGATACTGTCTGGGCCTGGTAACTTGGACTGGTAGCTACATTCATTAAAACAATCTCTTTATCTTGGTAAAAAGAAAGGAAAAAAGAGGAAAGCAGGAAAAAAAATGAAAAGAGGTTGAGAAGAACAACTGATAGAAAAGCAAACGATCCAAATAATCTGAAATTAAAAGTGCTAATTCTCTCCTGCCTCTCTGGGTCTCCAGAAAACAAAGCAAAACAAAAGAAAACAAAACTGACATCATGCATCCTGCCCTTTTCCTAAAAGACAAATTTTAAGCCACAAAACCTTGGTCTAGTTTTTTAATATTTGAGTGATATAGCAGAAAATATATCCCAAATAATTCATTGCAGAAATAGATTTCCCACAAAGCTTACAAGTGCGTAAGTTCAGTAACTTTCCCCTCTAAAATAGACCCTTTCCTAAGACCAGTGAAGCATCCTAACAATGTGCTCATGTGGCCATGTGTTTAAAAGAAAGATATTTTAATCAAAATATATTATGAGTGTTATTTCTTTCCACTCCGTCTTCCCTTCCTCCAAGAGAGCATTGGAATGGCATGATGGCAATTTTAGGATTTGTCTAAGAGGAAATTGCATTGAGAACAAATTTAGTTTGGGGTTACTGGGATATCCAAGGGGTCCAAGATCATTCCAGTGTGTAATTTAGTTCCTAGCAGTTATCAGAGCTAGAGAGAGGAATGGTTTTCCAAAGCACTTCTATCACCACTATGCTGGCTTGCAAGTCTCAAGACACACAGTTGCAAGAGTAGGGGCCGCATTACTGTATAATCATGTCCTATGGCATCCAGAACTCCAAGTTTGAGGATGAAAGACAAGCCTGTGTTTGAAATATTCAACGTAAGAAGACAGTGTGTGGAAAACACCACCAATTATCAACCACTTAAAAATGAAAACAGAGTCAAAAGGACAATATTCTCATGTCAGAAATATGTATAATAATGCAAGATTTATACAGTAAATCTACCATACGCCTGTAAGGTGTATCGTTGTTGCAGGACTTTTCCTTAGTTCAGCTAAAGACAGGGTCCTTGTTCGTTCCACAGCCGTGAATATGTAGCTTCGCAGATGGTCTGAAAGGTGAGAGAAGCAGGGTTTTATTGGGTGAAAAGGGGAAACAGGGAAAATAGGGACTCTGGCCAGGCTTCCAACCTGGCAGTTGGAATCCCAGTTTCCACACAGGAAGAGGAGGGGCCCGGTCCCTCCCTGCTGCAAACATCAGGAACTTCTTGAGGCCTTCACCTTAGTTGGCAGGCTGGTTGGAGTTTCTCCAGGGACCCCCCTCCTACCTGGCTGTCTCATCATGTCAATAAAATCTATCAAAATCGCACATTTAAAGACCCAAACTGACAGAAATAAGTACATTTGTGTGAGAAATCACGTTTTATGTACCCCAACTATCATTTAAAAAACCAAACACATTTTAATATACTGCGCAAAAAGAAGGAGTATATTAATTTTCTTTTCTCTCCATAGAAAAATACAAAATTGTCATTTGCAGAGGCAATCAAAGAGTACACAAAATGTAGGGGGGAAATGTGTTAAGCAGTGTGTCAGGCAGGCAACACATATACTCTCTTTCTGTATTTTTTGTTGTTTTGTGGTTGTCAGGTTTTAAAACTGTTTAACTTGCGGGCATTTCTTTTATCTTTCTAAATAGTCATTTTAATAAATTAAAAAATAGACCATTTATCAACAAACATTCATTAAAAATCTACTCTATGAAAAGATGTACTAAGGAGATACATTGCAGCACTCAGTAAGAAAAAACAAAAACGAAAAACAGTCCTGTCTTCTATATAGTAGAAGGTAAAACAAACAGAGTAACTGATGAAGCAGGACATTTTAATTTTATGTCTTTCTTTATTTTGAAACAGTCTCGCTCTGTCGCCCAGGCTGGAGTGCAGTGGTGCAATCTCGGCTCACTGCAACCTCTGCCTCCCAGGTTCAAGCGATTTTCCTGCCTCAGCCTTCCGAGTAGCTGGGACTACAGGCGTGTGCCTCCACACTCAGATAATTTTTTGTATTTTTAGTGGAGACGGGGTTTCACCATGTTGGCCAGGCTGACCTCAAACTCCTGACCTCAGGTGATCCTCCTGCCTTGGTCTCCCAAAGTGCTGGGATTAAAGGCATGAGCCACTGTGCCCAGCGGAAGCAGGACTTTAATATAGTTCTACGCAAAGGGGATATTCGGGCTGCTCTCTACTCATGTAATAGAATATTGGCTAAGGACAGGTAGGGGAGGATGGTAAGCCGGGAGTTACTTAAGGAAGCGAATTGTTGTTTTCTTTGCAGCATGAGCAGGGGTTATGTCAGAAATGCCCAGCGCGGGTGAGAGGGGAGTCTAGGCAGAGGGGTAGTTCATGCTCTGGCTCTGAAGCCGGAAAGACCATGGAATGATGGACAGAGTAGTAACAGGTGGTACATGGCAGATGATGAGTGCCACTAGGCGGTGGCCACTGGCACAACGCACAGGGCCTGTGGGCCAAGGCATTATTTTGTCTTTTATGATCAGAACAAAGATAAGCATTTAAAAATTGCAAGTTTGTGAGTGATCAGTTAGAATTATAGTCCTGACTAACTGGTCAGTAACGTCTGCGGAGAGCGGAACAGGTCCTGGAGAACAGCCTTTTTCTTCCACGTTGTTTCCTTATTACATGGTTGAGGAAAACAGTTGCTTCTGATGCAGGACAGTCGAGCGTGGGAAGGTTCCTGGCTTCGCTCAGGAGGAAATTCAAGAGCCAGCAGGTGGTGTTAAATAGCAACTCTTATTAAAGGGCAGTGTACGGCAGCAGTGGAGGTACTGCCCCAGCAGAGTGAGGCTACTCCATAGGCAGTGTGCCCAGAACAGCAGCAGTAGCTCAGAGGCAGTGGTGAAGTCATAATTATACTCATTTTTAATTACATGCAATTTAAGGGGTGGATTATGCAGAAATTTCCAGGAAAGGGTGGTCACTTCTGACTCGTTGCGTTGCTACCATCGAAAGGGGCAGTGGCTTCCAGATGTTGCTATGGCAGAGGTAAACTGACAGTGGCACGCTGGTGGGGGGTCTTATAAGGAGGTGCTTCTGCCCTGTCCCTGTTTTAACTAGTCCTCCATTTGGTCTGGTGTCCAAGCCTTGTCTCTGAAGTCGAGCCCTGCCAGCTGTCTCATTCCTGTCTGAACCCTTGTCTGCGTGGAGTCTGCATGTTCTCTCTGCCTAGGTTTTCCCTGAGCACTAAGGTTTCCGCCGATATCCCAAGGCTGTACCCATTAAGTTCACTAGCAGTTCCGCATGTCCCGGTGTGTGTGTGAGTGGTGTGGGTGAATGTGGGTGAATGTGGGTGAGTGAAGGTGTGAGTGTGAGTGTGGGTGTGAGTGTGGGTGTGAGTGTGGGTGTGACTGCGTGTGGATGAGTGAGTGTAGGTGAGTGTCAGTGAATGTGGATGAATGTGAGTATAGGTGAGTGTGAGTGTGAGTGAGTGTGAGTGTTGGTGAGTGTGGGTTTGGGTGTATGAGTTTGGGTGAATGTGAGTGGATGAGTGAGGGTGTGACTGAGTGTGGATGAATGTGAGTATAGGTGAGTGTGAGTGTGGGTGAGTGTGAGTGTGGGTGACTGAGGGTGTGTGTGGATGAAGGAGTGAGTGTAGGTGAGTGTGAGTGTGGGTTTGGGTGAGTGAGTTTGGGTGAATGTGAGTGGGTGAGTTTGGGTGAGTGTGCCTGAGTGGATGAATGTGAGTATAGGTGAGTGTGAGTGTGGGTGTGAGTGTTGGTGAGTGTGGGTGTATGAGTTTGGGTGAATGTGAGTGGGTGAGTGAGGGTGAGTGTGACTGAGTGTGGATGAGTGTGAGTATAGGTGAGTGTGAGTGTGAGTGAGTGTGAGTGTGGGTGTGAGTGAGTGTGGGTTTGGGTGTATGAGTTTGGGTGAATGTGAGTGGGTGAGTGAGGGTGTGACTGAGTGTGGATGAATGTGAATATAGGTGAGTGTGAGTGTGAGTGTGAGTGTGGGTGACTGAGGGTGTGTGGATGAATGTGAGTGTAGGTGAGTGTGAGTGTGGGTGTATGAGTTTGGGTGAATGTGAGTGGGTGAGTGAGGGTGAGTGTGACTGAGTGTGGATGAATGTGAGTATAGGTGAGTGTGGGTTTGGGTGTATGAGTTCGGGTGAATGTGAGTGGATGAGTGAGGGTGTGACTGAGTGTGGATGAATGTGAGTATAGGTGAGTGTGAGTGTGGGCGTATGAGTTCGGGTGAATGTGAGTGGGTGAGTGAGTGTGACTGAGTGTGGATGAATGTGAGTATAGGTGAGTGTGAGTGTGGGTGACTGAGGGTGTGTGTGGATGAATGTGAGTATAGGTGAGTGTGAGTGTGGGTGTGGGTGACTGAGGGTGCGTGTGGATGAAGGAGTGAGTATAGGTGAGTGTGAGTGTGGGTGTATGAGTTCGGGTGAATGTGAGTGGGTGAGTGAGTGTGACTGAGTGTGGATGAATGTGAGTATAGGTGTGTGTGAGTGTGGGTGACTGAGGGTGTGTGTGGATGAAGGAGTGAGTGTAGGTGAGTGTGAGTGAATGTGGAAGAGTGTGGTCGAGTGTGAGTGATTGTGGGTGAACGTGAGTCACCCTGCGATGGGAGGGTGTCCGGCTGGGGTGGTCCTGCCTGGCTCCTTAAGCTGTCAGGACAGGCTGCTGGGCTACCCACAAACCTGAAGTGAAATAAGCAGTTTGACAAATGAGTGAATGAAACAACACAAATTATTGCAAACTAAAAATTAACCAAGTAGATAATAATCATACAGATGCATGGCAATAAACAGTGCGGTAGGAAAGCACTCAGTGAGCTCATCCTCTTTGTGACTGCCTTTGAACTTTGTGGTGAGGGGAGGTTGCTCCTTACAAGTTTTGCTTCACAAATATGTATTTCTTGATTAAACCACCACCATTATGACCACAGTCACTCACCATCACCGAGTGTTGGGAAAATAATTATCTTGTTTTGATTAATCTTTCTTAAATGTATGTATAGCTTACATTTATTTCAACTTTTACTAATAGAAATATCTGGGTCTTTGTGTAGAAGTTTAGTGATATTTTTGTGACCAGAAATACATGTATGAACTGAACTCTTGTTTATATTAATTAGTCTATGGGAAAATTGGTTTTATTACATGTTGTTTCACTTATAGTAGCAGTTTCCAAGGATGATGTTGGGGACTTACTGTATAGAATGAAAGGATATTGTGGAAACCAGTAAAAAAGTAACAGCAGCTGTAATAGTAGCTATAACCAGGATAGTGACAGAGACATAAAAAAAAAAACCTATTCTAGGTGGAGGAAAAATATGAAAATATGAAAACAAGAAAACACAGGTGAAAAAATATACAATGTGTAAGACTTACAGTAATCCTATGTGGCCAGGGCAGATGGTAAGTCTTTAAAGAAAAGGGACAGAAAATGAAATTGAAGAGATTCAGGTCTTTGCTCAGGTCCTCTTCAATACACCTTTTAAAAACTTGTGCTCCTTTAACACTCTATAACATGAGTTCTGTCTTGTTCTGTCATGTTTTCTGTCAGAAGAATGCTAAGAATCTAGAACAAAGTCAGTGTTTGCTAAATTAATAAATAATAAGTACTGTGAACACTGTTTGAAACAAACAAAAACAATAATTTTGTAAGAACTGTGTTTGAATAGTTAATTCTGGAGACAAGAGGACCCTTTTGTTGGCAATAACTGGCACCTTTAAAATCTCCACACGTCTTAATTTCAAGTTACTGGGAAGAATAAGAGTAGCCACATATATATAATCTTGAATGTTGGCAATATTTCAAAATAAGAACTCACAGGTGGTACTTTGCAGTGAATTTGAAAAGACAAAATTTCTACTTAAGAACCATTATCAAAATTTCTAAAATGAGAGCTGTCTTAGTCCATTTGGGCTGCTATAACAAAATATCTTTTATTTATTTATTTATTTTAGGTTTTTTTTTGAGATGGAGTCTCGCTCTGCCGCCCAGGCTGGAGTGCAGTGGCATGATCTTGGCTCACCACAAGCTCCGCCTCCTGGGTTCACACCATTCTCCTGCCTCAGCCTCTCGAGTAGCTGGGACTACAGGTGCCACCACCACCCCCGGCTAATTTTTTGCATTTTTAGTAGAGACAGTGTTTCACCATGTTAGCCAGGATGGTCTTGATCTCCTGACCTCGTGATCTGCCTGCCTCCGCCTCCCAAAGTGCTGGGATTACAGGTGTGAGCCACCGTGCCCAGCCAACAAAATATCTTAAACTAGGCAATTCATAAATAAGAGAGACTTCTTGCTCATCATTCTGGAGGCTGGGAAGTTCAAGATCAAGGTACCAGCAGGTTCCACATCTGGGGAAACCTCTCTGCCTCATAGATGACACCGTCTTGTTGTGTCCTCACACGATGGGAGGGTGAACAAGCTCCCTCAGGCCTCTTTTATAAGGTCAAGAATTCCATTCATGAGGGTGGAGCCCTCATGATCTAATCACCTACCAAAGGTCCTATCTCTTAATACCACTAAATTGGGTATTAGATTGCAATATATAAATTTTGGGGAGATAAAACAAATAACCATACTGTAATATTCCACCTCTGTCCACTCAAAATCCAAGTTCTTCTCACATGGAAAATACATTCATTCCATCCCAAAATCTTATCCGGTTCCAGCATCAACTTTAAAGTCTAAGTTCAAAGGCTTACCTAAATAGTATCTAATTCAGACATCAGTGAGACTCAAGGTTAGATTTATTCTGAGGCACATTTTTTCTCTAGTTGTGAGCCTGTGTGTTGTGAGGTTCCAAAATACAATGGTTGCAAAGGCATAGGATAAACCTTCCTATTCCAAAAGGGAGAAATAGGAAAGAAGGGAGAAGTGACAAGCTCCAACTGAGTCCAAAACTCAGCAGGGAAAACAACATTAAATCTTCAGTATCCAGAATAATCCTGATAGTAGTTTCCATGTCCAACCTTCTGGACACACTGTGGTTGGGGGCAGGCTCCCAAGGCTCCAGGAAACCCTGTCTCCAAACTTTTCTGGGTGCAATTCATACCACAGCTCTCACAAGTTGCAGTCATGCTCTCTGGCTTTTCTGGACTGGAATGGAATGTCTGTAGTTTGACCAGCCTGGGATCACAGGGGTGGCCCTGTCCCCATGGTTTTACTAAACATTGCCCTAGTGGAGGCTCTCTGTGGTGCCTCACCTCTGCAGCAGTTCTCTGCCCACCTTGCGACGCTCTGGGACATCCATTGAGATCACAGTGTAGGCAGCCATGCCCCACAACCCTGAATTCTGCTGGCTGCTGGAGATGGCTCACATGGGGACTCCCAAGGTTTACTGCCTGTGCCCCCTGAAAGGTGGTCGCTGTGGCCTGTGGGCCCGCTGGAGACACACCTGGGACAGTTGAGGAGCCCTATACCAAAATGTAGGGAGCAGTGGCTTAGGCAGTGACAGAACTGACAAGTGCCTGACACCCCCATTTTGACATAGTTCTGTTCCTCAGGTGCTAGCACTCTGGGTGTTTGATGAGAGAGGCAGCCCTGATGATCCCTGAAACACCTTTGCAGTCATTTTCTATTGTCTTGATAAATAGCACCTGGCTTCCACAAATCCATGGCAATGTCTTCATCAGTCACTTTGCTGCACCCCTATTGTTCTCTCCCAAACAAGTGTCTTTGTTCTTCACAACATGACTAGGCTTAGAAACTCCAGATCTTTACATTGTGCTACCCTTTAGACTAGAAAGTCTGTCTTTAGATCATTTCTCCCTTCTCACATTTTACTATAAGTAGTAAAGAGAAGATATGCCACACCCTCAACACTTTGCTATGGTATTTCTTCCACCAAATATCCTAAATTCATTGCTCACAAGTTTAGCCTTCCATGAAACACTAGGCCATGACCAAAATTCAGCCAGGTTCCTTACCATTTTATTACAAGAGTCACCTTTCCTCCAATTTCCAACAAAAACATGTTTCTCATTTTTATATGACTTCATCAGAATAGTCTTTGTCATCCATATTTCTACCAATATTCTGTTCATAACAATGTATGTAATCTCTGTGAAGACTGTGGTTCTCTACAATTCTGCTCTTTTTCTGAGCCCTCACCAAAACAGTCCTTAATGTTCCTGTCACAGCAATGTAGACTTTTTCTAGCACACCCCTGAAAACTCTTCCAGCCTCCACCTGTTACCCAGTCCCAAAGCTGCCTCCACATTTTTAGGTATCTGTTATATCAGCACTCCACTTCTCAGTAATAAAGTATTTCTGAGTTCATTCAGTCTGCTATAACAAAATATGATAAAGTACATAATTCATAAGCAGCAGAAATTTATTTCTTACAGTTCTGGAGGCTGGGAAGTCCAAGATCAAGGTGCTGACTCATTCAGTGTCTAGTCAGAGCTCTTTCTCTGTGTCATAGATGGTGCCTTTTTGCTGTGTCTCACATGGAAGAAAGATGACAGAGCTCCTTCAGGTCTGTTTTATAAGGGCCCTCATCCCATTTATGTGGGTGAAACCCTCATGACGTAATCACCTCCCAAATGTTCTACTTTCTAATAACACCACACTGGGAACTAGTCTGCAATAAACATATTTTAGGGGGACACAAACATTTAGAGTACAGCCAGGGCTATTCTGCCTCGTTGAAGATTCATGCATTTGATAAATATTAACTAAGTATCTAAATTAGAAAGGCACTGCACCATACTATTGATATATATTGGTCAACACAGGAGGCACAGTGCCTCATTTCTACATTGAACATCAAAAACAAATATGCAAAGTAATGTAAAACAAAACAAGAGCAAACATTTTTTGAAAGCCTTTTGATTGCCATAAAGATAATAAACATATTGCTGAGACAGAGAATAGAGAGTTTCTCTTCATATTAAATGATTGAGAATCTTCTTCAAGGGAAAGAACATTCAAGCTATGAGTGAAAGATAAAAAAGCAAGTCTTCCACAGAGGAGCTGAGAAAATAGGCAAAGGGAACAGAAAGACTGTAAAGCAGGGAAGGGCTTGGCATGTTGAAGGAAAGAGAAGAAAAGCTCATGAATGAAAAGGAAAACAGTTTATCATTTGGGTGCTTCTCAGTGTTCAAACACTGTTCTAAGACATTACTTCTATTATGTCTGTAAAGCCTTACAACCCCACCACGATTTCACCCATTTTGAGCTAAGAAAACAGAATTACAGAGAGATAAAGTAATTTGCCCTAGATCACTCATCAAAAGGTCATTCAGAATCGGGCAGCTGAACCCGAGTCAAGATCAATATACAAGGTCTTATAAGAGGCTGCAAATTTGTGTAGAATCAAAGTTACCTAGACCTTGAACTTAATTATTAACTCTGCATAACTCCTGTCGGTATAGATGTTTTTAAATATAATAATACCTTCATCACATAACATTGTAAAGTGATATTAACAGTGTCATTTTCTGAAATAGAAACATAAAGTAATAATTAAATGTTTTAATTGTATCCTTACCAATTCTAGAAATGATATGATATTGCTAAGAAAAATATTAAATAAATATGTATACAGTATTCATGGACTAGACGAGTCATCAGTAGCATCTCAATTTTAATTCTTCCCCAATTGATCCATACCTTTACAGTTATCCCAACTAAAATCCCTCTCAAAGGCTTTTTTTAAAATAAAGTAAATTGACAAGATGATTCTAAAATGTGTGTGGAAACACCAAAGACCTTGAATACCCCTGAAATTTTAGAAAATAAACAAAAATTGAATGCACGCTATTTGAATTCTTGGCTACTATAAATCCAGAAGAATCAAAACTGTGGCATTGACGTAGTATCAAAAAGAGATTTAAAACTTATTTATCAAAGTTCTGGAGGTTAGGAATACCAAGATCAAGATGTCAACAGATTCAGTGTCTGGTTACAACTAACTCCCTGCTTCCAAGACGGCACTTTGTGACTGCGTCCACTAGAGGCGATGAACAGTGTGTTCTCACATGGCAGAAAGGACGGAAGAACAAAGAGAAACAATGGTATTCCTTCAGCCTCTTTTATAAGAGCAGTACTTTCATTAATGTGAGAGGAGAGCTCATGACTTAATCACTTCCCAAAAGTCCCCACCTCTTAAGACTATCACATTGGATATTAGGTTCCAGCTTATAAATTTTGCAGGAACCCATACATTCAAACCACAGCAGAGGCATCTTTAAAAAATACTTAGGTGAGCATTAGCCAAAAGAAAACACTCATAACCTATGTATGTGACAAAGGGCTCACATAGAAAATATACATATATCTCCTATGAGAAATATTAAAAGACAAAGTACCTAGACACTTCAAAATGAAGATATGCAAGTTACCATTACACGGTTAGAAAGTGCTCAAGTTATTCATCATTATAGAAATATAAATTAAAACTACTAATGAAATACCACAACACATCCACCAAAATGACTAAAAATGAGAAAAGACTGACAAAACAGTGTTGACTACTGTGTTGAGCAATTACAACTCTCATAAATGATCGGTGGAAATTTGAAACGGTATCATCACTGGAGAAACAGTTTGTCAGTTTCCTATAAACTAAATATTAACTTGCTCCATCATGTAGTGATGACATACCTAGACATGTATTTAAGAGAAATGAAAAACATGTTCGCAAAAACCTGTACAAGAATATTAAAAGCAACTTTATAATAATTTAAAACTGGAAACAACTCCAATATTCACCAACGAGAAAACGTTAGTGTATTTAACAATTGAACGCTACCCAGAGAAAAAGAAAAATTACTGATGCACACAACTCTGATTAATACCAAAAAACAATACAGTAATAGAAAGAAACCTTACACTAAAGAGCACATACAATATGATTCCATGCATGTAAACTTTTATGACCATGAAATTAAGCTATGTTGGAAAAAAGTCAGGTGCTTGTCTTGAGAGGGAGATGAGGGGATTTTCTAGAAACACACATAGAAAATTATTTGAGTTAGTTGTATTGTTTCATATATTGGTAGAGGTATGGATTACTAAGGGCAGGTATTTTTCAGAATCTAGTGAATAGACAATTAAATTTTGCTTTATTTCATTTGAGTAAATTATAGCAAAATATTGAACCCTGGTTAATGACATGGATGCTGAAGTATTTAGGGGAAGGTGCAGTGATGCTTCCAATTTACTTTGAAATGTGTCATAAATAAGATAGCTTGATGGGTGGATAGAGAAAAAGGTGTATCTGTTGACATGTGATAAAGAATTATAATAGAATGTTAGTAGAAGACCAGGTTTTAAGCACATAGGCATTCAGTGTAAACATTTTTCAAATTTACAGTAAATTTGAAAATTCTAATATTACTATGCAGAAAATAATTTTCTGATTATTTGTACAATCATTAATGTTTTCCAATAATGTTTCCTACTATATAACTTATATTCCTTATTTCCATAGCTAAAGATCTTTAAATAACAAAAAAATGAGTACATACATTTTAAATAAAAATAGATTTAATACTCTAACAGCAATTAAAATATATAATGAAGTAGTCCTTTCAGTTGATATATCTTGTATATAGACTCTAATATACGGCACATAAAGTAATATATTATATATAATTTAGGTGATTAGTTCAAGCCTATGGCTGAAATATCAGTTTTGTGCATTTTACTTGTGTAAATTGGGCACCATTGTCAAATCTACCCATAAACATTCTGGCATGAACATCTCTTTGAATTTATGTAACTTAAAATACATGAAAAAGAGGGAAACTACAGTTTCTTTGAAATTACTCAACAGGCAGGAGAGCTGTAAAATATAGATATGGCAACAGATACACAAAGCACTGGAATAGAGAGAAAAGTTACTATACAAGAAGAAAATAATCTCTCACTTATTACAAAGTGGGACAATCAGGAAAGTTTAGCTGTTGTTATCTTAGATAAGTGCTTGACATAGCTCATACAACATATTTGAAAACTAAATTTTAAAAAACCTAGAAATTAGATTGCATCAATAAAATAGGTGTTGATGTTAATTATAACCTCATTTTCTAAACCTCTAAAGTATGTGCATTTCTCTTGAATGACTGTAAATTATAACAAAAAAATAGAAAAAAACTTCTATTAAACTTCTATTAGTGTATAGAATGACACAACATCACAAGTATGTCAGCTTTTATAAGTAAAGTTATAAATGTAATGTCGTCACAATAAAAATACCACAAAATGCTTGTGAGGAGCAAAAGAAGTTAATAAAGAAGTTCATAAGAGAAGAAGCATGCAAAAGCTGTTAAGAAATCAATGATAAAGAAAACTATGAGGAATGATTGGCAACATAAGACGTTTTAATAGGTAAAAATCTTTATATTAAAACAGTGAAATATGGGCACATAAGCAGGCAACTGTACAAATCTACAAAGGCTGTCTAGAAATAAACCTACATATGAAATTTGATACCTGATACAAGCAGCATCTAAATATTCAGATCAAAGACAAACTGTGATAAATAGTTCTGGGACAACCAGTTGGTCATTTGTAAAACATGTACTATTAGGTTCAAATACCGTAAGGTGCACAAGAATAAATTCAAAGTGAAACCAGAATTTAAATGTAAGCAAACACGGAAACAAACAATAAGGAAAAATATTTACAACCACTGTAAGAAAATATGGATTTATTTCTCTGTTAACATGAAAGCAGAAAGAGTTATGTTTTGTTTTTAGCTATGACTCAGAGTTCAGACTTTAAAAACAAAAGGAAAAAGAAAATACAGGTTGGGTGTGGTCACTAATGCCTGTAATCCCAGCACTTTGGGAGGCTGAGGCAGGTGGATCACTTGAGGCCAGGAGTTCGAGACCAGCCTGGCCAACATGGTGAAACCCCGTCTCAACTAAAACTATAAAAATTAGCTGGGCATAGTTGTGGACACCTGTAATCCCAGCTACTTGGGAGGCTGAGGCAGGAGAATCGCTTTAGCCCAGGAGGTAGAGGTTGAGATCACGCCACTGAACTCCAGCCTGGGCAATGGAGCTAGACTCCATCTCAAAAAAACAAAAAACAAAAAAGAAAATGAAAATACGATACTGATGAATTTTCCATTAAAAAAAGCATTTCTTGGATAACAAGCACTATAAATACTATTAAAAGACAACGGAAAGTTGGAAGAAAAAAATGAAAAGTATATTACAGATAATATTTTTAAAAATCTTATAGAAAAATTGGCCAAAAATCACAGACAATTCACAACAAATATGTACGAATGGCTCTTAAACTTAGCAAAATATGTTCAGCTTTACTCAGAATTAGAGAAATGGAAATTGAAACTGCACGGCATGCCACTTATCACCTAAGAGAACGGCGAAAGTTTAAATGAGTATGAGATCGCATTCTATTAGAGACGCAGTGGGAAACCAGCACTCAGATGTTGCTGTGGAAATGCAAATTGATACGTCCTTCTTGGCAATATCTAACATATTTCATATATTTTACCTTTTTAGCAGCAATTTCAATTCTAGAAATTACCATTATGACAGACATTAAAAAAACATATGTACAAGGCGAATCATTACAATACAGTTTGTAACTGCAAAAAGTTGAAAAAAAGCTAAATGCCCATATGTAGGACTGAATGAACTCTGACACATCCACACAATGGAGGATCTTGCAGCTGTAAAGAGAAAGGAAAAATCTACATATGCATATTTGCACTTCATAACTGTCTGATAACTGAGTAGTGAGAGAAGCAAAGAGATCCCACTATGAGTAAGGACACCCAGTGTCCATATTTTGGTTTCTAAATATATTTTCCACATAAAAGAAGGAGAGCTTCTTGCAGAAATACCCAATTCCTAATAAAATTGATCTGAATCGTCTTTTTGTGCTTTCCAAAAAGTAAAGGACTATGCAAAGAATAATGGTGACAATTCAAAGGATATAGGAGCAAACTTTGAGGCACTTCCAGAGGCCAAATCTAAACCAGTGTAAGCATTGGTAATACTAATGATATTTACGGATTATGAGCCATTGAATAAAATAAGGAATGGTGAATTCATACATACCTAATTAAATGTATGCTTAATAATTGAATGGGACAGTACTGAAAAGTTTTCTTCATGCTAGAAGGCCAACTAACAAGTGTAAGATGAATGACAAAACTGGAAAATCACCAGGTGACATCATAGTAATGATAGTTTCAAGCAAAAATTACCTGTGAATAAAGTTTTGACAAGAAATGAGATATCTGGCATGGTCTTAAAATAGCTCCCAGTTTATTACAAATTAGCTACAAAGAGAAAGTGGAAACTTTAAAGTGAAGAAAAGCAAATGATCAAAGTTAACCTCACCAGTGCAGAGAACAAATAAGGATGATATCCAGGTGCTATAATGTATTGTGAAGGGCACAACAGTAATTTGATGGTATTCCTGACCAAAACGCATAATGTGATCATTAGAAAATATAATGAAAGCCAAATCAAGGTCATTCAACAAAATAATAAGCCTGTTCCCTTACAAAAAAAAAAGTCAAAGTCATAAAAGATAAACAGAGACTGTGGAATTGTTCCACATTAAAGGACATGAATGAGGTGTGTGCCACATGGGGTGCTGGGTTAGACCCTGGACCAGGAAAGACATTGTTTTACCGTATTTGTTATAATAAATGTTAGTTGAGTAATTGATACAACTTACATAATGAATGCAGATTTGATAATAGGATTCTACTTATGTGAATTTTCTAATTTTGATAATTGCACTGTAGTTAAGCCCCCCAATCCCTACAAAAAATGCTTGCTTTTAGAAAACACTCAATGAAGAATTTAAAAGTAAAGGGACATCATGTTAGTAACTTACTTTCAAATATTACATAACATTTGCGATATCTCTAACTGAAGGGAAGGATACATGAAAAGTATTTGTACTATTCTTCCAAATTTACTGTTAAATTCAAAACTATTTCAAAATGAAAACCTTACAAATATCTATCTATATATTATATATTTCTGTTATATAAGTATATAATGAAAATAAAATAGTATATATTTGATATTTTATTCAATTAATTTTAGATGCTAATTAATCTAGAAAACACTAAAATTTAAGAATTGTTAAATGGAGCTTTAAATAAGGTATATTCTATGAAGTGTAAAATATTTCTAACTATAAATTGGTGGAGACACACATTATGCATATCTTTGTTTATTTATTATTTTTTAAGATCTCACCTGTGTCATCAGCCCTCTGGGAACACTAGAGTAATTAAATTCTCACCAGTTAAATGTGTAGAATAATTAAACCTGTCAAAATCTCCAACATGCACTAATCCTGAGGCTATTCAAATAAACAAAACCAGGCAACATAAATGGAGTCACTTTAAGGTCATTTTTTAGTATTTTGAGTTAAAGAAGAATGACATGTTAAACAATATAAAACATCTAATGTGAAACTTATAAGACCTGGGCAGAAATATTTTTAGAGTAGAAATATTAATACAGCAAATAATGCAGGTTAACTACTATTTATTGTTTCCTGACGGTCATCCTCTAATAAGTAGCTTTACCATTCCGCATGTTTTGCATAAAGAAATAAAAAAGGCATATCTGGTAGAAAAAAAAGTTGTGAGTAGTGAGTTAGTGTTCAGTATTCACAAAAGGTGAGGCTTCTCAACACAAACGCACTAGGTCCAAAGCACTGTGAAATCTATTTAAGTAATGGTTATCAATTCAATGTAAAAAGTAATGACAAAAACGAGTCCTGTCATCTTTTTGCATACAACTTCAACACTAGGAAAACTCTTAGTCTAGATGGCATTGTAAGTTCATACTTTTGAGTTTTTCCTCTGCTTCAAATATATGGCAATGATAAGCTGTATAAAAAATGTGCAGCCAAAAAATAAAAAAAAAAAATGTACATGGACAATAATAAGCCGAACACAAACAAACAAAAAACAATGTGAACTTAGATATGCTGACTTGATCTGAGAACAGAAGCTTGCAAAGATGGACTGGAGTTTCATCTCCTTGAAGGATAGTGAGTACTTAAATCAACCAATGTGACATATGCAACTGGAGCCAGACACGCTGCCTGAAGTAAAGATTTATTGTCAAGTCCCGCTGCCCTTGAAAGGAGGCTGAAAAGTGCTCCTATTGAGCTGCTGAGCTGTACCTGTAACTAAGGCTTCTATAAATCTGTTCTCCTAGGAATTTAGGAGGCAGCAGGTTGCAGATTTCATCCAGATTAGACAGTTCCCTCAACTCCTGGTTCTACAATATTGCCGCCATTAGTAGGAAGACTGCTACAGACTGGTTTGGGGACCCTATGGGGGCATTCAGAGGAAAAACAGAAAAAAAAAAATCACCAAAGCAGAAAGAAAGTTTACCCCACTCAAGTGTGCAAACCAAAATTCTAAAATATGTGAGCAAAACTTCAAAAGTTAGGCAAGGAAATCAACAATCAGGAGATACATCTACTGACATGTAAAGAAAACTGTGAAGTGATTGTAAAAACAAATGCATGCTTAGAATTTTCAAAATAGAAGTGAAAACACCATTTATAAAAAGGAAAAGAAATTATTAAATGAGAAATGAAGCAAGGAAAAAATGGATATAAAAATAATGAATTAGATAAACCTTGGAATAAAAAATATATCATAAAAAGAGTTAAATGACCTCGATAGAGACAATAAACTCTAAGCCACACATGATGAGAGAAGTAGGGAGCTAGTGCATAATTTCAGGAATTCATCCAAGACACAGAACAAAAAAAGCATTTTTAAAAAAAATGTATATATGTAAGGGATTTTATTTGGTCCAGTAGGAATTCATTTGATGAGTGAATTGATCACCCTTCTTCAGAGCAAACAATGATCTTAATAAGAGTGGTAAGTGCCATTCATCCTATTTTTGCTAAGGATTGATTGTCATTCATTAGTTAATGTATTTATTTAGAGATAGCATCTCACACCACCCAGGCTAGAGTGCAGCAGTGTGATCCTAGCTCATGGAAACCCCGAATTCCTGGGCTCAAGTGATCCTCCCACCTCATTCTCCTGAGAAGCTGAGATTACAGGTGTGTGCACTACTGTGTCCCGCTTCTTTTTTTTTTTTTTTTTTTTTTTTTTTTTTTGGTAGAAATGAGGTCTCCCTGTGTTGCCCAGTTTGATCTCAAACTTCTGAGCTCGAGCAATCCTCCCGCCTCGGTCTTCCAATGTGTTGGGATTACAGGCATGAGTCACTGTACCTGGCCCTTATTTTTATTTTGTGAGAAGAAAAATTTGTTGGTATCTAAAGATAATTTGAGACTTATAGATATGTTCCTGAACACCAAATAGAACAGTGACAAATATATTTGGGGCATAGAAAAGGGAACTAAATTTCCATTTTGAATGTGTAAAATATGAGATTTTTTTCCACACTCACATGGAAAGGTCACAGAGGTCTCTCCATAGATTAACCTAGAGCTTCTAGAGAGGACTTGCAGACGGGAAGAGAGCAGGGCTAGACTGGGGTTCCCAGGCACCCAGCTTTTAAAGTTCAAGTACAGAAAGAGGATTTAACAAAGGAACTCTAAAGCAGTGGCCAGTGAAGTAGAGGAAAACCAGAAATGCCTTTGATCCTAGAACAGGAGAGAAGAAATGATTTAAATGGGGCCTTGGGGCAAAGATGGAAGGAGAGGTTGTCTTTGAAAATTCAGAATGCTGCCGAGCAGCTTTTAAGATTCTGAAAGAAAAATGACCCCTGGATTGAAAACTTGGGGTTATTTTGATCTTAGCTATATCAGTGTCATGGGGGTTGTACTGAGAAGTTGCATTTTAATGAGTGAAGAGAATAGGCGAAAAACGAGACCAGGAGTTCAGACAATATTCTAGTTGAAGAGGCAAATAATCAATATTGGTTAATAATTATTTGAAATTCAATAAGCTGGATAATTATAGTTAGTGATAGATATTATGAAGGAAATAATAGAGAGTGAGCTTGGTTAGTTTAAATTTGTTGCAAACTTTGAACTTTAAAATTAAAGTATAGTTATGGAGGGTTCATTTCTGGAGAAAGAATAATTATAATTATTTCTTTATTGGAAGATTGGGGAAGAGAAAAAATAAACATTCTTAAATTTGACAATGACTGTTTTGTTTCTCTCATCTCACTGTTCTTTTGGCTGTGACAGAATCCTTACTTCTTGACCACTCAAAGGCCTTCAGCTCTTTCAGCTTCCCAATTCTCCCTACTGCACAAAATTACATCTTTGTAATGTTATAGACAAAAAGGAACCAACTTATAAAGAAAGTTTAAACTTGCTCTCTGCTTTATTAATACTTTAATCTGAGGAAGGAGATCAAAGTAGATTTTTTCTCTTTATGCACCAAGACTTCAGAATAAAAGTTATAAACTTTCCAAATTGTTCTCACATAAAAAATTTATATATATCCCTTAAAAACGTTATGCAAAATTTGACAGAAAAATAACATCCATTAGTAGACATTAAAGGCATCCAAACAGCAAAGGTGTTCCAAGTTGCTTTTTAAAAATGATTACTCAACTTTCATACTAACACTATAAAAATACTTAATGATTTACTCTGGGTAGAAAATGCAGTGATGAAGTGATGTCCTAGGTATCAGAAGACTAATCAACGGTGTGTTGTCAGCCCAAATGGGATGATGAGGAGAGAGAGATGTGGTTCAAAGCAGACAGATGGAAAATGCCTGTCAAATATTTCAGGTGGTGAAAAATCTCATAAATTCTGGAAACAAAGGAGATACTCTTAATGTTAAGGGTGAAACAATTAGAAAAAGTTAAATAAAGCAAAGCAAGTAGAATATTGCCAAGTGTTGCAGCACCTTGTCCTATAATCTCTGAAGATTTCAGTTAAAAAATCCCAAAATGGGCCGGGCAGCGTGGTTCAGGCTTCTAATCCCTGCACTTTGGGATGCTGAGGTGGGCGGATCACTTGAGGTCAGGAGTTCAAGACCAACCTGGCCAACATAGTGAAATCTCATCTCTACTAAAATTACAAAAAATTAGCTGGGTGTGGTGGCAGACACCTGTAATCCTAACTACTTGGGAGGCTGAGGCAGGAGAATCACATGAACCCTGAAGGTGGAGTTTGCGGTGAGCTGAAATCACGCCACTGCATTCCAGCCTAGGCAACAGAGCAAGACTCCATCTCAAAAAAAAAAAAAAAAAACCCCATAAGATGAATAGTATTATAGTTTTTATTACCCCAGACGACTGATTTCTTTTATGGGGTAACTATGTATTAAAAATTCACACTTCTGGAGCCACAATTGATAAGTTAACACATTTCATGTGACCATCTAATAATGTATGTGTTAAATATTGTCACTTTGTTTTATTTAGACGTAAATTGAAACTCAATTTGTATAAAATCATGGCACATTTATGAAATTCAGCTGAATATTTTGTACATTTTATATCTTCCAATTATGAGTGATAAACACATAACAGAAAAGTGCTCAAAAGTATAGCACATAGCTCAATAGATATTGCCAATTGAACATCCATACAGACTCCACTGGGAAACCTACTTCATTCCGCCAGCTAATCGATAACTTCTCCCCGCTCTTCAAAAGATTTTCATGATAACCACTTAGTTGCTTATGTTCATCATTTTATCAGCTAGAAATTCATCCCTAAACACTGTAGTTTGGTGTTGCCTTGTTTTAAAATTTGTATAAACAGATTCATCTATTCTTTCATGTCAACATCTTATGCCAAATATTATGTTTGGGAGTTTCTATTATATTGTTGTTTGTAGTGTGGCTTATTTTCATTGTTAGGTGATAATTAAGTATATGAAAATACCACAACTTACTTAAACATTCTGCTATGATGGAATCTGGGTTGTTTACAATTTTCAGCTATTATTACTTACATGTAAGAAGTATATGTACGTACATTTCTATTGGGCATCTATGCAGGAATGGAAATTTTGGTCATAATATGTACACCTTCCTAGTCTTTAAGTTTGAATCCACTTAGTGGACTATTGATACCCAAATGAGGTTTTATTTTATTTTTTCTCTGATTAGTAATGGGATTGAACAAAATACAGGCAGAGTGTTAACTTGCAGCTTGTTGAGGGGAACCTTAGGCTTTTTCTCCAACAGTGTCTGGAACTATGGTATTAATCTCTGGCCAAGATCAGGTTGAAATACACGAGGTAGTGATTTATACTATGCAGTTCAATATCAGAACCTACCTAGATGCACCCTCCACCACTGTGGATAGGATGTTCTGCAAAAATGCATAGATGAATGTTTTGCACCTGGTTTATCTGGTTACACTATATGGTTTTAGATATATGACGGATAGACTCAGTAAAATTGTAAC
Source organism: Trachypithecus francoisi (assembly GCF_009764315.1). Classification (NCBI taxonomy): domain Eukaryota; kingdom Metazoa; phylum Chordata; class Mammalia; order Primates; family Cercopithecidae; genus Trachypithecus; species Trachypithecus francoisi. The sequence continues at coordinate 173,297,882 of NW_022681454.1, read as the reverse complement.
CTTGTGGTTAACAATCGTAAGATAAAGCATACATGATGAAAGAGTCAAAGGACCCCAGGTCCTGAACCTGAAAATTTTAGACCCTTCTGATTTGTGCCATTACTTATTTTCTTTACTGCATCTGTTAAGTCTAGTGTAGCTTTATGTGGATGTACTCTGTATTTTCAACTATCTGATTCTGTGTGATAACTACAATCCACTTTTTATATTTTAAAGGTCATTTGGATGAAGTTTAATTATTAAAGGCCTATTTAAATCTATATGAGTCTCTATTTTTTATGACTCTCTATGTTTTCCCATTGATTTCTCTAAGTTCCCTGTAACTTACAAATAGGGTCTCTTTATGGTCATATATATATATATATTGTAAAAATTTCCTTCATTTCTTATCTTCATAATGCTGTAGATTCTCAATACTAATAAGATGCTGTGTCAGATATTCTTCATGTTCTTCCTCATTCACTTCTAGAAGTTCCTTATAATTTATAAATGTGAGTTATTTATGGTTACATATATTGCAAAAATCTTCTATTAATGAAAGAATATAAGTAATTTATATACAGCTGTGGTAGGCAGAATTCTAAGATGGCCTCCAAATTTCTGCCCTTTCTTGTCACCAGGGCTAGAACCTAAGAGTGGCTCCTCTCAAGCAAAGAGAACCTCATTCCTACAACCACAAGGAATTGAAATATGTCAGGCCATATGGGGTTGGAAACTCCCAGATGATACTACATAGCAGCTGACACTTTACTTTTAATGCTGAGAGACCTTAAGCAGAGAACCTAACTCTGCCATTTCTGGCCTTCTGAGCTACAAAACTGAAAGCTAATAAACAGGTGTTGTTTTAAGCTACTAAATTTGTAGTAATTGTTACACAGCAATAAAAAATTAATACATAGTTCTATTGATCAATTGTTCCCTTTGTGACTTTTTTTGGTTTTGTTAAACATGGTCACCTTGCATCAAAATAATGAAGATAACATTTTATATCTCTTGTTGTTTTATTAATTTGTTTTCATATTTAAATGTACCATCAAAGTTATCCTCAGATGGCATGGTTTCCTAGGTGGAAATTTCAAACACTTCTATGGATAGTTCTTTATAATAAACGAGTTTAGTCATGTCATGAGGAATGCCATTTAGAATAGTTCAAAAATACTTTATAAAAATGTAGTAAAAGAAATGCAAGCTGTATATGCGGAAAAATGTAGATCATTATTGAGAAAAAGAAATTAAAACAAAGCATAAAGTAGTATAGCTTATGTCATGCATGAACTATCCTACCATATACTTTGCCAATTAATTTCAAGATGCTTTAAAGATTCATTGCAATTCCAGTGAAAATTGCAGTTTTTTGTTGCTATTATAACTTTTGTTTATTTCATTTTTAAATCAATTATGAAATTTACAGGGAATTAAAAATTACCGAGACTCACACCTGTAATCCCAGCACTTTGGGAGGCCAAGGTTTGTGGATCACTTGAGCCCAGGAGTTCAAGACCAGCCTGGGAAACATGGTGAAACCCCGTCTCTACAAAAAATACAAAAATTAGCCAGGCATTGTGGTGCGTCTGTAGTACCAGTTACTAGTGAGGCTGAGGTGGGAGGATAATTGAGGTGGAGGGTGCAGTGAGTCGAGATCACACCACTGCACTCCAGGCTTGGTGTCAGAGAGAGACTCTCTCAAAAAAAAAAAAAAAAGTACCAAGTTTATATCAGTTACCCTTAAATAATAAGTTCTACAGGACATGCTGTAACAAATAAATTATAGACAGACTATCAAGAACAGGAAGAATGTGGGTGATACAATGGTCCACACTGGCTTCAGGCCACAAGGAGATAAATTGTCTATGCAGATTTTTTAAATTATAATAAAAATGACAAGTTGTTGGTTGCTTTTTCTCAACATGAACTGGAATTCTAAACAATGTCACTGATAAAGGATTTCTAACTTTCATGACAGTTATTCCCATTTCCCCCTCTTGTTATGCTGGTGAGACTATTAAAAAGTAAATTAAGACAGTATGATAACAACACAAAGGTAGACAAACTTTCAACAGGATCAAATAGTCCAGAACAAGCACAAATATAACATTGTCTTTGTGATAAAGGTGGCACTCTCTAACAGTAGAAAGGGATGGTCTTTCCAATAAATGATGCTAGGTACACTATGGGGAAAAATTAAACTTCGACATTTACACCAAGTAAGAAATTAATTGTAGATGGTTGTATGTAAAATTTGAGACAGATATGTTTATAGTAAATACTTGGTTTTCAATCATATATTTAGCTGTGTAAAAATTTCTTATTTTAATCTTAGCAAGTAAATTTTATCCCATACTATATTGCAAATCTTATTTTAAAAATACCTTTGCTACTCAATTTTTGTGGTCTTTGTGTTTTTAGGTGTATAAGCCACATACATATAGTGAACTTGCAAACTTTTCAGTCTTAACCACTCTGAATAAATGATATATTCTGTATTTTGAGAGTTGGACAGTTATTAACACTTAGAATCTGGGCATATGGATAAGAGAAAGCACTGGACAAATAAATGACAAGAAACTTAGAAGCCAACATGTTTAGGTGAAAATCTCTTTGCTTATGTACTCACAGAATGATTCTTTTGGATGAGGTGCAGCGCATCAGATTATGCATTTCTGTGTCAACCACCTCTTGAAATAACTCCTCCAATGTATCACAAATACTTGTGTGTTAATTTTAGGCTAAGAAATATTTTAGGGCTGACATTTAAGTCTTTGGTCTCTCAAATTAAGGCTTTTCAGAGTGAAGAAAAATTTATCACACGACACCAGATGTTTAGCATTATTTAAACTCAACATCTGGATAATGAGACGTTTTTCCTTCTTTACCCAAATGATTTTATGTCATGAGAGCATACTCACTATGTCTTCTGTAAGGGTAGAAGAAGCATGTCTCTTTAATAATCGATAAAACCATATTTGATAAACTAATGCACCTAATAAGGCAAAAAAATGGAGCATAGCAGTTGGTACTTTAAAGAGTCTAGAACACAGAGGATAGAAATGTACAATATATTTGATATTATTTGGACCTTAAAAATATTTATGAAGCATTTCAGAAATTTTGCTTTATAATATAAGTTTATGTTAGCATGAATTAGCTTAACCTTGAACATATTAACAGAATTCTCCAATGAAAAAATGATTGACAGAATCTATTACGGATTTTATAGCATTATTGAAATGCCTGATACATAAAACATCTTCAATAAACACTTGCTGAATTAAATCAGAGCTAGATATGACAGAATATCTGGTATAATAGACTATTATAGTAATAGTGAGTTTAATGAACCTAGGATTTAAATGTAGTTGTATATCATTTACTTTTCTAAGTAAACACCAAGGCACCACCGACCCTTAGCAACATAAATACTAGTATATCTTCCTCCTCTGTCTATTGGTCCAAGAATTGTTAAGTTATGCAGTCTCAAGAGCTCAGTTCTTCTCCCATGCTCCAAGAGGAGAACAATAGAAAATGTCATTCCATCACGGGTGCTATTCGCTTATGATGGTGCTACACAAATTCAAAATTGCGTTTGTTTCATTTGATGGATTGTTATTCAGGGCTTCCATAAGTAATTCACACCCGAAGGTTGATATAATAGTCCCATATGCTTGAGCCCCAACTTTGTGTTCTTGGTGTCTCCAGCCTAGAGTCTCCCTTCTCACAATAAGGGTGGTTCTTTTTGGGGATTTTGATGTCCTTTGCTTAATGTGGGGCCACCAGACAAGCTTCCCAAACTTTGAATCACTAAAGAAGCTTTTTTAGACAACAAAACAAAACTAAAAAGTTTTGTTTCCCAAGGCATCTAATAAAAGGTGTATTACTTTGTCACAAAAAAGTTTTAATCTTATTCAATTTACAGTCTGTGATTCAAAAACAAAACAAAACAAAAATATAGTCTCCAATTTTGTTAAAATAAGACCTAAATTGTTTTTAAGAAAATAGGACCAGTTTTTACAGTGATAGGATAATTACATTAACTTGACGCTTTTTCTCTTCTGTTCAGTGTACAATAAATAAAATGATATGGTTAGCCAAATAATTAAGGATTGTAAGGCAACAGGGACACTTTGAAATAATGTTCATTTGAAAATATGGGCAGAAGAAATGACCATATGTGTTTTTTTTTCATTAATTATCTTCATTTCACATGGTCTTTACCAACAAAATTTAACAAAAGACTATGGTAACAATATAAATATATCCAGGAAGAAAATCAATACAAAACGTATATAAGTGTCTATGTACCATAAGGTTCTTAAGCAGGTTAACTGAAAAAAAATGTATCTAATTTCTGCAAGTCTGTGTCAGAATGTAGAGACATGAATTCTCTCTACCTGGTGAACAGTAATTATGCTACAATTTTTATTTCCGGGATATTATGAGTTTTGATTAGGGGGTATAGAACACTTAGAGATCCGGGGGCAAGAGGTATCTTTTAAGTGGAAGTTTCTTTTTATTTTTCAATAAGGATACTTTTAATTATCTTTTCATATTCAAGAATGAAAGCACAGTTTTGTGTGTGTGTTTGCATCTCCTATTTATTTAGTATATCTTCTTTCCTGACCCAGGTAGATTATGCATATGGAAAATAAAGAGAGAAATTTACAATAAGGCAATAAAACAAGATAGTAATAAAGATATTGATTTGATGGTAAATATATATTTAATATGTACCACTTTTCCTCTGACTTATGACAATATAATCTCAACATTTTATATATGTTTTGAAGATCGAGTTAAAAGTACTTCCATAATTGAGGTAATGTTCTTTTTTTTTTTTTTTGAGATGGAGTCTCGTTCTGTTACCCAGGCTGTTGTACAGTGGTGCAATCTTGGCTCACTGCAACCTCCACCACCCGGTTCAAGCAATTCTGCCTCGGCCTCCAGTCTAGCTGGGATTACAGGCACGCACCAACACGTCCAGCTACATTTTGTATTTTTAGTAGAGGCAAGGTTTCACCAGGTTAACCAGGCTGGTCTTGAACTCCTGAGCTTAAGGTGATATTCATTTTAAGGTTTTGTTCATGAAGAAATGTAAAACATGAGTGGTTTTTCCCTATTATTATATGGTTGTGGCACTCACACTTTGAAGCATATGAAGCATCAGCTAAGAGACTAAATTCTGTCATTAGTGTACTATAATCACACCACCTTTCTTCTATTCTTATAATTGCATTCTGAGAAAAAAATGAGAATATATGAAATGCTTGATAACTTGATTTACACATGGCAAATAATGTATTGGGTATAATTGTAAATTATGTTATACTCACATTTAAAGTACAAGCATTCTAAATGAACAATATTGATAGTCAGCTCTTAGTTCCTTAAATATTAGAAAGCTCAGAAATAACCAGCCAGTGCTAAATCTACTAAATATGCTGCATCAAGTCCTTATTTCTTGCTTAAATTCCAAAAAAAGTTTTACTTATTTTTCATTGAAATAAAAATGAATTGTCTAAATTATTTTGTTTAATTGTATTTACTGACACATATAACCACTTCTTTATTTAGTTATATGCTGGGTTGATATATATCCCAGTAGACCTAACAAGTGTAATTAAATGCCTAGACAAGTCCGTCAATATTTCAGTTAACTTTTTATAAGGTTTTAAATAAATAAAAACTGATTTATTCTGTTTTTAAAAAAATATTTTCTGTTAGCTGGTTTCCAGCCATATAAATCAGTAGAAGACAACAGAATTTTGTAAAGCCCAGTAATCATAAATTCAAAAGAGAAAATTTTCAGGTCTTCTCATAACCTTAATAACTTTATGGAAAGCGATGCTGTCTCTAGAAACGTAATTCTTTGAGCATCTCTTAAAAGATTCTTCATATAAAACAAATTCTAAATTTAAAGTGCTTTGTACTTCATCTCTGCCTACTTCGTGTGTTTCACTTTTGCTTTCGCATTTCATTTTGATCAAGGAAATGTCTTTTCCCTTTAACTTCTGAAAAATAAGAAAATTAGGTACATTATCCCATTTTGCATTTTCAGTATTTTCTTTGAACCTTCCAAAAGACACTTTAGAATATGTTTTCCAGCTCCTGTAAACTAGTGTATCTTGGTTAAATCTAAGATATACCTTAACAAAATTCAAGAGCATGTTAATGTTAATATTACTGTCATCTCTTTGCAGTGTTGCTAGTGATTAACATATATGTATATATATACACACACACACACATATGTATACTTCTAAGATAACATTAACATTAACTTATAACAAAATGTAATCTTGACACATTTTTTCTATGCTTTAAAAATCAGTTTCTTTGAAGTTTGTGTGTGTGGCTTTTTTTTAATGCCATAAAAGGGATGAGCTTTTAGGAGAGGAGAGAATGGAATGAGATGAACAATTATATACCAAGAAATTGGGTAACCTAGAAGAAATGGACAAATTCTGAGATACACACAGCCTACCAAGATTGAACCACGAAAAAATATAAAGTTTGAATAGATCAATCACTAGTAAGAAGATTGAATCAGTAATAAACAAAGTCTATCATCAAAGAAAGGCCCAGTACCTGATGGCTTCACTTCTGAAGTCTACCATTTAAAGAACTAATAATCTAGCATTTAAATAACAAATAATCCCTCTTAGTCTATTTAGTGTTGTTACAGCAGATGGAGGTTGGGTAATTTATAAAGAAAATAAATGTATTGGGTTAACAATTCTGGTGACTGCAAGGTTCATGATTGGGCGGCTGCATCCGGAGAGGACCCCACGTTGCTTCAACTCGTGGTGAGAAGAGGAAGGGGAGCACATATGTGCCAAGAGATGACATTGTGAGAGAGGAAGCAAGGGAGAGAAGCCAGAGAAGCCAGATTCTTTGTAACAACCCATTCCAGTGATAACTAATCCATCCCCACAAAAGGAAGAGCTCACTAACCCCTGTGGGGTTAATCTTAATTTATTCATGAGAGATGTAACCTATGACCCAAACACCTTTTACTAGGCTCCTCTCCCCAAAATGGCCACATTGGGGATTAAATTTTAATGTGGGTTTTAGTGGGACAAGTGACATCCAAACTAGCAAAATCCTTACAAGCTTCTCTGAAACATTGAAAATGAGAGAATACTTCCAAACTCTTTTTATGAGACCGGTAACATCCTTTTACCAAATGGAGACGAGGATATCACAAGAAAGGGAAACTTTGGGTTAATTTCCTTCATGAAAAATAGATGCAAAAATCCCCAGCAAAATACTAGAAAAGTGAATTCAACAGCACATGAAAAGGATCATTCACCATTATCAGTGGGATTTATCCCTGGGATGCTGTGATGGTTCAATACATACAACTCAATAAATGTGATACCACATAATAATAGAATGAAGAAAAAAAAGTATGATCATATCATTAGATACAGAAAACGCATCTGACAAAATCCAAATATGTTTTAATGATAAAAAAGAAAAACCTCTCAAAAAATTAGGTATAGAAGAAATGTACCTCAACACAATACAGGCCATTTAGGATAAGCTCACAGCCAACATTATAGTCAATGGTGAAAAAACTGAAGCTCTTTTCTCTAAAATCCAGAACAAGATAAGAGTAACCACTCTCACCATTTCTATTCAACATAGTAATAGAAATCCTAGCCAGAGCAAGTAGGCAAGAAAAAGAAGTAAAAAGCACCCAAATAGGAAAGAAAGAAGTGAAAATGTCCCTGTTTGCTAGAGAGATGATCTTACATATAAAAAACCTTAAAGAATCCATCAAAAAACCTGTTAGAACTAATAAACAAATACAGAAAAGTTGCAGGATACAACATTAACAAAGAAAATTCCATAGCGCTTCTATACACTAACAACACACTTTCTGAGAAAGAAATCAAGAAAACAGTCCAATTTGCACCAGCTACAAAAAGATTTAAAAAACTCTTAAAAATAAATTTAACCAAAGTAGTGGAAGACTTATACCCTGGAACCTATAAAACATTAATGATATAAATTGAAGAAGATACAAATAAATGGAACAAAATTTTATGTTCATGGATTGAAAGACAAAATATTGTTAAAATGTTCATACTACTTAAAGTGATCTACTTCAATGCAAGCCCTATCAAAATCCCAATGCCATATTTCGAAAAAATAGAAAAAACAATCTAGGAATTCATATGGAGCCACTAAAGAACCACAATAACCAAGGCAATCGTGACTAAAAATCCCAAAGGTGGAGGCCTCAAGCTTCCTAATTTCAAACTATACCACAAACTGATAGTAATTAAACAGCATGGTACTGGCACAAAACAGATACATCAGTAAATGAAACAAAATAGGGGGCCCAGAAATGAACCCACACATGTACAGTCAATTGATTTTTTTTTTTTTTTTTTTTTTTGAGACGGAGTCTCGCTCTGCCGCCCAGGCTGGAGTGCAGTGGCCGGATCTCAGCTCACTGCAAGCTCCGCCTCCCGGGTTCACGCCATTCTCCTGCCTCAGCCTCCCGAGTAGCTGGGACTACAGGCGCCCGCCACCTCGCCCGGCTAGTTTTTTTGTATTTTTTAGTAGAGACGGGGTTTCACCGTGTTAGCCAGGATGGTCTCGATCTCCTGACCTCGTGATCCGCCCGTCTCGGCCTCCCAAAGTGCTGGGATTACAGGCTTGAGCCACCGCGCCCGGCCAGTCAATTGATTTTTGACAAAGGTTTCAAGAATACACAATGGGAAATAGGCAGGCTTTTCAATAAATTATGTTGGGAAAACTGGACATTCATATGCAGAAGAGTAAAATTGGACCCTCATCTCACATTGTGTACAAAAATTAACCCAAAACGGATAAAGAACTTAAACAAAAGACTTGAAACTATAAAACTACAAAATAAAACTTAGGGGGAAATCTCTATGACATAGTGATGGGCAATAAGTGTTAAGATTGGACTCCAAGAACATAGACAACAAAAGTAAGCACAGACAAATGTAATTGTCTAAAAAAAACGCTTCTATACAACAAATGAAACAAATAAGAGTGAAGATATAGCATATAGATGGTAGAAAATATTTGCAAGCTATATATTTGTTAAAGGGTTAGTATTCAAAATGCATAAAGAACACAAACGACTCTATAGAAAGAAAATAATCTGATTTTAAAATGAGTAAATGAGCTGAAATAGATATTCCTCAAAAGAAGACATACAAATAGGCAACAGCTAGATGAAAAAATGCTCAACATCACTAATCATGAGGGAAATGAAAATTAAACCAGAGCTTGTATCATCTGTTAGAATGGCTGTTATAAAAAAATAAAAAATAAATGTTGGGAAGTATATGGGGTAAAGGGAATCCTTGTACATTGTTGGTGGGAACTTAAGTTGTACAGCCTTTATGGAAAACAATATGGAGGTCTGTCAAAAAAGTAAACATTTAGTTATCACATGATCTAGCAACCTCACTTCCAAGTCTTTACAAAAAGATTTGAAATCAGTATGTCAAAGAATTGTTTGCACTCCAATGTTCTTTGCTGCACTATTCATAATAGACACAATATGTAATCAAGCAAAGTGTCCATCAACAGATGAATGCATTAAAAAATGTGGCACATATACACAAGGGAATATATTCAGCCTTATAAAAGAAATAAATTCTGTGATTTGTGACAACATGGATGGAATTGGAGAACATTATGCTATGTGAAATAAGCTAGGAATATAAAGACATATACCACGTGTTTCTACTACTGTTTGGAATTTAAACAGTTGAAGTCATAACACAAAGGATGGTGATTATCAGAGGCCAGGTAATGGGGAGAGTGAGGAGAAGACAGTGAAAGAGTTTAAAGCCTCCGGGGAACTAATAGTTTTTTCAAGATCTATTACAAAATGTGGTGACTATTGTTAATGACAGTGTATGGTACATTCCAAAATCATGATGAGTAAATTCCAAATGTCTTCACCACATAAAATAAGTATTTGAGGTAATGATATGTTATATAGTTTGATTAAATTTTCTACATTGTATTCATAAATCATAACATCACTTTGTACCCCATAAAGATATACAACCATAATTTGTTTTACTTACAAAAACAAAAGAAAGTGCTCAAGATGGGAAAGTAAAATGTCTAGATATAAATAAAATAGAGAATTTGGAGAAAAAACAATGTGACTATTGCCTTATAATAGTTTTAAGACATGAGTCTATTCACTGTAAGGAGTGTTCAAACAATAACAACATAATTATGACAAAAGCACAAAACGTTTTCTTCTATTTCTTCAAGAAATCTAAAATTTTGACTGCTTTATTAGCTTATTTAAAAAGTTAAATCTGAGTCTGTGCAATTATACACATGGAAGATGTTGCTAGAATTTCCTGGAAATATATTCATAAGTGCCCAAAAGAGATTGCTAACATACTACTGCCGATAATTTTGCAACATCATTATTCTTGTTTTAGAACAGTTTTTTTAAGTATTATATTGGCCCTAGCCATCAAACTAGAAAGAAACAACATAGCTCTATACTAGCACCCACAATATCACAATACTACCTTCTAGGTAATCAAAATGAGAGAGAATTCCACAATTGTATTTTTTAAGTGATGCTTTATAAGAAGTGTGAAATGTTTTCATATTCTGTAATAGGTTTTAACCCATAGTATTTAAATCATCAACATGCTTTCATAACATTTGGGAACCAAAACAATTTATCTTACAAATTACACCGTAGTAATTTTTAGGGTAAGCATACCTGATTTTCAAATATATAGAAATAAATCTTAAATATACTTATTTTTATGTTTTGGCTTGAAAAGTAAAATAAATAAATGTAAAGTATGAATTTTAAGAGAATTCGTATTTTTATATGTAGGTGTTTAAAATTTGAAGTTCTTTCCCCACAAATCCTGAGGAAATTATATCATAGTTATCAAGACAATTATATTATATTTTCAACCATATTAGGTAAAATGTGGTTCTTGAATATATAGTTTTGAGGAACTAATTTTAAATCATAATATATACATATATATTAAAATTGTGTGTGTGTGTGTGTGTGTGTACATGTGTGTATATAAACACCAGGATTGTATCTGATGAATGCCAACATAAGTATTGAATTAATTACTTTAATGTAACTATGCAAAGAAGCCAAAGATTTATGCACAGTTGATCAATCTATACACTTTATTTTTGAAAATAAGAATGTAATAAAAATGTCACTTTCAAGATTAAAATAATAATAAAGAATAAAATAGGTATGTTCAATACTTACCAGTTTACTTATTATAGAACCAAAAGTGCTTTGTCATGGTGAAAAATAAATTAAGGGAAAGACTTAGATAGCATTTTATTTGAATAAAAATGAACATTTGCTTTTTTTATGAGTATACCAAATGTGTATATTTAGGATGTGCATGCTTGCTTGGTTTTGCTCCTGCTCCCGTTTTACTCTTGGCTTATCCACCTGGCTTTGTGTCCTGGGAGGCTGACTCTAGGGACTCCACATGCTTCCTGCCCTCAGGCTTCTGGTTGGGCTTGGCTTATGGAAGGTGCTGCAGATGAGACTGTAAGGACAGAGACCTGGGGTTCTTATTTCTCCTCTGCCATCCCTGCCTTGGTTTTGCAGGGACTACACTCCTTTGCAATGCCAGAGCATGTTAATTTTTGGCAGGGTTATCAATCTTTGTGAGTAATTCACTAGAAGGTCCTCATCAACACTACACTAAACTTTGGGATGAGAAGATTTGGATGGTTAGTAAGTAAGACAATGATACCATCTTTTAAGATGCCCTATATGAAACATTTATGATAAAAATTTACTCATGCAAATATAGAGACTGAGAGGTCCCAAGATCCAGAGTCAGTAAGCTGGCGACCCAGGAGAACCAAAGGGGGAAGTGCTGGTCTGAAAGCCCTCAGGCTCAAGACTCAGGAAAAGCCAGTTTCTTATGTCAAGTCTGAAGTCAAGAAAAGACTGATGTCCCAGCACCAATGGTCAGATGTAAGGAGTTTCCACTTACTCAGCCTGTCTCTTCTGTTCAGGCCTTGAATTGACTGAATAAGGCCCACTCACATAAGGGAAGACAATCTACTTTACTCAGTTTACTCATAAAGTGTTAATGTCATCCAGACACAGTCTCACAGAAACACAGAAAGATGTTCGGCCAAATGTCTGGGCACCCTGTGGCCCCAGTCAAGTCAACACATAATGTGAACCATCGCAGCTGAGAAAAAGTAATAAGGTAGCTTTTAGAAGTTCTTTCAGATTGCTTTCATTTTATACATAAAATAGATCAATTGGGAGGGAAGATGGCATGTGGTATTTGAATTTTGAGGAGAGAGAGAGTATAAAAAATTATCTGTAAGAGAAAATGCTAAATTGTCTATCAAACTGTGCAATAACTTCCCTTTGAGGTTTGTGGTCATGAGTTTATACTGAGGGTCTATCAAAAAATGGTGTAGTCCATGTAGCTTCAGGTTGACAAGCCCAGAGTAGGTGGAGAAGTGAATTTAATCAGCATTGGAATTATACTAGAAGTGTATAAAATGAAACAAGAAAAAGAGAGATAACAAAAATAAAGAATAGTGCAAGACATGAACATAATGATGTGCCATAAAATCCAAGCCTTCAGATCAGAAGTAAGAATTAAAGGATGATAAGAGAATGATAATGCACAGAAAATGGCAGTAAGATGCATGTTGTTATTCTGGAGGTTGAAGAATACTTGAAATCAGTGTATTACAGGGAATGAACTAAAAAGATCAGTGGTCGTGGTTAAAAATTGGGATGGTCAAAGTCGATACAATACGAAGAGTTGGAATGATTAGCAATAACGAGACACGTGGTCATGGAGTGACAGACAAACAGGGTGGAGAACTAGGTCATTCGTAGACAGAAGAGCAAATACTGTGAATCCAGGATTTTGGAAAAATACACTAAATGGGTACAGAAATCATCATTAATTATGACATGAACTATTAAGATAGTGATACTCATCCAGGAGTTAAAATCTTTAAGAAATGGGTGGCAGTGACAGTGGTTTTGTAGAAGAGTATGACACGGAGATGCAGTGCATGGTATCATCTGTTGGCATGAATGTGATGACCCAGGAAAATGATGAAGAACTAGAATATCGAAATTCTGCCTCCAGGCTCAGTTATGAAGGGCATGGGAGAGAAGACACATGCTACTTCCAGCAGTGCAGGGAAGTGGTCCTTAGGGAATTAGGCTTCAAGAAAAGGAAAGTAAAGAAAAGTTAGAGAAGGGGTAGAAATATCAGACATTTTGCTGATGACAGACTATGGGTTTCTGAGCCATAATTGAAGTTGTGGGAACTTGAGAAGAGATGTGAGAAAAGGAAAAAAGAATTCGATGTTGATGGAATTCCAGAACTGAAGGATAGTCATGAGTCCTAGGATCTCTGCAGTGGGCAGATTCAAAATAGGACAAAGGATATAATGGCATCAGTTCTGCAGTTGTCAGGCATAGATTGATGCCTAAGCTCTAAACGTGGGTTGTCCAGTGAGTGGAGGTTGTATTTGGAAACTCATGCAGATCTATTGGGCTCCATATGCACCCCTGTAAATGGTAACATGAAAATTGTCTGAGGGGAAATCCCTCACTCCTTGGAGTAGTTTTTGGATCTGTGATTCTCCGATGTGCTGAAAGCTGAGTGGATCTGAGGGAAAGCTATCTGTGGCACACACATTTCTGCAGCATCCTTTCTATCCTGCCTTCAGCTCTGAGGCAGAGAACTTGATAGCTGACATTGTGATATCTTGCTATGTGATACCTGGTAATCAAATATGTACATATTAATCTGATGTACTAAGGTTTCTTCAAAAGCATTCAAGCTAGGAGTAAAAAAATATGAGAAATATGAAACTAAATTATCACACACAAAAATGTATGTGGGAACAAGACAACCTGAACATCCATCTCAGCTGCTATCCGTGGTCATAGGCACAATGGGAATCTACCTCCAAGTATCTTTTAACCCGACTTTTCTCCTTCCCTTGCCCATTTTCGATAATAAAAGGGAGAGTTTTTGAAAAAAAAAAAAAAAAAGCAAAACACTGTGATGCAAGGTCAGTTTATAACCTCTATTTTGAGAATGCCTTCTGCAAGTGTGGATCCAGAGAGTTATTAGACATTTTTATGCTGGTTAGTGAAGGTGAGAGCCCTGGACACGATTGGTTTCACAGGTGTCACTGGCAGCAGTAGACATTCATGACTGCAGGGAAGAATGAAATTCTGGGAGACGTAAGCAATGCCTCAGGGGTAGAAATATAGGACATTTTGCTGATGACTGACTATGGGCTTCTGAGCCATAACTGAAGTTTTGGAAACTTGAGAAAAGTGTAAGAAAAGGAAAAAAGAAATAGATATTGATGGAATTCCAGAATTGATTCCTTTCTCAGGCTGCCACAAGGGGGCAGCAGGTGAACTGCCATTAAGGGGGCAAAAGGACAACAGCCTGGAGAGGATGCAGAGCTAGGCCCTGTGGTGATAACAGATTATGACCTAGCCCAAAGGCTGCTGGAGGAACCACATAGTGAGAGGAATCCTGGGAGAAGATCAGAACATTTAAATGGGTGGGAGCTCCAAGCTGGTGTGTGTGTTAATTGTTGCAAATGGGACTCACATACTCAATCAGGAAAATTATTTATTATAAAAGAGAAAGAAAAGGAGGAAGGGAAGGTTGGAGGGAGGAAGGAAGAGAGAGAGAGACCTATTAGCTGTCCTAGATTGCAGTCTAATTGAAGACTTTAAAGTCTAACATATTAGTGAGAACTAATGAGCTGGTGACTTATAATGGCACACATATTAAAGTACACCTAACATTGAAATTAGTTAGATTATCTCATCATTAGACATTGTTACTAACTAATGTTTTGGAAAATCAAAATATCAGTGAATAGGAACTACCTTTCTAGAATTACTTTCCTCTTTGCAGTAACACTAACCCTCTTTTCATTTTTTTCTATGATCTATATTATTGGGAGATGCCATGTGTTTCCTCACTTTACCCAATTAGAACAGCTCTCCTGATGTTTATGAATTTGGCTCATGTGATCGTCCAATGAATACTAATAAATAGCACAAAGTCTGTCCATTTAATAAAATAAGTAAGCTGGGCATGTTGTATCTCACCTATTATCCCAGAACTCTAGGAGGCTGAGGAAGGACGACTGCTTGAGTCTAGGAGTTTGAGACCAGTCAGGCAACATCGTGTGCCCTGTACACTGTATAAGAAATAAAAAATTAGCTGGGCATCATCGTGTGCCTGTAGTCACAGCTACTCAGAAGTCTGAGGTGGGAGGATTGCTTGAACCAGGAGTTGGAGGGAACTGTGATTGTGCCACGGCACTCAGCTTGGGTGACAGAGCGAGACCCTGTCTCAAAACAAATAAATAAAATAAAATAAAAAGCAGACTTCTTTCAGTTAGACTTGAATTCAGGCTGTAAAAATAAAGAGACTCAAATATTTAAAGGCATAGGACCACAGACATCTATGTCTTACCTAACAGTTGTAAGAGATTTTTTATCTTCGGAGACAGTTCTTTTCCACGCAAGCTTTCAGCAGCCCAGGCTTCTTCATTTACATGATTCCATAATTTCCTAGGGCTTCCTTACTGAATGTTTCCAAGTGGTAAAGTAGAAAAAAAAAAAAAAAAAAAAAAAACACCTCAGGTAGGCATTCCATTCTTGCATCTTAAACCCTTTGCCTTGGAACGGCACACATTGCTTTTGAGAATGCCTTCTGCAAGTGTGGATCCAGAGAGTTATTAGACATTTTTATGCTGGTCTCATTCCTTTGAGAGGAATCAGTGCTATGACCACATCTAACTACAAGAGGGCATGGATGTACAGCTCCTGTGCAGGTAGCCACCTCCCAGCTACTACTCTGGTTAATATAAAAGGAGAAAATCTTTGTGCATTCTTATTCCCACACATAGAACACATTTTCATCCTTCTTCAGAGACACAGTCCAAGTCCTATCCAGTCACCACACTCACCTTAAAGCTCAGGATCTCTGAGCGATGCCTAACTTCTCCTCTGAAGCTTGAAAAGGCTTCTTACGGTATTGCCACTTAATAACTAAAAATATAATTTATTTGACAGCACACACATCAGGCTTGCTGGCACCAGGTTTACTAAGGCAACCTCAAGGAAGCAGAAGAAAAAGTAGGTATTTGGATCTCCTGTTACCTATTTTATTCTGACTCAGGTCACAGATACCCAGCAGGGTCAGGTATTAGGCTCTGGGAGAAGGAGGAAGGACTTTCTGAGCTATGAGATTGGAAGAGGTCCAGGCCTGCTCCTGAGATTGTCAGGGCCTGGGATTCAACCACATACTGTGGCAAATACTTGGCTCCAGCCCAATTTTGCTAGTTTATCCTTCATGGGAGGAAGCACATGATACCATTTCCTAGAGTGGTCAGGACTTTTTGTTGCAGATGTACAAGACAAATCAGTGGCCTAATCTGCTGTCCCACGGTTCCTGTGGTTCAGGACCACAGCCCCTCCCATTATGTGATCAGGAGGCTGGAGTTCAAGCCTTGCGGTTACAGCATGTAAGGCCTGGCTGGCACGTGGTCCAGCTGACCACATCAGCAAGTACCTTGCTGTTGTCGGTTTCCTGCTTAGCATGAGACCACTCTGCAAGAAATGTGTTATTTTTCTTAAACAGAGAGAGCAGGAATTCATTGTATTTCACATTATCATTGTATTATGATTATTGCAAGAAACATGAGGAAACTTACAGAACAGGCATAGGACAGTAAAACTTATTATATTTTAAGTCTGTTTTAGGTTTGAGCTTCTGACAGATCTGTCACTTGAAGACAGTAAGGCACTAAAAATAATTGCACTTAATATGAGTGACATAATTCTGTAGAAGGACATATAGACTCAAACTTATGGGAATATTTTATAGATGGAAAAGCCACAATATTTTTTAAAGTAGCTAAATGCAAATAAAACTTTCTAAAAATAGTTATTTTGAAATCAGACCTGAGCAGAATTTCTTTCTTCCTTTTCTTGAGACAAAATCTGGCTCCATCGCCCAGGCTGGAGTGCAGTGGCATGATCTTGGCTCACACTGCAACCTCTACCTCCCAGGCTCAAGGGATCCTCCCATCTCAGCCTCTCAAGTAGTAGGGGCTACAGGTGTGCACCAATGCACTGGGCTAATTTTTGTATATTTTTATAGAGACAGGGATTCACCATGTCACCATGTTGGCCAGGCTGGTCTCAAATTCCTGGGCTCAAGCAATCTGAGCACCTCGGCCTCCCAAAGTGCTGGGAATACAGGCCTGGATCACTGCACTAGGCCCCAAAATAATTTCTTATCTTGATCAGATCAGAGACAAGAATATGCTAGATAGATGACAAAGTTGTCTTTTATTAATAATAGACTAGTGCCAGAGTAAGGAGGAATCACTATGTATAATAAAAATATACATATATAAACAAATTCCATAGGATGATCAGCAAAAAGAACAAAAATATTATGTTTCCTGTTATTTACATACAGGTATATGTTTAATGTAAATGTGAATATTTTTGATGTTTATGTATAATACAATCAATGTTCTTTCCATTAACTAAGGAAATAATGCTTCTCTATATTTTTAGTAAGAAAATAGAAACTTTGTCTTTATTTGGATGAATTTCATCTCATTTTAAAAAATACGCAATTGCTAGAAAAAATGTATTTGCAGTGGACTGAATATTTATGTCCTCCCAAATTCATAGATTGAAATCCTGCTCCACAAGGTGATATTATTAGGAGGCAGGACTTTTGAGAGATGATTATGTCATGAGAATGAAGCCTTATGAATGGGACTAGTGTCTTTATGGAAGAGACTCTAGAAAATTCCTTCGCCCTTCCTCTTAGGTGAGACTATAGCCAAAGGAAGGCTAAATACAAGACAGAAAGTGGGCACCTGCTAGACACAAAATCTGCCAGAACCTTGCTCTTGGCCTGTCTAATGCCTCTAAACTGTGAGAATTAAATTCCTGTTGTTTTTAAGCCACCTAGACCATGGTACTTCCTCACAGTGGGTCAAATAAATGAAGATAGCATTCTACTATTTACCTTAAGAAGTTTTTGAAAATATAATTTTAAACATTCAAATGCAATGTGAGGCTAGTTAGATCTCACTCCCAACTTATTCTATAGATTTGATCAAGCTGTTAATCTGGTAGCCATACCTTCAGAAGCCCAAGCTATTTTAATGTTATTTAGAAAACTCTGATTCAACTAAGTTTGGAGCACCAACAGGTGTTTATTCTATTACTTATTTTATCAATTGATATTTGTTATTAATCCAGTTGTATTAAACAGATTTTGTTATATAATTAATAATATTTCATGCAACTCTAAATTTGTATTTTTATGTGTTTTTGTTTTTTATATATCTCATTTTTAAATTTCCATTTGCCAAATAGTAATGAGGCTTTTTTTTATTATATTTTTCTGATTTTATTGATTAGGTATGTTTTATCTTATGGGATGTGACAATAAAAACAAAGTGGACAGTGGATTTGAGAAATAAACCCATAGGTGTCTGAGGGATGTAACACGCAATTGGAGTGCAGTGTGCACTTGGCCCTTAATTTATATGAGATTGCCTCTGTTCAAGAGTTAAGTCTCTAAGATCTGGCACTGAGGAAGATTGGTGAGTTATTAAGCAGAAAAGCTCTGCAGGGGCAGAAAAAATCAGCTTCAGCTGGAGAAATATTTAAAATGTGTTATTTCCCAGGAACTGAATGAACATGCATTCTTCAAATTTTTTGATTTAATGATAATAAATTGTTTTATATTAATCAATATTGCAGTATAGGCTATGTCACAAATGTATTTGTTTGAGATTTTCATTTTAATCAGTTTCTCTTTCTTTGTTTTAATAGTTAAAGAATGTCAATCACGAAATTTTAATTCCACGGCTAATTAAGGTGTCACAGAAGTATGAAGGAAACCATGTAGGGGACACCTAAAAATTTTATTTTCCTGGATGTCTCTAAGGTAGATTTGGACTCTGTTCAATTGTTGCTTTTAATTCATTTCAAATCCATTACTGGCCTTCATTAGAAAGATCTTAAGTCTTCCCTGAATGTTTGCTGTGCTATCATTTACATGTTTATGTTTTAAGACATGCAAATAGAAATGTCTAGTGCAGAGTTGATCAGAATTGACCTGACTCATGTAGTAGGACTGCCAATAAAATTGAGCATTTGAATTATCCTATGAAGCCCAGATTAGGCATGGAGGAAGTCTGTGGTAGAATTGGTTCATCTAGGTTTCTGTTTTGCTAGATGGATACAATAGAAAGAGTGAGAGGCAGAGAGGTTAGGTTACTGAAATAAGGTTTAGTGAAACAGAGTAATGTAATCCCAGCTGGGTAAGGGGAAGAAGAAAACTAAAAGAAATTTAATAAATGAGAAAATGTTCAGAAGTTACAAGATTAAAGTTCCTTGTTCGGTAAGCAAATACTCATCGTGGGCATAGCAAGTAGAGAGGAATTGGCTTTTGAATAGAGAAAAGTTATAGCAGGACATAGGAGGAGAGGATGGGTACAGACGTAGATATGTTTGTATGTTTCATAAAGGAAAGTGACACAGATGACTGATTTGAGTGTTGCTGGGGAAGGTTCTCAGTTTTTCCGTCACACATCCACATTCATGCATTCATTGAACATGTAATGAGTGGTTAACATGTGTTGGGCAATATTCCGGGTAGTGGAAGTCCACCAGTGAATAAAACAGGCAAGAATCCCTGATGCTATGTTGCTTACCTTTAGTTGTGAGGAACAGGGACAACAGACTTTAATGAAAAATCAGTAAGTACAATTACAGTAAGTTCAATGACGATAACCACAATGAGAAAAATAATCATGAAGGGGCTAGAGAGAGGAAGAGAGAGAGTGTGAGGAGCATGTGTGTGTGATGTTTTTAAGAAATCCGTAAGAGTGCAGTGAAGAAGACTTCAAAGGAAGGAATAATACATGTAAGGGAACAAAGGACGACAGAAAGCCATGTTGGTATC
Organism: Trachypithecus francoisi; assembly: GCF_009764315.1. NCBI lineage: Eukaryota > Metazoa > Chordata > Mammalia > Primates > Cercopithecidae > Trachypithecus > Trachypithecus francoisi. The sequence goes on along the minus strand of NW_022681454.1, from coordinate 173,277,834 downwards.
TTGAAGGAAAGGGAATACCCAGTGGAGTAAAAGCAAGTGCATTCGTATTTTTTCATTTATATTCATGGGGTGCAAGTGCAATTTTGCTACAATGATTATATTGCATTTGTTACATTGGATTATGGTGAAGTCAGGACCTTCAGTTCATATATCACTAGAGCAATGCACACTGTACCCACCAAACAACCTCCCATCATCCACACCGTCCCACCTCCCCATCCCTCTGAGTCCCCATTGTCCAACATTCTATACTCTGATACTCTGCTTTCATATTTACACACTATTTAGTTAGACTTATGAGTAAGAATACACTGTAGTTGTCTTTCTGTGTTTGAGCTGTTTCCCATTAGACAATGACCTCCAGTTCTATCCACGTTGTTGCAAAAGCCATGATTTCCTTCTTCTTTATGGTGATCAGTATTCTTTTTTGTGTGTGTGTATATATACATATATACATATATATATATATATATATATATATCATACTTTCTTTATGCAATCTTTCATTGATGGACCCAAGTTGATTTCAAACATTTGTTATTGTGAATAGTGCTGCAATAAACATACCAATGGAGGTATCTTTTTGCTATAATGATCTATTTTCCTTTGGGTAGATACCCAGTAGAGGGATTGCTGGATTGTATGGTATTCTACTTTTAGTTCTTTGAGAAATTTCATACTATTTTCCATTCCCACTAATTTACTTTCCCACCAACAGTGTTCTCTTCTGTGCATCAGCATGTGCATTTTTTGAGTGACAGAAAGAGGACTGATATAGCTGGGCCAGAGCAAACAAGAGTGAATTGTATGAAGTGGGTCCAGAGAGGTTTTGGAGGGCAGGCACCAGGTCCTGTGAGGCCTGGTGAACTTTTAGGCTGACTTTAGATTCATTCTAGAGCTAGAAAGCTATTGGAGGGTTTTCAGATGGAAGGATTTGGTTTTCTGTGTGGTCACTGTGCTTACCACGTTGAGAATAGGTGGACTGGTGGCCAAAGCAGAAGAAGGGGGATGTGTTATGGGTTTATTGCAGGAATCTGAGTAGACACAACAGCGTTTTGCTCCAGAACATCAGCAGTGCAGATGAAGAGAAGAGGTCAGAGGTGGGATAGATCTGAAGAAAGAACTCGCTTGTGCAGTAAAAGAGAAAGTGAGATGGGAGAATCTGAGGGAGAGGCAGGTATAGGGATGACGATCAGAAATTTATTTCTTGTTTCTTATTATGGAATCGTAAAGTATGAGTTTTAGGCCATTTCATACCTGTTGTAAAGGGTGTTTGAGACAGGAGAATCCGAGCTGTTTCACTCCCATTGTTTAGTTTCCCACTTGGCTCCGCTCTTCCAAGAAGTTAAGTGATAATATGCAGTGTTTTCAATAAATGCTTAACAGAGATATAATTTACTTTTGTTGATTCTAGGCAGGGTGATTGGCGGTAAATAAAAAAGATTGGTCTTGTCATTTTCAAAGCTGTATTTAACAGTATGACGATAATTCACAGCATAAATAATTACCATGGCAGCAGAGTTGGGATAATGAACAGCAGGCAAAGCATGACTGAGATGAGGTAGGATTGTGCTGATGTGGATTTATTTTGTTAAAGCCCTAATCCTGCATATTGCCATGATTTAGATTGTATTCTCTAGAACCTACCCTTCATTTAAAAGGTGGTCAAGGATATTTGTCCAGAGTGTCAGGTCCAGTGAATCTGTTGAGTTAGACGTAATTTAGAAAACGTCACCAGAATTATTAAGAACACAATGTGAGTACATTTAAAATTTTAAAATATCCACAAAATACTAATAACGTTTTCAATTATTTGTACAATATTAATTATCTATTACGTAGATGTTGTTAATGTTGTCACATCTTTTCCTACGTGGAGGCAGTTTACATAAACTGAACTTCTAAAACATAAGGCTTCTTTTTCTCCCTATTACGTTCTATGAACCTAGGCCTATTCTTCAATCAAACGAATAAAGCATGTGACTTGCAGAAATGAAGCTTAAGATTCCAATATGCCAATATATGACTTTAGAGCTACTATTTTCTTCATTATCTAACCTCCTCCCCAAAACACTCCAAATTCTTGAAATAGGAAAAAAAATTATTTTCACATCATTATTTCTGTGGTCATGTGTGAAATTTATCTCATTGGAAAAATAATGATTACAGAGTGAAACCCAGGATAATGGCAATTTCATAGTCCATATCTTTAAAAGTGCCCCTTTTCTCTCACACCATCTTGTAAAAGACAACAATTGTAATTTTACACATATAGAAGGAATTACTTAAAATGGGAAACCTTGAAAAGAGACCATTAATAAGATCTATGGTGTGTTCATATAATCACGAATTGTCCAGCACTTGCTGAGTGGTAGGCAGCTTGGGCTTAGTTTATAGCCCCTCCAGGAAATCTCGGAGATTCACGTCATTAGGGGATCTCATTTTTTACTGTAGATAAACATTCTAGCCTAAGTATATTTAAAAAAAAAAAAAAGCACACTTTACAATATTGAGTAGAACACAATAATAAAAATTCACACATTAATAATGTATTAATAAATGACATTTAATATTTTCCACTAGATGCTGGCTTACAGATTTTATATGGATTTAATCCTCCTTCTTTATTGCATAGAATCCTCAAAACTACTTACACTTAATAATTATGAAAATTTCTTTTGTTAGTATACATACTTCCTTTTATGGAGGAAGAAATTGAAGCTTGGGAAGGTTAAATTACTTGCCCAAGATTACACAGTTAAAAAGGAGTGGAAACAGGAATTCATCTCACATTAGTAATTGCTGTCTCTTGAATAAAACTACATTAAAGTTCTGTCTCTGCTTTGCGGGGCATGGAGCAAGTAACTTAACATCTCTGGATTGAATTTATTTATCTGTAACAGTAAATAATTATACTGTACTTAACTTATAGGGTAGCTCTGAGAATGGAATGAGATAATGCATGCAAAACAGCCTAGTCTATCCTGTCTCATTTACCTTCTCATCTTGTTTTTGGTTTGTTTTTAAGGTTATAACTAGTATGACATGAATTTTAGAGTGTTCCACTGTTCTCTAACCTTTGGCACATTTTGTATCCAGCTACAACTTTTCCCTCTTGAATATTTGTCAGGACCAATTTTTAAACTTATTTTTGCCCTAATTCTGTTCGTTTAATGAATATAAGTGTATTCAGATTTTACAGTCTTCCTATAGCAGAACATTTAGAAGTTCATTTTTGGAAGAAGGTGCTAATGTCACAGTTTTTATTTTCTTTTTCTTGAGTGATATACTAGCAATTTTAATGTTCTAAATTAATGGCTATTATTTCAGTATTCTTTTGTTTTGTTTTGTTTTTGAGATAGAATTTCATTCTTGTTACCCAGGCTGGAGTGCACTGGCATGATTTCTGCTCATGGCAACCTCCGCCTCCCAGGTTCAAGCGATTCTCCTGCCTCAACCTCCCAAATAGCTGGGATTACAGAGGCCCACCACCACGCCCAGCTAATTTTTTATATTTTTAGTAGATACGGAGTTTCACTATGTTGGTCAGGCTGGTCTCGAACTTCTGACCTCAGGTGATCCACCTGTCTCGGCCTCCCAAAGTGCTGGGAATACAGGCTTGAGTCACCACGTCCTGTCTATTTCAGTATTCTTTATATATAATTCCACCATCCTCTGCTTTAAACTCTTGCGATTTGCAGATTCCTCTTATTCCAGTGGTCAGTCTTTGGTTAGGGCCTTTTTCTTTTCTCTCTGGCTGCTTTTATAATGTTCTTCTTGGCTTTTAATTTGTAGATTTAATACAATAGACCAATCTGCTAGTCTCTGTTTATTGGTAACATTGTTTTTTTAAATAGTTTCCAAATTTAAAGACTTAGATTTAAAAGTATTTCTAGAAAAATGTTAAATGCTATTAAACGTAGGTTTTTGCTACTGTTTCTCTCTGCTTCTTCTGAAAGTTCAAACATGTATCTATTATGTATATTATATAGCTCATAATAATGCATTTCTCTAATACAGTTCTCATTCTTATGTAGTTTGCATTTCTTTTTTTTTTTTTTTTTTTTTTTTTTTTTTGAGACGGAGTTTCGCTCTGTCGCCCAGGCTGGAGTGCAGTGGCCGGATCTCAGCTCACTGCAAGCTCCGCCTCCCGGGTTTACGCCATTCTCCTGCCTCAGCCTCCCGAGTAGCTGGGACTACAGGCGCCCGCCACCTCGCCCGGCTAGTTTTTTGTATTTTTTAGTAGAGACGGGGTTATACCGTGTTAGCCAGGATGGTCTCGATCTCCTGACCTCGTGATCCGCCCGTCTCGGCCTCCCAAAGCGCTGGGATTACAGGCTTGAGCCATCGCGCCCGGCCGCATTTCTATTATAATACTGTATCTCACCATTAAATCTTCATTTTTCTAACCTCTCTATTATATTAAGATTCTGTAGTTCTCACTTGACTGAATTCTGTCTAGTATCTATTTCACCAAGTCACTATTTAGTAAGTTATAATTAGCAGTCTTTTGGGATCTTAATTTTAGTGTTTATATATTTTCATTTTTAAAAGTACTCTTTGGCTTTTTCATGTTTGCCTAATATTTGGGAGAGTGCTTAACTTTTAGTTCCATAGACAGTTTAAAACCCTGATTCTAAAATCAACATTCTTGGGGGTTCTCCTTCTGCTCTTCATTAATTCTAACGTCTCTAGGGGATGTCGGCTTATGTCTCTCTCTGTTTGAGAACTTGATCAGTAAGCTCAGATCTATGAAGATTTATTTATGGGAGATGCAGGAAGCCTGCGTTGAACGTTTATTCCACCTGAGAGGATTTGCTTTTCCTTTTGCAAAGAACCCATGAAGCTATAAATGTGATCCCTTTGACATTATTTTTGCGACTGTGATTTTACTTGGTCATACTGTCAATAAAAATCCGACTCTTAACTTTGATCAGGAAGGACGATATAAATTTTTCAGCAGAAAGATAGTTTTCCCCAGTACCTGGGCTATAAGAGACAAGTTTGGTTGATGTCTCTTGTCACCAGAGTATGTATTGCTAGAAGACACATATGCGCACACGAACCCCTTCCTGTATATCCATCCTCCAGTTCTCCCTTCAACTGAGAATATGAAAGGCTCAGCTTTGCTGAAACAAATCTAAGTACTCAGTGAGTTCTGGCAAACTGCAATAGAGACAAACTTGAGCTTTACTCCATGACTCTGGATTACTGCTACTTTTAAAATTTGGTTTCTATGACGTTACCTTATTTCTTGAAGGTTAGCTGGCAATATGAAGAATGATTCTTCTATTTTATCAGGATTACTAGGTGTTTTAGATGGTAGAATTCTTAGATGTCCAAGGCAGAAAGGAGCACTCTCACTGCATGGTAAACAGGCCATGAATTCTATCTACTCTTCTCATCAGTGCATTCCTCTAAATTCTATTCCATAGCATTTTCCCTGTTTCTTGTCACCCTGAATCCTAAAGATTTTCTGACACTTCACAGACCTTCCCAGAGGATTTGCTGCTTTACATTGAGCCAGTGACTTCTGTTCCCTTAGTAAGTCTTCTTCTACTTCCGAGTGTGAAAAATCACCAGTGGTCCTAGCAGGTCCCTCCCTGTTCACAGTTTCATTCACATGCATATGAAGCATCAATATCTCCAAAGCATGCTGCAGATTCTATCTCAGTATCTCCGAAGCTGGCCTCCTAACTACAGTCAGGACAGCCAGTCTGATGTCCTCAAGCATAGTATGTCAGATCCAGTTCTTGCATCCAGCTCCTTGCAGTGGAGAAGTCTTGATACCTCTGACTATTCCTTGCTTCTTTAGTGTGTTTCGCTAATAAGTCTGCTTTGACTTAAGTCCATTTTCTTTCCAAAGATACACGTGCAATTATTTTAATTTCTTTTCTACATATGGATCAGGCTTTGAAACCTCTTTCTAGTCAACTGCCTGGCATTTTACCTTATCTCTGGCACTCAGAAAAACTAAAACACCTGACTCTAAAGCACTGCTGTTTTATTAATCAGTTTGGACTGTCATAACAAAATAGGATAGATCTGATGTTGTATAAAGAACAGAAGTTGGCTGAACGTGGTGGCTCACGCCTGTAATCCCAGCGCTTTGGGAGGCCACGGCGGACAGATCATGAGGTCAGGAGATCAAGACCATCCTGGCTAACACCGTGAAACCCCATCTCTACTGAAAATACAAAAAATTAGTCAGGCGTGGTGGCACGTGCCTATAGTCCCAGCTACTCAGGAGGCTGAGGCAGGAGAATGGCGTGAACCCTGGAGGAGGAGGTTGCATTGAGCCGAGATTGAGCCATTGCACTCCAGCCTGGACAACAAGCGTGAAACTCCATCTATTGAAAGAAAGAAAGAAAGAAGGAAGGAAGGAAGGAAGGAAGGAAGGAAGGAAGGAAGGAAAGAAAGAAAGAAAGAAAGAAAGAAAGAAAGAAAGAAAGAAAGAAAGAAAGAAAGAAAGAAAGAACAGGAGTTTATTTTCTCACAGTTCTGGAAGCTGAGAAGTCCAAGATCAAGGTGCTGACAGATCCAGTTCCTGGCAAAGGCTCTCTCCCTAGCTTGTTGTGTCCTCACAGAGCCAAGCCAGAAAGCTTTAGTCTCCTTCTCATCTTAGAAGAGCACTAGTCACATGATGAGGACCCTGTTCTCATGGCCACGTCTAAACCTAATTATCTCACCATGGCCTCATCTCCAAATATCATCACATTGCAGCTTAGGGCTTCAACATTTGGATTTTGTAGAGACAGAATTTGCTCTGTAGCCCCTGGGTCTGGAGACGTGTTGATTATCTGAGCCCTTAAATTGAGGACGAATTTGGAAGTTCAGCTTGCAGATGTATTTGACCTGGCCTGTTTTTTTCTTTTTGTTGTTTGTTTTTTCTTTTTAAATTGTATCTTAAGTTCTGGGATACATGTGAAGAACATGCAGGTTTATTACCTAGGTATACGTATGCCATGGTGGTTTGCTGCACCCATAAACCCATCATCTACATTAGGTATTTCTCCTAATGCTATCCCTCCCCTAGCCTCTTACCACCTGACATGCCCCTGTGTGCGATGTTCCCCTCCCTATGTCCATGTGTTCTCATTGTTCAACTCCCGCTTATGAGTGAGAACATGCGGTGTTTGGTTTTCTGTTCCTGTGTTAATTTGCTGAGAATGATGGTTTCCAGCTTCATGTATGTCCTTGTAAAGGATATGAGCTCATCCATTTTTTATGGCTGCATAGTATTCCATGGTGTATATGTGCCACATTTTCTTTATCTTGTCTATCATTAATGGGCATTTGGACTGGTTCCAAGTCTTTGCTATTGTGAACAGTGCTACAATAAACATACGTGTGCAAGTGTCTTCATAGTGGAATGATATATACTCCTTTGGGTATATACCCAGTAATGGGATGGCTGGGTCAAATGGTATTTCTGGTTCTAGATCCTTGAGGAATCACCACACTGTCTTCCACAATGGTTGAACTAGTTTATACTCCCACCAACAGTGTAAAAGCATTCCTATTTCTCCACATCCCTTCCAGCGTCTGTTGTTTCCTGACTTTTTAATGATCACCATTCTAACTGGAGTGAGATGGTATCTCATTGTGGTTTTGATTTACATTTCTCTAATGACCAGTGATGATGAGCTTTTTTTCATATGTTTTTTGGCCACATAAATATCTTCTTTTGAGAAGTGCCTGTTCATATTCTTCACCCACTTTTTGCACTTTTTGATGGGATGTTTATTTTTTTCTTGTAAATTTGTTTACATTCCTTGTGGATTCTGGATATTAGCCCTTTGTCAGATGGATAAATTGCAAAAATTTTCTCCCATTCTGTAGGTTGCCTGTTCACTCTGATGGTAATTTCTTTTGCTATGCAGAAGCTCTTTAGTTTAATTAGATCCCATTTGTCGATTTTGGCTTTTGCTGCCATTGCTTTTGGTGTTTTAGTAATGAAGTCTTTGCCCATGCCTATGTCCAGAATGGTATTGCCTATGTTTTCTTCTAGGATTTGTATGGTTTTAGGTCTTATGTTTAAGTCTTTAATCCATCTTGAGTTAATTTGTTCATAAGGTGGTTGTAGATGTGTGGTGTTATTTCTGAGGCATCTGTTCTGTTCCATTGGTCTATATATCTGTTTTGGTACCAGCACCATGCTGTTTTTGTTACTGTAGCCTTGTAGTATAGTTTGAAGTCAGGTAGTGTGATGCCTCCAGCTTTGTTCTTGTTGCTTGGGATTGTCTTGGCTATATGGACTGTTTTTTGGTTCCACATGAAATTTAAAATAGTTTTTTTCTAATTCTGTGAAGAAAGTCAATGGTAGCTTGTTGGGGATAGCATTGAATCTATAAATTACTTTGGGCAGTATGGCCATTTTGGTCTTCCTATCCATGAGCATGGAATGTTTTTTCATATGTTTGTGTCCTCTCTTATTTCCGTGAGCAGTGATTTATAGTTCTTCTTGAAGAGGTCCCTCACATCCCTTGTAAGTTGGGTTCCTATGTGTTTTATTTTCTTTGTAGCAATTGTGAATGGGAGTTCACTTATGATTTGGCTCTCTGTTTTTCGATTATTGGTGTATAGGAATGCTTGTGATTTTTGCACATTGATTTTGTATCCTGAGACTTTGCTGAAGTAGCTTATCAGCTCAAGGAGCTTTTGGGCTGAGATGATGGGCTTTCTAAATAGACAATCATGTCATCTGTAAGCAGAGACAATGTGACTTCCTCTTTTTCTATTTGAATACCATTTATTTCTTGCTCTGACCTGATTGCCCTGGCCTGACCTGGCCTTTTCTATAGTTGTTATTTCTTCTCAAACATTTTTGTTACAGGAAGGTGACCAACGTCTTCCAGTTTGCCCCGTGTTTTCCTGGTTTTGTAACTGAAGCTCCTATCTCCTGGTAAGTCCCTCTGTCCCTGGCAAACCAGGCAAACTATGTGATATGCTCAAGTAGTTGAGGAGTATGTGTTGGAAACTACCACTTGCTAGTACCTTTCCACTCCCTTGAAATTTAGAAGTAGTTTCTGAGCTACCCTTCCGCTTTTCTCTCTGGCCTAATAGCACCTTCTGCTGGTGGTCGATCCAAAGCTGCCCAGGAAGCTGTAATGGGAGCACAGGTCCATTCTATGGCTCTCCTTTGACAAGCAATCCCATAACTCCCACTCTTTTCATGGTTACTCTGAAGCATCTCAAAACATTCTCACCCTTTCTTTAAAGTTTGGGTTTTGCAATGTGCCCCTCTAAAACTAGAGTATTTGGGGGCTAGGAGATTTGGAACCTCTGTGAGGTCTAGAAGCGTTAAGACCAAATGGCTTCTCCTTAGAGGAGAAGCTCTGATTTAAATCCACATACCAAGTGGGACTACAGGCATGCAACACCATGCCCTGCTAATTTTTGTATTTTTACAAAATACAGGGTTTCACTACACTGGTCTAGAACTCCTGACCTCATGTGATCTGCCCGCCTCCGCCTCCCAAAGTGCTGAAATTACAGGCATGAGCCACCGTGCCCATGTGTTAACAAAGCAACAACAATAACAAAAAAATCCAAAAAATCCCCAAAATTCAGGGGCTTCAAAAAACGATTCTTTTATCTCACCAATGATGGATCAATAATTTGATCAATTCTTCAACTCTATGTGGCCTCCTCTGGGGTTACTTGGTGGTACTGAACTGGTTATTAAGTTTGTCTGGAGTGTCTCAGGTTATGTCACTCACAGGCCTGAAATTTGGCATGGACATCTGGAAGAATGAGCTCATCTGGGCCATTCTCTCTCTTAAGGTCAACTCAGAGCCTCTCTTTGTGGTCTTGCTGGGAGAGCAGATTTCTGATATAGCAACCCAGAAGACTCCAAGAGAGCAAGAAGGAAGCTGCCAGTTCTCTTAAAGGCAAGACTCAGAACCACGTGATGTCACGGCATCTGCCATACTTTATTGGTCAAAAGTAGTCACAGGTTAGATCAGATTCAAGAGAAGGGGGGATAAGGCCCCATTCTGTCAATGGGGTTTCCCTAAATATGTGCAGCCATCTTTATTCTACTAGTCTTCCCTGTGCTAAAAAAGAATCGTGGTTATTATCAATCTGACATTTCTGATATATCTTACATTTTTCCAATTTTTGTACTCTTCTACAGAAATTCTGTCAGGACTGTCTTCCCAAAACAAAAGGCTAATATTCCATTACAGAAAAACCTTAATTACCTTTCTGAACTTCCCTTGTTAGTATAAATGTTTACTTTTCTCCTTCATTTGCTGTTATACCTTACTACTCATTTTGTGTTTTAAGCACATTTTAAAGTACATTTTAAAGTACATTTTCCTGATTTAAGTACATAATACATGACAGTCAGTTTTAGTGCTGTGATTCTGTTTCATTGGAGTTAGTCTCACTCAGGTCATGTCAGTGATAATGCTTCCTGTTACAAGGCAAAGAAAACTCTAATGGAACTACCCTATAAAATAAGGAATATTTTTTAGCTCCCTAAGTAAATCCTCAAGGTATTGTAGTTTGAAGAACTGATGTCACCCAGTGTCCCCAGGTTTCTTTTCCTACTATTTTCTCCATTAGTCATTAGTTGGCATTTCTCTCCCCTGGTAAAAAGTTGGTTGTACCAGTTTACTTCTTGTGTTTCTTGGCCAAAATTGCAATAAATATCTCTTCCCAAATAAAGCACTGGTAAGGGACATGAGACCTAAATGACTGGCTTGCAGTAATAAAGATGTGACTCTGAGTCTTAGGAAGAGAAAGGAGCAAGTGAACAAACCGAAGCTCTGCCAGCATGGAAGGAGGACTGAATGGCTACTGGGGTCCTCTCAGCAATGACGGCTAAAGGCAACTTGGAGAAAATGAGTGCCTAATCGTTATCAGTTAATAGCTAACATACTTAGGCTGACAAAGCTTAATCATGTTCCAAATTTTAACATTCTCCCCTTTTTACAAATTGTCTCTGATGCATAGAATATCATATATCAAAGAAGTCTACTACCTAAGCATATGCTCTGTAATCTCTAATCTTAGTTTTAGCCTAAGTTAATTATAACAATATGCTGTAGGAAATTCCCCAACCCGAGGCCATCTGCTCTTCCTTTCCTCCTTTCTCAAAATGAGATGACCATAACAATACTTTTTCAAAAACTCATAGCAAGAGCTGCATCAGATGGCTCAGCCTGTCTTCACAAGTACCATTCTTATTTTGGTACCATGAACTGGATGTTTCTCCCTTTCCAATTAAATTCTTGTCTTGTTTCAAGCCCCAGTTCAAACACTGACTCCCTTTAAAATTCTCTCTAAGGGACCACTTATGATCAAGCCTTCCCTCAGAGCTCTGTGGCCCCTTTACTAACCTCTCCTTAAAGGAAACCAGCACAGTGTATGCTTTACAGTGAGAAGACACTTGTCTTCTCGGAATCTGTCCCTTACCAGTTGTGTTACCCTAAACAACTATCTAATTTTCCTAAGCCCCTCATTTCTCATGTGCGTAAAGTGAAATCAGAACTCATACTGTTAATGTAATGAATTATAAAATGATATATAAATGCATATTATTTTTACAATTATCTGTATTTTTATTATTTTATTTTAAAATAATTATGTTGAGGAAGTGAATACTTTGGTGTGACACTTTCCTTGGATATTTTGATAAAAGCTAAGTACCTCCTTCTGATAACAATGATCATAAATAAATACAATATTTTGCATGTTTTACGATTTTGGAAATACAAAATCCTACTCAAGAATGTAGCTTCAAATATACTCAATAAGCAGAAACTTCCTACCTACTTTTTTCAGATAAAGATAGAATTGTGTCAAATAATGCCAGAATTCTTCTTGACTATTTTAAATTAAATTAATGGCACAGTGTTTCATTTTTCCTACCTCCTTGGTGCTAAAGTCAATTTGGATAGGGGCTGTATTATGGATGCCGACTCTATTAGCACAGAAGATGTTATGAATCCACATTTCAATTTTAAAGTCATCTGAAGGAAACATTTTAAAATGTTCTTTGTTTTCAGGTATCTGGAGATTTCTGTCCACAAAGAAACTGACAAGACTTTGTAGTTGTCAATTCCGTCTTGAAGAAACGCTTTTACCAGCTTTGCAAAGTTTGCATAATTGAGCTCTCGATACCTTCTTCCACAGTGAAAGGATGGAAAAGACTACATGACTCTTTAAACCGCATCTATAATGGTGACCTCAGGGTCTTAAAGAAAGAAAAAGTGTCCTCATAAATATGGTCAAAATCATCCAAGACAGTGAGGCACTGGAAGAATTCATTCTTCTTGAATTATTCGGAAATTGACCAATCTCTTTTCAAAAAACAAGATTTATATCCAAAGGTACATGGATATAAGACATGTCCTATTTTTAAAAATAAAACATGTCCTATTTTTAAGAAACCACTGACTCTCTACATAGTACATAAAGATATATCATCCTAATGTTTCTTCAGAGACTTTCTTTAATCAAGATCTTCTTTGATCCAGATTATAAAGTTAAGATTTTTATCCCTGTAGGAAAATGTATTTCGGCCTCATTAGCAGAGGCATTGATGCTAATGGACATTCACATAGGAAATCATGAGTCACAAAGCCATCTGGAGTTATATCCTTCATTTATGTAGCAAAATTAGATGAAATACACAACATCACATGTTTTCCATCTGAGCTCAGGGTGAGATGACTTTTCTTCAAAACTTTTACTTAGAAAATAAATTATTTGCAGGTTTTGAATGTATCAACTGCCTTTCTTGTTTTCTGAAGGGCATTACAAAGCAGAAATTCTCCTTCACAATTCAACATGTACTTAGATACCTAGACAGATGCTTAAAAACTAGGTTGCTGAGAAGTTACGAACACTGTTCTGCAGATGCATGTTGACAGAAAGTGGCAGAGCTGAGAAATCTACTACGTTTTACTGAAAAATATTGAAGAAAGACAAGTGATTCAAAAGTGATGACACCAGTGGTCAGGCATGGTAATTACATTCCACTCTTCTGCTTAAATTTATGAAATAGCTGAATAATTTCCAGGATACATGAACTTACCACACTCTCTTTGATATCCTGTAACTTCTTTTGATTTTCCATCCAACATGCAACTCTGAAGGGGTCTTCATATTAAAATTTTTTGGTAAAATTCCAACCTTCCCAAATAGGTCCATTTTCTTTTGGAAAAGTTACACATTTACCTTAGCTTTGCTGGCTTCATGCATGTCATCCTAGTACTATAGCTTTTGTTTTCAAATAGACATGGAAATGAGTAGTATAGTTTGTGGTGCTTTTTGTCTATAACATTTTTCAATATTTGCTGGGTCTTGTATACATAAAGATGATTACCATAATTGTAATTGTTTTAAAAAAATTATCAAGTGAAAAATATTATAGAAAGTGTGACAAAAATTACTACAACCTTGGAAATTGTAAACAGCATTATCCTATTATGTACTTATTTTAAAGGAAAACTTAAGGAGGGGGAAAACATAACTGTACATTTATAGACCCCATAAATCACATTCCTAGATCCCAAAAACACAAGAATTAGAATCTGGTTTATTACTTACTGGCTGTGTCTACTTGAGTAAATTACTTAACTTTACAAAGCCACTTCCTCAAATACAAAATGAGAATGAGTATATCTATCTGTTTGTAAATTAAGGAATATAATTATCCTTTAACGTTTAGAGGCCGGGGTTGGTGGTTCATACCTGTAATCCCAGCACTACGATAGACCGAGGCTGGTGGATGGCTTGAGCTCAGACATAGTGAAACTCTGTCTCTACACAATATTTAAATATTAGGCGGGCATGGTAACGCGTGCCTATAGTCCTAGCTACTCAGGAGGCTGAAAGATGGGAGGATCACTTGAGCCTGGGAGTTGGAGGTTGCAGTGAGCTGAGATTGTGCTACTGCACTCCAATCTGGGTGACAGAGCCAGACCCTGTCTCAAAAAACAAACAAACAAACAAACAAAAAACTTTTAGGATGCTTAGCTAATATCCGGTATACAAGTGCACTACAAGTTTCTTCCTTTCTTTCTTTCCTTTCTTTCTTTCCTTTCTTTCTTTCTTTCTTTCTTTCTTTCTTTCTTTCTTTCTTTCTTTCTTTCTTTCTTCTTTCTTTCTTTCTTTCTTTCTCTTTCTTTCTTTCTTTCTCTCTCTTTCTTTCTTTCTTTCCCTCCTTCCTTCTTTCCTTCCTTCCTTCCTTCCTTCCTTCTTTCCTTCCTTCCTTCCTCCTTCCTTCCTTCCTTCCTTCTTTCTTCCTTCCTTCTTTCCTTCCTTCTTCCTTCCTTCCTTCCTTCCTTCCTTCCTTCCTTCTTTCTATGTGTCAACTTACATGCCTCTACATATTATTTGAGGACAGATCCTGAAAAATTTGATATAGCTCAGTGCTTGAACATTTTAGGTGCTAAGAATTGTATGACTTGCAGTCGTATTTTCACAGCCTTTATAACACCTGCTGCTTAAGAGCACCATTTATTATTCTGCCAGTCAGATTTGTTGTTTCAGAATCTTGTGTTCCATATTTGATCACCATGTTCTGTTCACTTATTCAATTCTAGATGTTAGAAATGTAGTGATTTTTTGCTTGGGATTTTATTGGCCATTTCTAAACATTTCATGGTTTGACTGAAACTGTGATAGATTCCATACCTCTGACTCAATATTCAGGGCCCTAGGTTCTGGCCATTGATCCCCAACCTGCCTCTATTTACAGTTTTGTCTGAGCCTTTCTCAGGAAAAGTGCCCAAGGATGATCCAATAAGCAAGAACATTTCAGAGGATACAACTATCTAATGCATAGTGCTTCTCTCTTATTCCCAACTCTTTTTCAATATTTCATTATACAGTCAATTTTAAACTTTTCAAAATTCAGTTATTGAGTTTGCAAATGATATAAGCCTGTGTTCTGTTTGTTTTATGCTATTATTCGTAACTGTTATTTATCCATGAAAATTGATCAAGTCTTACTGCTGTATCTGCCAAAATAGTTGTATTTATAATGGAAAGAAAAAAAATAATTGTATGTACTAGTTTATCAAAAAGGGGTGCCAGCATGTGCTTTTATGCATCATACTGCTGCTGCCAGCACTTTAGTAGCTACCCACAATTTACTTGGCTATATCTACTGTGACTTTGAGGAAACACACTTCTTGCTATAACAGGAGACACCGGACTAGCTGAACACTTCTTTAGTTGCTGCTCAAAAATCTGCGGCTAACAAAGTGTATACATAAGATGTGGGACAAGAATCAAGGATACAAAAAAGGAAAGGAACTGTTTGTACTATTTTGATGAATTATATATCTTGGTGCTATCAAGGCATCAACATTTCTGTGATAGCGAAGAGGAAGTATTTGGATTTCCAATGGTCAAATATGTACCAAGCTCTTAATTTCAAAAATTCAAGAAAAAAAAGGATAGTGCTGAATCAAGATATATTAACGTGTGAGTAATGGATACCACAGGCTGCAACTCCAATATCCCGCACCACCTTTCAGAGGGAAAGCACACATTTCTCCGGATCCTTGGAGCGTTAACTCTGGTGCCACAGTGTTGTCACCCCTGGTGATTCATTGCCCTTTGCTGAAGAGATTTGCTTCTCCTGCCTTATCTGTGGTCTCATGCTCACATGGTTGGATGTTATGAGGTATAAAGATCCAGATACCACGCCTTACATGGGGCAAATTTGGTAGACCATACCAGCTCTACAACTACCTGAAGGACCGACTTAGGCTTTTGTGGTGACTGTGCAGCAACCTAATTTCTGCCTCCTTAATCCTGCTTTCTTTTCTTTCTCTAAGGGCTTGATCCTGAGAGCAGTCCTTAATAAACTTCTAGCACACAAATCTCCAGCTCGAGTCTGTTTCCCAGGGAACCTGACCTGCAACACTAAAAATGACTTTTTACAGAAATGTAATGAAATTTTCTGCATCATTTTGTCATACGAAGGTTTTCAGGTGTCTCACGGGCTTATGCTGGATAAACAATAATAGTCAGGTTTACTTGATGCCAAAATAATTATGATCAAATAAACCACTTGGTAAGAATTAAAGTAGGATTTAATACAAGAGATGAAGTCTCATTGTTCTTCTGCTTATTAGACCATAATAGAAGATGAATATTATACCAAAATTAGATAATAAATTCACAATATGACTGCACAGAATTAAGCAGTAATATTGTGTTCTTTAAATTGCATGAAGCTCTCTAATTTATTAAAGGATAATATAAATTTGAGACACGGAAAAAATGGCATGATCAAAGATACATCCTCTACGTAGAGTAAAATCCAAGGGTTTTTACCCTTGGAAGTCAAGGGCAAATACCTTGTTCTATTCCCTTTTGAAACAACAGCACGTCATTGAAATGGGACATAAGTAAAGCTAAACAAATTTACTAAACCAGAACAAAGCAGCTCCTATTTATTCTGTGGCATTCTAACCTTGCCTGGCATCCTGGTTTTATTTACTAGGTTTTGGAAAACACTCTTGAACACACAAGGTGCTATTTTCTGCTGTACATGATTGTCAATGGATGCTTAGATAAATCAAAGACTCTTGGAATTGGAGTGCTCACTCCAGCAATGTAAGCTCCAGTGAGAGTGAGCAGTTGCCACGTCTGACTGCCAGGGTTTCCTGTGAGTTTCCTCTCCACCACTGTGGAGAGAAAGGTGTGGGTTTTTGTGCTGATTTGCCACATTTTTTTTTTCGCCTTTGAGACTCGTAAAGCATGAGTGAGAACACTTTCATCCCAATTATATACAATTAAGGTTCCTGTGTGATGAAGTACAATTTGTATTATAAATAGAGAGAGAGACTCTGCAAATTAGAAGAAAATAGGTAGTTAATCATTAAAAATCAGATGTGATAAGGAAGTTGAGTATTTGAAGGAAATTATCTTAGGGGAAAATAAACTGATATTTTAAGTTTTTAAAAAGCCAATTATAAGTTAGAAAAAATAGCTTGATGAATCCAACAACCCTTCTGAATTGGGTATTTTCTATAAGATATAAAAATCTTGTGCTTGGAAATATTTTAAAGGGAAACGTTAATTTTGATTCATGATAGATACAAGTACTCTTTAAGTAGCATATGTACAAGGGTAGCTCTACTTCAAAGAGGAGAAATCTGAGTCTAATTTGCACTTGAGAGGAGGCACATGAAGGACTTCAGTCAATATAGAGAAGTTCATTGTATTTCTGTGTGAAGTATTTGATACACTCTTGGTAGTTTAGTCACATACTTAATTTGCATGAAGAGTTTTTCTTAAATGTCAGAAGTGAGATATGACAATAAGTATTCTCTTTGATTAACATGTTCAAAATTGTGCCTGACCTTAAATGAAGATATGCAATAATAACTCACTTCAAAAATGTGAATTTGATCTTTATAAATTGAAACAAAAAATTCATACTGACAATTGAGATCACAGTGCCGTACCTTGTACATATAGATACAGTCCTAAAGTATATATTTTATCAGCTTTCAGATGCTTTCTTACACTGCTATTACTAGGCTTCATTATTGAAAGTTCATTATTGCCTTTTTAAAAATGTCTTTGCACTTTAGTGCATTTATGAGCTGTCTTCTCTATAAAATACAGTACAACAGGCAATTTTCTGCTAGTAATAATAATTTAAATAACAATATTTGTTTTATAGTAAGTTATTATGTAGTGAAGCTCTCTTATAAAGGCAATAAAACACCATATGTTTGACACATACACACACATGTGTTGCTCTGTATGTGAATACGCATAAAGTCACACATATGGAATTACACTACAATTTGTGACAGCCCCTTATATTAAGAGACTTTATTCACATTCAGATAATTGATAAGAATTCCCAAGAGCATTATTATACCATGTAAACAATAATATATTTAGGTAATATAGAAGTGAGCTTCACTGTTATTGAAGGTCTAGTGACTATATTTTAATATTTCTACACCCATATAATATAAACTACTCTGGAGATGTGTAAATCTATTTGATAAGATGTTAAGTTTGCTTAATAGTTGGGCATCCATAATTATATTTGATTTTTCATAGCTCTATTTTCATTCTTGAATGCCAGTCCTGTTGTCTCATGTTGCTTATACCACCAACCAGTTCAAATTAACCGGCAATTCACTGGTTAGTTATTACTTGATCATGAAAAAGAATCTTTCCTTTAGCTTTATGCTTTTATATTGGTTTTACCAAATTCAAATAAAATATACTGGCAGGGCATGGTGGCCCATGCCTATATTCTCAACACTTAGGGAGGCCAATGCGGGAGGATCCCTTAAGGGCAGGAGTTTGACCAGCCTGGGAAAACCAGTAAGACCCTCTCTTTACAAAAAATAAAAATAAAAATTTGGGGTGGTAGCACAGGTCTGCACTACCAGATACTTGGGAGGCTGAGGCAGGAAGATTGTTTGGGCCCAGGAGTTTGAGGCTGGAATGAACCATGATGTTTCCACTGCACTGCAGCCTGGGCAACAGAACAAGACCCTGTCTCGAAGAGTAAATAAATAAATAATAAATAACAAAATAAAATAAAAGACTTCTTGGGACATAGTCACCAATTATTCCTATGTGCCAGCTGCCTATGAAGGGATCCAAAGGGGGGAAAAGAAAACTTTGACCATCATTTACAATATTTTAATCTATTGATTACATTCTGAATGACATCCACTTCAAACATGCCCAGTAAGGGAAAGTCATACTGGAGAAGGGCTGTGTATAAATGTTATTCTATTCTATTTCTAGTTTTCACACTGTACTGACTCCAAGAGTTGAATGGTATAATAAATTGTTTCTCCTTTCTCTCTCTGCCCCAAGAATTATGTATATTTTTAAATCTCTCTAGTTTCCTTAATGATCAGTTAATTAGGTTCCATGATTCCTTATCTCATTAAACAGTAACTTCAAATCCCACTGGGAACACTGTGACTCTTTAGGTTAAAGACAGTGAAGAAAGCAAAAATACTATTTTAATTAATAAGAAAGGTATATGGGATTTAATTCAAAAGATACATTTTCTGCCTTCACTTTTTCATTTCAATAATATCATAACTTGAATTAACCCTTACTTTCCTTCTGAGGTTATCCATTATCCATTTCCTTCTCATTGTGAAATTACTTCTTATCTTTCAAGTCTCTTGTTGAACACCACCTGCTTTTCTCAGATTTTTATCTATACAGTACTGTCACCAGAAACTTTGTCGTATATTTCCATTTAAACTGTGGGTAGACAAAGATTTGCAGTTCCTCGTCCCCAACCCCTGTTAAACATGGTGAAAAAGTAAGACATTACGAAGTAGAATGAGAATTAGAGGGGTCTTGTGTCACAGATGCTAAGGGAAATGTAACTCTAAAAAGAGATGCATGAAATAGCACAGAGATGTCAAACAAGACAAGAACAGGTGGTGGGGAGCAAGCAAAGCTCTGAATTCCCACTTCAGCTCAGTGGGACTTTTCAGTTTTATGCAGCAGATTCCACAGGAGATTCCATTTGAAGAAAGGTTCTCTGGAATTAAAACAAAGCAAGATAAAAGTTTCTAAAATAATCAGTCAAAGGACATTGTAAAAAGAGTCAGAAGATGGGTGTTAAAAAAAAAATGGGGTTGCTACACTGTACCGGTCTTCATTAGCTTGCTATTTAATTTTGCACCTCAACTATATGGTAAGGAATTTAAAATAGACTAGTTTGTTTGTTTGTTTGTTTGTTGTTTGTTTGTTTTTGAGACAGAGTCTCACTGTGTGGCCCAGGCTGGAGGGCAGTGGCCAGATCTCGGTTCACTGCAACCTCCACCTAACAGGTTCAAGCAATTCTCCTGCTTCAGCCTCCCGAACAGCTGGGACTACAGGCACCTGCCACCACGCCTGGCTAATTTTTGTATTTTTAATAGGGATGGGGTTTCACCATGTTGGCCAGGCTGGTCTTGTACTCCTGACCTCAAGTGATCTGCCCACCTCAGTCTCCCAATGTCCTGGGATTACAGGTGTGAGCTACCATGCCCTGCTGAAACAGACTAGTTTTTAGATGCCTTACACTCATAATGTGATTTTGATTATATTACAGGCAGTGAAATAGTAGTGGATTACGTGGAATTTAGAGATAGTATACTTGGATAAATACTTGAGTTGAAGACTTACAGGCTGTTTAATATTGGGAATTTTACTTAACCTTTCTGTGTCTTAGTTGTCTTATCAATAAAATGCTGGTAGTAAAAGAGCCCAAGTTATAGGCTTGTGGAAAGAATTAAATAAGTTAAAATAGAAAAAAAAAATTGAAATATTCTGACATAGTAAGTGATGTATAAATGTTTGCTGTTAATCATGGCCATGTGACTTAAACATTTAGTTTCAATAGAATATCAATATAGCAGTATGAACTCCAATGTCAAGTGATAGAGTGAAGGAAGGTTGTAACTAATTCTGTGAATCTCTGCCCTGTAAGGTCACTTTCCTTCTATGTCCTGAGGGAAAAAAAAAAAAAATCATAGAGTGCTTTAAAAAAATTCACAGAGTGGCCCAGCAAGCTGATGTTTTCCCAGCAGGCTGGATCCCAAACTAGGCCCCGAATATTCCCAGGCACGGTTAAAGCTATCTAGGTTGTTGCCCCAAACACTGAAAGAAACTGGCCCAATCCTGAGTCAAATGCGTTAAATCCTGATGCAAACTCCACACCCTGGCCTTCCAGCTGCCGGTCTTCCTAGCTGGAACGTCCCTTTGTTCTCTCTGTCCATCTCCAGGATTACTGCAGCACTTTGTACCAAGTGCCCCTACAAGGGCTTTGGACTGGTCACCCTCTCGTTGAGTGCTTCTTTCTCTGGGATTCCAACTAGCCTCATCCCAGGAGGGTTTGGGGCACTTCCTTGTGGGAACCTTGCTGCCACTTTTGGAGCAACTCCAGTGGGCAGTTGAGGACAAAACTCTCTAAACTCCAGATGACAGTGATGCTCTCCTATGTGAACCTGATGAGAGAATCCCAGGACTGGAGGGACAGTAAAGTCTAGGACAAATGGAGACTATCTTGTATTTCCTTACAGCCGTCCCCACCAACTGCATGTACAGTAAGCGCCCACTCAACATTGCTGGTAGGATTTTGGAAACTGAGACTTCAAGCAAAATGACTATAAAGAAACCAATTTTCACATAGGTTAATTGATATGAACTAAAGTTCCTGGTCACAAAACATTACCAAACTTCTAAACAAACAAACACCAGAATACTTCTAATATGAAACATTGAAATACATGTGCGCTATATACATACATTTAAAAGGAATTAATCAAAACAAGTAAGATAGTTATTTACCTGCTTACTTCAGTCCAGGGCCCAGGCCGGGGTACCATCCCACAGCAGGGTGATTTACACTCACCCACACTCATTCACAGTGGGACAATGTCCACACGCCAGTGAACCAAACATGCACAGCTTTGGGATGTGGTAGAGAACCAGAATCCTAGGAGGAAACCCATGAGGATGTAAGGAGAAAATGCAGAGTCCACACAGACAGTGACTCTGGCTGGGAAGCCATTTTTTTATTATTTTTTTTAAATTTTCTTATCGTTATGACAAAACAACTTGGAACAAAACAACGTTATTGGAAGACTTGTGGTAAAGCATGTTTGACCACGGACAGTGAGAGTTAAATTACAATATCCTAAGGGATTGAAATGCACTCACAGATAGATTATTGAACTAGCTGAACCAGAAAGGGCAAAATCAATTTGCTTTTCCTCTCACCATGCTTTTTTAAGCCTACTGTATTGGATTTCTTGTCTCTGGCACTGGAGAAAATACGGGGCAGAAGGCAAAGCTTCCCAGTTACTCTCAGTCTCATTTTCAGAAATTAACAACCTATCTCAATGTAAATAAAATATGAATCATCATTCCATGAAAAAATTTCCTCTCACAGCTCCCAGGCAAGTCAATGCTCAGAGAAACCCACAGGGGTAAAGAAACTACAATTTTCTCTGTCTTTCTTGTTCCACCTCAACCCCACTTCCTCTATCCAGAGTCAGAGCAGCAAAATTTAGGGGAAGAGCATTAAAATTTATTACTTGAATCCTGCCATTACAGTCTGATGTTGAAATTCCCCTTTTCTAGGACAGATGTCTGAATACAGGCTCCTTTGTGTGATGCTGTCTTGATTATTCAGAGGTACACCCTTGTGTAATAATGAATTTGGCTGACATATATCCCAGGTTCCTGGGAGGTAACCTCTAAACTTCTATATTTATCAAGCGATTGGAGTGTTTTTGTTATACTTGCTGGGCCATTATGCTAATGAGCTGATCCATGATTTATGGTAAATAAATGATGTAGGCTGGGGTTGGCCATGACAGAAAGAACATGTGGTTAGAGGGTCAGGACATTGGAGCTAAGTGATATCAGCCTGGCCTCTGCAGAAGAGAGGAGGCCGAGCTGCAGATTGAGTTCAACCAAGTGACTCGTGATTCAGTCAATCATGCCTACATAATGAAGCCTCAATAAAAAAATATTGAAATTTACAAGTATGCTGTAGATTTTTTAGAGTGTTTGATATTCCATGTTTTCTAAAATTACTTGATCATAAGAACATTTTAAAGAGTAACATCTGATAGGACAATTCCATGGTATATCAGATTGTAAAAAAAAGATATATAACTCTTTTTATTCATTCATTGTTAATATTCTTTATGATTCTGCAGAACGCCTTTGTTCAAACTCCTTAAAGACAGCCTTTGGCTAATTGAAGAACTAATTTGTGTCCATTCATAAATAACTTTTTTGGCTCATTTTTAATTTGAAATATTTTGAGTGGCTTTACCATTACTTTTTTTTTATTTAGTAAAATATAGATACTACAATACCCAGGTATGTTTTAGCCAGTATAGGGTAGTGTGATATTAAATCTCTAATTTTATTTAGTTTATTATAAAATTATATTGTATGACTGTATTATTAATAAATTATATAATTATACTTTCAAATACATATAAGTATTTTCAGGGTGGGATAATCTCTTTACTTTGTTGAATGTTAATAACTTACTATTAACTAGAAATTGATAAGCATTTATAGACATGTTGCCACAATCATTCATCTTCCATCCTTTATTGGTGTACAATACTTAGGTCTAGAGCACTAACTTGGCAATTGCTTTTGAAATTTTATACTTTCAAATATATATATATATTTTCTGGGTGGGATAATCTCTTTACTTTGTTGAATGTTAATAACTTACTATTAACTAGAAATTGATAAGCATTTATAGACATGTTCCAACAACCATTCATCTTCCATCCTTTATTGGTGTACAATACTTAGGTCTAGAACACTAACTTGGCAACTGCTTTTGAAACTTTAAAAATGTGGTGTCAAACTCATTTCATAGATGAGAAAATTAGCAGAATTTTAATTGTCCAAGGTGATTTAACATATCCTGCCTGGCTTAGTAATGTGATATTTCTTTGGTATATGCCTTTCCATCTTAATTAGATTTCTTGACATCTAGGAACTATATTTTTTCACTTTACAATGTTAAATGTTAATGGTAATTGCCAAAGTCATATTTCCTGTAGATATAAACAAATGAAAAACTTTGTAACTTCAATACAATTTGGCCAATTATTAAATACAAATGATGAATTGCTTCCTTTTAACAAAACCCTTTTAACAGTACAATGTTTAACTGAATTGTAGATATTGACAGCTACTTAAGTTTATGTACTATGTACTAAACAACTAACTAGAAGAATAATATAAAGTTAAGGCTTCAAGGGCTGTTTTAATATATAAGCAGATTTCTAGCACTGCTTTAAGGCCTTGGGGTCTGAAACCATTTACTACATTAATCAAGAGTATGCCTAATTCTTAACATTTGCACATACAGTGGTTATACAAGTTCAATTATTTGTAGCAGGTTAAACAATATTTAATATTCTTGGTAACATCAGGATTAATAATAGATATGTTCCTTTAATCTGTTTGGATGGTATGCTCAGTTTTTGTAATAACCCCTTTACTACATTCTACAGCTTTCTGTTTGGATTAGAAGAAAAGAATGGATGAGAACATATATTTAATTTTTATGTGCATGTGGAATCTAAAGAAGGACAATGTTAATCCTTGCGAACAAAAGTCTCAGAATTGTAATGAGTTGTGTGTATATCTCCAATGTTAGAAAATGGAAAAATATGAAGTAGAACTATATTTATGGTTTTGCTTAATATATTTCTTACTCTGGCTTTTATGGATTTTCATTCACATTATCAAGGTTTTCTTAATTATTATGATCAAATAAGATGAGATATATTTCTCTGAAAATAGTATGGTCTTTTTATTTTGATATTAAGATTCCTTTTCAGAAAATGAAGTATGGTGATTAAAGCTAAATTTTGATTCCAATTGACTTAGAAACTTTTTCCTTTAGAATAGAAACTTTGCTAGCATTTATTAATAACATTCAGTTTCCTAGTTTTTCAGCCATTTTCCCATCAAGTGTGATGCTATTTTGAAAAAAAAGAAAAGTATTTAATGGAACAAATAAAATCTTCAGAACCATCTGACTCATCAGAAATTGAAAATACCAAGGTTTTTCAATTCTTCCAGCATGGCAAGAGATATTCACTATGGGCTATCTTTCCTACTGATTACAATGAAGAACTAAATAAAGTATAAAAAAGCAATTATCTGAAGAGTTTAAAAAAATAAATAAGAACTTGTAGGTCACAGAAGAAAGTCAAATCAGAGGAAGTAGTCTGTAAAGGAATGAGTTTTCTCTTTATTTTTACCATTTTATACTCATTTTCCTTATGATGTGCCCCACAGGCAGGTTACAGTGGTACAAGTGCACTCAAGAGAAGTAGAAAAATACAATCTAGTGGAACTGAATAAACAAAACTGTGTGGGCCAGAGAGTGTCACAGAATATCTTAGAGGGGAGACAACAAGAAAAGAAGAGTTCTCAATTTTGTGCATGAGTGGAAACTAATCTGGGGCTTGTTTATGACATCTACATATGTGGGATGGACCTGCTGCAGCCTAGCAAAGGCTCTGAAAAGCTGAGATTGAAGCTAGCACTTACAGAAGGCAAAACCAGCCTCATGCTCTGAAACCAGTGAGGTTGATTTCCTTTAAAAATAAAGAAAGTAAACATTCTCTCAATTATAACAGTATTCATAATCTAAACATAACATTCAAAATGTCACTGATATAATCCAAAATTACTAAGTTCACAAGAAACGAGGAAAATATGGCCAATTCTCAAGCGAAGTGAAAATCAACAAGCACTAATGTAGAAATGACCTGGACATTGAAATGATCAGATAAAGTCTTTAAATCAACGAGTATAACTGTCCTCCATAAGAAAAAGATAAACATACCTAAATATAAATGGAAAGAAAGGAGTTATTAGCATTGAAATAAAAAAGAATCAAAAGAAAATTTTAAGACAAGGAAAAGGAATAGCTGTAAAATAAAATCATTACCTGATGACAGAGGATGGTTAAGTGAATCTGAAGACAAATCAATAACATTTATCAATCCTGAAGGTCAGAGAGAAAAAAAAAATTTTAAAACAAAAAGAAACAGAGACACTGGCCTAATATCAAGAGTTATAATATATACTCCATCAAAGCACTAGAAGGATAGATAACAGAAATAGGGAAATAAAAATATTTGACAAAATAGTAGCGTTTTCAAAACTTGAGAAGAAAAATATAAATTTACGGGTACAAAAATCTTGTGAAAGCTCAAACAGCATGAACTTAAGGAAACCAACCAAGACCCATCATAACCACATTTCTAAAAGTCAAAGGGGGGGAAAATCATGAAGGTAGGTAGAGAAAAATGGTATTTTATATATGTGAGAAAAACTACATAAATAGCAGGTCTTACCAGAAACTACAAAGGCCAGAATATAGTAGAACATCTTTAAAGTGCTAAAGGAAGAGAGCTGTCAACCTAGATCTCTATGTTCAGCAAAATTAAATTTCAGAAATAAAGACAATATCAAAACATTATAAATAAAAGAAGACTGGAAAAATATGTTCTCAGAAGTCCTGTCCTAAAGGAATGCTAAAGAAATATCTTTAGACTAAAGGAAGAAAGTAATTTGGATCTTCAGAACTG
Source organism: Trachypithecus francoisi (assembly GCF_009764315.1). Lineage (NCBI taxonomy): Eukaryota > Metazoa > Chordata > Mammalia > Primates > Cercopithecidae > Trachypithecus > Trachypithecus francoisi. Next base: position 173,251,723 of record NW_022681454.1, on the reverse strand, counting down.
AAAAAATAGTAACAAAAATGGCAGCTGTCTGGATAAATTATTTAAAAGATAATCGTTGAAAGCAAAAATTTATATTATGATAGTATTTTCTGGTAGATATATATATTATAAGTAATATATTGGATATATATATGTATTATAAATAATATATATGTATATTTATGACCACTATGGCAACCAATCAGAATGTGAAAATTTAGGCATTATATTCTGTAGAGGAACTATGAAAATAATATAAAATAGGTAAAGATACATAACTTTAAAAAGCTAATTCATAAATAAAAATAGAACACAAAAATATCCAAGTAAATATAAAGAAGGCAGGGAAGAGAGAATAGAAGAATAAAAGTAAAAAAGACAAAGAAAATATTAAAATATGGTAGACCTAAATATAGCCATATGGATAGTTACATTAAATATAAATGGACTGAAGATTTCTGGTTCTAGCTAAGATAAAATCAATACACACCATGCTATGTCTCCCATTAATTATAACTAAAATCCCTGAACAGAAAATGTAAAACCTGATGACTCTTAAAGAAATTATTCCAGGCAGGCCGAGGAGGGTAATAGAATCTAAAAGAACAACAACCCAGCAGTGAATTTTCTAGTCCGTTTCCCTTTCCTATTTTCTGACTGTCAGGGTAGTATATCTTAATTCATTTTGTGAGACCATGACAGAACACCTGAGACTAGGTAATTTGTAAAAACAGAGATTTATATCTTACAGTTCTGGAGGCTGGGAAGTCCAAGGCCAAGGTTCCCACATTCTGCAAAGGCCTCTTGCCATGTCATACCTTGGGGCAAGGCAAAGAGTAAATGAAAATACTTGCAAAAGAAGTGAAGGTGGGCGAACTCTTCCTTTTATCAGGAACCTACTCTCAAGATAACCACCCTACTTCAGATCATGGCATTAATCCATTCATGAGGGCAGAGCCCTCACAACATAAGCACCTCTTAAAGGTTCTACCTTTCAACATTGTTGCACTGGGGATTGTTTCCAACACATGAACTTTGAGAGATACGTTCAAACCATAGCAAAACCTTAATATCAGGATGCTTAATGAGCATGACCAATAGAAACTCTCCACTGTGTCTCTCTGTGTGTGTTTCTTTCTCTTTTTCTCTCCTTCCTGGAAATGGAAAGTGTTGAGGCATTGTTAAAGAAGAGGAGCTTGAGAAGATGTAGTGGGTTGAATAGTGTTCTATCCAAACTCGTGGACGACCAGTTTCTCAGGTTGTGATATGATTTGGAGATAGAGCCCTTGCAGATGTAATTAGTGATATTGAAATGAAGTCATATGTGACTAGAGCGGGCCCTGAATCCAATGACAAGTGTCCTTATAAGAAGAGCAAAGGAGGCAGAGAGATTTTTCAGAGCCTCACACATGGAAGCCTAGGTGAAGATGAAGAAGGAAGTGGAACTGGAGATTCCATAGGGAGAACGGAATGATATTCATGCAGAAAAACTATTTCATGAGAAAATATAAATTGAAAACTTCAAAAAAACTGTACAGTCCCAAACATAATCAATTTTTTAAATGTCCAGATCTATCCTAATCAAACTAGTGAAAACCAAACATCAATAAAACAATCTTGCACAGGATCAGAGAAAAATGACAGATTCTATGTGTCGGAACAATGAGGTTGGTTACTAAGGATTTCTCCACAGAAACCATGGTGGTCAGAAGACAAATGGAATAATGTTTGTTGATGGCGAGTCAAACAACGACAATAACAACTGTTTACTTATAATTCTGTATCTTTTAGGAATGAGTAAGAAATAAAGACATTCTAAGATGAAGAGAAACAAAGACACTTTATCACTAAAAAACATTGCTCAAAAATGCTAAAACTTCATCAAGCCAAGAGAAATGCTACCATAGGAAAATATTGAAATGCATTAAAGAAAGAAGGTTCAACACAAATTGTAAACATGTGGGTGGACCTAATAGGCTATTTTTTAAAGAAAAATTATCACACTGTCTGGAGGCATTTTCAATATGTGTGGGCATAATACATCATGACAACTACAAAAATCTACATCTTATTTAAATTGAGAAAATCTTAACTATAAGAACTGTAAAAAGTTATGTATGTGCATTCTAAACAGTAGAGTAATAAAAATAAAAATACACAAAGACATAGTAAAAAATAGATTACAATGGAACTCAAAAATATTTCCCTAGCACAAAAGAAAGTATAAAAGGAAAATGAGAGAAATTTTAAAATGAGGAGAAAACCAGATTTAAAAATGGACTCCTAAATCCAACAATTTAATTTAATATCATTCTTTAAATACATGAATTAAAAAACAGGAACCACTCCTGCCTTCTACTTCTGGAAAAAATGGAGTAGACATAATTTTCCCTAATTCTCAAATTAAATACAAGTAAAATATCTGATGCTATATGTAAAAAAACTACAAGAGGACTCCAAATGGTGGGGAGAAGAATACTCTGACAGGTAGCTAGGGTTTTTGAGAGCCAAGAAATGATACAGAAATGAATTTTCTGGGTTTTCTTTTTGTTTCAAATATTACAGGCCTGGAGATTTTGAAACAGCCATCACACTAGAGATGCTAATGGGCATAGACCTAAAAAAAAGACCAACAACAGCTGACTTCTCTCTAGACAAAGGACCAGGAAAATGATTTCCTAATTGGACAGAAAACTTTTATATGATCCCTGCACTAGAACAGATGAACACTGCAGATAAATACTGTGGCCCACACTTAACAAGAGCCTGTAGCACTGAGTGGGGAGCCAAGCCTACACTCGTATCCCAGCTCCTCAACGAGGTGTACAAGAAAGTCAAGCATGCAGCTGAGTACCACCCACCAAATGGAAACGAGGATCCCCTGAGGTTTCAGTGGAGACTACATGGGAGCTTGGACTCTCACACTTGCCAGCAGTAATGAGTTGTTCCTCCTCTTCCCCACTGGCATGTTATTAGAGGAGGTCTTGTGGAGATTTACAACTTTTATTAAATTGGTGCAAAAGTAATCGTGTAATTTTCCCTATGACTTTTAATGGTAAAACCCACGATTACTTTTGCACCAACCTGATAGCATCATCCAGTCATAAGAATACCGTTTACCCCGTGGTAGTAAGTGAAAGCCACGTGGGGAAAAGCAATGAGGAACTCTTACTCCTCCCACTCAGAAATGTATCTGTGGAAGCCTAGAGGGAGGCAGAACCCCCACTCCTACCCAGAAGTAAGAAGGAGACTCTTGCCCATCCTGTTTTCAATGGAGGCTGAGTGGAGAACCTTGCAGATATGCCCTTTCTTCTGCTAAAGTGGAGTCAGAGGCACTCAGCTAAAACAAAAGGTTTAAATAAGATCCGGACAAGCTTTGATTGAAGATCACTCACTTCAAGAACAAAAAAGATTTCCAACTGAATGAAAAAGGCAAGTAATAAATGCCAACATTGAGGTAATGGAATGCTAGAATTAACTGACAGAAAGAGCTTCAACTAGCAATTAAAACAAAAGAATTTAAACAAAAAATAGCATGCACCAACAAAGCAATAGAAAGTATCGACAAAGATTTAGAAGATATAAAATAGATTTCAATGGAAATCATAGAACTGAAAAATAATGGGTGAGCTTAACAGCAAAATAGAGGAAACAGAGTGAAGATTCAGTGGACTGGAAGACAGAACTAAAGTAGTTATCCAATCTGAGCAACAGAAAGAAAATAGACCAAAAAATTAAAAAAAGAAATAGAGCTTCAGATGACTGTGAGTCTATAACAAAAGATTTAACATTTGTGTAATATGAGTCCTGGAAGGGGAGGACAAAGTGGGTAAGTTAATAAGTGCTTGAAAAAATAATGGCTCAACAAATGTTTGAAGAAACAAAAACCTACAGATTAAAGACGCAGAGTGACTTCCATCATAAATCACTCCAAACACAAACACACAAAACACACACGCTCATCACAATATGTATTTTCGTCAAGTTTCTGAAAGAAAAAAATCTTAAAAGCAAAGAGAATAAAATGACAAATCACTACAAGAAAGATAGCTTATGTGACAGTGAATTTCGATTAGAAGCCTTGGAACTCAGGAGAAAGCCGCATGGTTTTCATGTGTAAATAGAAAGTAACTGTTCAAGCAGAATCTTCTATCCAGCATTAATATTTTTCAGAAATAAAAGGAATATTTTTCAGCATTATAATATAAAGGAAAACTAAGAGAATTTATCACCAGTAGACTGATTTTTTTAAAAAAAGAATGGCTAATGGAAGTTCACTAAACAGAGGAGAAACTATAAAAAGAAATCTTTGACTATGAGGAAGAAAAAAAGAATATAATATGCAAAACTATGGATATATATGATATTCTTTCCTTCTCTCAAGTTTTCTAATTTAAATTTAGTGGTTAAATCAATTTTTAACACTGATTCATTTTAAAATGTTGTGTAGAGAAAATGTTTAAAATAATTGATTGTAAAAGAGGAAGGTATCAGGACATAAAGAAAGGCACATTTTCTACATTCCACTTAAGTTGGTAAAATGATGATATCAGTCACTGGTCATGTTAAGTATATATAATATAATACCTAAAACAACCACTAAGAAAGGATATAAAAAGTGTATATAACAAACTCTATAGACAACCTAAATTGAATTTTAAAAATTGTTCACTTAACCCACAGGAAAGCAGGAGAAAAAAAAAAAAAAACAGAAACAAACAAAAAGAACAAAAAATAATACATTGTAGACTTCAATATTAGATGTCTGTAATTGCATTATATGTAGTTGAAACATACCCATTAAAATAAAGAGATATATGCAGTTGATTAAAATATATTTTCCAACCAATGCTGTCCACAAGCAGGTGGATAGTAAAAAAAAGAGAATGATATATCACTCAAGCCTGAATCAACAGCAAAGAGGAGTACCTGTAATAATATCAGAGAAAGTAGGCTTCAGGGTAAAGAAAATTACCAGTGATAGAAATGGACATTGTATAATAAAAATATAAATCCAACACATAGACGTAGCAATCCTAAATGTGTATAAATCAAATAACAGAACTATACAATTTACAAAGAGAAAACTGACAGAACTGAAAAGAGAAATAGACAAATGCACAATTATTGTTGGAGATTGAAACATCTTTTTCCTAACAATCAACTGAACTAGATAGGAAATTAGTAAGAATACAGAACAATTCAACAATACCATCAATCAACAGGACCAAATCAACATTCTTAAAATGCTTCACTCGAAATACTTACTCTTTTCAATTGGCCATGAACAATATACCAAGATAGACCATATCCAGGCCTGTGAAAAAACCTCATTTAATTTAAAATAACTGAAACCACATGGATTGTGTTCTTGGATCACAGTGGAATCAAAGTAGAAATTAATAATCAAAATAAAGTGGGAAAATTTCCAAGTGCTTAGAAATAAAATAACACACTTCTAAAGAAACCATGGCTCAAAAAAAAAAAAGTCTCAAGGTCGATATAGAAAATTATATTTAACTAAGTAGATATATGAATATAACATATCAACATTTGTGGAACATACCTCTAGCATGAATAGAAAAGAGAGGCATGACACAAATTAAAATCATCAGTAATAGGCTATTACTGCAGACCCTGAAGACATCCAAAAGATAATGAGGGAATAACAATATAACTATATACACATCAATTGGACAACTTGAAAAGTGTGGGCAAATTCTTCCAAAACACAAACCAGAACTCACCCAAAATGAAATAGGTTATTTGAGTAGCCCTATATCTATTAAGGAAAATAAATTCATAATTTAAATATTCCCCCAAAAGCAATCTTCAGGCCCATAGAGTTTCACTGGATAAAAGTTCATTGCAAGTATATAAGAAAGAGAAATAAATATTACTTAGGTAGCTCTGCCAATATGAAATAAGAAGTACAAATCTAACAAAGTAAGTTCAGAGTCTATATCCTAAAAACTAGAAATCATCAATAGAAGAAATTTTAAAAGTTCAGAACTAACAGAGAGATATACTGTGTTCTTTGGTTGGATAACTAGGTATCAGTGGCAATTCTTGTCATAATAATATATTAGTTAAAAACCATCTCAATCATTTTTTTCTGAAACTTTTTTTGTAGAAATTTACAAGATGATTTTAAAAATTTATATAGAAAATCCATGAACAGGAATGGTCAAAATGATCTGGAAAAGAACAAAAAACAAAAAACAAACAAACAAAAAAAACCAAACACAGCTGGAGGACTCAAGTACCTGATTACAAAACTTACTTGGAAGCTACAGGAAGCAAGACAATGTGATATTGAAGAAAGGATAAGCAGATACACCAATACAATTGGACAGAAGATGCAGAAATAGGGTCATAGATATATCCATTAATTTTTTACCAAGATGCAAACTCATTTACAAGGAGAAATGATAGACTTTTTGCCAAATGTTGCTGAAGCTGCTTACATTCATATGCAAACATATTTAAGTGAATCTCAACTCCTACCTTGAATTGTATATAAAAATAAACTCAAGGGTGATTATAGAACAATGTAAGAACTCATATTATAAAACTTCTAAAAGAAAATATAGAAGAAGATGCGCCCTCCAGTTTGCAGATTTTATAGATACAATAGCAACAGCATTTATATAGTGTACATATGTAATTCAGTGACATTAAAATCTTTAGTTCTAGGAAAAAAACTGTTAAAGACAATGAAAAGGCAAACTTTACTGGAAGAACACATTTGCAAATCCCCACATAAGGCCAAAAAAAAAAAAAAAAAAGCTTGTATTCAGAATATGTTTTTTTTTAAAGCAAAAGTTAAAAGAAAACTTTGTAATCCAAAATGAACAAAATATTTGAATATCAAAATCAATATACAAATGGCAAATCATACATGAAAAATGTTCAACATTAGTAGTCATTAGAAATAAGAAAAATGAAAGCTAAAACCAAGAAATACCACTGTACATTTATTAGAATGGCAAACTGTAATAGATAGATGACGATGATTACAGACAGATAGATAGATGTATGCGGATAGATAGATAGATAACTATAACAAGTAACCCCCAGGACGTGCAGCACCTAGAGGTCTATATATTGTTCATGGGAACAAAAAGTGATACAGACTGGAAAAGTTAGGCAATTTCTTATGAAACATTAGAAACCATTCAATATTCCCACTCACAGGTATTTTATACAGGAGAAAACTACCCACGTTCACACAAAATGTTAGCTAGCAATTGCTATGGTTCGGATGTTTGTCTCCTCCAAACCTCATGTTGAAATTGGATCCCTAATATTGAAAATGGGGGCTCATGGGAGGTGTTTGAGTTGTGGGGGTGGCTTCCTCTTGAATAGTTTATTGCCCTTTCTTGGGGATGAATCAGTTCTCATTCTGCTAATTTCCTGAGTGCTGGCTGTTTTAAAGGGCCTGGCACTTCCCGCGCTCTCTCTCTTGCTTCCTCTGTCACCACCGGATCTGCACAGGCCACCGCGCTGCCTTTCTCCTTCCGCCACCCTGAGCGGAAGCAGCCTGAGGCCCTCACCAGATGCGGAAGTCCAATCTTGAACTTTTTAGCCGTCAGAATTGTAAGCCAAATAAATCTTTTTAAAAATAAATAAAGTACCTAGCCTCCATTATTCCTTTATAGCAATACAAAATAACTGAGACAAGAATTGTATTCGTCTTCTCAGGCTGCTATAACAAAGTACCACAGACTGGATAGCTCAAACAGCAACAATTTATTTATTTATTTAGTTTATAGTTCTGGAGGCTAGAAGTGCAAGATCAAGGTGCTGTCAGGACTGATTTTTTTAGTGAGTCCTCTCTTCCTGGCTAGATGGTCTCTCCTCTTGCTGAGAGAGTGCCTGTGTGAGAGAGAGAAAGAGAGAGCGAGGCAGACAGAGAAATATCCAGTGTCTTTTCTTCTCCTTACATGAGCACTAGTAAAATAATCAAATAACCTGTAACCACCTATATAACCTGGTTCAGCCTTATCTCTTTAAAGCCTCCATCTCTGAACACAGTCACATGACGGGTGGGGGCTTCAGCATATGAATTGAGAGAGGAGGGCATAATCCAGTTCACCAGAGGAATGCTGATTATAGACGCTTTATGCATAATTTTGTAATAACTAGGAACTGAGTATTCTTCAACTGGTGAATAAGGTGTGGTACTTTCATACAATGGAACGTTATTCAGTACTACAGAGGAAAGAACTACTGAAATAACATGGGCAGATCTGAAAGGTTATGCTAAGTGAAAAAAATAACAGCTAAACTCAGAAAGTTGTATATAGCAACTCACAGAAGTAGAGAGTAGAATGGTGGTTCCCAGAGGTGGGACAGAGGACAGGGAAGGGGAGATATTAGTCCAAGGGTGCAAAGTGTTGATTAAACAAGAGGAATAGGCCGGGCGTGGTGACTCGCGCCTGCAATCCCAGCATTTCGGGAGGCCGAGGCCAGCAGATCACTAGGTCAGGGGTTGGAGACCAGCCTGGCCAATATGGTGAAACCCCGTCTCTACTAAAAATACAAAAATTAGCCGGGCATGGTGGCCCGCACCTGTAGTCCCAGTCACTCAGGAGGCTGAAGCAGGAGCATTTATTCAACCCAGAAGGTGCAGGTTGCAGTGAGCCGAGATTGTGCCATTGCACTCCAGCCTGGGCGACAAGAGAGTGACTCTGTCTCACAAAGAAAAAAAAAAGAAAAACAGGAGGAAGAATAAAAAATTTAGCAATCTATTGCAGCATGATGACTATAATCAATAATAAAGTCTTTTAAAATCACTAAAAAAGATTTTAAATGTTCTCACCACAAAGAAATGATAAGTGTGAGAGATAATGTATGTAATAATTAGCTTGATTTAATCATCCTACAATATATACATGTATAATGATATCTCATTGCACCCCATTAACATATATATAATTATTGTCTATTAAAATAAAATAATTAAGAGGCCAGACACGATGGCTCACACTTGTAATCCCGGCACTTTGGGAGGCCAAGGCAAGTGAATCATGAGGTCAGGAGATGGAGACCACAGTGAAACTACGTCTCTACTAAAAATACAAAACATTTGCCTGGCGTGGTGGCGGGTGTCTGTGGTCCCAGCTACTCGGAAAACTGAGGCAGGAGAATGGCGTGAACGCGGGAGGCGGAGCTTGCAGTGAGCTGAGATCGCCCCACTGCACTCCAGTCCGGGCGACAGAGCGAGACTCCGTCTCAAAAAATAATAATCATTATCATAATAAAGAAAAAGATTTCTTTAAGGCTGTATTTGGCATGATCCAACTTATATGATATTCTGTAAAAGAATTTTTAAAGTTGTAGATATAAAAATTATGTCAGAAGTTGCTAGGAGCTAGTGTTGGGGAGGCTGGAATTTCTAGGGTGAGGATACTGTTTTATACTTTGATTTTGGTAGTGGCTTCATAACTCTAGAAATTTCTCAAGACTCATAGAGCTGTATCCCCCAAATAGTGAGTATTTATGTGTATATTATAAATAAATAAATTGAAAACTTAAAAAAGTCTGTGTAGTAAACACAAATACACAAAATCAAAAAGAAAAATTTGATGCAGAAGAATTTCCTTGTAGTTCAGTCCATATGTGAAATTTATATAAGAACAAAATATATTAGTTTTTAATATATTAAAACTGAGCAAAAGCAGTAAAGAGAATGGGAATCTATTGGATTCATACAAACTGTTAAGTACTTAAAATCAATTGTAAAATCTAACCATCCTAAATATCTTATAAATGTGTCTGTTCTTACTTACATTTAAAAGAAGAGGAAACCATACTGAGAAATTACTTATGGCAAAGGATCCTGAAGTAAAATCCACCAGAGTGGAGAAAGAAAAAGAAAGGCTTTTCTCCCTGTTTGCAAGAGTTTCAGTCTGAAGATGAGACGTGCTGCCTTCTGGCAGTTAAGAGAGGTTTTATGCATTACAAGTACTCAGGCTGATCAAGAGAAAAAAATCAAAAACAAAGAAACAAGACAATGATGTGTGGTTTAAGGCAAAATTTCAGCGATCAGTTTTCAGAAGCAGAAGCAAGTCTGGGGAAAGTGCATTCTGGGGCTTTAAACTTAACAAAGGAATTGGAAGTTTAAGAATGTCAAAGCGATTACACTGGAAATGTGAGGGCTGAGCAAGAAAAATTAGGCTGGGGCTTACACTTGTTAGTGTAGGCGTTTTAGCCCTTTGCAGTTAACATCTATAACACAGAGTTAAAAATAAAGCTAGTGTAGGTATGGTGCTTCTGGTATGTGTACCCAGCTTAGAACATTTCAAATGTACCCTGTACATCTCACCTTGATGTCACTTAAATTCTAACATTTGAAAAACAGTAAAAATTATATATAGAAACAAAATTATCACTAACTTACATAACTCTATGTGAATGCAGTGCCTCATGTTGAAACTGGAATTACTATTGTTGTTAATTCCCTGAGTTTCTAATTTTACTTGGATTTAGTGTTCTCGTTGAAGGCATTCGGAACTTAGGTTTAGACAACAGTTTTGTGTAGACCGGACGTTAGTTAAGTACGGCAAGGGCCAAATCTGTTTATCACCTGTTTTTATAAATAAAGTGTTATTAAAGCAAGCCACACGCAACTATTCACACGTTGCTGTGGTTGCTTTTGTGCTACAATGGCTGAGTTGAGTAGTTGCAACAGAGACAATATGGCCTGCAATGTCTAAAATATTCACTCTTATGCCATTTACAGAAAAAGTTTGCCAACCCCTGGGATTAGACTAAAGAAATATTGTTCTTATTACTCAAAACTTCATAATAAACCACTCAAAGTTTAGTATATTAGAATAACAACCATATATTATATCTTATAATTTCCTGCATCAGAAATTCCCATTGGATTCGTTTGGCTGAATCTTTTGCTTCATGTGATGCTGACTGGAGTCACTTGGCATTTAGCTGAAGACAGGTCTGCAGGGCCTGGGACGTTTCCCACATGCCTGCCCTCTGAGGGATAGTTGAAAGACTATATTTATCTGGGCTCCTCTCTGTCTTCTGGTATTCACATGATTCTTTAGCAGGACAATTAGACATCTTACGTGGTGGCTTGACACCCTGAGAGAGCAAGACGGAAACTCCCAGTTCCCTTCAATAAGGGTAGCAGAACTGACTGTAATATTGTTTCTACAGTGTGTGATATTTGTCAAGCAGTCACAGGTCAGTTCTGATTGGAACAAAGGTAGGATAGATCTATATCTTAAAAGGAAGTGTGTCCAGGAAACTGCAGCTATCTTTAATCCACCATTAAATTGATGCTAAATATTTCATTGTAATATTTGCTTTTAGAAATGAGAACTAACCAGAAAAAATTTCTAATCTAATTAAAAAACAGTATAATAGTTAAAAAATAATCACCTAGAAAAATCAAAAGCTAATGGGAATAAAACATTGGATTTCCAAAGTTTCTATATGCTAGCATTGTTAAAGTAACATGAAAAAAACTGTTCACCAAATTATTTAAATATTTAATGTTTCTTATTTATTTTACCAAGAATATTTCATTATATATTTTACTGTGAAATACTTGAATCAAAGCTCATACTGTTAAGATTGTTTAAACATATATGTTGTAATTATTGTAACATGCTGGGTGCTTCAAACACTAGAAGAGTACACTGTATAAAGGGCTGTGGGAATTGCCAAATTTGTCTTTACTGCTTGTTATATTTGGTGTTGGCATTGGGTTTAGAACAGAAGGTAACTAAATCCATGTTTGCTTTAAAAATATTTCCGTCTTTTTCTTCACAGTGAAATGAAAACAACTATATTCCTGTCTCCTTAACCTTTAATATGGGGCAAAATTGATGCTAACCTTTCTGATGCATCTATACACTTTTGAAAGGAAAAATAAAACCCTAGAATTAAACTTTGCTAAGACACAAACTCCGCATTTCTTTTTAGTTATGCCCATGCCCTATATCCTGAGTCATGTCATAAACATGGCATTTAAAGAATTAAACATTAGACATTCAGTGATGTGTTCAGAAATAATGTATCACAACTTCTACAAGCCTTAATGAGGCTATCAGTGTACATTCCTGGGGTGGCTTGCTGAAAATGTATTGCTTTATGTCTGTAGTACTGTCCTTTTCATATAAAGTAGAAGCAAATGAAGAGTTGCTGCTCCATAAAGCTTAATATCCAAGTAAGGCAATCCCACGTCTATTTCAGACCTTACATTCAAGGTGATCTCTGGGAATTGTTGATTGAATAACTATGGCATGTTGTTCATCATTTTTATTAATAATGGAGAAGTTATCTATGTGGCATCAGTAGTTTTAAGTTGTAAGTTGCATTAAAACAGTATGTTTTAAAATAATCATAAAATTTGGTTATGTATTTGTTCAAATTATTTTCTGAAATGTGATTTTTCCTCTCATTATCCATAAAGACTGATATCAACAAATTTGAAGGGTCTTTGCATTATTCCTTTAAAACAGTGAAATATCCCTACCAAAATTCATGTGGAAACAATTTCCAATGTGGCAGTATTGAGAGGTAGGTCCTCTAAGAGGTGATTGGGTAATGAGGCTTCTGCCCTTGTGAATGGATTAACCCATTTGTGGATTAATCAGTTAGGGGATTAATGGACTATCATGGGAGGGAAACTGGTGGCTTTATAAGAAAAGGAAGAGAGCACATTGATACATGAGCACACTCAGCCCCCTCTCCATGTGATTCTCTGCACCACCTCAGGATTCTGGAGAGAGTCTCCGCCAGCAAGAAAACACTCATCAGATTCGACCCCTTGACTTTGAACTTCCCAGCCTCCAGAAGAGAAAAAATAAATTTTCTATCCTTATAAGTTACTTGGTTTCAGGTATTCTGTTGTAAGCAACAGGAAGTGAACTAAGACAGAGGATAATAGCCTGGTGTGGTGGCTCATGCCTGTAATCGCAGCACTTTGGGAGGGTAAGGCTGGTGAATCTCCTGAGGTCAGGAGTTCAAGGTCAGCCTAGCCAACATGGCGAAACCCCGTCTCTACTAAAAATACAGAAATTAGCCAGGTGTGGTGTCACACGGTTATAATCCCAGCTACTCAGGAGGTGAGGCAGGAGAATCGCTTGAACCTGGGAGTTGGAGGTTGCAATGAGCCTAGATTGTGCCACTGCACTGTTGTCTGGGCAACAAAGTGAGACTCTGTCTTAAAAAAAAAAAAAAAAAAAGACAGGATAACAATACTTTTATGCAATCTGTCATAGCAGTCTTTGGTGACAGCTAAATTTTCTCTATAGTTCTTATTTGAGCTATTATTATGTGGAAATATTTCAGAAGAACATGAGTTATTTTTTCAAGTAAATGATACTGCATATTCAATACATAGCTGTTAAATATCTAAATATATAATTCCTTTATGTGCAGTTTCCTTGATATATTTACTAAGGATATGTGAAGAAAATGAAAACAAAGTATACCATGTATATTGGGTAGAAATAATGGCTATAGAATAAAATAGCATGATGAGGGGAAAGTATAATGATTATGAAGGCATTCCTGGGGCAGGGAGGTGGTTATATATGAATAGAATGCAGAATAAAGTGAGAAAAGTCCATGGAAAAATCTCATGTAAGTGCACCGCAGACAAAGGAAAGAATAGGCATAAATTCCTGAAATAAGCATAAGCATGACTTCAAAGAAAGCCATTAAGACTAAATAAGAGGACATAAATTGGAATTGATGGAAATGATCATGGAAAAATACACAAGTATCAGGGATTGTTTCATGCCTGATACCGTGTACAAGTTACTCTAAAATTTTGGTTGCCTGAAAAACCACCATTTATTATTTTATGTGGGTCTTTGGGCCTAGTTCATTCCGTCTCTGCTGGGCTTGGTTACACATCTACTGGCACGTGGTGGTAACTCAGCTGGGGACAGTTTAGGATGGCCTCCAATGGGATGGCTCTTCTATGCCATGTGATTTCTCATCCTGCAGTACATAGCTCAGGTTTGTGCTTATAACAGAGGTAAGTGTCCAACAGAGAGCAAAACATGCAAGACTTCTCGTATTCTAGGTGTGAAACTGACAGTCCATTCTGCTGCCTGCCTTATATTGGGGTAAGTAAGTCATAAGGCCAACCCAGTTTTTATGGGGTAAAGAAACAGACTCCATCTTTTATTACTAGGAAGATTTGCAAAACCTATTGCAAAGGAAGAGTTAAGGCATTGAAAATATTTTGGCAACCAGTCTACCAAAGGAGGAGCTGGCTCATTAAGCTCTTACATATCATGAGATGAATTATTTTTTAAATTCTGTACATAATGAGAAATTATTATGGTTTTGAATAAACCAAGGAATAATTTCATTTCTGTTTTAGAAATGTTACTCTTTTGTATTGGGAGAGAATTTAATGTGAGGTGAGGTGTTAGCAGTAGAAAGGAGAAGAGAAATGAGGCTGTCTTAGTAGTCTTAGTGAAAAAAGATGATAGCATAAACCGGTGGTAGTAGTGAAGATAACAAACTGTTTTAATTTGGGTTGTGTGTTGATATTAGTGCTAACGTGATTTGTTGAATAATTGTGAGAGAATTAGAAGCCAAAATTTGTTTCTAGGTTTGTAGATTGAAAAATTTATTTATTTACCATTTGAGATATGATTGACATATAAAAAGATGTGTATTTTCATAGCTACATCTTAATGAGTCTGGGTTAAGTATACAAGTGTGAAACCATCACCACTATCAAGGTCATAAGCATGTCCATCTCTCACAATATTCTCTCAGCTATTTTATTATTAATATAATAATAATTATTATTATTAGGGGTTTATTGTTGTTAGAACACTTAACATAAGATCTATCCTCTTACCAAATTTTGAGTATGCAATACAGTATTGTTACTACTGGCACTATGCTTTATAGAAGATCTTTATAGAAGATCCTCTGAACTTGCTTCTCTTGCATGACTAAAACGTTTAACCATCACTTCCCAATTCCTTCTCCGTCAGCCCCCAGCAACCACAATTTACTCTTTGCTTCTGTGAGTTGACTATTTTAGTTTCCACATGTAAGTATGTCTCTTTCTGTGGCTGGATTATTTCACTTAATATTATGTCCTTCAGGTCTATCCATGTTGTTGCAAATCACAGAATTACTTTCCATTTTAAGGCTAATATTCCATTTGTGTGTGTGTGTGTGTGTGTGTGTTTCATGTTTTCTCATTCATTCATTGATGGACAGTTAAATTGTTTCCTTATGTTGGCTATTGAGAAGATTCTTGCTATGGGAGTGCAGATATCTGCTTGAGCTCCTGATTATCCTTGGGATAATCAGACATGAGATTGCTGAGTTATATCATAGTTCCATTTTTCGATTTTTTGAGGATCTTCTGTACTGTTTTCCATAATGACCATACCACTTTACATTCCCACCAATGGTGTGCAAGGGTTTCCTTTTCTTTAATCCTCACTGACACTTATCTGTTGTCTTTTTTGATAGTAGCCATCTAACTGTTATAAGGCAATATCTTATTGCGGGTTTGATTTTCCATTCTCTAATGCATAGTTGTTAAGCACCTTTTTATGTACTTGATGGCCATTTGTATGCCTTTTTTGAAAAAAAATTTACTGACTATTCTGTTTTTGTTCATTTTTAAATTGGGTTATTTGCTATTCAGTTGTATGAGTTCCTTGTATATTTTGCATATTAATCCCTCACCAGTATTAATATCTACAATGTATTCTCTCATTCAATAGGTTTTCTCTTCAATCTCTTGCTTTCTTTGCTGTGAAGAAGCTTTCTAGTGTGACATAAGTCCTACTTGTTTATTTTTGCTTTTGTTGCCTGTGCTTTTGGTGTCATATTTGAAAAAATTGCAAGGCCAATATCAAGGAGCTTTTCCCTTTATATATTTTTTCTATGAGTTTTAAGGTTTTAGGTTTACATTTAAATCTTCAATCCATTTTGCATTGATTTTTGTGTATGGTGTAAAATAAAGGTCCAATTTCCTTCTTTTGCATTTTGATATCTAGTTTATTCAACACCACTTACTGAACAGGCAATCCTTTCCCTGTTGTGAATTCTTGGCACTCTTGTTGAGGATAGATAGAGTTCACTAGATATGTGTGGGCTCCTTCTGTTTCATTGCTCTATGTTCCTATTTTAATGCCAGTACAAAACTGTTTGAATTAGCATAGCTTTGTAATATATTTTGAGGTCAGTTTGTATAATTCCTCTAGCTTTTCTCTTTCCGAAGATTGCTTTGGAAATTCAGACAGAGTCTTATGTGGTTCCACGTGAATTTTAGTTTATTTTTCTACTTCTGTAAAATAATGTCATTTGAATTTGTTAGGGATTATATTGCATCTGTAGTTCCCTTTGATTAGTCTGAACATACTAACAATATTAATTTTTCAACCTATTAATTTGTGGGTATTTTTCTATTTATTTAGAAAGTTACTTTAATTACTTTTATCAATTTTTATAGTTGTCAGTGTATAGATCTTTCACCTCCTTGTTTAAATACATTTTATTGTATTCTTTTGGGTGCCACTGTATTTTATCCTTTTAGGTGCTATTGTAAATGAAATTGGTTTATTCTTTTTCAGATGGATCATTTAAGTGTGTAGAAATGTAACTATTTTTTGCATGTTGCTTTTGTGTACCACAACTTTATTGAATTCTTTTGTTTCTTTACAGATTTTTTTATATCTATTCTAATAGATTTTTGGTGACATCTTAAAGGTATTCTACATACATAAGATTATATCATCTTCTAACAAGGACAATTTTAATTTTTCCTTTCTGACCTACACATATCTTTATTTCAGTTTATTTCCTATTTGCTCTAGTTAGGACTTTTAATACTATGAGGCAGCAAGAGTGGGCATTCTTTCTCGTGTTCCTCATCTTAGATAAAAAGCTCTCAGCCTTTCATCATTGAATATGATGTTAGCTGTGGGCCTATCATATAAGGCCTTTACAACAAAGTGTTGATGTACATTCCTTCAATACATAATTTATTGAGAGATTTTAATCATTAAGCAAATTCAAATCCTATAAGATGCTTTTTCTACATCTATTGAGATGATCAAATGATTTTATCCTTCATTCTGTTAATGTGGTGTGTCAAACTTATTGATTTGCATATGTTGAACCATCCTTGCATCTCAGAGATAAATTTTACTTGATCATGGTGTGTGACATTTTTTTTTTTTTTTTTTTTTTTTTTTTTTGAGGCGGAGTCTCGCTCTGTCGCCCAGGCTGGAGTGCAGTGGCCGGATCTCAGCTCACTGCAAGCTCCGCCTCCCGGGTTTACGCCATTCTCCTGCCTCAGCCTCCCGAGTAGCTGGGACTACAGGCGCCCGCCACCTCGCCCGGCTAGTTTTTGTATTTTTAGTAGAGACGGGGTTTCACTGTATTAGCCAGGAGGGTCTCGATCTCCTGACCTCATGATCCGCCCGTCTCGGCCTCCCAAAGTGCTGGGATTACAGGCTTGAGCCACCGCGCCCGGCCTGTGTGACATTTTTAATGTTCTATTATATATGATTTTTAGTACTTTTTGAGGATTTTAAAACACTATGTTCATCAAGGATATTGGCCTGTAATTTTTCATTTATTCATTTATTTTTGTAGGGTCCTTGTCTGGCTTTGGTATTAAGATAATGCTGACCTATAGAATAAACTTGAAAATATTCCTCTTGCTTAAAATTTCTGGAAGAGTTAGAGAAGAAGTGGTATTAGTTCTACTTTAAATGTTTGGTAAAATTCAGCTGTGAAGATATCACATCTTTGTTGTTGTTATTGGAATCTTTTTGATTACTGAGTCAATCTCATCACTCATTAATAATCTGTTTCGATTAGTATTACTTCATGGTGCAGTCTTGATAGGTTGTATGTCTATAGGAACTTATTCATTTGTTTTAGGTTATCCAATTTATTGGCATAAAATTTTTCTCTTATGATCCTTTGACTTGGTGTAGTATCAGTTATAATGTCTCTTAGTTCATTTATAATCGTATTTGAGTCTTCTCTTTTTCTAAGTTTATCTAACTAAAATTTTGTCAATTTTATCTCTTTAAAAAAACTCAGTTTGATTATTTCCATTTTGATTCTAGTGTCTATTTGATTGATTTCTGCTCTAATGTTTACTATTTTCTTCCATCCGATATTCTTTTTTTTTGTTTCTTGAAGAGTAAATTTAAGATTTTTCTTTTTTCTTTATGTAGGCATTTATAAACCTCCCTCTTAGAACTGCTCTTACTTTATCTCATAAATTGTAGTATATTATATATTGTATTTTCTATTTAGTTTGTTCCAACATATTTTTATTTATATTTTTATTTTTCTTTGACCAATTGTTTGAGTGAATTGCTTGATTACCAAATAATTGTAATTTTTCCTGTTTCCTCCTGTTATTAACTTCTAGTTTCATACTTTGGTAGTTAAAAAGTAACTTTTTATGATTTTAATATACTTAAATGTGTTTAGACTTGTTTTCTGGCCTAACGTATGATCTATTCTGAATAATTTTCATGTACACTTGAGAATAATGTATACTCTACTGATGTTAAATAGAATATTTCCAATATGTCTAGTAGGTGCATGTGGTCTATACTGTTGTTCAAGTTCGCTGTTTCCTTGTTGAATTTCCGCCTGAATAATATATTGCTGAAAGTAAAGTATTGTCATCCTCTACTATTGTACTGCGCTTGATTTCTCCCTTCAGTTCTATCAGTATTTTCTTTTTATAATTAGGGGCTCTATAGTTTGGTGCACATATATTTACAATTGTTATAACCTCTTGATAAATTGATCTTTCTATCATAACATAATGACTTTGTCTCTTAATGAGAGTTTTTGATTTAAAACTTTTTTGTCAGAAAAGTGTGACTACTCTGGTTCGCTTTTGGATACCATTTCAATGGAATATCTTTTTCCAACCCATCACTTTCAGTCTATGTATATTCTTAAATCTAAAGTGAATCACATATGTAGCATATGGATCTTATTTTTAATCCTTTCAGTTATTCTATATATTTTGATTAGACAATGTAGTCTATTTACATTAAAGTTATTGATAGTAGAGTTAATACTGCCATTTTGTTAATTGTTTCTCATGCTTTTGTAGTTATTTAGCTCTTTTCTTCCCATCTTGCTAGCTTCCTTTGTGATTTGATATTTTTTTTGATAGTGGCATTCTTTAAATCTTCTTCATTTTTTGTGTATCTGCCAAAGATATTTTTATTTATAATTACTGTGCACCTTACACTAAAATCCTATAATACCATTTTAAGCTGATAACTGGATACAAAACTTCAAACTTACATGTTTTTCTACCTCATTATTCATTATCAGTATCACAGTTGACATCTTTTTATGTTGCATATCCATTAACAAATTATTGTTGTTATATTTACTTTTATACTTTTGTCTTATAATTTATATA
The DNA here is from genome assembly GCF_009764315.1 of Trachypithecus francoisi. Classification (NCBI taxonomy): domain Eukaryota; kingdom Metazoa; phylum Chordata; class Mammalia; order Primates; family Cercopithecidae; genus Trachypithecus; species Trachypithecus francoisi. Next base: position 173,232,306 of record NW_022681454.1, on the reverse strand, counting down.
CTAGAATTAAAAGTATGTACCACCATTGCACTATTAGAGTATTCTGAATTTGACTATATACTTACCTTTGCTAGTGAGTTTATACTTTATGTTTTCATATTGCTAATTGGCATTATTTTATTTCAACTTAAAGAACTCCATTTAGCATTTTTTGTAAAGCAGGTGTAGTGGTAATGCATTTCTCCAGCTTTCATTTGTTTTGGAAAGTGTTTTATCTCATCTTCATTTTTTTTTTTTTTTTTCAAGACAGAGTCTTGCTCAGTCGCCCAGGCTGAAGTACAGTGGTGCAATCTCAGCTCACTGCAAGCTCTGCCTCCCAGATTTACACCATTCTCCTGCCTCAGCCTCCCTAGTAGCTGGAACTACAGGTGCCAACCACCACATCCGGCTAGTTTTTTCTTTTTCTTTTATTCATTTTTTTTTTTTTTAGTAAAGACGGGGTTTCACCATGTTAGCCAGGATGGTCTCAATCTCCTGACCTCATGATCCACCCACCTCGGCCTCCCAAAGTGCTGGGATTACAGGCATGAGCCACTGCACCCGGTCTCTCATTTTCATTTTTTAAAGGCAGCTTTGCCAGGTATAGTATTCTTGGTTGCTGTTTTGTCTTTTTTTCTCCTTTCAGCTGATTGATTATATCATCCCACTGACTCCTGGCATGCATTGTTTCTACTGGGAAACCTACAGATAGTGAAGGTAGCCTTGCATGTGATGATTCACTTTTCTCTTTATGTTTTAAAAATTATCTTTGTGTTTGACTTAGACATATTGCTTATGTGTCATGGTGAAGATCTCTTTATACTCAATCTATCTGGAGTTCTTTAGGCTTTATATATTGAAATGTTCATTTTCCTCTCCAGATTTCAGTTTTAGGTCATTATTTATTTAGATAAGCTTTCCACATCTTTTTCTCTTCTCCTACCAAGACACATATAATGTGTATATTGGTTCACTTTATTTTGTTCCATAAGCCCAGTAGGCTTTCTGTTTCATCAGTCTTTTTTCCTTTGCTTTCTTCTAACTGAATCGTTTCAAAAGATCTGTATTAAAGTTTGATTTTTTATTCTGCTTCATTTAGTCTGTTTTGAAGATCTTTTTCATGTTTCAGTTCAGACATTGTGTTTTTCAGATCCAGAATTTTTGTTTAGTTCTTTTAATGATTTATATCTCTTTGATATATTTCTCATTTGGTGAATTTTCTCATTCAGTATGTATTTTCCTGAATATATTTAATAGTCTGAGTTCTTTTGTAGTTCACTGAGTTTCTTTAAGATTATTATTTTGAATTATTTGTCAATTAATAGATCTCATTTCTTTGGAGTTTTATAGTTTTATTTTGTTCCTTTAGTAGCGTCATAACAATTTGTGTTCCACAAATTGTTACATTACTCTCTTTACATTTGAAGCATCAGTTATTGAGGCATCTTATATTTCTGTCTTCACTAACTGGCTTAATGAGAGAATGACCTTCACCAGTGAGCCCAGCTAGACATTCTTGGGTCTCTCATACCTTTACAATTGATGCACCCACCCCACTTTTCTTGACCCTTTTTAGGGGCAAAGTCAGGATTGTTTGCCTTCACTCAGCCTCACAACACCAAGACTAATGCTGGCAGCTTCCTGTTTATTTTCATTATGGTAGTGCCTTGAAGTATTCAAGGTTGTGAGCCTTCTTCCAAATGAGCAGAATTGAGCTGGTTGCAACAATACACACCTGCTGTTGAAATCTATGTGTTGGCCGGGCGCGGTGGCGCAAGCCTGTAATCCCAGCACTTTGGGAGGCCGAGACGGGCGGATTATGAGGTCAGGAGATCGAGACCATCCTGGCTAATACGGTGAAACCCCGTCTCTACTAAAAAAAATACAAAAAACTAGCCGGGCGTCGAGGCGGGCGCCTGTAGTCCCAGCTACTCGGGAGGCTGAGGCAGGAGAATGGCGTGAACCCGGGAGGCGGAGCTTGCAGTGAGCTGAGATCCGGCCACTGCACTCCAGCCTGGGCGGCAGAGCAAGACTCTGTCTCACAAAAAAAAAAAAAAAAAAAAAAACGAAATCTATGTGTTGTTTTCAGGAGCTCACATGGTTCACACCTGGGATGCCCCTGGTGCCACCCACTAGAGGTTGGGAGCAGATCATCTGGCTGTGGCAAAGGGATCTTCAGGCAGAAAGGACATCCTGTGGGGTTCACAGATGGACCTCTTGATGGATTCCACAAGCCCGTTGGTAGGAGTGGCAACCAGCTGTTGAGAACTGTGTGGCAGTTGCTGTGCATTCCTTCCCCTTCTCACTGCTCTTAGTTGTCCCCAGATGATTCAGCCATGCTGTTTCTCTTGGCATATTGGGTCCCACAAGACCTACCTGAAACATTGAGAAGTGAGCATCCCAAGAAGCATCCAACAAGGCTGGGAAGCCAGGTGTCCACTTTGATTTTCCTTTTTAATGTGGGAGAAATTGTGGGCTGAGGGAACCTCTCTCAGCACTGAGCTGTGCTATCTTAGGATAGAGGTGACAAAGGTTAAGTGAAATCAGTTTTCTGAAATTCTCCAATGAATCCATTCTTGGATTTTTGGTCCCACTGAGGTGCTGGAACCTCTCAACTAGACCCTGTGGCTTCCAAAAAGATATTCATGTCTGTGGATGGTTGCCAATACTGGGAGCATGAAGGCTAGAGTTCCTAATTCCACCAATTTCCTGATGTCTCTCAAAAGCAGATGCTAGAAATTTTTCAGAGTTTTTTTTTTTTTTAATTTGGACACTTACATTTCTTAATTATAATAATTTTGCTGCTTGATCAGTGTGCTGACTCTAATTGAGTTAATTATGCTTCTGAAGGATAAATGCCTCAATTTTTAGAAAACTGTGTTTTAGAGAATCATTTTGATAATTTGGAGATAACTGGGTTTAGGCAAATATACATTTTAATGATGAAACTTGTTATCCTTTATATTTATGTGAAGGTGAAGAAATACGATATGAAAAATAAAAACTTCAGGAATACCAGTTCTAAAATTGTTTTTTAAATCTCAAGATCCTTACTCCTTTAAAAATTGAGATGCTTTAAAGATATTTTGTTTATGTTGACTGTATCTATCAAGATTTACTGTAATAGATTTTAACACTGAGAATGTTTAGAATATTCTTCTATCAATTCACTCAATAGTAATAATAAAAATCATACTAATCTTAAGATATATTATTTTTGAAATAAATACAATTATTTATACATTTCTAAAAAATTAATGAGAAATATGGTGGTGCATTACATCTTTGAAAATCTCTTTAATGTTCACCTTAATAGAAGATAACTAATTTATCTTGCCTAGTTGCATATTCAACTTATTATAACATGTTATTTGGACTTAAGTATATAAAATTGAAACGGGAGGATATTGAAGACCTCTGGCAGCATTTGCTGGATCTGGAGAACATTTCAGCAACTAATTTGAGAAATGCTTTTCTAGAATCACTGCTCTAAAGAATTTGGTTAGCTACCCAAGTTTTGTGAGGATACTTTACTTTTACTAGAGAACTTAAATACAGAGCACGTGTTATTTTTGTCCTCAGTGCACACTTATTGCTATTGTAATGAAAAAGGGGTACTTGAGAGCTGGCATTACACATGTTAACCTTTTTTGACATGCACTTTGTATCCTGGGTGAATTTATTCTTAATTTATCAAATACCCTTATGTTATTATGAACTTTTATGGTGATACCCGTGTCAGTTTGCTAGAACTAATATTCCACAGACTGAGTGCTTTAGCAACAGAAATTAATTTTCTCAGAGTTCTGGGGGCTGTGAAATCCAAAGTTAGTGTCAAGAGGTTTGATGTCTTCCGAGGTCTCTCCCTTTGACTTACAGATGGCCACTTTTATACTGTGTACTCACATGGTGTTTTCTCTACTCATGCACATCCTGATGTTTCTTTATGTGTCCAATTTTTCTCTTCCATAAGGATATCAGTCAGATTTTACAGATCACACTCTAATGGTTTTCTTTTAACCTAATCACCTCATAAAAAACAAAAACAAAACAAACAAACAAAAAACTCATCACCAAATATTATCACATACTGGGGTACTTAAGGGAGGACATCATTAAGCCCAAACAATACTTCGTCTTCAATCTCCATATGGTTCTTACCCATCTAGCTATATCATAATATATAATACTTTAGTTTAGAAGTACAAAGAAATAGCAATAAAAGAGAGATTATTCTATATTTTGTACCAGTAAAAACTATAGTTTCACAGATATGTTATGTAACTACAGCTGCCCCCTAAACAACACAGGTTTGAATTGTGTGACCCTACATATACACAGAATTTTCTTTAATAAACATTGCATTGAGTGTACCTGCTACTCTTGCCTTCACTTTCACCTCCCGTACCTCTTTTGCCTCTGCCATTCCACAGACAGCAGAACAACCCCTCCCTCCTTGTCCTCTTCCTCAGTCTACTCAACACGAAGATGACAAGGATAAATATCTTTATAATGATTTGTTTCTTCATAATAAATAGAAATATATTTTCTCTTTCTTATGATTTTCTTAATATTTTCTTTTCACTAGCTTACTGTATTATAATAATACAGGATATAATACATATACAAAATCTGTGTTAATTTACTGTTATCTGTTAGGCTTCTGGTTATCAGTAGACTATTAGTAGTTAACTTTTTAGGGAGCCAAAAGTTATGTATAGACTTTTGACTGTGTAGGTGGTCAGTGTCCCTAATCTTTGTATTGTTCAAAGGTCAACTATAAAGCATAACTTTTGACTAAATAAAGCTAAATTTTTGAAATGATAAAGCAGCAAATATTTAGTAAGAAAATAATTCTAGAAGGAAGATGGCAAAATGGAACCCTCCAGCAATTGTCCCCCTATAGGAACACAAAATTTAACAACTATATAAACAAGAAATTACCTTCAAAAGAAACAAAATCAGGTGAACAATTACAGTACCTGGTTTTAACATAGTATCAAAAAAAGAGGCATTGAAGTGGGTAGAAAATACATTCTTGCATTGTCTACAGAACCCCTCCCCCAGTAATCAGTCCTGGAATGACAGAGCGAAAAAGACAAAAGAAAAACATTTAGCCAAATCAAATTTAAGGTAGCTTAATTTAGCAATGAATGATTTGCAAATTGGTTGGCCTTCTGAACCAGAGTAGTCTCAGAGACTCTAGCACAGTCATGTGGTGGAAAAAGATTTATGGACCAAAAAAGGAAGGTGACATACAAAAAATGGAAGTGATGTGCACAAACAGCTGCATTGGTTACAGCTCAGAGTTTCACCTATTTGAATAAGTTTCAAACAGTTAGCTACATTTGATTGGCCAATACTCAGTGATTGGCACAAGTGTCAGCTTTGGTCCATTTATACCTCTTGTGTATTAATGAATTTGTTATTAATGAACTTCAAGAAAACACAGGTAAGGAATTCAGAATTATATCAGAGAAATTTAGTAGAGATTGAAATATTAAAAATCAAGCTGAAAATCTGTAGCAAAAAAATTCAATCAACAAACTGAAAAATGCATCAGCATCGTTCAACAGCAGAATTGATCAAGAATAAAAAGAATTTGTTAGCTTGAAGACAAGCTATATGAAAATACCAGAAGAGAAAAAATAAAAAAAATTTAAACCATGAGCATGCCTGCCATATATAGAAAACAGCCTCAAAAAAGGCAAATCTAAGAATTATCGGCCTTAAAGAGAACATAGAGATTGAAGAAGAAAGTTTATTCAAAGAAATAAAAACGGCCGGCGCGGTGGCTCAAGCCTGTAATCCCAGCACTTTGGGAGGCCGAGACGGGCGGATCACGAGGTCAGGAGATCGAGACCATCCTGGCTAACACGGTGAAACCCGTCTCTACTAAAAATGCAAAAACTAGCCGGGCGAGGTGGCGGGCGCCTGTAGTCCCAGCGACTCGGGAGGCTGAGGCAGGAGAATGGCATGAACCTGGGAGGCAGAGCTTGCAGTGAGCTGAGATCTGGCCACTGCACTCCAGTCCGGGCGACAGAGCGAGACTTCGCCTCAAAAAAAAAAAAAAAAAAAAAAAAAAAAAAAAAAAAAAGAAATAAAAACATAATTTTCCAAACCTAGAGAAACATATGAATATTCAGGTACAAGAAAGTCATAGAACACTAAGTAGGGTCAACCAAAATGAGATTACCTCAAGGCATATATTATTCAGACTCTCAAAGGCGGGGGATAAAGAATAATCCTAAAAGTGGCAACACAAAGAAGTAAATAACATACAAAGGAGCTCTGATGCATCTAGCAGCAGACTTCTCAGGAGAAACTTTACAGTCCAGGAAATATTAAAATAACATATTCAAACTGCTGAAGGAAGAAAACAAAAAGAAAAACAACAAAACACACACACACACACACACACAATGACTTTCAACTTAGAATATTATGTCAAGCAATGCTTTCCTTCAAACATAAAGGAGCAACATTTTCCAAGACAAAAAAAGTTGAAGGGTTTCATTAACACTAGACCAGTCCTTTAAGAAATGCTGAAGTGAATTCTTCAGTATCAGAAAAAAAGGATGTTAACAAACAAGAAATCCTCTGAAGGTATAAAATTCACAAGTAATAGCAAGTACACTAATACAAAATATTCTAACACTCTAATTTTGGTGTATAAAATAGTCAAAGATTTAGTAAGAAGACTAAAAGACAAACCTATCAAAGATAACAACTTTTTAAAAAATAGTAGAACACAATATAAATAGAACAAAAAGTCAAAAAGGAGGACAGGAATGGAGATAAAATGCAGAGGGTTTTTTTGTTTGTTTGTTTGCTGTCTCTTTATTTGTATTTGTTATTTTCACTGTAATCACACTTAAGTTGCCATCCTAATCGGTTATAAGATGCTATTTGCAAGTCTCATAGTAACCACAAAATAAAAACCAATAACAGATACACAAAAGATGAAAAGCAAAAAATTAAAACATACTACCATACAAAAATCACTATTATACAATGGTAGACAGGAAGGAAGGAAAAAAGAAAGAGAGGACCAACAAACCCACTAGAAAACAAATAACAAAATGGCAATATTAACAGTAAGTCCTTTCCTATGAATAATAATAACATTGAACTTAAATAGACTAATTTTCCAACCAAAACACAGCATGGCTAACTGGATTTAAAAAAAAAAAAAAACACCCAACTAAATGGTGTCTGTATGAATCTCAATCCATAAAGATATATATATATATATAGACTAAAAATAAAGAAAAAAATCATGCAAATGGAAACAGAAAAAGAGTTGGAGTAGCTATGCTTATATCAGATGTAATAGATCATGACAAAAATTTTAACATGTGACAAAGAATGTCATTATATATAATAAAGCAATAAGTTCAGTAAGAGGGTATAACAATTGTAAATATCCATGCACCCAAAACTGGAGTACTCGGAGAAATAAAGCAAATATTATTAGACCTTAAGAGAGAGATAGATTCCAATTCAGTTAAAGCTGGAGACTTCAACACGCCACCCCACTTTTGGCATTGGACAGCTCATCCAGATAAAAAATTAACAAAGAAATAATGAGCTTAATCTGCACTATAGACTAAATGCACTTAACAGATATTTACAGAACATTTCATTCAACAGTTGCAGAATACACTTTTTTCTCTTTAGCACATGGAAAATTCACAAAGATAGACCATATGTTAGTCCACAAAACAATTCTCAAAAATTCTGAAAAACAGAAATCATATCAAGTATTTTATCTGAATACAACATAATAGAACTAACATTAAAAATGAGCAATTTCAGAAAGTATACAAACATATAGAAATTAAGCAATGTGCTCCCAAATGACCATTGACCAAAGGTCAAATAAAAGAAGAAAATTAAAATACATCTTAAAACAAATAAAAATGGAAACACAACATACCCCAGTCTATGGGGTACAGCAAAAGCAGTGCAAAGAGGGAAATTTACAGCAATAACTGCCTACATCAGAAAGGTAGAAAAACTTCAAATAAACAACAGAGTGATGAATCCTAAAGAATCAGAAAAGCAAGAGCAAACGAAACTCAAAATTAATAGAAAAAAGTAAAGATCAGAGCACAAATAAAATTGATACTCAAAAAAATACAAAAGGTAAAATTGAAAGTTAGGTTTTTGAAAAGGTAAACAAAATTGATAAATCTTTAACCAGACTGAGAATAAAAGAGATAAGGCCCAAATAAAACCAGAGATGAAAAAGGGGACATTACAACTGATACCACATTTCAAAGGATCATTAGAGACCATTATGAGCAACTGTATGCCAGTAAACTGGAAAACCTAGAAGAAATGGGTAAATTTCTAGATATATACCACCTACCACAACTGAACTATGAGAAAACTCAAAACCTGAATTGAACAATACCAAGATAAAAACCTGAACTGACAAATATCAAGATAAGAAAAAAGAAAGTTTTCCTCAAAGAAAAACTGAGGACCCAATGGCTTTATTGCTAAATTCTACCAAACATTGAAAGAGTGGCTAATAGCAATTCCATTAAGACTCTTCCGAAAAATTGCAGAGAAGGAAATACTCCCAAAGTCTTTCCACAAGACCACTATCACTCTGATGCTGAAACCAGACAAAGATGCAACAACAAAAGGTAACAACAGGCCAATATGTCTGATGAACACAGTTGCAAAAATTCTCAACAAAATAGACTTTGCTGGTGCCTCATCAAAAATGCTTGTGCCAGAAAAAAATCAAGTGGTAAATTTGTCTCAGCCATGACCTCTGAATAAACAAAATATATGTTGAACTAGTTCAAAGCTGCAACAAGAATTCCTCATATAGTTTCTCTCTTCTCTTTCAGAAACAGTCATTGGTAACATTACACTGTTTTTAATTCATAAATGATGTTGACATTTATTCTATTTTCTTGTTATAATTATAACTGAGGGATGAGGGGACAATCCTAGATAATCAAAACATCTACAGAGTAGCACTGTTTCTGTAGACCTGGCTTCAAGGGATTTTGCCATATCAGGGCCTGCCATAATTAAGGACTGTCATTCATCAGTCTTCATGCTACTCCAGGACTGTAATATTTCAGGTTCTGTCATGTTTCAGGGATTCCCATATTCTAGTGCGCTGTGCAGAAAGGAAATTGAGCTAAGACTGAAAGGTATGAGCTACAACTCTGGCTTGCTGGAATGGCTCCTAGGCATAGACATTCAAGGAGATGACAGAAAAGAGGCAAGCTCAAATGCCTGTGAATAGATCACTCCCAGTCCCAGCCAGTTCTCTACTTCATGATCTCAATGGCCTTGGTCTAAAGAAAAATGGGTTAAAGCAAAACTCAAACTCATGTTTAATGGTTAGAAGAAACTAGTCCCAGAAAAAATGGGAATAATGTCAGAAAGAATTTCCCTATTTTTCAAAGAAAACAATGTCTACACCCATGACACACTTAAGCGACAAAGAAATAAAGGAGAATATATGCAAATTTACTGAAAAAGAAGACGGTGGAAGGAGGAGAAGGAGAAGCAAAAACAGGAGGAAAAGGAAGTAGAGAGGAAAGAGGAGGGTGAGTAAGAGAGGGAAAAAAGAATGCAAAATGCAACTGAGAAATTCAATCAAGAAGAGAAAGCATGATTCAAAAATCAGAAGCAGATTCCCTAGTTGTAGTTTATTTCATAGATAAATTAAATGAATTCACTAAATCATCATATTCAAATACAAACCAATAAAATAACATGTGGAAATGAGATTGCAGAGTGAGGGAATCAGAATCAGAATCAATCTAAGATAATTATAGTACAAATGAACAATTTAGAAAAAAAGGACAGGAAGGAATGCTCCAATTTTTCCAGAAGGGAAGCATTTCAAAAAACTGGCCTTGAAAATCTATTTCGAGTAAACAAATCTGTCCAATTAACCAGGGTTAATTGCTATAGGTCATTGATCTTGAGGCACACTACTTTTAAGATTTTGACACTTAGGGAGAAAAAAACTAGTTGAGATGTCTCATATAAAAAGCAGAGCATCACAACCGCCCTAAGTTTGTAACTTATGCATAGAAAAAGACATGAACTGTATAAAAAGGAAAGTAAGAGACTATTGAACGTGGGATTCAGGCCTGAGCAGGTGAGGCAGAAGTTGAAATGATGAGGGGTGGTACAGTTAGATATAGGTTATTTTCAATGATTTAGCTTTGTTGAGGATGACAGATTTGTGCTTAATAATTATGGCTATTATCATCATACTTTTTTTTTTTTTTTGAGATGGAGTTTTGCTCTTGGTACACAGTTGTAGTGCAATAGAGCCATCTCGGCTCACCACAACCTCTGCCTCCCGGGTTCAAGAGATTCTCCTTCCTCAGCCTGCTGAGTAGGTGAGACTACAGGAGCGTACCACCATACCCCGCTAATTTTGTATTTTTAGTAGAGATAGGGTTTCTTCACGTTGGTCAGGCTGGTCTCGAACTCCCACCCTCAGGATCCACCCGCCTTGGGCTCCTAAAGTGCTGAGATTTATTATTATACTTTTTAACTAAGATTTAACATAATGCAGGAAAGTACACACAACCTTTAACTTGAAAACATTTGCATATATACTACCACATGTAACTGCCCCTCAGATTAAGATAAAGAACATTTCCAGCATCAGAGAAGTTTCCTTTGTGCCTGAAAACATTCTCTGCTCTGTTAGGCAGAAACAGTGATTAAAGCTAAATGTAACCCCGCATTGAACCAGGTCAAGGAGCTGTGGCTGTAGTTTAGAGTGAGTCTGCGTTTGGCTTGTTTCTGTTTCTTGGGTGTAGCCCTCCTGGAATTTTGATTGACAAGCTTTTGGCCCCGGCGTGAGATGCAGTTTGGTGTTTTTGAATGTAGAAACTCGCTCTGCACCCCCATCCTCCTGAGGCTTCAGAGTCCTGCCCATGTTCCTTGAGTGGGAAACCAGTGGCATATTTGACAAAGCTTTCCCCTCCAATGGGACTTTTCTCCCAAGAATCGTCAGAGTGAGCAAGTTTCATCTATCTTTCTGGCCCAGCTAATGCTCTTCTTATTCTTACCTGTCTCCTCCGCTTTGAACATTCTCCCCCAGGGAAACGTTGAGCTTAGTGTTTTTATTTAGCTTTAAGTCCCTGCAGGATCAAAATCTAGCAGGTATCTTTATGTGTTGAAACTCCTTCACTGTAAATGAATTTTGTTTCCTAATTCTCCCAGTTTGCTTCCACGCTCAGTAAAAGCTTCTCTGGTTTCTCTTTCTTCCGAGAATTCCATCTGCCTCGGCTACTCTATGGAGGATCCTGCACGTCCCCTTCTCGGGCTCACCTCTGGCAATATCGGTTGAGCTCTTAAAATCATCTTTCTTTTGTGAACGTCTGTATTAGTCTGTTCTCGCACTGGTATAAACAACTACCGGAGATTGGGTAATTTATAAAAATAAGAGGTTTCATTGACCCAGAGTTCCACGGGCTGTACAGGAAGCATGTTGGGGGGAGGCCTCCGGAAACTGACAGTCATGGTGGAAGGTGAAGGGGAAGCCAGCATGTCCTACATGGCTGGAGCAGAAGGAAGAGAATGTGAAGTGGGAGGTGCTGCACATTTGTGTGTGCGTGTGTTTTGAGGGGGAGTCTCGCTCTGTTTCCCAGGCTGGAGTGCAATGGCACAACCTCAGCTCACTGCAACCTCCACCTCCCGGGTTCAAGTGATTCTCTTGCCTCAGCCTCCCGAGTAGCTGGGCTTACAGGAGCCCGCCATCACGCTTGGCTAATTTTTATACTTTTAGTAGAGACAGGTTTTCACTATGTTAGCCAGGCTGGTCTCCAATTCTTGACCTCTGGCAATCTGCCCTCCTAAGCCTCTCAATGTGCTGAGATTACAGCCATGAGACACCTTGCCCAGCACTACACACTTTTAAACAACCAGATCTTACGAGAATCAGTCACAAGACGGCACTAAGGGGGCATGGCACTAATTAGAAACCCCTCCCATTATCCAATCACCTCCCAACCACCCCACCTCTAACACTGCCAATTACAATTCAACATGAGATTTGGATAGGGACACAGACCCAAACCATATCAACTTCCAATTATGGGCGTGAATGATTATGTTTATTCTACCTCTAACCTATTCATTTCCAACCATGAACTGGGATAATCATAACTAGAAGACAAAGTTGTTTATCTTATTCAGTGACAAGGTAGGGAAATTATTTTATTGCTAAGTGACAAGCACCTATTAATGTGAGTAAAGCACGTGACAGCTCAGGTCCTAAAGCGTCATTTCTATATATACATCTTGCAGTAACAGGATGTTCTCTGGATTAGCTTTTTAAATTTACTCAGATGTGAATTTTATAAGAGTTGATAAGAAGAGGTTAAAGGATGCTGGGAATAGATATCTGGACAAATCAAAGTTTTGTTTAAAAAAGGGTCCTTTAAATTAGATTACTCCATATAAATGTGATAGAGTTTGGGCCATGCTATTCTTACTTGCACAAAATTTGAATATCTGATGCTTGAGCAAAGATCCTCAAACTTCGCTCACATGCTAAAAGCTATAAAATTATATTTATTTGCAATCATTAAAATATTATACAAATTACTTCTTTGGGCAAAGCAGGAATTTTTCTTTTAGAGAAGCTGAATTTCCAAACTTAATCCAATGATTAACTGATAATTTATTTTCATGTAATATGGCTAAGTATATGTCATATGGTTAAACATTGTTTGAAGATGTTCGTGTATTAAAATATTCGTATAAAATAGTGGAATATGCTATAGCTTTAGATGGGGGCTAAAAGCTGAGCACTTTCAATTACATGCTGGTAGATCACTGGAAATGTGGAGATGAGGACATTCAAGTTACACTTTGCAAAAATCTACACACAAAAGGAAGTATAGAGAATGATGAAATAGATATTTTCTTATGAAAATATTTATTAGCTGAAACATGTAAATATTACATTATTCTTATATTACAGGAAATGAGGTTCAGTGATGTGTCTTTTGTTTCCTTTTGTAATAATCAGTAGTATATTAAATGCTCTTATTTAAAAACTTTTATATTTATGTCATATTATAGCATGTCAATTTAATTTTTGTATAATTTTTATATTATTTTTATGAGACTATTTTACTGTTTACCCTGCCTTCTTTTTAAGGCTCCCAGTAGATATGTATTTTTGTTTCTACTTCAAGTATGGAATGAGATTAGAAAATAATAGCACAAATTATCATAAAGAAAATATGTTGAAACATCTGGAAATATAATTATATTTTAAAATACTGAGTTGAGTGGAGTCTGTCTGTATAAATTTATATACACAAGATATGCACTCTTCAAAATGTTATTGTCTTTATTCATTGTATATAAATGACAAAGTTGAATTATGATAGAAACATTGTGAGCCTGATAATCATATGGTTTGCATCATATTATCTTTCAACTTTTCTGTAGCTTTGAGATTTTTTTCAAAAATTTTTTTAAACTGGAAAAATATGACAAACACTCAAATTTTGGTGAGGTAGCATGTCTAAGATAAAAAACAAAGCTTCTTTTCAGCGTCTAAGTCATGTCTCATCATGGCCCTGATACCCTTTACCCCCAACTCATTTAGGTTGAGGAGTTCTGTGCCAAGATGCAGTACATTCTTCACAGAAATGTTCCTTCTTCCATGTTGCGAAACCCCAATGTTTTTCATGTTTAATCCCTCCAGGACTTTTCTAAAGCCTCCAAATCCTACTCTCCAACTGTTGAGCCCTGGCTATAGGTAGAGGGAATAGAACTCTTCCTGACTCCACTCACCAAGAAGAGTTAGTCCAATTGCTTATTGGCGCGCTGTATTCCTGTCAGGGAATGAGATGAGGTCTTAAATTATCTCTGCCACATAAAACTTATGAGAGTTCTTGAAACATTCGAGTATATCTGGCTGTAACTGATCAGACATGGACTGCCTACTGTGAAATTCTATAAAAACACATTGTTAGAGTCGTAGTTAGAATTGCTGCACTCATTTTGTGGGCTTAACAGCCATTGAGATGAAGATGTCATTTAGGTTTGGTTCTGTGCCCTAAAATTAGCAGTGTTCCTCCTTGGCATTTTTATCCCCAACGATGCTAATTGTTCTTCCAGCACTCTGTTTAATTTCTGTGGGGTTTGCTATTCTGCCTGTCATCTGTCTTCCTGAGCCTCTGTCAGTGATCTATGAGGCAACTGATTGTTCCTGTCAGCCTACCTTAAAGAGCCAATGAAAATGAACACCTCTGAAACTGCGCCCAAGCAACACTGGCTTCTGATGTGTTCATTTTCACGCCCTTCTTTGGCTACACTCTATTACTTTCATCTTATGTGCTATTTTATAATGTGACCTTTGTCATAAAAAAAAACCCTACTTGAATTTTAAGTGGTAGTTAAGAGAAAGCAATGTTGTGAAAAAGGAGAAAAAAAGGAAAATAGGCTTTCCTTTTAAGGTGTTGCTTGTTATATGCAAGAGTGTTAATCACAGCCAGAATGAGACTTTCAAATCTCAACAAAATAATAGATCAATGCTTCTGAGTTTTTGGTCAGGGAAATGTGTCGTTTTTATTTTATAGAAAACACAACTTCTTTGATAACCTTGTTTTTCATTGTTGCGTAAAATATGAGTTTATGTATTTTTATTTAGTTTCTCATTGACTGGGCATACTATCATGCTATGGTGTTTTGTATGAAATGAACACATAATGTTAAGAATCCTGTCACCCCTAACTAAGGGTGTGGAGGAGACTCTGTGTTCAAAATGTTCCAGTTTTTATCCTGAATTTTTTGAAGGACTTTCTGCTGACTGGTGAGTGCATTAAAATTTGAAATTTCTCTAGTAATCATGCCCATTTTGTATTAAATGTATATCCAGATGACATCTGCTTCAAAAATGTTACGAAGCTAAAATGGTTACAGAGTAATTTATTAAAATAGAAATTTGTTTCTTTGGTCTTTGTATTATCCTCTCCAGTGCTCTACAAATTATAGTTGGTTTTAGGCTTCATTACTTCAGGGATTTTTTATTTTATTTATTTTATTTTTTTGGCAGAATTCAGTTGCAGACCAAAGTCAAGGTTTGGCCTCTTCTGTGGACTGAATGTTTGTGTCCTCTCCAAGTTTACAGGTTGAAACTCTAATCCCCGTTGTGATGGTATTTGGAGACGAGGCCCTTGGAAGCCAATTAGGGTTAGATTCAGTTATGAAGTTGGAACCCTCATTATGGAATTCATGCCATCAGTAAAGGAGGAGATTTATTACCCTGAATTGTACACTTGAAAACAGTAAAGATGGTAAGAGTAAGAGTGTGTGTGTGTGTGTGTGTCTATATGTGTGTGTGTCTATATATGTGTGTGTGTGTGTGTGTGTATATATATATTTTGTTTTGTTTTTCTTTTTTGTGACGGAGTCTCTCTCTGTCACCCGGGCTGAAGTGCAGTGGCATGATCTCGGCTCACTGTAACCTATGCTTCCCAGGTTCAAGTGATTCTCCTGCCTCAGCTTCCCTAGTAGTTGGGATCACAGGGGCACAGCACCACGCCCAGCTAGTTTTGTATTTTTAGTAGAGATGGGGTTTTGCCATGTTGGCCAGGCTGGTCTCAAACTGCTAACCGCAGGTGATCCATTTGCCTCAGCCTCCCAAAGTGCTGGGATTACAGGCGTGAGCCACTGCACCTGGCCGTAAATGTGTATTTTACCTCCACTAAAAAATTATTTTTTTTAAAGAAAGAGAAGACTATCTTAAGGAAAAAACTGTCTTTTCCTTTGCATACATATACCAAGGAAAGCCATGTGAGGATATCACCAGGAAGACGGCCTTCATCATGAACCCCACCATTCTGGCATCCTGATCTCAGACCTCCAGCCTCCTGACTGTGAGAAATAAATCTCTGCTGTTTAATCTATCTAGGCTGTGGTATCCTGTTACAGCAGCCCAAACTCATTAAGTCATCACTATTTTGTAAAAGCCAAATCCCAGTGAGACAGTGAAACTAAATTGGTCTAAAAAAAAAGTGCAGAAGAAAATCTTTGAGGTCAATGAAATGGAAAGACAGCTATTGCATTTCAAGAGACAAGAGAGAGGAATGTCTTCCAGGATCTGTCTCTGCTTCCTCATAGAGGTAGGAGAAAATAAGACAAGACTTTAGATAGAAATGGAGGGACAGACACTCAGATCCAGTTAGAAAAAGAAGAAATATCCAGAGCCCTGGATCCCAAGGTGACATGCAAAAAGACTTTAGGGGTCACACTAACAACTAAAGAACAGAGCCTTTTACCCCCCACCAATGAAACGTAACTCCATACAGCCATTTTACAATCCTGGTGAGGTGTAGAAGGCTGACGGTGTCTTTGATTATCAATAATATGTGTTTTTTTAAACCTAAAGAAATGCAATTTAGCTGACCCTTGAACAACATGGGTTTGAATAACTCAGGTCCACTTCTGCCTCTGCACTCCTGAGACAGCAAGAGCAACTCCTCCTCTTCTTTCTCAGCCTACTAAACATGAAGATGACAAGGATGTAGACCTTTATGATGATCCACTTCCACGTAATAAATAGTAAACATATTTTCTCTTCCTTATGATTTACTTAATCACATTTTCTTTTCCCAAGCTTACTTAGCTGCAGGGATACAATATATAATATATATATAACATATAAAATACATGCAAATCGACTGCCGATGTTATTAGTAAGGCTTCTGGTCAAGGTAGGCCATTTGTAAGGTTTTGGGGAAGTCAAAAGTTACATATGGATTGTTGACTATGCAAAGGTTAGTGTCCCTAACACCTGTGTGTTTTAAGGGTCAACTTGATTCTCACACCTTAATTTTGAGATCTGAATTTATTAACTCATGTAAAATTATAGGCAGATGTAGAGATGTGGAAGAGAAAAATGTTTTATCTTCAAATATGTTTCTATACCATTTTTCAAAATATATCAAGTTTGTGTAAATAAATTATCAAAAGTGCCTAAGATGGTCTGACAATATAAATAAATTTCTATAATTCTAGTTAATTTTATAATTGTTAAGTAACATGTGTTTTCTTTAAAAAAGGAATGGTGGAAATATATGGATTAGTAGTCAGTCTTTCCAGGGAGAAATTTTTGCAAATGTTACAAGACTCCAAGGAAAGTTGAGCTGGAAGCTTGTTTACTTGCCTGCCTGCAGCTACCCTGTCTTCCCTGATATAGGTGGCATCAGTACTGCAGATACTCTATTATGTATCTAGCTACTTTCCCCAAGGTAATATTTTCTTACCTAAGTTTAGACTCAGCAAAATAGTATAAAAGCTGTATAGTATATATTATCAATGCAATAAGATGTATTTTTGGTTTTCAGTCTATTTACCAATCTACAAGGGAATATGTAAGTAGCCCACACATATACATCATAATTGCGTACCTGCACAGGAAAATTAAGTTCTGTTCTTGTCTACTGACTTTTCTAGTATTTCTCTTCCATTAACTCTGTTGGAAGCTACAAGTCAAATTTTGTTGCTATATCCATAGGTGATGCTGTGTATTTCTGTCCTTCCTTACTACCTGGAATATTTCATCCTGTAATAGCATCAAAAAACTCAGTTTTACTAGCCTTTATTCAGTCTTCACACACTTAGCCTGATATCAAATGGCATTAAGTCTTGTGCAAGTTTAAAGCAAAGCAGGACATGATTGTGAGCTGAGTTGTGAGAATGACTTTGAAGTTGGAAACATGGAGACTGACACACACAGTCATTGTTAGCTTGAACACAAGCCTGAAACTGATCAAAAGGGTCAATTTAATCACAGATATTGAATTGAGGGTCAGGGATCAGTCAAGAAAATCTTACGACTGGGAAATGTTCAGAGACAGTTACTAACAGCAGAGCATGTATATACTTCAAACTAATTCAGAGAAGATAATCGTTCATTCTACTGTCAATTTTTATTCTTGTTTGATTTGTATGTGATTCCATTCACCACTAAATAATAGTTAAGCTATCCGGTGGCATGATATCTATTATGATAACACACACATTAAAGATATTTTAAGGGTTAGTAGCTATAAAATGCTCCATAATATTGTGCTTTAAATTCAGTTTTTGTATTATTATGATGCTATCAGGGCTAAGTAACTAGAAATGTTAAAATTCTGTATTGTATCCTCTTTCTATAGTGTTCCAACATTCGATATATAGATGTAAATAGGACAATAATTAGATATAAAAAAGCTGTTTGTTACAATTAATAAAATGTCATGGAAAGCTTTGACTAGTAAAACATATCTGGGTGAAAAGAAAGGAAGAAGGGAAAGAGAAGTGGAGGGGCAGGGTGAGAATCTTCTCATCTACCCATCTGGCTGGAATTAAAAAAAGAAAAAAAAAAACTGTGTTGCATTAAGAGATCCTAGGTCTCAATCAAGACAACAAAGAGGGAGGTTATGTACTGTGGCCATGTGTTACATTAAACAGTGTCCTGAACTCAGACTCATTAGATAAGTGAGGAGAGTCAGGCTTCTCCTGAACTTATATTTAAGTATTAGGGTCACCTGTGGTGGCTCAGACCTTTAATTCCAGCATTTTGGGAGGGTGAGGTGGGAGGATTGCTTGAGACCTGAAGTTAGAGACCGACCTGTGCAACATAGCCAGATCTCGTCTCTACAAAAATATAAAATAATTAGGTAAGAAGGGAAACAAAATTTGCCCTTGAAAATTTAAAATGACAAAATTGAAATGTAGGGATAGTATTTTGTTAATTAAGGGTAACAAGAGATTGTAAATATCCGACTAAATTGATTAGGAACATTCTGTACAAAATTTACTAAGTACAAGCCTTATTATATCCATTTCACCTTGTTCCAATTCCTCATGTGGGGTAAGGATGGATGGAGTCTTCCTGTATTCCAGGAAATGTAGTACATGAGGCAGAAAAACACAGTAATTTTCCAAGCACTGTATATGCAATTCAGTGGTGAAGACAAGAAAGCTTAGTGTTAGCCATATCTCTCCTGAGAGTCAATTGACTCTCAATCTGATTTTATGTTTACAAGACACTCTTTGTTTCTTTCCCTATACTATTGCCCTTATATATAAATATAGGTTACCTGGCAAAGGAAAATTAAGTTTGCAGATAAAGTTAAGGATAATAATCAGCTAACTCTGAGACTGGGAGAAGAACCTGGATTATCCAAGTGGGTCTAATGTATTCAGGAGAATCCTTATTGGGGAAAGAGGGAAGAAGAGAGAGAGTAAGAGGGATGGCAGAGTGGAAAGATCACAGCCTTGTCTTGCTGACTATGAAGATGCTAGGAGAGAGATGCAAGCATGAAATACAGGTGGCTTCTGGAAGTTGGAAAAGTCAAAGTTGCGATTCTTCTCAAGAGCCACCCTAAGGAATGCAGTCATGCTGACATATTATATTGATTTTAACCCAGTGATATCCATTAAATACATATCTATATAGGCAATATATAAATAGAACATAAAATATATATATTCTATTGTAAATATATATATTTAAATATTACCCTACTTTAAATATATTTATTTTGTGTTTTGTTAACATGATGGAGAAAACTGAAAGTGTATCATCTAGCTGACAGTAGTAATTCTCATTTTAAGAAAATATTATTATTTATGATTAGATAGGAATCTTTGTGAAGGGGTTTTTTCCCCTGCATAGAAATGGTATGCATGCCTTGTGAAGACCTGAGTCACACTTCGAATTGTATAGCTATCACTAAGGTCAATTCTACACTGTGTAGTATCTTAAGAGTTTTGTTTTCTATTAATGCTATAAAAATTATCACAAGTTAGTACATTTAACAAGAATAATTTATTATTTTATTATTTTGGAGGGATTTCAGAAGTCTGAAATGGATACAATCTGGCAAAAATCAGTATGTCAGCAGGGCAACATTCCCTGGGTGGCTCTTGGGAAGAATAACAACCTCACCTTTTCTAGCTTCTGGAAGCCACCTGCATTTCATGCTTGCATCTCTCTCCCACCATCTTCAAAGCCAGCAAGAGGAGGCTGTGATCTTTCCACCCTGCCTCCCTCTTGTTCTCTCTCTCTTCCTCCCTCTTTCCCTAATAAGGACCCTCCTGAATGTATTTTACCCACATGGATAATCCAGGATCTCCCCATCTCAAAGTCAGCTGATAATTATTCTTAACTTTATCTGTAAACTTAATTCTCCTCTGCCGTGGAAGCGGATATATTTACAGTTTGCAAGGATTAGTGTGTGGGCCTCTTCTGGGGCCTTCTCCACTCAAATTGCATTAGTGGACAATCACAATTACATACAATCAAATATGGAAGTACTCACTTATTCCTCAATATCGTTTGTTCAAGTGAAAAATTTTCACTCAGATGATTTAGGTGTTAGTGTAAGGGAAGAAAGGGTGTAAAGTGGTAAATGAGAGAGAGACAGAAAGAGATTGAGAGAGAGAGAGTGAGAGAGAGAAAGGAAAGTAAAAGCTTACTCGAAAATGAAATTAGAAGGAAAAACATCTGTAAGTAATTGATAGGTGTCAAAAACCATCAGGTGATAAACAGTAAATGGCCTGGGTCATTGGCATCACTTGGGAGTGTGTTGAAAGTGCGGATTCTCAGGACCCACCCCAAACCTACGGGGCAAGAATCTGCATGTTAATAATATACCAAGGTGATCTGTGGCTCATTAATCGTTGAGAAACCCTGACCTGGATAACAACGTTGCTCTCTCTCTCCAGTGCATTGTTTAACAATCGCAGGCTCTAGAATAAAGGATATCTAATTTCAAAGTCTATATTTGCCACCTATGAGGAATTTCTTAGCTTCCCCAAGCGTCGGTCATCTCATATGTAAAATATGCTTATTAATTACCTACTTGAAAGGATTAAATGTAACAATTCACGTAAAATGCTTATAACATTCAAAAGGTGTCAATGATTTTTCTTATGACTTCTTCTTTAGAGAAACCGTAATGCAGGTGAACGTAGACAAATCCAGGAATTTAAAGTGCTTCCTAGCTGTGAGACTTTTGGCAGATTGAATAGCAGAACTCATTCTGAGCCTATGTTTTTTTCAAGTGTTAAAATGGAATATGAATGCTTTTGTGAGAATCTTTTTAAAAGGAACACATATAGTATTCCTAAGATTATGCCGAAAATTTCTTAAATGCTTAAAGTATATATAAAATGATAAGTAATAACAAAAATGTCATCATCTGCCGTAATAATAACTGCTGGGATCTGATCTGTTTTATATCAGAGACTGACTCCATCTGTAGCTCGGTCATATAACATTAATATAGCTTTAAGAAAGGCACAGTCATTTAGTCCAAGCCATGTCTGTATTTTCAGTGAAACATAGAGGAATCTGCATATGGCCAAGTCCTGTTGAAAGCCAATTTGGGGCACTTTCACAGTATAGAGTCCAGACATCTGGCTCATAATTTTCAGAATCCTCAACGGAAAGAATGTTTTACAGCAGATAATGATATAAACAATTTATGTATTTTCATACATGAGAGGAGATGACCTTCGTAACTTACTTGTAGCTTCATTTCTTATTACTTATGAGTCATTCAATAAATGATAGAAATAAATTATATTGCTCAACTGCCCTTTGTTATATATCCCCATCGCAAATGGATATTTTTCATTGTCCTGACATATTTGCAACAATAATGTGTTTTCAGGCTATAAATATTGATAGAGCAAAGATGTGTGCGTTTGCACTTTGAATATTTGATAAGTTTCACAAACACCTATAGAATGAACATTAGTAGGAAGCTTCACTTATCCCCCAAAGGACAGTTCATGCTGTAGAGGTTTAAGAAATATCTTTCACCAAATGAGTTGTTTCCACTAAACAATGATTTATTTTTAACTTTTAATATTTTTATTTTCAAGTTTTAAGTTTGTATCCAGAATATTAATCATTATAAGGAAATGTACAGACATGTGACATTATATAATTCCCCTGAGTAAAATGTTTAAAAATTTAATGCAGAATTCTATAAAAGCAATTTTTATTTTGAATAATCACATTATTAGCTAACCATGATGAAAAACTAGATATATTGACTAACTGTGAAAGGATTTTGTCACGCAGGGTGTCCATGCAGTGGACGTGGAAGAGAGGGATGGAGAAGAAAAACAACAAGAGTAAGCATCTTTCACATCGTAATTGTTGTTATTTGTGTTTAAACAAATGCAACCTTTCTATAATGCTTTTAAAAATGAAATTACGGAAACTTCTGTTAATTTAAATCTCACAAGAGTGGAGCTTATTAAAAAGCAGATGCACATCTGTCTTCACTCTATTTATGTAGTTACTAAGTCATAACCCTCGGAATATCCCAAACAGAAGAAGCGTGATGGTGCCTGTTTCATAGTGTTGCTACGATGATTAGAGAAAATGAACATAATATTATATGTATATGCTAAGAGCAGTGTTGGTACATAGTAAGCAATCTTCCACCCATTTGTTTCCTACCCCGTAGATCCCGCCTCCCAATGCCTAAGTTCCACTGAGTGAATTATACGTGGTTCTTTGAATGTGGTGTGCCTTTCCCTGTGGCTCCCTTTGCACGTGCTGCTCCCTGCATTTCAGTGCCAAATTTGTCTCCGATCCTGGGACCACTGCTGTTTCTCTTCTGACCCTCACTCTTCCCAGCCTACACATACGTGGCACATAGACTTGGACATTTTCTACTGCTCTTGCAGGACGCATCTCAAGCATTCTTGCATATCTCAATTTTCATCACACCTCTTTGGCTTAAATAACAAACAGAAAGTGAAGGAGAGAAACTAGCTTTGGAGAAAACTGAATCCAGGAATCATCAAAGTCTTTTCTCTTCCTCCTCATTCTCTCTCATTACAGATGGGTTTTTCACTTCCAACAGCTTGTGATCAATATCCCTCAGGTTTAAGGACTCTAGACAAGAGAGAATGTCAGAAACAAAAATTACTATAGTGTCATTGTGAGAATTCATGACGCTTGCCATTTTAGATTCACTTTTAAGCAATGAGGAAAAGAGCCTATAAGCGATTAAGCAGAGTTTGACTACATGTGTCTACACTTACATTGAAGTATTGATGTTTTCCTATGTCAGTAGCCTAGAGTCAGAGGATGAAGAAATGGTTAAATTTTGCCCGGCAAAGAGAATACACACACACACACACACACACACACACACACACAAACTATACACAAGATAAATATGTAAAATAAGGGGTATTGAGGAAATAGCAGAGGTATAGCAAAGTAAACACACTTCCTTGAGACCATGTTATTTCATGAAGAAATATGTTAGGCTGGGCGTAAACCTTGCATATCAGGTGGTCAGTGGCCAGTGGAGAAAGAGATTCTACTCCAAAGTTTGCTTTGTGGAAGTGAGCAATGAGCAAAAGTATGTTAGCAGTGGCAAAGCTGTATGAGTCTAGAGCAACCTCAGTTTTTGCCTCCTCAGAAGAAATAATTTGACCAAGGGACATAAGGCAGAATGAGAGATGGAGGTAAGTTTCAAAGCAAGAGTGAAAGTTTATTTAAAAGTTGTAGGGCAGGAAAGAAAGGAAGTAAAGTACACTTGGAAGAGGGCCAAGCAGTGCCTTGAGAGATCAAGTGTGTGGTTGGACTTTTTTTATCATTATTGTTATACTTTAAGTTCTGAGATACATGTGCAGAACGTGCAGATTTGTTACATAGGTATACACATGCCATGGTGGTTTGCTGCACCCATCAACCCATCGTCTACATGAGGTTTTCCTCCTAATGCTCTCCCTCCCCCAGACCCCCACCCCTCAACAGGCTCCAGTGTGTGATGTCCCCTCCCCATGTCCATGTGTTCCCACTGGTCAACTCCCACCTATGAGTGAGAACATGCAGTGTTTGGTTTTCTGTTCTTGTGTTAGTTTGCTGAGAAAGATGGTTTCTAGCTTCATCCATGTCCCTGCAAGGGATGTGAACTCATCCTTTTTAATGGCTGCATAGTATTCCATGGTATATGTGTGCCATATGTTCTTTATCCAGTCTGTCATTAATAGGCATTTGAACTGGTTCCAAGTCTTTGCTGTTGTGAACAGTGCCACAGTAAACATTCGTTTGCATGTGTGTTTATAGTAGAATGATTTATAATCCTTTGGATATATACCCAGTAATTGGATCTCTGGGTCAAATGGTATTTCTAGTTCTAGATCCTTGAGGAATTGCCACACTGTTCTCCACAGTGGTTGAACTAATTTACACTCCCAGCAATAGTGTAAAAGCATTCCTTTTTCTCCAAATCCTCTCCAGCATCTGTTGTTTTCTGACTTTTTAATGATCACCATTCTAACTGGAGTGAGATGGTATCTCATTGTGGTTTTGATTTGCATTTCTCTAATGAGCAGTGATGATGAGCTTTTTTTTTATATGCTTGTTGGCCACATAAATGTCTCCTTTTGAGAAGTGTCTGTCCATATCCTTCACCCACTTTTTGATGGGGTTGTTTTTTTCTTGTAAATTTGTTTAAGTTATTTGTAGATTCTGGATACTAGCCCTTTGTCAGGTGGATAGTTTGCAAAAATTTTCTCCCGTTGTGTAGGTTGCCTGTTCACTCTGATGATAGTTTCTTTTGCTGTTCAGAAGTTCTTTTGTTTAATTAGATCCCATTTGTCAATGTTGGCTTTTGTTGCCATTGCTTTTGTCATTTTAGTAATGAAGTCTTTGCACATGCCTATGTCCTGAATAGTATTGCCTAGGTTTTCTTCTAGGGATTTTATGGTTTTAGGTCTAACATTTAAGACTTTAATCCATCTCGAGTTAATTTTTGTATAAGGTGTAGGGAAGGGATCAAGTTTCAGCTTTCTGCATATGGCTAGCCAGCTTTCCCAAAACCATTTATTGAATAAGGAATCCTTTCCCCATTGCTTGTTGTTGTCAGTTTTGTCAAAGATCAGATGGTTGTAGATGTGTGATGTTATTTCTGAGGCCTCTGTTCTGTTCCATTGGTCTGTATATCTGTTTTGGTACCAGTACCATGCTGTTTTGCTTACTGTAGCTTTGTAATATAGTTTAAAGTCAGGTAGCGTGATGTTTCCAGTTTTGTTCTTTCTGCTTAGGATTGTCTTGGCTATGTAGGCTCTTTTTTTGTTCTATATGAAATTTAAAGTAGTTTTTTCCAATTCTTTTAAGAAAGTCAGTGGTAGCTTGATGGGGATAGCATTGAATCTGTAAATTACTTTGGGCACTATGGGCATTTTCATGATATTTATTCTTCCTAACCATGAGCATGGAATATTTTTCCATTTGTTAGTGTCCTCTCTCACTTCCTTGAGCAGTTGTTTGTAGTTCTCCTTGAAGAGGTCCTTCAGATCCTTTGTAAGTTGTATTCCTAGGTATTTTATTCTCTTTGAAGCAATTGTGTATGGGAGTTCACTCATAGTTTGGCTCTCTGTTTGTCTGTTGTTGGTGTATAGGAATGTTTGTACTTTTTGCACATTGATTTTGTATGAGACTTTGCTGAAGTAGCTTATCAGCTTAAGGAGATTTGGGGCTGAAACAATGGGGTTTTCTAAATATACAATTATGTCATCTGTAAACAGAGACAATTTGACTTCTTCTTTTCCTAACTGAATACCCTTTATTTCTTTCTCTTGCCTGATTGCCCTGGCCAAAACTTCCAATATTATGTTTAATAGTAGTGGTAAGAGAGAGGGCATCCTTATCTTGTGCCAGTTTTCAAAGGGAATGCTTCCAGTTTTTGCCTGTTCAGTGTGGTATTGGCTGTGGATTTGTCATAAATATCTCTTATTATTTTGAGATACAGTCCATCAATCCTAGTTTATCGAGAGTTTTTAGCATGAAGGGCTGTTGAATTTTGTTGAAGACCTTTTCTGCATCTATGGAGATAATCATATGGGTTTTGTTGGTTCTGTTTATATGATGGATTACATTTATTGATTTGCATATGTTGAACCAGCCTTGCATACGTGGGATGAGGCCAACTTGATCGTGGTGGATAAGCTTTTTGATGTACCACTGGATTTGGTGTGCCAGTTATTTTATTGAGGATTTTTGCATTGGTGTTCATCAGGGATATTGGCCTGAAAGTTTCTTTTTTGTTGTGTCTCTGCCAGGTTTTGGTATCAGGATGATGCAAGCCTCATAAAATGAGTTAGGGAGGATTTCCTCTTTTTCTATTTTTTTGGAATAGTTTCAGAAGGAACGGTACCAGCTCCTCTTTGTACCTCTGATAGAGTTCGGCTGTGAATCCGTCTGGTCCTAGACTTCTTTTGGTTGGTAGACTATTAATTACTGCCTCAATTTCAGAACTTGTTATTGTTTATTCAGGGATTCGATTTCTTCCTGGTTTAGTCTTGGGAGGGTGTATTTGTCCAGGAATTTATCCATTTCTTCTAAGTTTTCGAGTTTATTTGTGTAGAAGTGTTTATAGTATTCTCTGATGGCAATTTGTATTTCTGTGGGATCAGTGGTGATATCCCCTTTATCATTTTTTATTGCTTCCATTTGATTCTTCTCTCTTTTCTTTCTTATTAGTCTGGCTAGCAGTATATCTATTTTGTTGATCTTTTCAGAAAACTAGCTCCTGGATTTATCGATTTTTTGAAGAGCTTTTCATGTCTCTACCTCCTTCTGTTCTGCTCTGATCTTAGTTATTTCTTGTCTTCTGCTAGCTTTTGAATTTGTTTGCTCTTGCTTCTCTGGTTCTTTTAATTGTGATGTTAGGGTGTCAATTTTAGATCTTTCCTGCTTTCTCTTGTGGGCATTTAGTAGTATAAATTTTCCTCTACACACTGCTTTAAATGTGTCCCAGAGATTCTGTTACATTGTTTCTTTTTTCTCATTGGTTTCAAAGAACATCTTTATTTCTGGCTTCATTTCATTTTTACCCAATAGTCACTCAGGAGCAGGTTGTTTGGTTTCCATGTAGTTGTGCAGTTTTCAGTGAGTTTCTTAATCCTGAGTTCTACTTTGATTGCACTATGGTCTGAGAGACTGTTTGTTATGATTTTGTTCTTGTGTGGTTGGACTTTTGACTTGGGGTCTTATAGGTTGACATTCTGCATGCACAGTGGCCTTCTAGCACTTGGAGGGGCCACATGCTCAGTGTGTTTACTGGAGTTGTAGGCATGCTCACTTGAGGCGTTCTTCCGTAACAGTCTAGCATTCCTAGAAGAAGGTCATACACCAGTTAAACTCCGCCATTTTGCCTCTTCATGGGCATGCTTGAGCTCACTCAACCAACTCCTGAGATCTTATCGAGAAGCTGCTGATCAGAGGTTTCAGGGTTTTTTTCTATGTATTGGGAGACTGCCTTTCTCTGGTGCTGGCTGTGACCAATTTTCATTTCAGAGAAACAGCTTTGAAATGGTCGCCTGATATTCCTGGTGGAGGTGTGGTGGGGGCTCTCTCCTGCCCTGCTCATGCCTGACTTGCTACCTACTGTAACAGAGAAGTTTTCAATGTAACTATACAGTCATGGAAGTTTTGTATTCTGGAAGGGTAGGCCTTGTTGGTAAGGCATTCATAGACAAGGGTTTAACAATAGACTCTGCTTCCTTAAGCTAACTCTGACCTGCTTTCTCTGATAAACTGCTGAAAAGCGGAAGAAGCGACACTTCAAAGTCATCCTGATGTGTCTCTCTTCATTTATCCACAGAGCTCAATGTGAGTTTGAGCTCTTGCCACTCAAGCTATTCCCAAAACAATAGACTTTAACATATGCAAATAATTATCAACTTATCTAAAGTTGTTCTAAAAGTTAAATGGTCCTTGCTTAAACTCTTGTTTAAGATAGTTATAGCATGATTTCATTTGATTGTCTTCACAATTAATCAGTCATTCATTCAAGGTGAATTTGAAACTTGACTCTGCTTTCATTTGTATATTTTCTGTCCTTCTGGCACTCGATCTTTATTGCATTTGTATGTTTCAATGCTTGAAGTCCTATCATCGCAACTATTTAGCACCAGCAGCATTATAGTTGCTTCAAAACAATTGCAATCAAGATGATTCAAAGGACCTTTTCTTTGAGAAATTCACTACATCAAATTCACTACTTGCAACTGACAATATGGTTTCCATATCATACCCTACAATATATCAGATTTAAGCTCTGGTTCTCAAAAACTAAAAGGTTCTGTTTTCCTTGCAGCCATTTGCATCTAATTAATACAGTCTTTTTAAAATCCATTGCTATGGTGATAAAAGTGCTGGGCTGGAAAAAAAAAAAAAAAACAAACAAAAAACTTTTAAAATGCCAACACAGTATGTCATGTATTTACAACTCTTTGATAATGTTGTCATCTTATCATTCTAACCTTTTTATCATCCCTAGATAGAGACAAGTATACCTTTTACTTTGAACTTTGCTATAGTTTCCCTAAACAACAGATTTTATAATGAACTGCATTGATTACTTTTGATGTGATTTGTAATTGGGCACTTCAGTTTTAGAAATGGCTCTGTCATGTCGTGTTTGTACCTTTGACAAACTGACCCAGTTTTCGAAATGCTTTCAAATCTATGGTTGAGTTAATGACCTAAATCTCTGTCTTGATGGGTTCGGTGCATTTGACATCTTTCTCATAGAAGCAGGGAATTGCGATCGCTGGACATTACTCATATCTCCCTACCCATACCAGGAGCTTAATTGAAGCATGGTTTGCAAATGAGAGTCAGAAATCAACCAAAGAATTCAGTCCTCTCTTTAGCTGTATTCATGAAAGTTTAACTGGAAAGTTTACTCCAAACTCTAACTTAGCACACATCAATTTATTGTAAAAGCAATTATTTACAAATTAAAATGCATCCAAATGCTTTATGCTTAAATTTAGGCGATCTGGGCATGTGTGCAATGCTACCAATTTTATCACTGTAATGTCATAAGGATCTTTAGCGTACAGAATTACAATGAATGTGGTGGTTCAGGGATTCAAATCTCCTTAAATACTCATTCACATGACAGACTGGAGCAATTAATGTATAGTGACAATGGTGCATGGATAACAAGAGTGTCTCATACATTTCCACTGAGAGTCATCTTCCATTATAATCATCCTAATTAAAAAAACACAGTGGTTGAAGGGAACTGCTATTGGTATAATGTTAAAAAATAAAAAGAAATGAACACTAAAAAACATCATTAAAGTCACATTAACGAACTGATTGAAATTGACCAGAAAGGGAATAATCATGGAACTGTCATTACTACCCCCTTTCTTATAGCTTTGAGTCCAGGTGCTACAGAAATCTCATGTCAGTGGGTGCCTGTGTTATTATATTGTTGCAGAGTATTGTGCATGGGGAAAATGACATACCCAGTGATTCCAGTAGTTCCAGTATGTCAGCTCAGGTTTCATCTCCACCGTGGAATCTGTTCTCCACTTAGAGCTTCCATCCATGTATGGAAAGTTACATGAAGGCATTGAATAAAAAGTAAATCATTTTATTGTTAGCTATATCGACTTAAAAAAAAAATGTGTTCACTTAAAAACTAGCTGTGTTTTGCATATTCAGACACATATTTTCAAGTGATTTCTCTTCCTGCTCCTTTAAATTTTTCTTCTCATAAAAATGACAAATAAAAGGACCTAAGCCCAAACTGAAGATAAAAAGGCAGAAGGAGAGATTTAACTGAGATTGATGTCTAGAGAAACAAGAATGTAAATCAATACATGGGGTGGAATTGGTTTGTTGTAACATCAACCTGCCATGCTAGCAGATGGAAGAACGATGTGCGTATGGACTTGGGATAAGAGGGTTCAAGCCAGGAAAGGCTGACGATGTTGCAGTGAGAGAATGTGTTGACAGCTCGGCTCATTTAGCACCGCTTTCCCCCTGATCCTTGAATAACCAGCCCAGTATTGAGCTGCTGCACTTGGCAGGTAACAAATCGAATCTAGCTCATCTGCAAGTAAAATAGTCTCCCTGAATTAGCCAATCTGATGATGTGCTTTCCAAGTTTATTACTATAGTATATTTAAAACCTGCTATTGATTGTTAGAATCTGAAGGTGCTTATTCCATTGGGATTCTAAGTTTGGGCAGAGGGAAAGGTAGAGATGAGTGATGCCAAGTTAATAAGCTACAGAATATTGAACATAAATACAATGACTACTTTTTTCACATATAGTGATTGCTGAATGGAATATTTTAGATATTCAGCAATTCTTCCAACAGTGTTTTAAGTACAGGCACAGGGGCCTTAGTGGATAATTTTGATATTCACCTTCTTTACTTTCATCAGGTATTGGAAAACCCTCAGGATATTACTGTTTCCTCCAGCTCTTTAAGTAAAAGGGCAAAATAAAGATTTTGATGGGAAATTTTTTTCTCTTACAACCTCTTCAACTTCTTTGTTCATTAGTAAATGATTTTCTCTTGTATACCACTTCTCTTGTTCTACCTTCGTTTGACACAATCGAGTGGTGTATAACCTCAGAATGAGCAGACGATGTCAGCACAGATCAGACAAGACAATTCCTGTTATAGAAAATTGTAAAATGCTTGCATAGAAATTCAAGGACCTTAATATAAATCCAATAAGAGATCCAGAAATCAAAATACTTGCCTTTCCTTCAAAAGAATATGACTCTTATGTGATGCCCTGCTGCTTGGTTGACTATTTATAACAACATTGCTGAACTTCTCTAGATGATTTGCTATGTTGATGGTCACTTAGACGATCACTAGTATGAAGCAGCAGGGATTTTAGAATGTTTCTTTAAAATTTTTGATATTCATCATGTTATCTGTCATTCTATCATTCTCCAAGGGCTGTCATAACAAAGTACCACAAACTGAAGGGCTTAGAACAAGAGCAATTTATTGTTTTGCAGTTCCTGAGGCTAGAAGCCCAACATCAAGATGTTGATGGGACATTCTCCCTCTGAAGCTGCTCAGGGAGGAAACTTCCTTCTGTTTTCCAGTTTCTGGAGACCCCAGAATTCCTTAGATGCATCAGCATCCCTTCGAATCCTGCCTCTGTCTTCACATGGCCATCTGACCTGTGCATCTGTGTCTTCACCCTCTGTGTCTCCACCTCTTGTGTGTGTGCCCAAATTTCCCCCTTTTTATACAATGGAAACAGGAGTCATTTTGTATGAGGGCCCAATTGAATGGCCTCATCCTAACTTGATGACATCCATAAAGACTCTATTTCCAAATAAAGTCACCTTCCTTGATTCCAGTGCTAGGACTTCAACATATCATTTTAAGGCACACAACTTTTAACAATCAGTATTGATTTTATGTAGTGACATGCTCTAATTTTTGCCTAGCCAAGTTCATTTGCTTATCTAGATAATAAACTGATGAACTGTGAATAACAGCCATTGTAAACACATTAAAGAGAGAGTTTCCTTCATGAACTAAGGGCAACTATCATTCTGCATTGAAAATGTTAACGATGAGATAATATGAATTGTTTATAAGAAACATCTATAGAATTGAATCACTTTTCATTATATGAGAATTTCCTGATTCTTGTAAAACCAGCTTCCTCTTTTATCAATTGCTAATTATCTTTTTGTGTTTGATAAAATAATATTGAGTCTTACTTATTTCAATTTTTCTTGAGATCAAGCAAAAAAATCTCCAAGCCTAGTTTAAGCTATTTTCCCATTGCATTTTTAAGCAAATAGAAAAGAAATATAAACTTATTTGTTAATATTGAATATAAAAATAATTTTCTGGTGGTAACTGATTTCTTGGCTATATTATATGGAGTTTTACATGGATAAAAACAAAGGAAGTAGTATTCATATAATATATTTTTATTCAGACAACTAGGAAAGTTTTAATTCTGAATTTCATGTAGATAAATTTTTCTCCTCTCTAGAAAGAGTTATAGCTTTAGTTTTTGCATGTAGCCATGCCTGAGAAACGTGATAGAGCTTCTTTGAGTATACATAGAGACAACAGGATGAAGCTAGCATCAGTTTCACATCTTAGCTGGATTCTGTTTCCTGTGCTCTGCCTAATGGTGAGAATTGTTCGTGTCTCTTAAATGGTACTCTTTAAAAAGTTCTCAATTTGTTAATAAAATAGTTATGTCATTGAAGTGGTATCAAATGGATTTAAGAACTTGAATTCTGGAGTCAGCCTACCTATTTCTGAATGCCCTTCCCCAACTGACTAGCATGTGAACTTGGCCAAGGCGCTCATCTTCTCTGGGTCTTAGTCCTATAAACTGATACAGTTCTGTAAACTGATAATAACATTGCTAATTTATTACTAAGAGCTGATAAAAAAAGTATTGATTTAATAGGGGAAAAACTTAGACTAATTCTTGGCACATACTAAGCATTATGTTAATGTTAGTTATTTTCCTATTCCTGATTATATTGCTGCTATCATTATTCGCTATTACACAATTATTAGAAGACAGAGCTACAGTGAATAGAGAAGTTGGCTAAAAGATTTAAGACTGGCCTGGCTACTCTCTTTACTTTTCTAATTTCCCTCACAATTTTCATCACATAATTAAGTAAAGGAAATAGTAAGAATATTCTAGAATGGTGTCCTCTGACTACATTGCTAATATACCTGGCCCCACACAGAAATATGAAATGCTCTTTTGATTTTCTCTCCAGTGTTTTTCTGTAATGTATCCAGCATTTTATAAGCCATAATTTCTTGCATTAAAAGTTGTACAGGTCTAGACAAAGACCTATACATGAATGTTCATCACAGCTGTGTTCATAATATCCTCAAACTGGGAGAAACCTAAAATGCTTGTTAACTGGTGAATGGATAAATAAATTGTGTCATAGAATGGACTAGTATTCAGCAATAAAAAGGAACAAATTACATGGATTAATCTCCTAAGCATTGTGCTAAGTAAAGGAAATCAGACACAAAAGACTACAGGCAATACGATTATCTTTATTTGACATTCTGTAAGAGGGAAAGCAATAGAGATAGAAGCAATTCATGCCTGCCTGGGACGAAGGATGCTGGAGAGGGAGAGAAGTTGCAAAGAGTGTCAGGAAGCTGTGGTGGTTGGGTGGGGGTGATGGAATTGATCCAAATTTTGAGCCTTGTAATGGTTTTGAAACAGCATACATTTGACAAAACTTATCAGACTCAACACATGAATGGAATACATTTCACTGTGTGTGAATTTGACTTGAAATTGACTTAAAAAAAAAAAAAAAAAACCAGAGGAGAAGTTAGCATGTATTGAGTACCTGCTGTGAATTAGATACTAAGCTCACCAGTTAGGCACAGACTTGATATATTCCTGAGCTGGCAAAGAAAATATGTACAAGAGCTTATGGATAAAAATATAATACCGAAATTCCCCATAGACTCCATACAGCTTTGTGATTCACTGGTTTTTATAGTTTAAAACTTAAATACTTTATAAAATACATGCTACACTTAAAACTACCAAGAGTTTTTAAGAACCACGAATGTTTGCAAATCCATTTAACTTAGCATTGCACTTTGAATTCTCAACTACCCATTTAAAAAATTTGTTCCTATTAACATTTCATTTTAAAATTCAATCTCTTTTGTTAATGTAAATGTCATGGCAGAGTATGTTGTAAGACAGATTGTATATGTCTTTTTAAAAAGTAAATATATATTTTCCTTTATATTGCAACACACTTTTATTTCAAAACTCCCAAATTCCTTTTGACTTAACTCTCTGCAACATAAATCACCCGTGAAAAAGTATTTATTAAGCACTCGCACTGAGTTCTGTGCCTAAAGTCAAATATAACCTCAGACCCCTTCTTTGACTCTTTCAGGGAGATTCTTTTGTGATTTGAAGGATACAGATCTGGTGATTAGGACTGCCACAATGTAACGGCTTTCATGTGCTAGTTTTATACTGCTCTTTGTCTAAAGAGGAAAGCAATAAAGAAATCTGACAGAATTCAAGAAAGCAGAAATCTTGACAGTCTTTAAATTGGATTAACATGCCAAGTGCCAAGATTTGTATCATGTAGCCATTTTCTTTCCTTGTTTATGTGATAAATTTATGAAAGATCATTAGTTTCTCTGTTTTTTGTTTGTTTGTGTGTGTGTGTGTGTGTGTGTGTTGCTTCTGGACTATCTTGGTTTTTTGCCTTTCTTCCATTAGTCTCTAAGACAGGTACTTAATATTCTATAAAACAGGCATATTAAGGAAGGCTCTTAAAAATAAAACCATGTATTGAAACTGAACTCAAAGAAAGAAAGAGGAGATTTAGCCAGAGGTTTTAAGTCTTTTATTCTTGATATATTTCTTCCACTGCCAGTGTGTGGATTCTTGGATAAAGTTTTCAAGTTATCTATATCAATGTTTGCTCATTTACATAGTTAAAAGATTGAGTTAAATGATCTCTAATAGACCTTCATACCCTAAAATGACTAAATGTTTGGTTTGGAATAAATACATATTGTGTACTTGAACCTCTTCACTAGATAGTAGATTGATAATATAGAGATTTTTAAGATATGATGGTTACATTTATTCATCAATTATATCATTATTCTCTAAAGAATTTAGAAAGAAAATAACAACTGTGAAAAATATTTATGATTTGTTAAAACATATCATCTCTCCACACCTTTTCTGTCATTTTTGGATATTTAGAAAACCTTGTTAAAATGTTTATTTTCTGTTTTGTACTATAACCACTTTTGTCACTTAAATATTTAGCATTTTCCCTTTTGATTAAACTTGCCATGGTTTTCCTTCTTTCTCCTTCTTTGTTCTTACCAATTCTTTCATCTTCCCACTCTATATTTTATCTATTCCCCAAAGTCTTTTGCTATCTACGAGTTGTGTTTTCAAACACTGAGATAACCTTAGGGCATTCATTCTTTTATTTTGCTATTTTGCATATTTTGTAGACTATAGAAGGAAACTTGGGGCTTTAGCACTGGAGGAAACCTTGAGAAGTCAACTCATCTACAGTATTTTCATGTTCATCATTTGGCCATTGTATCACGATCTTATGGGTTGTCAGTCGTCTCTGGTTTATAAAACTATTCCTGTGCAGCACAGCATGGAACCTGGCGCAATGTCTTAGGGAAGTCACTCCATGGAGTCACTTGCTAATCATTCCAACATCGAATGAAATCTAATATTCTGTTATGTCTACCATAAGCCATTAAAGTATATGAAGATTCCATAAGATTGTACACAACTGAATGAACGTTTGATTTTATGAAGACTGCTGTTGTTGTTTTCTATCACCTTTTTTATACTATTAATTTCTCACTACTTAACGAGGACATAAATATTTCTTGAGCAAGAAATGAGCCAGAAGGTTAAGCAGAGCCCTAAGGCCAGGTGTGAAATGTAAAGAATGATGACCTCTAACATCCTTCAGTCCTCTTTTTGTCTACACAGAAACCTAGAGAAAAAAGAGGTTGCCAATCAGAGAAAAACCTCATTGCCCTAACTCTGGGACTATAAAAGGATGTAAATATTTCACATAATTATATTATTTCAAAAGTACAGCACATTTCAAAGTCTATAATAAATAAACAACCTAAAAAATACAGAAACTTGTATTATCTACAAGGTAATGATGTGCCATTTTTGATTACTAATAAGCACCAGAGTAAGACAGGACCTGGAATTTCATGTATCAGTGCTCTTACTAATATGCTGTAAGATCTTTCATGCAATCAGAGACTGGTTTACTCAAAAGGAAAGAGACGAAGCGAAATGTACAGATGTGAAAACACTGCTGTAAAAATTATATGAAATAGACTCCAGCTTTGATTTTGGCATCAAACTGCTGTGTGAGAAACAGGGAACAAAATCTGTTAGTCCTTTTTTTTCCCCCTTTCCTGGGCTTCTGAGTGTTCACTTAGAGTAAGCATATTAAAACATTAATACTTATTTTTCTCAGAAATAAGCTAATTGAATAATCAAATATGAGGAGTTTTAATTTTAGAGAATCACATTACAGAATTTTTATCTAGTGATTTTACCCCATTAAAATTTACCGAACGTATTTTGGCCAAGATGTAAACTCTGTTCTGAGCATTACTGTATGCTCCATGATTCTTTCCGAGAACTACGTCGATTCAGGTATTAGAGGCTAAATGAAGTTCTTTTTTTTTTCTGAAATTATATTTAAAGGAAAATGTGACCTGTGTTCAGATTCTTGGAATATAGAACATGATCAAGAAGCCTTTACTTTCTACTGCTTTTGCTTTCAAAGCATTCACTGCTGAATTGAGACTTTCACACTTAGAGTAAAGACAACGTTCTATTATTTTTTCAGTCATAGCAAAGTGATAATTCGGGGACCTGAAATAAAAAAAAAACTCCAGGATAATAATGAGATTCAAAATAAGTAATGCTCAGAGAAACAATATTAAGGAAGATACAGAAACGTTTGGCACAAAGAAGACATTCTGGTGTTTCTCAACTAGTATTCAGAGTCTATAACTGTCAAAGTTCTGCTAGAGATGAAGTTGCCAGCACAGAGGCTGCAGCCTGCCTGGCTAAATAATGTCCTTGATGGGTAGTGAACATCTAGGCTGAGAGCTACAAATGTGAAGGCCAGAGGCAAGGCCTCTGCAGTATTACCACTTCAATGGCCTACTCAGCAGGAATTAACATGCAGTTTGAACTGAGTCTTTTCCCCACTGGCCACAACACCTAGACTTCTCTTTTTGGATCCTTGACTTTCTCACTGTAAGTTTCATTACATGAAAGGGATGTGCCAAGTGATACCCTTGATGGCCTAACTGCTTCTCTATCTCCTGATAAATCAGTAATGTGTTCTGCATTGGGGCAATCTCTAATTTAATAAAGAAAAATGTGCAGTTACGTAGTGCCACCGAGCAGGATAGCTCTGAACAAGCCTCTCTTGAAACCAAATTCCTTATTCCTCCCCAGGAAAACAAAAGTTTTTAAAACATACACAGGTACAGGGAATGTCATTGACTTTCTCGAAAAGACTTATCTTGGCAAGTAATGCAAGAAGATGTCCATTTCTGATTTTGGTGTTTGCCTTTCCTCAGGTGGTAATTTATCAATAAAATAAGCCCACGATAATTCTCAGCAAAATTTTTCCAATCAGAAAAGTGTTTTATCATATATGTTTGAAAGTATTATTGAAATGTTCATATGGAGAGAATGATAATTTATTATCTAGGAAGAAATCTTGAATATTAACCAATTTAATCGATTGCATAATGGTAATAATAATTTTAAATACTTGCAATTATCTTCCTAGCTTGCATAGTAGTTAAGAGTATAGGCTCTGGATTTGCTCTGCATGGCTTCAAGTCTTTGTTCAGCAATGTTCTGTTTATGCAATCCTGGGCGTGTTATTATCATTGCTCTCCTCATTTCTGTCACCTGTAAAATGGAAATAATAAATGGCCTAACTCATGTGTGATTGTAAGATGCATGTGGCATTCTATATGTAACATGCTATATAGAATGTTAGGCAAATTGAAAGGGCTCAATATCTATTAATAAGTTCTTACAATGACAATTTTCTACCTGCATAAGAGAGAGACTTCTATAACTGGATAGGCAGGTGTACTTGGTTTCACTTCAGAACCTTTGCTTTCTGTTTTTCTCTTGCAAAATTAACCTTCTTCATTCTCTTGGTAGCCTGGACAATACTCACTTAATGATTCAAACCAAAAATACCATGTTTTGAGTTGCCTTTGGGGACACTCATTCAGATAAACTTGACCTGTCTCCTCCTTTATTTCCCATCATTGTCCATTTGTATTCCCATCATGGAATCTAGTGTATTCCATTTCACTGTTTGTTTTCTCTCCTTTCTTCCCTAGTAGTTTCATGGTAGACTCCTTGACTGACCTCTCAGATACTCAACAATTTTTTTTTTTTTTTTTTTTTTTAGAGAGAGTCTAGCTGTGTGGCTCAAGCTGGAGTGCAGTGGCACCATATCAGATCACTGCAACCTCCACCTCCCTCCCAGGTTCAAGATTCTCCTGCCTCAGCCTCCTGAGTAGCTGGGATTATAGGCACCCGCCACCATGCCCAGCTAAGTTTTGTGTTTTTAGTAGAGACGGGGTTTCACTGTGTTGGCCAGGCTGGTCTTGAACTGCTGATCTCGTGACCCACCCACCTCGGCCTCCGAAAGTGCTGGGATTACAAGCGTGAGCCACTGTGCCCGGCACGTTTTTTTGTTTTCAAAACCGAATTTCAAAATCATTTTTTACTTGTGCTTTCTTTTAATACCTAAACATTTAATTTAAAGAATCCTTGTTAGATACTAAACAAACTAAATTGATGTTTCAAAGAATACAAACTTATAATTTATTTCTTATCTAAATTTAGAAAGTAGAAGCTAATAGTTCCTAAGGAAACATTACCTAAATAAACAAAGCCATGTGGAGAATATAAATAATGAATTTGTTAGTTATTATAGCTAGTATTTGCTGATGGACATTATTATATGTGTGTGTGTCTGTACAGATGTGTGCCAATATGTGCATGTACATTCCCACTAAAATCATGAGTGTAGCTACATAAGTCTTCAGTCATGTGGAATTTAAAGATGTCTCCCTCCCTCTGTCCTCAAATTCTCTTCAGGACTAATGAGGCAGGCCCAGAGCACCTAGCAGCAAGAGACCATGGGTAGCAAACACTTAGAAGCCGTAAGTCCTGAAGCAAAGCATGTTCTGATAGGAGGTAACACTATCTTATATGTGTACAACGCCTTATTGTGTATCAGAGGTAATGCATGGCTATTATTCTGACTTGATTACGTCCTTTGATCTTTGAAAGGCAATACATATGCAAAAAGAGCCAGAAGGCTGAAAAAAAGAGAAAAACAAAAACGAAAGAGTTTAGCATCAGCAGTAACAGCAATTTAAAGCTGTGATAGAATTCTTAAGCAGTATTCTTCACTCTGAAGGCAGAAAGGAAGGCCATTTCTTAAAAAAGGATGCAGGAGGGTTCAGGCATGCCAAATACTACCAAAGATATTCTTAATGCCAAGGGGTATGAGGAAATCTTCTTTCCACAAAACAAATAAAGTGATGTGCAAAAACCTGATTGGTTGACAGGTGGATATACATGCAAATGTATACACTACAGAATAGTAACGAATATTGACAAATATTGTGTTGTTTAGTGACTGTTTCTACAGATACCATCTCATTTTATATTAATTACAATACAGTGCAGAGAGCAACTGATGCTTAGTAAATCCACTTTATGGATGGGAAACAGTTATTTTACATGACGTGCATAGTTAGTAAGTGATGGGCAAAGATTTTGTTAACATTTTCTGATTCCATTAACTATTCCTTAAAGAAAAACCTTTGGGAAATTTTGCTTAAAACTTATAAAAATATTAGCAGCTCTCAATATTTATTTAATTGAAGTAATTAACAAATTCTAATAATTGAGCCAGAGACAGTTTCAAATCTGTGCTGTTAAAACTAGAAAACAATCAGAATACAACTGGGTAGATGTGGAACAATACACTGGATTTTCACACACACACCACACACACGCGTGCGCACGCATCGTTTCAGGGTTGTACACAATGTATTTGGTTCAAATGTGGCTAACCTAAACAATTTGCCAAATAGAGCCAGCACCTAAATGGGCCAGGGAGTGCCAACAGAGACATTTTGGGGTCTAAAGGATACTGATCTGTTTGTGGTCATTGCCAACTTCTACTGCTGCTGATGCAAAAATCAGCAGTGGAAACATTTCCATTTACTCCCATTATCAGAATTTAAAGAAAATAATCTGCTTTAAAAATAAGCAGTGATTGTATTTTAAATAGGTCTTGCTTAACTAAAACTAGCTAATCCTGTTTATTGCTTGCCTGATTTGCAGTAGGAATATATTTAAGTGGATGTTCTAGAAGGAATAAAGTGAAATTAAATATCGGCATGCTTGTGATTACAGGTAAAACACTTCTTAAGATATGAAATCATTGTTTTTCTGAGTTCAGGTCATTATTAAAAATACTGTGTAACTTCCAGTTTTGTTTTTTCTCTGGCCTTTAGTATTTAGTGGAATATAATTTGGAAACACATTCTTAGATCTTAAATTTATGTTAAAAATGTTTTTATTTTTACTTTAGTTCCCATATTATTTTGATACCCAAAAGTTTAATAAATGTTAAGCCCTGAGTTTTATGGTACAGACTGCTGACAGACGCAACTTTCTTTCCAATCTAAGGATTTTGTTTGGTTTCTTTTCTTTATTCATTCCTTCCTCTCTTCGCTCCTTCTTTCTCACCTTCTATGCCCCCTTCCTCCCTCCCCAATCTTTCTCCTTCTTCTACTTATGCTTCTGCTCCCTCTGCAGTTTCTTCTTCTTTTAGAATTTTAGCAAAGATATTCTTTTAGTTTGAAGAAGCAGCTTTAGGCTTGAGTAGCATTACTATCTTTTTCTAGATGGAAACCTTACACAAATTATGTAATCCCTCTGGGGTTACATACATTACATCAGCTCTAAAATGGAACTAACACCTATCTATCTTGTACGGTTATTTTGAGAATCAGATGAAATCACATGTGTATTAACATTTTGCAATTTCCAAAGCAATGTGCAACTTTTAAGTACATCAGAACTGACTTCCTTGTTTTAGAAAAATGTGCAAAGTGCATAGGTTTGGCCAATAAGATGCAGATAATATAGTTTAAAAAACCTCCAGCAGGCCTAGTTTGCAGATGTGGCTCTGACCCTGGTCTGTCACTGACTACCTTGAATTAGTAACTTGCTAATCTGATCCAGGTGTATGGGAAACCCTGGATCAGACTCTAGCAATTAGAGCATCTCTTCAAATGCATTACAGTTTGAACAATAGAAATAAAAATTTTAAAATATTGTATTTCTACTCAGTAAGTAAGAGATTTATTAAAATGTAAGTTCATCTTGTACGTTTGAAATGACTGTTTTGTTTTCTGCAGTTTTTTTCATACTTCCACTTTTTAACTTTTTAAATTTTTCTTATAACATCATTCTTAATCTCTGATCACTGTGTCCTTTTTACTTTCTTTTTCTCACATCTTATATCCAGTGATTTCTTAGAACATATTCATATGTTTATAAATTCACACCTCATGGCGCAATTTAAAAAGCTTTGTCAGGAGTTCAACTGTAAGTCTGTTAAACTCACGAACACAGAGATGATGCTGGTAAGAGCATACACTGTGAATTGTCTTCATGTAATATGTATAGATTAGAATAAACACACATAGCCTTTGTGATGGCTCAATGTCATTACGCATTTCTTTGATTTCCATCTGGCTTCAGGAGCATGTATGTTCATGAATTTGGAACACAGTTCTTCTGTACCCCAAATAACTGGCCAATGTTATGATACAATTTGCATCATCATTGTTTAGTATGCTAACAAAACAAATCACATATTCCAGTCTTTAAACTTCTTTTTGCGAATACCTTAAGACTACTCTTTGGACTCTAAGCATTCCAATAAGTTATTCTTTTATCCCTCTAAACACTAGTGTAATTTATTAGGAAATCTCCATTTTTATATTCGGTATCTTTTGGTCCAAACAATGTTAACCAGTTGGTATAGAGAACTATTTGATATGCATTTGACATCTACAGTTTTTCACGGCTCCAACAAACTGTTACTGCATCGTGGGCTCTGTTCGCCTGCCAGCTGCTCCTCCTGCTTGAAATACTCAGCAGTTGAGGAGGGAACGATCACATCCAACCTCTGGTGGATTGCAGCTGTGATCTGTGAGCTCATTGTTCTCCTCTGTGAAGCTGGTTATGGCCTTCACACTATGCCTATTAATTAGAACATATGAGCAGTTACTGGCACTTTATAAGGAATTTAACAATAGATATTGAATATTAAATGTGGGACTGCAATGATGTACTATATTGCCAAAATATGAAAAAGAGAGAAATGTGAGGCACATTTTTAGCTGTGATTTAACTGAAACCAAAAATGAAAAGATTGTTTTAAAGCCTTATTAGCCAACATACATACATAAAGCATGGTGCAGTTTTGCTAGGAGAAAGGAAGAAAAGTAATTTCTATAATGGACTTAAAGGTTGAGAACAGGAAACATTATTATTAGAAATAGGTAACTGAGATTGTAATCCTAACAGATCAAGAATATAACATGAATCTGTAAAGAGATTGGCAAGGTTAGCAAGGACTTGACAAGAAGTACACTTCTGTATGTTTTGTAACAGTAAAACATAGCTGAAACTGTGAAGTTCATAGGATTTTAGTGTGCAGCAGCTAGAAAATATAATGTACAGTTAATACAGTGACTATAGTTGAACTGTATCATAAATGCATAGTTTATATATGGCAATTTATCCCAAACCTGGCAGAATTCTATTGGGTAGAAGAAATTGAGTTTTGATAAACACAGTGATCTCTAAACCCAGAGGTTTAATCTGAACCTTAACAGTAGCCCAGCAGTCCATGAAATATTTATATTGTTTTTCTAAGTATATACATTATTTACTGAACAGTCTATAAAGTATTTACGTTGTTTTTCTAAATAAGTATACATTATTTACATTCCACTGTACTTTTTTCTGATTCAGGTAAAATACAATGCTTGGAAATCACTGTGTCAGAAGTTCAACTGGAAAATGGAATGTGGGTGTGTCAAAATATTAAATATCTTCCTATGCCTTTGTTTCTGGTTACCCATCTTGCCTGAATGCCTTGGAAAAAATCTATTTGAATTATACTACATAGGAATAATGTTATAAGTCTACCTAAACTAGGATCATATGTGATTGGTATATACAGCTTTGTAGAACATGAAAGGGTGACCTCTCAGTTTTAATAAAGTGCTTACTCTCCCTTATCCAAACCATGATTATATGTCTAGTTTTCCTTAAAAATTCTTTCAGACATTTAATACTAAACGTGAATATCTTTATTCAAATAAAATATTTTTACTTAGCTTTTTGTTACTTAGTGTTTCCGAAGACTACTAGGTAACTGCAATAATTATAGAGTGAAAGTTCTAATTTCACAACATGATTACATATGAACACACTCATAAAGATACAACTATACAATATATTGCTTCAAATATAATAAAATTAAAACATATTTGTTAGATACTTTTAGACATTTTATGTAAATAACGATTTGTTTTAAGTATTCTATGAAATGCTATAATTTCACAGCCCTCAGAATTACATACTCTTTTCTAAATTCCTGCAACTAAATCACTACATTTAAGTCCAAAATAACAGTTTGAAAGTGGTTTCTGAGGTGACTAAGTATGAGCCTGGGCCGCCTTAGAATGTTAACTCCACAGCCAAACTGCTCTAGGCCACATTTTCTTTACAGAGGAAGGTTCAGGAAAAACATTTTCCATTTGATTGTACTTGGAAGGGTGAGACTGAAACCACTGAGGCACAGGCAAAACAAGTCACCCTAATTAGGCATTAGAGGAGAATACAGTATAACCACACTAACTGGTAAGTAAAGGGTGAATTTCTTCTAAGTTTTAATATTTAATTTCTAAGACAAAATCATTGAAACTATAAGGACAAAATCCTGTCATGACATGGCTAAATGTTTCTTAGCATGCAGATTGGTTTTCTTCAGCCATTTATTTGGAAAAATCATATATTTTAGCTCAATTTTCATGATTATACAAAACTTACTACATTACGTAATCCCTATGTAGTAAGTTTTGTATAATCTGTGCAAAGGATACAAGGAATCTTCAAAATGTTAATGAAAGATGTGTATTATGAAAAATTTATGCATGAATTTCAACAACTTTTTATACTAAAATATATTCATGCTAATTTGTTATAACAGGTCTGAACAGGATCTAGGTTGAGGCGCTAAGAATGATAAGCCGTAAGTTCAGAAAGAACCCCTGTCAAAGCAATATGAATTCTGCCAAAATAGAAGCAGAACAAACGTCATGTTTATGGTGAAGCTTAGGTGAAAAAAAATGATGAAATCATTGATGCTTTACAAAAAGCGTATTGGGATAATGCCCCAAAGAAATGAGCAGTTTACAAATGAATAACTCATTTTAAAAAGGGACAAGACCGTGGAACATGAAACCCACAAGAGCAGATTAACCACATCAATTTGTGAGAAAGAGAAGCATCATCTT
Source organism: Trachypithecus francoisi (assembly GCF_009764315.1). Lineage (NCBI taxonomy): Eukaryota > Metazoa > Chordata > Mammalia > Primates > Cercopithecidae > Trachypithecus > Trachypithecus francoisi. Next base: position 173,188,275 of record NW_022681454.1, on the reverse strand, counting down.
GTTCATGCCCTAACTGAAGGGCACCCACGATTACCAGCAGAAAGAACAGTTCACACCATAGACATCTCAAGTGGTTCAGCTCACACAAATCTGACATGAAAGGTGAGCAAGAATGAAAGGCGAGCAAACTTTCTTCTCCGTGGAGTCTAAAACCTTTGCACCACAAGTAAGCTGCTGACAAAAGCAGAGATTTCAATGGAAATTTAAGCAAGTGGAAGCGAGGGCTTGAAGCATTTCTTGTAAAAGTTATGACAGGAGATGAAATGTGGTTTTACCAGTACAATCCTGAAGGCAAAACACAATCAAAGCAATGACTACGAAAAAGTGGAAGTGGTCCAGTCAAAGCAAAAGCAGACTGGTCAAAAGCAAAGTTCCTGGCAACAGTATTTTTTTTTTGCGGGGGAGGGGTTATCAATGCATTTTGCTTGTTGATATTCTGAAGGGCGAAAGAATGATAACATGTGTTTATTATGAGTGCGTTTTGAGAAAGTTAGTTAAAGCTTCAGCAGAAAAATGCCCAGGATATTTTCCACCAGCACAATGCTCCTGCTCATTTCTTGCATCAAACATGAGCAATTTTTATGAATTTCAATGGGAAATCATTAGGCATCTGTCTAATAGCCTTGATTTGGCTCCTTATGACTTCTTCTGTTTCCTAAAGTGCACCCATTTTGCTTCCGTTAATAATACAAAAATGACTACATTGACATGGCTACGTTCCCAGGACTCTTGGCTTTCTAGGGATGGGATAAATGTCTGGCAACATCGCTTCCAAAAGTGTCTTAAACTTGACGGAGCTTGTATTGAGAAATAAAGTTTATGTATTTTTTTAAATTACATTTTCCATGAACCTTTTGAAGTTCCCCTGCATTTAATTCTTATGAACAGAGTGATCTAATAAGTTAAACCATCTGGATAGAACACTTTGTTGCACATGTACTTACTTCAATATTTATTCCAAGTATATCTATCTTGCCTTTTCTCTTTCTTATTTGTAAGGGTAAGAAGTAGATTTGGTATATATCTCTCACAAATCTGTCAACGTCATAATTTCTATATGGAGCTTTCTTCTGAACTTAAGTCACTAACAGAGACTCAATTTTCAACCCAGATAGACTGAAGTTCATTCCCATTGGAGCCAAAGAGATGAAGTGAAAACTCCCTCCCTTCCCCTTCATATCCAACCCCATCAGTCAAACTCAAATTACAACTCCAGGATATAAAAGGTTAGGTAAATATTTTGCTATAGGTTGGGGTAATTACAAAATGGAATTCTAACAAAGAAGAGAAAAGCTGAACAGCTAACTAAATTGGCCATTACCCCAAGTTTCAAAGGAGAGAACCTATGATCGTAGGCCCTACCCACAGAACTTTGCCTGCCAAGGCTTGTGTCTGGATTCAGGTTATTTTACTCACAAGTTTCAATGTCCCCCTCTCAAACTTATGGATGAACCAATATTATGAAGCGTTATGAAAAGTTTGTTGGATTAATTGCATGTTTAATAGTAGAATATGGACTATTGAAGTATATAGTAATAAAATAGTGAAGTAAATAAATAGTAAATAGTAAAAGTAAATAAAGTAGGAAAACGATCACATTTTAATTTGCTTAAGAATCATCTGGTACTATTAATAAACTTGCATATTGTTTCGCTTCACCTGGGAGAAATAGATTGAACAGACAATTCTGTTGTAATTGACTTGGGATACAGCTAAACATCTACGCGTTTTAAAATCACCCTGATAATTTTTATTCAGATTGTCCAAGGGCCAGAAATTCCATAAAACACATTTCTAAAGTTATGTATATTAAGCTAAAAGTTACAATTTACAAAAATAATCTGTGATTCCAAGAACTATTGCCAGTCTATTATAGCCAAATATTAATAGTTTTTTGTTTTTTTTTTTTTTCCTTAAAAGACCAATAAATACCAGATATGTTGTGAATAAAACTAGAAAAATAAATAACACTAAAATTCTGCCTGGTGCAAACTGTAGTGTATGGTTGCTGCCAGTGGCTGGGTAGAAGGTCAAATGTGGAGTTGTTTAATGGGTATAAAATTTGCAAGATGGAAGAAGTTCGAGAGATCAATTGTGTGACAATGTGAATGTACTTAACACTTCTGAACTGTGTACTTAAAAATGTTTAAGATAGAAAATGTTTAAGACCTGCCTGGCCAACATGGATAAACCATGTCTCTACTAAAAATACAAAAATTAGCCAGGCATGGTGGGTAGATGCCTGTAATCACAGCTACTCAGGAGGCTGAGGCACGAAAATTGCTTGAACCTCAGAGGCAGAGGTTGCAATGAGCCGAGATCACACCACTGCACTCCAGCCTTGGCAACAGAGTAAGACTCCATCTCAAAAAAAAGGAAGAAAAAAAAAAAAAGAAAATGTTTTGTTGTGTACATTTTACTACAATTATAAATTAAAACAAACTGCATATCAGTACTCCACAATACAGGTTAGTCTTTCTCAAAGCTCTCACAGATCTAGAAAATGAAAGCTGCCAAAGGCAAATGGAAAATAAAAGAGAACCTGGAATAAAAATAAACTAAAAGAAACAGCAAAAAACAAATGAAGGTTCAGAAGGTAGATATGACCAACATTTTTAAACTTTGCAAATTGAAGTAGAATGATCATAAGCTTGCCCCTTTAGGAAGCAAACAATAAATTAATATAAATTATATTGTGAAATGATTGGATCTTATTGAATATTCAGAATCTACACCACTGAGAATGGGGCTAGGCATACTGAAGTATAAGGACAAAATGACATAGAATAACTGAATAGTAGTTAATTATTATCATCAATCTTGGGGCTAGAAGAAAAGGGCAGTGAATATTAGGTTGGCAACCAAGAGCCTCTGCTCTCATCCCTTATGGGTAATCTGGGCAAACTGAAGAATTAAATGGCACAGTGTCTATCGCAAGAGTGAGTATGAATTAACAAAGAGATATATGCTTATTGAGCCTGATTGTCCAAACTGTTGGTTGCTGACTTGGTTTGGTTGTGTTCTCACCCAAATCTCACCTTGAAGTGTAATAATTCACCTTGAAGGTGGGGCCAAGTGGAGGTAATTGGATTATGTAGGCAATTTCCCCTATACTTTTTCTCGTGGTAGTGAATAGTCTCAAGAGATCCAATGGTTTTATAAATGGGAGCTCCCCTGCACAAGCTCTCTCTTGCCTGCTGCCATGTAAGACATGACTTGGCTCTTCCTTTGCCTTCTGCCATGACTGTGAGGCACCCCCTAGCCATGTGGAACCGTGAGTCAATTAAACTTCTTTCCTTTATAAATTACTCAGTGTCAGGTATGTCTTTATGAGCAATGTAAGAACAGAGTAACACAGTTGCCTACACAGCTAGACATTTTAGTTATTACCCACATATCTATTATCGATGATCCATCTATGATATTGGAATTTTATACCACTTAAGTACTAACAAACAATAGCCTGAGAAATCATATTTTCTTTGGCAGACTGCATTTTTCCTTTTGTAGATGAAATCATGATGCAATGGAAATAAGTTATTATCACAAATTATCACAAAGACTTTGATTTTGATGTTTTGAGCTAAATATTTTTAAATCTTTTTTTTTTTTTAATTTTCTTCAGAATCATTAGGCACAGTTTTTTTTTATTGGCCTCAATGTTGGCATATCTTGGGTCACTCAGGGCACAAAGGAAAAGTGATTTGCATTGCTTCCTTTCTTTTTTCATGTACCTATGTCTTCCTGGGTTTATTTAAGTTGGGTTCATTTATAGAAACCAAATGTTGCAGTATTAGAACGTGTATTAATAGAATCCACTTCTGCTTCTTTCTCTACTGTGCCCTCAGTTTCTGAGAGCTAGCATTAGGTGGTTTTCAGACCACAGATAATGCTAATAATAACAATAATCTTCATACTTATTTAATGTTTTCTATGTCTTTGACAAGAACTTCACATGCATCATCTAATTTACTCTTTACAACAACCTTACAAGGCATGAATTATTATCTCCCTTTTATGAAGCCTGAACTCAAATTTAGAAAGGAAAACATGCTTGACTAAGGTCCCACAGATGTGTGTGTGCATGCAGGGACTGAGATTTGAGACCAAAAGTTTACTCTAGTTCACATGCTCTTTGACACAATATTGCTGCTGCTAGCCCATCTTGGTCGATGGATCTCCTTCTCTACCCTTGCCAACTTCCCTGCCTATCAGACTGGATATCAGTTCTACTTTGGTCACCACGAAGGATGCAGATAAGTTTGGATTAGAGCCCTATCTCTTACTTTTTGGCTCCAATAGGTCTAGTCACAAGAACTAAAACACTGAGAAATTTTCCCTGCCTTGGTCCTAACTCATTCCTTAAGTACAATTCCAGTTCTCTCTGACTTTTAATCCCTAAACTATAAAACAGAAAATGATGTCGCAACTTCTTACCAGTCCAACCCTTCTAAAATACTATTTCAAATTGTTGCTACAGTTTGAGGACATGTTTCAATTTCCTATTTCTCAGAGTTAATCTTTAGAATCAGGACATGTTTGCCAAGCCCATTCTAAGTTGTTCAATGAATTTCTGTAGCCTCCAAATGATTCATCCTAGTGGAGATTTTACAAAATCAAAATTGAATATTTGAATAAATTTGTACAAATGAATGTGCAAACTTGAATATAAATAGACCATATTTAAAAGAAAATTATACGTTAGTAAAATTTTACTCAATAATAATTTGAAAGGTGAAATAAACTAACAATAAAAAACAAAAATTAAATGAGCTAAACTATCCACTTCTACCCATATCTGGCTTTGTAGACCTCCGTGGACTATTTTTTCCTATCTCTTTTAGGGGTTTAATGCTCACATCCACATATTGGGATTTCCTTCTCTTCTCTTTCAGTTATTTTATATATTAAACAATGTCTTTGTTTCATAGTATCCAATATGTATCTGTCTTTGGAACTGAAAAGTGTAAATTTTTGACATCAATCTAGTTCGCCATAGTGCCCTGATAACATTAGATATGTTTCTCACTCTAAGGTTTCTAAAAGTCTTTAATATGCTAAATTTACATAAGGATTCTCCCATATTATTTGTATTAAGTGCATTTTGTCATAGATCCCTTATTTTGGAGTTTTTAAGGCTGCCAACATAATAATATTGCATAATTTATTTTTAAAATGCAGATTTAGACCTTTTCAAAATGGATTTTGTACAACATCATTCCAGTAAAATGGCTAAAAAAAGAAAAAGTCCAACTTTAAGGGTGCGAGTGGAACATATCCTCCTTTAGGTAAATGCACACCAGTATCCTGGAGTCCGTAGGATGCCTCCCAGTAAATAAACCTGTTTAACTTTGTTTAAATTCATTTCTGCTTACCTGACTAAGGAATTCTTCACTTATTTTGAATGACCTCTGTAAAATATTGTGTCAGTAATACTATTACATTTTAAAGGTATTCAAGATACATGTGCATGGCATCTTTTAATAAAGCTTTATCTATCAATCCATCTCCTTTTACTTTTCTCTCAAGTTCGTTAAAATATTAGCCAGAAATCTCAGATCATGTAATCATTCATGAGGAGATGATACACAGTAACAATATGCTTCACTTCTCTATTCCTGGTGCCCCACTTTAAGAGAAATTCTTAAAAATACTATGGAATGAAGACTACTAAGAATGCTAATTTCCAGAAATACGTAGTACAAGGACTTAGGTATTGATATGTTTTGATACATTTTGCTGTGCCTTAGCTTTTCAACAAGGAAAATGAATCTTGTTGGAAGATACTTTCTTTTTGCAAATTTTAGTCACTTTCTCCCTAGAAGAGACGCCAAAACTTAAGAGTAATAGGATGCGAAGGCTGTAAGAAACAACAAAAGATTGGTTTTTAATCTGCCATAAGTTAACTCATAAATTCTTCAGTATAAAACAATCTCTAATTCTAGCAGAAGAGTTGTTTTTAGTACTTAGATAAAATGGTGACCAATGAAACTGTTCCCCACATTAATAGTGCTGCAGAAACTGGTACTATATGCCACCAGGGGATCCCTGCGAACAGCTGTGCAGAAGCTGAATTTCCAGGGAGGGAAAAGTTACATATGAGTAAGTACACATCACACACACCATTTACAACAGTGTGAATGCTGAGCACCAGTACGCTTTCAAATATTGCTACCTTGTGCAGCTTTCATTTCAAATGCTCTTCCTCTTGACCTTGATAATCATTGCAAACAGTTACCACAATGTAGATAGTCTTCATATTTTATTAGTATCAAAATGTTGCTTATCAAGGTAGCTAAATAAGCTCTTAGTTATATTTAAACCAATTTGTGTCAGTGCCAGATACACCCCGTGGTCATAGAGTGAGAAAGTTTGGCTAGCTGCCTGGTTATAAAGAAAGCTTATGTATATCATTGATTCTCAAATGGACAAAAAATGTGCAAAATTTGCTTAGAACCAAAGGTTTGTCAAGAGAAATGGTGTCTGTAAGAAAAAGACTGCACAAAGAGCCTCTTAGCAACCGGAAGTATTACATACCCAGAGGAAACGATAAGCTTTTTGTACAGATGCTAGATAAGCTTGCCAAGGAACCATATGCTGTGGCTGGAAGAATATTTTCTGTTTGGCATCTGGATCCTGGAATTACCATTCTACAGGGAAAATGAGAAGCATGTGAAGAGGAGGAATAAGATAGTGTCTACATTGCACCAAAATCCAACTTGTACAAAGGTGAATTTAAAATGTTATTTTAAGAGAGAGGAAATATAATTAATTTCTATGACTATTGCTTACAAGTTTTAAGTAGATATAAATAATATGTCCTGTGTAAACAAACCAGATAAATTAGAGGATTTGATATTATAGGGGACCAGAAGCATAGGCTGTTAAAAAGTTACTTATTTAGGGCATTTTGAAATCTGATAGAGCAAAGACTGCAATATAGAGAAATTCAGTACAATAGAGAGTTTATTTTTCTGTTGGTTTTACTGTTTTCCTTTTTATCTGTATTCTGTCATAGTTTTTATTTCAAAATAAACCAAATTTTTTTAGAAGTATTTTTTCACTTGGTGTTTGTTTTAGTATCCAGGTTATCTGCTATGAAATGTGCTCTACCACATCCTTGTACTAAAAACTTGGATGACCAGTCTGAAATTGCCATTCAGTACCAAGAAAACGTACGTGAAAGGGATGAGATTTTGGCTAATCAATTGGGCAACAAAGTGAGAGATAAAGCCTCTATTATTTGAATGTGAACTCAATAGATCCATTCAAGCAGCAAAAAGCAAACAAAACCCAACAAATAAGTAGCACCATGGATTTCATGCAGTCATATTGTGTTGGTGCAAACGTATCCATTAACAGAGCATGCTGAAGTTGATGCAGCTTTGTGAGAGGAAGCCACAGATATCCTGGCATTCCAGTGTTCACCTTTTGACTATTGTACTCCAGTGGCTAATTAATAGCACTTAAAAATTTCTGTCATAGTTGTATTAGCTAGTCAGTCATAGGTCAATATATCTGCTCAAAACAGCTGAGACATTTTCGTGGTAAGAAGCCTGGGGATAACGCATGAAAAGGGTCAGACCTTTCCTTGCCCTTTGCTATACTCCTCCTTTAGCAATAGATCCCATGTTTTTTAATTACAACCAAGCTTGTCACTACAATAATGAGTTCTCCATCTGCATTTGGTTTCAAATTCAGATAGATAATGGAGGTTAGGGAAGGTTAAATTTCTCTCTGGCTGTGTTTACGTATTGCCAAAACAACTCATCTTTTCAGTCAATTTAGGGGGAAAAAATCAGCTAGATAATTTATTTGTTATTAGATAGCAACCAATTGACAGAGATTGCCACCTCTGACCAGTTTAATACTGTGAAAAATACAATTAAATCAGGTGGAGCATTTTGGTTAACTCTCCCTCTCTCTTTTCATTAATCCTCTCCATCTATCTTTTTAATATCAGGTTCTAAAAGCAGCTAATGAATTGTAAAGCACTTTATAATTTTCACTGTGCATTCACATACCTCAGATCATGAGGACTTTTTGAGGCCACTGAGACCCATGCTGGAGTCCCAATTTCTTAGATTCAAAATATGACCCAGACGGAAGGTAAATGTTTGCATAAAGCCATTCAACTAGAAGATCATGGGCCATCAGATTGCTAGTCCAATACACACACACACACACACACACACACACGTACCCCTACATCACACATATGTGCTCTTAATTTTATTCAAGTATTTCTATACAATCCTTTCCAGAGTGGAAATTTTTTGTCAGATTTTCATTTTTTCTGTGTAGTATAAAATACACACTTTGTTGAATTAGTCTTAATCATGACTGGTTTAAAAATATTAATATTAAATACCTAATTTAATCAAATCTTTGCTTTCTTAACAGCGTGAAAATGGAGCATATCTCTTGATAAAATAATTTTACAGAGTAGATATTTTACATTTGTGGGATTTTATTATTTATGGATATAAAACGGTACACTTAAAGAGGGTATACGTAGCTCTATACTTAGTCGTTATTAAGATTACATGATTTATAACAGTTAGTAATACTAAACTTTGTTTAATACCTACATGATCACTAGGAGAATAGGGATAAGGAGATGTAAAGAAATGAGCAAAAAATGAATAAACACAAAATCTACACATAATTAACAAATCTGATTATACTAAGCTGATGATCTCATCCTCCAATACTATCTTTTTATTACAAGAACTAGACATTTAAATGATTTCTCTGTGGTAAATTTCTTGCTTGATTTACATTCTGGTTTACAAAAGTGAAAGCGATGGTGAGGACCCCGCTTGGTGAATCTTGCTCAACTTTGGATTCTACACTAGAAACTTAGGTGGCCATACCTAAGGTCTTTTGTTATTTTTGTTGTTGCTATTGTTTTATTTTTAAGGCTACATTTACACTGGCCCCAAACTGCCCTGTAAACATTCAATTATTTGGATATTTTCTTAGGGTTAGGGTAGAAAAGAATTCGTGTTTAAGGCACAAAGAGCATTCCTCTATTGACATAGAGTTTCAAAGTTTTGTAATTTTGTTTCAGTATTTCTACTTCATAGCATAGAACAGCTATGCAGTAGATTTCTAGGTTATATGCAGTTACTTTCGTATATTGTACTTGATGTTCAATGACTTCTAACCATCACCAACAGCAAGTTTAAAATTGGACCCCATGGTCTTTTCTCTTTGTTTCCCCTTATAAGTCTTTGTCACACAAAGATGTGTTATTATGTATACAGAGTATATGTTGTGAATAATACAGGTTTTATGTATGTTACCAAAAACTGTAAAAGAAAAAAGTATATTTAAAGCCATGCAAAAAATGTGAATATTTGGCATATTATTGTTATCTGCATAGTATTTCCTTAAGCTTCCAGCTCCAAGAGAGAAACGTCATTATAATAATATAACACATCTTTATTCTCAGAATTCAATTTTATAAATCCTTACATATAAAAACACAAAACAATAGAAACTAACTTATCACCAGTAGTCTTAATATTTTCTTATTTATTTTGCAATTAAAATTCCTGAAGAAAAGACACGACTGTCTACTTCTAGAGCACATACTTGCATCTTCCCATCTAAGCTTTATCACCTTTCTTTGTAGTAGGCATTTGAGATATGAAGGCTACTTGGAGATGTGCCTGTCAAAAGAAGGCAACTCATGATACCTCCCCATAGCTATCCTTAAAAACCATTTTTTGGAAAAATGTTAAATGCATTAACTTTGTTCTGATCTTGGGCACCTTGCTGCAAAGCCATTCTCAGGCAGGGATAATTGAAAGGTATGAATTTTTATACAGATTTAGCTGTTAAAGTATTTTTCCCGAGGCAAAGCTAAAGGCTAAACCTGTGCCACACATTTAGATACCAGAACTGTGGGCTGGCTCGAATGCCGCAGCTCAGAGATCCACAAATGAACAAAAGGCTCATGACTTAGTTCTTGGTATAACTTATATGTCCCTTTTTTCCTTCATTTATGCTTACCCAGCACATGTTCCTGCTTATGAAAGTGGGGACTGCTTCTAAACTTTAGTTTAAAGCCAGGAATTTAAATATGTTGCTAAGTTTATCTTTTTCAGGATATTCCTTTTTATGTAGCAACACTGTAATTTTTTGTTACTGGTAATATACAACATGGCAAAATGCTGTTCATGCAGAGTTAAATTATACTTGTAACAGGTACAGTTGAAAGAGCCAACATAGTGTGGATCAATTGCATGATGAGAATTTACTGCTTTCCTACTTTAAATGAAAACGTGTATTCAGCAGAAGGATCACAAATTTTCCGGAGAAAATTTGTTTGTGGTTTGATTTACTGAAATGCCAGTGCGCTTTACCTAAGAAGATTATTACAGCAAATGCCTATTGTGCTTCATTCACACATTCAGAGGATGGCTCTCCAAGAAAAGCTCCAGAGGGATGGAGCTGCCACTACCTCATAACTCTCAAAAGGGTAACACTAGCCACAAAACCACCGGAGGATTCCTGTCTTTAATAAGGTTTTGAATCAGGAACTATTAATAATGTTTTATTGATCATAGCGACATCCTCATCTGAAATTTGGCTCTTTGAAGATTCAATTACTTCATTTAAGAGGTAAGATCTGGGATAGATAAAGCCAGTGTCTTTCCTCCTTAGAAAACAAACAAATAACACAAACTAAAAAACATCAAAAAATAAGCAAAAACAAAACTCCATCTTCTTGACAATATTTCGTTTTAATATCTTGTGTGCTTTGTCAGAAGGCATTTGTAAACGAAAGCTGGCCTGTGTGTGCAACAGCCTGAATATGGGAAACAATTCTTAAAACAAATACACGTGACTCTTAAATATTATCTTAAGTAATCATCAGCTCTAAGGCAGAGACAAATTCATAATCAATTGAAAATTAAAGTGGAAAACTGCTAATAAATTTCTCTGAATTCTCTATAGAATTATTGAAAGTACAAATCCATGGAAATGACACAGAATCACAAGTTAGTCATAAATACATCTTCATAAGGAACACTGTGTTTGTGTTACTTGCACTGAAGGATAAAGTTAGTGTTGAGGTTCACACATAATTTGTGTTGAAAATTTATTCACAGAAAATAGGCCCTTGGGTTGGCTACCGCCTTCTTGCCCTCAATACATTTTTTAAGGTATATTAAAAATTTCTCATAAAATAAACTCTAAATATTTTGAAAAGAAAGTAGAACTTTTTTGTCAAGTTCAATGCAAAAAGTGCCATTTATATTACATTTATTGTAAAAAAAAAAATCTTATTTTGGTAAAAAATTCCCATATTGATCAAGTAACACATGGGACAAATATACTAAATTAAGCCCACTCTACCTCCTTCTTTCATCTACATGTAGACAACATAATACCTGATTTTTAAAAAATTTTAAACTTTTGGAATTTGTTTTAACTATGGATCTTTGGATAGACAAATACACCCCAAAGTAGGCAGGACAGGATTTAGTGGGCCAGGGGAGAACCAAGAGAGTGAAATAGACTAAGGTGAGGGCAAGACTTTGCTCAATGAAGAGCGCAGGGAAAATAACAGCCAGAAAATTTTTTATTTATGTATTTTTCCTCCCAAAAGCTGAAGGAGAACACTTCATTGACTAGATTTTTCTTATTGTCCTAAAGTTGTTAATAAACTAATGTTGTTGGAAACTATAAAGACTCGAAGACTATTTCACTGTATTTTAGTTGAAAAATGATAGGAATACTTCCTCCAACACCAGCTATACTGCGTTACAGTTCACCCTAAGAACCCCATTTAACTTAATCACCTCTTTGAAGACCATACTTTCAAATACATTGAAGGTATCGCGGATTAAGGCTTCAACATATGAATGAGGAAAGGGTAACACAAAATTTAGCCCCTAATAGGTAACAACTCCTTAGTGGTTACCTTAATTTTTGCTTTGAAGTCTTTAAATTTATTCAGGATTTTTTTCCCCTGTTTTTACCACAGAGTAGTTTGAAATTATTTGTGGCTCTCTAGAGGTATCCTAACAAAATTCCACAAACTGGATGGCTTAAAAACAACAGCAAAGTCTTCTTTCACAGGTCAGGCTACTAGAAGTCTGAAATTAAAGGTGTTGGTAGAGTGGCTTCCTTCTGGAAACTCAGGGAGAAACTGTTCCTTGTCTCACTTCTAGATTCTGGTGGTTGCCAGCGATCCTTAGATATCCTTGGCATGTAGCTCAATCAGTTTAATTTCTGTCTCTGTTGTCACATGCTGTTCTCCTCTTTGTGTGTGGGTCTTGACATCACCCTTTTATAAGGATACCAGTCATCCATTCTAATCTAAAATAACCTTAACTAACTAGAGATGCAAATACATAATTTCCAAATGAGATCACACATTGAGATTCCTGTGGATGTGAGGTTTGAGAGGAGGGCTACTTGGTACAATAATCTGTATTTAATTTAAAACACTGTTGTCGGAGGCCGGGCGCGGTGGCTCAAGCCTGTAATCCCAGCACTTTGGGAGGCCAAGACGGGCGGATCACGAGATCAGGAGATCGAGACCATCCTGGCTGATACGGTGAAACCCTGTCTCTACTTAAAAATACAAAAAAAAAAAAAAAAAAAAACTAGCCGGGCGACGAGGCGGGCGCCTGTAGTCCCAGCTACTCCGGAGGCTGAGGCAGGAGAATGGCATAAACCCGGGAGGCGGAGCTTGCAGTGAGCTGAGATCCGGCCACTGCACTCCAGCCTGGGTGGCAGAGCAAGATTCCGTCTCAAAAAAAAAAAAAAAAAAAAAAAAAAAAAAACACTGTTGTCTTAGAAACACCGGACCCCTCTCAAGAGAGAGATCATTGTGTATACTTTTTCCTCCCTAGGCTGGAATTCTTATTGTGGGGAGTGGAAACAATCAATCAAAGAATGTAGATTGGTTGCCCCTGGAAGGTGGATCACAGATACTTCTGCACTCTGACCTATCTCCATGAGTTTGTATCCACAGGGTTTTCAATGGTGCATAGGAACTCCTACCAGAAACAATCCCTGACAGCACCCTGATGGTCAGAATTACACTCTCAATTTACCATATCAACAAGGTAATTGGAAGGAACTTGAGCTGGGTGAGAATTCTTGTTGCTTCATGAGAACCTGCATACTCCTTTTCCTTTCAGTGAGTGACTATGTGTGGTCAACACAAGAAAGTATCATCACTGGGCAAGACATGCTGGCAATTGGTACTAAATATCCTATGCTGACTGCCTTCTTATCATGAAATCTTGATCTTTGGCCTTATGTTCAGAATATAAGGGTGGTAAACATTAAAAAAATTAAATCACAATAAAACTTATAGTCCACAATTCACCAAAGATAACTAGACACTAACAATTGAGTCTAGGCCAGGTGCAGTGGCTCACGCCTATAATCCCAACAGTTTGGGAAGCCGAGATGGGTGGATCACCTGAGGTCAGGAGTTCAAGACCAGCCTGGCCTACATGGCAAAACCCCATCTCTACTAAAAATATAAAAAGTAGCCGGGCGTGATGGTGGGTGCCTGTAATGCCAGCTTCTCTGGAGGCTGAGGCATAAAGAATTGCTTGAAACCAGGAGGCGGAGGCTGCAGTGAGGTGAGATCATACCACTGTTCTCGAGCCTGGGCAACAGAGACTCTGTCTCAAAAAAAATAATAAGAAGAAGAAGAATTGAATCTACCAGTGAATGAGGAATGTTTAAAAATCTGACTTCACTTGACGTTTTAGTGCGTACACTTTGTGAAGTTATATTAGTATTTCTAGACACACGGGTTTGGGGGAGGGACACATCACTGGGATTCTTTCATATCAGCAAAGTAGCCTTTGTCAAGGATGTACTGACTGGCACTTTGACATTTAGAAGCACTCTAAAAAGCAAACCAAAATATCATTAAACAGTCACCTTATAAAATCATAAAATAATGTACTCAATAGACAACCTCTCCTTATGAAGGGGTCCTACCCAATTCTAATATTTACTTCAGGAACGGAGTAAAGAAAATGTGGAAGGGCAATCCATGATTATCTGTCTTGCTTTGTGACCAGTTGTTTGGTACCAAATCCTGACCTGAACTGATGTGAAGCTATTTGTATTGTATATTTTCCCCTTGGTGTGTGTAGTCATACATTTCCCTGCAGAATCCTCATGAGTTTGATTACATGGTATTACCCCAGTCCACTGATGGGGTTTTACATAACGAACAACACACATTCCAAAATACAAAAAATAAATAAATAATTGCAGATTACATTCGATTTCAAGAGTTTTGAAAACAAAGATTGTAGACTTGTACTTCTATTTCAAAGGCAAACATTGGTAGTATATTATTTTTCCAGGGCTGCCATAACAAAATACCACAGACTGGGTGACTAAAACAATGGAAATGTATTTTCTTACAACTCCAGAGGCTACAGCTGAGAGACCAAGGTATCAGCAATCTTGGTTTCCTCTGAGACTTCTCTCCTTGGCTTGCATATCGCCATCTTCTTGTGTCTTTACATGGACATCTCTCTGTGCGTGTGTGTGTCTGTGTCCTAATCACATTTTCTTATAAGGATGCCAGTTATATTGCATTAGAGTCCACCCTAAGAACCCGATTTAACTTAATCACCTCTTTAAAGACCACATCTTCAAATACATTGAAGGTATTGGTGGTTAGGGCTTCCATATATGAATGAGGAAAGGGTAACACAAAATTTAGCCCATGATAGGCAACAGTTTCTTAGTGGTTACCTTAACTTTTACTTTAATGTCTTTAAATTTATTTAGGATTTTTTTTTTCTTGTGCTTACCATACAGTAGGAAACTATAATGGTATGTTTCAGAAATCAGATAAAAAGCTGAAACAATAGTTGAGGTCAATATGAGTAAAAGAGAGAGACAGTCATCTTATTCTTCTTTTACTTTGCTAATACAGACATTCTACCACCTAAAGATGAATAAGTTAGAGAACAGTCAAGTCTGGATTTGGAGGCAATCGTAGAAAGACATTTGGATGCCATAGCAGAGCTTTTTGCAGATAGCAGTGCCTAGGAACCTTGACTGCATGGTCGCTGTGATGGAGAGCCAGTTAAGGCAATGATGTGTTGTGCCTGAGGGGCCCAGTTGTTAAGAAACAGCAGAGGATGCATCACACCATTATTCATTGCACTTACACTGTGGTTCAGTGGATCTCTGGAGGCACTGGTGAAACTTATATATTGCCTCTTTGATCTGCGAGACTAAAATAGTGGCCCATTTATCAGCTACTGAGAAATCTAAAATTGCGAAAACAAAAGTTGCTTACAGGTCGAGGGTTCATGCCCCAGCTGGCATGGCAACTTCCTAAATTCCTACAGCTACAAGAAAAAACACACTTTTACTAGCCTCCCTAACAATAGGAGCTATCAGGAAAATTGTCAGCCCTTTCTGAACTCTGGTTTTGAACCCAGAACAATATAGCTATGATTGAACAGAAGCTGGCCTTATGAACATTCTTTCCCGATAAGCAACTGTAGACAAAAAGCCAGGTTTAGTCAGCTTATAGAGACAATGGACAAATTGTCTTTGTGTCCTATAGTTCTTTGAACATAAAGAGCCAAATTCTACCTCATTTTAGTGTCAAAACCCCACGTTAAAAAGAACATGAAATGTATGTTACATATGTTTACCTACTACACATGGGCTCAGCTCCCCTCATAAATATGTATAGCTTTTCCCCCAAACCTGCTGAATATGTATAACCCTATTATGTAATAGAAGCCCTATGAGGCAAAAACCAACCTGTCTCTTTCCTCCTTGAAGAGATAACACCTTTAGTACTCAATGGAGACTTTCTCTTCCTGGTTTGCAAACTAGGATCACCTAAAAAGCCCTATTTTCTGCTATTTAGTCATCCTGGGGGTCTTTCAGATGACACCCCCATCTACTTCTATCACGTTTTTCTTCAGTTGGCTTGGAATATGAGTGGAGTCTTTCTAGGTGTCCTTAATCTACTACCCAGTCAGATTCTTGCTTCACAAAAGGAAAGCATTATTGAAGTCTGTTCTTTATTTATTTCAGTTTGGTCTTTATCATATCAAGAAAACCACCTCCAGGTTTTTAAGATGTATATGCCATCCTTTTCTCCTTTCTTGCACTGAAACAGCTTTAGTTAATGACCATTCATTCATTTGGTAATTCATTTGGTAAATGTGTAAGGAACGTCTGTTAAGAAGCACTATTAAGCATTGGGTAGCTTAAGCACAGTATCTTTGTATTGACAAAATGCTCACCTCTTATGAGCCATATATAATTGGGATCATTTTGGGAGAAAGAGCTTTGCAGTCATAACTTGTCTTGGGAAAAATTATAGGAGCAGCAGGGGTACTGAGGACTTCGTTTTTTTTTAAAACCATGAACTTTCCCTGTAACTCTACTGCAGTTTTGTAACTTAAGAGTGGAGTGGAAGAGTTTAGTATTATTATTATAAGTGATATTTTGTTTAATAATGCTCCAAGATGAAGAGTGAGTAGTGTCGAGATAAAAAATTAAAATAATAATACCAAAGGATTTGGAAATGAATTATTTACGGATTTAGTGAAATATTTGAGAAGTTGTGTTCTATGATTTAGATGAGATATGGCTAAATGGTCCAAGACCCTTAACAGGATAAATCTCACCATACATATAGATTAGTTCTCCTATTTATTTACCAAGGGATATCAAAATAGTTGGGACATGTAATGGTCCACACAAAGCAGGCATTGAGGAAGTAGAATTTTACCCAACTTCTCAATCAGCAGATATGTTAAAGGAGGTGTACAACGGAAAGGTAACACTATGTGTCAGACAGTAAAATCTCATTGAATATGGAACCCAGAAGGCACCTGTGCTGTTCAAGGGCAACTAGACACTAACTCTGCCTTTCTCATGCTGTCTACCCACAAGGGAAGAAGTTACTATGCTTAAGGACACAACAGAACACTACCTGTTAACTTATTTGAAATGAATTATATAAAATTCTAATACAAAAATATTTAACATGCTGAGTGGCAGCATGAGGACATCTGCAGAATAGATCCCTAGTGAAATCACCACTAACAGTGAAAATTATAAAAACAACCACCATTTAAAGTCTCTGAAAATTGTCCTAAGGGCACACAGCAAGGGATGAAACATTCATTTTAAAAAATCGAATACATCTCTGTAATAACAGTGACACTCTGTGTCAATGAAGCCACAGCATGCTCCTTCCCTCTAATCCCTAGCTCAGACTGACGGACATTCTGCTCTAGCACAATGATCAAGAAGAGGAAACTCTTCTCCCCACCGTAGCTCACAGTCACTGGCCACCATAGAGTCCCTGTATGGGCAGGTCTTCGCATTTCCCATCCCCCACCACGCTCTGTTTATCAGAGGCTAAAATCTAGGCAAAGGTGGCCTGGACTTACGAGATTTCCTTTTCCCCCCAGTCCTGATCCACCCAAAGGTGGATGCTCCACCTTAGGCCCAGCAGGCTGAGAATCCGGTGGTCTCTTCTGCCCTTGTCCCAGCTTCTAGGGCAGTGGCTCTACATTAGCCACCACCAGAGGCTATGGCCCCCACCCAGAACCCTTTTCATAAAACAGCATAGTTCCTCTGAGAGAAGCAGCCCATTGGCCAACTCCTAGTTCCAGGGAAGTGGCTTAGAGATTTTTCCCAGAGGAAGTAGCAGATCCAAACACATAAATTGTGAATCTCTCCTCAAAATAGCGGACTTCATAAAAGAGTATGGGGAAGTTTAAGCCCAAGGGTGCTCTAGAAAATAATGAACATTTTGGTGATAAACAATTAAGAGGAGGCTGGTAGCTCCTAGACGGCAATAAGCTAAATTGTAAAACAATCTGGTTCACCATAGTGAACCAGGAGAAGAGGCAGCTAAGAGCCTTCCTAGCATCAGAATACACTACACAGACTGGCCAGTGAAACTATTCCTTCAAAAGAGCCCACATTTGATCAAGTCAGACTGTGGAGAAATGTATGCCACAAGGCGTTATTGGAAACAATCTGGCAGTCAGCACGCAATTAAAGACTGATTTATAGAGACTAAATTCCAGTGAGGTAGCAACCTCTCCTTCATGCTGCTCTATTACATCTTTTCACTTTTTATGCTGTTATTGTTTATACATATCACTTCTACACTCACAACAATAAATTGTTACAATTTTTATTTATATAGTTTTATGTCTACTAAAGAAGCCAAGAGAAGAAAGGAGAGCAGTATACATTTACAGGTTTTGTTACATTAACCTTTTTTTACCATTTCTTGTTGTTTTCATTTATTCCTGTGCATTTATTTGCCCTGCAATTGTCAAATAAATATTATTTTATACAATTTTAAGAAATCAATAAAAGACTAAATACATATTTATATCCTCTTTTGTAATAATAAACAATGGTAAGTACACATTCTCCTTAAGCCTCATGGTACATTCATCAAAATAGACCACACTCTGTGAAATAAAACACACCTTAACAAATGTAACAGTAGAGACATCAAAGTATATACCATCACCACAACGGAATTAAAGTTTAACAATTAAAGAAATATAGCTGGAAAAATCCCCAAATATTTGGATATTACACAACACACACTAAAGGGCATATTGGTCAAATAAGAAGAGTCTAGAGAAATTTTTTTAAAAAGTTTAAAACTAAATTAAAATGAAAATACAACCTGTCTACACTTGTGGGATGCAGCAAAAACAGTGATTAGAGGGAAATTTGTGGCATTGAATGCACTCGAAAAGAAGAAACATCTAAAATCAGTAATCAAAGCTTTCATATGAAGCAACTGGAAAAAGAAGAGGAAATTAGAACCAAAGCAAACAAAAGGAAATAAATAATAAAACTCAGAGCAGAAATCAATAAAACTGAGAACAGAAAAACAATAGAGAAAAATCAAAGAAATCAAAAGCTTGTTTCTCAAAAAGATTAATAAAATGGATAAACCCTTAGTAGGCTAGCCAAGAGAAAAAGGAAGAAGACACAAATTACGAATACAATCATGCATCACTTAGCAATGGGAAGACATTCTGAGAAATACATCATTAGGTGCTTTTATTGTGTGAATGTCATAGAGAGCAGGCACTTACACAAGCCCGGATAGCACAACCTACTACAAACCTAGGTTATGTGGTAAAGCCCATTGCTTCCCTTATACAAGCCTCTACAACATGTTACTCTACTGAATACTGTGACAACTGTACCACAATGATAAATATTTTTCATCTAAATACATTAGCATAGAAAAGGTACAGTAAAAATACAGTACATAATCTTAGGAGACCACTGTCACATATACAGTCCATCAGTGACTGAAACATTGCTCTACAGTGCATAATCAATATCAAAAATGAAAGAAGGGCCATTGTTGCTGATTTCATAGATATTGATAGGATAATAAAGACATCATATTAAAAACAATATTAATATTAATAATGTTAATATTAATAAAGACATATTAATATATATTATATTAATAATAATGATAATATTAGGAGCAACTCTATGCCCACAAATTTAATAATTTGGATAAAACAGACCAAGTCTTTGAAGGACACAATCTACTCAAACTCACACAAAGACAAATAGATAATTAGAATAGACCTGTATCTACTAAAGAAATTGAACTTCAATAAAAGGAAGGCACCAAGCTCAGATGGGTTCACTGGTGAATTCTACCAAAATTTCAGGTAAAAATGCTACCAATTTTCTGAAATCTGTTTTGGAAAAGAGAAATATAGGAAGTGCTTTCTAACTCATTGTATGAGGAAAGTACAATTGACCATTGAACAACATGAATTTGAATTGCATTCATATGCAGATTTTTTTTCACTAAATACATTGAAAAATGTTTTGGAGATTTGGGACAATTTAAAAAACTCAGATGAACCAAGTAGCCTAGAAACACCAAAAGATTAAGGAATTGTTGAATATGTCATGAGTGTATAGAATGTGTGTAGATACTAGTCTATTTTATCATTTACTACCATAAAAATTACACACATCTATTATAAAAAGTTAAAGTTTATCAAGATGCACACACAAACACAGACCTGTACATGGTGCCATTTTCAGTCCTGAGAAATGTAAACAAACATAAGATCCTGTAATATATCATATCTGCATATAATTAACAGTTATGCATGTTGTACTACTGTAATAATTTTGTAGCCACCTCTTGGTGCTCTTGTGCTGAGCTCAAGTGTTGCCAGTAGAGGCCTGATACGCCATGTGAAGCTAATTAACTACCATGTGAGCAGTTCCTCTCTCCAGTAAATTTTGAATTTCATAAAAAGTGACCTCTTATGTTCTTGCATGTATTTTTCATCTGGCTTAGTGTAATAACGTAAACCTTGAATAATACCATGAGACCCATGCAAAGAGTCACTAGTGATACTAGAAGTGCTCCCAAGAAGAAGAGAAAAGTCCTGACATTACAAGAAAAATGTTGAATTGTTTGGTATGTACTGTAGATTGAGGTCTGTAGCTGAGATGGCCACCCTTTCAAAATAAAGGAATCCAGCGTAAGGACCATCAGAAAAAATGAAAAAGAAAATTTGTGAAGCCATTGTTGTAGCTATTCCAGCAAACACAAAAACGTTGCATTTTTAATGGAATACCTTTTCATAGCATATTGAAAACGTAGCCTTTTTGTGGGTGCAGGATTGCTGTAAGAAAGGCATACCTGTAGGCTCTAGTATGATTTGAGAAAAAGCAAAGTCATTATATGACAAAGAAAAAAGAAGACGAAGAATCTCAAGCTGGAGAATTTAATGCCAACAAGGATGGTTTCATCATTTTAGAAAAAAGCTTTGGCTTAAAAAATGTCAAGATAACGGGAGAAGCAGGTTCTGAAAACTAAGAGGCAGCAGACACTTTCCAGATGCCATTAAGAAAATCACTGAGGAGAAAATACATCTGATGGAACAGGTTTTGAACACAAAGACAAAAGGGCTCTATTTTGGGAAAAGTGCCACAAAGGACATGTATTAATAAGGAAGAGAAGTGAGCACCAGGATTTGAAGAGGGAAGGGATAAGCTAACTCTACTGTTTTGTGCAAATGCCGTCAGGTTTATGATCAGGACGGCCCTTACCTATAAAGCTGCTAACCCCAGGCATGAAGAGAAAACATAAACTCCAGCTGCCAGTCTTTTGGTTGTACAACAGGAAGGCCTGGACAATGATAATCCTTTTTCTGGATTGTTTCTATTTATGCTTTGTCCCGGAAGTCAGGAAGCATTTTGTTAGTGAGCCTTTTAAAGTTCTTTTGATTTTGGACAATGCCTCTGGCTACCCAGAATACCATGAGTTCAACAGTAAAGGTGTCTAAGTGGTCTAATTTCCTAAAACACAAGGTCTCTACTTCAGCCTCTAGATCAGGGGGTCATAAGGACTTTATAAAAAGGCACTTTATGAAAAAAAATTTGTCAATACTATGTAAAAATTCATAGGATTTAGGACAGAATCAATAAAGGAAATCATGGAAATTAGTCTGTATTTGGCAAAAAAAAAAGGTTGGGTGGTTATGAAGGGTTTCAAGATACGCATAATGGAGAAATTCAAGAGTTTATTGACACCAGACAAGAGGAATTAACAGATGACTTGATGGAGATGAGCACTTCCAAACCAATGCTTCACAATGAGGAAGACGATGTAGAAGAAGCAGGGTCAGAAAACAAACTGACATGAGACAATCCGGCAGAAATGTTCTGATTATTCAGGACTGCTTTTAACTTCTTTTAAAGCTTAGACCCTGATACTGAAACTAAAACAAACCGGGGGAAAAGAATGGGTACCATATAGAATGTTTTGTGCTTTTTTTTTTTTTTTTTTTTTTTTTCCGAGTCTTGCTCTGTCACCCAGTCTGGAGTGCAGTGACGTGATCTTAGCTCACTGCAACCTCCTCCTCCTGGGCTCAAGTGATTCTCCTGCCTCAGTGTCTCAAGTGGCTGGGATAACAGGTGCCCGCCACCACGCCTGGCTAATTTTTGTATTTTTAGTAGAGATAGGGTTTCACCACATCGGCCATGCTGGTTTAGAACTCCTGACCTCAAATGATCAACCCGCCTCTGCCTCCCAAAGTCCTGGGATTACAGGCGTGAACCACTGCATCCAGCCAAAAATAGTTTTAGAAAAATAAAAAGCAAAACTCTCAGACAGAAATTACGATGTATTTCCATAAAGTTACACCCAGTGTGCCAGCCTCTCCTGCCTTCTCTCCCACCTCCTCCACTTCTCCCACCTCTGCCACCCCGAGACAGTAAGACCAATAACTCTTCTTTCTTCTTTTCAGCCTACTCAACATGAAAATGATGAGGATAAAGAACTCTATGATGATCCACTCCCACTTAATGAAAAGTCACACACTTTGTCTTCCTTTTGATTTTCTGAATCATCTTTTCTTTTTCCTAGATTTATTTATTGTAAAAAGACAGCATATAATACATATAATATAGAATACAAAATATGTTTTAAATGACTGTTTATGTTATCAGTAACAGTGGGTTATTCGTAGTTAAGTGTTGGGGAGCCAAAAGTTATTCAAAAATTTTTGACTGTTTGAGGATCGGCACCCTCAACTCTTGTGTTGTTCAAGAGTCAGCTGTATTACTCCAATGCCAAAACCAAAGACATCACCAAAAAAGAAAATCTAAAGACTTACATCTCTCATAAACCCAGATGCAAAATTCCTCAACAAAATATCAGTAAAGCAAATTCAAAAGTGTATGAAAAATAATTATACACCATGAGCAGCTGGAATTTATTCCACGCTGTTTCAACATTAGAAAATTCATAAATGTCTATCGCATCAAAAGGCTAAAGAAGAAAATTTCGAAAGATCCTATTAATAGATTTTTTGAAAGCATCTGACAAAATCCAACATGTATTTATGAGAAAACAAAACAAAACACCCCCCCCAAAATATCTCAGCAACCCAGAAATAGAGAACAACTTTATTAACTTGATAAAGAGCAACCAAAATAATCTATACCTAACTTTATACTTAATGGTGAGAAACTAGGTGCTTTCCCCCTAAGATAAAGAACAATCCAAAAATGCCCTTTCTTACCACTTTTATTAAACATTATAATAAAATCCTGGCTAATGCAATAAGAGAAGGATATGCAAGGTATATAGATCGAGGAAAAATGAAGTAAAATTGTTTTTGTTCATAGATGACATGACTAATTGTCTATGTGGAAAATTCCAAAGAATCAACAACAACAACAGCAACAACAACAGCAAAACCCTTTTAGAAGGAATAAGAGATTAAAGTTGCTGGATGTAAGGTTAATATATAAAAGTAAAATACTTTCCTATATATCATGAATAAATAACTGAAATCTGAAAATAAAAAAATCACAATACCATTTAATGTAACTGCAAAAAGTGAAATATTTAGTTCTCAATATAATAAAATATGCACTATATATATTAGAAAAACCTATACAGCTCAAATGAGAGAATTCAAGAAAGGTCTAAATAAATGCAATGGCATTAATGCAAAGGAAAGCTTAATATTTTTTAGACATCAGTTCTTCTCAATCAATAGACTCCATTTAGTCCTTATTGAAATCTCAGTAAATTAATTTTTGTTATCAACAAACTGAATCTAAAGCTTATATGGAAAGGAAACACCAAGGAAAGCCAAAACAACATCGAAGAAGATGAGGTAGGAGGACTGATATCACCCAACTTCAAGTCTTACAAGAAAGCTACAGTAATCAAGACAGTGTGGTATTGGTGAAAGAATAGACAAGTAAGTCAGAGGAACAGAATAAAGAGCACAGAAATAGACCCAGATAAATACAGTCAATTGATCTTTGACAAAAAAGGAAATTCAATGGAGAAAGGATAGTCTTTTGAACAATGATGCTGAAACAACTGTACATCCATGTGCAAAATAAAAAATGATTCTAGATACAGACATTAGACATTTCACAAAAATGAAATCAAAAGGAATCACAAACCTAAATGTAAAATGCAAAACTATAAAACTTCTGGAAGATAACAGGAGAAAAGGTCGGTGACCTTGAATGTGGCAAAAAAAGATTTCATATATAAAAACCATAGCAAAATCCATGACAAAAAATAATAAGTTGGTCTTCATGAAAATTTAAGTCTTCTGCTCTGTGAAAGACATAGATAAGAGAGTGAAAAGGCAAGACACAGACTAGGAAAAATCTTTTCAAAACATAGATGTGATAAAGAACTGTGTCCAATATATTATATAAAGGAAACACTTTTAAAACTTAACAACAAGAAAACAAACACCCCAATTACAAAGTGGGAAAAATATCTGAACAGACATCCCATCAGAGAAGATACACAGATGCAAGTAAGCCTATAAAAAGATATTCAGTACCATATGTCACAGGGAATTACAAATTAAAACAGCAATGAGATACTTTTCTACCTATTAGACTAGCTAAAATTCAAAATGCTAACAATGCCAAATGCTGGCAAGGATGTGAAGCAATGGGAACTCTCATTCATTCCTGGTGAGAATGCAAAATGATACAGCCATTTTAGAAGACAGTTTGGCAGATCTTTTAAAGCTAAATATAGTCTTAACATATGATTCAGGAAATGTGCTTTTAGGTATTTACCCAAATGAGTTAAAAACTCACATCCATACAAAGAATAACACATGAATATGTATAGCAGCTTTATTCGTAATTTCCAAAACTTGGAAAGGTTCTTCAGCAAGTGAGTCTATGAATAAACTGTGCTACATCTATTTGATGTTAAAAAATAATGAGTTTTCAAGCCAGGATAAGACATGGAGGAGCTTTAAATACAGATTGCTAAGCAAAACAAGCCAGTATGAAGAGACATTAAACAGATCAGTGGTTGACAAGAGCTGAATGGGAAGGTGGTTGAGCCCAGGAAATGTTTAGGTCAGTAATACTATTCTGTATAATATTCTAATGCTGGATAAAAGCCATTATGCATTTAGCAAAATTCCTAGAACTCTATAACATGAAGAGTGAACCCTAATGTAAACCATGAAATTTAGTTAACAATAATATGTCAATGTTGGCTCATCAATTGTAACAAATGTACCACACCAATGCAAGATATTAGCAATTGGTGGGAAACAGAGTGGGTGAGAAAGAGGGTAAGAACTCTTTGGGTTTTCTGCTCAATTTTTCTATAAATGGAAAACAGCTGTAAAAATAAAATCTATTACCTTAAGAACAAAAATAACTGAGTAATATCAATAAATGAGTTCACCAAGTATGCAGAACACGGCTCAATATTAAAAAACAATGACATTTCTAAATATTAGCAATGAAAAATATCAAAATAAAGTTATAATAGCAATGCTATTTGCTTGGAATCTTGGAATTGCATCAAAAGAAAAAAATCATAGGAATAAATTAAACAAGGAAAGTACCAAATTTTAGTCTAAAATTCACAAAACATTTTGAAATAAATTGCAGTCATTCTAAAAGAATAAAAACATATTCTCTATTCATGGTTTGAAAGACTATTTTGTTAAGATGGTGCTATTTCCCAAACTGATCTGCAGATTCAATGCAATCATAAACCAAATCCCAGTAGGATTCTTTTCAGAAATTGAGAAGATGATTCTAAAATTGATGTGAGGAAAGAAAAAACTCAGAATAGTCAAAGCAATCTTGAAAAATAACAAATTTGGAGGACTTACACTTCTTAATTTCAAAATTTTCTATACTACTACAGTAATTAATGCAGTATATCACTTGCATAAGGATAGACATATAGATCCATGGGATAGAATTTAGTGTCAAGTAGTACACTCTCATGTTTATGATTAATTGATTATTTTAAAAAGGTACTAAGGCCAGACACAATGGCTCACGCCTGTAATCCCAGCATTTTGGGAGGCCCAGGAGGAAAGTTAGCTTGAGCTCAGGAGATTAGCCTGGCAACAGAAAAAAAAAATCTTGTCTCCACTAAAAAAAAAAAAAAAAAAAAAAAAAAGTTAGCCTGTCACGGTGGCACATGCCTATAGAAAGATTGAAAAGATGACTTCAGCCTGGGAGATCAAGGATGTAGTGAGCTACAATTGCACCACTGTACTCCAGCCCTGGCAACAGAGTGAGTCTGTCTCAAAACAAAACAAAAAACGAACAAACAAACAAAATAACCCTGATAATCCATGTAATAAATAAACTTGGACTCATACCTCACACGATATACAAAAGTTGCCTCATAGTGGATCACTGACCTAAATGTAAGATCTAAAACTATAAAACCCTTAGAGGAAAATTTAGGAGTAATATTTGTGACCTTAGGTTTGGCAAAGCTGTTATCATTTGACATCAAAAGTAAAACGGACACATTATAAAAGTTATGTTTTTTTATACTTCAAAGGATACTATCAACAAAGTTAAAAGAAAGCTTGTAGAATGGGAAAAAGCATCTGCAAATTACATATCTAATACGTGATTTGTATCTTAAAGATATAAAAAACTCATAATAACAAAAATACACAACCTAATAAAAAATGGAAAAATAATCTGGATTGATATTTATCCAAAGAAGATAGAAAATTGGTCAACAGGTACACAAAATAGTGCTCAACATCATTGACATTTAGGGAGATTCAAAACAGTTTTGCAGTGAGGTACCACTCCACACCTACTAGGATGGTTATGATCAAAAAGACAAACAATAACAAGTATTGTTGAGGGTGTAGAAAGCTTTTAACTTTCATACATTGCTGTTAGAAATATAAAATGATGCAGCTACTTTGGAAAATAGTTGGACAGTTAATCAAAGAGTTAAACAAAGAGTTAGTGCTATAGTTTAGATATGATTTATTGGTCCCTTTCAAACCTCAGGTTGAAAGTTGATCCTCAGTATTGTGGGTGGGGCCTAATTGGAGGTGTTTGGGTCATGGTGGTGGATCCCTCTGGAATGGCTTGGTAGTGAGTGAGTTCTCGCTTTACTAGTTCCTGCAAGAGCTGGTTGTTAAAAAGAACCTGGCACCTCCCTAGTCTCTCTCTTTCTTCTTCTCTTATTATGTGATCTCTGCACACTGGCCTCCCCCTTCACCTTCTGCAATGTGTAGAAGCAGCCTGGGGCACTCACTGGATGCCCAGTCTTCCAGCCTGCAGAATCATGAACCAAATAAAACTTTTTTCTTCATAAATTACCCAGCCTTAGGTATTCCTTTATAGAAACACAAATGGATTAAGACAGTTACCCTATGATCTACCAATTCCACTCCCAGGTATACACCCAAGGGAAAGAAAAGCATACATCGATACAAAAACTTGTACACTAATGTTTGTAGAACTGTTATTCAAAATGGCGCAAAATTAGAAATTCCTCAAGTATCTGTCAATGAATGAGTGAATAAATACAATTTGTGTATACATACAATGGAATATTATTAGTCAATAAAATGAAATAAAGTAATGATACATACTAGAACATGGATGAACCTTGAAAACATACGCAAAGTAAGAGAAGTCATTTATGAAAGTTTACATACTATATGATTTTATATGCAGTATATGAAATGTCCAGAATAGACATATATTATATAGAAATAGAAAAATAGTTAGTGGTTGCCTAGGATTAGTAGTTGGAGGAGGGAATAGAGCTGGGGTGGTGAATTTCATGGTTTGGAATTATATTTCGACAAAAGTATTATACAAATTTTTAAGACCGGATGTCGTGGCTCATTCCTGTAATCCTAGCAATTTGGGAGTGCCAGGTGGGCGGATAGTTTAAGTCCAGGAGTTCGAGATCAACCTAGGCAACATGGCAAAACCCCATCTCTACAAAGAATAAAAAAAATTAGCCAGATGTGGAGGTGCACATCTATAGTCTTAGCTACTCGAGAGACTGAGGTGGGAGAATCTCATGTGTCCAGGGAGATTGAGACTGCAGTGAGCCATGATGGCACCACTGCACTGCAGTCTAGGTGACAGAGTAGAATACTGTTATAAAAGAGTATATAAAATAAAATTAAACCCTGGGGGCACTGGTGCATGCCTGTAGTCCTAGCTACTCAGAAGTCTGAGGTGGAAGGATTGCTGGAAGCCAGGTGTTTAAGGCTATAGTGAGCTATGGTCACACCTTGTGAATAGACACTGTACTCTAGACTGGCCAACATATAGAGACACTAGCTCTTAAAAAAATTTATATTTTTTTTGGGAGGCTGAGGCAGGAGAATTGCTGGAAACTGGGAGGCAGAAGTTGCAGTGAGCTGAGATCGTGCCACTGCACTCCAACCTGGGTGATGGAGAGAGACTCCATCTCAAAAAAAAAAAGGTATATATTTTCACTTATACAAAAATTTATAAATTTATATTTATAGTATTTATGTTCATATTTATATGTATGTTTATATATACAAAATAGATATATAAATATATATTATATATAATTTATATAAATAAAACATATAAATTTATGTATATAAATTATTCATAAATTGATATATAGTATAAATATGTATAAATCTGTAGTTATATATATTATAATTTAATTATAGAGAATGCACATTTATAATTAAAATTTAATAATATATATTTGCATATTTAAACTGTGATTGTCTAAATTTTAAATTATATGGTATATATAATTATATAACTATATCTTATATATAATTGTATATAAATTATATATAATAATATATATAAACATATACATGTGAAGAGATTGAGAGAGAGACAGAAAATACTGCTTATGGTCCAAAAGAAGATTAGGTATCCAACAAGACCTTCCTTTTTGCAGACACATATTTACATTAGGGATACTGAGGTTCAAGGGAGGGCCTTACGCACTGCACTGTTTATTGGCCCTTGTTTCTACTTTTATTCACATGAGCATTTGTGTTCTTGGGTAGTTAAATCAGCAAGTTTTTTCTAACCTCATATTTCATCAACAAGTATTTGTATGTATGTGGTTTCCTCTAGCAATATGACACCTTGGTCAGTATTATTTATGGATGCCCCAGCTGAATCAGAAGATCATGTTCAGGTTTAATACCTTGACATGAGCAAAACTGAAACAATCCTATAGTAATCTGTTCAATATCAAATATGCTAAATAAGAAATATCCATGATAGTATTTAGTAATCAGAGATGAACGTTTCATGCAGTTCAAAATAAAGATAGGTTTCTGTGCAACTTATTTATAAAATATAATATATTGCATGTACCTATTATTATTTTGTGAATCTTTTTGGTTACTTTTAGTTCATCGTTGACCTTTATTTTATCACTGAAATTTAACTGCAAAATTTCAATTTTGAAAGAATTTTGAGATGAGAGCACATTAAAAAGACCACAATGGGAAAAATGTCATTTTGTAACAAATAACTGTGATAATAGTGATGTTGGTGTACTTTAAGGAATATAAATAAGAAGGGTGTAGCTACATCCATGAAAAGAGTGACATTAAGGAGAGGAAGAGAGAGGTTACAAATATTTCCTTAATTTCTATATTAAGATACAAGCAAAAGTGATATGTCATCTGATTACATTTGTGGAAATTATAACACTATTTTAATAATAACAGTCTGCAAATACCAAAGCTGTTTATCATGTCTGTGTATTTTTTGTTTCATATCTTGACCTTGGCTAAATTGCCTAAACTCTTCTTATCATAATGTCATCTTTAATAAAATTGTAATAACTTTTACTCACAGAATTGCACTGAAAAGTTTCCTCTGATTGAATGTAAACATCGTTTCAGTCTGTTTATAACTGATGCCGAAATAGCCAACTGATTTAGTAATTGCAATTAAACACCTGTCAATTCAATAAAAATGATAGACATTACCAATTTACTGTGTCACTATTGAGAGTTAGTTGCTTTTATTTCTACTTTTTAACAAACCACAATGTAAGATAGCACTCAGAGGATGTAACTTACACATATTTGACACTAGATACATGAATTTAGTATCTGTGTCCTTTAAGTCCTTTACGACTGCAAGTAGACATTGTAATCAAATATTTACAAATTTGTGATTGTTTTTGTTTTATTCATATTGAGACAAAAATGTTTGTCTTACTGAAGATATTACATTTGTTTACTTGCCTGAATTTCCTAGTTGATATCTTTTCTAGTAATATTATTGCCTTAGCATTATTATGACATGCATTTGCTTGACATGTTATTGCTTGTAAAAAAATATATATTTGGTATGTACATGTATACATACATATATTCAGAATATGGTCATTAATACAAGTTGTTTTCTCTGTTTCTTTCAGAAAATCCATGCTTTTGTAAGTATCTTTTCATTAATATGAAAAACTCCTCCTGCTCAAAAAACCTAGAGCTGGAGTGGCTTTTTATTTTTCTGGTCAACTCTGTTGAAGCAGATTCCAAAGTCCAAAATGTGAGTCCAAAGCACAAGAAATAAATCTGATACGAAACCTGAAGGTGTACACCCATTGCTAATTCTTAAAGAACCGTATCAATTACTGACTGACTACATAACAACCCATACACCAACATGGCACAAGTATACATAGGTAACAAACCTGCACGTTATGCACATGTACCCTAGAACTTAAAGTATAATAAAAAATAAAAAAATAAAAATAAATAAAAAACCCACCTCAAAATGTAGTGACTTAAAATAATTTACCCTTTTAATGGCTGATACATCTGTAGGTCAACTATGTGAGCCTGTTGATCTGGTTAAGGTGTGGGTTATCTCAGCAGGGTTATCTTATGAATCTGACGTTGACGGACACATTGACCAGGGCTTGGCTAGTCTAGAATGGTCCCATATTTTGGTGGTTGACTAGCCAACAGTTGGGACACAGGTCAAGTCTGGAACATGTATTTTGAAATATTTAGCAGATGAACACAAGTTTGTTCACACATGATGGTAATAGGGTTTTGAAGGAGAGAGAAAGAAAGGGAGAGATGGATAGACATAGAGAGGGAGAAAAACAGAAGAGAGAGAGAGACAGACAAAGCCGCTGAAGGCTTAAGCTTGGAATTGACATGTTTACTCTTCCACTGCATTCCACCGGCCAAAGCAATTCACAAGGCCAGTTCAGATACCACGGAATGCACATCTCTTAATGGGAGGAAATTCTAAGTTATATTGTCAAGTATGTGAATAAGATTTAGGTAAAGAATTGTGATTTAGTTATTTATTTGTTTGTTTGTTTATTTATTTATTTTTTGAGATGGAGTTTCTCTCTTTCGCCCAGGCTGGAGTGAAGTGGTGTGATCTCAGCTCACTGCAACCTCTGCCTTCCGGGATCAAGCGATTCTCCGACCACAGTCTCCTGAGTAGCTGGGATTACAGGTGCCTGACTAATTTTTGTATGTTTAGTAGAAACAAGGTTTCTCCATGTTGTCCAGGCTGGTCTCAGACTCCTGACCTCAGGTGATCTGCCTGCCTCGGCCTCCCAAAGTGCTGGGATTACAGGTGTGAGCTACTGCTCCCTGCCTTTTTTTCTTCATTAAATCTTTCACAGTATTCAGCCCTGCAACAAAGATAGGATTACACATAAGCTTATTATTTCAAATGACCCTAAGTTTTACAGCATTAAGTTAAAAGATAAGCCTAGGTCATAGAAGAATAAAATAAAGCAGACTGAGGCATTATATATATGTCAGGGTCAGGGGAGAGACTTTGGGTATGATTATCGCAAGAAAGAATTATGTAAGTGAGAAATTAGTGCTGTTTAGTTGAGGCAATTCTATTGTCTAGAAAACATCACTTCCAAAAGACTTTTGCTGTTCAAGAGATTTTTTTGTGTCCTCACTTTTGCAGAAGGAGGAAGAGTGTAAACTGTACAGCTTACTTCAAGCAGAGTCATGAGGAATATCAGATAAGAATATCCTATAGGTTGCTGTATCAGGATTCCTGGAAATCAATGAACAAGAGTTTTCTTCCTAGAAATCAGCATTAGGGTCTAATCACGAAGCATACCCCCTCAATCCCCTCCCTACACCTCTCCATGCCTGCTTGGTAGAAGGATCTCTCAATCCTCACTCAGCAGGATTTCATCATTGTTATTCATGATGAGTATTGTGTGATTCCAATTCTCCTGCTCCCCACCTCCTCCTCTTTCTCCTTTCCCTTTTCCTCCTTTTCTCTTCCTCCTCCTCTTCCTTTGCCTTCCTCTTCTTCTTCTATTTGGTTTCTGTTCATCATTGAAAAGTGAGAAAGAGAGAGAGAGAGTGTTCAGGTATGGAGGTGGGTGATATGGTTTGGCTGTGTCCTCAGCCAAATCTCATCTTGAATTGTAGTTCCCATAATCCCCATGTGTCATGGGAGGGACCCAGTGGGAGGTAATTGAATCATGGGACATATCCCATGCTCTTCTCATGATAGTGAATGAGTTCTCATGAGATCTGACAGCTTTATAAGGAGCTTTTCCCCCTTTGCTCAGCACTTCTTCCTGCCACCCTGTGAAGAAAGTCTTTCTTCCCCTTCGCCTTCTGCCGTTATTGGAAGTTTCTTGAGGCCTTCCCAGCCAAGCAGAACCGTGAGTCAATTAAACCTCTTTTCTTTATGAATGACCCAGTCTTGAGTATTTCTTCACAGCAATGTGAGAACAGACAGTGGGGTAGATATATTTTTCTCCTTAGGTCTTCAGATGCTACAGAGGCATAAAAAGGCATAGTGGAGAGAAGTGGGCATTGGTGACTAATTCTCAATTAGGACTGGATGATGTTTTTGTATTGGACCTAAGGTTATGTCCTCTTGGGATAAGTCACTGACTTGAATAGGTGAAAAGATTGCCGAAGCAGATATTTGGTAGATGGTGGAAGAGACAACAGCTAATCATTGAACTATTTCCTCTTTTTCCCGAACCCACAGCCTTTCTTTCTGCCTTACCATGGTTAATGTGGCCATGATCCAGAGTCATATCTAAAGAGGTAATGGATTTATGGATTTTATGTTCAGTTTTAAGGCATTTAAGGCATTAAAGCCTTATAGTTATGTTCCCCAGTAAATTTATGAGAATTAAGGTAAGTATATAAAATGAGATGGCTACATTTGCTAAGAATAATTAAAATTTCAATGTTGCTTATATTATTTTTTAAAATATGCTTAAGAATTTTTCATAGATCTTCAAATACAGAAATTAAGATTGGGTAATTAATTTAGGCCTTATGAAATGAACTTTAATATATTTTAAATTGCAACTATAAATAAATAATCAAGTTTTACTAAGGCTAAAAATCAGTGATTTTAAATTACCTCAATTTATATCTATTTGAAATAACTTTTGTAATTACTAATATTGGGCAAGCATATTCTTTTATACCTGTTTATACTATTAATGTTACTTGGACCTATAAAAGTGTAATACTTCTTTAAAAAGCATATGCTGTGTAAATTGAATGAATGCCATCTTACTAAAACACTTTATCTAAATGTAAATAACGATACGTCATTAGTATAAAAAACAGGTATGGAGTGGTATAATCCAATGATTCTTAAACTTTAGCAAGAATCTATATCACCTGGAGAGCTTTTAAAAAACAGATTGCTGAGCCCAAACACAAGAATTTTTAATTCAGTAGGTATGGGTGGGGTCTAAGAATCTGCACTTTTCCTAAGTTCTCTGCTGACAATGCAACTGCTGCTCTAAGCACCATGTTTTGAAGTCTGTACCATTAACTAAATTACCTTC
The DNA here is from genome assembly GCF_009764315.1 of Trachypithecus francoisi. NCBI lineage: Eukaryota > Metazoa > Chordata > Mammalia > Primates > Cercopithecidae > Trachypithecus > Trachypithecus francoisi. Next base: position 173,154,620 of record NW_022681454.1, on the reverse strand, counting down.
CAACATGGATATTCACCACTTTTCCCATAGTCAAACTCTGTAGGTAACTTTCAGTTTATATTTTTAGAAAATGTCTGCAGCGCACAGATTAACATTCTTTCCAAAATGTGGGTGTGCTAGTGTCCAGAACCTATGAATACATTATGTTACCTGGAAAGGGGCAATTAAGATTAGAGATGAAGGCCTGGCGCGGTGACTCACGCCTGTAATCCCAGCACTTTGGGAGGCCGAGGTGGGCGGATCACGAGGTCAGAAGAACGAGACCATCCTGCCTAACATGGTGAAACCCCGTCTCTGCTAAAAATACAAAAAAACTAGCCGGGCGTGGTGGCGGGTGACTGTGGTCCCAGCTACTCCAGAGGTTGAGACAGGGGAAAGGCGTGAATCCGGGAGGCGGAGCTTGCAGTGAGCCAAGATCGCGCCACTGCACTCCAGCCTGGGCAACACAGCGAGACTCTGTCTCAAAAAAAAAAAAAAAGATTTGAGATGAAATTCAGATTGCTAATCAGTTGATCTTAAAATAAAGAGAGTATCCTGGACTTTCCCCGTGGGCGTATTTTATTTGAAGGGACAATTACATTACGTGGAGAAAAGGGAGGCATTGTGGTCAAAGTCAAGAGAACTGTTAAGGGCCGGGTGCGGTGCCTCATGCCTGTAATCCCAGCACTTTGGGAGGCCCAGGTGGGCGTTTTGTGAGGTCAAGAGATGGACACCATCCCGACCAATATGGTGAACCCCCATCTCTACTACAAATACAAAAATTAGCCGGGCGTGGTGACCTGCGCCTGTAGTCCCAGCTACTCGGGAGGCTGAAGCAGGAGAATCGCTTGAACCCGGGAGGCAAACATTTCAGTGAGCCAAGATCGCGCCACTGCACTCCAGCCTGGTGAGAGAGCGAGACTCCATCTCAAAAAAGAAAGAAAAAAAAAAAAAAGAGAGAGAGAGAACTGTAAGATGTTATGATGCTGCTTTGATGGCAAAGGCAATGGTCACCAGCCAAGGAATAGAGGTGGCATCTAGAAGCTGGAAAAGGCAATTATACTTCCCTGGAGCTTCCAGAAAAGATGGAGTCTGGCCAACTCCTTGATTTTAGTCCAGTGGAAACAATTATTGACTTTTGATCTCCTAAATGATAACAACATATATTTGTGTTGTTTTAAGTCACTAAGGTTTTGGTAATTAGTTGCAGCAGCTAGATGTAACTCATACAATGTCTATGTACAAAAAATGTGGATGTGTATATCTACATTCATTCATTCATTTATTCATTCGGCAAAATTATTATTGAGCATCCACTAGGTTCTAGATTTATTTTTAGAATTTGAGATATATCAGACAAAACAGAAATATATCCCTACTTTCATAGGATTAAAATTTTAGCAAAGGTATCAGTAAATAAATTTTAAGCATGTATTTATTTTAATAACTCAAAATCTCTGTGTGTGTGTTTATATACAGATAAACAGTTTATTGAACCCAAGTTATACACATTTTCTACACTTTCGTTTTCCTCTTAACAGTATATTCAATATTCAACAAATATTTATTAATTACTATTATTTATTGAAATCCCTATGTCCTTGTCTTATAGTTATTGATAAAATGAAAAAAAATCAAAGATACAATATTTCTTCCCTCAGAGAGCTCAATTCTAGTGGGAAAGATAAAAACATTCATTATTCAAACATTACAATTTTGAGTGAAAGCCACAGTGGTAAATGTATCTTTTATTCTAACACAAGGCATCAGAACATTTTAACCAGAATAGTAATACATAAATTTAAAAACAGCAGTCTATATTCCAACTACTGTAAAACTAAAATGCAGAGGCCAAGGAGAGAAACAATAATGGTGAGAGAATAATAGTAGCACAGGTAGTAAATTATCTTCACTTATACTATGGTGGTAGTTTAGAGGTAGAAGGAGCAGTTATATTTGGCATATATTTGGAAACCTATCTGTTAGGATTTGGTGACATTTGACTGCGAAGTGGGAAAGAATAAGAGGAAATCAAAGATAATTTTCTAGTGTTTTGGGCAAGCTTACTGGGGGACAATACCAGTGACATTTAAGATAGAGAAAATAGGTCGGACTATGTAAGGGGAAGGATTGCAATTTCAATTTAACATACTAATTTTGAGACACATTAAACATTCAAAGTGGGTATGTCTAGGAGTCTTTTATATATATATGAATTTTGTACTTGACTCCTTTTCATGTCAGGTTATATTTATAAAAGTAAAATATGTGTTTATAAATATATTTTCTGTCATAAGTATGCATCTACTTAAATTCATAACATACATATTTAATTTTATAAATATTTAAATGAGCCATACAAATATATCAGACGTTATTCCATATTGGCATAATGGTCTACTCTGTTGTTGCTTGAAGAGTTTTGGCAAGTGCCTTTGGAGAAATAGAACATATTGTTTTAAATCAAGTCTTCATCAGAAAATATCTCCTTACAATTAAAGCATTTTGAATTAGTCTCCTATTGCTACTGTAACAACCTATGACACACTTAATGGTTTACAAAAACAGATGTGTTTTGCTACACCTCTGAAGTCAGGAGTCTGAAATAAGCTTCACTGAGCTGAAACTAAGTTTCTACAGGGCTGATTCCTTCTAGAAGCTTTAGGGGAGAATCTGTTTCCTTACCTTTTCAGGTTCTAGAAGCTGCCAAGCATCGGTGGGCTAGGTGCCCATCCCTTCATCTTCAAGTCAGCAGTGTGCCATTGGCAAAACTCTCTGACTTTCACTCCTGCCTCTCACTCTTGAGAACCCTTGTGATTTTTCTTATGTTGTTCCTACTACAAGAAAGGAAGGACAGAAAGGAGGCAGAGAGAGAAAGAGAAGGGAAAGGAAGGGAAAGGAAAGAAGAAGGGAAAGGAGAGGAAAGGAAAGGAAGGGAAAAGGCAGTCAAAGGGAAAGGGAAAGGAAAGGGAAGGGAAAAGAAGGGAAGGGGAAGAAGGGAAGGGAAGGGGAAGGAAGGGAAGGGAAGGAAAGGGAAGGGAAGGGAAGAGAAGGGGAAGGGGAAGGGGAAGGAAGGGAAAGGAAGGAAGGGAAGGGAAGGGGAAGGAAGGGAAGGGAAGGAAGGGAAGGGAAGGGGAAGGAATGGAAGAGGGAGGGGAAGGAAGGGAAGGGAAGGCAAGGGGAAGGAAGTGAACTGGGGAAGGAAGGGAAGGGAAGGGAAGGGAAGGGAAGAGAAGGGGAAGGGGAAGGGGAAGGAAGGGAAGGGGAAGGAAGGGAAGGTGAAGGAAGGGAAGGGAAGGGGAAGGAATGGAAGGGGGAGGGGAAGGAAGAGAAGGGAAGGAAAGGGGAAGGAAGGGAAGCAGGAAAAGGAAGCAAAGGAAAGGGAAGGGGAAGGGAGGGAAGGGGAAGGGGAGGGGAGGGAAGGGGAAGGGAAGAGAAGGGGGAGGAAGGGAACGGAAGGGAAGGGGAAGGGAAAGGAAGGGGAAGGAAGGGAAGGGGAAGGGAAGGAAAGGGGAAAAGGAAAGGAAGGGAAAGGGAAGGAGGGAAGGGGAAGGAATGAAGGAAGAAAGGGAGGGAAGAAGGGAGGGAGAGAGGTGGGAGGAAGGAAGGAAAGAAGGAAAAAGAGGAATAAAACTTTTGGAGGTGACGCATATTGTATTACCTTGATTGTGATGATGGTTTCCTGGGTGTATATATATACCCAAACTCATCAAAAAAAATGTTTTTAAAGAACTCTTACAATTGTATTGAGCCCACTGAAATAATCTAGGATTATATTTCTATCTCAAGATACTAAATTATTAACTGCAAACACCCTTTGACCATGTAAGGTAACATATTTACAGGTTTTAACAATTGAAACATGGTCATCTTTGAGGGCCCATATTCTGACCACCACAAATTCCCAGCAGGTTTTCTCTGTGTATTGGGCACCTTTTGGTTTCTTTTTCTCCCCTCTGTATTCACAAATCTGATCACTCCATTTTGGGTTTGGGCCACCATTCCCCTGACTTGTTATCCTAAAATCCCTAGGGACTTTCTCTCACTAAATGTAATTTTTAGAATGTCTAGGATCATTCTCTTTGATTTCATATTATCTTTTGTCACATTGAACTACCCATACCTTTAAACAAATTCTTCTGCTATTTCCATAACACTAGTGCCCCTAGTGGCTAAGTGGGGAGGCGGCTTTTCATTTTCTATTGCGGGATCTTTCTCTTCTCCCAATATCAACATATTCAATATTCTCAGGACTTGTTCTTGGGCCCTCTTCAGCTGTTATCACATATTCCCAGAAGAAATATTGTCTATGGTCAATATTTAAATGGCTTTCTGGGAGATATATGGGTTGTCTGCCTCACTACCATTCCTCATTTTACTTTAAGACCTTTAAAAACAAATTAGATTTTAACATCAATCATGAATGGATGGCCTTTTTCCAAACCAAAAGGTGGGTGAATTTTTATTAGCATAAAACAAACACGATAATTCCAGTCTTCTTGCCACCAATTGCCTTGGTTATGGACACATAACGCAATTCTGGTAATGCAAAATGAGGGAAGTTTGCTTAAAAATTTCCTGATTGGGTTTTTTCTTTTCTTTAAAAAGGTCATATGGAAGGAGACTTCCCTACTTTTGTGTCAGCAAGTCATGACTAGAGTTGCAACCATCTCAAGAACTGGATTCTTGTGGATGTCATAGTGAATGGAAAAAACCTAGATGGTGCCCCTGATTTAACTGCTCATACTACCTTGCTTTTGAAAGTCTTGTTATGGGAGACAATTTTATTTCCTGCTTAAGTTTTATTGTTTGTGCCTAGAAGGATGATAAGCTGACAAGGATCATCCTCTTGATGATTCCCATATCAGCATCTTCAGATGTATAAAATCTTCAGAGAGGTAATGTGTAGATACACACGATCATTATGTGTGTTTCCAACAAAAGAAAGATTTTTCTAAGTACATGAGAACAAATTTCTTTATAAGAAGTAATCTTGAGTAGTGTTTCTCAAAATATCTGTGATAAGGTATTTTTTTTCCAATTCTTTGCAGCCTAATATTTTGGTAATGTATGAAATCACATGCTCAGAGGTCACCAAAAGGTCAAATTGCATTGAAAGTTTCCCATGATCATTCTCAATTTCTGTCCATATGTTGGAGCACAACAGCAACAGGATGCTGACTACATTTTCAGAGGCACTGACATAGTCTGAGTCTCATGTTCACAATGATAACTGTATGATTGAGAATTAAACTCTTTTAAATTTCTTCCATAGTTTTGAAATTTTGTTGTTTTCAAATTTTGTTTTGTTTTTGTTTTGCCCATTAAATTTATATTTTTCTTTAGAAATGCAAATTTTAATATGAACAAATATACATGGGTTCAAGGATTTGTATTTTTAAATCTCCTTAGTAGCTGATGTTGATATAAGCAAGGACTGTATTTTGTGGTTCCTATATATACTTAGAATGCCTGCTGACTTTGCTACTTATTTTTCAGAAATAGTTTATTAGGAGGGAGCTATACATCATTTGCTCTAATTCCCAATGTGGAATTATGTCACAGTTCTTGGAATTAGCTCTAATTTACAGTTTGTCTCTAAAGAAGCGAGTTTAAGAATGTTTATGCCATCATTGTTGCTCCAACAATGCCCTGAAATTGTCCCTTGTGCTATTTAATTTGTTTCAATAGTGCAGGTTAAATCTTACAGCTGTGCTAAGGCTGGTTAGCATGATGCTCCGAGATCTCTGGGTAACTGGCCTTTGTTCTGTTCAGCAGCTCTGGGTTCAGGAAAGCACTCGAACCAGACTGTGTTAATCTGGACAGGTGGAGAGTGATAAGGGAGGGTCGTATTTGTGTCTGCATGTTCTGTATTGTTTGCCCTTCCATAGTCATATACTAAGTTTGTAAGGCTGAATTTATAAAGTACTTCCTGGTTCAGATGAGGATGAGGAACCCACACTCAGATTCTTGGGTCTGATGCGAGTCTCACTCATTCAGACTTTGTCATCTGAATCATGTAATCTTCAAGTGAGGATTTGGGAAAATGGAAGCCTGTGCCACCTTGTCTGCCAGAAGAGGTTGCTGAACTCCCAAGGTTGTTGATCTCCCATCTGTGTGGGCTCATTAGACTGACTTGTGTCCATATTCTTATTTGACCTACACAGGCAAATGAGAGTTGATTTTTTGTTTGTTTGATTGGTTGGGTATTTTTTGAGACGGAGTCTTGCTCTGTCACCCAGGCTGGAGTGCAGTGGCATGATCTTGGCTTACTGCAAGTTCTGCCTCCCGGGTTCACGCCATTCTCCTGCCTCAGCCTCCTGAGAAGCTGAGAACCTCAGACTCCTGAGAAGCCCCTGCCACCACGCCTGGCTAATTTTTTTTGTAATTTTTTTTTTTTTTTTTTTAGCAGAGTCGGGGTTTCGCCATGTTAGCCAGGATGGTCTCGATCTCCCGACCTTGTGATCTGCCCACCTCAGCCTCCCAAAGTGCTGGGATCAGGCATGAGTGATAGCTGATTTTATGTGTCAACTTGACTGCACCACAGGGTGCCCAGATTAAGCATTATTGTTCCTGTGTCTGTGAGAGTGTTTTCAAATGAATTCATCGTTTGAATTGGTGAGCTCACTAAAGCAGATAGCCCTCCTCAATACAGGTGGGTGTCAACCAGTATGTTGAAAGCCTGAATAGATCAAAAGACACAGGAAGGGCAAACTTGCCCCTTTTTCTTCTGCCTTCCTGCTTAAGCTGAAATGATAGCCTTTCCCCTGAACTGGGATTTACACTGTCATCTCCTCTGGTTTTCAGGTGCTCAAACTCAGACTGGAATTACACTGTTGGCTTTCCTGATTCTCCAGTTTGAAGACATAAGATGGTAGGACGTTTCAGACTCCATAATCATGTGGGCCAGTTTCTCATCATCTCTCTCAATCTGCCTCTCTCTCTCTCTCCCTCTGTGTAAATATTACACATACAAAAATATGTCTGGATACATAGATTTATAGATATCCTATTGGCTCTGTTTTTTTGGAGAATACTGACTAATACAGATTTTGGCACTGAGAGTAGTTTTAGAACAATAGAAGTTCAAAGACAAGTTTTCTGAATTTGTTCCTGGGTTTCTGAAATTGGGTCTTCAGTCTGATTAGATTTCAAGATACTAACTAATAGTCCATGGCATGATCTGGCAATAGAGACACACAAAAGATCTGTATGTGTTACTCCTACTCAAATCCTTACATGGAATAAGGAGTTGGTTGCCTCCATATATGACATCTTTAACATTTTTGGAAAATTAAAGAATGTAATGACATGGGTTTGTTGCTATTAATGTCCCTGGACTGAATGGTGCAAGAAAAGGATCAACTCAGGGATTTTATTTCCCAGCTTAAATAACCCATGTGATTTCCCACCATATAAATAACCTAAGCTGTTCTATGTGTGTCCTGAAGGAGACCTTTATTTCCTGTAGCACAATATTCAAATTGCAGAAAATTAAATACCACATTTCATCTGTGATTGGCTGAATTAAAATGCAAGTTGAACTTCTAGCTTTGGAGGGTGCCTACTGTTAAAGTGAGTGTATTGATTAGGAAAACACACACACACACACCCAGGCACAAGATCTTGACAATTGGACTAAGGAAATTTGGGAAGACCCTGATGAAGTTGGAAACTGTTGAACCCTTAAATTCTAATGAGTCTTCTTTGCCAGGTCTCCCTACCTCCAGTGATATCAACTTTTACATCCAGAGTGGTATCAGCCATTCTGTTTCCATCTGAGGGATTAACCCTGCATTGCCTGAGGAAGTTGCCATGCAAGACAATGTTGATTCTCTTCAGGTCCCACCCCAACCACTCCTTTTTGCATCTCGATCTATAACTAGACTCAAGTCTCATCAGGCTCCTTAAGATGAGGTACAATGTGTGACACGTAAAGAGGTGTGTTACACTACAAAAGAATTGCTTGAGTTTTCTAGTTTATACAGACAGAAATCCAGGAAACATGTTTGGGAACCAGCACGAAGGGTGTAGGATCATGGTGGAAGGAGCACAGAGTTGAATCAGGCTGATTTATTGAAAGGAGGCACACTAGGTAGAGATTATGCATTTAATGCTACAGATTGCAGAGTTAGAAAAAGTGCTGACACAGAGGCTGGATGTGGTGGTTCATACTGCTAATCCCAGAGACTTGGGAGGCCAAGAGTGGAAGATAACTTGAAGCCAGGAGTGTGAGACTAGCCTAAGAAAAAAGGAAGACCCTGTATCTAGAAAAGATTTACAGAATTAGCTAGGCATGGTGGTTTGCACCTGTAGCCTTTGCCACTTGGGAGGCTGAGGTGAGAGGATCACTAAAGCCCAGAAGTTTCGAGGTTGCAGTGAGCTGTGATCATACCACAAAACAGATTTTAGGGTTAGGATTTTTTAGTAAAGCCACGACGATAACTACTCCCCTATTGAGAAAGGTCTCTTGACCTGCTTTTGAGCCTCAGTAGAGGTTGGTACTTAACCATGGGCCACAAAATTATCCATTATCAACTGGATATTATCTGACACATTGAGCCATAAAGTTGGGTATGCACAGCGGCACTCCGCTATTAAATGGAAGTGGTATGTATGTGATTGGGTCCAAGCAGGCCCTAGAAGCTCAAAGAAATTACATAAAGAAGAAGTGACCCAAATGCCCAGAGCTCCTTTTCCCCTGCTGCACTGTCTTATCTCTCCCAGCCTGCACCCACAGCCTCCTGGGGAGCTCCCTATGATCAGTTTACAGAGAAAGGAAAGACTTGGGACTGGCTTCCAGATGGCACTGGATTATGTGCAGTTCCCCAGCTGAAAGTGGACAGCTGCAACACCACAGCCCCTTGCTGGGACATCCCTAAAGAACATGAATAAATAGAAATACTCCCTGGATGCAAAAATACAAGAAGCGCAGCCGAGTGTTCACTTTGCTTGAAAGGAGAAATGGCCAAATGTGGATAATTACCAATCGGTGGCCTGAGGCCAATCATTTGGCTGGATAGTCAGAGACTTGGAAGGAACATGATTAGAAAATTGTTGACAAGGAAATTTGGGGGAGAGACGTGTGGATGGACCAAAAAACTGACTAGACAGAAAACACATAGATATGTGTGTCCCATGTAGTGACCTTAGCAGAGGTGGATTTTTACCATAAAATGACTAGGATGCCCAGTTCTGGGGATACCAGCCAGCCTCCTTGCATAGCCACCCAGGCATTGCACGGTGGGCTGATGAACAGTGTGACCACTGTGGCAGGGATGAAGCTTTTCACATGGGCTCAGCAACATGCACTTCCACTCGCCAAAGCTGACCTGACTAAAGCCACTGCTGAGTGTCCAGTCTTCCAGCAGCAGAGATAAACACTGAGCCCCTGAAAAGGTATTATTCCCAGGGGCAATCAGCCAGCTCTCCGGAGGCAGGTTGGATACAATGAGCATCTTCCATCATGGAATGTGCAATGCTTTGTCCTTACACTGGCATAAACACTTGCTCTGGATGCAGATTTACCTTCTCTGAATGCATTGCTTCTGTTAAAACAACCATCTGTAGACTTACAGAACGCCTCATGCAAGATCAGGTTACTCCACACAATATTGCTTCTGCCAGAGAACTCACACCACAGCAAGAGAGCGTATCGATGAAGCCATGCTCACAGAGTTCGCTGGCCTTACCATATTCTTTACCAACCTAATAGAACAGTAGAGTGGCCTTTTGAAGATTCAGTTATAGTGCCAACTAGGTGACAATACCTTGCAGGGCTGGGAGAAGTTCTCCAGAAGGCTTTATATGCTCTGAATTACTATCCAACATATGTTACTGTTCCTCCCATAGCCAAGATTCATTTATACAGAAATTGGGAAGTGAAAATGGGAGTGGCTCTACCCAGAATTATCTCCAGTACCCACGAACAAAATTTTTGCTTCCTGTTCCCATGCTCTTATGGTCTGCTGGCCTAGAGGTCTTGTTTCTAGAGAATGAAATATTTCCATCAAGAGACAGAGCAGAGATTCTATTAAACTAGAAGTTAAGACTATCTCCCAACCCTTCGGGCTCCTTATGCCTCTGAATCAACAGGCAAACAAGGGAGGTATTTTTTTGTTTGTTTGTTTTGTTTTTGTTTATGAGATGGAGTCTCACTCTGTCATGCAGGCTGGAGTGTTGAGGCGCGATTTTGGCTCTCTGCAACCTCTGCATCAAACAAGGGAGTTACTGTGATGGCTGGAGTGAATGATCTATAATTGTCATGAGTACTTCCTTATTTTTTCTGGAAATGTGTGTGCGTGTGTGTGTGCGTGCGTGCGCATGTGTGTTTTCTCTCTTATTCCTTTACTTATGTTATCACCCAGTATTAGGTATATTGACTTTACATCAGTATTTAAATCCTGTTAATTTTACATCATAGAAATTAAGTACAGAGGAAGAGCAGTACACATCACTCAAGTGCTTCATAACATCTGGGGAAGACAGTGCATTTTCTGTTGTACATGGAACAAAATATTAGGAGAAATTATGACCTTTTTATTGTCTTCATGTGAAGAGTAAGTATAATTTAAGGAGATATTTATGGTTGCCAAGTTGACAAGGGCTGAATTTGTGACGTTTCAGTTTATCTGTCAATTTCACTGTGCCAGAGGATGCCCACATTAAACATTATTTCCACGCATGTCTGTGAGGGTGTTTCCTGCTGAGACTAGCATTTCAGTTGGTGGACTCAGTAAAGCACATTGTGGTCCTCATTGTGGATGGCCTCATGCAATTCGCTGAGGGCCTCGATAGAAGCAAAGAAAGAGAAAGGATGAATTCATTACATTTTCTTCCTGACTGTTGCTTAAACTAGAAAATTGGTCTTCTCTTTCCTTTGAATTGGGATTTGCAACTATTGGTTCTCCTGGTCCTCAGGTCTTCTGGTTTGAGCTGGAATGCAACACTGGCTTTCCTGGGTCTTCAGCTTACAGGCAGCATATCATAGACCATGATATTTCTCAGCCTCCCTTATCACATGAGCCAATTCCTCAGTATATATAATATATATAATATATATTATATATTATATATATAATATATATGATATATTATATATTAATAAATATATATAATATATATATATATATTATATATTATATACTATATAATATATATTACATATCACATATATTTTATAATATATAGTATATATTATATTATATATAGTGTGTGTGTGTTTTGGCAGATATCCTGTTGGTTACGTCTCTCTGAAGAACTTGATTTTAGTGCAGTGATCATGGAGACATGATAGTTTTATATATACATATATGTGTATATATGCATTTGCACACAAATGTATTGCATTGATAGTCATGCACTTTTGAAAAATCATTTATTATTCAAATTAGGTAAAGAAAATATGTTAGTACATTTCCCATATAATTACCATACAATTCAAGGACAGAAAATCAACGGAGGATTTACTTGATGGGTAGTCTTATAAAAAAAGACTTTTGTCTGCAAACCAAAATTGTACTGTATTGTTCATTAAGTTATCTACTTAACAGATATATGTCAAGAAATAGCCATCTGCCACATAGTGTGGAAGATAGAGAAATCCTAGGACTCATTAATTTAATTGTAGTAGAGTGAGGCATGATCTCTGATACATATAATGTGTAATATCATAGAAAGCATCTCTTAAAAAGGAAATTACGTAACTTTATTTGTTAATAAATAGGGTTTTGTTTTAAGAAATATCAATCCAAGTTTTTATAAATTCTCAATTTGTATTGAAAACTACTTGATTAAAAATATAATTTCTCTTTTAGCTGTTTTCTTTTTTAATCTTGCTTTTGAAATATTTGTTACTGAAACTCATTTTGTACTGAAATTAATCCGTGAAAATTTTGACCTTGTTGGTACCACCTCCCTTAAATGATTACATCAACAGTCACCAGTTACTCTTACTAAGAATTAATCCTTCAGTCGTACTTTAAATCTTACTTATTTCAATAAATCATCTTGACCATTCCTTCATTTTTCCCTACATCTTCTTAATTTACAGGGTATTTCTCTTTGTGACACACTTTATCATTTGTTTTAAGCTGCTGCATAATTTCATTGTTAAAGTATGACCCTAGCCAACAGAAAAAATGAACTCCCTATGGCTAGCTGAGGTGCTCGAGGTGAAACTGGATCAGGCAGCCATGACTAGATGAGGGAGCAGTCACGTACTCTACGTTCTCAAAAAGATGTTATAAAAGTGTCACAGCACCTCCCTTTCCACAATCAAGCCAAATCAGTTCCTGCTGTCAGTGCTGAAATAGACTGCAGCTGGAAATGCCCCTACTGACCACCAATGGGCAGCCTTGTGCCAACCCTCCAACTGCCTGAAACCAGCCAATTAAAAGAGACGGGCGATTTGGGGGCTTAAAGATAATCTAACCAAGAATGTGGACCAGAGGCACAGTGGCTCATGCTTATAATCAATCCCTTTGGGAGTCCAAGGTGGGAGAATTGCTTGAGCCGAGGGGCTGGAGACCAGCCCAGGCAACATAGTGAAATCTCATCTCTACAAAAAAAAGAAGAAGAAGAAGAAGAAGAAGAGGGAGGATCGCTTGAGTCCAAGAGGTCGAGGCTGCAGTGAGCTGTGATTGTGCCACTGCACTCCAGCCTGTGTGACAGAGCAAGACCCTGCCTCAAAAACAAGCAAACAACAACAGCAACAAGAAACCCCACAAAAAAATCTCTCTTCCTCTCTCTTCTGATTCCCTGGCCTGCCCTACAGTTTTTGCCTTTCTAATCCCTAACTCTGCCGAACCCCTCCTTGGAGCACATTTTTGGTTTGTGCAGAAGGCTTTGTCTCCCCAATCTGAAGATTGCTTATAGAAAATAAAGCTCTCTGACCGGGCGTGGTGGCTCACGCTCACTCCTGTGATCCCAGAACTTTGGGAGACTGAGGCGGGCAGGTCATGAGGTCAGGAGATGGATACTATCCTAGCCAACATGGTGAAACCCCATCTCTACTAAAAATACAAAAATTACCTGGGCATGGTGGCGCGTGCCTGTAATCCCAGCTACTTAGGAGACTGAGGCAGGAGAATAGCTTGAACCAGGGAGGCAGAAGTTGCAGTGAATGGAGATCCCACCACTGCTCTTTAGCCTGGCGACAAAGTGAGACTGTCTCAAAAAAAAAAGAAATTAAAAGAAAGCTCTCCCCTTTTCTTCTGCAGATCTCATGGTCTTTTGTTAACACCATGTGTTTTTCTCTCCAATAAATTTATAGATTTCTTGTTTCAAGTGCCTGGGTTTTTTTTTTTTTTTTTTAATATCCCATGCCTGCCAGAAGGCGAAACACATAGCAAATGCTCAGCGTATTATAGCTTCTGAATGCACAGAATTAAGATTCCCTTAGTCAACACTGAGGAATATTAACATTTGAAAGCTACATGGTCTCTTGAGTTGCAAGGACACAAAACGAGAGCTCTAGTGGTTTACCAAACCATATATATTCATTCAGATGTGTTACATTCAGTTTGGTCTCTTTGCGTATTTTAAAGGTTTCTTTGTATGTAGTGAACTCTAACCTAACTGGATGTGTAAACAGGCTGTACATAACCTTGTGCCAATCACCGAGTTTTAGCCAAAGGTGGCCAAATGTTAAAATCATCTTTAAAGAAGGCAAATGCCAGGCTGTAGTCAGTCTGGCTCTTACTGAACCTCACTTCTGTTTTCTGGATGTCACTTCCCTTTTTCTGTCCTAAATTTTCTTCTACCAAGTGGTAGCACTAGAGCCTCTGATCCTATTCTGGTTCAGGGGCTGCCTGATTAGCAAATCGTTCTTTGCTCAATTAAACTGTTAAATTTAATTTGTCCAAGGTTTTCCTCTTAACAAATGCATTCATCTAAGATTAACTGTTATGTATATGTTGGTATTCGTTATTTTTTAACTTCTCAGAATTCAATTGAATCTTTAATTATTGGTAATATTCAACAGGAAAATGGATTTGGTGATATGTAAATAACTCAATATTTTGAATTTATTGTGGGATCTCCTGAAAATGTCTGGACATAATCTTTATTCCAGTAGGTTAAAAAAATATTAAAAAGGAAGATTCCCTATTAAATGTAAGTTGGTTATACTTTTTCAATTAGCTAATATTCTGGTTTCACACAAACATAAATCAATTTCTAAAAACAAAACATTGAAAGTGGTCTGGCTTTTAGGGTGTTCCCCCTGGTCCTAGGAAGGAAGAGATAATAGTTCACCAAATATCTGTTTGCCAATCAGTCAAAAAAGTAAGGTGCTCCCCCTGGTACTAATTAGGTTAACTCTAAAATGTGAAGGGTGAGTTGTATGCTGGGTTTTTATTTGAATTCTGTTGTAAAATATTCTGAAACTTTGACAGAATATTTTATTGAGTGGGAGTGAGTAATTCCACTGAGTCTGTGCCCATTTTGAATGCATGAGGTGTTTAAGTTATAAAAATTGCAATCAGTGAGTTATCAATTAGTATGCTTTTAAGAAGCGAAATAACATAAAAATGGATATTTTATGAATTCAACACTTAAAAAAAAAGTTTACCTCTGACCTGAATTTCAACTAGAAAGATCTGATTAATTTGTTTTTATACTCGTTTGGTCATTAGAGTTGATAGTTTGCAATTTTCCTGTGGTTTCAAGTACTGTAGTTATTGGATTATGGTCTTGTGCATCAGAAAACCTAGGCTATTATCATGAGAGTAGTGGGTAATATTCTCCCTACCTTTCCTATCAACTGCTGTCCAGGGCCACCCACAGGTTCCTCAAATGGCAAGCTGCAAATGCCAGTGCTCTGTTAGAGAGAGTTACCACATCTAAGCATTGCCTTTGAGTCTTTTCTATGTCCACTAACTACTCATCAGTTTGATTTTCCTTGACTCTTTGTCCTAGGTAGAGACATAAGAATACATCTTACCCTGTACCCACTCTTTTATGTATAATAGCTACATCTCTTGGATACACTAGAGAATGTATCAGCATCAACAGAGCTTGGGGGAGTCTTACTCTTTAGTCAGAAGTATTTATGTCACTCTAAAAAAAATGCCTAAGACAATCTGTTCTTTAGGAGACTCAAAGCTCTGTCCAATTTACTTTTTTGACTGATTGGTGAACAGATATTTGGTAAACTACTATCTCTTCCAAAGATAAAAGTAGTAGACCTGTATAGGGCAGCTTCTTTATAGTCTTTTGAAACACCAACGTACATGAGGTCTGTTTATCAAGATGTTGCTCTGGGCACATGACTGTTTGTTGAGTAACCATCATGCATTAGATGCAATGGGAGTCCACCCAGATCTCCTTCTTCCAGGTGCCATGAGCACTGAGTAGTAAAAACTCACTGCCCATACGCTCAAGAGAGTTGTATGGGAGGTTGCAGACTCTGCTCTTCCATTGCTCCTGGACCAGGTAGCCAGCCTAATCCTATGATGTACTGATAAGGCTGTTAAAAACGCGCGCACACACACACACACACACAAGAAAGCAAGCCTTTCTCCCTTGCTCAGAGTTGCAGAGGAGGATTGGGAGGGGTGGTTAATTCTGTGAGGATAATCAGTGCCCCAGAGTTGCCTGTGGTTCAGGGAAAGGTTACACTTTGCCTGGGACCTGAGCCCGCACCTTTGCTCTATCCCTTCATCCAGCTGACCTTTCTCACCATCTCACAGATTTTCCCTGAAAGAAAGTGCACTCAATAAAACATGCACTCCTTAATCATTGTTTCTGACTCTGTTCCTAGGGACCCGCGCCTGAAGGAGGAACTAGAATGCACAAAGTAAACGGTGCCCATGAGAGTAACTCATCGTAGCTCTCCCCCACTGTTATGGATGAAGGTGATTGTGTGTAGGGGGAAGTGGGTTCTGGAGCAGAAACCTGGGTTTGAATTTGGACTCTGCCACTTACTGGGCATATACCTCAGCAAATGACTTGAAGTCCACATGCCTCAGTTTCTTCCTTTGTAAAATGGGGGTAAAATAGTGTAATTATACTGTCAAAGTTACATGTATTACTTTATGTTAGAATGTGATTAGAATAGTACTTGGCACAGAAAATGCTATGTGTTACTTGACATCGTGATTAAGTTAATAAAGGCTGAGAGAGGTTAATTAAATTGCCTCAGGTTACACAGACAGTGAGCAGGAAATTATTTTTCCCAAACTACATTAAGCTTCCTTTCAGATCCTTTTCTTTCCATTCACCCCTATATTTAAGAATTGAAGCTTTCTTGGGATTATTTCCTTTCTGTTTGTCTTGCTTATTCATATTTGCCTTCAAATCTCTCCGGTTAGGATCATACATTCCACTGGAAGTAAACTGTTTCTAGTGCAACTATAGCTAAACATCTACCCTCTTTGGAAATCTGACCCATACCTGGAGCAGATTATATGAAGTTACAAAGCTTAGGCTTCAGGGACCTTTGCAGGAACCCTTCATGGGAAGGCCTTGGGGGGTTCTCCTATTCATAATTTTGCATGATTGAAGAGTCCACTCCCTCATTATATAAGCTTCATCAGTCACAAACCCTGTGTACACACCTGGTAGACAATATTATTACAGAAGAGCCTATTGAAGGCTGGTTGTTGTCATGCAGTTATTGATTTACTACTGCTTAATATCATCCACTCATTGCAGGAAACTCACCCAGTGTTATGCCAGGAGGCTGCCCCCCATGGAGCTCTCGCGGTGTTTCTGTCTGTATTTCACTGATTTGTAAAAAGCTGCAACTATTTATTTATTGGTGGCTTACTAGATGCGTGTCAGAGTGTGCTGGACACCAGAGGATATGGTAATGATAATAAGTCATCTCGAAGTGTGGAGGAACACAAATAAAAGATGACAATGGTAAGATCTATTTAATAATAAAGTTATTTTCAGGAAACAGTGAGAGCATTGGGGAAAGTCTGTGTAAATCATTTGGATACAGGAAAGGATTTGCAGAAGTGGAGGGAGCATACCAAGGAAGCTTGAGTTGGTGGAAAATGAGAGAACCTTTTGTAATGATCAAATTGGGATAACTGAGGGCATTCATCACCTCAAGCATTTATAATTTCCTTGTGTTAGGAACATTCCAACTCCACTGTTTTAGTCATTTTGAAATCTACAAGAAATTATATTTGTGCTACAGAATACTAGATCTAATTCCTTTGAACAGTTTTTTGTACCCATTAACCATCTCCACTTTATTCCTGCTTCCCATTGCCCTTAATATTTTGTTTACATAATTGTGAAAATAATCAAGCTGAGGGCCAGAAATGCCCTGTTGACTTTTAAGCAATTGTTCCATATTTATGAATTAAAATAAGTTAGTCATACTTGAATTATTTTAAAAATAATACAGTAGAAATTCCTCCATAAAAGGAAATGTCTGTTATAATATTTTACTAGAGGACAAGATTGATTTTTAGATATCAGCTGCATAGATAACCTATGCAGTTCAAATATATAGGTTCATAATCTATCCAGCTTTGGAACCTTTCAAGAGGGTAAAACCCACAATTAGTTTTCATTTCTTTTCTTTTCCTTTTGTTTTTTGAGACTCGCTCTGTTGCCCAAGCTAGAGAGCGATGGCGGGATCTCAGCTTACTGAAACCTCCACCTCCTGGGTTCAGGTGATTCTCCTGCCTTAGCCTACCAAGTAGCTGGGATTACAGGCAACTGCCACTGCGCCCGGCTAATTTTTGTATTTTTAGTAGAGAAGGGGTTTTGCCATGTTGGCCAGGCTGGTCTCAAACTCCTGACCTCAAGTGATCTGCCCTCAGCCTCCCAAAGTGCTGGGATTACAGGCGTGAGTCACTGCGCCCGGCCAATTAGTTTTTATTCTTAACACAATAATGTTGTAATGCGCTTAGCAAATAAGTACGAAGTTACTGTAATAATGTAAGAAGAAGTTGAATTTATTTTAAAAGGAAAATACTGAAATGAGATAGTTTCCTTGACCCTTTTGTAGGACTCGTGAAGGGGTTGACTCATTTACTCAGCTTGCAGCTCCCAACCCCTTGTAGGAAGGGGACCACTCGGGTGACTGGATGCAGAGGCTGGGACGAGTGCTTCTGGGCAACCAGCAGAAGCAGAACTCTGTGTGGGCCCATGGCAGCAGCTGGGGGTTGCCTACGACCCTCAGAGCCCCACAGGGCATGTGTTACAGTGTGTTCTTTTAGCTTTGCCATCCATAGATGGCTTAAGTGTTAACCAGCTCTGTGAAGGGTCAGTGTGACAGCTTCTTGCACCTGCACCTGGGTCCTTGTCTGGTGTCCAGGAAGAATCAGGTTATGTGCATGAGTTGAAGGGTGGTGAATGTAGAGGATTTTATTGAGCAATGGAAATGGCTCTCAGTAGAGCGGGGAGCTGGAAAGGGGATGGAGTGGAAAGGTGGTCTTCCCTTGGAGTTAAGCTGTCTCGGGCCAAACTCTTCCCTGAAGTCCTGCCATCAAGCCATCCCTCTGTAGTCAAGGTGATCCTCTTTGACATCTGGCTGTTCTTCTCTCCTTCTCTGCTGTTATGCCACTCTGCCACTCTTCCAGTGGAGCCTGGGTTTTTTGGGGGTGCTGGATAGGGGGTGGGGCAAGTCAGGGTGGTTTTGAAAAAGGCAACATTTGGGCAGGAAAACAGGAATGCATGTTCTCACTTTAGGTCACAGGTCCAGGTTTGAGGGTGTGACCCTCGCCAGGGACAGCCCTCTTCTACCCAGTATTTCCCTGTCTCCTGTCTGTCAATACCATTTTTAATACACATGTGTGTGTATCTAGTCTATTTAGATCTGCTATATAATAGCTAGAAGTAAATATTCTCCTCCTGAACTACATATATTAGTTTTATCTTTTCATGAAATGCATAAAATGAAAGGATACTGCCACTTTCTCTTTAAATAAATCATATGTTTTCGTACTTTATTCTCCATTATTTTTGATGGCTTTTATTTTATTTATTTATTTATTTATTTATTTATTTTTTGAGGCGGAGTCTCGCTCTGTCCCCCGGACTGGAGTGCAGTGGCCGGATCTCAGCTCACTGCAAGCTCCGCCTCCCGGGTTTACGCCATTCTCCTGCCTCAGCCTCCCGAGTAGCTGGGACTACAGGCGCCCGCCACCTCGCCCGGCTAGTTTTTGTATTTTTAGTAGAGACGGGGTTTCACTGTGTTAGCCAGGATGGTCTCGATCTCCTGACCTTGTGATCTGCCCGTCTCGGCCTCCCAAAGTGCTGGGATTACAGGCTTGAGCCACCGCGCCCGGCGATGGCTTTTATTTTATAGCATGTTGCTATTAACTTCATTCTTCCATGTCTTCACCAGTTGCAAATTCTTATGCTTTACGTGATGGGACACATGTAATAGGAGCATAATGAATGCAGTTAAATGCTGAATAATAGAAGAAGCGTAGTTATACATATATATGTGTGTATGTGTATTTCATCTGTACTGTCTATGTATTATTACACAATTTACATTTATTTATTGTGCTTCATCTGAGAACACACTAAACACTGTTTTCTTTCCAGTAAGAAATTAGAAAGAATTACATGAATTATAGAACTACACTTGGACTGGTGAGAAGACTTCAAGGAATCAAGGAGATTGGCCTTGGAGTAAATTTAATAATACTTTCCAGTCCCTGATAATACATCATTCATTCATAGACACATCACTTAGCTATGTTGAAGTAAACAATTTTTTTTAATACTCAGATTAGAAAAAACAATTGACATTGACCTTAAAAGGAGAAATCTGAAGAAAAAAGGCTGGAGGAATTCACAGTAATTTGAGCCTTGTCCCTCTTCAGGCTCCAGAAAGAAATACACTGTGTTTAATTGAAGTAGAAAAGGAATATCAGGCTTTGCTTGACCAGAACATATAGTATTTATGTCCTGAGTAATTTCAGACAATGGACTAGTTTACAAAAAGTAGGTACAAGACAGAGAGATTAAATTTGTTCATTATTCTTGTTTTGTTTTTCAGGGGATGTTGGTTATAACTTTTTAAATGTGATTTAGGTTGAGTTGGGAATTTCTTCCATGTATCTATGTTAAGATTCTTTTGTATTTTTGACAAAAAAAATTTATAGGAAAGATTTTTAAATATATTTATAATAGATATCATATCTATTGAGTGAAACATCACCAAACTAATGCTTTTTTAATATGATGCTTGGGAGTACACTGTTGCCTCTTTGTGTAAATACGACATCCAAAAGAGGGAGTTATACATCTGTTTTATTCCCTGTAATAAAGGTGATTTCTGGGAATTGTTTGCTGAATAAATCCACAATAAGATGTACATCATTTTTATTGATAACATGGGAGATGTCATTTATAAAGCTTAGGTACATCATTTTCTTATTTGGAAAATATGAACCCGTTTGACTCATGGAAAAAAAAAAAAAAAAAGAAAGACACAGACTCTTATCAGAGATTTATGTAGAAATGGAAGTAGATTATAAAATGAACGCACAAACTGTTTCTAAAAAAAGTTTTTTTTGTTTTTTTTTGAGACAGAGTCTCACTCTGTTACTCAGGCTGGAGTGCAGTGCAGGAATCCCAGCTCACTGCAACCTCTGCCTCCCAGGGTTCAAGTGATTCTCCTGCCTCAGCCTCCTGAGTAGTGGGATTACAGGCACATGCCACCACATCCAGCCAATTTTTATATTTTTAGTAGAGGTGGGGTTTCACCATGTTAGTCAGGGTGGTCTCAAACTCCTGACCTAGTGATCTGCTGCCTTGGCCTCCCAAAGTGCTGAGATTACAGGTGTGAGCCACCGCACCCAGCCTAAAAAAAGTTTAACTGTATCTACCTAAAAGATAAATATTGAGATTTTTCAACACAGAGAGTAACTCCATCAGCCCAATTAAGACACCAGAGCCAGAATCCTATCTAGTTATACAGAACTCTCTGAAACAAAAATAATATTTGTCTGCCAGTGCCTCACTTGTGTGCCCCATGCTTTAAAAAGAAATGATCCTGAAGTCACAAATTGGTGATCAAAAATATTATCATGTTTTATATTTATGAAAGCTCACATCTTAAGTTTAAAAATATAACTTCAAAGCCTAGTGTGGTGGTGAAAACTTTTCCCTCAGGTAGTGCTACTGTCTACACATCCGGGTGAGATTAATACTCAATGTATCACAATAAATTAATAATTTAGTGGTGAATTTCCAAAGCAAATTCAAGAGTGTTACTATCCAATTGACAAATATTAGCTTTCCACTTTTCCCTAAATATCAATTTTATCTAAAAAACGAATGCAGTATGATGATGGAAACATGGATTTGATTTTACAGTAAGTGGGGACAAATTCTTTTAGTTATAAGAGTCAGATCATTTAAAAAAAAAAAATCTAAAATAAGTAACAGGGTTCCCTTGGCAACCACCAAATTATTTACTTCTCAATCTTTTTAGTTTTTAAGTAGGGTTTTCACCTTTAAGATAAAATATAAATAATGTGCTAGACCACCTCCATCATCACTTGTAGTATCTCCTCAATGTCCTGAGATTTAAAAAAAATTTACTTTTTTTTTTTTTTTTTTTTTTTTTTTAGTTTGCTTAGCTAGGTCATGTAGTCCTGAGGCTGGAAAAATATTTCCTGATATTAATGTGAGTTCTAGAGGGTTGGAAATTTGGATAATTCTTATATACAATCTATTTACTGTTGGGTGCTATTCATTTATTTAAGGATAAAACCAGAAGTCATTCTGGACTATAAAGGAAAAATGATACTCGAATCATCTCTTATAATTTTATTTTTATTTTTTAAATTGTTCTTTTCTTAAATTCACCAAGGTTGGCTTTCTAGAATTGTTAATCTTAGCTACTTAAATCAATGAGCCACAGATTCCCAGTGCCTAAACATTTCTTAAAGCATAATTAACTATTTTAGTCTGTAAAAGTGGCAATTTTTTAGATTGTAATCTAACAGTATAAAAATTGGGTTTATGTTGGATAATAAGACGTCTAAGGAAATATTTTCTGAATGCTGGTAATAGGTCCAGATGCTATTTTTAAAAATTAGTTCACTTTTTTAAAGAACACATACATTAAATTGTTTAAAGGAAATGCTGAATTCAAATAGTGAACACATTTTTAGTTATTCTCTGTAAACTAAGCCCTGTGCTTACCAATTTAAAATTCTACTGCTTTAATTTATATTTGCAATATAATATTAAATTTATATTGAATTTATTTAGTCAATAAATTATTAAATGTAAGGATATAATACTTAAAAGTTTAGCACAACTAGATACCATAGCAATAGGAAACTTTACTACCATTTTCCAAATATCCATAATTATATTGCATATTTATTTTTATGTAACTTTCATTTTAAAAAATGTTTTATTGTATAATTTCATGAATTATTTGGCAAAACTATATCAAGAAAAAACAGTTAATTCCTAACCTCATATTACAATAAAAGTGACATGGTTAATGTTCTGTATTTTAAAAAGATTTCAACACTGTTGTAAAATTTGGAAGGAAGTGTCCATTTTTAATTAAAGTGTAATCAAGATTCACAAAGGCACTCATAAATAATTCTTAGTAGCAAAGGCACGATTGGCACATTTGTGAACAGGTGTTTTGTTTGATTACACACATTAGTTAGGTCAAAAATATTCCAAGCTTCTTTAGCAGTTTTGAGAATTCACAATGTGCTTGGTGCTAAAAAAAAACTAATTCTGATTTCAGAGCCTCTTATCTGGGATGACACAGTATCCCCAAGTAGAATATTCCCCTGCTCCATCAGGATCGGTTTTGAGTTGAGTTTATTTGTTTCTCCTGGTTTGGTCCCATATCCATCTGAGATACTCCTTGGCATCTACAGGCTATAACTGATGGTCTTTTGTTGAACTTCAATGCTCTGGATTATTATCCTAACATTTAAATTCAATTACATTTGATTGCTACATATAAAAATGGTCAGCAAAATATAAAACATATGAAGGTATTCATTGTATAGAAGAAATATTGTTAGAAAGTATTTATTACATTTTTATGATTATACCGTATCATTAGGTATGACAGAATCCAGCCTTATTTTAAATTGTGGCTTCTGAATGTAATAAAAATTTGGTTTGTGGGTAGTTCTCACTAAGGAATTTAACTCTGCTATTTGTAGTTGGTTTTATTTTTGCTATGTCTTCCTTCTACTTTCAGCAGTAATTTAAAATAAAGTATTACTGAATCTATGTCTCTGGGGAATAGCTGTCAACTGGCAGAAAGCCAGAAACTAACAATTGTTGAAAAGCCTACTATGTGCTAGGTATTTTGGTACACCATTTCATTATTAATGTGACTTGCAGAGACAGACACTCCTAGTACTTGTTATAGATGAAAAACAAACAACCACAACAACAGCAAACAGAAGCTCAATGACACTGAGTAACTTAATGCATGTCACCCAATCAAGCATTTAAGAAATGAGGATTTGAGTTTCTCTTTGCCTGATCCTAAAGAGCGCAGTGTTTCCATAATACTCTCCTAAGCAACCTTACATACCTGGTTATCCTGACATTCCTCCTATGGTAGGCAGGCACTGACTTGTCTAAGGACAAATAAGATTGTGAATTGTTCAGGATATGCCTGTTAATGTAATCCTATCAAGAATGGCTTGCGTTTGAAAGCACTGCTTAAATGTTTTATACTTGTTTGACTTTTCATATCTTAATTGAATTTACTTATATGTAGAGCTTCCCTTAAAAAGAAACATTTTCAAAAAATAAACAAAAAATGTGTTTAAAATGTAATTTTGAGGAAAAAGTAAAGAATAAGAAAACTCCACATATGTTCAATGATTGAAGTTAAAATTGGTCTGCCTATAAAATTGTTTTATAAATAATTAATTATTATTGCATACACTGTAGTAAGTAGATTATGAGCATTAACGCCATTTGATCATTGTAACAAGCGTATATGTTAGATATCATTACGTTTGTTTCATTGATGAGCAAACTGAGCCACAGAGAAAACTGAGGCAATTTATTCAAGGTAGCACTTCTGCTACCGACAGAATCGGGTTTTAAATCAAAGAGTCTAGCTTCAGAGCCTATGATCCTTCTAATTATTGCTATTATTAATGGCTCATGCTTGAGAACTTACTTGGTGCCAAATATTGTTTTAAGCATCCTTCTATTTCATAAAATTCTTGCAGCTATGCCACAAATACGTACTGTTTTTATTTCCAGTTTCGAACTAAGGAGACCTAACCTTACACAAAGGAACTCATCTAATAAGGGTAACACAGACTGCCAGTCATAGAGCTCAGATGAAAATCCAAGATCATTTGACTCTCCTTTTAAGGAATTTGATGTAATGAAGTTGCCAACTTGGCCTACACACTGTCTTCTTCTCTACTTGTTTAGATTTCTTTCTGACAAACTTTCAGATTCATCTACTATTTTTCTTAGTATTTTGCTGAGGCCTTCATCTATCTTGTCTTTTTTTGTTTGTTTTTACTTTGCTGGGTGATTTTTTTCTACGTAAAAATGATGTCAACTTAGAGTCCGTATTTGAACCTGAAATGTAGTTGGGCTTTCCAGCTGCTTTCTCCACATCTCTATTTGAATTTCCCAAAGACAGCTCACAGTCTAACATCTAGCTCATAATCAGGCCTTCCCCTCTTAACATACCCTTCCTCCTGTTTTCCCTTCCTTAGAGAATGGTACTATTCTCCATCCAATTGACCAGGCAGAAACATTGGCATCACGTTTGGCTCTTCTCTAGCCCCTTGGTTCACTTGACCACTGAAGTTTATTCAATTTACCTCTTATTCATCATATTGCTTTTAAGATGAAAGCCAAACATTTTAGTGCAGTTAATATGGTTCATTTAAATCAACCCGTTTGTCCTTCCAGCTTTATGTTCAACATTGCCAGTGCCTGGGACTAGGGTGAGAAAATGAAACGTTTTCTTCTGGAGCAGAACTTAAGGAATCACAAAACACTTAGCAATCAAGATAAAGATGTTAATGCAATGGTTTGGAAATTAAAAAGCAATGCAAAAAAAAATCACTAATGAACAAATATCAAATTTAAAAAAAAGGCAAAATCCAGCCAGGTCAGGATTAGGGTAAAGTGGTAGATTATTTAAGAAAAAAAATACAATTTAAAAATGCATATCAATTTCATGGTTATTTATTTAGATGGCTTTGCTATTATCAGGCTAGAGATAGAAATAAGGTAATTAATAACAGTTACTTGAGAAATACAGAATATATATATTCTTTTAAACTTGAAGAAAGAAAATAATATTTGACAGAAAAATTGACTTTCTCTCATAGTCCTCTATGGTAAGTGACAGAAAATATCAAGCTCTCTAAGCTTACAAATGTCTCATCTCTAAAATAAACTGTAACATAAGCCATTGATTTCAAAACAATGTTTGCATAATGCTTACTATGTGTTTGCAAATGTTTTAACACCTTTGCAATCAATAACTTGTTTTATCCTCTATGACTTCATTTTACAGATAGGAAAACTGAGGTTTAGAGAAGTCAATGCATTCTCTAGGCCAGGTGCAGTGTCTCACGCCTATAATCTCAGCACTTTGGGAGGCCGAGGCAGGTGGATCGCTTGACCCCAGGAATTTGAAACCAACCTGGGCAGCATGATGAAATCCTGTAGTTTACAAAAGCCGGACATGGAGGTGCCTGCCTGTAGTCCTAGCTACTCAGAAGACTGAGTGGGAAGAACTACTGAGCCAGGGAAGTTGAGGCTGCAGTGAGCCGTGATTCTGCCACTGCACCCTTCAGCCTGGGCAGGAGAGTGAGAACCTGTCTTGGAAAAAAAGTTTCTTAAGTGCCAATTTACTTAAAAATTGGTAACACATTCACCATCCAAATTCTCTCAGCTAGTTAATGCCAGAGCTAGAATATGAACCTAAGAAATCAGGCTCCAAAATGCAAGGCCTGAACAGGCAAACAGAACTGCTTCTCATGGATCTATGGTGGTCAGATGAGGGCATGTACCAAAGTTCTATCCTCTTATTACCTTCTTTAGTCCTCCTCCAAATAGTATTTAGGCTACTGTATTTTATTTGCAGTATTACTTCACTTCTCTACTGATCAGATAACCTGCTCATTTAAATACAATCTTCCTATTTAATTGTTCACAGGTAAATGTAATTCATATTATTCATATTAAAATTTAAGAATAAATTTGTATCTCTTATTTATTCAAATACTCCCTGTGATGCATGTTATTCAACAAATACATAAGATGAAAGAGAGTCATCGGCCAGGCGCGGTGGCTCACACCTCTAATCCCAGCACTTTGAGAGGCCGAGGCAGGTGGATCTCCTGAGGTCAGGAGTTTGAGACCAGACTGATCAACGTGGAGAAACTCAAATTACGAAAAAAAAAATCTACTAAAAATACAAAATTAGCCAGGCGTGGTGGCACATGCCTGTAATCCCAGCTACTTGGGAGGCTGAGGCAGGAGAATCGCTTGAATCTAGGAGGCAGAAGTTGCGGTGAGCTGAGATCGCGGTACCACACTCCAGCCTGGGCAACAAGAGCAAAACTCCGTCTTAAACATAAAATAAAATAAAATAAAATAAAATAAAATAAAAACATTAAATTAAAAAAAAGAAAAAGAGTCATTGATCTTTGATCCTAAATTTATATACAAAGCAGATTGTTCCTTAAATTTTTTATCTCTTTGGAGAAAGTTACATGATACATTTTTTGAAAGGATTCCTACCACTCTGTTAATTGCAGATATATCTGACTGATGATGTTAATGGGCGATTTTTGTTGCTTTTCACATTTTCTTTTTCTATCATTTTGAGTTTTAACAAGTAAACATGCTACTTCTATAATAATATAATAAATGATATGCCGTATTTAGAATTTGTATTCATTATTCTTACACTAAAATATTCTAAAAAAGGAATGACTGCCAAATAACTCACGTAAAGAAAGACATTGCCCAAAATACATGTTCTTTGCTGAAAAATTTTTATAAATAACTTCAGATGTAGTATTCATCCAAAGAATAGTCTTTCATTACAGATTAAATATTTAGAGAGAAACAAATAATATAACTAAAAATACCTTGTTCTAATATGTTGAAGTATTTTATATTTACTATTATCTACTGAACTTGCTTTATTTTCACAGATTTAAAAATATATATTATTTGTTTCTTATAAATAGTGAATTTCATTTCCCTCCTAACGAACATGTTTTGTTATTTCATCTTCCTTTCTTACCCTTCTCAAATCACAGTCTACATGTAAGTAAATCTTTTCTGAACTCTTCTGTAGAAGGCTTAACACTGTTACAGCTTCTCTCCCTACCCCTACCCAGAGATTTAACAGATGATTGAGAGCACATTGGGAAAAGAATTCTAACTTGAAGAGTGATCCCACCGTTAAATGCTGTGTCACTTAGCTTAAAATATGTATGTGTATTTAATTTTTTTTCACTCAGTGATGGACTTTGTAAAGATAACAAAACTCAGAGTAATCCAGCTTTGAGTGCTTCATCAAACTCAGTAGTTTGTGACCTTACATTTCTGCCTCATTTTCCAGAAAATGTTCCTAGTACGTTCCAACAGTGTTTCGATATCCAATTTCCCATTCTCAAATGAGACAAACATTTTCAGATGATGGAAATATCATCTACTGAAAGGGTAAAAACCAATGCCTTAAAATCACTTTTAAATGAAACAGTTTCCTTTACCCCCAACAGCCATGGGTCTGAGATAAAAGATCTTGCAGACCATTAAGTTTCATGTCTTTTCTCTGATTCAGCACAAATTCCTCAGCACAGGTGTTTCTGTGATTATGATACATTGGGAAATTCTCTGTGTTCAATGGCCCTCAGACTCACACTTCCACCTCATCAGTCACATGTCAGCCTAACTCCACCCTGTGCCCTAAATCGCTGGTGTCATTAAGAAGCGGCAAACTTCAGAGGGCAGATTTGCAGCTGTGATGTATAATACAGAACATTTCATGAAAAATGTATGAGTAGAGATGTTTTTCTAATATTTCCTCTCTAGCGATCTGCCAGAACCGTAACCATCTAGACATGTTTATTATACAGATTTTTTTAAAAGAGGCTTTCATTGCTCTTTGCGATGTGATGTTCCCTTGTTATTTCATAAACAGTCCATTGATATTCTTTCTGCAACAAAGTGCTCTAACCTCAGGAACACAGCTGCTTCTTTCCAATGAAATCTGTATTTTCAATCATAGAGACAGCTTCACCTTGATTTAACTGTAGTCTTTGGTATACTTTCTGATTTGCTAATCAAAACCAAGTATTGTATATTTAGTTAAGTGATTGATATTCTGTAACAAATATTGGATTCATAGATAACCAGACAATTCTTAAAACCTATGTTAGTGAAGAATATGATAGTACTTAAGTCACTGGACTCCATAATGAAATAACAAATATATATGAAATATTTAGCATTCCTGGCTCTTTTCTTTGAAGTCCAATAGCATTTAGAGACTTTTTAGCCGTTGATGATTGACTTATACTATCTTGTTTTACTATTTGTTATTTCATATATATTTACAACGTCATCACTCGTATTCTAATCTCTTTGGGGGAAATAAGCATATTATTTATGCCCCTTATGCTTTGCAAATACTATGGTAGGTACTCAAATGTTTCCTCCCTCCCTCCCTCCCTTCCTTCTTTCTTTCCTTTCTTTTCTTTCATCTTTCATACATGAATTTATTAACTACCTCTTCAGAACCCCAGTGAGCCAGGCACTGTGCACAGGGTAATTATCCTAATAATACAATGCTTTGAGGAGCTTTATAACACTGTGCCACCTCTGTATTTACTGTGGACATTTCAGATTACTAGGCAGATCCAAACATATCTGCAATCCCTGAAAGGAGAAATACACATACACATTGCAGACAACTCCAACATGGTCATAAAAGCTCCCCACTGATACTTATCAAAAATATGTCCATTAAGTGAGAAAATATATTTCAACTTATACACAATTGGTGGCTAACTGCATGATAAGTAGTAATAAGCAATGTTTATTTTTGTTTCTTTTTATTTCGATTTTTCTTTTTTGGAACAGAAGCACATAATCTATGAGTAGCTTTGATGGTGAGAATCAAGAGCAAATATTACACACAGAAAAATGCAAATGTTTTATTTAAGGCAAATTCAAATCTATTCTAATTCACCTCCTATAGCAGACAGCATCATGACTTTCATACACAATTTTAAGAAATGTCTAACCGGTTCAGAAGAGTCATATTCAAGTGGTAAGTTGAGCCATATTGTGCTTGACTAGGCACAGTAAACAAACAAGCAAACAAACAACAAACAACAACAAAATAACATCATTTACAAGAAAAAGTAATGTCTAGTGCTCTTATTTTTTAAATACTGACTTTTTAGATAAAAATGTTGATAAAATTAGAGTCAGAGAAGTGACGTCTTAGCATATACAATGGATATAATAAAATAAGATTTTGGCAATAATTATAGCATATTGATTCATTGTGAAAGAGTTATAAAAAGGACTATGTTTATGGATATCTTGCCTTATTGCAGTCAACATTTGGATTGAAAAATGTTAAATCATATTTTTCATGTGCCTGAATTCAATCACAATTGTTTCCTAGAATCATTTTTCCTGAATGTCACCATCAGTTTAAATAATAATATAATATAAAAACAGCGAAGAATGCTGGAGCTGTTTTATTTTGATTTCTTTTCCTGTGGCTCCTATTTATTGGGCTTGTAGTATGCTCTAAGCCTAGTGCTTTTCATGCCTCACCATCTTGAATCCTTTAATAAATCTATGAGATGGAGTTTTTTATCCCAATTTTACATGGAATCTCACAAAAACTGACATTTAGAATTGTTTATTTTACCAAACAATTTTTATTGACAAACTTGTGAGAAATTCTTCCATGGCCATAGTACCAGCAATAGGTTTATCTGTCTTAGGAACTGGTAGGTTTTTTAATGATTAGCTATTTGTGTGAGAGGTTCAGTGTTTGTTTCATAGTTGTTGTTAAAACGAGTGGAGCCAACACTAGAACAGTGTGCATATTATTTCAGAATTTGTATTTATTTTCATCTGAATATTCAGTCTCCATTTCAGCAGGTTCTTAAACTTACTTTTCTCCATTATTTTTAATTTAAACTAGCTTTAAGGTATACACAACATAAGGTATAAGCTTTAAGGTATAAACAACATAAACAAATGCATCTTATCAGATTTCATAAATAAATGTGTGAATATCAGATTTCTTCATTGGCCTAAGTGGCTTTCTCTACTATCTGGAAGGAGACTCTTCCATTTAACGTCATCAACTAAGTATTGTGATTTAAATTAGCTTCACTTCATCTGTGATGTGGTGAGTGTTTTCCCTTCCTAGGTCTGATCACTCCCTGAATAGGTAAGAGAAAGAAATATCTAAAAGGCCTAGGAGTGTGGCAAACTATATAGCTTGTAAAATAGCAACTTCTTTGTCCCCTTGAGGACCACTGATATGAAAACCGGCCTTAGAGAAAAAATGAGTTATTGTACTTTTACCTTAATCCACATCTTATTTTTGCTGAATTTGTCTTGACCCTTACTCTCCTGCATCCTAGCTATATGATCTTGCTGAAATTATTTCACCATTCTATGCCTCCGATTTCTCTATGGACAATGGGGAATAATAGTACCTCATCACAGAGCTGCTGTGAGGATTAGCAGGAGAAATCCCATATAATGTACCTAGAATATAGAAACCACTCACTAAATAGAAGTAGTTGTCATCTTTATTACTATTGCTATAATTATTAAGGAGTCTAGAGTTATACCCCATTTTTGAAGGCATTATGGTGGGTTTGTTCTCACTCTTCTGAGAGACAGTATGTTTTCAGGAAGTCTGGGGGGAGCACTTTCAGTATTCCTCATCAAGTTTCTGTAAGGATACTATTTTGTTTTTAAACAATGAATTATAAATATTTGATTTATAAGGGCATTTATGCAAATCATGGAATTAGATATTCACTATGTACTGTTTGGCTGACTACACTGGATTTACTAGAATTCCACTAATTAATCCTCTCCACTTGAAAGTACAATTTATGTAAAATGAGTACTCAAAATAATTGCAGTATTAGTAATGCAAATATGGGTTGCTTATTGATTTTTAGCTAAAGTTTTCGATTTCAATATATGGAGTTTTGGTTTGTTTTAATGACATTTTTTCTTAGAAAGTAGATTTGGAGTGAACTTCACTTAGCCTTCAGTGATTTGTGTATTTGTCATTGCTGTTTGCCTTTTAGCTATAAACAACTGTGTGTATATCTGTGTAGGAATTCACTTTTATTTCTCACTTTATTTTCCCTTAACAAACATGTGAAATGTTGCAAATTGTCAGCAATACTAAAAGTTTATGTAAATTACCTATTTATTTATGTAAGTAATTTGATATTTTAAATCCAGGTGTGAAAAAATCAATTTTCTACTTACAAGAACATTTTTTAAATAAAAATTTCACAAATATTCTCTCACCAATTTAACAGTTTTGTAAGTTTAAATTTTCAAAAATCTATCTTTTTTGAATGTTAGGTAGATCTGAGTTGTAATATCTGTCAAACAGGGTCTAGAAAAAGAGAGCTCTGAGAAACACTAACTCTGGCAATGAAATTACTTACATAAGATAATTATTTAAAGAAAGGTATATAGTAAACAAGCAATTTTCTTCTTTGATGAAAAACTGATTTTTAAAAGAATGTTGACCTAAAGAATTTACCAGGAAGACATAGCATAACTTGCTTTTCTTGTTACTGGAAGTTCAAATTACAGAGTGTAATTAGTCATTTGCCACATAAAAGATAAGCAGATCCTACAACTTCTATCATTTATGGGTTCTTGCTGGAGACTAAATTTTGGTATGCTTAAAGAAACAAGTTTAACATTATTTATATGAGAAAATTAATTATTTCCAGTATATCAAACTAATATAAGACTTTCAATATTCAAAAGCATATGAATCAGATCATGAGTTTAAGAAAGCACTTATTTATATACTATTTATAAAATGCTTATTTTGCAAATTCAGCAAGTTTACATTCATTAATAAATGTCTGGTGTATGTATCTAATCATAGCTTAT
The DNA here is from genome assembly GCF_009764315.1 of Trachypithecus francoisi. Classification (NCBI taxonomy): domain Eukaryota; kingdom Metazoa; phylum Chordata; class Mammalia; order Primates; family Cercopithecidae; genus Trachypithecus; species Trachypithecus francoisi. The sequence goes on along the minus strand of NW_022681454.1, from coordinate 173,122,529 downwards.
TTTTTACAAAATGTTAGCAATATGTTGCAGGAGAAAATAAAGGAATAATTGTCAAGATACAAGGTATTGCTAATCTCCGGTGTAAACTGTTATTTGTGTTTTTGCTACTTTGGTAGGAAGTATGTGAAATTATGTCTCATAGAAATCATGAGAACTTAATCCTTTTAGGAACATTAGATTTGTAATAGCAGTCTGATTGTTATCATCAGCCATGACATAAACAATATAGAGTAGATACCACAGTTTTTACTGACTTTTAAAATAAATTATTAATTTCATTCTTGCCTTACATTCATGATAGTTATTATTTTCCCAGTATCATGGATAGAAAAATTAACTTTCAGGAAGATTAAGAAATTTGCCAAAGTAATAGAAATAAACACCTTGGAAAGCTGAGATTTAAACTCAATTCTTTCTGGTTCTGTAGTCTGTATATTTAACCAATACAGGCATTCTTTTTTATTGCTTTACAAATCAGATGTTTTTAAAGAAACCCTGTTACAATATTTGTAAGCTCTAGAAGATATTGAGGGTCTGGGAGTAGATTCATTAAATATATTAAAATCTGACACTATATTGACTTGGTGATAAAATAAACGTTATTACCATGAATGAAATAATGTTCCATGTTATATATATTTTGTTGTTTCTAAAGGGTAAGTGGAAACTTACTTAAATATTACAGAATCAAATTAGTATTGAGTGCCATTTTAAAAATCAATATATAGTACTATATTAATCCTTTCTTGCACTTCAGTACATGAGGGTCATCATCGCCAAACTCTTTTCCACATATTTGTGAGTTTTTATAACTCTACCTATTTAGAGTGAATTTTAGGCAGGTCAAAATGTAAAATTTAATAAATATGTCTTTTAACTCTTACTTTGAATATGTTCTCTTTATTCATTCACTATCCTTGATGATAATAATTACTATAATGATTAAGATCAAACATTATTGCAACCTGTCTACGAAATTGTATCTTGAGGCGTGTATTTCCATCTGAAATGCCATAAGATAGAATGGAAGATTTGTATGTATAAACTAACACTTGACTGGTATGGAGTAAGCCATTTAACCCTACACCTCAAAACCCACTACTGTAACTGTTGTTTACAATTCTGCATACTCCACTAGATAAAAAGTCACCTGCAGGATTTTTTTCTTATGATTTTTAAAATATCTATAATACTGACTGACCATCTGTTGATGTACCATAAATGCTTAGTAAGTGAAATGAATGCATTTCTCCTGTAAACATTGGCAATACATAATATATCCTGTAAGTGAAACAGATTTTAAAGCATTGGCAATGCATACTCTAAATAGGTATATGAAAACACAAACTACTTTAAATAAAACATTATTTTAATTCATGGGTTATTGATTTTGGAAGAATATTGAACTAAAGTATTTTACTTGGAAGAAAGAAAAGAACTTGCTTTTGTATTCCTGGAAGCACTAATCATGGAATAAAATCAGCTATTTGCTATATACAATTTTCCTATGAGATATAAAGGTATGCTGGGCAGGTGAAGATTTCATTGTTCAAAAGGCTATTTGTAAAGTATTTAGAAATTTAGAATAAATATTGAGTTAAAATATTTATTTATTTATCACAAATAATAATATTCCATTTAATAATAAATTTTGTATTGGTTCCTAGGACATTCCCAAAAGTCTGTCATCACAATACAGCTGAAATTATGCATTACAACATTTTGTTAGGTCAGCGTTTAGGGTACAGAAACACCTACAACACAACTGCAAACTCTACTGTTTATGTATCGCTTGACTAACATATGCTCACTGACCAATAACTTACAAACCTTAAAAGACGTGATTGTTCATTTATCATGATGCATATCTGCTATTTATGCAGTGATGTGAAGACTGAAGAGCTAGCAGTAAAATTCTGATAGTCAATAATACCATGACAACTCGAATTTGTACAATGTTGGTGAAGAGACCTGTGTTATTTTACCAGACCATTGTTTCTAGACTGGTACCAACCAAGCTAACAAGGGAGAAATCTTCTTAGTAGCTAACAATCGTAAACAAAACAGACTTTTTTTCATTAATATCAGTAAACGTAAACATAGAACTTTTAGTGAATACAGACAGTTCATGCTTTGCACAGACACAGTAGTACTTAAAACTGTACAAGTAGAAACCACAGAGAGTGGTCCTAATTATAAATGGGAAAATTTATGATTGTTCTTGACTTTTAAACATTTTTGTCAGATCATAAAAACTTTCCTTCCTCTAGGTTATGAAGGTACAGGAAAATGGGAAAATCATGAAAGTAATATTATAGAACGTACTGTGATTTAAGACATTAGAAGCATAGAAAGCTAAGCAGGGCATATTGTCACGTGCCTGTCATCTTAGCCCGGCAAGATAAGTGAGGCTTCATCACACACACACACACACACACACTATATATATATACAGGGGACTAAAGCTGTTTTTTTATTGTATTTTTTTTCTTTTTGCATATAAACTTAAAAATAATTTGAACAATGCTTGCTTTTTTCTTCTCATCATAAAGCTTATAACCAGAGTGAATCATTTCTATGCTTGATGAATTGTCATATCGCTTTCAAAGTATGGATCAGCTTCAAACTATCCTTTGAACTTTCAACATCATGAAATATTCCAGATCATTCCTTTAATGGGAAGATTTTGCCAGTGTCACTTCATCTGGTATGTCTTCATCCTTTTAGTTACAACCACTTTCTTCATTTATGTTGACCTGTGCCTCACTAAGTTTCTGTGGCCCCATATTCAGTGTCTCTTGAATGGCAGCAGGGCTAATATTCCAGGGTCAGCATTTTCTTCTATAACTCCACTTAAGTTCAATTCGAATTTTACTTCCAGCACTGTCATTTGTCATTTTGTTGTTTCTTTTTTTCATTTTTGTTGGCCAATTCATTCTTCTGATTATTCAGTTTTGTAAAATATCATGTGGGAGACAAGGCGGCAATACAACTGCAAGCTCCATTGTTTATGTATCGCTTGAGTAGCATAAGCTCACTGACCAATCACTTTAAAAGATGTGATTGTTCATTTATCATGATGCATATCTGTTATCTGTGCAGTGATGTGAAGACTGAAGAGGTAGCAGTAAAATTCTCATAGTCAATAATGCCATGGCAACTATAATTTGAACAATGTTGGTAAAGAGACCAGTGTTATTTTACTAGACCATTGCAACTGAAATTCATGTGCATTCAAACCATCTAAAGCCAATACCATCTGTAGTTATTGTTTTAATATCTGAAAGCTACTCATTTGGTATGTCAGTTTAATATCCTGTTATTTTATTATTCATTCAGTTATTGGTGAATTTTCTCCTAGACACTTGTGAACATTGATTTTAAACTATTATATTATCTGCGGATAACAACAGCATTGATTTTAAACATTTCAATATTTTCTGTTTTCTGATTATGCTGGTTATTTCCTTCAACAGAAGACAAAACAGTGGTAAAGGTAGTGCCTTGTTTATCCCTAATTTAATAAGGATGCAAACTGTGCTTCCCCATTTAAAAAGAGGTTTGCATAACATTTGCTAAGGAAAAATACATCAATTTACATATTTTTGTTGTTTTATCAGAAATGAGTGATTGTATTAATCTATTTTCATGCTGCTGATAAAGACATACCTGGGTCTGGGCAATTTACAAAAGAAAGTGGTTTATTGGACTTACAGTTCCACATGGCTGGGGAGGCCTCACAATCATGGCAGAAGGCGCAAGGCACGTCTCATATGGCAGCAGACAAGAGAAGGGAGTTTATGCAGGGGAACTCCTCTTTTTAAAACCATCAGATCTCATAAGACTTATTCACTATCATGAGAACAGCACGAGAAAGGCCCACCCCATAATTCAATTAGCTCCCACTGGGTCTCTCCCACAACACATGGAAATTCAAGATGAGATTTGGGTGAGGACACAGCTAAATCATATCATTCCACCCAGCCCCTCACAAACATCATGTCCTCATATTTCAGAACCAATCATGCCTTCCCAACAGTCCTCTAAAGTCTTCATTTATTTCAGCATTAACTCACAATTCAAAGTCTCGTTTGAGACAAGGCAAGTCCCTTCTGCCTATGAGCCTGTAAAATTAAAAGCAAGTTAGTTACTTCCTAGATAGAATGGGGGCACAGCTATTGGGTAAATATAGCTGTTCCAAATGGGAGAAATTGGCCAAAACAAAGGGTGTACAGCCCCCATGCAAGTCCTAAATCCAGCAGGGCAGTCAAATCTTAAAGCTCCAAAATGATTTCCTTTGACTCCATATCTCGCATCTGGGTCACATTAAAGCAAGAGGTGGGTGCCCAGTGTCTGGGGAAGCTCTGCTCCTGTGGCCTTGCAGGGTATAGCCTTCTTCCCAGCTGCTTTCATGGGCTGGCATTGAGTGTCTGTGGCTTTTCCAGGCACACAGTGCAAGCTGTCAGTGGATCTACCATTCTGGGGTCTGGAGAACAGTGGCCATCTTCTCACAGCTCCACTAGTTGGTGCCCCAGTAGGGACTCTGTGTGGAGGCTCCGACTCCACATTTCCCTTTTGCACTGACCTAGCAGAGGTTCTCCATGAGGCCCCCACCCCTGCAGCAAACTTCTGCCGGTATAGGTGTTTCCATGTAGTTTCCATGGAGGTTCCCAAACCTCAATTCTTGACTTCTGTGCCCCTGTAGGCTCAACACCACATGGAAACTGCCAAGGCTTGGGCTTCCACCCTCTGAAGTCACAGTTCAAGCTCTATGTTGGCCTCTTTCAGCCACAGCTGGAGCAGCTGGCATGCAGAGCACCAAGTCCTTAGGCTGCATACAGCACGGGGACCCTGGGCCTGACCCACAAAACCACTTTTTTCTTCTAGGCCTCTGGACCTGTGATGGGAGGGGCTGCCATGAAGACCTCTGACATGCCCTGGGGACATGTTCCCCATTGTCTTGGGTATTAATATTAGGCTTCTTGTTACTTCTGCAAATTTCTGCACCTGGCACGAATTTCTCCTCAGAAAATGGGATTTTCTTTTCTATCACATTGTCAGGCTGCAAATTTTCCAAACTTCTATGCTCTGCTTCCCTTATGAAACTGAATGCCTTTAACAGCACCCAAGTCACCTATTGAATACTTTGCTGCTTAGAAATTACTTCTCCTGGATACCCTAAATCATCTTTCTCAAGTTCAAAGTTCCACAGATCTCTAGGGCAGGGGCAAAATGCTTCCAGTCTCTTTACTAAAACATAACAAAAGTCACCTTTGTTATAGTTCCCAACAGTTTCCTCATTTCCATCTGAGACCACCTCAGCATGGAATTTATTGTCCATATCACTATCAGCATTTTGGGCAAAGCAATTCAACAAGTCTCTGGGGAGTTCCAGACTTTACCACATTTTCCTATCTTCTTCTGAGCCCTCCAAACTGTTCCAACCTCTGCCTGTTACCCATTTCCAAAGCTAGTTCCACATTTTCGGGTATCTTTTCAGCAGCACCTCACTCTACTGGTTCCAATTTACTGTATTAGTCCGTTTTCATGCTGCTGATAAAGACATACCCATGACTGGGCAATTTACAAAAGAAAGAGGTTTATTGGACTTATGGTCTCATGTGTCTAGCGAGGCCTCACAATCATGGTGGAAAGTGAAAGGCATATCTCACATGGCAGCAGACAAGAGAAAAGAACTTGTGCAGGGGAACTCCCTTTTTTAAAACCATCAGATCTTGTGAGACTTATTCACTGTCACGAGAACGGCATGGGAAAGACCCTCCTCCAGGATTCAATTACCTCCCACTGGGTCCCTCCCACAACATGTGGAAATTCAAGATGAGATTTGGGTGGGAACACAGCCAAAACGTATCAGTGATAAATTTGTTAAGGGCCTTTTTAGTAATTAACCTGATTAAATAGCTTTGTCCTTAGATATCTTCATGAAGTGAGTAATAGTAAATTGTAGTAGAATATCAACCATCCTTGCATTCCAGGGAAGTATAACATTTGGTTATGAGGTATTATTTTTCCTCATGCAAATTTAATTTGTTTTTGCTGATATCTATTTCAAATTTTTATTTTGATATTTCTAAAAAACATGTTCCTTTCAAGTTTCTGAAGCTGGACCATTTTTGGAGAGGTACTTTGAATTTTTTTCTACATTGGTTATTGTCATTGGTTTATTTAGACTTCCAGTCCCTCACAGGGTCATATTTTGTGAATTATTTTTGATACTATTATTCATAACATCTGGCCTTTCAAATTTATTTGCCTTAAATTCTACAAAGCAAAGTTATAATCTTTGCTTTGTTTCATTATCATTTTCTATAATTTAGTAGTTATTCTTCTCTTTCTATTTCTTATATTTTATTGTATGTGTCTGCCTTCATGTTTCTTCTCCTTTTCTGTTTTTTTAGCTTTTGATTAAATGGGTTAAGCTCACCTATTATTAACACTTTTAAAATATAGGCCTTAAGCACATTTATATTTATTCTTAAGACCAATTCATTTCATCTAATTATGTCATTTTTTTAAATATTTCATTTACTGGGCAATATTTTTTGTTTCTTTTACTTTTAAAAAGTATTGTTGTTCTAGAGATTATTTTTAAACCAAGACCTTTAAAATTTATGAGTTGGCACAGGTTTCGGGATAGTCTCTTTCGCTTTATTAGTAATAATTAAGTGGTATGTTTTATTCTCCTTTTCTTCCTCCTTTCACAACCTTCTTTTATTAGTTATCAATACTGTTTTAATGCTAATCTTTCTATATCATAGCATCTACTACCAGTAGCTAATATTCTGGTCCAGCAAGTCTCATTCCAATTCTTCTTATATTCACTCAGATTAAAGCATAATAATTGTGAGTTAAAAACTAGAAAATGCAATCTGTTTTTTGTCACCATTAGAAACTGACATACTTTCCTTTCCTTCATGAAACACTTGTCAGTTTTCTTCTCTGCCATCAGGTCTCCTGAAAATCTTTATCCACTCACATAGAAATGGACGTCTGCAGTCTTCTCTATCTCCAGTTTTGCTTAAGTTGTTAATTATGGAAAATTTTAAAGTAGATTTCTTATTAAACTGTAAGGTTGCAGGTGAGCATCTGGAGAGATTCAAATTATAGTAACTTGTGCTTTCTCTCTTTTTTAGGGAGCAAAGGTAGAGTTTTTTTCATGATGTGTGCTATATATCACTATGATTTACATTATATTGTAATGTTATCTTAAACACTTCTCCAAATAAGCAACTCAAGATAATCAGTTATCTTTGGACAGGAAACAAGAAACTGCAACCACTTCCGATGCTCTTTTGAAACTACGTTCTGAGTATATAATTCAAAAACATCTCAAAAAAAAAAAAAAAGCTCAATAGCAACAACAAGAAAACAAAAACAAGTTTATAAATACACCCATTTCTAATAGCATGACATCCATTCTCATGCACATTGAATATAGAAAATCAATATGCAAGTCATTTTATGAGTATAAATGCCAGCAGTGGCTTCCTATATCAGGTGGGGCCTCATGAAGAGCCAGATAGAGAATAGAAACTCATTTTTTTTTGATAATATGATTCTGAAAGATTCACTCATGCTAAAAAATGCTAAGTTCTAAATGATCTGCTTATTAAATTTATAATGTACACAAAACTATATATTTTTTCTAGTATTTCGGAAATCCTACATGTCATTCTCAGAAAAATTAAATTAAAAAGCTGTGGTAATCATGGAAAAAAGAATATAGATGAACTTCAAGACTACTTTAGGCTTCAGGAAAAGATTGAGAATTATATCTGTGCTTTTAATTCATGCTGCTCCACAGAAGTCTATTCCAAGTTATATTTTTTCCAATGTTTTCATTGTGGTAAGATATATATAATGTAAATTTATCATGTAGGCCATGTTTAAGCTTATATTTCAATAGTATAGAGTACATCTGCATTACTGTGAAATCATGAATACAATCTCTCCATAACACTTTTCTTCTTGCAAAACTGGATCTCTATACTCATCAAACAATAATTTCCATTTTTTCCTCTCTTTAGCCCTGGCAGGTGCCATTCTACTTTCTGTATCTATGATTTTGACAACTCTAAGTATCTCACATAAGTAGAATCATACAGTATTTGTCTTTTTGTGACTGGATTATGTCACTTAGCCTTATGTCTTCAAATTTCAGCTTTGTTGTAAAAGATATCAGAATTTTTTTCCTTTGAAAGACTGAATAAAATTATATTGTATGTATATTCCACATTTTGACAAAAAAACTGTTCGTTTAGCAGTTTCGTCCCATCCCTTTGTCATTAATGTCACAAAGTTACATTCTTATACACCATGTTCAAATACAATTAATAATTTTAATGATTTAGTCCCTTAAATTATGTAGAAAACAAAAAGTAGAGTTATGTATTATTGTTATAATAATACTACCTTTTAATGATTGCTCACATATCTATATTGACCGTTTCTGAGAACTTTATTTCTTCATACTGCCTTGACTTACTGAATAGTGTCCCCATATTTCAAATTGCAGGCCTGTTCTTAGCAATGTTTGTAAAACATGGTATTGTGATAACCGTCTCTCTTAGCTTTTGTTTATCTGAGGATGTCTTCATTTCTCCTTCACTTTAAAAAAAAACAGTTTTGCTGGATATAGAATTCTTAGTTGACAGTAATTTTTTCTTTTAGAACTTTAAATGTATTGGTTCATTGGCTTCTGGCCTCCAAAGTCTCGAATGAAAACCTGCTGATAATCTTGTTAAGGATCCCAATCATTTTGCGATGAGTAACTTCTTCACTGCTCCTTTTAAATTTATTTGTCTTTTAATAGTTTGATTATAATATCCCTTGGTATGGGCCTCTTTGAGTTCATCCTAGTTGATGTTGATTGAGTTTCTTGAATGTCTATATGCATTTTTCCATCAATTTTGGCCATTATTTCTTGAATATTTTCTCCTTTCTTTCACTCTTCTAACACATTATGTAATTAGTTTGTTTGATGGTGTACCACAGGTTTGTAAATTTCTGTTCATTTTTTCTTTAATCTTATTATACTTTCCATTTCTCAGATTTAATAATTTCCCCATTGTCCTATATTTAAGTTGTTGATTATTTCTTTCACTTGTTCAATTCAGCCTTTGAATTTCTCTAGTGAATTTTTTATTAGTTTCCTATCCCTCTATTGATATTTCCATTGTGTTCATCATTTTCTTCTCCACATCTTCTTTTAGTTCTTTGAGTATCTTTAAGGCACTTGTTTTAAAGTCTTTGCACAGTAGATCCATCAAAAGGTCTTTTTAGATATAGTTTCTGTTGATTTTTTTTTCCCTTTGGATGGGCCATATTTTTCATCTTTTTTTTATTTTTTATTTTTTTTTTGCCTTCTGATTTTTTTGTTGTTGTTGAAAACCGTATATATGAATCAAATAATATGGTAACTCTGAAAATCAGATTCTTTCTCCTCCTCAGAGTTTGATGAATGCTTTGCTTTGTTTTTGTTGTAGTCAGTCTCTGTGCTGAGCATCAGCCTGAGGTAGAAACTTGAGATCTTCTCAGATGTTTGCTGAGGCTTTCCCGGTGCATGCGACATGACTGCTAGTTTCCCCTGTATGTTGATGTCCTAGTATTCAATGTCTGGCTGGCTTCCAAAAGAGAAAAATGAAGGGAGAATAGAAAGGATGCTGATCTTTTAAATTGTTGGGAAATCGCTTCAGCAATATAACAAAGGAGGCTAGGGGTAAGACAACAGTGGTTGCTATCTCTGTGTCTGAACCTCTGTGATCAGAAGCAATCACTTACAGTACATATTCCTGATATTTGGAGAACAGATTTCTTTTTTTCCATCCTGGCTCCCACGTGTGTGTGCAACCTACTTCACGAACACATGCACGACTGCCTGTCCCGGGGTTGATGAGTGAGGAATGGGTGACTACCACGTTCAGAGCTAAAATTGCCTGAAACTAACCAAAATTTGCTATCCAAGAATTGTCCTGGATGTTGAAAGCCTTCAATAGACTCCAGAGTTCCAAAATAGTTGCACTGGACAGATTGTGCCTATGCGATTGTTGTCTAGGTGGAGAAACAGATTACTGGTGCTTTCTACTCATCCATCTTCCCAGAATTCTCTATCCAAAGTTACCTTTATATGCATTGCAAAATGTTAATTAGCATGTGTATGTAACATACATTCTTTATATTATAAAACCCACAAAATGCCATTATTTTGAAAGAATAGTGTAGGTAGTTAATGTTTGGTAGTAAATGGGTCATTTGTGCATTTTTGTGCAGCTAAATTATTATACAGCATTAGTCTAGCACACTATTGTCAGAGACAGTTCCAAATAATATGCTGTGGGTGAGAATGTTTGCATTCCCTAATGCCATTCCATATTATAAACCAGGTGGGTTCTCCCACATTGTTTCAGATAAATAACTATTGTTAAAAAATAAATTCATGCTTCCATACATCCTAGGGCACCTTGTACAAAATTGTAGATTATAATTGCACAAAACTGTGAATAAACACCTGCAACTATTCAAAACAAGGTGCCCCTTGGGATCTTCCAAGCAAATTTTTGAATGCCATATAGCTCATATTTTAAATTAGCTCATCCCAAACATACCCATTAAATTCAGCAAAAATCTGTTAAACTTTTATTATTTTCCTTTCTTTTTGCACAGAGAAGTAAAACAGAATACTTTCTATTCATATCAGTATAGAAAATATATCTATTGCAGTGTGGAACTCAGGTGGCTCAGTGCTAAGTATATATGTAACACAGAAACAAAAAAAGCATAGTCAAATAAATGATTTATAAGGACATGAAATACAATGAATGACACTAGAAAACATTAATGTGAAAAAACTACCATAGTACAAACTAAAATACTATATAAACTATCTACAAACACCACCAACTTCTATTTACTTGATGAGCAGTGGTTATACACAAGATAGTTACTTCTTTTGGGAAAAAGACATTTTCAGTGATTGGTCTACCTTTACTGCTTATTATTTACAGGAAACTAAATGTTTGGTGCTATGTAGGATAAGATTCTATAGCATTCTACTGTCTTGCACAATAATCTTGGCAAATATAATTTCATATGTTTATCCAAATAATCTTTTGATATGACGATTATTATTTTACATATAAGGAAATTGATCACTTGCCAACCTGTTGACTTTCTCAAGGTCAGAGCTAGAGAGAAGCAGATCCAAGATTTCCAGCTCCATCTATTTGATTCCAAGTCCTGGATTCTTGACACCACCAGTCTAAATATATAAACAAAATGTGGTCCTCGTCTTCAATAAAATTACAAATTAGCACTTATGGCATGAAGAAAAAAATACATAATTGTAAAGAACCAATGATACTGTTAACATTTAGTATTGGCTGTGAGATAAAGGGCTAAAGTTAGATGTCAGCATCTTTGGCCACAACTCTGAAATGAATAACCACCACCAACAACTTCTTTGGCTGCAAATAATCATGCAGTATGCAAGCATCTTTGATATTCCCAGTTACAATTTCAGCTCCCTGTGAATTTGTAAACATACAGGAGTGTAAAGAAAAATGTCTCTCCCTGAAGAATTCGAACTTTTTGCAGATAACCAAGACTGCTGTGGCCAGTGCTTTTAGGCCTTTTCTCCATGGGAAACTCTGTCACTTTACTTCAGTCTCTCATGCTGTTGTTTTTTTTTTAAGCTAACATATCTCCGTTGCAAGTCAGCATGGTTTGTCCAGCAGCTGTCACTTTGCAGCAATCAATGGCCATATTTTATCGCTTTGGGTTATATTTCCTTGTAACCATTATCTCTAAATTCAACCTCCAGAAAAATCTTTGCGGTCCCTTGACAGAACATTATGTTGTTGAAATTAACTGAAGAAGAGCAAAATAAAATTTGAACCTTTCTATATTTCCCATTTATGGGAAATTTAAAAGTATGTGGCAAAAGTAAATTAAAAGAATCATAGACTAGGGCCTGGCACGGAGGATCACGCCTGTAATCCCAGCACTTTGAAAGGCCGAGGCAGGCGGATCATGAGTTCAGGAGATCAAGACCATCCTGGCTAACATGGTGAAACCCTGTCTCTACTAAAAATACAAAAAAAAAAAAAAAAAAAAAAAAAACCGATGTGGTGGCACGTGCCTGTAGTCCCAGCTACTCGGGAGGCTGAGGCAGGAGAATAGTGTGAACCCAGGAGGCAGAGCTTGCAGTGAGCTGAGGTCGCGCCACTGCACTCCAGCCTGGGCAATAGAGCAAGACTCCATCTCAAAAAAAAAAAAAAAACATAGACTAACATTGATATATTGCAAATATATACTACCATAATTGATGGGGCTCATTTTATCAATAAATGTATATGGTCATACAAATTATATAATATATAAGTTATTGCATCATTTTTTATTAAAATAATGTGGAGCATTAATTTGGGGAATGTTCATTAAGAGAATAGGTAAATGTTCAATTAATCATTTTCAAAAATAATGTAAGGTAAATAATATGCCAGTTTTATACTTTTTTTTAATCAAAAAAAGATGAGCCAGCCATTTCTTAGAGGAGTTGGTTCCCCGAGTTGGAACTAACAGGTATCTGTCACTTGATTATTTCATTTGATAGATTTGATAGGGTCCAGAGCCTCAGCAACTGCTTTTCAAGATCAGAAATTCAGCTTCATCTGTGACCTCAGAGTGAATAAATTGCTTAGGCACTGGCTTGCACAAACAAATATCTATACATATATCTATGTCTATGTGTGTGTCCTCTATCTTGATCTTATCCATAAATCATAACATCACATTTCATATTACAAGAGATATATAAATTTTATGGATACCCATAGATACCCATGCCAACATATAAGTGAGCCTCCTACCTGGTAGCAAAGAACCTGAGTGGCCACATCATAATTAGAAGATCATTTAGTAGGTATAGAAACAATAATAGGAGTACTATGGATTTGATAAACAATTAATTTAGACCATGAAGAACCTTAATAAATCACTCTGTCTGCTGAGTATGAAATTTCCTTCTGTTTTTCAGAATTCTCATATCTCCCCTGTATCATGCTATGTAAACACAATGAAATTTTGGCAACAGGCTCTACTTCTAGACTTTGCGAAGACATTCTTCTGTATAAAGGCATTATTTGCTGCAGGCATTTTAATATTAATGAATCAGTTATAGATTTTTTTACATGAATCGGCTCACATATGCCTCCCTAGGATGTTTATTCTGTTAACTTAAAAATAATTAAAAGGGTCAGATTCTAACTTAAAGAGCGTATTTATTTATTCATTTATTTATTGAGACAGAGTCTCACTCTGTCACCAGGCTGGAGTGCAGTGGCATGACCTTTTATTTATATTTATTTATTTATTTGGACAGGGTCTGTCTCGGTTGCCCAGGTTAGGGTGCAGTGGCTTGATCAAAGCTTACTACAGCCTTGACCTCCTGGGCTCAAGTGATCCTCCCACTTCAGACTACCTGAGTATCTGGGGCTACACTTGCAAGCCGCCATGCCCAGCTGGATTTTTTTAATAGAGACAAGATCTTACTGTGTTTCCCAGTCTGGTCTTGAACTCTTGAGCTCAAGTGATCCTCCGGCCTCAGCCTCTTAAAGTGCTTGGGTTACAGGTGTAGGCTACCATACCCAGCCCTTAAAGAGTTTATTTAAGTGTAAAGATTGAGGACAGCCACCTGGGAAGTACAGATTTTAAAGAATGGAAGTCAGCATTTTCTAAGCATAGATGTTTGAGATTGTTTATATAGACAAAGCTTAGGAAAATTTAATAGACTTTTAATTTTTTACTGTAAGGCTCAATGTGTAGTTACAATGGTCTGGTTAGGTGAGGTGGTCTTTTTGGGGGGGGGAAGTCCATATTTAGCTTTTTATGTTGCAGATGTGATAGTTACAGGGTCTTGGGCATCCTCACATCTGAGCTTGGTAAATGGCAATAAAGAGGAAGTTACTTTACAAGAAAGTTCAGTGATTGGAAATGGCACAGTTCTGATATCTGGTCTCTCCTGGTCATTTATAGAATAAAAACAATGAGGAAGAGAGTTAATCTCTAATTTTAGAAGCAGAAGTTGTAAAAATGTTACATGACTCAATCTAAAGGGCTTCACTTCTCCCTTGACATAATACACTTAAGGAGTCTTAAACTTTATTCTCCTTTGCAATTTCCCTCACTTTTCTTGATTTCCTCTGCCACACATTTATACCTACACCTTCATGCTTTGATGCATCCTAGTTCTATATCCTAAGGTCCTTTTCATTTACATTTCCATTTTTTTCTACTGAACAAGTATAAATTATACCAGAGAAATGAGGCCATATTTGGAATTCAGATGGCTTAGGGATATTATGTCTAAGTTTATCATAGCTTTACATGTTACCTCTGGATTGAAAAGAGAGAAATAACATCATATTACATCATGCATGACATTTTTTCAGAGACAGGACTGTGGGAGGCATTAGCTATTTGATAAAAGGTTTGCAAGAATTAACTGAGATTTTACTTTTTCTCTCTATGCCCTTTCACAGTGTAACTCTGCAGCTCTTTGCGAAATAGGTGTAACTATTTTCCATACCCTTGGATTTGGTTTGGCCTTGTGGCTTGCTTTGGCAGAAAGGACACTGTGGCAGTTCCAAGCCAGACCTCAAAAGGCCCTTCACAGTTTTGCTCTCGCTTTAAAAAGTTGACATGAGAAAAATTGTGGGTAAACCCGTTGGATGACCGAAGACCTGTAGCCCTCATTTCACCAACTGCCAGCCAGCCAGCTCCCAAAATAGAGCTGTGTTGCTGACTGCCTCCTGAACAGATGAATGAATGAGCTCAGCTAAGGCCAAGAGAACCGTATAGCTGAACCCAGCCAAAACTACTGACTCACAGAATCTCTAGTTAAGTAAATGGTTGTTGTTTTAAGCCCCTAAATTTTGTATGGTTTGCTACTGTCATGAGCTGAATTGTGTCCACTCTTCATTCGTATGTTGAAATCCTAACTTCTGGTATCTAGAATTACATTAACTGGTGATAAAGTAATTGCACATATAATTAGGTAAGGTTAGATGAGGTCACACTGTACTAGGATGGGATCTTAATTTAATCTGACTTGTGTCCTTACAAAGAAAGGGAATTGGCTGGGCGTGGTGGCTCATGCCTATAATCTCAGCTCTTTGGGAGGTCAAGGAGGGTGGATCACCTGTGGTCAGGAGTTCGAGACCAGCCTGGCCAACATGGCGAAACCTCATCTCTACTAAAAATATAAAAATTAGCTGGGCATGGTGACAGCTACCTGTAATCCCAGCTACCTGGGAGGCTGAGGCAGGAGAACCGCTTGAACCCAGGAGGCGGAGGTTGCAGTGAGCCGAGATTGTGCCACTACACTCCAGCTTGGACAACAAGAGCTGTTATTTATTTATAACATAAAATAACAATAATATATATAGTTTTTGAAAGTGAGAAATCAGATACACACATGCATGCAAAGAGAATACCATGTATAGATTCAAGGCGATGCTTCTATAGGCCAAGGAACACTATAGGTTGGCAGCAGACCAGCAGAAGCTAGAAGAAAGGCATGAAATCGATTCCCTCTCACAGGAACCAAACCTGACAACACCTTGTTCTTGGGCTTGTAGCCTCTGGAACTGTGAGACCATGATTTTATGTTTTTTAAGCTATCCAGTTTGTGCTTCTGTGTTGTGATGTCCCAGCAAACTAACATAGTTATGTAAGAAAGGCTAATTCAAGCCACATACTCATTTATAAGGAAATACACAACACAACCTTCACCCTCAAGGTGTTTAAATGTATTTTGAAATACATCTAAATATACATATTTGTATTAGCTCGTTCTCACGCTGCTATAATGAACTGCCCGAGACTGGGTAATGTATAAAGGGAGGAGGTTTAATTGATTCTCGGTTCTGCATTGCTGGGGAGGCCTCAGGAAACTTACAGTCATGGTGGAAGGCAAAGGAGAAGCAGGACCTTCTTCACAGGGGGGCAGGGTAGAGTGAGTGCAAGAGAGATGACCAAGTATAAAGGGTCATCGGAGAACCTCCCACCTATCTGCGCACTGGGAGGAACGCGCACTGGGGGAAGCCTCGGGAAGTTTGCAGTGCTTGCAGCGGGGATAACCTCTCCTGTTCCGGGATGGAACCTGAAATTCAATCTGCAAGGTGGGAAGCCTATACCAGCAGGACTCTTGCTCTGCCGAGCGTCCTTGTTTCCCTTTTTTCCCCCTTTTTGCCCAATAAATTCTATTTCTCTCACCCTTTGAAGTGTCTGCGTGCCTAATATTTCATGGTTGTGTGACAAGGACCCCATTTTCAGCTGAACTAATGAGAAAGTCCTACAACATAAGCAGGGGAAATGCCAGGCAGTTATGAAACCCTCAGATCTCCTGAGATTCACTCACCACCACAAGAACAGCAGGGGGTAAACCGCCCCCATGATCCAATTACCTCCATCCTTGGTCCCACCCTTGACAAGTGGTAATTATGGAGATGACAATTCAAGATGAGATTTCGGGTGGGGACACAACCAAACCATATCAGTGCTATTCAGAAAATTAAAAATATGTGCTATCTTGCAGTGTTGGTAGTGAATAATGAGGGCCATGTATTTTGCCATTATTTAGGGAAGGAAGAATTGACTGTGTAGTTACAAGTCTTCATGTGAGAAATATGCTTGTGTGGCTGTATCTTAAAGAATAAAGAGATCATGAAAAATGGAAGAGAGTAGAAGAGATGGTAGAAACGAAAGTCCAGGAGCTCAAATGAAGACATGTTTATGGAAAAATGCTTGAGTCAAATCAATTATTTGAAAATGGATTATACTGAGGAATTGAAGAAAATAAACGTGCAGTTTGTAGGTATTATAGACCAGAAAGGCTCAAGATCTCATAAAGCTTAGTCATACCATTTAAACATTATTTTATAAGTACTGAAAAAATTATGAATGGAAACTTTACACAAATAAACTTTAATTTGCAGATAAAATGTATGGAAGTGATAAAGGTTAGTGAAGAAAAACCACTTAGAAACTTCTCACCCCATTCTTGCTGATGAAATTCTGGAGAATGCTGGTAACTTATGGAAAAAATGGCTGGCATTAACAAATATTTGTAGGGCTTGATAAGTTGTAACGGGCTTTTAGCTTTGGATAGGTGGTTTAATTTTGCCACCATTAGTTTTAAAAAATGGGACAGTTGGAAAGAGCCCTCGTTTTCTGGAAAAAATTTGAAGTTTAGATTTTAATTACTCTGAAGTTAAAGTGTTTGCAGAACATATAAATGAAAATAATCAGCCTTGGCCGGGCGCGGTGGCTCAAGCCTGTAATCCCAGCACTTTGGGAGGCCGAGATGGGCGGATCAGGAGGTCAGGAGATCGAGACCATCCTGGCTAACACGGTGAAAAACCGTCTCTACTAAAAAATACAAAAAACTAGCCGGGCGTGGTGGCGGGAGCCTGTAGTCCCAGCTACTCGGGAGGCTGAGGCAGGAGAATGGCGGGAACCCGGGAGGCGGAGCTTGCAGTGAGCGGAGATAGCGCCACTGCACTCCAGCCTGGGCGACAGAGCAAGACTACGTCTCAAAATAAAATAAAATAAAATAATCAGCCTTTAGTGAGCCATAGCTAACAGCAGAGGTCAAAGTGACTGTGCATAGTTACAAATCTTTTAATTCAACTGCCTGTTTCCTCTAGGTCATTAAATCTCAGTTAGGTTAAATAGAAAAGTGCTAGAGAGGAGTCCATATTGAAACCAGCAACGAATTTAGGTAACCTCTGCTCACATGTGCATGTCCAAGCAAGATGGTGCCCAAAGCAGCCAGGCACATTCTCTTGTGTTAGAAACGAGTGGCCCTACTAGCATTGTTCACAGAATTCTAAACACCTCACAATGAACAGGTATATGATTTCATAACCTGAAGAATGATGCATGTAGTTGCCAATCAGGAAAGTAGATTTGTCAAAAATCAGCATTTGCCTCTTAGTGGGGAAAATACTAGAAATGACTATTTATTTTGCATGTCTCTCAAAACTGGCAGTCACACATATTTACTATTTTACTTCAGTTTTACTCAGGCTGAAGGATGACTTCCTTTCTTTTAAAAATATCTTCTCAAGCTCTGCAATGTTAATTTGAATATAGGATGAGCAGTGGTATCCTAAATTACTCTTTCCAATACAGTTAAAAAATTTACCTAACGATGTTAGTGTCACGTAGTAACATACATTCCTGGCAGGATCTCACATTTACATCATCTAATACATCTAGAAAACAGTTGGTGTGCCCTGCACTTAGAATCTTGCTGTACACCTTTTTTCAATAGTAATCAATAATGAACAAAAAGACACACAGCACAGCTGGAGAACCCAGTCATCTCGTTCAAATAAACTAGCTTATTAAAAAGGGAAAATTCATGAATACTATACAAAAATACATTCTAGTCAGGTATGATGGCTCACGCTTGTAATCCCAGCTACTCAGGAAACTAAGTCAGGAGGATTCCTTGCGACCAGGAGCTCAAGACCACCCTGGACAACATAGTGAGAGCTCATTAAAACAAAACAAAACAAAACAAAACAAAACCAAAAAAAAAATGGCAACAACAACAGCAAAAAAAAAAAAAAAACTATTCTGGGAATTTCAACTGGTGTAATTTTCTCAGAAACAAAATCTGAAGCTCCAAGAGAATTAGAGATTTTTAAGGAAATACAAGAGTAGAAAACAGTATAGAGTGAGTAAAAAAGGTGGAATATTGATGGAGAAGACAGATAAATCGATGTTTTGAAAACAGAATTTGCTTCCAAAGATGATGGTAGGCAGATCCAGAATAATTCCTATATTATAAACGTTAAGATAAAGAGGTTCATACTATTACATTTTCTAGGTTCACAATTCTCATACGTTAGAATTTAGAAGTATTCTAAGCACGTGCATCAATGCTCTTTCCAAACTCATTGTGGGGAAATCCATACACATACCATGTATATAACACAATAACATAAAACCAGGTTAGTTAGGCATGTAATTGTGCTGGTCTCCTGGAATTCTTTCTGTAATTTCAAAGCCCAAAAAGTAAACTATTGAACTGAATCAGAAGTTGAATAAATACCCCATATGTGTTTGTTATACATAATGGATGTTTTCTGTTTTTAACATTTAATGTATAAAGATAAATTTTCAAATGCTCCAGAGTATTATCAACCCATGTCATTTGTTATCACTGGTGCTGAATTCTTTATCATGATTCACACACACACTGCGTGCTCTTAAGGAAAAGCATTTCATAGCAGATCATTTATCCTGTACTTTTAGTATATACAAATCTCTACAGGAAGGCTGAATTTATGGTTAACAAGCTATGCATAAGGATTTCTAATTGTAACCATTACTATTCTGAATAAAGAGGAAATAAAAATTGAACTGTAGAAATCAAAACAACTATAGATTTTGGTTTAAATCAGTTATATTCATCACAGTACCCTAAATAGTGTTAAAAATATTCTGATGGATATTCATAAACATGCTTTTAAAACAACTGGTTTTCTCTAGGATTTATAGGAGCTTATGGAAATATAATCATCAACTATTGCATCTCTCTGTTGAAAAGGCATATTTTCTTACCAGTTTCTTTCACTGGCTTATAATAACAAGAGTTTACATGTGACCTCTCTCTAGTGATAATATAGATTAGTATTGGAGAACCAATAGGATATGGAAAAAAGAAAAGAAAAAGTTGATGATCACACAAACTTTGTAATTTTGGCAACAAACATCTAATCATGAGTATCTTTTATCTGTCATATTCCATCTCTGACAAGAATATTTCTAATTGAGGAAGCAGAGATTACATCTGAATGTTTAAAAATACAACAGTGGCTGGGCATGATGGCTCATGCCTGTAATCCCAGAACTCTGAGAAGCTGAGGTGGGAAGTCACTTGGGACTAGAGTTTGACACCAGTCTGGGCAACATAGTAAGATATCATGTCTACAAAAACAACAAAAATCGCAAACAGAAACTGATTTTGTGTGCTATATTTTTATTGATATGAAGGGAAGGAAATGATGGTATTCATACTTTCAAAGAATACCTGTGCCTGTCCATAAGTTTAAATATTTTATATTTGTGATACCTAAGTTTAAATACCTTATAAATGTATCTGTATCATTATTAAGGATTTAAACTTATGAATACATGTATCCATGATATTAAATGTATTCATAAGTTTAAATACCATATGGTAAGTGATATATAGAAGTATTATTGAGTCTATAATAAGTTTGGGAAATAAACAGCTCAATTTCGATTGAGCCAAGCCGCTGAAAATCAACCAATTTTTCTTTGTAATGAGTTTAATGTTTGTTTTCCCCTAAAAACACGTTTTATAAATGTAGATGCAGATCAAGACAGCAAGAACCTGTGGTTTAATATTTATGTTATTTTTGCATTATTGTTTTGTATCAACATCTCTTTGCCAAAGTCATGCAGAGCCTGGGGTCATTAAGCTTTCCATTTACAAAATTAAAGAAAAATATGGAAAATAGCTTCAGTTTCCATGTGACTTTGGCAAAAGAAAGCTGGATAATGTGTGATGTTTTGTGCCAGTAACATTTTAGAGCTGGACCATTAAACATCTTTCATAAAAAATCACGAAACACTGATCTCTAGCTTTTCTTTCTGTACTGTAGCTTTCAGAGCTTGACTTTCAGAGATGCCAAGTTGGATGTCAAAACATAAAGCTGAATGTTCCTCTACTACAAGTCTCGAGCATGTGTAGAAATTTGGCTGAATTAGAAAACTAAATATGCCTACAGTTAAACATCTTGAATTCTTTTTGTCCTGAGCTTCTGGCACTTAATTTTGATGGCTCTGACATGTGCCAGTTTCTAGTCAGGACTGTAGAAATTTACATTTGTCAACATTCTGCAATGCTATTTCTTACCCATTTTATTCATTAGCTTTTTGATGTTTCATTCGTTTTTCTAAACCTGTAGGTGCCAGAAGGACATACGGATAGTTCCATGGGGTATAATCATTTCCTCTTTTATGACTAAACATATTTGCTTTAGAATCCAAACAACACCTAGGTGCTATTTTTTTGTTGTTATTGTTGTTAACTTACTGTGAAAAACTATCATTTGTCAAAGTTCAAACTCTGAAGCAAACCTTCTAATTTTTAGTTAGTATTCTTTGGCAAAAAAAAAAAAAGATTTCAAGATGATAGTAAGAAATAAATTACCATAACATTTAAATTTATAATAGAAACTTTTATTAAAAGAATTTCAATGTTTCTTTAAATAAAGGAAAGATAATTTAACAATTCAGTTAGCCTTAAATAACATTAGTTTATATTTTCTAACTTTATATATATATATATATGTATGTTCTCAATTTTCTTGTAAGTTCCTTGAGAACAAGCATTTTTAAAAATTATTATATAGTACTAGACACAATGTGAACACATAACACTCAAAACATATTTGTCACTTAGTTGGTTAGTAGAGCTTTAACTAGTCTTTTGAGACACAAACCCATTACATTTCCATATTACAAAAAGGAAAACGAATTACAAATTATGAATCTATGATTAATTTTGAGGCTGGTCATAGTAGCTATGAAATATATGAGTAAACTTTCATTCTTTCATGCTAATTCATTATCCTAATTATAAAAAGTTAACTTAATATTCCTGTAAAACCAGATTTAAATATTTGACTTCTTTCTCCACACACAAAATATAGATTTCAAGGGAAAACACTTGGCAGTTGAACATGTATTAATATGATGAAAATACAAAAATTTGTAAGAGACAACCACGAGTCTAAATAATGACTTTGATTGTTACCAGCTTTACAAACTGCTATGTTACTTAAAAGTCTCTAAGCCTCATCCATGCCCCTTATTGTTTTCTTTATTGGGTAATTTAATGATATAATAATAATTGGCAAAATATACTTTGGGACTCAATATGGGTTTTTTTCCCTTCCTTAGGATAATCAGAGGTCTATATGCAATGGTTTTATAAACAATAATTCACTTAGTGTGAAAGAAAATGATTGACAAAAATACTATTGTACTTGAGATAGTAACATATTATTAAATGATTTATTTTATCTAAATAATGTACAGGAAATTGTTAATAGCTGAAAATAAGAATAATCAGTACAGGAAAAAATGGCTTCTTAAGTAATTTAACTTAAAACAAGGACTAACATTTTATAGAATATAATATACAAATGACTTATATGTTTTCCCTACAAATAAAACTAAAAATTGTAAAGAACATTTTAAATCATTTTTACCAATGATTTGTGTTTCAACCGAATAGCAACTCAATCAAAAAGTCACTCAACTGATGTTTTACATAATTTAAAGGTAAAATGTACGATAATATAACATGGCATATTTTAATTCATATTTGACTTTTAAAATGATCATAAAGGTTGCCATTTTTGAAAAACAATATTCAAAGGCTTTATCAATTCTCCCAAGTTTCTAATCTTTGTAGGTTCTGGATATTAGCCCTTTGTCCGATGAGTAGATTGCAAACATTTTCTCCCATTCTGTAGGTTGCTCGTTCACTCTGATGGTAGTTTCTTTTGCTCTGCAGAAGCTCTTTAGTTTAATTAGATCCCATTTGTCAATTTTGGCTTTTGTTGCCGATGCTTTTGGTGTTTTAGACATGAAGTCCTTGCCCATGCCTATGTCCTGAATGGTATTACCTAGGTTTTCTTCTAGGGTTTTTATGGTATTAGGTCTAACATTTAAGTCTCTAATCCATCTTGAATTAATTTTCATATAAGGAGTAAGGAAAGGATCCAGTTTCAGCTTTCTACTTATGGCTAGCCAATTTTCCCAGCACCATTTATTAAATAGGGAACCCTTTCCCTGTTTCTTGTTTTTCTCAGGTTTATCAAAGATCAGATGGCTGTAGATGTGTGGTATTATTTCTGAGGACTCTGTTCTGTTCCATTGGTCTATATCTCTGTTTTGGTACCAGTACCATGCTGTTTTGATTACTGTAGCTTTGTAGTATAGTTTGAAGTCAGGTATCGTGATGCCTCCAGCTTTGTTCTTTTGACTTAGGATTGTCTTGGAAATGTGGGCTCTTTTTGGTTCCATATGAACTTTAAAGCAGTTTTTTCCAATTCTGTGAAGAAACTCATTGGTAGCTTGATGGGGATGGCATTGAATCTATAAATGACCTTGGGCAGTATGGCCATTTTCACAATATTGATTCTTCCTATCCATGAGCATGGTATGTTCTTCCATTTGTTTCTGTCCTCTTTGATTTCACTGAGCAGTGGTTTGTAGTTCTCCTTGAAGGGGTCCTTTACATCCCTTGTAAGTTGGATTCCTAGTTGGATGTATACATCATTGTCTTTTTATTTTATTATTTTTGAGACAGGGTCTCACTGTGTTACCCAGACTGGAGTGCAGTGGCACAATTCTAGGTCACTGCAGCCTCAAACACCTGGGCTCAAGGGATCCTCCTACCTCAGCATCCAAAGTAGCTAGGACTAGATGGGTGTGCACCACCACTCTTGGCTAATTTTTAAATTTTGTGTAGAGACTGGGGTGTTACTATGTCGTCCAGTCTGGTCTCACACTTCTGGCCTCAAGCAGTCCTCCTGCCTCCCAAGTGCTGGGATTACAGGCATGAGCCACCATGCCAACCATGCCATTTGTCTTTTTTAAAAAAAAATTATTTATTTTTTGCTATACTTTAAGTTCTAGGGTACATGTGCACAACGTGCAGATTTGTTACATATGTATACATGCACCATGTTTGTGTGCTACATCCATTAACTAATTATTTACATTAGGTATATCTCCTAATGCTATCCCTCCCCCCTCCCCCCACCCCACGACAGTCCTCAGTGTGTGATGTTCCCCTTCCTGTGTCCAAGTGTTCTCGTTGTTTAATTCCCACCTATGAGTGAGAACATGTGGTGTTTGGTTTTCTGTCCTGGCGATAGTTTGCTGAGAATGATGGTTTCCAGCTGCATTCGTGTCCCTACAAAGGACACAAACTCATCCTTTGTTATGGCTGCATGGTATTCCATGGTGTATATGTGCCACATTTTCTTAATCCAGTCTGTCACAGATGGACATTTGGGTTGGTTCTAAGTCTTTGCTATTGTGAATAGTGCCGCAATAAACATACGTGTGCATGTGTCTTTATAGCAGCATGATTTATACTCCTTTGGGTATATACCCAGTAATGCGATTGCTGGATCAAATGATATTTCTAGTTCTAGAACCCTGAGGAAACGCCACACTGTCTTCCACAATGGTTGAACTAGTTTACAGTCCCACCAACAGTGTAAGAGTGTTCCTATTTCTCCACATCCTCTCCAGCACCTGTTTGTCATTTTCTTTTAAGGCTTCATCATCTTTCTTTTTTCTTCAATTGTCAATTGGTGTCACATTGGAAGATACTGACTGTCAATAGCTTTAAATGTAATTTTTTTTAACATTTTATTTTTCTTCACAGACCGAGATAAAAACATTGAAATTCAAAATTTGTATTTTCAATATACTAATTACAATTCCCATTGCCATGACAGCATAGCAAAGATGTTAGTGTTAAGTGGTGTGTGATGTTTGATTAGTGACTAATTTTATTAATTTATTAGTGGAAATGATCTGGTTAAGACAATTTTTCTTCCCTACATAAACTTCATAATTGTGGAAATTCGAATATTATAAAACAAGGAACTATTATTACATTGTAGAACAGTAAATTTAATTTACTATTAAATTGTAATGAAAAATCAAGTTATAACTACAAACCTGGAAGCACTGGGGATTTACTTCAACTTTGATTGAAACTGTCTTGAGGATGCAGAAGAATTGGAATTTCATAAGATAACAATAGAAGTTTGATCTTTTACCAACATATGCCCAATTTTCATAGTAGGATGCAAATATTTCTACTGAAATCTTAAACCTTGGCATATTTTGAATATGACAACATGTTTTATTTTTTAAATATCTTTCTGCTTATGTTCAACTTTAGTTTTACTTAATGAAAATAAAGCAAAGTCAGTCAATGACTATTTATTGAAGATGTACCCTGAGCCAGGCACGCTAATTTCTCCACCACATATGTTTTCACAAAACAGGGACAGACATTGCTTTCATGGGATATGCAGAATCAAGGATAAAGAACTTCCGAGACAGTGCTGGTTTTCATGTCACTTATTTCTTCTGCTCAGTTTCTCTTTCAGCTTCCCATCTGCCCAACGAGACACGCCCCATCCCTATCAAACACCATTTTGCTGTCTAACCTCATGTCCTGTGAGTTCCTTGCTGTTTGATGGCCCTCAGTGTATGGAGATTTCCTGCTGTCCCTAAATACCCTGGTGTGCTTCTCTTGCAGTTCTAACTACTTCCTCTGCCTAAAATACTCTTCCAACATATATGTAAATGTCTCACTCACTCATCTCCTTCAATTTCTACTAAAATGACACCTCCTTGTTAAGTTCTTACCTGCCCACCTTATTTAATGCTGCAACACCTGCCTCTTACCTCCATCTCTGCTGTATCTCTGTAGCACATGTTAAGTTTTCGCACACGTGTGTTTACCTCTCCTTTTCTCAAGAGTTGTTTTTCCCACCGGTATTATGAGCTCTATGAGGGGAACAATTTCATCTCTTTCTTCACTCATTTATCCCAGTAACTTCGTAAGTGCTCAGTGAAGAAATGTGGATAGACAGACGGAATGAGTCAAACATCTCTTCTCAGAACCACTTTGTGTTTTAGATGTTTGAATTAATAATCATCATCAAGAACTTACAAAAGTGAGATCAATTATAAACAATTTTTCTTATATGTTTGAAATATTAAAAAAAGGAAAGGCGAAATTTAGTCTTAAATGAAGAAAAAGGTTGTCATTTTGCTCTATCAGGAAATTAGCATAACAGATTTGCTAGTGGCTGCCTGAAGGGCCCCTCACATCAGAGAGTGCGGGTAAGCACAGAGACAGGGTATGAGCAGGCAGCGCTGCTTCCACCCTCAGGCTCGTCTTCCATTGCCTCGGGATTGCTATTTTCACACCTGAGTTCCCTCTTACAAATCAATCTAGGAAGTAGTGTTTATATGCTCTACACATGTGCAGAGATTTGTGTAGACCAAATTAGTAATTATTTGATTTAGAGGATGATATGCCTCAGTACAGTGGTAGAGTCAGTCAGTTGTGATGTCTAGCTCAAAGGGAAGCAGACAGGCCATCAGTAGAGATTGAGGAAGCAGCATAGATCTGTTGCTTCCTGAAAAAGACAAGGTTGATGTAGACTTCTGACGCTGGTCCTAGATATTTCCCTTTTAAGAAAATGTTTAGTACATTTAGTAACAGATATGGGTTGAGTATATACACACACCTATGCACACGTACACATGCACCTATGGCCACATGTATACATATCAATATATATACACATATATTTCAATGTATGTACATCTATAAAACCAGATAAACATCAAATATGCAAATAAATTAAAACTAAAATGTAAAATTATATATGCTATAGAAGTGTTGCCAAGAATCAATTCATTTGCCTGTACACTTAAACCTAATTATTGCATGTTAGAAGAGACAAATGCCCTTTATAATTAAGTAAATTAAAAAGTAATTTGCAACTGAGGGAACCTAAAGAAGATATTTGCCTAATTCTTTCAGGCTGATTGTACACAAAGTGGTCAGTAGAAATACTGGAGGCACACATTGAAACTTAATTTAAAGCATGCAATTATAGTATAATTATCTGGGAAGCAGCAAAGAGACAGCTTGTTTGAAAGATCTGAAATGGGCACACAAGGAAGGCTCCCTCTGGTCTCAGAGACTCAGGTTCTCTCCCTAACTGTGGTGCTCATTAGCTGTGCTCTTCCTTGAACACAGAATTTTAGTTTTACCTTTGTTTGCATGATAGCACAATCTATAAGATAAGAATACTCAAATTATTTTTATCTTGAGCACAGAATTAAAACAGCTCAAAGGTGGTTTCTATATCCCTGACTTGGATATCCTGGGGTTCAGTTCTTGTTCTATCACTTATAGAATGTGTGACCTTAAAGCTGATGGGACTCTATTTTCTGAAAATGTTATGAATTGACACCCAATAAGATTTAGTGAGGACTGTGATAGATAAAATCTTACTTAGACACCCATATATTTATACAGTACCTGGAACACTCTATGTATTCAACTACATTAAATATTTTTGTTACTTATATCATGAATATTTCTTATTTATATTCTAAATGCTTATATTTCATAGTTTCACTTATTTTAATTATGCATACATCTATATTTGTAACTTATATTAATTAGTATATAAGAATGTTTCATTACTACTAACATAAATGGTAAAGATATTGCTAGAATATTGGAGTAACTACAGTTGATATGATACTGTGCTAGTTATCCTTCATCTAATCATCGAGATCTCGTTTCCACCTTTCCTTTCCTTTCTCTTGCACTCAGTGGGCTTCTGGGTAAAAGGAGATACACTCAGACAATCAAAGAAGAGAATTTTGGAAATGGAATTTTGCATTTATTTTATACTTAGCTGTGTACATCTAAGAAAACAGCCAACTGTAGGCAAAACCAACTCAGATGTTCATGTCTCACTGGGTTCTGACAAAACTATTTCCTTCCTTACCTCTTTATTCTTGGAGGTGCTAACAGATTCACACAGGTGACAGTCCATTAGAACTACGTTTTACCAACTCTGTTCTGATTTCATCCCTAACTTCTTCCCACAATTCTGTATGTAGTCTCTGTATATTCTGTGTGACTCTGATTGTCTGTATTCTGTTCTAGAAGTGGCCTTCAATCCTTCAATATAGGATTTTGGACTGGATTGGGAAATATATGCTCCACACTGATATCCAAAGCAGGCAGTATTATCATTATTCAAATTATTCTTATCAAAAGGAGCTAGCCAGCTTGCTTTAAGCAGACAGTAAGGGAAGGGTCCCCTGAGAACCTGCTACCTGTTCCACAAGTGCTTACACCAGATGTTTTGTGCAGATAAGGGGAGTTGCAGGATGGGGGGAGGGGGCTCACCTGAACATGACTGCAATGGAAAATTCCATTTCTTAACACATGCACAGTAAGGGAAATAAATCAATATGGAGTGGCTCAGACTAAGGCCGCATGTGCACCCTGGAAGGGCAGGTAGAGCCACCAGGAATTCACACCTTATACAAATAAGGAACCCAGTCCCTTCAGCTTGAATATGTAAAAGCTCTTGTATTCAACTGTGAAGGGGACAACCAACAACCTGCTTTCAGGACCCCTCCTTTAGCTGAGAGTCTTTCTTTCCACTTCATAGATTCTACTGCACTCACTGTTTGAGTGTCTATGTGCCTCGTTCTTCCTGGCCGTGAGACAAGAACCCAGACCCAGCTGAGCTAAGGAGCAAAGAATCCTGCATCATCATGAGGTGGAAGGGAAAGTTTTTGGAGATTAAGCGCCTATTGTACCTGATGGCAATTGAGATTATAAATGCTGTGAGTTATAGCATTTATATAAACAAGTTGCCTCTGAATACACCAGAGAGTTTACAAAACAAAAACCAAACAACAAAGTGGGCCTTGAATTCCTAGCACCAAACTGCTAAGTGGAGATTCCTAGAAGAAAACTTCTATGGTGATCTTTAAAATATCCTTTATTACTGTTTTGGATTTGTAGGGCTTTTGTGATTGAAGATCAGGTCTGAAATATAATACCACCAAACCAGCTAAATACAGGACTTCACAAGTTTTATGTTAGTTAAAGCACTGATTGGGAAAGAATGGAACCTTGAGGCTTGGAAAAAGCATATTTGAATAGACAGATAAAACAGAGGATTCTGAACAACCTGCTATCCCTGAAGCTTCGTTGCCAGAGGGAGCTACCTATTCTCTCTTATCTGATGATTGCATACAGATGTTTAATGACTTCACCTGGGACAGATGTCCCCTACCTTCAAAGTGTCCACGTACAGGATTATGCGAGTGACTATTTTCTCAAATTCCCTAAGGATTGTATATAGCTAGTCCCATTATAGATGGATAGGAAATAAGTTACTTCATCACATACAATGAATTCCTTAGGGCTTTGGAGCTTAATTTTCTCTTGGAACCCCAAAGTGTGAAAGCGTGGTTTTTGATCCAGTGAGAGTCCTCCAAAAGGGAAGTCCTCCAGAAGAGAACATCAAGGAATTTTCCAGGAGAAACAGATGTCAAAGGAATTGGAAGCACACGCTACTTTGTATCAGAACAAGCCAGGGGAGCATCTGTAGGAATGGATTCCAAGGCTAATAAACCGAAAAAGTTACTATTTAAGGTTGGGTTGGTTCAAATTTTTTGATAGAGTTGTATTAATGTTGGATTTTGAATTTAATTTTTCAGCTCAAATGGGAGGCCTCTAACAGTTTGTTTTGAGATCTCTTTGAAGATTAGAGCTTATCGTCTATTTTTAATACAATTTCCATACTAGAATTCCCTTGGAATAATACAAAGCAAGAAATAAGTTTAAAGAAATTGTCATGTTAGGATAAATTTTGTAAGCACAACTCGCTGACCCATTCTACAAGCCTAAATGTTCAAGAGTACAATGGAATGTTCATCAATAGACTCTGATTTCAAAGGCTTAATTATCAGAGATAAGATGGGTGCAATTACTGCCACAGAGAACATGGATAATGTAGCAGTGAGAATATTTTGACCCACATGGAGCTTTGAAGGTGGCAACTTGAGCATGGGTTCTCAGAAAATGAAAGGGGTAAGCAGCCTATCATGGTACTCTTTTTTCTGTATGATTCTGTTGGGTAGAATCCCGATTCAGGTTGGTATAGAGGAAATTTGTAGCAGCTTATCCATTTTATAAACTTTAGCCAGTTCTTAGACCTGAGTCCCATTAATGAGGCCATGCTGGGTCACTTGGATGAAGATTCTGCAGTGTGAATATAGAAGTATAGTGTAAACATTTCTCAAAGTCTTCATCTGAGGAAGCTGTGAGCATTTTCTTCAGTGACGGTGCACTGTGGAAGGGGTAATACTGACATATGTTAGGGACTGTTAGATGTTGCTACCATGTTCCACTGCCCAAAATGGGGGTTCTTTGGAGAAGCAATGATGAAAGGAAAGCTAACCTGAAATTCCCAGTGACTCCAATAGGCTTTAATGTACAACTTATACCTTGTTCCTAGTTTCCGAATGTGTAGTTGCTATAGATAGATTATATAGACATAAGATATATATAGATATATACCTGTATACATATATAGATATAGATGTAAGATTAACTTATAGAATATACACAGTGGATTCTTGGCTTACTGTGTGAGTACCACTATAGTAGCAAATGCTGAGTGAAATCCTATGGGACTGGCCCTCCAACACACACACATACACACACACACACACACACACACATGCGCATGCACAAATAGTGAACAATAGTGTTATTGCATCTCTGGAGGGTTTGAAAAGATTGATGCCATCATGAAATCTTGAAAGATGAATGAATAATGATTCCAGTTGCTTCTCTGTTCTACCTGGTAGTTTGTCCTGTGTAAAAGCCAAATGGTCTTTGGAGAAATACATTGAATCAGATGAGGAAACCAAAGTGGCTGCCATTTCAAATTTAACAGTATGGAAAGAAAGCAACACAGTCCATGGTATCTGGTATGCAACTATTACTGAGGCAAATGTATCCTTCTCAAATCAAATTTCTGAAAACATAAAGAAGCAGTTTACCTTAGCTTGGCAGAAACATCAGCAGAGCTGCATTGCTTTGATTTGGACTATGTCAACTCTCCTCACCCTAGTAATGTGGTCTAGACAGGTCTGGCTCACCTTGACATTCCACAGAATATCCCCTAGGATCAATGTCGATGGCCTCATGCTGAACAAATCTAATGAGCAAGAAATACCAAGTTTCTGAATATCAAGTTCCTTAGATACATGAGAGAGTGGGTGATAGACTCACGGTAATTCAGAGCCTGCCACGTAGTTTCTGTCATGCAAGGGCTGGGGTTCTGCATCATGATGTATAATCTTGTCTAAAATTAAAGACAAACAGCTGCACCTCAATGAGCAGACCTTTCTGACAGGTCCTTTCCATGTGCTGAACTAACCACTATCGCATCTACAAGTTACTTGTACGACTCAAAGTATTGAGTAGAACCCTGAGTTAAAAAGAGCTCTGCAGCAGGCCTAGCCCCTATGCTTTGTAGTCTTGCCCTAACTATTCAGTGGTAATGGAGGCTGGATCATTGCTTCCCCACTTCACTGTCAGGGATCGTGCAATGGCTGTGCCTCTCCAAGACCACAGCTCCAGATTACATGATCCCATAGGGCAGTCCCTACTTGTGGTGGCTCATTTTATGTGTCAACTTAGTTGGACCACAGTGCCCAGATATTTGAGGCTAACCACTATTTCGGATGTTTCTGTAAGATTGTTCTTGGATGAAATTTACATTTAAATTGGATGACTTTGAGTAAAGCAGATTGCCCTCCATAATGTGGATGGGCCTCATCCAATCAGCTGAAGGCCTGTATAGATGAAAAGACAGCCTTCCCCAAGCACAGGGGAATTCTGCTAGCAGAATACCTTCAAACCTCATCTGCAATGTTGGATCATCCTGGTTTGCCAACAGATTGCCTTTGGACTTGAATTACATCTCTTTCTCGAGTCTCCAGCCAGCCAGACTACCCCATCTAATATCAGATTCACCGATTCTGTACAATCACATAGAGCAGTTATTTAAATAAATCTCTTTATACATACATCCACACACAAACATACACATCCTATTGCTCCTGTTTCTCTGAAGAACACTGGATAATACAGTCTCTGAAGAACCCTGGCTAATATATATATATGTGTGTGTGTGTTTGTGTGTATATATATACACACACACATATGTATACATATATACATATATGTATACATCTATATACATATATATGTGTATGTATATTTCTCCAGTGAGGTTTAATAACGCTATTTTCTTCTCTAGTTCCTTCCACCCAAGGAATCAATACTACTTTCTGCTTTATATAGCGTGGGCATCTCTTTTCCCTGTTCAACCTTGTCCGGAAGTCGACAAGTATTCTTTTCATTCAAGTTTCTTTTAAACTTTCCAGGGTAAGTTCATGGGTATGTGGACCCCTGGCTGAGAGTTGCCTTATTATCTTTCTATTACTTTATTGTTTAAAGTTTCAACATGTTATGTGTTGGGTCCCTAACACACTCATGCTTTGGGAGTCATATCTTTAAATGGATTTCTCTGCAGAGATACAAAAATTTCTTTGTGGACTAATTAAAATTCCTCTAGGTAACATGTGCTAACCACTATATTCATTATCATAAAACTTATGCAGTAAGAACTGAATTAAGTTAATTTGTTAATTTTCCATTTGCAATTTGAACAATTGATTTGGCAGTTTCAGGCAAATAAGTAATAAATTCAGCAGTTAACATTTAAAATAAAACTATAAATAATTTGAATATTAAGTAAACTGAGGATACTTAGGAAATGAAATATGTGAACATATTTTGTGTCAAACCTATATTTGCCTTATTGGATAATCATTATATTTGGAAAAATAAAAAACATATAATTTTAAATGGCGAATGCCTCTTGAACCTGTATGATGACAAGAATACATAAAAATACACTGAAGAGGCATAACTTTTTATTGCCGTTATGTTTTAAAATAATTACAAGAACATAAAATAAATTTGAGAACTTGTCTCAATTAGGAGTCTTGCTCCTCAGGGGAAAATGGTAATTTAGAAAGCAGGAGTTTCTTATAAACTAAAAAGATTCACATGATCCATTAATGTCCATTATTTCAGGAGTAAAGAAAATAGATCTTTAGGATCTCTACTTGAACAGAACTGATAGATTTCTAGGGTCAACACAATGATACTTTTAACGAATTATGACTATGATTGGGTTTTAGTGATAATGTTGGATGATTAACTCACTACTTACAATGCAACCAAGAGTATGTCGACATCTGAACTATTTCAGACTTCAAAATCAGGTCATGTTT
Organism: Trachypithecus francoisi; assembly: GCF_009764315.1. NCBI lineage: Eukaryota > Metazoa > Chordata > Mammalia > Primates > Cercopithecidae > Trachypithecus > Trachypithecus francoisi. The sequence goes on along the minus strand of NW_022681454.1, from coordinate 173,089,439 downwards.
TTAAATACCAAAAGCAAATAACATAGTCTGTCTTCTTTCCATTTATGTATGTATGTGTTTTTTCTTTACTATGTCCTTACGGCAGGAGGGCCTCCTACTGGAACTCATCTGCTCTTACAGCATAATCTAGGGACGACAATCTGATGGTTTATCAGTCAGCATAAGACAGCAGTCGAGGAGTGCAAAATGGCCCTGTACTTTTTGTACTTTTACAGACTAACAATATCTCTCCTTCCAGAGATCAAAAGTATAGGACTCTATGAAATCATTGCTAATGCCAACATTAAATACTCCCACCACCACCTTACAGTCCAGCAATATCAATATATGCAAAAAAAATTATTTTATAAACAACTTTGAGGACTCATGTGTACATCTAATTCCTCATCTCAATAACCACAATTAGGCTTCTGATATCAATGGTCCTAAACGATTTTTCTCAAGTAAAGATTCTGGAGATTTCGTGATTCACTCCCTCACCTTCCATATGCAAATGCACCCAAGTCTGATTCATTCTCTCCCTTTTCTTCCATTTCATCTCTTCTTTGTTCCATTGTCTTTACCTGAGCTCACTCACCATTATTCCTTTTTTGAACCATTTCAATAGCTTCATAACTTATACCTCCTATTCACTAAAATTTCCATGTAATCTACTTTCTACTCTAGTAGAATATATATTCAAAAACTGTGAATAACTTCCACTTCAGAAACTCTAAATTCCCCTCCTAGTATCTATGATTAAGAGCGAAATCTTACTAAGTCTAAGGCATCGTTTCCATTTAGTCTACTTTAACCTTTCCAGCAAGAGTCCACTTCACTTGTCACCCTGAAGCCATACTGGACTTCTTTCTCACTACAGTGTCTTTACAGAAATAATTCCCTTAGTCTGGAGAACTCAAACTTATTTTTCAAGTCTTAGTATAAATGTCGTTTCCTCCAGCAAGTTTTCCTGCCCTTCAGTCTAGGATAAAATTTCTTGATATATTCTCTGGTAGCATCTTGAAAATGTTAAGCTTACCTTTCTGGGTGCTTTCTCAGTGCCTGTCTTCCTTCCTGAATGAATCTCAGAGCATTATGCACACCTCTTGCTCTCAGCTCAATGCATTATGTATAGTAGGTATTAAATTTCTTTTTTAATCAACAAAGTTTTTATCAATTTCTCTCAGAGCCGCATCACAGAACTATAATATAATGAACACTCAGCTTTTGATGAAAATTAATGTAAGAAGTAGCCTTTTGAAGAATACCTTTTTGTTACTTTGAAAGTCTGATTTTGAATAACATACCCAATGAGCTTTTCTGTCTTTCATATAAAGAGGTTTACGTTTTTAAATATTACATTAATTATTTGGATAGCTAGTCTATTTTGCTCTCATTGCCAGTAAGCTTAGATATGCTTGCTGTTCAGAATTTTTTCTGAATGATTCTTGCTTTTAGTCAAGATTTTCTAGCACAATTACACTTTCTCTTTTTCCTCCCGTTTACCCCTTCAATTACTACTCAATTGTTTTAATGGGTCTTTTAAATCGGTATTCCTTATGGTACTCAACCTCTGATCCTTTTTGGAATTAAGCACAATATAAATGATAAATTAAGAACAGTTGAAAACCGATTTCAGTGTTAAACAATTCCTCCAGCACCATTCCTCATACAACTTACTCTTCTAACGAAGTCTCTCCAATAATTTACAATCTTCTTTGGAAGTTATTCTTTAACCTAAAAATTGAAACAGAAGGCATAAGAGAATTTCTCAGGCTTTTCAATAGTCACAATTTACAAAAATAGTAAATGCAGCTATTTCTACTCACCCTATATAATATTTCTGTAAAACAAGACATACTACAAAGTTATATACTAATAATTGTAAGGCTTAATGAAAAAAAATAAGGCTGAAAGTAGATCACTCAGGACCTGTGCAACAGGGAACAAATGGAAACAATAGCAGTTCTAATGCTAGTGACATTTAAATGACATCACAAAGTTCTGATAAATAAAGGAATTCAAAAATCAATATATGAGTTAAGTTTAGAGACAATGAGAAAGTAACGATGGAAGAGGTGAAACTGCCTTTCCAAAATTATGGTAGTAATAGAGATTTGACATGGCTGGTTCCATCTTGCTTCTAACCTCACAGGCTGGATGTCTTTGCTTATTCCTGTGCATGGGTCAAACTAACTTTGGAGGCAATTTAATGTATTGCCTAGATGATAATAGCCCTTCCCCAAAACTAAGCTGCCCTTGTAAAACTAATGAAAGACAATCAATTTGGGAGGAGAAGAGGGGTCTGAATTCTACTAAGATATAGGCGTAAATAATTACCAGCCATTATTCTGGAGGTCACGAAATTTGTAGCTTCCCCAATTACTCCTACAGATAACATCACAATTGTAGAACCTAAGGTTGGCCTTTTGCGATGTTTCTTCAGGCTTTTGCCTTTCTGTCAACCTGATGACTTCACCTGGGCTTATCAACTGTCTCGTGGCCTTTGCCCAGGAACCAACTCAATGCAAGAGGACAGCTTTAACTCCCTGTAATTTCATCTCTAACTCAACTGATCAGCACTCCCCACTACCTAGCCCACTACCCACCAAAATGTCTTTGAAAAACTCCTAACTGAGTAGCCTTCAGTGAGAGTGACTTGAGTAATAACTTTCTCTCCTGCATGGCGTGGCCAGCCTCGTGTCAATCAAACTCTTTCTTTACTGCAATGCCATGTTCTCAGTGGATTGATTTTGTCTGTGTAGTGGACAGGAAGAGCTCATCGGGCAGTTAGAGAGGCAATAAGGAGGGGCTAAGGATGCTGATTATGAAGACAAAGGATGAAATTTACAAAATTCAGGGAGAACTTTGCAGTAAATTTTTTCAAGAGAAATCACTGGGCTGCACTGAGACAAGGCAAGAAATCTGGAGTGAAATGGTATGGTACAGCAAGTACTACGTCCCCAGGCAACTTGCTGAGTTTAGCTCTGTTAGGGTACATGGTGCCAATCTGCTGTAACTACCTGCTGTTACTACTTGATAGTTTGATAGTTACCTGTGATAACTATCTGACACATAATGTTAACTTGCTGGGAAAAATTGTGTATTACTTAATGCTGCTTTCAAGTTTAATAGATATCATCCCCCTATTTACCAAACTTTCATGTCCTAATTTTCATTACCAAACTATGTTTTGAGACAGACCGGACAGACTATATCTAATCTTTGCTCTAGAGGAACGAATGAATATAAAAGTAGTGGTGCTTTTCAAATTTTAATATTCATACAAATCACCTGGAGATCTCGTTAAAAAGCAAATTCAGAGTCAGATTCAGCTTGTTTGGGAGGTGCCAGAGGTTTTGCATTTCTAATAAGCTCCTAGGTGATGCATATACTCTTGGTCGAAGAGCATACTTTGAGTAGCAAGAGTTTAAAGCAGCAGTCTCCGGTAAGAATATAATGTGAGGCACATATGCCATTTTCAGCAGTGCCATTAAAAAATAAAAATCAGTAGGTAAATTTAATATTGACAATATATTTTCTTTAACTTAATATCCAAAACATTATTATTTCAACATGGAATCAATATAAACATTTTACGGAAATATTTTACATTATTTTTCATATACCTCTATTTGAATGTTGCATCTTCATCAGAAGCAGCCGATCTACATAGGTTTCATGAAATTTACGGTTGAAAAGTGGATTCACATCTCCAGCTGTTCCAAACATATTTAAGAGTTTCTAGGCTAGGCGCAGTGGCTCAAGCCTGTAATCCCAGCACTTTGGGAGGCCGAGACGGGCGGATCACGAGGTCAGGAGATCGAGACCATCCTGGCTAACACGGAATCCCCGTTTCTACTAAAAAAAAAAAAAAATACAAAAAACTAGCTGGGCGTGGTGGCGGGCACCTGTAGTCCCAGCTACTTTGGAGGCTGAGGCAAGAGAATGATGTGAACCCGGAGGCGGAGCTTGCAGTGAGCTGAGATCCGGCCACTGCACTCCAGCCTGGGCGACAGAGCGAGACTCCGTCTCAAAAAAAAAAAAAAAAAAAAGTTTCTAATAACTGATTTCAATATCAGTTTTTACAATTAAATGTAAACTTATTAAATTTGGTACCTAAGTTATCACATTTGAAATGCTCAGTTGTCATATGTGGCTAGTGCCTGCTCTGTTAGATGGCACAGAGATATAGAATATTGGAACAGGATAGTTTATGGTCAGTTTCAGAAAACAAGATCCAATTTCTCTTTCAGTAAATACTATTTGAACCGCAAATACATGCCAGATATTTTGCTGAGTGCCTCAGTTAAATAAATGAAATGAAGAGAAACTTAATTTTAAGGCTGTAAACATAACTTACAAAATCCAAGAGCAGGAATTCAGCTGGGTCTCAGTGGTTGGATTTTACAAAATGTAAAACCAATAGGAAATGTATTTTCATTTTTTTTCAGGCTCTACTTCGAAAGAACAGATTTCTTCTTCTTACTCCCTGCAGGAAAACATCTGTCTCCTCTCTTCATCCACATGGAGTGTGAAGGACGTTTATCCCCAAACTCCTCAGGTTACTGGTTATTGACATTTTGTCCTTCAGAGCTAAGCCCGGCCTTTTTCCCTTCTCTATGATGCTAGAGCTGGGGTCTGCAAATTGTGTTATCAGACTTACTTCCTAGGTGGCACCAGGTTTTTGCCCAGACTCAGGAGGAAGAGATAATGGCCGGAAGATAGAAGAAGTGATTTTTATTTTCATTCCCTCTCACTTTCACTTTGGCAACAGAAAATGACTATGGCTCTATTTTCTGGACTGTTTTAGCACCCTTATTAGTATGTATGCCCCTAATAGGTGTTATTTCCAGCTAGATCCCATCCTTCTGTTGTCAGCAGAAGCCACATGGCATCTGAAGATGTATGAGGTCATCTGAGCTCCTAAATTCCAGTAACACCATCTCTTCACTTCTGTCTATGCGTGTTAGCTTCAGGGTGAACTCAAGTATTATGGGTGGTAGTTCCCTCTTAGTTACTAATACAAGAGTTAGCTCAGCTCTGTAGGTGGTGTCTGGTTTGTGAAGTTGATAATACGGGTTTTGTTTTTTGTTCTTTCAGTCCTCCAATATTATAACAGAAAAGAGACTCTTACTACCGTATATTGTGTTAGGTATCCATTCTGATAGAATCAACTGCGGCAAAGGCAACTTTTTATGTATTTTTAAAAATGGTTGCCAGAACCCACCTGTAAAATGTTGTAGTTGGAAAATGCTCCTAGAAAGGGAAATAATTAGTCATGAAGATATCTCAAAATATTTGTGCCTAAATGATAATTGTGTATTTAAAGTTCTATATACATGGTTAGATCAATTAGAAAGCCTTGTTTCATTTAGTCATCCACTAGTCAGTTAAACAAATTATAGCAACTTCCACCTACAGAAATAATTCCATTTTTACTTATAGAGTATCACAATTAAAAAAAAATATTTTACCAGATGTTTTCTGATATTTTTAAATCATGGTAATTTTTATGTAAATAAAATACAATTTAATTCCCCCTTTAGTTAATATTTCTTTTTTATACTTGTAGAAATATTCCTCAAAAGAATTTTGTGTGTGAAATTCTTGTTTCTAATGCCTTTCCTTACATCTGCCATCGAACTCATTGATTTCAGGAATTCGTCTCCAGATTGATATAGAAATTCCTGTGTCAAGTCAACAATGACCTCTGTCATTTAGCCCAATCTTGACCCATCACCATCACTCATACCCTTGATCAAACCTTCCTACTGAACCTCTTTCTTCATGTGTGGTGTAAGCCATGGCGTTCCTCGTGCTTTCTCTTTTCCTGCATGTGCCCTCTTTGTCTCCTCATCATCTAAATTCTAGAACGCCCCAGAATTTAGTCCTTGGACTTGGACTGCTCCTTCTTCTGTACTCACTCTGTAACCTCATCAATTCGTCTAGTTTTAAGTAGGTTGACAAATCCCAAATCTATACCTTCAGCCCAGAATTTTTCTCTGAATTCCAGACTCATATATCTACCCAATCTTTGAAACCACTTGAGTGTTTAACAGGCTTGTCAAATTTACAAAGTTACTCAAAATATGTTGCAAAAAATAAATATTTAAATAAAATGTTTAAAAAACCCTTTCTTCATTCAAACCCAAACCTGTCCCTTCTGCTCATTGCCTTCTCCACTTTAATAAATGTCAACTCATATTTCCAATTACATAGCCTAAAGCCTGAGCTATAACCTCACTCTTCTTTATCTTTCATACTCACTTCTAAGCTGAACAAATCCTGCTGGATCTACCATCAAAATATATGCTGAAACTGGCCACTTTTTTCCACCACTCACAGTTCCACCATTCTAATGCAAGCCAACAATAGTTCTTAAGAAGATTATTTTGTAGCTTCCTGATTGCTATTTCTGCTTTACCTTGACCCTTGGAGCCCTTTTCAAACACAGCTGATATTCTGTCTTTATATTTTAACACATACTTATATACTCCTTAACATGTGCTTTGTATATATCAGCGCATTTAATATTTATCATATTTCCATGAAATAGATACAAGTATGGCCTCTTGGTTACCCATGAGATGGGTTAGCCATAGTAAGCCTCAGTTAGTCCACTAGGATTCTATAGTTAAATAATGTCAGAGGTGGGATTCAAGCCTGGGTTCTCTGGTACCGGAGTCCATTCTCTTAACTGCTATACTAAACTGCAACACGTATTCCAACAAATATCAGATCATGTCAGTCATTGGATCTAAACCCTCAAAAGAGTTCCCTGAGCATAGTTTAAAAGGCCTTGTATGAGCTGGTCTTTGGTCATCTTTGGTCTCACACCCAATTCACACTCAACTCCAGAGGTTACTCCCTCTGCCTGGAATTCTTTTTCCCAAATGCCTACACGGTCTGTTCATTCACTTCTGTCAGGTCTATATTTGAGTATAGTCATCTCAGGGGGATTGGTTCCAGGACCCCGTGCATACCAAAATTTAAGGGTGCTCAAATCCCTGCTATAAAATGTGTAGTATTTGCATATAACCTGCACACATATTTCCATATACTCTAAGTCATTTCTAGAGTACTTATCTAATACACCATTGTTTTTATTTGTATTTTTGTATTTCCCCAGGTGGTTGATTCTGTAGCTGTAGAACTTGCAGATAAAGTGGGTTGATTTTATCCCCTTCTCAGTGAAGCTTTCTTTTATCCATTTGCCTAAAATCTCCTACTCTCAACTCTCTGTCCTGCTTCACTTATATGTTTTTTCCTGGGCATTTTCTAACACATAATGTGCTCTGAATATTTCTCTTATTTTTTGTCTCTGCCACCATCAGGATGCAGTTTTCATGAAGGAGGATTTTTTTTTTTTCTTAACTGCTATATCCTCAGTTCTGGGCAAATAATTGGTGTTTGATTTGTGCAATGAATACTTAAAAATGAAAAAAGATATTGGGATTTATCTCACTGACAACTGTCATCTGAAAATATCAAATCCTATTTTGCATACTTGTATGAATTCTATATTTACAATGTTTCATACTTTGTCTTCTTAAGTATTCATTAAAGAGAGGGGTGTTAATCATAAAGACTTTCAATACTCAGGCACAAAGTACTATCAAAAGAATTTGGGACCTTGAAAGAAAATATTTGGAAGGGAAAGAATTGGATGACTAGAAAGAAATAAACATATGCACTACTCTGGTTCTCCCAAGACATTGACTTAAAAGGTAAAAGCAGTACCTGGTTCATGGATGGGTCAGTTACTGCTCCTGATATTTTAAAATGTATTTTTCTTCAATAATGAGATTCTGATAGGGAGGCTGTGTGTAGCCAGCAAATATTTTAAAGCAAATACATCATGTTTTAATGATCCAAATCTGATTACTACTGTTTTCTACCATGTAAATAATGGGTGATATATCAATACATTTTAAATTCAGGAACAAACTAAAAGAAGAAAAAATGGAAGTAACAGAGAGAAGAAAGAAGGAAAAGAGAGTGAGAGAAAAAGCATAAAAAAAGACCTTAGATCTACAGTCATGGAATATTGGAAAGAAACATTTTAGAAATTCAAGGAAGTTTACATAAACAAACTAAAAAAAAAATACATCTTTTAATTTTACCAGTGAGCTAAGGAGTTTTAGAGGTAAAAAAAAAAATGCAGTGGAGATTGACCATTTTCAAAATTCCCTATGTTTTCCTCCAGTTCTTTGAATGTATGAGCCATTCAGCTAATAGAAGTGCCCTTGAGATTAGCTCTCAGACTTGTCCTGTGTTCCCTGGACCAAGTGTTTTTTTTTTTTTCTTCTTCATGATTCTGTGTATATTTCCACCTTTAAAAGAAGGAGGGATTTTAACTCATTTAGTCATTAGTGTAAGCCTCTGTGTTTGCTTCCACTACTGAAAGAAAGAGGAATTTTAATTCATTTAGTCATTAGTGCAAACCTGGAATACATGTTTTTATTTTGTTTAAGCTACAAAATTAAAAATAGACACATTTAGAAAAACAAAATTAAACCAATAATACATAGTAGTCATGCCCTGATACTCCATTAACATATGGTAGAAGGTAGTTAATAAGACTGTTTTCTAAATTTTGATTGCTGTCCACATGTGGATGAAAATAAATCAGACTTCATAGTACTAAAAAAAAGTCACTTTGCTCCTCCGTCATTTCTTATTTAATAAGCCGATATAATTAAACTAGCTGGGATAAGTAAACTTGTTTAATGCTTTGGGAAGTTTACAGCAACAATTTAAGGGCCAGAATCAGTACGTTTCTAGTTCGCCTTCCAGCTAACAGATGTGCAATCATGCTGGAGTTGTATATTTTTTCTTTAAATAGTAGTAAATCTAGTTATTTCTCTTCCTCAAAGTACAAAACAAGATAAAGTCCTTTACCAAATTTTCTTGCAGTTTCAAGAGTGATGTGCTCTGGCTCCCATCAATGTGTGTTTTCTGTCACTACTGAGTAATTCAGAATAAAACAAAGGTGTGTGAATAGCCAGATGGATGTATATTTGACACTTCTGAAAGCAAACAGGATTTGTTTGGCATGCAGTCTCTTATTTTCTCTAGGGATTTGAGAACAGTAGTGGAATTTAATTTTGTAGGCCAGTGTAAAAGTTTCTAAAATATATTTTGTACTATATATATATATATATATGACAGTCATTGATTCACTGAAATAAGAAAAAGGGATTCACAACTGAATTATCTATGATGCAGTTGTCCATTTTCAGGCAGACCCTTATGGCAACAAAGAATGTAAAAATACAACAATTGCCTATAAACTAACCAAGGACATTCTTCATTCTGTTGAGATGACATGTTTGACAGTTGTTAGTGCTGCAAGATCTATGGAAGTATTGTCCATAAGTTTCAGAGCATAAAAATTTGTGCAGCAAGAAGCTACAAGAGCAAAATGCAATTCTTAACATTGTGTAAAATAAAAAAGACATTTTCCTTTGAACTGTGCCTTTTTTACCTGAATCTTTTGTGAAAAATATGTTAGTTTAAAAGTAGTAAAAAAAAAATTTTTTTTTTTTTTTGGCATGTCAGGAGATTCACCATTTGTAAGTTTTACTTGAAAGTTCAGATATTAAATAAGGTAAATAATATTTTGGTAGATTTCTTTGGTAATATTTTTCTTAATTATATAGAAACATTATCTAACATTGCTAATAAATTCTGTTCTCTCAGACATATTGCTTATGCTATTTTCAGAAACCTTACGTGAAATAATTTTAGAATTTTAGATAAGACTATTTTCAAGGATCAGATCAAGACTATTTGCAAGGATCAGATAAGATTATTTTCAAACTTTAAAATTTGAGTTTTAAAACAGTACAGTATATAAATCTTTAAAGAAGACTGTCACATCTATCAAATAGAGTTGAAAGACATTTGAACTCGGGTTCAATAATTCTGAAGTTGGGTCATAATAATCTATGCTTTGCGTTAGCAGTTGATTTTCTTTCCACTCTCTACTCCCATTCATGAAAGAGAGAGAGAAGAGTAAGGAGACAGAGAGAGAGAGAGAGAGAGAGAGAGAGAGGCTTTTGGAATAAATAACATTTGGGCTTCTGAACAGTGCTGACAATTGAAAAGATGAATTATTTTTTATAGATGAAGAGTCTGTGAAACTTCAAGCTTATTTCTATAATTCACTACAAGCACCTGCATCATCCTGCAAAATGCTTTTATTTTTGGTAGCTGATTGTGGGCATAATGAGAGTTTCATTATATTTTAGCATGTAATTACACACATGTATATAATGTTGAAGAGTAATATTCACTCTTAAATTTTTGCATTTAGCAATTAAACACTTTTGGGAGGCATGGTTATGGTAAGAACTAAGTGTCTCAGTCCCAAACATCTAAGGAATTTAACTAAAATGTCATGGTAAAATATATAGGGAACATTTTTGATTCATAAGCAGGAAAATGAACTCAAAAAGTAAAAACAAAATTAAGTTTAAGGAGGCAGACGTTAAAAACTTTAGGAAAGATAGTAATATTGCCCTAATTTTATTTATCTTCTACACTACATAAATCATTTTTGTAAACAAAAGAAAAATTTCTTAAGAATCAAACATATTCTAGAATAATGCTTTACATAATGCATACAATATTTGTATGTTTTAAAAACAAACAAAAAACACTTAGTACTTCTATTTTTCTATATCTCTATCATATATGGTTACCAAAGATGAACATCATTTGGTTGAAGACACTGTATATTATTTTTGTATTCACGTGTGTTCTGTAGACTGCATACATCAATAATAATGAAATGAGGCCAAGAGGATTTTACTTTCTTTTTTTAAAAGGTGAAACCATTGACCTCACGACAAACACACAGAGAGAAATCCGTATATTCATTTCTTTCCCTACCCTATCTACCTCTTTTCAAGAAGGATAGAAATGTTTAGAGAAATTGATTTTGGTCTACTAAAGAGTAAGCATATATAAACCCAAATAGTTATGCATTTTAATGAAAAAAAGTGTGATTTCGGCAAAGACAAGTACTATTATTTTTTCTTTTTAATAGATTTGACCCTAGTCCACAGTTTCCAAAGAATTCTGTATTAGTAATAAGAAAAGTTACTTTAACCATTATGCATTTCATTTCAAGGTTAATATAATTTCATAATTGAGAGTCCAACAATTTGATGACTTGAGTGTATTTTTATTTGTAACATTTGATCATTAACCAAGTGATATTTTGAAGGCGTTTTGAGGTGATTAAAAAAATGTTCTCAGTACACTGACATTAGTAAAACTATTTCAAACTAGAATCAGCAGAGGTTATTTCCTTTAAAATTAGAGTCCAGAAATTCACTCATTCAGCTTAAGGTTATTGCATATAGAATTTTGGCTGATAAGAAATGCCTTCACTGTTTTATAAAAATATAGTATAAAGAATAGATAAATATATGCCATTTTCTCAAGTCACTGTTGTATGTAAAAATGTCTTCTGTACTTAGAGTTCAGTATAAACCATGTGAGTTAACATGTGTAAATTACGCAAAATAAGTAAATTGCTTTACTTCCTGGATTTTTTTATTGACAAAGAATGTTTTTTATTTGAAATAGTTATTTTGTTTAAATCATAAGGCATTATTGGTGCTCATCTAGACGTAATTTCTTGAGTGAATATAATTGTGTTAGTTTATAAAAATTGTATTGATAAAGAAAAGTGAACTTTCAAAGAATCAAAAAGGTGTAATATGAGAACATACATCCCTCAAAAATTAAATTTATGCAATGTATCTATATAAGTGCACAGCTACATATCTATATACTATGTTTTTTACCATTTTGCCTATATCTATATGACATATTTGTAAGAATATATATAATCCTCAATATCAAGATGTAATTGAAGAACTTAATACACTCTCTGACATGACGTGCTATGTAAAGCATACATTCAGATTATTATTAAACTGAAATATTAAATGAATTTTTCTATTTTTGCTAAATGTCTGATATTCTTTAGACATGGCTTTATTGTTATTTCATCCTTTTATATGGAATTCACAGAATTCTTATTATACCAGTTATTCAACCAGAGGAAAATATCCAGAGTCATACAGGAACTCAGTAGTTTCCGGATACATCTTTCATGCCTGCCTTTTTAAGATTCTGATAAGTTTCTTTTAGACATTTTTTGTCTAATAAGTTTCACCCTCCCTTCATGGGCAGGTGCAGTTCAGAAACTTATCCCTGCAACTGATTTTGGTACCACCACACATATAAAAAGACTTACAATAAATATCATAAAATCTTAGATGTGTAAGAACATTTTGAGATAATTTTACATGAGATAAAATCCTAAGTAGTTGTAGTTTGTTGCAATCAGGGAATAAAGGAAATTAGCTCACTACAGATGGAACGGTTTAGGGGTAAGAACTTTGTATTGGGAGTCAGAACACCTGAATTCAAGATCTAATAGCAGTTAATTTTGTGAGTTTTCTAATCTGCAAAAACGTTTCTACATCTTCTTAACCCACATATGATGGTTTACTATGAGTTTGTGGAAAGTGTTAGTACTATTCCATGCTCATATATAGATGTCGGTATGTATTTCTTTATCTTATTTCTTCTTTTCATCTTTGTAAATTGATGTGGAATAATAGCATATATGGAGGGTCAAGGAAAAAATTATATACACCAGAATGCCTTTCTTCTGCTACTGACTCTATTAGACCTAGGACCAATAATTAATTTATATTCAAGGAAAAGATAACTTTAACAAATTATAAACATTTTAGATATTCAATGCATCAAAAATAAATTAATACCTAAACAACCTATTTCTAATTTCTTGAGAACAAATATTTAATATGTCTCCAGAAACTAAATATTAATTCTCAAGGGTAACTGTATATTGTCTTTACAGATTTTTCAAAATCCATAGAAAAAGAGAACAGAAAAATGTATTGGTCAAATATATTGGTCAATTCTTTCATCCTGTAATTGTTAAGACATATATGAAAATTAGCCTGTCATCATGACCCTATCTGCCTAAGAGAAAAACCATATATAGTACTATAGGGGAACAGAGAATGACCTCTGAGTGCTCAGAAGAAGAAATGCTACCGTTTGAGAAGAGTAATCATGGACAGCTTTATTCCAGATATACATTTGAACAGAACCTTACTGGATGTACGGCAGATGTGTGTGGAGTTGTGTTTTGAAGCACAGAAATTTGGAAGCAAAAAGCAAAAACATAGATAAAGGTAGGTACTAAATTCAAAACAGCAATTTGAAACAGCAAGTAGTTCTGATGATTGGCATTAAGTATAAACTGAGAGGCATTGGACACTAATGGTGAAAACAATGGCTAGGTCGAAAAGAGGAATTTAATGCTAATCTAAGACATTGTAGAAAAATGGTGACATTTTGAGCCTTTGAACATATGATTAGTGTTACTCTTTAAAATATCAATATATCATTATTGTGCATGATGGTTTAAAGGAGAAAGGATTAGGGCAGGAAAACCAGTTGTGAGAGTATTTTTCTTATTTAGACCATCACAGATGGGAAAGTTACCACAGTGACTTCGAGTAAGAACAATCTGGAAAAGGTAATGCTTTTGAAGGTGATTTAATAAAAGTAGAAATCTAGATTTTCAAGGAAATTGTATGGAAAAACACACAAAGAGCTCTCTGAGACTTCGAGCTTATGTGGGTGAACTCCTGTTAGTGGGCAGCGGGATTTCCAAGAAAACAAAGCCTATTTGGATACACGATAAGAAGACAAATTTTGGCTATATTCATTTTGAGAAACCAGAAGCAGTAATTTTTGCGCTTTGATGTCCTTGTGACTGCTAAAAATGTATAGTAGGTAATTTCTATCTCATGAGAAAGAGAGACAGAGAAAGAGACCTTAAGATAGAAAACCAGGGATTAATCTTCTGGGAGTAAATTTAGGAAGTGGGTCAGGCATGGAAGGCTCAGAGCAGCAGGGAAGTAGCTGAAGCACAGAAGCTAAAGAAACAATTCTATTTAAGGAACCAGAGGATAAAGGGAATCCAGTGAAACAATCTGTTCAGAAAGTGTAAAAACGTAAGAAGATGTCCAGAAAGAGCCGTGTTTATGAGAAAAAGGGTTGAGAAGAGTTTCAAGATAGAGGGCTACAGTGCTCTATCTCGGGGAGGACGAATTGAAAGAAGGCATAGAAAAGCCACTGAGTTCACACACAGATTAGGAATAGAGCAGTGCAAGGTTGGCAGTTTCAATATTTTGGGAAGGACGGAGGCAAACCTGAAAAAGGGCAAGGTGGTATTAGAAACTGAAAAAGATACAGACAATACTGAATATTTCTATTCTGCTTGTGATTTTGTAACTTTGTTAATTTTTTTAAAGTGAAAAGTGTTCATTTATTGCGTTATGCCTCATTGCAATAATTAAGATTTCCTAGTTATGTTATAAAGATGCATATTTTGCAAAACAGAAAAAGCAAAAGAAAAATTTTAACAGAATTCCTTCTGTCCTTGCCTACTGCATCTTCTGTGGTTGTTCTGAAAGCCTTTCTACTGAAGCAAATCATCCTTAATCAGCTTCGTGCTACCCTGTCACGTGATTAATTCCAGGTGGCTTTCTTTTGATTAGAAAAAATTTACGGAAACTCTTACCATCTGATACTTTGAACTGTAAATTCTGGATTGTGGTTTCTGATGGCAGGTTCTTACAGACATCCCAGAAACAAGCACATCTGCAGGAATTAAAAGAAGCCTTTTTGTTTCTTCAGATAAGAAGAAACTAACTCTCAAATAAAATCTATGATATTCGGGGTTGAGAAAAATGGCATCGGTGAAGTATCAAGTAGTTAGGCTCCTGCACTGTGGTTTTGTAAATGGAGGAATAAAATCACCTATGCTTGGATGCTTTGTCAGGCACTATATTTAGAGCAACAGATTTAGCAATGTTTCTCAGAACAGTAGTTGAATCTAACCTCCTATTTCCAGAGATTGTTATTTATTTACTGCTTTGTTTCTCTCATATCTCTGCGGTGGGACCATACAGTATCTCAAGATCTGACCTTGATTATCTCTGACACCTTTCCTCTCTTGCAGTTACGCTCTATCAGATTACATATTCTGTTTGTTTAGAGAGCTCCTTCTAGCCCAGTCTGACATATTTCTATTAGTCCTTTAAAACTCAGACCCAATATTATAGTTTTCATTAGGGTTGACTTCTGCACCTGTCTCAGAGAATCAATCATTTCTCCATGATGACTTTCTCTCTTGTGCATATACTTATTGTTTAGGGCTGTATATATCTCTGATGTCTGTCTTCTCCAATAGACTGTGAACATCTTGAGGAAAAGGTCCATGGCTTGTCATTTGTCAGTTTCCAGTCCTAGTCTGGTAACTGAAACAGAATAAGAGTCAAAGTATTTTATTTTCTATTGATTTTAATTGAGTCAAACATATAGCTTTAAAATATTAAGAAAGGAAGTTTAAAATCCTATTAATAACATATCATGTTTTCTGGGTATAAAATCTTCCTATTTCTTCTTAATTTCTAATGTTGCATTAAAAATTAGAGCTATATCCTGGGCTGACAGTTGCACATATTTATTGTAAGTGTATCAGAATAGCATTTAACATGTTGAAATCATTTCCATGCTTCTCTGACTTTTAAGGTCATCAAGGAAAGAAGATAATCTGCCTGAGTGGGTCAACATAATGATCTTGAAGTCAGGAAGTTTCTTTTTTATGTTGAATAAATTCCTGTCTATTGTAATGTATATAGGTGATGGGAAACATTTTTAAAGCAATCAATAATAAATATTGAGTAGCTACTTTACGGAATTATTCAAATTAAACTCACTGAAAAACTTTCTTGGCTAAGCAGTTGACTTAAAATAGAAATAATTTTAAAAAGTGAACACACTAATTTATAAACGTTATCTTTAAAGACTATTAACTAAAAATAAGCACCTTCATAACAAGGTAGAGTTACTTATGAAATTGCATTGTGCTAAGACATGTGAAAGCGGAAGGAAGAGAGTGAAAGGGCTGATGGGGAAGAAACAGGATCCAGTGCCATTAAATGACTAGATCCACAAAGAGCTACTAAAGTAAATGTAGCAGGCATGTAGTCAAAGGCAGGGATTCTCACAGCAGCAAGTTTCCTGGAAATAATTTTCATTCAAATTGGAACAAGTACAAATCATAAAGCCATGAGTTCTAGAAGCTGGGAGAAATATGTGATATTTTACAGCCAAGAACAGGTAGCAACATTGTGCCATTTCCTCTTTCCCACTTATACAAATATTTTGATAAAAATTACTATTTATTGCATATTTAGCACATGACAAAGTATGCTAGCACTTTCCATACACAATCATATTTATTATTTTTAGACAGTATGGCGTGGCTGTAATGCCCATACTCTAGATAGGCAAGCTGAGTCTTAAGTAGATAATTTGTCTAAGAATACAGAGCTAGAAAGTGACAGAGGCAAGGTTTATAATCAGACAGCCTGATTGCTGAAACCAGAGACTTCAGCCAATGTTTACATTACATTTCAGTTTCATTACACTACAATTCTTTTATTCAGGAAACTTTCACTACATGCCTATATGTAGAAGGTACTAGGAAAAAAGAAAAAAGAAATTGCTTTGTGAATAACTCAGAGGTATTAGTCATTTAAATGACATAACACCTACAAATGCCAGTAGCTAAAGCAAGATTGAACATCAAAACTGTCAGGGAATTTCTGGGAGAGTGACTCATGATGCAGGAAAATAGAATAAAAAATTCTGGGACTATCAAGGTATGTATGAAAAAAAATCAATGCGCAAGTACAATATTTAGATAGAAGTTTTTGACCTGGTTCAGTGGAGCATGCCTGTGGTCCCAGCCACTAAGGGGGCTGAGGTAGGAGGATCCCTGGAGCCCAGAAGTTTGAGTTCAGCCTGGGCAACATGTTTCCCAAACTTAGCTGGAAAAGAACACGGTTAGTGAGTGTCAGGCATTTACTACAGGAAATACATTAACATCACAATGACCTGTCATTGTGAAATCCCATCTCCAAATTTTTTTTAAATATAGCTTTTTTGGGGTAATATAAGCTATAGTTATTATATGTTTCTTAATCTTGCTCAAACCAAATTTTTACATAAATAGTGCTTCTCAGCTTTCCAAGTTTTTTCAGATGTGCTGATTATTGAATGCTCCTACCCACCTCTAAAGCTTGCAGTAGGAATCCCATTTAACAGAAGGGGAACCTGAAGTTTTGAGAGTTTAGGTGATACAGCTAGCAAGTATCAACACTAGAACGGGTGGTCAGTTCTCTCAGCACTAAGTTTATCATTCTTTCAACTAAACCACTGCTTCTCAAACTTTTCCTCTGAAGTGCTTCTTAAAGCAGAGGACAATATATGTATGTGCACATCCCTGGGATCTGGGCAGAGAGCCTGAAGCAGCCCTGAAAACACAAAGTTCCTTTGAAATTTTCTGTTTTATATAAAACATAAAATGAATAATTCTGCTGTTTTTATATGCACATGCAAGTGGAAAACCTTTTAAAGGTGCGCACATTGAAAACTTTTTCACCTTTAGTTAAGTTCGATTCTTGAGGAAGCAGCGCTGTATTCCTCCTTGACATTTAATACCTTTTGACCGCCATCAATATGCAGTACTCACAAATTGGATTGAAAAACTGCAGAATTATACTATGACGAAAAATGTTTTAAATGTAATCTTTAGGTCAATTTTGCTGTTTACTACAATATTACTTCTTTCTCTTCTATAGACATTATGTGGGATTTTGCTTCTTCCGTTTTTCATTTCCTTGAAAAATTAGGGCTGGTGTTGGGATTGGGCTTCATATTGAAGTCCTATGTCAGTCTATTTTCTTAAAAATAGAAAGAAGAGCACATTAGTAGTCACTCTTAAATCTAAATCATAGATTGACAGTATTTTCAGTGATAGGTCCTTGTGATGTTAATATATTTCCTGTAATAAATGCCGGACACCCACTAACAGTGTCTTTTTCCACCTAAGTTTGGGATGTGCTGAGCCTTGAGTCAAATAACGCTTAAATAACAAGAGGAATGGGAAGTGAACAGGAGGATGGACAGATATAGGGGTTGGAAAAAACGTTCATACGGAGGCCACAAATAATTGATTATAACAATACTGGAACCATCAACAGTATCCAAGAAAGAATTCCCATGCCAAAGGGAGCCTTATTTGAAGGTAACTAGGCAAACGTCAAGGAAGGTGATCCTCTGAATGTGAGAGAGACAAGGTGGGAAGGAGAAGGAACATGACTCGTTCTGGAAACAGACCTGACTGGAAGATGCTCAGGAAGCAGTCACAACCCGCAATTCTCCTGACCTCCTAAGTCCAGCTTGTGAGGGCTGCTTCTGCTGTGTGACTCCAGTGGTCAATGTTTCACTGTGGGACATTCGAAGACTAGGTTCTAATCCTGTTTGTCACATTGTGATTCTGTGTTTTATTGGATAAATTATTTGGCTTTTCAATGCCTCTGTTCTATCATGCATTATATGAACTTGTTTGTCCCCACCAGCTCCATGACTGTGGTTTGTTTCCCATCCTAACCATTTTCAATCGGGTTCAGATAATTTTCTCTTTATCTGGAACCAAGAAAGGGTAGCAAAGCATAACCCTGAAATTTATTTTTGCCCTATTCTCCAGGAAGACTGGAAAATAGTCTTATTAGTAATGTTGAATACATTTACCTACACTGATAAACATTTGCATTTTTGATAGTGAATTATTTGGTTATACCATTGACATCTTTATTATTTTGCAAGAACTCTTTAAATATTGTGGCATAAACTCTCCTATATGTGTTACACTCATTTTCCTACTTTTTAAAATTTATTGCCTTTTGCTTTGCTTTCAAAGTGAACTTCAAAAAAAGTCTTTCATTTTCAAATATAGGGTTACTTCATTTTAAAATTATATTTATTTAGTTTTTAGACATCAGGTACATAAGATTACAATAATCATATGCCTAATTATGGTGCACCATTAGCAAAGGTTCCTTTGACATGCCTCCTTTGACTGATTGATAGATGGATTTCCTTTTATCTCCATTCTCCAATCTTCTTCTTCCCCAGGTTCATGATGCAGCTACTCTGCTGTATTTGATATCTATCTCTCTATCTCTTCTCACATCGTTTTAATTTGCATACATTCCATAGGTTGTGAATCTCAATCTGTTTCTTCTATTTTTCTCTTAGCAGTTTTAAGTTCAGCCTTTGCCCTTAACTTGCGAGATCTGATGCTAATTTCAAATAGATAATGTCAGCATTGAATTGAATTGTAGGTCACCCAGGCAGTGTCAGAGAATTGGAAACGTGGTGTCGGAAAAGAGACCATGTATTTGATGTCAGATTGCTGTGAGTAAAACTAGTTCATTAACATTGTTCCAGTTTTGAAAATAGAAAAAAATTGATGCATGCATACAGCTGGTATTGTTGGTCAAATTCTGCTTATAGATTTTGATTATCTGGTCTATAAATACATTATGAGGGTCTTGCTATTCATTGTCAGTGTGCAATTATACTTAAATATTCAATTACACTTTTAAATTTGGAACGCATCTCTTGCAAAGCACATTGTTATTTTTACAAAACTGTGTTTTCTTCTTCTATACTTTTCTTGGTAACCAGTAAACTAGGTAGTTTCTTTCTTTTTTTCTTCTTAAGTCTGCATTTCTGACTTCACCATTGCAGCCAGTACATAACTCATTCCATGATTTCTTCTTTGGGCTGGTCTGTCTTGTCTGATTTGCGATAAGTTATACCACCACTAGGAAAACGAATCAGAAAACCTTGGATTTCTAGATCTAAGAAAATATTGAATTGTGATTCAGTGGTTTCCATAAGGAGGTAATGGAATTTCAAGGCTTGCATTTCTCTTCTGTTTCATTCACTGGCTTTTTGCAGACAACCAGCTAAGAGTTTTCCTGCTGAGAAATGGAGTTCTGAGAGAGATTTATTATGATTTTGGTATTTCACATGAAAGCAACTTTGATTTACTGAACATTGAAAACAGAAATGTCAAAAGTGACATATTTTAGAAAGATGACTTTCTTCATTAAAGTGATATTTTAGTTCTTAACCAAACGCCACAAACAAACAAACAAAAAGGCAAATGAGTTGCTTAAGGAATAATATGTCATCATTCAGAATGGTTAAGTGTATGAAGTGTTTTCCCTGTAAAGTATTTCTATTGATTTATTAAATACACAGAAGGATCTTAAATCAATTTAAAAAAACTGGGATGTCAGTGCTAAGTAATAGTAAGACAAGTATGAATAATACAAATCAATGCTGTTTAAGGGAGAACTATGCTCCTGTGGCATGATTGACACCGGTACCCTCAAATGATACTGCAACGATTTCACTCTGCTTTTATAAAAATAGGCAAAACCAGCCTCACTCACTGGTATTTTCTCCTTATCTGCTTCACCATCCACAATGGACTAATTTAATACTAACAATCCTAAAAACAATATTCTTTATATTTTTTGGCATAAGCAGGATTTTTTTACAAGGTGAGTAAAATTAGGCCTTTACTTGAAGCAAAGAAATCTTGTTTATTTGTGTTCAACTGGCAGTTACATGTTAAACCACATTATTTAATAAATATAATTAACCAAAATCAAATATCAGCATGATAGATGAGACCAAAATGATTAGCCCATAATTCTTTTTTTTTTATACCTACTCACAAATGATGAGCATGTGTTAAAAGAGGCAAAATACTTTCTGTAGTGATTTTAAGGTCATTATATATATGTGAGAATGTTATATGAGGTGAGAGCTCAAACAAGACTTTTGTTCTTCAAACATAAGATATATTTTATATTCTTTTGGCTTTTGTTAGTCATTGTTTTAATAATCTAAACAATTCACTAAAAATTTGCTTGCTAAACTGAATATGACTTGTGACTCTAAAGACACAAGGTGCTTTACAGGACTGGTTGGTGAAATTCTCCTTTTATTTATGCTGCATTCTTCTCCAACAGTACCTGAAAACAACACCCTGATTTCCTGATTTTCCTTTCCTTTTCTTTCTTTGTAGAGATGAAGGTTTCACTATGTTGCCCAGGCTAGTCTTGAACTCCTGGCCTCAAGAGATCCTCCTACCTCATCCTCCCAAAGTGCTGAGATTACAGACATGAGCCACTGCACTCGGCCAACATCCCAATTTTTCTACCTAATCTCAGCCCATGCTAATTTTATCTCTGGTTCACAGGCATGAGGGTCAGTCTTGTCCGTGATTGGACACTTGCTACAAACTACAGTGATTGGTAGAAAAAAGATTATATGATCCAATCAGAGCTTATCCCAATATTTTTCTTAAAACATAGAGTTAAAGGACTGCAATCTGATACCCGGCAGGGCCACCACGAAAGGACAGCCTTCCTGTAAAAGGTGAAAGATGAAAGCAGAACTCAGAGATCCAGGGAGAGTAGTTTGATTCTGATGTTGTTTGAGCTTCTGGTTCCAACTATGTCAGGAATTAATGACATTCTCTGGACTTTCCAGCTACTCAAGCCAATATATTTTCTCTTTTTTTACAGTTTGTGACAAAAAAGAATTGTAACTAATGCCATTTACTCACATAATAGCCATGGATAAATCTGAGAAATCTAGTTCATTAACCTCTAAATGGTTTTCCCTGCTGAAAGCATTTGCTAATGCTAGGCAACTACGCAACCAGCTTACCGCAGAGATCCTGACTTTCAAGGAGTTGAGTACATTCTGCTTTAAAAAAAAAAAAAAAAGAATCAAATAGTTACAGCACCATATAAGCTGGAATGTATTTACTTTATGTATGCCATAAAGTAAATACATACATATAGTTATGCTTTCTTAATATTTGAATATTACCCGTGATTAGAACAGCTTGAGTTTCTTCTGAGAGACTCAGTTTCCTTTTGCCTTCTGACATACTGAAGCCATACTGCTCATTGAAAATGGAAAAAAAAAAAATGGTTGTGCTTAGAAAACAATTGAGAGTCTTTTCTTTTTCTTCTATATACTAACATTTGGTACAGAGTAATAATCCCTAAGGGGATGGCAACCTATGTGAGGTTGTACACCCATACATCTGTGTGTGTTTCTGGCTGTTTCTTTAATTATACCGGTTTGTGTGTGTGTGTGTGTGTGATAGAGCTATGCTTGCGTCCATTCCATGTAAGCTCTTCTCCAAATCTGATTCATCCAAGAGGAGGAAGTTTATCATCTTACTTGTTTATTTTCTTTTAAGTGGAAAATATATCTCTTCTTTTTCGAAATTGCAGTCATCTAATTAAATATATCCTTTGGCCATTTAAATTGAGCTTATTTGCCCAAGCAACAAAAAGCTAGAAGCATACACAAGCCCTGCAATGGGGAAATAGCTGTCTTCTGGCTGCATATTTCTAACATTTATTCTGTTTCAAAACTTGATCTTTCATTTTTAACCTGCTATTTTTGACTTTTTATTTTCTTTTATTTTCTCTTATTTTCTTTACTTTCCTCCCTTCTCTCTTTTTTCATGATTTATTTGTACATTTTTCTGGGGGTGGAGCGTGGGAGAGGGTTATTGCTCCTTGCTGATCTCCAACTCTCTCACACCAAACCTCTGGATATGTGGGGCCTGAAATAATTTTTCCCAATGATCAGAGGAAAAAGAGTCCATGAGTTAGTGCCGAACCATATACATTTTCCATTGTTCCCATTTAGCATTCTGGGAAACTTGGAGTGACGTGCCTTGTTTGAGCTGTCGCCACATGGGACACACACAGTTTGCCGCAATAATCTACTGCTACCTTCTATTATGAAATAGATAGACATCCTTAACCTCCTTTCTCAGCAAGTACAGTGAAAGCTGGGATTGGATAGTGAGATTGGTCCCATTGCTATCAATGGTGTCCTACCGGACTCTATTGTTTCAAGAGGTACTAAGCAAGGTAAAAATTGTCCTCCTCTTTCTAAAGATATATTTATTTGGCTGGCAATCAGAATGAGGCTTTTTCTTACTTTTTTGTCTTCTTTTGCTGGGAGCCAGACTTTAAACTATTACACAGCTGCCAAGGAATGAACACGTACCAGATTTCTACATGAGAATGTGAAAAGAAAAGGCTATCATTTAAAAAACACGTGTGTGAGGGCATTGCAAGGTGTTAAGTATGATACTGAAGAATATTATTGTTTATTCCTAGCTTGGAAAAGTAGGTTCACTTTAGACAATAGTACATACACAGTAAGTAGAGCTCATCATTTTCTTTGCAGAACCATGGCCCAGGGCTCACTGATCATCCATGTCTCTACAGTGACGATCTTTAAACATTAAATGAAGACAAATCCTTCTCATTTCTTATTTAGCTATATCCTGGTATTATCAGAATCTGAGTCTTAGTTAAAATATTTCATTCTACTATTTGCTCTACCAAAATAGCCTCCTTAAAAATAATGTTTTATATACATATGCATTTTGATTTACAATTTTCACCTTCCTTAGAGTTCTCTGCATCTGAATGATTTATTGATTAATAGTTCAAATCTCTGTATACTAAGTATATAATTTCCCCATAAATATTCAGTTGTTCAGATAATCCCGTTTCCTGTCAAAAGTGCTTCTGATGTTTGATAAAGACACTGGATTCTTTTTTTCATTTTCTATTTGTATAATATAAAATGCAATGTCTATTGAAAAATTGGCTCATGCAAATTTCCCTGATATAGTTGATAAGGTCAAATAGTAATGAAAAATATACTTACCTGAATATTTTATCAATAAGATTCACATGTTATTTTCACAAATGCTTGCAAAGAACTGCTATATTCTATAACTCATCTTCACTTTTGACCAAACTGTCTGACTGAAGTATATTTATTATTTAATATTCATATTTGGAGTCTGTTATTTTCATGCAATATCTCTCTTCTCATTTCAATAAGGCTTTCTTCTTCTAAATTAATGTACAAAGAGTGGAGAAGGTAGAGATTTAACATCGCCAGTAATATATTAAAAAATGTTTTATGAGGTTAGCAATAGCTCATGGAAGCTAGGTATCCACAGCTAATAATGTGAATACTGCAATGGTGAAATTTGTTTAATTTTTAAGATTTTTCTAGGCCGGGCGCAGTGGCTCAAGCCTGTAATCCCAGTGCTTTGGGAGGCCGAGACGGGTGGATCACGAGGTCAGGAGATCTAGACCATCCTGGCTAACACGGTGAAACCCCGTCTCTACTAAAAAATACCAAAAACTAGCCGAGCAAGATGGCGGGCGCCTATAGTCCCAGCTACTCCGGAGGCTGAGGCAGGAGAATGGCGGGAACCCGGGAGGCGGAGCTTGCAGTGAGCTGAGATCCGGCCACTGGACTCCAGCCTGGGCGACAGAGTGAGACTCTGTCTCAAAAAAAAAAAAAAAAAAAAAAAAAGATTTTTCTAATTTCTTTTATCCCTAAGTATTTGGAAAGCATAAAGTAACTTTAATATTAGAATCAGAAAAAAATATATACATCACTGACTGAAGAAATATTTCAACTCAGTCTGCCTGTGTTTGAATCTTGGTGCTCTCATTTCTTCCCTGCCTGAACTTGAGCCATTTATTCATCCTTTCTAAAGCAGTAGTTAAATCAATGATAAAATGTGGAAAGTCATTCCTATATCAGAAATTTGTTTTCATGAGTAAATGATAAAATGAGTAAAAAACCTGCTTCGAATATTATCAACTATGCTTTCTAAGCATTTAATACATTTCAACTAATAGTTTCAACAATTTTAATAATCTAGTAAGTAAGATTACAGATCTGCCCAAGTGCTATATCAGCACAAAGGATGGCAGAGAAGTTGAGCAGAGGAAAAGAGAAGTTGTTTTCCGTAAGGTGTGATGCCGAACGGAGCACTGAACGATTGGCTTTCCTTATAGAAAAACAAATTGCAGGCTGGTTGCGGTGGTTCACTCCTGTAACCCCAGCACTTTGGGAGGCCCAGGCGGGTGGATCACGAGATCAGGAGAAAGAGACCATCCTGGCTAACATGGTGAAACCCTGTTTCTACTGAAAATACAAAAAATTAGCTGGGTGTGGTGGCGGCGCCTGTAATCCCAGCTACTCAGGAGGCTGAGGCTGGAGAATAGCTTGAACCGGGGAGGCGGAAGTTGTAGTGAACTGAGATCCTGCCACTGCACTACAGGCTGGGCTACAAAGCGAGACTCTGTCTCAAAAAGAAAAAAGGAAAAAAACAAAAAAAAGAAAAACAAATTGCAGGTCAGGCGTGGTGGCTCACACCTGTAATCCCAGCACTTTGAGAGGCCGAGACTGGGGGATCACCTGAGGTTAGTAGTTCGTGGCCAGCCTGGTCAACATGGTGAAACCAAGTCTCTATATAAAAAAATACAAAAATTAACTGGGCATGGTGGTGCACGCCTGTAATTCCAGCTACTCGAAAGGCTAAGGCATGAGAATTGCTTTGACTTGGGAGGCAGAGGTTGCAGAGAGCTGGGATCACGCCATTGCACTCCAGCCTGAGTGAAAGATTGAGACTCTATCTCAAAAAAGAAAAAAAAGAAAAGAAAAGAAAAAAAGAAAAAACAAATTTAATGTTTTTTAATACTTCCTTAGGACTCATTTGTAGAATTGTGAATTGAAGGTTCTCAATCATATTTGAGGCTGTTCCTCTGTATTGCTAAATTCCTGTCTTGAGAGATTTTATCAATGTATTCTCACATGTAGTAAATGAGATACAATGAAAAAAAATTAATAGGTAAAAGGAATGTTGTCATAGGTTGATAGAATTGTAATTTGGAAAAAAAAATGTTTTTATACTTTTCGTCCAAAGACTTAATAGCTTTATACTTTTGTGTGTTGTTATTCTGCTTGTAAGAATGTATCCTAGAATCAGAAAAATTAAAGTTAAAAAAGATATTGTGAAGAAAGTTATTTAATTCAGAAGAATTTTTATTAGAAGTTATAAAAATGCAGCCATACTATGTAATAATAGGAAAAAAGAATTTTTTTTATTTTAATAATATATTTTTGTTTTGTTTTGTTTTGTTTGAAACAGTATCTTGCTTTGTCATCCACATTTCAATGCAGTAGTGTGGTCATGGCTCACTGTAACCTCAAACTCCTAGGCTCAAAAATCCTCTCATCTCAGCCTCCCATGTATTTGAGACTATAGGAATTAACTATGCCTGGCTAATGTTTTATTTTTTATTACTTTTGTAGAGACAGGATCTCATTATGTAGACCAGGCTGGTTTTGAACTCCTAACCTCAAGTGATCCTCCCAGCTCGGGCTTTCAAAATGTGGAGATTACAGGTGTGAGCCACCGCATCAGTCTACAATACATATTTTGAATGGACTGTTAAAGACAATGACAAACATATTGATGAAACATTTCATTCATATCAGAAATGTCTATATTATATAAGTAAAAGAAGCAAGTAACACTATAAAACTGTATGAAAAACAGAAATTAATGTTTATCTTAAAATATTAAGATTATGGGTTGTTTATATTCTGATACATAGTTTGTATTTTCTATGAATTCTACCATAAGCATATCATATTCTTATATGTATAAAAATGTTTATATAAGAAAAATCATTTCAGTTAATTTGTTAAACTCTCAGCATATGGTTTTACGAAAAATTTTAAAGGTCAATATTTTCCTCAGAAATTAATGTTGTGGAAATTCATATATAAAAATGTTAATGTTATCATTATCATTTGATGCTTTCTTTGTTCTTCCATCATTTGACATAAATGCAAATTTTATGAACCATCTGATACCCTGGTGTTATTTTCAACAAACAGTAGATATTAAAGTAACGGTGTTGCCAGAGATCCTCTGGAGAGAAGATTGACAGAGGAGAGTGGGTCCTAGAACAGAGTCCTGGCTCACTGATTTCATTAGTGGTAAAAACAAACAAAAGGTTAGTAATGGATACTGAGAATAAAAACTGAGTAAGAGACAAATCAGAAGAGAAATAAATCTGATTCTTTTCGAAGAAAATAAAAGTGTTTTGAGAAGGAGAGAATATTAATTATGTCAAAGCATGGTCAAGTAGGGTGAGACGAGATGACTGATTAGCGTGGCTGGCAGTATGAAGGTAATTGGAAACTTCAGTGCTAGAAAGTCTAATGGGATGGTGGTAACAAAAGCAGGAATAGAGTGAGGTGAGGAAAACAGTGGGAATTTTACAAAGCAGAACCAATGAGTGTGGACAATTCTAGGGGTTATTTTGAGGAGAGATGAATAACGGAATTTGGAGGGAGATATAGAGTGATGAGAGGGAATTATTTCCTCTTGTATTGTACTCAATTGAATTTAAAAATGTGAACTATTATGACATGCTTGAATGCTAAGGGCAATGATCTATGAGCAAGAGACAGCCTGATGTGAAAAGACTATGTGGGATAAATGTACAGTGAAGGTTGCCTGATGAGTAAAAACAGACAAAACCCAAGCCACAAATGGTGGGGAAGACTTAGATAGGAGCAAAGATACCTCTTCTATTGTATTGTTGTGAAACAAGGCAGATTATGTGGCAAGAGATGCAGACAGCCTGGTTGCTTTGGTGACCGAAATTTCTCTTCCAACTTAACCTAATGTTATCATAAAGGCTTGAGGGAAAAGGATCAGGTGAGACTAGGGATAGGGTCTTGAGAAGGGAAGAGGGTAGAGTTGTACATTATGTGTTTCATTTGGGGCAAAAATGTAAAGAAGGGTTTTACTGAGAGTGTGTAGACTCCACTTAAGATATACAGTCATTTGTTCAGTATGAAGAGATTGGTCAAACAGGTCATGACATTTTCTTTAGCAAAATTGAATTATTTGGGTATCACAATGAAATAGGTTGATATTTAGTTTTAGTAGACTTGCCGTTTTGTCTAGCCAAATGCAACACGATAAACGGGAATAAAAAGTCTAGGGAGGATAAATATATATATATAATATATACATTTAATACATGTGATTATAATATATGATACATATGATTATAATATATAACATATTTAATATATGTGATTATAATATATGAATGTGAAATGGAGGCTGAGTCGGGGAGAAGGAAGTGGAAGGTGACAGTAAGTGAGGAGGAAGTAGCACATCTGGCTGGGAAGTTACTGTGAGGTTGGAGAAATGGAGTAAGAATATGGAAGTTGAATCTGTAAGAACGAAAAGTGGTGGTGACATCAGATTTCATAATGTTTGCTGTCAATGAGGAGAGTGAGGTATAGAACACAAGTGTTTATTTACTTTCTGCTATTTGTCTGGCACTATTCTCGTCACTGGATACACTGGTAAACAAAAGAGAAAAAAACCATTGCCCTAATAGAGCTTTCACTATGAAGGTAGGAAATACAGCTCTCATAATAAATATTGTACTAACATAAATTAGTAAATAGTATATTATGTTAAAAGGAATATGTTATGTCAAAAGCTGAGAAAATAAATCATTTACAACCAGTTACAACCAAGATGGAGCGATAGGGACCAGATATATCTGTTCAACTTCAGCAGCCAAAATAGGGTAAATGAAAACAACGCTGAACCTCAAAAAGTAGCAGAAAGTAACCCCTAAGTTAGGAAAAATAAAAGTAAGTCCCATGATTACACCAGTTTTTTGCCTTGAGAGAGATTCCTGGTCACAGTGTACGGTGTAAGAGTGGACACCAGCAGCTTCCCTGAGTTGGCACAGAACTGAGAGTTTGGGGAGAACAAAGTAACTCTAGTGTACAGGACAGCACATCAGAGAGAAACGATCTGCAGAGTGAGAACTCCCAGACCTGCGAAGGATCTCCCGCAGGGTTTCGCTGGGTACTAATCAGAGTGTGTGTTAGGAAACAAAAGAGACTGAAGAAGGAAAGTCTCCGAAAGTTAGCAATATCGGGTTCTCTAAAAAGGCCAGGGCTAGTGTCTCTTCCCAGAAGCCATACTGGAAAACCTTAAGATTCATGGAGCCTTGGGAAAGTACACAAAAATTTAGACATACTCTTCTGTGACTTGTTTCCTGGGAGAATATATCAAAGAATGTTTGTTGACTGTATTTCAATTGCACTTCAAGATCTGTTGAGAATAACACACGATGTTTCCCCTTGTGTTTGTTAATGTAATGTCATAGGACAGATCCCTTAGGATATAGATTTTGAGATAAAGATTTGCATGTGGAGTGCTAGTAAGGGAATTTCTCAGGATCAAGACCTGTGGAGAAGTAAAGACAATAGGATTGGGCAGTGGGAGAATTTGAGCATGCCATAATATGGTCAAAACAAAGGTTTTAGACATCTCTTGGGAAGCTGGGGAGCTGTGGTGGCCTTACAGCATTTTCCTGAATTCAGGCAAAAGTGACATAGGATTTAGAATGCTCCCCAAAGGGAACATAGGTAGAGTAGCTCTCTAGCCAGTTACAATTGCCTGCCATACTTTAAGATCTGTCATCCATGAACACTCCCAGCCACTGACTAAATGAATGCTTCAGTTCCGGGCATGGATAAATTTAGGCAACTCACCACAGTATACACCCCATTAAAACAAATAGTTATACTGATTAATTTACGGATATTTAACAGGTCTTTCATAATGTGATAAAAATTCTACATCATCATGATATATCATCAATTTAATACATTGCTAAAATTAATTTTCTACTATTTGGGGTGATATGTTGCCTTTATGTTTATGAAAGTCATTAGTAAATATAATTTTTTCTTATTCTTTTCAAGTTTTCATGTCACACATAATCTTCCCTTAAAAAAATGTTGGAAAGTATTAATTCATATCTGCTCTCCAAAAGAGTTTATATAGGATTGATTTTATTTCTTCCTTAAAGATTCAGAAGAATATACTGTTGAGGCTATCTGGGTCAGGAATTTTATTTAAATGGGATTGTTTTTTAATTTCAAATAATTTCAATAAAAGTTAACTAGCTTAAATTAAAACAACAAATTTACTCACTTCTACATCTATGTGAACACTGGTGTGCTAATTCCTGGAGACCTAAAACATCATGATTGTCCACTGATCACAGCACAGACTTCTGTGGATCTGTTGTTCAATGAAGTTTTAGCTCAGATCAGTGTCACAATGGGTCCAGCTGGCTTCCAAACTCGTCCTGTGATTATTTCTCAGGTTTCAGAATGAATGATTGAAGTTCACAAATAAGCAGTTGGCAGAGTCCCCATACTGTTTCCATGACCTATGGCTTAAGAGCTTACTATAGTAAGGAGGCCAATGGGAAGCCAATGAAAGTCTTTTACCTGAAAAAATAGTAAATTAAAAACAATGCCATATTCCTGGAAGGATTGAAAAGATTCGTGCCATCATCGGGCAATTGAAGGATTCAGGAGTAGTGATTTTCAACACATCCTCATTCAACTTGTCTAATTGGTCTGTACAGAAAAACAGATAAATGCTGGAGAATAACAGCAGACTATTATAAACTTAATCAGGTGGTGTCTCCAATTGCAGTTCAAGTTCCAGATGTGCTTTTGTTTCCTGAGCAGATTAATACGTCCCCTGGTAACCAGCATGCAACTATTGATTCGGAAAATGCTTTTTTCTTTTTTTTTTTCCCCTCTCTAGACCTTTTACAAGGCCAGCTATTTCAGCTTTTGCTAACCTAGTTCAGGGTTAAATCAGCGCTCCAGACCTTTGTCACCGTTTAGTCCATGGGGTCTTGATTTATCTTCACTTCCACAAGAAGCCATGCTGGTCAATTACATTGATGATATCATGCTGATTGGACCTAGTTTGCAGCAGATAGCAATTATTCTAGATGTGTCAGAGAAAATAAATAAAACTCAAAAAGTGCAGGCACCATTTGTCTCTGTGAAATTTCTAGGGGTCCAGTGATATGAGGCATGTTGATATCCTTTCTAAGGTTAAATTAATTGTTACATCTACTCCCTCTTACTACCAAAAAGAAGCACAGCACCTTTGGATTAGGGAGGCAACACATTTTTCCTTTTTGTATGCTACTCTGGTTCAGTGAGCCAGTGACCTCCAAAGCTGATAGCCCCAGATCAACAGCGTATTTTGAAACAAGTCAGGGCTGATGCGCAGGATTCCCTGCTACTTGGGTCATGTGATCCAGTAGATCCCATGGTGGTTGAAGTGTCAATGATACATATGCTGTTTGCATCCTTTGGAGGCCCTATCAGTGAATGGTAGTGCAGACTGTAAGGACTTTGCAGCAAAATCCTGCCTTGTTCTCTGGATAACAACTCTGCTTTTAAGACATGAGATGTTACCGGCTGTGGCCTCCTCCACCAAGCCATAACACTGGGCATGCACAGCAGCACTCTGTTGTCAGAGGAAGCAGTAGACAGGAGACTGGTCTTGAGCCAGGCCCTTAAGGCAAGTTGTGCTATATCACCTCCTCACTCCCAGCCTGGATCTGTGGTCTCATCAGGAGTTCTCTGTAACTGGTTGACAGAAGAAGGAGAGACGTGGACCTGGTTTAGAGATGGTTCTGGGATAATTTCTCCAGGAAATTCTCCAAGATGCTCTAAATTAGCACCATATATATACTACTGTTTCTCCCATAGCCAGGATTCACAGGTCCAGGAAACAAGGAGTAAAAATGGAAGTGGATTGGTTCCACAAACAGTTACCCCTAATGAATCACTAACAAGGTTTTTTCTTCCCATCCCAATGACTGTAGGCTCTGTTAGTCTAGATGTCTTAATTCCAAAGGGAGAAATGCCTCCATCAGGAAATGTGACAATGATTGCATTGAACTGGATGCTGAGGCCAACCACCCAGCATCTTTGGATTCCTCATGTCTCTGAATGGACAGGCAAAGTGCAGGATTACTGTACTGACTGGAGTCATTGATCCTGATGACCAAGTGGGAAATTGAGCTGCTATTGCAGATTGGAGGTGAAGAACAATATGTGTGGAATACGGGTACCGTGGGCCATCTCTTAGCACTATAATAGCCTGTGATTATAGTCAATAGAAAATTACAAAAATCAATTTAGACAGGACTTTTAGTGATGCAGTTCATTCAGAAGTGAGAATTTGAGTCACCCATCAGGTGAAGAACCATCACTAGCTGATATGCTTGTTGAGGACAAAGAGGATCTAGAATTGATAGTGTAAGAAAGGGGTTTAAATACCGTCTATGACCATATAACCACTTACATAAATAAAGACCAAAATAGGTAGAATTGTTTATTTCTTACTTTTTTATAAATATGCTTATGTATATATTGTCCAGATATTTTTATTCTATTCTTGTATACCTTTATCATCTAACACAAGATACATTGATAATGATTAACTTTATATCACAGTATTTACATTATAGGATATCAAAAGAGAAGAGAGAACATTATATAATGAAATTACATCCTCCTCTCAGGAGAAGGTTAGCATATTTTCAGTTGTAAATAAAATAGTTGTCATGCAAGGCAAAAGTATTCCTTGGGTATTGTTCTTATTCTACTTACCTGGTTAAACCTTGATTGATACATTTTATAATCCTATAAATTCATTGAGACATCTATTTCCAGGAGTACAGAGTAAAGTGGGAATTATGCATTGAGTATTCAATTTTGTACAAGTGATCTTGAATAAAAACGGTCTTGAGGAGTTTGGGAAATAAAACTAGAATGGATTGAATAAACAACAAGAAGGAGGAGAAGAAGGAAGAGGAGGAGGAGGAAGAAGAGGAGGAGGAAGAGGAGACTCAAACTCTTTAAGAAAAAAATAACAATACAATAACCACACTAGGAAGTAGAATCAAGAGACAGCTTATATTTTGACAACAACAGAAAGTTAAAAATAGACCTATCATACTTGTATGGTAATAAATAGCAGCTTGGGAAAAATTATGCTGCTGGAAAGAAAGGGCTTGGACATTCCTAGATCATGAGCCTGGAAACAATGAAATGAATGGATTGGGAGACATTACACAAATTACTGTACTCGTTTCAGATGCAAGAATAGCTCATCTGCATTATCAGGATGAAATGAAGAGCGTATCGATGGACCAAGAGCTGGTTGCTGGTGATACAGAGGTTGGGGAGTTATGGGTAACTTCCTCTTAATTCTCTTAACTGTCCAATTGTTTTCAGCATAGTAGGACGCAAGATCATCTGTTAAGAGTGAGCATGGGAGAAGATGTGGAGAAAGTTTGGAGAGAAGAAAGTGTATGAAATTATAATCTCCAAAATTAAAAGAATGCATGAAGTAGGTAAATATTATTATAATATCATTTTGTTATTAATCACGACATCATAGTAACAATACTATTAATTGCCTATATCAGGTCTGTTTTGATTAATTTAAACACTTACACAGAATATTCAGCATGTTCGGCATGGTTGTGTTTTTTTTAAACAATATATTCAGCTACAATGGTGTAGAAATGGAGTAGTTGAGAAGCAAATAGTTAACTGGGATATGGGTTTGCCAAATACATATGACGATATAAGAGAGAGGGGCAGATTAAGGAATGAGGGTGGTGGAGTGAGAGAGAGCCAGAATCAGAAAGTGGGAGGGGAAGAGAAAATGAAGAGCAAAGTCAATGTTAAGATTATGGTTGGCAGAGCTGTGGTTGATAAAAGTATGTTTCTGTTAGGAGTAAGAATGTCAATGAAATGTGAATTTGGATATTGAATATCAATTTCAATAATAACTATGGAAATCACATCATGGAGAGAGTGAATCAGTGGTCAAAGCCATGCATAAAAGAAGGGTGGTGACCAGGAGGTCTAATCACCAGGAGATTCTTGATACTCCCAGGCATAAGTTGCCATTGGGACAGGCTGATGGCCAGTGTCTCAATGTAGCTGGGTGTTTGAAGGAGGAAGATAAAGATATGTTTGGAATTGGCTTTAAAGATCAAAACCAGGGAAGACACTGATGACATTCACACCTTGAGATATACGGGGTATGAAAGTAAAAGAGCTTCTGCTAGAAAAGATCACAGCATGGTGAGAAAACTTTTCATAATTTCTTGGGGATTTGAAAGCCTCAGGTAGATACTCTCTGTTATTGGCATGGGCATTTTGAATGAAATAGATGCGTATCTACAAAACTTATGATCTGTATATGGACTTACAGTAGATATTAAGGGTATCTGTGTGATTTTCCAGTTTCCGTTCTTGTGTGAAGTTCAAATATATTGCCTCTCTCCTTATTTCTTAATATATCACTCAAATTCTTTATTTTCTTGTGGCACAGTACTCTGCAAATCTCATTGCAGGATAAAGGTAATCTCTTTACACAGTGAGAAATGGGAAAGTTTTTTACTCTTCCAGTGCCCTTAGTTTAAGTGTTGTCCTTATTAAACTAAAATTTTTATAATAAACTATGATTTTCTTTTCTGATTTTACAGCTCTTTATATATGTATCCCAAATTATCATTTAAAGTGGAGATAAATCTCCACTTAATGTGGTAATTTGGAATTTCATGGCAATTCAAGTGCTATGACAATTTCTAACATATTTATATTTAAAAATAGCTGACATGCATGTCAAATTTATTTTGTCAATCAGTGTTGCTGCTAAAGAGTTTTGGAGCAGACCACTTTATCAGTGTTGCACAAAAGTTAATCTTCTGAATCCAAGTTGAAGAAAATAGAGAAATAAAATGAAAAGTAAAAGCATCACCATCCACACCTCTGACCCTGTACATGGATCCCACTGCATATTGCAGCAATGCTCACTGCTGCCGGAGACGATTCTCCATCAACTCTACACTTTTTGTGTGTGGGGAGGACATTTCTGCTACTTTGAAAGAGAGGAAAACTATGTTATTTTCTTTTAAGAAAAACTCTTTTATTTTTATTCCAATAGCTAATGGTGCAAGTGGTTTTCGGTTACATGGATTAACTGCAGAGTGGTGAAGTCTGGGCTTTTAGTACACCTGTCATCTGAATAATGGGCAGTGTATCCAATAGGGACTTTTTTATTCCTAGCCCCTCTGCCACCTTGCCTTTCTCTGAGTCTCCAATGTTTATTATAGCACTCTGTATACCGTTGTGTACACATAGCTTAGCTCCCACTGCATGAGAATATGCAGTATTTGGTTTTCCACTTCTGAATGACTTCCCTTAGAATAATGGTCTCCAATTCCATCCAAGTTGCTGCAAAATACATTATTTCATTCTTTTTTATGGCCAACTAGTACTTAATGGTGTATAGATATAAGTAGAGATAGAGATACGTAGATATACCACACATCTTCTTTATTCACCCATGAGTTGATGGACACTTAAGTTGATTATATATATTTGCAATTGTCAATTGTGCTGTGATAAAGATATGTGTGTAGGTGCCTTTTTGATATAATTACTATTTTTCCTTTGGGTAGATTCACAGTAGTTGGATTTTTGTATCAAATGATAGATCTGTTTGCAGGTTTTTGATAAATCTCCATATTGTTTTCCGTAGAGGTTGACTAATATGTTTTCATCATTCAATATTTATTGATACATTTGTGGCAAGGACTGGTGGCCATGGGGTAATAAATGTATACTCCTTCCCTTCTTACCTGTGGGCATGAGTTCAAGTTTTTAGTTGTAAGTGACAGAGACTATTGTGGTTGGCTTAAACACAAAGGAATTCATCAAAATTACGTTAAATTACTAATTTTCTTGAGGCTTGGGTACTGCTTTGGATTTTGGTACAAAATCCAAAAGTATGCCAGAGATCTATCACCAGCAGTAGAACTGCATTTTCACATTTCCACACCTCTGGTCCTGTGCGTGAATCTCACTGCATATTGCAGCAATGCTCACTACTGCCAGAGATGATTCTCCATCAACTCTACAGTTTTTGTGTGTGTGTGACTTTTACCTATTGATATGGTTTGGCTGTGTCCCCACCCGAATCTCACCTTGAATTGTAGTTCCCATAATTTCCATGTGTTGTGGGAGGGACCTGGTGGGAGATAATTGAATCATGGGGGTGATTTGCCCCCTACTGTTCTCTTGGTAGTGAATAAGTCCTATGAGATCGGGTGGTTTTATAAGGGGAAACCCCTTTCTCTTGGCTATCGTTTTCTCTCTTGCCTGCTGCCATGTAAGATGTGCCTTTTGCCTTCCACCATGATTGTGAGGCCTCCCCAGCCACGTCGAACTGTGAGTCTATTAAACCTCTTTTTCCTTATGAATTACCCAGTCTCGGGTATGTCTTTATTAGAAGCATGAAAATGGACTAATACACATACCATGAGTATATCTCATTGGCAAAGCCTGCATCCAAGCTGTAAGGGAGTCTGAGAATGTAAGTGCAGGAAATTCTTAGCATCTTTAGTGGAGAGGGAGAGTTACCTTCCTCCAAATAAACTCAAGCATGTCGTAAGAAATCAATCCAAATATTTAATAGCCAAAAGAAATGCCAGATATGTGTAATAAAGAGTATTCGTTCTTTGGATTATTTTTCTGTTCTCTTTATGTTCACAGAATATTAGATTATTTTTTCATCATTACCTTTTTTCCTATAAAAGAAATAGTGTTAATGGCTGATATTTAATTCATTTTCACAGTAGAGAACATGCCATCTCATCAGTTTTGCTACATTCACTCACCACTTATATGTAATTTAATATTTTATTTTAAGGTAATATGAAAATTAATACCATATTTTTAAAAGAGAACTGTAAATTACTACCATAAATAGAAAAACAATATATTATGCTATAAATTATATTTACTTGTGGAAACAAATGTTATCACATTTAATTTCAGATGCTGGTGCCCATGAAATGTTCTCAGTCAGAGTTTGTCTTTCTCCTTTTTCGTAGCCATTACTAGAGTATTTATTGTTTCCTTGTTCATTTTTGCCCCTTCCCAAAATATGTTAAAAGGCTTCATTTGTCTTCAAGATGCAGACTCAGAACCTATACTAATGCCCAGCAGTCAGCAGATCCTCAATTTGCTGATTAAAGTAATTTACAAACTACTAGAAAATAATGTAATTGGGAGGAACTTTTTCTTTGTGTACTTCACTGTGTTTTAGCCCCACATACCACCTTTTGTACACATTGTGAGGAGAACATATTTAAATTCGGGGAACCATTGATCCATGGTATTTGATACAGGATGTACTTAGCTCCTCATGCCAAGTAAAATATGAATTGCCAGAGAAATCATGATATGTAGGTTTACTTTATTTTTCTTGGACATTACAAGAATATAAAACCTGATCATCTATTTCTTAATTTCCTGTGTGATTATGAAATAGATGTTTAATTCTGGATTATTTATATATGGCAATATTATATCTCAATATGAACATTTTAAAACTTCCAGTTATTATTCCTTCACTTCTTTCTATGAAAAGAGTGAAAGTTAGTGGGGATTAAAGCCAAAAACCAGATAAATACAAATGCAAGGAAATACTTGGAGAAGTGCCAGAATATGTGGCTTTGCCCATGGTAAGCACTAAACAGATGTTTGCAAGATAATAATAATAACACATTTTCTAAAAGTAACTACTTTGAAAGGCAATGCGCACTGAATGTTTAGGTTGGTATGTTGTTTCGAAGTTGCTAATCTTAGCACCTTAAAGCATCACTTTATACATTTTAATAAATGTATTATGTGAGTTTAATACTCCTAAATGCTTCTAAATACTGCTTATACTTACTATATTAAGACAACCATGTTTGTTAGAATGTCAGGAATAATGAGGACACTGAGTGTAAATTGTTCCTATAAAAGTCATTATATTTGTTTAGTTATAGAATGTTTATGAGGGGACTTAACTGAACTGAAACATGTTCCATGTAGGTAACTGCAAGGATGGCACTTTTTTGGAGTTTATAGTAAGTTGGCTTTTGATTGCATAATTTCATGATATTTTTTCAGAATACCTTAAGAAAGAAAAAGACGACATTTTGTGAATTCGCCTCTGTGAATTGTTTTGCCAATCTACTTAAATCCTAGCATATGAGACAACATAATAACTTCCACACAAAGAGTTGTTTGTATAACCTGCTTGTGATGTGGCAGTTCCAAATTAAAACATTGAAGGAAACCCTTGACGGTAGACACCAGAGAGCATTGTTTCTCCACAATAAATGTCATAATTTCATCAAAGGCATGCAATGGTGGCAAAACACCTTTACATATTAGTGTATTATAGTCCTTTAGAAAGATTGACACCTCATTAAGAAGACCTTGCCTACCTTTGACAAATCTCGCAAGTCAGTTGTCTCTTTATCCTCATGTCAAGTAAAATAGGAATTGCCAGAGAAATCTTGCAATATTATTTTCTCATTTCCCTTTTATCCATTCACATAAAACTAAAAGAATTGTTAAAGGAGGCAGCATACTGCAATGGAAGCTGTGGCAACTTGAAATTTATCTGTTACTTATGAAATAATTTAGTCTCACTTGAATTAGTATCCTAATAAGATGCTAAGGTAAAATTCAAGCTTATGAAATTATTTCATTTCTCAAAGCCTTAGCTTCCTCACACGTAAAATAGAAATAAAAGAATTTATGATAGATTTGTTCTTAGAATTAAGTGAGACACAGTCTGACAAACATCTCGTATGTGCTTGGCACATTAAGACTGGCAGATAAACAGGGGCTCCCTGACCATTGTTCCTTAACACACAAGGCAAGGGAGAGGACCTGTGCGAAACTAACCAACTAGCCACATATCCATCCAGGATAAGTATAACTGGTATAGTCATTTACAGCCTTGCATATGCATACAAATTATTTAAAGAATTTTCAAAAAAATCAGGGGTTTAGATGTTATCTCAGACACCCGAAAATGCTCTTGAGAAAATAGTGATCAAATAAACAACAACAAAACCTACAATTTGGTTTAATAGAGAGTTTAAAACACTAAGTTTTTAATTATTAATATTCGCTGTGTGCCAAACACTTAAACTACCTCAATTTATCTCTAAAAACATTAAGAAAAACGTGCTGCAACTTTAGCTGTTTCTTAGACAAGGAAACAGCCTCTCAGAGAAGTTAAATATCCTCCTGACATTCACACGGCAAATAAATAGTTAAGGCAAGCCAGGTTCCAGAGTCTGTGAATATAATGAGTATGCTATGCTGTACATACGGACGGTAATATGAAAAATTAGCTAAAAATATATACTCAAAGGAACAGAATTGCCTAACTGAATGTTCAGTTCATATTTATCCTCAGTGGAAACTATGTTAGCTAAGAGCACTGTTTTTTTCCATTCATTTCCAAAGACACACACACACAAACACACACAGACACACACACACACACACACACACACACACACAGACATCCCTTACGAACTGCTGCAACTTTGCTTACACCAGAGAATAAAATGCTTCCTTTTCTTCCTTCCATCTATATTTTGAATTGTTGTACTCTTACTGTATTTTAGACTTCCATCATTGGTTTGCATATCTCATTTTTCCCTATTTGCATATTTTAGCCCCTTCAAATGGTCAATAACTTTGGGGAATCTGACCAAATTTGTTGTATCCATAATTATCTCACTCTTAGATCACCTCACTGCCTCTACACTTTATGATTCAAAAAATGTGTATCCTTGGGTCGAAGTTATTGGCAAAAGTCATTACCTCAAAATTGTTAAACCCAGTGATTATTTTAAGTCTTTGGCTTAGTTGATATTTTTATAGCAGTACTTGATCTCATTTTCTTTAAACACTATCCTGCGTAGATTTCTTAAATACCTCTTGCTGTCTCATAAGTCAGTATCTGTGGTTTCCAGATGTGTGCAACCTATGGTATCCTGAGCATCCTATCCTAGATGGCCTTGGAATTTATGCCACGTCCAGTCTCATCATAATTCATCTATACTCTCTATACTGTTAGACACATTGCTTGCCCATGCAGATGCTCAACTTAAAAATCTTTAAGTCCTATTTATCTTCCACATTCAATAACCACTTCTAACCCAAAGATCAGTTCATCATACTTTTAACACCACTTGTTTTGGTACTCTTATTTTCAGCTTCAGTTCACTAGAGTTAGTGACTAACTCTAACACAAGATAGTTGATTAATACATATTTATTAGAAAATAAATAATTAATGAATAATAATACATGATTAAGTAATATTTCTTTGAATTTATGTGAAATAATGGTGTTATTGTTGCAAAGCAATGTTTGAATCTTTCACCTAATGATTTGCAGCAAAGTCAAGTAGGGACACTAGGATATCGCCTTAAACTCTCAATACTGCTAGTATACTAATTTGGAGCAGGCAGGTGGAAGAAACTCATCATCTATTTTAT
Source organism: Trachypithecus francoisi (assembly GCF_009764315.1). Lineage (NCBI taxonomy): Eukaryota > Metazoa > Chordata > Mammalia > Primates > Cercopithecidae > Trachypithecus > Trachypithecus francoisi. The sequence goes on along the minus strand of NW_022681454.1, from coordinate 173,049,232 downwards.
TGCAGACAGATACATTTTTAAGAACATGCTACTGAATGTATTAGTAAACATACCATTTCCAGTTATGTTTGAGAGAAAAGAAATTAAAACTGATCTTACATGTTAATGCAAAACAATTAAATTTTCTTCTGGAAGGAAAAGGAAGAAATTACTGACTTGAATATAGAAAAATGAGAGTTTATTTACCCTTAGTCTTTCATTTTTACCTTCAATTGATTGGGAATGGCATGGAGATTGGTTAAAATCAGTCACCAGATATTTTTGCCAAAATATTTACTGTCTTTGCCTATATATCTGTTGAGCATCTTGTTCAACTATGTGGTTTATTTGTTTAATGATTTCTACCAGGTTTCCTTTAACATATATTGAGTCAGATACTTCTCAGTGTCTACAATCCCCTGATAATATGATAGGTCGTTAGGATGAATTTTTACTTATTCAAGGTATCATGTGTTTGAATTCTACACAAATGTATTCAGGGAGTGATCTCTTCCTTCTCTTTCTCACTCCCAGCCCTTTCCTTTCTCACTCTCTCCTGAAAAAATCCATCCATGCATCATATGAAAAAAAGGAGAACTTATTAAAATCCTTGATATTTGCTGGGAAATCCCTCTCACAAATTCATTAAGCTTATATTTTTTATTTCTTATTCTAATACATGCTTCTCGACAGGCATAGTGACTCATGCCTGTCATCCCAGCACTTTGGGAGCCTGAGGTGGGAGATCACTTGAGGCCAAGAGTTCAAAACCAGCTTGTACAATATAGCAAGATTCTGTCTCTACAAAAAAAGAAAAAAATAGCTGGCATGGTTGTGTATACCTCTAGGTCCAGCTACTCAGAAGATTGAGGGGGGAGGATCATGTGAACTCAGGAATTTAAGGCTACAGTGAGCTATGATGCACTCTAGCCTGGGCAACAGAGCAAGATTCTGTTTCTTAAAATACATAAATACATAAAAATAGTGCATGCTTCTAAATTCTTGATCATATAGATGATTTTAGGAGTCATTGAACATTACCGTTCTTCTTTTATCAAATGATGAAATCAGTAGTTTATTCCTTTTTTAAAGCCTCCAACGTCTTTTTCATTTGAGAGAGCTGAGACACGGATGCCTCTGAACAACTGCGGTAAAAGTCAACTTAACATCGTTCTTTAAACCATTAGAAAACCTTATAAAAATCTTCCAGTCAACTTAGATCCTTAAACTTCTTGTCTAAATATAGGAAACCACATAAGTAATTTTAGGAAAATATTTCATGCTTTCATCTTTTAACCAATACTTTTCATTTACTATTATTTGCAAATTATTTATTTTGAGCAAGTCACCGAGTTGCTGGGACATTGTGTGCATATGGAAAATAAGCAATGCCGCTCCAACTTACGTGGTGCTCATTGTCTAATATGGGAAGGGAGGTATTTATTAAAGAATTATATAAATAGCTACAATTAAAATTAAAATTAAGATGAATATGACAAAGGAGAGGTGAGTCGTTGATGATAACACACACAGTGCATGCTTATCACCTGTCTCCCATGTGTCAGGCACCTCTATACTCTGTAGCTGCAGAAGTGAACCAAAAATTAACTCTCCCCTGTAGTGAGGACAACAGTCAAGTCAGATAGATCATAAAAGGTTCTCCTTGATTGAGCTGAGATCTGAGAGAAGTGTTGGATATAACCAGATAAAATGAATGAGTGGGGTTAGGAAAGAAAGCATCAAAGAAATAGATACAGTACATAAAAAAGAAAGAAAAATGCCTGGAGTATAGAGAGAAAGGATAGAGTGGTCAAAGTTGCAGATGGAAAGATAGATGCACAGTCTATGCAAAGCCTTATGTAGTACCTTAGGAGATGTGTCTCCTTAAGCAATGGAAGGCAAGCCTTTCAAAACATGACTCAGGTTGCTTTTCTTTTAAACTTGTTACTGCTTGAAATGTAGCAGGAAGATTGGAAAAGGCTAAAAATGGTTGTAGAGAAACCCTCCAGCAAAATACTGTACTTGGTAAAGTGTGAGATGATGATGACTAAGTTAAGAACGTTGGTATTAGAGTTGAGAGAACCACAAGATTTGTAATAAACCTAAAAAAATAATGACAGGTTTTGGAATATATTGAATGTAGATATAAGACAGATGGTGTCAAGATGATTCTTCAGTTTCAGATTTGCACTGCTAGACAAATGGGACTGACATTCCCTGAAAGATGAAATATCAGAAAAAGGATTTAGTTTTGTGGGCCAAAGAAGAAAATCAGAATATTATTTCTTGAACAAGTTCTGTTTGAGGAGCCTTTCACATGTGTGATTTGACTTGCTACATAAATGTTTGACTCTCCAGGCTTGGAATTTGGAGAAGTTGTGAGGCTACAGATACAGTGACCATCCATATACAGGTGATATTTGAAACCACAGGAGTAAATGAACGCACGTGATTATTAAACAAGAAAAGATCGATGAGACCCAATTGCAAAAAATCTCACATGTAGCTGTTCAATGGAAGAAGATAAGATGGCAAAACAGCTATAGAAGTAGTAGTGAAAAATGTGGAAATTAAATAAAAACAGTGTTAAGACATTATAGGCAAGGGACTAAAAGTTTGGAAGGAAATAGGACTGTTTAACAATGGTGAATGCTACTGGAAGTTCAAATCACTTAACGGGTACAATGTCTGTCATTCAGGTTATGACTACCCTGAAAGTCCTGACTTCACCACTACACAATCTGCACATATAAAAAAATTGCACTTGTAACTCATAAATTAACACAAATAATATGATAAACAATAAAGAAAAAAAAACACAGAAAGAAACAAAGGCTGGAAAGTTTGATGGATTGGACAACACGAATGGCTACGGTCACCTTAGTAAGAGCTAATTTGATGGAAATGATGTCTGCTAATCAGTTTCCAAAAAAAGCTATAAGAAAATTAAAACTGTGTTGTGATTATTTCCTAATTATTTTTTTGGCATATAGTGGTACAATTTGGGGAGGAAAGCTGGAAACGCATTTTTTAAAAATTGCTTTCTGGACTAATTAACAATTTATAGTGAGAGGTGAAGCCAGCTGGACTTCTGGGTTGGGTGGAGACTTGGAGAACTTTTCTGTCTAGCTAGAGGATTGTAAATGCACCAATCAGTACTCTGTAAAAACACACTGATCAGTGCACTGTGTCTAGCTAAAGGATTGTAAATGCACCAATCAGCACTCTGTAAAAACGCACGAATCACTACTCTGTAAAAATGCACCGATCAGTGCTCTGTGTCTAGCTAAAGGATTGTAAATGCACCAACCAGCACTCTGTAAAATGGACCAATCAGCACTCTGTAAAATGGACCAATCAACAAGATGTAGGCGGGGCCAAATAAAGGGATAAAAGCTGGCCACCCCACTCAGCAGGGGCAACGCACTTGGGTCCACTTCCATGCTGTGGTAGCTTTGTTCTTTTGCTCTTCACAATAAATCTTGCTGCTGCTCACTCTTTGGGTCTGCACCACCTTTATGAGCTGTAACACTCACCATGAGGGTCTGAGGCTTCATTCCTGAAGTCAGAGAGACTATAAACCCATCTGGAGGAACAAACAACTCTTGACGCACCAACTTTAAGAGCTGTAACACTCACTGTGAAGGTCTGCGGTTTCCCTCCTGAAGACAGCGAGACCACGAACCCACCAGAAGGAAGAAACTCCAGACACGTCTGAACATCTGAAGGAACAAACTCTGGACACACTGTCTTTAGGAACTGTAACACTCATTGTGACAGTCCATGGCCTCACTGAAGTCAGCAAGACCAAGAACCCAATGGAAGGAATAAATTCCAGACACAATAGCTCTTCTAAATATTTAGTATGTAAAAGGATCAGGCAGCAGAAAATGGGATTATTTTAGAAAAGTGTAAGAAGTTAACAAAAGAATAGAAGAACATTACTTAATGTATATGAATTAAATGATTTGGACAACGTAAGAGAAAGAGAAGCAATAAGCTCTATTCAGTATTGAAAAATGTGGCTACATTTATGTCTTCATCACACTAAACTGCGATTTTTTTATTTATTATGTACAAATAATTGTAAATATGCCTTTTATAACCATTTCATTTGAATTTTTACAAACTTATCTATTTATGGTGGAGAAAAATACCTTTATCATCCAAGGTTTATATCTATGGTTTAATTGTCATATAAACTATGACAGTAACTTTTCTGTTTTGCAATATGCCATATCATTACCTTCTGAAAGAGAAAGAATTGCTCAGTAAAATAATATATAAATTGATATTTTTGGCCAGGCGCGGTGGCTCAAGCCTGTAATCCCAGCACTTTGGGAGGCCGAGACAGGCGGATCATAAGGTCAGGAGATCGAGACCATCCTGGCGGACACGGTGAAACCCCGTCTCTACTAAAAAAAAATACAAAAACTAGCCGGGCGACGTGGCGGGCGCCTGTAGTCCCAGCTACTGGGGAGGCTGAGGCAGGAGAATGGCGTAAACCCGGGAGGCGGAGCTTGCAGTGAGCTGAGATCCGGCCACTGCACTCCAGCCTGGGCGACAGAGCAAGACTCCGCCTCAAAAAAAAAAAAAAAAAAAAGAGTATTGTTCCTGGGAGAGATTGCTGATCTAGGTTTTAGTGATAAAGTTTTGGTTTTTCTTTTCCATGCTCATGTCAAAACAACAACAAAAATAAAAATGTACATCAATAGATCACATCATGACAATCACCTACTTTAGAAGTAGTTGAAATGTTACTTCTGTGAGAAAATTTGAGATCAAAAACATTGTTCACTGAACTACACAGTCTCTTCACTGACGTTGTTGATTGTGATTTAACTTCTAGCAGAATCTCTGTATCCTTTTATGCACTTGGTCATGAACATTGCAAAGAATGAAAGATGTTGAGTAGTACCAATCTTCAAAATTTTAAGAGCCAAAGACCAACATCTCCTTATTTACTCCACATTATCCCATAGACAGGAGGAATATGTTTTTGAAAGGGTGACGATAGTTAATAATAATGTATTGTACATTTCAAAATTTCTCAGAAAGTTTCAAATGTCTTACCACAAAAATTTAGGTGACAGATTTGTTAATTAGCTTGATTTAATAATTTCACATTGTATACATCATCAAAACATCACATAGTACCCCATAAATAAAATTATAGCCTGTCTAATTAAAATAATATTGATAAATGTAAAGAAAACTATACAAGAAACAAACAAACAAAAAACATAGCTACCTGAGTCCTACCGCAAGTTAAAAAAATTTTTCAAGAGAGATAGTTTTTAACATATTTTAAAATTTATGCATGATTGATATATTATGATTATATATTATTATAATATATTTTAATAGGAACATATTTTTTAATTCTCTAAGTAATTCTAATATTCAAATGGACTTGGGAAGTACTGATTTAAATGATTTTACTTTCCTTTACTCAACTATAAAAATAAAAATTTTAGGGAAATCTGAATATTCAGTTTATCATTAGCTTATATGTTTATACATCTGCTGCATTAAGAGTAACTATGGTGTTAAATCAATAATTACTACATTTTCCTGATATTTTCAGGTTATTTTCATAAATGAGGAGACTAAATATGATTTCTGTTTCCATGTATTCATTTAAAATAAATGTTATTGAGGATCTGTTATCCAATTCATAGTTGCTGTTATGTTTCGTCTGAACATAGAGAGATAAAACACAAACATTTACATTGCTGGTACTATTTAAGAGTTGGTACTGTTTAGATTAAGTATTAAATTCTGAAAACATAAAGAATAAGAAATGACATGTAGACTTTAAGGGTTTATAATCTAGCTAAGGAAAAAACTGTTGCAAATAAAAATAAAATATAACGAAGTTTGTCCATTTTCTTTCTCTTTCTTTTTTTTTTTTTTTGAGACGGAGTCTTGCTCTGTCGCCCAGGCTGGAGTGCAGTGGCCGGATCTCAGCTCACTGCAAGCTCCGCCTCCCGGGTTCACGCTATTCTCCTGCCTCAGCCTCCCGAGTAGCTGGGACTACAGGCGCCCGCCACCTCGCCCGGCTAGTTTTTTTGTATTTTTTACTAGAGACGGGGTTTCACCGTGTTAGCCAGGATGGTCTCGATCTCCTGACCTCGTAATCCGCCCGTCTCGGCCTCCCAAAGTGCTGGGATTACAGGCTTGAGCCACCGCGCCCGGCCAAGTTTGTCCATTTTCAAAGGTTTGAATAAAATACTGTGTTAGAACAGAAGAATTAATTCTCATAGTTGGATGCGACCAAGTTAATCTCTGCTAAAAGGCAGAAATTGAGCTATGTCCTGAATAGTGAAGAGAAATTTTCAAGATGGGAGAAGGGAGCAAGCATTTTACAGCCAGAAGAAATATTATGTAATAAAGCACAAGAACCCATATTTCATGGTGGGCTTGTGAGCTGTTTGTGTTTTTATATGACTGGAGTTCAGAATTATTATAGGTAATAAATGACTTTGGAAAATGAAGGGGATGAGGCGAGGAAGTGGCAGATTATGAAAACATTCAAAGACATGCTTAAATGTTTATATGGGCATGTTTGTATATATTGATGTATACACTGCCTTGATCTAAACATAAAGTCATCCTACATGGATGAATTACATGAAAAGTGATAGGTACTATTAAAATAATACTAAAATTTGGAGAAATCCAGAAAAATACCAAAAAATAAGAGCATGAAAATGCAATGGAGTGGTGGTATTTCAACCATAAGAAAGAACAATGCATGCTAGGACAAAATAACTGCTTTCCAGATAGCAAAGAAAACATTTGTTTCAGGTGTTCTCTCCCTTTGTGTAAATATGTACAATTATCTATTTAAAATAAGTTAATTGCATTTATAAGCTATAAAGAAATCTAGACTTTTTAATTGTAGTTCCCATGCTATAATCCAAGTGATGTGTGTGGTAGTGTTACCCAGTCATCATCTTTGATTTTTCTCTTTCACACCTCATGTCACATCCATACAGTGAATTCTGTCATATCTATCTCCAAAATATATCATTTAAAAATATGCTTCTCTTCCTATTTTTGCCACTCTTTTAGTTCATGGTACCAACTCTATACCTTGTGTGGTAGGCAGAATTTTAAGATCATCCCCAAGAGTCTCACCACTTATACAAACCCTAGATTTTGATATGTATAATGATATCATAACTGAAGTAAAAGCATGGAGTATTTACAGCTTATAACGGCCTTCTCTTTGGTGTGGCCATGACATTCACACACACAAACACATATGTATAATATATATTATATATGTATATACACGTATATACATATATACATTATATATACACACATATATGCACATGTGTGTATACATCTATATCTAATCAATATCTACATCTATATCTATGTGTGATAGGTTATCATTACCACTATTAGATTACATCATAATTCAATGCTGAAAGAATTTTGTAGATATAATTAAAGACTCTGATTAGCTTATTGATTTTAAGTTAATCAAAAGGTAGAGTTTCCTTGGGGAATCTGATTTAATCATATGGGTTCTTTAAAAGAGTCTCTAGAAGTAGGAAAGAAGCTCTCCTCTTAGTCTTGAAGATGTAAACTGCCATGGTGTGAAGTTGGCTAAGAGATTGATGGACAACTTCTAGGAGCCGAAGTCCTCAGTCCTACAAACATGAAGAACTCCATTTTGTCCGCAACCAATGAGCTAGGAAAAGGACCTTAAGTTCCAGATGAGATCAACACCGTGGCTGTCCACATATGACCCTGAACAGGCAACACAGTTAACCTGTGTTCAATGTCCTAATCCATGAATATTCGGAGGTAATAAACATAGAGTTGACACTTGAGCAACACAGGGGTTAGGATACCAGCCACCTGTGCAGTTGAACATTTAGGAATAACTTTTGACTCTCTGGAAACTTAACAATTAATAGCTTACCATTGACCAGAAATCTTATGGCAACATAGTCAATTAACAAGTATTTTTTGTTTTATATGTATTATATACTGTATTTTCACAATTTAGTAAGCTAAAAAAAAGAAAATGCTTTTAAGAAAATCATGAGAAAGAGAAAATACATTTATAGCACTCTACTGTACTTGGGAATGATTTAAGCTTAGACTGCCTGTTTACACAATGAATAGTCCATCTGAAATGGCGGCACCCGCAGCTGCAGACCTCAATCTATGGTAGATATCAAGCAATTCAGCTTTATCTTCTAAGGTTATGCATCTTCTCTGTTTTTTAGGAGCACTTCCAACATCACAAGTGGCCCTTCATATGCATCTCATGGTGTTATTCAAGTTTTACAGTAGTGCTCTGAACACAATGAAAAATACGTAGGAACCTTAAGAAATCACTTTTTACTGCCATATGCAATTTACTGGAGAGATGCACTGCTTTTGCAGAGATGATTAACGTCACACAGCGTTTTTAGCGGATGCTTGCAACACTTAAGCTCACCCCAAAAGCAACAGGAGGCGGCTTTGAAATTATTATGGCAGTACATAGTAGAGTTAATTATGTGCATGATGATTTAATACTGCCTCCTTATATTTGTTTACATTTCTCTTGGTTGGGAATGGCACCATGTATAGTCTGTAAGTATTTTTGTGTGTAAGTTTTGATGAAGTTTAACCTTGTACAATAGATTTTTGCATATTTTATGGTAAGTGATACAATAGACTAGGATAGATGAGGATCTACATATTTCACGCATTTATAACATAACTAACTTTTCTTCATTATTTCAACAGTTTTAGGTTACGAGGTTCATCTGTGAGTTTTTCATCTTGTCACAAGTCTTCAAAAAGTTTTCCAATACATTTAATTGAAAAACATCCACGTCAGTCAATCAACACAGTCCAAGTTGGCATTGTTCAAGGGTCAACTGCATACTGTTTTAAGCTGTTGAATGTATGGCATTATGTTAATCTGGTTTTGGTACTTGAAAGGAGGATGCAGGTACAGTGGAGATCTAAAATGGTGGGGAAGTTTTGGAACTGAGAAGTGAGTGAAGAAAAATTCTGAGAAGCATAGTAGAGAAAGTCTAAATCACTGAGATAAGGCCTAAATCTTCATCAGACTGCTAGTGATAATCTATACTCTAAAGATGCTACCTCAGTGCAGGCTCAGAAGGAAGTGAGGAACACGTTATTGGAAACCAGAGGAAGGAGGTTACTTGTTAAGTAGTGGCGGAAAGCTTAATTCTGCAGTTATACAGAAAGCAGAATTTGTAAAGAAAGAACCTGGCTACAGCTAGGGAGATTTCTGAGTAAAATGTTAAAGTATGTACCCCCTGTCTTCTTGCTGCTTATAGCAAAATAGGAGAGGAAAGAGATACATTAAAGGAAGAACTGTTAAATAAAAAGGAACCAGGCTAGATAAAGTTGTAAGTTCTCTGCCTCTCCAGATGGCAAAAACGTTAAGTATCAGAAATATCTGCCAAAACCAGTATAGAGAAAGACCGAATGTATGACTACAACCTTTCGTTAAATTTCAGATTGATCGAAAGATCAAAGTAGCCAGTCACAGAAAGGACCTTTTCAAGAGACGGGGAACACGCCTCACATTTCTTTTTACTCAAGCCAGAGGGCCTCTAGAAAGCTTGAGGGTATTGTCCCTCAGCCACTTCAGCAGAAGCCTAAGACAGAGACAGGATTATCTCACTAAAGATCTGTGAATGTGACTTTTGTCTAATGGAGGAAAATTCTATGAAATCCCCACAAGACCCACAAAGATTTTGAAAAATTCATTTCAGCAGAAACACTGCCAGCTCTGATTGAAATGGACTGAGAGAGTACAAAATGGTAGGAGGTTTTGGGCCCACAGAAATTCTACTGGCAGGAAGAAGGTTATTAAAACTACTCAGTGGCAAATGTGTACTACCTCCGAGAAAAAGGAAGGACGACGCAGAAGACAGAAATAAGAGCTCACACAACTCAGCCGAGAGTTAGTGAGAGTTATTCCCAGGCTTTGAAACCTAATTAAGGGAAATGACGCGTTGCCTACTGTGTTTCAGACTATGATGGCTGGTGACTCCGTTTTACTTTTTATTTACTCTCCTTTTGAAACGGAGTATTGATATAGTTCAGATATTTGTTCCTTCCATATCTCATGTTGAGATGTGATCTCCAGTGTAGAAGGTGGGCCCTAGGGAGAGGTGTTTAGGTCATGAGGGCAGACTCCTCATGAATGGTGTGGTGCCCTCCCCACAGTAATGAGTGAGATCTCAGCCTATGAGTCCACGTGAGAGGCGCTTGTTTAAAAGAGCATGACATCACTCCTCCCTCTCGTTTCCTCTCTCACCATGTGACATACCAACCCCCTCTGTCCTTCCCCTATGATTGGAAGCTTTCTGAAGCCCTCACCAGAAGCAGATGCTGGAGACATGCTTCATAGGCAGGCTGCAGAACCATAGGCCAAATAAATCTCTTTTCCTTATAAACTACCGAGCCTCAGACATTCTTTCACAGCAATGCAAACAGACTAATACAAATATTTACAATCTATACCTGCTATCCCTTGCTTTTATCTTCATTGTTTGGAGTATTAAAAACCAATCATTTGTCTCTTTAATGGGGGGCTGGTGGGGAGAGATAGAGAAGTGCCCTGCCTCAGGACCTGTATAAATCCAGATGGTACAGTATGATTTCTCCTAAGGGACTCATTCACATCTCATTTAGATGATGACATTTTAAACTTTGAGTTGATGAGATGTAGATTTAGACGATGAGATTGTGAAAATTGAGCCATTGCTATAATAATATGCAACTTTTGAGAGTCTTGGGAGAGAGTAAACATATTTTGCGTGTGAGAAAGAAGTAAATTGCGGGTGGATTGTAGCAGGTAGAATTCTCAGACTTCCCCCAGACCCGAGCTCCCTGGTGTCCATGCCTTGTATAATCACCTCCTCTTGAATGTGGGTTGAACCCTTGACTCTGATGGGAAATCATTTCCAAAGTTAGGTTCTATTACATGGAAAAGGTGAAGGGATTTTGCAGATGGAATTAAGGCCCTTTTCAGTTTACTTTGAGTTTATCTGAAGATGATTATTTTGGGTAGGCTTGGACAAATCAACTGAGCTCATAAAAGAGGTTCTGGAAGTCGGTGCCTCTCTTTCATGTTGTCTTTGAAACATGAAACTGCCATAACTTCCACAGCTTCAAAAACAAAACAACTAATTATGCTAATAGATATATGAGACTGGGAGAATAACCCAAACCTCAGATAAGACCACGGCTGTCAGCTTTATTTCTGTCTGTGTTAACATAACCTTGGATATCTTCATAAATTTTAAGAAGAGAATTATTCCTTATAAAAGGTTACCGCCTACAAGGGGGCCATTCTTTTTTTGAGATAGACTCTTACTCTGTCCCCTCCAGGCTGGAGTGCAGTGGTGCAATCTTGGCTCACTGCCACCTCCGCCTCCCGGGTTCAAGTCATTCTGGTGCCTCAGCCTCCTGAGTAGCTGGGATTACAGGCGCCTGTCACCATGTCCAGCTAATTTTTGTATTTTTAGTAGAGACAGGGTTTTGCCATGTTGGCCACACTGGTCTTGAACTCCCCACCTCTAGTGATTAGCCTCTGTCAGCCTCCCAAATTGCTGGGATTACAGGCACGAGCACCTTACTCGGCCAAGGGGGCCATTCTGACAGATTGGGAAGCACAGCCTCTGGCTGAAACCCAAAGGCAGGCATGTGGAAGGTAGGGAGGGTGGAACCAGGATTTATGCGGATCGGGTTGGCCAAGCATACGTATTTAACAGGTTATAGGAGGAGCTGTGACTATTCGTGAAGGGAGTCCTAACACATGTGTATTGAATAAACATTCACATCACATATAAGCCATGTCTGCTTTGGGATGGAGACTTAACATTAAATGTATTACAGTTCCCTTACAGTTGCCGTTACCATGAAAGTGTTCAGTGCCTCTGTGTACCTTGCATGCCTTCACGTGTGTCCCTGCTTCATAAAGTATAGGAAACTGTAAACAAACTATAATCCATTTAAATGTTAAGTGTTCACCCCGAAATGAACATGGGCTGTATATAACATGCATGATTCTTCAGTCAGAATCATTCCGTGGCTGGAGGTCTCTTCTCAGGAGAAAGTTTTGAAATCAGTCTCTTGTTGAATCAGAGTTGTGGTTATGACATTTGGAACTAAGGCAGGGCCAAGAGGAGTGGTCAGTTAGTCAACAGGCCCTGCCGTGAGTGAGCTGCAATTGTTTTAATGTTGCTTATCTCAGGGCCGGTACTTGTTTAGATAATAGAGAAAAAGAGAAAGCTTGTGGCAGTCAGAATATGGTTTATTCTTGGAGTGCAGGGGTGTGTGCCTTCACCCTTGCCTGGCATGGCTTTAGCTCTTATTCATAATTTGGAATTTGACTTTCATAAAGTGTCTGTTCTGTCAGTCTTATGATTTCTATTTTTAGAGTCAATGCTGCTCACTTGTGTCTCAACTGCAAAAGCAAGAACATCACAAGGCTTGGTAGACCTTCCATCCAGCCGTGGCTGGGAGCTCAGTTTTTAAGGTTTCTCTGGTACCTCCTTGTCCGTGAAAGGCTACATTTGCTCTGTTGGAGGGCTTAGGATTTTACTTTTAGTTTTCACTGTAGTTTTCACTTGTGAGACTCTATGCAGACATCCTTGTAAGGCTATTCCAGGACTGGACTCATGAAAGCTGCAAAGTCAAAGTTTAATCATAAACATTTGTAGTGATTTCTTAGGTAGAAATAAATATCAGATTACTATAATAACTTGTTTACTGTTTTTTCTATGGCAAGTATATATAGTCTTCCACTCTTTCCCCTAGAATGGAACGTATTCTTGCTATAACAACAAATTAAATATTATGGTAGTTTCTGCTTAGAAGTCTTCAATAGCTTTACATTGACCTGCAAATACATATTACCTATGAGAAAAAAACTACAAATTCATTGCATTCTAGTTTCTGCTAATTTACTCAAATTTAGATTCTACTATCCCTTTCTCTTTTAATGCTTAAAATACAAATTACATCCCTTCAATTATCTTAATTCCAGAGAAGGGCCTTCTCTTATGTTATTCTCTCTGTCAGAAATGCATTTCTTAATAGTTTAAGATTAAAAACAATAAAAGTGTTAATTCTGTTTCTCTGCTTATTGTTAACTTTCTTCCCCCCATAGAACCTTGGGTCATTTGGATGCTTACTGTCAACTTTCAGAAAGCCTTTCCTCTCTCCATTTGTAACTAGATATGCCTCAACAATTAAAAACAAGAAACAAAAATCTCCTGTATTCTGTTCCTTTTTTTTTTTGTATTGTACAACTATTTGTTATTACTCATTTCATTTTATTGTTTTTCTCTGGATGACATTGTAACTATGTATCTTGTCTTTCATATTCATAACTATATTCAGTTGTTCCTCAACTTAAGACAGGGTTGTCTAGATAAATCAATCAGAAATTGAAAATGCAATTAATACGCCTAACCTAATAACCATCAGAGCTTAGCCCAGTGTACCTCAAATGTGCTCAGAAAATTTATATTCACATATAGTTGGGTAAAATCATGTAACACAAAGTCTATTTTATAATAATGTGTTGAGCGTCTTATGTAATTCATTGACTACTGCTCTAAAGGTGAAAAACAGAATGGTTGTATGGGAACTTGATGTATGGTTCTACTGAATATGTATCACTTTCACAGCAGCAGAAAGTGGAAAAATTGTGTAGGTACAACTGTTGTAAGTTGGGAACCATACGTAATAAAATGTATATTTGAATTGAATGAAATTAATTCAATTGATGATGTTTTGAAACAAATAGTGGTGTTTCAAAACAAACACCACTATTGCTAATACTGATAACCAGAGGGAAATGTTGCCTATGGACCTTAACAGAACAGAGTGTGAATAGTAGTGGACAATATTCTCAAAAATATCCCTGGAGTCTCTAGAATCACATGTTTCTTTTAATGTCATTTAATATAGGCTGATAGTATCATGCAAACTTCAGTTTAGTCAAAGTGACTTCTCCTGCCAGATGATAATTAATGGGATTCTATTTAGGTGCCAGGCTTATCTATACTTAATCAAAGAGTGAATTGTCCTGAATCTCAATGAATTGGTGGTGTAGGCCTTTATAAAGTTTTTAACATTATTCCTCTCATTTGAGAATTTATGGTAACCAGAAAAAAAATAAAGTTTTTAAATATTGTTAATTAGAAATGGAATGCCTTGATTTAGAAAGTAATGATACTGTTGACATTTTTAAACTAAAATTCAAAGGAACTCATGCCTGACTCAATCTCTATAAGAAAGTGGATCAAAGAGTATTTATAATAAGTTATGACATATAATGATAATAACATTGTAATTGCAATACATTTATATATATTACACGTAAATTATAATAAGTTAACTTTGTCATCAAAAGTAAATTGAGGTTAGTTCAATTTAAGAAATCAAACTAAGAGGGTTTTTAGTGTCACAAAACTAAAGCAGTGCCCTGCAAATGTTTTCAGTACATGTTAATATCAATAAAACTTTGAACGTACACACTCAGTACAGCTCTGTTATTTATTAATAAATGCATACATGGTTCTGCTAATACAAGGTGAAGAGGGTGTATATTTCAAAAGGGATTGACAACTTAGAATAAAAATATAAAGACAAAATGGGATATTTAGATAAATCTATTATGTAATGTAATTTATTTCTTTACAAAACCTTTTGTATTCTGAAATGTTTTTGTGTTTTAGACGTTTGGTGTGTAATGGGCACACACAGCATAATCCCTTTATATCAACATCAACTTAGACCTTAAGGAATGGTATGTGTGCACTTAACGATGTTCACCCTTAACAATGAAAAATATTTAAATCTACGTTTAAAGAGAGTTTTTAAAGTAATATTTAATATTTTGGCAGACTTTCTTTCAGATCTTCTTATATTGGTATTATCTTTATGTTATAATACTTTGAGAAATAACTAATTTTAAACCAATTTACATCCAATTGCACTCACATTATTGATCTTTGCCATTCTTGTGTAAACAAGATTATTAAGTCATTTGACTATTTTGTGATGAAATAGTTGGGCTAAATTTGAAAATGCAATTCACATGCCTTTTTTTTTTTTTTTTCTTGGAGCTGGAGTTTTGCTTTTATTGCCCAAGCTGGAGTGCAATGGCATGATCTAGGCTTACTACAACCTCCCTCCATCTCCCTGGCTCAAGTGATTCTCCTGTCTCAGCCTCCTGAGTAGCTGGGATTACAGGTGCCCACCACCATGCCTGGGTAATTTTTGTGTTTTTAGTAGAGACAGGATTTCACCATGTTGCCCAGGCTAGTCTCAAACTCCTGGCTTCAGGTGATCCACTCTCCTTGGCTTCCCAAAGAGCTGGGATTACAGGCATGAGCCACCACACCCGGCCCACTTATCTTCTTTATTGATCTATTGAGATCTGCTAAGGACATTTAGAGTGAGACTGCCACTACCATGTGTTATCTGTGATGTGTCCCTCTCTGAAATAGGCCAAGTGTAGATGTTTGTTTTGATTATTGGGTTAAATATCAATAAATATTTATATTTTATTTATTTATTTATTTTTGAGATGGAGTCTTACTCTGTTGCCCAGGCTGGAGTCCAGTGGCGCCATCTCGGCTCACTGCAACCTCCACTTCCCAGGTTCAAGTGATTCTCCTGCCTCAGCCTCCTGAGTAGCTAGGATTACAGGCGTGTGCCACCACACTTGGCTGTTTTTTGTATTTTTAGTAAAGACGGGGTTTCACCATGTTGGTCAGGCTGTTCTCAAACTCCTGGACTCATGATCCACCCACTTCGGCCTCCAAAAGTGCTGATATTAGAGACATGGGCCATCACACCCGGCCTATATTGTCATCCTTATACATAAAATATCAATATGAATTAATATTCCAGTATTTTACTTTTTCTACAGTCCAAGGAACAGAGTGTACAGATCATGGAGAATGTATCACTCTATAGAACAATTGCCTTAAAGTGGAGAAAGCAATAACATTACCTAGGTATCAATCTGTAGTGTGCACTTTTTTAAATCCAAATTCTCAGTATGCCCCTCCAGAGATTTTTGACTGGGGCCGAACTGTCTGTTTTATTAAAATATACTTTAGGTAATTCTGATGCAATGCAAGATATTTTTTCAGCACAATTTGAGAAGTATTGCTACAGTGCTGTTGAGGTCACAAAAACATAGCTTTTATGTAGACAATGGTTTGAGGAAATACACTGTAGGAACTTGGAATACTAATTAGGAGGCTATAACAACAGAACAGAGTGAGAAATAACAAATCTCTATACTAAAGGAGTTACTATTGTGCTACAAGAAGAGGTATACATGGGATATTTAGAAAGTAAGATAAACAGGAACACAGGATTGATTAATTTTGAAGAACAGAGGGAAAATTATCAAGAATGGTTTCCAGGTTTCAAGCCTGGGTTATGGCACAGAAAATCCTCTTCATTTTCAAATTTGTTAGGCAAATATTGACAAAAAATGCATATGTTAGGGAAAATCAGTGAGTAACTAAAGAAGAACATAAAAAAGGAGAAATAGGTAAAAATGTAATAATTGGGCTCTTCAGCATTTAATTGATGGGATGGAAGATCAGGGTAAGAAGACTGAGAAAAAAAAGGATGGCCACTAAGTACAATTTAAGAAGTAGTTTGTGGTGGGGAGATAAAAAAAATAGGAATTTAGGATAATGTTAGTGACTTTAATGTAATTAATATGGTGGGGTTGACAATCAGGCTACCCTGGGTTGAGAGAACAGGAAATGTGAAAATGGGAAGTGGAGATTGTGAACAAAATCTGATCCTTTCAAGAATCTTAAATAGAAAGAGAAGGTAGGAAATGAGCTTTTGCTTGGGTGCAGGGGGAAATGCAAGTTATAAAGTAGAGGAGAGCATAGAATACAGTACAGATTGAGAGAGAAGGCAGTGAAGTGGAGAAGTCATTACAAAATAAATGTGTGACAGATAGAACTTAATTTGCTTAGGATACCAAACTGACCCCATTCCCTGATGTTCTGAGTTTAACTGCTTCTGCAGACTTCTGAGAGTGACTGCAAGAAAGACAGAGTATGGGCAGAGAAAGGTGGAATATTTCTTAAGGACCAGGATCCAGTGGTATCAAATGTTAGATTAAATCACCTATTAGGTTGTCCATGAATAACAGACATTCATTGCATTTCTTTTAAAAGGTGAGTAAAAATATATGATAAAATCACTGTAGAAACAAAATTGGAAAAAAAAAAAAGTAGAGAAGTTTTACAAAAAAAATACATGCTGTCTTCAACGCTGAATACTATTCCACCCTTTATTTTCAAAGTAAGTTTATGGTGAAAGATAAGTAATACATTTAGATGTGAAAATCATCCTTGGATATGTATACTAACAAGTTTCCTTTTATTCACTGGAATTCGTTGGAGTCTGCCATATTCTAGCATGGCGGGAATGGCACAGGTCCACTAAGCAAGGACACGGCTAAGTCGAAACCTAGTAGGTGTGAGTTGAGTTGTTTCAACATCTCTCACTCCAGGTTAGTTCTACCTTTTTCACTATTTTACTTTAGAAAAAAACTCCGGCGAAAAAGTCAAGGTGAAATGACTATCCCAACTGACACACCCAGATAAATCAGGGAAACATATCTACTTTTACAGACAAACTTCACTGGGTTGGAACAGAGGTGTGTAGGGTACATAGGGAAAGTGTTGGATAGGTAAACCTCTCAGAGTTAAGCACAGCTAGAGCTGGTGAACATAACTTCTGTACTAAATAGCAATATGAGTACACATATTATACTAAAGAACATGTGTTTCTTCTCAAATCTCAACTGGCTGTTATAATCGAACTTTGTCCACCCCTTTAAAGAGTCACAGGCCCTTAAGAAACTGAAAGAGAACAAAGGGGAAACTAAAAGCATGTCAAACCTTCATGAAGCCGTAGGATGACCATGGCTGCCTCCAGAGACAAGGGAGCCACAGTGTAGCCCTCCCTGGATCGATTTTCCTGGTCAATCAGATACCTCTGTACTTGCCAGGCATTCCTGAGGCCACAAAGCCAATCGAGAGCTATCATGTCAGAGTGAGCAAGCTTAATATATGGGACTGTGGTTTTCTTTCATTGTGGCTGAAGTGCATATTTACACAAGTTTGTTTTATAGCACAGATATCTTCACTTCATTTCTTATTCTGAGTAACAGATGACACCAAGGCATCACTCTCTTTGGTATCATTCTTTACATTAGATCTTCTTGGCAGTACAAGGTCTTTACTTTATGCATGGTGACATTTCAGTCATTACCATCGGTCAGAATGCACAACTACCCTTGCCTGTTATCACAAGCAGGACCTTGGGCCCCCAGGCTTTCTCAACCACAGTAAGTCAAATTTCCTGGAAAAGGAGGAGACTCCCTCTAGAAATCTGCTTCGGCTTAAGGTAATGCCGCTTCAAAGAGGTACGCTTGTACTTGGAATCCAAATAAATGATATAAAAATATGCAACAAGTATTTCCTGGCTGGTTTCTTTATTTATATGCATTTCTGGTGAGAGCGTTTCCATTTAAGCAATTCCATCTAATCATAATATCCCTAATACATAGCATTTGATTAGAGCTAGGTATCAGGACCAAAAAGAATAAGGCAGTCACTCAGAACATCACCAACGTATTGCTCTCTTATGTCCTATTACAGCTGATGCGTTGCATAACCTACTGGAATCACTCTTATATTCTCCATTGTCCTTTTGGGTTGGAGAATTGTCACTCAGGAATTGAAGCCAGTGTTTGTAGCTGTGCTGAACTACCAGCACGGTTTTATTGCTCTGTGTCAAATCCAAATCTAGCCAATTTGAGTAATATCACATAAAGACAATAATAAATAAGCCTTTCCTTTTATTTCATTCTTTGCTACATGTCCATTCTCTAATTCTTTATTTTTCTTTTTTTCTTTTTGAATAAGAAATTGAGTGACAAAAAAAGTCCAATGCAATCAAACTAAATTTTAATCTCTGCAGAATCACAAAGATGGCAAATGATAGAGAGCAAAATGTTTCTTTTTTCTTAGATCTTGCTAAACCAGATGTCTGAGGGATTTTTTTAAATGTGAAGAATTAAAACTCATATTTAATCCAACAAACTTTGTGTGTTATCTAGATGTACATTTTATATTGAGAATTACTACAGTAATTGAGAAAATATCATTTCCATAGGACAAGCAGCTGCAGTCAAGAGACATAGATTTTTATTTAAAAGTAAAAAGCTAAAAGTACTACTGTCTAATAGCAGTATGTAAGATGATATTTTAAAAGATCGGGTCATTCATAGTTGCAGAAGCATCAGGCACAGACAGGGATTAGTGACATAACTTCAAACTTGACATTTGATAAACTGTTAGGCACTTATATAGTGGGGAAGTGGTGTCAGATGCCATGCATTAACCATAAATAAACTGACTTTCATGGTGCCATAGCGAAACATGTCAGGCCTGAAGGCGGAGAAGTCACTATGCACTGCATCAAGAGTCTTGCCCAAGCCAGAGATTATGGACTTCTGATGAGATCTTTTAGGTCACAGGTGATGCGAGCTGAACGTCACAGGAAACTAGTACATTAGAGGCAGGTTAAACCATCTTCAGCGATGTTCAACATTGTGGCAATGATTTAGTAAAGGCTAAAATGAATCTTTTTCAGACAATTTGTATTTCTTATCTCAATGAATAAAAATAGCACCAAATCTTGTTGTGTGAGAATATTTCACTCAATTCTCTGAGAGATAATATTTTGAAAATGCATCAAGTGACATGTGCAAGTACAATACATTCGTATTTCAACACAGATTCTAGAGAATGAGAAATAAGAGCAATTTTATGGAAATTTTAGGAACAAAGACAAACAGGATACATGGTGATGTGCATATTTGGGGACATCAATTGACATACAGAGTTGTCAAACTACTGCCGTAGAATGATACTGTAATACTGTGCATTTAGGAAATATTATTTTGTAGCTACTACATAATACTTTTAAAAATCAAGGACATATGTTTAAACGTACGATTTTCCAGAATTTTTGAAGTCCATAAAGCCCTACGTTCAAAGATATTGTCTCTAAAGGTAATAACATTGCTGATTCTAGGATGAATTTTATTCTTGCATCAGACCTTCATTGTAATTTGAGGAAGAAAAGTCTAAATTCATTGTCTTATTATTCTTAAAAATACATAAGCAAATGCATGATAAGTTTCCATTTTATCTTGACAGGCATTTTTGAGTTCCAGTTTAAGTCACAGAAAATTATCTTCATCTAATTTTGAGTATATACATCAAATGGAAAAGTCTCCTGACAATTATTTAGTACCACAAGGCTTTCTGTGTATATGAACTTGAATTCAATTTGCTCACAAATCACTGGTCAAACAAATAATCTAGTCTTTAAATCAAAGCCACCAACAGACTTAAGAAATGTGGATGATATAATGACTGTCATATTTTAAAACAGTATTTTGACAAACAAGGATCACAACTACCAATATTTCAAATAAGAGTGATCTGGCATTACTGAAAGTTCAGCTTCTAGTGATCAGTGTGAGACAAGCTGTAAATTCTGGAGAGTAATAAAAGGCTGTCATAAAGGATCATCAAAAGAAGTCAACCTTTAAAAGTAAAATATTTTTAAAATTGAAAAACAAATATGATGTAGGTTTTCCAAATAGTTTCTTTCGAAATACACACATACATACATACACACATAAATAAATATATATAATACACATATATATGTACATGAAATACACATATATATAACCTTTTTTCTCAAAACCAGATAATGGAATACAATGTGTCAAAATATTTAACTTTATAGTATTAGATTGGTATATGTTTATTATAAACACAATTTAATTTGATAATTCAAATGTAAACAAAGCACTAAAGAGAAATTCAGGAATATGAATGAAAAACAATAATAATTGGGGCAAATAGCACTTAATAATTACATAGACTATGTGTGAATTTTAGATATGTGTTAGAAGAGTTCACACATATTATTATTATCCTTGGTACAATATTCATCTTGTTATGACAAGTCACCTTTTTCTTATTCTAGTGAAACAAATATTACTATGCTTTTTTTGTTTCAGTAAGGTTAGTGGAACTGTTTGGAATTCAACATTAAGGCATAAATGATCGTGGCATCATTGTGGCTTTGTGACAAATTTTGTACATTGTTGAGATAGTAGTGACTGCAGAATCATAATTGAGTCTTTAATGTTTATAAAGAAGGTAAGTCAAAATTATATTATCAATGTTTATTTTCACTCTACATATTTTTACTGACTGCCTGTTATATGCAGTTTCATTCATCACTAAAATGATCTTTCTCATACTATAATATAAAATATTAGACTCATTTCTCTTTTCATACAATCAAACCACAGCCATGTATATGTCATGGAAGGCATTTACACAAATATGCAAGAATAGCCTCTCTGTTGTTTATAGAATATTGGATTTTGAATAAAAATGTGTTTAATATCATATAAATAAACGTTTTCAAAGACGAATGAGTTAGAAGACTCCAAGATAAAGCCACTGCTTTCAACAGCCACAAAATACGAATGGGTTAAGTATTTCAGGATAGATTCTCTGGGAATAAAACACCGAGAGTGGGTTAGGAGTATAAAAGGTTTTATGGGAGTAGTAACTGGTGTTCAAGATGTCAGGAAAAAGCCATAGGCTGTTCAACAGGACCATTATTGTGTTCTGCAGGGAAAGAGTGTCGGTGTGGACCAGGCATTCTGTCCCCGAAGAGCCTAAAATTGTAGTTGTGTGGATCTGAAATTCACTCAGTGGATCACTGGGAGTAATAGTAAGTGACACCATCCCTGCTTACCCGCTTGATCGCCTAGCCCATTTATTTTCCTATTGGACACACCTACCATACAAAAGTACTTGACTTAATACACCATATAGATGGCACATATACACATAAAAAGATACTCAGCACTAGGAAAAGATGCTTTTCCTAGTGGCTAAGCATTTTCCTTAGGAAATGCAACTAGGAAATAACCACTAGGAAAATGCAAACTGAAACCACAATGAAGTTTCACTACACACAGATCAGAATGATTAAAATGAAAAGAGTGACAACACCAAATGCTGGGGAAGATGCAGAAACTGGATCACTCATTCCTTTCTGATGGGAAATAAAATGTACAGTCACTCTGGAAATAGTGTGACAGTTTTAAAAAATAAACATACAACTACCATAATATTAAGGAATTGCAAGGAAGATTAAGGAAAGAATGGTGGTTTTATAGAGAGATAAGGGAGGGAGAACAGAAGTTTTCTTATACCCAGAAAATTCTCTTTCAGCCTGTAATTGTAGAGGATAATAAGAACAAGAGAGGATTGAAAAAAAATCTAAAACATGGCAAGAAAAGATGCTGGTATTCAGAAGACTGTCTGAGACAAACATGAGTGCCAAAAAATACTGCTATAACTGTTACGAGTCGAGGTGGTATTAATAAGGACACTGTTACTTAATTTTCATCACCACGAATTATTGAGGCATCGTGCCTCAAATGCAGGTGCAGAATTCATATTTACTGAAAGATGAACCTGGAAAGAATCCAGAGAAGATATCTATTAAAATGGCTAATCATCTAGTAAACAAGATTTGAACACGTAGTACAAAAAAATGATTTAGTTGATGGCTGAGGATGGGGGTAGATAGATGGAGATATTTTTTAGAATTATTCTTTTTATTTTTTTGAGATGGAGTCTTGCTCCGTAGCCCAAGCTGGAGTGCAGTGACACGATCTTGGCTCACCACAACCTCCACCTCCCAGGTTCAAGCGATTCTCCTGCCTCAATCTCCTGAGTAGCTGGGATTACAGGTAGAATTATTCTTAAAGCTATGAAGAGTGATTATGGAACTAGTAGTTCTGCATTTCTTTTGCGTATAGAACAGGAGGAAATGGAATTAACCTATGTGATTTAGGTTAGGTGTTAGGAACACAGAAGAAACTAGGAATCATAGTTAGAACATTTCCATCATTGGAAATCGTGGACTGAATACAACCTCTGTAATTATGACACACATGACAACACTCAGTCTGAATAAATGAAACCTCAAGCCCCCTTTTATGATTCCGTAACAGAGATTCGGTGACGGTGTCTTTTTATCAAATGTGTCTATTGAACTATACTATCGAGCATGAACTCTTCTTTATGGTTGTAAACATAGAACTTTCCGAAAGAAACACGTATCCGATGTGTCTTTTTTGATGGCTTTTTAGTAATGTTTCTCCCCAGGATCTCCTGTAACTAGACCTCCCTTGTAGAATACTGGGCTTGTACTTTTCATGGAATGCCCAGCCTACATATTCAATCTTTGCTTTTCATTTCTGTCTGTGATAGGCAGTAGTGAAGTTCAGAAATATTTCTGAAGTTCTGCCCTCTAGACACTTACAGGATCATAGCTCCTAGCACTCTTGTGGGTGTGTAGGGCCAAATGACTAGCTTTGAATAAGTTATGAGTGTTAGTCATGTGTGTCCCTTCTAGATCGTGTCTCCAGTAGTTGGTGGTAAACTTTGCAGAACTCTCAGTTTTCTCTCTGTCGTGTCAAGTGATAACATGAGACATGCTTCGGCACCCTGGTGCAGTCCCTGAGTGCTGAGGTGAGCCCTTGACGAAGAGTGTAACAGGAACATTACGGACACATAGCATCCTCCAGAGTTCTTGATGGACTAATAGCAAGAGCAACATATAAACTCTGTCATTTCAAATTACTAAGCTTTGGGGTTATTTGTTACTTAGCCCATCTGCGTGAAACACTATCTTTCTCATAAATTCTTAAATTATCTGCCTTGAAACCTGATACTCACTAAGCTCTGTTCTCTAATGTTCTCCTGATGTGAATTTTTTTTGTGCCTTTGCGAGACAGACTCTTCCCATGGACATTAACTTTAGAGAGCACAACAGATACAGCTTGCCCACAACCTTTTGCCAGAAAGGAATTGTGAAATTTCCCTAGACCACCAGACCAAAGAACTGGAAGTTTGGGTAACATTGACAGTTACTGAACTTTGTCTCGCATTTTGATCTCAGTGGTGTCCTTCTGTTAATTAAAAAGAAAAAAAAATTAAAGTATGAAAGATATGGGTACATTGAAAACCAGGGAACTTTATTATTTTATTTTCATATTTATAGTATTTTTAAAAATCTATCAACTGATTGATTATTTTGTTCTTTCACTAATTTAACAAGTATTTATTAAGTGGATTCTAGGCCATAAATGGTGATCTAGATGTCAGATATAACAGTATTGATTAAAATAGATACCCTTTTCTCATGAAAGTGGAGATAGCCAATTAAAAACAAATAGTAACTGGTATCATGAATCTGCCAGACTGCCAGCATTCAAACCCAGTCACCACTATAGTTGAGTGAAGAACAGAGATCTATCCTTCCTCAGCCACGTTTTACTTATCTGTACAATATGGAAACATGACGTAACATAATAAGCCTATAGGGCATATATAAGGACGTTTTAATATACATAAAGTTCTTGAATCCATCTTTGAAACATAATATCCAATATGTGTTATTGATATGATGGCGATGATAAAGATGATGATGGTGATTACATAAATGTAGAATATTATTTAAGCTTTGGAGAAAAAATTCAAAGCACTACAACTATATCTTAAGATTTTAAAGTCAGGAAAGTTATCAGAAAATAATATTTATACAGAAGTTGGAATGTTTCAAGGTGTGAGTCATGTTTCTGTGGAAATAGCATTTCTAGGCACTAAGAGAGAAATTAGCTAGCACTTAGAATGTACTTTGAGTATTTGAAGAAAACAGAAAGACTAGTGTAACCAATGTGGAATAAGAGAAGAAAAATGAAGCAGGAAAGAAGCTCTATGAACCACCCAGAGGGCTGGCCAGATGAGGAAAATAAGTTTAGCTTATAAGATGATTAATAAGTAAAATTAGGCTGGGCACGCTGGCTCATGCCTATAACCCCAACACTTTGGAAGGCTGAGGCGAGCAGATCACCTGAGGTTAGGAATTTGAGACCAGTCTGGCCAACATGATGAAACCCCGTCTCTACTAAAAATACAAATATTAGCCGGGTGTGGTGGCGCATGCCTGTCATCCCAGCTACTCCGGAAGGTGAGGCAGGAGAATCACTTGAACCCAGGAGGCGTGGTTGCGGTGAGCCAAGATCGTGCCACTGCACTCCAGCCTGGGAACAAGAGTGAGACATAGTCTCAAAAAAAAAAAAAAAAAAAAAAAAAGAAAAGAAAAGAAAAAGTAAAAGTAGTGGAATACAAGGGTTTAGGACCTATATTTGAGGTCAGATTCATATAATATTTTATCAAGAAGAAGGAAAGTTTATAAAAACATATACATTACATTAATTCCAACATTCTGTGTAGTTTTTTTGTTCTGTTTTGTTTTGTTTTGAGAGGGAGTCTCACTCTTGTCACCAAGACTGGAGTGCTGTGGCATGATCTCAGCCCAACCTCCACATCCTGGGTTCAAGCAATTCTCCTGCCTCAGACCCCTGAGTAGCTGGGACTACAAGCTCCTGCCACCACACCCAGCTAATTTTTGTATTTTTAGTAGAGACAGTGTTTCACCATGTTGGCCAAGGTGTTCTCGATCTCCTGACCTCGTGTTCTGCCGCTTCAGCCTTCCAAAGTGCTGGGATTATAGGCGTGAGCCAAAGCACCCAACCTCTGTGTAGTTTTTACCTTCAGGTTTTCACGGCTTTGGATCCTCAGAGACCAAAATGAACCGAAGAGTGGTTAGTACCACTGAGGAACTACATTTGACATTTTAATTTCATTTTCATTAATTTAAAATTATATTTAAATAGCCATGTGTGGCTATTGCAGAATACAGATCTAGGCCTCAGAAGCCTCCAGCAACTCTGCAATACCTGACAAGTGTCTGCCTCAATGTTTAAAAGTGCATCACAGATGAACCTTGCTGTGGGAAAACTTCTGTTTGATGCTGGGGGTTGCCCCTGGAAGAAATCTTGTCAAAACCTTCCATAAGTACACTCTTGCTTGATTGGATTCTGTTTCAGCTCTGGAAATATTAGAGTCCAACATGTCCTGGTGGGATATTTTATGACGCTTGTATCCCAACTCAACAGGAAAATATCCACTGAGATTTGTACATTCAATTTCTTCTCACATGTCTGCATAGATAATTTTTTTTTATCTGAAATTGCTACTACTGACTCTAGGAAATTGTAATGATTTTGATTCTTCACATTTTATTGATAAGATGATATTGAAGCCACACATCTCAGATGTTTCCTGTAATGAGTGTTGACTAATCTTTCCTGTTGCTATCTGATTGGAAGGAATTAGTGACAGATTTAAAGATATTCTACCTGCTTACCACAATCAAAGACGAGCAGATGGAGAATATTGTAGTATTTATATGTATCATAATTATGGTTTAGGGAAATTGGCTAGATATATTTGCTTATTGATGACAAATAATGCATATGAGAAATAAAATGTTTTCATTATCTAATGGCTCTTTTAGATTTATCTAATAACATATTTCTTTCCTTTTCTGTATCCTGTCACATGTAATTGAGTCATGACAGATTACACTTGACATTTTGGTTCTGCTTGCTGCTTTCTGTTGCTTTGAGTACTAAATAAAAAGTAGCCACTAGTCCTTTGTTGCATAAAACCCTGTAAAACACCATTCTGCTGACAGGCTCATTAGTCATTGTGTGAGGGAAAAGCTGTATTTCCATACTTGACATGCAAAAGTAAATCAACAGTTTCCTAAATGCCAGCCATGTTCCAGTTGTAAATAGTATGACATGGAAATTCATGCTAGAGACATTAGAATGTGCATGGATATGTACACACACATGAATACACACCCATTTCTCAAATGCACTACCTTTTGAGTAAAAAAACGGAAAAAAAAAAGACCATTAGGTACTTAATACCTAAAAATTATTTGAACTATGGAAATGTTGATACAATTTTTTAAATTTTTCTACTGATTTTGTTGATAAAATCCAGGAATCATAGGTAAAAATATTTTATGTTGAGATTTTCTAAATTAAATAGTCAATAAAACAAACAAAGCAGAACAAGTCTGGGGTATATTTAAGTGCAAAATAAATCTTTACTGGTTCATTTGTGTCATAGTTATCAGAGGTATGCATGACATTTCCAGATGCTAGAGAGAGTTGGGAAAAGTGCTCTCTACATTTGCAAAGATTTCTTTTCTTTTTTCTTTTCTTTTTTTTTTTTTTGAGATGGAGTCTCGCTCTGTCGCCCAGCCTGGAGTGCAGTGGCCGGATCTCAGCTCACTGCAAGCTCCGCCTCCCGGGTTTACGCCATTCTCCTGCCTCAGCCTCCCGTGTAGCTGGGACTACAGGCGCCCGCCACCTCGCCCGGCTAGGTTTTTGTATTTTTTAGTAGAGACGGGGTTTCACCGTGTTAGCCAGGATGGTCTCAATCTCCTGACCTCGTGATCCGCCCGTCTCGGCCTCCCAAAGTGCTGGGATTACAGGCTTGAGCCACCGCGCCTGGCCTGCAAAGATTTCCTCTGAAGAGTCTAAGCAGCACTGGAATCTTTCACCATCTTCCAGTGTGGGAGCTAAGAGAAGGCAAGGAGACTGCAGGAGCGCTATATTTTCTCAATTGGACCAATCCATGCAAATAATTTGCTTGTTTGGTGTATTTCTGGAACATCATTTAGAAGTGTACCTCATGGAGTAAAACTCCTTTTTCGCCATATCAAGGCAAGGTACAAACAATGGCAAAACTATTTAAGGTTAAATAATACAATATTCTTGGAAATATGTCTGTCTCAGAGTAATTGTTCAATGAAATTTCACAGTGGCCTGGAAGAAACACTGTAGACATAAAGATGATTCCTTATAATAGTCAAGAATACAGGTTTTTCTCCCTATATTAAATGTTTTGGAAAGAAGAGTATTCTGTTTATGACTTATACATAAAAATAATTACATGATATATAAAAAAGATGTCTACACATATTAGGTTTTAGAACTCTCTATTATCAAATTTTTGAATTTTTTTGGAATTGTGTTCCTGTATTTTGTCACCAATAATCAAATACGTATACACATTAGATGAGTGCTTGATTCTTTTAAAAGAAGACAGAATTCCTTTTTGTCTGTTCCTTCATATAACAGATAAAATACAACAAAATAATTTTGTTTCTCAAAGCGTCTTTCAAATTACATTGGTTTATTTTCTACTTGTTCAAAATACATTTGCAATCATTACATTAAATTGATCGCATGCAGTATAGCTGTCTTATATTTGTCTTCTCAGGAAGGCAAGCGTTGGGGGCCAATTTTAAGCTCTTTAAGAATTGATAAGGATTTTAAGATTCAATTGAAAGGAAACTATCTTGGGGCCCCAAAATCACTAAGGAAAACTCAAGCTGGAAATTGGTTACAGGAAACCTGGCTCCCATTCTATTTAAAGTTATCCCTCTGCTTACTGAGACGGACGTGTCTCTGATTGCCTCCTTTGGAAAGATTAATCAGAAACTCAAAACAATGCAACCCTTTGTGACTCAACTATGTGTGGCCTGGAAGCTCCTCCCCATGCCCTTCCAGTCTTTCTGCCTTTGCTTCAAATTGTCCTGCCTTTCCAGACTGAACCTATATACGTCTTACCTACGCTGACTGATGTTTCATATCTCCCTAAAATGTATAAAACCAAGCTGTGCCCTGACCACTCGGGCACATGTCATCAGAACTCCCTGAGCCTGTGTCACAGGCACATCCTCAACCTTACAAAATGAACTTTCTAAGTTAATCAAGACCTGTCTCAGATTTTCTGGGTTCACAGATAAAAGTTTGAACACTATGCTCTTCTTCAATTTGTTAACTAACTCCCACAAGAAGCAAGTCTCCTTGAAATTCAGTAGATGTCTCCCTAAAATGGGGCTAATTATGGCATCACTTATATGTCTTCTGAAGACTAAATGAACACAAACCTCCTGACTCAAACTTGGTATTCAATGCCAGTTTCTTTACTTCCCCCGCAGATATTGCAGATTTAAAAAAAAATAAACAACGCCAAAATTAATCATTCTCAATCACACTTGATTTCCTTCATCTTCCATTTTCACATCTTAATTATTCCCCAATTCACTTATCTCCTTATTGCTGACCTAAATACTATGGCAACTTTCCTATGCTTGTGACAGTGAGTGAATACATCCAGGGAAGGACTCTACTTCTATCAAGAAATCTTGACAAATCATACCCCCGAGGGTATCAGAGGAATAATGGCCACGAGAGAAGATGGCCACAATTTAAACTTCCACAAAGCAAAGCTGGTTGCCATCTACTTACCATATGTGCGGGCAGGCAGGCAGGAAGGAAGGAAAGAAGGAAGGAGGGAGGGAGGGAAGGAAGGAAAGAAAGAGATGGAAGGAAGGAAGGAAGGAGGGAAGGAAGGAAGGAAGGAAGGAAGGAGGGAAAGAAAAAGAAAGAAAGAAAAAAAGAAAGAGAGAAAGAAAGAAAGAAAGAAAGAAAGAAAGAAAAGAAAGAGCATGAAAGAGAGGGAAAGAAAGAAAGAGAAAGAGAGAGAAAGAGAAAGAAAGAAAGAAAGAAAGAAAGAAAGAGAAAGTTAGATGTAAATGGCTGAATAACACAAACCATAAATGCAATTGCAGCAATTGACTCGCAGTAAGTAGATACCTGCCTTTGTCAATAAAAATGTTGGATTAAATGGTTACTAATTTGAAAATATTTTCTATATTAATAAACAACTTATACTGGCTTCATAGTTTCCCTTTCTAAAAAAAAATTAGTTATCATGGCAATAAAAGCAAGCCACTCCATTTGAATTTTAGTTTAAATATTAACGCTTACCTTTGTGTTAATCTCCGTTTTGCAGACAATATTTGGTTCTGGTCTTCAGCAATTCTTTTTTGTTGCTGTAATTTGAATGTCTCTAATGCATCCAAACTTTTGGTGTCATCTCTTCCTTGATTCCTTGGTTTCCATTTTCACATAAACGATTATCTTCTCAAATATTCCTGCAAATAGTCTCTGGAGATGGGAATCCTTACATTTTTTCTGGTAGTCACCTATGAAGTCTTGCTCTGCACTCCAATCCTAGTGATTATTTAAATTATTATGGAATCCTATTTTCAATAATTCTTGATATTCAAATTGCTTATGATTATCCTCTCCCAAAACATGAACACAATCCTTTCACCAAATCATTAAACAAAGAACCAACAATGCAAAGCTGTTGTGCCTCACAGATAAATGTTTGAGACTAATGGATATAATTATAGCCCAGGACACAAAGAAATTTAGACTCTAATGTCAGCTATCACTGCTCCTAAGATTATTAGAATTTACCTACCATAGAGAATTTCAAATGGCCATCTGTCCCCCTAGAATCCAGCCTGCTACTGTGTTGATACACTCCACGTTCAGGATTTTCTCTGTACTCATTTTCCTTCAATCCCACATGCCAAATTTCCTTCTCTAAAAATTCTTATTACTTCATCAGGCAAAGCAATTTAATGAGTTAAATTTTGTCTCGATTTTTCCATTCATTCTCTATTGGAAAATTATAATTTTTATAAACAAAAAGGTCAATAAAAATTTTAATTCAGTAAATTTTGCCTGGAGAGAAGTCCTAACATTTCCAAATGATGACATGAATGGCAACTCTCCTTCTAGTTATCTGATGATTTTTTACAAAGGGATACCTAATATACATGAAGAATTTCACACTGACAGAAAGTTTTCATAAACATCAATCTATTGTTTCATAAACACCTATTTATTAACATTCTAAACTAAAATTTATAGCAACCAAATGATATCGGCAAAGTATACCTGTGGTCTTCTGTTTTTCATGGGTTTTCTGTTTAGACATGGGTAAGCTGAGGTTAGACAAAATAAGCAACTTTCTCAAAATCACACAGTGTCTCCTAGCTTTTCTCATTTCTCTCCAGGTTTTTTTGTATTAGAATGCTTAAGTTCTAAGTCTAAAAAGACTTTATTTGTCAAATGGAAGCTGTCAGGACTGTAGTCTGGGCTGTGTATGGTTATGCTCTCTGACATCCCTACATGCAGACAGTCCCCTCAATAGAGACGACGGAGTCAACACATAGAGGTCAAGATTAGAGGCAGATTATTATTATTTTTTTCAGAGAACCTAGCTCTAGTTTTCCCTAGATCAAGATCTGCTCTGCTTTTCTCAGTTTTGAGAATGTAAACCACAGCTGTGTCTGTTTGCAGTAAAGGCAATTTCATGGGAACCGTGGCCACTTGAGACATATGGCAGGCTTAACTGTGGTCATGGGTTTTTAAAAGTGTCTAGCAGGGCTTGACATTATTAACATTCAATAAATTATGACAATTTTTTGAGTTGATATTGTGGATTTTGTCGTTCATCCTACTAGTATAATGTATTACAGTGTTTGATTTTTATATGATAAACCAATCTTGTATTTCTTGGCTAAATCCCATTCGGTCATGTGTATAATTCTTTTTAAATGTTGCTGGACATTGTTTGCTAAAACTTTGTGGAAGATTTTGTTTATATACTCAAAAGGATATTCATTTGTATATTTCCTGCTGTATGTTTGTCTGGTTTTAGAATCAAGGTAATGATGGCCTCATAGTATGTGTTAGGAAGTACTTACTCTCTTCTACTTTTTGGTAGTGTTTGGAAAGAATTATATTAATGCTTTATTTGATAGAATGTATCAGTGAAGCCAACTGGGCCTCAGCTTTTCTTTATGGTAGATTTCTTTACTGTTAATTTAAAATTTTTAATTTTTAAATGTTTATTCAGATTTTCTATTTTTTTTGTCAGTTTCAGAGGTTTGTGTTTTTCTAACTGATCTATATATTTGTATACAATTATTCCTAGTATTCTCTTACGATGCTTTTTATTTCTGTAAAGTCAATAATGATGTCACCTTGGCTGGGCATGGTGGTTCACACCTCCAATCTCAGTGCTCTGGGAGGCCAAGGTGGGTGAATTGTTTGAGCTCAGGAGTTCAAGATCAGCCTGGCCAATATTGTGAAGCCCCCTGTCTATCAAAAATACAAAAAATTAGTCATGAGTGGTGGCTAGCACTTGTAGTCACAGCTGCTCAGGAGGCTGAGGTAAGAGGATCTATTGAGCCTGGGAGGTAGAGGTTGCAGTGAGCTGAGATTGCACCAGTCTGGGTGACAGAGGAAGACCCTGTCTCAAATAATAAAAATAAAAGTAAATGATGTCCCCTCTTCCCATTCTGATTTTAGTAATATAGACCTCTCTCTTTTTTTCTTGGTCAGCCTAGTTAAAGGTTTTTGCAATTTTTCTAATCTTTTTAAAGAAACAACTTTTGTTTTTGTTGATTTTCTTTATTTTTTTATTTACTTCCTAATACCTCATTATTTCGTTTCTTCTGTCTGCTTTAAATTAATTTGCTCTTCTTCTCCTAACTCCTTTAGATGGAAGCTTAGGTTATCAATTTGAGATTTTTCTTCTTTTATAATGTAAAGCTATAAATTTCTCTCTAATCACCGCTTAAGCTACATTTCATAAGTTTGGTATTTTCTTTTTGTTTACATGTATCTCAAAGTATTTTCTACTTCTCTTCTGATTTCTTCTTTACTCATTGGCTATTTAGGTGTGTATTGTTTGGTTTCCACATATTCGTGTATTTCCGAAATTCCTTTCTGTTGCTTTCTACTTTCACTCACCTGTGGGCAGAGTATATGCTTTGTACTGTGACAATCATGTTACACTTATTGAGGCCTGTGTTAGGGCCTTCTCTATGTCTATTCTGGGAAATGTCTCATGTTCCTTTGAGAAGATGATTTTAACTATTTTATCTTCCTAATGAATTGATTCTTTTATTAGTATAAAATGTTCTTTTTGACTCTAATAATAATTTTGGTTGAAGTCTATTTTGTTGGATGTTAGTACAGCTACTGTTACTCTTTCATGATTATTGTCGACATTTCCATCCTTCTAGTTTCAACTTATATGAGTCTTCAATTAAATGTGTCTCTTGTAGAAACCATATAGTTACTTTTATTTTTCCTTGTGGCATACTTTCATGTTTCTTTGTGTTTCTTATAATCTTGTTGTTGTCAAACTAAAGATTTGATATAATGTATTCTAACAACTCTGGTAGCACATTTTCCCTCTATCTCAAGGTGTATGGTTTTGATTGTGTTTTTGTTGTTGTTGTTACTTAATTTTTTAGTGACTTTTCTGGATTATTCCTGTAAATTCTGTATTCTCTGCAGCATGTGGTCACTTCACTTTTGGCTAGATTTTATTTTCCTTTTTTTAGATTTCGTTTTGAATCCTGACTTCCTATGCATAACTTCTGGATCATTATAATATGGGAGTCAGCCACTGATTAGTCAGATTTTCTTCATTGTTTTGCCTGTATGTCTTCCACACTTTGCCATGGCGATTATGAAGGAAGCCATGACTTTACACTTCAGACAGTTTACAAGACAGCCTGCGTTTTCACATGCTGCTTGTACAGGGTCTCAGTATCCCCGAGAGGTGAGTGACAGGTGCCTTTTCCTTTTGTAGGTCTTTCCAAGGCACGACTTTTACAAATGTATGCAGCCATTTATATCACCAGAACTCTGTTAGAGCTTTTCAAAGTTCTCTATGGCCTTGTAGATCCTCAAGATTTACTTTTATTCCTGACCAGGTTCTTTTTTGATCCAACTGAAGTCATGGAATTATGCAGCTCTGACTGCCTGATAACAACCAGCAGAGAGCTATGTGTATAGCAATGTCCTGAGGGTAGAGCAACTTCCACTGAATTGAGCTAACTGGCTTTCCATTAAATTTAGGTGTTACTTTTTCCAGAAAGTCCTTACCCAATAAAAGAATAATAGGCTCCTTCACTTTCTCCTCTAGCTTTGGGTTTCCTTCTGTCTTATACTTACTATCCAGAAGGCTACCTGTTCTTTTCTCTCCTGCTAGGAGGAGAGCTCTTAATTTTAATGAATAGTAAGAGTATTAATTATAACAATAACATTGTCATTTACTAAGGGCCATCTGCCATCAGGCACAGTATCAGTTACTTTTCAAACATGATAGCAGTTTCTTAAATCAACTCTGCCAGGCAAAGCGTGTTAAGATCTCCATGTTCAGAATGAAGAAAATGAGATTCAGGGAGAACAACTGATCCAGAGTCACATTTAGAAAATTATGGAGCCAGCTCTCTCTCAATCATGACTATGCCTGAGGTTTTCCTACCCTCAAGTGTTTTGGAAATCTAGCTGCTCCTTAGAATCACCTGGAAACCCATCCTAAATATTGATTACTATAGTTTTCCAAGACATAATGAATAAGAATATCTGAGATAAACTTCAAATTTCATAGGTTTAATGATATATTCCCAATGTCCCAACTTCATCTCCTAAGCCTTAATTTTTATGAGGATAACAAATTATCCTGTTTCCTGAACATGTGACAACCTCTCAACATTTACTCCTTTGTGTACGTTTTACTTATTGTATGAAATACCTTCACTTAACAACCTGTGCTCAGATTCACTTTTATTGTATTCTAAACTTCTTTTTTTTTTTTTTGAGACGGAGTCTCGCTCTGTTGCGCGGGCTGGAGTGCTGTGGCCGGATCTCAGCTCACTGCAAGCTCCGCCTCCGGGTTTAGGCCATTCTCCTGCCTCAGCCTCCCGAGTAGCTGGGACTACAGGCGCCCGCCACCTCGCCCGGCTAATTTTTTGTATTTTTAGTAGAGACGGGGTTTCACCGTGTTAGACAGGATGGTCTCGATCTCCTGACCTCGTGATCCGCCCGTCTCGGCCTCCCAAAGTGCTGGGATTACAGGCTTGAGCCACCGCGCCCAGCCTGTATTCTAAACTTCTTAATCTCCACCTTTTAAAAGCAGGTTTTGTATGAGGTGGAGGAGGAAAAATGTATATATATAAAATATATATGCATACATATATTTATCATGAATTACATGTAAAAACACATAGTTATATATAAAAGAACACATGCAAACCTACACACATGCAATATTACATATATGCATGCAGATAAATCTTGTCATACTGTTCTATAATTGACTCTTTCCCTAGACTACATGTTCCACTGTATCTTTATTACCTAGTATGGTCTTTGGAACTTAGAAGGCATTCATTAATATCTTGGATGAATGGATTAATAATATGATATCATCAGTGAATGTTTAAATGCTTTAATGTTCTAGTAGTATGGATTAAGTCTTCATCTCTTTGAAACAGAGCACTAATATTAACTCATGTTCAATGTTGCTGCCAAATGAAATTCACCAAAGTAAAAATCCATGACCTGGTTATTTCCTTCCCACTCTCTGCGACTTTTGTTCTTCACAAAGATTTCTCTCAGGACTAGAAAGATTTAAACTGGATATGAATAATCAATCTCATTTTCTTGTTGGGCCCAGTATTCAGGTTATAACATTGCCGTAGGATTATGAAAGCAGAGAAGCTGGATTGAATGTTAACTAAGCTCACCCGTAAATTCAGGAGAAGTCTGTGTCTCGGGCTCTTCCCTGTTTTATTATTTTCTCTGTTATTTAAAAAAGTCCCTTTATTAAAACAAACAAACATGCTTTCTGTAATTACAGATATTCCAAATAATTTTATGTAGGTATATTTACAATCTGTTTCAAATGAATGAATTTCTTTCATGGTATGTGCTGTTTGTTTTTATAATGAAAATGTATAAACAAAACTCCTCTATCTGGCATAGCCTTTTCCCTTCATGAAGGGAGCACTTTGTTATGAATAGATGCCTTTTGGATTAAGTTCAGGACTGAGCTGTTTTCAGAAAATTATCTCCATTTTGGCTAACATCCCAGGGGTACTGGCATACTGTAATGACATTGTCGTACATGGGTTACCCATATTTTTTCACGATAAATAATTCTGGCATCTATTTAAATGTCTTCAATAACATCCTGTTATCCTTATTTCACAGAAAGAACATTTTTGGAGCTTCCAAAATTTACTGTGTATTTTTTCTATACTCTCCCGCTGCAGCTTTAATAGTCTGAGGGATGAACTATTTTGTTTAATATCACTAACTCAAGACACTGAATATTTCCCCATCTTATTTTAAAATTTATTGAATTTATTCTTTCCTACTATGATTTATTGTAAGGCAACTCTTATCATTATTTTGTTTACATGTGCATGGCATTCTAATTTTCAGGTCACAGTCAATGTTTTAAATGAATATCCTCAAAATTATACAATGCTTTGACACGAGTCATGTTCCCCAAATTGCACAATTTCATAGAAGACCTTTTCTCTAGAAGTTTCCTGAAAATACTTAGAAACAAAAGAATATCATGGACTTTCAAAGGCTTTCTAAAGTTTAAGTTACATAAATTTTACCTGGGTAATTTTTTGAAAAAAGTTATCTTAAGGCCATCCCCCAGAGATTCTGTTGTTGAAGTTCTGTAATGGGGTGCAGTAATTTGCAATTTAAATAGCTCACCAGGTTTCTCTGATAGAGGCAACATGAATTATTCCACTGTCTTCTTCCAGTGATGCAAATTGCATTGCATTTTGTTTTCTCGAGTCTTACAAGGTATTTTTCTTCCTGAACTCCCTGGTCTCTTGCTTTTAAATCTGTATGTGCCCACTATATAATTTGATTTACATTTTATTCATGAGCCAATGTCACCGAACTATTTCAAAATTAGCCTTAAACCTTTCTTTGTTACTTTTCTGCTGTCTGCTTGAGTAACTGATGTCAACGTTTGTAGAGCTAAGATTTGCATACAACTTTAATGGTAGTGAAAATGGCTGTAAATTGCAACAGCCAGAGAAGGTCCTTGAATATCACATTCTGGCTGGCATTACTAAGCAACTGGTTTCCATCATTTGAAGTTTAGGAGCCATGTAGGATTCAGATTTGGTGCTTAAATCATTTTGTGGGTGTAAAAATAAAATCTGCTGTGGTCACAGGACTGTTCTGGATTAAAGTAGATATGCATGCCTTCCCTACTTCAAGCGAGTCTAAATGTTTAAAGTTTTTCCTATTCTTGTATGGGTAAAGTAGATGGTTTCCTGCAGGGAGATATTTTGAAAAGGATCTTATTATGAGTGAAATAAGCCAGTTACAGAAGGACAAATACTGCATGATTCTACTTACACGAAGTATCTAAAATTTTCGGATTTCTAGACTCAAAGAATTCAATGGTGATTACTAGGACCTGGGAGGAGAGGAAAACAGTGAGTTACTACTCAGTATCTGTAAAATTGTAGTTGTTCAAGATGAATTAGTTCCAGAGATCTCATGTACAGTCTCATGTCCATAGGTTAAAATACAGTTTTGTGCACTTTAGTTCTCTTAAGAGGATAGATCTCATGTAAAATGTCTTACCAAAGATTAAAGAAAAAAATAATCAAGGAAAAAGTAAAGACAACGCTTATCTTAATAGAGATAGATAGAATAAATATATTATAACTTCAAAACTTAACCAAAGCATTATTTTTAAATATGGGTCATCCCAATGAAAGGAATTGTTTTAAGATTTATAAGCCTTTGTCAGAACTAATAAAATAAAATTTAAAAAGGAATCGCTATGTCAGTGAATAAAATTGTATGGTATACAAATATGGCCAGAGGCATCGAGCTAAAAGGTTGGCATCAAATTTCATTAGCTATAAAATCATGTTGCTGCAGTTTCTGATGTAACAATAAGGCACTACCAGTAAATAAATGAATAAGCTCAGATTTTATTATTTCTTAAAAGATATCCCATTATTTAAACATGTTCTCATCTTATCTGGGGAAAAAAGGGAAGTGGTGCTTCCATTCTCCTTTTTGGGAGTTACAGACTATGAATATGATCTAATTTTCATCACAAAAAGGATAGAAGACTCTAAGAAAATAGAACACAGCCAGAGGTAACAGTCAGTGAGAAAGAGAGCTAGAGTTGAGCCAATGGCAATAAAACATCATAGAATATGGCTGGGAATATGACCAAGTGGTACAGCACAGGGAATGTGGCGTCCTGAATCAGCAGAGGGCACAGTATACGTTCTCATACCTTGGGGGCTGGCTCAGAATTGTCTGGGAGGTGGTTTTATCCCAAGAAACGTGGTATGGTATGCCAATCCAGCCATAAGGTCAGGAGAGAAGGTTTGATCTGCAGCCCACACAGGCTCTGTCTCCTTTTTCTCCTAACTTGTTGATCTCTTTTTGTTTTGTTCTCTCAGCTATTCAATCTTTAACTTGTCTTTTCTTCATTTATCATGTTTTAAATTAGTGCAAACTCTTTCAACCTAGATAAACCTTATTTTATTTGTCCTCAGCACATTGTTGGTAGGATTTGAGAAGTGAAACCCCCATTTTAAAGGTATTTGAGATAAAAATGTTAAGGCCAGGCCAGGTGATTCACACCTGTAATCCCAGCACTTTGGGACGCCGAGGCGGGACGATCATGAGGTCAGGAGATCAAGACCAGCCTGGCCAACATAGTGAAACCCCGTCTCTAATAAAAATACAAAAGTTAGCCAGGCATGGTGACTCATGCCTGTAGTCCCAGGTACTTGGGAGGCTGAGGCAGGAGAATCGTTTGAACCTGGGAGTTGGAGATTGCAGTGAGCCGAGATCACGCCACTGCACTCCAGCTTGGACAACAGAGTGAGACTTTGTCTCAAAAAAAAAAAAAAAGGTTAAAATCTTCAGGTAGCAAAATTCTGAGGTCTACCATTCAATTGCACTCCTATCTTATTCCTGAGTACAATAAATTCTGTAAAAAATGCTCAAAGTTAGATGAGAAAAAATAATTTCTACCCGTTATCTCCATACACGTGTGTGTGTGTGTGTGTGTGTGTGTGTGTGTTAACACATTCTCTTTCTCTACAATATATTCACCTTATGAGTGGCAGTAAGTGGACATTTCGGAACATGGTAAAGTCCTCAAGGTTCTTCTATGTTGTTGCACACTGAGGTATATCCTTCTTTTTAAAGTCTGAATAGTATTTAATTGTATGGATATATTTCATTTTTATCCATTCATTTACTGAATGATATTTAGGCTGTTATCAAATGCTGTCAGCTGTGAATATTGCTGCAATGAACACCGGCGTGGTAATGTCTTCTTGAGATTCTGATTTCAAATCTTTTGGATAAATACCAAAATTGCTGGATCATATAGTACATCTATATTGAATTTTTTGAGGAAGCTTCATACAATTTTCCATGTGATTGCAACATTTTGCATTCCCAGCAATAGTATA
Source organism: Trachypithecus francoisi (assembly GCF_009764315.1). Lineage (NCBI taxonomy): Eukaryota > Metazoa > Chordata > Mammalia > Primates > Cercopithecidae > Trachypithecus > Trachypithecus francoisi. The sequence continues at coordinate 173,009,932 of NW_022681454.1, read as the reverse complement.
CAAGAGTTCTGATTTCTACACATTCTTGGCAACATCTTTTTTTCTCATTCTGATTTTGATTTAAATTTCCCAGATAATTAGTGTTATTGAACGTGTTTTAATATACTTGTTGGTTATTTTTACATACTCTTTGGAGAAATGTCTGTTCAAATTCTTAACCCATTTTGTTAGTTATTAGTATTTTTGCTGAGTCGTAGCAGTGCTTTATGTGTGTGTGTGTATATATATATACACATACATATATACATGTATTTATATAGTAGATGAAACCTTTGTCAGATATATTGCTTGCAAATATTTTCTTCCATTTTCTAGGTTGCCTTTTTGCTCTGTTGCTTGTTTCCTTTGCTGTGCAGAAGCTTTTTAGTTCTTGTGTGTTAACTGATATAGTCATTCACCAAAGAAAATATGGCCTAATTCTACTTAGAGATGTTATTTAAAATAGTCAAATTCATAGAATCAAAAAATTGAATGGTGGTTGGTGGTTGCCAAGAGATGAGGGCAGGGTTGGAAATGGGGAGTTACTAATCAATGGCCACAACGTTCCAGTTAAACAAGATGAAGAAGTTCTAGAGATCCTGTGTAACATTATACATCGACTCAACTGTGCTGTATTGTACACTCAGAAACTTGTTAAAAGGATACATCTCATGTAGTATTTTACCACAAAAAGTTAATTTTAAAAAGTGGTGTATCCATACAATAATATATTAATTCATCATAAAAAGGAACAAAAATCTTGATATTGATATGTGGATGGACCTTAAAAATATTATGCTAAGTGAAAGAAGGCAGACACAAAAAGTCACATATTGTATGATTCATTTCTATAAAATATCCAGTATAGGCAGATCCATAGAGACAGGATTATTAGTGGTTGTCAGAAGCTTGAGGGCAGAGGCATATAGGAAATGACTGCTAATGCGTAGGGGATTCTTTTTTGGGATAATAAAATGTTCTAGAATTAGATGGAAATGATGGTTGTAAATATGCTAAGAAAACCACTAAACTGTACACTTTAAAAAGGTGAAATGTACAGTACATATTTCAATTCTTAAAAAGATGTCAAAAAAAGAATTACGTTGCATGTGAATTACATTTTAATGATTTGTTTTGTGTGTGTGAAAAGGTATTTGTCTTAACTTCTTGTGTTAACAGGCAAAACTCATACTTTCTTTCATGGCATTTATTAAAAACTGAATTTAATATTTACCTAGATAATTGTTTCCTTAATGCTATCTCCCCCAAATTCTTCAATAAATTAGAAGCATTGTGTATGTGTGTGTGTGTGTGTGTGTTTGCGTGTGCTATTACTTTATTCCTAGCAATGGAGTAGAGATTAACATAAGTTCCTCAGTGAATAGCTGTTAGTTGAATGAGTGAATGAATGAAGATATCAATTATTTAATTTGCTATGGTATTTCTAACCTAGGTTAGTACATATGTTCATAGAGAATGTTACATTTAAAGTCATCAGTATTTCCACAGAGAAATTTAAATTTTGTCACGTATTTTAGAACTCAGCTATTAAGAAAAAAGTAAACTCTATCAAATTGAGACACATTGAATTACTAAAATTGAAAATGATAAAGATGTAAATGGCTATCCCAGATATTCTTTCACACGAGGAATGTAAATATGGTGACAAATCACCTCAATGTATTGGTGAACAACTTTAGTAAAGTAAGAAACAAATTTCGGGTCTTGTAATCTAGGAAACTAAGTTTCCAAATTGACTGATAGAAACAAAGGTATCTAGGGTAAATGAGAAACAAGATTTGAAACCTGTTGAGCTCAAAACTAGTTTATGGAAAATTGTTCAAATCATCAGATGTATAAGGTTGTCAGCAGAGAACTCATTCTCATTAAGTCCTAATTAAAAGAGGAGATGATTCCTACCATACAGAGCAACATAAACTCATTGTATTACACTCCCTTTTTGACAAACTGATCAATGAAGATTGCAAATTCAAACAGTAGTAAAGATTTGACTCTGCACAAAAAACACTTGAAATATTCTGAAATCTTAATGTGTATATGAAAATATATTTTCTCTAATTTGACAAAAATAAAAAAATTAAACATGTTATGAAAATTTAATTAAACTAACAAAAATCAAAAATAAATTTCTATGAACAATATTAAAAGATAAACTACATTATTTTTGTTTTCCTTATCAAAAATATTTTATGATATTGTCATATAAAAGAGCTGGTAGAAAAATATGCAGAGAAAAATAATAGGCAAAAGGTATTACAGAATTGCATTACTCTAGATGTGGTGTTTGTGGAATTTGACAGTTTTGTGAATTTTTTTTATTTGTTTTTATTTCTTTCCTCATTCTAAAAAATTAGAACTTCATTAGAAATTTTATTCCTCTTCAAAATTACTTTTTTCATGTATAGTTTGAGTTGTTTTACTCAAAGACCTCTGAGTTTTATAAGCTTCAGGTCTCAAAATACCTGCGTGTACCCCAGTTGATTAGCTTTCTGCTCTTTCATTTGCACATGCATGGGGTTATTCTTTGGCCAGCCTTTCATGTACAATTTTAGTATTCTTACCAGACTAATGTAATCGGAACCATATCAAAAGAATGGCTAGAATATGAAAGAAAAAAATTGGAAAGGACATCTACTAGAGTGGGGTCGGGAAAATAATAAAGGGTAAAAATTATTGAGAAATTCATGAATTTAATAGTTTCAAACAACTTTTGAGGAATCAAATAGGAGAATAAATCAAAGTGACCTTTGGAAATGACATTATACACTACACATTGTAATACAAAGTGGGAACATTTGTGAGGACAGTGAGATAGTAGAAGTTGTATTGTAGTAACTTGACAAACAAAGGAACTTGGGAGAGAGGTAGAACTTTATTTAAAGTGATTTGGCAGTAAGATGTAGGATAAAAATAAAATAGATAATGAAAAATAACACTAAAAAAGATTATTTATTTATTTATTTGTGTATTTATTTCAGACAGTCTTGCTCTGTCACCAGGCTGGCGTGCAGTGGCATGATCTCGGCTCACTGCAACCTCTGCCTCCCAGGTTCAAGCCATTCTCCTGCCTCAGCCTCCTGAGTAGCTGGGATTACAGGCACCCACCACCATGCCAGGCTAATTTTTTTGTATTTTAGTAGAGATGAGGTTTCACCATGCTGGCCAGGATGGTCTCAATCTCCGGACCTTGTGATCCACCCACCTTGGCCTCCCAATGTGCTGGGAGTACAGGTGTGAGCCACCACACCCAGGCAATTTTTGTTGTTTCTAAAAGCAGTTTTGTGTTGGAATGTGCAAGTGAGTCCATAGTTAGGATAATTTCACCCCACACCTTCCCTTCCCTTTAGAGCATGGCTTCATATCTTCACCTCGTTCTCTCAATCAGATGCCCTCAAACATGGCTCCAGTACTTTTTATTCTATTAACATAACTCTGTCAAGATCATTCATAGTATTAATCTTTCTAAATTTGGAGGAAGTTTTTTCAGACTTTATCTTTTTTTCACTCTGCCATAGCATTGTGTTAATTCACTCTCTTGATTTCAAAAATCATTTCATTCTTTGCTTCTTATAACACCACAATGTCCTGATTTTCCTCCCACTTAGACATTTTTGTAGGCTCTTCATCCGCTAACCAGTCACTGAATTTTAGAGTTGTAGGCGCCTCTGAATCAGGTCCCCTTCCCTTGTATGATTCTGTATCTCTACACACATTCTAATAACCGTAGTTATCACCCAAATATGACCGGCTCCGATATTCATGTCTCTTGGAAAAACTCTTCACCCTGCTGTACTTGCCTGCTTGACATTTAGAAAACTCAGATGGAACTCCTGATCCTTAAACTTCTAATCAAATAAGCTTTTTTTCTGTTTCTAAAATTGTAATTAGTCCCATCCAAAAACCCAACCTATGAAATCTATGTAAGCCAGAAATTCAGTGTCATTGTGATGTCTCTCTTCCCTTATTCTTTCATATCCAATCCATTAACAAATTCTAGCCATATTTTTCCTATATATATCCTAACATCGTGTACATCTTTCTGTATCTATTTTTACTTCTCAAGTCTAAGCTTCAGTCATCTTCATATTCATGAACCACCACCCTAACTTTTTTCTCTACCTTTAATGGAGTGAGTAGATATTTTGAAAAGTAAATCTTATTGTGATGGAATCTTTTGTAACATTTTAAAGCTTTGCTATTGCTCATAGAATAAAAACCAGAATACTTCACATAGCAAAAACGTCATGTAAGGATCTGCCCTTAAACCTGAAGTGTGCTGTTGGACCATACACATCCTTGGATTGTGTGCTGAAGCCACACGACCTGTACTCAGTGTCTCAAAATTGCTTTGCTCCTGCCGTCAAAATTTACACATTATTCTACTTCTGTCTGGAATGTTTTTTCTTCTATGCATAACTACTACTGAATCAGATCTCAACCCAAGTCTAATTTCATTATTGATATGATATTAGATAGTTTTATAGTTACATGCATAGTTATATATGTAGTTTATGATTGTGTGTATATATACATAGTTTTATATATTAGTAGGAATAGATCATAAATGTATAGATAGATAGAAATAGATCCATAAATTAATGTATAGTAAATCATTTTATATCTTTATGAAAGTAGTTGGGGTAAAAATTGGGACTACCGTTTTAAGAAATTTTGCTAGAAACTCCACACCCATTCCAACAACACAGAAAGTATTTAAAGAGAGACGAGTAAAATCTTAATAACAGTTTTAGAAAGGCAGTATCACTTCTGCTTTGGCTGGGAAGGTCAGCTAATATACTCTCCAGAGACCAAGTTATAAGGTGTACTAGGCGGATCATCACTGAAAAACATATTTCTGAGGCCTAGGACTATTCAATTGCTGAAAAATATAGTAGTGCCAACCTTATATTTTCAGCATGTATGAGAAATAGTACACATAATATCCAGAGTTTGTTGATGGACAGACTTTCTTTTCCACATGTTCTATCTTCTTTGAGTGAATATAATCTAGTTTGTGTGCAGCAAGAGCTCAGGAAAAAATGAACTTAGCAAATTTCCTGCAAACTGACCAAGTTCAATCACATAAGCCGCAATACCATGTCAATGAAATGAAAATGCACTTCCTGAATATTTCTTATGTAAGGTGACGTCCTCCACTGTGGAATAGAATAGTCTGTATGGATTAATAAACAATGAATTTATTTGTACTGCTTTCTACTTATTAAAAGATGGACACAATAATTCTGCAGTATTAGAAAATTTCCCAAGTTCTTTCTTCTCATTTACGTTGCTGGACTTCTACTTATACACATTATCCTCACTGCATAAAAACCTTTTAACGTTCACCAAAGGTTGTAGAAATTCCTCTGCAGTGCAGACAAGGCAAACAAAATCCATGTAAAGATTCCCACTACAGGGTAGACTCTCAAAAATATTTTCTGGTACTACTTGACAACATTGGAAATACCAGGCCACTTTTTAATGCAATAAATAGACTCTAATATGCAATGCATATACTTGGACACATTCTGGAGACATTAAGGCAATAAGAAATTTGATTTAACAGAGTAGAAGGCAGAAGAGGTCAATGGAACTAGCTGACCAATATTAATCACAGACTTGTTAAAACTGTTCTCAAGAAACAAATACAAGTAATAATTTATACAAGGAGGATTAGATACATAAGCTGTATGCACCAGATGTTAGCATGTTATTCTCAAATTTTCTAAATTCAACAAATGCTTCCTAGAGTGAATTTATTATAAACCTATTCTTCTAAGTTTAGCAGCTTATAAAGAGAATTTTTAATCAGCAAGAAATACCTGTAATTTGTTTAAGTTGCCTATATTAATTAAGAAAATTGGCTGCAAAGGCACTCTTAATGTCTATTCTTCATGATACACAAAACAATTTTACCTACATAGTTTATCTTTGAAAAATGAGTTTAGATATTTTCCTGTACCCCTGCAATTAACATATTGGAAAATACTCACAAAATATCGTCCATGCGTGACTAATATATTTCACAGTCTGACTACTCTGTTGCTTTTAAATTTTGATTTATTGAGTTATGGAAATATTTCTTCTTAAATACATTTTACTTATTAATTTGATATCACTGAGCATAGGCCATCTGGTGGCCTATAGTGGGTGCATTTTTAGACTAATGCAGAACTTCTCCAAGAGGGAATTTAATGGATAACATTCTAATTTTAAAAATTTCCTGATATTATGGCATATTGATTTTTTGCTCTAAAATAATCTTAAAGAAAAAGGATTAGAATTATGTTTGATTTAAAATTTGAACCTGATAACCTTTGGTAGAATTATGTCAGTTCACACCATCATTATTTTCTACACACACACACAAAGAAAAATAAATATATTCCACCATTATTCCATCATTATTCTCCTTCTCCTGTAACTTCATGTTATGAATGACTCGGTCCAGTGTTATTCGGTTTCCCCATATTTGCTCACTAGCAATTAGGGATTCTTTGATCTTCGAGGCTGCTATTGTATAATTGATCAAAGGTTTTGAACCTTAAGGTAGAGCATAAGAGATTGGATTCTGAAATGTCAGTTCATCCACTCTAACTCTGACCAAATAAGTTTCTAGACAGGTTATCAAATACATAAAAAAGAAAAAAAGTTTGTAGAATTAAGTATTACTAGATCATAAACACACAAAGTTTTTAATTGCTTTTCACAAATGACAGTTTAAGCATATATGCCTGGATTTCTTAAATATTTTACTTAAATGGATTTTTCTGACAATATTCATATAACTAACTGTGTTTCTTTCATTATTGAAATTAATAACAATGCCAAAAATGTCACACTAATTTTATCTGCTGGCCTGAAATTAAATCATGCTTGTTGAATTTTGAAGGGTTTGGGCATTATGAATAATGCATAATATTTCATGCCAGAAGAGTTCTGACACAGGTCATTCCAAAACCTTGGAAATTCAATGTTAGCCTTCGCTCTCTTTACAAGCTGAGAGTAGCTGTAAAAAAAAAAAAAAAAAAAACAGTGAACTTGCAAAGTAAATGTCATTCTAACCTCAAAATACTCTTAGAGTGTGTTTGAAGATACAGCAGTCAAACTGACCACTATAGCAATGATCTATTGCTAATGCCACTACCAAGGGAACATTGATCTCATAGCTTCACCCAAGCTTAATTAAGTTGTAGTGAAAGCTACTCCTGAAGCCACTGTATATATGGTAGGCTTCAAAAACCTCATTGTCTCAGTGTTAGGGCTAATGTTAGAGTTGGGAGAGATAGACACAAAATATCCTTTTGTTTTCCTTGTGTTCCTTAGGTTTCTTTGCTAACTTCCTTGTATATCATACATTCAACAGCTCCTACTTTTTCAGTACAATTTTCAAGATTAAATCAATGTTGTTGAAGTGTGGAGGCTTATCACCAAGTTCCAACAGCATTTAATGCCTTGGCAAAAGACTTTTTGGCTTTTATTTTTGTAGCGATATCAAAATGGCATGGAGTAAATACTTCCATTTCATAGGACTTATATGGATACAAAAATCACAATAATTTTGATCTATAATTAAATTAAATTTCTCTATAGTCTTATTTTTTCCTGATGAAGTTTCTCGGGATATTTATTCTATGTATGTTTTCATAAGCCAGTTATTTTAGGTAGAATCATTGAGAGAAGAATAAAAACAAGTGTGTTATCTTTAGAAAATGAAATGATAAAACTTAGCTCTGATCCATTGAGGCTTTTAAAGTATAAATAAATAATAGAATATGAGGTGGGGAGAGTTTTGGTTCCATTTACTAGCATACTTTTTGAATACACATTATTGAGCTGCTGATTCCTCTGTGGTTCTCTTTTTTCAGCAGTTCATCTCATTACTTTAACTTTTCTATAATTTTTTTCTTTTCTGTGACGACAGATTTTACTAATTTTATGTAGCATATTTTGTGCCATAAAGAATGCATACCTGAAAGGTTGGAAATACAGTCACAGTCCTGATAAAAACTTGAGGTATTATTTTGAATGCCATTTGATCCATTTGCAGGCATTCAGCACAATTTAGACTTCATCATTCATTTAGTCTTCTCATACAGGCCTGATACCATGTTATTATCCATCGTAAAGATCTTTTACAAATCCAAAAATAAGTCCTGACTTAGTGAATAACTGTCTCCCACCACATATTCCCAGAAACGGTACAGTAGTTGCTTTCACATGGTTGATACATGCCACATAGTAGCTCTCCGAAAATGAATACCAGTTTAATGAATATTTTATTTATGTTTTCAATTTTATTCTACATCTTGCTATCAGTTCACTACTTCTTACTATTGGTTCAGCATAGCTTACAGTGCTAGAAAAAAAATTATCTCTTCTTGCTCCCTCTTTCATCTAAAGTGAGAAGGAAAATTAACTTTTCCAGCACTGTATTCTATGAATTCTTACCACTTCCCAATTTTAACACTTGTCCAAAACATATCTTGATGAATATTTATAGAATGACAGTAACATTTTTTAATTTTCACTTTATTGTGATTTGCCTTTAAATAAAATATGAACAAAACACAGAAGATACAGTATCCTGGCATAGTAATAATACACATTCACACACACACTTCTTCGCCATATACTAGCATGGTATTAAAGGCCATAGAGTAAGAAAAATCGTATCTGAAAATGTGAAATAGATGGCATTGTTTTATTTTGCAAATAGCACTCTTGATTTTTTTCAAATGACATTTAAAAGCCATTCTTAGAAGATAAATACATCTTAATTATAAATTATAATATGTTTATAGCTACCATGTGAAAGACAATGTAGCTATTTAAGTTTTTTTATTCTTTTAACATCTGTACTTCATTTAGAAATCCACTGATTCAAAAATAAGCATACATTACTTTTAAAGGGTAAAAATTAATGAACAAATTTCTAATTTCTATTGATTCATTTTTTACAGATAGTGTATATCAATGACAAAACTCCTAGAGTGCCATTATTCTTACTATGTCAGTTTGGCACAGATTTAAAGCAAAATGACACTCTCATCCTCTCTACGCAACACTTCTCTCCTTGTGACTTTGAGAGAAGAAAGGGTTTGTTCCGGTTTGCTGATTTCCTTTTCTTTCTCATTTAAGGGAATGATATTCGCATGTTTCCAGTTTGCCTGCAGAACACACATGTATGTTAACTGTCTCCAGCCTCTGTTCCAACAATGTCCAGGAGTCTATGGTTTGTTTGTTTCAGATGTTAGAGGTCTGAGCTAGCCTCACTTAGATGGCTGCAAATTGAAAGAAAGCAAATTGTTCTGATAAGGTTTTATTTCCTAAATACATAATTTCATCCTGTTGGCCTACACTTCCTGAGCATTGCTTAACTGCTCATCCATTCATTTGGCAAACATTCTTAAGCACTTGGTGTATGTCAGGCACAGCTCTGAGTACTAAAGACACAAAGTCAAATAGAACATCATACCTACACCAGGAACTCCCCACCTAGTGTGGAATAAAGAAAATAAATCAGTGGTTGCGTTAATGTAACTAATGTTAGGTCATTACAGTGCAGCACTTGAGGAAAAAGGTATCTGATTTCATTCCTTTATGATATTAAAGCTCCCTTTTGAAAACACCGAAGAACCTCTAATAAGGGTGACATAGTAACTTCTGTCAACTCATAACAACCCAGTTGAAAGTAGATTAACGGATCATCTGTGGATACAGTTTAAAGCAGTGTTGATAGGGAAGAGGAATGTGAAGATTTCATGGGTCCAGACTATGGGGACTGGCTAGGGGGTAAACATCCAGTGAAGGTACACATTATGGATATCCTGAGGGCAGGAAGCCTGCAAAGGCGTATCGGAAATGTGGGGAAATCCACTTTAGTTACTTTGGCTCAGGTCTCTTCTTCTCATGTAAAGCTCACATCAAAACATTTATTCTTGAAAGAGCAAGGATTACAAAATCTTGCCTGTGCATCTAGTGGAATAGCTGTTTACACAGTGCAATCAGATTTCCTGCCTGTGTGGAAAAGAGCTGTGACCTTTCATAGCAGCTATATTAGGGTCTTTATTAGATCAGTGTGCAGCTAGTGGCTCATCAATCTGTGGGCTGTGCAAAGGTGATATTAAAGCAGGTAGAGCACCAGCCAGGGTCTATCTAAAGAAAGGAGCTTGTTGCATCATCAGTGTTTCTCATGCAATAAAGCAATTATTTTAGCTGGTCCCAGTAGAGTGCAAAGCATCTAAAGGTCCTGGATGCAGCTGGGAGAAGGCTTTAGATAGCTCAGCCTAAAGACATCAACAAAGGAAAACAATGATGCAAACACTAATCCGAGAACTCTCTTCAGTTCACAGTTGGAAATACATAAATTACATGGCCATATAATGTGTTAATGATAAATTCAGAGTAGACACATTTCTCGATGTGCAATAACTATAACTTTCAAGGCCACAAATGAACCCCTGTGGAAAAAACCTTGACATTTTCCTGGCACAGAGAAAGGACACAAAGAGTCTTGAATAAGAAAAACTCAAACTCTTTATTTCATAAGTAAATACAAAACAGTCCTGCTGGTTATCACCTTTCAAAAGTAGACTTGAGCAATTAGGACAAATATATTTTCTGAATGCTGCTAAAATGAGCTTTGGCAAACTTTTTGAAGGAGTTTATTTTCTATGGAAGTGATCTCCAAAGGGAATGTTATAGAAAGTTTTGAGAGAGCCAAGAGGAGAGTCAATCAAATCTTCGCCCCAGATTTTCAGGAGTTCCATTCCTTCAGGCGGTCCAGTCTCTGGACATGTACAGTTTTAAACATCATCATAATAAATTGACATGGAAGCAAAAGGGATTGAAAGCTTACACTGGGAGGAATTTATGAGCCTTAACTTTAGTAAAGACCTTCATCTGGAAATATGCCATTCTTTCCTTAAGATTCAAGTTCCGCCAAGAGTTTTAAACTTAAATCTGAATGGTACAGAAACAAACATGTAAAAGAAATGCATCAAAACAAATCCTAGTGTCTAAAGTTATTGCCAGCTTTTTGTTTGGTTTAGCATTGGTCTAGTATATTTGATATTTGATTTTGCTCAAAAATGCATTTCCACATGTATTTTGAATGATCGCCCTAATGAAATTCAAGTCCATTATTTATTGTTTGCCAACCTTATACACATCATACAAAACATCAAATAGCATCTTTCTAAGCTTCACAAAAGTACTGCAAGATATTATTATCCCCATGTATCATTAGAAAAAATTGAAGTTCCCTGAAATTTTGAAGTATTAAGCTGCTGGCAAGGACAGAATTCCAATCAAGGTCTGCCAATTGTGAAGTCTAGCCTTTTTTTTTTTTTTTTTTTTTTTTTTTTTTGAGACGGAGTCTTGCCCTGCCACCCAGGCTGGAGTGCAGTGGCCAGATCTCAGCTCACTGCAGACTCCGCCTCCCGGGTTTACGCCATTCTCCTGCCTCAGCCTCCCGAGTAGCTGGGACTACAGGCGCCCGCCTCGTCGCCCGGGTAGTTTTTTTTTTTTGTATTTTTAGTAGAGACGGGGTTTCACCATGTTAGCCAGGATGGTCTCGATCTCCTGACCTCGTGATCCACCCGTCTCGGCCTCCCAAAGTGCTGGGATTACAGGCTTGAGCCACCGCACCCCACAAGTCTAGACTTTTTATACCAGCCTATCCTACCTTGTGCCAGGGAATGCTCTTAATATTCATTACATATGAAATTGCTTTGAGTGCTTAATAAAGTCTATGAGGTAGATGCAAATTTATCTCCGATGCTGAAACCAAGGTAAAAAGATGTTTTGCAAAGTGCCAAAGCACTCAACTAGTTAATAACATAGTTTGCACTATAACATAAATTAGTGATATTCCAAAGTTCATATTCACTGTATATAGTATGTATCCCCTAAGAAATAAATATTAACAAACTAATTGAAGTAAGTGCATTCTTCAAAGCTTTTCAGACATGATACATTTGAATGGAACAATAATATGATATCTACTTGGTGGCTCCTTTTTATTTATTTCTCTGGATGACCTACTCATGTATCTTTCTGAGGAGAGAGCAGATGTGATTGATTTTGTCCACATTCAGCCATGAGTGGTTGACTCTTATCTTGCATCTGAAAATCTCCTGTCTCCCTATGTCACAGTCGTATGATTGCCATGGTCCCATCCCTGTCCCAGGGGAGCACAGTGACACTTATTTGCCCAACACAGACTCTCAGAGGAGCAGATGTAAACACACAAAAACCTCATGATGATCCTCAAGCAAGGGAAGTGGAAGAAACAGATTCCCTAATTCTAAAATATTCAGCCTGAAATAAGCGTGCAGGACTTTGTTTAGGACAGTACCCATTTACACTTAAAACTGTTACTGGCAAGATAGAGACTGGTAGCCTGCTTTTTCTACTTGTCCAATGATACATTGGGAAACCTGTTGTGTGTGTATATGTGTGTGTGTGGTGTGTGTGTGTGTGTTGGGATGTGGGGTGGGGTTAGTGATTTACAGCTTTGGTAAATCTCACAGTGTAAATATACCCTTCGTGTTCAATTTCAAGCAGCCAACGTGACCTCACTGAACATGGAGTTAAGGGATGTGCTCACTTGGCTCTCCCGAACTAGTAGGAGCCTGCAGGAGCAGCTCTAGCACCCTCCGTGTTCCTCTATGGTCTTGAGCTTCAGCCTGTGTTTCCAACTTCCCCTTACTCCTCCACTGGTTTCTCTTTGGCTATGCCTTCAGTGCTGACTTCTGTTCACCTTCAGAACCTTTCCACTTACTGAACTCTGTCTACCTTGCTGCTTCTCAGGCCTGGAGATTTCCCCTCATTCTTCTGAACAAATGTTGCTTCCAAGGGAAGTATTTCTTCTTTAAACAGCCTACATTCTGTGTTGCCAAATTTCTCCCTGTCCCTCCACATTTCTATCTGTTGAATTAAACTTTTTGTTTTCTTCATAACATTTAAGGAAATGAGAAAATGTCCAATTTTATTTATTAATTTTGTTACTATTGCTGCTTTTCTCTAATAGAACATAAGTTTCAGAAAATAGAGACTGATCGACCTTATTGACTCCTGTTTCTTTAATGTTTAATAGAGTTTTTGGCACATAGTAGGTACTCAGTAAATATGTGTTAAATGAATAAGCAAATATTTGTTAAATGAATAAAAAACACAGGTTGTTTACAACAGCTTCAGTAACTGTATTGAGTTTAATAAGAAAATGTTGGACCAGGACATAATTTTTAAAGGAGTAATTGTCTATAATTTGGCCTGCTTACTTGTACAGAGGCAGCTTAGGGATAAAAGAAATGTCTAGGAGGAATGATTATTAATCTTAAATTCAAAAAGAGGTTTGAGGAGAATCTGCTTTCTATTCGTTGGGTTAAATTAGGTTTAAAAATTATTTTAAGGAATCCCAAACTTGTGTATTAATTTAATCATGTTAAAGCTATTCATAGAAATAGTTGCAAATATATAAAAATGTCTTCCTTTATCTAATAGACAAATATAAGTAAAGACACACTATTTGTAGGTAGAATTATTATTTTCAGTTTTATTTCACAACCAGTATTTTTCCCCATCATAAATGGTGGGGTAAGGAGTAAACCTTGAAGGTGTGTCCTGAGAGAATGATGTAAAACTGCAACTTTTGTGACTCTGAAACACAGTAGGGCACTGCCTTATATCTGTTATCCCTCTTCCCTGGATGCTTTCATGCATCCTTATTCTGGGTCCTGAAACTGCATTTTCCAAAACTGTATTAGCAGTTAAAGTGTGCCCAGGCTCTGTTGCTACAGAACATTTTATTTTAAAAACTAATGTATTACTAAATAAAACTGTTGGACAATAAGACTCAAAATAAGGTTGAACAATGTTCCAGGTCAAAATGAATAATTTCAAGATTTCGCTTTGGGTACCCTCTTCTCTAGTTACCATCAGTTTCTGTTCTCAGAATCTTTCTGCTTGTTTCATGGACAGGGCCCATCTCCATTCCTCTGTTTGCATTCCCAGTGGACTATTGTTCCATCTACTGCATTCTCTACCATGAATTTCAGAAGGATAATAGGCATTAATCATTTATTTTAGAACGTATTTGGTTAAATAAAGATATGTATTAATTTAAATAATAGTTACATAGTTTGGTTCTTTATTATAGTGTGCAAGTCATTAAGGTAGGGAAGAAAGGACTGAAATACAAGTAGGTGAATGCTACTCACAAGATTCTTGTCTCAGCCGGGCATGGTGGCTCATGCCTATAATCCTAGCACTTTGGGTGACCTGTGCAGGTGGATCACTTGAGCTCAGGAGTTCGAGATCAGCGTAACATGGTGAAACGCTGTCTCTGCTGAAAACACAAAATGTAGCCGAGTGTGGTGGTGGGTGCCTGTAATCCCAGCTACTCAGGAGGCTGAGGCAGGAGAATCACTTGAACCCAGGAGTTGGAGGTTGCAGTGAGCTGAGATCCAGCTACTGTACTCCAGTCTGGGCTACAGAGTGAAACTCCATCTCAAAAAAAATAAAAATTAAAAATTAAAAAGATGTTTGTCTCCAATATGAAGTATAAGACTAGTCAAAACATGAATAAATACAAATTTGAGTCTATGTAAGCTAATAAATTGAGCTTCAAAAGTATACACAATAAAATTTGGACATAGATCACATTGATCATATTGTCTGCAATTTACAAAGCGGAAATGTAGGTTTGGAAAAAAGTAGTTTGCTGAAGATTTATGTAGCTCTCTCCAGAATTCTGAATGTAAGATTATTGATTTCCAAGGCTCCTGTGCTTCTTTCCATAGAATATGTGACTCGATGATTCACAAGAGAGTAATAAGCAAATTCTTCGGGAAAACTGGTGATACCAACACCTTAGGTGGTAGATGAAAGGAGATTGTTGAGTGTAATATGCAACTGAGTTGATCAAGATTTAAGGAATTTGAATGGATTGGTGTGGGAGCTACTTGACTAACAAATAATTATGCTTCAGTAAACCTTAGAAAACAAGTCAGAGAGTATGCAAATATGCCTGCCTTTGTACCAGTAATAGCAACAGGGGTAGTATGAGGAGTGGTTTTAGTTGCGATACTGTTAGTACTGGTAGTATTATACAGCAATAGTAAAAAGGCTGCTGTATACAAGACTGTGCTAAGTGTCTGACTAAACCTTTGTTATTCAATTTGGGCCTAATGATCACCTCTTACAGTGACAAGTGTGATTGTTAATTGTATGTGTAGCTTGGCTGGGCAATGACACCCTGTTTTTTGACCAAGCATCAATGTAGATATTGCTATGAAGGTATTTCTTTGTAAAAGATGTCATTAATATTTAAATCAGTAGTAGACAGTCTTGAATAAAGACTGTCATTTAAATCAGTAGGGTTTGGATAGAGCAAATGATCCTTCACAATGCACATGGGCTGTTTCCAATCATTTGGAGACCTTAAGAACAAAGACTGAGATTTACCAAAGAGGAAGGAATTCTGCCTCCTGACAGCCTGTAGACTCAATACTGAACACTGGATCCTGCTGGAATTTCCAGCCTGCAAATCAGCCTCATGGATTTCAGACCGTCCAGCACCCATAGTCTGGTAATTCCTTAAACTCGCTCTCTACATATTTGTGTGCATGTGTGGGGACATAAATGCACACATGCACCCATTGTTGGTTCTGTTTCTCTGGAGAACTCTAATACAATTTTATTATCTGTGGTTGAAGATCCAAAACAAATATGTGCTGTATTGATCTTCATTTTGTTAGTTTATCTGTGAAGAGAGTACTTGAATTGTAAGAATCAACCAAATAAACTATGCAGTATGTGGATACTACTCAAAAGTGAACAGTCGGCCGGGCGCGGTGGCTCAAGCCTGTAATCCCAGCACTTTGGGAGGCCGAGACGGGTGGATCACGAGGTCAGGAGATCGAGACCATCCTGGCTAACAGGGTGAAACCCCGTCTTTACTAAAAAAAATACAAAAAACTAGCCAGGCGAGGTGGCGGGCGCCTGTAGTCCCAGCTACTCCGGAGGCTGAGGCAGGAGAATGGCGTAAACCCGGGAGGCGGAGCTTGCAGTGAGCCGGAATCATGCCACTGCACTCCAGCCTGGGCGACAGAGCGAGACTCTGTCTCAAAAAAAAAAAGTGAACAGTCACACACAACAGCCTCTTTCTGGGAAGTCACTGAAAGACAATGTTGAAGAGAGTTTCTCTCTTTAAGCAGAAATTTGAGCAGTGTGCCTAGTTATTCATTTTGCTTGAAAGGAGAAATGGCCAGATATGCAATTATATAATGATTCGTAGGCTGTGGCCTGTAAGGTCTGGGACTTGGACGGAACATGACTGGTAAAATGATGACAATGAAACCTGGGAAATAGGTATGTGGCTAGAGTTCTCTGAATGCACAAAATGCATGAAAGTATTTGTGCCCCATAAGAATGCTCACGAAACAGTGACCCCAGCAGAGGAAGATTTTAATACTCAAGTGGATAGGATGATACAATTTCTTGATGCCAGTCAGCCTCTATCCCTAGACACCCTGGTTATTACCTAATGGGGTCATGAACAAAGTAGTCATGGTGGCAGGAATTGAGGTTATGCTTGGGCTCAGCAATGTGGACTTCTACTCACCACGGTTGACCTGGCTGCAGCCACTGCTGAGTGTCCACTCTACCAGCAGCAGAGAAAAACACTGAGCCTCCAATATGGCAACACTCCCAGAATTGATCAGCTAGCCACCTGGTGGCCGGTTGATTACATTGAACTGTTTCCATCACGGAAGTGATAGCATTTTGTTCTTACTGAAATAGACACTTTGGATATAGATCTGACAACTGTATACTCGATGCTTCTACCAAGGCTATCATCTATGGTGTTGAAGAAATGGGCATTATCTGTCATCATATCTTAGTATTCCAGACAATGTTGCTTCTGATCAAAGAACTGACTTCACATGAAATGAAGTGCAACAGGGAGGCCAAGGGAGGCCTTGCTTCTGAAATGGACTAGTCTTATTGTTTACTATCCTGAAGCAGCTGGCTTAATAAAAAGCTGGAGGGGCCATTAGAAGACTCAATTACAGAGCCAGCTAGGTGACAATGTCTTGTCAGGCTGGGGCAAGGTTCTCCAGGAAGCTATATATGCTCTAAATTAATGTCTAATATAGCTAGGATTCACAGGTCCAGGAATCAAGGGGTGGAAATGGAAGTTGCATTAGCCTGTATTACTCCTAGTGATCCACTAGCTAAATTTTTGCCTTCTGCCTGCATGCCCTTGTGCTCTGCTGAACTAGTCATCTTAGTTCCAAAGGGAAATAGGCAGATGGTGAGTGGTGCAGCTGTGCTTGCTAGTGAGACTGGGAGGGAAACAAATTTATTTTGTTGATTCTCCATATACAGGGGCTCTCTTAATAGTTTAACAAATTGAAGACCAGAATGCCGTCTGATGCATATTTTTGACCTGAACCTTCAACAACAGATAGTAAAATTTTCTTAGGGTTCTCCAGGAAAACAGAGCCAATAGGATGGATGGATGTAAATGCACGCACGCGTGCGCATGCGCACACGCACACACACGCACACGATGAGAGAGAGAATTTTAAGGAACTCACCTAGGCAACTGTGGAGACTGGCAAGTCTGAAATCTCTGGGGCAGACCAGCAGGCTGGAAATCTCAGCACGAGTTGTAGTTTTGAGTCTGAAGACAGTCAGGAGGTAGAATTCCTTCCATTTTGGAAAATCTGAGGCTTTGTTCAACTGATTGTGTGAGGCCCACTCACACTATGAGGGATAATTTTCACTCAAAATCTATTGATTTAAACGTTAACCACTCTAAAATGTATTTTAACAGCGACATCTAGACTGGCGTTTGAGCAAACTTTGGACACCATAGCCTGGCCAAGTTAACACATAACATTAACCATCACAATAAGTATATATTTTATATCCCTTGACTAGATGTGATCACTGAGATTCCAAATAACACATAGCTTTCTAAAATCATATAACTTAAAAATGGCAGAACAAGGATTAAAATCCTTTTGCTTCTGAATAAAAGTCTATTATAATACAAATAGCTTCCTTATATGAACTAATCTTATAGAGTATTATAAGATAGTATTAAAGATACTAGTAAGTATCCTAAGGGATAAATTTAAGTCAGTTATTTTCCCCATTTTATTGTGTAAGTGATTATAGAACACTTGAGTCTATATATTGCTATAGCACGTCCAGAATCCTCAAATCTATAGCAATCACTATCCATGTTTGTTCTGATGAAGGCTGATCTTAATATTGATGCCTTGTGTATAAAAGCATAATGAGAAACAAACAAAAATAACTATGGGTTGGGTGTTGAGAGTAAATAAGTGATTGAACTGTATGAAACATAGAAGGCTAAAGAATGTTGGAATGAAACAGAAAAAAATTCTATTGGCTTTGATTTATCATTTTGAAGAAGACAATTGGTTCTCTTTGTTATTCTTTTTCTGTTTCAGCAGCACAAATTGTTATATGTGAAAATATTAAGAAATAAATGTAGATATGTTTAGTTTTTTTTTTTAATAATTACACATATATCTTTCAAAACATTTAAACCTGGATAGTTCTTCACAGTATCATCATTGTGGTATATTTATGACCTACCTATTCTCTTAAAGGCAACCTTTACTTCTTATGTAAATGTAAACTTTGTTTTGTTTTGTTTGCTTTTCTTTACAGTTTGATATGTTGTCTGAGTTCTATGTGCTCTATGACAACATTTATATATATATATATTGGATTGCTCCCTTGGCTTTACTTTTGACTTATAAATTATTCACCAAAATTTCGTTTCCAAGTTGTTCTTTGAAGATGCTATACTGTGAATAACTAAGTTGAAATTTTATGGCAGAAGGAATGATTTTCTTTCTCGTGCATTTGATATAGAAAACTTTAAAGGTGTGGTTTTTATCCTTTGGAATGTGCTTTGACCCCATGATATGTGGCACTGAATTATGAAGACATAGAGGTTATATGAACATCTTTCCTTGAAAGTTGCTATACTTTGTGTTACTTTTTCACAATTTATAGTATAAAAACTTAGTGATTTTTTAAATGAAATTATAGTTTTGTAATTAAAAAATAAATGTTATCAATTTTCAAATATTCTGTAATAATATATTTTAGCCAATTTCTAAAATATCATCATTAAATAATCGGTTGATGTGTGTGCACAAGAATCACTATACTGTTTAAGAATTAGAAGTATCACTAGCAAGCTAGAATTTCAAATTGAATATTTCAATTTTATTTCTCAGGATTATTTCTGAACTCTTCATTTACCTTCTGTGAGTCTAGATTTTATCCTTCATATGGTTAAATAGAGATAATAGTAATTTATAAGTTACTAATGGGGTAGAAACAGCATATGGTTCTTTCCAATTTTCCTTTCTTCAAGTAAATAGCAAGTTACCTTAAATTCCTTCTTATTTTGACAGGCATGTATATTCCAGTGTGCTCAATTACATGGTAACAAATTCTAATATGCACACACACAAAAATCACCTTGCAGCTTTGTGCATATATGCCCTGCAAAAGAGATGAGAGTTGTTTAATGGAATGTTTTGCAGCAATGCTTTTAAAGATGTAAACTAAATAATACAGGCTTTGTAGAAGGGATCAGGCTTGACATCTATTGGGCACAAATCATTGATAAATTGTAGAAGTGAACATGTTATTAGAGATTTACATCAGGAGATTATAGTGGTCAGCCAATCTTAAAGGCAGCAGTACCTTGGAGATCATGAGTCCCCAGCAAACGGGCACAACCAGCTGTCAGTGTGATTTGACAGAGCAGAAAGAGATTCCAGAAGAGTCACAAAGTACTTGAGTTTAACTTGAAGAAGTATGGACACCAACGGAACTACTTCAGGAACCTGCAGGGTATATGCTAAGTTTGTCTTTTGCCTGAGGTAGTCACCAATTATGTATGCTAGAAATGCAAGCTAGTCTCTCTGCTCAAGGATAAGGTTAAAGGCCCCAGGAACATCTCTCTGTGTGCTGAGGCTTTTAAAAGGCTAAAAGGCTAATACTGTGTCAAGAAAGAATATGAGAAATAATGCAAGAATAAAACCAGAGAGAAAAAAATTGCCAAGGGAAAGAGACAATATCAATGAAAATAATATGTGAGAGAAAGAAAAATTAACAAAGAAAAAAGAAAAAGGAAGGAAAACTATGATTTGTAAACAATTACAAACCATATCTAATAAAGAGCGAATTGAGAAAATTGGAAGCAACAGAATTTGATGTTTCAGCTCATAAAGATGCAACAAAGACAAGCAAGTACATGGGACTTTCATTCCCTCATTTATTCTAGTAATTCAAGTATCACTAAATGTTGTAGTATGTGCTACTTCCCAGCTCAGGAATACGGAGTTTTGACTTGTACATATGACATAATGAATGGCATGAGCTGTACTTGGAAAGAATACGTGCAACATGGGGGAGACAGTCGAGCCATTCAACTTCAAACTTTTAATAGATTCTGCTGATCTAAAGCCTTTATCTAGTGATTTTTATAATTCTGTGCAGAAACATGCTGTGTGTTATGTATGGCAACTGTTTGACTCTCTTATTTTTATTGGAAGGTATAGATCTGGGGAGCAGAAATAGGAAATAGGAAATAGCAGAAATAGGAAATAATAGAAATAGAAAAGAGAAATTGAATATTTATTATGTTAAAGATAGTAGGACGATAAATTTTAATAGTAGAAAAACTTACTCTATATAAAAAGTGGCAGAAGTCTCCTCTGCTTCCTCATCTTTAGATGTGTGATCTGCAGTAAATATACTCATTGTATTTTAGATTTCCTGTTTACATATAGAATGTAATAATCCCTATGTTAGAGTCCTTTTGCTTTTCTTAGAGTATGGAGTAAGTTGTAATTACTATTGTAATCACAAATGACCAAAACAGGGCTTCCAAATATCTATTTATATTAGCCCGGGTGCTGTGGCTCAGGCCTGTATTCCCAGCACTTTGGGAGGTCAAGGAAGGTGGATCACCTGAGGACAGGAGTTCGAGACCAGCCTGACCAACATAGAGAAACTCTATCTCTACTAAAAGTACAAAATTAGCCAGGCATGGTGGCAGGTGTCTGTAATCCCATCTGAGGAGGCAGAGGTAGGAGAATCACTTGAACCTGGGAGGCGGAGGTCGCCGTGAGCTGAGACCGCACCATTCCACTGCAGCTGGGACAACAAGAGCGAAACTCCATCTCAAAAAAAAAAGAAAAAGAAAAAAAAAGTAACAGAAAATAATGAGGTGGGAGAAATAATCAACTGATAAATCATGTTAAGATAAATTATAAAGGAGGAAGAAATATAGGTAAATTACTCAAATTAGATATTTTAGAAGAAATCAGGTATTTCAAGTGAAGTGAAAGAGATTCTGGTGCTACACAATGATACAGTTTGGGTATTTATCTCTGCCCAGATCTCATGTTGAACTGGAATCCCCAATGGTGGTGTTAGGGTCTGGTGGGAGGTATCTGGATCATGAGGATGGATCCCCCATGGCTTAGTGCTGTCTTCATGATAGGGAGTTCCTTAGAGAACCTGGTGATTTAAAAGTGTGTAGCACCTTTCATCTCTCCTCTTACTCCAGCTTTCACCATGCTATGTGCCTGTTCCCCCTTTGCCTTCTTTCATGACTGGAAGTATCCTGAGGCCTCCCCACAAGCAGATGCTGCTATGCTTCCTGTATAGCCTGCAGAACCATGAGCCAATTAAACCTCTTTTCTTGTAAATTACTCAGTCTCAGGTAGTTCTTCACAGTAGTTCAAGAACAGCCTGATGCACATGATTGTTAATAGGGAATAATAGGAATAAGTGCTAAGGATAGTACTTGTGACCTTACCCATAGTTTGTATATAAATTAATGCACATATTAACTTAAATAGAAAATATAGAAACTTCCAATTTGCAGTCCAGCATGTAAAGAGCTTAGAAGTTCCCATTCCATCCTAACAAGAAGTAAAAAGTTGAACAAACTAAGAAATCAAAAACTCTTCTTAGATCCCTAAGAGAAGTGAGATCACAGGGCAAAACACTGCCCTTCAAATTAGAGATACCTTCAAGCAAATAGAGAGAATCACAAGTTACTACAGCAGAAACCCATGTGCAGAAATCACCACAGAAATCAGTACCAGGCTAGGAAACCTGAAATGTAATCAATGAATTGCTAGAGGCTCAGTGTGCTCAAGCCTGAGGCAGTCATAAGGATGTCCCCACCTTTGGTGAGTGTAATCTCCAGAAGCTTGACTTTGTACTCATGGTAAATATCAGAAAAAATTATTTCACTCTTCTTACAGGGAAGGGGAAAAATAACCGTTGTGAAGTATGCTAGACATTCTTTTCTTCCTAACAAGGTCTTCACTAAGAAAAAACTATGTAACTAGAGCCTCACCTGCTGGGGTTTTACCAGAGCCTAATCTACATGGAGAAAGAGAAATATACAACTCCTGTTGACTCTAGGCTTCCATGTGGAGAAGAGAAATACTCAACTACAGCCCATTTTAGCTATTCTGTCTCACTTAAAAGGGGGCAGAAAAGCACCTGTGCAACTCACAGTCCAGAGGCCCAGTCTTATTAAAAGACTAAGACCCAATTGTAGGATCATAGAATGCTTCCCCTCCCCCAACACCTAACTTCTACATCATAAAAATCCCATTTACAGAGGCTCCTTTTACACAGTATATCATACCTGGCTATCAAGAATAAATTACAAGGCATATTAGCGGGAAAAAAAAAAAAAACACAGTTTGGACAAATAGAGCAAAATCAGAACCAGACTCAGATATGGCAAGAGTGTGGGAATTAGACTAAGAATTTAAAGCAACTCTAATTTACATGCTAGCGGCAAATTCTTCCCTGGTCCTTCCTCATAATGACTCCTAAGGAGGCAGAGATTGTGAAAACAAGTGGTATTTATTAATTATGATATTGTACTTTGGATCTGAATTTGCTACACCTTTCTTTATAGTAAGATACCAACTACTTAAGAAATAAAGACGTTTTAGTTCATTGTTAGATAGGAAGAACATTTTAACAGGTGTACTTTATTTGAAAAACGGATCAAACTCAAATTCATACGGCAGACTAGATGTGTTCATAAATAAACTTGTGACATAAAAATATGCTAAGGGCTCTAATAATAAAAGTGGACAGCATAAAATAACATATGGGACGTGTAAGCAGAGAGATGGAAATTCCTAAAGAACCAAAAAGAAACACTGGAGATGTAAAATGCTGTAACGGAAATGAAGAATGCCTGTGGATCGGCTTATTAGTTGATATGGTTCAGGAAAAAAAAAATCGCTGAGCTTGAAAATATCTCTACGGAAATCTCCAAAACTGAAAAACAACAACAACAACAAAAAAGTAGATTATCCAAGAACTGTGGGACAACTACAAAATTAAATTGTATTTAATGCGAAAACCAGAAGAAGAAGAAAGAAAAAGAAATCTTTGAAGCAATAATTACAGCGTTTCCTTTAATGTTGAACACTAAATCACAGATTCAGCAAGCTCAGAGAACATCAAGCAGCATCATGCCAACAAACAAAGAAAACAAACCAGCACATCTAGGCACATAATTTCAGCTATAGAAAATTAGAGATACAGCAAGAGCACGTAACAGTTTCTAACGTGTATATTTCTAATAGCAGAACATCAAAATACAAGAAGCAAAAACTGACAGAACAGCAAGAAGAAATAGATGAATCTACTATTATACTATTGTAGTTTTAGACTTCAATGACCCTCTGTCAGAAATTGACAGATTCAGCAGGCAGAAAATTAGTAAGGATATCGTTGAATCCAGCAACACTATAAATTAACTGGATATCATGGACATCTATAGACTGTTTCTTCCGATAATAGCAGATTGCACATCTCAAGCTCACATGGAAACTTCCTCAAGATAGACCACTTTCTGGATGATAGAACACACCTTAACAAATTAGAATAAAATAAACTCAGTCAATGTCTGCTCTCAGGTGACAATGTAATTAAACTAGAAACCAATAATGGAAAGATAACTTAGAAAGCCCAAAATGTTTGAAGATTATACACATACTAATAAAAGACACATGGAGTAAAATGTCTTCAGATAAATTAAAAAATATTTTGAACTAAATGAAAATAAAAATATAAACTGTCAAAATGTGTGGGATGCAGAAAAAGCAGTGATTAGAAGGAAATATATAAAATTGCATATATTAGAAAAGAGGAAGTTCTAAAATCAATAACCAAAGCTTCCTATTTAAGAACTGAAAAGCAGAGCCAATTAAATCCAAAGTATGCAGAATAAAAGAAATAATAAAAATAAGAAAGCCAGCTGTAGTGGCATACAGTTGTAGTCTCATCCACTTAGGAGGCTGAGGTGGGAAGATCGCTTTAGCGAAGAGTCGAATCTAGCATGGGCAATATAGCAAGACCCTGTTTCTTAAAAAGAGAGAGAGAGAGAAGAAACTAATGAAACTAACAACAGAAAATCAATACAGAAAATGAAAAAAGTATAAACCCATAGCCAGGCTAACTAAGAAAATAAGAGAAAAGACACAAAGCCAGTAATATCAAAAATAAACATGAAATAGCAATACAAATACCATGGACATAAAAAAAGTTTATTAACAACTCTATGCCCACAAATCTGATAACCTACATGTAACGGGCCAACTCCTGGAAAGTCACAATTTATTAAAGGTCACACAAGAAGAAATAGACTATCTGAGTAGGACTATTTTTATTGAAGAATTGAATCAATAATTAGTAACACTCCCAAAGAGAGCACAAGACCCAGATGGATTCACTGGTGAAATCTACCAAACATTTAAGGAAGACAGTTTATCAGTTATTTACAATCTCTTTCAGAAGACAGAGGCAAAAGAAGTATTTTTAACTCATTATATAAGGCCAACATTACCCTAATACACAAAACAGACAAAGACAATAGAAGAAACCTAAAAAACAATATATTTTATAAACATAAATGCACAAATCCTCAACAAAAATATTAGCAAATTGAGTCCAACAATGTATAAAAAGAATTATGAATCATAACCAAGGAGGATTTTATCTCACTGATGAAAGGAGGATTTAACATGTGAAAATCAATTAATCCACCATATTAATAACCTAAATGTAAAGAAAATCAGATGAACAAATCAATAGATGCAGAAAAAGTATTTGAAAAAATCCAACCCTGTTTAATGGTAAAAACTCTCAGTAAACTCGGAATGAGGGCAGATTCCTCAACTTGATAAAAGACATCTATAAAAATACCTACAACTGACATAGTTCTTAATGTTGAGAAACTTAAAGCTTTCCCAGTAAGACCAAGAAAGAAGCAACAATACACCCTTTTACTAGCGCTTTTCAATATCTTATTGGAAGTCCTAATTAATGCAATGACAAAAAAAGAAAATAAAAGGTATACATATTATGGAGGAGGAAATATAACTGTCTTTGTTTGCAGATGACATAATCATCTATGCAGAAAGTTGAAAAGAATTGAGAAAATTCTTCCTGGAACTAATAAGCAATTATAGCAAGGTGGTAGGACGCAAAGTTAATATACAAAAGTCAACCACCATCCTATATAGCTGCAATGAACAAGGCAAATTTGAAATTAAAAACAGAACACTATTTATGCTAGCAATGAAAAAAATGAAATACTTAGATGTAAATCTAACAATATACACATACAAAATCTATATAAGCAAAATTACAAAATCTGATGAAAGAAATTGAAGTAGAACCAAATAAATGGAGAGAATTCCATGTTTATGGATAGGAAGACTCAATATATTCAAGACATTAATTTTTTTCAACTGTATCAATAGATTCCATGCATCCCCAATCAAAACCCAGGCAACTTATTTTGTACATATAAACATACTGATTCTAATGTTTATAGGGAGATGTAAGATACCCAGAAAGAAGTGACAATACAATATTGAAAGAGATAAAAAAGGTGAAGGATTGACACTATCTGACTTCAAAATGTATTACAAACTGCCATAATTAAGACAGTGTGGTATTGTCAAAAGAGTAGACAAACAGATCAGTAGAACAGAATAAAGAGCCCAGAAACAGACCTAATAAATATAGTCAACTGATCTTTAACAAAGGAACAAAAGCAACGTAATGGAGCAAAGGTAGTCTTTTAAATAATTGATGCTGGAAGAAATGAACATCCTCATGCAGGAAAAAAGAAAAAAAGAATTTAAAAATATACGTTCCGTTTGACAAAATTAACTCAAAATGAATCTTAGACCTAAATGTAGAATGCAAAACTAGAAAACTAAAAGCATATGAGACAATCTAGGTGACTTTGAATTGGTGACAAATTTCTACATATATCATCAAAGGCATCATTCATTAAAAAGTAATTGATAAGCTGGATTTAATTAAAATGAGAAATTTCTGCTCTGTGAAAGATACTGTCAAAAAATGAAGAAACAAGCCGCAGACTAGGGGTAAATACTTGGAAACAAACAAACAAAATATTAGGACTGTTATCCAAATTATACAAGTAAGTCCTAAAACTCAACAACAAGAAAACAAACAATTCCATGAAAATGTGAGCTAAAGACCCTAACAGACACCTCACCAAAGAAGATACAGGTTGAAAATCTTTAATCCAAAAATCCAAAATATAAAACGCTCCAAAATTCAAAACTTTTTGAGTGCTGGCATGACACCAAAACTGGAAAAAGTCACACCTGACCTCATGTGACAGATTGCAGTCAAAACACTGGTGTGCAATGTATAGTTTATTTGGCATTCCCAAGGGAAAAAGAACCCTACCAGCTCTCTTTAGCTTCTTATGTCTTTGTGTGCATGCTTAGATTTCCTGACAAAATCACACCCACAAAGAGTGAAAACTCATGTTTGTCCAGGCCCAAACATGTCAAAGTCATGTTCCCTACAATACCCCACATGGGGCCAAAGCCTACATACATTACTCATTATGTATTTTTTTTTTCTTATTCTGTTATGTAAAGTAAAGGTATTTTTGAAAATGTTAAAAAAGACCTGCCGATACCCCAATGAATAACAGTGGTAAGAAAACAAAGGAAGCATTTATTTTTATCTAAGCCACAAAATTTCTAGCTATTGGAGAAAACTGGACAATGTTGTAATTGAAAAATATCTTACAGAAGAGTTTGATATTTGAATGGCCACCATATATGACCTGAAGAATCAGAAGGAAAAACTGTTGAAGTTCTGTGCTGAAAATGATGAACAGAAATGCATTAAAATAGAAAAACACTGCATAAAGATGAAAATGAGGATCTTGATTGTGTATTGAGAGTGTGTATCCATCAGCACTGAACACAGGCCAGCTGATGGTATGCTGATCATGCAAGAATCATATATCATAATGGACTGAGAACCGAAGAGAATTATAAGTATTTACCAGGCTGATTGTAGAAATGTAAGAAAAGGCATGACATCAATTTTTTGAAGATTTGTGGTGATAACGGATCTGTTAAACATGAAGCAGTGGAGAAATTTATGAGTTTGCCAAAATCATCACTGATGAAAAATCTGACATTAGAATAGTCTGTAGTGCTGATAAATCATCACCATTTTGGTGTTATTGCCCCAGAAAGACATTGATTACAGCTTATAAGATGGCCCTTACAGGAATTAAGGATGCCAAGTGCATAAAGATTGTCTTTGGATGTGCTAATGTAGTAGGCACGCATGGACGTAAACTTGCTTTGATTCCTATTTTCAAGGAGTGAATTTCATAGCAGGTCTTTATTACGTTAACAAAAAGGCATGGATTACCAAGGACATCTTTTCTGATTGGTTTCCCAAACATT
The DNA here is from genome assembly GCF_009764315.1 of Trachypithecus francoisi. Taxonomy (NCBI): domain Eukaryota; kingdom Metazoa; phylum Chordata; class Mammalia; order Primates; family Cercopithecidae; genus Trachypithecus; species Trachypithecus francoisi. The sequence goes on along the minus strand of NW_022681454.1, from coordinate 172,982,057 downwards.
TCCTACCAGTGGCTTATGCTCACTTCAAATAAAATGAACTATATGGAAACTGTGAGATGTTGTTATTCCTTAGCAATTCTTCTGCTCATTCTCCAGATGAAATTATCAAAAGTAATATTTATGGCATGTATTAGGTTGGTGCAAAACTAATTGCAGTTTTTGCCAATACTTTCCCTCAACTGTGACTTCATTAATTTAGCCATGTGACCAGGGTATTCTTACAGCAATGAGGAGTAATTATATATATATACACTTTTCTGAATAAAATGCTAGCTACTCTGAATAGAGGTGTATTTGTGGAAAGTTTTCCAAAGAAATTTAGCATAAAAGATTCTGTATATATTTTTGCCAACACTTGGAACACAGTGACTGAAGACAGTAGTGTATGCCTGACACAATCTCTGACCTGCAATTATGTTCAAGGTTGATGATACACAAATTGGTGATTTTGAAGAATTCTGTATGTCAAAAGAAAAAAATATGACCCTACACATGCAAAAATATACCCTCAGAGTCTGTCAGCAAGCTGGAATAAGTAAATATTGGAAATGTTTTAACATTGATAATGAGGCCCCAGTTGTCCATTTATTGAAACATAGCCAAATATTGTTCTGAATTAAAATGATCATGACATTAGTGATGATGAAGATGACATTGTTAACACTGCAGAAAAAGTGCCTTTAGACATGATAAAAATGTGACAGGCTTATTGAAGGACTGGAACAGTGTACATTTATAACAGAACAAGAAACAAGATTTTATGTGAGTGCATAAAATCAAAGACTTCTAAGACAAAAGTCACTGCAGATGACTCTACAGCAAACGCTTTTCAAAAACCATCCAGCTGAATGCCTCTTCTTCGGTAGAGAACCCAAGTTCTGTTTCCTTAACTGCTTCTGATGTTTCTTCTTCTCACCTAAGGAAAAAATACAGTGTACAGCAAACTTTACGAAATCACAGCATCATAGTGTGTCCGGAATTTATTCCTTCTATTGGGTTCTTGGTCTCGCTGACTTCAAGAATGAAGCTGCCGACTTTGGTGGTGAGTGTTACAGCTCTTAAAGATGGCGTGTCCGAAGTTTGTTCCTTCCGATATGTTTCGAGTTTCTTCCTTCCGGTGGGTTCTTGGTCTTGCTGACTTCAGGAGTGAAGCTGTAGTCCTTTGTGGGGAGTGTTACAGCTTTTAAAGGTATTGTGGACCCAAAGAGTGAGGAGCAGAAACATTTATTGTGAAGAGTGAAAGAACAAAGCTTCCACAGGGTGGAAGGGAACCCAAGAAGGGTGCCCCTGTTGGCTCAGGTGGCCAGCTTTTATTCCCTTATTTGGCCCCACCCACATCCTGCTGATTGGTCTATTTTACAGAGCGCTGATTCGTCCATTTTAAAGAGTGCTGATTGGTCCGTTTTACAGACTGCTGATTGTTGTGTTTACAATCCTTTAGCTAGACACAGAGCAGTGACTGGTGCGTTTTTACAGAGGGCTGATTGGTGCATTTACGATCCTTTAGCTAGACATAGAGTGCTGATTGGTGTGTTTGTAATACTCTAGCTAGACAGAAAAGTTCTCCAAGTCCCCACCTGACCCAGAAGCCCAGCTGGCTTCAACTCTCAATAGGTGGAGACTGAAAACCTGTCATTGTTTGTGGTTGTTATTTAACAGCTGATAAAGGTATACAGTGCTGATTAATTAACCTGAACATATTTTTTTCACTGTATGCTACTATAAATATGGATATATGTTATTATATGTTTATTTAAAACCATAGAATGTACAACCCTAAGACTGAACCCTAACATAGAGTATGGACTTTGGGTGATAATGATGTGTTAACGAAGGTTCATTGGATGTAACAAATGTACCACTGTGGTGGGGGATGTCAATAATAGGGAAAGCTATGTATGTGTAGGGGGAGGGAGCATATGACAGACCTCTTTATGTTCCGCTCAATTTTGCTGTGAACCTAAAACTGCTCTAAAAATAAAGTCTATTTAAAATAAGAAATGTCATGCATTCTAATAAAAAGAAGTGAGTATAATTTTTAGGTATGGGTATGGGAATTGAAGTAAACTAATGGGAGGAAATAAGTCAAAATAATTTCATAGAAAAAATTTCAAGAGTAGCAATTTGTATGTGCTCATCATTGAACAAGGGGTTGAGATCAAGTAGCAATTAGTGACTTTAGTTAAATTTTTTAAAAAATGTAATGTTCTAAAAAACAACATCTTAGAGCATTCATATAAAAACAAAAATCGTTTTCTATTCTAACTTTGATTATAAAGTATGTGCATCATATAGTGAAGGTGGAATGTTTCTGTCTAGGCAAAAACAAAATATCTCATTCTGGTTAATAATCATATGACTTGAAGTCTATTTCATCTGATATACACACAGCTACTCCTACTGTTTTTTGACTTTCATGTGTGTAAAATATCTTTCTCCATACCTTCACTCTCATTCTGTATGTCTTTACAGTGAAGTGAGTTTCTTGTAGGAAGCATACAGTTGGATCTTTTTCTTAAAATCCATTCAGTCAGTCTGTCTTTTAAATGGAAAACCTAGTCCATTTATATTAAATGTTATTATTGATAGGCAAGCATTTACTACTGCCATTTTGTTATTTTTTTGGTAGTTTTGTAACTTTTTCTTAACATGGTTTTTGATTTGTGATTAAGTGATTTGTTTTGTTTTTGATTAAGTGATTTTCTCCTGTAGTATGTTTCAATTCTTTTTTTTTTTTTTTTTTTGGCATATCCATTATGTGTTTTTCCGTTGTAGTTACCAGGAGGCTTACAAAAAACATCTCAGAGTTATAAAAAGTTATTTTAAACAGAAAATAACTTTGATCACAAAGAATGAAAAGAAACAAAAGCTGAATTCAGCAAAAGCAATGCTAAGCAAAAGGAACAAAGCCAGAGCCTTCACATTGCCTGACTTCAAAGTATAAGGCTACAATAATTAAAACAAAATGGTACACTGGTACAAAAACAGACAAATAGACCATAGACCAACAGAATAGGCAACCCAGAAACAAAGCCATACACCTACAGCCATATGATTTTCAATGAAGTCAATAAAAATAAGCAATGAAGAAAGGACCACCTACTAAATAAATGGCGCTGGGATAGCTGACTAGTTATATGCAGAAAAATGTAACTAAATTCCCCCCTTTTACCATATACAAATATTAACTCGAGACGGATTAAAGATTTAAATGTGAGCCCTCAAACTGTAAGAATCCTAGGAGAAAACCTCTGGACATTGGCGTTGGGAAAAAATTTATAACTAAGTGCTCAAAAGCAATTGCAACACAAACAACAATTGATATGTGGGACCTAATTAAACTAAAGAGATTTTGCACAGAAAAAGAAACTACCAACAAAATAAACAGACAACATGCAGAATGGGATAAAAATTCACCAAGTATGCATCCATTAAAGATCTAATATCCAGAATCTATAAAAAAGTTAAACAATTCAACAAGAAAAAAAGCAATAACCTCATTAAAAAGTGGACCAACATGAACAGACACCCTTAATAAGAAGACATACAAGTGACCAACAAACATAAAAATATGTTCAACATCACTAATCTTCAGAGAAATGCAAATCAAAACTGCAATAAGTACCTCACACAAGTCAGAATGGCTATTATTAAGAAATCAAAAACAAAAGATGTTGGCGAGGCTGTAGAGAAAAGGGAACATTTATAAACTGTTGGTGGGAGTGAAATTACTTCAGCCACTGTGGAAAGCATTTTAGAGATTTTCCGAAGCACTTAAAAGAGAACTACCAAGGCCGGGCGCGGTGGCTCAAGCCTGTAATCCCAGCACTTTGGGAGGCCGAGACGGGCGGATCACAAGGTCAGGAGATCGAGACCATCCTGGCTAATACGGTGAAACCCGGTCTCTACTAAAGAATACAAAAAACTAGCCGGGCGACGAGGCGGGCGCCTGTAGTCCCAGCCACTTGGGAGGCGGAGGCAGGAGAATGGCGTGAACCTGGAAGGCGGGGCTTGCAGTGAGCTGAGATCCGGCCACCGCACTCCAGTCTGGGTGACAGAGCGAGACTCCGTCTCAGAAAAAAAAAAAAAAAAAAGAACTACCATTTGACCCAGCAACCCCATTACTGTTTATATATCCAAAGGAAAAAGAATCACAAAAAATCACATGCACTCATATGTTCATTGCAGCACTATTCACAATAGCAAAGATACGAAATCAATTTAGGATTCATCAAAGGTGGATTGGATAAAGAAAATGTGGTACATACACAGCATGGAATAATAAGCAGCCATCAAATAGAAAAAAATCATGTCCCTTGCAGTAACATGGATGGAACTGAAGGCCATTATCCTAAGTGAAATAACCTAGGAACAGAAAACCAAATACCACATGTTCTCACTTATAAGTAGTACCTAAACATTAGGTAAATATGGACATAAAGATGACAAAAATAGAGACTGGGGACAACTAGGGAAAGAGAGAGAAGAGGACAAGTGTTGAAAAATTAACTCTTGGGTACTATGCTCACTACCTGGGTGACTGGATTAAGTATACCCCAATCTTCAGCATCATGCAACATACAGATGTAACAAACCTGCACTTGTATTCTGTAAATCTAAAATAAAATTTGAAATTATTTTTTAATGAAAACCAAAGAATAAACTTAAAAAACTCTATACTATAACTCCATCCTCCAACTTTTTGATGTTTTTTAATCTCAATTTATGTACTTTTATATTCACCTATCTCTTAACAAATCATTCTAGTAATTTTTGATACATTTGCATTGTGTGCTAATACTAGAGGTATGGTGGTTTACACACCACAGTTACAGCAATAAAGCATTCAGAATTTGTCTATGTACTTACTTTTACCAGTAGGCTTTAGACCTTCAGATGATTTTCTATGTTGCATGTTAACATCCTTTTCTTTCTGACTGAAGAACTCTCTGTAGCATTTGTTATAAGACAGATCAGGTGGTGATGAATTACCTTAGCTTCCATTTGTCTAGAAGAGTATCTCTTCTTCATGTTTGAAGGATAGCTTTGTTGGATAATTTATTCTCAGTTAGCAGTTTTTTCTTCAGCAGTCTGAATGTATCATCCTCTCACTCCTTCCCTGTATGGTTTCTGATGAGAATTCTGCTGCCAGACAAATGAGCTCCTTTATATGTTATTTGCTTCTTTTCCATTGATGCCTTTGAGTATGTTTTGACCTGATATTTGAGAGTTTGATTATTGTATGCCTTGGGGTAGTGTTACATAGGCTGAATTGGTTTGGTAATCTTTGGCCTTCCTGTACTTGAATATTTATGTCTTTCTCTAGGTGTGAAAGTTTTCTGGTTTTTTTTTTTTTTAAATAAACATTCTACCACTTTCTTTTTTTTCAAATCCCTACGTTCAATGACTCTTAGATTTGTTCTTTTAAGGTGACTTTCTAGATTTTGTAGACATTTTTAATTCATTTTCATTATTATTTTTCTTTTTTCTCCTTTGACTGCATATTTTCAAATGTTCTTCCTCTGAAGTCACAAAATCTTTCTTCCGACTGGTTCTGTTTTTGAGACCCTCTGATACATTTGTTATTGCAGTCAATGTATTTCTTAGTTCTAGGATTTCTGTTTGCTTTTTATTTTGTTAATCTCTGATAAACTTCCAAATTGCTTGTTTGCCTTATCTTGGATTTTACTGAGTTTCCTCAATACTCTTATTTTAAATTATCGATCTGAAAGCTCATGTCACCATCTTGCTGGAATCAGACACTAGTTCCCTACTTTGTCCATTTGGGGAGGTTCCTCGTTTGCTGTCATCATTTCTTACAGATGTAAGTCTACTTTTTTGCATTGAATGATTAGTTATTTATTCTACTATTTGCTTCTTGGGCTGGTTTGGTTTCTCTAACATATGTGTGTTTAAAGATTCTGTGCAGTTTGCATATTGATCCCTTTAGCTCTAGGCCACTCCCTCTTTTTGCCACTAGGTGGCAACTTAACCCAGTATTGCCACAGCTCTAGCAAAAATTTGAAGCCCTGCCTGTCCCAAATGAGTGGGGTCCCAAAGGGCATCTTCCAGCTGTGTGGGGAGACTGGCTAGGGGTTCTTGTCCAGATGGCCCATGGAGCGTGCCTCTCACAGAATAATGTCGCTTAACCACCTCTCTGATTTGACATTTTATTTGTCTGAGTTTCATCTCCTGGGGCTACTAGCCCTACCTCCACTGTCTGTCTCCAACTGCCCTTTCCCTCAGGCAATCACAAGTCTTCCCACAGATTGAGGTGGGAATGGTTTTCCTGTGTATAGACCAAAATGACTGCGAAATGGGTGTCTGCATCAATCTCTCTTCATCCAGTATGGAAATTGTGAATCCAGGAGACTTTTCTGCATGGTGCCTTACTGTTGGTGGGAGAGGCACTGCAAATAGAGAAGTCCATTTCTTCTATCTTCTGCTCATAGTTTTTCACTTCTCTGTGGCTCCAGGATTCATCTCAGACTAAATTGTGAGTTCTGGGATATTGTTGGTGATAATTTTTGCACTGGATAATTGTTGTTGGTTTTCTGTTGGAGACAGTGAAGCTGTATTGCTTTTATTCCACCATTTTGGCAATGTCATTCTTTCCTGATAAATGATAACATACTAAATCATATAGTTTATTGGTATATATATCAAAGAAGTCAGAATTGAATTTTAATGTGAGTTAGAAAATAATTTGGACATAATAAGTAATTTGAGTTTATCAGATATGTCAGTACTAATTTGGTCCTTATTTAAAATATTAATGCACGTTGTAAATAACAATATATGTTCCACAGAGTATCTTATTTGCAGGTATGCAATGGCAAACAAGATACGACTACTCCCTGACATCATAAAGTTACAAATCTAGGTAATTGTTATGAAAAATTCTATGATAGGAAAATTCTGAACTACTATGTAAACCCATAAGAAGATCGACTCTCTGAAAAAATAAAAATTATAGAAAGCACCAGAATGTGCAGGCTGCTATCTAGCCAGGGGTGGACTTGGGACAGGCATCCAGATAATGCTCTCTAGGCAACTTACCCTAAGAGAAGCAGCATCAGCTCTGAAAAAGGGGTAGCTCTTGTGTTTTGTCTGCTCAGAGGGCACATTCTTCTGTTTTAAATAATACAAAAGCAGTATTAATGCTTGGTATAGCATTATCTAAACTATGTCTTAATCTATATGCATAAATATCCTTCTCATAATAAAAAGATTGAATTGCACAAAAAAGATGATTAAAAAGTTGCATGAGGCTAACTGCAGTGTCTCGCTCCTGTAATCTCAACATTTTAGGAGTTAAAGATAACAGAGTCAATAGGGGCCAGAAGTTCGAGACCAACCTGAGCAACATAGCAAGCCAAAAAAAATTAAATTAGCCAGGTGTAGTGGTGCACACGTGTAGTTGTAACTACTTGGGAGGCTGAGGTAGGATTGGTTGAGCCTAGAAGTTCAAGGCTGCAGTGAGCTGCTATGATAGTGTTGCTGCCTTCCAGCCTGGGTGACAGAATGGGACTCTGCCTCTAAAAAAATTAAAAACTGTTTTAAAGTTGCATGAATGTATATAATTTTATAAAGAAGAATAAATTTCTGGATGTGCTACACTTAATGGAAAACACTAAAAATGAGGAAAGTCCTTTCACAAGTATGTAATAAGAAGCAGTAGAAGGTAACTAGAAAAATCCTACAGAGGAAAAAATCAGAAGCAGAACAAGGAAATGTAAAATATTTCTTGGATGTGGGTAATATTTTTATATTAACAGATGATAGAGAAAAAGCAGAACTTTTCAATGTCTCAATCTCTGTTTTTTATAGTCATTTTTAACTGTAAAAATGCTTATCATTAACATTTATAATATTAAGAGATTGTTGAAAGCCTAGATAAGCCAACATAGAGTAAAAATAACGTAGCTATTTTCAGTATGTTCAGATTGCTATAAGCAGATGAATCACATTGTAGATTCCAGAGGATTTCTATAGTCGGAATCAAAGTTTCATTGTTAATAAATTTTGTGAAATACTGATAAATTAATTCGTGGCCATGGTATTTTGATGTAAATCATAGTAGATTTCAGAAGCTACACAGACTGACAAGTTTGATGTTGATTCCAAGGAAAACCACAGAAATATTTGTAGCATGGAGCTAAACAGTGGAACTCTCCATTTAGACACATGCGAGTTTGATTTCTGGCTTTACAATTTAATAGTTCTGTGTCATTATGAAAATTAGCTCTGCTTTCTAAAGTTTGTTTACCTCATATGCAAAGTGCATATAATAGTTTCTACTTAATGAGTTTGTTTAAAAGTTTTTAGAACTAGCACTAGTATATTTCTCAGAATAAAATTAACCTCAGAACATGATTTTGTACATAATAATATTATAGACGACAAAATTAAGTTTTCACTAGCAGTAATGGCCAAAGTTAGCACAGATAGATTTTTTCTGGTAGTATGTTGAAGAAAAAAGTGCTTAGATTATGTTCTATCTACTGTAACATTTTAATCAAATACTTGAACTTAGAAATGGGATGCTAATCAAAACATTAAATGATTAAATGTTAGAAACCATGGTTAATATGACTTTTAAAAATTGGTAATTTAAGCTATCTCAAAAACAAACAAAAACATAGGCAAGGGAAAATACAAATTGTTTTACCTGTAAGTATAAATCTCTGTATTTGATAAAAAGAACTGATTATGCTGGCCAGGTGCAGTGGCTCATGCCTGTAATCCCAGTACTTCAGGAAGCCGAAGTGCGCGGATCACCTGAGGTCAAGAGTTCGAGACCAACCTGACCAAGATGGAGAAAATCCATCTCTACTAAAAGTACAAAATTAGCCAGGTGTAATGGCACATGCCTGTAATCCCAGCTACTTGGGAGGCTGGGGTAGGAGAATTGCTTGGACCTGGCAGGTGGAGATTTCAGTGAGCCGAGATTGTACCATTGCCTGGGCAACAAGAGCAAAACTCCATCTCAAACAAACAAACCAAAAGAGTTGATTATGCAATAAAGAATAGTGAAAGTTATATTAAGAACAGCAGGATTGTTTAGTTTATTAGATGCTCAGTATGATTTGACAGTATAATGTAGTTCTAGTATAACTTGCATAAGCAAAGGAAAATGAATTAAATAATAATTGTTATAATATTGTATTGAAAAGGACACTATTTCAATAACTTCCTTTGATAAAGGATAGGGTGAGAAGAATGCATAGTACAATGTCTAGCATGGAGTAGACACTTAATCAAAACTTCTTGTCAGCCAGGCACGATAGCTTATGCCTGTAACCTCAGCATTTGAGAGGCTGTAGTGAGAGGATTGTTTGAGCCCAGGAGATCTAGAATAGCCTGGGCAACATAGTGAGACACCCCCCATCTCTAAAAGAAAACAAATCATAAAAAAATAAACAGAAAAAAACCTTGTTTTCTTCTATGTATCTGTAGAAGGCAAAGATTAAATATATATATGGGCTTAGGAAATAACAATTCTTAACTAGCAAGGTATCATATAGTGAGGAGGAAGTATGGTTGGACAGACTCACTTGATTCCTACTTGTAATTCTTTTTTTTTAAATCATACATTAAGTTCTGGGATACATGTGCAGAACGTGCAGGGTTGTTTCGTAGGTATACACGGGCCATAATGGTTTGCTGCACCCATCAACCCGTCATCTACATTAGGTATTTCTCCTAATGCTATCCCTCCCCTAGAACCCCACCCCCCAACAGGTCCCAGTGTGTGATGTTTCCCTCCTTGTGTCCGTGTGTTCTCATTGTTCAACTCCCACTTATGACTGAGAACACGTGGTGTTTGGTTTTCTGTTCCTGTGTTAGTTTACTGAGAATGATGGTTTCCAGCTTCATCCATGTCCCTGCAAAGGACATGAACTCATCCTTTTTTATGGTTGTGTAGTATTCCATGGTATATATGGATGGGCCACATTTTCTTTATCTTTATCCAGTCCATCATTGATGGGCATTTGTGTTGGTTCCAAGTCTTTGCTATTGTGAACAGTGCCACAATAAACATACCTGTACATGTGTCTTTATAGTGGAATGATTTATAATCCTTTGGGTATATACCCAGTAATGGATTTACTGGGTGAAATGATTTTTCTGGTTCTAGATCCTTAAGGAATTGCCACTCCCATTAATAGTGTAAAAGCACTCCTATTTCTATACATCCTCTCCAGCATCTGTTGTTTCCTGACTTTTTAATGATGGTCATTCTAACTACAGTGAGCGGTATCTCATTGTGGTTTTGATTTGCACTTCTCTTAGGACCAGTGATGATAAAGTTTTTGTCATATGTTTGTTGACCACATAAATATATTCTTTTGAGAAGTATCCGTTAATATATTATGTCCACTTTTTGATGGGGTTATTTGTTTTTTTCTTGTAAATTTGTTTATGTTACTTGTAGATTCTGGATATTAGCCCTTTATCAGATGGATAGATTGCAAAATTTTTCTCCCATTCTGTAGGTTGCCTGTTCACTCTGATGATAGTTTCCTTTGCTGTGCAGAAGTTCTTTAGTTTAATTAGATCCCATTTGTCAATGTTGGCTTTTGTTGCCATTGCTTTTGGTGTTTTAGTCCTGAAGTCTTTGCCCATGCCTACGTCCTGAATGGTATTGCCTAGGCTTTCTTCTAGGGTTTTTATGGTTTTAGATTTTATATCACAGTCTTTAATCCATCTTGAGTTAACTTTTGTACATGGTGTAAGGAAGGGGTCCGGTTTCAGTTTTCTGCATATGGCGAGCCAGTTTTCCCAACAACATTTATTAAATAGGGAATCTTTTCCTCATTGATTGTTTGTGTCAGGTTTGTCAAACACAAGATGGCTGTAGATGTGTGGCGTTATTTCTGAGGCCTCGTCTGTCCCATTGGTCTATGTCTCTGTTTTGGTACCAGTACCGTGTAATTTTGGTTACTGTAGCCTTGCAGTATAGTTTGAATCCAGGTAGCATGATGCCTCCAGCTTTGTTTTTTTGGCTTAGGATTGGCTTGCCTATATGGGCAAGACATATGAAATTTAATTGGTTCCATATGAAATTTAAAGTAGTTTTTTTTTCTAATTATGTGAAGAAAGTCAATGATAGCTTGATGGGGATAGCATTGAATCTATAAATTACTTTGGTCAATATGGCCATTTTCACGATATTGATTATTCCTATCCATAAGCATGGAATGTTTTTCCATTTGTTTTTGTCCTTTCTTATTTCCTTGAGTATTGGTTTGTAGCTCTCCTTGAAGAGGTCTTTCACATCCCCTATAAGTTGTATTTCTAGGTTTTTCATTCTCTTTATAGCAATTGTGAATGGGAGTTTGCTCATAATTTGGCCTTCTATTATTGATGTATAGGAATGCTTGTGATTTTCACACATTGATTTTGTATACTGAGACTTTGCTGAAGCTGCTTATCAGCTTAAGGAGATTTGGGGCTGGGACAATGGGGTTTTCTAAATATACAATCATATCATCTGCAAATAGAGACAATTTGACTTCCTCTCTTCCTATTTGAATAGCCTTTATTTCTATCTCTTGCCTGATTGTCCTGGCCAGAACATCCAATGCTATGTTGAATAGGAGTGGTCAGAGAGAGGGCATCCTTGTCTTATGCCAGTTTTCAAAGGGAATGCTTCCAGTTTTTGCCTATTCAGTATGATATTGGCTGTAGGTTTGTCATAAATAGCTCTTATTATTTTGAAATACTAGTAATGATGCCTAATTTTTGGTCTAATTATTAAATTAAACAGCATTTATTGACTCAAGTGTGGATTTTAAAATTTAAAATAACTACTAAAATATTAACAAGATAGTCGAGAAGAAATAATTTTTTAAATTATATACTAGATAACAAAGAGAGAAAGCAAAGAAAACTTGAAAGATAGGAAAACAAAAACTCATTAGTAATCACAATAGATAAAAACTGATTTAACTTACGTGAAATACTGAAATTCCAGAAGTAAAAAAATTAAAATTTCACTGTATAGTATTTATAAAAGATCCACATATATCATAGTAATTCAGAAAAGCTGAACTTAAAAGGATGGATAAATTATTCCATCAATATACTGTTCTCAAAAAAGTCATAATAGTGTATTACTATCAGACAAAAGAGAAATTAATACAGAACATGTCATGATTTATAGTCAGTCACTATATAGATGATAAACAGGGCATCTTATTGGGAGACATAATAATCCTTCATTTTAAACCCTGAAGAATCATACCCTAAAATTATAGAAAGGAAATATTGACAGAATTTTAAAAACTGACAAATTCCTATAGGGGGAGATTTTAAAAAATAGTAGATAGATCACAAATAATAACTATAACTTAAAATCATACTTATTTATTGAAAAACTCAATAAATAAGCTTTATTTAGCAGATATATATATAGATAAAATCCTATATCTCAAAAGAGACAATAGCATTGTAAATTAATCTTAATCTTGGGGAAAATGAAGTACAAAATATGCAAATAAATCTCAGTCCTAATCCCTACTACAACGTGTAGTAGTAGACAACCAGTCTATTTAGTAAACCTAGATATGCATTTGTGTTTGTGCATATAACTGTGAGCTCTCTGAGGCATAAAGTTCTTCATATTCATTTTGTTTTCCTCGCTCTTGTTAGCATATGTCACAGATGATAACATAATAGACACTCGGTAGTATACAGTAAATGAATTAATGTGATAAAAATATGCATTCAAAGTTTGAAAAATTTTGTCAACTATGCATCTGACAAAGGTCTCATATCCAACACCTATATGTATATGAAACATAGACAAATTTTCAAGAAAAAAACAAACAACCTCATTAAAAAGTGGGCAAACAACAGGAGCAGACACTTTTCAAAAGAAGACATACAGGTGGTCACAAGCATTTAGAAACTACATCAATATCACTGGATCATTAGAGAAATGCAAATCAAAACCACAATCAGATACCACGTCAAACCAGACTGGTTATTATTTACAAAGTAAAGAAATAACAGATGCTGGTGAGGTTGCAGAGAAAAGGGAAGACTTACACAATATTGGTGGGAATGTAAATTAGTTCAACTATTGTGGAAAACAGTATGGAGATTCCCCAAAGAGTTAAAAACAGAACTGCCATTCAACCTACCAATCTCATTACTGGGTATATACCCAAAGGAAAGTAAATAATTCTACCATAAAGACATAGGCATGCATTTCTTCATTGCAGCACTATTCAAAATAGCAAGAACATTAAATCAACCTAAATGCCCATCAATGCCAGATTGGATACAGAAAATGTCATACATGTACACCATGGAGTATACACAGCCATAAAAAAGAATGAGATCATGTCCTTTGCAAGAATGTGGATGGATCTGGAAGCCATAATCCTTAGCAAACTAATGGAATAACAAAAAACAAATACTGATAGAAGCCAGAGGCAGCCAAATTCTTAGGTCTATAAGGACGGGTCCCCGGTGAAACCCAACCTCCAAGCCAAAGATAGTCCTAGGTAAGCCCTCAGACAGGATAGCGAACCTGTCCTCCTGTTTGGTGTGCTTTCCTCTGTTAGATCCCTACCCTTCACCTATTTTACATATACCTGCTCTTTCCTAATTGGTTTTCTATACTGCTGTGCCCACCTTTGAGTGGTGTCTTTCCTTTAAACTTTTTTGCATACTCACAAAGCAATCAGCACACATTCCCTATTCTGAGCCCATAAAAGCCCTAGTCTCAGCCATGTTAAAGGACTTTTACTGCCTTCAGATAGGGGGACTACCTCACATTTCCTCCCCACTGAAAGCTGTTTCATTACCTAAAAAAACTTCCCGCCTTACTCACTGTTTGATGGTCAGCAACCTCATTCTCCTTGGATGCTGGACAGGAACTTGGGAACCGGTGCAAAAGCAAGACTTGACTGAAGGGGTGGCCAACTCCTGCAGCAGATAGTGTGACCAAGTTAGGCCCAGGTGGGACATCGCTGGCTGGGGGTCCCAGCTTGCAAACTGACCAAAAGAAAAATCCTACATCAATACCACATGTTCTCACTTACAAGTGGGAACTAAATGATGAGAACACATGGACACAAAGAGGGGGAACAATAGACACTGGGGCCTACTTGAGAGTAAACGGTGGGAGGAGGGAGAAGATCTGAAAAAATATCTATTGGCTACTAGTCTTAGTACTGGGTGACAAAATAATTGGTACAATAAATCAAATCCCTGTGACACAAGTTTACCTATATAACAATCGTGCACATGTACCCTTGAACCTAAAGGTTAAAACTAATAATTTAATCAATTTTATTATTAAAACAGATCTTAAAATTGTACCTAAATGAATTTTTAAATGAATACATAGTCAAAAACTGTGAAAGTCAAATATATCCATCTGCCTTATTCGTTTAAAGTTGGTTTTGTTAGTTTGCTTTTGCTTTTCAGGAGGTTGAACACAGGAAAGGAGAGTATTCCCCTAAATCTCCTGGGCTGTATTTTGAATATACAGAAAATAATATATTCTGTAAAGACAATTGCATTTTTATATTAGTAGCAAATATTTCGTCTCTAAATTTAGTCAGTATGATTTCTGAGAAAGAGAAAAAATATTCAAGAGGATAGATGTGAGCCAAAATGTAAGAAACATTAAAAATTGTTTGCCATAATCTGACATTAATTTAAATTTAGTATTTACAAATCAGTTGTTACATATTATTATACATTTTGTTAGCTATTATGACAAGTCCCCCTGTTTTTGTTTTTTTAACATATTTTTATTTGTATCATATAAATTTTAGTGAAAATTAAAATTTTTATTACCTCTTTGAAAGTCAGCTGTAATGAATACCAGACCCAGAGTCACCAGTTGAAATTCCAGTCTGACGAATGTAAATACATTGGCTCAGCAAAGTAAACATAAAGACTAAGCCACTAGCCCAGGTATAAACGAGATAGGAGATTTAGTACAATGCTGACAGGTAGAGTCCTGGCAGTTAGCAGTAGCCCATAGATACCAGTCAGGTATCACAAAACAAGATCCAACAAGGAAAATAGATGCTTACTGATTGACTCAGGGATTTTTAGTCTTTTGAATAATTTTTTAAGCACATAGGGGAGTGCATTGGTAAGAAGTCATCAGCTCTCTCTATGACAAAGATGCTTTTTGGAGTACTCCTTTTATTTTCCATTTTCTGTGATTATAATGTCTTTAAATGAGCTCTCTTCTTATAAGGCTGATAAATGGTGCCAATGTTCTTCTACAGAACATTAAAAAAATTCACATATGCATTTGAATACAATAAATTTCATAAATATATAGCTAGAAAATATACCTATGGTATTCCATCTACATCTTTATAGCTATTTTATAATTTGAATTCTATATAAAGTATATAGAATAGATATGTTTAGCTATAAGTATAGACACAGAGGGAAAGAGACAGAGGCATGCATTTTGGAATAAATACATACTTCCAATTGTGAAATGATAGCAAAACACATTATCATAAGTAGCATATATTGTAAAGCAGTTACAGTTTAAATCAAGAGAATGAACAGATGATATATGATAGGAGATTATGACATTTGAGTTGGGCTTTAATGGATAGTATTTTTAGAGGATATTGTAGAAATGAAGACATTTGTATTCAATATATGGCATGAAAATATGCACAAAAGTAGAAAACCTTGAGGGATATGTTAAGGAACAAAGTGAAAGCTAGTTTGACCGTCACATATGGCAAAAGTAGATTGGAGCTGACGACTAGAGAACATTGTCTGCCTAGGGAGTGTGGACACCCACAGGAGATGAAGACTAGATTAAAAATCAAAGTACCCCATGACACTTATAAAGTGAATGGTTAAAAAAAGAAGAGGAGGATCTAAGTAGTTTGCATGCTTGCATTGCATTCATTTTTAAATAGGAAGGCTTTAGAGTGATCATGATCGATGACCTAGATAAGAGAATACGTTAGAACTACGCCAAGACTTTTCTGTGGCATGAGAAGAGAATTGCTAGCAAAGTGGAGTTATCATACTTCATTAAGGTGAGGAAATTAAATGATCATTATAAGGAACAAGTTTGAAGATACATGATTGTTTGCACATGATGAAATGTGTATTACAGAGGAAGGAGCAGAGGAAAGCTGAGGGAGGTGAGCTAGGCCTGAGCCAAAGGACAGAGATGCCTGGAAAGATTTGCATCACAGATGGCAAGTGTACAACAGGGATAAAGAACACTGGTAAAGTGAAAGGAAGAGGCAATATGAATGGCACAGCCAGAGTGTAGAAGCTACTCTGATGCGTGCTTTACTGCCTTTGTCATGACTGCTCACACCAGTTGTGCAAGTTTGGTTTTATCAACTCAATATCCAAATAAAACAAAGCAAAACACCTTCAAAATCCTGAACCTCAGAAACTCAGAAAGGTTAAGGTGTTTTCCAAAGTCAGCCACACAGTAATGGGAGGCCAGAGACTCATCCCAGATCTCTTGGGAACCAGCAACGAGGTCCTTTCCATTGTGAAGTGTGGAAGTGGTTATTTTCTATGCTGAACCAATAATACAAATTTTAGAATATATTATCAGACTTAATTCAACTACTTGGAGTTAATCAACCTGAATTAAGATGGCATAATTACTGTATAAATAGATTTGTAATATATTTTCATTTTCTCTGGTGAAGAAATACCACCCACATTTTTGAAGGCGATATTTATCCCCCATATTTCTTTTCTTGTTGTTACTAATAACGACATTACAATGATCAGCTTATACTTTACCTGATTTTCCTTTCCATGATGATGTAAACAATCCCAACAATGCATATTAATGTTACATTTAATTCACTAGTATTCAGCTTTGCATTTCAGTAATTATACAAAAAAAAGATATTTCTAAAAAATTGTAACCTATTCAATAATCATGATAAATTCAATTTGCAAAATTTATTTTCACTGTGAAAATGAACACAGCATTCTTAATGCTTCACCAAAAATATGAACCCCTAGAGAAGTGTTTCTTATGCTTCAGTTTGAATCAGAACCACCTGGTGGCTTTGTTGAAAAGCAAATTACTGGGCATGCCTTTAGAGTTTGATTCACTAGGGCCTGAGCAGGGCCAAAAATTTGCATTTCTAACAAGTTTACAAGACCCTATCTTGAAGACCACTGCCTTAGAGGGCCACTGTTCATAGATTTGGAATCAGTACAATCCAAAATCAATTTTAAAAACTTATCTTTTTTAACCTGAGGTCTATTTTCAGCTTCTCAGCTGGGAATGAAGCTTTTTTTCTGAATAAACATAACTCGGTGCTTAGACGAGGTCTTTCAGCTGTTAACAGGATTGCCCTAATGTATTTGGATGCTGTTGTGACAACTTACAATTTGATTGAACTGTTTGAATAGACCTTTGGGTTAAGTGGACAGCCTGCTTAACACATCAAGGGCACAACCTTTTCTGGTGAGAGCCTCCTTTCCAACAAGATTCAAATACAACCAGCAGCCAAATTTCTCATTTCTCTGTAAAACTTTACTAGCCAATCTTTATTGCCGGGATAAGCTTTCCATTCCAAATTGCAATTTTCTAGCTGTCAAAGGAGAAGTAAACTTTACTGGCATTTGGGGATTGAAGTAAAATAGAATGGGTTGCTTGTTTGCTATATTAGCCTCACCCTGTTTTTCATGTTTGTAAAATCATGATATAAAAAACTTGCTAAAAAAAAATGACAAAATACGTGTAACATCCACTAAGAGTTCACATATATGAGAGCCACTGGGGATTCATGATATGACTGAGATCTTCTCAGAGCTTATCACCCATGCAGTAACATTATTTCCTTAATTTATACTGAAGATTGGCATCTGTATTGATAGCACAGCTTAGACATAATTGTTTTCACTCTCTTTTGGAAATACATATAAAAATGCCAAGAACCATAAAGTCTTATGGACTTGCACCCTCAAAATCTCAAATGCTATAATTCTGCAAGACTCCCAGTTCTCCATTTCAATAAGATATTAGAAGATAAGTCGAAAGCAAAAAAAAAAAAACTTTTTTTTACAAAATGCTACAACAATTTAATAGTGGAACAGTCACTATATGGGTTAAATCTGGCTTGAAAATAAAGTGACTATATAGCTTAATTTAAGGTGAATTTAAAGAAGGTACTTACTTGGCTGTATACATTTGGGGTCCAGGGCAATGGAACTGGTTAGAGGTCTGTAAGTCTTCTGTGAGCAATGACTATTGCAAGTGTGAATAAGCCAAACACAACACTGCAGTGAGCCTGCACTGGCATGTTACTTCATTATCTTTTCCCTGATTGGTTATTGGTCTTACAACAGAAAAGACCTGTTGTCCTGATTGGTTGTTGGTCTTACAACAGGAAAGACCTGTTGTCCTGATTGGTTGTTGGTCTTACAACAAGGAAGACCTGGTTGACAAGAAAGTCAAGCAAGTGGACAGTAAAACTGTCTTGACCATGGCTGTGTCTCCAAATTTGGTTTTCATTGGCTAAGCATCTCCATTTGCTCTTGCTGGTCAGTCCAACCTCACTTGTGGTGGCTGAAACAACTAAAGTTAGGTAACAAATCAGGTTTGGAGTTAGGAGGGAGAAGGACAATGCTTATATTCACAATTCCTCTTATCTAAAAGCAATGTCCTATAGACACTCCTATCTGAAATTCTCTTGTGAAAAAAATTGTAAAGTGCAGGCATCATTTTGCCAGGCGTAGACACATAACTGAGAGTCAGAGGCAAAGTACCTTGCTCGAGGTCATGCAATGAGTGACAAGGAGTGTGGAAAGTCAAATCCAATTCTTCCTGGGGTCATGTGGATCTTCTATTTCCCCAGTCTCTCTGCCTAGATTTTTCTTTTGTGTGTGTCTGTGTGTGTGTGTGTGTTGTCTTTGTATATATTTGGGATACAAATGCAATTGTGCTACAATGACATATAACACTGTGGTGAAGTCAGGGCCTTCAGTGCATTCATCACTAGAGAAATGCACATTATACTCACCAAGCAGCCTTCCATCATCCGTCACCCTGCCGAACTCCCCTACTCTGAGTCTCCATTGTCCATCATTCCACACACTGCTTCCACGTGTACACATTATTTAGCTCCCATGTATACATGTGAGAACATGCAGTATTTGTTTTTGTGTGTCTGAGTTGTTTCACCTAAGATAATGGCCTCTCATTCTACCCGTGTTGCTGCAAAAGACATGGTTTTATTCCTTTTTATGGCCGAATAATAGTATTTCATTGTATATACATGCACCACATATTCTTTATCCAGTTTCACCTTGATGGGCACTTAGGTTGTTGATTCCATATATTTACTGTTGTGCATAGTGCTGTGTTAAACATACAAGTGCAGGTATCTTTTTGATACAATAATTTGTTTTCCTTTGGAGATATACTTAGTATTGGCATTGCTGGATCATATGATGGTTCTATTTCCAGTTCTTTGAGAAATCCCAGTTTTTATAGAGTTTGTACTAATTTACATTCCCACAAACCATGTATAACAGTTTTCTTTTATCTGCATCCTCTCCAGTATCTGTTATTTTTTGCCTTTTATTCATAGCCATTCTTATCGATATAAGGTGATGTCTTTTTTGATTTTCATTTGAATTTCTCTGATGCTTTATGATACTGAACATTTTTTCATATACTTGTTGGTCATTTGAAAAATGTCTATTCATGTCTTTAGCCTGCCTTTTAATGAGATTATTTGGAGGTTTATGTTGAGTTGTTTGAGTTTCTTGTAAATTCTGGGTATTAGTTCCCTGTCAGATATATAGTTTGTAAATATTTTCTTCCATTCCACAGGTTGTCTGTTCACACCGTTGATTATTTATTTTGCCGTGGTGAACTTTTTAATTTAATTAAATCCCATTTGTCTATTTTTGGTGTTTTTTTGTGTGTGTGCCTGTTCTTTTCAGGTCTTAGTCATAAATTCTTTGTCTATACCAATGGTTAGAAGAGTTTTCTCTAGATTTTCTTCTAGTGTTTTTATAGTTTTAGTCTTAAATTTAAGTCTTTAATCTATCTTGAGTTGATTTTTGTATATGGTGAGAGAAGAGTTGCAGTTCCATTCCTCTGCCTATGTCTGACTAGATTAGAAGAAACTATTTGTCTTTATAGAAGTCAAGCCTGAATAAACTGATTAGGACCCTTACAGTTCCATTAGAAAACAAAAAGGATTGTATCACTTCCAAATACATTTCAGTAGGGTAGTTAAAGTACATGCTGTAGAAATTTTGCAACAGAATTTCTACCGTTATGCTAGTGTTGGGGGACAGGGATAATAATCTTGCTTTCCTGATTATGGTGAGACCATTCTATCATGCACCATATACTTGTCAGAGAGATTCTGGGCAGAAAAACATGTCACTCTCCTTCTGACTTAGACCATAACTAGAAGCAGTGTAGAAACAATGCAGAACCATGTACCACCAGAGCAGCCACATGTATGATTAATAAAGCAACCAACTAAAGAAACAAAGAAATGTCAAGTTTTCTGGCTTCTCTCTTAAGAACAAAAGAGATGCTGCATTCCTGGACTTGGCATCCTGAGGGACAAAGAGCTGAAAAGTTTCCTGTTCATTGTTTGCACAAGCCTCCAGGTGGAGGTGAAGAAGTTTAAAAAGGAGCATACACAGCCCTGAACCACCTACCTGGCCTTTTACTGCATAATCAGGAGGAAAAGGGAGTCACAGAATACTAGCATCCCCACAGCCCAACACTCATGGCTGGCCACTCTCCTTGAATTCTCTAGGTATAATGTTTTCCTGTTTCTGTCAACCACCACAAAAAATCCAGACTGTTAAGTTACCCCTCGTGGCCTGGCAACAGGAAAGGGGGGGATTGTGGTCACCAAAAACAACAAAGGCAGCCAATAAAACAAGTTTTAGGAGAAAGATGAGAAAGTCACTTTTTGACCTTTTATTAAGAATCCAAATGGAGGCTTCTAGGAGGAAATCTAGAAATTGTTCATATGTGATTAGAATGTGGAAGAGACATCTCAATAGAAATAAGAATTTGAGAACAATCAGATGATGGTTTATTTCTATGAAACAGGATGAAGTTAGCAAGAGTGTGAGTGTGCCAGGAGAAGGGAAGAGCAAAGTCTGACCCTGGAGACTTCAATATTAAGAAATCAGGAGGAAGAAAAGAAACAAGCAGAAGAACCTGAAAGGTAGGCAAGGTAGGCGATTAACAGATCTCTGTGCTTCTGCACTTGACTCTTGTTGTCTATGCCCAACAAGATCAGAGGGATTCTTATACATAATAGCTCAGATCACAGCTCCTCTGTGCTCCCGCACTTTCACCATTAGCCCCTTACCCAGAGTGAAAGTCAGAATGCAGGTGATGGTCTGCTCAACCATCATTGCCTGATTCAACCCTCTGACCTGCTCTCATCTTGACTTCCTGGATGTTCCTTCAGCATACATGTTACATTTGATACTGGTGCTTCTCTTCCAGCTTTTCTTCCTCTTACTGAAACGTTCTCCTCCTAAACATACGATGGGCTGTTTCTACCTCTGTTAAGTCTTTGTTCCAGTCACTTTCTGAAAAAGGTCTGCCCTGGCTGCTTTGTTTAATATGGCAAGGTGCCTCCGTTCCAGTGGTCCCTAGCCTCTAATTTCCCCTTGATTTTCCTCTTTATTTACTCTTTATTTATTTTTTCATTGCATGTATCACCTTTTAACATGATACGGTCTCTACCTACTTTTTTTTTTTTTTTTTTTGACACAGAGTTTCGCTCTTGTTGCCCAGGCTGGAGTGCAATGATGCGATCTCGATTCACCACAACCTCCACCTCCCAGGTTCAAGCGATTGTCCTGCCTCAGCCTCCCGAGTAGCTGGGATTGCAGGTATGCGTCACTACGCCTGGCTAATTTTGTATTTTTAGTAGAGATGGGGTTTCTCCATGTTGGTCAGGCTGGTCTCGAACTCCCGATCTCAGGTCATCCACCCACCTCGGCCTCCCAAAGTGCTGGGATGACAGGCTTGAGCCACTGGGCCTGGTCAACCTATTTTTATTGCTTATTATTGGTCTCCCCTCATAAAAAATAAAAGTATCTTAAGACAGAGACAAGGACTTGGTGTTTCTGCACCTTGATGTGTCTATGCTAATTGTCTTGAAAAGTGGTCTTCTAATCTGGGGGCTTTGGGACTCACTTAAGTCACATTCTTTCAGAATATTTATCCAGTACAAGTTGTGATGTTGGGTGGTAATGTGTAAGAAGATAATAAATATATGAGAAGCAATAAAAAACTGCTTGATCCAGAGTTGATACCCAATACAGACTGTTTCTTTCATCTTCCTATTTCCTGGCAAAGAGTTTATAAGTATAATGTTACATAACATTATACTTCTGATTATTTTACTGAACGCAAACTTCAGGTCACTTTGTTATAATTCAATATCATCTGTTCAACAGATGCACTTTGTGGCCTTACTAGAGTAATACAGTCACAGGCATAGACACACACACGTACTCTACACTTGACATTACACTACCCTCTTCGTAGGATTGTAGAATGAGGTAAGACTCCTCACATGTGGGCATTAGCTGCGGGGGTCTGCCCTCAGACCCTGACCCAAACGACATATGAATAAAACATACACGGACACACAAATATTCGGTTTTCCAGTCCAGTTGAGTGTCTGACTGCCTGCACACCAAGAGAGGTTTATCTCTGTGGCCTGCCCTGAGCAGCTCGCACTGCAGGCATTTATTTAGCATACAATTAACAACAGAAGTTTTGAGTAAACACACTGGTGGATAATTAACATGGTTAAGAGAGTAGTTCTATGAATGACTAAAGCTCAGTTACCAAGGTGTAAAGTAAATTCCACTGGGGCAATATCCCTAGTCGACCTCCCGCCAAGAGGGCCATCTGGCTGAAAGGTTAGTTAATGGAAGTAGGGTAAACAGACTCAACTGGGGAAACTTCTGTTGTCCCTGATATCTACCTTATGACCTAATGCTCAAAGGTAAGAAGCGGCTGCCTTCAGCTTGTTCAATTATTACAAGCTATGTAACTTTTCGGCCTTCCAAAAGGTTTATGACTATTTCGTATAATTTTCCTAATATTTTCCTTTAATATTTCTGCCACCATCTTGAGTGACTCCCAACAGTAGAACATACATTTTTAATCGTTATTCCACCTAGAACCATATCTTGCATAAAATAGGCCATGATTAAGTTAATGTTAACATTTATTTATGCCTCATCTGTCTATGAGGAAACTCAATTTGTTCATGGTATTTGTTGGTAATTCAGTAACTTCAGATTATCTCGATGTTTAACTCCTTAGAGCAGAGATACAGAACATTAGCTAAATTAAAAATAAATTTAAAAGCACTATGATATGTTGGAAGAATTAATGCAGCTTCAAATAGTGTATACTTGGGCTGCATATTTACATATATTGTAGAGTAGCAATGCAATTAAAACTTTTGGCCAAATCATTAAATGCTATGAAATATCTATAGTCAATGCCATGAATTGAAGTACTTATATTTCTGAATTATTGCTACTAGTTACTACTAACTGAATTATTCTCCACAGAATTACCTGGGGGGTATATGTTACAAATTCAGAATTCCAGGTTGCAACATAGGTTTATCAAGTCAGAGTCTCTGAATGTAAGGTCAAGGAAACTGGATGGTAAACAAGCTCCTGTGGTAATTAATTAGTCACTGTACGGTAAGGGAATGGACTAAGAATATTCTGAGAGAATCCATCTTTTTGAAAGAAATAAAAGCAATTCAAAATTCTTGGCCCGAGTGTGTTACTGTTTGGGGGTCACGCTTTGAGAGCTAAGTGTTGAGAAGTCTGAATTTATACTTATATCCAATCATTATTTTTAGAAGAAAAGAACAACAAAAAACAAAATAATATTCATGGGTTTTATTTGGCTGCTTTTCAAATTCACTTGATGTTAATTCATGTGAAGCTGTTTTAAAAAAGTCAAAAAGTATTCCTGTGATTCACAGATTTCCTTCCAATTTCTAAATGTAAGCTCTGTTTTTCCTTGATGTTTAATTTTCAGGTACTCTAGAAAAAACAAAAATAATTCTCATAATATTCGAATTCTGCTTTCTAAACAACACCAGCAAGCCAACCTTAAAATTTGATCTGTAACGCAAATAATTCCATTCATGGAGAACCCGTTCTTGAGTCCTTTTTCTTGTCTAATTTAGTACAAATATCACATTTCATAAATACATGTTGATTCCTTCATATTCAACGTAGTAGATCCACTACATTCCCCATCAACAGTTCCCTGGTGTTTAGTCTAACAACTGTCAATGCTCAGAGTATATCTGCACTAGTTTCTTTGGCTGGCTCTCTGCTTTATTTTCAGATAACTGTTTTCAAAAGAATATCATTTCTTCTTCTTTTTTCTCCAATTTATATAAGGTTGCAATGGTATTTTATTTAATGTATTATAGGTTTTATCTTCTTTCCTCTTCGGAGAATCAAAACTTTATTGTTGCTTTAAAAGCATGATATAAAACATTGCCTACTCCATTATATCTGTGCAGTGTTATGTAGGTATGTAAACTGTGAAAACTCATCAAGTTGTATACCTATGACTAGTGCACTCTTGCTGTGTGTATATGGTGTACTTCACAAATTAAATGCCTGTTCTTAATATTAATCAAAGTGTCTCATTAATAATGAATGTTTCAAATGAGGAATTTTTAATTATTTAAAAGGTGCTTCTTTCTTGATAATGTTGCAAATCTAAAATATATCTGTGAGTCTTAAATCATATGTGAAAGCCTCTGATACATTATTTTTAAAATGGGTTAGCCAATAACGCTGCTCTTAGAGATAGTCTTAAATTATGACATATGTTAATACCATTCTCCATTTATAATTTAACATCAGCTTATAACGATATAAATAATAGTTCTTATAGAACATTGAAAAATTGCATATGTATACTTCTATGTATATTCTTGTGTGTGTAAGAACAGCAAGTTACATGTTACTTTAACATATATTGTTAGGCTGACATCAGTTAAAAGTTAAATGAAATTAAACTTATTTAATAGCTATCTTCAAATGGGTCACAACATGCTGAAAGTTAGTGGCTTTATTTTGTATACATTCTTTGTCTATGTTTTTTAACATTTCCAATTTTCTTACTCCCCTTGACCTAGTTGACAAATGCTTTCTTTTCACTTCAGAATAAGCTATTAGATGATTAAAAAAAAAAGTGTCTACATTACAGGATTAGGCAAATTTTTGTGCAAGATTAATTGCAGTTATTGTCATCAAATATCACATCTGACACGTCCCAGAGCTGGCTCTCTGAATTTAATGAGAATAGTACTCTCATCTTTTATTGTCATTCATCATGTATCCTAGTTTTTTAATATACTACCATATTTATTGTTTGACTGTGACTGAGTATGATAGTATGATAATTTATTTTGGAATCTCAACAAAAGTTGTAATGATAGAAATGGAGAATGTTTTCTATCTAAAAATGTGTCTAACGATAAATAAGATGTAACCAAGTATGTGCAATAGAATGTTCTGTCCCAAACAGGAGCAACCTGAAGGCACTTCTCTACAGGAGGCATTTGTCTATGAAGGGCATTGCATGTCAGTGCAAATCAGGCCAGTTCCCACCACAGCGGGAATTAACCTGCAGGAAGCTTGTAGGCACCAGAATATTTCTGTTCAATTCAGTGTGTGTGTGTGTGTTGTATTTCTGTACATTCTCTCACATGGAAAGAAAAATATTTCCTTTATATTTCTTTTTCCACACTTCTATAGTTTCCAGAATCAGCTGGGTTCTGGTAGTAGTGGTGAAAAAACTTATTTTTTTCTTCAGAATGAACATAGTCTTTCAATTTTTATTGTTGCAATTAGAAGTAAAATCCTGGCAGACTTCGTAGCAGTTTACTTTCATACCTGGTATTCCTTCTTCATTTGCTTTTTAGATTTTTTCTTAGTCAACACCGTAAACATTCAAAAATCGTAACTGTCTAGTAGCTGCAGTACAAAGAAGGCTATTCTAACAGACTTTTCATGTGTTTGTGGGGAAGTCAGTAGAGGGTAAGTCATGGCAGAAATGAGGGCAAAACAATGTTTAAAGAAGTAGGGGAAATAGTAAGGAGAAAAGGTGTCCGTTAAGTTTTTGTTGGGTCATTCACAGCCTGGGCAGAAGGATGCAGTCTGTGCTTAGTGTATCTGGATAAGTCAAAACGTATTTATTAGATTTCTATCGCTGCTGTAACATATAACCACAAACTTAGGGGCTTAGCACACCCTACTTTATTATATTGCACTTAGGGAGATCAGAAGTGCTGAATGGGTTTCACGGGGCTAAAATCAAGGCGTCAACGGGCTGCATTCCCGAGGCTTTCGGGGAGAGTTCAATCCCTTCCTTTTCCTGATTCTAGAGGCTTCCATGATTCCTTGGCTAGTGACTCCCTTCCATCTTCAAAGCCAGCAACAGTGAGCCATATTTTCTCACATCACACTGCTCTGAGTCAAACTCTTCTCCGTCTTCCAATTTTAAAAAAATGATCACATTGGGCCCAGCATCAAATTATTATGAGAATAATTTTCATCTCAGAAAGTCAGGTGATTAGCAAGCTTAATTCCTTCTGCAACCTTAATCCCTTTTTGTCATGTAAAATAGTATTTTCACAGGACACTGACCTCTTTGGTGAGCCTTCATGCCACATATCACAGCATATTGCTAAGAGTAGTGCCCTCTAAATGTAATCATACCTACACATGAATTTGCGTGTTACTCCTATTAAATTTAATACTGACAGGAGTACTGCTTAGACATGGCCAGGTTGGTGTGTGGGTGTATGTTTCACCTTCTCATTCTCTGTTACATACTCTCTATGCTCTGGGAACACAAAACTGCTGCAAATAAACACTGGAATCTCATTAACAGACAACAAATGCTTGAGAGGCTCTTACAAACGTTCTAGTTAAATTTCTGATTCTTACATCTCATCTTAGCATTTATGGTAGGACTTGCATGGATATCACAACTTTCAAACTTTCTGCTGCAGTGACATGTTCCCGTATACTACATAATTAGAATTTTTGGAACATATTATGCTTTTCCAAGTTTTTTTTTTTTTTTTTTCAGTTTATTTGCCCACTTTCTTTCAGAGCTTATTGTTTTCCTATTAAGCCCATAGGAGGTGATTAGTAAAAAAAATAAATTTGGGGAACCATTTTACTCATTTATTTTTGCAGAAGACAAAGTCAATTCTTTATGGAATTTACACGTATATATTTAAACCCATTTAGTCAATAATGGCATGTGTGGGGGAGCATCTTGGATAGCCATGTCCATTAATACAGCCAGAGGGCAAATACTAAAACAAAGATAAAGATGTGGCAGCCACATGCTTCTTCCAGAGTACAAAACATCACTAGGTCTATATTCACAGGTATGCAAATATATGATAAATAAACAGTTACTGTATTCCAAGCTAAAATTCTTATTCAAGGGTATAGACCTCTAAAACATGTTTTCAAAAAGCACTTTTCTTAGGACACATTTTTCCCTCTGTATCCTGTGATGGCTTTGGTCATTCATCATTTTGAGAAAGCATTGCTAAATTGCTACTTCATGGAGAGCCCCAGAAATCCATGACTCTACAAATTATTCCTGATATAACTTTCTTAGTCTTTTTCTGAACAAAAATCTTTTAATATATAGTTTTTACTTTCATAATGAATGTATAATCTTCATTTATATAATGAATGTATAAACCTCAAATTATATAATGAAATCAGACACATAGACCATTTGGAAGGTTATATACGTATATCACATGCTATGTAAATTTCAAATAATTCTTTATGTAATATTGTTTTATTTTAGTACCTTATTATTCCTGTTTGGACGAACGGAGGCAAGATGGTGCACTTCCGGGTTCTTCTTCAACAACTTTTCCCGCGCGCGAAAATGCAGCCGGCGACCCGGGAAGGTGCAGACCAACTGGGCATGCGCCAGGTGACGTCAATCCAAAGAGACCAAGATTTACCTGGTCGCACCTGCGGAACGCCCCCTGACACGCCCGTGCCCCGCCTATTGCCCGCCCACTCCTAGAAAAGCCGCTCCGGAGGGACGCCACGCGCGGCCTTCTCACAGCCCCACTCTGTCGGGATGTCGGCACTGTGGGAACTCAGTCTGAGAGCCCCACCGGGGGCCGACAGACCTCTTCCCCACACCTTAGGTGACCAAAATAAACTTGCAGTTTTGCTCCTACACTTGCCTAGTCGCTGGTTCTTTTGTGCCCGCTCTGGTGGTCTTAGAAAAACAAATAAATTCCATGTTTACTAACAAGAACAATTTTAATTATAGGATTTTAAACTTTGTATTCCTTTAAATTTATTCGTGAATCAACTTATTAAAAAAAGATCTCAAAGCTATCCACAATATAATTAAAAATTCCTAACATCCCATGTGGCATAGAAATATAGAAAATATACAATTGATCACTCTAAGAACTAAATGGATTTTTTTTCATTTTTTCAAGTTATTATAAGTAAAAATATTTCACTTTATGGAATATTATTTGTCAGATATTGGCAGCTCACTTTCTTTCAGAGCTTATCGTTTTGGTGTTAAGACACCAAACACAGGAGTGAAGTCTTTTGAAATTACTTGAGAGATTATGATCTATAGTTTTGGTCATTACGACTAGACCTAAGACATCTTTGTATAAAAATTGTCTGTTTCAGTCAATTTTAGTAACATATAGTAAGCATAAGCTCAAATTAAATGGAAGGATAAGAATACTTTTATAAGAAGAATGAAGGTTGCTTTCGCAAATCCATATCCAGCTTTTTAAGTATTAAGAATTTGATTAAGGCCAGGCGCGGTGCCTCAAGCCTGTAATCCCTGCACTTTGGGAGGCCGAGACGGGTGGATCACGAGGTCAGGAGATCTAGACCATCCTGGCTAACATGGTGAAACCCTGTCTCTACTAAAAAAATACAAAAAACTAGTCGGGCGAGGTGGTGGGATCCTGTAATCCCAGCTACTCGGGAGGCTGAGGCAGGAGAATGGCGTGAACCTGGGAGGCGGAGCTTGCAGTGAGCTGAGATCTGGCCACTGCACTCCAGCCCGGGCCACAGAGCGACTCCGTCTCAAAAAAAAAAAAAAAAAAAAAGAATTTGATTAAGCAAAGACGAATTTTCAATAATATTTCATTTGGGAAAAATATATTTCGGAAATGCAATTTTGAGTATACATTTACTAGAAATTTACTAATATATCTTTCCTAAAATGTTTTCTACATATAAATATATAATCCAACATAAAATGAGTACGTTAAATTATCTCATTAAGATTATCAAAACATTTAGAATTCTTTGTAGTGTTCTAGGATCAAGGTCAGTACTTCTCAATGTGTTCCTTGGACTGGCTAGCTTTCTACACACTTTTAGTTAACATTCTGTGATGGGATGAAGAACTCTGCCGAAATATAAATTGATTGTGTCATTAAGCATCCTTCTGGTAGATGGTGATTCTAAAGATGGGTGCAGAAATATTTCTTATCACAAGTGGTGCTCCTTAATGTGACTTTGCTAGTTCCCTGTGAAAAAGTATCTTTCTTTCCCCCTCTACTTGTATCTGGACTGGCCTTATGGTCTGTGCAGACCCAGTTTGAGACCAGCCTGACCAATGTGGAGAAACCCTGTCTCCACTAAAAATACAAAAAAAGTTATCTGGGCATGGTGGCGCATGCCTGTAATCCCAGCTACTCTGGAGGCTGAGGCAGGAGAATTGCTTGAACCCAGGAGGCGGAGGTTGCAGTGAGTCAAGATTGCGCCATTGCACTCCAGCCTGGGCAACAAGAACAAAACTCGGTCTCAAAAAGAAAAAGAAAAAGAAAGAAAGTAAGTAGTAGAAGCTATTTTTTTATGACAACTAAATCTAGGAAAAAAACCCGAAACTTTCCAATTCTCCTTTTGAAAGGCCCTTAATGAAGCAGCTGGCATATAAAGTCTGAATGCTCTAGACTACCACGCTGTGAAACCTGAAGCCAATATAGGCTGGGTGCAGTGAGAAAGAGGAATGAGGCAAGAGAAGGGAAGGGTAAAAAGAGACCTTATAGAGAAGCAGTGAAGCACCGACTGCATGAGTGAAGTTGTTTCTTGGATCTTCCAAATCCAGCTAAGTGTCCTCCATCCAGTAGATGATCTAAGCCAAACCCATGTGGAATAGAACAACCAGTGAGAGTAACTTGCTTTCATTCCGGAACAACAGAGAATGCAGATAAATGGTCATTGTTTTAGTGCAAGCTTCTTATGTCATTGTAAAAAGCATTTGTTCGGCCGGGCGCGGTGGCTCAAGCCTGTAATCCCAGCACTTTGGGAGGCCGAGACGGGTGGATCACCAGGTCAGGAGATCGAGACCATACTGGCTAACACGGTGAAACCCCGTCTCTACTAAAAATACAAAAAACTAGCTGGGCGTGGTGGCAGCGCCTGTAGTCCCAGCTACTCCGGAGGCTGAGGCAGGAGAATGGCGGAAACCCGGGAGGCGGAGCTTGCAGTGAGCTGAGATCCGGCCACTGCACTCCAGCTCGGGCGACAGAGCGAGACTCCGTCTCAAAAAAAAAAAAAAAAAGCATTTGTTCTAGAACAAATGTCCACAAATATTTTCTGAAAGTTTTCTAGAGAGTCATCTAGTAAATATTTTAGGCTTTGCAAACCTTGTCATCTCTCACTCTGCGAAAGCAGCCATTGACTAAACACAACACACGGGCATGATTGTGTTTCTACAAAGCTAGATTGACAGAAAAATGTGGTGACTGAACCTGGCCTACAGATCGTAGATTGTGGATCCTGTTTCAGATTGTGTGTCTCTGCATCGATCTCTGTATCTATTAATATTATGTCATCTATCATCTATCTGTATCTATATATCTGCATTTATGGAATATTTGGTATTATATATCAAATGTAAATGAAAGTCAATTTTTTCATACATTGCTGAGAGCATTTAAATAACTGTATTTTAATTATCTGTTTATTCAACTTTTGTGCTCATAAATACTTAAATACGTATTGAAACTTTGTGTCTTTTATTAGCATAGTCAGAAGTCATGAAGGCATGTAGGCAAAGAATTAAATGCTTATGGCCTTGATGGTTTGTAATATTTGCTTCTAGTTTTTTGGGTATAGAACATAACTATTCAGAAGATGAATTTAACTAAAGCCCAAGTGTGAACTCTGCATAGCCAAACACTATGTCATAGAGGTTTCTGTCATTTATAATATATAATCATTTTTTAAGTTCAAAATAGGTATGTATATATCTTTATGTATCTGTGTGCAAAAATACCCATTTAATTCAATATGGCAATTAGTTTCAAAGCAGAAACTATGAGATTTATTAAAGAAATGTCTTCCTTCTACCAGCTTTTTAATTTCTCTTTACTTCTTAGAAGAATTCTCTGTTTAATTAAAAACACGAATTTACTTTTGAGGGGAAGGCAATTAGAAAAATATATTTAAAAAATTAGATAAAATTTTTACATAAGAGGGAATTTACAGAAAATTCTACCGACAATATGTGACATAGTGATCATGAAAAGGTTATGAGAACCTCTAGAATCATATCCAGTGAAGCCCAAAATTCATAAAGCAGCAGAGGAAAGATGAAGCGGGAAAATGAGGACATGCCAGTTCTTGTTTCAACTTGTTTGGTTTCAGAAATTTTGTATCAGTTACTGTAAATAGCTCTAAGAAACATGCCATTTTAGATATTTGTCAATTAACCACTACTTTTTAATTACTAATTATTTGTCCAGTGTTGTTATGTACACAAAACATTACATAAAAGGGCTTTAATGCACTTTAGAAAGTAGAGTTTTTAAGAAAGGGGAGCATGAGATAGAGAGTGATGGTGCTAGATCCTTAATAGGAACATAGAGGGGAGGAAATAAATATGACGATCATACAGATGACAAGAGAAAGAGAACCAGGTGCTGAAAAAAATGCCTGGGTTTTCCTAGTGATAAATCTGGTCCTTAGTCAAGAGAGATGTTTTTATGTAAAACAAATTTAACAAATGAATGTTCACTGTGACTTTATTTTTTTATTTTTGTTTTTTTAATTATTTTTTTTCATTATACTTTAAGTTCTACGGTACATGTGCACAACGTGCAGGTTTGTTACATATGTGTATATGTGCCATGTTGGTGTGCTGCACCTGTTAACTCGTCATTTACATTAGGTATATCTCCTAATAATATTCTTTCTCCCTCTTCCCACCCCGCTATAGGCCTCGGTGAAACTAAGCTTCATAAGTGAAGCAGAAATAAAATCCTTTACAGAAAAACACATGCTGAAAGATTTTGTCACCACCAGGCCTGCCTTACAGGAGCTCCTGAAGGAAGTACTAAACATGGAAAGGAACAATCGGTACCAGCAACTGCAAAAACATGCCAAATTGAAGTTATAGAAAAAAAAAAAAGCACACTCATAATCACCATGTAAAATGTAATTTTCCCCGTAAAAGCTATTCAGAAGCTGTTTTATTTATGTTTGTCACCATGACACTTATAATGTAAGCTATTTTCTTTCATGTCTGCAAGACTCAAGGCAATGACATACCAGAAATCAATATGTAATAGATAGTTGTTGTCATCAATAATCCTCAGAGAAACACCTTTAGGAGCCACACAAATCTGGCTCTCTCACTGCCCATAGGGCCTCCCCAGTGGCTTTTGCTTCTAGGATTTTATTTTTGCTTTGTCTTTCTCTGAAGTCATGAGAAATGATTATTCCCCTAATCTGAAACTATTCTCCTCTAAGATTTATATCATCACAGTGACTTTTATAATCATTTGTAGAAAAGTTTGGCTATTAATTTTATTAGGAGAAACAAAGATACAACTCTTTGATTTTAATATCTTTTAAGCAAAAGTAAAGCATTACTTAAAAATCCTGAAGTTATGTGTGACTTGAAGTAAATGAGTACTTGGCATTGAATTCACAAAAATTCTATGAGAGAGACAAAGGGTAAATTGAATGTCATCAGGGTGTGCATTGAACAAAAGTCATATATTCAGAATGGAGTCTAGTACCCTGATCTCTTTGATTCTAAATTTTGTGGTCTTTACTACATCACAGTATCTTGAAAAGGTTTTAGCAAGCCTCTAGATTATATTTCTTTTTAATTTATAGGAAGGAGTGAGGAGCACATTTCTAGATTACCTATTTATATTCTTAGCTTTTCTGCTTTTCAAAGAATGAAGAAATAGCACTTAGTGACTCTCATTTTTAAACCTAATTCTAAGAAAAAAAAAGTTGTCAACAAGAAAAATTGATATCTATGACTCAAATATAATGTTCTGTAAGTGCAGTCTTGATTGTGGCTAAGAAACATAGAATGAAATATTTTTATTTTATTCCCAACCCCTAAACTTCAAGCAAGGGAAGAGAGCAGACAGGAAACACAGTGGGGGAAAGGTATATTTGGGTGAATTGTGGCTTTTAGCACCAATATCTAACCTATTTTTTTAAAAAAAGAAATCTTATTGAAGTCAGATAACCTGACTGAACAGGAGAATGCAAAACATTCCCATGGAACATTTGTACTACATAAAAGTCTGTAAAGTGTCAGGTTTAAAGTAATGAGAGAGGAGGCAGTTAGAGGCTGGTTAGGCAGATAGAGAAGGAAGGTGTCGCAGAAGGTAAACTTTCACAGGAACACCTGCAAGAGAGCACCTACACTCCCTCTGCAGCTCACAGGAAGAAATGCGCTTAAGAACTTTCCCTTATGCCAGGTTGTTGCTCAGGTGGGACTGTCCCAACTTAGGCCCAGGCAGAATAAATCAACCTAAATGTCCTTAACTTGATCCAACTCATTATAATGTTATTAACATGACATTAATATTGTGGTTTTTAGCCCCCCACCTCCCTACCTCCCTACCTTGGGTTTACTAAGGCACTCATGGGTCATAAGCAAGATGGAGTTACTCTGGCCAACCCCAAGCATGTGCAGGTGCAACACTCTTCTCCCATTTTGGGCAGAACCCATGGAAGACTTCCTTGCTCTTGCCACATGAAAGAACTAGAAGTGGCCGGGCGCAGTGGCTCAAGCCTGTAATCCCAGCACTTTGGGAGGCCGAGGCGGGCGGATCACAAGGTCAGGAGATCGAGACCATCCTGGCTAACACGGTGAAACCCCGTCTCGACTAAAAAATACAAAAAAACTAGCCGGGCGAGGTGGCGGGCGCCTGTAGTCCCAGCTACTCGGGAGGCTGAGGCAGGAGAATGGCGTGAACCCAGGAGGCGGAGCTTGCAGTGAGCTGAGATCTGGCCAGTGCACTCCAGCTTGGGTGACAGAGCGAGACTCCGTCTCAAAAAAAAAAAAAAAAAAAAAAAAGAAAGAATTAGAAGTCAGCCCCATTTCTGACAACCTGCTTTCAAGTCCCCTCTCTTTGCTGAGAGCTCTCCTTTTGCTTAATAAATCCTACTCTACTCATTCTTCAGTGTCTGTGCATCTTATTGATCTTGGTCATGGGACAAGAACTCAGACCTAGCTGAACTAGGAACTAAACAGAATGCGACAGTAATTCATAGTCTCATCCAAATGCCATGGAGTTTTTATTTTTATTTATTTTTTTCCTAAGAAGGCAAAATTAGCTAATATCACTGGTAATAGGGAGCAATTTTGTGGCCTTTCAGCTACCTTCCATATGTAGCAAAATTCCAGGGCTAGCTAGAGTCAGAAGAGCACAAGCATCTTTGCAAGCATCTTCCAATATATAAAACATTAACATCAGCCTTATTTCTTAAGAAAATAATACAATGGGAATGGTCCTAGAAAATAATAGCAGAGAGACAAAAGGGTGATATAGAGGCAAATATGAACACAGAGATGATAGAAATAAGGAAGAAAGTGAAGCAGAAAAATAATGAATATCCATTTAAGGGTATGAACAGTAAATAACTGTTATCAACTAGAAAAAAAGAACAAATGTTTTTTGGTTTGGTATAAGAAGAAATTTCAAAAATTCAGAATATGAAGAAAACATATAGATAAATCAAGAGACGAGGGGATGAAGAAGGTAAGAAGGACATAGAAGAGAGAAACAAGGAGAGAAAGAGATGAGAAAAAAGACAGGGAAAGAGAGAGGGAGGCAGGAGGACAGAGAAAGGTGGAAGTAGAGAACAATGATGCAATAAATCAAAATTGTTCACCATATTTTAGGCAAAATTAATGAAAAGTACCCATAATTAGAAATAGCAGGGTACATATAATTGCAAGATAAAAAAATAACAAGATAGTAGCCTATAATTCTGACATGATGAAAATAGTTTACACCTCCGTTATGCTTTCTGGAGTGGAAAAGAGTTAAAGGTACAGTTAGCTCTCTGGGAAATGTTATTTTCTGCAGGGACATATTATCAATGAGACAAGATTTTCCATTGGGATGAAAACTACTCTTTAAGAAATTAATCAAAATCCAGAACTCAAGGAGGAAATTTCACAGTAGTAAAGAAGTAAGTATAATGCCTGTTATGATTATGATTTAAAAGTAAAATACAGAAATAAAAATAATTTTGGGAATGTAAGCGTAGGTTTAAATTGTATAATATTGGCTGAATGCTGTGGCTCATGCTTGTAATCCTAACATTTTGGGAGGCAAAGGCAGGAGAATCATTTGGGCTCAGGAATTTGAGACCAATCTGGGCAACAGAGCGAGACCTTTTCTCTACTAAAAATAAGCAAAATAGTTGGGTATGATGGTGGACGCCTATAATCCCAGCTACTTGGGAAGCTGAGGTGAGAGGATTGTTTGAGCTTGGAAAGTTGATGCTGCAGTGAGCCAAGATCATGCCATCACACTCCAGCATGAGCAACAAAACAATATCCTGTCTCAAAAATAAATATATAAATAAATAACTGTATCATATTAAACATATTTTATTTAGAGTAGATATACACATTTTACATTTCAAAGAGTGGGGTGGGAAAGACTGAAGATTATTTTTGAACTAAAATTGAATTTTTTCTTCCTTTAAAAATAGAAAAATAAAAGTAATTAGTTTTTGTTTTAATTTCTTGGCACTTATAGACAATTTACACTTCAGTAAAAATTTTATTAAACTGAAACAATCAAAAAGAATGAACCGGATTCAAGAACAAATAACTACAGTAGAGAAAAGTACATAAATATATAAGCCGTTAAAGAATTAGACAATAGCAAATACTAGCAACGAAGTACACAATATCAAGTATAATAGTGAGTTTAAATAGGCTAAGTTCCCAATTAGAAGACATAAATTATAAAATGTTCTTTAGAAAATCTGTCAGCAAAAAATAGAATTCGAATGGTAAGATAGTCAATAAATAAAATAATAAAGAAAGTAGATGTAAACATATTTTTTAGACAAAACAGAATTGAATTAGAAAGCGTTTAATAGAGAATGTGGTACTTTACGTTTATAAAGGGAAACATGCGATAATGATCATGAAATAAGAGCTTTGCATTAAAAATCCGTAAAATGCCTGCATTTATTTATTTACTTTAACCTTTTTTTAAAAGTAGATCTCTTGGAGTAGATTTTTATTGAAATATGTTCTTTTTTAGTTTCCAGTAACTGAAATTCATTTTAATAGATGCTATAGTTTGGATGTTTGTCCCCTCCAAATCTCGTGTTGAAATCTGATCTCCAGTGTTGGAGGTCAGGCCTGGTGGGAGGTGTTTGGGTCATGGAGAAAGATCCCTCATGAATGACTTGGTGCCCTCCCCATGGCAATGAGTCAGTCTTCACACTTTCAGTTAACGGGAAAGCTGCTTGTTTAAAACAAACTAGCATCTCTCTTGCTTCCTTCGCTCTTGCTCCCTCTCTTGCTATGTGACACGCCTGCGCCTTTTCATTTTCTAGCATGAGTGAAAGGTTCCTGCGGTACCGGCCAGGAACAGATGCTGGTGCCATGCTGCTTGTACAACCCGCAGAACTGTGAGCTAAATAAATCTCTTTTCTTTACAAATTACTCAGTCTCAAGTATTCCTTTCTAGCCACACAAAATGGTCTAATGTAATAGATTAACATTTTTAAAATAACCAGATCGTAATTTTTAAAAATTAGCTTAACATTCAGGAAGTGTTTATCCTTCCTAGAACTGTTCACTCTCGCTTCTCTGTTGTTATTTATTTCTCACCAACTAGCAGAGTTTTCTTCCACAGTTTTACTGAGGGAAGTTTCAATCTTTTCTTGGGTATAGCCTTCCTACATTGCAATAACGAGCCCCGTGTATCCTTAATTGCAGAGAAGACTCTGTTTTGTATTCATTTGTTTTACACTAATTTTTTTTTCTTCCAATCTCATCATTTCCAGAGGGAAGCAAAAGTTCAATTCAGGAAATTTTATGGCTATGTCATTATGTCAGTGTAAAGATTATTCTGCAAACATGCAAACAAACTAACAAAAAGACTTAGTACTCAATAGGGCATTGAAATTCTCCTTTACAGCACAGCAGCCAGTGATACAAATTGAGTTTCATTCCGTGGAACTGCAAAGTAGCTACTTCCAAAAAGCTGAATTTCAGCACTAAAAGATGGGGTTGTCAAAGTAGTTACAACAGGGCACCCTCTTGGCGCTTTGCTCCTACATCATTAGGCATTAAGAGTCACTCAAGTGGAATTTGCTTCAAATACACAATTTGAAGTCACATAATTATATACAGCTTAAGACACAGCTGAGATTTATCGCAAGTACAAGAGGAGATGATAGGTCTCTAAGAAGCATTAGGCCCTCGGAAGAAGTCTTTATAATTAGAGATGGATCTGATATTATGATGATATATTAATTTCGTAGACAGAGTATATTACTCTGGCTTGCATGTTCTGTCACGGAGTTTGTTGGGTTTACTTCTCTAGTGCTGAATATGAAAACACATCCTGTAAGAAATATTTTTTCTTTGAAAGAAAAGCTATTAGTTCACACTGAAACTTCTGGATAAATGCATAGTAGAAAAATAATGGGAAAACAAACAAATATGTGAAAAGGAAAGAGTAGCCTTGCAGAATAATGGAAGCCATTGGGGGGTGGATTTTTAACAATTACCTTGCAAGAGAAAAGTGTTAAAAGGTGGTTTCTGATCTCTGCACTTTGTTGACAGAACATAAACAGAGAGTCTGTAGACAGAACCAATTAATTTCCTTTTCTCTAATGATACAGACCTGTTTGGGAAATAGGGCATGAAGATTGGTACAGCATGTTTCCATTGTTGTTACCTTCAGATGAATTCTCACTAGACACATGCCAGATTCTGGTTTAGCAACTGACACACATAAATTAGCCCTGTAGTATCCATTAAAACTAAAATTCTAATATAATAATATAAGGAAGTGTCTAAAACAGGGGTTCCCATAATTCCTTGGTTTATGGTGCACGTAATTTTTCAAAATTATTCCTATGCCAAAATAAACTTCCAGCAATTCTTTTTATTAAGTAGTTGAGCACAAAAAGTTAATAGTAGAAGTCGTGGATATCCAAAGGTACTGTTGTGTTTCCCTAGAAAATTAAAAATATCCCATTGTGCCTTTTGAATACACTGCTGCACACAGGGTGGCAGCTCGGGAACCACAAGACTAAAGCTACTTTGCTTGTGAATCTTCATTACAATTGGTTTAAAAATAAATCAGGCTTAGAAATATGCAGCACACCAACATGGCACATGTATACATATGTGACAAACCTGCACGTTGTACGCATGTACCCTAGAACTTAAAGTAAAATAAAAAAAAGAAATATGCTAAATCAACTTTTATTATAATTATATTTGTATAGTAGGTTGTAAAAGTTGCATGGTTTTTTGTTTTTGTTTGTTTGTTTGTTTATAAAAAACTACTACAAACAGAAGCAGGGCAAAGAGCTGGAGGTCATTTTCACTTCCCTTTACTTTTTAGAGGTATTATCATTTATTCAAATGTGCATTGCCAAGTAATTTCTATATACTTCATGTAATAATAATATTCCTATTCCGTAGGCATGTTTTTCCATATCCTTCCTGCCTGGTCATGTAGAACTCAAGTGAACTTTCTTCAATTTGAGCTTTATCAAAGAAAGGGGACATGTAAGAAATACACAGCATGAAAAAAATGTTTACTACAGAATAACAACTAAATGTTGGTGATATAGGTAACGGGAAATGAAATACATATGGTGCAGTTGGAATTGCAAAGCATTTGCTCTAAATATATGTAACCTTCAACTTAGGTACAACCTCAATGACAATATTTTATTCATTCAAAATGTTGCACAGTGGCTCACGTCTGTAGTCCCAGCCCTTTGGGAGGCTGAGGCCTCAGGTGATCAGTTGGATCACCTGAGGTCAAGAGTTTGAGACCAACCAATATGGTGAAACACCATCTCCACTAAAAATACAAAAATTAGCTGAATGTGGTGGTACACACCTGTAATCTCAGCTACTCAGGAGGCTGAGGTAGAATTGCTTGAACACGAGAGGCAGAGGTTGCAGTGAGCTGAGATCGTGCCACTGCACTCCAGCCTGGAAGGCAAAGTGAGACTCCATCTCAAAATAATAATAATAATAATAATAATATAATAATAATAATAATAATTCAAACTTAACAGTGATCTATGCCAATGTTTGTCAACATCATAACACACAACGAAAGCAAGTAGGTTGTGCCATATTCTAGTGTCATCATTGCCAAAGCAATGCTGATGTTTGTGTCTGTAGGTACTGCACATATTTATCACTATGACCAAGTGTTGCAAAGCACTAGAGAGGGAGAACATGGGTGAATACAGATATGTTCGCATGCTAGCAAGAATATTGGTGAAAGCTACTGAACTTTAAAGATTTGAAATAGTAAATGAGTGTCACGGAAGACATTGAGATATACAGATGACTAGAGAAATCGAGGTGTAGAGAAATGGACTGTTGTAGAATATATTCTCTTTTGCATGGTAAAGTAAATAAGGAAATGTCGGTAGGTAGATATGTGTGAGTGTGACAGTGTTTTGTCAGTTCTTAATCCTGCCCCTTTTCTAGGTGTGTGATCTTGGACAATTATTCAAGTTACTTGTATCTCAATGACCTCATTTTTATTATCATCATGGGAACAATAATATACTTAAATTATAGGAATATTACAAATATTATATTAGTAAACAGATGTAAAGAATGTAAATTTGTGTCTATTAACTAGTAACTGCTGTATAAGCATTAGCAATTACCATTACTGTTTTAATGTTATTATTTAATTATTATTAAAAAATCAAAAGTACCACATATAAAATGCCAAAGTGATAGAAGTAAATATGTGCATTTACTGTAATTATTAAAAGCAAATCAAAAATAATTTTATTCAATTATAGTTACTGTATTTTCATTTTAAAACATCTCCCATATGTTAGTTGCATCTTGACAATGTATGTAACATTTGTCTCTCACAGTATGTTGTTTGGCCACAAGTGATTTTTTTGCCTTAATGAAACGAATGTTGAATGTTAGATCTTAGTATTTAATTCATTGAAAATCTATAGTAAATTAATTTCTAACATTTTCAATCACATTTCTGAAA
The DNA here is from genome assembly GCF_009764315.1 of Trachypithecus francoisi. NCBI lineage: Eukaryota > Metazoa > Chordata > Mammalia > Primates > Cercopithecidae > Trachypithecus > Trachypithecus francoisi. The sequence continues at coordinate 172,941,459 of NW_022681454.1, read as the reverse complement.
GTTTGTAACTTGCTTTTCAAAATAAGTAATATAAGAGATTATGAAATGATCAGAAATATGAATAATTGATTAAATTCTTTTGATAAGCAGTAAAATTTTGGTAAACAGAATAATCAGAAAATAAAGCTTTCTGATATTAATAATATTGGTTGACTTTTTAAAATATCTACTTTGTGCTAGAAACTCTGTTTTCTGTGTATCAACTCAGTTTACTTTATTGATACATAATATTTTACATATTTATGGTGTACATGTGAGTGTTTGTTACATCCATAGAATGTGTAATGATCAAGTCAAGGTATATGGGGTATCCATCACCTTGAGTATTAAGCATCACTATATGTTGGGACCATTTTAACTTTTCTCTTGAGGATACTGTGAAATATACAATACATTGTTGCTAACTATAGTCATCCTACTCTGCTATTGAATATTAGAACTTTTTTCTTCTATGTAACTCTGTGTTTGTATCCATTAACCAACCTTTCTTCATCCCACTCACATACCCTTACCAGCTTCTGGTACCTATCATTCTACTCTCCACCTGTTTGCTAGCTCAATCTTCACAGAACGCATGGAAGTATTGTTATTGCCCCATTTACAGATGAGGAAAGATATATTTAGACTTGGTAATAGGGTTGAGATTTGTATACAGATGGTCTAGAATTTTGGTTTTTATTTCCCTTAACCACCATCTTATAACAGAAAAATAATCACCATATTCAAATAAGCATTGTTGACTACAGATCAAAATGAAAGTCTGAAATGCAGTCTTTCTCTTTCTGCAGTACTATATTGAACCTGACTTTGTCTTAGTAATGGTTAACGTTTTACACTGAAAAGAGTTTACTTTCTTTAAACTTGTCCTTTCTAAATCAGTGTAAAATATAGTTTTCTTATTCTGTCTTCTAACATTGTAGTAAGCTAGCTCAGTGTATGGATTTCAAAATATTCTTAATAAAATTGTTTTGGATAAATAATACAATTTTGGAAGAATATAGAAAGTTTTTTTTTTTTTTTTTAAGACAGAGTCACACTCTGGCGCCCAGGCTGGAGTGCAGGGGCGCGATCTCAGCTCACTGCAAGATCTACCTCCTGGGTTCACGCCATTCTCCTGCCTCAGCCTCCAGACTAGCTGGAACTACAGACGCCTGCCACCACGCCCAGCTAATTTTTTTTTTTTTTTTGTATTTTTAGTAGAGGCGGGGTTTCGTGAGAAGGAATCTACTTGCAACAAACTGCACATGTTTAAAGTGACAAATTTGACATCTTTTGACAAATTTATGTACTCATAAACCATCACTACATTCATGGTAATGTGTATATCTATCATTTCCTCCACAACTCTCCTGACTTCAAACCTATCACCTTGAAGTATGATGTTAGCCCCGGACTTGTGATATACAGCCTTTATTAAGTTGTGATACATTCCTTCTATAAACCTAGTTTGTTGAGCGTTTTTATTGAGAGAGGGTGTTAAATTGTGTCAATTTTTAGTCCGTATCTATCAAAATGATCATATACTTTTTATCTTTCATATGTTGAACCATCCTTGCATCCCAGGAATAAATCCCATTTGAGCATGGAGTAAGATCCTTCTAATGCAATCTTGAATTCAGTTTGGTTGTATTTTGCTGGAATTTTCTACATCTATATTCAGCAGGATATTGTCCTGTAATTTTCTTTTCTTAGAGCAGCTTTGTCAGGCATTGGTATCAGGTTATTGCTGGTCTCATAAAATAAATTTGGAAATGTTCTCTCCAGTTCAATGTTTTTTTAAAAAGTTTGAGAAGAATTGACCTTAATCCCTTTTTTAATATTTTGTAGAATTCACCATTGAAGCTATCTGGTCCCTACATTGTTGGGAGATATTTGATTTGATTCAATCTCCTAACTTATTATTTGTTTGTTGAGATTTTCTGTATCTTCATAAGTCAGTTTTGATAAGTTGTATGTTTCTAGGAAGTCATTCATTTCTTCTAGGTTATGCACTCTGTTACTATATAACTGAAAATAGTATTTCTGTAGCATCAGTTATAATTTATTATCTTTCATTTATAGCTTTATTATTTGAGTATTCTCTCATTTTCTTTGACTAGCTAAAGGTTTATCTATTTTGTTTATGCTTTTTTTTGTTTAAAGAAAAGAATCTTAGTTTCTTGGATCTATTGTTTTTCTAGTCTACTTCTTTGATTTATTCTCTAATCTTTTTTGTTTTCTTCATTTAACTAAATTTGAGATTAGTTTCTTTTTACTTTTCTAGTTACTTTAGACATAAGATTAGATTATTTATTAAAGATCTCTCTTTATGTAGGTGTGTATTGCTATAAACTTCCTTCTGAGTGCTTTTGCTACATTTATAAATTTTGATATGTTAGTTTTCATTTTCATTTCTCTAATTTTCTTTTTCTTTGACTCACTGGGAATTTAGGACTGTTTGTTTAATTTTCATGTACTTTTGAGTTTTCCAATTTTCCTCCTGTTATTGATTTATAGTTTCATACCATTGTGGTTGGAAAACATAACTGACATGATTTCAGTCTTCTTAAATGTAGACTTGCTTTGTGGCATAACATGTGAGGTATCATGAATAATGTTCTGTGTGTTCTTGAGAAGAATGCTTGTCTTGCTGCTGTTGCGTGGAATGTTCTGTATATGTCAGGTCCATTTGGTCTATAGTGTTGTTTAAGTTTGATGTTTCCTTACTAATTTGCTATTTGGATATTTTACCCATTGATGAAAGTGAAATATTGCAGTCTTCTGCTATTATTATATCTGTACTTATAGATTCTATTTTTCAAGACCTTCATTAAGTGTATATTTTTCAAATATTTTCTCTAAGTGTGTGGCTGGTCTTTTCCTTTTCTCAATAATACCTTTCAAAGGACAAAATTTAAAATTTTTGATTAAGTTTAATGAATACAGTTGTTTATTTCTGAATCATGCTTGGGATGTTATATCTAAGAAATATTTGTCTAACCAAGTTTGCAAAAGAATTCTTGTATGTTTTATGTAGAATTTTAAAATTTCAGTTTTTAACTTTTGGTGCCTTATACATTTTGAGTGAATTCTGTCTATGGTATGAGATATGTATAAAAGTGCTTTTATTTTTGTCAATAGAAATTCAATAGTTTCAGAAACATCTGTTAAAAGCTCTGTCTTTTCCTCACTGATGTGCTTTTATACTTTTGTTAAAAAAATCAGCTGTCAATATATGGTAATTCTGATCTCAAAGATGAATTAAGGAGTATTTCCTCCTCTTCAATTTACTGGAAAGTTTGAGTAGAATAAGTTTAATTTTTTCTTAAATATTTGGTAGAATATAAGTTGGATTCCATCTACCACTAGAGTTTTCTTTGTGAGGAAGTTTGCAACTATGAATTCAATGCTTTCAACAGTCAAAAATCTATTGTTGATTTCCCTTTTGTAGTTTCTTACTTACCTCCCTCCATTTTAAAGGAATATTATACACACACCCAAGTTTGCTCACATACTCTATATTTGGATCTATATATGCATTTATTTATAAATTAACCTTAAGACAGGCATGGTGGTGTGTGCCTGTAGTCCCAACTACTTGGGAGGTGGGGGCAGGAGGATCCCTTGAGCTCAAGAATTCAAGACCAATGATAGCAGCAGTAAGCACTCAGGCAGTTAGGTGCAGATGCCTGGTGAAACTCCATTTTCAACCCTGAAAGCCAAGCTACAAGTCAAATCCATGGAGGAGATTGAGAACCTCTCTTCCCGTTCAGCATCCTTTCTTCTGATTAATCCTTGACCTTTGCCTGTTTTACATATACCTACTATTCCCTAATTGGTTTTTTATACTACCCTGCCCACCTTTGACTGACATCTTTGTTTTAGCTTTTCTGCATACTCACAAACCAGTCACTATGCACTCCTGCATTCTGAGCCCATAAAAGCCCTGAGCCTTGCCACACTGGAGGAGAAACCACCCAGCGGTGGGGAACCACCCTGGCATCCCCTCTCCACTGAGAACTGTTCTGTCACTTAATGAAATTCTTCTCCACCCTCCTCCCACTTCAGTTGTCAGTGCAACCTCATTCTTCTGGGATGTGAGATAAGAATCTAGGACCCGGTGAGCAGCATGGTCCAAAGGAGCTGTAAGCTCTAAAGTTGTCAGCTCTAAAGTGATTAATCCACTCGAGCATTCCAATCTCTCTATCTCCCTAAGCCTTTGAATCCCTTCTACATTAAAAGATCAGGCATTTCCAGCTCGCTCACAGTAGGCCTCCTTTTGATCCATACTTCAGCTAACCAAGCAAATAAACGACAAGAACATTTTTTAACTCCCCGAGCTGCAACACTAAATGCAGGATCCCTATTTAGTGGGCACATATCAATAAATTCAGCCTGGTCCAACTTTATGTTCCTTCCACTGTTATCCTATACCCTTAATATCCATTCCCATGCCTGTTCTCCAGATTTCTGCTTATATAAATTAGAAAACTCAAGCAGTTCTTTTGGAGTGTAGTGCACCTCCTCGTGGGTCACATTCTGAATCTCACCTCTGGGGACCTGCCGGGACTTTTGTTATAGGTCTAGAAGCAAACAGGGGTGTTGGGGGTAGGTCCTGGGGAGGATTAGCATTGTCTTGACTGACAACTGCCTCGGGGGAAGCCATCACTGTTTCCTCAGGTAGTGCATGGTTAATCTCCTCAGACAAAGGTGGAAAGGCTGAAGGCAGCGTGGGTCAGGGAGTGGATGTTACTACCACTGGAGGTGGGCAGGCTGTTTCTTCTGGCAAAAAAAGACTCATAAGAGTTTACAAGCTCAGTATCCGCAGCTTCATCAGGGTCCTCTCACACATCCTTATTCCAAATTGCAGGGTCCTATTCTTTTCCAATCAATATCCTTACTTTAACAGTAGACACTTGGTGAGACTGAATGTGTACCTTTCGTTGCAGGTCAGCCACTTGCATGAGAAGAGCTTGTACCTCATTTTCTGCAATTTCAGCCCTTTGTCTACAGGAGATAAGACTCTTACTTGAGAATCTTAGAAGACTTGAGGCTCAGTATGTGCTTCTGCAGCCAGGAGTTAGAATCCCTGAGTTCATCCTTTTTCTTTTATCACTTTGTCCAGCAAACTTAGGAGCAACTAAACAACTTCATTATATTCCTTGGTACTCCACATATGGTCAAAAGTAATATGTATAGAGTCACTAAACTCCTTGCCTCTAATTAGCAGTGAATCAGGAGTGTTAAATGCATTTATTTTGCATAACTCTCTAAATAGTTCATGCCATGAACTATTAGTGTTCTCCATACTCTTAGAAGTAGAGTCCTTAGCATTTGGGGGGCTAGTCATGTTAAGCACCAAACTCCAGAAAACTACAACCCACTAAAGAAATCCACCCTTAAAATTACGTTCTTCTAGAACCACTACTGGTACCAAAATCTGCATTAGTCAAGGTCCTCTAGAGGGACAGGACTAATAGGATAGATGTATATGTAAAAGGGAGTTTATTAAGGAGTCTTCACTCACATGATCATAAGGTGAAGTCCCACCATAGGCTGTCTTCAAGCTGAAGAGCAAAGAAGTCAGTCCAAGTCTCAAAACCTCAAAAGTAGGGAAGTCGAAAGTACAGCCTTCAGTCTGTGGCTGATTTCCCAAGAGCCCCAGGCAAATCACTAGTGTTAAATCTGAGAGTCTAGAAGCTGAAGAACTTGGAGTCTGGTGTTCAGGGGTAGGAAGCATTCAGCACAGGAGAAAGATGAAGGCCAGAAGACTCAGCAAGTCTGCCCTTCCACCTTCCTGCCATTCTGGAAGCTGATTAGATGATGCCCAACCAGATTGAGGGTGGGTCTGCCTCTCCCAGTCCACTGACTCAAATGTTAATCTCTTTTGCTAACACCCTTACAGACACACCCAGGATCAATACTTTGCATCCTTTAATCCAATCACATTCTGAATCTCACCTCTGGGGACCTGCCGGGACTTTTGTTATAGGTCTAGAAGCAAACAGGGGTGTTGGGGGTAGGTCCTGGGGAGGATTAATTAATCCAATCAAGTTGACACTCAATATTAACCATCACAGAACCCAAGAATTAAAAGTGAAATAGATCCCTCTCAAAATCTGTTTTTGTCTTCCAACTGTGCCTTCTGGCTACACCATAGAAACTGCATTTTTTTCATAGCCATACTTCTTGAAAGGCTCCACCCTGAGGCCAATAATCAATTAGGAGACTGGCAGACGAAAAATCTTACAAGTATTGGATCTTTTTCTGTCTGTCTGTGTAATTATATATGTGTAGTTTGTGTCATGTTTATAGTTTTAAAAAGCTCCAATTAATTGACTTAAATGAAAAATAAGCACTTAGATCAAACATTTTTAAAGGAAAAATAAAAGCTGTAATGCCTTTTAGTTCATGTAACTTTAACCTTTGAGAAATAAAAGCACCTTTAAAGGTTATTGGCAAAACAAAAATGTCTTCAAAATGTAAACATGTGGTCTAAATTATATGGTCAGATACTGGATCTGCTAAATGCTTTAAGGTTATAAGTTGCTTCTTTGGCTTTTGAAAAATGTTGGACTTGCCTGATTTACAGTTTGATAAGGCACGGAGTCATGTGGAGTTAACCATGGCCCTAACTATGCTGGAAAGAGTCAGACCTTATCTGCACCTAGTACATAATTAAAATAGCTTGGCAAGTTTTACACCAAAATTAAAAATTACTAAGGGTTGCCATTATAATGTTATTGAGACCACTGAAGATAGATTTACATGCAAGGTGTGTAAGGAAAGTAGAATGTGTTTTTAGTAAAAGATTATAAGAAGGCATGGGAATGTAAATTTTTGCCTCACTTAGAGGGTTAAAGGATTGTTTCAAATTAGATAGAGCTAAAGGTTTGAATAGGTTGTGGACTGTTTGTAAAAATTAATCTTGTAAAAGAAATTCTTTGTATGAACATATTGACTAAACTCAAAATGGTATTATTTGGTTTCTCTGTAAATTGACCATTGGAATCAAAGCTCAACAAGGTTTTCTTAAGACACTGATCTACTCTTCAACAAAAATTTGTAAAGGGTTATAAAAGTTTATAAGAATCTCCCCTCATGATCAAACTGGTTAAGCATAATATTAAGTTTTAAACCTTTAGCATATTTGGTGGGATTCCAAAAATCAAATTTCAGCTTCAAATTTGTCTTTTCTAACCCCTAACTTTTGGACACTAAAGAGGGCTCCTGGAGCATCCAAAAGAGAGGTAAACAGGATTATTTGACATGTTTAGTTACGTGAGATTTCTAAAACTGTAATGTCTGAGTGCATCCTATCATTCATAATTAAGGTTATTATGTTAAGTTATTGTAAACCACAGAAATAACCAAATTTCTTTGTCAGTCATGTTTTTAACTGTGACTACCTGAAGACAATTTTGTCATTCACAGACAATGCTTGTCTTGTTTTAATCCTCTTCAGAAGTTGGTTTATAATCAGCTATAAGACCTTGACAGGTGCTCTCAAATGCAGATTTCTTATTGGAGATTATGACATTTGAATAGAGGAAAAACATTTAGGACTGATGGAGAACGGAAATGTTCATAAATATCAAGCAGAGGAAGAGTTAACTAAATTCACTAAATAAACAGAAGACTAAAGTAATCTTTTTAACATTTTGCTTGAAACACTTTGTTTTTCAGAGTCATGGAAACTTTCATTTTGAGCTATTTACAGCTATTAAGAATTGAATAAGGCATACTCTTGTGAACAAAATTTGGAGCATATTTATTTCTCTCCATCTGATTTCCCCAAAACGTGGAAACTATTTGTGAGTATTCTTAACTTACGACAATATAGTCATTTGCATAAGAGCAATAAGAATCCTTTTTCTTTTGCAACAGGACACAATTGGAGAAGCTAGTTGTTTTACCATGACTTTGACTGGAATAATGTCCTTCCCTATAAGGAATCAAGCAGAGTCAGTAAAAGCCCGTTGGGAAAACTGGCCTTATACCTTGTTTACACAGTTCCTGTACAGGGTTCCTAACCTGTGGTAAGTAAAGAATGTAATGTTTTACAGGTCCAGGAGCCCCCAGTTATCTCGTGACCTCAAGAAGAGAGGAATTTACCCAATTCATAGGTATTTGAGACTAAAACCCATGGCTGGGCTCAGCTTTAAAAATTCTTACCTGAGGTTCCTTATGGACCTGACTTCCATCTGAGCCAATTTAAAAAGCCTATGTGAAAATATTTGTTCTTGCTGCACTTTATGCAAATAATCAGGACAAATGTAAGACTAAAGTTTATTTTGCAAACAAATCAGTTCTATTATGATTTGTTTTTAGCAAAAATAAGAACTGGAGAGGGAAAATTATGTTTCAAAACTGATCATACACTTGTCATTAAATTCTAGTATCATTAATTGTCTTTAAGTTCTTGTCTGCATTTTAGACTAACCCTGCTTATCCCTATGAACCAACCAGTGATCTCTGGCTGCAGCTCAGATGAAACAAAATGGATCGGTAATAGAAAATAAGACCAATGGAGATAACTAAGCCAAGACTCATGCACCCAAGTCTTAGCAGGTATAAACACAGCCTCCAGTTATCTGGGCATGTTGGCAGCCTTGAGATTTTTAAACTGTCCTTCCCTCGTTGTTTCATTTTGATCCACGTCTTCTAATAACCCAGTTTGTCTCTTCTTACATTTAGGCCATCAAACTCCAAAATGGTCAAGCAAATGGGAGCCTCAGACAATGGCTCTCTTTTAACAGGGACTCTTAGACAGGCCTCCAAGGGAGATATGACTGCTGTCTTCCTAAAACAGTGCCCCCTGTCAGCAGGAAGCAGTGAAGATCAGTCATCATCCCTATCCTAATGGCAGTTAGATGTACTTCTTCAGAGGGGAAAATTGATAATGGCAGGAAACAAATATCTAGGCAGATAGGGAAAGGTCCCTGGTGCAACCCCACCTTCAAGCCAAAGACAGTTTGAAGCCTGAAAGCCAAGCCAGAAGTTAAATCCATGGACCAGATTAGGAGCCTCACTTCCCGTTTGGCACACTTTCCTCTGATTGATCCTCACCCTTCACCTATTTTACATATACCTAACCTTCCCTAATTGATTTTTGTATGCTGTCATGCCCACCTTTAAGTAGTGTCTTTGTTTTAACTTTTTTGCATACTCACAAACCAATCAGCATGCACTCCCCGATTCTCAGCCCATAAAAGCCCCGGACCCAGCCACACTGGGGGAGAAACCACCTGACATCAGGTGGGGGATCACCCTTGCATCCCCTCTCCATTGACAGCTGTTCTGTCACTCAGTAAAGTTTTTTCCTGTCTTCCTCACCCTTCATTCTTCTTGGATGTGGGACAAGAACCTGGGACCTGCTGAACAGCAAGGGCAAAAGGAGCTATATGCTGTAGCCCTCCCATCCTTTGCCAGTGCCAGGTGGCGTCCCCATGACATGGGAAACAGCGGCAGGACCAGGCCAGTTTGGGAGCTGCAGGCTGGAGTGGGACAATGAGAAAAAAGAAGCTGAGTCCCTGCTGGCCACATGTTTCCTGCTGTCAAAGCAGGACTGAAAAAAATCCTGCTTCACCAACATAGTGAAACTCCATCTCAAAAAATTAAAAATTAAAAAATAATTAATCTCAAGTATTCCAATTTTTTTTAAAGTTCTCTTCCATGTTTTCATAATAAAGTCAATGAAAGTGAGGACCTATATTTTTTATTTCCCTGAAATCTGAAAACTATTTAAATTTGTGTCTAAGGACAGTACTTATTACCTAAAATTGTTTATAATATGAGGCAAGATACTAGATACTAGTCTACAGATGAGGATACTTTGTTACAATTCTCATGGGTATTGACTAGATCACTACTGTGTGACTGTGAACTGTCCAGTCAGTCTCCCTGGGCATGATTTTTCCACAAGGCGAAGCTATGTATTTGGCTTAATGATTTCTGGACTCTTTCCTTACTCAAGCTTTCTACAGTATCCTGATTATTTGACGGAAAGCATCTATTATTTTACTTAAATAGATATGACTACTAAAGTGTGGAGACATATTTCATACAAGAGAAAAAAAGAATTTGATTATATAATTATGACTGCACAGGGGAAAATAACTCCACTTTGAAAAAGATACTCTCTTCATATAGGAAGTTAAGTTTAATCAGTGCCTGACAATGTACTTTAGTGTGCTTAACTGGATCTTTAGCTGAATATAAGAAATTTTTCTCTATTCAATTTATACCCCAGGAAAATGAGTGTAAAATGCAGATATAATGTTGATAGATATTGTAAAGTTTTTTTACCTGGAAATTTTTTTCCTCAGGTGTTTAACTGCATCAATATTGGAAGCTAGAAAACATGGAATACTTCACTAAAAAACTCACATGACTAGTCCACAAACATGTACAACATATGTGCCCTTTTAATATTTTACATCAGTCCCAAGAGACAATAAGGCTGTGACTGTGTTAGCATGAACTTAGGACATGATGCTCTTACCAAATTTTAAAATAAAATAACTACATGGTTCTTTTACTAACAGAGAAGTAATCTTACTCAATTTTTTCAACACACTCAACAGATGGATCACATATATATTCCTCATATGTTTGTGGTTATCCATATTTTAAGAGTTATGCATTTGAATTCATGTGGTAGAGCTTAGCTCATGCCTCTGTGTAATTTTCTCTTTGGTCAGGTATCCAGTTTGATTCTAAATGTTTCAGGAAGATAGAGAAAGTGTTATCAGGGCAAATAGTGAAGTTATGTATGTATATGTGTGTGTGTGTCTGTGTGTGTGCGTGTGTGTATAAGTTACGCGTGTGTATGTATATATAAATTATACACACACGTATGTACTTGCGGGTGTATATAGATACACACACACACATATATATATATTCATTGTGTTAAATGAAATAGTTTATCTCTGGTAATCAAGTTAGTTCAATCATTTGTACTACAAATAAAGCATTCAGATCTTAGGGCACATTATCACATTATCTAGTTCCTGGTTGGTACTTCATAAATAAAAATAATTTAGCATCAGGTGACCTATTAGTGAATAACTATTTAACTCTGTAACCCTCCATAATTTATTTAATCATGATTTACTTCAATTTCTTCAATGAAAAAACTAGTAATTCATTTTAAGAGGTTTGTAATTGGGTTGAATGTGTTTAAGCATAAATGCAAGACACTACTATATGCCCTTCTCTGGCTTTCTACATTCTTACATACTCAAACATTCAATATCTATCTGTAATCCATTCTTTTAGATTTGTTGAGGATCTTGTTGGAAACATGGTCACTATTTCACAGCAAAATGGGATAAAATCAGGAGAACTTTGGGAGAGCTTTGGGAGCTCATGGAAGATGACCTATCTCTCCTTAGTGCTAATGTCATCCTCTAAGACACAGCCCACCTTTGTGCTGAGCAAAAATTTCAACACTTGTATACTAATATTTATATATTATTTAAAATACCTAGAGACAATTCCAAAAGTTTCAACTCTGAAAATTTATTCAGATGTCGATCCTTTCCTGAAACACTAAAGATTTTGCCAAGTTCATGACATTTTAACCAAGAAAAAAATTCTGCATAGAATTCTTTTCTTTTGAGATTAATTTTGAAATTCAGGATAAGCAAAGATTCCTAGTTCAGTTGTGAAGTAATATTTGATAGCTATAAATGACACAGTTCTCTTCCCTTACAGACTTCAAAGCATTTTTTAAGAGTAACCTGTGAATCCTTAGAACATTTTTTTTCTGACAAGAAGCAAATATTATTATCCGTATTTTCTCCCTGTGTAAAATATATATATGAAGCTGCCAGGTACAATGGCTCATGTCTGTAATCCCAGCACTTTGGGAGACCAGGGTGGGTGGGTCACCTGAGGTCAGGAATTCCAAACTAGCCTGGCCAACATGGGGAAACTCTGTCACTACTAAAAATACAAAAATTAGCCTGGTGGGGTAGCACACACCTGTAATCCCAGCTACTTGGGAGGCTGAGGCAGAAGAATCGCTTGAACCCAGGAGGCGAAGGTCACAGTGAGCCGAGATTGTGCCACTCCACTCCAGTCTGGGTGTCAGAGTGAGACTTCTTCTCAAAAAAAAAAAAAAAAAAAAAAAAAACGAGGCTATTCTGAGAGCATTTCACAGCTAATAGAAATTGGGAATAAAATTAATGACTTACAATGCCCTCTTTTAAGTACTAAACTGTGTTACGTTTCTCAGATTACACATCTAATATCAATAAAAATATTTCAGTACTTTTTGAAATTGTTGTAAAAAAATTCAAAATTTTATAAAATTCCATATTTATTGTCTTAGTGATTGATCTTTACAGAATTTTTCCCTGCTGTTTGTAAAGCTCTTAGAAATGATTTTTAATGACATTTCAGAGATAGAAATAAATTTAGATTGTTTCAAGGTCTTGTTGAATATATTAATAAATTGGTGGTAAGGATAAAAAAACCTGATTTCTTTACGTTATCTTAATGACTTTCTTTATTTGTTGCAGCTTTCAGCTTTTTTACACTCACTTGAAGTAGATAAAAAGGTTAAGTGTATTTTTTTCTTGGTAATGAAATGTAATTATGCTTTTAATGTGCTTAGTAAAAGAAAAAATGTGTATTGAGCAGTTTCTCACCAACTGACAGAACCCTAATTAGTGAGTAAAATGTGTTATTTATTATGGCTTTCTTTTGAGTTAACCTTTAAAAATAATTTTGTCTTACTTTAAATACTTTTGAGGAAATTATTAGATACCTATAGATAATATTATTTTATATTAATTTTCACTTGTATACATAGAACATATTTGTTTTGTTTAACTGTCCAATGTCAGATATTTTTTCTCTTTCAAATAACATGTTATTTTTGAATCCGGTTCTATGAAGAAATAACTTACCTCAAAATAATCTTAATAATGAAATATCATTGATTTACAGTGAGATAGTGATATATTAGATCTCAATGACCACTTAGAAAACATATTTTATTTAATGGTCCTGAATGCAAAAGTTATTAATCATGCAGCTATTCTCATTTTTAAAGTATGTCATATTTCCATTATTCATTTCTTTGTTACTTTTGTGTACCAATTAAGAGGATACTACAGATCTTCTCATTTCAAAGTTCAAAGGGCATCAAAATGCAGTCAGTTGCAGCCTTGAATTAATCATTGCTATTTTTAATGCATAAAGATCCTGTGTCAAATCCTATAACCTTGATCTTACAATCAGTGCCATATCATCTTTCATTAAAGTATCAGATGTTGTCAGTTTGTAGTTTGCACATTTAAATAATATACTAATCTAAAATATGCCCTCGTTGAAATTATAAAGAAAACTGATTCCTTATCTGATCACTATTGAATGATAAAAAGGGACTGACAAGTTATTTTAAAGAACACGACAGCATTTTAAATCAGAATTGGTTATTATTACGATATTTCTAGATTTTATAGTTAAAATATTTGAGGTCCAACATTTACATTTTCACTAATGTAGACATTTGGACAAAAGTAATTTCCTATAATGTAGTCCCCCAAATATGAAAATGACAAAAAATGGAGTACGTTGCAAGAAAAATGAAGTATTTTGCAAATTGACAAACTAAAGGCAAAGTGACAACACCCTTGTATAGTTAGTAACATCGTTCCAGCATTTTAATGTCTGCCCAATTATTTTCTTTTTTATGATGGATCTTTATGTTCATTAAGGCTGTAACGGGGTGCAAGCCAGTAAGCAAGCCATATATGCAATCAACATCTAGAAAAAGGATACCTTTGAGACAAGTACTGGATATAATGACATAAAAGATGCTATTCTGAGCCAAGATGTGTCACTTGCTAACTTCGATATGGATTTTCCTTTTGAGTATCAGTAGTCTTTATTCTCACATTAACTTCAGGCTGAGTCATCTTGAAAAAGATTAAACATGGAAATCTACCAACGTTTCCATGCTGGTCTTTCCCAACCATGCATACACAATTATGTCCCTCCACTACCCCAACACACACACACACACACACCCCCATACACACACACACTGTCACATAGATATATCTCTGTCTCTAACTCGATGGCTACCTGTGTCTGTGTCTATGTCTGCCTATATATCCCTGTGTATATAAACATTTCAATGCCAACATACAAACTCTTAAAACCTCAAAAGGAGTGTAGCTGATTTGATGCATTTTGTTTACCTGTTTTCTTTGGCATGTCCAAGCAACTGAACAGGCTCAACTCTGTGAGGCCAAGTGGTTTGCAAAGAGGTGTGGTACTCATTAGTTCACATAAATCGTGATCCACAGATTCCTGTTACAAGATTGTTTTTTTGAAACAGACTGGGACCCTGTGGTTGTCATAAACTTCCTGGGATGGGACAGCTGACCAGAAGGGGATTGCTTTTGAGAACAGCCTCTTAGGTGACTGCACTGCAGAACTGCTCCAACATGCCAACTGTTCCCTCACTGGTTGACCAAGCAGTTTCTAGTGGCCTGAAAGGTATTTTTTGTCCATCCCCAAAAGCATGGTGAGGGAGAAACCTGGAAGAGCTGCGTGACATTACTAACAAAGAGCGAACTTTCCAGTACAGCTGAATGATTTCAGTGACCCTCTCAAAATAGGAAACACTGTTTCCTATTTTGCTGTCAAGGCACTCACTACATGGTGTAAAGTACTGTTGGGACGTGACAGACTCGTGTTCAATTTTCCTAAGAATTGAGAACCACAGGTGAGTGACAGATCTACTTTGTTTTATTAAACAATAATTTTATAAAATAGAAACCATGCCTTTCTCTTTTAACAGAAACAGGAATACACACACACACACACACACACACACACACATATTCTTTTTATGCCAAAATGGTGCTGGGTGTGAGATTCTAAAGGGCATTCCATTTTTGAGATGCTAGATTTGCTAATCTGTCAAAGCAAGTAACTAATGTGCCGCTCAGGCATCTGCAGAGTTTATTCTTCATTATGTGGAACACTGAGCAATTGCATTGGGAAGACTCAGAAATGCCAGGGTCATTACCATCTGGAAAAAACACAGGAAAAATGCTGACTGGCTATGATGCTCAAGAGTTGGATTACTGGAAAACTCAGTCATGGGCAGGCCCCTACGCTTATATCCACTGGAAAAACGATCTGTCAATTCGAGCAAAATAATGGTGCAAGTTATGGGATGAAGAAATATGTTTTCCAATATTTATTGTGAAATGTTTATTTCATATTAAGAATTATTTTTAAATGTAGTACAGTTTCAATCCTTTTCTCAGTAGCTCTCTCCCTGAAAATATTCCAGTTTTATTGTGTTATTTCGTTCACTTTGTTTTTACTTATTTATATAGAACTCTGATTTGCTGCTAAGTTGGTAAAAATAACCTATTGCTCTAGGTTCAATGGAAATATCCACATTCAAGAGGTATAGAATAATATGTACACAACTATTTAAAAGGAAATTTAAAAGCATTACTGTACATATTTTTAAACAAAAAAATGCAACTAAAATAATTAATATAAACAGAAAAAATATCAGGAAAAGCTGAGCATTTTTAAAATATGGTCCTAAAAGAATGCTCTTAAAATGAGTACAAAAAGCTTATACAGATTAAATCTGTTACAAATCTCAAACTAAGCCTACTCATTAAACTAGACCTAGGCTCATAAAGATATTATCAAAAATTTGGATCAAAAATAGAGAAATTAGCAAGGATAAAGTAACACTTCAAAATTACAGAGTTGGTCAAAAAAGAAAAATTCATAGTAATTTTCTTTGTTCATTTGGTAATTACTGTCCTACCTGTAGTTATTCTTCTTCTTATGTATTTTTAGGACAGAGAGTCATTGCTACTGACTCTATATCTATTGCTATATTTATATCCAAAGTTAAGGTTCAGGGCTTCTGAGATTTCGTATTTTTATTGATGCCTAATTAATTCACATATATAAGTACTAACGTAGTTTTGCAATGCAGTTGTTTTATTGCTTGCTTGATTGAGAGAGAAAGAAAGAGAGAGAGATGGCTCAGATCATCACAGGCCTTGAAGTCCCTCTGCTCTAGACAATAAGGATAATACATTTGTATCTCCTTGACCTGATGTTTAAAATTCTATTTTTTCATTTTTTTGACTATTAATGCTTATTAAGTTTATGTGCGAATAGATTTCCATAGCACAGATTAGCGTACTTTATAGAAAAAAAAATCTACTTTCTCTGTTAGAAGACCTGGAGTTGACAGTGATATTTTTGGTGGGAAGACAGAAAAATGATGTTTTGAAGAATTAACCCTATTTGTCATGTATTAATGCTAGTATCATGGATGATTAACACATGCCATGGCTTTGAATAATAAATTAAACATAAAAAATGATTACTTGCACTGATAAAATTATATATGAATTTTTCCAGCCAAAGATCAATATGTAGTTGAGGTATAAGTAGTATACCATCTCCTCATGCATCAAACACACACAAACAGACTCTCTGCACAAAAAATTTGTTAGTGACATTTGTCTTTGCCTTGAAGGAATCAATAATTAATTGGTTTCACAGCTTCATTAACCTCTTTTAGTACTTCAGGAAAGTACATGTAGTCTTTTGGAGGTTGATAAAGGAAATCTGCATAGGTGAAACAAACAAGCAAACAGAAAGACCCTGAAGTAGAATTACAATCCAAGTGCAATCCCATCCCCTTCTCTGCTTTATTTTGTTTCAGTGACTCTATGACCACGTAACGTATTATATGGTTTATTTGTTTATTTTGTTTATTGTCCCTCCTTTTAAACTAGAGTATGAGCTCCAGGAATGCAAGGGTTTTTGCTTGTTTTGTTTGATATTATATCTCCAGGGCTTATATCAGTTCCTGGCACACAAGAGAAGCTTAATATCAACTTATTGAGTGTAGGAATAAACAAAATGCTTCACATGTTTTTCTTTCTACCTAGATAATATAAGAAGTGCCATGACTCTAATCAACTAATACTATATGGTAATTAGGTCCATCAGTATTCAATTGTGTAAAACTATCAGTTGTTGTTTGCAATATGAAGATGTGTAAACGGGAGACCCTTTCTCCAGAAACTGTAATATAGTTTATCCAGAAACCAGAGAATCACAAGATGGGAAATGACGTTGGTAAACCGTGGATTGTAGGGAATAAATGAAGAAAAGGCATTTGGAAAGGATGGTCAGACTCCTTAGGACTAGAATGACAATTCCTACTAAGTTGCTTTTCTGCTTGCCTTCTTTGATCTTCAAAGGCATGTTGCTTGTGTGTTTATAGGACTTGACATTACCATAGGGAAATACTCAACACAGAGACAAATCCCATATGTTTCTTCTATTGATTCATTCTTGCAAGAAATGAGGTGGTAAGAACATCATTTCTAGCTCTGTCAACCATCTCCCACTTTCCCTCTTGCTCTGTGAACCATTGCTTTATTGTCTCAATCTCCTACTTTCTCCCTGACAAGCAAGAGTGAATTTGTAAATAATTCCGATGTTATTCTATGGAAACAGTCTACATATACAAATCACTAGAAACTCTCCCTTTTCTTTTTGCAAAGTTGTTTCTAAATGTGAATCCTTTCATTCAATTCAGCTTCTGGTAGGTGAAATTAGGTGGATATAACAGCATTACCAAAATATAATTAGAAGCAGGACACGTGGGATCCCAGTTTTGTGGTCTGATGATGAGTCATTGTAATGTGTCGGGAATACCAAAAAGAGGATGATCTAATAGAATTGAAGCTGTACTGAGCAACAGCTGTAGTGAGCTGCTATTCAATTACATTTGTCATTATTTTTCTTCTATATTTCTTTCCATTTGCTAATGCCTTGTAAGGATTATGTGTGGCTAAGTGGTATTACACATTTTCTTTGTTCTTATAAAATGTTTTAAAATGAATAACATGTTCGAAAATGCCAAGTGTGACGTTTGAGTTTAAATACTATCCCTTCATTTTATATTTGCTAACTAAGTTTACGCATTCGATCAATTTTCTGAGCAACTAAGACAGGCCAGTTACTTATTAGGTACTAATTCTATTTGCATGGCAGGGGATAGAGAAAATAAAATAAAACACACAAAAACATGCTAGCGTGAAAATAAAATAAGGTAATGGGATTGAGAATTACTGAATACTACCCTAGATTTGGAGGTCATGTCAGAAAAAAACATTCTGCTAGTGGAGGGAGGTGTCAGATGTATGGCAAAAGCTGAATGACAAGGATGAGCCAGTCTTCTGAAGATCTAGGAGACACTTTCAAGACAGAGGACACTAAGGTAGAGTGAGTTCATGCATATCAGCCAACAAAGGGAAAGCAGATATATCTAGCGTGTGGTGAGTGTGGCGGTCACTATTGAAAGTGATAGGAAATTGTTGGGGTGGAGAGGCAAAGTCTAGATTGTGGAGAACATTGTGGCATCAAATATTTTTTATGTTCAAGGCTAGAGAGTTTTGATTTCTTCTTTCTATAAGTCTATGATTGTGCAGAACCAGTTGGGATTCTTAGGATTTAGCTAATCTTTATAGCCTCTTCATCATAGTAAATTGACTGATTAAGTAACATCTTAGATAAAGATTACTAGAGACTCTGACCCAGAGGGAACTTTCATATTTAATTTCTGATATATCTGTACCCTTGAGATCACAGAATAAAATACCTAAAACTAAATCAAAATAGATAAATGGTAGGGTCAAATAACACAAGTTAGAGTAGGCTGCACAGGTCTTGACTGACAGTATTCCAAATGATTATGCAATGAGGAGAGAAGATTAGAAGACAGATAGGTACAAAAGTGATAGATAGATATTTGGATGGATGGATAGATAGATAGATAGATAATAGACCTGCCACACTCATTAAGTTGCACATTGAGACATAAGATGTCTTCAGAACTGGTCTTTCTCTTGACTACCTTATCTTCATCTTTCTCTTGACTAAATTCTGAGCAGGCAAAAACTATTGTGGGGCTTAGAGAATATTGCGCTCAATAGGACAACTTATCTGACCACTAAAAGAATGAGTAATATAGATATTTTAGTCCCAATTACTGTCTAGTTAAATTAAACAAAACTCTTCTTTTTTTTTTTTTTTTTTTTTTTTGAGACGGAGTCTTGCTCTTTCGCCCGGGCTGGAGTGCAGTGGCTGGATCTCAGCTCACTGCAAGCTCCGCCTCCCGGGTTTACGCCATTCTCCTGCCTCAGCCTCCGGAGTAGCTGGGACTACAGGTCGGCTAGTCTTTTGTATTTTTAATAGAGACGGGGTTTCACCGTGTTAGCCAGGATGGTCTCGATCTCCTGACCTCGTGATCCGCCCGTCTCGGCCTCCCAAAGTGCTGGGATTACAGGCTTGAGCCACCGCGCCCGGCCACAAAACTCTTCTATAAAGCAGAATGCAGTAAATAAAATGTTTTATAATCTGAATGTGACATAGTTTCTATAACGTTTTATTCTTTCTTAAAACACTTATTTCTCATTTTGTACATTGTCTTGACAAAAAGGACTATGAACTCTAAACATGACAGTTGATTTTCTAAAAATTCTCAGTGTTCTGCTAGTAATCTAGGTCCAGTCTATCATTTTGAAAAAAGAATGATGCTAATTAAAATAAATCTGAAAAGCTTTAAGAAAATATCAAATCAAGGTAAAAGAACAATAGCAGTGGATGAAGAAAGATGGAGAGAATTATAGTAACCAGTTTGACCATGTGATAAACAAAGGCTGCCATATTGGTCCAGATAGTTTGCTTTCAACTCAGAGAACATCAAATTTTAGACAGCAATAAAATGAAATGATGCCTGTAAAGTATACTAATGTGGTAACTAGTGTCAAAAACGGACATTTATTAAGGTTTTCAGCATTCATACCTTTACACTCCTGGAGTGTATCGTGCATGCACATTGTAATGTGAACTTTAATTAATAAATTATGTAAAAGGTAATTGCAAAGTTTTTATGCTTAGCCATTTCCACACAGTTCAGTTATCCATAAACATTCTTAGAAGAATTTAAAGTCTTATTTCAAGTATTTTGTATTTATTTGGTATATGAATATCATTCTGCATAAACTTGAATTTGAAGTTCGTATTAAACTTTTCCTGTTGTTGTTTATAAATGTATGTTTCTTTTGGTGTAAATTTACATATAAATTGAAACCAAAAATAAAACTTCTCCGAAACAGAAATCTCCTGCTATAACTCAATGTTTATCTTCCTGTATTATATTTAGGCCAAGACAAATTGAAACAAACAATTCTTTCTTAATAGTACATTATAAACCCTCCCCCAGAAATTCATGACAAAGGCTTATCTAGTCTAAATTCATTTGTATTTGACCGAGTGAAACTCATTTAGATTATGTCTATCATGCTCTTTTTAAATTATGAGATTCAACTTTGTAGTGTAACATGGGCGTTTTAAAATATTAAACACATTTTGTAATTTAAATGTTATTCTAGCCATCAGTTAAACACAATGTCTAGCTTAAAATGAATAATTTTAGGTGAATTTTCTTTTATTTTATTTGTATGTTCTTACATGACAGTTTAAGTATCTTTAATTTTTTATAATCATTCTGATTTACAAGTGAAGACATTTTCACTATGTGATACAATTATCTTTCAAACTGAAGTACATGCAATCCCAGACCCCTTTTCTGCTCTCGAAAAATGCATTTGAATAAATTTGTTTGCATAATAATTTAACAGAAACTAGGAAAAGAAAAGAAAATTAGTGTGAGAGACATGATTAAGGATCCCTGAGAGATTTCTGCATGATTTTACACCAAGATTTCTTCTAAATGGATGAATAATCAAGATTCCAGATTGTAAATCACATTAAGCTACCTAGGTAATTTCTGCCTCCAGGTACAGTTGAAAGGTTTTTGGTTTAGTTTGGTTTGGTTTGGTTTGGTTTGCCAGAGTGAACTGTGTTGGACTCCTAGGTTTTGACCTTCAATTTGTGTGATTTGGGCTGAATTATGTATTCCATTTAAGCCTCAGTTTACTTATGAGTAAAAGTACAGATGTTAACATAAAAGTTGTAACAATTGTGAAAAACTGTAAGATTACCTGGGACATATCTGTATGCAAGAAAAGTTAATTTCTTTTTAATCCTTTTCTCTTCTTCTCTACTTAATCATTTCCAAAACAATTTCCTACCCTTCGACCCCAACATTAGGATAATGATGTGCCCATACATTAATGTTTTTCTCCTGAAGCCTAATTCTACTTCCATATTCCCAGTTTCAAAATATTACACCACCATTGACTCAACCTAAGTCAGAACTCCTTGATGACATTTCAACTCCTCAGCCTCCCTTGAGCAGCATTTATGAGGTCCCCATATTCTGTCAATGCTGTTTTTCCTAGCTTTCAAATCCCTCTCACCATCTTAGCTGCCCTTTGCCGAGTTTAGAATCTCTCTCTCGTTTTTTTTTTTTTTTTTATCTCCCTTAGTCATATTTGGCTGCTATATACACAATCTTATTGTGATGAATGGCTCCTCTGTCACAAAGTGATTTTTTAAAGTATAGTATTGATTATCAAGTTAAAATCATCAAAGTTTTTATCACTCTGTTTTAAAATCAGAGCTATTTAGCATGACATGAAAAGCTTTTTTAAAAATTACACTTGGCTTATCATTTTCACATTGTCTTATGCTATTTTTTCATTTTAAAACAATGAAATGTAGTTGTCCAATGTCACAGTGTTTCTCACGGTATCTGTCTCTTTAGAGGCACAGGGCTCTTCTTTATGAGGAATCCACCTTGACTTCCTCCAACCTCACTCGTAACCCTGACAGCTCCTCCTCACTCTCTCCTGTCCCTCAAGGTTGAGTCCAGGCAGCAGTAATCTCAAGAAGCAACTGAGCCACAGCCGCTCTCTTCACCCTTCCAAGTCTGTTTTAAATGCTATTTGTTCAAATACTTCATTGCAATAGTCATCCTTGATGTATTTTTCTATCTCCCTAGAAATATGCTTACTGATATACACTGCTTTAAATTCAACTTAGTATTATGAGAGCATATAAGACTATAAAAACAGTAGCTCTCATTAGATCTCCCATTCGAGGATTGGGGGGAGTGACGATATGATATTGGTACTGGAAGTTTTATACACAGCGCACCATTTACGCTAAGATTCAGAATACTCTTGAAGATGACAGAGAGTTAAAGATGCAATGCTTCTCACAGAAATAACACTGTGGTATGGTCTGAATGTACTACCCATAGAATTCATATGTTGACACCTAATTACCAGGGTGATAATATTAGAAAGTGGGGTCTTTGGGAGGTGATTAAGTCATGAGGGCAGAGCCTTCAAAAATGGAATTAGTGCTCTTACAAAGCAAAGTCCTGGGGGAGTTTGTTTGCCCTCTTCCCTCCTACCATGTGAGGACACAGTAAGAAGGTGATATCTATGAGAAAGGAGCCCTCACCAGACACCGAATCTGCTGGTGCCTTGATTTTGGACTTTCCAATCTCCAGAATTACAAGCAATACATGTCTGTTGTTTAACAATTACCTAGGGGCTGGGTGCAGTGGCTTACTCCTGTAATCCCAGCACTTTAAGAGGCCGAGGTGGGCTGATCACTTGAGGCCAGCAGGTTTGAGACCAACCTGGGTAACATGGCAAAACCCGTCTCTACTAAAAATATGAAAATTAGCTGGATGTGGTTGTGCGCACCTGTGATACCAGCTACTTGGGAGGCTGTGGTGGGAGGATCACCTGAGGCTGGGTTGCAGAGGTTGCAAGTGAGCAAAGCTGGCACCACTACACTCCAGCCTGGGTGACAGAGTGAGACTGTGTCTCAAAAAAAAAAAAAAAGACAGAAAAGAAAATTGCCTAGCATAAGATTTTTGGTATAGCCATCAAATATACTAAGATATGCTGTAACTGTTGAGATCTTACATATTTTCACATTTTTATGAAGATAAGTGTTTTTTAAAAATATTATTTTAATCCAACTATAATAATCCTAATAACCCTTGAACGTTCTTTAATATACCAATAAAGGAAAAAATCACTGACATCAATGTGTTTTTTATTCTTGAAAAACATATGAAATAGAAGAAAACCTACAGGTGTTGCTATTAATTGAGTTCCTACATTCAGTGAATGTCTGTACTTCTGGAAATCAGCACAATAATAACAAACTAACACTCACTTAACTCACTCTTCCAATCTCCTTTTCCTGATGTTCGACACAGATGAGCAGAAGTGTGCTACTTAATACCTCATAAATGCCTTTTTTATTAATGTGTCTTATAATTAAAATTTAAAACACTTATCTCACATTTATCCTTATGTACATGGAATGTCATAAAACTAATAACATTTAATATTTAGAAAAACAATGTAAAATTTCTTTTATACAACTTATATTTACTATGATATATTCTTCATGTTTCATATCTGTGGAAACATTAACCTAGTTGGGCCAAACGTACACTAAGTATTTGTCCCCAAAAGAATGAAGTGTGAAAACTATAGGCAAACTATGTATACAGACCTGTAATACCAGGACACCACACTCCAAATAATGTGAGCAGTGAAGAGCCATAAAAATTAGTAGTTAGGAGTAGCAAAAGTAACCCTTGCGATGTAAGCATATTGGTCTGGACTTTCTGTTGAATAATGATTAGCAGAAGGTTAATCTGGGAGTCAGACTTCCAGTAGGAGCTGGTTGTGAAATTCTTGGATGGAGGTAACAACAATTTGAATGAGAATAACAGTTGTAATTGAGGAGAATGATCAGGAAGATTGACATGAGAGCCATTTCCATTCATTTGACATATCTTCATTAATCTTGGTAATTTACCAACATGTAACCTTTGGGAAGTCATTTAACCTTTCTATGTGTTATTTTTTTCATCTGTAAAAACATATAATAGTGACATTGACTTCATAAATTTATTAATATTAAATGAATGAATGCATATAGAATGGTTTAAGTGCAAATACATATAAGAGATGATGATGGTGATGATGATGATAAAGCAAGAACAGTTTTTGCAAACACTAATTAGAAGTGAAATGTGAGAACCCCCCCAACATTGCACGCACACACACACACACACACACACACACACACACTCAGAGGAGAGAGAGAAACAGAAAAAGAAATTAAGTTAAAACATCTTTGTTTTTAGGCAATTTGTATTGCAACTTATGAGAATTATTAAAAATAGTAGTAAGTGGGTAGTTGAAAATGGGTAAGTGGAGATAGAAAAATTGTTAGTGATTGGAGGTATAAGTTTATATCGGAGAGAAATAGAGAAATTATAGGGAAAATAATCACTGCAGTTTAATATCTGGAAAAGAGAAAATGAGCAAGAATCGTATATTAAGACATTGCGATGGAAGGAAAAAACGAAGGAAGAAATGCCCTCAATGAAGATGGGAACGAAATAGAGGTCCCAGGATAGTAAAATAATATAAAGGCTGAACTACTAAGAGTCACTTCATATCTAATGAAGGGATGTGCAAATTCTATGAAATTTTCCGCATCATTATTGACATCAAAATTTCCCTAAATGTGCAATTTTGTACCATGTGTTTGTAGACTATGGATATTGGAAATTACATCTACTAGAGAACGATTACTAATTTTAGCAAAATTGGGGTGGTTTTAAGTTATTATAAAAGATGATTTGCCAATCTTGTTATTTACAGTAGCAAATACTATCAAGTTATCTGATTTTGTAAGCATTAAAACCCAAATCGATTTATTGGATTGCACTTAAGTCAATGAGTGGGCATGCCTCTAGCCAGCTTGCTTTCTGTATGTTCAGGTAATCTCCATTTAACAACTCCAGCAGAAAGACAATATCTTGCTTTTATTATTCATTTATCAAACCTAATATAACCACTACCCCCCAAATATTATAGCTTAAAACAACAAGGAATTTATTATATCTTACAATTTTCTAGGTTACACATTTAGGCAAGAATTTTCTATTAACAAGAAAGTTTATACAAAGTTGTGTCAGCATAGGTTATTTGGTAGTATTCAGCTGACTGGTCCCCTCATTTGGAGAAGGCAAGATGAGTTCATGCACGTATCTGCTGTTTTTGTGGAGATGGCTAGGAGGCATGATGTTAGAATTGGACTGACATTTGGGTGCTTCCATGTGGAATATCTATGTGGTTGGGGCTCCTCCTTCCATTACAATGTCTTAATGTATTATTCTTAAGATACTGTTCAGGGTAGTTGGCCTTCTTATATGGTCTTATATGGTTCCAGGTAAACAATGGGGAAACTGTCAGTTCTCCTGAAGCCTAGGCCCCAAATTGGCAGAGCATCACTTCTGTTGTATTTGATTGGTCAAGCAAGTCACTAAGGCCAGCCTGGAGTCAAGAGAATGGAAATTAAATTCCACTTCTCGGTGGGCAGAGTAGCAAAGTATTTGTGACTGTTTTCAATCCACTCTATTTAGAAAACATCCTGACTGACTCTGTTTCTGCCTCTGTCATATCCTCAGGTGGATGAAAACAGTTATTCACCAACAGATCTAAAAGACAGGAGAATGAAAAAAGGTGCTGTGTAAAACAGTTACAGTACTAATGTAGAAGTATATTAGTCCGTGTTCATACTACTATGAAGAAATACCCAGGACTGGGTAATTTATAAAGAAAAAGAGGTTTAATGGACTCACAGTTTCACATGGCTGGGGAGGCCTCACAATCATGACGGAAGGTGAAGGAGGAACAAAGGCACATCTTACATGGTGGCAGGCAAGAAAGTGTGTGAATGCAGGGAAACTACCCTTTATCAAACCATCAGCTCTCGTGAGACTTACTCATTATCATAAGAACAGCATAGGAAACTTCCCCTCCCATGATTCAATTAACGCCTACTAGGTCCCTCATGTGGAGATTATGGGAGCTACAATTCAAGATGAGATTTGGGACATATGATATGGGACACAGCGAAACCATATCAATAAACATCATCCACCAACAGGCTAATCATCTAAGTATCAATCTTCTCGCTAAAAATTTTAGAAAATAAAAAGTAAGTTATTTGGTTGCAAACTTTCTGAAAATATAAATATATAGTGATTTTTTTTTCTGTTCTACTTTTGACAATGTACTTAATTAGGTAGTCTAAATCTGAAAAAATAAAAAAATAAAAAATAAAAGGTTTCAATACTAATACTGAGGATGTTCTATTTGTAAGTTATTTTGTTAGGCTCTCTTCTGTTTTGGCACAAATAGGCCAATGTCAATGAGAAAAATAAAAACAGGTAGAGACAAAGAAGAAAGCTAAACTAGTAAGAGTCACTTCGTATCTAATGAAGGGATGTGCAAATTCTATGAAATTCATAAAGACTATGAAGTTAAAAGACCAATATGATTTATTTTAGACATACACTTGTCCATTTTTTTCAGAAAGAAACAAAATTTTCACTGACTTTTTGCAATAATGTTTATAAATTAAAAGCAGTAGTGACATATTTGGTTAGAAGTTTATGGATATACATGACTGATCAACCAATGAAAACTATTTCATAAGGGCTAAGAATTAATGAGAAAGAAATGGAAATACAATAGTTATGAAGAAAGTGGCACTGTGGATTTGACATTTATAATGGATTAGCTGTTAATTTTTCCTTTTCTATATGTTACTTTAATAAGATTTGTCAGACCACTGTACAATTTATCTTTCTGCACATTTCTCTTACAGATGATGGATCACTGCTTATTATAAACCAAATTTTCAAATACAATGAAGAAGAGGCTTGCTCCCAGCAATAGATGCATATGAAATAATGGCATTTGTATGATTATAATCATGCTACCAATAGTCTACTATTCTTTTTCCAAAAATATGTTTATAATCAGGGCTTGACTACCAGTTAAATTCTGTTAGTTTTTGCTGTTGGTGGTAGTTCATATGTAAAACAGGTACCTTATGCAGTTTTTTCTTTCCCCCTTTAATTTTCTCACATTCTCTTCTACCTTCTTTCATGCCCCTTAATTCCTTACTGATCTTTCTATTTCTCTGTGTATGTCTCAGCTGGCTTTGTGCCCTTTTTTTTCTGTTTTTGTATCTTCTTCTTTGTCTCTACCTGTCTTTATTTCTCTCATTGACATTGGCCTATTTGTGCCAAAACAGAAGAGAGCCTAACAAAACAACTTACAAATAGAACATCCTCGGTAGATTCAGTAGATGTTTATTGGGTCAATGTCCATATAGGATTCAGGGCAAGACAAGATTGGCGGATCTGCAGTTTAAAAGGCTAAAGTCAGATGGGCCAGAGATACTGTGAGCTTTCATATTTAGTACTTCAATACTGTATTAGTCAGGGTTTGCCAGAGAAACAGACCAATAGGATATATATAGTCTGAAAGGAAAATAAATC
Source organism: Trachypithecus francoisi (assembly GCF_009764315.1). Taxonomy (NCBI): domain Eukaryota; kingdom Metazoa; phylum Chordata; class Mammalia; order Primates; family Cercopithecidae; genus Trachypithecus; species Trachypithecus francoisi. Next base: position 172,914,086 of record NW_022681454.1, on the reverse strand, counting down.
TCGGAACCCCCAAATCACTAAATCAAAGGGAAAAGTCAAGCTGGGAACTGCCTGCCTCCATTTTATTCCTAAATAAGATAGCTATTATACAAAGATGAAAAAGAAAAAAAAAGAAAGTTACATATCTCCCTCACAATTTGCCCACAAGGAAATTCCTCATAGCCAAAGGACAGACAGAACTCAAAATCATCCCTCTGCTCATCTGAGACAAATGTATATCTACCGGCTTCCTCGGCCCTATTGCTCATCTGAGACAAATGTATATCTACCGGCTTCCTCGGCCCTACTGCTCATCTGAGACAAATGTATATCTACCGGCTTCCTCGGCCCTACTGCTCATCTGAGACAGACTAAGGCATAAGTGATTATTCCTCTGCCCTCCTCTATGTAAATTGTGTATTCAGCGAAAGGCTAATCAGAGACTCAAAAGAGTGCAACCAATTGCCTCTTATCTACCTGTAACCTGGAAGCCCCCTTCCCTGCTTCAAGTTGTCCTGCCTTTCCTGTCCTAACTAATGTACATCTTACACCTATTGATTGATGCCTCATGTCTCCCTAAAATGTATAAAACCAAGCTGTGCCCCGACCACCTTGGGCACATGTCAGGACCTCTGAGGCTGTGTCACAGGCATGTCCTTAACCTTAGCAAAATAAGCTTTCTAAATTGATTGAGATCTGTCTCAGATACTGTTGGGTTCACAATATACATACAGTCATATCTTAGTATCCACAGGGATTGGTACCAGGACACCCCCCCAATGGATACCAAAATTTGTGGATGCTCACGTCTCTTATATAAAATGATGTTGCATTTTCATATAACCTATGTAAATCCTGCTATATACTTTAAATCACCTTCAGATGACTAATAATATAATCTAAGTGGTATGTAAATAGATGCCATACCATATTTTAAAATTTTGTATTATATTTTACTATTTTCATTCTTACAAATTTTCTGAATAGTTTTGATTTATGGTTGGTTGGGTTCATAAATATGGAACTCATGGGTATAGAAAACAAACTGCATATAAGGGGAGATTTATTATGAGAATTTGCTCATGCACTTATGAAAGTGAGGAAGTCCCATGATATTCTAACTTCTGGAGATTCAGGAAACAGCCAGGGGCATAATTCCATTTGAGGCCAAAGGCCTGAGAACTGTGCCATGGAATTCAAAGGCCAGAGAACCAGGAGCTCTCATGTCCAAGGGCAGGGAAAAAGGAACATTCCAGCTCAAGGAGAGAGAGAATTTGTCTTTTCTTCACTTCTTTTTTCTATTCCATCCCTCAGTGGCCTGGATGATTCCAGCCATATTGGCAAAGGCAGATCATCTTTACTCAGTCTACCGATTCAAATACTATTCTCTTCTGGAAACATCTTCACAGGCACATCCGAAATTTTTTTTTTTTTTTTTTTTTTTTTTTTTTTTACCAGCTATCTGCACATCCCTTAGCTCACTCAGGTTGAAACATAGAGTTAGCCATCACAAAGACCAATATACCAATATACCTTTCGGCATGGGTCAATGTTATGAATGTTTATAACCAGACCTGTCACTATCTCTTCGTTCAGGAATTAATCCTCTATCCTCTCCTTCATTCTATTTTTTCCCAAATAAACCTACCATCCTAATTAGCCAACATCACACTTTCTCCATGGGTGAAGTAATCTTTTCTACTATACAGTAACAAATATATATGGGCCAAAAAGGTCAATTTTTCAGCTCGTTTCTAGGTTTCTATAAAAATGACTTGATTCTAGGTTTCTATAAAAATGACGTGACCATTCTTTACTATTATTATTTTAGAGATAAGGTCTTGCTCTTTTGCCCAGGCAGAATGCATTGGCACCATCTCAGCTCAATGCAACCTCAGACTCTGGGCTCAACAAAGCCTTCTTCTTTAGCCTCCCAATGTGCTGGGATTACAGGCATGAGACATTGCACCCAACCATCATTTATTATTAATTAAAATTTGCCCTTTATTCTTGGACCTGGGACCCCGTTAGAACAATTTTTCTCTTGTTGTAGAGAATCATTAGGAAAACTTTGAAATGAGAAAAACAAATATTGAAAACTTAGTGTTATCAGTTGTCTATCTAAAACATTAACATAGTGCACTTTAAATTATGTATATATGTACCTATAGTAGCTCCCATTTTCATTAACTTATTTATAGTATTTTAAGGAGCTATATTGAATAATAAAGCATGCATTTGTATAGGTATAATAAAATAGAAAGAAAAACAAGTTTATATCAACCTTTAAATTCATTCCTACTATCAAATTATGTTTCTATTTTACAAAATTAAAATCAAATACTTCTATTGATTAGAATCTTTGCCATTGATAAATAATTCACTTAGAATAATTATTTCATTAAGAATACTTACACTTATCAGACGTATAACATAAAAAAACCCTAAGTGTATTACAAATGTTCATATTTATGCCACATATTATTTAAGAGAAGTTTTAAGGTTTATTACTGTAAGATAAAATAAAACAGACAATGAATAGATGATGAGGTCAATAAGACAGACAAATGAGGTTTGGACTAGGTCAACTTTTTCAACATATTTATTTGCTAGTTGTGGATTTTGCCAAAGGAAAAACAAATGTTTAACCATGCCTATATGGAAAATATAACTAACATTTAAAAGAAAATCATATATTCCTGGTCCTAAGACCAAAAATTATTATAGTGACGTATTTGCATAAAACACCTTTAACTTATTAAAGAGATGAACTTTATGATGTTATTTATTATACTATCTTTTGATACAGATGTAAAGAAAATCACCTTGTGATAGACACAATTTAATTTTATTTTATTTTATTTTATTTTATTTATTTTTTTTTTTTTGAGACGGAGTCTTGCTCTGTCGCCCGGGCTGGAGTGCAGTGGCCGGATCTCAGCTCACTGCAAGCTCCGCCTCCCGGGTTTACGCCATTCTCCTGCCTCAGCCTCCCGAGCAGCTGGGACTACAGGCGCCAGCCACCTCGCCCGGCTAGCTTTTTGTATTTTTCAGTAGAGACGGGGTTTCACCGTGTTAGCCAGCATGGTCTCAAACTCCTGACCTCGTGATCCGCCCGTCTCGGCCTCCCAAAGTGCTGGGATTACAGGCTTGAGCCACCGCGCCCGGCCGATAGACACAATTTTATACAGGACATCAAATCCATACATTACAAGTTTGTGCCTCTCCCTTTGTCTTACTCTCCAGGTGTAGAGATAGGTGAATTTAGAATATTGCTTTACATTTTGACAGCTAAAACTTGACAAACCATTTTTCCAGGAAAATGACCAAACGCCAACCACACAAGGCTTTACAAATGCATTTAGGATGTTTATGGTTTCCCTGAAGCCAAGGTTGAATACTCAGGATTAAGAGCAGAGGGTTCTCAATAAGTCTTATTATGAAAATCAACTGGGAGAACTTAAAAAAAATACAGATTTCTTATCTGTCACCCAGGGCATATTGAATCAGAATTGGAGGGAGTCGGGGGGAAGGGGAGAGTTGAATAAAGAGGCTGAGAGTTTAAATGTTTAGGATATCTACTGGTGAATTTCATGGTCTGTCAGAATCCAGAACAACTAAAGAAGAAATGGCTGCCATTCCTCAGACCATTTTCCATCTGCAAAATAGATGAGACATAATCCAAAAGATAAAAATTATGAGATAAAAGGTAATGTGTGTGAAACATTAATAAAGGAAACAATAGATCACATTTATTTGGCTTTTACTACATGCTGTGTAGTATGCTAAATCTTAATATCATTTATTGCATAAATTTCTCACTTAAACAAAACATATACGACAGGTATTCTTACTGCCATCATTCCCCAACTGTTATATATGACAAAACTAAAGTTTAGAGAGGTCAAGTAACTTGTTCAAGATCTCAGAGTAAGTGAGGGGTAGAGAGTGACTTCACCCCAGATAATCTGATATCAGTAAAATATTTCAGTACAATGTGGAACTGAGTTACATTTTCATGTGGATAATACTTCTCTAGGATGGAGATCTATACTGTACAAGGATGTCTCTGCGATGCTAAAGGGTTGTGTCCAGGTGATGGGAAGATTAAAGGTAAAGCTGATTACTTATAACAATAAGCTTGAGGGTATTTTTGGAGAGTAGACAGCTGAGCTTTTGGAACTATGTGTGCATTTATTGGCCTGATATTGAGAATTTTACAAACAAAGCTTTATGATATATCCAATTTGCAAAAACTCAAGTAGCATGTAAGACTTCTCCTATTAGAGAATAAAGACTATGGTTATAGTCAACTGTGTGGTCAGGTTTTTAATCTGGATTCTCTGTTAGACAAAGAAATGTACAGATACATTTATAGTGCTCATAAGGTAACTCGACAAAAAATCAGTAAAAAAATAAAATGACAAAGTTATCTTTATATATGTTTTTACAAAGGTCACCTGAAACAGAAATTTGTGAATTAATTTTCTGCTGGTACTCTTCCTCACTTCCTTTTCTTCGTGAAAAATAATTAATATCATATTATATCCCCAATCATAGTAGACAATATTGTCATAAGGCAGCTTTTTGGAACCAGTGTAGAACTCTGACTGTCAGGGTAATGGAGAAGGTCTACATATGAATTATTCAAAGGCTTGTATAATCAGTACACTATTCAAATTAAACCCAAGAATGTGTAAATGAGGCAATTATTCATAAAAATTATTAACATTTTAATTTTTCAGAGTTCGATGTGACACTTTGCATAGCTTTGCTTAAATATAGGATGGAACACTGCGATCAGAGCCATAGTTCCATACTTAAGCATTAGATGAGTGCTTATACAAACCTACAAGCAATATTGTGGAAATGAAATGGAACCCTGAAATCAGAGCCATAGTTCCATACTTAAGCATTGGACGAGTTTGGATGAATTCTTACAAGTCTCAAACTGATACCTTGAAAATAAAAACAAAAATTACTGATGATTCCACAAATGTCAATGTGGGTCTGATTATTTAAATTTACCAATTATCATCAACCAGATATTTCAAAGTCTGAACTTAAGCCCTTGTGAGATTCTCCACCACCGATTCATATTTTTCTCTTTGGAGAATACAGAGACTCCACAAAAAAATTCCATCACAGTTGCCATACACGCAAAACGCATACCTCCTTGTATTTAGCATATTGTAGGCATTCTATTTTTAAAAGTGAATGACATTATCCCTCTTATAATATCAAGATATACTATTTTCAGTGGCTTAGCATAGAAATAATGAGACTTTGAAGTAGGGCAGTAATTAAGTAAGTGAAAATGTTGAAGAGGAGCTGTATTTGAGTGTGAGAAACGACTGTGAATTTTCTGCAAGAGAGGAACATTAAGATTCAGCAGAATGTCTGCCTTTCTGGATTAGGTAGATTATAACATGACCAAACAATTTAGAGAACTCAAGAAATAAATTATTTGGGAGTAGAAGTATGGTCTTTGTAAGAGATAAAAAAATGTATTTAGGACAAACTAAGTTCAATATGTTTATGAGAATTTCCCATAGATGGGATCCCCTGAATGCTGGCAGAAATGCTATTGGGGTAATCTTTTATGCTTGGGCATAGACATCCAATAATTTTGGTAGATTAAAAAGTTAGTATATTCACAGGCTCTGGGTAACAGGATGTCTTTGGGAGGTCATTATTCTGCCTATTACAAGTTTCAGGAAGTGGGTTCAGAAGTTCAACTTTAAGAGTAGGAGGTATTATCGACAAAAGTATTGAATGTTGCAGAGAAGTTAAATATTAGAATGCTCCTGCTACTTTTTGTCTTTTAGAGATACATTAATCCATGTACAATTGCTTTCAAACATGAAGAAGATTTAGTTAGACATAGGAGTCAGGATGTGTGAGTGAACCCAGGGATCATGAGCTTAGGGAAGAAAAGATGAGAAGAGCATTCTCCAAAGTAAACTCTGCAAGGTGCTTCAGGATAAGTTAAAAACCAAAGCCCATCACAATGGGGGAAAAACAAAACGTGATATTAAAAGTAAAGTGAAACATTAAGCAACACTTTTAAATCTTCCCTAAAGTTTGAGAATCTTACCAGCTACTGCTGCCCGGCTGTTCACTGAACTGGAGTAGGGACTCCAGTTCAAATACTGTGTTAGAGGCACAGCTGCGGCTGGGGGAAGAGGGACAGCCTTCTGAAATGAAACGGGCTAGAGATTCTCAAGTATTGGTGTCCTCAAACACCAACTAGCTCAAAAAGCAAGTTCCAGCACTGAAGAATGTATGCATGGACAGCATTTGATGGAAAGAGAAGAATTGCTCTTTCAAGAATGAACATGATAAATAGGTAGAGTTAAATGCTGGGAAACCAAATGTCCCAAATAACTTTCTTTAATTATACTTTGGGAACCAGACAATGTATTAACCATTAGTTATTCTTCTCACAGTTCTTTTTTGGTTATTAAGTTTTTGTTGTTTTTTGTTTTGTTTTGTTTTGTTTTAGGAAATGTTACTGGAAGAATCAACACATTAGGTTCTTTAGGCTTACTGGCACATTTCTTTCTCGAATTCGATTCTGCCTGAACGGACCACAAAAAACATAATTTAAAAGGTGAAAAATGCTGCAACTTGGGGAATAAAGTTTAATTTTGACAAATTTTGTGATTTGTTCTGGAATCACGATCTAGAGGATAAAGATCAATATCTGAGCCACACAAACCCATAAATGAATCTCTGATCACATTTTATTGTGCTGTCATCCCAGTCAAGATATTTGATACATTTTGGCCTCTATATGCTTAGACTCTATACATAAGTCTATTGCTCGTATATAAGTAGATATAGTAGTCCCAAAACTGATGAAAAATTAGAGAAAATTAATGAAAACACATGACAGTGTCTGCTGCATAGCAGGCATGCAAAGAGAGTAAGCAAAAATAACCACCATAAATGTATTAGACTTCCAGAGTCTTCACAGTACACTTGGACCTCGTCTTAATATTTGGTTGAGGAAATGTATTCATCATATGTATGTCTTTTACTTATTCACTTAAATATTAAAATTTAATTTATTCTATTTAAGGTGGGAAACTTGAATTGAGGTAGGGGTAAAACCCTCTTAGTTAATGAATCTTGTATATTAATTAATATTATTTATTTTCTTTTGGGATGCCATGTATAAGCATTTAACATAAAGAAAAATCCCATTTTAATTCTAAGGATATACTCACAGGCAAATGTTTAAAATAGACTTCTACTTCAAATTAAAGCACTGCAAGGGGTTAACTTCTTGTGAAAGAACTTATAAGTGTTGATGATATCATAAATTTTCATGTAATATAAAATGATAATTATCTTTCATTTTCTTCCGAAGATTTAACTTGGCAGTGGAGAAGATTTCCATCCTGAAAAGCAAGATTAAAATAATTAAAACAGCCCATTAAACCTAACAATTTTTTAAAGGTCTATTTTTTAAGGTATATAATTTAAACTATAATTTTCTTTTGAAAAGCCACTGGCACCATAACTAATTTGAATTGTCTGACAACATCTACCAGTGGGCAAGGCATGATTTCGAAAAGTTAGAAATGTGAGTAACATCAGAATACATTCCAGATGCAACTAAAATATTCACTGTCCAGAAATGACTATGCATTTCAAATTTTGTTAATGTATACATAAATATGCCCTCCTCTGCAATTCTCTCCTACCCAAAATGTTTATATTCCAGTTTGGGATAAGTCTAATATATATGAGATGATATTTAATCCCAAAGAAAAACTGAACGTTTCCCAATTAAAAACACATTTAAAGACAAGCTTGAAAGCAGCATGGTGTAGAAAAAGTGACTGGATATGGAATGGAAGAGAATGAGAGGGAGTCAACTGCAGACTCTACCTTCTCTGAGACCTGGAGAAAGCTGCTTTTCTGGTCTCCATTTCCTCATCATTAAAGTCAATAGTAAAGGACCACCTGCCATTATTTCTGTGAGCTTATTTTGTGAAAGTATCTTTTTAGCTACTGTTATTGCACAAATGCAAAACATTTTATTTCTGAGTATTTTCTATTGATATATTCAAGAGAGAAGGAGGAAAGCATTGCATGAAAAAAATTAAAATTACATGCAATGCAATCAGGCAGTCCTGCTGTTAATCTATGATTTACCACTTAGTAGATGAGAGATCCTGGGCAAGTCTTTCAAATTTCTAGAATCTTTTTTAGCTCATTTGTAAGATGAGCATAATCCTGTCTTCATTGCAAGGTTTTGTGGGAAGTTAATGAAATATTTTCACACGAAACAATAAACATGAATGCCTGCGACAAGGTGGGCATCTCATCAATCTGAGTTTTCAGTCCCTCATTATATAAAATCTATGAGAGTAATGTGTTCTCTTTCCTATGTATTAACAATCTTCATTATCAAAATTCAAACTTAAGTTTAAGACCAAAAAGGGAAGACGTGAAGGAGAAGTAGGGCAAAACCAAAAAATGTTTCCTCTCTAACAGTGCTTTTGAAAATTCTTTTCTGACACTTTTTTTTTATGCCCTGGTATCTCCTTTCATAAGAGAAAGATGGCCAGAAATGTGGCCTAACAATTAACCATTTTATCTCTCAGGATCAGGAAATTGGGGCCAAAGCAGGGGAATGAATGATGCTTCTTTTCTTTTTGGTTTGTTTTATAATAGACGTTTAGCAATACAAAATACAGGGAGAAAAGAGAAGTGACATTGCTTAATGAAGGCATATTTAGGACTTTTAATTATTTTTTCCCTTATGGGTTGTGCACATAGGCAATTGTCCATGGGGTATTGTGCCACCCAATAGAGAGCCCCATTGAATGTCAGATATAAGTCAAAGACACACACACACATACACACACACACATATAGACACACACACACAATCAGCTGTGCAGTCCACTAAGTACAAATTTCCTAATATTTCACAGTAACATCAAGTCTTCTAAATAGCTGGGCCAAATTCCCTCTGGCCAGTTTTACAGCCTCTTGCACTTTGTTAAAGAAGAGTTGATCACATTCACTTTATTTTAATATTGTGAGTACATGTTGTCCCAGCCTACTTCTAATCATCCCAGTCAAGCCATAAAATGTTTTCTTGTCAATAATCACGTTAAAAATTCTTAATATAGAACAGTAAATTACACTTTTCAGTTTACATTATGGAAGTTTGTATTCATAAGGTTACATGACCTAGATATAAGTGGATAAAATAAAACTCCTAACAGACCTTTTAGAAATCTCTATGAAGCAAATTTTATGAAATAACTCAATATTTCGTATTAATCACAAGTTAACCTGTGACAGAAAAGCCTCTTCAAAGTCTGCTCAGTCCATACACCTGGGTGCCCTAAGAATAGCTTATCTTCTCAGAAGGTGTGATAAACTAGGTCAGTTGGGGGGGGAGGTGACTTACAGAGACATTTGTGGCCACCACTGAGCTAGGCTTGTTGTCAGGCAGTAGAAGCTGGGCTTCTCTATGGAAACACTAAGATGCAGGGCATTTTCTTACAAAAGAGTAAAATTCAAAGTCACTGTAACTCTAGGGCCTTGTCTTATTTTGTAAAGATGAACATCCTAATTCCCCTAACATTGACTTTATGTCTGAAGTTTGAAGCAGTCATATTTGCTAGGGAAATTCACACACACACACACACACACACACTCCTCTCTCTCTCTCTTACATGGACTGTCAGAAATAATAGATTGAATCTGAATCTACTAAATAAAAATATGTGGAGAAGAAATTAGTAATTTCCTTATATAGTACTTTTAGGTTCCCATATTTAATTAGCACATGCCTAGGTTTACAGCTGCAGTCCTGGTATGAGAAATCATAACCCTGGAGTGTTACTCCTTTAAATTTTTTGGCCATTGTTTTAAACAACCTTGAACACTGAGTATGTACTATTGGAAAGATAACGTCCCAAAGGATGAACCACTGCTATTTTAAAGATTTTTTTTTTTGTAAACAGATGGAGAGACGCTCCAGGGATTATAGAAATTTAATCCACCTGAGCAAGCCTCCTGATCTACAGCCTCCTGGCCTACAGCCTGTACTTACCAAAACCATGGGTGGAATGCAGTCTCCTTGTTGGTTTAAACCAGCCCTTTCAGACCCCCAACAATTTACAGATGAACCTCAGTGAACTTTCCTCAGGACCATGCTAAAGTCTCCACCTTGCAGGGAGCTATAGCTTCATTATCATAACATGTGACCTGTGTGCTGGTGTGAGGACCCACTATGATTTTGCCACTGGGAAGCCTCCTCTACATGTGATGATGTACCCATTCCCCTCTCCATCACCCCGTAAAACCCTCCTGTCACTTTCCTTCCAGGAGGCACTGCTTTGGAGAATACTCCAGGTCCTCCTTACTTGAGCCAACTCTTACAATTTCTACTGATCAAAACTTATGTTCTCCTGGAGAGTTATTTGTTTCTTGCCAGGAAAATAAACCCTGGTATTTTCCAGGTTTCACTGTGATCTTTAAAGTTCTAATTTAAAGGAAGAAGGGATGTTATAGAGAAGCTAAGGGAACCTTAATTGAGGGGTGAAAGTACCAACATGAGAAATGGAATGAGATTGATAGAATTAATTCATTTACCCAACAAAAAGAGTTTGTTAGGTATAGTGTATACTATGAATATCTAGTTCGACGTGGCCCTCTTCACCAAATAGAGAAGAAAGATGAAGAATAATTCTCAAGGAAGTGTGAAGAATGCTATGATTGTTATGATCATGAATAATGATGGAAACACTCATCAAGAAAACCTGCATTTGGTTAGAAAAGGCTTCTTGGAAGCAGAGAGAACTACAGGAATACTGAATGCATGAATGAATAGAAGTCAGATAGTACAGGATTGGATTTAGAGTTTCCGGCAGAGCACACTGCATTTGGCAGGGCCTAGTGGTGAGATAAAATGTAATATTCAAAGAACTAAAACCTAAAATCTTTCAGCATGGTTGAGGCAGGAAATGTAAATAGAGAGTGGCATAAGAAGCTAGATAGGAAGGTAGGGGCTAGACTTTGAACATCCCCTGAGCCAGTCAGGAGATGTTTATGTCATCATGATAGAAAGTCACTGTCCAGCTTTAAGCATAGGTGTGGTATTTCCTCCTTTGTGTCTTAGAAGAACCAACCTGGTGACCATTTGTGGACTTCTATGAGGAAGATAATGAATGCTCATTAGCAAAGAGACCAGTTAGTGAGGGATGGTTGTTAAATGAGAAAGAATAAATGGGAAAGGACAGAATGTTTTATTCTCAGTAAGTTATATTTCAGAGGTGTGACGGACAGCGCTGGTGACTAAATGAATGGGCATGGTTGCAATAACGGAGAAGGAAAGTCAGTGTCCACCCCATTTTTCTGAACTGAAAACCTGTGGGCAAGGAAATGTCTTCTACATGATTAGTAAAGACAGCAAATAAAGGAGCAGTGCGTACGGGTAGAGAAGAAGATGTGCTCATGATGAGTTAACCTGCTTTTGAAATACCCAAGTGCAGACACAGGTAGCTAGCTGTTTAAGAAAGGAGCTATAGACTTCTATGTACTTGAGTACATAGAAGTGGAAAGATCCTTCAGAACAAAAGTGTAATTGAGAAGAAAATAGTGGCAAATGTATTGTAAGACTTATAAGACTGGAAGAACACAAGAAGTCTTCCTAAAAAAACAATACTGAGAGAGAAAAATGGAAGATAGAAGGAAAACCAAGGCAGCGGGTTGTTATGATTGCTATTGGTGCATTTTAAAAAGGAGGAAGGATGGGGCACGGTGACTCATGCCTGTAATCCCAGCACTTTGGGAGGCCAAGCGGGTGGGTCACCTGAGGTCAGGAGTTTGAGACCAGCCTGGCCAATGTGGTGGAACCCCATTTCTACTAAAAATACAAAAATCAGCTGGGTATGGTGGCATATGCCTATAATCTCAGCTACTTAGGTGGCTGAGGCAGGAGAATCATCTTGAACCTGGGAGGTGGAGATTGCAATGAGCCGAGATTGCACCACTGTACTCCAGCCTGGGCAACAGAGTGAGACTCCGTCTCAAGTTTAAAAAATCAAAAAAAAAAAAAAAAAAAAAGAGGAAGGAGTCAACTGTTGTAGACACTTTTCAAAGTCTCAGTAAGGTCTGAAATGTCCTGGGTATTACTCATAAGTGAGTCATGGGTAATTCTCCTGACAGGAGTTTGTAATAGAGTGACAGACGCGGAAGTCACATTGTAGGAAGTTTTACAGAGTAAATTTGATCTGGGTAAGGAGAGAAGATAAAAACAAACAAAACAAATAACGTCCACAGCTTGACTATGGCGTGTGTTATAGGTGGGGTTCTCTCTAAGCAGGTTTTGAGGAGGAGCTCCTTGGGACGTTTATTAGGCAGTGTCCTTGGTAGAACACCTGTGGAAAGAAACAATGGGGGAGAGAATATTTGGGCAGAGAAGAAGTGGAACTATGATGATGCAGTGCTGACTACAACTTTGACCAAATCCACGGGAATCCCTGCAGCCAAAATGGCCCATTGCATGGCTTAAATGGCTGACATTTTATACCCTAGCCTTGATGAGTCAGTAGTTGTAGGCTGTCTCAGGAAGAGGGTGATTTTGGAAATGTTCCTTCTTTGCAGTTGAGAGAATCCCTGAAGGGTTGTCAAAAGCACTTTGAATGGTTGGAAAGTAAGTGCTCCTTGATGGGGAGCTGGGTGGTTCATAATTTGTCATCAGAGTTCATCTTTAGCGTTGTTCAAATCTACTTCTTAGGGAGCAAGCCCTCCAGGTTTCTGGTGCACCACTTTGCCTTGGAGAAACTTTTTAAAAAGAAAGTAAGTGGGGCAATCTGTAGCCCTTCAGCTTATTTTGAGATCACAGCTGACATTTATCTCCTTTATTACTCATGACAGATTCTTCTAGCTTTAGCTGGTAGCTCAGCCAGTCTCAGTGGCTTAGTTGATGATGTGACTCAGATCCTCAAACATTTGATACTCTGCTCATTATGCCCTTTTTAGGCCTGGACAGTGCACATATCCAGTTGTGGTCAAAACTGGCCAAGAGAGTACCAGGAGCTGCCCCAGTAGACAATTTCGGTGCCCTATATTCGTCTCAAATTTATGTGTACAACAGCAGTCCTATCTGCATAGAGATGATCACTCATTTTCCTGACTCCAGATCGTTTGTCACAAGTGCAAGGAGGCAGGAATAGTTTATAGTTAATTAAGACTCCTAATATGTTCCCCGTGGGAAGGATCTAGGCCCTTGGGGATCTAGACATCTAATCATGCAGACCCTAGAGTTGTGGGGATGGTTAAAGCGAAAGAGTTCCAGTGGATGACTGAGAGTGACGGTTAACAGTGCTACTGCTGTGTTCCCTCTTGTTTCCTGAACCTGAGTGATGTGATCTTCCTACTGGAGGAAATGAACCATATGAAATTTATTGATTCTAAGTACATGTTGAGTCATTTGTATGTCACACATCCTCATAAAATATCTCTTACAAGTTCATATTTTAGCTGTGCCATCACCACCTGTTTCCAAAATTCTATCAGTCTGGCCACTTCTAGATCATGGCCCATTCCCACACATTCTTTGCAGCAAGGTATTCTTCTGACCTGATGCAATGTTAGGTGGTAACTTTTGCCAGTTTATTAAATACTGGAAAAACCATCAGGTAATGGTGCTGGCTAGGTTTTCAAGGCAATAACGACAAAACTTTACTCCAAATGTGTATTTACTCCTAACAGAATTAATTACCATTCCTTCTAGGGTGGAAGGAATGCAATGTGGTCAACTTGTCACCAGGTGACTGAATGGTCTCTTAAGGAATTAAACAAAATCAGGGCTCAGCCTTGGTCTCTGCTTCTAATAGGCTGAAAATTCAGCCTGAAAATCAAGCACACACTACCAGATACATGCATAGTTTCTTTGTCTGTTATCATGGATGCTTTGTTTATGTATCATGGTGCCAGCACAGCACTGGACAGCCAAAGATAAAGGCTGACTGATATCAGCAAGCTGATTCATTTGATTGAATTTGTTGTTTATTGCCTCTTCCATAATGACTGTTATTCAGTGGACACTCAAATATGATGCAAAGATTTTATGCTAGTTACCCACTCCCATTCCATTTATAGTTGTGTCTCTGGACCCAAACTGCCTTGTTCCCAATCTTCTGATCTTCTTTCTTTCGGGAGACTCCTGAGGAGAAAGCCTGCTCACTAGCAACTACAGAGAAAGCCATAAATATCCTAATGTAATGCAGCTTTTCTGTCTACACAACATGGATGATCAGGTTCCTGGCACATATCTCTAATTATTGGGAAGATTTTCCCTTACCATCCTTGTGTTGGGCTGTAATGCACCTGCAGTCCATTTTCTGCTTAAAACCATGCACTGAAATGACACTTCGATAGACCAAGCTCCTCTTCTGTCAGCTGGTTGTAGGGATCTCCCATAGATGACCACAGGTGCGGGCTGTGAGAAAAGCACTGGCTCAACTATGGAGGCTGCTATGAGGGTCGAAGCTACCGCTCATGCAGCTTGCTAGTGTCTCTGGTCATGCTTGTGCTTGATTCTTCATGAAATTGTTACATTTATAAAACACTGGTCTGGTTTCACTCTACTTTACAGAATGGTGCATCTGGTAGAATCCAGCTCATGTTAAATATAAATAAATCCAACATTATTTAAAGCACAGAAAATGGCTGGGCATGGTGGTTCACGCTTGTAATCCCAGCACTTTGGGAGGCTGAGACAGGAGGATCCCTTCAGCTCAGGAGTTCAAGACCAGCCTGGTCAACATAGTGAAACCCTCTTTCTACTAAAAATACTAAAATTAGCCAGGCATGATGGCACGTGCCTGTACTCCCAGCTACCCAGGAGGCTGAGGCAGGGAAATTGCTTGGACCTGGGAGGCAGAGGTTGCAGTGAGCTGAGGTCATGCCACTGCACTCCAGCCTGGGTGACAGAGCAAAATTCCTTCTCAAAATAAATAAGTAAATAAAAATAAAAATAAGGCACCGGAAAGTAATTACTGACAGTAGAGGAAAGGGCTCCATTTTGATTTGCACAGAGGTGATTGGGTATTTTATAGGGAGAATGGGAAAGTAGGAAGAGAGAACAAGGAGACTCAAGTGAAAAATTATGGAGCATTTGTCAGTATAAATGTGATTTGGCCAGCCATGTCTGCTAGCTGGCAATTATAAAAGTTAGGATTTTATTATCTCATATTGACTAGGAGACAGAGGCTTATCCTTCCTGGAGATTATATTTAAAGGAGTGGCTTTTCAGGTCCTTGAGAAAAATATCCCTGAATTGTAGAATATATATATATTTATATATATAGATATAGATATATATATATATATATAGATATATATATAGATATATATATATATATATTCTCTCTCTCTCTCTCTCTATATATATATATACATCTCAATGGGGCAGAAAAAGAATGATTAATCATTGTAAGCCGTTTAAGTGAATGTGCTAAGAAAAGGAGGTCACAGGCCTATCATCAGGTAGGTCTCTCATTAGAATAAACAGCAAATCCTTTTTTGCTGCCCTGATATTTTCTAGACAGAAATTCACAACGGGGATGGTTGTCCCACTGATGTGGGGTTGGACTGCTAGAAGGAATGGTAAAGTTTGGCCAAGTCTCCTGTGCAGGATTTTGATTGGAGGGCTGTGCTGAGAGCTTTCGCAGTTCTTACTCCAGATTTGCAGTTTGGGGCATATGGTGAATTGGGACCCTACGGTCAGGTTCTCTGTCTCAATAGGAACCCAGGAGAATTCCAAGATATGTTTAAAAAGGTGACTATGAACAAGGCTATGCTCCTGAAGATGGTATAACCTCACTCCAGAGCAACAGAGAGTTCTGTATTCTGTCTCTGAAGTTGCCATAAATTCTACACTATATCTTTTCAGTCTCTTTTACTTTTAATTCCAAAGTGTCTGGTGGGTCAAATGTCACAAATATCAACGAAGCTGGCACTTTAGCCTGGATCTGCATGACCTGGTGCTGAGCCACACAGAAAAAATTGGTAGCCTTTGTTTCTGGAACATGGACAAAAACTGTATTCCTGGGTGTGGAAGAAACAAAATGTTCCAATATGCCCCACAACCTGATGAAACATAGCAGGAAGTATCATTTTTTTTCTTTAGTAAAGAAACATTAGATGCAATATAATATACGTTGTTCTTTCCTTTGGATGGTATGTTCATTCTTCTGACCATTGGTCAGCTAAAATATTTCTTAATATGAGAGACCTCTGAAATTCCTTGAAGCTTATCTTTTACCCTCTGGAATACATATTCTTAGCAATTCATTTAATATGATAAATTCTTTTTGATCATCTGGTCCAGTTAGCATGATATCTCTGCCATAATGCGCGAATGTGATAGGTATAGTGCCCAGATGGTCCATTTCTCTTTCGACTTCGTATGACAGATAACAAAATATTTCACATAGCTCTGGCCAAGAACATCCATGCTTGGCGATTGTGAACCATTTTTGATTCCATATTCCGGTAAGAATTAAGTGGACACACACACATATCATCCAAAGCTATAATCATTTGCCATGTACTTGAGTCTTGTGGAGATCTGTCCCACAGATCCTGACCCAGCAATGGATGAAAAACATACACTGACACAGATATTATGCTTGTCAGTCCAGCTGAGTGTCCAGGCTGCTTACAGATTCCAAGGAGAGTGGTGTGTAAAGAGTCAGCAGCCACAGCCCTGATCAACCAGCAAAGCTTGTATTTATTTAGTATAGATTAATTGACAAAGGCTTGAGTCATCACACCTATGGGTAATTAACCTGGTTGCACCCACCCTGGAGAGGGCCATCTTGCCCATGAATGATCAAAGGTTAGTCTTAGGACCACATGAGTAAACAAGTTATTCTATTTAGATAAACTTCCCCACATTCCCTTGTAGCTACTTTAAGCTATTTACTCAAGGTAAAGATCAGGTTGCCTTCAGCCATAACCCTTACTAAAGCTATACAAACTGCTCAGCCTTCCAAGAAGGTTTGTGTTTCTACTCCACAATTTCTCCCACGATCCTGACTGAACCCCCACAAGTCCGACATAGTGAGCTCTTGAAAAGATATCACATCTGACACAGCAGCTGCAGTAGTCTATTTCATTCCTGAGAAACTATCTCATTTTTACAGGTGCCATGCAGGGAGTTAAATAGAGATCTGACAGGGGCTACATGCCTTGCAACCTATAGAACTTTAAGTGTGACACTAATTCTGTCCCCACTCCAAGAATTTTTTGATTTAGCCTCTTGCCTGGTGGAGGGAAGTTGTCCTAATCAGATTTCTGCTACTATAACATAGCATCGCAGATGAGATAATTTATAATAAATATAAATTTGTTTGGCTGGTGGCTCTGGAGACTAGGAAGTCCAGTGTGCCAACACTGGGTGAGAGTCATCCCATGGGGAAGGCATCACATAGCAAGGAAGTACATTTGTGAGTACAAGCATGAGAGGCAGGGAGGGAGAGGGAGAGAGAGAAGTACATTTGTGAGTATGGGCATGAGAGAGAGAGAGAGAGAGAGAGAAAATCAGGCCAAACTCCTCTTTTATGAGGAAACCACTCCCATGATAATGGCCTTGAATCACTCATGAGAGTTTGGCCCCTGACCTAATCGCCTCTCGTAGACCTTGTCCCCCTATTCTATTACATTGGAAATTAAATTTTAACATGAGTTTTGGCAGGAACATTTAAACCATCGCTGAAGTGTGGTTTCAGGTGCTTCAACTTAGTCATCTGCACTATTTTATCCCCTACTCTGGAGGTCAAGGAGTTCATGTGAGGTTAAACCAACTACCAAGTATGTCTATTCCAATTATACATCTGAGGACCAAGAAAATATTCCTGTATGACTCCCCAGATCTAGTGGACCCATTGAGAGTCAGACTTTGTCCAGCACTATATGTATTACCTGATCTCCGTATCACCCTCAAGGGGTCATGGTAGCTTCTCAGTTCTCACGTATCAGTGTCTCCGCAGACCCTACTCATGTCATTCTTGAAAATGCTTGGGAATTCCCCTTAACACAGTATGCAGTTATCTGAATATATGACTATACATTCATTGTGGAGAGGATGGAGAGAGTTACTAGCATGTACACTTACCATTGGTCTTTCAAGGGTTATTCATGAAAAATGACCTCATCAAACAATAGACTCTTGACTGAGAACTGGCTTAGTTCTGAAAGCAGCAAGGGGTTTAATGTGTTATTGTGTACCAAGTTGAGTAGTGTTTGCTCCAAAGTTAATGCCCGTCTAAAACCTCAGAATGTATCTTTAGAAAATAGTCTTTGAAGAAGTTTTTAGTTAAGATGAGGTCATAATGAATTAGGGTGGGCCCTAAATCCAATGACTGATGTGTTTTTAAGAAGATAAGACTAGGTAAATACACACAGAGAAGAAGTTACCTGAAGATGGAGGCAGAGACGAATGTGTCTACAAGCCAAGGAGTGCCAGGGATTGCCTGTAAAAGCAGAAGCCAGGAGAGAGGCGTGGAACAGATTCTCTCAGAACCTTCAGGAAGAACTAAGCTTGCTTTGTTTTTTGAACTTCTGGCCTCTGAAACTAGGAAAGAGTAAATTTCTGTTGTTTTAAGCCACCCAGTTGGTGGAATATTGTGGAAGCTCTTGGAAAATAATATAATTGGTGACTGCCTTTAATTCTCTAATAGTCTTCCTTTTATTGTTCTCATGGTGCATGCTGAGAACCACCTTTGCTACCTGACAATATATTTTTACACTAATAAAGCTGTATTCTATTATCTGTGGGTTAGGACACTATAGCTGCTACTCTAACCTTACTGGTCATTACAATAATTGAAAACACCTGTCTCTTGGCAGTCAAGCATTGTCACACAGTTCCTGTTTTCTCAAGATAATACCATGCCATTGGTATCAAAGAGCCAAGCAGTACAACAAAATTTTACTATCAGCCCTGGTTCACAGATAAGAGGCACCAGAGAACATTTCAATGATGCTGGTGCCCCATCACCAGGGTATTGTCTATGGATTTGGTAAGTGTTCTAAACTACATAACTTTCCGTTCAATGAGATTCACCACTTGGTAGGTGTTCAGCTTTACTTAGTTCATTCACTCCAACATGACCCCTTCCTTGAGTCCATTCCTTCCCACACTGTCTGCTTTGTCAATCCCATCAGGTCAACCACACTTAACACGGGCCATAATTTTCTTCATGTTTCTAGGAGCAATTGCTGTAGTAAAACAAGCCAAAAAAAAAAAAGAAAAAAAAAAAACCCACAAAAAAAGCAAAAACATACCTGCCTTAGTGAGTTTAGCCCTTTTTAGATATAGATTTTGCTGAAGGTAGATCCTGGACAAGTGCTCAGTGAGAGGATAAAACTCTTACTGCAGATGAGACTTTCCTTGTATGCTATTAAAGTGACCTTCTGTTTTTTACATGTGGCTTTGAATTTTCTATGCTTTCAGACTTTAATTATAGTTTCCTAGATCTTCAATAGAAATTAGCAAAATCAACCAAATACCATCATTTGTATAGTTCTGATTTCTCCATCAGCTTGTGCATTCCCTTCTATATACCATTCCAGTTCAACATCAGTGAGGTTTTTAACAATTAGATAGTCACCTGGAAGAAGAGTTATCTGTGTTCTCTTACATTGCCAGTTGTGAAACAAAGGATCCAACTCTAACACCTATATTACTATTTAATCTCAGGCCACACATATTACCAACCCTCATAATTCGGAATCTCTGGGAAACAGATTTGAAAGAGACAGAATTTAGCATGCAGGACATTTATTAGGAAATGCCCTTGGGATCAGTAGCTCTGGAGAAGGGAGAAGTGGAGCTGTGATATGAGTGAGATCCGTCAGAGCCCAGACCAACCCTACATGGAACTCTGGAGCTAAATGACCCTTAAGGGTTATCATACTTTGGGCCACAATGACTGTGCTTTCATCAATATGATACAGTGCAGAAAGGTTGTAACCTTTGAGTAAGAAGTCTCTCTTGCAGCTGAGGCAATTTCTACCAAGACTAACTGTTATTCTGAAATTACCAAACTGTCTTTTAAGAGCTACTACCAGTGCTTTGAACAACACTGGCATACATTTTAACTTATTTCCCTGACCAGATTGTAATTTCTATGAGAGCAGAATAAGTATATGATTATATTTTATAATGTATCTCTCACACCTATTAATGCATATGACACATAGTAGATGTCCTATATGTCTTACAGGTTTTGAGTGAAATAATCAATGAACAGAAAGTTACACTCTTGGGGATGTGATATGGTTTGAATCTGTGTCCCCACCCAAATCTCTTGTTGAATTGTATCCTCAATGTTGGAGGTGGGGCCTGGTCAGAGGTGATTAGATCATGATTTAGCAGCATCCCCTTGGTGCTGTTCTCCCAATCTGGTTGTTTTGAAGTATGTGGTACCTCCCTGCCCCACCCCCCCTTGTTTCTTCTCTAGTCATGTAAACTATGCCTGCTCCCCATGATTGGTCATCCACCATGATTGTAAGTTTTCTGAGGCATCCCCAGAAGCAGAAGCCACTATGCTTCCTGTACAGCCTGCGGAACCATGAGCCAATTAAACCTTTCTTTATAAAAGCCCAGCCTCAGGTATTTCTTTACAGCAGTGTGAGAACAGACTAATACAGGGTAATGTAAGGAAATGGAAGATTCTCAGCAGGAAGTGAGTTGCTTGAGATATGTGTCGAGATGACAAAGAAACTATCTTGACAAGAAACTAATAGATTCTATTAAAGGAAAAATAGGTACTTAACTTCATTTATTCATTTAATTTGGGAAACCTTTGAGGTTTAGAGAAGCTAAACATTTTTTCCCAAGGTCACACAGTGAATAAGGGGTAACATAAGGATTGTCAGAGCTGTCAGATGAAAGATACTTACCTCTTAACTAAATGGACCAGCAGAGAGACCACAGAGATGGTAATCAGGAAACCTGGTTGCTCTGCCTCATTTTCTCCCCACTTATCTACAACCTCAGGCAAGCTAGTTATTAACTCTTGCCTCCGTTTATTCATGTATTCTACCTTTTACGCAGGACTGAATGAGTCCCAAGAATCACAGAAAAAGTTAGGACTGTATTATACGTGTTGATATAACTTTTATCAGTGTTAGTCTCAGTGCTGAAATCATTCTCTAATCATACATAACTGAGCTCTTAAGCATCTTGAAGATAATATGACTTCATAAGAACTGCTTACTTCCAACCGGAGAGCAAAGAGCAGAACATTTGTTTTAATATTAAAGTTTAAAATGGATCAAAATCAACTTTCTAGACTCATAGCATACCTAGCATTCCTCTCCAGCCAGAGACAGCCCTGCCCCTATCATGGACCATGGAGGTGCATGTCTTAGATCGAGGTCGCCAGTTGACCTTCCTCAACTCTTAATTTGAATTCTGTTTCAAAACAAATTAGCATCTTTTCTATTGAGCTGGTCTATTTTAATCCTGGTACAGCCTAATGCAGTTAAACTTCAAACGGAAGGGTCAGAGTATACTCTCTTTTCCTTCCAGGAGACCTCTTGTTCTATATGTGAATTATCCACTTGTCCCCCAGGAAAAGACTATTATTCCAAGCAGTGTAAAGAATCACATTTCTTCATAAGGCATAAACTCTCTTGTCGCACCATTTACTCAACCAGTGACTGCCTTCTAGTTACCCCAAGTATTTTTTTCCAGAATATATAGAAGGCATTCTTAAGAGACTTTCCCTTTCACCTCCTCAGAGAAGGTGCTGACAAATTTAAATGTGAGTAATTTAGGTACTATAATAATAGAAATACTTTATTTCTGATTTGAATTGCACTTTTTGCCCATATCTATTTATTTTTCAGGGGGCAGGGGGATACGACAATTCAATTTTTCTGTGGAGGAAGAATTGTGTTATTTAGAGTTCTGTGCAGGAAAGTGAAACAATCAATAATATTTTAAGCAGCAGTATGTTTCATAGTGGAAAATAAATGCTTATAAAATCACTGGAAGGGCTAGAGGAGTTGGAGTCAGGAGGATTCCACTAATACAACCTAGTCCAAGCATGTACACTCTCACTCTGATCCAGGGATCAGAACACCACATAAATCCCCTCAACTCAAACAAAGCTGGTGGCTAAACAATGAGTGCTTAATAGAACTACCACCATAGCTGGCTTTTGCCATTCAGGATTTTATGTCTTTTTTTTAAGAATAGAAATAAAATAATCCAAAAAGGGATATTCCATTTCGTATTCCTGCTAGGAATCTCACTCTGGTATATATAAGCGGCAGAAGCTAATTTACCTTTGGAAAGCCAGCCGAAGGACAGTCTGCAAATGTAGCTGTTGGCATTTCTGTCTCTTCTTAACACAAAAGTTCAACAATTAAGGGTATGGAATGAAGCCTAAC
The DNA here is from genome assembly GCF_009764315.1 of Trachypithecus francoisi. Taxonomy (NCBI): domain Eukaryota; kingdom Metazoa; phylum Chordata; class Mammalia; order Primates; family Cercopithecidae; genus Trachypithecus; species Trachypithecus francoisi. The sequence continues at coordinate 172,891,658 of NW_022681454.1, read as the reverse complement.
TTTTCCTAAATTTATTTCCCTCATCCTTTGGAACTCTTCTTTTGGTAATTCAACATCTACACATGCATTCATTCACTTACATTTCAAAAAAAAAAAAAATTGGAAATAAAATGAGAACAAAATGAAACATCTCTATACCTTATGTAAGCCCTCCCCAAAAGAAGAATATGCTTTTAACTTATAAAACCTCTCTTCCAAGGAAGAAACCCAATAAGTCACCTTATTAATTTTGGGGTTATGTTTATTCTTCTCTTTAAGTCACAATCTCATCTGAATTTGTGTAATCTACGGAATCAGTTATGAAGATAATCACTATTGATATGCCTTTTATAAAATATAAGGGAGAATGAAAAGAAAGCATGAATACATGCATCACAGAGCTGGAACAAATATACGGATAGCCATTATACCTTTTTCTTTAACTAGACACTAGACTATGGTTAGTAGTAATGGGTTTCTTTCTCCACCATTTTTTAAAATTTATTTTTTATTTATTTTATTTTATTTATTTATTTATTTTTATTTTCTGAGACGGAGTCTCACTGTCACCAGGCTAGAGTTCAGTGGTGTAATCTCAGCTCATTGTAACCTCCGTCTCCTGGGTTCAAGCTATTCTCCTGCCTCAGCCTCCTGAGTAGCTGGAACTACAGGCCTGTAACATCACGCCCAGCTAATTTTGTGTGTGTGTGTGTGTATTTTAATAGAGACAGGTTTTACCATGTTGGCCAGGATGGTCTCGATCTCCTGACCTTGTGATCTGCCCACCTCTGCCTCCCAAAGCTCTGGGATTACAGGCATGAGCCACTGCACCCGGCCTTCTCCACCATTTCTTACATTTTTATTTTGCTCTTAGCCAGTACTTGAATTGTCTAATAAGCTATACTGGATGGTGTTACCCAAACCTTTATTTCTACTTGCTCTGAAGCATTGTAAACTTTCCCACATTGGTGTATCAGTCTGGTGGGGCTGCCTTAGAAAAATTCCACAGATTGAGTGTCTTCAACAACAGATTTTTTTTTTTTTTCACAGTTTTAAAAACTAGATGTCCAAGATCAAGCTCCATCAGGATGGTTTCTAAGGAGGCCTCTTTTCCTGGCTTGTAGTCATCTTGCTATGTCCCACATGGCCGTTTCTCTGTTCACATTTAGAGAAAGAGAAAGAGATCTCTGGTGTCTCCTCTTCTTATAGGAAACAAGTTCTACAGGATTAGCCCTTATGACTTCATTTAACCCGACTTCCCTTCTTAATGGCCCTACCTCCAAGTACAGTCACATAGAGGATCAGGGTTTCAACAAATACATTTTAGGCACACAACTCTGTCCACAGCACTGGGATTTCCTGTTGGTCTATTTTACTTCTCCGTGTTTCCATTTTGTAATGGTAATCCCACTTGCCTTGATAATAAAGGTCAGTAACTATAAAGTCGCTATAACTTGGAGTGTTACCTCACTGGCATAAAAAATGCAAAATAGTAAAGTGACATTTTAATTTCCAACTCAATTGACCCATTATTAATCTCCTGATGCAAAGCATTTATTCTTTGGATACTAGGAATGCAAACTAAAAAAATCTAAAGCCATCAGGAATGAAAGACGATAATATTTATGAGAATGTAATTGGCTGTAATAGAGAGATGTGGCACTTACACTTTCAGACTTTGGTTACCAGCCAAATGGAGCCACGAAAACCCAGAGCTCTGAGTTGTATATACAGCTCTGGGTATATTCTGCATTCTGTGAAATAAGACCCAAAGACTGCAAGGTAGCGTCCTCCAACAGGAGCCATAATTTTACCTTCAGTACTTTATTCCATTGTGCTGTACTTTATTCCATAATTGTATCTTCAGTACTTTGTTCTATTGTAGTGTAATTGTATCTTCTTTATTTATTCCATTGTCATAATTATTCTACTTATCTCAGAGTGATGGGTTATAAGGAAATACGGCCTCACTTTGCCACTGCCCCCGTTCTTTTACTGTAACACAAAATCCATGCTCAGAAACAATATCATGTGGGACACTGTAGAGGTGCATATGGACTTTTATTAGTTCTCAGATTGTTTTTCTGGCAAAAGCATATCAGCATGATGGGCAAACCTACATTCAGAATAAGTGACTGGTTTAATGATGACAAGTTGCTCTTCCTGACATAATGAAAGTGGTTTAATGCAATCAAATTAGCATTAGATCATTTACTAATATTCCTAAAAGATTGTGCTATGGTGGGGATCACCTTCAGTTCTGTTATGTAGGACTGTGTTTAGTAGTAAGACAGACTACATAAGCTTTGAATTGAATTGAAAAGTCCAAATTTTTGCACCATGTCCAACTTTCATCCCTGTCATAGCAACTACTTATTTTATAGATATGTTGACAAGCAGCAGGGTGACTGAAGGAGGAATGACATCCAGAGAATGGATCATTTCTATTCACTGTATGAGGTCTCTATAGCTGGAGCTATTTTGTAAGAATTTCTGTGTAACAAATATTCTGAGATTCTCATCCTTGTTGAAAAGTCTGTCCACACATGGCTTATCAATGCTTCCTGTCGTCATGCTTCTAACTCTATCCTTTCAAAATTTTTGGCCATTTAGTCAAACTGTTAATTATGGTCAGCAGATGAATGTTCTCTCATATCTCTGAAGGTTTTATTTTCAGTTAAAGTCAACTATAAGATATTTTGACATTGCGAAGATTTTTCTTTCATGCAGAATCTTTCCTGTGTGGGGCTGTAAAGTTGGTCGTCCTATTTCCCCTGGTACTTGTATATTGCTTGAAACCACTTATAAATCAGGTTTCCTGGGGAGTTCCCCATGAAGTTATTGGTGTGGGCTTATGGGGTTTGTAGAGACAAGTGAGTGTGTCAGGGGAAGATACATTGAATGTGTGAGCCACATGACTATGTAACTTACTCCTTCAGGGATATCTCACACTACGGGTCATAGGTACCACTTCTACTTCATCATGTGGTGCTTCCATGAACAACAGTTTTATGGCTTTGTGTCTCAATGGTCAACAAGGCAATGTGGTCGTAATCACTTAGTGTCTCAACCTCCCAGGGTCTAGTAAGAACGAAGAAAATGTTTCTTGATGAAAAAAATAGTTATTTGCCTAAGAGTGTTACAGACTGAATGTCTGTCCCCATAAAATTTATAGGTTGAAATCCTAATCCCCAGTGTGAATACGCTTTTGAGTTATAAAACCTATCCTCAAAGGAAGAACCCAAATACGTCACCTTATTAATATTGGAGTTACATTTATTCTTCTCTTTAAGTCACAATCTCATCTGAATTTGCTGTAATCTAAGGAATCAATTATGAAGATAATCACTATTGACATACCCCTGGGGATGGGGCCTTTGTCAGGGAAGAAGGTGATGGGGGCTCCGCCTTCATAATGGGATTAGTGCCTTTATAATAAGAAACATAAGACAGTTTGCTGTTCCTTTCTTTTTGTGCCATATGCAAATATAGAAAAACAATATCTCTCTGCCAATCAGGAAGAGAGGCCCTCACTAGAAACCAAATTAGTTGGCACGTTGACCTTGGACTTCTCAGCCTTCAGGGTTGTGTGAAATAACTGTTTGTTGTTTAAGCCACTCTGTCTATGGTATTAATGTGTTTGTTTTACAATTCTAACTGACTGAGACAGAGGATATGGCTCTGCTCTAAATCACTAGGGACCTATGTTCTGATTACTTCAAGGAGTTTAACACATTTGCAGCACAAATTCTATTTCTATTGCACCTGTTAGGAAATAAGGTCAAAATATCAGAGCTGCAAGACAAAAATGTCAGATAAATTCTCTCTTTTTGAGCCCAACAAAAATACCAGCAGATGTATATTTCACTTGGTAGTAGGTTTGAAGAAAATAATCATATGCAGGATATGTTGCCATAAAAATCCAACAAGTGTTTGCTTCTGAAGCTTGGCTTTGCACTTTCTGGAGTGGAACATGTTGAGATCATACTTCTCCCTTTGTGGTAGAATGGGAAAGAGGCATCATTTTGATCTTCAATTTGCAAGATAAATCATACAGACCACTTGAACCCCCAAAATTTCACCATCGTTGCATGATCTGAAATTTTGTAAGATGTATCTCCATATCTCTCACCCTCTAGAATGTACCTGTCTTAACAAGAATCTGAAATCTCTTTTGTTTCCTGTCTGTAACATCCTGTTGCTGGTTGCAAAATTTATCACCATGCTAGAATCTATGAAGTTGTCTAATAAGAGGTCAGGACTCCAACGGTAGAAATCGTTTCAGGAGTTGATATAGCTGATAAATAAGGCAACAAAACTGTCCTGCTGTCCTGCTTTCCTTGCCAAGTGAAAGCTGTTTAAACTATTTTTATTGTTCTCTCTCTTTCTCTCTCTCTTCCTTCCAAAATAATTGTTGCATATAACAAGCTAGAATTTATATTAATATATTCTAGCATCTCAAAACCCAATTGCATTTGAAGTCACAATTTTACATAATTTTATTGATTGTGTGATACTCTATCATCTGCTAAGTCCTAAATGATTTTTCTAGAGGACAATCAGTTGTATAAACAAGAAGGAATGTGATAGAAATTGCCACCCCTGAATCTTTCAATAGTTTTATGGTTTTCCCTCCATAATTCTTTCAGGAGTCCACTGTTGTTTATGGTTAGTATTTTGGTAAGAGTTTCATTCACAGACATTTACTCTTGGATATGGATATAATAGAAGATCTTGGCCGGGCGCGGTGGCTCAAGCCTGTAATCCCAGCACTTTGGGAGGCCGAGATGGGCGGATCACGAGGTCAGGAGATCGAGACCATCCTGGCTAATACGGTGAAACCCTGTCTCTACTTAAAAATACAAAAAACTAGCCGGGCGACGAGGCGGGCGCCTGTAGTCCCAGCTACTCGGGAGGCTGAGGCAGGAGAATGGCGTAAACCCGGGAGGCGGAGCTTGCAGTGAGCTGAGATCCGGCCACTGCACTCCAGCCTGGGTGGCAGAGCAAGACTCCGTCTCAAAAAAAAAAAAAAAAAGATCTTGCTCCAAAATTAAGAGAACAAATATGGGATTCTTTCAGTTGCCACATATGTCTCATGTTAATATATATTCAAGAACTGGGGAAATATCCAAAGGGTGTATTCTTTTTACAACCTCTAGGATACAGAATTAGTTCAGAACAAAACTTATTGCTTAACCTCCATAATGTCATATTCTCACCATTGAAACACAGTCATGTTTTGGGTCCCTCTGATTAATATTAGCTCAAAGATGATGTCCATATATCTGAAATCTCATCTTATTATTCCTCAGTACCTAGTTACCCTTCTACACTGCTTCGGATCCATTTACTGAAATCCAGGAGGAATATTTGTAGTAATTCTACATGTGTAGCCTCTATGGACCTCCCTAATTTGCCTGCAGACTCTTTATTGAAGTGTCCTGGGTTGTAAATTTGCCAGTTTAACTGGGTACAGAAGTAACTCTACAATTCTCCATAAAATAGACTAACATTAAGTTTCTCTTCTTCAGACCTAAAGTGGTTTTTAAAAAACTGTATTTTCTTTATTTCAATTTTACAAATATTATTGCTTTTGAGGATGCTCATCAAATTGTCCAAGGTCTCTGTGGATCAGAACAGGAGGGTTAGAGCACTGGCCCAAATCATATTGTGTAGTTAAACACAAACATGCGCCTTTTACCACTTTGGAGTTTACTAGAACAATCCACGTAGTAATAGAGCTGGAGATATCAGTTTGAACCCATGTTTAGCTTAACACAGATATAGATAGTTACACATGGAAATATTTATAGATAAGACTATGTGCAAGAGTTGACACACATACATGTAAATCTTTTTTCTTTTAGCAAAGATGATCTAGAAACTTCAACACCCCAGTAGCAGTAAGTACACATAGTGCTCAGATACAGTTTCTAAACCCATTATCTGATAAGAGGGTCCTAAAGGACTCCATAGAGAAATAACTGGTTATAGAATTTGGCAGAAAATGTACAAATAATCCTGGAGCATGTGTAATTTCAGAAAATAAGGAAGTGACTAGAAGTAAAAATTGCAAAATATAACCAAAAATACACATTAATGGGGTGTATGCAAGGGCACAAGAACCAAAAGAAAGAGCTTTGAAAGGCCAAAGTTGGACAATTTAAGCAACAAAATTAATGAGTGGTTTTGGGGATTATAACCCAAAGTATGAAATAAAATATATAAGCTCATATTGATATTAAGAAATTAATAAATAATTGTAAAAGAGAAAAGAGAACAATGTCCCATGCAAAGGCATTCAAAAAAAATGATGTAGATATAAAACGCCCTCAGTGGGGTGGAACATGACTCTTCACTCCTTATGTATTGGATTTGTATAAAGGCTTTCTTCCAAATGGTACATACAGTATGGAAGGAATGGGGTACAGTCCAGGGAGAAACCTAACAAGCACTATCTCAGCCAAATGGCCAAGGCCAACATTGGCAGTGATAAGTCATGTTGATTATATGTACTCTTGATACCATGCAATGAAAATGGGATTTTACATCTTTGTTCTTCCTTCTCAAAACACCTAACCAGGCAGAGGATCCAGCTCAGTGATCGACTACAATAGATCATCAGAAAGATTGCTAAGGTGGACAGGCAGTGGTTACTGTAGGCCTTGGGTGATACCCAGTGCTGTGTTGGCTTCAGGTTTGACCCAGCACAGTCCCAGTGTTGGTGGCCACATGGGCGCTTGTTTCAACCCACCCCCATCTCTAGGCAGCTCAGAACAGCTTTATTTGCAAGAAGATCAGATAAGAGAAAGATATAAAAGACATCCAAATTTGAAAGGACGAAGTCAAATTATTCTTGTAAAGTTGCAGGATACACAATCAACCTACAAAAATCAGAAGCATTTCTAGATGTCTACAGCAAACAATCTGAAAACAAAACCAACAACATAATCTCAGTTATAACAGGTACAAATAAAGTAAAATATCTAGTAATTAACTTAACCAAAGAAATGAAAGCTCTCTACAATGAAAACTATAAAATATTGGTGCAATAAATTAAAGTCACAAAATGGAAAGATACTCCATGTTTATGGATTGGAAGAATCAATACTGTTAAAATGTCTATACTAACCAAAACAATCTACAGATTTAATTCAATCCTTATCAAAATACCAATGGCATTCTTCAAAGAAATGAAGAAAAAAAAACTTCTAAAATCTATGTGGAACAACAAAAGACTCAAAATAGTCAAAGCTATCCTAAGCTATCCTGTTCTAAAAAGAACAAAACTAGAGGAATCCCATTACCTGACTTTAAATTATACTACACAGCCATAGTAATCAGAATAGCATGGTACGGCATAAAAACAGACACATAGATCAGTGGAACAGAAAATAAAATCCAGTGGTAAATCCATACACTTACAGTGAACTCATTTTTGACACAGGTGCCAAGAACATACACTGGGGGAAAGACAGTCTCTTTAATAAATGGTGCTGGGAAAACTGGATGTCCATATGCAGAAGAATGAAACTAGACCCCTATCTCTGCACATATACAAAAATCAAATCAAACTGAATTAAAGACTTAAATCTAGGAAGTCAAACTATTAAATTATTCCAAAAATAAATGGAGAAACTTTCACAGGACATTGAGCTGTGCGAAGATTTCTTGAGCAATACCCCACAAGCACATGAGCAAAAAGGACCAATGGGATCACATCAAGTTAAAAATCTTTTGCACAGTGAAGGAAACAAACTACAAAATGAAGAGTCAATCCAGGTAATGGAAGAAAATATTTGCAAACTACTCATCTGTCAAAGGATTAATAACCAGAATATTACAAGGAGTTCAAACAACTCTACAGAAAAATATCTAATAACCTGATTTAAAAATGGGCAAAATATCCAGACTCTACAAGGAACTTAAACGAGTTTACAAGAAAAAAAACAAACAACCCCATCAAAAAGTGGGCAAAGGATATGAACAGACGATTCTCAAAAGACATTTATGTGGTCAACAAACATATGGAAAACAAAAGCTCATCCTGACTGGTCATTAGAGAAATACAAATCAAAACCACAATGAGATCCCATCTCATGACAATTAGAATGGCGATCATTAAAATGTCAGGAAACGAAACATGCTGACAAGGCTGCGGAGAAATAGGAACATTTTTACACCGTTAGTGGGAGTGTAAATGTGTTTAACCAGTGTGGAAGACAGTGTGGTGATTCCGCAAGAATCTAGAACCAGAAATACCATTTGACCCAGCAATCCCATTACTAGGTATATGCCCAAAGGATTATAAATCATTCTACTATAAAGATACATGCACATGCATGTTTATTGCAGCACTGTTCACAATAGCAAAGACTTAGAACCAACCTCAATGCCCATCAATGATAGACTGGATAAAGAAAATGTGGCACATATACACCATGGAATACTATGCAGTCATAAAAAAGAATGAGATCATGTCCTTTGCCGGGACATGGATAAAGCTGGAAACCATCATTGTCAGCAAACTAACCCAGAAACAGTAAAGTAAACACCACATGTTCTCACGCGTAAGTGGGAGTTGAACAATGAGAACACACAGACACAGGGAGGGAAACAATATATACCAGGGCCTGTCGGTGGGTGGAGGGCAAGGGCAGGGAGAGCATTAGGATACATACCTAATGCATACAGGGGAAAAGATCTTATTTAGATCTTTTGCCATATATATATATACACACACACACAAATATATATACATATGTGTGTATATATATGGTAAAAGATCTAAATAGACATTTCTCAAAAGAAGACATACAAATGGCAAACAGGTATATGAAAAAGGTGCTCAGAATCACTGATAATCAGATAAATGCAAATCAAAACTATGGGATATTATTTCTCTCCAGGCAAAAAGGCTTTTTACCCAAAAGGCAGTAACAATTGCAAATGAGGATGTGGAGAAAAGATGAACCTTCGTACACTGTTGGAGGGAATGTAAATTAATACAACTACTATGAAGAACAATTTGGAGGTTCTTCTAAAAACCTTAAAATAGAGCTAACTCATAATCCAGCAGTCCCACTCCTAGGTATATACTCCCCAAAAGGGAAATGGGTGTATCACATAGATAACTGTATTCCCTAGTTTTCTGAAACACTGCTCACAATAAGCAAGATTTGGAAGCAATCGGTGTCCATCAACAGATGAATGGATAAATAAAAGGTGGTACAAATACACAATGAAATAGTATTCAGCCATAAAAATGAATAAGAACCTGTGATTTACAACAACTTGGATGGAACTGGAAGTAATTTTGTTAAGTGAAATAAGTCAGGCACAGAAAGACAAACAGCATATGTTCTCACTTATTCGTGGCATCTAAAAATCAAAACAGTTGGACTCACAGAGATAAAAAGTAGAAGGCTGTTTACTGGAGACTGGGAAAAGTAGTGGGTGGGTGGGGGAAGTGGGGAGGATTAATGGGTACAAAATTAGTTACAAAGAATGAATAAGACCTAGTATTTACTAGCACAACAGGGTGACTATAGTCAAACATAATTTAATTGCACATTTACAAGTAACTGAAAGAGTGTAATTAGACTGTTTGTAACACAAACAAATATTTGAGGTGATGGATGCCCAATTTAGTTTGATATTATTATGTATTGCATGCCTGTATCTCATGTAACCCATAAATATATATATAATGCATACTATATACCACAGAAATTAAATTAAAATTAAAAATACCCACATTAGCAAAGTCTAATTGTGGAAAAATCTTCAGTCAAAACTACATTGGGAGCATTCTACAAAATACTGATGAGTACTCCTCAAAAACTCTCAGACTTCATCAGAAACAAGAAAAATCTAGAAAACGTTTCCAACCTAGAGGAGACTAAGGGAATATCAAATCTAAAAGTAATGTGGTTTCCTGGGAGGAATCCTGGAACAGAAAAAACAACAACAACAAATTAGATAAGAAAGAAGATAAACTTTTTTTTTTTTTTTCTTTTTGAGACTGAGTCTCACTCTTGTCTCTCAGGTTGGAGTGCAATGACGCTATCTCGGCTCACTGCAACCTCCACCTTCTGGGTTCAAGTGATTCTCCTGCCTCAGCCTTCCAAGTAGCTGGGATTACAGGCATACGCCACCACGCCCCACTAATTGTTGTTATTGTTGTTGTATTTTTAGTGGAGTCAGTGTTTGACCATGTTGGCCAGGCTGGTCTTGAACTCCTGACCTCAGGTGATCCACCTGCCTCCGCCTCCTAAAGTGCTGGGATTACAGGTGTGAGCCACCGCATCCTGCCAGAACTAAGATAATCTAAAAGAAGGATGGACTTTAGTTAATAATAAGGCATTGATATTGATCAATATATTGTAACACTTGTACAATACTAATTAAAGATGTTAATAACAGAAAGAATCGGGCGTATGTGGGGAGGCATATGGAAACTCTCCTTGCGATCTTTTCATACATCTCAAATTATCTGTGAAAACAAAATGTATTTAAGTAGAAATAAAAATTTGTTGAAGAGTTTGGAGATACTGAAGTCACGTGACAAGCATTTGGACTAGCTGTAGTAATATCACACGGATCAGGAAGCCTGCACAGCACCGAGCATGCTGACTGTTTTTTGACAGCTAATGAGTAGACAATGAAACACTATGTTCAATGTTCTTGCCATTTATGTGCCCCTGCTTTTGATTCTCAGAAGGAGAAAAATGTTTTTAAAAGCAGCAGGGAGATCACCTCTGTGTGACTTCCTTCTTTCAAGCTTCCTTCAAATGTGTATAATTGGCAACATATGATTTGCTTCCAAAAACTTACTAAGAGAGTTTGTAAAATATAGAATTTAGGTTTACAGCCTCTGCAGAAGGAAATACGTTTAAAGGAAGGAAAAAATGGATGCTGTGCATCAATCATCCAAATCCAACACACTTCCCCTATTTGCCATCCATAACTATTTGGGTGATGTTTATTTATTTTCCTTCTGTCTCTAGGGATAAGGGTACACGGTTTGCCTAATGAAGATATTCTGTTTTTCTAAATATAATAATGAATGCATTAATCTGAAAGCCAATCTTGGGATTTAAGGGGAACTATTGAAGCATGGAGCCAAATCCAAAAAAAATCATAGCCATGATATAAAAAGAAGCATGATGTGTTTAGATTTTGGTTCCATTTTGCCTAAAGCTAGCCTTTGCCTTGGCCTTCTCATTCTAAGTAAACGTTTTCGTTCCCTTTTGGTTTACATCTGTTTGAATCACAGTTTTATCAATTCACATTAAAATATTACTAACAAAGACACGTTCCTTAAAATTTTGTTCCTAATACAAGAACCCAAAATGTGGAGTTGACTGAGGTAAAGTTTGAGTGTGGGGCAGAGCGAGTCTCTCCATACTTAACTGGGAAGGTTACAATACTTCTTGTGTGTTAGCAAACTAACAGCTTAACTTTACCTGTTTCGTTATGAAATTAGATTATATATTTAAATAGCTGGCCCATTAAGAGACTTGGTAGAAATATCTCAACATACGCAAGTAAGTTTGTTATTTTTCACAGTCTACAGTAATGTCCTATAAGAGAGAATGTTTTGAAAACTGTTCCATTTGAAAGTTCAATGAAAGAAAATACAGGCTTTATAAAGGAGCTATTTCCACGTAAAACCTATAGCAAAAGAGTGCTGTGTTAATCAGGAAGATTTGAAAGAATCAGGATATAGGGGGAAAGTGGTACAAGATTAGGATTGGAGAATTCTTTCTGCTGTGTTCATTAAAGAACCACTATTTGCATGCCTCCAAAAATGAGTGACAGATTACGTGTGCCTTCACCTCTCCAGCGAATGCTTTCAATTGACCCTGAGTGAAACTCCAAAATAGAAGCCATTGAAATGAGAGCTAGGGAAATGATCAGCTCACTGGTGTGTTGCTAAATGACAGACCTTCCCCACCCCTCTTCCAGGCTGTCGTCTCTCTGGCATTGGTCAGTAGCCCATACAATTGCAAAACTATTAGTACAAGGAATGCCTAAAACTTTTTAAAGAGAGTTTTATTGTTGAATAAACCTTAAACTTGGAAAACTGAGACTTTTATTTTCTCGGTCATGAATGAAAATCTTCAGTATATTCCCCAGCAGAAGGCTCACTAATGTCTGTCTGGACAAACCAGAGAGAATAATGGACAAAGGAAAAAAAAAGGACCTCCAAGAAAGAAGAATTAAGAAAAGCTACTTTGGTGGTCTCAAAATAAATCACTCCACCTGCAGAACTCAGAGTCTTTGCTCATTCTTCCTTTCACAAATGATCTCACTAATGTTTACTTAAAAATGACCATTCTGTGCTGTTTCTACTTATTTACCTTTTTCAAAAGTACTTTATTACTGTATTTATCCTGAATCCAAATGTGCTTGGGCTGTTATTTAGCTATGGATACCTGAGTCTTGAGGAGCTTCCGCTGAGCCAGACATCAACTTAGGAAATTCATTTAGAGATTCTTGGTTTGGGCCAGGACGGAGAAACGAGATGAGATTTTGCATTAAGGACATGATCACTTTCAGTTTTTTGAATGGATGCATGATATTAGTGATTGGCATTTTACAAATTGAATTACAAGATGAGAAGTGTAGGCCTACATGTTGATAAGCTAGACTATAATGCTTACTCAACATCCAGAGAAATCATTATATGACTGCAGTAGCTAATTATTTTCTATAATTAAACACAGTTTTCAGGATAAGTCAGTATACGACGAGTGGTGTACCCGAAATAGAATATGCTTACATATTTTCACAACAAAATATTCACCCAGTTATTAGGGCTTCAGCAGAATCTGTAAAACTTAATCTGAAATGCTTGCATTTAACAATCATGAAAATTACTGAAATACGGAGAAATAAAGTCCAATTTTATTTTGGATTAGATATGTTCTTCTAAAGCAATTAAAATATAAATATAATTTGCAAGCAAATAGATAAAATGTCAAAACCTTCAGACAGGTAATAGTTCTTTAACTCAGAAACAAGTATACAACTGCATTAGAAAAAAATGCGGAAGGGTGAGATTCTTTTCAGGTATTTGATAAATGTTTAAAATAGTAGTAGTTCAATAGCAATTACAATAATTATTAAATAGCCTAATGAAGATGAATGAATCAGATTTCATTTTATTTTTGATGTAATGTAACTATCATAAGCTAACTCCTTGATGGTGAGGATGAGGAAAAAGGGGAACTCTTATACACTGCTTCTGGGAGTGTAAATTCGTTCAGTCACTGTGGAAAGCAATCTGGAGATGTGTCAAATATCTTGAAATAGAGCTACCACTTGACCCAGCAATTCCATTACTAGCTATCTACCCAAAAGAATATAAATTGTTCTACCCTAAAGACACCTGCACAGGTATGTTCATCACCGCATTGCATTGTTCACGGTAGCAAAGATATGGAATCAACCTAGTTGCTCATCAATGATGGACTAGATAAAGAAAATATGGCACATACACACCATGGAATATTACGCAACCATCATAATGAACAAAATAATATCCTTTGCAGCAACATGAATCTAGCTGGAGGCTATTATCCTAAGCCAATTAATGTAGGAATAGAAATCCAAACACCTCATGTCCTCACTCATACATGGGAACTAAACATTTAGTACACAAGGACAAAAAGAAGAGAACGATAGACATCACGTCCTACCTGAAGGTGAATGGTGGGAGGAGGCGAAGGATTGAAAAACTACCTTTCTGATATTATGCTTACTACCTGGGTGACAAAAATATCTCTACACCAAATCGCTGCAACATGCAATTTACCCTTGTAACAAATCTGCACATGTACCCCTTGAACCTATAATAACAATAAGAAAAAAATAACTATTTGATGGAGAAAAGTAGAAATAATATATAAAGAGAAACTTTCATCAAAATAATACTTTTTGCATTGATTTCATCTGACTTCTTACTGGTCCAGTTAAATCACCTAAAACGTGTTTAGATTCATGGTAAATCTATTCTACTGAATAATATAAAGCACTCACTCCAAAAAAAAATCATAAACAAGTTTTAGATGTGTACTGAAATGTAAATAGTATTCAATTGTTAAAATATTGTTTTCATTCTGTTCAAAAAATTATTGCATTCATTTCTTAAAATTCACAGTATTTTCCTTTGTGGCTCTGCACCTGAAGCCAAAGACATTATTTTAGGGACACGCTATCATAATTCTTCCTTTTATTATACCTATAAAAGGGGATTTCTGAAGCCTCCATGTAACACCTAAAGCGCTTATTAAGGCAGCAAGATTCCACAGATGAGGTAATACATGACCTACCTGAGGTAACTTCTGCAATTAGGAAATCTGCTGAGATCAATTAAGGCCTGATTATGAATGGAAGAGAGATACCTTTCATCTCTCTATATTTTTGCTGTCCAGAATTGAACTTCAGAGAGATTATTTCAGATAGGAAGCACTGACCTGCAAAAATGTACTTGAGGCTAAAACTGCTTTGACTGCTTATGATAATCTCCTAAGCAATAAGCTCTTTGATTTAGCCCCCCACTGAGGATCATACTGACTCATATAAGAAAATGGTTCGATAAATTAAAAATTAACTAATACCTTGACTTAAAAACAGGAAGAATAAAGTAGGCACATATAAAGAAAGGGTTGACATAATGATGCTTTAACTTTACTAATGTACAAGAAAAAGGCTGTACAATTCTAAGTTTATATAATGATTTATCATACCTACCAGTTAAAATTTAGAGTATTATAATCTGATAATGTTAGTCAATTGTAGGTCATTTTATTTTGTTTTTCTTGACTGTCAAATAAAGAAGCTCAACTAAGACACTGAATATCTTTCCTTAAAAAGGAACAGTTTGGTTCTTGTATCTTTCAGAATTATAAGATATCTTCAGAGGTATATTTTCTAGGTCCATACGAAAAAATCCTAGTTCACAGTATTTACAAAGTCTGCTTTAAGGAAACTATTTTCTACAATTCGGAAACATATAGATGTTATCTTTTCTACACATAGTGAATAACTGACAGAATTTCCATGACTTCAGAAGCATGTGGGAGAAGCTGAGCTTTGTAAACTCACTTTATTCTGAGTATATTCCTATTCATAGGAAGGAGCAACTCTCTCTGTCTTTGAAGTGTTACCATGATAATTTGATGAATATGTTATTTTCACCTATTACATCAGAATATGTCAGTGGATCAGTCATACAATGTTTTGCAGTGCAACAACCCATAATATAAAAATATACTCACTTTATTTTATTTTATTTATTTATTTATTTTTGAGATGGAGTCTCGCTCTGCCGCCCAGGCTGGAGTGCAGTGGCCGGATCTCAGCTCACTGCAAGCTCCGCCTCCCGGGTTCCCGCCATTCTCCTGCCTCAGCCTCCCGAGTAGCTGGGACTACAGGCACCCGCCACCTCGCCCGGCTAGTTTTTTGTATTTTTTAGTAGAGACGGGGTTTCACCATGTTAGCCAGGATGGTCTCGATCTCCTGATCTCGTGATCCGCCCGTCTCGGCCTCCCAAAGCACCGGGATTACAGGCTTGAGCCACCACGCCCGGCCAAAAATACACTCACTTTAAAATCTTACCTTCGCTGACTCAAATTCTACTCTGCCATGTTAATATGCAACTTCCAATATGTCTGAATAGTAATTTATTTTTTTAGAAAAACACAGGAACAGTTTTTTGTGTGTGTATGTGTGGCAAGTATATATACTAGGTATTTCAGCTTCTTATCCAAATAAAATCATCTAGCTAGCATGCGGGGTAAACAGACATGGTACAGAGCAGTACAGCAACTGAATGTGAGAAACTCCCTGGAATATTAACGAAAACAGAGTCTGGTCACTTCGGGTAGTTAATAGAACATCCTTCTCCCTTATGATGGCTCAAATAGTTGATAAATAAGTCAGAACATTATAAAATGTGCATGATCACATCTAAAATGCTACGAGATACTCATCCTGCCTCTACCTCCTTCATTCACTGTAATTTTTAGTATTAATACTGTTATTTTCTAAAAATACCAGTATTAATGTATAATTTTTCAACATAAAATAAATTTTTAAATGAATCTTGATTTTTAAATATATGGTTTTGTACTTATGATACTTATATATGATATTTAAGTATGTGTATGTGTGTGTATGTGTGTGTGTGTGAAGAATGGAAATAACCAGAACACAATTGCTAATTACATTTATTTTGTGTTTATCTTTTCAATGTAAGGCATTCTTCAATAAAATATATATCTTTTCACTGATTTTTATGGTGATTTTCCCATAGGAAAGGAAGGAAGGAAGATACTGTGATTTTCCCATAGGCAGGAAGATATGTCTTGACCACATTTTCAATTGTCAACTGCTTTAATAATGATGAATAATTTGTAAACTAACTGCTGTGCTCTGGCAAAATTGAGTTATTAAATAATTTTCCTCATTAAGTCTCTTGCTTTGAATTTTAGTCTTTATACTTTATCTACATATCTATACTACACACACACACACACACACACGCACACACCCCTCTTAAATCATCTGACCTTTTCAACATTTCTAGTTAATCAGATATGCCTTTTAAATATATGATATGATAATAAGAATAGGATAATATTAATTCCATAAAAAGAATAAAGTAAAACCAGGTTTTTATAATGCAATTTACATTGGAGAAATTAGAAAACATTTACTGATTTGAAAGCAAACTCAGAACAAAATTAAAGATAAATTGAATATTTATTTTCCCTAATGATAATTCCAATAGCTGTCCTGTCATCTAACCAGTTATTTTGATTAGAGCCAATGGTGACAGCTATATTTGGTATTTTGTTTAGATATATAATTAAAGTGAAGAATTATGCTCTATGAATATTGAATGTGATTTAAAAGTTTTCTTATTTTTCTTAAGTGTATACATGTATATATATATATATACACACACACATATTTTTTATAATAATTTTAAGCATCATAACCTTAAAAAACTTAAAAGTGCCACAATGCAATAAAATTTATCCCCGAGAAAATACATTACTTTTATATCATTATAGAAAATATGAGTAAAGTCAATATAAAAAAAGAGGAACCTCTATGTAAACTAGCAGCAAGGCTTCACACACACATGCACAAAAAAAATCATAGAAGATCAAAGATCACAGTTTTAGGCAGGCTAATTCAGTATTACTACCATATGTCATATGATTTAATATACGTTTCACTATTATCTATTTCTCTAAGTACCTGCGTAAGAACAGACACAGGTATCCCTCAACATGTGTGTGTTCAAGTGCTTGGAATGAGAGACCTGAGGAGCCCATATGTTGAAACAGATTTATTTTAGAGATTGATATACAGCACAATAAGCTTTGAAAATAATGATGAAAAATCTGCCAAGTAAAATATCTCTACTAAAGATTTGTAGATTTTAGTAGTAAAACCAAATCATATTTAAATCAGCTCTTAAGCAAAGAAAACACTAAAATGAGTGTGCTTTTTAGGTCAGTGCTCATCAAGGACACATTTGAGAGAAGATAGAGTAGCTATGGCAGGCAAAAGACCAAACATGAATTTGACGTCAATGGCTCTGGTCTTTAAAGATCCCTACTCCATCAGATTTAGGATCACTCTGTTTCTCTCTCCATCTGTCATCTTTCACATATATTTATATTAACAGGGATATTGGAATTCTTAAATATTTTGGCAATTTATTATTTCCAAGAAGAAGGTTGAAGAACTAGTGTCACCCTAGATAAGGAAATCCATTTATTGAGTACCTGGTATAAAACCAGCCCTGGGTGGGGCGCGGTGGCTCAAGCCTGTAATCCCAGCACTTTGGGAGGCCGAGACGGCTGGATCGCGAGGTCAGGAGATCGAGACCATCCTGGCTAACACGGTGAAACCCCGTCTCTACTAAAAAATACAAAAAACTAGCCGGGCGAGGTGGCGGGCGCCTGTAGTCCCAGCTACTCACTCGGGAGGCTGAGGCAGGAGAATGGCATAAACCCGGGAGGCGGAGCTTGCAGTGAGCTGAGATCGTGCCACTGGACTCCAGCCTGTGCGACAGAGCGAGACTCCGTCTCAAAAAACAAAAACAAACAAACAAACAAACAAAAACCCAGCCCTGTATTATATGTTTATATGTAATACTGAATACAGTCTCATTAAGATTGTATTTAATAAGATGGTAGTAGTATAACATGTATCAAAAAGAAAGCAATTACAAAAGTTAATTCATGCAAGTTCATGTAGTCAATTAGTGCTAACTCAAGTCTACCTGGCTCCAAAATATTGTCATTTATTATACATGGTTTTTGATACATATAATGGTAACATAGCACTATAGCACAGCACTCAATATTTCTTAAGTTTACTTTAAGTGTTGAGCATTGAACTCATATGTGATCTTGCAAAATATCTTGTCCAGTAAGTAGCATTGTTAAGGAGTAGTTCTAACAAGTAGCATTTACTGAGAACTTCCTGTCTTCTAGACACTTTTCTCCTGCTTTTATATGCATTAGTTTATTCTGCCCAAAACTTTTATGAAATAAATCACTGAAGTTACATTTTGACTTAGGCAATATGCTGTCCTCAGATCTGAACTTCTGGATATTGCTGTGCTGCACAGGGCCTGCACTGGTGGTCTCACTCCATCAGAGGCCTGGCACAAGTGTGCACAAGTGTTCATTCATCAGCATGTAGGATTTTTGTTTAGGAGGTAGTGGTGGACTTAACCGGCCCTCTGCTACCACTTGAGAATGACACGATAGCTGATATGCCAAATCTGTATGAAAGTAGTGAGTAGGTAGTAGAAATAGAGGCAGAAATCTCCTTTAATGAAAGAATTAGACTCCAGGGGAAGGTAGGAATCAATGAATTGGGGTGAAAATGAATTATTGAGTCTAATGCAGCAGTCATAGATGTTATAACTAATCAAAAATAAATATTAGCCAAAAATTGAGTAACTCAATTTACTTGGCGAAAGAATTCCATCAAGATATAGGATTTTGATATATGTTACTGGAAAAAAAGAATTAGAATTACTGATGTGGAAGACATGTCAGAAATTGCCCAGATAGAAATACAGAAACATAGAAGGAAGAATAATTAAAAAAAACAAACAAACAAAAAAAAAAACGGTTGCAGGCACATACATACAAAGCACATGTGGCATGATAACAGGGTCTATGATTCAAGAAGAGAAAAGGAAAAATGGAGAAGAAGCCATATTTCAAGAGCTAATGGCTGAGAATTTTTCAACACTGGTGAAAGACTTAATGCGTAAAGTCAAAATGTGCCACAAATAACAAGCAGGATAATAACCCAACAGCTAATAAGGCACATCTGTTGGAAAACAAGAACAAAGAAAAAGACACTATAACAAGTGGGTCATACAGGGAGGAGATAGTAAGACAGTGGATTGAACTAAATGTTATCACTAATTATATTACCTATCATGGAGTAAAATTTTCAATTACAAGACACTGACAAGCCAAGTGAACATTAAACAGAAAACATAAGTTGCTTCCAAAAAAAAGACACCTTGAATACAAGGCTATACAAAGACTGAATATTAAAATATAGACAAATGCCCTTATAATTTTGTGTGTCATAAGCATGTTAAAATGTTTCACAATTCCTCATTGAAATTCTGAAATCTAAAATTCATAGTATGCCAAAAATTTGATCATCACTTTCAGTTCAAATATTTGACACAAACACTTTTGGAAGCAAGACTTGGGCTTATTTGACCTAAGGCTATCAGTCATCTTTCTTTATGCTTAAGTCGAACATTAATATCGTACTCCAGAGATATTAAAGTCCTGTAGTTCCCCCATCCCAGTTTCATTTCTCATTGTTTCAGTTACCTCAGTCTACTGCGGTTCAAAAATGTTAAATGAAAAATTCTAGAAACAGACAATCCATCAGTTTTAAACTGCATGCCATTCTGTGTAGTGTGGTGAAATCTTGCACATTCCAACTCTATTCAGCCCAGAAGGTGAATCCTCCCTGGACACTATAGTGGATGCTATCATCCCCTTAGTCACTTAGTAGAGGTCTTTTCATTTTTCACTTTTTTAAGAAACAAGGTCTTGCTCTATTGCCCAGGCTGGAGTGCAGAGGAGCTGTCATAGCTCACCGCAGCCTTAAATGACTGGGCTCAAGCAATCCTCCTGCCTCAGCCTCCCGAGTAGCTGGGACTACAGGTGATTCCCACTACATCTGGCTAATTGCAATCTTGGTTCAAATCCATTACCGCAATATGACAGTGTTTGTATTCAGATAACCCTTATTTTACTTAATAATGCCCTGAAAGTTCAAGAGTGCTGTTCCTAATTTATAAATTAGGCTTTACCATATGATATATGCATAGGACAAAACATGGTATATATAGAGTTTGATGCCATCCATGGTTTCAAACATCTATTAATGATCTTGGAAAGTATTCCCCAGGGACAAGGAGGGACTACGGTGTTTGTTTACAAAGCTCCGTCCTTCCCTAAAGGAAAGATTTCATTATATACAAAATGTAGTATCTTGAAGATCATTTACAAACATTTTACTCTCTGGAAGCAGTGTACTTCCCTGACCCATTGAGGCAGGACCTAGTCATGTGATTTTTCTGTCTAATGAGATGAGGGCAGCTAAGAATACGTTCCATCTCTGAAAATAAGTCTTAAATCCAAATACAAGTTCAGGTGGGTCTCTTTTTTTTCTCTCTTGTATTTCATTTTTGGCAAGAGAACAGTTATCTCACTTAGGGGCTAGACAGGGACTGTTTTCTCCTGCAATGAAAAGAGCTGCAGGGTCACCCCCCTACCCCCACCACTCCCGCTGACTCATAGCTGAGCTACTGTTTTTATGTAAGTGAGAAATAAACACTGTTGAAAATTTCTGTGTTATTCAGGTTCTTCATTATCATGGATAAACAGGCTAATATGGGGTAATATATAATGTATTACGTTTCTAAAAACTGATTCTATTGTCAATGCTAAAATCACTAGCCTCCAGTGTTTTCGAAAAGGCACTGGGTTTATTGATATCTGTCAATTCAGTTAAGTCCAAGTATCCCAGCAGCTTGGTGAGGGCTTGGAAAGGTTCTTGGTTATAAATATCCATGTAGTTATCCGTGTTTGTATATAAGATAGGTTGAAAAATAATGTACAGAAACAATTGAAGGTGTTCTCAATATATGGAATAAGGAAAAAAAAATTAATTTCCAGAAAGCTTCCCTTACTTGTCTTTCTGCCCACCCATTTACCCGACTGTCTCATCCAATACACAAGACAAGAGAAATAGCTAATCTGATTTGCCATAATCAAACACATTGATTTGCTTGTAGGGGAGATTGTGGTTTAAAAGACATAAGCCCACGGTATACTCTTTTTGTTCTTTCTTTGTTACGTTTTTGAGTAAATTGACCTAGTATCTGACTTGTTTTCGTTTGTTAGTTTTGTTTTTTCTCGTTGCTTTTTTGTTTTGTTTTTTCAAATGGAGTCTTGCCCTGTCACCCAGGCTGGAGTGCAGTGGTGTGATCCGGGCTCCCTGCAACATCCAACTCCCGTGTTCAAGCGATTTTCCTGCCTCAGGCTCAGGAGTAGCTGGGATTACAGGCACGCGCCACCACGCCTGGCTAATTTTTTTTCATATTTTTCATAGAGGCAGGGTCTCACCAGGTTATCCAGGCTGGTCTCAAACTCCTGACCTCAGGTGATCTACCTTCCTCAGCCTCCCAGTCCTGGGACTATAGGCATGATCCACCATGCGTGGCCTAGTATTTGACTTCTTAAAACAAGTCCAATCCTATTCCTCTCCCCCATGTTTCCTTAATCATGTTTATAAATTCCTGGTTACTGTATTAGATTCTTGAATAGAGTAGAAAGTGATAAGATGCTAGCATTTATATGTGGGGAAAGAAGGAAGTGTCATTTATGTCTTAGGTATTAAATGGATTTCTCTTCATGGCTTTATTATCACTGTCTCAGTTGGTGAACTTAGCATTCATATAATTATTAAAATATATTATTTATTTTCCACTTGTAGAACCCTTCAAGAAGGAATATACTGGCCAGGTATTAATCAGGCAACCTCAGTATATAAGCATAATATTACCAAATGCATTAAATTCTCATTTTAACTCCATCCATGCAAGAGCGTCATTAAAATGACGCACATCAGAATATCGTGAATAATAAAGAAAACATAAGATTCATATTTTCCTAATCTCATGCTAATTTACTCATAAATTAGCATGAGATTAGGAAGAATGAATCATGTCAGTAAGGACAGAAGATATGTAGAAGGATAGGATGTTATAGTGAGAAAATGGTGTATTGTATTTGGTGCATGTGTATTAGATATTTTCAGCGCTGGATTTTGACAGCGTGTGTGGTGTGGCCAAGCTGTGCACAGCTGAAATGAAAGTGATACCCAGTTACTAGAATTTATCAGGTCAGAAAATCCTAAGGCTAAGGGGCAGTGGTGTGAATGTTGAAATTCCTCAGTTTCAAAGCTGAAATTGGGATGGAGTGAAAAAGGTATCAGATTCCCACGTGTCTGATGAGTTTTTAGTTAATAGAATATGTGAATTGATGACTAATCTTTTGACACTGGCAAGGGAGATTTAGGGAAAAACAACTTCGTTGTATATGGGACATGATAGAGTGTGTGAAGGTTTCATTTAAGAAGGCTACAGAGGTAGCAAGATTCTTGGGAAGTGCTAGGTTTCACCAAATCAAGTATATGGATTATAGGTTCTGAAAGAGATTGATTGTGTATGGTAATGTGTTTGTAAAGGATAATTGGCTCCTAAAAACTTAGGTGTCAGAGTTGGTGGGTAACATGACAAGAGAAAAATAAATTAAGAGGGAATTATTCAAGTTAATTGAATACCTTCCTGTGCAGTTAAGTTAGCTAGTTAACATATAAAAAAAATCTTCAACCATGGCCTATAAACATATACATTCTATAATGTATTTGAAATCATGACATCTTAGATTCTTACTCAGCACATCTGGCAGGCATCCCAATCTATATTTTACTTTAACTTCTCTTTTTCTAGAAAGACAAGCTATATTTGTTTATGTGTAATCTTTTGGAGCTAGGTCTGTTCCACAGTATTCATCTGCATTACCTGGTAGAGCTCATTAATGGCATTTGCAAGTCACTGATTATCTTGTGATATTCATTTAATGAGGGAATTTAAACTTGTTTAGAGTATATGGGTGTTTTCTCGTGATCTCTTTGCTTATCTGAGTCTTCAACTGTATCCTACACATGTTTGTTCCAATCTTTCTTCTTCACAAATCAGTTTTATTAATGATGGAAAGCAAAGTAAGTGTTGGTTGCTCATTTCTCTGCATAGTGTGCATTATATCCCAAGCAGAGTTTTCATGGATATTTAAAAAATTATTTTTGACATATTTAAAATCTCTGAGTTTCTTTGGGTCTCTGTCCTTCTTTCACAATGGTATTAATATAGGGATGCTATGTTATGTTTATCTTTTATTGTTTTTTATTATTTATCTCTGATATTTTTGCCTTTCTTACTCTTCTCAAGGGACTTAAAATGCTGAGTTGGTCAAGGATATGTACTGTACATCTCCTTTATGAATAACTTATTTTCTCAATAGGATCATTTACAATTAGAGCATAAGAACTCATTATTGCAAAAGGTTCAGACTATAGATTTATGTCTCTCTGTATCTGCTTCCTAAAGTCTGAAATCTTCCTTTCAAAAAGTCATATTGATGAATATGTTGCTTTATAATTGGAGGTATTTTAGTGTGGCATTTAGGAGTGAAGGTCTTGGAGTCAGACAAGGCTGAAATTAAACCCCGGAGTTCTCATTTACTACATGTGAATTTAGTAATTTTAATGAGTCCCAGAAACTATTTATTTGTCAATAAATGGCATAACAGTATACATCTAACTGGGTTACTGGGTCAACTTTATGAATTAATGATATAGAAAAATTAACCATGATATATGACAAATCACAAGCATTTAATTAATCTTTCTCGTTATTGATATTAATCGTTTTTTCTTTTTAAAAGTGTATGTGTGTAAGATTTCTTCATCTAATCACAAATCATTTGCATTCAGAAGTTTGCAGGTTTCAAAACTATCTCTTACATCAATAAATATGGAATTTTTGAACCTTGTTTTCTTAATAAAAATAACATATTAGAACCTGTTTGAGGGTTGCTTTCTATTTTATTTTACTTACTGCTTAGTTTATTCCGCCTTCTTTTAATTTATTCGTTATTCACTTCATCTTTTTGTTCTTACTTTTCTCATCACTCTGGCTTTTCTATTTTTAGCAACAGGATAATTTTTTTGCTTTTTTACATGAAATTTTATTATATATTTTTCTAAATATTATCTGTATTGGTTTTGAGAATTTGCTATAGATGGAGAAGTTTTCCTGAATATTATGACTGGAAAGCAAATGTCAATTATACCATGCTTGCAATGTTTTAAATGAATTATATATGGCAGGGGTCAGAACTCACACACTCTTCTGTCCTTTCTCCACGAATACTAAAAGATCACTTTATGACAAACAATTCTATAGTTGATGCAGAGAAATGTCATGTTGAGGTTAATGCCTGGTTGTTGCTTCTTTTTTTTAAGCATATATTTTTAATAATTATGTCATTTTACTTCATTCATGCTAACTGATGATTCAAATTTTGTACAAATATGTAACATTTTAACTTAAGCAAACAGAATTCAACCCTTATTAAAATTAGAATGACTGAAGAAATACAAGTAATTTTCCATTATGCTATTCTACAATAATAAACATTTATGAAAAATCTAACAGGCTGAATACCAAAGTTCACTGTGGTCCTTCCCCATCTTGTGGTTTTTGCATCTTACTGCAAAACTTCTGTGTTTGCTTCTGTGAAAGAAAGATAACTGAAGGATCATGTTCCAGCTGATAAATGCTTTGCTCACAGGCTTCTGGCCAGAAGTCATCGAATAGTTCACTCAACCAAACCACAGGAGGCTGGAGAATACGTGAGAGCAAGCACATGGCTATGTGATGACTAGGGAACATGTCAGCCACAGTAACCTCTCTCAGGTTTTTTTAGTTTCCTTATATTATTGTTTACTAAGGAATTTTTCAAGGTAAGTACTCAATTGCATTGTTTGCTTTTCCTGATTCTGTTGAAAGGTTCACGCTATATATTTTTTCTCCTATTTTAATGTAGTGTAATGAAGTAAATCAATTATAGCAAACCCTCCTTTTATACCTAGGTCATATTATTATTTTAATATGTTACTGGATATGGATTGCTATTATTTAGAATTTTTGCATCTTTTTCACAAGATACTCTAGCCTGAACATTTATGTCCATGTGGTATTCCGTTAGATTTTAAGAGCTAAATTATATACGCTTATTATAAGATTTTCAGTGTTTCCTCTTTTTCTGTTCTCTGGGAAAGTTTTTGTAAGATTGGTATAATGCCTTCCCTAAATATGAAATAATTAACTGAATAAGCAATCTGGAATATAAATTCTTTATTTAATATAATAATATGTATTTATTTATTTTATTAATAATACATAAATTTAAAGTAAATAACAAAATAAATAAGTTTAAAATGAATGCATATTTTAAAATATAATTTTTAAAAATAGAGCACATTCTTCATACTTCCTATTGTTTTCCAGGTGAAGATTGTGTTTTTTAGAGCAAAGACTCTCCTGATTGGGTTTATGCCAAATGTTGGAGGAGAAGGGGTGTGGACTGTGGGAACTGCTTCACCTACCTCTGTGTAGAACATGATGTAGTGCTGCTTGCATCAGCAACTATACCAGATCCTTCTAAGAAATAATACGTAACATGGGAGAATGTTCATTATCAAGCAACGTGCTGTCCTCTGTGCTAACAAACTTAGCTATTCAGCATAATGCATAATTTGTCTACATGTCTACATCTTCTTTGTTTGGCATATTGTGCCTACCAATATGTAAAGATAGTTTTTTTTTATTGTGTTTTTTAAACAACTCATACTATTTACTCTTAAGCTTATTTTCTTAAAGTTGCTTTTATATTTTTGAAAAGTCTGCGGAACTTAAAGTAATATTATCTTTTTTAACTTCGATATTGGAAGCTTGTGTTTTCTCTCTTTCATTTCTTTCTTGATTAATTCTGCTGCATGAATCCTGCTTCTTTTATAAACGTAATCTTTTAAATGATGCAGTATTACCTTTGGTGACATTTTGATTGTACATTTGTTTCTATGTACCTAAGTTTTATTTCATCATTATTATTTGTTGTCTTCTATTTCTTTAGGTTTATTTTGTACTTTTCCCCAGATGTTTAGGTCATTTGGTATCAGCCATTTTTTTTTTCTAATATGTTCACTTAATGCTTTAAGTTTCTTTCTGAGCACTACTTTATCTGAATTATAAAATGTCTTGCACAACATCTATTCATCATCAAACAGTTTAGATGTTTTCCTCATTATTATTTCAGTTGTTTTCTGTCATTCCTTATACTGAATAGAAATTATGAAAGGATTAAAATGATAGAAGTATACCAGTGAATTTAAGAAGTAAACAAAGCCAATATCTGATTCAATATTTTTTTCTAACATTATTTCAGACATTTGATTTCTAATTTATTCTTAATAGTAGCTATATGTTGCTTAATATTTCCTATGGAATTCCATATAAAATAATAGAGAAATTCTCATATTCATTTGTTAGTATTTATTTTTTATGTTGGAATGCTATGCAAATGTCAAGGAAGTTGAAGAAGTGATTTCATTATGGGGCAAAATCTAATGTAAATTATCTTTACCCCAAATTGTTTCAGAATATAATTGCATAAATTTAAAATATGGGAGAGAAACTGAGGGACTAATGAAAATTTAAAAATGTATTAATAAACAAAGCTAGTAATAATGACCACACTTCTTACATATAGAAGATCCTTTCTCCATAAAGCAAGTTAACACTTTAAGTATTTACCCTGTTTTTTTTAAAAATAATTTATCAAACTACTTTTTAAAGAAATAATAAGTGACAATTTTAAGAGTAGAACTAAATGACAAAAGTTTTTTTTTTTGTTTTTTACTTAGTGATTTAAATGGGAACCTATTGTTAAAATCATAAGAAATAATAGATCAATATCTATTATGAACATAGATGCAAAAGTCTTCAATGAAGTATTAGCCAGATAAATCCAGCAATATAAAAATAATTTATTCTGATCAGGTGTGGTGGCTCATGTCTGTAATCCCAACACTTGGGCAGACTGAGGTGGGCAGATCACTTCAGGTCAGGAGTTCGAGACCAGTCTGGCCAACATGGTGAGACCCCCCATCTCTTCTGAAAATATAAAAATTAGCTGGGCATGGTGGCACATGCCTGCAATCCAAGCTACTAGGAAGACTGAGGCAGGAGAATTTCATGAACCCAGGAGGCAGAGGTTGCAGTGAGCTGAGATTGCACCACCGCAGTCCAGTTTGGATGACAAAGTGAGATTTCACCTCAAAAAAATTAGAAAAATAAAGATAAAAGTAATTTATTCTATGACAAAGTGACATTTATCTCAGAAATGCAAGGTTGATTAAAATCTGAAAATATGTTAATGTCATATATCATAAGAGTAAACTAAAAACCAAATTATTTTAATAGCTGCAAAAAAAAACTGTTGGAAAAATTCAACAAAAATTTGTATCAAAATTTGATGTTTTGATAAAAAACACTCCCAAAACCAGGAATAGAAGGAATCTTTCTCTAGTTGATAAAGGGCATTTATGAAAAACACACAGCTAACTCACACGTAATCGTGAAAAACTGTATGCTTTTTCCCTAAGATAAGGATTAAAAGAGGGATATCTGTTCTCACCATTTCTATTCAGCGTTGAACTAGAAGTACTACTGAGGGCAATTAGGCCAGAAAAATAAACTAAAAGTATCGATACTGGAAATAAACCAAAAAGACTGTCTCTATTCCCAGATGGCATGATCCTATATATAAAAAAATCTAAAGAATTGAGTAAAATTATTGGAACTAATAAACGAATTCAGCAAGTTTGCAGGATACAAGATAAACATGTAAAAATTAATTGTATTTATATATACTTTAAAAAGCAATTAAAAATAAAATTAGAAAACGATTTCATTTATAGTTGCATCAAAAATAATAAAATACTTAAATAAATTTAATAAAAGTACTGTAAGATGTACTCCAAAAACTACAAAATGCTGTTGAAAGAAGTTAAATACTTAAATAATTTTTAAAAATTACATCTTCATGTACTATAAGATTTAACATTGTTAAGAGAAATACTAACCAAATTTCCCTACAGATTCTATGCAGTCCATATCAGATTTTCAGATTACTTGTGGAGTTGATAAGATGAACGTAAACTTTATATAAAATTAAATGGAACCCAGAATAGCCAAAACCATCTTGAAAAAGAAGAGTAAAGTAGGGGGACCCATATTTCCCAATTTTGAAACTCACTAGAAAGCAACAATAATCAAGGTGGTGTGATACTAGCAAAATGATAAAAGTATAAGCCATGGAATAAAACTAAGAGTCCAAAAATAAACCCATAGATCTATAGTTATTAATTTTCTAGAACTTTACTAAAACTGTGTGATGGTGAAAGAATGATAATTTCAACAAACTGTCCTGGGACATCTGAATCATCACATACAAAAGAAAAAAGTTAAACTCACACTATATAAAAATTAACTCAAAATAAATTAAATTTAAATACAGGAGCAAAAACTATACAATGCTTAGAAGAAACTATAAGGGCCAACTTTTTGACCTTATACTTGGCAAGGGATTCTTAAATGCAACACAACAAGCATTAGCAACAACAACAACAAATAGATAAACTAGACTTCATCAATATTAAACATTTTTACATTTCAAAGACACCATCAAGACAATAAAAAGGCAACCTATGTAATGGGATAAAACATCTACAAGTTACATATCTGATAAGAGGCTTGTTTCCAGAATATATAAAGAGAACTTACAACTCAGTAAGAGATACAAATAACTCAAATTTTTTAAATGAGTAGATAATGTTAATTAACATTTCTTTAAGTAAGATTGCAAATAACCAATAGGCAAATGAAAAGATACTCAATTTAATTCATCATCAGGTAAATTAAGTCAAAAAGATAATGAAATACCACCTTATACCCACTAGGAAGTCTAGAACTAAAAAGTCAGATAATAAATGCTGGCAAACAAGTGGAGAAAGCAGAACCCTCATATAGTGCTGGTGGAAATGTAAAATGGTAAAGCGTCTTTGAAAAATAATCTGGTGACTCCTTACGTGATTACACAGAGATTTTCCAAATGGCCCAGCAATCCCACTCCTAGGTACATACACTTGGAGAAATGAAAATTACATTTACAAAGAAACTTGCACAAAAACATTTGCAGCAATGTTATTCATAATAGTCAAAAGGTATAAACAATTCAAATGCCCATCAACTGATGAATAAATAAACAAAATGTGGTATGTACGTGTAAAGTAACATTATCCAATTATAAAAAGGAATGAGGGAGGATAAGGTCCAAGAATCACTTGAGGTCAAAAGTTGCAGACCAACCTGAACCACGTAATAGAAATGAAATATTGGATGCATAGTATAACAGGATGAACCCTGAAAACATTATGTTAAGTGAAAGAAGTCAGTCACATAGGACTACATAGATAATTCCATTAATATAAAATGTCCAAAACAAGGAAGCCCATAGAAACAAAAACTAGGTGAGTGGTTGACTAGGGTTGAAGGAAAGAGAAGGATCACAGAGTGGTGATAGCTAATGTGTACCAAGTTTCTTTTTGTAGTGACAAAAATGTTCTAAAATTGCTTGCAAATATAGATGCTCTTCAACTTGCAATGAGGTTATGTTTTAATAAACTCATCATAAGTTTAAAATACTGCATGTCAAAAATGTATTTAGTATGCCTAAACTACTAGAATATTATAGCTTAGCCTCTCCTACTTCAAATGTGCTCAGAAAACTTACATTAGCCTGAAGTTAGGCAATGTCATCTAACACAAATCCTATTTTATAATGAAGTGTTGAATATCTCATATAATATATTGAGTGTTGTACCAAAAATAAAACAAAGAATGGCTGTATGGTTATGTAAAGTATGGTTTCCACTGAATACATATCACTTTCACACCATGGTGAAGTTGAAAAGTTGTAAGTTCATTGAAAGTTGGGAATGTCTGTATCTGTGAATATACTAAAAACCATTGAATTCTTTATCTTAAATGTGTTAATCATTTGTCCTGTGAACTATATTTCAGTGAAACTGCTTTAAAAATATTCTTTGACAACTGTATTATACATGAATATGTAGTCAAAACCAAAGTTGTAAAGGAACAAATGCAATGATTTCTACAATTTTACAAGTGCTTGATATACAACCCAAGCTACAAATAGAGCCCTGTGTCAAGCAGCATATGCCAATTTATCCAGCATTTTTGTAGGACATCCTGTTGATGCTAGAGATGGCAGCCATGGCTCATTCCTTCATTTCCTCAGGACTGTGAGGTTCTTGATTCATCCTCATAAAGATGTCAATGATATGATATCCTAGGGGTCCGGGGGAACTACTATTCCAAGGCAAGTTGGTGTTTCAGGAAAAAGCCCTCCCCATTTCCTTTGAATATATCCATAAAATTAATAACTTCTAGACTGCACAATGTATGTGAGAGGGAAGCCACATTTTCCTGCAAAATGGCATTCATAAAGACTTTCTAAAGCTGCGGGGAAACCCTTCAGTGTGAGGCAATTTATAACCCATCACTATGTTCTTTACACACACAAACACACACACACACACACACCCCAACTCAAAGATTTATAGTCTTATCACTGAATTAAAAACAACTTGCAGAGCCAACTTTGTCTTCTATCTGAGCCTGGAAATGACAGCTGAAATTTTATTTTCCCTTATCTACCTCCAGCAGGGTTTACTGGGTGAACAAAAGGGTTTCACCTTTCACCAATCAAAGAGGAACATGAAACTCTCAAGCAGCCCTCCCTGTTGATGAACCGGGCTCAATGGTGATGCAAAGATGATTCGTGGCTTTTCAGTTATGTGAAATGTAAGAGCAGTTCAAACTTAATGCCTAATACATGTTTACTAGGCACTGAACAATACATTTTTGAATGTGTTCAATTAGTTTGAATTATTTTGCATACACTCAATAAAAATTACATGTTTTCGGCCGGGCGCGGTGGCTCAAGCCTGTAATCCCAGCACTTTGGGAGGCCGAGACGGGCGGATCACGAGGTCAGGAGATCGAGACCATCCTGGCTAACACGGTGAAACCCCGTCTCCACTAAAAAAATACAAAAAATTAGCTGGGCGAGGTGGCGGGCGCCTGTAGTCCCAGCTACTCGGGAGGCTGAGGCAGGAGAATGGCGTAAACCCGGGAGGCGGAGCTTGCAGTGAGCTGAGATCCGGCCACGGCACTCCAGCCTGGGAGACAGAGCGAGACTCCGTCTCAACAAAAAAAAAAATTACATGTTTTCATTCATAGATTTTTATAAATTTTTATTTTGCTATTTACCAAGGTATCTAAGCACACTTTAAAATAGGCACACATAGATATCACACTGTCTTAGTCCATTCAGACTGCTATGCCATAAATTGGTTTGCTTCTAAACTAAAAAATCTATTTCTCACAGTCTGGGGGCTGGGAAGTCCAAGATCAACGTGACACCAGATTTCGTGTTTGGTGAACAATCACTTCCTCAGAGATGGCCATCTTCTCTTTGTAGCCTCATGTGACAGAAGGGTCAGTGTGGAGATCTCTCTGGGATCTCTATTATAAGGGGATGAATTTCATTCATGAGCGTTCCACCCTTATAACCTAATCACCTCCC
This sequence comes from Trachypithecus francoisi, assembly GCF_009764315.1. NCBI lineage: Eukaryota > Metazoa > Chordata > Mammalia > Primates > Cercopithecidae > Trachypithecus > Trachypithecus francoisi. Next base: position 172,859,739 of record NW_022681454.1, on the reverse strand, counting down.
AAAGGTTCTACAACCCAAAACCGTCACCTAGAGTATTAGGATTTCAACATATAAATTTTGAGGGAATGCAGACATTCAGTCTATTGCACATACCATAATACTGTGTCACTTTATAAAGCGTCATGACTTTATATACGCAATTTATGCTCAGAGCAATTCTTGAAGACAAATACGATCTCCATTTTACAGATAAGAAAACTGAGGCTCAGAGAGACGAAGTCACTTGATCAATGTCTGGCCATGAGCAGGTCATAGAACTGAGATTTGTTCCCAAACCTAGCTAAATCTCCGACTCTAAAATTAACTTTTATTCACTATAAATTAACCATAAATATCAATCAGGTTCAGTGGCATGCCTCTGTGTGTATGTTTACTTTGCTTATTTATTTGGACATAGTCAGAAAATAATTGTTACTATTTAGTTCATTATGTTTACTATAATTTGTTCACATGTTTGACATTGTATATTTCCCAACACTGTTACTTAGAATATAGAGATTTGTGACAGTTATACCTACATTGTTCACTGTATACTTCATCATTATAAACTTACTTAATTTTTCACTTTAAAATAGATTTTTACCTGTGTCGGATAAAGAAAGTATATAATAAAAAAGATTAAGAAAACAAGTGCTGCTAAGCATTGAATTCTGATGTTCAATATATTTGTGTTCAAAATCACACGCATACAAGCACTGTATACACAGGCATGTGATTATCATAATCTAATCAGATTCTATCTGTAATTAAGGTGAAGCAAGAGGCAAAGCCTTTCTTGTTGAATAGTGGGATTATTGATAATATTTTCATTAGGTCCCTTCAAGGTAAATCAAGAATCTTTCGGTCCAGCACAGAGGCTCACACCTGTAATCCCAGCACTTTTGGAGGTTTATGTGAAGTCTTTTTACTTTTTTGATGTGGGTATTTATTTCTATAAACCTTCCTTTTAGAACTGCTTTCTGCTATATCCTATATGTTTGGGTATGCTGTATTTCAATTTTTATTTTTCTCAACCAGTTTCTAATTTGTTCATTAATCTAATTATTTTTCAGGAACACATTATTTTATTTTATTTCTATGGATTTGTACAGGTTCCAATGTTCCTTCTGTTATTGGTTTCCAATTTTATTTTGTGGTGATCAGAAAAGATGTTAGATATGATTTTAATTTTAAAAAAAATTGTTAAAGACTTATTTTGTGACCTAACATACGGTTTATCCTGGATCACTTGAAGCCAGGAATTTGAGACCAGCCTGGGCAAAATTTTGAGACCGTTTCTCTACAAAATGTTAATAAATTAGCCAGGTGTGGTGGCGCCTACCTGTAGTTCCATCAACTACAGAAGTAGAGTTGGGAGAATCGCTTGAGCTCAGGAGTTTGAGGCTATAGTGGCTTATTTCCACACCACTGTAGTGTGGCTTGGGTGACAGAGTGAGACTGTGTCTCTAATTTAAAAAAGGATATTTAAAAGAAATTTTAATTAAAGTTTTTTTTTTTTTTTGCCTTTTTGCTTGCCTGCGTTCTCATTGGTCAACTGATACTTTCAATACCTGCAAAAACTGGGACATGTACCTTCCAATGAGAGTATTTATATCATGTTCCAGGAGTAGCTGAATTTTACAGAGAGGAAAAAAATAACAACAACAACAACAACAACAAAAAGAAACTCATTTTGTGTTCTGGGTCTTAAATTTGGGTGTTTAATTGATGCAATAAATATAAGAAGTAGAAAAAAAAACTTATCAAACCTACAAAGTTATTTCTGATGTCCTTGGGGCAACACATCAAACTCCAAGATGACATTCTGGTTATATGCTTTGATACCAGTCAGTCTGTGAAGTTGTTATTTAGGTTTTGCAAAAAAATATGTATAACTGCAAAGTGATTTCATGACACTTGTGTTTTGCAATACATTGTTACTAAAAAAGCTTTAAAATATTTACTATTATTTTGTATCATAGCACCTCACACTTTTATATTGATATGATAAATCTACTTCCTTTATGTATTAATGATGTATATTTAGTTGTTCTTTTATAATTCTACATGATGCTTTTTAATGTTTTTTGTCTGTTTTTGTTTGTTTGTTTGTTTTGGGGGGGTGGAGTTTTGCTTTTGTTGCCCAGGCTGGAGTGCAATGGCACCATCTTGGCTCACTGCAACCTACGCCAACCAGGTTCAAGTGATTCTCCTGCCTCAGCCTCCCAAGTAGCTGGGATTACAGGCATGTGCCACTACACCCAGCTAATTTTGTGTTTCTTGTAGAGACGGGGTTTCTCCGTGTTGGCCAGCTGGTCTGGAATTCCCATCCTCAGATGATCTGCCCGCCTCGGCCTTTTAATGTTTTATTACAACCCTATAGTGTTTAAATACACTTGTAACTCCTTTAAATTTAGGATGTATAGCCCATTCATAATTATTGCTATAGGACATGTGGTTTTGCTTTTGTCATCTTTATATTATTACTAATATTATTATCATTTTTATTTCTATTTCTTCCATTTTTATGTGGTTACTAGTTTTTACAATTCAGTTGAATGCTTATTTTTAATCTATATCACCTTAAAACCAACCATCTGAGACAAGCGAATATGAAAATTTTTTTTCTCTATCCACTTTCGCTACTCAATTTTCAGTCTTTGTCAATAAATTATTAAGAAATTTTAACAGTTATGTTGTATTATTTTTTTCTAATATTCTCATACATTAAATTTTACATATAATTGAAGCATAATCATCAATTGGTTTTAATATTTCCAAGAATTTCCTTTATAAATATTTCATAATGCTTAGGAAGCCTTTATTTGATGGTAGGAATGCCTGAAAATCTCATATCTTGCATTTGTCTTCACAAAAAAAGTTAATTTTGCTGGGTATAAAATTTTAGAATTCAAAACTTATATTTGAACAATCTTATACATGTAAAGCTTTGGTATTAAAACATTTAGTATTTCAGTTAACATGTTAAATAACAACATAATTTTTAATAATTTTTAAAACTTTATTTTTATTTATTTATTCTTTTCGAGACAAGGTGTCACTCTGTCACTCAGGCTGGAATGCAGCGGCACAATCTCGGCTCACTGTAACCTCTGCCTCTCAAGCTCAAGTGAGCCTAGTACCTGAGCCTCCTGAGTAGTTAGAACTGCAGGCATGCACCACCATATTTGGCTAATTTTTGTATTTTTTGTTTAGACAAATGTTTCACCATGTTGCCCCGGCTGGTCTCAAACTCCTGGGCTCAAGCGGTCTGCTCACCTCAGCCTCCCAAACTGCTGGGTTTACAGGTGTGAGCCACCATGCGTTGCTTAAACTATTTTTTGGTGAGGATTTTTAGCTTTATTTACTTAAAATATTTCAATATTACTTAGAATATTAGATGAAAATGTTAGAATAAATAAATACTTAGAATATTTGATGAAAAGGTCATATTGATAGTGCTGGAGATTTTGTTGGTTGTCACAGTATTTCTGGAAAGATGTTTAGCAGAATGTAACAAAAGTGATACAAAATGTTAGAGGTTATTTGAGCTGATGAAATTACACGCTAAAAAAAAAAATTTTGCAAACTCAAGCACTATACAAGAATTATTATTTAATTCAGATGAACGTTATAACATTTTATTTCTCATTGTCTATGCCAACGCCTATCTGTTTCATCCATTTGAGAGTCTATTTCAGATAAACCAATTATCTCCATGTTTACTTTCTACTGGCTTCCTCAATCTTAATAACTGTAATAATTTATTGTTTTATATCTGTGTTTATTAGTTCTCCATATTCTGAGAATCCCACAGTATCTTCTATTATACAAACATGATTTCCTACTTTTGTACTACATATTCTCCAAGTATAATTTAAACCTCTTTTGTTTTAGATACCCGAATACTGAAAACTGACAGCATGTGACAGTTTATTTCATCGGCTTGTAAAGATATCCACTGCAGTTACGTATCTTAAAATCACAAGCTCAAGTTTTTGTTTTTTTTATTTGTTTATTTTTTGTTTTTCTTTCTTTGTTTGTTTTGAGATGGAGTTTTGCTCTTGTCATCCAGGCTGGATGGCAATGGTGCGATCTTGGCTCACTGCCACCTCTGTCCCCCGGGTTCAAGCAATTCTCCTGCCTCAACCTTCCAAGTAGCTGGGAATACAGGCACTCGCCACCATGCCTGGCTAATTTTTGTATTTTTAGTAGAGATGGGGTTTCACCATGTTGGCCAGGCTGGCCTCAAACTCCTAACCTCAGGTGATCCACCCACCTCAGCCTTCCAAAGTGCTGGGATTACAGGCATGAGCCACCACGCCTGGCCACAAGCTCCAGTTTTATGGAGATCTTCTATTATTGGAAATGTGAACCTTTTCTAAAGTTTCTTCTGATTTCTGCAGTAAATTATTTTCAATAATATGATTTACTTGAGTCTTAAAAATTATGCGATGTTTTATTTAAGACATGTGAGGTCCCATTTTGCCATTTTATCTTTGAATTCTACAGGGCAGCATCAGTTAGCATGTGAGGGCCAGCAGACAAATTGAAGGTTACACTTGGCTATATACTTTGTCTAGCTGTGCAGTCATCAAATCCTCTTTTCAGACGTATTGCTAGGCAGGGGAATTTATTTCAGCTTCCAGTTACTAATGAGATTATACAAATTATCTTTTTTCTGTAGGAGAAGTAGCATCTTTCTCTCAGTCCATATTATAGATTCTCTATTATTTCTATGCAAGGGATGCAAAACCACTTGGATGGAATACTGCTAGAGATTGCCTCTTTCTCCATTCCTACTTCAGGAATTTTATTGGTTTTAATTTGCATATCCCATAATAAGCCATTAATTTATTTATCTAGTTCTACTTCCTTATTTTTAGAAACAAAACATTAAATTGATCAAAAATCTAACATGAAATATGCTTGCACTCATAGGTGGGAACTGAACAATGAGAACACTTGGACACAGGAAGGGGAACATCACACACTGGGGCCTATTGTGGGGAGGGGGGAGGGGGAGGGATAGCATTAGGAGATATGCCTAATGTAAATGACGAGTTAATGGGTGCAGCACACCAACATGGCACATGTATACATATGTACCAAACCTGCACGTTGTGCACATGTACCCTAGAACTTAAAGTATAATAATAATAATAAAGAAATATACTTGCAGAATATTTGACGAAAAGGTCATATTGATAGAGTACTGGAGATTTTGTTGGTTGTCATAGTATTTCTAGAAGGATGCTGGGCAGAATGCAACAAAAGTGATACAAAATATTGGAAGCTATTTGAACTGATAAAATGACAGTTATTGCTACAAAGAAATCATTAGAGATATTCAGAAATCTTTAAACTATACATGTGTTTAGTATTATATATATCAGTAAGATTTTATATTGGATTTAAATATTTAAAACAAAGATATTCAAAAATAATTATGGAATACAATGAAATAATTACATTTATGGATTTATAAATATTTCTTGAAAATCTTGTTATAAATGAGATTCATTAGCATGTCAAAATATTCAAAAGTAATATTAAATGAAATGAGGTTAGGTTAAAATATTAAAACAAAGAACTGATAATAATATAAAAGATAGAAGATAGATTATATTTTGAGATAGTGATATTTTATCTTTATATTTTGAGGTGTTTTCTCTATTTTGTATAATAAGTATAGATTACATTCATCAAATAAAAATTATGATGAAATTACTGCAATAATTTCTTGGGGCTAAGTGGTTTTCTAATTTTACTTATAACTTCTTTCTTAATTTGTTATGAGCACATTTTGAAGAGAATGTAAAATTCAATATACTGGTCTGAGACATTGTTAACTATGGACTTTATTAGTCTTCACCTCTTCCTATATGGATGCTATGATAAAATCGTACTGCAATATCACAGCAGTGACCTGTTTCTTTGTGTACTATGGTTTGACAATATAAGAAAAATTTAAGTAAAATTAATTATATTAAATATTTTTATGTAGTTACCAATTGGGATAATTGAAGATGTGCATGTTCATTAGTTGCTTCTGTGTGTGTGTGTGTGTGTGTCTATATGTGTGTGTGTGTGTGTGTGTGTGTTTGACTACAGTTCCTGGAGACATAAATATGACTCGACTTTTTTTTTTTTTTTTTTTTGAGATGAAGTCCCGCTCTTGTCACACAGGCTGGAGTGCAACGGCACGATCTCGGTTCACTGCAACCTCCACCTCCCCAGTTCAAGTGATTCTCCTGTCTCAGCCTCCCCAGTAGCTGGGATTTCAGGTGCCTGCCACCACGTCCAGCTAAATTTTGTATTTGAATTCCTGCCCTCAGGCCATCTGCCCGCCTCGGACTTCCAAGACTCAACATTTTGTGCTTCATTATGTCATATTTTCTATTTAGTAGAATTATTTCTTTAAATTTTCAATTAAATCTTATATTTAAAACAAATTATATTAGACCTACTATTTGAGTTTCTGAAAAGATTATATAGGTTAAAAAGATCATATAGTTTTTAAATGAAAAAATTAGCAACACTAACAACATCAGTATTCTATTCAAAAATGTATATTTTCAATTAAAACTCAAAATAATGCTGGTGTATAAAATATATTATAAATGAATACTCATATATGTATATTAGAGCATGTATTTTAAAAGGATATTAAAATATGCTAATAAATATGCATGATGTTTATAGATTTATCACATTGAAATGCAGACAATATTTAAAGTAAATAGCATACAATTTTACAATACAATCGTATGCAAATATGATTATATACAACATTGATATTGATCATGTCTGTCACCGCTACAAAACAGTTTTTTAAATACAGACTTTAAAATTTTGTTGGATAGCATATCATGTTGGTAGATATTTTGCGTGTTTATATTATTTTAAAATTAAATGGCTAATGTGGAATAATAAGTTTTAAAAAATGATTCACAAGTTACTGTCAACTTATGTTGGTATATACATCATGTTTATTTTTATTTTTTCATACTCTCAAGGTATAAAAAGCACATCTGCTATCTGAATATTTTTATTGAAGTGCTGCAGAAATTGAAATAGTTTCTACTCCTGAACACTAAAATATCACCTGTTTTTGGTTAGTTAATTGAACTAGTAATTATTCTTGAACATGTGGGTTGGTTGTTTTCTGCCTGAAATAATTACTCAATGAAGCTTACACTAGGGCTATCAGCAGGAAGCTAACAATTGGGGTGTTGGTAGAAGAATGTACATAACACTTCTGTGTCTGCTGCCAGATGGAGAAGCAGATGGGTGTGTAATACATGCAAAACTAACTACATGATCTAAAATCTGCTTACTACCCATTATGAACAAGGTCAAGATTTCTGAAAATCAAATTTATCCAACAGATTACTTAAAATTAGATAAGAGCAGGTTTTCATTAATAAGTCTATATTTTACCTGCAAATTATATTTGAGCCAAATAGTATATTTATTTCCTGTTACTAAAATGTATAGTAATGCTAATTTTTATAAATTTACATGACTAATCAGGTAGTTATGAAGGGGAACATCACACACCAGGGCCTATCATGGGGAGGGGGGAGGGATTGCATTGGGAGTTATACCTGATGTAAATGACGAGTTGATGGGTGCTGACGAGTTGATGGGTGCAGCACACCAACATGGCACAAGTATACATATGTAACAAACCTGCACGTTATGCACATGTACCCTAGAACTTAAAATATAATAATAAAAATAAATAAATAAGTAAATAAATAAATAAAAAGAAAAATAAAATGAGACTACTTCTTAGTGTTTCTTTTTTATGTCTTTCCCAGAGTAAAGATTTAAACAATTAAACAATTATTTGGTAAAAATATCTCCTAAAGTGTGGTAAATAGAGGTTTCAGTTTGAAGACAAATTTACATTTGTACCATGTAGGCCTGTGTATACATGAGCATCGATACACACATGCATATGATTTATTATAATTACTGCATTCTGCTATCCTAGAGAAAGAAGTTCAAATTTGTCCAACATATTTGTTTAATATATTCATTGGGCTTTTAAACTTAGTTACATGATTCCTATAAAAACATTATTTAATGTTTAACATTCCCATAAAACATTAATTAATCAGTGTTACTCAAAGCAAAGTGCACTTATTTCAGATAATCCCTAGTTACGCATCAAGGTTTCCTTACGTGTTTGTCATTACAAAGGAAAAATTAAACTACCGAAGAATGTGTTCATGTCACTAACTCAAAAAGGGAAGTTAATCATAACAATCAGAAAATAACACTCAAAAAGTACATATGTACATTCCCAGTAAATCTGGAAAGGAAAATCCAGATAGTTACACACACGGTCTGCTTACCTGAAGGCAGTAGCTGCTAGATTCATTCTAGTAGGAATACTTAGGAAGTAATTTGGCTAACTGCTGGTGGTTGAGTGTGATCTAGCATGAACAAATAACCTCATGCTCAACCACCAACTAGCATGGGTTTTACTTCCAGGACTCCCACCAGTTACTTGTTGTGAGGATCTAAGAAAGATCTCATAGCTTTGACAAGCGGGAGGGAAGGGGGGAGCGATTCTTCTGGAATATGCCCAGAGTCTTCTCCATTAACAAAGGCCTCCTCTCTAGTTCTTTACCAGAGCCTTACACAGCTGGATAAAAAGCATTTTTCCCACTCCAGGCCTCTACGGTCTTGTTGTCTTACCTAACTGGGTGGGAAGCAAAACAACATAAGAACAGCTTCAAAGTTCAGAGGCCAAAGACACAAACTCGCTAAATGAGACTTACTCATAAGACTACAGAATGTTTCTCCTTCATTCCATACTCTACCACAGCATCAATAGAGTTTCACTGTAATGATAGTGGACTATCGGCGAAGGACCTGCAAGATGTAGACTCACTCTGAGGAGATGTCCATAGAAAAACCCAAAATCAAGAGGGGAGATTAAATAACGACACTGTAGGGATTTGAAGTATCAGGCATGGTATGGTAATCATTCAACAAATTCAGGCTCCTCTTCAAATACACGCAATTTCTCACAGTAGAGGATTCTTTTTTCAATTACTCTTATCCAATACTACATGCTCAACTTTCAACAAAGTTTACAATAACCACAGAAAAACAAAGACAAAAAATATGTAAAGATGCAAAGCAAGCATCAGAACCAGACTCACATATGACACCAATGTTAAAATTACCGGGTAGGGAATTTACAATAACTATGACAATATGTTAAGGACTCTAGTGAATAAAATAGACAACATGTAAGAACAGATAGGTAATATAAGAAGAGAGATGAAAGTTCTAAAAAAGAATCACAAATAAATATTGGAAATGAAAAACATTATAACAAGAGTGAAGAATGACTAGAAGGACTCACAAGTACATGTGACACTGCTGAGGAAAGCATCACTGAGCTTAACATAGATCAATGGAAACTTCTCGTTTTAAATTGCAAAGATAAAAAATGCAGAAGACTTTGGGAGGCCGAGACGGGCGGATCACGAGGTCAGGAGATCGAGACCATCCTGGCGAACACGGTGAAACCCCGTCTCTACTATAAAAAATACAAAAAAACTAGCCGGGCGAGGTGGCGGGCGCCTGTAGTCCCAGCTACTCGGGAGGCTGAGGCAGGAGAATGGCGGAAACCCGGGAGGCGGAGCTTGCAGTGAGCTGAGATCCGGCCACTGCACTCCAGCCCGGGCGACAGAGCGAGACTCCGTCTCAAAAAAAAAAAAAAAAAAAAAAAATGCAGAAGAGATCATCCAAGACCTGTAAAAAAGTTCCAAAGACATAACATGCTCCTAGTTAGGATGCCAGAAAAATAAGAATGGAAATGAAAAGGAAGAAATATTTGAAGTAACAATGTCAGAGAACAATTAAACGGTAACAACAGACCAAATCACAGATACAGAAAGCGAGGAAACAACAATTACGATTAAAACACAAACCTGCGGCCGGGCGCGGTGGCTCAAGCCTGTAATCCCAGCACTTTGGGAGGCCGAGACGGGCGGATCATGAGGTCAGGAGATAGAGACCATCCTGGCTAACACGGTGAAACCCCGTCTCTACTAAAAAATACAAAACACTAGCCGGGCGCGGTGGCGGGCGCCTATAGTCCCAGCTGCTCGGGAGGCTGAGGCAGGAGAATGGCGGGAACCCGGGAGGCGGAGCTTGCAGTGAGCTGAGATCCGGCCACTGCACTCCAGCCTGGGCGACAGAGTGAGACTCCGTCTCAAACAAACAAACAAACAAACAAACAAAAAACCACAAACCTGCAAGCAAGTAACTGTACCTAGACAAGCAATATTCAAACTACAGAAAACGAAGACAAAGTTTATGTAACTTTTCTTTTCTTTGCCATAAAAGTTAAGAAGCTATCATTTAAAAAAAGTGTTATAACTGTAAATTTTTTTTTTGAAAATTCATTGTAACCACAAAACAAAAATCTAAAATAGATACTCTTAAATAGCACAGAATCAAAAAGTACTACCAGGAAAAAAAAAAAAAAAAAAAAAAAGTCACAGAGGAAGACAATAACAGAGGAAGAAAGAAAGCATTATAAAGCCATCAGAAAACAGGGAGGAAAATGGCAGTAGTAACACTTTACCTATCCATAATAACCTTGAATGTAAATGAATTAAATTCTCCTATTAAAAGACATAGAGTGACTGAATGGATAAAAAGACAAGACCCAACTATATGCTGCCTAAAGTACTCACTTCACCTCTAAAGACATGCACAAACTGACTATGAAAGGATGCAAAATATATTCCATGCAAATGCAAATCTAAAAAGAGTAGAACTAGCTATATTTGTATCGGACAAAATAGACTTTAAGTGAAGAACAGTTAAAAGTAAAAGAAGGGCATAATATAATAATAAAGGGGTCAATACAGCAAGAGTATAAAACTCAACATCCCACTGTCAGCCATGGACAGATCATTTGGACAGATAATCAATGAAGAAACATTGGAGTTAAACATCACTGTAGACCAAATGGACCTAATAGACATTTACAAATATTCCATACAACAATTACAGAACACATGTTTTTCTCAACAGCACATAGGACATTTTCCAGGATAAACCATATGTTAGGTCACAAAATAAGTCTTAACAATTTTTTTAAAAATTAAAATCATATCAAACATCTTTTCTGACCACCACAAAATAAAATTAGAAACCAATAACAGAAGGAACATTGGAAACTGTACAAATACATAGAAATTAAATAAAATAGTATGTTCCTGAATAATAATTAGGTTAATGAAGATATTAGAAACTTGTTGAGAAAAGTAAAAATTGAAATACAGCATACCCAATCATATACGACATAGCAGAAAGCAGTTCTAAAAGGAAAGTTTATAGAAATAAATACCCACATCAAAAAAGTAGAAAGACTTCACATAAACAACTTAATGATGTACCCGAAGGAACTAGAACAGCAAAAACAAACTAAACTCAAAATGAGTAAGACTAAAAGAAACAATAACTATTATAGAAGAAATAAAATTGAGGGTAAAAAATTTTTAAAAAAATCAAGTCAAAAAGTTGGTATTTGAAAAAATAAGCAAAATAAACAAACCTTTAGCTAGAATTAGCTAAGAAAAAAAGAGACATTACAACTGATACCATAGAAATGCCAAGAACTGTTAGAGTCTATTATGAATGACCATACGCCAACAAATTGGAAAGCCTAGAAAAAATAAATTCCTGAACACGTATAACCTATCAAGATTGAATCATGAGGAAACAGAAAATCAGAACATTCTAATAAAGAGTAACAAAATTGAAGCAGTAATAAAAAATCTTATATAAAAAAGACCAGAGGTGGATGGTTTCACTGCGAAACTCTCCCAAATAGAGAATATCCAGTGTTAATTATACTGAAACTATTTCGGAAAATTTCAGGGGAAAGAATATTTCTAAACTCATTCTATGAGGCCAGATTTTCCATGATACCAAAATCAGACAAGAACACAACAGAAAAACCACCCAATTATCACTGATGAACATAAATGCAAAAATGCTCAATAAAATATTAACAAACAGAATGCAGCAATACATTAAAAGTTTATTCATTAGGATAAAGTGGTACTCATTCCAATGATGGAAGAATAGTTCAACACACACAAAACCAATAAAAGTGATGCATAACATGAACATAATCATGCACATTTAATAAAATTCAACATCTATTTATGATAAAAACTTCCAATATACTAAGTATAGTAGGAACACACCTTAAAACAATAAACCCACATATGACAAACCCACAGCTAACATCATACCAAACAGGGAAAAATTGAAAGACTTTCTGCTAAGATCTGAAAGAAGACAAGGATGCTCACTTTCACTACTTTTATTCAACATAGTATTGGATGTCCTAGTCAGAGCAGTTGGGCTGGGCGAAAAAAAGAACATCAAAATCGGAAAGAATGAAGTCATATTAGCCTTGTTCACAGGCAACATGATCCTACATTTAGAAAAACCTAAAGACTGATACATGAATTTAGTGAAGTTGCAGATAGTAAAGAAATACAAACATCACCACATTTCTATACACCAACAGTAAACAATCTGAAAAATAAATCAGGAAAGCAATCTCGTTTACAATAGCTATTGAAAATAATAAAATACCTAGCAAAAAAATTAATAAAAGAAGTGAAAATCCGTGCAAGTAAAACTATTGAACACTGATGAAAGAAATTAAAAAGGAAATTAAAAAATAGAAAAATATCTTATGCACATGGAGTGAAAGAATTAATATTGTTGAAATGGCCACACAACCCAAAGTGATGTACAGGTTGAGTGAAGACCCTATTAAAATGCCAATGGCATTTTTCACATAAATAAAGTAAGTAACCCTAAAATTTGTAGAGAATTACAATAGTCACCAAATGACCAAAGCAATCCTGAGGAAGAATAAAGTTGAAGATAACAGCTTACCAGACTTCAAAGTATACTACAAAGCTACAGTAACTAAAACAGCATGGTATTGGCATAAAAGCAGACAACATAGACCAATGGAACAGAACAGTTAATTCAGAAATAAATACATTTACAGCCAACTCATTTTTGACAGAGGTTCTTGGAACATATATTGGAGAAAGAACAGTCTATTCAATAAATAGTGCTAGCATATGCAGAAGAAACTAGACTCCTAGCTCTCACTATACACAAAAATTTAATAGAAAATGGATTAAAGACTTACATGTAAGTCTTGCAAATGGGAAACTACTATATGGAAACTTTGGGGAAATGCTTCAAGACATTAGTTTGGGAAAATATTTTTTATAACACCTGAAAAGCATTAGAAACAATAGCAAAAATAGGCAACTGGGATTACTTCAAGCCAGAAAGTTTCTGCACAATGAAGGAAGCAATCAACAGGATGAAGAGACAATCTACAGAATAGGACAAAACATTTGCAAATTATCCATCTGACAAAGGCTTCATAACCAGAATATACAAGGAACTCAAACAACTCAATAGTGGAAAAAAATAAAATAAAAATAAAAACAATTTCAAAATGCACAAATTACCTGAAAACACATTTTACAAAAGAAGACATACAAATGGACAAAAGATATATTAAACAATATTCAACATTACTAATAATCAGGGACATGTAAATCAAAACCTTAATGACATATCATGTAACCCCAGTTGGGATAGCTATGAAATATTATTCAGCCATAGAAAAGAAAGAAATGCTGTCATTTGTAACAACATAGAACTGGTGGGCATTATGTAAATGAAATAAGTCAGGCATTGAAAGATGAATATCACATGTTCTCATTCGTATGTGGGAACTAAAAAATATTTATCTCATGAAGGTAGAGAGTATAATAATGGTTACCAGCAGTTGCCAAGAATAAGGAGGAGGAGGAATAAAGAGAGTTGTTTAATGTTTCCAAAAATACAGTCAGAAAAGTGTTCAACAGCACAGTCAGGTGACAACGGTTAACAATAATTTCTTGTGTATTTTAAAATAGCTGGAAGAGAAGATTTGGAATGCTTCAAACACAAAGAAATAATAAATGTTTGAGATGATAGATATCCTAATTACCCAGGTTTTATCACAATACATTGTCTGCATGATCAAAATATCACATATATTCCATAAAAATGTACAATTATGATGTATGAACTAAAAACTGTGCCCTTCATAAGTAAGAAAGATATTAAGACATTTCCACACAAGCAAAAGCGGAGGCCATTTGTTACCACCAGGCCCTCCTTGAGAGAAATGCTTAAGGGAGTCCTGCAGGATGAAATGAAAGGACACTAGAGAGTGACTAAAAGACATATAAAGAAGTAAAAAGTTTCAATAGAGGTAAATACATGGGCAAATATAAAAGCAACATTATTTTAGCCATAGTTTGTAACATCACTTTTTGTTTTTTACATGATTTTAAAGACTGATACAGATGGGTGCAGTGGCTCACACCTGTAATCCCAGCAGTCTGGGAGGCCAGGGCAGGCGGATCACTTGAGAAGGGGGTTAATGACAAGACTGGGCAACATGGCAAAAACCCATCTCTACTAAAAATGCAAAAATTAGCTGGTGTGGTGGCGGGTGCCTATAATCCCAGCTACTCAGGAGGCCGTGACATGAGAATTGCTTGAACCTGGGAGGCAGAAAGTGCAGTGAGCCGAGATCATGCCACTTCACTCCAGCCTGTGCAACATAGGAAGACTCTGTCTCAAAATAAATAATAAAAAGAAAAAACTAATACTTTAAAAAAAAATTACTCTAAATTCTAGTAGGATTATAAATTTTAACTCCACATTTTGTTTTCTACATAATTTAAATGAACTTATGCATTTAAAAATATTTTTAGTTTATGTTTTGGGTGACATCAACAACTGAAAGGGGAGAGGGACAGACTAGATCAGACAAAAGACCAGAGTGGTTGTATGTTACTGAAGTTAAGACTGTATACATTCGAGATGGAGTGATAACTCTAGAATGTTAAATATAATCACAAATTTGTAAATTGTAAGCACAAATAAAACAGTTATACAGTATATTCAGGAAAAAAAAACGAGGAAAAGGCTGGGTGCGGTGGCCCACACCTGTAATCCCAGCACTTTGGGAGGCCGAGGCAGGTTTATCACTTGAGGTCAGGAGCTTGAAACCAGCCTGGCCAACAGTAGTAGAAACCCCGTTTCTACTAAAAATGAAAAAATTAACCAGGTGTGGTGGTGCATGACTGTTGACTATAATCCTGGCTACTCGGGAAGCTGAGGCAGAAGAATTGCTTGAACCTGGGAGGCAGAGATTGCAATGAGCTGAGATTGTGCCACTGCACTCCTGTCCAGCCTGTGTGACAGAGTGAGACTAGCAGAATGGATAACATAACATTATCCAACTACATGCTGTCTATGAGAGTCACTTTAGATCTAAAGACACAAAGATTCAATGCAAAAGGATAGAAAAATGTATTACATTACATTAACCTGGCATGGTGGCACACACCTCTAATGCCAGCTACTTGGATACCTAAGGCATGAGAATTTTTTGAGTCCAGGGGATGGAGGTTCCAGTGTGTTATATTATTACTAACCAAAAGAGAGCAGGGTAACTCTACCAATATCAAAACACACTGACTTTGTCAAAAGCAAAAATGGTTACAAAAGGCAAAGAAGTACATTATATGTTAATAAAGGGTTCAATACAACAAGTAACAATAATAAAAGCTTATGCACTTAAGAGAGCATCTAAATATAGGAAATGAAAAATTACAGAATTAAATGAAGAAATAGACAGTTCTACAGCAGTAGTTGGCAACTTGATACCCCACTGTCAATAATGGATAGAACAACCAGAGGGAAGTAAGAAAATAGAGGCCTAGGCTGGGCGCGGTGGCTCAAGTCTGTAATCCCAGCACTTTGGGAGGCCGAGATGGGCGGATCACGAGGTCAGGAGATCGAGACCATCCTGGCTAACACTATGAAACCCCGTCTCTACTAAAAAATACAAAAAACTAGCCGGGCGAGGTGGCGGGCGCCTGTAGTCCCAGCTACTCGGGAGGCTGAGGCAGGAGAATGGCGTGAACCCGGGAGGCGGAGCTTGCAGTGAGCTGAGATCCGGCCACTGCACTCCAGCCTGGGCGACAGAGCAAGACTCCGTCTCAAAAAAAAAAGAAAGAAAGAAAAGAAAATAGAGGCCTTAACGCAATGAACTGTCAAGATCTAAAGGACATAGACTGAGCATTTCATACAACAACATACAAATGTTTCACTTCCCCAAATGCTCATGAGACATTTTCCAGGATAAACCATATGGTGAGCCACATATTAAGTCTCAATAAATTTTAAAAGAGAGATAACATACAAAGTTTGTCTTTGACCTCAATAATATGTTAAAAATCATTAGTCAAAGTAAAACTGGAAAATTCACGAATTTGTATTAATAGAAATTACACAACACATTCTTAAACTATCAAAGAAGAAATAACAAGGGAAATTAGAAAATACTTGGAGATGAATGAAAACAAAAATACAATATATCAAAACTCAAGGGCTGCTCCAAAGACAGTGGTAAGAGAAAAAATTGGAGATGTAAATGGTTACATTAAAAAACAACAAAGACTTCAAATTAACAATTTAGCTTTACAACTTAAGAGACTAGAAAAAGAACAATCTAATCCCAAGACTCTTAGAAGAAAGGAAATAATACATACTACAGCTGAGAAAGCAAAATAGAAAAATTTTAAAAATAGAGAATATCAATGAAACCACAGTTAGTTCTTTGTAAATATCAACAATTTGGCAAACTTTTAGCCAGATGGACTAAAATAAATAAATTAATTAATTACATTTTGTTTAAAACAGAGACACACACAGAGTGAGATGAGTTAAATTACTAAAATTAGAAATGAAAATGGGGACATTATTAGCTATCATATAGAAATAAAAAGAATTATGATAATATGGTATGAATAACTATATATAAACAAACTGAATAACGAAGAGGACAAATTTCTAGAAACACAAAGTCTATTAAGATGAATAGAAAGCCCCAATAAATCTATAAAAAGAAGATAAAAATGAATCAGTATTCAAAAGTTCATCACAAAGAAAAGCCCTGGACATGATGGCTTTACTGGTAATTCTGCCAAACATTTAAAAACCTGGCATCAATAATTTCCAAACTTGAAGAAGGAAGACATCCAAACTGATTTGATGAGGTCTGTATTATCTTGATATTGAAGGCAGACAAAGACACAGCAAGAAAGAAAACCACAGACCAATATTCCTTACCAACAGTGATGCAAAAATAAAATATCCTTCACAAAATACCACCAACTGAATTCACCAGCATATTAAAGGATTTTACACCATGACCAAGTGGGGTTTATTTCTGTAATGCAAAGATGTTTCAGCATACAAATTCATCAATGCAATACACTACATTAATAGAATGATGAAAAAAACACATAATTATCTCAATCGATGCAGAAAAAGCATTTGACAAAATTTAACAATGCTTCATGATAAAAGCACTCAACAAGCTAGGAATACATGGAAACTACCTCAACATTATAAACACTATATGTGAAAAACTCATAGCAACCATTATACTAAATGGTGTAAGACTGAAAGCTTTTCCTCTATAATCATGAATTCCTGATTTTACCACTAACATTCAAGATAGTATTGGAAGTTCTAGTCAGGGCAACGCAGCAAGAAAAAAAAAAAGGCATCTAAACTGGAAAAAATTAAATTAAATTAAGTTTGTTTGTAGATGATATATTCTTATATTTAGAAATCCCTAAAGATTTTATGTAAAAACTGTTTGAACTAATAAATGAATTTAGCAGAGCAGAAGGATACAAAGTTAACACAATAATAATTGACATATCTATACACTAACAATGAGTAACTTGAAAAATAAATTATGAAAACAGCTTTATTTACAATAGCATCAAAGAATAAAATACTCAAAAATTAACCAAGGAAGTAAAAGCCTTCTTCAATGAAAACTAGAAAACATTTATGGAAGAAATTGAATGAGATAAATATACTAAAACACATTTGATGCTCATGGATTAGAAGAGATTCAATTGTTAAGATGCCAATACTATGCAAAGCAATCTACAGATTTAATGAAATCACTATCAAAATCCCAATAATGCTTTTTGAAAATATTTTTTAAAAGTCTTAAAATTTATATGGAATCTAAAGGGATCCCAAGATACCAAATAATCTTGAAAAATAAAATAAAAGTGGAGGACTCACACTTTCCACAACTCCAAAGCAATATTAACAAACCATGTGACACTGGCATAAAGATAAATACATAGATTAATTTAGTAAAATAGAGATTACAGAAATAAACCCTCACATATATGGTCAAATGATTTTTGACAAGTGTGTCAATACAATTCTTTTGGGAAAGGGCAGTCTTTTAAACAAATGCTGTTGGGAAACTGGATGTTCATATGCAAAAGAATGAAGATGGATTCTCACTTAATACTGCTAACAAAAATTAATGCACAATGCATTAAAGACTTAGATCTAAAACCTAACACTAGAAATCACTTAGGAGAAAACAGAGCAACTCTTCAGGACACTGGATTTGGCCATTTTTTTTTTTTTTTTTGCATATGACAACAAAGGCATAGGCAACAAAAAAAGTAGACAAATTGTATGTTATTACGTTTTTGTTTTTTTTTTTAACATGCATTAAAAACCCCTATCATCAAAGTAAAAAAGCAACTCACAGAGTGGGAGAAAACATTTTCAAGTTTTGTGTCTAATAAGGGATTAATATCCACAATACGTAGAGCATTCATAAATCTCAACAAAAACAAAAAAGCAAACCCAATTAAAAAATGGGTGAAGGACTTGCATAAACACATCGCCAATGAAGATATTCAAATAACCAATAAGCATATGAAAGGATGCTCAACTTCACTAATCCTTAGGGAAATGCAAATCCAAATTATAATGAGATGCCACTTTGCACACACCCATTAGGATGGCTACTATTAAAAAAAAAAAAAAATATATATATATATATATATATATTCAGCACTGTGGGAGGCCAAGGCAGGTGGATCACCTGAGGTCAGGAGTTCAAGACCAGCCTGGACATATTGATGAAACCCTGTCTCTACTAAAAATACAAAAATGACCTGAGCATGGTGGTGGGCACCTGTAATCCCACTACTCAGGAGGCTGAGGAAGGAGAATTCCTTGAACCCATGAGGCAGAGTTTGCAGAGAGCTGAGATGGCACCACTGCACTCCAGACAGGGTAACTGGGAGAGACTCAGTCTCACAAAACAAACAAACAAACAAACAGAAACAGAAAATAACAAGTGGTGGCAAAGATGCGGAAAAATGGGAACTTTTGTGCCCTACTGGTGATGTCAGAGGTGTGTGAACAAGAGCAAATCCATGAGGCTGAGATCTACTGGGCTGCATTCCCAGACAGTTAAGGCATTCTAAGTCACAGGATGAGACAGGAGGTTGGCACAAGATAAAGGTCATAAAGATCTTGCTAATAGAATAGGTCGCAGTAAAGAAGCTGGCTAAAACCCACCAAAACCAAGATGGCGATGAGAGTGACCTCTGGTCGTCCTCACAGTTTACAAATGCCATTGCAATGTTAGGAAGTTGCTCTATTTGGTCTAAAAAGAGAAGGCATGAGTAATCCACCTGTTGTTTAGCATATCATCAAGAAATGACCATAAAAATGGCAACCAGCAGGGCTGCTTTGTCTGTGGAGTAGCCATTCTTTTATTTATTTATTTATTGTTTGTTTGTTTTGTTTCTTTGTTTTTTGTTTTGAGACAGAGTCTCGCTCTGTCGCCCAGGCTGGAGTGCAGTGGCGCTATCTCGGCTCACTGCAAGCTCCGCCTCCTGGGTTCACGCCATTCTCCTGCCTTAGCCTCCCGAGTAGCTGGGACTACAGGCGCCCGCCACCTCGCCCGGCTAGTTTTTTGTATTTTTAGTAGAGATGGAGTTTCATCGTGTTAGCCAAGATGGTCTCGGTTTCCTGACCTCGTGATCCACCCGCCTCGTCCTCTAAAAGTGCTGGGATTACAGGCGTGAGCCACTGCGCCTGGCCTTCTTTTATTAAACTTGCTTTTGCTTTACGGACTCACCTTGAGTTCTTTCTTACGGAAGAGCCAAGAACCCTCACTTGGCGTCTGGATCAGGACCTCTTTCCTGTAGCAGTGAGAATGTCAAGTGGTGAAGCCACTGTGGAAAACAGTATGGCAGGTCCTCAAAAAGTAAACATTTAAAAACTTCTTTACAATATGTTCCAGCAATTCTACCTCTGGGTATATATCTACAATAATTGAACGGAAGGTATTTAAGATATATTTGTACAACCATGTTTGACAGCAGCATTATTCGCCATAGCTAAAATGTAGGAGCAACCCAAATATCAATTGGTAAGTGAATGAATAAACAAAATATAGTGCTTACAAGCAATCGAGTATTTTTCAGCCTTAAAACTGTTGACAAAAAGAGTCAAACTCTGTAAAATATTTTAAGAGATTATTCTGAGTTAAATATGAGTGACCATGGCCTGTGACACAGCCCTCAGGAGGTGCTGAGAACATGTGCTCAAGGTGGTCGGGGTGCAGCTTGGTTTTATATATTTTAGGGAGGCATGAGATGTCAATCAAATAGATTTAAGAAATATATTGGTTTGGTTCAGAAAGGTGGGACAATTTAAAGCAAGGTCGGGGGTGTTCCAGGCTATAGGTAAATTTAAGCATTTTCTGGTTGACGATTGGTTGAGTTTGTCTAAAGACGTGGTATCGATAGTGATAGAAAAGAGTCTTCAGGTTAAAGATAAAGGATTGTGGAGACCAAGTTTTATTGTGCAGAGGAAGCTCTCAGATAGCGGACTTCAGAGAGAGCAGGTTGTAAATTGTTTCTTACTCAGACTTAAAAGGGTGCCTGACTCTTACTTGATTATCTCCTGGATCTGGAAAGAAAAGAAGGAAAACAAAGGGGGAAGGGGATTTTCTATAGAATGTGGATTTTTTCCCACAAGTGACTTTGCAGAGCAATTTCAAGGTATGGCAACGAAATATATTTGGGGATAAAATATTTTTTCCGTGTCTCATAATGTTATTTATACCAGAGTCAAATTGAAAACTAAGCCACAATACATAGGGTCAAATGAAACCCATCGGATGAGAATTTATGGTTTGTCAGACATGACTCCCTAGACCCCTTAGGGAGGAATTTGGTAAGATTAAAAATCAAAGCTTAGGCCGGGGGCGGTGGCTCAAGCCTGTAATCCCAGCACTTTGGGAGGCTGAGACGGGCGGATCACGAGGTCAGGAGTTCGAGACCATCCTGGCTAACACGGTGAAACCCCGTCTCTACTAAAAAATACAAAAAAACTAGCCGGGCGAGGTGGCGGGCGCCTGTAGTCCCAGCTACTCGGGAGGCTGAAGCAGGAGAATGGCGTAAACCCGGGAGGCGGAGCTTGCAGTGAGCTGAGATCCGGCCACTGCACTCCAGCCTGGGCAACAGAGCGAGACTCTGTCTCAAAAAATAAATAAATAAATAAATAAAATAAAAATAAAAATCAAAGCTTAGTCCTCAAACAGCAGGAACTCTTGATATAAGTTATAAGAAGGCTAAACCTTGAAGACATTGTTATATGAAATAAGTCTGTCAGAAAAATACAAATACTGACTGAATCCACTTGTGAGAAGTAGTCAAAATCGTAGAGACCCAGGGTAGAACAGTAGTTCCCAATCTCTTGGAGAACGGGATAATGAGGAATTATTGTTTAATGGGTGGACAGTTTCAGTTTATAACAGGAAAAAAGTCATGGAGAGGGATTGCGATGATGGCTGTACATTATGAATGTATTTAATACCACTAAATTATTTACTTAAAAATAGTTAAGATGGAAAATGTTATGCTGTATGTATTTTACATCAATAAAAACATTAGGAAAAAAAAGGAGGCAAACAACCCATTTATTTTGCCTCTTCTTATACGATTTCCTAACATCCTCAACTTGGATTTGGCCATTGAAGCATTTCAAGCTTACATATGTGAGTCTAAAAAAGCATGTAACGATTAGCACTGTAAATCCTACATGTGCTTATAAACTGGAAAGAGCCAAGCAAATGTTGGTCGTGTCATTCTTCTGTGTGCTATGTTATGTGCTTCTTTATTGGCGTGCATATCACCAATGAATGCACTGCAGCAACCACCTGGAAGGTTTTGAGTAAGGCTTTGTTCAATGTGTAAACAAAAAACACGAGAATATATTGAGATAAACCAAGGCCCAGGAGAATGCTCACATACAGAGAATGTTCAATCCCCTCAGAATTGCTAAACACTCTCATTTTCTGAGTGCTTAACTGTTTGCCAGGAGTTGTCCTAAGGGCATCATGCATGCTCACAGAGGCCCCTTACCATAAGTGTTACTATTATCTGCCCCAACCTAGAGATAGAGAAACAGAACCAAAGAAAATTTAAGAGACTACCCCAGGCTATACCCAAAGTGGCAGAGCTGAGATTGGAAAGGAGACTGCCCAGCTTTGGAGTTCGCTGTACTAATCACTGCGCCCTGCTGTTCTCTAAGAAGAGAGCTCAGCAATACAGATTTCAGATTTTGAAAAGAAGTGGACATTTATAGCGTCAAATATATATTTTGGTAATGATAAATATGTGATTCAGAGCAATTCCAAACTACTTCTATACTCTGAGTGGTGAAAAGAGCTCAGTGGGTTAGAATTGCAGTTCTGCAACTTGAGAACTGTAAGTCTTGGGCATATCACTGGGCTTCTCTAAGCAACAATTTTTTGTATACAGGATGTTTCCTTGAAATCCTGGAAAGTGGGCATGTTACCACAAGCCCGTTGTTCAACTTAGAGATGTTGCACATAAATGTCCAATAAGAGTGTCACAGTGTATACGCTCAATAGAGAGTAAAACTTTTACTTAAAAAATGTAGATTGTGCTAATAAATTCTAGGCAAACAGTGACAACTTTTTTGAAGGAGGTATAATTGAAACACTTAGCAGGGAAATAAGATGGAATTATAAAATGTTCAATTAAAAAGAGAAGATAGAAGAGGAAGTCGTAGCCAGCGCGGTGGCTCACCAGAACTTTGGGAGGCCGAGGCAGGCGGATCACCTGACGTCGGGAGTTTGAGACCACCCTGACCAATATGGAGAAACCCCGCCTCTACTAAAAATACAAAATTAGCTGGGTGTGGTGGCACATCCCTGTAAATTCAGCTACTCAAGAGGCTGAGTCAAGAGAATGACTTGTACCTGGGATGCACAGGTTGCAGTGAGCTGAGATCACACCACTACACTCCAGCCTGACCAACAAGAGCGAAACTCTGTCTAAAAAAAAAGAAAAGAAAAGAAAAGAAAATCAGAACAATAAATGGAAACAATTACAAAAATGATTAAAATTAATCTAAATATATCAATAATCATTTTAAATGTGAAAGATTGTAATTCATCAATTACAGACAAATTGTCAGAATGATAACAAAAAAATTCCACAGCACACAACTATGTTATCTACAAAACCCACTTTAAATATAAATATTCTGGTACAATGAAAAGTAAAGTGTTTGATAAAGATATGATAGCACTAATCAAAAGAACGTAACCGTATCTATATTAATTTCAGAAAAAGCAGACATCAGAAGAAGGGAAATTATCAGTGATAAATAGTAAAGGGGTCTATTGTTTAAGAATACCTGGCCGGGCGCGGTGGCTCAAGCCTGTAATCCCAGCACTTTGGGAGGCCGAGACGGGCGGATCACGAGGTCAGGAGATCGAGACCATCCTGGCTAACACGGTGAAACCCCGTCTCTAGTAAAAAATGCAAAAAACTAGCCGGGCGAGGTGGCGGGCGCCTGTAGTCCCAGCTGCTCGGGAGGCTGAGGCAGGAGAATGGCGGGAACCCGGGAGGCGGAGCTTGCAGTGAGCTGAGATCTGGCCACCGCACTCCAGCCCGGGCGACAGAGCGAGACTCCGTCTCAAAAAAAAAAAAAAAAAAAAAAAAAAAAGAATACCTAACATACAGATATGGATCTAACAGCAAATCATCAAACAAGCGGGAGTAAGCACTGATAGCAGTAACAGCAGAAAGAGACAAATTCAATATAGAACATAGAGACTCCAACAACACTTTGTAATTTACAAATCAAAAAGGCAGAAAATCAGGAAAGATGTAATTGTCCTGAGCAACATTATCAATCAACTTGATCTAATTAAATATTCTAGAAATACTTAATTCATAAACAAAAGAGTACCCATTCTTCTCAAGTTTACAAGACACATTTACCAGGCCAGACAACGTTCGGTGCCATGAACTACATGTAAAATAATTAAAGTAGTAGAATTCAAACAATAAACATTCTTAGATTACAAAGCACTCAAAGTAAAAATCAAAAACTCAAAGATACCTGGAAGATTTTCAAATATTTTAAAGATACACTTCTCAGTAAAACAAAAGTCAAAGAAGTACCAAGAAAAATGTTTAAATATTTTTGAACTAAATAAAAATGTAACCCATAAAAATGTTGCCTGCAACAAAAAGCATTGCTGAAAGGGAAATGTATCACATTAAATGTCTGTGTTAGAAAATAGAAAAACTCAAAAATCAATAACTGAAGCTTCCATTTGATAAACAAAGAAAGAAGAATAATTTAAGCTTAAAGCCAGCAGAAGAAAAGAAATAATTCAGCAATTAGCAGAAATTAATGAGATAAAAACAGGACAATAGAGAAAATTAATAAAAACAATACTTTTTTTTTTTTTTAAAAAGAAAAACTAAGGATATTGACAATCCTCTATGTAGGCTAAATAAGAAAAAAAAGACAATATAAATTACCAACATCCCAAGCAAAAGGGGGATCATCACTAGATACAGTATAAGCATCAAGCAGGATAAAATAGAAATACAACGAACAATATTTTTATGTCCACAAATTTGATAGAAGAAATGAACTAATTTCTTAAAATGCACAAACTATCAGAACTTTAACAAGGAGACATAGACAACTTGAATTGTCTTATATCTATTAGAGAAACACAGCTGAATTCAACCAACCATTTAAGGAGAAAATGAGGTTAATTTTAAGAAATCGCTCTCAGTAACAGAGAAAATACTTTGTAACCTATTCTGTTAGTCCAGTATTATCCTAACATCAAAACAGATGAAGACTTTACAAGAAAAGAAAACTACAGACTCTCGTGAACATAAAAGCAAAAATACTCAAGGAAATATTAAAAATCAAATCCAACAATGTATAAAAATAAGTGTGCACCATGGCCAAAAGGGATGTAGTCTAGGTACACAGAAATGTTCAATATATTAATATATTGAATGTAATATATTACATTCAATCAATGTAATCCACCACATCAAGGACTGAAAAAGCATCATATGATTACAGTAATTGATGCAAAAGAAACTGACAACATCTAATGCCCATGTATGTTAAAATTTCTTAGTAAAAGGAAAATAAAAATGTTCTTCAACTTGATTCTTAAAAATCTACAAAAATCAACTAACTTCATTTTTATGGTTAGAAAATGAACACTTTCCCAGTATAGATTAGGAAAAAAGGAGGATGATTTATCTCACTAAGGCTACTCAACAATATACTGGAGATTCTGAGCACCGCATCCCACCCAATTAAATAAATGGCATATTAATTGAGAAGGAAGATATTAATATGCTTCTCTTCAAAAATGACATTTGTCTACTTTACAGAAGTCCTAAGAATTGACGGAGTAACTCACAGAACTCATAAACAAGTACAACAAGGTTGTAGAATACAAGATAAAACATAAAAATGCCAATTTCTTTCTTTCAGCAATTAACAATTGGTGTTTAAAATAATAAATACCATGTATAATAATACCCCCAAATGAAACACTTAGGTATAACAAATCTAACAAAATATATACAGGAGCTATATGTGAAAATTTAAAACACTGATTAAAAAAGAAGCAGAGATTTATATAAATAGAGAGATAGTTCATATTCATTTACTGAAAGACTCAATATTATTAAGATGCCTATTATCTTAACTTGATATCTAGATTCATTTTAATCTCAAGGTAGAAAGACCTAGTATAGCCAGCACAATACTAAAAAAGAGCTAATTTGGAAGATTTAAGGTACCCAATTTCAAGAATTACTATAAGGCTACAGTTATCAACGTAGTGTGATATTGGAAAAGAAAAAGATCATTGAAGAGGATACAGAAATTAAAACAGACCAACATAAATGTAGTCAACTGATCTTTCACAAAAGAGCAAGGGCAATTCAATAGAGAAATAGAAGGATTTTTAACACACAGTACTGGAGCAATTGGAGAGATATATACATATATAGAAAAAAACGGACCAATGAAACCGAACTTACACAAAAATCAGTTTAAAACACATCCTAAAATGCAAAAATATGAAACATTGTGAAATAAACAGAGAAGAAAATCTGCCTGGCCTTGGCTTTGCAGGTGAGTTTTTAAATTTAAAAATAGCATAATTCATGGCTAAAAACTACAATATTGGACTTTACTAAAATTTTAAAAACATGGCTTTGCAAAAACTGCTAGCAGGAGGATAAAAAACAAGCCATAGGCTTGGAGAAAATATTTGCAAAAGACATATCTGGTAAAGGATTTGGATCCAAAATAAGCTAAGAATTCTTAAAACTTAACAAGAAAGAAGTGAATAGCCAAGTTAAAAACACCAACAACAAAAGAAACAGTTCTGAATCAACACCACTCTCAAAAAGACCTACAAAAAAAAAAGTCATATGAAAAGATGTTCAGCATTTTAATTAGAAAATTGCAAATTCCCTTAGATATAAATACATAGGAGTTAAATTGCTGAGTAATAATACAACCTCATGTTTGATAATTTGAGAAAATGTCAAACTATTTTGCAAAATGACTGCATGTAATTTCTCCACATTCTTTCCAATATATGTTAATTTTTCTTTTTGATTTTAGCTATCTTAATGCATATGAAGTAGTACCTCATTGTGATTTTGATTTGTATCTCCCTAATGACTAATTGCATCATATATCTTTCTGTGTGCTAATTGGTTGTGTCTGTGTGCGTGTGTGTATGTGTTTGGTGAAATGTTTATTCAAATTATTTGTTCATTTTAATTGAGTTATGGTCATTTTTCTTTTTATTTTTAAGTGATAAGTGTTTTTTATATATTCAGGATACAAGTCACTTATCAGATATATGATTTGCAAATATTTCCTTTCATTCTATGGGCTGTCCTTGTTAATGGTATCCTTTGAAATACATAGATGTTGAATTCTGATGAAGTCCAATTTACCTATTATTTCTTTCATTGTTTGTGCTTTCAGTGTTGTGACTAAGAAATATTTCCTAATTCAAGGTTATGAAGGTTTACTCGTATGTTTTCTTCTAAAAATTTTACAGTTTTAGTGCTTACATTTATATATCTGATCCATTTTAAGTTAATTTTGGTAAATGATTTAAGGTTCCAGCTTCTTTTGCATGTGAGTATCCAGTTTTCCTATCACTATTTTTTGCAAAGTCTATTCTTTTGCCACTGAATTGGACAGACGTCCTTTTCAAAAATTATTAACCATAATGTAAAGATTGATTCTGGACTCTCAATTCTATTTCATTAGTCTACCTTTCTAGCCTTAAGTCAGTGTCATATCATCTTAAATATTGTAGCTTTGTAGTAAGTTTTGAAATCAAGAAGTGTGATTCCTCAGAGTTTGTTTTTGTACTTCAAGGTTTTTTTTTTCTTTTGCTATTTTGAGTTCCTTAAATTTTAATACGAATTTTAGAATCAGCTTGTGAATTTCTGCAAGAAAAAAAAGGCTGGAATTTATAGGGATTTCACTGAATGTGTAGATCAATATGAAGAGTATTTACAGCTTCATAATATCAAGTCTTACATTAAATGCAGGAGTGTAAATGTGGGGATATCTTTCTACTATAGATTTTTTGAGATATGAATGTGGGGATATCTGTCTATTTGTCTTCTTTAATTTTTTCAAGGATATTTGTGATTTTCAGACTTCCTCTTAAAATTTTTGTTAAAATTATTCCTGGATGTTTTATTCTTTCTGATGCTATTGTGAATGAAATTATTTTCTGATTTTCATTTTGGAATTATTTATTGCTGTTGTTCAGAAAGACAAGTGAATTTTGTAGATTGATCTTTTATTCTGCAACATTGCTGAAATTGATTGTTAGTTCTAATAGTTGTGTGTGCAGTCACGTGTGTATTCTTTAGGATTTTCTGTATACAGATCATGTCATCTTTAAATAAAGATACTTTTACTTCTTCCTTTCCAATTTACAAGTCTTTTGTTTCTTTTTCTTGCTGAATTGTCCTGACTAGAACTTTTAATACAATGTTAAGTAGAAAAAAACTGTGCATTTTAACAAATACATGACTTTTATCTTGAATGCCTAATAACACATATTGTATTCATTGCAAAGGACTAAGACCTGCTAATTTTTATTTAGCATTGCAAAATCTGTAAAAATCACCATTGGGTATTCACCCTTTTAATATTCTCTGGACTTAATAGTCAGCAATACAAAACTAGCTTTGTACACTGAAGTGCACAGCTCTTAGCAAGGGATTAACATGTAAAATAAGTTTTGTAATGAGATTGGTGATTTTAAAAAATAATCTTTATGATAATGTTCATATGAGTAATGGCCATATCTATTAATTCAAATAGACTTGCTCAAGTATCTCCTCATATAAATGTATTCAGTATCCGAAATTGCCTAGGCTTATCACTTCAGAACCAATATATCAAAACTTTTATTACTAGCAATAATATATTAGGATTTCATAGCAAGACTGATTGGTAGTGGAAGCAGATACATTGCCAACAGTTTTTTGCATTTATTATAGACAATGATTTTCTTAAGTATTGTGGAAAATTGTTACATTTCTTTTTGTTTCTTCAGTTGACCATCCATATTCCCCTTGTTGTGATAACTGAATCTTGATTCATCAACCAACTCTAACTCCATGTCTGTGTCTTGGATGGAGTTTATTCTCACTAGCAGCGTGCACAGGATCTCGGTCCTATTACAGTGGCATATCCCTTTCCCTTGAGTTATTGATTTATACAGACAAATGAGGCCTTGCAAGCAATAATTTCAGATTTTTTAGTAATAATAAGATAGAAAATTCCTTTTTCTTTTTCTTTTTTTTTTTTTTTTTTTTTTTTGAGATGGAGTCTCGCTCTGTCGCCCGGACTGGAGTGCAGTGGCCGGATCTCAGCTCACTGTAAGCTCCGCCTCCCGGGTTCACGCCATTCTCCTGCCTCAGCCTCCCGAGTAGCTGGGACTACAGGCGCCCGCCACCTCGCCCGGCTAATTTTTTTGTATTTTTTAGTAGAGACGGGGTTTCACCGTGTTAGCCAGGATGGTCTCGATCTTCTGATCTCGTGATCCGCCCGTCTCGGCCTCCCAAAGTGCTGGGATTACAGGCTTGAGCCACCGCGCCCGGCCCGAAAATTCCTTTTTCTTTTAGATTTAAAAACAGGGAGATACAAGCCAATACCTACTACTGGACATGGGAACATATCAAGGAAAGACCTGGTTTGATAATCCAATCAATTATTTATTAAGAATTCTATCCTCATTCTTTCTCAAGTTGAAATGTTTAAATTTATAAGTTCTTCATGTCATATTGCTGTTTAATTAGCAACGAATAGACTCAACTGTGAGTTATAAATTCTGTTTTATAGGAAGTATAAGAGTTATCCACTTTCTTAAATAAATATATCAAACATAAAGAAACAAACAAACAAAAAACAATCAGATATCTTGATAACAGACCTTTAAAAATTCATTCATTCTTTCAATCAGTCCTAATACATGTATTGAATACCTACTATATGTCAGCCTGCCTTTTAAAACTGTAGATATAAGAATAAGTAAGAGAAATCCCTGGAAATCGTGGAGCTTCTTTCCAGTGAGAGAGGGTAAGGTCACAAAGCAACAAAAAACCAGATAGACTTTTTGGTGGGAAATGCTATGAAGAATAAATTAACATAGAAGGGACAAAATGTGAAGAATCGTGCCATTTCAGAGACAATTGCAATCTGAGGAGGTTACATTTGAGCAGAAATTTGAAAGAATAAGGAGCAAGTCATGCAGAGATCTTGGGGGAGAATATTTTAGGCAGAGGAAAGAACAAATGAAAAAAGACTTTAAAAATACTATTGTTGGCTGGAAACGGTGGCACACTCCTGTAATCTCAGCACTTTGGGAGGCCAAGGCAGGTGGATCACGAGGTCATGAGTTCGAGACCAGCCTGGCCAACATGGTGAAACTCGTCTCTACTGAAAATACAAAAATTAGCCAGGCACGGTGAGGTATGCCTGAAATCCCGGCTACTCAGGAGGATGAGGCAGGAGAATGGCTTGAACACAGGAGGTGGATGTTGCAGTGAGCCGAATTCGCGCCACTGCACTCCAGCCTGGGAGACAGAGCAAGACTCTGTCTCCAAAATAAATAAATAAATAAAAACCTATTGTTTACCTTGTTGATATGAACTGAGATCGATTCAAGTATTATTATAATAATTATAAATATTTTTGTTAAAATTGTAATGAGTATCTTAATATATGTAAAATAATGTAAAACAATGTTTTATATATAGGACAAAAACATTAGTTAATTCAGAAAATAAGATAAATCTTCTTTGACTTAATGATGCTTTCTCCAGTCTCGGTATTCACACCCCATTCAAAAGGATGATGCATTTGTACTGCTGTTGGAGGTGTGCAAGGGTTCACATGTATGTAAGGAACGGTGGAGGAGAGGGGAATCCTACAAGGTAAATTTTCGTGTTTTCCTATTATTGCCATTCTTAAAAATGGTAAATTTTGATTTGGAGTCTGACATATATTTCTGTCATCTAGATAACACTTTATTTTGAATACATTTTCTAATTATATAGTAAATATATTTACACTGTTATAGAAACTTTACATAATATAAGCTTAAAAAATTAAAATACAACTTTTTTGTTTTACTCATCCATTATAATTTATTAGAAAATACCTCATAATAAATCCTGGGCGACATGCAAAATTCATGGTGTTAACATTCTTAATTGCTATTCAGGCAATGTATTTCATAAGCACAATTCCAAACCCAGCCTTCATTCCTACTCTTTTTTCAAGATGTTGCGATGGTCCACCATGGTGGGTAGCCTTACCGACCATGTTCTGTATGTTTAAAAGCATATAAAAGAGTGTACATACTTTTGTGTTGATTTTGTACTCAAAATATCTTTGATGTATTCCCATGCCAATATGTTTGTCTTCTTTATTCTTTTTAACAATCACAAGCTTTCAATATTTTAAATTACTCTGCCAAGTTGTTGGACAAAAAACTCTCATTGTATAATTTTGCATTAGTTATTTTAGAGTGTTAATTTCTAGATTGTTTTCAGTGCAACCAAAATCATTCCTTAACACTTCATCAGACTTTGCACTCATCCACCAAAAATACTTCAAGGCATCTTACATCACTCCAAGTCAAATCTAATACCCTGAATATAACCTCCAGGGCCCCATATCCTCTTGCTCTTCCACTCCCCATCACTGACTCATTCCCACTCCCTCCTCTTGCTGCTCCACACACAATGGCTTTGCCACTCCTCCCTTGTAACAGCCACATTCATACTTTAGAGACTTGCACCTGCTATTTTTCTGTCTGCAAAGTACTTCCTTTTTCAAAAACATTTTTTATCATATATATATTCTCTATGTATATTCTCTCTAGATATATATCTATATATTCTCTCTATATATTCTCTATATATATTCTGTACATATTCTCTCTATATATTCTCTATATACATTCTATATATATTTAGATAGATAGATGATAGATAGATAGATAGATAGATAGATAGATAGAACCTACTATTTTAGTTCCTTCAAATATTTGCTCATTTGTCTCTGTGTTAGAGAGGCCTCACCTGCTCATTTTATGCGACCGCTCACTGACGCTGTTCCTTGCTGTCTTCTTAAACTGCTTTAACCTTTCTATGTGGGATATTTCATTTGACATATTGTATATTTACTTGTTCATTGATTTTCTGTTTTCTTCTCTTACCATTCACAAAAATGTAAGCTTTTGTGGGTGGGCTGTTTGCGTGTTTTGTTCCTTGATCTATCTGTAGCAACAATTTTCTTAAATGGCATTATAATATATTTTCACTTGTTTGTTTATCTTCTAGTATTTTATTGTGGTATTCAACATTTTTAAATTGATATTAAAAAATCAATTAAAAAAAGGGGTCTACTATAGCTTTGTTTTTCAAGTTTGTCCTGAGGAAAGACCAAA
Source organism: Trachypithecus francoisi (assembly GCF_009764315.1). Classification (NCBI taxonomy): domain Eukaryota; kingdom Metazoa; phylum Chordata; class Mammalia; order Primates; family Cercopithecidae; genus Trachypithecus; species Trachypithecus francoisi. The sequence continues at coordinate 172,827,383 of NW_022681454.1, read as the reverse complement.
TTTTCAGTATTTTCTTATTACTTGAAGGAATAAAATTAATTATTAAACTTAGAAGTCCTTACTAATGTTATTTACTATGGTCTAGAAGTTTTGTATAACTCTAAGCTGTTGCTACATAGCATGTATTGAGAGCAAGTATAGGAGATAAAAGAAGAAATTATTGTGATTAATGGAAGGGGGTCATTTAAAATAAATTATGGCTCCTTACTCTAAATGTTCTTAAATGTTTCATTCCCAGTGGAAGAAGGAAAGGAGTTGTTAAGATTTAAGCCGAGACATATCTCCCTGAATTATAAAAGTTGAGGAGACATTTGCAGTTCTTTCTACATTCAGCCTAAATGTTATTGGTTTAGAAGTCTTAAGAGAATATGGTTGATTTAAGCTCAATTACATTTTGACTTAATTTATGATAGTGATTTTCTGTAACATTACCTAGTTTGCAACATTTGCTAAACTAAAGAATGGAAGTTCAATAATTTATAAAATATTATGCCATATTTAAAATTTGAGTATCCTTATTTATGAACACTTCGTATATCAAGTAATTTAATAGGATTTAATAACATGTATGTGTGTTTATTTTCAAAGTTTTAAATTGTATTTTACTTACTTTGGAGACTCTATGTTTACATTAAGACATTTTATGAAAGCGATCTGGAGACTTCAATTTGTTCATAATTGTCCCAGTTTTTAACAGGCAATAATCTCTTAATTTATCAACTGCACATGTTTTCATATTTTTAACATCTGTGAAATTAGCTTGAGTCTTACGATAGTTAACATGAAAACATAACTGGGAAGATTTTTCTTTATTGGTGGTAAATGTAAAATTATACATATAAATATCAACTAAATATGATATTTTTCTTATTGGGCTTTGCTTTATCCATGTATATGGAAGTCTACTCATTTTTCCAATGTAATTAGAGAAAAAATAAGCAGATAACAATGAAATTAAAACAATATTTAAATTAAAACTAATTTAAAATAAAAACTAAATGTCAGTAATTAATACACTGGGATATCCCATTTTAATATTAATAGTTTAATAAAGAGATTGTTCTTTTTTAGATGGTATCTAGATTTTTTCCTTAGAAAAGGCTGATAATTACAAAGGTGAAAACTTGAAATGATGCTTGGAATTAGATGTAAACTATTATAATAATGTGCATACTGAATATCCTGGAAATAAATAAGTTCAGGTAAATATTTGTATAAATTATGATGTTGAAATGGCATTAACTGATATTAGGAACATAATGACATGACATATCATTGTTTCCTCTTCTGACCCTGAATGCATAATCAGAAAAATCCAAGATTACTCAGATTCTGCCCTTACTAACCCTACCATTGAGCCAGACCTACAAGAGGTACATGCAACAAATAGAGAAAAGCCAAGTAACATCTTATTGTTACTTTTTTTACTTTGATTTGAACAGAGATTTGAAGAAACAATCTTAGTAAATATACTACATTTTAAAAATAGTCAGGACCAAATAGCTTCAAACTAACATAGACTTCCAAGTTCCTGTAATCAATGACACCCCTGAAAGTCTAAACATGAGTCTCAGGATGCATCCCCCTACAAAAGAAGCCCCACTCAAAACATTCACACTACAGTCTGAGCATCCTTAATTCAAACATCTAATATTTGAAATGCTCCAAAATTTGAAACTTTTTGAGCTGTAACACTAGCAGTGGAAAATTCCATACCTGACCTGAAAACACAAATCAAAAACACAGTCAAAACACAGATACACAACAAAATGTCCATTCAGCATCCCCAAAAGAAAAAATATCCCATTAGACCCTGTCAGCTACAATGTGTCTTTTCTGTGCATGTCCAGATTCTCCCATCAAAGCACCCATGAAGGATAATAAAATGGCAGCTGCGCAAGCCAGATGTGTCACTGAGAGTTTCTCCAAGATGTCCCACGTAAGATCAAGACCTACAGTCAATACTCACTGTGTTTTTCTTGCTTATTATCTGATATGTGGTGTAAACATATTGTTGAAGGTATCAAAAAGGACTGCAAAATGCCTGTAGAGGAATGCCAATATTTTATAATCTGAAACAAAATTGCAAGTCTGAAACACTTCTGGTCCCAAACATTTTGGATAAAGCATGTTCAACTTGTATTAGAATGTACCTGAAAGCAGAAACAGATTTGGCCCAAAGTGACAAGCATAGGCAAGAAGTGTGTGTGAGCTATTTCCAGAATCTGTAAAATAAATAAATAGATATTTTAAAATATGCTATTTTAGATCTATTAATTGCTAAGTTCTTCCTTTGAATACATTGCCAAGTCAAATAAATTTGATTTGTAAGACCAAATATTATCTCCCTTTTGGGAATAAAATTTAAAAAAAAATCTAAATCTTTGAACTCAATGGAGAGATTTTTTTAAGAGTCATGAAGTTTCTGTTCAGAAATGTCCTTTGGAAATTTGCATCTTTGTACAGGCTTTTAAATTTTTTTCCTCTTGTATCTCAGTGCCTCAGTGAAAACTTCCAAAGTAATACGTTATGGAGAAGAGGAGAAAAATACAAACAAACCAAAAAGCAGAAGAAATATCTTGCCTGCCTTCCATCACTGCAAGTTCTTGCCTGGAATGGGCCCTGTCATTGGGAGGAAAGTTGTCATTTTTTAGGAAGTTGCTACTTTCATTTTATTAAATTGTACCTGATATTCAAAGTGCTGAATTAAAACTGTTTCTGCAACAAGACTGAGTTCAGTTCCAACTACCAAGATACCCCTATCTTTCCAAATTGTCCTTTAAGTGGAAGTAGATAAGCTAATGGCCTGTTTTTGCAGATTGTTTGTGTAAGCATTGTGCTTCCTAACTCTCTCCCACCCTGCTTGTATGAAGAGCAACACTTGTATTGCTTGCCATGTGGGCCATGTAGGTAGAGGCCAGGTGTGCTCTGCAGAGGAGTTAATATAATCACATGCTTTGTAGGCAACAGGCACCATTCTGAGCACTTAAAAATGTTAGTTGATTTCCTCAACAACTGTAAATGGAAAGTATTGCAGTAATATGGATTTTAAAGCACAGGAGAGCTATATCCAGAGAGCCTAAGGAACCTGTGCAAGGCCCCATAGTTACAAACAAGCAGAGCTGAAATTTGACCTCAGGCATTCTGGATAGAGTGGACACCACTGTTTCCACTGCCCTGAGCTGTAACATTGTCCCCTCCTAAGATATGAAGCAGGGAATGTGCTTCCGTCATTTTACTAAGCCCAGCAGGCAGCTGGAGGAGGATGAGTGGGAGGGTTTATTGCTAACTGAAAGGAGAGCTGATAAAAGGTGTCTGCGCAGGAAGAAATCAAGGAACTGAGCTGAGAGACCAGCATGCAACCGACACAGTGAGAGGTGAGGGATAATGAGGCAACAGAATGTAGAGGAAGGTGAGTTCAAGATAGTCTAGGATTACTTTACTGTTCTGACTTTCAATAAAAAAAAAAATCCCCTTGCCTCTGTTTCCTTCTAATTGATTTTTTCTATTCTGTAGAGAGAAGATTCTGGGACATTTCTAAATTTCCCAATATATGTCATTATGTCAATAGGGAATAATTAGGTAAATACAGACCCAAATCTGAAATTCAGACAGAAATTTTAAAAATGAGAAAATTTGCAAGAATTACAAAGCCTATACCAAAATAAGTGCTCTGTTCCCAAGGACATTCATTTATAACTTGTGATCTCTCAGCTTGGTTCAAGCTCTCAGGGGTCTGAGCTACTTAAAATTACAGGCAAACTTGGGCCAGTCGTTGCATCTGTGCAGTTTTCTGGAGACAGGGTCCCCAGCATGTGAAATAGTCTCAGAGGGGTTTGTAACACAACACAGCTTGTAGACTACATTCCAGACCTGTAACGTGGTGCCGTACTTACTTATTCTCATATCCTATGGCATGGTGATTAAGATGGCAGAGTCTGCAGACAGACTGCCTTAAAGTACAGCCCCACCACTTCATTGTTATGACCTTGAGCAAATTTCTTAATCTCATCGTGCCTCAGTTTCCTCATCTGAAAAATGGGGGGTCGATTTCGACCATTTTAAGAATTAATTGGATAAAGTTATTAGGGCAGTGCCTGGAACCTACAATAAGCTCTGATAGCTGTCATTATATTACTCGTCCTTCGAACCAGCATTTTCTTTCTCTATGCAGTACCATATCTTCAATCATTTCATGCATAGAATTATGTTGAAAGGTTATATTAACATCACATTATGTAATATGAACTCAGTAACTTGTGAAGCTAAGGAGTCCCCCTCAGATAGGAAGGGGTGGCACTGATCATAAAATAACACAAAAAGAGAAAAATGCAAAAAAGTCATCAGAAGTGTATATTTGATGGATCCCAAACTGAATATATCCTGATTCTGTAGATCTGCTTTGAGACCAAGATTTTCCATTTCTAATGAAGGATCTAGTCAAGTAGGAATGATTCTGGTGATCCATAGACCACTATGACTAGCACTGCCTTTTTTTTTTTTTTTTTTTTGAGACAGAGTCTCGCTCTATCTCCCAGGCTGGAGTGTGCAGTGGTACCATCTCAGCTCACTGAAACCTCCACATCCTTGTGCTCTAGCAATTTTCTCTCCTCAGCCTCTCGAGTAGCTGGGAGGTTAGGCGTGTGCCACCACGTCCAACTAATTTTCATATTTTTGGTAGAGATAGGGGTTCTCCATGTTGCCCAGTCTGGTCTCGAACTCCTGACCTCAAGTGATTTGCCTGCCTCAGCCTCCCAAAGTGTTGGAATTACGGGCTTGAGCCACCATGCCCATCAGAGCACTGCTTTTAATTGCTCAACTTTTTGCCTTCAAAAAAAAAAAGAAAAAGAAAAGAAAAAAACCTGCAGCCTTCTTTGTTACCTCTGTCAGGTTTGATAAGATTTCTAAAACCGACAGATCGCACACAAATTAACTATACACCATACACGGAAGTAGAATGGAAAAAAAACTAATGTCCCTTCTTTCCAGAAAAATAGTTTCTTTTCTCTCTCCTAAGAAAAAGTTTACTTATCACCTTTCTATTCCCAAGTTAGCTTGTGTTTTAAAAATATTTCTTATTAAAATAGCTTTGATTATCATTTGAAAGTCCTGTTTTTTCCACCTGCCTGTATAGCTTCATTCCCTGCCATAAGAATGTCGTTGCCACACTACATGCAAGAGATGACTGTATCAATCACAGTTACGAAGAGCCACACTTTCTGTTTTCCAAGAGCATGTCTAAGAAGCAAAACAGAAACACACACACACACACACACACCCCTCACAGTTTGTCATATGCGTTTGCATGAGAAATATGAAAAACTACAATGATGGCCAAGACTTGTAAGCATCCTGCATCAAGACATTAAAGATATTCTGATTTTTCAACATAATGTAGATTCTTTAAAAATTAACTTCTCATCTTCAGTGTAGCTAAATATTTTGAAACTGTGTAATTTTTTCATCATAGAAAAAGGAATTTAGAAACATATTTCTTGGCATATCATTCCAATGGGAATTTCATGCAAAAGTAATATTGTAACAGCAGGCTGGAAAGAAGACTCATTGCCTTGTCAAATGCCAGTTACAAAATTAGACACAGCCTTAAAGGGAATAAATGGGGGATTAAAACGTTTTTGAAGCTGCTCATTTTTCTAAACTTTATTAAAATTTCCATGAAAGGGTAATGATATTGATCGATATATTGTCATATGTACAGAACAAAAACAAGGTGAACAAAAGAATGATAAATTATTTTGTCCTAAAACTTAACTTTACTGATGGCTACTGCTGTCTGAATAGTATTTAGATGAATTAAGCAGATGTTACACCTTTATTTTTAAAGAAAGACATTCACTGCAAACCAAAACATAGAAAGATACATCTCAGAAAAATACGTAAAGATTTAAAACTGTAGGTCAGGCATGGTGGCTCACATCTGTAATTCTAGCGCTTTAGGAGGCCGAGGAGGGCGGATCACAAAGTCAGGAGTTTGAAACCAGCCTGGCCAAGATAGTGAAACCCCGTCTGTACTAAAAATACAAAAAAAAAAAAAAAAAAAAATCAGCCGAGAGTGGCAGTGGGCACCTGTCATCGCAGCTATTTGGGAGGTTGAGGCAGGAGAATTGCGTGAACGCGGGAGGCGGAAGTTTCCGTGAGTCGAGATCGCGCCGTTGTACTCCAGCCCAGCCAGGGTGACGGTGCAAGCCTCCGTCTCAAAAAAAGAAGAAAAAAAAAAAGAGAAAGAAAAAAAAGATTTAAAACCGTCAATCTTACCAGGGGGAGGTACCATCAACAAAACACAATTTTATCTAAAATAAAATTTGTATCATTGCCATACTTATTATCAATATACAATGTATATATTCACCTCAGTGACTAATTTAGGTTATAAATCATGAATGATCACATCATTTTTCTTCTATTTTAATATCTGAGTCCATTCTGGTTCCAGAGTGACACATTCCTGGTTTCTTTTGTAGGTCTTTGGGCTAGTGCCCTTATACTGCTGGGCTAACAGAGCTACCTTTACTCTTGCTTGATTCCAAGTATAAATAATTCATATATACTTTTTATTTCTGTTATAGTTAGGTTTTCTAGTTACAAATGCTTTGTTCATATATGAGTGTATCATTATACTCAAGAGCAAGTCACTGGACAGCGTATACACTAGACCTACCAGAGCAGCATGTATTTGAAAATCTCACGCACTGAAAAGTTGTAGGTGAGTGTGCCGGTTCCCCGTTGCCCACCGCCATTTGGGCCTCAAAGAGTTGTCTAGGAGGTCTTTAAGAAACATGTTGCAGGAATCACCAGGTCCTTCCGTCATGATACCAGGAGCTGTGACGAGCACAGTAGGACCTGGTGGAGGCTTGACCTTATCACCGATTTACCAACGCAGGGTTCAAGACTGAAGTCATGCCATTTCCTCTTCTGCTACGATCAGGGCTTGGGCTTCAAGTATGACACCTGCATCTGTACATTTGCTGCAGTGAGTTGGTTGCATGCTTTGCTATTTCAACATTCCTCCCAGGGAGAACAACACCTTGCCCACTTACATGACCTACTCGTGTTTGGGATTGAAGCACTGTTATTAATCTTGACCTTGGTCATTTTCAGGAAGCTTCATTAGAGACCAGTATCTTTCTGGGGAGACCAGCTTACAGTGAGAAGTCTTTCACTAACTTTTACCTAGTTCTAATTTAAAAAAAAAAAAATCTGTTAACAAATTAAAACTAGATTTACTAAAAAGCAAAGAATATATTATAATCATCAAAGTTGTAATGTATTTAAAATTATAACTTGATTATAAGTTAATATTCATAATTTTAAAATTAAATTAAAATTTATCATGTTTAAATATTTGTCATACATATAAAAGTTAGAACAAAAGACTCAGAAATTATTATAAATATGACTGGCAAAACAATAATTATAAAAAAACAGTTAATAGAAATTATTATAAATATGACTGGCAATAAAATAATTATAAAAATAACAAATTAAATTTTGTGACTCCTACAATGAAAAAGTGTCCACAGAGTTTCGTTACTGTTTTATCTCAATACAAGTAATGTACTTACATGGTAAAAAGAAACCATTTAATAAGAGAATAAGTTGTATAGATTGTAAAATTCTCCCTTTATAATCTCCACATTAAAACCTACTCTCCATAAGCCTCCCTTCTAAAAAATCTAGTTTTACTTAATTTTATTATTACTCCAATAACGCTAATGAATGCAATTAAAATGTAATATAAAATTTTAGCTTACATATACTTCTTCTCTATTCTTAGGGGCAATAAATATAGGGATTCAGACTCCGAAGGCCGACTTGGGTCTTGAGAAAAATACTTCAATGTTCTGTGCCTAATTTTAAAACCGGTGAGAATTCATTGAGTTAATATGCATAAAGTGTTCAGGACTGCGTACTATGCATCATAAAGATTCACACAATGTTATTAGTAGTAATAGGAGCCAGTTGATGGACCTAAATTACAAACCCTGCTAACTTCCATCTCTTTTATCTTCTATCTCCTCTTCAAAATTTTGTTAATTATATAATTCATAGTTTCTCTATCAATTGCTTTTACAGTTTAAAGTAGTATATAAATCTATTTTTGGATCCATCATATTTTGATAGGTTTTTTAATTGATATATATAATTGATACATCAATTGATGATATATATTGCTTTCTCACTTTCAAATATAAGTACCATAGCTGTACTTTCCACTGCTCTGTGATTTATTTTTCTTTGCCAAAGTCAAGGCTTATAATGTTGATAATATGCATTGTATTTATAATAATCTAAAGACATTTTGTTTAAAGATTTATGCTATGTGTCGGAACACATTGAACCCTATTCCATTGTAGCAAATAATTATCAGGTGTTAATTTTGTGCCAGTCACTGTGCTAAGTACTAAGTATATGAGATGAGTAATCTTGGTTTATGATTAAGACTGTCCTGTAAGGTTGTATTTTTAGAAATCTGTTTTATGAATGAGATTCTTTTTATTTTCTAATTAATTAATTTTTTAAATTGGCAAATACAAATTATGTCTATTTATTGGGTACAACATGATGTTTTTAAATATGTACACATTGTGAAATGGCTAAGTCAAGTGAATTAGCATATGTATTACCTCACATACTTATAATAGTTTTGTGGTGAGAACAGTTAAAATCTACTCTCTGTAATTTGTGACAGCATGGATAAACCTAGAAGACACTGTGCTAAGTGAAGCATGCCAAGCACAGTAAGATAAATACTGCATGTGGCTTATAAGTGGAACCTTAAAACGTTGGACTCAGAAGCTGAGAGTGGAATAGCAGTTACCAAAGGCTGGAGGTAAACTTGAGGTTAGAGAGACGTTCAAAGGATACAAAATTTCAGTTAGACAGGAGAAATAAGTTCAAGAGACCCAACGTACAACATGGTGACTATGAATTGAAGACAGTGCATTGTGTTCTTGAAAATTGCTAAGAGAGTAGATTTTAAGTGTTCTCACCACAAAACAGTGATAAGTATGTGAGGTAATACATATGTTAATTCACTTGATTTAGTCACTATGCTGTACACTGAGTCTCTTGAACTTATATTATTCCTTCTGTCTTCACTTAGTATAATGTCTTTCAGGTTTAATCATGTCACAAATTACAGGATTTCCTCTTTTTTTAAGGGTGCATAGCATTTCATTGCTTATAGTTACCACATTTTCTTTTTCTATTCATGGATTGATAAATATCTTGGCTATCATGAATAATATTTATATCAACACAGTAGTGCAGCTATCTGATTGACATAGTGATTTCATTTCCTTTCAGTATATCCCCAGTAGTGAGATTGCTAGATCACATGTAGTTCTATTTTTAATGTGTGGATGAACTTCCATACTGTTTTCTATAAAGGCTTTACTAATTTATATTCCCACCGGCAATGTGCAAGTATTTCCTTATCTCCATATTCTCACCAAAGCTTATCTTTTTTATTTTTATAATACATTCTAAAATATATGATGTAATGTCTCATTGTGGGCTTAATTTTCATTTCCCTTATGATTAATGATAGATATTTTTATATTTATCTATTGGGCATATATGTATGTATAGTATATATGTAGTGTATTTACATTTATCTATTGGGCATTTATGTATACTATATATTTGTGTATATATACATTCATACATGCATCATATATACACAAACACATACATCATGTACATGATGCATATATGATACATATATTATGTGTATATATACTGTGTATATAATACTATATATGTGTGTATATATATGTAATATATATTGTTGAGCATTTGTCCTCTTGAGAAATATCTATTCAAGTTTTTTGCCATTTTTAAATAGAATTATTTGTTTTCTTATAATTGAGTAGTTTGAGTTCTTTATATATTCTGGATATTAATCCCTTATCAGACGCGTGATTCACAAATAATTTCTTTCATTCCATAGGTTGTCTCTTCAGTCGGTTGATTGTTCCCTTTGCTGTGCAAAAACATTTTAGTTTGATGTAATCCTATTTATCTCTTTTTGCTTTTCTTGCCTGTACTTTTGGGTCATATCCAAAATAATCATGGCTCAGACAAATGTTATGGCCTTTCCCCTATTTTCTGTCGAGCAGTTTTGCAGTTTCAGTTCTTAAATTTAAGCCTTTAATCCACTTTGAGTTGTTTTTGTATGGTATAAGATAAAGTTATAATTCCATACTTCTGCATGTGAATATCCAGTTTTCCCATTACAATCTATTGATGAGATTGTCCATATCTAGTGTGACATCTTTGTCAAAAACCAATTGACTGCAAATGTATAGATTTATTTCTGGACTTTCTATTTTGTTCCACTGGTCTATGTGTCTGTTGTTGTTGTTGTTTTTATGGCAGTGTTTTGCTGTTTTGTTTACTATGGTATGTAGTATATTTTGAAGTCAGATAGTGTAATGCCTCCAGTTTTGTTCTTCTTGCTCAAAATTGCTTTGGCTATTCAAGATCTTTGCGGTTCTATCTGAATTTTAGAATTTGTTTCTATTTACATGAAAATGGAATTTTGGTAGGGATTGTATTAAATCTGTAGATCACTTTGGGTAGAATGGACATTTTAACGATTTGATTCTTCCAAGCTATGACAGGAGATGTCTTTCCACTTATTTGCATCTTCTTCCATCTTCTTCAGTTTCTTTCATCAATATCTTATAGTTTTCAGTGAGAAGATTTTTCTCATCCTTTCTTAAATTCATTCTTAAGTGGTTTTTTGCAGCTATTGTGAACGGGATGGTTTTCTTGATTTCCTTTTTGGAGAACTTATTGTTAGTGTAAAGAAACACTACTGATTTTTATATATGACTTTTGTATCCTGAAAATTTACTACATTTATTCATTCCAGAAGATTTTTGGTAGAGTCTGTAAGGTTTTCTATGTATAAAATCATATCATTTGCAAATAGGGACAATTTAACTTTTTCATTTCCAACTTGAATGACTTTTTCTTCTTTCTCCTGACTAAATTCTCTGGTTAGCAATTGTAGGACTATGTTTAATAAAGTGGTAAAAATGATCATATTTTTCTTTTTCCTGATCTCAGAGGAAAAGCTTTAAATATTTTACCATTAAATATGATTATAGCTGTGGGTTTTTTCATATGTAACCTTTATTGTACATGTTTTCTATACCTAATTTGTTGAGAATTTTTATCATGAAAACATATTGAATTTTCCCATTATTTTTCTGTATCGAGATAATCATATGCTATTAATATTTTCTTTGATCTGTTAATGTTGAACGAGGTTCTATTTCTAAAATCCAGTTTTGTACGTGGAAACACTAAGATATAGAAAGATTTTACAAAACTCTGAAGGGTTAACACATAACAAATGAAGGAAATCTGTCATTAAGGACTGCATTTTTAAAGTATTATATGTTATGATGCCACTCAAATATATATACAAATCAATATTATAGCTATGTAAATATTATTAATGACATAATTAAGTACCATGATGGATTCTTAAGTAAGGAATGGAAACCTTTGCTTTTAAAGAGCTTGAAGAAAGTTTAACACTATCAGGTTAAATGCGTTCTTTCTTACTCTCTATCAGTTGCTCAAAACTATATCATCTATTAGATTGCTTTATGATCACACCATAACTACTTTTAAAGTATTGTGGATTTTCTGGAGTCTTTAGTGAATGTTTTTATACATAGATATGTCATATAAAAGTATTCCAATTTCATTTCCCACAACATGCATTTTACTGATTGAAAACTACATTTAAAGAGATATCTTTATCTTCTGACTTCTGAATCTTTAAATTTAACTAAATTAACCTTGCTAATACAACATTCTTCATAGAACCTCCTTCTTTCTGGAATCTTGTTTTCAGTTGCCTAGAATAGATAGATACTGGAGTTGGCTGAGTGAGGATGACTCTAAATAATAGAGACATTAATAAAAAGATAGTGTATTACTCAAATAATTCAAGGGGTTCCTTGCTGAAAATCAGTTCCATAATTGTTGGGCTTCTGTGTCATATTTCTGTCATCTTCAGCACATGGTTTTATTCTCTTGGTTCAATACGTCAACTCCAATTTCCTCCGTCATATCACTATCTTAGCAAAAAGGTGGAAGAAATAGGAAAGGCAGTGGTGTAAGGAAGGTTTCTCTTTCTGTGAAGGAAATAACCCAGACAGCTCTCACGTTTACATTGCATTGGTTAGAACCTAATCAGAGAGACACACATAGCTGTAAGAGAAGTTGTGGGATCAAATTTTTAACAGCATGACCATTGTCCATTGTAAGAAGAGATAATAGAGGACAGTTACCTCCTACTGCCACAGTTCACTCTCCTGAAAAGCCAAAAATATGCCTGCATGACTTTGTATTTTCATGTAGCAGCCATGAAGTTCTTTTATTTATTTATTTATTGAGATGGAATTTCACTCTTGTTGCTCAGGCTGGAGTGCAATGGCGCGATCTCGGCTCACTGCAACCTCCGCCTCCCGGGTTCAAGAGATGATTCTCCTGCCTCAGCCTCCCAAGTAGCTGGCATTACAGTCATGCATCACCACACCTGGCTGCTTTTTCTGTTTGTTTGCTTGCTTGTTTTCTATTTAGTAGAGACAGGGTTTCACCATGTTGGTCAAGCTGGTCTCAAACTCCTGTCCTTAGGTGACCCACTTGCCTCAGCTGCCCCAAGTGCTAGGATAACAGGCATGAGCCACCGCGCCCGGCTAGCAGCCATGAAATTCTATCCCATTATGTCATCCACCTCCAGATTTCTGACTGCTATGTTGACCTCCATGTGAATCTGGCTACGTATTAACTAAACTTAAAAAAAAAAAAAAGAAGAAGAAGAAGAAGAACAAAGGCAGGTTATTTGCACACTCTGCTCACTCCAACACTCAGTAAGCACCAAAATAAAACAGTTTGGTTGAAATAGGTAATTACAATATATCATGCGAAGAATTAAAGACAAACACTGTCACCATCAAAATGCATGAAATACACTGGTTTATAGCTATTATCATATTTTGCTAGGTCAGAATTATTAAGACTTTTGGTAAGGAGGTAAACTTTCTGGTAAACCTATTTTTCAGCCCTGTTTTGCTCTCTGGGAGGAATTCTTTGTTGTCTGCTGATGTTGGTTTTGTACTCTAAGTGGTCCTTTTTTTTCTTTTATCCTTTGTACCCATTTTGAAATTTACAGATCATTTGCAGCTAAATGTTTTTTAATGCACATTGGAGTAGAACAGTCACAGGCTTCTGTAGAGTAACATGAAGTCTAACAATATATTTTCAGTGAAACATAAAGTAGGCTTGCAATCTGCTTGCTTTTTGTCAATTTCTTCTGCAAATAACCCATACGTAGAGCCCAGCTAGACGTAGAGATTAAATATAAACAGTCTTACATTCTATGTACTAGTTTTTGTAGTTTTGTCCTTCAAAATCCTCTTGGACCACAGGAAAGGATATTAACTGAAGCAGTTTTTAAAAATATTTACCAGTCAACACTGAGTTTAGAAATCTGTGTTTTTGGTGACAAGTGTGATGGTTTTTTAATTCTTATTTCATTGTAGATAGCCTATTTTTTCATCACATAAGCCTTTGGATTCATCTATTTTTCACTGAATTATTGAAAACATATTTCTATGTGTCTAGGTCAGGGAACTGTGTGCTTTTCAACTAAAGGATTTAATCCCTTTATGCAACTATAATGATCATTCTAAATGGAAAATGTTTAATGGTGGGAGCAGAATGCTTTAATCTGGTAACCATTTAATTAGTTGCCAAAGATATTTTCTGTCTTCCTGGTCTCTGTCAATGCATCTGTATTTCCATAACCAATGTTATTAGAAATGTTATAATGTTGGTGCCTATTTAATGCGATTTTGATGGGATCATGAGGGAGAAATCAACTGTGGTAATATGTTCTCAATTCACACTTATTTAAAGCCTCAAAAACATTAACCAATGTAACTAATGATTAGAGTTGTATGAATGAGAATATTTACTGATTTGTTTTTATAAGACCACCAGAGCGGGCACAAAAGAACCAGCGAGTAGGCAAGTGTAGGAGCAAAACTGCAAGTTTATTTTGGTCACCTAAGGTGTGGGGAAGAGGTCTGTCGGCCTCCGGCAAAGAAGGCAGACAGAGTCCCCCCGTGGGGCTCTCGGACGGAGTTCCTGGAGTCCTGACATCCCGACAGGAGTGAAGGACTGAGGAAGGCCGGGAGTCGCGTCCCTCTGGAGCGGCTTTTCTAGGAGTGGGAGGGCAATAGGCGGGGCACGGGCGTGTCAGGGGGCGTTCCGCAGGTGCGACCAGGTAAATCTTGGTCTCTTCGGATTGACGTCACCTGGCGCATGCTCAGTTGGTCTGCAGCTTCCTGGGCTCCGGCTGCATTTTCGCGCGCGCGGGAAAAGTTGTTGAAGAAGAACCTGGAAGTGCACCATCTTTCCTCCGTTCGTCCAAACATTTACCAGGTATATATCTGGCTACCAAACTATTTAGAGAAGCAGAAACTTTAATAACATAAATTTAACTTTCTTTTCATATATAATAAACATAAAAATAGCTTTGTTGTCAATAAATTGACTTATTTTTTCATTTTAATTTGTTGCTATCTTTCAAATATGTAATAATAATATAATATATTTCCTACTCTAAAATTCGATACTGTTAGATCTCTATTTTGAAAATAGGACAAAGATAATAAAAGGATTGACAAAATGCACTACAATTTCTTCCTTGAGTAGCACAATAAGAAAACACAAAGTGTTTTATATGTAAATAAATGCTGTTCGGATCTATGTTTTCATGCTCAAATGATGCTAGATTATTCTGATCAACAGTTTTATTGTAATAAACCTGTGAGAGACTGCTTGAATTGGTAGAAACCACAAAGCAATTGAGCAGTAGAACACTGGAGAAAACCATGCATGGACACTGTGAATATGGCTGCCTATTTATATTTAAAATATTGCTTGCCACATTTTTTAATAAATTAATGTCATATGAAACTTTATTGATCAATATTTAGAACTACCTTTTGTTTATCTGTTTATAAATATACACATATGCATTTATCTATCTACCTGGGCAAGATTTAATTAGATAAAGAAGTCACATTATTTCTTAGTTTATTTTGATGACCTGACCATAATTTTTTTCTCCAGAAACCCCAAAGAATAATGAAAAATAAAGAAATACCCAAATGATATTCTTCTTTGTTTTCATATTTGACACAAATCAGATAATTTACTTTACTGGTATCCTAGGCATGATGGATGAAGTAGATTATTCCAATAGCAACACTTCTTCCTGCATGTATTACTCCTTCAGACTTTCAACTGACTTATTTCATAATTAGTTGCTAAGAAATTTGTTTTGAAAAGGAGATGTTGTGAAATATTACTATTGGTTAACATTGAACTTGAATGCAA
This sequence comes from Trachypithecus francoisi, assembly GCF_009764315.1. Classification (NCBI taxonomy): domain Eukaryota; kingdom Metazoa; phylum Chordata; class Mammalia; order Primates; family Cercopithecidae; genus Trachypithecus; species Trachypithecus francoisi. The sequence goes on along the minus strand of NW_022681454.1, from coordinate 172,811,930 downwards.
TATTAGTAGATTCGTAGGGACCATAGCCAAATTTGAATGAATCTAAGAAAAATGACAAGAGGAGGTATTTTGCAAAAGAGAGAAAATAACCTGGATGGTAGCTGTTTGGGAGATATAGAACCAAGCAGGTTTTTGTTGTTTTTGTTTATTTCATTTTGTTGCTTAGGATATAAAGAGAAGTGATATATTTGTTTGCTGCTGGGGAGACAGCAGCAGAAATTGTAAAATCAGTTAGAGAGAGTGGAAAATTGCTAACCAATATACTTAAACAGAGGATGGAGTCTAGAAAGTAAGTGGAGGGATTGGCTTGGCATAATAACTGTCAGTCAATGAAGTTATCAGTGGGAAAGGCAGGGCATGGTGTGCAGATGTTGGTGGTTGGGTGTATTTGATAGTGGGAATCTGTGGAACATCATTCCCAATGTTTCCAATACATTAGCAAAGATAAATCAAAGGTATCCGCTGTCATGAGGGAGAGGAGAAAGTTGGAGATTTGAGGAGAGAAATAGATCAGTCATCAAGGAGAGTTTGAGATGAATGACACAGGGGAGTGTGATTGTCAGACAGCCTACTAGGTCACTCTACTTTTGTATCATTGAGTGAGGCCAATCTGATGCATGGTTGCAGAAACAGAGGTAGGAAGTTGGATTTAACCAAAAAAGGATGTTTTTGCCATGTGCTTTTAAATAGTGAGAAAAATACAGAGGAGTCAAGGAATTGTATAAAAGAGAATTATTTTCATTGATCATGGTATTGAAGTTGGTTCAGAAAAAGTGAACATGAAATGAGTTACAGGCAGTGAAAATGTAGTAAGACTTGACGCCCCTTTGGGGTAGGGTAATTGTTAGAGCCTTCAAATCCTAGTAGGTAGTGGTCAGAAAATTGGATGAATGAAACTGAGGTAACAAAAATTTTGCAGTTGTTTGTAATGACAAAATCTGTAACAAATTCCTTAGGTGGAGAAAAGAATAAGAGCATCAAAGGAGAGGACTCAAGGATTTGAGAAGTTAGTGTGCTGGATGATCATCTACGTGTATACTAGAATCATGAAGAATCAAGACAGGGTTTCCTGTAAAGAAAATGTCAGTGAACTAGAAACTGAAGTCATCCAGAAATAAGGGTAATGGTCCAGGTATTGAGAAGTGACAGCAATAAAGCTTCATAATTGGTAACATGAAGTGATGATAAACATTTTAAAGTTGGGCAATTTTAGGGACATGGGAGACAAAATGGTCTCAAGGATATATAAAGAACAGGAAAGACAGGTGTCCTGCATCCAAACCTGGTGTTTGCAAATCTTTTGTCAGAGAGAGTCTGCAAAAACATTGACCTCTCCAGTAGAAGCAAGGTTCATTGGAATAAGCAGATTAAGGGACTGTTCATAGAAAATAAGACAATAAAGTGGATTTTCAGAAGGCATGATAGAAAGATTGTAGGGAGGATGACAAAGTGATGAAGATAAGGAAGATTTGGATTATTTTGTTGAGTAGAGTATGGGGGATAGCTGGTAGAATGAGAGGCGTGAGTGTTTTGTGATTACCATTTACACAGTGTGAGATGGTATGATTAAATCAATTCCAGCATATTTGAGACACGATGGTGGCAAGGGTGTGGGTGTTGGAATAGAGGGGGGATAGATGTTTGGGACTCACTAACAACTCCCGTGAGAAGAAACCAAGACCTCAGCAAAGTGAATTTTGAACAGAGAGAAAAGCAAATGCAAAGACTCTAAAACAAAGGCAAAAAGCATTTGATATGCTTAAGAAACAACAAAAAGTCCAGGTAGAATGAAGGTAATTGAGATTAGGTCAGAAAGGTAACCAAAGGCTAAATCAGAGAAACCAGGAGGCTCTGGAAAGAGTTGGATTCCATTTAAAATGAGATGAAGAGTCTTTGGAGAGTTTTGAGCAGAAGAATTATTTTATCTAATTTAGGTTGTGAAAGTCTAAATTGGGTTTTGTGTAGAAAGACTGGTTAAATAAATATGCAGGAAAGCAAAACTGGAAGCTTAGAAAAAATTACAAGTGGTGGAGGTGTTGAGAATTCGTAGGATGTTGCATATATTTTGAAATGAGAGCAAAATAGATTTGTTGTTGGAACATCTATACATTTGAAGAACAGAAAAAGAGCCAGAGATAATTTAAAACCCTCGGTTCTTCCCAACTGATAATTTCCACTTACTGAGATAAGAAGGCCAATGGAGAAGTCTTGTGCATTTGGGGAGAAAGTCAAGAGTTCATTTTCAACATATGGTAATTGAGATATGTTTTAGACAAGTAAATGGAGATGCTAAATGGGAAACTGATTTCATGAGTCTGGAGTTGAGGGATGAAGTCAGAGTAGGAGATTTAAATTACATTAATTTCTTACTTATTCTTTTGTTTACATGTTTTATATTAAAACAGCATAATTATACTACTAGTTTTGTTTAGACAACACATTAACTTTTTCTCTGTGTTTTAAAAATGTGAGTAATACTTTCCTACTTTTCAGTGTTCTCACCCCTACCTTCTATTTCATACCATCTAGAAGTTATACCTCTTCTTCTTTTTTTTTTCTTCTTTTTGAGATAGAATCTTGCTCTGTCACCCAGGCTAGAGTGCAGTGGCATGATTTTGGCTCCCTACAGCCTCCGCCTCCCAGGTTCAAGAGATTCTCCTGCCTCAGCCTCCCCACTAGCTGGGATTACAGGTGTGCGCCACAGCACCTTGGCTAATTTTTTGTATTATTAGTAGAGACGTGGTTTCACCATGTTGGTTAGACTGGTCTAGAACTCCTAACCTTGTGATCTGCCTGCCTTGGCCTTCCAAAGTGTGGGGATTACAGGCATGAGCCATCACTCCTGGCCAAAGTTATACCTCTTCTTTTATACCCATTATATTTTTTTCACAGTTTCTCTTTCTATATACATTGGCCCTTTCCCCTGAGAGAGCTGTCCCATTTCATTTGGCTGTTCCTTAGTTTTCTCTCTCCTCCTCTTCTCACTCTGCTCTTCAGCTCATTATTAGCTTTCTATTTTCTTCACAACAAAAATTTTAATTTTAAAAATCTTTGTATGCTACTTCATGGAAATGCTGCCTCCCGTATCACTCTGAAGTTATCATTTATATTTGTGTTGATTCTTTTATCTGTTTCATTATACGTTGGTGTACATTTTGTTATTTTTTATTTTCTGTTTGTTGAGTTGATCTCTCATATTTATGAGGCTATCTTTTCTGAAAGTTTAATTGATTCTTGGTTTTATCCTCATATTTTGAATCTTAGATTGCCCATGGCATGTTTTACAAGTACAATATATGCTTACTATGCCTTGTCTGCAGTGATGATGTGGGAGGGGACAAGCAAGCTTCGGAAATGGAAACTTTTTGGGTACCCCAGTGTCTCTATGCAGGGTTCTTCCCCGCTTTCTGTCCAAAAGGCCTACCCCTTCTGCCCCTTTCTCAAGAAGACAGTGTTGTCTACTGTTTGGTATGAGTAAGTGAGGAGCAGGGAGTCTAACTAACCTGTATGTTCCTCCAAACAAACATCTCATGTCTCTTCCTCAGTCCCAAGATTTGCCACATTTTAGTTCAGAGCAACTCTCACAGGAAAGCAGGCTGCTACAAAATGAGAGCAGGTAGGAAGTTTGGTACCTATCTTCCTGCTTAGTGTGTGCAAAGCATTCTGCTAAGCTCTTTATAAAGATGGAACAATTTCATGCCCATATCAGACATATAAAATAAATCCTGTTATGATCCCTAATTTACAGATGAAGATACTCTCAAAGAGAGATGTTATAATTTTACCAAGTTTACCATATTAAGTAGCTGATCTGGGATCCAATCCTGGATCCATGGCTGAACCACCATGGGTCAATCCTACAGGGTCCACGCCTGAGCCACCACGATTTACTGCCAACACTCAATAATATTTTATATTTTTCCTTTTCTGAAATCTAGGTGTTAATCCTTTGACTACTTTAGGTCTCTCCTCCAGGAAAGACTCCTTCTTTCTCCACCTCTCTTTTCTTTATAATGTTTTAGTGTCTTCAGCCTCTTTTAAGGGATCTTCTTCTGAATTGGTAGAAAATGCATAAGTATTAAGTATTTTTGTGTAGTAATATATCTACTTTCATTCATTTCAAGTGTAGTTACAACACTGAAGCATTTGAAGTTTTCAGAACCGCTAATTGTGTCTGTTTCTGTTGTTTTAATTTTTATTCTTTGTATATGAATGCAAAGAGAATCCAGGGTATATCTGATTTCTCTTAAATTATATACAGCATTGTGTTCATGTCTACATTTGTATTTTTTTTTTTCCTGTGGGAAAGATCCATAGATTTTATTAGATCTTGAAATTGTTGTAAACCACAAAAGATATTACATAGGAAGAAGTTGTCCCTGCATGCTCATTTTTACCATACTTCTATTTTCTAAACAAAATGATGAAACCAAAAACTGCACAAAAACATAGCTCTATTGAATGAAAAATCCAATTTCCAAGTGGATTATTTACTTAAGAAATTTCCCATTGGAAATGCAAGTAAAAAGAGGTCAGTAGAAGCACTAAATGCTAAACTCTAAATCTTGCAAATATATATGAGCACAACAAATGAACATCTCTCATTTCCTCATAAGATATAGCATTATTTACAAACCACATAAAACACAGAAAATTGCTTTAATGGTAGTAAATATGTATTATCATTCTAAATCAAGCCATAACTAATGACACTCTGGGAAAGGTTTAGTTTATACTGAGGCTAGGTGTCTTGCAAATGAAAAGCTACTTAAGTGCTAAAATCAATTGACTATATAATACCATGTTTTCTGATGGGAATAGTGTACAAAAGATGCCTGGAAGTTGTTTGTTACAATGGCTAAATGAGATTCTACCTCTGGTTATTATCAACCCATACATTCATCATTATAAACCACTTCATTTTTATTTTATTATATTGATTTACCTTAGCACCCAAGATAGTTTGTACTCCTACAAAATTCAGAAAACATTGATTTACTTAAATTATTCAATACTTTACTGTATGGCTATTATGTCATTTAACATTTTAGACAAATCAATACAACTTTTTTTAATTGCCTGTCACATACCTAAGGTATCGCAAATGTGTTTTGCTGGAATCATTAATTTGCACTAAGCTGATGACATTTTTATAAATCAACTAGTTTAAAACAATAAAGTATCACATGTGGGAAAAAAGCACTAGGATATGAAATGAATAATTTAAACTAGTTGGACTATGTAACACTGCAGAATACTTTATCAAGTTTCTAATAATTCTATTTCACAAATAGCTGAAAGGTAAGCTTCTGTCTTCTGTGGACAATGTGTGTGTGTGTGTATACATGGATATATATATATATATGTACAAATATATATATGGGTGTATGTATATATATTCTCTGTTAAATGCTACATAGTATAATATATAAAATGCTAAGTAAGCTCAATATAATGTTTGCTATTTTGAGAAATCAACTGTAGATAATTTTGACTAAAAAGCATAGTAACCATTGTAATGAGAGGAAATACATCCTTCAGAGGATGTTTACTATATTTGTAAAATAAAAGAGACTGAGGAAGTTAATAATTGAAATGGTAATAATGAAAGTATATAGCACTATGATTATTTAAAAATGTTACTTCTACTTGCACATATTATCTTCTTTCTGATCATCCGCAAAGGAGTTAGTATGAATGTTGGGCTGATTCTCCCACCTGGAAAATAAGCCCTACATGGGCAGAGATTTATGTCTGTTTTATTCATTTTCCTATACACATAATACCTATAACATTCCTAACATAGGTGCTCAGTAAATATTCATTCAATGAGCGTTGCATCAAAAGTATAATTTTGTCTTTGATTTAATTGGGGTACAAGCGCAAGCCACTTGGTGAACCTATATGTGTAATTTCCTAGTCTTAAATAACATTGAATGAAATGAAACGTGCAGCTTAAAAAGGTATCAAGTGACTGGGCGTAGTGGCTCACGCCTGTAATCCCAGCACTTTGGGAGACCGAGGTGGGTGGATCACCCGAGGTCAAGAGTTCAAGACCAGCCTGACCAACATGGAGAAATCCCGTTTCTACTAAAAATACAAAAATTGCCAGGCACAGTGGTGCATGCCTCTAATCCCAGCTACTAGGGAGGCTGAGGCAGGAGAATCGCTTGAACCAGGGAGGCGGGGATTTCAGTGAGCTGAGATGGTGCCATTGCAGTCCAGCCTGGCCAACAAGAGTGAAACTCTGTATCTAAAAAAAAAAAAAAAAAAAAAAAAAAAAGCTATCAAGTGTTTAAGTGGACACAGTTACCATAATACATGGAAGCTGAGTTTGAACTTCAGTAATATTTCTAAAATGTTGTCTATAATATAGCAGAGCTTTAAGAAGAATATAACAGTCACCCAATATTAGAATAGCCAAATTATAGCCAGATAGAAACCACTGGCATTTTGTAGAATAACTTTGCATTGGCACTTGAATGATTATGTTCCAGTGACTTTCCTGTCAATTCAGTTTCACGATGTCAAGTATCAGAAAATTTTAGTATTACCTAGTTAAATATAAGAATATTATACCTGTGAAGAATTAAAACTGTATAAGTGTGTTGAATTACCATAATCATTTACTCATTGATTTTCAAACTACTATGTCTGAAGCGTATAAAAAATCCAGAAACAGTCATAGATAATTTCTTGCAATTAAAACACTTTATATCTGAGAAAAAGAAGAAATTAATTAATAAGAGCTTTCAAAAGAAGTGTGTGGAGAATGATAGGCTCCAAGAAGTACGGGTTGTAGGAATATAAATTATACTAATGCTTCTAATACCATATGTGGTACAGGATCATTTCTCTTACAAATTGTCACAGACCAATACTTTTGAAAACACCCCCAAAATTGAAACTCTATAAAAATGAAATTTTAAGACATACAAAAATAAATCACAATTTTTAAGTATTAAATTTAACAAGGAAATGTATAAAAGATGTAAAACAATTACAGCATCAAAAAATACAAAAAAAGTACGTGTTGATCATTGAAAGTCAGCATTTTGCAGATAAGACAATCACCATTGCACTTGTAACTCTGTGTCGTCATACATTATAATTAACCACAAATTTGTGAATGAAGTAGCAGTTCCCTGTATCAAAAATCTTTAGGTCTATTTTAATCAGATACATGAATTTAAAAATTTTTTAATGTGATGAATGTCCACACTATTTCTCTATTAATTTATCACTTCTAAAGTAGATTATAACCTCGTCAACCACAGGACATAATGTGTGTTTAAACTCTTCTATTATTTGTTTAAAAAATACTTATGGTAGATTAGTCATTCTCAGAGATGCATGTTGACAAGAATGGGGGAAAGGATTATAAAGCAAGTTCAGCATAAATATTTACAATTTTTATCTAAATAAGGAAGTTACGCTCTATTTTTGAAATTAATTCACCTAAAGTTTTACAGTTTAAAACTGTTAAATTTCAGTAAGTTTTTGATAAAAATGAAACAAACAAAAAAACAGATTTAAATCCATGAATCTCCTATGGTTGTGTCTATTTTAAGAAAAAATGAAATATAAAACCTTGTATTGAATTCATAAGGAGATTGATGATAACTTTCAGCGATGTACAATAGTGAGATGATGACCTATTTCACTGATAATTGTTGTTAAACTATGAAACATGGCATAAGAATTCTTAGAAACACTTTTTTCCAAACTTCTGACTTTCCTTTGTGCCCTTTGATCTTTTCTGCTATTTAAAATCGCCAGTTACAATGTTGTCTTTCTTCCTTGTGTCCAGAAATTAAAATCATTAAAAATACCAAATATATGAGAATTATAAGCAAGTCTGTCCAACTCGTATCTTTAAAAAGCTGGGACCAAACTGGACCATTGTCTTACAGAAACACTGAGAGTTTCTTCTGTAGTTCACATTTTCCCAACTGAACTTTTGCACTTGAAACATCATATTTTAGCGTGAAATTCCATTTGTTTACAATTGTTTTTAGATAATTCCTTTATTTCTATATTATTACTTAATAAAGTGTAATTTGATTTTCATACATGTGTCTTTATATACAGTGATTTTGATACATATCGCTAAATGCTAATCACTAAATACGCTGTTTAGTTTGTGTGACTTTTTCATACCAAGTCACTCTCAACATAGAAAATAATTGTTGATGTATATTTTGGTGTGACACCCTTAATTTGATGCACTTTTGCCATTCAAATGTATCCTATAGAAAAAGAAGTCCACGTCACAGCTTATCCTTCATAGTTTTATATTGCTCACAACTAGTGTTTGTTTGCAATGGCTGTGAAAAACAGAAAGATTTAATATTGCATATCACCATTATGTTCAAATAGTAACTATATAAAAATATGTTAACAATATCTGCATTTTTCAAGTTGCAATAAAAAGACTTTGCTGACTTTATTTGTTCAGTGAGTTGGTCTTTTATATCTTTAACCAATTTCTGACTATGCCCAGGTAAGAGGGTCATTGGAGAGTGGACTGTGAGTCTCCCTCTTTGCAACAGATTCACCTAACATTTGCAATCACATCTTTAATGCCATCTTACACTAATGTGAAATATAATGAATTTTGAAAAATGTCAAAATTTATTTGAGCTGGGGTGTAATTATCATTCTGAGGGCAAAAAGGAAAGATGCATTTGCTAATGATGTATTTTTAAAATGTTCTCTCCATGAATTCTGAAGTGTCCTAGCCAGAAGCGTATTCTGCAGGCATAGTCTGTGGATAACATTTTGTACATTAAGTTAAATAAAAATTGTCAAGGTATTGTGCATACATTGAAATTGTTATTTATTGTTACTTTTTGTAATATGTCTTTACACTTTATGCTTGATAAAAGCAATTTTTTTTCTATCACATGTCATGCGTTCAGTCAAACCCATCCCCACTTTTATACCCTTTATTCATGCCTCTATACAGAATTACCCCAATTCTTTGCTATGGTAATCACCACTTACATAATATATATTAGGTTAAATATTCTCTTAGATGGGCATAATTAAATTTAAATAAACTCTGTTTTCCCTTTCAAAAACTCTGTTCAATGAAGTTGTAGCACTATTCCAGTTTCAAACTATGTATTACATGTTATTTTCAGTGTTTAATAAAGTTAGTGACCATGTCTTATTCATCATTATATATCCGAATTTTAACATCGCGGTGGACACATAGAAGGTCTTTAATGATTACTTGTTCAATGAATAGCTGAATATTACAACCTGCAATGACATAGGTTGAAATATAACTAAGTGCTTTTCAGATTCTCCATTCATACTACTCTCCTTAATCTCTCAACTGGATAAGATAGTTCATTACTGTGCTTCTGCTTAGATTTTACTCATTAGAACCCATTTTGTTTTCAAAAAAGATATCTTTTTTAAAAAATGAAGCTAAATTAAATTGCTCTCTTCTGAAAACTTCTCACTGAACGTTATTAAAATAAAATGATTTACAAGGCCCACCAGGCCATCTGTATTAGTCAGGGTTCTCTAGAGGGACAGAACTAACAGGATTTACTAAGTATTAACTCACATGATCACAAGGTCCAGCAATAGGCTGTCTGCAAGTTGAAGAACAAGGAAGCCAGTCCAAGTCCTGAAGCTGATGAACCTGGAATCCTGTGTTCAAGGGCATCCAGTATGGGAGAAGGATATAGACCCGGAGGGTAAGCCAGACTAGTCTTTTCACGTTCTTCTGTATGCTTTTGATTCTGGCCAGGCTGGCAGCTGATTAGATGGTGCCCACACAGATTGAGAGTGGGTCGGCCTTTCCCAGTCCACTGACTCAAATGTCAATCTCCTTTGGCAAAACCCTCACAGACACACCTAGGAACAGTAATTTGCATCCTTCAACCCAATCAAGTTGATACTCAGTATTAACCATCACACCACCCTTGAGTGGATGACTGCCTGCTTCTCAGAAATGAGTCTCTGTCACCTTTCTTCATTCTGTGTGTTATGCACACTGATTTTCTAATATTGTCTTCTATGCGCAAAGTCATTCCTGCCATAGGGTCAATATCAGATAGATCAGACCAAATTTTCAGAACCAATAGAACAAAAAATTAGTGGTTCATACCTGATAACAATTAATTTCTCTCATACATACCCAATTAGGGTAGACAAAGGAGCCTTTAACTTGCTGTTCTGATAGCTACCTATGGTTTTGTCTTTGCATTACTTAAGCCGTCAGTGCCATATGTGGATTTCTTCCCACAGGAAGAAGAAAACAAAAAGTAACTTCTTCGTTAGATGGATGACCTGGAAGTTGAACATATTTCCTCTTAAGAGCCCGTAGGTTGCTCATCTCACAGGGTCACATCTAACAGTCTGGGAAGGTAGTCAGTAGCTGTGCAGATGTGTGTTCTGTTTAAATTTAGAGGAAGTTGTGTTTATTAAAAGGAAGAAGGAGAAAATGAACAACAGGGGAGACTAGCTGGCTCTTATACAAGGTCTTGCATGTGCTGTTTCCCTTGCCTGAAATGATTGGACTCCATATCTTAAAATGCTTAGTTCCTAATTGCCATTCAGGTTTTAACCAGAATTACTCTCCTCAGACAGGTTGATTTTAACCACCAGTGCATATGGTCTGAATTGTCACTTTCTATCATATTATTATTGTTTTCATAACACTAATCCCTACTGGAAAACATTTTGCCCAATTATTGGCATATATTTCTAATGTATGTTTAAGCATATTGTTCTCTTTCTGTTTCTGCATTAAAATTAGTGCAGGTAGTTTCTTGAGAGCAGAAAATTTGTCCATGTTTTGCTCTATGCTTCCCAAACATGAATCAGTGTCTGGTGCATACTATTTTCTGAAAAAAAGTGTGCCATGAATGAGTAGAATTTTATGCATCTGTGACCGTTTTAGCCAGTCACGGTGGCTCACACCTGTAATCCCAGCACTTTGGGAGGCCGAGGGGGGCGGATCCCCTATGGTCGGGAATTCAAGACCAGCTGGCCAACATGGGGAAGAAACCTCATCTCTACTGAAAATACAAAATTAGCCATGCGTGATGGCGCATGCCTGTAACCCCAGCTACTCAGGAGGCTGAAGCAGGAGAATCGCTTGAACCCAGGAGGTGGAGGTTGCGGTGAGCTGAGATCATGCCACTGCACTGCAGCCTGGGCAATGAAGAAATGAAGAGTGAAATTCTGTCTCAAAAAAAAAAAAAAAAAAAAGAAAGAAAGAAAGAAGAAATAGTTTTATGATATATGAAGAAAATCGTCTTTCCTTTTCTTATTTGCTCTCATGTTTGCATGAGACAGATAAATATGGTATTACGAATATAATATTATTATATTACATATAACAAGTATTACATTGGAAGCAATTAAGATCATTATTTTAAAGACATTTTCACTTTGATGTGTGTACAACCGACAATCAGTTCTTTAGTAAAGATCCACACTAATGTATTTTCTTAACTTTATAGCTCAACTCATTTCTGTACAGTGTGATTAATATCTAAGGTATTTCTACCTAAAATATTTCTCCCAGAAAGGTAGCTTGATCCTTGTGAGTCTGCATTTTCATTACCAATAGCACAGCTATTGTGGTAAACAAATGCAATTACATCTGTAAGTGTACAGTTATATGTGGGAATTGATGGCTTCAATTCAATTGTAAGAACTGACGCTCATGTTAAGAATGCTACATATAACGTGTGACTTTTTAGCAGTCTTGAAGGAGAAACAATTTATAAATAGAAGAAGAGCACTTCAGAAAATAGAATTGTATGTGTAATTTCTGGAAGTAAGAATGACCCACCTAATGTAGCCTCATGATCAAGGGGAATCAGTTGATAGGCTTGAAAACAGTTTTCTTTCAAATGCCTTTTTCAAATGCACAGCTACTTTTGTTCTGTCAACTTCCCAATTTGCAAATTCCAAACTTTGATCCTAAAATATATTTAATCACCAGTATCCCATAATCTTTCTGGTTAACTCTTTTAAATGTTTTTCCTTGTGAAGGGCAAATTGAACATTAATTAATTTAATTTTTGTTCACATTATCTCCAAATAATCAGATTTGGTAGCATCCCATTACCAGATTCCCTTACATGAGACAATCTCATTAACAGACCCCTGAGATGTCACTTTAGATCCATTTGGTAAGAGAGATACAGACATAAACTCATTATATGATGCACTCTCCATTCTTAAATTGATGAGGTTTGCTCTGGCTATTGTTTGAAAGCAATATAGTTATTATGGAGTATTTCTGGAAGGGCCAAAAAGAAAAGGTTTAAAAACAGAAGGGAAAAAGAAAGGAAGGAAGGATGAAAGGGAAGAAAGAAACTAGCAGTGAAAGGCTGGAAAAGTGAAATTATAAGTTTGTTTCTTAATCACATTGCACAATAAAAACATGTTAATTAAAAATTATAGAAACATTTGTGCGTGCTTTACTTAATTCCATAGAGCTATTGATTATGATTCAGTGCTGTTAAATTATTTGACAACGGAAAAATATAAATACATATTCTTGTCATTTCCATGAAAGGTAGTCTTATACCTTTAAGATAATTATTACTAAACGTGTATCTATTATTTGGGTGTCAGTTAAGCAATTAACAATATGTTAAGTCCAATGAATATATTGGGTTAGGAAATATAAGATCCTGCCTCACTTCAATACGCTCTGCTTACTGAAATACTGAGGTGTAACTAGCGATGAGGTGGTCATTGCTCAGGGAACCAGAAAATAAAGCTTCTTTCTTTGTTCTATCCAACTGACATTGATACAAACTGAGGTGCTGGGGCAACATTGTAATTGATAAAACCAAAAGTGTCTTGACAGAAATATTCTTTCACTTCTAAGCAAGGTGAGAGTCTGCATTTCTTTGCCTTGGGAACGTTTATGGGACTGAAATAAAGAACTCTAGGAAGACGAGTCTTTTTCAATTTTACTTTTGTTAAATACATAAGCTTTGGTTGTAAAAAAAAAAAAATAGTGCTGCAAGATGTACAACTAAGAATAGCAATTTTTGTCTCATCTCCTCCACACCTCTGATTTCTCCTCCCCAAAGACAAATTGATATCACCCATTCCACTGTTTCTTCTGGCATATTTCTCCGTATTTCTAAATAGTGGTATAATGCATATTGCCACTTAGAGACTTTTTCATTTTAGAAAACAATGAGCCGCCTACTAAGAAAGATAAGAATGTAACCGTCCTATTCAATGCCCTCTTTGTCAGTTTCCTTGTGAGACACTTATCTCAGTACTCTCAGATCTCAATTTCTGACTCAATAGTCAGCGGTTACATTTTTATAACTATAAATAGCATTGAGAACAGACCCCCAAGATCTATGATGATTATGGTTACTGATTTTGACAACATCTTGCTTTTCTTGGCATCAATAATTATTTCATCCATGTGTCTTTTCTTTCTGCCTATCACTAATTGATTAACCCAGACTTTCTGAGAGAACTATGAAACTCTTCTCAACATGTTTAAATACTTTTATCAGGTAAACTATCAATTCCATTTTTTCTTGTATGCTTTCTTCCTGAAACACTGTCAATTCCATTTTTTCTTGTATTCTTTCTTTCTGAAACACTCTGTCTTAACTTCCAATTTAAATGTACTCTATTCCAGACTGGTTACACAGATATTGTCACGGAACTTGTTTTGATTGTATTCCTGGGAAGTCTTGTTGCTTTGTCCTATGTTAAGTACTTGCTTCCCAATTCCAGTATTAATATTTTTTCCTTTCATGATTAAACTTTATTGATTTTATTAAGCATACTGTCCAGTGGCTTCATGAGGAACAATGAAAGGAGGTAAACATTTTTAGAACTTGCTTAGTCTTGTTTATAGTCTCAAAATTAATAGATATTTTGGCTAGACATGACATTCTAAGTTACAATTTATGTCCTTTTTAAGCCCAATTTATTCCTTAGCTGCAGATATTTTGCTATTAGCCTTGTGAATTACTACTACTTGCTCTTAATATCCATTTGCATCATTTCCCCAGTTTTTTCCTGTGTAGTCGGTGTGTGCTTATAAAGAAGACACCAACTGTGTAACGTCAGATTTGGTTGCTGTGGAGGGACTCTGAATGACAGTAGCTTAAGTTACATAGGAAAATTTCTCTCTTAGATAGCTAGGTGATTTTATATTGGCCGTTGGCAGCTGACATGGTAGCTCCACAGTGTTAGGGATCCTGTTTAACCTGTCTTATTGCTCTGCCATTTTCAACACGTGGCTTCCATTTTATTATTTGTGATGGCGGATCCAGCATGCCAATCAGCAGGAAGTGGAGAAAGGGAAGTGGAAGATTCCTTCCTGTTAGCAGCTGTGCCAACGTATCAATTTCTTCATATCTCATAGCTCAAAACATAGTCATATGGCTCTTTTCATCTTCTAATTACCCACTTTGTATAAGATCACGTTTTTTAAAAAATATTTTTTTTTTCTGTTTTATGTTGTCTGATTTACTTGATTTTTTTTAAGTGTGTGTGTGTGTTTTTGTGGGTCCTTTTTTGCTATTGCTTTGGACACATATTTGATGATCTTGACTACATATAATTAAAAGTGAGACATTTAAAGGAATAATTGGAGAAATTTGTGGATGAGTTTCACTTATTGAGTAAAGAGTTTTGCCATTAGTGTGAGAGCCTGTTATTCCATTGAGGACGTCCTGAAATATCATTAGCTGCTGTCATTAGCCTGCCATTGGTCTTTCTACTGCTCAAAAAAGAATCCTGGAAAATATATTGAGAAAGAGAGCAGAAAGGTGCTACTATTCATTATGCAGATCTGCATTAATTCTTAGTTCCACAGAGCTTGCTAATTTAGAGAGTAAACTTTCCTATGTGGCTGGAGTGGGATACATATATTTGCCTGGCAACAAAGACTTAGTGAAGAAATCTGGTTACCTCAATCATACTGTTTTCAGTCTCATTCTCCCATATTTCAGCCTTCAGAAATAATTGTTGCTCCCAAAGCCCTAAGCCACCTGGTTTTCGGGGGGTTAAATTAGCTAGCTTATTACTGACTCCATGACCTTGAGGATTATCTTTCTCTTTCTGCTCTGTCAGTTGCCAATCACTCACCATTTTCCATTTCTCAAAATGTGTTGACATTTCTTATCAGCAGCTGTAACTTTTCCATTCTTTCTGCCCTTGTTGAAATACAGTTTAAATTTTTTATTTTGATTTTTTTACTGTTGTATGAATGAGAGTTGAGGAAGAAACAGATAAAAATACGTGATCAATGCTGCATGCATAAGTGAAAGTTTCCTAAGTTTAGTAGTAAAAAAATAAGGGTAGTAAAAAATAATTCCCCATATAAAGAAAAAGAGAAAGGATAGACCTGTGTGGTTTCCAAAAAGGATCCATATCCTGATCATTGTCTCCTTTCCAGGGAGTGGGCACACGGTCAAGATGATATCTCTACGTGGTACTTTCAGAGGCTGGATCCGAGGTACCTGAGCTCTCAGCCTCCGCAGGGTCCTTCAAACCAAACAAAGCAGGGAGGCGAAAAGACTTCATCAATCAGGACATGAGTAGTGACCAAGATGATCAAATAAAGTAAGCCATTCTCCAATTTGTAGGCTACCCAGGGGGAAGGGGAGTGCTCTTAAGGCACGGATATGCTCTGTGCCTCAGTTAGAGCTGTTAAAGAAGATGCCATCTAGACACACAGGTATTTGATTAAGTGCTGTTTATTGTCCTTGTTGCCAAAGATCTCACTCCTAATTACGTCATGGGACTAGTGATACTTTTTTTTTTTGGAGTTATCAATATTTTCCTGTTATGGTTTTACTTTCTATTTTTCCAGACGTGTAATTATCTGAAATTGCTAATTATTCAATAGACTGACACTAAATTCTGAGAATTTTCTCAATTAGTTGAAAATACTTTAACTAACTTGCTTTTTTTTAAAAAAAAAATACCTCTATTTAAAATAATGCAATTTTATGATACAGCCATAATTTTTTGAGGAAAAGACATTAATTTGAACGTACTGCCCTGGGTGTGACTGATTATATTACACAGCACTTGGTTTTATTTCTACTATATACAATTGACATTCACAAAGGTATTTAAAAATGTGTGCATGTAATAGAAATAACGACTCTTGGAGAAATCTAGTACTTCTTTTTGGACACAATACCAAATATGCTATTTATAGATTCTTTGTCTTAAAATATTTTATAGATGAATAATCAATTCCAATGCTAAAGTATATACTTTATATTAAATAGCCTGTTTTTGTGTATTCAGTTGATTTTCTGAGTCTTTTGCCAATCAATTACAAATAAATGGAACATGTAGTTATTTGGTTAAAAACATAATTAAAAAATGAAAGATTTGTATAAATTAAGCTGCTAAGATGTCAGAAAATAAGCAACATATTAAAAGTAAAACTATTAATTCCTCTAAACTTGACAGTTTAAATCCTAAACTCAAAGAAATTTCTCAGTTAATCAAGTATGCCAAACATGTATCTAGTTATTTTTGGAGTGTTGCAATTTCAAATATTTGATCACCTTTTCAGACCATTTTGTTTTGGAAAATGCACTCAGAATGCAATTAAGACATACTTTGAGGAACTGCAAGACACATACCAAGAGAAATGTTAACACACTCAGAAAATGCCAGAGCTACTTCCTTTTGTATTGTTAAACGAGCTAGGACTTGCTTTGTGTTAAAAAAAAAAAAAAAAAAGGAAAAAAAATTTATGTTGGTTTTTGTGAACCCTCAGCACATGTGGTTTGCTAATGTTTAAAACTTTGTGGATGGAATTTCTAATTTACTTGCTTTTTTTCCTGGCATTCTTTAGCTCTTCCTCTCCTCTGGATCGCCTCAAAACAAAAACATATGCATCCCTCTCCTCCTTGACCTTCTTAGTTTCTGCCTGGTTTCCTTCTCATCTCTTTTAAGTTTCTTGAAAGAGTAATCTGCTGTGCTATCCCAATTCATACTTCAGTCGACTGCCTTTACATTTTTAACTCTATAACTTCTCTGGAGCTTCTTTCTAAAGCTATTTGTTCAAAACAAATGAGCATTTATTAAGTTCCTATACTGATCGCCAACTGTTTCATCATATATATTTATTCTCCTTTCCTTTCCTCCTTGCACCTCTATATCTCTTTTCCCTGTCTCAGTATCTTAGGACTCCCGCACCCCGTGATGAGCAGAATTCCAAGAATACCCTCCCAAAGCTGTGCCATCGTCAGATGCGTTTGAACCAGAGTGACTACATCTTGAATAGGGGCCGGCTAAAATAAGGCTGGGCTGCATTTCCAAGAGGCTAGTTATTCTTACTCTCAGGATGAGATAGGGGTTGGCACAAGATACAGGTAAAAAAAGACCCTGCTAATAAAACAAATGCAGGAAATAAAACAGGATGCAGGAAAGAAGCCCACCAAAACCAAGATGTCTATGAAAGTGACCTCTGATTGGCCTCGCTGCTCATTATTGCTAATTATAATGCATTAGCATGCTAAAAGATTCCCACTAGTGCTATGACAGTTTACAAATGCCATGGCAATGTTCAGAAGTTACCTTATATATCCTAAAAGGGTCACCCAGTTTTAGACTATATAGGATAACTTCCAAAATCTCCACCCCTTTCCTGTAAAATTCAAGAATAATCCACTCTTTGTTTATCAAGAAATAACTGTAAGTATACTCAATCAAGAAGCCCATACCACTTCTCTGTCTATGGAGTAACCATTCTTTGGTTCAGTACTTCTCTAATAAACTTGCTTTCACTTTGTGGGCTTACCCTGAATTTTTTTTTTTTTTTTTTTTTGCGCAAGTTTCAGGAACCCTCTCTTGAAGTCTGGATCAAGACCCCCTTCTGGTACCATCACCCTAAATCTGTGAATATGAGGAGGTATCGCTCTTAAAATTATGTCATGTTATGTGGCACAG
This sequence comes from Trachypithecus francoisi, assembly GCF_009764315.1. Taxonomy (NCBI): domain Eukaryota; kingdom Metazoa; phylum Chordata; class Mammalia; order Primates; family Cercopithecidae; genus Trachypithecus; species Trachypithecus francoisi. Next base: position 172,793,990 of record NW_022681454.1, on the reverse strand, counting down.
TTGACCTTAAGGTAAAGAGAATATCTGTCGAACCTAATCACATGAACACTTTCAAAAGCAGATTTTTTTCTCTGACTTTAACAGAGGGAAAGATTTGAAGCAAGCAGAGGATTTAATGCGCTATCTCTGGCTTGAAGACGGAGCAGACTATTTAGGATAGAATGTAGGTGGTTTACAGAAGATGAGAGCAGCTCCCAGTTAACGGTCATTGAAGAAATGGAGACTCCCATCCTACAACTTCAAAGAACTCAATTTCCTGAGCAGAAAATCCAGCCACATTACAGTCTTCTTCTGACACATGGAACTGTGAGCTAATAAGCAAATATTGTTTTAGTCACTCAGTCCATGGCAAGTCATTACACAGCAATAGAAAAATAATATACATCTTTTATGATTAGTCATTCCTTTGGGCTATTGTTTTTTTATACATTTATTTCACAGATAATCTTATTCTTTCTCATCATTTCAAACCCCCTGAATATTCATAACTATCAAAAGTATTATCTCCAAACCTTAAACACTATATTTTATACAAATTTCCTGTTATAGGTCTACTTTTGACTATCAAAGAGATGATTCATACACAACTATTCTCAAACTGCATGTATACGTCAACTCACCATCTTCAACAACTGGTTCCTCTTATATTTTATAACCAGTCATTTTACAAAGAGCCAAAGCTTTGTACATATATGTTAGTCCTGAGATCTTTATTCATTTTAAACAAAATTGCATAGATAAGCTATTCACCCTTCCTTTCATGGTGGTATAGCTGGTATTACTGGAGGAATACTTTCAATGTAATGTAGAAACTGAAGTTCTGAAAGCACTGTAAACTAAAACAAATGCTTCCAAAAATATACTCCATTTTTGTCTTTTTATATTTTACTAATTTCTCAAAAGAATGTGTGAATACAGTCATCAAGCTACAATGACTGATTATATCTCTCTTTATAACATACTATGAATCCACAGTGACTATAAATAAACATAAACAATGAACAAGAGACACAAAAATGAAAGAAAATAAGCTGGAGGCCACAAAAATAATTAAATATTCAAAAATTTCTTCACACTTTTACCTTGAGGCATTTGCCACACAGGACAAATGAAAGACATATTTTTATTACTTTAAAATTTTAAAACAATAGATTATTATAATAATTTAAATAAATAAAATATAAAATTGAAGTGTATATTGAAAATTTTAAAGATATTTATATTGATCCATCATAGCTGAGCAGCTAAGCTTTCTCTACACTTTTATTTCTAGTAAATATATTGAGCTAAAGGAAAAAATAAGAAAGAAAGAAGAAAGAGAAGAAGAAAAAAGAAAATTGAGACTCTGAACTATATGTAATGCAAATTTGAGATATCAAGTTCATGGTTTATCAATTCCTGACTAGCAAGAGTTTATTTCTTCATTCTTCATAAATAGTTTAATAATTAAATGTGAACAGAGATGAGCTTAACATCCCAATAGGATTGTTGCTTAGCAGAATTAAAGCACTTAGGCACTTAGGACATCAGCAATCTTACTTGACTTTGAAAAAGATGAAATTCAGTTAGTTTGGACTAAGGATGAAAATAATGTGTCTTCAGTGCCTTCCTTTTTAATCCCACAAGAAGGCTCAATCTGAGTTGATGTGCTCAGAGATTCTTTAGGTCAAAAAGTGCTGGGTCTTCCAACTGTCTAGCTATTTTCTATCAACTCTGGAAGCCACTTCATTAACTTCCTAGCTCCAAAACAAAGTCTGAGAGTTAAACTGTGACTGATTCCTAATTGCACCTGAGTTTTTCAGCCCAACATGAATTTATTCAGGAGGCAGAACAAACCCAAATCATGACTTGCCACAGTATATGTGTCTTGCCCAAATGCATATACTCATTTCAGTCTTCTTTTATTTTCATGTTTGAGTAATGAGGTGGAAATAAATATTAGGTAGTATACAGTTGTTTCATAATATCTGTATGCATTTTTAAAAAATAAACTTTATTTGTTAGAACAGTTGTAGAATTATAGTACTAGTCCCATACTCTCCAGACCTAGTTTTCTCTATGGTTAGCACCTTATATTAGTAGGATATGTTTGCTATGATTAATGAACCAATATTGATACATTATTACCAATTTAGAGCTCTTTCATTTTTCTGAGTTTTCCCATTGCAGGTTCCCCTGTTGGATTGCATTTAGTTACACATCTCTAGACTCCTGTTGACTGTGGTGGTTTCTCAGACTATCCTTGCCTTTAATGACTTTAGTAGTTTTGAGAATTACTGGTCAGGTATTTCGTAGAATATCTCTCTATTGGGATTTGATGTTTTCTCATTATTAATCTGGGGTTATGGGATGTAAAGTATCACTTTCATCACGTATCAAGGGCACATGTTATGAGCATGACTTATCACTGTTGATGTGGACCTTGATCAACTGGCACAAGCAGTGTTTGTTGGATTTCTCCACTATACTGTTACTAAATTTACCCGTTTATATACTGTACTCTTTGGAAGAAATTCATCAAGCAGTGCAACAACATTTTTAAAAGTAGTAGTATTGGATTACAACATAAAGTACAAATTAAATATCTATTAGTCCATACTGATGTAAGTACATTATCTGATAAATAAATAAATAGGGGAGATAAAAACAAATCACTCTTGCAAAAGACTTCCAAACAGTTTATGTAGATATGCCTTGTTCTGGAGACAGAGCATAACTCCCTGCTTCTTACATGGTTTTTCTTTAGACTGCTCTTAGTGGTCCTATGTAAATATATATCTAAGAGGATTTCCGAAATATGATGGGGATAGATGATATTAAGCTTAGATTTTTAAAAATTAAAGAAAGCCACGTAAGTCTCTATTCAAACATTCTAATGAAAGTTAAGTATTATATTTACTAATAAAAATTCAGAATATTTAAGGCAAAGTGAAACTAAAAGTGTTTGGGAGAGAAATATTGTTTATTTCAAAGTATGGTATGCACTTTCATGGACATAGGAAACCTTGAGGACATAAATGAAAAAAATAAGAAATAGAAAAATACTAAATGCTAGAGTTAATGGCGTATTTACTGAAATTTTGGGAAAGAAGTTCCAGGAGAGAGGAAGAGAAAAAATCTCATTAGTGAAGTGATAGATTTGGAGCTTGGTAAATGTTAATAATGAAAGTTCATAAATTTATACTACCCTCAAATTTCTTCTTTATTCTGGCAAAAGTGTACTTAAATATACTTACACCCATATGTGCAAGCATACACACGCCACATATTTGAGTTTTTGTATACTTATGTCTGTCTGTGTTGTGCAGGTTTACACACATGTGTGTATGTGAATGAGTTTGTATATATCTAAGAGAATGGAGTCGCCATTAGTATATATGCTCATGAGAGTCAAGTAGTTTGGTAAATTGCTTGATTTATTCCTTAGGAAATTTTTATGTGCTGGAAAAGTGTATCTTAACAGGGAAATTACGATACAACATCCATGATGCTCTAGCATATAACATTAAATTACTTAATATCAATGATTATCTATTGTGCATATATTGATATATTTTATTTAATGTAGGTTATTTAAATAATATGCACTATTATTTAAATGACATCTATTTAAATAATATTCACTATTATTTAAATAACATATCTAGCAAATTTGATACTCCTAGGAAAATAATTTATGACACATGATGCATAAAATACCTTAGTGCCAACTGGTAGTTGAATTTATTATATTTAAATCTACATATTTTGTAATAATTTAGAACAGCATGTTAACTTTTTCTTAGATTTAAACTAATGTAAAATGCAATCAATTATGTATGAAATCTTATTTTGGCAAATTTCAGCCATTTTAAATATCACTGAGCTGAAAATTAATATGAAAACACAAATGCACCTACATGATTAACAAAATGTTTTAAATATTACAACACTATGTTGTCAAAAACTGGAAAAATAAAAAAGAAAGCGCCTTTAAGAATGCTACGTTGTACAAAAACTAAACACAAAGCTTTACATTGGCAGCAAGATGGCTCATTTAGAGGAAATATAAAAACACTCTGGCTGATCTGCCTTACCTTTACTTCTCTTCACTCTGCAGGGTGGTTGCGATTTTTTTTTTTTTTTTTTTTTTTAAGAAGTAGTCTCTTAGGAACATAGTGGTTATAAGTTCAGGATTTTGTGTACTCAGAATTTTTTCTAATTGACATAATCTTGCTCAAAACATCACCTAGAAACCCATCTGCTGCCACAAGGGACTTTTTAATTAACAGTCACATCTGTGCTATTACACTATATTTTTGCAAAGCTAGCAACAACTTAAACCACATTATTAAATTATGAAAAAAATGTATAAATCTCAATGGACTTGTTTGATGTTTCAAGAGCCAGAAGTAGTGATCTCTATGACTACAGGGTTTGGGTTTGACTTACTTAAAATTTTGTAACAATGTTATTAAATATTTAATGCTATAAATATTTTCAGCACCTTTTAAACATAAATGACATTAAAAATTAACCTGTTTAAACTATTAAAGATTACCTGAGTAAATTTGATTAGAAATCTGTTTTAAATCTATTTAAGGTAGCAGTGATGCTAGAATATGCATTTTTAAAAATATACTAATAAATCAATAATTAATACTTCAATGAAATGTATATTGAATTAAACAATGTAAGTCTAAAATTACTTTGTAGAGTTGAGGTTGCTTAAAAAGATTGAGGTAATTTATTTGCATTGCTGTATTATCCTCATCTAACTTCTGTATACATCTTATTTAAGAAATAATAGTCACTGGCCTAATTATCGTAAAACATAAGATCAAATGTTTGCTATATCTTTCTTGTTTTTCAGTTTTCCTACTTTTTATTTTCTTTTCATTTAATATGCTGATATTTAATCACTCACTGGAAATGTATACTGAAATTTTCCAATTTTTAATTTTTAAATTGTAATTCAAAACCAAACTCATAAATTCATATCTAACATTTGATAATAAAATGTTACTGAAATGAGGCAAAGATAGAATCTATATTTATTAAGTAAACTCTTCTCTTTTAATGTCTTTGCTAAGTTAATAGCTATACTCTGAACTTATCAAGTACAGTGTCAAAACTAAAATAAGCTACATATTAAACATATTGTTAACTCTTGTTAAGAAAAAATATAATTGTGCATGGTTAAAAAGCATTTAATATTATGTCAAATATTTCAAATCACTGTATGAAAAATTGTTGAAGTTTACTCAATTTTAAATCACATGCAAATCTGAGAATTAATTATAATTGATCTTATAGAACAGTAAATCAGAACTTTTAAAAATCTGTCGTTTTTCAGTAAGTTTTGAATAATACAGTTCAACTTTTTTTATATCACTGAAGGCCAGAAAATGCTGATTTAGTTTAATAGTGATAAGACTTACCCCCTTCTAAACTGAGTATTTAAAATATGTCAGCCAATTCTGATGACTTAATAATTTACATAAAAAATTTAGGGCCAGGAGCGGTGGCTCACTCCTGTAATCCCAGCACTCTGGGAGGCCGAGATGGGTGGATCACCTGAGGTCAGGAGTTGAAGGCCAGCCTGGCCAACATGGTGAAACCCCATCTCTACTGAAAATACAAAAATTAGCTGGGTGTGGAATCCCAGCTACTCGGGAGGCTGAGTCAGGAGAATTGCTCCAAACCAGGAGGCAGAGGTTTCAGTGAGCCAAGATCATGCCACTTTACTCCAGCCTGGACGACAGAATGAGACTCTGTCTCAAAAAAGAAAAAAGAAAAAATGTAGTGCAACATATGATAATATCGTTACTTTCCAAAAATTAAAAAGGATCGTGGACTGTGTTGGATTTTATAATTTGGAAACATGAGTGTGTTAGCATTTGGCGTGTTTTGGAAAAGGTGTGATATTTGTAACTGATACTCCTTAATTCAATCAATACAAAGTATTTCCATTTATATCAAACAGTGTAAGAGTGCATGAACTTGGACTGTGACTCTTTTCTTCGTTCTGAAATGCTTCTTTTAAATTACTTTTTCTATTTATGTATTTATTAAATAAACCTATACAATGTTTTATTATGTCTAGACACATATTACAAATTTTCAATGACATGGATTATGCAACATCATGTCTCTTTTCTTGCAGAATTGCATATGTTTATATATACTGTGTAACTGAGGCTGGGACTATTGAATGCATCTCATCTTTGAAATAAAACAGACTTCAGTGTGGCCCAAGTCAGCAAAAAAATACGATTAACCTTAGATTTAAAAATAAAAACAAAGCAAAACAAAACACCACTTCCCCTGAAGTAGCAGAGAAATAAGAAAAGTTATGCTAGATGCAGTTTAAGATTGTACACAGCTGAGTATCTCTGGCAACTTGAGGACGTATGAGAGACATGAAAAATGAAGCCATCAAACATTTCACAAAGCTGACTTGGAAACTAGGAAATTGTCAAAAGATTACTGATGTTGGAGTCCCTGAATCCTCCCAGTGACACCCTTTGGCAGAGCTGTGTGATTTGCCAGAATACAGCTTAGCATCCCAGATAAAAGAGAAGGGATTGATGACTGTAGGATTCATGTAAGATATGGGTATGAGGGAAAAATTATCCTGGGAGAAAGAGAATTTTATCAGTCATCGAGAATATGGCTGGAATGATGAACTGTATTGTCTGGAAAGAAGTCAAGCAATAAGTGGTTTGGAGACATTAGGAGAAAATGGTCCTGGGTATAACAGTAGGGCTGATAAGCACTAGTGGTTGAAGGCAGGGCTTGAATGAAATGGTGTGATAAAAAGTACTTAACAAAAAGTGGAGACCAGGAATGTGACATTGAATAGCCAAGAACAATTTTGTTAGGAGCAGTTGTGAGAGTAGGTGGAGATGAAAACCATTGGCGTCTACTTTTAACATATATTTCTCATGGAGACAAACTCTCTAAACCTCAGGTTTCCTGTAAGACAGACAATAAAATAAATGTGGCTTATTAAAGTACTGTGAGAATTAAACTATATAAAGTAAGTGATTGACACAGCACTGAGCACACTGATAGAAAATATTTTCCATGGATCAATGAACATTTTAAAGCATTTAAAAAAAATTTTCCCCCCTTCTCCCAATAACAAAGGGACCACATAATGACTCATCCTTTTGGTTTAATTTGTAAGACTTTTATTTTTCAAATGGAAAAGTCTCCAGTGCCTGCTTCCTGCTGGCTTTCTACATGTGTTGCTGAATTAGTTTTACTAAAGCAAATCATTATCAAATCTGTCTCACTTTTTTGTATGTTCTGTGCTTTGACCACTAGATAAGTTATAAAGCCTTGTCAGACTTTCTGAAAGCTGGATTTTGATCCCTGGGAAGCCAGCCCACGGTGGTTTGTTTAATGATTTTACATGTGCCACAACCTCAAGCACTGTGGATTGTATCTTTATATTAGTTTCATATAACTCATTTCTTTAGTTGCTAGCAAGCATACAAGGAGATACTTCATTCCATTGTCCTGCAAACTACTCTGCCAGCATTTCAAACTATCTATCATGAAAAGAGAGTAACGTTCAAGAGTTTCTCTCTGTCTGCATCAGTAATTTCACATCTAGCAGCGAAGCTTTTATTTTCCTGGAATTTGCTCCAGTGCTCCTTCTTTTTCATTACATGTTTTTTTTTTTTGTTTTGTTTTGTGTTTGGTAAAACTATTTCTGTGTATTGGCCTGGAGTCAAACTAGAAATAATTATTGACTGATTTCTCCACCATTAACTCTGAGAGTCTCTCGCTTGTTGCTCAGCCGTTTGATTGTAGACATATTAATTACAGACTCTGTTTCACACACTTTTCCTGGTAGTTGTTTTAACATTCTCGTGTCTTCCTAAAAAACCTTTGTACGGAAATGTTATCAGCCAGATGTAAAACACCTCTTCTGTGAAAATAAGCTAAGACAGAAGATTCATGATAAAATCATAACAGTCCTTTGACCTGGTTTTGATTTCTACAATAGGTGTTTCCATGTCAAACTCAGTTCTTTCTCATTTTGTTCATAAATGGTGATTTTCAGGGCAGCATGATGCTTTATTAACTCTTTCAGCTCACTGGGGTTACATTAGAGTTAGGGCTTTACTCTATGAGAACTAGTGAATAGAAAATAGTGTGAACTTCTGATGGGGCTTTGACATTAAATACATTCCTCTTCCTGGGGTGTACTCAGTGTTGTAATTAAGCTGCTCTTAACTGCACTAAACAATATCCTGGCAATATAAAAGTGATATTATTTAAAGCTGCCTAGTTGGTGACCAGAGAGTAACTAAAACCCTGTGAAAATCGGATCATTATATATTGACCCCTGCTTTGCCCATTTTTTCTCTCACCCATCTTGTATTATATACCTGTAGTTACTGCTAAGCCGTATGAGTATATAAATACACACTGGCTTTAAAATTCTGTTGGTGGAATATTAGTAGACATATTAGATCTTCCTATGGTAATTTCTTTGGCTCAATGGGCAGCCAATTAGCACTGTGGGACATAGAAATATAGCATCACAAACAAACTACTTGTGTATTCCAGTATTAAATTATTTTTCCTTCAACTCAATAAAAGTAATGTTAATGATAATATCTCCTGAGTAAACTTAACTACTGAAGCATTTTCTTTGATATCTAAGTCATTCTACTTTTCTTCATTACTTCAATTTAACCTTGAAGGTGACTCATTAGAGAAAACACCAAGATATAAACGTAAGGATTTAAGGCAAGCAAAGAGCACTGTCCAAGGTACAGGGACATATCAAACATTTTAATTAAAGTAATGGAACTAGGGAGGCATTTTAGAAGATGAAATCTCTAAGCTTGATAAAATGAAAGAGGCATCTGTGTGCGGCCAAGTGTTATCTTTTCTTAAAACGCATACAATGAAGAAAATAAAAGGCATTCAAATTACTATTATAATATGAAATATTTGATGTTCAACGACATTTTAACATGGAGGTTGTAATTTGACTTATATTTTTAAAAAAAATCTCTCTAAAGACATAAAACTTTCATTTCAGTGGAGTGAGGTTTTTGATAACATTTTATTTGTAGATGACACAGCACAAGTGGAAAGCCATTCGGCTAAGAAGTGTATACTAACTCTGATTTATAGAAAATGTTTGTTTTCATATCCAGATAGATGAATTCAGTAATTATGAAAGCAATCTTATCATTTAAATTCATCCAGTCAGTCATGGGATCATTTGGTGTGGTTATTTTGCTGGACTATCTAAATATCTGAGTTGTATAAAGAACATAGATTCTCTGGAAAACGTGCTTTCGTGGGAATAGCTGCAGCACTCACTGAGAACATCTGAGTCAATATGTAGTGTATTCCAATTTGTTACTTAAAATATGATGGCAAGAAGAAGAGACTGCCTACACAATAAATGGAAGGAAGGAAAAAGCTGTAAAAATAAGATTCATAAGTTTATGTTAGGAGCTTAATAAATGTTACCACCAGTATTTTATCAACAACTTGATAATCTAATGATACATTTCTTAGAAGTCAATTTGGTTTTAAAACATTATAACTTATAGCACCACCCTTTGACCCCAGCGAGGAGAGCTGAGAGTTTCTGACGGGGGCCTAGTGTATTTGAGGGGCTCATTCTAGCTGCTGAAGAGTCTCCAATCCAGGGTGCAACCCCTCTCCCCATTGGAGACATACTCCAGATACTCTCCACCCAAAATAAGCCTGAGACTTGTTCCGGGGGCCTGTGCCAGGTTCTTTGCCAGCCAGTCCTCTAGAAGTCAGATCTCCCTGCAGACCCAACACTATTTTAGAGGACCATTAAAAGGGAAGCTGTTCATAGTTGTGTAGAGTCTACACAGCAGGCAGAGTTTGAGTAATTGGGCTAGAGTACATGCATGGAAATTCCTTCATGGTGCTGGAGGTTCCTGCAGGTGGAAAGAAAAGTGGGATGAGCAGCAAGCCTTCTAGATAAAAATGAAAACATATTTATTAATGGGAGGATATAAGATGTTTTATTTAATAGCTTGATATCTAACAAATATTTAGATATTCAGTATGTGATTTTTTCCATTTTGCTCCTTTCAGAGATGGAAAATGTTAAAGACATGCTCAGTGGTGTTTTCATTCAACCAGAAATGTCATAAAATACAATGTGTACCCTATGAATACAGTGTGCTACAAAAACAATTCAGAGACATTGACAACTCAATAACCACACAATGTGTTTTATAACATTTATGTTTATACTTTCTGAAAAAGCTTTTTAAACTTGAAAGTATGATCATCTGCGACTTTGTGCTTATTTTAAAAAGTACAAGAGAAATGTATTAGTTAAGTTATGCCTAACGGTTTCCATAGTCACACCCTGAAGATTCGGAATCAGATATTGATTCTGGCCTGTCTATATCTGTGTTTTTCCATACATTATTTTGCCCTGTGCTTTGAAGAGCTGTGGTGATGCATCATTTGTGAGAAAGTATTCCATCATTTTCTCTAGAAATTCTTCAGGCTACTGACATTCACTTTATAATATCTGATTTTCTGCATGCTATCACCATCAACAGAAAAATTTCAAACTAAGCTAGTACATGTAAAGGAAATGACATCACCGTGGCACTGACCTAGGTAAGTGTGATTGCAAAATGTGTTCTAATTTAGAAAATGTGAAAGTGTGTGCATGTATGGTATGTGCATAATTGTTGAAATAAAGTCATTCATATGTAATGTTCTAACAATGTTACACCTGAAAAACCCACCTGGCACTCTTATTAGTAGGTTCCTGTTTCAAGTCTTGCCTGCTTTAATATCCTTCTTTACCATCCTCTCTTCGTTCCTGTCCTTCTTCCTTCTCATTTTCTTTATAAATTATAAAGATCTTTGGGGGCATTTATTTTATTATAATGCACATGACACACATATGCGTGACTCATTAACTGTGAGATATTTCAGGATTACTAAAAGTGCCAAGGTTTAAGTTATCAAGTGATGTTGAAAATTCAACTAGGGCAAATTGGGTAACAATGAATAAATAATAGCTTAGTTACTACATTTAGTTACTACATAGTAACTACAAATAGTTAACTACATTTGATCTTAGGGCACTTTGTTTACTTTGTAGATACTTTAGATAGACTTTGTTAAATAAATAAAAGTAGATATTGCAAGAATTTGAACTTTTATTTTGTAAAATTATACTGTTGTCTCATTATTTGTCAATTATGGGTTTTGTGGTGTTGAAAGAAGCTGTATTTTCACTAAGTTATTAACCAAAGTTAATAATTTAAACTTGTTTACTCTTTTCTTTCTGGAACCTTGATATGGTTTGGGTATTTGTCCCCTCAAATCTCTTGTTGACAAATGATCCCCAGTGTTGGAGGTTGCAGCCTGGTGGGAGGTGTTTGGGTCGCGGAGGTGGATCCCTCAAACGAATGGCATGGTCACATCCTCGTGTAATGAGTAAGCTTCCACTCTGAGTTCACTCAAGAACTCCTTGTTTAGAGCAGTGTGACACTTCCTCCTTACTCTCGCTCCCACTCTCCCCATGTGAGATGTCTACTCTCCGTTTACCTTCCACCATGACTGGAAGCTTCCTGAGGCCTCACCAGAAGCAGATGCAAGTGCCTGCTGCTTGTACAGCCTGCAGAGCCATGAGCTAATTAAACCTCTTTTCTTTATAAATTGCCCAGTCTCAAGTATGTCTTTATAGTGAGGCAAGAGCAGACTAACACAGACCTTATACATAATTGACCTCAGAGATCTCTCCTAATTATTTAATGTGGTCTCTATGACATTCCAGAATTGTGCCTATATCCATGCCTTTCATTTCATGCCACACTATATACTCATTGTTTTTGGAAGTTGACCCCACTGAGCTCTTTTGAATTCCTATTAACCACATCACCTCTCTCTCCACTTTCCTGTTCCACTTCAGAGTCTTTTCTTGTGAAGTTTACCCTTTTAGAAACCCTTCTTTGCTATCCTTAGTCTCTATGGATTTTTCTCTTTGGTAAGTTAATTAAAGATTAACATTTTGGTTGTTTAGAGTTTTTGTTTCCAGTTACTATAAAGAAAGCTGGTATAAACAATCGTGTACAGGATTTTCTGTGAACATGAGTTTTAATTCCTCCAGGATAAATGTTCAGGAGCGTACTCGCTGTATCTAATTTTATTTAAAAAACTGACAATTTGTTTACCAGAGTGGAAATAACAGGCAAGATTCTAAGATAGATTCCAAGATTCCCTCCCACTAATGTACCTGCCGCCTATAAAATCTTCTCCTTGAATGCCAGTAGAATTTGTGAATATAAAAACTACTCCTGTGATACGGCCAAATAAATGTTTAAGACATAATTAATGCTCCTAGTCACTTGACTCTTAACGAATCAAAAGGGTGATTACCCTAAGTGAACCTTACATAGTCACGTGAGCCCATTAAAACAGACTCAAAGACGCATAGACTTTCTTTCTGGACTTAAAGGAGCATATTAAGTGGCATGGGTCATGTGGAAAGGAACCAAGAGTAACCGCTAGATGCTGAAAGTGGCCTTTAGCCAATAACTAGCAAGAAAATTAGGACCTCAATCACATAACCACAAAGAAATGAGATCTTCCAACAACCTGAGTCTTCTTAAAATAAGCTCTATTAATCCAGCCACCCAGTGAAGACACAGGTACCCAACATCTTAATTTTAACCACGTGAGACTCTGAGAAGAGGACTCGTACAATAAACAATACTTGTCTGGCTTTTATTATCAGATTCTAAGAGGTAGGTAGCCTCTAAATCTTTGGGTTTTGCCAAGTGATAGAAGTATCTTTGTTATTCGTGGTGACCCTTCAGCTCACACATGAGAGTTTATACTGGCAAGGTGACTCATGGTGGGCTCCTAGATTAGTTTGTGTTAAGGAGATGACTCAAGATGGGATCTGGTCAAGCTAGAAAGAACAACCATGTGATAAGAGGGTTGGGGCTTTGAGCCTAACTGCTGGGGACATGAGAAGGGCTGAAGATTGAGTCATATGGCCAATGACTCAATCACACATAGGTAATGAAGTCATAATTAAAATTCTGGACACCAGCACTGGGTGAGCTTCCCTGATTGGCTGTAATCTGATTATGGTAACAATTAGTGTGCCTGGAGGGTAATGAACCCTGATTACATGGGAGAGGATAATGAAAGTTTCACCTTTGAAACCCTCTCAGAGAGGATTAAGAAAGCAGCTAATGATACTAGGCTTAATACTTGGGTGATGAAATAATCTGTACAACAAACCTCCATGACACAGTTTACCTATGTAACAAACCTGTACTCGCATCCCTGAACTTAAAATAAACATTAAAAAATAAATCAATCAAAAATTTAGCCTGTAATCCCAGCACTTTGGGAGGCCGAGACGGGCGGATCACGAGGTCAGGAGATCGAGACCATTCTGGCTAACACGGTGAAACCCCGTCTCTACTAAAAAAAAATACAAAAACACTAGCCGGGCGAGGTGGCGGGCGCCTGTAGTCCCAGCTACTCGGGAGGCTGAGGCAGGAGAATGGCGGGAACCCGGGAGGCGGAGCTTGCAGTGAGCTGAGATCCGGCCACTGCACTCCAGCCTGGGCGACAGAGCTAGACTCTGTCTCAAACAAATAAACAAAAAAAATTTAAATTTAAGAAGTCAAAGTTAATAATCTTGAATCTATGTATAGAGAAAGAAAGAAAGAAAGAAAGAAAGAGAGAGAGAGAGAGAGAGAGAGAGAGAAAGAAAGAAAGAAAGAAAGAAAGAAAGAAAGAAAGAAAGAAAGAAAGTCTCCCAGACCTCACCCCAAGTGTCTTTCCATTTGGTCAGTTCTGATTTGCATCCTTTAGCTATAATAAAACTGTAATCATATTTATAGGATTTTCCTGAGTTATATGAGTCACTCTAGAAAATTATTGAACCTGAAGGGGGATAGTGTAGTGACAGTCTCAGAAATTGTAGCCAACTGGACAAAAGTGAGGGTAGCCTTGGAATTTCTAAAAGTGAAGCGGGTGTCTGAAGTGAGAACAATCTTATGAATGACTGTGCCATTAACCTGTGAAGTTTGCCCCAACTCTGGTCATTGGTGACAGAAGTCAGGCAGTCTCCATCTACTACCAGACTCCTGACACATGGAAACTGTGAGAAAATGGACTGTTTTTTTTTAAACTGCTAAGTTTGTGGTAAACAGTAACAACAGAAAACTAATAAAGTGACTATTCCCTTTCATATTTCCACAATATTTCCAAAGTTGTTCCCCAGCCTCACCACCAGTTGTCAATTTTTTTTTTTTTAATTTTAGTAATTTTGAGATACCTAAGATTGTCTTAGCCTGCTGTGTCCTGCTATACCAGAAATCCTGCCAGAGGGTAATTTAGAAGGAACAGAGATTTTTTGTTTGTTTGTTTGTTTCGTTGGTTTGTTTTGTTTTAGAAGCTGCAAAGCCTAAGATCAAAGGGCCCACACCTGGTGAGGGTCTCCTCACTGCATCATCCCGTGGCAGAAGGCTGAAGACAAAAGGGCAAGGGAGGGGGCACGTGCAAGAGGGGCCGGACTTGCTTTTGTAACAAATTCCCTTTCAAGAAAACTAACCAACTCCAGTGAGAACACCATTACTGCATTAATGAGAGCATAGCCTTCATAACCTAATCACCTGTTAAAGGCCTCTCCTCTCGATATTGTTGCATTGGGTGTTAAATTTCCAACACATGGACTTTGGGCGACGCATTCAAAACACAGCAATGATGGTATTTCATCTTGATTTTAATTTTCATGTCCGAACAGCTAATTAATATTGAACATCTTTCCATGTCCTTACTTGCAATTTGGTATTGTCTGCTATCCATTGTGGCTTTGGGATCATGTCTAGGAACATGTTTTCTAGCCCAAATTCACAAAGATTTTCTCTTATGTTGTATAGCTTATGGTTTACATTTAGATCTATTTGGAGTAAAATATTTTGAATAAAGTGTGAGGTTTAGGTTGTGGTTCTTTTTAAAAAACATATTTCATATTGTCAGTGCCATTGGTTGAAAAGCCTTCTCTTTCTCCGTTAAATTGCTTTTGCACCTTTATAAAAATCATTTGGGCATATTTTTGTGAGTCTATATCTGGATTGTGTTCTCTGAGTTGTATGTTTATCCTTCCATACAGTTTTGGTTACTGTAGGTATATAATGAGTTATAATTGGGCTGCATGAATCCCACAACCTTGCTCTTACTTTTCAAATGATTTTACTAATTCAATTTTTTTTTTTTTTCCTGAGATGGAGTCTCACTCTGTCACCCAGCCTGGAGTGCAATGGCGTGATCTTGGCTCGCTGCAAGTGATTCTCCTGCTTCAGCCTCCTGAGTAGCTGAGATTACAGGCAGGTGCCACTGCATCTGGCTAATTTTGGTATTTTTAGTAGAGACAGGGTTTCACCATATTGGCCAGGCTAGTCTTGAACTCCCAACCTCAGGTGATCTGCCCGCCTCAGCCTTCCGAAGTGCTGGGATTACAGGCATGAGCCACCATGCCTGGCCATTTTTTTGTGTGTATTTTCTTATAAATTTTAGAAATAGCATATCAGTATTTACCAATATCTACCTGAATTTGGTACAAATTGCATTGGGGGAAAATTGACATCTTTATTACGTTGCCTTCTGTTCCACAGCCACAATATTTGTCTTCAATAGTTTAGGTCTATGTTTTTTTTCAGCATAATTTAAAATTTTTTGGCATATAAATATGTAAATATTTTGTTGGAGTAACATCAACTTGTTTAATTTATTTGTGGTGTTCTAAGTGATATTGTGTTTCTTATTTAATTTCTGTTTATTGCTAGTATGTAAAATAAGATTGATTTGTATGTTGACTTTGTGTCCTACAAAAACTTGATAAACTCTCTGATTGGTTCTCGTTTTCCTATGTCCTTGGAGTTTTCTGACTAGACAATCATATTTTCTGCAACAAGGAACCTTTATTTCTTATTTTCCAATCTGTATATGTTTTATTTAATTTTATTTATTTTATTTTATTTTTATTTCATTTTCTTGTTATTGCTCTGCTGAGAAATGTCAGTTGTTTGAAAACTAATTTACTTGTGTTTTTTTTCTATTTCTCTTTTCAGTTCTATCAGTGTGTTCTTCACGTAACTGAAGTTCTGTTTTTAGGTTCATAGACATTTATAATTGTTATCTCTGATGAACTACTCACTTGTCATTACTAAATAACTCTTCACGTAGTGTCCGATCCTTTTTTCCTCTGGAATCTCTAGCATTTTATATTAATATAGCCATTCCATTAACAAGTTTTGCTTTTTAATTGAAATGCGTATCTTGTTTGCCTTTAATTTGATTGTTGATATTTTAGAGGTTGTATCTATCATTTTGCTGTGTTTTTTCTTATCCATTTTTTCTTAGTTTTTATTTTACCTTTTCCTGCCATTTAAAATGATTCTGTATTATTTGTTCTGTTTGCTTATTAGATATATCTTTCTCTCTCTCTCTCTCTCTCTTGTGTGTGTGCGTGCATGAGAGAGAGAGAGAGAAAGAGAAGTGGGGGAGAGAGAAATTGCTTTAGATTTTCTAATGTAGGCCTTTACTTATCACAGCATACCTTCAAACACTGTTGTGATACTTAAACCTTAAAAAAACTTTAAAATAAAAGTTTTTACATCTACTTTTCTAGACATTGTGCTATTATTTTTACATATTTGTTTTTACATATGTTATAAGCATCAGAACATAATGGTGTTATGGTTTAAATAAATTTAAAATTGAAGAAAAATTCTATTTATTTACCTATACAACATTTCAAATGTACTTTACTTCCTTTTAGAGATACAGATTTCAATCTGGTATCATTTTATTCTACCTGAAAAACTTTTCTTAACATATTCTTAGTGTAGACCTATTGATGATAAATACTTGTAGTTTCTCTGAGTCTGGGATAATCTTTATTTTCACCTTTGTTTTTGAAAGATTGTTGGTAATTTCTTAAGTTCAATGAAATGCTGCTCTATTGTGTTTTGTTTTACCTGTTTTCATCCTTATATTTATTCTTCTATCCGTAACATGTCTTTTTTCCCCTTTGAACAATTTCATGATGATATACTTTTATTAGTTTTCTTCATGTTTCTTGTGCTTGGAGTTTGTTGAGATTCTTAGCTCTAGGGGCTTATAATTTTCATAAAATTTAGAAAAATTATGTTATTATTTCTTTTTTTTTTTCTCTGCCCCTCTGCCTTCAACTTGCCAACTCTATTGGCTGTGTCCTAGACACTCCCTCCAGAGAGTAAGTGGAGACATGAATCCGTCTTATATTCTTTGTTTTCTGTCTTTTAGGTATCACTATCCAGCAATGCCAGATACTCATTCTCTGAAAGCTATCAATTTATACGCTGTGTAAGTTTCTTTATATATTGTATTTTCAGAGGTAACTAAAGCAGCATAGTCAGAGATAGTAGGGCTCCTGAACATTCAAAGAGGTTTACTCTAAAATGTTCTTCTCAGGAAAGACAGCATGTATAAAAATAGTTCATTAATGCATTCTTCTCAAATGTAATGCATTTTAGCTGACTTTACAGTGCAAAAACTAGTTACTACTTAATCTCATGGCAAAGAGGTGACGTGAAAATATACATTCATTTTTCAAAATGTTCACTGTCTTCTCCACATTTAAAAAGCAAATTGTTCCATGAATTACTTTTTGACCTTTTCTGTCCTATGCACACTGCATCAATAACTTTATTTAGTTTTACAGCTTTAAAAATTCAGCTGTATAATGGTATCAAATGTATAGCTCTAGAACATTATTTCTCATGAGCTTTTCAGACTCATATGCACAACTGTGTACTTAACATCTTCAATGAATATAAAATACAGACTTCAAAATTCATTTAAAATAAAAAAAAAGAAAGAATAGAAAAAAGGAAGGAAGAGAAAGAGAGAGAAAAAAGAAAAGGAAAGAAACAAACAGCTTAAACCCTACATCTGTCCTTCTCCCTGATCCTCCATCTTGATAAATGGCAAAGCTGTTCCGGCAACTGCTTGGGCGAGAGGTGGTGAGAAGCAAACCTGGAGTTGCCTCCTCTTCCCTTTCCTCTACTCTCAAAGCATTTCTGCTGTATTTTCTAAGTACGGATCTGATCATTTTTCCTCCCTATGCCAATACAGTCTTTTCCAGGACAATTTCAAGGATCTTTACATTGGTTGACTATAGTTTGCCTTGTTTCATCTTCCTCAAACATTCACTTCACTCCTGAACACTTCCTAAACTTCACTTTCTGAAGTTCGTTTCTCACCAGCAGCCAGCTCATGTCTCTCCATTCCTCTAACCAGCTCTCGCCATTTGGTTATTCCTTACCACAAATTATAATTTCTGGCTTCCTCAAACATAGCTTATTTCAACCCCCTCTTCCCTCAGCTTACTCCATTTCAGAACAATTGAATGTATTTCACTTCATTAAGCAGTTTAATCTTGTTTTGAACTCAGAATTTTAACTTTTATATTTACTTTCTCATCTGCCTGGAATTCACGTTCCTTATAGCTTCAAATAGACGTTTCACTGGCATACTCCTTTCTTATTAAGAACATCATTGGAGTTGACAAGTTCACACTGCTGTCACTTCAAATATGCAATGCATTTTATTTGTGAGAAGAAAAAACTCATAATTTTGGATATGGAAATTTGAGATAAAAAGACTGAAGAAATAAATTATTTTTACAGAATCCACTTTTATCTTGTCTCTTTATCATGTTAATATCTATAAATCCTTTAATCAGAATAGCAAATCTAATAGTGAAAGTAGTTAGTAGATAATAAAATGCAATCATCTGTAACAACTTCAGTCAATCTAACCAGTGGAAATATTTAATTACACATGTGAAAGAGAATGAAAAGTTTTACCTATGAGAAGTAGCAACACAAATTAATCTACTTTGAATAATAAAAGCAATCAAACTACTTTGTAGTTTGATTATTATAAATCATAAATTATAAGACATTAATAAAGTTCTCCATGATGATTTGTTTATAAATATATGCTTTAAAATAACCTTAACTTTTGATAGAAAAAATTCAAACACATGCAAAATAAAACTAATATAATTGCTGTGTAATTATCCTATGCGTCAATAATTACCAGCTCATGTCTGAAGGTGTATTATCTATACCTTACCTACTTCCAGAAAACGTATTTTCTGTAAAAATTTTAATATGCATTTCTAAATAATATGAATAGAATTCTTACCTTACAAAAATAGATTTCTTTAAAAATCTACAATGTCGTTATCACATTCACATTAAAAACTAACTTACATAATTAAATATGTAGTTATTGTTCATACATTTCTAGTTGTCCGGAAAATTCCATCATTTTCATCTGTTTGTTTGAGTTAAAATCCACATAAGTAAAACCTATTGTAATTGGTTGATGCACACACATGTGCACACACCAACATTCACATAAACATGAAAATGCACACACAGTATCCCAACGGCAAGTTTTTCCATCTCTTGCTTTTCATCTTGCACTTTATTTGTTGAGAAAGCAAATTCTTTCATGTTCTGGATTTTGTTGACTAAATCTTCATGCTATTGGTTAGCACATTTGTCTGATATCTGACTTTCTCTAAATGGGTAGTTGAATTTGAAAGTTTTTACAGATTCAGCCTTAACATTTGGAATGGCAATTTTTCATGAATCATATTATGTTCCTCCATCAGATGGCATATCGTTTCTGATTTTCTCCTTTTTGTGATATTAGCAGTTGTGATAATTAATATCTATACCCTTTTATCTGATAGATTTATTAAAGTTAAATTAATGTGTCTTAAAATGGTATATCACATTTCACTGATAATAATTTTTTGGCAGGATCTTTTCAATTGTCAGAAGATCAAAGGTATATATCAGTTTAGCCTTGACAGAATTATTATTAAATTTGGATGATAATTTATACCATCTATATTATATTTTAACAGTTGCTTCTAATAAATGCATTTCCTTTGAAAACGTGTTGTTTAATGTGAATGTGTACTATGAAATATAGTTGATTTAGAATACTCAAGTGAGGCAACATTTTAGAAATAATCAATTGAATATCCTTCATTTCTTGGAGTTTAATATGCTACTAAGATAAATTTTAAATATTTGCCAATTATATCAATAAAACAGGTAGTCAAATAACTTTCTATTGTTTTCAAGGCAGAAATTGATTAATTTACAGTTAATATTATAGGGAATGTTAAACCTTTTAAAGCTGAATACATCCTTTGAGATAAATTAGACCAAACACTTTTTTTTGTTGGAAATGTCTAACTATGATTTTTCGTGTTGTCATTTCAGCGAGTGTTTGAGTTAACATAGGGCATGTATCTCTAAGTGTGACACTAAGCACAACTATGAAGTGAAATATATTTGCCATGAGTCTTAACCCCATTTTTTAAACAGAAGCAGACTTTTTTCTCTTGTTTGCTATGCAAGGCCTCTGTGACATTACTTTAATACACAGTATGCCCTCATTCTACATCAACAGGTCTTACATCACCGCTGAAATTTCTTACTTCTTTCCTGTTTTCTTGGTACTTTCATTCAATATTTTTTTATGCCATGAATATCCCAATGTACTGATATTATGCACTTGTAACTCACTATTGTTCAAAATTTTATTCTATAATAGGTGGAATGTATACTCTGTTCTAAACAAGGTGATCTTTGGTTTTGTTAACAAAAGACCATGTGATCTGCAGAGCAAAAAGGGAGAGCTCTATTTTCTATTTTTTTAAAAAGCCACAGGTTAGGGAGACATAGCCTCTGTTGTACAAAAGTAAGTGTACTCCAAGGGACAGGATGGAGAGTTAGAGATGATTAAAGCAAAAACCAGAAAGCAAGGGAGGGGATTCAGGGGAGTGAGGGACAGAGTTGTGATTGGATGACCATTAAGCACAAAATCGCCAGTCTCTCTCTCAGTTGGCTGGTTCCAGGTGGTCTGTCAGTTACCAGGTGGTCTGCTGGTGATCATTTGGGAAGTTTCCAGCTGCTGTTGTTTCCAGAAATGGTTATTTGACTTGGAGGCAGAAAAACAAGTTTTACAACACTTTGTAGGACACAAAGAACTTGACCATTCCTCAGCCTGCCATGGCCTCTTGGCTCTGCTCTTACTTTTGAGCCACAGGGAGTCCATCTTGCCTGTCAACTGGGGGCATAATTTGACAGTGTTTAGGGCTTTATCCTTTATTTTTCTATTTGCATAAAAATATTTGATTAAACCATTCTCTGAAGGTGGCATATTTACTATGCATCTTCACAAAATAATGCATATATTATTTGCCTTTAAAAAGAGCTCATTAAATTGAAAATTTAAATTACATAACCCCCTTCTAAATTCATTTTTATGTTTACCAGATATTTTTATGTTTCTGTGGAATTATCAATAAAAGTATTTTTTAATCTGTAATCTACTAGTTACTGTCAACAATTTAAGTGACAGTCCTTCAGCCTTGCTTATGTAAGGAGCTATTATAGTTAGCATTACGGGCAGTAAATTACACATTCTACTAATGATTAATAATGGATGTTCTGCTAAACCAGGTGCTTTGCCTCCACTAAAAATAAACCTGGCTCATCTATCGAAACAAATGTCTCTGCATCTTGTTTGAGTAAGTAACTGCTATGTGTTATAATTCTTTATACATGTATATGTTGAATTTTTACATAGCTGCCACAATTAAGTTGTATATCATGGGTCTTCATCTTCTCAAAACATAAGTCAGTGAATGACTGACTTACAAACATATGAAGATACAATGACTCCATTGACTCATGAAGTGAAGCTTACATCATGGGGCTAAAAATGGAGGGAGGGAGGGAAGGGGAGTTTAATGCAGTTTTTACTAAAGTGTAAACTAAGAGTGATGAACTCAAATTTCTTTGAGTTATATGTAAGAATGCATATTCCTAGAAATAATGAAGATCCACTGAATTCAAATCCATGGGATAAGTTAAGGGATTTATACATTTTTAAGTGGTTCTTGAGGGTTCAGGGATACATGCATTATAAGTAGTTGATTACTTAACTACAGTTTGAGATCACTGGCTTAGGTCTTCAAATATTATATTTTTGAAATAGTTGGCAATTCAATCTATGGCTTCTTTTTTCTAGTATCCTTTTGTAAATCACTAAATTGCCTACTTATTACATAAGATGAAAAAATCAGTAGTCAAAGATTTGAAACAAGCTTGGAGGATCACTATAATCTCAGTACTTTGAGAGGCCAAAAAGGGAGGATTGCTTGAGGTCAGGAGATTGAGGCTGCAGTGAGCCATGATTGCATCATTGCACTCCAGCCTGGGTGTCAGAGTGAGACATTGACTCAAAAAAGAAAAAAAAATGGCACAGGTGAATATAGAAATATTTATTATACAGGGTTAGGCAAAAAAAAAAAAAGAAAAAGCTTTTTTGTTGTTGTTGTCTTGCAATTCTGAAAGGCCTTAAAAGTGTTATTTTGAGGACTGTACTATTAATTCAAAAACATACAAGGTAACCTATTGAAAGAAGCCAAATTATTTCACCCCAAAATATATTTTCCTGGCATAGTTCAAGGTGATTACTTAGAAGGGCTTGGAATAAAAAGATAGTCAAAAAGTTGTCTTGCAGGATGAGATTTGCATCTGCAGGGGAAATCTGCATTGATGCAGTCAGGTTTTCTCTGAGGCCCACCTTTATCTGATCTAGGAAATATTAACTGGAAACTTGACATCTTTAAAGTCTGGAGAAAACTTTTCCCATCTTATTGTCTCAGGGGGCTGCTGCCTGCGAGGCTTCATCTGCTTAACAAGACCACCTTGGCTAGCCAGGCCTGCTCTTCTCTCCCTCCCATAACCCAACTTATTGCCATAACCTGTTTTGGGCCATTCTCTGAGCCCCCATTGATCATGTAACCAGAAGATGATCTATAAGCTTCTGAACCTCTTAGGGGCTTGGGGTAATCACTCTGTGAGTCTCCTCCATGCATGTTAATATATTTCTATGCATTTTATCTTATTAATCTGCCTTTTGTCAGTGGTTCAGTGACCCTTCAGAGGGCAACGAGGAAGTTTTCCTTTGGTCCTTACATTATATTCATAAGAAAGATGTAAATGACAGTTATCTTTTTAAAAAATTATAGATGAGTGAGACTGAAAGGGGAAAAATAACTTTTCATTTTTATTTTTGATTTGTTAATATAAACTTGGGAGTTTATTGGGAGAAAAAGAGGGGAGGATCATTTGAGCTCAGGAGCCTGGGCATCACAGGAAAAACCTGTCTCAACTGGAAAAAAATCATGGTGATGCACACCTCTGGTCCCAACTACTTGGGAAGCTGAGGTGGGAGGATCGCTTGAGCCCAGGAGTTTGAGGCTGCAGTGAGCTATGATTGCACCACTGCACTCCAGCCTGGGTGACAGACTGAGACGCTGTCTCAAAAAACAAAAAAAAAGATAATTATAGAACAGAAAAATAAGTTTTTGATACATCTTGTTATTAATGGTGACATGTATCTACTATAATTTTGGAATTTTGCATTGGTAATTTTATGTCAACCATATTTAATTATTTATAACATTCCCATAATGTAGGTAAGTTTTCTAATAAGTGAAGAATTTAGATAATTTGCCCAAGGGCACCCATTTGCAAGTAAAATACCTGAAGTAGAAATTGAGAAAATTTTTATTTCAGAAGACATTTATTTACTACATTCTTTATGCTTCCCTTCCTCGTTTTCCTTCTCTCATTCTTTTATTTGTTTTTTTTTTTTTTTTTTTGTTTGTTTGTTTGTTTGTTTTTTGAGGCAGAGTCTCGCTCTGTCGCCCAGGCTGGAGTGCAGTGGTGCGATCTCGGCTCACTGCAAGCTCCGCCTCCCGGGTTCACGCCATTCTCCTGCCTCAGCCTCCTGAGTAGCTGGGACTACAGGCGCCCGCCACCGCGCCCGGCTAATTTTTTGTATTTTTGGTAGAGACGGGGTTTCACCATGGTCTCGATCTCCTGACCTTGTGATCCGCCCGCCTCGGCCTCCCAAAGTGCTGGGATTACAGGCGTGTTTTTGTTAATTCATTTGTGTTGTGACTATTATAAAGTTGCTTTGTGTACAAATCATTTGTGATTCTTCAAGCATTTTCAAGGAAAATAACATAAAAATATTTTCAAAAGTAAAATTATTATTTTCCAAGATGTTTGGTTGTGACAAAACTTGACTTTCTTTTTAATAAATAATAAAATATCTTTATTGATATGATTAGGCTTTCTGTCCCCATCCAAATCTCATCTTAAATTGCAATCCTCACATGTCAAGGGAGAGATCCAATGTCGGTAATTGAATCATGGGGTTTTTCCCACGTGCTGTTCTCGTGATAGTGAGTGAGTTCTCATGAGATCTGATGGTTTAATAAGGGGGGGCTCTTCCCTCTTTGCTCAGGACTTCTCCCTCCTGCTGCCTTGTGAGGAAGGTGCCTTTCTTCCCTTTTGCCTTCCACCATGATTATAAGTTTCCTAAGGCCTCCCCAGCCATGTTGAAGTGTGAGTCAATTAAACCTCTTTTCTTTTTAAATTACCTGGTCTCGAGCAGTTCTTTCTAGCAGTATGAAAACAGATTAATACATTTATGTAGTTACAAAAGCACATTACCCACTGTGAAAAAAATTAAAGACTATATACATATCTTAAATCTTTGCTCTAGGTGTAGCTCCTGTGATCAATAGAGTGTTTACTTCTTCCACTTTTAAATTGCCCTGCAATATATGTATACATAGATATATAAGGTTTCTCAGGTGTGTGTTTAACACAAAACCATAGAAAACAATATGTTGTTTCCCATCTTGTTTTTCATTTAAATTGGAAACTTGAAACTTTGCAGAATAGTTCATGCAAGTATGCTTAATTCTTTCAACTGTTGCATAGAATTCTTAATGTAAAAACAATATATTTAATAGTCACCAATTTAAAAATATTTAAATGTTCCTGATATCTGCTATTATAAATATTTCGTAAATTTCTTGGTCATGTATGTTTTGTGTAAATGTGTAAAAATTATTAAAAATAACTGCCAAAAAGAGAATTTGGGATTAAAGCATGTGCTTAATAAGTACTATAAGTTTTATGTTGGCCAATTTGCACTACAAGAAAAAAATTTTAATTTTAGTTTTCACTTTCTCTATTACTGAGGTAGTAAATTTTAAAATACATTTTCACTTGCTAATTGTTTTATCTTTTTAATGAAATACATTTTTGCTTATTTTACCAGTTTTGGGTTTGTCTTTTTCATTATTAGTGATCTGTTAGAAATTTTACATATTTTGAAAATGAAATCTTTGTTGCATTTGTGGTAAATACTTATACCCATATTGTATTTTTATTCATTGTTTTCTGTTGTATTTTTAAATTAATATATTTTTAATTAGTAAAATGTGTTGATCTTCCTCTTTTATGGATTCTGGGTTTGCTGTCTGGCAAAAAATTTCTCAAGATTTTAAAGTATTCTTTAAATTTTCTGTAATTTTACTTGCAGTTTCATGCTTACTTAAAAATCTTTATTGTAATCCAGGCTTTTAGCAGATTTCTGGTGAGCCAAAAAATAAAGACTTGGGAAAAAATATAAAGGGGTCTCTTTTTTAACCTCTTCTTCAACTTGGTGCTAGTTTACTCTGGGAATTTCATTCTCAGTTACTTCCCGTATGTGGGTAAAGATGCAGCATTACACAACTCATCTAACTAGTGATCCCAGAGGAATAAGGACCCTCTCTTCTCCATATAAATTTTGTATCAAATCTCAGTAAAACTTTCACAATTCTGCTTTGTTTTCCAAAACCCTCTCTGACTGTAGTAACAAAACCAAAAGGAAAGAAATTTTTCTAGGCAGTTTAAAAAGTATGTTCACCCTGAGACATGCATTAATTGAGGGAAACTCGATAAAAGCTCCACTGCACAAAGTTCACTATATGCAGTGAAAGAGGTGGAGATAAAGCTTACAGCTCGTTAGAAATGTCTCATATTTTAGTTGAATATGTTTAAATTTTATAGTAACATTTTATCATAAAGATAAAAAAAGACCCTTGATCAAATTATAAATGGGGGAAGATATTTTCAGACTATACTTCTCAGAGACCTTTTGTGTGGTTCTAGTGGGGCAAGTGGATCAGCACCATGGAGAGCTCCATATCAAGGCAGAGGCAGCATTCCCTTAGGGTGACCATTTCTGTCTCCTTGTTTTCATCTAGGTAACAAAATTCCCATTTTATTCATGCGTATTCTTCACCTTTTTCAGTAGAGTTCTAAATGTATTTTTCATAGTTGTAACGCATTTTCTCTCTGATAGTTCCAACAACAAAGGCATGGTTTTGTTGATTGCTTTCTTTATCGAGAATGCTTACTATTCTTGTTCTTTTGTGGGTTTTTTTTTTTTTTTATGATTTAGGATTGAAAACTAGATATCTCATGTAAGCCACCAGGGGCTGTGTTAAATAATATCAATGTCTGCCAACGGACACGTTTATTTTTCTTCTAAGCCTTTGTTGTGGGATGTTGAGTCAACCTACTTAGGAGTTATCTGGGTTGGTTGTGTTGTTGTTATGGCTATTCTCACAAACCATGGGCTTCAGATTCCTCCATAATTACTCTGTTCTTAATGTAGGAGTTAATTCTTCTTATGATTTTACTCAATGTTGCTCCACCCTCAGTTTTAGGTATTTTATCTGTGCTTGTGCCTCAGAAAATGTGTCTCTCATGCTCTTGAGCCTCCTGAACAATGGATTGCTGTTGTTTGTTACTCAGTACATGCCAGCCTCTAGAAGGGGAGAGTGGGGTGATTTTCTGCTGTCTTGATTTAGCCTCAGACTTAGGTGTCTTCTCAGTGATGCTGTCTCCATGCTAGTTATAGGGCATATCTGTGTACTGTTCCTACCCATCCCTCAGGTGTAGAATGAGATGCTTTCTCTTCTGTTCCCCCAGCTACAATGGATCTTCACCTGTGCTCCAAATGCAACAGGATTTACTCCTCTTCTCCCAATGTCTTGATGTCTTTTCTCTTAGGAAGGAAAGGATCAAGGATCATTCTGAGGTGGTGTCACTTTCCCACATGATATGAAAGGGGGAGCATACAGCTCTTCTTTTCCAAATTTGCACAAGGGATTCTTTCTCTCTTCTCTTGTCCTGACTTCAGTCTTTCTCATAAGCACTCAATTGAGTTCATGAAGAAGAGCCTATGAGTGTTAATGGCTCTTGGTTCTGTGTCCTCCAATGTTTATATAGCCCCACAACATCCTACAATCATTTTAAGAATTTATTGAAAATATTACTGTAGTTTTTCTTAATAGTTTGTACATCAAATTGCATCCACTGCAAATTTCAAGTGCTTAAGATCTGAACCCCTTTGGAATTGTGTGTCTTTCCTTAGATTTCAGGGTAGTGGGTTGCTCTTTTACTTCAGTTTTCTGAGAAGCCAACAAAAAGTATGTTCTTACAGGTTAAAAGGTTTTCTTGTTCAAAATATAAAGAGGTGTCTTTTTCATCCTCTTCTGTTTGGTGCTACTTTCCTCTTGGGATTTCATTCTCAGTTACTTTCTGTATGTGGGTAAAGGAGACTCAGAGATGCAGTATTACATGACCCTTCAAAGTATTGATCCCGGGGAATAAGGACCCTCTCTACTCCATATAAATTTCATATCAACATCCCACACTGAAGGCCTAGAAGCAAAAGAAAGGTGTCCATGTGCAGGCATTGATATTATTTAATTTAGTCTCTGTTGGCTAACATGAGATACAAGCTTTCATTCCCAAATCATTTAAAACCACACACACCAAGAAGCAAAAACAGCAAGCACTCTCAATAAAGAAGGTAATCCACAAAACCAAACTCAAATATGCCCTCGCTACTGGCACTATCAGACAGACAATTTATTTTAACTATGAAAAGTACATTAAAGAATTTAGTGAAAGGGTGGAGAATATGTATCAATAAGATGGACATTTTGTAACAGAGCTAAAAACTATGAAAAATACGTTAAAGAATTTAGTGAAAGGGTGGAGAATATGTATCAATAAGATGGACATTTTGTAACAGAGCTAAAAACAAGGAGACGTAAATGGTGACACTGAGTGAATGTTACAGAGGCTTGTTCATGGGTGAAGCTCTCCGTGGTGCTGATGCACGTGCTCTCCTAGAGCCACTCAAAAGGCCTTAGAGGAGTACAGTCTGAAAATATCTTCCCCTGTCTATATTTTATAAAATAATTTTTACCTTTATGATAAACTATTACTATGAAATTCAGACACAGTCACTAAAATATGTGACATTTCTAACAACCTGTATACTTTATCTCCACCTCTGTCAGTGTGGATCAGAAATCTGGTGCAGCTTGACTGGGGTCCCGTAGCTCAAGGTCTGTCATAAGGATGCCATTGAGTTGTCAGCGGTGGCAGCAGTCATCACGAAGTTTGATTGGGAAAGGACCTGCTTCCAGGCTCCCTCATGAATGTTAGAGGCCTCAGGTCTTTTCTGACTTTTGATCTGAGATAACAGTTGATTGTCACATGAACTTCTCCATGGGGTAGCTACATCATGGCAACTTACTTCTCTGAGAAACAGACAGAGAGCAATAGAAAGCTGATATCATTGACATATCCTCTGTGTTGCATATTTTATACATTATCAGAAATTCACTTGGTTAAACCTTCCATTGAAAGGAAGAGAGTACACAAGAGCATGACATCAGGAAAATGGAGGAAAATGGGAGGCCTGAAGTTGAGAATTATGTGTCTACCTGACTTCTCCTCCAAAGAGATAAACTTTTTCCTATGCAAAGCAAATTAATGTTTCTGTGCTGTGGAGTTTGACTCTCACCATTGTTTTAGTAAAAGACGTGCATGAACCTTCTAGTCTCCCCACTGTGCATCTTCACATTTCTTTGTCTGAGCACATAAATGTATTTAATTTTTTTATCAACTTAGAAAGACTTTAAAAGCTTTAGAAAGCTTGACTATGAAAAGAAAAAGTGCTGTAGAGTTATGGCAATATGTCTCAGTCCGCATGTTTACCTTCCAATCACTTATTTACCGATTTCAATCTTACTCTTGTATCTAACTCTTCACTGAAAGTTTACTGAATAATGCTTTTGATGATTGTTACACCAAGTTCATTCAGCACTCTTCAATCCTGATTTTATTTAAATTATTTTTCTGGCATTTGACACTCTTGGTAACTCTTTTTTCCCTTGAATTTATCTATGGGATTTATTAAGATTTTTATGTTGGTTTAGGCAGGGATCAATTTATACCCGCATTCAGAAATGCTCAAGGTAGAACCAATTCAGCCATATGTGAAATAGAACATTGTGAGCTTAATTCTCAAGTCATCTGTGCAGTAAAGTCAATTGAAAACCATTATCTGAAGTTGATTTTGGCTGCTCTGCCCAGGGACCCTCTCAAGGCTTATGTCTGAATATAGGTTGAATGTTCTACAATTCAGATGCCTTTTAGGCTGCTCAGCTTTCATGAAAGGGTATTAATACCTTGTCAGCTCAACATGTGTCTGATGAGTGCTTTTTAATAATTTTCAAGCAAGTTTTGGTCAGGGATGATTTTGTATTTATTTTAGTCTCTAAATATTTATTAAAATCTTAGTTTGGAGAAATAATATTGAGGAAATATTGATGAAAATATAAGCAAATTATCCCCTTTCTGATATGCCCAGACACAAACACAGTAGCTCCTCCTCCCAAACAAAAGAGATCTGTGAACGTATATCGCATTATGTTGACCCATAATAACTTGTTATATATTGAGAAGACAATATAATATAGTAATCAAAAATTTGTACTTCGGAGTGAGACAGCGCTGGGTTTGAATCCAGTTGAACAAATTCTTTTTTTTTTTTTTTTGAGACGGAGTCTCGCTCTGTCGCCCAGGGTGGAGTGCAGTGGCCGGATCTCAGCTCACTGCAAGCTCCGGGCCTCCCGGGTTCACGCCATTCTCCTGCCTCAGCCTCCCGAGTAGCTGGGACTACAGGCGCCCGCCACCTCGCCCGGCTAGTTTTTTATATTGTTAGTAGAGACGGGGTTTCACCGTGTTAGCCAGGAGGGTCTCGATCTCCTGACCTCGTGATCCGCCCGTCTCAGCCTCCCAAAGTGCTGGGATTACAGGCTTGAGCCACCGCGCCCGGCCTGAACAAATTCTTAACTGGGCAATCATGTAAAATGCTGTTTCATCTCACTAAACCTAAATGGAATGACAATTACACCCACCTGTGTAAGTTAGCTTTCAATCCTAGTAAAAAGTAACTCTAATAATATTCATTATACCTTCTCATCCAGCTGAGACTAACAGTTTTCCTGATAGTATCACTAGTATTAAAGTCCTCAGAAATCAGAAGTTTCTTTTATACTTTTACACTTAGGAATTTATCCTGATACCACAAGGTCTATTATCTGTTTATCAGTCAGTAAAATGTGTGTACTGCCGTCTTCTCTGCCTTAGGAATACTTAGTATCTTTTACACCTATGCCACCACTATATTATACATTATATATATATATTTATACATGATATATGCATATATTTTACATTACATATAATTATATATAATATATATAATTTATTTTATAGACAGGATTTTCTAAAATGTGTTTGTGAATATGAGTGTGCATGTGTGTGCATCTCTCCACCTCACTGACCAGATGTATAAACTTCGGAGAATAGAAGGTGGTTTTCATTTTTTGTTTGTTTGTTTTTTTGTTTTTGTGTTTTTGTTTTTTTTTTTTTAGATTTTTATGGCCATTAATTAATACAATAACTGGTCATTAAAACATTTTAAAAGCAGTTTCTGGATGTACATATAAATAAGTAATTGATAAAATACATCATAGCTTTATCTGGAGTCCTGTCTTCTGTTTTATCAACATTTTATCAATAATTTTAATCAATCTATGGAAAATACCAAATTGGCAGATGACAGAGAAGAGAATAACAAATACATGATTAAAAGTTTGTCTTAAAATCTTTGAGTGGATGAAGTAATGAGTTGGTACTGAAAACAGCAGATACAGGTAAATTTTTCAAATGTAGTTAGAAACATCTCTGTATATGTACAAAATACAGAGAATATAGATCAATGGACACACAAGTATATATGACTTTAGGTTTTTTATGCTTAAAATAATTTTATAAGACCTTTACTTCAAGAAAGTTGCAGTCGTTATATTTTCCCTACTCTTTTTGCTAAGTACAAATAAAAACCTTAAGCGGTACATATGAAAATCACAAGTAAACTCTGAAAGGCAGAGAAAAACCTAAGGACCAAATAGAGGCCTCTGGACTGAAGGAACTATAGGATAGTGAGATCCTTGTTTTTCTTTGGTTTGTTTTTCTTTCCATACCATGAATTTAGAGCCAAAGAAACTGACAGCTGGAAACATCAAAGGGTACAGATAAAACTTTTAGACAATAATTGCACTACTACAGAAAAATATTGCATAAAAAATATGTGTCCCCCATTTTCACCCATACCACAAAAGACCTAATAGAAAGCTTAAGATTTCATGCTCTTCAGGCCAAAATTGGCACCTCAAACCTCTCTTCTAAGGTAGTATCAAAGAAGTCAAGTTATAGGTCCAGACCTTACATCCCTGCCAGGCTATAGTCAGGCAAGCCCATAGCCCTCTGGAAAAGCAGTGACCACAGTGAGGAATACAGATTGCTCCCTAAGCAGTGTTCTCGGGTGTCCTTCTCCTGTCTTCCTCTTTTGAGTGGTGTCAGAGGAAACATTGTAGAGTATCAGGACTTTCACCACTGCCCAGTAGTATTGATCACCCATGCTTCCATTCTGTCTGTGGATTCCAAATAGGGAACAGTACGAAGATAATCCCAACCAGATATATCACAGGAGGCTTAGAAGAGAGCCAGAACACCCACCATACTCAGCATTAATGAGATGTTTTGTGGGTGTCAATACATGCCAAGTGAGGGGCCCTGGCAGGGCAGTAATGATAGATCGTCAGGCATCAGGAGAATAAAACAGAAGGCCTAAAACATAGTCATGTTCAAAATGCTCAAGTTTCTATAAAATTACTTATCATACCAAAAACCAGGAACAGCTCAAACTGACGAAAAAGAAAATCAATAAATCACCACCAAGACAGCATAGATGTTAAATTTTTTTGTAAAAATGTTAAAATATCTATTATAAAAGTGCTACAGTGAGTAATCGCAAACATGCTTAAACACTGAAAAAGTAGGAAGTTTCAGCAAATACGGAGTCTCAAAAAGGAAATACAAGAAAAAGAGAAACATGAAATTGTAGAACAGAAAATTACAATAAGCAAAATAAAGTACACGGTTGATACACAGAACTGCTGAATGGAGGAAAAGAACGAGTAAATCTGAAAATAGGAAAAATTAAAATTATCCAAACAGAACAAAAGAGATAAAATAAGACAAGAGGAACAACAGCAGCTATAAGAAAACCGGGCAGCAAAAGTTATAGTATTAAACAATGAAACTAAAATTTTTGTCCCTGGATTCTCAGGAAGAAAAAAATGAACAAGGCTGAAAACATTATTCAAAAAAAAGATGACAGAAAGTCTCCCAAATTTGGGGAAAATGTATCTAGAAATTCAGAAAGTTTAACAAGCTGCAAGCAGGATAAAGTCCAAGACATTTACACCAAAAGACATGATAATCAAACTTCTGAAAAGTAAATACTAAGAAAAAATATTGAAAGAAAAGGGAGAGTAAAATGACATATTATCTGTAGGGGAAAAACAGTTCGAATGACAGTGGAGGCCTCATCTGAGACAGTGGAAGCCAGAAGGAAATGTCTCAATATTTTTCATATTTTTCATGTATTGAAAGAAAGCACATGTGCACATACACACACACACACACACAGATGAAAAGCACTGTCACACCAGAATTTTATATTCAGAGAAAATATCCCTCAAAATGAAGGAGAAAGACATTCTCAGATAAAGAATAAAGAATAAAATTCAATTACAGGAGATTTCCCTTAAAATAATGACTACAGAAAATTTTGTAAACAGATAAAAATAATAATAAAGAATATTGAAACGAGGAAAAAAATCACATTTCACACAAATATAGGTAAATACAATAGACTTTTCTTGTCTTGAGAGAATTATGTTTGAAAGTTGAAGCAAAAGTTATAACATTGTCCTATGTGGTTCTAAATGTAGGTATAGAAAATAATTATGATAATAAATTATGATAATAAAGGGAAATAGGGCTTCTAAACTACTAATGAACTGGTAAAAAGTTGATGCCAGTAGACTGCAATAAGATAGAGCAACCACTAAAAAGAGAAATTTATCAAACAAAGACACATCCAACAACACTGTAGACAGGTTTTATTAGTCTGCTTTGGTTGCCATAACAAAATATCATAGACTGATTGACTTAAATAACAGAAATGTATTTTTTCACAATTTTGGGGGCTAGAAGTTCCAGGCCAAGTTTCCAGCAATTTAGATTCTGGTAAGGGCTCTCTTCCTGATTTGCAGATAGCAGCTCTGTCACTATAACCTAACATGGCCATCTTTGGTGCATGTGTGTAGAGAGAGAACGAGCTCATTTGTCTCTCTTCTTATAAGGATACTAGTTCTGTCAGATCGGTGCCCCACCCTTATGATATCATTCAACTTTAATTGTCTTTTTAAAAGTCCCATCTCCAAATACAATCACACACAGTAGAAGTTAGGGATTCAACATATGAATTTGGTCAGGGTAGCACAAATACTCATTTTGTCATACATCTCTAAAACCGTGAAAAACAGGAGCAAAATAAACCCAAGACAAGCAGCAGGATGGAAGTGATAAAGATAAGAACAGGAAGAAATAAAATTGTAAACAGAAAAAGTGATGGAGAAAATCAATAAAAAATGAGCTAGTTCTTTGTAAAGATCAATGTATTTGACAAACTTCTTACAAGACTGACAAAGAGGAAAAGACACAAGTTACTAATAATGAAGAAGGAAAATCACAACAGACCACACAGACACTAAAATCATAATCAAACAAACCACAAAAGGCTCTGCATACGAAATTCAACAAGTTACATAAAATGGGTCAATCCTAGAAAAGTACAAATTCCCAAAATTCATCCAGCATAAAGGAAACTGAATAGTCCTAGTAATTTTTAAGAAAATTGAATTTGTGATTAAAGACAACAATGAAAAACCCTCTAAACCCAAGTGATTTTCCTAAATAATTCTGCCGAATGTTTAAGGAAACACCAGTTCCTCACAATCTCTTCCAAGAAATCAACGAGGAGGAAACATTTCCCATTTTTTTTTAATGAATCTAGAATTACCTAGATATCAAAACTAGAAAGAGATAGAAAAGGGGGAAAAGGAAGAAAGGTAATATCTGTCATGAATATAGGTACAAAGTACAAAGTTTCTAACAAAATTTAGCAAACAGAATTTACTAACATAAAAATTAATTCCACACCATGACCAAGTTGATTCCAGAGATGCAAAGCTGATTTGATATCGGAAATCATTCAAAATATTATACCATACTAAGATGTTAAAGAAGAAAAGCCATATGATTATTTCAATGAATGCAGAAAAATTATTTGACAAAGTTCAACAATGATTACATATAAAAACTCTGAGGAAAACAGCAAAGGCCATTATCTCAAGTCATAAGTATCTTCTACTTAGCTAATATTATACTTAATAGTAAACTTCTAAGTGCTTTCTCTCTAACATTTGTAATGAGAAAAGGATATTCACTCTCACCACTATTATGCCACATCATACTGAAGTTTCTAGCTGATAAAATAAGGCTACAAAAGAAAATAAAAACATTCAGATCACAAAGAAAAAATGAAAGTGATTTATTTTTGCTGATTACCTAATGATCTATGTATAAAATCACTAGGAGTCTGTAAATAGACTTCTAGAAATAACAGTGGGTTCAGCAAGATCAAAGAAGTAGTATAAGCATACAAAATCAATTCTTTTTCTATATACTTGCCACAAAAATAGAAAGTATGGTACTATTTACAATTACTGAAAGCAAAAAAACCTGGGTGTAAGTCTTTCAAAACAGGTACAAGATTTATATAGTAAAATATTTTAAAATTACAAGATTAATCAAAGCAGATTTAAGTAACTGAAGAAACAAATCTTAATTCGTGGTTTGGAAGATTCAATATGGTAAATTTGCCAATTTTCTCCAAATTGAAAAGAAGTTTATCACAATTTCTATCAAAATCTCAGCAAGATTTTTAGTAGATATAAGCAATATATTCTAAACTTTTTCTGTATAGGCAAAGGAAGTAGAATTGCTAAAACAATTTTGGAAAGGAAAAATGGGGTAAGGGGACATCCCTACTCAGTTCCAGGACTAACTGTATAATAACAGTGATCAGGACTGTGGTGTTGACATAGAGATACACACATAGATGTATCAAGTAGAATTGAGAATCTAGAAATAGATGGAGATATATATATATATATATACACACACACATATATATATATGTCATAACTGATTTTATACACAATCAGATGCAATTTAATGGAAGAAAGCTATCCTTTGCAATAAATGGTGCTGGAGAAATTGGTCACCCCAAGGCCAAAAAGAGAGGAAAAAAATAAGCTTAGTTTATGCTTAATATTTATGTAAAGTTAACTCAAAATGCTATTCGATTTAAATGCAAAATAAGGAGCTACAATTTTTTTTTTTTCCAAAAAATGAGAAAATATTCAGGATCTAGAGCTAGGCAAGGAATTCCTCGACTTGATACAATAAGCATTTTTATAACCCATAAAAAGAAGAATTGATAAATTAAAACTCAACAAAATTAAAACTTTTTTCTACTCCAGACGATGTAAAGAGAATAAAAATTCAAGATAAAGGCAGAAGAAAATATTTTAAGCAGTATATCAATTGATAAACTAGTATTTAGAATACATTTAGAACTCAAAAAACTCAACAGTGAAAAAACAAATAATTCAGTGTTTCTTAAATGGCTAAAAGACCTGAAAAGACATTTTATCAAATAAGTTACACAGAAGGCAAATAAGTATGCAAAAAGAAATTCAACATCACTAATCTTTAGGAAATTTTTTATTAAAAGCACACGGAGTCACATGTGTAATCCCAGCACTTTGGGAGGCTGAGTTGGGCAGATGGCATGAGCTTAGGAGTTGGAGACAAACCGGGGCAACGTGGCAAAACCCTGTCTACCTAAAAAGAAAAGAAAAGAAAAGAAAAGTATATAGAAAAAGAATTGATTTTGTATGTTTATACTACTTCTTTGATCTTGCTGAACCCACTGTTATTTCTAGAAGTCTATTTACAGACTCCTAGTGATTTTATACATAGATCATTAGGTAATCAGCAAAAATAAATCACTTTCATTTTTTCTTTGTGATCTGAATGTTTTTATTTTCTTTTGTAGCCTTATTTTATCAGCTAGAAACTTCAGTATGATGTGGCATAATAGTGGTGAGAGTGAATATCCTTTTCTCATTACAAATGTTAGAGAGAAAGCACTTAGAAGTTTACTATTAAGTATAATATTAGCTAAGCGTGGTGGCCTGTACCTAGTCTAGACTACTTGGGAGGCTGAAGTGAGAGGATCACTTGAGCCTGGGCAGTTGAGACTGCAGTGATCTGTGATTGCACCACTGCACTCCAGCCTGGATGACAGAGTAAAACCCTGTCTCAAAATAAATAAATAAATACATAAATGAAAACACAAGGAGAGATTATATAAATCTATCAAAATAACTAAAATAAGAAAACAAAAATAGTGATACCAGTAAATGCTCACAAGGATGTGGAGTAATCGTATAACTAAAATATCCGTGGTAGGAATGTAAAATGGTAAACCCATTATGCAAAATACTTAGCAGTTTCTTAAAAAATTAAATATGCAACTATACTATGATCCAGCAAATGGACTACTCACCATTTGCACTAGAGAAAGGACAACATATGTTGACACAACATCCTATGCTTGAATATTCACCCAATTTTTATTTGTAATAGCCAAAAGTTGGAAAGAACTTAGATGTCTTTCCATAAATGAATGGTTAAGGAAACTGTGGTACATCTACAGCAAGGAATGCAACTCTACCATTTAAAAGAAAAAATGAACTATTGATACATGCAACCACATGGATTAAAATCCAGAGATGTATGCTAAGAGAGAAAAAAAAAACAGTTTCAAAAGAAAACAAACTGTATGATTCCACTCATATAAGATTTTTGAATCAATGAAATTACAGAAATCAAAGACAGATTATTGATTACTAAGGGCTATGAAGGGTAAGGTTTGGGAGGGCAGTGGGCAGGTCAATAAAAGGGCAAAATGAAGAATTATCATAGTGAGAACCATGTTCTGTGTGTTGACATCACCAATATCAATATCATAGCTATGATATCATACTATAGTTTTGCAAGACATTGCCATTGGAGGGAACTCAGCAATGAATCCCCAAGATCAGCTGGATGCAGTGGCTCACATCTGCCATCCCAGCACTTTGGGAGGCTGAAGTGGGCAGATCACGAGATCAGGAAATCAATACCATCCTGCCTAGGTCAGGAAATTGAGACCATCCTGCTTAATATGGTGAAACCCCGTCTCTACTCAAAATACAAAAAAATTGGCCAGGCATGGTGGCGGGCACCTGTAGCCCCAGCTACCCGGGAGGTTGAAGCAGGAGAAAGGCGTGAACCTGGGAGATGGAGCTTGCAGTGAGCTGAGATTGCGCCACTGCATTCCTGCCTGGGCGACGGAGCAAGACTCCTTCTCAAAATAAATAAATAAATAAATAAATAAATAAAAATGAATCCACAAGATCTCCATTATTCTTCTACATGCATGTAAATCTTAAATTATTGCAAACTAAAAAGTTTAATTTGTAAAAAGCGTTTAACAGAAAAAAGCAAAGGAAGAAAAACATCCAGATTGGAAGGGAAGAAAGTATACTTATTCTCAGCTGACATGTTTTTAGATGCAAAAATCCCTAAAGAATTTTTAGAAGACATTTGAGCTAACAAACAAGTTGAGCAAAACTTCAAGATAAAAAATCAATATAAAAATCAGTTGTATTTCTATACATTAGCAATGAAAATAAAACTTCATTGAAAATTAAAATTATTTAAATGAAATTTAATTTCATTACACTATGTTGGGGTCCGCGTGTTTCCTAAACAAAGGAATGAGCACACAAGACAACACAAGACAAGACAAACATGGTGGCCACGCTGAACGACACGCTCCGCTTTATTTTATACAGTCGTTTGTGGAATGTTACCAAGTCACAAGACACATTGTTGTTTTTCTGATGTTTCCCTGACTTTCTGGATTTTCAAGATGTTTACACATAAACAAACCCCCAGGGTCTGCTGTTTGCAGCTGGCTCCTTTGTCCTCCCTGCAAACAGGGAAGGAACACCCTGCTTCGTTTGCAAGAGCAGGACTTATCAGGAACGCCCTGCTTCGTTTGCAAGAGCAGGACTTATTGGGAACGTCTCCTTTGTGAGCACGTAGTCCTCTACACACTAACATCAAAAACAATCAACACTAGGAAATAGTTTAACCAAAGAAGTACAAGATTTGTTCACCAAGTACAACAATATAGTCTCAGAAAAAAATTAAAGAGGACCTAAATAAATGGAAAGATACTTCTTGTTCTTGAAATGTATGTCTCAATATTGTTAATATGGCAATACCCTCAAATTGCTCTACAAATTCAACGTGACCGTTAGAAATTTTCAACTGATTTTTCTTTTTGCAAAAAATGAGCACACTTATTCTAAAATGTGTATGAAAATTCAAAGGACCCAGAATAGACAAAACAATACTGATAAAAAAAAGAAAAACTTGAAGGTCTCATAGTTCCCAATTTTAAAACTCACAACAAAGCAACAATTATCAAAAGAGTGTGGTGATGGCATATGTAGATTAGATAGATAGATAGATAGACAGATAGATAGATAGATAGATCAATCAATGGAATATAAATTCAACATCTATGATCAATTGACTTTTGACATGAGTGTCAAATCATTTAATGGGAAAATAATTGTCTTTTCAACAAATGGTGCTAGGGCAGCTTAATATTCATTTTCAAAAGAACAAATTTGGACCTCTGCTTCACAATCTATAAAAACCTAACTCAATATGATTCAAAGACCTAAATCTAAGTGTTAAAACTCTATAAATCTTATGAGAAAACAGAGATAAAGTTTTGTGACCTGGAATTGGTCAGTGGTTTCTTAGCTATAACACCAGAAAGACAATAAATAAGTAAATAAGAAAAGATTGATAAATTGGACTTCATCAAAATTAGAACCTTTTTTGCTTCAAATAACACCATCAGGAAAGTTAAAGTCTCAAGGAACCACAATTAGCAAAACTTTACTGAAAAAGGAGAACAGAGCTGGAGGACACAACTTCCTGCCTCAAAATTTGCTACAAAGCTATGTTAATCAAAACAGCATGGTGCTTTCCTAAATACAGGCACATAGACTAATAAAATAGAACAGAGATTCCAGAAATAAGCCTTCACATACGTAGTCAAATTATTTTTAACAAGAGTGCCAAGACCATTCCATTGGGAAAATAGTCTTTTCAAAAAAAGATTCTGTGAAAACTGCCATACATACAAAGAATGAAGTTCAACATTAAATCAACACCATAGTCCATATTACACTCATTACAGTAGCTACTATCAAAAAATTGAAAACAACAAGTGTTGGTAAGTATGTGGAGAAATTAGAACTTTTGTGTACATTGAGAATGTAAAATGATACAGACACTGCAGAAAGCAGTATGAGAGTTCCTCAAAAAATTAAAACATACTAGCCACATAGTCCAACAATTCCTCTCCTGGTTATATACTCAAAATATTTGAAAGTAATATTTCAAAGTGATATTTGTATACCATGTTCATAGCATCATTCACAGTAACTAAGATGTGGGGAAAACTCTAAGGAATGATTGAATTGAAAAATGAAATATACATACAATGGTATATCATTTAGGCTTAAAAAGGGAAGAAATTCTGACATATACTATCACATAGATGAAACTGGAGCACATTGTGCTAAGTGAAATATGCAAGTCACAGGAAAGATATATGCTGGATAATTTCACTTACGTGAAATACTTAGTGTAGTCAACATTATAGAGACATAAGGTAGAACTGTGGTTGCCAGTGCCTAGGCATTGGGGTAATGGGGTAATGAGGAATTATTGTTTAATGTGCAGAGAGCTTCAGTTTTGCAAGACGGAAAGAGTTATGGAGAGTAATCCTGGTGATTGTTACACAATATTAAGATACTTAATACCACTGAACTGTATATTTAATAATGGTAAAGACAGTAAATGTTATGTGTATTCTTACACAATACAGTTGTGGAAAAAATGAAGACAAAATAATTTTTTAAACAAATGACATCATCAAGAGTTTTAATTCTATTGAAATCTTCTCTGAACAGTATTTTGTTGTTCAAAATAAGTAAATTGAAAGAACATCCTATAACAGATTATATAGAAATTAAATATAAAAAGATCTTTTAATATATATGAATGTTATATGCATATGTGTATACATGTGTATGTGTGTGTTTTATATGTGTGTATGTGTGTGTGTATGTATATGTATATCATATCAGAAAAACATTTGGTCACATGTTCAGGCAAATGTTTGATTTTGTTGACTAGTGATGGTGTTAAATCATTTTCAGGTATCTTATGGCATGTAAATATTGCTGCCCTGGGACAACCAACTGATACCATGAACTTCTGAGCTTCAGTGAAGGTGTGTTCATCCTGTAGAATTAGCAATTTATTGATTGAATATAATTGTCAACCATGGGATTATAGACTTGCAATCTAAGCATTTTTTAAAAGGAAGCATATTTTATTAATTTCATTGGCACCTGATTGGCCTTCTTGATCATTTTAGTGTTTTATGTAGTGGAGGTCTCAATTAAGCAAGAAGGGCTGTGAAAGAAATTTTCCTTTCTGTCACACATACACTGTAAAAATAAAAAGTGATAAGTAACATTGAATATAATAAAACCTAAGGCCAGAATACCCCTCTGTCGATGCAAGAATGGAATAATATTGGAGGGCTGGGATAATATTTGAGGGGTGAGATAATATTGGAATATTTAAGAAAAATGCATAAGGAAGAAAGATCTCATCTTTCTTATTGTTTAGTACTCTCCATCTCACAGCACTTCATTGTAGAAACTACGGTATGACCTTATTGAGTGTGACTATACAGAAGGAAGTCCTCTCTTTAAATATTCAAAGTTTTTCTCCATTTTTATCTTATATGAACAGTGTTAATATGGGAGTGGATAATATAGTCCCTTATAATATAATATGGAAATCTTAATATGGGATCTCTGTTGCCAAAAGATACAAAATGAACTTCCTGGTTCATGGTTATATGGGAATCACAGCAGACCCAAAATGGCAGGTGGAGACTATGTAGATAGACTACAGGGCATCTGCAGTAATAAGGGCTGATGTAGAGCTGCCACATCCCAGGAGATGCTATAAATATGTACAATTAATACAAAAAGAAGACTAATATGAAAAAAGTTTGGGAATTGGCATGAGATATGCCATCAATGACAGCGTGGGGTGATACAAGCAGGTATCAACTAAGAGCAAAATCTGGACTAGTGATTTCTAATCAGAGGCTACTGAGGATATCACTTTTACTTGACCCCCATATGGTCAAATAATTCACATGAGTCCACTGTGAATCCACTTCATATCTTG
Source organism: Trachypithecus francoisi (assembly GCF_009764315.1). Classification (NCBI taxonomy): domain Eukaryota; kingdom Metazoa; phylum Chordata; class Mammalia; order Primates; family Cercopithecidae; genus Trachypithecus; species Trachypithecus francoisi. The sequence goes on along the minus strand of NW_022681454.1, from coordinate 172,752,192 downwards.
GAAATTAGCAATAAAGTATGTATGGAAAATATTCTTTTAAAAGAACATTTTATCTAACAGAAACTGCATTACTTATGGGCATATAAAAATTATCAAATTAGAATGACTTTTCTGGATTTTTAACAAATCCCCATCTCTCTTACCATAGTGAGGATTTTTAATGGAGAAGAATGACTTAAAGGAAATGAAACAAGGAAGGAATAAAATGAGTTATCTTTATGTCTGAATATAGTGTCAGTAAATTTGGGACCACACATAAACAACGTAAAGTGTGTATAAGATAGAAAAAATCTATACTAAAGAGATATAAATTCTCTCTATGGAAAGACTGAGGTAAATTTTATACACACACACACACACACACACACACACACACACCACTTGAATAAAATTATTGAATGAACATTCATCGGATGCCACTAACTAGGAGGAACATTATATAAAGTAACCAGGATGTCCAATGTCACTGTATCATCATATATTCTAGAGGTTTGGGAGAAACAAGAGGTTTTAGAATCATTTAAGTTTGAAGTGCAAATAAAAGAATGATGAAAGACTGGACTTGAGAAATAGAAAGAATTAGGTCATGGATTGTCTACTAAAATGTTTTTTAAAAGGGAAGGCTATGATTTGATATGTGTTTTGGCTTGATTACTGCCTTAGCAGTATGAAAAATTCACGTAAAGATGGAAGATACTTGAGCAGAGAGATTACTTATGAAATATTTGTAGTGATCCTGGAGATTCAAGATGAGGATCTGCTTAAAGTAAATTATTAATGGCAGGAATCCATAGGTGAAAAGAAATTTGAAAGATGTTTGAGAGTGAAATTGATAGTATTCAGTAAATGGTTGGTGAAGGTTACTGAGGGAAAAAGTGAAGGGATGGACCCTTCCTTAAATATATGTGTTTATAATTGGATGACCACTAGTGCCATTTGTATAAAGTTAGAAAAAGCAGGGGTGAAGTGGGTTTGAGTCAGGGATCAAAAAGAGGAAATGCTGAGTTCATTTTTTAAGTTGAATTCATTTTCACTAGCACATCAAAGAGAAGATGTCTTACAACAAACATTCTCTTCAGAAACTCAAAACTAGGGATATGAATGTGCTGGTCAGTGGCTTACCTATCTACCATCCCCTTGTGCTTCTAAGCTCTCTGAGGAAGATTAATGTTTCATTAATCTTTGAAATACTAAGTGACTTAAATGTCACATTTTAAGTAGTAGGAAGTGGTAGGTTCTCATGATTTCTTCTTTTTTTTTTTTTTTCTTTTTTTCTTTTTTAGAAGGTATCTCACTCTTTTGCCAGGCTGGAGTGCAGTGGCACGATCTTGGCTCACTGCAACTTCTGCCTCCCAGGTTCACGCCATTCTCCCACCTCAGCCTCCTGAGTATCTGGGACTACAGCCACGCACCACCATGCCCAGCTAATTTTTGTATTTTTAGTAGAGACGGGGTTTCACCACGTTAGGCAGGATGGTCTCAATCTTGACCTTGTGATCTGACCGCCTTGGCCTCCCAAAGTGCTGTGCTGGGATTATAGGCGTCAGCACTTATTTGCAAAAAGAAAGTTTGCATTCCTCCCATTATATTAAAACTAATGTAGATATTTGTATGATACAGAGGAAACTAAACATCAGGATTTGGATTCCGTTTTAGCTGGGACAAGATGTGAAATAAATATTGAAATTATTATAATATCCATATTTTCTGAATGGATTACATCGAGAAAATGTTTTTTTTTTTCATTTATTTCGATTAACTAACAATCTTACCAGAAATGGAATGTCATGGCAAATACATCAGTATACTCAACTCAAATCTTTAATATTATTCTTTACACAAATAGTTTGTAATGTCAAAAAAAGTCACTTTTCTGACAGGAACTAAAAAAATAACAAAAGCACTAAAATGAAAGCCAGTATTCCACTGAGTTGGACAGAAATTCGTTTAACTGGTTAGGATTCTGTCTGAAATAACTGCACTCGATTTGTTAATAGGTCTGTGAGTTCTTTTATAGGCTGTAAATTTTAAAACTGTTCCACTGACAGTTCAACATTCACAAAACTAGCTCTAGTTCTATCAACTCACTGCATGAATTGTAAATTTCACATTTGGCAAGCAACAGAAATTACTTTACCTACAGTGAGTATTCTGAAATGTAATTTAAGACATGGTGTTTAGTCTTCTGTTTGTTAATAGCATCTACTGAGAAAGAACTTTTATTGAGAAGCCAAACAACTGGAATTTATTTCATACTCTATAATTTTATGAGAAACAAATGATAATAAACAGACTGATAGCATGACTATATTCACAAAAGCAACTTAGAGATTACAGTCAGTAATCTCAGTATATTAATAATTGTACTTTTAACAGTAAGATACTTGATGTATATAGAATAAACCCATACTTATTATAGGTAACATATTAAACTCTCAGAAGAGGTGAGCTTATTTGCGAAGTTTAGATTCCGGAGCTTAACTGCTTGAATTTCAATTAGTATTCACCGTAGTTGTTGTATTAAATGCAGATTGTGTTAAACTAGCTAAGAACAAAACAGGAACCTACACATTAGGGTATTGGTTAATTATCTTTTCATTACAAATATTTATTTAATTGTACAATATAAACTTTTAAAGAGCTACTTATTATTCTCCCCATTTTACAGATGAGAAAACTAACACATTCAGTGGTGAAGAAACACGCCTGAGTTTACCAGCCAGTAAGTATTAAACTCATGTTATCAAACCAGCTAATACTCCATGGATGCCAAGGATATTTATTCTATTAAGAATTCTGTTCTAAATGTATAACTGTAAAATAAAAATATTTCTTACGATGATCTTAGGATGGTCTAGCGGTCTTACTCGACTCACTAAAAGAAGATTACAATGTCTAACTTTTAAGAGAATATAATCTGAATTGATAATTATAAATGTCATTTATTTACCTAAAGATATCACCAGAATATGTTTTGGACTCTTAGCTGACTATTCATTAAATGCAGAGTTCATTTAGGCCCCATGTACTAGAAAATATCATGTCACTCTAGATAGTCATTGTCATTATTATTCTTAGAGTTTACCTAATGGTCATTTAAAAATATGTAAGCTTGCATTTCTAACCTTCTTTTACTGGAGTTAATAAGTGAGGGCTTGGGGTTCATTGCACTGATGTAGCTCTCCTTACCTGATCATTTGTCAAAACTCTTATGTGTATTTATTACTTATATGTGTAAATGTATATTTCTGTGACCAACCAGCCATGGAATACACGTCCAGCCAGTAGGTTCTCTATGGTTGTTTAGTAAATCTTAACACATGTTTTTGTTTACTCGTTTGTTTTAGTTTCCTACAGATGCTTTGAATCATGGACTTACTTATGTTTCACAAATTGAGAGATGACAATTTTGTAGTAAAATATCTGTATTGCTTCCCTATAACAATTGTTCTAGACTTTCAAAATGCCTTTTTGTACTTTTCTTATATCTGACTTAACCTTATTTCTTACATCCTCTTGCTTTGGCTTTAATATCTACTTAATCAATATCTTTGATATCTATTATTGATCGTGGTAATGAATGAATCCTTTAATTTGTATAAATAAAGACTGGTATTTACATGTGTATTGCGAATAAGGAAACAAAGCAAAGCAAATCACACAATACCTTTTAGGGTATTTAAAATCTTGAAGTTTCAGAGTCAGGGCCAAAGGAAGTTTAACTAAAACAGATATGATAAAAATTGGCATATCCTAAGACCATCAATAGTGATATATTTAATAATACTTACTAAATACTTAACTATGCATACTTATGGGCACAGTGTATTTATAACCAAAGATGAATGAAATATCTGAATTTGAAATACTCACTATTTAGAAGAGTATTTGTAACCTTATTAAATATATATTTGCATGATCTGAATGCTTTTCTTATGGCAGGCAGGAATAAAAGCTGTGAACAAAGTCTGAACAGCATAATGACCGACTCTAACACATATAGGATACTACGTTAGAGGATCACAGCAGAGAGGAATCATGGAAGCAGATATGTGAATTGAATCTGATGTGGAAGGCACTGGCAACCTCTCTTGATAAAATAGAAATGTGTACCGTCTTTCGTGTTGTGGATTGCTGATTATTGAGCAATTACTGTGAATCGCTGACTCAGAGCTCAGATGCGGTTGTTGCTGTTATTATTTGTCTTTTTGTTGTGCATGCTGAAATACTTCCATATCAAACTGCTTTGGGGCATAAATAGTAATTCTTGATAGTGTGACATATTTTTTCCTATTTGTAAACATTATATTGAAGCATCATAAACCATACAGAGAGGCATACAAATCATAGGTGTTCTCTTCAATGAATTTTCACCGAGTAAATGTCTCCACGTAACTACCATGTAGATTTTGAAAAAGAAAACATAAACAGGACCACAGATAACTGCCTTGCCTCTTTTGGACACTAAACCCTCTAAGGAGAATCCGACTTGACTTCTAGACCATAGACATATTTTACCAGGTTCTAGATTTTATATAAATAAACATATACAGCGTATACTCTTATTTCCACTTCTCTTGCTTAACATTGTGATTTTCATTTTCATCCATATTATTTTATATATAGTTTTAAATAATTCATTCTCAGTATTCACAATAGAACTTTCTGCAGTACTAGAGTACTTCTATATCTGACCTGTCATATTGATGCTGTAAAATGACAGTAGCCATTATTCACGTACAGGTACTTAATACTTAAAATATGATTAGTGCAAATGAGCAGCTACGCATTCCAAACAGTATACTATTCATTCTTACGTAGAATACTATTTGGGTAGTTTCATGTTTATACTGTTTGGAATGCTATTGTTTTGCATTATATTTATATGTCTTTTCGTTTTGAGATAGAGTCTCACTCTGTCATTCAGGCTGGAGTGCAGGGTGCGATCTCAGCTCTGAAAGATTCTCCCTGGGGCCTGAAAACTTAAGGGAATGGGTACCTGCCCCCTCCTCAGACCCAGTCCCAAGGCTCAAGACCACTTGCGCCAGCAGCGTGCGTCAGCAAGATAGCAGAAGCAGGAAGAGAGCTGGCCAGAAGATATGTAACCCCTGAAGATCCAGAACGAGGCTGTCCTGGCATTACGTAGCAGTCACGTCAGACAGGGACACTTCGTATTTACAGAGGACTATAAAACCCATGCCCTGTCCTCACTTGGGGCTGATGCCATTTTAGGCCCCAGACTGCCTGCACCCAGACGCTCATTAAAACAGCCTGTTGCTCCACATTGCCTCGTGTTGTTTGTTGACAGTCTCTCGGCGTTCAAATCCATACAAGAATCTTGCAGGCTCACTGCAACCTCTGCCTCCCAGATTCGAGTGATTTTCCTGTCTCAGCCTCCCGAGTAGCTGGGATTACAGGTGTGCACCACCACGCCAAGCTAATTTTGTACTTTTGTTAGAGACAGGGTTTCACCATGTTGACCAGGCTGATCTCGAACTCCTGACCTCAGGTGATCTGCCCACCTTGGTCTCCCAAAGTGCTGGGATTACAGGCGTGAGCCACTGCACCTGGCCTATTTTTATATTTCTTTGGGGTAAAATATGTATATATTTCCATTAAGTACTTATGTAGGAGTCATATTACAACCTGTAACTTTAACAAATTCTGTCAAATTATTTTTCAAATAGGTTGCACCAAAGTATCCTCTTAACAGCAGGGTATATGTGCTCTATCTAGTTACTCCACATTCTCATTAACTATATTGTCTGTCTCTCAGTTTTACATTTTGGTAGATATTCGATATAGCAATTGTGATTTTTACTTCCATTTTTCTTATTACTCAAGAAAGGGAACATTTTTTCATACATTATGAAAACGGCAGTTCACCAATGTGATCTTCCTCCCAAACACTCATAACCCAATGTATCAGAAAAATCCAATTGAGCGGCATTCTAGAAAAAAGCTGACCAGTACTTTTCACACTTTGAAAGAAATGAAAATCATGAAAAGTCTGAGAATCTGTCACTGTCAAGGAAAGCTTCAGCTACATGACCACTAAATGTAATGTGGTTTGCTGAACGGGAACTTGGACCAGTAAAAGTACAGCGAGTAAACACTGAGACATTCTGAAAAAGGCATAGACTTTAGTTACTAATAATGTGTCCCATTAGTTCATTGACTGTAGTGAACACACCATATTCATGTAATATGTCAATAATACAAGAATATTAGTGTAGGTTATATGGTAATTCTCTGTACTATCATCACCAATTCCCTCTCAATCTACAACTATCCTAGAATAGAAAGTTTAAACACATAGACCTAGAATGTATTTTTTTTTTTGCATCATTTGACTGTCCAGAATCATGCTCCTAAATCTTAATAAACAACTTTAAAATATTCTACTAATAAAGATACTGCTCAATCTTAGAGTAGAAATTGAAGTTTCATGTCTATACATGTTTAAAAGAATTTTTTTTTTTTCAAAATTCAGTGTAAAAGGTCACTAAATTCTTAGGTACCTTTTGTAGACTCTGAATGAGAGACTAAAAGGAACATAGATTTCTAAACTGCCTCACAGCACTGATACTCCATGATTGACTTACTGTGACAAATAGTAAATGAGATTTTTTTTTTTAAGTCCACAATGCCACAGTGAGTAGTTTTTCTGCCCCAAGCATGCAGTAGGTAAAAGAAGCCAAATATGTCTTTTTGAGAAGGAAACATCGCTTTTATTTTATCAACACATGAGATTAATTTCAGTAGAGCTGATCTCCATGAATATATTTCCCTTCTGACATTGCCAAGGTCAATGGAATTTTAACTTCCTGGTGCATTTGTACTGGTTACACAGCTTAAGCCTTCGTAGAGCAAATATAACTCACCATCTATCAAGTTTGCTTTTTAAAGTTCAAGTTGAATATTTCTATTTCTAGCTCAGCCTTTACATGCTCTGCTGGTTTTTTCTCTGTGCCATATTCCTTGGCTTCTTTTATGTACCTAAGATCTCAGATTATATTGATTAAGGTTTCTTAAAGAACACCAAAAAAAAAAAAAAGAGAATAAAAAGATTATTGGATTTAAAGCAATACTTATGAGCACTGAGCTTGTAAGAATAAACTAGGGTTGATGTTTACTGTAACTAGAATTATGCAGTGATGAGAAAATTCAGTGTTATGTGTATATATGTGGAAGAATGGGTAATTTGGTTGCCTTTTTAGACCATGTGACTTATATGATTGTTCCAGACAGATTTTTAAATGAATGACTTCAAGCAATATACAAAGTAGAATAATGTACACAGATAAAAAATAAAAATATTGAATTTATACATCTTAAATCATTTGGTTTTAAACTAAATCTGTACTCTAGACATTTATCTTTACATATTTGATCCATTTGAAACATCTTTTAAGTTTTAGCAATTTATCATTTTTCTTAATGAAGAACTCTATCGAAGCTGTTCCTCTAAATTTCCCAGTTCTAATACTGCCAGTTAAAGTAAACAACCCTGAAGTTTGACAAATGAAAGTTCTGCTGTATATTTCAAAAAGTAAAATACAACCAAGCGCATCTGCTTGGGTATACTAAGGCATAAATATGATTTTACTTTTAGTGAAAAACTCACCTGTTGTTTAATGAATGAATTTCTTTTTTAAATTTAACTTTTACTTTAAGTTCATGGGTACATATGCATTTTTGTTATGTGGGTAAACTTGTGTCATGGGAGTCTGTTTTATAGATTATTTTGACACGCAGATATTAAGCCTAGTACCCACCATTTTTTCTAATCCTCTCTCTCCTCACACCCTCCAGTGGGAGGCCCAGTGTCTGTTTTTTTCTTTTATTTGTTGATAAGTTGTCATCATTTAGCTCCCACTTGTAAGTGAGAACTTGTAGTATTTGGTTTTCTGTTCCTGCATTAGTTTGTTAAGGATAGTGACCTCCAGCTCCATCCATGTTCTTGCAAAGGACATGAACTTGTTTTTTATGACTGTATAGTATTTTATTGTGGGATCTGGCCAGCAGCCCGCAATGTAACGAGGCTCTCTCTTTGTTCCCAGGTGGATTGGCAGGTCGAGAAATAATAGGTACACACAAGATAGAGAAAGCTGGGTCCAGGGGTGTTACCGCCTTCTGGTCCCGCGGTGCCAACAATGCACTGGATATACCAGCATTTATTATTATGTTTAGTGAGGGCCGGGGTAGGTTAGTGAGGGATTTAGGGTCATTTGTTTATGAGGTGAGATGGTCACATGGGCATGAAGTAATTCTTTAACATAACATCTGTATACAGAAGTACAGTATACAGAGGTAAGAATTTACAATATAGTGTGTGCATCAGTAGTTTCTAACAGAGCCTTAAAACAGAAACACAGTCTTTCCATAACCTATGATTAGCAAGATATTAATCAGCAGTAACAGTTGCAGCAAGAGCTGGGTACAAACAATCCATAGTAACAGGACGTGAAGCTAGACAAATGATTAGACCAGAAATTCTCAGAAGGGAGTATGCCTTAACCCTAAAGAGGCCTAGAAGAGCCGTGGCAAGATGAGGGTGTTTGTAGCCCTATCTTATCCATATGGACAGGCGTCCCCCCATGTGTCCGTTTGTAGGCTCTCCACAAGGATCACATTCCATTCCCAGAGCTATGAACATCTGTTTTTCTGGGATAGGAATCTTGGTGATGTGAAACCTCCCTGACTGCAAGTCCGTTCATAGGCTCTCTGTAGGGGGAAGCACATCACGTGCTGTTGGCTCATTCTGGCAGTCCAACCTGGCATTGTCTTTACACAATCCTGCACACAATTTTGTATTTACAATAATCAGGAACATTTCATCTTTTATGCCATAGCAATAGTTTCAGGGGATCTCCCTGCAGTATTCCATGGTGTATATGTACCACATTTTCTTTTTCCAGTTTTCCTTTGATGGGCATTTATGTTGATTCCATGTCTTTGCTATTGTGAATGGTGCTGCAATGAACATATGCATGCATTTCTTTAAGATAGAATGATTTACATTCCTTTGGGTATGTACCCAGTAATGGGAATTCTGAGTCAAACAGTGTTTCTGTTTTAGGATAGGTCTTTGAAGTAATCACCACACTGTTTTTCATAACGGTTAAACTAATTTATAATCCCACCAACAGTGTACAAGCATTCTTTTTTCTCCGTTACCTCACTGGCATCTGTTATTTTTTGACTTTTTATTAGTAGCCATTCTGACTGCTGTGAGAAGATATCCGATTGTGGTTCTGATTTGCATTTCTCTAATAATCAGGGATGCTGAACTTTTTATATGTGCTTGTTGGTGGTATGCATGTCTTCCTTTGTAAAATGTCTGTGCATGTCCTTTATTCACTTTTTAATGGGAAAATTTGGTATTTTCTTGTAAATTTGTTTAAGTTCTTTTTAACTTTCTGTTAGTTTCTGCACAAAGAGTGCAGAAACTCTTTAATTACATCCCATTTGTCAATTTTTGCTTTTGCTGCAATTGCTTTTTGTGTCTTTGTCATGAAATCTTTGTTATTCCTAAGTCCAGAATGGTATTGCCTAAGTTGTCTTCCAGGGTTTTTATAATTGTGGGTTTTACATTTAACTCTTTAATCTATCTTGAGTTAATTTTTATATATGGTGTAAGGAAAGGATCCAGTTTCAATCTTCTGCATATGGCTAGCCAGTTATCCCGGCGCCATTTGTTGAATAGAGTGCCCTTTTCCCATTGCTTGTTTTTGCCAGTTTGTTGAAAATCAGACAGTTGTAGGTGTGCAGCCTTGTGTCTGGGCTCTATTCTGTGCCATTGGTCTATGTGTCTGTTTTTGTACCATGATGGCCTTTTCCTTCTTAATTTGCATTATAGATAACTTGCCACCTGGCAACATTTGGATATTATAATATTTGTATAAACATAAATGTAAAATTTTTTAAATGAGAATTTCAGACTATTGAAGAAAATAATATTAAAGAGATTCATCAGGGATATAATTTGTCTATTTTATGGTTTCTTTCAAAATGTCTAACATTGTTCTTTTTTATTCTAGTAACAGAATCCTATGTTTTTTGGGGGAATAGTGCCTCCCTTACTTGATGTGGTCAAGTGAGGCCTTCAGCATAAGAAACACAGTGGTAGAATTATGAGCCGGGTCAGCCAGTATCTGCCAGCTCCTTGGGCATGGTTTTTGGTTGAGAAACCGGCATATGACACAAACTGGGACAGTGAGATTTGTTTTACTGAATTGAAAGGACACAGAAAGATGACATTTTCTTTTAAAGGTTATTAAGAGTAAGATACATTTTAGCCTAAACCTTCTAGTGCTTATTTGTTCCACCATGTAGAAGCATCCCTCAAGAGAATGGAGTCAGCCTGTATGAGCACGGAGCCAAAACACAGACAGGCATATCCCTGAAAATATTTTTGAGTGCTTCTCTCAAGCCTTACCTAAAGCTACTTACAGCTTGACCTTCTCAGTGAGACTCTGAACGCTTTGCATTTGATTCCTGCCCCTTTCATTGACACATAAGAGAATAATAATATGTGAAAATATACATATATAGTTTTTCCTTCATCTATGTCCCCTTCTGGTTTCTGGTCAACGTTGTTTATAGCAATTGCAATGGACTGAATATGTATACGTCCTCAAAATTTATATGTTGAAATCCTAACCCTCAAGGTTATTAAGAGGTGGGGCCTCTGAGAGACGATTAGGTCCTGAAGGTGGAGTTCTCGTAAATGACATTATTGCTCTGATTACAGAGACCCAGAGAGACCCTGTGCCCCTTCCTCATGTGAGACCAGAGTGAGAAGAGGGCCATCTGTGAGGAATTGGGTCCTCACCAGACCCAATCTGCCTGAGCCGTGACCTTATACTTTCCAGCCTCCAGAGCTGTGAGAAATAAACTTCTGGGTTTTTTTGTAAGCCAGTCAGTCTGTGGGGTTATACTATAGCAGGCTAGCCTGAACGAAAACAGCAGTCCATGACAAATACCATAGATACATTAGGAAAAAGGGGACCCCAATGCTTAAAACATCTTGCCAAATACACAACCACCTTAAGCTTTTTAGGAAGTCACAACTATGAGAAAAGTCAGTTCTAGCAGGGGTTTCAGTAAGGTGATTCTGCTTTGTGACAATGGAATCTTTGTAAAAACAGAATTAAAAAAAAAAAAACCAAAACTGTTGTACAGATATTCTCCTTTGATTGATTGTGTATCAGAAAAACACTAATTGTTCTTTTTGGGAATACAATTAAGAAATTAAAATGTATACATGCCAAATCAGTAAAATCTAAAAGAGCAAAATTGAAGAATTTTGCCATTAATCTGCATTTAGCCCCATTTGTCATCCAAAAGAGTAATGATCCCATTTTATCAATGTCAAGTTTTAATGCCTTCCTTTTATGGCAGGGGCTCTATTTTCTTTCACCTGGTACACTTTTAAATTTCACAATTAAAGAACAGCATTTACTAAGTTTTAATTAAGTTTGATTAATATGTATGAATATTTCCCTCCTATTACTGGAAAAAAATTTTGGAATTTCTTTCAGTAGATGACATGCCAGTCTAATATAAAAATCAGACTTTCAGTTTTGAAATTTTGGCACATTTTGCTTTGTGGAATATTCCAGTGAATCAAATAATTTCATGTGGTGTATGAGCTTAATGGCATTGGAAACTGCAGGGCCTTGGCTTGTTTTAAATCAGAATTAGAGACGTGCCAACCTGTCACAACTTCTATGCACAAAGTACACTATAGTTCTTCACACCCTTTTGAGTTCATATCAATCATTTGAAAATAACATTTTTCCCTCAGAATGAGCTGTCATTATCAATTTGAATAGTGGCTGTTGCGCTGGAATTTATCCAAATTTTCATCAAGCCATTTGGTTCATTATATCACAAACCAAATGACTCCCCAAACCATATTTTTTCATACCATTTTAAAGCAAATACAGTAATATCTCTGCACGGATTTCAGTAATAATTAAGAGACTTTAAAGCAAATATCTATTTAGATTTCTATTTTTTCCTATTTCGTTAGTATTTCTGATTCACTTTGCGATACTCAGTTAAAAGCTGTTTTTCTCAGTTGCAAATGTGTTTCATTCAGTGGTGCTCTAGTCCTGGATATATGCGATTACCAAAATGCAAACAAATTTTGTGATGTCCTGTTCCTGTTAGAAAACTGTAAAACACTAAATGTCATTCAATAAAGATGGTGCTCATGGTAAAAGAACACTTGTGAAACATACATCTGAATAAAAAAGGTGTTTCTCATTTTAGCAGTTACCATACATGGCATTTCATAAAAGTCCTGTGATTCTAGGATGTTACTCGCACTGATGTGTCATTAAATGGGACACAATCTTTTTCATGGGACCCACAATGTAAAATCAGCTGCATTTTTTCCTACAGGAAAACATCTACTGTCCTTCTCTCCTTGCATTTTTGTTTCATTTTATTTCAAAATTAATACGTAACCTTTTGTATTTCAGGAGATAAATTATTTATTTTTTCAACCACAGAGATTTCCATTTGTATAAGCTATCAGTTCCAATTGAGTTTGTATTATTAACTCAAATAAGCTTTATAAACTATTATGTAAGACATATTCATAGAGGATTATTGCAATGAAATCACATGAACTTTACAGAAAACATATTTTACAAATTCCAGCAAAATTAATACCTCAGAAGATATTGTTGAGGTAGAAAATACGAAGTCCAGATTGGGGCATTCACTTTTGATTCCTAGATTTCAAAGTACTTTGCCACTTTGAGTTTACTCTGTATTATATATTAGATAACATGAAGCTGAAACACTAAACTGCCTACATCACTAGGAAGTTGTAAAAGTAGCACAAAGTAACAGGTGTAAAAAGGAATTTGAGGCATTGGAAGTGTCACACTGCAGGAAGTACAGTGACATCACCTGCTACAATGATGCTAGAAAATCCAACTTAATTTTACCTACATTTTTAAATGATGTCTGAAAACACCTTTTGCAGCACATTTACTTCTTTCTATCTTTTATCAAAACCTAAAACCTCAGAGTTTATTTGTTGGTTCTCCTGGCTAACCAATCAATTCTTGGTAGTTACTCTTCAGTCCTTTCTATTTTGCCCTAGGAAGTCTGCATTCTCATACTGAACAAAATTTTTGGTCTTGAACATTTGCAATTATTTCTTTGATTCTGTCTTCTTCTCTGGTGATAACTTCTCTTTCAATCATAGACAGTGTGCTTCCCACTCCCCTAATTCATAAACATCGTGTTATGGATCATCATGTTACTAATTCACTTTCATGTGCAAATTATTGATCTGACACTACCATTAAAATTACTTCATCAGATTTAATGGCACTTTAGCATGACTTTCTATTTTCATTACCTCGATTTACGCCCAGGATTACATCAGCATCTTGTTCATTTTCTTTGTAATTAGATGTGTTTTGCCATATATGTCAATGACTACTGATTTCCTATTGATTTCTTATTTTTTTCTAAATTTTGTAAAATTATTATTTTTAATCACCAAATCGCAATGAATTTTATGTGTATTAGGTTTCACTCACTCACATGGGCAAATGACACTTTGATCACATCACCCTGAACTATGCTTTGATTCAAAGATTTTAAATTCTAACACTCATAGTCATCCCCAATAGTCTAATTATTGCAATATCTATATCCAATATTTGTATAAAATACTCCCATTGCTTCAATGTTAACTTCAGCATTTAAACCATCTCATATTTTTTCAAAACTTAAGCAGCAAAATGAATGTTGTATCGTTCCATTGACTCTTTGGTGGATCATTTAAAAAATACATTATATTCTCTTTCTATTGTTGTTGTTATTATTATTATTATTATTGCCATATTAGTGGGTGTGAAAAGTAGCATCTTACTGAGAGTTTGATTTGTATTTCCCCAGTGACTAATGATGTTGAGCACCTTTTAGCCGTTTGTACATCTCTTTGGAGAAACAGCTATCCAAGGTTTATTCCCATTTAAAAACTGGTTCTTTGTCTTTCATTGTCAAGTTGTAAGCGTTCTTACATATTCAGGATAGTAGATTTTTAGGATATCTTGATTTGCAAATATTTTCTTCTTTTGTGCAGTTGATGAAAATGTGCTGAAATTGGAATCCTCAAACATTGCTGGTGAAAAAGTAAAATACAGCTTCTATGGAAAGTAGTTTGTTGGTATCTCAAAAAGTTGAACATAAAATTATTACATGAGCCAGTGATTTCACTCTTAGGTATATACTCAAAATAATTAAAAACAAGCACGCAAACAGATACCTGCGCATGAATGTTCATTGCAGCATTACTCACAGTAGCCAAAAAGTGGAAACATAACAAATGTTCATCAGAAGATAATGAACAAATGAAATGGAATGGATTCATACAAATATTATTCAGTCATTAAAAATGAATATAGTTATGTATGCTGTAACCTAGGGAAACCTCAAAAGCGTTATCTAAGTGAAAGAAGTCAGACACTACAATCCTATATTATATAATTCCATTTATATGTAGCTTCTAGAATAGATAAATACATGTAGACTGAAAGCAGACTAGTGGTTATTGCGGGTTGGAGAAGGGAGATAGGATTGATTGCCTGATGAGTATGAGATTTCTTTTAGAATGATGTAAACACCTTAGAACTAAATTGGGGAGATGGTTGCACAACATTGTAAATGGACTTAACACCACTGAATTGTACACTTTATAAAGGTTAATGCTTAAATTGATGTTATATGAATTTTATCTCAATTTAAAAAATTAAATAATATAAAATTTTGTAAAACGTCTTAAAATTCTTTCCATCTAACTACAGTACTATCTTTGGGTATCCAGTGAGATCTGTTTGTGCTTCCACTCTTCACTGATGACTTTTTTTCATCGTATGTGAGACTTTCATTTCTTTAGCCACCTTTCATACCATTTCTCTTTTTCCACTAAGAAATGCCTCATTCTTTTCCAAAGTTAAAGTTTTTACATATATTGGCTTCGTACCCCCTTCCAGGTCCTGCTTCATCAATTAAACCTAATCTTCCTCTTTTCTGATTACCTGCCAACCATATTTCGTCCTTTCTTCTGGATCTACACATTTAACTTGATTGATTTACTATTGGTACCTTCCTTTACCTTCACTCCATATGAAACATCTACCCCTCTTTCTTTAAATTTTAACTGTACTCATCCTGAATGAGGGCGATGAAATACAGCTAAGGCACTAGAATTGTCTATTGTATTTGAGAAAGGGTCAGCAAAATATAGCCTGTGGGCCAAATATGGCCCACCATCTATTTTGTAATTAACATTTTGGGAACAAGGCACACTTATTCACTTATATATTGTCTGTAGTTACTCATATTACAATGACAGTGTTGAGTAGTGGACCCAGAGACAATATTGCCTGCAAAACCTAAAATATTTACTATCTGGCCCTTATAGAAAAAAAATTCAGGCTCCTATATTGAAATATCAATAGATTTCAGAATTCTATATTAGAGTAACAGTAGGTATTTTAAGAGATAAAGCTTCAAATCTCTGGATTTACATGATAGAAATGTATTCTCACCTAAATTCTATGAAATAGCAATATGGATTCAGGAAACAAGCTTGCAGATGCCTTCTGAAAGCACGCGGACTTCAACTGGCACGTGATCAAAAAAAAAAGTGAATAATTATATTGAACTTTTCCTATTTTTCTTTATTCTTTAATAGAATATACCTTTGATTGTTATATATTGCTCCCACCAATGCCACCTTCTGTCTATACTTCTACTATGAGCTCAATCATGCCTCTTCAGAGGTGCAGGGTACCAGTAACTTCTTGGAAGTTTAACTCCTTAGATTTCTAAGGAGAGAAAACCTTTCCTCCCAGTTCCAGATATACCTGCAGCAGGCTTTGAAAATCCTCCTGGAGCTCTGGATCTAACCGTTTGGATTTAGACAGTATCAATTCCTGGTGTTTCCTGGATCTGGCTAAAATGACAACAGTGACATAATGCCAAGTTCTGCTGAAAGGTAACTGGAGTAGACTAAGAGTCTCCTATCTCAATACAGAGTTGTTTTGGGGGCTTGGACTGGCAGGTCTTGCAGGTAAAAGAATGAATATTGTCAGTGCTTCTAGAGATGGAGAACACAACACTTCAGACAAACTTTCATTCTCCTGAGAAAAATGGCTTTCCTTGTGTGTCTGGTTTTTTGTTGTTGTTGTTTGTTTGTTTTGTTTTTGTGACAGGAGTTTCACTTTTGTTCCCCAGACTGGAGTACAGTGGCACAATCTTGGCTCACGGCAACCTCTGCCTCCAGGGTTCAAGCGATTCTCCTGCCTCAGCCTCCCAAGTAGCTGGAATTACACGCATGTGGTACCATGCTCGGTTAAATTTGTATTTTTAGTAGAGATCGGGTTTCTCCACGTTGGTCAGGCTGGTCTCAAACTCCTGATCTCAAGTGAGGCCTGCATCGGCCTCCCAAAGTGCTGGCATTGCAGGCATGAGCCACCGCACCTGGCCCCCTGTGTGTCTATTTTATACAACAAACTGTTTAAACCCTTTGACTAGAGCTTCGAGCAAGAACTGGTTATAACGTACCATATCAAAGGACAAAACGTAATGAATTCATCAACTGATCAATATAATGAGTGTTTTCTTCTTCTCAATCTTCAGTATTGTACATGTTTCTCTTATATTTCAAAATACTGAAGTACAATATTTTAACTGTTATTAAATGTCTCTTTCTTTTTGAAATCTGTGTTTTTGTCTTCTTTAAAGCCCCTTGTCCTCCTCATATGTATCCCAGACTATTCCACCTTTATCTCTCTTACTAAATCTATATCCTAGCATCAACTAGTCATTGCCCTCACTGTTAATTATGACCAGATTCTGTACTTGGTTTTAATATCTCGTTTTTCAAAAGTTGTCTGCAGTTTCCCATTTCCCACATTCAAAGATCACCATTATTTTATCATTTACATTTCTATGTACTCAGTACTAATGTATTTTTTTTCAATTACTAAATATAACATATAAAGGAACAGGTATATAGAGTATTTTAGTGCACTTTAGAAATAAAGCGAGCAATTGTGTAAACAATATTCTAATTCCTGTGATCAGAAATTAGAACCCAGTAGATCTCTAAATTCTTTTTTTTTAAATTATAAGGCCTGCCCACTATCTTCAGATAAATACTTTCCTGACTAATTTTCTTTTGTTCTGATTTTCTTCATAGATTTTATCACCTAAGTTTTCATCCCTAAACTGTCATTTTGTTTTGCATATTTTGAATTTATATTAATGTACTCATACTTTTCAAGTTCATTTAGGCTAGCTTATTTCCCACAGCATTACATTTCAAAATGCATCCATGTTCCTGTATACTGCTACCGTTTGCCTTTTATTGCAATATAAAGTCTAATTGAACATGCAATTATTTAATCAGCTATAATATTTGTGATGTATATTCAAGTTAGTTCCAGTTTTGGCAATAATAATCTACGGCTTATGAACATTCTAGTACGTACATTATGGTGTTCATAGGGGAAGTCTTATAAACAGCAGAAAGAAAAATTGTGGCATAATAGGACTTGTGTTATTTTAAATGTTATTAGATGATGTCAAAGGTTTTCTAAACTGAATTTACCAATTGAATTAGAGTTCCCATTTCTTTGTATCTTTCTTGTAATTGCTTTTATGTACAAAAACTTTCCTGATTTTACATTTTTTTCACATGGATAATGGCACAATTCATTAAAGACTATATTTTCACCACTCTTTTCTTTAATAACCTCTAATAGCTTTTAAAATGTTTCATGATTGTCTTTCCTGTATCCGGTTGCATGTACTTTAAAGATGTCATATATTTTGATGTAATAATAACTGGTAGCTTTTAAAACTTCATTTGCTAATTAGCAAATTATCTGCATAAATAAGTAAAATACCTATTTTTACATAATTTTCATATATAGCGGCTATATCAAAAAAATCTTAATGATTGTAATATTTATTTGGAGATTACTTTTCAGACTTTTTTCTTTTTTTTTCGAGATGGAGTCTCGCTCTGTCGCCCAGGCTGCACTGCAGTGGCACAATCTCCACTCACTGCAAGCTCCACCTCCCGGGTTCACGCCATTCTCCTGCCTCAGCCTCCTGAGTACCTGGGACTACAGGCGCCGCCACCACGCCCGGCTAATTTTTTGTATTTTTAGTAGAGACGGGGTTTCACCGTGTTAGCCCGGATAGTCTCGATCTCCTGACCTTGTCATCAGCCCGCCTCCACCACTCAAAGTGCTGGGATTACAGGCGTGAGCCACCGTGCCTGGCCTCAGATTTTTTTCATATCTCATCTCGCTTTTGTGAACACTTGCAGTTTGTTTTTACCTCTCCAATTATTTCGCATTTTTTTACTTTGTTTTCATATATTTACTTATATGTATTTTAAATTTGACGTGTCAAAATTAAGTATATTTACAGTATACATTGTGTTTTGTTGTATGCATACATGTGAATAATTAAATCAAGCTAGGAACATATCTATCACTTGAAATACTTTTCATTTGCTTGTGAACATTTAAGATATCTGTTGAGGCCGGGCGCGGTGGCTCAAGCCTGTAATCCCAGCACTTTGGGAGGCCGAGACGGGCGGATCACAAAGTCAGGAGTTCGAGACCATCCTGGCAAACACGGTGAAACCCCGTCTCTACTAAAAAAAAAAACAAAAATACAAAAAACTAGCCGGGCGAGGTGGCGGCGCCTATAGTCCCAGCTACTCGGGAGGCTGAGGCAGGAGAATGGCGTGAACCCGAAAGGCGGAGCTTGCAGTGAGCTGAGATCCGGCCACTGCACTCCAGTTTGGGCGACAGAGCGAGACTCCGTCCCAAAAAAAAAGAAAAAAAAAAAAGATATCCGTTGGAATTTTTCAAAAATGCAATACATTATTAACTACAGTCACCATGCTGTACAGTAGATCTTTAGAGCTTACTTATCTTATTTAACCAAAACTCTACACCCTTTAAGGAACATCTCCCCATTCCCCTGGACCTTACCACCACAGCTTCTGTCAACCATCGTTCTACTTTCTGCTTCTAGAAGCGACTATTTTAGAATCCACCTGTAAGTGAGATCATGCTGTTTATCCTTCTGTGGTTGACTTATTTCATTTAGCACGTCATATTGCGTATTTATTCATGGTTTTGCAGATGACAGGATTTTTCTTTTTTTTGAGTCTGAATGGTCCTACATTCATTTCATTTTTTCCCTTTGATTATACACCCAGAAATAGGATTGCCAAATTATCTTTCTATATTTTAAAAATTTGAGGAACTGCTGTATTGTTTTCCAAAATTATGGCTCCAATTTAAATTTCTAGTAACTGCATACTAGGATTTCCTTATATCTACATCCTCAAGAGCAGTTATTGTTTACCTTTTTGATAACAGCCATTCTAATAGTCATGAGGTTTGATTTAATAGTTTATTGTGGTTTGATTTTGCATTTCCCTTATGATTAACGATGTTGCATATATTTTCACATATCCATTGGCCATTTGCAAGTCTTTTCTTGAGAAATGCCTGTTTATGTCTTTTGCCCCTTTTTTAATTGGATTATTATCATTACTTTGCTACTGAATTGAGTTTATTATATATTTTAGATATTGACTCCTTATCAGATGTCTGGTTCACAAATACTGTGCCCCATTCTGTAAGTTGTCTATTGTTTTCTTTGCAATGCAAAGCTTCCTAGTTTGATGCAGTCTTATGTCTGGTGTCGCTTTTGTTGTTATGCTCTTTTGGGTGACAACGAAAAAATTATTACCTATACCAATGTCAAGAAACTTTTCTTTCATGGTTCTTTCTAGCAGTTTTATAGCTCAGCCTTTAATTCATTTCAAACTGATTTTTGTATATGGCATGAGATAAGAACCCAATTATATTCTTTTGCATGTGAATACCCAATTTTTTCCAACATTGTGTATGAAATAGATTGTCCTGTTCCCATAATGTTTCCAGCACCTTTGTCAAAATTTAATTTACTCTAAATATGTGAATTTATTTTTGGTATCTCTTTTAGTTCCCTGCCATTGGTCTACATAACTGCTTTTATGCCAGTATTATGATGTTTTGATTACTACAGTTTTGCAGTGTATTTTGAAATCAGGTAATGTTATGCTCTAGCTTTGTTCTTTTGATCAAGATTTCTTTGGCTTTTTGGATCTTTTGTTGTTCCAACTAATTTTAGAATTTTTTCTATTTATGTGAAAAATGTCATTGGTGTTTTGATATGGATTGCATCAAATATTTGCATCAAATTGGGTAGTACAAACAGTTTAACATTATGTAGCCTTCCAATCCATGAACTTGGGATATACCTTTATCTGTTTGTGTTTTGTTTAATTTCTGTCATTAGTGTTTTGCATATAAGTTTATTAGAGATAATGGCCTGTAATTTCATTTGCTTGTAGTGTCTTTGTCTGACTTTGGCATAAGGGTAGTGCTGTCCTCATAAAATGTACTTAGAAGTGTACTCATGTCTTTAATTTGTTCGCATTTTCTATTTCTTCATGGTAATCTTGGTATGTTGTATGTCTTCAGAAATTTGTTCATTTCTTCTAAATTATTCTGTTTGTGGATATATAATTATTCATAGTGCTCTTTTATAATCTTTTTATTTATTTGGTGTCAGTTGTAATATCTCCTCTTTCATTTATGATTTTTGTCTTCTCTTTTTTCCTTAGTTCGTCTTATCTAAAGGTTTGTCAATTTTATTTTTAAAAAAACAACTGTTTTGTGGATAATTTCTATTAATTTTTGAGACTCTTCTTAATTTTATTTCTGCTCTGACCTTTATAATTCCCTTCCTTCTTCTGAATTTGGTCTCAATTCTTGAGATGTAATGTTAGGTTGTTTATTGAAAATCTTTCTTCTTAATGTTTGAGTTTATCACTATAATTTCTTTTAAATTTTGCTTTGGATTTCTTCTTTAACCTTTTGATAGTCCAGGAGTGTTTGTTTAATTTCCACATATTTGTGAATTTTTAAATTTTCCTCCTGTTATTAATTTCTAGTTGTATACTCTAATAGTCAGATAAAAAAATACTTGTTATAATTGCAATCTTCTTGAATTTGTTAAGATTTGTTTTGTTGCCTAACACATCGTCTATCCTAGAGGATGTTCCTTGTGTATTGGGAAAGAAGGTATATTCTAGTATTCTTGGATGAAATGTTTTGTATGTATCTGTTAGGTCCATTTCATCTATAGTATTGCTTATATCCACTGTTTCATTATTAATATTCTGTCTAGATTACCTGCCTGTTATTTAAAGTTGGGTACTGAAGTCCCTTTCTATTATTGTAATGCTGGTTGTTTCTTCCTTCAGTTCTGTTAATATTTGCATTATTCATTTAAGTGCTCTAACATTGGGTGCACATATACTTACAATTGTTATATCTTGTTGATGATTGACTCCTTTATTATATAATGACCATCTTTGTGTCTTGTGATAATTTTGACATGAAGTGTATTTTGTCTAATATAAATATAACCACACCTCCTCTCATTTTCATGAATTTTTTTAATCCCTTCACTTTCTGCTTATGTGTGTTCTTGAATCTAAAGTAAGTGTCTTATAGGCAGACTATAGATGAATCTTTAAAAATCAATTCATTCACTGTATGTCTTTTGGTTGAATAATTTAATCTAATATATTTGAAGAACTGATGAAGAGATAAGGACTTATTATTTCCATTTTGTTAGTTTCTGATTATTTTGTATTTTCTTTCTTTCTTTCATTTTTTCTTTCTTTCACCTTTCTTTCTTCTTTCTTTCTTTTATCTTTTTTGATTTGATAAGTTTTTGTAGTGGTAAGATTTGATTTATTTCTCTTTGTCTTTAGTGTACCTACTATAGATTTTTTTTTGTTACTATGAGGCTTAGAAAAAGCATATTATAGTTATAATACTTTATTTTAAGCTGAGGGTAACTTAATTTTGACCATATACAAAAGGTTTATATTTTAACTTCTCTCCCAACATTTAATGTTATTGTTATCAATATAAATTCTTCTTGTGCATCTATTAAATTATTATAGCTATAGTTATTCTTAGTATTTTCATCTTTTAAGTTTTATGTTAGAGTTAAAAGTGATTTTTGAACCATTTTTACAGTATTAGAGTATTCTGAGTTTAAATGTATTTTTATCTTTACAGTGAGTTTTATATATTTACATGTTTTCATGTTAGCCACTAGTATTTTTTCATTTCCACTTAAAGAACTTTCTTTAGCATTTCTTCTAAGGTAAATCTAGTAGTAATGAACTCCCTCCCTCAGCTTTTGTTTGTTGAGGAAAGTATCTTACTTTACATCCTTGCTTGGCATTCTTTTCTTGGCAGGCAGTTTTTTTCCTTCAGCATTTTGAATAGATCATTCCACACTCTCCCAGCCTTCAGTGTTTCTGCTGAAAGGTCAGCTAACAGTCTTACAAAGATTCTTTTATATGCAATGAGTTGGTTTTTTCTTGTTGCTTTCAAAAGTCTCTCTTTCCTTGGCTTTTAAGAATTCGATTATAATATGTTCCAATAAAGATCTATTTATATTAACTTATTTAGGGTTATTTTGACTTTCTGGAGCTGATATTCATTTTTTCTCTCCAGATTTGTGAAGTTTTCTGTCATTATTTCTTTAAATAAGCTTCTTGTTATTTTATTTTTCTGTTTATTTTTTGACTCTCATAATACACGTTTGGTCACTTGATGGTGCCCCATACTTCGTATAGGCCTCCTTCACTTGTTTTCATTTCTTTTTGTTGTATTTTTGTCCCTCTTACTAGGTAATCTCAAATGATCTGTTTCTGAGCTCACCGATTCTCTTTCTTCTGACTGACTAAACCTGCTGTTGAAGATGTCTATGAAATTTTTTAGCTCAATCATTGTGCCATTTTGCTCAAATATTTCTGTTTGATTCTTTTTTATGATTTTTTTGTTGAACTTCTAATTTTGTTCACATATTGTTTTCCTGATTTTGTTTAGTAGTCTATTTGTGTTCTCTTATATGCACTGAGCTTCTTTAAAATGATTATTTTGAAGTCATTGTCAGAAAGATTATAAATATCTATTTCTTTTTGGTTCAGCTTCTGATTCTTTATTTTATTCCCTTGGCAGTGTTACATTACCTGATTTTTCATGATCCTCATCACCATGCATTGGTGACTATGCATTTGAAGAATTAGGCACCTATTACAGTCTTTACAGACTGGCTATGGCAGGGACAGTCCTTCACCAATCAACTGGTCTGGAGATTCTTGGCAGGTTGTCTAGTGGGATCCTCAGATGGGCCTGCTGCCCAAATCACTGGGCAGGCTTGGTGCCTGGGTAAGAAGGTGGGGTGACCCTGGTGCCTGGGTCCAAAGGATCCACAGTTATAGGTCTGAAGCTTGGGCCCACGATAGTGATACCGCAGCTATGATATTCTCAGGTGGGCATGGATCCTCAGTGTCTAGTCTGGCACTCTTATCTACTGAGATATACTTGTGCATTGGGTCCTTGGAGGCAGGCCTGGGGCCTATGTCTATAGGAGCAGCCGGAAGCATGAGTCGATAGGGGCTAGACTGGTACCAGGGTGGACCTGGAGTTTGAGATGTGGGGGAAAGTCTAAAGCCAGGGTGTATGGGTGAAGTTCTGGAGTCTGAGTTTAGTGGGGAAAGCCTAGAGTCTGGGCCTGTGGGGACCAACCTGGTACCAAAATGGGCCTGAATCCCGAGACTATAAGGCTGGCATGAAGGCTGAACAGTGAGGGCTGGCTTGGCATTGGGACAGACCTAAAAGCTGGATAATCCGGTTCTGGCCTGGAGCCTAAAGCTGTGGGGCTGGCCTGATATTGGAGTAGGCCTGGAGGTTCAGTCCATAGATACCAGACTGGAACTTGAGGCAGTAGGAGTTGGTTTGGTTGAGTTTCATTGAAGTAGCCTAGTGCTGGGGTTCACAGCAAAGTTGGGTGCTCACTTCACACTCTTCCCTCCATGCAAGGAAGGAAGGAGTTCTCGACTGTCTTTCTATTTATTTAGGTTATATGGATTCTTAGATTACGTATTTTATAGTTTTGCATTTTTCAATGTATTTTATCATCTACATAAATTCTATGATACGTGAAATTTTCTAGGTCTCTTAGTCTTACTTATTTTTTTCACAGGAATGTTCACTGTCATTAAAGTCATTTTCTATTAATCATTGCAGGAAAAATATAGTGAAAATGCTCAATCCATTTAAAAAATTAGTGCTTAAAATAAGATACTATCAGGAAACTGGTTGTTTATGCCTGTTTATGTGCAATCTACAACTTCTTATCCAGATTTAACTACAAGGTTAATATTTTCACTGGAATCTGCATGCAGACGCATGGTAGAAGTTTTTCTATTTTAATATGAAATTTTTGATTAAAATAATTGTAGTTATCATAGCATATATTTGGGTATGTTGACATCAAGTTTAAAGATCTAGTCCTTTAAAATAAAGATGTATTGATACAAACATTAGGGAACATAACATGAAAACATGACAGAGAAAACATGAAGTAGGGCGAATGCATTTTCCTGGGGCTTACAATATTTCTCACAAAAGATTTACTAACATTTTGTAATTTGAACCAAAAAGAGTGATCCTGGATGAGCACACTTATAGAGCCAAGAAACAAGAGATTCCTCACTTTGAAGCCTTTAAAACTTTGATTGAGTATGATGCATCAAACTCATTCATGAATATCTAAAATTCAAACACTTTCTCTGTTTTTTGTGAGCTAGAGTTACATAATCAAGAGTTAGGATACTGAAATTCTAACAAATTTTATTTTATCTTTTTATCAACATCACATTTTTAGTGAGTTATTTATTTACTTTTCAAATAGCTATTAAATAACTATTCTTTACCAGGGACTACTCTAAGCTTTGGAAATGGAACAATAGTTGAACCAGATAAAGTCTTACACTTCAGTAGCTTACATTCTAGTAGTGGAAATAGATAATAAATGAATGATAAAAAAATATATAGTGTGTCAGATAATTTTTAAAATACTGAAAAGAGGCCGGGCGCGGTGGCTCAAGCCTGTAATCCCAGCACTTTGGGAGACCAAGACGGGCGGATCACGAGGTCAGGAGATCGAGACCATCCTGGCTAACATGGTGAAACCCCGTCTCTACTAAAAAAATACAA
Organism: Trachypithecus francoisi; assembly: GCF_009764315.1. Taxonomy (NCBI): domain Eukaryota; kingdom Metazoa; phylum Chordata; class Mammalia; order Primates; family Cercopithecidae; genus Trachypithecus; species Trachypithecus francoisi. Next base: position 172,726,984 of record NW_022681454.1, on the reverse strand, counting down.
AAAACGAGCTGGGCGAGGTGGCGGGCGCCTGTAGTCCCAGCTACTCCGGAGGCTGAGGCCGGAGAATGGTGTAAACCCGGGGAGCGGAGCTTGCAGTGAGCTGAGATCTGGCCACTGCACTCCAGCCTGGGCGACAGAGGGAGACTCCGTCTCAAAAAAAAAAAAAAAAAAAAAAAACAAACTGAAAAGATTTTAAGAAATAGTGCATTGGGGACAGAGTGTGCTGGAGAATTAACGAAGGCTTTCCCAATACTGGGACAGTTAGCTAGGACATATACAATGATCATTTAATGGAAAAATTCTTCAGTCAAAATTATGTTTAAAGATTCTGAGGTAAAGTTGTACTTAGTCTAATTGGAGAAGGGCAAAAGGGTTAGGTAATTGAATCAGGCAAAAATGTGAGAATGATAGAAAATGGAGTCCGAAAATTAATGTAGGAACAGCAACTTTTGGCTTTTGAAAGGTATATAAGTCATGGAAAAAATATTGATTTTATTTTATTGAAACAAAAATCCATTCGATATTTTAGGTTAAAGGAATGATCTTCATTACCTCTAAATTATTCACTCTAGTTTTATATTAAGGAAAGATTTCCTGGGATGAAGGAAGTGGTGCTGATAATGGTGGAAATAGGATGTATTTGTTTTCATGCTGCTGAAAAAGACATACCCAAAACTGTGAACAAAAAGAGGTTTGATTGGACTTACCATTCCACATGGCTGGGGAGGCCTCAGAATCATGACGCAAGGTGAAAAGCACTTTTTACATGGCAGCAGCAAGAGAAATATGAGGAGGAACTAAAAGCAGAAAACCCTGATAAACCCCTCAGATCTCAGGAGGCTTATTCACTATCATGAGAATTGCCCAGGAAAGACCAGTTCCCATGTTTCAATTATGTCCCCCTGGGTCCCTGCCACAACATGTAGGAATTCTGGGAGATACAATTCAAGTTGAGATTTGGGTGGGGACACATCCAAACCATATCATAGGACATCATTTAAAAGACTATTGCAGGTATTCAGTTGAGAACTAGCATTGATGGATGGTAACAGTGCACATATTGGTTAATAGTTAGATTTGGAATCTATTTAGGAGGATGAATCCACAATACTTGATAATGTATATGGGTGGGGTTTCTTGGAAGAAAACAAAGATGACTCGAAGGTTCTGTGTTGCAACTGATGAGTAGAAGGTATATCATTAACTGAGACATGAAAACGTGCAAGAGAAAAATTTTACTTTTTTATATTACAAACTCATAGATGACTATCAGAAATCTAAATTGAGATGCTGAACGGACAGCTGTATTTATAATTCTGAGATCCATGAAAGATTCTACAACCACACACACATACACGTACACACGCACACACACAAATGCACAGAAAGAGAGAGAGGAAAAATTATCTAGTGAGAAGTTTATATTCTGGATAACTTTAACTTAAGGATTTAAGAAAAACTTTGAGCAACAGAAAGATGAGGCTAAAAAGAAAATGAAATAAAAGTAAAATCAATATATTTGACTATTGGACAATCATCATGTATGTTCCACCCTACTTTTGGAATACATATGTTTCCTCTAACCCTGTCCAAATGGATATTTATAGTTTTTTTGAAGAAATTGAGTATCTTCAGCAATGACTGTGCATACTTACACTGTGAGATCTCTCTTAAAAACAGAGCACTTAAAACCAGAACACACTTCAATATCAGCATTTAACATTCAACTTTTTTTTTTTCTGTTCTCACATGTGAATGATTTTTCTAGACACCAAATTGTTTGTTGGATGCCATTATACACCAACATTTTGGAAGCCTTGATCCATTCTATTAAAAACTTTAGGCCATTCACCTATTTTTTATTTGACTGTGACCTTCCTGCTGTCCCGCCATCCTTACACAAGAACTTTGATGATCAGCTTTTTCTAATGTTTAAATAGTCCTGAACTTAGTTGGTGGCATATTTTAATATGGGTCTTTTACATTTATTGTCTCGGGCATGGTGGTTAAGGTTGCTATTTTAATGATTAGAATTTTCTACATTGCTGTCTTTGTTTGTGCTGCTATAGCACAATACCAGAGTCTGGGTAATTCATAAAGAAAAGAAATTTATTTCTCACCATTTTAGAGGTGGGGAAGTTCAGGATCAACTTGCCAGCAGGTTTGTTTTCTAATGAGGATCCAGTCTCTACTTCCAAGATGGCACCTTGAGTATCATCCAGAATGGAGGTGGAGGAACACTGTTCTCACATGGCAGAAGGTAAAATGGCAACAAGGGACAATCTCCCTCTGTCAAGTCCTTTGATTAGGTTACCTAATCCTATTCATGATGTGGGTGCCCTCATGGTTCAATCATTTCAAAATGCCACATCTCCCAACGCTGTTGCATCAGTGATTAAGTTTCAACATGAATTTTGCAGGGGACAAAAACATTCAAACCATAGAAATTGCTGGGAAACTATATATTTATATGTAACCAGGAAATGGAAAAATATAGAGTCAAGGAGTTTAACACAAGGTAGTCATTGCAATATTCAGTTAATTGCTCTTTCTGAATAGGGTCATTACAGTATATTCATTCTCACATGCTGTTCTTGTAATGTGATGTCGATACTTTTATTATTGACTAGAAGGGTCCATTCCTCTTGAACTTCATAAAATTATTGTGTCTGCTTCTCTCAGTAGCACATGCCAAGAGTAAAGCTATTTGTCTTTTAAATCCCAGTATAAAAACGTTATGAACTTCTGCTTTGTTCCTTTTGAGATGCTTTCTCTGGAATGCAGCCATCATGCTGGGAGGGAGACATGAACATACATGAAGAGGTCCTATGAAGCCATTCCAACTAGCAGACCTAGCTGAGGTCTCAGCCTAGAGCCTGTATCCACCACCAGGTACGTGAGAGAGCAAGCTTTCATGTTATAACAGCCTCCCCCTATGTAACAGTTTAGTTTTATAAAAGGAGTCATCATAATAATGTATTTTGATTTATCATTGCATATTATCATAATGAGAGTAACTACTGACTGCTAATTTAATGTTAAAAATCCATCCACTTTTTGGTTTGGTAGCAAAAAGGAACAAGTGAAGATTTTACACCTTTTTCTAGCAAAAAAAAGGAAGAATTATTTAATAATATTTAAAATTAGTTATTCCAAAAAAATATATATATAACCATTTTTATTTAGAATGACACATTTTTACCAAAGGAATTCTCCATTTTTTCAACATTCAGCACTATTGCTTTAAAAAATACACACCTCTATTACTCTAATATAAATAAAAATAATATTTAGAAATTATGAACTGTGTTCTTTAATTTGAGCGGTTTATTATGGAAAGTATAATTTGCAATAAGTCAGAGAAGATTTGGGGTCCTCAGATTCCTAGCTTTTTTAGATAAATACGAATTTCCCAACTATCAATCGTGATCTCGAATTACAGTCATCAAATAATACTGTAAATACCCATATTCTAGCACAAAATTGTTTCCAGTTTGTTCATAAAATTGCTGCCTTCCTACATGAAATCATTATACATTTTTCTTTTAGGCAAAATATGCGTATAGTATGATTTGCATAAGGTCAGAGCCATCTTTACTGGTCTTTTCTAAGTTCTTTTTCATAAGCTATCTTCTTATGCTGGCAAAAATTTCAACTTTCTAAAAGTTCTTATAAAACTACTAATTATACAAGACTGAAATGTTTATGATAAAATACAGAGGAAATAGAACTAGGTTTATTTTATTACCTCTCCATTGAAAATAACATATGCTTGGGACATAAAGGTGTGGGAGAAAAACCAAGATTATCTTCAGAGAGGGTAGAATGAGGTAGAAAGAGAACACTGCACGTTCCAAAAGAGCACAATACCTGCCTTCGTAGAATATTGAATTTCCATCAACTCATTCCATAATTGGCTACAAAGATGACACAGTTTAGTTAATAAAAACACTGATGAAACACCACCATGAATTTCCATATGACTTTATTAAAGGAAAACAGGATGTTACTGCAGGAGAAAGAAAACACCAGCAAGTATCAAGGCTTTGAGAGACTTACAGAAACGGCATCCTAAAGTGTATGCTTTGTCTGGAGTATGATAATATAATACATAAGAGAAATCTTGTTTGTAGAACTCCCACAAAAGTGTTCAATGGGATCTTTTATGTCTCTCAAGTCAGGGAGTCAAGCCTGTCTAACAGTTTACAGCAGCTAAAAGTCAACAACAAACAAGGTCATTAGGGAAGGGTAAACTTTAAACAACACATTATAAATTATTAATTAGCTGACTCATCCTTATTTTGTCAAGAATCAGTCAGCACTACAGGTGAGCATATAGCTTTTCTAGGTCTGCTATCAAATAACTTGATTTTATACACTGTCACATAGCAGCACTCAATAAATATTTGCTAAATACCTGAAATAGTGTAGAGCCTCACTAAGCAGAAACTATAGCCCCAATAGGTAAAAGACATGCTTTGAGGCAAGTTATATCAGATTATTAAAAATATGAATTAAAACTGAACGAAACAAGTTCAGTTCAAACTTGGATATCAGCAGTAATAATTACCATTAAAATAAGGGAGGTCAATTTATTCATTAGTTCATGCAGTCAATCAAGAAATATTTGTTGATAGTCAACTATATGCCACACATAGCACTCCTTATTACTATTATTATTTTATTTTATTTGTATTTACTTATTTATTTATTTATTTGTATTTGAGACGGAGTCTTGCTCTGTCGCCAGGCTGGAGTGCAGTGGCGCGATCTCGGCTCACTGCAACTTCCGCCTCCCAGGTTCAAGCGATTCTTCTGCCTCAGACTCCCGAGAAGCTGGGATTACGGGTGCGAGTCACCATGCCTGGCTAATTTTTATTTTTAGTAGAGACAGGATTTCACCATGTTGGCCAGGATGGTCTCAATCTCTTGACCTTGTGATCCGCCCACCTCGGCCTCCCAAAATGCTGGGATTACAGGCGTGAGCCACCATGCCCCGCCAGGACTCCTTATTATTTTAAAAATATATTGGCCTGGCGCGGTGGCTCACGCCTGTAATCCCAGCACTTTGGAAGGCCCAGGTGGGTGGATCAAGAGGTCAGGAGATCGAGGCCATCCTGGTTAACACGGTGAAACCCCGTCTCTAGTAAAAATACAAAAAACTAGCCGGGCGAGGTGGCGGGCCCCTGTGGTCCCAGCTACTCGGGAGGCTGAGGCAGGAGAATGGCGGGAACCCGGAGGCGGAGCTTGCAGTGAGTAGAGATCGCTGCCACTGCACTCCAGCCTGGGTGTCAGAGCGAGACTCCATCTCAAAAAAAAAAAAAAAAAATATATATATTTATATATATATGTGTGTGTGTGGTGTGTGTGTATATATATGTGTGTGTATATATATATATAGCCTCCTCTTTACTATTTGTAAAACATATTTAGGTAGGATGTTTAGTAGAATCCAAAACCTTTTATATATATCAAGAAGCAGCCTGTAATCAGGTTTCTTGAAACAACTTTGCATTAATCTATAAAAACCAATCCATTGCTTCAAGAGTATTTTATTTGGATGTCAATAAGAAACATCCCAAGAGAAGAATGTCAGTCACTGGGAAGCAAACTGTGAAGAATTAAAATGGCCATACAAATATAGCCAAAGGCCATGGTGACAGTGCTATCCTACTGCTGTCATAACCATCTGAGTCGCTCAGTACAAATTAGGACAGCCAAAGTTTTCTGGTTCCACAAACGATCTCTAGGTGCATCTTAGAAAATGCAGAAGGTGGCCAAATGATAAGTTAACTGAACTAATGGACATTTTCTGTAGCTGGGCTTACAGGTAAATCAGCATAGGCCATTGCACGGACTGTTACTAAGGGACTTGGTAGAGAATGGGAGAGAAGAGAAGACATCTACAATGCTTTGCTTCACTTTGTAGCCATGGATTGCATTTATTATGAAAAAATAGCAAATATGTTAAAATGGTTTAGATTCAAATTTCAACTATACCCAAAATTTAACATCTATTACTCATGCTAAATGTTTTGTGAACACGGTATTTTAGAAATATTGGTATTTCAACTGTGGTACTCTGATGGTTGCAACTTGTCTTATTAAGATGTTCTAATTAGGGAAGTTTGAAGAATTGAGCATGATTTTGTGATGCTTTAGTTTGCTTTTTTATATGTAATATCATAATATTCAATCAAAACACAAAAAATGAGCTCCAAATTATCCACAAGTAAGACGTGTAGTCAGGTTATAGCAATAATAGTGAAAAGCAAATTTTTTTAGTCTGCCTGTCTCTACTGTCAGAAAAAACACAAAATCAAAGGTGATAAAATTTATTATGTGCACAACTGACCATATAATGGACTGAGAACACAATACTACCCTTTAATAATTTCCTTCCATTTCTCCCACCCCACAAGCAAGAGGAAAAAAATAAGAACTTTATTATCTTATTTTAAAAAAAGATCCAATTAAAAATACACATTATATCTAAAGGCCTGTTTTTATGGGTAGTTTAATCATGAGGTTAGCTATATTTATAAATTGTCCGTATAAATCATAAATAATGAAAAGTACTAATTTAATATCACAACAGAAAAGTGTTTTGTTTTATTAATTGGTATTTTTTGTTTATGTCTTTACCATCAAATGCATGTGTTCTCAAGCATTTGGTTATAAGGTATTTCATATGACAATACAACTTTTTGATTTCTGATAATAGATTTGTGCATTGTCTATTTTATTTTAATTAAAGATAGAAACTTGTATTAGAATCATGGGCCCTGTGTTGACTTAATAGCTTTACTCTCTAGTTCATCTTGATAATTCATTTGTTATTGTAACTCATAGAAAATAGAAAACAATATGCATCACTCTTGTCCCAGCTTTGGTTTTCCAACGGGGAAAATTTTATAAACCTTAGAAAGTTCCTGAACAGTAAAATCCTACGAGCTTTGTTACAATGTCATTGATGGAACCTGAAATGTGTTTTGCAAAGTATTGCTAATGTACATTAAATACTATTAGTAATCTACTCCATATGATGAAATAATCCCTTGTATTTCTACCCTATACAACATGCCTATTTCTTCTTAGAATGACTATTTTGTTTCTTACTTATGACTATCTTCCTAAACATGTATTATTTAATAGGGGAAGATAATAAAAATAAGAATTTAAGCTGTCCTACGTTTTTCAGGAGATTATATTTTTATGGCCATTTAGAGCTCTTTAACTACTTGTTTTTTGCTCTCCTTGCCAATTTTTTTCCCAAGCCACAGATGTCAATTCCTACTCATCTGCTGCTCTGTTTCTTACTGACACCCTGCAGATTGCATGGGTTGTATTCCAGCTCAAATTTGAGCATTTGTGTAAGATGGGAATTTTACAATCTGTTGTCTTTCCTTTAACTTCTCTTTACCTCCTTCCCACGCATCTGTATACTTTTGTAAACAAAAGTGTTTTGTAAATTTTTATTTTAATATTTTAATGCTAGGCAATTGACATATGCATAGGTCTTGGTTTTGCTTTTGAAAATTCTCAAAACACAAAGCAATTCCCTTTTCAACAATAATTTATAATAGGAAATTGTATATATTTCAAAGACCTTAAAATGGTAGTCAATTATGTAGATATTTAAAGCAACAGACAGCATGATTCTGTAAAAGCAACATAAATGTCATATTACAATGTATTTTAGTGACATTTGATTCATAACAGTCAATTAATATTAATTTCCAAATATTTTAATATAATTTGACTATTTGTTTTTATAAAGGACAACCTAAAAACAAATAGTCAATATTTTTCAATACATTAAATAGTTGGTAATCTTTTGCAATATTTTATAAACATTTACTTCTGACAAAAAAAATAAATGATTTGAAATCATCCTCAATCAGTGGCCTCTCTCAGTAGCATTTTAATGTTTACAAGAATCTATGACTGTTGCTTTGTATTTCAGTCTTTCATCTTTAGTGGCATTACAACTCAACAGTTTAAACTATCCAGTATATTCAAGCTCACTCACGCCTTACTTTTAGGAATATATAATTAATTATTATGAGAGCCAAGGTTTAACACTTTACTGTACACATAAATTACCTGAAAACTTCTTTAGTACCCATTTTCGGTCTCCACTAGCAGAAATGGGATCTATCTAGAAATGTTTACATAATTTGCACATTTGGTAATTTTGATACCAGGGCTCTTTTTCCCCACATTTTAGGAACTCTATACAAGAGAACAGGTGATTGATTGCAACATGAAGTATTTTCCTATCCAGGAGCGTTTTTATTTTACTATACTATTTTAAGCAAAGGGATTTAGTCATTTATTAACGGATTGAGAACAAACACAATGAGAAGAATGAAAGAGATTATGTTTTCCTGGAAAACCCTTAAATGTTATCGTATTAGTGCTTTTACATCATTTCAATACACTATGACAGCATTATCTGCAAAACTATTTTAGACAAAAATATTAACGACTTGCTGTTCTGTGAGTCAAAACAATTTACAAGCAGATGTTGAAGTCAGACTACCTAGTGTCAAGCTCAAGCTCCTCAATGTACTCAGTGATATAAACTGTGTTCTAGTTAACAAATTTACAAAATTACTTGAAAATATTGTCAGCACTCCATAAAGTTATCATGAAGATGAAATGGGTGATAACATCTAAAACATTCAGAAGTGTCTCATATATCACATGTGCTTGTTAAGTGTTAATTCTGATTACCTGTTATTTTGGTGATTAAGTCAATTATTACTTAATATTATTTTTATTTTCACTATAAATAACATACAATAAAGTATGTTGATATATTGGGCTAGTCAAACATATCCTCCTCTTAAATGGATTGATGAAGATGCTCTTCGATTTTTGTAAGAGAATTTACCTTTGTTATTTTTGCAAATCCCAAGGAATATATAGAAATAGAACAACAACATATTATTGGGAGATAAACAGTCTGAAAGTTCCCTGCCCACATTTTGACTCACAAGAACTTTTAGAAAATGAATCATGCAATAGATGTATACAAAATTAGATATCTCATTAAATTCCTGCTATGCTTTAATGGCTTTGAAAGTTTAAAGATGTTGTATATAATTAGAAAATTATAATGTATTGTGACTTAATTCCATGCAATTATTTTACCTCAAAGCTTTGTCAAATCATATTATTTCTATTGCATATTTACCTCAAATGATGACTTCTTAACTTAATTCATACCAAATTTCAATATGTATAATTTAAAATCATTTGAGCATCTGTCTTTAGCAATATCACTGAAATCTTGATATTCTACAGCCTTTGGTACAGACAGCTGAAAAAATGAATAGTCCATGTGAGCCATTTCAGTTTTCTGGTCACTGCTCTATCATGTAGAGTCCCCAGGGCTCCTGTGCTTCTTTATTTTGTTTCTGGCAGCCTTGTGTAAATTGCAGTGTTCCTATTCTCATCTGCTCATTCCTTTACTCTCATAACAATCCCATTTTGTATTGGAAATTGGCCTTCTCTGAGGCTTAAATATTGTTTTATGTTCTTTATGGTTTCTATATTCTAAATGAAAACTAAGATTTATGATGCCCTGGAGAGACCACTAGGTTTCAGTCCTTCAAAGAAAAATGCTGCATTAAAGACAGTGTTAGTAACCCTGCAGTGTATCAGAGCATTTTAGGACATATTAGCTATCCTAGAATGAGAGATAACAGCACGCCTGGTTACAGAGCTGACAATTATGGTATGTGTTAATGTGATATTACGAATATTTACAACGTTTCTTAAATTACTCTTTTTCTAATACAGTGATCAACACTAGACCTTCCCTAGAAATAATTCCTACCCTGTCATCAGCTCTTCACCTATTCTCTGTATATCACTATGCAGAAAGTGAGGAATAACCTCAAGGGAATTCATCTGTCATCCTGTAAAAGAAGAATCTTTTAGGATAAATGAGAGACATTAATAAATTCCACAGGATGCCATATAAGTTGCATTCCCATCCAAAGCAGAAACAAACATTATTTCTAAGATTTATCTTCAAAGGATTATTTTTATATTATTTTCCTGAACTCCAACAAGAAGAGTGAATGAAACAGCCCCTTTAATCTACTTATCATTTTAATCACTGTCATTTTAACCCCTTGGATATTCCAATTTCCATTTTCTATTTATTTTCCTCCTTCTAAGACTTAAAGCAGAGGATCTTAGAGTTAAGGAGGGTCAGCCTTAGGAAATACCATTCATAAGATGGGTTGTTTTGAGGTATTATAAATATTCCCTTCCAAGTTTGTGTACTCCTGTCACTCTACAAAAATTATTTGGCAGGAGTTAGAAATGACCTTCAAATTATTAGTGTGTTTTTATTTCTATATCTTACTTTGAATCAGAATCAATGTATTTAATTAAGTTCTCCCTCTTCCAACTCTTGCTTCCTTGACTTCTGCGACGCTACTTTCCCGCTGTTGGTTGCTCATCCTTATATTTTATTTACGGAAAGTTTTTAACCACTTCATGCCAAAATAAATAATCTTGTGTCTAACACAGAGGTCCTCAACCCCGGGTCACAGACTAGTACCAGTCTGCCGCCTGTTAGGAACCCGGCCACACAGCAGGAGGTGAGTGATGGGTGAGCATTACCGCCTGTGTTTGGCCTCCCATCAGATCAGCAGTCTCAGTAGGTTCTCACAGGAGCACAAACCGTATGGTGAACTGCGCATTCAGGGAATGTAGGCTGCACGCTCCTTATGAGAATCTAATGCCTGAACAGTTTCAACCCCAAATCATCCTGCCACCCCTCATCCCTGGAAAAAATTGTCTTCCATGAAATTGATCCCCCCTTCCAAAAATGTTGGGGAGTGCCGATGTGACAGACTCCTGTGGTCTCAATCTCCTTGCTAGTGATTAGTAAGAGGATGCCCATGGTGCCTAATTATGCCCTCTGGAACCCGAGAGAGAGCTTCTTAGCCAGCTTCTAGGAAAGGTTTTCTCTGATAATGCAGACAGTTGCTGGAGGAAAACACCTCTTTTCTCTGGGTATCATCCTGTGTTCACACAGCATTATTATTGCTATGGTCATCTCATGACCATGATGAGGGAAGGTAATACCAAGAGGTGGGGATGCCAGCATAGAAAGGGCCCAGTTCCTTGAAGATGTTGCTAAGCAGCTGAACTAACCAACCTTGAATTGTTCCTATTTCCTATTTGCTTATTATCTCTAACTCACATATAATTCTAGCATTTCAGTGGAAAACATTCTAAATCATTAACCTGGATTTGGGGTTAATCTTTACCAGGTAAAGAATCAAAAAATCATTTCCTTAGGAATGGGCAATGTCTGGGCAATGTCTGGCCAGTGTCAAGGCCCTGTGTGAGGTGTGGTGCTCCCCGTTTCCAATCAGATGCCTGGCAGCACTCACAGAGGACACCGGCAGTTAGATTGATTTTTTCCTGAGATACATTCTGAAGTATTTTAGAAATAATCTGTATTGTAGTGTTGGAGTAGTAGAGAGTCAAAATACAGACATCAGATTGTAGTACCATTGATGTCAAGTACAGAGCAGTAGAAATAATTGAAGAAGAAATATAAACAGAAGGGGTTTTCTTTTTTTGAGATGGAGTCTTGCTCTGTCAGCCAGGCTGGAGTGCAGTGGTGTGATCTCAGCTCACTGCAACCTCCGCCTCTCAGGTTCAACGATTCCCCTGCCTCAGCCCCCCAAGTAGCTGAGATTACAGGTGCACACCACCATGCACAGCTAATTTTTTGCATTTTAGTAGAGACAGGGTTTCACCATATTGTCCAGGATGGTCTCGATCTCCTGACATCATGATCTGCCCACCTCAGCCTCCCAAAGTGCTGGAATTACAGGTGTGAGCCACCGTGCCCAGCCTGAAGGTTATGTTTAAAGAGTGTTTAGTGGCTGACATTTTGGTGGTATCAATGTCCATGATATAAAAATATTATTATATAACTGAAGTAGAAGGGGAAAAAAATTTGCATAATAGTTTGAGGAGCAGAGAGAATAAGTTACCACAGACATCTTGAGTTTCCTGACACCTTGTATAAGAAAGTGAGCGAGTCAAGTGCTAAAGTCACCATTTCCAAAGAGAAGTGTCGATAATTTTTTAAAATCCATTTATTTACAAGCCTTTATTGAGTATTTGCTATGTGTTAAGTGCTGTGCTTTACTGCTAGGTGCCAGCATTAAAGAAAAATGAAAAGAAATTTATAACTTATGCACTCATGGGATTAATAGTCTAACAGGGGCTACAAATATGAATTGAAAAATTTTATAGTACAGAGGTAAAGACACATATTTTAATGAAGGTGTCAGGTGAAAAGATCTGACATAAACCAAGGAGTCAAGGAGATTTTTCTTTTTTTTTTCTTTTCTTTTTTTTTTTTTTTTTGAGGCGGAGTCTCGCTCTGTCGCCCGGACTGGAGTGCAGTGGCCGGATCTCAGCTCACTGCAAGCTCCGCCTCCTGGGTTCCCGCCATTCTCCTGCCTCAGCCTCCCGAGTAGCTGGGACTACAGGCGCCCGACACTTCACCCGGCTAGTTTTTGTATTTTTAGTAGAGACGGAGTTTCACCGTGTTAGCCAGGATGGTCTCGATCTCCTGACCTCGTGATCCGCCCGTCTCGGCCTCCCAAAGTGCTGGGATTACAGGCTTGAGCCACCGCGCCCGGCCGAGATTTTTCAAAGGAAGAAATACTTTCTCAGAACGAATGATAAAAATTAATAAGATATATATTTTTTAAAAAGAGAGTTTGAACTTTAGCAGGAACAAAATTATGACCAAAAGATATGTGTAAGAATGTAATACAACATAATTTATTAAAAAAAAATAAGGCTGTCCTGTTTGAAACATAAGAGGAAGAAAAAAGTGTACTAAATTTGTAGAGTTAAGGAGGCTGGCAGTGGTTGAATATACAAAACAATAAAAGTCATGAAGGATTTGGTTTCAATATTAATAGAATTTTGCAAGCTGGTCAAGTGTGTTAAACAAGAAAGTGACATGGTAATATAAGTTTTTAAAGATTAAATTGGCCAGTCTTGGTGGCTCACGCATGTAATCCCAGCACTTTGTGAGGCCGAGGCAGGTGGATCACGAGGTCAGGAGATGGAGACCATCCTGGTTAACAAGATGAAATCCCGTCTCTACTGAAAGTACAAAAACAAAATTAGCCGGGCGTGGTGGCGGGTGCCTGTGGTCCCAGCTACTGGGAGGCTGAGGCGGGAGAATCGCTTGAGCCGGGCGGGGAGGCAGAGGTTGCAATGAGCCGAGACTGTGCCACTGCACCCCAGCCTGGGCCACAGAGCCAGAATCTGTCTTAAAAAAAAAAAAAAAAAAAAAAAAAGTAGATTAAAAAACCTAACCCAACCCAACTATGTGCCATTTATATGAAACACATCAAATTCAAATTCAGTGAAATATAGGTTGAAAGATCTAAACTTAAAATGTGATGCAAATATTAGTTAAAAATGCAGGAGTTGTTACATCTTTATTTAATTAAGTGGAAGCTAGTAAAAGAAAAAATTAACTGGAGAAAAAGGGGAACATTATATAAAGATTCAAGGATGAACCCATCAGGAAGACATAAATATTGAGATATGTACATATGTAACAACAAAACTCCAATATATGAAACAAACACTGATAGACCTGAAAGGAGAAACAGAAGAATTCACAAATATAGTTTGAGACTTCAACACTCTCCTCTCAGCAACCGATAAAACTACTAGACAGAAAATCTACAAATATTTAGAATATATGAACAACACAGTCAACCAACAGGATCTAATTGACCTATATAGAGCATTCCTCTCAACAGAAGAATGAAGGTTTTGCTTTTTCAAGTATCCATGGAATATTCATCAATATAGACTGTAGCCTGGGACATACAAGAAACTTCAGAAAATTTTTAAAAACTGGAATCACACAGATAATATTATCTGACCACGAAGTAACAGAAAGACTATAGTAAAATATCTGAATATGAGGAAATCAAAATAATATGCTTGTGAATAACCCATGGGTCTAAGAGAAGGCATAAAAGAAAATTATATGTGTGTGTATGTGTATGAATTAAATTAAAACTACCACATTTTAAAATATGTGTAATGTGTTTATGGAAGTATTGGGTTCACAGCATTGAATGCTTACAATAGAAATGATGAAAGGGTTCAAATCAGTGATGTATGCTCTCCCTTAAAATCCTAAAGAAAAAAATGCAAAAACAAAAATCATGCAGAAGGAAAAAAAAGTGAACACTACAGCAGGAATCAATGAAATTTTAAAAATAACAATACAGAAAGCAAAACAAACATCTTGTTATTTTTAAAAAGCCAATAAAATTGACAAAGCTCTAGGAGGATAGACAAAAAAAAATACAGAAGACACAAATCATCAATATAAAGAATGAAAAGGGGAATTTCATTCATATCTTGTGGTCATTAAAAGAATAATAAAGGAGTACTGTTGCCATTTGTCTCATAGAAATAAAAATTATACTAAACCCTAAACAAAAATACACATTTTAGTTTTAATCATAACAGTCTACACTGGAAACAATACAGATGTCATTTAATAGGTAGAGGATAAGTGGTAAACAAACCATCTTGTAGATGGTATATCCATCTTATAGAATAACTACACAGCAATTAAAACAAACAAAAACACAATGACACACCAGACAACTTGGGTAAATCTGAAAGAAAGAAACAATCTCAAAAGGTTACATATGGGTTGATTTCATGTACAGGATGTTTTGAAAAGCCAAAATTAATTAACAGTTGCCAGCAATTAGGGTGTGGTGGAGGGGAGGGGATGGTACCTGAGGCAAGTGGATATTAAAAAGGCAACAGGAGAGTCTTGTGGTGATGAAACTGTTCTGTATCTTGACTGTGGTAGTGGATACATGAATCTACACATGAGATAAAATTGAAATCCATACATGCAAACACAAATGAGTACAGGTAAAACTGAGGAAATTTTAATAATAATGTATTGTATCAATATGAATATCATGGTTGTAAGTATAATACTGTAGTTTTGCTGGATGTTAAGCATTAGGAGAAGCTGGGTAAAGGGCCTATGGGATTTCTGTTTTATATGTTATAATTTCATGCAAGTCTATAATTATCTAAAAACAAATTAACTACAAAAATAAATAACTAGTGTTCTAGATAAACCATGGTTTATACCTTCCCCCATTAATATTTTAGAAGAGGAATTTAGTTATTAAAAATTTAACCTGTAAAATAATCCCAAATTCTGACTTAATACCTGTTTGGTCTTTATTGGTCATCATATTCCTTTATATTTCACAAACATGTTGTATTATTTTATGTATCTTTGGAGGCAAATAACAAAAACAAACTAATAAAACCTTAGGTAGCTTAAATAGTAAAGAAATGTGTCCTACATGAAGGGAAATTAAGTGATAGTGAACCCTCATGATTGACCAGATTTGGAGTTTAATGGCATCATAAAAATTTACTTTCTTTTCTCTTAACCACATTTGGTAGACGGGATTTTATGTCAGTCTAGTTTCCCTCTTGGCAACAAGAGGTATGCAGCTTTCTGACATATCATATCCAGAAACAAATGTGTCCAGAGGAAGCAGAGATCACCGATTATATATTCAGGTAGATCTTTCTTTATATTGAGCAAACTTTTCCTAGAAATTCACTCACACCTACTCTTGTTTTACCCCATTCTTATCTGCCTTCCTTTAATACCTCATTATCAATTTTTAAGTGTTCAAGCCTAAAACAGCTAGTGGTAATGGAAATTAAATCATCAAAATCCTCTCTACCCAACTTGTGAGGGGAATGAAGTCAGATTCCCCTGAGAAGTACGATGAATTTTTCTAAGTCTTCTTAACTGCTTCCTGCTCACCAAGCCTACAATATCATCACTCTAATGGATGAATGTGCTGTCTAGGAGCTGCATATAGTTTTACTTACTATTCCAGTTGTGGGAATTTTTACATGGACCATTTTATTTGTGTTCATAGAAATGTCTGATCTGTCATCAGTCTCAAATATTATTATCTTTATCTTTTCCCCCTCCCTAAATTATGGTATGCTTGGTAGGGCTGACTCCAGAACTCCTAGAACTACAGAAAATTCTAGGTGTTCTGTTTCACTAGGGATGTGAAAGAGGCCTTTGTTTCATCTCTACATTGGGGTAAATGAACCATTTCAGCAAAAGTTAGGCCATAGCAAAGCCCTGTCTCCAGATGACTAGCTTACTTATTTGACTACTTACGTTTTCAAGCTGCAGCATGTAGAACTCTGATTAATGTTAAATATTTTGTTGTTTTACAGTTTTTTTGAAGGCAAAAATCTCTATCCCTGCCTCAGTCTGTTCTTTACTACCTGCCCATTCAAAGTAGGTGATTCACTTTCAGTTCAGATAAATACTTTTAGAAGCTGAAATAATTCTATACTGATATTAAGAAGACCCATGGACTGAAAGATTTCTATTTTCTATGGCACTACTCCTACCCTTATTCTCTTGCTCTCTTCTGTGGCTGCAGACATTAGATTACCTCTCGAAAGGCATTCCTTTGCAGAGGCTGAAAGCTCTATTATCAGCCTCTAAGACTTCATTATAGCTGGATTGGTCACACGACCTTTCTCTGTTAAGTTGTAAGCAGAAATCTCTGGCGATGCTCTCAGCCAAGCTGATGACAGAGACAGGCTGGATTGGCTTACAGGATTTTCCTCTTTGTGTCTCTGTACCTTTGGTCTTCCCTATTCTTTCTATCCGTGACACAGATTGAGGCTGGGAAGGGCTACAGCCACATTGCAATCATGAGAAAAACAACTACACACTAAAGGAGAAAACAAGCAGACAAAGGGATCCAGAGTAGTGACAACAGCCTGGAATTCATTAGAAGTCAACTTGAATGATAAAAATAAAGCTTTATGTTACTAGACCATTGTGGCTGCATTATCCCTTTCTTATAACTACATGTACACAACTCACTGAAGCAATCTGTAAATTAGAGAGTATTGATAGAGTTTTTCAGTATGTCATTGTACAGTTTTAGCAGTACCTCATTGCATTAGTGCAAGCTGTGAGCCAACGGCTGGAGACTTAAGCAGCAGGGTGATGATGAGAATGGAGATGATGATGACTGCAGTTAAGACGGTTATGACAGCTGCAATATCCACAAAGCTATTGACCACTTATTTTATATCAAACATTGTTCTAACTACTTCATAGGTATTGTTGTCTTTATCTTTCCAAACAATTATTGTGACTTAAAACCATTCTGTATCTATTTTACATGAGATGAAGCTGAGCTCAGAGTTAAATTATTTGCTCGAAATGACAGCAGGGGTGTGGCAGAGGTTGAATGTCATTCTGGGTTTGCCCGACTCCAGAGCTCAATGTATTCATTCTTGCTAATTACAACTGCATTATGACTACTTGAAAACATTAACAGATTTGACATCAGTGTGGCAGCATTTCTCAATATGAACTTTTTTTTATTTTTATTTTTTTGAGACGGAGTCTTGCTCTGTCGCCCAGGCTGGAGTGCAGTGGCGTGATCTCGGCTCACTGCAAGCTCCGCCTCCCGGGTTTACGCCATTCTCCCGCCTCAGCCTCCGGAGTAGCTGGGACTACAGGCGCCACCACCACGCCTGGCTGTTTTTTTTTGTATTTTTAGTAGAGACGGGGTTTCACCGTGTTAGCCAGGATGGTCTCGATCTCCTGACCTTGTGATCTGCCCGTCTCAGCCTCCAAAGTGCTGGGATTACAGGCGTGAGCCACTGCGCCGGGCCCACCATTGAACATTTTTATTTCGTGGTGGAAGATTCCTTTTGATGAAATGGAAATTTTCTCCAAGTGCTGTGTGTTGGCTGAAGCGCTTTGAATTCTCTGAGTTGGTAAAAGCTGTAGGAGAGTCTTCATATAGTCTCAATCCTGTAGAAAATACCAAAAATATATAATTAATGTTTTCTGTGAAGGTAGCTTATTTTTCCAGATATATAAATACGAATACAGATTTTAAAAGTATAGACATATTTGAAACTGTAAACATTATTTCTTTTGCAGTGGTTGTAACAGTCAGAAGACAATTTTTTAAATGAGTAGTTTTCTTTCTCACTTAAGTATCATTTTGTGGGTCAAAAATAAAAGCAAAAACTAAAGAATCTTAAGTGGTTAACTAAGGAAAATCAGTTTTAGAACATTTTCCACTTTAAAGATAACATTTAATCTGAGTATAAAACGTAAGTTTCACAGTAAAATTTATTTTCAAATTCTCACATTTTTGTTAGCTTAGGTCTATCTAATCAATCCACTTTGGGCTTGAATTATATTGAAGTTACTTAGCATAGAAATATGCCATTAACAATTACATATTTTGTGTTATTTATGCAAAGATAGTATTCAGTTTATCCAAGTAATTCATGATCATATTTTCTAGATATTTTAACATGTACTAGTGTGAATACCCAAATTGGAAGAGAATCACAAGTAGGTGAGTCTTCATTTGTTTTTTGGAGCAAACATTGTCGTGGATTAATTCTTATGATCCAGTTCATGCTATAACCCAATCGCAGCGATCGTCACTGGGGAGGCAGCAGACTCTGTTTCTTTTATTTGTCTAAGTTTTTTTCCAAGTTGTTGTATTCTTTTGATAGTAATAAATTCCGTTATATTTCCTAGATTTCAAGTCAACTATTGCTACATCTAAATGGAATACAAAATCAATAATGGATGATACACCAATTAGATAGAATAGTTAGAATGCCATTTTGCTTCCAGGTGTCACATATAATAATTGCTGTGATATGTGTTAGAAAGAATAGCCAAATACTGTAATTTCAACAATAAATTTGCATGTATTTTTAAAAGCATAATCATAAATACAAAAAACGACAAACCTGCAAGAGCAGATAAGGTAAGATTGTTATGCATATGAAGTGTTTGTTCTTTGAAAAACTGCTTAATTAAGATACTGCAATATAATCTGTATATTCACCTTCTCCATGAGACTCTTTCATAAATCACATCCCAATGGATTATAAAACTGACACAATGCTAAGCAACACAGAACCTGTTTCTGTTACTGCAATAAGTAGTCTCTGCTTGGATTGGTTTCATTCTGTGTTACTGTTAATCTTTCCTTCTTTATTCATTTTTTGAAGACATTGTAGAGGGCACATAATGTATAGAGTAAACATTACAATTCTAAACAAATATACAGATATGGAATTATAAACCCAGGGATTCCACATTAAAGCAGTGTAGCATACAGCTCTAGTTTATTATATGATAGCGTATAACACTTACATCTTATTTTATCAATGGGTGTCCAGTATCCCGCCTGAGTCTATTTGTAAGTGCTTAATTTTGGAACACGTTAAAATATTATTGTTCATTTTGACAAAACTTCTATTTAAAGCTGTTAAAACTTTGTCAATATTAGAACCAACTAAAATATAAATATTTTAGATAATTGTTGTGTTTAATGGCTTTATACAAATTGTTGTGATTAATGGCTTCAGAAATAATTCTGAAATTATTTGACCAGACATGATGATATTTCTTGAAGGTACTTACATTGCCATTATATCCAATGCATTACATGTGTATATGTATATGCAGAGAGATGTGCAAACAATATATATTATTATATTTGCTGTTACTTGCTTTTTATGGTTACTAAACATATTAAATTTAAAATGAGAGTTTACTTAAAATTTAACTTTGTTAGGTTTCTGTTATTGTACTCTAGTTACATATCATATTTCAAGGCTATCATTCTTTAGTGTTTCTCATAATGTATGAAAAATATGATGAGAAAATAATCTCAGTGAATTATGAGAAGTGGAAGCACTTTTATACTATTTCTCAAGTATTTTATTTTAATTATATTATTAGACAGAGCTATTTGTCTTAATTCCCAGTTTTATGAAAGTTCACAAGTCTGTAGGTCATAATCTCTAAAGATCAGTTTAGTTCCTAACCAAACCAAAAGATCAGAGTAGGGCAAGCATGAGTTAAATACACACCATTATCATGAATTTACCAACTTTACGTTGGAAATATAATTGACAAAAATGATAAGCCATGTGTGGTGGCTCATGCCTGTAATCCCAGCACTTTAGGAGGCCAAAGCAGGCAGATAATCTGAGGTCAGGAGTTCGAAACCAATCTGGGCAACATGGCGAAACCCTGTCTCTACTAAAAATACAAAAATTAGCTGCGCGTGGTGGAGCCTGCTTGTAATCCCAGCTACTCAGAAGGCTGAGGCAGGAGAATCACTTGAACCCAGGAGGGGGAGATTACAGTGAACCGAGATCACACCACCTCACTCCAGCCTGGGAGACAGAGGAAGAGTCCCTCTCTCTCTCAAAAAAAAAAGCAAGAATGATAGCGAGATATTTAAAAAGTTCTATGTGATTAATGAGTGAGATACAAATAAAATGATGCATATGCAGAGAATATTGATAGAAATTAGAAGAACAAGAAAGCAACAGAAAGTGAGAAAAATGAAAGTTTGGAAAAGGTAAAAATAAAGTTAAAATAGTGATAGTTAAGGAAGCCCCAGTACTGCCTTTTGTAGCAGGATCCTGAATTTAATGCACAGTGATCCTGAACTTTTGAATTAAACTGAGCTGGAATCCCTTAAACCCACATTACTCATCTTCTCAATAAGGTATAGTGAGTTACACCTTATGCTTGTATTTTGCTCATCTCAGCTGGCAGTAAAATTTTTCACAATGCTTCTATATGTCTGTTACAAATATCACTACCATTCTTATTTTATTTGCCTAGCATTACCAGTAACACTCCTGACATATTTCATTTCTATGCTACACATTTTGGAATAACAACAATAGGTATAAAATTTCTTTTAGTGTCAGTTTTTGAAAAATGTGCATGGAATATAATTTTTTCTTATCCTTAGTATGAATTTCAAGACTTTTTTTGAAAAAAGACTGTATTTGCTCTGTCGACCAGAAAGACAGAAAAGTGGTTAGATTTTATCTTCTATTTATTTTAATTCTACATAATTCATTGATTATTATAGTAGTAATTATTTTGTTAATTATCCAATTCATTTCTCTTTCATCCATGGAGACCCGAGAGAGTCAGCACACTAACAGTTAATTCATGACTCCACAAATGGAAACAAGAGTAAGCCATCCCCAAGCTAAGGACACATCTCTTAGGAGTTCACCCAAATTAGAGACGACCAGAAGGGGATCTAAGCAGGTGAATAAGACCACATTTGACTTAATCTTTGCTTTGCCTTTATTAGGGGTAAAAAAAAAAAAAAAAAAAGAGAGAGAGATGTCAATATTAGAATAACATACTTATTTCCCAGATGTGCTCAATCCTATCAACAGTCATCAAGAAGAAGTCCATGAACTCAGTGGAAGCTAATCTGTCTTTCAACAGAGCAGATGAATCAACTCTCATTCTGGTTGTAAATGCTTGTCTCTACTGGGCCATTTACCTTCATCATCAGGGGCAATCAATATAATTGAAATAAGAACCTACTTGTTTTTATACACAAGAGTCAAGAGAGACACAGATACTCACCCTTCTATCTCTCCTTTCACCCACAGCTGTACAATCACTATCTGCCTTGAATCTACCAATACCATGAATTCCTGTTCATGTGAGTTACAATACACATTTCTAGAATCAGATCAGCCATATCTCCCAGATTCTAATCCTTATCAGCTCTGCACATTCCTGTCTATCCCCTTCCTCTCCTCCTTCCAAAGTGCTTAAGCCCTCTCAACGTCCTCTTAGAATGCAAAGTCTTCCAAATCTCAATGTCTTCTCTGAATACTCCTCTCAACATTTTGCTCTATGGGGAAATTGACCTTCCTCTGAAGACGCCACTTTTCCTGGAGCCCACTCAAGTGATGACTCATTTTCATTTGTTTTCCTGTAACCTTCATACCTTTGGGCTTGGAATGAGAAATATAAATGTTATTCGTTCCCCATTTCCACTATTTGTCCTTTCTCCCTGGGCTTTTCTCTAAAATTTCCTCACTTCTATTCCTGTGTCATCATACTATATCACCCTCTACACTTAGTTGTCATTGTAATTAAGTTATTTTCCTTATTTCTCGTGGTTTTATTTTCTAGCTCAATGTTACTCTTAGACTCTATTTCTGCCTTATCTTAGTGATTTTAAAATACATTTAAGTAACCTTCTGCACACCCTGGCTGCACAATTTCTTGCTCTTTTCTCTCTTTCCAGTGAGCTTGACCTCCATTTCACCATAGCCATTTATTCACATGGTCATATCTTATACTCATAATCCCTACACTCACACACCCTGCAGAATCTCAGCAAACTCCAGTCTGTCAGACACAGAGCTGACTACTCACTCCAAATAGTTTACAGTCTCAACATTAGCTCACACTACACTCCTGTTGATCATGTCTTATCTCTGCAAGGCTGGGTTTTCAGTGATTTCTGTGACATAAATCAAGTGCTATTTGAAATTAATGTGGGATAGGCAATGAGATGTCAGTGTCAAAAATGATTCCAAAACCTAAGGAGCTCTGCAGTGCCCTACAGGCACCCACACTGCCTTAGTCACCAACTGTGATTAGTCAAGAATGAAACTATGTTTATTATTAATGTATATGTTTTATTTTTTCAAAAGGCAACTAAGTTATTAGAGCATAAATATTTCTTATTGGGACATAACTATTTATTAAAGGGAACTCTTAGGGATTCTTAAGAAACCACAGTTATTTAGGTAGAGAAGCAATTTGTTAAGTATTTGGCAGAGACTCAGAATGTACCATTGGAATCCAGGTTTCAGAAAAATTTGTTGAGCTTCTTTACACAAGATAAGGGATGTATTTATTCAGTTTGAATAGAGCATAAAAAGTAAGGAGATTTTAAAGACCTAAAGACTGTGTGAGAAAAAGTGAGGATGTACTGATTTTACTATATCCATTGTAGCATGGATGAAGAAGATTCGTAAGGAAAGAAAAATTTGACAAGGTGACATCTGAAATAAACATTCTCTTCTTCAGTCTTATAAAGTTTTTAGTAAAGTGTATATGCTTATCCATGCTCTTTATTTCAAAACAATTTTAAGGTAAATTGAACTCAAAGAGGTAAGGTGCTGATTTCTTTGGAGGAGATGCTCCAAAAACACGTTTAGCAAATTCTCTCGGGTATCTCTTCCCTTAGTAATTCCTTTAGTTATATGCTATAGACCTAGCCGTGTGTGACCCACTTGGAGAAGGATGGTTTCACTAAAAGAAATGAAAGACAACATAGCAATAGGATTTAAATACAAATAAAATGTATAAATTATTTTAAAAATATATTTTATTAACCAACCAAGCAAAAATGACTATAACAAAGGGAAGAATTTATTTGCAATGTTATTTGTTTCTGAAAATAAATGCCTATTAACTAAATGATTTGTCCTTTATTTAGGAAGTGTTATTAGTTAGTAGACCAGGCTGAGGCAGTGATGAATAAACCCTGAAATTGTGGTGTTTAACACATAAAAAAATTATTATTTCTCTTTGTGTGTATTTCATAGTTTAATAATTTGAGTTATATATAATGATATGAATACATGAAAGATGATTAAATTGATTGATAGACGATAATAGATGAAGGCTGAGTTATTCTCCTGTATGATATGATACTCTCTAATTCAGGCTGCTTGCATAATCTAACTTACTCTTTTGTAACTGTTTAGACAAAATAACTTCAAAAATACTATTTGTAGCTTATTTCCTTGATCAAAAATAGCAAAGATGTTGATTAACATTCATTGATAAAAATTAATTGTATGACCCCATTTAAATATGTAAGGACAGGGAATTGCCCATAGATTTGGTCATACTGACATTTCTTTGTGAAAATGATATTTCTTTTTCCAAGAAGTTTCCCTAATGTTACTCAATTCGGAAATCTACTTTTGGTTACATTTTAGCTGATTATGAAATAAGTTCATCATTTGCTCACTAGTTTTGATGTTGAACAAAAACTTATTACCACACTTTAGTGCTAAATTGTATTAATCTGGTGTTCACATCAATGAAAGGTACATAAAATATAAAAGGCAATCTAAAGGGAGAGTCATTAGAGGATGAAACTGGCATCTGACATGCAAATTTATTTCATAACCAGCTAAAATTGAAGATAGAGCAAACTGAAATTCTGTAACTGTATATAGGGGGAAAAGTCTCATTACTTTCAGGAGGATTATTTAGGTTGCAGACACACATAGTACCATTTTATACTATTAACACATAGTAAAGTAGAAAGCCTGAAACTTGTTTGAAGATTATAATTGTTATATCCTATTTATATTTTTAAATTTAAATTGGCAAGCATTTTTGGAGCACCTACTTCATTCAAAGCACTTTACTAAAGACTGGAAATTTAAAAGATCAGTCTGACATATTTTCCAAAGAAATAATATAAATGCTACCCAGAGAAACAAAAACACATAACAACTTCAAAACAAAGCAAATGAATGACTGCCATTATAAACGAGAAAATAGGGAATAGAGATGATTTCCGATCCAAGAAATTGAGAAATTTTTCTGAAAGGAAGGACTCACTCAGTTATGGCCAGAACAGGGGTAAGCAGAAGTTAATGAAGAGGATACCTAGTAACAATACCATGGGCAGAGTCACAGTAAAGGATGTTTCAGGAGATGTTCTGGAAAAAAATCTATGCTCTTTAAGCTGGAGTATATAGGAGGATAGAATAACAATGATACAGTTGATTTTATTGTTAGTAGTAAATAATCAATTGAATGTTGCTCAGCACCAAGCATTCTTAATACCTCATATATATGTTAATACGAATTAATTTAGTTCTTATGCAACTGTGTAAAGTAGGTTATGTTATTATTTTCATTTTACAGAGACAGAATTGAGAGATCAAGTATTTTTAACAACTTTACACATCTAGTGAATTATAAATCTGAGATTCGAACCCAGATCCTATGGCTGGTGGGTTAGAAAAACGTGAAAGTGACCACAGTATGAGATAGAAGGCTTTGGTTACATGATGAGATATTTCTTTTCTGTTATTGTTTCTTTTTTACTCTATTTATCATGGGTTTATCTATATTCGGGTCAAATAATCAGATCTGCTTTCTATTAAAAACAAAAACACGAAATCATAGAGTAGACTGAACAGGGAAAGCCTAAAGGTGGGTAAAAGTTTTTCATTCTTGAATTATTGCCAATGTAAATTAGGAAAGTGCCAGTAAGATCAAACGGAGAAGAGAAGTGAAAAGCATGATTTTATGAAGTAGACTCCAAAGAGGACTTAAGAAAACTACACTGTTAGCTGGATGTAAACAAATAACTTAAATGCCAAACATTGGCCACAGTGAAAGTTGTAAAATTTACCATCTTAATGAAAACATGAGAATTAACTCATATATGCAGGTAATATATATTAAGAAAGAATTAAACTATGAAAAGACAGGAGAAAGAGCAGAACAAAGGTAGAAGTTGGGAAAAAGAAATGAGAGCTTGAGTAAAGCAACTAAGTCAGCACTGAGGAAGGTAAACTGCAATAAAACTCCAAAGGCATTCGTTAATTAAAATGAAGTTACACCAATTTTGACATCTTTCTGTTTGAAAGTTGCAAAAATCAAAGGTCCAGCCCAAGGTCCACCCAAGATAAGAAGCATAACAGGACACTGCCCACGGTCCACACCTTCAGAGTGAGAGTTATGTCTATGTTCCATCATCTCACATCTTTAAAAGGAGTCTAGGGGCTTTTAGGAGTTTTTTTCACTTTAGATATAA
The DNA here is from genome assembly GCF_009764315.1 of Trachypithecus francoisi. Classification (NCBI taxonomy): domain Eukaryota; kingdom Metazoa; phylum Chordata; class Mammalia; order Primates; family Cercopithecidae; genus Trachypithecus; species Trachypithecus francoisi. The sequence continues at coordinate 172,701,179 of NW_022681454.1, read as the reverse complement.
ACTCAAATATGGGGCTGTGTATTAGGTTACACTAACTTCAATAAAGGAACCACTATGGGAGAGTCTAGAGTATATACAGAAAATGGAAAGTAGTCTAAAATATAAGATATGTAAACCAGAAAAATGTAAACACCTTACATTTGTTCAGTGGTTAAATGTCCTTTGAAATACAAGTATCAGAGCTTCGTTTGACCTTCACAAGATTTTCCTAGAAAGGCCTATTATATAAGTCAATAGCTAGATATTGACAGTTCAGTCATATTCCCAAGGTCATACAAATAGACAAGATTTGAGCTGGAAGACGAAACAGTATATTTTGACTCCAAGTTTGTCAATCCTTTAATTAAACTATAATCCTAGAGAAAAATAATTAGAAATTTGGCATGTTTGTGAAGGCAAACATTTATGATTTTTTGTGTGTTCCCAAAGTACTTTGTCATTGGGTTAGAAAAACTTGATTAATTTGTAATGACTTTATGCTTACAATTAGTAAATCTCTTTATACATAAATGCACATACGTATTTATCTATAGCATAAAATTATCATACACATAATGTATAATACATCATACATATGGTATATACAATATGTAAAACAATATATACAAATATACAAAATGTAAAACATATTGTATATAGCATATCTATTATATTCTCTACAAATATATACAACTCATTATGGAATATATAAAATTACAATAAACTTAAGAGAAATTTTGTTTTGTGGGAATAACTATATCATAAAAATAAAGGCTAACATTACTTAACAGTAACACTAATTAACTATCGTAGATTAACAATTTAATTCCAGCAACACAATATGAATGTTAGCAAGAAAGCACATTATTTGCTAGGACAAAAAATACCCAAATATTTGCCTGCAACTTAAAATAGAGTTCAGGCAAGGTGCATTATTCTTTCCCAGCTGTTCAGTTCTTACTTGGAAACATCAGTGGCTGTTGCTTCTGCATATGGAGTTTTAGAAGTCCTGTTGGTGTAAGCTGAGGAACAACCAAGCTTCTGCCTATGATGTCATCTCTCTTCTTGAACATAGAAGAAACCTAAAGGTGCAATGGAACAGTATGTGTTAAAGCGAAATATTAAGTTTACTTTGACCTTTAAAAAGGCAGCAGAGAGGAAAGCAGCATAGCATAGGACACCTTGGATTTGGAAGTAATATGTTTCAAAAGATGAGAGCTGTGACACAGATTTTTGGTATTTTGGGTGGAGTTTATTTTAAAATTCTGCCTCTTTTTTTGTTTAAATAAGAGATTTCATCCTTATTAGTTGATCTCACTATTTATACCTCCATGTCTAGATATATGATACTCTATTTGATGTAAATAATGTCCATAATCTAAATAATTTTCATAGAATTTAAGAAATGTATATAATAAAGCTATTGATACTACAAAATAATTACTAAAGGCAAGTGTTTTGTTGCCATCTTAGTCACATTAAAATTAAGTCTGCTTATGTCACACAGAGAATGAAAAATAATAGCTAGATAGATATTATTATAATTTTAAACTTTCCTTAAAATATTTCTCAAAACATAAAGCTGTTAGTTTTATTGGTCTTATATACAAATATAATATTAGCTTTTGCAATAGCATCTTTAAATATGAAGGACAAAAGTGCATTTTACTAAAGAGCTTGTCATGTGCATAACAGTTAGGAATGCAAAATGGAAACCATTATGAGAAGATGGATTACTCTCCCAAATAGCCCAATGAATGGAATACAAAAGTTATTAGAAATGACATTGGTGAAATAGTGTATTAGGGATTTTATTATACAATTTTAATTTCAAAATGGTCAAATTGTGTCTGCTATTATGTATAAGACAATTCAACCATGAAAATAAGTGCTGACACTGTGTGGAGAAATTAATTAGGGTGTGGCTAGTAAAAGTAAGTCAATAGTGTTAATGAGTCATCCACAGGATATTTTCAATGTACTTTGCTCCTTCTTTCTTTCTTTCTTTCTTTCTTTCTTTCTTTCTTTCTTTCTTTCTTTCTTTCTTTCTTTTTTTTCAGATTAGGCTTCATGACAATCACTGTAAGTAGAGAAAAGCGGAAACTATTTCATATGGGCATGTGTTCGTTCCTATTACTCACTCACAGCTACTACTGGTGTCAAATTAAACTCCAGACCATGAATTGCAATTATTTCAGACTTTGACTAACTTTCCTCATTATACTTCTACTATGACCTTCACTCCAGTTAATAAAACTTATCTACCATTTTCAACATCTATTTCTTCTTTTCCTTGAATTTACAATTTCCTTATTTGGTATATCTTCCACATTCTTCTTCCCCAATTCACTCCTTTAGTCAAAATCTACAATTTTTCAGTTGCTTATTTTTTTAGAGAATATCTGGAATACTTCTAGTTGTGCAAACTAGTCAGTTTCTTCCTTCCAGCTCACTGCCTAGTCTAAGCACGACAGACCAAAGGACAGAGAAGGAAAACATAGCAGGAAATAGAAAGGAAAACTTGCCTTGAATCTTTCTTGGGGAATATGAACTATAGGCATCTGGACACAAAAGAAACAAGCAACTTAATGTAAATAAGAAGAGTATACACAAAAATGGAAGTGGGACAAAGGAAGAGATAGTTCAAATTGGTGAAAAATGAGAAAATGAGAAAACAAAGGGTAGGAAGAAATGTATGAAAAAGTCTGATGAAAATGAGCAAGATCATTCTTCAGTGAGATAAGAAATAGTGGCCAAACCTGGTTCAGAGCAAGCACTCTGGCTATGGCTGAATGACAGATTGTAGTCAGCGTTCATGGATGAAAAGAAGGGAGACAGTCATAGGGGGACTAGCATCTCCAAAAGAAGCCTTGGAGAAAGGTAATGAAAGGGAAAAAGACAAAGAATTCAGTAAGCAAGCAGAAAAAGAAAATATAAATGAAACTCAGTGTCAATTAAATGGACATTGATTAGGGCCAAAACATATATAAGAAAAAGCCTCAATATTTTAAGATTAATAAATTTAAAACAAGAAGGAAAGAAAATATTGGAAAGGAAAAAAATCTCAGCCATCATTAATATACATAAGACATTTTAAAACAGATATTTGATTGTATAATGAGGTTTAGAGGCACTGCACTATGAAAGACAAAACTTTGGTAGCTATAAAAGAATGGCAGAAAGTTCCATAAACATCAATTCCTCAAGGCAGGGAGGGGTAATCAAAATAATTACTGGTTGACATGGAGGTCATTTCTTCCTGTTGATAAGAAATGTAGGTAATATTCTAATGGTGCCATACATGCATAGTAGAGGACGGTAAGCAAAACAATTGACATTACAAATAATGTTTAACCGAAAAATTTCTAAAGGCAACTGGTTTGTTCAAATCTTAAAACTAATGTCAACTTATTGTGAAAGGTGAATCAAAAGAAAGTGAAAAGAGCCTTAAGTTCTAAATATTAAAAAGTCAAATTAAATGAAAGAGTAAAGATTTCAGAGCTTTCATTTCTCCAGTTGAAATTCATTCAAGATAAAGAAGCATAACAGGCAAGGGTATGAGTTGAAGTTATGCGTAAAAGAGTATGTGCTTATTTGTGCAGATGAAAATAAACTATCAGAATCTAGATGGCATAATACAGCATCAAAAAGTGTTCCATAAAATTATGTGTTCATTCATGATGTGTATGATTACAGATAAATTAATACAGAGAAATAGTTGTGTTAAAATAGAAGCCTTAGCCAAATTAAATTTAACAGAGCTTAATTGAGCAAAGAACAATTCATGAATTGGGCAGCCTTCTGAGCCAGAATAGGCTCAGAGACTCCAGTGCAGCCATGTGGTGGAAGAAGATTTATGGACAGAAAAAGGAAAATGATGTACAGAAAATAGAAGTGAGGTACAGAAGCAGAATGATTGATTAGAGCTCCGCGTTTGCCTTATTTTAACATGGTTTGAAAAGTTGTTTCCCTTTGATTGGCTAAAACTTGATGATTGGTCCAAGAGTAGGTTATAGTCTGCTTACAATCCCATTTAGGTGATAGTTATCTATGTACTGAGAAAACTTTAGGTTGAATTTAAAATATGTAAGGAGTCAGCTTTACACTAAACTGGATTTAACAGTTGTACATAAGAGTACACATATTAATACAATACAAAGAGACAGGAGAAATGAAGTTCATGCTATATGAGCCAATCCCTTTAAAAAAAAAAAAAAGAAAAGAAAAAAAAAGCCTTTGTAAGAATAAGCCACTGTCTAAAGTTATTGACTTTAAACTATACAATGATTGTTTTATTGAAACTATTGGTCAAAATATATTTAAACTTGTCTGTCTGGGGAGTATAAGTATGTAATTCACCTAAACAGGTACTTACCTGGTAAAGAAAACCTTCTGTAAAAGCTGTTGTATTCTGACCCTTATGGGAAGACCATCTTTTTTTTTTTTGAGATGGATTTTCACTGCCGTCGCCCACGATGGAGTGCAATGGCACAATCTCAGCTCACTGCAACCTCCACCTCCCAGCTTCAAATGATTCTCCTACCTCAGCCTCCCGAGTAGATGGGATTATACTTGCCTGCCACCACGCCTAGCTAACTTTTGTATTTTTAGTAGAGTCGGGTTTCACCATGTTGGCCAGGATGGTCTCGATCTCTTGACCTCGTGATCCGCCCCCCTCAGCCTCCCAAAGTGTTGGGATTGTAGGTATGAATGACCGCGCCCGGCAGGGAAGACCATCTTTAATGTGATACTCAGGTGGTATATACTAAGTCAGTTCAAAAATCAATCTACAGGTAACATTTATTTCTTTAGTAAATATGTAATAAGAATCTGCCAGGTGCTGGATTCTACCATTTTAAATTATAGAACAAATTGAGGAAATGAAAAGTTAAATGCATGTTATTGGATGAAACCTAGATAAAATATAATATGAGTTTCCTTGAGCATAAATAGCATACAAAGCACTATAGATGATTTCCAGTGAGGTTCTGAAGTTAAAATTCTTAGGAAAGTGAATCAAACAATTTTTGCTGTTGAACATATCCAGTTCTCTACTTGCCCCTACGTGATTGAGGTTGAGCTATTCTCCCTCTTAAATATTTTTTAAATGTGTTTTTTAATTTACTTGCAACGAAATTCATCCCATGTGGTCTATGATTCAACGCAGTTACAAATACACAAAGTCATTTGTCCACCATCAAAATCTTGGTATGGAATTGAAACAGGACATTTTCCCTGTTGCCTGATGGGGTTGTCTCATTTACTCAGTCTGCAGCTCTCAACCCCTTTCGGGAAGGGAGCTCTCAGGGGAGCAGATGCAGGGGCCAGGATGAGTACTTCTGAGCTCCAGAAGAGCAGAGCTCTGTGCAGCCCTGCAGCAAGGTCTGAGGGGTACTTGTGACCCCTGGAGCCCCAAAGGGCATGTGTTACAGTGTACTCTTTCAGCTTTGCTGTCCACAGACAGCTTAAGTGTTTAACAGCTCAATGTGACAGCCCTCTGTATCCTGAGCTCTTGTTCAGAGTCCAGGAAGAATCAGGTCACGCGAATGAGTTGAAGACAGTGAACAGGGGGATTTTATTGCCAATGAAAGTGGCTCTCAGCAGGATGGGAGCTGGAGAAGGGGTGGAGTGGGAGGGTGGTTTTTTCCTGGAATTCAGCAATCCCCGGCTGAACTCTCCTCTGATGTCCCACAGTCAAGCAGTCCTCTGAAGTCAAGCAGCTTCTTACCGACGTCTGGCTGCAGCTGCTCTTCTCTCCTTCTCTGCCCCTCCTCTGCCAGTGGAGCCTCGGGGTTTTATGGGTACAGGATGGCGGGTGGGGCAGGCCAGAGTGGCTTTGGTGAATATTCTCACTTTGTGTGGCAGGTCTAGGCTTGAGGGTGGGGGACCCTTGCTGGTGACCACACTCTTCCACCCAGTATTTCCCGGCCTCCTGTCTGTCTCAGAATTATTTCCTCAAATTCCCTCCAGCTGCCCCTTGTCTAAGCCCCAGCCGAGAACCTGGAATCCACTGATCTGTTCTCTATCCCTACCTTAGGGTCTTTTAAAATGTGTCACATAAATGGAATCTTGCAGTATATAGCCTTTTTGATCTGTCATTTTTCAGCTAACAAAAAACATCTAAGATATATCTGCATTATTGAGAGTATTGGCTGTTTCTATTTTTATTGCTGAGTGGTACTTCCTTGTATGGTGATAACGGTTTGTTGATCTGTCAACCAGTTGAAAGACAGTTGGGTGATTACTAGTTTGAGGCTATTATGAATCAAGCTAATACAAATTTTCACATACAGGTTTTTAAACAAATACACTTATTTGTCTACAAGAAACATACTTTAAATGTAAGTATATAGTTAGGTTAAAAGTAAAAACATAAAGTAATTTATACCATGGAAATACAAAGAAAACAAATCTGAGACAGACATAATCATTTTAGACAAGCCAGATGGCAGAACAAAGATTATTATCAGGGATAATGTGGGGCCATAACATAATAAAAATGAGTCAATTCTCCAAGAAGACATATCAAATATAAACTTAGAAACGCAAAATACAGGAGACAAAAACTAGCAGATTTGAAAGAAGTAGGAAAACCTGTAATGATTGTTAGAGATTTAGTACTCTTCTCTTAGTAATTTATACAAGTGTAGTGTGTTTAACCCTTTTCCCATTTGCCCCGAGGATACTCGTCAGTGGTGCTTGCAGCTGCGGCAGTTACCCTGAGACAACGTTGCCACGAACAATTTCACTTTTAGTATTATTTTTGCATCATCCTAATATGTCAACTTTGGAAACAAATGACATAATTCTACTTATAGCATGCTGTTTTTAGTAGTGTTATTTCCTTTTACAAAATATGGTACTTCTCAATCTCTAAAAATGTCAAATCCTAGAAACGTAGCATTCCTACATGTGATGTTGGCATCATTCTTGAACAGTTGTTGGCTGAAGATTCATTTGACGAATCTAATTTTACCAAAATAGACAATTCTGATGATTCAGATGATTCTGATGTTAGTTCTGTTTAGATGTAAGTCCAAGAACAGTTTTTAAATTTTATTTCACATTGAAAATTAGTCAGATTTGCTTCAGCCTCAAAGAGCATGTTTATGTAAAATTATCTGAGCACTGGCAGTGAGCTGTACTTGATTTTTCTAAACAGGAAAAGGATTAATAGTGTCCCCCCAGAATTCATATCTACTCTGAACTTCAGAATATTACCTTTTCTTGGAAAAAGGGTTTCTGCAGATGTAGTTACAATTAGTTAAGACCTTGAAACCAAAACATTCTGTTTTTAGAGGAGGTTCTCAATCCAGTGACTGGTGTCCTTATAAGAAGCGGAGAGGTTTCAGAGACACACACAAAATATACAAGGGCATGTGAAGATGAAGGCAGAGGCTGGAGTGATGTCAAGGAAGACCAAGGTTTGCTGACAACCACGAGAAGGAGAAAGGCATGCTATAGTTACTCCTTCAAAGCCTCCAGAAAGGATCAATCCTTCCAAGATCTTCATTTAGGATTTTGACTTCTAGAACTGCTAGATAACATGTTTTTGTTACTTTAAGTGACCTGGTTTGTGGTACTTTGTTATGGAAGCTCTAAAAAGGAATGCAACAAGTAAACAGAAAATTAGACATATAAAACGTAATTAGAAAATACCGAGGACCTGAACACCATCAACCAACTTAACCTAATTGACATTTCCAGAACACTCCCCCTAACAACAGCAAAATACAAATCCTTATGCTGTGCACACTGACCACTCACTAAGAAAGATCATGTAAAACAGACCTTAAGACATTTAAGCAAATAAAAATCATACAAATTATTCTCTTTGACCAAAATTATTTAAGCTGGAATTTAAAAACAGAAAGATACTAGGAAATTCCCTTATAGTTGGAAATTGACAGACTTCTATATAATGTGTGGATCAAGAAGGAAGTCTCAATTGCAATTTAAAAATATTTTTAAATGAATGACATGGCCACATTGAAAATTTGCAAGTTCCTTGTGAAGTTGTACACACACTTACCATATGCAAACTTTTATGTAAAAATTTATAGAAGCTTTCTTCAAAACCTGGAATCAGTCAATATGTCTTAAAGAACTGAATGGTTAAACAAACTGCAATACACTTATGCAACCGAATTCCAGTGAGCAATGGAAAAGAAACAAGATCTTGAGTCACACCACAACCCTGGTACAGCATAGATGCATTTTGTTAACTTATGCAAGTCAGACCAAAAAGACTACAGGCGGTATGACTTAACTTATATAATATTCTGGAACAGACAAATTAATAAAGGGACAAAAACATAGATCAGCGTTCATGGAAGGTTTGGAAGCAGGGAAATGGATACTCCAAAGAGTTGCTCTATCAAAATGGCAAGGACGCCATTTTGTCTGGGTAGTCTTTGGTTCTTTTGCATTTTTGAAAATTATTTCCCTGTGGCATAGAGTTCTTGGTTTATGTTCTTTCCATCCTCCCTCCTTCCTTCCTCCCTTCCTTCCTCCCTCTCTCCCTCCTTTCCTCCCTTCCTTCCTTCCTTCCTTCCTTCCTTCCTTGCCTTCTTCCTCTTCTTTCTTTCTCTCTTTCGTTCTTTCTTTCTTTCTTTCTTTCTTTCTTTCTTTCTTTCTTTCGTTCTTTTTTTTTCATTCTTTCTTCACTTTAAAGATGTGAGTTCATTTTAAGTTGTTTTCTGGCTCACATGACTTCTGACAAAAAAAGGAATTGTTTTATATATATAGTCATATATATATATATTTATATAGTGTGTCTTTTTTTTTCTGATTGTCCTCATTGTCCTCAATATTTTCTTTGTCTTTGGTTTTGAGTGCATTTCCAGGAAGACAGTGATTCTTGCCCTTCCCCAGCATTTTAAGGCTTCTCTTCCTGAAAAAGATCATGGAGAAATTCTGTACAGGCACTCCTGCCTTTTCCTCCATGGCTCTAGATATCTTTTGTTTATGAGTGAATCTGCATTTTTTTACATAAGATGACATAGACATACGGGGCAGAGGAAATATTCAGGGAATCTGCATTTTTACATAAGACAACATAGACAAACTGGGGCAGAGGAGCAATCCGATGTGCATCTGTATCTGGTGGGCAGGGGGTGACTGCACCTGTAAAGATAAGCTATCAATCTGCACTGCCATAGTGAACTTTTAACAGGAACAGCTTAGGGTGAAGATTTTGGAGTTCACTAGGAATTTCCTTAGGGGCAAAATACGGGGGAGGCATGTAGCTTTTCATCTTGTAGTCCTCTTATTTAAGAACCAAAAGGAATGGCAGATTTGTGTGACCCAGTTCCCAGCTTAACTTTTCCCTTTGACTTACTGAGTTTGGGGTCCCGAGATTTATTTTCCTTTCACACTACCGATTTTGTCTGCAAATTCTCAAAGGTCATATTTGAAATTGAAACTGAACTTGGTTGCCAAAGACGGGTGTTTGTCACCAGTTAAGTTTTATAGAGTAATGAATTGTGTTTCACTTTGTTGGTGAGATGATTTACTTATCTCTGTTCTTTCACTCTGATTTGCATTATTTTTCTCTCTTCCTGTTTATTTCACGCAAATGTCTGTGTGTGCAGAAGTCTTCCTGTGTAGAGAAATTGACACTGATGTCAGCTTACATTCTCTTTGATAAAAATAATTGCTGCCAATTTTATTTCAACTTAAAAATTTTTCTCCATTAATTCTTTATGTGACTCCCCTTGAGCAAATCCTTTGTTTGAAGCAATTTGAATGTTCTTTTATACTCTAACATTCTTAAATCTACAAACTCTATACTATCATGTAGACAAGTCGGGAACACAAACAGGTGCCTTCTTCTTTCATATTTTGAGTCTGAATACTTAAAATCTGCTTGTAGACTACTTTGACGAGCTGATTATGTTAGATATAGCAGAATGGTGCTCTTCAAGCTAATTTCAAGGAGCTCTGAATGTTGCCGCGGTAACTTCAGGTCCAGTGTCAGCATCCTTGCTGGAAATATGAATACAACACTGCATGTTGGTACTGAAAATAAGCAGTTTTTTTCTTTTGACTTCTTATTCCTATTAGTATTCATACTATCAAGGTATGTTTTGATTATAGTGTGGCTTTTATTGAGATCTCTTTACAGAAATAAGCTGAAGAGATTGTGCTAATTTAATTATTCTGTGCTAGATTGCATTTTTCACTGCAAATTGATAAACTGGTTTTCTCAAAACTTCATGAGAAATACATGAGAATCAGTCTAAAGTTTAGATAATCAACAAAAATAAAACAACACATCAAAACTAGATCTGGGAAAAACAAAAACATGCTTCTCACACACATACAGAAACAAGAGTTTGTGCTCTTAGCTAATATAATAAGTTTCCACATGATATTGACACTTCTCCATTTAACATGTTAAAATCAAGTATATGCTTATATATTTATATGTAAATTAAACATTATTAAATATATTTATAGGTAAATTAAACATGTGTTTATGCATTTATACATATTGAATATTTTAAAATCAACTGTGTGGAAAATACCATAATAGAAGCTGCAGGGAATACACAGATAAGTAAAACAGCTCTGTATTTTCAGAAATTAACATTTTCATGCTGAACATGTAGTAAAGCTAGCAGAAATTTGCAACCTCCTTAAGCAAAGTACTTTTCTTAATATGTCATCTGAAAGGAATTTAGCACGTTCATTTATTCATTCAGTAAATATATCCTGACACTTACAGTGAGCCAGGTACAATTCTAGATGCTAGGATTAAATCTGTCACTACTTATTTGAGTTCAGCATGAGACAGGTTGTGACCTAGAAAATACAGAGTCCATTGAAAGTGCCAGAGTGGGTTTTGTAGAAGAAATGATAGCTAAATTGAGATTTAAAGGGAGAGCAAGAGGTAAATAGGTGAATGAAAGGGACAGAAGCTGTGGTTCAAGCTGACTGCATATATACTACCTTTGGAAATATGATGTGAGAATGTAAGATAAAAAAGACTATAAGAGAAAATATGTAATAATTAAGCCCTAGAAGCTAGGACAGTGATATAACAAGAATATAACTGTTGGCAAAATGCTTTAAGTCAGGACACCTTCAAAGTCAAACTCTGGCATCTTCAAATGGGTACACTGAGTCTTATATCAAAAACTATACATTGAGGCTGGGCGAGATGGCTCAAACCTGTAATCCCAGCACTTTGGGAGGCCAAGGCGGGTAGATCACTTGAGATCAGGAGTTCGAGACTGGCCTGCTCAACATGATGAAACCCCATCTTTACTAAAAATATAAAAAACTAGCTTGGTTGGTGGTGGGAGCCTGTAATCCCACCTCCTCAGAAAGCAGAGGCCAGAGAATCGCTTGAACCTGGGAGGCGGAGGTTGAAGTGAGCCGAGATGGTGCCATTGCACTCCAGCCTAGGCGACAGAGAGAGACTTTGTCAAAAAACAAACAAACAAACAAACCCTGTATATTGAGAATATTTGCAAGAATAAGAATTAAAAACTTTTGAAGAGAGTTTATCTCCTGAAAGAATGTACTAGTTCACAGCACATTTATTTATCCAAAGTACATAATAAATAATTTCAACTATTGGAAAGAATTATCAGTAAAGTCAGGAGAGAAATGAATAGATATAAAAAGCTGGATATGAGTAGAGGTAAAAGTTCCATGGGGGATAAATGTAATGCTTTTAAAAATTATTTCTTTAAAAACTGGTGAAAAAATAATTGATTTTTAGACTTCTTTTCTGCATCTGAAATGGATAGAAATGTTCAAATTCCTTACCAAGGAAAGTGATCAGAACAGAAAGGTGTACAACAAAACCAGAACAGATGACGTCAGCTTTTGCAGAGGTCTGAGGAGAATACTGTACAGGGATAGAGTCCATACTAAAAGATATTTATCTTCTGGAGGAAGTGCTTTGAAAGATGAAAAGAGGAAAATGGGGTAGGTTAAATAATATATTCAGGTTGATAGAGAAGTACATTGTATTTCACATTGTGTTGGCAACTATTTAGAGAAAAGGTGAAGATGCTAAATGAAAGAGAAGAAAAAATTTAAAAACAGAAAGACATAGCATCAAAAGTTACTTTTTAATTGCTTACTGTTTCTGACATGGTATGTATTTGTATGTAAAAATATTGATTGAAAACTGGTCAATCTGTCCAACAATATTGAAAAAAAAGGTTTTCAAGGGTAATAACACTTACTATTTGAAAACTGGCTTACAGGAGAAATACAAAACCTTTTCAATAAAAACATTGCGAGAATAAATGAGATGTCACCCCAACAATTTTTTAATAAAAATCAGTGAGGATAAATGAGATAATATACTGAAAGTACTGTGAGCATCTTATACAAAAAATCCACTATATAATTCCATTGTATTCTCTTTATTATTATAGGGTTTCCCTAACCCACACTTTATTGAATCCTTAATGTGCACAGTATTGAAAAAAAGAAGGAAACATTTATATAATATAGGTGTAAAGTTTCTTAAGCAATAATTTAAATATATTACACATATATTTAATAAGTAATTTGATTTACAAAACATGGAATTATATATATGTATTCTTCATTTACAAGCATTAATAGACTGAGACAAATACATCTAACATTGGAAGGAGTAATTAATAGAGTTGGATAATTGTATTCATGGGTAAATCCATTAAACTACTATTGATTAATAATCTAAATAATTGATTACTAATTTTACCTATAACATCCATTAGTGATTTATTAGAAGTGAAGCAGGTTTTATTGGCTTAATGGGCAAGTATTTTACAAAATGTATGCTACAAATTCAAAATAACTTGCCTAAAAGCTACTATTAAGTATTTATAATCATCCAATGTGAAAGCATCCTACCATAACAGAGATGAATAGGGATCAAGAGAGAATAAGTAGAGATTAGATTTTATGAAGTAATTTTCCCCTTTTGTGAATATAGACATAACATTAAGGATGGTCAATAAATCTCATTTTCAATGCTATTCGAAGTTGAGATTAAAATTATCCTTATCTACACCATGCATATACACACAAAAAGCATTAATAATACAAGAAAAAAATGCATAAAGGTATTATGGGATGTCATGTGAGTCCACGTCGGTATTATTTATGGCATTTAAATTAAGGTCACCTTATTCACTTCTCTTATTTTCTAAATGTAGAAGTATAGACATGTTTTTTCCTGTAAAGAAGATTATATTTATTTTTATAACTAAGACACATTTCTGGCAGTAACTTCCTAAATTGCAATTTAGTTCCTGATTTGTGACTAGCCTAAAGCCACACTAATGATTTACTAAAGGGTTAAAAAAGCAATGAACAGTTTTACAAATATGGCTTCAGCTTCTCATGGGAAGTAAATTAGCTTCCTGTTAAGTTTGGAGCACTCTTATAATAATTTGACAAATGCCTTTGTGACATGACAGTCTTAAGTTAAAGCTTTTAGCATTGCACTAACTCTAGATTCAGGTAGTACTTTATTCCGAAGTCCAGTGGTTACTAGCAACTACCTTGTAATAATGCTAAAATGTAGGCCGGGCGCGGTGGCTCAAGCCTGTAATCCCAGCACTTTGGGAGGCCGAGACGGGCGGATCACGAGGTCAGGAGATCGAGACCATCCTGGCTACACGGTAAACCCCGTCTCGACTAAAAATACAAAAAATTAGCCGGGCGAGGTGGCGGGCGCCTGTAGTCCAGTTACTCGGGAGGCTGAGGCAGGAGAATGGCGTGAACCTGGGAGGCGGAGCTGCAGTGAGCTGAGATCCGGCCACTGCACTCCAGCCTGGGCGGCAGAGCCAGACTCTGTCTCAAAAAAATAAATAAATAAATAAATAAATAAATAAATAAATGCTAAAATGTAGTGGTGAAATGTATTAGGGACAATCATAGCACTCACCTCCTCTCTATTCCCAAGATAACATCTAATATCACAGATGTCAATAACTATCTGAGATGAGAACATACAAGAAAGCTTATATGGCATGTGCTTAGAAAAACCACACATCTAGCCTGGTGTAATTGAGTGTAAGCCAGGGAACTTGACCGCTGGTGTTTGGAACATAGCCTAGGGCCCTGGGCAACCTACTTAACCTCTCTAAGTTTTGACTTTCTGATTCTCAGTGGAGATAATTGGAGGGGTGATGTGAGCAACAATAGGTAAGTTTCAACACTCCAGCTTTCTTCTGCACTCCTTCTCTTTATCTCTCTTCCTCTCCTCCCCTTGCCTTCCTTTCTCTTTCTTCCTGTTACTTCCCTGCTTTTCTCATTTCTCTCTCTCCTTTCCCTCCCTGCTCCTTCTTCCTCCCTTCTTCTTTCTCTCCCACCTTTCTCCTTCGCTGTTAGTATATCTATATCCATATCTATATATAGATCTACATGTATATCATCAGCTTTTAAAAATCCTTTTAGAGATACCAGTGACAACTGAGCAACGCTCAGAAGTCTGATTACTTCAAGGGTCTTTGTCTCAGCTCCTGGGTTACCCACAGCACACAGAGTCAAGAACTAAATGAGGCTGAACCTGGAGAGCAAGGGAGAAAGGTGTGGCAGATGCAATCAGAGAAGAGAGCCTATTCATGTTCATATTAGGTTCGAGGTTTGCCTCCTTTAAGGAATCAATTTGACAATCTGTTATTCTTCACTAATTATATATGTATATAATTAAAATATATAATTCCTGTTGCATGGTAGCTGATTTTCAGTTACTATTAATTTTATTCTTTAATATAGATAAATATATTCTTAAATGAAAAATTTGGCTTCTTTAATAGAGTTGTAAATCCCCTTAGGACAAAATCTATGCTTTTTTTTCCTCCCTTTGTCCCCAAGAGCAGGGCACTGTATTCCACAGAATGTAGAAAAGCCAAGGGTTTCTTCAATGATGCTGTGTAACTTTTACCAACAGCCACTGAAAAGGGGCTATTATATTTTTATCCCCCTCACTCCATTCCATGCCTGCATTCTTTTCTGGGCTCTGTATCAACATATGGTTTCCCTAAGATAATTATGTCTGTGCTTTCTGAAGTCAGTCAATACCTGATTCCCTTCTTCTATTGCCTCACAGAAATATAATTCGTGCTGATTTTTTATTAGCTTGTTTCAGCATGGACAAGAGTTCTTCTGAAGAGCAAAATTTCAGAATACTTTATTTGACGTCAACATGTTGATAGAAAAGAAAAAAATTTTAAAAAAATATTATATTATCACATTATCTAAGAAATGTTATGGAAATATTTTCATTATAACACCTGGTAACAGATGGATTTCAATAGGGTTTAATATAGATTGTTTGAACTCTTTTGCCCATATACTCGGATGTCAATTCATGCAGCTATATTTAAATGAGAATCTGTGGTTGGAGGGTGGTTTAGTATCCACCAGAGTTGTTGTTCTACAGCTGTGACAAACCCTCAGCTGTTTGCACTTGCAAGTTCCTTTTTAACCAGGCAAAGAGGATGAGCCACTCTTGGGTGTAAGAGAGAGCATCTCTATTTTACATTTCATTATGCAGGCTATTTTTTAGCCAAGGAGTTAAATGGTAGCTGCCTGACTTTGCTACACTGGAACTGACCAAGATAATTATTGGTATTCTGCAGCTGTTCAAAGAGCACTTTTGCAGGGAGAGTATGAAGAGCCGTAGATTTCTTTTATTTTGCCAACAACCCGTGATAAAATAAGATCATGTGCATACGAATTTAAAACATAAGAAACGGAATTATAGAACATAGTTTTCTACAGTATCGAAATCTCAAGAGAAAGAGGCAAAATACAAAGTTCATCATTCATTGAGCATAAACCTTTGAGCTATTCTGCTGTGAATCTAAAATTACAAAGGAGATGTGCCCTTGTCTCTCCTTTATCTGGATTAATTAAATCTATTTACTGAAAATATGAAACACTACTTCCTGAGATAACATTTTCTCATTGTGATAAGTGTATTTTTAAAGTAAAAATTTATGAAACTAAGATTATTTTTAAAATATAAATAATTTTTGAAATTTTCAAACCTTGCTATGTTTTTGGAAATATATAAAAATGTTCTATTTATTCAGTCCTAGTAATAAACAGTCCTGGGATCCAAGGCTAAAAAATAGTTTTGGGCAGATTTTGAAGGTCTTCAAACACAAGCTAAGTCATTTGGAGTTTATTATGTCATCTATAATGGCGCTTTGAAAGTTTTTAAAACAGGAGAGTAGCAGAGGAAAACAGAGGCAAAATGTTAGAAAATATTTAATGTTGAAAATATGCAAAAGAATTAAACAAACCAAAAAGAAATGCTCTAGACTGAAACCATAATAAGAAACAAATGCAACCATGTAAAGGTCTAGGTGTCCTCATATCAGGAATAGCTCCACTCTCTGGGCTTCCCTGACACTGAGTTATGATTTTTCTGGTTCGAAATCTAGCCTGTGTTTTCTTCACCAGGTGACTTTTTCTTCCATTTTGCATGTGAAAGTTCCATATTAGTCATCTGCTTTCCTCCCCACTTTGTTTTCTGTCTTTTCCCCTTCCTCTCCTGTCCCTTTTTCTCTTTATCTCTCTTCCTCTCCTCCCCTTGCCTTCCTTTCTCTTTTCTTCCTGTTATTTCCCTGCCTTTCTCATTTCTCTCTCTCCTTTCTCTCCCTGCTCCTTCTTCCTCCCTTCTTCTTTCTCTCCCACCTTTCTCCCTCACTCTTAGTATATCTATATCCATGTCTATATTTAGATCTACATATACATCATGCATTCCCTTCAGAAATATGGTAAGGGTTCTAGTCCCTTACCTTGAAAATGCACTTTTGTGACCTCTCTGGTTATAAATTGCTATTTTCTAAATCTAAAGTTATAGTAAACAATGAACTTTCTTAAAAAGGTAAAATCTATCTGACTTATTATATAACCCTAAAGAAGTTAATATCATAGCCTCTCTGAACCTTAGTCATCTCATCTATAAAATGAGAAAAATGATGATGCCTATTTCCTAGAGTCTGTTATAAAAATTAGATTTTTAAAGGCCGGGCGCGGTGGCTCAAGCCTGTAATCCCAGCACTTTGGGAGGCCGAGACGGGCAGATCACAAGGTCAGGAGATCGAGACCATCCTGGCTAACACGGTGAAACCCCGTCTCTACTAAAAACTACAAAAAACTAGCCGGGCGAGGTGGCGGCGCCTGTAGTCCCAGCTACTCGGGAGGCTGAGGCAGGAGAATGGCGTGAACCCGGGAGGCGGAGCTTGCAGTGAGCTGAGATCCGGCCACAGCACTTCAGCCTGGGTGACAGAGCGAGACTCCGTCTCAAAAAAAAAAAAAAAAAAAAAAAATTAGATTTTTATGTAAAGTACACAGTCCTGTCTTTTATGTAGAGTGATCTCTTAATAAGTTTGTTCTTTCCTTACTTTATAATTCTACAAGTCAAATGGAAAACAATTTACCACTTCTCTGGTCTTTGTTCTTTGCCTCGAGGTATATGACTTGTATTCAATGATTGGATTTAATCATAAATTGCACAAATACTATCACTTCCTAATTTGAAATACTATAGAATGAGGGTGCACCTTAACATTGGATAAGGCACTTACATGATTTGAGCCTAATAGTTTTTCTCTGTATGGGGAGAAGAATTACTAACTACATTAAGTCTTATTTTGAGTTGTAGAAGAAATGGTGTATTTGAAAACATATACCCGTAATTCCAACAAGTTACAAGCATTGCTTAGACCAATAATGTATAGAGAGATTGACGATTGACACACATACAATACATTGTGACTTAAATAGATTTCCCCTGGTAACAATATTTTGGAGTTTAAAGTTTTTTCCTGGATATTAACTTCAAAAGGGATATAGATCAGCCTTATATTTTTCTTTCTTTTCTTCAAAGTTGATCAACCAGTTTTAAAAATTATTTTATTCTTTTCTTAACTAATTATTAACTAATTTTACCAGATATTTATATTGAATCAAAATAAGTGATATAGAATAAAAAATTAGAAGCCTTATTTCAATACTAAATACATGTAGATATCGCATAAATATCTTATGTATAACATGACTAATGTTAAGACCTTCTCTTTGTCTTACACTGTCTTTGAGTGTTTGAGCTCCAACAATATAGTTCAAGCATTCAAAGACAGTGTAAGACAAAGCAGAAGAGAGAC
The DNA here is from genome assembly GCF_009764315.1 of Trachypithecus francoisi. NCBI lineage: Eukaryota > Metazoa > Chordata > Mammalia > Primates > Cercopithecidae > Trachypithecus > Trachypithecus francoisi. Next base: position 172,683,060 of record NW_022681454.1, on the reverse strand, counting down.
CAGTTAGCTCAACCCACCCCTTTTACTGTCAAGAGAAAAAACAAAAACAAAAACAAAACTAAAGAATCAAAAATCATGAGTTACTCTGCCACACCACTGAACTATTTAGCAGTATAATTCAAAATTGGCTTCAGGTCTCCTTTTTAATATGAACTGAGTAATTGTTCTAAGTTCTGCCAATGATCAGTGAAGTTGGATAGACAAAAATATTCTTGAGATGTGCTGATGTATTAACTAGTTGAATAGTCCTGTAGGAGCATTCAATCACTTTCTTCATATAAGTTTTGGCTGGGCCACTTTCTCAGTGTCCCAACACAACCTTGTTTCAGAGAGTTTCAGTTTATGTATACTCTGACTTGAGTCAAATAATGTTGTGAAAATGATTTAAGGGCATCTTCTGTTTATGTAATGCAAATATTAAGCCACTTTTATAGTCAGTCATTTAAAACAATGATTTTGTTATCTAGAGAATGTAACCTATCATACCTTGAAGATATTACAATTTTTAATACTGTTTTTAATACTTAAGTAGATTTGCATAGTTACATTTACATATTCAGTCTCTAAAATGCGGGAACTCTGAAATAGGAGATGTTGATATTTTAAGAGATAACTATTGAAACTATTTATCTTATAAATTTAATTATATTGCTTAGAGAAAAACTTTGTTTTTCGGTATCGAAAACATTTCATTTGAATGAAAGCTAAAACAACCAATTTAAAAAGAATCACATCAAAATAATACATTTTTTCTTTTCATTTTTCTTGATTTACTAAGTATAATAGCATGCATGAAAATAACCAATTTAAAGAGAATCACATCAAATTATTACATCTTTTTTGTTTTCATTTTTAAATTACTAAGTGTAAGAGCATACATTAATGAAGTATGTCTACTCACATACTCTTAAAGTAGTTCCAGTGGCAGATTTTGTCTGCTTTATAGTTTAGTCATAATACACATATTTTAAATGAGATCATCAACCAAGCAGTGAGGACTTAGCCAATAAAATGCAGTTTTTTCCTTCAAATTTAAGCATTAAGTCATATCTGCTTGTAATATTTACTCTTGAAATTGGCTCTCCCTTCTTTATCACAATGTTCAAAACATTGAGGAAATGGAAATATATATCTCTCTATATTTTAGAAGTATTATCTAGAGCATCGAACATTATATTTGGTTTTTATACAATGATAGCTAAATAGCAATTGCAGTACAAAGCAACATTCTTCCCTGTCCTGTGCAAAATGACTATTTGTTACATCATTTCTTTGTTAATATTTTAATCTGGGCTTGTAAATGTGATCCAATATTATTTTGTACAGTAAAATGTTTGCTTTAGTCTGTTTCATCTTATCTTCATATTGCTGTTTCAAATGTTAAAGGTTTTAAGAAATCAATTTATGACATGTTACAGCTATGAGTAAATAAAGACTTAATAAATTAACAGTAATGCCTTAGGAGACTATACAGTGGCCAAAGGTGGAAACAGTATTAATTAAATTTTATGAATTCCTATTTTCTCCTTTGGATTATTTTACTTAATTTTAGAAAAATGCTCGGGAGTGATGGCAGGTATGATCAGTTTCTTTTATTAGAAGCCTCCCCAGCCCTTTTCTTTTTATTGGCAATAGTCCTGTGTGATTAATTGCCATCTGCTGATCCATGTGCACAGGAAAACCGTCCCACTCCAAGTTGGATCATTACTGGATAAGATCACATGCACATGTGACCTAAATCTAGCCAATGGGAATCAGGTGAAGTCTGCTGGAGGGCATCCGGGAAAGATTTTTCTCATTGATAAAATAGGTACACACAGAAAGGAATGTATTTGTCTTTTCCAGACATTGTAGTTTCTGCATGTGACGACTAGAACTCAATAATGAGGAACTTGACTACCAACGTGCTAAGAATGACAGGACAGAGAGCTGCAAATAAGTTGGATTTGAAGAATGGCAGGATTAAGCTGGTTTGTTTACAGTTATCTAAAGCAGGAAACATTATCTCCAATATAAAGGTCAAGATTGTGTCTGGCATAGTTGGAATTACTCCATAAGGAGCTTCTTATGTAAACCATGTAAAGCTGCACTTGGTATTAATATTCAAGGGTAAAAAGAAAGGGCATGCCCTTCAAATATAATTCTTCTTTCCCCACAAGCTCTTTTTCTCTTCTATCTCCTGGTTACATTTCTACAAACTGAGTAATGAGAAACAATATATGCAACATGCAACAGACTGAGGGTCTAAAATGCTGGTGCGGAATGTTCTTATCCTTTAATTTTGTGAGTCCTTTAGGAATGCTGTGTCATTAGTATTTAAATCACTTCATAAATATTTCACTTTAAATACCATTGTAATGTCTTGTGTATGCCTTAATTTGTGTCTAACATAATGGTTTTGTATTGTGAGACAATTTCATCAGGGCACTTACACGATTAAAAAGAGATTTAATGGAGCTCTTTATCTTTACTTTGAGTTGACCAGGGAACAGAAAGCAAAAGGCCATATCATTCCTGCAAAAATAGCTTCTTCTATTTAGATACTTTGTATTGTGAAAGAAAAATCAATATATATATGTCTTACAATATGTACTCAGAACAACTGTAGACGTTGTAGTTTAAACAGGATAAAGGAGAGGAGGGAAAAGGAGAGAAACAGTGGAAAAACCCTCAAAGCCTTGTATGGGGAAAATGAGGGAAAAAATGGAGGCTACAAATGAAGGTTAAAATGAGGGAAATTTCTTAGACTATTTAAAGCTTTATTTTCTTTGACCTCTCTTCTGTTGTTCTTCCATTACAATATCATTCTAGGGTGTTCAAGAATTTAAATGAACGCCATATGGATACATTCCACAGAAAAAAAATCTTCTCAAGGATAACATCGTCAGTGTTTCATTATGCACATGAAGGAATTTGAGGTTTTCTGTTCTTGTAACTCTGTTAAAAATATATCTGATGAGAACTCAAGAGGCATATTTCTTTCCCTAAACATCTCATGTCTTATTAGTTTGCTCTTACTGTATTAATTGAAAGTCCTCCTGAAATTACTGAAGAGTGAATTATATCTTATATGTTGCATCTTTTATAGTATCAAAACAGCAATTGCTGAAAATTGTCTTTTAAAAAATTGTCTCATGATAACAGCGTAAAATCATCTCTTCTTGTTTGCCCTCAATGATCATATTCTTAATCATAAAGTAAAGGTTTAGGAATATTTTTAAATTCCACTCAAATCTAGAGAAAAAAATGGAGAAAATTTGCCACAAAATTACAAGCAAGAGCAAAACTAATATTTTAACTAGCATAAGTATTTCAATAAGATTAGAATCATTTAGATTGTATGCTATTATTTATGTATTTACCCTTCTGTGGAATGTATGTACCATATAATTTTGATACTAGAAAGAGACATTATGGAGAGTTGAGTTACTATTTTCAGGGAAAAGTGCACTGTTTTCTGGCTAAGAAAGTTACACAGTGCAGCAGCATCGAAAAAAATCACAGATCCCTCTAAATCTGAAGGAAAAATGGGGCCAATAAACTCATATTTAAAACAACACTGACTTGATCTCCAAAGACCAAGACTGGATTCTCATTCTTGAATACAACTTTTTTTTCTATATAACTGACATCCTAGGGTAAGAGCCCATGAAAGAGAATAGCATTAATTTTCACAAGCTTTGCTTAGAAGGAAAGACAGAGAAATAAAGAAAATATAAGAAAATTGGAGAGACATGGAGAAGAAATGAGAATGTCCAGAGAATCTTTGGAAAAGAGTTCCAGAAGTATAGAATAAAGAGAATTAGGAAAGACAATCTTCAAAGAAAAGAATGACCAAGGATATTTCAGAGTCACTGAAACGTGTAATCTCATATTACAAAAACTTATGAAGTCTGGAAAAGTATTTTAAAATCTATTTCTAGATACATACCAGTAAAAGACAGAGAAGAAAGAAAAAGATATGGCATAAGAAAAACAACCCATAACCTGAAACAAGAAAAGTTATCTTTCAAATGATCAGACTTAGAAAATTCCCAACAGATTTTTCAAAGCCAACAATAGATGTTAGAAGATAATGGACAGTAACAGGTAAATGTGTAAACTTCAATAAGGTCAAAACAACCATGTTCACCTGGAGGTACAGACAGATCACAGTTTATTAAGAACCAAGGAGCATACTCTAGTCTTCCAGTGTCTTGTATTGTGAGTCAAATTGACGCACTATAGCACTTCTTTCAATACTATTATTGAATAATTAACATTGTTGCTTCTTTTATAGAATCCCCATGTAACATTTGGAAGGACACCTTACGGATTTTGCGGTCCAAAGCATGTGCCTATGTGTCTTCTCTGTCTCTATGCTGCAAGTTGTCATCAAACACTTTCTCAGTTGACCTAGGATGAATTAGAGCAAGGAGATGGATGAGTGATCACATTTGTACCGTTATTCTTCAACGTCAACGTAAAGGCATGGCAAGTAGCAAAATAATGGCTGTGTCACATTTTGAGACACTTGAATATAACTCAAGTCGGAGGAATTAGGTGGCTGTGGAGTGAACTTCATTTAAATTAGAACATTCTCAAAAACACACAGAAATACAGTGAAATAGTGTAATATGCCACATAATATTGAGTATGCTTAAATTTATGTATGGTACAAACTATTCTAACATCTTCAAATTGCTGACAGTAGAAAAAAATAGTATAATTCTGTGCAATGAAAGCATGACTCTACAACAGTTCATGAAATAAAGTCACTTTCGAAAAAGACTAAGGGAATTTATTGCCAATACAATAAAACTGGAAAATAGTGATAAAGTATTTGGGAAAAAACATGGATCCTAAACGAAAGATTCAAGAGGAAACATTGACATGGGGAGGCAGAAACCATAAGAAAATGACTCATTTGGTGAACATGCAATGGGTAGAGCTATAATGCTGAAATATGCAGCATGTACCACAGAAGTTGGTAGTCAGAATTAAGAGTCTAAGATCCCCAATTATTTTCAACAAGCGTAATGGTGACATTTGCTTTTAAAAGTTAAATTGAGGCTGGGAGCAGTGGCTCACTCCTGTAATCCCAGCACTTTGGGAGACTGAGGCAGACAGATCACCTGAGGTCAGGAGTTTGAGACCAGCCTGGCTAACATGGTGAAACCCCTTCTTTACTAAGATTACACACACACACACACACACACACACACACAAATTAGCTGGGCATGGTGGCAGGCAACTGTAATCCCAGCTACTTAGGAGGCTGAGGCAGGAGAATTGCTTGAACCCGGGAGGTGGAGGTTGCAGTGAGCCAAGATCATGCCATGGCACTTCAACTTGGGCAACAAGAGTGAGATTCCATCTCGCAAAATAATAATAATAAAAAAGTTAAATTTAAATAGTAACAATTTAAATCACTGTGAAATAGAAATATAATATCGGTTGTTTAAAATAACGGCAGTAAAAAGGAGGGTGCTAACCCCAATCAATTACAAGGAAGGTAAGATGGAAATAAAAGAGAAAAAGCAGGGTTAAAGAAAGTATGAAAAATGGATGGCAGTAACAAATCAAAAAATATCAAAAATGATAGCAACTCACTAGTTACAAAGAAGATAATACCTTTAGATTTCGTTTTCCCAAATCCAGCTATAAACCACTTACAAGAACACAAAAAGATTGAAATTTAAAAGTTAAGAAATAGAGTTAATGCTGCTGTATTAACACAGAAGATTGAAAAATCTTAAATAAAAAAAAATAGGGCTAATGACGGTCATTACCTTCATTATGATAAAAAAAATTACCAGGAAAAAAATATAATGTCAAATTGAAATACACCTCATTGCATATTATTTGACAGAATGACAAGAAGAAATTGACAAATATATTATAGTAGAAAATTTTCCAATTGAACTGTTTCCTAGGTATCAAGAATATAGTGAAGCTTCATGGGTTAGAAAATTCTATGTTAAGCTTGAAGCAATGTAGGATGCAATAAATCCCCAGCCTTGAGAACCTTCTAACAATCGTCTTAACAATTCTGGAATTCACATGTCTCAACTGTAAAATAACTTACTCGTATTCCAATTTTTCTGACCTCAAACATTTTGATATTAATAACACTATATATAATACTTTTAAAATTATATAACTTATATTTCTAGAAAGATGAGGTAGTTATACTTTTCCCTATGTCTTTACTTAAGTTCAACTAAAAATACTTAAAATGTTATAGTGTTTAAGAAGACTGTAAAAGTGGAGGGAAGATGGCAGACCAGCCAGGGACCTTGGCAGCCAAAAATGATGTGCTGGTGAGTGCTCTGAGCTTTCCTTTTGCCTCTTATGCCCCAGATGTGGGCAAGAGAAGCTGACAACCCAGAAATGCCAATTAAGGCTCCGATAAAGCTTGCTGTCTCTAGCCAGCTGACCAGAAAAGGGAAGTATAACCGTGCAAAAAATATACAGTCAATACTGCCCAACTCTCGCCACAGAAAACAAAATGTCTCAACCTCTACCCCTCTCCTGCACCTGCAAAGGTCCTCTGGGGAGCCTAGACTTCCACACTACCCCGGTTGTAATGATGTGACCCAGATACCACCATCTGCTCCCAAGGTGGTCTCAGAGTAGGCTGCACAGAGAATTGGGACACTCAGCCCTGCCAGCGCAACTAGAAACCATTTTCCACAGTGTCGGAGACTCCATGGAGGGCCTGGAGGTCAACTCCCCACCCGGCAGGAACAAGGTGCCATCTGCCCCAAGTGCGTAGTATCTCATGAAGGTCACTACCTTCATTATGATAAAAAAAAAGTTACCAGGAAAAATAACGTAATGTTAAATTGAAATACACTTCATTGCATATTATTTGACAGAATGACAAGAAGAAATTGACAAATTTATATTATAGTAGAAAATATTCCAATTGAACTGTTTCCTAGGTATCAAGAATATAGTGAAGCTTGTTATTATTATAAGTGGGTATTATCAGAGGAGGCATGTGGAAAGGAGAGTCAGGGCTTTCATCTCTAGCTAGAGATAACAAGGCAACCACTGACTCCATAGTATCAGCTATAAGGTACCCAGTAGTGTGGTATCAGCAAAAGCCTAGGAGAAAATCGGCATATCTACCCCTCCTCAGCAGTAGTGAGGGGCTGCTTCTCACCTTGGGTGTCAGCAGCCTTTTCATTTTCACAGACCACTCCTGCCTTTGTAAGGCTGGAGGTCCATGACTATAACGAGTGTCATAATTGAAAGACTTTTTTTTTCTTTGAGATGGAATCTCACTCTTGTCCTCCAGGTTGGAGTGCCGTCGCGCGATCACTGCTCACTGCAGTCTCCTCCTCCTGGGTTCAAGGGACTCTCCTGTCTCAGCCTCCTCCCAAATAGCTGGGACTACAGGCACGTACCACCATGCCTGGCTAATTTTTGTATTTTTAGTAGAGACAGGGTTTTGCCATGTTGGCTAGGCTGGTCTCAAACTCCTGGCCTCAAGAGATCCACCTGCCTCAGCTTCCCAACGTGCTAGGATTACAGGTATGAGTCACCGTGCTAAGCCTAAAAGACATTTTTATTTTAGCCTGGGCTCCTCATTTCTTAGGCAATGCATTCCTCTCAAAACAGTCTGTTCTAACCCTTTCAATGCTACTAACCAGTCCAACATTTCTTTCTTAGACATAACTTTCAAATATGTTTTATTTCATTTCTTTCTTGCTCCAGTGCCACTTTCTCCAGATCATACCACCGTATGTCTTGGTTACATTTGTTCAATGAGAAATGTTACTAGTCCTATGCTATCCAAGACTTTTTTTTTGTTGTTTTTTGGAGACTGGGTCTCACTCCTTTGCGCAGGCTAGAGTGTGTAGTGGTGCTATCATAGCTCACTGCAGCCTTGACCTCCCCGGCTCAAGGTATCCCTTCTGGGTAGTTTCAACTGGAGGTGCACATCACCACGCCCAGCTGTTTTTTTTTTGTTTGTTTGTTTGTTTGTTTGTTTGTTTTGAGACGGAGTCTCCCTCTGTCGCCCGGGGGGGAGTGCAGTGGCCGGATCTCAGCTCACTGCAAGCTCCGCCTCCCGGGTTCCCGCCATTCTCCTGCCTCAGCCTCCCGAGTAGCTGGGACTACAGGCGCCCACTACCTCGCCCGGCTAGTTTTTTGTATTTTTTTAGTAGAGACGGGGTTTCACCGTGTTAGCCAGGATGGTCTCGATCTCCTGACCTCGTGATCCGCCCGTCTCGGCCTCCCAAAGTGCTGGGATTATAGGCTTGAGCCACCACGCCCGGCCCACGATTTTTGTATTTTTTGTAGTGACGGTGTCTCACTATCTTGCCCAAGCAAGTCTCAAATTCCTGGCCTCAAGTGATCCTCCCACCTCAGCTTCCTGAAGTGCTGGGATTACAGACATAACTCCTGTACCCAGCCTCAAATACCTAAATGTTTAATTTCAACTATTTGAAGTACAGGTACAATATGATTTTCTAACTCTGAAAGTTCAAGAATTTATGGAAGCTTTATAATCTATGTATTTTCCTACTTATAAATCATTCACTTGTTTCCTGAACTCATCTTTCTCATCATATTTTTCCAAAAATAGTGAATTTTAGCCAATACATACAACTACAACATTATTTTCCAACTTCTTACCTCATGGCTTCCAGCACAATGGTATATACCTAGTCCTTTTATGCCATCAAATTAATGATTTTACCAAAAATTTTTCTGACACATAACATATATCTTTACAAATTTCAATGTAAAATTCCTTATCATCCACACCTTAACATTAAGCCAATGACACACAATAATTTGATACCCCAGCTCCCTACTTCTGGATACAAATTTGTTTTATTTAGGGTTGGCTAAGCTGTTTTTCAGAAACAGAGAAATCTCAATATCCCAGTTAGTTTAATAGCGTGAAGCTGTATTCCCTGCTCAAACAAAGGCATGTGTTCTCATTTATATAGGTCTTCTGAATGGTTCTCCTCCATATAATCATTCAGAGACACAGACGCTCTATATAGCATTTTTACTTCCACTTAAACTCTTGCGGTCCTACATGAATTCCTGGTATCTAATTGAGCAATGAGCAGGAGTGGGAGGACATTTTCATGGGCCATTTCCAAGATTAGGCTGGAAATTGGCACATGTCAATTCCAATGTCCCAGACACATTACGTGGTGGCACAGGGATATAAGGGGGCTCAGTGAATGTAGTTTACATGTGTCCCAGGAAAAAGAGGAGCTCTGCATATTGGTCAACACAAACAGTCTTCCCTAACATGAAGACTGAAACACTTGGTTGCTAAACGGGCAGCCCACTTAAAAGGATTAATACAAAAGAACAGATAAATATATTTTGAGGGCCAAATGACAATCCCCATCCCAAGTGTAAACTTTCGTTTCTTAAATGCCTTACGAGCTATGACAATTGGAGTCACCATAAATGAAAAGTAAATAAAATAAAATAAAAAATTTGGCCGGGCACATTGTCTCACACCTGTAATCCTAGCATTCTGGGATTCCGATTTGGGCAGATCACAAGGTCAGGAGTTCAACACCAGCCTGGCCAACATGGTGAAACCCCATCTCTACTAAAAATACAAAAATTAGTTGGGTGTGGTGGCAGGCGTCTGTAATCCCAGCTACTAGGGAGGCTGAGACAGGAGAATCATTGGAACCTGGGAGGCAGAGGTTGCAGTGAGCTGAGATCACCATTGCACTCCAGCCTGGGCAACAGGGTGAGAATCCATTAAAAAAAAAAAAAAAAAACACTCATATATTGCAATTTACTACATGTCAATGTCATTTTAATATTAAATAAACTCTTTTGCAACTACATAATATTTTGTTAAATTGGTATTCCCTAAATACAAAATGCTTCAATCTCTATTTATCAAACATGTATTGAGTATCTACTCCATGGCAGGCATGTAGGAGGGGAATGGAAGACAGCAGTAAACAGGAAGGTGTAGCCTCTAACCATGAGGATCACCTTGCAATTGATCTGGTTGATCTGGTATTGCTCCAGTCACATCCACAAATGCCCCATAGGGTAAATGTACCCTGATTTGAGAAACCGTCTTACACGCTCTTTAGAGAGTCATAGGCGTAATTATTTAAAAAGTGCCAAATTTAACCAGGCTTAAATGATCACTCTAGGTTTTACAATTAATAATTTATTTAGATAGGATCAAATTTCAGTTATTTTGGAATCTTTTCAAGTAGCATGTCCTATATTTTACTTCCCCATTAGGGTTGATGTTAGAAACAGGGCAATTCAATGATATTATGGAGTGTCCAAAGTGAAAAGAGATACAGATAGAAATAATAACTGAAATTCCGGGAGTGTTTGAAATATTGAAAAGAGACTAAGCAGTTTTTGTTTGTTTTCTGTTACATTAATATACAAACACAACATTGCTGATATTTGTATTTAAGGTTTCTTTCATTAGAAGTTGGAATAAGTATGAATTAAATCGACAGTTTATTTTATATCTTTAATAAACCAATAAATTATAAAAGTAAATTATTTTTTCCCAAATAAGGCAAGATAGCATACTCTCCTTAAAGCATGAAAAGATTTATTTAACAATATATGGAAAGTTGTAACATTGGACACTACATTAATGAAGGGTAACCAGGCTCGCCTGACTTGTTCCAGTTAATATCCCAGGAAGCATCAATCACAGAGAAAATATCCTTTTGGGGGTTAATGGCAGAGGCTGAAATGTGATGTCCACTGAATTTAATTTTTCAGGGAATTTTTACACTGTGTCTAAAACATGCAGGAGAGGAAGTACCCAGAAAGTGAAATGCCTGTGACAATAATTGCCTTTTTTTTAAATCTGGGATATTTTGGCATCCTTATTCATATGCCCCCAACATCAAAAGGAAAATCTATAATTATTTAAAAATCATTTTCCCTAATAAGATAACTATTACTATTACTATTTTGTACACGGAGGACATACACTCAAATAATACCTTATTATAAGAAGTGTATCTTAAATATGAATTATTTTATAACATATCAAAAGAAGTCATGCTGCTTGTAATTATTTTTTGAAGCCACATGTGGAAAATGTGAAAACAAAATTTATGTTTTATATAGAAGATTCTTGTCCTCTTTTATCAAGTAGCGTTTGTTTTTACTCATCATTTTCTGCACACAGCAACGTGGGTTTGTTAGCTTGACTTACATTTCAAAAGTAGGAATCTTTTCTGTTTTAGCTCAATGCCAGTTGTGTGCTGACTGCCTGCTGCTTCCCAACTACATATCTAGAATTTTGTAGTTTAATTGCCACTTGCACAGTGGTATTGTACATAAACACAGCAGCTGCTACTGTATGTTGGAAGTGGCTCAGAAAAATCTATGGACACTGTTCAACTTTGACTAAAAAGCCAAAAATTTTAGACCCAGCTGCATTACTCTAACAGCTTGGCAATATAGCACCTTAATAAAAAAAAATCCTCAACACATTGGAAGTCTTCTTACAATATGTTTGAGACCACACCAGAGAAAATTGCGTGGAACCATGTGGTCTAGTGGTAAAACTTTCCAAAAATGATTTTCTTTCTCTTTTTTTCTAGTCACTGAGGTCCTTGGATTTTGTTTGTTAGTATTCTGTATTGCTAGAGATAGCCACTAGAGATAAGAAAGCTAATATGAAACTTGGATATCTTCCTGTTACCAGGTAGAGATTATGTTATTTTTGGTTAAACCAATTAAAAATGTGAAACCAAAGGGGAAATGCACAGAAACTTTGACAGAAGACCTTTGCTGCAGCAGCTTGCAGACTTTAATGAACATTGTTATGTGGAAGAGGTAGGCTGATGTCACATTAAAAGCGTAGTTATGAAAAAAACTCAGTTTGTACTTAAGTGTTTCCACATAACATTTTTTAAAGGGGAAAATTAGAGAGTCATTTTTATGTTTTGTATATAAACAAAATTCAGGGCATTGCAATAAAAGAAATCAAGACTTCATTTGTTTCACTGCTTTGGTATTTATCCCTTCATTATGCAGAGTTTTCTGTGTTTCAGTATTTAGAAGCCCAAGTAGCATCATCTGAAGAATAAAACTTCCCATGAAAATTAGAAGTTGGGCATTTATAGGTTTGCTATAGAATATTGTTGTTATCTTGATGTTATTTTTAACCACTCTGATGAATTTAAGGATGCCTAAGATTGTCTAGCAAGAGCTTAAGCTCAATTTACACATGTGACATTATTTTTTAAACAATGTTAAGCTTGCTATTCGAGTGCTGTAAAACATTGCTAATATCTCTGTCAATGTTGGTGTGTTAGGTACCTAAGAGAATGTTAAGGTCTGATGGCAAAATGGCTTCCTTTAGAGTACAGTGGATCCAAATCCAGTGGTTGTTGTCTAGTATTTGAACAAATAATTCAGTTATTTATTTTCTCTCCCAGTATTATAAGCATTAAGAGACAGCTGTGATAGATCTCTTTCACAGAGTCACATGAAGGAATTTCTCTGAGGTAAATATACTGCAATAGCAATCTAGCAATAAAAAGTGACTTCAAAAAGATTTTATTAAATCAATGGTAGGATCTCGTTGACTTTTTACCTAATTAACTCAAATGACTGCAGCTGCAAATAATGAGGAATTGGCTGAATAAGTCCATTTACCAAGTGAATGCAATAGAAATATATTTAATTTAATTATGAAATCACGATCCTATATAGTTTTTAAATAGATCACATTGACGATTATCCCATTTTGGGGTGAAAACTTAATGCCAACATTTCAATAGTTATCAGCAGACAACCACTTCACCTGTAGGCACTCAGTTATTTTGTTTACTTTTCTCATTTTCTGCCATTAATTGGAGTTAATAAAATTTAAATGTTATAAATTATTTTCCATAAGAAATGTTACCACTTCCAAATGGCAATGTTAATACTCTAAAGACTCAAGGTTTCTGATGACTTATTTTATGTAAAAAGAATGTGCTGGGCACATTCATATTTGGGCAAACTGATAAAGACAGAAAATATAGAGCTCTGTGAAAACAGTATAACAAATATATCTGAAAGTTGATGACAATGTAGATAATTTCTGCAACAAAAAGTACTTAAAAAGACTACTGGAAAAGAAAAGATGTAGAACTATCCTCCATCCAAGTGTGTACATCTCAAAGATTAATGACTGTCAATAAGAGAGAGGCACTTTGAATAACAGAATCCAATGATACTAGCTGTCAGAGTTGATCCTCTATTTAAAAAGGTCATTTGCATGATCATAACCATACTTTATATAATCTTTTTATAAACCCAATAATAAGTCAGCTTTTATGCTGTTCTGAAAATAAAAACAGTCTCTCTGTGCATCTAGCAATAAGCATTTATTTCTTGCTCGTGTCAAAGGAAGGCTGAAATTCAGTTATGACTTTTTTCTCCATCTGGATTGTCTGACTCAGCTAGACTTTGCTTCATATATCTTGTCATTCCAGAATGCAGAATGAAGGACTGGCTTTTATTTGAAACATTTTGTTCTCATGGTGGAGAGAAAGGAAGAGGTCCCAGGAAACCATATGAGCATATTTAAAGCCTCTGCTTAGATATGGCATGTCAATTCTGCTCAATATCGGTTGAACAAAACAAGACTCATGGCCAAGACAAAGTCAGTGTGGTGGACTGTAATATTCCTCTTACCATAAAGTACTGTCAGGGTGGGAAGAGAATAATTTTGAACAAATAATAAGATGTGCAGTTGTCACCAGCCAAGTTGTTGCATGTGGTTAAGGTATTTATATCAACCATTTAACAGTAATTCATTCTAGTTTATTTTTAGCAGCTTAGTTTTATAAATACTCAATCCTTTGGAATTCTTCCTCCTCTCCATTTTCCAACCAAAGAGGGCTTATAGATGTGTAGGTGAAATAGGTGACTTAATGACATCATGATGCTTGGAGAAAGGTTTCTCTGAATTTGCAAAGGTTCTTATGCTCTTTTGGAGTTGGCTGGATCATTTTTGTAATTGGATCCATGTTGACATCTACTGAAGTGTTGTTCGTGGACTTGTGAGCTATTCTCTTGGCTCATTCAAGCCTAGATCGTCTTCCTCAGGGATATAGCTTTTCATTCGTTTCAAAGATGTGGCAGTTCCCTTTAACTTGCTACTACAATTTCTGGTTGGGCTCCATCTAAATTGTCCTTTCTTCGGTCACTTCTTTCACTGGACTGGTCTCACACAGATTTTTCTGACACTTGTTGCAGTTAAATTAAGGCTGGGACCTTGTTCGTGTGACAATACTTTTTTTTTCTTTTATAAACAGTTTATTTACTCTACACAGCAACACAGACAAAACACCATATAAACACAACGGAAGAGACACAGAGCCAAGATGAGGGCTGACCTGGATCTGAGACAAAAGCAACACAGCCCAGGCTCTAGAGAGGAGGGATGGGAGGGAGAGCACGTTTCCATGCAGCCAGCCCAGGCGAAGTGCAGCTCTGCACGGTGAGAAGCATGCCTGCATCCGAGAGAGAAGAACTCACTCCTGGGGGACTTATCCAAGGATAAAAGTTTATAATTTTACAGCAGTTGAAATGCTGACGTCAATATTAAAATAAAAGCGAGTTTTACATAACAACCAACAACAATTCTTGATGTTTTCCACCCACAGAGAAGCTGCCGTAGGTGCAAGACTGTAAGCTCTTAAACTTAGTAGTCACTGGCTTAACCCATTGTATTCTTTTTTTGGAACCCCCTAGCTATTATAAAATGCTCCACTCAAACTTTCCATGTGTGTTTGAATACATTGTCTTCTTCCTTGAGTAAATATTACGGAAAACTGTTTTTCCCCGAAACTACTATATCCTTCACTACTATAGGAAAGGGACATTATATTGTTGCTCTAAGTCAGAAACTTCAAAGAAACAGGTAGTGTGACACAAGTAGTATCCTTTGATCACCATTGTTATTAGGAGATAGCTGATGCACCACCTTTAATGGTATCCTCCGTTTTTGAAATGTATTGACATCTATTTATTCTGTAGTCTCCCCTTCCCTGTTTTATAGCTTCTTAAATTTGTCAGGTTTATCCACTCCATCTAATTTGTTCCAGTTTAATTATCTACAAATACAACCCCCTCCTGTGTTTCACCACTATTAAATATTGGTCTACACTGAATATTTCAAAATCTGCAATTCTTCTTTTGGCCACGAATGCTTGTTTTTTTGTTTTTTTGTTTTTTTTAATGTCTCCCATTTTCTCTTTCTGCTTTATTCTACTCATCTCCATTATAAACTCCAGTTCTTTGAAATATGTTATATTTCTCACCCATTACTACAGTTAAAATTTCACTTAACTTCCTCAACCATTTCTTCCTCATGGTTGGATCCTATGTTAGTATGCTCATGCTATATGCATTTAGCTCCTTGATCATCTTCTCTTGTAAACTTTCTCAAATTCAATTCCACAATTCTTTGATTATTCTATTTCTCCTCTAGGGCTGAGCATTTTATATAAGGTCATGAAAAATGCTGAGTGATTCTACTTTAAATCCCTGCCATTAAATTTTAACTAGGATTTTGTTATTAATTTGAATTCCATATAATTTTCTCTTGTATCCAAGTTATACTAACTATAGTAGCTGTTTTAATTATTTTTCTGTGGTCTTCAAAAAATCCACACTTCCACAAGACCTCTCAGAAAATAGACATAAAAAGTATATGTAAATTTCCAGTTTTACCTGGAGCATATCTCTTCACTACCAGTCAGCCCTACTAATTTTTGCAATGCAGGAATGATGTTACTACCTAAGGAATAATGTTCTTGATCCTCTTGTATACAGGAAATACATTTTTTTCTTTTTTATAACCAATTGTCAGAATATATGGTCTACACAGATGAATTTCACTCCAATGGAAATAGAAAAAAATGCTATTATAATTCAGAACTGTCCCAGGAAAGACAACAATAATCATGTCCCTGAACCACTGATCATTCATAGACTTCTGCAGGACACATCCAGTTTCTGTGATGCTCTACATGCACACAATTTGATACATGTGTCTAGACTGAGATTTTCCTGCCTACTCAGCACAGCTGGAATACCACTTCAAGCAATCACGTCATCATTCTCCAGTGCATGAGAAAATCCCACCAGGGAATTAGGGCAAGGAAGGTCATCTTTCTTTCATATCTTGAAAATATTTTTCTAATGTGTTCCAAATATTAAACAACTTAATAAAGAGATGATGCAGAACCAAAGGAAATGTTTAATAAAAATATTTTTAAAAGAAAACAGAAGCTATAAAAATTTCCAATACATTCTATAAAAATATTTCCCCAAATTTTTGAGTGAAATATCTGTAGTTGTACCGTGTTTATTACATACAAGATGAAAAATAATAGTATTTCTGCATTGCCAGCAATAAATTGGGAGTTGTTATTTCAGAAATTTTAAATTCCAGATTTGGAAGTTCAAGAATTGCAGCTGGCATCTATTATACCTCTGCTGCCAAATGCATAATATAATTCCCTGCGTTCTAATTAGATGCATTTACAAATAATGTAAAGTGTTTTTGAAGGACAGAGAGAAAAAAATTAATTTAATAAGTAAAATCTAAACAAAATATGAAGGACAAAAAAGTCATCAATAATTTTATTTGTTAAATGTTATAACTAATTGTGCTGAAAAATTAAGCATTTTGTAGTGAAAATGCAAATAGTTTCTCTTAATTGTATGTATTGTGATAGTAAGACAATGTAAGAGAATAACTGTCCACATTAAATTATATATAAATGCTAAAATAATTTGATATCTGTTTACATACTTATAGAAGTTAATCTTCCTGTAAGAAAACATACTCATGAGTACTCATTCTAAAGTAGATTTGCTTACTATTTTAATTTGAGAATGTAGATTTTTAAAATTGGAGATGAAAGAGGGAGAAAGATTCACTGAAGAAAGGAAAATCAATGCAGACAAAATGGAAAGGCATAATGGAAGACTGTGCTTGAAAAGGTGAGGGTTAGCTAAGATCCTGTGCAGAAATAGTTTGGCTGATCTGACTTAGATTTTACAAATTAGGTTAGTTCATTTAAAGTAACAGGAAGGAAGGCAAACTATGGTTTATGAGTAAAGATCCAGGCTGTTGCGTAGACAGGTTGTTTGGTTACAGAGGAAGCTCTCTTTGCAATCTTCTCCTCTTCTCCCTTAGTGAAATTAAAAGGAAGTCGCCAACTGAGTCTGAAAATTGGGAGATGCTGGAAATTTATGAAGAAAAAAGATAAGGACAGGAAAGTCTTCTAGGCAAGTGAGAAAGGAACTGACTCGGAATATGTAGTTTTAGAAACTTATATTGAGAAGTACTTATAATTAGATCCTACAATAAACAACACATAAACAATTAACTGGCACGGGCATGCTTTCGTGTTCCTGAGATGCCAGCCCCCATTGCCCTGGGCTTTAGGGATTCAGGGTAAACATTCTTTTTTAGTTTACAAATAATAGGCAACTTTACTGTATATCACAATCTTTGGGAGACAGTAATATTCTGGTCCAAATTCAGCAAAAATTGTATAGATCATCCATTGTAACAATTATGTATCGCAGCATGTCAAACCACTTCAAAACTTTGTGGTTTAAGAAAACATCATTCATTTAGTTCCAAATTCTATGGGTTGGTAAATGAGGCTGAGCTACATTGGACAACTCTCTTGCCACTCTCTGGACAGCTGCTGGTCAGCGAAACACTTTGCATTGGGAGATTGGCTGTCTGTCAGGGGCTTGAGAGCTACCATGCCATGTGATTCTCTTCATGGAGCAGGCTGACCCAGCTCAAGGCAGAGGTATCAGGTATCCCAGCAGCAGCAAGAGAGGAATCTGAAAGACCTTTTCAAGCATAGGCTTGGGACGTGTACAATATCAGTTCTGCCATATTCCACCGTGGCCATGTTTACAATCCATCCACACCTGTTACTTAATATTATAATGTCTTGCTTCTCATTTGACAAGATCCCACTTATGGAAAAGTGTTATCAGCTTTGTCTTCAAAACATATCCTACATCTGACCACTTCCTTCTATTCCTCTGCCACCGCCTCGTTCTCAGCGCCCATCTCCTGTTCCTGGGATTATTGTAGTGATTCCTCACAGATCCCCTTGGTACCTCCCGCTTTAATCCATTCCCAACCACGTAGCTAGTGATTATGATCACTACTCTTTCAGCAAAAACTCTCCAATACCCTGATACCTTCACTCAGAACAATAACTTAAAGTCTTTACAGTGACTTTAATTTCAAGCGTGATCTATGCCACCTCTCCATGCACTCTGTCATAGCTCAGAACATATTACCTACTCTAGTTCATCTCACTTTGATCTTGTCTTCTTTGTCCTTTCTCAAATATGCCAGGTAAGCCCCCAACGCCCTCACCTGCCTATATATTTGAAGTACTTAAGAAATGATATAATACAGAAATAAGATGGATGAATAAAAGGCAGACAACAAATTAGAAAAAATGTTTCAAGTCGAAGAATGAAATTATTTTAAAAATCATGAAATACTGGTCTACGAAAGCAGAAATATATAGGCATGCAATTTTTTATTTCATCTTCTAAATATCCACACGGTTTGTTTTCCCTCAGGTCTCTTCAAATGTTACGGTCTCAGCATGGTCTTCCCTGACCACGTTATTTTTAATCCTACCCCTTGATCCTGCTTTTTTACCTACCCTGGCTCAGTTATTATGTGGAGACAATGTTATGAACATTTTAAGCATACGAAGAAATTAATTCACATAAGACAACGATAAAGAATGTGCTATTCTAGCGTCCATTTTACAGGTAAAGCCGTTGAGGAGGCATATAGTTAAATATCTTAGATGAGGTCATGCTGTTATTAACTGACAAAGCCATGATACACATGTAAAGTCATCTGGATACACAGCCAGCTTTCTTAAACCAGTTCTTTATTCCATTGAATTGGCTCATGAACAGCATGGTGCATGCTTTAGCACTGTCATACTTTATGAGGCAGGTACTATTGCTAACGTGATTTTACAGAAGAACAAGTGGACACGTAGATGATTTAAAATACACTTTCAAGGTTACACTTTTTGTGGAGTCAGGACTCAAACCCCATCAGTCTCATGACAAAGCCCATATTCCAGCTGTCTATGCCACACTGTTTACCCTATGATCTGAACCTACAGTCTCCCAAATCCTTTCAGATTTAATTTTGGGTTCTACAACATGCTCCACTGTGACATGAAACATGATATTACAATTTTTTCTTCTACTTGGAACATTGTTTCTAATTACTTTGTTTCTGTCTTTTAGTCATCCGTTTTATTTCTGTATTATATCAGTCCTTAAATACGTCAGCCAGGTGAAGTGGCCTTCCTATGTACATATCATATCAATTTAAAAATCAGTCTTCATGGTTTATTTCTCACTATTGCTTTCTGAAGGAAATAGAAATCCTAAACCAGGCCTAGATTATCATGGTAGCTCCAGAATTTTACAATTTTACAATGACATACTAAGGGTTAAATAGATTTTTGAAATAATAAAAGAGATATATTTTTTAATAACAGTATGTAAATTAAATGCAAAGTTAATGCCTTAATTTTATGCAAGTACAAGGAGACAAATATTAACTACAATAACATTTTTTCCCATTTCACACAAAAAAATTGTGATTTCTTACAAGTTAATAGATAGAACAAATGTAAGTAAATCTTCTCAAGTCAATCCTGAGAGGTGGGGCTAGAGGGCTGCCTTGTTTGTCGCTTTAGGCAAGTCCTGAAGCATTTAGTGCCATGGAGAATTTTGACTGAAACCCTCTGCTACGGATCACTGGATTGTCGACATTGGAGGGATTCTGGATTTGCCATTGATTAAGTATATGATCATAACTAACCTAGGTTGTTTTGCGTGGCCTAACTCCTTCACCTATAAATTGAAGGTTACCTTAGGTGATGGTTGGTATCCATTTCAGGCATAAATTTATTTGCACAATAAATAATTAGCAAGTGTGACTTAAGTGTGTTCCTTCCTAATATATATCCTCCCCAGTGTATATGTATATTTTACATAGGTCATCCACAAGCTGTGCTAACACACACACACACACACACACACACAAATGGAAGCAGGAAACATAATTGAGCTGCAGTAGAGTCAAATGTCGTCTAAACTGCAAAGGTAACTTGAACAAGGTTATTGTCAGAAGCCACGTGTGAGACCGTAACTCAATATATGAGCTGACACAATGGAGCCCTCAAGATATCTGGAAAAAGGCGAGGCCCGGTGGCTCACACCTGTAATCCCAGCACTTTGGGAGGCTGAGGCAGGCGGATCACGAGGTCAGGATATGGAGACCATCCTGGCCAACACGGTGAAACTCCGTCTCTACTAAAAATCCAAAAAATTAGCTGGGCGTGGTGGCGGCACCTGTAGTCCCAGCTACTCGGGAGGCTGAGGCAGGAGAATGGCGGGAACCCGGAAGGCGGAGCTTGCAGTGAGCCGAGATTGTACCACTGCACTCCAGCCTGGGCGGCAGAGAGAGACTCCCTCTCAAAAACAAACAAACAATAAAAGATATCTGGAACAAGAGAAACAGGAATTCCAACTTGGTTTGGGTATTGAATGTTTGGGAGGTTTACAGTTATTTTATGCCTAAATATTTCTACATCATCTCAAGCCTAGAAATATCCCCAGTAATCTCAGAGCAGAAATGTAGCCTTGTAGGGTTTCTTGGTGTGGGAGTTTGACAGCAGTTGCTGACCTCTCCTAGAAACTCCGAAATGAATGAAAGATTTTCTCTCCATTTTGGGCTCTGAAAGTTGCTATGTGTTTGCCCTGAAAGTTTCAGTGGCCAGAGACTAATAGGTTAATTAGTGTTGCCAATTCCTGAACTATTCTTTTTCCTGCTTTTCACTTTGTAAGTCTTTAACTATACTTATCACTCAGTCCTCATTATTTTAAATCAGATCCTCACTACCAACTTGGTCAAGCCCAGTCTCTACTAAAAAATACAAAAATTAGCCAAGCATGGTGGTGGGCGCCTTTAATCCCAGCTACTCGGGAGGCTGAGGCAGGAGAATCGTTTAAACCTGCGAGGCGGAAGTTGTAGTGAGCCGAGATCGCACCATTGCACTCCAGCTGGGGCAACAAGAGCGAAATTCTCTCTCAAAAAATGAAAACAAACAAACAAAAATGAATAATTTTAAAACTTTTTATATGACTTTTAAAAATATTCTTCCCATGTAAATTATTTTTATTCAATAATTAATGAAATAAACAGCGTGCACAAACAGCTGCATAAGAAACAAGGAATTTTTGCCGGGTGCGGTGGTGGCTCATGCCTGTAATCCTAGCATTTAGGGAGGCCGAGGTGGGCGGATTGCCTGAGTTCAGGAGTTTGAGAAAAGCCTGGACAACACGGTGAAAACCTGTCTCTATTAAAATTAAAAAAAAAAAAAAAAAAGTTAGCTGGGCATGGCAGCCTGCGCCTGTAGTCCCAGCTACTCAGGAGGCTGAGGCAGAAGAATTGCTTGAACCCAGGAGGCGGAGGTTGCAGTGAGCCGAGATCGTGCCACTACCCTCCACCCTGGGTGACAGAGCGAGACTCCATCTCCAAAAAAAAAAAAAACAAAAGAAAGAAAGAAACAAGGAATTTTCACCCCTTTTCTGTTTTCCTTCTCCTCCCAAGTAGCATTATCTAGAATTTGGTGCCCAATATTTCCTGGATTTTCTTTTTAGTTTTACCATATCTATTATATCCATATACGTTAAGATGTAGATTATATTTTAAATATCCAAATATATGAATTGTCTGGTTATTTTGGCTACTGTCTTTTAATTTAATCTCATTGGGTCAGATGCTATTACTGTATGGAATAATTTTTGAGATAATTTCAATTACTGACACCTTTGTGATATATAGTTGAGTTCATCATATTCATCAATTTATGTAATTATCACTGTTAATATAGGCAATGCTTTCTTTACTTAATCACATTATTTGATAAAATGTTCTGTTTTGTGTGCAAAAAGAAATTTTAATTCATTGTATATCTCACACTGCTTTTTAAAAATCAATTCAGATAATTGTGTTTTCAGAATCAGCTCAGATAATTATTTGCACATTAATTCATTGCTTCTAAATGCTGTTACAATACTCCATCATGAAAATTCACCACTATTTTTGAGTCTCCTAGGAACAAACATGAAGTTTGCCTCCAGTTCTCTGATACCCACGAAGAAAGCTGTGTGAACATCTCGTACTGTATATGTCACTTTAGTATTTTACTTGATATTTTTGGGTATACCCAGGAAAAAAATGGTTGATTCACAGTGTATGTGTGACAGATTATAATATTGTTTATTATAATTTACTCCCATCTTTCTCTGCCCCCTGCCATATGACCAGCAGGACTTTCCAGTGGGAAGTGTATCTACCTGAATTTCTCATCTATAAAAAGTGAGCAAAAATGACATATTTTCACTTAATGTTGAAGCCCTAAGAGCTATTGAGTGTGCCCGATAGCTCTCTTGCTTTCTTCTTTCCACCATGATAAAACATATTCCAGACCTGGCATCCCACTTCAGCCCACAGCCCAGAAAGAAGACGCGTGAACACATGTGATACAGAGTTGAGCACAGCCACAGCCAACCAGCAACTGGCACGTAGTAGGAACAAGGTACAACCTTTTCTTATCGTGAACCACAAGAAATATGGGGACGTTTGTTACCACAGAGAAGCTTAGTGGAAAATTATCATCACAAAATGTTTGTAATTAATTTTTATAACTATGGGAGATTGGTTATTCATTTATTTTTCATATGGAGTCTCACTCTGTCACCCAGGCAGTGTGCAGTGATACCATCTCGGCTCACTGCAACCTCTGCCTCCCGGGTTCAAGTCATTCTCCTGCCTCAGCCTCCCACGTAGCTGGGATTACAGGTGTGCACCACCACGCCTGGCTAATTTTTGTACTTATAGTAAAGACAGGGTTTCACCATGTTGCCCATGCTGGTCTTGAACTCCTTGCCTCAAGGGATCCGCCTGCTTTGGTCTCTCAAAGTTCTGGGATTATAGACTTGAGCCACTGCGCCCAGCCAAGCAAGATTGCTTTTTAGAATACCCATCTACACACTAAGCAGCAATCCCTATATTGAAGCCAACACTTGACACAGTGATTTTTTAAAACACTAAGAGGAGAATGATAGCAAATTATTGTTTTACTTTTAGTGTCTGTGATTACAAATGATGTAGAGTATCTCTTCATGTGTTCATTATATGTTTTAAATTTCCTCTCTGTAAATTTTGTTAGGAAAGCATTTTGATTTTTTCATACAGTTTGCCTGCTTTTTCTATCTTCTCCTAAACGATCTCATCTCTTCTCCCCTTATTCATGATGCTGAATTTAATGTATATTGAGTCTGTCTCTGAGATTGCCATTTTGCTACATTGGTATATTTATCTATTATTGTGAAAATGCCACATTATTTTTATTACTATGACTTTCAAATATCTCATTAACTTCTAAGGAAAGATGCTTCCTCTTTTTTTCTTAAAACTAACCTATAGTAAATATTTTTAGTAGTCCGTATAATGTTATAAAGTTTAGCAAATCATTCAAGAAAGTTTCTGGCTCTTTATTGATAATCAATTTATTTTTAGATTTACTTGTGGAGTGCTGGTTTCTATAATATTACATCAATCGCATAAAATATGAATGACAAGAATTGTTACTGCTGCCAATTTGTCCAGTCTTCCAGTTGTTTAGTTCCTCTTTCAAGTTGCTGTTATTGCTAAGAATATCTTAATTTTAGTTACATTCACTAATTGCCGGTTACTGTTTAAAAGGAATTATTCTGTAGGTTGATCATTACATTTGTACATTTTTGATTTTGTTAATTTTTTTTTTTTTTTGCTCATCTCCCAAGCTGATGACAAAATTATCTTCAAATAATGACATTTCCATTATGTGCTAATGATAATACCTCCCTTCAAATCTTTTTACGTCCACCACAGGGAAGGCTGGGAACTGTTTTTGCACACATGGTGAGATGTCATGGCCAGTGTCATGTATCATATATCTAAGTAAGAAAAGGAGCACAGGTGTTCGATAACAAGAAACTTTGCTGCAGCTGCTTTCTCTAGCATGAATATTTGTTAACTTATTTTTTTCACCTAGTAAACAATAATGTACATAGATGTTTCTTAATAATTCTGTTTGAAAGATTCATATCCTGAATGAAGAATGGATTCTCAAACTTGGTGATGTATTATTAACCCAGTGGAAAATCAAAGGAAGAATCTAGACTGAATTTATTCAAAAATGTAAGATTAGCATTTTGCTGGGTCGTAACAAAATTGCTAAAATTTAATACTTTTATTTTATGCTTATTACCCAAAACTTACTTTCTGTCAAGTAAAAAAGTCATGATCTTTTAGCATGTAATGTTATTTAATATTGAAAACAATTGAATATCATAATAATCTACCAATACAAATATTCTAATAGAGTCTCCATGCATTCACAGTTGTGGATTTTGTATTAAAAAGTAAAATAATGCAGAATTGCAACATATATCTTACTGAAATAATTTTTAAAATCTGGTGAAGCAAGATATATGATCAGCAGCTTCTGGTCTTGTTTTCTTTGATCAACGTTAGCAAATTGCAATGGTATGTTTTGTACAACATTTATGTAAACCTGTAGGCAATGTTAAAACAATTCTTTAATTACTTTTATAGATTCCATTTAAAAACGTTAGTTATTTTTTATATGATCCAGCATGTGAAAACACCACAGCAGAATTGGACGAAGAAAACATTGAAGGCAAGCTACAGATGTTATTTCAAGGACAGCATTGGAAAGGGCATCGTCCTGTTAAGAGCTGAATTCAGTGTTTCTACTTTTCTAAGATCACTTTGAAATGGAAATGACAAGAACCGTTAATGTCTTGTCCAAATAAAAAGGTATACAGAAATCAGAGTCATGCTTGACAAGAGATAAGAGGCATTGCAAATACAGCTGGGATGAGCAAGTCTAACATGCATGTTCCCAACAGAATAATGACAAGATAGAATAGCCGGGGATTTTAAGTGGAGGTACAGAGGTGGTTAGAGATACCTTCTTTATGCATTATCTTGTAACAGTGGGCACATAAATATGTATTTTGTAAATAAGGATATTGTAGCAAACCTGTATCAAAATTGATATATACATTGCTATTTAGCTTTAGAAATTTCTCCAAAGATTTTCCTGCTTGATATATATTTGCTCTCTTAACTGAGGTACAAATTATTTTAATATTATACAGCCTTGCTTATATCATGTATAACAACAACCTGTATATGAATAAAGATGAAAACTGTTGAAGACTATATCCAGATTTTATGATAACTGTAAGTGCCAGAAATAAAGAAAGTAAAGGAAACAATATATTTAAAGATGTGTTCAGGAAATTTGCACAGCTATTGCAGATAGAGTTATGGTGTTGAGAATATTATTCTGAACTCATTCTAAACACTACACTAAGGAAAACCTTGATCTACTTTTTTCTTAACTTTTGTTTATCAGAAAGCTTATACAGGGGACTTCCTATAATATTGATGCTTGTTATCTTTCTTTTACTGTTATCTAGAGAGAGGACTTTAAAAAAGTAAATGTACTCAGCACTGTGTTCAACGAGGGAAACTGATAGCTCAGCGTTGGACAATTGAGACCAACAGGGAGTTTCTGCTGAATACAGATTCATTGATTTTTCTTCTTTTCAGAAAGATGCTACTCCATTTACTCTGTCAAAACCCTTGCTTCCAGGCCATGTAGGTGCATGCTGGGTGTGAAGAAAAATCACATGCTATCAGACAAGTGTCTGTGATTATTTGCTCTTTATTTAGACAAGAGTTTTAGAAAACAAGCTAGTCTTTAGCTAGATTACAAAATTAACTAAGTAGATACACAAATATGTAAATGGATTAGTTCACATAAGTTAATAAAAATAAGTTATTTAATTTATATTAACGTTCTTTCCATATGTAAGCTTTACCTTTTCAAAATATAAGTGCATATTTCATAATTGGCCTTTTTTCCAAAATGAAAACAATCTTTAGAAAAATTCTTTTGGAGAAAACTGTTAAGAAGTGATGTTTTTAAAACTACGACCACCTACAAACATCTTTAAAATTAACTTTTCATTGTATTTTAACTTTCTAAAGAGGCTCAATGATAACCGGGCGTGGTGGCGGGCGCCTGTAGTCCCAGCTACTCAGGAGGCTGAGGCAGGAGAACAGCGTGAACACGGGAGGCAGAGCTTACAGTGAGCCGAGATCGCGCCACTGCACTCCAGCCTGGGCGACAGAGCGAGACTCCATCTCAAAAAAAAAAATTAAAAATTAAAAAATTAAAAATTAAAAAAAAAAGAGGCTCAATGAAATGAAAATGAGTTTATAAACTGAAGCTTAGTTAATCTGTAAGGACATTGCATTCTATATGTTTAAAGAAAACAACAACTATGTTTTTCATCTTTCAACAATGTGAGCTTAAACATCAGTAAAGAAATTTCCATAGTAAACTTACTAAACTTAGATATTAGAAAAAATATAATCATGTCTATTACATAACTCGAATTCATTGTTTTATTGATTCGAAGCCAATGTGCCAATTCTACTTGGATTTTTGGGCATTTGATTGAAGAATGTGTGTTAAAACTCCAACTGTAAGTACCTTTCTTACCTATATAACTACTTCAAATAATTATATTTAAAATAGTTTGGATATAAAGGAGATGTCAATTTGTAGATCTTACCAATTGTCAGATATAATTGGCAACTATAATCAGATATAAGTCCTAGGATATAATACTAAGAATGTTGGGTAGACTGATGACATAGGGCCTTATTTAAGGCAATGGGAAGCAAAGGTGTCAGAAAAGGTGCCAGATTAGATACCCATGCAATTGTTGCACATACTGCTAGGTTTGTTGTTGTTGTTGCTATTATTGTTTTCATTGCCATTTTAAATAAAACAAGCAACGATTTTCTCTATCTTTACTAACTATTGAGGCTATAGTCTTCTTTGCCATGATCTTACCAGGATCAACCTTGGTTTATACTGCCACCTAAGTTTAGCAATAACTTTTTTTTTTTTCTCTACAAGACAAAGCTCTATTAGGCTGAAATTTTTTCAAAACTATAAAATGTCATTCCATCTTTATGTAAGTGACAACTCCTAGGTACATTTCTTTTAAAATTAGGTCGAGATATTGAGTTAAGTATTATAACATATTAAGGAAGGCATCATAAAATGTTTAATAATTGTTACATTGGCATCACAGGAATTCTCACAAATTACAGATTTGCATTGATAAATAAGGAAGCTATGAGATAAACAATAATTAGAAATAGACCATTGAAATCATAAAGAGAGCCATGTTTACTGCAGTCATATTTATGCTGCATATCCATTACTTATTTAGTAAAATGGATAGTTAAAAATAGATACTAACTATCCCCCACATCAGGGGAACATATAATTCAGTGCTCTTTCTACCTAATAGATCATAATCTAAATTAAATAAATATTATCTGTTATATAGAAATATATATATGTATTTTACATATGACCATGAAAATAATTATTTTCAAACCTTCAACTCCATAGCAGCTCTATACATTTTATCTGGATCTTGAGTCTTCTCGAGTTGTACATTAAGTATTTAAAGAATTGTTTTAAATCTTGCTGTTCATCTGAATACAGTGAGTTATTACTACAAAAGAAGATTTTGAGGACCTGGAAAATATAGTCTTCTTCTGAGTGTCAGACTTGAAAGAAATTGTTTTACTGTTTGTTCTGAGAAGGTGACGATTAATCCTGATTGTCATTTTCTATCCATAAGGAGGAAGGCAATTTGAGTAACATGCATATGGCTGAATGATTTCAAGAACAAATTGGGACACATTTTCCTTAGATAGTTTTGTAAATGATTTTGCACTATGAGGTCAATAGGATTGTAGCTTCTCAGGGATGTGATCTTGACAGAATAAAAGCAACTGCTTATTTTCATTAAAAATTCAAGGAACTCTGAATACTTTTTGAAAAAATCATTCAAATATTTCATTCATTTCCTCCAATATTACTCGGGCATTGTTCTGTATCCTCAATGACAGCTCTTCTCAAACTTTAATGTGAAAACAAATCACATGGGGATCTTATTAAAATTCAAATCTGACTCAGTAGGTCTGAGTTGGAACCCATGACTTCGTTTCCAGCAAACTCTCAAAAGCTTACACTGTTGTTTCTTCAAAACACATTTTGAGTAGGTAATGTTGATGCTTTCGGTTTCTTAAAAGACAGAGCTCTATGACCATCATGGGGGAATAGGTAGAATTCAACATCCTTCGGGTTTATGCTTGATCATAATCTTAATTATAGGAGGGTCGTTTTACAGTTTTATTTTCTATTTTCATAAGATCAAGGATTGTAGCCAATATTCTCTTTGATTCCTAAGAGAAAGCATTGATCCGAGTAGATTCTAAGACTTCAGATATTGTGACCAGTTTTTCTCTATTAGCTATCTCAGTAACTCACTGTTGATTTTGCATACCGTAGGTTCTCGTTAAGAAATCATATTCACTAACAGACTGCAACCTACAAGAAAACTCTTGAACTTTATGCAAACTTTAAAAATAGTAATAAATGAAAGCAAATTTTTTGAAAAACAAGAATACTTATGCTTAAAACTTTACAGGTTTACTTCGTTAAAAGTCCTTAGACATTCATACCTCTCTAAATTCACATAGCATGGCACCCAAACATAAAGCATCCATTATCCAAATGAAGAAAAAAATGGTGGTGAGTATGTGTGTGTGTATAATCAAGAAAGACAAGGATATGAACCGGGCCCATAACTCGTGGGGGTAGCTATAAATGGCATCTAAAGGACATCTGGTTCTTACCTCAGGGCCATACTACTAAGAAATACATACAAAAAGAAAAAGAGAAAGAAAATTGTCAGAATAAGATGAGATTTTGAACTTTTCACTTAAGCAGCTGTGTCGGAAATAATTTTTCTGCATGTTGTTCTCCAAGACTGTGGACCATTCCTTTGCAGCCTGCATTTTCTAACTGGTTAAAGAAAGTCACCTGACTTGTACTGCCTTTGTCTTTGCTCTAAATGACATGTAGCATCAATGTAATATTGGAATTTTTCCCCTTTGCTGAAAGTCAGAGAACCTTGGTGGTAGATTTGCTAAATTCACGTTCTTAGTGGTTTTATCTTACTTTATTTCATTTCATTTTTTTGAGACAGAGTCTCACTCTGTCACCCAGGCTAGAGTGCCGTGGTGCGATGTAAGCTCACTGCAACCTCCACCTCCAGGGTTCAAGCAATTCTCCCACCTCAGCCTCTAGAGTAGCTGGGCTTGCAGGCATGCCCCGCCACACCCAGCTAATTTTTTTATTTTTGGTGGAGTTGGGGTTTCATCACGTTGGCCAGGCTGGTCTCAAACTCCTCGCCTCAAGTGATCTGCCTGCCTTGGCCTCCCAAAGTGCTGGGATTACAGGCATGAGCCACTGGACCCTATTTGTAAAAATGCTTCTATCAGTATTTCTATTTAAACACAAGAAAGCCTTTTAAAATTATTAAAAAGTATTATAAATATAATTGTCTTATATGTTTTCTATATCAGACCCCAAATATACAATGAAATAAAGCAAAATGCACTACTACGCATTTTATTAACACTGAGAAAAGAAAGCATTTCTTGATTCATGCCCGTGGTTCATTATTTCACTTGCCAAAAATCAACAGAAGAGTAATCATCTAGACTAGCTTGATTTACAATGACATGGGGTTATTGGTTGAAAGATATCTGGACTGTTGCACCACCAAAATGATCTAAACCTGAGGCATTATTTCTTTGGACTGGTGCCCAGACTGTCTCTATCTTGTAAACAAAATTTTGTCTCAGAGTGCTTTCAATTTCTTTTCCACCTTGGATTGGCCATTTTTAGAAAATACTACTCTATAATGCTAGGATTTTTTCCCATGAACAATTTTTACATAAATGTGTTCCTCTTAAAATGTAGCTTTGTAACCCCCTTATTCAAGCCCAATAGGAATGAAGAAGGAGGGCTTGAGATTTTGTTCTCCTGATAACAAATTCCACCCTGGCTTTCAGCCTGCTCTTAGCAGGAAAGGAGGAAAGTCACAGCAAGCATTTGCCCCTGGAATACTCAAAGTCTCAATGAATAATTTCAGGAGACCAGGATTAATCTCTCCATGCCTTCTTTGCATATTGATGTCAGTCACCACAAAATGTCCTAAATAACCAGATTTTCTCTCATATTACAATGTCTCTCGCCTTACGGAATCTTACTTTCACAAAACACTGCACAAACTTCCACCTTTCTCCAAGCATAAAAACCTTTCCACTCCCCTTTCTGGAACTCATATCTCATCTCTTTTTTATTATTCCTTCTATTTTTTGCCCTAACTGTAACCTGGCTTTTCTCAAAAGATGTTGCTTCTGAACTGCTGGTACCACAAGTTGCAGCAATTTCTCTCCAAATCTCAAATCAGTTGATATGAAGATGAGGTTGTATTCTTTGCTCCTCATTGTAACTTACAGATCATTGCTCTCTTTCCCCTAAAACACTCCAAAGTTCAAACCTATGTTACCAGATGCTACCTACTTTTTCAGAACAGAATCCATATATCCTCACAAAATGTCCCCAGTATACCTAGAGTATATTGACTCTGGATTATTGTTCTTTTATACTAGTTACATCTTTAAAGTTCAAAATCTCCAGGGGTTAAGAAACGGCTTTGAAAAGGAGGAAAAAAAAAATGCCTTGTTTCTAACTAGAAAACCTAAAGATCTCCTTCATGTCAATAAGAAAAAGACAAGTCAATAGAAAGAGAAAAAACTGAAATGGCCAAGAAAAAATATAAATGTTAGTTCTTACTTTACTAGTAATAAAGTTGCAAAAAGCCGCAAAGACTACGTACCTACCAGATAGACAAAAATCAATGTGTTTGATAATTCCAAGTGATGGCAGAAATGTAGACCAAAGGAAGTTTTAATACCCTGCTGATGACACTGCACTGTGAAGGCATTTGTATATTGTATTTTCTAATAAAGGCAAACATCCATGTAGCCTATGGCTTATAGATTGTGTTTCTTGGTATTTAACCAATAGATGTATAACAACATTGTCTGTAATTGCAAAAACAAGGAAATAACTAAACATTTATCAGCATTTAATTCTGGCATATTTAGAGAATGGAGTTTCATGTGTCAATGAAAATTTGATTTTCTATATGCAAGAACATAAGTAGAATTTACAATTTATGCTAGTGCAATAAACCAGACACAAAATATGTGTCCCAATGCCTCCACTGATATAACGCTCAAACAAACCAATCAAAACTGTATTTTAGAAGATGCATTTTCAGGTGGCAAAACTATAATAGAAAACATTGAAACAATTTCAGTTGACACTGGAGCATGGGTTTGAACTTCATGAGTCCACTTAGAAACAGACTTTCTTCTACGTCTACCACCCCTGAAAGAGCAATTCACACCAGCACCCCCACTTCCTCCTTTCCCTAGGCCTACCCCATGTGAAGATGATGAAGATGAAGACCTTAATTAAGATCCACTGCCACTAAATGAATAGCAAATAGATCATCTTTTTTTTTTAGATTTTCTTAGTAACATTTTCTTTTATCTAGCTGACTTTATTATAAGGATAGAGTAAGTATACATATATAAAGCATGTGTTAATTCACTGTTCATGTTATCTGCAAAGCTTCTAGTCAGCAGTAGGCTATTAGTAGTTACCTTTTGCGGGAGTCAAAAGTTACACTTGGGGGCCAGATGCGGTGATTCACACCTGTTATCACAGCACTTTGGGAGGCCAAGGCAGGTAGATCACTTGAAGCCAGGAGTTTGAGACCAGTCTGGCCAATATGGTGAAACTCCGTCTCTTCTAAACATACAAAAATTAGCCAGGCATGGCGGCAAGTGTCTGTAATCCCAGCTACTCAAGAGGCTGAGATAGGAGAATCACGTGGGTGTGGGAGGCGGAGGTTGCGGTGAACTGAGATTGTGCCCCTGCACTCCAGCGTGGGCTACAGAGCAAGACTCTCAAAAAAAAAGTTCCACTTTGATTTTTGGCGGTATAGGCAGTGGACCCCCAAACCCAGCATTGTTCACAGGTCAACCGTATTGTAAATGTCACTTGTGGCCACCTCTATGAGATTAATGGGATTTTGATTGGTAAGGAGGATATGAGGAGCTATAAATTACTGGGAGTCTTCTACATGGTTTGAAATTACACAAATATTTGCTTCAAAATATTTGGTATTCATCA
The DNA here is from genome assembly GCF_009764315.1 of Trachypithecus francoisi. Classification (NCBI taxonomy): domain Eukaryota; kingdom Metazoa; phylum Chordata; class Mammalia; order Primates; family Cercopithecidae; genus Trachypithecus; species Trachypithecus francoisi. Next base: position 172,650,706 of record NW_022681454.1, on the reverse strand, counting down.
GTATATATGTTACTAAATATGCAGCTTCTTAAAAAATATGAAAGATTTGTATTTCATATAAAGCTTTGAAATTTCTTTGAACTCTGCATTAGTTTCCTATTGATACAGTAAAAAATTGCAACAAATTTATTGATTTAAAACAATGCAAATGTATTTTCTATATATTATCTACATTCCTGAATATCAGAAGCCTAAAATTAATCTCACTGGACTAAATTCAAGATATTGGTAGTGTTGCATTTCTTCTAGAGTCTCTAGGAGAGTCTATTTTCTTACCTTTTCTGACTCCCAGAGCTCCCTGCAGTCACTATCTTATGACCCTATTCTCTACCTTCAAAGCCAGCAACACAGCATCTTCAAATCTCTCTGTCTCTGCCTCTCTTTGTCTTTCTCTCTCTCTTTCTCTCTTTCCCTCCATCTTTTTCACGTTTTCTGTCCCATCTCTGTTTCCATCATGACATCCTCTCTGAGTCTCACCCTCCTGCTTTCCTCTCATAAGGACCCTGTGATTACATTGGGTCCACCCACATCATCTTCGATTATCTTCCCATCGTGAGCACCTCAGCTTGATCATATCTGCATAGCCTCGTTGCCACGTAAAGTAACATAATTCTAGATTCTGGAGATTATTGTGTGCACATCTTTGAGCGGCTCTCTCAGTCTACTAAACCTCAAAATTTTCTTTTAGCTGCTTATCCATTTCTGTTCTCACCAGTAGGGCAAAACATATCAAAAAATGTTAGGCTCCAGATCTCCACATCCTATAGAAATTCCCTTTTCCCATAGAAACAGCTTTATTCAGGCATTTCTGTCCAATATTGTACACAAATAGCCTTTGTTACCTATGTTGATACCAAGTCCAGTGCTTAGTTCTCATTCTTCGTTATAGGATCAGTAGTTGAACAAGTTGAATATTCTGCATTTCTGGAAACATCTTTGTTGTTTATTTCTTGCATATACTTCTACTAAGGCTGCTTCTGTTCAGACCTCTCTGATGGTCTCACCTCATCGCCCTGACCCCAGTATGCTGTTCGGAGCAAAATCCTTAGGTAGCTTCTCTTTTCTATTCACATCAAGCCCTTAGTTAATCTCTTCTAGTTTTATTTCTAGATCAATGATTCCAAAATGTGTATCTCCAGCCCAAACTTCCCCTCTAAGGAAGCTGACTCATGTCCAGCTGGGTTCTGGATCTCATCCTACAAGACAAAGAGGTATTTCAAACTTCATAACCAGAGCTGAACTCTCAATTTTGCCCACCACAAACTTGTTCTTCTCACTTCTTAAATGACAACTCCATTCTCTATTATTCCAACTCAAACACCTTGTAATCACCCTTTTCTCCTCCTTCTTACTCACACCTGGCATTGATTGCTTTATAAAGATTGTTTATAATCCCTTTAATATATGTCCAACATTTGATCAATTCTCCACACCTCCACTACTGGACTCCTAGTGCAGGCTGTCAGTTCAGAGACTAAGGCATTCATTCAGGCAAGAGGGGAATGCGCATTTTCTCATTTTATTTATTTATTTATTTTTGCATGTACTATTCTGTAGTCTATTCTACACAGAAAAACCTGAATCATCCTTTAAAAGGTATGAATCATATATTGCCACTCCTTCTCCTTTGCTCCCGACTCTACAATGTCTTCCTTTATCACTCCTAATCAAAGTCCTTACAACAAAACCCTACATGATCTGACCCTTTGTGCCTCTCTGATTTAATCTCCTTCTACTCTCTCCCCTTTCTTCCTCACATTACACCTATTGTATGGCTTCCTTACCATTATTCACACATTCAAGTATGTTCCTCTCTCAAGATTTTCCCCTTGATTTTTTTCTATTGGAGAGCCCATTCCCCAACACCTGCAAACTATACTCTCTGGCTACTTCTTGATAGTCACTCAAGCACCAACCAATTAGTGAGGCATTCCCTGAACACCATCAAAAAAGTAAGTAGCAGCAGTTCCTGACCAGCCCAGTCCTCATTAATTTTGTTTTATTTCTTTTCAGAACACTTCCATCATCTAACATGACATTTATTTATTTATCTATTTAAATTTGTTATCTGCTTACCTGTAGAAAACTATCTTACTGATTCTAGCAGGGGCTTCGTTTTGTTCACTGTTGTACCTCCATTTCCCTAGACCAGTACCTTAAGCATAGCAGACACTCAATAACTACTTATGGAATGTGCAAGTGCCTTAGTCAGTTTGGACTGATGTAACAAGAATACTTGGTGACTTAAACAATAGAAATTTGTTTCTCACTGTCTGTAGGCTGGGAAATCAAAGATTAATTGGTAGCTAATACTGTTGTCTAGGAAAGTCTTTTCCTGGTTTTCAGATGACTGCCTTCTTGCTGTATCCTCATAGGGCAGAAAGAGAGATTGTGTCTCTCATTTCTCTTCTTATAAGGACACTACATGAAGCCTCCACCCTCATAAGCTAATAACTTTCCAAAGGCCCCACCTCCAAATACCATCACAATGGAGATTAGGGCTTCAACATGTAAGTGTTGGGGGGATGCAAATATTCAGTCCATGGCAACAAGCCAGTGGTTAAGTGGATTACAACTCTCCATACTCTATATCAAATAAATTGGTTCTTGAAAATTAACAATGCTAAGATAACCAAAGTACACAGACCAATGTAAAAGCATTAGTGGGCCAGGCACAGTGACTCACACCTGTAATCTCAGCACTTTGAGAGGCTGGGGCAGGTGGATCACTTGAGCTCAAGAGTTTGAGACCAGCCTGGGCAACATACCAAAACCCCACCTCTAAAAATTAAAAAAAATTAGCCAGGCATGGTGGTGAGCACCTGTAGACTCAGCTTCTTTGGAGGATCGCTTGAACCAAGGAGATTGAGGTTGCAGTGAGTCACGATCGTGCCACTGCACTCTAGACTGGGCAACAGAGTAAGACCCTGTTCCAAGTAAGTAAATTAAAAATAAAACCATATAGTACCCATAGTTATTTGCTTCAGCTCACAAGAGACAAAGTGGCTATTGAAACATGAGATCTCTGGGAATGGACATCTGTGAATTGAGGTTAGTGTAACAGCACAGATTGTGCTTCTGTCATGTTTCATGATAAGGCTTTGCTGGTGTTTTTGGAACAGTGGGTCTTATTGTCATATTGGAGATAGAAGGTGCTACAAAAACTAAGATTTGGAAACTAGTGCCATTGGAATTAGAATTTTGCTACCATGTGTCCCCATATAATTTGCCCCCTTACATATGCTGAGGTGTTCTGGTGGCCTGCACTCACACTGTTACTTAGATTTATAACAAGGGCTAAATTACTAAAATTTACTGCTAGTCAGGCACATGGTGGCTCATGTCTGTAATCCCAGCACATTGGGAGGCCCAGGTGGGAGGACAGCATGAACCTGGGAATTCAAGACCAACCTAAGCAACACAGTCAGACTCTGACTTTATAAAAAAATTTAAAAATGAGCCAGGTGTGTTGGTGCGCAGCTGTAGTGCAAGCTACTTGGGAAGCTGAGATGGGAGGATCACTTGAGTCCCAGAGGTTGAGGCTGCAGCGAGTTGCAATCGTGCAAGAAAATAAATAAAATAAATAAATAAATAGAAAGAAAATTCTTTTAAAAAATTATAAAAATTTACCATGAGATAGTGTTATACAATCAGAATACTACTCTCACATCAGTCAAAAAGACCTTCTGACACATATACAGATGCAATGATCTCTAGCCAGCTGGTTGTGGCTCATACTAAACAACCAATTTAGATTTGCATGGTGAGTAATCAGCATTTTCCCTACTAGTGGAAATGGCCTTTGGTAACCCTTGCTGGTTCAATAGATAAAGTCCAGAATCCCCAAGGTCAAAAAATATTACAAAACAATATTTTGCCTATTACCTAACTGTACCTTCTTCTTTCTTATTTGATTTTCCTAAAGCTATCACCTTGCCCAATTGACTAACGGATTTTTTTCATGGGCCTCCCAGTTTGCTGTGCAATGCTATTAATTGGACCCTTCATCATTGACATTTAGTCAGGGTCAACTTTATGGTAAGCTGCCAGGGCAGTTTTACAGGGCCCTCTGCTTAGGGTTTAATGTTCTGCCTTGATCATCTTGAAATTTCACTTTGCATTTTGCAATGAATTCTGGTAGGGTAATGGTGGATGAGCTGGGGGTGTGCAGCCTCTGTTTACCCGAAGTTGTCACTTTTCCTGTTGCCACTCTAGCATGGGATCTTGGCAGCCCACCTCTTGTTGCCTGGCGCAGCGGTCCTGCTAGCCCTTTTTCTAGCTTGCTGTCCAGTGGGGTTGGGTACCTGCAGCCCACAGCATGTCAGTGCAAGGAATGGTGACCCATTGCCCAAATATCATTGTGTGTCTGGTGAGCATCCATCCACAGGTGGCATCTCTGTGAGCATGAGCCTCTCACACACCCCCATGCAGATACCTAGTATGGCCCAGCACAAAGATTTAAAGACCTTGGGAGTCATCTATCTGCTATGGGTCGGGGCAGTGAGCTTGTGAGAAAGCTTCTGTCTCAAATTCCCCAGACCCCTTCCAGACTGGGGTGTGGAATGTGAGTTTGGCGGCCGGCAGGAATGAACATTCCACATGACAGGGTGGTAGTCCCATGTTCCCATGAGGGTCCACACTCCGAGATTACCTCCATGCCTGGAATGTTCTTTCCACCAGCTTCTTGCCTGGAGGGAGCCTTTTTGCTCCTTCAACCCTTTTTGAGTCTGGTCTGTGATTTTTCTCTTTCTGGTCTGCTAGAGGCATCTTCCTGGATGAGCCCCAAGAAACAAATTGCTTAACGTTGCTTACTCTGCACTCAAGTTAAATGCTCTCATATTTCCACTTGAAACTGGCATTGTAAGATATAAAGATGAACAGCAAAATGTGTTCTAATAATTTAAAATATAAATTTTTCTTTACTTAAAACAACATTAAATAGCACACAAGAAAACTTACCATAAATCAAGTAAGAGGCTGTAGAGAAAAGGATGATCTGTGCCTTTAACGGCATTTATACCGAGAACTCCAGACTTTCCTTTTGCTGTAGGCTCTGAAAATTACGTAGCTGGACCTTATGGTGTAAGCCCTGAATGGCGTGTTGCCTTGATGTTCGGTAAAACCAAGTAGACTCAAATGAATGGTTTGACAAGTTCTCACCATTCTCGCCCTGTGGATAAGGTCTCCCGAGCCAAACAACCTTCTTTGTCAAGGGGGACCAGGCAACGCTCCCACCTAGGCCTCAGTGGCAGGATGCAGTTCTCTTTCAGACTGTGGAATTATTCAAACAAGGCAAGCACATCCTCCTGCAGGAACCAGGGGGCATCCTATCCTCTTAGCACTACAAAATCTGCCTTCTCCTGCCCCTTCTGGTCCACGCTGTTTCCAGAACAATCTCTGTGTGAGCCTGCATGGCATGTAATGTCTTCCTCTCCTTGGCTGTGAGCACATATCCCAAGAAACTGCTGCTGATCACGTTTAGCCTGTGTTGAGGGGCGCAGGTTCAGCCACCCCCGTAATCTTTGGGTAGGTACCCTGTCTCGCCAACAGAGGAAGAGAAGCCAACTACAACAGCTCTACCTTTGTTATATTAAAGAAATCATCTTTTAGCCTCATTTCTAGTCACTGGTGTGTTAGTTATCGATTGCTAGGTAACAAATTAGCCCCAAATTTAGTAGTTTAAAACAACAACCATTTGTTAACTCTCAGTTAACGCAAGTCCAGAACTTAGATGTGGATTAGTTGTGCACCTCTGGGTTAAGGTTTTTCAAAAGTTTGCAGTCAAGTGTTTCTCAGGGCTGAGGACTCATCTGAGGGCTTGAGCTGGGGGCAGATTCTATATCAAATTCATGCAAATGATAATTGGAAGCCTCAGTCCCATGTCTTTCCACAGCATTGTCTCTCAGTATGTCAGCTGGTTTCTCCTGGGCTGAGAAATCCAAGAGAGAGCAAAAGAATAAGAGAGATAAAAACCTAAGATAGAAGCTGTAGTCTTCTATAATCTAACCTCAGAAGTGACATCCTGTAGTATTTTATTTGTTAGAGGCAAGTCACTGTATTCGGGTCCCATTCAAGTGGTGAGAATGATACAAGGGTGTGACTATTAGCAGGTGAGGATAATTGGGTCATCTCGAAGTCTGCTTACCAAAGTCAGCTCCAATGATTAACATCCCTTTCACAGGCAAAATATTCTCCCTCCCTCCCAAGGTCTCTGTGACTAGTTTCCCAGAGCTGCTATAACAAAATAGTACAAAGGGATAATTTGAAACAATAGAAAGTTCTTCTGGAGCCTGTGAGTCTGAAATGAAGGTGTTGGCAGCTCCATGTTTCCTCTAGTGCTTCTAGAGGAAGATCCTTCTTTGCCTTGCTCATCTTCTGATAGCCCCAGATATTTCTTGGCTTATGACAGCTTAACTTTAATCTCTGCTCCTATCTTCACGTGGCTTTCTTCCCTTTATGTGTCTCTGTGTCTTTACATGGCATTCTCATCTCTGTATCTCCTCTCCTCTTCTTGTAAGGGTACCAATCGCATTGAGGACTGAGGGTATACCGTACTCCAATGTGACTTCATCTTAACTAATTACATCTGCAATCATCCTTTTCCAAATAAGGTCACATTATACGGTTCTGGGGTTCAGAACCTCAGCATATCCTTTTAGGAGACACATTCAACCCATATCAATCCCCAAATGCCTCAGTCTATTAAAATGATGCTCTATCTATGACATATATAAACATTTTTCCACAGTGTATATTTTATTTACATATCAAAAATCTATATAGTTTTTTATCTTATGAAAAATATAGTTTTGTTATTTTATTAAAGTTTTCTTCTTTGTATTATATGCTTTTTCTAAATTAAACAGGAAAATAAATAAATCTGTAACAAATGTATAACTGACATACAAAGCAGTCATGCAACTCCAAACAATAACAAAGACGTTGCAGAGGAGTTCTTGGAACCTATATATAGATGCATCCTATATTAGTATCTGGGTATCCATAATAAAAGATAGGAATGTTGAACATGCACTTGTTTTTTTGTTTGTTTGTTTTTGTTTTGTTTTTTAAGACAGAGTCTCACGCTGTAGCTAGTCTGGAGTGCAGTGGTGTGATCTCGGCTCACTGCAATCTCTGCCTCCTGGGTTCGAGCTATTCCCCTGCCTCAGCCTCCTGAGTAGCTGGGACTGCAGGCACGACCCACCACACCCAGCTATTTGTGTGTATGTGTGTGTGTGTGTTTTAGTAGTGATGGGGTTTCACCATGTTGGCCAGGGTGGTCTCCATCTCCTGATCTTGTGATCTGCCTACCTCGGCCTCCCAAAGCACTGGGATTACAGGCGTGAGCCACCATGCCCAGCCAAACATGTACATGTTTATTGCTTATTGAGAGAAAGTGAATATTGATTCAAACAGGTAAATTCACCCTTGGCTTTTATTTTAAACATTTAAACATAAGTAAACATTTACATATGCAGGTCTACTAAGCTAACTTTGGCTCAGCTATAACTGTGCTCTCATTCAAGTAACAAAAAAATGCAACTTGCAGTGGCTTAAAACACGTGTATTATTTTTCCCACATAACACAGTCTAGAAGTAAATGTAACCTGCATCAATTCAACAGATCAAAGATGCCAGCCTTTATCTCTCACAGTATTCTCTCAAAGTGTAATGGCTTTATTCCCCCATGCTTGTTACTTTTTGTTCCCAGACAACTGCTTTTGCTCTAAAAAAATACATTTATTTGAAAGACAGGATGACAGAGAAAAGAGCACAATGCTATCTACTCTTGCCCCATTTATAAAACAACAACAACAGCAAAAGAAAACACTTTCTACAAAACAAAACTCTCACTAAAAAAAAAAAAAATCTATGCATGTTTCAATGACCAGACGTGAGTCACACAGCCACTGCACTTGTGAATTCTGAATGGCAAGTGGCCATAATCGTCACAGTGGAGCTCAGTATTTAATGCAAGTTGATTTCATTACCTCTTTTTTTAAATATCGAAGATAAATTTATTTCTGTGCAAAATGCAGTGGAACATAAAACAACAAAAAGGGAGCTTTAATTAAAGAAAATGACTTTCTGACTAATATGCAAATATCACTAGTTGTTATGTTTGAATAATAGAGAGAAGTCATCATTATTTCTAGAACCAATATCTTGCATAGGCAATTTCTATAAGAAATATCTGGGCTGGGCGCAGTGGCTCATGCCTGTAATCCTAGCATTTTGAGAAGCCAAGGCGGGCGGGTCACGAGGTCAGAACTTTGAGACCAGCCTGGCCAACGTAGTGAATCCCTGTCTCTACTAAAACATAAAATAATTAGCCAGTGGGGGCTGAGGCACTGAGGCAGGAGAATCACTTGAACCCAAGAAGAAGAGGTTGCAGTGAATCAAGATTACACCATTGCACTCCAGCCCGGGCCACAGTGTGAGACTCTGACTCAAAAAAAAAAAAAAGAAAAAAGATGGATCTGGGCCGGGCACCACAGCTCACGCCTGTAATCCCAGCACTTTGGGAGGCCAAGGTGGGTGGATCACCTGAGGTCAGGACTTCGAGAGCAGCCTGGCCAACGTGGTGAAACCCTGTCTCTACTGAAAATACAAAAATTAGCTGGGTGTGGTAACAGGCACCTGTGAACCCAGCTGTTCGGGAAGCTAAAGAAGGAGAATCACGTGAATCCAGGAGGTGGAGGTTGCAGTGAGCCCAGATCATGCCACTGCACTCCAGCCTGTGTGACAGAGAGAGACTCTGTCTCTAAAATAAAAATAAAAATAATAATAATAATAAAATAAAATATGGTAATTTTAAAGAATAGAACTTTGTGCTAGCTTTCTGGTCAAAATATTCCCAAGCCTTACACATATATCCTGCATATCAAATGTTGCAACCACATCTGTCTCTATGTGACTCTGCTTTTGCTGAGATTATTTCTTATATTTTTCTTAGTTTATAACTGCTATTTTAATTATTCTGTACATTTTTATGTGTCTTGGATCAGTTTCTATCTAATATTTGCTTTGAGTCAGCCAATGACACAGCACTATACAACCATTAGGATAGCTGTCTAAATTATAATGCCTCAATGGTAATCATAGCATCTAAAAGAGATGTAGAGGCAGTTTGTTGACAAATGACAATTATTATGGTAAGTCATTCATAACTAGACATGGATTCCAGAAGATGGTTCAAATGTCTCCATTTTTCTCATTTATTTGCTTTGGGTACATACAGAATTGATATCAGATGGTCATTTAAGTGAAAAAAAAAAGTGCCTTTCTTGTTTCTTTCCTTATTATTCTTCATACTTCAATTCTCTTTCATTTTTGCTTTTCAATTCTCTTATTAGCTTCTATTCATACCAATGCCTAGTTCTAGCTTTTTGTGTGTATGGTAGTTATAGATTCTTACAGTTGGTAAGAATCTTCAGTATAGATTCTTCAGTAGATTAAGGGTTTGGGGATTATTCGGAATAAAAAGACAACACACAGTCTGAGATAAATATTTATAAACAATGTGTGTAACAAGGGACTTACATTCATAAAATATAAAGAACACTAAAAGCTCAACCATAGGAAATCAAAGCAATTGAAAAAGGACAAAGTATTTTGAGTACTTTATCAAAGAAGATTGCAAATGGTAAATAATTTGTATGCATGGAAGATGCTGAACATCCTAAGTCAGTAAGGAAATCCAAATTAAAACCACCTGAGATACTGTTGTATTCTTATTCGAATTGGCCTGAAAATGTTAATGTCAATTCCTGGCAAAGATGTAGAGCGACTGGTGCTCTCAAACATTTCTGTTAGAAATATACATGTCCAAAAGAGTGAATTCTGGCCGGGTGTGGTGGCTCGCACCTGTAATCCCAGCACTTTGGGACGTCGAGGTGGGTGGATCAACTGAGGTCAGGAGTTTGAGACCACCCTGGCCAACGTGGTGAAACCCCGTCTCTACTAAAAATACAAAAAATTAGCTGGGTGTAGCTATTGTACTGTTGAGCTGTCAAATTCTCATAAAATATGACATATATACACTTACCACACTATGCAAAAATCTCACTCCTTTATATTGATCTGAGAAAAATGAAAACATGGGTTCACACAAAATTTGTACATGAATGTTTATAAAGACTATTTCTGATTACCCAAAACTGAAAACTATTCCAATGTCCTTCATCTGTGGAAGGTATAAACAAACTGTAGAATACCTATGCACTAGAAAACTCCTTAGCAATAAGGAACAAACTACAGACACATACAATAATATGAATTATTGCAATGCATCACAAATGCATCATGCTAAATGAAAGCCAGACTCAAAGACTACATATCATATAATTTCATTTATATAATATTTTGGAAAACGAAAAACAACGGAAACAAAAATTATATCAGTTGTTATCAGGGGCCGGATATGGGGAACAAGAAGATTCTAAACAGGCATGAGTGAATTATAGAATGGAAATATTAAATATCTTTTGTTGTTGTTGTTGTTTTGAGACAGAGTTTTGCTCTTGTCATCCAGGCTGGAATTTGATGGCGCAATCTCAGCTCACTGCAACCTCCTTCTCCTGGGTTCAAGTGATTCTCCTGCCTCAACCTCCCAAGTAGCTGGGATTACAGGCACCCATCAACATGCCTGGCTAATTTTTGTACTTTTTTGGTAGAGACAAGTTTTGATCATGTTGGCCAGGCTAGTCTCGAACTCCTGACCTCAGGTGATCCACCCGCCTCAGCCTCCCAAAGTGCTGGGATTACAGGCATGAGCCACCATGCCCGGCCTAAATATCTTTATTTTAGTGGTGTTTACATAATATATATGTTTGTCAAGAGTCACAGAATTCTATGTCAAAAAATGAATTCTGGCCAGGTGCAGTGGCCCATGTCTGCATTTTGGGAGGCCGAGGTGGGTCAATCACCTGAGGTCAGGAGATCGAGACCAATCTGGCCAACATCAGTGAAATCGCATCTACTAAAAATACAAAAAATTAGCAGGGCATGGTGGCGGGCGCCTACAGTCCCAGCTACTTGGGAGGCTGAGGCAGGAGAATTGTTTGAACCTAGGAGGCGCAGATCTCATTGAGCCGGGATCGTGACACTGCATACTCTATCCTGGGCAAAAAGGACAAAACTTCGCCTCAAAAAAAATTTTTTTAAAAAGTGAATTTTGCTATATGTAAATTACTATCTTAATATTCAAAAATAGAAAATGATATAATTTCTTTGACTTCTTCCCTAATCTTTAGTATTGTAGTATTGAAAAAGCAATTTTTGTCCTTCCTTCACATTAATTTTACATTTTGCCTCCATATACACAGTAATCATATACACAATAATTCATATACACAATAATGTTCATTGCCCTTGGCATTAGTCTGTTCTCGTGCAGCTCTTAGTGCATACCCGAGACTGGGTAATTTATAAAGGAAAGAGGTTTAACTGACTTACAGTTCCACAGGACTGAGAAGACCTCAGGAATCTTATAATCGTGACAGAAGGGGAAGCAAACACATATTTCTTCATATGGCAGCAGGAAGAAGATGTGCAGAGTAAAGTCAGGAAAAGCTCCTTAGAAAACCATCAGATCTCATGAGAACTCATTATCACAAAAACAGCCTGGGGAAATGCCCCCATAATCTAATCACCTTCCCGTGGAAGGGAAGGTCCCTGCCATGACACGTGGGGATACGGGAACTACAGTTTAAGATGAGATTTGGGTGCAGGCACAGTCAAACCATGTAACTCTTTATACCTTCTATATTCATAATCAGACCACAGCATGATCCAGGGAGGCAATTACAATTTCTGAATTAGAAAGAGGAAGGTTACAAAACAAAAGAGGCAAAAGTTTTTTTCATTTATAGAGCAAACTATTAGAAATACATGTGAAAATAAATTGTTAAGTGTGCTGGTATGAAGAAGAGGCAACACTTTTATATCAGGATCAAATAATCAATATCAATTACCAGAAATTCTGAATTCTCATCCAGAAGGAAAGAAGTATTTTATCTGTTTAAGAAACTGGTTGAATAAAATGTGATTATAATGGTGGTTATCTCTAAATGAACTTGAGATACTAAGTTTCCTATATATAATGTAGAGGAAAAAAATGCAGAGCTTAGACACATAAAAACATTAAAATATATTTAACACACATGACCTATATTTGTATTTGTATTGTCAGTCATGGTTTGGAGTACACAACATTCAACAAGCCATTGGGGACCGATTGGTTAAGGTAATATCCACATTCTCGAAAAGTGAAGTAATTAGTGGCTTTTTTCTGTAGGCCAAGAATAAAAGTGAAGGAACAGCTATATAAATGGGTTTCCCAATATTAACAAGGATGACTGGATAGTGGAGTCACAAGTGGCAGTGATTAAATGACAGATAATTGAACAGACTTGTTTAATAGTAATAGACAAGAAGGCCCAAATTATACGGTGGTGTTAATTTTAATATAGAGTTTCAAAGTTTGAATACTATAGAGGCCAATATAAGTTTATCCTTGCTATTAAACCACAAGTTTTAAATTGTCTGACAAAAAGAAAAAAGGACGTTTGATTTAAATAAATTTAAGATTTAAATTTAAATTTTTAAACATAATATTTACAATTTTAGACTGGAGAGTTGTAGCCTATATCCCATTCCCTTAGTGGAACTAGTTCACACCCCCACTACCTCCTAAATGAGGGGGAAGCTGTGAATCTGTGAACCGTCACATTTATGTGCTTTATATATAGCTGCTAGTCTTTCCCAAATGGACTGAAAACAATTTAACCATGGACCCATGCACTGAGGAAAGGGAAATACCAAGACTTTAGGGGATTACTGAATACTGGCTCTGAAATAGTCGTAATTACTACAGAATTCAAATGACGTTCTGGTTTACTATCATAATGGGGGACTCAGAAGATAAATGGGAATTTTGACTTGAATCTATTCTCATGAGCTCAGAGTGTCCCTAAATGCATACTGTGATTATTTCTCCCATTTTAAATTAACTGTTGGCATCAACACATACAGACACAGGAAACATTCTTATTTTAGTTATGTGACCTGTGGAGTGGGGGATAGTGCTATAGAAAGAGCTAAGTTAAATCCCAAGAACAGCCAATCCCCTAGAATTAGTAAACTGAAAGCAGTATCACACTGATGGAAAAATGGCAGTTTCGTCTTCAGGAGCATCTCAATGAAACAAGTAGTGTGCAAATAAAGCTCTGATCTCTTTGGCAAAGGAAGAAAACTGAGAATCTACTTTTGGCATGTTATTGGGTACGGGCAGAAAGTTAACGCCTGATTATGGAATACTGAGTTCCCATGAGACAGACAGGATTTTAAGTTTACAATGTAGTGTGATATGAGTAGAATAGGACAAGTAGAGCAACTGATGAGGCTTTAGCCTCGCTTTTTGGAAAAAGAGTGAGCATGTTTTCTTTTGTGTGAGCAAGATTTACATCCTAGTAAGAATGATGTTGCTGTACTTGTTTTTAGATTGAGTTACAGGATGATGTGGTTACTGAGGGCTACAATGGACATTATTATTTTGCACTCTACCTCCTTTCCAATTTGTTTCTAGTGAATAGCCTATTGGATAAAGGCTAAAAATCTAAAAATGGATGTATTCTTTGCAAATAGAGATCTTGATACAAATTGGGTTTTATCACTAACATGCCCAAACTAAAGCATGGGATGACAGAAATGCCAAATTCCTGTTTTTTTTTTGTTTTTGTTTTTGTTTTCTGTATTTGCTGGCAAGTGGCTAGATTTACTATTCCATATTTATATATATGTGTGGAGACAATTGTAGTGGTGGTGTTGGTGATAACGGTGGCAATGGTGGTGGTGGTGGTGATGGTGATGGTGGTGATAGTGGTGGTGGCAGTGGCAGTGGCAGTGGTGGTGTTGGTGGTGGTGGTGGTGATGGTGGTGATGGTGGCTGTGGCAGTGGCAGTGGCGGGGACAGTGGTGGTGGTGGTGGTGATGGTGGTGGTGGTGATGGTGGCGGCAGTGGCAGTAATGGTGTTGGTGGTGGTGGTGATGGTGGTGGTGGTGGCAGTGGTGGTGGTGATGGTGGTGGTGATGGTGGTGGTGGTGGTGATGATGGTGGTGGCAGTGGTGGTTGTGATGGTGGTTGTGATGGTGGTGGTGACGGTGGTGGCAGTGGCGGTGGTGGTGTTGATGGTGGTGGCGGTGGTGGTGGTGATAGTGATGATGATGGTAGTGGTGGTGATGGTGATGGTGGTGGTGGCAGTAGTGGTACTGGTAGTGGTGGTGACAGTGGTCATGGTGGCGGTGGTGGTGGTGATGGTGGTGATGGTGATGGTGGTGGTGGCGGTGGTGGTGTTGATGGTGGTGGTGGTGACAGTGGTCATGGTGGCAGTGGTGGTGGTGGCAGCAGTGGCGGTGATGGTGATGGTGGTGATGGCAGTGGTGGCAGTGGTGGTGTTGGCGGTGGTGGTGATGGTGCTGGTGGTAGTGGTGGTGGTGGTGGTGATGGTTGTGGCAGTGGTGATGATGGTGACGGTGGTGGTGGTGGTAGTGATGGTGGTAGTGATGGTGGTTGTGGTGGTGTTGTTGTTGATGGTGGTGGTGGTGATGGTGGTCATGGTGGCAGTGTTGGTGGTGGTGGCGGCAGTGGTGGTGGTGGCAGTGGCAGTGGTGGTGGCGGTGGCGATGTTGATGATGATGGTCACGGTGGTGGTGGTGATGGCAGTGATGGCAGTGATGGCGGTGGTGGCAGTGGTGGTGGTGGTGGTAATGGTTGTGGCAGTGGTGATGATGGTGGCGATGGTGGTGGTGGTGGTGGCGGCAGTGGTGGTGTCAGTGGCGGTGGTGGTGTTGGTGATGGTGGTGGTGGTAGTCATGATGGTGATGGTGGCGGTGGCAGTGGCAGTGGCAGTGGTGATGGTGGTGGTGGTGGTGGTCGTGGTTGTGATGATGGTGGTGGCGGTGGTGGCAGTGGTGATGGCGGTGATGGTGGTGGTGGCAGTGGCAGTGGTGGTGGTGGTGTCGGTGGCAGAGGTGGTGGTGGCAGTGGCAGAGGTGGTGTTGATGGTGGTGATGGTGGTGGTGGCAGTGGCAGTGGCAGTGATGGTGGTGGCAGTGGCAGTGGTGGTTTTGATGGTGGTGGTGGTGATGGCGGTGGTGGTGGTGGTGGTGGTGGTGGCAGCGATGGTGGTGATGGGAGTGGTGGTGGTCACAGTGGCAGTGGTCATGGTGGCAGTTGTGGCAGTGATGGTGGTGGTGGTCGTGGTGATGGTGGTGGTGGTGGCAGTGATGGTGGTGATGGTGATGGTGGTGTGGCAGTGGCAGTGGCAGTGGTGATGGTGGTGATGGCAGTGGTGGCAGTGGTGGTGTGGTGGTCGTGGTGATGGTGGTGATGGTGATGGTGGTGGTGGCGGTGGTGGTGTTGATGGTGGTGGTGGTGACAGTGGTCATGGTGGCAGTGGTGGTGGTGGCAGTGGCAGTGATGGTGGTGATGGTGATGGTGGTGGTGGCAGTGGTGGTGGCGGTGGTGGTGGTGGCGTGGTGGTGGTGATGGTGCTGGTGGTAGTGGTGGTGGTGTGGTGATGGTTGTGGCAGTGGTGATGATGGTGACGGTGGTGGTGTGGTAGTGATGGTGGTAGTGATGGTGTGGTGGTGTGTTGTTGTTGATGGTGGTGGTGTGATGGTGGTCATGGTGGCAGTGGTGGTGTGGTGGCGGCAGTGGTGGTGGTGGCAGTGGCAGTGGTGGTGGCGGTGGCGATGTTGATGATGATGGTCACGGTGGTGGTGGTGATGGCAGTGATGGCAGTGATGGCGGTGGTGGCAGTGGTGGTGGTGGTGGTAATGGTTGTGGCAGTGGTGATGATGGTGGCGATGGTGGTGGTGGTGGTGGCGGCAGTGGTGGTGTCAGTGGCGGTGGTGGTGTTGGTGATGGTGGTGGTGGTAGTCATGATGGTGATGGTGGCGGTGGCAGTGGCAGTGGCAGTGGTGATGGTGGTGGTGGTGGTCGTGGTTGTGATGATGGTGGTGGCGGTGGTGGCAGTGGTGATGGCGGTGATGGTGGTGGTGGCAGTGGCAGTGGTGGTGGTGGTGTCGGTGGCAGAGGTGGTGGTGGCAGTGGCAGAGGTGGTGTTGATGGTGGTGATGGTGGTGGTGGCAGTGGCAGTGGCAGTGATGGTGGTGGCAGTGGCAGTGGTGGTGGTGGTGGTCGTGGTGATGGTGGTGGTGGTGGCAGTGATGGTGGTGATGGGAGTGGTGGTGGTCACAGTGGCAGTGGTCATGGTGGCAGTTGTGGCAGTGATGGTGGTGGTGGTCGTGGTGATGGTGGTGATGGTGATGGTGGTGGTGGCGGTGGTGGTGTTGATGGTGGTGGTGGTGACAGTGGTCATGGTGGCAGTGGTGGTGGTGGCAGCAGTGGCGGTGACGGTGATGGTGGTGATGGCAGTGGTGGCAGTGGTGGTGTTGGCGGTGGTGGTGATGGTGCTGGTGGTAGTGGTGGTGGTGGTGGTGATGGTTGTGGCAGTGGTGATGATGGTGACGGTGGTGGTGGTGGTAGTGATGGTGGTAGTGATGGTGGTTGTGGTGGTGGTGTTGTTGATGGTGGTGGTGGTGATGGTGGTCATGGTGGCAGTGTTGGTGGTGGTGGCGGCAGTGGTGGTGGTGGCAGTGGCAGTGGTGGTGGCGGTGGCGATGTTGATGATGATGGTCACGGTGGTGGTGGTGATGGCAGTGATGGCAGTGATGGCGGTGGTGGCAGTGGTGGTGGTGGTGGTAATGGTTGTGGCAGTGGTGATGATGGTGGCGATGGTGGTGGTGGTGGTGGCGGCAGTGGTGGTGTCAGTGGCGGTGGTGGTGTTGGTGATGGTGGTGGTGGTAGTCATGATGGTGATGGTGGCGGTGGCAGTGGCAGTGGCAGTGGTGATGGTGGTGGTGGTGGTCGTGGTTGTGATGATGGTGGTGGCGGTGGTGGCAGTGGTGATGGCGGTGATGGTGGTGGTGGCAGTGGCAGTGGTGGTGGTGGTGTCGGTGGCAGAGGTGGTGGTGGCAGTGGCAGAGGTGGTGTTGATGGTGGTGATGGTGGTGGTGGCAGTGGCAGTGGCAGTGATGGTGGTGGCAGTGGCAGTGGTGGTTTTGATGGTGGTGGTGGTGATGGCGGTCGTGGTGGTGGTGGTGGTGGTGGCAGCGATGGTGGTGATGGGAGTGGTGGTGGTCACAGTGGCAGTGGTCATGGTGGCAGTTGTGGCAGTGATGGTGGTGGTGGTCGTGGTGATGGTGGTGGTGGTGGCAGTGATGGTGGTGATGGGAGTGGTGGTGGTCACAGTGGCAGTGGTCATGGTGGCAGTTGTGGCAGTGATGGTGGTGGTGGTCGTGGTGATGGTGGTGGTGGTGGCAGTGATGGTGGTGATGGGGGTGGTGGTGGTCACGGTGGCAGTGGTCATGGTGGCAGTTTTGGCAGTGATGGTGGTGGTGGTGATGGCGGTCGTGGTGATGGTGGTGGTGGCGGCAGTGATGGTGGTGATGGTGGTGGTGGTGGTGGCAGTGATGGTGGTGATGGGGATGGTGGTGGTCATGGTGGCAGTGGTCATGGTGGCAGTTTGGGCAGTGATGGTGGTGGCGGTGGTGGCAGTGATGGTGGTGATGGGGATGGTGGTGGTCATGGTGGCAGTGGTCATGGTGGCAGTTGTGGCAGTGGTGGTGGCAGTTGTGGCGGTGATGGTGGCAGTGGTCATGGTGGCAGTTGTGGCAGTGATGGTGGTAGTGGTGGTGGTGGCAGTGATGGTGGTGATGGAGATGGTGGTGGTCATGGTGGCAGTGGTCATGGTGGCAGTTGTGGCAGTGATGGTGGTGGTGGTGATTGCAGTCGTGGTGGTGGTGGTGGTGGTGGCAGTGATGGTGGTGATGGGGATGGTGGTGGTCATGGTGGCAGTGGTCATGGTGGCAGTTGTGGCAGTGGTGGTGGTAGTGGTGGTGGTGGCAGTTGTGGCAGTGATGGTGGCAGTGGTCATGGTGGCAGTTGTGGCAGTGATGGTGGTAGTGGTGGTGGTAGCAGTTGTGGCAGTGATGGTGGCAGTGGTCATGGTGGCGGTTGTGGCAGTGATGGTGGCAGTGGTCATGGTGGCAGTTGTGGCAGTGATGGTGGTAGTGGTCGTGGTGGCAGTTTTGGCAGTGATGGTGGCAGTGGTCATGGTGGCAGTTGTGGCAGTGATGGTGGTGGTGGTGGTGGCAGTGATGGTGGTGTTGGGGATGGTGGTGGTCATGGTGGCAGTGGTCATGGTGGCAGTTGTGGCAGTGATGGTGGTAGTGGTGGTGGTGGCAGTTGTGGCAGTGATGGTGGCAGTGGTCATGGTGGCAGTTGTGGCAGTGATGGTGGCAGTGGTCATGGTGGCAGTTGTGGCAGTGATGGTGGCAGTGGTCATGGTGGCAGTTGTGGCAGTGATGGTGGTGATGGGGATGCTGGTGGTCATGGTGGCAGTGGTCATGGTGGCAGTTGTGGCAGTGATGGTGGTAGTGGTGGTGGTGGCTCTGGTGGAGAGGGTGTTCTGCAATGGCTTCCTGATACTTGGAGAGAAACCACACAATGGCATGAACCATTTTAGAAATAGTTCGAGTGGCAACCTCTAAAGAATATTCTTCCAATGCTTTCAATAATTTTATAAGCACCAAGTTCTTCTACTAAATGTCTTCTCTCCTTAATATACTTTGGGTGATTTCTGTTTCATGCAGTGAATCCCTGACTGGAAGAATGCACAGTGACATTAAAAATGTAAAAACTATAGAATGAAAAACAGAATACATAGTTTTAAGGCAGTGAATATAAAAGAATAAAAAGAGAAAACCGACTCAATTTAAAAGAAAGTATGCAAAGAGAAAAGAACTACAAGAAATACAGGACAAAAGAAAAGTAAACAGTTTGGGTATACAAAAATGTTTAAATACAATACTACTAAAACAAAGGAATATAGACAGACTTCTAAATTTATTAGGTTAACACTGACTGTTTAAAGACAATCAGCTACATGCTGTTCACAGAAAAATAACTCAAAATAGATAAAAAGAGGTGAGCCTAGTGTTCCATTAATGGAACGCTAAGTGCATGGGAGTTATTTATATCCTATTGCTTAAGGCCATCACCAAAGTCTGATTGCAAAAATTCAAAAAACTGCAACCTCAGGCATAAATGGGTTAAAGTATGAATAAAATATATCAAGCAAATGCCAATCAAATGAAAGTTTGGGTAGCTTTTCTTTTATGCACTTAATAATATATGTTCAACATATATAAATTGACAAAAATACATGGAGACATTAAGAAATACATCAATATATTGAGACATTTGAAAATGACTTTCACACATAATTAATCCATTGGTCATACATAAGAGCACATACACAAAAACAGTGACAAATGCCACATAGATTCAAAGAGCATAATTGACAAGATGTGTTTAATGGAAATATTAATATAAGGATTCCTGCGTTCAGCAATTACAGGAAACATATTTTTAACACACATATCATACTTTTTTAAAAAAAAAAGTCAATAATAAAAGCAGTCATAACATTTAAAAAAAGAATAAAAAAATGAAAACCTTAAGTAACAGGCAGAATGCAGTGTGATGTAGTTCGAAGTAAGCATCTGAATTTTCGCCTGTGGATTTCTAATGGTTCCAGCACCATTTCTTGAAGAGACTATTCTTTTTTCCCCTGTTGAATGGTCTTGCCGCTCTTGCTAAGTATGTTGATGATGTATGTGTGGGTTTATTTCTGCACCGTCAATTCTATTTTATTGATTTATATGTCTATCTTTGTGCCAGTACCAAAATGTCTTGAGCACCACAGCATTGTAGTAAGTTTTAAAATGAGGAAGAGTGAGTCTTCTGTTTTGTTCTTCTTTTGAAGATTATTTTGGCTTTTTTCATTCCCTTGCAGTTGTATATAAATTATCAAATCAGCTTGTAGTTTTCTGTACAACAGCCATCTGGGATTTGAGGGAAATTTTGCTGAATCTGTAGGTCAGTTTGAGGAGCATTGCCTTATTAACAGCATCAAGTCCCTGATACATTAACATGGAAATTTTTCCTAATTGCTTGTTTTTTTCAGCAATGTTTTGTAGTTTTCAGAGAATAAATTTTGCATTTTTAATTAAATTTATTCCTAACAATTTTGTTTTCTTTAACACTTTTGTCAGTTGAGTTGAAAACATATAGAAATACAATTGATGTTTTATATTAATTCTTTATTCTGCAACTTTGCTGAACTCACATATTTGTTCTAGTAGTTTTTTAGTGGAATCCTTAGGATCAACTATTTACAAGATTTTATAATCTGTGAATAGAGATAGAATTACTCCTTCCTCTCTATTATAGGTGATTTTCATTATTCTTTCTCTTGTCTAATTGCTCTGGATAGACCCTCTAGCATAATGTTAAATGGGGTTGGTGTTAGTGACATCCTTTTTGTGTTCCCAAGCTTAGTAAGTAAGCCTCCAGGTGTTCATCATTAAGTATAATATTAGCCATGGGTTTTTCATAAATGCTCTTTATTAGGTTGAAAATATTCTCCTCTATTCATAGGTTGCTGTGTGCTTTTTATAATAAAAATGCATTGAGTTTTGTCAAATGCTTTTTCTGAAACTGTTGAGATCATTATGAAATTTTTGTTTTTTATTCAATTGATATGATGTACTACATTGATTGATGTTTGAATAAGCCAGCCTAAAATTCTTTTCATCTCTCATTGACCATGGCATATGAATCTCTCTATATGTTGCTGAGTTTGACTTGTTAGTATTTTGTTGAAGATTTTTGCATCCATACTCATAAGAGATACTGGTCCGAGGTTTTAACTCTTTATGATGTCTCTGTCTAGTTTTCATAGCGGGGTAATACTGGCCTCATAAGTTTGGGTATCATAGTAATACTGGCCTCTTAAGTTGGAAAAATGTCTCTTCCTTTTCTAGCTTTTGGAATAGTTTGTGAATAATTGGTATTGATTCTTTAAATATTTGATAAAATTCAACAGTAAAACCATTTGTACCTGGGATTATTTTATGGGTAGGTTTTTAGTTACCGCATTTATCTTTTCACTTATAGATTTACTCAGATTCTCTAGTTCTCCTTAGTTGGTTTTGCTAGTTTGTATCTTTCTAAGAGTTTGCCAATTTCATCTAAGTTACCTAATTTGTTTGTGTATAGTTGTTTATAACATTCCTTTATCTTTTTTTGTTTCAATAAGATCAGTAGTAAATGTCCTCTCTTTCATTTAAGATTCCAAAAATTGAGGCTTCATTTATTTTTCATCTTTGATCAGACTATCTAAAGGGTTTTTAATTTTGTTAGCCTCTCCAATGAATCAGCTTTCAGTTTTATTAATTTTCCCTATTGTTTTTCTATTTTTTCATTAGTTTCTGTTCTAATCTTTATTATTTTTTCAGCTCACTTTAAGTTTGCTCTTCTTTTTCTGGAATTGTAAGGTGAAAGTTTAAGTTATTCATTTGAGATATTTCTTTTTCTTAATATAGACATTTTGGAGCTATACATTTTTCTCTAACTACTGTTGTAGCTTCATTCAAAAGATTTAATATGTTGTGTCTACATTTTCATTCATCTCAAAGTATTTTCTAATTACCCTTTGATATTTTATTTGATCAATTGGTTATTAAGTAGTGTGTTATTTAATTTTAAATAGTTGTGAGTTCCCTTCCATATGGTCAGAAAGTATACATTTATCTCTATCCTTTTAAATGTGTTGAAGTTTGTCTTATGGCCTAGAAGATATCCTAGAGAATGTTCCATGAGCGCCTGAAATGAACGTATATTCTGTTGTTGTTGGATTGAGAGTACTTTAGATATTTGTTAGTTCTATGTAATTTTTGAAGTCTTCTATTTTTTAATCTTCTGTCTGGTGGTTTTATCCATTATTAAATGTGTAATGTTGCAGGTTTCTAGTATTATTATTGAATTTTCCATTTCTCCTTTATTTTCTGTAAGTTTTGTGTAATGTATTTTAGTGCTAGGTTATTAGATGTATAGATGATTATAAGTATACATTTTTGAGGAATTGACCTTTTTATTATTATAAAATATCTATCATCTATCATTGTCTCTGGTGACATTTTTTGTTTTAAGGTCTATTTTGTCTAATATTACTATAGTCACTCTAGCTTTCTTGTATCTGCTGTTTGCATGATATGCAGGTTTCCATCCTTTGATTTTCAATCTATTTGTATTTTTGAATTCAAATCGTATTCCATGTAGAGAACATATAATTATATCATATTTTTAAATCTGGCTTGACAACCTCTGCCTTATGATAAGATTGCTTAACCCATTCACATTTTATGTTACTATTGACATGGTTGACAACATCTTCAACTATATCAACTAAAAATTTTTAGTTTTGTTTCTATATCTCTCACGTATTTTTTGTTTCAATATTTCCTATTCTGCTTTTCTTTTGCAGTGAAGAGTTTTTGATATAGCATTTTGATTTCTTCAGTGATTTCTTCATTAGACATTTTTGTGTTAATTTTTCTGTTTTGTTTTAGTGGTTCCTCTAGAATTTACAACATACATTGTAACTGACAAGAATCAACTTCCCATGTATACTAACCTAGCTCCAGTGATATATAGAGATGTTACTCCTACAGAGCTTTATTCATTTTCCTCTATTGTGTTGCATCATTTTATACATACTACACCTATTAATGTTACAATTCCAACAATACGTTGTTATATTATTTTACTATATGTAGCCATTGCCCTTGCCTAATACAGCATTTCCTCATCTATCTTCTCTGTGTTATTATTGTTAAATATATTACACATGTAACTTTTCTATATATTATAGTATCAACAATGTATTACATACTTATATTTAATAAAATGCTTTTTATAAATCTGTAAAGAGAAGAAAAGAGGAAAAAGCATGCCTGAAAACTCTCTTGTACAATTACATAGCTAGATTAATTGTTGCACTTTGTTTTTTCCTGTGAATTTTTATTACCAGTGGAATCACTTGCTTTCAGCTGGAAAAACTTTTAGTATTCTTTGGCAAATATATTAACAGAAAATTATCTCCATTTACGTTTATGTAGGGAAGTCTTTTTAACTTTTATTTTTTAAAGATTCGCTGGACTTAGAATTGTTGGTTGTTTTTTCCTTAGAACGCTTAGAATGTATTAACCCACTGCCTTCTGGCCTCTAATGTTCACACTCAGGATACAACTGTTAGCCTTAGTGAGCTTCTTCTCTAAGCAATGCATCATTTTTGTCTTGCTCCCTTCATAATTGTCCATGTGTTTGATATTCAGCACTATTACTATGATGTGTTTATTTGTAAATCTCTTTGTGTTTCTCCTGCCTGGGGTTTGTTCAGCTTCCCAGTGAAGGAAATCAAAATATTACACCCCAAAATATGGCTCATTTATATAGCAAATATTTTGAATTAAAAATCCTTTGAGAACAACAAGCACTGGAAGAAACTTTTCCTTTGTGTACATAAAAATAGGACTAACCCATGAAAGAGAACAATTATCCTTAATCCATTCCCTGTAATCTTATTATCTGTTAAAGGAAAGAAGACCAAGAATGTAACCACAACTGTTCAAGTCCTTCTTCAAGATATTGATTGTTTCCAAGGTTCATTTAAATTCCAGAGAGCAATTTACAAGTTAACTTCTGTTTCTCAGTCTAATAATTGTTCCTAGTGATCATTTATTGCTCCACAGTAGAAATCCTTTTCTCCAGCTTCCATGATTTGTCTTACAAGGATCCAAGCCTTCATTCTTTCTATAACCTCAAGATTGTATGTAAGTTTATATAACTCATCGAGAAGTTGCTTCTTCATTCGGAAGGCTCCTGTGTAAACACGTTAAACAAATCGGTGTGCTTTCTCTCCTGTTAGTCACTCGGCCTCCTGTCAGTGATTTTTCAGTGAAGCTTTACAGGGCCAAAGGCCTTGGTGCCCACACTGGATATGTAATTTGTTTGTCGATAAATGAGGGAAGTTTTCACATATTATTTATTTGAATATCTTCTCCACTCCTTTTACTTTCTTCTCCCATTTTGTTGTTTTCATTATGCATATAAGCATTAGTGTGCTTAATAGTGACCGTCATTTCTCCAAGATTCACGTTATTTTTCTTTATTCCTTTTTCTTTCTGCTTTTTAGCTTACAAAATCTCTGTTGGTGTTGGTCAGTCTTCAAGTTTGCATAGACTTTCTCCTGCCAGTCTAAATATATTCTTGAGGCCATCTAATGAAGTTTAAACATTTCAGTTATTAAACTTTTTTTTTTTTTTTGATGAGTCAGAGTCTTGCTGTCACACAGCCTACAGTGCAATAATACAATCACAGCTAACTGCAGCCTTGACCTCTTGGGCTCAGGAGATCTTCCCACCTCAGCCTCCAAAGTATCTGGGACTACAGGCATGTGCCACCTCACCTGGTAATTTTGTCAGTTTTTGTAGAAATAGGGTCTTGTTATGTTGCTGAGGCTGGTCTTGAACTCCTGGGCTCAAGCAATATACCTGCCTCGGCCTCCCAAAGTTCTGGGATTATAGGCCTGATCTACTGTAATTTTTAAATCCAGGATTTTCATCAGGTTCTTCTTTTATAATTTGTCTATTAACAATCATATTTGATACAAGAGTGTCATTATACCTTGGCTTATTTCCTTAATAATGGTTTCCTTTAGTTCCGTGAACATGTTTATAATTATTCTCTTGGAGAATTTTTCTGATATATCTGATATGTGGTCATCCTCAAAGACAATTTCTGTTCCCTTTTTTCTTAGTTTTGGGGTTATGCTTTCTTGTTTTTTGTTAGAATTTTTTGTTGAAAATGGGAAATTTTAAACAGTATATTGTAGAATGTCTGGGTATTATTTCTTCTCCTCCCACCCCTCCCAGGATCTTTGAATGTTTTTACTTATTTATTTGTTCTGTGATGGACTAGATCATTTGCATAAACTTGACCTTTCCTTCCACAGGTTAAAACTCATGATATTAAATCTAAGGGAGGGGCAGCTTTGCATCTGCCTACAATCACCCTGGGATGCAATTGTTTGGGTTTATTTCTCCTCCTCTCTTTCCTAGACTATACAAAGCTGTTAAACTCTACTCATTGCCCATTCACTGAACAAGTGCTTTCAACAATGCCTTACAGCATAAATTATTCTACAAAACAATCCAGTCACATTATAATTCCTTTGAAAATAGTTTCCAAGGTCAGTGTTAGATACTTGTTTTGACCCCGTTATCCGAGCAGCCTTATTCCCCAGTTCTGTCCTGCAAACTATCTTGCCTACAGATTAGCTTGTATCTTGAATCTGCTCTCAACTCTCTCTCACTACCACTTCCACTGTTCTTGAGAACACCCTTAGGTTTGAGTTTCTCTACTCTCTGCTTCAAGTGAATTCAGACTTTTGGAAAGAGATTAGGAGTCATGTGCTTTAAGATCTGCTTCTCTCCACAGACAAAAATCTCCGAACAAGTACTCTGGATCTGTAGGTGTGCACAATATCAAGGTTTTCTTTGAGTGACAGAGAGAAACTCCTGCTCTAGAAGCTAAGCACTCGGTGGAGAGTGGGGCAGCATCCTGAGGACCTCTCAGTTTGCCTCTCTTGATGTGGAATCACTGCCTTTGAGCCAGGGAAATGATGATGAGGGCCCAGTTTTCATAGCTGACTGTACTCACTAGTAGAACTAGGTGGCATAAGAGACCTACCCAACCTGTCAACTACGCTTGCCCAGAACTTAGCCCCAGCAATAAGTAGGTGTTACAGGATGAGAAATTCTGATGTTTGGTCCTCAGAGAGGAAATCCATCTAACTGATTACTGATGGCAAAGGAAGCCCTGTATTCTTGACTGCAGCTCTATTAAGTAGAGTATGCAAATCAATGAGCTAGGAGACAGGAGCCAGGGGGAAGACTTGGGTCAAATACCACAGACTCTACATTTTACTGAATCTTTGTAGATTTCCTTGATTAGATGTGTAAAAGGAATATAAAAAAATCTCAGCACCCGAAACTCACTAGGCCAATGGGAAAAGTTAAGCTTGGGAACCGAAATACACAAAAGCTGCCTTTTATTTTGTTCCTAAATAGATAGCTACAAAGATAAGAAGGTCACATATCTCCCCACACAGCCCCCCTCACGAATCACT
This sequence comes from Trachypithecus francoisi, assembly GCF_009764315.1. Taxonomy (NCBI): domain Eukaryota; kingdom Metazoa; phylum Chordata; class Mammalia; order Primates; family Cercopithecidae; genus Trachypithecus; species Trachypithecus francoisi. The sequence goes on along the minus strand of NW_022681454.1, from coordinate 172,624,544 downwards.
AAAAAGGAAATTCCTTGCGGGCCTTAAGATTTTTATCCCAAAACAGAGTTCTGTTGACTTTCACCCTGACGGCAAATTAACAGCCTATATTTCCAGGTACGGGACAAAGACGGGACTAGATATCATTCCTCTGCTCATCTAAGACAGATGCCTGTTTGACTGCTTCTTCTACCCTGTGTTTACTTCATCTTACGTAAAATTTCAGATTTACTGAGTGGAGACAAATGCATAATTGACGGTTGCACTGCCCTCCTTTCACATGTAAGCTGTGGATTCACTAAGCACTCATCAAAGTGACAAAAGAATGTAACCCTTTGCCTTTTTTGTTCACCTTTCTCTCTCTCTCTCTTTTTTTTTTTTACTTTCCTCTTTCCCTATTGCCCACTCTTTTCCCTTTCAATGTTGAAGTCCTAACATTCTCTTTGGAGAAAGGATGTATCACAAATGTTTCTGTGATTTATTTTTCCTTTTTCCTGGATGTGTCCTCAACTTTGGGAGAATAAACCTCTAAATTGACTGAGACTTGCCTCAGTCATTTTCTTTGGTTTACATATGTTTCTTCATTTGCTGTTTTCTCTTAGGATGATTTCCAGAGAATTTAAATGGCAGTTTTTATTTATTTATTTATAATTTTTGCCAGTTTCACTAGGGAGCAGTCAGCAGAGCTCCTAGCACCATTATGCCCGCAGTTAATCTCCTTCTCCAGTATTCCTTGACATACATCAGCAACAGACATAAAATAACATTTAAAATATAAAGTGTTTGTAATTATAGAAATATTAGCCACCTAGGAATGCAACTAACAAAAATATGAATGTGCCATTTGTGAAGATATAAAATGTTATTGTAACATAACACAAAGTCCTAAATAAATAAACACATATATTTATAGATAACTGGTACATTATAATATATTTGTCAAATCTCCCCAAATTGATCTTTGGATTTCAATGCAATTCCAATGTCAATATTTGTGGCACCCAAAAAGACAATCTTTGAAATTACAATGTAATTTTAAATTGTTTTGTAAAACCAGTTTAAGTGAAAAAGCTGAAGAAAGTGTTTTGAGTAAGATTATTTTATATGATAAGTAACACATTTAAGAAACACACAGGCACACACATAAACACACCATGTACAGTGAAGATATATGTCAAAAGAACACAGGAGTCAAAGGACTCCCAATGACCTGAGCTGGAACAGCTTAAGCAAGAAAATAAATAAAGTACTATTGGATAATATCCTGATAACAAAGAAATATGTATGACTCTACACTGACATAAAAGGATAAAAAATAATTAACTATGAATGGGTAACTAATGTCCCATGCAGAAAAATTGCAAATAAGGAAAGTAAATACATCCATTATTGGAGATATTGGACATATATGTGTATATATATATATATATATGTCCTTCATCCTCAAGGAGATAGACAATAACGTCCCCTTTCTTAGGTATGGGCTGCATGCAGTGCTCTCTTTCCAAAGAGTCAAGTATGGAAAAGAGGCAAAAGATTAACTTGGTGGTGGAGAAGCTTTATAAGTACTGCATCAGCAAGATTATCAAGGTTAACATAGTATATTATAATGTGTATATATTTATACATATAATTGATATAATATATAATATGTAATATAAAATAACTACAATATGTAATATATCTCATTGTATATAATGTATTAATGCAAAATTGATGAGAAATCCAAGTGGTGAGAAACATACAACAGGTTCTCAATATAGTTAATAATTAGGCAAATATAAAACTAATACTGAATTACTCCTTTTACTGTATACCAGACTAACAGAAATTAATAACCTGGAAAAACCAAGTTCTATAGATGATGAGAAGCCATTATAACTCTTAGTTAATGCTAAAGGAAGTGGGGATTTGGTAGAACCACTTTGGAAAACAATTTGCATTCTTTCAAAGAAACCCTGTACTTTACATACTATGTGAAATATACAATCATTACTGTAAATATCCTGGTGAAATTCTGTCATATTATCTCCAGGGAACATTTACAAAAAAAAACAAAAAACAAAAAACTTCTTTTGCAGTATTATTATTTGAAATATCTTTCTGAAACAATCCAAATGATCAACAATAGAATACATTTCAAAATTCATAGTCTCAATAAAATAAAATACGACAACAAAATGTAATGCCAATTTTAACAAAAGAAAGTCAAAGAAAAATGCATTGAACATGCAACCACATTTGTAATGCTCCCAAACAAATAAATCAAGTAATAGATATAGGAGTAATAACTTTGTTAATAACGTAAAAGAAAACCAAAATATATGTCAAGAAATCCAACGGTGTGTATACCTTAGGTAAAGGAAAGCAAGAGGATAAAAATCAAAGAATAACACAAAAATATGTCTTGTATATATTTCTCAAACTCATTTTTTGAAAATAAATGGTTTTTGCCTAATTCTAAATTAGACAGTTGGATTGGGGGTACTTGTTGCATTATATTGCTTTCCTGTCCATTCTTTCCTCACATATATGTTGCTATTTTTTAAATATTGCATGATTAAATTTAAAATTGAATTTTATGCATGCTGAATTGAGAAGTATTGTCATTCAAGGATATTTTTGTTATAAACAGTAAGAAAATTTATTTTTAAAAAGTTAATAATATTTTAATTATCTTGTTTTCAATTATATGAAAACAACTAAAGGTCCTTCACAGCAGCCGTCCACAACCTTTTTGGCACCAGGGACCGGTTTTGTGGAAGACAATTTTTCTATGAATGGAGGAAAGGGTGACTGTTTTGGGATGAAACTGTTTCACCACAGATTATCAGGCATTTGATTCTTATAAGGAATGTGCAACCTAGGACCCCGGCATGTGCAGTTCACAGTAGGCTTTGTGCTCCTGTGAGCATCTAATGCCGGCTGATCTGACAGGAGACAGCGCCCAGGCAGTAATGCTAGTTTGCTTGAAGCTCACCTCCTGCTGTGTGGCCGGGTTCCTCACAGGCCACCAACTGGTACCAGTCCGTGGCCAGGGGATTGTGTACCCCTACTTACAGCTTCCTTCATCTGATAACCATGCCCCTGAAAAAAAAAAATGTGTTTGTGTATTCAAACATTTTTGTAAAATTAACTTCCGGTGCAATTCAAATTTTAAAATACTTAATGAGATAATTTTGTAAGAACAACTTTTAAACCACTGTAAAGGAAGAATTTTCATTTAGAAAATTATATATTTTCTACTTTAAAAAAGACTTTAAGATGCTTTAATAAGTCATTCTACAATTATAATTAAAGTAGCAAAGCAATAGTTTTAGACAAGGTAATGTCTTTTTAAAAATACTGTCACTTTTCCTTTTTTTCCTACAATCAATTAAATAGAAGTATTATCTTTCATAGAGATAAGATCACTTCATAGTAGATAAATGCAAGAATACAATTTAGATTTAGTTAATGAGGCATGACTGGTCAACTAGTAAATGGATTCTATTTTCACTTAAATTTTTTTGGTTTTCAAATATACAGCTTGTAATTTGTTTTACAACTTATATTTTGAAGTAACATATCTATTAAACTTACTAAAAGAAGAGAAAAAAATAAACAAGAATAGGATCTTAGGATTTAACTCTGGATAAAGTTAAATTTAGAAACAGTTTGGGTAGAAAGATTTTAAATCAGCCAAGCTAAAATATATTTAACCAGTAATATTTGCTGTTTTTTTTCACATTTAGTTAAAATAAAATGAATGATTTTTCACCACCTTCATTTCCATCTGACATTATGTTCCTTTCAGACCTGTGGCCACACAAGGTACTATCACATTACACAGAACTACTATATATGGAATATTTCAATTCTAACATTTTTACACACTGAATAAAACCTTTGTTTCCACACCTTGAACTCTATTTCTTAATTTCAACCTAAACATTAGTCACCAAAACATCCAAACCAGTATAGCAAACACAATCCTGCTGGCTCAATTTCCTTTCTCTTCTCCTCCTGATTCACTTCCTTATACAATGTAAATTTCAAGATTTGCCATTTCTATGATCCTTTAGCTATTCCCCATAATACCTTTAGAGAAATATCACAGTGTTGGTAGAAAATCTTTTCTAGCATGAACAAACGGTGAGTCTAAGTATGATGATATCACAGTGGGGCTAAGTGTAATTGTATCAATATATGGATCTGTGCTATATAGGTTCTTCATGTTTATTTAGTTTTTGTTGGCTTCCCAATAGATTGGAACAATATCTAAGCAGAGAATGTTGATCTTGTTTGCTATTGACATTTGAATATTTACCCAAATAACTAAAATGTAGCAGATTCTTCATAAGTTTCTCCATAAATGTATTTTTATTCTAATAAATGTTAGTGAGGCCTAATATTTTGTATGCCTATGATTGATCTTTTATTTATTAATTTTTAAATTGTCTTTTCCTGGAGTATACATGTAAAATATGATAGGATACTTAGTATTTTGTCATGAATATTTTCACATTATGAAGCTTAAAATATAGACTATAATATTATTACCTTCATTTACTTATTATTTGATGTGCAAAAGTTTATTTTTATTTTTAAATAGTCAAATATGTTTATTGTTCCTTTTCTGTGATTTGACGAATTAGTTATATAATGAAAAAGTCTATTCTTATCTAGATACAATATGAATACTCCATATTATTTCTTGAATTATTTATAGTTTACTCTTCTTAGATGTAATAATTCAGTGAATTCAAAAAGTATTTTATGTAAACTCTCTATTAAAAATATCATTTTTACCCCAAATGGTATATTTTCAAATACAAATAATATATATACACACACACACATATATATATATATTTCTCTGTCTTAGAAATGTCTAATCTTGGAAATGATCAAATAATATTTATTGAGAAATATTTTGTTTAACATCGATTCAAGTTGTTTTAGACATTCTTATATTGCCTATTATTCATCCCTCAGGTTTCCGTTTAGATGCTAATTCCTCCTTACCATCTTGCTGGGCTTTTGCTTCCTTCTTTCCCATGTGCAGGCCGACTTGACACAGAGACCTTTTGTTGTGAAATATACTCCTAACAGTTCATTGAACCCAATGTGTAACGCTAGTGTTTTAATGTTTCTGTCTCCACTGAATATACTTGGAAAGCAGGAAGTGTGCAGATTTATCGCTTTTTCCCATTTTCTGGAATAGTGACTACCGTACAACAGATCAATAAGAGCTTCATGAATACAGGGCAATATGAAATCTAGTTATAATTTATCATCAATTGAATAACATGTAGGCACCTCAAAATTAACTTAAAATGGAGTTCATACTTCACTCAAAGACCTATTTCTTCTCAAAAATCTTTCTTGTGGGAAGTAATACAAATTACACAGTTACTTTTCTAAAGCTGAGGATTATAACTCAACTTTGTTCCCCATCTTTCTTTACAACATGTGACCATTCACTCTCCGAGTATTATCTCTCTGATCTATGTGGGTTTTTTTCTTTTTTTTCCCTGTCTTATCCACCCAATTCTCTTCATCTCCATTACTATTGCTTTATTTCAACTATTGTCTTTTCTGGTCTGGAGTACAACAATGAGCCTTTAAACTAGGCTCTTTTCCTTCCTAGTACCATAATGTCCCTGCTGACATAGAATTACTCTTCTAAATAATTTTCATGCCACCTGTCTCTCAATTACTTCTATTTACTATGTGCATGTCTTCATCTTTATATTACTTAATGCATTGAACATAATTCAAAGTGTTAATACACTATTACACCTTAAATTAAAACCTACTTGAGGCATAAAAAAATTTTATTTATCTTTGTATTCCCAAGTCTTAGCACAATGACCAGACACGATACCTGCTTTGTATGTGCTTCTGACATAAACTAACACAGAAGAAAATCTACCAATTATAAATATACATAGGCACACCTTATTTATTTCTATAAAATTCATTCAATTAATATTTGTTGATCTTCTTTGGTATTTAAAGCAGTGTGTTAATGTAGTATTGACAACAGTGAATGACATTTCATGCATACCATGCACTCAGTAGGAGAGATTAAACAAAAATTTACAACTTGAATAGGGTGTGAGGAGGTCTGTGATATGAAGTGCAGAGAGTGCTAAGGGAGAATATCAGAAGAATAACTAATCAGGTCTTTTTTTTCTTTTTTTTTTTTTTGAGACAGACTCTTGCTCTGTCACCAGACTGGAGTACAGTGGTGCGATCTCGGCTCACTGCAACCTCCGCCTCCCATATTCATACGATTCTCCCACCTCAGTCTCCCGAGTAGCTGGGACTATAGGATCGCGCAGCCGCACCCATCTAATTTTTGTATTTTTAGTAGAGATGAGGTTTCTCCATGTTGGTCTTGATCTTGGTGGTCTTGATCTTGGTGATCATCCTTGATCACCAGGATGGTCTTGATCTCTTGGCCTCATGATCCCCCAGCCTCGGCCTCCCAGAGTGCTGGGATTACAGGCAAGAGCCACCACGACCGGCCGATCAGGTCTTTTAGTGTTATGCTCAAAGAAATGTGGGCATTTTAGTATGGCCAGAGAATGGAGTGCAACATGGGCAGTATGGAGAGTTTCTTGGAGTTCATATAGTTTATAGCCTTGTACGCCGTGTTAAAGAGTGTGATCTTGTCAGCTACAATATCAATGCAGAGCCACTGAACAAGAAAGACTTTAGTAGGTGAGTAGCAGCTGACTGAATGTGGGTTTTTATTAGCTGGTTTTTCCAAAAAACAGGCTCTGAGAGAGAGATGTCTTAGAAAGTTTTGTGGATTATGTGAAGTTGTGAGGGAAGCAAATCAAAGAGAATAAAATGTTAGAGCCTATTAAAGCTTTGGAGATAAGATGACCCCTCAGCATTTTCTGAATGGGAGGATCTGGACTTTGTACCTATCCAGTTGGAGGTGGACTGATGCCAGAGAGAAAGCACAATGTTCAGCTGGAGGCAATTCCTGGAGAGGGCCTCAGTTTCCTGCCATCAGCAAGCAACACTTCTAGAAGCTGGGAAACGATCACCACTTTCATTGTCAGTGGAGAGTGCAGAGAGGAGATCTGGGTGGCAATTTGTGAAACAGTTTACACAACAACCTCATATTCACTCCCAGTACATGCTCAGAGTCACTTAACATAACAACAAAGGTCTCAGTTAAAACCGTCAGGAGTGCTAGAGCTGGCATGGCCTTTCACTGTTGTCTCAAAATGAGGCGAGGATGTCAGAAGGACAAATAGCTGCATCAACTAGTCAACCAGACATAGGCTGCTTCCAGCAAGGGGGCATAATATTGGGAGAGGCAGTTCCTTTGAGTAGTCAGAAAGCTATTTCCCAAAAAGGTGGTTAGCTGTGAGGAGGCAGCAGGCAATATTCCTGGAAGCAGGAAAAATGGGCTTTTTGGTTCAGAAGGGAAACGGGGGGCAGCGCACTACAGCACCCACTGCAGATTGGATGGGTCATCGATGGGGCAGGTCAGTTCCAAAATGAGAAAACAAAATCTGCAGAATGGATAGATCAAATATAGACACTTCTTTAATGACGTGTTAATATAAAATAGGATAAATAAATATTTTTCAAAAATAGTAAAAGAAAACATGGATAGAATTAATGAATTTCTAAATCTATTTTTAATTGTAAGAATGGATGAGGTAAGATCTGTAGGGACTGGCTGTGGATAGCTCAGTAAAGCAGAAACTATCCATATCTTTTGAGAGGAGAGTGGTGGTGACGATGAGTGGAACCCTAAGAGTCACTCTTGGAAAAAGGAGGTGTTGCAAAGAATTGGTTTGCAATTTGCTTTCAGAGTACAGTTGATTTTGAAGAACTCTGTATGCCATGGCATAAAACCTGTGCTGCTGCTGTGATTTTTTTTTGAAATGGCATCTCACTCTGTCACCCAGGCTGGAGTGCAGTGGCGCAATCTCGGCTCACTCCGCCTCCCAGGTTCAAGTGATTCCCCTGCCTCAGCTTCCTGAGTAGCTGGGATTACAGGCATGAGCCACCACGCCTGGCTAATTTTGTGTTTTCAGTAGAGACGAGGTTTCTCCATGTTCGTCAGGCTGGTCTCGAACTCCCGACCTCAGGTGATCTGCCCTCCTTGGCCTCCCAAAGTGCTGGGACTACAGGCATAAGCCACTGCACTTGGCCTTGTGATTTTTTTTTTTTTTGTATCTTAAATAACTTTGGTTAATGTTGTTATACAAGCAAAGAATCAAATGATTGGAGTGATTAAGGATGAAATTTGACAAAATACATGAGAAGGTCCAATAATGAGCTATGGTAGTTGACTTACTGACAAAAATAGAGCTGGATGAAGCTTGAGTAGGGAAGGAAAGGAAAGCCAGAAGAACACTGAGAAATTCAGAGAATCTATACAGGTTAAGAGACTGAGAATTCAATGACATTTTAAAAATGTAGTAGGAGCAATAGTTCATAAAATCACAGATTGAACACCTTTGTTTTCTTCTTATTGATGGTGATAATGATAACAGGACAATCTATGTAAAAATGGTTAACCAGGCTGGGTGCGGTGGCAGATGCCTGTAATCCCAGTACTTTGGGAGGCTGAGGTGGGCAGATCACGAGGTCAAGGGTTCCAGATCAGCCTGACCAACATGGTGAAACCTCATCTCTACTAAAAATACAAAAATTAGCCAGGCATGGTGGTGGATGCCTGTAATCTCAGCTACTCGGGAGGCTGAGTCAGGAGAATTGCTTGAAACCAGGAGGTGGAGGTTGCAGTGAGCCAAGATTGCACCATTGCTCTCCAGCCTGGGCAGCAGAGCGAGACTCCATCTCAAGAAAAAAAAAAAAAAGTGCTTAACGAAAACTATATGTAAATAAAATCTCCTCTTTACATATATGGGAGAAATGAGTCAGTTATACAAAATGTTGACGGAAAGAGAGACAAAAGTCGAATAAGAATTCTGTATGGAAGTGTATTGGAAATGTGCTAGAATATGCCCAAGTGAGCTGAAAGATAAACAGGACTTGGATATTATAAAGTATTCAACACAGATTAGCACTTTTATCACTAGGTATTCTTCATTTTTATAGTTCAGGGTGCAATTACTTGTCTCATAAAAGGGTATAATTTAGGATAATATTAACTTGAATTACATAAGAAACTGCAAATATAATTGCATTGTACTCTTCAATATCTACTTGATTTCTGCTCTAAAAAGATGTTAAAGATAGAAATTTTAGGTTTATAAACTCTGAATAAGTTATTATGAATATGAATAAGTTATTAGTAGCTAAATTTGAAGACAAAAAGTAAATTGAATTAATTTTTGTATCAGTTCCTTTATGGTAGAAATATTGGTTAATGTATGGGATACTAGTGTTGACTATGTCAAAATTCTGTTGTGTAAATGAGTTTCTATGACATCAATGAGATATAACAGAATTTGATAAAGGATAAATAATAAAAATGAACAAAAATGGGGAATTTATGGTCATGTAGATTTCTAGCCAATGAGTTACAGCCATTACATATGTATGGTTTGTTCCACACTGTCAATCAGTTCTGTGTTGCATGGTGATAGAAAATAATGACTGCTTTTGGAAAGGTGCATACATGGGGTATATATATTGCATTTGTTACATCACTTTGAATCTATTTATAGTTTCTCCAGAGTTTCATTAAGCCTCTCTTCACAAAACAAAATAAATAGTAACTGTCTTCATTTCTCACAAATGCCTTTTGGCAATTGCTTCTCTCTAGGAACCTAACAGAATCTTCTCATAGGTTTTACGTACAAGCCCTTCCTTCTTTCATTGGCTAGTTCTGTGTCATCTTTGCTCCAGCATAGGAAGCTCATATCTTTTAAAAATTGCCTGTACTCTGTTAAGGTCTACAAATGTAAGGCATGTGTAATAAACCCACACATGCTCTTTGTGGTTGTGCTGGGTGGGTTTACAGAATTTCCTGGACTGATGTAAATAAATTGTAAAGACGAATTCTACTGTTGGTTATACACCATTATTCTATATTGAATTTCCCATCATAGCATCCAGGATTTTGCTCCCTCTTTCATGTCATGCTTTTTCATTTTTTAATTTATTCACTTATTAGTTACAAATTAATTGAATATCTAAATGTCTCAGGCATGTTCTTAGGTACTTTTTAAAAAATGACAAGGGAAGACAGATATACCAGCCCTTGGGAGACTTATAAAATAATAAATATTCTAGATAAATTCTAGATATAAGTAAATAAAAGTGGAAATTTCAACAGCAATAAATTCCACAAAAGAGAAGTATTTGGTGCTATGAGATAATGCAATTAGCAAATTTCACCAAATCATGGAGATTCAGGGAAGGATAGAAGGAGAAGAAGGAAAAGGGAAATGAGAAGGAGAAAGGATGAACTGGTAGCAGAATTCTATGATGATAGAAACATGACTTGTACAGAAGTGAGAAGGTGAGTGTGAAATGAACTTACAAAGTGCAGGTAGCATAATGTGATATAAGAACAAAACCCAAAAGTTCATGTGTGTAGTAGTGGAGTGAAGGATGCATATTGCCTTATAGGCCTTGATAAAAAATATTTTGACTATGTTAAGAAAAATGGGAAACTATTAAATGTTTTTCAGAAGAGGCAGGAAGAATCTTTATGATTTTTAATGGATAGATTATTCTGGCTGCGTGTGAAGAGTAGGAGAAAATCAGAGAGAATGGAGGCAATTCAGCTAAAGTATTACTGCACCAGTTAACAACAGAAAAAAAGGACTTAGACTAAGTGAAAGTGATAGAAATGAAGTGGAAGATTTTAATAAATGTTCAGGAAAAAGAAAAGATAAAATTCGTGATTGAGTAGAAAAATAGAGTGAAGGGAATGGAGGATTTAAGAATGAGGCCTAGGGATAGTGGCAAATTCACAAAAAGTAGAGTAATCTGCAGGAGAATCACATTGGATTAAAAAGCTAATGACTGATTTTTTATTTACTCTAAGGCGACTATGGGATATTTAAGGGTGAGCATAAGATGATATAAAAGGAATTGGTAAACAACATAGAAAGTAAAGATATCGTACCATGAAAAACTTAGAAACACAGAAATAAGATTTAGAAAGAGGCAGCCTGGGCGTCATGGCTCACGCCTGTAATCCCTGCACTTTGGGAGGCCGAGGCAGGTGGATCACTTGAGGTCAGGAGTTTGAGACCAGCCTGGCCATCATGGTGAAACCCTGTCTCTACAAAAAATATAAAATTAACCAGGTGTGGTGTGGTGTGCCTGTAGTCCTAGCTACTCGGGAGGCTGAGACACAAGAATCGTTTGAACCCAGGAGGGTTGCAGTGAGTCGAGATCATACCACTGCATTCCAGCTTGGGCGACGAGAGCAAAACTCCATCAAAAAAAAAAAAAAAAAAGATTTTGAAAGAGGCAACAGCATTGGATGCTATGTATTTCACGTGTCCATGTGAAGAGATCACCAAACAGGCTTTGTGTGAGCAACAAGGCTGTTTATTTCACCTGGGTGCAGATGGGCTGAGTCCGAAAAAGGAGTCAGCAAAGGGTGGTGGGATTATCATTGGTTCTTGTAGGTTTTGGGATAGGCGGTGAAGTTAAGAGCAATGTTTTGGGGGCAGGGGGCGAAGCTCACCAAGTACATTCTCAAGGGTGGGGAGAATTACAAAGAAACTTCTTAAGGGTGGGGGAGATGATAAAGAACCTTCTTAAGGGTGGGGGAAATTACAAAGTACATGGATCTGTTAGGGTGGGGCAGAAACAAATCACAATGGTGGAAAGTCATCAGTTAAGCTGTTTTCACTTCTGTGGCTCTTCAATTGCTTCAGGCCATCTGGATGTATACATGCAGGTCACTGGGGATATGATGGCTTAGCTTGGGCTCAGAGGCCTGACACTATGGTAGCTCCAACAGGGTGATGACCCATTGCATTAAATGACATGGAGGTCATTGTTCCCCTTAGCAGGGTTGCATGTTGAAATGAAAACAGTGAAACTCAGACAAGATAGGTCGAAAGTCAATGTTTGAGGATTTAATTCCCATTAACACCAATGTTTTATTACTAAGGTGTCTAGTGGAATGGAAGAAAAAGTAGACATATTGTCACTAATATTATCAGCTTGTGTCATATGTCACATTCCAAAATCATAGATATCTGGTAGGAAAATACACATATTTTGATACTACAGATGAGAAATCTGAAGTTGAGATAAATTAATTAAATTTCTTGAATTTCTTTTTGGTTTTAGCTACTTATAAAGCTAGAATATAAATAGAGATCTGTCTGGTTTTAAATAGTTTGCCTTCAATATGCCTTTTGACCTCTCTGTTAATTAAGTGAAACTCTGAAACATTGCTGTAGTAGCAGAAGTTGATACTCTTAAGTAGAATAACTCACACATTTGTGTTATGTATTAGTATCTTTCCATTTCTTGCATGTGTGTGTGTGTGTGTGTATGTGTGTGTGCATGTTAAATACAGCCCCACTCCTCAATGCCATCTTAAGAATTAAAAAACAATAAAATTCATGTCATCTACTTAGGAATGGAGAGTATGCAATAGGCCATGCATCACATAACAAATAACTTACAGATAAAAATATTTACTAATAAGAAAAATAGCAGAAACCCTCCAAGCAGTTATGAGCAAGGGTGGTAAAATCAAAGTTTGAAAGGATTTAAATTTAACTCAGCCTGAGGTTCCATGGGTTGACTTATTGAGCAGGGATTATGACTTTATCACTGACATTTTTGTGATTATGTATTGAAGATGGCAGCAGAAGCATGAAATCATTTCTGATCACCAGTCTAGAAATACCTATTTCTCAAATTCTCAATCTTTTATAAAATCCCATTTGACAGATGCTGCTTAAGTTTAGACACCATCTTTTTATAATAACTTTGATTTTTAAAGGTACATAGATTATACAAATGTAGCAATCTAAAGCTTTCTCTTTGTACTTATAGAAGAGTAGTACTGAAAGAAAGAGGAAAATATACTTCAGATATAATCTGTAACATCTTCAAAGGGAAATCATTTTAAACACTATTATAATTTAAATCATGGTTACGCTACCATTTTTAGTAACTTGTATTTAAAAAACTATTTCATGGAATGCATTTGGTTTTTCATTTCAATACTGCAAAAACTGCTTATTTACATTTTATCTGAGTTGTAGAGTATGATTTTGGAAGGCATTTTAATGTAATCTTTAGGCTGTTTCTTAAACAGTTACGAAAGTTGGCATCGATCTTCATTGAGTTTATATTTCATGAATCACTGACTTATTATAAATGTAATAATAAGTCCAGTGCAAACCATCTTACAAATTTCATTGGTGCTTTTCTAAATGGCATCATCTTGCGTTGTATTCTATAGCCTCTTCTTACAGAAAACATCATACACTGTATTTGTGGGTTCCTACCCAATATAAATCAGCAAATTTATTGGTCCAAAATAGACTCTTGAAGACTATTAATTACAACTGAATGTATCAAATATACTTATCACTTTATAGTACTGAAGTTTGTGCTTCTATTTGGAAGACTGTAAGATAGCTATCAACAAAATTATAAAACAATTTAACATATGAAAATTAATAATAAGCCCTCCCACCATTTGAGAGACAATGTCTATACTTCTTTCTAAATGATTATAGTCTATTTTGCATTTGACTTGCGTTTTGTTGATGAAAAGAGCAAAATTTGTAAAATATTTGAAGAGATTTATTCTGAGCCAAACATAAGTGACCATGGCATGAGACAGAGTCTCAAGAGGGTCTGAAAACATGTGCCCAAGGTGGTTGGGTTATAGCTTGGTTTTATATGTTTTAGGGAGACCTAAGACGTCAATCAATACATGTGAGCTATACATTGGTTTGGTCTGGGAAGGCGGGACAACGAGAAGTCAGGGTGGGTTGAGGAGGCTTAGAGGTCATCAGTGGATTCAAATATTTTCTTATTGGCAATTGGTTAAACAAGTTATTATTTAAAACTTCAATCAATAGAAAGGCATTTCTGGGTTAAGATAAGGGGTCTTGAAGACCAAAGTTATTATTATGTAGATGAAGTATCATAGGTGGCCACCCTTAGAGATAATAGATGGCAAATGTTTTCTATTCTCACCTTGAAAAGGTGTTAGACTATCAGTCAATCTCTTCAGGACTGGAAGGATCTGGAAGAGAAAAGATCTAGTTATGTTAACAGAGATTCTCTACAAATGCAAATCTTCTCCCAATAAAAAATAAAAATGGCTTTTCAGGGCCACTTCAAAAACGGCAAAGAAACATATTTTGGGGTTAAATATTTTGATTTCCTTCTTTATTTGTCATGTGATGTGATGCCAGAGTCAGCCTGGAAAGTAAGCCACTTTATATAGGGTTAGATAAAACCCATCCGAAGAGATTTTCTGATTTTTAGGGCATGACTCCCCAAGCCCCTTAGATGGGAATTTGGGCAAGAGAGAAAAAAGGTCAGAATTTAGTACTTGGTTTTATAGCTTGCGTATTAGTTATCTCATCTGATTCTCAAACAACTCTGGGACACAGGCAGATAGAAATTAATTCCTTTACAGATGAGGTAAAAGAGGTTTAGAAAGTTCATATTTAAATACTTTGCTTCGTGTGTGTGTGTGTGTGTGTGTGTGTGTATCTGTGTGTGTATGTGGGTGTAATTATTCTTCTTAAAAGTTAGAATTAAGCCTTGTAGGGAACAAGAGTGCTCAAGTCAGCTTTTTTTTAGGAGAAATAAAAACACAAGCAAAAGATACTAGTAAGTTAGCTTTTGTTTGGTTTTGTTTCAGGATTACTTCACAAAATATTTTTTCTTATTATGTTTTATGCAACTTTAGTGACTCTCAAAGTGTTGATGCTTTTTCTCTAACCAGGTTTCTGCCACAAAATCAACTTGGGAAACTGAGTTCAGAAATATCTCAGTCCCGTGGAATTCTAAATACTAAGACTGGATGGGGGAAAATGGTGAAATATTAGTCAAAGACAAACAAGTGAGACTAGACGAATAAACTCTGGGTGTCTACTGGATAGCATAAAGACAATAGCTAATAATGTATTGTATACGTGAAAATTGTTAACAGAGTAGATGTTCAATGTTTTCACCTCCAAAAATTTGTAAATATGTGAGGGAAGGTATATGTTAATTATCTTGATTTAATTATTTCACAATGTGTACACATATCCAAACATCACATTTTACACACTAAATAGATACAATTTTTATTTATCAATTATACCATAATAAAGCTAGGAAGAATAAAAAATAAAAATGAACCAAACCCCACATAAAATAAACTGGAATAAAAATGAAGACTATAAATGAAAAACAGTATTAACTACTAGAAATTAATCTAATAGAAAGCAGAGTCAGTTATTTTTATAACTGCACTTTGAAACTCCATAAATAGAAAAAGTCTTTAAAGTAAGAAAACAAACTATGTTATGATCTACCAAACATTTTCTTATTTTCTTAAGAATGTCTTACGTCCAAATATATTGAGAGTGTTCTAAAAAAGAATTACTTCCTGAAGGTAAAAATGCTGATTGACAAATGTTATATTGTCAGTATGTTTTAGTTTCAGAATTGCCTTAGAAATACTTACTGCATAACTACAATAATTAATATTTATATATAAAAATATTCATTTCATAGACATACACACTGAAATTTTAGCATCTTTAGAAAAAAGCAGTGTAACTACAGCAAGTCTTTGGAAAAGGTATTTAACAAAATAACAATGTAGCATCACGTTTTATATGCTGCTTTGAAACATGTCATTAGTCTCAACCTACTGATCAGTTTACATGAAACTTACTTCTGAAAAGCAGTGAAGAAGACTAAATGCAACAATGCTATCAAGATTGTTAACTATCAATATTTTTAACTGTCAAGATTGCATAAGAAACAACAAGGAAGCATTGGATATCTCTCCCTGAGTGTGTGAAGTAAAAATTTTTTGACAGTGAAAACAAGATAATGTTATAGCTATATCATTAGTCATCGTACCACCTTATCTACCACTGGTTATATATGATTTACAAGACACTAAATCAATGTTCACATGTAGCTAGGAAGTAAGTATAGATGTTTTACTTTTAAGAAGAGTGAGAATTAGTACATATATAAATAGCAAATGTCATGAAATGGAGTCACACTTTTTGAAAATGTTGGAAAAAATAGCATTTTTTCCCAAATAGCTATTGGATCCAGATTCCATTTCAAGTATCAGTAAATAAAATTTTAAAATTTCAATAGCAATTCTTAATAGGAACATATTTTTGACCAAAAAAAAAAAAAAATGGCTAGAAAAAACAACAAGAAAAGAGTAAAATATATTATTAAATTAATTTTGATATCTTACAAATAGAGGAAAATTCTGCATAGCATACTCGTCTTCAACCCAAACCAAAAAAAAGGAAAAAGTAAAAATTTTTGAATTTTGATTGCCTGTCATAATTTTCTACTGTTTTGATTTATCTCTTTAAAACATTAGATGGGGCCGGGCATGATGGCTCAAGCCTATAATCCTAGCACTTTGGGAGGCCGAGACGGGCGGATCACAAGGTCAGGAGATTGAGACCATCCTGGCTAACATGGTGAAACCCCGTCTCTACTAAAAAAATACAAAAAACTAGCTGGGCGAGGTGGCGGGCGCCTGTAGTCCCAGCTACTCGGGAGGCTGAGGCAGGAGAATGGCGTGAACCCGGGAGGGGGAGCTTGCAGTGAGCTGAGATCCGGCCACTGCACTCCAGCCCGGGCGACAGAGCGAGACTCCGTCTCAAAAAAAAAAAAAGTTAGATGGGTAAAGATATGAATTTTCCTACGTCTTTAGAGAATTTTCATATTCGCCATAGAAACATTTCTCAAATGTGGAATTTTTCAGGCTATTCTTGATGTTCCCATCTGTGAAAATATGGGAAAATAATCAATCTCTCCTCTCAGTGTATGCATTAAAATAAGCAATCGTTTTAGAATAAAGGAAGGACAAGGATTTCAGTAAAGGAATAAAACAGGAGCTAAATAAAAGAAAATGGTTTCCTAATTTCTAGCAAAACAAAATACATATATCTAACAAGTGAGCTGATGCTAAATCTTACCTATAATGTAGAATTATCACCAAGAAAACTGAGAAGGAAATATTTTCATAATTGATAAATAAACTATACAAATTTATTTGGAGATTTGGATATGTTTTTAAATGTGTCTTGTATAGTTTAATTTTAGAAAATTTTCAGATGTCTGAAGACATACTAAATAAGATTATAGGCCAGGTGTGGTGGCTCACACCTATAGTCTCAGCACTTTGGAACACCAAGGTGGGTGGATCCCTGGAGCCCATGACTTTGAGACCAGCATAGGCAAAATATTCAGCTCCCCATCTCTACAAAATAAAAATTAAGAAACTAGCCCAGCATAGTGCCACACACCTGTAGTTCCAGCTACTTGGGGGTGCTGAGGATCACTTGAGCCCAGGAGGTTGAGACTGTAGTGGGCTTCAATTGTGCTACTGCACTCCAGCCTGGGTAACAGAGCAAGACCCTGTCTCTAAAAATAAATAAATAAATAAATAAATAAATAAATAAATAAAATTATCTGAAATCATTTATTCTTGAACTATTACTGTATTTGGAATTATTCCGGTAGTCCGTTTTGCCTGTGTGTTGACTGTGTATTTTCCGATCTTGCAAAGCTCACTTGTTAGTTCTGGAGGTATTCTGTAGATTCTTTGGGGTTTTCTACATATACAGCCATGATGTGTATAATATAGTCTGTTTTATTTTTTGTTTTGCAATCTGAATTCTTAATTCATTTTTATTACCTGACTGCACTGGTTAGAATTTTCAGTGACAGATCTAAAGCTGGAGAATTTAATGTCAGTGAATGATAGTTTGATAATTTTGGAAAGAGGTTTGGCTTAAAATGTTTTTCAAGAAAACTTTTCTGGAAAAGTTTCTGCCAAACAAGAAGCAGCATAATTCTCAGATGCCATTAAGAAAATCCCTGAGAAGAATGAATATCTGCCTGCATAGGTTATTAATGTGACCTATTCTAGGGGGAAAAAAAGTGACCTATTCTGGGGGGGAAAAAAAATTCTACAAAGGATATGTATTAGAAAGGAAGAGAAGTGAACACCAGGATTTAAGGCAGAAAGGGGTAGGCCAACTCTACTGTTTTGTTCAAATGCAGTGAGGATTATGGTTAGGATAACCCTTATCTACAAAGTTGCAAATTCCTGGGCACTGAAGGAAAAATTTAAATATTAGCTGCTAGTCTTTCGGTTGTACAACCAGAAGGCCTGGACAACCAGAACACGTTTTCTGGATTGATTCCACTCATGCTTTGTTCCTGAAGTCAGAATGTACCCTGCCAGTAAAGGACTGCCTTCTAAAGTTCTTTTGATATTGGACAATGCCCCTGGCCACCCAGAACCCCATGAGTTCAACACCAAAGTCAACAAAGTGGTCTACTTGTTCTCAGACACAATGTTTCAAATTCAGCCTCTAGATCAGAAGGTAATACAGAACTTTAAGGCTCATTACGCATGGTACTTATGGTAAAGGGTTGTCAATCATATGGAAGAGAATCCTAATAGAGAGAATATTATTAAAGTCTAGAAGGATTACAACATTGAAGATGTCATCATTGTTACAGAAAATCTACGGAAGGTATGAAGTCCCAAACAGTAGTTTTCTGCTGGAGAAAGTTGTGTCCAGATATTATGCATGAATTCACAGGATTTATGACAGAGTCAATCGAGGAAATAATGAAAGAGATTGTAAATGTGGCAAAAAACGACTGAGTTAAAAGTTTCAAGATATGAATCACGGAGAAATTTGAAAGCTGATAGACATCACAGCAGAGGAATTAACAAAAGATGACTTGATGTAGACAAGTACTTTCAAAACAGTGCCAGAAGTTGAAGAAGACATAGAGGATCCAGAGCCAGAAAACAAGTTGACATTAGACAAACTGGCAGAAGACTTTTGATTTTCAAGACTGCTTTTGATTTATTTTACAATATGGATTCTTCTATATTGTAGAAGCAAATGGTAAATGGATTGGCACTCTATAGAAACATTTTTAGAGAAATGAAAAAGCAAAACTATCAGACAGAATTTACAATGTATTTTTGTAAAGTTACACCAAGTGTGCTGCCTCTTCTGCCTCCCCTTCCACCTCCTCCACTCATTCCACTTCTGCCACCTCTGAGTCAAGGAGACCAACCCCTCCTCTTCCTCCTCCTCTGTTTAGTCAATGTGAAGACTGTGAGGATGAAGACCTTTTGATGATCCACTTCCACTTCATGACTAGTAAATATGTTTCATCTTCCCTGGGATTTTCTTAACATTTTCTTTTTTCTAGCTTACTTTATTATAAGAATACAGTATAAGATACATTTAATACACAAAACAGTTAATCAACTGTTTATGTTATTAGTAAAACTTCCAGTCAATAGTAGGCTACTCAGTAGTTAAGTTTTGGTATAGTCAAAAATCATAAGCAGATTTTGAACTTTGTGTGAGGTCACTTTCTTTAGCCTCTATCTTTTTCAAGAGTCCACTGTATACATATATTTTTTCTCTTCCTTTATTCTTAATTTCAAGTTTCCTGCTGGTGTCATGTCTATTCTGTATGAATAACTTTTGTTAATTTTTAAGCATTTTTAATTTTTAGGTTTTTTTTTTTTTAATTTTACTTTAAGTTCTGGGATACATGTGCTGAATGTGGTGGTTTGTTACATAGGTATCTATGTACCATGGTGGTTTGCTGCACCTATCAACCCAGCATCTAGGTTTTAAGCCCCACATGCATTAGGCCTTTGTCCTAATGCTTTCCCTCCCCTTGTCCTCACCCACCACAGGCCCAGTGTGTGACGTTCCCCTCTCTGTGTCTATGCGTTCTCATTGTTCAACTCCCACTTATGAGCAAGAACTTGCGGTGTTTGGTTTTCTGTTCCTGCTAGTTTGCTGAGAATGATGGCTTTCAGCTTCATCCATGTCCCTGCAAAGGACATGAACTCTTTTTTTTATGGTTTTACAGTATTCATTGGTGCATATGTGCCATATTTTCTTTATTCAGTCTATCAATGATGGGCATTTGCGTTGATTCCAAGTCTTTGCTATTGTGAATAGTGCTGCAATAAACATATATGTGCGTGTGTCTTTATAGTAGAATGATTTATAATCCTTTGTGTATTTACCCAGTAATGGGATTGCTGGGTAATAATTCTTTAAAACAAGTCTGCTCACAAAATATTCTCTGAGTTTTCTTCCAGCAGAGTATATTTTAATTACCTTTATTCCTGAAAGATATTTTGTGCTGGATATAGAGTTATGGGTTGAGAGTTCTATTTTGGCTTTTTTTGAGTACTTTAAAATACTATGCTAATTTATTCTGGCCTACATACTTTTCAATGATGAGTCCACAGAAATTCAAATAATTGGACCCCTACAGCTAGTATGTCATTTTCCTTTGGCTGTCTTTAAAACTGTCTTATTGTTAAATTTTTGCCAGTTTGATTGTGATATTGAGAGGTAACAACGTCCTAGCAGCCCTCGCTTGCTCTAGGCCTCAGCCTCGACCTCCACTCTGGTCATGCTTGAGGAGCCCTTCAGCCCGCCACTGCACTGTGGGAGCCCCTCTCTGGGCTGGCCGAGGCCGGAGCCGGCTCCCTCTGCTTAATGTGGCAGGAACCGCGGCTGCGGGCTGCCTACGGCACTCGCAGGCCAGCGCAAGTTCAGTGTGGGCACAGGTGCGGGCTCCGAGGGCCGCTCACATGGTGCAGCTGGCCGGTGCTGTGGCCCATGCAGTGAGGGGTTTAGTACCCAGGCCAGCAGCTGCAGAGGTTGTGCCAGGTCTCCCAGGACTGCCGGCCCACCCGCACCACTGTCAAAATCTCGCCAGGCCTCAGCCGCCTCGCAGCGGGGCAGGGATCAGGACCCGCAGCCTGCCATGCCCCAGCCCCTCCCCCACCACGGTGAGCTCCCACGCAGCCCGAGCTTCCCTGATGTGCACTGCTCCCTGTGCACTGCTCCCTGCTCCGTAGCGCCCTGTCCCATCAACCACTCAAGGGCTGAGGAGTGCAGGCGCATGGCATGGGACTGGTGGGCAGCTCTGCCCACGGCCCTGGTGTGGGATCCAGTAGGCGAAGCCAGACAGTTTTGGGCCCCTTCAGCTTCTCGAATATGTGAAATTATGCCTTTTGCCAAATTTAGAAATATTTTCCATACTTTTTTTTGTTTTCAATCCTACATTGTTTTCCTCTCCTTCTGGGACTCTGAGACACAAATTTCACAACATTTGCTATGGTTCCGTAGTTCATTTTTATTCAATATGTTTTCTCTGTGTTGTTAAATTGAATACTTTCTGTTGACTTCTCTTCAATTTGACTGACTCATTCCTCCTACTTTCTGTTACTGGTTTTAATGAGTTATTTTTTATGTTAGTTGTATTATTTCAGTTCTAATTTTTTTTTTCCTCTTTATACCTATTTTAATTATTTTTTCTATTTTGACATTTGTTTTCAGGATTGCTTGGTCGAAGATTTTTGTAAATAATTAAAGTCTGTATAAGATATTGCCAACATCTCTATTTGTGGGTATCCATTATCTTTTCCCATGCAAGTGGAGATTTTCATGGTTCTTTGTATGCTTAGAGATCTTTAATAGTGTCACGAGCATGGCTGGACGCCGTGACTCCCGCCTGTAATCCCAGCACTTTGGGAGGCCTAGGCGGGCAAATCACGAGGTCAGGAGATGGAGACCATCCTGGCTAACATGGTGAAACCCCGTCTGTGCTAAAAACACAAACAATTACCCGGCATGGTGGCGGGTGCCTGTAGTCCCAGCTACTAGGGAGACTGAGCTTGCAGTGAGCCGAGATCGCGCAACTGTACTCCAGCCTGTGCGACAGAGCCAGACTCTGTCTCAAATAAAAAAAAAGAAAAATAGTGTCATGAGCATTTTGAACATTATATATTAAACTAGGTCCCTTTTTAATTCTATGAATAATATTGATACACTTGTTTTAACAGGCACTGACCTTGTTGGTTTCAGGCCAAAAGGTCCAACGCGCATTCTGTGACTGTGATTCCAACGGCAATTCAGTTTTTAGGCTGTGCTATTCTCTCTCTTCCACTATGCATGCCAGCCAGTGGTTAACCTTACCTCTGTGTGGAGGTCCATCTGCTACCACAGTTTTCAGTGTCTATTGTATTCTAATTAGGGACACAGTCACACATGGGTAGCTTGTGTTGAGCCTAAGAATTCATAAACAGCCTCGCTTTCCCAAGCTCTTTTCTCTGCTATTTCCTAGCGCTGTCTAGTTGGCTGGAGACTGATGAAAAAGTTCAATATCCTAAAAGCACCACTTCTTTTTTTTGTTGAGACAAAATCTTACTCTGTTGCCCAGGCTGGAGTGCAATGGCGCGATGTGAGCTCACTGCAACCTTCACCTCCCAGATTCAAGCAATTCTCCTGCCTCGGTCTCCCAAGTGGCTGGGATTACAGGCATCCACCACCGCTCCCAGCTAATTTTTGTATTCTTAGTGGAGACAGAGTTTCACTATATTGGCCAGGCTGGCTAAAGCCATCACTTCTGTGATTCTCTTGTAATTTTGGAAGACAAAAACAAAGAAAGAAAAAGAATCAATGAGTTTGACCCCACTCTGAGAGCCACGGCTCCATCTAACAGAGAACATTTCAACTCCTATGGCATTGCTGTCTCTGCGGTTGGTTACTTTTGTTGCCATCTCACTCCCAGCATAAGGTAGCCTGGGGCATGGAATATAAGTGAGTGAAAACGTGGAAAATTTTCCCAAATATTTCTGAGCTTAGAAGTTTCCATTTTTAACTCCTCAATCCAGAACTAGAGAGTTTCTGTCTCTGTGTGTACCGCAGTGCTCACTTCTCAGTTCCAGGGTAGTGAATACCCAAGGAACAACAACAAAAAAGTCAAATTAGCTGCCATTTCTTTAGTATTTTGAATTTTGATGCTTCTCCTGAGTCTACCTACTTATATTTATGTTAGCAAGACCTCAAATAGTTATTCCACATATTTTGTCTAGGTTTACTAGATGTGGTGTTTTCTAGATGTGGTGTTTTCTAGATGTAGTGTTTTCTAGATGTAGTGGGAGAGAATGTTGATGCATGTTTGTTTTACCCAGAATGGGTACTTCTGGTTCAATCATTTCTTTAACAAAAACTTTTTAAAAAGTTTTATGAAATCCAATCTGTATGTTTAAAATTGATATCATTCTTCTAAATCAGAATATAAACAAATTCTTGATTCTATATAATAGTCCTTGACATTCCCATGTTCTTATGGGAGGAAATATTTCATACCACACCTACGAAAGAAACAAGAGGCTTGTTTTAGTTACCAAACTGTAAATTTCTCTCAGATACTTTACAACTCTTCTCAACTTTAGTTTCTCTTTGCAACACTTCTTATTTGCAATCGATGAACTAGCTTAATGAGAGATACAATTTCACTGTGAGTTTATGTGTGTGTGTATGTTTTCTTTTTTATTATTCTCTTGAGGTAACTTTATTTTTCTCTACATTTTCATCTCTTGCAGAGAAAGTTTCTTACATTTAATCTGCTTGATTCCTTCCCTAATGCCTACCTTGGCCCCCAAATGTGTGATTATTACCGTTTCACCATATCTTCCTTGTTACCCATGTCACAGAATCCTTGGGCTGTCACTTCGTGAGCTGGAAAGCTCTGTGGCCAGCAGCATGTCTACCTGAGTGATTGGTTGTGCCTCCTGGGGTTGTTATGTCCACTCATCCCAGCAGGCTGTGCTAGGCTTGTGTTACCAGCCAGAATCACACATCTGCCAAGGGTGTGCCAGGCACGTAGTGGAGAGGGGTGTGTGGCAAGCAAGCACATGGTCTGTTTACTGTGCATAGTGGGGTGGGCAGCTCCAGGTGCTGGCACAGGTACCGGTACTGTGCCAAGCTCTGCCTGGACCAGATGTATTGCACGTGGCTTCCACTGTGCGCACCCATGTCTGGATGAGGAGAATGCGGTGGCACCTGGAAGCCTGGAGATGGCAGGAACTGCAGAGCCCCAAAGAGAGTGTCACAGTCACAGGCCTGGTTTGGGCAGCTCCTAGGTCTAGGCACCCTGACAGGCTAAAGCTCTTCTCTCCTTCTCCTCATCTACAATGTGGCAAGCCGGGGGTATGTTTCAGGCCTGTTGGTGTTACAGCTCTTTTAGTCCTGCCATTTAGGAGTTCCCGAGTTCTTGTCCTGCATCCAGGAAGAATGAGGTACACAGACAACTGGAGTGAAGGGTGAGCAAGGTGTAGAGGAGCTTCATTGAGTGACAGAACAGTTCTCAGGAGACCCGAAGTGGGTAGCTCCTTTCCACAGGCAGGTCGTCCTGATGAGCATCCAGCTGTCAGCAGACAGAAGACCCACAGTGGGTGGCTCCTTCCTGTAGGCAGGTCGTTCTGACTGGCTCAGGAGATGCCAAATGGGTGGCTCCTTCCTGCAGCTGGTAGTCTCCTCTGTGTGAGTCTGGCTGGGTCTGGGAGGTTTTATGGGCTCAGAAGGTAGGAAGTGCTTGCTGCTTGGTCCATGGGCTGCCATGAGTGGGCACAGAAAAGCACCATAAGTTCTCACTCTGAGTGGCTGACTTCTCTGGAACTGACAGCTTGGCCCTGGGCTTCAGGCCACCCCTGGCTTGAAGGTGGGGCTTTGCCAGGGACCCAAGCCCTTCCATCCAGGAACGTTTCTGCCTCCTGCTGCCATCAATCATGTCATTCATGGGGCCGAGGCTGTTTGCGCCAAGGGAGTCCAGAAGGCCTGTGCAGAGCCATCCTCAGCACCTCCTTGGCCTCCCTCTTCTGCTCGTAGGTGCCCAAATTCCAGAGAAAGCCAAGGCAGCAGGGGGCTGGCATGTCAGTGCCTCCTCAAGCACACACCTGGCCAGGTTGGGACAGCACCTATGCTTGGCTTTAACTTTGCTCCGAAATCACAGTGGGTGCTGGGAGTAGGGGAGAGACCAGGCAGTGGTAGCAGACACTTCTGAGCCTGTGAGGGAAGTGGGGTTTCCCAGGCCCCTGAGAGCATAGGGATGCTTGGGTCCTTAAGTCGGGAGCCATAGCTAGGGGGCTGCAGCTGTGCCTAGGAGTGCAGGGCTCCACCTGCCAATTTGGAAAGGGGCAGGGCTCCCACCTGCTCCGGGGTCCCTCCAACTCCACGGGGCATACAGCCCCAGCCACATCTCCCCAGCAGCAGCTGGAATTCCCACAGAGGCTGCTCCAGATGGGCTACCACTCCATCAACCATATGTGTTTCTCTCTCTCTCTCTCTCTGGTCTATCTTGAGGTAGACATAGAGAGATCTTACTCAATCTCTACATCTCTACTGTCATTTAGCTAATTTTCTATGCAGAAAATTCTAACAAAATTTTTATTTATTCAACGATCTCAGCTGCCACCTACCAGTTAAGAACTTTTCTAATCTTGATCCTCCAAATTCCATGACATTAAAACCAAATATAAATTTAGCCAATGTTCACCTAAAGGTTTTTGAGTTTCATTCTTTTTCATTGATTTTATATTGTTTTGTTTTTCTTTCCTTCAGTCTGAAACAGACCCTTCTCAAGACACCAGTTCTTCATCACTTAGCTCCCAAATTTCATTTTCAGAGAAAGAGAAACTTTTACCTTTTTTTTTTTTTTTTTTTTTTTTTGAGAGGTAGTCTGGCTCTGTCGCCCAGACTGGAGTGCAGTGGAATGATCTCGGCTCACTGCAAGCTCGGCCTCCTGGGTTCACGCCATCCTCCCGCCTCAGCCTCCCAAGTAGCTGGGACTACAGGCGCCGCCGCCATGCCTGGCTAATATTTTTTGTATTTTTAGTAGAGACGGGGTTTCACCATGTTAGCCAAGATGGTCTTGAACTCCTAACCTCGTGATCCGCCCACCTCAGCCTCCCAAAGTGCTGGGATTACAGGCGCGAGCCACTGCACCTGGCCAACTCTTACTTCTTGGTGCTTAATTTTATGTCATATATGTTCCATGTTATTGCTCTTACACCTCTTCTGAGTAAAATTTTCTTAGAATATTTATCTTTTCTAGGCTTCTACCAGTTTGTCATTCATATTTAAGAAGTGTCTTTGTGTATAAAGTTATATAGGAATCTGAGAGAAACACTTTTTTCTAACTATGAAAATAAAAGGGGATGGGCACTGTGGCTCATGCCTGTAATCCCAGCACTTTGGGAGGCCGAGGCTTGCGAATCATGAGGTCAGCAGTTCGAGACCAGCCTGGCCTACATGATGAAACCCCGTCTCTACTAAAAATACAAAAATTTAGCGGGGCGTGGTGGCGGGCGCCTGTAATTCCAGCTATGCAAGAGACTGAGGTAGGAAAATCACTTGAAACTGGGAGGCGGAGGTTGCAGTGAGCTGAGATCATGCCAGTGCACTCCAGCCTGGGCTACAGAGCGAGACTCTGAAAGAAAAGAAAAAAGAAAAGAAAAGGAAAGGAAAGGAGAGGAGAGGAGAGGAGAGGGGAGGGGAGGGGAGGGGAGGGAGCATAGCATACAAGCATCCAGTTCTTTCTTATGCCCCTTCCCCCCACAGGCTTGGAAGTGCCTGCTGTATGACTAAATTTTAAAGGAGATTACTTCTTTCCTTTTTTCTTAGTTGAAGCCAAATCTTTATTTTTTGGCACCCCATTCATTTTTATTCTACTAATCATGAAGTCTAGTCTAGCTATTTGATTTATTTCTTCATTATAGATAAGAAGCGTTCTAAAAAATATTCTTACTGCATGTTTAGCACATCATACTTTAAGTTCTAATTTGAGATTAGCTTTCACATTAGATCCCCCTTACATACACAAATAAACATATAGTAATTAGTGATAAGTAGTTAAGTTGTTAAATGAATTGTTTAAAACTACGTGCTCCTATTTATAAGTTCAGTAGTATTCGTAAATAAATAATGTAGACAATAAAGTCCTATAAACGAGTAAATAAATGTATACATGTATGTTTTTTCCTATTCAAACAGATTTTGGAAAGTGTCTCTTCCTGAGGGAGATGCTAAGGCTCAGACAAATAGTGTCTTCATATTTTGCCATTATAAATATTTTGGCATCAAAAATTATTTAAACTTATTACTACTTTATAAAAAAAAAAGTTGCTCTTATCTTGAAGTTTATCTCTTTAAACTATATGAGATGAAAACTGCAGTATTTCGTTTTTTGCAAATCTAGTCGGAATCAGTACATTAATTTTGCTAGTTTTGCTGGCTGCGCATAATTTTTGTGCCACTATTAATTTTGTAGGTATATGCAATGAGGTTGTTCTTTGCTTGGCTTTGAAAACTACATTCATTTGGTATACATTTTTAAAAGATGTATTGTGAAAGAGAATAAATTTAAAGGAAACAGAAATATAAGTTAAAAAATAGAAATTTATGTACAATTACCCTAAGTTAACCTTGACTGTAATAAGAGTAATACAATACAAAAAAATAACAATATGTGCTAATCATTAAATATTTAAAACTTCATAGAAAAAATGTGAAAGTAGCAAGGCTTATCTTGTTTACTGCTATTACCTCTATACAGAGAAAAAAACTGGTACAAGTGGTCAATAAATATATAGTAAATGAAAGAAAAATTGAGTTAGCAATATTTATAAAAATAATATATTTCTAAAATATAAAAAATAGGTATAAAGATATTTATACACACATTAAAAACTAACTCAGTGACTATTATTCAATCACAATATCAAATAAAGCAAAATATTTGAGATTCAGAACATTATTCATAATTGAAAATAAAGTTATTTTCTTTTACAATTTAAGAACGAATTCAATTTTAAGTTTTGGAACTTAGGAATTGAATATAGTAAAATAAATAATTCTAGATCTAAGCCTTCTTTAGAGATGAGTGCCCATAATAATCAGACTTCTGATGTTTTCAAAGACATACTTTGTGTAAATACAAGAGTAGAAAATATTGAATTCTTAAATAATATACTTGGCTGGCAAGTGAAATGAGTTCTCTGGACTATATTGAAATCAATATTTTCAGAAATGTGTTCAGGAGAAAGTGTCAAATATTTTAAAAACTATATGCAATATAAACTATTTCTATACAATCTATGGACCTAATTAGTGTTTAAAAAAATGGTAAAGAATGAAGACTGAAGAGAATGGACAGAAATGAAATAAGACAAATAATTAAAATCCCAAAAGGGCACATGTTTTGGGAAACACGTCTATTTCTTAATAAAGTTGAACTTATTGATAGAGAAAGATGAGAAATTGATTGACAGGAAGGGAACCAAAGCCCTATATTAATCCCTAGAATTCATAGAGGGATGGAAAGACATCCACGTTGACTTGTCAAAACCAGCACTGACAATAGTAGTAGTATTTTTAAGCTTTTTCTACTATAAGTCCCTACAGAAATCATCTAAATACTGCAAATTAACAACACAATGAAAGTTTCTCATACATAGTACAATTATAATATAAATACAAAGTCAAGCTTTTTAATTTTTGAATATGTGGTTAAATGTTTTAGTTGAAAATTACTTTATTTCTTAATGTATAAATTTTTTTAAAGTCTTACACAAACAGGAATTTTCTGATTTACTTAGTAATTACTTATTGTATGATGAATTTTTGTAGATAAATTTGCATTGTAAGGTTTAGGTGACTTCTAGCCATATTTTATAGCCATGTACACTATAAAGTGTGTGTGTGTGTTTGAATGGTTCAGTCTCAGTACATGGGAAACAAACCAAATAGAATTTTCAGTTGCGACAATATTTGAAGGAGTACCTGAGTTAATAGAATATCTTAATTCTTAGATTCTATATTTATAATTTTATAAACATCTGGTAACAAATTTTAAAACCAATCAGTCTTTCCATTGCTTTCTGTCTTAGTATGTTTAGTGTTGCTATTAAAAAAAAAATACCTGAGGCTAGATAATTTGTAAAGCAAAGTTTATTTGGCTTTTCTGTATTCTGTAGGCTAGAAGATTGGGCATCAGGTGAGAGCCTCAGGCTGCTCTCACTCATGGCGTATGTGTAAGCCAGTATGTGCAGAGATCATACGGTAAGAGAGAAAGCAGGAGAGAGTAGGGAGGTGCCAGGCTGTCTTTAACAACCAGTTCTCAAGGGAAGTAATAGAATGAGAACACACTTCTTACTGTGAGAAAGTCATCAAGCCATTCATGGGGGATCTGTCACAAACCTCTCACAAGTTTCCACCTCCAAAATTGGGAATCACATTTCAACATGAGGTTTTGGGAACAAATATCCAAACTATGGAATTTTCAATTGGTAAGGCATTCTCTTCCAAAACCTAAAAAAACTCCTCATCAACATTTTCACCAGTCATGTTTTTAGTAGCCACACAATTTTAGGGATCTCACACTAAATTAAAAGTATTGTTATACATTCATTTTCATTAATGGTAATCCTCTTTTCATTATCCTTGCATGTTATTCTGATTTTTCTCTCACTAAGAAATGTGCTAAAACTGTATTTTCATGACTGTACTTTCCATTGCTTCAAATAATAATTTGGTGGATACTGCATCAAATCACTAGCCTTTATTTTGTTATGTAACTAGGAAAGAAATCCAGTTATAACTAAGTGGGATTGATCTTTTCTTCAATGTTTAGAAATGTGTGCATATGTGTATTATTATGTGTGTGTATGTATGTTATTAAGAAAATCACAAGAAAGAGAAAATACATTGACTATTCATTAGATGGAAGTGGATTATCATAAAGGTGTTCATCCTTATCATCTTCACACTGAGGAGGCTGAGGGAAAAAGAGGAAGTGGAGGTTGGTCTTGCTGTCTCAGGGGTGGCAGAGGCAGAAGAAAATGCACGTATAAGTGAATGTGCATAGTTGAAATTCATGTTGTCCAAGGGGCGACTGTATAATGTCTATATACGTATTTCTACATAGATAACATTCTGTATATTTCTAGACATTATTTGTATTTATTTCTAGAATATGTTTTCTGACATAAAATCTTTCTAATTGGAATTGTAGAATGAATAGCTATAGTTTTATCAGCAGAAATTATATTTTACTAGAAATACCAAAATATTATGGCCAATTCTATCAACTCTATATAAAAAGAATGATAGCAGATAATGCTCCAATGTTATTACTTATAGTTTTGTCCCTGAAACTCATGGTTAGTGATAAGCTTTGGCACAAAATGGAAAAATCAATTTCGTGGCCACATGTAGGCCACTTTTTCTCACTCACCCGATGTTTAGTGTCATTGTCCAAGGCATTTCATTATCTCAGTTCAAAATTTATGTACTTCAGCTCACTATCTAATATAACGCATAGTATCTATCCCTTTCAAAATTACATGACACTTTTTTGTACCATATCACTTCACTTAGATTTTCTTTGTTCTAATATCACTATTACTCTCTCAATGGTCATCATGGTGCAAAGGAAGCCATGGTAAATCCACGTGAATCGCAACTCCCAATTATGGTCAAAACTTCCTGGATTTTAAAAAATATTAATTAATTTAATAGGAGAATAAGTAATCCAATACAGTCCCCAGGATATAGCAGTGTTTAACAAATATCAGTTTTATTATTTAACTACTTAATGTAATTAATGGGGATTGCTACCCCTTGCAAATTAAGATGTGTGAAATATATTCAAACGATAGTAGCCACCAGTGTAATAAAAAAGTTGACAAAATAAAGAATGACAATAAGAGGAAAAGGATTTAAAGAAAGCAAAAAGAGACTATGTATGTTCATTTCTTATACACAATTCATTGTCTCTGTTAATGTCAAAAGACACTTATAGGCAGTGAGGTATAAGCAAAAGAGTTAGACTATTGAGCTCTGTGATAAATCAAATATGAGAGTTAATTGGAAGATTCAGTGTACATAATGCATAGATTACTTGTGTTCAAAGAATAAGAATTTAATAACATATTAAACTATACTGATTCATATTGTATTTTCTGTGATGAGTATAAACAAATGTTAGGTTTTACAGCATCTCCTTGTGATTGATAGAACATCAGCTATACTTTGAATTGAAACTGCTGTAATACTGTTACACTGCAGAGGCACTGGCTGATGGTAATCGTTGATAACATTTAAGGTAATGGATGTCATTATTCAAGGAAAGTAACAGCGAAAATTAAAATACTAATACATTTTAAACTTTAAACTACTAATGTTTAACTATAAAAACTAAACATTATATGTCAAATCCAAATATATTATTGTTAAAAACAATTATAAGCTGACTTCATCAGATATAATTATTATATAGAATATTTTGTTTTGGTTATACATTTTTAAAAAATTATATAATGGAAAATATCTAATGGCAAAAATGAGAAAATGAGTATGTGCCAATATACTCTACATAAAGAGTTAGTACTTCATTGATAGGTAATATTTTAATTAAGATGTAATTTCTTATAATTAACATAAAAATGAGGAAGAAATAAATAATGGCAAAATAAATTTTCAATCTTTTCTTAATTCTTTTAAAATGACAAGCTTAGAGTATTTAAAATAAATTTAAACAGTATAATTTTGGCAAATATCAAAAGGCCCTTTATATTGTTTCTTACAGGTAGTTTTATATTACAACATGAATCAAACACGCGTCATTCCTCCTTATTTTATAGGAATTACAAACACTTATCACTATGAAGTTGTCACTTAAACAGCTGTACTGTACAAAAGATTTTCCAGCATGATGGTAAGAATTTCAAATACTAATTTTCTCAATAAAACAAAAACTGAAGTTTAATAAAGTAAGTTGTTTATGAAAATATGTATGAGAACATATGTTCTTTTGAAAAACAACAAGTGGAGTATCTTCTTACAGGAGTATTAATGATGATAATGCCATTAAAATAGAAAACTTCTGTAACTACAGAACTATAAATTTAGAATATCAACTGGAGGATACAGGTGTCTTGACAGATGTGAAACGCAATACAACAAACTTCAAAGAGACAATAAACTGAAAAGAATCTTGCTAATCACACATACACATATCATGGTCTCTCATATGGGTGCACGCTGCACAATGAGATCCACTTGAAGGCTGTGTGGAAAAGAACTGAAATCTATGTGTATATAGTATAAAAGTAATTAATATCAAGATATTTAAAGATTACCATGTTTTAAGTTTTACACATTATTAACTACAATCTATTTTTACATTACGTTTCCATGTAGGTAAATTTTTCATGAACAAAAGAGAATATATATCTTCTATGTTAATAGAGAATGTATACATACATAAATTATATAATATTTTTAATAAGCTTTTATCATTAACCATGGAAATTTTGTAATTTTGAAGGACTACATATTTATTTATATACATGTACATGTGCACTTTCTTTTTTTTTTTTTTTTTTTTTGAGACGGAGTCTTGCTCTGCCACCCAGGCTGGAGTGCAGTGGCCGGATCTCAGCTCACTGCAAGCTCCGCCTCCCGGGTTTATGCCATTCTCCTGCCTCAGCCTCCCGAGTAGCTGGACTACAGGCGCCCGCCTCGTCGCCCGGCTAGTTTTTGTATTTTTAAGTAGAGACAGGGTTTCACCGTATTAGCCAGGATGGTCTTGATCTCCTGACCTCGTGATCGCCCATCTCGGCCTCCCAAAGTGCTGGGATTACAGGCTTGAGCCACCGTGCCCGGCCGCACTTTCTTACATGTGTATTATACTTTATAATAAGTCTAATATACATAAAGCTGAAAATCTGTCATTACTTAGGATTATAGTATTTATTAATCTGTCATTACTTAGGATTATAGTATTTACAACAATACATTTATTTACTATATTTGTGCATATTTTGATGATTTTCTTACAGGATCATGTATAACTGGTAAGAAGGCCAATATCTCATTTTTCTAATTTACACTACTGGTTAATACCATGTAACCCTGAAAATTTCCTACATACTTTTAAAAATACATTTTTAGATTTAATTTTTCAAGCATAACTCATAAGTCTTAGAATAGCTAAAATTAATCCGTCTACAACCTGGCACTTTGCAAAATTTTAATAACTTGATGTAGTGATCCCTTAATGCTAATGAAGTCTATTTCTTTATTTTAGGTTAGTCCTGTGATTTATGATCCAGACAGTGGAAAACGGCTTTACATAGCATCTTATGTAAAAATGTTTTCTTCTCCCGTCGGGTAGGCTGTTAAGCTGGCAGTGAACACATTTTCTTTTTGACACAATGTACTAATTTTGATATTAGCATATCACACTTACTGCAAAGTACAAGTTCTTAACGTGATTGTATTTTTATACTTAAAATTAAGGTAAATGGTAATTTCACACAGTGCTTCACTTCCCAAGCGCTGTCAATGTTTTATTAATGTAGTTTCAATAAGGAAAAGTGTTAAGCTAAGACAGGTTGTTATATTTATAAATTCAACAATAAAACAAAGGCTCTAATTCAAAAAATAGAACAGACTCGGATTCCTAGGATTTGGATGTATGGTAATTCTAACATGAAAGTCACAATACAGGATAATGATAATGTTTACTGCTCATGTTCAACCATCTTCTATAATGTTGTAATGTGTCTTGGGGTCACACCTTGTTTCTAACATGTTCCGGTGAGAAGTGACCTTGGGCAAATTATTTCATCTCTGTGCTTCAGCTATTAGGTCACTTACCTGTTAAATGACTATAATAGTATGCTCAGGTAGGTCTTTTCAGATTTAAATCAGAGGTTGAGCTAAAAGCTTTACAATAAAGTCCAAAAATGTAAATATCAATAAAAATATTATTTTTTATTATCATTGTTATTCTTGGTAACAATATTATTGCTATATTGTGCTATGGCAGAGGTTCTGGAAAGCTTCCCCAAATTACAATATGGGTGAATATGAAATAAAATATTTTAAATGTCACATTTGAATGTAAACAGCATTCACACCCCCTCAAAATTAAAAATTTCCAAGTCAAATATTCTTATATTCATTAAAATATCAACAAAATTCTGCTGCTAGAGATGAATTAACTGATTTTGGTTTTAAAAAAGAGCATTAAGTGGTAACATAGGATACATCCAGTCCAAAATGTAAAGATATATTGAGGCAATTCTAGATGAAATTGAGCTTCACTGAGGTTAGGATCTGAAAAGAATGAGGTCTTCTGGTAATCAGAAAAGCCCCAAGTACAGAAAAGATTAATGTCATCCATACTATTTGATTAAAAGTTCATGACGTTGCCTTTAAAGTTCTTAGAAAAATTGATGGGGCCAAATGTGTAACAACTTCACTGATAGCTGCTATATTTCAATTATTTTGAATAATTTGATAATCGGCAGAGACATGAAAATATTTTTTCAGACAGGGATTGAGATAACCCAGCATCAATTTTTACCATAGCTCTGCAAATTGTTCGTTATCATTTTAAAATAGGAGTAATAATGACCTCTTTTCTCTTTCTAAAAAAAAGCTATTTGAAGAGAATTAAGTCAGCTTTACTTACATAGAGAGTAAAGAAGAAAAGTATATAAATAAATGAATTTGGTCTAGTTAATTAAGGTTTGGGGATTTTAGTTGCAATCCTCAAATGATAGAGGTTTGCATACTACACACATTTTTTAAAAATTAAACTTAGTAGCTTATAAAACTGAGTATTTACAAGATGAAAAGAGTTGTGGAGAAGGATGGTGGTGATGATTGCGCAACACTATGAATGCGTTTAATGCCACTAAACTGAACTCTTAAAATGGTTAAAATGGTACATTTTATGTTATGTACGTTTCTCACAATTAAAAAATTAAGCTTACTGTTTGAAAATCAAGCTCTTGTTGAATCACGCCATTCACATGTCCTGTTGAAGTTGCCTGTCTCTAATTTACCTTTGTTTACTATCTGGCATGTGCTTTTTCGCCTTACATGGGTCATTCTACGTTACATTTTTGGTAAAATTATTTCAAATTTACTGTGCAAATTACCTATGAATTCATTTGCTATATCTAATTATGTCTCATTTGGATTTTTTTTTTTTTTTTTTTTTCGAGACGCAGTCTGGCTCTGTCGCCCAGGCTGGAGTGCAGTGGCGCGATCTTGGCTCACTGCAAGTTCTGTTTCCCGGGTTCCCGCCATTCTCCTGCCTCAGCCTCCCAAGTAGCTGGGACTACAGGCGCCCGCCACCACGCCCGGCTAATTTTTTGTATTTTTAGTAGAGACGGGGTTTCACCGTGTTAGCCAGGACGGTCTCGATCTCCTGACCTCGTGATCCTCCCGCTTCGGCCTCCCAAAGTGCTGGGATTACAGGCATGAGCCACCGCTCCTGGCCTCATTTGGATTTTTGAATATATTCCCTTCACTTTTGTCATATTTTAGAATTCCAGCTACGTCACTTTTCCTTTACCTTTCCTTTCTCTCTCTCTCTCTCTCTCTCTCTCTCTCTCTCTCTCTTCTCTCTCTCTCTCTCTTTTATTCTTTTTTTCTGTTTTTGCGATGGAGTCTCACTTTCTTGCCAGGCTGGAGTGCAGTGGCCCCATCTCAGATCACTGAAACTTCTGTCTCCTGAGTGGAATCGATTCTCCTGCCTCAGTCTCCCGAGTAGCTGGGGCTACAGGCAGGCGCCACCACACCCAGCTAATGTTGTATTTTTAGTAGAAACAGAGTTTCACAATGTTAGCCAGGATGGTCTAGATCCCTTGACCTCGTGATCAACCCGCCTCAGCCTCCCAAAGTGCTGGGATTATAGGCATGAGCCACTGCGCCCGGTCTACCTTTCCTTTCCTTTTTAATTCACATCAGGTAATGTCTAATTTTTCTGTCTTCTTGTTCTATCTCTTCTACAAAGGAACATACACTCTCTTCTCTGCCCACAGACTTCTCTCCACTTTCCTATGCCTGGTGTTCTGCCTGTTTCTCTCCTAGGACGTTATTTCCCTCCTGGCAGTGGAGCATCTCAATTCTCAGTTTGCGTGTGATGTGTGTGTGTGTGTGTGTGTGTCCATGTTTGTTTTTTAATTCTATCTACCCCATTTTTACTAACATACAATGCTCCACTTGGTTATTGTTTTCATTTTTAGAAAAAAACATATTTTCTGCTATCTTTCTTTTTTTAATTGACATGAAAATTGGACCAGATTAAAGAATATTTTTGAAGGAAAGAAAGATGACAGTCAGTAGACGTCTTCCTGGACTCATCCCCCAACTAAGCTTTGATTTTATCGGATCTACTGATTTGATCTGATGTTCCTTCTTGACATGTCTATGGTGACTTCCCTGGGAACAACACATTCCCTTTTCTTCATTCCTCTTCTTTTCCTACTTCAACAAGTCTTGTCTATTCCTCTTTAGCAAAAACATCATGGTAGCTAAGATAGTTATGAAGGTAGGTTGCATATTAGTGTAATCTGAGAGACAAAAATAAATGCCCCTTTATCAACCAAGGTGGACTCTGAAGTTAAAGAAACAAAAGTTCTCTATGGTTTGAGGACTCAGATGTCTGCTAGCATGGCAACTCTCTAAGTCCCTCCAGCTACAAGCCAAAAACACTCTCTTGCTAAACACCCTAAAAATAGGAGCTGTCAGGCAATTTATTGGACCCCTCCCAATTCTGACTTACAACCTGGACCACTATAACTCTGATTGGAGAGATGACCAGCCTTACAGACATTCTTTCCTGATAAGCAACTACAGGTCTTAAGCCCATTCCAGCAGCTTACAGAGGCTGTGCACAAACTGTCTTTGTGTGCTCCAGTTCAGCTTTTGGTTTAAATAGCCAAATTCCACTATATTTTAATACTGAAACTTGCCCCAAAGTGAACATGAGATATATGTTACATATATGTTCATCCATTCTGTGTGTGCTTGGCTCACCTCATAAATATGTATAACTTTTACCTCAAACCTACTGAATATGTATGACTCTATTGTGTGATACAGGCTCTGTGAGGCATACAACCCAACCTGTTTTAAAGACAGAGCACCCAGCAAACTCACGCAGGAACAGTAAACCAAACACCACATGTTCTCACTTGTAAATGGGAACTGAATAATGAGAACACATGGACACACTGGGGGAAGAACACACAGTGGGACCTGTTTGAGGGTTGAGGGTGGAAGCAGGGAGAGTATTAGGAAGAATAGCTAGTGGATGCTGGGTTTCATGCCTAGGTGATGGGATGATCTACGCAGCAAACCATGATGGCACACGTTTACCTATGTAACAAACCTCCACATCCTGCACATGTACCTCTGAACTTAAAATAAAAGTTGGAAATAAAAAAAAAAGTAGAGAGAGCACCTTTAACCCATGATGGAGGCTTTCACTTCCCAGTGTGCAAACTGATGTCACCAATAAAGCTCTCTTTTCTACTATTTTGAGAACCTAGTTGTCTTTTGGCCAATGTTAGTTAAGAGAAGAGGTGTCGGAGAAAGGCTAGTTGGGGTAACACCCTCTTTCTAATATTTCCAATTAAGTGACCTTAGGCAAATTGTTTAATCTCTCTGTTTCAGTTATTAGTTCACTTACCTGTTAAATGATTATAATAATATGTTCAGGTAGGTCTTTTGAAGTTTAAATGAGAGGTTGAACTAAAACCCTTACAATAATGCCCAAGAGTAAATATCAGTTAAAATATTATATTTTATTATTGTTATTTTTGGTTATTATTGTTATATTGTGCTAAGGTGAATATGAAATAAAATATTTTAAATGTTACATTTGTTCATTGTTTCCATGACCCCATGATGTTTTACACCATACAAAATTTTGAAAAATAAAAGATTTGTATTTTAATTACATCAACATTTTAATTCAAAGTTATGTAATTGGTCATGAAAAATATTTTTAAACTACCAAAAAACTAGAAAATAGTTTAAAAATAATGACAATATTTTTGAGCCAAAGCTCAAGCTATTAGAGAAAAAGCAAAAACTTTTCACATTTTGGGATAGCATGAGATCGTGATATTATACAACATATAAAACATTTATAAATATAGCATCACCTTAATATTAAAATGAAGTTAAATATGGGAAAGATAAAGGAGAATTTATGAATAAATAAAGATGTATAAAATCTATATCCACGGGTGAGGAAAAAAGTTGAAAAAGAGAGGTTACAGGTAGTTGAGTGCCATAAGACAGTTGCACATAAAGGGAACTTGTAGCAATGTTGGTACAAAAGTTACTTAGTGTACTGGACCCAGCTGCAAGAAAACGTATTGATTTTTCCACTTACAGACCATGTTGTAGAAATTGTTACAACCTGACATTTACTGGAATGTAGAATAGTGTATCCAATAAGTCCTCAAGGAACAGAGGACCCTCTGAGGAGAGACAAACCTGGATGTCCCCAAAGGCTAATCTTTTCTCCTCTTGTCTAATCTGATAGATCTGCAGAATTATCACAGCCGAAGAACTGGAGACTTCTAGCTGGTACCTAAACTCTAGATTAACAAGCCCATATCTCTGTCGAGAGATGTTCCTTTGTTATACAATGAACTACTCAAGGAATGTGCCATGGGCTCTTCTTAACTTGCCTATAAATTTATTTAGTGGTAGGCAGGTTGGATCCTTCCCTTGGAGCAGTTTCCACAGTGGTATCTGATACATCACTTTCAAGGAAGGCTGAGACATCAGAGAGCTGTGGCCTACACTGACGTTTCTGCCTATGAGTACTTCCACCAAGTTTACATTTCATCTTCCCCTGAATCTGCTGTGAATCTTTGTCACTGTTTGCCATATATACTTCTTTTTAATACAACATAGAGTAGATATAAAATAATTAATTTAAACACTGTCTGTTGATGAACATTTAGGATTGTAGACATCTCCTGTTTTTCATTCATTTTCCATGCTTACTATTGATTCTTGGCAACATTATTACCATCAGAGATAACTTAGGGGAACTGATCTACCAAGCACCAGTTAGAAGATTCTGTTAGTACTGCCAATTATATTAGCCCTCCTCCACCCAGTGGGAAATTGGAACTGCAAAGGTACTTGCCCCAAATTGCGAACAACCAATCAGGTCAGGTTCTCCTTCATAGATTTTCACACCTGAGCTGAAGCACTGAGAGATGCTCAGCACTGGAGTTTAGTGCAGTAAACTTTATGAAGATATAAGAACTCCTTAAGTAGAAAACATAGTTTTTAATATTAAAATAAACCTTTATTTCAGAAAAATATGGAAATTATAAAAATGCAGCTCTGTGTATTCCACAATATGAACACACCTATATGTTCATGCCATAGGATCACACACAATTCTCAGTTTGCCGCAGGCTATGTAGAATGTAGCCATGAGTTCCCACTGGTAGATTAAATAATTTGCCCATGCTCACTGAATCAGAACATAGTAGAATCAGGATTTGATCTCCAAGGAACTTCACTACGATGCTTCTTCTGTTAAGTAATAGGCATGCTGCCTCACTATCTTAACTAGAACAGTTTTTCTGATAAATCTCCAACATGAAAATAAGATCTGTTTTCTGATTTGTTGTATTTAGCATAAGATGTTGATTATTTATTTGTTTATTTATTTTTGTGGAGACAGGGTCTCGCTATGTTGCCCAGGCTGGTCTCGAATGATCCTTTTGGTTGAGCTTCCCAAAGTGTTGGAATTATAAGCTTGAGCCACCAGCCCCTGCCAGTGTTGAGAATGTATGACAAATGTTTCCAACCTGTCTTTAAACATTTTATGTAAGAATATTAGAAGAGTATTTGAGAGCAAGCAAGAGTTACTTATTAAGAGTAGAGAAGCAAGAGGAAGGACAATGTGTGATTCCTAGGCACAGCCACTGTGTGCAAGTGCAGGTGAATCATCCCAGTGAAATCAATGGGTCCGATAAAGCTGGTAAGGGATGGCTGGGGATATGCACATTCAATTCACTAAACAGTGTCAAAAATCCTCCAAATGTATACTCTCCTCAGCAGTGTATAAGAGCTGTGCTTACTTCAGGTCCTCACTTAAAATTGGTGTTTTCAGTCTTTGAAAAAATAATGTATTACTTGCACTGAGGTATATGTTCGTACTTCACTGTTGTTTTATTTTGCATTTTCCTGATGACCGGGTGGTGCAGCTTTTTGTATGTCTTTGTTAATCTGCAAAGCCTTTTAGCTAAAGTACTTTTGCCAATGTCTCTCCATTTGCTCTACCACATTTCTATTTCTTGGTTATTTAAAGGGGTTTTTATATTCTAGAAACAAGTCCTTTGCTAAGTATGGCACTATAAATATATTCTGTTCTTTTTTGTAGACAGTTTGTTTATGAAAGATTGTTTTAAATTTTGAAGGCTGAATTTACCAATCTTTATTTTTGTTGCTCTCTTTTTTTTTAAATTTTTCTTTATTTTTATTGCTCTTTGTGTTTTATTGTTCTTTATTTTTATTGCTCCTGTTGTTTAGTCTTGGCAAAGGCATAAACGTATTTTTCTATATTATATTCCAAAATATTTATATATTTTTATCTTCTACAATGATATCTGTAATCAAAGTATTTGGGGTTGTACAGTCAGGCAAACTTTACATCTTGTTCTCTTTTGCTTTGTTTTCCCATTATAGCTAACCAGTTTCCTCAGAAAGGTTTATTGGAAAGTCTAATCTTTCCTGAGTGTCCTGTTCTGCTACCTTAATTATAAATCAAGACTCTGCATATGTGTGGTTCTGTTTGGGGGCTTTTCATTAAATTTTGGTGGCTTATATGTTTATGCTTACACTAGTATCACAGTCACTTT
The DNA here is from genome assembly GCF_009764315.1 of Trachypithecus francoisi. Taxonomy (NCBI): domain Eukaryota; kingdom Metazoa; phylum Chordata; class Mammalia; order Primates; family Cercopithecidae; genus Trachypithecus; species Trachypithecus francoisi. The sequence goes on along the minus strand of NW_022681454.1, from coordinate 172,583,824 downwards.
ACTGATCTTTCTAAAAAGTATTAATGTCTGGAAGTGAAAGTTCTTTATTCTGTTCTTTCTTTTAGATTTTCTTAGCTATTCTTGGCACTCTATTTCTGTACAAATCATCTTGTTAATTTACACACACACACACACACACACTCACACGTGTTGAAATATTGATTGGGATTTCATGGAATCTGAAGAACAACATGGGTAAAATTCGGTCCTGTGGAATACTGAATCTTTCAATAATGAACATAGTCTTTACGTTGATTTGGATCTTTAATTTTACTCCCTTATTTTTTACTATTTTTGGCAGAGAGATTTTGTAGCTCTTTCATTCAGCTTATTCCTAGGAATGGGATGTTTTTGATGTTATTGAAAGTAATAACCACATTTTTTTCTTAAACTGTTGTTGGTACGGTGTTTAGAAACACAATTTTTAAAAATATTTACTTGCATCCAGTAAGTTTGCTAAATTTCTTTAGAAATTCTAATAGCCTATCTGTAGATTTTTAATATCCTATTTTGTATTTATATAACTTTCAAATAATACTATTTATACATTTATATTTGATATTTATCATTTATTTATTTGCTTTATTAAACTAGCTGAGGCTTTACTACAATATTACATAGAATAGAAGTAGTAACAGTGGACAGCAATGTGTTATTTCTGATCTTGCAAGGAAAGTTTTTACATTGTTTTAATTTAATCTGATATTTACTGTAGCTTTTTTATTTTATTTATTTATTTGCCTCTTTTTTTCCCCCTTGGCTCTAATAAAAACTGAAGCTCTGGCCGGGCACGGTGACCCGCGCCTGTAATCCCAGCACTTTGGGAGGCCGAGCAGGACGGATCACGAGGTCAGGAGATCGAGACCATCCTGGCTAACACGGTGAAGCTCCATCTCTACTAAAAATGCAAAAAACTAGCCGGGCGTGGTGGCGGCGCCTGTAGTCCCAGCTACTTGGGAGGCTGAGACAGGAGAATGGCGTGAACCCGGGAGGCGGAGCTTACAGTGAGCTGAGATCGCGCCACTGCACTCCAGCCTGAGGGACAGAGCGAGACTCTGTCTCAAAAAATAAAAAATAAAAAATAACTGAAGCCCTTAAATAGGAATTTTCTTCAGTCTTTAGGTGGGTAAGGAATGTGATGATAATATTATGGATTTTATGAAATGGATTGTTTCTGCCTTTATTGAAACTTGTATGACATAAGTTTTCTATTTGTCTTAGCTTCTATTCTGCTATTGTTTACTTATCTTTTGTGAATATGGCATATCATATTGGTTGATATATGAATGCTAAATCCTTCTTGCATTTCTAGAATAATCCCAGCTTGATCACGATGCAGTATTTTGTCGTTTCTGTCACTGCATTCATTTTTATCTGAGGATTAATTTCGTAGTAGTAGTAGTAGTAGTAGTAGTAGTAGTAGTATTTGAGTCTCACTCTGTCACCCAGGCTGGAGTGCAGTGGCGCAATCTTGGCTCACTGCAACCTCTGCCTCCCAGGTTCGAGTGATTCTCCTGCCTCAGCCTCCCTAGTAGCTGAGACTACAGTTGTACACCACCGTGTCTTGCTCATTTTTGTATTTTTAGTAGAGTCAGGGTTTCGCCAGGTTGGCCAGACTGGTCTCAAACTCCTGGTCTCAAGTGCTCCATCCACCTGGGCCTTCCAAAGTGTTGAGATTATAGGTGTGAACCGTGTACCCTGCCTCATTTCACTTATTTTTAGCATATGTATGTTTATCTCATTCTCTTATTATTCTTTTGATGACCATAAATTTTAAAGTAATCTTCTCTGTTTTTATTACTAATACTGATAAATTATGCCTCTGGACTACTTTGCGGGAGGCAGTGGTGTGCATTTGTTTTTCATTTTATTAACCCATACTGTCAGCATTTTTACGAGTATGTATTAATTTTTTCAAAGGACTCGCTTTGATTTAATTATCCATACTATATTTTATATTTCATTATCTATCTGTTATTTTCTTTAAGATTACATCTCTCTTCTTTGAACACAATGCTTGAATCACTGAATTTCAGCTTTTCTTTTATCATAGATGCATGAAAGTCTATAAATGTTTCTCTTTTGGATGTGTTCGGTGACTTTCACATCCTCAAGTATGCATTTTTTGTGTGCATATACTCAGTGGAATGTATGTCCTAACTTAATCTTTCCTTTATGATACATGTTTTATGTTTAAATGCATTGCTAATTACTAAACATTTTGGAATTTTAAGAGTTATTGTTTTGTACTTAATTTCTGGATTAATTCTACAGTGGTAAGAAAACCTACTCATTATGATTTCAATTCTTCAACATTACTGAAGTTTGCTTTATAGCCTGCTGTTCAGCATAAAAGTTTGCTAAGTGATCCTTGTGCAGTTGACAAGCGTGAATGCTGGAGTCATATGTTCACTACTGACATTATGTCTTACATTTCTATGACATCTCAATTTTCTATTTCCTTACTGACTTTTTTAGTCTGCGTTTCTTACTATTTTATGTTAGCTGCTTTGAATTTCTTTAAGATTTTAAGGCTACGAGACTGTGTTATGTACATAGCAGTATAAAATTGTAATATTTCCACAATGAATTGGTTCATTATTGTGAAATGTCTTTCCTTAACTGTAGCTGTGCTTCTTGGTTTCAAGAAGACATTAGCTTGTTTTAGTATAAAGGCACCGATTTCCTTAGGTTACTGATCATAAATACCTTTTTATATATTTTTTACTTACAACATCCTTATTTTGAAAGCAGAACATAAATGATACATGTGTATGTGGATATATGTAAATCTTTGCCTTTTAATTTCAGCATGTATTCCATTGTGTTTAATATCATGAGTAATATCAACTTACTATTCTTTTTCTACTGGGACCACTTTTCTATGTTACTTTTTTTGTATTTTCTTGTTTCTTTTTGACTAATCTATACTTTCATTTTTATGTTATTATTAACAGTAATCCCCATGTTGTACAATGGATCTCTTGAATTTATTCTTCCTAATCACTCATTTATCATTTCTTTTGCAATTTTATTAATGTGATAATTACACTATTGCTATTTCTTTATTATTTTAGTAGACATTATAAAGTTTTTCCTAACTTACCTTAGTCTAAAACAAATTAGTACTTTTTCTTCTTTCCAAAAAATAAGACTCTTGGAATATTTTAAGTGTATTACTTTCACTTTTGCCGCACTAGATATTATGTGAAGTATGTGTACATATAGACATATAGGCATGTATATATATACACATGTATACATACATACATGCATATATGTCTATATGTATACATACTTCACATAATATGTATGCATATATACATGTATATATATACACATATACATAAGTGAATATATACACACACATATACATACATATATGTACACAAACACTGCACCAGACATTAGCATTCTTATTTTAATACAGTCAATATTTATTTAGATGTACCTCTAGCTTTATCTTTTATATTATATTTAATTATTTCTTTATCCTTGATTAGTAATTTTGAATCATTTTTCTTCTGCCTGATGGATGTTCTTTTTAGTTGCCTTCAGGACAGACCCAATGGAGACAGTGCTCACCAAGTTTTTTGCCTGCCTGTGAATGTCTTCAGCTTGCTTTAATTTTGAAAGATACCTTCATTAGTTTGCAATGCTAGATTTTCAGTTTTTGTTTTTTAACACTTTGAAGGTAACACTCAATTATTTTACAATTTTCAAAAGCAGTGGTGGCATCTGGAACTGGTCTACACTTACAGTTAGCCTCTGTGTCCTTTAACGCTGGCCTGGCAAGGAAACAACTAGGCTATGCTGTCTTCCTGTTAGATGCACACAATCTTACCCCACATCAACACCAGCAAAGCTCACTCTGCAGCCATGGGGAGGTGACACAAAAAAGATCACTTTATAATTTTGTGTCTGAGCATGGACAAAATCAAAGTCGCTGTTCAACCCACAAAATACCAAACACAGTCCTCTCCTGGCTAATTTGACTGCTCTTCTTTGCAAATTGAAGCTCTATTTTCATTCTAGGCATTCCTCTTCCTAGGTAAGATTTACTGAAATAACCGATCATAGAATGGTCCTTACTTCCTAAGAGCACCAAAGCATAGTGAGTACCTGCTTCCTTGGACAGTCTCCAAAATCATCCCATCAAAGTCCTCCCTAATACTCACTACTGAAATGCCAACTGACTTTCCATGATGTGTGTCCTTGCTCACTGAAAAGAACAATAAACACAATTTGTTCAACTATAGGTGGGTTCCTGGCGATGAATGACTGAGTAGCATTGAAATCATAATTTCTTGTAAAAGAGTCTTAGTTCATTTGATTGTTTATCTTTTCATTGTAATCTGCCTTTTATCTCAGGCTTTTAGATGTTTTTCTTCGTACTTATTTTATGCATTCTTACCACATTGGGCCTAAATGTTTTTCTGTTTATTTACCCTGCTTGAAGTTTGCAGAATTCTTCAGTATGTGAGTTGCTGACTTTAATGAGTTTTAGAACATTCTTATTCATTATCTTTTCAAACATTGTTTCTGCTCCATAGTCCCTGTCCTCTCCTCTTAAATCACAAGTACACAAGGCAGGTTTATTCAGCATGCTCCTTATGCCTCTTGCAATGTTTCTGAATTGTTCTCATATTTTTTTCTTGGTGCTTCAGTTTGTGTGTGTACTATCGACCTGTCTTCCAGTAAACTGGTCCTATTTCCTTCTGTGCGCTGAGAGGTGTTCAGTGTCACTGGACTCAGACAAGTTGGTAATTGATGCACAGTGAACATGTTTCATGAGCCTCTTCAGCAATTTGTTTTTCATTTTTTTATTTCACTCAATCGTTTTTAGATGATCTTTCTCTTCTGGAGCAAGTTATGCCATCTTAATTTTTCTCCTCCGATGCATATTCATTGTCAATTTACACATATTAATCATTTTTCTCCAAAAATAAAACTGTTTTTATAGTTTTGCTATTCTACTGTAATCTTAATCATTCATATATTCTACTACCTTTTTCCTTTTCTTTCCTATAGTTGATATCATTTTTCTTTTTTAAGTGTTTACTGGAGTCAGACATTCCATTTATCTATTTTTCTTATACAAGGATTATTGTCTTGTAGAACATGTATTTTACGCTTTGTTTTCATTTGTATACTACCTTAGCTCTGTTCCAAGATTCTAAAATATGATGATTTCTTTATTGTTATTTTTCACATGGTCTAGTCACATTCCTATTTGGCCCATAGTTATGAAATGTTCCAAAATGCCCCAAATCTCTCTCTCTTCGGGAACCAAATACACTGGGGCTTCCACTGTCATATTGAAATTTATAATAGATTTTTGGATCTCTGGAGTGAGAGAGTACATTATTTCACTTTTATTCTTTATCATTGCATATGTCTTACTTTTTTACATTAAATATAACATTCTTTGATATTCTTTAATCATCATAATAGAACATTAAACATAATTTTTATAGAAAGATTAATTGTTTAATAATTGTATTAGTTAGCCAGGATGGTCATAAGAAAATGCCACAGATTGCTTGGTTAAAACAACAAAAAGCAATGGAAATTTATTTCTGAAAGTTCTGGAGACTGAAAGTCCAAGACCAAGGGATTGATTTGTCTGGTTTCTCCTGAGGCCACTGTCTTTGGTTAGCAGATGGCTACCTTCTTGCTGTATACGCATGTGGTATTCAGTGTGTGCATAATTCTGGTGTCTCTTTGTGTGTCCAAGTTTCCTTTTCTTGTAAGGACACCAGTTACATTGGATTAGGGCCCACGCTAAGGGCTTTATTTTAACTTAACCACTTCTGCAAGTACCCTATTGTCCTGTGCAATGGCCAGGGCCAGCATTGCTGTTGGTAAAGGAATTTAGCAACACAGTTGTTGAAGAAGAAAGGCAGATTTATCAGACAAAAAGTACATTGCGAAAAAGCAATGGACAGTATGGCAGAGAAGGGGCTGTCTGGAAAGTGGCAGGGGCTGGAGGGAAGTTTTATAAGGTGGTACTGAAGAGGCTATGTGGGGAACCAGGTATTTGGGAATAGAATGTTGTGCCAGTGGGTTGTGATTTGCTGTCTCTCAGAACAATTGTTCGCCCCAAACTAGGGCCCCTTTCTCTTTCCTGCTTACTTACCTATCTCAACTCCACACCTATCTCCACATACAGTCACATTCTGAGATACTGGAGGTTCAACATAGAAATGTTTTTGAGGAGGGGGACAAGGCAGGAACAATTCAACCCATAACAACATTTTACATAAATTTACGCTTAAACATGTTTACATGCCTGTGAGTAATAACATAAAATATACAAAGAAATAAATGAATATAGTTAACTTAGAAAATTAAAAATTATGAATTATTTTATGTTCTTGTTTCTAATTTTCATACTTAAAATATGAAGAGTGAACTCACCAGTTTTTCTTTGTGGTTTCTAATAAAATATTTTCATATCTTCTTTCAGTGGAAGAGAAGTTCAATCTTCACTGACTCTTTCCCATTCTCATTTTATTTAGTTATAGGAGATAAGAAGTCCTGGGTATATGTATCATAGAAAAATATTCCTTCTCTTTATTGAATACATTCTAATAAAAGATACAAATTAAAATGTTTTTGAAAATAAAATTAAGAGGTAAATAGAAATTTGTAGGTGCTAAGAATGTTTTTGTTAATTTTGATTTTTTCCAAAGTGTTAAAATTTAAATAAATCTCAATGATAAATATGAACAGATTTGAGGCTGAGAAATCCCACTTTATTACAAACCAATAATTCTCCACACCTATTCCTTTATTTTCATTTACATTTTTACAGTTTGTTCAACTGAATGGAATTCACAGATGTAAATAGAAAAGAAAAATCCTCACAACTTTGAACAAAAGGAAAAAAAATCTTGATTTGTTGAGAAGAAAACCACTTAGTTGCAGTAAGTTAGAGGACAAAATCAATGGATCTATAAAAGGAATAAAAGAGTTCTTTCACCAAAATGACAAACTGTTAAATCATATTTAAGTTTTCTAAATGAAGCACAATGGAACCTTTAAAAAATTATGCCTTTGAAAATTTGTAAACTTTTTTCTTTAGGTGATTAATTTTTAGTTTCTTTACTAACTACAAATTGAATTTCTTTTCCATTTCTTATCAGATCATAAAAGACTTAAGAAATTACCCTGAGTGGGTGGGAAGAAAAGGCCATTTTTTTCCCTTTTTGTTTTTTGTTTTTGCACAGAGAATCCTGTGGAAATTACATTGTTTATTCTTTTTTACTAGGCACATTCCACTAATAGATAGTTTGTGATATGTAAAGCTTATTTCCAAAGCTCTCCAACGTCCTTGGTCATTGAATCTTCTTCCCTTCAGAGGTAATTACTGCTACCTTTTCTCCTGAGGCAGCCACTTAACCACTGTTCAATTTCTACACTTAACCCATTCCAGAATTGACCACGAAATATTCATCCCCAAGTATAATAGAGCAGCACTTGAGTGTAAGTCTTTATCACTTGCTATTGCTCTTCTTTACATCTGATACTTGCATTCATTGAAATCAAACTCCTAGAAGGGAAGAAAGAGCCATGATATTACACTTTCAGACAATCTGCTATACAAAAAAAAAAAAAAAATCCTTAAGGGGATCAGTTCTCTCCAATAACTTTATAAATTCTTCACACCATCAAAGTCTATTTATTTGGTAAAATACAAATTATATGAGAATATTATTTTAATTTGTTTCCTTTGTTATTCTGTGTTTTGAATGGATATTAAAGATAAAAATTTTATTTCATACTTTGTAGTATTTCTACAACCTAAAATAAGACTGATACATAGAAGGCACGCAATAATAATTTATTAATGAATGAATAAACGTGAAACCCATTCCTTTAAAAGTAATTAAAATTTTCAATTGTGTAGAAGAAAAAAATTAAAATTGCATAGGGTTTCAGGGATTCTCAATACAACACGAAGGCTCAGTGACTGACTAGGACTCACAGGCTTCAGAAAAGCTATTAAATTCAAAATTAATTCTCCCAGCAATTGATACGGACAGGTGACAGGGAAATACTGGGTTGAAGAGGGCGGTTCCCTGGCAAAGGCCCCGCCTTCAAGCCTGGAAATCTGTGGCCCTAAATGAGAACAGACATTCCCGCTTTTGTTCCCAAAAGTTACCTTTTGGTCTGTCATGACCCTCATCCTGTACTCATATAAACCCCAGACCCAGGCTCCAGAAGCAGATGAGAAGGAGACAAACAGAAGAGCCGAAGAACAGCAGAGTGGTACAGCAGAAAGAAGGGAAAGAGCATCTGAATGCGGACAGGAGCTTGCTTGGGCGCAGTCAGAGAGGAGAGCGGCCCCAGACAGCCAAATTCCTAGGGAAGATTGTCTTTCTACTCCACCCCCCTCCAGCTCCCCATCCATCCTAACGAGCGCCACCTCCACCACTCAATAAAACCTCTGCGTTCACAATCTTCAAGTTCATGTGTGACCTGATTCTTCCTGGATATCGGACAAAGACCTGGGTGCCAAGAGGGCACTGAGCTGGTGAACACTTAAGCTGTCTGTGGATGGCAAAGCTAAAAAAGCACACGGTAAGACAGGGCACACCCACGTGGGCTTTGGGAGTCACAGACACTCACCCCTACATGCTACCGTGGGGCCGGAGGCCCAAAGCACTCAGCTCCTGTATCTGCCAGTCTCATGCTCCCCCTCCTGTAAGGGGTGTGAGTGTGCAAAGGGGTCATTAGGTTATGGTATTTAAACATATCGCTCACTGCATATTGTATTCAGAAAACACAACTACTAAAATGAAGAACCCTGGTATTTAAACATATCGCTCATTGCTTATTGTATTCAGAAAACACAACTGCTAAAATGAAGAATCCTAGTGTATCTTTAATAGTTTTCCTCTCTTTATCTCTGTAATTAATGCCAAAGCTGAAAACAAAACAAAACAAAACAAAAACGCTATGCTACCGCCCCATTAAGCAGTCATAGGCTTACTTTGCTACAGTTTCCTTGATTTTTCTGTCTCTATCCACAGCTTCTCATGAGTGAGAGGTAACATGTCATCAAGGGATGGTTGCTATGAAAGTTGCAAGCCCCTTGGACATACTCCACTGACTGGCCTGGACCATATCACTTAAAAGAGTTACTAGAGTTAAACATTTCATTGCCAGCACTACAGCAACAGTTTTTGAAATATGGCTAGGTTGTCACTAACAGACATTATCTTGCTTGACGTAAAATTTATGTTTCATAGCTGAAGATAGTTACATATCTATCAAAACAGCCGTAATAACGGAAAGTTAGCAGAGTGATAGCAGCCATCAGTTTTGTGTTTGTAAAGCTACTGTCAGGACCTTTTATCAGAGAAAATTTCTTCCTAGTTATAGATTTGTTCCTTGAATGGCCACTCCCTTCTGTGCTAAATTCATGTGTATATATAATCTCAGATAAGTATATCGGGGTAGAAAACTAACTTATCTGGTGACAGAGATAGAATGTGTGGTCTACGTCCATGGCCTGTCTTTCACCTGAATTGTACATTTTATAGAGTCATTTAAAAGATTACTATTACCATTGGCCCTTTTGAGCTGTGAATTTCATATAACTCTTCAGGGTTTCTCTTTCATTGGCTCACATAGTTGGAGAAAATATTGATGTTCAAGTCTACAAATGTTTTCTTGTTTTTGGCTTATGTCATAAATCTCATAGTGTACATTTGGCTTCTCAGTGACACAAAACAATATTCATTCTGTGTCTTATAACTTGCACTTGTCCCCTCACTACTTTAGATTCCCTTCCATATCTGAAACATATTAAACTTTGCCCACTGTGCATCAGGTTCCTTGATAGATGGGCGGTATTTCAGTGAAGCTGAGCACTGAAGGTGGCTAGCTATACTCTGGTTAAGTCAAGAACTGTATTACTTTCTTCAAAATGTCTAGCATATTATGTGTCAAACACACCTTGGCCTAACTCTTCAGAGAATATTAGTTGCTGAATTACTTTCATCTCATGATATAATATTTTTATTATGCTGATGATTTTGAGGGGAAGCTATTTTCTCACTTTAAGGAAGAACTTACAGATTTTCAGTTCAATTTATGTGAGTGCAACTTTCCTCGTGTCAGAGAACAATAGGTGCATTAACAGAAAAGTTAGCAGGTTGTTTTAGAAGCTGTATTGTTAAAATACTTTCAGAATGGAAACTTTGGGGATCTTGCATGCTGTCATCTTTATTGAAACAAATAGCTTTAAAGATCACAAATATATACTACAGGCACAGTCACACAATCATCCACCCAATACTGTTGCTACTAATTGCCACAATTAGTCACTAAGGATAGACTAATGAAATTTTTATTAACATAATGGAAGTACAACGAACAAAACAATCTGTTTCATTCAAAGTAAAAAGCTCATTTTTCTCATGTGTCTCAGAAGGGAAACAAGAAACTTGGAAACTGTAACTTGCCAAATACTAAACGGATGGACACATTCTGTCACGAGATTTCTGAAGCTCTCAAGATTGGAAATGGTTAAACAAAGTCAAATTTATTTCATTATTAAAATTACTCTGAAAAGATCAGGTAGGATAATTCTTATTTGCAGGTACATAAAAAAGTGTCTTGGGAATTCAACTGATATTTAGTATTAATACAAGATTTGTGGAATAAAAGAAAATATATAGTGTAAAATAAAAATGTGTTGCGTTCAGACTGTCTATACACAAAAGCACACACATGTCATGTATATATTTTGATATAGGTTTATATTTTTAAAGAAAATAAGCAAAAAGTACTCTTTATAATATTACAATCCACAGTTTACAGTTTTCAAAGTTGAGCTTAAAATTTTAAATGAAATGAATTCTGTGGAAAAAAATATAGGTGAAGTATTTAATTAATTAATATACAAATGTGCCAGTGATTAGTACAAATTAGTTTTAACATAATTGCAACACAGTTTTCCAAAATCTATACATTATCATAAAGTGCAGACTTCCTCAGTTACAATGGTTCAATTTACATTTTTTTGACTTTACAATGGTATGAAGGTCATCCGCATGCATATCCATACAGTCATTCTGTTGTTTGCTTTCAGTTCACTATTCAATAAATTGCATGAGATATTCAATGCTTTATTATAAAATAGGTTTGTGTTAGATAATTTTGCCCAAATATTAATGTAAGTGTTCTGAGCATGTTTATTCTAGGTTATGCAAAGATGTGATATTTGTAAGTTAGGTGTATTAAATGCATTTTTGACTTACAGTATTTTTAACTTACGATGGGTTTATGGCAACGTAACTCCATCATAAGTCAAGGAGTATCTGTATTCACGAACAGAAACAACAGATTCATTGTTAAGACAACCACCATTACAAAAGGAAAGACTATACATCTTCAAATGATTAAGCACTAATACATATTTTATGAGAAAATAAATGATCATGCCAAACAAATTAAATGTCTCAAACAAATTAAACTTTTTTTATTTTAACAAATAAGCATATATTTCAAATTTTAAGCATGATTCAGTCATATGGTACCAAAGTTAGTTTTTAAAAAAATTGTCTAAAGACAACATACATTTTAATTTTATTACATGTTTTCACAGCTTATAAATCAAAACCTAGTGAACATATTTGCTTCTGGTCAATATGGAATATAGAGACCAAATATAGTCAACTGTTAAGAACAACTCAAATCTGGGCAAAATATTTCAAACAGTGTTGTTTTAAGATGGTGAATATCAGCAAATGAAGGACAGTGATTCTTGACAGACAAGAAACAAATGAAGCAAGTCCTATGTTTGTCTCAGCTTATTGCCTTGAGAGAATTTCCGGGCTGTAGGACAAGGAGAAGAAACTCAAATGAAATCCAATGGACTCTTGGGATATAGTAGTTGGAATTGAATCCTTAGGGAGATCAAGAAAGCTTGAGGTCATAGGACAAAGCACCAGACAGGAATGAGAACTGCATAGCTCTCTGAGAAGGGTCTCTCCCAAAAATTCAGCAGTGTATACATAGGAGGAAACTACCCAAATATGGAGAGGTGAACACATCTCAATTGAATTACAGGTAACAGTGCCAATGATATAGAGGTCCAGGAACAGTTTCTTTTTCCAAACTGAAAAACTTCATGATGCACAAGGCATTGGCTCAGTAATTAACTCTAAACTAAATGGTATTCTGGTCAACACCCTTATAAATCTTAACAATACGGTCAGAGAGAATCAAGTGGTTCCAAAGAACTTAAATGAGTCCCAAAATAAAACTATTCAGTACCTAAAAAAATAATTAAATACAATGCCTCAAATTCAATGAAAAAATATTAGACAGGGCAAGAAGCAGAAAAATAAATTCTATGATGAGAAAAAACAATCAAAATACTGAAACTGATGTTAGAAGACAAGGATCTTATACCAAATATTACAACTGCATTATGTATATTTGATATGTTGAAAACAGAAAATGAAGACTACAGAAGATCCAAATTAAAATTCGAGAAATGAAAACTACAAAATGTGTGATGAACATTTTTCTACTCGTTAGACATTGCAGAAGAAAATATTAGTAAAATTATTGAGACACAGTAGTTGATGCTATTCTAATAACGAACAATTCAGAAAGAAAAAAATATAAAGGGTGAAAAGAGCATAAATAAGCTATGACATGACCTCAAACAGAAAAATATATACGTAATTTTAGTACCCAGAAGATAACGGTAGAAGGCAGACAAATTCCCAGCCAGAAAGGGGCAGGTCCCCAGTGAAGCCCAACCTTCCAGCCAGAAGACAGCCTGACGCCTGAAAACCAGGCTGCCAGTTCTGGATAGAGTCCACGTCCTGCAGTGGGAACTTCTTCGATGCCTTTTAGCCAATCAAATGGTGCATTTTCCAGGCCTGCCCATGGACCAATCAGCACACACTCTCCATTCTGAGCCCGTAAAAACCCGGGACTCAGCCACATGTTGGGACTCCCCACGTTTATTCAGGTAGGGGCTACCCACTTTGGGTCACCTCTCTGCTGAAAGCTGCTCTGTAGCTCAATAAAACTCTTCTCCACCTTGCTCACTCTCTGGTTTATCCCCATAACCTCACTCTTCTTGGATGCAGAACAGAACCTGAGATCTGCCAAACACTGGGTGCCAGAGAAGCTGTAACAATGTAGCGCTCCTTCCCTCCATGGGTGCTGGGTGGCTGCCCCACATGATGGGAAGTGGCAGCAGGGCCGGGCTATCCCAGGAGCCACGGGACAGAGCTGGGTGGCAGGATCAAACGAGCTATCACGTGAGCGAGCTGAAACACACCCCCCTTGTTGGTCATTCTGCAGACAGCGGTAAAGAACGAGCTGTGACGCACTGTAACACGCCCTTGGGGCTCCACAGTTGCTGGTGTCTCCAAGTTTTCAGGCTCCACTGCGTTCCCCTCATCCAGACTCTGGCACCCAATGCGGAAGCCGCTTGAGGTATGCCTGGTCCAGCCGCAGCCTCACACGGAGCCGGCACCTGTGCCAGCGCCTGGAGCTGCCTACCCGGCTATTCCTGGCTGTGCGCTCTGACTGGACCCTGTGCTCACTCACTCACACAACCCTCTCCACTCCGAGCCTGGCTCACCCTCAGCAGGCATGGGATCTGCGCCAGTAGTGCCAGCCGAGTGCTGCCTGCCAGGCCAAGAGTCCAGCAGTGCTGAGTAAAACTCAAGCAGAGGCACTGCCAGCCACAGAGCTTTCAGGCTGGTGAAGTGGCACCCAAAGAGTCCTGTGTCAATAGGAGAAAGGCACAGATAAAAACAATTTTTTATAAATAACGACTGAAAATTTTCAATCTGATAACATCTTCTTGGGAAGAAAATGCTCATGGGCATTAATTTTTAATTGTGCCTCCTCTTGTAATTGTCAGGTTATTTTAGGCCTGGCATACTCCCAGCATCTTTTGTTTAATTAAATTAAGCAATTCCAGTTATGTCAATTTACCTTCATCTTCTATTCATCAGCTAAAATCTGCTGTCAGAGAACATTGAAATTGTGATAATTTGTTTTTAAATCTGTCAAAAATGGATATTTTGACTTAGATCTGTGCATTTTTCTGTCAAGGCAGAATATACATAGGTCAATATTTTATTTTAACCTAAAATGAGTTGAACAATTTTTAATCTGGACTGATTCAGGCCTTTAATTTAGTGAATAAGAAATGGTTTCTTCATAACTATCAAATTGCTGTGGATTTAAATACTCTGAAAGCGAATTATTTTGTCCTGTATAAGTGACATATAGGTATCTCTGTCTTAAAAATGTATTTAAACAAAACTGATTCCTAACTTTCCAAATATAGGGAAAATACACAGATTTGAGAACACTGGTAAACCCAAAGCTCAAGAAACATGAACGTTACACTCATTTCATCATAATCAAGTAGCCCCAAACTATTCATTGAAATATATGATGGAGCAACCAGAGCTCCAAATTCACATACGTTATAGAAGAAAAATGTCAAGGATGATGTCAGGTTTCTCATCAGAAACGATGAAAATTAAATGACAGTGAAGGAATGACATAAAAAGACTGTCAATGTACAATGTTATAGCAGTGAAAGTGTCTTGCAGAAACAAAAGCAAATAAAGTTTTTTTTCAGAGGTACAAAAGCAGAAAGTATTCATCACTAGTAAACACACTAAAATGCTAAAGAACTACATCAGGTAAAAGGGAAATGATATGAGAGGACAACATGTATCTACACAGAGAAATAAGAAGCATCCAATATGGTAACTGTGGGTATAAATAACAATGTAATCAGTGTTCTAAAACAAATGCAAAAGAAGCTGTATGAAAAATACGCAGTGGCAGGGAGGAAGCAGATGGAAGTGAACCATTTTAAGGTATTTACACCACATGAGAAATGAGAATATCATTTACAGGGTAGACTGTCACAAGTTAAAGGCATATACTATGAATATAAACAAACCTATCATTAAATTAACAAAACAAAAATTATAACTAGTAAACCTACAAAAAATAAAATAAAATGCAATGATAAAAATTACCCAATTACCCAAAAAAGACATAAAAAGAGTAAAAGGTGAATGAAAAGCAGATAGGACAAATAGAAAGCAAATAGCAAGATAATATACATAAAATTAAATAAATAATAATCAAATTATGATGTAATGACCTTAACACCCCCATCAAAAGGAAAAGACTGTAATATTGGATTAAAAAGAACCAACCCTATGTTGCCTACCAGAAACACACTATATGTAGAAAAACAGTTTAAAAGTAAAGAGATGGAGAAAGATATACTATGCTATATTTGTTTTCCACTGATGGTTAACATATTACCACATACCACAAAGTTAGCAGCCTAAGACATCAGTAATTCATCAGCTCACAGTTCTGTAGCTCAGAAATCCAGGTATAAAGTGGCTTAGTACTCTGCTCAGAAGCCTAAAATTAAGATGTTGGTCTGTTATGTCTTTATGTGGAGGCCAAAGGAACAGATTCATCGATAAGCTACCCGAGGGTTTTGGCAGACTTCAGTTCTTTGCGACTGAAGGACTAAGTTCTTGTTGTCCTGAGGTCAGAGATGATACTCAGATCCTAGGGCCACCCACACTTGCTATATTGTCCCCCCTTTACAGATCCTCTCATGCCTCCCATCTCTCTAACTTCAGGAAGGTCCCAGTGCCTTTTAAGGCAAGGCTCAATCACAATGAAGTCAAAGTCTGTTTGTTCATAACCTAATCACAGGAGTGATATCCCATCTGGTTCACAGGTTTATTCATACTCAAGAGGAGTGGATTACACAGGGCATGCACATGAAGGGATCCAAATCATCTTATCGTTTTGCCTACCATAGCCCACTCTCTAGCTCCCAAGCATTCATATTCCTCCAAAACGAAAAATATGTCCATTCAATTCCAGTGTTCTCAAGTCTCATCTCATCATAGTGTCAGCTCTTGTGCAAAATCTCTTATCTAAAGCTAATCACATCTCATCACTACAAAATACGAAATCTCATCTAAATTGCCAGTTCAGATTTCAAAAACCTTGTTATAGAAGTCATCCAAATCCACCAACTACCTCTAGTACACAATTATTCTCCATCTGTGGACACATGAAATTAGACAGCCAAGTTATCTGTCCTCAAAATTTGCAACATACAGTGATGACAATGTCATGTGTTTAAACCTACAGTCATTTCAGTTCAAAAGGGGGAGAACAGAAGAAAAAACAGACTTAATGTGCAAAACAGTTGTGAAATCCAACCAGAAACAGAAAAAAATGTGGTTTCTTAATTTGGTTTCAAGACCTAGAGATAATTTTCTATGGCTCTTGGCTGCATCATCTAGGTTCTACCCTTTCAGTAACCCTTCCATTGTTCATGAAGGTAACTCATTCATAGTTGAGTAGTTTTATTAGCCTTCTTCCTGATCAGCCAGTTGGGGATCCATCAACTTATTTTTCTTATTTACTCTCTTTCCCTTTTAGGATACTTCATTTGATGAAAGTCACATCCAGATATATTTTCGTGATAATTCCTTCTCTATCTTTGGCTCCTGCAGAGATAGCTGCGAGATAATGTCCTTAATACTCCTATAGGCTCTCTCATTTGATTGAAGGAATCTGAGCAGAACAGCTTCAGTCTCTTGAATGAGTCCTTTTGTGACTGAATACTTTGACCTTTTGATATTTCTAAGGTTTTAGCAAAAGACTGCTCAAAGAGAACTCAACTTTTTCTTTAAACCACACTGTTTTAATTTCAGTAGCTTTTCCTGTTTGGAGAGACTGAATTTTTCAGAATCGTTCAGTTCTGGTTGCTTATGTTAAACAATTCTTCTCTCAGTTTACTTGCTTTTACTATCAGCATCAAGAAGGAACCAGGGAACATTTAACACTTTGCTTGTGAATCTCCTTAGCAAGATAACCAAGTTCATAAATTATCTTAAAAATTCTGCTTTCTACATGACTAGAAGTCATTTTGTAAAGCTTTCTGTGACTACATAATGAGGATATCTCTTTCTCCAGTTTCAAAAAAATTGAACATAGATTTTTGTACTTTCCATTTCAAATATTTTCTTAAAATGGAAAATTTAAAAATGCACATGTTTTAAACCAATATTTATTGAAGGGTAGTATGGAAAAACTTTCAGATAATTAATTTTTATTGGTAGTTTAAACAATTTGGGTAGAACTGGTGAGGGACTGGTGGATGTCCCATCATTGATGATGGTTGTTTGTATAATAGTGTTGTGGACATAGTGTATTCTTATCATCTGCCATTCACCACACATGCAGAAGCTGATTTAATCATCATATTAGGCAAACAGCCGTGTGGATGTTTATCCCAAACCCATATATTTTTGTGGCTAAACTTCTGTCAATGTTAACTATTTTACTTTGTGTTACTAGCAATAGCTGTAAAATCTCAGCAGCATTTTCACTGATAAAATGTTGCTTACCATTGCTTTTAAGTCGTTCTCTCAACTTCTATTTTATTATTATTATACTTTAAGTTCTAGGGTACATGTGCACAATGTGCAGGTTTGTTACATATGTACACATGTACTGTGTTGGCTTGCTGCACCCATCAACTCATCATTTACATTAGGTGTTTCTTCTAATGCTATCCATCTCCCAACCCCCCACCCCGTGACAGGCCCCAGAGTGTGATGTTCCCTGCCCTGTGTCCCTGCCCTCTGTCCAGCTATGCAGGCTCATTTTTGGTTCCATATGAACTTTAAAGTAGTTTTTTCCAATTCTGTGAAGGAAGTCAGTGGTAGCATGATGGGAATAGCATTGAATCTACAAATTACCTTGGGCATATGGCCATTTTCACGATATTTACTTTCCTACCCATGAGTATGGAATATTCTTCCATTTGTTTGTGTCTTCTTTTATTTTGTTGAGCGGTGGTTTGTAGCTCTCCTTGAAGAGGTCCTTGACATCCCTTGTAAGTTGGATTCCTAGGTATTTTGTTCTCTTTGCAGGAATTGTGAATGGGAGTTCACTCATGATTTGGCTCTCTGTCTATTATTGGTGTATAGGAATACTTGTGATTTTTGCACAACGATTTTGTATCCTGAGACTTTGCTGAAGTTGCTTATCAACTTAAGGAGATTTTGAGCTGAGACAATGGGGTTTTCTAAATATGCAATCATGTCATCTGCAAACAGGGACAATTTGACTTCCTCTTTTCCTGCAAACAGAAACAATTTGAGTTCCTCTTTTCCTAATTAATTCCTAATTTCCTAATTCCTGATTGCCCGAGCCAGAAATTCTAACATAATATTGAATAGGTGTGGTGAGATAGGTCATCCTTGGCTTGTGCCAGTTTTCAAAGGGAATGCTTCCAGTTTTTGCCCATTCAGTATGATATTGACTGTGGGCTTGTCATTAACAGCTCTTATTATTTTGAGATACACTCTATCAATACCTAGTTTATTGAGAGTTTTTAGCATGAAGGGCTATTGAATTTTGTTGAAGGTCTTTTCTGCATCTATTGAGATAATCATGTGGTTTTTGTCATTGGTTCTGTTTATCTGATGGATTACATTTATTGATTTGTGTATGTTGAACCAGCCTTGCATCCCAGGGATGAAGCTGACTTGATCGTGGTGGATAAGCTTTTTGATGTGCTGTTGGATTCAGTTTGCCAGTATTTCATTGAGGATTTTCGCATCAATGTTCATCAGGGATATTGGCCTAAAATTTTCTTTTTTTGTTGTGTCTCTACCAGGCTTTGGTATCAGGATGATACTAGCCTCATAAAATGAGTTAGGGAGGATTTTCCTCTTTTTCTGTTGATTGAAATAGTTTCAGAAGGAATGGCACCAGCTCCTCTTTGTACCTCTGGTAGAATTTGGTTGTGATTCCGTCTGGTCCTGACTTTTTTTTGGTTCGTAGACTATTAATTATTGCCTCAATTTCAGATCCTGTTATTGGTCTATTCCGAGATTCAACTTCTTCCTGGTTTAGTCTTGGGTGGGTGTATGTGTCCAGGAATTTATCCATTTCTTCTAGATTTTCTAGTTTATTTCTGTAGAGTTTTTTACAGTACTCTCTGCTGGTAGTTTGCATTTCTGTGGGATCGGTGGTGATACTCCCTTCATCATTTTGCACTGCATCTATTTGATTTTTCTTTCTCTTCTTTTTCATTAGTCTTATTGGCAATCTATCAATTTTGTTGGTCCTTTCAAAAAAAAAGCTCCTGGATTCATTGATTTTTTGAAGGGCTTTTTTGTGTCTCTATCTCCTTCAGTTCTGCTGTGATCTTGGTTACTTCTTGCCTTCTGTTAGCTTTTGAATTTGCTTGCTTTTGCCTCTCTAGTTCTTTTAATTGTGATGTTAGGGTGTCAATTTTAGATTGTTTCTGCTTTCTCTTGTGGGCATTTAGTGCTATAAATTTCCCTCTACACATTACTTTAAATGTGTCCCAGAGATTCTGGTATGTTGTGTCTTCGTTCTCATTGGTTTCAAAGAACGTCTTTATTTCTGCCTTCATTTTGTTATTTACCCAGCAGTCACTCAGGAGCAGGTTGTTCAGTTTCCATGTAGGTTTGCTTTATATCTTACTACCAGTAGGAGATATCACGAGATTCTACTTATTTTCATTTTCTAGAATTTATTAACTTTGTTCCTCTATACATTGAACATGAAACACAAAGTCTGAATGAGATAGATCATAATTAAGACTTATTTTACTATATTCTTTTTCAAAGTCTTTTTTTATGTTTTAAAATTTCTAAGTAACTATACAAATAATATGTTAATCAGTGTTTTGGGGAAAATTCTTTTATAAATAACTGACAAATTAAACTACTTTTGAGTTATTACAGCTATTTTTCTTTAGCAGTTACAACTAAGATTACAAAATAATAATTAACAAAAACAATGATACTTCAATGAATAAGATGACAGTTGATATTTAGCTCACTTTTGTTGGATAAAATTCAAAGAGTTTATGATGACAAGATGCCAATCAAGGGCATCAGTTCTCAACTGCAGTGATTCTAGTTTGGTGATATTATTGAGAAAAGTTTCCAGTAAGTTTTTACTTACAGAATAAAAGTACATTCACTATTATTTCCATACAGTTTAATAGTCACTTATGAATATTGCAAAATGTTTTAATATTTGAAAACGGAAGGGGTGAGGTTACAATTAACTCAATAAAATATAATATTCTATTTTAAGTTTGTTGAAGCCAATGATGACCAAAGGTTATATGTATGCCTTGAATAGAAAGGACATTGATTATCTTTGGGCTTTTGAGTTATAGTTATTCTCATGTTTTAAACTGACAATCATGATTATGTGTTAGTAAGAAGAGGATAGCTGGAGGAAACTGAAATTATACACGTATGCAAATCTACCAAGAAGCATGGATATGCATATTTCTTTTAGTAACAATAAAAAACTGTTACAAGCAAATCAAATGCACACCATAGTGCAAGTGAAAGTTTCAGATACAAGATTTATGTCAAATTTTGTTGAGCTGTTAATAATACTTATTTACCTGTGTGATTATTTTTTAATAACTGACACACTTCACTGGGCACATAAACATTACTTTTAGAGTAGTTCTAGAAAACACATATGGAAATTATTTTCACGGCCGGGCGCGGTGGCTCAAGCCTGTAATCCCAGCACTTTGGGAGGCCGAGACGGGCGGATCACGAGGTCAGGAGATCGAGACCATCCTGGCGAACACAGTGAAACCCCGTCTCTACTAAAAATACAAAAAACTAGCCGGGCGAGGTGGCGGGCGCCTGTAGTCCCAGCTACTCGGGAGGCTGAGGCAGGAGAATGGCGTAAACCCGGGAGGCGGAGCTTGCAGTGAGCTGAGATCCGGCCACTGCACTCCAGCCTGGGCGACAGAGCAAGACTCCGTCTCAACAAAAAAAAAAAAAAAAAAAAAGGAAATTATTTTCACTTTATTTATTTTTTCTTGTGCTAATAAATTTAAGAATTTAAGATTTACTCAAGTGATAATGAAATCCATAAAATTCTGTTCCTCTATTAGGAAAAGTTGCCTGAGATGTTCTTAGACTAATTTCTTCATACATTTTGCAGAGGCATATTGTCAAATGTGGGCATATTTTTGGAAGTGTCTTGCAATTGGGGTTATCTTTGAAAGGTGTCCTCACTAGAAGAGATTATGAATCAGAGATTATAAAGCACAGATATATAGCTGAAAGGTGATGTGAGGGTAACAGGTAAAATACGTTAAATTCATACAATATTCAACAATTTTGATGAGACTCATATGCCTTCTAAAGTAAGTTATATTTGAGGACTCAACTAAAATCATTTGTTATCTCTTCCATATATGTGTTTTTACTGATGCTCACATGATTTAAAATTTTACTAAGTCTTGACTAGGCTAGTAGTAATTTGAGATTCATTGCTGCCTACAAAAACATAGGTCTTCTCAATTAAAAAAAAAAAATCCAAAACCTACATGTTAATGTAAAAATAGAATAAAATATGTATTTGTTTACTTAAAATATTTGAAAAAGTTGACATCTTATAGACTTCAATCTTCTCTTTTTATGATTTGCTTCTAAAATAGAAGGTTAGGTAATTTCTCATCTCAGTTTCAATTTTTTTTGTATTAAATCTCAGCTGCCATATTCTTTGCAAGATTCTCTCATACTTTGTGGATCAGCTTACATTTTAGCAACCTTTTATTGATTTCTGCAAATAAATAATAAGAATGAACAGTTTGTTCTCATCTGAGACAAAGTTTGTTGCATCTGACTCTAATCAGGTATTCTAATACTAAAACTGTGATATAGTTTGCCCTGATTTGGGCCATTTCCTTCCCTTTGAATGTACTTATTCAAAGATTGGCCAGGAACCTATTTGTTAAGTCACGAGACATTAGAGTCATTAAGAAAGATTACTTCAGGATAACTATTCCTTTTAAAAATTTACTGTTTTTTAAAATTTATTTATTGAGCCATTCTATAGCTGCTATGGTTTGGTTATTTATTAGTTTGGGCAGATAGTAAGTTCATCTTCTTACTTAACTGGCCAGGGTTAAGTAAGGAATGGTGAGTCTTATCATTGGCTGAGGTTATATTCTTGCTCAAAACCAGGCAGGCATTCAGAGAATAGAAGGAGGAAAAATATAGTATTTTAGACCCCTGTAAAGGGTCACATGTAACAGATCACAGTTACTAGGTAGCAGGGGTACCCATAACACTTAGGTAAGTTCGCACAGCAAGAGAACACAAAACAGAACACACAAAGACCAGGTTTATTTTAATGCTAGTGTGCATGCATTTCTAAGTTAGAAGGGATCAAAACTTGTATACCCAGTTCACGAGGGATGTAGGTTTACAGAAAGACGTTTATGATTCCTTACAACATATCTCAAGGTTAGGTTTAGATTTAATAATAAATAATAATTTCAGCCAGGCGTGGTGGCTTATTCCTGTTATCCCAGCACTTTGGGAGGCTGAAGTGGGAGTATCATGAGGTCAGGAGTTCAAGACTACCCTGGCCAACACAGTGAAACCCTGTCTCTACCAAAAATACAAAAATTAGCTGGGTGTGGTGGCATGCAACAGTAGTCCCGGCTACTCGGGAGGCTGAGGCAGAAGAATCGTTTGAACTCTAGAGCCGGAGGTTGCAGTGAGCCGAGACAGCGCCATTGCACTCTACCCTGGGTGATAGAGCAAGACTCTGTCTCAAAAATAATAATAATAATAATAATAATTTATAATTATCAAATTTATCTTCACAAATCCTGACTATTTCCCATAAATTAATAAAGAATATTATTTTGTGTGTATGATGCCGTATCTGTTTTTCTTAGTTTGATTGGTATTTTATGTTTCTCAAATTTGTTCTTCAAATTTTTCTTCAAGGTTATTGATGGAACCAAAACATTCTAATTAACTGGGAACTTGAACAATGCATTCAGTGTTTCTCATGATTAGAAAAGTATTTGTAATTATTTATATATGGCCTCAATATAATCAATATGCAATAAACATATAACCTATGTTTTATTACATCTGTTCAATTAATGCAAATGGAGCATTACTAAGGCCATATAGTTGAGATATCAAAAGTTAAATGCACATATGTGCTGAATAAAAATTACATCCTAATTTTGAAAACACATAAGATCTATCATTTCTGATATACTCATTCCAATAACTAGAAAGTAGATATTAGTATATTTTTATCATAAATGAGAAGATAATAAGTTTGAAAGAGGATAAGTAAATTTACCCTATTCATATAATCGGTGTAACATTGTTAAATAAGCATTTCTTTAATATTTCCCATGGGGAAGACATTACACTAGTCTTTGGGATCATTTCATTTAAAAAAATGAATAATTTACAGTTCTTATTCTCAAAGCTTTCATATTTTGTTATTTGAATTAGTATCTAGTCTTTTCTAGTACATTATACTTCACTGAAGAATATAAGAAACTCTTCTCTGTATTGTTTAAAATAATGAAATCTATTTATTACTCAAGAATTTTACCTTTTATAGAAAACCACTTGAATTGTAAGCAGTAGGAAAGGCTCCATCAAATTTGAATATTTATACAATGTCATTGCAAATTATAATACTCCTCTGGCATATCTACATCAATGTAAATAGCTACATAAGTACTATATATGAGAATTTTGATTTTTTTATGCCTCATTTCCTCAGCTAGCAAATGGGAATAATAATTGTACCTGTGCCATTGGATTATTGAGGGGATTAAGTGGGTTAAGCAATGTAAAGCATTTCAAATAGAACCTATCTCATTGTAAGCACGGACAAAAAAAAAAAAAAAAAATCATAGAACTTATTTCCACTCCAAGTAAGAACAAATTTCAGAGCCATTTAACCTATGTTACTTAATACAATAATTTTGAGATAGGTACAAATATCATGATGTCACATGATAATAAATAAACTAATACAGTTTTATTGACTGTAAAAAAAATTATGTTATTTCCTATAGGAGATACTAAAGTATCCTAAATAGTTTGGTAGTCTATAAGAGAAGACAACATGAAACATCTGAATCTAATGCAGAGGAGAGAGAAATATGTGCAATATTGGAGAGAAAAATCAAACTATCATGGGGAGGCAAGAAGGGGATTCTAATCCCCATGTGGCTTTCAAAAAAAGCAGAATGTATTCATGGATTTGATTGTCAAATTTTTTCTTTCTCGTCCTGGAAGCATCTTGAAGGAATACTGACTTTACAATATGGCCCCCACCATTCTAATACAAGCTTAGAAGCTGTCGCAGGGCATTTAACCATAAGAATTTATTTTATATTAATATATTTCCCAGTCTAAAAAGAAAATATCTATTATTCCTACCCCACAACCAGTGGACTTTAATGTTTTACAATGATTGTCTGATGGTAGGTTCTCAAATCAGATTTCTTAATCTCACATTCCATAATTCCTGGCTGCTTCACTCCTTTTTCTCAGAAACAGAAATTCTCCAACCACTCAGTTACTTTTGTCTTTGGTCCAAACCCAGAACTTCGTGTTAGTCATTTTTCTAACTTTGCCTTTTTCCGTGACTGATGCGCCCAGCATCTGCTACTGAAGACCTCAAACTGGATTCTTCTTCTAGCTCAGTGTTTCACTGAAATTGCCTAGAATTGCCATCCTTAAAATATGTGGTTGTTAGTTCTGCTCTTAGGCTCCTGTACCCATCAGGATTTTTTGTTTTCCCCTTATTGATTACTTCTTATAATAGACTTTCTGCAGTCACATCCTTGCTCCACTTAAGCAAGTTTTACTTCAGAAGCCATATAATAAACCATGCTAAATTCCACTGGAAAATCCACATTAAGACTGGGAACCAGAAGACAAGGATTATACTCTCAGTTGTATTATTTGTGCAAGCTCGAACAAGCTAGTCCTTCTCTAAATGTCATTTCTTATTTGAAAGACACATTATTTGAATGACATCATCTTTCCTAGATCTAAAATATAATGACTTTATAGATAGCAACTCAATCCTCTGTAATAACATAGTCATCTATTATTCAACATCTATTGTTCAAGTACACAAGTATGTTACTCTTATATTTCATTGTCATATGTATTTTATTCTGATATATAAAAATTTTAAACTACTATCTTTGGAGATGATCTCAATACATAGAATATACTTTGCTTATAGGAGTGAACCAGGATTTAAAGGGAAACAGGAAAGATACATTTCCATGCTATGCTTTTGTGAATTATTATCTTGAATTAGGTGAAGTATTTCAAGATTTTTGTTCTACAAAACGGCAATTTTACATGGCTCAACCTAATAGGGTTTGAATATAAAATCCCTCTTTTTTGGCACCCCCAAAACTTTGAGATTTTGATACAGGCATGCAATGCGTAATAATAATATCAAGGTAAACAGGGTATCCATTACTTTAAGCATTTATCTTTGTGTTTCAAACAACCCAATAATACTCTTTTAATTATTTTAAAATATACAATTAAGTTATTTTTTATTACAGTCACACTGTTGTGCTAGTAAATACTAGGTCTTCTTTATTCTCCTCATATTTTGTGCTAATTAACCATCTCCCTTCCCCTACCCATTATCCTTTCCTCTCTTCCCCTACCCATTATGCTTTCCTCTCTCTGATAATCATCCTTCTCTCTATCTCTATGAGTTTAATTGTTTTAATTTTTAGGTTCCACGGATAAACGAGAATACATAATGTTTTTAAATGTTTACAAAATTTAACATTCATTGTAAACAGAATTTCTTTTATTTTGGTAATTTATCACTGTTAATAATTCACCTTACTTTATCTGATTTGTTCCTTGACCTGCACATTATTTGCATTGTTGCACATTTAAATGTTCACTTAAAAATTACATTATCTGCTGGGTGCAGTGTGTCACGCCTGGAATCCCAGCACTTGGGGAGGCCAAGGTGGGCAGATCATGAGGTCGGGAGTTCGAGACCAACCTGGCCAATATAGTGAAACCCCGTCTCTACTAAAAATACAAAAATTAGCTGGGCATGGTGGTGTGTGCCTGTAGTCCCAGCTACTCAGGAGGCTGAGGCTACTCGGGAGGCTGAGGCAGAAGACTCACTTGAACCTCGGGGGGCAGAGATTGCAGTGAGCCTAGATTGCGCCACTGCACTCCAGCCTGGGTGACAGAGTGAGACTCTGTCTCAAAAAACAAAAAAAATATATTTTCATAGCATATTTTAAATTGCATATTTAAATAGAAAATAAGTTTACAAGGGAAACATAAAACTAGTAGGATAATATAAATTGCTATTCCATGCAATGCAAATGACACCATATTACTTATAAAGTCTATCATTTGGGCATTATTCATATTTGAAATCAGTGACATGAGAATAAATACCCTTGACATATTATTTTACTTGAAAACACAAGTGATTGTAACCGAAATGAAACATAGAGGGATGCTACTACAGTATGTGCGTTTTATTTAAAATATTTCATTTTGAGAGTCAAATCTATGGAAGAAAAATAAAAAATAAAATGTATACCTATTTGAGAGAAATATTTATTTCTAGAATAGAGATAGAGCTAAAAACTCAAAGAAATATATCTACACATACAACCAAGGTAATAATTTCTAAGACAGCTTTTTCCCTATCTTAGGATGAAAAGAAAATTAACCTGGCTAAGCTTAGTATTTATGACAAGTTTTCACTTTGCCATTTTACTAATCCATGAATATAAGGATTAATCACTTCTTCCAGTGGCACAATATGTTCCTGTCAAGTTGAATTCTTTTTAAAAGAAAATCCACTAGCCTGAACATTCAAGATAACAAAAAATCAACCAAAGTTTGTTAAACTTTCCCATACTTGCAAGTAAATATGTCTTACAGATACATTTTTAAAAATAATATAATCCTGATGCAAAAATTAAATTACATTGTAACCCCAAATTGTATATGACCTACAATTTTAATAACTTTTCTAATTATATGTTATTTAAATCATTTAAATGAATATATTGCTAAACATGCAGTTAGTGCAATACATTGATATACTATGTTATTCTGAATTACAACAAAATTAAATACCCCAGATTCTGATGCAAATGTTAACCTTTCAATTATTTGGATATAAAATATTCTTTATGAAAAATACTCTTTACATCAAAAGATATCCAACTCCTACCTGCCAATGACTGACAATTTTTTTCTTATTAGTAGCTGAACACAGATTAATTCTAAAGTCATATTTCATACATTTGGAGACCAAACACAATAACTAGAATCTTATAGTATGTTAAAAATCAAATACAAAATTAAAAGTGACAACTAAAGCACTATTTGCTCATGATGACAAGGATTGCATAATAATTATGAGCACTATACACTAAACATCTGAGCAACTCTCATGTTACTTATTCCAGTTTAATTTAAAAAACATACTGAATATTTGTGTGAAGAAATGGGCTAAAGAAATACAGGGGGAACTGCATTTTGTCATATAAATTAGGTTTGTTGAGTTCAACAATAAGTTATTTATTTATTTAGTTTTTTTGAGAGAGAGAGACAGAGTGTCATTTTGTCACTCAGCCCAGAGTGCAGTGGTGTGATCATAGCTCACTGTAGCTTCCAACTCCTGGGGTCAAGCCATCCTTCTTCCTCAGCCTCTCAACTATCTAGGACGACAGACGTCTGTTACCCATCTAATTTTATAATTTATTTTTGTAGAGACAGAGTCTCACTTTGTTTCCCAGGCTGGCCTCAAACTCCTGGCCTCAAGCGATCCTCTTCCTCCAACCTCCCAAAGCACTGGAATTACGGCATAAGCTGCCACACCCAGCCCCCAACAATTTTTTGAACATCAGCTAGGTGCCAGACACACTATCTCTGGAAGAACAAAGATAAGGTAAATGTGAAGGTTAACTTGAAAAAATTACAATTATGAAAATTCCCAGAAACCTGTGATCTACTGAAAAAATTCAATAGCAAAATCAGGAAAAAATAATTTTGTAATTAGGAGAAAAAGCTAACATGTAGTAAGTATGTATACGGTGGGGCTTTGTTTGTTTGTTTGTTTGTTTGACACAGGGTCTTCCTTGGCTGCCCCAGGCTGGAATGCAGTGGCATGATCTTAGCTCACTGCAGTCTCTGCGTCCAGGCGTCAAGCAATTCTCATGCCTCAGCCTCCCAAGTAGCTGGGACCACAAGCACTCACCACAAAACCCAGCTATTTTATTTTTTCCTTTTGTGTTTTTTGTAAAGACAGGGTTTTGCCATGTTGATCAGATCAGGTCTTTAATTCTGAGCTCAAGTGATTCACCCTCCTCAGTGAAGTTCTGGGATTACAGACGTGAGCCACTGCTCTTGATCAAAGTGTATATATGTGAATAACCTCTTTACTTAAGTTATTTCTCTATAATTTTACAGGTGTTATTCACTTTCCTCAGATCAACAATACCAGAATATAAAAATAATGTGATTTTCTTTTCTTTTCTTTTTTCTTTCTTTCTTTTTTTTTTCCCAGCAGTGTAATAATAGAAGTTCTGAATTATGTTTACTTAGTAAATGGACTAAATTCTTGTCTACTAATCAGAGTCAAAACCTTGTCAGTGCCAAGTCAACTCCACTAACATCCTTTCAAAAAATTATTAGTAGAAAGTATTCTTATGAATCTGAATAGGTCATATTATACTAGTTAGCTATTGCTAATATCAATGGAAAAAGTCACAAAATCTCTAAATTTAGAAAGGAGACCTTATTTCTTAAAAAGGTAATCACAACCTGCAGGCAGGAAGCAGAGCTTCCTGATAAAACCAAAAAGCAGTTGTTTCAGAGGAGGAAAAATGAAACAGGAATTTATACTGAAAGAGCTGGCTAAGTATTCATATTCAACAGGTTATAGGAGGAGCTATGAATATTCATGAGGGGACACCATGCTCCATTTGGGGTGGAGATTTAACATGTAACTGTATAATAGTTCAACTGTATATATCAAAAGGTGAAGCAGACGGCACACGGGGCACTAAGGGTGCAACTTCCAAAAGCTGCTGAGAGCCAGTCCATGGTCAAGACTCTCATCAGGAAGGAAAGCTGGTCCTTTGCTGCGTCGAAACTGCATAAAGGAAGGGGCAGCGTCACCCCACTGGAGCAGGTCTAGAAATCAGTGGTGGAGCAAGACTTTCCAAAGGGCCAGTTCCCGTTCAACTCTTAGTAAAAAAATCCTGATGGCCGGAGGGAGTAGAACGAGGACCGTCTTCACCTCCTATCCTGTCAGGGCTGGGAACTCAGTTTGTAAAGTTTCTCTGGAGTCTTGCCCGTAGAGAAAATCTGTTCAGTTGGTTGGGAGAAGGCTTAGGTTTTTATTTTGATTTCTCATTAATTATTTCTCTAAAGAAATAAACAAAAATGAATAGTATTTGGTAACTTATTGGAGTCAGTTAAATGTGTCATAAAAAATGAAATCTGTAGACCTTTCTATACTGTAGGAATCAATGTGATTTCTTAAACTATAGGAATTCCAAAATACAAGGTGAAATAGGCCATTCATTCCTCTCCATTGTACATTCTTATTTATCTATAACAAAGTAAGGCAATATAGGGAAAAAAAGGATGCGGAAGGAGAAAATTATTTTGGCTTCCTTTTTCACAAATTTTTTAGCAAGATCATTGGCATTGAAGTGCATTCTTATCTGTAAAGTTTCAGCCTGACTCTACTCTTTTGATGCACTGATGCACAATAGAAGTAAATTACTTTTGCCCTTGCGATGAATATTTCTTGTTTTTGTGTACCTTCTTGATGTTCTTCAAATTGAAGTCTTAAAACCTGTAAACTACATATCCCAAATTCTATTTAGCCAATGCAAAATTCTATTTTAACCTACTGCAAAATCCTGTTTTAACCTATGGCATTGATATACATAACCTTTAAGGAGTTTAAAATTTTATTTATAATTGCAATGAAAATATTTGAAATTATTATAAGTTGTAGGAAAACAATTTAAAATGAGTTACTTCAAAAATTCAAAATGTGTGTGTGTTTGCTCTAATATAAGCCTATTATTACCAGCACATGGTAATGCTCTATAAACCACATATCTGAATTTTCAGAAGTGTATATGGAAAGGGTTGAAAGTAAGTACGTCATAAAACCATGACGATTTGATAAAGGGTATTTTTCTAGTAAGTAAACAATTCCCCATGAGAGTAAAACATGAACAACAGATACTTTCATTCAATTTGAAATCCTAGTTAGTTCAAATTGACAGTTTAAGTATTTAAGCAGCATTACTTCACTTAGGTCAGCATTGTTGCTTGTTTACTTGGTAAAACAACCTTTGAGATTGTATAAGTGTGTGTATGCCTGCATGGATAGATGTACGTGTGACTTGGGGCAGTTGTGGTGATTCTAACCATATTAAGCAATGGCAAGAATCTCTTCTAATATTAATACTAAATCTCTTCTAATTCAAGCCTAACTCTTATAACCTCTCTGTCACTCAGAATGTTAGAAGAACTGTCAACATGATTTTTCCAAATAAATACGTAGGTCTTTAAGGTATGCCATTTCAGTAAAGGTATTCAATACTTTTAAGATCAAAATGTTTTCCCATGTAATGTATTTGAGGAATTGGACACCCAATAATGGCAATATTCTTGAAATGCAGCAATATACTAGTTACAGTATATGCTAGACTGATATGGGGCTTGTGTTCTCCTGTATGTAGGGTGTATGCTAAACTGAAGTGGGGGCTTGTGTTCTCTCACTATGAACTCTAATGATTTCATTCAGATTCCTCTCACACGTATGATGAAACAATGATTTTTTGATATAATTCAGCAACATTGATGTTAGCCTGAATTATTGCCTCTGATTCCAAAATAATTACTTCATGTCCTGCCTTCTCCCTTATACTGAATTCCACTTTCAAGCTTAAATATGTTGAAAATATGAAAGCATATCTCATGACTGCAACTGCAAAGTAGTGACACAGAAGTGTCTATGAAATATGGAGCATCAGTTTAGATGGTCTTGACATTTTTTAGATGAAGTTGATTCTTAATTCTAAAGTACAGGAAGTAATTATGGAGAGAAAAAGCATAAACAGGCCAGGCGCGGTGGCTCATGCCTGTAATTCCAGCACTTTGGGAGGCTGAGGCTGGTGGATCATGAGATCAGGAGATCAAGAGATCAGGAGATCAAGACCACCCTGGCCAATACACTGAAACCCTGTCTCTATTCAAAATACAAAATTACCTGGGCATGGTGGCACATGCCTGTAATCCCAGCTACTCGGGAGGCTGAGGCAGGAGAATCTCTTGAACCCGGGAGGGAGGTGGAGGTTGCAGTGAGCGGAGATTGTGTCGCTGCACTCCAGGCTCAGCAACAGAGCTAGACTCTTTCTCAAAAAAAAAAAAAGCACAAACAAAAGTTAATGAAATAACACAGTAGGTATGCTAAGTATAACTACAAACTAGTTAAAATCTCACATAGAAGGAGCCAATCAAAAACTGTTTAGATAACAGAGTTTCTTGTACTTTACTTATCAGTAGTGTTGCTTTCCCAGGTTATTGGTATTAGAACCTCTGTGGGGTAATGGACAGGAAAGGTAAATGAAGACAACAAATTAAAAAAAAAAAAAAACCTAACACAAAGCATTTCTGCAAATTTATAAGTAAAATAACTCAAATAACTGACATCTAAAGAAATCTTAAAGAATATTAAACATAGGAAAAGGATCACAAATTCACAAAATGTTCCAAAAATTAAAAGAAAAATAATGAAATATTAAGTATATTTTGTACCTATATTGTCAGCACTTAAAATAAGAATATACTAATATAAATAATTACATTTCATGTAAAAGATAGATATATATGAAAAATGTCAAGAAATAAGGCAAACTATTTATACTGTTTATCCCTGGAATTGGATTTATACTGTTTATCCCTGGAATTGGAATGGAATTGTAGGGAACAATAATATAAAATGATATGTTTGTCTCTCAATTTCTACTGAATACAATTTTATTTTTGTGACCTTTTAACTTTATTTAGTATGTATGAAATGTACAATTGTATATACAGAGTGATTGCTACCTGGGAATATGTTTTGCTATTTTGAGGAAATACAAGTTACAAACACTGTAAATACTGAAAATCAATTTGGGAAATATTCCAACTACTTTCAAATATGTTATTAATATAGGTCTTTTTCTCTTCAAATGTGAGAGATGGATTCTGTGATGTATTACAAAGGTGTCCACTGCAATGTTATCTATAATCTTAAAATGTAAAAAGAATATATATGATTTCCAGCCATATCTATATTAGGAAATACATATTATAAAACCATTAAGTTAGACTTGCAGAGAAAGGAGCAGAAAGTCAAATATATGAAGTATAAACTCTGATGGATAAATGATTTAGGTTTTATAATTGTGTTATGTTTTTCCTACATCGTTTGAAACCTAGCTTACATGTCAGGTAATGGTAATATATTTAGGTTATATAGGAAGACAGTAAAACAAAAAGAAAACTTTTCTTTTTTTTCAACTCCCAGACTTTCAACACAAAATGTCCTAATGACAACAATTATTTTCTGAAATAAAAGTAAATGTCAGATTAATTGCCTTGTTATTTCTGTGTGTATTGAACATATACATAAATGAAGTCATACACGTTAATTTGCAGTTCATTTATTGGAAATATTTTGTTGCCACATATAATTCTGCTTTTGTATTTAAATCTGTATATTATTCTATTGGCTATGTTTTATAGTTTATATGACAATTGATTCATCCATGAATTTTTATATTGTCTTCAGATTTTTCTTTTATCACAACTAACATTTCAATGACTAAACTCACAAATATATTTTAGTGTACTTTTCTGTATAACTAGTCAATTGACAGCCAAGTCATTTCTGGTTTTAAAAATATATACATTTTAAAATTTTAGCAAGTTGTCAAACGCTCCAATATATAATATCAACCACAGGTATGAAAATGCACCACCTTTAAAACATTAAGAAAAATGAATGTTATCAAACATTTTCCAATTTGATAGGTAAAAATTTAAGATGTTTTGACATTCTCTTTTGCTTAATTTTCAGTGAGATTGAACACTTTTTACTCTCTTCTCTTAAGAGATTTATTTTTCTATCCTTAAGTTTGTGTAAATTAAATTTACATGAAAACCAACAATTTTCCTAAAGTTGTTTATTCTTCATTTTGATTTCTATTAGATCTTTGTATGCTATAGTTACATATATTCTGTAATTGTTTTTCAAAATATATGTTTTTTGATTTTTCTAAAGCATGGTAAAGTTTATCAGCAAGGACTGCACTGATGCTGGATCTTTGACCTTCATGACAATAATTTTTTTTACATTATATAAGTATAATTGCATTTTATTGTGTGGTTTTGTTTTTAGATTTAAAACTTTGTCTAGCATTTGTTTTATTGTAGAATAAGGTAAAATTTCAAATTTGTTGTTTTCCAAATAACTTATAAGTTATACTAACATCATTATCATGTTTTCTCTAGTTATATAAAATCAGATTATTTGCTGTGGACAATCCCTAAAGTTTTCAGCATCCAAATTTGAATTCTGATATCTGCTTTGAATATTTTTTTCAGAAGCATTCTGGTTATCTTCATTTGTTTTTTTAAGATGATACTTTTTCAGATTCAAACATTTTGTCTGTAATTTTTTGTGATCAGATTGTTTGATTAAAAATTATCATTTTATTACAAAATTGACTTTCTAAACATGAACATAATATATATTTCAAGGTATTTATCTTCTTTAAATCCAAGAAAAGAGTTGTAAAGTACTCTTTCTCTATATATATCAGCTGACTATTTTTAAACAAAAATATATAACCAAATAAAACAAATACTTTTTAAATATGTTTGGAGATGATCCTGTGGTAGTTTTCTTGACCTAAAAATTGAAAGAATTTTATTAATTACTTGTATTGTTTTGAATTATTCTTTCCATGTCATTTTTAATAGTACTATAGAATTGTATTGACTAAGGTTTAATTTAAAAAGCTATATACTTGTTTATCAATTAGATTTCCTGATTTTATATTTCAATAGACTTTTAGAGAAGTGTATCATAGGTAGAGACAAGGACACAATTTCTAATTGCAATAATGTTGATATTATCACACAGAGAGCAGGCACATGTAATACCATCCAGATCAAGAATTGGAAAGTAATCACAACTACAGAAGCCCCCACATTTTCCTTCCTGTTACCATCCCACTCCAATGACAAATATTTCAGACTTTTGAAAATACAGATTAGTTTTGCCTGCATTTGAAACATTCAAATGGAATCACAAAGTGTTACAATGTAAACTGTATTGTAATGATGTTTTGTCATTAATATTAGACTGGCTTTATATAAAATGCTTCAAGGGTATTCTTGAAATCTGACACTCAATCAATTTTCCATTTATAGCCTCTTTTTCCAGTTAGAAGAGTCAGTTTATATCCACTGGTAAAAAATAATTTTCTAATCTTCTTCATACTTGCTTTAGTTCTACTTAATTTGACATAGGTTGACAAAGGATAATTAGCAATTCCTGTTTCTATCGTATTTCTATCAATTCAGTTTTAAGCCTTTCCTCTGCCATGCATGCATTATGAGTACAAAGGCTGTGCTATTTAGTTCATAAATATTTGTATTTCTTTCTCATTGTAGATTGTAAATGTCATCTTGTTAAAACTACTTTAGTTACCTCCTTTAAAACTACTTATCTAATTCTGGAGACAATACTGGTGATATTTCTATTAAAACTTTTTTTTAGTTATCAAATTATACCTTTAAATCAAACACAGATGATATAAACCAAAAAATAAAATCTATATTTTAATAATCAAAAACGGTCCAATTGCTTTTTCTGTTGGATGCTCACTGTTTGGGACCTGGGGATGATCTCACCATACCATGTATGTTGTAAATGATTAATTGAAGCGGTTATAATAGCGGCAGGAGGGGCAGGTCCCTGATGAGACCTCGCCTTCAAAGTAAAGACAGTTT
Source organism: Trachypithecus francoisi (assembly GCF_009764315.1). Taxonomy (NCBI): domain Eukaryota; kingdom Metazoa; phylum Chordata; class Mammalia; order Primates; family Cercopithecidae; genus Trachypithecus; species Trachypithecus francoisi. The sequence goes on along the minus strand of NW_022681454.1, from coordinate 172,548,800 downwards.
AAAACCTGAAAGCCAAGCTACAAGTCTCAGATAAATCCACGGACCAGATTGTGAACCTCCCTTCTTGTTTGGTGCACTTCCCTCTGATTGATCCTCACCCTTCACCTATTTTACACATAACTACCCTTCCCTAATTGCTTTTTTATTTTTTTATTATTTATTTATTTATTTATTTTTAACACTGCTGTGCCTATCTTTGAGCAGCGTCTTTGTTTTAGCTTTTCTTTTTTTCATACTCAGTCCAATCATCATGCACTCCCCCATTCTGAGTCCGTAAAAGCCCCTGATCCAGACATACTCAGTGAGACCACCCGACTTGAGGTGGGGGACCGCCCCCGCATCCCCTCTCAGCTGAGAGCTGTTCCGTCACTCAATAAAATTCTTCTCTGCTCTCCTCCCCCTTCAATTTTTAGCATAATCTCATTCTTCTTGGATGCGGCAGAAGAATTCGGGAACTGCCGAACATGGGTGTAAGTTTTAACACAAGTGGGCTCCGGCACGCAGCAGCCAGTGTGGGACCCAGGCCAGGCGCGGCCCAGCAGGTGGAGTGGACAGGGCGCCTCTTGCGGCAGGCCTGGGGGCCAAGGGAGGCCCAAGCAGGGACATCACCAGCTGTGGAGGTTCCTGGCCGGCAAAGTGACCAAGAAAAATCCTGCATCATTTCAATGAACTGAATAACTTGCCAGGAGTCTCCTTTTTTCATAGTTTTGTCGGAGACGATGGCATTTGCATATTTGGGAGGCCTTCTGTTTTTACAGAAGTGTACAGGCAGTAATACGTTTTTACGGTACTACCACTCACATTTCATGACATCTTTGTAGTAATAATTAGAAAGTGGTTAGTCTTTGGGTAGACTTTGGATAACAAAGGTGAACTGTAAAGTAATATTATCAGCTACATGATGCAATCTGTCAACATTATTAAAACACGTAAAATCATTTTAAATCCTGAGATCCATAAACAAAATTGCTTATGTAAAAGTTATTTGGGCAGGTTGCAATGGCTAATGCTTGTAATCCCAGCACTTTGGGAGGCCGTGATGGGTGGGCTTGAGTCTAGGAGTTCAACACCAGCCTGGGCAACATGGCAAAACCTGGTCTCTATGAAAAATACAAAAATTAACCTGGCATGGTGGTGCAAACCTATAGTCCCAGCTACTTGGGAGGCTGAGGTGGAAGGATCCATGGAGCCCAGAATGTTGAGGTTGCAGTGAGCCATGATTGTCCAACTGCCCTGCAGCCTGAATGACAAAGCAGGACTCTGTTTCTTAAAAAAAAAAAAAAAAAAGAAAGAAAAATAAAAAAATAAAAGTTATTTGTATAGTCAAATATTTTGGACAATTAATCTGCAATATTATTCTTCCAAAATAAAGATGACTAGTATTATTTTATTATATCAATTAGTATATTTTGGAATAGATATGGCAATATTTTATTAAATGATACTTCTATGAGCAAAAAGTAAGCTTTTAATTTTTATTATATAAAAATGTGCTACTTCTTGACCTATTCAGTTTTTCCTACACTTTCAAAAATCTGCTTAAAATAAAAAAGTGGAAATACATTAGTGAGCTTGAGAGAACCTGACTATCAAAATATAGTTATACATTTTTTCAAATGGTATATTTGAAAATATAATGATACAAATCATCAGCATACTCCTTGGCACCATTGTAATACAATTACAAAATTTATCATTGAAAATATTCTATTTAAGACACAGTACAATATAATGAAATAAACACTATGTTGGCATTTTTTAAAAAGCAGTGTCATTGCTCTAGGTGTGTTATTTATGACTTAGATAATTGACTCTAATTTAGCTTCCTATTCTGTAAAATGAGAGTAATGATGTTTGGCTAATATCCCATGAACTTCTTGGGAAAATAAGTAAATAAAAGCTGAAAAATTATTTGAAATTATAAAGCACCACTCATAGATAAAGAGAATAAGGGCTTAATGACAGCACACCAATGAATTCAGTAAATTACTATGACCTGTATATTTCATTTATCTTATAAAAGCAACGTAGGTTTCAACATTCGTAAAATTGTTTTTCTGTTGACATTTATTATATGTTTTTATTCAATCATATTTCTGGTCAAAATGTAGGAAACAAAAGGGAAATTATGTGAACATAAAATTTCATGATTTATTTTTCCAGATTGTACTCCACTTAAATTAATTTTCTCCATCAAACTAATTTGAATCATTATTATCATCATTTAATATATCAGTAAGTCTATTGAACATTATCAGAATAAATTATTATATTTTATTTTAAATTATGTCAATATTTTTAAGTAAGGGATATATAAAATAAATCTCCAGGTTAAATATTAATATTTAACTGTAGATTTTCATTTGTATATGCAAATATGGTTTAAAAAATGCTTCAGCTAAAGATTAAAAATTGTATAGCATCAGGATCTCAATCAATATTTCTCTTCAATAGCAAACTTAATCCTAATTCAAAACGCAGTTGTTTAGTACTCATTGATAGAAATTAGCTTGACATTTAGACATTTCCCACTAGCCTTGATAGCATCAAATAAAACTGTTATGTCTGTGTACTGTTCTGGGCAAGATGGGAATGAATCTTTACTCATTCTCCATGTATATGCTCAATGGTAAAGTCTATTTACACTTCGGTCTAGTGACAATCACAGGCTCACAGCTGTAGTTGCAACAGGCCATCTGGAAGAATTTTAATAGATTAGAAAAAAGTAGAAAGTGAGAAGATCGCTGAATTTCCCCCCGGCACTTTGCGACATCCACATACTAAAAAGACTGGTTCTTTCATACCATATGAATAAAATTGTTCTGTTACACACATTAGTCAACTGTTTTGGTTTTTTTTTTTTTTGTACTTTTTAATTTTTATTATTTTTTTATTATATTTTAAGTTCTAGGGTACATGTGCATAATGTGCAGGTTTGTTACATATGTATACTTGTGCCATGTTGGTGTGCTGCACCCATCAACTCGTCAGTACCCATCAACTCGTCATTTACATCAGGTACAACCCCCAATGTCATCCCTTCCCCTTCCCCCCTCCCCATAATAGGCCCCGTGTGTGATGCTCCCCTTCCCGAGTCCAAGTGATCTGTTACTTTGTATTCTGAGAAACCAAGATAATGGTTTTTGGGGACCCTTACAAGAAAGGAAATCTTCACTATGAGCAAAAAGACAACAAACCATGCATTTAATATTTGTCTGTCTAAATACACTTTGTAATATATCAAGGCTATTTCTTTTTAGTAAAATGAACTTCTATTTTTCAAATGTATTGTTTTCTCTCCAAGCACAGTGATAGGTTTCAAGCAATTAATCATGCTGTATTACATTAAATTGAATATTACTATTTAAGAAAGTAGTTAAAATGGTATACAACACTGGAAAATTGGGTAAAAATCATATGTATTTTTAACTGAATCCTAAAATTAAAATTTAAGCAAAGTATTACTTTGCATTTGAATCCACGGACGCATATTTTTCTAGATTGTCATTCTGGCAAAGGTATGACTACATTTGTAAAATATTTGTTACTCAGAAATTTGTTTTTTAAAAGCCTGAAACTTGAAACTCAATACATCTATTAGTTCCTAGGTTTTTGTCCTTTTGATCATGCTTCCTACTTTATATAAATCTTTTTTTAATGCCACTGTGAAATAAGTTTGGTTTAGCTTTATTTTACTTGACCTCAATGAGTTCGTTCGTAGGAGAAATAACGTGTAAAATGGTAATTACAATCTAATGCTGGTGTGGAAATAAAGTGTTTAAGATACAATAGGAGAACAGAAAACATATGTATTCAAACACAGAGGTTGGGTTAGGGAGAATTTCCTGGAGAATTTGCATTTTGTAGGAGTTAATTAGGAGCAAAACAGAGATAGGAGGTGAGGGAAGGTCGTAATTGTTGTAAAGAAAGATTTGGGAGGGGCAGCTATTAGGTCATATATGGCCCTCCTAGTGGATCTCCTCTCTGTGTCCTCAATTAATTAGCCAGTGAATGCACATCAGAAAGCACAGTTTACCCCTTCCCTAGGGTGTAAAATTAGCATTTCAATTCTGTTGATAAAGGCTATTATTTGGCTTCCAGAAAATTGTCATGATGTCATCTAGTGCCCCAGAATTCAATGACCATTATCAATAGAGTCTCCCCGCACATCAAATAATGAAATTCCAATTTTGATGCCACCTTCATGATAAAAGTCAATAAAAGGACATAAAATCCAGAATATGTTTGTCCCAGTTCTTTCAGAAACGAAAATATATTCAATCCTTTTCTACACATAAATTTAAAGGGATTACACTCTTCTGCAGTGTGTACTCCTCTCCTCCTCTTCCCTATACATCCCTCTTTTCCCCCATCAAATTTCCTGTTTGATTAATTTTTGCTAAATATTAAGTTTCTATTTTAATGCATGACCTGCAGAGAAGATATCTGTGATATCTGTGAGTTTCTAATCTAAATTAGTCCCTATGTGTTATATTCTCAATGATCTTTAAACTTCCGATCTGTTCAATGCTTTTCTTTTATATTTACCTTGCATACGTTTCCATTAAGCTTATTAGATCATAAACTTCATGGAGGCAGCAACCTTGTTCCTCTTACCCACTTCTGTTTCTTTGTACATATCTCTTAGAAGAGGCTCAAAACATATTTGTGAACATAATGAATTAATGGGTAAGTGAAGAAAAGACAAAAAAATACTCTGTATTTGTGTGTGTGTGTGTGAGATGGAGTCCTGCTGTTTCCCAGGCTGGAGTGCAATCGTGCGATCTTGACTCACTGCAACCTCCACCTCTCAGGTAGCCTCAGCCTCCCAAGTAGCTGGGATTACAGGTACCCACCAGGACTCCTAGCTAATTTTTGTATTTTTAGTAGAGACAGGGTTTTGCCATGTTGGCCAGGCTGGTCTCAAACTCCTGACCTCAGGTGATCCACCTGCCTTGGCCCCACAAAGTGCTGGAATTACAGGCATGAGCCACTGCACCTGACCAATACTTTCCATTTTACCACTACAATTCTACAAGTTAAAAATACTTTCTTTTTGTCAGCATCGTCATTTTATATAGACTTGCATAGAACTTAAAGAAAATAGTTTAAAGTTTCACGTTAAGCCCACTGGCTCCATCTTATACTTAATGCTATTGATTTTCAACCACTGTCAGACTTTCTACTATTTGGTATTGAATTTAATCTCAGTAGAACCTAATGTATTGGTTCTGGTTCAAACTACTTTCATTTTAATTTTTGGTTCAGACTTATTGCTCTGCAACCTTGGGCAAATTACATAACATCTCTAAGTTGCAGTTTTCTTATCTATAAAATTACTAATATAAACCTACTGTATTAGAACCCACAGAATGGATAGATATAGCACAAGATTTATTATAAGATACGGGTTCATGGGATTATGGATGTTGACAAATTCAAAATTTTCATTGTGAGCTTGCAGGCTGAAGACTAAAGAGAACCTATGTTCCAGTTCAAGTCAAAAGGCCGTCTACTGTAAGGAAGAGCTGATGTTGCAGGTGAAGTCTGAAGGCAGTCTGCTGGAGAATTCTCTCTAGCTCTAAGGCCAATCTTTTCATTATAATCAGCTCAACTGATTGAACGAGGACCACCAACATTATGGAAGATAATCTGCTTTACTCAAGGTTCACTAATTTAAGTATCAATCTCATCCAAAACACTCTCACAGAAACACCCAAAATAATGTGTGATGAAATATCTGGGCACCCCATGCACAGACAAGTTGACAGATAAAATTTGCCATCACACCTACTAAAAAGGGCCTTTGAAGGACACCAAAAAAAATCTATAATAAAATGTCTGAGACATATTAAATTCTCAAAAGATGTTAGTTACCATGATTTTTTCTTAAGTTAGTAATGATCATCAGTGCTTTTGTCTATTTTGTTCACAATTTATCATGGAAACTAAACATGTGTCTTGTGAGGTAATGAAAATAGTTATTAATTTTAAAGTGATACAGACAACAAAACTTATCAATATCTTTTAAACTGTTAATCAGTTTGGTTCTTTCAGCTCTTGTGCTATCTCCCACAAACTGTAGGCTCTCAATAATAAATACTTGTTATGCTTCCAAATATTAAGTTTTACAGTTTTTACTTAGGTACTCTTACTTATTAATTAAAGCCCAGCTCAAATGTTGTCGTCTTTTAAGTCTTTTATAATATTTATTAATGCCCTCAACTATGCCCACAAATCACAATACCATGCTTCTAATTTTACCATAGTATATTCATCAATCAATTCATCTTCAGTGTTCAGAGTTGGATTCAAAAAAGCTATTATTCTAAAAAAGTTGAACTCATGGAAGTAAAGAGTAGAATAATGGTTACCAGGGGATGGGCTGGTGGATGTTAGAAATGTTGGCAAAAGGCTGGGTGTGGTGGCTCATGCCTGTAATCCCAGCACTTTGGGAGGCCACGGCGGGTGGATCATGAGGTCAGGAGTTCAAGACCGTCCTGGCTGGCTCGCACGGTGAAACCCCGTCTCTACTAAAAAATACAAAAAATTAGCCGGGCGTGGTGGCGGGTGCCTGTAGTCCCAGCTACTCAGGAGGCTGAGGCAGGAGAATGGCGTGAACCCGGAAGGCAGGGCTTGCAGTGAGCCGCGATGGCGCCACTGCACTCCAGCCTGGACGACAGAGCAAAGACTCCATCTCAAAAAAAAAAAAAAAAAAAAAAAGAAAAAGAAATGTTGGCAAAAGGACACAAAAAATTAGATAGAAGAAATAAGTTCAAGAGATCTATAGTACAACATGAAGACTATAGTTAATAACAATGTATTTTATTCTTGAAAATTGCCAATAGAGTTGATTTCAAGTGTTCTCACCACAAAAAAGTGAGATAATGCATATGTTAATTAGCTTGATTTAGCCATTCCACAATTTATGTATATTTTAAAACAGCATATTGTGCACAATACATGTGTAGAATTTTATTTATCAATTAAAAAATAAAGCAAATGCACCATTTAAAAAAGCTATGATACTGGGCATTTATTTTGATTCACTGAGAAGTAAAATCTAGATTAGGTACTATTCAAGAAAGTGATAATAAGATGACATTTTGGCTACACAGTAGCACTAGAAATTTGCCTTGGCATGGTTATCCTTCAACCCTGAGAGATCCCTGGCGGCAGGAAGTAAGCATATGAAATAGTGTAACATTTTATTATAAACTTGGATGTTGTTAATTTAAAAATAAAATTCACTAGAATGTGGGGTTAGACCACAAGGGTACTTATCTGTCCAAGTTTGCAACAGTCACCCGTACGACCAAAGCAAGACCTGCCATTCACCAGAATGTAAGTCTGTATCACTAGAATTTTCCACTCTAATAAGAAAAACATTTATTTGTGGAAAAACATAAAGACTCCACTAGTAATAGGCAAATATTTTAAATTTGAAAAGAATAATTTAATTCCTTAGACTACCAATGTTTAGATATGTAAGAGGGCTTTGCCCTCCCAGGTTTTCCTTACAGCATGGGTTATAGGGCTGGGCTCATGACTCAGAGGTGAAAAAGGGTAGATTTTAAAGCCAGAAGGCTGTTCTCACTTCCAAGTCCTAAACTAGCAGAGAAATATAAAGAAAAGTCACTCAGGGTACAAAGTATCAATCTGAAAAAGCTGGATTTTGAACGGCTTTGGACATGATGTCAAACTGAACTTCTTTCTCTCCTTGGTCTGGGGCTGTATTATTGGGAGATTTCAGTGTACAAGACAGACCGTGACCTTGTCATCCATGCTGGGATCACTCATTGCCTAACACCAGCAATGCAGATGTCTCCAAAAAAGCCCCATGTAATTGGCAACATTTAACAGAAGAATCTTGACCAACAGAGGGCACCAGAATAGGGCATGTCTCTACCTTTAATAAGGTGTCCAAAGTGGATGAAAGTTTACTTTTTATAAATTGAGGAAAGACATATGAATAGAGACAGAATGGAAAGTTACCCCTCATCTTTCCTTTAGTAGATTGAAAGGTATGTCTATGTGGTAAGTATATACAAGTAAAAATTAGAATACATATTTTATGATAGTTTTTTACAAAATATGTAATCTTTTATCAAAAAGCTAATTAAAATGATTCCCAACTAGAACATATTCAACAGAAAACTATGTGTGAATAAGTAATTATATTAGAAGTGGCTTTTTAAGAAGCTTTGAACAAGCTTAGATTCAGATAATTCAAATCATTTTGGCTTATAGAAATATAATTTTAAATCCTTAAAAGCAATATATGCTCTGTATCTAGCTAAAGCAGAGTTGACCAGTCACACTGTGTCATGTTTTCCATGAAATTACATGTTATCATTAAAGTCACATTGCATTAAAATATGACCTATCAGCCTAACAATTTAACCTCAAGTTCTTTGAAGGGTCATTTTCAAGTTGATTAAAATACCCATCCTTGTGAAAAGATATTAAATGGACATCAAATATCCATACAGTCATGTTTGGCCTTCTTATCTCTCTCACATTTATTTTCAATTGGAATACCAAGTTGGAATACAAAACGCTTTATCCTTGCTGATATACTTGAGGAAATACTTCAGTTGACATTATTTATATATCAACTAAATTTTATGAGCATTTTTCACATACCTATGATTGGCATAAAAGTATCATCCCAGTGTTGAGCAGATATTACATTATCCAGACATTTTTGTTGTTACACAGCCAAAGTTCTCTAAATTATTGACACATAAATAAATAAACCTTGATGTCTTAAAGCAAAAGCCCAAATGCAAAAGTCTAATTGAATACTTGGAAGACGGGAAGGTCTTTGAGAATACATATGAGAACAGACTTGGGATATAGGGTTGCAGGTGAAAGAGAACTACACGGAAAATCACCACTGTCTGGGTAAGGAATTGTGGTAAATATCCTTAAAGAGTTCAACCTCGAAGGACAGTTAAAAACTCAGAAATTATTTTAAAGCATAGATTTAGTGATAATTAAAGGATAATGCTAATATTTTTGGAATTTTAGGGTTGGAAAGGAGATGAAAAAAATACCTCCTTTTCCCTTACATACAAAAAAAGCTTTGTGAGAAAAGAGAAAAAATTGAAATGCTCCACATTCTTCACTCATTCCCCCGGTTATTCTGAAAATAAAGAACTGATTTTCTCGACCGGGTGCGGTGGCTCAAGCCTGTAATCCCAGCACTTTGGGAGGCCGAGACGGGCGGATCACGAGGTCAGGAGATCGAGACCATCCTGGCTAACACGGTGAAACCCCGTCTCTACTAAAAAATACAAAAAAAACTAGCCGGGCGAGGTGGCGGGCGCCTGTAGTTCCAGCTACTCGGGAGGCTGAGGCAGGAGAATGGCGTGAACCCTGGAGGCGGAGCTTGCAGTGAGCTGAGATCCGGCCACCGCACTCCAGCCTGGGCAACAGAGCGAGACTCCGTCTCAAAAACAACAACAAAAAAGAACTGATTTTCTCTCTAGGTCTTTGGTGCCTGGCTGCTGTGGCTGGGAAGCTTCAGGTCAAAGACAGGCCTGGAGTCAGGGAGTTAGGGTCAGAATAGAAAAAGAAAAAAAAAAAAAATGAAGAACTTCTAACACACTTTACAAAACAACACTCCTTTTCTTGGTTCTTCTATATGGAAGAGGTTTTCATTCTCTGAGTCTCAGGTACCTGTATCAGCACAGGCTGCATAGCTGAGGCAGTTCAGCTCTACGACTGGGGCTGACCTCAGTGCAAGATTGGGAGAGGGAAAAAAAAAAGAGAGAAACAAAAGAAAGTTTTCCTCTGTCAGTTCCAGATGACAGGGAAGGGAAAACAGGGAACTGCTACCAGGATAATCATTTTTCTAGTTTTGACCTCCCTCCTCCATCCATGTGCTAGCATTTGCTTTTCAGATTTTCAGCTAGTTGTTTTTGATATTGTGTACACATATTTTATTTTACATTTTACAGATGAGTAATAGTTGTGCATATTTATGGGGTGCATGTGATATTTTAATACAAGCATACAATGTGTAATAATCATGTCAGGGTAATTGGGGTGTAATCACTTCAAGCACTTATCATTTCTTTGTGTTGGGAATATTTCAATTCCACTCTTCTGGCTATTTTGAAATAGACAATGAATTAATTATTGTTGACTATAGTTGCCTCATTGTGCTACCCCGAACTAGAGCTTATTCCCTCTAACTGCATTTTCTTTTCCCATTAACCACCTCATTTTAATTCCTCTCACCTCACTACCTTTCTTGGCCTCTGGCAACTGTCATTCTACTCTCTATCTCCATGAGATCAACTTTTGTATCTCAAACATATGAATGAGAACAGGTGATGTTTGTCTTTCCATGCCAGGCTTATTTCACTTGACAAAATGTCCTCTAGTTCCACCCACACTGTTGCAAATAACAGGATTTTATTCTTTTTTTATGGCAGAATAATATTCCCTTGTGTAAATATGTCACATTTTCTTTATCCATTCATTCATCAATGGATACTTACGTTGATTCCATATCTTTGCTATCATGAATAGTGCTGCGATAAACGTGGAAATGCAGATATGTCTTCCATATACTGATTTCCTTTCTTTTGGAGATATATCCCATAGTGGGGTTGCAGGGTCATATAATACTTCTGGTTTTTAGAGTTCTAATCACTGGGAAGTACAGGTCACAGTGGGATTACTCAACTTTACCGTTAGACGCTAAAGGTCCAATATTTATTAATGAAATAAGGGATTTAAAAGGATAAAGAATAAATCTATAATCAGAGCATATTGACAAATACAAGAAATATAATTCTAAAAATTTTGGTCAATATATGAGTGTCATTAAAATATTTAACGTTACTTTTTTCAGCATTTTGCTTTAGATAATTATGAATGCAACATTGATGCTGCATCAAAATTGGTTCATTCAGAAATCACTGAGTTTCTTTAGCTGTTTCCTCAATTATGTGTGATTAAAGATGGGAATATTTTAAGCTCGAGGAACATAGCCAACATAACTAGGAGCTTAACATAGAATATCTTAAAGCCCTGATGGGCATAATATCCTGGCTTTTCAAATGGCTATAGCAGCCAACAAATGTGGGTAGAAATGCTGAAAAAGAAAGAAAATATAATGACATGAAGAACCTGGTCTGAATTTAAAAGGGATCAGAGTGTTTCAGGAAAATTTAGTCAATTTCAATACACAACACAATTTGCTATAGTCAAATTACTACAATACGAGTGTAAAGAATATTACAAACATCCAGGTGAAAACATAGGTTTTTTTTTTTTCCCCAGTATGCAAACAAAAAAACCAGGCTGAATCAAAATAAGATTTGTGGAATAAATATTTAAACGAAATATTCTTTATCTGGCAAAGTCACCATTTATATGAGAAGGCAACAGAAGAAAATATTAAAAATTTAAAGACACCTGTATATTCTCTAGCAAATATTGATTTGAAGTTTCATGACAGCCAGATGTCATGGTCTAAAATGCCTAGCAGTGAATAACTAAGCCATTAAAAAGAAACTTGAAATAGCAATTATAATGAGGTCTACGCCGTGGTGGAGATGTTATTATTGTTCGATATTTTTTCCTCTCCCTTTCATCTGGAAACACTCAAGGATTATCATGCCAATCCCTTGAAGTTAGACATCACCATGTGCATTGTTTTGATCAATGAAATGTGAACAGAAGAATTAATAATCTGGTGTATAGTTCTTCATCCTCCCTTCCTCTTCTATATCAAACCATGAATACATTATAATAGTGGCATGTTAAGATAGTGGAACTGTGCTCTAATTAGATCACCTCCAAATGACCACAATAAACCAATCTGTCATGGTCATGCAAAATGATGACTAAGTAAGTCTTGTTATTAGTAACTGAGGGTTAGAATTGCCTGTTACTTCAGAAGAGCCTAGTAAATACTGAGAAGCACAATACAGATGAGTAAATTCAGGGTAAAAATAAACTTAGTAAATAAAAATATTTAATTGCCCACTATATCAGGCAGAATATAAATACCAAACTTACCAACAGAAAATTAAGAGAAAGACTTGTTAAGTGTTTTGGTTGCTAACTCTGTTGTAAACATTATGATTTATTAGGATTGAATATATAGTGCTTTATTTTTGAAATTTTGATGTATTCAAAAATTGTGACTCAAATTAAAAATACATCTCTATTATATTTTTAAATTACAAAATCCCAAAGGGGGTAAAAAAAACAACACATTAAATATATATAGTTATTGATGTATATAGTCAAATATATACCATAATAAATGTATTTGCGTAACTTTTGCAACTGAAATTCAAAAAAATATTCAAAATGGCAGATTAAAGTGAGTAGGATAATTGTAAATTAGATTAATCCATCTGTTTAAAGAAAAACGGGCCCATATAGGATCCAGAGTCTTTTACCTTAAAGTTATGATCTCTGTGCTTGTGTTTGAGAATGCGCATTCTCTTTCATTGGTCTACTCTCTTTCCTTACATCAGTAACAGCATCTCAAAATGCCTAAGGAAGAATTCTCATAAGCAGATTTTCAAAAAGCCGTATGTGCTTATTTTCAATAGCTAATTGCACTGGGCTGTTGCCAGTAAGACAACTGATCCTTTGTGTAGTTTTCCTGTTCAGAGAGTGTGAGATACTGCTTCATTATCCTCCCCTTTCCTTGTTAGACTCAGTAGTTTGGAGATTTTCTGAGGGCGCTGAGTTCAGCCATGCTGACGCTTCAATGAAGCATGTCTCTCAATTTTATCTCTGCCTATACCTGCTCAAAATAGGATAGAACCATGCTTCCTCAGTCCAAATCTTCCATGTCCAGTGACTTGAGTTCCAAAATCTCTAACGTATGAATACCAACACTGTATTAACCCAAAATAATTATCTGTAAAGTTCATCAGCTCTGTTTCTAGAATGCATAAATATATGTTCCAAAGGTTCTCAAATTTTAAAGCATGTAACATATCACCTTGAAATTTTATTAAATGAAGAATATAATTTAGTAGGTATGAGATAAGCCCCAAGATTTTTTTTATTTTGAGGAGAGGTTGTACTCAAAATATTCAATAACTTAATTTGTATTTATTTTGGGAGCCACACACCCTCAAAAGTCAAAGCTTTAGGGATTAATCAGGAGTTTCCTATTTGCTGTCAAGTATCCATATATGCAACCTGCTAACAAAAATTCATACATTCATTCAACAAATGTTTATTGTAACCCAGCTCTGTTCCTGTGCCATTCACTTTTCTAGGTGCTGGATATGTGTCATTCACAATACAGAATATATTCCAACTGTGCATGTGCGTGCGTGTGTCAAACCAAATGCAAGAGTTTCATGTTCAGGAAATTCACTATTTCTGGTAGGTCATAACTTAGAATATCATATAAAACTCTTTCCTGCTACCAGAAAATTCTTAGGCAGCAGCTCTAGTCTTGGAGCATAGTACTGTAACTGTGCTCCCAGCACTGCCGCAACATTGAGTATTGTATCCCTCCATCTCTAATAAGATATCAGTCTGGGTGTGGTGGTTTATGCCAGTTATCCTAGCACTTAGGGAGACCAAGGTGGGTGGATCACTTGAGGTCAAGAGTTCGAGACCAGCCTGGCCAACATGGTAAAACCCCATCTCTACTAAAAACACAAAAATTAGCTGAGTGTGGTGGTGCGTACCTGTAATCCCAGTTACTCAGGAGGCTGAGGCAGGAGAATCGCTTGAACCCGGGGGACAGAGTTGAGTGTGCAGTGAACTGAGATGTTGCCACTGCACTCCAGCCTGGGCAGAAGAACGAAACTCTGTCTCAAAAAAAAAAGTTATCAGACATATGTACACACACACACACACACACACACACACACACACACATACACAGGAGATAGGATAAATTTATGTATAAACATATAGGTATTTTTAATTTTTCAAACACGTACACTCACTTTCCTTGTTACAGACTACAATTTCTTACTTTATTTGCCTTCTTGTTCTTCTTATAAATGAACTTACTTCAGTTTGATTGTCATCTTTCTGCAAAAACCAACATTCATTGAGCACCATTTTCAGGCCTTTCTATTTTAGTTACATAATCTGTTAACATTGTACTTATAAAATATTAAGATTAAATTCTGTAAACTACAAATTTGCAATCCACTCCCTTTTCAAAATACCATTCCCTTTGGTCATCAACCAAGTCCTCCACCACCACTTTTATAATCTGTGTGTCATTTCCTTGACCTTCTCCCAAGTTAATCCATAGCACTTGCCTGAAACTCCTACTAATGAATTTAATGAATTTATAATACTTCTATGACAATTTTTCTTTTCTTTCTTCCTTTTTTTTTTTTTTTTTTTTTTTTTTGACAGGGCTTTGCTCTGTTGCCCAGGCTGGAGTGCAGTGGCACAATCTCAGCTCACTTGCAACCTCCACCTCTTGGGCTCAAGCGATCCTCCCACCTCAGCCCCCTGAGTAGCTGGGACTACAGGCATGCAACACTATGCCCTGCTAAATTTTATATTTTTTGTAGAGACAGTATTTTGCCATGTCACCCAGGCTGATCTCAAACTTCTGGACTCATGCAATCTGCCCACCTTGGCCTCCCAAAGTGCTGGGATTACAAGCATGAGCCACCATGCCAGCCCTATACTTTTTCTAATGCACAATTCCTACAATAAAACCTGACTGCTTAAATAATATCATTGAATGTTGTCTAAAATCACATTGGATTTCCAATTCGTAACTTGTTTATTATTTCTTTATTAACTGATATTCTCTTTGCTTACCCACCTTCCCTATGAACTCATATTTTATAATGCTTCATTCCACTCTACTCAAAGAAAAAAATTTCAACCCTTTCAAATTCTTGTTGCCTTTAAATCTAAAGTGTGTCTCTTATAAAAAGCATAAAAATGGATTATTCTTTTTAGCTATTCTGTCAATCTCTGCCTTTTGATCAGTATATTTAAATAAATTTATTTAATCTAATAATCGATCAGGTAAGATTGACATCTTACATTTTATTACTGTTTCCTATCTGTCTTGTCTTCTTCTGTTCCTCTGTTCCTCTCTTGCTGCCTTCTCTTTTGTTAGATATTTTCTATTGTATCATTGTAATTCCTTTGTTTTTTCTTTTTATTGAGTTATTTTTTCAGTGGTTGCCCTAGAGATTAAAGCTAATCTTTTAAAAATAAAAGCCAAGTTTAGATTAATATCAATTTAATTTCAATAGTTTATGAAAAATTCCTTCTGCATATTTCATTTCCTCCTTACTCCTTTGTGCTATTATTGTGTGCAAACTCCAAACTCCATTTTTTATGTTATATGCCCCTCAACACAGATTTATAATTATTCTTTTATTTTGCTATCTTTTAAATAAGATAAAAAAGAGTAAAAAACACACGTACTTTACTCTTTAAAATTGTGTATGTAGATATTTTACAAGTTTTAAAAAATTTTTTTAACATCAATTCAATTTAATCTCTAATGTCTTTTTATTTAAAGCTAAAAATTACAGTATTTATTGCAGTTTAGGCAGACATGCTAATAATGATTCTCTCAGTTTTTGCTTATATAGCAATGTCTTACTTTCTTACCTTTTGAACGATATTTTTGCTGGAAATAGAATTCTGGTTGGCAGTTTTTTTACTTTTAGCATTTTGAGTATGCTGTCCCACTGCCTTCTGGCCTCCATGGTAGTAGATGAGAAATCACACGCTGACCTGATTTTGGATTCCTTGTACTTGATGCATTGCTCTTCTCTTGCTTCTTTCAATATTTTCTTTGTCTTTGGTGTCCAACAGTTCTCTTATGAAATGTTTAGGTCTGAATCCTTTTAAGTTTATGCTACTTAGAATCATTGAACATCTTAGGGGTATAACTGGTCTTTTCTTTACATTTTGGAATTTTTTAACCATTGTTCATTCAAATACTCTTTCTGTCCCTTTCCTTCTCTCCTCTTCTCTGTGACTCCCGTTATGTGTATGTTGGTAGATTTGAAAGTGTCCAGAGGGCCTTGAAGTTCTATTACGTTTCTTTCTTTTTTTTTCCGTATCCCTAATTTTATTGCTTCTTCATTTTGACAGTTCAATTCTGTTATTCAGTCTGTCAAATACATTTCTTAGTTTAATTATTACATGTCTTAACTCCTGAGGTTTTATTTGTTTTGTAATTTTTGTATCATTAATGACATTCTAGCTTTGGAGAGACATGGTTCTCATACTTTGCTTTAATTTTTTAGATGCTAGTTGTTTGAATATATTTAAAATAGCTAATTTGAAGCATTGTCTAGTACATCTAACATCTCGGCTCCTTCATAATTTCTACTGATGTCTCTTTCCCGGCATAGGCCCATACTTTTTTTTTTTTTAGATGGAGTCTCACTCTGTCGCCCAGACTGAGTGCAGTGGCGTGATCTTGGCTCACTGCAGGCTCCGCTCCTGGGTTCATGCTATTCTCCTGTCTCAGCCTCCCAAGTACCTGGGACTACAGGTGCCTGCCACCACGCCTGGCTAATGTTTTTGTATTTTTAGTAGAGAAGGGGTTTCCCCATGTTAGCTAGGATGGTCTCGATCTCCTGACCTCGTGATCCACCCTTCTCGGCCTCCCAAAGTGCTGGGATTACAGGCATAAGCCACCGCGCCCGGCCCACACTTTTTTTAATGTCTTGATTTTTTTTCCTTAAATGCTGGATATTTTAGTAATACAATGTTGCCACTGTGGAAAACAGATTCTACCTCTCTCCTCAGGTTTGTTCTTGTTGTTTTTTCCCAGATTACATCCTTGAGAAACTTAGGATTTTTTGACATATAAAAAGCTGTACTCATTTAATGTGTACAATGAAATGAACTTGGAGTTAAGTATATATAGCCATGAAACAATCACAACATCAAAGCTATATAATAGATATATTATTATATAGATAATAATATATTATCACCTCTTAAAATTTCTCACCACCCTTTTATCATCATCATCATTATTTTTCTCCATGTGTTGTTAGAACACTGCAAATCTACCATAGTAGCAAATTTTAGGCATACATTGCAGTATTGTTAGCTATAAGCCCTATGATGTATAGTAGACCTCCAGCACTTATTTATCTTACATAACTGAAACTATCCATCCTTTGGTCATCATCTCCTCATTTCTCCCTAGTCCTTGTCAATCAGCATTCTATTATCTGCTTCTGTACATCTGACTATTTTAGATTCCACATGTATGAGAGATTATATAATATTTGTCTTTCACTGCTGGCTTATTTTATTTAGCATAAATTCCTCCAGGTGAATCCATCTTGTTGCAAACAGCAGGATTTCCTTTTTCAACCCTGAATGGTATTCCATTATATATGTTCAGATTTTCTTGATCTATTCATCTATTAATGGAGATTTGGGTTGATTCTGTATCTTGTTTATTGTGAATGATCCTGCAGTGAATATGGGAATGCTAGTATCTCTTTGAGATCCTGATTTAACTTCGTTTGGATAAATACCCAGAAGTAGGATTGGTAGATCATACAGTAGTACCATATATAACTTTTTGAGGAATGTCCATACCATTTTTGACAATGGCTATACAAATTAACATTTCCAACAACAATGTATAAGGACATCTTTTTCTCCACATTCTTGCCAACATTTGTTATTTATTTTTTATTAATAGTTATTCTGACAGACATAAAGTCATCTTTTATTTTAGTTTTGATCTGCATTTTGATGATTAATGGTATTCAGCACCTTTTCATATACCTGTTGGCATACAATTACAAAGGATCATAAGAAACTACTATGAACAATTACATGCCAATCAATCTGATAACCTAGAATAAACGGATAAATTTTTAGAAACATATAACCTAATAACACTGAATCATTAAAAAATACAAAATCTGAACAGACCAAGAACAAGTAAGGAGATTTAATCAATAATCAACAATCTCCCACAAAGAAATGCCCAGGACCTGATGGTTTCACTGGTGAACTCTACCAAACAAAGAAGAATTAATACCAACCCTTCTCGAATTCTTTCAAAAAATTAAAGAGAAGCAACACTTCCAAATTCACTCTGCAAGGCTATCATACCCTATAATTACCCAAAGCCAGAGAAGGACACTATAAGAAAAAATAATTGTAGACCAATATCCTTGGTAAACATAGATGCAAAAATCCTCATCAAAGTACTAACAAGCCAAATTCAACAGTGCATTAAAATGACCATACATTGGGATCAAGTGGGATTTAACCCTGGTGTATTTGAATGATTCAACAAATTCATATCAAGAAATGTGACAAACAATATTAACGGAATGAAAGATAAATACCATATGATTCTTCCAATAACTTCAGAAAGACAGTCATGGTGGTGTGTGGCTGCAATCCCAGCAACGTGGGAGACTGAGGTGGGAGGCTCACTTGAGGCCCGGTATTTGAGATCAGCTTGGGCAACATAGTAACTTATCCCTTTAAAAAAAATACAGAAAAAGCATTTGATAAGATTCAATGTAATTTCATGATTTAAAAAAACCTTTCACCACATTAGGTATAGAAGGAATGTACTTCAACATAATAAAGGCCATATATGACAAGCCTGCAGCTAACATCAGACTCAATAGTGAAAAGTTGTTGCTGTTTTTTTGTTGGTTTTCTTGTTTGTTTAGAACTTTTAAAAGCTAGTTTTGTAAAATACTTTCTTTGCCATGTGTGGTCAATGAAGCCCCTCCACATGGTGGCTTAGTTGTCGGCTAACCATTGGACAAAGATTTTCTTAAATGTCTGGAATCAATACGCCCCCCAGTCTTCGGCAAGTGAGTCTGTGTTTAGGGGCATTCATTCAGAGATCTGGAAGGCTTTTTATAGCTATGCCTTAGACTTCACTTCTTGCCTGCACAGAATCACTAGAAGAAACAAAAGTGAGGGCTTAGAGCCATCTCAATTATTCCTTGTTATGCTGTTAGTCCTGGGCACGCACACAGCCCTATAATCATCTATAGTCACTGAAATATATCAGAACATTTCAAAGTCTACTATGCTCATTTAATTTTCAAGCTTTTCCTTTTAAGGTTTTTGATCATTTTGTCATTTGTTGCAATAACTGTTATTGTCACCTAAGGCAGCCACAACGTTAAACAATTTCCACTGGTTGTTTTTGATAGTGATGGTGGAATGTACAATTAGAGGAGCTCAGAACTCCAACCTCTTTCTTCCCTCCCCAGTGCCTTCAGAGTTGAAGAATTTCAAGGCTACTATGGAGGTAAGTGGAGGCTACTGGAAATTGTACAAATTAAAACAACACAAAACTTACTGTTCTTCCCAACATTTATCTCTTTTTCTAAAATAAACATCCCTCAGATAGCTGCAATTCTTCCATTCATTTCCAGAAATTTGACTTTTTTTTTTCTTTGCCAGTGTTCTCATTGCTTTTATGAAAAACAAGATTTTCAGAGGTCCTCTCTTGGCTACTTCTAACATCACTCTTCATTTTCTATTTCTTATCAAACATGTAATGTTTATATTTACTGTAATGTTTTACTTCTTGTCTTTTAAAGGCCTCAGCCATATTACTATATTCTTGAGCAAAATTTATGCCTAGTCTAAACATACTTAATCTTAAAAGATTTTTAGGTTCCTCTTAATATAATCCTGTTATAGATTACCACAGAATCTTATGCTTTAAATTAAAATCCTAACTTTCAAATTTTTTAAGTTAAACATCTATCATTTTTAAAAAGTTGTAAGGTCTGAGAAAGCATGAATCAATTCTGGCTTGTTTTATGGATTATTCCTAGGAACTAGTACAACTCTTGAGTGACTATCATCCATTAAAATAATTGTAAATATAATAATACTTATTGAAAAAATACATACATAGAGAGGTTTTTTACACCCAATCATTTATTGGTTGCATGTTTAAATTGTTATTTCATGATTTTTAACTGATAATTTTTGGGGGAGAAGTATAGTCTTTATAAGGACTCCATTCCTATTCTTCATATAAACGCTAATGAGAAGAATCACTACACATTATTTTATTACCCAGACACATAAAGTCAAAAGGATGACTAGAAGCTGTGCCTTTTTTATTCTGAGAATATCATGTGTTTCTCCTGAAAATTCTGAAAAGGGAGATGCTATTCTCACATTTTTCCTTTCCATATCCTAACATTTACCAGTAGAGAATTAAGACAGAATTCTTAATGGGATCAATAATGTCTCAGAATATATTTTTCTGGAATGGTTTTTTTTTTTTTTTTTTTTTTTTTGAAGCGGAGTCTCGCTCTGTCGCCCGGACTGGAGTGCAGTGGCCGGATCTCAGCTCACTGCAAGCTCCGCCTCCCGGGTTTACGCCATTCTCCTGCCTCAGCCTCCCGAGTAGCTGGGACTACAGGCGCCCGCCACCTCGCCCGGCTAGTTTTTGTATTTTTAGTAGAGACGGGGTTTCACTGTGTTAGCCAGGATGGTCTCGATCTCCTGACCTCGTGATCCGCCCGTCTCGGCCTCCCAAAGTGCTGGGATTACAGGCTTGAGCCACCGCGCCCGGCCTGGAATGGTTTTTAGCAAGCAAAGAGTACCTCCTTTAGAAAGGAGTACATTCTTTATGAGGGAACAAAATTAGCAATGAGTATGTAATGTTGCATTTAGGTCATATTGCTACAGTAAAATAATAGAGAGTAATGAAGATCTTTGCTGCTTAGTGTTAAGTGATTTTATTACCAAGTCAATTTTAGCAAGGCTTTATAGTAGAATTTTGCTACTTTATTTCAGGCAGGCAATTTTTGGGCACTCATTCAAAGATTCACAGTCAGCTTCTCATTAATGCTATATTTTACATGTGGATTATGGGCAAATTATAATTTCTAATAAGTTAAAGGGGCTATTATATTTGGAGATGATAATTGCTGTTTCTTTGATTTCTGACTGAAGTTCCTTAATTGAGCAAACATATTACGCTGCCCTA
Source organism: Trachypithecus francoisi (assembly GCF_009764315.1). Classification (NCBI taxonomy): domain Eukaryota; kingdom Metazoa; phylum Chordata; class Mammalia; order Primates; family Cercopithecidae; genus Trachypithecus; species Trachypithecus francoisi. The sequence goes on along the minus strand of NW_022681454.1, from coordinate 172,527,841 downwards.
AAATCAAGAGGTTGGTTACCTTGGACTAAATAATTCCATTACTACACATCATGGGAGACTCTTCTCCTTTTGTTCATAATAGGATATCATTTGAAGAAGCATTAAAATGTATTACTAAAAATATGAGGAAGAAATTACGCCCCAAACCGTGAAGGATCGGATTTTCTTTCACTTTCCAGTTGCCACAGGTACTCATCAGGAGCGACTTGTCAGGTTCTTTCAAATTAAAATAATTTACTAAAGTTGATTGCATACTGAAGCAGTCATAAAACAAATGCATTTACAGGTAAAAAGAAAATGTTGATCTAATCCAATTTGGGGTCAAAAATATTATATCTCACGCTTGTAATCCCAGCACTTTGGGGCGCCGAGGCGGGCAGATCACAAGGTCAGGAGATTGAGACCATCCTGGCTAACATGATAAAACCCCATCTCTACTAAAAATACAAAAAATTATCCGGGCGTGGTGGCGGGCGCCTGTAGCCCCAGCTTCTCCAGGCTGAGGCACGAGAATGGCGTGAACCTGGGAGGCGGAGCTTGCAGTGACCCGAGATGGCGCCACTGCACTCCAGCCTGGGGCACAGAGCGAGACTCCGTCCCCGTCCCCCGACCCCCCCACACAAAATTATACCACAATAAGAACAAAGATACAAAACATAATATTGGAATAATAGATCTAGTAGGTAACTATTTAGTATTCATGTGAGACTTTACATAAGTCAGTCAAACTGTCAGAATGCCTGTGTCAGTGTGTCGGGAATCGGTGTGTTGGTCTCACTGACTTCAAGAATGAGGCTGCAGACCCTCGCGGTGAGTGTTACAGTTCTTAAAGGTGGTGTGTCTGCAGTTTGTTCCTCTGATGTTCCGACGTGTCTGGAGTTTCTTCCTCCCGGTGGGTTTGTGGTCTCGCTGACTTCAGGAGTGAAGCTGCAGACCTTCGCGGTGAGAGTCACAGCTCTATAAAGGCGGCTCCTCCGAAGTCGTTCATTCCTCCCGGTGAGTTCATGGTCCCCCCCATGGTTTCAGGAGTGAAGCTGCAGAGCTTCTCGGTGAGTGTTACAGCCCATAAAGGTGGTGCAGACCCAAAGAGTGAGCAGCAGCAAGATGTATCGCAGGAGAACAAAGCTTCCACAGCCTGGATGGGGACCCAAGAGGGTTCCTGCTGCTCGCCAGGGTGGCCTGCTTTTATTCCCTTATTTGGCTCCGCCCATGTCCTGCTGATGAGTCCATTTTCCAGAGCACTGATTGGTCCGTTTTACAGAGTGCTGATTGGTTCGTTTTTACAGAATGCCGGTTAGTGTTTTTACAAACCTTTAGTTAGACACAGAGTGCTGACTGGTGTGTTTACAATCCTTTAGCTAGACAGAAAAGTTCTCCAAGTCCCCACGCGACCCAGGAAGTCCAGCTGGCTTCACCTCTCATTAGTAGCCATAATTAACAAAGAAGATTATTGACAAAATTACTTAAATCTGTAGGGAGGCAGCCCAGATTAGGAATAAGGCTTTCTTGCTTATTCTCTGTTATATTAATGAGGACTCCAGCGCCTTCACCTGCATTGCAGTTAATTCACCCACAGTTACTGCCTTATCTTACACCTCACTCTTTTAGATGCAAGAGTATAGGTTGTTAGAGGACATTTATTCCAGTTATTTTTCTATAGTTAAGCAGAGGATAAGTAATTCATATGAAGTAAAAAACTAATTATTAAAAAATTAACTAAGACTAAAGGACTCAGGCAACTTCTAATCTACATTCTCTCTGTACATATTTACCTTTTCTAGATATTTCACACAATATGTGGTCTTTTTATCTGACTTCTTTCACTTTCACACTGTTTTTGAGGTTATGGAATTTTGATAGCAAGTGTACAGGATCTCTAGATCAATTTAGGAACAATTGCTATCTTACTTTTCAGTCATCCAATTCAATAGTTTAGAATAGCTCATCATTTATTTAGATCTTCTTTAACTTTTTGCAATAATGTTTTCTAGTTTTCAACGTAAAACTTGTGCACTATATTTTATTTACGTGTTATATAAAAATATATATAATAAAGATATATTGTTAATACATATCTTTATAGTGTTCTTATATGTAGAATTGTTTTCTTAATTTTATTTCCAAATTATTCATTGCTGATGAATGGAAATACAATAGAGTTACTTTTAAAATATTTGGTGTATTTTACCTGCAAAGACTTTTGTGCCTGAACTTTGATTTCTGCAAAAATTTATATTTCTAATTCAATCTTGGTCTGAAAGAGCTAAGCATTGCAAGAGAATGAAAATAAACCTAGCAGATAGCTTTTATTTTTTCCTTTCTAAATATTTATTACATTCACTTTCAGGGAAGTTCTAAATGGTTATTGACAAGTTATTGACATCCAATATTATCTTTATTTTTACTTCCTCAAAAGTCTGGGTAAAACATTTTTTTCATTGTCTTGCAGTATCAAGGTCCTCTTTACCCCCGCTCAGCTTGTATATGACTATGTTCATTCATTTATTTAACATATGGTTATTAAAATCCCTACAATATGCTAAACTCTGTGCTAAGTTCCCAGCATGTAAAGGTAAATATGACCTTTTAGTTTTTTTCAAGTCACCTAAAACTTTCAGGTAAAGTTACTAATTCTATCATCATATCTCACACAACATGCTAAGTGGTATGATACAGACATTGCAGGCACTAATGAAATAAAATGAAGGAATGTCCAATAATGGGAAGGTTAGTTCAGAGAAAGTTCTTCCAGCAAGTATGTGAGGAGAGTCTTGGTGCTTAAATTAATAAGATGGTATTTTCCAAAAGAAATCAGCATTTTTCATTAAAACAATACAAACAATTTGATGTATTTGGGTCATAGAAATATCTGCAACTTTGAATATTGTTTGAACATCTCAATGAACTCAGATGACTCCAGATCCACTTTTTTAAAAGGAGTTAATCTTGATCTGTATAAGCCAAATTGGCATCAACTGCTCAGGTGCATTTTTGAATTACATTCAGAAATATACATATATAAACATACACACACACAAATATACATATGCACACATACACCTATACACACACACACAAATATAAATAGATACGTATATTTGTCCCAGGCATTTTACTTTCAAGAAATTACTCCAATACAAATAATAACCATGGATTATAGAAATTTCTGCTTACAACAGCAAATATTTTCAAAAAACTTAAAATCCAAACACATTAGATGAACTGCATATATTATACATACAAACATAATACTTTCCTAAATAATTACACTATATAATATTATTTATATTTACTCAAATGTTTTATACAATTTTCATAAGTAAAATCAATCAGATTACTTCAGTGCTTCTAGAACAAGATCCTGATTGATGAGATGCAGCATAACAACATTTTAGAAGTGTGAACACTGTGTCCAGGTTATATGGATCTAAATACCAGTCCTAACAGTGAGTTCATGTTCCCTTGGTCAATAAAATTAATTTCTCATGTGTGATTTTCCTCATAAGCAAATATGGATAATAATAACCTCTACTAGACACTATTAGACAGAGGCTTAGTCTTCATACCACACAGTGTACATTGTAAGGAATTATTCATTCACTGCATATTCTTAAACTGTAAATTTTCTAGTAGCCAGTTAAAGACAACAAAGAAAATCCATTTTATAAATTGTTTTGTAGCTAACAAAAAGATTTTTATATAATTCATTGAAACACATACTAGATCACACCTTTGTTAGTTATTTTTAGTGAGTTGTAAAACTGTTCTTTATACAATCAAAGTCTCATTCAACAGAAAAATATACATGAGCAAGTACAGTATACCATTAACAATGTGGGCATAGAGTCACCGAGTCCTACACAGTCAAAAATTTACATAGAACATTTGACTTCCTCAAAACCTAACTACAAATCACCTACTGTTGACGAAAAGTCTGACCAATAACATTAACAGTTGATTAGCACATATTTTATAGGTATTACATGCTGTATTTTTATAACAAAGCAAACTGGAAAAAAGAAAATATTATTAAGAAAGTCGTCCCTGGGCACAGTGGCTCATGCTTGTAATCCCAGCACTTTGGGAGGCTGAGGCAGGCAAATCACTTGAGGTCAGATGTTCGAGACCAGCCTGACCAACATGGTGAAACCCCGTCTCTACTAAAAATATAAAAATTAGCTGGGTGTGGTGGCACATACCTATAATCCCAGCTACTCGGGTGGCTGAGGCATGAGAATCACTTGAACCCAGGAGGGTGAGGCTGCAGTGAGCTGAGATCATGCCATTGCACTCCAGCCTGGGTGACAGAGCCAGACTCTGTCAAAAACGAACAAACAAAAAATCGTAGGAAAAAAAATATATATGTATTATTGATTATGTATAAGTGGATCATCACATAGGTCTTCCTCCTTGTCATCTTCATATTGAGCAAGCTGAGATGCTGGAGGAAAAGGAGGGGTTGGTCTTTCTGTCTCAGGGATAGCAAAGCCAGAGAAAAATCTACATATAAGTTGACCCAAGCAGTTCAAAGCCATGTTGTTAAGGGTCATCTGTATTTAACTGTATCTTAGGTCAATTCTTGAAAGAACAAAAGTAGTATAGTTCAAGTTAGTATTTTCTTGGTGATATGTCTCATAAATTCTAAAAAAAATAAGTAAGCAACAGACACTCAAATGGATCTTGACACTGTTTATTATTGGAGCTTTAAACAATGCAGTACACAAGAACTATTTTTTCTAAGGTACACCTCTCATTATTCCATTTTCCTACTGATATTTCTAAAAGTGCATTATTTATCACAGAATTAAAGCCAAAATCATAAGGATGACATTCAGTAATCTGCAATGGAGCTAAATTGCTAAACTGGTATTCACCTTGAATAATTTTTTTTTTTTTTTTGGTGATGGAGTCTTGCTCAGTCACCAGGCTGGAATACAGTGGCATAATCTTGGCTCACTGCAACCTCTGCTTCCAGAGTCCAAGTGATACTTCTTTCTCAGCCTCCCAAGTAGCTGGGACTACAGATGTCTGCCACCACGCCTGGCTAATTTTTGTATTTTTAGTAGAGACAGGGTTTCACCATGTTGGCCAGGATGGTCTTGCTCTCTTGACCTTGTGATTCACCCACTTCAGCCTCCCAAAGTGCTGGGATTACAGGCCACATTGAATAACTTTTGACGTAGACTTTGTTTTCTGTTTTCTGTCTTTGCCCACATTTAACTTTTTCTTCTAAAATTCACTCTTCATAATTAATTCTTATCCTTCTGTACCAGGACCTCCCTTCTCAAAGCATCAACATACTTTCCCATACCTGTCTTTGGCTAACTTTAAACTCTCCTTTTTTGCTCCTTAAGTGTATTCCCATAGTAACAATTATAGATAGATAGATGATAGATAGATAGATAGATAGATAGATAGATAGATAGATAGAGATAGACAAGATAAATAGACAAACAATATGTAAATACATATATTTTTCTCTGTGTCCTTTACTGAATCCGAAATCATTTTCTGCAGCTTGATAAATTTCATCATCTGTGATACTATTATATTTATCTCCCGACACAAAAAAGTCCTAATGTGTAGTTCTTAAAACAACGTAATAAATGGAAGTGTTTTGTATCAATGAAGCAACACCCTGATCTTACTGTAACTCTCTAGATTAATTTTAAACTTAAAATTTCAGTGGCATTGTATTAAAGGAATCTAAATGTCAAAGGAAATTTATATTACATATAATCAATCATATGCCTTTATGTAGACTAACTATAAAGGGTATGCTATTGCATTTAGAAATATCTTTCTCTTTTTCTACCTTCTAGCTGTATTTCTCATTTCCTCATTCTTCCTTTTTTGTCTCAATCCTACTACCACTCATTCAAATTCATTTTTTTTATTATATGTGTGCTGGTTTTTGAAAAGTTTATAGTTGAAAATTAATTTTAAGTAATGTAGTATTCATATTGCTGCTCTGCAACTCTGTGAGATTTCCTGCTTGCTATGGATCATTCTCTATTTATTCTAGACAGAAACTCAACCTAAAAAATGGAGATGTAATTTATTTTAATCAATAGATTTCTTTGCTGGGCACATATGCAAAGCTTCCTTTATTTCAAGTTCAAATGTTTGTTTTCTTCTAGGGGTTGCTGTGCTTTGCTGGTATTTATTCAGTGGCCCATAGTTTAGTTATATTATTTGTGGCAAGTAGTAGAAGAAAATTGTCTGTGATTTCAATTTAATTTTGTTTTACTCTCAAATATTTATTTATTTTGTGAAATATAACCAGATAAAGTTCCTTACATTACACAATCACAACTAATTTATATTTTTCTATGTTCATAATGTTTGAACTATTAGATTTTTCATTTTGCAATTGGTATTTTTTTCTAATAGCTAAAATAGATATATTAATTTTCTAGTAGTAATTGCAATTATTTCATTTCAACCCGGTGTTAATATTAAGGTTTTATCATTCTCAACTTGTAGAAAATCAAACTGTGAATGCAATAGAATGACCCTCGTTAGCCACTGCTCTAGATAATTGGATAACGGCTTTTGATTCTTAGAATTGTATGGATCAGTACAGTTTATAATATGCAATTCAAATATTTTTAAGTTATGTTATTACTTCTCATGGTTTTTACATTGTTTATTTCTGTATTGCTTTTATCAATATAAAACTAAAAATAACATTATTATAATAAATTAAGCCTGTTGTGAAATAAGAATCACTGAGACATTTTTTGCCTAAAGAGAAAATAACAAAAGAGATACTTGGCAATCCAGCAATGAGTTCTTTGGTATTACTCAAGGGAATTGAGAAAAACTGCACGTGGATGTTCAGAATAGCTTTGTCTACAATTGCCAAAACCAGGAAGAAACCAAGATGCCTTTCGGCGGGTGAGTAGATAAATTCGTTGCAGTGCACCCAGACAATGGGATATTACTCAGCACTAAAAAGAAAGGTCAAGCCGTGAAAAAACATGGAGGAAATTTAAATGCATATTACTAAAAGAAGCCAATCTGCGAAGGTCACATACTTTATGATTCCAACTACATGATATGCTGGAAAAGGTGAAACGAAGGAGAGAGCGGAAGAAAAGAAAAGTGGTTTCCAGGGACTTAGTGGGGACAGAGGGATGAATAGGAAGAGCAAAAGAGCAAAGAGGATTTTTAGGAAAGTGAGTGTTCTGATACTATAACAGCGGATACTCGCCGCCATTATGCATTTGCTTAAGCCCGTAGAATGTACAGCACCACGAGTAAGCCCTAACATAAACACATAGTTTGGGTAGTAATAATGTAGCAGTGAAGTTTCACTGACTGCAACAAGCATATCACTCTGGGGGCATGTTGATAGTGGGAGAAGCTACGTACGTGTTGTGGGGAGGAGGCTCGTGGGAAATTTCTGGACCTTCTGCTCAATTTTGCTGTGAACCTAAAACTGCTCTAAACACAAAAACCCATTTTTAAAAAGGGATATTTGGTGGAAAAATATTTAGAAATACATATCCTACCCAAAATGTATATTTTCTAGAATATATAATTTATTTCAAGTTGTTCATTTAGACTGTGGCATATTTGTCCTGTTTCTTTATTAATCAGTATTGAAAAATACTCACAAGAAAAAGGTATGTTGGACCTAGAAGTTATCATTATGAATGAAAAGTATTTTCTACACTTAAGACGCTTACCATCAATTGGGAAACAGAAAATGTAAATTATTGAAAAATTCCAGGAAAATATAATATTAGATATATAAAAAGTGCTTTGGAATCAAGAAAAAGAAAAAAAGAAAAAAGAAACACCCTGTTATTGTGCATTGGGTAATTCATTTCTTTCTTTTTCTTTTTTTTTTTTTTTGAGGAGGAGTCTCGCTCTGTTGCCCAGGCTGGAATGCAGTGGCACAAGCTCGGCTCACTACAAGTTCTGCCTCCCAGGTTCAAGTGATTTCCTGCTAATTTTTGTATTTTTAATAGAGACAAGCTTTCACCATGTTGGCCAGGCTGGTCTCAAACTCCTGACCTCAAGTGATCTGCCCACCTTGGCCTCCCAAAGTGCTAGGATTACAGGCATGAGCCACCACGCCAGGCAGTAATTCAAATTTACAGGCATTGTAATTGAGTGGAAATTATTACATGGCCAGTTAATCTCTAGTAAGGCCTTCATGCATGTCTTTATTTTCACAGAAAGATCTCTTACATAGACTGTATTTTCAATTATGAGTGAACTTTTACTTCACACCACAGGGAAGACAGACAAAAGACAAGAACATTCTTTTGTAAATGGGGTGGATTGATAGTAGAGGGAAGTAACAAAGAAAATAAGAAAATAACAAATCTTTACTATTAATGTTCAAGAATATTCTTTAATTATTGTGACGATTAATTTTATGTGTCAGTTTAACTAGGTTAAGGGATTCCCAAATACTTGGTAAAACATTATTTTTGCATACGTTCTTGAGTGTATGTCTGGAAGAGGTTAGTATTTGAATCAGGAGACTGAGTAGAGATGATTCATTCTCACGGATGTGGGAGGATATGACCCAATTCATTGGGGGCCCAATAGAACAAAAGATTGGAGAAAGGGTGAATTCACTCCCTCTTCTTGAGCTGGGACATCCATCTTCTAGTATGACTTGAAGTATCACTGCCAGTGCTCCCATATCTTGGGTCTTCAGACTCTGGAGACCAAGAGTAACACCTTCCCTGCTGCTGCCCACCCCACCACCATGCTACTCGGGCCTTTAGCTTGGGACTGCAAGTTGCATCATTGACCCCCTGACTCTCAGACCTTTGGACTCTAACTGAATCACACAATTGGCTTTCCCGGTTCTCCAGTTTGCAGGCCATATATTGTGAGACTTCTCAATCTAATTACATAAACTGATTCGTACAATGTATCCCATCATATACACATATTCTATTGGCTCTGTCCTGGAGAACACTGACTACTACAATTATCTTTCTTTCTCCCCCCCATATATAGGCATAGAAGTGGAGTTTAAAACTTACTCTCATATGCAGGTAAGTACCTCTTTTCTGATTAGTTTATATTTTCAAATTTTTCTAAGCACATAAATAAAGATGACACTAATCTTCCAATAAAAGCTCTTAATACAATTTTCACTAGATTCTAGAGGTTTTGGAATCAGGAATACTTATAGTAAGTGTTTGAAATCAAGTTACAAAGTCTAAAAATGTGTGTTCTTTTAAAACGAGGCTAAAATCTGTAGTTAAACAACGGTAGGAAATAGGTTCATATTAATAACAAAAGCACTTAGTTACACTGAAGTTTATTGTTGCCTTCATGTATTTGTTTTGTTGTTGTCGTGGTGGTGATGGTTTGTTTTGTTTGCTTTTTTGTTTTGAGACAAAGTCTCACTCTGTCACCCAGGTTGGAGTGCAGTGGTGCAGTCTCAGCTCACTGCTTCTGCCTCCCAGATTAAAACCATTTTTTTGCCTCAGCCTCCTGATTAGCTGGGACTACAGGCATACGACACTACAGGCCTGGCTAATTTTCATAGTTTTAGTAGAAACAGAGTTTTGCCATGTTGGCCAGGTTGGTCTCGAACTTCTGGCCTCAAATGATCTGCCTGGCTCAGCCTCCCAAAGTGCTGGGATTACATGAGTGAACCACCATGCTGGACCTTCATGTGATTTTAAATAATTATATACAATAATAAATGCTAATGTTAATCTTTTCAGTTATATTTTTATATACATCATGATTTATTCACTAAAATGTCAATGTTCTCCTTGCAGAACTGTGTTATAAATGCAGAAATTGTACCTAGATTGAGAAGCTGCAGCTTGGCACATAAAAAACACAAAATAAATGTAATTATTTGATTTTGTTTTGAAGAATTTAATACATAAAGATAAGTGTGAAAAAAGAGAAGTACACAAATACAATGTGTACAGATCTCAGTATACATTCCCAATTGAACACTACAAACTTTCCAGAAACTCATTTCTACCTATTTCTAGGTACTACACCTTCCAAAAGTGACTTCTATTCTAGCTTCTTATTTATCTATTCTCAATTATTTGCTCATTTTTGAGCTTTTTGATATAAACGAAATCATACAGTATTTTAACTCTTTCATCTGGCTTTCTTTGCCCCGCATTATATAAGAGGTTCATTTGTATTAATATTGTTATGTATAATTATAGTTGATTATTATCACTGCATTGTAGACCATATTGTGAATATGCCACAATTTACTTACCTTTTCAGCTGAAAGGCATTTGTGTAATTTCAACTTTAGGGCCACAGTAAATAGCCCTGCTATGAGCATTTTTTACGTGACTTCAGTAAAAATATATACACATTTCTTTTGAGTGTATACCCGGAAGAGGAATTTTTGAGTCACATAGTAGACATACGTTTGCTTTATGAGAAACTGCAAAACTGCTTTTCAAAATGATTTTGCCAGTGAACAGAACTACCAGCCTTGTACAAAAGACTTTATTACTCCCCAATCTATACAACACTTGGTATCACCTATCATTTACATAGTGGTTAGTGTGAAGTTGTATAACATTGTGCTTTTATGTCTTATTTGCTTGATGACTAAGGAAATGAAAATTTTTTTCGTATGTTTACTAGACCTATTGGTGTCTCCTTTTGCTTCATGCCTAGTTAACTCTCTGGCATCATTATTTCTATTTTTATTATTATTGTTACTACAGTTTAGTCATGCAAACTCTTACATTGAAAGTAGCCAAGATCAGCCAGGCACGGTGGCTCACGCCTGTCATCCCAGCACTTTAGGAGGCAGAGGCGGGCAGATCACAAGGTCAGGAGATCGAGACCATCCTGGCTAACACGGTGAAACCCTGTCTCTGCTAAAAATACAAAAAAATTAGCCAGGCGTGGTGGTGGGTTCCTGTAGTCCCAGCTACTCAGGAGGCTGAGGCAAGAGAATGGTGTGAACTCGGGAGGTGGAGCTTGCAGTGAACCAAGATCGCACCACTGCACTCCAGCCTGGGCAACAGAGCGAGACTCTGTTTCAAAAAGAAAAAAAAAAAAAAAATAGGAGCCAAGATCATCAGTTAATCTTATGGAAATGATAATGCTGATATACAATGTATATATTCTTTTTTTGAGATGGAGTCTTTCTCTGTTGCCCAGGCTGGAGTGCAATGGCGTGATCTTGGCTCACAGCAACCTCTGCCTCCCGGGATTCTGCCACTAAGCACAGCTATTTTTTGTATTTTTTTAGTAGAGATGGGGTTTCATTATGCTGGTCAGGCTGGTCTCGAACTCCTGACCTCAGGTGATCCACCCTCCTCGGCCTCCCAAAAGCTGAGATTACAGGTATGAGCCACTGCGCCTGGCTACAATGTATATATTCTTACAAAGTTTAAACAATATTTGTATATTCAGGTCATGCTTGGTGTTTTGACACATAGTTATACATTTCTAGTATGGGTTACATGCAAAGTCTTTTTGTTATATACAAAAAAGGATATTTTGCCCAGTCCACTACGTTTAAATACCATTTCTAGACCAGCACCTGAAAACATTTATCCAGTTTGATTTCTCTTCTAAATAGATTTCAACTCCATTTACCTACTTGACATCTTTAAGTGAATGCCTAGTAGACATCTTTAACTTAACACGACACAAACAGAATTATTGGTTTCTTCTACAGATCTACTCCTTCCCAAATCTCATGACTGCAAATGGAGGCCACTATTCAGTTAATTACACAAACCAAAAAGCTAAGTGTCTTTCCTAATTCCTATTATCCATTAGAAAGCTCTGTCAGTTCTATCTTCAAAATAAATCTGAAATTGGATGATGCCTCACCTACTTCACTACTGCCAACCTAATTCAAATGACCTACTTTTCCTAGACTTGAGATATAGCTTCTTCTTTGCTCTTTCTGATTCCACTGTTACATCTCCCACTCTCTGCCCCACAGAGAAACCAGGGTGTGTAAACCTCCTAGCCTTACATGAACTCCTATAGGTGTCCAAGCCTGAAGATCTACAAGGGAGAAAAACAAGGGTGAGAATGGGTAAACAGATTGTAAGGAAGGCAGAAGAATGGGACTCCTTACAGATGGCTCCCTTTAACAGTAGAATACAATCTGAAATATATGCAATGTCCTATTACACTCTACATTATTTAGCTTTTTTCAAGCCCCATCTACTTCCTAGAACCTTGAGTACTCAAAGGTCTGTCATGATTCCAGCTATGTGAATCTAGAACTCTGTGTGTGGTCATTAAGGTGTCTTGGCTCATCTAAGTCATGTATAACTTCTGCAGTTACATTCATTATTGGAGCTTGCTTAGTGTCTATTCAGACAACCACTGAATCAGTGATATTATTTGGTAAAGAAAGTGCTGTTTTCTAAAATTTTTAACTAGATGTAGACAATAAGTTACTAATTTGTACATTCTTTCTCAATAAGTTCATTTGGAAAATTCTGTTTAATAATGAAATTAATACTGTTTAGTAAATAAAATTAATTTCATTCATTTTGATCTATAAGTAAATTTAAAAAATATACTAATATCAAATTCTATTATTTCATATGTCAATCACTTATTTGTAAGACTAAAATATATATTAGATATATGTGTGTGTGTATATATATGTCTGTGTGTATGTAAATTTTATATATACATAAAACTTAAAAAACTTTCAAGACCTGCCTAAGTCACTTAATGTCTCTGAAACACAGCATCTCTTGTGTTTATTTTGGTCTTTTTTTTTTTTTTTCTTTTTTTGAGACAAGTTCTCACTTTGTTGCCCAGGTTGGAGTGTAGTAGCACCGCCCCAGTTGACTGGAGTCTGAACCTCCTGGGCTCAAGCTATTCTCCTACCTCAGCCCCCAAGTAGCTGGGACCACAGACGTGTGCCACCATATCTAGCTAATTATTTTTTCTTTTCTTCTTCTTCTTCTTCTTTTTTTTTTTTTTTTTTTGTAGAGGCGGGGTCTCTCTATGTTGCCAGGGCTAGTCTTGAACTCCTGAGTTCAAACCATCCTTCTGCTTCGGCCTCTCAAAGTGCTGGGGTTACAGGTGTGAACCACCACACCCATTTTGGTCTTGTTTTTCCTTCTTGTTTGTGTTGATCTCTTCTTTTATTTGTAAAACTAGAGCTTTGTACACAGGATAAATAGCTATATCATTTTTGGGTGAGAGTCAATATGTAAAATCCTGTAACTTTTCACCATAAGTACCTACAACAGTGTGTATATTAGTTTTGTATTACTGTGTTACAAACTACCACTCATTTAGTGTCTTAAAATAGCAAACCTCTGTGAATTCCATGGTTACTGGCGTTGGAAGCCCAGGTTCAGATGATTGCATACTCTTTTCAGTGTCCCACAGATTGAAATCACAGTACTGACTTGGCTATGGTTCTTTCTGGAGCTAGGGACTCTTTCAAATACGTGTGCTTTTGGCGGAGTTTAGTTCCTTCTGATTGTGGGACTGAGGCCTCCATGTTTTGCTGGCTGAAGTCTAGGTGTCACTTTAGGCTCCCAGAAGCCACCCATAGCTTTTTTCCGTGTATGTTCCTCCAAACGCATTCTCACACATTGAGTCTCTTCAACTTCCCCTTTAAAGCCTCACCTAATTGGGCTAGGATGGTCTTTTGGTTCATTCAAAACTCATCACCGGAGTGATGCCCTATCACAGTCACAGGCTCTGACCACACTCAGAGAGGGAAATTTTATAAGGGGTACGCCACGGAAGGCAGGTTTTTGGGCCGTCTTGTGATGCTGGCTGCTAACCTTATGTACTTATATTCTACTTATTATAGTGGGCAAAGGACTCTATCTCTGGGAACCCTGCAAATGTGGATTTCATTTCTCTGATACAGGCAAACAGCTAAAACAAGACGGGTCTGCTTCGTGTTGCCTCTTTCATTTTATCTACTCTAAAACAAATTATCCTAAATACGTATCTAACTAAAGAAGCCTAGATCATTAAAACATTAGAGCTGCAAATGAAATTGAGGCGTTCCATCCCGGCTTCCCTATTTTAGGTAGGTAGGATACAGAACATGTAGAAATTTCAAAATATAGGAAAGGCATTCAAAAGATTCCGGGGAGCCATAAAAAGGCAAAAGTCTATTATATCTCACAAAGTGCCACTTTCTCGTTTCTGTGATGCTTGGGGGAGGCGATTTTCTCAAGGCAACTATGGGAAACACAAGATCAGACACAGCTACCTTCCATCCTCTGCTGCTTCTATGAGGTCTTTTAAGTTCAAAAGAAATTTCGGCTTCTAAAGGCATTTCTCAAGTTCTATGTTAGTTTCACATTTTTTTCTGAGGTTTGTCTTTTGCTAGTTCTTAATATTTCCTGAAATGAAGCTGAGGCTTGCTTCTCTTTTGGGGGAGTGGCGGGGACATGGAGGAGGGTATAAGCATAGTTCTTGTTGGTAAATATCTTGTGTGTTCCAAAAAATATATATGTTACCTAATTTTTAAGTCCAGGGTTGTGTGTGTCTCCTTTCAATTAGGTTGTTAATTTTATATTCAGACACCATAATTTTATTGTTTTCTTATTGACTAGTGGAATCTGTTCAAAAATCTCTCTTATGTTAACATGTTTGTCATTTCCACTTGTACTTCTAACAATTTTGTTTTCAGTCTTTTATGATCATTTTTTTTTTTATATAGATGTTTGAAATTGTCACAATTTCTTAGACAGTTAAATATACCTGACACTAATAATCTTGGATGTGGCTTAAAGTCTACGTGGTCAGATATAAATATATCTACTCTGAATTTTTTAACTGTCATTTTCCACTTTTTATTTTCATTCTTTACAAACATCCTTTTAAACAGCATATTATTAAATATATTAATAATATTAAAAATATTAGGTATTAAAAAATAAACCTATCTAAGTTGTCAATATTTTCAATAGTGTATTTAGTTCAAAAACACTTATTTTGGTTATTAATATACTTAGGCCAATTTTGTGTTTTACATTTGTCCCGTTTCAATGTTTTTTGTTTTTTTTTTTTTAATTTTAAACATTTGTGTTTCTAGGAATGATTTTCTTCACCTAGTCTTTTGAAACTTATATTTCTTTCATTCTGTTAACTATTTTTCTTTAAAATTAACATAATTTATAACACATTAGAAAAGTCTAATGAAAATCAATGTCTCAGCTGTTTTCTTCAAAAGATTGCCAAAATACACACTTTATTTTTTTTTTTTTGAAACAGCGTCTTGCTCTATCACTCTGGCTGGAGTGCAGTGGCATCATCTTGGCTCACTGCAACCTCTGCCTCCTGGGTTCAAGCAATTTTCCTGCCTCAGCCTCCCAAGTAGCTGAGACTACAGGTGCACACCACCACGCCTGACTAAATTTTTTGTATATTTAGTAGAGACAAGGTTTCATCATGTTGGTCAGGCTGGTCTCCAACTCCTGACCTCAAACGATCTGCCTGCCTCGGTCTCCCAAAGTGCTGGGATTATAGGCATGAGCCGCTGCAGCTGGTCAAATATCCACATTCTTTAGGGGATTTCAATCTCCCTCCTATTTCCTGGACTTACATGCAGTTGATGTTCTCAATTTTAGTCTTTTTAAAAAATTCGCAGACTAGACATTATTATAGAGACAATGTATTTACATTACTTTACAGCTTTTCTTATTCCTTTGCTCACCTTTCCTCTTGTATCACAGATTTTTCACACAGGGTCCTTTGTTGTTGTTGCTTTCTTTCTCTTTCTCCTCCTCCTTCTTCTTCGGGAAGTGTGTCCTTCAGAACTAGGAGGTTAGTGGCTGGCAAACTCTGTAAGTTTTTGTTGTTCTGAAATGTTCTTACTCTATCCTTATTCCTTTAACCTCAACAAGTACTTTGATGATAAAATTTTTTAGTTCACAAATATTTTCTCTCAATATAGATATTTAGATTAGTCAAGATAAACATTCATGTTTTCTACCTTTTCCATTGGTGATGTTAACATCTTAATGACCCCTATTTAAAATTCCCTGCTTGTTGGTTTCAACACCTATGTTACTGATGGTCTTCTCTCAATATTTTTCTACTGTGGATCATCCTCTTGGTATATAGCTAAGCTATTCTTTGCCTAACTCAATATCTCAAAATATTTATTTGTAGAAGTTTCATAATTTTGGATTAGCTATGCAGGTGTTTTGTCTATTTTGAGTTAAATTCTGTATATCTTGTGAGGTATAAATCAAAGTTTACTATTTCTTTTTGCTTATGAATATCTAATTTTACTAGCACTATTCTTGAAAATAATAAACTTTTCTTTGTTGAATGATGCTCACATCTTTGTCAAAACTTAGTTGACTCAATCTGTGAGTTTGTTTCTGGGTTCTCTAATCTGTTCAATTGACTTGTATTTCTGTTATTTGGTAAATATATTTTGCATTCACACCAGCAATGAATGAGAATTGCTCCACATGTTCATCAGCATTTGGTATTTGTCAGTGTTTTGGATTTAAGCCATTCTAATAGGTGTGTTTGAGTTTCACACTGTGTATGTTTTGACTTGCAATTCTCTAATGACATATAATGTTGAATACCGATGCATATGCTTATTTTCCATGTGTAAAATTTTAAGTAAAGTTTCTGGTCAGAACTTTCACCCATTTTTAGTTGTGTTGTTTATTTTCTGATTATCAGGTTTTAAGAGTTCTTGTATTTTTTAATAGAAATCATGTATTAGATATGTCCAAATGCATCACCTTTGTCAAAAATTATTTTATTCTATTACTGAGTCTGTTTTCTGAGCTCCTGGTTCATTAAGCCTTTCCTCTATTTATTTTACCAATACCATATTGTCTTAATTACTGTAGCTTTATAATAAGTCTTGAATTCAGGTAATGTCAGTCCTCTAACTTTGTTTTCCTTTTCAGTATTGTGTTGGCTATTTGAGGTCTTTTGACTTTCTATATTAACTTCAGAATCAGTTGGTTGATATACACAAGAAAACTTGTGGTTTTGTTGGTATTGCATTGAATTTACAGATCAAGTCTCCCTCTTAATGAACATGGAATATCACTTCATGTATTTAGGTCTTTTGAAAAAAATTGTATCAAAGTTTTATAGTTTCCCTCCTGTAGATGTTTAACATACTTTGTTAGATTTATAGCAAAATATTTCTTTTTTGTGTGCTAATTTTATCCACTATGTGGGCATAGAGTTGCTCATAATATTTATTTATTATGTTTTTAATATCTCATGATGAGTCATAATAGCCCCTCTTTCATTTCTAATATTAATCATTTGTGTTTTTTAAAATTTTCTTGGTTAGACTTGCTAGGTATTTTTAAATGTTATTGATCTTCTCAAAGATCCAGTTTGTGATTTTATTGATTATCTTTGTGCTTGTTTTTAATTACATTGATTTCTGTTCTTATTTTTAATTATTTCTTTCCTTCTGTTTATTGAGATTTAATTTGTTCTTCTTATACTAGTTTCCTAAGTTGGAAATTTATGGTATTGATTTTAGATCTCTCTTCTTCTCTAATGTACACATTCAATGCCATATATTTCCCTCAAGCACGGCTTCCACTGCAACCCACAAATTATGAGAAGTTATAATTTCATTTCTATTTCCAAATGAATTTTTAAAATTTCAGAGAGATTGGAAGTGAACCAAGCACTTGGTACTACATTAGTTATCTCTTCTATCATAACAAATCACTTAACACTTAGCAGTTTGAATAATAAACATTTAGTATTGTATGCTTTCTGAGGGTCATGAAACTGGGAACTACTCAGCCAGATGGTTTGGTGTCAGAATCTCTCAAAATATTTCAGTTTAGCTGTCAGACTGGAATACAGTCATCTCAAGGCTCAATTTGAGCTAGAGAATCCTCTTCCAGGTTTAGTCAGATGGTTTTTGATAGTTAAGAAGATGTTTTCTTTGATGAGAAAACAACCTCATCTGACTCATGATCACACTAGAGACTATGCAGTTCATAGGGGAAGGGAAAAAAGAGACAACCTGAACACAGGAGTAATCAGTCAAAGAGTTAAGTCCCTTTGTGGGCTGACATCAACAGTTTCCTGGTGAGTCACTACTGAAATGCACTTTATGCATTTATGCAAATGTATTTATGCATTCGTGACTGAGAGATCTATTTCCCTAGCAATCAAAGACTGCTGGGCATGGTGGGTCTTAGTCAGCTTCTCAATTACCTTTAAACCTTACAGAAATGGGTAGGAACATCAAAACTCCAAATCTGCTCAGCTATTGGAAAGTAGAAGTGCATAGATCATAACTGGATAAAGGAATTTATCCAATTCCATCCATAGACATTAAATAGAGTAGAATCTTGAGAATATTCACAGCTTTAGATTGGTTATAAAAAATATTAAATTATCCCCAAATGTTATGCTTTTGGCCCAAGTGGTAACTGACACTAGAGGAGGGTCTCCCCGTAACTTCTTGTGCTCCTTGTAAGCCCCTGTTATTCACAAGACAGGCTGGCGTGGAGATGTTGTATACACAAAAAGGAAGAAATAAACCAACGGGGAAAACATTTGAATAAATTAAGCTATGTGTAGTTATTCAGATGATGAATTAAAAATGGCAAAAAAAAAAAAAAGAAAGCAGTGACCATTAAAATGGTAATGTTTTAATATAAGATATTAGGTGGTGCGACTGTTCTACCAACTCCTCAGATAGTAAAGGATTGTGACAAATTTAATCAATTTATCCCAGCCCTAATGAATTTACCAAAAAAAAAAAAAATCTTAGGAGGATGATGCAGTAGAAGTATCTATAGATCCCCTATAACCAGTGCCAATTAATACAGTATGAGGTAAACAGTGTATTCTGATTCTGATTAGAGAATTGTCCACATTCTCTTGGCACAACCCCAAGAAAAGGACCTGAAATTGTTTGTTCTATAAGTAAAATGCCGTTGGCATAGTGGAGGAATGTTATGGGTATTACTGGACACTGGTGTACAATGTAATACCGCACAGAAAGCTGTTTATTGAAGGGTAAAGGCAATGTAATTGTTAGGGGGATCAGATGATAATATAACTGTAGAAGGATTAAACAGTAAAATAAACAGTAAAACTATGCTTCAAAATAGGAGCTAATAAATAAAAGTTATAATGGCTTTTATATACTGATATAATTTGGATGTGTGTCCTTGCTCAAATCTCATAATGAAATGCAATCTCCAGTGTTGAAAGTGGGGTCTGGTGGGAGATGATTGGACCGTGGGGGCAGAATTCTCATGAATCACCATCCCACTTGGTACTGCACTCAAGATAGTGAGTTCTCTGGCCTCATACCTTGTCTACACCATCCCTGCACAGAGTTCCTGACCTGGGGCAGTAAAGAATGTCACTTTCTAACAGGTCTGGGAGCTCCAAGTTTATCCTGGGACCTCACAAGCAGAGAATCTCCCAACTCACAAGTATTTGAGGATACAAACACATGACTGGGCTCGGCATTTTTTCCCTCAAAGTGCTAGAATTACAGGCGTGAGCCACCACACCGGCTCTGGGCTCGGCTTTAAAGGTCTTACCTGAAATTCCTTGTGGAACAGAGTTCCATCAAAGCCAATTCAAAAGACCTATGTAGAAATAACCATTCTTGCTGCACTTTATGCAAATAATCAGGCCAAGTATAACAATAAAGTTTATACTACAATTAACACACATGGTCCTATCATAATTTATTTTTACCAAAAAATAAGGACTAGAGAAAGGAATTGTGCTCCAAAGCTTATCATACTTTTGTCATTAAAATGTCTCATTAATTGTTTTTAAGCTTTTGCCTACATTTTAGACTAACCCTGCCTGTTCCTGTGAATTAAGTGGTAATCTCCTGAAGCTTGGAAGAAACAGAAAGGGATGAGTAATGTAAAAATCTGGATCAATATGCTAGTTCTGGGCAATTATCCTGCAAATTCTGCCAGGTAATGAAAGTGAGTAGGGTGCCCACAACCTGGAGGTTTCTTTGTTTAGGAAAATGAAACCAAGAAACTTCATAGAACCCCGCAAAGGGAAATTCTATATCTTGGCAAGTAAAATTTTAGATGGAAATTGTCTACTACACCACACTTGTGGGAATTGCTATACTCAGTCTGCTATTTACAACAGGGTTATACATGGTAGCACCTCCTAAGTGAAATATTGGACAGAGAGCCTGTCTTTTTTTAATATTTGGACACTGTATACTCAATACTATAACTCAAATTGTTTCCTCCAGCCTAGAAGCAAACAAACTCCAAACGGTGCTGCAAACTGAATCACGCATGGACACACCATTCAGCAGGAAGTAGCCAGAAAGAGTTGTCACCCAAAATCCCCTAACAGCAGTTAAGGTGACATCTCCACAGGAGGAATATTATATTATTAAACTCTCCACTCTTTAAAACAAACAAAACAAACAAACAAACAAAAAAACCAAAAACAATAAAAAAGATCGTTCTCATGAGATTTGGTCATTTAAAAGTGTGTAGCAGCAGGGTGGTAGCAGAGCGTGGTGGCTCACGCCTGTAATCTCACCACTCTGGGAGGCTGAGGCTGGCAGATTGCTTGAGGTCAGGAGTTCGAGACCAGTCAGGCCAATATGGTGAAACCCCACCTCTACTAAAAATACAAAAAAATTAGCCAGGCGTGGTGGCGTGTGCCTATACTTCTAGCTACTCAGGAGGCTGAGGTAGGGGAATTGCTTGAACCAGGGAGGTGAAAGTTGAAGTGAGCTGAGATTGCGCCACTGCACTCCAGCCTGGGCGACAAAGCACAACTCAGTCTCAAAAAAAAAAAAAAAAGTGTGTAGCACACCAACCCCAACATCACTTTCTTGCTCCCACTCTTGCCATGGGTAGTGCCTGCTCCTATTTTGCCTTCCACCATGAGTAAAAGCTCCTTGAGGCCTCCTCAGAAGCCAACAATGTTGGTGCCATGCTTGTACAGCCTGCAGAATCGTGAGCCAATTAAACCTCGTTCTTTATAAATTACCCAGCCTCAGGTATTTCTCTATAGCAATGTAAGCATGTACTCTTACACATATCCATACACAAATATATTACTGGAATAAATGTGATGTCTGTATGAAGTGTGATGGATATGGGTTTGCAGGTGAAAATATTCTCTTTGTCTTGTTTTAACTGGGTATTTTAGGTGGAATCTTTAGGACTATTTACAAGCATTCACATGGTTATTTTTAAAATGATAAAAACTACTCAGAGACAGACTATCAATAATTTTTGTCTTTACTTTAAAAACATGTTAAATGCAATTATAATCATAGCCGCAAATCCCTTCTTTTGTGGTTTGTCAGAAAGAAGACCTCCAGGAAAAACTTATAGATCCTCAAGTCTAACTCTAGACTACAAAGGATTAAATACGTTTGAACATACAAAAGTATCAGCTGGGTTCAATACAGTACTAACAATTCAGCCAGGCACAGTGACTCATTCCTGTAATCCTAGCACTTTGGGAGGCCAAGGTGGGTGGATCACAAGGTCAGGAGTTCAAGACCAGCCAGACCAACATAGTGAAACCCAGTCTCTACTAAAAAAAAAAAAAAAATACAAAAATTAATTGGGCTCTCAGGTGACAGATGATTGGCTATTTCTTCACCTCCTGTTTTGGCCTAGTGTCGGGTACCTGTAGTCCCAGCTACTTGAGAGGCTGAAGGAGGAGAATCGCTTGAATCTTGGAGTTGAGGTTGCAGTGAGTCAAGATTGTGCCACTGCACTCCAGCCTGGGCAACACAGCCAGACTCTGTCAAAAAAAAAAAAAAAAAAGGCAACCTGGGCAACAAGATAAAGGAGATTGGTATTCTGTGATCAACTGGACTAATGTTATGGGGAGGTGGGAGGGGTCCTTGCTCCCAGAACTCCCAAGATGATGGCGGTGGCTTCCAAGATGGTGGCAAGCCTCCTGTTCTCTGACCTGGGGTTCTTGGCCTCAGGGATTCCAAGGAATGGAATCTTGGGCCATATGGTGAGTGTTACAGCTCTATTAGAAGCTGTGGGTCACAGAAGAGAACCGTGGAACCCAGTGACTAGTGTTCAGCTCGATTAGGACGAACCCAGGCACTTAGCATGCAGGAACAATGGTGACCCTTTAGCCCGATTGGGAGTGGCAATGGGCGCCTGGCTGGATCAGGAGCACAGCGGACACCCTGCTGGATCCAGAGGGATGGAAATCAGCTGGCAGGTCTGTGACCACGGCAAACAGCAGTGGTGGCAGCAAACAGAAGTGGTGGACAGCGAGTGAAAGCTCAGCTTGAGCCATAACAAACATGGACCAGAAGAGTGCAGTTGCAATATTTAATAGAGTGAAAACAGAGCTCCCATATAAAGGGAGGGGATGCAAAGAGGGTAGCCGTTGCTGGCTTGACTGCTTGGGTTTATATCCCGATCATTGTTCCTCCCTCTGTGCTCTCAGGTGACAGATGATTGGCTATTTCTTTACCTCCTGTTTTGGCCTAATTAGCATTTTAGTGAGCTCTCTGATTGGTAGGCTGTGAGCTAAGTTGAAAGCCTCATGTTTCAAGGTGGATGCGGTCACCTTCCCAGATAAGCTCAGGGACTCTTAGTCGGCATAGGAAATCCAGCTAGTCCTGTCTCTCACTAACACTTTCTTCTTAATTTCTGTCTTGCAAGAACATCAAAGCCAATTTGAATTCATGTGTGATGGACTCCAGTATTTATTTGCTGTGCTTTCTTAAGCATATTTAAATTTTTCTGCTTATTTCTACAACCTGGTGAGATGAGACTTAAGTTTTATTCAGGTTAGAAGTATAATTTGCTATCTTTATTATATAATACTCATATCTCAATCTGAATATTAAGCTAAAACAGAATCTCTAGTGCCAATTAATCATATGACCAAAAGGAAGTATATGTACCAAATAAATGTTAAAATGAAGAGGAATTACTTATTCCTCAAGCAATTAAAAATAGGTTATTTTCTTGAAATCAAAACAAGCAGGGTAAGGTTTCAATGTATTGTTTGATTTGTGAAGACATCATCTGTCACATCTGGAAATTTCAGTAACCCTGATTCACAAAGATATGAGGAAAAAACTGAATTTTCTTGATGTTCTGGACAACTGCAGGCTCTCTTGAAGCCTCAAAGAACTAACACCCAGTAGATTCCTTTGGGACAACACTAGCGTGATGTTCAAATGCCATTGTGTCAGCAACTCACACACGAACAGAAGCCTTTGGCAAAAGCCCATGATTGCCAACCAGTGGCTATGGTGGGGATTTGGGATTAGAAATTATCTGGGTTTACCTCCAGGCATAACTTTTTAAAAGACAATTGCTAGCCTATTATTGAACTTCAATGGAAATTGTTAATGTTACAGAAAGACAAAAATTATTTTAACACCTGAAAACTCCATCATGTCATGAGTTATATCAGAACAACATTCTAAAAGGAAAGGAAATGTATTCTAAAATAGAAAGGGTATATTCAACAATGTATGTCAGGGCACCCTTGAGGACACCTATCATAACTGAAGAAGAGGCTCTTAGCCTTTGAGCTCTACATTAGGCCTTCCTGATTATTCATCTAATTAATCGCTGAAGGCACCACTTTCTATAATTGTTTCCCAGAATATGACAGAGTGGCATGGTTTACAGAGAGTAGTAAGTAATAGAGGACTGAAATGCAAACTGAAGGCAGCTGTATTGCAACTGTTCAAGGTTGTATATTGACTGGAGAAGGAAAAGAAAATCTCAACAGACAAGATAAAAAGTGGTAATCTGCCGAAACCAGCTTGGTAGGAGAGACCCTAACCTCACAGCGCTAGAGGAATTAAAGACACACACACAGAAATATAGAGGTGTGAAGTGGGAAATCAGGGGTCTCACAGCCTTCAGAGCTGAGAGCCCGGAACAGAGATTTACCCACGTATTTATTAACAGCAAGCCAGTCATTAGCATTGTTTCTATAGATATTTGATTAACTAAAAGTATCCCTTATGGGAAACAAAGGACTCCACCAAAATAAAGGGGTTGGTTGGGCTAGTTATCTGTAGCAGGAGCATGTCCTTAAAGCACAGATTGCTCATGCTATTGTTTGTGGTTTAAGAATGCCTTTAAAGGGTTTTCTGCACTGGGCAGGCCAGGTATTCCTTGCTTTCATTCTGGTAAACCCACAACCTTCCAGCGCGGGCATTATGGCCATCACAAACATGTCACAGTGCTGCAGAGATTTTGTTTATGGCCAGTTTTTGGGCCAGTTTATGGCCAGATTTTGGGCAGCCTGTTTCCAACAGTAATCTTCATAACATCATAGAGAATAAATAATAGCGGTCACTATATTAAGAGATGTCAGGCCAGGCACAGTGGCTCATGCCTATAATCCCAGCACTTTGGAAGGCCGAGGCTGGTGGATCATTTAAGGTGAGGAGTTGAAGACCAGCCTGGCCTACTTGGTGAAACCTCGTCTCTACTAAAAACACAAAAAGTTAACCAGACATGGTGGTGGGCACCTGTAATCCCAGCTATTTGGGAGGCTGAGACAGGATAATCACTTGAACACTGGAGGCCGAGGTTGCAGTGAGCTGAGATCGTGCCACTGCACTCCAGTCTGGGTGACAGAGTGAGAGACCCTGCTTGAAAATAAATAAATAAATAAATAAATAAGATGTCCATAAATGCAAACCTAGCAGACTATTCTCCCTTGTCTAAAGTTAATGGTCTAAATTGGTATGGGGAAGATTTAGGAAGTATTCAATTCAGAGTAATCAATGTTTCTGATATATCTTGATGATACTTTATGAACATTTACAATGATTCTAATGTCACCCTCTCTTTTGGTTTCTATTTTGCAGGTTTTATCTATTACACAGGGTGCATTCTTAGGTAGTAAGCAGGAAGTGTTGCTCCCCAAAACAGAGGACTTTGTTCAATAGCAGAGATGTGGAAAACACATAACTTTTAAACTAATAAATGCCCTTTTAACAAAGGTGTCCATACATAATGGTCAGACTATCTCCTGCTTTTACAACTCCTTATAATATCATGTGCCCTAATGTTTACAAATCATGTATGCATTTGTGGATGGAGGGCAATGGTGAAGGTAAAGTGTCATTTGGGGCATAATTTGGAGCCCCGTGAGTCCTTTCCGTTTTTCCACACCATGTGATTGTCACATGCACTGCCTCTCTAGCAATCCCCAGCTTCAGATTACATCCACTCTATTCCCAAAGCATGTGAACTTTTGCTAATAAGTGTCTCTACAGGTGAAGGCACTGCATAAAAATTTATGTCTTGTAATTTTCAAAAATAGAGGGGGAATCCACATAACATAAAATTAACCATTTTAAAGTGAACCACTTAGTGACATTCTCTACCTTCACAATGTTGTATAATCACCACCTCTCTAGAAATCCCATGCGTATCAAGCATTTATTCCACAATCTCCATTTCCCCAGCCCCTGGCAACCATCAATTTTCTTTCCTTCTTTATAGATTTCCCCTACACTGGATATTTTATATAAATGGAATCACACAACATGTGATCATTTTTGTCCAGCTTCTTTTACTTAGCAAAATGTTTTTGAGGTTCCTCCACTGTGTAGTCCAGCACTGTCACTGATGCTTGGGAAAAATCTGTGAATAAAGTAGATGCAAATTCACACTCTCAGGAGTTTGTAATTTAGCAGCTAAGGAAAGTCAATGGCAATAAATGCAACATAGAAACAAGTTTAAATTTTATAGTATGGCGGAAGATGATTGCTATGGGAAAAAGTAAGGCAGGGTAGGTGGGATTTTGAGAGATGAGGGAGGAGTGGGTGCAATAATATATGATTGACCAAGTTAGGACTCAAAGAATGTAGAATTATACTAAAGAAGACAAAGAGGTGCTAGCATTGGTTAAATTGAGGTGATGGGGCACATCCAGCGCAGAAAAAAATAAGGCTGTGGAATGCTCTGATGTGGAAGTGTTCTCAGTGTGTTCAAAAAACAGCAAGGACGCCGATGTGGCTGGATCCCATAGACTAGGTGAGGGTGATAGAAGGGTAGAGATGTAAGGGTTGGGAGGTGGCACAGATCACATACAGCAGAGTCATGTATACCATTGGCAGGACCTTGACTTCTACTCTGATCTGAGGACTCCTGGGAGAATTTTGATAATATACTTATGCTTTAAAATTACCTAATTGCTCTATGAAAATAGATTGGGTGATATGGTAGATTTAATATTTCAGAGAAGAGATGATGATAACTCAAACTATTAGGTAGCACAAGGATGGTGAGGCATGTGTGTATTCTCAAGCACTATTAACAATTCCCTGATGAATTGGATGTAAAGGGAAAGAGTGAAAAGTGACTCTGGTATTTTGGGACTGAGGAATTGAGAAGTGAGATGTGATAGGAGCGTTTGGATGTGCAATCACTGGAGATAGAATTTAGGTCCAGTGTGCTAGTCTCTTGGAAGATTTGTGGGAAAGTTTAGATTTAGCTCTTGGTTTTGAAAACTGAAAAGTCTACCAGGAGGAAACCAGCAGAGGATCCGATGCTGAGATGGGAGATTATGATACACATTAGCCAGGCTGCACAAGGAAAATGCCTGGTGTTGATACCCAAGCACAGTACATAGAGGAAACATGGCATCTTTCCGATTTGGAATTTAATTATCTTCTTGAGAAAGTTTAGTCCCTCCGAGAATCTCAGCAGTGGAAAAATTTCAGAGAATGTGGGAAAGCAGGAAGTTCGGCACATATTGGCAGGTCTTGGCACTCCTTATTCTAGAACAGGGACTGGGAAATTATGGCCCACAGGCAACATCCAGTCTGCTGCATGTGTTTGCGATAAAGTTTTATTGGAACACAGTCACATGCATTTGCTTACATTTTGGCTATGGCTGCTTTAATGCTACAGTGCTGGAGTTGACTGGCTGCAGTAGAGACCATATGGCATGCAAAGCCAAAAATATCTGCTATCTACTGTTTTCCAGAAAATGGTTGCTGACCTCTGTCCTTGAATAAGTTTGAGGGGAAAAAAAAATCAGCTCACCCTCCTGATTAGATGCTGTAGTGCAGCTTCTATAAATGCTTCTATTTTCATGGTTTCACTTTTTGTTTATATATTTCTTGTCTTATGATCACTGTCCAAACAAATTCAAGATTTAATTAGAGTTTATGTCAGAAACCAGTGCTAATAACACTTGTACAAATAATGGTTGTGACCAGGCTTGAAGATTCTGAGGCTCTATTAATGACTGATTACTGAGGTAAATAATCTCTGTCAAGGTATTCCAGGCTCATGGAGGAATTTATAAGATTCCCCAAACAAAATTATTTGGTAACTGAAGTTGGTACAAAAGTTATGAAACAATACTTTTTGGTATTTTATTTCCCTTTTTCAGACCTGCAGAAAAAATATATGAGTATTTACATGAATGACTATACCTGTGACAGCAATGTTTATTTGTTTGTTTGCTCTTATTATTATTATTTTTGAGACAGGTTTTGCTTAGTCACACAGGCTGGAGAAGAGTGGCATGATTATAGTTCACTGCACCTTTGACCTCCCAGGCTCAAGCAATCCTCACAACTCAGCTTCCCAAGTATCTGGGACTACAGGTGTGTGTCACCATGCCCAGCTAATTTTTATCTTTTGTAGAGACAGGCTCGCACTATATTGCCCAGGCTGGTCTTGAACGCCTGGGCTCAAGCAATCCTCCTGCCTCAGCCTCCCAAAATGCTGGAATTTCAGGTGTGAGCCACTGCACCCAGTCATAATGTTTAAAGAAATAACATAATGATATATTAGAATCATATACAACCATCTATTACTCTTTGCTGCTCAGGCAATGTCTCATACGGCTTCATAAAAAGTAAGTATTCCAGGACTCGGGAAGCATGTAAAACCTTTAAAAACATATAAAAGTTTCAAATAAATCCTAAAAAATGTTAGTCAAAGGCAAAGAAAGCGTTTTAATTACTTCATTCTAGAATTTCAAATGCCTTTACACGTAAGATATCGGCCAGCTGTTCTTCATTTCCACAGAGAGGACAGCAACCGATGCAGACTTAACTAGCAGCAATAAAGCGAGCAATAAGGAGATTCTACCAAAAGCGAGAGTGAAAACATTTTAGCGTACATTAAGAAATCTTCTCTGGAGATTTTTTTTTCAGTCATGGATAGATTCTTATTTGTCTGGAATGGTGAGCATGTGGCCCAGGAAAAAGTTAGGGAGAGGACTAGACGTACTTTTCTGTCCTTAAAGTTTTGTAGGTGACTTTAAAATTTGCAATGTATTTCTCAACACTCCCAACATATGGAAGCTAATTCATGCAAGACATTTCATAAATTGTGGGTTTTAGTTTAGAATCATAAGATATACTTTCCACCCTTGAACAATGAGTAGAAAATTGAAAATATTTTAAAGACAATGTTTAGCAGATAACTCCAAAAATTGATTTTTATATGTTTTCCATTAAAGATTTAAAATTATAGGAAGAGATAATGAAGGCTGCCTTTAATTTTTCACAATAAATTTAGAAAATAGGACCAAGTATTTTTAGGTCTCATTTCAAATTAGGAAAATAAACTTTGGATGAAAAATAAAATGTATAAGCAATTCTCCAGATGTTCGGTATATGTGGTACATTTTTTTAAATATGAAAGTATTTAATTACCTGTAGAATAAAACTTTTTATTATTATTTTAGCTGTTTAGGTGAACTATTAAAATAGGTTCCCAAGAAGAAAAAATAGATATAACAAAGCAAAAAATAAAATATTAAAGGAAGCACTTTCAGAAAATTGTGCAAAATATTCAAATTAAAGAAGAGTAAAGCAAAAAAGGCAAACAAAATTCATTTGGATTATTAGCCTAGTTCTTAAGGCTTTTCTGTCAGGGAGGCATTTCAGGAGTCGTGGATAAAGTATACTTTGAAGTGGAAATATCAGATTTCATATTCCGGTTCTAACGCATACAGATTTGTGATTAGGAAAGATATTTCATTTTCCTGAACCTTTGAGACTCCATTTTTGAAAGAAAAACAAGTTTCATGGTGTTATTAATAGCAGCAGGAGACAGTCAAATTCCTAAGCAGATGGGGCGGGTCCCTGGTAAAACCTGATCAAGCCAAAGACAGTTTTGCCTGAAAACCAAGCTGCTGGACCAGAGTGAGAACTTCTATTTCAGTTTGTCCACTCTTTCTATTCCTTCCTTCCGGTGTGTCCACTCTCTCTCTATGTCCTCTCTCTCTCTCTCTTTCTCTCTCTCACATCCTTCTGGATGAAGCTTTTTAACCAATCAAATGTTGCCTTTTCCAAGGCTACCTTACAGCCCACACCTCCTCACTGAAAAACCTATAAAAACCCTGGACTCAGCCTTTCAGACCTTTATCCACTTTGGGGCTCCTTCTCACACAGGGGGCTACCCACTTCGTGTCCCCTCTCATTGTGGAGAGCTTTTCTGTCACTCAATGAAATTCTTCTCTGTCTTGCTCACTTTCCAGTGTCCACGTACCTCATTCTTCTTGGTCACAGAAGGAGAACCTGGAACCTGCCGCATAGTGGGGGTGAAAAGGGCAGTAGCACGCTTCTGGGTGGCTGGCCCATCTGCAGGCAGTGGGACCGAATGAGTTGTGGCACGCCCTCGTTTGCTGGGCTGTGAATGGCGGGAATGAGAGAGAACTGTAACACTTCCTGGGGGCCCACACCTCAGAACTCGCCGAGCAGAATCTGTGGCACCTCCTGGGAGTTCCGTGGTCACTGTTGTCTCCGAGTTTTGGGGCGCCACAAAGTTCCCCTTGTCTGAATGCTGGCTCCCAGACACGGAAGCCGCTTGTGGCACCCCTGGTCCTGCCATGGGATAGACCATGGTGACCACACAGCCATGGTGGTCATGGGATCCAGGCCAGGGAGTGAGTCGAGTGTAGCCTGCCAGGTTGAGCAGTCTAGAGTGAAACCCGGGCAGAGGGGCCACTGGCCACATAAGTTTCTGACTGGCAAAGCGGCACTGAAAGTATCCTGTGTCATTAATAAAATTAAAATAGTTAAGAAATATAAAGCACTTACAAACGGTACTGATGACATGGGCAACATTCAGCAAATATGGGCTAGTCAGTGTCTCAGTGGAAGTAATGTAGTAATAATAGGCATGACAGTGGCACTAATTACTATTGTATTTTATTTATAATGTAATATTAAGATATGTGGTTTTATGTAGTTTACTAAAATTACTAACTTTGAATTACATAATATAATGAAATAGTACATTAAACATAAAATATTGTGTATATGGTAAAGTGGAATGGCACTCAATAATTTAAAAAATATGAATTAGGCATGGTTATATTCTGGACAATGTTAACAGCAGAACCTTTCAGGACTTGACCAGTCTGTTATGACTAATATAACTATTAAGGAATATCATTATAACATTCTTTCAGCTCATCCGCCAAAGGTAAAATTAAAAAAAAAAAAACTTTCAGAAATGTAATAAATTAAAAGTTTTCATAACAGTTTGAAAAGAAAGCACAAAAAGGAAATTAAATGCTACTTATATAAAAAATTTTATGTAGTCAGAAACATCTAGCCAATAATAACCACTTAGTACCTGATAGAACCTGGATTTGAACCAAGGAAGTATAAATTCAGAGTGGATATTTTTAACTACTAAACTATAAAACATAGACTCCCACCTGCAAGTCTAGTACAGAGGAATTGCATAAATCATCCCTAAAGTCTTATTACATATCCCAGAAGAATACCGGATTTGCAAGAAGATAAAACATATTTTTGAATTTATATAAAATAAAATTTTCTGGTCTTATAAAATCATTTTATGTTAATATTAAATTATGCTATTATTTGGAATTGTAAAATATTCTCTTTTTGTAAAGTATTCATTTTTTTTCCTCACAAAACTGAAACAAGATCATGTAGATTACTGATTAGATATACATGACTTTGTAACACCATCTGTCACCACGAAAAGGTCTTAAGTTTTCATCAAAAGTAATTTCATTTAAATTTGCCATAGGAAAGACTATATTTGAAGTTGTCATAGACACAGAGATTACAGGAGAGGTAGTCTTTGTGGTTTCTGGTCAGTCTTAAATGCCTAACTGTGTTTCTGAATTCATTTTTGTTCCCCTTAAGTAATTCTTAAGTTGCCCATTATAACCCCCACATTACTATCTGCTGCAGCAATACATCGAGTGTTAGGCCAAGCAACTCCAACAAATGCTATGACTTTATTCCAGATTAATTTATTTTTAGCTTTTTTCTTTCTTCATCTTTTTTGGTTAACTCTTGAGGGTAACTCTAAGTAAATTATCCAACTTCTGAATCATTATGATTCCAAATTCCAATTATGATTCTAATTTCTGTAAAACTGTGCCTGAAATGTTTCCTACTATATTGTGAGGGTCTTTTCCCCAAATTACTTTAAATCTGATAAATGTCAAATGATAATGATAAATTTTTCTAGTATATATTTAGACATTCTACCTTGAAGTTTACTTCTTCCTCCTGTCTTATCCAATTACAAAAATAAACTTATATATTATTCTAGGCTATCTGATGATTTTGACAATAATCATAATGAAGTTAGTTGTAGCATTGGTAGCAAACATATCCTATTTTTACTGTTGGATTTAAAATGTTTCACCTATTATCTTCAGGTAAAGAATGGAAAGATATATTACTTCCCAAGTTGATAAATTGCCTGACCCAGTCCATCTGCCCAGTCTCCTCTAACAGATCTTTTTAGCCTGTTACTATAAATGGAGCACTGATTTAAAAAACAAAACAAAACAGTAGCCAGACATGGTGGCTCACACCTGTATTCCAGCACTTTGGGAGGCCAAGGTGGACAGATCACAAGGTCAGGAGTTCGAGACCAGCCTGGCCAGCATGGTGAAACCCCATCTCTACTAAAAACACAGAAATTAGCCAGGCATGGTGGCGCACGCCAGAAATCCCAGCTACTTAGGAGGCTCAGGCAGGAGAATTGCTTGAACCCAGGAGGCAGATGTTGCAGTGAGCCAAGATTATACCACTGCACTCCAGCCTGGGCAACAGAGTGAGACTCCATCTCGAATAAATAAATAAATACATAAACAAATAAATAAATAAATAAAATAATGATAATAATTAAAGAAAATATTCTGATTTGCATCACAGCCTTGAAACAATCAGTTAATTTTCTTTTTGAAAAGTTACAAGGATCTAACTATGCACAGGTATACAGTACACTTATTGCCTGCATGGTCTGCACCTTGTCTTTTAGAAATCAAAGAAGGCAGACTCAGAGAAGGTTTCAGTTTGAAATGGAGCTAATTTTTACACATTTTGGAAAAGCACGTAAATTTCAGCATCAGTACTTATGTTATTCTTAAATTGAATAATCTTAGTTCTATGATCATCATTAGTCTGGTCTACTCGCTGCTACAATGTAATGATTGACATACATAATTGTTTTCCATAGGTATTACTTTATATTATTAGGTTACAGATGGAGGTCTATGGGATTTTTATAATTCTGAAGTAACATGCCAAGCTGTTGCCATTCTCTGATTTACTGTGGAGCAGCTACAAACAGCAGCCACATGGGCTGCACAAAATGAAGAGGTTGTTGAAGTCCCTTGGCCCACAGAACTGGGAAGTCAACATGAGATAGATGGGAAAACCTCTGCTTGCCCTGCCTGCAGCAACTCCTCTGGCCATTTTAGACCTGGCACTGATGGATTTCTGAGGGAGTGACATTCATGTGCCCTTGGGCAGAAACACATCATCTAGTCTGAGAATTGTAAAGACTGAATGCTTTTAAGGAAAAATCTAAGATCTTTTTTAAAAGTAGCCATTTTAAAGTTTTCTTCTTCCCCAAACTATTAATATGAATATAGAGACAACTTTTCTTTAATCTGTACTTCATGTATCAACATGAAAGACATTTTTAATCTTGACTTTATAAATTCTCTAGATATAAGCATCTGATGGAAAGGTGAACTTTCTAAAACCTCAATACAGAATATTCAATACTTCCTTTCCCTCACATTGACTTCTACTTATAACAGCCACATAAAAAAAAGTCAACAAAAGTACCCCCTCCCTTGTTACACAAACTCAATATGCACTCCTCAAATATGCTACTGGGATCCTTTGATACAATGTGAATGTTTTCAGGGATTTTCCTTAACCTCCATGGCAGTTCTAGACATATGGATTCAATCTAGAATACTCAGAAAATTTTGCTTTTGCAAAGTAGTATTTTTCTTTCATAAAAGAGGCAATACAAATATGTAAATATAACTCAATCTCATAATCTCAATCTTAAGGTATCTTAAGTGAAATTTAAA
Organism: Trachypithecus francoisi; assembly: GCF_009764315.1. NCBI lineage: Eukaryota > Metazoa > Chordata > Mammalia > Primates > Cercopithecidae > Trachypithecus > Trachypithecus francoisi. Next base: position 172,494,574 of record NW_022681454.1, on the reverse strand, counting down.
CAAAAGTAATTATTGACATTTTTCTATTAGTTTAGAAAGAGAAGAAAAATATCTGTATTATTCCATTATGTACAGAAATTGGCCTTTTCTATTATTATTGATATTCATAAAGAATCTCTAATTATTTATGAATTAGAACAATTCTAATTCATAACATTTTAGAGAATTCTAATTCTCTAAAATAATTTCATCTAAATGTGCAATTTGTTCATTAAAGTCTTGTTTGTAATAATAAATTTTTTTTAAATCAAATGATTGTTTAGGGCACTGAATAAAGAAATTATGCTACTACCATGGAATAAATGACTTAGGATATATTTAAAAGGAAGACATGCTTTATATATACTTTTATTAGAAATGGCATTAAAGAAAGTTATAGAACAACACTGTGTTATAATCATGGTTACTGCATATTTTACACACATGCACACACACACACACACATGCTTTTTTGAAACATTATGTCTCTAGATGTGAACAGTGAATATGAGTTATAGAAGTAGGAGATTTTGCTTATAATTTTTTTTATTTTTCTATTTTTTAATTAAAAATAGATATCACTGTTCTAATTGTAAAGAAATACATGTTTTAAAGTGAAGTAATAGAGACATGTCAGAGTATAGCACTTGGATATTTTTAAAGCACTGAATTTTGAGGTTTTTCAGTTAAACAAGACTGTCCACATGTTATCTGGTGTACGATTTACTAGTAAAAAGAAACAGTAAGAGTCAGGTTCCATCTTAAAAGTTTCCTTGCATTATCCATTTCATCCCTCAAAACAAACTGAGGCCCGTGAATGGTTAATAAACAAGCAGATAAAAACTTACACTAACACTATTTGTCTAAGATTTACACTTGCCTTTCTGAATCCAAATTCAATTTCTTCTCTCTACAATGTGTTAATGTTAGACATATATCTCTTTAACAGTAGAGGGAGAATAGCCGGGCATGGTGGCACAGGCCTGCAGCCCCAGCTATTGGGGAGCTGAGGGGGAAAGAGTCCATGAGCCTGGGGGGGCAGAGGCTGCAGTGAGCTGAGTTCATGCCTTTGTATTTTAGCCTGAAAATCTTGCAAAACAGTTGATGGAAATGAGGAAGTAGTAATTTATTCTGCTTTAGAAACATAGTTATCTAAAATGATCTAGAAAAGTAAGGTTGAAATGGAATCTAAAGATTTATATAATGATCCTAGTGGAACTTGGGGATAAAGATTTTCTATGTGCTAGAGGTTTTCAAGTCTAATATTTCTTTTTCATAATTGTGAATATATTTGTTTTATACAGCGTATACCACTCATTTGTAAGTGAATTGAGAATATATTAAATTCAACCTGAGAGGATTATCTGCCTTGTCATCCTTAATATTTACATAAAGGCACTGGGACTGCTTAAGCTATGATTCTCCATATGTTAGGGAAGGACAACCTCCCACACTTCTGCATAATAGTTTATAACTCCCAGCAACATTTTCAATTTTGTTTAGTTAGAGACTAAATATCCCTCAAATAAATAAGAAAGCAGATGGTTTCTTGGAGATGATATAGAAAAGAGAACACACCCATAAACCTAAAAGAGAGACACTTTATTTTTTATTTTTTATTTGTTTGAGATGGAGTCTTGCTCTGTCGCCCAGACTGGAGTGCAGTGGCGCGATCACTGCTCACTGCAAGCTCCGCCTCCCGGGTTCACGCCATTCTCCTCCCTCAGCCTCCTGAGTAGCTGGAACTACAGCTGCCCGCCACCTCACCAGACTAAGTTTTTGCATTTTCAGTAGAGACGGGATTTCACCATGTTAGCCAGGATGGTCTCGATCTCCTGACCTCGTGATCCACCCGCTTCGGCCTCCCAAAATGCTGGGATTACAGGTGTGAGCCACCATCCCAGGCCACTTTGTCATATATACATATACTTTAAGTTCTGGGATACATGTGCAGAACGTGCAGGTTTGTCACATAGATATACACATGCCATGGTGGTTTGCTGCATCCATCAACCCATAATCTACATTAGGTATTTCTCCTAATCTTATAAATTATATTCAATGATTACAGATAAGCCTAGATAATTACAGAACTTTTTATAAAAGCATTCTGGAGGTTTTCCTCAAGGCAAATAAAAAAGCCATTTGGATGCCCTCACTATATTTTGTGACCCTGAGAGCTTTATTTGCAGCAGAATAAAAATATTGAATGGTAGGAAAGTTTTATTGACAGATTCTATATTAAGCAGACACCAAAAGATCTATAGACATGAGGCTTAAAATCTTTAGGATTCTTTTTATTTCCACTGGTAGAAATCCAAGTTAAATGTACAAATATTTGTTAAAAATGTTATTTAAAAATACTCCTTTAATTGATATTATTTGTTCTTCTCTGCCTTATTAAAAGAAAATCAACTTCCAAACTGTATTTTCTGCTTAGAATTACAAAACTACCCCAAATTATCAGACATTTGCAATGTAAAATTAAAGGAAACCCAATTCCTCCTCCCTCCCATCCCCCAACCAGATACTATTTTGGCATAAGAATTATTCTGAGCGGAAGTGAATTGAGAAATGGCAGATGCAGGAAAACTTCTCTGCCTTCCCCATCTGCCCAAAAGCTGTGCAAAAATTTCTTTTTGTGTAGGTGTCTCCTTTATAATAGAAAAGAAAAAGAAAATCTTCATCAATGGAGATGGAGACGACACTAGATGGGTCTGCATAAACAGAATTTTACTAGATAGCCTTTATCATTTATCAGTGTCCCCATATATTTACCTTCCTTCAATTTACTGCCCCTAGAAGCTAAATCTCCTTTCTTTTATCTTGTGACTTCTCCACAATTAATCACCCTTTGTTAAGCTGGGATACAAGTCCCCTGAGCTTAACTGTTTCTTTGGGTCTTTGCTTTCTACAAAATCCTCTGTGCACCCAAAAGTTAAATTATTAATTTCAAATAAAATTTGCATGTATTTTCTCCCATTAGATGCCTTTTGTCAGTCTAATTCACAAGTCCCAGGTGCACATCTGAAGAGGACAGAGGAAAGTTTTTATTTTGCTCCATTTCTGGTGACCACAAAGGGACAGCATAGACTAGGATACCCCGTTCCTCCAGAACCTGCAGCTGAGATCTTGGGATACCAAACGCTATGAACTGAATGTCTTTATGTCTCATCCTGGAGTTATATGTTAAATCTTAACATGGTTTTAGGAGGTGGAAGCTTCGGGAGGTAATTGCATTTGAAAGGAGGACCCTCAGGAATGGGATTAATGTCCTTGTAAGAAGAGACACAAATATTCGCTTCTCTTTCTCTCTCCGCCACGTGAAAATAAACCAATAAAGTGGCTATCTGTAAACCAGGAAGAGGGCTCTCACCAAGAACATGACTGGGCTGCCACCTTCATGTCAGATTTCCAGCTTGGAATTGTGAAAATATTTGTTTTTCTAAGCCACCCAATCTATGATATTCTGTTGTAGCCACCCAAACTGACCAAGGCACCTAACAAAGACTGAAAAAGGTGAGAATTCTTCTTGAGTAAGCCTCTTGGATTTTCCATCTGTAGGGTCTGACTGAGAGAGGGTTGTAAGATCTGTCTTTTCTTGTTCCTTTTTAAATTTCCAATTTAGATTAACAAGGTAAAAACATTTGTATGAATTAGTTCTTTAGGTATTGCCACTTTTGTTTTGTTTGGCCTTTGCTATTGATCCATTCCCCACCAGGACAGCCATCATTTTACTTTGCCTTTGTGTTTTGTGTCCTTTGTCATAAGGCAGGGAATCATAGTGTTCCTGAACCAAACTGAGAGTTGGGCTGCTATTTCTCGAGGCCCAGTAACAAGATGCAGATGTACTAGGGAAGAAGAGAGTTTTTATTTCTGTAACTGGTTACAGGGAGAAATCCTGGAAAATATCACCAGATCAACTCAAACTTACAAAGTTTTCCAGAGCTTATATTACCTTCTAAGCTATAAGTCTACATGTAAGTGTGCATTCATCCAAAGACACAAGTGATTAACTTCTTTTAGTCTATAACTAAGATCTGAGTCCTGAAGACCTTCCTCTGGAGCCTCAGTAGGTTTACTTAATCTAAATAGGTCCAGCTGCTGGGGTGATTACCCTTATCTTGTCTCCTGCTAAATGAAGGAGGTTTGGGGAGTTTCTTCAGATCCCCAGTAAACTTGTTTGTGGAAGCCTGGGGAGTTTCTTTGGACCCCCAATAAAACTTGTTTAATCCTAAACGGGTCCTGTTAAGAATTCCCTCATTACCTTGTCATACTTCAATGCCCAAGAAAGATCCAGGCAAAACTCTTGGTGGGCTTCTGTTACATTTCAGCCTTTGTATAACGGCACTGGCTCTATCAGTTTTTAATCTTTAACTTCACCACTGAGGCAGTACTGAGACAGTTGTTATGGAGGCCTCTGTTAATGAGACCTGGCCTGCCATAATAGGGCAAAATGCAGATACGGGTTTCCAAAGCCCGTTGTTCAGCTGGCCTCACAGAGTTTATGGTTCTTACTAGATCGCTATTCATTTGGATAAATTTTGCCTGTGGACACCAATAAAACTGAAGGAGATTATCATTATTTCTTTTTTTTTTTTTTTTGAGATGGAGTCTTGCTCTGTCGCCCAGGCTGGAGCGCAATGGCCAGATCTCAGCTCACTGCAGGCTCCGCCTCCCGGGTTCACGCCATTCTCCTGCCTCAGTCTCCCAAGTAGCTGGGACTACAGGCGCCGCCACATCGCCCGGCTAGTTTTTTGTATTTTTTAGTAGAGACGGGGTTTCACCGTGTTAGCCAGGATGGTCTCGATCTCCTGACCTCGTGATCCGCCCCTCTCGGCTTCCCAAAGTGCTGGGACTACAGGCTTGAGCCACCGCACCCGGCCAGGAGATTATTTTTTTAACCCATTTAATGTACTAGGAGCTTGGCTGGAATCCAGTAAGAGAGCTGTCTGATTTTTCTATCTGCACAGAGGCCACAGCCTGTCAGACCTGCACCTGGTGGTTAAGAGTCAGGCTGGAAGTCTGGTGCACAAGCAGTATTATCTGTCTGACTGTGGCAACATTTATGGGAGCTTGTCTAAATAAAAGGTTCCTGCCCACACCAGTATCTCCTACCTGATATCACAGGTAAGTAGGTCTATGATTGGAGGCATCTCACTTTTGTGAAAAACCAGTGACAGGAGTTTTCACACAAACACCATCCTTACCAACTGCGGCAACTGTCTTTACTTTCTTTTGTTATCCTCAGGAGGGACATTCTGCATTATAGGAGTTATATCTTCTGAACCTGCTCCAGGGATGTATCTTGCCTCTGTGGTAAAAAGACAAAAAAAAAAAAAAATCACTTTATGCCTAGAAAGTTGCCTCCAGGTCTTTCCAGAAAAAGGCTTTTTTCTTTGTGCTGCATTTGGTGTCTGAGTCCTTGATGATTCTACCTATTGATGACCAGATGATGGACCTTTTGACTTGGAAAAACGTTTATATTTTAAAACAATTTTTAGAGAGCTCTCATTCTAAACAAATGTCCTATTAGGACCTATGGGAAGATCAGATTGTAGGAAGAATGCAAAAAAGCATTTTGGCTAGTCTGAGGGATTCCCTCAACAAACATCGAAAAACAAAAATCAGACTTAGAACAAAAGTTAAAATCCATAACCCACTATAAGTTCCCCTTTCCAGCCTGACTCCCTATCTCTGAAACTCCAGAAGATCTTTTGGATCTCTGGAACCTGCCACAAATCCCCTCCCCAAATTTCAGCCCCACCTTTTCAACAAATTTCTTTCATTCACAATACTCCTCCAAATTCCCTAGAAAATTTTGTAAACACCCAGCTGTTCAATTTAACTTCCATTTCCTTATAAGAATTTCCCAAAGCACTGCTGCCTGACCTCCAGGCATGGGCCAAACGAGTTACTTATGCAAATGTTTATAGCCAGACGCCCCAGGTACGCACCACAAGGATGATTTTGCTGTCCCTTGTAAATACCTACATTTCAGGAATCTAATCAAACTCCATCCATACCAAGCCTTCTTAGGCAATGCCCTTTGCCAATGTATCGTGGGCTCTGACTGCAAAGAATTTATATCTTCTGGATTGCAGCATATCTTTTAAATTACAAAACGTTTTTACCTCTATTTCCAGAAGATTATCTACTGTATTTAGAGAGGAGCTATAAAGATAAGTGGCCATTCACTAATCTCACACAGGGACCTCAATTGGCTACTAAAAAGTTTGCTTCCCACCTATGAAAATACTATAGTTATATGCCAAGCCAGATGGCTTCTGTGAACCTCTTCCCAGGGGAAACCAGTGTCCAGATCCCCTTCCAGGCACTCCAGCAGAGAGCTAGAAAACGCTCAACTTAGGGCCGCTATTCAAGGCCTGATAGCAGTTATTATGGAGGCCTTTCCCCCTCAGGTAAATTGTTCTAAGGTTAAACTTTGCACTCAAAAAGAAACTAACACCCAAGTCCTTTGTGGAAGACTTTATACAAGCTTTCCAAAAGTACTGTAACAAATACAGAGGTCTAAAGCATACAAATCTTTGAATTTTTGCCTTAGTCTGAAATCTTCTCCAAAATATAAAGGAACAAATCTAACCAAGTGTGGTTAGATGGCAGGACAACCGCTCAGCTTCATTATTAAGGCTTTTACCCAATTCTTTGAGAATATTTTGTAGGAAAGCAGGAAAAAGAAAGCAGCAAAATAGCAGTCCTTGCCTTGCAAATTGTGTTCTCACAAAAACAGAAATGTGACTGAGAGTAATTGAAAGTGCTTCCAACCACAGAACCTCTCCTATTCCTCTCAAGATATTTGCAGATAATAAAAAGCCAGGATATTGGAAGCATAAATGCCTGAAATTAAGAGAGAGAAAGTTTAAATTGCACTTTCCTTAGGCTTCAGCACCCTCGGAAGGTCCATTTCTCCTCTTCTGTAAGACAATTTCCTTATAAACCCCACTGATTGACATGGTCAGCCAATCCTCAGTAGCAACCCAGACACATCATTAAAATTAAAACAGAGGATCAAGAATGCAATTTTTAAATTGACACAGTGCAACTTTTTCTACTATTCCCTCAGAGGATTTCAGTCTACCCATCACCTCTAATTCCGTTTAAGCTATCAGAGTCTCTGGGCAACCTGTTTCACTGCCCACATCTCAGCACACCTCAATATCCTAAGGCCTTATGAACACCCACTATGCCTTTCTACTTTCTCACACCTCACCAGTAAACCTTGTAGGTAGAAAGTAGTTGTGCAAATATCATGTCAACACCCTCATATTAATAAGAAGTGACAGGTTTACTTCCATGGCCTCACACAAAGACTCAGACTTCTTGTTTTTCCTGATGGAGACTCATCTCTAATCAAAATCCTCTGAAGGGCACTCCATCTTAAAAGTTGTCCCAATTAGTCTTTGGAGCTTGAATGCAAATAAAGTTGAACTACTACTAAGTATAGAACCTGTGCACATTTCTTGATAAAGGAATAAACCCTTCCATTCAACAGCCTGATACCCTTTCTATGGAGATGCAAAATAAGGAATTGAACCTAAAATAGACTCCCTTTTACAGCAGGATGTTTATATTTTTGCCTCCTCATTCTGCAATACCCCAATTTTAGAAGAAGGGAGGGAAAATTTATTCAGAAGTGAATCAAATCTATTTGTGCAAGATCTAAGGGCCATAAACCCTTTACTAATTGTTTGCCATTCTGAAGTCACTAATCCAGTTACTATTCTTACTTCAATTCCAGCTGATGCAGCCAGGTTTACAGTAACTGACCTACGGTCAGCTTCCTTTTTTATTTTATTGCTTTAGATTTGTAAATTCTTTTTGCATATACATTTAGAGGAAGACAAGTAACATGGACTCACATACATTGGGCTATTTGGAGGTCCCCTCAATATTTTTGCAGGTCCTTAAAGCCAACATAGACTCTGAAGCCTTTACCAAAGACCTTGCTCTTGTTTAATATGTGGATGACTTCTTACTTTGTACCTCTTATAGAGTTCCTCATTCGCCAAAAGGCCCTCTCCCTCCATGCCTCCAGAACAAAACTCCACTGACTACAAATGACTGCTACCTAGGACCTGAGATATTTCAAGACACTCAAAATTTACCCCCAAATGCCTTGAGTCTTTTGTGCATCTCTGTCCTCCGAATGAAGACAGAGTTATGTACATTTTTAGGGGTAACTGGACACTGCAACCAATGGACTGCTAATTTGCTGCCCTTGCTAAACCTCTATCTACTATCTTCCAGGATCCTGCCTCAAAGTACATTTCTTGGCCCTCAGAAGCATTAACCACCCTTGAAGTTGCAAACTCAGCATTGTCTACAAACCCTAGCACTCAGCTTACCCAATTTGGACAAATCTTTTCACCTATACTGCCATGAAAAAAAAAGTAGGATGACTATAGGTATTTAAGGACAACCTTTCACCTCTCAGATACATCCTATAGCCTATTTCTCATGTCAATCAGACCCTGTGGTATCAGGCATGCCCTCATGCCTTCATGCTGTAGCCACTCTTGTAGCCTTGACAAGCTGGTGCCCTTACACTTGGTTCCTTTGTTCACCTTTGTTTTCTCTATGCTGTGTTGGCTCTTTTAGAAGTTCATAAAACACAGCAACTTTTAACATTGTGATAAACAACCTATGAACAGGCCTATTAACCAGGCTTCCATTATCTCACATTGCTGTGGCACTCTAAATCCAGCTGTTCTAACACCCCACCATGGTGACGGAGAGGTCCCACTCTATTCCATGGGACTGACATGTGACTATAGGAACAGTCTCAAAGCCACAAGAAGACTGCTTAGATATTGTCTTGAACAACCCAGACCTATCTCTATTTTGTGCGGGCTCCTGTAAATGAAATGCCCATGGAAACATAATGACTGGTTATGATGTGGCTGTCTCACATGAAATCCTTGAAACATATTCTTTGCCCAGTGTAAAATCAGCTTACACCACAGCACTCATGAGTCCTGTGGAAACCCGTACATTGATGAAAGGACAGTCTACCCCTGTTTACGTTGACGAGATTTGCTTTTGCAGTCTGTCATGTAGTTAGCACATTCTGAAAATCCCACAGATTCTTAACCTCTGCCAGGCTCTCAGTGCCAAACAGACATATAATTGCTACTCCAATACAGGTTATCTCTCTCCTAAAATTGCTGTTGTTCCTTGTCCAGTTTATCCCAAGGAAATTGATATTGTATCTCCAGAAAACAATAAGCCTGACAAAGCTGCTAAGTACAGAGCTAAAAATGTACTTCTCTATCCCTTTACTACACAATTTATAAACCTGCCTCTATCCCCGACTGATATTATTAACTGTCAGACAAATGTCCCATAATATGAAGAAGACAGATGGATACAAAAGGGTGTCAGATAATTATCAAACTGATTAAACAATGGACTAAATAGGCTTCCTATAGCCCTCTATCTTTTGAACTTCTGGCTTGCACTTATCTTCCATCAGATAAAAATGTACCTGTTGATGGGGGATAGTTAAGGAGCTAAAAGACAGTTGACTCTACCCTGCCATCCACAAAAATTCTGACTAAATTATTTCCCAGTGTACTACTTGCAAGTCTCATCAAATTTCTGGACAAAACCAACATAACTGAGGAAATCTCCAAGGCCCTCACATCCCCTTGCAGTACTGCAAGTGGATTTCATAGCTTCATCTCCAGCTTTAGATTCTTCTTACTGTTTGGTTGTCTGCATGGTTTGTGGCTGGACTGGATGCTGCCCTGTAGGCATTTCAACACAAAAGTGGTAAAGAAGTTAGTAACTGAGATCTTTTTTTTTTTTTTGAGATGGAGTCTCACTCTGTCACCCAGGCTGGAGTACAATGCTGTAATCTTGGCTCACTGCAACCTCTGCCTCCTGGGTCCAAGCGATTCTCTTGCCTCAGCCTACCAGCTAGTTGTCATTACAGGCACCAGTCACCACACCCGGCTAATTTTTGTGTTTTTAGTAGAGACTGGGTTTCACCATGTTGGCCAGGCTGGTCTCAAACTCCTGACCTCAGGTGATCTGCCCACCTCAGCCTCCCAAAATGCTGGGATTACAGGCATGAGTCACCACACTCAGCCTCCATAAAATATTGTTAACTGTCTACGTTGCCATGCCACGCTAGACCCATATCATCACTTTTAAGACAAGTAAAAGTCTATTTCTGTAGGTGACCTGAAGTTGGAGATTTTCAGAGTCACATCCCAGTTCCAGAAGTAAAAAACACCTCAAAGTAGGCAGCTCTTGATCATGGATTCAGAATTTCATCCTTACCTAGTTTTTTTTTTTTCCCCCCCTGGATATCTTCCTCCTCCTTAAGATGGGAAAAAAACAAAACAACCTCTTTTGATCTTTGAAACAAACTGTTCCCCACTTACTTATGTCTCCTATTTATTAAAAGGCTGACTAGAGAGTGCTTGTCTCAATCTATTTTATTCTCTCTAATCCCCCATGATGAGCTCTCCTCTGAACAGTGTCTTGCATCTATTAACTTTTCTATTCTCTCAACAAGTCAAGCACAAGCATGACACCCCTCTTTGCACCAGCTTTCCAAACTGTGGTCAAGATAACTAATCAATCTAATTACTAGTTATGTCAACATCTAGGCAACACATGGAATAAATTTCCCTTTGTGTAGATGCCTCCCTTTCTTGTAACAGGATGGGAAAAACAGCCTTCATCACTGGACCTGGAGGTGACACTGAAATGAGTCTGCATAAAAAAAACTTACTGATAAGTTATCTTCTAGTAGTTTTCCTCAGAGATACTTACCTTCCCACAGTTTTCTGCTCCATGAAACCCACAACTCTTTTCCTTTGTTTTGTTGCTTCTCCACAATTTATTTTCCTTTGTCAGGATAAGATATAAGCTCCCGAGTTTAACTACTTCTTTGGTCTTCACTTTTTATAAAAACCTATGTGCACATTTTTTAAAAAAAGAAAAAACATTAGCATTTAATAAAATTTGTATGTGTTTTCTTCTGTTAACCTTTGTTATTCTAATTTGTTGGAAGTAACTGTCTAACCTAAGATAGAAGAATGTTTTTCTTCCTCTCCAAATGCATTCTAATTGGTCCAGAGGAGAGCAAAAATAGTATGAGACATTTTCCCAGCTATCCATAAACTTAAAATCTAGATGGTGAAAGGGCACATTTAGCAAAAGATATTGTACACTAATGGAGGGTGACGCTTCATTAAAAAATCTAGTCAGCAGATGATGAACATGAGTGTCTGGTTCTTAAACGATAGACACAGCTATCACAGGTATTAGCAATAAAATAAAATGTGGGCCTATGTGAGTGAGAACGCATCTCTGGGGGAAAGGAAGATATTTTTAAGAGCAAAGAGCATACTAATATTGAAAATTTAAGTAGTTGATTTTGAAAAAACCTATCAAATTGCTAATAAGATGCCCTGAACATAAAGAAAATAAAAATAAGAAAAAAAAAAGAGAGAAGAGGGATATTTTAGTTGCCGTGAAAAAAAAATAATAAAAAGTGTCAACTTCTGATGAAATATTATATAAAATGAATAAAAATAAGTTATTCAGAAATCATTACTATAGGTTATGGCTATGGAATTAGATAGCATGCAACTATTTTGAGTAACTATCATAAAATTTAAAAAATAGAGTAAACAAACTAGAGAAGAACTTGAAATTAAAGGAACAACTTTAAAAAACGGAATATACATATGATACATTGGTAGGAAATGGCATGACTGAAAATACAGAAGCAAAGACATCATCAAATATTCTTAGTAAGGAACTGAGAAGATCAAACTATATCCATCTCTGGGGAACTGTGCCTTTACCTCACTATAGATAACTCAGTTGATCTAGCAGATATTTTCATTTAGTTGAGCAGATATTTCTGATTTTGAAGACTTCAGCCCAGTTTTACTTAGAAAATATGGAATGCTGCATAGAATTTGGAAGACAGATATAAACCCTATGATACACCCTTGTAGAGGTCTTTCTACACAGAGGTGTCACCACAAAGAGCCAAAATAAAGAAAAAGGGTAGACAAAAAAGAAAAATGCTCTATCTTAAATTTGGCACTGGATGGAAGATAAATGTATTTACCCTGAGAATTTGTAGCTGCAGTTAGTCCTCGTAAATTTTCTGTCAAAATTCATATGGCTACTATGATCCATTAAATCTCAAACTAAGGGTTCATTATCATGTATGCCCAGAATAAGAATATTCTTGTGGAGAAATGCAATTATACCCCTTTCCTCAAAGACAAAATTTCTGAAAGAAGATTCTATGACTATGAAAAAAAAAGACTTGGGAAATAACATCTGCATTAAAAAAACTTTCAAATATAGGAGAGGAAATTATAAGATTATAATTTTAATTATCAACTAAAACATTAAATTTTTACAATCATAAAATTCAAATGTGAGACAAAATTATAAAATTATAATTTGTAACATTGAAAATGCAGTATCACTTTAAGCTGCTGATTAGAGTGTGAAAAATAAAATTTGAAACTGAAAATGAATCCAAAAAGTTATTCATATAGAACAGGAGTTGCAAAGTACTTTCCATAGTACTTTCCATGGAGTCAGATGGTAAACATTTCAGATGCTGAAGAGACAAAGCTGAAAATATTCCAGGTTTGGTGATAGACACCAATCCTCAGGCTAAGGAAGTAGATCACTTTACAGATAAGAAAAACACAACGAATTTAGCACTAGATATATCATAATGAACCTAGAAAACATCAAAGATGAAAATAGGATGTTAAACACAAGTTGAGAAAAGGACAATTCATAGGCAAGACATGACAATTAGACTAACAGCTGATTTTTAAAACAGTAACAGTAAAAGCCAGAGGTAGTAAAAGAGGAATTTTAATGTGTGGCATTAACCAACATTTTTTGCACCAGATTTCTATGAAATTGTCGGTAATTTATGAAATTGACATTAGTAATTGTCAGATTTCAATTACATTTTTCAATTTAAAAATGTGAATAAAGAATATGAGATAAAGTAATTTTCAGACAAAACAGAAAGGATTTGCAAATAAAGGGCATTCCAAAGTTTGAAATTCAGGAAGGAAACTGGATCCTAGATGGAAAATCTGAGATATAAAATGTAACAGACAGCAAAGGCAGCAGTAAGCAAGTGGATAAATCCAAATGGACACTGGTATTTAAAAATGATGACAATGTTTAACTAGTAAAGGGGATGCAACTAAAAATGAAATACTAAAAATTATAATAATGTATAAGGTCAATGAATGTTTTAAGATATTCTAAAATACATTTTATTGTTTGAAACGTGATGACATGATTTTCTATGAACAAAAATCAAGACAATTTATCTAAGATGTGCTTGGAATAAAAGATATTGCTGGAATTAAGATTTTTATGTAAAGTTGAACAAGTTGAGAGCATTTAATATGAATGATACTTTTAATAATATTACAAATTATGTCATACAATATGCATGTAAGTCCTGTGAAAAAGATAATATATTACAGATATAGATTTGACTTAAACAATTAGAGATAGAAATTATATCTTAAATATATAAATCTTCTTAAAGTGTATCTGAAAATTCAGTGTAATTCTACATAAGCTTTATTTTTTAAAACATGGAGGAATTTATTCACATTTTTAAGTGGAGCAATAAAGATCCAAGAATAACACCTTTCAAGACAAAAATAATGTGAAGGAAATTATTTGTACTAGATATCGAAGTATTTTAAAAATATATAGTAACTAAGCATTTTTATAAGCAAAGTAGATAGATAAATTTACTAATTGAATCTAATTTAGACTTTAGAAACAATTCCAGGTTTACATGAGTCACTCGTTTTGTGGAGGAGATGATATTGCACGTGAGTGAGGAAAGGATAGACTACTAAATAAATATTTCTAGGAAAAAAATGCTTCATCCATGAGGAAAAAAATGAAAGGGGTTCAATTTTTTCCTCTTTACATCATATTCATATTAGTAAGCGGTATATTATTTCAGTTTTTATACTTAAATATATAAATGTAATATTGAAATGTTAAACTTTTTGAAGAGAGAAAAGAAACAAAAACAAGATGCAAAAAGCTGACAACATTGATAAAAAATTTACCATATTCAAATTATAAATTCTGTTCACTAAAAGATTCTGTAAGGGTGGCATATGGTGACTCATGTCTGTTTTTCTAGCACTTTGAGAAGCTGAGGCTGGAGGATCACTTGAGCCCAGGAGTTCAAGCCTGCAATGAGCTATAATTATGCTACTGCATTCCAGCCTGGGCAAGAGTGAAAACTTGTCTTTAAAAAAATTTTTAAATTTAAAAATTTTAAAATGCTATAAATTGATAGAAGGTATAGATATTAAATAGGATAAAAATAATCATGTGGTATTAATTCTAAAATTATTATAGATTTATATTTATAATATAGTTAAAATTCCTACAAGGTAATAGATTTAAAAGAAAAAAGGCAAAGCATTTATAGATATTTCAGAGAATAAAGACTACTAACAAATTCCTGTGGTGAAGAAACACAAAAATATTGTTTGAACCTCATTATTAGTTAAGGAAATTAAAAATAAAAACTCGATGAGATCCAATTTATAATCACTGGGTGCACTTATATTCAAAATGTAACAGTATCAAGTGTTGGAAAGTTTGTGAAGAAATGAGACTTCTCGTCCTCTGCTGATTGGATTACAAATTGTCACACACTTTTTAGAAAATAATTTGACACTACTTGATAAACTTGAAATTTCTTACTTACCCTATGTGTTATGACCACCTTGAGGATTGAAGCTGGATCCAAAATATGGTTCAGATGTTAAGACTGATAATGTCACCCATACACGTACCCAAGAAAATAGGCAAAGTTTTATTATTTATATAATGAGATATTTTGGGAGATACAAGACAGACTTCCGAAGCTGATCCAAAAATAACTTGAGTGTACACAGAAACAAAACTAATTTGGGAATTTTGTGGGGTTTAGGAGATGGGGCCAGGGTCAAGGGTTGGACTTCCCAGAAGCACCAACGGAGAAAGCACCAGTGCTTTCTTATTAGCTTGCTCAGAAAGGAACAGAAAGAGATGAGACTTAAAAGCTATCAGCACCAAAACATCAAAAATTGAGTCAGGTTCCATATTATACTGCGGTCCAGTCATTTTCCTTCCCTTATATACTCCAAAGAAATTCTTGCATACAAGCTTCTGGACGACATACACATAAGAATTTTTATAACGGAAATAATACTATTGTTGGTTTTATATATGCTGGCAAAAGACAAATAGATAAATTGTAGCAATATAATCATATAATGGAGTAATATACAGCAGGATAATAAATGGACCAGTTATAATCAGCTGTAAGTAAACCTCTAAAATATTAGGTAATAAAAGAACCTAATTTTCCACCTGCATGTTTTGACTGGTGGATAAAATGTAATACATATGCCCATATAAAGTTTTGAGATACATATTTAGGTGTTAAGATGTAAGGAAAATCGAGGACCTCTTCAAAACAAAATTGAGCATTATAGTTAATTCTAGTGAGAAAGGGCAGTAATAAGAAAGGGTGAAGGAGGTTTTCTGGAGACTTGACATTCATGAGTAGTCTTTTGACTAACATCAGCAGCACCCCCTGCAGAAGCACCTGGGAGAATCTCAGGCTTTGCTTCAGATTCCTGAATCTGAATCTGTACCTTAAAAAAAAAACTCCTTATGCACAATAAAAATCTGAGAAGCAACAGCTTGAAGTATAAATTCAGTTAATTTTTTAATCTAGGTATTGCATATGTTAGTATTGGTTTTATGAATATTTGAAATTAAGTATGTCTCTTGTTTTCCTTTTGGGAATATCACTGCTTTGATGACATACCTGTTATTTGCTTTTTTTTTTAGTTTACAAATTATGGCACCAAACTTTAATTTCGCTACATCTTTTAAGGCTTTAAATAAAAAATAAAACTCAAAGGCCACACCACTACCATCTGAACAGACTTCCTCCTTGGCCAGGGCACTTTAAAATTTAACCTCAAAGACGCTTTCGGGCCAAGATAGGAAGTGGAGGTCGGCCATGCCTCCTTATACCCCTCCAGCTTAACATCAGCTCAGACCTTAAATCTGTTAAGAAACATTTACAATCTACTATCTCTGTAGCCGGCTGCTTAGAGGCTTCATCTGCGTGAGAAAACCTTGATCTCCACAATCCCTTATCTTAACCCAGATATTCTTTGCTACTGATAATAACTGTTTCAACCCATTGCCAGTCAGAATATGTTTAAATCTACCTATGACCTGGAAGACCCCCGCCTCTGACTTCGAGTTATCCCGCCCTTTCAAACTAAACTAATGTAAATCTTACGTGTATTGATTGCTCCCTAAACTGTACAAAAGCAAGCTGTACCCCAACCACCTTGGTCACGTGTCATCAGGACCTGCTGAGACTGTGTCATGGGAGTGTCCCTAACCTTGAAAAAATAAACTTTCTAAATTGATTGAGGTTTGTCTCAGATACATTTTGGTCTACAAAGCACATGTGGGGGTGTTTCCATATTATGGAAAAATATCATTGTTTCCAAAGCATTTCAACATCTAGTAATGAAGTTTTCAATAACAAATATGTTACTGGCACATACTATTTTTGGTGCAAGCATTACGACATGCATTTATATTACAAATAATTAAATCATATTTTTGTGCCTAATGTTTTCCTACTCAAGCATGTCTAGATTATTTTATTTTATACTGTATTTATTAGGTCATTCTTGCATGGTTATAAAGAAATACCTGAGACTGGGTAATTTACAAGAAAAGAGGTTGAATTGGCTATGCAGGAAGCATGGTGGTGTCTGCTTCTGGGGAGGCCTCAAGGAGCTTCCAATTATGGTGGAAACCAAAGCGGGAGCCAGGCATCTCACATGCTAGGGGTTGGAGCAAAAAGTGGAGGTGAAGGGGTGCTACACACTTATAAATGAACAGGTCTCACAAGAACTCACTCACTGTTGTGTGGGCAGTACCAAGAGGATGATTGGAAACCATTCATGATCCATGATCCAACCGCCTCCCAGCAGGCCCCACCTCCAGCACTGGGGACTGTCATTTGACATGAAATTTCTTGGGAACACAGTTCCAAACCATATCATATACTTTATCACTTTTCATTAGAATATAATCTGTAGTTTAAAATAATTTTAAAATCATGTAAGAATTAGAAGTGATAATAAATTATTTAATTATTCTGATATCACTGCTATACTGTAGACCTTTAAAGAATGTCATTATTCCTTCCCAGCAAACTTCTAAATATAATGCTCAGGTCCATTAAAATATGGCCACAACTTCCATTTCTGGTTTTATCTTCTGGTAGGGGGAAAAGCACCCCATATTCTGATTTAGATATTAAAATACCTGAACCTCTCTTGACTTACTTGTTTTATTCCGAGATTATTTTTCACATGCTACTCCCTCTCCATAGAATAATCCATTCCCCTGACTCTGACTTTCATTCTCTACTAAAAAACTAGCTTTTTCTGATGTCTCTCTGGATACTTCCATTCAGAAATAGATTATCTTTTTATATGCTTTTACCAATAGTGTGATTAAATCTCTTTCAGTACTTACATTGTGTCTGACATTATTGAATATGTGTTATTTCCCCTCAAATAAAATCCTTGAGAAAAGGGACCACATTTTACTCATTTTAATAACCTCATTGTACCTACTGTGCCCTTGTAAATTTTTAATACATTTCAGCATAAATTTCTACTGATGGAATACCACAAATTTCTTATCTAATATGAGAAGCATAGACAATGAGAAATTCGTTGTTCTGTCTGGCGTAGAACATTGGTTTACTTGGGCTTCTTATTTTAATATTTGGTTTCTACATAGAAGAGAACAAGGCATCACTTCACTCAGTGTAGCACAGTATTTCTGTTTGGTGGTCTATGTGTTTGTTTTTTTTTGTTTTGTTTTGTTTTTTTTTGTTTTGTTTTAGATAAAATCTCACTCTGTTGCCTGGGCTGGAGTGCAGCGGTGCTATCTTGGCTCACTGCAACCTCTGCCTCCTGGGTTCAAGCGATTCTCCTGCCTCAGCCTCCTGAGTAGCTGGCATACAGGTGTGTACCACCATTCCCAGCTAATTTTTGTTTGTTTTGTTTTGTTTTGTTTTGTTTTCAGGAGAGATGGGCTTTCACTGTGTTGGCCAGGCTGGTCTTGAACTCTTGACCTCAGGTGATTCACCCACCTCGGCCTCCCAAAGTGCTGGGATTACAGGCATGAGCCACTGCGCCTCTGTTGATAGCATCACACCAAGACTAAGGTCCCACTCCATGTCCCCCTTTCTATGTGCAAAATCCATGTTATTTCCTCACTTACTACATGAGCCCTCGGGGTGTTAACAGTGTCTGGCTGTTACTAGTTTCTGTATGTTATGACCTCCCTTCTTCCCTTAACAATGCTCACTCATATGAATTCAAGAGTTTTCAAACATAACTTTTATGCATTTTGAGTGGCATCATCTATCCAGGTGTCTTAGTCCACTTGCGATGCTATAATAGAATACCCCACGCTGGGTAATTTATAAACAATAGATATTATTCCTCAGAGCTCTGGAGATTGAGAAGTCATAGAGCAAGGAGCTGGCATCTGTTGACCACCTTATTGCTGCATCATAACATGGTGGAAGGCATCATGGGGCAAAGAAGAAAGGGAAGGGGGTCAAACTCATATTCTTATAGGAAACCTACTCCCAGGATAACGGCATTAATTCGTCCATGAGGACAAAATCCTCATGATCTAATCTCCTCTTTCAGGTCCCACATCTCAAAACTGTTACATTGGAGATTAACTTTCCAGTGCATGAACTGTGTGTGTGTGTGGGGGGGGGGGGGGGGGGTGCATGTTTAAACCATATCACTATAATTGATTGACATGAGTGACTCATATCATCTAAGACTCTTTATTCCATATTATGTGTCTGAGGGCTGAAACATCCTTCTGGAGGTAAAATTCAGGACTTGCTATTTTCATGCTGCTGGGTATTTTTAAACACATAAAATGGAAAGGGATATTTAGAGAAACACTACACTTGGCTGATTACTATATTAATAGACACTGCTAGATATAAAGTTGTTCTTAATGAAAAATGCCATTTTAATTATGTCAACATGTTGCTTTTCAAGCATATTCTGCAGTCATTGTGATAAAATGGAAAAAGAAAAGTGTGACCATAGAGTTTATTCTTACTAAAGAACAGAAACCCTCAGGGTTGATATCAGCCTCGGTGCTCTCTTACCTCCGGGATTATGTTTTTCTCTTTGATTTAGTTATTGCATGTCATTTACATTTGGTTAATTCATTTGTGGATTACAAAGTTTTTGGCTGGATTTTATCCAGGATTTATTAATTTTGATTGAGAAAATCTTACAAGCTACTATCCTTCTAGAAATAAAAAGTGTGACTGTTAGTTTTTCACCTTTGTATCTCCCAGTACTTAGCATGAGTAAAGCTCATAATAAACAGCTAAATACATATGTTATATGAATGCCTGTATAAATCCTCTCTGTGGTTAAGCTCATAATCCTTAGTAATTCTTAAACTAGCTGATGAAACCTTGCACCTTTGTCTATATGTGACACCCCAGTCGCTATAAGATAAAATACTGGTAAGACTTCTGAGACTTTGTCTATCCCCTCGTGTAACTTTCATGATCACAGTAGATATTGAACAACAAAGACCCCTAAAACCTTGTGGCCATTTCAAATGAACAAAGAGAGATTTTTATGGGTTTCTCAAGCCAGCACTTATAATTAGGAACTTCCCATTATGCAAGAAAAAAACATAGGATTTCTAGACTTTACTTAGACGTGCTTCAAAGAGATAAGAGGGCAGAATAATTTCCACAACTGCTTGCCCCGAAGCAAAATTTCTAAGCCTGACTTCTCATAACAACTAGTCAATTGTGGACAGAAATGCAAAAATAATAAGCTAAGTCAAAGGGTGATCTTTATCATCTTAAGTAAAAAGAGCGCGTGATTAACTGTTTAAGATTTCTAATGTGAATTCACGGCATGCTTTCCTCTTCTCATTTTGAATAATTGAGATACTACTGATCGATGATGTAAATCACATCTGGGATAGAAATACAATGCTTGTCATTGTAAAAAATGTATTGTCCTTCTTGAATATTTTATATATTTATAATTTTAATTTACTTAATAAAGTAATTTTATTCAGAATATTTGGTAAAGGAAAAAAAGTGTACCTTTGCCACTCATGACAATTTTTAAGAAGTTTTTTTTTAAAAATAAAGCTTTTGGCCTGAGGCTGTATAATGGCAAATTTCCAGATGAAAGGTGAAATATTCTTCATTCTCAGAACATGGAA
The DNA here is from genome assembly GCF_009764315.1 of Trachypithecus francoisi. Taxonomy (NCBI): domain Eukaryota; kingdom Metazoa; phylum Chordata; class Mammalia; order Primates; family Cercopithecidae; genus Trachypithecus; species Trachypithecus francoisi. Next base: position 172,474,195 of record NW_022681454.1, on the reverse strand, counting down.
ATTGAGATATAAAAGGAGATCTTTTTGCAGCTGTAACTACACCTGTCACTGCATGTGACACATATAATGAGTGTGGTTCCCCCAGGTCCCAGGGAAAATGAAATGGAAACCTCAAGAGATCTTATCATGTATAAAAAACTTAAAAGGTTGACAGGTATTTTTCTTGAATGTGTGTACTTTTTGTATTCTCCATTATGATTTTTCATTCAGCATTGTTATCATTAATAATGTCATTTATTACAAACAAAAGTGCTGTCAAACAGCACTGTCCAACAGAAATAGAATGTGAACCATACATATATGACTCCTATGTGTAGTTTTTAGTTAAATGTATCTTCTTAAATTTAAGAATTTCTTTAAATTTAAATAAATTAAATTTTAAAACTAGTTTCAAAACTAAATAAATTACAAAAAAGAGAAAACGAATTTTAATAATATATATTATTTAACTCTATATACTTAAATATAATATTATTTTACTAAGTATCCAGTCTGAAATATTAATTATATTTTGTTTTATTTTTATGAAACAATTAGCATGTGTTTTACACCACTTACAGCATGTCCCAATTCAACTAACCGCATTCGATAGCCACATGTGGATACTGGTTACTATTGCACGGTGTAGTCCTTGTGAATGCGGAATATTTATTCAGACTGAGCCACTGCAGTGTGTAATTACTGACATTATCCACGTCTTGTCGTTACACTTGCTTTAATAGAGATGTGACAACATAGCGAAAACACTCATAAAATTTTGAACTCAGTTTGCCGTGAATTTATATTTCAGTTCCAGTATTTTCTATAAATAATGTTGCAGATTTTATTTTAATAAATTAATCTTCAGATTCTTTTTAAAAATGTGATGTTAATTAAACTTTATCATGTGGAAACTTGCAAATTACATTTGATAATTTATATAAAATGTCTAGTATAAATCAATGACATACAATTAACATTATTAAATTAACAATTATTAAATAAATTATATTTCCCATATAAGGCTAATTATTTTCCAATGTCATTACAGATACTTTTTGTCATTGTTTTGGGGGAAACCATTTACTAATAACAGGTAAACAGCAGAGTGAATCTAACTTAAGAAGATAAAAAATAATCCTTATTAGACCACACTCATCTCCACTTCAGTACCTGTGTAAATTGTAAAAATAAATGAGCATAGATCAAGAATGATAAGCAAACATCTTTTTCAAGATGACCATTTAATTACCTTCAATAATTTGATTATGACTTTTATAGAGAATGATGTCATACATGCATACATAGGTAACACAAATGAATTTCAATTTTTTAAAAATAAATTTCTCTTTCAAGCACTTTTCTTCAGGAATTTTTTTTAAATAATAAGTTTTGAGTATTTAAAATATGAAGATGAAATAATTGATTGGATGGATGATTTTCAACATTTTTTTTAGATGTGTTATTTGATGATTAGGTAATTATATGTTTTAAATTAACCTAATTTATCAAAAAGGGGTCATGTAACACACAGAGGAAAAAGGCTGTATACCAAGTATTTTAAGACAGATCAGTTGAGAAAATCTGGGAATGATTTTATTTGTTTTATTTCCTCACTTTACTAGACATCTATTCTTCACTATAGTTTCCATTTCACTGCAGTTGGATTTAAGGGTTCGACTTATCTCAGGTTGGTTTTATGAATAGCCTAAAATACTCTTGTATTTGTTCCAATAGGCATATAACTCAAAGATTTGTCCAGTTTGCTGCCCTCTTCCTGAACAACCTTGTAAATGAAATATACCACATTATAATGAATAACAACAAATAAAATTAACCGAAACTTCATATACACCTAATTTTGTGTTCAACCCTTTTACAGAACTAGACATGGGGGGAGAAGACAAGTGTGATAGAGACAAGTGTGATAGAAACAGGAAACCACTCACAGAGCCCTGGGTGACAAGCAAAGAAGGAAATCAGTAAACCTTCACTCATCATAATCGTATCCATTATTGATGATAAACCTGCCTTTAAATTAAGAAGTTGGAGACTCTGTGTCAAAACACATCATTCAAATAGTTAAAAGAAACTTTACCAATTTGAACAGGAAGCCTGTGCAATCATTTATATGTTTAAAAGAAAAAAAAAATGTACTGCAAAGTTCCAAAGATTTGATAAACACAGTGGAGACTGATTATTCTTGCCTACATTAAAAGTATTCCAAATCAAGACAAGATGTGCCTTGGGAAACTACTCATTATTAGAGTCTTTATTTATTTTTCCCTTTGGGAAGGTGTAGAGTATTCAGTGAAGCAAAGAAAGAAAGTTGGGGGTTTTCAGAGAGAAACTTAAAGGCACGGTTTTAATTTAGTGCCTAATAAAATACTTAGAAAACATTAAATTTACATCCTTAGACGTTCTTTTCTGTTTAATATATTTGAATAAAGTCATCTTAGAACAATTAATATAGAAAATATATTATTTTAATATGAAATAAACTATAGCAAGCCCCCAAATTTTATGATATTTAAAAGTACACCTATATTCCCAAGAAAGTAATGTTTTAGAAGTATTGTTGAAAAAACGTACTTATGAAACTGCAAAACATGTAATTAGGTAGAATTAAAATGGGGTACTTTATTTTGCACAAACAAACATGGTCTTGAGATGGTGAGTTGAACAGGTTCAATTTTGTTTTATGAACTTGTAAAAAAAAAAATTAATTAGTCCTGAACTTTCTATTAAGCATAATTTATATTTGCTGAATTAAATGGAATTTAAACTATCTGTTTAAAGGAGTTTTACCTGTTCGAATTGAGTTGAGTTGTTATATCAGTGCTTAAATTTTTGGTATGTATATCACAAAAAATATAACTCTCATCCTAAACAGCGGTTTGATTGTTTTGACATTTAGGAATTGTGCCATGCGGTATTGAAGGACGTTAAAAATGATGATCCTTTCATGTATTTAAGGTATAGGAGGGGTCTCCAACCCCCAAGCCACTAACCAATACCAGTCCATGGCCTGTTAGGAACCAGTTTCACAGCGAAGGTGAGCAGTGGGCTAACTAGCACTACTGAGCTCTGTCTCCTGTCACCTCAGCTGGGGCAGTACATTCTCATAGGAGCACGAACCCTGTTGCAAACAGTGCTTGTGAGGGATCTAGGTTGTGTGCTCCTTATGAGAATCTAACTAATGCCTGATGATCTGAGGTGGAACAGTTTCATCAGGAAACCATACCCTCCCCCCACCACACCCCCCACTCCCACCCCCATCCATGGAAAAATTGTCTTCCAGGAAACTGGTCCCTGGTGCCAAAAGACAAAAAGTTTGCGGGGACTGCTGAGGAGTAGAACTACGACTTAGCATTTGTAGTTCATATATTGGGATGGCACATTATACGATATCAAGGAATTAGATTTAGCTAGTTTTATACATAAGTATGTATGATAGTAATAATTACTACATTCAAATCAAATTATGATTGTTTTTGTTTTTGTAACACATTTGATGCTTTAAGCATCCATGACCAAATTTAGGAGTGCTCTGCTCTTTTCCACTCTCAGGTTGCTTATGTCTGTCTCTGTCTTGTTGTCACACAGCTCCCACTAGCCACCTAAATAAAGTAATCAGATTGAGGTAATCGTGGAGATTATTGAACATAATGTATCGATCGCCACTCAATTCAGTAAGAACTTGCTGAAGCGTAGTCATATCATCTTGGAACATGTCAGAGAATGGAATTAATGTCAGAGATTTAGGGACCCCATAGATTCATAGGCAGATCTTTAATAGAAGATAGTGCTTGTACTCTTTACTACATAATGCAAACACAAACTCTACAGCTAGAAAACAGTTCTCCACTTTCTTTATTTTATTTAAGAAATATTCCCAAGTACATTGGAAATAGGATACATCTATGTTGGTTATTTTTATACAACTAAAAGTCAAGAAGCCCAGGCAAGAAACAAGATACTCTTAAATTTAATTAGACTTATAAAATCTTTTGGTGTAATTGTCATAAGTTAAAAGAAATGATGGGAATGTATAAACATAATTCATTAAGGTTCAATCCCACTGTTCCTCTAACTTGCTTCATAAAAGTTGCCCGTGATCCCCACATTGCTGAATTCAGTGGTCTTTTATTGCTCCTCCTCCTGCTTGGCCCACCAGCAACATCTAACAATGTCTCACTCTTCTCCTCAGACTTTCCTCACCCAGGTTCTGTCTCCAATAAGTTCCCATTCGCTTGAGCTTCCTTGTGTTTCTCTAGTTGTTGTTTTCCACTTTTCTTTCCTGATTTCTCCTTTTATTCCCAAAGATGAGGTCCACATCCTGTTTTCTCAGTGTCTTCACTGATTCTGTTGAAAATCTGTTTATAACTTACATAATTTTGAGGCATTTGATACCATCTATGGGATAACTCTCACATATTTAACTCCAAGCACATCTTATTCCCAAATTCTAAACTCATATCCAGCAGCATTCTTGATTACTTCATCTTGGTTGTCTAATAGATAAAAACAAACAATCCCCTAACTTCACTCCCGTTCTTCCCATTTTATTCTACCCACTATTTTACTTATATTCATTGATGACAATCCACATTCCTGTTGCTCAAGCTAACAATCTGGCAGAATCTTTCTTGTCCCTTCTTACAGCCCATCTTCTATGTGCAGGTAAATATCTTGTGTAATACCTGGAATCCAAGCATTTCTCACCACATCGACTGCAATCAGCCTCCTCTGCTTTGTCCTTATCTGTTGCTTGGGTTACTGCCATTACCTCCAGCTGTGCTAACTGCTTCTACCCTTTCCTTCCTCCAGCCTATTTGCAAGACAGCAGCCAGAGTGCTCTTTTTAAAACAATCACTAAATACATCATTCCTCTGCATTCAAGCCTTGGGAATAAATAACTTCCCATTCCACTCTGTGCAAAAGCTTATTTCTTAACACTGGTCAGCAAGGCCCATGAGCTCACTTCACCTGTTACCGCTCTGGCTTTATCCTATTTCACCTCCAACTGAGATCATTAATACCTGCAACACTATGCCCAGCTAACTTTTGTATTTTTAGTACAGACAGTTTCACCATGTTGGCCAGGCTGGTCTTGAACTCCGGATCTCAAGGAATTCTCCAGCCTCGGCCTCCGAAAGTGTTGAAATTGCAGGTGTGAGCCGTCCCTCCCAGCCTCCATCTTTTAAATCGCAGGCTAACTGTCATCTTCTCAGACAGTCCCAGCTGACACTATATGCTGAGTAATCTCCTGCCTCACTCTGCCCATGGTGCCCCTTCTACTACAGGTTGAGAATTCATTATCGAAAATGCTCAGAATTAGAAGCGTTTTGGATTTTGGAGTTGCTTGGGTTTTGGAATATTTGCATATACATAAGATATCCTATGGATAGGAGCCTAGTCTAAACTTAAATTCATTTATGTTTCATATACACCTTATACATTTAGCCTGAAGGTAATTTTATACCATATTTTTAATAATTGTGTGCATGAAACAAAGTTTTGACTATGATCTATCACATGAAGTCTGGCATGGAATTATCCACTTATGACCTCAGGTTAGCACTCGAAATGTTTTAGATTTTAGAGCATTTTGGATTTTGCAGAATTTTGCATTTCGAGATTAGGTTGCTCAACCTGTACATTGCTTGATTTATTATTTTTTATAGCAATTATTACCAGCTAAATTTACCTCAGTATCCATGCTTATTTTCCACACTGCCTTCAGGAATAAAAATGCCATAGAGAATATGTTCTCTATCCCAAAAGAAATGGAAATGTTTAAGTAAAGTGTGGTTTAATAAACACCGAATCTAGAGATGACAGTTTGACTCTCATGTGTGGGATGTGTTGGGAAGATATTTAATGAAAGATACCAAATTCTTGTTACATGTCTCAGGCTAGGTACCTGGCATTTACTTCAGACTTACTAAATGTAAGTTGTCACTGTTGTGATGATGAAGATTCTAATGATGAAGAAGGAGGAGAAGGAAGAAGGAGATGGAAAACTATATATATGGAGAAACCAGTTCATGAGGTGAAAAGGCCTCAGTAGGTTGCCTGCAGTGGAAGAGAAAAATAACAATCAGAGTAAACCATGTAAGGAAATCGTATAAGAGGATGGGTATAAAAATGCATTAAGATGAATAAATTAGGTTTGAATCCCAAATTTATCACTTATTTATATGACCTTGGGTCATTTACTTAAATTATGAGTAAGTAAATTATAACTGAGTCATAATTTTCATCTTGAAAATGTTCTAATTATGTGATGACTTAGTATAATCTCTTATAATTCTAGGGATTAACTGGGCTCTGCTGCATGGTTTTCACCTAGGGTACTCATGAAGCCACAGTTGAACAACGACTGGAGCTGTGGTTATCTGAATGCTTCTTTGCATCTCTTCATGGTACCTTGAACTTCTTCAGAGTATGGTAGTCTCAGAGATGTGAAGTCCTTCCATGCCAGCTACCTTCACACAGAGCAAGCTTTCCAAGAGACCCAGGTGGCTGCTGTCTCAGAAGTCTCAGAACAGCAATTTATCAATAATGGGTATTAAAATGTTATTTAAAAAGCAGTTAATTTCATGACAATCTCAAAGACATTATTTTCATCAATTTTGTATATTCCTTTCTGTAAGCCAGTAAGGTTCTTTGTTTCTCAATCTATTATCTCTTTTATTTAACAAAGAGCAATCACAATTCTCTTTGAGAGTTATTACTCTATTTTTAAGGAAAGTTGTAATTTTGGAGTTTCTAATTTCTCTATTTTGATTTATTCAGCCAATAAATAGGTCAGTCATTTGCTTTAGTCAATTTTCTTTCTATGCTCTTTCTTTAGTGTAAGGTTAATAAATATCAAGTCTGAAATGAAAATTACTTCAGAATTCAGAAATAGAGATGAGACATTTAAGTAAGGTGTAAGTTTAAGGGAAGTCATGTGGAATAAGTACTAATACATGCAAAAATTTTGAACTATTTCCCAAAGAATGGAGTATGGGATAATATGACATTTCATACAGAATTCAGTATAAATAAAAACACCTCCACAATTTCCAAAAGTCTCTTCCTTAACTTTTTTGAATTAAAATGAATTTTCCCACAAGTTTAATTTTCTGCATGATCCAAGGGAAGAAATATATTTAGCAACTTCAGTTTATCTTTTTTGTAGGCTTAACTTCTTCCATATCTGCAAATGGAACATCCTCAATATATATAATGATACATGGGAGGAGGTGTAGGCTTTATAATGGCTACCCAAAGATATCAAGTCTTACTACTTGCAACCTATAAGTGTTAATTAATTAGGAGAAAGTGTCTTTGCAGGTGTGATTGAGTTAAGGATCTTGACCTAGGGAGATTACACTGGATTATCTGAACAGTCTATCAATCCAGTCACTAGTGCCTTTATAAGACAGTCATAGGATAAAAGCATAGAGAACTTTGACACACAAACTCACAGGGGAGAGCCTTTCTAAAGATGGAGGCAGATATTGGAGTGATGCATCCACAAGCTCAGCAGAGACAGAGAATGCTGGCAGCCACCAGAAGTTAGAGGCAGCCAGAACCAGTGTCTCTCCTAGAGCCTCCAGAGAGAGGACTGCCTTGCAATACCTTGATTTCAGGTTTCTGCCCTCCAGAATGGTGAGAGAATAAATATGCCTGTTGTCTTAAGCCATTAAGTTTCTGATTGTTTGGCACAGCAAACACAGGAGCCTAACCCAGGAAGAAAATATGTTGATATGTGGAAGAAATTAAAATAGAAAGTAGAGGAAACCTTTATGATGCCTGGATTTGGGAAAAAAAAAAAATAGAAACCACGTCCTATTAAACTGTGTACTTTTTATTTTACTTATTTATTTTATTTTAATTAATTATTATTATTTTTTTTGAGATGGAGTCTGGCTCTGTCGCCCAGGCTGGAGTGCAGTGGCGCGATCTCGGCTCACTGCATGCTCCACCTCCTGGGTTCATGCCTTTCTCCTGCCTCAGCCTCCCGAGTAGCTGGGACTACAGGTGCGTGCCACCACGCCTGACTAATTTTTATGTATTTTTAGTAGAGACGGGGTTTCACCATGTTAGTTGGGATGGTCTCGGTCTCCTGACCTCACGATTCTCCCGCCTTGGCCTCCCAAAGTGCTGGGATTACAGGCGTGAGCCACTGTGCCCAGTCAACTGTGTTAAAATTTTTAATCATATATTCCTATTTTCGTTTGATCCATCAATCCATCCTCCTAAAACATTGATCTATTTATACAACAAATATTTATCGAAAGCAAATACAAGGAAAGATTCTGGAGAATACAAAGTGGCCAGGAATAGTTTTTGTTTTAGTAGAGCACACAGACATTAGGTAAAAAATTAATGCCTTAATTGTTGATTAAATTGACTTATTTTATGTTTCTATGAAAAAAGGAGTTGTGTAATGTTGAGCAACTTAATGAAATTCACTGAGCCTTTGCATTTTCTTATTCTGATCTGTTTAACTTATTTGGCAAGTTTTGTAGGAGGTTTAAGTGAGATTACCTGTCTGGCACACAGTAGCTGTTAAATTAAATATGCAAGAGGTCTTTAGCCTGAGGCTGTCTCCTTACTTAGGGTTACTAATTAACAAACAGCAATTTGACTTAGCACATTAACAAACCAAAACCTAATTTAGGAATACATGTTGCTAGAGTTTTCCCCAGAATATCCAGTTTTCAGTCAATCAACAACAGTCATGCTTCAGCCAATCACAGGCAGCCAACTAATCACACCATGCACAATTAAGATGGATGCCTTGCTGTAGCGTATAAGGCGGTTTCTCTACTTTGCGTCCAAGGCTCACTGCTTACACGCTGGGCAGAGTCATCTGAACGTCTTCTGGTTCCGAGTGCTGACTGATTCATTAATTGTTCCTTTTCTCAAAAAACTCTGCTAAATTTGCCTAAAGTTTTTCTCTTAACATACCTTATAAAAAATTTCTCTTGACTTACTGTTTTATTCTATCCAGGCTAGGTTTTTCTCCCTAATAAGATAGAGAATGCAGCTATGGTATTAAAATTATTTACCTTCTTCATAAACATGATTGCTTTTATGTAATACTCAATTCGTAACCTTACCAAAAGAATGTAATTATGCGTCATAACTTTTATTTTTTATGGCAAGCACCTTAGTGTTTATTCTTTCAGGACAGTATACTGTGGGTCCCTTGTAAATTACTAGATAAAGTTGTCTGTAAGATGAGGCTGCTGCCAGAGTTTCCTGGTTAAAAATAACATCTTGATAATAAGGTATTATTCTTTCCTTTGGTAATTAGTCAATACTTTCATCGAATTTCAAATTCAAATCTAAAGCGTAAATATCTTAATCCTAATACCATCAGGTATAGGGTAACCACGATGGAACAATTTGTATTTCAAAAAATCCATGGAATATATTTCTTAATCTGAACATTCACCAGTGAGCATGCGTTTTTTTGTTTTGTTTTGTTTTGTTTTTTTGAGACGGAGGCTCGCTCTGTCACCCAGACTGGAGTGCAGTGGGACCATCTCGGCTCACTGCAAGCTCCGCCTCCTGGGTTCACGCCATTCTCCTGCCTCAGCCTTGAGCCTGCCTTTTTAAAATTGCTGAGGTAGATCAACATTTTAGAGAACTCAACAATTGTCAGAATATACGAATAAACTTACATTGCAACTCACATTCTCCTAGTTAAATCAATCTTGTAAAATTAATATTTTGTCATTTTAACATCAATCTATGTGTGTCTGTGGTCAAACTGGGTCAAAATCATGAGGAAATATATTCAAAATAATATAGTCAACTTTTAATCGAGGTATTCTAGTTTTACTGGGGTTTTTGTCCTTATTGCACTATTATATTAGTTTATATAAACTAAACAGACAGAGTATTTTCATAGATATATTAGCAAACCACCTGCTTTTATATCCAGTAGTGTCATAAAATATACCCAACATATTTAAAGACTCTTTCCTCCAGGTCATCCACACTATTTCTAGGGCCGCTCTAGAAGCTAAAATAATAAATTATGCCACCAATAAAAATTCAATGAATATCTACAAACACAGAATCAGAGTACATCCAATTTCCTTTAAAAATTTAAGTTTTTTAAGTGCAAACTGAAATGCAAACCAAAGTCCTTTTTTAGGTTTAAACAAGAACTTGGTTAAGTGTTTAGCCATAATTATTGAGGAGAGAACTATGGGTGTAACTTGCAAAAATATTTATGCTAAAAAATAGAGAAAAAATGACTTTTTTTTTTTTTTTTTTTTACTTTTAATTAGGGAATCAGAAGAATAAGAAGTAAAAACATTTCGAATAAAGAGGAAAGAGTCCCACTGCACAGTAGATTTCTGTTTTCTTTCTTACAATGAGAACAAATGTGTAAACTAAATTATAATTAAAAGTATGCTACTAAAATTGATATAAATTGGTTCAGGTGTTCAGAAAACATCATATGAGATGTTTTTATTTTCATTGCATATATTCTACTTATTAATAGAATTCAGGGAAACAAATTTAAATAACCATTTTAATGATCTATCCCTATATAGCAATTAATTGAAGCTACTCATTTTCAAGGGTATAAAAAAGATATTTTGTTCTTCTAGTTAGCTAGAGACCAAACAAATTAGTTACCTTAGTTCATATTTCTTCTGAACCAGAGTAATGTGCTAATGCATTTCTTCTGTTGGTAGAAAAAAAAAAGGGGAAAGAAATATTCAGTTTAGCTCAGGCCCTGCCATATATTTTTCTCCAAAGCATAGCAATTAGCTTTAAAAGGAAAAATAGTTTAGGTAAACTAACTTTAAGAACTCTAACCGTGTCTGTAATAAATAGTGGTTATAATAAAACAAAATTAAGATTTAAGTTCCAGTTGGAAACAAAGAAAGTTTTTTTTAAACTTTTTAAAATAATAAGAATTTAGCACTTTGGGAGGCTGAGGTGAGTGGATCACCTGAGGTCAGGAGTTCGAGACCAGCCTGACCAATATGGTGAAACCCCATCTCTACTAAAAATACACATAAAATATGAGTTGGGTATGCTGGTGAGCGTCTGTAATCCTAGCTACTTGGGAGACTGAAGCAGGAGAATTGCGTGCACCTGGGAGGTGGAGATTGCAGTGAGTCAAGATTGTGCCATTGCACATCAGCCTGGGCAACAAGTGTGAGACTCCATCTCAAAAAAAGAAAATAAAGAATTTAGAATTTCTCAGACAAACCATTGTTCCTTTGTATCTAAATTCTGGTCAGTGCAAGATGTTGTAGACCTTTTTCTCCCTGCTTCTTCCCACCTAGTACAATTCTAAACACAAGAAATGCTGTGAGACATGACCACAGGAGAATGGTGAAAGGAGGAGGGAGGAAGTTCACTGTGTAGGAACCTCAGAATTGGGAAAAGAAGAAAGTGTCAGGACATCTTAAGATCTTTCAACCACGAGCAGAAAGCAACCTATATCTCAAGTTTCTTGACTCCCAAAGTAGCAACAGAAGGCAGCCCCGAAAGGCTTATTTCTACCCTGGATTGAATAGGAGTCTCACCCACAGCAGCTGGGCAAAGGAGTTCAATCTGGGACTGCTAGCAATATGTGGACAGAGTATCAGGTTAAAACTCTTTCCACTCACAGCCTGAGACCTTCTTTTCCAGCCAGAGATATTGGGTGACTATGGCTATCTGCAAGGTGTACCTTGCCACAAAAAACACCTGAAAAGCCTGTTGGTTCCCTTGGTACTGAGAATCCTCCTCCCCACTGAGAAATACCAGGTTGCTGAGGGCCACCTGCTAGAGAATATTGTCAGAGCAAGCACTGTGACCCAGGAAGCCCCTTCATCCTTTAGGGTCTGAGCCTTTTCTAATCTGTGGAGACACACTTGGGCAGCAAAGTGGCACCGGCAAAGGAGATTCCACAAGAAACCCCAGTCTAAGCAGCAGTCCCTCATCCATAAAAAGTGGGTATCCAGCTCCAAAAAGTGCCCGGCCTGAGAAATGCTCTTCTCCACCAGTCATGGATCTCCCTTCTTCACTCACAGATACTGCTTAAACTGGCAGCAAGAGGAATCCTGCCACAACAAGTCACCTAGACTGGGGAACTTTTTATTCTTGTGGCCCAGAGACTTGCTTCCCATACCTAGAGGAACCAGTCTATCTCTCCTGGCAAATCACCTTTGACTACCTGACGCAGCAATTAGTGGGGACCAGTAGGAACCCCAGTAGTATCAGGTAAACTGCACAGACAAAAATAACACCACAAAGGCTCAAAAGTTAATTTGTCGTTAGACCCACAGGCCACCCTCTTCCCAATAGTCCAGGGTCTGCATGCTAAAGCAAAACAAGATGACTGTCCGCTAAAATAAAGTACTTTTATAGAACCTAATATTTTCCAAATGAGTAGCCAAAATATACTACATACAAGTGAAATAAGCTATCATTGCAAGAACAAAGTAAATCACAACTTATGTAAGAAAATATGAAAATTGATGACAACACTGAAAAGCAGCAGCTATTATAAAACTCTTTCAACAGTAATTAAAAATCCTCTTGAAACAAATAAAAAGTAGGAATGTTAGTCAAGCCATAGAAATTATCAAAAAAGAACCAAATGGAAATATAGAACTGAAAAATGCAATAACCAAACTAAAAACTTGTGGGATAGGCTTAATAACAGAATGGAGATGTAGAGGAAAGAGCAAGCACTGTGGTGGCCTTGAGAACAAATAAAGAGAATTTACCAAATCCGAACAAAGAAAAAATAAAATTTTAGAAGAAGAAGGAGGAGGAAGAAGAAAAGAAGAGGAAGAGGAGGAGGAAATAGTGCCTCAGCTAACTGGGACAGTAACTAAAGATTTAATTTTTTAAATCAGGTTTTAGAAAGATAGGTGAATAAACGTGGAGTTAAATGACTGTTCATAGCCAAATGGCCAAAAATTTCTAAATTCTAATTTGGTGGAAAGCTGAATCAACACAAAAGAGGATAAACCTAAAGAATTGCACACCAAGACATATCATAACTAAATTTTTAAAAACTAAAGACTTGAAGAAAATCTTGAAAGCTGCTAGAGAGAAACAATGCACTAATTATAGGTAAACACCATTTCAAATGATAGAAGACTTCTCATCTGAATTTATGGAGGCCAGAAGGAAGTGACACATTTTTCAAGTGCTGAAAAAAGAATCGTCAACTATAAATTTTATATCTGGTGAAACTGTTCTTCAGGAATGAAGAGAAAGTAGATACACACTTTAAAGGAAAGCCAAAATAATTTACAGCCAAAAGACCTGTACTATAGACAGGTTAAAGAAAGTAGTTCAAACTGAAAGGAAATTATAAAAATAAGGAAACTTGGAGTGTCAGGTTGAAAAAAGAACAATGGAAAAAAGCAGAAATATCAGTACATACAATGAATTACCTTTTTCTTACGGATTTTATATATTAGAGTTGAAGATTGAAACAAAAATTATAACACTGTCTTATAGTCAAGACAATGATACTTAAAGGCTGGAAAATCAAAAGGACATATTATATGAAATTAAGATTTTCACATTTTCCTTTAAGTCAAAAACTTAATTGCAAATTAATACTTGCAATATTTGCAAATTGCAAAATTGCAATACTAGCAAACGATATTGTCATATATGTATATTGTCATACTCAGAAAAATCACAAAGTAAATCACACAATAATATTCACTCAAGCCCAGTAGAAATAAGTCAAGATGGAATTCCAAAAGTGTTCAAAGTACTCACAGGAGGCAATAAAAGAAAAAATAGAGGAACAAGAGCTAGAGAAAACAATAAATAAATAAATAAATAAATGATCAGACTTCAGTTCTAACATATCAATAATACCAATAAATAGTAATATAAATTATCTAAATGCACTAACCAAAAGGCAGAGATTGGAGGATTGGATTTTAAACATGTAGACTCATTATATACTTTTTAGAAGAAAATCACTTTAAATTTGGTGACATAGGTAGAGTGAAAGTAAAAAGACGGAAAAAGATTTATTATAGAAACATTAATACAAAAAACCCTAGGAGTGGCTAAATTATTATTAATTTCAGATAAATAGACTTCAGAGCAAAAACTTGACTAAAAACAAACAGGGATATTGCATAATGATAAAAGGATCCATTCCACCAGGAAGACTGGAATTAAAAATTCTAAGTTTGTATGCGCCAAACATCAAAGTCTCAAAATGCATGAAGCACAAATGATGGACCCAATTAGAGTTGGAGAATTCAACATCTCCTTTGTAGCAGTTGATAACACCACTAGAAAGAACAATGACAGTATATAGAATGTGTGAACCAACCAAATAACCAACCAATATGTGAACCAACCAAATAAAACAACAGCATCTAATTAACATATAGAGAACACTCGACGTAACAACAGTTGAGTACCTCAAATGTTTTATATCATTTTTCAATAATGGAATAGGTGATAATATAGAATTTTATATTTATTTTAATATACATAAAACAGTATCTGAAATAATATAAATTTCCCCTTTTTACACTGAAGAAAATGAAATATATAGTTGCATGAGAGTTAGTTACACTTCAATCCATAATATATAGAAGAAAAATGGGTGGAGCTTGCAGAAAATAGTTTTTAGTAAAATTTATGAAATTGGGGGCAAGTGAATTTTAGTTTAAAATATTGCTTCTTCCACTAAAGTAAATAAATATTTTCATAGTGATTGCAAGCAACTTACAATCTACTAGTGTCGATGCAGATTATCAAAGATAAGTGATAATATGTCATATGTTGCAGTGCAAAAGAGTGATAATTCAGACAACGAATAGCGTAAGATAACTATAAGATGCTGTAATTAAGGGGGAATCTGTTAAAAATTAGCATAAAGGATTATTATATAATAGGATTTAACCTGGGAAGTGATAAATTTTAGTTTTACAGTTAAAATTGTAACTCCAGTTCTTGTAGAAAATTTATTTTAAAGGGAAAAGAAAAGGCCATGGTCCTTATATATCAGGGTTCTCCAGGGAAACAGAACGAATAAGATGTGTTTGTATGTGTATGTATATACATATATACATACATATATACACACACATATATATGTGTGTGTATATATATGTATATTAAGAAATTGTCTCACAAGATTATGGAGGCTGGAAAGTTGAAAATTTGCAGGGTGTTTCTGAGACTAAGTAAGTTAGGAGAACCAACTTTTAAATTCAGATTTGTTGGCAGTAAGGTAGGAGGAATTCCCTCTTACCTTACTGAGGGAATGGAACGTCAATTTTTTGTTCTAATTAGATCTTCAGCTTATTGGATGAGGCCCACTCACAAAATAGACGGTAATGTGCCTTACTTAAGGGCAACAGATTTAAATGTTAATCTCATCAAAACACATCCTCCGAGAAACATCCAGAATAATGTTTGCACACACATCTGGGCACTGTGGCCCACCCAGGTTGATATATACAGTTAACAGCACAGTCATCATCACTATTGCAGTGATCTAGTGTAGTACTCTAAAAACCAGATATGCTTACAGTTAGTAACAGGGAATACAAGATGTTAAGAAAATAATTTTCCAGATCCTGAACTGCCTGGTTTACTCTTTCTTAATAGTGATTTCTCTAAAAACCGAGTCTGTGATTTGTTCCTTCTTCTTTTCATCTTTTATTTTTTTAAAGCATTTGCCCCACTTTATAAAATAGATACATACCAGGTACCATTCCCAAATATTAATATGGAGCACTGACCCAGGATAAAATACCACTGGTGATTGAAAGTAATAAATGTCAAGAAAGCATACCTCATGGCAGCAGAGCAAAGCTAGTTTCTTTAAGGAATACTGAAGATTATTGCCTTATTTATCTATCTTTCTCATCATCTTTGGATTATAATTCAGAATGAGATTGTATTTATGGGCATACTTATTTAGATCAGTTAATAAAGTTGGGCTTTTTGTGACAGAATATAATTTTGACTGATTTGTTTGACAATAAGAACTGGCTGGTAATTAAATTATATGATGGACAGCTTCCTAAAATTGAATGAACCAAAGAGAAAAACCAATGTTTGTCAAAAATATAGAGAATAGATGTATTTAATATTTTATATGCCAGAAATTACATGACTTATAACCTCTAACTTCATTGTTAAATTTTTATATCAGTACCAACATTTAGATGTCAAATTTAGGGTTCATGTGAACCAAAAATATATTTGCTATTGATAGCTTTACTGATATAATGATGTGAGTTTTTACTATGGCGCAGCCATTAGGATGGAAAAGAATATATATCTAATATGTATATATATATCGGAGAGAAAATTTGTATTGATTTCTAATATATTTTATAAGGGAGTTTAAAAATATTATCTACTGAAATAAAATTTGCTTGAAAAATCTATTTAATGAATGTTCCTATTAGCCACTATCCTCAAATATAACTTTTTAGGAATTAATTCAGGAATTTAAGATATTAATATCAAAAGGTTAGTTGATTTTAAATAACCCTATCAGTATAGACTGAATTTTATGATTTATTCTATTATGTTTCACATTTTCAAAGTTAATGTTTAAAATAATAATTACTCAGGTATTAATTCTAAATTAGTGGCATATTTTCTATTCATATATGACTATTCTATTTTATTAGCATAGAAAATGTTCAGGAACTTTTGTGGACTGAATGTTAGTGTCCATTGCCAGATTCATATGTTGAAATCTTAACTTTCAATCTGAAGGTATTAGGAGGTGGTGTCTTAGGAGGTAATTAGGCTCCGCCCTCATAAACGGAATTAATGCCCTCACTAAAGGGACCACACCACAGAGAGCTCTCTCACTCTCTTTCTGCCATGTGAGGTTACAAGGTGAAGCTGGCTATTTGCAAAACAGGAAGAAGGCCCCCAATAGAACCTGACCATATTGGCAATGAGGCCTCGGACTTTCAGCCACCAGAACAGTGAGACATAAATGTTGAGTCTTTAAGCCCCTCAGTCCCTGGTAATTTGTTATAGCAGGCCAGACTGACTAAGATGAGAACATATTGGTTAGCTCTTTTTTTTTAACAAAAGAATACGTGGACATCTTTAATATATTACAGTTTGCTTAGTGCACACTATTATAGTAATCACAAGGACATTTGCTGTAGTATTAGTTTTTTAGTACATTAATATTATTGTTGGTGGGTCTATAGAAGAGTAAAGCTGTAGGAAGTACTTTACTCACAATGGAGTGCTGGGATATTGCCAACAGAATATCTTATATTTTAAGATCTACATTATCACTGAGTCTATACAGTCTAAGGGCTGTTATCCTAGTTGGAGTATTGTTATGAGTTCTTTTTATTGCTGGTTAATATTCATACCTATGCTAGGCATCTCAGAAATGATGTAATGTGTGACAATTTAATTATTATTAAAATTTGCAACCCTGAAGAAAATAATGGACTTGCTTCTCAATCAAGGGTGACTTTTTCCCACGTAGGACATTTAGCATTGTCTGCAGACATTTTCGGTTCACAACTGGGGAGAAGTGATACTGGCATCTACTGAGTAGAGATGAGGAATTCTCTAAACATTCCACAACGCCTAGGAAATTCCCCCCTCCACCAAAATAATTATTTGGCACAAAATGTCGAGTGCCCATGCACTTGCTGAAATAAATTGAAATGACCTGAAATATGGAAATCTTAATAAATGCTTTACAAATGAAATACATAATGTTATCAGTCATCAGGAAGAGCAAATTAAGATAATGAGATCTTATTCTTCATTCATTATAATGAATAGCATCAAAATACAGAAAATACCAAATGTAGGTAAGGAAGTGGAGCAACCGAAAATACATTGTTGATCAGAAAAAAAAAAAAAAAAAACAACGTATGACCAAACTGAAGAACTCTTTTGTAGTTTCTTAAAAACTTAAAAAATCTGTCCTGTGACTCCATGACCTATCTGTGGGTTTACTCAAGAGAAATGAAAATATATGCCAACAAGAGTGTGAAAAATATTAATGGGGCCGGGCGCGGTGGCTCAAGCCTGTAATCCCAGCACTTTGGGAGGCCGAGACGGGCGGATCACGAGGTCAGGAGATCGAGACCATCCTGGCTAACACGGTGAAACCTCGTCTCTACTAAAAATACAAAAAACTAGCTGGGCGAGGTGGCGGGCGCCTGTAGTCCCAGCTACTCGGGAGGCTGAGGCAGGAGAATGGCGTAAACCCAGGAGGTGGAGCTTGCAGTGAGCTGAGATCCGGCCACTGCACTCCAGCCCGGGCGACAGAGCGAGACTCCGCCTCAAAAAAAAAAAAAAAAGAGAAAGAAAAATATTAATGGTAGCTTTATTGAAAATAATCAGTAATGAAAAATCCCAATGTCCATTGACTGGAGAATGCGCCAACGTAATGTTGTAAATCCTTAAAAATAAGACTCAAAGGAATAATGCAGTGTTCCCATACACTATTTCACGGAATTTATGTTGATTATACAGAAATAATTCATTTGCCCATGTGATGACACTGATGAATCTTAAAAATATTATGTTAAAAAAGATATCAAATGTCTCTTTTTTATGATTAAATTTATATACATTTTATAAAAATATGAAACTAATCTGTAATGATAGAAATCAGAAAGCAGTTTCCATTGGGGTGAGATCAGTATTGACTGAAAAGTAATGCAAGGGAACTTTTGATGGTGACAGAAAGATTTTTTAGCTAGAATTGAGTGGGTGCCTGCAATTGTCAATATTGTAAATTTAAAAATGAAAACCAAATACTGAACACTAAAAATCAAAATTTATACGTTAGATTGTATATGACTATTATCTATGTTGAAAGAAATAAGCCATTTCTCACACACTCCTACCATGTAATAATTTTCATACAATTTTAGTAATCCTAGAACCTCCCTCAACTTAGCCAGAAATCCACATTAAGAAATCCTTTGCAGCTAATATGTGAATTAACAAATATTAGCAAGTCTTGGTATGTACATAATCAAGGAAAAGAGACAAATAATTACTATAAAGTAGTTTTCTTAAAATACAAAGGAATTATAATTTGGATGAATAATAATAAATGAACATTGCTCAATTTTCTAGGTCTCCTTAGATCAACAAAATATTAAAACTAGGAAAACCAGCATATCAGAAAAACTAGAAAGCTACATTTTATCCATATGAATAAACTCTCAAGAAAACCATCAAAATATCATATAGATGGGATTAAACTGCAGGAAAAAAACTACCTTCAGAAATAGGTATACTTTCCAAAGTAAAGAGAAAAGAATTCAATCTTGTAGGTGAGAGTTGATATCAAAGGCAGGAAAGAGAATGAGATCTGAAGCCTTACTTAATGTTTTATAGCTACAGAAGTCAATTCCAGAAACCCAAGTATTAGCTCAGCTAAGATGGCAGAAATCAGCAGGGTTTGGGATGAAATTCGTCTTTTCATGTTAAAACAGAAGACCTTGAGTGAACTCTGCTAACACCACTGGAAGAGAATATCAAGAATAGGGGAGAAAAGACTATTACATACTTTTTAATACTCAAAGGAAACATCTGAAATGAGAATCATTAAAAGTCTAGGATAACTAGACTGAATAACTATACCAAATATAAAAAAAGAAACTGAAGCATAATCAAGTGTAAAAGAAAGCATCAGTAAAGGATCACTGACTTAGGATAGCTATAGTTTTTATCTTACCTGAAAGCCTGTTCAGGTATGGTTTTCACTTAACCGTGCAAAGAGAAGAAATAAGAAACAGATCTTTTATTAACAAGCACTGTAAAGTTTTAGCAGAATACTATTCTGGACTTCTGGCAAAATCATAGCTCACTGAAGCCTCCAAGTCCTGCGCTCAAGCCATCCTCCCACGTCAGCCTCCTGAGTAGCTGGAATTACGGGCACAAGTAAGTGCACCCCGTTCCAATTTCTGGTTTTTAACTATGACTGAGGGACTGATTTTAGTCTTTCTTATGTTCCAAGTACTTATTCAAATGATGAAAACATATAAAAAAGAAACAAAAAACTAATGAAATATTAGAAACTATGGAAATATTTTAGTTACATGACAATCTCTCATATACATGTACAGCTGAAACTAGATTTGGGAAAGACAAATGTATTTATATTTTATCTCATTAGACAATGAAACAACTCTGGAAAGTAATTTGAAGAGATTCTTTGTGAACACATGAATCTAATTTAGCACAGAGTAGCAGAACTTTGAAATGAAGGAAAAGCAGGATCCAGGTATCTGGGTGTTGGTGGGCAAGATCTTGATCTTAACATTAAAACTGATGTGGCTTCAGGATATCAGTAAGCACACATTCAGAAGTAAACAACTGAAAATCCAATTCAAGCAGTCTTAGACATTAGATTACTGATTTCTTTTCATTGCCTTCTGCTGGGCATTCAGCGTGTAGTTTTGTGTTAAAATAGAAAGTGCCCTCGTTTTGGGTTCTATTGCTTTTGGTCTACCCTTTTTGCATCAGGTGGTTCAAATTTTTTAAATAATAACTTGTGTTTCTCTTCCTACTTGTTCTTAGGCCTTCCTTTGCTCCTCCAGAGTTATATAATATATCTTTCAGCAAATAAACATTCAGCTGTCATTTTTACCGGACTTGGTAGTGTGGTGATGGGGTTGGGTGAACAGGATGTAGGTGGATGTGCCGAATCAGCGTCATCTTAGATTCCGGTTTGCCAGGGTCTCAATGCTGTAGCTTTCAGGAGGCTTCCTGCCCCTTCTCCATATGTAACGCTCAGGCTAACCTCTTCCCAGGTGTAGAAATATATGTCTATTTTAATGTGTTTGTCTATTTACTGTTCGTCTCTCTATGCTACTGTTGTGACTCTTTTCCCCAAGTAGGTTAAGGCCTTTTGTTGCTTAGATCAGATAGAGAAGACGGCTCTGCATGGCGTTGGTGGTGGTCGACATTTCTTTTCTCCAGCTTCAGTGATTTTCCACCATATTCCCCCGGCTCCAGGTTTTGATAACTTTCACATGTAAAGTGTTTTGCTCCTTAGGAATGTTGTATTGGTGTAGAATTTTGATCGTGGTGACAATTCTCCTCCAGCAGCACTTGAAGGAACCTTAAGATGTTTTCCAACCTTCCCTGTGAGCAATTTATAGGGTTCCTGGAGGAAAAGTCTGGGAGAGGATGTAGTCCCTCTTACGGATCTCAGAAGTTTTACCCTTTTTTGTCAGCCAAATCTCCACCTTTACAAATCTGTTAACACTTCTAACCGAATCTTTCATTGCAGTATATGGTGTTCGGTGGTGTCTATCCAAGGTAAGAAAATGCTACTATTTCTCTCTGTTCAGGCATGTCACTCTCTATTTTTGAAGATGATTGCTCTATATTCTCCATTCTCTGAATGTTTCAGAAAATGTCATTTATTTGTAGTTTGTCCAGCAATTTTATTATAAGGGAGCAAATGACGCTCTTTCCAGTCATCTAAATTCCAGGGCTTGAAACTGCCGTTATTATTATTATTAATAATAATAATTATACATACTTGACTGGTTTGAGTTTTTTACCAGAACAGTAAGTAGCAACTGTATAATGTTTTGGAGAGGCTAATCCAAGCGAATACATGCACTTCCCAAGAGAAAAAATTGTGTGTGAATGCGGTCTTTACTAAGCCTTTACTTGAATCTAATAAATTTAGATTGGCAGCTTTTGTTTTGTTTACAATGCAAAGTATTTCTTCACTTTAAACATCACATACAGACCTTTTCCTGCAATTGTATCTTTCATGCCTGACTCTTAAAACCATGTTCATTTCTCTTTCTCTTTGGAAACAGAGGAGTATTGGGAACTTTGAAAGTTGTGCACTACTCTCCTGTTGCAAAGACAAAAACAAGATGAAACACACAATGAGCCTTACACTGCTGGCTATGCTGCTTATGTAAGAAAGCTGTACTTTTTCAGGCTTTCTGATATTTACAGCCACAGTGTATTGTATTCAGATGATCCAACATATCTCTTTGACATTCACTCCTATTAGAATTATGCCCTCTAGCTCCATGGGTAAATAAATTTGTGTTTCTATTTCTTTTCTGATTGCCTTTATTTTAAAATAATTTCAAAGAGAGGGCAACTCTACCACATTTAAAACAGAAGTTTAATTATCAATTTAAATTTTATACAGTTTGACTTTCTCTATAAAAATTTTTGCTAAATATATTTCTCAAAGGATTCAATGAGATTTTCTTTTATCAATTATTTTAGCAAAAATATATGTCAATATATGACATGCTCTTAAAAACTTATTAGGTAAATAATTGCTTTTTGACACATTTATTTTAATATGAAGAAAATTAACATTATTGATCATGTGTGCTTTTATTTCTGAAGACCGTTTCCTGATGGGTGTTTTTAAAGTGTGTTCTCCTCTACATGTTCTAATTTTTTTTAAAAAAATTATTTATAATAGTTTTATGGGTATGAATGTATTATTCATATTTCAAAAAGTATTTCATAGCATTATCATGGTTCTTTCAATGTTTATTGCATTACTTGAAGGACTGTCTTGGCACAGACATCTTGAAAAGTAACATTTTAAGGAATCTTTGTACTATCTTGCATTATTTTTAGTATCATAAATTTTTTAGAGTATCATTGTAGTATAACATTAATATCTTTGAGTCACTTAGAAAATATTTGGATGTTTTAATTAAGGTTGTGATTTATTATATCTTTGCAAATCTCAATAAGATTTGGCTGTCCTTACTTTATTTATTAAATAATTTCATTTTCTTTCATAACATGAAATCTGAATAACATTATGCAACAAATTCATCCATATATTTTTAGCCTATCTAAAAACTTCCTTCTGTGCTCTATTGACCCATCCTTTCTAAACAAAATGGTGATGATTTATATCACTTTATCTTTAGAATGTATTAAAATAACTAGTTATTTTGCTTTTGCTGTAATTTCTTACCTGTTTAATGTGTGTGTGGTGAAACTTTGATGGTTTATTTCTAGTTCTAAAAAATGATATTGTCATGATTTATATTGAGATAGCTTTAAATATGTAATTTAATTTAAATAAGATAAATCTATTTGAAGAGTATGTCTTTGCATAGGTAACAGCATGTTGGTACCTTCCTTTTTATTTTTTTACTTCTTTTATGTCTCTGTTGAGTTTAAAGTGTCATTTCTATAGTTATTCAATGTATATATTTTGTTAATATTATTTTTATATAATCTTGTTGAATGCAATAAGTGGACAAGTTGTCTTATTTTTAAGAATTAACTTCTGCATATAGGGAAGCTACTGTGTTTCTATACCAGTAATGTGAACAACTAGCTATCTTAATAAATGCTGCTATTTTAATGACTTTGAGTGGATATTCTTGTCTTTTTTAAACTCACTTAATCACAAAATATTATTTGTTACACAACTATTTTAATCCGCATTCTGTTGTAAGCACTGGAAACATATTAGCAGATAAGACTAATTATTGCAGGCTTTTATTAGGTTGGTGGTAGAATATAGAAAATGAAAAATAAAATGCTTATTTCATTGGGTGTTCATCTGTTTCAAACACCTGAAGAAATATAATAAGATTATACATATCTATTGTGTTATGCAACATGGAGTTCATTGGTAAACTTGAAAAGAGAACTTGTGTATGACAAAATACAGGAATAAAATCAATAGACAAAATCTATAATGGGTACCAATCATTATAGGGAGAAGAAAACAAATATAACAAATATAAACTCTTTCTAAATTTTTTCCTATAAATGAAATCAGAGAATTGGAGTGGTAATGAGTAGTTCTGTATACGTGTGCAAAATGCCAGGACATATTCATCTGTTGATAGAAGAGCATCTAGAGAGAAACAATTTGATGATTAAGAATGGGGGCCGGGCGCCGTGGCTCAAGCCTGTAATCCCAGCACTTTGGGAGGCCTAGACGGGCGGATCACGAGGTCAGGAGATTGAGATCATCCTGGCTAACACGGTGAAACCCCGTCTCTACTAAAAATACAAAAACTAGCCGGGCGAGGTGGCGGGCGCCTGTAGTCCCAGCTACTCTGGAGGCTGAGGCAGGAGAATGGCGTAAACCAGGGAGGCGGAGCTTGCAGTGAGCTGAGATCCGGCCACTGCACTCCAGCCCGGGCGACAGAGCAAGACTCCGTCTCAAAAAAAAAAAAAAAAAAAAAAAAAAAGAATGGGAGAGATGGCACCTACAGCAGTACAAACCTTCAGCAACTTAGAAAAGATAAGACCCATCAGGTGTGGTGGCTCATGCCTGTAATTCCAGCACGCTGGGAGGCCAAATCAGGCAGATCACCTGCGGTCAGGAGTTCGAGACCAGCCTGGCCAACATGGAGAAACCCTGTCTCTACTAAAAATACAAAAATTAGCCAGTCATGGTGGTGGGTAGCTGTAATCACAGCTGCTCAAGAGGGTGAGGCAGGAGAATCTCTTGAACCTGGGAGGTAGAGGTTGCAGTGAGCTGAGATAATACCACTACACTCCAGCCTGGATGACAGAGCAAGACTGTCTCAAAAAATAAAATAAAATAAAATAAAAAGATCCTATGAAAATGTAACTTTATAACTTTTGTCAAAAGGTAAGTTTTAACTTTTAAACATAATAATTGGAACAGAAAAAGAAACAGGAAATATTGAGCAGACGAGTGCATGTTGTATTTATTATGGTAGAAAAATAAGAAAATTCCTGTTGGATTGTTTCTATTGTTTCAATGAAGTATTTTTGAAAGTCATTCTCTGAGAGTGAGAGGCAAGGAAAAGGGATATATGCAGAATGACAAATAGGTTTCTGAGGTCATTATCCTGTGAGCTATTGGGTGAGGAAACACAGATAAGGAACACATTTCTCAAATCTCTATTTGAGATCCTCTCTATGCTTTGCTCAGGCAGTGTGCCTCACAAGGTCTTCTTTCCTTCACATAGCAATAAAAAAATTTCAGCGTTTTGTCTCAAATTTTGAGTTTTGATGTTATTCTTCAACAAATTTAGCTTTCAGTAATATAGATTTTTTTTTTTTCCTTCTGAGACAGAGTCTTGCTTTGTTGCCCAGGCTGGAGAGCAGTGGCACAATCTCAGCTCACTGCAACCTCTGCCTTTTAGGTTCAAGCAATTCTCCTGCCTCAGCCTCCTAAGTAGCTGGGATTACAGGCGCTCACAACCACACTCAGTTAAGTTTTGTATTTTTTAGCAGAGACGGGGTTTCACCATGTTGGCCAGGCCGGTCTCAATCTCCTGACCTTGTGATCCGCCCGTCTTAGCCTCCCAAACTGCTGGGATGACGGGTGTGTGCCACTGCACTCAGCCTAGATTTTTTCTTTTTATTACAGTCATTCCATGGGATACTCAGAGAAACAGGCACACTAACTTAAACACTTGTGCTCAAACTACAACCATCTTCTTTATCCACTGCTAGGTGAATCGATCTCAACAATTTTCTGTGCTTATTTATTTTCCGTGAGTTAACTTAATGTTTTGTTTTGGAGGTGGACCATTTGATACATTCTCATGCCAAGTGTGTTTTACTTCCCTTGCTTTCTGTTTATCTAATTGTAGATATTATTATCTCAGATGTTTTATGTTATCTTGATAATTTGAAGTCATTTAATTGCATAAAGATAAGCTTCAAATGGAACACACAGAAAAGGAAGGCCAATGAATCTCCAGTTGAATGCATCCCCCAAGATTGATGGTTGTAGATACTTTAGAGTAATATCCATTTTGTGAAAAGTCAATTAATCATACTTTGCCTTGGGTACCTCAACAAACATTGAGGTCATCTTTGTTCTGTCAAATTATTAGGGAATATTACCTTGTATAGCTTGTGTTTTAGGGTCATAGAGTTCATTGATCACATGGCCACTTCAGATACTATTTTGTAATGGAAATCAAGACATACTTGATTATAACTTTTGGCCAATTATAGTGACCTTTATCGTATTTGTCATGTGATCATTCATATCAAAGCTGCCATGTCTTCCTGACAAAATTCTGCTTCCTAAGTGAAATTTCATTATAATCTTAATGCTGGTGCTTTCCTTGGTAAATGACAAAATTTTACAAATGGTGTCTTTACATAACAAGGAGTCCACTGTGATAAAATGCTCATAAGGAAACATCTTTCTAATATCAGAAAGATGTTATCTGTAGAGAGGCTTAATAATAGCATTATTGATGGACAGATTGCCCAATGATTCTGGAAAGAAATTTCAGAAATAATGATTTGTATGATACATAAGAATAGGCCTTGAGAAGCCAGGACACTTGCCTAGGAAAACAAGAAAATCTCCACACTTTTTGCCGAAATTTTCTATGAGAATTCAGTGGTGATGAAATGGTAAAAGTATCAAACAAAACCAGATAGAAACATTTTCAAGAAGGGCAGTAGACATGCCAATTTAAACTTCATCTATAATGAACACAATCCTAGAAATACTGTAAATATTAAACATTAACTGGAACCACATACAGAGGGACTCTTTAAACATCACCAAATAATAGCCTCCCTCTGTGGGTACAATAATTCACTAACAACATGTTTATTTTCTAGTTAAAAGTATTCTCCTGTTAACAAGCTACTGTACTCACAGTGGCTAAAACTGTCATATTACATTTTTCCCCAGCTAGTACATTTCAACATACATTTTACTATGATAGTTATGATGTAAAGTTTTGTCTCTTACTCAGATACTCAGTGTCCAAACCATCTACAAATCTTGGGAAAAGTGAAAAGAACAAATAGAGTTTAAAGCTAAATTTATCTAAACTGTCATACGTCCTTAATCTCTGATGATCCAGCATACTATGATTCACTTTCATATCCTTTCATTCTTTCTTCACAAGAAGTCACAGATTACCCCTCTCAAGGTCACTGACTGTCCCATGCAAATAAAAACAAATCCCTCTGTACTTGTTTTCAGTCTTCTGCAAGTTGGTTAGCTAAATATTTTAAAGCACTAATTCACATCAGTCCTATCATGGAGTCCTTCCTTTCAACCATCAAATCATCCCCTGTATAACCTATATCAGGTGATCTGGTATTCTGGGAAAGACATCAGAGAAATACTGATTTTGGACATTGCTGGAGAAATATACTCTATCAGATATCCTTGATTAATTTGTAAACAATTAAAGTACAAGGAATTCATACTTGGATATGTGTTAATCAACTAAAACAACTTCTCCCATTATTAAAGTAAAAGAAATAAAAAATTACACCCACAGAAGAGTAAAGCAAGTTTCTCCATTTAGAGAGGTAAACTACAGACTCACATCCTTGGAGTATGTATAGGGTAGATAGTTCTTGCTCAATATCAATTAGAACAAGAGAGTCCTTGAACTCCCATTGTCTTATCTTCTCTGTACACATTTGCATTTTCCCTTTTTAGGTATCTTTTTCCTCTGTCCTTGTTTAAGACTCTCCATTTAATCCCAGATGCCACAAGTCTTTAAATTTTGATTTCTCAAACTATTGGTAGTGTGTGCAATTTATGTAATTCTGTGTCTTGTCTGAGAAAAGACAAATGAGTGAACCAATAATGGTAAGTTGCATTGGTTCAAAATGTTCAAGCATAGAAAAAAATGAGAACATCAAGGTGTATCCGGCAACCTTACCTATAATGGTACTCTTTTGAACACAAAGAAAGTTACATTTGCAATGGAATAAGATAAATAAGTATTCTTAGGTTGTAATAGTGACTGTTTTTCATGAAAACTCCCAGAGAAAATATACCTAGAAATCTACTAAAAATAGTAACATCTTTTGTGCATTTCTTAGTTTCTTTTTTTTTAATGTGAGAATCACTTCATTTTTAATGCCAATCCAGGTGGAAGGATTACTTTTCTGTGGCATAAAAAGCTATACCATTACAAGTCTATGACTTCCTAACTTTCTCAGAGAACTGTCTTCTTGCAGAGATGGGAAAAATAATATCCTTTTCTGGTAGTATAATAATTTTTACAACAGACTCCTGAGGATGGCCATCTTATCCATAGCAGTGAATGACACAAGGTGGTAATAAAAAAATCTATTCCTTTCTTGACCTAACATAATAAATACCTAATATAATAAATAGTAAAGCTTATGTCCTGGGGAACCACTCATGAGTTTAATTTTTTACTTCAATTAGTTATGGATGAAATAATAACTTCTGTTTTTTTTCTTATTTTTTATGCTTTTGGCCAAGCAGCAGGAAGTCTGTATTATTGCTGAACTTAAGTACCTGAATGAATACTACTATTAATATGGAAAATCTAGATCTGTACTAATGGGAAGGTAACTTGTCTAAAACTTATCTCATAAAAAAAAAAAAACCTATATAGATGAAAGAAAATACGGACTTAGGGAGTCAATGTCACTTGATTTCTTCAGCAAGACTGAAAAATCTTGTAATAGTTTAAATTATTCTTACTTAGCTTATATCCATTTGATATGCTACATAAGGCCTTTTGTACAACTATCATCACTAAATGGTTCTGTATATGATTCAAAGAAAAAAAGCAGTATAAAATTATGCTAATTAATACACAAATTGAAAATCAGAATTTCAGAAATGATGCGTTTGTCTTCTGGTCTAATCAACAACAGAGCTCTAGACAATACCTGATGATATTTCATATTTTCTGGGGCTTTGGCTGGGAGAGACAAAGAGGGTTGACTGAGAATAGAAAGTTTCTGACCTACTAGGAAAGGACTGATTTTTCTTCAGCTGTAGTAACACATACAAGAATTATTTAAAATAATTGTACTTATTTAAAACGGTTGTAAATGATCCGTGACAATTTGGCATCAGTAGCCAGGCTTTTGAGAGTCATCTTCATGCTTCTGAAAGTCAGCCAATCCATAAAGCAGCACTCCAGTTAATATATTTGAAATCTTTGAATTTCATACTTGTAAATATCAACTGCCCACTTTGCTCAAACAGTGCCTTACAAGCGTGCCATACAGCACTCTCTTCATTACTGAATAATACATTCAGCTTGCCTGCTTGCCTTCCTTCCTTTCTTTTTTTCTCCTTTTTCTTTGAAAGACATTTAAATTTGGCTACCTCTTTGTCATCCACATTTCACTATGCAACTTAGTTCACATAAGGTGATAGCCTTCCAAAACAGACATGAAAGTATATGCTACACATGCCTTTGTTTTTATATTTATATGTACCTATATATTTGAGATTTTTACATAAGTGATAAAAATTATAGCAGTTACATAATATAATTAATGCATGATATTGTGTTTTGTTTTTATAAATCAAAGAACTATACATAGAAATCTTGGTTCTGTTTCAAAAGACCTATAGGTCAGTAGTCTTCAGAATGGCAATGAGATTCGTCAAAGCCGACCATATGAAAGAAAAGGTGGTTTTTCATTTTGTTAACATTGACTACTGGAAATTTAGAGAAATTATTGAAAAAGAAAAGAAAAATTCAGCATGGCCTTGACCTATTTTAACACCTCATTGACATCCCATTGACAGCTCATTAAGAAGATCTTTTGTTCCCCCTTCAGGATTTTCTCAGGAAATCTATTTTCCTCCTTAAATGAGAACATTTGCCACAAAAATAGAGAGCTCTGTATGAAAGCCGAGAATGCTTTGGGGGCATGTGTGCGTTGGGAGAGAAGAGGATATCTGGCAAGGAATTCATTCATGTTATTGTGCTTGCAAAAGCTGAAATACATCAAAGGAAATAGAATCTCATGATCTTATCCTAGAGAGATGCCAGCTCCAGGAGAAGAAAACACTTAAGTGCTTTAGTTAGACGCACAGTATAGGTCAGTTAAATGCAAATTGTAAAACACAAAGGTTGGTTTTAATCCACTTTGCTTGCTTGGAATAAAGCTTTAAGCCTCTCAAAATTCAGAGAGGCTCATATATTTAGAGCTAGTTTAAATCCTATTAAACCAAAGAGGGATTATGCAGATTAATAAAAATGGGGGTATTTTTGTTTGTTTATTTGTACATAATATTCTCTGAACTATTCTTAATTATTGGAGTCTTCAGTTTGAGTTCTCAGTTTCAGTTGACCCTGAAATTTTACTATTTAGACAACCCTTATAAACTGGATGAAAAAGATTGATAGTTAACCCTTTTAAGTGACACATGTTACCTAGAATGAGGTCATTAAAATATTTTGCTTATAGCTGTATATAAGAACATATAAAGAATAAAAATTAATTTTAAAGATAAAGCTACATAGGCCAGATTCACCAAAGCATTTGCACATTAGATGAGAAAGTTTGCAAACTTTATTTCATTTCTCAAAAAGGGTATATGCTTGTGTATGTGTATCATATATATATGGTCTGTATGTTTGTAGAATAAACTTCAAAACAATATATTAATATTATACATTAATTATATTAACATTAATAATGCATTGACAGCTCTTAAAGTGATTTTAATTCTGCAAAACCATTATATGACTTGCTTCTTATAATGGGATAAGGACTACTAAATTAAGGAAATATGGATATGTATATATATACACACACACACACACACACACATATATGAAGAGAGATTTCTGTGCCTAATATTTATTTAAAACCAAAATTGACAATTAAAAAAGAAATGTGTTTTGATTCTTATCAGGATACAGAATTTAAAAGGTGTAGTCTATTTATTTAAATATTATTATGAGACTCCTCTATTATGTTTCAGGGATGGTACTAACCACTATGAACAAAATGGACTTTGCCTTTGTGGCATCCACTAATGGCAGGCGATTACTGATTTCTTCATTCATGACATAAATGAAGATCTGGACATACATGAAGATACAGAGGTATAAGCTAGTGGAAGTAAGTATCCATACTGGC
Organism: Trachypithecus francoisi; assembly: GCF_009764315.1. Classification (NCBI taxonomy): domain Eukaryota; kingdom Metazoa; phylum Chordata; class Mammalia; order Primates; family Cercopithecidae; genus Trachypithecus; species Trachypithecus francoisi. The sequence continues at coordinate 172,443,382 of NW_022681454.1, read as the reverse complement.
GTAGATTCAGTGTAGAAAGTACTAATAAAGTATAAATATATATCTATAAGCATAATATATAGATATACTAAAACATTTAAACTTATTCAGTGTTTAAAAGTAAGTTGTGCTCTTCTCTTAATTGTCTTACTGGGTTGCATTATTTCTAAAGAGGACCATGATTTAAGGCTTATATTTTAAAATACTTCCCAAAAAAGACATTGTTATTAAAACGTGGCTGTAGAGGCCAAGTGGGGAAAAATGGTAGACAGAAATACCTTAGAGGACAGTTTTGTTGTACACCATTTGACCTTCAATAAATGCATGGATCTGCTACTGAAAATGTATTACTTATGTCAAAGGAACAGTAATTAAACCGCTCCCTCTAAGTTTTTTTGATAGGTTATTTTCAGAATAAATGGTTGAGGCTGAGAAAGGGCACTTGGCATGTAAGATCCTTACCTTTAGGATATTATTCTCCCTGATTTTTCTATTCTATATGATATCTTTTTTCACTTTTACGCCATTTTAGAAAGAAGTTTTCTGCTACTTTAGCAAAAGACTTTAGAACCACATAGAAATGGTAAGTTGTTCCTAAGGTAGATTTAATTACTTTGACCACTGAATTTGGTCATTAAATAGAAATGAGAAGTGATTAATAAAGAGGACACACATAAACCCTAAAGAAAGATGACAGATGTAACAAGTTGTCAAGGTAAAGAGGGCAAATTTTCTATTTTGACATTGAATAATGAAAAATATATATATCATAAAGTCAGTGTTTTATAAAATGGTTCAAAATAATCATTATCTGTTTACTTGTGTTATTGTGTGTATAAAATATAAATATAAATGCATCTTATATGTGGATATATAAATATGTGTGTGTATTACACTTTCTGATCATGACCTACAATTTTCTCTTTAAAGAACAAGTAATTCATGAGCTAAATCCTGGCAAATTTTTAAAGGAACTGATAAAAATTGAATGAATTCTTCATTTAACAGTAATTATTAATCACTTCTAAAACTCTTTTATAAAAATCAAATTTAATTGATTTTTCCATTAACTTTCAGGTTTATCTTCATTGTGTCTTAGCATACATGTCTATAGCATGCACAAAACTTGCTGCACTCAAGGTAACAATTTTGTAAAATTTGCGATAGTACCACTTTTTAATTTGAAAGTCTACCAGCAGCAGATTTGAAAAAGAAAGGAACTAGGCTCAGGCAAAATAGTTATCAGACCTCATAATTTCAAACTGTATACACTCCTGCCACATTTTCTTTTTAAAAAATCCTGCCATTTCCCTTCACTTTTCATTCTTCCCTTAACATGCTTTATATTTTGTTTCAATTTCTGTAACTATTTTCAGTCGGCCTGTATCTTTCCCCCACACTGTGTGTTTACAAATTATGAACCAAGTGTAAATGGTTAGCTCATGAAAACATCGTTCACACTGGCCAGGTGCAAAGCAGTTAATCACATAGACTTTCTTGTGTTCCTTTGTTCACTCATTCATTCTACAAATACTTATTAAGGACCTACTATGTACTAATTACTGTGATATCCTGAAAAAAATGATAAATAACACAGCTTCTGCCCTCAAAGAACTTGCAGTCTCATGAGAAATAGAGGAACGTAGGTAGTTAATACAATACAACGTGACTAACCAATTATGGCAGTAATGAAGCCATGGGGATAACAAGGGAAAAAGGGTGAAAGTCAGGAAAATACTTACAAGAGTTTATATTTGATCTGAATCTTAATAGATGATTGGTAAGTACAAATATAAAAAGAAATGGATGAGAACAACCATTTCCAGGCAATAAAGAAAGAACGAATATAGGAAAGAAGACCAAAAAAAAAAAAATTGCACACAATTCCATAATATTTCAGAGGACGATACATTAATAACAAGAAATAAATACCATGGTAATTGACAAATATCTGTAGGTATGCAATCTCCTGAAATACCTAACATAACATTGGGCTTTTTAAATTAGTAGATATGAAAAGAAACAAATTTAACACATGTAGATTTAACAAATTTTGTTTTCCAATTGAAATGTCATAATTCAAGGTATTCCCATATTATATCATGAAAAATATAAACTTTTTTTTATCTCACTTTAAGTTCTATGGTACATGTGCACAAGGTGCAGGTTTGTTACATACGTATACATGTGCTATGTTGGTGTGCTTCACCCATTAACTCGTCATTTAAATTAGGTATATCTCCTAATGCTATCCCTCTTCCCTCCCCCCACCGCCTGGCAGGCCCTGGTGTGTGGTGTTCCCCACCCTGTGTCCATATGTTCTCATTGTTCAAGTCCCACCTATGAGTGAAAACACGCGGTGTTTGGTTTTGGTTTTCTGTCCTTTGCGCAGAATGATGGTTTCCAGCTGCATCCATGTCCCAAAGGATACATGAGTTGAAGATTTAGATGATAAAAAATACCTAAATGTATAAAATTATCAGAAATGACCTTGGAATTATCAACCTCACTTCTATAGTTGTAATATAGAAAACATTTATTTAATGAAAATCATTATTTTATTATAAGGTCCTTCAAAAGACATACCTACTTACTATGGATAAATAAATGGAAGAGTCACTTGGTTGCAGAATAAGTATTCACATTATTTGATTGTAACTAGAGACCTTGATTTTAAAAATATATTTTAATCAAACACTGTATTTTTCCCCCCTCCTTTCCCTCTAACCCTTTCATTCCTTCCCTCTCTAGACACTCCCCTCTGGCAATATATGCCTATCCAATTATGGTTTTGCTTAAGACATTCCAGAGGCCAATCTTCAACAAACTAGGCATGGAGCTCTGATTGTCCAGTCCTTGCCCATTTGTTTGAGAGAGTGGCAAACAATTAGTTCAGCACTATCCTGAGAAGTCAAGAAAACACCAACCAAACCTGTGGATGGCTGATTACACAAAATAGACACTGGAATAAAGAGTCACAGATCTTGGACTCTGCACTACTCCTTCGTGTTTTCCATACCAAGTTTCCCTTTAAAAACTCCATGGAAAAATTTTAAATTTAAATTTTTTGCAACTATAGTCCACCATCACCTCCATTTGCTTGGCTCTCAGAATTAACCTGCTTTTCCTCCCACCAGCCCTTCTCTCTTCTATTTGGATTTTAAGCATTGAGCAGCCAAACCTAGGTTCAGTTACAAGACGACTAATATTCTAAGAAACGTATTACTAAGAAGTAGCTAATTGGTTGAACTTAAGTTTAAATAAGACAATCTGGTTTCAGGGCACATGCCATCTTTTGTTACTCAAATTACCTAACCTCAAGCCTAAAAGAGTGTGTTTTTCAACTATGTGTGTAGGTGAGTTGTGGTGGTCAGGAAGGAGAATCCTACAGTGAAATAATACGGGGAGTCACACTACAGAAACACATAACTGGTGCTCCTCCAGTTGAAAGATGATTGGAACCTGCTTGTCAGGAATTATGACTTAACCTCTGCAGTTCATGGTGAAGAATCCAAAGTTCACTAAGAAGTACCTATTACTATCCTAAATTTTTTAAGAGTATTACACTGAAAATATCGCAGTTTTGGTTAACATTTTTTTTTTTACAATTTACTCCTTTATATAGTACAAATAAAATGAAACAACTTGCATGCAGTAACAAGTTTTTTTAATGTTTTGCTAATCGATAATGACAAAATATAATCTTTCAAAATTTATCAGTTGCAATTGATTTAATAAAAATGTTATCAATTATTAATACTTCATTTTTAAACATCAAATTTTTATAGAATATATGCTACTTCTTTGCTTATACAAGGCAATAATTCTATTTAGTGTCTTTGTTTGTCCAAAAACATCACAGTAAACATTATAGATTAGCCCATTATTTTTAGGAAATGTTTCTCAATGTTTATAGTGTTCAATTATCAACTGATTCTTGAATGCAAGGACAAAGTTATAATGTTTTATCTTAAATACTTACACATGAGAAATTTAGCTAAAATTTTCCCCAGCCAAAATACTTCAACAGTGGTTACTGATTTTAATAAAGCATTTTCAACACATAGTCAGGTTTTTAATACTCAATACTTACTAGTAAATACTGATAAATTTGTGTAGCATGTAGTTGTTGAAAAAGAAGTTTTAAGAAGTGAAATTATAATTATTGACTTCTATTTGCTTACTATCTAAAGATACTGAAAATCATCTAAGTTCATCTGTTAATCACTGTGTATATTAATAGATTTAGTTTTATCCTTGAAGAGTTGTCCATTTGCTCCTAGCAAACAAGAAAATTGTTACCAGAAAAGCAGTCTTGCCTTAAATATCTGTCTGTAATTTGAAGTACAAGGTGCATGATACCATTTATAATTCCTATCATAGGCATGAATTTTCTATTTGAGGTAATTTTTTTAAGAAATAAAACAAGTCTTTGAAATGTTAAATATAATTTTAATTATATAAAAGTCTCATATTTAAGCAAAGACATTTAAATGGCCATTTTAAAACTGATGAACACATACAGAGAATGTATTCACTTATGCTTTAGGAAATGTAGTACTTGTCCAGGCATCTTATGCACCTCATGGCATTCAAATGCCATGTTAGGATTTATATCACGTAGCACATATTTGGTTATAATAAAAAGCACAATTCAAACAAATTTAGGCAGAACAGGAGAATTTATTAACTTGACACTGGTATCTCCTAATACTCAAAGACAGAACTATACCTCTATTGCAAAAATAACTGGACCTATGAACTAGGATGTCAGGACACCTTGACACTGCTGTCTCTTTTACTCTTCTTTTTAGTCTCTTACCTTTTGAGCTTTTGACTCTTTTTCTTTTATCTCTCTTAGTAAAAGTGGTTTTATTCACATAATAAAAACCATACCTATGGATATATTTCAAATAAAATAATAATCTTGTGCCCTTAATAATATCTAAAAAGTCCAAGCATATTTTAAACTGAATAACAAATATGGAATGTCCAATAAACAAAGGAATATAGATTAATCAATACATGTTTACAGGTCACTGGTACAACATGTGTTCAAAAATACTGGTGGACCCATATCTCCTATATTACATCAAAATACTACTAATTGCACTCACGATTTATTCTGACAGGCAGTAAGGGACAAAAACATTTAAACATTTTTCCAAAGAGTTACCCAATTACATCAGCAAGTGTTTGAGTAATGTTGAATCTTAGTTTGTTTGAACTGCTGTAACAAAATACCATAACATGATAAGCCTATAAACAAGGTAAATTTATTTCTCGCAGTACTGATAATCTGGAAAGTCCAATGTCAAGATAACCAGCAGATTTGGTGTTGGGTGAAGACCCACTTTCTAGTTCCTAGATGGTACCTTTTGGAGTGTCCTCATATCTTGGGAGGGGTGAATAAGCTCTCTGGTGCTTCTTCTATAAGAGCACTAATTCCATTCATAAAGGTTCCACCCTCATGACCTAATCACCTCCCAAAGGCCCCCACCTCCTAATACTATCACCTTGATGGTTGAGATTCTAACATATACATTTTGGGATGTCCATTGCATTCTGAGTCTGGTCTCCCAAATACACGTCCTTCTCACATGCAAAATACATTCGTTTCATCCCAATAGTTCCAAAAATCTTAACTTGCCCCAGCAACAACTCAAATGTCTAAGTTCAAATTCTCATCTACAGATGGATGAGACTCAAGATATGTATAATTCACTGTGAGGCAAATTTCTCTCCAGCTATGAACCAGTAAAATTAAGCATATTCTGTGCTTCCAAAGCTCCATGGTGGGATGGGCATACAAGTATACTCTATCCCACCCAACTCATGGTGGGATAGAGTATACATTTCCATTCCAAAGGGAGAACCAGAACAAAATAAACAATTGGTTCTAGTAAGTCCAAAACACAACAGAGCAAACAAAATTAAATCTAAAGGCATAAGAATCAACTTCTTTGGCTCAGTGTTCTGCCCACCAGGCCCACTGGGCTATGGTTCCACCTCCTGGACACATGGAAGTGGAGGTGCTACCTTCCCGACACACTAGGGTGATGATCTCATGTTCCAGAATCCTGGGGCAGCAGCTTGGCTCCCATGGCGTTGGGTGGCTCTGTCCCTTCAGTGGCTTTACACTTAGGCTCTGCCTCCGCAGTGGTTCTCTATGGTGGCCCTACCTGTATGATAGCTCTGTGCTTCGGTTACGTACCTTCAGTTCTCCTGAGCTGGGCTCCTGTGCAGCTGGCACTGTCAGTCTGAGGTCACAGGGCAACCTACTCCCATGACTTTGCTGGGCATTTTCCTAGTGGGGACTGTCTATGGTGGTCTTGTGCTCATTGGGGCTTTTGCACTTTGGGCTTGTGATGGGGGTAGCAGCTCTGCTGATTTCTGAATTTGCTTTGGGGTCATTCTTTCTTTGTCTTGGACAATAGGGCCCACCTTCTGTTTATATGGCTAACTAATCTCTTTATTGAATTGTCAATTTTTTGGCCATATACTTGGTGTTCTCTCCCAAACACACTGACTTATTCTTTACAATATAACTGAGCTGTGACTTTTCCAAATCTTTAATTTCTGGTTTTCTTTTGATTGAAAATCCATCTTTAAATCACGTCTCTCTTTATGCATTTTACTATAGGCAGTCAAAAGAAGCCAAGCTGAACCTTCCATACTTTGTTTAGAAATTTCCTCAACCAGATAATCAATTTTATTTCTCACAAGTTCTATCTTTCACAAAACACTGGAACACAAACACAGTTCAACCAGTTTCTTTGCTGTTTTGTAATAAGGATGACCTTTCCTCCTTTGTCCAATAACATGTTCCTTATTTCTGGATCATCTTAATAGCCCTTGCCATCTATATTACTATCAACATTCTGTTCAGTGCACTTAGGTATTGTCTAAGAAGACTGAGGATCTCTCTATAGCTCTCCTCGTCTTCTAAACCCTCACCAGAAGCACTCTTAACTGGTCTTTCATGATGATGTTTGCCCTAGACTAAAACTCAAAACTCTTCCAGCCTCCACTCACTACTCAGTTCCAAAGCCACTTCCATATTTGTTTGTTATAGCAACATACCACTCCTGGTAACAATGTTCTGCCTTGGTCTATTTGGGCTGCTATACAAAATATCATGAACTAGTAGCATAAAAACAACATAAATTTATTTCTCACAGTTATGGAGTATGGGATGTCCAAAATCAAGGCACCGGCATTTTCTGTGTCTGGTGAAGGGCCACTTTCTTTCTGTTTCATAGATGGTGCCCACTGACTGTGTCCTCACATGGTGTAAAGGAAAAACGAACCCTTTGAGGTCTCTCTTACAAGAGCAGTGATGGCACTCATAAAGCCTCTGACCTAGTCACCCTCAATCTCCCTCTCTTAATACCATCATTTTGTGTGTTAAAATTTCAACATTACAAATTTGTGTGGTACATAAACATTCAATCCATTGCAGTTACTTTTCTCTAAGCATGCCAGTTCCACGGCATGCACTAAGATCTGTTTCTATCTCTTTCTTGTGCCTATATGACATATTGTAATCTACAGTTAAGAAATTCCTGGGAATCGAATAAAGCATTAAAAAACTTTATTTTAAAAATATGCCATAGTTACCATGATGTAGTTTATAAAATATCTTAACAAAATGTTAAGATAAAAATAAGCAAAAAAAATCTTTATATATTTTGTGCTATTAGATTAAATTAAATTAGTGAATTTCACTAAGAAAGTCCTCTCATAATCACATATGGCAGTTTTACAATTACCTGTTCATTTGCTAAAATATACTGTACTTATAGAACTATTGATTTATTTTGGCTTTGCCACTTGCTTAAAGCCATAATCCTGTGCAGTTAATATTTGGATAGTTAACTGGGCCAAACTTTCTTATTCTTATTAATTATATTTTTAAAATAAAATATATTTTATTTCCTTTTACCTATTGTATCTATAATAATCAAAAATGGTATTAGTCCATCCAAATTTTATTTCTGCCCATCTAATCTCTAACAGTTGAATCTCCAACATCAAATCTCTAACAGTTCTATTTTTATGCTAAGTTATGCTGTTTAGTGAATAAGGTTTCAAGACTGTTATAACGTCATTTGGCTTCATTTGAACTTGCAAGTTTACCAGATTTCTTTTGACTGGTGTTTGCCTTGTTTACTATAGTTGCCCTGAATCCTAAAGACTCGTAAGAATCAACTGGAAATCTAAAAAAAAAAAAAAAAAAAAAGTATGAAAGAAAAAAAAGAACAGAAAAAATGTTTGGAAGACTAGGTCATACCCCAGGCCAAGGTTAGTGTCTCTGGGAGGAGGACAGGGATTACACATTTTTCAAATGTCCACAGATAAATCGAACATTAATTTTGTGACAATCACTATCCTAGTACATGCTTGCACTTCTTCTTCTTGTGGCACATTTTGCTTAATTGTGTTTCTTATAAAAAGAAGGTAATTGCTTTTCAGGATGGATGGTAGGACATTTTATATTTTTTATAAATTATAAATTTATATAAAGTATAAATGAAGGTTGGATTCCAATAATTGAATCTCAGGTTTTAAAAATTCCTTTTGTAATTATTTTTTGCCTTTTTTTGTCTTTAAAATTTTTCTATTCTTTTATATTTTTAAGAGTATGTGGGATAATCATTTGGTGATCTTATTAAGTTCAGTTTTTTGGACTCCATTGTTAGAGTCTGTTTCAGTAGATCTGAGATGAGGCCCAGAGCTGTAACTTACTAAACAAATATGGTGGTCCTGATACAGATGCAGATCTAAAGTGAGGAGCACTGGCCAAAGGCATACCTTCTTCTATCTCCTTTAATCAGAGCTCAGAAGTTTCCCCATTTGGAAATAGAAATCCCAATAGGAAGGAATTGTTGTTCAGAAAGTTCTTCTTTGCAGCAGTTCTACCTCAGTTACCTCTACTCTATTCGACACTCTGTATAAGGTTGTTTCCTGTTAGAAAAGACTAGAATGTTTGCAACAATAAACATACTTTATTAAACATGAAACAAGAACAATGAGGAGATGTGTACAGACTATAAACACAGCTGTGTTTTCTGGTGAAAATATGCTTCTTATTCTATGCTTTGAGTTTTTTTCTCTCCGACTTGAACATATATTAACTTTGAGAATTCAATCTTGTATACATTTAGGCAGAATCCTTTCCCAGACTCTTCCAAGTCTTTTCCTTTTTGGATATAAGATTTCTAACACACTGATTTTCACGATGTGTGAGTAAGAAAGTGTGCTATGTGAGAAGCGTGTTATCCCAGAATAAACCTTCTGCCGACAATACTTCATTTCACTTTCTTATTTGCTTTAATACAACTGTTTATATTATATACCTTCTTAAAATTGTATGTTCAGCATTTCACAAAGTGGTATTTCATTTCTGCCTGAATTAAAAATGTCTCTATTTTAACCTAAATACATGTCTTCTTGATTTATTATATCACAAAACAGGAAATAAATTGCCTTCACATTTTTTCTAGTCTATTATATTAAATATTATCAACGTATACAGAGATACACATGTTTAGTTCTACCATGAAGAACCATATTATTCACATTTATAATGAACATACATTTATTTTTTGTTAATTTATAAATGTATAATTCTGAGATAATCAGGTTATCATGTCAGTAGTTTTTAATCAAATGTGATTTTTAAAATTAAAATATTTTAAAGTAATTATGACAAAGATTTTTAGGACTAAAGAAACTATTTTCACTGTCTGCTAATTTTCAAGATAGATTTTTATTAATAGAGTTCCTGATGAAAGTGCATGCCAAAGGGATATTGATTTTCATGTTCTAATTATGTTCAGTACAAATACAGAACATTCAGTAATGTTTTCCTATATTGTTTAAAATATGTTTATGTGTGTGTGTGTATATATATTTATGTATATGTGTGTATCTATAAATGTACATATATAAAAATTATGCCTTAGGCCAGGCACATTGGCTCACGCCTGTAATCCCAGCACTTTGGGAGGCCGAGATGGGTGGATCACGAGGTCAGGAAATCGAGACCGTCCTGGCTAACACAGTGAAACCCCGTCTCTACTAAAAATACAAAAAATTAGCCGGGCATGGTGGCGGGCGCCTGTAGTCCCAGCTACTCGGAAGGCTGAGGCAGGAGAATGGTGTGAACCCGGAAGGCGGAGCTTGCAGTGAGCAGAGATCACGACGCTGCACTCCAGCCTGGGGGACAGAGCGAGACTCCATCTCAAAAAAAAAAAAAAAAGAAAAAGTATGCTTTATGCGTGTTGCTGCATAATATTGCTAACTGTAAAAAGTGGAACTGTGCTATCTTAAATAATGGAGAAAGTATAATTTCTCATAACTAATATTAAAATTAATCTGTTACGAATATTTGTAGGGGTAAGCTTTACCGTTTCAACTTGAGACTTTTTTTTCTTTCAAGAAATAGGCTAGAAAAATTGTAGTGCTGTTACTTTAATAACGCAGAGTTCTTTTATTTATTTATTTACTTACTTACTTACTTATTATTTTCTTTGAGATGGAGTTTTGCTCTGAGGCCCAGGCTGGAGTGCAGTGGCGCGATCCTCCTTCACTTCAACCTTCACCTCCCGGTTTCAAGTGATTCCTCTGTCTCAGCCTCCCAAGTAGCTGGGATTACAGGCGGGGGCCACCATGCCCAGCTAATTTCTCTAGTTTTAGTAGAGATGAGGTTTCACCATGTAAGCCAGGCTACTCTCGAATTCCTTACCTCAGGTGATCCACCCACCTCGGCCTCCCAAAGTGCTGGGATTACAGGCATGAGCCACCACACCTGGCTGCAAAGTTCTTTTATACAAACTGATTAAAATAAAATACATGAAAAATCAGTAAATGCAATGAATGAATCCTTTCATTTTTCATGCCAAAATGCACTTTCCTATAATAATATATGAAATTTTACATAAAACAGAACTTATGCATATTAATAGAGTTTTAGTATATTCTACAGGGTAATCACCACCCATGTTCTGTAAAACTTGCTTACTACTGAATTGAATTTTATTGTTGGCGTAACGAAAAAAGTACAATGACAGTGTGAGAAATGAAAGAAATATGTTGAGCGTTGAATGAGTCAAGAGAGATGGGTTAAATCAAATAATATCAAATATGACAGAAACAGAGTCAAATTAATCCCTCCTACAACCAAGAAAAACAAAACAAAATCAGGAGAGTCAGAAGAGAGAAGACATGATCTACCAAGAAAATCGGGAAGAAACAATTACAAACTTAATAAATATTAGTTCAAAATTGGTTTAAAAAAGACAGTGTTGCTAAAAGGATAATTTTTAATTTAAATTTGTCAATACAAGTAGATTCATGTTAAGAATGAGGTAATGGTCGTTGGTGTTATAATGGAATGTGCTGTGTAACACTATTCACTATTATTAGTTCCAAAATTGGGATGGCCAACTGAAATGTGGCCCCCTGGGTAATTGAGAATTTAGGTTGTTAAGAGATAACTTGTACCTTGCAGCAAGTTTAACATGTAAATCGCAGGCTTGTTTCATCACCCATTTTATTTTTCCTGTGCCTTATGTACTCTGGAAAGCCTATTAAAAAGCAAGTGTCATATAATAATCCATAACATCATATTCCAGGGAAACACAAATTTCCCTGGAATATGATATTGCTATTTTCTATGCCTTCATCTTTGTCCAGCAATTTAGAAGCAAGATCGATGAAATATTATATTACTACACTCACTAAAGAAATTAAAATTAAAGTGACCTTCCTATGATCATCCAGGTTGAACATTTCCTCCAGTGTCTAATGCTTAAAATCTGTTCAGTGACCATCATCCTAATACTGGCTGTTAGAATGAGAAAAAGATGGGCTGATTACTTTGAACATAGTATGTCTAGTTTTCCATTTTGGTGTTGGTCATATATTATTCCACAAAGAGATCTGAATGCTTTGACTGTTTATTGCTTCCTTCTAAAATTTGGCCATTATTACATTTATGATGTAAATTTAATGCCAGATTTTGAGATCTTGACTTTCAGAATTCTCACCTGAAGTAATCATTTGAGTGATGCAATTAATCGTTATGCACATCTATGCAAAAGATGGGTAATTTTAGCAGTCCACTCCATTTCTTCTATAATTTGATCATTCCACACACTTATCTTTCTTAAAAAAAAAATCTGCCTCCTCTTCTACTCAGATTTAACTGACTGAAGGCAGAGCACAGAGGCTTCATTCTCTTAGTGCTCTTGTGATCTTGTGAACAGTGACAACGCCAATCCCTTGCCCATTGCCCACAAGTGTAGGCTCATCATTGGTTGCATCTGCAGAGGAACTCAAGCTGAGATGTGCTCAGCTGCTCTTTGCCCTCATGCTGTATTATGCATAGCAGCCACTACGTCCGCCACTGCAGCCTGACTCCCCCCACCACTTACATCGTCTTATGGAGCCACCAAAATTCTGTATCATATACGAGATACCTACAGGATTGTCCAGAGCCATGAGGCCCGGAATTAGTCGACCTCTGTTGCCTGATCTCCGCAAAGCGGAGACAAGATGGCACATTTCCAGGTTCTTCATTATAAACTGTTCCCGCGCGCGCCTAAAGTTTTTCCCGCTCGTGCCTAAAGCTTTTCCCGCGCGCGCCTAAACTGTTCCCGCGCGCGCAAACTTTTTCGCGCCCAGGAAGATATGCAGCCTACGGCGCAGGCGCGATTCCGCGCCCGGGAAAATTACAAACCCAGGGCGCATGCGCGATTGTAATTTGAGTAAACCCAGCTCCGCCCCGCCCCTCCCCCCCCGTCACCGCCCTGGCCCAACCTCTTCCTCTGCCAGCCTATATAAGGCATTGCACTGCCACCATTAAACGAGACTCGATCAGGCTATTTGTGTTGTCTCCATTTCTCGTGTTTTCTTGTCTCCTCCATTCCCACTCCCCCTTCCAGGGTCCGTTCGACTGTCCTGCAGGACGGGACACAGGATAGTGAAGATACTGGGCTAACATTATCTACCCTATTAACAAAATACACAAACAGTTTCATGTTAAAACTCTGCCATTTGTTTCTGAGCTTCTGCGGTGGGGCATATCTCTACTTCAGGCTACCTGTCCTCAGAGTAGACAGTCATACTGGATGGCTAAAGCTGCAGACTCTTCATGGCAGAGTTCTAAGGTCACATCTTTGGAGCTAGTACAGACCTGCCTCCCCTATCCCTAAGCCCTGGGTTTCCCCCATTCTTTCTTCTAAAGGGAAGTAATTATATTACTTTTAACGGCGAGAATTTCAATTACTTTTGGACCAACCTAATAGCGAGAGACAGTTTCTTCCTGCTTTTTCTCAGAATTTTCCTGCCATCTCTCCCTATGGCTGGCTCCCTTCTTTCAGCACTCTGTTTCAATGTCAGCTTCCTGGTGCAATCTGCCATGAGCATTGCATGTACAATAATAGTCCACCACTCACTCCTTATTCTCTTTTTCTGTTACACTTTTTACCTCACACTTACAACCTAAGATATCATTTACTTGTTTACTTTAATTTTGTCTCCCCTTAGTGGAATGTAAATATAAAAATAACAGGTATTATTGTTTTGTTTGTTCAGTACTGATTCCTTATCATTTATAAAAGATCCAAGCTCATATTAGAGTTCAAAAATTAGTTGGTCAAGAACTTTTGCTTCAAGAACTGCTGCAGGAACATACCAGGAAAGCCTAGAGAATCCACAGACCTTTTGAAGGAAGTGGATTGCTCGTGCAGGACCCAAGAGACAGCTCAAATACCGTGAGTGCCCAAAGTGTGAAAGTGGGAAAGGGGGATCGTCTGCCCCTGAACACACACCTTCAATGGGGAACCTGAAGGTTCAGATCACAGGAAAAGGATTTGACCTTACCTGAAGCTGAGATAATTTAGAGAGCCGAGCTCAATACAGTAGTAGAGGAAACAGTGAGAAGAGTCCTGTGGGCTCTCTGGATCCCCAGGGAAGCCATTTCTGACCTTGTCTTATAGGGGTCCTTGGGGAGGGCTGCTAGAGGAACTGGGAAAAGACTACAGGGAGAAAGAAACCTTTAGCTGAACTTCGTAACAACTCCAAGTGAATGCAAAGATTTTTGGACAGATCTCAGGGGAGGGGGTGAATCTAGTGTACAGACAGACACATGCAGGCAGGGAGATATGAAACCTGGAAGCCCTGCTTGCTTTCTCAGCCAAGAGGCTGGTAGCCCAGAGCAAGTTCTCAGCCCGGCTCACCCACTGCTTGGAGACAAACTCAGTGCTGTTGGGGGTCACTGTGGAAGTGACACCGGCCTTTTGGGTTGCATGGGAGCTGCGTGAGGCCTGTAACTGCTGACTTTCCCCCACTTTCCTGGCAACCTGCATGACACAGCAGAGGCAGCCATAATCCTCTTGGGAACAGACCTCCATTGACCTGGCAACCACACCACCATCCCCTGCAAGCAGTAAAGAGTCTGAATAACATTAGACTTTATTTGATGTGTTCCAAAACTGTGAACACAAAAAGAATACATATAAACTATATAATGTGCACACAAGAAGGGATAAATGAAAATAATTTAAAAATCCATTAATCCAAAAGAAGTCAAAAAAGAAAGAAGAACGTTTTTTAAAGAAGGGTGTAGTGACAAATATGATTCCATAATACATTGTTAGATTTAAATCTACAGATATCCATAATCATAATAAATGTAAATGGGCAAAATTTTCTATCTATATTACAAAAAAATCTAATAAAATCCTATTTGCATAAAAAAATCTAAAGCATAAGGATACAGAAGGGTGAGAAAAGATATATTGAATAATGTTTAATTTTTGATAAATCTTTATATAGCTTTTACTATGAGAGACAATGTAAATAAAGGCAAAACTATTACATGGAATAAAGTTTTCACTATAAAATTCAGATGTTTGACTTATCAAGATGATACGCATTTCTGAACTTGTATAATACCCCAAATCAGTAATAGCTTAGACTGACTGAAGAAGGGAAGCAAGCCTCAGGCATGCGCATTGGAGGACCTGTCTCCTTCTCTACAGTGACCATTTCCCTATTAGGTGAAAAGAGTCCAGCGGGCCAAGAGGTTGCGCTCAAATGTAGTTAATGTCCACACTCACAACCATGTACTGGTTATGTCTTCTCTAGGTCATATTCCAAGGCCAAGTGGCCTCTTGATTAATTCAGTCTTCTGGAGGACTCACCATAATGGAAGCAGGGATGGAACGCAGCCGAAGCTGTGCTGTTTACATAAGTGAACAGACAGTATGACATGGAGCTGGTGCTGAAAAGAAAGAAAAGGGGACAGAGACCAGATTTCAGGGTCTGATCTGACCCTCCTTATAGGCCCTCTTCCCAGAAAGGAACTTCATGAACTTCATGAAATCCAAGAACTTAAAAAGTTTCTCTGCCTTTCCGGGTCATTAAAAATGTAATAATCTGTCAAGGGAGAAGGAGAGAAAATATTTTGTATAAGAGATTATTTGTTACATTTATACATTTTAATATTTAGGTATAGGATACAGCCCTCTACTTCTGCCTCAGACAAATATCAGGGACAGTTTCTGTGATAAATATAGTCTTGATTTTTATAAAGCAAAAATTAACAGGAGTATATGAAGAGATTAACACATTTTGCAAAATTTAATACATTTCTCTTTTTTTTTTTTTTGAGACAGAGTCTCGCTCTGTTGCCCAGGCTGGAGTGCAGTGGCACGAACTCGGCTCACTGCAAGCTTTGCCTCCTGGGTTGATGCCATTCTCCTGCCTCAGTCTCCCAAGTAGCTGGACTATAGGCACCTGCCACCACACCCGGCTAATTTTTATTTTTGTATTTTTAGTAGAGATGAGATTTCACCGTGTTAGCCAGGATGATCTCGATCTCCTGACCTCATGATCTGCCTTCCTCGGCCTCCCAAAGTGTTGGGATTACAGGCGTGAGTCACTGCGCCCAGCCAACACATTTCTTTTAGTAAGTAATAGATCAACTAAATATAACAATCGGTAAGAATTAAACAATTTGGGCTGGGCGTGGTGACTCACGCCTGTAATTCTAGCACTTTGGGAGGCTGAGGCAGGTTGATCATTTGAACTCAGGAGCTCCAGACCAAACTGGGCAACTTGGAGAAACCCCATTTGTACAAAAAATCCAAATATCAACCAGGTGTAGTGGCACGCACCTGTAGTCAAAGCTATTTGGGGACTGATATATGAGAATCACTTGAACCCTGGAAGCAGAGGTTACAGTAAGCCAAGTTTGCACCACTGCACTGCAGCCTGGGTGACACAGTGAGACTCTGTCTCAAAACAACAACAATAACAAAAATTAAACAATTTGAACAGAATTAGCCAGGATGCTCTCGGGGATACATTTTACAATGTAGACAACAGTTGTGAGGATAAGGAACATAAAACGATTAACTATGGTAATAGTTGCACAGCAATGTAAATGTACTTGACGCCATTAAACTGTACTCTTAAGAACTGTTAACATGGTAAATTTTATGTTATGTGTACTTTACTATAATAAAAATAAATTAAGAAACTTAAAAAATAGCCACTAACTGCTAAGCCATTGATTAAGCCTTAACAAAAGTGCAAGGTCTGCTATGACCTTTTCACCAGCTGACCACAATAAAATAAGTTGTAAGTCAGTAAAAACAAACAACCCACTCTCCCCAAAAACAATATATTTGAGAAATTAAAACCTTACTAAATATATGTTATGTATCATTCAATAAAGCGTAGTGAGACTTGGAAAATATTTGGAAAAATAACCACAACAAATACTAAATGTGAAATTTGGGGATTGGAGATAAAATGCAATTGAACAGATACACACAGACACATGTATGTATGTTTGTGTGTGCATTTGTATATATGTATGTATATATTTATTTATATAAGTATTTATTTTCAATATAGAAACATCTAAAATTAATTAGCTAGGCTTTCATTTTAAGAAGTTATAACAATTATAACAGAATAAGCCTAAAGAAACAAAATGAGAAAAATTAAATAAATCCAAATATCTTCTTGTGGACCATCAAAAATATTATCCCTTTATCAAGAAATGAATAAATCACAAATAATATGAGGAATAAGTAAATAGATTATGGGTATATTTTTACAGCACTGAAAAATGTATTATCTACAGCTCCAATTTTCAGCATACATGGAATATCAAGTAGATGGAATTTTACAGACAATATTCTACAAATTGCAGAAAAATATGATGTAGATAAAATTTTGACTTGCTGAAAATTGTAAAATTGAACAGCACTATTGGTATTAAAAACAGGCAAAACAAAACAATATGTATTTGTAGCCATCTATATGTAGACTAAAACTAGAAAGCAAAGCCAAAAATAAATCACAAAAATCAGGATCACTGTTATTCTAGGGTGGAGAGAAGGAGATATAATCAAGGCACACAGGGGACCTTAAATCTTCATTAACATTCTAATTTTTTAAGTTAGTAGGTACACAAGCATTTATTTAATTGTTATTCTTTAAACTATATATGTATTTTACACCATCTTTAGTAGACACATTTTATAGTAAGTTATTTTTAAAGAAATAAAATTGAAATTTGAAAATAAGCAGGTAGATTGCAAAGAATATAAACAAAACTAACAAAAACTCAGGAAAAAAGTTCAAAGAAAAATATTCTGAATGAATAAAACAGTATAATTCTGAACAAACTAAATGTAAGATAATTTTTATTAATAAATGAACAAAACAAGTAATATTGGATTAGTTTTTATATTGCTAAGGCCTTTTAAATACAGCAGCAAAATCAGAGGTACTTTATATACACTTTCCTAGTTTCTAAAAAAAAAGAAATACCTAGGTGTTTAATTTGTTTCGTTTTCCCTAGGGTATTGCTTATAAGATACTTTGCCAAATTTTTAATGATATGATATCAATGTTTCTGCCAGCAGTGTTTTACACCAGCTGTACTAGACTAATTATCTGGTTTCCTCCAGTGCCGAGTTTTGAAATAATTACAGCTTTTGAACACAAAATAGACACTATACCTTGGATAGACGAGGGTCCTGACTAATCCCTTCTTTAAAAAGTTGACCATCATTTTCATAAACGTATTTCATTGGTCCATTTTCACCTAGACCACAACAATCTTGTCCCTTTCATTATATCTGCAAATTTTATTTTTGAATATGTATACTCCTAATTGAATTAAAGGCATGCTTTGGCTAAGTACAGAATATATTTTACCTTACTACATGGTAATTACGATATTTTGTATCCCCCTTGAGTTAAAAACTGTCATGTCTAAGAGGAAATTTGAAAGGCCAATGCATAACTGCAGTATGTGGTAGATTAGTCATTTTATCACTCTGAATTTTCATAGCATTTCTTTTTTTTTTTGGTGTGAAATAAATTTAAACCAAGTGGAATGGAATGCTGATAGTATAAGTAGCTTTAACTTAGTAGTTGACTTAACACATGCACTTATACACAGACACAACATAAACACACACACACACACACACACCCTACAGTGATGAGAACACTCAACAATTAGGCAATTGAGGAAATCTAATGACTTCACAGAATCTAAAGTCCCAATATTTCAAAATATCAAGAGTATTGAATATGAGAACATCATGTAAACAAATCGGTCCTTATGTTTTCCCATTCAGTTCTGAACAACTTTGAATGATTAACATGACTTCCTTGCAGAAAATATTTGTAAATATATTGCATCAAATGACTCATCATACACACAGTATTTTGAAATTTTGACACTGAAAAGCTATTTAAAGTTTTAAAACTTGATAGCAAATGAAATCATGCATGCAATTTCACCCAGGATAAGATAAACAGATAGCTTTCGATGGCCAAGGCATCATTCTGTTATTTCTCACCCTTAGTAATTTTCAGTATGACTGATAACATTACATTAATGTCTTCAACTAAATAGTATTCAGTCTTTTTATTTTCTCATTTTAAGTTAATATTATGAACAAGAGGCTAAGAATTTGGTTCTGCCTTTTGACTTTCCGTGTCTACTAAAAAACTGAGCCTATTCATTAATTGAAAATTTTATTTTTAAAATAAATATAAATATGTGAAAATATACTTTACTCTGTGCTACATCAATCAGTCATGTTCTATTACCTACCTTTTAATTTTGTAGTTTAGGTTCTTCTTTGAATATTTTATGCCATATATAAAGTTTAAACTGAAGTAGCTAGAAAAATATTGATAAAGAAATAACTGTATTTAGATTGTTGTATTATGAATTAAGCGATTCCACCAAATAGAAGCAATACAAAATGGTTGTGAAATTTCATGGCAGCTTGTGCAGCAAAAATAAAAGTCAAAAGGACTGCATTCCAGTCTTGCCACTGATATTTATAATCTTCAGGTTCTTATCTCTAAAAGTGATGTTAGCTGAACTAGTTGATTTCCCGTACATTTGCCAGCTCAAAAAAGAAAAATGTCTCCTTATTGTACATTAAACCACATTTTCCCTACATGTAAATTTCACATCAGATATTCATTTTTCTACATTATTTCAACCTATAATTTCATAACCTATAAAACTCTCAATAATCCATTTTTCTCTCGAAGATAAGGATGTTTACTACTATACCAAACTTATTCACTAACAGAATAATTTGTAAAATGTTTCTCTTTTCTAGCAATGTAAAAATTTCTTGAATCAATTGATATAATTTCTAAGTAAAATTATAAAAGGATCTCTTGCTATATTTTATATTCAATTTCTAGAGGCAATTCAATATATAGTAATTTATGAAGGAATGGGCTGTATTGATTTTAAAACATTTTTTAAAGATTTTGTATTTCCCACTTCCACTGTCCTTTTCATTTGTGCTATATGTTACTGAGAGAAGTTCAGACTGAAGTCTAGTCCTTCTATTCAATAGTTTGCATTTATCATCTCAATAAACCATGAATCCTAATATTTCCAGCACTAAACCTGATTCTATTATTATTATTATTTTAAATTTTCTTAATGTCTTATTTAGAAAAATTTGCATAGTTGCTATTTTTCCATCGGGTTACTTTTCATTTATTATTTTGGATTAATGAATGGAATTGTTTGCATCTCTCTTTGGTCATGTATTTACCTGTGATTAGTTCTGTGAGAAATTACTACTAAAGATTCTTTACTCCAGAGCCCATGTAACACTTTATATAACTACACAAGAGCAGATTTTTATGTTGTTTTCTCCCCTCCTTAGTCCGTAGTTAAAATATTTTTTAAGGCTACGATAG
The DNA here is from genome assembly GCF_009764315.1 of Trachypithecus francoisi. NCBI lineage: Eukaryota > Metazoa > Chordata > Mammalia > Primates > Cercopithecidae > Trachypithecus > Trachypithecus francoisi. The sequence goes on along the minus strand of NW_022681454.1, from coordinate 172,423,126 downwards.
GCAAACTTCTTTTGTAAAGATTCAAGTTGTGAACACTTCAGGCTGTGAGGGCCACATGTTTCTGTCACAGCTATTCAGGATGACCATTGACTATAGTGTGCAGCACCTATAGACACTATGAAAAACAATGAAGCCCATCTCCCAAACCCAAAGGGACAAACAAAAATCCACGGCTGTGTTCCTATAAAACATGGACATTGACTTTTGAATTTCCTATAATTTTTGCATGCCATCAAATAGTGTTTTTATTTTGAGCATTAGAACTATAAAAAATGTTCTTCATTTTGTAGTTCACAAAAGTAGGTGCCAGATTCAGGCTGTGGGTTGTAATTTGCCAGCCCCTAATTTAGCATAATAGCAATATGGCAGTGACATGTGACTCAGTGCCCTTAGACAAAACTGAAGATGGTTTTAATTAGAATGTACATTATGTATTTATAACACAGCAATATCTTACCATTTAATGAGATGTCTCTACTTTAAACATATTACTGTTTAAATTATTTAAAAAATACTTCATGAAAAAAATGTTTTCTCTAGTTTTACCCTTATTCAGTAACTAAAAAAAAAAAAAAAAAAATGCATTTAAGTAAAATGTGTTTATCACTTCCCCAATCTGTAGATTATACGTGTATGTGTGTGTGTGTGAATGTATGTATACATACATGCATTAACTTTGACTAGCTGGTGAGGCTTTTTTTTTTTAAGTAAATTGCATATATATCTTAAGTGCAAAATATCACCAGAAGTATCACTAAAGACATAGGTTAGAGGAAAAGTATAGGTATTCAGTGATGTCGTAACAAAGTTATTTAAACTTATGTGTTATTTTTCAGTAGCCATAATAATGTGAAAATATATTTGGTTTACAAAAATAATTTATGTCAATAACTTTCTATCCATTGAATAGTTTCTGTCTATATTTTCAATCATTTGTTTATAATAATGTTTTTAGAAATTATCAAAACATCTTAACTTTTTTCTTGGCTTGTAAATAATTTACTATCTTTAAGTAAGATAGTGAATCATGCTACTTTTGTGGTTTTCAAACTGAAAAATCACAATGCTCCATACCTTTGAGTGACAATTTATCATGACATTTCTTCACTTCTTTTGATCCAGATTATCTTTCCGAAGATGATTGTATAGGAAATAGCCAGGGCAATGGCAGGACAGGTGGACTAGCAACCTTCTTTAAAAAAAAAAAAAAAGGTTTCCTAAATTCAAGATTCCTCAGCAATGACACAAAATCAATGGCCATAGAGCATTTACGGAGCTGCCTCTGTATTGTCTCCAAGGGACTTTGGGGGCAATGAAAATGCAATGTAAACACGAAGTTCCTGCTGTCTGCTGTGCTGTAAGTAACAAAGTTCTTTATCTTTGACCTCAGAGTCTCATTCCTTCTGCCAGCACCTACGGAAACTGTGACAGTCAACTTGTTAGTTTTAAAGTAAGGTAGCATTTCAGAACCTTCAGAGTTCTTGACATACACTTTTTTGCCGAACCCAGAATTAGATTAACTCTTCCTGGAAAGCTAGCTTGGTTCAACGTATTTGCTGAATAATTAATCTTTATTAGTATACCTTGATATGTCTCATTCCTGGCTGGATGTCTTACAAAGGATCTTATTCCTTCATTTTCCAATTAAAATTCTCTATTTTATTTCATTTGATTCTGAACATTTAAATATTTTTAGACATAATTATTTCTGGAAAATGATAACCCTAAAAAAATCACATTTAGAGATACTTCATAAGAAAAATAACGCTCGGCCGGGCGCGGTGGCTCAAGCCTGTAATCCCAGCACTTTGGGAGGCCGAGACGGGCGGATCACGAGGTCAGGAGATCAAGACCATCCTGGCTAACACGGTGAAACCCTGTCTCTACTAAAAATACAAAAAACTAGCCGGGTGAGGTGGCGGGCGCCTGTAGTCCCAGATACTCGGGAGGCTGAGTCAGGAGAATCGCGTGAACCCGGGAGGCGGAGCTTGCAGTGAGCTGAGATCCGGCCACTGCACTCCAGCCTGGGCGACAGAGCGAGACTCCGTCTCGAAAAAAAAAAAAAAAAAAAGAAAAATAACGCTCAATTAGTAAAAATGTGGCATTTTTATTACAGAAATGTGTTATTGGAAGCTTGATGTAGGGGAGAAACCCTTCTCAGACTTTGGATTTTCAGTGTAAAAAACAATTATTTAGATGATTATTACAAATACTGTTTTCTTTTGTGAGACCTTGTGTTTTCATTTCATATTTATTAGTAAAAACAATGCTTACTATCTTAAAGTAATTAGATTTCTGAAAATTAGATATCTAAAATGATATCAGAAAGCATTTTGATATATAAAATAGAAAGTACATCTCCTACCTTATTCAAAATATACAATGATTTGGAGTCATTTTAGCTAACTTCAGAATACGTTTTGACTTTAAAATTTCTATTGTTTTCACCAATTGTAGCTTTTTTCAACATTTTTGAGCTGATAATTAATGGAACATGATTGGATTTCCAGAAGAAACAAATATGCAAATGTAGCTTTAGAGTTTTCTTTAATCATATAGGCCACGGTTTCTTTAGGGAGAAGAGCAAGGGTGCTCTGCAGAAGGTGACAATGGAGCTTCTAGAGTGCTGGCAATGTTCTGTTTTTTAACCGGAGTAGTGGTTTGCTTAGTACCTAATAATTTATCATAATGTGTACACTGTCAAATATAAGTGTGATATTTAAATTTAATATATATATTTGTAACAAATAATTTAATATTGACCACATGAGATGTTTTTTGTCCTCAACTTCTGGAAGGTAATGTCTAAGCCCTTGGAATGTCATGTCTGATAAGAGTACCTTTGTTTGCCTGAGGACTTTGGACCAGCAAGAGGCTAACACTGTGATTTAGAGTGGGGTTATTAAGTCACACCAATGATACGATTTAGGATGTGATCCTGTCAAGCAGTATCAGCTGGACCTTGGAAGGGAAGGAAACTGAGACCAGTCTTGTGGGTAGTTCACCATGCCAATGTATTTGAGCCTCAGTGAAGACTTTGGACAGCAAGATTTGGGTCAGCTTCTGAGGTTGTCACTATCCTCATGTGTGTTGTCACATCACTGCCAGGAAAGGAATGTTGTCCATGACTCTAATAGGGAAGGAGGGTGGGAGGTCTATATTTGGGGCTTTTCCTGGACTATTCCTATGTGCTTCCTCACTTGACTGATATTAATCTGGTTTCCTAACCATAAGCCTGGGTGCAGCAGCTTTCAGGGGTTTTGTGAGTCGTTCTCATACATTTTTCAACCCAAGAGTGGATTTGGGAAGTCACCAAACTTGAAGCTGATGTCAGAAGTGAGGGTGGTCTTGTGTGGACAGTTCTCTCAAAATTCCCAGTTACAATCTTATTTTGAAAACACAGGCTGGACACAGTGGCTCATGCCTGTAATCTCAGCACTTTGGGAGGCATAGGTGGGTAGACTGAGTCCAGGAGTAAAAGACAAGTCTGGGGAACATGGCAAAACCCTATTTCTGCAAAAAATTAGTGCAACTAGTCCCAACTACTTGGGAGGCTGAAGTGCAAGGATAGCTTGAGCCTGGGAGGTTGAGGCTGCAGTAAGCTGTGATCTTGCCACTGTACTCCAGTCTGAGCTAAAGAGTGATAAAAAAAAAAACAAAAAAAAACAAAAAAAAACAAAACAGAAGCACATTTAATAGTTGCCTTTTTGAGGAACAAATAATAAATTTCCTGCCTAAAATTCACTCACAGGCATTTGCTCAAAAAGATAGAATAAATTCCCACATGAAAACACATTTTTATTAATAAACAGTTGTTGTTAGTTGCAACAAATCAAATATAAATAATTGACATCATTGTTTAATGATCAACAGTTTTATTTCATTTCTAGCAGCAGTTACTCACATATTTTAATCTATATCAATTAATTGTATTAATTTAATGAGAATTTCTTATTCAGTTGTTTCAATGACTTATTTTGTGTTATCACCGATCTATCTCCCCAAGGTGATAACCTGGTCATTCAGTCTTCATTACACAGATTCTTGTACTAATTTTAATATTATACCATACATTTGTTCTTTTAAAGAATAAACCTGAAAAAGATATGTCAATTAATCAATTTTATTATTTCTGAGAAATATATTTTCTGCCACTTTTAAAAAAATTTACCGAATCTTATACTAGAACTAAGGCCATCCAGACAAACTCACCTCATCTCCAATTCCCATCAGTATCTGATTTTCTTTTATTAGGGCTTACAAAATATAAATTTCAAATATTTTACAGAAGAGTGCAGACACTAAAATTTGGTAGCCTAAACACTGTGCAATTCACTTATTACTTCTATATGATTGAGACCTTTCTTTTGAGTTCAATATACCAGTAGATATAACACATATTAACTATTTGAAGTGCAAACACTTATTTGGGTCATGTGAATTGATTAAGTAAATAAACACTTATGCAAAATAATAAGACATCTTGCCAGATAAAATGATTCTCTTCTCTCTAAAAGAGAATATTAAAATTTTGAGGGGCTTAGAAATCAGATCACGATCTTGTATTTTGTGCTTTTGTATGCTGTTAGAAATCACCATACACACACATTTAGCAGCTTAAACAACCTGAATTTGTTATCTTACAGTACTAGATGAATGAGACTAAAGAAAAATTTCAGTTTTAAACAATATTCATTAAAATTGAAACTGGACAATAAACCTTTAGGACACAAAAAAGATTAACTTAAACATAACTTTTTCATGAAATATGTTTTTATGAACCTCTCTAATTTTTTCTTTATTTTAATTTGACTAAAAAATATGAGCTACAAGTAAAGTAAATATAAATAATGATTAAGAATCATAATATTACCTTGTTTGAGTAAGCTCCTATTCTGTGCAATATATTTTGCATGTAAATTATATTTATATTAATTTCTTACATTTCATAAGAAAGGTATATTTATCCTAATTTTACATATAAGAGATGAAAATACCAGAGTGATTTGATAACATGTCCAAGGTCACTCAGTTGAGAGGAAGTAGTGATTTACTTTTTACCATTCAACTTTTAATAAAAAATGTGTTTTATTAACCGGAAGAGTTAAGAAACTCACCCCAGCAATCATCCCACCCAGTTATGAAACTGGGTGGGAGCCTGACTTTTAAATGAGTTCTTAAGCAGCAATTTTAAAACACTTGATGGTAACTGCAAATTATGGGACAGTTAAAAAAATGTAACTCTTCTCTCTTTTACTTTACAATGAACTATCACTGCAAATTAATGTTAGCCTTTGGATGAAATGCAGATACATATCTGAACCAATGGTTATTAGCTGAACTCATTATATAGTAAAGAACTACAGCGGCAATTTATGTTGCTAGCGAGCCTGAAAAGAAACCTCAATTTCAGATCCCCTATGTAACTAGCATTGTTCTGTAGATTTCACGGTGACAAGGCTTCCTCATCTTTTGCTCCTCCCTATCTGGCATTGTCTTGTCCTATAGGACTTTAAATATCAAGGCCACCATGTGATAGCCTACTGTTGTTCCCAAATGCTATTCTCAAATGAGTAAATCAGACTTGGTTACATATATTTCTCAGTAGAGTGTGCAAAAATCAATGGGTCAGCAAAAGTGTTATCAAAATATAAATAAAAGTGTTAAAAATAGTAGTCAGTGTAGGATATTTCTGGGAGAGAAAGGGTTGTGTGTGCGTCCTTGATGCCTTGGGCTTAGAAAACCTTGAGATCAGATTCGTTTTGCAATTCAGGATGTATCAGATTTTTGGAACATCATATACTGATACACCATATAGTGTTTAACATATCCAATTTGGTTTAGGGGAGCACTCCACAATCAACTCTATAAATATTTATGTACTGAAGTATATGAATATGCATGCAAACTTGTATAAATAAAGACTATAAATAGCTTCCCCATCCACTTCTATCATTCATCAATGTACAAATAATAAAAAAAAAAACTTGGTTTTTAATGAATTTTGGATCACAGATTTTGGATAAGGATTTGTAATCTATCCAGGCATTGGACTGTCTGAAAAAAAACAACAAAAAAAGACGCTGTCCTTGGCAGGATGTGGTGGCAATCCAGCACTTTGGGAGGCCAAGGCAGGGAGATTGCTTGAGGCTGAGTTCAAGACCAGCCTGGGTAACATAGTGAGACCCATCTCAAAGAAAAAAAAAAAAAAGGATAAGCTACTTTTCCAACTTTCTGAGGTGATGGTTTGATGAATGCAAGGCTGAAGCCATAGAATGAGTTGAGATCTTCTTTGTACTCATCCCTTTTCCACACTCCCAAAGTTTGTGGGGGAACATAGTAGACAGGGAAGAAATATGCAGCTCAGTGAGCAACTTGGGAGTGAAGCTGAAATGAAATTACTCTCCTAAATTTACTATAAGGTTATGACTCTTATGGGAGAGGAGAAAACTAACATTAAGGGGACAATTTTTAAAATGTTCCAGTCTGATCCTTGTTGTGCTATAGATGTCATATAAAGGTGCTGGATTTATAACTGATTCTTTGAAGGAAAGTAATTCTGAGGGAATAAGAAAGATCTAAAGTCTACGTATTTCTCTCTGCATGGAAATTCTTCTCAATTACCAAATTCAGAGGGTCTTAGTGTTTGATTTATTACGATAAACACTAATTAGAGCACATGTGATCTGTAAGCTTAAACTCAAATACTTCCCTTTTTGTAGCAAATGGTAGATGAAGAACTTCAATTTAAAATAATTACGAAGGCACTTAAATCCAAATAAAAAGGCAACTATTTTATTGCTCCTGTTCCCCTTAATTATTACACTTTAACATTAATTGATTACTTTTAAGAACTCAACATACTGTTTTCTCAAGTTATCATTAGAAATACGTGAGAGGGTGGCAGGGCATGGTGGCTCAGCAGTTTGGGTCCCAGCACTTTGAGAGGCCAAGGTGGGCAGACTGCTTGAATCCAGGAGTTCGAGACCAGCCTGGCCAACATGGTGAAACCCTGTATCTACAGAAAATACAAAAATTAGCCAGGCGTGGGGGCACAGGTGGTGGTGTGGCTTTTCTTCTGAACCAAAAAGTGATGGGGGAAGTTACAGCTTCCATGAGCTAAGATATGTTTTAGAATATCAGTTTACAAAATCAGCATAGTACTAGCATAAAAGCAGAAACATAGACTAACAGAACAGAATAGAAAAACCAGAAATAAATCCATGGATTTATGGCCCGCTTACTTTTGATAAAGACAACAAAATACACACTGGGGAAAGGACAGTCTAACAAATGGTGCTGGGAACACTGGATATCCACATGCAGCAGAATGAAATGAGGCTCTTATTTCTCATTGCATATAAAAATCAAATCAAACTGGATTATGTACTTTAGTGTAAGACCTGAAACTATGAAACTATTGGAAGAAAACATTGGGGGAAAGGACATTGTTCTAGGCAAAGATTTCTTGAGCAAGACTTCAAAAGCACTAGCAGCAAAAGTAAAAAATTGACAAGTGGGATTATGTCAAGCTAAAAATCTGTACACAAAAGAAACAATCAGCAAAGTGAAGAGATGACCTACAGAAAAGAACAAAATGTTTGTAAACTACTCATCTGACAAGGAATTCATGACCAGATTACATAAGAAACTCAAACAACAACAGAAAATCCAATTAAAAATGGGTAAAAGTTCTCAAAAGAGGAAGACATACACATGATCAACAGGTAAATGAAAATGCTCAATATCACTGATAATTAGAGAAATGCAAATCAAAATCACAGTGAGAAATCATCTCACCCCAGTTAAAATGATTGTTATCAAAACACTGAAAATAATAGATGCTAGCAAGGATGAGGAGAAAGGGTAATAGTCATACACTGTTGTTAGAAGTGCAAATTAGTACAGCAACTGTAAAACAGTATGGAGGTTCCTCAAAAACTAAAAGTAGAATGACCGTATGATCCAGCAGTCTCACTGCTGGATATTCAAAAGAATGGAATTCAGCATACCGAGCAGATACCTGCACTCGCATGTCTTTAGCAGCCTTAATCACAGTATTCAAGGTATGGAATCGACCTAAGTGGCTATCAGTGGATGAATGGGGAAAGAAAATGTGCTGTAAATACAGAGTGGAATATTATTCAGCCAGAAAAAAAAATGAAATCCTGTCATCTGCAGCATCATAGTTGGAACTGGAGGACATTATGCTGCATGAAATAAGCCAGTCACAGAAAGTCAAATATTGCATGTTCTTGCTTATATGTGGAAACTTAAAACATTGATATGATGGAAGTAGTGAACAGAACGGTGGTAACCAGAGGCTGAGAAAGGTAGGCGAAGGAGGGGATGAATAAAATTTGGTTAATAGATACAAAAATACAGTCAAGATTAAAAAAAAAAAAATTGTAGTGTTTGTTACCTAAAAATACACATACTATAACTTTTTTGTAGGGGGGCACCCACTGGATTTAGAAGTGAGGCCAACTAACACTTTGAAAAAACATTTCACTGTGCCAGAAGTTTTCTTTTTCTTTAAACCCTAGCATATCTTGTTACCTCTTAGAGTTCTTTTAAAAAAATTCTCCAATAAAAAGGAAACATGAACAACTATTTTATGTTTATTTTATTTGGTTAATACCTACAAATGTGTATATGGGGAAATAATATTAGTGAGAGAGAGGCCATTTGATTACTAGACTGTCAAAAATGCCAAGAGTGGTCTCTGGATGGTTGTGTACAGATTGGCCAACCAACAGCAGCAAATTTCGGTCCTGAACAGAGGGTAGCATCAACCCGAAAGAGGCAGCAATGTTGTACACCTTTGGTGTATCTGCAAAGCTGTGCAACAGTCCAGAAGTGACACGCTTTTTAAATCCAGATATAGATAGTATATGAACCAGTGACATCCCTGGTAAGAATTCAAGCAGAAGTACAAATAAAACCTAGAATAGGTACATGGGTTCTCAGTCATGTTAACCAAATAATGACAATGTTTTCTTTATTTTGTGCCACGTAGAAAGCAATCTTCTAAAAACCATTTGAATTATTTGTGTGTACATGGTGACCTTTGTCATCTCTATGACATAATAAAAATGAAACTAAAACACAATTTGTCAAAATTTGAGTACAGCACAGGTAAAACAAATAACAAGTAAAATCTATAGAACTTTTGTCATTTATCTTTACATATTTTGCATTCAAATACCAGATGGTAGATGCCAGATTAAAAAAAAGAAAACATGCAGATGAATTCCTCCTATTCGGTTACAAAGTCTGCTGATCTAATTCAGATCTCTGAAATGCAGTTAACTTAAAGGAGAAAAAAATGCATATTTCTGTTGGAGATAACACCTCAGTGTAAACAAGCCTTAGTTCATTTTTCAGTGGTCAATCAAATAAGTCAACGCAAATAAAATGACCAGTTATGAAAACCTTTCTCATTTTTATAGGAAGAATCATGATAATGCATTTTGTAATCATAATGGAATGGCGCTAAGTCAGTTGAGGATAGATCAAGCTTGTAGAAATGTAAAGAAATCATGTCTTTGAGGCAACAAATTGATGGAGCTGGAGACCATAATCCTAAGCAAATTAATGCCAGAACAGAGAACAAACACTGCACATTTTCACGTGTTAGTGGGAGCTAAGCATTAAGCATACATGCACATAAATATGGGAACAATAGACCCTGAAGACTATTAGACGGTGGGTGGGCTAAAAAAGCTACCTATTGGGTTCTATGCTTACTACGAGGGAGACTGGATTCATACTCCAAACCTCAGCATCATGCAATATTCCCACATACCAAATTTGTACATATAATCCCTGTATCTAAAATAAATTTGATATTTTTTAAAGTAAAGAAACAAACTGGTAGAAAATGCAAAAATTTGACAAGGTAAATACCAATTTACTTTTACCAAGCAGAAACAGAGAGAAGTCCTTAATTGAGTGTTTTGCTTATATAAAAGCTTAAAAAGTAGCCAAATCTTTAAAGAATGACAAATATTCTCAATGGGTTTATCGAGTGGTTGCATAGAAAGAGATTAGTAGATGTAATGAAATAATATTTCCAACCTCTAAGATATTCATAAGCTCTATTTTTCAAGTATTGAGTCAGCACAGAATAGATTTTATTTTTATTTAATTTGTCAAAAGTATAGAGATAAAATTATCATTATCATTTTATGACTATTGCATTAATTTTTAAGAATTTGGAATTATTTTATATGTATCTTTTATCACAAACACATTTTATAATGAGTCTCATTATTCCAATTGCGGCTTTCTTACTCTCTCTTCTCTCTCTTCGTCCAATCAAAGTTATTGTACTGGTATGCATGCATCCTACACTTAATTTTCTTATATATATATGCATTTCTTATATATATATTTCTTATATATATATGCATCTATTCATATATGTATATATGGCCACATATCATTTTAACCTTATGCAAATAAAATTATATCACATATATGTTTCTACTTTTAACTTTCTCATTCAGAATACAGCTAGAAGTTCATTTCAAAATTTTTTATCTCATTCTCTATATATGCATATATAATTATGAAAGTATATGTATTTATACACTTAAATAGTCAAATATGTCTCTCATTTTTGGAAACATTCTTATTCTACTACTTATTCTCACATTTCTCTGAGCATGTTATGCTTGCCCTTGCCTCAGCTTACCTTGCTAGCTTTACCAGCAACGTCCTTCGCCTTTTTCTTTATGTGGTAAATTCATATTTATCCATCAAGAACCATTTCAAATATCATCTCTTATTTATAGATGTATCTCACTATGTTCCTACAGCTAAAGGGGTAGCTTATGCTGCCATAACACTTGTTCAAGGTGCCATCATATACTCTTATACAACCTATTATATCTGATATATAATTACCCATTTGAACGCCTTTGTCTAAGGTAGAAGCTTTCTTTAATGACAAGAATTGCATTTTATTCTTATTGTATCCCTAGTGACTTTAACAGTTATATTTTTTATTTTATGGTAGACAGCATCACTTTCATATTGGATATTTGAAATTTAATGACATTTAAATTGGACAAAATGTGATGGAGAAAGGAGAATAAATACATTAGATATTTAACAAGATTGAAAAGCTGAGCAGGACCTCTTCAAGGAGAACTGCAAACCATTGCTACAGGAAATCAAATAGGACACAGACAAATGGAAAAACATTTCGTACTCATGGATAGGAAGAATCAATGTTGTGAAAATGACCATATTGCCCAAAGTAATTTGTGGATTTAATGCCATTCCCATTAAACTACCATTGACATACTCTACAGAATTAGAAAAAAAAAAAAAAACTATTTTAAAATTCATATGGAACCAAAAAGTGACTGAATAGCTAAGACAATAAGCTAAAAGAACAAAGATGGAGGCATCACCCTATCTAACTTCAAACTGTATATAAGGCTACAGTAACCAAAACAGCATGGTACTGGTACTAAAACAAACACACAGACCAATGAAACAGAATAGAGAACTCAGAAATAAGATCACACACCTACAACCATCTGATCTTCAAAAAAATCTGACAAAAACAAGCAATGGGGAAAGGATTTTCTATTTAATAAACGGTGCTGGGAGAAGTGACTAGCCATATGCGGAAAATTGTAATTTGACCCCTTCCTTATACCTTATGCAAAAATTAACTCAAGATGGATTAAAGACTGAAATGTAAAACCTCAAACCATAAAAACCCTAGAAGAAAATCTAGGCAATACCATTCAGGACATAGGCATGATGAAAATGCCAAAAACCGTTGCAACAAAAGCAAAAATTGACAAATTGGACCTAATTTAACTAAGGAGCTTCGGTACAGCAGAAGGAACAGACCACCTACAGAATGGGAGAAAATGTTTGTAATCACCATCTGACAAAGTTCTAATATCCAGAATCTACAAGGAACTTAAATAAATTTACAAGAAGAAAACAAACAAACTCATTAAAAAGTGGTCAAAAGACATGAACAGACATTTCTCAAAAAAAAGACATACATGTGGTTAATAAACATGTGAAAAAAAGCTCAATATCACTGATCATTAGAGAAATGTAAATTAAAGCCACAACGAGATAACATTCCACACCAGCCAGAATGACTGTTAACAAAAAGTAAAAAAGAAACAACAGGTGCTGGCAAGTTTGTGGAAGAAATGGAATGCTGTTACGCTGTCGGTGGGAGTGTAAATTAGTTCAATCATTGTGGAAGACAGCATGGTGATTCCTCAAAAACCTGGAGGCAGAAATACCATTTGACCCAGCAATCTCATTAGTGGGTATGTATCAAAGGAATATAAACCATTCTATTATAAAGATATATGCACCTGTATGTTCATTGCAGCACTATTCACAATATAAATTAGACATTTAACTTGGACAAAATAAGATGCAAAGACATGGAATCAACCCAAATATCCATCAGTGACAGACTGGATAAAGAAAATACGGTACATATACACCAGAATATTATGCAGCCATAAAAAGTAATGAACTCATGTCCTTTGAAGTGAACATGGATGGAGCTGGAAGCTGTTATCCTCAGCAAACTCATGTGAAACAGAAAACCAAACACCACATGTTCTTACTTATAAGTGGGAGCTGAATAATGAGAACACATGGACACACGGGGGGGAAGAACACATACTGGGTCCTGTCAGGGGATGGTGGTGGGGGGGAGGAACAGGAAGAATAGCTAATGGATGCTGGGCTTAATACCTAGGTGATGGAATAATCTGTGCAGCAAATCACCATGGCACATGCTTACCTGTGTAACAAACCTGCACATTCTACACATGTACCCTGGAACTCAAAAGTTGAGGGAAAAAATTAAAAAATAAAAAGTAAAATATATAAACCTTATGATATTAGTTGTGGTCTTGTAAATACAAAAAAAAAAAACAAAACTATAAACTTAAAGTGAAATAAATTATATTAAAAAAGTCATCAGGAGGAAAATTACAGATTATATATACTGCCATACTGTTTTGATGATTAAAGTAAATCATATTTATTTCAAAAATGTATAATATACAATGACTGAAATTGTTATCATCAATAAAGCCAGCACATAAGGCATGTCAAGAGACTATACATATTTCTTATATATGAATAAATTCATTAACAAACTAAAAAAAATTTATATATTTTTTTTCTAGTTAAAGTACTATTTATCCTGAAATACATTTAAGATATATTCAAATGCAATTACTTTTAGTGACATTTAAAATTGCATATTCTGGATACAATATAAATTATCTGACTATCATACTTTTGTTTGATGCTGATATCATTTATTTTAAGTTTATATGATAATGATATCTGCTGCCTGCAAGTCTTCCCTCACAATATATTCTTATTAGTCAGATTATAAGATCAAGTGGTATTTTATTTTTTTATTAAAAAATATTGACTATAAGTGACCTGGACTCTGTGATTTGTAGAATCACTGTTCTCATTTTATAGACACATTTCATATTAGAATTAACACTTTGTCCTATTCCAAAATGACAGATATTAATTATAAGCATCTTCATTTAGGGGAATGTATTATAATACATAAATGAGACATACCATGTGCATTAAATAAATGATTGAACTAGCGTAAGGATGATAGGCTTTAATTGATTTAATTTGATAATAATATGAGCGTTCTATCATCTCATTTATGAAAAGAGCTCTTCAGCATAGACAGTGTTTTATATTATTTACTAACTTATTCACTGATGCTTCCCTTTGTAAATAATGTTTGGATGTCAGACAAAATATATACCAGATTAATATTCTTGGGCATAAACCGATTTAGTCTCAGACAGAAGTTGATGCTGAGATTCAAAGCATAGAAATAAGAGGGTCTAAAGTAAAGGCAAAAAAGGGAAAGTATAAAGGCTACTTAATTGTGTTATGGATTTTCCCGTCTTTATCCAACCTAATTCAAATAATTGGCAAGAATCTGGTAATACTTATGACTCAGCTGGGACACAAATACCATTAATTTGGCCTGACAATCCTGTCTTCTGTCCACTTCCCAGCACATATTTATCACAGAGCAGTCCTGCCGCATCAGCTACGAACCTTTCAAATTAAAGGCTTTGTTTTTATATACTTATTACCTGAAAAGTCAAATGAAAGGATTGTGCTATTGTGAGTATCTGGTTAAAATATTTATCTGCAATTATTTCCCGTCCACTGTACTTGAGGTTCAATATAAGTCATACATGCTAATAAGTCCACTCAATAGTAGAATGGCCTTTCCTTTTATGTAAAATTATTATTTAAAAAAGTCAGTAGTAAAAAGTAAACATGTAGATGCTTCTCAAAAGAGACTCTTGCAAAGGCTGAAAATAAATTGAGCAAATGAAAAATTGCTCAAAATCTTTACTCATTGGGGAAATGTGAATTGGTTCTATAATGAGATGTTATTCGACTTCCAGGGTTATACCATTAAAAGAATAGCTAATACCAAGGGCTGGTAAAGACATAGAATAACTGGGATTCTCAGACGCTGCTGGTGAGTATCTAAATTTATGTAAATACTTTAAAAACTATTTGGCAGTGTCTACTTACCATGAATATGTAGACACATGACACAGAAATTCAATTTCTAGGTATATGCCTAACATAAATAAGTGATTCTGCCACCAAAAGATACGCTTTAAAAGTCTTCACAGTTTTATTCATAATAACCTAATGTTAACCCCATAATCTTTACTAATAGTAATCAAAAGAATGAAGTATTCCTATATGCAGTAACATGTATCACTCTGAAAGCCATAATGTAGAGTAAAAATTATATATATGTGTGTATATATTATATATAATATATATTTTATATATATATATATATAGAGAGAGAGAGAGAGAGAGAGAGAGGAAAAAAAGCCAGTTACACAAGTTTACATGCTATATATTTTTAGTTATATGAAAGTAAAGAACAGGCAAAACCCTTCTATGGTGATAGAAATTACAGTAGTAATTACCTTTGAGGGAGAATTAACCATAGGTTATGTTTGCTTAAACTTAGTTGTCCTAGTGGACAGAATATAATAAATTAGCCAGGAACCTCTGAAGTATTTTCTCTTTGAGAAATCATGTAAAAATTAATCAGGGAAACAACTGAAATGACCTTCTGTAGGTGATGAATAAATGAGGTACGTCAAGACAGTGGAATATTATTCAGTGCTAAAAAGAAATGAGCTATCAAGCCATGAGAAGTCATGGAGGATACTTAAATTATATTACTACGTGAAAGAAGCCAATCTGAAAAGGCCAGGTACACGATTCCAACTATATGACATTCTGGAAAAGGCGAAACGAGAGAGAGAGTAAAAAGATCTGTGGTTTCCAGGTGATAGCACGCAGAAATAGATAACAAAGAGAGTATAGAGAGTTTTTAGGTTGGTAAATTTACTCAGTATGATTCTGTCATGGTGGATACATGTCATTATATATTTATCCAAACCCATGGAATATACAACGTCAAGAGTAAACCCTAACAGAACTATGGACTCAGGATGATAATGATGTATGTCTTAGTGTAGGCTCATCAGTTGGGACAAATGAACCCCTAGTGGAGGAGGCTGATTATGGGGGAGGATGTATATGTGAGGGGGCAGGGTGAAAACGGGAAATCTCTGTGCCTTCTGCTCCCTATTGCTGTGAGCCAAAAACTGCTCTACAAATAATGTTTATTAAAAAAAAAAAAAACACACAACGGTTAAAGTTGACAAATATCCAGAGGACACAGTAACTGTAACTTCGTAAGCAGTTTAGAAGACATGAGATGCATGCATGAGGCAAGAAACATAGATACTGCCTAAAGAATAGTGTTCAGATTCACAGACTTGTTTTGTTTCTGTGTCTTTGTTTTTGTTGTTACCGTTGGACACAGAGCTATTAATACAAACTCTCAATAATATTTAAATATAGAACAATACATACAGTCAAATGTCCTGAACAGATCTCTGGTTTTGTCCACATCTAATGATATGGATGATATAGTTATTAGCCAAAGATAATCAAATATTTAAAAGTCACTTGAAGACTAATTTGTTATTAGAGTTTCATCTTATGTTTCCTCTTTAAATACTATGTAGAAAGGTAGGACTCTGTTTTACACAAGCCTCCAGTTTTCGTTTTATCTGCTAATCCAAACTTGGCCTGAGAGAAATGTTATTTGGTAAAGAGGAATCTAGGAAGGTATCAATGCCAGGGGAAAATAATGTTGAACCAAAAAGATAGGCTTGTCATGGGCAGATAGGAGTCATAGAACCAGAATTTATAGTTTTACGTTTTTCTTTTGACATTTGGTTATCACACTATACATTTGATTTATATTCATATTAAGACTGTGTGCTTGTCTGGGCGTGGTGGTTCATGCCTTTAATCCCAGCACTTTGGGAGGCCAAGGCAGGCAGATCATGAGGTCAGGAGTTCAAGACCAGCCTGGCCAATATAGTGAAACCCCCATCTCTACTAAAAATACAAAAATTAGCCGGCCGTGTTTGCGCGCCTATAGTCCCAGTAACTCGGGAGACTGAGGCAGGAGATTTGCTTGAACTCGGGAGGCGGAGGTTGTAGTGAGCCAAGATTGCTCCACTGCATTCCAGCCTGGGCGACAGGGCAAGATTCTGTCTCAAAAAAAAAAAAAAAAAGAAATAAAAAATACTGTGTTAAATCCGATACAATGGCATAAACTGATTTTTACAAATCATTTCATGTTTTATAGTTTTTTTCATTCATCTTCATATGGTCAGCAATTTCATATGTTAAATCTTAGTAAGATAGATTTACTTTTCTGTTTTACTTTTCAACTTTTAATATTTATTAGTTTCCTTTGCACTTAAAAAAATTACACCTACATGATTAAGTGACATGATCACAAGGCTTGTGGTTGGAAAATGATGTTTGAATTTTCAACATCATTCCCTGCATTGTTAAGCAGTCTTGACCTTCCAACTTGGTTGAAATCATTAACCTTTTTCTCAACTTGTTTTTGACAATGTTTAAGCCCTTTTAACTATCTGATGATTTTAATATCTATTTGCTAGTTCAGCAAACCAGTTCTTCTTGGATCCTTTCTCTGCCTGGCTGTGCTATACGAGCCTGACACCGAAGTGTTTTTCTGAACAGATCTCCACAGAATGTGTGTAGCATAAACTTTCTTCCAACCTGAAATTGTTTAATGCCACAGTCTCATTTCTCTCTGAAATCAACACAAACGGAAATGATGTGTCTGCTTTTAAAATGTCTTTTGAAGAAAATGATAAGTAGTATAATCACAAGCTTTACATTATTTGAAATAATTATATTACAAAGGAAAGTGATAAAGTATTTAATGATTAAAATAAAAAAGTTACAAATCTCAGATTTTTTAAAAGTCTAAAATTTCAAAGCAGTATTATTTATAAGAGGAAAATGAAGGAAAGAAAAGGAATCTCAATGACAGAATCTAGTTCATAGAGCCTCTGAGCATATTGATTTGAAAATTGCGTTTTTGATTAATGAAATTCTGAGGTGTATGTGTGTGTATGTGTGTGTACATTTTATCAGTTTCATTTTTATAAAATTCTAATCTCTTCTTCAAAATAATATTTCAATCTTATTTAAAATTAGGTATCATTAGTTAAAACCTCAGTCTTTTCTCTATTAAAATTTTGTGTTTTACTACTTGAGTTTTATTATTAAGACTCAGATTGTTTTTCTGTGTGTAATTAGAAATATTGTGGTCATATCAAGATAGACATCAGCAGCAGGGGTCTGTTTTCTTGTCATTCAAATGAAACATATTGTTTAATATTCAAAATAATGTTGATTTAGGGAATAAAATGGAAGCAATATGAAAGAAACACTTTAGGAGTCTTATAAGTAGATTTCAACTCTTAAGGGAAGGATCATGGACAATAGCTGAGGAAAAAACATCTTTTGGCCAGTGACAGTGCAGCAGTAGTTCTAGCTAGCTGCTGGCAGGAACCTACCTTAACAAATATTATCATGCCTCACTCTATACCCTACCCAGTTTTTCCCCATTACTACCATTAATTAAATCTTAGCTTAATATTTCCTCTAATCCAATAAACTGCAGTGCCAAGAAGTAGTCTCAAGATGGGGTCTTAACGCACCCTCTTCAGAGGCTGACAAAGACCTCCCTCGTGGTATAAAATTGAAATTAATGAACTATATTTTCTAAATACAGTTTTCAAACAATTTTCTTTTTCTGCCCCCAAATCCCACTTTCATACTCCTAAAAATCTACTATGAAGAAATCTTAGCTCTATTTATTGAGTTGTAATTTCTATTCAAGTTCTGTGATGCCAATGAGCATTCCAGAAATTCTACATAGGAGGGATTTTAGAAATGACAATCTTAAGAGAGTGTGGAAAGGAGGGAAAATAGGAAAGAGAGTGAAGGGCAGAAAATTATATGCAGACTACTTTGTGTGTGTGTGTGTGACACAGTCTCTCTGTGTCCCAGGCTGGAGTGCAATGGTGCAATCTCGGCTCACCGCAACCTCTGCCTCCCAGGCTCAAGCCAGTCTCCTGCTTCAGCCCCCTGAGTAGCTGAGATTACAGGCGTTCACCATCATGCCCAGCTAAGTTTTGTATTTTTAGTAGATACGGGTCTTCACCATGTTGGGCCAGGGACGGTGATTCACACCTGTAATCCCAGCACTTTGGGAGGCCAAGGCAGATGGATCACGAGGTCAGGAGTTGTGGACTACATTTTTATGCCTCTTTACCTAATATTGAGAAAATATTATGCGTTTGTAGTAATTATAAAAAATGCAGAAAACACTTAATTGAAGAAAAAAGGCTTGTTTTGTTTTAATCTGTGATGCATATAATTATATCTTCAGTGCCTGCTCAGAAAATTACTTTTAGCCTCTTGCCCTGTCTACAAATGGTTGAAATCTAAAGACATTATTTTTAATGTTTTTCTCAAGAGTTGAGATTTAATTTACAAATTTTTAATCATAATCCAAATTTTTTTCCTGGAAGTTCATATTTTAGGTTTTATATTTATGTCTATGATTCACTTTGAGGTAAGTTTTCTGTATAGCATGAGGTATTCATCAAAGGTCAAAATTTTTTTGCAGATTGATATCCAGTTGTTTCAGGAAAATTTGTTGAAAATAATATTTTTTTCTACTGAAATGTCTTCGCATCTTTGTAATGATTATATGGCTATATATATATATTCTATTTCTGGACTTCCTACTCTTTTCAGTTGATGTATTTGCCTATCTTTTAGGCAAGAACACTGTCATGATTACTGAAGATGTAAAATGTCTTAAAATACAGATGAGGTGAATCTTCTAATTTTGTTCTTTTAAAAGTTTTTTTTTTTTTCCTACTCTGTGTCCTTTGTCTTTCCAAATTAATTTTGGAATTAGTTAGCTAATTTCCACAAATAATCCTGAGATTTTAATAGGTACTGTGTTGATTTATAAGTAAATTTTGGGAGAATTGACATCTTATTTTCAGTAAGTATTTTAACCCATGAAAGTGGTATACCTCTTTTTTAAATTTAGGTATTTAAAAACTTTTTCTCATAAATATGTTTTAGTTTTTGGTGTAAGTTTCTTTCACAATTTGTGTCATATTCATCCCTAAAATATTTCATGTTCTTATGCTATTAAAACAGTTTTTAAATGTTATTATTTTAAATTTCTAATACTTCTTGCTGCTACTCAAAGTTATTTTTGTATATTGATCTTGCAACAGAACACTTACTAAACTCACTTATTAGTTATAATTTTTTAACAGATTCTTCAGGTTTTCTACATAAACAAGGCAGTTTTTGAATAAAGACAGCTTTATGTCTTTCTTTTCCATTTGGGTGCTTTTCCTTTCCTTTTTCTTTCTCCTTGTCTTACTATATTGGCTCTAACCTCCACTACAATGCTGAAGAGAAGTGATGAGAGAGGACATTCTTGCTTCTCATTAATCATCAGGAAAAAAACCTAGGCTTTCACCATCATGTATGTAAGTACTCGAATACCAAAATCTAAATTATGACACCATTGTCTTCTGCATTCCATTTTTCTGTACATGTGATACCGTTAATTTTATTTATTTATTTATTTATTTATTTATTTATTTTTGAGACAGAGTTTTGTTCTTGTCGCCTAGCCTGGACTGCGATGGCACAATCTTGACTCATTGCAACCTCTACCGCCTGGGTTCAAGTGATTCTCCTGCCTCAGCCTCCCAAGTAGCTGGAATTACAGGTGCCCACCATCACACCCAGCTAATTTTTGTATTTTTAGTAGATGGGGTTTCACCATGTTCACCAGGCTGGTCTTGAGCTCCTGACCTCAGGTGATCTGCTCGCCCAGCCTCCCAAAGTGCTAGTTACAGGCATGACCCACCACGCCCAGTCTATTAATCTTATTTTGATACTTTGAAGTAAATGTGCCTTTGCTCTCTGAGTGTATTTTTATTTCTCTTTGTCTTTAGTTTTAAGTAATTTTATTATAATCTACGTCGCTGTTTTTTCCATAGTATGTACTACATTTATGTTCATAGAGTTCATGAATCTGGAACTTAATGTTTTCTCTCTCTTTCAGAAAATTCTAAGCTACTAGCTTTTAAAATTTTGTATCTTTCATATTCTCTCTCTTAACCTTGATCACGTTTTGATTTATTTTTTGCTTTTTTAATATACCCTTTTTTTCCCTGACATATGGCTTGATCTTCCTTTGTTAACATCTCTTATTCACTCATTGTTTTCTTCCATTCTTCTAATAATTATCGGTGTTATATTTTGAAGTGCAAGAAGTGAAAATGCCCCCTTTTTATATTAAGATCATAAAATATAATCAGAATTTAGTCGATGCAAATTTTAAGGGTTTTGTATTGCCTTTGATTCTTTTACATTGGTTTATACTGTATCAGTCCATTTTCTATGTAAAGTTAATTGGTGGGAAAATAAAAGTTTGGTTTAATATCATCGAGGTTAGTTGAAAATTTGAGAAAAAAATAGACTTCAATACTTAGGTAGTCAAAATACTGGGTATTTTTCTTTCTCTAGTATGCCTTTTAAACTGCAGTAATCAAAACAAAAATTGTGTTTTATTTTGTGTAAAATCTTTTATTCATTGTTTTAATCAGTAAACACTTATTTAACACCTAATTTGTGTCAGCATACACAATACACACTCTCTCACATTAAGGAATGTGAAGACTATGGGATGATAGAGGGACGTTAAGAGAAAATTGTAGGATAGTAGAGGATAATTAATACAGTCTGAAATACGTTTTATCTCATTTAGTCCTTACCAAACACATATTTGACTGGAAGGGGGATTATTATGATCAATTTTTTAAAAAATTTCAATAAGACAGAATGTTAGGTGATTTATGGATTTCCACTAGAGCAAGAAATCAATGCGGGAATTTTGATACTAGGCGAAGTTATCTTTATTCCACTTGAAAAATAGTAGAAACAATTCATATTTATGGTCTGTCATCTTCAGATGTCACCCAGTACTTTAAGACTTTTAAACTAAAATGTGAAAATCAGGTTTGAAAGTAAATTAATAGAGGCCAATTATATTATTCTAGTACATCTTGGAAGGGCATTCACTTCTTTAAATCCATGTATAATGGATTAACTTTATATGTGATGATGCTTGTAACAAAAATCTTAAAAATTTGGCTCTTTTTATGGCTAAATAAGTAACTTTAAAGTTAATTTCAAAAGTCATATGAATAAATAAATGTTTTAACATACAATTTACATTTGAAGAACTAAATAATCATAATTGATACTTTTTTGTGGATAGAGTGTTGTTGATATTCCAGGAATATGGATTAAGTTAAATGTTAAACCTTTAATCAAATCGGAATGGGCTTATTATCTAAGATCATATACCTTCATAGACTTAAAAATAGCAGTTTAATAATTTGAACTGTTGATTGTAAAGTAAAATGGTAACAATATAAGTTCCATAGACTTACCAATATTTTCACTGATTTTTTTTTACTTTCTTTATATAGTGTTAATTTTTAGCCTAATACACCTTGTTTCACATGATGTATACTCAGAAAATATTTCTTAAATATTAGAAAGAGAAGAGTAGCCTGACATCCAAGAGTTGTCCTGAACATATCAGCCAGGACTTGATTTTGCTTTGAGCTGGCACGGCCCTCACAGCTAGGCCTTGGTATTCTGTTGAACATAAACTATGGTCCAGAATATCAGTATCAAACAAGGTCACTTTGTGGCTATGAAGGATTAAGGCAAAATCAAGACAATGTAACCATGTCTGAACCCAGAAAAAAACATTAAAACCACAAATATAATCAAGTTTATCCCCTTGCTAGATAATAGGAGTGATTCATGCTTCTTTACAATTATGGCTTTACCTTTGGTCTAGTCTTCCTTCCTTCTAGATAAGATTTATTAAGATACCCAATTGTACTGTTTTCTCTGCTTCCTGACAAGATTCAATTCAGAGCAAAGCCTCACTTCCTCAAATCATTAGTAAAATCTCCCAATAGAAGCACAAATCATATAGCATGTCTTTCCTAATACGCTTTTACCGAGACATACCATTTTCCCCGATATTGTATGATATCACCTTTGCAATAAGAAGTAATAAATTCCACTTGTTAAGCTGCAGGTGTGTTCTGGGTGTTCTTTTGCTTAGCTGGAGAGAACTAACAAAATGTGATTTTTAAGTACTAAACATTGGCATGTATTTACTGATGCTCCCATTTTCTCTTCATTTTCTTATCTCCCTTCCTCCTTCTCTCTGCCTCTCTCAATTCATCTACCTCAACATACTCATGTAAACAAACAATGCAACCAGCATTCAATTTTGCATAAAAGTAGACTTCTAAAAATGTTCACAACTCTACCCACTCTATCATAGAACTACTAATTTTAAATGTAACTATGTGCTTTAAGAGAAAGATCAACAGTATTAACTTTTAAACAGCGATGTCTTGTTAAAGAATGTCTTCAGTTTGATTAAGTATTGCCAATTGCAACTCATTTGTAAAAAGTAAATGGTAACTTATGGACATCTGGCTCCAAAGGTCAGTCACAGCAATTGTTCATAAACAGGTACATGATGTCAATCAGGAACTATGCTTCAGTGTGAAATAAGCATGGAATTATTCTTTTAAAAGCAATGGCACAAAGACAAAAGGGATGCCACCTCACATACATATGTCCTGAGGAGAAAAGTGAGAGCAGTTGATAAGAGTTGGCACTTTGAACTAAGATCTCATGTGTGGTGATTATTGTCATTTGTGAATACAATTTATAGAACTGTTTTTTTTTTTTTCTCTCTCTCTCTGTTTCTCCACTTCCCTGTATCACTCCCCCTCCATTACTACTTTTGAGTTGTCTCTTGTGCAATACTTTTTGGTATATATAGCAAAAGTTGAGAATAAAACATGCTGAAGTGTCTATCCAAGCATGTTGATAATTTGTAGAAAACGTGAGAAATATTTCTAACTAAATTATTTCACAATGCAACTAAAAATAAATGATCAAGTTTGTCATCTGAAACTATTTCATAAAGAAGAAAGTTGTTGTCAATAACTTTTCCCCCAAATACGTTAATTGGATAATGAATAAAGCTTATGACTTCAAACAGCCATACCATTTTATTAAAGTTAATTTGAAAATGAAAAGCAGTCTTTGGTGATAAATCATTCATTACATATGATGAATGCTCTCTGATGTGGAATCTTCCTTCTTGTTCAGCTTAAATATAAACAATCATGTTAGTGTACACTTTTACATAATGTCTTACTCAAAAGTTATTTCTTCTTCTTCTTTTTTTTTTTTTTTGTACAACTGAGAAAATGGCTTGCCAGTAAAGACCTAGGGTAAAATGTGCCACAATGGAAAATAATCTAGTTTATGTATGCATTTTTCTTAAAGGCCTATGTTTGTCTGGAAATTCTCTGTGGAAAAATGTGCTATTTTTTCCAGTGATTTATATTTATCATTGAGCTGTGGGACACCATTGGCAATTTAGAGAAGACTAATGTCCTACAGGTTAGAGACCAACAGCAGGAGATGCTCCCATAAAGACAAATGTTCTAAAGATTTATCTGTTTACCTACATAATTTTTTCCTCTTTAAGATACCTAGGGATTTTTGTGCATCATTTGGCACTGATTTGTAAGATACTGTTGTCAGGAGAGAAAAAAAAAGAATGTGAAATTTGTCTCATAGAAAATATCTCATTTTCTAGACATTTAGAGAGCAGTAGAACGTTTTTTTCTTGGTTGTGCATCTCAAAATGATACCACTAAAAGCTAATTATCTTTGAGAATCTAAGTAAATACATTAATGACTTTATTCTGGATTTGCCATTGAGAAAACGTCAGGACTTGATCTTAATGGAGACAAGAGGCAGAGAAATTCCATGTTGACAGGGGCAGGTCCCTGGCAAAGCCCCATCTTTAAGCCAAAGGTAGCCTGAAACTTGCAGCCCAAAGTGAGAACTTCTACTCTTGTTTGCCCACTCTCTGCCAGTTGATTATTTCAGAATAATGTCTTTTTACCAATTGAATGTTGCCTTTTCCAAAACTACCTATGATCTGCCCTGCCCCACCATCCCATGCCTATACAGACCTGAGATTCAGCAGGTAGTGAGGAGAAGCGGCTGGATGTTGAATAGAGGCAACTTGACTTTAGAGACAAGGGCTGGATGTCAGAGAAAGGCAATTTGACTTTGCATGGAGAGAGGCAGAGAGCCTCTGAAGCCCTTGACTCCAGGGTAGAGTGACCTACCCTTCCTGTCCCCTTTTCAACTCCCCTCTCCAATGAGAGCCACTTTCATGGCTCAATAAAATTCTCCATATTCGCTATCCTTCAGTTTGTTCATGTGACCTCATTCTTATTGGGTGCTAGACAAGAATTCAGAACCCACCAAGTGTGAGTACCCAAGAAGACTGTCTCACTGGCCCTTTGCCCTCACTGGGGGAGGGCAGTCACCACACACGAAGAGGCAGGGGGCTCACTGAGCTGATAGCACACTGCGGTTTGTGGACCGTGGAGCTAGGAAAGCACAGTAACATGCCCCCTGTGGCCTTGGGATTGCAGGCTCCCCAACCTGGACACCGCTGTAGGGCCTGCACGAAGTTTGCTCCTGCTGGTGCCAACGTGGCTAGCTGCATCCCATATTCTCTTGCTTTCATATTCCCTCCCATGAAGGATGGGTGCAACAGGCCTTAGTAACGGAGTTTGCTCCTGCTGGTGCAGAAGCAGCTGGCTGTTTCCCACACTCTTTCCTTTGCATGCTCCCTCCCTTGAGGGGTCAAGCACCACAGGCTGAGCACATGGGGCACCCCTCTCATGAATCCCACGAAGTGGTCAAGAAAATAGATTGTATCAATATCATTTCAGTACTAATTCAAAACTTGAAAATCCTTTACTTTTTATATAGGTAAAAATAACTCATATTGAAATAGATACTATATAAAATTAGAATATTTTTGAAAATCAGCTATATGAATTGACATGAAATACACTAGGCCTTTTAAAGAAAATCATGTTATAAATAATTGGCACAAATTATAAATAATTTACCCTCTCACTTCCAAAGGAAATATATAATTATCAAAACCATTTAAATACTTTCTGCCATTGCATCTACTTAAATACATGCAATGTGTCATATTGCAACATCAATACTTGCATTTTAAGAAAAAGTCACATTGAGGCGGGGTGCGGTGGCTGACGTCTGTAATCCCATCACTTTGGGAGGCCGAGGTGAGCGGATCACGAGGTCAGGAGATTGAGACCGTGGTGAAACCCCATCTCTACTAAAAATACAAAAAATTAGCCAGGCGCGGTGGCAGGTGCCTACAGTCCCAGCTACTCGGGAGGCTGAGGCAGGAGAATGGCATGAACCCAGGAGGTGGAGCTTGCAGTGAGCTGAGATCAGGCCACTGCACTCCAGCCTGGGCAGCGACAGAGCAAGACTCCATTTTATCAGGGAAAACTAGCCCCCACTATTTCACATAGGTTCTTTTCTATTTCACTAAGTGTCAGCCGGTCTGAGAAACAAAGGGAAAGAGTACAAAAAAGAGAAATTTTAAAGCTGGGTGTCCGGGGAAGACATTACATGTCAGCAGTTTCCGTGATGCCCCCCAAGCCGTAAAACCAGCAAGTTTTTATTAGTGATTTTCAAAAGGAGAGGGAGTGTGCGAATAGGGTGTGGGTTACAGAGATCACATGCTTTAAGGGCAACAAAAGGTCACAAGGCAGAAAGTCAGGGCGAAACTAGAATCACTAATGAACTTCCATGTCCCGCTGTGCACGCATTGTCAGGGTTCAGGAGCAGAGAATTGGTCTGACTAGAATTTGCCAGGCTGGAATTTCCTACTCCTAGCAAGCCTGGGGGCGCTGCAGGAGACTAGGGCATGTTTCGTCGCTATCTACATCTGCATAAAGGCAGACACTCAGGGCGGCCATTTCAGAGGCCTTCCCTGGGAATTCATTCTTTTCCCAGGGTTGTTAATTATTAATATTCCTTACTGGGGAAAGAATTCAGAGATACTTCTCTTACTCATTTTCGGTAATAAGAGAAATATGGCTCTGTCCTGACTGGCCCACAGGCAGCCAGACTTTAAGGTTATCTCCCTTGTTCCCTGAAAATCACTGTTATCCTGTTCTTAAGGTACCCAGATTTCATATTGTTCAAACACACATGCTCTACAAACAATTTGTTGTGCAGTTAATGCAATCATCACAATTTATGTTCTTCTGTCATGGCGTCAGTCCGTCCCTCTGTTCGGGGTCCCTGACTTCCCACAACACCGTCTCAAAAAAAAAAAAAATCACATTGAAATTAGTGGAGTTTAATACTGAGATATCACTATGTGCCAGGAATAGTGGTTACGGCTCGTTTGCTCCTCATAGAAATAATGTTGGCTGGGTGTGGTAGATCACACCTGTAATCCCAGTACTTCAGAAGGCTGAGGCAGGCAGATCACTTGAGGTCAGGAGTTCAAGACCAGCCTGGCCAATGTGCTGAAACTCTATCTGCCAAAAATACAAAAAATAGCCAGACCTGGTGGTGAGTGCCTGCAGTCTCAACTACTTGGGAGGCTGAAGCAAGATAATTGCTTGGACCCGGGAGACGGAGGTTGCGGTGAGCCAAGATTGCCACTGTACTCCAGCCTGGATGACAAAGCAAGACCCTGTCTCAGAAAAATTAAAAACAAAAATAAAACAATACTGTGAATAAGAATCTTTTCTTACCTTAGTGTTACAAATGAGGAACTAAGACATGGAAAATTGTTCATATTTATAGTAAATGTAGTTCTTTAAAAATAATGTTATAAAACCTACAACTCTATAATCATTCCCTTCTAAAATAAAATAAGAAAGAGTAGAGCCTTTACATGGATTTGGTGCAGGGACTTCTCTAGTTTCATGTGTATATCTATTTTTTAGCCAATTAGCTATTATCTCCCTAATAAAAAGTGATCTATTTGATTGTTCCTATTTGGAAGATTACAACAGAGAATAAAGAAAAAATCCTCATAAAGAAACATTTTTTCTCCCTCTGCTCTCTTTAAGTCTCATCCTCTGAAGATTTTATTATGGAAAAGATGGCCTTTCCATACTTGGATGACATCCCGACCAAGTGGAAAGTTGTTTACACATCCACATTCCTACCTCTGATGGCATATGTGAGGCATTTTATGCTCCATGGATGAAAGGCCTGCCGTGCACTGAAGGTAGCATCATTGTTATTACACCCAGGGCACTTGTTTAAAGATCTGTCTTTAAACAACAACTGCAAGGCCCATTTAAAACTCACTTTAGTTATGAACATACTAGCAATTTAACTTGAGAATACCCAAATCATCAGTGTATTATTTGTAGGATATAGTTCTGATCCAATCTACACAGATGGCTATTGACATCTAAAAATAGTTCAAAGAGATGTGAAATTTGGTCAGTAGAAGATTAAATGAATCAAAAGAGACAATCATCAAGTAAAGAATCAAACACTGTAATTCAGTAAGACCCTTACACATCAGGAAAAATACAGATGAAATTATTTGCCTTGTATATTGCAGTTACAATTGTAAACAGTATAAAAATAGTTCCTTGCACTTTAAAATAAAGGTGTCAAGTTGAAATCCATCACAAAGGTTCAAAAAGTTCATGAAGTGAAATATAAGAAATAAACACTTGTGCTTTTTTTAAATGTTTGTTTTGTTTTCTGCTGGAGGGAATCTAGAGCTTTAATCAAATCTCGAAGGTAACTGTAACTCTGAAATGTTTGTATTCATGAATATAAATGGAGAATGTCCTCGTGACAATCATTACAATTTACTAGAATAGCAGTTGAAAATTAACATCCTTATGGATATCTGATCAAAAATATTTTTTGCATCTCTAGATTATTAAAAATTACCACATGCTTCTCTAACCCCAACTTGCCTATGTTAAATCATAACTGGAAATGGAAGCACATAGGAATATTTAACATTTTTTCATGTGTTCCTGTACAACTCAGGTTGTGATCTACTTGACAGTATGATTTGTATTCTTTTTGGTTACTTCTAACTCTCTATATCTCTACCTAGAACACTCTGGATAATAACTGTACATTATCTATTATATGTCAGACATCAAGGACACAGTTATGAAGTAGCAACACAGACCCTGTTCACACCGGACACATAGCCTAGCATGAAAAAACAATTAAACAATTTCCAAATAAAATTAAATGCAATTGTAACAAATGACATAAAGGAGAAATATAAGATTTCATGCTGGTACATAATAGAGTCTTAACTATGCAAAGAGTGGAATGATCTCAGCATATGGGAATAAGTTTAGATAAGAAAGAACGTGGTTTAATGTTCTACACTATATGTAAGCTCAAGTAACCTGAAAAATTGTTCAAATTTTCACCTAATTAGTTTCAAATATATTTTTATTTATACAATTACTATGTCAACGTATCATCCAATATCACCTTCCTGCTTGATGATGGACTCACCCACGTTATCTTCATCAGACTGTGGACTTCTTTGTATTTGATTTCTAGAATATTGGAATTATGATTACTATAATGACCTTCTATCTCTTTCAATATTCATCTGTAAATATACTTACCTTCTTATTTTTCCTTCTTAATGTAATTTACATTTTACACTGTTGCTAAGAGACTGTAGTCAAGAGTATATCAAAATACTTTTTAATTAAATGAAGTCTCAAACTCGTTGACCTACTGCCTCAAAATGAAAATAAATATCTACAAATATAATGATTGACATTCCGTATTTTGTAATGTTTAGATTTAATATTTCTGCTACTGTTCAGTGTTGAGAAGTTGGTTAAGACTCTATTGTCTTTATGAGTAAATTCCATGCTACAAAGGCCACAAAATGATATTATTGTTCTGAAATATACCTTTGCCTCGTTTGCATTTAAAAGGGTATGTTGGCACCAAAAACTTTTCTAAAAGCCTGGAGTATACTGTACAATATACCAAGATATTGTACATTTGTTACAGCTTTGGTATTTATAAATAATGAGACATTGAGACAGTTTTTGTGTTTCCAAAATGCAGTTTACTAAACGAGTAATTTGGACATTGAAAAGAAACTGTCACGCCAAAAACCTCTAAATAGAATAAAACCATAATAATACAATGTGTAGCTTTTCAAAGAACATTGAAATTATTAACAAAGGCCTGTGTGGTGGCTAATGCCTGTAATCCCAGCGCTTTGGGAGGCTGAGGCAGGTGGATCACTTGAGGTCAAGAGTTCGAGACCAGCCTGGCCCACATGGTGAAACCCTGTCTCTGTTAAAAATACCAAAACTAGCCAGGCTTGGCAGTGTACATCTGTAATCTCAGCTACTTGGGTGGCTGGGCATGAAATTTGCTTGAACCCAGGAGGCGAAGGTTGCAATTAGCTGAAGGTTGCACTCCAGCCTGGGTGATAGAGCGAGACTCTGTCTCAACAACAGAAAGAAAGAAAGAGAGAAAGAGAGAAAGAAAGAGATTCTTACAAAATTAAATCCTTTTAAAGAAGGATATATATATATATATATATTTTTTTTTTTTTTTGAGACGGAGTCTCGCTCTGTCACCCAGGCTGGAGTGCAGTGGCCGGATCTCAACTCACTGCAAGCTCCGACTCCTGGGTTCACGCCATTCTCCTGCCTCAGCCTCCTGAGTAGGTGGGACTACAGGCGCCTGCCACCTCGCCTGGCTAGTTTTTTTTTTTTTTTTTTTTTTTGTATTTTTTAGTAGAGACGGGGTTTCACGGTGTTAACCAGGATGGTCTTGATATTGTGACCTCGTGATCCACCCGTCTCGGCCTCCCAAAGTGCTGGGATTACAGGCTTGAGCCCCCGCGCCCGGCCTATATTTTTTTTTAAAGAAACAACCAACCAATGTTGGCATTTCTGAGACTTTAATTACAACTTGCAATCATGTGCATATATTTTCCATTCAAATTTTGACCCTCTAGTTACCCTAGCTTAAAGAAAACAAGCACAGTTTTAATTTTAATCCAATGAAAGATAGGAGGTTGAATGTTGAGAAAAACTCATTATCAAAATACTTTATCAAATCCATATTGTATTTTCAATGAATGAAATAGCATGGTATTTCTAAAGGGCAATGAACATAAGAAAGTTGAGAACATAGGAAATGACAAGATTGTTTTGTTCCTTTTCCTCCCTCCTTTTCTAGCACTTTTGTGGGAGTTTCCTTCCTTCAAGTATAATGTGAAATAATTGATTTCTTACCTATTTGTGCCAGGGCTTCTGCACATTCTATGTCCCAGATTCATAGATGCCCCAGGAGACAACCTCTCCTTAGAATTATTGAAAACCCAATTGTGCAATTATCTGGAGGGTGAATGACAGAACTAAAACGATGCTTTGTCAAACATTTCTATCCTATCTCATAGTTACTCAGACTTCCGTCATCTTTTTCTGCAAAATGGGAATAAAAATTGTGTTTATTTCCTAGAGTAGATATGAGGTTAAATAAAGGAATCTATGTAAAACAGTTAGCATAATGATTGGCAAAGAAGTCTAATGAATCAACTATCTATTTATATTTTGTCCAAGTTCTCATTTTTTCTACATTTGATGCCATCCCACCTTGAAATTCATATAACTTCGTTTGTAAGAAATCACTTAAATCTCATTTTAGGATATTGTGTACATTAAAGGTAAATCAAATATTTTAGATCTATTATCTAACTATAAAAACTTGCATAAAATTATAGAAAACTCATTTTGAAAAGGAAAATAGTATTGATCTATCAGATCTATTTACCTAATACTCATTAAGTACGTAGTATAAAAACAAATAGTATTAGTGTGTTAAGAAAACTAGAGTGAATATTAGGTACTGTTTTTATCAAAGATTCTCACACAACCCTTTGTGTTACCTTCTCTTCCAAGCTGTCAGACAAAGTTGTCTGCTCATATATTTAACTCTCACTTTCTATACATTTCTGGACATTGAAAAGAAACTCAGGATTTCTGGATCTTTGACCTTATTTCAATTCTTTTTTTATTTTTTCTTGAAAGTGGGCCTTGCTCTGTTGTCCAAGCTAGAGAGCAGTGGCCCAGTTATGGTTCACTTAAGCCTTGACCTTCTGTGCTAAAACAATCCTCCCAACTCAGCCTCCCCAAGTAGCTGGGACCACAGGTGTGCACCACCAGATCTAGCCTATTTCAATTCTTCATTTAGATATACTTTAGTGATTTGAGATGCATAGAATCCATTTCTTTTTAATGTAATGTATTAATTTTGAATGAGTGATTTTTCCTACTAAAGCATCGTTATATGTGCACATATATGTAAGCATATGTATATTATTAACTACTACTTGTCAATTGTGCAGAGTAATAGGTAAGTTTTGCTTTGAAAGGGAATTTCAACTTACGAAAAACCACCATATCTGTGAACACTAGACTAAGGAACCATTAACATAATAGTCATTTATTGAAGATTACAAATGAATTTTAAAATCCTGTTTTGCTTTTTTTTTTTTTTTTAGTGGAAGAACCATATTGTAGTCAACTCATTCATCATTGTATTGCACAGCACAAGGATCGTACATAGCAATTTCTTAGTAAAATTAAATAAACAAATCTCTGTTCTCCACACCATTGCCTGTCTCTAACATAGGACAAGTCCTAGCATTGTTTTGCTTCTTATTCGCTTTCTTCCCATCTTGTTTCTTTCTGCCAACCTAATATTTATGACACTGTTTTAGATAGCATTCTAAAACATTATTTTGATTATAGCAATTCAGTAATTAAAAATCCTTCATGTCACCAAAACTTCTCAGCATGTTGTGATAGATTACTTATACAATAGTCCTAATTACAAATTCTTTTCCTGTTACTCTCCATCTGTAATTCAGACTTCCGTTCTCTCAGAATGCCTTAGAGTCTGCTCCTCCCCAGGCATTCTGTATTAGAGAAAGGAAAAATGTATATTCTAGTTGTTGACATCAGAAAGGGAATCAAGTTCAATTCCTCTCCTTTCTTCACACCTGAAAAATCAAGCTATCTTAACGCACTGTGAGCTTGATTTCAATACATTTTCTAATATTTTACCACCTCCGTTGCCACCATTTTATTCCAAAACCTCATCATTCTAACCTGTGATGTAAACTACTATAATAATCCCTAGGTGGTATCCATACTTCCATTCTTTCTCATTCAGAATACATTTTCCACAGAGTCCAAGTCATCCTTGCTCAACACAAAATTCGATGCCATTCCAATGTGCTTACCCTTACATCCAAGGCCTTGTTTTGCCTTGCTCTGTTATGTCTTCTCTGGTATCACTTCCTCTATTCCATGGTACTCCAACAATACCACCTTTTATCAGTTAAATACAACAAAGATGTTCCTGCCTCAAAACCATTGCCCTTGTGGGACAACCATCTGTCAGATATAGATTTTTTCTCTCAAGTTTCTGCTTAATCGTTGCTTTCTTAAAGACCCTATATATAGATGGTCTCTTTGTATGTTTATAATATATGTGTGTATAAAACGCATATATATTCACACATATATAGACATGAGCATGGACACATATATACATAAACATACATAAATATATTTATATTGCGATGTATAACTCTTAAAAGAGATTTAATTTGTATTGTCTAATGTTGTGCTTCTAAAATCCAGCACAGTGAATTGGTAAAGTTTAGACATTTCATAAAGGAATGGGTGATAGAATTTTTAAAAAACTAAAGAAAGGAAAGTCGACAAAAAGAAAGGTTGTATTTATATACGTGTGTGTGTGTTCACTGAATTTCTAAAAATTTGTATTCTGCCTTTGAACAGAAATTCTTTTGCATATTTTCCTACTTGACTACTGGCTAATTTCCATGCACCTTTCATGGCCCCAATCTAATGTTAGTTCCTTTGAAAAGCAATTTCTAACATGAATAGTCACAATCTAAGTTTCCTTGTATCTGTTTTCCCACAGCACTTGTTTATTTTTATACTGCACTGTATACATATATGTCTGAGTTTGGGTTCCTTCCACTCTAGAAAGTGAGTTTTTGAAAATTTAGAACCCATGTTCTCTTTATCACCTTCTTGCCGAGTGGCATCTCTCACAATGAAAGTGATCAATTATTGGTCAGAGAGATTATGAGAATTGAGGTCCTTGTTTATCTTTTTTTAAAGATAAAATAAAATACATTTCCTCATTGTTTTCCTTGTGATCCTTTTATTATTTAACAAATTCTGTACACAGGAGAACAGAAGAGCAAATTAAAATGAAAATCAAATCATCTTCAAATATAGAATCCATTGGTTTTACAACTGAAAAGATCTAAAAACCTTGAATAAATTTTCAGGGACACAAACATATTTATATAAACACATACATATTTGCACTCACATATTTAGAAATATTGCTTTTCTCTAATTTTCTTTAATGAAACTTCTTGTCCAAGCTTTTTACATGTACTTTAATATCAGCATCCAATTATCATAGTGTCACTTCTTGGGTCATCTAACAAGTGAAAGTGATCAATTATTGATCAGAGAGATTATGAGAATTGAAGTCCTTGCTTATCTTTTTTTTAAGATAAAATAAAAAAGGTTTCCTCATCGTTTTCCTTGTGACCCTTTTATTATTTAACAAATTCTGTACACAGGAGAACAGAACAGCAAATTAAAATGAACATCAAATCATCTTCAAATATAGAATCCATTGGTTTTACAACTAAAAAGATCTAAAAACCTCGAATAAATTTTCAGGAACACAAACATATTTATATAAATACATACATATTTACACTCACATATTTAGAAATACTGCTTTTCTCTTATTTTCTTTAATGAAACATCTTGTCCAAGCTTTTTACATGTACTTTAATATCAGCATCCATTATCACTAGTTTCACTTCTTGAGTCATCTAACACCATTTACTGGAGCATTATATTTGTCAGGAGTTCAGCTGAGCAGGAAAGAGCTGAGTTGCCAGGTGTTGGGATGGTTTATTAAGAAAACACCTAACATGACAGGTACAGGCCAGGCTTTTGTCACTCACTGTGACAGAGGCCGGGCTGGAGAAAGTGTCAACCCCTGACCCCCACTCCTCTCCATTTTTCCTCGGAGAGTGGTACCAGTAGGGGGCCAGGTGGGCTCTGAAGACTGACAGTGAAGAAAAGTGTTTATTTTTTCAAATAGATCTATCAAAACATGAAACCAGATTCACCTTTTTGACTTTTGGTTTTTGACTTCTCATCGTGAGCCATTATTGCTAATACAGTCGCCATTCATTTACCCTATCTATAATTTGAATGCTGTATAAATATATTTTACTGAAATAGAACAGTGGTTCCTGAGCTAGTCATAATAATAGGTATTATTCATGAGGTTTTAATATTTATGAGCAGCATGTTTGGCATTTTTACAAACACTGTATTAACTCATTGAACTCCACAATAACCACCTCAGATAGGTACAATTTTTATGACAGTTTCAGACAAGAAAAAGCAAAGAGTTAATAGTTACATGTTTTGCAAAGATTTTTGACTAATGCTAGTTTTAGCAAGTGATCAAAAGCTAATGTTAAGTTGTTTGTGTATTTATCTATTATGAAATAATAATTTAAAGAAGTGTCTATCTGTGGTGACAGAAACTGTTCAATAATATATAAATTCAAATTTCTCTACAAATTTTTAAAATAATACACACCAATTTTTGTCCCCTTACCCCCATCCCAGTAAGTGAAATGAACAAAAGTAAGAATTAAATTTTTAATCTTCCATTCCCTAGAGTATTAAATTCTGTCCCCACCACCCCCGCCATAAAAAAAAAACTTTTTTTTTAAACAGTAAGGATGGCATAAATAACCTAGAGTATTTATTTCAAGTATAGCCAAGTGTTCTGTGCTGTAGCTTATATCTGTCATGGTGTTGAAAAAGATTTAAAAAGAGTTACATATCTTCTATAACTGTCAAAAGGTAATGTCCACTCTTGGTTTTCAAAACATTGAGGTTTGTAATATAAAACAATGGTTTCTCTATAATTTTTGACAAATAGTAACATTTCTTAATCTAGTTGAAGCCGAAGTGTTCTGTTTTAGAAGCAATTGATAATCTACAATTTCTTGTCAGACTGAACACTAGATTGCACACGATTTTCTGGCTATTTAACTAATGGGAGAATGGAATAAACTATGTAGCAGGTCATTTAACTCCTCTTTCTTGTTGGGAAAAATGATAAATTTTGAGACGTGAATCATTGTTTAGTGTTATCTTTCATTATTTTGAAATATACTATTACGTTGCAGTGTGTTTTGAAATATTTCCAGAAGACACTTAGTGATATTACAATCACTAATGATAATAGACCATGGTATTAAAAAAATAGAAGGGAACAAAAAGATGACTTAAAGTCATAGAACTGTAAATAACATGGTCTTACCAGAAAAGTCATCCATCCATCCACTTTCTCATTTGTAAAGTGCCTGATGCCACTACAATATATTATTATGACAGGATGCCATATCAGAATTCTTAAAGAATATGGGTCCCAAAGTTTTGCAGAGTGGTCTCAGTAATGCAAAGATGCTTTACATTTGAGAGCAGGAGTAGCAGTGTAGACAACAGTCATACGTTGAAAATCAAGTAATTGCCAGACATTGTAATCTTTCAGACATAACCCAGTCCTTGAACTCATTGCCTGGTGGCAAACAGATAGAAAATATGTCAATAACACTATAAGAGATCAGATCAAGTGTTTTGAGAATTTCAAGGATAAGATATAAAAGAAATGCCTAGAACAGGGATCCTTTATCCAAGGTTCTATTCATAGAAGCAAGGTCCAATTATTTCATGTCTCTCAGTATTCAGTGTGAAGATTGGTATGTGAGATGTCAAATAAAGAAAGTATGAGATCTAATTATGTTTTTTCGAATTGTCTGCTTATTCCAGAATACATGGATCTCTGTCAAGAAAACTGAAAAAGAAGAAAAACATTGTCCATCAAGGATGTCTAAGTACTTATTAATAGGCAATATTTACATATGATATCTGACTACTGATCCTTTCAGTACATTTTGGTTTTTCAATTTCCATTCATATAAACAGACAAAAGGAAGACAATAAATAGAATTAAATGGAGTGGAATTGAGCAAGAAATAGATATACAAAAGATGATGATATGTGTATTTATTATCAGAGACTATTAATGGTAGCTTAAATTTTCTAAAAGCCAGTAAAGAAAAACAAAACAAAAGAAAAAACATACTTTTCATGATCAGATGGAGGAAAATGTACTCTTCCCTTTTTGTTAAATTTTTTTTCATTAAAGTATAACATAAACAAAGGAAAGTTCACAAATGTTGTTTGTTGTTTGACTTTTAATCAAATGTACACACATGTGTAACTAGTCCAAATCAAGCCCTCAAAAGTCCCCATCGTGTCCCCTTCCTGTTACATACTCAGAGCAAATGCTCTCGCTTTTACGTCATGTACACCCCGTGCCTGGCTTCTTTCATTCAGCATTGTGCTTGTGAGATGAGTCCATGTCAAGGTGTGTAGCTCTATTGAATTTGTTGTCATTGCTGAATAGTATTCCACAGAGCATGT
The DNA here is from genome assembly GCF_009764315.1 of Trachypithecus francoisi. Taxonomy (NCBI): domain Eukaryota; kingdom Metazoa; phylum Chordata; class Mammalia; order Primates; family Cercopithecidae; genus Trachypithecus; species Trachypithecus francoisi. The sequence goes on along the minus strand of NW_022681454.1, from coordinate 172,385,998 downwards.
GACTCTTTCTGAAGCACAAACTCGTCCCTGTTCTTTCATCATGTGGACGGATCCATGGGCGGGAGAGGCAGGTTAGCATAGCTGTGAAGAGCACAGGCTCTGGAGGGTGTGTTTGCCCTGTCCCTTACCATCTGCGTGCTCCTGAACAACTGAATTTTTTGTCGTTAAAATTTTCTTCTCTAGATTGGGAATAGTAATGTTACTACATTGGTCTTAGGGGAACTAGTTGACAAAAAAAATCAAAATGAAAGCATGTTCCTGTTCAAGGCAGTCTGCCAAATATAAGTAGCAGCATCAGGGCAAGGATAAACCCCATGAATATCTGTATGTAAAAATTAGGTGGTCTGTTCCATTAACTGGTACTTCAGCACAAACTTACTTCATAGCTTCATTTTCTATCACTTTTTATATAGACATAAAAAATGAAATGTGTGCTATTAATAACTGAAATAATTTTCTTCTTTTAAAATTCCTTAATGATTTTCCAGAGTAAAACAACTTGCAATACTTTACTCAGTTCTTTAAAATAAACCATAGTGTGGTTGAGATATGTAAAATCATGTCCTTTTCTACCTTGGTTTTTCTTTTTAATTTTAATATACAATTAATACTGACTGCCTTTATCATCACCTTTTTAACACCAAAAAGAGTTTAAACATTATTCCTAGTCATCATTTCCTCTGTTCCCACTCTGGATCATCCCATTAAACCTTTTTTTTTTTTTTTTTTTTTTTTTTTTGAGATAAGGTCTTGTTATGTTGCCAGGCTGGAGTCCAATGGCACGATCTTGGCTCCTCTGCCTCCTAGGTTCAAGCGATTCTCCTGCCTCAGCCTCCCGAGTAGCTGGGATTACAGATGCTTTGTAGTTTTAGTAGAGACGGGGTTTCTCCCTGTTGGTGAGGCTGGTCTTGAACTCCCGACCTCAGGTAATCCACCCACCTCAGCCTTCCAAAGTGCTGGAATGACAGGTGTGAGCCACCGCCCCGGCCTAAACCTTTTTTTTTTATCCATATGGACCTTCAGTGTGTTTATGTATGTGCATGCATATATACAAGCAATACTTAGCATTAGCAAATACATTTTTATCCCTTGTATATATTTCTAGTAAATATGACTTGGAGAGCCATATTTGACTGTTTTTTAATTTTATCAGTCAAAGAGAGACAGGGAGAGAGAAACAAAGAGATCAAAATTTTGTGCTAAGGAAAAATCCAAGAGGGCCCCAAGATTCTTGCTGCCTAGTGTATAAAACCTCTTAGTTATTTTCTGTCAAACAGTAATTCGGTTGTTCTGTATTGTGGGAAAAGCTGTTAAAAACATAATTAAATCTGTGATAATTTTTAATGCAGAAATAGAAAAATAATACAATTTATGTCCAGGTGCTCCTTTTCATTTCAAAACTTAGAAAATTTAAAGGGGTATTTACCTAAAAAGCTCTTCTCCATCCAGGTCTTTCTTCCACATAATAACTGTTCCCCAGACTATTTCCAGACAAAACAATGTACACACACTATATATTATCATTTAAACAATAGGTACCCATAGAAAACATTTTACAGCTTTAAACATTTTTCTTTATACTTTGCCAATAACTGCAGAGTAAAATATAATGAACCTCTTTATTGTGGAGACCATATTTGCTTCCAAATTTTTACTGTTGCAACAAGTGTGCAATAATAAACTTTCTGTTGCTACAATTTAATTGCGAGCTTATCGTTTTATAGCTATGGGGAATTAGCAATCTTTTACTCTACATTTGTTTCTCCTAACCATGATTTCACTTTTTACTGTTTCACTTACCTGTGGTCAACTGTGGTCTGAAGATGTTAAATAAAAATTTCCATAAGCAAACAATTTATAATTAATAAATTGTGTACCATGCTCAATAGAGTGATGAAATCGCATGTTGTCCAGCTCTGTCCTGGAACATGAATCATACCTTCCTCCAGAGGTTCCAGGCTGCAGAAGCTCCTTTCTCATTAGCCACTTAGAAGCCCAAACACAAGAGTAGCGATGCTGGCAAAAAAGATACAACAAAGAGAAGTTATAAAGTGTCTCCGCTAAGTAAAAAGGTGAAAGTTGTTTTGTTTTTTAGTTTCTTTTAATTTTTTTTGTTTTTGTTTTTGTTTTTGTTTTTTGAGACAGTCTTGTTTTGTCACCCAGGCTGAAGTGCAGTGGGCCAGTCACAGCCCACTGCAGCCTCAATCTCCCAGACTCAAGCAATTCTCCTAACTCAGCTTCTGGTTATCTGGGACTACAGTAGTGCACCATATGGCCCAGCTAATTTTTTGTAGAGGTGGGGTTTTGCCATGTTGCCCAGGCTGGTCTCCAACTCCTGGACTCAAGCAATCCACCCACATCAGCCTCCCAAAAGTGCTAGAATTACAAGCATGTGCTATCGTGTCAAGCTGAAAGTTCTTTACTTAACAAGAAAAGAAAAATATTTGTATGCTGGGGTTGCTAAAACCTACCTTAAGAACAAATCTATCCATAATGGTGTGAAGAAGAAAGAAAAAAATTGTGCTAGTTCTGCTGTCGCACAACAAACTGCAAAAGTTACAGCCACAGTGCATTATAAGTGCTTAGTTAAGATGGAAAAGGCATTAAATTTGTGAGTGGAAGACATCGAGGTTTAATTAACAGCATTCAGATTCAGTATGTAAACATATCTAAACACAGAAAAAGTACAGTAAAAATACAGCATAAAAGACTAAAATATGGTACACCTCTACAGAGCAGCTCCTCTTATGGCAAGATAGATATATATACAGTGCATATTTGACAGAGACATCATTATATGATGCATGTCTGTATTTATAAAAAATCTAAAATGAGCATACTTCATGCCAACTTAATTTGTCTTACATGAATTAATCTTAAAATATTATCTCTGCTTAAACCCAGGAGTTTGAGTTTAAGGTGAGCTATGATTGTGCCACTGCACTCTAGCCTGGACAATAGGTAGACCTTGTCTCTAATAAGTATATTAAAAAAATTATCTCATTGATAAAATAAATAAAAATAGTAAAGCATCTGATTAGGAAAATGGGCAATAGAAATAAAAAATGGTAGAATAGTCTTTCCTTCTCCATTTGAAATATGTTCCCTAACCCCTCTTGAGTGATGCTACTTGGGATGGTAGAATGAACCTGACTACCTTATATCAGAATACACTTCCATTCATGTCTTTCACCCACAAATTTGAAGCCTTTTAAACTGAGCATGTAACATGCTCTGTGGCTATAACTTTTGCAGTTTGAGGTGCAACAGCAGATCTAGCATAAATGTTTTCTTCTTCACAATTTCATGGACAGATCTGATCTTAGGGTAAATTTTAGCAAGCTCAGTATACATTTCTCCTTTTTTTCTTATTAAGCTGGGAGCTTTCACCTTTTCACCTAAATGAAGCACTGTATAGTTTCTCTTTGTCATGTCAATTGCCATTATCACTACTCTTGGGCTTTGGGGACATTATTAAGTAAAATATGGGTTCCTTTAACTCAAGTGCTGTGATTCTGGGACAGTGGATCTGATAACCGAGAGGGCTACTGAGTGGCTAATGGGCAGCTAGAGTGGAGATGCTGGACAAAGGGAGAATTCATGTCCTGAGCGGGACTGAGTGAGATTTCCTCATACTGCTCAGAACATTGCTCAATTTAAAATTTATGAATTGTTTACTTTTGGAACTTTCCATTTAATAGTTTCGAACTGTGGTTGACCTCAGGTAACTGAAAACCCAGAAAGTGAAACTGTGGATTAGAGAGGACTACTGCACACTTTACATAAAGTTTTGTCTCCTTTATTTCTAAAGTTGCTTATAGAGCTAGAAGAGTGACTACATAGTTGTCAAGCTCTCCTGATAGCTAAATGAGAAAATCCAGGCCAAGTACATGACCTAGTGATTGTTTTGTAGTTGTGTCTTTGTTCTTACTCTTCCTCATAAAGCTACAGGGTTCTTAGGCACTGTGGTTAGCTTATATGTTTAAAATATTATGTCTGTTACAGTTATGTAGATATAACATATATAAGTTTAATAAAGTAATTTGATTTAGATTTAAAATTCTACTCACAATTTAATAAGGAATAATTTAATCAGTAATAAACTAATCTCTGTCAATTTTTTTAAAAAATATTTTATTTGCAGGTTTGTCACTTATGTTCTAATGTTTATACAAAAGCAAGAGAATTTTAAGAGTTGATCTTTCACTCCATTATTATACAATGGGGCAATGAATGGTAAGACAGATGATAGAATGAACTTTTTCAGAATTGGGATCAAATTGCATATCCTCATCACCACGACCTCGCTCTACCATCTTTAAAGAGATGTGATATCAACATATCAATACAGAGATACTATGTCAATCCATCAATACAAAAATACTATATCAATATATTGATGATAATCATATCAATATTTTTTGTTTCTGACCCCAAAGAATATTAAATAAGGTTGACGGGTAGACCACATTTGCTTTCTGTTGTCACACATTTTGAAGACAGACAAGGATTTAAATAGGTTACCAAGTGAATGTAAAAAACACACACACACACACACACACAAAACTCTTGAGGTTTGAGAAAGTGGCTTATGAATCAATCGTTTGCTATTTTCTGTTTTCATACTGCCTTCTGAATCTAATGGCTCCTATGGCAGGAATAGCTGTAAGAAATTATTCAGACCTGCTGAAATGTAGAAGGGTAGAACCACATGCCCTTCATTATTTGTATGGATATCATATATTTCTTCCTTTTATTGCTTCCTAGCTCGCATTGAGTTAACGTTGCTGCCTCTTGCCTTGAATTAAAGCATCCATCTCTGTTCTGAGAAAAAGTTAAACATTAATACTGTATTTTTCTCCCCAACTCAATGCTAGATGAACATGATTTCTCCTTTGCTTCTTTCTGAGGCATGAAGGCAAAGCCTCAATATTTTCTCTATCAATTGAGAGGTTATACTTGACAAAGTTGGATGAGGAAGAATTTACCACTTCCTTTAGGCTTTTGGGTTGTACAGTTCTCAGAGACTTCCACTGAGTAGATTTCAACAAATCATTTTAAAGAAAAAAAAAAAGTTAAAAATAAACAATAAGCCAGGCACAGTGGCTCATTCATGTCCTAGCACTTTGAGAGGCAGAAGTGAGAGGACTGTTTGAGCCCAAGAGTTTGAGACCAGCCTGTGCAACATAGTGACACCCCATCTTTATGAAAAATAGAAAATTAGCCAGACATGGTGGTGCATGCCTGTAGTCCCAGGTACATAGGCCGAGGTAGGAGGATCCCTTGAGCCCAGGAGAGAGAGGCTGCAGTGAGCCATGCTTATGCCAGTGCACTCCAGCCTGGGTGACAGAGGGAGACACTGTCTAAAAAAATCACAAAACAGAAGTAAGCAATGTTAAGTGTTAGCAAAAAATATGACTCTATCAATGTCATAGTCTGTTCCAGCAAGTTGCATTCTGTTATGTGCTAACTTTTAATTGATGTGCATCTGTAAATGCGACAATGGCTTGGAAATCCTAATGGTGTTTACATACAGGACTGATTAAAATATGATTTCTGGATCCATCTACATCTAGATCTGACTCACTCAGGCCTGTAGGTATTTAGCATGTTTTTCTTAAATCATATTTAAATAAATTTGTTAAATTTGATTGTTAACTTTATAAACATCCTATTTGTAGGGATAATCATTATTTTAAAAAACATTATTTTTAAACAATATGAAACATTTTTATTTAAACAACTTCAATTAAAACTAAAATTATTTAATTATTATTTAATCTATTGAGAATAAACATTTTTCTGATATATAAATTTGTATTAATTCAAAATGGTTCCAGGATATATGAAAGCTATACATTAATTTCAATCATCATTACATTTGTTCTTTCTTTTCCTTCCTCTTTTTCTATTTTCTCTGGTTTTAATTGAGCATGTTATATTAGTTAATTTTATTCTCTGTCAGCATGTAATTTATACTTAACGCAAACATTTTAAATGGTTGCCCTAGGGTTTACAACATATATGTTTACATAATCCAAGTACAATTTCAAATAAAAACTTATGAGCCAGGAGAGGTGGCTCACGCCTGTAATCCCAACACTTTGGGAGACCAAGGCGGGCGGATCACGATGTCAGGAGATCAAGACCATCCTGGCTAACACGGTGAAACCCCGTCCCTACTAAAAATACAAAAAAATATCTGGGCATGGTGACACAGGTCTGTAGTCCCAGCTACTCAGGAGACTGAGGCAGGAGAATCACTTGAATCTGGGAGGCAGAAGTTGCAGTGAGCCAAGATTGCGCCACTGCACTCCAGCCTGGGCAACAGAGTGACGCTCCATCTCAAAAAATATATAGATAGATAGATAGATAGATAGATACGCGCGCACACACACACACACACGACTGTGAGTGTAGTATGGATACCTCATAATGTAGTATTACCAGTATGTCTGTCTTATTTCTTGTGATTTTACTGCCATTTATTTATTTATTTTGAGACAGAGTCTAGTTCTGTCACTCAGGCTGGAGTGCAGTGGCCTGATCTCAGCTCACTGCAACTTCCGCCTCTCGGGTTCAAACAATTCTCCTGCCTCAGCCTTCTGAGTAGCTGGGATTATAGGCACCCACCACCATGCCTGGCTGATTTTTGTATCTTTAGTAGAGATGGGGTTTCACGTTGTTGGCCATGCTGGTCATGAGCTCCTGACCTCAGGTGATCCATTCATCTCAGCCTCCCGAAGTGCTGGGATTACAGGCGTGAGGATTTTACTGCCATTTATCTAACATCCCTGAGCAATGATGAATTGATTATTGTTGCCATCATTGCTGTCAATTATTATCTTGTTGATCAATTAAGATAAGAAAAACTTTTAAAAAATTACACATTAATCCAAGTTTCTCATGTATATTACTTTATTTAACCTAAAGAATTTCTTTTAATATTTTTTACAGTGTAGATCTTCCAGTAATGAATTCCTTCAGTTATTTTTCTGAAAAAGCCTTTATTTCTTCTTCACTTTTGAAGGATAATTTTGCTAGATATGTTATTCTAAGTTGGCAGTTTTTTTCTTTCAACACTTAAAAACGTTACTCCACTCTATTTGGTTGTATGATTTCTGATGACAGGTTCGTTGTCATTCTCATCCTTGCTTCTGTATAGTTAAGATGTACCCAACTTTCTATAAGATTTTCCCCCTGTATTTTTTTTTGGTTTTTTTGCAGCTTGATGATGTTATGCTTAGATACATGTATGTGTTTGTGTGTGTGTGTGTGTGTCTGTGTGTCTGTGTGTGTACATGTGTATTTCATATTCATCTTGTTTGGCGTTCTCTGAGCATCCTGGATGTGTGATTTGATGTATCATATTGATTTTGGAAAATTCTCAGTCATTATTGTTTCAAATATTTATTTTGCCTTATTCTTATTCTTTTCTTTTCCTGATGTTTAATTATGGATATAACTTTCGATATTGTTCCGCAGTTCTTGGATGTCCTGATCTGTATCTTCATTCTTTGGTTCCCTTTGAGTTACGAGTTATATTAACCTGTCTACAAGCTCACTAATCCTTTCCTCAGTTTTCTTGAAAGTCTTCATGAGCTTTGTCTTAGTCCTTTGCTACTGTTGTAACAAAATACTTGAGACTGGGTAATGTGTGAAGAATAGAAACTTGTTTCTCACACAAATCTGGACGCTGGAATTTCAAGATCAAGGCACTAGCAGGTTCGACGTCTAGTAAGGGCCAATTCTGCACTTCAAAGATGGCACCTTATTGCAGCGTCCTTCAGGGAGGATGAACACTGTTTCTTCACATGGCAGAAGGGTGAAAGGGCAGAAAGGACCCAGCAAGATCTCTTCAGCCCTTCTTGGTTACTAATCTCATTCATGAGCATGGTGCCCTCATGGAGTCATCACCCACTAATGGCCCACCTCTTAAATACTGTTGCATTGGTAATGAAATTTCAAACGTGATTGTAAAGGGAACACAAATATTCAAAGCATAGCAAGCTTATTAAGAGCATTCTTAATTTCCGTTTCAGTAGTTTTGATTTCAGGATTTTCTTTTGATTTTTTTTTTCCTTATCAGTCTTATCTCTCCGCTGACATTAATGTAAAAAAAAAAATATTCCATTAGATAGCTTAATAAGAAAAAACAAGTTTTCCATTAGAGCTCTTACTCTATGGAGCACAATCATTTAAATACCTTTTCTGATAAATACAAAGTCTGTATTTTTCTATTCTGATCTTAATGATTGCTTGTCTATTCAGAATGCTTTTCTTTTCTATTCTTTTTTTTTTTTTTTTTTTGCCTTTTGTATGTCTTGTAATTTTCTGTTGTCAGCTGGACACGTTGTATCAGGTAATACGAATTGTGGTAAATAGGTCCCTAGTGTAAGGACGTATATAAGTTAATCTGGCTAAGTGTGGACTGTATTTTATGTTTACTGTAGCTGCAGTTAGGAGAGAATTTCAATTTTGCTAGTGTGCCTGTTTTTGTCTCCAGTCTTGCCTTTGAGGCGTCCTTTTGGACTGCTTGTTAGATGGAGTCTTTGCCTTACAGCTATTTCTTCTGTAATCCAGTGTAATTAAAGTGGTTTTGTTAGAGTGTTGGTGGAGCTTAGAAAGGGACATGCTCTGTCATCCTCTAATTAAATCTCAGTCTCTAACTGGAGCTGTGTTTTGGGAATGTGGCCTTTACAGTGTTTCTTGTCCTCTGGGTAGATTTTTTTTAATATTAATGAATTAATTATTGTTGTTATTGTTATCTCTACTCCCTTCTCTGGCCAAACATTCCTTTTCAGTTTCTTTAGTTCTCTCTCCCCTGTCGACGACTATGTTTTGTTCTCTTGTTTTGATTTTTTTCTTCCTTAGGTGAGGCAGAAAGGCTGAAGGTGTTGAAGTGAGAAGCACACGTCTTCCCACTGGGGATAAAGTTTTAATGTTGTTCTTTGGTGATGTCTTGCCTCCTGGACAGTAGGCATGTGTTAAAGAAATATCTTAGGAGCTTCGTAATGACTATTTTTTTCCCCATTCCTTGTCAGCGCTATTAGGAGATCTTTCTCAGATCCTTACCAAGAAACACTGGTGAGGTTTCTGGAGGGAAACCACATGAAGTATAGTCTCCACTGCCACCGTTGCAACTAATTAGGAAGTGATGCCTTTTTTGTATTTCTGTATTCTATTATTTTGGCTCACAATTAATTGCATACTCAGCTTTGACAAAATAGATTTATTTCTCATGACTATATTTTAATTTTCTAAGTAGTTAGTTAGAATGCAATCCCATGTATAGTTTGTACTAAACCTATTTCAGCTTATTGTATAACTTTGGTATTTCAGAAAAAGACAAATTGAATCAGAAGTTTTTGTTATCATTTCATGGAGTTTCAGATTCCGGCAATACTCCTGTGAGCTCACACCTTAAAGTTTGTAATTTTCTCTTCTTATTGGTACTGCTGAGCTGTTGGTGTTTCATTGTATAAAAAAATATAAAGCACTTTGTAGAAAATGAAGACACACACTCAGAAAGCATTTTAAAAGCTACTCAAAAAAGCTACACTACTTTTGCTATGTCATCATTTATTATTGTACATTAGATAATTATATATTTCTAATAGTTTTTCCCAGGTCATTCCTCTGTTGAATTTTTTTTAAATAAACATAAAATAAACACTCAAGTAATACATAACCACTTTTTTGTTTGCTTTTTAGACTAAAAAGACAATAAAGAAAAGATCTAGAAACCAGAATAGAGAAATGACCAATATCAGAAATTAAGGAATACTACTACTGATTCCAAAATCATTAAAAGAGTTAAAGTGGAATACCACTCACAACCCTATGGCACACATTTGAAAACTGAGATGAAATGTAACCATTTTTAGAAGAGACTACTGAAACTCATAAGAAAATCTAGATAACATAAATAGTCTTGAATTTAAAGTTAAAAGCATTCCAGAGTAGAAATCTACCAAATAGAAAACTTACAAAATATAGAGTTTCAGGCCCAGATGATTTTACAGGAAAATACTTAAGATACATTTAAAGAAGAAAAAATAACCATCACACATAATGTCTTCCATAAATGAGAGAGGACTTTGCAAGTCTTGTATGAAGTCAACATTATATTGATAGAAATACCAAAGGAATAAGAAAAATAAAATGCACATCAACATACTTTATGAAATTGGACACAAAATTCCAAATATATAAGCAAGCTGGCTGCAAAAAAAATAAAGATAAAATAAGTTTTTATTACTGTCTCCTCTACAAATTTTTGGAAGACTTTGAGAAGGAATAGTATTAGTTCTTCTCTAAATGTTTGGTAGAATTCAATATGAAGGTTTTGGGCTTTTCTTTGATGGGAGGCTTTTTGTTACTGATTCTATTTTCTTACTCGTTACTGCTCTGTTCAAATCTTCTCTGTCTGCATAATTCAGTCTTGGTAGTTGTATGTTCCCAGGAATTTATCTATTTCTTCCAAGTTATCCAAACTTTAGTGTATAATTGTTTATATTAGACTCTTGTAATCTTTTGTACTTCTGTAATTTCAGTTGTAAGAGCTTTGCTTTGATTTATAATTTTATTTATTTGTGTCTTCTCTCTTTTATTCTTAGCCTATCATTATCCTAATACCAAAACTAGACAAAGATACTACAAAAAAGGAAATTACAAGCCAATATCTCTAATAAAAATAGATACAGCAATTCTCAACAAAATACTAGTAAATCAAATTAAGCAGCACATTAAAAGGATCACTCACCATGATTAAGTGGCATTTATTCCTGGGATGCAAGGATAATCCAACAGATGCAAATTAATAAAAGTGGGAAACCACAACAGATTGAAACATAAAAATTACATCCATCAGTTCAACAGATACGGAAAAAGCATTTGACACAATTCAACATTTTTTCATGGTAAGAACTCTCAATAACTTAGGTATAGAAGGAGTGTATCTTATCACAAAAACAACCATATATGACAAGCCCACAGATAACATCATACTCAATGGTGAGAAGTCAAAAACCTTTTCTCTAAGATCATGAATAAGACAGGGATGACTTATTCTCACCACTTCTATTTAACACAGTACAGGGAGTCCTAGACAAAGCAGTTAGGCAAGAGAAAGATATAAAAGTTATCCAAATAGGAAAGGAAAAAGTTAAATTGACCTTGTTTGCAGATGACTTGATCTTATAAATAGAAAACTCTAAAGATTTCAGCAGAAAACTGTTAAAATGTAATAAGCCAATTTATTAAAGTTGCAGAATACAAAGTCCAAACATCAGTAGCATTTCTATACATGAACAGTGAACTGTCTTTAAAAAAATTTTTTTTTAAATCCATTTACAATAGTTATAAGAAAAAAACCCACAGAGAAATAAATTTAACCAAGGAGGTGAAAGATGTGTACACTGAATACTATGAAATACTGATGAAAGAAATTGAAGAAGACACAAATAAATAGAATAGTGGCCCCTATTCCTGCATTGGAAGAATTAATATTGTTAAACTGTCCATACTGTCAAAGGAATCAACACATCAAGTGTAATTACTATTAAAGCTGCAAAGATATATTTTCACAGAAATGAAAAAAAATTATTGAACTCAGAAGGACTTCAAACAGCCAAAGCAATCTTGAGCAAAACAAACAAAGCTGGAAGTATCACAATACCTGACTTCAAAATGTACCATAAATCTATAGTAAGCAAGAAAGCATGGTACTAGCATAAAAAGAGACACAGAGACCAGTTGAACAGAACAGAGGTGAGTTTATGCACTTACTGTCCATTGATTTTTTGACAAAGATGCCAAGAATATACAAGTGGGAAAGAACAATCTCTTGCACAAATGCTGTTGGAAAACTGCATATCTACATACAGAAGAATAGAAATATACCCCCATCTCACGTCATATGCAAAAATTACCTCAAAATGGATTAAATACTAAAAATATAACCTAAACTATAAAGCTTCTAGAAGAAAATGTAAAGGGAACATTTTATAAAACTGATTTGGACAATAAATTTTTGGACATTACTCCAAAAACACAAGCAACAAAAATGAAATACACAAATGAGATTATAGCAAAATAAAAGTCTCCTGCACAGCATAAAAAACAACCAATATAGTTAAGAAACAACCTAGGAGATGGGGGAAAATATTGGCAAACGATTCATCTGATAAGGGGTTAATATTCAAAATATGTAAGGTACTCAAACAACTCAATAGCAAGAAAAAAAAAACTGATTAAAAATGTGCAAAGTATCAGAATAGGCACAACTATCAAAAGAAGACATATAAATGGCCAAGAGATATTTGAAAAAAATGCTCAACATCGCTGATCATTGGGGAAATGCAAATTATAACCACAATAAATTATGATCTCACACCTGTTAATATGGCTATTATAAAAAAGACTGGGCTGGGCGCGATGGCTCACACCTGTAATCCCAGCACTTTGGGTGGCCAAGGTGGGTGGATCACGGGAGATCGAGACCATCTTGGACAATATGGTGAAACCCTATCTATACTAAAATACAAAAAAATTAGCCAGGCATGGTGGCAAGTGCCTGTAATCCCAGCTACCTGGGAGGCTGAGGCAGGGGAAATTGCTTGAACCTTGGAGGTGGAGGTCGCAGTGAGCACTACTGCACTTCAGCCTGGCAACAGAGCAAGACTCCATCTCTTAAAAAAATAAAGAAAAAAGAAGAAGACTGAAGGTCAAATAATGAGATCAATCCAAATGGCTGAGGTTACCTGCAAATTGTTTAGTGGCAAACATGGTGTTCTGAGGAAAATAAAAGGACTAAAGATATTAAGTGTTGGCAATTATCTGGAGAAAAGGAAACACTTGCACATTGTTGGTGAAAATGTAAATTAGTACAACTATTTCATAAAACAGCATGGAGGACTGTTGAAAAATAAAAATAGAACTGCCATTATGAATCAACAATTGTACATCTGGGAATATAGTCAAAGGAAATGAAATCAGTATGTCAAAGAGATATCTGCACCCCTCTGTTCATTGCAGCATTATTTAAAATGGCCAAGATATAGAATTAACCTAAGTGTCTATTAATGGATGAGTGAATCTAAGAATCTAAGTATGGATAAATACAATGTGGTATATAGACACATGGAATACTATTTAGCATCATAAAGAAGGAAATTCTGTCGTTGCTGACATTGTAGATGAACATAGATGACATTATGTTAAGTGAAATAAACTAGGAACCGAAAGACAAATATAGCATGATTTTACTTATGTGCAGAATTTAAAAAGTGGAACTCAGAAGCAAAAAGTAGAATGGTAGTGACCAGAGTCTGGGGTCAGGGGAGTTTGGGCAGATTTTGGTCAGAGGATGCAAAATTTCGGTTAGATAGGAGCAATAATTTTAAGAGATCTATTGCAGAGCATGGTGGCTATAGTTATAACTATATGTTGATACTTGAAAATTGCTAAAAGAGTAGATTTGAAGTGTTTTAATTATAAAAAAGTATGTGAAATAACATATGTTAATTATATTAACAATTTATTAATTTCACAACATATACGTATTTTAAAACATCATGTTGTATACCATAACCATAAAAACAATTTTATGTTGTCAATTAAAAACATATTTTAAAACATTACAAAGACAGGACATATTGAACGATTCAGTTTCATCCTGGATATTCAGCGATGGTTCAATATTTGAAAATTAAATCAGTGTTGTTTACTATAGTAGTAAACTATGTACGAAAAACCACAATCACTTTAACAAGTTCAACAAAAACATCCATTTGTAGCACTTGGAATCAAGTGTATTTACTATACAAGGAGGGAAAAATACACAGCTATCACTTGTCGTTCTGATAACTTATGAGCCATCAATCTGATTCCACTATAGTACTACAGGCACTTAGTTTTGTCAACATCATGGTATAACTTTCTGCACCTGATTGTAATTTATGTCTCACATAGCCCAAAAGTCACTTATAATTTACAATCAGTAGTCCACTAAAGAGCCTGGAATCACTATTTTACCCTCTCAAACACCAAATTCTTTACATATTAATATCCTAATAGCATTTTAGGTAGCAAAAACTGTGTTCTTTCATTCATTGAACTTATCTGAGGATTCAACATATTTCTGACAGTGCTAGGTGCGGCTGTAACATTTTTTGAAAAAGGTAAAAAAAAAAAGAAATCTATACAAAGTCAGTGACTACGTCTTTATGAATATTCCAAACTGAGGCACAGGTGACAAACTGGAGTCCGAGGATATATTCAATGTAATTTTCAACCTGTCTGTATTCCACCAAGGGAAAGGATTTGCATGTTTTCCAAAAGAGCATCATGCACCGCTCCCTTAGATATTATGTGTCTGCTTACTTTTATTCCACAAACTATCCAATTCAATGATTTCATGCATGAACTTCCTGGGGCTGTAATTATTTGATTTTATGATCTGTTGTCTCTTAGGAGATTAGAAATTCAAGCAAATAATAAACTAATGGGAAATTCCAACCATTATGAGCATCTCAAAGGAAAAGTCCTTGGTGCTATGAAGATGACACCAGATGTGTCAGAGAAGATTTCTATTAGCATGAATATAAGTTTATATCTGAAAATGTGTTTGAGGTTTCTTGGACAGGCTGGGAGATTGTAGAGCAATACAAACAGTAAACATGTAAAAATTATTCTTCGTCCGAGATTCTGAGACAGTGATCTGTGGACCTCGTAAAGGTCTCTGAGATTTTGTTCAGGGTATTTGGGAGGTCAAAATTATGGCATTTCACTGTCTTGAGATTTGAAATGATAATGCGAAGGCAGTGGTGGGAAACACTGCTGGAGCCCTAGAACGTGTTAAAACAGGGCACCTGGCCGGGCGTGGTGGCTCACGCTGTAATCCCAGCACTTTGGGAGGCCAAGGCGGGTGTATCATGAGGTCAGGAGATGAGACCATTCTGTCCAACATGGTGAATCCTCGTCTCTATTAAAAATATAAAAGTTAGCCAGGCATGGTTTTGCGCGCCTATAGTCCCAGCTGCTTGGGAGGCTGAGGCAGGAGAATGGCTTGAACCCAGGAGGCAGAGGTTGCAGTGAGCCGAGATTGCGCCACTGCACTCTCCAGCCTGGTGACAGAGCAAGACTCCATCTCAAAATAAATAAATAAAGTCCTTAGTAAAAAAGTAAAATTTACAAATGTTGTTATCTAACGATGCTTCAGTATTGTCTTTTGGTATTCTGCGTGACAAACTACTCGTAAAGCGACTCTACTGAAAGTACAATGCTTTTGTTGAAGAGCATGTGCAAGATTAGTTGTGTTGTGAGTGGAGTGAGCTATTTCTACTTACACGCATCAGTATGGTTAAGCTAATGTAGAAGTAGTTGGTGAGAGACAGACCATAAAGGACCTCGGGGCTGCATTAAAAATTGTGCTCTTATTTTAGGAAAAGAGAGAAGCCATTTAAGGAACTTGAGCATATTGGGAGAAAATTTCAATATTTAATTTACCAATTTTACTGAACTGTTTCAAGACTATAACTGTACCTCAGTAATGGCCCAAACCCAGCCATGTTTCTCTACTAAGTTTACTTCCCCACTCTATCAGCTAAAATGTGCTGTGTCATTCGATGTCTTCGTTGTTCCCATTCAGCTTCCTCTGTTCAAGTCCTGAACTAACAACCTCACTTCTACCTCATGAAGTAAAAAAAAACACATCAGATGTATGATGGCAACTTCATCATACTGAGAATGTAATGCTGGGTCCTATGAGATTATCTTTATAATCCTTTATAGTGAGGAAACTACAGGACCGAATTTTTTAGTTACAGTTTTAAAAGATATATCGATATATCTAATGTCTGTTAGCTTAGCAGTATCTATGTCCAAGATATTTATGAAAACATATTTTTTTCAATCCAGTGATTTTGAATCCATAATTAACAACAATATTTATGGCTAAACATTGCAACCTAGGCAGAAATACATAACTACGGTAGTTTCAAAATTCTGAAGCTGAAATGTCTGTTTCTTCTTTGGATCAGTTTTACCTTTGATGCCATTCCTAGCCTGGAGCTCTGTGAAAACTTGGAGATAGATGATGCCTGAAAGGTCACTTAAAAAACAGACCCCCCGCCGGGCTCGGTGGCTCAAGCCTGTAATCCCAGCACTTTGGGAGGCCGAGACGGGCGGATCACGAGGTCAGGAGATCGAGACCATCCTGGCTAACATGGTGAAACCCCGTCTCTACTAAAAATTACAAAAAACTAGCCGGGCGACATGGCAGGCGCCTGTAGTCCCAGCTACTCGGGAGGCTGAGGCAGGAGAATGGCGTGAACCCGGGAGGCGGAGCTTGCAGTGAGCTGAGACCCGGCCACTGCACTCCAGCCTGGGCGCAGAGCGAGACTCCGTCTCAAAAAAAAAAAAAAAAAGAAAAAAAAACAGACCCCCCAATAAAGACATTTTCTCACTTCAAAGACATTTCTCACTTTCAAAATTTTAGAGGGCCACTTTATTTATTTATTTATTTATTTATTGGCAATTTCAGTCAACAACTAGAGGAAATGATCTTCAGTTCCCCAGGCAGGTCAAGATAGAATTATTCTTCCTTGCCATCAATTATTATTATTGACTGCTATTCTTAACTTTCTGTTGAAATTTCTTGAAGGTTTTATTTTGCTCTTCTAATGACTTCCCTTACTAAAATGGATTGGATGGCCCTGAAAACATCCCTCTAACGTTTTGCTTGAAGAAACCATGCAAAGTCATCAAATAAATGCCCATTTCATGTCTTGATAGAAGATAAAAAACACAAACAGATGGATGGAATCAGTGTCCATCACAGAGAGGCCAAAAGAAACATTTATAAGGGACTTAGAGTTCAGAATTGTGATCAAGCCCCTCCCTTATGCTGTATGTCCACTGATAGAGGTAAACAGAATGAAAAGAAGCCCTTCATCATGCGGCTTCACACTGGAAACCTAAATAATTACTCTGCTTCTGTGCTCCACAAATTCTTAATTTCACACATTCTAAAATCATAGCTAGATTAACTATGTATGTATGCCGTACTGTATTGTTGTGTTAAAAATGTGTATTTGCTATATAGAGCGACATCTACAATAACCTAACTCTGGTGTTGCCTGTGTTTTTAATTCTTCATTTTCCAATACACTCAAAGCTTTTATAAACAGAAGTTGCTCAGAATCTTTCAATCCCTGAGAATCCACGTTTATGGAAATACAAGAAAAATTAAATGCCAGTCCCATTTACTCTACTAACAATCTATTACACCAATTAGAAATAAACATACTTAAGGAATTTACAGCAGCATAAAATCAGGAAACCTATTTTGGGGAGCTTAGAAATGCAGATTTAATGTCCTATTGCTATGTTTTTTTTCCCTAATTTGATATTATGTATTCATGAGTAGTTGACAGGTAAAAGATAGCTAGCTAAATCTTCAATAGCAATTTTCCACTTGCAAGTGGAACAAAAGTAAAGGAAAAATAAAATATAATACTCACTTAATCAGATTCATTGAATTTCATGAGGAAAAGATGTAGTGGGGAAAGCAGGAAAAGCACAATTAGAATAAATATGTTACACCTTAAGCTGTGTCCGTAATATAACTAAACAATCGGCCAAGTTTGCCTGCATTTCCAGTGATGTATGTGTATGCATATGGATGTGTGTGCTGCAACGCTGTAGAGATTGGGATAGATTTGAATGTATAGCCACACTAATTGTTTAATTAATTATAGAGAAATCTAAGAACCAATCAGTGTTTTCAGTTTAAACGTATTGTCATTTCACAAATACAGGTTAAGTCTTCTAAAAGTTGTATTCTCCCATATGTTCTAATTATGATAACTATTTCTTTTTTATTTTTCTAGTATAAAATTTTTCTTTCCACCTGAATAAAGTTGCAAAAAGGGCACCCATTTTGCTTCTTTCTTACAAATACCCTTTACGGTGTCACTGTGCAGTTCCTCCCATTACGAAGTGGCATATTTTTTCTTGTCTCCTTGAATCTAGTATATCCTCGTGAGATTCTTTGTCTAATAGAATGTAGCAGAAATGATGATGTTCCCATTCCAAGCCTTGTAGTCTCTCACTGTGTCTCTTTGGATTCCTCGCTCCCATGCGTCTAAGTCGACTGTAGAAGACTGTGTAAACCTGAGCCTGACGTCACACAACTGGATGCAGCCACAATCTCAGTCATAGAAGAGAGATGAGTCAAGATCAGGAATGCCAAGTTACAACTGACATGCAACTAAGAACAGATAAACGAGAAAACCCAGTTCCTACGAAAAGAACAACCATGATGAATCCAAACTACATTGGCAATCCACAAAAATGAAAGCTAGAATATTAAACATGTCACTAGCCACCAAAGTTTGGAATGCTGTGTTATGCAGCAACAAGTAACTTATAAGAAAAAACCCATATTGACGTAACTTAAATGCCTGAATATTCTGCAAATCATTTGTTTAATCAGCAAAGCTGATTATCTGTTTATTTCACTGCAAGGGAAGAACATAAGAAGATAGGTACCATTGGAAGATCTCCAACTTATTTCATTTTTATTGTTGTTTCAGTGTTTCTATTTTTATAAGACGCTTATAATTACAGAAAAAATATTCACATAGCTAAGCATAAAATTATTCCATTATCTTAGAAATAAAAGATTGCTTCTTTTATACATATTATTAGGGTAACAAAATATTTTATGTGAATATTGAAGTTTGTAACTATTTTGCATATTCATCAGAAATTATTTTATCAGTTATACAATTTATCTTTGCCTACTTGTACATATAAAATACAAATAAATAGTACAAGCTTAATAAAACTTCATTGAAAACTCAGTGTTGCCAATTAAGGTACACATTGTATAACTACTAAATAATTTCTAGAAAACTGTATTGTCTGCTCTAAGGATAAAATATACTGAAATATGGTTAAAAATATAAAAATATAACTCTGAGTGTTATCTATTTCTTCATTAATTCATAGAACCTTGGAAAAACTAAACTTCCACAACTGAATAAAGTGGTTCTTATTTTGAAAACTTGGATTTTTCTTTAGAACAATTTCAGTGACATGTATCTCATGTAGCAGTCATACTATTTAAGTTTCCTATCATATACAAATACTATATTTTTAATTTTTACTGAGAAATGCTTCATACTGTAGCATTTAGGTAATTAAGTGTTGAATTGTATGCATGCTTCTGTATGTGTACACAGAGTTTGTGCAGTTTTTAAAAAGTGTATGATATATGGTACTAACGATGAATTCTCTTTAAAATTGCAAAGAAATATTGAATTCATACAGTTTTTATAAAAGTAATTTTATTTGGCATTATGTTTATAAGTCATCTCTAGTATTATAGAATATAATGAATTCAAATAATACGGAGAGATGTTTATTTGTTCTTCAAGTTATCATAAAACTTCTATTGTAGATTCCTTTGAGTAGAGAGATTTAATGGTATATGCTATTTGTATTGTTTAACTTTTCAATAACTTTCCGGATTTATAATGTGCATTTCAGTTTGTGAAATATTTAATGTTACAATATGATGCCTGATTTAGCATGAAGTGGGAAATTATAGCACATAATTGAAATCTATGGGCTCATGAATTTCAGCCCATACTTTAAAACAATTGTGTCAGTTTCAAAATTAAATATTAATTCACTTTGCTTTAAAACATACAATTTATACACTTATCTTGTTTTATGAACAACTTAAAAACTTTTTAAAGCTCTAGAGTTTTGCTACATTTTACTGTTGTATACAAACAATCCAAGATGTAAGGATTGCTAGGGTGTTAGAGATATACTAAGATACTAATAGAGAAATAGCACAATTTTTTTTTTTTTTTCCAAGACAGAATCTTGCTCTGTCTTCCAGGCTAGAGTACAATAGTGTGATCTCAGTTCACTGCAACCTCTGCCTCCCAGGTTAAAGCAATGCTCCTACCTCAGCCTCCCAAGTAGCTGGGATTACAGGCATGTACCACCATGCCCAGCTAATTTTTGTATTTTGGGTAGAGACAGGGTTTCACCATGTTGGCCAGGCTGGTCTGGAACTCCTGATCTCAGGTGATCTGCCCACTTTGGCCTCCCAAAGTGCTGGGATTACAGGCGTGAACCACCATGCCTGGCCTCATTTTAATTTGAATAAATCTAGAAATTTTGTGTCAGGAATATCATTGATAAAGAGTTTGCAATTTATTATCTAGAACATTGACTACTTACTTCCCATTTTTGCTCTATGGTATATATTCGTGGATTATGTGGATGTAATATGATAAGTTATATTTAAAATGTATATGACCAATAATATTTTCCCCACGATGTGCTAATTAAGATGCTGAGAGTCTTGATGATTATAATAATTAAATAAAATTAATTAATTAGGAATAATTAAATACAAAAAAATCTCTAAGTTCCAATTGGAAAAAACATTTTATGGTGCACAAAAAACACCTTTTCTAGGCCTGGACCTTATTATTACTAATTATCTTTTAATGTTAACTACATTTCAGGCACATGTCTAAAAAAAATCTATCTGTATAGAGATAGACATATAAATATATATTAGATGTCAATCTATATGCAATTTAAATTATCAAACAGTAACAATAAAATATTATATTATTAGTTATGTATTTTTTAAGAAAAATGTCTAACCAAGGATATATTTTAAATTGACAGCTGAATCATACCATAGTGATCATCTTGTTAAATTGATTATTTTTTCAGAATTAGGTGTGGCAATTTAATGAAATGACAGAATCATTATCTAAAGTTCTGTGTTGAGATCAGAATATAGATAAAAGCATTATTTTAGAAAAAAGTCTATTGATGGCTTGCTTTCTTTTAAGTAAATTTAAAACAAAATCTTAATGAACTGCATGAACATTTGGACATTTAAGTATTAATGTTATATTTGTGTACATGCTTTGCTAAATTTCAGTGTTTAGAAACAAATTAATGTATATGCAACCTGATGATTAAAACATTGAATATGAAATGAAACATGTGTTCAATAAAACCCAACATCTATATTTGTCAACTACAAAAGCATCATGAAAAGTTAAGAAATTCAAAGGGTTGCTACAAGTAGGGAAACAATGTTAGTAAAATGGAGATGCAAAGCCAATGAATATCATGTACTTATGCTACCAACACTAAGTGAAAATACATAGGGCACTAATACATAAACGGTTTTGTGTTATGAGAGTCAAACATGCAATCTGGTTAAGCCACATTAAAAATCATTGTTGCTGGTTTTTTTCTGCCAGAATTGATGAAATTTTTGGTACTATTTAATATTTTAACAGTGTGGAAGAATTACTCTGAAAGATGTAGGAGTCTCAATGTTTTGCAGTTCACAGTTAACATTTGAGAAGCATATAGATGAGCTGGTTCTAAAGTCTAGATTTGTAATTCTGAACTTTTTGAGATTGCCAATGTTAACGCCGTATGTATTGACTGATTCATTTAGTAAAGCAACTGATTTGTATCAATCACCAAACGTACTAAAGAGCAGTAGATAAAAGAGGACCGAGTTGCTGCTCTTAAGATTATATTTTAACGGGAGGTACAAACAATTTACAAACACACATGCTGTAAAATTGGATGTAATGATACATGCTATGAAGACAATGAATGTGGCGAGGTGGTGCTACTACAGATACGATAGCCTCTCCAAGGATAGACATTTTGGGTAGAGATGTGAATGAAGGGATGGAATGAACCTGGTGAATATTTCAGTAGAGGACATTCCGGAAAGAGCATCCATGAAGTGCAAATGTCTGAGGCAAGAGTGCACTCCAAGGTGGTTGAAGCAGATTGATTGATAGGTGAGAGCAGGGCTACTAGATTTTGTAGAATCTTGTAAACTAAGAAAAGGATTTTTGATTTTGTTATGAGTAGGATAGGAAGGCACAGGAGGAGCTGACAATGTGACACAATTATGTTAATGCATTACAAGGGTCCACCTGGCTGCTCTAGAGGGGAATAACAATGAAAGACATTTTGAAAGTTCAAGGGCATTGTAGGGGGTTGATACAACAGACTGGTTTGGACTATAGTGCAAACAGTGAAGGTGTTGAGAAGGAGTTGCTCCTAGATGTAATTTAAAGACAGACAACACAAGATATGCTGAGAGATTTGATGTAGGGTATGAGAGGATAAAAGAATTACAAAAACATAATTCTAAGGATTTTGAGCTAAGAAACTAGAAAAATGAATTTACCACTGATGAAGAGTTTCAATATTACAAGAGATGAAACTTTGGAAAAAGAATATCAAGGTCTATATATTTGAATTAGAGATTCCTGAGGGAACTCCTAGAGGAGACATCAGGCAGAAAGTTGGATACGTAACCTTTTAGTTCAAGAATGAGATTAGGATAAGAGATAAAAATTAAGGAGTCCTAATAACATGTACATTTTAATAGTTTTATTGGATTAGTTGTCAGTAAACAGCACATATTTTAAGTGTCTAGTTTCTATGTTTGCATATATGTGTAGATGCATAAAATCATTACTGTAGTTAAGATAATGAGCTTATCACTCATTGCCAAGTTTCCTCTTGAAACATTGTAATTCTTTCCTCCCGCACGTTGCATTTCTCATATCTCTGTCCCCAACCAAGTACTATACCTTCTGTCAGCAAAATGAGGGTGCATTTTATGGAACCATGTATAAATATAATCATATAGCACATATTCTTTATTTTTTGGCTTCTTCATGCAGCAACTTATTTTGAGATTCATCTTTGTTGATTCCTGAATCAACAGTTCATTCTTTGACTGCCAAGTAGTATCCCATTGTATGAACATATCACAACTTATTTGTCTATTTATCTGGTGATGGATATTCAAGCCGTGTCCAAGGTTTGGCTATTACAAAGAAAACTGCTACACATTCAAGCTAAGAATCTACAAATAGGTAACATTGAATTGTGTAATGACTAGGACAAAGGGTAGGTATATGTATACCTTTTTATGAAACTGTTTTTCAAGGTGATCATAACACTTTCATTCCCAGCAGCCAGGTATGATATTGCTACTTGCTCCACACACTCACTAGCAATGCTATGATCAACCTTTTTAATTTTAGATATTCTCACAGGCGCATGTGGGACTTACTTATTGGAATTTTAACTTGCATTTCTTCAGTGATCAATGATATTGAGCTAAATTGAGGTTTCTTATTTGATTCATGCATTGTGTGTGGTGCAGGCTGTTCAAGCCTTTTGGCCATTTATCAATTGGGGTATTCGTCTCCTTATTATTGAGTTTCAGGGTTTTAAAACATATTTTGGATATACAAATTTGGAAAAGTTCTTTGTCAGATGCATTTGCAAATATTTCTCCTCAGTATATAAATTGTCTTTTGATTCACTTCAGGGTATCTTTTGAAGAAATGAAATTCTGCCTTTTGATGTTGTGCTATTTATCATTGAGTCTGTTAATAGCACATCTAGGAAATTGTTGCCTAATTGATATCACCAAGATGTTCTCATAGGTTTGCTTTTATAATATTCACAATCATAGGTTTTGACATGTAGGTTAATACTTTTAATTTCAATAGCTTTGTTTATGTATAACTGACCACAAATAAACAATGCATATTTAAAGTGTGTACAATTGATATTCTCATATACACCCAATGATATCATTATCCCAATCATAAGTGAATGTATCTGTTACTACAAAGAGTTTCCACTCTCTCACTATAATATCTCATTCCTTCTCCTCTCCACTTCTCCCCATTCAGACAACCATTGATTAACCCTTTGTCCTATGGATTCCTTTGTATATTCTAGAGATTTTTCATTTTTTAATTTTTTACTCCTTTATTTTTCTATTTTATTAAAAACATACATATGTCATGTACTCATTACATCTGCCATCTTTCACCCAGCATACTTACTTCGAGTTTCATTCATTTTGTTGCAAATCTCAGTATTTCAATACTTTTCATATTTCTATATAATGCCATTATACGAATGCTCAATAGTATGTCATTATATGAACATACCATGATTCTTTTTACCCAACCACCAGTTGATGGACTCAAGTTATTTTCAGTTTTTGTCTATTTATAAATAAAGTTTCTATAAAAACTCATGTTCAAATCTTTTATCTTGGACAAATATTTAGGAGTAGAATGACCATATCACAGGAGAGATGAATACTTAACTTTTAAAGAAAATGAAAACATTTTCAAGATGAATGTTACATTTTGCATTTCCACCAGCATTGTATGGGAGTACAAGTTCCTTAAGATTCCCTCTAAAACTTGACATTGCCAGTCTTTTTTTGTTGTTTTTTTTTTGTTTGTTTGTTTTTTGAGACCGAATTTCACTCTTGTTGCACAGGGTGGTGAAATGCCGCGACCTCGGCTCACCACAACCCTTGCCTGCCGGCTTCACGTGATTCTTCTGCCTCAGCCTCCCAAGTATCTGGGATTACAGGTGTGCACCTCCACACCCAGCTAATTCTGTGTTTTTAGTAGAGATGATTACCAGTCTTTTAAATCTTAACCATTCTAATAGATATTGGTGTTGTTTCATTCTCACTTAATTCACACTTACCTAAATAACTGATTAGATTGAACATCTTTCATATTCTTATTTGTTTACCATATATTTTACTTAGTGTTATGTATGGTTACATCATTTTCACAATGCATATTGGATTGTTTGTTTCCTTAAAACTGAGTTTGGGGAGTACTTTGTATATTCTATGTACAATTTCTTTATCTAATACAAGCTTTGAGAATATTTTCTCCCAGTCTTTGACTTGTCTTTTTCATTCCCTTAGCAGTGATTTTTAAAGAGCAGCCACTTTGGAAGAAGTCAAAGTAGAGAAATCTATTATTTTTTTCGTAGAAATTAACAAGCTGTTATAAAAATTCATTTTGAAATACAAAGGACTGAAATATCCAAGTGACTGTGAGATGGAACAAAGTTGGTAGGCCAAAACTACCTGATTTCAAAATGCTGCAATAATTAAGACAGTGCATTCAAAAAAATTCTAAATAAATTTCAAAGAAGTCAAATCTATCATTTTTGTATTTTATGGTTCAGGCTTGTGGTATCAATTCTAAGAAATCTGGCTTTACCTAAGGTTGCCAATATTTTTGCCTATATTTTCTTTTTAAAGTTTTATAGTTTTAGGTCAGTGGTTCATCTTCAGTTCATGTTGCTTATGGTATGAGCTACAAATTGGATTTTCTTGCTTATATGGATATCCAATTACCATCATTCCTTGCAGGGACTCTTCCTTTTCTATTCAACTACATTTGTACTTTCATGGAGAACCAGTTGTCCATATATGCATGGTTCCATTTCTGGAATTGTGATTCTACTACATTGATCTATGTGATCTTCATTGATAAGTTCTCTTCCATTGATCTATTTGTCTGTGTCTGTGTTTGGTGCATTATTGAATGCACTGTCTTAATTATTGTAGCATTTTGAAACCAGGCAGTTTTGGCCTACCAACTTTGTTCCATTTCACAATTACTTGGATATTTTGGTCCTTTGTATTTCAAAATGAATTTTTAAAACAGCTTGTTAATTTCTACAAAAAAAATGTCTCCTGGGATTTTGGGACAATTGGCATCTTAACAATGAATTTTTCAACTCTGTGAAATAATAGATTTCTCTACTTATATAGGTTTTTAATTTCTTGCAGAACTTTTTTTTTTTAGTTTTATCTGAACAGATCTTACATGTGTTGTCAGATTTCTATTCAGATGTTTTCTAAATTTGTATTTTTTTGTAATTGTTATTTTATTTCAATCTGGTAGTATATGAAAATACAATTGTTTGTTTATATTAATCTTGTTATTTGAAAACTTTATAAACTAATCTATTTTTTCCAGTAGCTTTTTCATAGATTCAATTGTATTTTCTATGTAATCATACCACCTGCACATAAGACATTATTACTTCTTCATTTCCAAACAAAATGCCTTTTAAAAAAATTCTTGCCTCATTGCCATAGCTAGAGCCTTTAGTAAAATATTGATGAAAACACATATCCTTCTGCTGTTCTTGAAATTAGGGAAAAACATTCAGTATTCACCATTGTGTATAATACTACCAGGAGGCCAGTATTTCTTCACAATAAGATGTTTGGGAATACCTGGAGATATTTTTGGGTGTCACAACCTAGAGGCTGGCATGTAGTTGGTAGAAACTAGGTGTAGCTAAATTTCTTTCAATACACAGGGCACACCAACCTCCTACTGCAAGAAAGAGTTATTTGGTCCAAAATATCAATAGTGCTGAGATTAAGGAATTCTGTTCTGTATTCAAAGTGATGCTACATTATGTCATCTATAATAGAGGAATCTCATTAAGGTATGCTTGCATTTCCTCCTCCCAGCCTTTGCATTATTGTTATCATATGTTTTACATACACACACACACATATACACACACACATATACACACACACACACACAGCTAAGGCCAGTCCTAATGAGCTCAATAAACCTGGCCTTTGCAAACTAAAATTTTTTCTTTAAATTTTCAATTATTTGTTGTCAGAAAAAAATCTTTTTCTTTTTTTTTTGGGGGGGGGCGTTCTCTAGTTTATTGAGACAATGATTTATTACTTACAGGAGTATAATTTACATCAATGGCCATTCATCTCAACATTAAATACTAAAGAAATAAAAAAGTTAATTGAAAACAAAAACAAGTCCCCTCACCCCCAAAGTCTATACAGCAACCTGTGATAAATCTGAAAGGGAAGCAACAGCCCATCACCATTTTATTTCAGAAAAGATAAAATCATTAATTTTTTCTTACGTTTAAGAATTTCTTTGTTGTTAATATTATTTTTAAAGAAAAAAGTCCATAATTGAAAAAACTTAGAAAAAAATCTTTAATATTTGCCTAGTCAACAGTTTTCCATAATACTCATTCCTTTGCAAACATTTAGGTACCTCTGGATGCTTTTAAGATTATCTCTTTATCACTCTTTTCAGCAATATGATTATGTTGTGCCACCATAGAATTGCATTTCTTTTATGTTTATCTTACTTGGATAATTTTATTTCTTTTTGTTTTGTTTTGTGTTTTCCTTCCTTTTTTATTTACAAAAAATTTCAACTCTTAGTTCTTACTTTTAATTACATTTGGAAAGAGTTTGGTCATTATACTAAAATATTGTTTTCTGTCCCTCTTCTGTGCCAATTTTTGGGGATTTCAATTATATGTAGGGTGTATTGCTTGACATAATCCTACAAGTAACTGAGTTACTACTTTAAATAAAACTGCTTTCTCTAGGTTGAAGTTTTAACCCTTTCTATTGCATGTTCTATGAGTTCCCTAATTTATTAGGCTTTAGTCCCTAATTGCTATCAATCCCATATTTTCATTTCAGATACAGTCAATTTTATCTCTAAAGAATCTCATCTCATTTGGTTCTCTATTTATAATATAATTATCTTACATTCTGAAGAACATGTTGAATATTTGAACATATTGAACATATTTGCCATAGCTGTCTTAAATCCCTTTAGTGATCATTCATTATCTGTGTCATTTCTGTGTTTGTTTATATTGATGAACATGTTTGTAAAGAACATCTTTGTAAAGATGGTTTAGATTAGCCATTATGTTATAATGTATTTATTTTTACCACTAAGTTACAATACTTTAGAATTGTCTGCTGAATGCTATCTTTGGGGGACACAAATGCCCCATCCTGGTAAGTCATGTCAGGAGTATGTCTTTCTCAAAAGTGAAGAACAAGTTTCTGTTCCTTCACTTGCCCATCTTTGAGAAACTATGACCTGCAGCAGAGGGATAAATACACATCCCTTTCCATGAAACATTATTCACTGACCAAAGAGATGAGCTGTTGAGTCATGCACATGCACCCACCACATGAATAGATCTTAAATGCATTTTACTAGGTGAAAGAAGGAAGAATTAAAAGCCACATATTTTATAATATAACTCGTGTGGAATCCTAGACATTTAAAACTAAAGAAATAGAAAAGAGAATATTATTTTTGTGGCTTAAGAGAACATAGATGTATTGACTAAGAGAAGGGGAACAGGGGACTTTTTAGAGTGATAAAACTCTTCTGTGTGGCACTACTATGTAGACACATTAGTCTGATTTTGCTAACACCTACAGAACTGTAAAAGACAACTGGTGAAATTTAATGCATGTAAATTTTTAAAAAAACAACCAGAAAATTAGATGATTTTTTGATTAAATAGAAACCATAACAAGTAAATCTAGTATTATTACAAAAGTACGACAAACCTCACCGAAATTATGAAGCAAAAAAGCAAGCTGACCTAGGTACCTTTAGAAAACGATGTTGTGACTGGAAATTTCAAGTCTAAGGATTTAAAACAAAAATAAAAATAAAAATATACTAAACATTCTACAGCTGTTTGACATTTTGTTTCTCACAATCAAGTGGATTCACAATTGTGAAACTAATTTACCTGTAGAGTCAGATGGAAAAAAAAGATAAACAGATGGTAGAAAAGGAGATGCATGTTTCTGAGTCTTAGAGAAAGAAGGTCACAAGCAGCCATATGAAAGACAAAAAATGAAACTTGCAGTACTGGATTAGAGTTGGAGACATCAGTATGAACTCATGTTTACTCCCTCTCACACATACACATGCCCACAGGGAGAGAGAGATAGATGTATACAGAAGTCTTATATTATCTATACAAATGTATGTTGTGTGTGTGTGTGTGTGTGTGTGTGCGCGTGCGTCTGTAAAGGTAGCTTTGCATACTAAGAGTCGTAGAAGCAGTGAGACTACAGTGATCGTAAAACCATACACAGAGCCAAGGTTTTGGTTTCTATCTATCATTATCCACGAAGTGCCTTCAAAAAAATACCAGATTCTTGATCCAGCACAGAAAAAATGCAAGACGAGCCTAGAGCATCATGTAGTGCTATAAAATAAGGACATGTTCACAAAATAAGGTAAAGAAAATACATCAAAGGAACAGAGGGGTCAATATACACAGAGATCAAAGTTGAAATAATTTGAACAACACATTAGAAAATGTAGTGTTGGAATTGTAATCCAAAGTAAAAAAATTATTGATCACTTTATATGAACACAAATAAATGATTTAATATATAAATACATGAAGAAGATCAGGGAAACTCATTTACAAAATATTTTCAAATGATATATTGATGTGTTTCTCCCCTTCCCAAGAATTAGAGTTTATCTGCCCCTCCCTAAGAATGAGCTGGAATTAGTGACTTGCTTCAGAAAATAGAATACGGAAATGAGAAAAATAGTAACTCACAATGGGTAAACCAAGCAAATACTGCAAAATATCAAGGTCGACATAATCAGTGATAAAGTATTTTGACGTATTCCAGTCCTTGACAAAATATAGTAGGAAGGGCACTTCGTTCTTATGATAGTCTTTCTCAAAATCGATAACCCAGTGCAGTAATGAGAAAAAATACACACATATATACATATACCCAAATTGAGGGTATTTCCACAACTTCTAAAAACTGCCCAAATCATTTATAAAACAAGGAAATGCTTAAAATTTTTCATTGAACAGTAGAAATTTAGAACACATGGAAACTACATGCAAATACAATGTACCATTTCTGATCAGATTCTGGAACAGAAAAGAGACATTAGTAAAAAACAACTAGTGAGATCCAAATAAAACCTCAAGTCCAATTAATACTATTCATTAATTTTTAGTTTTGACACATGTGCCATGGTATGTAAGATGATAACATTAGAGAAAAATAGGTGAGGTATATATTGTATTTCTCTAGTCCTACCTGTAAATCTTTTCTGTAAAGCTAAAATTATTCCCATTAAAAACTCAATAATCTCAGGCCATCAAAGATTTCAAAGTTGAGAAAAGGATGATTTCCATGACTGCACCGGAAGAACTCCATCTAACCAACATGCTGGCAGATGTAGTGGAAGGAAAATGACAAGAATGCTGTAAAAAGGAAGCTATGATTAGCAACTTAAGTCTCATGACAATTTAAGAAGTGCTATGTAAGTAGCTGTGTTTTATGTGAATTAAAATTTCTTTTTATAATCCCTGTGTGCTCATATACATTATTTGGAGTGTATATCTATTTTCAAATGAGAATATAACTGCATTTAAATCACTCTTAAAAATACCATGGCTGATGGAAACTCATGATTTTTCTGTGATGGAAAGAAAGAGTTTTTCATTCAAACGACAAAGGGTAAAGACGTGGACTGTAGTAAATGGGTTGTCTCTCCAGAGCTACTCCTTTCCCCTTTCCACCTTGTTCTGTTCCCTGGGAGTATGACATTCCTGAATTGTGTTGACTAGATTCTCTTATCACTTCTGTTAAAAAATAAGAGAAAGAGAGAGTAAAACACATGGGCAGTGGCTGTATCTTCTACACAAGGCTCCTGGGAGGCAATTTTCTCCTATAGTTCTAGCTGTCTGTAGCTTCCAGTGATTACTCCCTGTGATGGACTGAACTGTGCACATCTCTTCCCTATCCTATGTTGAAGTCCTAACTCCCAATACCACAGAAGGTGACAGTATTTGGAGACAGCATCTTTAAAGAAGTAATTCAAGTTAAATGAGGTTATCGAGGTGGGTTCTAATCCAACATGACTGGTGTCCTTATAAGAAGAGGAGATTAAGACAGACACACACACAGAGGAAAATACCATGTGAAGACACTTGGGGAAGACAGCATCTATAAGCCAAGGAGAGAATCTTCAAATGAAACCAACCCTGCTGACACCTTGATTGTGGACTTCCAGCCTCCAGAATCATGAGAAAATAATTCTGTTGTTTCAGCCACTGAATCTGTGGTAATTTGTCATGGCATTGCTAGGAAACTAATACTTCCACATCTTTTTCTTTCAGTCATAACGTCTTCTTACTTGCTAGCACTGAGATGCTTAACCATTCCTTGTTGGTTTCCCTGATTCCTGAAAAAATGTATGAACTATTTAAATTACTTATGTTTACTACATTATTTGTTTTCTGTCAAAACTCTATTGGTTGTATTGCTCTGACAAATGAATGAAGTAACAATCATTTTCTCTTGATATTCTAACAAAAACATCATCAGTTTTCTGTATCAAGTGAAGTAACTCAGGAATGGGAAACCAAATGTCATATGTTCTCACTTGTAAGCAGGAGCTAAGCTATGAGGATGCAAAAGCATACGAATGATATAAGGAACTTTGGGGACTCAGAGGGTGGTCAGGAGAGGTGTGGGAGGGGAATGACAGATAAAAGACTATTGGTTACAATGTACCGTCAGGCGATGGGTGCAACAAAATCTCAGAAATCACTACAAAAGAACTTATTCGTGTGACCAAAAGCCACCTGTTTACCAAACACTACTGAAATAAAAATTTAAAAAATATATAAATAAATGTTTTCAATGAGTAATTGCTGGAGTTTGGAAGTAAGTATTCCACTACTGATCATTCTCGTATAGCTCATCATCTTCCAAAAACTTGAACGTATATTAATGAAACTAATTTATAAGCATACCAAAATGTATATATTTAAGTAGCTGACCTCTTCAAATTGTTTCTTGAAAGAGTAAGACAACCTTTCTTTTTTTTTTTTAATGCATCACCTTCATTTTGAAGCTCATTTGGAATCATTTCATGGCACACATAAGATTATCAATCCTGTTAGTTTATATGACTTCTTAATTTGATAACATGGGTGTTATTCAACTAGATTACTCTATTAAAAAATAAGTCTTGGCCGGGCGCGGTGGCTCAAGCCTGTAATCCCAGCACTTTGGGAGGCCGAGACGGGCGGATCACGAGGTCAGGAGATCGAGACCATCCTGGCTAACACGGTGAAACCCCGTCTCTACTAAAAATACAAAAACTAGCCGGGTGAAGTGTCGGGCGCCTGTAGTCCCAGCTACTCGGGAGGCTGAGGCAGGAGAATGGCGTAAACCCGGGAGGCGGAGCTTGCAGTGAGCTGAGATCCGGCCACTGCACTCCATTCCGGGCAACAGAGCGAGACTCCGCCTCAAAAAAAAAAAAAAAAAAAATAAGTCTTACTAAGTTCCAACAGTGATGAAGATAGTCAACACAGAATACTGTAAAAACTCTTCCAGCGATGTCTAAAAGGAAGCGTGCCAAAACTGACTATATTCATAAAAATGACGTTGGATGAAGCGTTTGTATAGCCTAATGACTGCTTTCAAAATACCACTTATTTAAATGCGCATGTCCACAGCTAATTTCTATAATTTTTGCAGTACAATCAAAATGTATTTACTCTATGATATATTTACTTTCAGAAAGCATACTTTACTAAGTACTGACAAAGCATGGGTCAAAAACGTTGTTTATATAATATTTCAAAAGAAAAAATAAAACCAGAATAAATTGTTAATAAATTTCAACTGTTGAGGGTCCTTGTATTGCTTTATATAGGCAGTTTCATATTTATGTACAGAAAGCATTTCTGATATTTAGCAGATTTGACATTTTCAAAGAAATCACTACTTTTTTTTCACTGGATATTACTAAGTATGATGATTATATGGACAAGGCTTTGTAAACTAAAATGACTAAAACAGATTTATATGCATAGACTATATATTTTTCCTATGGATCCAAGTTTAGGGAAGAATGCATAACCCTTGAGTTTTACATAAATATTCACGAGCCATTGCTGCTTTCAAATGTTAGCGAGAGAAAGATTAAAAAGGAAAGATTTATCATCTTTTGTGAAAGCATTGTCCATCAGGCTTGCATTTCCAATGGTACAGAAAAATTCACCAGAAGAGAAATCCATGTCTGTCAGTCAAACTAAAATGGATACATTGGATTTCACAGAGAGTCAAAATGAAACAATTGCCCTGCTGATTGTAGCACAAATCAGTGAATCTTTTTGCAACATCTGCTGGAAGTTGGTAAGTGTTTGTTGATGGGAAGCCGGCATTCTATTCCCAGTCATCACTCAGAAAAGTTCTGACCAGTATAAAAATTGTAGAACTGAAAAGTTAACAGAAAATAAAGTTAAAAGACTGAGAGCAAGAATAGCATTTTGAAGATTTCAATGTGGTTGTCTTTGGACAAAATGGACAAGAATGATGAATAGTTAGCTTTCAGCTTCTCCTAACTCTACCTTTATTCCTTTCTAGTATTTAAATTTACCTCTATTTCACTTTGATAAAGAGGCTTGTTCTGTCGCATAGCAGGAAAAAGACACATTTGGGGAGGTTATAAAAACCATCTTTAAGATTTATGCATGCTAACGACATATTTCTTAATAATTGTATATACTTTTAAAATGTAGGATTAAATTAGTTATTGAAATGCACTTGGGACAGTGTCTGGTGTATTTTAAAGAGGTAGATGAATGTTACTGGACAATCATCATCATCCTCATTATCGTTAGTAGAAGGATAATTTGATGAGCAAAAGTGAATTATAGTTATCTACTTTGCTTCAAGAATTAAGAAAAAAAACCACTCTGGAACATATTCAAATTCAGTAGGTGGTCACCCTACTGAAAATAGGCCAATATTTGATTCCCGAGTGATCTGAGCCCTTGATGTTTTGAGTCTTCCTAGAGGAATCATAAGAATGTGCCCTGGAGAAGTCTCTAAATTCTAGTACCCTTTCTTTTTGAAACTAAAGTTGTCAGTATCACTGTTAACTTTGATAGTTAAGATTATTCCATTACACCCATTCAGAGAACTCTTCTGCTTGCCAGTTCAGTAAACATCTTGTTTTTCTATAAAAGGAATCAATATACATACATCAATAAAGACTTTCTCACTTGCATAACAGAAATTCTAAGCCAAATTAACCCAGTAGACCAGTTTAAAAAATATATATATATTAGGGAATCTTCAAATACAATAGTGAAAGAGCTAATTCCTTTTTCCATTTATTGTTTTGTTTTTGTTTTTTATTCTACCTTCTGACTAAGCTGAAGAATCAGCAACATCCTTTGCTAATCCATATCTAGAGGCCCTCAACCCTAAACATATTTTCACCCAGCACACTTCATTATTAAATGTTCAAGATGTCGTTCTATATTACAGGAACTATCATCACAATATGATGGGGAGTGTAATAACCCCAGTGAGGGCCGGGCACGGTGACTCACGCCTGTGATCCCAGCACTTTGGGAGGCCAAGATGGGCAGATCATGAGGTCAGGAGATTGAGAGCAGCCTGGCCAACATGGTGAAACCCTGTCTCTACTAAAAATACAAAAGTTGGCTGGGCGTGGTGGCGTATGCCTGTAATCCCAGTTACTCAGGAGGCTGAGGCAGGAGAATTGCTTGAACCCAGGAGGCAGAGGTTGCATTGAGCTGAGATCGTGCCACTGCACTCCAGTCTGGTGACAGAGGGAGACTCTGTCTCAAAAAAAAGAAAGAAAGAAAGAAAGAAAGAAAGAAAGAAAGAAGCCCAGTGAAAAAGATGAGTTTTTTAAAATGTTATTTATCATACAGATAGAAACACTTTTAAAGATTCTGAGAAAAAAATGAAGACAATAAATATATAACACAATTTTGTCTAATCCAGAAATGTCTCAGACAAACTTGAATTTAAAGTTATCCACCAATAAATGCCGTGGATCTCAAACCATGACGTAAATATATGTTTGTACAATGAATTATCTGCATGAAAACATTGCCATTATAGTTCCTCATGATATTGTGTAAGGCACTGAACAAGCCAAAGCATGCTGGGACTGACAGTAAGTAGAAAGAAACTCAAATCCCAAATAACCGTGTTTCAAATGACAGCTACTCCAAACATTATCAACCTGATGTGACATGTTTTCAATATTCTCTGCTGTGAGAGGATATTGTAAGATACTATTCTTGAACCTGAAGTGCTTAGCATTCTGGCAAAGTTTTCAGCCAACAGCAGCATAGCCTGATCACATTTGGTGAGGGTAAATCCATATCTGTGAATTCATTCTTTGTTCCATCCTGAAAGCATTGTCTATCTGTTAATGAACTGATAGAGTAAGAAGTGGGAGAGGAGAGGAAGGGTAAGAGATGGTGACAATCCCAGGGTGGATCATTATCTGTATCTTTTGTATTGAATGACTCCAGAACCATAAAGGTCTCTTAGTGATACACAAGTATTGTCTGATTTTGGAAAAACTCTAAGCAATTCATCTATATACCCCAAACTTTGTTACTACCAATCTTCTGAATCCTATTTCACTGAGTATCTTAACAGTGAACTATAACTTTAGTCATTACTCTGAATAAAAGTAGATATTTACTTTAGATATAAAATAATTTCTGGGAAAGTAAACAATATGAACTATTGTAAAGGTAGTTCTGGGATGACTTTCCTGCTTCATTCTTCTTTTGGACTATTCCTGAGAGGGTTATGATGCCATAGCTGTCACTTTGAGTTAGTTCCATCCTATAATTTTAGAGCTACCTATTATCTGGCTTGGATTTTTCTTTTCAGTCAACTCGTAATGGGGAAATTCCTCAGAGGTTACTGGCATAGATTGAGAAGAGTGTGGTGTCAGAGTGCTGAAAGAGTCAGCAAACCACTCATGAAAATATTTGTACCTTTGGGATCTGTTTAAGGCCAATATTACATATGTTACTTCCACTTGATGAAGTCTTGTTTGCCAGATAACGCAATGTATTTCACCAAGGGCAGCATTGGTAATATAATTGCCTCTGGATTACCTTAAGAACTGTTACCTGCACAACAGAAATCCTTCTTTAGCTTGTTTCCATTTAATGCAGAATGATTAGATCAGTACACCAAATGTGGATTTAAAGAATCGTGTTACTTCATTCATTTTGGAAACGATGTTTTGACATGTCTCAGAACACTAGACCAACAGAAATTTTACTGAAATAACAGAAATCTAATTTTTATAGAATTAATCTCCTACCGGGCCGGGCGCGGTGGCTCAAGCCTGTAATCCCAGCACTTTGGAGGCCGAGATGGGCGGATCACGAGGTCAGGAGATCGAGACCATCCTGGCTAACATGGTGAAACCCCGTCTCTACTAAAAAATACAAAAAATTAGCCGGGCGAGGTAGCGGGCGCCTGTAGTCCCAGCTACTCGGGGGCTGAGGCAGGAGAATGGCGTAAACCCGGAGGCGGAGCTTGCAGTGAGCCGAGATCGCGCCACTGCACTCCAGCCTGGGTGACAGAGCGAGACTCCATCTCAAAAAAAAAAAAAAAAAAAAAAAAAAGAATAATCTCCTACCTTGTTCCTCCAATAGATACTTTTAGTCCTAGAGGCAGGAGGATGTATTTTTAAAAATGTATGCCATAATAGCCTGTGGAATGCTAGACGATTAAAGCCCTTTTATTTTAGTTTGTGTCATGGGGCCAAGGGTTGACTAAACCTCAACGTGATGGAAATACACACATGGTTCTCTCGGCCTTCTGCTTTCAGTGTTCTCTAATCTTTGGAGTAAGGGGGAAAATACCACACATTTGACAGCTTGATGGTTGTTTATCAAATTCTAGGGCTGTGTTGATTTACTCTAGCAAAGAAGACATGTCAGGAAAAAACATCATTAAGTTTAGAATTGCTGATTCGTATGTCTTATGTTACCCTATTATCTTTCCCTCAAAGCCAACTTACCTCTTCAGAGTAAAAACAGGGAGTCATATTTTATGTCTTAAATGCTAACACTAATCTCTATGATTCTTCATGTGAGCATATTGACTTTGATTTATTATTTTAAAAGAAAGATGCTTAATCTGGCCTCTCTTACTCTAATGATCACACAGGGATTAAAACTGATATAAGAATTCTGTCAGGTGCTGTTATAAATATATACTTAAAGACCAAGAAAATAATTTTAGTTGGGATTAAAAGAATCTCAGGGAATAATATGTGTCACCTGACAAAGTGAGCTCCACTCTGAGCAGTGCACCATAGAAGTTTTCAGTTTGCTAGGAGTTTATGATTACCTCAGAGCCGGTTTCTAGTATTTTCTGTCATGTTAGCGTCTGAGTATTCTGGTTGTCTAGTACGTAGTTACTCTAAAAAAATATGGTCTTTAAAAAAATTTTTAAAGACCACAAGGATCCTCTTTGGTAGGTTTCTTAAAGATTTGGTGAATAAATTGACCTCTGGGTCCTTCAGAGGACATAGTTGATAGTAATTGAGTGTCTTAAACCTGATAATTCTACTCAAAATTTTTATTTCTCTACATTTTTATGTTTTTAAAATACATTATAATTAGGAATTACTGGCATATTAAATGTAGTTTTCATGGCCCACTGCTCATCCCAAATGTGTCAGCTAATCAAGAAGAGTGGTGATGAACACTCCCGTCTGCTTTACCTAGCACACCAAATGCAGATTATCTGGCAACGCACTCATACTCAAATTCAACCAAACTACAATCATGTTCAACCCTAATTTTCTACTGTTTTCACAAGACATTCACAGATATATTTCTCCTCATCTTTTTTTCTAAATTATAAATTTTACAATTCTATACTCCTATGTGCACCTCTTCGGTTCTCAGGTTTAACATTGTAATTGATCCACAAAGCATGCTGTCTAATCTGGTTTAACAGACAGCGAAGATGTGGCTTCAGTAACATTGTTTTCCTATTGCAAGTTTATTTTGTTAGAAAAGGTTGTTAAAGGATCTTCAAAAACGAGAGGAAGGAATAATTCTGCTAGCAGGGAAGACTCTTTATTATAAGATACATTTCATGAAAGTAGGGGCTATGTTTTCTTCTGCATCTAGAATAGGGTGTAGCACATAATAAACACTCAATTAAGGCTCACTAAATGAACAAATAAATCTAAACCTTCATATTTCACCCCCTCCCACTGTTTTTTCAATCAATTCTCAAATGTTTAAACAGGAAGTCTAGAAAGATAATGAATTTAAGTGATATTAAAATTTGACAAAAGATTAAAATTTAAGTTTTTTGTTAGCTATATGATTGAAAGAGTTAGGATAGTATTTTAGTATACTCATAGAATTTATCTGGAGCTTAATACAAAGAACTTAGATGTGTGAAGCTTATGTGCTCTTTATTTAAGCAGAGCGTTTGAAATAATCGTTTTTCCCCCACAGTCCTTGAAATCATTGTTCCCTAAATTTTCTACTGTAAATTTATCATTCACTCACTATCCATTGTATTTGCTTATCTATTCAGTGCAAACTAATTGTTGAGCATCCATTCTATTTCTGACACTGTTCTAGGCTAAAGGAACATGATAACAAACAAAAGAGATTATATCTGTCTCTTATGGAGTCAACATTTTAGTGAAATGAGATAAGCAATAAATAAGTTGAGTGAATATATGACATGCCCAGTGATGGTGGGTACTACAGGAAGAAAGTAGTTAAAGGGGCAAAGAAAGTCCTGACAGTGAGAATGGGTAGCTACTTTGTATCACTTGACCTTTCCTATCACAAAATAAAAGATCAAAAGTAAACTGGTAGAACTCCGAGTGTAAAAAAGGTAAAAGGCGATGATAGAATTTAGGTAAATATGAAAGCTGTACAAAATAATGCTGTTAATATAATAAGAAACACAAAATTGTATGATGAAGAGTAGAAAAAGGAAGTGAAAGGTAATAAAGTGTTGGATAAATTCTTAGTGAAATAGTTGAAGTGGAAGACAGGAAAGGAGATCCAACTTCTTTTACTTGGTTGTTGTCCCTGCGGGAAGAAACATTAAAACAATAGATGAAAAAATATGATATTTAGGAGAAAAAAATCCGGAAAGTAAAAATTTATATTTATGCATGCAGATTAAATGGACATATCTTTTCCAAGGAGAGAAAGAAGATTTTGGCATAGAGTAATCAACATGGAGTTATATTTTGTTCAGGGTAATGAAAATCTAATATAAGTGAGTGATTATTGATGGAGAGAGGCAAATTATTATAATCATCTATAACAGAAAATGTGAGGTTCACATCCCACTTCTCCAATATAATATTAAATGACAAGAAATGGTGACACAATTAGATGTTTTTCCAAGAAATTTTGTAATAAACAAACTATTGTTCAAGAAAAATGATAGCAGAAACTTTGTTGTAACTTGTGACAACAGTTCCCATAAGCCCTTCTTTTAAAAAGTACTAAATACTGATGTTGAATCAAGCAGAAAATTACTCATGTGGTTTTGCCAAAAAGCCTGAAGGTGACTATTGAATCTATCCCTGTAGGAAAACTACCAAGATAAATATTGTTACAAGCAAGAGTATCAATGATATACAATGTGCCTATATATGTAGAAATGACATAAAAATGTATCAATAAAGGAACTGTATGCAGGAAACTATAAAACAATGATGCAAAAAATCAGAGAAGATGTAAACAAAGGAAGAAATGTGTTTCGATAATCTAGGTATTGTTTTACTTTCCATACATACATCAGAATTAGTTTATTACTATTCTAATACAGATTTCTAGGATTTTGATTTGGATAATATTGAATCTATTGATAAATTTGTGTGGAACAAATATCTCAACAATATTGAGGTTCCCAATCCATGTACATGGAATATTTCTTCCTTTGTTTACATCTTCTCTGATTTTTTGCATCATTGTTTTATAGTTTCCTGCATACAGTTCCTTTATTGATACATTTTTATGTCATTTCTACATATATGGGCACATTGTATATCATTGATACTCTTGCTTGTAACAATATTTATTTTGGTAGTTTTCCTACGGGGATAGATTCAATAGTCACCTTCAGGCTTTTTGGCAAAAACACATGAGTAATTTTCTGCTTGATTCAACATCAGCATTTAGCACTTTTTAAAGGAAGGGCTTATGGGAACTAGTTGTTACAAGTTATAACAAAGTTTCTGCTACCATTTTTCTTGAACAATAGTTTGTTTACTATAAAATTTCTTGGAAAAACATCTAACACGGTATTGAAGCAGAAGAAAAATACTGAAGGACTTACACTACCTGAGCTCAAGCTTTACTCTAAGGCTATAGTAATTGAGATGATGTGGCATTGGTAAAAGAAGAGACACATAGATCAATGGAACAGAATAGAGAACCCAGAAATAGATCTGTAAAATTATAATCAAGCAATCTTTTCCAACAAGGAAATTAAGGGGACAATTTTATTTGTAATAACACACAAAAGTTCTAAATCAGTCCACAGAAATTTTTAGACTTCTCATATCAAATTCAAAAACAGAAAGAAAATATATATTTTTTAAAAACTCATTTATAAAATTTAATGCTGACAAAATTTCTAGATAGAAAAATAATGTAAAATAACTAAATATGGCATAAATCAATATAACAAATATCATGTTCTGTATAGAAAGATTCAAAATAACAACATGCTACTTCTCCTTATGTTAATCCATAAATATAATGAAAAATCTCAAAAATAAAAATAGCATTTGGCGTGAAGAAGATGCAACAGATGAAAGGTTATATGAAAAAGTGAATCAACATGATCTGCTAAGAAATTTCTAAAACACAGAGTAATAATGGGGAAGTAGAAGAGATTATGCCCACTAGATATTAAAGTATAAGATAACGATGCATAGATTTAAAGAACAAAGTCAAAATTCTACAAATACCCAAAATTCTGATATAACGTATATTCATAATGATATACTTAAAGTCAGTGTAAAGGAAAGATTGATTACTTTGTAATTTATGAGGAGAAAATTGAAATATTGTATGGGGAGAATTTGATTTTTAATAGAGATAGTTTTTAACTTCTTTCTTTGAAAAAATATTTGCTGCTTATAATTTATATAAGTTTAAAGAACACATTAAGGTAATATAATACATTATAATTCTCCTGGAAACTAGAAATATTTTAAAGTCTGCATGGAACTGTACACCATATTGCAGCCCTTGAAATTGAGCAAACTTCCTTTATGAACTAATTTTTGGATATTTTTTCATTTTCTACTGTATAAATCGATCAACCTTATTGTTCACAGAATTTCCATTTTATTTGTAAATGTTGCAGTCGAAAAACAAATGTATGACTTCTGTTTGCAAGGTTTTCTTAAGAAATAAAATTTTATAATATAGAAATATCTATTTGTAATAAATAAGTCTTATTGAATATGTAAATTACATTTTCTCAATCAATGATTTTCAAAGTTTTTAAAACATTAATTTACTATGTAAATATATTGATTAGGCAAATGGAGGTTATGTACCTTCAAATGTTAAGACAATATATTTAATAGTTACAATTTTTTTTTACATTACGTTGTAGTTCAACATTACTGTCATATGTGATTCATTTCTGGCTTATCTATACATCAATTTTGTACACAATCTACAAAAAATAATAAAAAATAATGTGGCTGAGAAAAAGTTACATATAAATCAGTGATCATCTCATCTGCAAACAAGTCTTTCTGACTTGTATGTCTTTTATATAGAAGTGTCAAAAGTAAGCAACTTAGACTTGTTCCTCATCTTACAGAAAAATGTTTCAGTTTTTCACCATTGAGTATCATTGAGTATGCTATTAACTCTAGGCTTGTCATATATGGCCTTTATTATTTTGAAGTACATTCCTTATGTTTCTAGTTTATTGAGATATTTTATCATGAAAAGGTGTTAAATTTTCTCTAATGCTTTTTCTGTATCTATGGGATAATCCTGTGGTTTTTATTTTTCATTTTGTTAATGTGATGTATCACCTTAATTGATTTCTCTAAGTTGAACTATCTTTACATCCCAGGGATAAATCCCATTTGATCCTGATGTATGATCTTTTTAATGTACTAGCGAATTATATTTTCTATTAGTTTATTGAAGATTTTTGCATCTGTTATTACCAGAGATATTAACCCTTTCTTTTCCCAGACTGTCTTTATTTGGCTTTGCTAACAGGGTAATACTAATTTCAAAGAGTAAATTTGGAGAGCTTCTTCCTCTTCACATTTTTGGAAGAGTTTGGGAAGGATTGACAATTTTTGAAAGACTGGTAAAATTCAGCAGTGAAGATATCAGGATTTTTATTGATTGCAAATATTTTTTGATTATTGATTCAATTTTCTTGCTAGTTAAATATGTGTTTTGATTTTCTATTTCTTAAAGATTTAGTCTTGGTGGGTTGTATGTTTCTAGGGATTTACTTATTTATTCTAGGTTTTGCAATTTGTTTATATATATATATATATATATATAGCAGTTTCTTATCACCCTTTGTATTTCCAGGGTATCAGTTGTAATGTTTCTTCTTTTATTTCTGATTTTACTTGAATCTTCTCTTTTTTCTTAGTCTAGCTACAGTTTTGTCAAAATTATGTTTTTGCATATGACATGATTTTATATGTAGGAAACCACGGAAACATCACACACACACACACACACACAAACACACACACACACACACAATTAGAACTAGGCCAGTCATGGTGGCTCATGTCTGTAATTTCAACACTTTGGGAGGCTGAGGCAGAGGATTACTTGAGCCCAGGAGTCCAAGACCAACTGGGGCAGCATTTTCTTCTGTCTCTACAGAAGAAAATAAAATTAACTGGGCATAGTGGTATGTGCCTGTGGTCCCAGCTACTTGGCAGGCTGAAGTAGGAGGATCACTGGAGCCTGGGAGGTTGAGGAGGCAATGAATCATGATTGCACCACTGCACACCAGCCTTGGCAACAGAGAGAGTGTGTCTCTAAAATAAATAAATAAATAAATACTCTTTGAACTAATAAAACACATCCAGTAAAGTTCAAGGACACAAAATCAACATAAAATATCATTCACACATTCATACACACTAATACTAAACAATTCAGAAAGAAAGGAACGTTATTTCATTTATAATAACATCAAAAAGAATACATTACTTAGTAACTAACTTAACCAAGGAGGTTAAAGCTTTATACACTGACCACTATAAAACATTGATGAAAGAAATTAAAGAAGGCATGAATAAATTGAAAGATGTCCCATGTTCTTGGATTAGAATAGTTGATATTGTTATAATGTCTATACTACCAAATCAAACTTGGTTTGATTTAATACAAAACTTAAATGGCATTTTTTACAGAAATAGAAAAAATAATCTTCAAATATATATTGAACCACAAAGGACTGTAAATAAGCATTGCCTTCTTAGAAGGTATAACAGAACTGGAGGCTTCATGCTCCTGACTTCAATATATATTACCAAGATACAATATTTAAAATAGTATGGCATTGGTACGAACAGACCCATCAACCAACAAAACAGAATAGAGAGCCTAGAAACAAACTCTTGAATATGTAGTCAACATCTTCAACAAGGTGCCAAAAATACACAATAGAGAAAGGATAGTCTGTTCAATAAATTATGTTTGGAGAACTGGATAACTACATGCTAATGCATAAAATTGGACCCTTTCTTGCAACATATGCAAAAATGCACTCAAAATAGATTACAGATGTAATTGGAAGACCTGCAACTGTAAAACATGTAGACAAAAAAATGTTGAAAAGCTTCAGGCATCAGACTTGGCAATGATTTCTTGGATATAAGATCAAAAACACAAGCAGCAAAATAAAAAATAGAAAAATAGTACTACAACTACAACCAAAAAAAGAAAGATAATCTATGGAAAAGGAGAAAATATTTGCAATTCAAATATCTG
This sequence comes from Trachypithecus francoisi, assembly GCF_009764315.1. NCBI lineage: Eukaryota > Metazoa > Chordata > Mammalia > Primates > Cercopithecidae > Trachypithecus > Trachypithecus francoisi. Next base: position 172,342,384 of record NW_022681454.1, on the reverse strand, counting down.
ATAAAGAATGCCAACAACTTGATAGTAAAAATAAATTAAAAATCCAAATAACCCAAAGGAAAAAAGATTGTCTATGTATAGACATTTCTCCGCAAAAGACATACAAATGGCCAACTGTATATAAAAAGGATGTTCAACACCACTAATCATTAAGAAAATGCAAATCAAATCCATAATGATATATTATCTCACTTAGGTTAGCCATTTTTTTAAAAAGCACTAATAAGTGTTGGTGAGAATTTGGATAACTGGATCCCTTGTATATTATTGTTGGGAATGTAAAATGGTGTAACTAATTTGGAAAACAGTATGAAAGTTCCTCAAAAAATTAAAAATAGAATTACCATTTATTTTATTTTTTTTTTTTTTTGAGACGGAGTCTCGCTCTGTCGCCCAGGCTGGAGTGCTGTGGCCGGATCTCGGCTCACTGCAAGCTCCGCCTCCCGGGTTCACGCCATTCTCCTGCCTCAGCCTCCCGAGCAGCTGGGACTACAGGCGCCCACCACCTCGCCTGGCTAGTTTTTTGTATTTTTTTTTAGTAGAGACGGGGTTTCACCGTGTTAGCCAGGATGGTCTCGATCTCCTGACCTCGTGATCCACCCGACTCGGCCTCCCAAAGTGCTGGGATTACAGGCTTGAGCCACCGCGCCCGGCCAGAATTACCATTTAATCCAGCAATCACATTACTGGTAATTCATCCAAAATAGTTAAAATAAGAGTCTTGAAAATATATATGAACTTCCATGTATATTGTAGAATTATTTACAATGGCCAAGATGTGGAGACAACATAAATGCTCATGAACAGAAGAATGGATAAAGAAAATATGGCAGATACATACAATGGAATATGATTGAACCTAAAAAAATGAAATCCTCCAATATGTAACAACATGGATGAACTTGAGGATTTTACACTAAGTGATATGGTTTGGCTGTGTCCCCACCGAAATTTCATCTTAAATTGTAGTTCCCATAATCCCCACATGTTGTGGGAGGTACTCAGTGGGAGGTAATTTAATTATGAAGGTGGTTATGGTCATGCTACCCATTCTGTTCTCATGACAGTGAGTGAGTTCTCACGAGATCTGATGGTTTCATAAGGGCTTCTTCCTTCTCTCAGCTCCCATTCTTCTCACTCCTGCTACCATGTGAAGAAGGATGCGTTTGTTTCTCCTTCTGCTATGTATTGTAAGTTTCCTGAGGCCTCCCCAGCCATGCAGAACTATGAGTCAATTAAACTTCTTTCCTTTATAAATTACTCAGCCTAGGGTATTTCTACATAGTTGTGCAAAAATGAACAAATACACTAAATAAAATAAGCCAGTCACAGAGGGACAAATACTGCATGACTTTATTGATATGATGTATGTAAAATAGCCAAATTCATAGAAACAAAGAACAGAAGGTTAGGCCCTGAGGAGATAGGAAAATAAGGAGTTGCTAATAAACGTATAAAATTTCAGTTATACAAGATGAATTATTTCTGGAGATTCAATATACAACACTGTGCTTGTAGTAAGCAATAAGGTACTCTATACTTAAAAATGTGTTAACAGAGTAGATCCCATGTTATCTCTTGCTGCTGCAATAAAAAATAAAAAAAAAAAACACAGAAAATCAATGATTCTCTTATACAGAAATAAATACTTCTTCATAAGAACTAAATATATCAAATTATGAAATCATGAACAAGCTGATCTGTTCTTAACTTATATTTACATCAGCTTACATGATACATGATCAGAGGTTCTTAAAGGGTTTCGTTATAAAGAATATTTGTAAATTACTGTATCGCCAACAAAAGAAATTTTTATCCTGGGATAGTTGTACCTTTAACAAAATAATTTCTTGCAATATATTAATAATGAAACCCTAAAGAATTCACAAGCCAAAGGTTAGCACATGTTTCACCAGACTCTACATAACTATAAATTTTTTGTTCACTCCTGTGTTTCTAAAGCTTAGCATAGAGCATCATACCTTCCAGGCACTGAATAAATGCATAAAAAATACAAGAATAATTGAAGGAGCAAATAAAGGAATGAAGCCTCAGCAACACAAGTTGGCACACAATAAGCTCCAATTATTTACATGATAAATGTCCTAATGAACATTAAGTTGTCCTAAGAAGAATTTTATTTTCATTTATAGAATTTTACATCCTAACATATTCCTAAGTATTCTCTTTATAAGTCCTAACTTCTCAGTGTAATAATGAAGCCAATGATGTCCAGAGATTTTTTTTTTTTTTTGAGACGGAGTCTCGCTCTGTCACCCAGGCTGAAGTGCAGTGGCCGGATCTCAGCTCACTGCAAGCTCCGCCTCTCAGGTTCACGCCATTCTCCTGCCTCAGCCTCCCGAGTAGCTGGGACTACAGGCGCCCGCCACCACGCCCGGCTAATTTTTTGTATTTTTAGTAGAGATGGGGTTTCACCATGCTAGCCAGGATGGTCTCGATCTCCTGACCTCGTGATCTGCACGCCTCGGCCTCCCAAAGTGCTGGGATTACAGGCGTGAGCTACCGTGCCCGGCCCAGAGATTTTAAGAAATTTTCTGAATGGTATCAATTTTATGTGTGACAATAACAGAACTGAGACCCAAGTTTTCATATGATATTTTTAGCTTAAAACCTTTATAAATTTTAAGGACAATTACTAAATAAATATTTCGAAAAGAAATATATTTTATGTAGATTCAGGCTATATTATTTAGTAAAGTTTCAATTCATATCAATTTCTATTATTGTCCCCATCATTATCCGTCTTTTCTGTTTCCTGTTGTCATACTAAATAACAAAGCAATTACAGTTAAAATGTAGAACAATACAGTGACACATTTCTCCCAAACATTGATACATAATATTGATTATGTTTCAGTCTTCATATGCTAAGGAACTAAAAAGCAGAAAAGGAGTTTTGTTTTGTTTTTCCTATATTCCCAGTTTTCTTGCGTGATGGATGCATTGTCATCCTCTATCGATTAATGAAGGCCTTAACAAGAATTTCTATTGTGCTTTGTTAATGTGTATTTTAAATATGCAGTCTAAAGTTATATGGTATATGTCTTCAAGTTATTTACCAGGAATTGTTTATATTGTCAGAGGAAGTGTGTTTTCTTTTCTTTATAACACACAGACTAAAGAAAAGAAGTTTGATATTGATACTTCTGTTAAAAAGTTAACTTTCAGAAATAGCATGAATTAATGACTAGATACTTTTAAATGAGAGTCTGTATTTTTCTACTGGGAACTTATTAACAGATGTAGTGTAGACTTTATAATAACAATGGTATCTCAAAGAAATTGCCAGAATTTAGGCATCAGAGAAGAATCAATATAACGACAAATTTTAAAAAATAATATAAAATAACTTCCAAATTTTTCATAATATTCCTTGATTTTTCTTTTTTATAAGAAGAATATTGGGTATTAACCTTAATAGTCCAAAATCAATGGAAATACATTGCCATGAATAGGCCAATTGAAATAGAAATTTCAGTCACCAGCATTTTTAGTTGCCCTTAATTTTTCACATATACACATTGCCTTAAAATATATTAAATCATACAGGTATATTTGTTATGAAAATAGCTGCCCATATGAGATTAAACAATAACACACGGTAAGAACTGTTATAATTAAAATATAAAATTGCATTCATTTATCTTGAACCTTTTCATTTCATTTCCATTCTTCAATATGCAGGTACTAATTCCATTTTATTTATAAAAAGTAATTGCAACTTGCACATTGTTTTCATCAGGAAACAGATGCTGTATGTCTTTTTTTTTTAACTATGCCAACCAGATATAATCCAGTAATATCATTCTCCTCCTTGTATAAAACTGACTCAAATCTTCAAATTCTGTATCATGGGGAGATCCACATCCATCCTCAAGATTTTCCGAAATATGCTGAGATATTTTTTCTCTTACTTTTGTGTCAGGTTTTCTTCTATGGATACTCTGTTTTATGTATTGTGGTATGGTCCATAATTGAACTTCTCCATTAATTTCCTCATACTGTGGTTATGTACATATTGTCATGTAAGCGTTAGGCCACGTTACGTTAGGATAGCATGTCACAGATAGCTAAAAAATGCCAGGAGTTGCTAAGAATTGGAGATTCAGGAATTTTTGGTGGAAGGGTAGACTGGTGAAGCAATTTTGAGGAGCATTCTGGCTCTAATGAAGTTGCACCTGATCAATAAGAAAGGAAAGTGGTTTAATCAGAGAGAGAGAGAACAAGCATGAAAGGGAGAGAGAGAGACAGAAAGAGAAAGAGAGAAAGGAAAACTAAATTAGCTTAATTGTTCTTATAAAATCATGTGGTCATTTTGTCATAGGGCAGTTTCCTTTTAGCCTTTCAACCCACAAGCTTCCTGGCCATGTATCTATCCTCCCTCCCCACCACCATCCTTTGTCCTTTGTCCTTTTTTATATTCTTCTTTGCTTTATAGCTCATTGAAATTTCCCAAAATTTCCTATTAGGAGTAGTTTAAATCTCTTATTTTTTTAATTTTCTTTTTTCGACTAGGCCCATAGCCCTTACCTTCAGTCTAAACCTTTGTATTAGTTTGTTCTCCAGAGACTGGGTAATTTATAAAGAAAAGATGTTTAATTGACTCACAGTTCTGCATGTCTGTGGAGGTCTCAGAAAACTTATAATCATGGTAGACTGCAAAGGGGAAGCAAGGCACACCTTACATGGCAGCAGACGAGAGAGGGAGCTCAGGAGAAACTGCCAGACACTTATCAAACAACCAGAGCTCATGAGAACTCACTCACTATTAGGAAAACAGCATGGGGAAAACTGCCCCCAGGATTCAATCACCCCCCACAAGAACCCTTTCTCAACCTGTGGGGATTACAATTCAGATTACGGTTAGAGATGCGATTTGAGTAGGGACATAGCCAAATCATGTCAATAATTTATTTACAGAAGGGGTTTAATTGGCTCACAGTTCCACATGCTGTACAGGAAGCATAGCCAGGGAGGCCTAAGGAAACTTACAATTATAATAGAAGGTAAAGGGGAAGCATGCATGTCTTACATGGCCAGAGCAGGAGGAAGAGGGAGAGGCGGGAGGTGCTACACACTTTTAAACTATATCATCTGAGAGAACTATATCACAAGAACAGGGCCAAAGGGAGAATTGTACCCCCATAATTCAATCACCTTCCACCAAGCTCTGCCTCCAGCATTGGGGATTATAATTTGAAGTGAGATTTAGGTGGGGACACAAATCCAAACCGTATTATTTCACCCTTGAGCACTCCTCAAATCTCATTTCTTTCTCACATGGCAAAATACAACAATTCCTTCTCAATAGTCTCCCAAAGTCTTAACTCATTTCAGCATTCACTCAAAAGTATATAATCCAAAGTCTCATCTGAGACAACACAAGTCCCTTCCATCTATGAGCCTGTAAAATCAAAAACAAATTAGTTACCCAAGATACAATAGGGGTACAGGTATTGGGCAAACACTTCCATTTCAAAAGGGAGAAATCAACCAAAAGAAAGGAACTACAGGCCCCATACAAGTCTAAAATCCAGAAGGGCAGTAATTAAATTTAAAGCCCCAAAATTATCTCTTTTGACTCCATTTCTCAAATCCGGGCCACACCAATGCAAGGGGTGGGATCCCCAGGTCTTAGGTAGCTCTGTCCCTGAGTCTGTGTAGGGTATAGCCTTTGTATTAGTCTGTTTTCACACAGCTGATAAGGACATACCCAAGACTGGGAAGAAAAGGACATTTAATTGGACTTACAGTTCCACATATCTGGGGAGGCCTCAGAATCATGGTGAAAGGAAAAAAATACATAGTGGCGGCAAGAAAAAATGGGGAAGATGCAAAAACGGAAACCCCTGATGAAACCATCAGATCTCATGAGACGTATTCACTACCACAAGAACAGTGTGGGAGAAACCGCCTCCATGATTCAAATTATCACCCAATAGATCCCTCTCACAACACATGGAAATCATGGGAGTACAATTCAAGATGAGATTTGGGTGGGGACAACACAAAGCCAAACCATCAAACCATATAATTCTGCCCCTGGCCCCTCCAAATCTCACGTTCTCACATTTAGAAACCAATCATGCCTTCCCAACAGTCCGCCAAAGTCTTAACTCATTTCAACATTAACCTAAAAGTCCACAGTCCAAAGTATCATTAGAGACAAGGCACGTCTCTTCCACCTGTGAGCCTGTAAAATCAAAAGCAAGCTAGTTACTTCCTAGACACAATGGAGATACAGCTATAGGGTAAACACAGCCATTCCAAATGTAAATTGGCCAAAACAAAGTGATGACAGGGCCCATGCAAGTTCGAAATCCAGCAGGGCAGTCAAATTTTAAAGCTCCAAAATGATCTCCTTTGACTCCAGATCTCACAGCCAGGTCACAGTGATGCAAGAAATGTGTTTCCAGATGTGTTTCCATGGTCTTGGGCAACTCCCCACCTGTGGTAGGGAGCTAGGAGGGTACAGTCTCCCTGCTAGCTGCTTTCATGGGCTGGTGGTGTGAGTCTGTGGCTTTTCCACGTGCATGGTGCAAGCTGTAGGTGGATCTACCATTCTGGGGTCTGGAGGATGGTGGACCTCTTCTCATAGCATCACTAGGCAATGCCCCAGTAAGGATTCAGTATTAGGGCTCTGACCCCACATTTCTCTTCTGCACTGTCCTAGCAGAGGTTATTCATGAGCATCCCATCCCTGCAGCAAACTTCTGCCTGGGCATCCAAGCATATCCACACATCTTCTGAAATCTAGGCAGAGGTTCCCAAAACCCAAATCTTGACTTCTATGCACTTGTGTGTTCAACAGCATGTAGAAGCTACCAAGGCTTGGGGCTTGCACCCTCTGAAGCCATGGCCCGAGCTCTAACTTGGCCCCTTTCAGTTACCTCTGGAGCAACTGGGATACAGGGCACCAAGTCCCAGGCTGCCCACAGTTCAGAAACTCTGGGCATGGCCCATAAAATCATTTTCTCTCCTAGGTCTCTGGGCCTGTGATGGGAGGGAGGAGTTTCCATGAAAACCTCTGACACGTCATGGAGACATTTTTCCCATTGTCTTGGGGATTAACATTTGGTTCCTTGTTAATTTTGCAAATTTCTGCAACCAGCTTAAATTATCCTCAGACAATGGGTTTTACTTTTCTATTGCATTGTCAGGCTGCAAATTTTCTGAACTTTTATGCTCTGCTTCTCTTATAAAACTGAATGCCCTTAACAGCACCCAAGTCACATCATGAATGCTTTGCTGCTTAGAAATTTCTTCTGCCAGACACCCCAAATCGTCTCTCTCAAGTTCAATTCCACAAATATCTAGGGCGGGAAAAATGTTGCTAGTCTCTTTGCTAAAATATAACAAGAGTCATCTTTGCTCCAGTTCACAGCAAGTTCCGCATCTCCATCTGAGACCACCTCAGCCTGGACCTTATTGTCAATATGCTGTCAGGCTTTTGGTAAAAGTTGTTCAACAAGTCTCCAGAAAGTTCCAAACTTTCTCACGTTTTCCTGCGTTCTTCTGAGCCCTCCAAATTGTTCCACTCTCTGCCTGTTACCCAGTTCCAAAGTTGCCTCCACATTTTTTATTATCTTTTCAGCAATGCCCCAGTCTACTGGTAGCAATTTACTGTATTAGTCCATTTTCATGCTGCTGATAAAGGCATACCTATGACTGGGAAGAAAAAAGGTTTTAATTGGACTTACATTTCCACATGTTTGGGGAGGCCTCTGAATCATGGCAGAAGGCAAAAGGCTCTTCTTACATGGTGGCGGCAAGAGAAAATGAGGAAGATGCAAAAGTGGAAACCCCTGATGAAACCATCAGATCTCATGAGACTTATTCACTATCACAAGAACAGGGTGGGGAAAACCACCCCCATGATCCAAATTATCTATCACCGGGTCCCTCCCACAGCACATGGGAATTATGGGAGTATAATTCAAGATGAATTCTGGGTGGGTCGCAGGGCCAAACCATGTCAGTCCCTGTGGTTGCTTTCATGGGCTGGCATTGAGTGCCTGCAGCATTTCCAGGCACATGGTGCAAAATTTTGGTGGAACTACCATTCTAGGGTCTGGAGCACAGTGAATCTCTTCTCATAGCTTCACTGGACAGTGCCACCTCACCATAAGTTCCAGGCAGCTCAGCACAGAGAGAGTGACTCTGCTTGTTTGGGAGAAAGTAAGGGAAGAGAACACGAGTCTTTCCCTGGTAATACAGCGAATTCTTCCAAATCATATCCAAGACTATAAAGATGGCACCTTTATGATTCTGCAAGAACCACAGTGTTGTTGGGTTTGGGGTGTCCTCGATGCAGATATAGCTTAGACCACAACACCTGATTCCTTTCTAATACCTGGAAAGCCTTCACAAGAAGGACAAGTAAAAACCAAGCTTAGACTGCAAAGACTGCAGTAAATAACTAACGCTTATGCCGAGACACAGAAAACATCCAAAAGAGCATTCAGGACAAACAGGACATCACCACACAAAGATACTAGGAACCAATCCTGGAGAAATAGAGATATGTTACCTACCTTTCTTTTCTTTTCTTTTCTTTTTTCTTTTCTTTTCTTTTTTTCTTTTCTTTTCTTCCCTTCCTTCCTTCCTTCCCTTCTTCCTTCCCTTCCCTTCCTTCCCTTCTTCCTTCCTTCCTTCCTTCCTTCCTTCCTTCCTTCCTTCCTTCCTTCCTTCTTTCTTTCTTTCTTTCTTTCTTTCTCTTTTTTCTTTTTTTTTTTTTGAGATGGAATCTTGCTCTGTCCCCCAGGCTGGAGTGCAGTGGCACCATCTCGGTTCACTGCAACCTCCGCCTCTGTCTCAGCCTCCTGAGTAGCTGGGATGCAGGTGCATGCCACCATGCCTGACTAACTTTTTAGTAGAGATGGGGTTTCACCATGTTGGTCAGACTGATCTCAACCTCCTGATCTTGTGATCCACCTGCCTCGGCCTCCCAAAGTGCTGGGAGATACGTGACCTTTCATAAAGAGAACTCAAAATAGTGGTTGAGGAAACTCAAAGAAATTGAAGATATCACAGAGAAGGAATCCCGAATTCTGTCAGATAAATTTAACAAATACATGGAAATAATTAAAAAGAATCAAGCAGAAATTCTGGAGTTGACAAATGCAATTGACATACTGAAAAGTGTATTAGCATCTCTTAATAGCAGACTGACCAAGCAGAATAAAGAATTAGTGAGCTTGAACACAGGCTACTTGAATACAGAAAAGAAATAAAAAAGAAATAAAAAAGAATGAAATATGCTTATAGGATCTAGAAAATAAGCTCAAAAGGGCAAACTTAAGTGTTATTGGTCTTAAGGACTAGGTAGAGACAGTATTTGCAAGCTACATTATAACTTCAAATCAAAAACACACAGTACATATACAAAAACTTAAAAGCAAGAAATTAAATTCTATAATCAGAGAAAATTACCTTCACTATAGGAAGATAGGAAGGAAGGTTAGAAAGAAGAGAAGACTGCAAAACAATCAGAAAACAAACAGCAAAATGGCAGGAGTAAGTCATTACTTATCAATAATAACATTGAATGTAAATAAATGAAATTCCTCAATGAAAAAACATGGAGTGACTGAATGCATTAAAAAAAAAAAAGAGCCAAAAATACAAAAACTAGCTGGGCGAGGTGGCTGGCGCCTGTAGTCCCAGCTACTCGGGAGGCTGAGGCAGGAGAATGGCGTAAACCCAGGAGGCAGAGCTTGCAGTGAGCTGAGATCTGGCCACTGCACTCCAGTCCGGGCGACAGAGCGAGACTCCGTCTCAAAAAAAAAAAAAAAAAAGCCAATAATCTGTTGACTACAAGAAACATACTTCAACTATAAAGACACATATACCTGGCTAACATGGTGAAACCCCGTCTCTACTAAAAAATACAAAAAAATTAGCCGGGTGAGGTGGCGGGCACCTGTAGTCCCAGCTACTCGGGAGGCTGAGGCAGGAGAATGGCGGGAACCCGGGAGGCGGAGCTTGCAGTGAGCTGAGATCCGGCCACTGCACTCCAGCCTGGGGGCAGAGCGAGACTCCGTCTCAAAAAAAAAAAAAAAAAAAAAAGACACATATACATGGAGAATAAAGAGACGAAAGAAGATATTTCATGCCAATGGAAGCTGAAAAAGCATAGGAGTAGCTATGCTTAAATAAGACAAAATAGATTTCAAGACAAAAACTGTAAGAAAAAAAAAGTCACCATATAATGATAAAGAGGTCAAGTCATCAAGAGATCATAAGCATTGTTAGTATATATATACCCCACACAGGAGCACCGAGATATGTAAAGCAATTGTTATTAGAGCTAAAGAGAGAGCTAGACCTCCATACAAATAATAGCTGGAGAATTTAATACCTCATTTTCAGCACTGGACAGTTATTACAGACAGAATATCAACAAAGATACATTGGATTCGATCTGTACTATAGACAAAATGAACCTAATAGTTATTTACAGAACATTTTATTCAACAGTTGTAGAATACACATTTTTCTCCTCAGACATGGATCATTGTCAAGGAGACACCATACGTTAGGTCCCAAGTCTTAAACATTCAAAAAAATTAAATAGTATCAAACATCTTCCCTGACTACAACGGAACAAAACTAGAAATCAATGACAAGAGGAATTTTGGAAACTGTACAATCACCGGCAGTTAAATAATACTCTCCTGAATTACCAGTGGGTCAATAAAGAAATTAAAGGAAATTTAAAAAATTTATTGAAACAAATGATCATGCAAACACAACATACAAAAACATGTGGGATACAGCAAAAGCAGTACTGAGAGAGAAGTTTATAGCTATAAGCACACACATCAAAAAATAAGAAAAACTGTAAATAAACAACCTAATGATGCATCTTAAACAACTAGAAAAGCAAGTGCAAACTGAACCCAACTTTAGTAGAATAAAGGAAATAATAAAGTTCAGAGTAGAGATAAGTGAAATTGAAACAAACAAAAATAACACAAAAGATCAATAAAATAAAAAATTAGGTTTTGTTTTTGAGAAATAAACAAAATTGACAAACAAACAAATATCCAGAATAACTAAGAAAAAGAGAGAAGACCTAAACAAATAAAGTTGGACATGAAAAAAGAAACATTGCAATTGACACTGCAGAAATTCAAAGAATCATCAGTGGCTATTTTGAGTAACTATATGCCAGTAAATTTGAAAATCTAGAAGAAATAGATAAATTCATAGACACATATAATCTACTAAGATTGAATCATGAAGTAATCTAAAACATGAATAGACCAATAACAAATAATGAAATTGAAGCTGTAATAAAAAAGTTTCCTAGTAAATACAAGCCCAGGACCTGATGGCTTCACTGCGTAATTCTACTAAAGTTTTTTTTTTTTTTTAAACTACTTCCAATGCTATTTAAACCATTCTGAAAAATAGAGGAGATAGAAATACTTTCAAATTCATTCTATTATGCGAGTATATCCTGATACCAAAAACAGAGAAAGACACATCAAAAAGAAAAAAACAAAACAAAACTACATGCAAATATTACTGATGAATGTTTATTCAAAAGTCCCCAATAATGTACTAGCAAACCGAATTCAACAACATATTAAAAAGGTCATTCACCATGACCAAGTGGATTTTACCCAGGGATGCAAGAATGATTCAACATATACAAATCAAACAAGGTGATACATAATATTAACAGAATGAAGACAAAACTCATGTAATCATTTCAACTGATGCTGAAAAAACATTTGATAAAATTCAACATCCCTTCATGATAAAAAAAAACCCTTAAAAAAACTGGGTATAGAAGGAACAGACCTCAATGTAATAAAAGCCACATATGACAAACTCACAGGTAGTAAATTAATGAATGGGGAAAACTAAAATGCATTAATTAGTAAACCAATCAATGTGATACATAATAATAACAGAATGAAGTACAAAAGTCATATAATCATTTCAACTGATGCTGAAAAAGCATTGGATAAAATTTAAAATCTCTTCATGATAAAAACCCTTAAAACCTGGGTATAGAAGAAACAGACTTCAATATAATAAAAGCCACATATGACAAACTCACAGGTAGTAAATGAATGAATGGGAAAAACTAAAAGGCATTCCTTTATAATTGGAAACACAACATGGATGCCTACTTTTTTCCCTGATATTCCACATAGTATGGAAATTCTAGATAGAACAATAAGACAAGAAAACAAAAGGCCTCCAAATTGGAAAGAAAGAAGTCAAATTATCCTTGTTTGCAGATATTATGGTCTTATATTTGGAAAAACCTAAAGACTTCACCAAAAATCTGTTAGAACTGATAAATTCAGTAAAGTTGTGGGATACAAAATCAATATACCACAAAATCAGTAGTATTTCCTTCTCTTTTTTTTTTTTTTTTTTTTTGAGATGAGACTCCGCTCTGTCACCCAGGCTGGAGTACAATGACGCAATCTTGGCTCACTGCAACCTCTGTCTCCTCGGTTCAAGCAATTCTCCTGCCTCAGCCTCTTGAGTAGCTGGGACTACAGGTGCATGCCACCATGCCTGGCTAATTTCTAATTTTTTGTATTTTTAGCATGGAGTTTCACCATGTTATCCAGGATGGTCTTGATCTCCTCACCTTGTGATCTGCCTGCCTCAGCCTCCCAATGTGCTGGGGTTACAAGCATGAGTTACCATGCCTGGTCAATCAGTAGCATTTCTATATACGAACAACAAACAACCGAAAAACAAATCAAGAAAGTAATTCCATTTACAATAGTTTCAAATGAAATAAAATATCTAGGAATAAAGTTAACCAAAGACCTCAAAGAACTCTACAATAAAAACCATGAAGCACTGATGCAAGAAATTGAAGAATGTTGGGAAAAGCTGAATGTTGGCAGAAGTTGAGGCAGGGCTTGCATGTCTGACATAATGTAAAAGAGTCTTGGAACATGTCTGGGGTCCAGGGTCTAAAACCTCTTGTGGCCTTTGGAACATCAAGCTCTGTGCTAAAGGGTGGAAGGCTACCCTGACGCACCATAATCTAAGCCCAGGGCATATAACCACTCATGGCTTGGATAGAATCCAGGCCTCGTGGCTCTGGAATATGTCTAGACTTGCTGGCTCCTTGCTTCTTGCTCTCCCACGGTATCTTGAGTTAAAAGAATCTGCTCTCTGTTATCTCAAGTAGCAGAGCAAATGCTAAACCATCACAGCTGTAAATCATGTGCTTAATGCAACGCGCCCCTTCCACCTCCACATTCTCACCACCTGTTTCTTTGTTGGATTACCGATAAACAGTGTGGGCCCTCAGATCTCAAGGCCTTCAGAGCCTCCACGATTGTGATGGCCCCCTGGTCCCACTTCTCTCTCTCAAATTGTCTTTTCTCAAGCCTTTCACTCCACTGGACTTTGTCACCCCCATGACCTGGTGTTCGGTCTAATCACCCCAACAGAATAAACACAAAAAAAGGTAAAGATATTCCATGTTCATGGATTGGAAGAATTAATACTGTTAAAAGGTCCACACCACCTAAATCAATCTACAGATTTAAAGCAATCCCTATCAAAATATCAATGACATTCTTCACAGAAATCATAAAAAATTCTAAAATGTATACAGAACCACAAATGCTCAGAATAGCCATGGCTATGCTATGCATAAAGAACAAAACTGGAGGAATCATATTACCTGACTTTAAATTATATTACAGAGCAATAGTAAACAAAACAGCCTGAGATTGGCATAAAACAGACACATAGCTCAGTGGAACAGACTAGAGAACACAGACATAAATCCACACATCTACGGTGAACTCGTTTTTCACAAAGATGTGAAAGAATATATATTATAAAAAAAGACAATCTCTTTGATAAATGGGAGTGGGAAAAGTGGATATCCATATGCAAAAGAATGAAATTAAACCCATATCTCTTGTCATGTACAAAAATCAAATCAAAATGGATTAAAGACTTAAATCTAAGATCTCAAATTATGAAACTACTAAAAGAAAACATTCCAGAAACTCTCCAGGACATTGGAATGGGCAAAAATTTTCTGAGTAATATCCCACAACACAGGCAACCAAAGCAACAATTAACCATTGAGATCATATCAAGTGGAAAAGCTTCTGCACTGCAAAAGAAACAACAAAGTGAAGAGAAAACCCACAGAAGGAGAGAAAATATTTGCAAAGTATGATTAATAACTAGACTATGTAAGGAGCTCAAACAATTCTACAGGAAAAAAGTCTGATATTCTAATTAGAAAATGGGCAAAAGAACTGAAGAAATATTTCTCAAAAGACATACAAATGGCAAACAAGTATATGAAAAGATGCTCAACATCAGTGATCATTAGAGAAATGCAAATCGCAACTATAATGATAGATAATTTCATCACAGTCAAAATAGCTTGTATCCAAAAAACAGGTGATAACAAATGCTGGTGAGGCTGTGGAGAAAAGGGAACCCTTGTATTTCTGTTGATGGGAATGTATGTTAGTACAACTACTATGTAGAAGCATCTGAAGCTTTCTCAAAAATCCAGAAATAGAGCTACCATATGATCCAGGAACTGCCCTTTTGGTATATACCCAAAGGGAAGGAAACTTGTATATGGAAGAGATATATGAACTCTCACACTTATTGGAGCACTATTAACCATAGTCAAGATTTGAAAGTAATCTAAGTATCCATCAAGAGATGAATGAATAAAGAAAATATGGTATATATACACAATGGGGTACTATTTGACCATAGAAAGAATGAGATCCTGTCATTTGCAATAACATGGATGGAACTGGAGGTCATCATGTTAAGTGAAATAAACCAGGCACAGAAAAATATGAATCACATGCTCTCACTTTTTGGGGGGAGCTAAAAATTAAAACAATTGATCTCATGGAGATAGAGAGTAGAAGGATGGTTACTGCACACTGGAAAGGATAGTGGGGACTGGGGGAAAGTGAGAGTGGTTAATGGGTTCAAAAACTAATTAGGACGAATAAATAAGGCCTAGTATTTGATAGCACAACAGGGTGACTATAGTCATAAATAATTTAATTGCACATTTAAAAATAACTAAAAGAGCGTAATTGCATTGTTTGTATCACAAAAGGATAAATGCCTGAGGTTGTGGATATCCCTTTTCCCTTGATATGATTATTACATATTTTGTACCTGTTTAACATTATTCTGTAATGTACTGGAAAAGTTTTTTTCAAGGAATTAGAAATGAAATTACTATAACGATAAAACTTAATTATATATATCATTTCATTAGAAAATTACATGTACATAATGTTAAAATATAGAATTACAATACCAGGTAAGCCATAACTCAAACTACAATAGAGTCATCAGATTTAAAGTGTGAATATATTCTATTGACTTAAAATTTTGTCATAGTTTTTTTTTTTTTTTTTTTAATAAAAGATACTCTATTAAGGAATTCCTCTGAAGGAACAGGTTGCAATAGCAATATTACAATCATTTGGCATTTTGTTATGTCTTACAGGTATATTATAAAAGGAAAATGTTGGATTTTGTGGATGAATCTGGGCTAAACATAATCCTATTCAAAAGATCCTTCAGTTCCCTTACATATCATGGACCATCTCCCTCCCCACACTCAGTAGAAAGAACTGCGGAATATACTTAAATTAGCAATAAAGACCAGGGAGGCTTTTTCCTTCGTGGAGAGGAAAGCACAGTTAGGTAAATCATAAATTCCATCAGTGCCTTATTACAGGTTGCAAAGTTCGAATCATTCAGATTTACCCAGGTTGGTCTCCTGGGTTATCCAGGATTCTTGAAATAGCAATAGTGAACAGACTGAGTTGATTAGACTAGAGGTTTTCAAAACTCACTGAGATTTTGAGTAAGCTTTAAAATAATACAACATCCTCCTTTTAGATCAGTGCTACTCAGACTTTAATGTGCATTCAAATTTTTCAGGATCTTGTCAAGATGTAGATTCTTATACAGTAGATGTCAGATGGGATTGCAGGTGCCGCGCTTCTAACAAGCTTCTGGGCGACGCTGACACTGAGGCTGTGTGAGTCTGTAGACCACACTCGTGTTGAAAGGCTTTAATAAAAGCAAGATAGATACAAATATTGCATGACATACAGGGCTTACTGTGTGGGTCTAGAGCTTACTTTACTTTAAAATGTTGCTACAATTTTAGGCCAGACGCAGTGGCTCACGCCTGTAATCCCAGCACTTTGGGAGGCAGAGGCGGGTCGATCACCTGAGCTCAGCAGTTCAAGACCAGCCTGGCCAACATGATGAAACCCCGTTTCTACTAAAAATACAAAACTTAGCCGGGCGTGATGGCAGGTACCTGTAATCCCAGCTACTCGGGAGGCTGAGGCGGGAGAATCACTTGGACCCGGGAGGCAGAGGTTGCAGTGAGCCAAGATCGCGCCACTGCACTCCAGCCTACGGGACAGAGCAAGACTCTGTCTCAAAAAATAAATAAAATACATACATACATACATACATACATAAATAGTGCATTTTGTTTGTAGATAATTAATGATTTTTAACTTTGTTATGAGATAAATAAATACACAGCAGACTGCCAAAGTACCACAGAGGGGACCCATGTACCCTTCCAATGATTTAACTGATACAATTTTAGTAAAATATCAAAACCAGGAATTTGACATTGGCACAATGTGTGAGTATGGGCATGTGTTATTCTATTACGTATTCAGATGTATGTAATGACCACTGCAACCATGAGACAGAATTCTTTTATGATCACAAATATCTCCCTTCTGTTATCCCTTTCCACTTACTCCTCCACCATCCCTAACTCCCAGCAATCCTAATCTGTTATTCATGTCTGCATTTGGTCACTTAAAAAATGTAATATAAATGAATTCATTCACTACATAATCTTTTGAAATTGGATTTCCTTACTCAGAATACTTCACTGGAGATTCATGGCATGGATGTGCTACAGGCTGTTTTGTTTTGCTTTGTTTTTAGCCATTTGTGTATTGAGGGGCATTTTGGTTATTTTCAGCCCTGAGCAATTACAAATAAAGCTGCTATGGATAAATGTGTACACATTTTTGTTTGGACAGTTTTCATTTCTTTGAGGCAAATGGCCAGAGATGCAATTGCAGGGTTATATAGTTTAAATGTATATTTTGTTTATTTTACAAACTTCTTTTTTCCAGAGTGACTGTATCATTTTATATACCCCATCAGCAAAGTCCAAGTGATCTATTTTCACTTGAAAATCCTTGAGAGTATTTCATAATGTCACAAATTTTAGTTGGTTTTTAGGTGTGTCGTGATATTTCATAGTAGTTTCAATTTGTATTTCACTAATGCCAATGATGTTTAACATCTTTTCATGTGTTTATTTGCCATCTGTATCTTTTTAGGTGAAATATATCTTCATGTCTTTTATTCATCTTTTAATTGAGTGTTTTTTTATAGTTGAATGTTGAGAGTTCGTTATATATTCTATATGCCAGTCCTTTATTAGATACAGGGTTTGTAAATATTTTTCCTCAGTCTGAAGTTTGTTTTTTCATCATCTTAGGGTATTTTACAAAGTCAATATTTTAAAATTTGAATTTAGTCGTACTTAGCGATTTTTTTCCCTTTATGGATTATGTATTAGGAGTCAAGTCTAAGAACTCTTTGCTCAGCCATAGGTTCTGAGGATTTTCTCCTATGCTATCACTGAAAATATTTATAGTTTTATATTCCATCTCAAAGAAAAAGATCTCAGGTTTAGGTCAGATTCGCTTTTAATTTTTTTCCTTTTATTTTATTTTGATTATGGATATCTAATGGCTCCAGCATCATTTGCTGAAGAGACTAATATTTCACCACTCTTATTAAATTGTTTGTAATAAAGTATCAATCAAAAGCCATTCTTCTCTATTAGTTTGCAAAATTGTGTTAGCAAATCTAGTTGCTTTGCATTTCTTTATAAATTTTTTAATAATATTGTCAGAATCTACACAAAATCTTGCTGGAGTTTTAAAAAGAGTTACATTAAAGCTGGATGAATTTTGGAATATTTAACATCTCCACTTCTTGAAGCCCCAATCAATAAGAACACTATGATTGTCAACTTGTTTTAGATAGTTTTTTCATTATTGTTTTACTGTTTTAAGTATACAAGTTTTATACATATTTCATGAGACACCCAAGTATATCATTCTATTTGCAGTTTTATTGAGGTAGAATTCACAAAAATCCTATATATTTACATTATACAATTAAATGTTTTGATATATGTATATAGTGTTAAATGATTTTGACAATTAAGCTAATTTACACATACATCACTTCATGTGGTTTTTTTTCCTAATGGTAAGAAGATCTATTTAACACACACTCTTAACAATTTACAAGTAAACAGTACATTATTATTAACTATAGTCACCATGCAGTAAATAGAATTCTTGAACTGATTCATCCTGTTGAATTGGAACTTTGTACACTTAGACCAGCATCTCCCCTTTTCCTTCCCCCCACAGCAGCCAATGGCACCCACCATTTTACAGTCTGTTTCTATGAATTCAATGTTTTCACATTCCACTTTTAAAGAGATCGTGTGGTATTTGTCTTTCTGTGCCCAGCATATTTCACTTAGCCTAATGTCCTCCAAGTTCATCCAAATTGTCACAGATAATAGGACAAGATTTCCTTTGTTAAGGCCAAAAAGTATTCTATTTTGTGCATATGTATAGTGTATATATATAGATCCAGACAGATACATAATATATATATTCTATGTTTTCTTTATCATTCATCTGTAGATAGACTCAGGTTGATTCCATAAATTGGCTTTTATGAATAATGCTGAAATGAACATGAGAGTGTAAATATTTCTTTGACATACTGATTTTATTTCCTTTATATATATATGCATAAAAGTGGGATTGATAAGTCATATGGTAATTCTATTTTTAATTTTTTGAGAAACAACCATACATTTTTCCCTTCAATGCCTGTACCAATTTACATTCTCATCAACAGTGCAATAGTTCTTTTGTCTATATTCTCTCCAACATTTATATTCTTTCCTCTTCTTCATAATAGCCATGCTAACAAGTATGAAGTCAATTTGCATTTACTTGATGATTAGTGATGTTGAGAATTTTTCATATACCTACTGGACATTTTTATGTTTTCTTTTGATAAATATCTATTTAGGTATTTTGTCCATTTTTAATTTTTTTTTTTTTTGGCTATTTTTGTTTGACTACCTTGTATATTTTATATATTAACTCCTTATCAGACGTATGGTTGGCAAATATTTTCTCCCATATTTTAACTTCCTTATGTTCATTGTTTCCTTTGCTTTGCAAAAGTCCTATTGGTTTGATGCAGTCCCATTTGCTTCTTTTGTATTTTTTGCCTGTGCTTTTGAGGTCACATTCAAAAAATTATTGTCCAGACCAAGTCATGAAGGTTTTCCCCTATGTTTACTTCTAGTCAGTCTTAGAGTTTCTAGTCTTACATTTCAGTCTTCAATCCATTTTAATTTGAGCTTTTTGCAGTATATAAGACAAGGATCCCATTTCATTCTCCTGCATGTGAATATCTAATTTTCCCAGTACCATATATTGAAAATACTATCTTTTCCCCATTGTGTGCTCTTCACAATCTTGGCAATGATCAATTGACTGTAAGTGCTTGGATTGATTTCTGGGCTCTCTGTTCTCTATTAAAGTGATGTATCACATTTATTGATTTGCATATGTTGAACCAGCCTTGCATTCTGAGGATAAATTCCACTTAATCATGGTGAATGTCTGTTTTTATGCCAGTACTATGTTGTTTTGATTACTGTAGCTTTGTAGTATATTTTGAAGTCAGCAATATAATGCATCTGATTCTATTCTTTTTGCTCAAGATTGCTTTGCTTACTTGGGATTTTTTTAGTGCCAAGTGAATTTTAGATTTTTTTTTTCTATTTCTGTGAAAAATGTGATTGGAGATTTGATAGAGATTGCATTGAATCTGCAGATCACTTTGGGTACTATGAACATTTTAACAATATTAATATTTTCCAATCTGTGAACACAGAATATCTTTCTATTTATTTTTTTCTTTCATCAATGATTTATAGTTTTCAGGGTATATATGTTTTACCTATTTTGTTAAATTTATTTCTAAGGGCTTTTTAATGCCATTGGAAATGGAAATAATTTCATGGTTTCTTTTTTGATAATTAATTGTTAGTGTATAAAAACAAAATGGATTTTTGTATGTGTATCCTGCAACTTTGCTGAATTCCTTTTTTTACTTTTAACAGTTTTTTTTTTTTTTTAATGGAGTCTTTATCTGTATACAATTATGGCACAAACAAACAAAGTCAATTTTATTTCTTTTCTTATTTGGATGACTGTAATTGCTTTTTCTTGCCTAATTGCTCTAGATAAGACTTCCACTACTATATTGAATAGAACTGGTGACAGTGGGCATCCTTGTCTTGATCTCAAAGCAAATACATACAGCTTTTCACTATTGAGTATGATGTTAGTTGTCGGCATGTCATATATAATCTTTACTATGTTAAAGCAATTTCTTTTTTTTATTGTTTATTGAGATTTTTTACATGAAATTGTGCTGGATTTTGTCAAATACGTCTTTTAAATAAATTGAGATGATTATATACTTTATTTATTCTTAATTATATTAATATGGTGTATCACATTTACAGATTTGTGTATATTGAAGTAATCTTGCATCTGAGGGGTAAATCTGACTTGATCAAGGTGTATAATCTTTTGAACGTGCTATTAAACTTCATTTGCTAGCATTTTGTTGAAATTGTTTGCATTTATGTTCATTAGAGATACTGGATTGTACTTTTTTTTCTTAGAGTGTCTTTGTCTGGCCTTGGTATCAGGATAATACTTACCTTCTAAAATGATTTTGGAAAATGAGTTCCCTCCTGTCAATGTTTTTGGAAAGAGTTTAGGGATTAACTTTAGCTTTTCTTTAATGGTTTTATAAAATTGAATCCATGAAGCCAACTGGTCCTGAGCTTTTCATTGATGGAAGAGTTTTTATTACATATTCAATTTCCTTACTGGTTATTGGTCTATTCATATTTTCTATTTCTTCATGATTCAGTCTTCATAGGTTATATATGTCCAGGAATTTATTAATTTCTTCTAGTTTATGCAATTTGCTGGTATGCAATTGTTCATAATAGTCTCATAATTTTTTCTATTTCTGTGGTATCATTGGTAATGTTTCTGCTTTCATGTATAATTTTATTTATTTGAGACTACTCTCTTTTTTCTTTTTTTATTATACTTTAAGTTCTGGGATACATGTGCAGAATGTGCAGGTTTGGTACATAGGTAGACACTTGCCATGGTGGTTTGCTGCACCCATCAACTTGTAATCTACATTAGGTATTTCTCCTAATGTTATACCTCTCCTTGCTCCCTACCTCCCAACAGGCCCCGGGTGTGTGATGTTCCCCTCCCTGTGTCCATATGTTCTCATTGTTTGACTTCCACTTATGAGCAAGAACATATGGTGTTTAGTTTTCTATTGCTGTGTTAGTTTGCTGAGAATGATGTTTTCCAGCTTTACCCATGTCCCTGCAAAGATGTGAACTCATTCTTTTTTTATGGTGGCGTAGTATTCCATGGTGTATATGGGTCACATTTTCTTTATCCAGTATTAATCTTTTTCTTAGTGTGTCTTGTATACTTTAAAGTTTAAAACACATAGATATACATATGTTCTGATATATCTTAAATGCTTGACATTTATTTAAAAAAGAACTTTAGATCATTTTGTATAAACATAAATTTTTGAAGTTAGGCTTTCTTTAGGTTATTTCAGCATTCATATTTGACTTGTAAGAAGAAAATGAAATTGCCACCCCACCCAAAAATCTATGGCATTAATGGTCAGGTGGCTTATGAGCTTATGAAGTTTAATTTGCATCACTATTGTACTAGCTACATTCAATATCAACCAGGCAGCAAACGTTTACTAATCTTTTACCTCTAGTAATTCTACTCATGACATCCCATCAAGGTGGTAAATATATGAAATGTAGGTACACAGTAATAAAGTTTTAAATACAGTTACTCAAAAAGTTCACTTGGGAAAACTAGCCATTAATTTTAGAAAGAGCTTTGTAATCTATTGTTTTTTTTTTTTTATTTTCTTTGGTTGGCACAAAGGTCAGAGCTACAGTTTTAGTGCAAGTATAACTGCCTTAGTTCATTCAGATATTCAAGCATAGATACCTTCTTAAAAATCATTGAGTTACTATAAATACTCAAGTATAGCCCCTTGATCTTCTAGTTTTTATTGTATAATGTTATCTTCACAGGCTTTAGAATTTTGCTGCAGCTTCAAATAATGAAGAAACTAATAATTTCTTGTTAAAGAAATCTCATGTCCACAATATTTCTGAAGCTTTTCTTTAAGATATAATGTCAAGGTCATTGTGAAGCCCTGTAATAAAGCCAGCCTCATTAATTTATAGTTTCATCTCATTTCTGACCATGTATATTTTCATTCAGCTTATTTATCATATTAATTTTCTTTCTTTAAAAGAAACTGCGAGTGCCAAGTTTTCTATGCCCATGTACAGACATAAAACTGAAAGCACCAAGTGATGAGTATAAGTTAGGTGAGGTTTATAATCTATAGGTACATCTCAAAAGTTTTGGTAAGACATAATCTAGGAAGAATTTATGGGTAAGATGTGAACCATGAGAATTTTCTTAAAAAGGTAATAAAAATGACCAGGGTTTGAGGGATAAAAAGTCAATACACCTCTAATATATCCCATTCTTATTGTTATTCATACTGTTTTATATTTTGTGATCTCTATCTGTTTGAATTGCCTTCCATCTCTGATTATACAAAAGTTTTATCTTCTTCAAGGCTAATTAAAGTGTCAGTATTTCCCTTAGGGAGCCTAACTGATCTTCTCCAAATCATTCTTTTATTAAAAGTTACAATTAGTATGTTATCATATAATAACTATTACCCGAACATATCATGTGTTATCCTTCTTTTCACAACCAGATTTTGTGTCAACTTATTTTCAAGACCTCATTGCAGAGAGCTCAGAAATGGGCACATGGTATATAAAATAATTAAAACAACAACATAATTGAGATAATGTCTAGGATAGCAGTAGAGAGCAATGATCATAGCCAAATTGCTTGGCTTTGACTTGCAACTTTATTGTGTTTTGGGTGTTACTTCCCTGCTCTGTGATTTAGTTCCCTTATCAGAAATAACGAGAGTAATGCTACCTTTTAGGTTTGTTGTGATGATTAGCAAGCTAACATATACAAGAACTTATGCCACTTCTGGAAAAAGATAAGTACTCAGTAAACGTTAACTATTATTATTTGATAGAGGCATTTGTGTTAATGTTTTCATGGTGTCAATGCTAAAAGTTTACTTCCTGTATGAAGATAGTCAATTACTGGGTAGTATCTTTAAGATCCTTAAATATTTATTGCAATTATCTGAATAATATTTTGTTATAAATTATAATTAATAAGATATGTAAATGATACCTTGACATTTTGGTTCATATTTGCTTCATTTCAAAGTAAACTGTATGAATTTTCTCAAGTCCTCTTCATTTAAATGATGTTAATTTTATCTAGGTTCTACAAACCTCTCTGTCACTCATATACAGTGGTTAGGGTTAGCTTCTTGCCCTTCGGCATCAGTGGTCTGTTGCCAGATTGCCCTTCCACAATACAAAATACAGCAAATGGTCATATTTAATGAGTCAGTGAACCAGTAGCACTCTTAGGGAGAAGACAATTATAGACATACACTGTCATCATTCATGAGATAATTAGATGCAACCTGATTGTAGTCTCAGACGTGAGTAACCAAAATACTCATATCTGACCTCACACTTAGATAAGCTCTTGTACCTTTGACTTTAGATTTGCATACCTTCCACAGAGCAACCAAAGCAAAGTATGAAAATAGATGTGGAAACGTACAATCTCTTTGTGCCATGTTAAATACATGAGTAGGATAAGCCGATTATAAACCTAAAGCCAAGTAATTGGAAGGAAACCAAGCAGTTGATGGGATATTACATGCAGAATTTCAGTTATCACTGTATACTCTAATCCAATGCATCTAATTTTGTTTGTTGGTTTGTTTTCCAAACTAGAATTCCTTTAACTGAAGGGAGAATGGGCAATTTTTCACAAATGACTGATTATGAATCAGCTATATGTAATTAGAAAAACACACAATGATACAAAATTGAGAAGAGGTGCTAACCAATACATAAGGGACATACTATGCTGTATGATTGCTTGAGGAACCCAAATAATTAGTATAAATACACAACAAACTATCTTGTATTTTTCTTCACAAAGTAGATTAAACAGATGGCTGACCAAACAAGAGAACAAAGAGAGAAAGAAAGCTTGGTGATTAGGGGGCAGTTCTCCCAGGTTATGTGGAAAACATTGCATAATTTAACATAGTACATAGTGGCTTCTGTTTAAATATAGAATATACAGTGAGAGACTATTTTGATAAAATTGGCACATGTAGCTATTACCTATTGTAAGGTAGCTGTATGATCCATTTGCATTAAGACTTTTAAAGAACTCTAATATGTGAGATATATATGTGTGTATATATATATATATAAAGTTTAAAAAGTTTAAATTATGACACTATTCCCAGGCAATATTGTGCTGTACAAATTATAAAATCATTGCTTATAGCTGTTGGCATAACTTTACATATTTTAGCCTAATACTTTACCATAGCAGGACTTAATGCAGATATCTGTTGACAATCAAAACTAGCTTAATGAAGTACTGACCAGGCTGAAGAACTGAACACATGTGGCTTTGTAAGAGAAATCAAAACAGGTTTTTAGTTCCTCAAACTGAGTTCAAATTCTGTATTTTCATATTGGTTAACTAACTGAAATTTCCCAAGCTGTTTATCTTCTCTAAACTAGAGGAATTTCCTTGTCGATGCAAACAAAGAACTAGTCATGTTAAGATGAACAATCTGAAACTTCCATTTTGCACATCCAAATGATCAAAAAACAATAACTTCATATATTTCAAACTTTAGCTTTCTGGAGCATCAGTCATGTTTTCAATGGTTAGTTTTTATTCATTTCAGCATTGTTACATTAATGAAAAACTATCAACAACTCATTTTCTATCAAAGGAAATTAATCAAGTAAATTATGATATCAAAACTATGCCTCAAAATAATTTTAATAAATCTAAAAATATTACTTAACAAAAGAGAAAATTAAGTATATTTTTTCTTACTTTATAACGTTAAATTTGTCATAGTTTTGAAGCCCTTGAATACCTTCAGAAATTACAAATAAAAGCCATGGATGTTCATTGTTTTCTCCCCATTATCACCTTTCTTTTATTCAGTCTTTTATTTCCCATTGAATTAAGAGTAATACTACTTTTCCTCATAAATCTTTTTAGCACTTTATCCTTTAATCTCAAAAGAGAAACATTACAAAGTAATTCATTTTTTTCTTTCACTTCTTGGTCTTCTTTCATTTAGTAT
Organism: Trachypithecus francoisi; assembly: GCF_009764315.1. Taxonomy (NCBI): domain Eukaryota; kingdom Metazoa; phylum Chordata; class Mammalia; order Primates; family Cercopithecidae; genus Trachypithecus; species Trachypithecus francoisi. Next base: position 172,316,815 of record NW_022681454.1, on the reverse strand, counting down.
ATTTGCAGCATTTAATTTTTAGACCCTTTCACAATATCAAGATAGCTATTGCGCCATGTTGGTGGACCAGCTAATATGCTAGATGTGTGTATCATTTTCTGCAAATGAATATGGCTGTTTATGTTAGAGGAATTTCACATTGGCTTAATGGTTGGAATCCCAAGGAATATATCTCATCTTTGCATCAGAATCTCCTTCTGATTCTTCTTTAAAAATCAAACAGCATGTTATTTTAACTCTTTCATTCCAGTTTTTCAAAAAGTTATTATTTATTAATCATAGTAGTTAATGTGAAAAAAGTATATTTGACATTCAACATGCAATGTTTTGAGAAAATACAAAATACTGTTAATGGATTTAAAGAATCATAAGAATAAGGTATTATTTTTCTATTACAGCAGTATGTTTAAGTGTTGGTAATTGGAAATAAATATTAATATATTGCTTGAATTTATTTCCTGATGTTTTGTTACAAGGAAGGAAAATAAAGGAAAGTAATATAAATATGGTAGTATATGAATCTATATGCCAGATGACTGAATTATGCCTTTTCATCTCTTAAGATTTTTCCTACCTTCTAAAATTGAGTGTTCTCTTGTTAAATATGTCTAGACTAATACTCGGTAATGGGGTCAGTTAGTTTATAGTGAGTATGTCTTTAGAATTCACAGACATCTTCCCTGATTCATACATCCCAGTTTTCTTATAACTAACATAGATGTGTTTTTCATATTTTTCTCTGATTGTACTTGAAAATTTCCAACTATTGTCAATGAAAGCTCATGTTTGTTGCCTTCTATTTTCCACATGACATTTTTAGTTATAAAATAACTTGGATGTAAAAGATACATATAAAAATATTTATGCATATATGTGTATGTACAATGTTTTATTATTTGAATTACAATACAAGCATATGAAACAAGATTCACAAACAGATGTTAAAACATTTTAAATTTTTTTTGTTATGTGTATTTTTCATGATGAAATAGTTTTCCACAGAGGCATTTAAGTTACAGAGTGATAAAACACTAAATCTGTATCATTTGCAAAATTAAACACTCTTTTTAACTATTAAAGTAAAATTATTTATTTATTAAAGCTTATATTTACTTGCTATTTTATATGAAGCATGTATACATAGTCCATTTGATTTTTCTTCATAATATTTTGATGGAAATCTTTTCCAGATTTTTAGGTAGGGCAAAAAGTCTAAATAACATTATAAATTTTTGTATCTAATTGACATATATATTTACAAATTAGCACATCATTGTATTATTACTGTATTTTCCTTTTAATCAGAGTTCAAAAATTGAATTTTGAGCCAGAATCCATATAATTGTAAGTACAATCATTTAGTAATCAAAATCTTGCAATTTTTAGTTACCATGTAATTAAAGAATGATTATTGGTTTTTAAATTTTTTAAAATAAATTTATAAAATACTTTTTTGCTAAATCTGTTTACTTTGAAATGTTATAAACATATCAAGATATCTATTTATCTCAAATACTTGTCTAAAGTCAGTGTTAGTTTTAAGTTAATGTGATATGTTATTTACTAACCTAATATTTTTAAGGCTCACATTGGCTTCCTGACATGAACTGAAACAATACTTACATTTTATTGAGTTATGATGCCTTATTTTAAATTCTGACTAAAAGGAGAATAAGTCTGAAAGCTAATATAAAAATAAATAATTATTAGACTCTTAATTTTGCTTGTGTGTGATGTGAATGTACTTTAAGTGCATATCAGATATGTAAGAAATTATAAACAAAAGCATTTCAATAAAAGTAAAGATTCTTGTGAAATTCAGATTTCCAAAGTTGCAGGGAATAGCAGAACTCATGGAGAACGCCATCAGTGCCTCTCGTATTCCAATACACAACACAAGAGGCAGTTGCCCAGTTTACTTGGTAAAGTTGTATCCATTCTGATTCTTTTAAATGTCTGTGTTTTGATTTTCTCCTCCTTACATATCAATCTCATACTTCACAAAAGAGAAATAGTCATTGGGAGTGTCTCATCCATGTTTAATAAAGGCAGAAACACCATTTAGAGTTTTGCATTCATACGAGAGGTCTCAAACCACACCGATGTGTGTGGGTCCTCATTAATACCCGGCCTACAGATTCTTGCTTTTGGCTCAGTCATTGATCCATAGGACAATACACTGTGGTCATGATGGTAGAGCCATGCTGCATCAGACTTTCCAAACACACATAGGAAACTTTATCTGTATTTTGCCAGAGTGGTACCCTGAACGTAGCAAAGCCTTAGAGTTTCTGTGAATGTCAATTATTTACACAAACATCAAAGACCATGGTGAACTATTTTATTGATGAGGAAATATTAAAGAATTTGAAGACCATAATGACATAATATGGTTTACATTTTTCAAGTAGACCTCGGGTGCTACATGAAGAATATTATGGGAGAGGAGGGGGAGTATGAAATTTAGAAGACCGGTGATCAAATGTTTCCCAAGAGAGAAACAACAGGAGGAGACTAGTCTAAATCCCAGGTTGTTTGCTAGCTGACTACGTTTTTGTTTGTTTTAAAAATTGACATTTAGAACATAGAAGTAGGAGCAATTTTGATGGAGTTACTGATAGAAATTTTGATGTTTTTGTTGTTTTTTAATTCTAGGACATCAAAATTGTATAATAATAATATTTTGGGACACTATAGAGAAGACTCAGATGAAGATGAAGATATAAATTTAGACATTGTCATAATTAAAAAGAAAGTTCATAAGTACTCTTTTAAAAATATTCATTTAATTCAAAATAATATAAAAACATTTATCAGTCTTTTATAATACTATTTTTTTTTTTTTTTTTGAGATGGAATCTTACTGTGTCACTCAGGCTGGAGTGCAGTGCCGCAATCTTGGCTCACTGCACCATCTGCCTCCCAGGTTCAAGCAATTCTCCTGCCTCAGCCTCTTGAGTAGCTGGGACTACAGGCGCACACCACCACACCCGGCTGATTTTTGCATTTTTAGTAGAAACGGGGTTTCACCATGTTGGCCACACTGCTCTTGCACTCCTGACCTCAGATGATCCACTCACCTTGGCCTCCCAAAGTGCTGGGTTTACAGGCATGAGCCACAGCACCCAGCCCATAATACTAATTTTAAAACAAAACAAAAAAAAGACTTGTTTTCCTGTATTCCCCTTTTTGAATCCAAATTCTGATCAGCTTATGCTGTCACAATTATGGGAGCACTCAAATGGCAGTATTGATGAATTGTTGAAGGCTGAATATGAGCTAGTATGAGTGATGAACTCTTGGGGAATCCATTCTTGAAGGAGTGACACCCATTTGTTATTGGCATTACCTCAAGTGGTCCCACCAGGTTTTCACAGTGAAGATTCAGGAACGATCCCTTGCATATTTGTCAAGAAAAAGGGAAAAGCAATTATTGTGAAATACATCCAGAACTTTCTCCATAATAAGAAGGCTACTCTCCAGAGAAAAATTTTCCAAAGCCTTATTGCAGATGGAGGAAGGGGATTCTTCCCACTCAATCTCTTTCTAGTCTTTTTCTCCTGAAGTGTGATAAAAACATAGACAATAGGGGTCAGAACTTCAAGGACATAGGTTGGGAATGCTACAGCCAAGAAAGGCAGTAGCAGGCAGAAGTGATACCACTGAAGAAGCACTTGTGACAAACACAGCCAAGAGACACAGCCTCATGAAAAGACTGAGATATAATCATAACATTATACAATGTTCCTCTTCCAATGTACCTTATCACCATCCCAACAGGGATCCAGTACATTAAAAATAAAGTATGTCTGAAGAGCTGTGTGATGCAGCCTCTGTCTAAAGAGGTGATCTTAGGAAAGTTCAAAGACAACACAGAGGATCAAAAGAAAGACAGTGGAAACATCTGAAGTGTCTGGCATCCAGCAAACATTAAACACAGTCCAACTCCTAGCCAGAGTAACATAAAACCTTACACTGAAGACCTACTTACTTTCATTCCTTTTATCTAATACATACTGTATGACTTCCAACAACAACAACAACAAAAGTACAAGCCATGCCAAGTGACAAAAAAGAAATGTAGTCTGAAGAGCCAAATTGTGTGTTAGAGTCAGATTCAGATATGATGAAGACTTTGGAATTATCAGACAGGGATTTTAAATAACTATGATTAATATGTTAAGAGAACTAATGAAAAAAAATTAGGTAACATGCAAGAACATTTTAGTGCTGTAAACAGAAAGATTGAAAGTAATAAAGAATTAATGGAATGCTAGAAATAAAAAACACTGTAATAGAAATGGAGAATGCCTATAATGAGATCATCAGTAGACTGGACATAGCTGAGGAAAGAATTCATGAACAGTAACCTAGGTCAATAGAAACATTCCAAACGGCAATTCAAACAGAACAACAACAACAACAACAACAAAAATGAAGGAAAAAAAACTAACAGAACATGCAAGCACTGTGGCACAATTTCAATATTAGCAACATACATATAATTTAGAGAAGAAGAAAAAGAGTATGGAACAGAAGAAATATGTGAAGCAATAATGGCCAGTGCATTTCAAAATTAATGACAGACAGTAAATCACAAATCTGGAAAGTTCAGAAATCATTAATCAGGATAAATAGAAAGCAAAACAGAAAAAGAAACAAAAATGAATAAAACAAAGCACAAAAGTATATAATATTCAAAATTCAGAAAACCAAATACCAAGGAAAATATTTTAAAGAAGACAGAGAAAACCTATAGTGGAACAGAAATAAGAACTGTGGACAACTCATCAGAAACCATGCAAGCAAATGAGTAGAGTGGAATATTTAAAAGATTTATACAAGAAAAATAACCCAACCTAGAATTCTATATCTAGCAAAATTATCTACCAACAGTGAAAGAGAAATAAAGTCTTTCTCTGTTAAACAAAAACTTAGAAAATTCATTGATAGCAAACTTTTCTTGAAAAAAATATGAAAAGTTATTCAGGTATAAGAAAAATATATATATGAGACTTGGATCTATACAAAGAAGAGAGAAGTATCAGGGAAGAAAAAAATGAAGGTAAAATGTAATCTTGTTTTATTCATAATCATATTTAATCTAAAGATAAAATAAAATAACAACATGTGAGTAAATATAGCATGAAGATAAGTAAAATTAATAACAGTAATTTCACAAAGGGTGAGGAGAAGAATTGAAAATACTCAGGTATGAAGTATCTATACACAAAATGTAATAATAGTATTTCAGTGTTGACTTAGGTTAGTTAAAAATACATATTTAAATATTGTATCAATATTAGAGTAAAAACAGTTGACAAGATCCTTTCAAAATACTGACAAATTGTAAATATAAGAAACATTCACAACTTAACAAAAGGCATCAACAAAAACACACAACAAACATTGTACTTAACATCAAAAGGTGGAATGCTTCCCCTGAGTTCAGGAGCAAGACAAAGATATCTGTTTTCAGTACTTTGATTTAATATTGAACTAGAAATTCTAGCCAGTGCAATTAGATAAGAAAAAAAAATAAAAAGCTGAAATTGGAAATAAATAAATAAAATTATTTCCACTTGTCAATGACTTTTATATAGAAAATCTTAAATAATTAATAAACAAATTCAGTAAATTAGTGTAATACAAAATCACTAAATAATAATCTATGTTATTTCTATACAGTAGTGATAAACATTTCCAAATGAAATTAAGTAAATAATTCCATTTATAATACAATCAAAAAGAATAAATAATACAAATTTAACAAAATAAGTCACTTCTAAACTAAAAGTACAATATACTATTTGAGATATTTTTAAATGTCTAAATAAATAAATCCTATATTCATGAATAAGAAGATGATATTATTCAAGTAACAATGCTCTTACTTTGGTCTATAAGTTAAACACAATAGTTATCAAAATTTCAGCTGTATTGTATTACAAACATCACTTATATAAAGATACAAGAAAAACTGAGTAGCCAAAACAACCTTGAAACCAATGAACAAATTGCAGAGCTTTTTAATTACTACCAGACACAGTAATCATGAAACAGTGGTACTGGCATAAGGATAGAACTGCAGATCAATGAAATCATATTAAGAATTTATGGTTCATTGATAGTCAAGAGTGACAAGACAATTTAATAAAGTAAAAGATGTCTTTATAATAAATTGTGCTGGGATAATAGGCTATCAACATGAAAAAGAACGAAGAAGGAGACTGACCTCTCATCACACTCAAAACTAACAAAATAGTTTATGGACTCAATGTGAGAGTTGAACCTACAAAACTCCTTGAAAAAAATGAGGAAGTAAATCTTTATTAACTTGAGTTAGCTAAGGTATTCTTAGATATAATATCAAAGCACAAGCAAAAAAGAAAATTATAAATAAGTTGACTACATCCAAATTAATATTTTTTGTGTGGGCAGCAAACAATGTCATCAAGAAGGTGAAAAATTTTTCAAATGATTCAAAATCAGATTTAAGAATGCTTTATCATACATAAAGGAAAATTTTTAAAAATTGGTAACTTTATTATACATAAAACTAACAAAAATTGGTAACTTAAATATACTGCTCATATTTTAAGATAATATTCTACTTATTAGAAATAATATTTTAGAATTAAAATAAATGTAAATGAAAGAATAACCAGTATATCTTTGTTTTCATAGTTACTTTTAAAGATCAGATTATTTAAATATTATTTTTTATAATGGTTATTAAGAAAATAAGTGGGGTCTTTGAGAACATCCAAATCATTTTGATATTGGTAAGCAGGTCAAGAATCAGCAAACTTGGATAAAGTTACCAATTATGAAAAAAATAGATTAATAAAATTCACGGGGCAAAATGGTGAACACTAATAGACTAAGTTCTACCTCATTAAATATATGCATATTTTGTAGTCTTTGTTTATGCATATAATTAAAGATCATTTTATTGGCAAACAACAGACACCAAAGTCAAATTATTAGCAAAAAAATTGTTCTTAAATACTAAGTACAAAAATAGTTCACAAGATCAAAGAAATAGCTCAGATTTCTACTAGTGCTTTTGTTTCTAGTTTTTGTTTGTTTCTGTTTTGCATATCTGTATATCACTTTTGCTTGCCCTTACTTGGCTTCATTCTGCCAAGTTCTTTCCCTAAATGGTTCAAAGTATAGTTTTAGATCAATGGAAAAAACAATAATTCAGCCTTGCAATGTTTACACAGTAGTTCTAAAAAAGGAAAAGAAAAAAAAAAAAAAACTGTGGATACTTTGTAATTTGCTTATCCCTTAGACCAGCTAATATTGCCAGTAAAAGATGTCTGGGACATAGCTAGACCTGAGACAAGTCTATCTCAGTGTGTAGTATCAGTTTTCTTTAACTAGAATAAAGAAGATGGGAAAATTTATGTGCAGAGCTAAAAATAAGCTACCACAATTCACTCAACTATGATTGAGAAAATAATATACATATCAAGAGAAACATTTCTCCATTTTATCAATAACCTATCTCGAAAAAACGATGTCTATTTCTTCCTTTTCAAATTATGTTACTGATATGGTTTGCCTGTGTCCCCACCCAAATCTCATCTTAATTGTAGCTTTCAAAATTCCCACCCACAGTAGGAGGGACCTGGTGGGAGGTAATTGAATTATGGGATGGGTCTTTCTTGTGCTGTTCTCATGAGAGTGAATAAGTCTCATGAGATCTAATGGTTTTATAAAGGAGAGTTTCCCCACACAAGCTCTCTTCTCTTGTCTGCCCTGATAGGAGATGTGCCTTTCACCTGCTGCCATGACTGTAAGACCTCCTCAGTCATGTGGAATTGTGAGTCCATTAAGCCTCTTTCTTTTGTAAATTGCCCAGTTTGCAATATGTCTTTATCAGCAGTATAAAAAAGGACTAATATGGTAAACTGTTATCAGTAGAGTGGGGCACTGCTGAAGATATCCAAAAACGTAGACACGACTTTGGAACTGGGTAACAGGCAGAGGGTGGAACTGTTTGGAGGGCTCAGAAGAAGACAGAAAAATGTGGGAAAGTTTGGAACTCCCTAGAGACTTGTTGAATGACTTTGACCAAAATTTTGATAATGATATGGACAATGAAATCTAGGATGAGGTGGTCTCAGATAGAGATAAGAACTTGTTGGGAACTGGAGTAAAGGTGATTCTTGCTATGTTTTGGCAAGATACTGGCAGCATTTTGCCCCTGCCCTAGATATTTGTGGAACTTTGAACTTGAGAGACATAATTTAGGGTAGCTGGTAGAAGAAATATCTATGCAGCAAAGTGTTGAAGATGTGACTTGGGTGGTGTTAAGGGCATTCAGTTTTGAAAGAGAAACAGAGCATAAAAATTCAGACATTTTGCAGCTTGACAATGTGATAAAAAAAGAAAAACTCATTTTCTGAGGAGAAATTCAAGTCAGCTGCAGAAATCTGCATAAGTACCAAGGAGCCAAATGTTAATCACCAAGACAATGGAGAAAATGTCTCCAGGGCATGTCAGAGATCTTTGCAGCAGCCCCTCCCATCACAGACCCAGAGGCCTAGGAGGAAAACATGGTTTCATGGGCTGGGCCCAGGGTTCCTCTGTTGTGTGCAGTCTTGGGACTTGGTGCCCTGTATCCTAGCTGTTCCAGCCATAACTAAAGGGGGCCAAGGTACTGCTCTGGACATTGCTTCAGAGGGTGCAAGCCCCAAGTCTTAGCAACTTCCATGTGGTGTTGAGCCTGTGGGTGCTCAGAAGAATTGAGGTTTAGGAACCTCCACCCAGATTTCAGATGATATATGTAAACAACTAGATGTCCAGCAGAAGTTTGCTGCAGGGGCAGGGCACTCATAGAGAACCTCTGCTAGGGCAGTGCGGAAGGAAAATGTGGGGTGGGCACCCTCACACAGAGTCCCCATTGGGTCACTGTCTAGTGGAACTGTGAGAAGAGGGCCACTGTTGTCCAAACCCTAGAATGGTAGATGGACTGACAACTTGCACCTTGATCCTGGAAAAGCCGCAGACACTCAATTCCAGCCTGTGAAAGTAGCCAGGAGGGAGGCTATACCCTGCAAATCCTACCGAGGCAGAGCTGTCCCAAACCATGAGAACCCACTTCTGCATCAGTGTGACTTAGATGTGAGATATAAAGTCAAAAGAGGTCATTTTGGAACTTTAAGATTTGACTGTCCTTCTGTATTTCAGACTTGCATGGGGCTTGTAGCCCTTTTGTTTGGGCCACTTTATTCCATTTGGAAAGGCTGCATTTAATCAATGCCTGTACCCCCATTGTATCTAGGTAGTAGCTACATGTTTTTGATTTTACAGGCTCATAGGCAAAAGGGACTTACTGTGTCTCAGATGGGACTTTGGACTGTGAACTTTTAAGTTAATGCTGAAATGAGTTAAGACTTTTGGTGACAGCATGATTGGTTCTTAAATATGAGGACATGAGATTTAGGAGGGGCCAGGGTTGACTATGGTTTAGCTGTGTCCTACCCAAATCTCATCTTGAATTGCAGCTCCCACAATGCCCATGTGTTATGGGAGGGACCTGGTGGCAGGAAATTGAATCACAGAGGTGGGTCTTTCCCATGCTGTTCTCATGATAGTGAATATGTCTCCTGAAATCTGATGATTTTACAAAGGGGAATTTCCTTGCACAAGTTTTCTTCTCTTGTCTGCCACCATGTGAGACATGCCTTTCACCTATCACCATGATTGTGAGGCCTCCTCAGCCACATGGAATTGTGACTCCATTAAATCTTTTTCATTTGTGAATTGCTCAGTCTCGGGTTTGTCTTCATCAGTAGCATGAAAACGGACTAATACAGTTACTATAAAAAATAAATGTGTATTTTCCCTAAAGGATCACCAGTATTGAGTGCTATGTGATATTAATTTTCTATTATGACATACCACATATAAACTACTGACCAACTAGTTAGATGATAGTGATTCTTTTGTTTCTTTAAATCAGTGGTTTTCAAAATTCTTTCTAACAAGTTACCAAGGGTACAAGAAGATGCTGATCTGGAGGTCTCACCAAAAGAACTACTACATTAAATCATCCCGGCAATCTATGAATCATATACATATGTAAAGAAAAATCTCCATTCATTAATCTTATTTCAACCTATGAGCCTCATGGTTATGAGGAAATATGCACAAATTATTTAGTGATAAATCTTATAAAAGACCACAGAGTGTTCCTGAAAACTTGAGATTTGGTCAAGACGTGATAAGTAACGTAAAACCCAATTCATACTAGCCTTGACAAAAACTGGTTTTATTTATTTATATAATGAAAAAACTAAGGATAGTTCTGGATCCAGTTGAGACTAAATCAAATGACTCTAATGATGTCATTGAGGTCATGGTCTTTCTTGTTTTACATTTTTGCTCTGCAGAGTCTATCCCTGGGTTGTGATAAGTGCCTTTCCCACCTGCAACCAACAGTGATAACTCCTGGTACTCCTGAAGTGGTCCAAGAGTTGTGGAAGCCACAGTTCTTCATTCTTACACTATAGAATAAAAGGGAATAAGAACAGTTAGTTTCTTTTTCCATTGGCTATAACACTAACTGCTTATGCCCCATTGGTTCTGCTTGGGTAACACACGTAAGTTTACTACATTAACATGCCAAGTTTATGAAAGGAGCATGACTAGTGTAACTAAAGATTAAAAAGGAAAAGGAAAAGATGTCTACCACGCTATTAGTAGTTAACCAATATCAGATATATAATCTTGAAGATTAGATTTATGTAATCCTCTAAATGAATAAATATATTCTAACATATCGCTATACATGAAGAGTAAGAAAAAAAACTTATATGTTGGTAATTTCAATCTGCAAGTAGATTTTATTTTAATTACTTATCATTAGTTAGTAGTTCTCAAATTTTAGTGAGTTTCATAAATCATTATGGAATTTTATAAAAACACAGATTTTTGGTGTCTACACCCAAAGATTCTTCTTCACCAAGTATATAGTGATTGTTCATTTACTCATTTTTAATAAGAACCACAGGCCAGTCTTCCACTCAGTCAATCCCTTTAACATACCATGTTAGAGTTTTGCAGGGATTTTTTTTTTTTTTTACTTAACTTTCATCTCCAAATTTAGAATTTTAAATGAAAAATTTGGGTAGAGTAACATATGGTATATGTGTTAGACTGTTTTCACTGCAAGAGAAAGAAAAGAAACTCAAATTCTAATAAGCAAAAACAACAAAAATAATGTGTAGACTTGAGGCAAGAAGATAAAATCACCTCAGAAGGATCTATATCTTCTCAAGCTCTTCGTGGTTTCCACTGCTCTAGCCTCTTCACTCACGGCTACCAGATGGCTACAGTCTCAGGATTTCCAATACTACCCTACCAACATCTGTGAAACAGAGAGAAATGTAGCATAGAAGTAACTTCAACCAAAGTGTTTGGACACTTTGGTGTTTCCTTGGTTTTCATGAAGGAAAGTGCTTATCCCTGAACTTAAAACATTTTCTAGAAGAAAAATATATACCTTGATTTGACAATCAGAGCTAAAAATGTTGTCAGTCTTCCCAAACCACACAGATTGGAATGAGAGAGATGTGATTTCACAAATGAAATGAGAAGGCTGTCCTTGGAAGAAGGGGGAAATGGTTGTCTTGAACAAAGTCAACTTGATGGAGTGTCAAAAATAAGCTTGGTGTACTTAGTTTTGATTGATGCCATTAAAAATGACCACAACTGTGACATGCACCTGTAGTCCCAGCTACTCAGGAGGCTGAGGCAGGAGAATGGCGTGAACCCAGGAGGCAGAGCTTGTAGTGAGTAGAGATTACACCACTGCACTCCAGCCTGGGCAACAGAGCGAGACTCCATCTCAAAAAAAATAAAAATAAAAAAAAAGCCACAACTTCATGACTTAAGATAATACAGTTTATTATCCCACAGTTCTATAGGTCAGAAGTCTGGTATGGTTCTCACTGACCTAAAATCAAGTTGTTGATAGGGCTGCATTCGTTTTTGAAGGACTTAGAAACATGGGGCTCTGTTTCATTTCTCATTCAGGTGTTGGCAGAATTAATTTCCTTACTGCTGTGGGACAGAGGTCCCCATTTCCTAGCTGGCTTTCAGCTATGGGCAGATCCCAACTTTTAGAGGCTTCCTTCATTCCTTGGCTTATGGACCCTTTTCTCCATCTTCAAAGCGAACAACGGAGAGTGAAGTCTGTCTCACAGTTTGGGTTTCTACTGCATTTTCTTCTCTTTTCCTTCTCTCTAACGTTAGCCGGGAAAGATACTCTGCTTTTGAGAGTTCATATGATAAACTAGGAAATTTCCCCCGTCTCATAACATCTACTTTAATCACATATTAAAGTCCCCTTTGCTTGGTAATGTAACATATTGACAAGGTTTTGAAATCAGAGTTCAGACATTTGGGGAGAAGGTCATTATGCAATGTACCACACATTTAATGTTGTTATAAACTGAAAAACCTATGCTTTTTAAATCAATATTGTTTTTATTAACTTTATAAATGTAAATTTAAGGTTTGAGTGAAATCAGAAACTGTGAAGATCTTACTCTACTTGCTGACACAAGTATTCCAACAGTACTTCATGTATGTGTGTATGTATGATATATGTATGTGTATATATACACACACATATACACACACATATGTACATATATATACACACACATGTATATTCCATACACAAATACATATAGATGATATATATATATAGATATGGTGTGTGTGTGTAATTATAGAAGGTCAAAAAGTTGTTCAGAAAATGAAATCGATGTTTTATTCCTTACAGCACAAACTGCACCCTGAGCAGCGCCTTGCTGTGATGATGGTTGGATGTCACCTGTGCCTGCATTGGAGCATACCACAGGTGCAGATCCTAAAATTAGGGGATCAAATTTGGACCCTTCCTAGGAGAGGCTGGGCTTTATGGGGCTGCTGGCAGATCTTTTCATCCTTCCCTTCAACCAGACAGATGACTCAATACCCTTAAATATGGGTAAATCGCCTCTGGGGTAGAAGACATTGGGGTCCTGTGTTTATTACTATGCTATGAAGGCAAGTGTCTCCAGAGAGTGGAAACATAAGACTTGATCTTTAACACCATGGCAAACCTCTGGGAAGTCTGTTTCTAAATTTCTCCAATAGGATACACCAATTCTAGTTTTAAGCATATCTGGTGTTTAATCATGTCCTTTGCTCAGAAGGCCCAGATCATGCAAGAGCACCAGACTCTGCAGAGGATTTGTCTCCCAACATTGATATGCTCATTTTAGTAATTCTCCTTGTGAGTCAAAGTCTAATTATTAAGATCTTCAAATATAAGTAAAACATTAAGTGGAGGAAGTGCTTTATCTCTAATAAAAGTATATGTTTGAAGATGGACAACTGTCTTCTTTGACCATCATAATTAGTAATTGAATATGTATGTTAAACAGTATGTATCAGATTTTCTCTAGCTACATTCTGTGTAATAAAATTAAGAATGAATCACATTTTGTAGTTTTCACTACGTGGCAGTGAAAAGAAAGAAGAATGGTGTAAGTTAACAATGACTTCAATCAAAGCTCAGAACATTTAAATTTTTCAGGAACATTTTTTACCTGAATAATTATTAAATTTTCTAATCTGTAGTTAACTTTTCTGGAAAATTGCTTAATAATATATAAGGGAATTCCATTTTGGTGATTCAGTTATGAAGCACCAAGTAGAAAATACTTACTTAAAAACGTGTATTTTCAAATGCATGTATACCAAAAATTATGTAAAAATTTTTTAAAAACATCCATGCCTATTTTTAGATAATGTCTCATCTCTCCTAAGATGTGAAATCAAAAATAAGTAATTTCTAATATTTGCAACCCAGAATGAAAATCTTTTCAACCCATTGTGAAGTGGTGTCTTATGTTTACTTTTATATTGTCAAAAATGGAGCCTTGTCATATTGGATTTACTCTCAATATCTCAGTTATTCTGTCTCTATGATAATTAAGCTATTGTTTTGTCTCAGAATTTTATCATTCCCTGCAAAAAAGTTCCTATATTTTTATGAAGTCAATAAATATTGTATCTTTCATTTTAATTTAGCAGATTCAAATTTTTATTATTTTAGATGCATGGTTTTTATTCCCTTTAAAAAGCGGATATTGTGGTTGCCACTGCAAAAAACTTTGACCAACTGAACAAAAGCTCCAGTAAAGTAACAGAAGAATCCATTGGTTTTTCACATTTAAATATACTCTTTATTCCACACACTGAAATGGCATCTCATTTTTCTGCGAGTCCCAGAACAGGCATATACAACTCCATCAAAGCACATGAATCAATAGACTAAACAAGTTACACAGTAGCAGTTTATAAAAAGCACTTGTCTATTTCTGTGAGCAATATCATCAAAATCAATACATCCCCCAACCCGCAGCTATTCCCCAAACTACTGTTTCATATTACATATTCAAACACTGTAAACAAATTAATAAATTGCTCTGGACTTTTGTTTTCTCTCCTCCTGAATTTTAATTGATTTATATTACTGGAAAATCCATGCAGGCTTGTTATCTTGGCTTTTATCCTTTTCCTGGCATGAAGATGGATTCAGTGAATAAGAGCTTCAACCTCACACTTCAGTAACCACTTGTATAGTTTTGATGTTGACCTCAAAGAGAGTTCTTCTGTTCAACATTTAGTATGTAATTTTCTTCTATCATTGGAACACAAAATGAAAGAGTTTTCCTATCCATCCCATAGTGATAAGTCCTATAACACCAGTGAAGCACAAAATGTAGATACCCTTAGAAGACATCTAATCTATGCCAGCTAATGAAGTAGTGACTCGATAAGTTATATCTGCATGAGCTAGAATCTGCAAGAACAGTTAATTACTAAATCACTTACTTGCATGCTATATTAAGAAAATCACCCTACTGAATTCTTTCTTCTTTTGCATTTTACAAATTTTTGGTGATGTTATGTTTTCTTAAATTGAAATGGCATTATTTAAGTTTGCAGTATTAAACCTAGAGAAAAAGCTTCAACCAACCCAAGGATTTAACTCTTAATCTCTTCTTGTTGTTAAAAATAATTAACAACAGATGAGGCTTCCATTAGGAGAAATCCTAGATATGAGATTATAGACATTGTGTGACGGCATATACACACACACACACACACACATACAAAACATAAAGAAAGTAAGCATTGCAAGCTAGATGCAACAGAGCTATTAACCTGGACATGCTATGTGACTGATACTAGCCACAGGTAATTCAATTGTTAAGTGTTGATAATGGTGCACACCTCTTATGGTTATTTTCAAGGTTAAGAATGAAACATTTTAAAGTATTTAGACCAGTATTCAATAAAGTGTTTTCCTATATACCTTCACTCCACCCATTCATTTGCTCATGTAACTGAAGGAGTTGTAGCTCTTTTGTGATAACTATAGAGTGAACAGTAATCCCGGGAAATGTTTCAGACAAGTCACACAATGCCCTATCAGAACAACTTTAGTAATTTCTCTATTCATGATATGTCAGGAATATAACACAGATACTATGTATAATGACAAGAATGCAAGTGAAAATACTGATTTGCATATCACCGCAATAATTTCTCTCTTTAGGTTTTACATTTGGGAAGGAATTTCAGGATCGTAAACAGGTGACCCAGATACCCAGAGAAAATATAAATAATGACACCTCCATTGTTTAAATCACTAATACGATTTAAAGGCAGCTCCCATAGGCTACCAGTGTTCAACCTCATGCTTTCCATTAGCTCCAGTTTTTGTCTGTGTGTGGTGTATAAAGTTTGTCTTGTGTCTGGAATTTCTATGACTTCTGCTTCAGGTCTCTAACTCTAGCTGGAGAAAGTTTGTGTTTTTAAGGGCTTAAGAGAGTACATAGGATTTACTCACTTAAACTAGGATAATCTCATTTTAAGATTGGTCTTCTTAATTACATCTTCAATGTCCCTTTTGCTACATAACATATTCACAGGTTCTGGAGATCAGAGTGTGAATGTCTTTGTGTCTTTGGAAGATTTATTCAGCCTATCTCAATAACCATGTTTCAGAGAGGCTTTAAGTCCTCCACAGTATCAGAACAACAAGACTTTCCTGTTACATCAATATATCAGGCATGGTTCAAATCTAACCTTGCCAGCTGGGTGAATAAGGAGGCACTGGCTTGTCTCTGCACCTTGAATGCAACTTTCTGATATAACAAGTAACTGGCCAGAATAGCCTGGACTTTATTCCCGTCCCTCCTAGAACGGGATATCCTACCAGTGACTTGCGTTTCTCCAGAGTACAAAACACAGGAAGGGCTGCTTTTTGAGGTCCCTCACTGCAGTGCAAATGGGTGCTGCAGTGCAAGACTGCATGTGCCCTGGACAGCTGTCCTGAGCCTTGGGGGACTGGCTTGCCCAGGAATCTGAGACGTCTATTGTCCCTTATTACTATCTGTAAGTAATAAATGTGCTTTGTGGAACTTGTTGTGTGTCAGTGTTCCGCCTCACTGGACTTGTGCAAGTGACAGAAATTGCCACAGCTCATGATACAGAGGGCAAAGGTGTTTAGCGTCCTCCCTTGGGACTTGTAACTGGTGCAGTGAACCCACTTTGCACCATCTCTCCACCTTTTTGGTTTAAAAGTATAAACCCTTGTTAAATTCACTAATTTGCAAAGTAAATAGTATTTCTGCTCTGCCCATTTTTGAGGGTCATCCTACTAACGAAGAGTAGAGCAAAGGTTACTGGCTGTTAAATCTGTGCTATTAAACCATGAAGTATTTCACTGCCTTGAATGGAGAGCAGCTGAGTGGTTTGACTGATGATACAACTTTTCTGATTTCTGCAAATGGATCTCATGTGATTCTCAGACACAGGGAAAAATGTAATATTTCTCAACTTCGCATTGTCTTGAAATTGACCAATAACTTTGTCTGTGACCACTGTCTTCCCTTGTCTTCTGGGAAAGCACACACTCATATACATCAATGATTCTACAATAAGTACCTCATTATTCTTCCTTACTCCTGAGTTTTTCAACCACATGGCTAATTTTATATTATATATTGGTTCATTAATTTATTCATGCAACACATATTATTCAGTGTCTACTGTGTAGCTATGTCTTGCTCTAAATGCTGGTGCCCTCTGCGTCCATTCTGTGCACCCATCTGCCCTTTTTTGTGCTCAAGGTGGCTGCCCAACGTACACTGAATCTCCCATGTTCCCATTCAGCTGACGTTCTACTGGGATTTAGCTAAGGGCAGTCACCAGCAAGACACTGGAGGATGTGGAAAGTGAGCTTATGATATTTCTTTCCTGCCTCTTCCCACTTTGGTACCATTTTTAGCCCCACTGGTCTATACTATAGTTCCAGTGAATAGCCCTGTTGCACTCCTTCAGCTCTTATGAAACTATGGCTACAAATTAGGAAGTGTACCGTCTTCTTGTCATAGGAGGAGACATTTTCTCATCCCCTAGCACTTCAAACACGAGGCTGAAGAATGACCCGTATGGAAAGTAGTCAGGGACTTGATCTCCTGCCATATCCACCAAGACATGAAGATGCATGAAAGACCAGATGGAGGGATGAATGTGGCTCACAACAGTGACTCCAAGACAGTCCTCTCCATTCTCCATTTTTCTTCCCTTTGTATGGTAACACTGGTGCAGGTTAGCAAATCCTCACTTTGATTCAGTGGCATTCCAGGTGGGAACAGAGATGTCAGTTTTCTCTTGATGTCAGAGGAACTAATTGAAATTTCCTCTCTCTCTTTTCCTAATGAGGGGCTTAAGTGTGAGGGTGGTTTCTCTTCAAATTTCACTCTCTATAGGACAACCCCTCAATACTTGTCTTGTAGTTTTCTCTATAGCATAGGACGGTGTATTAGTCCTTTTTCCCACTGCTATAAAGAGATACCTGAAACAAGGTAACTTATAAAGAAAAGAGGTTTAATTGGCTCACAGTTCCACAAGCTGTACAGAAAGCATGACTGGGAGGCCTCAGGAAACTTTGAATCACAGCTGAAGGCGAAGGGGAAAGCAAGCATGTCTTCAGTAGCTGCAGTCAGAGGAAGAGAGAGAAGGGGAAGGTACTATACACTTTCAAACAACCGGATCTTGTGAGGGCTCACTCAGTATCAGGAGAACAACAAGGGGGAAGTCTGTCCACGTGATCTAATCACCTCCCACCAGGTCCCTCCTTCAACACTAAGGATTACAATTTGACATGAGATTTGGATGGGGCACAGATCCAAATCATATCAGAAGGGGAAAATGTGTAATATCTGTTTGTTAATGTTAAGAGTCTCCCTCTCAACAAGTTCTGCATCTGCATCTAGTAGTTCAGAGATTTAGTTAATTCAGTATATGAACTACTTAATTATAGACATATGCCTTATAATGACATTTCACTGGACGGTGAACTACACATATGATGGTGGTTCCATAAGATTATAATACCATATTTTTGCTGTACCTTTTCTATGTCTGAATACATACATACTTATCCTTGCATTCCAGATGGCTACAGTATTCAGTACACTAACCTGCCACACAAGTCTGTAGCCGGGGAGCAATACGTTGTACCATATAACCTTGGTGTGTAGTAGTAGGCTGTATCGTCTAGGTTCATGTAAGTACACTCTGATTTTCACACAATGAGGAAATGGCCTAAGTACGCATTTCTCAGAACTTATCTTCATCCTTAAACAATGTGTGACTATGGTTTGTCCTCTCCTCAGGATATATTTATCAATTCCTGGAAAAATAGTGGAGATAACACTGAGAAACTTACTCCACATTTCCACAAGCTACTTGTTCATGGAAGTCACATAACAGCTTAGGGTACCTATTCTGGTACCTTGCCTTTTGGTAAATTCCGGTAGCATTAAGTTCTTCTACAATATGGGTATATGGGCCAGAACCATGATTTGACTTTTTTGTTACTGTCCCTTGAGCACCTAGCATATTAGTCAGCACATAGTAAACATTCATATCTATTATCTATCATATGTTTGTTAAATATTAAAGAGCCTGTATTAGTCCATTCTCATGCCCCTAATAAAGACATACCTGAAACTGGGTAATTTATAAAGGAAAGGGGTTTAATGGACTCAGTTCAGCAGAGCTGAGAGGCCTCAGGAAACTTACAATCATGGCAGAAGGGGAAGCAAACACATCCTTCTTCACACGACAGCAGCAAGAAGACGTGCTGAGCAATAAGGGGAAAAGTCCCTTATAAAACCATCTTCTCTGGTGAGAATTCACTCACTATCACAAGAACAGCATGAGGGTAACCACCCCCATGATTCAATGATCTTCTACTGAGTCTCTTCCATGACATGTGGGGATTGCGGGAATTACAATTCAAGATGAGATTTGGTCGGTGACATAGCCAAACCTAGCAGACATAAATTTGATTGCTTTATTTGAAAACTGTCTCTCCCAGACTATCTTTGCAGACTAGCTTACATCATATAAAAATATTCTCTATCCAATAAGATGTATCAGTTAAGTCTTCATGGCAGACATGTAAACATAAAGAATTGGAATTTTATTTATCTTAAGGTGATCAGATAAGTCAATGGCATTAATTATCTGTACCTGTTTCTCCTTCACCCATTATTTCGTAAAAATATATTTTATAGACTAGCCATCTATCCTTTCTTTCAGGATGGATTTGACTTCTGTGGATGCTGTAATAGTTACGCTTTATTATGTCATAGACATAAATTGTTTTTTTTGTTGTTGTTGTTTGTTTGTTTGTTTGTTTGAGACAGAGTCTCGCTCTGTCTCCCGGGCTGGAGTGCAGTGGTTGGATCTCAGCTCACTGCAAGCTCGCCTCCCGGGTTCACGCCATTCTCCTGCCTCAGCCTCCCGAGTAGCTGGGACTCACAGGCGCCCGCCACCTCACCCGGCTAGTTTTTTGTATTTTTTTAGTAGAGACGGGGTTTCACCGTGTTAGCCAGGATGGTCTCGATCTCCTGACCTCGTGATCCGCCCGTCTCGGCCTCCCAAAGTGCTGGGATTACAGGCTTGAGAGTTATATTTTTCCCCCAAGAAGATCCAAAGTAATAGGGTGTAATCTCAATTTAAATAAATAGATTTGTTATTCAATACTGTCTATGGCAAGAGTGAAGACCTTTTACAGAACTTGCCCTTGTCCCACTTCTATAAATTCACCAGCACTCCTCTAGCAAAATATGAAGAGTTCTGTTAACTGATCCTTTTCCCTGCAGCTCCTTACATCACAAGAGGCTTATCTCTAACTGGCTGTTTTCCCCTAAACCCAGTTCTAGGCTTGAAGATGAAAATTACTTTTTGTTCAAACATTTTATCTTACTTAGGGAGACAGGTATAATAAATCAAAAGTTCTTCTCACTAAGTTATGATAATCAGTGTAAAATTACCTAGGCTTCATAAAGTGCTTTATCCGCAAACTCACTCCATATCTAAACTATAAATATGACAAATATTCTCTGTTTTGCTTTTTAAATCAAATAACTTAAAATATTACATGTATAACATTTTTTCGTAGGAGATTGACATTTTCTTTAACTATTGCAGTCTGCCTGTTGAGTTCATCACAACAAAAACCTCTTCAAAATATCAAAACGAATTAGCACTGAGAAATTCAGTCTGAATGCCAGATAAAGGGAAAAGAATATTTACTTAATGAATACTTTATTTGATCATATACTTTCTCATCTAAATCTCAAAAAAGTACATGAGGAAGGTGTAATTACTGTTGTTATTATTATCAGTAGTAGTACTATTAATAAATGAAACGGTAAAATTGAATAACAGAGTGACTAAGGCACTCATTTAAGATTCTACATCTGTTGAGTGATGGGACCAAAATCTCATAATTCTGTTATACTCCAAAGTCCAAGCTTTTCACTTACACAAACCTGAGACCTTAGAAGGCCATTTGCTACTGCTTTTTATAACCTTTTTAATTCACGTATAACCACTTAATTAATTTTAGCATTTTTATCTTCATTATGTTGTAAAACCTCCCATTTCATTTTATGAGTTTGTTTCTTTTTAATAAGCTCATTCTTAATTGATCACGGTATACTTACTTAAGGGAGCAAAATTGACTTCCTCACAGGTGGATGCTTTAAAATGAATATAATAAAGGTATCTTATGCCAGTATTATCAGAGAGTTTTGACAACTCTTGATTGAAACTGGTAATTTAGATTACAGGTCACCTTTTAAAAAACATTAAAGGCAATATAATTAGAGCCAAAATTAAATATAAATACATAGCAACCCTCTTCTCAATCAGAATCCTATGTATCTTAAATAATTAAAGACATTTAATTCTCCCTGATTATGCTAGACTTCACGTTCAATGATATTAATATTTTGAATAAAAGAAAACAATTCAGAAGAGTCTCCTGAAATATTTTGCCTATCTTTCTAAATAGGTTTTAGAAAGATTTTTTTTGGCTTTTAGTAAGTTTTTTTTTTCTGTGACTCCAGAGATATTTCAAAGTAAATTCATCAGCTTTCAGGTGCACTTTCATGCCTGTAGTATCTTTCACTTTATACTACTTTACCACCTAATCTGACCACCACTCAATTTTCACTAAAACACTCTGTTCATGCATTCAAACTCAGTTCTGTGTACCCTGCTGCTGCTTAGTCTGAGAGTACTTTCATTGACGTGTTTTCCCTCAAAGCATTTTTTCTCGGGAATTCTTTATGGTAATATCCCAATATTTCATATTAACCTTCTGCCTCTCCAGTCTGTCTCTGCACCTGGTTTATTCATTACTGAGCCCTTTATCTTCACACAGCTGTGCTCCTTTCCATAAATTATTCCATTATAATGAGAAGCTCTGTACCACAGTCTAGATGAGTTAGACCTAGACCAACTGGATAGAATACATAGAAAAATGTAGCTAGAACTATGAAATGACACACTGGACAATACAACATAGTAAGAAAGAATTTTAATTCTGGGCTCAGAATACTTTAATTTATACCCTGGCATCGCTACATAATTAAAACTCTCTTGGGAAAGTTACTTAATATTCTTGTGTGTCAGTTTCTAGAAAATATAAATAATAATGCACATCTCAAATATTGTGAAGATTAAATGAGATAATATATGTAGACTGCTTAGCTCATGGTCAACTATCATTTTATATTCAATACCTGTTAAAATTTTAAGTTTTATTCATTGAAACCATGCAGATTCAATGTGTGTTACTTTCAACAACTAAAATTCATTTTCTAGAGAAAGGCGGGAAGAAGGAAAAAAAAGTCAACATTTTTAGAAGGTTGGCAATATACCTCGTTATTAGAAATCAGATTTGAGATTTCAGGCCATTTCAAGTCAATCATATTTTATGAAAAAAATGAGAAGAAAGTAAATTTGGGAAAGTTATACTAAGAATCTCTATTCAAATCCAACTCTCAAATCTCTTTTTCTAGCTTAGTCTTCACTTCATCAAGAAATAAAACCCATCTTAATTTTTCTTCATCCTGCGTTTTTCACATTCAATCCATCAGTGAATAGCACTAACTCAGCCTTCAAAGTACTTCTTAGAACCATCCACTTTTTCTAACCTCCACTGCCAACGGATTAGTCTCAACTATCATTAGTGTTCAATTGGACAATTTTAAAAGCTTTTAATCAGTCTGCCTACTAGATGCTTCCCTGCTTCTCGGCATTCCCCCATAGTATCCAGAGTATCATTTAGAAATGTAAATCTGATCACATCACAACAATTTTTCAGTGTTATTCAACATATTCCCATTGCATTGAGCATAAATTCCAAATTTTTCATCATAGTATATTAGGTACAAACCTGTGTGCCTCTTCTGAGTCCTTCAATTACATCTCTTTCTCTCTCTCTTTGCTATTATGCATTTTTCTGCCATTTTATCACCATCCTTTCACTTCTGAACGTAGATGAAACAGTAAACCATGAGAATTTCAGAGCACAGCGACACAACCTGAAAGTAGAGGGATGTCCTTTCTTCACAGTGATACTTTGACTAATGAAAAACATAAAATGGAAAGGATTCATCCAGATGACCCCCTCCACCCCACTTTTTTCTTTCCCCAAAACTAGGCCATGTTTTGTTTCTTTCTTAAAACCCTCCTGATTCCAGCACTTTGGGAGGCCGAGGCAGGAGATCCAGACCATCCTGGCTAACATGGTGAAACCCAGTCTGTACTAAAAAAAAAAAAAAAAAAAAAACTAGCCGGGCGTGGTGGCGGCACCTGTAGTCCCAGCTACTCGGGAGGCTGAGGCAGGAGAATGGCGGGAACCCGGGAGGCGGAGCTTGCAGTGAGCTGGGATCGCGCCACTGCACTCCAGCCTGGGCCACAGAGCGAGACTCTAAGAAAAAAAAAAAAAAAAACCCTTCTGAGTTACCGTTTCTGAGGAAAACACACTGTGCTCCTCTGAGTTCTCTGAGAAACAGGGGCCAACACTGTGAATTATTGCATTTAATTTTCCCCTTTTGTTCACTTCTGTTTATTCTTCAGCCTTACAACTCAGAGGACTTGCAACCCACAAATAAAATGTCAGCATTTTGATCCATATGTCAGATTCTACCATTTATGTACATGGATAATTTGTACATTCTACAAACGCCTGAAAATTGTGTTTCCTGGCGAGCTCTGCCGCCTTGTCGTCAGACTTTCTGCACCTTGAAAACTGAGCTGCAGACATTCTGTTGATCTTTTCTGTACTTGACTACACTAAGTTCTTCCTTGCCCCAGTCCTAAGCAAAAGTTACCCTTTTTGCTCAGGTGCCCTTTCTTCACATGCCTTGCTCCTTATCTTCCTACGGGCTTAAATGACACTTTTTCGAAGAAACTTTGACTTACTATGTAATTAGATTGTTGACTCTGTTACTGTTTTCTACAGCATCCCGTATATTTCTTTAATTAGATTTTTGACTCTGTAGAGCAAATCTACAGCATCCTGTGTATTTCTTTATGCATCTTTTCACATTTTTAATTATAAATTTATTTCCTTATAAAGCATTTTTAATCCTTACCAAACTGTTAAGATCTATGAGACAAGCAGAAACTATGTTTATTTTATATACAGAGAGCCTGGCCCAGGCTGTGGCATCCATTAGGCACAACTATTTTTTAGATTAAGTAGGCTCTGATTTACTGTGTACATTATTCCATGTTCTTAGAAAAATCGCAAATAATGCTGACCAGAAATTTTAAGAATCCACCAGCTTCATAGTATTTCAGAAAAAAGTAAACATTAAAAAAAAAAAAAAAAACAAAGAAATGTGGTTAAGTGCTCTTCATTATAACAAAGTTTATGCCATTTTCTGGATACTCATAACTGGACTTGCACTTACATCGAATCAAAATCCAATATTATTGACTACTTACAATTATCAAACTTTTAGAAAATTATTTAAGCAAGATTTAATGTGCTCCTTACGCCCTGAAGTCGATCTACTCAATAATATTTTTCCTGTGTCTTATCATGTGCATAACTGAAAAGCTAAATGTGGTGAATAATGAGATAAGGTGGTGTATCTAGTAATTTATCCATGTAGCAATAAGTAAACTTGATAAATTTCAAATTGAAGAGACAAAGAATTACTTCTAAAGGTTTATTAATAAAAAATTACTTACAAGATAAATGAAACAGTCACGCCTGAGATTTAACTGTGATATGAAATTTGAGCAGATAATGAAGTAGTCTCTGTTTAATACAGAAGAGAAAATGCTGTAATTCAAAAAAAGAAAAACAAAAACAAAGGCCATCTGCTGTCATTCAGTCATAACATTGCAATAACTAAGGCCTAGAAAACATACCACCAAGACAATCTTCCAGAAAAAATATATCTGTGTGGTATGTGTGTGTGTGTGTGTGTGGTGTGTGTGTGTGTGTATTACTATATATGTTTGTGTATGTGTATATAAATATTCAAACATATTCTCAAAAATAAAAATTTTTGAGTAATGGGAAGTCACGGAATTTAAAATAGAGATTGCTTAATAACATTTCTCTGTTGTGTTTTTCAAAGTTATTTTGATTACCTAGGTAACAAAACCTCAACTCAAGCTAACTAAAGCGAAACACAAAAACAAAAACCAACAGGGGATTGACAGATTTAGAAAAGTCTAGGTAAGACCTAGCTTCACGTATACCTGAAATTCAGGCACCTTCGATTTCAACTAAAACCTACTTGAGTTTTGGGATATTCCTTTCTGACTCCTGGTTTTGCTTTTAATTGTTGACTACTTTCAGTCACACTCTCTCCTTATAGTGGCAAAACAGTTTCCAGAAAACTTATGCTTAAAACTTGTCAACACCAGTGAAGGCATCAAAATGCACTATCAACTCTATTAGCAATTAATTAATTAGCTAATTATCTAAATAATCATTAAATACATACACCCAACTCAGTAATTTGCTCATGCAGACCATAGAAGCCACTGTGTCTAGGTATTTAATGATAAAATGATTTTCCTATGTTCTAACCAACCCAATCTGTTTATCTAGTCAGTAGCTATTTGTCTACACAAGTCTTATTAAGACTTCAAGAAATACATATTCGAGGAAATATTACCCTTGGATAAAATAGAGATGGATATATATATAGTGCAATAAACAAGAGATCTTGCTAATCAAGTTTGTGTTATGAAAATTAAATAAACTTTAAACAATTGTTCCCAATCAAGATTTCTCAGAACATTTACTAGGCAAATATGAATTATGAATTTCCAAGAAAGAGTAATATGCAAAATTACTCACATTTTTTACCTCAGGTTTGTTTTTCCTGAAATATTTGTTAGTATCACTCTGCACAGGAGTGTCCCATGGAATACAGCCTAGGCCGTTTTGCTCTGGAACCATTATTTTCAAATATTTTTCTTGTGATTTTTCTGCCTTATTATAGGATCTGAACAGGATTGGGAGAGAGAAAAGTAGAAAGGGTGCTTCTTAGGTGTCCCCATATCTGTGGTTCCCTAGCATTTAGGATAGAACATATAAAAATAGATTTTGTAAAAGTATCACAATGAAAGGATTGATCATACTTAATTTTTTGTGAAACCCAGAGCTACGAAGTAATGTAATTGTAGACACAATTTTTATCGATGCAAAGTAGACAGACTGACTTCATCCAAAATCAGTTTTAAATATTTCTGCAACTTAGTACATTGGCATGTATTAAAATATACAATATTGGTCTTTACAATATATCTGAGACACAAACCAATGAAAGATAAATATGTAATAAATGTTTTCAAAACTTACATTTTATCAATGTAAATGAGAAGTGTAACCGGAATAACTGATGTGAGTTAAATACACTGTGAACTCCTTACTAATCTTCATCCTCACAATAAAATAACCCTGTGATCTCATTCTGAGAGTAACCATATGGAACTGACAAATCAGCTGACTCTTAACATATTTTGAAATTTCCAGGAAGCTTAGTTAATCAGTGGCATGATTTTCAAATTGCTCTTAGAAGCTGGCTGGTCAAACCCCATGAGGTTAGAAAGACATTTTGGCAACAGTGTACTTTTAGGTAAATGAAATTGTTATACTACTTAAATCTCTGAACAGACTATGAAATGTTAAAATGAATTAAGTATTGCCCCATCACTCAAATGTCCTAATTATTTACACTAAATTCTTGGTTTGGTTTGTCTTAATACCAATGTCTATAGAAGTATGTCAGAATTTTCTCTCTATTCAGGAGGAATTTATCTTAAAATCTTGTTCCTCAATGTGCCATTCAAATATCTCTTCTTTTATTATTCTAGTCCCGTAGGCATAGACATTCATTTCTTCTGTTGCCCATAGAACCTGCCTTTATGTCAAACTGCTATCTATCTTTTTACTTGACTATGCATTGATCAATTAGGCTAATATTTAAGGGTATTAGGTAATGCATACATTAGAGTACTTTTGAATAAATCTTACCAATTGATTAACACCAACATTTACCTTCATAGCCAATGAGCTTGCGTGAGCTAGCCATATAACACTATGGAGTCTTTTAAACTTAGCTTTAGTATAGTAGGTCAAAGACTGAGGAAGAGGATTTCAATGCTACCAATTTTACCTCTGTTTCTCATATGGTCAGGCTTGTCCAATAAAATGAAATAAATTTATACCTTGAAAATGCAGTTATTAGGTATGTTTAGTTGGTCAGGTGTATTTTGACTGGAATGTTGACAATAAATACATATATATGGGATGTAAATGTTTAGCTATGTAAATACTTAGCACTGGAAGGGCATAGAGTTTGGAGCCAAATTGCCTTGTTTGGAATTGTTCCCTGACTCAGTTATCTTGAAGTAATCAGTTTCTTATTCGTAGGACTGTTATACTGAATGAATATTATTTTAAATACTCAGAAAAATTTCTTCTAAAGTTTCTTTTGCCTTACAGAGAAGACACTAACAGCTTCAATTCCTAGATTCCAAAGGCACTTTCAAAATTGGAAGGTAAGAAACCAGTCATGACTATTTTTTTCCAGACATATTTGCAGGATGACGACTGGATGTGAGGTAAGAGGTATTTTCCAAGAAAACCTTTGAGAACCATCCACTTTTTCTTGCAAACTGAGGTAGTTGGAAGAAGATGAGGTTCAATTCCTTTGGTGTGAGATGGTGAGGATTGCTTGCACTAGAGATCCCTGTAGACAGCTCCCTGAACTTCATTGTCCTAGACTTGCAATGGTGATGTGAGCTTCTTAATCTCTATATTAAATGTGTGACATTGGGAATACATAACTGATGCCCCATGTTAAGTTAGTAATTTATAAAGTGTTTTCCATTGCTTCAGTCTAGTGATGCAATGTTTCCTGTATGAGATTTAACATTCATTCTTTCATTCCATTTTAATTTTTTTCTATAATACCTCAGATCACGTAATGCTTTAAAATGTTTCAAAGTGCATTTTAAAAACTTTTTTTGTTCTTTCTAGTCTTAGCCTTGAAATACACTTTGAATCTCATTGTTTCCCTCCTTCCCAACTGGACACACTCCTTGACCTGTACTAGTTTATCTAATTATGTTCTTGCTTAGAAACTTCAGGGGCTAAACTTAAAATGACACAGGTGCAGAGACCAACCGTGGAATTCTCCCCATCTAGAGATTACCTCAAAAGGTAGTTAAACTACAACCTGGCCATTGTTGAAATGGCTTTAGCCGATGCTTGAGGTAGATAATAGCACAAGACAGCCATTGGAACAAGACACATAGGCTTTCTACCCTGCCTTACTCCCACATGTTTCTCATAGCAAGTTTCCCTTCTTAAAACTCTTACTCAGCCTCAAATAAGAAATTGGAAGTGTGAGTCTTTGGGAGGCATGAGTGGAACCATTTCCCAATTGCTAGAATTTGATTAATAAAACTGCTTTCTTTTCATCTCATCTCAATTCTTGTGTTTGGCTTCTGTGTGACAAGCAGTTGGACTTGTGTTTGGTTACAATAATAAAGATGCACTGTGCCAAGAAAAGATCTAAGTTATAAGGAGTCAGAATAAAGATGGCATCACTATTTCACTTGTAATTCCTATCTCTGACAGAACAGAGTAGGCTTTTGATTGAAATATAAAAGATATTCTACAAACTCAACTAAAAATGTCACTTCACACAGGCCATGAGAAAGCTGGCGAATCCTCTACAAGGTGATGAAATAACACACACCAATTGTGCAATTTCATTCCAGATGAATTAATTCATGTAAAGAGAAAATCATAAACAATATCAATATGCAAATATAATTTAAAAGATGAGAAAAAGTTATCATTACGTTCAGGCAATATAATGAATGCCTGAAAAAATTCAGGAGTCAACCAGAAACTAACTGAACAAACTGGATCAACTAACTCAGCAAGGTGCTTATTATAAAATAAATAGTAAATAAATGATATCTTAAATAATTATAACAAGTTAGAAATTATAATTGAGTGAAAATCTCATTTATGTGTAATGCATTCTTAGAGAGACTTGATCTCCAACTTTATTGCAGAAGCTAAGTATAAACACATACACACACACTCTCTCTCTAAGTATATATACTATTCTCCATCCAGCATCCATCTAGCCAGGGAAAAGTTACATGATGTAATTTCATAATTTGAGTGAATTGGACTGATTTTTTTCTGGGATTTTATTATCAACACACAAAGTTCAGAAATTACAATGGAACACTGAGAAATCTAGGGGCAGCTATGTTTTTATTGTTGTTGTTGTTATTGTTGTTGTCATTTTGAGACAGAGTCTTGCTCTGTTGTCCAGGCTGGAGTGCAATGGCATAAAGACGGCTCACTGTAGCCTCGACCTCCTGTGCTCAAGCTATCCCCCACCTCAGCTTCCTGCATAGCTGAGACTGCAGGCATGCACACTATGCCCAGGTTATTTATTTATTTATTTATTTTTTTGGAGAGACAGAGCCTCACTACGTTGCCCAGGCTTGTCTTGAACTCCTGGGCTCATGCAATTCTCTCACCTAGGCCTCTCAAAGTGCTAGAATTATAGTCATGAGCCACTATAGTCAGCCCAGTTGTATTATTTTTATCAGAGGCAGTATCCTGACCAAGTTGTTTTTTTTGCAGGATACAATTTCCAAGCTTTCTTTGGTTCAAGTCAGCTTTTCAAAGCTGTATTTCAGGTTCGTTGTTAATCTTTGACCTATAAAATATCTTTTTGAAAAATTCCCTTTTTAAGTATGTTAGAGTTAGTTTCAATTGAACATAGGTAAGGGTCCTGGCCGACAACCAACACCAATACATACTAAAGGTAAATGTGTGTGTGTGTGTGTGTATGTGTGTATGTGTGTGTGTGTGTGTATGTGTGTGTGTGTATGTGTGTGTGTGTATGTGTGTATGTGTGTGTGTGTGTATGTGTGTGTATGTGTGTGTGTGTGTGTATGTGTGTGTGTGTGTGTGGTGTATGTGTGTGTGTGTGTTGTGTGTGTGTGTGTGGTGTGTGTGGTGTGTGTGGTGTGGTGTGTGTGTATGTGTGTGTGTATGTGTGGTGTGTGTGTGTATGTGTGTTGTGTGTGTGTGTGTGTGTTGTGTGTGTATGTGTGTGTGGTGTGTATGTGTGTGTGGTGTGTATGTGTGTGTGTGTATGTGTGTGTGTGTATGTGTGTGTGTGTGTGTATGTGTGTGTGTGGTGTGTGTGTGTGTGTGTATGTGTGTGTGTGTGTGTGTGTGTGTGTGGTGTGGTATGTCTATTCCAAATAAAGATGCACCCATCAATTTTCATTCTACGGACTTTGCTTTAACCAGAATACGTGTGCATATAAAATATATCTTCCTGAGGTAGCTGGCAGCATAATGGCAGCATAGAGGCAAGCTGGTTTCTCTTTCTGCTGACTCACACAAGAAATAAAAAGAAATATATGTCTCGGAGATCTTCACCAGCAACAATCCAGAGCTCAAGTATGAAGATGAAACAATTCCTGGGGCCACAAAGAAGTGGAAGCAGATGGTAGGGGAACCAGACTTCCACTTCTATAATGTCCTTCCCCCTACATTCTGCCCAAGCAGCAACCATGTGTTTCTCCACCTCCTTGGGTTCCCTGTCAGAAGACCTGTCCAAGCCTGAACTCATAGATAGACTCGAGACTGCCTGCAGGGAGAAATGTTCCTGAGGACAGGAAGAGACAAATGCAGGAAGTGGAACTACCATACTCAGCCTAGAAACTCTATTCTGTAACTCAGTCAAAGGAGACATCAAATCAGAGTGGCAGCAGGAGGTATGTTCACCCTGTCCCCTGGGCACAAGCTCGTAGCCAGCCTTCCTACACTGGGAGATAATCTTTTTGGGACTGAAGCCGTCTTTGCAAAAATTATAAAAGTGAGAGGGTTACAGCAGTGAAAGAGAAACGATTTAACTAGCCCCATCCTGCCTTTAACTTCCAAACTGCCCTTGGTCATTCCTGGGCATGGGTCAATCTAACTTTGGGAGAAATTTAGTCAATAGTTCAAAATGATAAACTATATAAAAGTATAATGATAAACTATCTGCCCTTCCTAAAAACTCACCTGCCTTTGTAAAACTAATGCAAGGCCACCAGGTTAGGTGGATGAAAGTGGCTTGAATTCCGCTAAGATGTAGGTATAGTTAAATAATTGCCAGCCATTATCTCAGAGGTCACAAGATTTGCAATTACTCAACAATTATAGAAACTATGATTGACTTTTTGAAATGCCCTTTCAGGCATTTGCATTTCTAATGACCTGATGATGACTGGGTGGCCCCACCCAGACTCATGACTCTTAGCTCAATTGGTCCAGTGGTCCCAACCCCGAAGCAAACTCAGCAAAGTAGGACCATTTATTAAACACCTATGATTGCATTCCTTATCAAGCAGCAGCACTCATTCCCCTAGCTCCTAGTCCCCCAAACTATCCTTGAAAAATCCTAACCTCTGAATATTCAGGGAGGTTTGAGTAATAATAAAACTCCAGTCTCCTTAATATACATAGAGTTTAGCCAGCTCTATGTATATTAAACTATTTTCCTGTTGCAATACCCCTGTCTTGATAAATCAGCATGTCTGGGCAGTAAGGAAAATGAGGCAACTGGGTGGTTACAGAGCCAGCCCCATTTGGAACAGGGGGACTCTGACCATTTAGTAGAGCTGAAGTGAACCTGTTAGCGTAGGTACCTAGTTAGGCAAGAACAGTCCTAGGGAGGGTTCCCTGCCCCTCTCCAAGAATGTCAGGCAACCATCAGGTGATGGTCAGGTAGTTGTTAACTGTTTCTCTAAAATAGTAACTGGTCACAGCACCGGGTAAAGGCAGTCTCCTGATAGGTAGAAAAAACCTGAAACTGATGATGCACAGCTTCCCAGTAATATCTCAGGAGTTGGGCAAGCAGTCTCAAGTTGTGTGCATTAAGAGGTGAAGTGGTGGAGTTTAACTGGTATATGTCCTTCTAGGGACATTTAACTGGTAAGGGAAGAATACCTCAAGTGAGCACGTGTACAACTCCAGTATACACACTCTGCATGCTCCCCTCCCAAGTGCTAGCAGGCCACTGCACATGTGGACAGCCAACCCCAAAGAAAGAATCAGGGAGAAGGGACACAAGACCCTGGAAGTATGCTAACATATAAAATCCCAAGTCCAAGGTCAAACAGGGTATTTGATCTCTCAAGTCACCAGCTTGGCCCTCCTCTAACTGTACTTTCCTTCCGTTTACTCCTGCTCTAAAACTTGCCTCAGTTTCTTCCTCTGCCTTATGCCCCTCAGTTGAATTATTTCTTCTGAGGAGGCAAGAACTGAGGTTGCTGCAGACCCACATGAATTTGCTGCCAGTAATAAGCCTAGGCTTAAGGTGCCACCTAGAGCCATAAAGCAGCCAGTGACTTAGCACTGAAAATGCCCTAAATAAATATATTCAACAACAACCAAAATAAGCTGGACAGAGAAAACCAATAAATAACTAATTTTTCAATGCAAAGACACAGACATATACCCACAGTAAACAACAGAAAAAAGGGAACCATAACCTCTCCAAAGAACAAAGCAAAAATTCAGTGACTGACTCTAATGAGATGGTGATTTGTGAGCTCTGACCAGCAATGCAAAATAGCAGTTTTAAGGAAACTCAGTGACTTCTAAGTTAACACAGAAAAGCAATTCAGAAACATATCAGAGAAATTCAACAGAAAGACTGAAATAATAAAAAGCAATCAAACAGCAATCAGAGAACTGAGAAATACATTTGCTGAACTGAAAAACTCTTTAGATGCTCTTAAGAGCAGAATGACTCAAGCAGAGGAAAGAATCAGTGGGCTTGAAGGCCAGATGCTTGAAAATACACAGTCAGAGGAGAAAAATAAAAAGGACAGAAAAGAATGAAGACCACCCATGGGATATGGAAAATTATTTCAAAAGACTAAATCTAAGAATTATGGGTATTCAAGAGGGAGTTGAGCAAGAACAAAGAGTAGAAAGCCCATTCAAGGAAATCATAACAGAAGACTTTCCAAAACTTGAGAAAGACACAAATACTCTGATACTGGAAGGTTTTGGAATACCAAACAGACTCAAGTCAAATATGACTACGCCCAAGTACTTAATTATCAAACTCTCAAAGGCCAAGGACAAAGAAAAGATCCTAAAAGCAGCAAAGCAGTGAAAGATAGGAAAAAATAACATACAAAGGAACTCTTATTCATTGGACAACAGACTTCGCAATGGAAACTATACATAACAGGAGGGAGTGGAATAAAATTTTCAAAGTGCTCAAAGAAAAATACTGCAACCCAGGAATATTGTATCCAACAAAATTGTCATTCAAATTTGAAGGATAAATAAAATCTTTCCCAAATTTAAGGTTAGAGAATTCACCACCACTGGATCCATCGCTCAAGAAATACTAAAGAGTTATCCAATCTGAAGGAAAAAAATACTAATGTGCAAAAGAAAACTTTTTGAGGTTTAAAACCCATTAGTAAAATTAAGTACATGGAAGAATTCAGAATACTCTGTTACTGTATTTGTGGTATATAAATCCACCCGTAACTCTAGTATGAGCCCCAAAAGACAAATCTATCAAATACGTCTTTCTTGTCTTCCCATAACAGTACCCTCCTTCTCTTGATGAATTATGTTTTAATATACTGCTATATGATTTTCTAATTGTTTATCATTTTTGCATTATTTTATGACTAATGTTTGACTACAGTGATTTTTAAAGAAATTATTTTAAAAAGCAAAAGAAGTGATCATTTCATTCTTGTATTGTACAAAATATATTTCATACTTTTTTGAAATTCACACAATAGCTGAATTATAATTATTAGACTATCATTAGGTGAAAAGTGTGAAGTTTACTCGAATCTTGAAAAAAATTTTAAGATATGTCTTCTTCTAAACTGATATTTTACTTATTTATGAATTATGTACTTCTTATACTTTATGTATTTCTTATAAGTTTTATGTAGTTCTTTTTTATGTAGTTCTCATATACTTTTTTTTTTAAGGATTCAAGGCAATTTTCCAGGAGTATTCAATTAAGTGAAATAAGCAAATTGCAGAAATGATATAGAATATAATTACTTTTTCTCTTATTACAATAACACACACACATTTGGAGGAACATCTTAAAAAATAAATTCAAACATTTAGCACTATTTTTGAACAGTAAGTTTTTTTATTTTATAAAATTACTGCTATAGTGCTGAGATATGCAAATAAGTTAAGTTATGCATGAAAAATGGCAGTACTATTGTGCATGTTTATTATGATGTAATCCTAAAAACGTTCAGTTTAAAAGGTACTGATGTAGTATCAGGTATAGGGATAATGAAACTTATTCCTTGCCAGAGAATTTTAATTAGTTGTTATATTTATTATGTAAATATACTATTAAAAGACTTCCTGTCATATGTTGGGCCAATTTTGGAATAAAATGTTTTTATATAAAATAATTTTTACATGATCTATATGTCATTGAGGCTTTTTGAAGAACCATTTCCTTCCTTCAAGTGAGCATGTTTTTTCTCAGGAAGTATTTACTATCACTTTTAAAGCATTTGGGTTAACCCATAAAACTATACAACATGCTCATACAAACATATTGAACAGCAATTAATGCAAAACTTAGTAGCATTATAATTTGTATAATTATATCTAGTGACATAACTCAAATATTTATGCAAGTATGGATGGCAAAACTCCATGTTACTTGTTCTCGTTACAGCATTGATTATTTCAGACTCTGTCTTAAAGAAATTGTTTACCTAATGACTTGCACACACATAGCTTAGCTGGAATTCATTTAGGCATCTACAAAATAAGGAACTGTAACAATGGGTTTTGAAAGTAATGTTGAATACTCATGTAAAATTTAACTTACAGTTATTTAGTTCAAATTTAAATGAGGCAAATCTTTAGACATAACTCAGAAAATTGTGTTTTGTCAAAAATTTAAAATAAAGTGGCATTCACTTAATATTTTGTGTATATAGTTTGGATTCCACTAGTGAACCTTTAGCTAATGATTATGCAATAAACTCTTGCATGATATTCTGCACCATAAAGAGTTTTGAAGTTGTTTTTGCCTTGCTTCATTTTCCCTAATTTATTTTAATAGTTATATCATTAACACATGGAAAGGAAGATGAATAGCAATGATTTTTTTTTTTTTTCTACAATACTAATGTTTTAAAATTCTGTCATTATTTTTAGAGACAGGGTCTTGCTCTGTCACCCAGGCTGGAGTGCAGTGGTACCATCGAGACTCACTGCAGCGTCAGCCTCTGGAACACAAGGGATCCTTCAGCCTCAGTCTCCTGAGGCATGCACCACCACGCCTAGCTAATTTTTTACATTTTCTAGAGATGGGGTCTCACTTTGTTGCCCAGGCTGATCTTGACCTCCTGGTCTCAAGCAAATCTGCTGCCTTGTCCTTCCAAAGTGCTGGGATTATAGGTGTGAGCCATCGTGTTAGGCTTACAATCCTAATTTTAATTAAAATAATCTTGAAATAGTCTGACAATCATAATTTGGTATTCAGTTTGCTCAGCATTCTTGAAGTGTCATACAGAATGTGTAAATACAGTGTTTTTTTCTATTTGATGTAAAAGCTACAAAATGTATCACTTTTTTCATAAACATTCTAAACTCTTTGAAGACAGGATGATTTATTTTGATTTAACTAATCTACAGTGAAAGAGTTTCCCTAGTGAATCTTGGAAAAATCATGGCAATATTGAAGAAACCACACACTTTCAAATTCCATATGCTTAAGTTCTCATATTGGATTTTTTTTCTTCTTATATTGATTTAAAATGTTGTCACTACATGTCCTGATAACCAACACTCTTTTTCTGTTTGTTTGTTTTGTTTCTGTTTTGTTTTTTTAAAGGCCACTTTATGAAGTAGTATTGTAAATTCACTCTCCATGTGCTATTTCTTGGAAAGGCAGTGTCAACTAATGCTGACACATTGGGCTGGTGAAGAAACAAGGAATTACTTTCAAATGCAGATGATTTATTACTTACATAGACAGTGAAAGCAAAAATAGCAAAAATGTCATCTCCCAATGCCCTTATGCTACACCATGACACTAGAACAAAAAGCTTCATATGATAGACAATGGGGCCAGACTGTCGCGGAACAGTTGATTTCATGCTGCAGCTATGCAGTTTGAAAGTCTATAGATGTACCTTAAGAGGGAAAAGCACAAAGCCTCAGACCTCCTCAGAAGGCAGAAACTGATGAGAAACTCTTTGACAGCCTCCATAATAAATATGGAGATAAATGAGAAACTGACCTACTCACATAAGCCTTTCATGCTGACTCACTCCAGACTGATCACAGGACATTCTGCAGTGACTTAGGCCAACTGTAATTAAGCCTTGCCTGTGGACCCTATATGGATACTTGCAAGGCATTGCGGGCCACAGCAGAGCTGTGGCTCTATGGGAAGACTAATGTTAATGGTTTAGAACATGTTATTAAGTTTTCTTAAAACGTATACATACACACACACACATACACACACACTCACTACCAAGAACAATATGCCCAACGTCATATACTGAGGTAAATGTTGAAAAGAAACATTAATTAGGTTGCTTAATAAACTCATCTCTTTTTGAAAAATGAAAGAAAAGAAACCATCATTTAAATACTCCTTTAATATTAGAAAGAGATAATAATTTAAAATATCTATTCAGATTTTTGTTGGCTCTGACGATGTCTGTTGTAATTCTTGCTTATGTTTGCTTTCCGTATAGTGAACTGATGGCTTGGGATTTCTTATAAAGAAATAAAATTGAAAACTTTGTTCCCATTGTATTTTGAGTTATTGGTAAACTTATATGATTAGTTTTGCTGTAAGTTGAAGTTGAACATTCAGTAAAAACTTAGAGCCGTTTTCAAAATAAACAGAACAATTTTCCATTCAACAATACAAGCTGTAACAGTGGGGGTGTTGTTGAAATTGAAAGTGTTTAATGGTTGGTTGAGATAAGATTGGAAACTAATAGGAAATTCTTACCTGGGTAAGGCATTTGATTAGAGTGTCAACATTTTTCTTTCACATCTCCTGTGTTTCTCTTAATGGAGGCAGTGAATTCCAGTGGAAAGCCCTTTAGACAAATAATAGAGTGGGCCATATTCTATATCAGCTCTACAACTGACTGGCTGTGTTTAAAGGTTCTAACCATTTTGGCTATTTAAATTGTAGTATCTCTACTTGAAAATGTAAAAACAAATAGAATGTATTGTAAGATAAAATACTCAAATGCATATAGAGTATTGAAAGGTTTGAGAGGAAGAAAGAAAAACAGTTTTTTCTTCTTAGAATCCAGTAGCTTGTGTGAAAGAATACTCATCACCCTAATATTAAATTTATAGATAATTATTTTATCTTAAAATTGTGCAGAAGAATCATGAAAGGGTCTTCAATGATTTACTTTATAAAAATAATATATTTTCTATATTATCCTATTATAATAACAAATAAACATTTTCTATCTTTAAATTATTAACCAATCAATGAAATATTAGCTGCAAGTTTATGATGTAAAACACAACAGTTCACTTTTCTTTAATTATGTTTGCTTATACCTGTCTTTATAAAGAGTATAGATGAAATAAAAACATTATAATTATTTAAGGAGGTGATTAACCTTTGTTAATGGCACAAAATTTTAGAAAGATGATCAGTGATTATAATGGTGAATTCATTTTCATAAACAGTTACATTTTTATGATTGTTAGAAATATGTAACTCAAGGTCAGTTCACATATTTTCATTGACATGTTAAATATTTTTTATTTATTTATTTATTTTTTGAGATAGAATCTTGCTCTGTCACCCAGGCTGGAGTGCAGTGGTGTGATCTCAGCTCACTCCAAGCTCCGCCTTCTGAGTTCACACCATTCTCCTGCCTCAGCCTCCCAAGTAGCTGGGACTACAGTCACCTGCCACCAAGCCCACCTGATTTTTTTTTTTTTTGTATTTTTAGTAGAGACAGGGTTTCACCCTGTTAGCCAGATGGTCTTGATCTCCTGACCTCGTGATTTGCCCCCCTTGGCCTCCCAAAGTGCTGGGATTACAGGAGTGAGCCACTGTGCCCGGCAATATGTTTTTTAATGGAGAAGAAATGAGGGTTTGTTTCTTGTTTTTTATTAGAGTAAAATAATTTCTCTCTCACATTATAATGAGCTATGCAATATTATTATACCTTGAATTGTGTATATATCTTATTATTAATCAGTATATTTTTATGATCAGGGAAATATACCTAAAATGAATATGACTGCACTTAAATATAAGAAATTTACACTATCCATGTTAAAAAAGCAGCAGGTATAATTTTCAGGTGACAACACTCCTGGGTGTTTGAAGGCATGTGACTGTATGTGGCACATAATTTCTCTTCAAGGGTGACATTATGTCATGGTAACTACCATGTTTTAATGGCCTATCTCCTTAGCTTATTCCTATTCCTTAAAATCTGCTACTGAAAAGTCCATGTTATCACAAGCCGTAATATCACTGTCTTAATGACATACAGTTTTTTCTTATTTGATTATATCCAAAGAAATACCCAAAAGAAATGAAAGCATATGTTAACCGAAAACATCTATGAGGATATTCATAGCAGCATGGTTTGTAGGAACTGAAATCTTCTGAAAACATGACGGATGCAATCATTGTAGTATATCCATACAGGGTGATCATGGGCAACAGGGAGTATGAGCAGACTAAAAACACATTCAATAAAAACGGTAAACTTCATAAACAATTTTCAGCAAAAGAGCCTTTTTTGTGAAAATGTATTGTGTAATTTTCTTATGATTTACGCATTTATCTGCAACTATGATATATAAAACACTGATCTTTTTTAAAGGATAACATTGAGCAGTGAGGTTGGTTGTAACTGCTCCAATATCATAGATGTCTGCACTCAAGAGTTTCCTATTAGAAGTTCCCAGGTTTGCCATACAATCTACTTAATATCCATAGATATTTCAAGCAAAATTGTTTTTGCTGCATCATAAACACTAATTGATGAAACGACTTCAGCCACAGCCTAAACTCCTGCAGCATTGTTTTTTCCAAGTCCCCCGAAAAACAAGCAGCCTCATGTGTTCCTGTGGATATGCAGCAGAGTAACATACAAAGTATAACCCAAGGAACCCTACAGAACTTCGTGCTTTCTCTTGTTGTGGTGTCCAAGGCGAGGTAGAATAACCTGGGTTTTTTTTTTGTTTGTTTGTTTGTTTTTTTGTTTTTTTTTTGAGATGGAGTCTCGCTATGTCACCCAGGCTAGAGTGCAGTGGCCGGATCTCAGCTCACTGCAAGCTCCGCCTCCTGGGTTCATGCCATTCTCCTGCCTCAACCTCCCGAGTAGCTGGGACTACAGGCGTTTTTGGGTTAATTTGGGTTAATCCCACCACCACGCCCAGCTGATTTTTGTGTATTTTTAGTAGAGACGGGGTTTCACCATGTTAGCCAGGATGGACTCGATCTCTTGACCTCGTGATCCGCCTGTCTTGGCCTCCCAAAGTGCTGGGATTACAGGCTTGAGCCACCGCGTCCGGCCCAATAACCTGTTTTTAACATTACATGGGACTTCCTGACATGCCACAAGCCAAAACTAAGAAATATTTCTATGTCAGTTTCTTGAAATTTTATGTTTTTTTTAAATGTAATCTAGTAAGTAAATGCCTATATCTTGAGTTCTCTATGCTACATACTCCATAGGTCCAAACAGAATCATATGGTATATTTTATTATGACAGAGAACAGGATAATTTACTTAGATATGAGGTAAGATAGATAAGGTGTACCCCTGTTACTGTCAGGTAAGTGCAAATATATTTTTTGGATTTTCTTTAGTAACTTGTGAGCTTTTTAAGAAAGTATACGGAAGATCAACAGCTGCTTGTCAGGTGCTGAGCTGTGCTGATGTTATCTAGCAAGGATGTCACACCTAGAACAGCTTCAATCTGAATCCCACATGATTTAGTTGTAGTAGACCCCAATCAGTATTCTCAATTTATTTGGCTTTTGTACAGACCAGACAGGAGAGTTAATTATGATGTAATAGAAACCACCAGCTCCACATATATAAGCATTTGGTGACTTCACTGCTCTAGAACTCCCTCATGAAATCAATGTTACATTTAGTTTAATATTTTGGTTTGTAGATGAAGTTACCAAGGCTTCTATTTAGCTTTTCCTACAATAATAACCATAGTCCATAGGTTACTGAGCCAATATGGAGAATCTGAAAAAGACTGGCTATTTTTTTTTTTTTTTTATACTTTAAGTTCTAGGGTACATGTGCATAAAGTGCAGGTTTGTTACATATGTATACTTGTGCTATGTTGGTGTGCTGCACCCATCAACTCGTCAGCACCCATCAATTCATCATTTATATCAGGTATAACTCTCAATGCCATCCCTCCCCACACCCCCATGATAGGCCCCGGTGAGTGATGTTCCCCTTCCCGAGTCCAAGTGATCTCATTCTTCAGTTCCCACCTATGAGTGAGAACATGCGGTGTTTGGTTTGCTGTTCTTGTGATAGTTTGCTAAGAATGATGGTTTCCAGCTGCATCCATGTCCCTACAAAGGATGCAAACTCATCCTTTTTTATGGCTACATAGTATTCCATGGTGTATATGTGCCACATTTTCTTAATCCAGTCTGTCACAAATGGACATTTGGGTTGATTCCAAGTCTTTGCTATTGTGAATAGTGCCGCAATAAACATACGTGTGCATGTGTCTTTATAGCAGCATGATTTATAATCCTTTGGGTATATACCCAGTAGTGGGATGGCTGGGTCATATGGTACATCTAGTTCTAGATCCTTGAGGAATCGCCATACTGTTTTCCATAATGGTTGAACTAGTTTACAATCCCACCAACAGTGTAAAAGTGTTCCTATTTCTCCACATCCTCTCCAACACCTGTTGTTTCCTGAGTTTTTAATGATTGCCATTCTAACTGGTGTGAGATGGTATCTCATTGTGGTTTTGATTTGCATTTCTCTGATGGCGAGTGATGATGAGCATTTTTTCATGTGTCTGTTGGCTGTATGAATGTCTTCTTTTGATAAATGTCTGTTCATATCCTTTCCCCACTTTTTGATGGGGTTGTTTGTTTTTTTCTTGTATATTTGTTTGAGTTCTTTGTAGATTCTGGATATCAGCCCTTTGTCGGATGAGTAGATTGCAAATATTTTCTCCCATTCTGTAGGTTGCCCGTTCACTCTGATGGTAGTTTCTTTTCCTGTGCAGAAGCTCTTTAGTTTAATTAGATCCCATTTTTCAATTTTGGCTTTTGCTGCCGTTGCTTTTGGTGTTTTAGACATGAAGTCCTTGCCCATGCCTATGTCCTGAATGGTACTACCTAGATTTTCTTCTAGGGTTTTTATGGTATTAGGTCTAACATTTACGTCTCTAATCCATCTTGAATTAATCTTCGTATAAGGAGTAAGGAAAGGATCCAGTTTCAGCTTTCTACTTATGGCTAGCCAATTTTCCCAGCACCATTTATTAAATAGGGAATCCTTTCCCCATTTCTTGTTTCTCTCAGGTTTGTCAAAGATCAGATGGCTGTAGATGTGTGGTATTATTTCTGAGGACTCTGTTCTGTTCCATTGGTCTATATCTCTGTTTTGGTACCAGTACCATGCTGTTTTGGTTACTGTAGCCTTGTAGTATAGTTTGAAGTCAGGTAGCATGAAGCCTCCAGCTTTGTCCTTTTGACTTAGGATTGTCTTGGCAATGTGGGCTCTTTTTTGGTTCCATATGCACTTTAAAGCAGTTTTTTCTAATTCTGTGAAGAAAGTCATTGGTAGTTTGATGGGGATGGCATTGAATCTATAAATAACCTTGGGCAGTATGGCCATTTTCACGATATTGATTCTTCCTATCCATGAGCATGGTATGTTCTTCCATTTCTTTGTGTCCTCTTTGATTTCACTGAGCAGTGGTTTGTAGTTCTCCTTGAAGAGGTCCTTTACATCCCTTGTAAGTTGGATTCCTAGGTATTTTATTCTCTTTGAAGCAATTGTGAATGGAAGTTCATTCCTGATTTGGCCCTCTGTTTGTCTGTTACTGGTGTATAAGAATACTTGTGATTTTTGCACATTAATTTTGTATCCTGAGACTTTGCTGAAGTTGTTTATCAGCTGAAGGAGATTTTGGGCTGAGACAATGGGGTTTTCTAAATATACAATCATGTCATCTGCAGACAGGAACAATTTGACTTCTTCTTTTCCTAACTAAATACCCTTGATTTCTTTCTCTTGCCTGATTGCCCTAGCCAGAACTTCCAACACTATGTTGAATAGGAGTGGTGAGAGAGGGCATCCCTGTCTTGTGCCAGTTTTCAAAGGGAATTTTTCCAGTTTTTGCCCATTCAGTATGATATTAGCTGTGGGTCTGTCATAAATAGCTCTTATTATTTTGAGGTACGTTCCATCAATACCGAATTTATTGAGTATTTTTAGCATGAAGGGCTGTTGAATTTTGTCAAAAGCCTTTTCTGCATCTGTTGAGATAATCATGTGGTTCTTGTCTTTGGTTCTGTTTATATGCTGGATTACGTTTATTGATTTGCGAATGTTGAACCAGCCTTGCATCCCAGGGATGAAGCCCACTTGATCATGGTGGATAAGCTTTTTGATGTACTGCTGAATCCGGTTTGCCAGTATTTTATTGAGGATTTTTTCATCGATGTTCATCAGGGATATTGGTCTAAAATTCTCTTTTTTTGTTGTGTCTCTGCCAGGCTTTGGTATCAGGATGATGTTGGCCTCATAAAATGAGTTAGGGAGGATTCCCTCTTTTTCTATTGATTGGAATAGTTTCAGAAGGAATGGTACCAGCTCCTCCTTGTACCTCTGGTAGAATTCAGCTGTGTATCCATCTGGTCCTGGACTTTTTTGGTTGGTAGGCTATTAATTATTGCCTCAATTTCAGAGCCTGCTATTGGTCTATTTAGGGATTCAACTTCTTCCTGGTTTAGTCTTGGGAGAGTGTAAGTGTCCAGGAAATTATCCATTTCTTCTAGATTTTCTGGTTGATTTGCATAGAGGTGTTTATAGTATTCTCTGATGGTAGTTTGTATTACTGTGGGGTCGGTGGTGATATCCCCTTTATCATTTTTTATTGCATCTATTTGATTCCTCTCTCTTTTCTTTTTTATTAGTCTTGCTAGCAGTCTGTCAATTTTGTTGATCTTTTCAAAAAACCAACTCCTGGATTCATTGATTTTTTGGAGAGTTTTTTGTGTCTCTATCTCCTTCAGTTCTGCTCTGATCTTTGTTATTTCTTGCCTTCTGCTAGCTTTTGAATGTGGTTGCTCTTGCCTCTCTAGTTCTTTTAATTGTGATGTTAGAGTGTCAATTTTAGATCTTTCCAGCTTTCTCTTGTGGGCATTTAGTGCTATAAATCTCCCTCTACACACTGCTTTAAATGTGTCCCAGAGATTCTGGGATGTAGTGTCTTTGTTCTCATTGGTTTCAAAGAACATCTTTATTTCTGCCTTCATTTCATTATGTACCCAGTAGTCATTCAGGAGCAGGTTGTTCAGTTTCCATGTAGTTGAGCGGTTTTGATTGAATTTCTGAGTCCTGAGTTCTAGTTTGATTGCACTGTGGTCTGAGAGACAGTTTGTTATAATTTCTGTTGTTTTACATTTGCTGAGGAGTGCTTTACTTCCAATTATGTGGTCAATTTTGGAAGAAGTGCGATGTGGTGC
This sequence comes from Trachypithecus francoisi, assembly GCF_009764315.1. Classification (NCBI taxonomy): domain Eukaryota; kingdom Metazoa; phylum Chordata; class Mammalia; order Primates; family Cercopithecidae; genus Trachypithecus; species Trachypithecus francoisi. The sequence goes on along the minus strand of NW_022681454.1, from coordinate 172,273,070 downwards.
TGAGAAGAATGTATATTCTGTTGATTTGGGGTGGAGAGTTCTATAGATGTCTATTCGGTCCGCTTTGTGCAGAGATGAGTTCAATTCCTGGATATCCTTGTTAACTTTCTGTCTCGTTGATCTGTCTAATGTTGACAGTGGAGTGTTGAAGTGTCCCATTATTATTGTATGGGAGTCTAAGTCTCTTTGTAAGTGTCTAAGGACTTGCTTTATGAATCTGGGTGCTCCTGTATTGGGTGCATATATATTTAGGATAGTTAGCTCTTCCTGTTGAATTGATCCCTTTACCATTATGTAATGGCCTTCTTTGTCTCTTTTGATCTTTGATGGTTTAAAGTCTGTTTTATCAGAGACTAGGATTGCAACCCCTGCTTTTTTTTGTTCTCCATTTGCTTGGTAGATCTTCCTCCATCCCTTTATTTTGAGCCTATGTATGTCTCTGCATGTGAGATGGGTCTCCTGAATATAGCAGACTGATGGGTCTTGACTCTTTATCCAGTTTGCCAGTCTGTGTCTTTTAATTGGAACATTTAATCCATTTACATTTAAGGTTAATATTGTTATGTGTGAACTTGATCCTGTCATTATGATATTAACTGGTTATTTTGCTCGTTAGTTGATGCAGTTTCTTCCTAGCCTCGATGGTCTTTACATTTTGGTGTGTTTTTGCAATGGCTGGTACCGGTTGTTCCTTTCCATGTTTAGGGCTTCCTTCAGGGTCTCTTGTAAGGCAGGCCTGGTGGTGACAAAATCTCTAAGCATTTGCTTATCTGTAAAGGATTTTATTTCTCCTTCACTGATGAAACTTAGTTTGGCTGGATATGAAATTCTGGGTTGAAAATTCTTTTCTTTAAGAATGTTGAATATTGGTCCCCACTCTCTCTCTGGCTTGTAGAGTTTCTGCCGAGAGATCTGCTGTTAGTCTGATGGGCTTCCCTTTGTGGGTAACCTGACCTTTCTCTCTGGCTGCCCTTAAGATTTTTTCCTTCATTTCAACTTTGGTGAATCTGGCAATTATGTGTCTTGGAGTTGCTCTTCTGGAGGATTATCTTTGTGGCGTTCTCTGTATTTCCTGAATTGAATGTTGGCCTGCCCTACTAGGTGGGGAAGTTCTCCTGGATGATATCCTGAAGAGTGTTTTCCAACTTGGTTCCATTCCCCCTCACTTTCAGGCACCCCAATCAGACGTAGATTTGGTCTTTTTACATAATCCCATACTTCTTGCAGGCTTTGTTCATTTCTTTTTCTTCTTTTTTCTTTTGGTTTCTCTTCTCACATCATTTCATTCATTTGATCCTCAATCGCTGATACTCTTTCTTCTAGTTGATCAAGTCAGTTACTGAAGCTTGTGCATTTGTCACGTATTTCTCGTCTCATGGTTTTCATCTCTGTCATTTCGTTTATGACCTTCTCTGCATTAATTATTCTAGCTGTCAATTCTTCCACTCTTTTTTCAAGATTTTTAGTTTCTTTGCGCTGGGTACGTAATTCCTCCTTTAGCTCTGAGAAGTTTGATGGACTGAAGCCTTCTTCTCTCATCTCGTCAAAGTCATTCTCTGACCAGCTTTGATCCATTGCTGGCGACGGGCTGCGTTCCTTTGCAGGGGAAAATGTGCTCTTATTTTTTGAATTTCCAACTTTTCTGCCCTGCTTTTTCCCCATCTTTGTGGTTTTATCTGCCTCTGGTCTTTGATCATGGTGACGTACTGATGGGGTTTTGGTATAGGTGTCCTTCCTGTTTGATAGTTTTCCTTTTAACAGTCAGGACCCTCAGCTGTAGGTCTGTTGGAGATTGCTTGAGGTCCACTCCAGACCCTGTTTGCCTGGGTATCAGCAGCAGAGGTTGCAGAAGACAGAATATTGCTGAACAGCAAGTGTACCTGTCTGATTCTTATTTTGGAAGCTTCCTTTCAGGGGTGTACTCCACTCTGTGAGGCGTGGGGTGTCAGACTGCCCCTAGTGGGGAATGTCTCCCAGTTGGGCTACTCAGGGGTCAGGGACCCACTTGAGCAGGCAGTCTGTCCCTTCTCAGATCTCACCCTCCGTGTTGGGAGATCCACTGCTCTCTTCAAAGCTGTCAGACAGAGTCGTTTGCATCTGCAGAGGTTCCTGCTGCTTTTGTTGTTGCTGTTGTTAACTGTGCCCTGTCCCCAGAGGTGGAGTCTACAGAGACAGGCAGGTTTCCTTGAGCTGCTGTGAGCTCCACCCAGTTCGAGCTTCCCAGCGGCTTTGTTTACCTACTTGAGCCTCAGTAATGGTGGGCGCCCCTCCCCTAGCCTCGCTGCTGCCTTGTGGTTAGATCGCAGACTGCTGTGTTAGCAATGAGGGAGGCTCCTTGGGTGTGGGGCCCTCCCGGCCAGTTGTGGGATATATTCTCCTGGTGTGCCCGTTTGCTTAAAGCGCAGTATTGGGGTGGGAGTCACCCGATTTTTCAGGTGTTGTGTGTCTCAGTTCCCCTGGCTAAGAAAAGGATTCCCTTCCCCCTTGCGCTTCCCAGGTGAGGCGATGCCTGGCCCTGCTTCAGCTCTCACTGGTCGGGCTGCAGCAGCTGACCAGCACCAATTGTCCGGCACTCCCTAGTGAGGTGACCCCTGTACCTCAGTTGAAAATGCAGAAATCACTAGTCTTCTGTGTCACTGGCGCTGGGAGTTGGAGACTGGAGCTGTTCCTATTTGGCCATCTTGCTCCGCCCCCGAAGACTGGCTATTCTTAAAATACATTCAGAAACTGAAAAAATAGCCAGACTCTTGGGGTAAGACACATTGAAAATTGTGAGATTTGTTTGAGACAAAATTCCATTATGTCACCTAAACTCCATAATCCTCTTGTCTATCTAGTTGATAATGGATCAGAACTAAGGTCATGTCTCATAATTACTAAAATGTTTGCAAATTTTCCTACTCCCATGCACACGCATCTTGGTAAATCAATGCAGAGCACATTGGCTGTTTGTGTAGGAGGATTTACATATACATGTGTGGCAATTTCCTTTTTAAAAGAGACCCAATATTCTTTCAGTGAGAAGTTTTCCAGAATGTCAATTAGATTAGGCCTGAAAACAAGATGAAAAACGGATTTGCCATCATGAAAATGTTAGTCAGGTTTTTGGACTATAGATCTATCTTTTTTCTAATTGTGGTAATTAATAAATATATTTAGTTGCCATCTATTTCATTCCTAGGAATACTGGGAAGAATTGCCCATTGGAGTAGATTTCTTCTGACCTCTCCTTTTTTTTTTAAAACAGCACACTTTTACTTTCAAATATTTTTAATCTTGTGTTTCTGGAATTTGGGGTTTGTGAAAAGAATATGCATGTGTATGTTCATCGCTGCACTATTCACGATAGCAAAGACATCGAATCAACATAAATGTCCACCAGTGATAGATGGGATAAAGTAATTGTGGTACATACACACCATGGAACACTATGCAGTCATAAAAAATGAGGTCATGTCATTTGCAGAGACACAGATGAAGCTGGAGGCCATTATCTTTAGCAAACTAACACAGGAGCAGAAAACCCAATACTGAATGTTCTCACTTATAAGTGGGAGTTAAATGATGAGAACATGTGGACACAGAGGGGAACAATATACACTAGGGCCTTTCAGAGGGTGGAGGCTGGAAGGAGGAAGGGGATAAGGTAAAACGACCAATAGATACTAGGCTTAATACCTGGGTGATGAAATAATCTGTACAACAAACCCCCATGACACAAGTTTACCTATGTAACAAACCTGCACTTGTACCCTAAACTTAAAATAAAAGTTTAAAATAATTCTAGATACATACATTTTTTTTTTTTTTTTGCTAACTGGATATGTAAAACCATTTGTATTGATTTTAATCACTGATATGCTTTAAAAAACTTTTACTATCTTAATAATTATTTCCATTTGTCATATTGATTATTTTCTTTTTTATCCTTAATTATTGTATTCATTGATCTATTTAAACAGTTTCCGTTTCTCCTAGCTTGAAGTTATAATTTACATTAATAGTCTTTTGGCGTTAACCTAAGGAATTTAAGCTTATGCATATTTTAACAATATCAAAATTTGACTAATATAGTCTTTTGTATAAAAACAAAATAATTAAGAAAAATTAAGCAAAGGTAATTTAGAAAACAGTTTCTTCCAACCAAATGCCATTGATGTATATAGATGTAGAATTGTATTGACTTTATTCCTCATTTTATGTCATCAACATTTGTTTAGTTTTGCTGTTAAATTTTACCATTTTTTTGGGAAACATTTATTTTTGCATCTCAAGCTCTCCTGTGATAATTTTTCTTCCTCTTCAATTCTCTGTTTATCTGAAAATGTATTTTATCCTAATTCTTGAAAAATATTTTTGACTATAGAATTTTGGATTTGGAGTTATTTCATTTCCTATAAAACCATTCCACTTTTCAGTTACATTTTTGAAAATATACTCTCTTCAGCTTCTGGAACTGCTATTGAGAATGTATCTTTCAATTTAACTGTCATTTCTTTCTTTTTTATATTCACTGGTTGCTTTAATATATTTTCTTTTACAGTGGCATTCTGAATTTTTATGACAACAAATGTATTTTTACCTCATATCAATTTGATTAGCTTTATTTGTGTTTATTTACAAATTGTATTCTTACATCTTATGTTTCATGTCTTTTACAAAATGTGAAAAACATTCTGGCATTATATTCTTGAATATTATCTGTCCAGATTCTCAATATTCTAGCAATATGAATAGATATATGGTGACATGCCTTCTCATTCTGTTCTCATGTTTCTTTCCACCCCATGCCCTGCCTGCCCCCACCTCCATCTACCTCCCCTCCCCACTGGTTATACATATTCTCGTAGATGTCTCTGGTATTTGAAGCAGTTTTTTTTTTTTCCCCCAGAGCTATCTTAAAGGTAACTAACTTTATTTTCTGGTGATTGTTGCAGGAAGTCAGGGATCCTGAATGGAGGGACCTGCTGAAGCCACAGCAGAAGAAAATAAGTTGTGAGGATTTCATGGACATTTATTAGTTCCCCAAATTAATACTTTTATAATTTCTTATGCCAGTCTTTACTGCAGTCTCTGACCATAAACTGTGAAGATTTCACGGACATTTATCACCTCCCCAATCAATACTCTTATAATTTCCTATGCCTTCTTTACTTTAATCTCTTAATCCCGTCATCTTCGTAAACTGAGGATGTATGTTGCCTCAGGACCCTGTGATAACTGTGTTAACTGCACAAATTGTTCATAAAGCATGTGTGTTTGAACAATATGAAATCTGGGCACCTTGAAAAAAGAACAGGATAACAGCGACATTAAGGGAATAAGGGAGATAAACATTAAGTCTGACTGCCTGGGAGCTGTGCGGAACAGAGCCATATTTCTCTTATTGCCAAAAACGGGCAAAAGAAATATCACTGAATTCTTTCCCCAGTAAGGAATATTAATAATTAACAGCCCTGGGAACAGAATGTATTCCCAGGGACAGGCTTCTAAAATGGCTGCTCTGGGAGTGTCTACCTTATGCAGTTGTAGATAGGGATGAAACATGCCCTAGTCTCCTGCAGCACCCCCAGGCTTGCTAGGACTAGGAAATTCCTGCCTAGTAAATTATAGTCAGACCGGTTCTCTGTTCTCAAACCCTGTTTCTTGATGTTTATCAATGACAATGTGTGTGCAACAGAACAGGGAACCTCGTAATTCTAGTTTCACCCTGGCCTTGTGACCTTGCCCTGCCCGTTTGCCTTTTGATATTTTATTGCCTTTGAAGCATGTGATCTATGTGATCCATGCCCTATTCGTATACTCCCTCCCCTTTGAAAATCACTAATAAGAACTTGCTAGTTTTATGGCTCAAGGGCCATCACAGAACCTGCTGACATGTGATGTCTCCCCCGGACACCCAGCTTTAAAATTTCTCTCTTTTGTGCTCTTTCCCTTTATTTCTCAGACCAGCCGACACTTAGGGAAAATAGAAAAGAACCTATGTTGAAATATTGGGGGCTGGTTCCCCCGATATTATCTTTCTTTTTGTTCTATGACCTCTCCATCACTTTTTTTTGTAAAACAATTTTCATAATATTTTTATTAAACTGCATATTTTTGGTAGCAGAGCTACTTTAAAAGGAAAGGTTAAAAACTATTATTGGCATGTAACACAAGATAACTGAACTATGTAAGATTATGTGCCTCTGCTACCTGAGTCTGTTTATAGGGATTCCACAAATATGTATCACTGACATGCTCTTGTTAATAACTTATTGAGTAACAGTCGTTCTTATCTATCCAAAGCTTTGGCTTTTTTGGTGGATGTTCCAATTCCCTATTTGGTTATTCAAATCATTACATACTTGCTGATCTGTTTGAAAAACAACTTTCAGAAGGTAGATTCTGATGAATACTAGTTCCTTCTGATACCAATTGGTTCAGGGCCCAGTTTTGCTTTCTTTTATTTGAGAGCAAGATAATTATTTTGTGGCTGTGATGCAGTATTTTCCAAACTTCTTATTTAATGAAAAAATTTTTTTGTTTTACACAAAATCTTGTGGGGCTAATATTCCATGTTACACACTTTGGGAAATCTGTTTTTTAGGAATTTACTAGTGAAACTAGAGAGATAATAAACAAATAAACAAAAAGTATATACAATCTCAAGGGCTTTAGAATCATGCAGAAAATATAGAATAAGGATACAAATGACTTTTTATATATGAAAAATAACACATAATACTTACATTACAACTATATTATATCTATAATTATATAATTATACATCATTATAAATTTTGATCACCCTACAATTTCTAAATTCGCATGTCTTATATGTCTAAATATAACTATTTTTCTAAAGTTTTTATCTCTTTCTGTTGCCTCCTATGTCAACAAGTTAAAATTTCATACTTTATAACATACACTTATTTGTTCATTTGTATTATCTTTTGCCAAACAGTAAAGTAAGATAAATAAAAGTGCAAACTCAGGAGTCACAATTCATTTGTTCAAATCCTGGCTTATTAGCTATGTGACTGTAGATAAGTTAGTTCGCATCATCCCCCTTTTTTCCTCTCAGCTTCCTTATCTGTGAAATGGGGATATAAATAGTACAAACCTTGTAGAGTTATTTCAAAGTAGGAAATGACAAAAAGCACATAAAACACCTGGCATAATATCTGGCATAAATTGAGTCCAACTATTTATATGATTGATAGGTACCAATGCAATATAAAAGCTCTCCATTGAATTTTTTATTTTAATCACTTTATCTTTATTTCAATTTGGTAAATATTTGTCTCATCTTTGTTCATCATATTTTTCATCTACATTAATTTTTTTGAAACTAATGTTATATTTACTTTCCTGATAAGTTCAGTATCTTTATTTTCTACAGACTTCATTCTGAAGTTTGTGCTTTTCTTTCTTTTCTTTCCACTGGCTCTTTCTTCTTCTTTTTTTTTTTTTTAGAGAAGGAGGTCTCACTTTGTTCCCCAGGTTGAAGAGCCATGGCATGATCACGGTACTCACTGCCACCTTGATCTCTGAGTTGAAGCAACCCTCCCATTTCAGCCTCCTGAGTAGCTGGAACTAGAGGTATGAGCCACCACACTCAGCTAATTTTATTTTTTTATTTTTAATTTTTTTGAGACCGAGTCCATTTCTGTCACCCAGGTTGCAGTGCAGTGGTGTAATCTCAGCTTACTGTAACCTCTGCCTCCCAGGCTCAAGTGATTCTCCTGCCTCAGCCTCCCCAGTAGCTGGGATTACAGGTGCCCACCACCACATCCAGCTAATTTTTGGAGTTTTAGTAGAGACAGGGTTGCACCATGATTGGCCAGGCTAGTTTCGAACTCCTGATCTCAAGTGATCCACCCACCTCGGCCTCCCAAAGTGCTGGCATTACAGGCATGAGCCACCAAGCCCGGCCCCCAGCTAATTTTTACATTTTCTGTAGAGGAAGGTTCTCACCATCTTGTCCAAGATGGCCTCAAACTCCTAGCTCAAGCAGTCCTCCCATCTCCAGTCTCCTAAACTGCTGGGATTATAGGCATGAGCCACTGTGCCCAGCCACTCTTCCTAATTGAGCTCTGTTTTTCCCATTTGTTAGTATTTTTACTAAGTCCTGTTTGTATTGTAATTCTATCTGTGGTATTACCTTAAATCTATTTTTTCATAAATAATTTGCATTTTGATAGTTGCAAAGGGGATAGGACCCAAAGGGCAAAATTTTAAACACATTTTTAAACATTAGTTTTAAAAACTGATTACTAATGATTATTGTCCAGGCATAGGAGGAGAGAATGTGCAGAGTGTGAGAAAAGGTATTTTAGTAAAAACAGTGAATTTGAACTCCAAGTCAATATGAGCTCAATTTTATGCTTAATTACTTGCAGGGAAGATTTTTTCCTGCCCTATTCAGAACTACAGCAGGAAGAAGGAGATATGCCACCATTTCCTAAAGTGAGACAGTCTCTCCACCTTGCCTTGATCTGCGGAAGATGCTGTCTTCTAAATACCTCCATTTTATAGGAAGGCCTCCCTTCTAACTTAGCCTGTATGCAACAATGCGTCATATGCTCCTACCTTGCCCCTCAGTGCTCCAAATGGTGCGGCCCCACCCAAAAGACACACATAGCTTTGTTCTTGAAGCACCACCTTGATTGTGCGTTGCAGCTTTCAGCTATCTGTCAAGAACACTGTATTTCTCTTTATGTTGAACTATTTTGCTTAATTTTTCTTTCACCCAGATTTTACAGCCTGGTTTTTCTGTACCGTTTTAAGAACAGCTTTATTGAAATATAATTCACATACCACAAAACTCACCAAATTAAAGTGAACAATCCAACAGTTTTAACATATTCATTCCTTGTGTAATCATCATCACAATCTAATTTTAGAACATCATCCCCCGCAAAAGAAACCTTAAATCCTTTAGCAGTTACTCCCCATTCCTTCTCACCAAATATAGTAAGCCGGGAATCTACTTTATCTACAGATTTGACCATCCTGGACATTTCAATTAAATGGAATCATACAATATATGGTATTTTGTGATTGTTATCTTTCACTTAGCTTACTGTTTTTCGAGATTCTTCTCTGCATCAGTACTTCCTTGTTTTTACTGCTAAATAGTATTCCATTGTATAGATATATCATAATTGATTGACATTTATATTGTTTCCACTTTTTGACCACGATAAATAATGTTATTATTAACATTTCACTTAATAGCTAAGAAATCATTTCCTAAGCTCAAAATCACAAGAAAATATCATTACTTAATTACTTAGCATAATTACTTAAAGTCACAAAGACTTACTCCCAAATTTGCTTCTAAGAGTTATCATACTTTTTTATTTCATACTAATTAAGAAGAAACTACACTGAGCAATCATTGGGTAAAGACCTCTTTTTTTAAATAAAATGTTTGTCTATTTGCTTAGAAGAATCTAGGGGCTAATCAATTAACATAAACAAAAATGTCACGAAAACAATCTTTCTAGAAAGCGAATTTTACATAGTACTCCAAAGTAGAAATTTAATATGGAGTAACCAGTTTTGAACATAAAAACAAAATCAATATTAACAAACACTTAGACTTTCAACAAGATTATTAGTATTCATAGGTTCTATCATGCAAATGTTATTAGAATTCAGAAAATTTGAATAATTTGGCAAAGTTTAATTAAAATGATCCTTCATTTGATTTTTATGGTTTGTTACACATACGGATGGTAAGATTAAATTTCAATATACTCTTTACAAGTAAAGCAAGTCTATTTTCCCATGAAACAGGATACAAACGTAAGTTTCTATGTTCAAAGTTTAAATAAAAATGATGATTGGACTTGAGTAATTTTGCTTTTACCTTTATTACTAACAAACCATCTGTGTACCCTTCAAATAAAATGCAGTTAGAGATTTTACCTTAAATGGGGACAGAATTGGACTCCCTCTCCTTTTCTCAATTTTAAACTGGGGAAAAATAAAATCAGACTTACACTGTCTAATTTATTACATTGCGTTTTCTCGGTATGTAATTTAGTTAGTCCCTGGATTATTTCTCTCTTAATTGTCAGGTCTAGTCAAGCTTTCAATGGAACAAGTCTGAGCCCCACATTCCCTGCTGCTGAATGTGGTAGACATAAAAAATATATATATATAATGTGTTCTCATTTCTACATAAAGATGTATTGGGAAAATTCGAAGTAGGAAATAATAGAACACTAGGATGCTATTAAATACAATTACTACAATGAATTTTTCCGAAGTTAATACAATGTAAAAATTTTATGATCAGTGGATAATAAGAATTATATTTTGATAAAGAATTTTACTAGAACATATATTGTGGAATAGTGAGGATGAAATGACTATGATGTCTCTGTTCACCCTTATAGCATCCAGTATTGAGCTTCTTTTTTAGTTGTCTCAGACTAATGCAGTAGATATACAATTTTCTTTAAAAGATTGGCCAGGATAGGCCCAGTGCGGTGGCTCAAGCTTGTAATCCCAGCACCTTGGGAGGCCGAGGCGGGCGGATCACGAGGTCTGGAGATCGAGACCATCCTGGCTAACATGGTGAAACCCCGTCTCTACTAAAAATACAAAAAATTAGCTGGGCGTGGTGGCGGGCGCCTGTAGTCCCAGCTACTCGGGAGGCTGAGGCAGAAGAAAGGCGAGAATCTGAGAGGCGGAGCTTGCAGTGAGTGGAGATCCCGGCCACTGCACTCCAGCCTGGGCAACAGAGTGAGACTCCGCCCCAAAGAAAAAAAATGATTGGCCAGAATAGGAAAGTAAATAAATACATAACATAGGCTTTTGAAAACTCAGGCTTCTACAATACATCTGCTTCAGTGTGAGACATTCCTAAAGCATGATAATTGTCTGACTTCAGTTTGTGTGCTGTTATTTTGAACTACACACCACTTAACATTCCGCTAGTCAATGCTGTGAATACAGACTGTTATTAATTTTGGAGAGAAATAGTGATGTTAATTGACATATGCTCTTCAAATACAATTGTACCTATATGACATCACTTTTCAAAATAAACCTGGCAAGGAAAAATGTTGACAGCTCTGAGGAACTGCTTCTCCTTTGCATAACAAAACAAAAACCAAGCCAACCAAAAATCACTTATGGTTTATAAAAATAAATAGGAAAGGAAAAAGTTAACATAGAAAATATTTTTAATAGGGCAGAAGGGGCATGTGTGCTTAATTCTTGCGAGGATGCTATCAGGCAAATGTGCATAAATTTAGCATTTCTTATAGTCCAGTGGAAATTCCCTGTATGCTCCATATGACTAGATGACAAGACAATGTCCTACTAAGTGCCCTGTTCTACTAAATTTCATAACATCTCTCACTGCATATAACTCAGCTGAGTCATAAAAGGCGTCTATTATCATCATTATTATTCACTTCCAAAACTGCCTGTTTCATTGGAACTACTTTTGGAAAATTTAAACTACTTTACTGTCAATATTAATTTTGAATGTATAAAACCTTTTTAATGTTATATAAAGAAATGTTTTTTATCTCTAGTGAACAAAACTAATTCAATATTTTAAGATTTCTTCAATGAAAATTAAACGTCTGTCAGTGACTGTATAATCAAGATATTTAAAAAGGTGACTAATAGTATGTATATTGACATGTAAATAAATATCCTTAAATTCCTAAATATGAATTCAGTAGCATATAAGGGCGAGGAATAGAATTGGAACTGATATACTATAAGTATTGTAATATTTTATAAATTGCTACAAAAAATGCTGGAAATTATAAAACGATGTCTAGGGAAATATATACTTTTCACTTTGAGAGGACCTAGGGTCAGAAATATGAGACTCTAATAAGAGAAGGGTGCAGCTTAGTTCTGCAGCATATAATTAGATTTTCATATTTGAATAATTTAGAAAAAACATTTTCAAAAATCTGAACAGACATTTATAATTAGTGGATAGTATTCCAATGTTTTTTCTACGTTACACATAAATGTACATTAGATTCTTTTATGCTTTTTGCTATTGTACATTTTAAATTTTTTTTAAAACCTGCAAACTATTTTAAAAATGCAAAATGAGTAAAAATAAGTACTACTATTATGATTATTATGGCAATGTAAGTTACATCGTTTAATTTTTGAAAAACCGTTACCAATGTTGTGTTTAATACTAAAATTGTATATTCTTTCTATGTTTTGTTTTATTTGTCAAATTGAAATTTTGATTTGAGCATAAAGAATCATCAATTTAATAATTATAATCATTATAAGCAGTTTTTCTTTTATATGATAAATTTATTTTGAAGCACTAGACTATTAATTTGATTAAACAATTAACTTAGTGGAATGTCTCCAAATGCAAAAGTAAAAACAAAATACTGCTTATTTAAAAACTCTTCTCTAAATTAATAAAGCATTGCTAATGATAGGGAGAACATAAAATATACTCAAGAAATAACTATAATATTGAAAATTATTTCTACGATGGTAAAACTTATAAAACCTTTCTTATGCAGTGTTTGATGATATTAGATTGCTACATTTAATTAAAATATTATTTACAAATTAAGCCTACTCTATTTTCCCATAAATCCATTAAAATTAAAATGATAAATTGCCAGATTGTTATTTTCCTGATAACAAATAGAAATGTCAGTGTATTAAATTCCTTAAGTAATCACAGCCTGAATCTACAGAAATCCTTTTCAACTGCAATTACTACTGCGAATAAGAAACATCAATTAAAAAATAGATTTTTATGGAATATAGTGATAGATGAAAATGTAGGTTCTGAAATCATGTAGTAATATACTGTTTTAACGTAGTCATCTAGATTATTTCAAATGTGATTATTATTTTAGAATAGCAAGGATGAAATAAAAACAAATATTCTCAAACACACTTCATGAATAGCAAAAACACATTCATGAACTTTCATTTGAGAACCATGAAATGTGATGAATGTTTGCATGCTAACCAAATATTTGTCTAAAAGTGTTTAGATATTAATCATCACTCTGGCTGAAAATTTTTGGAATGGTAAATGACACCGAGGAGACCAAAATAGATACACAGCCTAGAAACTGTAAACTGGGGGAATTCTCAAATATTTCAAGGTTGATTGTAAAAAGCAGCTATGCAACAAAATGGGGCCTATAAAAGTAGCCGTAAAGAAGAAAATAATTGTTCTAAACATGCTATCGATAAAAGGCCACTGATGAAAAACACTTTCAATGGGAAACATTAAAAGAGTTTGCTAGTTGAAAGCAGAATCTTAATATACTATTTGAAAGAGTTTATTTATTTTCTTCAATTTCCTAGTTCATCTGAAGTCAATTGTAGTATATGATTGGTAAGTTAATAAGTCATTGTTATTATTATAGATGCTTAATACTTTAAAATAATCCATCACTTGCTAGTTGATTTGCCTTGTCTAATTTGTTATACATATTATATAAAGTATGCTCAATATTTTAAAAAAAATTTCTTCTATTTATCCATGTCAGTTATGCCTCTTTACAACATTGTTGTAGAAGATTTAAAATTTTAGAGAATAAAGAAATTTTAAAAGCAATTTGTAGTAGAAACTTTTTAAAAATTTATCATTATGTTTCAAATTAAATTAATTAAAATGATATTTTGGTTTAAATTAAAAAAAATTATTTTTGGCCGGGTGCGGTGGCTTATGCCTGTAATCCCAGCATTTTGGGAGACCGAGGCTGGCAGATCACGAGGTCAGGAGATCGAGACCATCCTGGCTAACATGGTGAAACCCCATCTCCACTAAAAATACAAAAAACAAAAACAAAATTAGCCGGGCGTGGTGGCGGGCGCCTGTAGTCCCAGCTTCTCGGGAGGCTGAGGCAGGAGAATGGCGTGAACCTAGGAGGCGGGGCTTGCAGTGAGTGGAGATCACGCCACTGCTGCACTCCAGTCTGGGTGACAGAGCGAGACTCCATCTCAAAAAAAAAAAAAAAAAAAAAAAATTATTTTTAAGTAAAATAAAACTGTAATAGTCAGTGAGACTCTGATAGAGATTCAGTGACTCTGGGAATTATAATATTTCAAACACTGATAGTCGTATTTGATATTGTTTGACAAATTATGATCTGTTCAAAATTATTAAGATTTCCTAACTTTGGCACTCTCATTTTATTATAAGAAATGAATCCTATAGACATCATTATTGTTGTGACATCATTGTTGATAGAAACAAATATTTCTTTTTCTGGGGACAAAAAGTGTATCAGTTTTATCAGGGCACAAGACCCAAGTCACATGGCATCAGGGCTTCATTATGAGGATTTGACCTTGCGCCATGCAGGAGCTGGCAACCACATCATGCACGGCTGTTGTCTCTGCATCCAGTGGTGTGTCTAGAAGCACTATGTGTCATCAGGATGTGTGATTAAGAAGAAAAACTGGATATGAAATGATGGGCAGCTCAGTATATACTGGAACTCTTGAGGACAACCTTGGCAGTGATATCATCTCATCCAACTCGAATCTACAGTCACCTGCTTGACCATTTCACCATGGAGCAATACGTGTACCTGGTTCAAGATGTGTAGAGGTTGCAGGAGAACATTTAGTGAGAGAAGAAGTAGCTGTGGGCCTGGAGGACCCACTCCCCGCCCTGACTCATACCCTAAGAAGGTAAAGAAGCAGATTATTGAAGATATGTGCAAACTACAGCAGCACCTGACCTCTTCTCCAACCTTCAGAACTTAACTTCTGTTGAATGATCTCACATACATTTTTCTTGTGGCTAATCCAACCCCAGAACGCTGCAGGAAAAGAATGGTGGGAAACGTAGTAAGAATTTACTTGGGGTAACACAGATCAAAACCAACATAGAGTAATCACTTTTATAAGCAGTAAACCATTAAGTATATTATGTCTTAAACATATGATAGAGTAATGTACAACTGTTTAAATTGTTTTCAAAGGTTATTTTTAATAGGAAAATATTTGCCATACATTCACTAGTGAAAAAAAATTATATAATTAAAGATGCAATGCAATGAAAAGAATTTAGTTGAGTAGAAGATGAAAATACTCACATGGTAAAAGCATTTATTAAGATATGATAGAATGGGGCAGGGTGTGGTGGCTCACACCTGTAATCCAAACACTTTGGGAGGCTGAGGCAGGAGGATCACCTGAGGTCAGGAGTTCAAGACCACCCTGACTAACATGGTGAAACCCCATCTCTACTAAAAATACAAAAATCAGTCAGGTGTGGTGGCAGATGCCTGTAATCCCAGCTACTTGGGAGGCTGAGGCAGGAGAATCACTTGAACCTGGGAAGCAGAGGTTGCAGTGAGTCGAGATGGTGACACTGCACTCCAGCCTGGGTGATAAGAGAAAAACTCTGTCTCAAAAAAAAAAGAAAAAAAGAGAGAAAAGATTTTTTAAATTTGTCTTTTAATTATTTTATATTTTCAAATAAGCGTATTGAAAATGCATTAGACTGAAAGAGTAAAAAGCAAATCAATGATATTTTATACTTTAAAAATTTACTTCAAATCTCCATTTCATTGATGGAGACCATTTTGTATGAGGATGACCAATTTGGTATAAGGATATTTCTTTCCTAGTATAAATAACATATGTACAATTTTCTAAACTGTTTAACTTTTCCTTTGGCTACTTTTATATCTTTCATTTACTATCAGCGTCTGCATTTGTCCAAACATCTATTTCTAGGAAACACGTCTAAGGTTGCAAAAACAGACCCATTCTCAATTTCAAAGGTTTATTTCACTGAAACTCTTACAACCGTGACAGCATTCATCAATGCAAGAATTTCCATTCAAACATTCAGCTTGACTTCTCTATTTCAACTGTAGAATTACTATTTTTTTTTATTCTGAAGAAGCCTAATCTATGTCTGCTTCTCTTTTATGCATTCTTTAAACATATTTGCTAATTTCAAAATGTAATTATACATTATAATATTTACTGTTATGACTAACATAATGTATACAGGTTAGAATACTTTTTGAATCACTTGAATAATATTTACTATGCAGTTTTAGGCCAATGTTATAGCAATAAATACAAATTGAGCCAAAATTTTACCTTCCATGTAATCTATGATTACTTTAGTAATTTGATATATTTTATACTGTATATTTAAGGCTTATTATTAATTTTTGTCTGCTTACTATTATAGTAGATAAATGAACAAGTGTCAAAGAAAGAATGAGTATTGTATTCTCTCTCTGAAGATCAGGTCTTATCCAACCTTTCATTGTTTTGTGGGTATTTTAGTTATAATCTATACACTAGAGCACATATGAATTGAATTTTCAATAATACGTAAGTGCACTTTATTATGCATCCATTACCTAGGGGCTTACCTTTTTTTACATTTAATAAAATAACTTGAATTTGTTAGATGCTGATTTAGCTCATTTTTTATCTCTTTAGAATGGTTACCTGCATATTATTTATAGGGACTGGGCATTGTTCTTAAAGCTTTGCATACGTTGAGTCACTTAAAACTAAAACATTCTTATTTCTTAACTCTAGTTACATTATAACATGTATGGGTTAATAGTCCAGGGAAGAAGAATGCAGACACTTTTGTGTATAGCCTAGGACTGCGGTCTTGTGCTTCACACGAGGAAGTAAAGCAATTTGCTTGGTCATATATAATGTTTCCAGAGGATACCTATGGAACAAGTTTGGCTCAGAGAAGTCTGTTGGGGGAAAATTAGCTAAGGCATTAATCACCCGGCTCCTTTCTCAGTAGTGTCAGCTATTGGTTAAAGTTCAATCAAAAGCTGTTACCTCCCTGCAGTTCCTAACTGAGCAACTCAACCCCTCCAGACATGCACTGTGGGACACATTTCTCCATGGCTTCGGTGTGATTGGTCCTGAGCACTGGAGCTGCTGCACTTTCCACTGGAGCAGGTGCAATAGAGCCACGATAACCTCAACTACTGCCCTAGGAGTTATGTGTTAAGAGGTGAGGCTACATCCATGGTGGTCAAGGCTCTCCAAGTAGCATGTGCTACAACCCCACAGGTAGCCAAGATCAAGCATTTGAGTGAGGAAAGTACAAACACTGTGAGATACACCCTATGACTTATGCCTCTCTGATACACTTGTATCCTCTAATAATATCCAGATGTTCTTACCTATTTCCAGTGCGGGAAATACCCATGTGTAACCTTTCAAAAATAGCCGCTTGCAGTCCCCCAACAAGATTGCCTAACCAAGCTATGGCTTCTGTTTCTGTACTCAGTGAAAGAGTAATTAATATGGATCATCTCCCACCATCACCACCTACTATAGATTTTCTTCACCTGGGCCAACATTTTCCTTTGTCTTACCTGGGAAATTTTCAGAAATCCTGGTCATGTCAGAGCACTTATTTGCTGGGCCATAGTTGCTTCAACTTCACATTCCTCTTAGAATCCTCTAAGGTCTTAGATGGTTTTTCTACCCTTCCTCCATTGTGCAGTATCAGCCCTAGCTCCTTAGTGTATGTAAGGTCAATTAACCTAAAAGTACAGGGAAACCCAGTTCACAACGGGAGATTCCTGGTATCATTAGCAAGTGTCAGCCCTGTATCTCACATTGCTCAAAAAGATCTGGTTACTCCTCTTTCTCCAGAGAACTGTTAACCTGGCATATGGACACAGGTCTTTTGGATAAGGAATGGGCCAATGTTCACCATATATGTGGAGATGACATTTTATAATCCTTTCATAATAATTTCAGTCTCCTTTCAATCAGTGAGCTCTGTGTCTGTGATTGTCCTAGGCATAGAAAAATGTGTGAGGATCTGTGACCACTCTAAGTGGAGACTGAGCTCAATCTTCTGTTTGAAGTAATCATTTTTTTACAGTATGCAAATAGAGCAAAATTCTAGTCAGTTATTGTCCTTCAGAACACTACACTCAAGATCTATTTATTAGCCATTGCCATATATTTCAATAGACTAATGAACTCTGAGTATACTTTGACTTCGCTTCACATTAAGATAATTGCATCCACTATGTCAGTGCCAATCAAGTGCTGCCACCTGGCTTCTGTCACTGTACAAGCAATATTAGGAGCCCAATCCTGCAGAGCATCACCAACTTCAAGTTTAACTTGCAGAGAGAAGGCACCAAAACACTTTTCACAGATAATAGCATCTTTGCCTACAGTGCAGATCATAGTGTTTTAGTGAAGAGACTGCTTGTTGTATTCTCCTAGAAAACATATTCAACTGGTGAATATTCAGCATTCGATTCTGGGGTTGCCATTTCTCTGACTATTGGGATCCCTCTTCTCAACCTGATATATTGTGCTCATAAAAGTTTTAGAATCTCCACAACATTAAGTGAAGGTTAATTCTTTGCCCCTGGTCTCAAAAAGCAGTAAAATATGACCAGCTGCTCAATTCCAGAGTTTTCCACCAGAACATTGATACCGTGTCTTAAGTTAGTGCCCACTTATCTAGGAATTCTCCACTATCTGCCTTATTTTCTGTCCCTATCATCTAATACTTTCTTTTTTTTTTTTTTTTTTTTTTTTTGAGGCGGAGTCTCGCTCTGTCGCCCGGGCTGGAGTGCAGTGGCCGGATCTCAGCTCACTGCAAGCTCCGCCTCCCGGGTTCACGCCATTCTCCTGCCTCAGCCTCCCGAGTAGCTGGGACTACAGGCGCCCGCCACCTCGCCCGGCTAGTTTTTGCATTTTTTTTAGTAGAGACGAGGTTTCACCGTGTTAGCCAGGATGGTCTCGATCTCCTGACCTCGTGATCCGCCCG
The DNA here is from genome assembly GCF_009764315.1 of Trachypithecus francoisi. Taxonomy (NCBI): domain Eukaryota; kingdom Metazoa; phylum Chordata; class Mammalia; order Primates; family Cercopithecidae; genus Trachypithecus; species Trachypithecus francoisi. Next base: position 172,254,301 of record NW_022681454.1, on the reverse strand, counting down.
TCTCGGCCTCCCAAAGTGCTGGGATTACAGGCTTGAGCCACCGCGCCCGGCCTCATCTAATACTTTCAATAACTATTCCCCAAAATGTTTTCTTGCTTTCTTCAATTATTTGGTCCTTAAACTATTTCTTTCCAAAGCAGACTTTGTACTGCCAAGCTCTGGCTGTGCAGAGAATGGAACCTGTTATTTTCCTGAAGGCAGAAAAGGGTAGTAGTGTGGATATTGAGGTGAATTAGTATTGTCCTGTGAGGTAAATGCTCTGGTTGTGATGGTCACAGAGTCTTATAGACAAGGAAAGCTGTTCTCCTTTTGACAGGGCGATTGGGATGCTTCTGCAAGCCAGGAAATTTCAGAGGATTGGGAGAGTTCAATATTCCCAAACTCATCCACTCAAACCCCAGCTTACAGGCTCCTACTCTTTGTACTACAGTCTTAAATTTTGCAGAAAATATTACACTTTACCTGAGTTGTTCTGCTACATCCTGGGCTTGATTTCAACACAGAATTGCCTATAGCTGGGGGATACAAGAATCTCTTTGAAACTCCTTTAAAACTCTCTAACTTTTAGGACATGTCTTAAATTGAAGATTAAGTTCCCTGAGTATATTATTTTCTGATTTTTCAAGATCTGTAACGTCATAAAAAACAATCAACCACACCAAAATTCATCTACGTTTCATAACCTTTAAATCCACAAATGCAACATCCACGTGATCTTCTACTAACTTGCCTTTTACTTATACCTCCTAACAATTTAAAAAGTTGAAAGCTTTAATAATGGGCTATGTTAGAGCATGCCATAATTTTATGTCTCATTTATAAAAGGTAAAGGGATTCTTGTTACATCTTGATAGGTAAACTATCCAGTCCTTAAGCCCATTATGAGTGCTTTGCTTTCAGGACCATTCCTGGTACTGTTTTACTACGGGTTCCCTAAAAGAAAAGAGCAAGATAAAAATCCACACTTTATGTCTTTGAATACAATCCCAGGTCAACCAAGGAGGGGAAAAGGAGAGTGTGCCAGGGAAGAAAAAAAAAAAAGGCAAATTCAAACAAGTGCCTTACTAAAAAGCACCCAGCCTCTTAAAATATGGCTAGTTATTTGAACACATGCAGAGGACTTATGGGAAGGAACTAGGGCGCCTCATCGTTAGCTGTCAGGGAGAAGAAACGTACACATGGCACTCTGCATTCTCCCTGTTCCCCTTCACTTAACTGACAAAGTTCATTCCATCCTGCATCAACTTTCCCTCTCATCTTTATTGAGTTATAACGCTGCTCTGGGCAGTAGTAGCAGAAACAAGCGGTTCTATGGTTTGATATTATTGGAACTGAGGGCTGGAAATGCCAGGGCTCCTGCCAATGTGGGCACAAAAGAAGTTGTGCCAAAGCCCAGCCCTTACTCCATGGGGGAACCTAAAACAACCAGCAATGTTAAAGAGAATACCATGTAATCAACCTTTCAAATGTGGGTGCTTCTGAGATTTAAAAAGGTTACTGTTAATTATAATAAGTATAATAGTTACACTAAGGATGCAGGAATAAACCGTGACTGTTCTGGTTAAATTGGGACACATGATAATACTTAGAAAATGAGGCAACTGGCTGGTGTGGTGGTTCACGCCTGTGATCCCAGCACTTTGGGAGGCCGAGGAGGGCAGATCACGAGGTCAAGAGATTGAGACCATCCTGGCCAACATGGTGAAACCCCATCTCTACTAAAAATACAATAAATGAGCTGGGCATGGTGTTGCTCACCTGTAATCCCAGCTACTTGGGAAGCTGAGGCAGGAAGATCACTTGAACCCAGGAGGCGGAGGTTGCAGTGAGCCAAGATTGTGCCACTGCACTCCAGCCTGGTGAGAGAGCAAGATTCCATCAAACAAAAAAAAAAAAAAAAAGAAAGAAGAAAGAAAGAAGGAAGGAGAAAGAAAGAAGGAAGGAGAAAGAAAGAAGGAATGAAAGAAAGAAAGAAAGAAAGAGAAAGAAAGAAAGAAAGAAAGAAAGAAAGAAAGAAAGAAAGAAAGGCAAGGAAAGAGAGAAAGAGAAAAAGAAAACGAGGCAACTAGCTGTGTAGCCAGGTATCTTATTAATGACAAGAGGCAAATGGAGTCAACTAAATTTTTTAAGTGTATAAATAAGTTTAGCACACAATGTGAAGTAGGTACTATTAATATCCACTTTTGTAAATAAGAAAATTAATTCCAGTATTGTATTATAGATTATGGAATTTGTTGGAAGCACCATAAATCTTACACTTCCTTTTATCCAATTTCAAAATCTATTCGCTGATAAGAATAAAAGAATAAGCAGATGAAGAATAAGACTATAATGTGGACAGAAGGTGATACTTGAGAACTTGGCTTAAGTATATAACACTTTTGTGTATTTTAAGCACTTTGTGTCCGAATTAGATTTCACTGAGTGCAAGTCCCATAGATGCAGAGCCCTCATCACTAACATGATAGCATGTTTGAGAGTAGTTGAAAGTGTTTTGCTTTTCTTAGAGATGATCCCAAAGGGGAATGGTTGATCAATAAGACTGATAAATCTTGCCAGCTTCTTCATCCCAAAGCCACCAATCAGATACATCACTCTGTGTTGCCCAGGGAGAGAAGTGTGTGAGCAGACTGATAGAATCCAAGACTGTATTCCAAGGAAGCTCCCTATACACGGACTGTAACATCGGGAATGAGATCCTCCAGAAAGAGGTGTTCACACCTGTTTAATAAAATTTCCCTATTACAAAAATTGCTGTGAGATTCAACATATAAGTACTTTCTACATATTAGAGAAGTAATAACGTTTTTGTCAGTGGAATTGTTGGACAGAAGTGGATGCATATTTTTAATGAGAATACATAGTGCTAAGTGTATTATAAAAAGGTTGTGCCAATTCATACTCTTCACAAAAGGGAGACACTTAAAATATTTTACAGTTACTAGGATATAGGCACTGCCCAATCAGAACAGATGCTGTTATCAATTGGAAAATATGGCCAAACTGATACATTCTATCCAAATATCAGCCTTGTACCAACACTACACAAAAACGACAATTTCTTCCACTCAACTGTCAATACGGGATATTATCTAACATTTTGATTTATTGGCATTGTAACAGAGGGAAAATGTTATCATTGTTATTTGCTTTGCATGTCTTTAAGTGGGAATAAGTGGGCATATTTTAGAATTTCGCTTGGTATTTATTTTTAATTCTCCAACATGTACCTCATTTGTCCATTTTTTTTTATTTTGTATATATTTGTATTTTAAACATTAATTTATGAACTCCTGGGAAATTAAGGAACTCAGACTAATCCTTCATACATGTTAATATGTTTTTCATATAAATATTTACTTTTACATTTTTTTTTTTTTTGTTTGAGACGGAGTCTTGCTCTGCCACCCAGGCTGGAGTGCAGTGGCCGGATCTCAGCTCACTGCAAGCTCCGCCTCCCGGGTTTACGCCATTCTCCTGCCTCAGCCTCCCGAGTAGCTGGGACTACAGGCGCCCGCCTCGTCGCCCGGCTAGTTTTTTAAGTAGAGACAGGGTTTCACCGTATTAGCCAGGATGGTCTCGATCTCCTGACCTCGTGATCCGCCCGTCTCGGCCTCCCAAAGTGCTGGGATTACAGGCTTGAGCCACCGCGCCCGGCCTTTTCTTTTTATAATGTGTTCTTGCCAAAGAAGATTTTCAAACTTTTTCCTTTTATTTTACTTAGTCATGTTTTAAATATATTCCTTACTGCTTCTTGGCTTTCTGTAGGGGGTTTTCTCAACTCCATGATTAAAAATAAATTCAACCATTTTATTGTATACATATATACACACACACACATGCATATACATATTTATAAGCTCATATATGTGTGTGTGTGTATAAGCTGATCCATATGAAATTCATTCTGTTGTAAAGATTGAGTTAGTGATCCAACACTATTCAAAGAGCTTTTAACATGTACCTTAATGATTAATTGAATATTTCATCTCTTTTTCACTAATTTGAAGTACTAACTGAATTTATTATTCACAAAATATTGATAAATAGCTTTATTTACGGAGTCATATTTTATTTCTGCTCTACTTACCAAATTCCTCCAGTGAAATATTAATGTGTTTACTCTTTGATCTACCCCACAAAAAAATGAGCATTGTTAAATTGCTATACCCATACCACCATTCACAACAACTATACTAAATACATTTAGCTAAAAATTTAACTGAAATTTTTTTTTGCAATATTTTTACACATCCTACTAAGGGTGAATAATTGTAGTGTTGTGTTTTTAAGTTAGCTACATTAATTCCCTGGATGCGTAGTTAGGTTATCAGTTTGACATAGAGTTAGGTGTTTTTCTGTTTTTAAAGTATTTAATCTCCTTTTAACTTTAGTTTACATTTTAAATAATTAATTTTTGAACATGGGCATCATTAGCAGATGTTGAGTTAGAACTACCTTCTGCTCAATTTTCATGTACGTTCTTAATAAGCATTTTTGTTGGTTTCACATTTAGGCTTTTTCTTTCTCTGCTATTTCTCTCTCTTTCTCTCTCTCTCTTTTTTTTTTTTGCTTTGCAAAAGCAAACAAATGCATTTAACTATATTTGATTGCTTTGTAGTGTTCTGCACCTTGCTGTTTCTCACTCCACATTAGCTGATTATACTGATTAGATCTTTCTATTTTAATTTTATTTTTATGTATTTATGTATTTATTTTTACTGCTGCACAGTACTCCATTGTGTGTATCTGAACCTAGGGTCTTCTCTGCATGGGTGTCCAGGTGTTTTCCAATATACTGACGTTACAAATTCTGCAATAATAAATAGGTACTTGTGGGTGTTTCCCCCTAATATTACAAAATAGACGCTTGGAATTTTACCTACGTGTGAAGTATCTGTGTCAAAAGTCACATGCATATATCTATGTGCTGGATGGGGCCACATTTTCTTCTGTGAAAGTATTCCACTTAGCATTCCTCTAAGTCTTGCATAGGAATGAGAGAACCTCATTTCCATAGCCATCTCCACAACTGCTCAATTTCTTGTGAAGCTGTAAACATTTTTGCAATCGAGTAGGTAAAATCTTTCATATTAATGTAGTTTTATTCTGCACTTTTCTTATAATGTGTGAAATTATGCTACAGGCTATTTATATGAAATGTCTGTTCATCTTCTTTACTCATTTGCTACATTTTTTTTCTTGATTCTGAAAAAGAAATATTGACGTTAGGAAGTTTTGTTTTGTTTTGTTTCTGACTTCTTCTATCGAGTGTTGCTATTGAGTAGCCTGATGCTTATTCGAATTATGTCAATTTTTGGGTGGTTTGTCCTTTTCTCTGAAAGCTTTACAAATGTGTTAATGTTCTTAAATTTAACTAAAATGTGTTTGCTTTTGTGATTTTTCTTCTCTTCTGTTTGGCATTCTATGAGTCTTTTAAATGGAAACTTAATTTTTCTTAAATTATGGATAATTTATTACCATATTTCTTGAAGTACCTCCTTATCTACATGTATCATATTTTTCTTCAAAATTCTTATTTTCTGGTTGCATTTATTTAACCTGTTTGTATTAATATTCTTTATTCTCTTTTGCTGCCTTTGAAAGTGTTCCTTTTTCCAGTTTAACAGTCAATTTTGAAGCAAAATCTATTCTACGATTTTCTCATCTATTTTGTTCTTCACTTCAACAAATAAATTTCCTTTCTAATATTTTCGTAAGCCTTCTTGTTCTTGATTGTACTGCTCATATCTTCCCTTATTCCTCTAGGTATATTTATTCTGCTATTTTAAATTCTTAGTTCACGTGTTTCAGTAATTTTACGTCAGATGGTACCAATCGTTTTAGTTTGTGTTCTATTTTTTGAGGAGTTCTCCTTCTCAGGCAGGGATCTCTTTACAGCCCATGAGCTCCTACTCTCCTAGACACGGTGGCTCTGGTTTCTGAGAAGGTATTATATTTCAGAAAATGTGAAGCCAGAGCTATCATTTATGTTGAGTTAAAAAACGAGGGTATGTTTATGGGGAAAAGTAGGAAGGATTCTCACTGAAGAATTTCCCAGACAGTGGAGAAGACAGCTCATCTCTCCCTTCTGCAGCTTCCTCACCAGTGTATTTCCTCTGGTCCCAGGTTTTACCTTAAAAACTCTCAGGAAGAACAACCGTGAGAGGAAGCATAAAGAGATGATGGTCCCACTGTCCCTCTCTTGTTTTCATCCATTCCTGGCCCCAACATAGATTGTGTACACCTCTGTCTGTGGAATGTTATCTTCATGGCCTGAGCTGTTGCCATCCATTTCTGCAGCGCTAAGAAGAGGCAGTGGCAGAACCTGAAAAGCTTTGTCTTGCATTTTCTCACTGCGTCCTCCAGCTCACACTGCCCTGTGTGGCAGCCATCCATCCCACACTCACCCCAATCCAATACAATGCAATATCGCTTTCAAGTTTATGGGAGGTTGTTATGGTTGGAATGCCCCCTCCAAAACTCATATTGAAATTTTGTCTCCAATGTGGAGGTGTTGATAGGTGCAGCTGGTAAAAGGCTACTGGATTGTGAGGACACAGTCACTCATGGATCAATGAAGTAATGCGTTTCCATGGGAGGTGAACTGGTGGTTTTATGAGAAGAGAGACCTGAGCTAGCACAGGTTATCCTCAGCCCCCTCTATGTGATGCCCTCGGCTGCCTGGAGATGCCCCAGAGAGACCCTGCCATGAAGAAGCCTTCACCAGATGCACTCTCTTGACCCTGGGCTTCACAGACTCCATAACTATAAGAAATACATTATTCTTCTTTATAAATTACCCAGTTTCAGGTGTTCTGTTCCAAGCCATAGATAATGGCTAATTTTGCTCATTATTGCAGTTCAAGTTTCCTTCTTCCTTTGTAATTTCTTCATGTTGATTTTGAAGTAAAAGAAGAGTAGCTCATGATGGCTTATCCTTTTAAAGAAGTAGAAGCCGCTTCTTAACATTTTTCTTCTTGACTAATGGTTGTGGGTTGTGACTGGCTGGGGCTAGCATTGTGGACAGTAAAAGAATTTACCAAAACGGAAGTGAGTTAAAGAAAGCAAGTGTATTAGAAAAAAAGTAAGATGATGTACTGCAAGAGTGCAATGGGTCATACAGCAGAGAGGGGGCTGTCTGCAAGGAGGCAGGGGCTGGAGGGAAGTTTTATAGGGTCGTGCTGGCGGTGCTACATGCAGATAGGGTTATGCTGCTAGGGTTACTTGGCAGAGTGAGGTATTTGAGAACAGGATGTTGTGCACAACTTGTTTGTACTTAGCCATCTAGCAGAACAATTATTCTCCTCCACCCTGGGGCCTCCTCCTCATTCTTGCTACCTTGTCTTATCAAGACTCCACATTTCTCCTCATCCAACAACAGAACAAAAATGATGAATCTTTGGCACTGGGGCAAAGTTCTCATCTCCAACGGCTTCCTTCTGGCCTGAAGCATAGAGTTGACCCTACCTATGGTTGTTGGTCTGTCAGGAGACCCTGTGGGTCATCGTCCTGAATTGTGGAACTTAGGATTTTGGATCTTGCTGGAGGAAAGGACTCAAGGCTGGGTGGGTGGGGGATGTTAAGGTGAGACTGGTATCCAGCTGAATTCAGGGGAAATTCATAAAGGTAGCAGGCATCATTGAGGAGAGACTAATAATCTATTCACAGCATCATTTGAAGGTTAAACTGCTGAATTCTAGAAGAGACAAATTTGACAAGTAAGTTGAAGATGCACTGGCCAAAATGGGATCATGGGTGGCCCGTGACCTAGTACATGAAGGGGAGAAGGGCCTCTGATAAAAACAAGGCCCTGGAAAGTGACATCCAAGGTTTATCTCTGATGCTCCCCATGACTCTGTCTCTAGAGTTATCTGCTCATGCTATATTATCCCTGATGTACTGTATCCAAATAGATGAAATCAAATACCACCAAATACACTAATGACTTTCTCACTTTGATCTTCAGTTCAGACCTCTCGAGTTTAAAAAAAAATCAGTCTGCATAGAAGTTTTATTTAAAAATAACATATTTACGTTAAGATCAGTAGATCATTGCAGTTCTTTCCAGCAATAAAGGTGCTCCTCTTCATATGTTTCCATACTCATGAATGGCCGCTTTGATGAACGATTAGCCCACGCCACAAACATCTCTGACTAGTGCCTCTCTTATCTTTCATACAAATCAATTGCTTCACTATCTTATCTATTCAATCGCTAAAATGTTCCTCATCATTGTCCCATTTTCTGTACCTCTATTGTTACAGCCATGTTGAAGTCACCATAAATCCTTTATATAAAATAGTTGCAAAACAATGGATTCACATAAGATGAATGCTGTGTATTAAAGTTAAACTCATTATGTGGAAAAAGAAGGAGAAATTGTGAAAGGGAGGAAAAGAGAAAGGAAAGCGTGACATATTACATTTATCTCTCCATTTCACTTGGTAGGTTGATACCCTTCTCTCAGCATAAGACCAGGACTTGATTTTTTGTTTTTGGTTTCCAGAGTTAGATCCCAAATGTCTCTCACTATGTAAGTATTTTGTTATTGAACATCTTCCTGAACTATGAAAAAATGTATTCTATATACAGTATGGACCTTGATAGTAAGCTAGTTACTGCAACTACTGCGAAGCAGATAAACAAGCAAACAGGTAAGATCTTTCTCTACCAACACAAGAAGACAACTTGTCTATTGTTAACTAATTCTTCAACCAATGTTTATTAGGCATGAGGTGTGTGCCAGGCATCACCATCATAGGCCCTAGGAATGAAGTAGTGAATAACAAAGGTAAAATCCTAACTAGCAGAAGCTTTAATTTTGTAGTTATGGAGAGATGTTATTTTGGCTTCTAAAATCTCATATTTCTAAATAATTTTCATGGGAAATATTGACTATAGGTTTTTTATACCTGAGGTTATAAATTTAGACTCAAATTCTTGTGTGGAAATGACTCCAATGTAACCTACCAGCTTAGGATCCCTGCTGCCGCAGCCTCTAATTGGCTCCACTCCCTCAATCTAATTAATGCTTCCCATAAATGCAAAAGCGCTATTTTTAACAAATCTTATATTGCCTTCCTCATTTTCCCTGGGACTCTTCATTTATTCTGAAAACGAAGTCCAGACATATTACTGCTTGCAGGCTTGCTTAAGTTTCCATCGTATTTTTTGACCATCTACCCCTTTTATACTTGAAGCTCTAGATACACCCATGTGCTCAGGACCCCCCAACCTCACCTTCATCTTTCAGTGTTAGGCAGGATTCACATTCATCTCCTCAGCTGAGCACTTTGCACTGTGAGTCTTCCTGCCAGAATACTACTATCCCGGACGGGCGTGGTGGCTCATGCCCATAATCCCAGCACTTTGGCAGGCTGAGGCAGGTGGATCAATTGAGGTCAGGAGTTCAAGACCAGACTGGCCAACATGGTGAAACCCCGTCTCTGCTAAACATACAAAAATTAGCCAAGCATGGTGGTGCACGCCTGTAATCCCAGCTACTCAGAAGACTGAAGCAGAGAAACACTTGAACCTGGGAGGCAGAGGTTATAGCTAGCCGAGATCATGCCACACTGCACTCCAGCCTGCAGTCTGGGTGACAACAGCGAGACTCCGTCTCCCCATGCCTACCAAGAAAACCACAGTACTGTCTGGCTTTCCATTCAAATATTTCATTCTTTTATGCTCCCTACCTGTAACCCCACTCCTCCAGGAAGATGTAGGGCCTCTTCCTTCTCTTGTGCTCTCAGAAAATTTGGTACACTTCTCCAGTGTAATCTGTAGGTTTTTTTAATGATAGTTTTAGGTGTGTTTTTATGTTTTCTAGGCTATTTGATTTTGATGACAAATAACCTATCTTTTCACATACTTGCATTTCTATCATGAGATTAGTTCCTAGAAGATCGTATGTTATTTATATATATTATAAAATATATATGCATCTCATAAATGATTAAACATTGGAATCTAATACATATATTGATACATCCATAGATATTAATATTGAAGAAAAAACACTGTCTCTTTTTTAGTAAGTTAAAGAACGCAAAATTTGTACCTAACCTATGCTCGATATCTGGTAGTTTCACGTGAATCCATGTGAAGAGATCACCAAACAGGCTTTGTGTGAGCAATAAAGCTTTTTAATCACCTGGGTGCTGGTGGGCTGAGTCCGAAAACAGAGTCAGTGAAGGGAGATACGGTAGGGCCGTTTTATAAGATTTGGGTAAGTAGCGGAAAATTACAGTCAAAGGGGGTTGTTTTCTGACTGGCAGGGGTGGGGGTCACAAGGTGCTCAGTTGGGGAGCTTTGGAGCCAGGATAAGCCAGGAGAAGGAATTTCACAAGGTAATGTCATCAGTTAAGTCAGGGACCAGCCATTTTCACTTCTTTTGTGGTGGAATGTCATCAGTTAAGGCAGGAACTGGCCATTTTCACTTCTTCTGTGATTCTTCACTTGCTTTGGGCCATCTGGAGGTATAGGTGCAGGTCACAGGAGATACCATGGCTTAGCTTGGGCTCAGAGACCTGACACGTAGAGCAACTCATAAAAAGATACAAAAGTATTTTATTTTTTAAACTGTAAAGAGAGATAAGAAACAGGATATAAATAAAGAGAAAAATACAGAAGATTAAGAAAGGAAGAAAGGGCAAAATATATGTTTAGTCCTGGACTTCTTTCCTGTCATACAACTCCTAAAATTCTTCTCTGAATTGCTGTCTTTTTGTATGCTGATGTTGTTGATAGCTTCAGGATGGGGCTAGTCACTGGAAAGACAAAGGCTTGCAGCCCCACCTGCTAAACTTCTGGAGAGGATAGAGGGGCTGAAGGTAAGTTGATCACCAATGGCCAAAGGTTTAACCACTCATGCTACATAATGAGGTCTCCATAAAAACACCAGTGGCCTGGATTTGGAGACCTTCTGAGTAGCTGTACTTGTCAATTCCTTGGTTATCATCTCTTATAAAAACCATAATATCATTGAAACATCTTCACATTTTAGTTCAAATAAAGTTGGCATACAGATAAGTCGTTTCTTACTCATTAGAAATAAAACTTCTAATTTTCTAATGCTCATAACCTGAGAGTGGGAGATCAGAAGACAACTTAACATAAATTTATTATATAAAATCTAATACACTCAATTAAGAGTATATATGAAGCCAAATTTAATAACTAGATTGACCATGTCCAAGCAGGCTGCATTTGAGTACCAAAGTATCAGTTATTATCTTTGTGAAAACAAACACAAAACAATAAAAATTTTAAAACTTTTGTGAAAATGCATTTTTTACATTTGTAGTTTATTTTCACAGAGTTTATTTCAAATCTTCATTTGCTTCAAACAAGTTTATCAAAGACAGGAAAGCTTTTCTGAAATAATGCTTTGATAAACTTTTTCTGTTAATACAGAAGTCTAATAATTTAAATTTTTCTAAGATTCTAAATTTTAACACGTATACATTAGCTTAAATGGAAATGTGAAAGTAAACACTTACTTATAATTGGCTATCTGCACTTCTTTTGTAAGAAACATTAGGGAAATATATTTTGTGTTATTGTAGTTGTTTAGTAGCAGCATGAGGTCAGCACACTTACAGTTGGTAATTAGATACAAGGTTCCAAACCGTATTACCTGAATATCATGTTTTCCACTTTTAATTAAATCATACTTGCAGACACGGCAGGTATAGCTACTCAAATTAAGTTAAATTGTTCTCTATATGCAATTTTTTTATTATCTTGGCCATAATCTTTCATAATAAAAATATCTTGATCAGCAATAGTCTATTTATATGTATCTAGATCTTTAGCTCTGGGTATGGACCTCAAGCATATTTTTAGCAAAATCCGAGGTAAAACTCAAGAACCAGTGTGATCACATATCAATTTACTTTCAATGGAAATATTCTGACACTTTCTATCTAATGTAGAGAAAGAACACTAGCTATTTCAGTTCCTACAGAACTGGAGAGGTAAATTGGTATACATTGGTATTCTTTTACTTAGCAGAGCAAGAAACAGAAGCTTAGACATTTCTATTGCTTACATAACAAGTTGAAATTGCATACAGTAGTTGTAATTGTCAGGCCTCTGAGCCCAAGCCAAGCCATCACATCCCCGTGACCTGCACGTATACTCCCAGATGGCCTGAAGAAACTGAAGTATCACAAAAGAAGTGAAAATGCCCTGCCCCTGCCTTAACTGATGACAACGGAAAGAAGTGCAAATGCCCTGCCCCTGCCTTAAATGATGACAACGGAAAGAAGTGAAAATGGCAGATCCTTGCCTTTAGTGATGACATTACCTTGTGAAATTCCTTTTCCTGGCTCATCCTGGCTCAAAAGGGGCCCCCACTGAGTACCCTGTGACCCCCACTCCTGCCTACCAGAGAACAACTCCCCTTTGACTGTAATTTTCCTTTATCTTCCCAAATCCTGTGAAACGGCCCCACCCCTATCTCCCTTCCCTGACTTTCTTCGGACTCAGCCCGCCTGCACCCAGGTGATTAAAAAGCTTTATTGCTCACACAAAGCCTGTTTGGTGGTCTCTTCACACGGACGCGTATGATAGTAATTAATCCTTAATGGAAAAGTACAATGTTAGGAAAGCCCAGATCACTAGAAAGGATTGGTTTAGTTTAATGAACATGAAACTTTAATAAAATAGTTTACTTAATTGTTCTTATTAGCCTGTTTCCTCATCACTGAAATAAGGAAAAGAGTGTCTGTTGACTTCCTGGAGCTGATATCACGTGACTCGGAGTGCCTTATAGCCATGCACCTCTGTTTTCTTCTTTCTCCCCTGTCCCTCGCTCTCCTCTCCGTGTGTATGATCTTTGTTATGTGTGTATGTGTGTACATGTATACTAACATTTTGTAAATTAATTGCAGTAGGAGTAAAACAGTAGTGATATGGTTTGGCTTTGGGTCCCCACTCAAATCTCATCTTGAATTGTAATCCCCAGAATCCCCACATGTCAAGGGAGAGGCAAGGTGGACATAACTGAATCATGGGGGTGAGTCTCCCCATGCTGTTCCCATGGTAGTGAGTGAGTTCTCACTAGAGCTGATGGTTTTATAAGGGACTCTTTCGCCTTTGCTTGGCACTCATTCTCCTGCCGCCTGGTGAGGAGGTGCCTCGGCCATGATTGGGCAGAATCAATAATACAAATCGTGACCAAACTTTTTCTAGGAGTAAAGAAATAAAAGTGTTTGCAAATCAGTTTATTTAAGAAAGTAATCTATATTTTCTTTAACAAAATGTAATATTTAACAAATTCTATTATTCAATTTCTTCTTATTCACTCCTATTTGTCTTAAATCTCAGAAAATGAATTATTTGGAATGCACAGCGGGGTTTAATTTTACTCCTGGGCCTTTGACACATCTAAACTTTTGGCAAAAGTTTATTTTGGGTTTATATCATTGACATTTTAAGTTTATTAATTGCCAAATGGGTTTTGTCATACTACATTCCTTCATATGTTTTTTCTTCAAACAAGAAGTTTTACAATTAAGACAAAGAATATCACTATGACAAAAAATATTTCTCAGCCAATTTGGAAACTGTGTTTTCTTTCTTGTCATTGTTCTCTTTCAGTAGGAGACATAAGAGGCATCATATATGAAGAAGAGCCTGTTTTCCTCTCCACTTTACTATTTTCTTTTCTTTTTTTGTTTCTAGATTGAGAAAATTAGCATGTGAAAATATGTGTCAAAATTGTAAATTGTTGATTTTCTCACATTTGTCAGATCTGGCCAAGAGAATACCAGCTTACACAATTATTATCAGGTGGTGGGAAGCACAGAGTACCCTCATTGAATCTAGTGTATAAAATGAAATTACACACTTCAGTTACAGAAGTTAAGTATTGGATTACACAGGGAAGCTGAAAGGTACAATTTTGCCATTAACCTTAAAGCTTTTAATTCTCAGTCTTAAAGACTTTCGTTGGCAGGGTGAAGTGGCTCACGTCTGAAATCCCAGCACTTTGAGAGCCCGAGGCGAGTGGATCACCTAAGGTCAGGAGTTCAAGATTGGTCTGACCAATGTGGTGAAACTCCATCTCTACTAAAAACAAGAAAATTAGCTGAGTGTGGCGGTGGGTGCCTGTATTCCCAGCTTCTCGGGAGGTTGAGGCAGGAGAAGCGCTTGAACCCGGAAGGCGGAGGTTGCAGTGAGCCGAGATCGAGCCACTGCACTCCAGCCTGGGTGAGAGAGCGAGACTCCATCTCAATAAATAAATAAATAAATAAATAAATAAATAAATAAATAAAATTTAAAAAGACTTTTGTCTTTTCTGGTCTTTATTCTTCTCATTTAAACCTTTGTCTATTCTTTTCAATAAACAGGTAGTGAATCATGTAGGTTTGAAATTCAGACCCACATGATTCATTACCTGTATGGAATAGAAATCAAAGAAGTTGAATACATCTACTCTGCTTTGTTTTTTCATTGTACGTTTAATTAAAAGGGCTCGTTGAGTTGGAAGGGGCAAGGGAAGGGGGCATTTTTTTTTTAACTTTATTAAACCAAAACTTTATAAATCTTTTTCATTCATTGCTTCCTTTTCCCTAACTCCCACATGGCCTGCATGATTTCAAAAGTAGTGACTATTCCTCTGTCTCTCCTGTTTTCCTTTTCATCCTGCAACAAAAAGACCACTAAAGAAGAAAAGTCATCTCAGAGCTTTCTTCTTAGTAAAAGATGAACATGAAACACATCTTTGGGAAAAGACAGACTACTTGATAGCCTCAGAAATAAGATAAAGAGAAGATGGATAAATCTGTCTGTTAATTTTTCTAATTGTTTTTAACATTGCCCTAATGGAATAGTACCATGATTTTTTTTTTTTTTTGGCATCACTATATTATTTATTTAGTTAGTTATTTACATAATTTTTATTGAGACAGAGTCTCACTCTTTCACCAAGGCTGGAGTGTAGTGGCTCGATCGTGGCTCACTGCAAACTCTGCTGCCTGGGTTCAAGTGATTCTCGTGCCTCAGCCTCCTGAGTAACTGGGATTGCAGTCACACGCCACTATGCCTGGCTAATTGTTTTATTTTTTTGTGTGTATTTTTAGTAGAGGCAGGGTTTTGCCATGCTGACCAGGCTGGACTCTAGTTTTATTTGTACTTGACAGGCAGTTGAACATTTTTCAGGCTTTGTATCCACCTCAGGTGATCCACCAGCCTTGGCCTCCCAAAGTGCTGGGATTACAGGTGTGAGCCACCGTACCCAGCCTTTTTTTGTTCATTTATATGTATCTATACCTATGTCTATTGTTCTGGTTATAGCTAGCAAGTGTCTACACCTTTATCTTCTATTTCTCATCTATTCATTTTGGAGAGAGTTCTTGAAGCACTGTAAACTAAGCTGACATACTCAATAGACTATCTGGATGAACGTCTAAAATTATTTTTTTTTAAAGGTACAGGAAAGTTACTGAAACAACAAGGATATGCTGGGCTGAGATCAGAAGAAAAAAGAAATTCAGGTAAGTAAGCTCATTGTTTTGTCCAAATTCTCTACTTTCCTTATTGCAAAAATTAACCAAAGTTTTGGCTGGGAGCCTAAAAAACTGAACAGAGCTAGCTTCCTCCCGTCCCCCTTAATCCTAGTGCACTACTCTCCAAGGCCTGAAAAACATGCTCCCCAGTGCCTCAGCCACTGCCCCAGAATCCAGAAACCATTCTGAGCAAAACAGCAGGTCCCCAAAGTAGGCATTGTCCTTCTTTAACTTAGTAATTTCTGACTGTTTTGCTAGCTCTTTAATGCAGATGCAGATGACCTTTGTATTTGTCCAGAATTTCTGCTTTTTTTTTTTTTTTTTTTTTGAGACAGGTTCTTGCTGTCACCCAGGCTGTAGTGTAGTGCTGTGATCATAGTTCACTGTAACCTAAAAATCCTGGGCTCAAGGGATCTTACAACCTCATCTTGATTAGCTAGGACCTCAGGCACCATGTCTGACTAATTTTTTAAATTTTTTCTATAGATGGGATCTCAATATATTTCTCTAGCTGGTCTTCAACTGCCAGGCTCAAGCAATCCTCCCACCTTGGCCTCCATTGATCCTCTCACATTGGCATCCCAAAGCGATGGGATTACAGGCCTGAGCCACCACGCTTTGCCTACTGCTTGTTTTTAATAAGGGTTTAAGTCTGGGTTATTTAGTTCAGCTAATAGAGGTTTCAGAAATGGACTTTTCTCTCTCGACTTATTTGCTGAAGTAACTTTTCCAGGATTCACACCGTTAGTGCCTTCCTCATGCTTATTGTGGGTGGTGTTATTAAGAGAATCTCGGGGAGCTGCGGCTTCAGGTGCAGACATGGCCAGGTCCAAGAACCACACCACATACAACCAGTCCCGAAAATGGCACAGAAATGGTATCAAGAAACCCCGATCACAAAGATACGAATCTCTGAAGGGGGTGAACCCCAAGTTCCTGAGGAACATGCACTTTGCACAACAAGCACAACAAGAAGGGCCTAAAGCAGATGCAGGCCAACAACGCCAAGGCCATGAGTGCACGTGCCGAGGCTATCGAGGCCCTCGTAAAGCCCAAGGAGGTTAAGCCCAAGATCCCAAAGGGTGTCAGTCGCAAGCTTGATGGACTTGCCTACGTTGCCCACCCCAAGCTTGGGAAGTGTGCTCATGCTTGCATTGCCAAGGGGCTCCCACTGTGCCAGCCAAAGGCCAAGGCCAAGAATCAAACCAAGGCCCAGGCTACAGCTCCAGCTTCAATTCCAGCTCAGGCTCCCAAAGGTGCCCAGGCCCCTACAAAGGCTACAGAGTAGATATCTCTGTCTGCCAACATGAGTACACAAGGACTGGTGTGACTCCTCACCCCCACCTCCGGGCTGCCATCTGCATGGAGCTGGGGTCCTCCTTGCTATTTGTACAAATAAACCTGAGGCAGGAAAAAAAAAAAAAAGAACCTAAATTCGCAAACCTGATAGGGTGAATTAGGGTGAATTACCCTTGACTCCTTCCATAGGTAAAAGGTCACTTTGTAGTTCAAAAAAAAGAATACAGATTACATGTTCCTGTCTGGCACTGTTCAGATTAGGAAAATTCTCTTTAAAATGGAAGAAAATAAATTTGTTTCCAAATTCATATGCTTTTAAACTGCACTCATGCTTTTCACCAAAAAGCAAAGGCTAATAACTAATTAATAGTTTATAATAAATTTGAATTTTTAAAAGAAAAAAGTGCACAAAATTATTTTAGAGAATGAGAAAAAATTTTCCTATTTAGAAATGTATCATTTTTATTTAAAAGGAAATCAAAAATGGTTTAAAGCAGGTACATTTGTAGCATTCATCTAACCACAGAACAAAATTAAAATGTCACGATTTCTTATGATGAGATGAAGATCTTGTTGGATTGTAGAACTCTGTAGTATGTATCATTATTTCAAGCAAGAATTTTAGACTGGAGACATCTTTTTTGAGTAAGAAGGATTACTTTACAGATTTGTTGTATGTTAGTAAAAACAGACGTATGAGCCTATTTCATGCTATATGGACATAATTTGTCAGATTGAAATTGGCATTTGTGTTTAAATGTGGTTAAATCACAAACATCAAAATATGGAAAAGATCTTAGAAGTATTGTGTTCTAGATATTCTCATTATTAAATTACAAGTCTGTTGGCATTTGGGGAGCCCAGTGGATAATTACACTGTGTTTTCCCTGATCATGGATAAGCTGGATTAAAAATACACACATGGGATTCAAGTAAATGGAGATTATTACTCGCCTTTTTTTTGGAGACAAAATTTCACTTATTGCCCAGGCTGGGGTCTAGTGGTGCAATCTCAGCTCACTGCAACTTTCGCCTCCTGGGTTCAAGCAAATCTCCTGCCTCAGCCTCCCAAGTAGCTGGAATTATAGGCACATGCCACCATGCCCGGCTAATTTTGTATTTTTAGTAGAGATGGGGTTTCACCATATTGGCTGGGCTGGTCTTGAACTCCTGACCTCAGATGATCCTGCCTTGGCCTCCCAAAGCTCTGGGATTACAGGCATGAGCCAACTGCACCTGGCCGATGATTACTAATTTTATTGTTTGGCAATGAAATTACTGTCCAATTTACTTATTTGTTTATTGTTGTTTGTTTTGTTTGTTTGTTTTATGGAGGGGAGAGTTTAATAAGCCAGAAAGAAGAATGAAGGCAGAAAGTAGAAGCTCCCCTGTACAGACAGAGGGAGGGGGGCTCCAAAACCGAAAAAGGAGACCCCTGTCCAATTACTTTATCACAGTACTTTGAACTTAACTTATACATGCTTTCTGGTCACAGGCTGTACTGAAGGTAGGGAACAACTGTAGCCGACCTGCATGGGCCTGCCCACATATACAGCAGAGAGGAGCATGCTGCCGTCAGGCAGAGGATATTCATAAAGTGACACAACACGGCTTCTTCAAACAAGCCAGTTGCTCGTGCCCAAGTCACCGTCATATATGTGACTGCCTTCAGCACAGGGAGTGATTAAGAGACTGAGGCAAGGGATCAAGACTATTGCACATGAGGAAGTCCCTGTTACTGTTATTACATTTTTATTGTAATTAACACATAATTGTTATATTGAATAATTATTATAATTATTTTATACTAAAATTGGACATAAGACGACATGAAAGCAGGTAGAGAGATTCTCCCAACCGAAAATATTCTATCCATTCTCTCCTTCACTAAATCCTGTAACACATAAGGCCACATCCAAGAGCTTTTACCTAGAAAATCTAACTTACATTTTCTCTTCCAAACTGTTATCAATTAGTTCCTTCTTCGAACACTTCGATTTCACCAAAATGCCATTGTGGCTGCTTCATAATCACTAACATCTGTTCCTTCTCACGCTCTGCTTTCACTTGGTTCTCCTTCCTTGTTCTTGTTTTGTGAGGATTTCATTAACCTACACTCGCTAAGAATATAGATTAAATCCCCCACGTCCTATTTCCTCTTAAATGCCCGGAGTGCAATAATAGATATTTAATATTTTGTAAAGTTAGTGTTGAATGAAGAAATGTCTCCTGGATAATTTTCTGGGGCATGTAAGTAATTTTTAAGAGACTAAAGGCTTATCTCTTCACTGCTATTTCTGAGATTACATAATTTCTGCCCTGGAAGAATAACTATGAAATACCTTTTTCATTATTAGTGGCGAGTCACCTGGCCTCTGAAAAGAAGTATAGATTGATTTTTCACTTAGTCATTTTAATCAATACCATGAACCTTATGAAGACAGGCTCTCATTGTTACCGAGAGTAAACAAAGCCTAAAGAATATTCAACTGCCTGCCAGGTACAACTCAAACTAAGGCAGAGTCACAAATCACACAGAAACTTGCTCTTTGTAAACTAGTGTAATTTTGTGTGGGTGTGAGTATCTGCACGAATATCCCCAAACACATTTTGATAAGCTTTTGACTGTGTAGTGCATTGTTATTAATCTCTAACGTGGCTCAGCAAAAATACTTATTGTAATTTCAGAAAAATACATTTAAAATATCTTGTAAAGAAGTGATCCTGGGAGAAAATTATAAGCAAATCAAATCATAATAATTTAATGCATTGGACTTTGAAGGGGAATATTTAAATAGAGAATTTATTATTTTTCCACAGTTGAGTTATATTTTTAAGAAATGTAATTCCTCCAAACACAAGAATTCAGAATACAACAGAGAGAAGAAAAAAAAAAGAAAAGAAAAATGCACTTATCCTACACTATAACAAGCTTACCGAGGCTTTAAATGAATATATATTTATAAAATTGCCTTTGACAATTCACACGATCTGATTATGTGGCAGGATGCTTTGACAAAGGATTTGATTACATGGTGCACTGAACTGAGGCTAGTAAATAATAACCTTCCGTGTTCATGATTCTACTTGTTATTGTCAGGAAAGAGACAAAATACTGAGAATTAGTTTGTATCATAAACAAATCAATTACTGACGCAAGACCTAAGATGCCATGACACTTATGTTATGCCACTGAATTTTATGAATGGATAATAACATTTTCTAATGTGAGTGTTAATTTTGATTAGGTCAACTGTGCTTATGGTAACTGGTCCATGTTACAAATTTTCACCATCTGTGCTAAATAATCACACAGGCTTGTAAAGACATTCTTAGGTGAAGCTACATGAAATTAATCACGCTTTTGTATGGCAAGAATTGCCTGACTCTGTATTCAAGTCCTGCACGAGAGTTAAACTAAGTGGCCATTTAAATCTTGGGTAAAGAGTTTGAAATTGAAGGTGGAGAATTTCAGGACAGAGTACAAATTAAGCTAGAGAAATCGTAATTACATGTCATGTAACAATTTTGTAATTTAATACATTTTATAGGAATACAAATTTATAGATTTTATATAATAAATAAGTGTGCATGTGTGTATGTGCCTATATTTCCAAATGACAAATGAAAAAGGAGATTCAAAAGATATACATGTATAGTCAGAAATCCGAAATATTTATAATGGGAAAAAGAGTATTGGTAAATGTGAATTTTGTATGTGAAATTAAGAATGTATGGCATATATTATTGGAAGAATTCAGTACAATTTAAATTTATTTGATTTATTTATTATATATTTATTTATTGTTAAAGAGAAGGGTTCACTCTGTCACCCAACCTGGAGTGCAGTGGTGCAATTTTAGGTCACTGCCATCTCAAACTTCTGGGCTCAAGTGATTCTGTCATATCGGCGTCCTTTGTAGCCAAGACTACAGACAAGTGCCACCACACTTGGTATAAAGAAAATTTTGGTAGAGACCAGATCTCACTACGTTGCCCAAGCAGGTCTGGAACTCCTGACCTCAAGTGATCCTCCTTCCTTGACCTCCCAAACTGATGGGATTATAGGCATGGGATTATAGGCATGACTGGCCTGAAGGTTACTTTTTTTTTTTTTTTTGAGACAGTTTCACTCTTATTGCCCAGGCTGGAGTGCAATGACTTGATCTCGGCTCACTGCAACATCCGCCTCCTGGGTTTAAGCGATTTTCCTGCCTCAGCCTCCTGAGTAGCTGGGATTACTGGCACATGTGCCATCATGCCCTGCTAATTTTGTATTTTTAGTAGAGATGGGGTTTCTCCATGTTGGTCAGGCTGGTCTTGAACTCCTAACCTCAGGTGATCCACCCGCCTCAGCCTCCCAAAGTGCTGGGATTACAGGCATGAGCCACCGCGCCTGGCGAAGTTTACTTTTTGACTGCAAGTTTTGGAGGTATAGATATTTTAATTACATTTGGTGCAGTGTGTTATGCAGAAAAGCTATTCAATATTCCTTTGATTTTAACTGTAAAATAGATAAATAAATTCATATTTTTGACATACATAAAACTAATAACCTTTGAGACTTTTAATAATATTAACATATTTTCTAGCAGTATCATTATGATGTGGTTGCTTTTGCTCTTGTTGCAAAGAGAGACTATGGCAGAAATGTTAGATAAACCATCTGTTCCAATTTTGTTTCGGCCTGTCAACTGCAACTGCAGAAAAGATATACAGTACATTTCCTAAACCACCTTGCACTAGGGTTTATTTTTTAAAAACACCTTTATTGAAGTGTAACTGATATACAAAGAGCTGCACGTATGTAAATGTGTACAATTCGGTAAGCTTGGAATATGCATGCACCCGTGATCCCTCACTGCAACCAAGGTAATCGACATATGCAACACCTCCCAAGATTTCCTTGTATACCTTTGGGGGTTCTTTTTGCTTTTGTTTTGTGAGAACACTTAATACAAGATCCAAACTCTTCACAAATAAAGTGCATTATACCCTATTGTTAACTGTAGGCTCTACACTGCACAGTAGAGCTTTGGAATCTATTCATCTAGCACAGCTGAAACTTATGCCCACTGAACAGCAACTCTCTAGGCTCCCTGGAAACCATCGTATTCTTTGCTACTAGAGTTTGAATGGCTTAGATAGCTGCTATAAATGGAATTATGCAATGTTTGTCATTCTGTGATTGGCTTATTTCACTGGCAGCTAGGATTCCAAACAGCATGTTCTGGAGCCAAGTGATCTGGAATCCACTTCCTAATTCCCAGACTAAGGCCAGTGTGTTTCTGAAGACAAAATTTATGAAAGCTGATTTTATCTATAGAATGTGGATAAAATGGTGAGGTTATGTATCTGACAATTAGAGCATGTAGCTAGTAGTAATTTTCTTGGTGGACAAGTTCTGTAGTGGCGAACAGAAAGGCATTTGCCCAGGCCAAAACCAGAGGCTGCCTCTATAGCCTTCTCAACAATTTTGTAAGCTCCCAAATCTCTATAATCAGTTTCTGCTTGAAGTATATAAAGTTATTTTTATTCTCTTCATGTGAACTGTAATTGCTACCCAGATTAAGTATCCTGATAAAACCTTACATGATTTCCTGGGCCTTCATTTTATTGTGCATTACCTTGCTTAAAATTAGTAGAGTGGAATTTTTAAAGAGTTAAATATTGCAGGCTAGGTGTGGTGCCTCATGCCTGTAAACTCAACACTTTGGGAGGCTGAGGTGGGAGGATGGTTTGAGGCCAGAAGTTTGAGTCCAATCCTGCCAACATAGCAAAACCCCATTTCTACTAAAAATACAAAAATTAACCTGACCTGGTGGTGCACACCTGTAATCCCAGCTCCTCCAGAGACCGGGGTGAAAGAATCACTTGAACTCGGGAGGCAGAGGTTTCAGTGAGCAAGGTCGTGCCACTGCAGCCCAGCCTGGGCAAAAGAGGGAGACTCTGTCTCAAAAAAAAAAAAAAAAAATTAATGCCACAATACTTTCAAAGAGGTTTTGGTTAATTATGACAATAATACTTTCTATCTTTAAGTCAACATACATATATTCAGTGTGGGTTACATGACAGACACCAGAGTAAATACTGGGGATTTAGCAGAAAATTACATGAAGTTGCTACTCTCTGAAATATCACTGTATATTAAGGGAAAGAGATAAAGACATAAATTAATACGCAGTTCAATAATGCGACAGCAAAAAAAAAGTATGAGATTATAAAACAGTGTTTATTGGCATATCGGGCACACATATCTACAGAATAGAGACATGCAGCCAGCCAGGCAAATCCTAGGATGACAAGAAGAGGGATCCAGCAAGGCTTCTGGCTATGTGACACATTGTGCTATTTTCCTGCAACAATAAACCATTTGGTATTGCTAGATCATAAACCCTAAGGACTAAGAGGCTGAGGAGAAGTTTACCAGTCAGACCAATTACATCATGAATGACTTTGGGTGCTTTGATAGCCATCTTGGACATAGCTAAGGGAAAAGCAGTAAAGACTGGCATGATTTAAACTAGGAAACAACATGACCATATGTTAACTCAAATGATGATGTTTTTTCAACATTTTTAGGGAAGATAGGTTCGAGGATATGAGCTATCAATTAACTAATTATAGAAATAGTGTAGGCAAGAAAAAGTCAGAGATGTTTTGAAGGTAATTTCAAAACATATGTTGGCTTCTCCAGGTGTTTAAAAATTAATAATGTGATTAAAATGATTATAAAGCTCTGGACTGAGCAAACAGAAACATGTTGACAACATTGATTAGGATTAAAACCAAAGAACAGAAAATATAAGTGTGCAGCAGATTGGGATTAAAACATGGAAATTATAGTAAATTCTGTGTTGGTCCAAATTCAAGTTCCGATGGGTATTCATGTTATATAGGTAGATATACTATGAATTTAACAGAGCTGGAAGCTGGAGACATTATTATGTGTTAGGACACATTCATCCCTGGACAGTGTTTTAGATAGGCACTACCAGTGATTATCTCTAGAAATACTTCTTATGTAATTACTTTAGTTATTCACATCATCTGATTCACATTTCAGTTTGTATATGTCAATACATTCAATCAAGTTACAGCCAAGTAACTTGTGCTATTTTCCTGCAACAACAAACCATTTGGTATTGCTAGATCATAAACCTGAAATTCTTGGGCTTAAGGGATCCTCCTGCATCAGCCTCTCAAGTAGCTGGGACTACAGGTGTGCACCACCACATTCATAAAACCTTTTATAAAATATAGCACATTATTATTAGTTGGCCAAATTAGAACCTTTAGTATAGTTTACATATCACTGATAGGTAAACTCCATTCCAGTATCACTTTGATTATTAGAAGGGAAGCCGTGAACTAATAACTTCATGTTGGCAAGAATACTTCACTTTCTCTATGCATACATTGAGAATAAAAATAATTTAGTGAACTTATTAATAAATCAATTCAAGTATTTTATCTGTTAATTACCATTTCTCTTTTAAGGATCATATTATATATCTCTTATTTGGACCTCTTTTTGTTGATCTTATAGTTTGCCTCTGCAGAGGAAACTACTTCTTATATGGGTTATGCGAATATGGCTAAAGAGTGCTGACAAACAAACTGAGTTTTTCTTTCTCTCCTTTTTTTTAAATAAACCTCAAATTCTATTCTGTAAACGCAAGATATATTACAAGTTTTAATTTTTTTCTTTTTTATATTACTGGAATGATTTTTTAAAAATTTAGTTAAATTAAAGGTGTTGGAATTGTCAATATTGTTTCTTACAATATACATCTAAATTTATTTTCCAAAACCAATCACATTTTGGAGACAATTGAGATTGAAAAATAATGTACTCAATTAATGTGCATGTGTGTGTGTGTGTCCTATAGATATTTCAAACTTTTCAAACAATCATAGTTTAACACACAAAGCTCAAGGTGTACACACACGTGCATACACACACAGACACACTTGTTGACTCTGTATAGGTTCGCTGTGAAATTTGACCACGTATAATGTTTTATGAGTGAAACTTTCAGAGAAGGCTAAGGAAAGAGAACTGTGAAATTTTCTTTGTAGCAGTGGAAAGCTCCTTTTACAATCTAAAATATTAATAATTATTGACACAGGAGTACAACTTCACAGGATTTATTATTCAGCAGCTACTATAGGATAAAAAAGTATTTCTATAAAAGATGTTTATTGCATCACTGTATGTAATATGAAAATTGGTAGCTACATAAAGATCCATCAAAAGAAAATGACTTAAAAAGTATAAACATTTATGTAACAGAATATTACACAATTTTAAAAGATAAGATTATAGAGGAATAGTTAGAAATATATAATGCTTATGATATGAATAATATGACAATAAAAATAAGTATCAGAGAAAATCAATGTTATAACAATTAATAACTGGAATTTTTGGCTAATAAAATTATAGGTAATTTTTACTTCCAAATATTTACAAAATAAATTACAGTCATGTCATAAAAACAAAGTGGAATTCTGGAAATTGTTCTTGAATCCATTAACTATTGCGCGATACTCTTATTTCTTTAATTTTATTTTATTATAATTAAAAGCAAACAAGCAAAAAATAATACTAATAATACTGGCAAAGCTTTCTGGCTCCACCCTTTACTTGATAATGTCAATGCCGAATCAAAATACATACCCAAAAAGCTTTTTTTTTTTCCTTTTTTTTGCATAGTTTACTGTAACCTGAAATTCTTGGGCTCAGGGGATCCTCCTGCTTTAGCCTCGCAAGTAGTTGGGACTACAGATGCGCACCACCACGTTCATAAAACCTTTCATAAAATATAGCACATTATTATTAGTTGGTCAAATTAGAACCTTTAGTATAGTTTACATATCACTGATAGGTAAACTTCGTTCCAGCATCACTTTGTTTATTAGAAGGGAAGCCATGAACTAATAACTTCATGCTGGCAAGAATACATCACTTTCTCTATGCATACATTGAGAATAAAAATAATTTAGTGCTGAACTTATTAATAAATAAATTCAAGTATTTCCATGAGTGGGGACGTCTCTGAAAATTTGATCGTATTTGATCCTATGTATCTTGACATAGGGAGTACTCTTCTCAGTGGCAGCAAAAGAGACAAAAATCTTATCAAATTGGTACTGTCAGTTGAAAAGACTAAACGTGTTTTCTAAGTAGTTTCCTCATCAAATTTGAAAATAAAGAATATGTAATTTTTGAGATAATAAAGTATATCTGTATTTACATAACAGTTATTTTATCCTCTAGTGTATTTATATATATCTAGAAACACAGACATAAGATAAAATTATAGTTACACTCAACTGCTAATTAATTATAGGAAAATTCTCAGTTTGAAATGGCAACCAGAGTGCCTACTTTCTGTTACACTTTGGACAGTGCACAAGCAGAGCTGCCATATGGATAATATATAGAGAATGATCGATACATAGAATAACATGGTTATTTATTTATTAACTGAGACAGAATTTCGCTCTTGTTGCCCAGGCTGGAGTACAGTGGTGCCATCTTGGCTCACTGCAACCTCCGCCACACAGGTTGAAGTGATTCCCCCTGCTCCTCAGCCTCCCGAGTGTCTGGGATTACAAGTGCCTGCCACCACACCTGGCTAATTTTTGTATTTTTAGTAGAGACAGGGTTTCACCATGTTAGCCAGGCTGTTCTCGAACTCCTGACCTCAAGAGGTCTGCCAACCTTGGCCTCACAAAGTGCTTGGATTATAGATGTGAGCCCACAAGCTCACGTTTTAAAAAATTACCCAGACATTTTTGGTCATAAAACAAAAAATATACTTCTGCTTAATCATTTAAGTAGAACAGATATCAAATCCTGGGGCTATGCTACCTGGTGCTAGATACAACTTGTAAAATTTAACCCTTGGAAATAGACAGGACATAGAGAATAAAATCTTTAAGTGATGTGGTTTTAGAGATCATCAGTTTTGCTCCCAGAATATACATGTGAAGTAATATTCATGATCTACTGCCTGGTAGTCTTTTTGCTATACCACATTTTTTTTTCTCTCTCTGCCTTGTTTTATTTATTTATTTATTTATTTATTTATTTTTATTCTTTATTTAATTTCATTTTTAAACTGCATCTCGCTCTGTCACCCAGGCTGGTGCAATCTAGGCTCACTGCAACCTCCGCCTCTTGGGTTCAAGTGATTCCCTTGCCTCAACCTCCTGAGTAGCTGAGATTACCGGCACATGCCACCGCACCTGGCTAATTTTAGTATTTTTCATAGAGACAGGGTTTCACCATGTTGGCCAGGCTGATCTCAAACACCTGACCTCAAGTGATCTGCCCACCTCAGCCTCCCAAAGTGCTGGGATTACAGGTGTGAGCCACCACGCCTGGGCTTCTCTCTGCCTTGTTTTGAATGACATTTATGTAAGAAGTCATGTGTATGTGTGAGTATGTACCATTTAAGACTTCAAACATAAAGACAAAACACTCTGGACATTTTGAAATAAGGTACACTGAGTATTACATACAAAAGAAAAATGTGAGGAATACAGACAATATAAAGCCTAAGATTGGTTAATTGGAAAATTTTGAGAATCAAGAATCAACGAGAACAGTGTTCTTTTCCCAGGAGAAAACTGCTACAGTGATTGCTCTAATATGGTCCATGTTTCCTTGGGAAGATCTGTTATTACTTAACAACAAACTGAGTTTACTGGTACTGAGAAATTATCGATGAACCCTGA
This sequence comes from Trachypithecus francoisi, assembly GCF_009764315.1. Classification (NCBI taxonomy): domain Eukaryota; kingdom Metazoa; phylum Chordata; class Mammalia; order Primates; family Cercopithecidae; genus Trachypithecus; species Trachypithecus francoisi. The sequence goes on along the minus strand of NW_022681454.1, from coordinate 172,226,735 downwards.
TGAGGCAGGGTTTGTTTTTGTTGTTGTTTTTTCCTCTTTCCCTGCTGTGTCACTGAATTAATTTCTTAAAGTCAGTTATTCTTTCTGTAACTTATCCTTGGTCTCTCGTAGGTCATTGCTTCTTGCTTAAATGCATAATAGGAATAATGGAGCCACTTACAAATGAATGTCTCAAGGAGTGTATAACTTAAGCCAAAGAAAACCACACATTTTATAGTATAATTTCTATTAAATCCAGTAAATTCCTGTGATCCCCTGATCCTCTCCACTGAGTATACATAAATACACGTAAGTTGCTAATTCATTATATTCCTTACAAAAATAAAATAATTGTTATTATGAAAATGTTACTTATAAACATTATTAATTATATGGAACATATAATTTATTCTTTTGACTATCATTTGAACGTATCATTATGGAGAAAAAGAAACTCTGTTAATCACACAGAAAGATTGATAGAATGCGTCTATATGTTGCATGACTGCCATTCCCTCTGAGAATATCCAGCAGTTTCGGGAAATTTTCAGCTTTGTTATCAACTGTGTGATCATTATCTACTAGAAATTATATTAGGAAAGATATGATCATTATTATAAGGAAGATTTTTATATTAACAATTAAGTTAAAATTTGAAAAATACATAAACTTCCAATTTTTTTCAGCTAAAATCCACAGAGTAACTGATTACAGCATTCTAATATATTTATAAAAATTTTAAACATCATATATATACACAAAATAATTTTAAAACTCAACAATATCTAAGTGTTAGAATAAATTACTATTAAATATAAAGTATATTTTTTATTTTTGTCTTTTTTAGCAAAAATATCATATAATTTTCTTCACTAACAAAATAAAACTTATTTAGAATAAGAATTCCATGTGAGTGAGGAAACTACTATTTTCAAAGGTGACTTTAGCTTTTATCCTAAAATAAGATTCAGCATGCATTCAATTCAAGACTACAAAATAGTCACTGAATGACTGACTGTTTTTCCTACATAGAAATATATTCCAAGTCTTTGACACAGGTTAATCTCTTCCATGTAAATCTTGGTTAGTAGTTATTGCATAGCAGTAGTTATTGAACAGTAAGGAATTGGTAATGTAGTCCTTCCCTTAATCATCTTAGAGGTAAATGGAGATTTGCAAATTTAAAGCAAACAAAAGCACACAATAAAATATTATAATTTCAACAACAGAGTAACTATTTAATGTTACTCTAAACTAGAGATCTGAAAAATGAACACATACCTTGGGAAGAAGTTTGATATTTACCAATCAGCATATTTTACTAGCCACATAACTAGCTTGAATTATAAATATGGGCTCATTTTCAAGATTCATGATATTAAAAAAATCATAAAATTATCTGTTTCACTTTCTTAATGCAATTGTTTCAAGTATTTCAGTGTTGCTACAGGAAGAGCAAACAAAGAAGAATCCAATGGAAAAAAACATACAGTTAGACTGAGAATGATTGTAAAGGCATATAGATTGGAAACATCACCCCCAAAAATATCTCAGTATTAACCAATCAGTTATACATAATAAATTAGAAAAATTGTTACTAAGTTGAATTATCCCATTACTCCTGTCATGCCATCCATCTTTCCTTGTTAGTTGTATATCTTGGCAAATTAATGCAGAGATAGAAAACCAAATACCATGTGTGCTTATAAGTGGGAGCCAAATACTCAGTACACATGAACATAAAGACGGGAACAACAGACTCTGAGAACTCTAAAGGGAAGGAGAGACAGACAGAGTAAGAGTTGAAAAACTACCTAATTGGTACCGTGTTCACTTCTTGAGCAACAGGATCATTAGAAGCGGAAACCTCAGTATTATGCACTATGCCCATGTAACAAACATGCATCTGTACCCGCTGAATATAAAATAAGATAACATAGAAACATATATACATATATTCAATTTCATTTCTGATCTTTCTCTTGCTTTTACTCTCACATACAATTCCTACATTTTGTCTTTAAGGGTATCACCAATTTTTGAATTTTTCTGCTTAAAAGCAGAGAAAGGTCAAATTTATCCTACCTTTCTCTTATAGAGGTTATATCAGCTACATAAGGCTCTGACTATCCATGGATCTACCTCTGGTCCTTCGGATTTTTCAGAGTAGAATATAACAAAACAAACAAAGCTTTTACTTAATCAACAGATCTCACTGAATTTCCACCAAATCCAAGTATCTGTTCTACATGCTGAAAACACAGAAGTAAAACAGCCAAGGCAAATCCCAGTCCTCACAGAATTTACATTTCCGTGGGGTGAAAGAGACACTTAACATGAATAAATACAAGAAGCAATTTTAGAAGATATGAAGGAAATACAATAGAGCTCTAGAGGTAGGGACTGGTAAGAAAAGTCCTCTCTAAGCAGATATTTTTAACTGAGACTCAAATGAAGAGAAGAAGAAAGTCATTAGAAGACCTAGAGAAAGACAGTCACAGGCAGAATACATTGCAAATGCACAGCTGTGATGAGGGAACAAGCTCCATGATGTTCATGTAAAGGAAGAATAATAGTGCAGAAGTTAAATTCATTAAACAGAAATTCCTCGGGAATCTAATAGGAACGGTGATGGATAATTTTATGTGTCAACTTTACTGGACCAAGGGGTGCCCAGATTAAAGGCTATTTCTAGATATGTCAGGGAAGGTATTTCCAGATAATGTTGGCATTTGAATCTGTGGACTCGGTAAAATAGTTTGCCTTCCCCAGTGTGGATGGGCATCATCCAATCCACTGAAGGTCCAAATAGAAACAAAGGTGGTGGAAGGATGAACTTGTCCTTTTTGCTTACTAACTGCATGCTTGAGCTGAGATATCAGTTTCTCCTGCCCTTGGGTTGGAATTTACACAGTCAGCTTCCCCAGATCTCAGGCCTTCAGGCTTAAACTGAAATTACAGCACTTTCTTTCCTGGGTCTCCAACTTGCCCTTGGAAGACTGAGAACTTCTTAGCCTCCATAATCACATGGGCTCAGTCTTTAAAATAAGCTTCTTCATACACACACATACACTCACACATGCACATTCAATTTTATTTCTGACCTCCCTCTTGCTGTTACTCTCATATGCAATATCTAATCTATATTTTGTCTTTAAGGGTGTTATTAATTTTTTGAATTCCTTTGCTCTCCTCCTACCTTTCTCTTGTGGAGGTTATTATCAGCTGCATAAGGCTCTGACTAGCCATGGTTCTACCTCTGGTCTTACACAGAAATCGGTTTTTTATACACACACACACACACACACACACACACACACACACACACACACATATATATATATATATGTTTTCCTGGAGAACCCTGACTAATAATACGGAAATTCAGGAAAATTTAAATTATCAAGCCTTAGGATTTAAAGAAACCAGAGATGACCCAAGGATATTTATAGCATAAATATGTATAAATCGGATGGTCTGTTTAATCTTTATAACATAATTCATAATTTATCCATGCTTCATACCTATCTATATCTAAATCCATATATTGTGAATTTATTAAATATTATATAATAATTTTAAATAGTAAAGGCCAATACATATAATCTGTCAGATTAACTTTTATTGTAAACTTAAAAATAAAACAAGTGTTTGGAAACATATTGCTTCATACCATATGAAGACATTGTTTGAATAGCTTTTCCAAGTGGTATTTTAGGGAATGTAATGTGTTTGACCCATTGTTCCCTATTGACTAATGATCTAGGTCTAATGAAGTTACAGAATGATTCCCAGTAGAAAAGATAACTCTAAAGAGTATAGTTTTTGTCCTGCAGAATATTAAGCAATTTTATATCTCACATAGCAACCTCATTCTAACATTGCTTTATTAACTGCCCATAAATACTCAGCTCATCACATGCTTTTTGAACAAGCCTTACCATCTTTCCAGTTACTTCACTAATCAGTAGGTTAAATGAAATTGCTGATATATATGTATTTTATATTTTTACAAGAGAAATGTCTTTAATTTTTTGATAAATATATATTAATAGACATCCAAACATTTTCCAATTAACATATAGATGTAATGTAATAGATAAGACACAAAAGGAAAATATCATAATACTTTTTTGTTTGGAATTTTTCTTTCCTATCTTGCCAAGAATTACTGCATAAATATAGGATTTGGCTAGCCTATACCAAACTTTATTATATTGCTTATAATAACATAATATGACAAAGATTGTGTTTGTGACACGTTTGTGCATGATTGTATAGTTTTCAAAGAGAAAAGCCATTTGAGTTTAAACTTTTCATTTCTAGCTTATTTATTATTGCAGTGACAGCTAAGTCATGTACCTATCCTTGTTAATATTTTACTACAAATAAAAACATGATTTTCCCTTGTAATTAAAGAAGTCATAACAGAAAACTACCACTCAAAGATGTATTCTTTTGTGAAAAATTTTAGCATATAAAAATTTACTTATGTGTACTTTACAAGAAACAGAATTTTAGGTATGTAAATTGTAAGATAATCCAAGGGGTGCGTGTTTTGCTTGCTTTTTTTTTTTTTTTTTAATGTAGCTCTTATATTTTCCTCAAGATATGCATGCAGGAAAAAATGGGTGAGATTTGTCATCAGTCACAATTCAGTACGCACAGATTTCACAGAATTTGTATAAGTGCCTGAATTTAATCTAAGATTCTCCTCTTCACACACATACCCCACTAGCCCATTTTCAGAATCTATTTTGGGATATAAAGGAAAAAGAAGCATTTGTTAGAAAAAATATCATGATTATGTTTGCAAAAGGATTTATATACATACTTCATAATGGAAGCAACATATTTGAAACATATGCATTTGAAAAGATTTAAATATAGATTTTCACCATAGGGAAAATCACCATGAACAATGTGAAGTATAATATATCTGAAAAGTAATTTGGATGTATTTGGAAGATAAGTGAGTCTAAACATTTGTTAAGAAGAACAAATGGAAAAGTGGCCTAGAGAACAACTGTTTTACATTTTTGCATATGTGATATAAACTTGAGTTGGTTTGGAAAGGGCTGATTTTCCTCACCAGGGAGTAATTAGAAAAAGAAATTGGTCAGTAATTACAGAAAAAAAGTATGCAGTAATAAAATTAAAGATATTGCGATAAAATTTTAGGAAAAATCTAAAGTTAATGGTCAACACAGCACACAGCCCCATATTGAGATGACATGTCTGATTAGGTACTGATTAAAAATATATGTAAAATGAAAAGTTCTGGCTATATGTCCTCACAAGTAGAATAGTACTTTAACTATGGGTATTTGGTCTCTATGGGTATTTGGTCTGATTAAGGGAAAACAACACTGTTTTAATCATCACCAAAATTACTCAGCATCTTTGAGATCATAACTGAAAGCAGAATTCAGAAGGAAATGCTCAGTAGCTTCCAGCCAAGTAGCTTAAATAAACAAAGGCATTAATAATCATTTGAAGGAGTATTAGACACATAAAAGATTGCCTTGTATATGAAACAAACAAATAAATTTATCACTATCTCCTTGAGAGTAATTCGGTGTCTCACAAAGTTTTCAGTAAAACCAGGAAAGTAATGGTCAAATGGTTGCGGTGACCATTTATATAAATTTAACTTGTATAAAATTCCATCGTATTGTAAGATGACTTCTTGGAGTTACTCTTACTAATAGATAGTCACTACAGTTATTGCTAGACCATCTTCATGATTCAAATAACTTGTGTACTTTTTATCACAGAGACTAAATGCGGGAAAGATGGTAGCTGATGAGTACATGATCACTTTGAAAAGATAAACATGAAACCAAACATACATCTCTCCAGTTTGCTGTTCATCCTCCAGGACAAAAGAATTTTCCCAATCTACTCACACTTCTTATTAAGACAGAAGTGCTTTGGGCAGATAGAACATTAGTAGCTTTACTGAATCTTGATTCAGAAGCATGAGTTGTTCCCTGCATTTGCAATCCCAGAGAGAGGTAGAAGAGAGTATTGGATCCTAACAGGGTAGAAAGTATTCCAACTAATAAAACTCCATTCTGTGACCAAGAATTACTTAGTTTATAGTGTTATCCCCAATACATGCACACATGTAAGTCCATTTTAGCATAGTCGGGAAAAATTCAGTTTCTAAGCCATTGTTCTAAAACCAAAGTGGCATTTGAGTAAGCTCTTGTAGAGAAGAATTGATTAATTACAGATTGTGAAAAATCAAAACAAAGGAGAGTAGAGTCTATTACAGGATAAATATCTTAATTAGAGACACAATTTTAACAAATCTTATCATATGATTGGGTCATGTTGCCCCCTCCACCAATGTTATATTTGATTCAGAATGTGTTTTAAGTTAAAATGTACTCATTAATTAAATTCTGAATGTTATTTGGGCCATGGATTATTCTCTTTTTCAAATAGAAAAAAGTTATCTACAAGAAATAGTTCTAATAAACATCCTAACCTTGTTTTATTTTTTAATCCAAAAGCCCAAGGTAGCTAATTGCAAAAATAATTTGGAGACTTTTCTTTACGAAAATGTATTTTATATTAATTTCAGTGTGTCTAAAAATTATTATAAAGACTCTCAAGGATTTAAACCAAACTTAATCTTTCTTTTTAATTCTCCAAAACCTAACTGCCTGCTCTAAAGGAAAAAGTAAGGTGAAGTCTGTGCTGTACATTCTAGGAAAAATTCATTATCTAAGAATTATGTCACATGCATGTATCATATGCATAAAAATTCTAAGAAAATATAAGTTGATAAGAAGTTCATATTTACTCTCAATATAATAGAATTATGTATTAGTCAGGGTTCTCTAAAGGGACAGGACTAATAGGACAGATGTACATAGGAAAGGGGGTTTATTAAGGAGTATTCACTCACGTGATCACAAAACACAGTCCCACTATAGGCCATCTGCAAACTGAGGGGCAAGGAAGCCATTTCCAAGTCCCAGAACCTCAAAAGCAAGGAAGCCAACAGTGCAGCCTTCAGTCTGTGGCTAAAGGCCCAAGAACCTCTGGCAAACCACTGGTCTAAGCCCAAGAATCCAGAAGCTGAAGGACTTGGAGTCTGATGTTTGAGGGCAGGAAGCATCCAGCACAGGAGAAAGATGAAGGCTGGAAGATTCTCCCAAACAAGTCTCATTCCACTTTCTTCTGCCTGATTTATGCTAGCCACACTGGCAGTTGATTAGATGGTGCCCATCCAGATTCAGGCTGGGTGTGCCTCTCCTAGTCCACTGACTCAAATGTTAATCTCCTTTGGCAATACCCTCGCAGACACACCCAGGAACAATACTTTACATCCTGCAATCCAGTAAAGTTGACACTCAGTATTAACCATCAGAAGTTATCTACATAATTCTGGTAGAAAAATAATCTCTAAATGATTACATCAAAAACAGCAGTGTGTAAATAAATGAGCAGTCCCCCCTCAGATAAATGTCTCTGGAAACTTTAGTGCATGACTAGTGTGTGGCTTTAACGATTAAGAAGGAAATGAGTCTTGTTCTGTTTTCAAACATTCTGTTTTATGCATTCAAATAACAGAACGGGTGCTTGACAACTGGAAATTGTGTCACCTCTTTTTAATTGTATCCCCTGATTCACACTGAAGGAAGTTGCCCCCTGATATCAATAGTACATTGCACTAAATTTCACTTGGTTCTATGCTGTGGCTACCATACACTGACAACTTTACCGACAGCTTTTTTTTCTTTTTTGTTTTTTTGAGGTGGAGCCTCACTCTGTCACCCAGGCTGAAGTGCAACGGCACAATCTCAGCTCACTGCAACCTTCACCTCCTGGGTTCAAGTGATTCTCCTGCCTCAGCCTCCTGAGTAACTGGTATTACAGGTGTGTACCACCATGCCTGACTAATTTTTTGTATCTTTAGTAGAGATGGGGTTTCACCATTTTGGGCAGGCTGGTCTCGAACTCCTGACCTCGTTGTCTGCCCATCTCAGCCTCCCAAAGTGCTGAAATTGCAGCCATGAGCCACTGCGCCTGGCCCATAACTGCTTTTTCATAGCAGTCATGGCTTTCTGGGAACATGAGAGAAACCTATAACATTTAATAAATCACCAATAATTCAGTATTCTTCATCCTATGCTCAATTTATCTCCTGCATCTAAGAAACAGAACTTCATTAAAAATATGTAGGCTCCAATTCTACAGTACTTTCCATTTTCTCTACAATAACAACAGAGTAACCGAGTGAGATAGGAGATTTCTGCTGTTTTGTTTCTTGTTTTTAATCCACATGGTTCGTTATTCATTTTTTTTTTTTTTTTTTTTTTTGAAACAGAGTCTCCCTCTGTTGCCCAGGCTGGAGTGCAGTGGCTCAATCTTGGCTCACTACAAACCTCCACCTTCCAGGTTCGAGCGATTCTCCTGCCTCAGCCTCTCGAGTAGCTGGGATTACAAGCATGTGCCATGACGCCCGGCTAATTTTTGTATTTTTAGTAGAGATGGTATTTCACCATGTTGGCCAGGCTCGTCTCAAACTCCTGACCTCAAGTGATCCACCCACCTTGGCCTCCCAAAGTGCTAAGATTACAGGCATGAGCCACTGCACCTGGCCTGTTATCACTGTTTAATATCCTAAGATTTACAACACTCTCAGTATGCTCAGCATTAATTATCCAAATATCCAATCTGACATTGTATCTGTTAGTGAGGATTCAGAATTCCCATAAGAGAAATCTGAAAATAAGAAGGTTTTCTAAATTGGTGAATTTTGTTAAAACAAACACACACAACCACATATGAAGAACGGTAGAAAAATCTGTAGGCAAAAGTATTTCCATTCAAGAGTGCTCTGTTTTGAGGAGATGTAGATTCTTAGCAGAGAATGAGAGAAGTAGCTAGGGGATGACAATTTTGTTTGAATAACAAAATTTTATATAATCAATATTAATGCCAAGAGCCTATGCAACTAAAATATATAAATACCCCTCGACACCTCCCATGTGGCAAAGTGAAGCCAGATAAGTTATTCTTTCTTCTCCGCCTTCTCCTCTTTTCACTCAAACCCAGTCCTATCCATTAATGAGTTTTAATGTGTTTTTGCTAATGCCTTTCCATTTGAAATATTTTCTTTGGAACTGTATCCAGATGCCTTTCGTCTGAACCTGACTTTGTCAACCCAATAGATTCATGTTTTTCTTGTGATTCCCAGAACACCAGCCTCTACTAATTCATTTCACTTTAGTCGTGCCCACCCTCATACTAGCTATGCTGGATTCCTGCGTTCTATGTTTTCTGTACTTTTATTATTTTATCTTCATTCTTAAAAAGAAGGTTTTATATTTCATCTTATCAGAATCTTGTAATTTCAAGCTTTTTAAAAACAATTTTTAGTAGCAAATGGAGTCTACGCCAAGATAGTCTCTCTCAGGTTTTCTATAAACTCTAAGGAGGTATTTGAAGAGTGAACTTCTAGGAAAGGAAAGAGATGGTTGTTAAGATAGTTGGGTGAGACAAATATTGGGGCAGAGGAGGTTTATTGGAAATGTCTATGTAGCAGTTCCCATTGTCTAGCAAATAAGAGATGTGCAGATATACCCTTGGGCCACCTTGCAGGGAAAATCTTTGCAATTAGAAATTTACTAGGAAGCCAATAAAAAAGCAATTTATTCCACATAAACTGAATTTCACTTCTGTTGATACACCAAAATATCAAACGTGAGATTTGTTTCAGCCACCACTGATGAAAGCAAGTAAGACCACAGTTAGAGAGAAGTCCACAATCAAACAGATTGCAAATAACCTACTCAAGCAAGATTCTTTTATAAGCTTGCTATTGTAGTCAGTGTATATGCTCATAGTTTGTGTATTTTAATCTAAATGTAACTTCGTGATATCATACATCCTAGTAGAGTCACTTTGTTTCTATAATTTCAAATACTTTTAATTTTAATTTTAGTGAGAAAATATTTGTCAATATTCATCAGGTTTCTGTTTTCATTATTCATTCAATAATAAAATGATCATCTTTATAGATGCAAAGTTGCCTTTATCCAGTGCATGCCGAGGGAGCAAAGGGAAAATGAAAGAGTATCAGAAACTGTGCAGATGTTTGTCTTGACCAGAATGTTAATATGTTAGTGTTTCCAAATGCTACATTGTCAGAAAGAAAAAAATGGCACTGTATTTCAAGAGGCTGCAACACAATATGGAGTACACAGCCAGCCGAAGGGAGAAAGTGAATTATGATTAGGAGAGTTTACATAGGAGTACAAGTAGCCTGCTATGGAGAGGGATTGCATGGCTTCTGGTATTTGATTTTAGGCTGGGATAGTTTGGGAATGAATACTAAAAGTGTGCTGGTTATTTTTCAGAATTTTACCCACCACAGTAACAAAACCATGTAACATTTATCAATTCCCAGTATCTGCTAACAAGAGAAAACTATATCTTGTTCATGTGACCAAAATAATAGAAAGTACAGAAAAACTCTGAATTGTTTAATCTACAGTGAAAAAAGAAAAAGGCTATGTAAGGTGTTACCACGTCCAAATTGAATTTATTTTTCTCCCAAGGTGTCCTCTGTGGTTCTGATCTTCAGGATTATACTCCAAAATTGGATATGCTGGAAGAAATCTTGAGTTTTTCACTTCTAAAATGACACATATTGAATTGGCAAATTCTACTTTGTCTATCTTCTGAGTCACTGTTGATATGACCTGCCATATTTTCAATGCCTACTTTGGTTCAAATCCATTTCTTTTTTTCTTTTTGAGATGGAGTCTCACTTTGTCACCCAGGCTGGAGTGCAATGGCACGATCTCGGCTCACTGCAACCTCTGCTTCCTGGGTTCAAGCCATTCTGCTGCCTCAACATCCCAAGTAGCTGGGATTACAGATACCAGCCACCACGCCCAGCTAATTTTTGTATTTTTAATAGAGATGGGGTTTCGCCATGTTGTCCAGGCTGGTTTCAAGCTCCTGACCTTAGGTGATCCACCCGCCTTGCCCTCCCAAAATGCTGGGATTACAGGCATGAGCCATCGCTCCTGGACTTCAAGTCCGTTTCTTGTTGTATCCTCCCTGTTTTGTATGAATTTGTTACTCTGGCCTCATATTCATACCATGCCATGCTTATTTCCATTTCCATCTCATGTTGTCTCACAATCTCAAGCTCTAGCTCTGTCATTGTCTCTCTCTCTCTCTCACACACACACACACACACACACTCAAAAATATGAATAAGTGACAATGACTCAGTTTTTTTCTTACAAGATATGAATCACTCCCTCATGCCTTCCAAACACATTTAACTTTTGTTCCAATCTATTTTTTAAATTCAAACTTACTTTCTACAATAAAAGTTATACTGAAGTTTACAGTTTGTTCAGATTTTAGAGATGCATACAGCCCTTTGATTACCAACACCATCAAGATAGAGATTTTTTTACATCATCCCCGTAAATTCCCTTCTGCTCCTCTATGTTCTCTCCTCCCATCATTCTGACCCTTGGTGACTACTGATTGGATTTCTATCCACATAGGTGTTTTGTTTTTAATTTTCCAGGATGCCAGATAAATTGGATTGTACAGGATACAACATTTGTGTCTTTCTTCTGTCACTTCGTGTGACGATTTTGAGGTTTAGACACATCCTGTGCTTCTATCAGAGCTTCATGCTTCCTATTGTTTGGTAGTGAGTGTTCCATTGGATGAGTGGACACGAATTGTCTGTTCACTACTTAAGAAGACTGGGGGTCGTTTCCACTTTTGGACGATTTTGAATAAAGCTGTTGTAAACATCTGTGTACAGATCTTTGCAAGGACTTATATTTCATTCCTATTAGATAATTACCTAAAAGCCCATCAGGCTGAGTCATGTAATGAGTAAGTAGTTAGCATTGTGATAAATTGTCATAATGTTCTACACAGTCACTGGGCAATTTTGTATTCTCACCAGCAATTCATGAGAGTTCTATGACTAGACAGTGTCATCACAATTTTATGATGTATCCTCCTCATCCTCCTCTTTTTCTTTTATTGCCATTCCAGTAGGTCATAGCAGGATCTCATTATGGTTTTTATTTGCATTTCACTAAAAAGTAATGATGTTAAACATCTTTTCATATGCCTGTTTGCCATTTATATATATTTGGTAATGTATCTTTTAAGGACTTTTTCTAATTTTCCAAGTAAGTTGTCTGTCTCATTATTATTGTGTTTGAAGGCTATTTACATTGATTTGGTTTGACTGTGTACCCACCCAAATTTTGCCTTGAATTGTAGCTCCCATAATTCCCACATGTTGTGGGAGGGATGCGGTGAGAGGTCATTAAATAATGGGGAGAGTCTTTCCTGTGCTATTCTCATGATGGTGAATGAGTCTCACGAGATCTGACAGTTTTATAAAGGGGAGTTCCTCTAAACAAACTCTCTTGCCTGCCACCACGTAGGATGTGACTTTGCCCCTCATTCGCTTTCCACCATGATGGTGAGGCCTCCCCAGCCATGTGGAGCTATAAGTCCATGAAACCTCTTTTTCTTTATAAATTACCCAGTCTCGGGTATATTTCTGTGAGATACCAGAGACTGGGTAATTTATGCAGTGTGAGAACAGACTAATACATATATATTCTTAATAACAGACTTATCAGATACATATTTTGCCCATATTTTTGTCCATATTTTCATCTAATTCATGGCACATCATTTTGATTTATTTAAAATGTCCTTTGAACAGCAGATATTTTTAATTTGAACAGCAGATATTTTTAATTTTGATAAAAGTAAAACTTATAGATTAAATTTGTTTTATTATGTGTGCTTTTTTGACTGGAAATTTTTCTGCCTAACCCAAGATCATGAATATATTATTTGATACTCTCTATAGTTTTATGTTTTACATTTAAGTGTCAGATTGTTTTTGCATGAATATTCAAAGATTGAAGTCTCATTTTCTTCCTAAGGTCATTATTTCTCCATTTCATTGCCTTCATCCCTTTGTTGAAATTCAGTTGACCATATCTGTTTCTAGATTCAGTATTTTGTTCAATTGACTTATCTGTCACAACATGCTAATTCTGTATTGTTCTGATTATGGTAGACTAATAATAATTTTCGCAATTAATTAGTGTGAGTCATCCACTTTGAATAATTGAATACATGAGCTCACCCAGGAAATGGGGATAGAGTAGAACAAATCGATAACCCATACGGTTGGGCCCTAAGAAACACTAATACTCACAGGGTAGGTTTCATGTTACCAAAGCACAGGGCTCTCTCTCTGTTGTTTATTACTATATATTCAGTATTTAGCAAGATGTCCAGTACAAAGGATTCTCTCATGAGATATTTTATGGTTGTCAAAAATACAAAATCAATTGGGATTTGTTTGTTTCTGTTTCTTTGTAACTTCAGAATTTAGAGATGTTTTGAAAGAGCTGCTTCTAAGTTAATGATTAAATAAAGTTTGAAACCCAATCACAATAGACACATCTCAGGCCAGGTCAGAACTTTTCTAGCTTGTGACCCTGGATATTTTGCTAACCCTTTTTAGTATTAATATTCCTCATTACAAAATGTGATGAAAGTTACACCTACTTAGCTAGTTTGTTTAAAGGATGACATCTATTAACTTATCAAAAAGTTTAGAAAATTAGATGGCCACATAGTTCATATTAAGTAAACAATAGCAATTTTTATCAGTATCATCATTACCATTTTCATACCCTTTAGCATCAGTAAATCCTGATGTAAGAATACCCTCCTTCTGTGGAAGAAAAATGAAGAATAATGGTAATGGTAAGTGCTAGTGCTTTAATGCAGAACTGCAGATGGTCCCTGACTTAATGATATCTCAACTAACAAGTTTTTGACTTTATGATAGTGTGAATATGATATGCATTCAGTAGAAATTGTACTTGGAATTTTGGTCTTTTCCTGGGCTAGCAACATGTGATAGGATACCTTTACAAAGCATATTCAACATTTTCTAATAAAACAGGCTTTGTGTTAAATGATTTTGCCCAACTCTTGGCAAATGTAAGTGTTCTGAACATGTGTAAGGTAGTCTAGGCTAAGCAATGATGCTCAGTAAGCTAGATGTATTAAATGTATTTTTGACTTATAATATTTTCAACTTAAATGGGATTATCAGGAAGTGACCCCATTGTAGGTCAAGAAGCATGTGTGTTTTCTTCAGTGGTGGTGAGTGAGCTGCTGCTTGTTTTCTACTCTTTCTCTGAATCAGTACCAATGTGTCAATCTGTTTTGTTTTCTGTTCTCTTCAAGACACCACCATTGAATTTATCATTGGTACTTTCCTGTCCCTGAGACTGTTAAACAGTAGTCTACACCAATTCTCCCTACTCTTTGCAGGCCTCATGACAAGCAAATGAAGCTTACTGTCGGTAGTGATTTGGGGGTTAATTGGACAATTCACGAGTGAGTTATAAACGAAGGTAACTTAAAAAGATTATAGAGTTATATGACACTTGTCTGCAACTTTGACTTTCCTATCAAAATAATAAATAGAAAATAACAGAAATTTCAGTAATTCACTTGCATTTCTGATGGTGACATTCACCAAACTCCCTAAAACCACACTCAACCATTTTCATAGACAAACATCACTTGTCTGTGAGATAATTTGTGATTCTAACTTCTTTCTTTTTACAGATCATATCCAGAAAGCTGAATAAAATACATTTTTGGCCTTAGTAGGCCAAGTTACATTTCTGAAGTGTTAACAAATTAGTGATACCCATTTAATGCAAATTGTTTCTCATCATTGACCAATCACTTTTGGTTACACTTCGAGGCATCAGTGGGTCACAGAGGTGGAAGACATATATGTTGAAAATAATGAGAACAGGAGGTACTCTGGGGAGAAGAGGAGGGATTTCTGACTTTGACATGTAACTAGTTGATACGTTGAATCTGTATTTGTCAAACTATTAGAGGACAAAATTCATCCAGTCTTATATGGAATATCTTTCTAACAGAATACTCATTTTACAGAATAGGAAATCAATTTAAGTGTTATCACTTCCTCTCATCTAGATCATTCCACAAACAACTTTGAAACTTTTTTATGTTCCCAAAGGCCTTAGGCAGCTTCTGCAGCAACCACTGATGAATTTTCAAATCAGAGGAAAATAAGAGATAACACATCCTTTTTTTTTCTTGATATTCTTACAATGTGGTGAGCAAAACGATGACTATAGAGCAGCAAAGGAATAGGAACAAGTAAATAAATGTCAGAATAATTAGGAATAAAACAACTTAAAAGCAACCCGTGGAGAAAACTGATAATTACACTTTGAATTTTTAAAGGCATTTTTACATAGAAAATTATATATTATGTTATATAAACATATGCAAGATATTACATAGGTGAAATACAGCTTCATGGGTCAATATTTTTAAAATATTTTTCTTAAAGTACTCAGTGCTAATTTTTATCATTTCCATGGTACATTTTCATAACAAAGTTCACAGCTCATAATGCAGTTTTGTTTTCTCCTATAACACAAGCAAGAAAGCTTTTAGAACTATTCTTTCCTTTTCTTTCAAGTTCTATAGAAAGTTTTACAGAACAACAACAAAAAGCCCTCTCAGTTACCAGCAAGACTGACTTTCCTCTGCATTTGGTTACTTTTCTTTCTCTGCATGGCAGTAATTTAGAAGTAGAAAAACACTTTTGGCCCAACACTAAGTATTACTTGGAAATGTTTACCTCATACCCATCAATCCATAAAGTACTTTGAAAAGGGATGCTTTATGTCTTAAAACACAAGTGCTACATAATAATTTGTGAAATGAAATAAATCACTGGGTGACCAGCCTTCTCTTTTGTATTCAAAGAGAACCTGAATCGCACTTCATCAGTTATGGTAGTGCAGTCACTATTCTACCTCATGTTAAATGAGAGCTAAACCTCAATTTCTTTCCCTCAGCCTCTTATAATGTTATCAGTAATTTGAGTGCTGCTTTAAAAACAGGAGATGTTTAAAAAGTTAGTCATAATGGAAAAAAGAATGTAGCTAGTATTTTCAGCATTTTCATAGATGACCCACACTTGAATTTGACATTAAATTCTCCATTAAGAACCTTATAAAAATATTTCAGTAATGGCTCTTCTATGTAGGCTTAAAAGTATTTATTCATGAAAAATATTGTAATACAATATAGTAAAAGTACCTGTACCCACCATAATAGGCACTGAGTGTCTATCCTGACGTTACTGGCTTTCCTAGTTACTCTACTCACCTTCCAGTGCTTTTTAAAAAGTTTTATTCCTAGGATTATATTGAGATGTCGGAAAACATATAATGTTCAATACGTTTAGATATTAGGACTAAAGAGAGCTTTAATTATGGTGGCAAAGTTTCTTGTTTATGTATTTATGTTAATGTGAAACTGATAAAATATATCCACACAAATATTTTAAATGTCAAATTTTTTCTAGAATATGTGAAGTTGAAAGTAAACAGAAATCTATAGATCTTATTCATGTTAGCTTCGGGGAATAGATATAAATCTTACTGTCATGAGGAAACTTAAGTAAAACAACTCACATTTCTGTATACCCAGAAAATAATCTATGTTTTTAAGCCTAGTAAAAGTAACACTTAGCACAGATTATTTCATATAGCAATCTAATACATAACAATTTATGTCTGATTAGGCATTTTTGGAAACTACCTCCTACTGCTTTCGATAAGTTAGGATAATATAGTATGTTAAAAATCTTACTCGAAAGCAATTTGTAAATTTACAGATCAAATATCCAATAAATGCATGTAGAATAAAATAAGTGAAAATTACAAAATTATATGATTTTGACTTTCATTGATAATTATATGCCATACTTATTTCCAAAAGAGGCACTTGATATTTTTTAAAATTTTATGGTGAAAAGAAAAATGTGTTCTTGTACCATTTAAGTTCATTTTGTAGGAGGAAAATAAAGAACACCATGGTAGTTAATATGTGGTAATCAAATAAGTTCATCCCTATTTGTAATGTTAATTTACGTTTAAAAGATGGATGGGGCCAGGCGCGGTGGCTCACGCCTGTAATCCCAGCACTTTGAGAGGTCTAGGTGGGCAGATCACGAGGTCAGGAGATTGAGACCAGCCTGACAAACATGGTGAAACCCTGTCTCTACTAAAAATGCAAAAATTAGCCTGGTGTGGTGGCATGTGTCCGTAATCCCAGCTACTCAGGAGACTGAAGCAGGAGAATCACTTGAACCTGGGAGTCGGAGGTTGCAGTGAGCCGAGATCATACCACTGTACTATAGCCTGGGCGACAGAGCGAGACTCCGTCTCAAAAAAAAAAAAAAAAAAAAAAAAAAAAACGGGGGAAGACTCATTCTCTCTCTCTCTCCTTCCCTCCACCCCTACACACACACACACACACACACACACACACCACGTCTTCTGATTTTACAAAAAAACAGTGATGCTTAGAAAAGTTTCATATATCTTGTACAGTTAATTACTGGGAGAGAAAGTACTAGAATCTAGCTCCCCATACCTCTCCTAGGAAAGAAGGTTATAATTTGAACTGAATTTCCACACTCCTCTAGATAACCTTGCAAATGAATACAGCAAGGTCTCAGCCTTGTTTTCCTCTGTTCCGACAAATGTTTAAGCTCCAAGCTTATGTATCCTCACCGGGATCTTAACCCATAGGATCTCATCTCATCCAACATTTCACCCTTTCCAACTTTCCAGACTTTTCTACTTTCTGAAATCATGCTCTGATATCAGCAAATCACCGTCGTGTTTAGCTTGGAAGGGTCCCTTATGTTTTTCATTTAACTGAACCTTGTTTTCCACAGCTTTCAGTCCTGATTTTGTTGCCCCTTGAAAGAAATGTTTTTTAGTCATTTGGTTTGGTTTTCTTTTTCCTCCCAAGGTACCTTAAAAAGCACAGGTTTGCTGGTGGGCTAGGTATTATCTTACACCCTGGCTGCTGCTGCTTCCAAATTTTAGCACTTTTCCTTCAAACACCTTTTGTCGTGATAACTTAAGTATCTTCAGGCTAATTGTACTCTATTGCAAGTTTTCAGAAACAAGCCAAATAGGTTTCCCTGCACTGCTACTAGCATTCGTGCTTAATGACTGATGGATGAAAGCAATTCACCTGAAACTCTCGCCTGTTATTTGAAATTTGAAATGTTCACCTTAGTAATCTTTGACTTTATCACCCCCATATCTCTTAACATATAGAATCAGATCCTAGATTCTGACACCATTCATTTCACCGTCCTTAACCTTTCAATTTTAAATAGACTACTCTGCATATTTTTCCAGTTTATTTACTTTATCTAGTGAGACCATCTCTGGATTTTGTTTGTTTGTTTGTTTGTTTGGACAGAGGGACAGAGTCTCACTGTCACCTAGGCAGCTGGGGGTGCAGTGGCACCATCACCGCTCACCACAACCTCTGCCTCTCGGGCTCAAGTGATTTTCCCATCTTAGCTTCCCAAATAGCAAGGGCTACAGGTATGAGCCTTGGTGCGCTGCTCTAGTGAGACCATCTTAATAAACATTTGATTCACTTGAGTCCTCCATTGGCCAAAACAATTTTCTCTAACCATCTCAAAATCTTTATCGATTTACGAAGTATTCCCTCTCTACTTTATTTAAAGTAAGGTAGTCATTATTAAAGTCAGTCATTGTCACTACTGAGTACAATTATCCCTTGAAACTTTACTTACAATATTCTTTATTGGTTGAAAATATGTCATACAATTATTTGTTTATTCAGGGCTGCCTCTGGTTACTTCAGTGCAAGCTCTCTGAAGACAGAGATTTTTCTCTCATTTCCCATTCCATCCCCAGGGTTTGGCAAACAGTAGGCTATGTATTATTTATTCAATTATATATATAATTAAATAAATGAATGAACGAACCAGTTGTCATTTTCACTCTACTGTATGTATTAAGATTTTGATACTATTCTACATTTATATTTTAGTTATACTTAAAACCATACGCTACTGTTTTAATTATGGCTTAGTATATTACACATCATAATTATTTTAGAACAATGTATAGTTTATTTTGCTCTTAAACTTGATATTTTGAAATAATAATTTCCTTAATTATTATTTATCAACAATACTCGTGTAAGGTAAAGATATTAGAAGCATAGAAGCTAATATTGAAATTAAACATTATTCTTTGAAATTGCATTATATTCTCTTTAATAAATTTTGCTAATGCAAATTATGTACTCTGAAAAATTAAACACATTCTTGTCAGGCTAAGTAAGAGACTAATAAATATAGTATGTAGCATTTATTTTTATGACCTCATTGCTTATCCTGAAGTATATATTTATACATATTTCTTTACATATGCAAGGTTACACACGGTAAACTTAATGGGTGATTCAAGCGATTTTTAAAGCTTTTCTTTTTTTTTTAATCTAAGTGAATTTCACTTACTGCACAAGTTTCCTGTAAATCTAGCCTCCATATACATGCAATTCCATTTTTTCTGAATTGTAACAATTACAAGGCCAAGGATTTGGCAAAGCTTAAAGACAGATTGCTGTTTGCCTTAAAAATTCAAATTTCCTTGAAGTAAAATGTGCTTGCTTTAGATGAAAAATAAAGACATAGCCCAAAATATTTGGATAGGATAATATTGTACAGATACAAGAAATTATTAAATAATAACACTTGGAGTTACATTTATAATAATATGGTACATAAATACAACAGTTGAGTGAGGTTGTTTATATGGAGAACATTTATTCCATTTCAAATTTTTCTTGTATCCTACAACAGTGAATGTAATTGTATAGATGTTATTATCCAGGAAACTGTTCATAGTTTCTATGCTCTCGTCATATTCTTTGAGTGACTCTCCTTATTTATCATTATAGCATCTCCTCATCTTTTCTATACTCTTTAAATCCTGCAGATAATCTCAACTGTATCGACTTTCATATTGAGAACTAGTTAATTGTCTTTTACTGTCCTCCTCTGATTCTGGCCCATGTTCTATGGCACAATACATTTCACAACCAAATGTTTACTTCAGGTATTTAATCTAATCAAGACAAAAGAGTTTAATTTCTAAGTGAAATCTGGATTCCTCAGTAATCCTCCTCCATTATTTCAAAACTATCATAATAGGCTGTAATGACATGTACTAGAAATTGAAATGAAATAACAGGAACAATAATCATAATAAAATGTATTTAATTTGTTTGTATTGCTGAATTTGTTCCAGGTATGCTCTTTCCATTGGTTTATTTAATATTATCAAATATTATTGGCTAAAATACAATTTCAATTCTCTAGAAAGAATGTCCAGTCACAGAGAAAGTCTAGCTCCACAGATCTCATAATGCTTGTGCTATACTGCCCCTTTCCATGTAGAAGCAGTGAGCTTGATTTACTGGTACGTTGGTACAGTGTTTCAGTGAGAGTTAGGGTTTGGTGCAATATTATTGGTGCTTTTAATGGGGAGATAAAAATGAAAGAAAAGTAAAACCGTGGAGAAATAAGACAAAGAATGTAAATGGGAATTTCATAGACTCTATGTGCATATGAAATGATCCAGATTTAATGTTTCTCTTTTAACATGTAACTTAAGGATTTGTTGAGTATTTGTAAAATATTTGCAAAAGTAAATATCTGGAGTGGTAGTTATACTGTTTATAATTCCTATAGCATCTGCTTTTTAAAAACACAGAATACACTATTTTAAATAAAATATACATTAGAGGAATAACATTCTCAATAAATAATGTCCATTATATTCCTGTAGTATGATTTTTTTTTAGCAGAAATAAATTAGCTTCCTCAATAGCTGCCTTCTTTTCAATCAGGAGCCCAAAATGTAACTTTTTATTCTACACTGTTATTTTCTTTTTCTTTATTTTTATTTTTTACTGTACTTCAAATATACATGGATACACACACCTGTACACACACACACACACACAAAACTCAATTCAGTGAATCATGCCAATTGTCCTTGTACTACGTAGAACAGCTTTGTAGTTGAAAGAACCCAATCCTGGTGGCATCTCTTTATATTATTAAGTCCCTGTCACATTATATTGCAATAGATCTGTTGACATGTTAATCTCCCACACTTGATTTTTTGAAAACAAGAGGAATAAAAAAAAAATAAATTTACCAATAGCCAAATTGGTATTATCTATGGCATGACAACAGATATTACATTTTATTTTCTTCTGCAATTATTAGCTCATCCAATTTTAACTTTACATGGTTTCCTGGGTTAAGAACTAACCATCCTAGTTTTAGTCAATATACCACATTCTAGTGTTCTACCTAAACATTTCACTGTAATATCCCCTCCCCAAGTTGAGAGCTCACATGTGGTTTCTAAATTTACTATTTATTTATTATTATTATAATTTATTATTATTATACTTTAAGTTCTAGGGTACATGTGCACAGCGTGCAGGTTTCTTACATATGTATCCATGTGCCATGTTGGTGTGCTGCACCCGTTAACCCATCACTCACATTAAGTATCTCTCTTAATGCTATCCCTCCCCCCTCCCCCCTCCCCACAATAGGCCCCGATGTGTGATGTTCCCCTTCCTGTGTCCAAGGGATCTCATTGTTCAATTCCCACCTGTGAGTGAGAACATGCGGTGTTTGGTTTTCTGTCCTTGCGATAGTTTGGAGAGCTCACATGTGAAATATACTCATCCCCAAGATGCCTGTCTATTGTCTCTTGAGAGGTAATAGCTTCCATGTTGAATTTTCAAGAAATGCTCATAGAGGCACTCTCTTAAGTGACTTGACATCTATTCCTTATGGTCACTACGGTTATATAGCAGGCTACCCTAGCAAAAACCAGAGTCACACAGGCTCTTCTGTCATTTATTTTAACTTGGTATATATAGAGAGCTGTACTCACAAAAGGTACCGATAATTTTCATGATAATGACAACATGTATTGTTTTTCTAAGCAAAAATCGAGTATTTGGGAGTTGAGTATGATAACTTTTGCCCCTTCCATTCTTCCCCATGCAGTGTTACATTTAAACTCGGTGACTTTTTTATAATTCGGGAAGTAAAATTGCTCTGAGCTTTAATTCTCTTGTTCAGCATATATTGATTATATATTTGTTTGTTTTGAGATTAAATACAACCAGAGGAAAGATGACTTTCCTTAGAAGCCTTTGAACTGAAGTATTATAATTTTAAAATATGTAAATAATTTTCAACTTGTCTTAGTTTGCAAATGTTTATAAAATATTATTTTATACAGCAGTGCACACTTGAGACTTTTCAGCTTCACAAAGGATCAAAAATCCAAATTTACTTTCATTATCAACTCTCAAAAGAAATATATGTCATCAGTGTACTTAATATTAAAAATTACCCAATCCTAACTGTCTTTTAAATGAAATCAGAGCATATGGTAAAACCTACCTCCTATTTTTCTGCTGTATATTTAAAATGTGTGTAAATTAATAGAATTATCTAAGAAATGTTTTAATCAAGTTTTCTGCATTATATTTTGTTTAAATGATATTTGTTGAGGCAAAAACAGTTAGTATTAAAATGCACTAATAGAATCTAACACTTAAATATATTAATTTCAAAGTATCACAAATGATAAATACCAGTTTGTGCATATGTCAAGAGACACTGAAAGTTAAAGAATTAAAATGTAAATAGGAAGAAAGGATGTACATTTTAAAATACTTATTTCTATGGTAATAAATTAAAATAAAAGGCAGGAACAGTGAAATTTTATCTCAATATGTCATATTATTTAATTTTCAATATGATTGCCATCTTTTGAAGTGCTATTGATTATAGATTTGTTAAATTCAGCATTGTTGTGCAGTATGTATATTTCCACAATTCAATGTGTTTTTTAAAATGATTTTTTTCTTCACTTTCTCTTTCAGAACCACAAGAAATATATCTGAAAAGCAATTCAAGGCTAATGTAACAACAAGGTTACAAATCTAAACATACAAGTCAGAATAGAAAAGTTACAGTTCTCATGGTAACATTATATCATCAGCATTATATGGCCTGCACAATAAAATATGTATTTAGAAACCTAACTGGTAATTTAAAATACCACATGTTATATATATTAAATGAGGATAAGTTAACATTCCTAAGAGAGCCTTAGTTTACCAAGTTTTGTATATACATGCCTTAAATTAATAACATTGTACTATTAGAAGGTTCCGATCTACAGTTATAGTCACCCAATTCTTTTCCCCCTTCCTATGTGTTCGTGGATTCACCACTGTAAAACTGAGTACAAAGGATTGGAAATGTGTTGAGATGATAGGTTTTATGCATTATAATATTAGCCTCAGCATTCTTTCTAGGATATTGCTCTACTATTTTATGATACTGTGGTAACTCTACATCTGTTAAAACAACAACAACAAATTAGATGGGAAGCCATATCACTAGTGTATCAAGATGCAAAGCTTCCCTTCTTGAATTCTGAGTAAAACATTTATGAACTTATTTAAATAATAATGAGGTGGAATCCTCATAGTGCCATTGTTTAAGAATTATGCCACATACGTAATACTAGACAGACTCCTCATTTTAGGAGACCTAAGTTTCCAGCTGAGAACCAGATTCCATGTCACACAGACCAGTCCGGGTTATTCAACTTCAGGACACACTGACATAGATGTATCTAGTTTTTGATTTATAAAAGTGTTTGTTACAAAAAACCTTTTGATAAGCAACCTTATATGCAAGTGGGTATATAAACATATACATACATATACTATACCATTAATATTTCAATAGGGGATTTTTCCAAATCTGATGGTATCAGAATGAATTTATGATATCATTTCTAACATATAGGCAGTATATTTATAGTCTCACTCACATGAATCTGCATATGTAAACTAAATTAAATTTGTAGAGAAATGTTTATTTTTGGAAAGCTTTGAATTAGAAGTGTTTTCATTTTTAGGTTCTGAAGATGTGTTGAGTGCTCAATGAGGTGCATGGTATTGGAGACAATAAAAGTCACAATTTTTATGGGATTAGGATTGAAACCCTTGGCTATTTTATTTTCTGGCCAACTTCAGTTATAGCCAACATAAATATGCCTACTGTTTTGTGTTCCTTGTTTCCCTTCTCTACAATGAATGATCAGGGTGTAAAAGGTTATATGTATTCACTTTTAAAAATATAATGTATACCATATGATTGCAGAAAGCCAAAAAATAGGATGCCCTTTTTATAGGTCTCAGTTGCATTTTTTGGAAATATTCAAATATGCAAGAGCTGCCAGGTGTGTTGGCTCACATCTGTAATGTCCACACTTTTGAAGTCTGCGGCAAGAGGATCGCTTCAGACCGTGAATTCAAGGCTATTGTGAGCTATGATAGAGCCACTGCACTCCAGCCAGGGTGACAGAGTGAAACCTTGATTCAAGGCTGCTGTGAGCTGTGATAGAGATACTGCACTCCAGCCAGCCTGACATACTGAGACCCTGATTCTAAGCTGCTGTGAGCTATGATAGAGACACTGCCCTCCAGTCAGGGTGATAGAGTGAGACTGTGTTTCTAAAAATACATTTGTGTGTATATACATTTGTCTGTATATCCATACACACACTAATGAGCATTTATTAAATACTGTTGCTGTCTCTGCACATTACTCATGACTCTGAGTGAGGGCAGAAATGCAAAAGAAGCAATCCAGTCTTTAGATGACATTTTATTTGGAAATTAAATTGTATAAATTACTGATTGAAATTTAAATTAGCAAAAACCAGACTGGCTCTTTCTTCATCAAAAAAATTTAGAACCGTAAATATCCCAGTATCTGTGAAGCACTGGTGCAGTGTCAGTATGTCGTAAGTTACTGAAAAGCCAAGTACCCCATGTGTACTTAGTAAATCCTGCTATGTGAAAATATTTTCTATAAAGATAATGAAGTACTGTTGTAATATTGGATTGATATGTAAAAAGATGCCCTTTAAAATGTTCAAAACTTGGTAAGGATCTTTAACTATAATCCTCTATACCACTGAACTTCTTAGATATTAAGTTTTAATGCCACCATGAAAACATTAGTGTAAAAGAGGCTTCTATGGCAACTAGGCTTACAGTCATTTTAGATGGAGTATTAGTTTACTGATGCTGTTGTAGTAAGTCACCACACATTTAGTGATTTAAAACAATGAAAAGGTATTATAATTCCAAAAATAGTCAGAAATCTCTAATAGGTTGGCAGGGCTGAGTTCCTTCTGAAAGTTCTATAGGACGATCTTCTTCCTTTCCTTTTCCAGCTTCTAGAGGTTTCCTGCATTCCCTGGCTGTGGGTCCCTTCTTCCATCCTAAAGGCTGGCAGTTGTGGCATCATCATATCTGACTGTCTCTTTCTATGACCTGTTCCCATCCTCCAGTCTCCTTCTCTCCTTCTGCTTCCATCATCGCATTGCCTTTTTTAACTCTCACTCTCTTGCCTCCCTCTCAGAAGGACCCTTGTGATTACACAGAACTCACCCAGATAATCTAGAATAATATTCCCTTCTCATAATCCTTAATATACTGGCAAAGCAAAATAGCATATTCACAGGACCCGGGGCTTATATTAGGTAACGTTTTCACATATTCTAGGAATTAGGATGTGGATATTTTCGGGGAACTATTAATTCAGCCTACCACAGATAGAAAATGATGTCCAAAAACAAAGCCCAAAAAGAAGGGCAGAGGAGATGGATTAATGCTGGGTGTCTATTTGGTGGAATTCTTCATCTTATTTATGGTATTCTTACTTCTAAATTGAAAATTCTGAATTACAGAATTAGAAATTAGGTACATTGAAGAAGTTCCTCAATCTTGGCAAAACCATGTAAATCTAAGAGGATTAACTGAGAAGAAATTATGACTTACTGTGAATATCATTTAAACACAGAATTAATGTTTTTGGAAGTCTCGTAATTTTGGCTCTCTCCTCATAGAACTAAATGATTATTTTCAGAAGAAAAAAGATGAAATAATGATTCTCATGTGATTATAAAATGAATGTGTGCTAAAGATTTGAATTAACTCATTATTAATGAGGAAACTGGAGGATTGTTGTCCCACTCAATTGAGAACTCAAAAGAACCACAAATTTATATGAAGTAAAAGAACATTAAATAAATTACAAATGAGTGTGGAACTAGTTTTGTAAACTAAATAGAAGGAAGTCAATGGAACATTCACTAGAAAGAGTACATTTGCCTATCTATAAACAATAATTATGTGCATTGCTCTTAGTTACAATTTACAGAACTTAAAATAGCACAAAGCCAATAAAATTTGAGAATCAGATGACTTGGATGAGTGTGCTTTAAGCAATAAATGGTTTTTCATTATAGACAATCTATTATTTTATTTCTTATCTTTTCTCTATTCCAAATGTCCTTATCAAACTAAAGTTCGTTTTACTTCTTTTTGTAGATTCATGCATAGTAAAACTCTGTTAGCAGCATCTAATTTATTCTTTATTCCTAGCATCATCAAAATTGATACAGGGGGCATTATTATTATTTTTAGGTAGACAACTTCATAGTTAAACAGAATTGGTAAACTCATGCTTCTGTTAAAAAGAAAATTTGCTTTATACTATAATTAAGGAGTTTGGCAATTGCTTAGCTTGCCTTGTCTTTTTTGGCCATAAAAATAGCTTAGGGAATAAATAATAACAATTTGCCTCCCTATTCTTGTATAGGGAAACCAATCATTCTAAAGAAGACATGTTCTAATAATGCTCATACTTTAATAAATATGATCATGAGAAGCATACTTCTCCCTCAGTTTCCAGAAGACAGAATGTCTCTGGGCCTCTTTGGAGAGACACTGAGAGGTGAGACTGTGTCTGTACTCTTCGCTGCTAGAACCCACACACTGAGAAAAAGTGGTTGAAGCTGCTCAACAAATATTTGTTGAATGGAGAAAATTTCTGGACACTGGTATTTTATTTTAAGAAATCTATTATCAATGTCACTTTAGATTGTTCAAAACTAATTTAGGATTTTTTATGATGGAATCATAACAACATATTCCACCGTAGACTGTAATTTGGGTTTTACACAGTTTTAAGTGGTTTATTAGTTTACTATTGCTATATATAAAACAAACTACCACAAATTTAGCTGTTTAAAACAACAGCTGCTTATTGGCTCATAGTTTGGGAGGTCGGAAATTTGGAAAGTGGATGTGTTTTCTGCTCAGGTACTCACAAGGCTGAAATCGGGTTTTGACATGCTGCATTCTCAGCTGTAGCACAAGGCCCTCTTCCGAGCAGATTCAGATTGGTGAAAGAATCCAGTTCCTCTCTGGCTACTGGCTGCAGGTCACTCTCACGGCCTCACATGGCCTCCTACATCCTCAAACCAGCCTTGGAAACTCTCTGGGGCTTCAAATCTTCTCAGGCTTTGTATCTCTTTCACCAGCAAGAACCAATATGCTTCTTTGTTTTTTCGATTGTTTGTTTGTTTGTTTTGAGACGGAGTCTCGCTCTGTCGCCCAGGCTGGAGTGCAGTGGCCGGATCTCAGCTCACTGCAAGCTCCGCCTCCCGGGTTCCTGCCATTCTCCTGCCTCAGCCTCCGGAGTAGCTGGGACTACAGGCGCCGCCACCGCAACTGGCTAATTTGTTGTATTTTTAGTAGAGACGGGGTTTCACCCTGTTAGCCAGGATGGTCTCCATCTCCTGAGCTCGTGGTCCTCCCACCTCAGCCTCCGAAAGTGCTGGGATTACAGGCGTGAGCCACCGTACACGGCACTTCTTATTTTAAAGGCCTAACTTGATCAGATCAACACACCGGGGTAATCTCCATTTCGTAAAGTTTACTGTGCTGTGCAACAGAACTTAGTTATGTGGTGGGGGCGGCTACCCCTGATACTTACAGTTCAAACCCACAGGCAAGGAGAGTCAATTATACAGAGCATATACACCAGAGGGTGGGAATCTTGGGGGATATCTTTAAATCTTCCTATTGCTGGTAGCTTAATACATTTCAAACATCTTAAATAGCATTTATAATTTTGGTAATTATTATCATCCATTGCTGTTAAAGATATTTTTTGCGTGATCACTTTTTTTCAAACAGTGTAGGAAATTTAGTGATCCATCTTGGATGAGATTCGAGACTATTATTCTAAGTGAAGTAACTCAGGAATGGAAAAACCAAGCATCATATGTTCTCACGGATATGCAGAATCTAAGCTATGAGGATACAAAGGCAGAAAAAATGTACAATGGCCTTTGGGGACTTGGGGGGAAGAGCGGGAGGGGACGAGTGATAAAAGACTCTAAATGGGGTGCAGTGTATACTGCTTAGGTGATGGGTGCACCAAAATCTCACCAATCACCACTAAACAACTTACTCGTGTAACCAAATACCACCTGCACCCCAATAACCTATGGAAAAATGAAAATAAAAATTTAAAATAATTAAAGAGAAATTGTATTTCTGACTTCAGCAAAAAAGAGACTGTTTTAGGAACAATAGTTGGAAAATAAAATGTCTTCATTTATTTCCAACCTCAATTTTTAAAAATCTCAATTTGAGGATGTTGAAATATTGCTTGACAGAATTTTCTACATTGTTCATAGTACCTTATAACTTAAAATGTTTTCGTAATTACATTTTTGTTTTAAATGTGTGCATCTGATCCAAGCTCACCTCCTTACTTATATTTTTGCCAGCTTCCTCATGTATAAATGAGAATACTAAACTGTATGATATCATAATTATATATACATACTGGTAGCCAAATAGGATAGTGCTCATGCACAAACCATAAGAATCTTGCCTTGCTTTTCAAACACTTGTGAATATCTTATTGTGAAATGGCACAATACATAACTTCTCTGAATATTTAAGCTACTATATTTCTTCATCCCCCCAATCTATCATCGAGTGTATAATTTTTTGTTCTAATTAAAATGTAAATTTAATTGGTAACAGAGTGAAGAAAATCCACTCTAAAGTAATGCCTCATCAATTGGCAAAATATGTCAAGCAGTATAATTTTCAAACCATGATTGCAAAATTACATTTTTGAAGTCTGAGAACAAGTAAAATATAGTTTCTGTAAGATGCATGGGAATTATAATTGTAAATGTTAATTAATCAGCAAACTGACTCGATAATTTGTAAATGAAACACAGCGATGTTTAGGGGATTTGACAGTGCAATATTGTCATTTACATATCTTTGTTGTTAATGTGGGAAATATTGAAATATCATGACAGGTCGAATATGGTATAATGTAAGATAAGGACACTGATGGAAAACAGGAGGGAATTGTCTGTCTTCTGTACTCTTATTGCAACAGCATTTAAAATCATATCTATTTTTGCCAACTGCCAATTCTGTGTCTCAAATGCTTAGAAAAAGTCGCATTATATTATCTTTAAATATCAGCCATCTTAGGTGACCGTTATCTTTAAATACTTCCCTTTTCCTTAGGTCATATAGGTACTTTCGGTTAACATTTTATATTTTGATACAGCTTTATTTTGGCATTTAGCATGGTTCAAAAATTACACAGGTGTCAAAGCAATGAATTTCTGGAGGCTATTTTTTTCCTTTTCTTTTTGTTAAGAGCCTGGGTATTGTTAACATCAACAGGGAAAAGAATTACAGTGAAGCATAAACTGGAAGTGCAGTTTTTGTTCTTTATGGATAGCTGGCAGTAGTTCTCTTAATTTACTATTGTAATAAAACAAAAATGACAATGCTTTTCCTAAAAAGGGAAAACATATTTTCTAATAGTGGATAGGCTAAAGTGGTAATATTTTTAATCACAAATCCCACTTAAACAGCATGATCCCAGATAAATGTATTGGAGTATTTTACTGTGTGAGTTATTGTCTAAGCTCTCAGTTGCCTACTGTAGTGAGAGCAGATGGTTTGAGTTTATATCTTTTGTGCTTCTCGGTTATTGATGTAGATTATATGAGAAGATAATTGGCAGGGTTTTGCACATAATTGATATAAAATGCTGTTTAGGATCTTCTCCGATTGGTCAAGCTTCTAGGACATCTAGGAAAACAATCTTCTGGATTACATATTAAAAGATATAACTTTCAATCATCTGCATGCGAGTGGCAAAGTGCTGTAATGCTTTGTAATTTTTTGTGCATTTCAAAAAAACAGGCTTGGTCTTGTAAAAAATGTTGAATCAGAGCTGAAAAATCACTAATTTAAAAAACATGTTTATTTCCTTTGGGTTTTCCTACACTTCTGTGTAGGAAATAGGTAAAAATATAAGTCCAACTGAAAGAGATACAAAGAAAGTGGTATATTTTAAAGCTATGTTTGTGGCACCCTGAAATACCTTTCTTTAACACAGGCTATTATACACAGGTTATTATAATGATTTCACATATATCATCATCTATCTTGAGGCTTGGAAAACACTGGTAGAAATTTGAATAATGATAGCCCTCATAACAACAACCAGAATTGACACTGCAACACTTCATTAAATAGGTGAAATGTGTATTTGGTTATCTCCTCTTTTCCATGATTTCCATTAATTATCTCAATTATTCAACCCAAGTGTATTCCACACATAACATACTGCGATCATCCTATCTCACAATTTTCAAAATTCTGTATGACACCTGACTGGGAATTTCACCTCCCTTATTTTTCTGCCTATTTTTTAATACCATGTTAGATTTAGAAGCATCAAATAAAAAGGGTGTTGACCCTAGACAGATATTTGACAGATTTTAAATGTGCAGGTTTCAGGAAATTCAAATACACATATACACACATACACACGCTGATAAGTGGATAGATACTCTGATCCCGGTGGCACAATTTCTTAAAACGAATATACTTGATTAATTTTGAAAGGCCAGAAAATTAAATTCAGAAAGATTGACAGAAATAAATATGTGTTCACTAAACAAGTCATGACAAACTGACTTAACATTCAATTGCTATGATTACTATAATAGTGTAGGTCAACTTAAGCCAAATTTTTAAAGTGTCTTATAATACCATTATAGCTAATACTGAAAAATTATGCCATATATATGTTCTAGCTACGAATATTTATACCTTTCATCAATCATACTCAAAATATGATGATTATTAATGTGTCAATTAGTAAAAGACCACAGAATTTTACCTTTGAAGCTGCATTACCAAAATGCGTCTTAATTACTTGTACTCTTATTGTATATATTTTCTGCTTTTCCCAGAAATATGTAGTTATTCTACCTTTTCTTCCATGTTCAGTCTCTAATTTCCCTATATTCTTCCCTGTGGTTGAGCCTTGTTTAAAGTAAATAAGTTAACTGGATTTAAAAAATTATATTATCCATAGGTTACTTTCTATATCTCTTCTTCCTTTAGGTTCCAAAGGTCTCTGAAGAATATAGGCTTCCTTTATCGGCTTTTAAAAGGTATTTACACCTCTTCAACTCCTTTCAGTGTGCCTCCAACCAGAATCTCTACAGTGTAATATTTTTAATGTCTAGTATTAAATAAACAAATCCTTGGGCATACAAAGAAGTGGAAAAATGGAACACAAAGTCTAAAAACATGTAGCTAGTGGAATTAAAGCAAATGATCTGGATGGTAGTTTAACAGAAAAGAATTTTCTCCGTATGCACTGATATAATAAAATAGTAAGGCAACAGAAAAATATAGTTCTCACTTTTGTGGATGCTCCAGGTTAGACAGCTCCACTGGGAAACTCCCTTCTAGGACGATATCCAGAGATCCAAGGTCCTTTCATTTTTCTTTAGCACCTTTACAAGAAACTAGAAAAATGAAGCAGTGAAGATCATGTGTGGAAGTCAGATACTGACTTTTCTCATTTCCATAAAACTCTCGGTTATCCAGAAATCAGTAACACGACCAAGTATAACTACCAGGAAGCTGGAAAATGTCTGCCAGTGGAGTGTTTGGGAAGAATAGAAATAAGCTTTCTGAGCATCCAGCTAATGCCTGGGATACTCTTCAGCCTCTCCTATGGATCCTTCTCTTTTTATTAAATACATGATACAATTTTTTCCGAATTCATGTCCGTAGACTTCTCTTCTCTTTTTACAATCTTTCTTAGAAAGCTCATTCCTACTTCTGTCTTCAAATAGCACATCTATACAGATAATGTAGATATGTTTAAAATTTACACTGGATAATTTTGAACATACCTGGAAGAATAGAAAGTGGTATAGTTTGCTTATTTTAACAGGACAAAATTAATCAGTTCACAAAATCTTGTGCAGATAACTTAAAATTCATATGCATTGATGAGCATGATTTCTCTCACAGTAGAAATCCCGCCATTCTCTTGTGTCTACTTTTGAGCCCTGTCTGATCTTTTCTCCATTTTCTGTCTGATCTTTTCTTCAACTGTGTATCTGACCTCTTTGCCTGGAAACCTTGCAGGGAACTCAAGATCAGTGTGTTCAGAATTAAATTCCACTCTTCCACAAACCTGTTCCCTGCACTTTGCTTCATAAACAAACTAATGACAAACTCCTCTAATTCAAACTAAAAATATAAACTTATATCCACTCTTTTATTCTCTATTGTTCACTAAAATTAAAGTCACTATAATGCCAAATATAATGTGATATCTTAAGGTTTCCTTATAAATTTTACTTCTCCACCTTTTAGTGTATTGAAACTTGCAACTCATTTTTACAAATTTAGAATTCTGAATTTATTTGTGAAATCCTAAATGCTTACATATATATTGAAAAGAAAATTAAGTGTTAAAATTAATGTTTTTACGTGAAGTTTTTAATTGATTACAAATCAATTGTAACCGAAGGATATTGCCTGATTGTTATTCAAGATACAGTTCCATTTTCAAATAAAGGAAATAATTGAATTGCACTCTGTACTCTTTACCTATGATGGAAAGGAAGTTGACAGGCTGAAGTAGGGCCAGGAAAGGATCACCAAAAGCCAAAAAGCTGGATAATAAAGTAGTAGCTTAAGGAGTACCAGAAGAAGCCCACATTATTTAACATGGCAAGAGAAGACAGGCGTTTGTGATAGTTCTCTTTAAATATCTAAGAGCTGTGTTTTGCCAAAGAGAACATGTTTATTATGTGTACCAAAAAGCATAACTAGAATATGCAGTTATAAAATACTAGAAAGTTATAGTTTAATCTGCTTTAAGAAAGAATTTTCCAGCAGAGGTATTTATAAATGAAATGCAGTTTTTACTTTCTTCGTCTGCAACAGAAACAATCCCCAGTACAGAAAATAAATTAGAATAATTTATAAAGCCACCTCTAAACTACAGTTCTATGATTATGTACATCTATATCAATTTAATAATGGATAAAGTGTATAAAGAAATATTTGAAAATAAGTACAGTTACTGTTTCACACTAGTGACTAGAAGGGCCCTAGGAAACCACATTACCAGGTGTTTAGCATGTAACTCTGTCTTCAATGGAGGATGCGTAGAGCAAATAGTACATTTTAGAGAGTTTGAGGACATTGTCCTATGTATTCTAAGTTAACCAGGATATCCAGGAATTGAACTCATCTCTGCACCAAGCGGACCTAATAGACTTCTATAGAACTCTCCACCCCAAATCAACAGAATATACATTCTTCTCAGCACCACATCGCACTTATTCCAAAATTGACCACATAATTGGAAGTAAAGCACTCCTCAGCAAATGTCAAAGAACAGAAATGATAACAAACTGTCTCTCAGACCACAGTGCAATCAAACTAGAACTCAGGACTAAGAAACTCAATCAAAACCGCTCAACTACATGGAAACAGAACAACCTGCTCCTGAATGACTACTGGGTACATAACGAAATGAAGGCAGAAATAAAGATGTTCTTTGAAACCAATGAGAACAAAGACACAACATACCAGAATCTCTGGGACACATTTAAAGCAGTGTGTAGAGGGAAATTTATAGCACTAAATGTCCACAGGAGAAAGCAGGAAAGATCTAAAATTGACACTCTAACATCACAATTAAAAGAACTAGAGAGGCAAGAGCAAACACATTCAAAAGCTAGCAGAAGGCAAGAAATAACTAAGATCAGAGCAGAACTGAAGGAGATAGAGACACAAAAAACCCTCCAAAAAATCAATGAATCCAGGAGTTGGTTTTGATCAACAAAATTGACAGACTGCTAGCAAGACTAATAAAGAAGAAAAGAGAGAGGAATCAAATAGATGCAATAAAAAATGATAAAGGGGATATCACCACCGATCCCACAGAAATACAAGGTACCATCAGAGAATACTATAAACACCTCTACGCAAATCAACCAGAAAATCTAGAAGAAATGGATAATTTCCTGGACACTTACACTCTCCCAAGACTAAACCAGGAAGAAGTTGAATCCCTAAATAGACCAATAGCAGGCTCTGAAATTGAGGCAATAATTAATAGCCTACCCACCAAAAAAAGTCCAGGACCAGATGGATTCACAGCTGAATTCTACCAGAGGTACAAGGAGGAGCTGGTACCATTCCTTCTGAAACTATTCCAATCAATAGAAAAAGAGGGAATCCTCCCTAACTCATTTTATGAGGCCAACATCATCCTGATACCAAAGCCTGGCAGAGACACAACAAAAAAAGAGAATTTTAGACCAATATCCCTGACGAACATCGATGCAAAAATCCTCAATAAAATACTGGCAAACTGGATTCAGCAGCACATCAAAAAGCTTATCCACCATGATCAAGTGGGCTTCATCCCTGGGATGCAAGGCTGGTTCAACATTTGCAAATCAATAAACGTAATCCAGCATATAAGCAGAACCAAAGACAAGAACCACATGATTATCTCAATAGATGCAGAAAAGGCTTTTGACAAAATTCAACAGTCCTTCATGCTAAAAACGCTCAATAAATTCGGTATTGATGGAACGTACCTCAAAATAATAAGAGCTATTTATGACAGACCCACAGCTAATATCATACTGAATGGGCAAAAACTGGAAAATTCCCTTTGAAAACTGGCACAAGACAGGGATGCCCTCTCTCACCACTCCTATTCAACATAGTGTTGGAAGTTTTGGCTAGGGCAATCAGGCAAGAGAAAGAAATCAAGGGTATTCATTAGGAAAAGAAGAAGTCAAATTGTCCCTGTTTGCAGATGACATGATTGTATATTTAGAAAACCCCATTGTCTCAGCCCAAAATTTCCTTCAGCTGATAAACAACTTCAGCAAAGTCTCAGGATACAAAATTAATGTGCAAAAATCACAAGTATTCTTATACACCAGTAACAGACAAACAGAGAGCCAAATCAGGAATGAACTTCCATTCACAATTGCTTCAAAGAGAATCAAATACCTAGGAATCCAACTTACAAGGGATGTCAAGGACCTCTTCAAGGAGAACTACAAACCACTGTTCAGTGAAATAAAGGAGGACACAAACAAATGGAAGAACATACCATGCTCATGGATAGGAAGAATCAATATCGTGAAAATGGCCATACTGCCCAAAGTTATTTATAGCTTCAATGCCATCCCCATCAAGCTACCACTGAGTTTCTTCACAGAATTGGAAAAAACTGCTTTAAAGTTCATATGGAACCAAAAAAGAGCCCGCATTGCCAAGACAATCCTAAGTCAAAAGGACAAAGCTGGAGGCCTCACGCTACCTGACTTCAAACTATACTACAAGGCTACAGTAACCAAAATAGCATGGTACTGGTACCAAAACAGAGATATAGACCAATGGAACAGAACAGAGTCCTCAGAAATAATACCACACATCTACAGCCATCTGATCTTTGACAAACCTGAGAGAAACAAGAAATGGGGAAAGGATTCCCTATTTAATAAATGGTGCTGGGAAAATTGGCTAGCCATAAGTAGAAAACTGAAACTAGATCCTTTCCTTACTCCTTATACGAAGATTAATTCAAGATGGATTAGAGACTTAAATGTTAGACCTAATACCATAAAAACCCTAGAAGAAAACCTAGGTAGTACCATTCAGGACATAGGCATGGGCAAGGACTTCATGTCTAAAACACCAAAAGCAACGGCAGCAAAAGCCAAAATTGACCAATGGGATCTAATTAAACTAAAGAGCTTCTGCACAGCAAAAGAAACTACCATCAGAGTGAACAGGCAACCTACAGAATGGGAGAAAATTTTTGCAATCTACTCATCCGACAAATGGCTAATATCCAGAATCTACAAAGAACTCAAACAAATATACAAGAAAAAAACAAACAACCCCATCAAAAAGTGGGGAAAGGATATGAACAGACATTTCTCAAAAGAAGACATTCATACAGCCAACAGACACATGAAAAAGTGCTCATCACCACTCGCCATCAGAGAAATGCAAATCAAAACCACAATGAGATACCATGTCACACCAGTTAGAATGGCAATCATTAAAAAGTCAGGAAACAACAGGTGTTGGAGAGGATGTGGAGAAATAGGAACACTTTTACACTCTTGATGGGATTGTAAACTAGTTCAACCATTATGGAAAACAGTATGGCAATTCCTCAAGGATCTAGAACTAGATGCATCCCAGCCATCCCACTACTGGGTATATACCCAAAGGATTATAAATCATGCTGCTATAAAGACACATGCACACGTATGTTTATTGCGGCACTCTTCACAATAGCAAATACTTGGAATCAACCCAAATGTCCATCTGTGACAGACTGGATTAAGAAAATGTGGCACATATACACCATGGAATACTATGCAGCCATAAAAAAGGATGAGTTTGCATCCTTTGTAGGGACATGGATGCAGCTGGAAACCATCATTCTTAGCAACTATCACAAGAAGAGAACACCAAACACCGCATGTTCTCACTCATAGGTGGGAACTGAACAATGAGATCACTTGGACTCGGAAGGGGAACATCACACACTGGGGCCTATCATGGGGAGGGGGAAGGGGGGAGGGATTGCATTGAGAGTTATACCTGATATAATGATGAATTGATGGGTGCTGACGAGTTGATGGGTGCAGCACACCAACATGGCACAAGTATACATATGTAACAAACCTGCACGTTATGCACATGTACCCTAGAACTTAAAGTATAATAATAATAAAAAAAAAAGTGAATGAGGGTTAAAATGGAAAAAAAAAAAGAAAGAAAGAAACCAGATCCGTAAAAGGACACATTTGCCCTACTCGAAGATATACTTAAGTAATCTTTATTCAGGAAGAGTATTTTAATGGTGTGGGACTTTATCTGAGAAACACATGTTATTTGCTACATGTTCTGTGAACAACGGTTTAAAATGGAGAGTTTTACTATTTCACATTTTACACATGTGTAAGAATATAACATTGATCATTCTTGGCTATTTTCCACAAAACTCATTTTATACGATATCTGCTGATGAAAATATCTATCAATATTAATATGTACATTTCAAGTAACTTCCTCTAGATAACAATCATTAGATTCATTGCATAAAATTATCCTAAGAAATATTCTGTACTGTCTCAATCTGAGAAACTGAAACTTAACATGTATTTTGGAAAATTTTAAATTAATGCTCTAAAGACTTGAGGAGTATATCCAGTTTACTTGTAAGTTGATGTTAAATATAGATTAACATTACTGCTGAAAATTAATTTATTCCTATTATGCATAGTAAATCCATTAAATATTTATATGTACATTTATAACATTTGTATCATTAAATTTTACTATACAATTTTGAGATTTACTATCCTGTGTATAAAGTAAAATCATAGGTAACAGTATCTTATATAATGAATTTTCAATACATTAGTTATCTATACTCTTAGATAAGTGTAAGAGGATTTCAACTTATACCAGAGTTTAAAT
This sequence comes from Trachypithecus francoisi, assembly GCF_009764315.1. Lineage (NCBI taxonomy): Eukaryota > Metazoa > Chordata > Mammalia > Primates > Cercopithecidae > Trachypithecus > Trachypithecus francoisi. The sequence goes on along the minus strand of NW_022681454.1, from coordinate 172,188,932 downwards.
TAATGGTAGTATAATTTATATTTCCAGAAGAGTGCTTAAATAGTTCTTGAAAAGCAAACAATATGTTTCCCAAATAACAGATTTAATAAAAAAATTTTAATTTATGAATATCTATTGTAATGTTGCCATATATTGCATATGTGGCAGATATATATATATAGATTTACATTTTATATTTGCAAGTTTTCTCTATTAATCTACTTTTCTTAGCTTTTATTTTAATGTCAGCATTTTTATTATTTCAATGTAATTTTCAAAATTATACCCCAAATTGTATATATCCACAGTTCATGTGTGTACATATATGTGTGCATGTTTATGTAACCATATATACATATGAATACACACTAGCATAAAACATAATTTCAAGATAATTATTAAAATGGAAATGAAAAACATAACTACATAACTTTAATGTTGATGCTAGCAGGTGCTTCTAAACACTGTCATCTCCCTGGGAAGCCAGAGTAACGTAGAGGTGAAGACACATTTGAGTACTTTAGTTCATCTTAGCATTGGATATAACACAGGCCAGCCTGTCTTTTGTGCTCTGTCCTTTATCCTGATAGATTTAATATCAAAAGTTAAGCAAAATGTTGTATACTTTACCTTCCCTCTCTCATAATGTGTAAAACTTTCAAGATCTTTATTGATATCATAATAAAATATTTTTCCAACACGGTCATTCTTTCTTATTCAGCTACTCCACATTATACGCTATAATATTCAATTGAAATCTGAAATCTTTACAACAGTGTCAGACACATACCCAACATCTTTCCTTTCTTCCCGTGTCCATTTCTGAATCCAATGAAAAGTTTGTCAAAATATTCTGTGACCATCTCCTGTAACTCTCTCACCTTCTACTTCCAGACTTTTCCCCTTCTCTAAGACCTCACTTGGTGAGTTCCATCTTTCACACTTTTTCTTAAATCTACTTTCAGTTGCTGAGTGTTACGGAGGGTGAGATTCGTTACTGGCATTGTTGTAGAGTTTAGGAGGAAGACTTGAGAGAATCTCTCAGAGATAAAACTGATAGTTCCCCTACACTCAAAGGATTTTATAGAACCAGGAATTCAGGAAAGTGATTGAGTTTGTAAATTAGAGAATGAGATACAACCTGGTCACTCTCTGGGTCCAATCAGCTCTTTGAGAAAGTGAACATCTTTATTAAGATTCTGCTTAAATGTGCATCTGTCTACCAAGAGAACTATTTTGAGTACCTATGCCAGGATCAGTTTCTCTTCTATATGCTGTAATATAACATTGACTTTTCCTATAATAAGAGACTCCCTTTATACGATTTGTTGTAATTATTTGTATGATAGATTATGAACTTCATTTGAAGGAGCATGATATTTATCTTATTTACAACTAAATCTCCTGTCCTTAACAAAGTGATTAACAAATAATAGATGTTCAGTGAATATTTGTTGAACAAATAAATAAACAAATGCCTAAAGAACAAGACTTTTAGCAAATATTAAAAGCTGAATTACAGTGCAAAGAAACAAAAACCCAAGGAGATAAAACCATGAAGCATAAATGGAGTATTTAGATTAGGGTGAGTTCTGGATGAAGAACTCTAGCTTGCATTGTTACTCCAGATTGGCTTTTGTACAATGCTTATAGTGTGACTTGTAGAAAAGCTGTGTTTATAAACCAGGACATGGCACATTCATTAAAAGAGTGATTGTTGAGTCTATTATGAGGCTGGGCTAACTATATGCAAGGATACTGCTCAGAACATGATACAAGGATCTTGGCAAGGAGAGAGTCAATAGTCAGGATAGAAAATAGGCAGCATAATTAGAAATCATGACAAAATCAAACAAAATTGTAGTATCTGTGCTTAAAGTGATACCTGGCACAGAATAGGGCCTCAACCATTATGCATTCAATAACAAGGAAATAGCAGAGACAGGAAGTGAAGAAAGTGTCAAAAAATATAGTTTTTGAGTTTAGTTGTAAACGGAAGAGTGAAAAAGAATTTTAAAAAGAGAGAAAATTTAAGTTCAATACGCTGACATCAGAAACAGCTGAGTACACTAAAAGCCCAGAAAAAAAAAGGCCAATACTTCTACATAGGCCAGGGGAGAACAGAGAGTTAAAAGTCCATGAATACATTCCAAAAAAGAAAAACACTGAGAGAGGTTAAGCAAGTAACAAAACTAAATTACCTTTTAAAAAATATGCCTATGTCTGTTTTCAATAATTGATAGAGCAGAGAAAACAAAAAGCAGACATTCCAGATTGGAGGCTGCTATGATTTGAATATGTGCTCCAAAATGTGTGTAGCAGAAACTTAATCCCCACTGCAATAGTAGTATTGGGAGGTGGGTCTAAGGAGAGGTGACTAGGCAGAGCCCTCATGAAAGTGTTAATGCTGTTATCACAGGAGTGGGCTCTTTATGCCGAAGTGGGATAAGTTCAACCTCCTTTGGCCTCACTGTCACCATGTGGTACCTTCTGCCACATTATGATGCAGCAAGAAGGTCCTCTCCAGATGCAGGTGGCTTGATCTTGGACTTCCCAGCCTCCAGAACTGAAAGAAAGACATTTCTGTTCTTTATAAATTACTCAGTTGCAGTTATTCTGTGATAGCAGCACAAAATGAATGAAGACAGAGGATGCTGGCGCTTTTGTAAAAATAAAACCAGTATGATTTGCTTACATATGGATATGGAAGTGAGGAAAAGGAAAACATAAAAGCAATGACTCCTAGAGCACTGGTTGAGCAATTGTGAGGCTTAGGTTAACAGAATAATATACTGTATTGTGTTGTGTGTGTGTGTGTAAGATAAAAATGGCTTGAAAAGCTTGTGACAGCTATGAAATATTCAAGTGAGACTAAGGGTATAGAAATTATTTCAATTAATATTTCATGGTTTTCAATGCTGACCATTGTCTTCTCATAAAAGTTTTTCTGTTCTTAAACTCATAAATGTAAACTCTTGAATTTTATTTTAGGTTACTTGGATTATACTTTCTAGGAAAATATTTCAAGATAATATGTTGGTATATAATTCTGGAAGCCTTGGGTACCTGAACATGTATTTATGTCTACTTTAGATGTGAAAAATAACTTGGATGGAAATAGTATTACTGTAAAATATCATTATGCCTTCAAAACTCAACTTCATTGTCCTTTTCAAATATTTTTAAAACTTTATTTAAATATATGTTTAGATGACAAAAGTAATATTCACTTGTTTTAGCAAATTCAAATTTATAAGAAAATGAAAAGAAAAATGATTCTACTCCTCCTTTCCAGTCTCAATTTCCAGTCTCAATTTCATTGAGTTATAGCTCAAATACCATGCAATTCACACATGTAAAGTGTAGAACTCAACAGTTTTTATCATATTGACAGATGTATACAACCACCATCACATTTAATTTTAGAACATTTTCATTACCTCAAGAAGAAGCCTCATATCTTCTAGATATTACCCCCCTAATTTCCCAGTCAACCCTAAGCAACCACTAATCTAATTCCTGTCTCTATGGATTTGCCATTCAGAACATTTAATAAAAATGGAAAAACGTTGTAAAGTCTTTCCTGACTGGCTTCTTTTCCTTAGCATAATATTTTTAAAGTTCATTCATATTATAGCATATACTGGTACTTCATTCTTTTATAAGGCTAAATGATATTTTATTGTATATATATCCCTCATTTTGTTCATCCATTATTCAGTTGATAGACATTTGCATTGTTTCTAACTGTTGGTCGTTATGAATAATGCTGCTATGAGCATTCATGCACAAGTTTTGCATGAAGATATATGCATGATTATTCTATTACTCTTGGGTATATAACAAAGAATAGATTGCTGAGTCATATGGTAACTGTATCTGTAACCATTTGAGGAACTGCCAGACTGTTTTCTTTTTTTGAGACGGAGTCTGGCTCTGTCACCCAGGCTGGAGTGCAGTGGTGCGATCTCAGCTCACGGCACCCTCTGCCTCCCGGGTTTAAGCGATTCTCCTGCCTCAGTCCCTCAAGTAGCTGGGATTACGGGTGCCTGCCACCACACCTGGTTAATTTTCTGTTTTGTTTTAAGACAGAGTCTCACTCTGTCGCCCAGGCTGGAGTGCAGTGGCCGGATCTCAGCTCACTGCAAGCTCCACCTCCTGGGTTCCCACCATTCTCCTGCCTCGGCCTCCTGAGTAGCTGGGGCTACAGGCGCCCGCCACCTCCTCCAGCTAGTTTTTTGTAGTTTTTAGTAGAGACGAGGTTTCACCGTGTAAGCCAGGATGGTCTCGATCTCCTGACTTCGTGATCTGTCTGCCTCGGCCTCCCAAAGTGCTGGGATTACAGGCGTGAGCCACCATGCCTGGCCTGCCAGACTGTTTTCTAAAGTGGCTGTATAATTGTATATGCTTAACAAATATTTGTGTATTGTCTGAAAAAATGTACACTCAGGTCCTTTGCTAAATTTTCATTTGCAATTTTTGTCTTTTTACTTTTGAATTTTAACAGTTCTTTATATATTCTTTATAGAATCCTTCACCAGATATATGATTCACAAATGTTTTCATTCATTTTATGGGTTGTCTTTTTTTTATTGACAGTGTCCTTTGAAACACAGAGGTCATTCTTTATTATTTTAATCATGCTGATGTCAAATTTGTGTAATTTGTTTTTGTTGCTGCTCATACTTTTGGTGTCATTTCTAAGAATCCATTACCAAAATCCAAGGTTATCAATATTTACTTCTATATTTCCTTTGAATAGCTTTATAGTTGTGAAGGTTAGCCAATGGCAAAGTTAAGGAAAAGTCTACAGATTGCCTTTAGTTCTGAAACCAATTTTAAGTTTGGGTGGTTCCAAAAATTATGCTCAAGTATGATAATTTGCAGGAAGACCTCGCAGGATGCACTGAAAGCTGTTATAATCATAGTTATGGTTCATTATAACTGCGTGATACAGATTAAAATCAACCAAGAGGAGTTGGAATTAGGGCAAAGTCCAGGAAAGCTTGAAATGTAGAATTTCAAATTGTTCTATCACAGTGGAGTTAGGACAACATCACTGTCCTGTTATCAACATGGAACAATATATACAGAATACTTCCAAACAGGGAAGCTCACCCAATCTCTGATGTTCAGAGGACTTGGGCCTCTATACCGCTACACCTCGAGCACAGTTGTCTGCCTCCATGACCAATCTTAGCTCCATCCGTTTGGGAGGTTGAGCTAATATCATATAACTCACCTAAAGCCCCATCCAGAGTCACGTTGTTACTATGTGTCTACCTCAAGGACTTCAGGTAAGCAAAAGTGCTCCTATCTTGACATCCAAGAATGTGAAAATTACCTCCTAGTATCAACAACTGGACCGCTTTTTGAGCAGGGTTGAATTGTTTACTATATAATATTTTCAACTCTTACATTTATATTCTTTTCTCTTTTTTTTTTCTTTTCTATTTTATTTTCTTACTTTTCCTTGCTGGAACTCACAGTGAAGTTTTAAATAGAATTGGTGTGAATGGACATGTTGTCTTGTTCCTAATCTTGGGGTGAAAAGCATTCAGTATTTTACCTGTAAGTATGATGCTAGCTGTGGGTTTTCCATAGATGTTCTTTATCAGATTGATAAATTTATCTTCCATCCTAATTTGTTGTGTGTTTTTATCATATAATTGTGTTGAATTTTTCAAATGTTTTTAATATGTATAGAAAGATAATCATGTAGTTTGTTTTATTCTATTGATAGAGTAATACTGACATCATAGAATGAATTGAGAAGAGTTCTTTCCTTTATATTTTGGAATATTTTGTGAAGAATTGGTACTAATATTTCTACAAATGTTTGGTAGAATTCAGCAGTGAAGCCATCTGGGTCTGAGCATTTTTTGTTTTGTTTTTTGTGGATAGTATTTTTACTTCTATTTCCATCTCTTCACTTGCTTTTGTCTATTCGAATTGTCAACTCCTTCCTGAGTTCATTTCACTGGTTTACATATTCATATGAATTTTTTCATTTTATCTAAGTTATCTAACTTTATGATGTACAACTATTCATAATATGCTTATACAAAGCTTTATTTGTGTGGGATCACTCCCCATGTACACTTTTATAAGAAGGTTGTGTGAAGACACACAGACACACAAGGAAAAGGCCTATTTGAAGACAATGGCAGAGACTGGAGTCATGCTGCCATGGGTCAAATAAGGCCAATGATAGCTAACTACCACCAGAAAATAAGAGAAGCAAAGAAGGGTCCTTCCCTCACATCTTTAAAGGACGCAGGGCTCTGCCAACACCTTGAGTTCATACCTCCATCTTCCAGAAATGTGAGAAAATAAATGTCTGTTTTTTTAAGTCATCCAACTTTGGGTTAATTTGTTACAGTAGTACTAGAAAACTATTTGGTGCTGGAAAATGGGGTGCTCTTTTAATAAATAACTACACATTAAAATAGACTTTGGAATTGGATGATAAATAGAGGCTAAAATTATTCCAAGGTGCACAAAAGAAAAAAAAATCTAGATTTTCTCGAAAAGATTGTTGGTAGAAATATAAATGTTAAAGGCAATTCTGTTGTGGGTTCAGAAAGAAGTGAAGAGAGCATAGAGGAGGCTTCTATCTTCTAAGATGATTCATATATCAACATGAAGAGAATGCTGCTACAACATGAACATTTAAGGTGCTTCTGTGGAGGTCTGAGATGGAAGTGAGGAATATGTTACTGAACACTGAAGGAAAGGCAATCCTTTTTATAAAGGCAAAACACCAGGCTGGATTACATTCTGTTATTAGATGGAAAGTAGAAGTTGTAAGTAATAAACTTAAATATTTAGCGAGAAGATGTCTAAGCAAAATGCAAAAGGTGTGATCTGGTTTTCCCTGCCACTTATGGTAAAATGTAAAAAAAAAGAAAAAAAAAGATAAATTGGTGAAGGAACTGCTAAGCACAAAGGAAGCAGCACTAAGTTGATATAGAAAATTATCAGCCTATCCCAGAGGTGTGCTTATAAACAGGGCCACAAGTATGACTGGAAAATACTAATGCTGAGGAGATCGTGTAATTTATAAGTCCAATGAATTATCTCAGTAGAAGCCAACAATAGCGATGGGTTATTCAAGAAGGATTTGTGGAAAACCTTCTTTTGTCATGTCATGGATCTCCTTGATTTCCACAGAAGACTGACAAGAATTTTGAGAATATTGTATCAGCAAAAACACTGCCATCTTAGATTGAAGAGGGCAGACAGAATAAAATTGAGAAAAACTATCAGACTTCTAGGATTCTATATGCAGGAAACTGAGAGCAGGGGCACTACAGCCATAGGTCAAGGCAATGAGACCTTCATGGCCTGAGAGGCTGGGGCTCATGTGGCCTGTGTAGGACCAGAGCGTGCCACCTCCAACCAATGAGTATTATTTGAAGGCATTAAAATCTAATGGAATTTTTACCTTATTGATTTTGGACTTTCTTGATCTGTAACCTCCTTTTTTCCTTCCAATTTCTGCTTTGTGGAATGGGAATGTCTATTCTGCACCTGTCTCACCATTATATTTTGGAATCATATAATTTGGTTTTTAGTTCGGCTTATCCACAGATGAAAAGAAATTGTTCTCAGGATAGATTGTACCCAAAGTCTTGCCCCTATTTGATTTAGATAATTTGGATGACGAGATTTGGAAGTTTTTCAGTCTGAATCCAGATAAAATATGGGACTTAGAATTAATGATGCCGTGAGTTAAGACTTTAAAGAATGTTGGGATTGCATGAAAGCATTCTACACATAGAATAGATATAAATTTGGTAGAGGGTGGGAAGAGAATAAACTCTATTCAGTTGAATAGTGGCCCTTCAAAATTCATGAATGCCCACAACCTCCTAATTTGACCTAACTTATAAACAGCATCCTTGCAGTTGTAATTTAAGATGAGGTCTTATCTTACTGAAGTAGAATGAAACCTAACTCCAATGACTAGTGACCTATAAGAAGACCATATGTAGACAAATAGGCAGACACAAGGGAGGAAAGGCCTTGTGAAGATAGAGAAAGAGATGGGATTTACGCTGCACAAGCCAAGGGATGCCAGGAATTTCCCCAAATCACCAGAAACTAGAGGAGGCAAGGAAGAAGTCCTTCTTAGTACCTTTACAGGGAGAATGATCTGCCAATATCTTAATTTTGCACTTCTACCCTCAAAGCCTTTTGTTTTAAACCATCAGAGTTTGAGGTAATTTTATGACAGTTCTAAGAAACTAATACAAAAGTTTCTACTTATCACTAACTAATTGTTTATTTCTCCTTGTATTACTATAAGTGTTTGTTGTCTATATATTTGATGGCTGTTTTTGCTCTCTCTATATTTGGTACATGTGTGCTTAAATTATAAATTGTTTTGTTTGCTCTCTCTCTCTCTCTCTGCTGTTTTTTTAATGTCTATTTTATCTGATATTTTTGTGTTCACTCCAGCTAATACTTCTAGGTCATTATTAGTCCATTTCTCATTACTATCATTGCCTCTACCCTGACCCTCTGTAGTCTTAACAGTCTATCCTCAACAGTGCATTTACAGAGATCATGATAAATGTAAGTCAAACATTGTTAGTATTCCACTCAAAACTTTATAATGCTGTGATGGTTAATTTTATGTGTCAGTTTGGGTGGTCTAAGGGCTATCTAGGCACCTGGCGAAACATTATTCTGTGTGTGCCTGTGAGAGTGTTTGTTTCCAGAAGAGGTTAGCATTTGAACCAGTAGACTAAATAAATAATATCTACTCTCATCAGTGTAGGTGGCCATTATCGAATCCATTCAGGGCCCAAATAGAACACAAAAGGTGGAAGAAAAGAAAACTTTCTCTCTTTTCTTGAGCTAGACATCTTTTCCTGCCCTTGGACGTTGGAGCTCCTGGCTTTGGGGGCATTTGGACCCTGGGACTTATACTAACCACACACCACCTCCAATTCTCAGGCCTTTTGTATTCAGCCTGGTTGCCCCACAAGCTTTCCTTGTTCCTCAACTTGCAAACAGTATATTATGGGACTTCCAACCTCCATAACTGTGTGAGCCAATTCTCATAAGAAATCTCCTCTTATGTGGCAATGTATACTCTATTGGTTCTGTTTCTCTGGATAACACCGACTACTACAAATGCCTTGCCTTTCTTTTTTTCTTTTTAACCAAAGAAAGAATCAATGTCTATAAATAGTCTGCAAGACATCCTTATTTGGTCCGACCTTGCTCTTCTGATATCCTTTTCTAAGATGTTTCCCTATTTACTCTGCTCTGCCACATTTGCCTCCTTGTTGCTACTGAAACACAGTAGGAACACACATAACATAGAGTCTTTGTTGTAATTATTCCTTCTGTCTAGAATAATACTCTTCTACCATTAATTCCCATGGCTGTATTTCCCAACTGTGACACATTTCATTTATTCAATATCGTCTACTCTGACTTCTACGATTGTAATAGCTCAACTGATTCTCTTTGCTGATTTACTTATTCATTTCCATTAGTGCCTTTTCTAATGCACTATATAATTTACTTTTTGTAAAGGTGAATTATTTATTGCCTGTCTTCCAAATACGCCCCAAGGAGGTAGAGATCTTTTTTTTTTTTTACTTGATGTATTCCAAGGGCCTAGAGTACTACCTGCACATAGTAAATCTCAATTGATAAGTATTAAATGAATGGAATAATTGTCTGCTACAGTTTCTTCTTCTTTATGTTTCCATGTTTCTATACATTGCTCTATTAATGTAACTTTATTAATCTAACTTTTTTTTTAGATACAGCCTTTCACTATCATCGTCAGTTTTAGACCACTCTTTCCTGGTGGTAGTTTATTTACACTTAGATTTGGATGGAGAAAAATAGCAGAATTAACAGGTGAATACTTTTTGGTGAAGTACTGTGCCTCATGTCACTCTACACTGTTAAGACCAAAAAGAAGGAAGACAGAGAGAGAGAAAGAAGGGGAGAGGAGAGAAAGGGAGAAAGCACTTCAGTACAGAAGTGAAAGGCAGCTATTTCCAAAAGGTACACAACCATTTAGAGTCAGGAGACATATTCTGAGGAATGCAAGAATCACTGTCTTACCTATTTTGATTTTCTGCTTTAGCAATCCCCTTTCATGAGAGGAAGCCTGGGATTTCACATCAGAAAGCCCAAATAGGTTACTCTTAATCTAATTTTACTAGATAGGAAGTTAGCAAAGATTCCCATGAGGCCATATAATTTGTTTCCCCAAAGGTGCTAGAGTTTTGTAATTTTTTCGTAGCATTTTATTTATTTTCATTATATAGATATCATAGCTGGAAGTTGGAGGAAGCCATATCAGGTATTGCTGGCCGCATGGCACAAAAGGCCTAAACAAAACATTTTTATATAACTGCAATCAATGAACATTCACTTTTCCTCTGATTTTATCACACATTTGCAGTTAAAAATTAAAAACCCAGTGAGCCAAAAGTGGACAGTTTCAACCAGACCTGCTGCTATTAGGAGACATTTGAAAGAATCACAAAGAAGTAATTGTAGTCTAAAGGGCACTGCAGGATTTGAAGAGACACTGTCTGGAGAACTCTGATCAGGAGTTTTTATTTTTCTTTAAATGTCAGAAAAATTGATAAAATTCCTCCCGATTCAGCAATTCAGATGGAGAAAAAAGACTTTGAGACTTTGAAAGTCATTGTTTTGCCTATTAAAGAACTTCGTATCTTCAGGGTCCTACATACACAGGGATCTATACACCAATAATTAAAAACAAAAACAACTAAAACTAGAGCAATTCAATTGATGTACTTGTTTCTTTAAAGTCTTAACTTTAAAAAAGAGCAGACTGAGACAGATGTTTCCCTACAATTAGTATCAATCAGTCCTGACACAGAAAATGACCCATTCAATGTGAAAGTGGTTTAGATCGATCAGCAGGGCCTTTTGCTGAGGTGGGACACTGTAAAAGATCAAAAAGTCAGCAAGGGATATGAACAGACATTTCTCAAAAGAAGACATTCATACAGCCAACAGACACATGAAAACATGCTCATCATCACTGGCCATTAGAGAAATGCAAATCAAAACCACAGTGAGATACCATCTCACACCAGTTAGAATGGCAATCATTAAAAAGTCAGGAAACAACAGGTGCTGGAGAGGATGTGGAGAAATATGAACACTTTTACACTGTTGGTGGGACGGTAAACTAGTTCAACCATTGTGGAAAACAGTGTGGTGATTCCTCAAGGATCTAGAACTAGAAATACCATTTGACCCAAACATCCCATTACTGGATATATACCCAAAGGATTATAAGTCATGCTGCTATAAAGACACATGCACACATATGTTCATTGCGGCACTATTCACAATAGCAAAGACTTGGAATCAACCCAAATGTCCATCAGTGACAGACTGGATTAAGAAAATATGGCACATGTACACCATGGAATACTATGCGGCCATAAAAAAGGATGAGTTCGTGTCCTTTGTAGGGACGTGGATGCAGCTGGAAACCATCATTCTCAGAAAACTATTGCAAGAACAGAAAACCAAACACCGCGTGTTCTCACTCATAGGTAGGAATTGAACAATGAGATCACCTGGACACAGGAAGGGGAACATCACACACCAGGGCCTATTGTGGGGAGGGGGGAAGGGAAAGGGATGACATCGGGAGTTATACCTGATGTAAATGACGAGTTGATGGGTGCTGACGAGTTGATGGGTGCAGTACACCAACATGGCACATGTATACATATGAAACAAACTTGCACGTTGCGCACATGTACCCTAGAACTTAAAGTATAATAATAAAAAAAAAAGATCAGGAAGTAGTACAGTAAAATTTTGCGTAAAAAGACTAGAAAAGGCGAAGAAACAACAAACAAACAAAAAACCAGTTTCCTGCACCTGGGTAAATGTCTTAGTAATTTCTTTCAGCAGAAAAATTGATAATGAACATACAAAATATACTGTAGTTTGTAGTTTGATGTGAGTGCACTAGATGTTAAACCATTTTCATCTGTATATTCTTGGGTTCAATTCTCATTAAACAACTGGTGAGCTGCTAATGCTGCTCTTGTTGTAGGGTATTAAAATAATCTTTCCTATTACTAATAAAGAAGTCCAAACTGAGTGATCTTAACTGACAGTAACCTTGAAATTTTAATATCTAGAATAGGTCGCAAAGAAAGCCTTACTGAATGATGCTTGCACAGGGCTAATTTCCGCTTCAGAATATGTAATATGTCATACTTATGGCATCATTTAACATTACATTTCAAGATACTGCCCTGTGTATTGACTTAATACTGATAAAAAATTTATTTCATTCAGTTATTCACAGAATATATTCTTATTTCTGGTTGTGTTCAAAATGGTGTTGCTTTGAAAAATTACATGCAAACTTCATTTTTCATTGAAAAATAATTATAAATGGATAATCCAAATTATTCTTAAAATGGCCACCAATAGATAGCTACTCATAAGACTGCTGTGTTTTGCCTTCCAATTTTTTTCCTTTATATTTCTTTACAAAATTAATTATATTACTTATGAATATGTTCTTTTCTCATTAATTCTAATATCATATATTTTGCATATGTTGAAATGCTTATAATACATGACTTTAGACTTCTATGCTACCATATTTAATAGATAGATTAACATTTATGCAACATTTTACTTATTTTGGGGCAATAATGTTCTGTGTTTTAAGCTACAAGTTATTTTTAATTATAACCTCACAGATGGTAATTTTCTTAAGATATATTTTGAGAGCTTAAATATATGAACATTAAAATAACTGGTTAGTTATATCCCAATTGCCCCAATAAAGGGGTGTCCAATGTTCACATTCAGTTTATTAGAGTAGTTATCTCAGTCCACCCTGAACAATATTTGGTATTATAATAATAAGTTATTTTCTAACTCAATAGGAACACATACAGAATCTCATTTCTTCTTTAAGTTGAATATCCTATTTCTGGTAAGTTAAATTTATTCTTAAATCTACTAACTAGTAGCTTTCATATTTGGTGAATAATCTGCAGTTATCTTTTGTTCATTACTTTATTAGATTATTATTAATATTTATTATGTTATTTATTTGCAGGTGCTTTTCTGAGCTAGGATAATTGAATTTTAGCTTAATATTTTTGCAAGTCAGTCATTATCCTCTCAGATATACAGTCCTTTACTTCTCATATACAAGAGTTTTAGAAGTGTTTATTTCTTTTCTTTTTCGATTTTTACAGTCTTCTGCTTGGAATATTTCTCCCAATTTGATAAAAAGTCATTAATTGCCTGTTTTTATTCTAATGGTTTTATGATTATATTATTTAAATTTAATTTTTAACATGTTTGGTAATTAGTTTGGTTTAGGCTTGGAGGTAAATTACTCATTTTAATTTTTCTGTGAGCTTCTGGTTTTTATTTAACTTCTTTATGTGACACTGATTTGAATTTGTTACATTTATACTTTATTTTTTCAAACTTTATATTCTTTTTTTTTTTTTTTTTTTTTTTTTTTTTTTTTTTTTTTTTTGAGGCGGAGTCTCGCTCTGTCGCCCGGACTGGAGTGCAGTGGCCGGATCTCAGCTCACTGCAAGCTTCGTCTCCCAGGTTTACGCCATTCTCCTGCCTCAGCCTCCCGAGTAGCTGGGACTACAGGCGCCCGCCACCTCGCCCGGCTAGTTTTTGTATTTTTAGTAGAGACGGGGTTTCACCGTGTTAGCCAGGATGGTCTCGATCTCCTGACCTCGTGATCCGCCCGTCTCGGCCTCCCAAAGTGCTGGGATTACAGGCTTGAGCCACCGCGCCCGGCCAAACTTTATATTCTTGTAGCTACCACATTTTACTTATGCTTTAGTTTTATATATGTATAGCATATTATGTACATTATATTATATTAGCATATATAACATAATATATACATATAGTATACTTTTTATTATAGAAAATTTCAAATACAAAAAAAAGTAAAGAGAATGATGCATTAAACTACAATGACACATTAAACTGCTCTAACAATTGCCAATGTTCTATTGTCTTATCTATTTCCCTCAATTTTTTTGTTCTCATTTTAGACAGATATCATTATTCTTTTTGGTAGTCCAATTTTCCCAAAAAGGAAGCCATTCAAGCTGACTATAGTATCTTTTTGATGCAATCAAGTTTTTTAAATTTCAGTCCCCATAAGATGTTCCAGCCTCATTTTATTTTATTTTATACAGCCCTAGATTTGAACTAAATACTTTTTTTTTTTTTTAAATAAGAGCCCTAGTTCCTTTTACTTGGAGATGCTATTTGCACACCAAGATCTGGGCAATATGTACGCTCACTGCTACTTCCGTGTTATTCTTCTAGGTTCCTTCAGTGGACAGCAATCTGAAGACATTTGGTAAAGGATCATGGCTTTGGACTGATTTCTCCAACTCCAGTTTAATATCACAGGATTCTTCCTTTCCTTCTGACATTACTTATGTTTACTTTCCTACTGCCATAGTGAAAACGCTGGCTCCTGACAGTATCACTAAATTTACTTGTTTCTTCTATCTTACGATGTACACAAAATAGTTCTAGAATCATTTTATTAATAATACCACCAAAAAAAACTAAGTAAAAATCACAACTATCTGGCAGGTTATTTGTCTTAGTAAAATTACACATCTGAATTATGTGCTCCAGATTTTCGTGAATTAATTCATTTTTGCTTGCGGGTGCTTGTATAACGTCGTTTTTATTTCATCTATAGTTAGGTTAATTTTGTACTTTTTTGTAGTCAGTTGTATGTTTTGCTTTTTTAAAATCCATTTGATTCAAATTTACTTTTAAATTATATATTATAGGCATAGCCATGTATCTTCCGAAGATATATAGAAAGTGAACCTTCAAGTATGCATTTTTTTCTAATTGTTAGAAGTTATAGTGATCCCAGGGTGGAATGCAGACTGCAACAAACAAATTTAACTGCATTACAAACACAGGATATAACCTCAGTTGGAGAGTAAGAGAAAAGAAACTGGCTTAAAGTAACTTTGTGAAATCAAGTTCGATTGGATTTTAAAAGTCAAAAACTGGAATAAGTGAGTAAAATCACCAGTGAGTAAATTTGTTTCTCACAGGGGTATAAGTTAGCAATTCTGAAACTACTTTATATGTATCTAGGGATGATTTTAAAGAGTAAATATGCTATGGAAAATGGAAGACAGCCTTCTCAATGTCACAGAAAGAAGTTACAAATAAACAAGAGAAGAATACTGGAATGAACCACACAGTGATAGATTAGTCAGAGACATCAGTAGAAACTCACATTTAACAGAACTAATTATAGCTATGTCTATACATATAGATGAGGGTACTTATCTACATTTCTTCAGTCTGTCTGGCGAGAAGCTACTGGAGCAGTGAACATCTAGCAGCCACAACATACCCAGTGCCCAAATCTTGATTTCTAAATGCCATTCTCCAGTAAAAGGAACCCAGGATTTCTTGGAGAAATGGCTAATGCTAGAACTGAAACCGGGAATATACAGGACACTCCTGGAACACACACTCAAGGAAAAGGTGTATTACGCTTTACCTCCTGGTGTTGTTAGTGGTGGAGAAGGAAAATATCCATATAAATTATTATGATTTGTCCATGCTTTTATTTTTTATTTATATTAATTCCAAGGCATGGACATTTATTTTATTCTTTGGCTTATATTACAATATAGCATTATTTATTTCAGTGCTCACATTATCCAGCTTTGGACATTTGGAGCTCCTTCAAATTGGCCACCATACCCTTTGGCACATGAGAAGGGTTGGGTCATGGGGCCAGGATGCTTTTCTAATGGAGTCTTCTCCAAAAGAAGCACGAGCCTGAGGAAAAGAAAAGTCCCCTCTAGGCCAGGCGCGGTGGCTCATGCCTTTAATCCCAGCGCTTTGAGAAACCCAGGTGGGCAGATCATCTCAGGTCAGGAGTTCGAGACCAAACTAGCCAACATGGCAAAACCTCATCTCTACTAAAAATACAAAAATTAACCCGACATGGTGGCTCATGCCGGTAAACGCAGCTACTCGGGAGGCTGACGCATGAGAATTGCTTGTACCAGGGTGGCGGAGTCTGCAGTGAGCCGAGAACATGCCACTGCACTCCAGCCTGGGCGACAGAGTGAGACTCCGTCGGAAAAAAAAAAAAAAAAAAAAAAAAGCCCCCTCTAGCATAAACTTATTTCAGAAATAACACCAGTGAACAAGTAACCCTTTCCACATTATTTTGAATCTAATCTAAATTAATTCTAATTGTTTTGCTTCTGTAACTGGTAAAAGTTAAAGCAAATATGTCTTAACATGTTTCTGAGCCATTTGATGTAGTTTACTGAAGTGTATATAACACACAAAATCTGCCGATAATGAAAACATACTGGAATGAAAATGATGAGCATCTGCTCTGCCAGGAAAAACTTATATTTTAATCAAAATAATTTTACTTCTTAAATAATTCCTAGAAACATACAAGATTGGAATAAGTGCTCATTGGTAAAGATTCAAATTTTGTTAAAACTGGTTTATTTTATTTTAAACACAGCAGATTAGACATTCTAAATACAGCAATGCTTAGAAAATGGTAATTCTAAATATAGCTGCTGCTGATGATCATAGTACATATGTCCACGAAAGAAAATTGACAAAAAAAAATTGAATCTATCTTCACACTATTGGAGTTTGCTACATATTTAGGAACAATAAATGCTAATTACATGTGTGATGCTTTTAATAAAGGATAGACTTTAACATTCTTAAATATTATTCTTGGGTAAAATATTTATGTAATTTGCTGTCTAAAAATAGATAATATGTTACTTAAAATTGTGTTTTAAAGTATACACATGATGATTTGACTTTAAATTATAAAATGTAACATATGGTATAATCTTATTGTTGATTAATAGTGTACAAATTATTAAAAATTAAACAGCCATGAAATCATCATTCTGTCCAAGAAACAGAATATTGCCAGTATCCCAGGAGCCCTTAGAATAATCCTTTTCAATTACCTATATGCCTTTAGCCTATAGGTAACAATTTTCACGATGTTTATAAAATCACACCCTATTATATTTGTGTGTTACCACCTAAGTATACGTAAAACGTTATACAATAGAATGTAGATTTGGTGTTGACTTCCAATGTATAAATGAAATCATTGAATATAGTTTTTCGTTGTTTTTTTTTTTTTTTTGGTAGTATTATGTAGTGTTACACTATTCATATTATTGTAGGGAGCAATAGAAAATTTCCATTGCTGTGTAATATCAATTATATACAAATGAAGAACAGAATTAATTAGAAAGAATAGAATAGAGTAGAATAGAATAGAATAGAATAGAATAGAATAGAATTAAAATAGAATAGAATAGAATGGAATGGAATGGAATAGAATAGAAAGAATAGAAGAGTGAATGGAATGGAATAGAATAGGCATTGAGTTATTGAGCTATTTCTAGTTCGTGGCTAATATGAACTATGGTGATAATTTTTTTCTCGTAAAATATCTGTTCTGATGTTAAGTATCAGGCATTACTTTTAAAATTTTGTTTTTATTGACACATAATAGTCATGTATACTTACAGAATACAGTGTGATGTTTCTATACATGTATACATTGTATAAAAACCAAATCAGTGTATTTAGCATATTTATCATCTCATACAATTATCATTTCTTTGCAACGTGAACATTCAAAATTCTCTCTTCTGGCCATTTTCAAATATACAGAACAATATTTTTAGCCATAGTCACTCTAATGTGCAATAGAACATCAGAACTTATTTCTTCTGTCTACTGTAACTTTGAACCTGTTGACAAATTTCTCCTAATCCCCACTGCGCCTCCTCTCCCCAGCCTCTGGTAGCTACTATTCTACTCTTCAATGAGCTCTCCTTTAGGTTGCACATATGAGTGAGATAAATACCATCTTTCTGTGCCTGGCCTATCTCACTTAACATAATGTTTGCCAGGTTCATCCATGTTGCTGCAAATGATAAGATTTTATTCTTTTCATAATTAAATAGTATTCCATTGTGTATATACACCACATTTCCTTTATTTATTCATCTGTTAATGGGCACTTAGGTTAATTTCATATCTTGGCTATTGTGAATAGTCCTGCAATAAACATGCAGCACTGATTTTTGGACGCTGATTTCTTTTGCATATACACCCAGTTGGATTGTTGGATTGTATGGTAGATCTCCCTATAGTTTTTTGATGAACCTCCGTATTGTTCTCCATAATGGCTGTACTATTCTACATTCCCACACAGTGTACAAATGTTACCCTTTTTCTGCATCGTCACCAGCATTTTTTTAAATAGCCATCTTAATTGGGGTGACATGATATCTCTTTGTGGTTTTAACTTGAATTTCCCTGATTATTAGTAATGCTGAGTATTTTTTATATACCTGTTGGCTATTTATATGTTTTCTTTTGAGAAACATCTTTTAGGTTTTTTGTACCTTTTTAATTGGATTATTATTATGTTTGCTATTGAGTTCTTTGAGTTTCTTGTATATTCTGGTTATTAATCTATTTTTAGATGGATAGTGTGCAAATCTTTTCTCCCATTGTGTATAATGTCTGTTCACTTTGTTAATTGTTTCCTTTGCTGTGCAGAAACTTGTAGTTTGATAAAATCCCATTTGTCCAATTTCACTTTTGTTGCCTGTGCTTTTGAGGTCTTACACACACACACACAAATTTTTGCCTAGAACAATGTTCTATTTCTTCCATGTTTTCTTCTAGTAGTTTCAGGTTGTACCTTTAAGTCTTTGATGAATTTTGACTTGATTTTTGTATATGGTGAGAGATGAGCTCTGGATTTATTCTCCTGTATATTCAATATCCTTAGCATCATTATTCAAGTGGCTGTATTTTCCCCCAATATGTGTTCTTGGCACCTTTGTTGATGATCAGTTGGCTGCAAGTCTGTGTTCACTACTCTGTTCCATTGGTCTATGTGTCTATTTTTATACAAGTATCATTTTTGATTGCTATTGCTTTGTAGTGTTTTTTGAATTCAGATAGTGTGATGCCACAGGCTTTGTTGTTTTGTTTTGTTCTTTTGATCAAAATTTATTTTGCCATTTAGGGTCTTTTGTGTTTCCATACAAATTTTAGGATTGCTTTCTCTATTGTAGTAAAAAATGTCATTGGTATTTTGTTAGAAATTACATTGAATTTGTAAGTCACTTTTGTTAGTAAGGCCATTTTAACAATAATAACTTTTCCAATTAATTATCATGGCATATCTTTTTATTTATTTATGTCATGTTCAATTTCTTTTATCAATGTTTTATAGTTCTCAGTATACAGATCTCTCACTTCGTTGGTTAAATTTGTCCTTAGATATCTTTTTTTTTTTCACTATTATAAAGGGTATTGCTTTTGTAATTTCTTTTTCAGATAGTTCACTATGGGTGTGTAGAAACACTACTGGTTTTTGTATATTGACTTTGTATCCTGCAACTTTAGTTAATTTACTAGTTCTAACAGTTTTTGATGGCATATACAGGGTTTTCTATATATATAATTATATTGTCTAGAGAGACACTTTGATTTTCTTCTTTCCAATTTGGATGACTTTCGCTTGTTTCTTCTCACCTATTTTCTCAGCTAGGGCTTCTAGTACTATGTTAAATAAAAGTGAAGGAAGTGAGTATTCTTGTCTTGTTCCTATCTGTGCAGAAAAGTTTCAACTTTTCCCTGTTCAGTATGATGTTATCTGGGAGTTAGCTATGTGTTTGTAATATACAACCTTTATTGTATTGAGGTATATTCCTTCTATACCTACTTTGTTGACAGTTTTTGTCATGAAAGGATGTTGAATTTTCTTAAATGCCTTTTCTGTGTCTATTGAAGTGATTATATGGCTTTTGTCCTTGATTCTGTTAATATGATGTATCATGTTTATTGATTTGCATATGTTGAGTCTTCCTTGCATCTCTGGGATGAACCCACTTCATCATGATAAATGACCTTTTTAATTCACTGTTGAATTCAGTTTGCCAGTGCTTTGTGGATAGTTTTTTCATCCACGTTCATCTGGAAGATTGGCCTGTGATTTCCATTTTTCTTTGCGTTTTCATCTGGTTTTGGTATCAGGTTAAAACTGCCCTCTAAGAATGCATTTAGATTAATTTTCTCTTCTACAATTTTTTTAGAATAAATTGAGAATAATTGGTACTAGTTTTCATTTAAATGTCTGGTAGAATTCAGCATTGAAGACATAAGGTCCTGGGCTTCTCTTTGATCAGAGATTTTTTAATAACTGATTCAATCTCATTATTCATTATTGGTCAAAATTTCAAGTTTTAAATTATTTCATCATTCAGTTTTGGTAAGTTTCGTATGTCCAGGTATTTTTCCATTTATTGTAGGTTTTCTAATTTGTTGGTATATAGTTGTTCACAATAGTCTTTTATGATCCTTTGCATTTCTGTGATATCTCTTTTTCTTGTCTTTTTTTTTTGTTTGTTTGTTTGTTTCAGATGAAGTCTCGCTCTGTGGCCCAGGCTGGAGTACAGTGGTGTGATCCCAGCTCACTGCAAGCACCACATCCCGGGTTCACGTCATTCTCCTGCCTCAGCCTCCCGAGTAGCTGGGACCACAGGCTCCCACCACCACGCCTGGCTAAGTTTTTGTAATTTTAGTAGAGACAGGGTTTTATCGTGTTAGCCAGGATGGTCTTGATCTCCTGACCTCGGGCTCCAACCGCCTCGGCCTCCCAAAGTGCTGGGATTACAGGCGTGAGTCACCACACCCAGTGATATCTCTTTTTCATCCCTGATTTTATTTGTTTGGGTTCTAAATTCTAAGAGGGAACTATATACTTTTCCCCCTGAGTTAGTGTAAATAAAAACTTGTGAATTTTGTTTATCTTGCCAATAATAATAAAAAAAAAGAAACAAAAACTAGCTCTTGATTGGTCTTTTGTATTTTTTAAGTCTCTGTTTTATTTTTTCTTCTCTGATCATTATGATTTATTACCTTCTGTCAGTTTTAGGTTTAAGTTTGTTCTTATTTTTCTACTTCTTTGAGGTGCAATGTTAGGTTGTTAATTTAAGACTTTTTTTAGATAAATGTTTATTGCTATAAACTTCCCTCTTAGAACTGCTTATGCTGTGTCTCATAGGTTTTGGTATGTTATATCTCCATTTTCATTTGCCTCAAGGAATTTTTTAATTTCCCTGTTAATTTATTCATTGACCCATGGATTGCTAAGGAGCATGTGTTTGATTTACATGTATTTATAAAGTTTCATGTTTTGTCCAGTTATTTATTTCTAGTTTTATAACATTGTGGTCTGAGAAGATACTTGATATGATGTTGATCTTAAATTTTTAAGACTTGTTTTGTGGCCTAACGTATGATCTATCCTGGAAAATCTATCATGTGGACTTGAAAAGAATGTACATTCTATAACTGTTTGAAAGAATGGTCTGTAAATATTGTTTAGGTCTATTCAATATAGAGTGTAATTTAAATACCATGTTTCTGTATTGATATTCTATCAAGGTGATCTGTCTATTATTGAAAGCAGGATGTTGAAGTCCCTTGTTTTTTTGCATTACAGTCCATCTCTTTCTTTACATCTATTAATATTTGCTCAATATATTTAGGTGCTCCAATGTTGAGTGCATACATATTTATAATTGTTATATTCTCTTGCTGAGGTGATACCTTTATCATTATATAATATCATTTCTCTCATTTTTACCTAGTTTTTGCTTAAGGTATATCTTATCTGATGTAAATATAGCTACTCCTGCTCTTCATGGAATATCTTTTTCCATCTTTTCACTTTCAATCCTTGTGTATCCTTAAGGGGAAGTGTAGGCAGCACAAAGCTGAGTTTTCACTTTTTCTGCATTTTGTCACTCTATGTCCTTTATTTGGATAATTTAATTCAATTACATTCAATACGTAATTACTTACTGTCTCCATTTTGTTAATTTTGTTGTTGTTTTGTAGATTCTTTCTTACTTTACTTCTCTCTTACTGTCTTCCTTTGTGCTTAAGAATTTTTTTTAAGTAGTAAGTTTTGATTGCTTTTTTTAGTGTATCTCTTCTATGTTGTTGCTTTGCAATTGGTATGAAGGTTACAGAAACCATCTCATAGTTTCAGTAGGTTATTTTAAAGAGATAGTAACTTAACTTTGCAAAAGAAATAAAAAAGAAAAAACTCCACTCCTTACTTCCTCTTCCTCCAACATTTTGATTTTTTAATGTCATAATTTGTATCTTTTTATATTTCGTGTACCTTCCAAATTAATGTAGTTATTATTTGTAATAGTTTTGTCTTTTAACTTCATATTAATGTTTACCCAGCACCAATACGTTATCAGACTATTTAGAATTTTGTTGTCTACTTACTTTTACACTTGAATTATATACTTTCAGAAGTTTTCATGTTATTAATTAGTACCCTTTTCTTTTACAGAATATTGTTTAGCACTTCTTGCAAAAAAGGTTTAGTGCTGAAGAATTTTCTTAGCTTGTGTTTGTGCAAAAAAACCTTTATCTCTCCTGTCTGAAAGACAGCATTGTCGATACTGTATTCTTGATTGGTAGGGTTTTATTTTTTCTTTCATTGCTTTGAATATATGATCTCATCTCTCCAAACCTATAAGGTTTCTACTGAGAAGACTGCTGTTAGACATGTGGGAACTCTCTTATATCTTATTTGTTTTTATTCTTTTGCTGCTTTCAGGATTATCCCTTTGTCTTTGATCTTTGACAGTTTGATTAAAACATGTCTTGGGGTATTTGTATTTCAGAGAGACCTCTGACCTTCCCATTCCAGGGTAATTGCTGGTTTGGAAAGTTTTGTGTAATTAATTATTTAAATAAGCTCTCTATCCATCTTTCTCTACTCTCTCTAGAAGAATAATGACCTGTAAATTTGCTTTTTGATGTTATTTTATTAAATCTGGTAAGTTTTACTCATTTTAATCTTAAATTTGTTAAGGCTTGTTTTGTGACCTAACATGTTATCTATCTTGTAAAATGTTTCATCTGAGTTTGAGAAGAATGTGCATTCTATAACCATTTGAAAGAATGGTCTGTAAATGTTAGGTTTATTCAGTATAGAGAGTGTAGTTTAAATACCATGCTTCTACATTGATATTCTGTCAAGGTAACCTGTCTATTGTTGAAAGTGGGATGTTGAAATTGAAAATTTTGCAATTATTTTTTATTTCTTCTTATTCTTTTTAGTTTTCTCCTCTGAGTGTATAAGAGAGATTCTTATTCTGACTGGATCAATCCTGCTGTTGATACTCTCTATTGTATTTTTTATTTTATTAATTCTATTTTTAAGCTTTAGAGTTTCTAATTTTTTATTATTTCAATCTTTTTGTTAAATTTCTCTGATAAATCTCTCAATTGTTTCTCTGTAATTTTTTGTAGTTTGTTGAACATTAAAACAACTTCTTTGAATTTTTTGTTGGGTAGTTTTACTGTCCCTTATCACTTTAGGGTGAGTCACTGGCACCTTATTTTGACCATTTATTGATGCTATATTTCCTTGAATGCTCTTGATTCTTGTGGCTGTACATCAATTTCTACCCATTGGCGTAGTCACTTGATACAATATTTGTAGTGTGGCTTTGTTTGCGGGTTTTCTTCAGTTTTGAGCTTATTCGCAGATTCAGGGAAGGTGGACTAGTGAGAACCCTAAGCTCGTGACTGCTTCAGGAATTGCAATGCTGGAAGACACTTAACCATACACTATTGGGACCTAAATATTTTTGCTGCCAAAGCTGACACAACACTGGATCACACCCAAAGCCCATGGTCACCAAAATAAGCACAGTGCTGGCTGTGTCCAAGGCCTGAAGATTATATACCTTGAAGTTTATTTAAGGAAAATGTCAGTATAGTTAGCTGGTCATAATATGAACTGGAGCATGAATTTGTCTCATTGGGATTGCAGAATCCTATCTGGTGCTGGGGTGGTCTAGAGGTTCCATCTGTGGGTACCGGCTTAGTGTCAGGGTTGGAGAATTTCTGCCTTATGTTAGATTTTACTTAGGCAGGCCTGGTACTGAGTAGCGAGGCAAAGTCTTATGCTTACTTCTATCTTCTTTCCCCAAGAAAACAGTGTTTCTCTCCAGTTGTGCTGCCTGGGGATGAGCTAAAGGTGGCATTGGCGATCCTGTGCTTGCAGAGGCTAATGCAATACTGGGTCACAGCAGAAGCCCACTTACTCTGAGACCAGTACAGCACTGGAGGATTCCTAAGGCCCTTGGTGCCATAGCCTGCCTGGCACTAAGGTTTATTCAGGGCCAAGTCTGCTGTAGTTTGTAAGTGGTGATGCAGCCTGAATTATGTCTGGTTCTGGGTCAGGTCTAGAAGCTCCATCTGGAGGTACCAGTCTGGTGTCAGAGGCCAAGGGGTTATGCCCAGTGTTTGATTTTACTGTGTTGGCCCTGATCCTATGTTCCAAGGCAAAATTCCATGCTAATTTCCTCTCCTTTTCCCAATTATGCCACATTTCTATTTATGCTGTGCTGCCTGAGGTTCAGGAAAGAGTCTGAAAGTAATGTAAAACTGTCATTCCTACACTCTTCAATACATCTTTTCTTATTATTATGCTATAACCAGATACTGTGATCTCTTACCTGTTTTTCTGAGCTCTTGTGAAGGGTTTTTCTCGCACAGATAGGTGTTCAAATTGCTGTTTCTCTGGGAGAATAACTTCTAGAAGGACATACTCCACTACATCACTCAGCCCACTCTCACTCTTGAGTGTATTTCTAAGAATGAAATTGCTCAGTCATAAGGGAGAGAAATCTTAAACTCTGTAGAAATGCCATACTTTTTTCTAATGTCATTGTTCTAACATGTATTCCTATTATCAGGTGAAAGTCCAAATTTGTCTATATTTCTGCTGGTAGTTGATATTGTCAATTATTTTTTGCCCTGTGTTTTTTCTTTAAAATAAACTGCAATTCTATGAGTGATTCTAAAGAATTACCAAGCCTGGGAGAACCCTGAATTTGGGAACACCCATAGTGCAATTGGAGTCTGAGTAAGGGTCGTCTTAGGGACTATGTTCATTAACTTGTGGAGTCTGCATTAACTTCAAGTTGTTAGTAGCAGAATTGAATTGCAGTAACCCTAAGTTAGGTTTTAAAATAGTGAACCCTAATAATTGTGCAATAGTCTCAAAATCTAAAAGGCCACAACATGTGGTCAATATGAGCTACAAAACTGTGTGTAATATAACAGTAATGGGGGTGGTAATTTAATTTTTTAAAATCAGTTGCACATATGCAAGACAAGAAGAATATCATTTTTAATACTTCTGTCTTAGATCCTTTAGGGCCTTTGCCTAATTCTGTGATCCCTTTCATATAATTTTGGTTTAGAGAGTGTTGTACATGCTCACATATCACTCCTTCCCTGAGATTCTCCAGTGAGGTTTCTGTTCCAACACCTGTCCATGGTGCATAATGCCTTCAACTGGTTTTCCCACGTCATGCTTGCTTAGAAGCAATCAGATTAATTGTCATGATTAAACATTTTAGTGGTTTCCAGTGACTTTAGACACTGCCAACAACATGATATGACTTAAAGATCTTTCATAATTTGGATTCTGCTTATTTTTCTAGTCTAATTTTTCTATAATCCCTCAAACTATAATGCTGCTACATTGAATTTAAATTCCTCTTTTGTTGGGGTACATTGTCTTATCTGCTCAGAATATTTTTACTCAGTTATTTGCCTGGATGCAAATTTACAGAAAAGCTGGTAAATATTCTAATTTTAATTTATAGATAGATAAATAAGTAGGTGATTTAAATACATATGTGACTTCACTTGGTAACTATCTGAAGTTCCTTGATTTTTAGTGATTAAACAGTTAGAAAATTAAGCCTGAAGACTTCCTATAAGTTTCATTTTTTGTGTGATTCCTTATTTCAAAAATATACTAAGTGAATAAATACCTAAAATTTTAAAAAATATGAGAAAAAATCCAATGTTTTTAAAAGCATATTATAATTATAATTTGAATTATACTGTCAAGAAAAAAAAATATGTCCATATTGTTACTCAGCTGACATTGCTCACAGGCTCCTATCCAGGTGTGTGTGCATGTGTGACAGTCTAGTAAATGTCCTCCAGATGGTATGGTGGATAGAGGGATTTGCTGCCTTTTTTCCTTAGCATTAAAGCCCTGGATATCCCCATGGCTATGCATGAGGAAGGTATCCCTGTGGCTATGTGTGAAGTTTAAAAGCTTTATTCTTGTTTTGTGAAAGTTTCTTTTAGCATAGCAACATTCAGAGATGAATCTCAAAGCAAAATAACTTTTAAGCTTGGAGTTCTACTCTGAAGAATACTTTCTTTGGTAAAAAGAATTCCAAATAGTGTCTGAAAACAGGTTTCCATGGGCACATTTTATGATTTGAAAGTCATTTTTTTTCCTTTTTCTTAGAAAGGCTATTTAGAAGCCTAACTAACTAACTTTAGTGAAAGAGAAAAAGAGCTCACCAACTTCGGAAAGCAGGAAAACTATCTCACATTGTCTGTCTCCCATCTACAACTCAGCTGCCAGAGTAGCAGTCACCCCACCTAATATCACAAGCACATAAAATTCTAAATAATGATTTCTAAGAGTATAACAACAAACATCTTAACACATCAGTTTGTCATGCTAATTTAATAGTCTTCGAGGCTTCCGCATTCCATATTCATTCTGTGTGTACTTTTCTCCTTTACTGAATTAGACACCTCTGATGTATCAACGCACACCCTCTTGATCTCTCTCATCTGTCTCTGATTTCAGCCATTGTGAATGTTCAAACCGCCTTAGCACCTTTTCTTGTTTCAGTGCTGCAGCCCTGCTGAGCCATCCAGCTGATGTGGGAAGTTGTAGGAACCCACTCTTTGCCCATGCGTGCACCACCCACAGAAAGGGGCGAGTTAACCATGGATTGGCTAAATAAACATTGAGCAGTGGGGAATGTGACCTAATAGAGAAATGATTGCCTCTTTCTCTACCCTCTATAAAAGACAATTTTAAGATATATTACATGTTTTTTCTTTTTTTGACAGAGTCTTGCTCTGTAGCCAGGCTGGAGTGCAGTGGAGCAATTTCGGCTCACTACAATCTCTGCCTCCCGGGTTCAAATGATTCTCCAGCTTCAGCTTCCCGAGGAGCTGGAACTACAGGTGCGCGCCACACACCTGGCTAATTTTTGTATTTTTAGTAGAGATGGGGTTTCACTGTGTTGGCCACGATGGTCTCGATCTCCTGACCTAGTCATCTGCTGCCTCGGCCTCCCAAAGTACTGGGATTACAGGCTTGAGCCACCGCGCCCGGCAGCTTTTTTAAAGGATTGCAAAGAATCAAGCATCCAGTTGCCCACAGGAAAGGCCGACTCAGAGTGTAAACCCTCTCTCCCCATTTTTGTCTTCTCGTCCTTATTCCTTTTTCCCAGGATGACACTCCCTACAGCCCCACTATAACCTCACCAAATACACTTACTAAGCATTTGTTTCAGGCTATTTGTAGATAACCAAACTAAAATGTTCACCATTGCATCTAATACATTATTAAATATTTTCAGTATTATCTTCTTTCCTATTCCCAGTGACACTACTTGTCTGAGAGCTTTGGTTCAGAACCTCGTCATTTCTCACAATAGCTTCCTTTTCTTCCCTTTACTTATTCCCCAAATATTTTACATTATTGTTAATGTTATCTCTCAAAAATGCAAACTTTTTCCACTAATCTTTTAATTTACTTTAATCTGATTAACATCCTAGACATTTAGTAGGGTATATCAGACCCTTCGTAAACCAATCAATGGTTACTTTTCAAACCTAATCCCCTCAAATACATGTCCTGTCTACCAACACATATATATTGTATTTTCAAGCAATAGAAGCTTCTAGAGAGATTTGCAAAGTTTATTTCATAAATGCTCTTTTATGTTACAGTAAGGACCTAAGTGTTAATCAAGAAACATAAATATACGCTTACAATATTTGTTTACATTTCTATACACATGGCTAAAGGAATAGCACTCTCTATCTAGTGCCTTTGTCATCCTCAAAATATATTTAGGTATTACTTGCTCCGAAAAAAACTGCATTGATAACGTCATTTAATAATGAATTTAGTCACTTCCTTTTCAATACTATTCCATACCTGCCATTTCATCTGTTACATCATAAATCTTTTTTAAGACATTTATTGAATTAGATTATTGTGTTCATCAGAAAACCTTTCTTAATGTTTCTATTTTTAGTCCATTGCTATGCCAGGTAATTCTTACAGCTTACTCAAAAGTTTATAAGCTGAGGCTAATTCTTCATTTTTCTGTGTTACTAAGGGAGTCCTTTCTGCATTTATTATTATTTATATTTATATTACTAAGTGATTCTTTTCTGCATTTATTATTATTATTCCTTTCTGCATTTATCATTTCTGAAATTTGGATAAAATGACTTTTATGAAGTTCTTCATTGCCCATATGTTTTTCCAAATACTGAAAAATAACAATTAAATTATATTCAGGTCAATTATATTCAGCATCTTCCTTTAAATTTTCACTTTTAGATGCCTACACAATAGATGGTCCCACACTTTTCTCATTGATTAACTTCTTCTCTCCAGATGACAAAAGTGACGAATGTCTTAGCCACCACACTGTTAGGAGTGGCCATGTGAACTAGATTTGTCCAGTGAGATGTAAGGAGAAGTAAGATTGGAGGTTTGGGAAAAATATTTCCTCTTAGATTGAAGGTTTACACCATAACCAAGCTGCCTCTTATTTCTCCTTACTTTGTTCTCCCTTTTGATGAGATAACTAGCATAGGCACTTAAGGTATAGAATTACAGCCACCATATTGTGCTTATGAAATGTTAAGTGTCATAATAAAAGTTCAATGTATTAAATCTAGTGAAATAGATGTAATGCCAGGGTCTTCTATAGCATTACTGAGTGTACAAATCAGATTTTTACCTCATGACGTGTGCAGAAAGATTAGCCCCTGTTAGTTGAGTTCATTTAATTTTGCTTAATTCAACCAATATTGATGGAGTTTCAACTAGTGGTAGAAACATTTTATATGGAACTGAAATAATGGTTTAAAAAGTAGAGAAAAATATTGCTGCCTTCATGGAATTTAACCTGTTATAGGAAGAAAAACTACAACTAAAAATCGATGAAGGGTCTGTCACGAAAATAATATGGGATAAGGACCCACTTTGAGCCAAGGCAAAATAACTGAAATTGAATTTGCCCTTCCACTTCAAACAATTAAAGCTGAACAAAAATACATGAAACTGTTATTTTCAGACATTGGACAGGGCATGACAATGACCCATGAAAGACAGAAAAGAAACCAAAGAAATGAAAACATATGTTCACACGAAAGACTTGTGTGTGACTGTTAATAGCAGCTATATTGTAACAACCAAATACTGGAAGAAAAAATGGAATCCATCAGGTAAATGGATATTGCACACAATGGAATGCTAGTTAGCAATAAAAAATAAGCTATTAATATACCAACAACCTAGATGAATCTGAAAATAATTACACTGAGTAAAAGAAATTGGAAGAGCAATCACAGAAAGTATGTACTTATATACTACATGATTTCATGTATATGGATTTCTAGAAAATGCAAATTAAGTGCTTTTCTAAAATGACAGAAAGCATTTTACTCTTAGGATATATTTGTGATCTCAGTTGCCATGATAGTGACATTATATAATTTATATAGCATTATTATATAAATTATATAAGAATTTGTTGAACATCAATTTCTTGAATTGATGTTTCATCAGTTTGTTGAATATCAATTATACCCTAATAAAGTTATAGGAAATACCATCAAGTTCAAAACATATACAAGTTCCTCGGAAAATGATGTCTTTCTTTGTGTGTCAACTGCCTGTCATTCCTTGGAAATCTTACATTCTATTAAAAATTATAATCGTAAAAATAATGATAGCTAAAAGTTGCTAAGATTTTATTATGTGCTAGTTAGAGTTAAGGGCTCTTTATATGTTATGTTTGCCTCAACATTCCCTGACTTAAAACACAGTCCCTCACTACAGTGCAATATATTTATTACAAAATAAATAAAAGTACACAAAATAATCATTAGAAAAGAATTGGGAATCCTGAAAATAATTAAATTCATAAATTTAATAGGTGACAAATGACTTTTCAACCATTAAAAAGAACATCTTATTTAATAAATGGCATTAGTCTAAATGTTATTTCAACTTCATATCTTCTATATATGTAATTTTAGATGAACTGAATATGAACATATAGACAAATAAAATGAGAAGGTGATTGACTACATAGGAAAATTAAGTGGAGATGAAAAATACAATGAAGATTTAATGCATTCTTGAAGTCTTTATTTTTAACAAAACAATCATCATTTTCACAATTTATTCAAACCTTTGTTGGCTTCCAAGCATTTAATTTTCTGGTCCAATTATTGTAGTGAAAACATGTAAATTTTGAAACAAAAGCAGCAACAATTACTGGCATTAATGAAGTTTTCTGGAAAAATATACATACAGAACAAGTCCTTCTAATCTGAATTGTTTCCAAGGGTGACCTAATTTTGAAGACAAAAATATTTATAACCCATGTAATTAAATTCACTTAAAAAACTTATCACCTCGTGTTTTCAGATTTGATATTTGTGTTTAACTTCATCTTTTATGTTTTTTTGTTTTAGTTTATTAACAGAATAAATGAAATTCTAAAAGAACATATTTATTTGGGTTTCTCAGAAAAAGCCAAATGCAATCTGCCAATTTGTTTTGTAAATAGGGCACTCACATCCTGCACACATTCCATATTCATGCTCCTTTTAAGTCATTTTACAGATGGTGAACTACCTACAAATAGACTAGTGAGAAAAATTTAAAGTAGTTGTATTTTAAAAAAAGAAAAAAAAAAAAAAGAAACCAACCAAACAGGATACCCTCACTTACTTCCATATTCATTCTGTGCCTATTTATGAGCCGCTGACAATGTACCTGAGGAAGGTGCATCATATCTTTTCCTGCATTTCTATTTTTTTTTCCTGTTCTCTGCAATCCCTGCCAACCTCATTTCCCCAGTTTTTCTTCAAGTCTTTGAAGGCATAAAACCATGTTGTGGCCACATCTTTAAGGCTGACAAAAGTAGTATATTTTCATACGATTCCTTTTCTCAGTCTTTCAAAAGGCAGTTTTATATCATTGTCCTTCATCTTAATGTACATAGAATAAATAACATTTAATCTAATTGAATAATGTGGATAATATTTATGAAGCAACTTGCATTAAATATTTTCTTATGCAGCATGTTACTAGAATTTAACAATAGAAAATATAATGAGAAGCTAGGCGTGGTGGCTCATGGCTGTAATCCCAACAATTAAGGAGGCCGAGGCAGATGGATCAGCTGAGGTCAGGAGTTCCAGACCAGCCTGGCCAACATGATAAAACCCTATTTCCACCAAAAAAAAAAAAAAAAAAAATTAGCTGGGCCTGTTGGCACATGCATGTAATCCCAGCTACTTGGGAGACTGAGGCAGGAAAATCGCTTGAACCTGGGAGGCAGAGGTTGCAGTGAGCTGAGATTGTGCCATTGCACTGCAGCCTGGGCGACAAGAGCAAAACTCCCTCTCGAGAGGAGAAAGAAAGAAAGAAAGAAAGAAAGAAAGAAAGAAAGAAAGAAAGAAAGAAAGGGAAAGAAAGAAAAGAAAGAAAGAGAAGGAAAATATAATGAGAGAAGTTACATAGAAATATAATGTTGCTGTGGGGTTTTAAAAAGTCTTCACTGCATTATGGCTGCCATTCAGCTTAAATGAAATTGCTACACTACATCATACATACGATTATCATTTCTGAAAACTTCCACCAATTCTGCTTATTTAAAAAACTGAAAGAAGTTACAGAATACCAAATCAATATTTTCTATCTTTGCTATCAGTAATCACTTAGACATAATCACATGTATTTATACCATCTATATTTTATAAATAGAATAATTTTTATGGTTCCTTCATTTTTATTGTCAAAATTGAATTTTACAGAAAATGACAAGGGAGAAAATATTACCTTATAATGTGTCTCTTCTATCAGATCGAACATAGGTTCCAGTTGATTTCCTGGTCATATTACTTCCGCATAAATAGCAAATACATAATGGAAGAAACTGCCTTACCTTGCACATGCTTCATTCATAAATCCAAAGCATCCGCAGTTTTACAAATGTCTTTGATATTCTACATGTACAAAGAAAATAAATGATTGAAAAATGAAAGGGAAATACATTTTATTTATTATGGAGCTGTGGTGAATTCTCAGGATGGCCTAGATATTCTACTGATTTATTATAATCTCTTGCCCAGATATTTGCTTAGTCTGAATGAATAAGCCTTCTATTATAGTATTCCAAATAAACAAGTTTTGCACCTATACATATTAGAATGTGGCCTATTTAATAAAGATATAATGTTATAGAAGTGAAATGGGAAGCATCGTTTATCCTATTTTTAGGTTATCAGTACTATTTTTCACTTAATATAATTAACAATATTCTAAAATTGTAGCAATAGTTGTATTTCATAAAATTCTCAAAGGAAACTAGAAAAAGAAATATATAAGCCACTACACCAAATATGCAATATTTAAATTTAAATGTTAAAATATTCAAACTTACTGCACATCTTGCAGTTATAAATATAAATATAAACATAAATTACAAGAAGTGCAGCAAGCGCAGTTTAAATATTTCAATCACAAATTGTGATACAAGACTATCAAGATGAGCAGGGCATGGTGGCTCACGCCAGTAATCCCAGCACTTTGGGAGGCCAAGGCAGGCAAATCACCTGAGGTCAGGAGTCCAAGACCAGCCTGACCAACATTACGAAACCCCATCCCTACTAAAAATATGAAAATTAGCCAGGTGTGCTGGCACTTGCCTGTAATCCCTGCTACTTGGGAGGCTGAGGCAGGAGAATCACTTGAACCCGGGAGGTGAAGATTGCAGTGAGCTGAGATTGTGCCACTGCACTCCCACCTGGGCGATAGAGCAAGACCCTGTCCCAAAATAAATAAATAAATAAAAAATAAGAAGACTATCAAGATGGTATTATAGTTTTTGACTGTCCTCACATATTAAAAAACAATCAAACAAAAAAAGACAAAAACAAGCATAAAAGACAGAATAGGCAAAGGATAGCTCCTAAAGACAAGATGGGCCGAATCAGAACCAATGAGGGCTGTGTCCCAGACAACCCCCACCTAGTTTGAGTGCTGGGTAGAAGTAATGCAGAAAAGAGAAAGGGGTGTTTGAAAGTTTCCAAGTAATTAACTTTTTTTTTTTTCTCAAAAGAAGAGGATCCCAATATGCATTGCATTTTCAGTAACAGATCTGAGGAAAAACTGATGAGAACGGAAAAGGCTCCACTGTCTTCAACTTGTGACTTAGTATAAACAAACAAACACAACCTGGGGTCCTCAAAGAGTTTTGTAAAAGGTCAGCATATTCTGTCATCCTCTAAGTTTTCAGGGACTTCAGAAATATCAGAAAGAGAAATCATTCAGGAGGAGAGAGGAAACCACTGGGGGTGGGAATGAGGGCAGATAACTGTTGGTAATCTCTAATCGGCAGACTAGAAAGAGAGCACTAGGCGTAAAGACAAAAGCAGCTTTGACAGTGGTAAAAGACATCCAGAGAACAAAGATCCCAAAATTGTGCAGGTGGCTACACAGAGAGGCTGTAATTTCCAATATGCACTATTACAAGGGCAAACGTTGTCCTTACTCCAGGGAGCTAGGGAGGCTACCCTGTTTTCACCTCGCTGTGCACACAGACACTTCCACCTCCGCATACAAGAAAACACATCTCATGTAGATACATACAACAGAAAAGGAGAAACAATTCTTGCAAGAAAAAGAAGTCTAAGTATTAACTGAAAGACAGCGAGCACACACCAGAGCTTTTGTAATCAATTGTTTGAAAACTGCTAAAATACCTAGAGTACTCAGATCTTTATTTCCAAACATCATTCTTCACTTACCATAACTCAGGTTCCTTGGAGAAATCACTGTTTCTAGGACTGGGGCTAGGCATAAATAAGCTAAAAAATTATGCCAAAATACAAGAAATGTATTAAAGAATGATGAGAGTGCTTGTCAAAGGTTATAGAAAACAGCTGGAAGGAGCTCTCACTGGCCAAACCTATGACAACTGGGATTATAACGTATTTAAAAATAACTATCCATAAGCTTATAAAATCCAAGTGCATACTTGAATAAATAAACAAATAGAAAAAAGAGACATTTTTATCATTATAGTAGAATGCCAACTAACAGATGCAGAAGAAATAATGGAATTAGACAGTCACCATTTGGCAATCATTATAGCCATGTTTGATTCAAGCAAGGATCATAATTTTCTGGGATACTTCATGGGTCAGTGGCAGAGGAGAGCATGGTGTTTATCTCGTCTCACAGTCTCCCACAGAGTACTTATTGATTGCAAAGGGAATGTTAGTAACTGCTCAGTAGATGAAAAAAATAATGGCGGGTTCCACATTAACTAAATGATCAAAGTTAACATCAAAGTGATCAAAGTTAGCCAGCAATGAAACATAGCAACATCAAAGGACCTTTGTGTACATTGAACAGGTTACTCTGCCACTTCTGTGGCATTCCCCCAAAACCGTCAAACATGAATTTAATCATCAGGAAACATCAGACAAACATACATTTAGGAGCATTTTATAAAGTAACAGGTCTGTACTCTTAAACAATACCAGTGTCATAAAAGACAAAGCAAGACTTTGGAAATATTGCAGATGAAAGAACACTAACAAAGCATGACAATTATATGAAACATGACTAGATTGGGGACCACAAATCAAGTATTGCTCTGATGATTGTGCCAAAATACAAGAACTTTCTCAAAGAATGATGAGAGAACATGTCAAAGGTTATAGAAACCAGCTGGAAAGAGTTTCTCTGGCCAAATCTACGACAAATGGGATTATAACGCATTTAAAAATAACTATACATGAGTTAATAATACTGTAAGTAAATAATTGTGAAAAAATGATGTAAAGCAAATTATTAGGTCAATTGTAAAAAATTGAAAAAGACCAATAAAATCGTGCTATTATATCAATGTTAATTTCTTGATTCTGATAATTTTGCTATTATATAATTATATGAGTGTCCTTACTTTTTAGAACACATTTAGAATTTAATAAAGTGAAAGGTTCTGGGAGTGCATTTGTAATGAGAAATGTTACAGTAGTCATTTCTGGAAAATACAATCTGCCGCGGATGCCAAGTAGTAATTCATTTTCACTTTTGCCATGCTTATTGCCTATTATTCCATCACCATTTATTGAAAAATCCACCATTTCCCCCATCAATCTCCAATGCCGTATCTGTCACATTTTGGATTTCCATATATGTATATGTGTGTTTCAGGGTTCTTTTTCATTCCATTAATCTATCCATTTATCCTTGCCCCAATACCATGACGTCTTTGTTCACTTTTTAAACTTGTTACACTGAGAGGCAAGTATCCATGCAACAGCCCCTACACACAGAGACACACACACTCACCTTTTCTCCTCTCTAGAAGGGCCTTGGCTCTTATTGGTCCTTTTCTGTTATGTAGATAGAAAAATATATAGGTATTGGTATTTTAAAGATATGTAGATATAAACAGGCATTTTAACGAAGCAATCCATTTCCATGATGGGGAATTACTGGGGGTTAAATGGAGACATATGTAATTTATAGATCTATTTGGGGAGAATTAGCAACTTTAAATATTAAATCTTACTCTTCATGTACATAGTATGTCTACTTACTTAGGTTTTAATGTCCTTCCATAAACTTTTAAAATTTTCCCCATAGAGGCCTTACACTATTTGGAGATTTAATCTGAGATAGTTTGTGTTGATGTCATAAAATATGTTGTTACAGTGACTTCTCAAAAGCAAGGCTCAGAAATAAGGGTAGTAGTAGAAGCCATATAAAATGCTGCCATGGACTTTTGATGAAATTTCTAGAAAGAAGTTAAGTGGCCATCTTTTGTACATTCCAAACATTTCTAATGAGGCTAGATCCATTGACCACCTTAAAAAAGAGGTTTATCGGCTGGGCGCGGTGGCTCAAGCCTGTAATCCCAGCACTTTGGGAGGCCGAGACGGGCGGATCACAAGGTCAGCAGATCGAGACCATCCTGGCTAATACGGTTAAACCCTGTCTCTAATAGAAAATACAAAAAACTAGCCGGGCGACGAGGCGGGCGCCTGTAGTCCCAGCTACTCGGGAGGCTGAGACAGGAGAATGGCGTGAACCCGGGAGGCGGAGCTTGCAGTGAGCTAAGATCTGGCCACTGCACTCCAGCCTGGGCGGCAGAGCAAGACTCCGTCTCAAAAAAAAAAAAAAAAAAAAAAAAAAGAGGTTTATCTTTGCTCATTAATGCCTCTTTTGCACTGATATGAGTAAAACTGGCCAAAGAGGAAAATAAAAACTCTCAATATAAAAACACTGAAATAGCTGCCACTGAAACAGAGTCACCACAGGACTTTTAACACAGAGGATACGTCTTTTAGTTTCAGAGTTAGAGTTTGTCAACTTGAAGTTTAAAGTTAGAGTATGAAGGAAGAAAAAGGCATGTCATTATGTGGCTGTGAGAAAGAACATTAGATTTAAAATAATCTGAATCAACATCTCAAGCAAAATGAACACAGTCGGCTTTTCTTCATTGGTTTTATTCTGTGAGCTGCCCCGCTCTCCAAATGAGCAATCAATTCTTCTTCCTGGAGTCTTGGATCAATACAGCAGTATGTTTCTCAAACCAATCTATTTCTGGCCTGATCCAGGCCTAGAAATCCTGCTTCTGTGGTGCTGCCATTGTCTGCTTTCGATGGTGATTTTAGTGTTTAGTGTGTCTGTTCCCTGAAATAGCCATGTCAATTCATGGTTCAGAGACACACAGTACAAATTCTGGAGCCAGATTATTGAGATTTGCACCTTACTTGCATCACTTGTTGGCTGTGCAACTTTGAATAATTTCTTTTACATTCCTAGTACCAAGATTTCCTGATATCAGTCATCCTATTGGTTGGATAAATCCTACTGTTTTGCTTTGTTTTGTTTTCCTTTGGAAAACCCTAATATATTAACTGACAGAAATAATCTTAATTGCATTCTGGTTTTGGGTTATAGAAAGAGGTTTTCTGAAAGCAGATATTACTACTCATTCTAAATGTTGCTGACACTGATGACTAAGTAAATACGCAAGCCCTTAAGTAGCTCCTTTGACCACTGCAGAATAAATACATGAGATGAAGTCTGCAAATGCTCTTACAAGCAGCCCACTTGTGTGTATCTTGAAGTTTTCCGATTCTGTTTCTAGGTACCAAGCTTAAACACAGGTAACAATAATTGTGCCTATGAAGAGGCCAAGACTTCTTTATCATTCATCTACACGCAAAGATACTAAAGTCTACCCCT
This sequence comes from Trachypithecus francoisi, assembly GCF_009764315.1. Lineage (NCBI taxonomy): Eukaryota > Metazoa > Chordata > Mammalia > Primates > Cercopithecidae > Trachypithecus > Trachypithecus francoisi. The sequence goes on along the minus strand of NW_022681454.1, from coordinate 172,151,383 downwards.
GTCTAAAAACAAAGAAATAGAAAATAAATGTAACGGATGCCTTAATTCTTTAAAGCACATATGCATATAATATTCATACAATTGTAACCTATTCTAGTTTAAATTTGGAGTATGTTCTGCTTCATTCCGCAGATGGAATATTTTCTCTATAGCCCATATCATGTTTTCATCCAGATACAATTTCTCTAAGTATATTAGACATTTATCACTTCCAATTTGATCTTTTATTTTATAAATACCACACAAGTGGCATGAAATGCTTCATGACTCATATTTTATGCAGAGATTTCATGAAAAAACTGATATAGCTGATGTTCTATTTTGCCCTAAAAGTGGATATATCAGAAGTGGTCAATTGTAACTGCATGTCTTTTGATGATTTTAATTTTGAAATGATTTCAAGGTCTTTTATAAATAGGAAAGGTCATTCATGAGAAAGTGAGACAGATTATAGTTCTGCACAACTTACTGCTTCAGTCAGAGCTGAATCCGTGTCTCAATTTGCATATGACTACTTTTTCATAATAGGCATATCAGTATCCTCATCTCTTTATAGCTTTGCTCAAAAGGGGAGTACATTAGTTTTGAGAATTTAACATCTTTGCATTATACAGGTACCCTGACAGGAGGTCTAAATACTTATAAGTTGTATAATCTGTTTCTAATTTTAGGAAATATTACGAGAATGTTTCTAGGTGAAAGAGTCAGGAAAATGTCTTCAGTTCTTTGGTCTTAATACATGTATATAACTACAAAATAGTAATGCATTGGAAATAACAAGATTGGAAGTCAGGAAACCTAGTTTCTAGCAGTGGATTTGTTTCAAAACTTTGTATTAGATCTTCTGCAAGTTACTTCAACTTCAGTTTCCTTTCCTGTTTCATGAGAGAGTAAGAATATTTTATCTCTCAGGCTCCTCACAAATTGGAAATTTCAAAAATGTATGCTACACAAATAACCCTATTGTGCTGTCATCCCCATATGAAACTTCATTCCAAATATGTGTGTGAAGAGATATTAATTTGTTTGGCTATAGTAATCATTTCATTTGTATATGTATACTGAAAAATGAACATTCCAAATGTTCAGGCGATTTTTCTTGGTAGGTAGAAACAAAAAGGCTGTTTTGTTTTTAATGGATCCAAATAGTTTTGTAAAACCTTGAGTAATTTGCATTTAAAGTTATCTTGTAATTGTCCTATGGCATCTTTTAAGTAGGAGTTTATCAAGTTTGGGGCTTTCCCAGTCACCATATACCTGTTATAAGAGCAATCGTATTATTGTTTTCAACTGAATTAACTTTCTAATTTTCTGTTCTCCTAGTTCTAAAATGTGACGTTTCTAAACATGACCCATTCTTGTCCACTTTCTCATATCAACAAGCAATCAAATTTTGTATTAACCTGTGATACAATCTAAGTGTTATGTTGAATTTGAAATTTTGACATACAAGAGATTCAATAAAACTGCTGTTTTAAATAAACCATACACAATGAATATCAGTTATTGTAAGGAATAAGTAATGTCTAAATTTTTATGTGTGCCCTTATTCACTTATTTTTTTTTATTTATTCATTTACCAGACATTCATGAAACACCTATTATGTGCTAGGCCCAAAGTAAGCTGTTATACGTAAAAATATAAATAAGTCAATACATCTAACAACATCGGCTCTTTAGAACACTAATTCTGTGAAACTATTATTTTTACAGCCAGATTTTTTTTTCTTTATAGAAAACATAGACACAATCAAGAAAGTTTCCACACTGAGTTTCTAATTTACAAATATTAGGACTATTACTAAACTAATGATATCCAAAACGTCTTTCCAGGCATAGCTGTGTGTCTGCTGCATATGTACTAGGTATACCACTTGCAGAATCTGTAAAAAATACTTACGGTCATACCTATTCTGCCCAATCCTTGATGTCCCAGTCTCTGAGTCTCAGAGTCAGAGACGAGTTCCACTTCTTCAACTCAAGGTCTCACACTTTGGCATACTTCATTTTTACACCTTGTCTAGCTTTTTTTTTTTTTTAAATAAGAATTGCATATATTTAAGGTATACAACATGTTTCAATATACATGTACAAATGAAATCATTACTATAGTCAAACAAATTAACATCTCTTCACACAGTTACCTTTTTGTGTGTGTGATGACAGCACCTAAAATCTACTCTCCTAGCAAATTTCCAATGTACCAACAGTATTATCAGATACGGTCATAATGCTGTACAGGGACCTCTAGACTTATTCATTATAGATAACTGTAACTTTGCATCCTTTAACTATATCCCTATTTTCCTTACCTCTCCACCCTTGGTAACTACCTTTCTACTCTCTGCTACTATGTATTTGACTTTTTAAGATTCCTCATATAAGTGAGGACATGCAACGTTTTCCTCGAATTTCACTTAGCATAATCTATGTTGTCACAAATGGCAAGATATCTTCTCCTAAAGATGAATAATATTCCACTGTATACAATTGTTTCTTGGTATCTGCAATGGAATGGTTTAAACCCCTGCATGTACCAAAATCTTGATGCTCAAGTCCCACAGTCAGCCCTGCAGATCCCATCTCTATGAAAAGTCAGCTCTTGTGAGTTTCCCATTCTGGGAATACTGCATTTTTCACCTGCATCTGTTTGAAAAAAAAATCCACATATAAGTGGACTGGCATAGTTGAAACCCTGGTTGTTCCAGGATGAACTGTATATTTAATTTCCTTATCTATTCATCAACAACAGAAACGTAGGTTGGTTCCATTTCTTGGTTATTGTGAATAAGGCTGCAATGGACATCTTCCATACGGCCTTGTCCTTTTTCTTTTTCTTTCCTCATTCCTATGAAAGCTACACTTCAATAAAGAGACAGCATTCTTCAGTTCCCCACACCTTCAGAGAATTACTTCACGGATTTCAGGAAAATCCCTGTACTCCACTAAGTGGAAGCCCTGAATGTTATTTCTGTCTTTTTAGTAACTGGAAGAGTACCTGACCCATAGAAGATGCTTACTAAGTAATTGTTGAAATAATTTGTAAAACTCGAAAACATCAACCTTAACATTTATTTTATGGATTTTCTCGAAACTTGGGATTTTTAAAGTATATTAGATTTCTTCATCTGTATCTTTAATCTTAGTGCATTTATATTTCCCTAATATTTGTTCTTTTTTTATAAAACTTAGTAGTGATGAAAATTTCTAAAAAGATATTATGAGGCCGGGCGCGGTGGCTCACGCCTGTAATCCCAGCACTTTGGGAGGTCGAGGGGGGTGTATCATGAGGTCAGGAGATGGAGACCATCCTGGCTAACACAGTGAAACCCCATCTCTACTAAAAATACAAAAAAATTCTAGGGAGACTGAGTCTTCTAGGGAGACTGAGGCAGTAGAATGACGAGAACCCGGGAGGTGGAGCTTGCAGTGAGCAGAGATCACGCCACTGTACTCCAGCCTGGGTGACAGAGCGAGACTCCATCTCAAAAAAAAAAAAAAGATATTATGGAAAGTATTCTGCATGTTATTCATAGTCATTTTAAAGTATTTTTATACTTTTTGATTTCCATATGGACATTTACAATTTTAAATTTTATTTATAATTTTAATTACAATTATGATTTTCATTACAATTATACATTTCATTTACAATTATAATCACAAGAATTAAGCATTTTGTTAGTACATACTTGAAAATGTGTTATTTTTATTTGTATTAAAATATTTGTTTTTCTTAAAAATATTCTATATATATATATATATAATTTGGATTATATTAGTAAATAAAATAAACCTTGTCTTTTTCTAAATTCCACTTGTTAATAAAGCAATATGTTGAAAATACCTTAAAACCTAAGAGGAAAATTTAAAATGTAATAAGATAGTTTGGGAATTATTTGACTATAACCTATGTTAGCAATAAAAAAGTCAAAAAAATAAAGTGCTTGTTTGTTAAAGGATTATTTACTGAGTAACGTAGGCCAAGATATTTTTCAAGTCCTTAGAATTTGGTATTTGAAAGATACAGTCATCAGGTTAAGGACCTTAAGGACAATGCACAGCTTTTGAAGCATCAGCACAGTGGGCAGAACCATGTAAGATACGGTTTTGGAAAACATACATGAGTGGATCTTCCTAGTGCACTTCATCCTTTGCCTTCAGTAAAGTCATGCTGCCCTTCTTAATGCAATCCAATCTGTCTTCTAGAACTGCATTTATTTTACTTCTGAATCATTGAATATGTCAAGCAATAATTTACTTCAATGTAGCCTTACATAATGGAGACATAAAGAAAACACGTTTTGTTCTTGCAAATTTTTCATAATTACTAACAGAAAAGAGAATATATAAAGTTTTTATTAACTTTTTTCCTGCTGAAAAAGCTGGAATCTTGACGGAGGAGGTTTCTCAACATCCACTGATTAAAATTTTACTCAATATGAAAGCATGATTTGTTTAAAACAGTACTGGAATTATTATATGATTCTCCTATATGTGGTTATATAATAGGGTCTTTCTCAGTAGTGAGAAATCTATTAGTCTATTTTTAAAATATTTACATATTCTTAAGAACATAGATATGTAGCCACCAAATTAATACAGGCTCTGGCTGGGCAGAATGACTTACACCTGTAATCCCAGCATTTTGGGAGGCCAAGGCAGGAGGATTGCTTGAGGCCAGGCATTCAAAAACAGCCTGGGCAACATAGGGATAACTTGTCTCTACAAAAAACAAAAACAATTAGCCAGGCATGGTGGAGTGCACTAGTAGTAGTCCCAGCTACTTGGGAGGCTGGGAAAGGAGGATTTTTTGAGCCCAGTTGTTAATAACAGTGTTACAGTGAACTATGATCAGGTCACTGTACTCCAGTCTGGGCAAGAGAGAAAGACCATCTCTCTAAAACAAACAAACCAAAAATATATGTTTTTGTTTTGTTTTGTTTTTACTGTATACTTCTCAAATTAAAGGTATAGAAAATAGCACACTATGTTAAGTTGACCTAATCGTCAAATCTATAATGGTACAGAACGAAATACCAATAAAAAGGTTTTAGAATCTCCCTGCTTGATTTGTTTGGGTAAAGTACTATATCAGTTGGTTAAAAAAATAAATTTGTTGCTAATGTTATAACAATCAGAAATTTTTGAATAAACATTTAGATTTTTCACTTTCATTAAAACTTCAATGGATCTGGGATTCCTAGGCTCATATTATAGCATGGAAAATACAAGGAGCTGAGGAATGCTCCTCTCTTAGATTGAAATTTTAAAATTGTACCCTGACACTAATACAGTGTGCTTCTGTATAACAATGGCCTAAAACCCTTGCTCTTAAATTCTGCCTACTTCTTGTAGACATTGCATGCCAACTACCAAGTGGTTGTCATCACTATTTTTTTTTTTTTTTTAAGGCAGTGTCTCATTCTGGCTGGAGGGCAGTGGTGTGATGACAGATCACTGCAACCTGGAACACCTAGGCTCAAGTGATCCTCCCACTTCTGCCTCCCAAAGTGCAAGGATTACAGGTGTGAGCCACCACTTCTGGCTAATTTCCTATTTACTTTTTATGGAAATGCAGGTCTCGCCATGCTACCTCTTCTGGTCTTGAACTCTTGACCTTAAGCAATCCTCCTACTTTGGCCCCCAAACAGCTGGTATTACAGGTATGAGCCATCACATCCAGCCAATCATTGCTTTCTTTTTAGAGATTTTATAGACTTTTTGAATTGCTAAGACAAGTTATTGGAAACATTAATTAGTAATTTCTGGAATTTCAATATCATGTAATCATCTTTCAAAAACCCCAAATAGGACAGTGAGAAAAATAGCTATAACGTATTCTATATTTTATTTATTTTCATGATTTTATAGCTATATTTTATTTAAGTAAATAATTTTATTTCTATTCATCCAATATTTATTTATTTATTTATTTATTGAGATTGCGTCTTGCTTTATCTCCCAGGCTGGAGTGCAGTGGTGCGATCTCTGTTCACTGCAAACTCCACCTCCCAGGTTCAAGAGATTCTCCTGCCTCAGCCTCCTGAGTAGCTGAGATTACAGGCACCTACCACCATGCCCGGCTAATTTTTGTAGTTTCAGTAGAGATGGGGTTTCGCCATGTAGGCCAGGCTGGTCTCAAACTCCTGACCTCAGGTGATCCACCTGCCCCAGCCTCCCAACATGCTGGGATTATAGGCGTGAGCCACTACGCCTGGCCCAAATATATTTTTGAGATTTGTATTTCATTTCATTTATATTTTATAAACAATGCTCTGTTCTAAATGACATTAAAGGATATGTAATATTATAGTATCCCATAAAGAAAAACAAAATTTTAAGTAACACATGAACAGAAATTAGTATTGTGAGAATTCTCTCTACACACAGACTCAATATGGTTCTCAAAAAGGAAGTGTAACACCCTAGAGGCGTGTTTTTGTTTATAAGGACGATGGGCTATCTGGCCTCTGGTGAGGTGTTCTGAGGGTGTTTTCGGTTGTAAGGACAATGGGATATCTGGCCTCTGGTGAGGTGTTCTGAGGGTGTTTTCGGTTGTAAGGACAATGGGATATCTGGCCTCTGGTGAGGTGTTCTGAGGGTGTTTTCGGTTGTAAGGACAATGGGATATCTGGCCTCTGGTGAGGTGTTCTGAGGGTGTTTTCGGTAGTTAGGATAATGGGATATGGCCCTCTAGTGAGCAACCAGAGAAGCCAGATTTCTTGCAATGCCATGACAATATCCTTGTAACCAAGAATCATCTTTTGTCTGACTAGGCTTTTGAGTGAATGTCCTCAATATTGTAAGGCAGTGCTGCTCAGACATTACTGTGTTTATACATCACCCAAAGATCTTGTCAAATTGTGAGTTCTGACCAGCTCTCCAGTGAGAACCATGTTGCTGGTTCTCAGAACACTTAGTTCTGAGTTGCAAGTCCTAGCATTCATTAACTATATGTGAAAACCTACTTACAAATATCTAAGCCAAGAGACTCACTCTGTTTTTATGTAAATGCAAACAATTTTTACATTGTTCTTACACACTCTGAATTTTCCAGGAATACAAATGCCTGGCAAATGGGAGGAAGATTGTATCCTTTTGGAAAAATTACATCACCAACAGCAATGCTGTTGCTTATGTTTTTAATGAAACTCATTGTGTAGGTCTGGATGGTAGCTGCCAAGATATGATTCCTCACATAAGAGCAAGCATTTGACTTCTTCATTATGTCTGGTTCTGTAATTGTGCCTAGAAATTTACATATTAAAATTCTCATTATTATTATTATTATTATCTTTTGAGATGGAGTTTTGCTCTGTCATCCAGGCTGTACTGCTGTGGCGGGATCTTGGCTCACTGCAACCTCCTCCTCCTGGGTTCAAGCAATTCTCCTGCCTCAGCCTCCTGAGTAGCTGGGATTACAGGCACATGCCACCATGCCCAGCTAATTTTTGTATTTTTAGTAGAGACGGGGTTTCACCATGTTGATCAGGCTAGTCTCAAACTCCTGACCTCATGATCCACCCGCCTCAGCCTCCCAAAGTGCTGGGATTATAGGCGTGAGCTACTGCACCTGGTCAAAACTCTCATTATTTTATAATTCATTAGTTTCCATTTATTTTCTTTGTGTTACAATCATGCTATAATATTGATATTTTAAAACTATGTGGTATGAGATTTATTTCTGAATAGGAAATGGGGTATTTAAGATTATTTTCATAAAATGTGAGGTTGAGGTATTGAGTTTAACAGGGTGAAATATGCAATCTAATGCAGATTTCTGTTGTTCTGTCTTTTTAATTCTTTAAAGAATAGATCTAAAATGCAATAAGCCCACTGATTGTGATTTTAAATCACGTAATGAAGAATAACTAGATTCCCATATAATGATCATGTAACCAGAGTACCACTCTAAACACCTCCACCAACTAGGATGTACATATTGTGCCATAGCCTCTCCTACCCAAAGGACCAGCAGCATCTCTCTTACTCGGGACCTTTTAAATAAATGCAGACTCTCAGTCTTCACCCTGATTTACTGTGTCATAATCTACATTTTATCAAGATCTGCAGATAGTTTGGATGCAATATAAAGTTTGAGAAACACCATTCTACCCGATCCCCTGAATATTGACCCTCAAGTCCCTTCTCACTCTACCGGTAACAGAAGCAAGCATGGCCCCCTCTATCTATTAGTACCACAGAATCTGCAAAGCTAATGGAGCTCATGGTTGGGAAACTTCTGCATCTTGGCTTGTCGTTGTAGCCCATTGTTTTCTGAAGGTGAGGGAAGTTCTATAACACGGGTTATTGTCTCTTGTCTTGGGCATGCTAGAGGTCGTTATTTCTTGGGAAGGAAGTAGGGAAAGAGAAAGGACAATGAAGGAGGGCTCTCAGCAGAAATGTTGCATCAAAGCCCAGTTATGGTGACTGGACAATATACTCCTTCCTTTCCAAAGGGATCCTTGCCTCTACCAGCAGCCCTGGCCTGCTCATTAACATCACTTCTCCAAGCAACAGCAGGACACAGAGGTTACACCAAGCCCAGAATCATGTTTCCTTTCTCTGTTGCAGATTTTCTTCCACAATTAAACAGGTTTTTTTGTTTTTGTTTTTGTTCTTTTTTACTGAATAATTTGAAAGAGTAGATTTGAATAAATCCATTCTTCTCCCATTTTCCCTTTCCTACTCCCTCTCTAACCTTGTATCATTATTCTAAGTAGACTGAATTGCAGCAGCCCCTAATAACAAAGGAACTTTGATTAAACTAGCAATCCCTCCTTCATCCTGTGCTTGCCCTTCAAAGTAAGCCAATCATTCTTAATACCTAGAATATAGAAATGTCTCATCGCACTAGAAATGAAAAACCTCACCTTATATATATGTTCACTTAAACTAAACAAACAAAAAAGCACTAATTTCAGTGATCTTAGAATCACTGAAATTTCCTGAGCACTTGATTATAAGAGGGGAGGTATGTGTACGTGGCTGTCATCATAGTAAATTTAAGGTAATTTTGCTGGTGTAGCCCTTATGCAGACGACAGGGTAAAGTGATCTTCAGCTGGGGCAAACGGCTAAAGAGTTAAATACAGAAAGTAGAGGAAAAGGGAATGGATGATGTCTTTCTGCGGTTTGAAGTTATTGACATATCAGGGACTAGACTAGAAACAATGATTCCTAACTCTCAGCTGTGCTTCCCATAATTTTAGGTTTAATGTCTTTTTTTGTCAACTTGAATGTCAACTTTAAATCTCTTGCTTATCCTCAATAACAACTGGATGGGAATGAGGGGAAGATAATAGACGGGAAAAGATTATTTATTCACTTGCCGTTTCCTAAATGCATCTGAGAAAAGCTTTCCGTTGTTTCTATTTTTGTTTTGCTAGTTTGTGGCTGTTTTGTTTTAATTTCTGTTCTTTTTTTTTCACTTTACTGCTCTAAATCTTTCCTACTTAAAACCCTTAGACATACAGTGTTTTAGTCACACTTTCAAGTAATTATTTGAGTCAAATTTCACTCAAAATTGATATGCTTTGGCAGTTCACAGCTGTTGCTCAAGCAAGAAACATCACTGCTTGCTGAATAGAATGCACACATTGTGATTAGGACCGCACATCTGGCAGCAAAATTTGTTCAGTTTGGGCCACCTGACATTTCTGGTCATCTGGAATTATGCTATCAAATAGATAAGGCACAGATGACTAAACTGCATTACCGCAACTATCACAGAAGTTCTAGAATCACCCATTATGAACGAACATAAAGAGAAAAGTGCATAGACTCCGTGTTTTAGTTTCTACTGCTAAAAATTTTAAGAGGCATTCTGCAGGGTCAGAGCAAATTTCTAGGTACTGGAATGTTTTTTCAGTATTCTCTTGCATTTTGTTTGCCTCCAACACATTCCTTAGCCCACCTTCCAGCTGACCCCTACTCCCATCAGCCAAAATCCACAAAGACACCACTTCTTCTGCTCTATTCTGCTTAGCCAATCCCTGTTTATGTTTAGGTTAACGTCATGGATGTCTTAAATACTTAAAGACATAGTGGGAAATCCAGTTATGTTCAAAATAAGAGAATAGTGTAACCTTAATTGAGAACATAAATACTTTGTTGGAACAATCAGAATCTCCCATTTATATACTAGGTTCTTCCCTAGGTTCATTAGCCTGTTTGTCCTTGGAATAACTTTTTATCCTTTTGTAGACAAGACCAATAATTCATGAGAGAACAGGGGATAGAAAGCAGCCCTCCCTATTCCCAGGAGAGTATTCTTGCCACTAGATTATATTGAGTTGTTATACACATTAGCCATTTCCCTTGCACACTGAAACAGATCAGTATTTTTGATTGAGTTTGACATTTTGAAATTTAACTACAATAGCTTACCCTATAAACAGGAAGTGACTGTAAAACAGATGTTCTTATTTAGAGAAGATGTTACCAAAAGAGCAAATCACTAAATTTGTCCTTGCTGTAATTGTGTCATTTAAACCAAGAGGAAAAAGTCAGAGTCCTAAGACTGAAGAAACCCTGATAGGAAAATTATGCCATCATTCAATGTTATAAGATGTCACCTAAAGAAAGAATGTGATTTAAGGTTCAACACTGTCCCTATGTGATATGAATACCAATTTCCAAATTCTGGTATGCAATTACTTAGTGAAAATCTTCCGATATGTATGAAAGTAAAGATTTGTGGGTGGTTTTTAGTGAGTTAGGAAAAAGACTAATCCTCAAATTCTGTAAACCAATAACTATGTTTAAAAATGTTGTAGTGAAAACAAATTCTGTGCATTCATTAAACATGAATTCTTAACCATGGACTTTATAAAAGTTAAGCAAATGTGGGTTTTTTGTTTTTTTTTTTTTTGGTGGGGGGGTGGGGTCTGTTTAAAAAGAAGACAAATTAGGCTTGGTGCAGTGGCTCACACCTGTAATCCCAGCACTTGGGGAGGCTGAGGCAGGTGGGTCACGAGATCAGGAGATCGACACCATCTTGGTCAACATGTTGAAACCCTGTCTCTACTAAAAATACAAACATTAGCTGAGCGTGGTGGTGGGTGCCTGTAATCCCAGCTACTTGGGAGGCTGAGGCAGGAGAATCACTTGAACCCAGGAGTCAGAGGTTGTGGTGAGCCAAGAACATGCCACTACACTCCAGCCTGGGTGACAGAGCAAGACTTTGTCTTAAAAAAAAAAAAAAAAAATACAAATTTGGCGTGAAGATAATTTTGAAATAAAAAATATATTAATTTCTCATGAAAATGTAAGAACTATTGAAAATTGCTTGTATGTTTTTTAGAAAAATAAAATGAGCATTTTTAAGCACTTTGTTTTGAGATAATACTTACTGACTACTTTCTGACACTTTCCAAGATAATTTGCCTTCATCCACAGCCCCTCAGAAGATATGGGACTGGGGGTCATACATATTTGTGCATTATGTTTTTATTTATATAATCACAACTGTTGAGAACATGGTAGACAACCGACCCAAGCTGGGGCAAAGTATTTGGAGGAGCACACTGAAGATTTAGTCAGTTATCCAACAGAAGCCAAATAGAATGCCTTTTTGTTACTGAGACAGGAAAATAAATCAAAAACTTAACAAAATGCTCTTGTGAAAAACCATGGCTCTGATGGAGAGAACATAAACTTGATCCTTGTCTTTCAGATTAAATCTCGATGTGATCTGGCTGTACTTAATTTCTGTTTTTTAAATGATGCTAATATTTTACTTACCAAATAAAAAATAAAAAATTATGACTGGAGCTAAAACTGGGATATTTTTCTTAGTGTAATGATTATATTCCCTCCCAAGTAGCTGGGATTACAGGCACCCACCACCACGCTCAGCTAATGTTTGTATTTTTAGTAGAGACAGGGTTTCAACATGTTGACCAAGATGGTCTCGATCTCCTGATCTCGTGACCCACCTGCCTCAGCCTCCCCAAGTGCTGGGAATACAGGTGTGAGCCACTGCACCAAGCCTAATTTGTCTTCTTTTTAAACAGACCCCACCTCCCCACCAAAAAAAAAAAAAAGCATTCTAGAGTCAACATGATTCAGATATGCCTTCTTGAAAGTGTATTTCTGGAAATCAATTTAATTTTTGACTTTGAATCTGATTCATGGCAGAGAATTTAATCTAGACATGTTCAGACTTTTGATTAAATGATCTGCTCAGGATATACAAATTAATGATAAGTCATTTCAGAAATTTTGTCTTAGGTATCCCTTGCTGTTCTTGTCATTGTTGTCCCGGAAAGAAGCATTGCCCAACCGAGGGAGCCCCTGTAAGAATCTATTTATGGAATTGGACACACGCCAGTGGTAGGAATCAGGTGAAACAGAGATGCATCACATATCTGAATAAGACGGTTCTGGGCTGGCATCAGACACTGAGTTTCTTCAAAATGTCTCATATTGGCCCATATTGCAATTCATTCAAATTTACTGGGCTCAGACTCTGATTACCCCACTGTATTTGGGTATATGTTTTATGTTCTCTGAGCTGGTGGCATCATGTTGCATTTTTCTGATGGGTGACTCCTTGAATCACAGGATGATAAAACTGACTTTCTTACTAGCTTCTTAGTTCAACAATAATAATTATTTTTTTTCATGGTCTGAAACATGGAAATCATAAAGAAAGGGATTATCAAGGACCACTTTTTGTATCTAGATGAGTCATATCTTACTTAGCTTTTTTCATTAAAGAGTGAGATGGAAATTTTCCAGTACAGTTTTTCACTCAAAATTCTCCTATTTTCTTAGATAATCTTTATAATTCAGAGATTGTAATATCATAATGTCTTTTTTTTTTTTTTTTGAGATGGAGTCTCGCTCTGTCACCCAGGCTGGAGTGCAATAGTGCGATGTCAGCTCACTGCAACCTCTGTCTCTTGGGTTCAAGTGATTCTCCTGCTTCAGCCTCCCAAGTAGCTAGGATTACATGGACCCATCACCACACCAGGCTAATTTTTGTATTTTTAGTAGAGATGAGTTTCACCATGTTGGCCAGGTTGTTCTCGAACCCTGACCACAGGTAATCCACCTGCCTCGGCCTCCCAAAGTGTTGGGATTATTGGCTACACTTGAAATATCAGAATGGAATCTTTGGTCCTGTGATGATTAATTTTATGTGTCAACTTGTCTAAGCCACAGTGCCCAGGTATTTGGTAAAGCATTATTTGGATGTTTCCGGGAGGGCGTTTTTGGTTGAGATTGACATTCAAACAGGTAGATTTTCAGAAAAGCAGCTTGCCATCCACAATGTGTGTGGGACTCACCCAATCAATTGAAAGGCTGAACAAAAGGAAAAGTAGTCCTGTTCTTCCCTCATGACCACCCCACACCTCTAGCAAGAGAAAATTCTCCAGCGAATTACCTTCAGACTTCATCTGCACCACTGGATCTTCCTGGTTCCACAGCAGACTACCTTTGGATTGGAAGTACAACTTTCCTGAGTCTTAACAGCCTCTGCCATCAGATTTTGTAGCTCATCAAGCCTCCACAATTGCATGAGCCAATATCTTAAAATAAATCTCTCTCTTTTTCTCCATGTGTGTGTGTGTGTGTCTGTGTTTATGCATACACACAGACACACACACACACACACATATGCTATGGATTCTGTTTCTCTGGCAAACTCTGTCTGACACAGACCCCCAAAAGCTATAGCTTGTTCTTTTATTCCTCCTGCATTCAATTAATTTTTAGGCAACTTCTAAGTATCAGCTAAATAATTTAAAATATAAGACATCATGAAACCAACATTAAGCTTTATACAAGATTTATATACATTTGTTAATTATTAGAATTTATTAATTTATTATTAATTAAAATTATAGAATTGTAACAAAATAATATGTAACTTCTGGTTTTAGAAAGGTGTGTATATGAGCAAGCCCGATGGTCAACTAAAGGAGAAAATGATTTTTTGTTAATTAAAAAAATATGAAAAAGCAAGGATAATGACAGGAGACTAGATTTATGTTGGGATAATCTTCATACGAATAAAATGTGAACAAGAATTCAGGTTGTCCTAATACTTTCTTATCTGTTTCCGTAAATTTCAATAATAATCATACAATGACCACATGGGCACTGACAGCCATTTAGCAAAATAAATTAAAACAATATGTAGCCATCCTACTTGGCTTTCCACCCCTCTTCTGAGGAAATAAATTGCTGAACATGTCATGCTATTTTTCACCCCTTCACCTCACTTGTTCACCTCTCTCCGTGTGTAAACATCCTAGGTTCTGAGATTGTTAGGGAAAGCTAAAGGCCAGTGTTTCACAAGTATTTTTCATCTATTAAGAAGGGAAAATGGATAAAATATAAATATTTTTAGACCTTCATATTTTTTTCTCTGACTGTCAGTGATAATCATGTGCCCTAAGTACAGTAATGGACTTGAGAAGACAAGACACTCGACACCTATAATGCATTTCACTAGGCATGCATGATTTATACACTGACTGTATCTAAAGGCATTCAAGAAATGATGCTTACATTGCATCAAGCTGGAAGAAACATAAACATTATTAAAATTTAGTAATATGATTTTTAATAGTAAACCAGTATCTTACTGGTATGATAATTAGTGTCTTTCTCAAAATAAGATATCTATATAGAAGTTAAACAGGTTATATCTGTAAAACGCTATAGACATATCTAAAAAAGGAAAAAGACATCTGAATTACAAAATAATACAAATGTGTTTTGTTAATATATTATAAAATAAGAATTTTGGTGTTTACTTATAGAATATTTTCATTTTAAAGAGTCTTGGCTGGGCTCAGTGGCTCAAGCCTGTAATCCCAGCACTTTGGGAGGCCGAGACGGGCGGATCACGAAGTCAGGAGATCGAGACCATCCTGGCTAACACGGTGAAACCTCGTCTCTACTGAAAAAATACAAAAAACTAGCCGGGCGTGGCGGCGGGCACCTGTAGTCCCAGCTACTCCGGAGGCTGAGGCAGGAGAATGGCGTGAACCCGGGAGGCGGAGCTTGCAGTGAGCTGAGATCCGGCCACTGCACTCCAGCCTGGGCGACAGAGTGAGACTCCGTTTCAAAAAAAAAAAGAGTCTTTACCCTCAGGATCTTCTGTTGAGAATACTTTATGAATAATCATGAGAATAAAACTTTACCATAAAATTAATTATAAATAATGAAGAGTTTGTGTAAGCGTAGATGTAACATATACACAGCCATTTTCAAACCATTTGAAAATCATATTTAAATGATTTAACGTGTAATATAATTCAGGAGTGGTCATCATTTTGGAAATCTAGTCTCTTCATTTAAAAGAAATTATGAAGTTCTAGAACTGCTGAGAGAATTATAAAAAGGTTTTAGTATGTAGTGCCTAATTCTGACAATGTTGTATCAATTCAAATGTGATGAATTTCCGCTGCAGTATTTTTTAAGGGCAGAGAAAAGGAAAAAAATGACTTTGAGAAGAAAACGGCCTTACCCTTTTGTTGTTCACATTAAATTCCTTTTAATACAGCACCCACAGCATGTATAATTCTTCTGTTATTACGCACAGATTGGGAAAGAAACTGCTGCTACCTGGCAACCCAAGCAAAATCCAGAACCTGGTCAAGGTAAAGAGGAATGAATGAATCTGAATCTACTTATAAGCTCCAAGTCATTAAAATCTCACATAAGCGGACTCACATAGCTTACCTGGCTTACTTCCCTTTACTTGCTTTGAAAGAAGAGGTGAATGATACAGTAACTTCTTTTCCACATTCCCGTCTGGCTTGTTTGCGTTTGATCTGTTCCTCCACGGCCTCCAGGGAGGCTCTTGGCAGTCATTGATGTATACCTTCCCCCTGTAGATGCTGCTCTTGGGAAAGCCTCATTTTTTATCTTTACCTTCCTCACAGAAAATCCTTTCAAACTCCATTCTTACTTCTTCCAAATGGATCTTTTAAAATTTCTCTTCTCTTTGTTTCACAAATCCCATCAAAGAGCAACGGATTTCAAAGATAGTTCTGTAATATGGGGGATGACTGAAAATTCAGGTATCTTTCTTGATGCCATGGATGTTCCTAATTCCACAATCAACCATACTATTTTTTCAAAGTGGATGAGGGTTCCTATGATACTCGGTGACATGTGTCCAACAGACACAAAAATAGGTCGAGTTTTCTTGTAAGCCACAGGCTCGATGTGCAGTTCAGTAAACATACCAAAATATTTAAAATGCCTATCAGCCCAAGACTTGTCCTTAAGGAAACCAACAAACAACATCAACAACAAAAATCCTATGATTTGGAAAGATTTGAATAGACAGATGATAGATAGATAGATAGATAATAGATAATAGAGAGACAGATAGATAGACAGGTAAGTATAAATGAAAAGGTAAACAGTTTTGCATATACACATTGACCCCAACATGTTTGTACTCTCAAATACTCTCCTGCAGGATGTAAAATTTTAGAGCATGCTTAAAATTTAGGAATTAGTGTTTTCCTTCCATCTCAGTTTTAGTGTGTACTTATAAAGAAAACCATCATCATCTATAATAAAGGCAAGGCCCACCTATTTCTCATTCTGCAAAGTGCTTCTGCTTCAATGGCCCTGTAGAAAATAACACAGTGTACTACTTATAGGTGATGTAGATATTAATATGATAATAATAAACTTAAAGGTTTTCCAAGAATTCCATAGAAATAGGAAATTTTATTCTCACTAAAAGAATGACTTGGCTTTAAACTCTTTCCTAAATCAAACCAGATACCTCCTCCAATATTTGCAGGGTTTGATTAAATTGATTTTTCCAGGCTTTATCCCTATTTAATAGAAGTATCTAGACTTCATCTCTCCCTTTTACCATGAAAAACATTCTCTTCAATATGACCCACACTAGTCTCCCTTTTTTTTGTTTGTTTTTCTTTTTTTTTCTATAACGAAAGGATTATAGACCTATGATAGCTCTAATCTACCCTGGGCACTTCTGTTGATTTCAAATTCCACTTCCTCCTTTGTTTAACCATTTTCAGAGTCTTGCAGTAGATTCTGACCTACGGTTGGGAAAAACCAAGAATGGCGTTAAGATTTGGCCTGAGTATCTGACAGAGCTTGTAATTTCTCAGTCAATGGAATCATGAACTTGGATTATGTAAGGGAGATGAAAACAGGCTCAATTGTTTCCAAGAGTTTCCATATCTGTACACTTTGCTCCCAAGTTATAAGCATAAATAGACTTCCATATTTCATCTAGATTAAAACAATTTTTGGTATTTTAATTAAAATGTAATCATATTAGTACTACAATTTTAGTTACTACTTAACAAAAAATAATATAACAATATTCCTTTTGATGGCTTGTTTCTACATTTGACAGCCATCACTAAACTATCTAAATTTCTGAGTTTAAGTTATTGATTATGATCCATCCTCCAGTTAGTTGCTAGAATCACAAACTTTCTTTTATAATTCTTCTGACATTCTAATATAATAGGCTGTCATGAGAATTTTAGTTTTTCTGACACAGAAAAGAGAGATGTCCTCTCTCTCACATACAGGCATCATACAGACTTTATTACTACGCTTTTCTCTCTCTCTCTCTCTTTCTCTCTCTCTCTCCCTCTCTTTCTCTCTCACACAGACACACAAATGCACAGACACACACAATGGAAGTGATACTTCCTAGGCATCTGGAATGATACCTCTCTTGCCACTTGAAGTTAGGCACTGCTATGTACCTTCCTTTGATCAATAACAAGTGAATAAAATAACGTGGTCACCTCTAACTAAAAACATTAATTGGTAGTGCTTTTCCTTTTCTCTCAAAATTTCAAATGATAGTGCTTTTCCCAGTTTGACTCTCTGACAAAGCAAGTATCATAATTTCTGCAATATTTTAGGGTAGACAGAAGAGACTGACATTTAGTAGGTTATAATGATTTCTTCAGCAATGAAGCAATTGCAGTTGCACATATACTTCACTCATTCACTTACTCATTTATTTTAGAAATAACATGTTAGTTACATTTTGAGGAAGGTTCTAAAATTAAGAAACAATAGAAGTTAAATTTGTATTTCAAGGATAGTATGTTTCAGTTTCAACTCTATCTCACATTATTTGCATTCATATGCTAACTTAAGAGAATTCCATAACAAATTATATGAAATATCTCCAGGGTAGAAAATATATACAGGTACATTTTTCAGCCACTGATAAAAAGTCCTTTATCATATTGTAAAAAAAATGATAATAATGATGAGATGAGGGCTTCTATTATGATGGACAAGGGACGGAAAGCATAGACCTAGAGTCAGTAACCCATATGGGTTTGCCTCATGCTAGTGGGTTTTCCTGGACACCAGACTTTCCGTGCTGAAACTGAGAAAGCCCTAGGAAACCAGGAAGAGTAGCTCATATTAAATGGAGGACTAAATGTGAGAGTTTTGGTTCCGAACATTTAGTGTGCTTCAGAATTATCTGGAGAACTCGTCAAAACACAGATTGCTAACTTGTAGTAGGCAGAATTCTAAGACGACCCTCAAGATTTCTGGCCCCAGTTGTATGTACACCTTCTCACACGTATTCAATCGAACATGAATTTAGTTGCTGCTATGAAGAGATTATCGAAGAGGTAATTAAGGTCCCAAGTCAGTTGCCTTTATGAGAGGGAGATCATCATAACTGATCTAATCCATGAGCCCTTTAACTCTGAGTTAGAGTTTCAGTAATGGAGGAAGTGAGAAATCAGAAACATTAGAAGGATATGGTGCACCATTCTGACTTAACAAAGGATGGGGCAACACAGTAAAGAACAAGGGCAGCCTCTTGGAGCTGAGGCCAGCCCTTGGCTGACAGCCAGCAAGACACAGGACCTCAGCCCTATTTGGCGGGAAATGGATGTATCCAATATCCAGAGTGAGCTGGGAAGGAGGTTTTTCTCTTGAGCTTTCTGACAAGAACTCAGCTCAGCCTACACCTTTATTATAACCTTGTTATAAGCTGAGCAGAAAACCTAATCATGCTATGATGGGTTTTGGCCCATCATCTATGAGCTGGTAAATGAATGTTGTTTTATTACATTTTTGGCAATTTGTTACACAGCAATAGCAATCTAATACACTCGGCCTTACTCCCAGAGTTTCTTGTTCAGTATGTCTGAAGCAGGGCCTGAGAATTTATACTTACAACAAGTTTCCTGGTGATACCTCTCTTGCCTGCCTGCAATTTAAGGACAGCTACACTAGTGTAAAAGCTGGGCTTTGGGCCATGAATGACATAAGAAAGGCGAGGAATTTGATAGGTCATTGAGTTCTGCTGTGTAGCAATTCCTGTTGATTCCACTCAGTGGACAATGTGGCCAAGTATGAATAAAGTAGAAATTACTAGTGCAAGGTTGTTTCAAACCTTGATATTCCTACTGGAGATACTGGACAGTTGTCCAGTGAGAACTAAGACAACATCGCTGCTTGGTTCTACTTTCATTGTTACTGTTATTATTGTAACCAGCAAGGAAACACACAGTTGTTGATGACACTGAGGTAGATGGGAGTGTGAATTGACTGTTATTTTATTTAGCACATGGTAGTATGTAGTCCTCAGAGGAGTAAGAGAAAAACTAATATTTAGAATGTTCACGTGGTTTTGTATCTTGACTCTGAGTAAACCTTATTTTTAATTTTTATTATGGAAATATTAATACATATAACAAAAGATGTTAAAACAATGAATTCCCATGCACACATCAACCACATGAATGAGCTTTAACAGTGATCAGCAAATGGCCAACTTCGCTTCATCCATGTCTCTACCCAATTTTCTCCTTTCCCAGGGTTATTTTGAGGACAATACCAGATATCATATCATTTTATCCTTAATGATGTCGGTATCTATTACTAATGAAATCTTTTAAAAAACCTAACCACAATACTATTACAGTAAATATGAAAATAATTACTCAGTATCTTAAATAGTTTGATCTTTTAAAGTCATGCCCATATACATGGGTGAAGATTAAAATATTGATCTTTTTCTCTTTCCTGCCTTTCCAGGGAAGAATCACTGTTTTAAGCAACAATTTAGTGATGGGTTGGGAAAATATAAAGGAATCCATTTGATCCAGAGCTTTTAAAGCAGTTGAAACAAAATCTTTAGAGTATTTTACATTGTCAGGAAGATTCACCTGATGGTAAACCAATTGCAAAGAGCCTCTGGAGATTCTTTACAATTATCTCTCAGTTTTCTGCTGCCTGCTGATATGTATAAGTGTGTGTGATATGTATATATATATATATCTTCCTGAGTGATATGATATGAATGATATGAAGATGAAAAATTTCATTGATTATAAACCAGTTGTCATTTCACCACTGTGGCTCTGCTTAACCAGAGGTTCTCATACTGTTCTGGAGAATTTGATCAGTTTGTGAGCACAAGTTTGAGAGCAAGAGCTGAGAAGATAGAAAATGTTCCGCATAATCAACAAAGAATGTAGGCTGCATATTAAAAAACCTGGAGGAAGTAAGCGAGACAATATTTGAACAGAGAGATAATTGAGCACCACATCCTTGAATAGAAGCCTAAATAAATTTCAGTATATCTCCCACCAATGATGTTCAGATCTTCAACTGTTTCTGGATCACAGGAAGAAAATGGTGTGCTTGTATTTGTTGAGGAAATCAGTTATGGGCTGAAGATTATGTCTTTGATATTGGGGAAAAAAAAGAAAACAGGAATAACACATGGATTTAAAGAATCTGTATGAAGGAAAGCATTGTCATCCCATGTTACCTTTAGTCTTACAGGATTTTTAAATTTTCCTATCAAAACTTGGGTTTACTTTGAATGATAATAATATACTAATTGTCCTACATTTGTTTGTAAATAAGTAATGTTTTGTTTTTATTTCATTTTTATGCCAAATTTATATTTGGAGTTCTGAGTAGTATTTGTCACCCAAATCTCTGAGTTTCATATTCTACTTGATGTTTTCACAAAGCGATATGCTGCAGGGCAGAGCATATGAATAGTTAAAAGAAGATATTATGAGGTCTCTGAAAAAGAAAAATTCTACATTATGGGCAAATGTCACATTTTTAAACTCTCTCTTTCTGTATCACCAGAGATTGCATTTGTTGAAAATTTCAGGTTGCTGGATATTAATGGTAATGGAGGAACCCTAAGTCAGCAGGAACTGCCTAATTATTCAACACACAGAAGGATGAGTCATTTTAAATGCCAGTAAAACCATAAGTCTCTGAGATAGTCTTAAAATGTCACAAAATCTTCTTCCTTAGAACTGAGAACTTCTAGAGATAAAAGTGCACCCATAAGATACACCCTTAGTTTTTCATCAGCCTGGTGGCCTTCGTTTTAGAGCGTGACTCTAATAAAGCCAAGTAGATAATTTTTTCTGAAAGAGGCATCTTGATTGAAACAGACACAAAAGCAAATCAATGAATGCATCTGTAAATATATTTACATATATATGTAATCATATTTATTTATGTTATGTGGATATAAATATATTTAAATCAATCAATATAGTAAGTATTTAAATGGTCACACTATTGCAGCCCTTTTGGTTTTCTGATCCTAGTTCCTGTCTGGCATCATCATTCAATACATTTCCTCATGCACCTTATGTTCCAGGCCGTTGGATTACAGTTTTTGCTTTTTTCTTGATATATACTGCTTTGGGTCTTTGCATATTATATTTCCTTTGCCTGTAATCTTCTGTGGCCTGGTTCTTTCTCTCATTAAAAATGTAGCCCAAATTCACCCCCAGATTGCCTCTTACTCTACTGCCTCTAACAGCAAATAAGTGGGCTCACTGGTTAATGTCACATAATATTTTTACAGCTTTATTTATCTTACATTATATATTCTTCAATCTGTAAATTCAAATAATCAAGTTACCTAGAAAGTAATGATTACTCAAAATGTTAAACAAACAAGTGGGTGAATCCATGAATATACTGAAGTTAATAGAATTTGTTGATAATGCAATACCTTAGTTATTGGCGGACAGTATAGGTTTTCAGAAAACTCATTTTTTCTTTGCTCTTGAACTTAATCTTAGACTATATTTATTTGCCAAAACTACTAGATGAGGCTATGTGATTTATCTCAATCAGTTATGTGACTGGAAGTCATAACACTTCTAGTCATAGCCAACTAAATATTTTTTCTGTAATTCTCTTTATTTCTTCATCCACTAGCTAGATCTAAAATCCCAGGATAACTTGGAAATTCATGTGTTTTTTTTTTTTAATCCAACAGCTTATTCTAGAATGTGTTTAGCTAGTCTTCTTTCCTCTCCAGTCAAGTTTCACCTGAGCAAGATACAAACTTTTCTCGTTACAGCAACGAGCATTAACTTAATTATTACAAGAGTTGTTATCAGAAATAAGATACTAACTTTAAAAAATCTTAAATTATGTCACTGTTGGTGAGGCAATGAGCTACCAGGATACTAATAAAAAAAGATTGAAAAAAAATGGAGATAGCTGTTAAGCAGTGGGAAAACAAATGTTCAAAATGTCATCTGTGATAACTCATCAGGCAGACGACATGTCCACTAAGCTTCCAGCTCTGGGGGAAGAGATTGGAAAACAGAAGCTAGTAATGTATGTTGGGGGCCATTATCTGCATTTAGCAATATATTATAAGAATGTGAAGGCATCATGTGACAATTGCCTTATTTGCAAGCAAAAATGAAAGGGAATAGAGAAAATGCATATATTTGAGACCACTGTAGATTGGCTTCTAGATTCCAAACAATATAAATACAATATTAAAATAATTTGAACATCAGAATTCTTTTTGGCCCCGTTTTGCAATAATTAGACGAAGGCCAGCAGCAGACTCAAGGTCACCTCTATTAAATTGAGCAAGAAAATATGGAGCAAGGAAGCAGCTAAGTAAGGAAGACACAACTCTAGAAGTCACCTGGAACCTACTGAAAACAAATATTCGAAGACGATTCCAGTTTTGAGGAATTGTCATTTTGAATTTTATTGTCAAAAATCCTGTAATCTCAAACCAAAAAAGAGTCTTTTATGATTTGATTATTTTGTTCCTAAAATTTTGCTAATATGAAACTGGCTGCAAAAGTTACAACCTCCAGGAAAAGCATCCTCTTCAGTACCCTCTTCTGTCATGTCTCTGTTAACATCGATACATACGTAACATCCTTTAGCTGGTGGAGCCAGGACAAAGGAGATCGGCCATCAAAGAAGCTCCATACAGATAGCAGATATGTGGTCTAGCCAAGGCATTTCCATTATGCTTGGTTGGGACGGGGGCTGCCCCCTGCCCGCCATCTGCCTGCCCAGCAAGATTTCCTATGGACCAATGATGGTGGTGTGTTCCCTCTCATCTCTTTCATGAACTGGGATTTTTATTGTCGTTACATTGCCCCTTCTCCATTGTATACTTGCTTCTCAGGGCAGGTTTAAGATAAACTGTGGCCGGGCGCGGTGGCTCAAGCCTGTAATCCCAGCACTTTGGGAGGCCGAGACGGGCGGATCACGAGGTCAGGAGATCGAGACCATCCTGACTAACACAGTGAAACCCCGTCTCTACTAAAAAATACAAAAAACTAGCCGGGCGCGGTGGCGGGCGCCTGTAGTCCCAGCTACTCGGGAGGCTGAGGCAGGAGAATGGCGTGAACCCGGGAGGCGGAGCTTGCAGTGAGCTGAGATCCGGCCACTGCACTCCAGCCTGGGCGACAGAGCGAGACTCCGTCTCAAAAAAAAAAAAAAAAAAAAAAGATAAACTGTATTTTTAATTTACAGATCTCCAGAGCTCAGAGTCCCATGTAGATGAGAACCAGCTGTGATGGGATGGGATTTGGGACTATCTCCCATGAGTGCGGTCTGTGCTAGAGAAAAAGATGAAAGTTGTTTGAGGAACAGAAGGACAGAATGTGACAGAGAATAGTGGGTTGCTCATATTTCCTTAAAGCCCAGCCAGCTTCACCTCTCAATAGTGTGACAGAGAATGCTGGGTTGTTTATATTTCCTTACTTTTGGGGTACACAACACTATTGTTCATCCTCTTTTTCATGTGTCTATGTGACTAAATTTTAGGCAATGGATTATCGGTATAAATGGTGTTAACCACTTTTATTCAAACATTTCCTACACCCACAGAGAGAACAAAATGTAACTTAATTTTTAAATAAAATAAAACAAAATCTTCCTCAGTCTTTCATCCATTATTTTGTTCGTGGTCACTTGATGGGTGCTGACACCCAGAATCACCTTGGAAACCAAGTGCAGAAGATGGCGGTTCCGTCATCTCTCGTTCTGAGTGGACATTTGATAGAAGCCGCCTCCTCTGAAATTCCCAACTAACCTCCTGCCCCAATGAGAGGTGAAGCCAACTGGACTTCCTGGGTCGAGTGCGGACTTGGAGACCTTTTCTGTAGCTAGCGAGAGGTTTGTAAAATGTACCAATTAGTGCTCTGTAAAAATGCACCAATGAGCACTCTGTAGTTAGCTACAGGTTTGTAAAATGCACCAATCAGCACTCTGTAAAATGGACCATCAGCACTCTGTAAAATGGACCAATCAGCACGACATGAGTGGGGACAAATAAGGGAATAAAAGCTAGCAACCCCAGCCAGCAGCGGCAATCCGCTGGGGTCCCCTTGCACTCTGTGGGCGCTTTGTTCTTTTGCTGTCTGTAATAAATCTTGCTGCTACTCACTCTTTGGGTCCGCACCACCTTTAAGAGCTGTGACACTCACCGGGAAGGTCCATGGCTTCATTCCCGAAGTCAGCGAGACCATACACCCACCGGAAGCAACAAACTTCGGACACGCCAACACACTCTGGATTGAGACCTTTCCTATGGTAATTCACTAAGATCTAAGGATTTCCTTATTACAGCAACCATTGTAGTATCATTTTAACTAACAGTAACCTTCAATTAAATCCCAAATTGAATGTGTTACTTTTATAGAACAACTTAATAAAAATACATAATTCCCAAATGCCAGGCAGTGTCCTTCTAACAAAGATTTTACTTGTATGCATTCCAGTTCCCTGTATACTTAAAATGCATATACATTTCTCAAACTACAAAATACTGCTGTCTTTCTTGCTAGTCTGACCTGGGATCAAACTTCTACCAGCCGATTCTTCTAGCTGCCTACATCAATATATTTATCCTAGAGCAACACTCCTGTAAACTGTGTTTTTGGTCCCAAAGAAGTTCTATTTTTCCCTGCTTTGAAAATGATAACCCCAATTAACTCATGTCAGTTTCTTATATTCCCCATGAGTCACCGAGGAGATGGCTACAAACAGTATGTCTAAATAAATTTCAACATTTCTACATTGAAATTTTGAAGAAAAAATTGGTGTACAATATTTTATTTGATATGCATATAAAGATCTGTGTTGGAGGCAGGGTAGTTACTATTATTCCCAGTTCACTAATAAATAAAAGCCTGGGAGTTGTTGACTCTTAGGTCATCCATCTGATGTGTGGCTGACTCTGGTCTTCAGATTCCTACTTTAGAGCACTTTTCAACTCACCAACGTGCTATCAATTTTTAATTTAGTGCAACAAATCACAAATCTCTGCTGTGGAGTTGTTGCTCTTATTTTATTCTTCTTCTTCTTTTTTGTTTTGTTTTACAGCTGGGGTCTCGCCCTGTTCCCCAGGCTGGAGTGCAGTGGTGCGATCAGTGCTTACTGCAACCTCAAAATCCTTGGCTCAGGGAATCCTCCTGCCCTGGCATTGTTTTTCTTTCTTAATTTTATGCTTGAGGTCTGGGAAAGTATACTATAATCTCATGCATTCTTTAGCACCTATCATATTTTCTCATACATTATAGGCCCCAATTTTAAAAAATGTTGATTGGTTAATTGCTTCCAGGTTCCATCTCATTCATTCATTCATTCAATCTGTTCACTCATTTTTCTGTGAGGAGTTGTTCTTGGTTTTCAGACCCCTGTCAAATTACGCCTCCAGTTGACAAACAAGGTGCACTCTCTGTGGCTCAAAAGTTTAAAAAGTAGAACCAGAAGCCAGGCGTGGTGACTCGCGCCTGCAATTCCAACACTTTGGGTGGCCGAGGCGAGCGGATCACGAGGTCAGGAGATCGAGACCATCCTGGCTAGCAAGAAGAAACCCCATCTCTACTGAAAATACAAAAAATTAGCCGGGCATGGTGGCGGGCGCCTGTAGTTCCAGCTATTCGGGAGGCTGAGACAGGAGAATGGTGTGAAGCTGGGAGTCGGAGCTTGCAGTCACTCTGCAAATAAGTTGAAGGACAGTTCCCGAAAACAATGTCGGAAACAACTGCAGCTGGAAATTTCCCAA
Organism: Trachypithecus francoisi; assembly: GCF_009764315.1. NCBI lineage: Eukaryota > Metazoa > Chordata > Mammalia > Primates > Cercopithecidae > Trachypithecus > Trachypithecus francoisi. The sequence goes on along the minus strand of NW_022681454.1, from coordinate 172,125,052 downwards.
CTGACCACCAAGAGACCACCTGGCATCAACTGACTAATACTTGGAACCAGCTAATTTACGAGAGACTGGTACTTTGGGACCATCCAATCAAGACTCTTTTCCTCACTCCCCTGACCATGCCTCCCCTCTTCTGTGTATCATCTGTTTTTTATTGTATCATCTATAACTCTCCAACCCTTCCTTGGAGCACATTTTCGTTATACTCAGAAGGCTGTGGCTCCCCAACCCATAAATTGTTTCTTTTCAGAAAATAAAACTTTATTTATTTTTCCTCTGTAGCTCTCATGGTCTTCTTTTGTTAACACCATTCAAAGCTGTCTTTTCTGTTTGAAGTATGTTCATTTCCACATACAATGCTTATTAAATAAAATATGGTGTCTGTATGATCAGGTACTTGGAAAAAATATGAAAGGAGAGAAGGTTAAACTTCAATATGATTTGTGTAATTGTGTATCAGTAATCTTTGAAGGAAATCTGAATGAATAAAGTAAAAAAAATTTCTATATCTACTTTTTAAAATTTTATTGAGATGGAGTCTTACTCTGTTGCCCAGGTTGGAGTGCAGTGGCACAATCTCAGCTCACTGCAACCTCCGCCTCCCAGGTTTAAACTATTCTTCTTCCTCAGCTTCCCGAGTAGTTCCCGAGGGATTACAGGCGTGAGCCACTGCACCTGGCTACTTTTTGTATTTTTAGTGGAAACTGGGTTTTACCATGTTGACCAGGCTGGTCTGGAACTCCTGACCTCAAGTGATCCACCCGCCCTGGCCTCCCAAAGTGCTGGATTATGGGTGTGAGCCACCACGCCCAGCTATACCTCCTTATTTAATAAAAACATCTATAAAACTAAGCAAGTTAATACCAGCCCTATCAGTACTGTGAAAAGACATGTATATTTTGATCATATGGCTTGTTATTCTTCCCAGTTTTATTGCCTACTGACTATTTGTTACTGATCATGTCTTACAAGTACTTAAAATATTTATCTGTATCATGTGTCTTGGTGAATGTTTAGGGCGAGATAGTATAATACCACCAACCTCACAGGCCCGATCAAAAGATTAAAGGAGCCGGGCGCGGTGGCTCAAGCCTGTAATCCCAGCACTTTGGGAGGCCGAGACGGGCGGATCACGAGGTCAGGAGATCGAGACCATCCTGGCTAACACGGTGAAACCCCGTCTCTACTAAAAACTACAAAAAACTAGCCGGGCGACGTGGCGGCGCCTGTAGTCCCAGCTACCCAGGAGGCTGAGGCAGGAGAATGGCGTGAACCCGGGAGGCGGAGCTTGCAGTGAGCTGAGATCCGGCCACTGCACTCCAGCCTGGGCGACAGAGCGAGACTCTGTCTCAAAAAAAATAAAAAATAAAATAAAAAATAAAAGATTAAAGGAGAAACATATGGGAAAGGGATTTTATAAAGAACACAATGATCAAATGTATTATTATTGTTGCATAGTTTTCAGATATGCAAAGAAAGGTTTTCACTTAAATTTTCAGAATCATTAAAAGGGAGGAGAAACAATAAAAATAATGATATACCTGGGAGACCGGATTAGGGAAGTCATTTTGGAGGAGAATGGATGGGCAGAATCCTGTGCTTCCGACCTCACAAGCTTTGTTTGCTCAGTTTGTGGCTGTGAATGCTTGCCTGAACTGGCCATGACTTACACTCTAGGGCAAATGGGATCTGACCTGCTCTTTTTAATGGAACATTAGGAACCTTGTGAGGATCTACAAAAGATAGGCTACACCAAACTCTCCAGGGAAGTCACAGCTGGAAAACTGTTTGTCAGTGTGAGATAAATGGCTCCAAAGTATACACTTGTAGCCAGGGATATTGCTCTGTGCCATGTAAAGGTAACCAAACTCTTTCCCTCCAAAATATTGCTACATGGTATAATGGGTATTTTGAATTGAAGACCCTTAAAGATCAACAGATGCTGGAAGAGACGTTTCTGCTATCTATGGAAAGACCTGCAGGATCCTCCAAGGGTAACAGTTGTTTTTCCTTCCCTCGCTATTACCACATTATTACCAAAAAAAAAAAAAAGATGTAATAAAAGAATGAAAGAATGCAACCACACATGAACAGACCCTAGGCTTATTCAGTTTCCAAAGAGAACCATTTACAAGTCGAACTCTGTCCCCGGTAATCACTGATTGCGTCCACAGGACTACCTGTATTTCCCATCAACCCCCACCCATCTGCAAAAAGGCTCTATAACACTCCGTGGTTCTCCCCCATATACATTAATACATTTGTTTGCCATTTCTTCTATTAATCTGTCGTTTTTTTTTTTTTTTTTTTTTTGAGACGGAGTCTTGCTGTCGCCCAGGCTGGAGTGCAGTGGCCGGATCTCAGCTCACTGCAAGCTCCGCCTCCCAGATTCACGCCATTCTCCTGCCTCAGCCTCCCAAGTAGCTGGGACTACAGGTGCCACCACCACGCCCGGCTAGTTTTTTTGTATTTTTAGTAGAGACGGGGTTTCACCGTGTTAGTGAGGATGGTCTCGATCTCCTGACCTCGTGATCTGCCCACCTCGGCCTCCTAAGTGCTGGGATTACAGGCGTGAGCCACCGCGCCCGGCCTTCATCTGTCTTTTGTCAGTTGATTTTTCAGCGAATTTTCAGTGAGTGAAGGGAAAGTTTTCTCTTGACCCCTACACAGGAAAGTCACTTAAAAGACAATACACCTAGAACAGACTACGCATTTTCAGTCAGATGAGATGCTTCCAGGGTAGGAGTACTTGACCCACTCTCTGCTTTTCAATCACTCCTAATACATATGCCTAAGATAAACTAGCTGTCCTCAAATTCTCCTTGTTGGTTTCTTTAGTCTAATTACTCAGAATATCTGGAATTACCTCTCTTCTCACAACAGCCCTATGATTTAGATATTATTATCCTCCTCCTTCAGATAGGGACATAGAGTTTAAAAGTTTTATTAGTTTTTTTTTTTTTTTTAAGGTAAAGCTGGTAACAAGAGGAGATGAATTTGGATTGAGTTCTATGTGAACTTCAGATGTACTCTTTGTTCTTCATAGCATGGCTTTTCTCAAAAACACCGTATTTTGCAGTAAAAGAAATTGTAGTTTAGAGGGATTCGCCGATTCCTGATGTTGTCATGACTTATACCTGGCTTGGGCCATGAGTCTTTCTCTTCAGCTTCTAAATCTAACTACACCCCTTTCTTCACTTGGAATTTTCATTCACATCAGCATAACACGAGAATTGATAGCTTCCACAGTGATATTTATCTTATTATTTTGTTTTGTAAATATTGCAACATTGGCTCTAAGTCATATATATATATATATATATGCCTTCAAAAATATTCTGACTAATCACAGTGAAAGAAGCTCTTATTATCCATATAATTCTGTATTCAAATTATAAAAAAATACTCATCCATTTTTGTTTTTAAGTCTGAGAGCCAGTTTGTGGAATTGAATATAATAGAGTATTTCTGTCATAATTTTCTAATGATTTTTTCATGTCAACAGACACATATTCTTTTTTTATGTGCTGTTTAAAATAGTAGCAGGAAAATATTTCTAGCTTTGTCTTATGGCAGAATGCCATCACATAGGTCCATTCCGAGGCAGCCATATGGCAATGGCACCGCCATCTGCTTATCCTGATATTTCTTTCCTGGCAAACCTTGAACACATATGGGTTTTTTTGTGTCTCATCTGTGTACATCAGGAAGAGAGGTAAAATCAGTATCTACGCTTTTCCCTGGAAACAACTTTTTATAATTACTCTGAACATGAAGTTCATTTTCTTTTCTATTTACCTTCTTCTTCCTCTAGTTTTCACCTGCCTTCTTCTAATAGAAGCAGGAACAATTTGATTTCAGGAATATGTGAAAGCTGTCAGGGCAAGCTGTCAAGTTTGAGGCATCATAATCACCTCAAAGGACTGACGGCCTGTTCTTTGTGGATTTGAAACTTCATCACTCAGCAGATAAAATGATCCACCCTTTTACATGCTGACAGGAGAGCAATTTGGTGTCAATGTGGAGAGTCACATATTCAGACAATAAGGCAACACAGAATCATGAACAGGCCTTTTATATTTCCGGGGACAACGATTTTCAATAATGCCTAAAATATTTGATATGGAATGTTTAGAATCATTTTAAGTAAATACGTCAATTTCTTGTGGGAAATGTTCTCATGCTTTAGTGAAAGTATGGTAATAGCCAATTTGCCAATCTGCTCTTTCGTATTTTCCTTCAAGCTGAATAATTACGTTATTGAAATATTTATGTGCATGTACGTATGTCTTTCTTTTTTATTTTTGTGTTCAATCAATTAAAAATCTTTTGTGTATAATTTTCAAACTTAAAATATCGTTCATATAAAACAAGAAATGTGGAAAAAATGTTACTACTATGTTGAGAATAAATAAATGAACAAATTTAATTCATTCAGGAAACTGACTGTTTACAATAAAAACAAAAATAACTGAACTATAACCTTGCTGTGGGCAGACCTGTATTAGACAGAATTAATATTTTAGCAAGTGTGATTGTGATGAAGTATTCAAAAAGAAAATCTTTCTAGAATTCAAAGTCCATCTTTTTGGACTCCAACATTGTGCCCATTCAGGATGTAAAAAGTCATTCTACTTGAGAAACTAGCATAGATCCAGCGGCAGGACCTCATGCTTCCACTTATTCCTACCTGTTTCTTCTGCCTATTTTGACTTTCTGTCTTCAAAAAGTTGAGCAACCATCAAATGGTTTACTTTCTAAAGAAAATAGGTTTTAAACTTGAGAAAGAAATTTTGTGAAACTCCTGTAAGTAGGAAGATTTAAGCCAATATAATTACATATATTTATATTTTTTATTACAAATCTCTTTAGTGTCTGGATTTCTCTTTCAACATTTATTTTACATTCAGGAAGTGCATGTGAAGGTTTGTTACCTGGGTTTATTGCCTGATGGTGAGATTTGGGACATAACTGATCTTGTCCCCCAGGTAGCGAGCATAGTATCTAATAGCTGGTTTTTCAACCCTTGCTCTCCTCCCTCCCTCCTTCTCTCCCACTTCTAGTAGTTTCCAGTGTCTATTGTTGCTATCTTTAAGTCCATGAGTACCCAATGTTTAGCTCTCACTTATAAATGAGAACATGCCACATTTGGTAATCCACAATGACCATTTAGAAGAAAGTGACTGGGTGTGTATAGTGACAGAAATTTACGACCGGACACATACATGTTGCATTTTATGTTCTTCCAAGGAAGTGAGGTCTATGCCTAAGAATAAAAAATAGAGGGTTAGAAATTCATATAGTGTTTTGAAATGACTAAATGTACAAATTTGTCTTGTTTGGCTTGGCCAGAAACTGTGTAAAACTCCTAATAAATGTCAATTTTACCATTGTATTTGATTTTCTTTTAGTCTTTTCTAAGATCAGGCTTCCCATGTTCTATTATACAGAAATTTTTATTGGTAGTGTTCTGTCACAGAAAGCACAAGGGTTACATGAAAAGTGAATCTCCAGATTAATGGCTTCATAAAGAAACTCCGTGATGTTTCAGTTTTACGGAGAGATGCATGCAAAATACCTACAGAAAACTGATTTACTACATCTCATTCAGTAAAAACAAGTTCCATAGTATCTCTATTTTCCAGTCATTTATTTGTGGGGAAAAAGGCAAACGTTATTTAACAAAGAATACAGGTTAGAATACAGGCAAGATTATAGCAGGTAACAATTGAGAGAGAGAGGCACAATAAAATCATTTCAGCTTCCACAATTTCAGATCCCACAAAACCTAATCACTATTCAGCATGCAACAAAAATCCACTGGTCACAGGAGTTCCTGATCCTACTAGATTGTTACAGTAGGGCACAGCCTCCTGTGGTCCTTCTGTAGTTGCAATGAAGGATTTGATATAAGCTAGAGCGAAGAAATGGAATACAGAGGTGCTTTGTGGCTCAGCAAAGAATCAGCTCAGAGGATATTTCAAGTCTGAGTGCTGATGCAGGCCACCAAAATCCCATAGTCATAAAAGGATACAGGTCATGGCTCAAGTATTCTACTACTGATGCTCTCAACCCCAGTGCACCTCTGTAAGAGACTAAGATATGGAGGAACTACAGCTGTTCCCATTAATACCCTTATCTAATGGAGCCTTTGCTGTCTTTCTTTGTTACAGATTAACGAAAGGGAAAAAGAACCTAGAATCATGTTGCAGTGAAATTCGTGCTAATCTGTAAATCCTTATTAGCTCTTTGTGTTCTGGTTTAGATCAATGGACCAGGGTGATTTAAAGTATCTGCCATGACTGCCCTTTCCTGAGAAAAGTGGCTGTAGTGGTTTCATACACACAATCACCATGCGTTTACCAACCAAATCATAAGGGAATGGACCACGCAGTTTGAAGAATACAGAATTATGCGTGGAGGCAAAGCAGCCATTTTTCTCAAAATGGACGGTGACCAGTAGGCATTTTAGGAGTTTTATAGCTGCCTAGTGAAGTTAATCTGCTTTTTAAAAATACACTTTTTCATATCACAAATGTATATCAACATCTGTTTTATTTTCACATAAAAATTGTCCTTTTTTTTTTTTTTGCTATACTCAACTAGAGTACCAGCTTTAACAAACTGCAGAACCAACAGTTTTGTTAAGAATCGTCTGCAGGCTGCTCTGAGCACACTCCGGCCCATGGGGTTAGCCCTACTCCACAAGGAGCAGTCAAAAAAAAAAAAAAAAAAAAGTGACCATGAAATGAAAAGCCGAAAACAGATCTATTTACCTTAGTTACCCATCTTTCATTGTACATTCTGGAAGCAACTGCCTTTCCTATTTCTTTTCCTCCAGTGTGACATACATCAGAAGTTGCAACTTGGCTCTTTCTCCTTTTACTTCTTCCTAATTTCTACTCCGCAAAATGGGGAACTAATTATTACATGCGTATTTAAGAAAATGAGTCAAATAAATCAAAACTACTTTCCAGCTGGGTTTCTGTGACCAGTGCAATTCATTTGATATTTTAAAGAAAATATACCTATGGTTTATTTATTTGTTTATTTATTCATTCATTCATTTATTTTGAGACGGAGTCTCACTCTATTGCCCAGGGTGGAGTGCAATGGTGCGATCTCCACTCACTGCAATCTCTACCAGCCAGGTTCAAGCGATTCTCCTGCCTCAGCCTCCCCAGTAGCTAGGAGTATAGGGGCCCGCCATCATGTCTGGCTAATATTTGTATTTTTGTAGAGACAGGGTTTCACCATGTTGGTTTAGATTAAGATTAAGACCTACAGATAGGCAGTAGAAGAAAAAAAATTTTTAAAGCAAATAAGACAAGTAAAACCAATATTACATGGAAATTTTCCCTCAGATAGTTACACTTATTTTTTTTTTCATCAACTCTCACCTCAAATATACACACACACACACACACACAGTCAATTAGATAAAAATAAATCAAACTTTCAAGTAAAATCTAAAGACCTCTGAGGATTAATCATTAATCTATACTCCTCCAATCAATATTCCAATAACAGAAATCTACTATAGTTTTACCTGTCAAGTGACTAGTAACCCTCCTGCTCACACCACTGTTTCACTATTCCTGATAGAATTACAAAAGAGGGCATGGCGATTTCCCTTTAGAGAATCTAATCACTTTGTTAGTGGGAAATTGTTTTCATTGCCCATCATCCATGACCTTTTCTCTTTATAACAGGATCTTGATTTTCCTTTGATTCAATATGGAGTGTGTCCGTTTCATGAACATGTATGTCAGGTTAACCAGTTCTCTTCAATGAGATACTTACTATACCACTGTGATCAAAATGATTAATTTAGGTGTGGGGTCACACGAGACCAATCAGAGCCACTAAACATCTCCTGACTTTTTTGACCAGGATTATTTTTTTTTCCTCTGCAATTGTGAAACTGAGGTTGCTGGCAGTCTTTTTCCGCTGCTGCTGCTGCTGCTGCTGCTTCTCCTTCTTCCTCTTCCTCCTCCTCCTCCTCCTCCTCCTTCTTCTTCTTCTTCTCTTCCTCTTCCTCTCCTCTTCCTCTTCCTCTCCCTCTCCCTCTCCCTCTCCCTCTCCCCCTCCTCCTCCTCCTCCTCCTCCTCCTCTTCTTCTTCTTCCTCTCCTCTTCCTCTTCCTCCTCCTCCTCCTCCTTCTCCACTTCCTCTTCTTCTTCTTCCTCTTCCTCTCCCTCTCCCTCTCCCTCTCCCCCTCCCCTCCTCCTCCTCCTCCTTCTTCTTCTTCTTCCTCTCCTCTTCCTCTTCCTCTTCCTCTTCCTCTTCTTCTTCTTCTTCTTCTTCTTCTTCTCTTCTTCTTCTTCTTCTTCTTCTTCTTCTTCTTTTAATACACTGTGGAGTGTCTGTAATACAAAGAAAGCACAACAGAGAGGCATTGCCTGCTGGAACACTTGATTCCAGTCATGTCTCAAATCAGCTCTACATATACCTTTACCAAGTATGTATGCCAATGTATTCTCTTTTTATTTATTTCAGCTAAGTTGAGTCTCTGGCTAATATTATCCTTACTGTAATCAACCAAATATCAACACCATCTCCAATCGCAAAACATCACTACAAAATTAAATAATCCTAATTATTCACTTATGTTTTATGTGCTGGTTTCGGTATAAATGGTTATGTATGGAGTCTAAGTGACATTGCCTAGTTACTACATCTCTTACTAAAGAGCAACGAAATAAGGTACAATTGTTTTTGTTTTTGTTTAACGATTAAACAGAACATTATAGGAGAGACAAGGACAAATATAAAACATCAGTTTAAATGGCTATTTGGAGTTTGGACTGTAACACGTTCATACATTAGTTCAGAGCCAATAATGACCCACTAAGTAGAAAATTTCAGCTTTAGTTTCTGTGATTTTTTTAATACAGAAATATGTTTACATTCACATACACATTGAAACTATTAGGATTGACATTTTTGAAGTGCCAAACATGAACATTTTAATGAAATGTGACTTGACTTACATGTGCTTCATTTGGACTTACATGTGCTTTGTGTTTTTACCAAATAATAGTATTGTTTACTATAAAAACACCTCATTTGGACTTACATGTGCTTTGTGTTTTTATCAAATAATAGTATTGTTTACTATAAAAACACCTCTCTATGTTGTTGCCTTGCAATGGTTCATTACACTTATTGCTGAATAGTATTCCACTGTATGGCTATACCGTATTATTTATTTACTCACCAGTTAAGGAAAATTTGAGTCATTTCCAGTTATAAATAAAGCTTATATGAACATATGTGCACAAATTTTTATATAAGCATATGCTTGTATTTCTCCTGGGTAAGTACTGAGGAATGAAAGAGCTGGATATACATGGTAGGGAAATGTTTAACTTTTAAAAACAAACTGCAAAATTGATTTGCAAAATGGGAATACATCATATACTCTAATCAGGACTGTATGAGAGTTCCAGGTTTTCCACATTCTTACTAATATTTGGTAGATTCCATCTTTAACATTAGTCATTCTAATAAATTTGCAGTGGTGTATCATTGAGGTTGTAATTTGTATTTTGCCGCCAGTAATTCATGATGTTGAGCATTCATTCTTCTTTTTTTTTTTTGCTTTTGTTCTGTTTAAGTATTTTGCCCATTTTAAAAATCAGTTTGTTTTATTATTATGGAATTTGGGGAGTTTTAAAATATATATTTGGATACAAATCTTTTGTAACATACATCATTTATAAATACTTTCTCTCAGTCTGTGACTAGTCTTTTCTTTTTCCTAACCATGACTTTTGCAGAACAGAATATTTTAATTGTGATGCTAATTTATTATTTTCTAATAGATTATGTGCTAATATCATATGTCAAAATAATTATGCTCTGTGACAGAAGCTGTACAAAAGAGTATTTGCCATATAATTCCATATATAGATAAATTTATAATTTTCAAATTCATCTTTAGTAACAGAAAGTGGATCAGTTATTGCATATAGAGTGGAATTACCAAAGAGATAATGAGAACTGAGGATAATGAATATGATCATTCTCCTGATTGTGGTGATCATGTTTTAGTGCTTCGATATGTCAAAACATATAGGGTTGTAAGTTTAAATATGTGCAGTGGATTGTATGTCAATTATATCTTAATAAAGTTGATTTTTGAAAACATATGAAAAGCTTACGTGAATATTTGCTTACTGGGCGCTCAAGTCAAATTGAATAAAGCATGATTTATCTTTATTGTTTTACTTGTGGCTTGAATAGCTGTTGAATGGTTTTGTGAAATCCTTGTTCTTAAGGGAATAAAACCGACACTCAGTGATCATCGCAAAAGAATTGGAAGGGTAAGGCAACACGTGGATCTTTCAGTTTGTAGTTCATAGTTATATGGTCACATCCAGCTTTTTTTTCTTTCCTTTTAACTGCAGAGATAGACCTGATCAAATCTACCAATAATAGTCTCAATGACAATATTCCATTACCAAAATCCTTTATTTTCTCTTAGATAGCTTATTATTTCACTGAATTACTGTTAAATTCCATTTCTGCAGTGTATATCCCAGCTTGATACAGATTGTTTGCTTTCCATTAGACTAGCCTTGGAATAACTCCCTGTCATAGTGCTCTGAAAATCTATTTAGGGAAAGAAACAAAGAAAGAAAGAGAGAGAGAGAGAGGAAGGAAGGAAGGAAGGAAGGAAGGAAGGAAGGAAGGAAGGAAGGAAGGAAGGAAGGGGAAATAATCTGTACATGAAGGGCAGAAGATACAGCAATAAAAATATAATTCTCATTTATTTGGAAAAGAAAACAGTGAAAAAAATCAAAATGTGCTGAGTTCCAAGATAATTTGGCTTAAAAAGATGATCACTTCTTTAACAATAAATACTGTTGCCGTGGCCATATATGTGAAAAGGCCATGGGCAGTAAAGGCAAATAAATCCTAACCCCATAGTTTACTAGTTGAGGGACTTTAAGCAAAGCATTTAACCCTGAGTAACAGATTTCTAACCTAATCTATTTATTTAAAAAATTTAAGAAATAAAATGTTTCTTCTTTACTTGTATCAGCCTTAAAGCTCTCAATTGTTTACCGACAGTGAAATGAAATATTTAAAAAAAAAAAAAAAACACAAGACATCTAAAAGCAATATCTAAAATTAAAAGCATACTATTTAAAAGTAAGACAAAGTATTGGTTAAATTCAAACAAAATTTGAAACAATTATGAGGAAACATATTCACTGAAAAATTGGTAGGAATTAAAAGAAAAATAGTCTTCTATGTTTTACTATAGCAAGCAGCAGATCTCTTTCATGATTAGAGAAGAATCACAAAAATATTCCTTTATCTGCAAAATTTCTCTGTAGTCTTATATCCAATATACCCTTTGTAGGACATTAATGTATTCAAGCTAGTCAAGTGACATCTTAGTTTTCCTGTGCTCTTTAGGTTTCACATTCAAATAATCTTTCATTCTTACATTTAGAAAAACTATTCTCCACAGATAACTCAGCTTTTCTCAAACCTGGCTTCTATTTCCTTTAAGTTACGATGTTTTAAATAAAATAAATTCAGACGGGAGCGGTGGTTCACACCTGTAATCCCAGCACTTTGGGAGACCGAGGTGGGCAGATCACAAGGTCAGGAGTTCAAGACCAGCCTGGCCAATATGGTGAAACTCCGTCTCAACTAAAAATACAAAAATTAACCAGTCGTGGTGGTGTGCACCTGTAATCCCAATTACTCAGGAGGTTGAAGCAGGAGAACCACTTGAACCCGGGAGGCAGAGGTAGCAGTGAGCTGAGATCATGCCACTGCGCTCCAGTCTGGGCTATAGAGTGAGACTCTGTATCAAAATAAAAAAGAAAACAGAACTAATTCTATGTATTCAATCAGAGAGGCATTTAATTCAGAAAATTAGGTGATTACAAATTGCTGAATTTTGTAATCACCTTTCTGAATGATTTGGAGTCAGGCAGCCACAGCTAGATTACTTGGTTCTAAAAGACATCTTCATATAAAGAAATGACAAATATTTTCTTATCCCGCTATTATTACAACCACTTCTTGTCTAAAAAGCTGATGGTTCAGCACGTAATAATGAGGCTGGCCATCTTCTAAGCTTCCATCTCTCCGAAAGTTAGAAAATGCTTCTGCTATTACATTAAGTATTTCCAATGGAAATAATTCACTTGCAGAATCTCAGCTGTAAACGACTCTCAACATGTTCATTTGTACCTGTGCAATCTCTGCCATTCACACATGGACACAAGAAAGAGTGAAGATGGAGATGGGTTGCCAAGGAACCTGATATACCGTAGACAGCTCTTTGGGTTATTCAGTGCCCAAACGCATCCTTCTACTCATCATGACAAAAAATAATGTGTTCATGACAAAAAATAATGTGTTCACAACAAAATAATGAAAAATTTTCACTTAAGTACAATATTTTACTCCTCGTTTTCAAGGGGATATTTGAAACTTCTTCCGGAGGGGATGTTTGCTTCTCTTTTAGTTTAGTCATGATACGTTTTTGAATTAAATCTCAGGCAGTTAAATATAAAGTTGACCTGCAAAAAAGACAACTTAAAGTAGCAGAGAATGTTTTGCTTATACTTAAGATGTAGAAAACTTGTAACGATCCAACCTAACAAGAAGCTAAAGCTGAATAAACTAAAACAAAAACCAGAAATCTTTTCTTGAATACATCAGAAAGTGGAAGTCTTACACAAGACAATGAAATACCATAACATTTACAAGGTAAGTCACTTCAAAGTGATGGGATAAGAACAGCGACCTATTCCTGGCAGTTCGCACAAGGAAGAGAGCCTGGGAGGTATATCAGACGGTACAAAGAATGTCATGCAAGTTTTCCGCTTATTGTTAAAAGCTGAGAGTGGACTAGCCAGACAGTTTAGAATCCCCAGCAGCCACAGACAGGAGTGGAGTCTGTACGCAACCACAGGCTCTGCTTCACAAATCACTGGAATTCATGACAATAAAATATGCATGATGATACTTGAAACTTAGATTGATTTCTTTATTATTATCAAAGGACTTTAGCACTGATAATTTTCACATCATGTTACGGACATTGCTGCCTGAAATGTAGATTTAACGATTTATAATCCACTTAGTTTCTAAGGGCAATTCATTTGTTCTCCATGCCAAATATATAATTAAGAAATGCTACTGTAGACGCAAGAACAATTTTAGGAGGTCCATTGTTTGTTGACTGCTGGCGTGTAACTCTGCAAGTTATGTTCCATGCTAGGCATTCCAAGGCTAACAAGCGTAAGCATGAAAATCCCCACCTATGTGAATAAATATAAAACAAGTAGACCGTATCAGGTTTAATTACACTCGATTTTACCTTTCGAATGGAATTACAAAGAAAAACAGTATTGTTTTGGTTATTGATTTGCCTCAAAGTATTTAACCAGCATCAAACATCTTTAGGTAATCAGATTTATCAAGGGTTCTACATGAAAATGAGATATTAAGATAATTTACTAGGTTCAATATGCAATTAACCTCAGAGGCATTAACAAAGCTTTCTAATCTGTAAGAGACTATATTCCAAAACATTTTACTTCACTCCTTTATGTTTAATATGTCTGTCACTTTAAATTAGAGATCAAAATTTAGCTTTTAGGCCTATAATATTTATACTTTCTATGTCTGTATTTGATATTACTAATAAAAATGAAGAATATTAATTCACAAATAGCTTACAAGATCAAAATGTGCAAACCTGCATCTGAGTTTAGTTGTATGATGTATGGCCTGCCTGGGAATAATAGTGAGTTTGTATTCAAAGGCAAAAAAAAAAAAAAAAATCCAAATAAGATCAATTATAAAGATAAAAGCATAAAACAAAATGTTTGCAGAGTGTTTTCTATGTAGTCTCCCTGATGACAGACACTTGCAGGTTTTCTTCACTGCTGCATCCCCAAGTGTTTGTCTGAAAGTTGCTCAATAATACTTTTCTAATGAAATGGTAATGAAGAAAAATATAAATATTTATAGCCGCATCAAAAAAAATTCTGCCTTATGAGATATTCCATTTCTGCTTAGAGAAGAAAGAAAAATAAACAGGGAAAACAAAATCACATATTGAAAACCCAATATGTCTCTGTAAATATTTTTCTTATTCCATATTCACATCAACATTGTGTGGAAGTTGTTCTTTATTTTACTCCAAAGTGAAGCAAACAGCACCAAAACAATCTACCCAAGACTGCACAGCTAGAAAAACAATTAACCTTAACATATTTGCCAAGAGACTTTGTTCGATTCTTTCTCAGAGCTTAAACCATGGCTATAGTCACAGAACTAGTAAACAATAGGGCATAGTTGTTTTGGTCATTCCAACCATTCCTATTATCCAATTATTTGACTGTGACTGAATTCAGTGTCCTGCTATTGATTAATAAGCAAATTACTTAAAGTTTAATCATATTCATTTCATTTATTTACAGTATATTCACCTTGAATAATTTACCTGCAGACACTATTTGTCTGTTACTCAACTGCATAAGGTTCTCGTGTCCTTGTCACAGTCACCCAACAGTTTCTGAAGATATTAAAAGCATGGGTTACTGCAGTCAATCCCATTCACTTAATTCCCAGTAAAGATTTCTGATGTGAATTCCTTCCCATCTCTGTACTTACAGAGGAGAGATAAAAATAACTTATCATGAAAACTGAAGATTCACTCTTAGCTCATTCTCTCTCTTTCTTTCCTATCTGAGTTCTAGTATGATCTGTCAAAATACTCAAGAATAAAATAACCCCCCCGCCCAGGAAGATAAAAGTAGGGCTTTCTCAAACTTTTCCCCTTCAAATTACTTCAATCCTTTTCTGAAAAGTACCGCCCTGTAAAACAGAAACAACATATCGTTCTTCTCATAATCAGAGAAGGCACTGTTCTTTGGTCAGTCTTGGCTCTTCTATCACATTCTTAATCGGAGACTGGGCCACAGATTGAATACGTGGGTTTTAAAAAACTAATTGTTATGTGGTAAGGCATGTAAGTTGCTATGTGTGTATTCTTCCTAATAGGTTCTCTGTTTTATAATCCTTGAAACTGAGGGCCAGTCCATGTGCTGACATTGCTTCATCGAATCCTAGTAATAATGCTACGAAGTAAACGCAATTTGGGGAGGTAATTTTATCTTGATATTGAGTATATAAATCTGAGATTCTCACGTTTCCATACGTAATGCTGGGAATTTCATTTCATACAAAAGAGACATCACCAGGATGATTAAAAATAAAGGTGTTCTATCCATAGGAAACGTTTTAGGAATAATTGATGGCTTTAATTACACATCTAAATAAAAGAGCAAGACTCTTATATAGGAAAATGATATAATATAGCAAGAGAAGCAAATTGGCTCATTAAAAAAAAATGCTGCTTTTGCCATTTTATACATAGATTTTTTTGGTTTTTAGAATGCAATTTAAATACCATCATGTTAATAATAATAACAATAGCTCTCACATACTAAGGAATTACTTCAGGCAAGGCTCTCAGCATAGGGGTCCATGTGTAGTGTTACACTTAATTCTCAGTACAACCACATTCATTGTGGATTATAATTCCATTTTATCATTTTATAGCCAAAAACAAAAAAAAAAAAAACTGCAGACCTAAAATCTGAGTCACATAACCTGCTTAAAATAACAGATTTGGCAAATGGTAAAGTTAGAAATTAATCAAGATGTATTTTGTTGATCAATTCACTATTAACCACTTTTGTGTCTGTGCTACCTTTAAAATTATTTTATGTGATGATGATACATATCATGTCTCACTAAAATGATTTAAGATATCTATAAACTTACATTTGAGAATCTGTTTTATTAAAAATATTACTTTCAGGAAATCAGCATTATTAGAATTTATTTTGATTTTAAATTAACAAAACCCTATGTAAAGAGCAAAGTCAAATATTTAAAATGTAAATAACAGATTGATACACAAATGTATTCTCACATCACGTTTGTCAATATTATTATTTTTATTGAAAACTGCTATCATACTATTATATCTCACCTTCTTCTCGCCAAAAGTTAATTGCGTAAGTAATTTCTTTGTGCTGCTTAGTGGATACTTTTAATTATATCAACAGTATTTCTTTAATAGAACATGATTAAACAAACCTGATTTACCTTGGATACAGTCATCTAATATTTCTGCATAATGAATTGTTCTATGATATTATTAAACTTAAAGATAATCAATATGCTCCATTTAGCTATGATAGTTCATTTCACAGAATTATCTAATAATCCATAATTTATATTCTTTTCTAATATCTTAGTAACATGGGAAATTAAATGATAGATATTTTGTCAGATTTAAAATGTGACATCTATGTATAGAATTTGTCATTTATTTCTCATATTGTTAAAAGAACAGTCAAGATATTATTTTCTGAAGACAAAAATAAATTTGAAAATCGCCTATGTGTTTTGCCTCCGAAATGGTCAACACTCTAAAAAATTACTACAAACAAAATAAATCTGAGCTTTTTCAATCTTCATACCAAGTCACTTATCTAAAAAATAAAAATATTAATATTCATAAATTTTTATTTATAAAGCTGCCTATAGAAGGAAATCCTTATCTTTTATTTGACCTGAACTCTAATTGTTTCCCAGGGTCACTAATGTGTTATTTTTGTTTCTTTAATGTTTTATATATTTCATCATTTGAAGAAATAATACATACAGAGAAAACAGGGAGGAATATGATTGACTAATTAACTCTGTTTTATCAACAATGGGAACAGTAGCAGCAAAACTCATCTGATGTATTATAGAAATTTTTTTCCAATATGTGTTTTCAAGCTCATATGATCAAGAGATATTTCAAAAGGGCTCATTCAGGTAAACAACATAGAATTCATTTATTTTACTTATTTATTCTTACCAAAAATTTCTTATCTTCTTTCCAAATATAACCAAGAATGACAGAAGGGAGCATAAAGCACTTTAAAAATAATGTTAAAAATGAAAGAGCTACAATTATTCCATGTTTTCATATAATTAGGTGGTTACATAAAAAAAATTCCTAGAAAAATAAACCACAAAGATGTCTGATCTACATCGTGAAGACACCCGACTAGAATGCAAAAGAGTTACTGTTGTCTGGAAAGCTGGTCATACATTATTTAATTTATTTTTAGAATATTTTAAAATTTGTTTAAATAAATGTATATTTAAAGCATCAGAAAAAGAGATTTTTATTAAAGTTGAAAATAAATGTCAAGAATCTATTCTAGGCCGGGTGCGGTGGCTCAAGCCTGTAATCCCAGCACTTTGGGAGGCCGAGACGGGCGGATCACGAGGTCAGGAGTTCGAGACCATCCTGGTGAACACGGTGAAACCCCCGTCTCTACTAAAAAATACAAAAACTAGCCTGGCGAGGTGGCGGCGCCTGTAGTCCCAGCTACTCGGGAGGCTGAGGCAGGAGAATGGCGTAAACCCGGGAGGCGGAGCTTGCAGTGAGCTGAGATCCGGCCACTGCACTCCAGCCTGGGCGACAGAGCAAGACTCCGTCTCAAAAAAAAAAAAAAAAAAAGAATCTAAAAAGAATCTATTCTATATTAGCACACAATGACACAAAATTCAAAATATTTTCTTTTCAAATATGAAATCATCAGTTTGAACTTTGATAATTTTCACAAGTGATTCATAAACCTGACTTTACCAAAAATATATTTACTTCAGCAAAAATATAAAATCAGGTATGGACTCTATACAAAGATAATTTTATGAGCAGACATTCCTTTAGCATCTGTGGCATTGGGTGTGTTATTTTAATTGTACGTATTATTGGTGAGATAATGGATTTGAGTTATAGAAAAGAATCCATGAATAATAGTGTAAGAGATTTTCTTATGTTAGGTATCCATTTGGTACCCAACTATGATTGTTTGAGGTCTTCATCAATTTTCAGGTCATCAATGTACAGAATTAAGTTTCATAGTATAGAATAACTATATTATACCTTATCTTCCCAGAGTGCTTTTATCCTTCATTTATAAGCCCATACTTTGGAAATTAATAGTCCTACAATGAATATGATTGTCATGGGGACAACCGTCATAATGTTATGTGATAGAAGTTCAAATCAGTGGACACCTGATCCATACTAGGTCAATAAAATTCTAGATTCCAAGAATATATAAATCTAAAAAGTTACTTTGACTTGAGTCAACTCAAGACAAATTTTAGTAAGAAGGTTTTGATTTTTCATCTTGTTAAGATACCTAAATTTGCCTTAACTCTATCTCAGATTTGATCTTGTGTTTTGCTATTTCATAAATACTGCAATCTAATTGGAATCCTTCCAGTGAATGCTTTTTTTTTTTTTTTTTTTTTGGAGCTTCTATTGTTTTAACCAAATTATGTGATGCACTTGTCAAGGTAGAGAAAAGGGCCATCCTGACTCTAATAAACTCAAATCTATTTTTCCTTCCCATAGACTTTCATTTCATAGATAGTTAAGAAATCAATGCCTTCAATATTGCATTTTACTTAGCCTGAAATGATGCCACTATAAGTCACAGAGAACCTGCTAGAATTGCTTAGATGTGGTAAATGCAGGCTACTAAAAGAGGCCCATGAGAGAGAACCTAGTAAAATTAAATAGGCAAAAATTGGTGTGGCATGGGTTTGCAATTAAGTTTAATAATGCCAGCTGGTACTAATAATTGATGAGAAAGGTGTAATCCTATCTTTCTGCAAAATTGCTGCATATTGCTCTCAAGCTTACTCTGAAGTTTTTGTAAAGTTGCTCTTTATTCATTTACCCCAAATTATGTCTACTTTTATTTTCAGTTGGTTGAATAATAACATTTACAATTTGATGCTTATATACAGAGTGCCCGTGAAAAAGTATAAACTGTCTATATTCCAAGGCCGTATTACCCTCTCTGCCACTTCCTTAGTGCCTGTTCAATACTTCTGCACTATCACTTTTTTTTCATCCTTAGTTAAATTGTATATATTTGTTGGAATATGTAGATTTGACCATTTTCTGGATTTGCCTGTGAGATTCCTGGCTTATGCTGCCATGGTTTAATTAATGTTGATGTTATTAAAAGTGTCCAGGTGTAGATGAGAAATTATATAAGATGGGTGACAGGAGGTAGAGGTTATTAGATTTGTTTGAGAAGAGTGAGGACCACAGCACAGTATACTTTTGCAATTACTCAAACTGTAAAGATCTTCAAGCAAAGAAAATCTGTTCATTTGTAATTAAAATGTTTAGCTTCACAGGTAAACCTACACGTTTTTCTTTTTTAAAAAATCTTTTTTCTTTATTTAATAACTTTAGAGACAGGGTCTGAGTCTGGCCCTGGCTAGAGTGCAGTGTCACAGTCATAGCTCACTGCAGCCTCAAACTCCCGGACTCAAGAGATCCTCCTGCCTCAGCCTCCCAAGAAGCTGGGACTACAAGTGTGCACCACCATACCCACCTTCAAACGTAAACTTTTGAATACGTTTTCCATGTGAAAAGATAAACTGAAGAATATACATGTGAGACATTTCATATACAACATTGAAGAGAAAGTATCATTTGTATGTGTTTAGGGGGATAATACAAAAAGGCAACTGGCATAAACATCATTGATAAATCGTTTCTGGGAAAAAAATCCAGACTTTATCTCCTGCTGATGACCATTCAGTGATGTGACATATCAGTAATAACCATTCCTGCTGCTTGATTGACAAAAAGTATATAATGCAGAGGTACGCATTCATGATTTTTGCATGTATGAGCATAATTACTCAGCTATTAAATATTTTTCTACCGTAAATTTTAGTTGCACTTTAAACATTTTATTTATTTATTTATTTAAAGACAGGATCTTGCTCTGTCACCCAAGCTGGAATACAGTGATGTGATCATAGCTCATCACCGCCTTGAACTCCTGGGCTCAAGCCATCCTCCTACCTCAGTCCTCCAAGTAGCTGACACTACAGGCACTCACCACTGTGCTCGGCTTTTGCAGAGAGAAGATATCACAACATTGCCCAGGTTAGTCTCAAACTCCTGGGCTCCAGCAATCCTCCTTCCTTAGCCTCCCAAACGTCTGACATTACAGGCATGTGCCACTGCACCCAGTCGACACTTTTAATTAATGTGATTATTTTGAATTGTGGTACACATCTTTGTAACAATTATTCTTAATTCTAAATAGATTTTTCTTGTTCTCAGAGAAATATCCATGATATTGATTTGCTTAGTTGTGCCATTATGTGTCCATTATGTTTACACATAGCATTACATTTTAACTTAATTATGGTACTATGCCCCCTGGCATTCTATGGTGAATAGTTACAGGAATAAAATGTAACTGTCTTGATCACACAAACTATATATTTTATATATATTTTATATAGTTTTATATATATGTGTATTATATATATTCTTAAATATACATAAATATCTTAAGGAAAATAAGCTTTACTTGTTTAATCACTTGAAAATAAGATTAAGCAAATGTATTTACTTCTCCTTTTATTAACTACTGGGAAGGTTTACAATACTCCTTAATTTACAAACCAAAAACCTCAATATGTAATGTTTGTTCTTTAAATTTTCCAAATGATTCCCTCATTATTTGGGCAGATACAGCTGACTTTTAGCATAAATAAATAGTTGGTTACCAAAAACTTTCTGCCTGAACTGAGAACAACTGCAGACATGACTATTGTCTGAATTTTGTAGATTTTTTATTAATTTTTCTTCACAAATTATGCGAATATAGAGTGAAAATAAAATACATTAAAAATAACATAAGGAATAAATACAGAGAGGAACACTAAGATTGGAATAAGCAAACAAAAAAGCAAAAGATGGAACAAGTCCAAATTAGAGGAAAAAGTTTCTATACTAACTGGAGGTGGTTGGCATATTTGCTTCTGTGTTTTAAAGGAGTTGAAAACACGCAAGCTCAAAATATGCCACCTTGGCATATTGATATCTTAGAGCTGAAAGCAGTTGAGAAAACGCAGATGTAGGAAGGCCTCTCTGAACTCTTCCTTTCCACCTAAAAGAAGGGCATAACATTTCCCATGAAAAAGGTCTCCCTTCCCCCATCACCAAGCAGAAAACATTCTTATTACTAGAGTCAGAGAGGAGACACCAAGATGAATTTACAAAAACAGGCCTACTAAAACAACCCTATCTTCCATTAGTCACTTTCTCACATTTACCCACCCCAAGTCCCACTCCCATTTTTTTGTCTTGTCACATCTTCACAATTCATCAAAGCTTGCTTTTTAATCTTTTTTAATTTCTAAATTATGTGAGTAAATAGTAGGTGTATACACAGGCATGTAATTCACAGGTGAATAATCACATCATAAAGATGGAGTAGCCATTTCCTCAAACATTTATTCTTTGTGTTATAAACAATTCAATTACACTGTTTTAGTTATTTTAAAATGTACAATTATTTTAGACTATTGTAACCTATGGTACTATCAAATAGTAGGCCTTATTTATTCTTTCTAATAATTTTTTTGTACCCATTAACCATCCCCACCTTCCCCTGACCTCAACTACACTTCCCAGCTTCTGGTAACCATCCTTCTACTACTTTCAGGAGTTCAATTGTTTTGATTTTTAGGTTCCACAAACAAGTGAGAACATACAAGTTTTGTCTTTCTGTGCCTGGCTTATTTCACTTAACCTAACGACTTCCAATTCCGTCCATGTTGGTACAAATGACTGGATCCCATTCTTTTCTCTGACTCAATAGTGTGGACACTTAAGTTGCTTCCAAATCTTGGCTATTGTGAAGAGTGCTCCAACAAACACGGGAGTGCAGGCATCTCTTTGATACACCGATTTCCTTTCTTTTGGATATATACCCAGCAGTGGAATTGCTGGATCATATGGTAACTCTATTTTTAGTTTTTTGTGAAACCTAAAAACTGTTTTCTATTGTGGTCCTGCTAATTTACAGTCCCATCAACATTGTACAAGGGTTCTCTTTTCTCCACATCCTTGCCAGCATTTGTTATTGCCTGTCTTTTGGGTCTAAGCCATATTGACTGGCATGAGATGATGTCTCATTGTAGTTTTGATTTGCCTTTCTCTGATGATCAGTAATGTCCAGCACCTTTTCCTATGCCTGTTTGCCATGTGTATGTCTTTTCTGAGAAATGACTATTGAAATCTTTGACCCATGTTTTGATCAGATTATTTGATTCTTTTTTCCTCTAGAGTGATTTAAACTCCTTATATATTCTGACTATCAATCCCTTGTTGAATGGAAAGTTTGCAAGCATTTTCCCCCATTTTGCTGTGCAGAAGCTTTTTAACTTGATGTGATCTCATTTGTCCATTTTTACTTTGGTTGACTATGCTTATGGGGCATTGCTCAAGAAATTTTTACCCAGACCAATGTCCTGGAGATTTTCTGTAATGTTTTCTTATAATAGTTTCATAGTTTGAGATTTTAGATTTAAGTCGTTAATCCATTTTGATGTGATTTTTCTATATGGCAAGAGATAGAGGTCTCTTTTCCTTCTTCTGCATGTGGATATCCAGTTTTCCTAGCACCATTTATTGAAGAAACAGTCTTTTCCCCAATGTATGTTCCTTACAACTTGGTCAAAAATGAGTTCACTGTGGGTGTGTGAATTGGTTTATGGATTCTCCTCTATGTGTCTGTTTTATGTCAATACTGTGTTGTTTTGCTTACTATACCTCCGTAGTATAATTTGAATTCAGGTAATAAAATTCATCAGTTTTGTTCCTTTTGCTTAGGATTGCTTTGGCTATTCTGGGTCTTTTGTAGTTCCATATAAATTTTAGGACTTTTTTCAATTTCTGTGAAGAATGCCATTGGTATTTAGATAGGAATTGCATTAAATCTGTAGATTGCTTTGGGCAGCATGGACATTTTAACAACATCGATTCTTCCAATCATGAACATGGAATATCGTTCAATTTTTTGATGTCCTCTTCAATTTCTTTCATCTCACTTTCTTTCATCAGTGTTTCATAGCTTTCATGATAAGGAACTTTCACTTCTTTGGATAATTTAATTCCTATGTGTTTATGTGTATCTATTATAAGTGGGATTTATTTCAAAATGTTTTTCAGATTGTTTACTGTTGGCATATAGAAATGCTACTAATATTGGTATGTTAATTTTGGTTCTGCAACTTTACAGATTTGGTTTGTCAGTTCTAATAGTTTTTTGGTGGACTTTCAGTTTTTCCAAATGTAAGATAATATTATTTGCAAACAAGCATAGTTTGACTTCTTCCTTTCCAATTTAATTGCCCTTTATTTATCCTCTTGTCTGGTTGTTCTAGCTAGGACTTCCAGTACTATGTGAAATAACAGTGATGACAGCAGACATCCTGATCATGTTCCAGATTTTAGAGGAAAGGCTTTCAGTTTTTTCCCATTCACTATGATACTAGCAGTGGGTCTGTTGAATATGGCTTTTATTATGTTGAGGTATGTTCCTTCTCTCCAAGTTTTTGAGGATTTTTATCATGAAGGGACGTTGAATTATATCAAATGCTTTTGTAGGATCAATTGAAACAATCACATCATTTTTATCTTTCATTCTGTTCATATGATGTAACAATGATTTATTTGCATATGTTTAACCATCCTTGCATCCAAGGGATAAATCCTACTTGGTCATAAAGAGTGATCTTTCTAATGTATTGTTGAACTTCATTTGCTAGTATTTTGCTGAGAATTTTTGCATTCATATTCTTTGGAGATATTTGCCTGTATTTTTCCTTTTTTGGTGTCTCTTCATCTGGTTTTAGTATCAGTGTAACACTGGTCTCGTAGAATGAGTTTGGGAGTATTCTCTCCTTCTTTACTTTTCGGAAGCTTGAGTAGGATTGGTATTAGTTCTTCTTAAATGTTTGGTAGAATTTAACAGTAAAGCCATCAAGCTTGAAAAAAGGCCTCCCAGGCTTTTCTTCACTGGGAGACTTTTTATTACAGCTTCGGTCCTGTTACTTGTCATTGGTCTCTTCAAGTTTTGGATTTCTTCCTGGTTTACTCTTCAGCTGAGATTGGTCTGGTTTTCTTTTCTGCTGTAACAGGACAGCACTGAGTTCAGTGCCTCACAATTACTGTGCTCTCCTTTCATCCACACACAGCAACGCTATCCACACCATGCCACCACTGCCAGGGTAGGGGTTGGGTGGCATTGAAAATTCAAGATTGTTCTTTCTACCTATTCAGTGGATCGTTCAGCAATATAAAGCTAAACCAGGTACTACGAGTCTTCACTTCACCTTTGGTTTTCATTAAGGTGTTTTTTGTGTGTAGACAGTGGATAAATTGGTGTCCTTGCTCAGGAGACGATTGTTGGAATCTTCCCTTCTATTCTGCCATCTCGCTCCACTTCAAGTCCCCTCTGTTAAACTGGTATATAATCTTTAAAGCCTATCTGCTTTTGGGGGACTTCGCCTATTTTATATGAAGGCCTCATTGAGCATGTAAAAATATTAACATCAAATAAACGTTTGCTTTTTTCCTGTTATTCTGTATTTGTAATTTTACTTTTCAGACTCAACTTGAGAACCTAAGAGAGAAAAGGAAACCTATTTTCTCTCTTTCAATCTCTAACAATTAATATGCTAAACCAAACCCAGTATTATGCCCTCTCTTCTCCAGCCATGCATATACACATGCTAGCCTGGTGTTACCGCCACATTAATTTTTTAAATTAATTTTCTAGGTTGAAGATTCTAAAAGGAGTGGAGTATACTACTTTATTTCCTTGAATTTCCTACTCATTGTAGAGTTAGGACTGTTGGTTGAGGAGATGTGCTGGGCAACATAAGCTTGTTAGGGTTAATATTATTAAAACTACGTTTAGGTACAGTGGATGCTTTTATTTAATGCATAATAGATCAGTACTGCCTTTGCATTATTGGGCATTTGTACTATCTGATCTTAGATTTATTATTTTTTAAACAATGGGTAACATCTGTATTATAAAGTTTGTTTGTTTTTTAAGTGTTAATTTTGTCACTGTTTCAAACTTAGCAGCAAATTGTAAGAGCAACACAAAGAACTTCTAGATGCCCTTCACACAGATTCCACAAATTTCAGTATATTATCACAGTTATTTTATTCTGTTTCTCCTATGTGTCTGTGTTTATATATATATATATATATATACATACACACATGGTTCTTAATTACCAGTTGGTAAGACCCTTTTATTTGTAAATATATCAGTGGGTACAATGGATATTTTCTTAAAAAAGAAATTTTCTAACAGTTCCATAGTAAAGTTATCAAAATCAGGAAATATATATTGATATACTACTATTGTGTAATCTACTGATTTTATTTCAACTTCATCAACTAATGGAACAATATTTTTATAGCAAAAGAAAATTTCACATCATGGATTACATTTATTTATGATGTCTCATATGTCTCTTTGCTATGCTTTGGATATAGTTCATTTGTCCCTGTGAAATGTCAAATGTGATCCTCAATGTCGGAGTATTGGAAGGTGAGGTCAGTTGGAAGGTGTTTAGGTTATGGGGGAAAAATCCCTCATGAATGACGTGGAGGTATTCTCACATTTGTCAGTGAGTACCTATAATACTGGATTTGTTCCTATGATAGTGGCTGATTATAAACTCAGGACATCCCTCAGGCTTTCTTCTTTTTGCACATGCTTAGCCTTTACCCTTCTCTGCCACATTTTGGCACAGCACAAAAGCCCTCACAGAAGTGGAACAGAAGCCAACACCATGCTTTTTATACATACAGCAAAACCATGAGCTAAATGAAACTATTTCTTGTATACATTACCCAGCCTCTGTTATTCTTTCATAGTAACACAAATGAACTAAGATATTCTTTAATCTAAAAAAATTGCTGAGTCACTTTTGTTGTTTATTACTTGAAAAAATTTTAAGAGGACTGGCCAGTTGTTTTATAGAACATCTCTCAATTTTTATAGTACTGCTTCATGATTAATTCAGGTTATGGACTTTTGACAGAAATATCACAAAATTGGTGCTGAATCCTTCTCAGTGTTCTATTACTGCAGAGTATGCTACTGATCAGTCACATTATTGGTTATCCTAATAACTTTGATCACTTGTTTAAGATAATGCCTACCAGATTTCTTCACTTATTTACCATTTTACCCTTTTCTAGTCAATTATTATTGTGAGAAGATATGCTGAGTAAAGTAAATATCTTGTTACTCTTTAGATGTCTACTCACTAGTTTATAATTTATTGGTGTTTCTTGTTAATCTATTATTGTGATGACTGGTACACGGTTATTTTCTATTATATTTTCTACATATATTAGATGGCTTTCCACTATAAGAACAACCTTTTCCTTCTACCCTTTTCATTCATGTATGTATATGTATTTATAGTAGTATGGACTCATGTTTAATTGTGTAATATCTGATCAATAAAAACACATTTAATCCACTCCTGTGTTCTTTTGACATGCTACCAATATTTTTTGAACACTCCTGTTATAGAGTAAATCTTTGTCTCTAAAATTCATATGTTGACATTCTAACCCAATGTGATGGTATTAGGAGTTGCAACCTTTGGGAGGAAGCTAGGTAAGAGAGCAGAACCCTTATGAATGGGATTAGCATCCTAATAAGAGACTACGAGGTATTATTTTACGCCTTTTACTATGTGAGAACACAGTGAGAAGAAAGCTATCTATAAACTAGGAAGCAGGCTCCCATCTGACATGAAATTGACTTGTGTCTTCATCTTGGACTTCCCAGCCTCCACAACTGTAAAATATAAATATTTGTTATTTAAGCTATCCAGTCTGTGGTATTATTGTTCTAGCAGCTGGAATGGATTAAGGGAGAAAGTTGATAACAGGAATGGTATGCTGCTGTAACGGATACCTAAAATTGTGTACTCAACTTTTTAACTGGGTAATAGGAAGAGGTTGAAGGAATATTGAGGTACAGGCTAAAAAACTTACATTGCTGTGAATACACCTTTAAAGGTGATTCTGGTTAGGGCACAGAATGAAATCGGAAAGCTGTAGAGAAAGCTGTCATTTTCTTAAGAATACTTAAATAACCACGAACAGAATGTTTGTAGAAATTTGAATGGTAGAAGTTATTTGGTTGAGGTCTCAATAAAAAGGAACATTATTGAACAATGGAGAAAAGACCATCCTTGTAATAAAGTGACAATGAACTTGGCTGAATTGTGTTCATGTTCTAGTGTTTTATGGAAGGTGAAATTTGTGAGTGATTGAATGATGCAATATTTAGCTGAAAAGATTTCTAAGCAAAATGTTGAAGGCCTGATTTGGCCCCTTCTGACTGCTTATGTTAAAATGTGAGATGAGAGAAATTATTTAAAGACAGAATCGATAAGCAAAAAGAAAGAGGAACATAAAGAGTTGGAAACGTCTCAGCCTATTCACATTGTAGAAAATTAGAACACTAAGGTTATAACCAGGTGACTATTTGATAAAGAGAATAGTATAGAAGCTAGGAGCTATTTTTCAGAACAATAGAAGAATGACACTAAAGGCAATTGAGAGATTTTCAGGGCTGTCACTGCCATCACAGGCAGAGTGCACAGGCCTGGAGTGCATGACTTTCTCCATATGTTTCAAAGGACAGGTCCAGCTGGAGCCACAGGGCTGTGACTCCAATCTTGCAAGGCTGTAGTGTGTACTATTAATAGACAGTGTTTAATATAAATAGATATCATCATACTGAAGCAACCTTGAATTCATGGAGTAATTTTTACTTGATCCACTTATGTCGTTGTCTTAATGTAGTATCAGATTTTATTAATTGACATTACAGAGGAAATTTTTGCCACAGTGTTTGTAAATCTTATTGGCCTAAATTATTTTTTCTTTGTACTGTCTTTATCAGGTTTGGGAATCAGGCCTATCCTAAAAAACAATTTATGGTGCATTGAGACTGTCTGGCATTTGAGGTTTGATATATTCCTCTATGATGCCATCTTGCTTTCTATCTCCAATGCAATCAGTTTTGAAAAACTGCATTTCCCTAGGACTTTTTGTTTCAATTTCTCTAGGTTTTTGAGGTCTCATAATTTTTCTAAAATGTATTTTGTTTCAGTGTTCCTTTTTTCTAGGAGAATTTGTCATTCTCTTACCTACTCTTATCTTGTAGACATAATTATACTCAGAATAAAATAGTAACTAATAGTCAGGATGCAGTGAGTGATGATGCCAGGACTTTTTCTCCAAGACTTTGTTCTTAATTCTTCCTTTTTCCCCCGTGTTTCTTATTTATATTGTCTTCTATAAACATTGTCTTAATCACACTGTTTTTTCTTTTACTTTTTTTTTACTCTTTTTATGTATTTAAAATGTTTTCTTTTTTTAAGTATATAATAACTTTATTTTTAAAACTGCCAAAATGTTGTACAAAGTGATCGTGTGACAGTCTCACCAATAACAAATAAGAGTTTGAGTTCCTTCACATTCTTGACAACACTTGGAATATTGTCTTTTATTTTTAAGCTTTTTATTTTGTAATAGAGTCATAGTTGCAAAAATAATGCCCAGAGGTCCTGTGTTTCCATCACCCAGTCTTCCCCAGTGGTAACATCTTGTGTAATTTTAGAACTGTATCAAAAGCAGGGATGTGATGTTGGTACAATCCACAGACCTTATTCAGATTTCACCAGTTTTATATGGATTCATTTCAGTGTACATGTATATATAGTCCCGTGGAATTTGTCACATTTGCAGATTCATGCAAGCACCACCATAATCAAGATGCAGAACTTTCCTATTATCCCAAAGATTCCTCATGCTAGCCGTTTATATTCTTACGCATCCCTCTTGGCTCCCTTTTCTCCATTTCCTCTCCATTTTTGTGGGCCCTTGGCAACCACTAATCTGTTCTTCCTCTTCATAATTTTTCCATTTAGAGAATATTATATAAGTGAAATCATATAGAATATAACCTTTTGAAGCTGGCTTTTTCACTCAGCGCAGTGCCTTTGATATCCATCCAAGGTGTTGTGTAACATGTATTGATAGTTCCAGTTTTTTTCATTTCATTGCTGAGTAGTATGGATATAACACAGTTTATTTAACCATTCAGCCAGTAAAAGACATTTGGATTGTTTTTAACTTTTGATTATTACAAAAAATGTCTGTTATGAATATCTATGGGCATGCTTTCTTGTGGACAGTTCCCATTTCTCTGTGATAAATGTCTAGTATTGTGAGTGCTAAGTCTATACTAAGTGTATGTTAAATTTTATTTTCTATTTTTTTCTTTTTTTATTATTATACTTTAAGTTCTAGGGTACATGTGCATAACGTGCAGGTTTGGTGCATATGTATACTTGTGCTATGTTGGTGTGCTGCACCCATCAACTCGTCAGCACCCATCAAACAGTCATTTACATCAGATATAACTCCCAATCTTTTAAAAA
The DNA here is from genome assembly GCF_009764315.1 of Trachypithecus francoisi. Classification (NCBI taxonomy): domain Eukaryota; kingdom Metazoa; phylum Chordata; class Mammalia; order Primates; family Cercopithecidae; genus Trachypithecus; species Trachypithecus francoisi. The sequence goes on along the minus strand of NW_022681454.1, from coordinate 172,095,611 downwards.
ATCATAACCCACTAAAGTCTGTGAATACCTTGAGATGCCTATTTATCTTTAAACATTTTTAAAAATATTTTTGGTAAAATAGGTTACTAATGAATTACTGAATTTGAAAAATTTTAAACTCTTTGTAAATACTGTGCTGTATTATAATTGTGTTAGAATATCTTTGTTTCTTAATAAAAACTCTCAGAAGCACAGCAATATGAGCACAAACTCCATATGGGTGAAACTGTATAAATTTTATTCATTTCTCTTTTTCTTGTACAGTGACTGCCTACAATATTAGTGACATAAATTAGTTGATCAATCATTGTTTAATTACTAATTGTATTAGTTCGTTCTCACACTGCTATAAAGACCTAACTGATACTGTGTAACTTGTAAAGAAAAGAGTTTAATTGGCTCACGATTCTACAGGCTGTACAGAAGGTATGGCTGGGAGGCCTCAGGAAATTTACAATCATTGGCATAAGGGGAAAGGGAAGCCAGCATGTCTTCACATGGCAGCAGGAGAGTGAGCGAAAGGAGAAGTGCTACACACCTTTTTTTTTTTTTTTTTTTTGAGGCGGAGTCTCGCTCTTTCGCCGGGACTGGAGTGCAGTGGCCGGATCTCAGCTCACTGCAAGCTCTGCCTCCCAGGTTTACGCCATTCTCCTGCCTCAGCCTCCTGAGTAGCTGGGACTACAGGGGCCCGCCACCTCGCCGGGCTAGTTTTTTTGTATTTTTAGTAGAGACGGGGTTTCACCGTGTAAGCCAGGATGGTCTCGATCTCGTGACCTCGTGATCCTTTAAACATCGAGAACTTGTGAGAGCTCACTCACTATCATGGGAACAGCAAGAGGAGAAATCCAATCCCATGATCCAATAACCTCGCACACGGTCCCTCTTCTAACATTGGGAATTACAATTTGATATGAGATTTGGGTAGGGACACAGAGTCAAACCGTATCACTAATTAATTTTAAGTATATATATTTTAAAATGTAAAACACTAGTATTTCGGTCTCTTAAACAAGTGCCTCTCAAATATTTCCAGTGAAGATCCTTTAACAGAAAGAGAGGTTAAACCAATATTCCTTGCACCCTATTTAGCCCTATTCCATTTGGAAAAAACTCATCAACACTCTGAGTCTATTTCAAAAACGTAAGTAGATTTTCATATCTATTCCTTTATGTATCTGTTTCTTTAATGTGAAAAAAAAAACTATTTTCCTAATTTGTGAAATAAAAAATAAAATCAATGTTTCTAGTATGACAAAGCACACGTCACTGAGCCAGCTCTATAGTGATGCTTGCCCATCTCTTCTACTGATTCTTCTCCCTACTCCATTGTCAGCACTTAAGTTTAAGTGGAAAAGAGGCCCTTCATTTCCTTTAGTATATTCCTGGGATATTTTTGTACTGGCTTGCTTGGTGGTGGCATTACGCTATTTTAAACATAAGTAAATGTGTTTATCTAATTTGCCATGTACTATGTATAACTTAAATTTGTATGTATGAATCTGAGTATGATTATAATAAATACCTCTCTGCATTTTTGATGTAAATTAGAATACCATTCGTTTCCAATCCTGTTCATCTTTTTTAAATAAAGGATTTTTTAAAAAGAATTTCATTCCAAATAACTTAAAATATTTACACAGATTTTAGATTACATTAGTTGATCAATAACTAGGGATCTTGTTCATTAAAACAGATGTAATTTTATTTTTATATGAAAGATTCCTTCATATTTTCAAATGCCATGAATAAACAGATGATAGATAGACAGATAATAGATAAAAGTTTATTCTTATTTGGCAAATTAGGTCACATTATTTTAACACTCATTATCTAACTGTCATAAAGTAATTCAAAGTATTATTCAGCCAATAATTATATTTTGCTTAAAGTTCTGTATCTCTAGATTTAAAATTTACCTAAACAAGTACATTTATCTTTTTTAAATAAATTAACTGATGGAAAGGGAAGGACTTTGATTTTCTGATGTGTAACAGTATCACGCATTTAGTAATCAAATAATAATTTTTAAATAAATTTAAAAATTTTTATAAGAATTGATTTATTTATGTGGGGTTGCAAATTCATTCATGTGATCATTTATTTTTACAGAGAATATGCAGATGTGTCACATTTTATTTATTTATTTATTTTGAGACGGAGTCTTACTTTGTCACCCAGCTGAAGTATAGTAGCGTGTTCTTGACTCACTGCAGCCTCCGTCTCCTAGGTTCAAGTAATTCTCCAGTCACAGCCTCTTGAGTAGCTGGGATTACAGACACGCGCCACCATGCTCAGTTAATTTTTGTATTTTTAGTAGAGATGGGGTCTCACCATGTTGGCCAGGCTGGCCTCAAACTCCTGACCTCAAACGATCCACCCGCCTCAGCTTCCCAAAGTACTGAGATTCAAGCCTGAGCTACCATGCTGGGCTTTGTCATGTTTTAAAACTTACTTCCTCTTCCTCTTGAATCTTCCATTCCCTGTTCATTCATGTAGTCACTTGAAGAGTATTTATTCTTTGAGTGCCAAAATATGCCAGACATTTTAAATGTAACAGTGAACAAAACAGACAAAGTTCCCTGCATTTATAAACCTATTTTGTAGGAAAGACAGACAATAAATGAGAGAAATACTGAGATAAATACTAAAAGCAAAAATAAATTTTGAAAAAATAAGTGTTGAAGAGAGAATCTTAAATAGTTCTGAGAGAAAATAATAAAAACCTTCATTGTCGTTTAAACTACAACTTAAAGCAAGGGAGTGAGCCATGTGTCTACTGAGAGAACATTCCAGGCAGACGGAATGACCACAGCAGAGTCTCTGTGAAGGAAGCTTGCTTCACAAGTTTAAGAAAAACTGATGAGGCCCGTGAGAGGCTGGGGCAATGGAGAAAGTAGAAATAATGTCAGATAAATAGCAAGGTGCCACATATTTTGAAGCTTTAGTTAATTGTCAGGATTTTGGCTTTTACTCTGAATATTATGAGAAGCTGCTAGAGCATTGTGGACAGCAGAGTGGGCTGATCTGATGTAGATTTAATAGAATCATTCTCTCTTCTGGGGTGAAAATTCATCTTCAGGAGGCAGACAGGTGGAAACAAGAACAGAGAAATATCTGTACAAAATTGCATATGAGATGGGTGGAAGCAGAAAAGGTAGATAGAAAGGACGGGATCCCCCAGATATTAGCACTTGCTCTGTTTATACTCCTTTCAAGCACCCTCCATGGAGGACTCTCTAGGCCAATTTCTCCTTCCTCATTACCATGGATGTTTGTCAACAATGTTCTAAAACTAAAATTCAGTGCCATGTTTTGGCAAAAATATATCGTATTATGAAATCTACATCTTTTTAAATCACCCCTGGCTTGCCTTTTATGATAAATCATTTTAACTTCCCCATTCTCTGGTGCCATCCACACTCTCAGATCGTTTTCCATCTTCCTCATTTACGCCCCAAACTGCACCCGCCTCCACTATCACGCATCATCACTTCTTTAGTGTGCTCTGCACAATAAATGTTCATCTGCTTCTCTAACAAAAACTGTCTGCCAAGCCTCTTCTAAAAAACACATCCCTCCACAAAAGTTTTCTTGATTTCTCCCAAACCTACCACCTGCCATGGTGCAACTTATTAAGATTTCCACAAGCTAACTTGTGTGAGTCCCAGGAATATCAAACCATTTCTAACCTTCACAGAAACCCTCTGAAGGTATAATCACCTCCATCCACCAGGATGGAATTTGAGACACAGAGAGTATACATGATGAGTCACGGTCTGTCCAACTGATAAAGTATGGCACCAGGTCTTAAAATCAGTTCTATGTTGCTTCAAAGCTCAAAAGGTTTTCCCCATGCCACATGGTCACCACATGCACGATTTATATTTTCCTATGTAATAGCAACAACAACAGCAATTTTTCTTAATACATCATAAGCTACTTAAGGCAAGAGCTTGTTACTCACGTTGAAATTTCTTCCATTGGCCATGTAATACCTTGGCTAGACAGTAACAACAAATGAAATATTTCTATTATTTTAAATTTTTCCTTTTGGAAAGGCAGATGTGTAATTTAACAACATTCTAGTAGTTTACCCTCTTCCTAAAAAAGCTACAATATTGGCTATTATCCCAGTATTTCAACTATGCATTTATCTCTGTTCTGATTGTTTTCACTCCTAATTTTAATTTAGATGTTCTATTTGAAGTGAGATCACAAATAGGATAGTTACGTTGATTCAGAGTTTAAAAGATAAGAATTAAAAATCATTAAATATGCCCACTGTATAAATTAAGCTCTTTCTCCACAACTTAAATGAGGATTTAAATTTGGATTTATTATTAAGATTGTGTTATAGGATTTTATCACATAAAAACATAAATTTATATCATTTGTCTATTGTATTTTCAAAGTTTATGGTTAAAAACTAAAATTGCAATGACATTATTATATAAAAATAATGATGAGACCAGCCTGGGAAACAGGGCAAGAGCCGTCTCTAAAAAAATACAAAAATTAACCTGGCATGCTGGTGCACACCTGTCACCTAATCCGTGATCCTCCAGAGTAGGCTGAGGTGGGACAATCACTTGAGTCCAGGAGGTGGAGGTTGCAGTGAACCAAGATCATGCTACTGAATTCCAGCCCGGGTGATAGAGTGAGACTCTCTCTCTCCCACCCTCCAAAAAATGATGATGATGATGCTACTGTGAGATCGTCTGAAAATTAATGATTCTAATGACTAGTGACAGGTATTTTCACACTTTTCACAATATCATTAGTTAAGATATGTCTAAGATTTGAGGAAATATGATTTAGGAAGATACTATCAGAGGGAATAGAGAAAGATAAAGTATGTGTTTTCCTAGGCAAAGAACCTTTAATAAGGACATTTCTAATTCTGGAAAAATATTAAATACTAATTGGGAAATGCAAAAAGCCACTCCAGTTTTAAGTTACTGAGCTTTAATGGACTGTGTTCTAAAGACCACTTTCAATATTTTCCCCTGTAAGCATATAGTAACAGAGAACATTTTAATAGATAATAAAAAAGAAGTATCTTTGAGATGCATATTAATATTTTATTTCTAATCTTATCAAATAATTAAGTTTAAAATGAATGTCTCCTTAAGATCATCAGATTTATGGAACATAACGTATAATTCAAAGCTGAAGGAATTTATCATTAAAAGGGCAATTTTGGTGGGTCATGCTATTTCTTTAATCTCTCTGTCCAAAAATCCATTAACTCTCTTGGCATTAAGAAAATCTTATACTAAGTTCTAAAGAACTGAGAAGTGATTATATTCCTTATATATTTTAAATTTTTTAAATAAAGAAGTCACACAAGAGGCCTCACTAGGTTTCACTCTATTTTGATTTTGTCTGAAATTTCAGTCATCTTATGTTTTAAATTGTTTGAATCCTTATTATTGCAGATGTATTACAGAGATATCTCTGCACAAGAAATGTGTGAACAATATAAACAATAATCAAAACATTAATATTAACCTTACTATTTAAAAAACAATCAAACATTTTTTCTTTGAAAGTGTGAAACTTTGAAGTGCTTAGGGCCCAAAAAAATAATAGTTGAAAGGCCACTGTGATCATTTTTATATCTCTATTTGGTATAGTAAACATTGATGTCAGGAAAATATAGCCCTTGGGTTTTATTATATGTCTTGGACCAATCCGCCTCTTCATTGTAATCTTCACAAATAATCAATTCAATATATATTTGAGTGCTTTCTACATCCTATGTGCAAAGCACTTTAGGGAGTCTAAGAATAAATGGAAAAAATAATGTGCAATTTATTCTGCACTCTATTTTGAAATGAATTGAGCCAGGGAGTGGGAGTCGACCAAACAGAACATGTATACTTTTCATAAACTGTAAATAGGAAAGAAAATATGTCACAGAAAGACTACATGACAAAAAGTCATAGCTGAATAGGAAAATAAAAACAAAAGAAATTTTAGTATCAAGAAATACATGTAACACATCATAGAAATGTTTTAAAACTCATGCATGATTGACCTGTTCCTGATCCTCAAAGCAAAATAGCTAACATGATCAGTTACAGACTTTATCGTTAAAATTAAACAATACCATAGTAAATCAAAAGAAAAAAAGTTTTCCCTGATTTTTATATATACAAACAAACAAACAAAACTTGTATTTAGGCCTTCATGAAAAAGAAGCAATAACTCTGGGAAATTAGTCTGTACTATAATCCAACAATTAAAAACATAGGGATTTTCATAGGGCTATTAAAGGGTTTTTGTTTGTTTTACTTTGTTTCAGATTAGAGTTGTCTATATGCCTATAATTAACATTTTTTTCCCAATGAATATACATAACTTAAAATTTACCTTTTTTTTTTTTTTTTTTTGAGACTAAGTCGTGCCCTGTCTCCTAAATTGGTTTGCAGCGGCACAATCTCAGTTCACTGCAACTCCTGCCTCCCACGTTCAAGCAATTATTGTGTCTCAGCCTCCGGAGTAGCTGGGATTACAGGCACGTGCCACCACGCACAGCTAATTTTTGTATTTTTAGTAGAGACGGGGTTTCGCCATATTGCCCAGGCTGGTCTCGAACTCATGGGCTCAATCGATCTACCTGCATTGGTCTCCCAAAGTGCTGGGATTACAGGTATGAGCCACCATGCTTGGTCAAAATTTACTATTTAAACTTTAAGGATACCTTGAAGATATTGTCATAGGATCCTTGGGGTGTCACTTCACCAGCTGGAAACCTGTGTGGCTGGTGGTGCCTTTGCCCAAATTTTGCTTGGGCCCACTGGGCTGGTTTCACCAACTTAGCCTGGCAGGCCGCACTGGGCTCTTCCTATTGGCTCAGATCCCACACCTGCCAAGGGTGAGCCAGGCGAAATCGGAGAGAGGTGCATGAGCGGGCGAGCACAACCTCTGGTCACTACGCACAGCCAGGCAGGCTGACTCCTGCGGGGTGGGTAGCTCCAGGTGCTGACACGGGCTCTGGCTCCCTGCAAGTTTGTGGCTGGACCAGGCATACAGCAAGTGGTTTCCACTGCAGGCACTGGGAGAAGAGGTGGTGACTTACAACCCTGGCTCAGGGAACTCCCAGGTATGGGCTCCTTGAAGGGGTGCAGCTATTCTCTCCATAACTCCTCTCTTTCTCGTGCTCGCAACATGGGGAGCAGCAGGGATGGAGGGCGGAGCGTGTTTCGGCCCTGTTTGTGTTGCAGCTCTTTCAGTCCCGCAAATGGCTGGTCCCTAGTTCTTGTCCCATGTCCAGGAAGGATGACTTAAGTGGACAAATAGAGAATGAGCAAGGCAAAGAGGTGCTTTATTGAGTGGCAGTACGCTCTCAGGAGACCCAATGTGGGGAACTCCTTTCCACAGGCAGGTCATCCAGGGGTCTGTGCTGCTCTCTGCCCTTAGCAGTGAGGAGACCTGGAGCGGAGTGGGCAGCTTCTACCTGCTGACAGGTCGTCCCAGTGTCTGCCTGAGTTTGGGAGTCCGGGGTTTATACGGGCTTCAGAGGGGAGGAAGTGGATGATGATTGGTCCATGGGTGGCCATGAGCAGGCCGGGAAAAGTACCGTAAGTTCTCACTGCAGTCCTCGAAATTGGGAGCCCGGCCGCCAGGCTTCAAGCTGCCGCTGGCTTGAAAGTGGATTTTCATGGAGGACCCACCCTTTCCACCCAGGAATGTGTCTGCCTCCTGCCGCTTTTCATGGTGCTCAGGCTGTTCATGCAGAGGGGCGCCTGCAGGCCAGCCACCTTCAGCACCCCCTTGTCCTCTCTCCCATGCTGGTCAGTACCCAAAGTCCGGAAGGAGTTGAGGCAGTAGTGAGCTGGAATATCAGAGCTGCACCCAGCCCCCAGGCTCGGCCACACTTTGTTCCAAAATCAGAGTGGGTGCTGGGAGCTGGGAAGGCCAGATAACGGGAACAGGCATTTACCAGGAAGATCCTTCCTGTGCTCAACACTGCCCCCCGTCGCCCCCACCGCCCCCAGAGCACAGGTATACCCAGATTCGTGGTTGGACAGTTGTAGCTATTCCAGAGAGCACAGGGCTCCTGCCCCACAAAATCGGAAGTGGGCGGGGCTCCTCAGACAGGCCACTGCTGCCATCAGTATTGTGGATTCCATTCCAGACCACTGTAATGAAGCAAATATCACAATAAGGAAAGTAACTAGATTCTTTTTTGGTTATGTAAAAGTTATGTTTACTGTAGTCTATTAAGAGTGCAATAGTATTACGTTTAAAGAAAAAATGTGCATATCTTAATTTAAAAATACTTTATTGATTACATATGATAATGATAATCTGAGACTGTCTTATATGTGTGCTATTCAGGGCAATCCAAAACAATCATAATAGCAATGTCAAAATCACTGATTTCTCCACAACAGAAATAATCATAATGAAAAAGTTTTAAATATTGTGAGTATTCTCAGATGTGACACAGAAACGTGAGGTGAACACATGTTGTTGAAAAAAATTGGCACTTGGTAGACTTGCTCAAAACCGGGTAGTCACAAACCTTCAATTTGTGAAAAACACAATGTACATGAAGCACAATAAAGAATTAAATGGGGGTATGCCTATATTTTAAGTGTGTAGTTCAATGGCATTAAGTACAGTAAGGCCTGTCATAATGTTTTGCAGCTTTTACTACTATCCATCTCCAGAACTTTCTTATCGTCCCAAACTGAAATCCTGTACCCATTAAGAAATGATTCCCCATTCTCTCCACCTCGGGTCCTTTGACAGCCACTAATATACTTTCTGTTTCTATGAAATGGAATTATGCAATATTTGCTGTTTTGTGTTTGGCTTTTGCTTACCATAAATACAACTGACCCTTGTGGACAATATGGGTGTTAGGGACACTGACTCCCTGCACAGTCCAAAACTGATGTCTCACTTTTGACTTCCCAAAAACTTAACTACAAATAGCCTACTTTGGATTGGAAGCCTTGCCAATAACATCAACAGTCAATTAACACAGATTTTGTGTTATATATGTTTTATATACTGTATTCTTAAAGTAAGCTAGAGAAAAGAAAATTGTAAGAAAGAGAAAATATATTTACTGTTCATTAAGTGGAAATGGATCATCATAAAGATCTCTATCTTTGCTGTCTGCATGTCAAGTAGGCTTAGGAGGATAAAAAAGGAGGAATTGGTCTTGCTGTCTTGTGGGTGGCAGAGGTGGAAGAAAAGACACATGTAAGTAGATCTGTGCAGTTCAAACCAGTGTTGTTCAAGGGTGAACTGTATTTTCATGGTTCATCTATGTTGTAGTAAAGATCAGAGGTTCCAATTCCTTTTTAAGGCTGAGTAATATTTCCATTGTAAATATATAACACAGGTTTTTTTAATGGACTTGGCAATGGACATTTGGGTTGTTCCAACTCTGGGCTAATGTGAATAATGCCACTGTGAACATTAGTGTACAAATATCTGTTCCAGTTCCTGTTTTCAAATCTTTTGGGTATCTCCTGGAAGTGGAATTACTAGATTATATGGTGATTTTATGTTTAATTTTTTGAGGAATTGCCACGTAGTTTTCCACAGTGGCTGCATTATTTGGTATTCTTAGCAGTAATTCACAAGGGTGCTAATTTGGCCACATATTTGTTACAACACTTGTAACATTTTTGCTTTATGTAATTTGGTGCTCTACTTTAAAGTGCATATGTATTTATAATTGTTAAATTTTGATGGTAGAGTGACCCATTTATTATAAGATGTCCTTTTTATCTTTAATAATATGTTGTTTGCTTTAAAGTCTATCTTGTGTGATGTTAATATAGCAATTGCATTTCTTTTATGGCTGCAATGTGCATGGTATGCTTTTTCCATTCTTTTTCTTTCATTTCACCTATAAATAGCATAGATTTGGCTGCAAATTTTCTAACAGATAATTTCTATCTTTTTTAGATTATTCAATCCATTCACTTTTAATATTATTATTAATATGGTCAGAATAACATTGGTTAGCGTGCTTTTTTATTATGTGCTATATCTTTCTTTTCCTGTTCTTCCTGTAGTGGATTATTTTTTATTAAGTGGGTGTTTCTACTGTAATACTTTAATTCCTTTAAGAGTTTTTCAAGTTATATTCTTTGAATTTTGTCAGTTTTTGCCTTATTCTTTACTATACACATCTTAACTTGTCAAAATTAACCTCATTTATAACTTAATTCCAGTTTTATAAATATTTTCTTCTATATAGTTCTATTCCTTTCCTCCATTTCTTGAAGTATGATTGTTATGCATATTAAGCCTACATATTACAAACTAAACAATACATTATAATTTTTACAACTTTATAAAAGTTATGTCTTTTAAATAAGCATTTTAAAAGACTTTTTTAAAGAAGGTAAGAGAAGATAGAAGAGCAAGTGTTTATACATTTTAATATTAATTTTTGTGTCTGTCAGTTTGGGCTGCTATAACACAAATGCCATAGATTGAGTGTCTTAAACAACATTTATTTCTCTCAGCTCTGGAGACTGGAACATCCAAGATCCTAGAACCAGCAGACTGGGTGTTTGATGGGGGCTTGCTGTCCGATTTATAGATGGTTCCATCTTATTGCGTCCACACGTGGAAGAAGGAGCAAACAAGCTCCCTCAGGCCTTTTTTTTTTTTTTTTTTTTCTGAGATGGAGTCTCACTCTGTCACCAGCCAGAGCGATCTTGGCTCACTGCAAGCTCCACCTCCCTGGTTCAAGTGATTCTCCTGCCTCAGTCAGACCTCTTTTAAAAAAGCACTAAACCCAGTAAAGAGGGTTCCAATTTATGACCTGATTAACTCCTGAAGACTGCACCTCTAAATATCATTACATTGGAGGCTTTAGCATATTAATTTTGGGGACACATCAACATTGAAGGTTTTTTTCCTTACTTTTATATTAGGTTTAGGGATATATGTGCAAGTTTGTTACAGAGGTAAATTGCATGTCATGGGGTTTTGGTGTACAGATTATTTTATCACCCAGATAATAAACATAGTACCCAATAGGTGGTTTTCCAATCCTCTCCCTCTTCCTACCCTGCTTGAGGTTTTTGTTGTTCACTTCTTTGTGTGTACTCAATACTAGCTCCCACTTGTAAGTGAGAACATGTAGTATTTGCTTTTCTCTTACTGTGTTAGTTCACTTAAGATAATGGCCTCCAGCTGCATCCATGTTGCCACAAAGGACATGATCTCATTCTTTTTCATGGCTATGTAGTACACTATGCTATAGACATACCACATTTTTAAAATCCAGTCCACTGTGGATGAGCATTTATGTTGATTCCATGTCTTTGCTATTGTGACTAGTGCTGCCATGAACATACACATGAATATGCCTTCATGGTAGAACAATGTATAGTCCTTTGGTTATATACCCAATAATGGGATTGCTGGATCGAATGGTACTTCTGTTTTATGTTCTTTGAGAAATTGCCACACTGCTTTTCACAATAGCTGAACTAACTTACGTTTCCATCAGCAATGTATAAAAGTGTTCCCTTTACTCTGCAACTCACCAGCATCTGTTATTTTTTGACTTTTTAATAATAGTCATTCTGACTGGTATGAGGTAATACCTCATTGTGGTTTTGATTTGCATTTCTGTAATGATTAGTGATGTTGAGCATTTTTTTCCTATACTTATTGGCTGCATTTTTTTTAATGTTCAATTTAAATAGTTTTTGCAAAGTTTGGATAACAGTTATTTGTCAGATATCTTTGCAAATATTTCCCCTCAGTCAGTGGCTTGTCTTTTCATTCTTTCATTCACTGATATTTACAGTAGTTGCTTCAAGACTTCAAGTGCTATTTTTAGACACTGTCTCATAGAAGTACTAACCAGGCCCAATCCCGCCTACCTTCTGAGATCAGACAAGATCAGACATGTGCAGGATAATATCATTGTAGACTGTTCTATTATATTGATTTTTTTTTCTCATTTCACAAGTTGAGTTTTGAGAAGCAGCATTTCAATATCATTCTTTCTAGAATTATGTTACCGAACACTAATTGTTCAAACATTAAAAATCAATGATTTATAGAATGTAACTTTGAAATATTTCTAGACATCAATCAAGTAGTCATATGTTATTCTTGGCTGATGCACACCACATATGTATACAAACATACGTATATGTAACAGTGATTGTTCATAAATTGACTAATTCTTTCTTTTCTAATTTTGCTAGTATCCTTCAATTTTAGAAGAGCAACAACAGAAAGCAAATTGATTTTTCTTCATCCTTGTGATGTTTTTCTAGGATAAAGTATAAAACTTGCTTTAGACTAAAAATCACTATCATAATGGAAAGAATGTGGTCAATGTCTCTTTGTTACCTCCTTTAAAAAGATTAAACTAATAAATAAAATGGTGCAAATTATATTAAAATATTCTCATAAATTTTTAGATTATATGGAATTATGTAATTTGGTTAATTTCATTTATTATTCATAAAGTACCTTAAGTAGCATATCTGCCTTTTTGCTAATATCACATTAAAAGCTTTAAGAATTTGCTATGCAAAAGTATTATGCTTACATTTCTGCAGATTTTGCCTTGCGTGTTAGATTTTTCCTACTTGAATTATTGAAAGGTAATTTAATTCACTTAAAAATATTTTATTTCATTTTATTTGAGTGCACAGATGTGTCCTAATCCTATTCAAGTAGCTACCAGAATCATATATTGCAAGTCACGCTTTTATTTCAATATTTAGTAGTTACTTTTCTCTTCTAACAGTAGCCTTTAAACCTACTGATTATAAGCATAAGAAGGTATGTAATTATGGCTACCTGGTCTTCTAAAATGCCATTTCAAAAAAAATTTACATCAATTTTATCTGAATTCTTGAGGAAAATGAAACTAAGCTCTTTTGAGATAATCTTCATTCATATGAATTTCCCAAGTATGAATCAAAATAATAAAATTAACCTACAGATGATTGTAAGCCAACTCCAATGTACAACATCTGTCATTATCACTGATACGTGCAATAATTGCTTCCAGACTTCAAGATTTGTGCTACAGTGCTAAAGGAAATTTTGTCTGAGAAGCTGAATTATTAAGGGCCCTTGATTTGTAAGTAATAAAAATCCATAGTTGCTAACAAGCAAAAAAAAAAAAAAAAAGAAAAGAAAAAAAAAGAAAAGTCAGGGTGGGGAGGCATGTATAAGCTATTTGTTAATTTTGTAAGGAATGTCTAGTATAAAATTATAGAGTTGGTTCATGGAATGCAATGGCAGGTATAGGTCTAAAACTCAGATATAGACTAAAATCAAGGACTGAAGTGCTTTAGAGTGCTGCTTTTAAATGTCGATTTTATTTAATTAATTTTATTTAAATGTATATACAATTCACAGGGAATTCTGGTTAAATACCATCTTCTACATCTGTGGGTCTTTCTGGAACCTGGGAATCCATGTTTCCCACAAGCTCCCAGATAATATTTACTCCCTGCAAGTCATAATCCACACACTGAGTAGCAAAAATTTTCAAAACTGTAACATTCTCCTTTTTTTTTTTTTTTAACCGTCTAGACTTCAATTTAGATGATTACATCAATCTTCATAGAGAAATAATTGTATTCTATCTCAAGACTTTGGGACATTGAATGGTGAAACAAAGTTTGGGGATCATTGAAATGTGATAAATAGATAATTGTTTCGTAGGGGTTAGAAAGACCATGAAGTACAGATTTTCTAACTCTGGGGAAGTTTGTACCTTATGTCAATCAACTATAATTGGGCTCTTAATTACATGTGGTACAGATACGACTATTAAAGGACCATCCTTATCATTTTCACGTAGATCTCAGAGAAGCAATAATTCTCTAGAGCTGAGCAATTTTTTTTCGGCTGAGGAACTTCCTACTCCAGGAAATTAGTGAAAATAGCTCGGTAACAAAAAAAAAGAGAATTAGATGTTTCATTAAAATCAAACAGTAATTATAGCACATGGCCAGGCACAGGGGCTTATGACTGTAATCTCAGCATTTTGGGAGGCCGAGGCAAGAGGATCACCTGAGCCCAGGAGTTCAAGACCAGCCTGGGAAACAGAGAGCGAGACTCCGCCTCTACAAAAAATTAAAAAATTAGTCATAGTATCATGCTCCTGTAGTCCCAGCTACTAGAGTGGCTGGAGCAGAAGGATGTCTTGAGCCCAGGAGTTCGAGGCTGCAGTGAGCTGTGATTGGGCCACTGAACTCTAGAAAACAAGAGCCCCCCTCCATGTATAATTATAGCACAGGCATATAAAGAATATTTTTCATTTGGCTTTTTTTTTTTTTTCTCACCCATTCCTCTCTAGGTAACATACAAATCTACAATAGTGGTTTATAAGTATTTTTCCCCTCCTAGAAGTTACACAGGAAAGTTAGGTAACTCAATAATACCATTAAAGACCTAGCTTCCAGCTGGGCATGGTGGCTCATGCCTGTAATCCCAGCACTTTGGGATGCCGCTGTAATCCCAGCTACTCGCGAGGCTGAGGCAGGAAAATCGCTTGAATCTGAGAGGCGGAGGTTGCAGTGAGTGAGAACCTGCCATTGCACTCCAGCCTAGGCAACAAAAGTGAAACTCTGTCTCAAAACAAACAAACAAACAACAAACAAACAAAATTTCCATTTAGTTCCTGACTTGCTTTCCATGCAATCAGATTTAATCCTCTAATATAAGGTTCCTGCTCCATATCCAGGAGATGTGTCCATAACCCTGCAGAATAAAATGAGAAAAATGAAAAGCTAAAAGGAATGAACCATGGAGTCTATTTTAAAAATAAAAATAACTGTTAACTTTTTCCACAAATTTGATGAGTACAAAGGCAAGCAATAATGAACTAATAGTAGTTCTAATAGTAGTAGTTCTATTCGCCTATTAGAATGTGTTAAATTTAAAAACTGACCATGTGTTGGTGAGGATCTAGAGGAATTGGAACTCTCATGCATTGCTGCTAGAAATGTAAAATCATTGGGCAGGACTTTTTGTTTTTGTTTTTTCTAAGTTAAACATACATCTGCCAAATGATCCATTTTTTTCTGCCTGAGATGTTTGACTAATTGATATGAAATCATGTCTGTCCAAAGACCTGTACACACATATTCATTGAAGGTTTATTTATAATATCCCAAACTGGGAACAATTCAAATGTCCATCAATAAGTGAAGCGACAATCAATATTACTCAGCAATATAAAAGAATAAACTGAGCCAAAGAAGTTAGATAAAAAGAGTATATTTTGTATGATTTCATTAATATGAAATTCTAGAAAATAAAAACTAACAATAACAAGATCGGAAACTGTCTGGGCACATGTGGGGCAGGTGGTAGGGACTAAAAAGGGGCCAGAGAATCTTTGGATGGTGATGTCTCTATTCAAGCGTCATACTGTGTTTAGTAGTTTCACGGGTATAAGCATATGTTTCCAAGTTCCATTTATTGCACATCAATTATACTGCAATTGAGTACTGAAAAAAATCAAAAGACATCTGCAGTAAGTATACTACAGTGAAACTAAAAAGCCCTTCCAGATGAAAAGGAGAAATCAAATCTTAAAATCAGCTGGGGGAGCTATGAATCTAAAACTGAATATATTCTTAAGCACCAATTTAAATACATGACCACCGTATCTTGAGGAAGCTGGATTGAAAGACAATAAAAAGAGTTCTTAAAGGAACGTATCTCAAAATGTGGTTTCAGACCATCAGTCTCAAAATTACCCGAAGCTATGGGGCTAAGAAAATTGCATTTTGGAGAAGTACCCTAGGAGGAAAAAACTTACTTTTATGGTTCACTTCTTTCATTAGTTTCAGTCTCTCTCTGCCCTTAGATTCCTGCACAACCTTTCTACCTCCAAAGATTTTGAGCAACCAATTTGTTAAATCCTTAAAACCCTCCAGTACTTCTCTCTTTCTGGACTTGGAGTGTCTCTGAACCATCATGATAACATCTTCTTCTCTGATTCATTTAATATCGTAAGAACAAAGCTAGAGTCCCTTACAGTGATTTATTTTAGAGACACCAGATAATAATTAATGTACTGGGGAATTATCACTATTAAATGTGCTGTAACCAGGGCTGTTTTTTTTTTAAATACAGAATTGCATATGGGTTAAAGATTGATGTCAGCTTTAAAATGACCCATCGCAATGAGAAGTCACCCTACTCTGTAAGGTCACTAGCTCTGACTATGGCACTGGAGAACTTTGGAAGACGAGAGGCCAATTATCTACGTGTTTAGAATGTCTCTGCCCCATCAATTCAGATCACACTTCAGGGCATCCGTCCAGTCTCCGAAGGTCCAAACCAAGATAGGTTATGCGCTTGTTTAATTCGTTGATGGTTTAACTCTATAAAAAGTTTTCTTTTTTTTTTTTTTGAGACGGAGTCTCGCTCTGTCGCCCAGGCTGGAGTGCAGTGGCCGGATCTCAGCTCACTGCAAGCTCCGCCTCCCGGGTTCCCGCCATTCTCCTGCCTCAGCCTCCCGAGTAGCTGGGACTACAGGCGCCCGCCACCACGCCCGGCTAACTTTTTGTATTTTTTAGTAGAGACGGGGTTTCACCATATTAGCCAGGATAGTCCCAATCTCCTGACCTCGTGATCCGCCCGTCTCGGTCTCCCAAAGTGCTGGGATTACAGGCTTGAGCCACCGCGCCCGGCCTAGGTTTCTTTTCCTATCAGAAGCATTTATACTTTTGTTTAAGACATTGAGAATATCATTTTTGTTCTTCATTTCTTGGTGTGTAATTAAATCAATTGTGGCTCCTACATTTTAAATCACTTTTGCTATGATTTTCTTATGGCAACCATGTGACCTTATTAATTTTGAACATACCCAAGAAATGTATATCTAAAAGTTCTAAAAGCCTAACATCTGAATTATTGAAAATCAAAATACTAACATTTCTCTGGTATCGATGTCAAAATATATATTCATTCCAGTCAGTATTTAAAACATTATGTCCTTACATAGGTCTGCAACAACATTACCATGCTTTTATTTGTGATTTAATATCAAGTGGGAAGAAATAAGGGCAAGTAAATCAATAAATCATTTGTATTTTTAGGCATGAGTGGAGATTTTCTTTCGGTTTCTTTTCTTTCTTCCTTCCTTCCTTCCTTCTCTCTCTCTCTTCCTTCCTTCTTTCCTTCCTTCCTTCCTTCCTTTCTTTCTTTCTCTTCCTTCCTTCCTTCCTTTCTCTCTCTCTTTCTTTCTTTCTCTTTCTTTTTCTTTCTTTCTTTCTTTTTCTTTCTTTCCCTCCCTCCCTCCCTGCCTCCCTCGCCTGCCTGCCTCCCTCGCCTGCCTGCCTCGCCTGCCTGCCTGCCTGCCTTTCTCTCTCTCTCTCTTTCTTTCTTTCTTACTTTCTCCAACAAGGAGTTTTATTTTCAGTGATGGGAGACATCCTTAAGTGTAGACGGTTAATGTGAAGTTATACATCTAGAAAAAACAGACACCTCTGAACACGAATCCCAGCGTCTCTATTTGGCCTTGCAAGCTTATCCTCACCCCTAGGCCACATCGCTGGAAATTGAGGGATTGGGCTAAAAGTCCCTCACTGAGGTTTCTTCCTTGTCATTTTAGGGACACTGTTACAAAGCACCACAAACTGGGTGGCCTGAAATAACAGAAATGTATTGTCTCACAGTTCTGGAGGCCAGAAGTCCAAAATCGAGACGTCCTAAAGAGCCATGCTCTCTTGGATGGCTGTAGGGGAGACTCCTTCCTTGTTTCCCTCAGTTTCTGGTCTTTGCCAGCAATCCTTGGTATTCCTTGGTTTGCAGACAACTGTCTTTTCCCCATGTGTCTTCACATCATCTTCCTTGTGTGCTTGCCTGTCTCTGTGTCCAAACTTCCTCTTTTTATAAGGACACCAGCCATACTAGATTACAGTCTCCATCCCCAGTGACATCATTTGACTGAATTACCTTTCTAAAGACCCCATCTCCAAATAAGCCACATTCTGATGCACTGGGGGTTAGGACTTCAACATAGGTTTTTTGGGGGCAGAAATACAACTTAGTCCAAAACAAGGACCATCTTGAAGAAAAGGTGATATTTGAAAGGCCTATAGGGACAAGCCCATGAATGGTGTGTGCTAGTGGGTCCTATCACCCTGAGGTTCTAAGATAAAGTTGTTAGTCAACAAAGATACCATAATAACATATGAACAATTATGTTGTAGGAAAGTGCACACTGCCTACTGTGATTTTACAGAGAAATGCAAATGTCATAACCCAAGTGAGCTTCAGAACCCAAATCACATTAAATTCACTACATTTGATCATTTCCTATGATCATTGATATAAAAATCAAATACAGATCAAGCCAAAAAGAAATCTAGGTTTTTTTAAATTTTGCTAAACAGCTCCAACAGAAGCTGATTCATGTGCTGCTAAAAAATTATCATAGAATTATTTTGTATCATAGGCACTCAGAACTCTTTTAAATATCACACACAAAGAACTTGTATATATCAGACTTTCACAAAATCAGATTTATATCCTTTTTCAGGAACACAAGCATTCATTACCTAAACAAGGCCACGTGGTCTTTGCTTGTCACCACCAACAACGACCCATCCATTCTTCTGGCTTTTAACCAGAACATTCATGGCCCACCAGGAACTGCTTCAGTTCTCAGGGTGAACAGCATCAGGGACAGCCAAATAACGAAGGTCAGCAGACCGTGTCCAGAGAAAAGATAGAATATCTTATCAGTGCAGTGAGCAAGTGTTTCCCAAAGCTTGTTGTAGAGGATGATCAGAGTCAGATGCACCAAGTAGCAAGCATAACTGATGCTGACCAGAAAACTCCAGATGTCCCAAGAAATCACGAAGTTCACCAGATCTCCATGGCCTCCGTGGCACAAAAAAAGGACCTTTTTTTTTTTTTTTAAAGCAAACAAAGAGCTTTATTATAAGTGATGGGAGACATTCACAAGTTGTAGATGGTCAATATGAAGTTATACACCTAGAAAAAAACACACACCTGAGAACTTGGATCCCAGTGTCTCAAGTCTATCCTCAACCCTAGGACTCATTGCTGGAAATTGAGGGGGTCCAGCGGAGGACTTGGTAGAGAGCTGCAGATCTGGTGGAGGGCTTGGTAGAGAGCTGCGGCCACTAGAGAGGAAGCAGAGGCGTCGTCCACCGCATATGCCAGAGTGGTCACAGCAAATAGGCTGACCAGGGAGCATCTCCACCCAACAGGGCCTGCACCTTGATTCTGAGAATGTTTTCTTGGTGCTTTTGGTGCATGACAGTGCTCAGAAAGGGGCCCCCAAGGAGTGGCCCAAATTGGCGTAGGGCTTCACGTAATACTCTAATAAATACAATAGAATCACCCCTTCACTGGCTTCTGATGGAGCCACCACAGGAAGTGTATACACCAGTGTGAGCAGAGCAGCGACTGTGAAAGATGCCAAGAACAGTACAGCTCTGAGGAGGATGAGGACACATGTACTTCAGGTGACTGAAAAGGTATCTGAGTATGACATTAGGGACTATTCCTTTGTCTGAATTCTGATGCATCTTTAAACACGACCTTGCCCTTCACCAACCACCTCAGGTCTTAAAACAATAGTTTTGTTCTTGCTTATGCTGTGCACCCAGGCTGATGGAGCACACAAAGTTCACCAAAGGCCATGGAGGACGACAACCTTGGTTTCTATAAAAATAAATAAATGCATTTTAAAATCATGAACTCAATAACCATATGACTTTATTGTGATCTTTTGAGAAATTATTCATTTTCAGGTAAGTTTTCAAGATAAAACACTGTATGAAAGGACTTATAAAGTAGAAAACTAAAAACAGTTGGAGGAAGTGAAAACTAGGGTAATTCATCAGCACTTTTTGAAATTACAATACTCTTAATTTTATGTGTGTATAAATACATATGTAGAGTTATAGCATATAAATATTTGCATTTATAGCATATAAATACATATATATTTATAGCATGTACATTTCTCACAATTTCTATACCAAAAATTCTTAACTTTAGCTCTATCATCTCAATTTTTATGTTACCCATTTGCTATTATCATTTTAATTCTAAGAGAATATTGCAAAATATTATATAAACTTCTTACAAAAGCATTGAGAGAAACGTGATATTTCCGTACTTCTATTTTATCAGTAAAAAACACGTAACGCCATTTAAGATCTATTTTTTTAAAGTTCTATTTTTGCTCTAAGTCGACATCCATCTATAAGGAAACCAACTAAATATAGTTGTTGCCCTTCACTGTCAGTAAGATATTTACAAATGCTGGATAAATGGGCCTAGAGGTTTTACATAACATGTGAGTGTCTCTGTTTCATGTTAGTCTTTATTATTGTATTTTTTCTTAAAAGATAGATTAAAGGAATAGCCTGTAATTTTCCAATGCTTTCTTTTAATAATAAAACATATTTTCAAATAACTCAAAGTTTATTAATGGAATTAGAGAGTATTTATCCTTAATTCTTGGACAAATGAGATTTTCAATATTGCTGGCGGTGATAGAGTTTGGTTGAAATATCAAAATCAGCTCTATGTGGCAGGCTAATTTTCACTGCAACACTGAATACCTTCAGTTGCTTATACTAATCTTACTTCATTTTTATTCTGCTCTCTTTAAAAATGTGGACAGAGATATTTACATAGTCTACTAGTAAACTTGTTATAAAATTTTAACACTGGTTCTTTGTAACAACTGCTCTAAAATCATTATTAAGCTGATTTTATGTTGTTTTTGTTTTAAATATGAATAATTTCATATATGCCTGGAAAGCCAGATTTCCTTTATAAATATTATTTACAAAATAAGCAGAACATTCTCACTTTGCCACACTTCCGATACTGTGTTCAAATTTACTCTGTTCACCAAACATACAATTACTCTGCATTTTTATTATTTCATATTATATTATATTTAAAAAAGTCAAAGAGAGAAGAATGTACCTGTTTTCAGTCCCAAGAATGATTACTCCACTAACTCGTAGATCTTGAGCTTTTTTCTCTCATTTATATTACTTCTCTGCCACTTAATTTCATCAGAAATTTGAAAATTTCAGCAGTAGAATTTTTTAAAAACACAATTTTATTTAAACAAGATAGACGTCTGATAACCATATCCACTTAACAAATGACAATGAATATATGTAAATTACATGGGCTGTATATACAATCAGAGTTTTCATCAGTATTTCTTCCCATTATTATTATTTTGTAATAATTTTAGTTTATTCTTTACAGCTATGACCTCATAACTATATGGGTTTCAGTATCTCCTGACTATCAATGTAGGACAAATTATTCATGTTTCACTACTTCAGTAATGAGATGTCAGCCCATAATCCTCCCTATTGAACAGACTGTTGGAAATGATTGAATCCCTAGTGATAATGACCTCAATGCCATTTAAAGCTTGCCCTCATAAGAAAGTACCTGCTATCTCAGAAACCCCTCGTATTCCTCTTAGCATTTAACATTATTTTGCATAATGCCATACATGTGCATTAGATATATGCATAATCCAAACTGAGTATCAATTCAACAATAATCATATACACACAGAGTAGTAAGTACAACTTACTTTGAAAGATTTTTTTATGAAAACATGTGGCTATCATCTTAATTTATTTCTTCAGAAAATCCAGATTAAAATGCTGGGGTTGCTAATTTTCCATTGCTCTATGGTAGATGTGTTTGTCTGCTAGGATTTTTTGTTTGGTTGGTTTTTTTAAATGTCGTGACTTTGATGATGTTTACAACATAAAAAGTATTTACCTAATGATTTTATATCTGTGAAAGTTTCCTTTGCGATTACTATAAATTTGCAAAGAAAAGAGGTATCAGACTTCCACCAGAAAAACTGAGTGATATATATGTATCAGTAATATATATATATACACACACACACACACACATCAAAAGATTTATCATAAGGTTGTGGCTTATAAAATTGTGAGGCCCAGCTAAGCAAATCTGAAATTTATAGGGCAGACCATCAGAAAGGGTAGCCTGGAACCCTTAGGCAAGAACTGAAGCTGCAGTACACAAGAATTGCTCTTGCAGTTCTCCTCTTAATAAAGCTTTATAACCTGATCAGGCCACTCAGAACATTGAGGATAAGCTCCCTTACTAAAAGTCAACTAATTATGAACTTTAATCACATCTACAAAATACCTTAACAGCTGTGCCTACCTTAGTGTTTCGTTGAATAACAGGGGAAGTATACAATAACAAGTTGACAAGTAAAACTGACCTTTACAGGTAATTTCCTGTTTCTGTAAAGTTATGATTCCCTTAATACTTGAATGGTGAAAATATAAATGCATAACTCAACTGTCAATGAACTCAACACTGGGTGTACCCTGAAATCTTAAACAGTTTACTTTATATATTCATGGTTTCTATTTGACAGGCATATTTCAGTAGTACTTACAAATTTTAAGATCTTGAAGCTGATAGATGCTTAAAATTTTAATCTGTCATATTTTGACCAATATATAGATATTATTATATAATTGCACTTATGGCCATATAATAACAAAAAATTCAAATCCATTTATATCATGAATAATATTCCAAATTTAGCTCATTCTTTCTGTATTAGGCATATACATAAAATAAAGATATAGATGGAAAACAACAAAGATGTGTTAGTGCATATAAAAATAATCTTACAACCCAAATAGATATGATACCAATATAAATATACAATATTAATCTTTGACTTAAAAACTTCGTAATACAGGTAGTTAGTGGACAATGACTAAACGAAGGACTTATGGCTTGGAAACAAAGCACAAATGGTAGATAAATGAATACAGATACCTTATGCTTCAACTTTTTTCTGTTTTTTCCTTGCTTTTTTTTTGTGTTACCAGTCTCCCTAATATTTCTCTAAATCCCTATATTCCTTCTCTTTATATCCTATATTAATTTTCTATTGCTATATAACAAATTACTACAAATTTAAACAACATAAATTTATTATCTCACCAATTCTGTGGATCTAGAATCTGGGTACATGTTAACTGAGTCACCTGCTTAGGTTCTCACTAGGCTGATATCAAGATGTCAGTGACAGCTGTCATCTCATCTGAGGTTCGGAGTCTTCTCCCAAAATTAATGGTTATCAGAATTCAGTTTTGTGCCTCTGTAGAAAAGAAGTACCATTTTCTTGCTGGGTGTTGTCCAGAGACTGTTATCAGCACCTAGGGGGCACCCTTGGCTTCTTGTTACATGGCCTCCTCCAGAGGCAGGTCACAACATACTTGTTTGTTTGTTGGAGGGTAGGAGAAGTATGTCTTTTACTTTGAGTTTGTCTCCTACCTTGAGTCCTTTTAAAGACTCACCACCAGATTAGGTCAGTTCTTCTCAGGAAAATCTCTCTTTTGATTAATAATACAAAGCCAACCAACTAGAGAACTCTATTACATCTATAAAATACCTTTTTACATGTAATGTAATATAATCATAAGACTGATATCTATTACATTCCCAGGTCCTGCTTACATTTGACAAAGGATTATGCAGCAAGGTGATGAATCATCTTAGAAATCTAGCTGCCACACACTCTAAAATAAAATTTCCCAATAACATGTTAATAATAGACTGACCTAGCAATATAGACAGATTTGCTTTTCAATTAACTTGTTCTAGGTCTTTTTGCTTATGACAGGGTCAAACAGAAATCAGAAATGTCCAACGTTTCAAAACTGTAAGTAATTATTAAGAATCCCTTTTCACTCCCCATTTCTTCGACTCAGAGTTAGTATATGGACTTCACAGTGCACTGAAAAAAAAAAAAATTCACTGAGCAAAACAAGTTTCATTAGAGAAGTATTGGCTATCTTCGTTAAAAAATGTAGTATGTATATAGTATATATATTACACACATATGTATCATGTATGTGCATTTAAACACATACATTTAATTAAGAAATAAAACATGCTATTACAAAGACTGGTTTTCCAATGAAAATTGAGTAGACAAGAGGATATGATTATCAAGTAGATTTTTAAATTCACAAATTGTCTGTCATTTTTGAATAATGTTTGTAGAAAATTATGGATAGTATAATTCACTACTTCACTAAAAATGTAAACTTTAAAAATAAACCTCTTCAAGAAGAACTATAAACCACTGCTCAAGGAAATGAGAGAGGACAAAAACAAATGGAAAATCATTTCATGTTCATGGATAGGAAGAATCAATATCATGAAAATGGCCATACGCCCTAAGTAATTTATAGTTTCAGTGCTATCCACATCAAGCTACCATTGACTTTCTTCACAGAATTGGAAAAAAACTGCTTTAAATTTCATATGGAACCAAAAAAGAGCCTGCATAGCCATGACAATGCTAAGCAAAAGAATAAAGCTGGAGGCATCACACTCCCTGACTTCAAAGTATACTACAAGGCTACAGTAACCAAAACAGCATGGTACTAGTACCAAAACAGATATATAGACCAATGGAACAGAACAGAGGCCTCAGAAATAATGATACACATCTACAACCATCTGTTCTTTGACAAATCTGACAAAAACAAGCAATGGGGAAAGCATTCCCTATTTAATAAATGATGTTGGGAAAACTGCCTAGCCATACGCAGAAAACTGAAACTGGACCCCTTCCTTATACCTTATACAAAAATTAACCCAAGATGGATTAAAGGCTTAAACATAAGACCTAAAACCATAAAAAAACCCCGCAAGAAAACCTAGGCAATACGATTCAGGACATAGGCATGGGTAAAGACTTCATGATTAAAACACCAAAAACAATGGCAACAAAAGCCAAAATTGACAAATGGGATCTAATTAAACTAACGAGTTTCTGCACAGCAAAAAGAAAAAAAAGAAAAAAAAAGACTATCATCAGAGTGAACAGACAACCTACAGAATGGGAGAAAATTTTTGCAACCTATCCATCTGACGAAGGGCTAATATCCAGAATCTACAAAGAACTTAAACAAATTTACAAGAAAAAGACAACTCCATCCAAAGTGGGTGAAGGATATGAACAGACACTTCTTAAAAGAAGACATTTATGCAGCCAACAAACATGAAAAAAAGCTCATCATCACTAGTCGTTAGAGAAACACAAATCAAAACCACAATGAGATACCATCTCACGCCAGTTAGAATGGCGATCATTAAAAAGTCAGGAAACAATGGATGCTGGAGAGGATGTGGAAAGATAGGAACATTTCACATTGTTGGTGGAAGTGTAAATTAGTTCAACCATTGTGGAAGAGAGTGTGGTGATTCCTCAAGGATCTAAAACTAGGAATACCATTTGACCCAGCCATCCCATTACTGGGTATACACCCAAAGGATTATAAATTATTCTACTATAAAGACACATGCCCACGTATGTTTATTGCAGCACTAGCACTATTCACAATAGTAAAAACTTGAAACCAACCCAAATGCCCATCAATGATAGACCAGATAAAGAAAATGCGGCCCATATACACCATGGAATCCTATGCAGCCCTAAAAAATGGTGAGTTCGTGTCCTATGCAGGGACATGGATGACGCTGGACACCATCATTCTCAGCAAACTAACACAGGAACAGAAAACCAAACACTGCATGTTCTCACTCCTAAGTGGGAGTTGAACAATGAGAACACATGGACACAGGGAGAGAAATATCACACACGGGGGCCTGTTGGGGGTTTGGGGGATAGGGGAGGGATAGCATTAGGAGAAATACCTAATGTAGATGATGGGTTGATGGGGGCAGCAAACCACCATTGCACGTGTATACCTGTGTAACAAATCTGCATGTTCTGCACGTGTACACCAGAACTGAAAATATAATAAAGGAAAATTAAAAAAAGAAATAGCTAAAAAAAGGAAAAATATTTAAAAATAAAATAAAATAAACCATAAGTACATCTTTATAGATTTAAAACCCTTTGAGGAGAGGTTATACCTCATTATTGCACTGTACTATTTTTTTGTTGCCATTCAATAATTATGTTCCGTTAAAATTTTTAACGTACTTATGTTTTCTTTTATGATTCTTAGATGCAGAATGATGCCATAGAGTAAATATGATTTAGTCTTGCATTACTTTGAAAGGTAATGGATGAATCAAGTTGCACTTCATGTATATTCATTTCTTCCGGCTCAATCAATTGGTATAGCACATTGTGCACTATTAACTACTTATGTATTCAATATTGCACCTTGTCAAAAAAAAGCTATCTTCCAAAGCATTTATACTAATGCCAAGCAGTAATCTGTCCTAGTAAAAATATGCAATATACATTATGAAATATTTTGAAAGGGAATTAGAATCTGTCATTATTGGATCTATAAACTCACACTTTAATGAGGAAAGGGATTTGAATTTTTATAGAATAGTGGTACACTAACAGCAAATATAATTATAAATGCTTTTTGTCAGGTTGTGTAACATTAAGATCATATTTGAGTAATTCACTGTAAAAATAGGTGGAAAATTAAAATTTGATACAAAATTATAGAGTTTTTTGGTTAATATAATTATCCAGCAGTACTAGAAAGCAAAAGATTTGGTTATAATGAAATCATTTATATTTTAAAATATTTGGCTTTATGAAAAATTATTTATAAGTTGTGATTATGATTACATTTAAGATGAAAAGTACAAAGATATAAAGGTAGTAATATAATGTCTTACTCTCCAAGCAAAATAAATAATACTTACTTACTCATAAGTAAGTATTAATGAAATAGAATATTGGCAACACAATAGTTAGGGGTATTAAAAAATGTAAAGGTTTTTCTTTATAAATCATGTTAATGGGTTGCCATTAATCACTAGCCTGGGTTAAAGCCTCGAGTTGAATATTACATCATAAAATTGAGCTTTGCAAAATAATATGACATTGAAACACTATATGAGTCTGAAAAGTAAACCTTTGGGAAGTCAACTAATGGTAGCAATTATAAAATATATTATAGGATAAAAGTTCAACCATATAAATATTGATGGCAGTTATCTAAGAATTAAATGCATGGTTCAAATTGTAAGTGCCATATGAGAATGAACTACGTCAGAAGAAATATTGTCTAGAAATGTAATGAGAGACAGTTCCACAAGTTGGTGCAATATCATAAATGCATAATTACATGTAAGTTTTCATTTGAGAGCCTAAGAGTAGGTTATGCAGTTCACTGAAATAAAATACGATACTCTTCTCTATGGGGAATTCACAGCTAATCTAAAAAAGTACAAAATTTTAAAACAGAAACTTCTAGAGGTACAACTTCTGGAACTCGGGTTTAATTTAAAAACATAAATATCGTGTTTTAAGAAATGATACCTTATGCTTAGCATGTTAATTATTGTTATTATAATTTATTATTTTCCCATTTGTTCAAGGTAACAAAATTTAACAACTTCATCTATTATTGTTATATTCTTTAAAGTAAAAGCAGTTGTAATTTTTGCATGACTTTAATCATTATAAGTCCAGGACATCTCATTGAATCATTTTTCAATAATAATCTTTATTTATATAATATAATAATTCATAATTTTAAAAAGTTGGAAGAAAATATTTTAGGTCAGTGTAAGTTTATAAAATTTTAGAAAAATAATATTTTAAATGGCAAAAAATTCTAATATTTTGTTTTGAATTTGATACCATCTTAATCGATTTTCTTTCTAAAGTAATTAAATGTTTGTAAATATGTTTATTCAATGAACAATAATGTGTTAGCAAAAGATGGTATAAACTAAAAAAAAGGAAAAATATTTAAAATATGTAGCAATTCTTAACAGTTGTTGGGGAGAGTATACTTTCCATGATGCAATATAAATTAACAGGTGAAACAGAAAATATTTAAGAGATCTCTTCAGGCTGAGTGTTTCTTCCTAAGTAATATGCATGAATGTTGTTTTTTCCAATTATTATAATTTGTGAACTCTATATTAAAGACTAAAACACAACAAAACATCAGGGAAAACAAAAAGAGCAGAAACATTTATGCTAATAAAATGGTATTGGAGAAAATGCATTTGACATTTTCAAATGGGCTAAAAGCAAAGTTTCTCTGTAATCCTTACTGACTTTACGCTTATTTGAGCTTAACAGAGTCTTGACATATGTAAGCAAAAAATACAAATAATAAAAAGGAATTAATGCTGGGTTCACATATTCTGTAAAAAGAAAAGGAGAATAGAACGGAAAACAGTCTTAGATATTGTTATGTGTAATGCACCAGTGATTATTTCTTTAATTGGATGAATAACTTTAAGCTGAATTCAGTACAAGTTGCTTTTTGACACAGCATCAATTTTCAGTTTGTTTTCAAGTCTTAATTAAATTCATACTTTTTTATAGTATTTTTGTTTGAACTACTGAGATATTTCTGGGTTCTAATGTGCTACTTAACAGAGTGCAATTAAATCTATTGTTTATCTTTTGTTTCCCTTGCAGCTAATGCTTTTACTCTAGGTGATACCATGCCAGTATGTGATTACCAAAGATTTTCATTTTGCAGTTGTTAAAGAATCAAACAGTTTTGGAAATTTACTTCCATACACGTGATTAGTTGTATTCTGTTTTAAATTTTTGCTGTGTAAGAAGGGATTTTGTTCTCTTTCCACTTAATAACTGAATATATTAGATGAAGAAAGGAGTAAGAAACTATTTGATTTGGTTAGGAGGAGAGAGATGTGTGGGATACTGACATGATGAAGAGGAGGAAGATGATGATTATAATAGCTAACCTTTATTGACATCTGTCTGTATGCCAGACACTATGCTAAGTAAGTTATATAAAATAATATCATTTAACTCTCATAACAAACCTATGATGTATGCACAATTGTAATTCCCAATTGTCAGATGTACACTAAAGTTCAGAGAGACATAAAAGTTAGCCAAGTTCATTTTGTTATTAGTAAATAGCAGAATCCACAATCACACTTAATCAGTACAACACTCCCACAGGTAATTGTGTAGTTAAGAAGATGAACACTAAGTTTAGAGAAGAACCCCTGACAAAGGGCAATTAGGGTGCTATCTAAGGAATGACCAGCAATGCCTAGTCCCTAGACTGTTTAAGCACCATTTTAGTGTCTATCAGATAATTAGGAACACCAACACTATGGAGAAAATATTTTGAGATGCTGTATTTCAAATACTGAAGAGGAAAGAACTAAGTAAACAGTATGCATTGTGAAAAGAAATTGGCAGCAGTACATTAGAAAATAGTCTATGCTGGAATCAAGAGCCTGGAATGAAAAGGTGTATATTGTAGTTGGGGCAAGATTTTTTTTCAAATAAAGACCGATATGACTAGAACATTAAAACCATGGGGTTTTATTAAAACCATGGTGTAAAATACAGAGAGACAGAGAGAGAGAAAGAGAGAGGGCCGGGCGCGGTGGCTCAAGCCTGTAATCCCAGCACTTTGGGAGACCGAGACGGGCGGATCACGAGGTCAGGAGATCGAGACCATCCTGGCTAACACGGTGAAACCCCTTCTCTACTAAAAAAAATAGAAAAAACTAGCCGGGCGAGGTGGCGGGCGCCTGTAATCCTAGCTACTCGGGAGGCTGAGGCAGGAGAATGGCGGTAAACCCGGGAGGCGGAGCTTGCAGTGAGCTGAGATCCGGCCACTGAACTCCAGCCCGGGCGACAGAGCGAGACTCCGTCTCAAAAAAAAAAAAAGAGAGAGAGAGAGAGAGAGAGAGAGAGAGAAGAGAGAGAGAGAGAGATGATTGATTGATTGATTGGAATCACAGAAACCAGACTGGGCAGAGCCTTCTATTACATGAGAACAGCTTAATTCTTGCTCTTTGTTCTAGGAACAAGGTAAATCCACCAAAGCGCTTTAAGACATGGGGAATGATGTAATCATAGATGTGTCTTGAGAAAGACTCCCTGGTTGCAATAAACGTGGGAATACAGGTAAATTAGTTGAGTGTTCAAGTAAGAGGGAATAAAAGCTTGGATGAGAGTGGAGACATAGAAACAGAGAGAAGTTCCCTATAAAACTGACCGATGTAGCAGATGCTTTCAGTGCCCTGCTTGAATCCATTCATCCTACCCTTCAGGAGACCTGTACTGAGTCCCAAATGTTCTGAGGGGCCCCTATATACCTACGCTTCAGAATGTTCTCTCACCGTTGGAGTATGCTCTGTCCCTGTGCAGAGTTAGGTGAGAAGAGCTAGAGTTAATGTCCCAGGAGCAATCTTCGGCCAATGACAGATGAAAGGAGGCCGGTGGATAAATACCCAGAGTCTTCGTCCTTCACAGAGAAATAACAGTTTGGAGATGTACATTATGTAGTCTTTCAGAAGTTCCTCAGAGGAATTCAGTGCCAATTGCTTGCAGCAGTAACCTCCCTGATAATACATCTATTTTTGGCTTTTCTTCCTTCTCTGGCATCCTTCCTTCCTCCCTTCATCATCACTTCCTGGGATATTTTCCCAAATAAAATAAATTTACATCCAGTTCCTTCATTTAGGGATACCCGTCCTAGGAAACAAAACAAAGACGATAGGACCTGGTGATTTACTGAATTTGGAGGAGTCAATGATGATACCAGTTTACCGCCCTTTAGAACAGGAAAAATGTTGAAACCATTTTCTAAATAAAGATAATCACAAAAGGACAACGTTTTTAGAGAAAGCTCATAAGATTTGTGTCTTAATATTTTGTAATTGATTTCCTGTTAAGATATTCAATAACAACATCAAGGAGACAAATTTGATTGCACAAATATAAGCCAGAGCTCTATGAATTTAGAAATCATTGGTATATATGTGATGATAACTTTATGGATGAAATTGCATAGGCAGAGAACATACAATAAGATGAGAATCTTGTATGGAGGCACAAGAAAATCCATATTGAAGGGCCAATTGGAAGAGAATGAATTTGCAGAGAATATAGAACCAGATTAAGTCCCACCTAAGGAATTGAACAAAGAGTGGGTGATGTCACAGAAACAAGAAAAGAATGTTTTCTCCTATATTGTGAATCTTCCTATAAATATAAGGTGTGTTTTCAGGGACCGTGCCTTGGGACAAGTCATTGATTTTAGCTTTTTCTTTGTTAGAATCAACTGATTTCTCACAAATTTAGGACATGATAGCCTAATATTAAACTCTGTCACGTAAAACGAGGACATCATGACCACTTTCCCGCATTGTATTCATCCTAATGCATAGTACAATACTTTTAAACTCCATCTATAAAAAGGCAGGATTCTTTAAAAATATAGTCTCCTTGTATTTCTATAAAAGAAATAATTACAGAGCAATCACTAGCAAGAATGCTTGAGTTCTTTCTGGTGAAGAATTACAGAGAAACTACACACTTTTACTCTTATTTTATCATTAATTGCATTTCCATTTATGTCTCCAAGGGGAAGCTTATTAGGGGAAGGGTTAATGACACTGACCCCAAACACCTGCAGTTATGTTCATTTAATCCATATCACTTGACCAGGAAAGAGTGTGACTAATAATGATATACATACATGACTTATTCACTTATTGGTCCCTCAGTGCTATTTTGGGTTCACAAAATGTTCTATTACTAATATCCGCTAAATATTAAGGAATTTTATTCCGAGTCAGTGGTGACATCTGGGATACTGTTCTGTCATATATGAATACTCAGAACTCAGGCAATGATCTCATGATTGGGGTCATCCAGGATATTAGATCAGATAACTTCAAATAAAAGCACACTTTTTAAAAGCCGTCTGGTATATGATGTAATGGATCCGCATGAAAAGTGGAGCATAAATCTTCCTTTGATCTGATACTACTTCGGAAATACTGCTCATTATGCACTCTCTTATCAATCGCCCTTCTCAGAGAATTTATTAACCCTAAATTTGAAATATAATTCATTCTTAGCACTTTGCTAACTGACATATGACTTCAATCCTATCAAAATTTTAAAAATGGAACCAAGTGACTTGCAAAATCGTAATATTTCATGGGGAGCTTTATTTTCCATCTAGTTCTCAGTGTGTAAATGCTGTCAGGTCTGTATCTTCAGAGTCTTCTAATGAATGTCCATTCAGATTTTTAATGCATATTTTTGGAAATGTTCCTTCTTTTGAAAATGCTTTGATTACTCCTTTCTGTCTGTCCAAATCATACTCGACAGTCAAGGACAGGCTAAGTTTCCAGGATTCCACGGCTCCTTCTCCAGGTAGTGGAGTCAACAGTTTTAACAACGGTCAAGAGTTGACTTGACTGCTACATAATATGCATATATCTTATTTTGCTGATTCTTGTACATTCTTTAAATCTTCAATAAAATTACAAATTCATTGCATTGAGAACAGATGTTTCCTGAACAGATGCTGGCCAGCTCATCACATGATGGGTTTATCATCATCAGGAAAGATGTAAGTTAAATCTCCGCCATTCATTATATTGAGATTTAAGCCCAATTATTTAAATTCTATATGTTTAAATTTCCTCATCTGTAAAATGGAGAAGGTAATAGTATTTATCCCCAAAGACATTTGTGAGAAAGAAACTACATAGTTTATATAACAAAATAAATGCTTACACATACTATTTTGTCAATAAATAAAATTGGTGGCTATGAGATACAGGCAGTACAATACACTTATCCTCTTTCTAATTGTAAAATTCAAAATCATATTATTCGATATAAATTTTAATTTTACAAAAGACACATTTTAATACTCTTTTTATAACATTTCCACATAAGTACATGATTATGAGATTTCATGTTCAGAATTCTAACACTCTTATTCTTATTCATATTACTAAACCTAGACCTGAACCCATGGCTTTGTGATTAAAAAGGGGCATTCAGTAAATATAACTCCAGTGTGTGTTGTTCCCCTCCTTGTGACTGTGTGTTCTCATTGTTTGGTTCCCACTTATAAGTGAGAGCATGCGGTGTTTAGTTTTCTGTTCTTGTGTTAGTTTGCTGACGATAACAACTTCCACCTCCATCCATGTCCCTCCAAAGGACATGATTTCATTCCTTTTTATGGCTGCATAGTATTTCATGGTGTATGTGTACCACATTTTCTTTATCCAGTCTATCATAATTCTAAGTTACTTCGAAAGCTTCAGGAAAGTGACAAATGCTACTACTGATCAAAGGAGTAAAGCTTGATTAACAAAGAAAAAAGTATTTATAAAATAAAATATCATTCTCTTATATATTACCTTGAATTATTTTCAAAGCTGCTCAAAGATACTGTATTTTTCACAAATTATTAAAGTAAATATATGAAACAATATTCACATGTTAAACTAGAAAAACACCTAACTGCATTTTAATTTTATAGTATTTGAGGAGTTTGTTAAATACTTCTGCTTAATGTTGAGCCAATTTGTAGTTAAATTGGCTTGTTCTCTAGATGACTCCTAGGATTTACGTGTTTACTTGATTTAAAGCAAATATTATACAATGAGGTCAGAGCATTCATTCTGCAATACAATTTTGCAGCATAGAATTTCGTATTAATAAACTAATTTTGCCTAACATACGCTTTGACTTAGGTATCACAAAATAAATCATAGTGAACAACTATGGCAGCAGAACAGACACAATTATTTCGTTTCTATTTTTTGTTTTGTTTTTGTTTTCATGTATTTGTTCAGCTTGCTTTACATTTTTGTCTAAATCTAAACACTAAGTGAAAAAGAGTATATTGGCATGTGAGAGAGATGACAGTGTGGGTCAGCTGCACTTGTGATTTTGAATTGCATAGTGGCCAGTAACCAGGCAGATTTGGATTATTCATTTTTCTTGATAAATAATTACGTTAGCCAAGCTTAAACACCTCCTCATACATGGTAGAGTTATGGCTGTATGCTAAATTTTCTGATGCTAGGACTAATGTTCTTTTCACGAACATAACAATGACAACTAATATTCTTAAATAGGCCCATAATAGGAAATCAATAGTGAGTTATTTATTAAGAGGGAAAGATTATCTGACATTGGGCCCAACTTCATGATACTACCAAAATTCTTATCACAGTACTTCTGATATATGGGTATGAATATTAATATTGGATGGTGGTGATGTTTGTACAACAATGTAAATATATTTACTGCCAGGGAAATACACATTTAAGAATGGTTATGGTGGCACATTTTATGTTATGTATATTTTATTTCACACAAAAATTTTTTTTTCTTAAGAAAAAAAGGGATATATGTGCAGAGTGTGCAGGTTTGTTACATAGGTATACGTGTGCCATGGTGGTTTGCTGCACCTATTGACCTGTCCTCTAAGTTCCCTCCCCTTACGCCCACCCCGCAACAGGCCCTTGTGTGTGATGTTCCCCTCCCTGTGTCCATGTGTTCTCAATGTTCAACTCCCACTTATGAGCGAGAACATGCGGTGTTTGGTTTTCTGTTCCTGTGTTAGTTTGCTGAGAATGATGGCTTCCAGTTTCATCTGTGTGCCTGCAAAGGACATGATCTCCTTCCTTTTTATGACTGTATAGTATTCAATGGTGTATATGTACAACATTTTCTTTATCTGGTCTATCATTGATGGGCATTTGGGTTAGTTCCAAGTCTTGGCTATAAATAAATAATGCCACAATAAACATTCTTTTGCATGTGTCTTTATAGTAGAATGATTTATAATCCTTTGGGTATATATTCAGTAATGGGAATGCTGAGTCAACTAGTATATCTGGTTCTAGATCCTTGAGGAATCACCATACTGTCTTCCACAATGGTTGAACTAATTTCCACTCCTACCAACAATGTAAAAGTGTTCCCATTTCTCCACATCCTCTCCAGCATCTATTGTTTACTGACTTTTCAATAATCTCCATACTGACTGGCATGAGATGGTATCTCATTGTGGTTTGATTTGCATTTCTCTGATGATCAGTGATGTTGAGCTTTTTTTCATATGTGCATTGGCCATGTAAATGTTTTATTTTGAGACGAGTTTGTTCATTTCCTTGCCCACTTTTTGATAGGGTTGTTTTTTTTTCTTGGAAATACATTCAAGTTCCTTGTAAATTCTGGACACTAACCCTTTGTCAGATGGGTATATTGCAAAGCCTTTCTCCCATTCTGTAGGTTTCCTATTCACTCTGATGATAGTTTATTTTGCTATGCAGAAGTTCTTTAGTTTTTAGTTTAATTAGACACCATTTTTCAATTTTGGCTTTTGTTGTCATTGCTTTTGGTGTTTTTGTCATGAAGTCTTTGTTCATGCCCATGTCCTAAATGGTATTGCCTAGGTATTCTTCTAGGGTTTTTATGGTTTGGGGTTTTACATTTAAGTTTTTTATTTATCTTGAGTTCTTTTTTTGTATAAGGGGTAAGGAAGGGGTCCAGTGTCAGTTTTCTGCCTATGGCTAGCCAGTTTTCCCAGCACCATTTACTAAATAGGAGATTCTCTCCCCAGTGCTTGTTTTTGTCAAATGTTGTCAAAGATCAGATGGTTGTAGATGTGTGGTGTTATTTCTGAGGTTTCTCTTCTGCTCCATTGGTCTATATGTCTGTTTTGGTTCCAGTACCATGCTGTTTTGGTTATTGTAGCTGTCTACTATAGTTTGAAGTCAGGTAGCATGATGCCTCCAGCTTTGTTTCTTTTGGTTTAGCATTGTCTTGGCTATACACTATATGTGGTCTTCTTTGATTCCAAATAAAATTTAAAGTCATTTTTTCTAATGCTGTGAGGAGTGTCAATGGTAGTTTGATGCAAATAGTATTGAACATATAAATTACTTTGGGCAGTATGGCCATTTTCATATTGAGTCTTCCTATCCATGAGCATGGAATGTTTTACCATTTGTTGGTGTCCTCTCTTATTTCCTTGAGCAGTGGTTTGTAGTTTTCCTTGAAGAGGTCCTTCACATCCCTTATTGGCTGCATTCCTAAGTATTTTATTCTCTTTGCAGTGATTGTGAATGGGAGTTCATTCATGATTTGGTTCTCTGCTTGCCTATTGTTGATGTAAAGGAATGCTTGTAATTTTCGGACTTTGATTTTGTATCCTGAGACTTTGCTGAAGTTGCTTATCAGTTCAAGAAGCTTTTGGGCTGAGATGATGGGTTTTTCTACATATAAAATTATGTAGTCTGCAAACAGAGACACTTTGACTTCCTCTCTTCCTATCTGAATACCCGTTATTTCTTTCCCTTGTCTGATTGCCCTGGCTAGAAATTCTAATACTATGTTGAATAGGAGTGGTGAGAGAGGGCATCCTTGTCTTGTACCAGTTTGCAAAGGGAATGCTTTCAGCTTTTGCCCATTCACTATGATACTGATTGTGGGTTTGTCATAAATAGCTCTCATCATTTTGAGAAATGTTCCCTCAATACCTAGCTTATTGAGAGTTTTTAACATAAAGAAATGTTGAAAATTATCAAAAGCCTTTACTGCATCTATTGAGATAATCATGCACTTTTTGTCTTTGGTTCTGCTTATGTGATGGATTACTTATTTATGTTTACTGATTTGCATATGTTGAACCAACCTTGCATTCCAGGGATTCAGCTAATTTGATCATGGCAAATACGTTTTTTGATGTGCTGCTGGATTTGGTTTGCCAGTATTTTATTGAGGATTTTCTCAGTCATGAGGAATATTGACCTGAAGTTTTCTTTTTTTGTAGTGTCTCTTCCCGGTTTTTGAATCAGGATAATGCTGGCTTCAAAAAATGAGTTAGGGAGGAGTTCCTTCTTTTCAATTATTTGGAATAGTTTCAGAAGGAATGGTACCAGCTCCTCTTTGTATTTCTGGTATTATTCAGCTGTGAATCCATCTGCTCCTGGGTTTTTTGGTTTGTTTGTTTGGTAGGCCATTAATTACTCCCTCAATTTCAGAGCTTGTCATTGGTCTATTCAGGGATTCAACTTCTTCCTGGTTTAGTCTTGGGAGGGTGTATGTGCCCAGGAATTTACCCATTTTTTTCTAGATTTTCTAGTTTATTTGTGTAGAGGTGTTTATTATAGTATCCTCTGATGTTAGTTTGTATTTCTGTGGGGTCAGTGGTGATATCCCCTTTAGAATTTTTTTATTGTGTTTATTTGATTCTGATCTCTCTTCTTATTAGTCTATCTATTTGGTTAATTTTTTTCAAAAAACTAGCTCCTGTATTTGTTGACATTTGGGAGGGTTTTTCGTGTCTCTATCTCTTTCAACTCATTTTTGGTCTTAGTTATTTCTTGTCTTCTGCTACCTTTTAGATTAGTTGTTCTTGCTTCTCTAGTTCTTTTAATTGTGATGTTAGGGTGTCGATTTGAGATCTTTCTAGCTTTCTGATGTGAGCATTTAGTGCTATAAATTTCCCTCTTAGCACTGTTTCAGCTATGTCCCAGAGATTCTGGTACATTGTTTCTTTGTTCTCATTGGTTTCAAAGAACTTCTTGATTTCTGCCTTTATTTCATTATTTTCCCAGGAGTAATTCAGGAGTAGTTTGTTCAATTTCCAATAAATTGTGTGATACTGAATAAGTTTCTTAGTCCTAAGTTCTAATTTGATTGCACTGTGGGCTGAGAGACTATTTGTTATGATTTCAATTCTTTTGCATTTGATGAGGAGTGTTTTACTTCCAATTATGTGGTCAATTTTTAAGTGTCATGTGCCACTGAGAAGAATGTATATTATGTTGATCTGGGGTAGAGAGTTCGGTAGACGCCTACAAGGTCCACTTGATCCACAGCTGAGTTCAAGTCCTGAATACCCTTGTTAACTTTCTGTCTCATTGATCTGTCTAATACTGACAGTGGGGTGTCAAAGTCTCCCACTATTATTGTGTGGGAGTCCAAGTCTCTTTTTAGGTCTCTAAGAACTTGTTTTATGAATATGGTGTCTACTGTGTTGTATACATGAATATTTAGAATAGTTAGCTATTCTTGTTGAATTGTTCCCTCTACCATTATGTAATGCCCTTCTTTGTTTGATCTTTGTTGGTTTTGTTGTTGTTGTTAGTGGTGGTGGTGGTGGTGTTTTTTGAGACAGAGTCTTACTCTGTCACCCATGCTAGAGTATGCTGATGCCATCTTGGCTCACTGCAACCTCTGCCTACCGGGTTTAAGTGATTCTCCTGCCTCAGCCTCCCAAGTAGCTGGGATTACAGGCTTGTGCCACCATGCCCGGCTAATTTTTTTTTGTATTTTTAGAAGAGACAGGGTTTCACCATGTTGGCCAGACTGGTCCAAACTCTTGACCTTGTGATCCACCCACTTCGGCCCCCAAAAATACTGGGATTACAGGTGTGAGCCACCGCACCCAGCTGTTTGTTTGTTTAAAGCCTGTTTTTTTCAGAGACTAGGATTGCAAACTCTGCTTTTTTTTTTTTTTTGCTTTCCATTTTCTTGCTAAATTTTCCTCCATCCCTTTATTTTAAGCCTGTGTGTGTCTTTTGCCCATAAGATGGGTCTTCTGAATACAGTACACCAATGGGTATTAACTCCTTATCCAATTTGCCAGTCTGTGTCTTTTAATTGGGGCATTTAGCCCATTTACATCTAAAGGTAGTATTGTTATGTGTGAATTTGATCCTGTCCTCATGTTGCTATTTGGTTATTTTGCAAACTAGTTGATGCAGTTTATCTGTAGTTTCATTGGTCTTTATATTTTGGTGTGTTTTTGCAGTGGCTGCTACTGGCTTTTCTTTTCCATATTTAGTGCTTCTTTCAAGAGCTCTTGCAGGGCAGACCTGGGTAAGAAATCCTTCATCATTTGCTTGTCTGGAAGGATTTTATTTCTCCGTTTATGAAGCTTAGTTTGGCTGGGGATATGAAATTCTGGATTGGAAATTCTTTTCCTTAAGAAAGTTGTATATTGGCCCCCCAGTCTCTTCTGGCTTGTAAAGTTTCTGCTGAGAGGTCCACTATAAGTCTCATGGACTTTTCTTTGTAGGTGACCTGGCCTTTCTCTCTGGCTGCCCTTAACAGTTTTTCCTTCATTTCAACCTTGGAGAATCTGATGATTAGGTATCTTGGGGTTGATCTTCTTGTGGAGTATCTTAATGGTGTTCTCTATATTCCCTGAATTTGCATGTTGGCCTGTCTTGTTAGGTTGGGAAGTTCTTTTGGATAATATCCTGGAGTGTGTTTTCCAACTTGTTTCCATCCTCTCTGTCTCCTTCAGGTACTCCAATCAATGGTAGGTTTGGACTTTGTATGAAGTCCCATATTTCTTGGAGGCTTTGTTCATTCCTCTTGATTCTTTTTTCGCTATTCTTGTCTGCACGTCTTACTTCAGTAAAGTGGTCTTCAAACTCGGACATCCGTTCTTCTGCTTGGTGGATTTGACTTGATACTTGTGTATGCTTCACGAAGTCCTCCTGCTGTGTTTTTCTGCTCCATTTGGTGGTTTATGTTATCTCTATATTGGATATTCCAGTTAGCAATTCCTCTAACCTTTTATCAAGGTTCTTAGCTTCTTTGCATTGGGTTAGAACATGCTACTTTAGCTCATCGTAGTTTTTTATTACCCATTTTCTGAAGCCTACTTCTGTCAATTCATCCATCTGATCCTCCACCCAGTTCTGCACCCTTGATGGAGAGATGTTGCAATCATTTAGAGGAGAAGAGGCACTCTGGCCTTTTGGGTTTTCAACATTTTATCGTTGATTCTTTCTCATCTTTGTGAGTTTGTCTAGTTTCAGTCTTTGAGACTGCTGATCCTTGGATGGGGTTTTTGGGGGGCCTTTTATTGCTGTTGTTGTTGTTGATGCTATTGTTATAGCTTTCTGTTTGTTTTTCTTTCAATAGTCAGATCCTTATTCTGTAGGGCTGCTG
The DNA here is from genome assembly GCF_009764315.1 of Trachypithecus francoisi. Classification (NCBI taxonomy): domain Eukaryota; kingdom Metazoa; phylum Chordata; class Mammalia; order Primates; family Cercopithecidae; genus Trachypithecus; species Trachypithecus francoisi. The sequence goes on along the minus strand of NW_022681454.1, from coordinate 172,055,854 downwards.
CTTAGCTCCCGTGCCTGGAGATGTCACTCAGGGAGGCTGGAGAGTATCAAAGATGGGTGCCTGCCCTTTCTTTTGGAACCTCTGACCTCAAGGGGCACCAACTTTATTCTAGTAGGATCGCTCCTGTATAGGGTGTCTGACAATCCCTGTTGGAGGATCTCACCCAGTTGGGTGGCATGGGGAGCAGGACCTATTTAATGAAGCACTTTGACTGTCCCCTTGGCGGACAGGATGTGTTTCACTGGGGGAAAACCCACCTGTCTGGGCTGCCCAGATTCCTCAGAACTAGGAGGAGAAGCTAAGTCTGCTGGTCTGCAGAGATTGCTGCCAGTCCTGCCCCTGTAGGGGGCTTGGGCCTAGGGAGATCTGAATTCTGTCCTTGAGCCTCTGGCTGGAGTTATTGGAGATCCTGCAGGGAAGCCCCAGCTACTGAAGAAGGATGAGCTAGGGTTAGACCTGAAGAGGCAGTTCGGTTACAAACAGCCACAACGGTGTGTTGGGCTGTGGGGACAAGTCTTGGGACGAAGCCGTCCAGCCTTCCTGGCTCCAGCAGGGGAAAAGTGCAGCCTGGAGCTATAGAAATGGGTGCTGCCCTTCCCCTGCCCAAGAAGCTTAGTGTGTTATGCAGTTGCAAGTCCCAGTGATGGCTGCTGCCCCTCCCACAAGGAACTCAAAAGCCTTAGACAACAGGCAGCTGCAGCTGGTGCTGGTTGTCCATCCCTCCCCTGGGAGTTTGGTAGGCTTAAACAGATTCCAACTGAGAGGCTGTAACAATTTGCATGCCTTGGGGTTGGACACTAGGACCCAGTGGTGTGGGTTCGCAAGTGGAATCTTCCAATCTGTGGGTTGCACAGTTCCATTAAAAAAAGCAGTTTCCCTGGCTGGATAGCATGCTCCTTAACCACCTCCCTTGGCTGAGGGGAAGGGGGTTCCCCTTCCCCCTGTGGTTCTCAGGTGGGCCACAACACTACATTGCTCTTCCTTCTACTGTAGGTCACGCCGGCCTTCTAGTCATTTTTGATGAGAGAACCTGGATACCTTGGTTGCCAGTAAAGGCTTCACACTCTTATGGTTTTCTTTTTTCTGATGGGAGCCTGCAATGGCTGCTGCTTCTACTCCTACACTAAAAATTATTCCTACCATATGTGGTGACTTCATTTATTTCTAGTGGCTTTCATTAAATATTGTGAATGTTTTAAAATGTTAATACTATTTAACTTTATTAGTTACTTCGTATTATGATATATGAAAAGTGCAATAAAAAACTAAGGAAATTATCTGAATCTACTAATCTATATATTTCAGGTAAAAGCAAAATATTGAGGTGGCTTAATATTAGATGTATGCACCATTTGAATTCCTTTAATTCGCAACAATTTTGGACTTATTTTTGCTTAATTCCTATGATTTTTTTCATTTCATCTAGTTGTAATCTTAACTCTTTTAAATGCTAAAGTAGAAAGAATCAAAACAGTAGAGAATATGAAATCATGACACTGAGATTTCTATAAGTGCTCTGTTCAAGACTCGCAACTAGTAGGCATGCCCCAGTGTAGATTATTGTGTTGCTATAGATAACATTTAGTTGTTTTCCATTATTAAAGGATGATTCCTCTTGGAAAATTATGTTTCATGAATGCAATATCTCACCACAAATTAGAAAACCTAATTTTGGAGAATTCTACTGGCTTGCTAACAGTGGAATTCTACTGGTTTGCTAACAGGGATTACAGGAAGTAATCCCTGACATTGTTGTGACTGGTACCATGCTTAGCTAACAGGATGAACACCCTTGGAACATGGAAGCAATCACTCATATTATGCCGAAACCCTAGATGACAAAAACTTTCAAATTGATAGCAAGGCAACTACGCTTTCTGTCCAGTTAATGTATATTGAAATAACATATCTTTTTATTTACTCTCTGTTTCTACATCTTCATCTTTTTTCTTCTTAGATGTAGTTCAATTTTTTAAATGTTAAATTATTTATTCAATATTGTGTAAAATAATTTGGTAACTCTTTTAATCAAGACCCTATTGATGTAGAATGAAATACCAGAATGTGTTAAAACAAACACAATATTTGATGTATTGAGAAAAGGGAAGAGTCGATAAAATTTAACTCTAGAGATAATTTCTTATATCCATGAATTACACTCCATTATTATTTTAACACATTCAGCTTTAACCAAACAGAAAAATTAGCTGTACTGAGAAAGGCAGGGACTCAGGTAAGTAAAAAAAGGAGGACCACATACTTATATGTCATTAACTGTCAAGATGCTAGTTCTAAGATTAGATGGGAGAAAGAGTTTATTATGTATTAGGTTGGTACAAAAGTAGTCGTGGTTTTGTCATTACTTTCAATGGCAAAAACTGTGATTACTTTTACACCAACCTAATACATGCTATATTGGGTCAATGAGGAAGCCCCTTCTATCATAAATGAAGGAATACGATCACAACCTGTGCATCAGTCTATAAAAATAGAAAGAACTGCTACTATTACTAAATGCAGTGGAGTAGTTTATAATATAGAGAAGCACTTATTAAAATGCATATTCTGATTTTGCAGTTCTGGAGGGGAGCTGAAAGTCGACACTTTTTGTTTGTTTGTTTTTTGTTTTTGTTTTTGAGACGGAGTCTCGCTCTGTCGCCCAGGCTGGAGTGCAGTGGCGCCATCTCCTCACTGCAAGCTCCGCCTCCCGGGTTCCCGCCATTCTCCTGCCTCAGCCTCACCAGCAGCTGGGACTACAGGCGCCGCCACCTCGCCCGGCTAATTTTTTGTATTTTTAGTAGAGGTGGGGTTTCACCGTGTTAGCCAGGATGGTCTCGATCTCCTGACCTCGTGACCCGCCCACCTTGGCCTCCCAAAGTGTTCTAATTACAGGCGTGAGTCACCGCGCCGCACCCGGCCTTTTTTTTTCGCGTTCAAGTAATTCTTCTGCCTCAGCCTCCTGAGTAGCTAGGATTGCAGGCACCGGCCACCACGCCCAGCTAATTTTGTATTTTTAGTAGAGACAGGTTTCACCATGTTGGTCAGGCTGGTCTCAAACCCCTGACCTCGTGATCCGCTCACCTGGGCCTCCCAAAGTGCTGGGATTACAGGCCTCAGCCACCTTGCCCAGTCGAAAGTCTACACTTCTCTCAGGGTCGCAGGTGACGCTTTTGCTACCCCAGAGACTACAATTTGGGTATGATTGATTTGGAGTGCGTAATAGAATGTCTGGAATCTAACTCAACAAGTTGTCAACTGGTAAAGGTTTGTGAAAGTCGGCTTCAGTGCTCTCCTCTACAAAATAGACATGGTAATGGTAGTGTGGTTATTGAAATTAAAATATACAATACCTTTAAAATGCTTAAAACATTGTCTCATATTGAGCAAATACTAAAATAAGGTATCTGTTATTCTTGTTATTATTATGTGTCAGTCTCAGGCATTCATGAAATTAAAAAATAGCTTTTCTGTGTTTTCAGAAGAATATATTTAGATAGAGTAGAAAAGTTGTGAAGTTGATACTCTACTATTTTATGTTAACTTTACTTATAATACAAATAAATGATAGAGAATGACTTGGTTTTAAAACCAATTCCACTATAAATGCTTAGTAATTTTTATTTGCCTATCTAATTAACCTTTCAATGGTATGTTGCACATACTTAACTCATTTTTTTCTTAACAGAAAAAATGGAATTATTTCCCTCCCTGCAGATGAAAGGCTAGAACCAGCTGGATTTGGATATTTTCCTTTTCTCAGGTCAGTTAGATTTGGAAAACCCCAGCAGGTTAGGCTCTCTTTCAGTCGTTTTTCCTCCTGAGGCCAGACTTTGTTAAGAAGAGCAGAATGCTCTGGAATATTTCAAAATATTGAAGACGCTCCATACTGCTTTCTGTAGTTGTTGTATTAATTTACGTTCCTACATTTCAAGTATTCATCTGTTCCTTTTTCATTTTCTTCTTCTTCTGGTGTTAGACTATATACACAAACTATATAAGCATGAATGTCTCATTTTAATTAAATCAACTAGGAAATCTGGTATTAAGAGATGAGTAAAAGAATATACACCGGCAATAGTTAATTAGTTATACCATGAAAACTATATCACAGACTTCTTGTTTCTGGTTCAGCATATGAGGAAGTTAGGAGTTACCATTCCATCCTAACACACAAGAAATAAAATAATTAATTAATTAATTAAAAAACTGAAAAAAAATCAGCCTTCTTAGATCTGTAAGAGAAGTGAGTTCACAGGACAAATCACTGCCCTTAAATTGCAGAGACAGACAGGGAAATACAGACAATCACAACTTCCCAGAGCAGAAACCTACAAATAGAAACCTCTGTGGGAGCCAGTGGCTTGGTAGGGAAGGTAAACTGTGACTGACGAATCGCTGTCAGTTCAGTGTGGACAAGTCTGAGAGAGAAAATCTCTGGGGGAACCCAGTCATCAGGGGCCCTGAGAGTTTTAGGAGTTTTACCTTTTGGAGATTTACCACATTCTCACAGTGAATATCAGAGACAATGTCCTTCATGCTTCCAGCAGGAGAAAGGGAAAAGAAACTATTTTGAAATATTCCAGAGCATTCTGCTCTTCTTAACAAAGTCTGGCCTCAGGAGGAAAAACTATTGAATTAGAGCCTAACCTGCTGGGGTTTTCCAAACCTAACTGACCTGAGAAAAGGAAACTACCCAAATTCAGCTGGGTCTAGCCTTTCATCTGCAGGGAGGGAAATACTTAATTCAAGCCCTCTCTTGCCTTCTATGTAGGAGAAATAATATACAACTCCAGCTCCCTCCAGCCTGTGCCACTAATGAGGAGAAGGTGACTGAGAAGCAATTACGAAGTTCACAGTCTAGAGACAGAGAATTGCTGAAAGACTGAGACCTAATCATGGAACTGTAGAATACTTTTCCTGCCACCACACGTCCCCGGCCAGCATATCTTATCATCACATTATAACAGCTCTTTTTATAATAGTTTATTTTACTAAGTATATCATGACTGGCTGTCAAGAAAAATTAAGAAGGGATACTAAAAGGCAAAAACACATAGTTTAAGGAAACAGAACAAGTGAAAGAACCAGACCCTGATAGGGCAGGGATGTTGGAATTATCAAACTTGTAAAACAAAACTGCTACAAATAAGCCAGAGGACTCCAATAGATAAAACAGGCTGCATGCAAGAACAGATGCACAATGTAAGCAGAGAGATGGAAATTCTAAGAAAGCATTTACAAAATGCTAGACATCAGAAACACTGCAACAGAAATGAAGAATGACTTTGATGGACTTATTTGCAGACTGAAATTTCTGAACTTGAAGATATCTCAACAGAAAACTCCAAAACTGGAAAGCAAAGAAAAAAGAACGAAAAAAAAAAATCCCATAGCAGTACATCCAAGAACTGTAGGCAACTACAGAAGATATAATATATGTATGTATGGTGTAACACCAGAAGAAGAAAATGAAAAAGGAACAGATGAATACTTGAAATGTAGGAACATAAATTAGTACAACAACTATGGAAAGCAGTATGGAGAGTCTTCAAAAATTTAAAATTAGAAACAGAACTATGAAATTCTCTAACAATCCCACTACCCACTACTATATATATAGTATATATATATAGTATATATATATAATATATATAGTATATATATATATAGTATATATATATAGTATATATAGTACTATATATATAGTTATATATATATACTATATATATAGTATATATAGTACTATATATATAGTATATATAGTACTATATATATATAGCACACACACACAAAATGGAGTGCTATTCAGCCTTAAAAAAGAAGAAAATTCTGTCATTTGTAACAACATTAGTTAAGTCTGGAGAACAGTATTATACTAAGTTAAATAAGTCAGGCACAGAAAGACAAATACCACATATCATTTAAATGTGGAATGTAAAAAGTTAAAGTCATAGAAACAGAGAGTTATTAATAAATAGGGGTTCAGAGGAGGAGGAGCATGGTTTTGTGGGAAACATTTGTCATAGGACACCAAATTTTAGTTAAATAGGAAGAATAATTTCAAAGTATCTATTGTATAGCATGGTGACTACAGATAATAGTAATATACTGTATACTTGAAAATTTATGAGAGTATAGATTGCAAATGCTGTTACCACACACAAAATAAACAAGTATGTGAGGTAATACACAGGTTAATAAGCTTGACTTAGCCATTTTACAACGCATACATATATCAAAACAACAGGTTTTATACCATAAATATATACCTTTTTGTCAATTTAAAAAGAAATAAAAAAGAAACATTACTACAGGTCCCATGGACATTAAAAGCAAAATAAAGGAATACAATACTGTGTGCTATTCTATGCCCACAAATTTTATAACTACAAGAAAATAGTGCTCGCTTCGGCAGCAGATATACTAAAATTGGAACGATACAGAGAAGATTAGCATGGCCCCTGCGCAAGGATGACACGCAAATTCGTGAAGCATTCCATATTTTTAATTCTGTTTAATCATTTCAAAAAAAAGAAAAGAAAACAATTTCTGTGCGGATACAAACTAACAAAGCTCCCAAGAGAAGAAATAAACATTACATATATTGTATAAATTGAAACCGGAATTCACAAGATTCCAAAACAGAAAGCACGAGACCCAAATCGATTCACTGATGAATCTGGCAACATGTTATTTAATACAAGAAGAAATCTTATGAATTACGTACAGTTTCTTCCAGAAGCTAAATTATTTCTGAGAGATTATGAATTCCTTCTAGGAGACATCACCTTAATACCCAAGCCAGAGTAAGACATTACATGAAAAAAAAAGTATAGATGACTGTGACTCCTGAACATAGATGCAGAAATCTTTGATGAAATATTAACAAATAGAACCTAACAATGTAGATTTTAAAATTATACACTATGACCACCTAACAATGTAGATTTTAAAATTATACACTATGACCAAGATTTATCTCACATATTCAAGTCTGATTCAGGAAAAAAAAAAAATGCCTGTTTATATCAATAGATTCAGCAAACGTATTTGCCAAAAGATCATGTGTTACTGACTCTCAGCAAATCAGAAAAAGAGAAAAACTTTCTCAGCTTGATAAATATCTACAAAAAAACCCAAAACCACACACCAAAATTAATGGTGAGAAAACAGAAGCTTTTCCAACAAGATCAGGAAAAAGTCAAAGACGTTCCTTATGACCTCTGCTTTTTCACCTCACACTGAAGATGCAAATGATTCAAAATAGCCAGCAAAATACTGAAAGGGAAAAGAGACTGAGGAATGACACACTTGCCAACCTCAAGACTTACTATAAAGCTAAAGTAAACAAGACAATGTAGTGTTAGAGAAATAACTGACAAATAGATCAATGAAACAGGAAAAAGAGCTGCCCAGAAATAAACTTACATAAATACAATGAATTTATCCTTCACAAAGGAGCAAAGGCAATATAATAGAGAAAAGACAGTGCTTTCAACAAATGGTGGAACAACTAAACATTCACAGGAAAAAATAAAAATAAATAAATCCAGATGCAGATCTTACACGCCTCATAAAATTAATTCAAAATGGATCATAGACCCAAATGTAAAATGCAAAACTATAAACTCCTAAAAGATAATGCAGGAGAAAATGGCTGTGATGACTTCCTGGAATGGTGATGACTTTTTAGATTATGACAACAAAGGCATGAGCCATGAAAGAAATAATTGATAAGGTGAACTAAATTAAAATGAAAAACTTCTGCTCTGTGCATGACAATGTCAAGAGAATGAAAAGACAAGCCACAGAACAGAAAACAAGGTTTGCCAAAATACATCTAATGAAGGACTGTTATCCAAAATATAAAAGTAACACTTGGCCAAGAGTGGTGGCTCACACCTGTAATCCCAGCACTTAGGGAGGCCGAGGTAGGTTGATTGCTTGAGCTCAGGAGTTCAAGATCAGCCTGGGCAACATGGCAAAACCCCGTCTCTACAGAAAATATATAAGAATTAGCTTGGTGTGGTGGCACATACCTGTAGTCCCAGCTGCATCCTGGGGCTGAAGTGGGAGGATTGTTTAAGCCCAGAAAGTTGAGGCTGCAGTGAGCCAAGATTGTGCCAGTACACTACAGCTTGGGTGACAAAGCTAGACTCTATCTCAAAAATAAAATAAAATAAGTCTTAAAATTAAGCAATAAATAATCTAATGTAAAAATTGGTTAGAAACCTTATCAAATACCTCATCAAAATATACAGTACTGGCAAATAAGCATGTGAAAAAATGCTCCAGAACATACGTCATCAGGTAAAAACCAATTAAAGCAACCGTGAGATATCATCAAACCTCTATTAGAATGGCCAAAACTCAGAAGACTGACAATGCCAAATGCTGATGAAAATGTTACCAATGAAAACTCCTATTCATTGCTAGTGGAAATTCAGAATTGTACCGTCCTATTGGAGGACATTTGGTGACTTCTTTCAAAACTAAACATAATCTTACCTTACAATGTAGCCATTGCACTGTTCGTTATTTACCCCCAAAAGTTGAAAATTTATGTCCACACAAATGTTTACATAAGCTTTATTCATAATTTTCAAAGCTTAGAGGCAAGCAAGATGTCCTTCAGTTAGTGAATGGAGAAAGAAACTGGCAGACTCAGACAATGAACTATTATTCAGTGATAAAAATAAATGAGCTATGAAAAGACATGGAGGAAACTTAATATTTTGTCTTAGTCCATTTTCTGTTGCTGATTACATAATTATTGAAATTAGGTAATTTATAAGAAAAATGACTTTGTTTCTTACAGTCATGGAAACTGAGAGGCCCAAGATCAAAGGACAACCTCTGGTGAGGGCCTCGCTGCTGCTAGGGACCCGCAGCAGAGTCTTGAGGTGGCACAGAGCATCACGTGGTGAGGGGGCTAAGCATGCTAACTAATGTCTCTCTTCCTCTTCTCATAAAACCGGTAAAACTAATCCCATGATAACTCACTATTCCACTAACCCACTAATGTATTAATCTATGAATGGATTAATCTATTCATGCAAGCAGAGCCCTCATGACTCAGTGTCTTCTTAAAGTCCCCAATTTTTCAATGCTACCACATTTCAACATGAATTTTGGAGGGAACATTCAAACTATAACAGCATAATACTAAATAAAAAAAAACCATCTAAAAGGGCGACATAAGCATATGAATATATGCTAGATATCATGTTATTAGAGAAAGGAAAATTAGAACTGCAATGAGATATCACTACATATGTATTCAAATGTTCAGAATCTGGAACATTGACAACACCAAATGCTGGCAAGGATGTGAAGCAACAATGACTCATTCATTCATGATGGAATGCAAAATTCTACAGCCACTTTGAATGACAATTTAGCAGTTTCTTATAAGAATAAACACACTTTTACCATATGATCCAGTATTTATGCTCCTTGGTATATCAACAGGAGGAAAACATGTCTACAGAAAACCCTGAAAGTGAATGTTTATAGCAACTTTATTCATAATTGCTGAAACTTTTAAGCAACTGCTATGGTATGGATGTGGTTTGTGGCCACTGAGACTCATTGAAATTTGATCTGTTGTGGCAATGTTGGGAAGAGGCAGCATTGGGAAGTGGGGTTATTGGAAGTTATTTAAGTCATAGGAGCAGATCCCACAAAAATAGATTAATCTCTGCCCTCAGAGGTGAATGAGTTCTCACTCTTGTGGTAATAATTTAGTCCCCTAAAACACAGCTTGTTAAAGAGTCTGGCTTCTTCAATTTTTCATGCTTCCTCTCTTGCCATGTGTGAACTCTTTATATGAGCCAATCTGTTTTCTCTATGAGTTGAAGCCTCATGAGGCACTCGCCAGAGGTAGCTGCTAATCTTGAACTTTGCAGCCACTGGAATCATGAGTCAAATAAATCTCTTATTTAAATAAATTACCCAGCCTTAGGTATTCTGTTATAGCAACATAAATGTACTAAGACAACAACCAAGATGTCCTTCAGGAGGTGGATGGATAAACTACAGTATATCCAGGCAATGAGTTATCAAGACATGAAAAGACATGAGGGAACCTAAATGCATATTACTAACTTTTCAAAACTACTCTGAAAAGGCTACATATTGTATGATTCCAACTACATGATATTCTAGAAAATACAAACTGTGGAGAAAATAAAAATATCCATGGTTTCCAGGGATTAGGAGAGGGAGAAATGAATAAACAGATTACAGAGGATTCTAAGGGCATCGAATATAGTAGTCTGCAAAATACTATAATCATGGCTACAATTGTTATTCATTTGCTCAAACCTGTAGGTATGCATCACCAAGCTGAACCCTTACATAACTATGAACTTTGGGTGATAATGATGTGTCAATGTAGGTTCATCTCTTGTAACAAATGTACTACTATGATGGATTGCAGTGATGATGGTGGAAGTCATCCATGTTTGTAGGTGGATGGGCAAGGAGTATTTGAGAATTCTCCATAGCTTCTATTCAATTTTGCTGTGAACCTAAGCATTTAACTCTGTTTAAATAATTTGAATTTATTTTGCATCTACAGAACTGAAAGAATGATCATTTTGATGAATAAAAATGCATATTAACGACTTAATAGTCAACATTGTAATCTGTAGCATTGTGAAAGATCTATGGACTTTAGTATCATACACACCTGTATTTAAGGTTTTCTGTGCCATATGATTTTTAAGACTATAGGCAAAGATTTAACCTTTGTGGCCATCAATTTGCCCACATATAATAGCAAGATTAAAATAGCACCTCGGAATAGAAGGGAGAGATAATGAGATGGAAAGTTTAGGCAATATAGATGCAGGCTGAAAAAGGGCACTAATATACATTAATTACCTGCTAACTATATCTCCAAAATCTATTTATTAGGAGCTGAAACTATTTTTATTTCAAGTTAAATTTTGACATTTACATTTTCTAAATCTCTACTTTTATTTGGAAAGTTATTAGCCCCCTAGAATTAACAATCAAAGGAAAACCTTTACCCAGCATAGTTACAGGGTGGAATGTATATTTCAATAATGTTTTTACTGAAATTAATTAAAAGTCATCTTACGTAGTCAAATTTCTTATGCAAAGATATTTCAGAACCTGCTTATAGCCATTCACTGGGTGATTTGTCTTTGTTTAGTTTTTAAATAACATTTTGAGAAAGGTCTTGTGTAATACATAATTATGTTTTCCTGAGAATATTTCAGAATAAGTAGAGAGGCAAAATTAAATTCTTCACAAGCACAAGACCAAGCATTCACTGACAATTCAATAATGATAGACATTTTTGAATTAAATTTGTATTATAAATGTAAAAAGTGAAAGGAAATTGTGTAAAATAATGTGTCAGCTTTAAAGAACCTGGTAACTGTTCAAGGATTAAAACCAAAATGAATCGTTAAAGTTGCTCTTCAATCTCTAAGCTAAATGAAGAAAGTCTCAAAATCTGCTGAGTAACAAGGGAGAGAGTGGCAAAAATCCCTGAGAAATGACATGTAAATGAGTTAAATAAGTAGTGGCTGGAATGCCTAGGTTGCAACCTCCTCACATAGATCTTGTTGTTTCGTCAGTGCCATGTTTCTTATTTAACCACCTTCTGTTAAACATCTAGATTGTATGTAATCCTTTCCTAGAAGGTTTTTGCATACTTTTTTAACATATGTAGTTATTCAAACATTAATTGCCTTCTAAAGTTACACATGGACTCTGGTTTCACTATAGTTCCTACAACTGAGTACTCCATTACTTTGAATTTTTTTTAGTTTTTCTTATCTACCATTCAACCCAACAATCCCAACTACGAGGTATCTACCCAAAGACAAAGAAGTCATTAAATAAAAAAGACACCTGCATTTGTATGTTTATTGTAGCACAGTTTACACGTAAAAGATACGGAATCAACTTAAATACCAATCCACCAATTAGTGGATAAAGAAAATGTGGTATACTTATACCATGGAATACTACTTACCCACAAAAAAATTAAAAAGAATGTATTTTGCAGCAAGTTGGATGTAATTGGAAGCTATTATCCTAAGTGAAGTAATGCAGACACAGAAAACCAAATACTACATGTTTTTACTTATAAATGGGAGTTAAGTTCTGGGTATGCAAAAGCATACAGAGTTGTATGACGAACATTGGAGACTCAGAAGGAGGAAGGGTGGGAGAAGGGTGAGAGATTAAAAATCACCTATTGGGCGCAATGTACACTATTCACATGATGGGTACACCAAAAACCCAGACTCACCGTGTTACAATTTACCCATATAGCAAAAAACCAGTTGTACCCCTAAAGTTATTGAAATTTATAAAAAGAAAAAAGTTATAATTTTAAAAATATTTCTTTATAGCAGAATGACATTAAGAGCATTGAAAATTCTACACAAAAATATGATAGCAGATTTCCCACTTAGTTTACATGGACTAAAACCAGGTGGATAGTTTTAGAAGCTAAAACCTAGAAATTGTAACATTATCTTGCATTATTTTTTAAATGTTCTGTTCTTTACATTTAAGTCCAGTTACCAATGTTAATATTGAAAATATGAGTATCTGTTTTGTAGTAGCTGTATATAGCCATGAAAATATTGTGATTTATTTTTGATGACAATGTAGGCATTATCTTCTCAAATATAACTCTCAATGTGAAATTCCTGTTAAAGTTCTTTAAGAGACCATCATATAATTTTAAAATATCTTTAATTTTTAGTTTACTATCTACCAATTTGTCTCTTTCTGAACTCATAACTTTTATAAATGATGAACTTTAATTCTTACTATGGCCATATTATTTCATGCATATTCATTTACTGCAATTTTATGTCATAACAGTTGAAATCATCCACATCAATATCTACTCACTCATTACTTTAGCATTCTAGCCAATGAAATATGTAATATATACTTGATAATGTTTTGTTTATTACCATGTAACATATAAACAATAAAAAATTACAGTATTTTACAGTTAGAAGGAGAGATAGAAAGGGAAACTTCCATAGAATAGAGTGGAAGCCTGGAAGAAGAATCATTTAAACGCATCTGCAGAAGAGTCAATAGCACTTGTGGAGAGGTTAGGCAATGTGTGGAGACATCACATGAAAAGAAATAGAAAGCAGTATTCTAGTTACTCAAAGAGACAAATGTAGAAGAGTAAAAACATGATGTAATATGTCACATTGAGGAAGAGCAAATTCCAGTGTTTCTGGAATGGAGAGAAAAAGGTTAGATACGAAGCTAGGTGGACGGGCATTAATGATCTCAAGAAGCATGTTATGTCATACCCAGGCAATTACATTCATCCTGACATCAAGAGGAAAACAATTTTGAGTTGGAGATGACCTTGTCAGAATGTCATCTCACAAAGATCAGAGAGGTGGTATTACTAGATCTGTTCAAAGTTGGGTGAGGGGCAAATGAGAACAGGAATCAGATTATGAAATTAGTGTAAAAGATCATAGAAAGAAAGATGCATGAAAAGAAACATGCAAGAGAGGGATAAAATGTAACAGAGTTTGGAGTAGAATCACCAAGTTTTCATGATTACTTGCATAGTGATTGGCAACATAAATGTGAGGAAAATCTACGAATCCATATTACAGCTTGAGAAGTTGCTAACTTTTCTAAAAGTTAACCAGTAAAGGAAAGATCTGGTGAAAGAGTGAGTTACTGTGTTGAACATAGTGGAATAGAGGTTGCCGAGAGTGGGCAGAAAGTTTAAAAGGACATATCCAGAGGTTTAGGGTTGAGATGTGAATTTAAGAATGGTCAGTGTATATCTGGTAAACTTTCGTTGTTCATGGGATCATGTAAATGAAATCTGAAGTATTAAAAGTGAAAAGGCCAAGAATATTACCTTAGGGAGGAACTGGGGTTAAAACAAACTCTCTCATTTAGAGGGTTATTTGAAAAAGAAAAGCCCATGAAGAAAATTGAAAATTGATATCGGGGGAGTTATGAAAGAACCATAAGAGAATGATGTCAATTTGTTATGTTTTTTAATCTTTACAACAATTACATTGTTCTTGATGACTAAGATCATTAGTCTAATAACTATAATTAGTTATAATTATGCAAAATGGGAATGTAATTTAATGTGTTCTCTATTTACTGTTCTCAAAAGATCTCATTAATAGTGTTTATGAACAGTGTTTTTCTCCATCTTTAGACCATCTCTAAGGTCCTTGCAGATACACACCTAGGATGCACATGAAGTCATGCTATATTTAGAATCATAGATATATTCCTAAAAATGCAAGTGATATACACAGAACATTATACATAATAGTTCCTGAAAAAAAAATCCATGGGGCTTTTTTAGCCTAATATCCATTTTATAGATGAGTAAATCAAAGTCTAGAAATGGTCATTCAGAAAATCCAAATGGTAATTCAAAAAGTCCAAAAAGTCTGTATAGAGTTGGGGTTAAAACAGAGATGCGGCCGGGCGCGGTGGCTCAAGCCTGTAATCCCAGCACTTTGGGAGGTCGAGACGGGCGGATCACGAGGTCAGGAGATCGAGACCATCCTGGCTAACACGGTGAAACCCCGTCTCTACTAAAAAATATAAAAAACTAGCCGGGCGAGGTGGCGGCCGCCTGTAGTCCCAGCTACTTGGGAGGCTGAGGCAGGAGAATGGCAAGAACCCGGGAGGCGGAGCTTGCAGTGAGCTGAGATCCGGCCACTGCACTCCAGCCTGGGCTACAGAGCAAGACTCCGTTTCAAAAAAAAAAAAAAAAAAAAACAGAGATGCACTTATTTTCTATTTCACTACCCATATTTTTTTTTCACAATATTGCACTACCTACTCTTAGGCAATTAGGAAGATTTTCAAATTAACATGTCTTCAGTGATAACAATATAAACTATTAAATGCAATGTGCCTTTTAATTATATCATAAGTTTACATTATGCCAAACACCTATTTTTTGTTTGTTTTCACTTAATGAGCTGCTTCAGTACTATATGACATAGATGACTCACACCTTTTCAAATAATCTTCCAGTCTCCGTAGTCATCCATGAATGGCAGGATGAGCACTTTTTTTAGGAACTTAAGTTATAATATACTACTATTGCAAAATACGTAGTCAGCATTATGTTTGTATTTCTTTTTATATTCTATATGTATCTATATTTCTGAGTGTACTGAAGAAAAATCAACATTAGGAAGATACAGGGATGAGGAGAAAATTTGCTAAGCTAATGCTACATAGGATACTTGCCAGTTGGTCACCTATATCTCCACATTAGTGTCTTAGTTAACGTGCAGATGCACTGTGCATTTTTAATTTTATATATAATTTTCAAGTGTATTATATTTTGTTCTTTGGTTACATGGCTCTTTATGTGTAAATTAGAGCATAATATCTGAATACTTGGGATTGCTAGAAGCACCTAATAAAACTGCAAATTATCTGTAGTTGTTTCCTAGGCTTCTTCTTTGAATTATGCCTTTTATCACACATAAGAGTTGCATCAGCCGGGCCCAGTGTCTCACGCCTGTAATTCCAGCACTTTGGGAGGCTGAGGCAGGACAATTGCTTAAACCTGGGAGGCAGAGGTTGCAGTGAGCCGAGATTGCACCACTGCACTCTAGCTTGGGTGACAAAAGCGAGACTCTATCTCAAAAAAAGAAAAAAAAGATATTTATTGAACACTTATAAGTATCAGACACTAGGAATATAGTATGAAAAAGATATTTACAGATAGGCTTAATTGAAAGATAAAAAAATTTATACAAATATTAACAATGGTCATACTGTTTACTTTGCTGTACATGTCTATATGTTTGAATATAAACCCATAATGTCTTTGCAATTAAGAAAAAATTATTAAGCTTAAAAATTATTAAGTTTATATATAAAGAAAACTGACTTCCACATTCTCTTTTATCTTTCATTTTTATACTCCATCCTTTCTTTGCCTTTCCCTCTCAAAGACTCATTTATAGTCTTAAGACTTTATGAATACAATTTTTTTTTATTTTTATTTTTTTTTTGAGGCGGAGTCTCGCTCTGTCGCCCAGACTGGAGTGCAGTGGCGCAATCTCGGCTCACTGCAAGCTCCGCCTCCCGGGTTCACGCCATTCTCCTGCCTCAGCCTCCCGAGTAGCTGGGACTACAGGCGCCCGCCACCTCGCCCGGCTAGTTTTTTGTATTTTTAGTAGAGACGGGGTTTCACCATGTTAGCCAGGATGGTCTCGATCTCCTGACCTCGTGATCCGCCCGTCTCGGCCTCCCAAAGTGCTGGGATTACAGGCTTGAGCCACCGCGCCCGGCCATGAATACAATTTTAAGTGAAGGACTCATTAGAAAAGAGAAGGATAACACATTTATATTATTGCTGCTTGCAAGTATTTCTATTAATTTATATTTATGAATTATTCATAGTATTAAAACTATGAAACGACACATTCTTGTTTTTCAAGGCATGTTTTTTAAAAATAAAATTAATCTTCTTTATTCTAGAATACTTTAACATTTCTCATGAATAAGGTAGTTTTTCTCTAAATCTATGTTTGCAAACCTAGGTGCACAATAAAATTACTCAAGGAGCTTTTAAAAATGTCTTGTCCTGGGCCCCACCTTTAGATATTTTAAGTCAGCCATTCTGGGGCCAATCTGGAAATCTATAGTTCTAGGCATTGTTCTCAGATTTGGGTGCTTAATAATTCCATTCTTTAGAAGTGATCCACCTCAGTATCTTTAAGCAAATTGTGAGGTGCATCTCTCTAAAAATTGACACAATTGAAGCTAAGTTGGTATCAGGGAAACTTACAAAATCATCTCTATCACTCTTTCTACATAGCTTGCATTGTTCTAAAAAGTACTCAGCAAAATTATGAAGATATTCTAGCTCCACATTTATGAAAGTCTCATAAAGAAAAATCCTTCTTTCGGCTGGGTACGGTGGCTCACAACTGTGATCCTAGCACTTTGGGAGGCCGAGGCAGGCAGATCACCTGAGATCGGGAGTTCGAGACCAGCCTGGCCAATGTGGCAAAATCCTGTTTCTACTAAAAATACAAAAATTAGCCAGGTATGGCGGTGGGCCCCTGTAATCCCAGCTACTCAAGGGGCTGAGGTCGGAGAATAGCTTGAACCCAGGAGGTGGAGCTTGCTGTGAGCCGAGATTGTGCCATTGCACTCCAGTCTGGGTGACAAGAGCAAAACTCCATCTCAAAAATATAAATAAGTAATAAATAAATAAATAAATAAATAAGAGATGCATCAATCCCACAGGATGATATTTTCTTAAAAATCATGCTTGTGGCTTTGTTTTTAAAAGATACAAATTATTTAAAATATTTGTAGTATGAGGTAGTCTTCATACTTTAGAAAGTACATGTATTTTGTAGCACTTTTAAATACATTGATCATTAAAATATTATTGTTAACTAACAATTATTGATAGAGATAAATGAACATAATATATAAATGCAATCCATGTTAGCAATTATAAATAGTATAATGGAGAACAGATATTTTTCATTCAATTATTTTGAAAGATATTCTAACGGGAGAAAATTTTTAATAAAGATGCAATTGAATAATAGTCTAATTTTATTTCATTAAGATTTTTTCTAAAGGTATAATTTGGATTTGAAAAAATAAATTGCTGGGTGCGGTGGCTCATGCCTGTAATCCCAACACTTTGGGAGGCCGAAGTGGGCGAATCACAAGGTCAGGAGTTCGAGACCAACCTGGCAAATATGGTGAAACCCCATATCTACTAAAAAACTACAAAAATTAGCCAGGCATGGTGGTGCATGCCTGTAGTCCCAGCTACTTGGGAGGCTGAAGCAGGAGAATTGCTTGAACCTGGTAGGCAGAGGTTGCAATGAGCCGAGATCACACCACTGCACTCCAGCCTGGGCGACAGAGTGAGACTTTGTCTCAAAAAGACAAAGAAGAAAAAATAAATTAACTGTAAGGGTGCATATAGACATGGAGAGATATAAAATCATAAAAGGCTGGAGATCAATCTTCTTTGAACATTTCTCTGTTATACAAAAAAAAAAAAAACCCTCACTATATTCTAGTCTATGTACTTATAAAAAAATAAAAACAGAATGTAGGATTCTTATCCCTAAGCTGAAAGCATTTTTATAACCTGCATTTTATATTTGTTCAGAGGGACTTCACAAATGTCCAAATACTTAAATGCACTATCTAATAAAAATACATGTTAAAAAAAGAGTATTGAGTAGGAGTACTCTGAATTCTCTGTTGCTTTAAACACCAGATATATAATTCTATCAATCTACATGATATATATACCACACTATACCATCTTTATAATCAAAGGGGCAAAAATACCATCTTTACAGTGTTTCTGTGCTGCAAAGCCTCTAAGAAGTTTTTGAGTTTTTATGATTTTATGTTATCATTTAGATGGTAGAATAAAGTAAGGTGAATATTTAAAAGTAGCATAACATCCTATTTTCTGTTTATCCTATTCATCCTCATAATAAAACAGCTAATACATTCTGAAATATTTCAGGTTGTCAAGAAAGTTTATTTTTCACTGTGTTGACGTAAGTTGTTTCAGAGGTGCCTATCAAGACAAAACTAGGAAAAACGAGTCAAATTTATGTTAAAAATACTGTAACTCAGAATAGGAATATACAAAGGCTGTAAGTCCAAATATGATTGATACAGTATTCTTTAATCTTTATTATCCTTTGAAATACAGATCCTAGATAATACCTGTTAAAAATTTGATGAATCAATTATTCACGTTTTTCTAATTACTGAACATTTTTCCCTGTAAACTTGCTATATTTATCACCATAGAAGAACTGTTTCTAATACTCGCATGAAACAAAATCATCCCAAATAATCTGTTCTTCTAAATTTTTCAGTTTCTTCCAATTTAGTTACACTTATAAATAAATTCATCTGCTCTCCACAAGTAGCATATGCTTTCAAAGGACAAAATTTCTTGACTGTAAACATTCTCTAAACACCAGAAAAATACTTACTAACATTTATACAGGCAAGTGATTTGGAAATGAAAAATTTCTGTGTGACAGAATGTATATTTAGAATAAAGTTTTTATAGTTTTGATTTGCTTTCTATATTCAAAAGCTATGTCGCACAATCACACATACAGATCTACTCCCACTGTTCTCCCTTGATAATATCTAGACATTCTTTGTGATCTCATGTGTTAGAGTTCATCTCAAAGCATAGGAAATTTGAGTTTTGTTTGGTTTGTTTTATTGCATTTTTTATTTTATTCAGTGTTTAAATTACGTCTCTTGGAGGATGGGGAAAGATTAGTCAACAGGTACAAAGTTACAATTAGATAGAAATGAGTTCTGGTGTTGTGTTGCCCAGAAGGGTGATGATGGTTATTATCGACAGTGAGGTATTGTATTCTACAAAATAGCTTGAGGATAGGCTTTTGAATGTTCTCACATAGAGGAATGATAAATGCCTTATACAACATACATATCAAAACATCAAATTGTATCTCTAAATTATGTGCAATTACAATGCATCAATAAAAACAAGACTCATACAGTAATCACAGCTTAAATGAACGAAAGAAAAAGCTCAAAACCATAAGTAGAGCATCAGACTAGGAGATATGTTTGTAAGGCAATGTTAACTTATTTTTCAGGCTATCAAGGTGTCAGCACTGTAATTAAGGAAGAGCAGCAAAAAGGCTTCCCTGTCCTCAAATTAAAGCTATAAGTATTTATTGAGCATCCAACTTTAGCGTCATGATTAATTTCTTCTGTGGAAGTCTCTAAGAATGTTTCAACAAACCATTTGCTGGACTTGTAAATCAGAGGATCTACATTATGTCAAGTTTGTCTTTACAATATTCCTAAATTTTATTTATAAGTGGCAAAAAACTGAAATCTCTCTATAGTGAAATATTATATTCACAGAATAAGTGATTAGATTAACCACAAAGCTGTTATGAACATTTCCTGAATTGCGTTTATTTTGAGCCTGTATCAGATACATTGATCCACATAAAAATAGTACCAATGCATTTTCTTATGAGTTCATCATTAATTATCATGGTGAAGACAATCTACGGATTCATATTAAACATGAGACAAAATGAAACTGTTTAGACTTATTTTTCTTTTACTTTGTGAAAGCCATAACATTTTTGGTTTGGGATTATAATCATCTTATACAGTAATTATAAGACAATTCTGCAACCCCACGGGAAATGGTACTAATATATTAGAATTATAGACAACAAAAAAGAAAAAAGATGTAAAGGGACGAAGAGGGAAGAAGAGAAGAATGGAGGAAGAAAATTACTGGTAGAAATAATTCAGGGCATGTCAGAAAAAAGTGGAAGAAAAAACTCACTGTTATATCTTTTTAACCTAGGCTGTCTGGATAAATTAACATTTTGTATATGCATACATTTTATGAACAATATAAAATATTTATTACATATAAGTAAGACTTATTTTGGCCAAATATCATAAGGAAACTGAAAAATAACAGTGACTCAAACCCCAGAAGCAATAAAGGACAGAAAAAAATATAAACTTTGTTACACAAAATTTAAGAAGAGTTTATACAACAACAACAAAAAGGAAGAATTCAAAGGGCAAATAACACATTGAGGCCATTTTGGTAGTATCCTTAAAATATCAAAGTTCTAAAAATAGTGTCAAAACTTCCCAAAGTCTTGTAGAAGAAATAGCAAAACTTATAAATAAACAAGTCATATAAATACAAATGATCCTCATACCAATGTGTGTGTGATAAGCTTTAACTATAAAAACAAATTTGATGAAAAAAATAGCATTTGGGATGTCTTGAGCATTTACTACATACCAGGCCATTAAGCACCTTGCAGAAACTGTTTTTTATATTCCTCAATCTTACAAGATTGGTACTATTCACATGCACGTTTTACAGTAGAGAAAACTATAGTCCAGAGAAGATATTTCATAAGCTTGACCAAATTTAAAATACAAGGAATATGACATTTGAAATACAAGAAATCTCCTTATATTTGATTTGTTCAAAAGTCCCTCATGTAGAAAAGATAGAGTAACTATACTTTTACCTATTCCTTCCACAGAGTACAGCTAAAATTCCTGGACCTTACATATAAATCAAACAAAAGCATACCCTGAGAGGGAAGAAAAGAAGGCAGACTGCTTAGAGACCTTGGGACCTATGGAATGATAGGACAGGCAGTTCCCCTTGGTTTATTTTATCTCATATATCACAGACTCAATATATGCTGAAGAAGTCATTCAACCAGTAAACACCAATGTGTGAAGGCAAAAACAAAGAAACAAACTAAAAGCAAGAGAAACGCATTTTCTTTTCCTAAAACACCAAGCTGGAAGGGCAAAAAACTATTCATACAATGACCATTCTCTTCATGCCCCACACCACAGAAACACCTGCAACCACCATTTCCTCCCTTTGCCTGCAAAGGCCTGGCTAGCATACATCATCCATGTCCATGCATGTCCTGCTTTAATAAATGCTCCAATTGACCCCTCAGCCTATGGAGGTGGTGTCCAAAGAGACAGAGTGACAAGCAAACTTTTTATCCCCAACAAGTGGTAATGAGTTCTGCTACCTTTGTCCCAAAGTATTATTTCCCAAAGGTGGGAGGGGAAGTCCAGTCGCTGGTCAGGGTCACCCACCAGACTTAGAAAAGCAACAGCAAAGAAACCTTCTATCCAATGCTAGTTTTGAATGCTTGTAAATGTCTCTTGATGAAATGTATTTATACAAAAAAGTAAAAAACGTAATCCATATTTAGTAATTACTAAGGTTTCTATGTTGTTATGTACAAACCTTTTAAAATTTTGTTTTAAAAAGCAACGATTAGCTACTTTGATTGGTATATTGTGGGGAATGTATGTGTGTGTGTATATATATGTATGCTCATGCAAATTCACACAAATATATATGTAAATATATTTATAAGACTTTTAGAAGTCTCAAGACTGTCATATATGAATATAACTATCTTAATGATATGTAAACGGATGGTTGTGGTTTTAAATAAATTTTCAAGTGCTCACATCATGCATGGATTTAAAAACCACCTTATATCAACTATCTCTAATGGAGGAAAACATGAGTTGTACTTTGTAAAACTATTTTGGTTATTCAAGAAGTGGCTCATGTAATAATGAAGAATTGGATGGGAAAGATGAATGTAAGAGATGTATTAATGATTTTGCATGAACTGTAGTCATAGACAAAAGCAATATGACAAACAATATATTATACCTGCTATCATGTTATTATTGCTAGTATTTTTTCCTAAAATATATTTTCCCATACTAGAAAGTAATTTCTGTAAGCTCCAAATTACACCTTCTTCATTTTTTTCCTTTCTAATGTATACAGTTAGGACCTAATAAATGCATATAATGAATATACTAATTCATTTTCTTTGATAAAAGTGTCATTTGAACTTAATAAGAAACAACAACAATAAAGTTCTTTTACTTCTAAGGATAGCACCAAGCTAGGAGCCTGGGTACTTGTTGCAGGTTCCCCAAGTACAGAGCAAAGCATCTAGTCCAATTCCTAGTAACGTGGGTGTGCAGGAAGTGTGCAGTGAAGAAGATAGCTCTGACTGCTAAGGAGATTGCTCTTGGCATTCTTCTATGCCTTGATCATCCTTAAGGGTAGGCCAGCTTCTAGGGATTGGCATCTACCTCAAATAGGAGTCACCTAGAACATTATAGAAGTCACTAGAATGGGGAAAGGAAGGCTAGAAGGACTCAAAGAACCAAACTAACCCTCATCGCTATTCTGCAAAGAAGAGCCACAGTCTGTCTGTAAGTATGTGCTGTGTGTGGGAAAGATTTTTAGAATAGACTTCAGAAAACCTGGACCCTGTTATTAGTCTCTGAGCCTTCTTCATCTATACAATCAACTGACTGAATTAAGAAATCTCAGAAGTTCCTTTTTGCTTTGGCATTCTTTGGAATTGGGATGATTTCTATTAATCAGAATACTAACCACCACTTGTTAGATACTCATTGTGTGTTTGACATGATGTTACGTACATTATTCTTTTATTTAGGCCTCGTAATAGCCCTATGAGGTAGATACTCTTATTATCATTTCATGTTTTACAAAAAGGAAGGCCACACAGCGGTTAAGGGGTACAGTTGAGGCTCAAACCCAGATCTGTCTAAATCAAAGACCTGCTTCTTTACTATTATTATTTGATTAGTATATTTACATATTTATTTTTTAAATAATTTATTGAAGTGAAATTTACAAAATACCAAACCAGTCATTTCAAACTGAGTAACTGAGTGACAATTAGTACATTCACAATGTGTAGAATCACCACCTCTATCTAACTACAAAACATTTTGGTTTCTCCAGAGTAAAAAGCTATACCTTAATCAGTTTCTTCACATTACTCCTTACCTCAGACCCTGGTAACCACCAATGTGCATTCTGTCTCTACGGATTTAACTATTCTGGCTATTTCATACAAATAGAATCATATAATATGCATGGTTTAAAAATAGTTGAATAGGGACTGCTCCTCCAGGACCCGGGAGACACAATACTGTGAGTTCCCCAACTGTGTAAGCGAGAAAGGGAAATTCTCCTCTCCGGAACACACACCCCCACTGGGGAAACTGAAAGTCTGTTTGCTGGAGAAGTTTCCAAACTTACCTGGAGCCGAGCAAAATACTGTGGTAGAAGAAGCAGTGGGAAAGGTCCTGGGAGCTTGCTGGGTCCCCAAGCAGACCATTCCTGCCTGGCACCACAGGGATCCTCCTGGAGGGTAGCCAGAGGAGCAGGGACAAACGCCACAGGGTGAAGGAAGTTTCCAGCTGAACTGAGTATCAATTAGAACCCTGCGAGAAGCTTCCTGGCCAGAACTCAGGGGAGGATGCAAATCTGGTGTGCAGACTCCATAGGCAAAGGCAAGAACCAAGCCCTTTGCTTTCACAGTGGGGAAGTGGGTAGCCTGGGGCAAGTTCTCAAACTAGACTTACCCACCACCTGGAAACAGACTCAACTCCAGGCTGTTAGAGAAGGCATGGTGGGAGTGAAACCGGCCCTTCAGTTTGTGTGGGAGCTGGGTGAGGCCTGTGACTGCTGGCTTCCCCCAACTTCCCTGACAACCTGCATGACTCAGCACAGGCAGCCATAATCCTCCCAGGTACACAACTCCATTGACCTGGGAACCTCATCCCCATCCCCTACAGCAGCTGCAGCAAGACCCGCCCAAGGAGAGTTTGAGCTCAAACATGCCTAGCCCTGCCCCAATCTGATGGGCTTTCCCTATTCACCCTAGTAGCTGAAGACAAATAGCATATAATCCTGGGAATTCTAGGGCCCCACCACCACCAGTTCCTCTCCATCATACCACAGCTGATGCTCTGTGGAAAGCACCACCTCCTGGCAGGAGGCCAACCAGCACAAAAATAGAATATTAAACCACCAAAGCTAAGGACCCCCACAGAGGCCATTGCACCCCACCATCACCTCCACTGGAACAGGCACTGGTATCCACAGCTAAGAGATCCATAGACGGTTCACATCACAGAACTCTGTGCAGACAATCCCTAGTACCAGCTCAGAGCTGGGTAGACTTGCTGGTTGGCTAGACTCAGAAGAGAAATAACAATCACTGCAGCTAGCTCACAGGAAGCCACATCCATAGGAAAAGGGGGAGAGTACTACATCAAGGAGACAGCCCATGGGATAAAAGAATCAGAACAACAGCCTTGAGCCTTAGACCTTCCCTCTTAGAGCCTACCCAAATGAGAAGGGACCAGAAAACCAACCCTGGTAATATGACAAAACAATGCTCTTTCATACCCCCCAAAAATCACATTAGTTCACCAGCAATGGATCCAAACCAAGTAGAAATCCCTGATTTACCTGAAAAAGAATTCAAGATGTTAGTTATTAAGCTAATCAGGGAAGCACCAGAGAAAGGCAAAGCCCAATGCAAGGAAATGCATATATATTAGACCTAGGCTATAATATAAACTCCAAAAGTTTTACAAGAATTAAAATCTTCCAGGGTGTGGTCTTTAAACACATTAGAATTAATATGAAAAATTAACAAAACAT
Organism: Trachypithecus francoisi; assembly: GCF_009764315.1. Lineage (NCBI taxonomy): Eukaryota > Metazoa > Chordata > Mammalia > Primates > Cercopithecidae > Trachypithecus > Trachypithecus francoisi. The sequence continues at coordinate 172,030,737 of NW_022681454.1, read as the reverse complement.
AGTATCTTTAATACAAACTAGCAAACCTAGAGGAAATAAATTCCTGGAAACATACAATCTCCCAATATTAAACCAGGAAGAAACTGAATCCCTGAACAGACCAATAATGATTTCTGGACCAGATAGATTCACAGACAAATTCTACCAAGTGTATAAAGAAGAGCTGGTACCATTCCTGCGGATATTGTTCCAAACAGTTAAGGAGGAAGGACTCCTCTATAACTCATTCTACAATGAAAGCATTACTCTAATAATAAAAACAGACAGAGACACAACAATAAAAGAAGACTTCAAGCCGATATCCTTGATGAAAGTGGATGCAAAAATTATCAACATAATACTAGCAAACCAAATCCAGCAGCACATCAAAAAGCTCGTGGATAGGAAAAATCAATACTGTTAAAATGAACATACCGCCTGTTTGGACGAACGGAGGCAAGATGGTGCACTTCCGGGTTCTTCTTCACCAACTTTTCCCGCCGGCGCGAAAATGCAGCCGGCGACCCTGGACGGTGCAGACCAACTACGCATGCGCCAGGTGACGTCAATCCGAAGAGACCAAGATTTACCTGGTTGCACCTGTGGAACACCCCCTGACACGCCCGTGCCCCGCCTATTGCCCTCCCACTCCTAGAAAAGCTGCTCCGGAGGGACGCCACGCGTGGCTTTCTCATAGCCCCACTCCTGTAGGTATGTCGGGACTGTGGGAACTCCGCTCAAGAGCCCCACCGGGGGACTCTGTTGGCCTTCTTTGCCGGAGGCCGACAGACCTCTTCCCCACACCTTAGGTGACCAAAATAAACTTGCAGTTTTGCTCCTACACTTGCCTACTCGCTGGTTCTTTTGTGCCCGCTCTGGTGGTCTTAGAAAAACAAATTAGTTGGTGCCGAAGACCCGGGAGGAGACCCCTCCTCAGGCCTCTAAGGGTTGAGGAACCTCCTCCTGCTCCCACGCGGCAGACGGACCAGGACCTGAGACCCGCTTCCCTCACTCTCACGGCCTCTCTGGGGTAAGTGCCCTTGTCTCCTCTTTACCTCCCTCGGCCAAAAATCCTGCACAGGTCCGAGGTCCATTTTGAGCCACCAAGTGGCTGGGGAGACCCTTTCGGGACAGAGACGTCCGCCTGAAGGTAATCTCCACTTTGGCTCCATGAGCCTCCAGTCTGTCTCTGCTGGTTCCAAAGGACGCTTTGAAGCCAGGCAGGGATCCATTTCCATTTCCATTGTGTCCATTGTGTCGGTAAAGAGGACACAAATGGGAAACCCCCAGTCCAAATTTCCAAAGAGCACCCCCTTAGGGTGCCTCCTAGCCAATTTAAAAACCTTACAGCTCGAACAAGACCTTAGGAGGAAGCGGTTAATTTTCCTTTCCACTGTGGCGTGATCGACCTCAGCAATTTCTGCCGGCGGCTAGGCAAGTGGTCCCAAATTAATTACGTACAAGGCTTTTCGGCCTTAAGCTCTCGTCCCTATACTCCTCCTCCTCTCCCCACCCCCTCCCTTCCTGCCCAGACTCCTCCTTCCTCCTCCTTATCTACTAGTAATCCACTCGGTCCCGTGCCTCCTTCGGGGCCCCCAACTGGCTGTCTTGAGTCCCCTATCTGTGCCCACACCCTCCTACAGTGTTAGCACCTTTGCGAGAGGTAGCTGGGGCGGAGGGGGTAGTCAGAGTACATGTCCCTTTTTCATTGGCCGATCTTTCCAAAATTGAGAAGCGTTTAGGTGATTTCTCAGCTAATCCTACCATCTACATAAAGGAATTTAGATACCTTTGTCAGGCCTATGACTTAACTTGGCATGACCTCCAGGTTATCCTAACCTCCACCCTAAACCCCGAGGAGCAAGAGCGCATCCTTGCGGCCGCCAGGCAGCACGCCAACCAACTACATTTAACTGATGCCGCCATCCCACTGGGGGAGCAAGCAGTCCCCTCAGCAGACCCAGACTGGAACTACCAAGCAAACCAGCCTGGGCGCCGTAGGCGAGACATAATGGTTCAGTGTTTGTTGGCCGGTATGCAAGCAGCCTCAAACAAAACTGTGAATTTTAACAAATTAAAAGAAATTCAAAATCCAGAAGAAAATCCAGCCGCATTCTTAAATAGGCTGACTGAGGTTCTAACCCAATATACCCGGTTAGATCCAGCTTCCCCCACAGGGGCCACCATTTGGCATCTTATTTCATTTCTCGATCAGCTCCTGACATTCGTAAGAAACTTCAAAAGGTAGAGGATGGTCCTCAGGCACCAATACAAGACCTGGTTAAATTAGCCTTTAAGGTCTATAACTCCAGAGAGGAGACGGCTGAGGCAGTGCGACAGGCATGCCTCAAACAGAAGGCCCAGCTCCTAGCAGCGGTTTTACAGCCTAGTCATAACCCCAGGCCAGAGAGCACACAGCCCACAGACTCCAAGGCTACGAAAGGAGCCTGCTATAAGTGCGGCAAGGCAGGACACTATGCCAACAGGTGTCCGCAAGGTCCCCGAGCCCCAACGCAGCCTTGCTATAAGTGCAAGGTGTCAGGACATTGGGCCAGTGAATGTCCTAACCCTCGTCCACCAGCAGCCCCCTGCCCTGCTTGCCAGCAGGGAGGACACTGGAAGTCTGATTGCCCCACCCTGAGAACAGGTGCTGCGTCTCCACGTGACCCCCTTTCCCAGGATCCTGGGAGCTCCTTCCACCTCCTCCATCTGGACGATGACAACTGAAGGTGCCGAGACTCGGGGACCCCCATCACCCTCGCCGAGCCGTGGGTAACTCTCCTGGTAGTGGGTAAGACAATCAATTTTTTAATCAACAGCGAGGCTACCTATTCTGTTTTGCCGTCCTTCTCTGGACCTAGCCTTCCATCCAATATCTCTGTAGTAGGAGTAAGCGGAAAGCCATCCACTCCACAAAAACTCCACTCCTTAATTGCTGCCTGGCCAACAACTACTCTGCACACTCGTTCCTCATTCCCACCTAAAAGGGCCCCTACCGAAAGCAATCAGTGGAAATCAGTTTGGCTTTCCCCCACTCGCCTCAAACTTACTAAATTTTCTTAACTATCTCATACTCCTCAACCTTGCTGGGACCTTCCTTCTGGGTTTTGCCCCTATTCCAACAAATGCTTCCATTCCTCATTCCTATACTAATACTGTGCCTTATTTTATTCTTCATCCATACGTCCAAATGCCAACCATGGGCCCCGACCTTAATGACGCCCCTTAACAGCAGGAAGTAGCCAGACAGACCACGGCGCCCCTTATCACTATTACCAATAAAAGATTGGACAGTTGGGATGAACGGAGGCAAGATGGTGCACTTCCGGGTTCTTCATCACCCCCCCAACTTTAACCCCGCGTGCGAAAATGCAGCCGGCGACCCGGGAAGGTGCAAACCAACTAGGCATGCGCCAGGTGATGTCAATCCGAAGAGACCAAGATTTACCTGGTCGCACCTGCGGAACGCCCCCCGACACGCCCGTGCCCCGCCTATTGCCCTCCCACTCCTAGAAAAGCCGCTCCGGAGGGACGCCACGCGCGGCCTTCTCACAGCCCCACTCCTGTCGGGATGTCAGGACTGTGGGAACTCCGTCCGAGAGCCCCACGGGGGGACTCTGTCGGCCTTCTTTGCCGGAGGCCGACAGACCTCTTCCCCACACCTTAGGTGACCAAAATAAACTTGCAGTTTTGCTCCTACACTTGCCTACTCGCTGGTTCTTTTGTGCCCGCTCTGGTGGGCTTAGAAAAACAAATCACCGCCCAAAGCAATTTACAGACTCAATGCTATTCCAGTCAAACTACCAAGGATATTCCTCACAGAAAAAAAAAAAAACTATTTTAAAATTCATATGGTACCAAAACAGGGACTGAATAGCCAAAGTAATATTGAGAAAAAAAGATAAAAGCTGGAGGAATGACATTATCTGACTTCAAACTATAGTATAAGGGTACAGAATCCAAAACATAATGGTACTGGTACAAAAACAGACACATAGACCAATGGAACCAGATACCCCCAAATAAAGCCACACATACCCATAGTCATCTGATCTTCAACAACCGTGACAAGAACCAAAAACAAGCAATGGGGAAAGGAATCAATATTCAATAAATGATACTGGAATAACTGGCTACCTGTATGCAAAAGACAGGAATTAGACCCTTTCCTGACACTGCATACAGAAATCAACTCAAGATGGACTGGAGATTTAAACGTAAAACCCCAAGTATAAAAACCAGGAAGATAACCTAGAAAATAACATTCTGGACATAGGCTCTGGCAAAGATTTCATGACAAAGACACCAAAAGCAATTCCAACAAAAACACAAATTGACAAGTGGGACCTAACTAAACTAAGGAGCTTCTGCACAGCAAGAGAAATTACCAATAGAGTAAACAGATAACCTACAGATTGGGAGAAAATACTTGCAAACTATGCATCTGATAAAGATCTACTATCCAGAATAGGTAAGAAACAAGCAAACTAACAAGCAAAACCCAAATAGCCCCATAAAAAAAGAAGGCAAAGGTCATAAACAGACACTTTTCTAAAGAAGACATACACATAGCCAACAAGCATATAAACAAATGCTCCACAGCACTAATCATTAAATAAATGCAAATTAAAACTGCAATGAGATACCATCTCACACCAGTCAGAATGGCTGTTACTAAAAAGTAAAAAAAATAACAGATGCAGGGGACATTGTGGTATTAAGGGAATACTTACATACTGCTGGTAGGAATTTAAATTAGTTCAGTCATTGTGGAAAGCAGTTTGATGCTTTCTCAAAGAACTTAGAACTACCATTGGACCCAGAAATCCAGTTATTGGGTGTATATCCAAAGGAGTATCAATCGTTCTACCATAAAGACACATTCACATGTGTGTTCACATTATTCACAATAGCAAAGACATTTGAATCAACTGAAATGCCCATCAATCTTAGACTGAATAAAGAAAATGTGGTACATATACACTATGGAATACTATGCAACCATAAAAAAGAATGAGATAATGTCCTCTGCAGCAACATGGATAGAGCCAGAGGTCATTATTCTAAGTGAACTAATGCAGGAACAGAAAACCAAACACCACATATTCTCATTTTTAAGTGGGAGCTAAACATTGAGTACACATGGACACAAGGAAACAACAGACAGCTAATGTTATTCGTAAGAACATTCTTTATTTTAAATACATATATCGGAGATAAATAAAGACAAAATCTGAGATCTGACTTCCCACCACAAGAATCTGCGAAAACAGAAAATCAACATGCAGGAAGTAGAAGGAAGAAAATAATAAAGAATAATTAGAAACAAATGAAATACAAAATAAAATACAATAGAACAAATGAACAAAAACAACTTGATTTTTTCGCAAGATTAGTAAGATGGATAAACACACAAAAAGACTCACAATGAAAAATGTGCAAATACATATCATCAATTACAAAAATATAAAAAAGTGAAATGAGACAAACTGCAAGAAAAGAATGAATTGCAACACACTGTGTGGACATATAAAAGATAATATAAAGAACAACTTTAAATAAAAAAGTTTATCTTTTTTGTGCAATAGAAAAAATTTCTTAAAAACATATACAACTTACCAATATTGACAAACATACAAAATATGAAATCTGAAGTATGCAATATGTTAAAGAATTTAAAGCTATTAATAAGTAATAAATTTTCTAAAAATATTTAAAAATAAGTACTTATTTTGACTTTAAATTCAGGGGTACAAGTGCAGATTTGTTACGTAGATAAACTTGTGTCATGGAGATTTTGTTGTATAGATTATTTAATCACCCATGTATTAAGTCTAGCACCCATTAGTTATTTTTCCTATCCTCTCCCACCTTCCACTCTCCACATTCCAAAAGGTCCCACTGTGTACTGTTCCCTTCTATGTGTCCATGCATTCTCATGATTTAGTTTCCACTTACACTTTTCTGTCCTGCATTAGTGATGACAGCCACAGGCCATCCACATTGACTGCTGCCATCATGCTGGTTACAGCAAGGAGGGCCAAGTGGTGGTGGCAGGAGCAGCTGCATGAGTAGCAGTGGCGGTGGTGGGACCCCTGCACCCCACATCCCCTGTGTTCCGCATCCCCGAGGTAGCCTACTGCACTGCTCCTACCCTTGCCCAGTTGGGCAGGCCCTACCCGCAGACCCGGAGCCTCCACTACCCCGAATCCTTGCCCCACATCACTGCTGTCACCTGCGGCCGCTGGGGGAGGGGGCAGGGAGGATGTGAACAGTCCCTGGAGCCTGCCCCTGGGAGCCCCCCAGAAACTGCCATGATGGGGGCCACTGCCATGAGGCCAGGCCAAGTCACTCGCTGACAGAGAAGCAGTGCAGTCAGGCATAGGGCAGGGAAGGAAGAGGCGGAGCTCTACCCAGGGTGGCACTGTGCTCCACAGAGCCAATGGGAGCTGAGAACAAGCAAGGAACCCCACCTCTTCCCAGTTGGTGGAGTAGGAGCTCCCCAGACAGAACTGCAGCCTCCCAAGCTGCAATTGCCACCCGGGCATCTCTGCACTCGTCAGCCAGGAGCAGGCAGGAGCCCCACCCTCCCAGGCACAGCTGCAGCCACCCAAGCCTCAGCTGTGGACCCAGGCATCTCTGCACTCTCAGGGGCCTGGAAAGGCCCCCTTTCACCTTCAGGCTCAGAAGTGTCTGTTTCTGCTTCCTGGTTGCTCCCCACTTCTGGTACAGGCTTGGATCCTGGAGCAAGGATGGGGCCAAGTCTGTGTGTCATTGCAACCTGGCCAGTTGTGTGTATGCTTGGGGCACTCCTGACATGTCAGCTCCCTGCCACCTTGGCCACCTCCAGACTTTGGGCACCAAGGAGCATGGAAGGGAGGCCAAGGAGGGGCTGAGGGCAGCTTGGCACTGGCCTGCAGGCACCCCTTGGCACAAACAGCTTGGATACCACAAAGGGTAACAGGATACAGACAAGCTCCTGGGTGGAAGAGGGCAGGTCTCTGGTGAAGCCCCATCTTCAAGCTGGGGAAAGCCTGAAGCCCCCACAGACTGGAGTGGGAATGCGTGATACTTTTCCCTGGGTCTGCCCATGGCCATCCATGGACCAGTCAGCACCCACTTCCTCTCCTCTGAGGCCCATAAAAATCTCAGACTCAGCCAGACTCAAAGAGAGCATGGGGAGTGGATGGGGAGACAACAGGATGACCAGCTGCAGAGAGAAAGTGAGGAGGCTGCAAAGGAGCAGTTGCAGAGAGGAGCTACCTTGTCCACTGAGAGCTGAAAAAGATGACAGGTTGACCAGCTGCAAAGAGGAGCTACCCTCTGTGCTCTCTGAGAGCTGAACACTTGTTGGGATGACCTGTCTAGCAGAGGGGAGCTACACTCTGTGCTGAGAGCTGAACGCTCGTTGAAACACCCTGGCTATGGAGAGAAGCTGCCCACTCTGGGTCTCCTCTGAGCTGTTCTATTGGTCAATAACATGCCTCTTTGTCTTCTCACCCTCCACTTGTCTGTGTACCTCATTCTGCCTGGACACAAGACAAGAACTTGTGATCCACTGAACGGTGAAGCTAAAAGAGCTGTAACATAAACAGGGCTGAAACATGCCCCTTGCTCACCGTATTGCGGGTGAAGAGGAGAGAAGAACTATGACCCTTTGGGGAGCCCAGACCTGGGAGCTCCCTGAGCCAGGGCTGTTACTCTCTCTTTGGGGCTCTGCAGTTTCTGGTGTCTTCAAGCTTCCAAGTGCTACCACGTTCCGCGGTGCTAGCCCGGCTGGCACCTGGAGCTGCTTGCCCTGTGTCAGCAGCCAGTGTGTCTGACTGTGCACAGTGGCTGGACTCCTTGCTTGCTCACACACTCCTCACCACTCAATACCTGACTCACTCTCTCCCTTGGAGGCGTAGGATCCGGGCCAGTAATGTGAGCTGAGCCTAGCCTGCCAGGCGGAGTGGGTGGAACAAGCCCAGAAAGCCCAAGCAAAACTTGAGCAAAGGTACCACAGGCCGCAGAGATTTTCAGCCAGAAAAGTCACACCCCAAACATCCAGTAGCATTAGTTTGCTAAGGATAATGGCCTCCAGCTCCATACATGTCCCTGCAAAGGACATGATCACATTCGTGTTTTATGGCTGCATAGTAGTCTGTGTATGTGTGTATGTATGCATGTGTGTATATATGTACATTTTCTTTATCCGGCATATCATTGATGGGCATTTAGGTTGATTCCATGACTACTACTGTGAATTGTATCGCAGTGAATACACGCGTGACTGTCTTTTTAATACAATAATTTCTATCCCTTTGAGGATGTGCCCAGCAATGGGATTGCTGGGTCAAATAGTATTTCTGTTTTTAGGTCTTTGAGGAATTGCCACACTGTCTTCCACAATGGTTGAACTAATTTATACTCTCACTACAAGTATATAAATGTTCCTTTTTCTCCAGGATCTCACCAGCATTTGTAATTTTTTGACTTTTTAATAGTAGCCATTCTGACAGAGGTGAGATGGTGTCTCACTGTGGTTTTGATTTGCATTTCTCTAATGATCAGTGATGGTAAGCTTTTTATCATATGATTGTTCACCACATGCATGTCTTTTTCTTGAAAAGTGTCTGTTCATGTCCTTTTAATGTTTTTTTTTTTTTCTTGTAAATTTAAGTTACTTGTAGAAGCTGGATACCAGACCTTTGTTGGATGCACAGTTTGCAAAGATTTTCTCCCCTTCTCTATGTTGTCTGTTTACTCCGTTGATAGTTTCTTTTGCTGTGGAGAAGCTCTTTAGTTTCTTTAGATTTTGTTTGTCAGTTTTTACTTTTGTTGCAGTTGCTTTTGGCTTCTTTATTGTGGTGTCTTTGCCCCTGAGTATGTACTGAATGGTATTGCCTCGGTTGTCTTCCAGGGTTTTTATAGTTTGGGGTTTTACATTTAAGTTTTTAATTCATCTTGAGTTAATTTCTGTATATGTTGTAAGGCAGGGGTTCACTTTCAGTCTTTGGCATATGGCTAGCCAGTTATCCCAGCACCATTTATTGAAGAGGGAACACTTTCTCCATTGCTTGTTTTTGTCAGGTTTGTCAAAGATCAGTTAGTTGTAGGTTTGCAGTCTTATTTCTGGGTTCTCTATTCTGTTCCCTTGTTCTATGTTTCTGTTTTTGTACCAGTACCATGCTGTTTTGGTTACTGTGGCCTTGTATTGAGTTGGTGCAAAAGTAATTGCTGTTTTGCCATTACTTTTAATGACAAAACCCACAATTTTGCACCAACTTAATACTATAGTTTGAAGTCGGATGGCATGATGCCTCCAGCTTTGTACTTTTTGCTTAGGATTGCGTTGGCAATTTGGGCTCTTTTTTGGTTCAATATGAATTTTAAAGTAGTTTTCTCTAGCTCTGTGAAGAATGTCAATGGTAGTGTAATAGGAATAGCATTGAATCTATAAACTGCTTTGAACAGTATGGCCATTTTAATTCAAGTAACAACTGATATTTCTTTCCCAAATCTTTTTCTGAGGCTGTCTTTATCATAATATAATAAATAAGTAACCAAGGACATTACAAGAAAGAAAAATTACCAATTGATCTCCTTTGTGTAATTAGATGTGTATGTATATATCCTAAACAGAAGATGAGTGGAGTTTATCTTAGAAATGTGAGGCTGATTTAATATTTGAAAAGTAATTATTATAATGTACCTACCACATTAACAAGAAAGTGAGAAATATATATAATTATTTTAATGTATATGGGAAAAATTGATAAAATGTAACAACCATTCATGATACAGACTCCTTGCAAACCAAGAATAAAATGAATCTTTTTTAACTTTGTGAAGAAATAACACAAAACCTATGGTAAATATCAAATTAAATGATAAAAATATTTAAATATTTCTCTCACAGATAAGAAAATAACGACATCTGCCCATTGTTACTGTTTCATGCAACACTATGCTGGTGGTCAAAGACAGTGTAATAAGACAAGATAAAATTTAAGGTATAAAAACTGGAAAGAAAGAACTAAAACGGCCATTATTTGCCAATTACAGAAAGATATAATTTTTAAAAATTATATGAAAATTTACGAATTTAGCAAAGTTTGTGGGTAAACCTCAAGAAACAGATCAGTTTTATTTCTATATCTAAAAAAACTAGAAAATTAATTTGCATTATTTAAAGCATTATTTTCACTGTTACAAAGAGACATTAAATACCTCAGTACAGTTGATAAAAGTTTGGCAAGAAGCTTAAAACCACAAAACCATTTTGAGAAAACATTTAAAAACCTATAAAAGTATGAACATGTAGTGTATATGTTTTTAATGCTATACAGATATCATATGTTTCTAAGCTGATCTGTATTTTCAGTCATATCCCTATTTAAATACCAGCCACTTTGTGGGGAAACAGATGATTGACAAGCACACCTAAAATTTACATAAAAGAGCAAATGGCCAAGAATATCCACAGCTGTCACAAAGACCAAAACAAGGATTTACACTATTGGAGATCAAGACAAAAGAGCCGAGAAATAGAACTTGAAATGCACATCCACCTGACACATGATAAAGGCTATATTAGAATTCTGCAGGGAAACTAGAAACATTTTATTAAATCTATATAGCTTAATTAGATATCCTTTTTAAAAACATATCTTAATCCCTATGTTATACTATATCCAGAACATAGATATTTAACATATTAAGAGATAAACCTATAAAGCTATAAAAGAAAACAAAGATGCACATCTTCATGATTTTGATGTAGGCAAAGTTTTGTCAAAGACAAAGGACTAATGTAAGTATAAAAATGATACACTGTACTACAGTGAGATGTGTATTCATCAAAGTACATTAGATGGAAGTAATGGCAAATCAGAATACGAAGAGAGATATTTACAATACACATTCGCCAAGAGATACATATACTCAGAATATATAAAAAGGGATTTTAAGAGCAGTTATGAAATGACAGCCTGTCTCCAAAGAAAAATGGGCAAAAACGGAAACAAGTAATTCACAAGAGATTATTCAAATGGACAATAAATGCATAAAAATATGCCCTTACCTTTCCTAGTAATGAGGCAAAAGCAAATAAGAGATAATGCTACATTCCCAGCAGAATCACTAAAATAATGAAGAGATTGAAAGATAAGGTCAGGACAGATTGTAGAACAAAGGCAGCTCTCATACGCAGCTGGTGAGTAAACTGCTATAATCACTTTGAAAAGCTATTTAATACAATTATGAAGGTTGAACTCAGGCATAACTATGGTAAATAATTTTAGCTCTGTGTGTATACCTAAAACAAATGTGTACATATGTTCATCAAATGCATGAGGGAGGGAGGATTGGAGAGAGGAAGAGAGAGAGAGGTAGGGTGAGGGGTGGAGAGACAGAGAGAGAGAGCCATAATGCTCACAGTAGTACTGTATGTAGTAGTTTAAAATCAGAAATACCCAAATGCCCCTGAACAGGAGAATGTGTAAATACGTTGCATTATTTTTTAAAAATAAATGCTACATAGAAATGATAGCAAAATTCAATGTAGGTGAATCTCATAAACATAAATGAAGAGCAAATGAAGCCAGATACGCACACTGCATGATTCAATTTAGATAAAAGTTCAAAACCAGGCAAAATATATCTATAGTTTTCTTTTCTTTTTTTTTTTTTTTTCTTTTTTTTTTTTTTTTTGTGATGGAGTCTTGCTCTGTCACCCAGGCTGGAGTGCAGTGGTGTGATCTCGGCTCACTGCAAGCTCCGCCTCCTGGATTCAGGCCATTCTCCTGCCTCAGCATCCTGAGTAGCTGGGACTACAGGCACCCACCACCACACCTGGCTAATTTTTTGTATTTTTAGTAGAGACGGGGTTTCACCTTTTTAGCCAGGATGGTCTCGATCTCCTGACCTCGTGATCCACTCGCCTGGGCCTCCCAAAGTCCTGGGATTACAGGTGTGAGCCACCACGCCCGGCCTACGTATCTATAGTTTTCAAGTTATGATAGTGGTGTGGTGTCTCTGCAATCCAAGGTGGTGGGAGTGTAGGAAGGTTATAATTGATAGGAGCACAAGTAGACTTTGAGGATGTTAGAAATGTTCGTTTTCTTGATCTGCGTTCTGGCTACACAGTTTCTTATTTTGCAAAATTCATTGAGGTTTACATATACAATATGCATACTTGTTTGCAGATGGTTTGCCCTGAATAGATAGTTTAAAATTTTTGCATAGAAAGACTAGCATTAAACAGATTGAAAAGGTAAGAATGTGCATCTCTCTAAGATAGAGTCCATCATCCTCTCACCTATTTCAGAGATTGTATGACTAGAATTAGTATTCAATGAGATGTTAGGCAGTGTCTGAAAAGAAGCTATGTATTCCTATATCTTCTACTTGATGAGCTACCATTAATATTCTCATATTAAAAACAATGAGAAACTTCAGAGAAGCATAGCTATTTTATATTGTAAACTTAGAATTTCCCAAAACTAATAGTGGAATATTAGCTCCTGTATATTCTCTCCAAATACCTAGAAGAATTTAATATTTAAAAATTTTTGAGAAATACTTTACTTCCTAAAGTATTCTAAAATGTCATGAACTAAGAAATAAGCTATAGATTACCATAGCAGTTCACAAACTCCTCCTGTCCTATAGGCTCCAGTTGAAAACCAAAGTAAGCCCTAGCTTTTATAACTAATTGATGTTATTCCTGCTTTTCACAGTCAGGTATAAATAAACTATGCTTTTCTATACATCAATTCAATATTTGAATAACTATTCATTTGCATCATTTAAAAACTGGACCTCAGCTCCAGCCTAGTTTTCATTCTCTCCTGTAAGGCCCTGATTTGCCCCCTCTTGCTCACTCTGTTGTAGCCACAGTGGACTTCTAGTAGTTTTTGAAACAAACCAGGCACCCCTCTTTCCTACCTGGGACATTTGTACACGCTGCTCTTATTGTGTGTGTCTTCCTCACAATTTCATATGTCCAGCCCTCTTACCTCCTACACTGCCTTGAATCAAATGTCACCTTTTCAATAAGGCCTTACAATATAAAATTGCAAATGGTCAATCTTCTTTATAGCCACTTTTCTTTTGTTTTTTGAGGTGGAGTCTCTCTGTCATCAGGCTGGAGTACAGTGGTATGAACTGAGTTCACTGCAACCTCCGGCTCCCAGGTTCAAGCGATTCTCTAGACTCAGCCTCCTGAGTAGCTGGGACTACAGGTGCCAAACCATGCCTAGCTAGTATTTGTATTTTTAGTAGAGATGAGGTTTCACTATGTTAGCCAGAATGGTCTCGATCTCTTGACCTTGTAATCCACCCACCTCAGTCTCCCAAAGTGCTGGGATTACAGGCATGAGCCACCACGCCAAGCCTATGTTTTTTTTTTTTAATTTAAAAATTCAGCTATATTCTCTCTCTCTCTCTCTCTCTCTCTCTCTCTCTCTTTTAATTACACTTTAAGTTCTGGGATACATGTGCAGAATGTGCAGGTTTGTTACATAGGTAAACATGTGGTGGTTTGCTACACCCATCAATCCATCATCTACATTAGCTATTTCTCCTAATGGTATCCCTCCCCTTGCATCCCAGCCCCCAACAGGTTCTGGTGTGTGATGTTCCCCTCCCTATGCCCATATGTTCTCATTGTTCAGCTCCCACTTATGAGTGAGAACATGCAGTGTTTGGTTTTCTGTTCCTGTGTTAATTTGCTGAGAATGATGGTTTCCAGCTTCATCCATGTCCCTGCAAGGGACATGAACTCATTCTTTTTTATAGCTGCATAGTATTCCACGGTGTATATGTGCCACATTTTCTTTATTCAGTCTAACATTTATGGGCATTTGGGTTGGTTCCAAGTCTTTGCTATTGTGAATAGTGCTGCTATAAACATACGTGTGCATGTGTCTTTATAGTAGAATGATTTATAATTCTTTGGATATATACCCAGTAATGGGATGGCTGGGTCAAATGGTATTTCTAGTTCTAGATCCTTGAGAAATCACCACACTGTCTTCCACAATGGCTGAACCAATTTACACTCTCACCAACAGTGTAAAAGTGTTCCTGTACCTCCACATCCTCCCCAGCATCTGTTGTTTCCTGACTTTTTAATGATCTTCTAACTGGTGTTAGATGGTATCTCATTGTGGTTTTGATTTGCATTTCTCTAAGGTCCAGTGATGAAGAGCTTTTTTTCATATGTTTGTTGGCCACATAAATGTCTTCTTTTGAAAAGTGTCTGTTCATATTCTTTGCTCAGTTTTTGATGGGGCTGTTGGTTTTTTTCTTGTAAATTTGTTTAAGTTCTTTGTATATTGTTGATATTAGCCCTTTGACAAATGAATAGATGGCGAAATTTTTCTCCCATTCTGTAGGTTGCCTCTTCACTCTGATGATAGTCTCTTTTGCTGTGCAGAAACTCTTCAGTTTAATTAGATCCCATTTGTCAATTTTGGCTTTCGTTGCCATTGCTTTTGTTGTTTTAGTCATGAAGTTTTAGTCCATGCCTATGTCCTGAATGGTATTGCCCAAAGGCATCATGCTACCTGACTTCAAACTATACTACAAGCCTACAGTAACCAAAAAAGCATGGTACTGGTACCAAAACAGATATATAGACCAATGGAACAGAACAGAGGCCTCAGGAATAACACCACACATCTACAACCATCTGATCTCTGACAAACCTGACAAAAACAAGCAATAGTGAAGGAATTCCCTGTTTAACAAATGATGCTGGGAAAACTGGCTAGCCATATGCAGGAAACTGAAACCAGACCCCTTCCTTACACCTTATAGAAAAATTAACACAAGATGGATTAAAGATGTAAATGTAAGACAAAAACCATAAAAATCCTATAGCCACTTTTCTGCTCCATGTTTCTCCCTAGCATGTCTCACAATCTCACATAGCACATTTATCGTTATATATGTATGATATCTATATCTATAAATATCTATAATGATATAAATATATATCTATATGTAAATATATAATTATGTAAATATATAGCTATATATCTGTAATGATATATAATTATTTGTATAGATATAGATATATATCATTATACATATATAATGTGTGTACCAACCAATTAATGAAAAAATGAGAAATATTATACAATCATTTTAATGTATATGGGAGAAAATGATAAAATTTAACAGCCATTCATGATACAGTCTCTTTGCAAACCAAGAATAAAATGAAACTTTTTAAATTTGGAAATAAATAATACAATAGTAAATACCATATTAAATGATAAATATATTAAAATATTTTCTCCCACAAATAATACAATAATTACAGCTGCCCACTCATACTATTTCATTTAAAACTATGCTGGTGGTTAAAGACCAATTCTATATATATAATTATATATATGATTTTATTATATATAATTTTATTACATATAATTTTATTTTATATATCATTTTATTTTATAAATATATTTGTGTGACCTCAGAGCAAGAACTCACTCATCACTAAAGCCCAAGCCATTTATGAGGGATGAACCCCGTGATCCAAATATAGCTGAAGCCCTCTACAAAATATATATATATATATGTCTCCCTCCCTTTTCCCCTACAGCTACATTCTTGGCACCCAGAGCAGTGCCTGGAACAGAGTAGATGCTAGATGTACACATGTTGAATGAGTGAATGGGAGGATTATCAGTGCATCTCAATGGGCTCCTTAGCAGACCCTCAGTCTTTGAATTTCAAAGTTCTTTTTGAGATACCCATCAAGTCTACATGGCCCTCAGATAGTATTACAACTTGCATGCAAACTGTCACAGAAATCTTTTGTTATTTACTTATTGTCCTGACTATCCAGATTCTCTATGAGAGTATTTCTCTCCCCATCTTGCCACTGCCTTGGTTACGCTAATCAAAAGGAAGTTGTGCTTTCCTTCTGCTCTTGGACCTAAAGATCTTTTGCACTGTCTTTTCTCATTCAAACTTTCAATTCATAAAAAGCACAATATTTGCAAAGTGAGATAAAGCAAGGTAAGATAATACAACATCTGCCTGTATTTCATGCACATTTTGAACGTGTCTTGACCAGATTCTTCTCTTTGGTGGAGAGGAGGGAGTTATTGAGAGGGGAAGGGTGTTTGCGAGGAGAGGAGTCATGGCATTTCAAGGATACAATCCAGGTGTCAGTGATATGCATTGCTAGAGGGTTGGTCTATTTTGGATACAATGATAGAAAATATGTCTATTTTATGCAAGATTATATGAGTCATATACTTATTCTTATACATTTAAGAAACGTAGGTTTTTACTTGTCCTCAATGTTATACCTACAGCTGATTTACTCTACCCAGAACATGCCAGCTTGCTGTAACATTGCCATAGTTATTTCCATTATTTCACAATATTTTTTCCAAATTTCACAATAAAGCTAAGGCAGTGTCAGAATAATGTGATAGCTACACTATCCTGAGGATCTCTAATAGTTACAATTTTTTTTTGGTCATTTTCCCCCCTTAAGACATATTCGACTGTGGAGCAATATTAAAAATACTGTATTTTTAAACTCTTACAAAAATTCCTCAGTAAATGTAATGCCAACATTCAATATACTAATGTGTTTCATTTTCTTGTCTTTGCAGAATAAGATTTTAACAACGACTTCTTTTTATTTATATAAAATATTTACACAACTCAGAATCATATACATGAACAAAATAAGCCTAAGGAAATTTAGTTTATATCTTTGTTCTCTGGTTGCCTCTAAATTGCATACTTCAATTCCTTCCTCATATACAAGCATTTATTAAAAATAATTTGATCATATATACATGTAAACTCTATGCATGTATATAAATTTTCTCTATATGGATTCCCCATTCTTAGATAAGTAAGGGTATGTTATACACAGTTTAATCTGCCTTTGTAACATATCTTGAACAAAACTTTATAAACCATGTATAAAATTACACCTCATACCTTCTCAGAGCTGTCTAGTATCCTGTTACATGATAGTACTGTGACTTGTTCAACTGTTTTCTGATTCATAAATATCTGAAGTTCTCTGGGTTTTCTGATACAAACAATAATCTTACGTATACTAAGGATTCTGATTTAAAAGCAATGCAGGACTACTTTAAGCAAGAAAGATGCCAGTACTTAAACAGGGGGTTTTGCACTAATGCTCTGATCTGTCGAAATTCAGGATTCTTTCCTTTTGTTGGTTAGACTATATTTGAATTATTTTGATTGCATTGAACTATAAATATTTTGATCCCCTGAGTCAGAGACCACTTCAATTACTTTATATATTAAATGCAGTATTATACATTACTTAGCTATTACTACCACTCCGACCAATCCTCTGAAATAAAGATAGGACATATGATTACTGCAAAGATACTGAACTCTGCAACTTACATTGTTGAGTACTAGATATCTGGTAGATGTTGCCTAAAAACAACTCCTCATTTGGGCTACCACACCTTATTAAAATACCTTATTGAAGGTATTAAATAAAATACCTTATTAAAGATATTTATAATTCCTTTAATTACTTCCTGCAAAAAAAAATACAGGCTAATTATGAAATCCAGTCACAAATTTTGTTCACATTCTCTAATTTATAAGTGAAGAAAACATATACAAATTGTGAGAATGAATTCTTTTCAAACAAAGCAATTCTGTTTAAGACAGGATTTGCAGATATTACTTGTTTTCCCTTCTAAAATGTAAGATCTATGCTACTTTTTTTATAATGGGACACAAGAATTTATCAAATCTTAAGAACAATGTTTACGGTCTAATAGTCACATTTCTTTCTGCAAAGAGGAACAATTTCACGTAGTCTAGTTAAGTTTTCAAGTCAGATCCAAACTTTTCTGAGAGTCTTACATAATTGCAGAAACAAAAAAATAATGGAGTGATTTCGTGAGTTCAAACTTCATCAAATTTGTGTATTAAAATGCCTCCAGTGACTTGGCCTATTCGGAAGTCCCAATAGAAAAATAGTCAACAGAATTTTAGATGAGAGTGGTTAAATTTACATCTAATGCATATTTGAAAAAGTACACATTTGCTTATTCTTTTCTTTCATTCATCTGTGTGACAAATATGGAATATTAATTCTATAAAGTGAATTCCTAGTAACAGTAACTCTGATATGTCCTCCAATACAGAAAAAATACAATTTTAGTTACAACTACTATGCTAATTTTTGGCCATTTTCTTGAAAACAAGCTAAAAATAATCTGGAAACTAGCTTGTGGGATATCCCTGTGAAATGTATTTTATCTTTCTTAATGTTATTAAGAATACTGTTTAATTTATCAAGAAGCATCTTTTAGTAGAAGAAAGTTGGGAACAAATTTTTTTCTCTGCTCTTTTGAAACGTTTTTCTCTTAATTATGTTTTTATTTTATGAAGGTAGTAAATTTTGTAACTAATATGATTTACCCTTTAAAGTTTTACTTTTAAAAGGTATAAAAACTAAACTGTAGAGCAACTCTTGTCATATTACCATAGTTCATATTTCTGAATGATTTTATGTGGTTATCATTGCTTTACTTTATCTTTCTCGTAAGACATCATTTACATTATCTGATTCAGTAATATATCAATTCACTATTTATTATTGAAAAACATACATTACCATCATGTCACAATTAATAATGACAAGATAAAAATTATACTCCATGTCCAAGGTCATTCTGTATCCACAATGCCAAAAAACGGATCAATTTATTTTTAAAAGTTGATATGTTAAAAAATAGTCTATTCATTTTTAACTCAACAGGTATTTAACAAAATTAGATTTTTTATTAAAAATTTACATGCCGGAAAAATTTCTTCTTTAATTTATTGAAGCCTTTCAGCAGGAAACAAAGCATATTTGGAGGCTGTCAGCAGGAAAATAATTAGTGGGTAAGATGATGACTTCATAACCTACAATTATGCACATAAACGAGTTAGAACAAAATGAAGTATTATCAGTCTTAATACACATTACAAAATTGAAAGAAACATTAGTACCATGACAGCAAATTACTTAAGAATCACTGATGTTGGATTTACTAAGATATACTTTAGAAACGGTCACCATAGAATGAATTGCTCAATGTCACTCCTACCTGCACAAGTATATCTCACGCTTTATTTGACCACAAAACAGTTGAAAGCGACTTTGAATGCAGCCCAGAGTTGCAATAAAAGGCAATTAATGATGCATAAAGAGGATCAATCTTTATGTGTAGCTTACTTTACTTTTTTTTTTTCAGAATGCTAGTCCACCTCGAACACATCAAAATAGTAAAAAATACTCCAAAGAAAGATTCCTATGTACAGGATTAATAACTTCGCAGAAACATAAAAAGCAATCTGGTATTCAGAAGATCTTGGAATGCCAGAAGAAGAGTGCAATCCCTTTTCACAATTTCCCTAAAATAATAAAGATTATACTGCATGATTCAGAGCAAGTTATTTTTATTTGGTGATTAGGAGTAACATAAAATGGAAACAATCACTTGCTAAGCTTGCTAATGTTTGTAAATGATCTCACATTTTCTTATTCACTTCAAATTAGATTTGTATATACAGTGCAATATTACGTAGTCCTGAATGTTATATATTTTACTTACACACTATGAAATGATAGAATACTTAATTCATGATCATGTTATAGAACGAGGCTGACCTAGAACCAATTGCCCAGTATGAGAACTTCACTCTAATTAGCTGTATATTTGGAACCTTTATTGATCATATCATATAACTGAATAGTTGTAATAAACATCTGTATTTGAGATCCTGGTTTTATGACCCAAAAGGTTAGCAGAATGCATGTGTGACTACACCTTTCTGGATTTTCTTTGTTTACAAAAAAACCCTGAAAGTAAATGACTATTTTTATATTATTTTTATGAGATTACTGTTCTTCATGTTATAATAGCTTTTATACAGTTCACTCTTTGTGTTTCCTTCTCTGTCCTTTTCCCATTGACTATTTCCCTCCTTGGAATCACATTACATGTGTTTTGGGATTTATTAAGCGACACATATTTCCTGTGTTTTGTGATTTATTAAGTGCCGCATGTTTCTTCACTGATCAGTTAATATCTGCTTCTTGTTCCTATGATAAAACAATGAATATGTATTTTAAATTAAAATTGTAATTAAATCCTACAATTTCTGATTCTTGTAACTAATTTTGGAAAAGATAAAAAGACAGCTTTTAAAAAATATTTTTTCACTCCATTTGAATAACATTTTTCAGAAATAATAGTGCAAAAACCAGTATATGTTCTGAAAATGTTGCCCTTTACTAAATAGAAAAGATCATTTTTTAAGAGACACAACTCTTTACAGCTGTTCATTTTCAAATAGAGACTAATGCACGGACAAGAACAGAAAAAAACACACTTTTGATGAAAATGCTGTAGAAATATCAGTGCATATCATTTGATTTCTTTTAAGTCATAATGGTTCTTTCCTTTATTTCTTCTCTTAAGCTATCCAAATTTCATCAAATTATAGGCAAGGAATCTGCTTCAGTTTCAATCATCAGTGCATTAAAGAGTCACATCCAGGGTAGACCAGCACTGCACTACAGACCTTTATAAATACTGCCTTTCCATCCACACACCCTTCTTCTTTGTAGATTCCCTGACAAAATTCATTAACACTATGAAAGCAGCAACTGGGATGAGATCTCAAAATCCACTGAGTGTGAGTTGCGTGTATTACCCAGTATTGTCAATGCATTTTTTGCATTGTGGAAGAGATGGTTATCCCCTTGTTGTGTAGACATGTTGCAGGAATGTACCCTCATTGGAGGTACTCTATTCCCTAGACCCTCTTCTGTGCAAATGTTAACATGTGACTAGGTTTCACCAATAGGTAGTGAGCTGAGTTGGTACGTATCACTTGTATCTCTTTCCATAAAGTTTTATAAAGCATATTGGATGAAATATTTTCTCTTTCTTTATCCATCATCTTAATACAAAGAATCAGAAACAGTAAACAATTATGTTTACATAAAAATAAGTTGCTTGAACAACATCAAAGCATGAATAAAAGCCACAAACATTGGGTATTATATGCTTGAGAAATAAATGTTCATTGCCAATGATATTTTAGTGATTACTAATTCTTAAGTAATTGTTAAGTATTACCCTAAGTAATACCTTTATATCATATTTAGTTATTTTTCTTTTGAGGAAAGAAAACATTTTGTTTTCATATTTGTGTTATCTGGGTTGACTATTCCTCATCATCTTTGGCGTCAAGCTTTTCATCAAAATATTTTAAGATTTTTGTTTCTATTATATAGAAAAAAAACCTTTTTTTTTGTATATTTACCTTACATCCAGTGGTCTTTCTAGACATATTTAGTAGTTGTATTATCTTAAATAAAATCTTACGTAGGATTTTTTATCATGTTATCTACAATAATGTTTTATTTCTTCCTTCACATCTGGACATCTTTTATTTATTTTTTTTGAGTTTGTGCACTGATTCCCATCTTGATACAATATTGAACACAAATGGGAAGATTGGCATCCTTTCAATTCTCCCAAATTTATGAGAAGAGTATGCAATCTTTCACCACTAAATATAATGTTAGCTGTAAGTGTTTCATATATCCTTTTAACTAGGTTTAGGGAGTACTCTTCTTACTTTGGTAAGAGTTTTAATCATGAACAGGTTTGAATTGTGTCAAATAGTTTTGTGCACATATTCAGATCTTACAGTTTTTTCTTTTTTCTGTTAATATTGATGATTCCATGGATTGACTTTTCAAATGTTAAATCATTGAAATTCTTTAGATAAACCCCTAAATGTATTTATCCTTCTCCTATATTTTATCTGCTAATATTGTTTTAAGGGTTTTGGGATTTACATTTATTAGGGTTAGTAATAGGCAGTTTTATTTCTTGTGATGTCTTTACCTTGTTTTGGTAGCAGAGCAATGTTGATGTTATAAAATGAGGTGGGAAGTGCTATTGTATTTTCTATTTTCTATAAAACATTGTGTAGAACTGTGGTTATTTCTTCCTTAATTGTTGGATAAACCTTATTATGAAGTCTGGGTCCAAAATTTTTAAAAATATTTTATCAATAGGCATAAAGCTATTACTCAGGACTTTTTCTGTTAATATTTAGTCAGTGTCAGTAATGTGTTTTTTGAAAACATCGGATCATTTTATCAAAGTCATCAAATTTATAGCAGATTTTCCCCATGAATCCTTTGTTGTTATTTTAAAGTTTCCCTTTCATTTCTAATTTTGTAATTTGTACCTTTTCTCTTTTCTTGCTTTGAAATCAAAACAGAAATTTAACAATTTTAGCGTTTCATTGTAAAAAGCTGTTCTTAAACACAGTGCCTGTAGTTAACAATACAGTATCATGCACTTCAAATTTGTTAAGAAGGTAGATTTCTTATTAAATATTCTTACCATACACAGAGAAAACAAAAACCAAATCAAAGTGACACAAGAAAACTGTAGGAGGTGTTAGATATGTCTATTAACTTGGTTCTGGTGATGTTATTACAGATGTTTGCATATGTCCAGACTCATCAAATTGTACATGTTAAACGTGCAGCATCCTCTGTATTTCAATTCTACCTCAATATAGCTGTTAAAAATCAGTTAGGTGGCCGGGCGCGGTGGCTCAAGCCTGTCATCCCAGCACTTTGGGAGGCCGAGACGGGCGGATCACGAGGTCAGGAGATCGAGACCATCCTGGCTAACACGGTGAAACCCCGTCTCTACTAAAAATACAAAAACTAGCCGGGCGAGGTGGCGGGCGCCTGTAGTCCCAGCTACTCGGGAGGCTGAGGCGAGAGAATGGCGTGAACCCGGGAGGCGGAGCTTGCAGTGAGCTGAGATCCGGCCACTGCACTCCAGTCCGGGCGACAGAGCGAGACTCCGCCTCAAAAAAAAAAAAAAAAATCAGTTAGGTACAGGTTGTAGTGTTGTTCAACCATTCAATAATCTTGCTGATATTCTATTTGTTCTTTAAATTACTGAGAGAGATGTGAAAACCTCCAATTCTATCTGTGGATGTATTTCTCCTTTCTTTTCTGTCAATATTTTCGTCATATATCTTGAAGCTCTGTTATTGGATGAGTACATATTTATGAAGTTTGGTGTTTGATATTCTTCTTGATCGATCAATTAACTTCTTTACATTTTGAAAAGTCTCTTTCTGTCTCTGGTAACACTACATATTTTGAAGTCTAATTTGCCTTAGATTCGTATGGCCACTCCAGTTTCCCTACGTATAATCTTTTCATGATATAGTTTTTCCACCCTTTTGTACTTGATACCTTGTGTCTTTATTCCTGAAGAGGATTTCTGGTAGAAAGTGTCTATCTGAGTCTTGGTCAATGCAATCATCCCTGTCTTTCATTTGAAATATTTAGGCCATTTAAATTTCCATTTTTATCAAACCATCATTACAGTTGGGGTTAATCCATTGACCTACATTTTATATTTTCCATGTGTCTCCTTTTTGTTTGTTTCTAATATTTTCTTGAATTTTTGAGTATATTTTAGAATTTCATATTATCTACACGATTGGCTTATAATGTATACTTCTTTTATTTTGTTTTGGCAGCTGCATTAGGATTTAAAATGTGCATATTTCATCTGACAAAGATCTAATATCCAGAATCTATAAGGAACTTAACGAAACAAATAAAAAAAAATTTAAAAGTGAGCGAAAGACATGAATAGAAACTTCTCAAAAGAGGATGCTGCCAAGGTTATGGGGAGAAGGGAATGCTTATACACTTTTGGTGGAAATCTAAATTAGTTCAGCCACTGTGGAAAGTAGTTTGGAGAGTTCTCAAAGAACTGAATCAGAACTACCGTTCAACCCAGCAATCCTATTACTAGATATATATCTAAAAGAAGAGAAATCATTCTACCAAAAATACAAATGCATTGGTGTGTTAATCACAGTCCTATTCACAATAGCAAAGATATGGAATCAATCTAGGTTTACATCAACTGTAGAATGGTGAAGAAAATGTGGTAAATATACACTGTGGAATACTACACAGCCATGAAAAAGAGCACAATCATGTCCCTTGCAGCAACATGGATGCAGTTGTAGGTAATTATGCTGAATGAATTAATGCAGAAACAGAAAACCAAATGCTACATGTTCTCACTTAAGTGGGAGCTAAACACTGGGTACTCACAGACATAAAGATGGCAATAATAGAGCGGGGAAAGTGGGAGGCAGGCAAGAGTTGAAAAAGTGACTACAGGGCACTATGCTCAGTACTTGGGTGATGAGAGTAATTGTACCCCAAACCTCAGCATCAGGCAATATACCCAGGTAACAAAACTGTACAAAACAAAACAAAACCCCCTGAATCTAAAATAAAAGTTGAAATTATAAAACAATTAAATGTGCATATTTAGCTTATTAAAATCTATCTCTAAATAGTATGTCACTTCCTTTGCAATGTTAGCCCTAATATTTTTGTACTTTTCTTCCCTCATTCAGCCTTTTTTGCTAATGCTTTCATGTATTTTATACCTATATGGATTATGACTTCTGAAATATATTGTTATTATTTATACTTTAAATACTTATACTTTTTTTTTTTTTTTTTTGAGACGGAGTCTCGCTCTGTCGCCCAGGCTGGAGTGCAGTGGCCGGATCTCAGCTCACTGCAAGCTCCGCCTCCCGGGTTCACGCCATTCTCTCGCCTCAGCCTCCCGAGTAGCTGGGACTACAGGCGCCCGCCATCTCGCCCGGCTAATTTTTTGTATTTTTTTAGTAGAGACGGGGTTTCACCGTGTTAGCCAGGATGGTCTCGATCTCCTGACCTCGTGATCCACCCGTCTCGGCCTCCCAAAGTGCTGGGATTACAGGCTTGAGCCACCGCGCCCGGCCAAATACTTATACTTAAAAATTTAAAAATATAGAAAAATCCTCAATATTTACACAACACTTACCATTTACTGCTGTTCTTTTAGTAGTCCCATATATACATTTGCTGTCATTTTCCATCTGCTTATGTTTCTTGTCTTGCGAATTGTGACACATTTTCTTGACTGCTAATTGTGGGAATAAAGTTTTTATCTTGTGTAGATATTTTCACTGAGTATGTAATTCTTGGTTGTAAGGTTTTTCTTTTTGTTTTCTTTTACTTCTTGAATCATATCAATCCATTTTATTCTAGCTTGTATAGTTTGAAATAAGAAGTCTAGCCTAATTTTTATCCTTGCACTTGTGTATACATCAGTAATTTTCCTGTGACTAATCTTAATATTTTGTCTTCATTCCTGGAGCTTAGGAATTTCTTCATGATGTGATTTCTTCTTTGATGTGGATTGTATATGTGTGTGTATTTGTGTATGCCTCTCATACATTATTTAAAATTTGTTAAAATTTCTGATTATGTAAGGTATAGTTTTCATCAAAATTATAAATATTTTAGCCATTACTTTAAAAAATTTTTTGGTTGTTCTTTTTAGGACTGTAATTTCATCTATGTTAAACCAATTGATATTTTCTGACATGTATCTGAAAATCTGTTTACTATTTTCAGTTACGTTTCTGTTTCATCTTTAATGGATTTTGTATGTTCAAGTTTATTAATCTTTTATTCTACAATGCCCTAGCTGTTGTTCATCTCACCCAGTTAATTTTTTATTTACAATATTGTATTTTCCAACATTTTGTGAAGGGGTTATATATATGCATGTATACATATATATGGATATGTACATATATATGTATATATGTTTGTATACATATATACAACACCTTCACAAAATGTTGGAAATGTACATACCCTTATATATGGGTCATATTTTCTGATTCTTTGTATTGAAATATTTTCTCATTAGATGTTACACATGTATTTTACATCATTGAGTGCTATATTTTATTTGCATTTTTAAAAAAATACATTGGACTTTTCCTGCATGGCAGTTAACTTACTTGCATATCAGATTGATCCTTTTTGCATCATTATTTTTAACCCCTACAAGGACTGCTCAAGAGTAACCTTTAATCTGGGGCTGATGTAAATGACTGGTTGATGGGTGCTGACGAGTTGATGGGTGCAGCACACCAACATGGCACAAGTATACATACGTAACAAACCTGCACGTTAGCCACATGTACCCTCGAAATTAAAGTATAATAATAAAAAAAAAAGAAAAAAAAAGAATTGGGTAGGCCAAGCCTTAAGATCTTGAAACAGATCTGACACCTATGAACAGAGAGTAGGGAGGAGATAGAATTGGACAGGGAAAGCCTCAGGCTATGTTTCATATCTGACCAAAGCATTGCCAATCCAACCGAGGATTTCAGAAGAAAAGTTTACCCATTCTAGGAGTTTCATTTTGGGAAGCAATACGCAGGCATTAATCTTGAGCATGTTCAACCATTACCTGGAAGATGTGTAGAAACAGCGTGGCCGCAACTCGAAAGATGAGGTGGATCCTATAGACTGAACCTGTAGAGTCTCAGCTAAATCTCTGCAAATAAATGGGAAATTATTTGTTGGACGGAAAATCACTGGCAAGACTTCATAGCTTCAACAGAACTAATAAGATAATTATAAATTATCTTATTCATTCTCCATTAAAGAATTATGAGACAAAAAAAAAAGTCTGGGACTGATTTAACCTCACTTACAAGGTATGCCCCATGTGGTGTCTATCCTGATTGCCATGTATATTCAATGAGGTTTCTGTCCTCTGGCTGAAGGAATCTTGAGTGATTCTCCAACCTGTGTAAACTCTGAGAACTGTTGATATTATAGCTCCCTGAAGGAAAATCCTTTCCTTAAGGAATTGTTCTTGCTTACATTCATGGGATTTCATGAGAAAGTTGATATTTTAACCAAAGATTCAAGATTCATTAATATTTTAAAATCTCTTTTTCCGCCAGGCTTTCTTCTCTCTGAAATTCTGCTTTGCAAATTCTATAAGCCCCTGAAGGGGTTAAAATACACTATTTTGCCATATTGACTACTTAAGTTTAAGACACTTGACAAACAACAGGTGGAAGAAGATCACTTTGACCTTCATGCAGTTTTATATTTTCATATTTCCCGTGTAAAAGATACCCTCCCTCTACTACAAGGAAAGATATCTTTATCCTCAAGGATGAAACGCTGAGACCAAAAGAATTCTGTACAGATCTAGTTAAAATAATGTTTACCTTTTAAGCCTCCCCACATAATTATTTGCTTCTTCACAATGTACAATTCTTTTTTCCAATTTAGTATATAAGTAACTGACTGCTTCTTTGGGTCTTCATTTCTTTTCCTTCTTTTTCTTTAAGATGAGGTCTCACTCTGTCTCCTAGGCTTTAATGCAGTGGCACAATGAAAGCTCACTGCAGCCTTGAACTCCTGGGCTCAAGCCATTCTTCCTCTTCAGCTTCCCAAGTAGCCAGGACAGCAGGTGCATGCCACCATGCCCATCTAATTTTTAATTTTTATTTTGTAAGGACAGGGTCTCACTTTGTTGCCCAGGCTGGTCTCATACTCTTAGTTTCAAACAATCCTCTGCCTTGGCCTCCCAAAATGCTGAGACTACAGGTGTGAGCCACTATGCCCAGCCCTTTCATTTCTTTATGAAGGCTCTCATGCCTAGTAAACCTTGTATTAAGTCAATTTTTGTGCTTTTCTCCTGTTACTCTATCTTATGTCAATTTAATTCTTAGTACTAGCTGGGAACCTAAGAGGATGAAGGTGGAAATTTTCTACCCCAACACGTAGTTTTCCCAAACTCCAATTTATTTTTCTTCAACTTAACAGGATATCTGGGCTCTGTCTGAGTTCTCCTCCACAAAAAGCAGTAAAAGCCTTGCTACCAGGCAGGGAGCTTAGGCAATGGTAGAGTTCACCTTCTTGGTTTCTCTTCTTTAGGAGGTCATAACGCTATGCTTCCTGCTCCTGAATATCAGAAAAGGGTGTTTCTTCTATTTCATCTAATTATATACTTGTTTAGAAATTGCTACATAATTTATCCTTTAGTGAATGTTCATGTAAAGTAGCCACAAACAAATTAAAGGTAAAAATTAAGTAAAATATATGCTTTTAAAGAGGTTATGTAATTTCTCCATGTTAAACAAAATACTCACAAACTAATTATACCTAATTTATCAAATAATATTGATTGAATTGAAATTTTTTAACTTAATTTTTTACCTAATTCAGGGTACAAATTCAAAGTAATTATTATCATTCTGATTAAATGCACACACACATATTCATTAAATTTTGGATAGCAAAGATTCATCTTTATCACATTGATCACTGATTTAGCTGATTTTAGAAGTAGGTGCTTTAAAGAAGTAAGAGCACCTAATTCCTTTAGGAGCCAGAGCTAATCTAATATACCACATTTGTTTGTTTGTTTGTTTCTTTTAGTCAATAGTCTCACTCTTGTTTCCTACTATCAGCAGAAAGAATAAAGATTATTGTGAATAACGTGTGATCTACTCACATGGCCTCTAAATACCAAGAATAGAGCACATTCTCTTTCATATCTATTTATAAAGGTCATAGTTAAATTCATCCGAATTTGCCTATTGATAGGATCATTAATGATTTATTTTCTAAGGTAACATATAAGACTGACTTTCTAAGGAGATTGATATAGTCAACATAACAAATTTTAGAATATATCAACATGATTAACCACCTAGAATGATATTTGATGCTCCGAAAACAACAGATCATAATCTGCTCTCCTCATATGAACAGTGATTCTATGTGGCAAAAAATATCTCCTAGTAGATATTTCCTAGAATAGTTAACTAATTTAGCTACCGTATCTCAATCTTCCACCATTAATGCTGTCTCGTTAACAAACTTTTGTAGGCATCTTTGGAACAATTTTGTTTTCTGAAATTGTGTCTTCCTGACAGACCATGAGCTGTAACTACTTACAGCTCTTCTTCAATCATGTATATAGTTGTCCATTCTGTGAATCAACATTGCTATTTTCAATTGCAGTTGGTAAGAAAAATGTCAGTTTATTTCCAAATCTATAAATTTCACTCTGAAAGGCACTACAAAACCTAATGTATTATTTTCCACAAATCTTAGCTGTTTCACAATATAGATTTTAGATGTAAGCTGCCTTCGGGCCTCTGTGTTTTACAATGATTATTATGTGTGTGATAAATTTTTTGATCTGGGAAGAGTTTAAGCATTCTGAGTGTCACATTTTCTACTAGTCAAATAAATAAATCAAAAGGTTATAACATAAAGTTTGTTCTAGAAGTATAGCAACATGAAAAACAAAATTAAACACGTGTGGGTTTTTTCCTACTTGAACTCTACTACTCCTGCCTCAGTGTATTTTAAAAACTCCTTTCACAGAGAATGCATCCTCTACATGTTTTTGCTTTATGATTGCCTACTGAGAATCTAATGAAGTGTAAATGATGTATAGGTTTGTTTGTTTGTTTTTTTTGTTTTTTTCTTTCCGAGACCGAGTCTTGCTCTGTCACCCAGGCGGGAGTGCAATGGCACCATCTTAGCTCACGGCAACCCCTGCCTCCCAGGTTCAAGCAATTTTCCTGCCTCAGCCTCCCAAGTAGCTGGGATTACAGGCGTGGGCCACCACACCCAGCTAATTTTTGTATTTTTAGTAGAGATGGGGTTTCACCATGTTGGCCAGGCTGGTCTTGAACTCCTGACCTTGTGATCCACCCACCTCAGCCTTCCGAAGTGCTGGGATTACAGGTGTGAGGCTCCACACCTGGCCCTACAGGTATTTTTAAAATTATCTTTACATTGTTTTGACTGTCTCTTTCTTTGTGATCTCTCTGTGCTTTGCACATATTTTTCTCATAATACTTAAAAACTCTACTGAACTTACATGCTCATGTATTTCTCTCTCTCAACTAGAGAACATACCAAGATCTGCATATTTTATCATTTTGTTCCAATTAGCTTGTATATTACCTGCACAGTGTAGTCATCTAAGAAATGTTTATTAATTAAGGCCTTGGTATAGAAATATTCCATAGAAAAACTGACTTCTGGCACCAATATATCTAGATGTGTACCTTTTATACTCTGTCTTTACAGATCTCTGGCATTTGCTTTCTCCTAAATTAGCTTTACTCTAAGGCAATCACACCCTTTGTTTTGATGGGATAACAAGAGATAGCTCCAGGTCAAAACCTACTAGTTCCAGCAGGTAGACAGATTTTCACTTCCCAAATGTTTCCCTAAAAGTGTTAGAATGGATTCTGAATATCCTTGTATGGGCTGCATGCCTGTGTTACTCCGTTTTCACACTGCTGATACAGACATACCAAAGGCTGGGTAATTTATACAGAAACAAGATTTAATGACCTTACAGTTCCAAGTGATTGGGAGGCCTCACAATCATGGTGGAAGGCATGAGGAGCAACTCACGTCTTACATGGATGGCAGCAGGCAAACAGAGTGAACTTGTGCAGGGGAACTCCTCTTTATAAAATGATCAGCTCTCACGAGACTTATGCACTCTCATGAGAACAGTTCGCAAAGACTTGTTCCCATGATTCAATTACCTCCCGTCAGATCCCTCCCACAACACATGGGGATTCAAGATGAGATTTGGGTGGGGACACAGCCAAACCATATCATTCCACCCCTGGTCCCTCCAAAATCCTCACATTTCAAAACCAATCATGACTTTCCAACACTCCCACAACATCTTAACTCATTTCATCAATAACTCAAATATCCACAGTCCAAAGTCTCATCTGAGACAAGGAAAATCCCTTCTGCCTATGAGCCTGTAAAATCAAAAGCAAGTTAGTTATCTCCTAGATACAACAGGGGTATAGGCATTGCGTAAATAAAGGCATTCCAAATAGGAGAAACTGGCCAAACCAAAGAAGTTACAGGACTGACAAAAGTTCAAAATCCAGAGGGCCAGTCAAATCTTAAAGCTCCAAAATGATCTCCTTTGACTCCATGTCTCGCATTTGGGTCACACTGATGTAAGAAGTGGGTTCCCATAGTCTTAGACAACTCTGCTTCTGTGGGTTTGTGGGGTACAGCCTCCATACTAGCTGTCTTCATGAGCCGATATTGGGTGTCTGCAGAGTTTTTCAGGTGCACAATGCAAGCTGTTGGTGAATCCACCATTCTGCAGTCTGGAGGATGGTGGCCCTCTTTTCACAGCTCCACTAGGCAGTGCCCCAGTAGAGACTCTGTGTGGGGGTTCCAACCCCACATTTCCCTTCTGCACTGCCCTAGCAGAGGTTCTCCATGAGAGCCTCACCCCTGCAGCAAACTTCTGCCTGGGCATTCAGGCATTTCTATACATCTTCTAAAATCTAGGCAGAGCTTTCCAAACCCCAGTTCTTGACTTCTGTGCACTCTCATGCTTAACGCCATGTGGAAGTTGCCAAGGCTTGGGGCTTACATCTTCTGAAGCTATGGCCTAAGCTCTACATTGACAACTTTTAGCCTAGTGACTAGGATGCAGGGCTGCACACAGCAGAGGGACCCTAGGCCCAAGCTAGGAAACCACTTTTTCCTCCTGGGCCCCTGGGCCTTGATGGGAAGGGCTGATGTGAAGACCTCTGACTTGTCCTAGAGATACCTTCCCATTGTCTTGGCGATTAACATTTGGCACCTCGTTAACTTATGCAAATTCCTGCAGCTTATTTGAGTTTCTCCCAGAAAATGGGACTTTCTTTTCTATCACATTGTCAGGCTATAAATTTTCTGAACTTTTATGCTCTGTTTCCCTTTTAAAACTGAATGCCATTAACAGCACCCAAGTTGCCTCTTGAATGCTTTGCTGCTTAGAAATTTCTTCACCAGATGTCCTAAATTCTGTCTCTCAAGTTCAGAGTTCCACGAATCTCCAGGGTGGGGGCAAAATGCTGCCAGTCTCTTTGCTAAAACATAACAAGAGTCAACTTTGCTCTAATTCCCAACAAGTTCCTCATCTCCATCTGAGAACCTCAGCCTGGATTTCTTTGTCCATATCGTTATCAGCATTTTGGTCAAAGTCACTCAATAAGTCTCTTGGCAGTCCCAAACTTTCCCACATTTTTATGAATTATTCTGAGCCTTCCAAATTGTTCCAACCTCTGCCCGTTACCCAGTCCCAAAGTTTTTTTCAGATTTTTGGTTATCTTTTCAGCAGCACTCCACTCTACTCACACTAATTTACTGTATTAGTTCGTTTTCATGCTGCTAATAAAGACAAACTCATGACTAGGTAATTTATACAAGAAAAGTTTTAACTGACTTACAGTTCCAAGTGGCTGGGGAGGCCTCACAATCATGGTGGAAGGCAAGGAGGAGTAAGTTACATCTTACATGGATGGCAGCAGACAAAAGGAGAGAACTTGTGCAGGGGAACTCCTCTTTATAAAACCATCAGATGTCATGACACTTATTCACTATCACAAGAACAACATGGGAAAGACTCACCCCCATGATTCAGTTACCTCCCACCAGTTCCCTCCCACAACATATGGGAATTCAAGATGAGATTTGAGTGGGGACACAGTCAAACCATATCAATGCCCATGTGTAGTAAATCAGATGAGGTCACCAGGAAGGGAAATACGTAGCATGGCAAGGCCTTCATCACAAGGGAACCATGGTTGTTATGTGGGAGGGTGGTAGTGAGGTTAGCTCCACCTGGAATGCCAAATTAGGAAGAGTGGAGAGTTTAATTCCTAAAGAGAATAAGAAAGTCATTCTTGACAGACAAAAAACAATACCCAGATTATCACTACAATATAATAAGGCTTTGGAAAACAGCCTATAAGCAAATGAAAACACATATTTTTCTGCAGTGCAACTATAACTAATTTAGATAATGCAAAATCAGTTTAATAAATTCTGTAATATTAACGACAATCATTTCTCCTTCATTTTTATCCTTTGAAAATGTGTAGTTCCCCTCAAAATCTCCTTTTACTAGGTATGTTGTTTTACTAAATTTGTGTTTTCCAGTTTGACAAATTGAATTAAAGGATAGATATAGTGTTATATTTATACTTTGCACATATAGTTGAGAGTTAAAATACATTTTTGTTTAAAGAGAATTATTATAATAAAATAGTAGAAAATGTATACATGAGTTCTGTTAAGAAAAATGAAAAGTAACAAAACATTTTTTCCTTCTCTTTGATATAACTACATATACATCTATACATAGAAAAAGAAAGGAAGAAAGACTTTAAAGCATAAAAGATAAAAAGGCAGAAAAATCAATAGCATCATCTATATATATTTAGTATTGATAGAGACAGTAGACAGCCAAATGCTACCCAGGTCATTGTGGAGAGGTGGCTTGCCTAAACATGCCAGTGGAGAAAAATTCCATCCATTAACATATGCGCAGCAGGGAAAATAAATCAGTGTGGAGTGGCTCAGAATAAGGGCCCACCTGGCACTGGGAGAATGGGGTGGAGCCACTAGGAATTCGCATCTTATGCAGGGGAGACTTGTCTAGCCTCTTCAGCTCATGTATTATGGCCTGGTATTCAAACTGCGAGGTGGGAGCCTGTTGGTAGAACCCCTTCTTTTGCTAAGAACTTTCTGTTAATAAATTCCACTCTCCTCACCTTTCAATGTGTTCATGTGCCTAATTTTTCCTGGTCATGAGACAGGAACCTGGATTTTAGATAGACTAAGGAGCGAAAAATCCTGCATCACTGTGATGGCTGGAATGATGACATGAGAAAAGGCGAGTAAAATGCAAACCAAAAAATATCCTTCCCTTGTGTTTCTGAGCTTTTATATCCTTGGACTTCTTCTGAGGGTGGAGGAAACTGCCACTCACCCCTCCCCAGTTGCTCTCAGTTGCCAGGAATGTCTGCCTTGGTCCAAACCAATCTTTTGTATGGCACCTTCCTTCTTTTTGGGACTGTAATGGCACCTATATGTTCATTACCCTAATGGCTGCAGGCATGCATGTGGGAAGAACAGGTGAATGGCAGTTCCCTGCCCCCTCTTCCCTTTCAGCTGGGTCCGAGGCACATGGCCCAAGGGCCCTGTATAGCAGGCTGGCCAGCATTCCCTGCCACTCATCCACAGGGTCTTCCCCTCCCCCAGCGGAGAGGGCAAACTCAGTTCGACAGCAATTAAAAGTTTCTCTCCCTATAGGAGAAATCCATTTGCAAAGTAATAAGAGGTTCTCCTTCAGGCATCTTTCCACCCTGAACTTTAAGCTGTTTTTTTTTTTTTTTCTTTTCTCCACCCTGTCAGCAATTAACAGAGCCCTGCACTTCAAGCTGTTTTTTTCTTTTCTCCATCAGGTCAGGAGTTAAGTTTTACATGAGAGGCTTTTTTTCCCCCTCTTTTAGAAAACATTTTACTAGGCCAGGATACCAAATATCACTGTTTATATTCTCTATAAAGTTTTAATTATGAAAAAGGATTTGTGAGTTTGGTCTTAAGCTATAGCCAATCTGGCATGCTTTGCATGTCTTTCTGTACGGCTCTGTCAGAAAGAAGGACACCTTAAAATGAGATGCGGGTCTAGGACTCCATAGGCCTGCTGCTCAAGCCAGCCAGGAAAACTGGTCAATGGAAAATTTCGCTGTAGGCCTCCATCTTGTTTTACGTCCTTGTAAGTGTGACCTGTAGCCACATAGCAGTGCTTTGTTTTAGCCTGTGCCATTTTACAGTGGTGGCACAGGTTCAATACTGGCTTAGGGAATGAGTTCTTTCTGGTTGGATATCTATGTGACCTTTGCCATTTGATGATTTTCTGCCCCCTGAAACAGTCTTGAAAATTCCTCTCTCTGAGCTCCTGGGAGGTTACCTTTGCTAAAGTTAGAAAGCCAGAAATATTGGCCGCTTGGCATGGTTAAAATCAGGTAATAAGGGATCTAAAAGGATTTTCTTAAAGACCATTCAGCTTAATTAAAAATTGATATGCAAGTTTTAGGCATATTTAAAAGGCCTTTTGTTTTTCTCTTCTTGGATCTTGTTTTGCTGGAAAAAGGTTTTTTTCTCAGTCCACTGAATTTTTTTTTCCATTTTGCCTTGTCACTCTTAATGCATACATGAGAGGCCCTAAGATAATTTCTGATGGACTGGGACTCCTTGGGAAAAGCAGAAAAGGTGCCACAGATTCCATTTTGGAAGAGATCTCTGTTTTCCTCCTGGCTTTCCAGGAATTAGAGGTGGATAGCTCCCTCTCAAAAACGGTTTTTGTCTTCCAGCTACACCTGTTTATTGGGCCCTAAAAACAGCATGCTTTCCTAGCCCTGCTCTTAAAGGATTCCACCTAGAGGACAATAATCCAATTAGGAGATTGGCAAATGGAAAATCTTATAACTACTGGATCTGCTTCTCTTTGTCTGTGTGGTTATACATGTGTTGTGTGTAGTATCTATAAAAGAGAGCTCCAATTAATTGACTTAAAGAAGGATAAGTGCTTGGATCAAATATTTTTTAAAGGGAAGATAAAAGCTGTGGTACCTTTTAGTTCATGTGACTTTAATATTTGAGAAATAAAAATGGCCTTAAAGATAATTGGTAAAATGCAGATGTCGTCAAAATGTAAATTTTTGCCTAGGGTTAAAGGATTTTTGGTTTGTTTTGTTTTGTTTGTTTTTTTTTGAGATGGAGTCTCTCTCTGTCGCCCAGGCTGGAGTGCAGTGGCCAGATCTCAGCTCACTGCAAGCTCCGCCTCCCGGGTTTTCGCCATTCTCCAGCCTCAGCCTCCCCAGTAGCTGGGGCTGCAGGTGCCCGCCACCTCGCCCGGCTAGTTTTTTGTATTTTTTTTAGTAGAGACGGGGTTTCACTGTGTTAGCCAGGATTGTTTTTATCTCCTGACCTCGTGATCCGCCCATGTGGGCCTCCCAAAGTGCTGGGATTACAGGCTTGAGCCACTGCGCCCAGGCTAAAGGATTGTTTTGAATTAAATAAGATACAGCTAAAATAAGGTGTAGACAGATTGTGAAAATTAATCTTGAAAAAGAATTTCCATGTGTGAACATATTGACTAAATTCAAAAGAGTATTGCATGGCTTTTCTGTAAATTGAGCCCTGAAATAAAAGCACGACAAAGTTCTCTTAAGGCACCAATCTGCACTTTAGCAAAATTTGTAAAGGTTTTTGAAAGGTTCTTGCTTTTTTAAAATCTCTGAGTCATCATTTTGACAAAATAAATCACTGTAATCTGAAATTCTATTTTACAACATCAAGTGTTTTAAAGCTCTAACATATGTAACAGGCTTCCCAAAATCAAACTTCAGTTTCAAAATATGTCTTTCCTGGCCCCTGGAGCATCCAGAAGAGAGGTAAACATGATTACCTGACATGTTTAGGTACATGGCGTTACCAAAATGATGTTTAATCTTTTTCAGGTTACATTTTAGGGAATAATGTTAATATATGTTCCAAAATTATATGGAATTTCTAACATTCTAATGTTTGAGTATATATTATCATCACAATTAAGTTTGCTATGTTAAGTTATTGTAAACCATGGAGATAACCAAACTTCTTTGTCAATCATGTTTTTGAATATAACTACCCTGGACATTTTGTTATTCACACATAATTTTTGTCTTGTTTTGATCCTCTTCAAGAGATGGTTGATAATCAGCTATAGAATTTTGACAGATGCTCTTAAATGCAGGTTTCTGATTACTTTGGAGATTGTGACATTGGAATAAAGGAAACATGTACAGGACTCATGAAGTGCTGAAACATTCACAAATATCAAGCAAAGCAAGAGTTAACTGAATGGACTGAAATAGTAGAAAACTGAAAAAATCTTTTTGACTTTTTCAAATGATGACATCTGCATTTTACCAATTATCTGATTTTGCTTGGAACATAGCTGATCTTTTTTGTTTGTTTGTTTTACACAGTCAAGGAAACTTAGTTTGAACTATTTATGGCCTTTAATAATTGGGTAAGCTATACTCCTGTGACCAAAATTTGGAGCGTATTTGTTTCTGTCTCTGCCTGGCTTCTCCCAAATTTGGAAACTAGTTTGTGAGTATTCTCATCTTATGCCAATATAGTTGTTTGCGTCTGTGCAATAAGAATCAATTCTCCTTTGCAACAGCACACAGTTAGGGAAACTAGTTGTTTTACCAAGGCTGTGACTGGAAGGGTAAGGTTCTCTTTAAGGAATCAAGCTCAATTTGCAGAGCCAATAAATGCCCCTTGGGAAAATTGGTCTCATAACTTATCTACACAGTCCCCATACAGGGTTCTTAACCTGAGAGGAGTAAAGAATGTCACTTTACTCCTGAGCAAGGTCCAGGAATCCCATGTTCTTGGGACCTCAAGAAGAGAGGAGTCCACCCAACTCACAAGTATTTGAGGGTACAAACCCATGGCTGGGCTTGGCTTTGACAAAAGTCCTGTCTGAGATTCCTTGTAGAACAGAATTCCATGAACACCAGTTTAAAAAGACTATGTAAAAACAATTATAATTGCTGCACTTTATGCAAATAATCAGGCCCAGTATAAGGCTAAAGTCTATTCTGCAAACAACTCAGTCTTACCATGATTTGTTTTTAATGAAAATGAGGACTGGAGAGAAATAAATTTTGTTTCAAAACTTATCATACATTTGTCATTAAATTCTAGACTCACTAGTTGTTTGTAAGTTTCTTGCCTACATTTTAGACTAATCCTGGTTATTCCTGTGAACAAACCAACAATCTCCAACTGCAGCTCAGAAGGAACAAAAGGGATGGGTAATGTAGAAAACTGGATCAATATTCTAGTTCTGAGCAATTTTGTTGCAAATCCTACCAGGTGATGGGAATAAATAGGGTGTCCATCACTCGAATATTTCCTTTCTGAAAGTAAGACCAAGGGAGATAACCAAAGCCAAGCCCCATGGACCTGAACCTTAGCAAGCACAACTATAGCCACCAGTTATCTGGGCACATCACAAGGCACCCTTTTGTCCTCTCTTGTTGGAGGAAAACTAAATTCCCATCCCACAGGCCTCCTGTTAACCTGGGTGAAAGCTACTTTAATATCCATGGGTGGAACCCTGTTGCAGTCCCTGGGACTTGGAGATATAAGGATGGAAGAGAGAAAGAGCAATGCCTCACTTTCTCTCCATCATGTAGCCTGCGTATTCGCTAGGAAGAGAAAGGAACCTGGGATGACTTGCTCTTCTCTTTCTAGAGAAGTAGCCATTCATCTTCAGTCTGTACCCCTTTCAAATGAATCCTGAACCGCTGGGACTCCTTTGATAAAAGCCCCCTCTTATTTTATTTCCCCTCCTTTGTCCTCTCTTCACTGATAGGTAATTGTCCGTACTACAGGACTCTCCTCCCAGATGCATCCTCCAAACTGGGCAAAGTTAATTTCCCAAACCTTAAACTGGTTAGCTTAGGATTGGCCTCAGGGAAGGGGAACCCAGAAGCCTGACATGCTGGCAAACGGGGAAAAGTCATTTCTTTTCTTTTTTTTTTTTTTTTGGTTTGTTTTTTTACCAGTTGGGCTTTTGGCCTCCCTCTCTGTGTGCAAACTGGTAAAAGGTCTTGGGATTTTTGAGCTATCCTAACCCCCTAAATCTTGTTTCATGTTGATACATGTTTCCTAATAGCCCAGTTTGTTTCTTCTCACCTTCAGTCCATCAAACCCCAAACTGTCATGCAACCAGAGCCTCAGACAACGACCGGTTTTGCCAGGGACCCTTAGATAGGCCTCTGAGGGAGGTCTGATTTCCCAAATAGCGCCCCCTGCCAGCAGGAAGCAGTTAAGATCCATCTTCATCCTTTCCCCTGACCCTTACTCTAAAAGCAATTAGACCTACATTTTAGACTGGGGAATGACAGAGGCAGGAGACAGCCAAATGCTGCCCAAGTTATTGCTCACGGGGCGCTTGCCTAAACATGCAAATGATGAAAAAATCTATCTCTTAACATATGCACAGTAAGGAAAACAAATCAATGTGGTGTGGCTCCAACTAAGGGCCCACCTGCAAACTGGGAGAACTGGGTGGAGCCACCAGGAATTCATGCCTTAGGCAAGGGGGAGGAGCCTGGCCTCTTCAGCTGATTTGTGAGGTGGGAGCCTGTGGGCAGGACCCGTTTTTTAACTTTGTTTGTTTGTTTTGTTTGTTTTTTGTTGTTGTTGATTGTTTGTTTGTTTTTGCTGAGAACTTTCTTTTAATAGATTCTACTCTCCACACCTTTTAATGTGCCCTCATGCCTAATTTTTCCTAGTCATGAGATAAGAAGGATTTTAGCTGAACTAAGGAGCACAAAACCATCCATCAATATGATATACAGATATTATGTATATATGTCTGTATAATATCATTTACAGATGTGTGTATATATGTATCCCCTTGAAGATATTTTATGTCTATGTATTTAAAATGCAAAATAGTTTTAAAAGACAAATTATCAACTGCTTGAAATTAAAAAAGAAAAAAGATCTCTGGTTTAACATACGTATAAATTTATATATAGGATCACACATTATTCCTGTGTACAAAATTATTACAAATCCTTTATAAATAATGTCTGAGACAAAACCAAACATACACACAGAAATGTTGATTTTAAAAAGAATAATACATTCTTTGTAACAGGGGCTATTTTAAAGAAATATCAAACTAAAATAAGAAAGTAGAAAATAATAAAGGCAATAATTGATTTATTTAAAACCAGAAAAGAATAAAATTGATTATTTTGAAACTGACTTTGGGCCATACACTCTATCTTAGAACTCACAGAAGCAATTCATTTAGCAAATGTTTTCAGCTTATAGAGCTGTCTACTCAGAACCTTGAACACTATTCTATTTCCATGGACGCTTTCTCTGACCTGACACCCACAATTGTTTTTTTTTTTTTTCCCAGAATGTTTAATTTAAAATGACTTCACATTTTTCCTCACTTAAAGACACACATGGACACTTATTTCTTGTAAAACTCACCAACACCCTGAAAGAAATTACAAAACCCTACTTTCTACTTCTGCACTATCTGGATGCATGTCATTGTGGTCATCCTTTCATTAAAAAAGGAGACGTTGGCCGGGCGCGGTGGCTCAAGCCTGTAATCCCAGCACTTTGGGAGGCCGAGACGGGCGGATCACGAGGTCAGGAGATCGAGACCATCCTGGCTAACACAGTGAAACCCCGTCTCTACTAAAATATACAAAAAACTAGCCGGGCGAGGTGGCAGGCACCTGTAGTCCCAGCTACTCGGGAGGCTGAGGCAGGAGAATGGCGTAAACCCGGGAAGTGGAGCTTGCAGTGAGCTGAGATCCGGCCACTGCACTCCAGCCTGGGCGACAGAGCGAGACTCCGTCTCAAAAAAAAAAAAAAAAAAAAGGAGACGTTTTACATGTCTCTCACCATTTGGTGCTATCAGAGCCCTTCAGGGCACAAGTTGTTTTTCATTATTCTTTACCTGCACAGAGCCTAGAATACAGAAAGTGCTTAATTTTTATTTGTTGATGGTGTGTGTGTGTGTGTGTGTGTGTGTGTGTGTGACAGTGAGAGAGAGTGGTGGTAGGGGTTTGGGGGAGTTCATGCACAGGTGCACTCATACCTAAGTATTTATGATTAACTATCAGAGTTGGCAGATGGGGCTAATGGTTAGTTTTTTACTCAGTATAATACCCTCAAATCCAAGTACTTTTATTCTATAGGTATTGCCAGTTCTCTTTGATAATCTTAATAGAGCATCAATAACTCTTTTAGTTTCATCTAAATTGTCAATGTTTAACTTTCTAAACATTTAGAAATGATGCCCTAATTGTACAGTATCCTGTTGTGATTTGTGTCTTTAATACTAAATGTAAATAACTAATGAACCAAAGTCCAAATTTTTAGCTGTAAAACAAATGAATTTTACAAATATGATTAAAACCAGGTTTTGTTAAAGTTGCTAGAATGAATTTAAATCAGGGACAAAGAATGCTTGATTGATCAGTGTCTCATTTCCTGCTAAGTAAATCAAGTAATTGTGTCTTGAAGCCTCACAACACTCCAATAAATATTCAAGAACAACTCAGTGGTAGATTATTTCACAAGAAAGAAGATTTAGACAGGACGATGCATTCTACCTGTCTTTGGCAGGAAGTTTAAAGTACAACTTGAAATGTATGGAGACCTTGCCCAAGGCAACAGATACAAATGATTGCCTAAGTGGAGAAATACTTTTTAATCAGTAGATTATCCAACAAGATGGCAAAATTCTTGCTTGTTCAGCAGTTCAAAAAAGCATTTCTGTAGGTTATTCTGTTTTCAAAGAGTAAAAATGTCTTTCCAACTTTCCCCTGCCACTTGCCTCATTTTTTTAACCCCTAAATTGCAAATCTCTTGTGTTCTTTTTATCAATTCAGTATAGATAGAAAGGAAGACAGCAGAATTCAAATTTCAGTTTTTATATCCTATTTTAAAATGTTAGATTCCTTGAATTTAGTGCACAGTGTGATATAGTTAATACTTGAGAATTGTACATTTCAAAATTCCTAAGAGTATAAATTGCAAATGTTGTGACCACAAAAAGAAATGTTTGAAGTGATGGGTATGTTAATTAGTTTGATTTAATTATTCCACATTATATTCATAAATTATAATATCATTTTGTACCAGATAAATGTATACAATTATAAATTGTCAATTTATAGTAAATATTTAAAGATACATAAAATGTTAGATTTCAAGACATAACTCCCTTTATAGCTCTTCTTTAGTGAAACTTGTTGATAGAATAGAGACAGAAAAAAAGCTCTACAATTAAAACACACACACAAGAAATTTCATTTCTGAAAGATTCTGTTATGAATTGATTTTGATATTGTCCTCTTGAGGTTATGTGTGTGGCTTCCTTTAACCAGGAAAATCTATCTAAAATATTTGTGAATTGTGTGATACAAACACATATGCGTTCTTCCTTAAACAAAGATTGCTTTTTGTTCCAAATAAAAGATAAAATTGTGGAATTAATTCCAGTAATCAAATATTTTGTTGAAACCAATAATTATCAAATGTTTCTTCTAGCAAATTTCTGAAAGGAATCATTACATTTTTCTGTCAACCATGCAACTGACTCATGATCTTTCTATCCTGTCACTGGATTTTTTGGGTAGCCTTCTCAGTTACACAAATAACAAAACATAAGTGATATATTAACATCTGAGGTAACTTTCTAGGACTGCCAATTTAAATTGATATTGAAAAGTGGCAGAAATACACCCTCCAAAACATGCCACTTTGACATGAGGATTACTTTGAGCTGAAGTCACTTAAAAACAGCAGATGCGAGAAGGATGTTCTGATCTCTTTCTCCCTGAAAACAGGAGATTAAACACTCCTGAGTGAAAAATTCCTTTCCTGTATCAGGAAAAATGAAACATTCTTCAATGGCGTGTCATCATAGCTGAAATAATTTGGTACAAATAGATCTTGTTAGAATAATTATTATCTTTCTTTAGCGTCCCCATATAATTTAGTCACTTTTCCACGATTGCCTCTCCCTGTTCAACCTAATATAAAGGCATTTCGGTTTTATCACTTCGCTGTGTCTTCATTTCTTTATATTTGTATAATTTCCTCCTGTTAATTTAACTTATTCCCACTTAATTCTCAGGCCTTGCTAGAAACCTAAAGGATAGAGGTAAAATTTTGCCTCCCCTACTGTTGAGAAAGATAAAATAAAAATTTTCCATGTAACCCTTGCACCTTTTTTTCCACTTCCAACATGCTCTAAATTTTTCTAGTAGGCTGTTAGTCCCAGTGTTAAGAAAAATGAAATAAAACAAAGAAAATAAATAATAGCAACCGCAACTCACAGACATATTTAAGTCAGAAAACATTAAGGCAAAAAGAAATTAAATTAACATTTTTCACAAAAACGGAAACAGTTGACAAAAGAAATATACGTTAAAAAAACAACATAAAGGAGGTGTAAAAGTCAAATGACAAAGTATATTAAAAAAGGTAAAAATGCATTTTGATGGAATATCATTAAGCCATGCAAATTAATCATTGCTAATATATGAGTTATAACTATCTTTTTACCCAAATTCACTTGTCCAATTTCTTAGTTATATATCTATCAAGTCAGAATAGAAAATATTATGTTCAAATATTGAACTGTGTCTGAACCAATCAGCACTTTTCCAATTTGCATTTAAAATATCTGCACACATTAAATAATACTAATTAGCAACAAACAATTAACTTTGGTCAAAAGTCCTAAATTTCTACAAAAGCATCCTTTGACACAGGTTGGCTAACATGTCTTGAGTCTGTGCATCTTAACATTTTCCCTATCTAGTTTATGAACAGCCTGTATCCATTCAATACAGATTCAAAAGTAAGCAATAGCTGAATATTTCAGGTTTGGAGCACCACAAGCAATGATCAGCAGACTGGATTTCAATTATTTGGGACTTTGGGGCTCGCCTAAGAACTGTTGGATACTAGGGTATTCAACGTGATTTTGGGGATAAGGGTTGATCAGAGAAGTCGTGGCTCAGAAAGCACCCTTTGAATCAAAATCTTAAGAGTTAGAGGCATTTTAGAAATTGCTAAGGAGGGAGACTAGCTTGGAGGAGAGACAAGATGTATCAGGGCTCTGAAAAAGGAGCAAATATAGGACATCTTGAGGGTGAATAACAGCCTTGAGTCTGGGGATCCTGGTTTGTAGACACCCCAGAGAGAGGCTGGGGTGAAATCCGA
The DNA here is from genome assembly GCF_009764315.1 of Trachypithecus francoisi. Lineage (NCBI taxonomy): Eukaryota > Metazoa > Chordata > Mammalia > Primates > Cercopithecidae > Trachypithecus > Trachypithecus francoisi. The sequence continues at coordinate 171,987,128 of NW_022681454.1, read as the reverse complement.
GTGGAGATACTACAGAAATGCCAGAGGTCCCGTGGAAGTCCCATCCATCACTGCACAGAAAGCCAGTGAGACAATGACTATTGCCAGGGAATAAGGTGACTTTATTTATTTGGGTGACTTCAGCCAGAGAAATGGCTGAAATCTGTTTCTCTCAACCATCTAAAATCGGAGGTTTATATAGCAGGGAAGGAATGCAGCTACTTGTGGGAAAACAGAAATTAGGGAGGGGTAAGGAAATAATCATGAGTAATGAAAGAGCTGGAGTCGCATTGTCTGCATCTGGTGATCTGGTTTCAGTTCCTTGCCTGAGGGGTCAATGTCCTGAGGCAGGAACTAAGGTAAGACAAATACAAGTTTCAAGAGTAGTAGAGTCATTTTTTATATTTATTCAAAAAACTATATATATCAGTTCTATGGCACAATTGGGCCATTTTCAAAAAGTAGGCTGCAAATGGAGGGAGCTTGGTTAATCTTAATTTTAGAAGCTACAAGAAACTTTTAGATAAATTAAAAATGTATAGCAACATGTTAAGAGTCTGCGTATTTTAGGATACCGACTGCAGTGTAGAAAATGCATTGAGTTTGGAATAAGAATGGAAGAAGAGACACCAGAGAGGTGTCTACTGTATTTGCCCATGGCAGAGATTGTGATTGTTTAAAAGAAGGCAGAGTCAGAAGACAGATTTAAGAAATGTTTAAGAGATACTATTGACAGAACACTTTGGTCTTTTACAATTACCAATATCTTCTGCTAGATCTGAGTCTTCTAATTAGAACTACTTGGTAGTAGTTCCAGTACTAGATTCTATCAAGTGGCTCTAATCACTTCAGATCTTAATGACTTATTTTTATCTGCTCATATTAAAACACAGTAAAAATAGAGGCTTCCTCTTTAAGAATTAATGCACATTCCTTGGTTTCTGGTGAAGTCATCATCCCTATTCCTTCCCGACACTGAAGCGCTGCTTCCAGTTTTTAGATCTGAATTCATACTGCAACTTTTGTTTTCGCATAAATTATAAGTTTTAAACCTAGACCTAGTTCTCTAATTTGCCCCTCCTTTATGACATGGATATCTGAACACCAAACCTTTAAACTATATTTATGTTTTCTGGCTGGCTTGTGCCAGTAATTATTATGAAGCAAAGGAAACCAAGTACTTTAATTGTTCATAAAGAAGTTCACAGCTAGAGTTATTCACTTGTGTTAAAGCAATAAATGGTAAAGAAATTGTCTTACTGCTGAAGAAGAATGCTGATAAATTTATTGAGAGTCCCTAGCATTCTTCAAGTTGTAATATTAAAGAGTTGATATTGCTAGACATTTTAGTTTCTTTGGAGAGGACACTGTTGCCAGGAGAGCTGTGCATTTTGAGAAAGAGGTAGGGACACACTCCAAGGAATATGTATAAATTATAACCATAATTATGTTCTGTCTTCAGAGCAGAGCTACAGAGTGGTTTTGATATATTATTCACAGTTGCAATCAGAGGAAACTGAGTCATAAGAAATTTAATTAACATTTTTGATGGCATGAAGTTAATTTGGATGGTAAATGTAGATGAACTTGCAAAAAAACTACTTTGCATAATGTACTAAAGCTATTAAATTTTCATAAAGAGATCTCTAATCCTAGTTCAAGAATCCATATCAATGCTATAGGATAATTTAAGACACATAATGTCTTTATTTAATTTATTTTTATTAAAATGGCTTGCTTTTATACTTCACTCTGCTTTATCATTTTATGCCTCTTATTCAGACATATAAAAAATGTAGTTTTCTTTTTAAATTTATGTACGTATTTAATAAACAATTCATGTTACTTGTAGAATAATTTTTTTAAAATGTGTATAGTAAGAAAAAGGCAACCACAATGTCAGTACTTCAAAATAACCCTATGGAGTATATTTATGCTAATGTTTTTTACACATACATACATGTTTAGGGTTTTTTAATTTTGTTTTGATTTTTTGAGAAATCAGATCATGGAACACATGTCAATTTGTAGCTTTCTTTCTTTTAACACTATATTATGAATTTTATTAGGTAACTATATATACACATATTTATTTATATGATTATTTAATGGCTGTTTCATTCACGTATTTTCTGATGATACATTAATATTTTCTTTAGACAAGCTCTTTGCACATGAATATTATATTACCACATGATAGTAGTATATTATATTACCTTATATCCTTTAAAAAGTGCCAAAATGAGGGGAAGCAAGGATCAGCCTTGTTTGGGAGAGTAATGCCATCGATATTGACCAGGCCCAATACTTGAATTCTGTAACAACTGTCAATCTTGCTCAGTAGATTAACGCTCCAAATACATTTATTTTTTCCTTTGAGATTTTACTAGCTGGGGAAGATTTTATTTTCTTCCTTTATTTAATAAACTCCTACATGTTCTTCAAGACCAATATCAAATGTCCATTTCTGTGACCCAACATTATTTCTCCTCGGGGATTAGTTATTCCTCTTTCTACACATTCAAATTCATTAACACCCTCCATTACAGACTTTATCAGCCTACCTTGTTAATTTCTTCCACAACGTTATTTGTTTCCTTAGTAGGGGAAGCATGTGTTATTCATTGCTGTATTCTTAAAACCTCTATAGTGTCTGGCATAGAGCAGTAACATGTTTATGAAGGCCAAGATGCGCTGGCATTTAAGGAACTGATATTCAGCCATTAAACATCAATATCCGTTTTTTGCTTGTTTGTTTGTTTGTTTTCGACAGAGTCTCGCTCTGTCGCCCAGGCTGGAGTGAAGTGGCTCAATCTTGGCTCAAAGTAACCTCTGCCTCCCAGGTTAAAGAGATTCTCCTGCCTCAGTCTCCCGAGGACCTGGGATTACAGGTGCCCAGCACCATGACTGGCTAATTTTTGTATTTTTAGTTCAGACAGGGTTTCACCACATTGTCCAGGCTAGTCTCTGACTCTTGACCTCAGGTAATGCACCCATCTCAGCCTCCCAACGTGCACCAATATACTTATGTGTGATTACAGTATTAAAACACCTCCATTTCCTGTGGTAAGCTGTAAAACACCTCCATGTCCTGTGGTAAGCTGCAACTGTTTGAAGCTGTCAAGTGCTCACCGTTTCTTTTCTCGCAGCGCTCCCATATGATCCAGGAACTAAATGCTTAGTATCTGGAAGAGGAAAAGGGTCTTTAGGAACTACCCCCTCCAGCATGCTCACACCATACTCTGTTCTCATGGTCTGTGACTGCAAGGTGACAATTTTTAATATTATTTCTCCTTGTAGATACGTCACATTGCATTTCCTGGTGGACCATTATTACATTGACTAACATAGGATATTATCGATATCCAGAACTTTGAGAAGATACATCCAGGGAGGTTTGTTGTAGATGTGGTGATGGTTTGCTTTTTTTCTTTTTTAAATTCCCTACACTTTTAGAAAACTCACAAAAGTCATAACATTAAAACATAAAGGCATCTTCTATTTATTTTCACATCAATTACTGGACAGTAATTCTGTTCCTTCTATGTCCACAGAATACTGAGAAAATTTTACAAAAGTTACCTAACCTTTTGTAATCTACTTTCTATTATGAGAGCAAACAGAGTACAAGATGAGCTGAGTTACTTGCTCCTTTTGAACTCCTGAACTGAATAGGGTAGTGCACGAGTAACTTGTGACTTGGAGATAGGGAAGAAGCCTATTTTTCAATGGCTAAGAATCATTTTAGAGCACTGGATACCTTGGAGATTCTTTTTTCATTTAGACTTTCAAAATTTTTACTCTTGATTAACATAACACAACCCAAAGCCATTGCTTATTATTCCTTGATACTGAAAACAATTTTGTGAATTAGTTGTGTATACAAACAAGTTTGTCTAATCTTACAAAATGTGTTTAACTATATTGCTGATTAGTTTTAGTTCAGTGGAGTTTTTATAACATGGTTGTAGCTATTCTGGTATATGATGCCTTTCATAACAGTAAAATGCAAGTATGTTGTTGGTGTAATAAAATTTTTCCACTAATACACTTGAAATCTGAATCATCTATATTTTAGACCTAAATAGTGAGCTTTATGCTGCCTTTAAAATTAGAGGGAAACAAAATTAAATTTTTTTTGGAATACATTTTAATCCCACTTTTTAAATTATCTGAAGATTTTCAAAATCATTTATTTATGTAAGCTTGCTAGTGAAGTTAAACATTGCTTCCATATTTATTAATAACTTGTATATTTCTCCACAACTCGGTTAAATTATTCCCCTAAGCTAGATTCCTTCACAACCCTCTCTGATTCTTTCAGAGCCAGAACCATTGTCTTAGAGCTTGACTCATTTTCCTCTAAGATGATTTATCTTGACAAAAATCTCATCCTCTAGTAATCATCCCTAGAAAGACTCCAGTAGATGAAGAAACATTTGGACCATGGATCTTTCTCAGGTGGAGCTTTTGATTATGGAATGTGGATGAAATGATACTTATACCTCACTTTTTAATAATACATTCCTGAATATTAGTATTTCAACATTACTGGTAGAAAATCCTGGAAAACGGGCCGGGCGCGGTGGCTCAAGCCTGTAATCCCAGCACTTTGGGAGGCCGAGACGGGCGGATCATGAGGTCAGGAGATCGAGACCATCTCTGGCTAATACGGTGAAACCCCGTCTCTACTAAAAAATACAAAAAACTAGCCGGGCGAGGTGGCGGGCGCCTGTAGTCCCAGCTACTCAGGAGGCTGAGGCAGGAGAATGGCGTGAACCCGGGAGGCGGAGCTTGCAGTGAGCTGAGATCCGGCCACTGCACTCCAGCCTGGGTGACAGAGCAAGACTCCGTCTCAAAAAAAAAAAAAAAAAAAAAAGAAAATCCTGGAAAACAGAGTATTGTATTTTGCTCAATGAAGGAGGTGAAAATATGCCACCTGCTATAGCAAATAAGTATGTATTACAGATTTTAAAATAGCTAGAAGTTTTTGCATGTTGTCACCACAAAGAAATTACAAATGTTGAAAGTGATGAATACAATAATTACCCAAAGTTGATCATTATACCATGTATACATGCATTAAAACATTACATTATGACAGTACAGCCATCAAAAAGAATGAAATAATGTATTTTACAGCACCATGGATGGAACTGGTGGACAGTATATTAGGTGAACTAACTCAAAAGCAGAAAATCATATATGGCATATTCTCACTTTAAGTAGGAGCTAAACATGGGTCCATAGGGACATTAATATGGAGATAATAGACATTGGGAACTCCAAAAATGGGGAGTAGAGGAGACAGCGAAGGCTGAAAAATTACCTATTCAGTAAAATATTCAATATTCGAGTGACGGATACACTGGTAGCCCAATCCCTATTATTATACAATAGACCCTTGTAACAAACATGCACGTATGACCCTTGAATCTAAATTAATAAATAAAATTTAATATCTCTTTGAATTATACAACATATATTTCTGAAAAGAAGAAACACTACCGTGTACCATATAAATATGAACAATTATTATGTCAATTATAAACTTAAAAATTTAATAAAAAATATGCCACCTTGGTTATTGGTTATTTAAATTAAAGGAATTTGAAAAACAACAGGTACAAGAGGATCACTCTGACCTTTGCTCTGTGTCTTAAAAGTTAGAGATGAAATTCTTATGTAGAATGTATCCTTCCTATACCAGAAAAAAGGCAATGGTCTTATCACCAAGGATGGAAAGGGGAGGCCAAGAGAATTCTGTACAACAACGAACCTTGTTAAACTAACCCTTATCTGTCCAAGTAAAGACCCTATCCTAAGCCCCTTTGTCTTATGAAATTCTCAGTTTACCATTCTTTGTTTCATTCAGTATACAGGCAACTGACTCTAACTGCTTCTGTGGGGTTTCCATTTCTTTATAAGGGTGCTGATGCCACATGAAAGTTCTATGAAATCAATTTCTATGCTTTTCTCCTGTGAATCTGTTTTACGTCAATTTAATGATCAGACCCAGCCGAGACCCTGAGAGGATAGCTGTGGAGTCTTGCTGCCCCTACACTCATATATGGTAATTGCTGCTTTATTATTTCTAGAAAATCTTTGATTGTTGGTTATGTCTTCTTAACTCCAGTTGGGTTATTCAAACCAGTTTTCTTCATTTTGAGTGACTATGCATTTAAGATATTAGGGCATTGGAAGATAAATAAAAATTATTTTATATCCACGAATGTTAAGTATTCAGAGCTGTCTCAGAAACAGTATTTCTGGCTGCCAGAGATACTAAAATCTCTAGAAAGTGGGATGTCCCTTTTGCTGCTGCGGCTGGCGCCATCAGTAAGCTCAGGCTTCAGAAGAGGCTCGCCTCTAGCCTCCTCCGCTGTGGCAAAAAGAAGGTCTGGTTGGACCCCAATGAGACCAACGAAATCGCCAATGCCAACTCCCTTCAGCAGATCTGGAAGCTGATCAGAGATGGTCTGATCAAGCTTAAGCCTGTGCCTGTCCATTCCCAGGCTCAATGCCGGAAAAACACCTTGGCCGGCCGTGAGGGCAGGCAATGTGGGCATAGGTAAGCCAAAGGGTACAGCCAATGCCCAAATGCCAGAGAAGATCACGTGGATGAGGCGAATGAGGATTCTGCACCTGCTGCTTAGAAGATACCATGAATCTAAGAAGACTGATTGCCACATGTATCACAGCCTGTACCTGAAGGTGAAGGGGAATGTGTTCAAAAACAAGCGGATTCTCAGGGGACACAGCCACAGGCTAAGGCAGACCAGACCCTCAAGAAGCTCCTGGCTGACCAGGCTGAGGCCAGCCAATCTATGACCAAGAAGCACACAATTGCCGTGAAGAGCGCCTCCAGGCCGAGAAGAAGGAGATCATCAAGACTTTGTCCATGGGGGAAGAGATCAATAAATAAAAGCTACCCCTTAGTCTGTACACACTGGCCTCCATGATTACACAGATCAGCCATTAAAATAAAACAAGCCTTTATTTGCTTTAAAAAAAAAAAAGTGGTACATATTAGTAGTGAGTATTAATTCTCTATATTCTCCTGCAGTCCACATGAAGTGCCAATGCATTTTATGGAAACAGATTCACCGATTTTCTAAGTATGAACTTGGTTTTCCTAGGAAAAGGTGTGCCGCTTATCAAACACACACACATCTCTATAAATTAAAGATATTACATAATTCCACTTTGTGAGGAAGTCATTATTTGCATTTCAATTATTAAACACTATCTCCCCTCATAGGCAAGGTGCAAATTACATTAATGCTAGTGTACAATTTATACATATAATTACCCAAAGTATTTTGAATGGATACAGGTGGCTTTCAGCTTGTGTTCAGATTTTCTGTGTAATCTTTCCCCAAATCGCCATTCACTATGAATAATACAATTTTGCTGTTAAAAGTCTTAGTTGAGCATTATAAGAAAATATTGACACATTTTTCCCTTTATGATTATACCTGGTGATTTCTACTTGAAGCATAATATTTTTCTGAGAATTGGTGAGACGGAAGAATTCAGACAACAAAATTGTCATTCCTATAGTCTAAAGCTTTGAGCAGAAATAAAACGTTAGAATTGATGTTTGAATTTCCTGCTGTTTTTGCCTTAGATGATTCTATTTTACAGATGAACAATACTCTTCAAAAAGTTTGATAGCTGGATCACAACTTCAAAGGGATAATCACAAAAATACCTCTTTGTAGTAGCTACACTCTAAAGTCTGTTGTTAACAGCCTCAGTTTAAAACACTATCTTCCAGTTAGGTATTCTCAGATTGAAAATCTACAGAGTTACTTCATTTACTATTGTGTAATATAGTCTGATTACTGAAAAGCTTCTAGTTTCTGTGACTATTTGTAGATTATATTTTCTATCTTTTTGCTTAATGAAGTATTTTTATAAGCTGTAGTTTTCATTATCTTAATGCCCTAAAAAGATCAAACTTTGTTTTTAATTTGCTCTCAAAAACATTCAAATTAGAAATTGCATTTCCCAGTTGACTGTGTTGGTGATGATCATCAGAATGAAATGGTAAATACAAGAAAATGCATCTTTTACGGTTGGATACACTCATCAATAGAAACAAACAAAAAAAAATGCTGCTCTTTTTTCAAATAAGCTGGAGAAAGCATCTGTCTTACTATAAACAGTATACTTCACCAACCATATGAGAATTTATTTTTATTGTCATGATTTAGCTGGTTGAAAGTGGCTTTTACCAGACTGCAAGTTACTTACTGTTTTGATTAAGGAGGCTTTCTAAAGGGACACCAATGAACTGCAGTAGATAGTAATTTTAAAAGGTAGAGGTTCTACTACTAGTGCTTCCCTCACTATCTTTGCAGTGCTTAGATGTCATCAACATAAAGACAGTTAAGAGAACTGATGACTTACAAAAATCCTCTCAATATGTGTTCTATAGAAAGACTGAGAATTTGAAATCTAGGAACATGACTCTTTTGTTATTATCAAAGTTAAATGGAAAGTAGATCTAATGACATGATGGAAATAGAATAGGAATTTTACTCAGCATGTGGCAAAAATACAATTGAAGAAAATATAGTTGTGTTACAGGGAGAATGTAGTAGGTTTAACTCAAAAGAGTTCTTTTATACTCATGTTAAATTATAGATATTTTATTGCCACTAATTCAAAGGTTATGAGTTGAACCAATTGGATATTCACATAACAAAATTACATATTTTATCAGGCAGACAATAATGACAATATGCACATTGGGGTGTATTTCACTGAATGGGTGAATTACAATGTCAGAGTGGTCTTGTGGGTAATGTGACATTTAGCTCTATTCTGAAGAAAAGTCAACTGGTATATTTTGATAATTGGACAGCAAAATATAGGAAATACTAATTCTGGCAGTGACCAATACTATACTACAGGGCTATAGTTACCAACACAGCATGGTACTGGGACCAAAACAGATATATAAACCAATAGAACAGAACAGAGACCTCAAAACACACACACACACACACACACACATCTACAACCATGCGATCTTCAACTAACTGGAAAAATACAAGCAATGGGAAAAGAATTCTCTATTCAATAAATGGTGCTGGGAAACTGGCTAGCCATATTCAAAAAATAGAAACTGGACCCCTTCCTTACACCTTACACAAAAATTAACTCAAGATGGATTACAGATTTAAATGAAAAATCTAAAAACACCAGAATGAAACCTAGGCAATACTATTCAGGACATAGGTATGGGCAAAGATTTCATGACTAAAACACCAAAAGTAATTGCAACAAAAGCCAAAATTGACAAATGAGATCCAATTAAACTAAAGAGATCTAATTAAACAAAAGAAACTATCATCAGAATGAACAGGCAACCTACAGAATGGGAGAAATTTTTTGCAATCTATCCATCTGACAAAGAGCTAATATCCAGAATCTACAAGAATTAAACAAATTTACAAGAAAAAAAAATCCCATCAAAAAGTGGGCAAAGAATATGAACAGACACTTTTCAAAAGAAGACATATGTGGCCAAAAAACATGTGAAAAAAAAGCTCACCATCACTGGTCATTAGAGAAATGCAAATAAAAAGCACAATGAGATATTATCTCACACCAGTTAGAATGGTAATCATTAAAAAGTCAGGAAACAACAGATGCTGGTGAGAATGTGGGAAAATAGGAAAGTTTTTATGCTGTTGGTGGAAGTGCAAATTAGTTCAACCATTGAGGAAGACAGTGTGGCGATTCCTCAAGGATCTAGAACCAGAAATGCCATTTGACCCAGCAATCCCATTATTGGGTATATACCCAAGAGTAACGTAAATAATTCTACTGTAAAGACACATGCACATGTACGTTTACTCTTTACAATAACAAAGACTTGGAAACAACCCAAATGCCCATCAATGATAGACTGGATAAAGAAAATATGGCACATATATACCATGGAATACTATGCCACCATAAAAAGAATGAATTCATGTCCTTTGCAGGGACATAGATGAAGCTGGAAGCCATGATTCTCAGCAAACTAACACAGGAACAGAAAACCAAACATCACATGTTCTCACTCCTAAGTGGGAGTGGAACAATGAGAACACCTGGACACAGGGAGGGGAACATCACACACCAGGGCCTATCGGGGGGGTGGGAGGCAAGGGGAGGGAGAGCATTGGGACAGATATCTGATGCATGTGAGATTTAAAACCTAGATGAAAGGTTGATAAGTGCAGCAAACCACCATGGCACGTGTATATGTATGTAACAATCCTGCTTGTTCTACACATGTGTCCCAGAACTCAAAATAAAAAATTTAAAAGACTTTAAAACTTAAGTGACTTAAAACAAGAATTATTTTGTCTGTTTGTAATTCTATGGCACAGTAATCTATGATGGACTCAGTATTTGTTTTGCTTTTTCTTTTTTTTGATTTTTGCCTAGGGTCACTCACATAACTCTTCATGGCTCTACTGGTTGATCCAAGGAAATGAACTTGGTCTGTTCTGTTCGGCTCCTTGTCTTCTCATTTGCCTGCAGATTCAACTGCGATTCTCCCAAAGGCAGCAGTGCACTCCCCAAGGACAGTGAGTTGGTGCATGGCAGTTCTGAAACCCAAACAGGCATCCATTGCAAGGTCATATTGCAGGGGTAGGGGGTTCTCCTGGATGAGAATCAAGTCATTATACTCAGATGTGGTTCCTTACATATCTTCCATGGTTCTTGGCAAATCATCTGGATCTTTGCTCTATTCTCTGATACACTGTTTCACATTTATAAGAAATGGACTGTGTTTTGTTTATTCAAAGCTAAAAAGCTTTCTTAAACTGTGTCCAACTCATAGAAGCTTGAGCACCCAAAACCTTTTCCTTTTAATATTTCTTGGTCCCTTTGAGTCCAGTTTGGAAGACTCCCTTGTAATCACTGAGGGCATGATATGGTTTGGCTGCATCCCCACCCAAATCTCACCTTGAATTTAATAATCCCCATGGGTCAATGGCAGGGCCAGGTGGAGATAATTGAATCACTGAAGCAGTTTCCCCCATACTGTTCTTGTGTTGGTAAATAAGTCTCATGAATAAGATGGTTTTATAAATGGGAGTTCCCCTGCACAAGCTCTCTTTCCTGCCACCATGTAAGACGTGACTTTGCTCCTCCTTTGCCTTCCACCATGATTGTGAGGACTCCCCAGCCATGTGGATCTGTGAGTCAATTAAACCTCTTTCCTTTATAAATTGCACAGTCTGGCATATGTCTTTATTAGCAGCATGAGAACAGACTAATACAGGGCATTTTGTGTATCAGGTTATAAGTTGTTCCATTAGTCAAAAGTCAGATCCACAATTATTTTATTAGAGACTGGTTTTCTCTACCTTGTATAGTGTGTCTGGGTATTGTGAAACAACATCCTACATATTCTCAGAAGCCTTTCACCTGGCTGGAATGTCTACTTGGCACCATCTTAAATGGTTTTTAGGTCTTGATAAAGCTTTTCATAGTCATACCCAGGCTTTGGTCTTTATAAAAAAGACTCTTACTATGAAAATTTCTTGCAGTCTGAAGGGTCTAGAAATAAGAACAATTTTATTTTCCAAACTAGCAAATATTAAATCCCCCCATATTTATTTTCCATTCTACCAGAAAACTGAAAGTTTTCTTTTTTTTTTTTAGCTTGTCACTCACTTACTTTATTGTAAATAGAAGCACCCAGTGACATATTCCACATTCTCTGTATATAGTTCCTTAAGTGAGTTCTATGTGCTAAGTTATCACAGATAACGCTTTTGTCAACTGTTCAGTAATACTTGACACAAATTGTCCTTTCTCCAGCCTTCAACAAGTTCCTTTGCTGGCCTTCATTGACAACCTGGATATCAAACTAGGCTTGGCCAGTGGCATCTATTTGCCTCCAATCCCAAAGCCAATGTCACAAATTTTAGATTTTTCTTGAGACAACACTCATTTATTGGAACCAATTTCTGTTTCACTTATGTTTCTGAATAAAAACCACACCAGTTCTTAATGTCTTAATGGTTTAAAGCAATAACCATTTTATTTCCTCACGGCTGTATTGGAGAGCAGTTTGTCCTGGGCTCAATTTGCCCAGGGTGGTTCTTTTGGTTGTCTTAAGAGTGATCATCTTTGTAGCTTTAGTGAAATGGTGGCTTATAAGGAAGGTGGTTGGTCTAGAAGGCCATGGTTGGGTCAGTGTGTCTCTGCTGCATGTGATTTTATGCTCCTGCAGGCTAGTCTGAACTTATTCATATAGTAGCATTGTGTTCCAAGACAGCAAAAACAGAAGGTGCAAGAATTCTAAACTTAGATACTGCAAAACATCACTTCTGCTACCTCCCTCTAATCAAAATAAGTTACACTGTGATCCCAGATTCAAGCATTGGGAAAATAGAGCACTAAATAAAAGAGCAGTGATATCCCATTATAAAACGGCTGCATACAGGGATAAGAGAAACTGTTGCAAATGTCTTGGCAAGTAATCTACCATGAGAAGTAATTTATTTTTCAAGGGGCATTGGTAGGGTATATGCAATTGGAAGAGATGGGCTAGAAGCATGGATGTCAGAGAGAAATGAGCGCAATAATTCAGATGAAATATAAACACATGGTGAACTGAGGTCATGAGAATTTTGAAGAGATGATAGCATGGATGGTAACAATATGTTAAAGACAAAATAACAGAATTAATTGATGAACATGGTAATGGAAGGCTATGAGAGATTCCAAGATTGGAAAAGTGTTTGGATTGTGATGCCAGTGAAACAAATTTTTAAGTGAAGATTTAAAATAAAGTTTTAAGTGAAGATTTTCAAATTGATGTAAGACATAAGAAGCTTAAGATGTGCTCAGTCTTACTGATGTTGATTGAGCCCTGAATGGCTACTTCTTTTTAGCATTCTCTTCAGAACACACAGATGAATAAAAGAAGAATATCTTCTAAAACCTGAGTTTTTAAGGGATTCATATGTGTAACTGAATAAGAATAATAAACACATCGTTACAGGGTAAGATTGATAGGGCACAGAATCAGTAAAAATATATTACACATTTGGAGAAGATTAAGTAGCTAATTATGGAGAAAATATAAATTTTATTTGCACTGTGATGCATCTGAATATGAAAAAGTCACACATTACAAGTTAAAAGAAATTTTTAATTTTGTGCAATTCAAAACTGTCAGAAAATTCTTTTAAAAAGATTCTTAAAAATTCAAGGTGTGTGTGTATAAATATTGTATATAATTACTGAGATGATTCACTTCTGTGTCCCCACTTACATCTCACCTTGAATTGTAATAATAATCTCCATGTGTCACGGGCAGGATCAGATAGAGGCAATTGAATCACGGGAGTGGTTTGCCCCAGGGTGTTCTTGTGATAATGAGTCTGACAAGATCTGAAGTTTGTATAAGCATCTGGCATTTCCCCTGCTCGCACTCGTTCTCTCTCCTGTCACCCTATGAAAAGGTGCCTTCCGCTGTGATTGTAAGTTTCCTGAGGCTTCCCTGGCCACGTGTAACTGTGAGTCAATTAAAATTCTTTCCTTTGTAAATTAAGGAGTCTCAGGTATTTCTTCATAGCAGTATAAGAATGGATTGATACAGTATAAATATGCTATATAATTATATATGATTAATATAGATTAAATAACCTCAAAGGCTCACACACTTTCATATATTTTACAAAGAAAAAGAAAGAAAATTTCATAATTTGTTTACCAACCCATTAGTAATTCTGTAAGATACTCTACTGTACATGTGCTTCATTATGACGTAAGTCTACATTATCGGCCGGGCGCGGTGGCTCAAGCCTGTAATCCCAGCACTTTGGGAGGCCGAGACGGGTGGATCACGAGGTCAAGAGATCGAGACCATCCTGGCTAACACTGTGAAACCCGTCTCTACTAAAAAATACAAAAAAACTAGCCGGGCGAGGTGGCGGGCGCCTGTAGTCCCAGCTACTCGGGAGGCTGAGGCAGGAGAATGGCGTGAACCCGGGAGGCGGAGCGTGCAGTGAGCTGAGATCCGGCCACTGCACTCCAGCCCCGGCGACAGAGTGAGACTCCGTCTCAAAAAAAAAAAAAAAAAAAAAAAAAAAAAAAGTCTACATTATCGTACTTGTTAAGCATTATCATTGTTCAAGATAAGGAAACAGAGAGTGAACACATGGACACTAATTTGTCTAGTTCAGTCAGTGTGAGAGCTGAAATTAGAATCTAGGTGTGCCTTACTAAACAGCCCATGCTATATCCAGTAAGTCAAGGTAGCAGTGTTTCTGGATTATGCCCATGATGCCACTCTTTTAATATTATAAAAGGTAATAATGGGGAAAAGATATTTGCATGCTTGTAACCATAGTCTCTACATTAAATATTCAGTAAGAATTAGGTGTAGCAAGGGTAGAACATAAACAAGTCTACCGAAATGTATATTAAAGGTGGAGATTAGATTCAAGTTTCAGCCCAAAACAATACACAGGCACACACCTTGGAAGTATATCTTGGATGACTTTTTTTTTTTTTTGAGAGAGAGAGAGAGTCTCATTCTGGCACACAGGCTGGAGTGCAGTGGTGCGATCTTGAAAGAGACCAGATGAAATCTACAGGCAGGCAGCCCGGGCGGCGCCTTGAGCCTAGTTAGAAGTTGACCCTACAGGCAGACAGTCCGGGCGGCGCCTTGAGCCTAGTTCAAAGTTGACGCCGGACCTAACCGATAATGTTATCTATAGATTTCAGATGTTGTATAGACAAGCAATGTAAAAGTCCCTGTCTTGTTCTTTTTCTGTTCTAATTACTAGTGCTTGCCATATATCTCTCAACTTCCTGAGCCCAGTATAAACATATCCCACCATATGTCTCCCCTCCATATATCCCTCAACTTCCTGGGCTCATCCCACCATATGTCTCCCTACCATATATCTTTCAATTCAAAGACTACCATATATCTCAACTTTAGAAGGACACCACCTGGAAAATCCCCGATAAGAACACAGCCGTTTGTGAGAGCGCGGGAACCAATAAAAAACTGCTAAATGTATAAACTTAAAATGTTAACCAATTGTAATGCTGTAACCTAGAGAATTCCCTCGTTCCTCTGCAACTTTACAAGTCCTGTTTACATTAGGCTATAAAAGGCAAGCGCACGCATTGTTCAGGGCCCTCCTGTATGTTGTGGAACGGAGGGACCAAGTTCAAACTTGCATTAAAGATCCTTGCCGCTTGGCTTTGACTCTGGACTCTGGTGGTCTTTGTCGGGGAACAAACGGTCTGGGCATAACATCTGGGGGCTCGTCCGGGATTCCCCAAGCCCACCAGACCCCTGGTCAACGGATCTACTAGGATCGATCTGCTAATAGGTGAGCCAGCTCGTCTGTGTTTGCCCGTCTTCGTCTTTGTCTGTCTGTGTCCGTTCTGAACCTGCGGCTCTTTAAGTCCGCCTGAGGCTGTTAGCCTGTCTGAATTCGTGGCTCTCTAAGTCCGCCTGAATCTGTGACTTGCGAGGTCTGAAGCTGGCATACGTCCGGACGCGCTATAGGACAGCCAGCGGAGACCGGTGGGAGACGTCCCCCGGCTCTTATCTGGTTCTTGTTTGCATTTATTTTGACCCAGATTTCTGGTGCGCGCTTGCGACTGACGTATTCTTGTCTGAACTTGTTCTGACCCAGATTTCTGGCGCCCCGGCGACTGACGTAAACTTGTTGTTGATATTCCAGCAACTCACTTTTCCCTTGCAGGACCTGTTCCAGCAATTCACTTTTCCCTTGTAGGACCTGTTGCAGATGCCACTCCAGGCGCTATTGTTCAAGATGGGTAATACCCAGAGCACTCCCCTATCTCTCCTTACAAGTAATTTCAAGGATGTTAGGGCAAGGGGCCATGATCTTGGTATGGACATCAGGAAGGGAAAGCTAATTACTCTGTGCCGCTCCGAGTGGCCCGCCCTTAACGTAGGGTGGCCACCCGAAGGGACGTTCTGTCTCCCTGTCATCACTAGGGTAAAGTCCAAGGTTTTCCAGCCTGGGCGTGCTAATCACCCGGATCATATCCCATATATCCTCATATGGCAGGATATAGCTGGGAACCCGCCCCCTTGGCTGTCCCCTTTCCAATTAGCCTCTGAACCCTGTAAGGCACTGGTTGCTCGACCGCTAAAATCCAAGCAACCGACTGCCCCCCCCATCCTGTTCTACCAGATAGCGAGGACCTTCT
Organism: Trachypithecus francoisi; assembly: GCF_009764315.1. Lineage (NCBI taxonomy): Eukaryota > Metazoa > Chordata > Mammalia > Primates > Cercopithecidae > Trachypithecus > Trachypithecus francoisi. The sequence goes on along the minus strand of NW_022681454.1, from coordinate 171,970,922 downwards.
GTCCACAGAACCCCCTCCATACCCCTCCGGTCCCCGGGTCCCAGCCCCCCGGGAGGAACCGCAGGAGGGAGCAGGTGAACGGGAAGCGGTCAGCGTGCCTGTACCCGCTGAAAGTGAAAGCAACTCCGAAGGCCGGCGGGGCGAACGCGAGGGCGTACTTTGCGGGTTCCCCCTCCCCAGCCGCCTGACTCCACAGTGGCGTTACCCCTTCGGGAAATAGGGCCCCCAGACGACACGGGAAGTCCTAGGCTCCAGTACTGGCCATTCTCCACCAGTGATCTATATAATTGGAAGACCCAGAGTGCTCGGTTTTCAGACAACCCCAAAGATTTAATGGTTTTACTGGATAGTATTATGTTTACCCACCAGCCCACTTGGGATGATTGTCAGCAGCTCCTCCGAATCTTGTTCACGACGGAGGAGCGAGAGAGAATACAGGTAGAAGCTAGAAAGCTGGTCCCGGGGGACGACGGTCAACCGACTGCCAACCCCGACCTTATAAATGCGACTTTTCCTCTGTCCAGACCGTGTGGGACTACAACACGGCAGAAGGTAGGGGACGGCTACACCTTTATCGCCAGACTCTAATGGCAGGTCTCCGGGCGGCTGCTCGCAAGCCCACCAATTTGGCTAAAGTATACTCTGTTCTGCAGGGAAAGACAGAAAGCCGGCTAGCTACCTAGAAAGATTAATGGAGGCCTTTAGGCAATACACTCCTATGGACCCAGAGGCTCCGGAAGCCAAGCAGCCGTCGTAATGTCTTTTGTAAATCAGGCAACCCCAGATATTAGAAAGAAACTCCAGAAATTAGAGGACTTAGAGGGAAAACAGCTTCAGGACCTCCTTCAGATAGCCCAGCGGGTTTACAATAATAGAGATACTCCAGAGGAAAAATGACCAAGGTCCTGGCAGCGGTTGTACAAAAAGAGCATCTACAGCCAGAGAACACCCAACCTAAGCGGTCCCCCAGATATAACAACCTGAGCAAAGACCAATGTGCCTACTGTAAACAAGCTGGCCACTGGGCAAGAGACTGTCCCAAAAAGAAACAGCAAGGACGGGGACCCCCTAGGTCTACACCCGTACTAGTCACTCAAAATGAGGACTAGGGAAGACGGGGTTCGGTCCCCCTCCCCGAACCAGGGTAACCTTGCAAGTGGAGGGGTCCCCAGTTCAGTTCTTGGTCGATACGGGAGCACAACACTCAGTCCTAGTTAAAACTGAGGGAAAATTGTCCTCCAAGTCCTCGTGGGTACAAGGGGCCACAGGAATTAAAAAGTACCCCTGGACGACACAAAGAACAGTAAATCTTGGAGCCAAGAATGTAACCCACTCCTTCCTGGTTATCCCTGAGAGCCCTGTCCTCTACTAGGGAGAGACCTGCTAACTAAAATGGGAGCACAGATCCATTTCCTCCCTGAGGGGCCCATCGTGACCGATTCCCAAAATCAGCCCGTGCCCGTCCTGACCATAACCTTAGAAGATGAATACCGGCTCCACCAGGAGCAGGCGGCCCCTGACCAGGACATAGCAACCTGGCTTCAACAATTTCCAGGAGCCTGGGCAGAAACGGGAGGTTTAGGACTAGCAAAGCACCGTCCTGCCTTGTTTGTGGAACTCAAGCCTGGGGCAGACCCCGTTCGGGTGCGTCAATACCAATGCCCTTAGAGGCCAAAGAAGGAATCACGCCCCACATCCGTAGGCTCCTCGACCAAGGGGTCCTTCGGCCCTGTCACTCACCCTGGACACTCCCTTGTTGCCGGTACGGAAACCTAATAGCGGGGAGTATAGACCTGTACAGGACTTAAGAGAAGTCAATAAGAGAGTTATGGACATACATCCAACTGTGCCCAACCCATATACCCTCCTGAGTACTCTAAACCCCAAACACCAATGGTACACTGTTTTAGATTTGAAGGATGCCTTCTTCAGTTTGCCTTTAGCCCCTCAGAGCCAAAAGCTTTTCGCCTTCGAGTGGACTGACCCTGAAAGGGGCATAAGTGGCCAACTGACATGGACCAGACTGCCGCAGGGATTCAAAAACTCTCCTACCCTGTTCGATGAGGCTCTCCATGAAGACCTGGGTGAGTACCGACGCAAACACCCTGAAATAACCTTATTACAGTATGTTGATGACCTCCTGATCGCTGCGAGACCCGAGAAGCTTGCCTCCAAGGACCAAAAGTCTCTTACAAGCTCTAGGGAGTCTAGGCTATCGGGCCTCGGCAAAGAAAGCTCAAATCTGTAAACCAGAAGTAACATATCTGGGGTACCTGCTAAAAGGAGGGCAGCGCTGGTTAACAGACGCCCGAAACAGACTGTTCTGCAGATCCCCAGGCCACAATCCACCCGACAAGTAAGGGAATTCCTGGGGTCGGCAGGATTTTGTAGACTATGGATACCTGGGTTTGCAGAGCTGGCTAAGCCCTTATATCAGGCAACGCGGGGACAGCAGCCATTTAATTGGCAGAAGAAGCCGAGTCGGCTTTCCAACAGATTAAAACCGCCCTACTCTCTGCGCCTGCACTGGGACTGCCTGACGTCACTAAGCCCTTCCACTTATACGTGGACGAGAGTAAGGGCGTCGCCAAGGCGGTGTTAACTCAGAACTTAGGCCCCTGGCGGAGGCCAGTCGCCTACCTGTCAAAGAAGTTAGACCCAGTGGCTGCCGGGTGCCCCCTTGCCTCCGAGTGATCGCAGCCACGGCCCTGATGGTACAAGATGCTGATAAACTTGTCTTGGGACAAGAATTACGGGTCGTTACCCACATGCCATCGAAGGTGTACTCAAACAGCCGCCTAACCGATGGATAAGCAACGCCCGGCTCACCCACTACCAGGGACTACTATTAAATCCCCTCAGAATAATTTTCCTGCCCCCAACGACCTTAAACCCTGCCTCGCTGCTGCCCAACCCGGACCTGGACGCGCCGCTCCATAATTGCACCGAGATATTAGCCCAGGTGCACGGAGTTCGAGAGGACCTGCAGGACCGCCCACTTCCTGACGCCGACCTCGTTTGGTTCACCGATGGGAGTAGCTTCATACACCAAGGCCAGAGGTATGCTGGAGCAGCGGTGACTTCAGAGACTGAGGTAATCTGGGCGGAACCCCTGCCCCCGGGGACATCGGCCCAGAGGGCCGAACTGATAGCGCTCACCCAAGCTCTTACCTTAGGGGCAGGGAGAAAACTGACGGTATACACAGATAGCCGGTACGCTTTCGCTACGGCACACATACATGGGCCCATTTACAGGGAGCGAGGGTTGCTAACGGCTGAGGAAAAGAAATAAAAAATAAGCAAGAGATCCTAGCCCTGCTAACAGCCCTATGGAAACCAGAAAAATTGGCTATTGTACATTGCCCAGGGCACCAGAAGCCAACCACTCCAACTGCTCAAGGCAACTTTCTGGCAGATCAAACTGCAAGGAGTGTGGCAAAGGCTCCCAGTCAACTCCTTGCACTCCAGCTCCCTGATCCGGGCCCCCGAGACCTGCCGTATTACCCTGATTATTCAGAACAAGATCTCCAGTGGATCGACAAACTTCCCCTGAAACAGATCCAGAATGGGTGGTGGACTGATACTAGAGACCATATTATCCTACCAGAAAAATTAGGACAGCAAGTGTTAAAACACATCCACCGATCCACCCATCTGGGTGCCCGGCGGATGATGGACCTGATTAGACGCTCCAAGCTCAAGATCAGACGCATAGCGGAAACGGCCAGCAGCATCGTGATGAGTTGTAAAGTCTGCCAGCTTAGCAACGCCTATCCCCAATCCCAGGCTGCTGCGGGAACAAGGCTCAGGGGAACCAGGCCCGGTATCTACTGGGAAGTAGATTTCACTGAGGTAAAGCCAGGAAAATACGGATATCGGTACTTACTTGTCTTTGTAGATACCTTTCAGGGTGGACTGAAGCATTTCCAACCAAAAGAGAAACCGCTCAGGTTGTAGCGAAAAAAATTCTGGAAGATATCCTCCCCAGGTATGGCTTTCCCATCCAGATAGGGTCAGATAATGGACCGGCCTTCGTTGCTAAGGTGAGTCAGGATTTGGCTTCCATTCTTGGGGCTAATTGGAAATTACATTGCGCTTACAGCCCCAGAGTTCAGGACAGGTAGAAAGGATGAATCGGACCTTAAAGGAGACCTTAACTAAATTAACTATGGAGACTGGCGCTAATTGGGTGGTCCTTCTCCCCTACGCTCTGTTCCGGGCCCGTAATACCCCCTACAGACTGGGCCTTACCCCTTATGAAATCATGTATGGCAGACCCCCACCCCTAGTTCCCAGCCTAAAAGATGATCTGCTCAAATCTGAAACTGAAAATGTATCTGAACTCTTGTTTTCCCTACAAGCCTTGCAGAAAATTCATCAGGAAATCTGGCCTAAGCTGCAGGAATTATATGAAACCGGACCCCCACCGACACCCCCACCCGTACCAGCGGGAGACTGGGTCCTAGTCAAGCGACACCGGCAAGAAACCTTAGAACCCCGGTGGAAGGGACCGCTTCAAGTACTCCTAACCACACCCACTGCCCTAAAGGTAGAAGGCATCGCGTCGTGGATCCACTACACCCACGTCAAGCCGGTGGACCCAGCCTCCGACCTTCTCGGACCCGTCACGATAGCGACTGAAGCACCGACCACGTGGACTGTGGACAAAGCTAAGAACAACCCCTTAAAACTCACCCTGCGCCGGCAGCATAGCTCACTACAAACATGCAGCTAGGTAGTCTAACCCTAATGTTAGTCGCCCTAATGGCCGTGGGGGCTAACACAAAACCAGTTTCTAATCCCTTTGTTTGGAGATTCTGGCTTTATGAAAACCAAACCCACCCAGGGCAACCTCATAAGCCCGGAAATTATTGGCCAGTGCTGATTGTCCCTCCTCAGGGTGCAGTGCCCCAATTTTGCTGAATTTTACTGGTTTTCAGATAGCCAAACCAGTGGCACCAATGATATGCTTTGAGTTTGATCAGACTAAACACAATTGTAAACACTATTGGTGGCACCAAAACGCAGGCTGCCCCTACAATTACTGTAAGATGCACTCAGTCAGAGGGTGGAACAAGCAATCCGGGTGGAATTTTTACCAACAGGGTAGAGGCGGTATCTATACTTGGATAGTTAAGGACCCTTGGGACCCCCGCTGGACCACGCCTCAACATGGGGCTGTATACTATTCCTCTTCCTCCACATGGCCTAGTAGTCACCTCTATCTGTGGCGTGGCCTAGTTCAAATACTGCCCCTAGTCCATGGGGATATCCAGCGACAGGAAGACAGACTAACACAAGAATTACGCCCTTTCTCCTGGCTGGAAGTATTACAAGAAGGATTAGAGCTTGCCAACCTTACGGGACTTCACAGCTTGTCTGGCTGCTTTCTGTGTGCCACCCTAGGGCATCCACCACTAACCGCTGTCCCTCTGCCCTGGGAATCCTCCACCCAAACTAGGGACTTTCAGAATCTCACGGACGCCCCCATTCTTAATGTGCCACTGTACCAAACCCTAGTCAGGAAAAGTTTCCCTACTGTTTTTCAGGCACTAACTCCAGCCTCTGTAGCATCACTGTGACGCCCCCTAGTGCCTCCCTAAGAGCCCCGCCGGGCATATTCTTTTGGTGCAATGGAACATTATCTAAGAATCTACCTAGTCCCTCTGTTGCCAGCCTACTGTGTCTTCCTGTCACACTAGTTCCCCGACTAACTCTACTAACTGCCGGCGAGTTCCTGGGGTACACCGGTAACTGGACTAGTACTGCCATTCACCCAATCCCTAAACTGAGACCTACACGAGCAATATTTCTCCCCCTCATTGTAGGAATCTCCCTCACATCATCCCTCATTGCGGCCGGACTGGCAGGGGGAGCCCTAGGTCACACCTCATAGAAAGCAACAAATTGTACCAACAATTTGCCGTGGCTATGGAGGAATCAGCTGAGTCCCTTGCCTCCCTTCAACGACAGCTCACATCCCTAGCTCAGGTGACCTTACAGAACCGGAGGGCCCTAGACCTACTCACTGCTGAAAAAGGTGGTACATGTATGTTCCTGAAAGAGGACTGTTGCTTCTACGTAAATGAATCAGGGCTTGTAGAGAACAGGGTCCAACAGCTACGCAAGTTAAGCACAGAAATGAGAAAACAGCAGTTTGCCTCAGCTGCAAATCAATGGTGGAATTCTTATATGTTTTCTCTGTTGGCCCCCTTCATTGGACCTCTACTAAGTCTACTATTTCTGTTTACCGTAGGACCTTGTGTTGTTAACAGAATTTTGCGGTTTGTCAGAGAGAGGTTTGACACCATACAGCTCATGGTCCTCAGAGCCCAATACCAACCTGTAGACGCTGAAACAGAATCAGACTTATAAGACCCAAGATTGGCTCTAGAGGTACTTGAGAAAGGGAGGAATGAAAGAGACCAAATGAAATCTACAGGCAGGCAGCCCGGGCGGCGCCTTGAGCCTAGTTAGAAGTTGACCCTACAGGCAGACAGCCCGGGCGGCGCCTTGAGCCTAGTTAGAAGTTGCCCTACAGCAGACAGCCCGGGCGGCGCCTTGACCTAGTTCAAAGTTGACGCCGGACCTAACCGATAATGTTATCTATAGATTTCAGATGTTGTATAGACAAGCAATGTGAAAGTCCCTGTCTTGTTCTTTTTCTGTTCTAATTACTAGTGCTTGCCATATATCTCTCAACTTCCTGAGCCCAGTATAAACATATCCCACCATATGTCTCCCCTCCATATATCCCTCAACTTCCTGGGCTCATCCCACCATATGTCTCCCTACCATATATCTTTCAATTCAAAGACTACCATATATCTCAACTTTAGAAGGACACCACCTGGAAAATCCCCGATAAGAACACAGCCGTTTGTGAGAGCGCGGGAACCAATAAAAAACTGCTAAATGTATAACTTAAAATGTTAACCAATTGTAATGCTGTAACCTAGAGAATTCCCTCGTTCCTCTGCAACTTTACAAGTCCTGTTTACATTAGGCTATAAAGGCAAGCGCACGCATTGTTCAGGGCCCTCCTGTATGTTGTGGAACGGAGGGACCAAGTTCGAACTTGCATTAAAGATCCTTGCCGCTTGGCTTTGACTCTGGACTCTGGTGGTCTTTTTCGGGGAACAAACGGTCTGGGCATAACAATCTCATCTCACGCAACCTCGCCTCCTGGTTTCAGTGATTTTCCTCCTCAGCCTCCATCGATTAGGGTGCACACCACCACCCCACAACCTGGCTAATTTTGTATTTTTAGAGAGATGGGTTTTCGCCATGTTTGCCAGGCTGTCTCAAACTCTGCCACAGTGATCCACCCACCTCAGCTCCCAAGTGCTGTTGCAGCATAAGCCACCGCACCTGGCTGGACAACTTTTATAGTACTATTCTGTGAAAACATATTATAAGGTTTTTGCAAACTTATTTCTCTTTTTCCACACAATTCTTATTATAGCAGGTAACTTCTGGTAGGAAGGTAAAAATTAAATGTGGTCTGATTAATAAGTGGATAAATACTTTAACAACTTTTTGTTAAATAGACAAAAAACTTTATAGAAATCCAGCCATCTTAGACTTATAAACAAGCAGCAAATAAATAAATAAGAAACCAGCAAGAATTACTGGAGTTAAGTCAAAAGTTCCATGCTAGCTTTGACCTCAGAAAGAATTTTAACACGAGAAGAGATCAGATTTTAAGTTCAGACATTAAAGGTGTAAAAGATTAACAGGATTCTAACTGAGCTCAGAAATTCTATTACTTTAAGTTTACCTTTAATTGTAGTCACTTCTAATTTTCTCATGTTATAAAGCGTGATTATGTTCCATGGGAGCGATTGATAACATGATCTGTTTTTATTAACTTTATAATTAAAGAAAGACAATGCACCACTGGCTCTGCTCTACCTAAACAAACCAACCCATGAATTTAATTGAGATTATGAACTGTGCACTCAGATGATTTGGTTCTATTTCTCTGCAAGCAGAGGTTGCATATTTTACCTGGAATCAAGCCACATCGTCTCCACTTTGAATAAACACTCTACAAGTATCCCTTTTTTTTTTTTTTTTTTTTTTTTTTTTTTTTTTGATACGGAGTCTTGCTCTTTTGCCGGGGCTGGAGTGCAGTGGCCGGATCTCAGCTCACTGCAAGCTCCGCCTCCCTGGTTCACACCATTCTCCTGCCACAGCCTCCCGAGTAGCTGGGACTACAGGCGCCCGCCACCTCGCCCGGCTAGTTTTTTGTATTTTTTTTTTTCAGTAGAGACGGGGTTTCACCATGTTAGCCAGGATGGTCTCGATCTCCTGACCTCGTGATCCGCCCGTCTCGGCCTCCCAAAGTGCTGGGATTACAGGCTTGAGCCACCGCGCCCGGCCCACAAGTATCTCTTAAATGAGAACTCACCCTAAGGCTATCATTAATGCCAGCTCTTTCTCATCCTTTTGCCTTTAATCTTCAGTCACTTTTGAGGGGTGAGCAAGCGATGCAGTGTCTTTCTTTATGACTCCAAATAAGAGATATTTGTAGAGTCTGTATTCTCTGACAGCCTTGATATTATCAGAATCAGAGTTAAGAAAATAATTACATACTCGTATCAAAGTGTAATGGGGGTCCATATGCTGGGCATGGCCATCAGAATAGAGTAGACAAATTGACTCTCTCATCCAAAATCAATTCTGGAAAAACCACAAAATCTAAATGCAGCAATTTGGATTCCAGAAGTTGCAAAACTTATGAAGAATGCTTTGAAAATCCCTAAGCCTTCGTAGCCTGGATTTTGTGAGGTGAGAAGAGGTGTGGGGATTGAAATTGGGTAGGTGACAATACTCCCAGGGAGGGGTCCTGAAGAGGCAACTGTGCAAAAATAGGCTCAAGCAAACTTTCAAGTTTCACTCTTGTACCTCACCCACAGTGCATTGAAACAATGATACTTGTATTTCATACTAGAGATAAATGAAAAAAGAGCAGGGCACAGATATTCAAGGAGTAAAATCAAGGTAGTTTCATAGTCCTGCTCTGCTGAGAAAATATGAAAAGTGATGCAGCCTATGCCAGTCCCTCGATCACTTATTCACCTACACTCTCAGCCCCAGACGTGTAGGGGTAAGTATTCCATCCCTAGAAGAATACCTCCTTTCAATTCTGATTCTTTTAAGAGAATGATTGCTGAGGTTGCTTAAAATCCCAACATTTTGGGAGGCCAAGGAAGGAAGATTGCTTGAGGCCAGAAGTTTGAGATCAGCCTGGGCAATATAGTGAGATGCTATCTACACACACACACACACACACACACATATTAGCCTGGCAAGGTGGCATATGCTCATAATCCCAGTACTCAGAGGCTTAGGTGGGAGGAATACTTGAGCCCAGGAGTTTGATGCGGCAGTGAGTTACTATTAATCCACTGTACTGTATACTGAGTGAAAGAGAATTACCTTGTCTCTTACAAAACACAGAGAGAGAGAAAGAGAGAGAGAGGGCTTAAGTGGTCAGCAAATAGAACACACAACTTTCCTGTTCAGATGTGTGCACTGTCAGCTGTGAGCTGTGTCCTCTCCTCTCACTCTAGACAGTGCTGATGCATTCAAACCTTTCAGAACTAAATTATAAATTGTAGTTGCCACCCGGATATTTTGGCCTCCTGTGTCCAGGCATCAGCAGGCACAAGATGACTCATTGTCATCACAGAGGTCATGTACCCTCATCACCAGGAGGAGGCAGGGCAGCTGTTACACAATGGGAAAGAAAGGAATACGTGTAGAATCCAGACCTGTGTGGAGTGGACTATACATGGTGATGTGACATCTGGATTTTTCAAAGAAGGCCTTCCTTAAGGAAGACAGATTTCCAAGACTTCTTCCTTTCCAGGGAAGGGCTTCCTGTCCCACTCCAGCCAGCCCAGTGAGCAGACGGCATCCAGATGAGAGGGTCTGCTACAGTCTCCAAGGGCCACCTCACTCAAGGCTATGTCTCCTCAGGACGGGCTTTATCTGGTTGCCGAACCCAGTGGGGATATGAAGTTGGAAACTTCTGTCGTCTCCCAACCAGAGTAATGTGGGACACTTTGGTTGGCGACCCTGGTTCCGTGGTCTCTAATGTACCAATCCAGGCTGGTCTTTGCACAATCCTTCTTCATCCCTCCCTTTCACATGTGCTCATGGCTAATCAACTTTTGCAGCCTGTATTGCTTTCTGTTTTTGCTGTTACTGGTGGTGAATTTGTACAGGTCTGCAGCAACCTCAACTCTTGCCTCCTCAGAAGAAAGAATCTAACTGAGGGGCATGAGGCAGAAGAAGAGACTGAGGCAAGTTTTGGAGCAGGAGGGAACATTTATTAAAAAGCTTTAGGGCAGGAATGAAAAGAAAGTGAAGTATATTTGCAAGAGGGCCGAGTGGGTGACTTGAGATCAAGTGTGGGGTTTAACCTTTTTACTCAGGGTTAACCCTGAGTAACCTGAGTAGAAATATGTTGGCATACTCCAGGTTCTTGGCTTTCTTTCTTCCCTGATTCTTCCCTTGCAGTGGGCTGTCTGCATGCACAGTTGCCTGCAGGCACTTGGGAGGGGAGCATGCACAGCGTGGTTACTGGAGTTTGCGCATGCTCACTTGAGGCACTCTTCCCTTACCAGCCGAATAGCCCTCGGAGGCCATATACGAGTTAAACTCTGCCATTTTGCGTCTTAGTGCACATGTGTGAGTCCACGCACCCAGGTCCTGAGATCTTGTCAAGAGGCTGCTGATCACCAGCTTCAGGTGTTTCTGTTTATTAGGAGATTACCTTTCCCTGGCACTGGCTGTGACTTAGAGAGAGTTAACTGCCTGACCATCACCTGATAGCCGTCTGACATTCCTGGTATGGGGGGCAGTCAGAGGGGGAACCCTCTCCAGCTCTGTTCATGTCTGTCTAGCTACCTACTATAACAGTGCTGTAACACATTATCAGAAGTTTAGTGGTGTAAAATGACACAAATTTATTATCTTTTGGTTGTAGAGGTCAGAAGGTCCCAAGGCAAGTTGTTGGCAGTGACAGAGGCCTTCTGGAGGCTGTGAGGGAGAATCAGGTTCCTTGCTTTGTCCATCTTCTAAAGGCTACCTGCCTTCCATGACTTATGGCCCCTCCAATGTCGGCTACTGTCATCAATACTTCTCTCACTTTGATCTTTCCGCCTCTTTCTTATGAGGATGCTTGTGGTTGCATTGGGACCACCTGGATAATCCAGAATATTCTTCCCATAGCAACATTCTTAACTTATTTATATCTACATGGTGTGTTGCCATGTTAGGTATATTCACAGGTTTCTGGAATGAGGATGTAGATATCTGTGGAGGACCATTATCCTGACTACTACACACTCCACACTTCATCTCTGCATCTGCTTCTGGGAAGCAGAACATATGCCAACAATCCAAAATCAAATATACACAAATGCATATAAAGCATACTATATTAACATATAATTAGAATACATTTATGAAGAAGATCTGTGAAGATCCTTTGGTCACAGGTATGTGGAGGATATTGATATTTGTGTAAAAATTGCCCAGTTTGGCAAGATAATTCTGAGGTTACAGGATATTTACATTGCTGTGACCACAAATATACTGCAAAATAGAAAAACTGTAAGAAATCAAAGACAGGTTGGGTGCAATGGCTCACACCTGTAATCCCAGAACTTTGGGAGGCTGAGGTAGGGAGATCACCTGAGGTCAGGAGTTCAAGATCAGCCTGGCCAACATGGTGAAACCACGTCTCTTCAAAAAAAAAAATCAGTTGGGCATGGTGACATGAGCCTCTAGTCCCAGCTACTTGGTAAGCTCAGGCAGGAGCATCGCTTGAACCCGGGAGGCAGAGGTTGCAGTGAGCCAAGAATGTGCCACTGCACTCCAGCCTGGGTGACAGAGTGAGACTTTGTCTCAAAAAAAAATTCAAAGACAATTTTATTATGATGGAAAGTGTTACAGGTGAGTAAAACAAATTGTAAGTAAATGAGTTTCAACTGGCTGTGTTTTGGGATATTTTGGGAGACCTGGGAAGACATTTTGAAGTTTGAGTGACAGATATACAGTAAGCTTACCGGGTAAAGGTCTTGACGTTTTGAGATGACAGTATGTGTTGAGCCTGCAAGCTTGCATGCTTCTTGGGTCCAGGTAGATTATTGATTGCCTTTGCCATTAAAATGAGATATTCAGTGTCTGAAGTATGTATGCTGGATCCCCTCTTCTATCTGATAATAAAAGAAGATACTCTTCAGGACTTAAAAAAATATGGCATCTACCAATGTGCTGTCTACTACTGTGTACATTGTTTGGGGTCGCTAGTATTCTGCCATCCTGTCACTTTGATTACATTCCCTAGTACCTGATGCCATCTAGAGCAGAGCCTGTAAGAAGGTTAGTGTTAGTGAATGAAGAGTTGAAGAACCTAGAGGCACTGATTAATTCAAATGTGGGAACGAGACACCTGGGTAGACAGGTATTTGGGTTATCATGACTAATTGGAAAGATATCATCCTCAAATCTGTGATCTCCTCACAATTGCAAATAATACCAAAAATTGGTTCATTGTTAGAGTCTTCAACTGTGAAAAGGAAGTGGGAAGAAGAGAGAAAAGCCAAAATGCAAATTAGGTAGAGTTAAAAGGTGAAAATGGAATTGAGATGAAATAAGAAAGCATATTTTATAAAAGGTTATTTTATAATATTTTACTTTCTTGCATTAGCTCTAATTTTTGTTTCCATGTCTATACTTTCCTTCTTCTTTCTCTAACCTATTAAGATACATTAAGCTTTATTTAACAGGCAATCACAAGTACAAATGGAAGATCAGTGAGGACAAAGAGAAAAAATAAAAAGGAGAAAGGAAACCAAACAGTATTTATTAGAGTATCACTGGCAAGTCTCCTTGCGTTTCTTAAGAATACCCAGGCCTCTGCTAGCCTAATACAACCACCTTAGTCTTCCAAGTCCCAAACATTGTATGTCCTGGGGTCAGTGACAGGACCCACTTTTAAGTACATTGACCTGGGAATGACCATTCATCTCTCTTGGGGAAATAACTAAAAGATATTTTATTACTGGTTTTCCCATGTGAAATGTGGAATAAAATATATCTTATATAAATATCTAAATACATTTAGAAATTATCTTTTTAAAAAGAAAATACATAAAATACTATCTCTTCAAGAGAAACCAAGCTGGATGCAGTGGCTCACGCTTGTAATCTCAACACTTTGGGAGGCTGAGAAGGGCAGATCACCTGAGGTCAAGAGTTCGAGACCAGCCTGGTCACCATGGTGAAACTGCATCTCTACTAAAAATACAAAAATTAGCCAGGCAGGGTTGCAGATGCCTGTATTCCCAGCTACTCAGGAGGCTGAGACAGGAGAATCGCCTACACCCCGAAGGCCAAGGTTGCAATGAGCCGAGATCATGCCATTGCACTCCGGCCTGGGTGACAAAAGTGAAACTCCGTCTCAAAAAAAAAAAAAAAAGAAAGGAGAGAAATCAATGATTTTCTAATAATAAAGAGCTTAAAAAGGAAATATGAATACATACTTTCTCATATAAATACAGATAAGTAGATGGTTTACCAGTAGGCTTATCAAATTATTCAGTCACCTTTGAACAGATGAGACTCCTTATCGTTTTTTAAAATTATTTTTTAAAAGCGTAATGTGGATTAAAAGTAGAAAACTCAAATTACAAAAAGATATTCATAAAGTTTTTTTTAAGTTGTGTCAATAATGATAAATATCTTTGGGTTTCAATGCAATAAAAAAATTTCACACACCAGCAGTCATACACACAAAGATATTCAGTACAGTGCTGCACTTTAATCAAAATCAGTGAACTCAAAAAACTAAAAAAGCTAGAAAGCATCATCATTATCATCATCATCATCATCAAAGAAAGTCTCAGCAAAGAAATAAAAGATATAGAGAAGAATCAAATGAAAAATTTAAAACTGAAAAATATCACTGAACTAAAAGTGTGTATATATATATATGTGTGTGTGTGTGTGTGTGTGTGTGTGTGTGTGTCTGTTGACATAAAAATATATCAGGGATGCATATCACTGGTACATTTCCCTTCCAGGAAAATGGAGAACACACGCTTTTTCTTATTACTTACACTAAATGCAACTGAAAAGCCAGCACATTACATGGAAACCAAACATGGGAAGACCATGAAGGAGGCAGAGAAGAGGTCTCCCTCACAGTGTGAGTGGAGATCACCTGGGAATCCTGAGCTTCTAATCCCACGTAGCAACATTGAGGCCCTTGCCTTTCCACTGGTGTTGTCCAAGGTGGCCTAGTGAGAAGTAAGGGCTGTCGTCATTGTCCTAGGACAAAGCCACTTCCAGCTTAGTGTAAAGGGAGATCACATGTGGGATGGAATGCCTCCCTTTGTATAGCCCTAAAAAGGAATCAACCTTGGGTGTCAACTGAGTCTGAATGGGGAACCTGGATTTCTACCTTGACATGAGAGAAATAAATAAGGCAATGCCACACCCCTTATCCCAATCCATTGACAGTGCAGTGTTAAAGACAGACAGTAAAAATAGACATTTTAAATATGAAAGAGTCCCCTAACATGAAATGAAAATGTTCATGTTTTAATAAAAACATCCTGTGTCATATTAAAAACAAGGAAGATCTCAAACTGAATAAAAAAAAATCAGTAATGCCAATACTGAAATAACAGAGATACCAGAATTACATGACAAGGATGTTAAAACAGCTATGATAAAAATGCTCCTGTGAACAATTATGAGCACATTAGAAAAAAGCTGAAAATGTTAGAAAACATCACCAAAGAAAGTTTCAGCAAAGAAATAAAAGATATGAAGAAAAATCTAATGAAAAATTTAAAACTGAAAAATATAATAACTAAACTAAAAGTTTAAGGGGATGGACTCAGCAGCAGAATCCAGGAAGAAAAGAAAAAAATCAATGAAATGAAAGTTAGAATGATAGAAATTGCCTACTATAAAGAACAGACAGAAATAGAGGCTGAAAAAATAAAAACCGAACATCAGTGAGTGGAACGATAAACTCCCTGGACAAAAAAAGATCTAATATATATGTCATTGTAATTCTAGGAGAAGACAGAGGGTGGAGCTGAGAAGTACTTGAATAAATAATGACTGAAAACTTCCAGCATTTAGCAATAAACATATACCCAGAGATTGAAGAAGCTAAGGAATCCCGGGCAGGATACACCCAAAGAAATTGATACCACAATACCTTAAAACTAAAATTCTAAAATCTAAAGGTTACAACAACAACAAAAATCTTGAGAGCCACCAGGGAAGAACAACAGCTTACTTACTGGGAAAAAATCAATTTAAATGACAGTGAAATTTTTTTATCAGAAACCATACATACCAGAAGGAAGTAACACAATATTTTTTAAGTACTGAAAGAAAATAAACATAAATCCAGAATTCTAAAGTCAGTGAAGATACTCACTAACCATAAAGAGTTACCAAAGACATTCTCAAGGCCGGGCGCGGTGGCTCAAGCCTGTAATCCCAGCACTTTGGGAGGCCAAGACGGACGGATCACGAGGTCAGGAGACCGAGACCAACCTGGCTAACACGGTGAAACCCCGTCTCTACTAAAAAAATACAAAAAACTAGCCGGGCGACGTGGCGGACGTCTGTAGTCCCAGCTAGTCCGGAGGCTGAGGCAGGAGAATGGCGGGAACCCGGGAGGCGGAGCTTGCAGTGAGCTGAGATCCGGCCACTGCACTCCAGCCCCGGCAACAGAGTGAGACTCCGTCTCAAAAAAAAAAAAAAAATTCTCAAATGAGGGCACATAAGATAATTTGTCACTAGTAGGCATACCCTAAAAAAAAAACAAAAGGACATTCAAAAACTGAAAAGAAATAATTTACAAAAAGATTTTTAAATCTTCAGGAAGAACACACTAAACAAAAATATGAGCTTATATATTATGTTTTCTCCTCTTTCATTTTTAAATTTAACTACTGAAGCAAAAAATATGAAACTGTCTGATGGATTTTGAAAGGTATGTGGAGGAAAATTGTTAAGTAATTAGACTATAAATAAAGGAAAGTACATTTAAAAGAAGGTAAAGTTTCCACACTTCTTTCAAACTGTTGAAATGAATATGAGTGGACTGAAATAAGTTACTTATACATAATGTAATATCTAGAGCAAACAGCAAAACAAGCTATACAAAGAATTACAATCAAACGTATTTTAGGTTTCAAAAAATGAAATTTTAAATAGTGTTCCAGTACCCCACAGACAGGCAGTTAAAAGAAATCAGAGAAATGAAGCAAAGAAACAAATGAGAAACATAGTAAAATAGCAGAAAGCAGACTTAAGTTTTAATAAATCATAATTACATTTCTATTAAATGTCAGTTGTTGGCAGAGTGAGTTACTACATGCATCTTCTCTATGCTGTGCGTGACAAACCTCCTTCGAATATAACGCTATAAGCAGATTCAAAGAAAAAAGGTACCAAAAGATACATCATGATAATTTTAATCAAAGAAAAATAAGAGTGGCTGCTTTAATGGTAGAGAAAGGAAACCTCATTGTAAAAATATTTAATAGAGAAAGGAAGGGGCATTGGGATGGTTAATTTCACGTGTCAACTTGCCTGGGTCACAAGATTCCCAAATATTTGATTAAGCATTATTTCTGGATATATCTGTGAGGGTGTTCCTGGAAGAAATTAGCATTTAAATAATAGACTGAGTAAAGCAGATTGCCCTCACCAATACGGGCGAGCAGCATCCAGTCCCTTGAGGGCTTTGTCTTAGTCCATTTTGTGTTGTGATAACACAATACCTGAGACTGGGTAATTCATAAAGAAAAGAGATCTAAATAGTTCTGCAGACTGGGAAGCTCAAGGGCATGGCACTATCACCTGGGAAGGACCTTTGTTTTTTGTTTTATTTTTATTTATTTATTTTTAGAAATGGGTCTTGCTCTGTCACCTAGGCTGCAGTGCAGTGGTGCAATCATAGCTCACCACAGCCTTGAATTCCTGGGCTCAAGGGATCATCCTTCCTTAGCCTCCTGAGTAGCTGGAACTACGGGGGCTCATCACCATGCCCAGCTAGGCAAGGGCTTTTGTGCTGTGTCATTATGTGGCAGGTCAAAGGGGAAGTGGACACAGGCAAATGAGGCAAACCTGAGGAAGAACCTTGATTTCTAACAACCTGCTCTTGGAGTAACTAATCTACTACTGTGAGAAATAATCCAGTCTCAGAGAGTGAGAACTCACTACCTCAAGAACAGCACCGAGCTGGCCATGTGGTTGCGGTCATCACATCTTGAATGCCTCCCATTAGGCCGCGCCTCTTAGAGGTTCCAGCTCCTGACATGGCTGCATTAGGAAATACGATTTCAATATGAGTTTTTGCAGGGACACTCAAACCATAACAGGCCTGAATAAAACAAAAAAGGTAGACATTTATTTTATGTATGTAAATATCCTATTGGTTCTGTTTCTCTGGAGAACCCTAATATAGGCATTGTATAACAAAAAGGATTAAAAGAAAAATAAAATATAGTAATCCTAACTGTGTATGTACCAAACCAAACAACAAAGAAAACCTGTTAGGCAAAAACTGATAGAACTAACAGTAGAAACAGACAAATCCACATTTATAGTTGGACAACACAACATTATATCTCAACAATTGATAGAACAATTAGCTATAAAATTGGGAAAAAATTAATAGAATTCATCAACACCATCTAATTAAGATTTAGAATATACTTCACCCAAATATAGCTGAACATACAGTCTTTCCAGCTGCTAAAAGTAATCAAGATAGACCATATCTTGCGCAATAACACAAGACTCAACACACTTAACAACAACAACAAATCATGCATAGTGTGTTTTCCAAATACAATGAAATCAAACTAGAGATCAGTAAGAAAAAGATAACATGAAAACCTCCAAACACTTGGAAACTAAACAACACACTTCTTAATCCATGAGTCAAAAAGGAAGGTTCAAAGAAATTTAAAAAGAAAAACATGTTAAATGAGTGAAAATGAAACTGCCACACATTGAAATGTGTTTGGCACACCTAAAGTATTACTGATAGGAAAATTAATAGCTCTAAATTCATATTTTAGAAAAGAGTAAAAATATCAAATCAGTAATTTAAATTCCCACTAAATGACTTAGAAAATGAACAGGAAAGTAAATCTAAAGCAAGAATAAGAAAGAAAATAATAAAGATAAGAGCAAAACCCAATAAATCATATAACAGGAAGATAAAAAGAATAAAGGGAACAAATAACTGATTCTTTGTAAAGACAAATGTGTTTACAGATCTCTTGCAAGACTTATAAAAAAATTTAAAGAGAGAGAAGGCAAAATTACAAACATGGGAAATAAAACAGAGTATATTACTAAGGAACTTTTAGATATCAAGATTGTTGCATACTATAAACAATTTTATAGACATACATTTGACAACTTTGACAAAATGGATATAATCCTAAGAAGATGAAAGCAATTGCAACTCACCTGACATAAAATAGATGGTTGGAATAACCCTGTAACTATTATAAAATACATTTATAATTAAATAAGGCAAGTAATGAAATCTCTAGGCACAGATGGAGATTCCCTTGCGGTTCTACCAAATATTTAAAGTAGAAATAACACCAATTTTAAACAATCTCATTCATAAATTGGAAGAAGTTATACTTTGCAACTCATTTTATGAATCTATTATTATTTTATGTCAAAATCAGAAAAACACTGGGCTAAAAGAAAACGATATATATGAAAATATAAACATATAAATATGAATATGAAAACTGAAAACTCTAATAAAATGTTGGCAAATGTATTTGAGAAATATAAAGAAAGGATTATACTCTACAATTAAGTGGAATTTATTTCTATGATTCCAACTAATTTAATATTTGAAAATGAATCAACGTAATCTACCATATTAACAGACTGAAGAAAAATAAATCACATGATCGTATCAACTGATGCAGAAAAGCATTTGCCAAAATTCAACTGCCATTCATGAATAAAACAAACAAACAAACAAAAAACCTCTCAGAGAAAAAGAAAGGAACGTCCTTACCTTGACCCAAAACACTAAAAATCTACAGCCAACATCATTCTTAATGGTGAGACTAAATACTTTTTCCCTATGCTGGGGGAAAAGTCGACCTCTTACCACTTATTCAAAATAGTGTTGGAAGTTCTAGTCAGTGGAATAAGGCAAAAAAATAGAAATAAATAACATTTTACTAGGAAAGGAAGGAATTAAACTTTCTCTATTTGCAGATAACATGATTTTATACATAGAAAATAGCAAGTAATCACCCCTCACTAAAAAAAAAAAAAAAAAGAAAAGAAAAATTGCTAGAGTCTAAGTGAGTTAGCAAGCTCATAGGATACAATATAAGCATATAAATATCAATTGTGTTTTTATATCTAATAATGAATTTGTGCATGTCAAAATTAAAAGTACAATGTGATTCAAATTTCTCAATAAATGAAGGAAACTGCGAAGTACTGATAAAGGACATCAAAGAAGATATGTATGAATGGAGAAACACACCATGTTTATCGATTGAAAAACAAAATGTACTAACACGGTGAAACCCCGTCTCTACTAAAAAATACAAAAACCTAGCCGGGCGAGGTGGCGGCGCCTGTAGTCCCAGCTACTCCGGAGGCTGAGGCAGGAGAATGGCGGAAACTCGGGAGGCGGAGCTTGCAGTGAACTGAGATCCGGCCACTGCACTCCAGCCTGGGCGACAGAGCGAGACTCCGTCTCAGAAAAAAAAAACAAAAACCAAAAAAAAAGAAAAATAGAATCTAGAGCTAAACAAAGAGCTCTTAAACTTGACATCAAGTATATTACCCATAAAGAAAAAAAATGATGAATCGGACTTCAATGAAATTACTATAAAAGAACATTTAAGGAGGACGAAAGGTAGCTATAGTTTGAGCAGAAAATATCTGCAAATAGCATAACTGACAAAGGACCACTATCTAGGAAATAACCCCTAAAATCAGAGATATAACCCCTAAAAACAAGAGCGACTTGGAGAATACTTCAGGAACATAAAGGTTCACATTTATAGTCATGTGACTACCATGTATCAGTGAGTCCTACAGACCTAGCACTGTTAACCTGGCAAATAGGTTACCAACCTTGAAGACCGAGGGAGGGTACAGGAATAGGTTGAGTACACCAAACACAGCTTCTTTAGGTTTTCTGGGCAAGTGTGCAGAAACATGCCCTAGCAGGCACAACACTATTAAATAGCAGAATACACAATGAACAATATCGTCATTTGGTAGGTTAGGAAGTACGATTTGGTTAAATTGTATATCCCACTCAATTTTAAAAGGGTGTTTTCATTTCCTATTTCTGAGTAACAGATGACTACAAATGTAGAAGTTGAAAACAATGAAAAAAAATGTAAATTTATTTGCTCACTGCTCTGTGGCTGGGAAGTCAGATTGACTCAGCTGATTTCTCTGCTCCGGGTTTCACGAGGTCTACATTAAGACGTTAACCAGCTGGGTACTTGCCAGGAGACTCTGGGAAGAATCAGCTTCCAAGCTGATTTAAGTTGTTGGCAGGATCCACTACGTTTTAGTTGTCATTCTGAGGTCTCTGTTTCCTTGCTGGCTGTGAGCTGGGGGCAACCTTTAACACCTAGAGCCTCTGTCTGGTCTGTCAGGTTGAGCCCTACTTTTCAGAGCCAGCAACAGCTTGCTCAATTCTTCTCAATCTTGGCATTTCTCTGGCTATCTTTAACTGGATCTGAGTCCAGCCTGAGAAAGTTCTCTGTGTTGAAGGGCTCATGTGGTCAGAATGCACCAGGGCAACCTTATTTCAAGGCCACAACCTTAATTTCTTCTACAAAGTCCCTTTTGTCATGGAAAGGAACATACTCAAATGTTCTAAGGATTACGGCAGAAGCATCTTTGAGGAGTAGGGGCACACAGTTCTGTTAACTGCAGGAGGCTGTGTGTACATTGTGATTTTAGAAAAACAATCTTAAATACTGAGTTGATCGAAGTCATGGCTATGCAATATACAAGCCACAATGCCTTTGAAATGTGCATTTAACCTTACTGAGCCTCAGTTTCCTCATTTAAAAAATAAATATGCTAATATAAACTTTATGAGATTACTGTGAGGAGTGTTAAAAATTATACCCAAAAAATATGAAAAGGAGAAAATGACATTTTGAAATTTTTTTAGGAATTTCCTATACAAAGACATGAGAGTATAAAGACCCGTGAAAAACAAAGGCAAACATTTCCAACCACCATTCATAAAAGATGAATGTTTGATTAAAAAGAGACAAAACAAATTGATGAGAAAAACATGGCAGACATGAATAGATAAATGGAAAGAGCTTACAGCAGATAATTTTCTCTAGACAAGAATCTAATGACCAATATAAATACAGAAATAAGTGTT
Source organism: Trachypithecus francoisi (assembly GCF_009764315.1). NCBI lineage: Eukaryota > Metazoa > Chordata > Mammalia > Primates > Cercopithecidae > Trachypithecus > Trachypithecus francoisi. Next base: position 171,949,447 of record NW_022681454.1, on the reverse strand, counting down.
CAACCTTACACAAGTAATTAAATAAATGCAAATTAAGAGGAAATCCAATTTGTTTAATTAATGAAGGCAGATTAGAAAGTTGATTTAAAAACTCACAGACATATTGGGAAAACATATTTATTATTGTAATTTATCTGATGAAATGGACATCCCCAAACAAATGCTTGTCATCAATTTATAACAATCTTATCCTCAAAATGAATTTGACAACCTTTTTTATACCCACAAATATTTATATCCTTTAGAATAATAGATATACTTCTAGGAATCTTAATGAAATAACATAACTCTAGCAGAGCTTTATCTGTAAATACTTTAATCACAGTGCTACTTATAATAGTAATAATAAGAGCTAATATATATTGAGTGTTTAATATGGACAAGGCTCTAATATAAACTTTAATATATTTATGGTAAAGACAGTTATTGCTCATCAAGTATTCCATGTCCAACAGCCCCTCTGTTATCTAGCCTGCAAACCATTTACACTGGGGCCATGTTACTCTTTTTGATTAGTAGACTGTGGAAAGGTCTGATGTGGGTTGCTTCTGGGTTAGGGCCATTATAAACCAGCGTGCCCGGTCCACTCCTCTTTTTCCCGGCTGAGAGGGCCTTGAAAGCCATGTAAACACATGGTTTGTGATGACATAGAAGCATTACAAAATGAAAAGAGCCTGGTTTCCTGAAGTAACAGAGGACATTCCCAGTGAAACACGTCAGGTTTGATATGAATGAGAAATAAATGCTTTTTTTTTTTTTTTTTTCCAGCCAAGTCACTGCAATTTGGATCTGTATTTTACTCTAGTATAATCTTGCCAGACAGGACAATGTATTAACTCACACAATGTGTAAAAACAAAACAAAACAAAATAAAAACTCTAAAAGGCAGATACAATTATTTCTTCAGATTATATTTTAGGAAATTAAAGTATAGGTAAGACAAAAATGGTCAAGTTTGTGGGGAAAAGAGAGATCAGCCTGTTACTGTGTCTATATAGAAAGAAGTAGACATAAGAGACTCCATTTGGTCCTGTATTTGAGATGCTGTTAATCTGTGACCCTACCCCCAACCTTGTCCTTGCAAGAGACATGTGCTGTGGTGACTCAAAGCTTAATGGATATTGGGCTGTGCAGGATGCGTCTTTGTTAAACAAGTACCTGAAGGCAGCTTGCTGGTTAAAAATCCTGCCTGTCCCTGGGCAATGGAACATCTCGGTGTAAAACAGAGATGTTGTGTGCTTTGTTTACTGAGCAAGGAGAAAACCGCCTTTAGGAATAAGGTGGGACTTGCTGGAGCAATGGTGCTAAAAGGTTTATGGAGAGTTTGCATATGCATCTCCAGGCACAGCATTTTCCTTTAAACTTATTCATGTTACAGGGATTTTTGTTCATATGTCTTAGTGCTGATTTCCTCCCTGCGATGATCCTATTATCCTGCCACTCCCTTATCTTTAAGATGGTAAAGATAATTATCAATAAATACTAAGGGAACGCAGAGACCAGACCGGTGCCGGCGTGGGTCCTCTGTAAGCTGAGCGCCGGTCCCCGCTTTTCTTTCTCTATACTTTGTTTCTGTGTCTTATTTCTTTTCTCAAGTCTCTCGTTCCACCTAACGAGAAACACACACAAGTGTGGAGGGGCAGGCCACCCCTTCACAAGTTCACAGAAACGGTGGGGAAATTGTACCAAGGAGTTAGCTTCTGAGTCACCTTTTGTGTTTGGAGATGGAGTCTTGCTCTGTCGCCCAGGCTGGAGTACAGTGGTGCAATCCCACTAAGCCACCTTTCTTAGCTACCATAACAAAAATTACAGTAAACAATTCTAGCTTGATGAATGGAAAAATCAATATATAATCAATGTCTGATCCATATGCTAGAATCTTACGTGATCAATAAAATAATGTCTTTAATTTGCTTTTGATGAATTTTGAAAAAAATACTTGAAGCCTAATTTAATTCAGAAGTCATATGTACACTATATAACATTTTGTAAACTGTAGCTAAAATCAGTTCCAGGTCTAATAAAAAAGTATACTAGTAAAAACTGAAATTCTCCTGCCACAAATACCTAGAAAAGAGAAAGATGATATGTAGTAAACATTATTTTAAATGAGTAGCTGAGCTTGCAAGAGAAAAAAAATCACCAACTAGTAGAAATAAAGTAGGAGCTGATAATCAGTAAAATAAGACCATAAGAAGGTGTTGTAGCTGTGAAGTAGATGGTTAGTCCACACAAGAAAAAGGGAAGAGGAGATGGGTCTACAAGTCAGGCAGTATGAACTGACAGATGCCACCTCAGCCAGGACCCAAGGCGGTCCTGGAACCATGCACACTGAGGGATGACTGTAGACTAAAGAGTTAGACAAAAGAAAGAAGGATAATGGCTTATTTTTGTTTGAGGTGATAAACTATGTGATTTCTCAGATTCAACAAGCTCAATATAACCTTAGCAAGAAAAGCACTCCATATCAACCCCTAAATAAAACTCATCATTATAAAACACAATGGAACAAATTAAAAGTTAAGGAAGTGTAATTGCACTAACAAACTTCTTAATAAGGCAAGCTGAGGAAATTCTGGAATAAAATGTCTCTTAACATAGAATTCTATGAACATATCTAAACTAAAATTCAAGTGAATGACTAAAAAAGGAAAAGAGAAAGATAATTTGCCACTCACAGAACCTCATCACAGAACAACCAGTTAAAATAAACTTCAGAAATAAGAAATTGAAGCCAAAAAAAAAAAAAAAATAGCTTGAATTCAAGAGGCCAAGAGATAGTTGTGAGTAAAGAAACTGATACAGCTAATGACTGTACAAACACCATCGTATTAATAGTGACTCATTTAAAGGGCATAAAAACATGGAGATATAAAATACTATAGAACAGCCACAGGCAGGAAATGGGGATGAAATTATAGATGTTCACATTTATTAAAGCCTTTGCAGTTTTTTAAGGAGGATAGAAATATTATCAGCAATAGATTTTGGTATTAAGTTAATTACCATTTAGGAGCACGACATTGAATGAGATAACAGTGTAGAGTCTGTGTTTTAAGCGTTTGTCATTGTAAGCAGCACGGTTTCCTGTTTGCAAAATCAGTGATGCAGAGAGTTGCTATTTGATTGACTCACGGCCTCCCCGCAGGAAGTTGTGAGTGAGGCAGGAACTGTTCCTCTTCATTCTCTCTCTTCCAAAACATTCTCTTTTTTCCATTCTCTCTCTTCCAGTCCATGGGACAGGTTCTGAGAGGAGTATTGGATGGACGTACTGCCAGTTAGAGAACACTGCTGTATCAGAGGAAACCAGCCTGGGATATTCTCATGAAAGCCTGCCATGACTGAGGGCACTTCTAGATAAAGAGGAACTAGAAACATTTCTGGATAAATAGAGCTATGTTTTTTTATCCTTATCTCTCATGCCCTGATTTGAGGGAGTCAGAAGATGGAGAAGAAGGAGGACGTTGAGGAAGGTCCATTGACTAATAAATCCCAATCCCATTGTTGGTTCCTAAGACCGGTGAGTAAAGAATGATAGGATTTTATGTGAGATCAAAGTTTTTAATTTCTAGTGGCTGTATTTTTAACTTTTGAAAGTGAATAGTCACTCTCCAAGAGATCTAAATGAAATTTATAAGAAAATTGTGGGTTCTGCCCAAGATGACATCTAAATTGAAGAAGGTACACAGTGAGTTTAAAGGATCAATGAGAGAAACTTTTATTATTCATTTGCACAAGAAGACACATTCAGTATCTGGATTATCCAGTATATGGAATACTTTGAGTTGAAATGATTAAAGGGTAATCTTTAATAGTGTAAATTAAACAAAATAATATTTAGCAAATTAAGCAAGTTGCTAAAGGATACATGCACAATATAATTAATATAAAAGCTTACACACAAAATGTTATATGTGTATGTATATATATATAATTAAGTAATTCTTGGTAATGTTCAAAAATATATTACTATGTGTACTAAAAATTCAACTTTAAAATTTTATTTATATTGTCTCTTTTGTGTCGTTGTATTTAGTAGTAGTGTTTATTATTAGTAGTGTTATGAAGAACGCTAATATTCACAAAAAACAAGTAATAGTAATTTAATATATGTGGCTTCACAGTACAAAGAATATTAAAATTCTTGGTAGTGATTTAAGTATAGTTCTGCCTAATGATATTAGAAAACTTCTTAATTCTTCCTACATCATGAGATGGGCTTTGTAGTCTAATGCATTTTTAATAATAGAACAGTGCATTCATCTATGGCCCATTCCTTTATGCATAAAAGAAGATGGCAATTGTTATATGCCATTAATTTAAGTATTTATCAATGGAGTGCATGTAATTTTCCTAAAGTATTACTTATTTACCCTTAACATTGTTAAAATCAGTGTTATATATTTATAATCTTATTATCCAGTGGAACTTGTTGATAATAAAACTAATAAAACCCACTCATACAAATCACATAAGATCCAAAAAGGCAGGTTAAGATGTTGCATTTTTTGATATCAATCATCAGGCTTGATATCTTTCTAAGTTGTAATATATTCTGGAAATAAAATTATCGAAGTTTTTAGATGACAACTTCTTTTACTTCCACATTGTGGAAATTGATTTCTATTCTTATAACTTTAAAATAAGCTGACATTATTGAGGTAGGTTAGATGGAGCAGTGTCTTTCATATAGTAATGGTGAAATAGAATCATAAATGTTTAAAATCTGAAAGGATTAAAATATAATACAATTAGTTTATGCATAGCTGAATTAATCCTAGAAGAAAAATCTATAACATTATCAAAGAAAATGAACAAGTGTTTTCCTCATAAATAACAGTTCTTAGTTCTTGCATTGCTGATGTATCTTAGTTCTTGCATTGGTGACGTATCTGGAAGCCAAATTTAAATATGTAATTTTATATTGGGGCTGGGCAATGAGCTTTAGCCGAGGTCAAGCTTCCCTGAAAATTAAAATACATGAAATTCTTACGTTCATAAATTTCAGGATTTATTTACTCCTGACAATATGCCACCTCTTAGTTCAAAAGAAAAAAAATACATATACATTTAAGAGCTAAGGAGTAAAGTTCAATAAAGTACTTAACTTTATATGGCTCTTTAAAATGCAAGATTTTTATGACTTAAGTGCAAGCTAGTAAAAAAATCATAAATTAATTTTTCTTTACCATAGACTCAGAGCTGTATATGAGAGTTGAAAGTAGCCATAAAATGTTCTGTTGGTTTCATACTTTCCAAGGTGCTAAAGAGAAAAAAATATATTGGTATGAATGTATGAATTCAACTGTGGGCTTCAGCTGATTCATTGGGCAGGAAACAGAACATAAGTACATTCAGATAATATCTAGGACAAGCAATAAATCTTTTGAAAAAAATATCCAGGAAACTAGTCACTTTTTAATTTTTATTCAAAGTATTAATTTGATCGATGTTTTCACTGAATTGGCACATCGTCTCTATTTGTACTGACGGAAATACTACATTACGGAAGATTCTACGTGCAGATTTTGGTAAGGGGTAGGCTGATAGGAAGAATATGTAAGAATATGTGACAAAGCACAGCTTTACCTACAAGGAAATAGTCCTAAGAAATATGAATAATGTTATCCTTATGGATCAGGTGTTTGCTGTAATTGGTCTAATGTATTAGTTCGGCATTAATTCTACTCACACAATTTGGTCCTATGTAGAATTTCAGAAGCACAATTTCCTCCTCCTGCTCTCCTATCTTACATTTCTCTGTCATTGTCTTAAACCTAATACTTTTTTCTGAAAAACTAAATGTGAAATTACTGATTTACAGAAAAAAAAATCCATATAATTTTGAGTCCAAATGCCCTAAAATTCACATATTTTCAATGCTCCAGGTTTACTTCTAGAAAATTTGAGTAAGGATAGAGTCATGGAGACAGCCAAGGTTTTGTTTCAAAGTTGTTGTTGTTTTTTTTTTTTTTCCTGTAAAGTATTATCAGCAACCAAAATAATTATTTAAACAAATTGTAGTATATTCAGAAAATGGGTTTCAATTGGATACTTTGCAGCCTTTAAAAATGTTATAGAACAGTGTCTACTAACATGGAAATATATTAATGATACTTTATAAACTGATAATAATTAAACTTATATAAACAAGGATGGCTTTCAATAGGTGAATGGATAAAGAAATATCAATACAATGGTGTACTACTCAGAAATAAAAGGAATAAGCCATTAATTCATACCATGACAAATATAAATCTTAAATAAACTTTGCTAAATGAAAGAAGCCAGAACCAAAGGTTATGTATTATTTGAGTCCTTTTAAACATCAGTTGGAAAAAGGCAAGGCAGAACAAAAGGCTTGAAAAGTGCTTGTGTGAGGATGCGGATGCTTCTCTCCAGGTTGTCCTCCCTTTTGGTTGGTAAAGAAGGCTCCTAGTCACTAGTTCTAAGAGGATCAGGACTCATGAAGAAGACCTTTATCCTTTTTTTCAGTTGGTTCCAAACTCTACTTAGTCTAGTCCTCGTTTGAACCCCAACTTGCCCATAGATGTACAACTGTGAAAGGAATGCTCCTAGTAACATAAAATTGGGATTTGTGGTTGATGAATCCAACATTATTACTGTTAAGGAACATGATTGTGGCAGTACTGAAATAAAATTTGTCCACATAAAAATATGGTTAAATATTAAAATAATGTATAAAAAATGATAATATCTTTGTGGAAAATGTAATACACATTGATGTTTTACCTGTAATATACAAAGAGTGCATATATGTGAAAAATAATTGTTAAATTATTTAAAATAGGCAAAGAACATAAACATTATATAAGGAGTACACATCTGTCTATAGAGAAAGATATTTCATTAGTACAAATAATACAAATATTATAAATATGTACAAATGTATACAAGAATTTCTATAAATACATATTTTTACATAATTAACACATGTAGATGTGCAAAATATATTTTTTACAGCAACAAATATCTATACAGTATATCCAAATAAGATTAATAGATACTACATCTATTTATCTATTAAATAGTAAAAAGTACATATATATGTTTAAAAATGATTACCTATAATACAAATTTAAATTAAATAGGCAGGTTTAAAATACCACAAATATATATACACCCATATATTTACACTTACTATATAAGTATATATATTTTTAATTACATATATTTTTAAATGTCACTATTTTTAAGTGACACCCGTACACACACTAGAAAACTACAAAAAATCAGATCTGAATATAAGAAATTTTTAGTCACTGGTTATCAAACTTCATGTCATAGGCTCTTAAAAATTATAGAGGATGTCAAAAGCTTTTATTTATGTCAAACCCAACTACTTATATTTGTTATATTATGAAGTTAAGTGGAGCTTTTTGAAGCGCAAGAATACACAGACACACTTTCAGCGATCTGTCAGATCAATGGCACACATTTAGCCTCTGCAACAGAATGCACAGGAAAGAATGAGAGTGAAAGAGTCAAATACAGTTTTAATATTATGATGAAAGTAGTTTTGACCTGACTGCCTGAAAGGATCTTTGGGACTCCCAGGTGCTCTTGCACTATACTTTGTGTCCAAATGTATGGCTTAGGCAGTCATTAGTAGTATTAATTTATTATTCATATATTAATTTTACTTTAACCATAATTGACATTTTAAATCATATATACCTTATTTTGAAATCAGAAAAATTGAACTTATTAAAATTAAAAAGTCACTAGAAAAACAGACCTATTGTACAAAGATTCGTCTTACCTTTCTCACGTCTGCTTACATGATTTTTCTCTTATGTCTCTGTTCTTTCTCCTTCCCTTTGCCCTTGCTTTCTCCCTTCTGCTCTTTGACTCCAAACTCATCTTTTCTTCTTAGTTTATGAAATAAAAACCAAACTATATTACTATCAATATATTTTTACAGAGTGGCCAAATGCTATCTCCAGAAGCTCATAATTTAATGATAACTAACAAGTCCTGGGATTGTCTTGCATGGAACTCCCACATACGTGACATAGATTTGGATTTTTTTTTTTTTCATATAGTCTCCTGACTGGCCATAGTCTTATCTTTCCTAATAAGTCCTCAATCCTTAAGGCCCAGCCCAAGCCTTCCACAATGAAGGAGAATCCTCTAAGTTTTCCAGCACACAAAGCTTTGCCACTTTTTCATGTCACTGTGAGATCTTCATTCAATGCATTTGTTTTACTCTTCTCTTCCAAGCTATATTTAAAGGAATTAAAAACAGCAAATCAGTATTATAGTTGATTATATTCCTCTGAGTATCATTTACCTTTCTCAATATTTACTTGGTATTTACTAAAGTAAAGTCGGCTTATCAATTGCTTTTGTATCTAGAAATGAACAATTGTCAACACATGGATAAATTATACTGTTAGGCATTCACACCGACTGGTAGGAAATAGAAACTTCTAATGTCGTTAAAATGAAAATGACAAAATGTCCTGCATACAGTTTTTACTGGGATGTAAAGTGCAAGTTGGTGTTAATGTAGCTGCAATATCAAAGGTCACAGAATAAAGATTTCACTAAGGAGTGTATTGATAAATTACAATGTATAAGAAGGTATATGGAGAATTTAGAATTTGAGTATAGAAATGTTTTCAGCATTTACTTTCTCTTCTTTGTCAAGCGCAGAAGTCCTTCTTATAGCTTTAAAGCAAAATATTGTAGTTTTTGCTAATAACAGTGGTAGCTTCATCCACAGATATTTTTTCAGAACTATATAGCTCCAGAGAATAAACAGACCAACCTTGCTGTAAGAGTCAGAATTCATTCTCATGAATTCTTATGTAAACAATGCTGAATGTTGTCATTTTCTTATAAAAACCATATGTTTTAATAACAATTTTTTGAATTATTGGGAACTGCTGAAATGTAAAGAATAAAGAATAAGAATCATATAAAATTTTAATGAATATTAACTACAGTCAACATTTTATTGCCTTCATTTTATTTATAGATTTCTGTATATAACTAGAGAAAAAAGAAAAAGAAAAAGAGAGAGTTGCAGATATCATCTGAATATTTTTATACAATGTCTGGAACATAACATGACGCGTTTACACAATTTTGACAAGAAAAATTACATAATTGTTTTGTGATAATTTGATTTCCTCTTTAATTCTACTTGAATATTTCCTATGTGTTACTGGTTCACTAGTAATTTTTCTCTTGTAAATATTTTAGTCCTTGATTGTGCTGTTTTTATTTTTCAATGAAGGCATTTGAAGGAATTTTTATTGAATAGTGTGGATTATACTTTGAACCAGCACAAAGTTGTCATGAATTTGAATTGACAAACAGGCTTACAGTGTACAACAGGCTTCAATCTGATACTGTGTCTACTTAGCTTTACGGACAGAGAGCATTGTCCTGTCATCAGAAGGCCCAGCCGCTGCCCAAGGGTGCATCTTCCTGTGTCTCCTGACACACACACAGTGTACGGAGATGGCTCAAGAGCAAGAAGACATTTGCATCCATGGCCTTGGCTTCCTGCCAGTCTTTTATACCACCCTATTCATGCACGTCAATGGCTTGTATGACAGCTCACTGCTACCACAGGCCAAGCGTTCGCTAACAGGAAACAAGAGACACACGTCAACCCTCATTTATTTTAATACAGAACTGTCAAAGGAAACAGAAACTCTATATCCTTTATGCAAAACTGGGTCAGATCAGACCTGATGTTAACCCTCACTCTTACGTGTAATTGGGAAATCTTTTACAGGTTTATAAATTATATTTAACTCTGTTTAGGGTACTTCGATATGTAAATCTTTATGTAATATGTATTTTCATTTCTATCAGTTATTGTTACTAGAATATTCAAGACTGATAATAATAATTGCTAACTTAACAAAATTGATTATTCCCTCTCTATGGACCAGGAAGTGTTCTAAATATTTACATGCATTATTTCACACACACCAATATACACACACATCATTAAAATGTAAGACGTATGAAGTAGATAATTTAGTCTATTTTATTTTCTTTTGTACTTTAGAGCATTGTCTATTTGTAGTTTACAGTACAATTAAAATAATTATGAAATAACTGAAATTTAAAGCATAAAGATAGGATGTATAACATTAAGAAAAGTGAATCTTTAAATAAAATATAAAAGTGGATAAAACACAGTCAAGTCATGCATGAATATATATGTGTGTGCATATATACATTTATCTGTATTTGTGTGTATCTTGCTCCTAGCTGTATCTATCTATCTACCTATCTATCTATCTATCTATCTATCTATCTCTCTATCTAATCTCATCTTTATCTATACCCTAAGCCCTTCAACACTCTCTTCTTAGGCAACCATTTTAATATGCATTGCATGCATTTTCATGTGAATTTTATAACTTCTGTATTTCTGTTTTGTGTACCTCCATGTTAAATTTTTGTACACTTTATCATGTTGAATAAATGTATCTTTTTTCTACTCCATTCACTATGCACAATGTGCTATGGACTCCAAAATTTACATAGTAACATCTAAACTGGTGTTTTCTGCTTGCTGTTTGACATTCTGTTTTTAAACCTACTCTCTCTATGATAAACATCTGGGTTGGCACCGATTCATTCTATGTCTGCAAGTATTTCCCTGGGATATAAACACAGAATCAGTGACTCAAAAGATGTGCCTATACTTAACGTGACTAAGTGGTGCCAAATACATTCATATTTGTAAGTGAGATTTTGCTAGTGTATATGTCTGTATGTGGGTAAAAGTAGAAATGTGTATGTATGTGTGTGTCCCTTGCAAATTTCAAAATCACTTGCTTGATGAAGTTTTATCCTTTATTGAAGAGATCCCCAACCATTCTGGCTCCAGGGACCAGTTTCCTGGAAGATAATTTTTCTATAGTCGGGAGTGGAGGGGTCGGAGGAATAGTTTTGGGATGAAACTGTTCCACCTCAGATTCTCATAAGGAGTGCACAACCGAGATCCCTCACATCTGCAGTTCAAAATAGGGTTCATGCTCCTAGGAGAATCTAAGGCCACCGCTGATCTGATAGGAGGTGGAACTTAGGTGATAATGCTCCCTCACCCACCAGCTCACCTTCTGCTGTGCAGCCTGGTTCCTAACTTTGGGGTGGTGTCCCTGCTTTATTGTATTCTGGATTAGCTAATATAACACGTGAAAGAAATCTCAGGTAAAACTACCTCGCCTAATTCAAGTATATAATTGAGTATTTTATTTTTGCAAAAATTTCTGAGATTCTGAAATATTGTAATTTATAATAATATTGCTTCCTTAACTTAAAAAAGTTATACTATATCTATAATTAACTGTTTCTTCATTTATATTCCATGTTTGAATTTTTACATTTTAATGAATTAAAATTTTCTTTATTCTTAAACATTATTTTCCTTTATATGTATTATTTCTAATGCTTACTATTTTTTAAATTTCTAATGCCATTTTAATAAATTTGTTTCAACTTGCTCTTTTTTGTTTAATATTGTTAATTAACCACTTTAGATGTAGTTCAGCTCATTTATTTTTATAATTCCTGTTAAAGGGGCCATTATTTTATGTAAAAGAGTATTATTTATCAAATATATGCATAAGATAAAACATTCAATATATATTATTTCATATTTATAAGTGCCTGATTGGTTTTATTATTATATTAATTCTTCTGTCAGAAAAATGTTAAATTACTCATAATAATTATATGCAGGTGTACCCAGAGGAGTCTTGGTTTATTACTGTTTTTTCAGTTATGATTCTTAATAATGTTACTTTCAAATTCAAAATAACAACCTAGACTACAAATTATGTGGCCATTCTAATAAAAACAATGCATATCAATCTGCTATTTTAAATATTTATTTCATATATAATGATGCTGTGAAACAATAGGATAAAAATAGCTACACTTCATTTGAGAACTATGTACAATGTACTCTTTCCAATATTTTCCATGTATGAAATAATTTAATGCTCAAAGCAATGCTCTGAGAGGTTATTAGCCTCAATATATGAATAACTAAAATGAGACATAAAGAATTTAGTAAATTGCCTTAAAATAAAAAGATAATAAGTAGCATGGTTTCTGCTGTCATGATTTATTTTATAATCATTAGGTAGTTAATTTTATCTCCATCTAAGAGATTTTGATTCTTCATGGATTTGCTTGGGTCATTTAACTTAATACTTAAAAATGCATTTTTTTTTCAGTGACACATTGGACTAAGAGGGGCCAAGTCCTCATTCCCTGATAGTGACATCAAATTAACAAACAGAAACTGGCTAAAATAATTCTTGTAAGAATTCTAGGAAAACAAAAAACTTCACCAACCAAAGGAATGCTTATTCAAGAAAAATGCCAAATTCAAAATAGTATCAAATTTTGTTGTGTTTTAGTTGCCCTTGCCCCACCCATTTCTGCGCAAAATGGTTTTGAGCTGGAGGAGGTGGCACTCCAGTTCCTAGTTCCGTCCCTCGAACCAAAGAGAGCAAAACAGCCATGTCCTGCAATGTTCTCACCTGTCTGGGGGCTCCCTGGAGGACTAGTCTCTATATTCACTAACTTGGATCTCAGGTTGGGATCCAAGGTTTGGAAAAGCAGCAGGGAGACCAATTCCTACAGATACTTGGAGAAAGACTTTACAGGTAGAGACATACAACAGACCACCTAAGACTCCAAGGAGAAGCTGGGGCAAGATCCCTTTGGAAATTACAACATGGAAAATCATCCATGTATAAGGAGACATTTTAAAAAGTCACACTCAGACCCAGGCAAGACATATACTCAGAAAAAAACTGGAGAAGAACTTATGCCTTTGCCTTAATGCTGGGTTAATTCCAAGGTAAAGAACATATCTAGCCTATTGTAAAAGAACTGCTCCAGCACAGACCTGGTCTGCAAGACTGAGAGAGTTGGCTGTTTCTTCCACCCACCTTCTCCACCAAAATCACAAGGCATATAAAGAAGCAGAACAACATGGCTGATTCAAAGAAAGAAAATAAAGTGACAGAAATCGTCTCTAAAACTACATGTATTACCTACTAGACAAAGGCTTTAAAACAACTCTCTTCAATGTGCTCAAAGAGCTTAACAAGAAATATGGACTTGGAACTATAAGAAATCAGCAAAAAATATTAACAAAATGAGATTATCAACAAAAAGATAGAAATAGTAAGGAATTAACCAAACAGAAATTCTGGAAATAAAAACTACAATATCTGAATTGAAAAATTCCATGAAGGGTGTCAACAGCAGATTTGAGCAGGCAGAAGAAATAATCAGCAAACCTGAAAAAAGGATCTTTAAAATTATCAAGTCTGTGGAGAAAAAAGAAAAAAGTGAAAAGCCTAAGGGACCTATGGGACAGTATTCAACAAACAAAAATATACATTACAGAGTCTCAGAAGGAGAATACACAGAGAAATACATGGCTTATTTTAAGAAGTAACAGTAAGAAATTTTCAAATATGAGGAAAAACAAGAAACGCAAACCCAAGAAACTAAATCTATTTCCAGTAAAAAAAATCCCACAGAAACCCACACAGAGACACAGTCTAATCAAACTGTTGAAAGTCAAAAGAAAATATAGAATTTTTAAAGAAGCAAGATAAAAATGAGTCATCATGTGCAAGAAATCCTCAATAAGATTAGAAGTGTATTACTTAGATGAATATTGCATAATTTCACTCAATATGAGGTACCCAAAATAATCAACTCATACAGACAGAAAATAGAACAGAGGTTACAGAATCTCAGAAGGCAGGGTCATGGAGAATTAGAATTGAAAGTGTCAAGAGTTTTAGTGTGGGATGACGAAAAAGTTCTGGAGATTGATGGCGGTGATGCCTACACAACAATGTGAATATAATTAATGCCACCAAATTGTGCACATAAAATGGTCCAAATGGTACATTTAATGTTCTGTAGATTGCAACATAATTTTTAAAAACAAAAAATGTATTTAATTTTTTTATCAAACTGTTTCATCCTTCATGGTTTATGTGCTGACATGTGTTCGTGTGGCTTTCTATTGATACAGATCCTTTTCTTCTCTTTTAAATTTTATAGATTTTAAAAGTATTCTTACTGTTGTAAGCTTTTATAACCCACCTTATTTTGTTGTGATTGCTGTTGTCAAATTTTGTTTTGTTTTAGACCTTTAGCAGCCTGAAGCCATGGTTTTTAGTTTTTGTCTCCAGTGATAAGTGGAAAAGAGGAATGAGGACTTTACTGGCCCAACCAGAAAGAGAAACTAAGAACCCATGACTGTATTCTCTCCCTTGGACACCAAAGGATGATTTTAAACAAACAAAAAAATAACTTTTTAAAGTATAGCTTTGTTTTTTGTTTTTCAATGTATTTGTCTATATTAATATCTACCTGTTTTTTTGTTTATTATTGTTTTGGTAATACAGAGAATTAACTCATCTTTCACACCTGTGCGGTAGCTATAAAACTGCTACTTACATATCCTGCTGAGGGGATCTCAGCTGACTGATGGTCCTAGTGGCTGCTCGTTCAAATCCCCAACCACATTTCTGCTGCAGCTGTGCTTTCTGTGGGTTGTTCCCAGCCAGTGACTGAGTATGATAAAGCTACTAGTTCAGGATCTTACTGTGAGAAGTGAGACTCCTCTAAAGAGGAATGTTAGCTCAAGAATTCCCCATTAGGTTGACAAAGACTCTTACAGAACTGAGCTGCAGTCAGACCTTCCTCTTCGATCAGCCTTCCTCCTATCTCTCCTTCAAATGGATCAGGGCTTCATGCAGTATGAAATCTCTCCTCACTATCTTCAGCTCTCTCCACTTTATCTTTTATAGATATTTCCCCTAAAGAATCTCTTGCATATCATCTAATGTAGGCATTTGCTTCTTAAAGGATCCAAACTAAAACAACCTGTCTGTATCAGTAGGTATCACACTTCCACTAAAAATGGATATATTGTTTGTCCATTCAGAGATAGGTAAACATTTATGTATATTTTACCTTTTTTTACATAAATGACTATTTTATGCTTCGCGTTTTTTTTACTTAACACATACAGTATTTTACTTCATTTTCATACATAAAGGTTTTTTTATTTATTTTTTAAGTTAGTATTTTATCTTAAGAATTCTTATAAAATAAAGATAAAGAATATAGTAGTCTTTAAATTACCTTTTTGGTTATATTAACAATAAAGCTTCAGAGAGAAAAATAAGAAATTGTAAGTATATTAGTTATAGATAAAAATGAGAAAATGACATTGTTATACAGCTAAATAATTAATATTTCAATGTTTACATTCTATTATTTCAATCATGAAAACATTGTGAAACACTATTAACTAATTCATTGCTCCCAGATATTTATATTATATGACAGATTTTCCTATTCTTAGAGTCCTAATTTCTTAGTTTTCTAATGACCACTTTCAGATTCATTTAAAATCATATAGTGGTGGCTTATTTTCTAAGCATTTTATTTGTGAAATATTACATTTTCAGTAGCCTTATAAATATGTAACTATTTGATCAGCTACATAATCACTGAGACACAGGCTTTTCCCCTCAAAATGCTATTATGGCTCATTTATCTTCTTTGCCCTTGACATGGCATTGTCTGGGATTCATGAAATCCGTTAAACCTCTCCTAGAATTTCAATTCAGGTTTAGAAAAAAGAACAATCTGATTGTCCCAATTTTTTTGTTGTTGTGTTAGAGAATTAGACATCTGTCAACTCATCTGATGACAGGTTACCCTTGGTAACATGATGGCTCACGCCTGGTACAAAAGTTAATCATCTAACAATGATCCCTTCAGTAGGTGACCTAGTTAGAAAGTTCCCTTAGAAGAGCTTATGGGTAGGGAGACAACAGCATTGAAATTGAACAAAAAGCAGACTCATGGGAATCTCTAAAGGAAATCTGTCACTCTGATACTTATCACAGATTTGTCACAGCCATTTGACAATAGACAGTTTAAAATAATTTTTCACATATCCCGAGTATAACTCTAATTGCATAGAAAAGAAGCAAATGGGAAAGAAATAGCAGTGATCTGTTCTCTGAGCTTGATTGTTTACCTAGGCTATTACCTGAAATGGAAAACTAGAGAGGACGTGATCAATAGCAAAGCACTACACCTGGCAAGTCTTAATGGTCTTGTTATCACTGGACCATGCCTGGATTACTTAGGAATATAAGACTTTGAACAGAGATCATTTCTTTCTTTTGCAAACACAGAGCTGAAATCCTCACAGACATAACAGGGAGAATAATTCTGCAAATAAAATAGAAATTTCTTACCTATTGCTAGCTTTAAAAATTACAGTTTTACCTCACATACCATAAAAATAGCAATAATAAAGTAAATTCATTATGTCTATGTTTTCTCATAAAATAATATATAGTTTTTTCTGAATGGGTGTATGGGAGAAAGTTAGAAAATATTGACTTGATATGGTCAGATATCCAAGAACATAAATTTATTTGAAAGCTGTGATGAATAATTTTAATAAGTTAAGGTTAAAACAAATAAAGCAATTTGATAATTCTTTAAAAGTTATTCCCCACAATAGACAGAATTTCAAATGAAGTTTTATTTTATGTAATTCAAATAATAAATGATACAATTTGATTTTAAGGCAACTATTTTTCATACAACAGAGAAGAATGAATATGAAGAGCTAGCATTTTAAAAGAAGTACAAATATTTACAATATTATTTATAAATAATGCCAATATTTGAAGAAAGCAGTAAGATCATCTTTTTTCCTGGTTACTGCTTCTTAAAACTTTTTAATATCCTGAGTTTTCAGCTGGATCTGCTGCTGAGACTCACCTTTGCCATTGGTATTTCCATTCCTCACAAACAAAGAAAAATCCTTTAATCTTATATCTGCACTATATCGATTGTCATTGTAAAGGACATTGTCAAAAGAGCATGTATTGATTGCTCACGGGATGTACATTATTATATTAATAATAAAAATTACCACTTCTATCAATGGTGACCATAGCTTTATGTAAGAAAAGAAAGTACGATGTCTACATCTCTTCTTCAATGTCACCAGGTCTCTCCTTTTTGGTTGATTAAAAGGACATCCCCTAGTCATCCTGTATCAAATACCTAATTTCTTTCCTTAACAGAGCCTACGTGGTTTATACATGTTTTATTTAATTGGTAGTTTTCTTGCTAGTGATAAGAGATTGTTTTATCTTTGTACAGTTCTTGCTAGTATAATTTCTAACCTAATTCATAAGGTCATAGAATTCTAGAAAAAAACTGTATTAAATAAACAAGATGCATTTTATGAATTGAAAAATAGCCACTTTAAGAATCTATTATATCAATGATAAAGTGAGATCAAAGGTTTTGAAATATTGCACATTATAGAGCATGGTCTATAGAATGTAGCATTTTCTAGAATGGCTTATGTAGCAGATGAATAATGACACAAATCCTTTGCTACTATTCCCATTGACAAGTGACATCTAATTCATCACTGCTTGCATCTGGGCTGATTTTAGTGACTTGCTTGACTTATAGAATGCAGTGGAAGTGATTTTGGAGGATTTCTGAGGTAAGGTCATTAAAAGCTGCAACTTTCCCTTTGATGTCTTAGAGCACCATCATTGACTGTCTGTAGTTGACATTTAATAAGTCTGACTATTGCAGAGGCTATCTTGAATAATTTCAACCTTTCCCTCTAAGGCACAGGACGAATGAATGATTGCATCCTGGACCCTCCATATCAGCCATTCACTGAGCTCAATGTCACCATGTGACCTCCACTGATCTCAAGCAGAAGAGAAGAATTACCAGAAAAGAAGAATGTACAAATTCCTGATTGGCAAAATCATGAGATAAAATAAAATGAATATTATATTAGCAAATACGTTTCAGGGTAGCATGTTACACATTTAGAAAGAACAAGAACAGGATTTGGTACCTGAAAGTCAGAAGCTGATATAACAAAAGCTAAAATATGTGGCAATGCCTTTGGACCAGGTGGTAGGTGAAGGCGAGAAGGAACTCTAAGAGCTTGTTGGTGAAGAGTGGAAATACAGATGGGATATTGTTATTGGAGGCTTAAAAGAAGGTGATGCTTGTTACGTAGTGGCAAAAGTTTTGGCAGCACTGTCACCTGCAGTAATAGAGAAAATATAAAATTTGCCTAATAAACTGATGGATTTGCTAAGAAAACTTTCAGAAAGAATATTGAAAATGTGCATGTGTGGATTTTTTTTAAAAACGTTTTTAAAACATAGTTAAAGATGAATGGAAGACATGAGGTTTTTATTGTTAATTTTTTAAAAACAAAATTAGAGAATACATAAGATAGGACTCACTGAGTGTTAAAAATAATATTGTTTTCTATTTCCAGTGTCTTCAGATGGCATGAACCTCTACAAGTAGAAAGTGGCTCCAAGTCTTTGCTATTGTGAATAGTGCTGCAATAAACATATGTGTGCAGGTGTCTTTATAGTAGAATGATTATAATCCTTTGGGTATATAGGCAGTAATGGGATTGCTGGGTCAAATAGTATTTCTAGTTCTAGATCCTTGAGGAAGCGATAGATACAGCAAACCACCACGGCACATATATACCTATTAACAAAACTGCACCTTCTGCACATGTATCCCAGAACTTAAGTATAATAAAAAAAAAAACTTTTTTTTTTTTTAAAAAGGGCAAGAATATTAGAAAAAAGAAAAGGAAAGAAAGTAGCCTCTATGTAAAGATGAACTTGAATGTGGTTCTAATATCGTCATGCTTTTTGTTAAGATTTTAGAAAGATTTGATCATGTGCCTCATATACCAGCTCAGTCACACTGACAGGCTTCCAAAAATTGTATGTGGTACTTGCCTTGGCAATATTTAGCTCAAATGGAATAGGTACCAGTCTCAACAAAGATTCACAGTCTTGGTTTCTGTCTAATGGACAGAACCCTAATAAATTTTTAGGAAGACCACAAAGATTTTAAGCACCATGAACTGAAAACAAAAGGGGAAGAAGAGAAAGAGGCAGTTCAAAGTGAAAAAAAAAAACAGTCTTCAATGCACGCTAACTTTCCTCAGGGAAAAGCAGATTGCCAAAATTCCCTAGCTGCAAACATGAACCACTTCTAACAGAAAAGGAGACACACAAGAGTATACATCAAGGTAATTCAGATCTGCATCTATACAGATAAAATTCTCAACCAATTTCCACTTCTGATGATTTATATTTCAAATTCATGTTTTAAAATATGGACGTGGGTATTTGGGGAATTCTCAGAGTTAATAATGCATGTTATACAACTATATTAAACAATTGCATTATCCTTTACTGATATATAAATTAGTAAACTAGAGTCTGTAAAATTTTCTGCAATTCACCTTGGGGTGAATTGGCTAGACATGCAACATTGACGCTGGCTGCTTTCTCCAGTGACCCTAGTACTGCAATTTGGTGGCTCTTTCCAAGTGTCTGTGGGATTGTGGGCATTGGAGTGATTCTGTAATAAAGGATAATAGGAAATTTCAAGGCCTTATATTGTGAGCCAGTTCAAATAGTAGTTCTGACATAAAATATATAATTAAATAATATTACATAATATTTTAATGTTTTAAAAATTAGATAATATTTTTCTAAAGTAATCCAAATGTATAATTTTCTAAAAAGCTGTTAATAATGAAAGGTTTTGTTTTAGTTCATTGTAGAACTTAAGATGTCTTTTAGTACGTGATTAAGTCAGAATTCTGGATTGAAACTATTATGTCATTTGTGCTTGCCCTAGAGAGAAGTCACTATCACTTCACCACCTTAAATATCTGGAGAATAATGACACCTTTTGCATGGTGGTTTTTTTAACTTACCCTATTTGTCTATAACAACACAATTTTACTGCCTTCTCCCTCTCATTCTGATCTTAATGAACTAAAATACAAAGAAATATAAATTTGTTTTTGGTTTAAAAAAACACTTATAAACATATTCTCTACTAATCACATATATCTAGAAAGAATACTCATAAGAAAGAGGTGACTCATATCTCAAATATTAAAGGATTTTAAACCCAATTTGGCTAAGTATTTAAAGCGTCCTTTATTTTCTTCTTTATAAAATGTATTTAAGAACATGCACATAAAACATATATTAAGGGATGAAGATTGTATTTATATAAATAGAATTATCAGCTCTTAAAAAAGAAAAGCTTCACTTAAGAGTACTTTCATTGGGTGATGATTGAGAACCCATTATGTGTCAGGCACTGTATTAAGTCTTAGATGTCACCTGTAATAAAACAAAACAAAACAAAGCAAAAAAACCTATTTCTTTGCCTTCATGGAAGTAACTCTCCAGTGGGTGGGAAAGACAGATAATGGGTAAGGAAAGTAGCAACTTAATGAAACACTTATAAAGCATGAATAGAACTGTGAAGGAAATATACAAAGTCTTTTATAGAGAATCATTATGGGATGTCCTTTAGAGTGACCAAAAAGAGGGAGGAGGCCTGGTGACATTTAAAAGGATACCTAGGAAGGTAAGGAAAATGGCCAGCGAGAGACAGAGATTGAGAGAGAGAAGAGAGAGAGACAGAGAGAGAGAGAGAGAGAGAACCAGACAGACCTAGGGAATATGAGGGAATAAATATTTCAGCAAGGGGACAATAATTGAAAGGCTCTGAGTTCAAGAGAGAAGGCCAGTATGATCTGGAGAAGAAGTCAAGGGGGGAAATCTGATTTTTGCTGCATAGATAATTTTTTTCCAGGAGAAAAATTGTGGATCATGGAGGGAAAACATCAAGCACTAGACAGAAAACATTATTATAATTTAGCTGATTGTTTTGGGTAACTCATAAAAGGGTTACAGCAACAGAGAGGAAGAAAAATGAAGAGACTTGAGACGTATCTTGGTGGTAAAACCAATACGAATTTTTCACACATCTGATGCAGGGGTTGAGGAAGAGAGAATACAAGATGATTTTAGGTTTCTGGCTTGCAATTGAGTTGAATGTATGCCAATTTGTGAGAAGCAGATTGGTAGAGTAAAAAAGTATATATATATATATATATATATATGTATGTATATTTATATATATATATATATCAGGAAGACAAATTGTTATGGACTGAATTGTGTCTACGCCCAAATTGATATGTTGCAGCCTTAACTACAAGTATCTTAGGATATGACTGTATTTAGAGCTGTGGCCTTTAAAGAGGTAACTAAATTAATATGAGATCTTTAAGGTGGGCCCTGATCCACTTTGACTGGACTCCTTAAAAGAAGAGAAGATAAGACATGGAGACCTCAGAGGTGTGTGCACACAGACAGATGACCATATGAAGAGGCAGCCAGAGGGAAGCCGTCCTCAGGCCAAGAAGAGAGGCCCCGGAGAAAACCAACCATGCCAGCACCTTGAATATAGACTTGCAGCCTCCGGAACTGGGGGAAAATATATTTTTGTTGTATATATACAAATATATTTTTGTTATGCAATCTGTAGTATTTTGAGATGACCCTAGAAAACGAATATAACAATCAGTAGTTTGGTTTGGAAATGTTACTTTCAAGACCTTACAGGACCTTGGTGTGTAGATGCTGGCTAGGTTGTTGGATTTGCAACACAGGGAAGGAACATCACTGGACTGATCAGTAATTTTTGGAATTTCCAGTTTGTAGATGATATTTAAAGGAATTGACATGAATACATAATGAATAGAGAGACTATACAGAGAAATAGTAAGAAAGCCCAGTAACAAGTTTCTGAAATTGTCAATTTTAATGAGCTCATGCATTTCATTGGCATAAATTGGGGGAAAATACATAATCCAAAATTGACTTTGAAACTGTACATAACATTCTTTAAATTTTTTTTAATTACTGTTTCTTTCTTCAGACTAAGGTTTTGCATTATACATATTTCTCATTTTTTGCAAACTAAAAATCTTGAATTTATAATTTACAATGTTTTTTACTTTGAAATATTCATTTTAAATATATCTTCCACATAAAATCCTGTTTTCTAAAATATACTTTTCTAATCCTAACAGAGAAAACATTACTCTTACATAATTAAATATGTTCTCTTGAGTCAATAAATTCAAGATTATATAATATTTTATTTAAAATAAATTCCAAAAGCACTTATATAATTTAGTAAAAATTATATTCAATTTTTATTTCGAGGTAACCTGGAAGATACATATGCATATTCATGAATAACAAATTGCTCAACTATTCCTATATTAAACATTATGAATCATAAGAAAATATTTACTACATTTTTTTTCTGATCTCAAGTAGTGCACTGCAGTTTGTCAAATAGTACTAAAATCCTTAAAAAGAAAAAAATTGATTATAAAGACTAATGTCATAATGTAACAGTTTTGTAGACTGCTACTCTGAGTCAAAGCAGGAATAGGTTGTTCAGTTTTTCACCAAATTTCTAACAACATTTTGGGAATCAGGTTCACTGTATTCTGGTTGCCACTTGAATCCATTGCATGTTGGGCTGCAATTTCTACTACTCGTACTAGTATGATGAGGTTGAACATTTAGACAGTGCTTACAGAAAGCCATGCAACTTTATTACTCACAGATATGCAGCAAGGGAAAATAGAAGCCTAGAATTTATGGCAAGCTGATCACCCAAGGCTCAGGCAAACTGCCCATGGAGAATGGATGGATTCTCATCTATGTGTGCCCTATTTCACCGCAGCTGATGGACCTCGGAAAGCAGCCTGCCTTGGATTTTACACCCCAGGGTGACGTGAAATGTTGGGCATTGTAGGACATGTTGTTATAGGAAGAACTGGAACAGAGCCTGGCCTATTTTGGTCAGTTCCAGCTTATCACAAGATGTGGCTTTTCCAGCATGCTCTGCAACTATTCTAGAAAACTACAAGTGAGAAAGGGGAAATAACCGGGTCAGTCCAAGAGCTGAAGAATTGTTCTGCACATTTATGTGAGAAAATATGGTAATTAATATTTCCTTAATCCCTACTATATTCTAAGCATTAGTTAGCTTTGAGCACTTTCACACTGATTTCACACTCTGAGAACTTGTTCTTATTGAGCCCATTTTCTAGTGTATTGGAACAAAGAAGGCTTAAATAAATTACTGACATTTTTTAGCTACATGTTTGAACAAACCTCTGTCTGTAAGGTCCAAGCTCTTATCACTATACCCTTTGAATTTGGGAAACCTTGTAAAGACCCATAAAAGCACAAACTTTTTACCAGGTAATTAGCTGAGGGAAAAGTCAAGCATCCAAACACACACAGACCTGCACACTGGCTTTACACACATGCTCATATTGACTTTGAAACAATTTTATCTGCATTACATTAATACGATGTTAGAGTCACAAAAAACTTTTATTCATGAATGTCATATATATATAGTCTATGAAAATACAAAATTCCTCAAGTTAAGCAATGCAATTTTTTGGTAACCTTAAGGAAACTGCCTTCCCAGATTGCTTTTCAGACATCTCATTGTCCTAAGATTTGTAACAGAAGCAGAGGCTGTAAAAGTCTATTTACTTGGAAAAACAAAATATTTCAATCTTGGAATGCACAAAACTCAGACTTCGACTTCAACCTAAGTCGAATAGGAAATGGCAGACAAGACAATGGTAATATTCTCCATTGTTGCCACGCTGTGTCTGTTGTCTCATTCTCACTGAATTCATTCATCTCATTGCACTGGAATGGGTTTGTGGTTACTATAATGCATGCACAGATTATTAACGTAGTTTTCACTGCTAATGTTTAGTGAGTTTTAACATAGTAAATAATAAAGAACAAGAAAATAAGCACACTGTATTCATTCATATTCACAGACTGAAAAGTAACAGGGTTCTAGTATTGAGGATTGGATCAAGTTCAATGACTGTAATAAAGAGAGATACATCGCCCCACTGTTTCTTTCTATACTGCTGCAAAAAGAAAATATACCTTGCTGAATGACAGTGGCAATTGCTCTGATATCAGTGCTTTCCTACTGTGGAGTTTAAAAACCTAAACCATTATATTAAACAAAATTGCAGGTAATCTTTTCAAACATTCCATTTGAAGGTACTGGGAATAATTGATTTACATTCAAGAATATGTATAGGTAGTAAGAGTGTGAATTTTATGCCAAAGATGCACTTTTACATGTATAGCACAAATTCCCAAAGGACATACCAATTTTTTCATACTTCCACTAGTAATTATTTGGGATATATTTCAATACCAATTATTAATTATCCAAAGATCATCCTGTCAACCACACATCCTGTCAACTTGTCACAAAATATACTCTAGCCAATTTACTCCTTCCAAAAATACATGACTTAATATAGATACTAATATCAATGAAAGTATAAAGGCAATTTAAGCAGTAAAATTAAACATTAAATTAATACACAGAGAACTTAGTGGAAATAGATGGTGGGCATTTAAAGGATCATTTTTCCTTCTGTTAGTGTAATAGCATTGTTACTGAATATAGAAAGAGGATCTTAAATTGACCTCTAGTTTTTATTTGTATTTATTAAATAAAAGCTTAAATCTATCACACTGCTAAATAACTGTTTTTCAAAACCAGAGGCAGCACTTTACATTTTATTCATTTCACACCAACTGAATATGATAATACCTCTCATTATTTGAGGTTAAGAGAGCTTGAACATTCCCAAGAGGTTGTAATTCAAATGTAGGAGCCTGACTTTAAATGGTGTTTACATATATTACTTATTTGAATACAACCAAGTCTTTTTTTAATTAGGTACATGCAAAGCAATATTGTTTCCCATTGTTTATTTCATGTTTATTTATAGTATTTAGAGTTTTAAAAATACACTTAGTAGGCTTTGCTCATGAGAGTGGCTCCTTGAGTGCTATAGAAAAGAACTTAGTTGTAGAATATGAAAGATAAGGCAATACAACTACTTACTATTTAAATAGTCAAAATATATAAGAGGGATTGACTTATATTTTAGGTTGATATAACTGCATTTTATTTTTTGCTTTGCTTTTTTCCTACCTACAGATTTGAACTGCTTCTATTGCTTCATACCAAGGATGTTTCCTCAAAAACAAAATATGAACATCAAAACTGAAAGGTATTTTTAAAATTTAATAGAAAAATCTGTATCCAGCAAAATGGCAAATAAGATATCCTGTGAGATTATAGGAATTTAATTGTTTTTTTTATAA
The DNA here is from genome assembly GCF_009764315.1 of Trachypithecus francoisi. Taxonomy (NCBI): domain Eukaryota; kingdom Metazoa; phylum Chordata; class Mammalia; order Primates; family Cercopithecidae; genus Trachypithecus; species Trachypithecus francoisi. The sequence goes on along the minus strand of NW_022681454.1, from coordinate 171,924,242 downwards.
ATAACACAACTAAAATATTTCACATAATGAGTATCTTTTTTTAAAAAATGCATTGACAAGCATCAAGAAAACTGTAGTCTATTTAGTAAAAAATCAGCTCTAGAAATTTAGTGAAATACCAGACACAGATGTTACTCTCAGAGCAAAGACTGAACATCAGAGCTTCAGTTTTTATAGCCTCCTCTAGCGTAAAGGACAGGAAATAAAGCTTAGGAATTGTCTGTGGTGATTAATTTAATAGTATATACTCTCCATAAATCTGACACTCAAATGGCATTATTTTTACTAAACGTGAATAAGCCTGACAAAAATCAAGGCAAACAGACTGTCCCAAATTTTGGCACATCTCTAAAAATTTGTAATCACAACCCGGCCCTTACAAGGGTTTTCATTTTAACTTGCACTATCTTGGTAGTATCTAACCTTCAGATAAGATAGAAAATGGTTTTCAAAAAAGGCCTTCCAAAATTATGACAATAATAGTTTTTTATTCATTATACACACAGTTAAGACTTACAAAACACACAAGGAAACTATACCCTGAGCAAGAGAAAGCAGAAATAATTGTCAGCAAAATCATATCAGTGAAGACTTTAGATGCTAATGTTATCATTCATATCATATAAATAATTTATATCAATTTAAATAATTTAATTTAGTTTTAAGATTTTAAATACTTTGACTTTTAAATAGATTCGTAGGAAGTTCAGAACATAATGGAGAAAGAACCCATGTACCCATCATCCAGCTTCACCCAAGGATAATATTTTAAATAACTATCATACCATATCAAAAAGAGGAAATTGATAGTCATAAAATATTATAAACTAACATGCAGACCTCATTTAGATTAAACTAATTTTTCATATACCCTCATTTTTTGGTGTATAATTCTATAAAATTTTACCACATATCAATATATGTAATCACCATCACAATCAGGATATGTTATTCTCTCTCTCTAAAGAAACTTATTCATGCTACCTCTTTCAAGGCATGCCGTGCCCCAACCTTAAACCATGCATCCACTGATTGGTTCTTAGGCAGTCAAATTTCGTCATTCTGAGAATGTTATATAAATGGAATCACAAATATGCAACCTTTTGAGATTAACTGTTTTCCACTGAGCATAATGTTATTAAAATGCATTCAATTTGAGTGAATCAATACTGTATTCTCCCTCTATTATCATTATTATTATCTGCTGAGTAGAATTTCATGGTGTGAATGAACAACAGATGGTTTATCCATTTACACAGTGAAGGGCATCTAAGTTTTTTTCATTTTTTGGCTTCTAAAGTTAAATCTACCATGAACATTTGTGTATAGATTATTATGTAAGCATGTGTCTTCATTTCTCTGGGGAAAATGTGCAGCATTCTGATCGCTAACTCATATAGTAAGAATATGTTTAGTTTTTGTTTTAAGTGAAACTGACAAACTATTTGACAGAATTGGTGCATCATTTGCCTCCCCAACAATTCATGAAAGATGCATTTACCTGTTATCTTCACCAGTACTTTGTATTGTCAGCATTTTTCAGATTAGACATTCTAAAGTGTATGTGATGGTATGTCATTATAACTTGAAGTAGTATATCCTAATGGTTAATTACGTAAGATCTTTTGCACGTGCTTCTTTGTTTTCACAGATACTCATTAAGTGTCTGTTCAAGTATTTTGTACATTTCCTAATATTATTGTTTATTGTCTTATGGTTTCATTGTTAGAATTATTTATACAGTCTGGTTACAAGTCACTTTTCATGCATATGACTTGCAAATACACTATCTAATCTCATCTGATTGCATTTCAATTATCAAACATCTTAGAATAAAAAAACAGCAAATATAATTAATAGTCATTTAGAAGGTCTAGGCAAAACCAGTTTGGGTATGGTTTTCAAAAGTTTAAAAAGAGAATGATTATATGACTTAACCTGCCAAAACTTTTGCAAACCAGTTGCTTTTAAGAAATTGGGAGAAAGGTTTGATCATCTAGTTAAATACTATATCCCTAAAAATAATTCTAATGTTTAATAGGCAACATTATGTGAAATTTGTCTCGTAACATAGAAACGATTGAAAAGTTTGCTAATGTTGCTGTAACAAAACATCATCTATTTGCATCAACTTACTTTCAGGTACACAGTTTTCTCATTACTTCCATGAGAATGTAGTACAGAAATATAATTGATGATGATGCCAGTTTAATTCTAGCACCAGGTAATATTCATAAATACATGAACTATTTGATTTAAAAATATATAGAGAGAAATAGTATAAGACCCATATTTAGACATAACTTTCATTTCATGCTTGACATTTTCTTAAAATTTCTAATATACATGTTTTGACTAATTCAATACTAAAATAATTGAAGTTATTCAATTCAGCTCTGAGGAAATATTTTAACACTCACAGACTCATGTCCAGAACAACTAAAGACACAAGTCGATATTCATCTATAAATTTTTAGAATAACATTATGGTATGATAATAAGTAGAAGACTTTCCAGCTGAAAATATATTATATATTGGGGTAATAATCTATGAAAATGTACATTTAAGCCTGAGTATAAGAAGAAAAAGTGACATAGTCAAAATTTTTAGGTTGGTAAAGAAGAGTTCATTCATGTATACTTTTTCTTCATGGATAGCAGTCAGTTATCAAATTGCCTTGTCATTTAGATTCCAATGGGACTATTTCAAAGAGAAGTATAACAATTTTATTTTAAATGTTAATATTTATAACAACAGAATGAAGATTGTATATTTTGCCTAGTATGAACTCACTAAAAAAATCTACTGTATAAAAATGTAGATATTATCGGCCGGGCGTGGTGGCTCAAGCCTGTAATCCCAGCACTTTGGGAGGCCGAGACGGGCGGATCGCGAGGTCAGGAGATCGAGACCATCCTGGCTAACACGGTGAAACCCCGTCTCTACTAAAAATACAAAAACTAGCCGGGCGAGGTGTCGGGCGCCTGTAGTCCCAGCTACTCGGGAGGCTGAGGCAGGAGAATGGCGTAAACCCGGGAGGCGGAGCTTGCAGTGAGCTGAGATCCGGCCACTGCACTCCAGTCGGGCAACAGAGCGAGACTCCGCCTCAAAAAAAAAAAAAAAAAAAAAAAAAATGTAGATATTATCAAAAATATCTGATCACACAACAAGGACAAGGACTAATATCTGTCATAGTTTTTTCCCAGCACAAGAATAATCCCAGGTACAATAAAGTTACAAAATGCCACCATTCATTTGATGACATTAATTAGTAATGTAAAGAATATTAGTAATGCATTGATTTAATGAATATTTATTATTAGTAATATTCATAATTAATATTAGTAATTGAATCACCTAGTAATAAATCAACTAGTTAGTATTAATTCATTACTAAGCAATAATTAATCAATATTAGTAATTAGTGCCAAAACAAACAATAATTAGTAAGTCATCAATAAATTAACCCCTAGGTTTTGTTGATATGTCATCATATTTATAAATTTTCATTTGAAAAATGTTTTCACTTTTGGAGTAGCATACTAATAATATCAATGAAATATGGAAAATACACCCAGAAAAACAGACACAAGCAGAATTTTTATAAAAGAACATATAGTGCTGTTGAGAAAATTTGGTATGTGTGGAATTATAGAGAGGGCATATAGAATACATTTTAAAATAATGTACTCATACAAAATAACACAATAACAATTTGCTCTTCAGTTTTTTAAAATGATGATTTAAGCAAACATCTCAATTCAATGCCTTCTGGAAATTCCTTTTTTAAAACTTCTCAAAAAGATTACTCTCATACTAAAACAGTTTATGTCCATATATTTTTAATTATTAAAAGGGAGAAATTATTTGCATATATTTGATTCTTTACAAGTATACCTTCAGAAAAACTGTTTGCATTTATATACTTCAAAATATTTTAAGTAATTTTATATTCATATACTCAAATTACTGTTGGATTGAAGGGATGCTGTATCTATGTCATATCATTTTAAAAACAAATTAGAGATATCTAATTATGCTTTTGCTGTTTAAGGTAATTTACTCACTTTTCTAGTTTGTAGAAGTACAAATATGAATTTATTTTGTTCTTTGGAAAAATACATAATATATTTTATTAAATTATTTTCAATTGTAAGTTAAATCACTTCAATTTTGCTAGATTATATTATTCACATATGTTCCTTCAATAAGTGTTTATATTCTTGTCATCAGAGATAAACATGTATCATGAAACATTTCATGATAAGAACCATATAAATTAAATATTTCTGAAGAAAATGACGATACGCGTTGAACACAAATTAAAATTGGAGAAAGTTGAAGTCCTTTAAACTCTAGTGATTTCAAGAACCTGAAGAATAAAACTGGCTATTACTACTTATTTTATTTCACCCCCTTGGACCCTTGGAGAAAATGCACTGCTGTGAATGAACACATTTCTATCAAATTATCAAAGTCATTTTTCAATTAGAAAATACTCTTCTAAAATTTATATGGGATGAAAAAAGAATCTGAATAGCCAAATAAATCCTAATCAAAAAGAACTAAAGCCTGTGGTATCACATTAGCTGACATTAAATCATACTACAAAGCTACAGCAACCACAACAACATGGTATTAGTGCAACCGATAGACACTAGAAAAATAGAACAGAATGGAGAACCCAGAAACAAACCAGCATATATACAACTAACTATTCATCACTAAAGTCAGCAAAAATAAACAATGGTGGAAGGACTTTCTATTCAATAAATGGTGCTGGGAAAATTGGCTAATCATATGCAGAAGAATGAAACTGGACTTTTATCTCTCACCAAATGCAAAAATTAACTCAAGATGAATTAAAGACTTAAATATAAGACTTCATATGCTAAAAATCTTAGAGGAAAACCTAGGAAATATCCTTCTGTACATCAACCTTGGTAAATAATTTATGATCGAGTCCTCAAAAGCAATTGTGACAAAAACAAAATCGACAATTGGGACCTAATTGAACTAGAGAACTTTGCACAGAAAAATAATATGTCAACAGAGTAAAGAGACAACCTACAGAATGGAAGAAAATGTTTGCAAACTATGCATCTGACAAAGGACTAATGCCCGGAATCTATAAGGAACATAAATCAGTAAGAAAAAAAAAAAGCCCTATTAAAAAGTGGGCAAAGGACATGAACAGACATTTCTCAAAAGAAGACATGCAAGCAACTGACAAACATTAAAAAATTGTTCTAACAAACATAAAAACATCACTAATCATCAAAGCAATGCAAATCAAATCACAATGAGATACCATCTTATACCAGTCAGAATGGCTACTATTAAAAAGTCAAAGAAACAACAGATGCTGGTGAGGCTGCAGAGAAAAGGGAATGCTTAGACACTGTTGGTGAGAATGTAAATTATTTCAGTCACTATGGAAAGCAGTTTAGAGATGACTCACAGAACCTAACACAGAACCACCATTTGACTCAGCAATCCCATCACTGGGTAAATATACAAAAAAATAAATAAATAAAAATAAAAACAAATTGTTCTACCAAAAAGACACATGCACTCATGCATTCATTGCTATGCTATTCCTAATAGCAAAGACGTGGAATCAACCTAAGTGCCCATCAATGTTTAACTGGATAAAGAAAATGCGGTACATGTAAATTATGGAAGAGTATGCAGCCATAAAAAGAAGGAAGTCATGTCCTTTGCAGCAACATGGAAGCAGCTGAAGGCCATTATCCTAAGCAAATTAATGCAGAAGCAGAAAACCAAATATCACATATTCTCACCTATAAGTGAGAGCTAAATCTTGGGTACACACAGACATAAGGGTGAGAACAATAGACACCAGGAAATCCAAAAAGAGGGAGAAAGGAAGGGAACAAGGGTTGAAATAGTTCCTATTCAGTACTATGTTAACTATCTGGGTGACAGGAACAATAGAAGCCCAAAATTCAGCATCACACAGTATACCCTTGTAAAACTCTTGTACATGAATGCCCTGAAACCCAAATAAAAAATGGAAATTACAAAATAAGGGAACAAAGAACACACTGTGTCTTGCTTTTTATATGAACAATTTTATACTTAATTTTTGAAAACATTTCTTCCAGCACTACCTTATCCTTGAGAATATTAAGTTACACTCACCCAGCTCTTTTTTAAGAAATACATGATACAAACAAAACGCAAACAAACGAATACCAGAAAAATTGCACGATTCAATAAAACAGGTTTATTCATTCACTGTTTATTCATTTTATTCTCCTGTTCTAGAGGACACAAGTGGTTTGTTTCTTTCCCTAGAGAAAGCTCTTGGTATGAGCTTTGAAATGTCAAGTATAATTAAGACAAAGTGTACTTTTCAGCTCAACAAAAGAAACGTATCTTTCAAAATAACTGTCTCCGGAAGGTGGAAAACACAGTCTATCTCAGTTGAAACAGCTCATTGTGTTAAATCAGTTGTCAACTTCAGCATGGCTCCACCGTGGTATATAATTTAGCCGAGTGTCCCATCATTGCCCAGCATGGATGGTACTACCAATGGATGCTATCACAGTACATTTACGAAGTTCTGCGTATTAAAAAGAACCCAGATGACAACTGCTTTAAAATGTAAACAATACGAATTTGCTTGTGACAGAATAAACTCAAGTTGAAATAGTAAATCCACAAGTAATTGGGACAAAATGTATAAAAAGAAAGTAAACTAAATGTTGTTTGGCGTTTCACTGAAATTTCTCATTTAGCTGTCACGGATACATACTATATTTTAGATATGTGGGAGTTCATTTCTTCAGAAAACAGCCATGCATCACATTTATATAAAAAAAGTACAATTCTTTGTGATTTCATGGATGACTTCTCAAAACAGCATGTAAATTAATGTGACACAAAAATATGAGTAAATTGTGTTGTAGGAAAATTTTCAAGGGATATGTTTATGCACAGTGCCTGACTGGACACAACATTTTAAAAATTGTTATTAAAATATCTTGAGTACCTTTTATCAAACAGGAAATAAACAGTGTATTTTTTTGTAAATAAATATTTTTGCTTTTATTATGTATCTATATGAACAGCTAAGGAGAAGCCCCAACATGTAGTTGACAGACCTTGGCCTTAGATTCGGGGATACCTCAGTTCCCATAGAGAAAGAGTAGAAATAGACTGTATGATCTCAGTGAATGGTAAATGATCTCATAGTCACAATTACTTTATTAGTGATAATATCTATAGGTGCTGTGGGCTTTATGATTAAATACCAGTTTTCAGTCATTAAAATTTCTAAATCTGTTAAATTGATCTTTTGTGAAATTCCATAGCCTGGAATATATTTTTAAAACTTTGAAGGATATTTATATTGAAGAAATGTATATACTTGGCCTAATTCAGCTTGTTTTTGCAGTTTAGAAAAATCTGTCTTTTCTCGTGTTCTTGCCTCCATTCTATATGACTTTTTCCAATTTTCTTTTCCTGGACAAGCTTATCTATTTGTCAAGGCCAAAGTCAACTGTGACCTCATAAGTAGAGTATTCTCTAATCAACAGAGAAAGAATTAACAGCTCCTTCTTCTTTGTTTTCAGGTCACGCTACTGTTCTATTGGTTATACTCCTTATTCCATTGAATTATGGTCGATTAAATATGTACCTAAATTGTGATCTAATTTTCAGTTTTTCAAAGCCAGAGAACATATTTATATTTAAAATCACTAGTTTCTGATAACAACTAAAGACAGATAAAATATTTGAGTTAAACTGGATTCAACTTAAATGCCATGCTTGGCTATTGTAGTAAGTCCATAACCTATCCTAAGTGTGAAAGTTAAAGAAGACCATCTGTGTTGCCTTTACGATATTTTGATGTGTCTTCAATACCAATGCCCACATTTCGTGGGTAAGCAAATAGGTATGGAAATCATACACCAAGAATGTTAATGATGTTGGTGAAATATTTCTTAACAAAAACTGAATATGCTATGAATTTTATCTCTTCTTGACAGAGGAATGCACAGCAAAACCCCTTAGATCATAAAAAAAAGTCAATAGTCTTTATGTCATAATTTTAAACCTTTTAGAGAACTGTGTGGCATTAAACAATTTCAAAAAGCAGTGAAGAGCGAGTCATTCCTCCAGTTTTTATCAGAGAATCTAAGCCTTAAGGGTATCATGCATTATTCCCCTCTCCCTCCCATCAACCTTATGACATGACTGATACTCACAATTCTGTACTCCTAGCTAATAAGTGGCTTCAGGACCATGGATAGGTATAAAATGTGTACATTGAAACTGAAGCATTTTTTAATCCTTTATTTGGCCACACTGTAGATGATAAGAATATGCTATCTGTCATGTTCTGTCTCATTTCTTTTTCATAACAATTTTATGAAATGTGTTTGCTGATAATCAAAATGAGGCTTATAGACTTTAATCTCAGCCTTTTGACTTGATCTCAAATCTGTGTAATTTGAAAAGCCTATGTATTTAAAACTACTCTGTACTCCTTTCTTAAACGAAACCTATTGTTGACTATTACATATTGATGACTGCTGTACTATGAACATGTAGCTTTATCAGTGTGTTAAAGCAAAACATTCCATCTGTCTTCAAAAGATCCTCATAAATAGACATTATTAAAAAGTGGCTAAATTTTTCAGTCCAAATCATATGTTGGACTATAATGTATAAAAAAGATAATCAACTAAAATAAATAAAATCAGAATTGTTTTAAATAACATAACTGATGACCATATCAGAAATGTTCACTAATGGAGTCATTTGATCAGATGAGGCCCATTATTTTAATCAGGCTTATTCGGGCGTAATTCTGTATGGTAAGGAGACCACCACTGTTTAAAAACCTATATGTGATTTTTAGGCCTGACCATAGGTAGTAGCAAAGGCGTTACCTGGGAAGGCCTCATGGAGGAAGTTGCCCTCCCCACACCAGACTGACTACATAGCCAGTGCATTGAAGTCTTTGAAGGGAACTGCAGTCAAGGACTCAGCCCCCTGACCAGTCTTCTTTTATACATTTACACTCCTAGCCCTGGCACCTTCATTTCGTTGCCTCATCTGAAGCCTTAGGAAGAGGCCTTAGTGGGGCTCTTCTACCGAGACCTCAATGGGGAGGAAGGGAAAACCTTAGAGTCATTTTTCCCCTCTGTGGCCCGATGTCCAACACTGAGTGACATTAAAATGTGAGTAACTCAGTGAAATAAACTGCTATTTCTGTAGAATAACTACAAATATGTCTTCTGTTGTTTACTTACCAGCAAATAGCCATATATATATATATATATTTTTTTTTTTTTAATGAAATAACTCTTTAAAGGTCAACTTAAGATTTTAAGAGGTAATTGTTTAACAAAAGGGAAAACTGTCATTTGGCCTATCAATTTAAATTCAGGAATATTTATAAAGTGCAGTGAAAGTAAGAGCCTGGAAATGCAAACAATAATCTATTGAAACTACTTACAAAATGAGATTAGACATGTTCAATGCATGTGATTTTTTAGAGCCCATTGTTTTGATGTTTCTTATAGTATATATAAATTTATTCTAGAGAATAGAGTCTGTAATGCAAATAATTTGCATCAAGTATGGCTTTAGCAACAAGAGCAACAAGAACCTTAAGACATGTAAACAATTTAGGGCATGATATGGATTTCCAAAGGAACTGATTGCAACAATGACATTATTGTTCTCGCTACTTACTAGAAAAGCACTCATCTAAATACTATTTTTTAAAGAAACTGCCCTCCCTCATCATGATGTATTATTAGGAAACATATACTTATGACTGGTTATTACAGATTTTTGAAACCAAGATACCTTTTCAACTTTTTGACTCTCTCCTTTCAGCTTAAAGATCTATTTCCAGAAATATATCAGAATAAAATACTTTGAAAAAGCCTGTGTAGAAATTTAACTATATGAATATTCAATATTTATTAGAATGAAAATCAAGAAATACTTTGAAAGTTCCCAAATAGTGAAACAATCAAATATATATTATTTCTGTATGATGAGACACTTTGTGGATATTAGAAAGAATACTGCTAGAAAACATTTAATAAAAGAAAGATATTTGGTAAATATATGTAATACTATATGAATAAAAATAATATGTTACAATGCTGTATCTTTAGTAATATCTCACTTTGTTTTAATGTATTTATTAAGATAGATGATACATCAAAATGGTAACATCTGTTTTCTCTACATCCTGTGATTTAAGTTCCTGATATGTATTCTCCAAACTTCCTATAGTTAAAATATATTATATTCATCTTTGAACAAATGAATGTCTAAAACATGAACATTGTTGTGGTTCACACAATAAAATAAATCCCATACATATCAATCAATCTGTTTGTAGTTTTATGGTAGTCTTTTTCTTTTCCTTTGGAATCAAATAATGAATACAACAATTTATTTAAAATTTTGCTTTACTAAATGCCCACATTTGTCTCATCTATATTCTTTTTCTTTTTTTCTTTTTTTATTTTTAGATGGAGTCTAGCTCTGTTACCCAGGCTGGAGTGCAGTGGCATGACCTTGGCCCACTGCAACCTCCATCTCCCAGGTTCTAGCAATTCTCATGCCTCAGTCTACCAAGTAGCTGGGACTACAGGCATCTGCCATGACACCCAGTTAATTTTTGTATTTTTAGTAAAGATGGGGTTTCACCATGTTGGCCAAGCTGTCCTTGAACTCCTGACCTCAGTGATCCACCCACCTCAGCCTCCCAGAGTGCTGGGATTACAGGTGTGAGCAACCACGCCTGGCCCCCATCTATCTAGTTTCTTTTCTACCTTATACGACAATACACAGTCTAATTTTCTCTTTTTGACTATACCATAAAATGAATAGTAGTCAGAGATTGAATATTTTATCTTTTTATACCAACAATGTAAGGATTTTTAAAAGTGTATTGTGATGAAACTTCAGAAGAACAACATTGCTCTATCTTTAAAGCTTTAATTTGTAATGATAGTTTAATGTAAAGTTTATAGTTTCAGCATTAAAGTTGGAATGATTTTCAAGCATACTTTTAATTAAGTATTTAATTTATTTATATGTATCAATATATTCACTCTTCATCTCTCTCCTGGGACCTTTGCTCATGCAAGTCAAGATTGAAGTGGCCAGGTTTAACATCTTCTTCCTCTGTATCTTCTTAAACATCACTCACATTCTGGACTGCAAGTATAATTAACATAATATCGGTATTTCCAACTGGGTGTTAGTTAACCTCTTTGGGTGTTATTTTTCTAACTATAAAATTATAGAATAAATTTTGATGATTTCTATCTATGTTCCATTGATGATAATTCTTGAACGGGAAATGTACAAAATTGACTGGAACATCTTATCATACCAGAAAGCAAAGAGAGTATTAAAGATTAATAAGGTAGGATCAAAAGGCCATTGAAATGAACACTGAAGAAGCTCCCTCTGGCCATAGATGGGAAAACGTGAATATCAATAAGAAAAGTTACAACAATGAGTTGAATTCATAAACTTGCTAACATTATTCTAAAAAAAATCATGTTTGGAAGATGTTAGGGATCAACTCATTATCTCGAAAACTGGCAAATGAAAGGACATATTTTCATTTCAGTAGCATCCCAGATAACAAAGAAAAAATGAAAAAAAAAATACATGAGAGTATCACTTTTTCACACCCATTAATCAAAAACTTATGATCACCAATGTCCACTAATATTGAAAGAAGGAAAAGGAAACAAGACATGATAAGAATTAGATGTAAGTACTCAGAAGCAGCTATGCTTGCCCTAATGATTTGAATGTGAATCTGGCCAAGTTTCTAGATTTAACTACAGACTTACAGTACATGAAGGAAAATGTATAATATGTGAAACAATATTATGGCCATAATTTTAGGAAAATGAAGACTATGGAGAATCTACAGGGCAATCAACCAGCTTCTCCAAGAATATTCAAAATAAAAAAAGAATTGCCAGGCACGGTGGGTCATGCCTGTAATCTCAGCACTTTGGAAGGCTGAAGTGGGAGGATTGCTTGAGCTCAGGAATTTGAGACCAGCCTGGCTGAAACAGTCAGACTCCATGTCCACAAGAAAAGGAAAAAAGTTAGCCGGGCATGATTGTGCGCACCTGTAATTCCAGCTACTCGAGAGGCTGACAGCAGAGGATTGCTTGAGCCTTGGAGTTCCAGGCTGCAGTGAACTAGTAATCATGTCACTGCACTCCAGGCTGGGATACAACGTGAGACCCTGTCTCACAAAGAGAGAGAGAAAGAGAGAGAGAGAGAGAGCAAGAGCGAGAGAGAGCAAGCAGTGGCACCCAAGTGAAAATCACTGAACTGAAGAAATTTAAAAACTAATTGAAAAATAAGACATGGCTCCAGAATACTCCTGGATTACGTATCATATGATATATGTAGTTGATATATATATACCATTGTTACCATCGTGATGTTGAAAATGTCCAACTAATAAAGGGGCTACATTTGTGGAACATTTGGTTGATTTTAAATGTTAGCATTTAAGCGAATTTAAATTATCCTCAAATGGAATCATGTTAATAAACATTCTAACAATTCGATTAGCCAACTATTTGATTATCATGAGATGATAGAACATTTAAAGAGTAAATAAGGTGACACAATGAAAACGTCCTGAACGTTAGATATATCTTGGAAATTATGGGTGTGTTAAGAATCCAGTATTTTCACAATAAACACTATCCTCAAGAAAAAAAATGACCATGGTTAGGACTGACAAGGTAATAGCAAATAACATTTTAATTCTAATGATTATGCTACACAAGTGAGACTTACAAAGGCATCTCACCTCAATTCATTAGATAACATTTCATTTATATTTTTATGTTAAATGTCTCTAACCCATAACCTATGTAGAACCAAAGAAACAATTCGCATTGCTTTTAGTTTTTTATTTTTATTTTTAATTTTTTTTGAGACAGTTTCGCTCTTGCTGCCCAGGGTGGAGTGCAATGGTGCGATCTCAACTCCCTGCAACCTCTGCCTCCCAGGTTCAAGTGGCTTTCCTGCCTCAGCCTCCCGAGTAACTGGGATTACAGGTGCACACCACCATGCCCAACTAATTTTGGTATCTTTAGTAGAGATGGGGTTTCACCATGTTGGCCAGGCTGGTTTCAAACTCCTGACTTCAGTTGATCTGCCTGTCTTGGCCTCCCCAAGTGCTGGGATTACAGGTGTGAGTCACTGCGCCTGGCCTGCATTGCTTTTATAACTCATTTAATTTGCTTAGTCTGGAATTTCCAAACAGGCTCCTTCTAATCTCACATGTATTCATGTCTCAAATAAATATTCACTGAATGAATTTACCTCCATTTTATCCGAATTTGTTTATTGTTTGCTCTCATAAATCCAATACAGGCCACTTTCTATCCTTCTTTTTCTGAACATTCATTCTATCTAGAATCCCCTTTCCTAATTCAAATCATGTTGTCATCAGAGTTGTACTGAGAGAGAGCCATACCTTCTGAAGTTTATGAATTACAAAAAATTATTAGAGCAACCATGAATAGAAATGCCTAAAGTAGGCTTCTTGATAGATTCCTGCACTCTTTCAAATGCACTTTGAACATCTATAGAGGACAAAGGCTGTGACTTCATGGCAGTCGATATATTAGCTCTGACACTGAGAAATGACCATTATGTTGGCATGGATTATCAGGAATAACTGGAAGAAATGGACTGACATTGGAATACAATTCAAAGATGATACTAAACACATACACATAGAGTATGAAGACAACAGCTAAAACAAGTGTGACAGCATACAGCCAGAAACATTTAACAATGAAACAAAAAAAATGCTTATCCAAAAAAAATGTGAATGGTGGCATTTCAAGATAAAGATTTAATCATGGCCTGGTTGGTTAAGAACTGATGGTCAATCACTAACTACAGTTTATTTCTACTTGTGCATTATTTTTGGATACTTTCTAACCGTAATAATGTGGGTGACAACACAAGTGTCTAAAATGAGGTTGTCTAATATCAAGACGTAGCTCTATAATTTTTCTTTCTTTTTTTTTTTTTTTTTTGAGACGGAGTCCCGCTGTGTCGCCCAGGCTGGAGTGCAGTGGCCGGATCTCAGCTCACTGCAAGCTCTGCCTCCCGGGTTCACGCCATTCTCCTGCCTCAGCCTCCCGAGCAGCTGGGACTACAGGCACCCGCCACCTCGCCAGGCTAGTTTTTTGTATTTTTTTAGTAGAGACGGGGTTTCACCGTGTTAGCCAGGATGGTCTCGATCTCCTGACCTCGTGATCCGCCCGTCTCGGCCTCCCAAAGTGCTGGGATTACAGGCTTGAGCCACCGGGCCCGGCCTCTATAATTTTTCAACTGAGAGACATAAGTTTTTAATATGTTCTTTGTTGCCCTAACATGAAATCTAGAAGTGCTGAGAGTATGAGTTTCAAAATGTTGTTGTAGGATTTTGTTGAGATAATCTCCTAAACATTCTTATAAAATATGAACAAGGCCAGGCGCGGTGGCTCAAGCCTGTGATCTCAGCACTTTGGGAGGCCGAGACGGGTGGATCACGAGGTCAGGAGATCGAGACAATCCTGGCTAACACGGTGAAACCCCGTCTCTACTAAAAATGACAAAAAACTAGCCGGGCGTGGTGGTGGGCGCCTGTAGTCTCAGCTACTCGGGAGGCTGAGGCAGGAGAATGGCATAAACCTGGGAGGCGGAGCTTGCAGTGAGCTGAGATCCGGCCACTGCACTCCAGCCTGGGCGACAGAGCGAGACTCTGTCTCAAAAAAAAAAAAAAAAAAGAACAAAAAGAAGGCTTAGAAATAAGTGAGTCATTTCTATGGTATCCTGCAACTAACAAATAATGCAAAAATATATATATACACACACAGGTTCTGTCTGCAAAATTTTGTAAAGCAATTTGAGTAATTGCTTTCATCTACTTATGTATTATTTGTAGGATGCTATACATTTAGATAAATTTTTATGAAACTTTATTTTAGTTTTTCATCTAAACTTTGGTTCTAAATTACTATGTGCAAAATTATGAAACTATACTTTGTTTAGATTATTCATGCATAAAATATGTGTGTAAGTTTTCTATAAAGCATGTTTAAATGTAAATATATAAACATATTCATAAAAACAGTGAGCATATTACTTTATTTTTTCAAAGCCATTTATAATTGTTAAATCTTGTGATACCTTCTCATTGTTATTTTTCAATCATATTTTAAAGTAAATAATCAAAACTGGAGTGTCATTAATAATATGTGCATTTAAAATTTTGTTTTATTTATGGCTTACTTATAGTTTTTACAACAGACAACCATATTAGATTTGGGAGACAAATTTAAGATGCAAATGTTGGAAATTAGTTAATGTAATATTATTACATATGTAATAATGTAACTTTTTAAAGACAAAAATATTATATAATTCTTTCAATTAATTCCCAAACAAGTTACATATAATGATCTCATACCAGCAAACATTATACACATTGTTAGATTATTTGTTTTCAAGAATTTTTATCTTTAATTTAAAAAATGACAAAAATGATTTTTCTAAAATTATATATGTAATACACACATTTATACCTATGTAACAACCTACATATGTAAATATATTGCATATGTAAATATATTGCATATGTAATACTATACATTTATATAAGTATAATATACTACATATGTATGTCATGTATACACATATAATGTATTATGTATGTATGTGCATCATACATATATACATTAGAACACATACAATGTATTACGTACATTATATGCATAATACATATATACATAATGCCTTATATGTGTAATGTATAGACATATATAACATGTATATATACTCACATATATGTACGTAGGCATGTAATATACATAATATACATATGTAGGTATGTACCCCGTTGTGAATATGTGTGTGTACATCCTCATTTTAGATTTCTATTTGTCCCAAACACCCAAATTCAAATATCTATATTACTTATCACTTGGATATTTACCATTAGTTTCAACAGTCAATCTGGAGGGCCTGCAAATTCATACACAAATATTTCTCCCAGAAGTCAGAGCTGTTATTATATAGCTCTGCTCTCTGTTTGATTTCCTATGTTATGGTTTCAATGGTGTTTGACTGACTCACATGGCACTCTAAACATTCCACAATCCAATAGATGATGATAAAAAGCCACCAGTTATATTTTTATTCATTTTGGAAAGGTTGTGGCCCCATTTCAGTGCTCATAGTGTTTGGCTGGAACACTTGATCTCTTTCCAGCATATGCTTGTAAATGTGTGATAACTGGAAAGTAGTCAGGAAAGCTGAAAACCATATGGTTTTGTTTAACTCCTCGATGACTAAAATCTGTGGGTCTTTGATTTAGATATTCAGCATTCACAATTGTACTTGATGAATCTCATGAAAGCTGTAAACCCTTCCCTTGGGAGCACACACACATACACACAACCTACAATATAAGAATTGTCAGTCTTATTTGGCAATTAGGAAACCAAAGTTATGATAAATTAATTAAACTGCCAAAAACCACAGAGATTTTTATGTGAATTTTCAATTCAGGCTTCTCAAATGCTGAGGCCAATTACTATCTATGTGCTAGTTGACACTTCATTTTGGCTCTGTCAAAGCAGTTCAGCTCAGGTGAACATTCCATTCTGAGAAGGTTAAATCTGATCATTTTCTTCAGTCACATATTTCAAGTCATAATAATACCATTATTTGTTTTCAATGAATTCAGTAAATTCAAACACAAAAATTCCCACTGGTATTTTTCTACACATTTTTTTAAAGGTCAGATCTGGGTTTTATTCTGACTGTTGTATGCATAACCACAGTACCATTTGTAACAACTCAGTTAATTTGTTTAACTTCTTTATGGAGCCAGTTAAGTTTTGTATCATATTCCTTTATTAAATGAAAAGATTAGAATACGTCCATTGCCAGAAAAGTAGCAGAATGATATATACCAAAATGACACAAGTTTTGAAGTTTGACACACGTAAGTTGGAATCCCAGCAGTGTAACATACACTGAAGTATGGTAACTCCAAGTGCTTCAGCTTCTGTCACTTTGGCAACAAATGTTAATTTCATGCTGTGTAGTTAGCACTGGGTGAACCACTCTAGTTGGCAAAGAAAACAAGTCGTGATTCTTGCCCTGAAATAAAACTTACAATTTGTGTGTCTATGAAAGCCAGGATGTCTGAAATCTACTTGGGTGGGGTAATATCAGAAAATACTTGATGGAGACATGAGTAGTGGAAACTTTGGAGCACTCATCAGAACGGCAGGAATGGACAGAGAAATGGAATCACAGAATCACAGGAGTAACATGAGAGGGAAACATGAATGGAGGAGAGAAGCCCTGACTCTTGAACTGTCTTTGTTCTTGCCTTCTCTTAGAAGAGCTGGTTTTAGGTTTCCTGGATCCCCCCAAAGTATTGTACTTCAATAAAGCATTTATTTTTAGTTATATTGATTGAAACCTGACTAGAATACTATCCTTATGACATAGGGAAAAAACAGTTTTTAAAACCATCCTAAAGAATAGAAAATTGTTGTAGAAAGTGATGACACAGGCCAGGCGCGGTGGCTCAAGCCTGTAATCCCAGCACTTTGGGAGGCCGAGGCGGGCGGATCACGAGGTCAGAAGATCGAGACCATCCTGGCTAACATGGTGAAACCCCGTCTCTACTAAAAAATACAAAAAAACTAGCCTGGCGAGGTGGCGGGTGCCTGTAGTCCCAGCTCCTCGGGAGGCTGAGGCAGGAGAATGGCATAAACCCGGGAGGCGGAGCTTGCAGTGAGCTGAGATCCGGCCACTGCACTCCAGCCCGGGAGACAGAGCGAGACTCCGTCTCAAAAAAAAAAAAAAAGAAAGTGATGACACTATTACTGTAAGAATCGGGCTTCATGTAAAATTATGCAATTAGGTTAGGTTATAGATGGTTTATCTTGTTTTATAAAATCATTTTCCAATCAACTAAAACATACCCACTTGTTTTACATATCACTTTTTTCTTTCGTACTTAAGAAAGAAAAGGGCCGGGCGCGGTGGCTCAAGCCTGTAATCCCAGCACTTTGGGAGGCCGAGACGGGCGGATCACGAGGTCAGGAGATCGAGACCATCCTGGCTAACATGGTGAAACCCCGTCTCTACTAAAAAATACAAAAAACTAGCCGGGCGACATGGCGGGCGCCTGTAGTCCCAGCTACTTGGGAGGCTGAGGCAGGAGAATGGCGTAAACCCAGGAGGCGGAGCTCACAGTGAGCTGAGACCCGGCCACTGCACTCCAGCCTGGGCGGCAGAGCGAGACTCCGTCTCAAAAAAAAAAAAAAAAAAAAAAAAAAAGAAAGAAAAGATGCCATCAGTTAAACTTTGTCCATTGATAATAAAATATATTTTCATTTCCTTGATGTTAAAAATAAAAACTGTTCATCATGAAATAAATAAAATATAACATTTTGATGAATGTATCCATAAAACGTATTGATCAAATAAAGGTAATTTGAATTATAATAAAATGACAGAACCTGTGACATGCTATAGGCTAGCATCTATGTATGTTTAACTGGAAAATTGCATAATGCTGGATTTGTTTGGAGGTCTCCACACTCTGTAATGCGGATGAACCTAATTTATACACAAAGACTCACACTTACACATGAACACTATTCACTGTATAGCTCAACTGAATGTTATTGCTTGTAAAAGAAACTTCTTAAAAAGGGAGATTTAAAACTCTCTACTTCTACTGTTCCTAATAACGTACAGACTCATGACCCATATCAGACAGAAATATAAAGGCACCTAGTTTTCTAGCACTCGGGGTGTGATGGCTAGAGCATTGTCCCAAAATCTCCACCTTTTCTACACCCCCTCAGGATGGAAAATGGAAATCTCCTGAAAGGGAAATGAGAATTGCGGTCAGGGAGAAGAAAGTGGCAGGAAGTTTTGGGACTTGATGGCACCCTGGGTAGTGCAGAACTGATTGCAAATAAAACAACAAATTTGGAGTAGCGTCTACTACTCATAGTCACAACGGATGCTGGAATTAATAATAAATTTAAATATTAAATATGTAAAATGTAAGACAACTTGGCCATAAAGAGATCCCACAGCTCCAGGTAGGAGTTAGCATACTCCCACTGATGGTCCAATTTTGCAGCAGACATACCTTTTTAAGAAGATGAGAAACCAGTAGGAGCTATGCATATCAACTAGTCAAAAATGTACAGAAGGCAAAGATGGATTTGAGCCAGCATCCAAGTAGAGAGTACTGTCAAAGACTCTGTGTTAATAAACATTTACCATAAATCTTAGCTGGCCACATAAAGCATCAAAAGAAAAAGTGAAACAACATGCGTCATTGGTATGTATAAGGCAGAACAAGATAAAACAGTATCATAGGAAGACTCACAAGCAAACTCTATTTCTAGAACTTACATGCTTGCAGAATCCAGGAGACAACTGTAATGCATTTGTTGCTTTTTTTTTTTTTTTTTTGAGTCAGAGTCTCACTCTATGGCCCAGGCTGGAGTGCAGTGGCATGATCTCGGCTCACTGCAAGCTCCGCCTCCTGAGTTCACGTCATTCTCCTGCCTCAGCCTCCCGAGTAGCTGGGACTACAGGCACCCGCCACCACACCCAGCTAATTTTTCGTATTTTTAGTAGAGACAGGGTTTCACCGTTAGCCAGGATGGTCTCAATCTCCTGACCTCATGATCTGCCTGCCTTGGCCTCCAAAGTGGCATTTGTTATTCTTAATAATATGCCAGAAGATACAGCCTTTAAAATAATAGTTCCTCCAATCCTGTTGGGAATATCAAGTTGAGCAGAAAATTTGGCAGGATCCAATTAAAAGGTAACAGAACATGAGGAGAAAAGCTGAAAGTACAGTGAAATAGATGATCTACAGCAGGATTTCAAAGAAATTCAGAACCCTGTGACAATATATTTATTTGTATACTAGAAGCAATAAAAAGCAGAATTTTTACTTTAGAAATCAAATTCCAAAGTTCAGGCATGATGACCATCCGAGGTGACTTTCAAATCCACTAGTCACTGCAAACACATAGAAACACTGATTACAATGGAATGTGTACCTAGCGGAACTTCTAAAAAGTATGGGAAACTCTATCTTGAAACAGAAACAAAAAAGAAAAATCAAAACCAGTGAGTGTGAGCTCATGCCACCTCTGTTTGTGATGGGGTTTGTGTGTGTTAACTTGGACCTGGTGACTGGGAAAATGCATCTGACAACCCACATGAAAATGGAGACACATTCTTCTAGCAACAAGAAGTATAAGAGGTGGAACTTAGCCGTCTGCACAAACCCCGGTGCTTTGAAATGCTCTCAGGTATGTAAAAATGAGCAAGACTTGGTTTGTCTTTCCAGAACGAAAGATTAGATGATTTTGACCAGTCTTTTTGGTGAAGTCCATTAGAAGAGTTGAAAAATATTGTTAAACATGTGAAGGGATCCATGAACAAACTAGGAAGCAAAGAATTGTGGTTCAGAGTCCGAGAGGGGGTTATTCAAAGATGTGAACACAATGTCGGTGAACATTGTTCTCCCTAAGCACGTTCTGTTAATTTCAATGAACAGTTTAGAGAAAGTAATAGGTAGTCTGGAAAGGGTAAGGGATTGAAGCAAAGTCTGGAATTAAGAATAAGAGGATTAAACAAGAATTGAGCTGTGGTATGCATAAGAGAATTCGGAGGAAAAGATAATGAAATCAGCATGCAGAAAGTAGAGCATTATGTAGTGCATTTGATTTGTGTTTTCAAGATATCCAGGATGTTTACCTGTGTTTTTTAATCCATTTGGTTATTCCTTCAATGAATACATAAAAATGAGTGAGAAAAAGAAATATATATATATCCAACCAAAAGAATGGCTTTTGAAAACATGACAAACATAAAAGAGCTTACTTGGCAGTATTTTTCAGTTCTGCATAGATTATATGGACAGTGTGTAGAAATTGCTTTTGTTTGCTTGGTAATCAGTATTACTACCTGATAAAAATCAGTTGCTTCCATCTTTGGTATACATTCTAACATCTGTTAACTTAATCTCTTAATTTTTAATATTTATTGAAAAATAAGATAATATGCACAACATAATATCTATACCTGCTTTCCTGGAGAAATTGATAGGCAACATGATGTGAACACATCTCTGTCTTTCTCTTTCTCTCTGCACACACACACACACACACACACACACACATACACAATGAAGATTGTAGACCAACTGAGCAAATGGCCTTTGGCATGTAGAAAATTGGACCTGGGATAACTTTCTGAATTTATTTTAGATTCGAATCGTCTTTAGTATGCACAAATCATTAAAGCATAAGTCTGGACCTGAAGAGGTTTTCTTTCAATATTTTATAGGAAGAATTTTGATCTATGATTTATCAGTCAACTGACAGCACTAAGGGGAGAGAGGTTTCCTGCCCCCTCCCCATTAAGAATCAATTCTTCTGGTAGATTTTTATTTTAATTTTCACTCCACCAATTGAAAAAAATCTGCTTTCCTATATGCCTGTCAATTTGAGTGACCAGGTGCATACGCTGTATAAAATGTAGGAATTTTTAAACTTTGAGAAGCACTGAAGTGTTGCAAAATGCATTTAAAAATAGATAAACAAAAGGTACCAAGCACCTTTTATGTTTTTTGTAGGTGCTTTTGAATGCGGGAAACATGAAACAGAAATACAATTCGCTTATGTAAAGGTCATTATTATGTGTTATTTCTATGTACATCTTGTCAGCTCACGGGCAGATTAAGAAACTTGCTAGACAAATGCAATTACATATTTCTGGGAGATTTGTAGTTGCCATCTTTACAATTTTTAGTGTAATTGATTATATTTTGTTTTTATTGCAAGTCATACTAGTCAGTACACTTTCATTTCTCAGCTATGTGTGACTGAATTTCAAGTAAATTTTTCAGTCTCTTTACACGAACTTGGAAAGTAAATATGGGAAGAAATGATCATGCTTACTAACAAATTATAACATGCTATTATTTATTTCTACAAACAAGCCTGACTACAAAAGAGCCGACAGGCATAGAAAACTAGGGGCAGCTGCTAGGCTTCAGGTGAATATCAGATAATTTGGAAATAATTTTCTTAGAGTAGCATTCTCTTCTCTTAAGAAAGCATAGGGTTTGGAGGCTCTTTATTCTTTCAAACTGCTTTCCAGAAAGTGACTAGGTTTTCATGGCGGTTCTGTTATAATGATGAATTGGAATTAAAACAGTGCTCTACCACTGGTGTGCAAAGATATCACACACAGTGGACTTTATTTTTATCAGCGTCTTCCTATTGTTTAACAATAGTACTTCAGTGTCTTTTTTCATGTGATGCATGGAAATATTTCTACTAAGACTATAACGAACACGGCTCTTGTGTATATTCCTCAAACTTATGGAGATGTCTCTATATAGATTATTTTTAGGGATACTGCTTTAAAAATTTGATGTATTCTGATCCTAGCTCATCCGTCCCCTCCCCCACTTCATGATCTTAAAACAGGTTTTTTTCTTTTTTTTTTCTATTCTTTACTATACTCTGAATATGAATGTTTCTTTTGGAATCTAAACGACTAGGTGGTGTGCATTTTATCATTTTATTATTAGGATGATTAATTGGTGTATACCTACATACTAGCTCAATATCTTAACAAAACTCGACTCCAGCTTCAGATAGCTCTTTCTGCAGATACATATATTTCAAAGCACTGGCATAGTGCATGTCACTCTCCTTTCCTCTCAGGGATACTAAGGTGAAAGGGTATATTGTTTTCTCTATCTTTAAATTGCAACTTTGTGTCAAATCCCCATGTTGATGATTACATGTGGTATATATGGTTGTATGCATTTGTATTAAAGAGTGAGAAATCTTAATATTTAATATATATGAATGGATGGCTCTTTGTTTCCCTCAGGAAATACTAGTTGGCTCCATATGGAGAAAACTGTGCTCAAATATATCCTAAGATAGAAGCAGAATAAAAGTTTTGGGTAAAAGTAATATTTTTCAAATCAGACTATTTTTTGGTTTCCTGATGGATCCTCTTTTCATGTAACTATGGGAGCTTGGTTCAGCTGGGGTTATCTATTTAAAAAACAATAATAACAGAAAGAAAAGCAACTAGGAAAATGAGAGAATAAACTCTAGATACGACACAAGATGATTTGGTGACATTCAATCAATGAAAACACATTTTTAAAAGCTTCTTAAACTCAGCATTTACTTTAGATATTTTAAATTTCTTACTGGTGAACATAGTGCAAAATATTTCTATTGGGAATTTTAAAAAAATCTTCTACTAAGAAAACACCCATACACAACTGGGTGTGTAAGAGAGGAGTCAGTGCATATTAGGCTGACTGTATTTCTGAGATAAAAGCTCTAACAGACTGTTATAGTCTGAAACTTTGGGTCCATCCAAAATCCCTATATTGACACCTCATCACCATTTTAATGTTGTTAGGAAGTGGGGCCAAGGGCAGAGTCCTCATCAGTGGGATTATGCCCTTGTCAAAGAGGCCCTAGAGATCTGCCTTGCCCTTCCACCATCCCAGGATACAGCTAAAAGTTGCCAGCTATGAACCAGAAAGCAGCCTACACACCTTCCTGAATTGGTGTTTTTTACCAGCGTGACACCACTGAAAAAAAAATCTAGTCACGTCATTAAGGACCTAATCTTTCAATCTTTGAATCATCTTATCATTTAAATGTTCCCCATTGCCTTCTAAACAAAATCTAAGTGCTTTTATAATCTGATCCTGTCTACATTTACATTCTAATCTCTCACAACGCCTATCTTTTTGATGTGCATTTTGGTCTTATAACTGCTTACTGAATACAGAACATGTTATATTTTGGGGGACTTTCTTGTCTTTTTACCTGCTGTTCTTTTGATTTGGATGGCATTTACCCTTGTCCCAATTCTTTTTGAGTTCTATTAAGATGTAATTCAGCTGATACTGCCTTCTGAAAGTTTTCCTCAAATACCAAATACACCTGGGTTAGGTGATTTGTGGTATGCTATAGTAATGTGCACATCCTTGTTTCATGGTGTCTGACACTTTGTTAATTACTGTATGCCTATCTCTATCATTTTCAGTCTCCGGAAGACAAAGAGAGTTTTTTTTGTTTTTTTGTTTTTTTATTCTGTGTTTCTTGAACTAGGATCCCAGGGACTAGGAACATAGTGCATGCTGATGACTTGGTGCAAAGAGGAAGGAAGGAAAGAGGAAGAAAGCGCAAGGGAGACAGGCAGAAAGAAAGTACTGGAAATAATGACAGATAATTTCAAGAAAGAAGTTAATCTTTTGTATGGAAAAAAGATACTAAGGAGCAGTGGTCTTTAAGTCAGGATGTAGGAAAACACCTTCAGTCCCACCTCTTATTGCTCATGCTGGGCAAGTGTCACAAATCTACGAGCCTCAGAGTCTCATTCCACAAGCTGAAATAACAATGAATGTTCGTCCTCCTACTCTAGGGGACAAGGGTCATATTTGATGATATTTGTGTATGTGGTTCATATTTTTGAAATACAAAGCAACTGTATGGTTTTATTATTTTAAAATATACACTAAAAATAAAAACTAGATAAGTGTGAATACTTAGCATAGCTAGCATATCTGTAAAAAATACATTTTATTTTAAATTTAATATAATTGTATTACTTTAGAGACAGAGTCTAAAATAGGTTGGTGTTCAGTGGCACAATTACAGCTTACTATAGCCTCAAACTCCTGGTCTTAAGTGATCCTTCTTGGCCTCCCAAAGTGCTGGAATTATAGATGTGAGCCACTGTGCCCAATTTTTCTTTTCTTTTCCTTTCTTTTTATTTTATTTATTTTATTTTTTTTGAGACAGAGTCTCGTTCTCTCACCAATGTTGGAGTGCTGTGGTGCAATCTTGGCTCACTACAACCTTCCAGGTTCAAGTAATTCTTGTGACTCAGCCCCCCGCGTAGCTGGGATTACAGGCCTGCACCACCATATCCAGATACATTTTTAAATTTTTCATAGAGACGGGGTTTTGCTATGTTGCCTAGGCTGATCTCAAACTCTTGGTCTCAAGCAGTCCTCCCACCTTGGCCTCCCAAAGTGCTGGGATTATAGGCATGAATCACCACATCTGGCTTAAATTTTATTTCTATAGTGATAAGAATACTCAATGTGAGATCTATCCTTATAATAAACTTTTAAGTGTACCATGCGGTAGTGTCGACTACAGGTACAATGCTATACAGCAGATCTCTAGAACTTACTTTCCTTACTTAACTGAACATTTATGTACATTGATTAGTAGTAACTCCCCATTTCCCCTTCACTCCAACCCTTGGGGACCACCATCCACTCCTCAATATTATTAAATTTATATCTCAAATAGGTGGAGTTATGTAGTGTTTGATTTTCTGTGACTGGCTTATTTCACTCAGCATAACATCCTCAAGGTTCATGTATGTTGCTGTTATGTTGTAGGATGTTCTTCCTTCAAAGCTGAATAGCATTTCATTGTATATATGCAACATTTAAAAAATGATGAAGTGATTTTCTAAATAAAATCAATCCTCATAACTATTCTGTAACTAAATATTTCTTTCTTTTTTTTTTTTGGAAATCTTAAGCATGCACTTTAGGCAATTTCTAAATTGCCAGGAAGAATGTTTTAATAAGAAGGTACATTTGATTATATCTACTATGTATCTCCATTTTTGCTAAATTCACCATTGCTAGTTTATTAACTGGGCTTCCAATAATATGTCAGAAATATATGCAATAATTATAAGATAAATGTATCAGTCATTAGTTACATCAACAGACCATAAGCAGGCTCCTTTTTCATGTATAGTTTTGGGTATCACAAATCTAGGCTACGATGAGGTTTATGTGTCTAGAACCCTCTATCCATTCAAACTCTCCATATCAAATATTATATTTTTTATTTCTGGGACTACTAGGATGCCTATAAGTTCAAAATGGAAAGCTAATTTGTGAATTATCTTAATATTCCAAGGAATATTTTATACCACATATAATCAACAGTACACTTAAAAGCTAACGATTGATGTTATTACATTGCATTTTTGTCATCTTTGCTACAGTAACAAATGACCAGAAAGTCTCCAAGGGTTTATTTCTTGCCCTCATTACATATCAGTAGCTCTGCTTTTGTTCCACATTTCGCTTCTATTTTATAACCTAGTGGGACCCTTTTGGGAATATAATATTCTTACAGATTTGGAAAAAAAGAGCCAGAGAGCTGAAAGGAGATGATAATTGTGAAGACAGTACATCATGGCTGTTAATGTTGCCCTGAGAAACTGGCCTATTGGTCCTTGTGCTCACATATTTATGGCCCAAATAATTTACATGGCCAAGTTCATGTCAAGGAGGTGAAGTGCCCTCCTTCCACAGGAAGGCGTTGCAGTTCATGGCAACACAGCAATGTCTAATCCACTTACAGGGAAGAGGAAAGCATAATAATACAAAGTACAATGTCCTTCCTCTAAGTCACTAATACTTATTTCTCTTTTCTTTTCCATATGCTAAATATAACCAACTCCTCCCCAAGACTAATATACCAAAAATCCAATCCAGTCATGGCAATCATATTCAAATATCAGAATTTATTGATAATCTCTATATTAGGTACAAACCTGGCTTTTTTCACTCAGCGGTGTGTAAATACACACACATGCACACATACAGACTCACACACATGCACACGCCAATACCTGTTTCCTACATATTCAACTGAAAATGTAAAATATCACTATTATGTCCACAGATTCACAATCAACACTGCTATTCAAAAATGAGATAAATGGGGCCGAGAGCGGTGGCTCATGCCTGTAATCCCAGCACTTTGGGAGGCCGAGGCAGGGGGATCACAAGGTCAGGAGATCGAGACCATCCTGGCTGACATGATGAAACCCCGTCTCCAATACAAAATACAAAAAATTAGCCAGGCATGGTGGCAGGCGCCTGTAGTCCCAGCTACTTGGTAGGTTGAGGCAGGAGAATGGCATGAACCCAGGAGGTGGAACTTGCAGTGAGCCAAGATCGTACCACTGCCCTCCAGCCAGGGACACAGAGTGAGAATCCGTCTCAAAAATAAAAGAAAAAAATGAGATAAATGGGTGGCATATGGTGGCCAATGGCTTGTGATTATTCTGGAATTCTGTTGACCAGATGTTTCAAGGAACATGATTTTGACGTGATTTTGTTTCTTGGAAACTCCCCAGTGTGTTCTCAGTGGCTCTTGGCTCCATCCTCAGGATAGTTCTTCCTTTTTCTAATTGTACAGTTAAACTTGGTCATCTCTGAAGAGGTCATTGGAGAATGTCCCTTCATTGGTGGCTAAACCACTTGTGTACTGATTGTAGGCATCGTGGACATGGAAAACTGTTTTACATCTCAAAAGGTTATGATTTCCTTCAGTCCTTGTTGGAGGTTTTGGCAATATAGCTGTCTTATAACTTTGTTTTTCATCAATTAGATTCCAGTAGTTTCCAAATGATTGAGTCATTTCTAATTTGAGCATACAAATGGTCGCACTCACAGTGCTTTTGGAGACAGCCTCACCTCTTTGTCTTTCTCTCTTTAATTAAAGTGACTTTGAGTTTACCAGACTTCCCTGTGAAAACAACCTTGGCCTGTTTTCTGTGACACATTTTGTTCAACTGAAATGATTTACTCGTAGCCACCTTAACCTATTCATATGTTTAAACAAAGAACAAGATGTCAATTATTTTAATTTGGTCTCTGTTGTAGGTCAATTATTAATTAATCTTAATTGTTCAGAGTACTTACAAATGCTATCACTTATTGGTTGCATATTAGCAACAGTTGAGTTGGCCAGCCCTGTAAGACCTTTTTTCTGGACTGTTTTATTTCTCTTTTACACTTTACGGCTCACTAGTGAACCTTTCCTGACCTCATCTTTGTTTTGTCAAGTCCAGTTGATAATAACAAAAACACCCTTCATAAGGTTCTATATCTTACCCCTTTTTGCCAAAAGTCACATTTTAATTAGGTATGTTATGTGACTTGAGAGATACATTAGAGAATAGTGTTGCCAGTTTCATTAATACATAAAATTTCATCAATAAATGAAACAGGCTGCCATTTTTCATGCTCCAATTATAGTTTACTTGATGTCCACTACCGAGTCTTGAGGCCAATATCATATACAATGTTCTTTTAAAAAAAGTGGCACCATTTCACTTCACATACAATTTCTGAACTGCTTAGCTTTTCTATGTTAACAGATCACCCTAAAATATCACAAGCTTACAGCATTACAACAACCAATGCTTTGCCTGTCATGTTGGCTAAAGTTGGCAGCTCTGCTCATGCCATGCCCTGTTTTTTTTTTCCTTTTCAGGATGAAAAGGAGTTGCTTCATATTGTACCATACTGTTTTGTGGCAAATTAAAAACAAATTTTAAAAAAACAAATCAACAGAGTTGGAAAATCTACCATTGCTCTCAAAGCTTCTGTTTGGAATCAGCATATTGTCACATCATTCACCAAAAAACAAATCACCTGGCCAAGTCAATGACTTTGATAACAGTACGCCTCTCACTCCTCCTGCAGGAAGGCACTATAGATCCACTGCAAGCAACTGAAATGTAATCCTCTCCCAGGGAATGGGGTATTAGATAACTGAGGATGAGAATTCATAATAACAGATATTCTAATACTGATTTCTCCTCTGACACACTCTGAAAAACCTCACTAACTTTCCATCTTTTTCAGACCCCCAAATGTATTTTACAGTTTGGGGAATTAGCTTTGAGTTTGTCCTTGCTTTCTTCATTTCCACCCACTTGCACATCCTTGCAATTTCTCTATATAGGTTCAACTCCACCTAATTGTTTTAGCCTGGTGATGTATCAGGAATCAAATTTGCAGTTTATATTTATAGTGTGAGTTCCAGTCTTCACAGTGAAAATTGAGTCTCCTCTTGAACCCCTGGAAGTTTAGTCAAGGTTCTAATTTTCTGTCTAACATCTATTGTCAGCGCTCTTCCATGAGGTTGGATCCTGTTCTTCTCCTTCGTGGATGTCTTAGTTTTCTGCATCAACAAGATACCTAGAATAGTAATACTACTCCAATATATGCCAAGACCCCTGCAACAGTCCTTTCCAAGCCCCTCTAGCTTAATCCCATTACATTTAATTAATTTAGAGAAGAGAGACAAAGATTAGGTTTTTTATTCTCCATGGACATTGCATTTTTTGTTTTTTGTTTTTTTGAGATGGAGTCTTACTCTGTCGCCCAGACTGGAGTGCAGTGCGGCGCTGTTGGCTCACTGCGACCTCCAATGTCCAGGTTCAAGCTATTCTCCTGCCTCACCACCCAAGTAGCTGGGATTATAGGCGCATGCCACCACCCCAGGCTAATTTTTGTGTTTTTAGTAGAGATGGGGTTTCACCATGTTGACGAGGCTGGTCTCAAATTCCCGACCTCAAGTGATCCGCCCACATTGGCGTCCGAAAGTGCTGGAATTAAAGGTGTGAGCCTTTGCACTTGACCAGACATTGCAATTTAAACTCTAGTTAGTCCACAAGGAAGCGTAAACTTTACTCTAGAATCACAAACTCCCAGTTAATTTTGATCCCTATTATCTCATTTAGCATATGCTTTAGCCAAAACTATATAGGTTTTGAAAGTTTGAGGAAGAGCATGCATATGTTTGATTTGAGTCTGAACACCTACTGTTGCTGAAATACTTTAAAAAATATTCAGTTTTTAATCAATGACTGTAAAAATGACTATATGATATATATATATACAGTGAATACATTTTTTTTCTTTTCACTACCATCATTTTCTGGCACTAATAGTAATACATCACAATTCTAAACGTTCTTAAGGGAACCTCAAAGTGGATGTGATACAGAATTGTGTATTTATGTGTGCATCAGTTGTACCCCAAGTGGTTTTAATAATGATTTGACAGCTGACAAGCTATACTTTCTAGAAGTACACATTAGATGTTTGTATATCATGAAGCTGGTGAGAGTGTAGTAATCATTCTTGATTTTCTATAACTAATTATTTGACATTTTGAAATCATGGGCCATACTAATGGCCAAAGTTGTTTACATCTCTGTGTTTTCAGGCGCATGAGAAAATCATATTGCAAACCCTCCAACCACAAATGCAAGCATCTGCATTTTGTTTCTTGACCAATAGGGGATGTCCCCACCTACCAACTTCTCAAAGTGATGGTAATAGAAGTTCTCACTCAGGAGTCCCCTTATCCTCTGCCTTCTGTCCAACCCTGGAGCTTCCTCTTATGGCCCTGAGTTGTATGCTGTGACCTCTCCTATGGGGAGCTGTAAGTAATACACTGTTTTTTCAATAGCATTGACCTCTTCATGTCATCACCCGGAAATATCATAAATTAAATCCTGGGTACAATTTAAAACTGTCATTTTACTGGTGAGTAAATCTTGCTGACCATGAGATTTTGCATGGCTATCTGGCTTGTGGCTGTCTATTCATCACACGTTTTAATACATTCTCTACACTGGTGGAAAAGTTAGTTTTCAGATAAACATAGGCATGAAAGAGATGTGGTTTGGTATAAAGATATATAGAAAAGCACATGAATTTAATAGAAACGTTATTAGAATAACACTGAATTACTAAAAATAAAATGAAATTAAATAGCCTATACAATTACTTCCATACTTAAAATTTGAAGAACTGAAATTTTTGAAGTGCTCATCCCTCACAAATGCTTAGTGTATTTTATGTTAATTAAATGTGTTCTCACCACAGTCCAAGAAGCCCAGAAAACACAGGGTCAATAGTATCACATGCAACAGCATTAAAATCAGCCTCTATACATAGCTCTCAGGTGATGCGCATTAAATTACTCAGCTGTTTACAGACATTCAGTTTTCTGTCAAAAGTCTTCATGCCAGGCACTCAGACATACAATATTCAAAATTCCAAAGTATTGTTGCCTGAATGTTTTACTCTTATTACATTCCTCCACATTAAAATTGCCTACATATACAACCGAAATGTGGTCAAGTTAAAAATATGAATTATCATTTAGCAAAGCTTTCATTCCTCAAACACGCCTTTACGTGTTCTGGTGTATCATGGACCTGCTTGCCTGCCAAACCTGTAAAATTCTTCTTAGGAATCTTTGTGTCTGGAAAATTTTGGTGATGTACTCTATCTCTGTCTGTCTTTGTCTGTGTGTGACTTCTATGCTCCCAGAGAAATGAAAAGATCTTTGTTTAGATTAGGGCTATTTAACTTTAACATCAGTCCTTCATTTTTTTCTCTGTCACCTGAGATGTCTAATAAACGAGGTGCCTTTATTTAACTGATAGATATGTCCTATAAGATTGACATATACTTACATAATGCAAAGGATTGTGCTACAAACTTCCCCCTCCATGAAGTTTCCTGCTAAAAAGAAATAGTCATGGGTTAATAATTTATCATTTTTGAATATATTTGCTTTAATTTACTGTATTCATGTTAATCATAGAAAGGGATGTCATGATCATTACATAAAGTCTAACTTGAGGTGACAATTCCGATACAAAAATATTATCATAGGTGGATCCACTAAGTACTCAAGACATAGAAATGTACACCATACCTAGGAGGGAAGCATTCTCTTTCCATTACATTCTCTCTCGCTTTGTCTTCCTCCATTATTTCACCACCAACGTACATGAAAGAGGCTCAGTGTTTCCAATTCCTTAGCTCCCACTCATATTTTAATTCATATCCAGCTTCATACTCTGCTCTTGGGAATCTCATCAATGACCACCTAGGATCTGGTTGACAAATTGAAAGGTGCAGCTCATTCTATCTGACATCTTATCCATTGCTTTTGCTGAAATTATCCTCACATTCATGCTGTCACTTCAGCTAGTTACGTCGCTCCAGATCCAATTTCTATCTTTCTGACCATATCCATCTGCACATCTAGCCAGTACCTACAGCTCCACAGATTCAAGCAGGAAGTATGAGTGCCCACTCACAAATACCCTTGGGCTTTTTGTGTTTTCTGTATCTTTAAATGGTATAACCGGCCGGGCGCGGTGGCTCACGCCTGCAATCCCAGCACTTCGGGAAGCCGAGGCGGGCGGATCACGAGGTCAGAAGATCGAGACCATCCTGGCTAACACGGTGAAATCCCGTCTCTACTAAAAAAATACAAAAAAATCAGCCGGGCGCGGTGGCGGGCGCCTGTAGTCCCAGCTACTCGGGAGGCTGAGGCAGGAGAATGGCGGGAACCTGGGAGGCGGAGCTTGCGGTGAGCCGAGATCGCGCCACTGCACTGCAGCCCAGGGGACGGAGCCAGACTCAGTCTCAAAAAATAAAATAAAAAATAAAATAAGGTATAACCATCCAGCTATTCACTAAAACTAGCCTTTCTAGGGTGAATTTCACCCTTTCTCATTCCTCCAAAAATGTGGTTATCAGTTCAGGTTTAGCTTGCCTGAACATTTCTGTTGAAAGACATGTCCTCGCCCTTTTACTGCCGGTGTCTTGGTTCTCTTTATCTTTCATTTAGTGACTGCAAAAGAAGATATTGACATTAGTATCGTCCCACAAATAGCCACCAAATTTACTGTTTCCGGAAACACAACTGCTTCGGTTGTTTTAAAAATGTATTTTATAGATAGATAGTATTGCTTCAGTTTTTTAAAAAGTCATATCCTCTTTCCTGCAGGATAAAATCTGAACTCCTTAGCGTAACATAAAAGACCTTCCACAGTCTGACTCCCGTCTATTTTCCATTTAAATATCTAGACAGTAACCTTTTAACCCTTCTATTTTTCTGCCTCATTGAACTTCTTTGTAACTCTCTCCCTTGCACTTTTCCTCTTTTGTGCTCTGCTTTTAATGATACTGCATTCCCTTCTTTTATCAAACTTATCTTTCACCCAATTTAAATATCTGTTCATCTGGTGAACTATTCCATGATCTCTCTGAAAAATTTAATTACTCAACATCCCTGACTCCCATAGCACATTGTTCACAGGTCTTTTATGTCTTTAGCCAGGATGTGTTACATTTGATCTGCTGAAGTGAATATTTAGGTAGGCAAGCTGAAGCTGTGAATTTTTTGAGGGCATAAGAAATGTTGATTCCTATTTGCTTCTCCATCTCCAAGCACTTCAACTGAACTGATTTAAAATCTTCACTGGCTGCATATGGCCTTCCATGCAATGCCGGAATCCAAGTTCTCAAACCTCTATAGTACATTTCCTCAGAGCATACCTTATACTCCTATCAAGCCACAATACTTTCTTCTCCTTACCTCTCAGTCTTTGCTTACATTCAAGTTCAAAAGCTGTAGTCCCTCTTTATTACATGTCATAACCTCTTCCTCCTTTTGACTCTCACCTCCAGACTTGATGGCTGACCAGTTACACAGCATAGGTATTATGAGTATGTAGGCAGATGCCAAACTGTACCATTTGTTAAATATTCATATTAGCATCTCTGCCCAATCAAATTAAGTGTAACTTTCTTAGAACACTTATATTTGACCTTGTAATCATTATTTATCATACACAAGCCCCAGAGGTGTGCTGGAACCAGCTCCTAATGGCTCATAAAAACCAACTGTTACATTTCCAGGAATTTTTTAGTTTTTATTTATTTTTTATTTATTTTTTATTTATTTATTTATTTTGAGACGGAGTCTGGCTCTGTGGCCCAGGCTGGAGTGCAGTGGTGCAACCTTGGCTCACCACAACCTCCACCTTCTGGGTTCAAGCAATTCTCTTGCCTCAGCCTCCCGAGTAGCTGGGATTATAAGCACTCACCACCACACCCAGTTAATGTTTGTATTTTCGTAGAGACAGGGTTTCACCATGTTGGCCAGGTTGGTGTCAAACTCCTTACCTAACGTGATCTGCCCACTTCGGCCTCCCAAAGTGTTGGGATTACTGGCATGAGCCACCATGCTCAGCCATGAATTTTTTTTTTAACAAGTTGTTAAATAGAGACATTATTTGTAAAATCATATAAAATAGTATTTAAAACAGATATAAGGCTCAAAATGTATTAATACCTAGTTAGTGTATGATTACTTCTGCTTTTGGGGTTGCATCTACTGTGGGAATACTATTGTGCTACTGTGCAAGTCTTCTCAAAAACAGTTTCAGTCATGTCATACAGCTAACTTCAAATTAGCCATAATTGGCATATTTACACCATGGCCATCAGGCATGGAGTTATTGTTGTGCTGATTGTCTAACTTCAGAAAATGATGCAAAATATCAATACTGTAGTTTAAATATGAAGGAGTCAGCTAATATTGAGAGTAGTGGCTACATTTGAGATAAAGATTTAGAAAATATTATTTCTGTTTTGGGAAACGGTCATGTGATTCAGGAAATAAGCTATTCATGCCATTGCCAAATAAGTGTATTTTTGACATACGTATTCATTGTTTTTCTTTTTTCTCACTCATTAGTTTAAATGAAAATATTATACAACATTCATATAAGAATATAGTCATTCTTCAGTTGCAATCATATTCAGCTGGCTACTGATACAAAAGTTCAGTGACAAACAAAAATATACATTCTTCGAATGAACTGGCTATGTAGAAATAACAACACAAATATTATATATACTATTATTTGAAAAGTGTGTACTTTAGATGCTTTATATTAATAACGTTTATGCAAAAATTATGTATATAAGTATGTATATGAACACACTTTCGTCAAGAGAAACAGTTGCTCAGCATTTATAGCTCACTACTGATAAAATGATGAAGGTGTCAACTGAAAATAAATGATTGCAAGCACTTGCCTATAAGTCATAGAATGATAATAAGGTTAAATAATATTAATGGAATTTTACATTTTCTAATCCAGTATTCTGTTTAAAAATTGAAGTGGCCAGCACGGTGGCTCATGCCTATAGTAGTCCCAGCACTTTGGGAGGCCAAGGCTGGGTGATCACTTGAGGTTAGGAGTTCAAGACCAGTCTGACCAACATGGTGAAACCCCATCTCTACTAAAAATACAAAAATTAGCAGGGCGTGGAGGTGCACGTCTGCAATTCCAACTACTCGGAAGGCTGAGGCAGAAGAATTGCTTGAATCCGGGAGGCAGAGGTTCCAGTGAGCTAAGATTGTGCCATTTCACTCCAGCCTGGGCAACAGAGTGAGACTCTGTCAAAAAATAAAAAGTAAATAACAAATAATAATAAAGTTACTTCTAAAATTTGCTGCAAAGCTTGCAGTTAAACCCAGGTCTCCTGATACCCACAACCATTTAAGGTTTAGTGCCAATTATTGTGGCATTCACCTGTACGATCTGCTGTAATCCCTTACATACCCTGGTTCCCATATTCCTCATCTGTAAAAAGCAGGTATTAGAATAGGTGTGTTTCTAATATTATGCAATGTGTCACCTTTTTAAAGTCAATTGGTGCATTATCTGAAATTAAAATGAAATTATAAAGTATATGCCAAAATCAAATTTGTGTTGAATCTATGATAGGAGGATGATTAAAGGGAGGAAAAGAAAAATATTAATTAATACGTATTAATTTCATGGAAAAGAAGCCATTCAGGTGAGTTCAATTAGGAAAAAATAAATTACACTTGTTAGGAGTGTTTAAGGTTTTACAAAATCCAAAGGTAGTAAGTTCAACGGAGCCACATTTGGGAGTGCCGCAGTCTCTCAGGGAAATCGCTCTCATTCTTTCAGCAGTTTTCAGGTAATATCTGATTCTCCCCTTTCTCTGCAGTTTTTCTGCTTCAATGATTCACGCATAGTCACAAGCTGCTACTGAGGAACTTCCATTGCCTAAGTCAATACTACTACATCATCTGCTGGTTGCAATAATCTGACCCAATTTTCTGGTGTCAAACTTAAAAATTCCTGTGAGAAAGATATTCTAAGTCTTTTTTGAATCAAGAAAACCCTCTCGGTCTAATCAATTACGATCATGAGGTCTGGGTGTACTCAGAAGGCCCATGGGGCCCAAGCAGGCCAAACTCAGAAAAAAGAGCAAGGGCTAGGTAGGTACTTTGAGATGTTTCTGAGTAGCGTTCTACTTTTTTTTTACTTAAAAAAAAACTTTATCATTTGCCTTGAAATAGGTATTATTATTATATATAATTATATAATAATTATATGCTATTATTATAAGTACATCCTTAATAAAAATTATATTTTTGAAGAATATTTGTCCTTTTTCTGGAAAGTTTTTATAAATTATTAATTTTATAACACTTGTACCTCTGAATGATCCACACTGACATCTTAAAATCCTTGATTTAATGCATTTTTGAAAGCATGACCTTTACAGAATGTGTACTTAATTGCAGATTATGGACAACATGAAACAGATATAACATTTTAAACTATTATTTTTGTTATATTAATTTTTCTGTAGTTTAAAGCAAAAGCAAAATGGAAATTCCCACAAATAATAATCAACTAATAGCAGCTTATGTGCTAACATTAAAATATTTCTTAATTAATTTTTATAATGAATATGATAGAAAAACATTAAAATTACTGACTGTTGCTTTAAATAAGCACAAGAAATACTGCATTAATGTCCTGGAGGTCATCAAGGCATAAGAACTTCAAAACAAGTATAATCACCAAGCCTCAGAAATTATTGATTGCCAAAAGTATATGCCAATTAGCACTTCACATAATCCTATCATTAATATATGATTCACCACTTAATAAATTATTGGTATACAAAATTATCAGTGTGAGTCAATATTCTATTAATGTTGACATAAAGTACAATTCATCACTTGAAAATGTTAATATACAAAACATAAAATATTTTCAAGAGAGGATCAAGGATGGGTTGCTGTGGGATGAGTTGCTATACACACAATTATTAATATAATGTGTATAGCAATACTAAAACATTATAAGTATCTTTACCTTTTTAAAAAATACATTTTAAGCATGCTGACAACCTAAAGGTTTATCTTAACAGAGTAAAGGATTGGATTTGATGCCTAGTTTTCTACTAAATACTTACGTGCTGGCAGATATGCTTGTCAAGATGCCATACGTGTAAGTAAAAAAAAAATGCATCAAATAAATAGTTGGTATCTATAATGAATACTCAGGAGTAGCAATAGCGACTGTCTACTAAAATTATAACCCAACCGTTATTTTACAGTTTCAGGAAGCACCATGGCTCGTAATAGCAGTAATTTACATGCAAACAGACACAACTGTGCTATTTTACTACCAATTATGGTCTTATATGTATTTCCATGTCACTGTCTACATCTGAAACTGCAATTAATGTGAAGACCTAAAGAACACAAACTATTTCAACACATACACACACACACAAAATGGTAACGAATGCTAGATTTCTAAAACAAGAAATTAGTAAATATTTATCAAACTCATATTAATATGTAAAAAGCCACAATTCGGGCATAGAGAGGATACTGCTTTTCTTTCCAGTATTTGGTGTCATGGGAAGAAGAATGTGTCTTAAAAGAAATGAAAAGAAACATTCAGGGCCATGTGAAATATAATGTATTTTATCACTTAGGCTTCTGAAAAATTTCAGTTTCAAGTTTCCTAGCTTTCATGGGGAAAACATTCATTCAGTGAACATTTTGGATGCTAGATAGTGTGGATGATACACATAGATTAATCATTCTTTTCTCAATTAGCTTACCAGTCAACCACCAGAGAAAAGGCGCATACCTTACACCCCAAATATGATAAATACTGAGTATAATAATCTTTTTGGGAAAAATGTAATGGGAAAAAAGTGAATCTTTATGAAGTTGATTTTGTGAGCATGTACCCATTACTTTTCTTTCTTTTTTTTTTTTTCTTCACCCTGATTTCTTGCCACATTTCCCTTTATTCTTTAGTGGAAATACAAAGTCACAGTTTGCTTTCATCTTTTTTTTTTTTCTTTTTTCTTTTTTTTTTTATTATACTTTAAGTTCTAGGGTACATGTGCATAACGTGCAGGTTTGTTACATATGTATACTTGTGCCATGTTGGTGTGCTGCACCCATCAACTCGTCAGCACCCATCAATTCATCATTTATATCATGTATAACTCCCAATGCAATCCCTCCCCCCTCCCTCCTCCCCATGATAGGCACCAGTGTGTGATGTTCTCCTTCCCGAGTTCAAGTGATCTAATTAATTAGTCAATGTAATCACAAATCAACTTTAAAAGATTCTGTTATGTGTTTATATATATGTGTGTGTGTGTGTGTGTGTGTGTGTGTGTGTGTATACACACATGTATAAATGTATCACACATATATCATATTTCCAAAGAGAGATATTTGGGGTAATAACTTTCAACTGTTCCTGCAGACATCTTGCCCTATGGTGGGGACAGCAGCAGGGGAGGCTCAGAACAGCCCAGCTAATTTACAGAGCCCAGGGCAAGCTCTTCTGTCTGGATTTAAGGAAAGGTCTAGTACAGAGTAGTCTCAAATAACCTGTTATTGGGGTTTCTATTTACTATTTAGTGTAATTCCAACCCTATTTATTGTTTATTTACACAATAAACCCCTTTTGGAGCAGTATGTTGAAAATTTTAAAATGGATTTCTAATGAAATATCAGTCTTGAATTTTCTTTCACTGACAAAGTTAATATTAAAGATAAAATTTACACAAAATATTTGTCAACATTTACAATCCAACATATGACTCCTAAGGACATTACTAAGCATATGCAATATGAAAGGGAAAAATTAATAAAGCATCAATGTATTTTTAAAAATTAATACTTAGGTGGATATTTCTCTATGATGCATACATTTGTATTTACATTAAATGATTTCTTATAATTAATTAATTTCCAACCCAAGTATTGTTGTACACTCATGAAAACCGAGGTAACAGCTTTTAAGATCGGCACTATTAGCAATACAAGAATCGTAACAATTGCCACATTATGCCAGTTTTATAACAGTAACATAAGATGCTTTATAAAAACTAGTTAATTTGAAGAATTTTTGGTTTTTGTCCACCCAATTCATGGACTCAAAAGTAAAGCTTTGGGAAGCTCATCCATTTGAAGGTAAAACATTTGCTATTTTATGGATGCTAATTAATTTCAGTTAAAAATTAAAACACTGAAGATTATAATTGTTTCTTTTATACATTAACATAAAGAAAATTTATATGAAATATAAATAGCAAAATGTATTCTTACTAAAATTTTAAAATTTTGTCATAAAGCAAGAGAATGAAATAAAAGAGTATATATACACACTATATATAGTATACACATATACATACATATGCACACTATATATAGTATATACATATATGCACTATATATACACTATATATAGTACACTATATTATGTTCATGTGTTCATAGATATAGTGTACTATATATAGTGTATATATAGTATACATATAGTGTGTATATAGTGTACTATATAGTGTATATATGTATGTATGTATATATAGTATGTATAATATAGTATATAGTGTGTATATGTATAGTATATATAATATAGAATATATAGTGTATATGTATACCCTTTTTATTTCATTCTCTTGCTTTATGATAATATTTTAAAATTTTAGTGAGAATACATTTGCTATAGTGTATATATACTGTATATATAGTACATAGTGTATATGTGTATATATACATATACATATATAGTGTATATATAGTATCTATGTGTATATATACATATACATATGTGTTCAGATATTATCCATATAGAAAATCCTAAATAATCTGCAACAAAACTACTTCAGTAAATAAATTAGCAAGTCATCCAGGACACAAGGTAAATGCACAAAAAGCCAACAATTATTTCTATGTACTATAAATAAAAACATGGAAGGTGAATATTAATAGTGCATTTATAAGTACACCAAAAATATTAAACATAGGTATAAATCTTACAAAATAAGTGCAAGATTTGTATACTGCAGACTACAAAGAGACCCACACATTTAAGGTGAATTGATTTTTTGCAAAGGTTCACATAGGAGGAAAAACCCTGAAATTGTTTTAAAATTGGTTGTGATGCATACATGATTTATAAATATTTCCAAATAAGATACCTTATTCAATCAGCTGAATTAGATACCAGAATTTAAAATATACAAATATATTCTGAACGCAGACTATTATAATTTTTGTGGTGATGATTGTTTTTAATATAAAATATATTTCAGCATTTATTTTCTTCTGTCCTCTTCTTAGTTGAAGTTTTACAATGTAAGGATTTATAAATCAATGAATTTTATAAATATTTTAATTTTTATTTTAGTGAGTTCTCTAGATTCTGTTTTTATTTACTTTTTTCATAACTATTTGGAAATATTAAATCATCTTATTTAATAACCGTATCTTCAAAATATTTCTATTCTTAAGATTGTATTAAATTGTAATTACTGGGAAAAATAAATGAAAAGAAAACCCATTGTAATCCAACCCTATAAATGTCAAGGAAGGCACTGAAAATACTAAATAAAGAGTCACAAATTGAATATAAGAATCTATTTTTAAAACTTTTTTGACTTTATTGAGGTAGAATTGAAAAATAAAAAGTGTATGTATTTAAGTATGTATCATTAAATAATTCTAAAACAATGAAGCTAATTAACATATTCATACCTCACATGGTTGCCACTTTGTGTGTATGCGATTAGAACACTTAAAGTCTACTTTCTTAGAAAATTTCGTGCACAAATAGTAGTAGTATTAATTATAGTCATCATGCTATATATTAGACTTCCAGAAGTTATTCACTTATTCATACTGCATAACTAGAACTTTGTACCCTTTGACCAACATCTCCTGCGTCCGCGACCCCGCAGCCCCTGGCTGTCTCCTTTCTATTCTGCTTCTACTAATTCAACCATTTTAGATTCCACACATACGTGAAATCACGCAGTATTAGTTTTTCTATACCTGACTTAGTTTACTTAGCATTATATTCTCCAGAATTATCCATGTCATTGCAAGTAAGATTTTGCTTTCTTTTTTAAGGCTGAAAAATATTATATTGAGTGTATTATTATGGGGTATTTATAGTACACATATATAATGTTTTCTTTATTCACGTATCATTGCATCAATGGACAAAGATTACGTCAATATCTTGGCTATTGTGAATAATGCTGCAACTAACATGGAAGTGTAGATGTCACTTTGAGATACTAATTCACATCCTTTGCATATGTACCTAGAAATAGGATTTCTAAATCATATGATAGTTCTATTTTTAATTTTTTGAGGAACCTTCATACTGTTTTTCATAAAGGTTGTACTCATTTACATCCTCACCATTGGTGCACACACGTTCACTTTTCTCTAAATACTCACTGACACTTGATATATTTGTCATTTAAAAAATATTCATTCTAACAACTGTGAGGTGATATTTCATTGTGATTTTGATTTGCATTTCTCTGAGCAGATTCTCTTATAACTGTTGGTCATTTGTATGTCTTCTTTTGACATATGGTCTATTCAAGTCCAAGTGAGTCCAAGAGTGCCCACTTTTTAGTCTGGTTATTTATTGTATTAATATTGAGTGTTATTTTAGGTATTAACCACTTTTCAGATGTATTGTTCTAAATATTATTTCCCAAACCATAGGTTGTGTCTTCATTCTGTTGAGTCTTTCCTTTAATATGTAGAAGGTTTGCAGTTTGACATAATCCCATTTTCCTATTTTTCCTTTTTTTACCTGGGCTTTGGGGATGTAACCCAGAAATCTTTGCCCCAACCAACAAGAAGATTTTTTCTTGTGTTTTCTTTTAGTAGTTTTATAGTTTCAGGGCTTCAGTTTAAGTTTCTAAACCATTCTGAGTTGATTCTTTGCATATGGTGCAAGTATTTAACTTTACACATGTAGATATCCAGTATTCCTAACACTATTTATTGAAGAGATTCTCATTTTCAAATTGTGTGTTCAGAGCACCTTTGAGATTGACCAATTAAGCATAAAGGTATGAGCTGATTTCTCAGCTTTCCATTTTGTTTCATTGGTCTACATGTCCACTGGTCTATGTGCCTCTGAAAAGAATGTGTTCTTTTGCCAGTGCAATTACTCTAGCTTTGTAGCACATTTTGAAATCAGGTAGTGTTTTGTTCTTGTTCAAGATTGCTTCGGCTACTGAGGTCTGTATTAATCTGTTTTCACATTGCTATAAGAACTACTTGAGACTGGGTAATTTTTAAATAAAAGAGGTTTAATTGACTCACAGTTATGCCTGGCTGGGGAGGTCTCAGAAAACTTACAATCATGGTAGAAGACAAAGGGGAAGCAAGGCACATCTTACGTGGTGGCAGGAGAGAAAGAGCAAGAGGGGAACTGCCATGCATTTTTAAACCATCATATCTCAGGAGAACTCACTCAGTATTATGAGAACAACAAGCAGGAAATCTGCCCCCACAATCCAAGCACCTCCCACCAAGTTCCTCCACCAACACTGGAGATTACAATTTGAGATGAGATTTGGGTGGTGACATAGAACCAAACCATATCAAGGTCTTTTTTGATTCTATATGAATTTTAGATATACATGATCATGTTATGTCATCTGCAAACAGGGACAATTTTACTTCTTTTCTAATTTGGACATCTTTTATTTCTTTTTGTTGCCTAATTGCTCTGGTTAGGACTTCCAGTACTATATGGAATAGAAGTGGTGAGAATGGGCAGCTTTGTCTTGCTCCTGAACTTAGAAGAAATGCTGTGAGAGGGATGTAATATGAGTATGATGTTAGCAGTGGACTTTTCCTGTATGCCTTTTATTATGTTGAGGTCCATTCCTTCAATATTTATATTGTTGAGAGTTTTTATAATGAAATAATGTTAAATTTTGTCAAATGCTTTTTCTAATCATACAAGTGTTATCCTTCATCCTGTTAATGTGGCATATCACATTTACTGATTTTTGTTTATTGAGCCATTCTTACATCCTAGAGGTAAATCCCACTTGGTCATGATACACGATTCTCATAAGAGCTGTTGAATTCAGTTTACTGTTATTTTGTTGAAGATGTTTGTATCTATTTTCAGCAAGTAATTTTCTTTTCTTGTAGTGTTCTTGTCTGGATTTGATATCGAGATAACATTTGCCTCATGAAATTAGTTTGAGGGTTCCTCATCTTCATTTTATTTGGAAAGTTTGAAAAGAACTGGCTTTAATTCTTCCCAAATATTTGGTGAAAGTCACACATGAAGCCACTGGTTCTGTGTTTTTCCTTGTTGGAAAGTTTTTGCATGGTGATTCACTATCTTTACTCATTATTTGTCTATTCATATTTTCTGTTTTTTCATGATTCAGTCTTAGTAGGTTGTATTCTTCTAGGAATTAATTCCTTTCTTCTGAGTTATTCAATTTTTTGCATATAATTGTTCATAGTAATTTCTTACAAACCTTTCTATTTCTGTGGTTTCAGTTCTATTGTCTCATCTTTCACTTATATTTATTTGAGTCTTCTCTATTTTGTCTTGGTTAGTCAAACTAAAAGAGATATTTGAAATATTTTCTTTTTCATTCTGGCATTTATTACACTTCTTGTAAGGCATGGTTGGTGGTAATTAACAACATCAGCTTTAGTTTGTCTGAAAAAGCCTTTCTCTCTCCTTTTCTGAATGATAGTTTTGTTGTGTATACTATTTTTGGTTGGTAGTGTTGTTTTGTTTTGTCTTATTTTTCCAACACGTTGAATATGCAATCCCACTTTTACTTGGCTA
Source organism: Trachypithecus francoisi (assembly GCF_009764315.1). Taxonomy (NCBI): domain Eukaryota; kingdom Metazoa; phylum Chordata; class Mammalia; order Primates; family Cercopithecidae; genus Trachypithecus; species Trachypithecus francoisi. The sequence continues at coordinate 171,880,426 of NW_022681454.1, read as the reverse complement.
CTCACTAGGGTTTACTGGGTCATCCTTGATGCTGGAATCCAAAGTAAAGTCAAATGTTCACTTCACTCTCCTTGGTCTGCGTGGAGAGTATTTCTCGTCATGCTGCACTGTTCAGGCTGGACTCCTACTCTCCATGCTGTGCTTCTATTCTCTTTAATTTGGCTTCTCCTATTTCTGCACTCAAAACAGGTGCTGTAATTCCTCCCCTGGATTCCATAGTTCTTGTGAATATATTTTTGCATGTGAACAGTTTTTCAAGTTGATATTTCCATGATAAAATGAACACTGGAAACTCCTATTCTGTGATCTTGCTGATATTAGTCCTCAAGATTTGATTTTTAAGTGTTAAAATTGGGAAATTATTTTGAAAGGGTTTCTATTTGTAATTAGATAATATCTTATAACATAATGGCATTAAATTATGACCTAAACATTTTGCAGCATCTAAATGTAGCAAAATATCCCAAATAGATATCTAATTTAACAAGTTCTGTATTGAAATAGAAACTGGATCCTTTCCTTACCCCTTATATGAAAATTAATTCAAGATGGATTAGAGACTTAAATGTTAGACCTAATACCATAAAAACCCTAGAAGAAAATCTAGGTAATACCATTCAGGACATAGGCATGGGCAAGGACTTCATGTCTAAAACACCAAAAGCAACGGCAGCAAAAGCCAAAATTGACAAATAGGATCTCATTAAACTAAAGAGCTTTTGCACAGCAAAAGAAACTACCATCAGAGTGAACAGGCAACCTACAGAATGGGAGAAAATTTTTGCAACCTACTCATCTGACAAAGGGCTAATATCCAGAATCTACAAAGAACTCAAACAAATATACAAGAAAAAAACAAACAACCCCATCAAAAAGTGGGCAAAGGATATGAACAAACATTTCTCAAAAGAAGACATCCATACAGCCAACAGACACATGAAAAAATGCTCGTCATCACTCGACATCAGAGAAATGCAAATCAAAACCACAATGAGATACCATCTCACACCAGTTAAAATGGCAATCATTAAGAAGTCAGGAAACAATAGATGTTGGAGAGGATGTGGAGAAATAGGAACACTTTTACACTGTTGGTGGGATTGTAAACTAGTTCAACCATTATGGAAAACAGTATGGCGATTCCTCAAGGATCTAGAACTAGATGTACCATATGACCTAGCCATCCCACTACTGGGTATATACCCAAAGGATTATAAATTACTCTACTACAAAGACACATGCACACGTATGTTTATTGCGGCACTATTCACAATAGCAAAGACTTGGAATCAACCCAAATGTCCATCAGTGACAGACTGGATTAAGAAAATGTGGCACATATACACCATGGAATACTATGCAGCCATCAAAAAGGATGAGTTTGCATCCTTTGTAGGGACATGGATGCAGCTGGAAACCATCATTCTTAGCAAACTATCACAAGAAGAGAAAACCAAACACCGCATGTTCTCACTCATAGGTGGGAACTGAACAATGAGATCACTTGGACTCGGGAAGGGGAACATCACACACTGGGGCCTATCATGGGGAGGGGGGAGGAGAGAGGGATTGCATTGGGGAGTTATACATGATATAAACGTTATGCACATGTACCCTAGAACTTAAAGTATAATAAAAAAAAAAGAAATATTATTTATAAAAGGAACGTGATCTAATAAAAGCAACCAAGGCTATACCTGTGAGAATATTTACAATATTTACAAATTTAAAAATAAAATCTGTTCTTATAAATTTTCTCTAATCTTATAGGTTAGTTTTAAAGACAGAATTTCATCATTTAAAATATTATGGTATATAGCAAAGAGTAAAATGCAAGTTTTAATAATTTAAAATTTTTAATTATGTGGTGCAGCATTGAAGAAAATTTAAGACAATTACAAAATAAATAATAAAAAGTAAACATTTTAGAACATGCTATTTACAAAATACTAAGTCAAATAAATTAAGAAATTTAAAATATAAAAATACAGGCCAGAATAACAATATTGTTCAGGCCATTTTTAAATTTCATACAATCAATAAAAGGTGCACATGTTCTCATATTAATAAATGCGGGTACAGTTGATCTTTGACCAACATGAGTTTGAACTGTTTGTGGACACATATATGTGGATTTTTTTCTGCCTCTACCACCCCTGGGATACCAAGACCAACCTCTTTTTCCTGCTCTTCAGCTTACTCAACGTAAAGACAAGGATGAAGACATTTGTGACGACTGACTTCCACTTAATGAATAGTAAAGGTATTTTCTCTTCCTTATAATTTTCTTAGTATCCTTTTTATTTCTCAAACCTACTTTATTGTAAGAATATAGTATATAATACATAGAATATAGAACCTATATTTAATCAATTGTTTATCTTATTAGTAAGGCTTCCAGTAAACAGCAGGCTGTTAGTTAAATATTTGGGGACTCGAAAATTTTATGTGAATTTTCGACACTGTATGGAGTCAGCACCCCTAATCATCTTGTTGTTTAAGGGCCAACTATATATGTTCATATTGAGGAAAAAAAAATTTTCAGTGATAAGTTTGAATAGAATTATTTTTATATTAAAAATACAATAAATAATGAATCTAGCATTTTGACCACTACATAAGTCAAAAAGTATATCAATATAGAGATACTTAATCTTTGAATTTTCTTCACTCTTATAATTGTCCAGATTTTCATATATATATGTGTGTGTATATATGTGTGTGTGTGTGTGTGTATGTTTTCTTTACATTCCCTTCTCAATTTTAATTCCATTCTGTGTCCAGGTACAGATGTACAGATGTTCATTTCAGAAGAACAGCTGTTTTATAACGTTTTCTTTTCTCTTTTCTTACTCTGCTACTAAATGTATTGTTTTCTTTTCAACTGAATAAACCTTTTCTTGGTCAATATAACTTAGAGATTATTTTCATAATTCATTCAATAATATTATAGAACATTTATTATATAGCAATCAATATTCTTGGAATTGAGATTGCATTAGCATTTCCAAAATATTAATATTCACTTACACAATACAATCATTTTCATGGCAATATATTCTGAATTAAGGCTAGTGCTCTTTGGAACAATTATCATAAAGAGATCTGAGAGAGTCATGAGATACTATCCTTAAGATAACCTTAGTTGAATTTAAAGAATGTGCATTACTAAATACAAAATGAATAGGAAAGGGTGTGACAAGAGCAGAGGTGTGGTGAGGTTGGGACATGGTAGGTTTGAGGGCCTTTGACACAGTGAGTATTCAGTAAATAGTGTTGCAAAATGAACCTAGTAAGAAGGAATGATCAAACACTGCAGAGCTTCGTGTGGCACGTTAAGCATTTTATCATTTACATGGTCTCAAGCAAAGCATAACAGGATCAAATGTACATTTTGGAAAGAAAAAATCCACAAAATGTGCATATGCCCTTTGTTGTTCTTTTTTGTATATGCCTGTCTCAGATATTATTTTGTTATCTGTGCCTTAATTCTACTGAAATTCCACATGAATAATTGATATGCATAATTGCTAATCCTCAGAATAATTAGGATATTCTTGGAAAATGTCCATTTTACATAACATATATCAATCATTCAAGGACATTTTTCTATTTTGCTTTGGTTTAAATGCTCTGATTATAATTATACATAGAAATATCCACATATACCTGATCCACCTACTGCAATTAAATTCCTAGCATATTTCTAAGTTTTTATATTGTGCCAGACAGATTCACAAATGATGTAATAATTTCAAATAGGCAATTCAAAATTGGTTTATGTAACACAGAGCTCTCAATTATATCATTAACTCTTTAGAAATGTACTTATCCAGTCATGATGAAATTAGTACAGCAGAAGTAAAAGGTAAAATACATTATTTTGACTTATAAAAGTTAGTGAGAAAGTTGCTTAGCAGTACTTAGCTTTCTGTTAAAACAAATAGCCTAATTTCTTAAGATCACTTTATGAAGTTTTCTTATCCATTTAGATCCTGTCTATGACATGTTCTTAACATAAATCTTACTAACCTCTCAATAAGTTTCTCTAATACTCATAGGATCAACCTGTTTTATTTATTTTTCCTTTTTTCTTGGGATAAATCTTATAGAATACATATCTTTAGTTCTAAGTATTTTTTTTAAATTAGTTCTCAGACTTACAGGAATAATTTGGTTTTAAATAACTGCTTGCGTTAGTTATCTACCACTTTGTAACAAATACCCCAAAACTTAGTTTCTTTAAAACACACACTTAACCATTTTATTGTTTCTGGGAGTCAGAATTCAGGGCACAGCTTAGCTCTGTGTGTCCTGGTTCAGAGTCTGCTGTAGGCTGATTCAATGTGTCAGTCACGGCCAATCCATCTCACATTATAACAGGACAGGAACCACTTCTAAGATCACTCAGTGGTTACTAGAAGGGAGAAAAAGACAGACGGAGAGAGAGAGAGAGACAGAGAGAGAGAGAGAGAGAGAGAGAGAGGAGGGAGTAAAAGCTAGTGAGAGGAAACTTACAATATTTTGTAACCTAATCATAGAAGTGATATTCCAAGAATGCTGTCATATTCTATGTGTTAGAAAACAGTTTCTTGGTTCCACCTCACACTCAAGTGGAGGAAATTATACAAGGGTATGAATACCAGGAGGCAGAGATCATTGGGAGCTATCGTAGATGTCAGCCTATTTCATTGCTTATGAATTTTATTGTTCTTTTTTGTTCCTCTTAGTTTCTTAAGATTTCCCTGTGTGACTCTCACATGATCATAGCCCCTACTGATTCTTCCAACCTCTTTTGCTATATCCAAATACCTAACCAATGGCTGATAACTCCAAGAGCAACTCTATTTCTGAAAAAATTTTTGGACAATTATGTCCCAGAGTAGATGAACATTAGTTATCATCTCTGGCTAAATCTAAAATTCTGCCTTTATTTCCCAAAGCACAGAAGGAACTCCCTTACAGTTTACCTCATGCTGTAACATTATGGATAAAGGCCTGTGTTCAACAGTAATGTGGTTGCTTTTCTTTCATAGTTTATTTCTACATAATTTATTTTTATTTCATCAACCTTGATTGAATATCATCAGTTTTGATAATAATTTCAAGAAATAATTTCATTTGAGTGATTGTTTCTCTTGCAGTTTCGTATTCCATTTGATTGTTAATTTTGACTTTTTTGCTTTTAATTTCTTTGGGTATATTGTGTCTTTTAGTTTTGTCTTGACTTTCTTGAGTTGGCTGTTTTCAAATCATGTTTTATGAGGAGCAGGTGTCAAGGTAGATGTATACATGCAAGATCTATTCTGAGAAAATACCTATGAAGGTCACGTGAGAAGGATCAGGATCAAGCAGAGAGGACCTTCAGACCATGGTACACATCTGACACCGGTGAAAGGAGAGGGACAGGAAGGAGGATTGGGTAAAAGGAGCTTCAGACTAAAGTGCAACTCTGGGAAAATCTCAGGCAGGATGATGGGAAACCTCAGAGCAAAGATTGCCAAATAGAGTCCCATATTAGGCAGGAACAGTCCAGCCATCATACCACAGTCATAACGTTATTAGCTCTGAAAAGACTAGGGAGAGTGTGACCTTGAAGTGAATGTTGTGGCAGATAGAAGCATGAGACAGCTGGAAGCCAATTCCCCTCCTTATAGGAGGTGTGCTTGGAGAGAAATATGAGTGGTACACCTCCCATCACACTGCAATTGATCCCTTGCAACACACAGATGTTCTTTCTCAAACATTTTTGAGAAGCAGCACATATCTATATTTGTCATAGACCTTTTTCCACGATACAAAATTATTAGAGAGAACTTCTAGAAAGAACTAAGCTGCAGCTGATCTTAAAGCTGTTGTCTCCCTTCTTAACTGTGCCCTGTAAATACTGTCACCCTCAGTGACCGCCTCCTGATCATATTCAGGAGTTCATATGGCATCCTTGGTGGTCTAGCTCAGACTCCTATTCATGAGGAAAATGAGCCTTTGGTGATCAATCGTACCATTCTCAGACCTGGACTATTGCATGCGTCCATTCACTGCTACGCTTGAGCGAGTGAGTATCAAGTGGAGCCAATGTGGATCTCATGAGATTACAGTATTTCCCCTGGCCTCCATTGTGTAAAACTGCACTACTTCCTCCCGTTGATCAGGATAAGTTGTCCTTGCCGGTTATTGTGGAGCCGTTCTTGACTGTGAAGGATAAAGGGAAGATGAAACAGAAGCAGGCTGTGAGAATCCAGTATCAGACTATCGTCAGCTTTCACTTCTTTGAAGTGAGACTGATGAAAGAAGGATTAGGTAGGAGGAGTCTCAGGCAGGCCAGGTACACGGAGACAGAGTTAAAAAAATGCCTGTGCTGTGAAGGAATGTCTTGGGCAGGTATGGCCCAGCTCCAGCATCCCCGCTGCGTTCAGTCATTGTCGGTGAGAAGCACGGGGAAAGAGTCCTTGTTGGCATAATGCTGTAGGGAGGCAGGTCCAACAGTACAGAAGCTGGAGCCTGTCTGGTAACTAATCTTGCAGAAGATTCACTTGAACAAGATCTAAGCAACACACTTCCATTGGCACCTGAGGATCATATCTATCAAGTGTTTAATTTTATTATATCTGTTATGTAGTGTTTTTGTTTTTGTTTTGTTTTTGTTTTTGTTTTGAGACAGAGTTTTGCTCTTGTTGCTCAGGCTGGAGTACAATGGCATGATCTCAGCTCTCTGCAACCTCCACTTCCCAGATTCAAGCAATTCTCCTGCCTCAGTCTACCAAGTAGCTGGGAGCACAGGCATGCACCACCATACCTGGCTGATTTTTGTATTTTTAGTAGAGATGGAGTTTCACTATGTTGTCCAGGCTGGTCTTTAATTCCTGACCTTGGGTGATCCACCCACTTCGGCCTCCCAAAATGCTGGTATTACAGGTGTGAGCCACCGCACCAGCCGATAGCCTTCTTAATAATTATATGGAAGCATTTTTTCTATTTAGGTATATTTTATCTTTAATTCCTTTTAAAATCAGTTATATTTTGTTTAGAGAATATAGTCAATATGACATAATCCTGATTAATATTTGTATTGGGCTTGTTTGAATGTTAAATATATGCATGAAATAATGTGTATTTTTGAATTGTCAGGTTTGCTATTCCTTATGTGGGATATTATATGCATGTTAATTTTATTATTCAAATATGTATGTATCTACAATTTTTTTCTTCTCTTTGATCTCTCAATTATTGAGGGACTTGCATTTAATTCTTCCCTCAGAAGATGGATTTATTAAGTCTCCTGTTAATTCTGTTACTTCTAGTTTTAATTAATTTGAAGTTATCTTGTTATATATGTAAAATGTCCAATGTATTATATCTGCAGGGTGAATTAAATACTTTAATATTATGTGGGATCACATTACTTCCTAGTGATACTCTTTGTTTAAATCTATTTTTTCAAATGAGCTTTACAGTTTTTTAGTTAGGAGATATTAGTGGTAAATTTACTCCTGTTAAATTTTTAATATAAAAATTATTTTCTCTCAGCACTTTGAAGATGTACTATACACTCTGTCTTCCACTTATGCAGTTTGAAAATTATTTGTCATAGGTTTTTGTACTTCTTATTACTTTTACAATCTTCTTTTTGGCTTAATTGTGGTACAGTTTCATGATAAATATTGCTAGTTGTAGATTAATTTTTATCCTGTGTGGGACCTGTGAAGCTTTCTGATTCTTAAGTTTAAAGTCTTACTGATTCTGAGAAATACTGATGTACTTTATCTTCAAATTTCACTTTCTCCCAATGTCTCTACTGCCAGCATCTAAGACTAATTTAAAGTCACACTCTTACTTTACTCTTCTGCAATCTCACTTAAAATTTCATATTTTAAATATCTTTGTCTCTCCTATATGCATTTAGGCTTATAACTTCAATTTTATTTTTAAGTTTACTAATTCTCTCTTTAATAGCACCTCGACTACTATTTAAACCATTCATTGTATTTCTAACCTTAACACAAGAACACATACACACATACAATATATAGATCATTTCAATAAATTATATTTGTTTGTATTTTGAAATAGCTTGCCATTGTTGTTAGCCTCTTCTTTTTCTTAGTCATGGTTTGGCATCTTTTATACTGTAAACCAATTAAGACAGACATATTTTACATTATGTATTTTGTTGTCCAAATATCTTAAATCTTTGTAAACCTAGTGGTGGAACTTATTATTTATGTTGACAATAAGTGATGATGACCAATGTCTTTCTCATTGACTTACTGATTTCGTATATTTTTCTCAACACAGGTTCATGTTAACTTCGTCTTTAGAAACTGAGTCCTGGGCTGAGGGTGCTTTCCTTCCAAGATGAGATTTATTTGTTTCCATATTAACTCCTGAAAGTACTGCCAATACAAGAAACTTACAAAATCAATAATTTGCTTATCTGTGGAACAAACAGTGTTTTATATTCAGATTCAAAAATCACGATGATAATTAAAAATTCTCAGGCATTTGCTTTTTAAACACTTTACACATAGCTAGGCCTGAGACAGATAATATTCATTACCATTTCCATTTGTAGAGTTGTTATTTTTATTTTCTTGAGCATACTTTTTATTTTTCTCTAGCTGAGCAACAATGAAATGTGGGCCTAGATGAAATGTAGACCTAGCAATCTAGGTTAACCTAGACTATGGTCACTATGTGACCAGCAGTTTCTCTCTTCCTTGCTTATTCCAACAACTTTTTTAACCACATTAAAACCTTCAGTTTTTTTTACTTTAATTTGTATGCTTCACCACCTCCACTCACCTTTCTCACATTTTTACTTCACTTCTTATGTTGTCTAAATTATATGGACCAATATTTTAATAATTTATTTGCAAACACCATTAAGCCTCTTGTGCTCTTCCCCCATAATTCCCACCAAACAAAACTGCAAACCTGCTTATAATATCTGCCTATTCTGCAAATTTATACAAGCAGCAATATGTTCCTAGAATTTAAAAAATCACATAAAAATGCTGACTAGTCTCATTTGAAATTAATGAACACAAATTTCAAAAGGCCTCTTAACCCTATGCAGAATTTCTTTTATATTTCCTCAGTAATTTTTATTCATCACTCCCCCTTGTAATTCTTATCCACCGACAATCTTGCCTCTATACTCCGAATGGCTGCCTTCATTATCTATTTTAATTAGAAGGTTGAAGCAAACAGAGAAGTATTCCCTCCTCTCACTACCACCAAATCTAACAACTCACTCACAGCTGGGCTATTAAGCCAAGACTTCCGTTTATGCTTTGCATTCTATCTTCTCTCAATCTATTTAAATATCTCCTGCAGTCATATCTCCCTAAACGGCATCATTAATTTCTTCTTGTTTACCAAATCATTCCTTTTAGGAGAGGAACAACTTTTTCCTTATCTTCATGTTTCCCTAGAGTAATGTCTTTGGTCCTCAGGAAAAAGGAAACAGTTTCCTTATTGGTGAGTTTTGTCTATCCACTTTTCTGTCTTACCTTTCAATCCACTTTTCTCTGCTAATCTATCCTAAAAATCTACAAACCTAGGTAATTTGCTACTTTGGATTTCTCTCTTCTTCAGACCAGTTGCAGGTCACAATCCTGATTATTCGCATCTGTATCCAAGACTCAATCTGTTTTTCAGATGCTCTGTTCCAAAATCTAGACTGGTGCAGGCAGAAAATATTATTTGACTTCTTGCATTTTCCCTGTAGATTTAGAGAAAATTCTCCAATCAATTTATTACTTGTAAAGCTAACATCTTAATGTTTGCTTTTCTGACATGTGTGTTTTATTTACTAATTGATTTTGATATTGAGGAGAAAATAAAAGTCTATGAATATATAAGAATTTCATCAGCATAAAATCAAATTTAATGTAAAAATATAGAAAACTTGTCAACATTCCTTTTCAGCTACTGCTGTAATATACTATTCCCCTTCTCACTGAAACTTCTTTTTTAAAAAATAATAATAATTTTGGCCAGATTCTTTTCTGTTAGCTCATATTTTTCTTTCCTCAGGCCTGTACTTCCAGTTAGGATGCCATGACCCTCACTCTCTGGGCAGCATTTTCTTACATTACCAGCAAGCACACTGACATTTAAGGAACATATTCCTGTCTTAATCTGCTTGAATCCTTAGCTCCTTCCTTATTGGGATTAGTGTTTTAAGTTCTGTTACACTCACTTGTTAAAGTTTTTATTTATTCATGCAATTAAAAAGGGTACTTAATGATTACAGGTTTTGTTCTAGATGTTGGGGCTATGTCAGGGAACAAAACACATACAACCTACCAAATAAATAAAAATATATAGCATCGCAGGTCAGGTGCTATAGAGAAGGACAGGAAGGTAACTGTCATAAAACCTGGAGAATGAGTGATTTTCTAAAGGATGATCATGGAAATCTGAATCTAAAAGCACATATTTGAGCGAAGGCTTGAAGGAAGAAAGACAATTATACGAGTAGGAAACTAAACTATATGGAAAACTGTGTAAAAAGTGTTCTAGACGTTGGGAAGAAGTTTGTTGTAAAGGGGATAAGAGAACTGAGGAACTACTTGGAGGGAAAGGGGAACCAAGTCATTCCTGCATGTGAGAAATAATGACATGGTTGATCCTGATGCTACTGATCAAGTGGAGAGAACAAATTTGTTATTAAATGAGATAGAAAGAGAAAATGTCTTTAAATTGAGACAGAAAATGGGATCTAGTGCATAAATAAAGATATTTTTCTTGGATGGATGCACAGAAATGTTGCTAAGAAAGTCAGAACACATGATAAGAGATACTGAAGGGAATTCTTTCCTAATTGCTTACTTTTTCTCTGTGAATTAAGATGCATGATCTTGATCTGGGAGGAAGGAGGGAGTAGGAATTTGGGAAGATTTACGAAAGAATTAAAACTATGAATTAGATGGGTACGAGAAAGGAGGAGTGGATGGACTAAGGAAATCGCATGCTTTTAGGGCAGAATGCTTGTGTTTGTGAAAGCAAGGAACAACCAAGCAGGGTAACTGTTTTCCTCTAACTACCGTTAGCTTTGTGGGCAAGGGTTGTTAGGTAATTGATTTTAATTAAGATTGTGTTGCTCCATGCAAATACAACAGATCAGTGAGGGCTAGAGGAGATGAGGGCATATTCTAATAACCAATTTTTCATGACTTCAGTATGCATTCTTTTCATGCTTTTCTACTCCTCTTCCTCATCTCTACCCATCACTGTCTAAGGATTGCCCTGGGTCCCCTTCTTTTCCCTGCAGTTTTAACTGTCATGATGGGCAACCTCATCCAACTGCAGGCTTTAAACACCATGGCTTATGACAACCAGATATTCATTCTGAGTCCTTATGTCTTCCCTGGCTCCAAATGTATATGTTTGGCCCACCATGATCTGTGCTCCTGAATTGACAAATAGCAAGAGAAAAACCTTACGTGTTTAAAGACAGCACTTAACCACTACCTTCTGAACAACCAGCAGCAGGAGCAAAGAGTGAGTCTCAATACTCTGAGTGCTTCTAGCAAGCTCCCCTACATGCCAATGTTTACAGACTCATTCTACTTCTTAGCTTTAGGAATCCACAATTAACCTAGTTAATTAAGATTATCCCAGTTCATCTCAGACAACACAAGAAGCCAAGGACACCTTAAGCATCCTTCAGTCCCAGGCTTTAAATAAAACTCTAAAGTTGCCTTTTATAAGACCCTTCTCCCAACTATTCCAAATTCTAAAATATTTTCTCTTTGCCATTTTTAACTCCCAGGTAGTGTTCTGAAAAATCTCTATATCCTCCAATTCTCCTCTTCACTGTTCACTCTAAAATGTGGCTACCTTCTGATGACATAATTTCCCTTTCAACTCTCTCTAATGGTGTGATTTTCTTTCCCATTCCTGATAGCATGGATCTGGAGATATATGAGTTTTCTCCTGACTTTGCACTCTGCTTCCGGAATTTTCTTCCTCCCTATCGCATTACCATCACCCATGTCCTACCTCATTTTGTCAAATTTCACCACCCCACCTGCCACCCTGCTGGCTGCCACCTAAAGACATCCAAGTTGTTCCCATTCATTTCTTTAAAAGTTTAGCTCCAATTTCATTTTCACTCAATCCAAAACTGCTCATGAAATATTTCGGTTATTTCATTATCCACATAGTCCTTCTAATGTGCTGAACTCTCGGCTCCTTGACAACGTCAGTGCTGGAGAGTTGTCCTCCATTATACTTCAGCCACATGCTGCCATCATCTTTCCCATTCGTTTCATTATCACCAGTACCTGAACAGCCAAAATTCTTGGTTTCATTGGTTTCAGGATTTGCATTTTATTTTGTATATATTATTTGTATATTTTGTATATATACAAATGTATTGGTATATTTTGTATATATACAGTCTTGCTCCGTCACCCAGACTGGAGCGCAATGGCTTGATCTCGGCTCACTGCAACCTCTGCTTCCAGGCTTAAGCAATTCTCATGCCTCAGCCTCCTGAATAACTTGGACAACAGGCACACACCACCACACCTGGCTAATTTTTGGCATTCTTAGTAGAAACAAGGTCTTACTATGTTGGCCAGGTTGGTCTCAAACTCCTAGACTCAAGTCATTCGCTCGCCTCAGCCTCCCAAAGTGCTAGGTAAGATAACTTTAAAGTTTATAATCATTTCAGATTACAAAAGAATTTCAATGGTAGTAGAGTTTTTATATACTCCAGTTGCAATATTATTAATGTCTTACACGAGTATGGAATATTTGTAATAATTAATGAGCCAATATTGATACACTATTATTGCATAAACTTGATAATTTATTTATATTTCTTTAGTTTTAATCTAATCTCTCTTTTGCTTTGTTTTGTTTTATTTTCTCCCAAGATATCATCCAGGATATCACATTATATTTAGGAGTCATGTCTTCTTAAGTATCCAGCTGTTGATTATCACTTTCTGTCATCCTATCTCATTATCTTGTATTTCCAGAAGCAAGTAAGCAAACAACAACAATTTTAAACTTAACAAGACCTAAACTCCATTTGTCATAACAACTTTTGTCTGTATCAACTACTTTCTTATATGTATTCTTAGGAGGATTAAATTTAATAGCACATAACTACAATTACATCCTCACCTCACCTTCATGTCTCTTGCCCCTTTTACCCTTTGTTGAGAAACCACTATCCCAATCAGATTTTTTCCCTCATCACGTCACTGAAACTGAGTTGGCCAATGTCTATTAATATAGAAGTCACTCACAAATGTTGCTAAATCTAATGGTGAGCTTTCTTTGTTACTCATCTTATTTGACATCACAAGAGCATTTCATTCAGTCGATTATCTCCTTATCAATTGCTGTCTTCTGTATCTTGATGTCTTTCTTTTCCTCCTATACCACTATGTTCAATATCAACCTACTTTGTATTTTTAAAAAGTCACTTTCACTTTTGACTTTGAAATGTTCTGGGATCTAGTCTTCGGATGGCACCAATTATTTATCTTCTAATGATATTACACAATCTTCTGGTTTCAAATACTATGTAAGGACAAATAACTCCTATTTACGCTATTCCAAATAGCATGCTTAATATTTTGCATGGATATTTCAAAAGAAACTCTAACTGACTGGGTGTAAAAACAAGTTTCTGAACACTAACCACATTCCCAATACACACATACATACATGACTATATACATGCATGCATACATACAAATGAAAACTCTTCCTGCTGTTGTTCATCCTTACCTTGATTATTGGTCATTCTATGCTTTAAATTATTCCAGAAATTCTGCTACTACACTTGCCTGTTTTTATTTTTTTCTTCACATTACAAAAAAACTCAACCAACAAATTATGAAAACTTACCCTTCAAAATATACCCCAACATCTAAGCACTTATCATCAATACACCAATGGGGCACAATAAATTTCATCTCTTGCCTGGATTATAATTAGTCACCTTGATTCTGCACTTGCCCCTTCAGCAAGATGAAGAAATTTAAATGACAAGTCATATTATGTTACTAGTATTCAAAATCTTTCAAATGCTTTTCCACTCTATTTATCCACATTGTTATTTTTTCTGCTTAGGTGAAAGCTGAAATTCTAGCAAGAACCTATATAAAACTTTAAATTGTGATTTTTCATCCTCCCTTTCTTCATCCCCTTCTGTTCATTCTCTTGCTTAATCTAATCTAGCTATACTAATTCTGAGCTATTTCTTGCAAATGCAGGCATAATATTATGTCAGATTCTGGGCAGTTGATATTTCATATGCCCAGAACCTCTTCCTATAGGTATTTTCATGATAGACTCCCATTAGTCTAATATGGCTTTAAATAGCTATCTATCTTAGGTTTGGCTGCATTACAATTCATCTCTATATCTTCATGAACTTCTCAGTGATCTTTGTCACATTCAGATTTGGATTCTCTTAATACAGAAACACATGAAATAAAATACAAGTTATATCTCCCCTCTCTACACCTAATTTACAGTAGTGAAACAGGGACAGGAGGAGTACATTTAACACTCCCATTCAAAAATGAAAAGAAAGGAAGGAATTTAGAAGTCACTAGTTCAAGGTAATTCTCAAATCCCATGGGATCAATTTTGTGAGGTCACCTTACACTGGTCCCAAATTTTATGAGATCTTTCTACCCTTGATTAAATCCGTGTTCTGCTCCCTTAACTTCTTTCCTCAGCCTGTAAATTTCTTTGACTTGCTCTCTATCTTTTAGGTGCCCTTTCTTTTTTTCCATTGTCCCCTTTTGCCACATCTGGAGAGAGTGGTGGGAAATGTGTCCTCCTGTGAAACTAAGAAGTTCTCTAAACCTGCTTCATAGACATGCAAGTCTTTTAATATCTGGAATAGCCTCCATGTCTTTTAGTGCAGGTTGGTAGTAAGTAGGCCAATGCAGCTTAATAAAAACCTTGAAGCACTCTATGCATTTCATTATATTTCATTTTTAATGTCAAAAGTTATACCTAGAATTGATTGTTTCTTCTTCTCTGTTTCTCAAATTCTTGTTCTTTCTCTCTCTCCCTCTCTCTCTCTCTACTTAAGTAAAAATTCGACAGCACAAAAGGCTTCATGAGACAGTCTGTAGTCTTTTAGGACTCCTTATGTCCAAGGGAAAGGGTATCTATTAATCTTAATGACCACAACCTTGATGTGATTTCTGTCCTAAGGCTAGGACAGAAATCTGAAATTGAGACTAAATTTGAACTTTCCCTTGAGTTCAAGATTTAATATGCTCATTTTTACTTGGCAGGAAATAGTTCATTACCACTCAGAAAGTCTGAGAATTTCTGTGATCTCTCTATTCAGTCACGCTATTCTTAGCATAGCAATCAGTTCTTTCCTATCACGTTTTCTACTAGTTTAATAAGCACAGCTATCAAGCAGACAACTAGCACTATCAATATTTTGCCTCAAAATTTCCTTGTTCATTCCCACAAGTACTTATTATCACCCCTAAGCTACCATAGGTGCAAACCATACCAAACTCTCACCACGTTGTTATGTGTTGCAATTTTTATATCCTCTTGTGAAAGTTTTCTCACTTTCCACTGCCCAGACCCAAGCCAATGGCACATATTTGGATTTGTATTAGAATAGCAACATCCCAACTCCAGTACCAAAGTTTCCACTAACCATGTTTTACATAAAAATCAACTAAAATTGTTAGAGAATTATAAAGGAGACATTCCTATACTCACAAATATGCTGGTCTGGGGGTCCCTCCAGAATCTGAATGACATATTAAATTCAACTGTGCTTAGATCCCGAATGCAAGTTGGGTTAGGTGACATGGTTTGACTGTGTCCTCACCCAGATCTCATCTCGAATGGTAGGTCCCATAATCCCCACGTGTCACGAGAGAGACCCTGTGGGAGGTAACGGAATCATGGGGGTGGTTTCTCCCATGTTATTATCGTGATAGTAAGTTCTCACAAGATCTGATGGTTTTAAAAGGGGCTTTTCCCTCTTTGCTCCACAGGTCTCTTTCTTGCCACCATGTGAAGAAGAACGTGTTTGCTTCCCCTTCCACCATGATTGCAAATTTCCTGAGGCCTCCCTAGCCATGCAAAACTGTCGGTCAATTACACCTCTTTCCTTTATAAGTTACCCAGTCTCGGGTATTTCTTCATAGCAGCGTGAGAATGGACTAATACATAGGTCAATTCCACTTCTGTTATTCTGTGACGAGCAGCTTCTCAAGGTATGTTCTTTTTGTGGCAGGTATCAAGAAGATAAACTGAACAATGTATCCGTATTTATACTTTATTTCAAGTTGCACACACTAGACAGGGCAAACCACAATACATTAAATGGAGAAAATAATATAGCAGCTCCTACATCAGTGTGACCGGAATGTATACTCTCTCTACAGTAGGAGGCACTGCAGTTACAAGACAAAAAGTGTGATTGTATTATCTTACATTATACATTACAGGGGAATAATGAATTGAGAACAAAACTCCAACCTACCAAACCACCACTTCAGTGAAACCATCCTGACCTCCATGTTTAAATTTAACACTCCTACAATTCGTCTTCGCTACTGAAAAAATGTATTTATAGATCTATTTTCTTAGTTAATCTAATATGACTCTCAAACTCCATATAACTAACCCTAATTGTCCATTTTTTCCTCCCATATACTTTGCCTCAGACCTACTCAAATCTGTAATTGGGATTGGCTGTTTGGTTAAAATGACAATGAAAAAGGAAAAACCTGGACTTCTTATTTGATTTCATTTTTCTCTTTACTTTTCCTCCAAGAAGTGATTCATCATGTCCTGTCTACTTCACCTCTAAAATCTATTTTATATTATTTCCCTCTTCTTCATCTTCCCATCAATTTGATGAAAGTTACCACGATTTCATGTCTAGACTCTATAATAGCGTATTTCAGGAATTTAGCTCCCCCTTACACCACTTTCTGAGAGGAAACAATCTTGCTTTTCAGAGGTTAGGTCGTAGTCTGACTGTTGTACCTTTGAAGGTAATATATCTTTTTCTGGTTACCCTTAAGCTTGTTTATCCTTTTTTGTTTTCCACAGTTTTACTATTTTTTTTTTCTATTTACCTGGAATTCACAGCGATTCTTTCTCTCGCATTATTCTTTCACATAATTCACATAATTTCACATAATTCTTTAATCTTTGGATTTGTTTGTCATCAGTTTCAAAACATTTAGCCATTTTCTCCTAAAATATTGGTTCTGCCCTGATCTCTCTCTTTCCTTTCCCTCAGAGCCTCCCATTACATGCATGCTGAGCTGTTTCTCTGTGCCTCATATTGTTTAAATTTTTTCCTGTATTTTTATTCTATTTAAAAACGTTTTGGTGTTTCAGTTCAGATATGTTTCTGAACTGAAATGACCTGCTTTCTAGGTCATTAATCTTACCTCCTGTGTTTTTAATGCTGTATTAAACTAAGTGAAAATAAGCATAATTTCAGGGATTGTATTTTGATTTTCTAGAGTCTCCACATTATTCTCTCTTCTAGATTACCATTTTCTGATGACTATACAGTGCACATGATGAAGTAGTAGACATTTTTTAAGGCAGTAATTGGGATAATTTAAATCAACCTTATCATTTACACACTGAATATGGTGTATTTTTATGTATACTATTAATGGAAATAAGCTTAAATAAAACCATGATCCATAAAAATATATAAATTAGCATCAATACATAACATATATATTAGGATTCAAGAGCATAATTTATGTCCTTGAATTCATAGGATACTGTATATTTATATAAATTAAAAATTGTGAGTGTAATATTGTTTTAAAAGATGAAGTCCAGAAGCATATTGATGATATTTTGAGAACTATAGTACTTACAACAATGAAAAAAATTAAATGTGAGTTACAAGGAGCATAAAATTTATGAAGGGGCCCTGAAAGAATATGCAAGATTAAAATATACTTAGAAAAAGGCACTCCAGATGTGGTGGCATGGCCACTCTTAAGAGACTGAGTGAAATTTTAAATATATAAATAAGCATAAGGAAAAAGAGTGTATGTGTGTATTTAATTTATGTAATATTTTAAAAATTAAACCACATAATATTTTAATGTATGGTCTGCTTATTAATAATGCTGAAATAAACATTTAAACTACTACTCCATAATACTTTATAATATGGAAAACTTTACACTTTTTATTTTAGATGAGCTTTATTTTTGCAGAGGCTAACAACAAAACTGTGTTCCTTAAAAAATCTCTAAGTGCTGGAAACTCATAGATCAGATTTTGAATTGAAATGGATAAGCTAAGTACATTCAATTTTACTCATGCGACAGTGCTTAAGTGTTTGAAGATCCAAATTTGCTTTGAAGAGTAATGGTAAACAAGAAATAAGTAATGTGTGGGTATAATTTCTTCTTAAATCTAAACCTGCATTTTATTAGTTGTGATACAATAATATTTCAAAAATAGAACAGTGGTTCTTACTTTTAAACTTATATAATTTCTTCTATGAATTTCTACCTCACTTTATTATAATATTAAATATTACAACATGCACAAATGCATCAGCGGAAGGCTACTTTCAACCAGGAACAGTGTTTAAAAAAAGAAGAAGAAGAAAAAAAAGCCATCTGTTTACCAGCTATCTATGTATTTACATATCTCTTTATCCATCTGTGTTCCACAAAATCTGGGTCAGAAATATTTCTTGTTGTATCAAAAGTATTGTAAGTTTACAAAATGTTGTTTGTTTGAATGTGGGAATCTTTATCTGTCATATTCAACCATGAAATTGTTCCAAGAATAGATTAAATTAGCATTAAATTTCATCCTTTTTTGCAGAATTACAACTAGCTGAAAAAGTAATAATATTACATTGCACCTGCAAATCATTCTTTTCATGTGAGTTTCTATTTTGTGAATAATTAGACACACATATTGAAGTTTGAATGCATAGTTTGTGGCAAAATATGTTTGCTGTGGTCAAATATTGCAACAAATATTGTAGGAAAATATTGCACAAATACAATTGCTCAATATATTCTGAAGCAGGCTACTTAAAACTATAAATAATATTGTGAAATGCATTGAAGTCATGACTTAAAATGCAGATGTGTAAAATTCATTAAAGCCATACTTAAGATAACAATGTTGTATATTTTTAAAGTTATTATTAAATAAAACATTACCAAATTAATCTTAAAGTATAATACTAGATATTTAACAGACCTTAAATGTTAATGTGTTAGTCTTAGGTATATTTATTCAAATAAAGAGTAAAAAAATTGATGCATATACTTTCAAAACTATCTTTGTGTTTCTGTATTCCATCTGGTTTCAAGCCTTACTAATTATTAGACATGTATTAGACTATTATTTTCTTTCCCAGATGAACAGTATTAGAACATAAATATAAATTATATATAATGATATTCTAAAATTTTTGATTTAAAAGGTAAATTTTGGTTACAATTTTTATTTTATTTATTTATTTATTAAATTTTTTTTGGAGGAGTTTTGAGACAGGCTCTGTCTCTCTCACCCAGGTTGCAGTACGGTGGTACAATCATAGTTCACTGTAACCTCAAACTCCTGGGCTCAAGCTGTCTTCCCTCCTTAGCCTCCCTGGTAGCTAGGCCTATAGGTGAACACCACCATGCCAGCTAATTTTTTTAACTGTTATTTTTTTGTAGAGACAGAGTCTAGCTATGTTGCCCAGCTGGTCTCCAACTCCTGGCCTCAAGCAATCCTCCTTGACCTCCTAAAGTGCTGCAATTATAGTGATTAATTAAAAAAATTGTTATAGGAAAAATTTGGCAGGGTTAAGTTAAAATCTGAACTTCAATTTTACCATTGTCAAATAAATTGGGATAATATTTACCTAGAAGGTGTGTTTGAAATTGACACATAGTAGGCATTACACATCTATACAAATTATTTTTACTATTATTATTTTCTTCATATTTTCCCTGGTCATAATTAATGTACTAGCCATTATTATACCATTAGTTATGTAACAGGAATGTTAAACTACTCTTATCACAGAATAATAATTACACCTATCACTGAATAATAAACACCTGTATTTCCAAAGTCCTGCAAAAGCAATGATACCTCTCCCTTCAAAAGAGAGCTCAAGAAAGTACCATAAACTAAGTGATTTAGGATTTCTCCATAGTCATTTGATGAAGAACATTATGTTTACACTTGATCATTATATTCATTAGGCATTTGCAAATAAAAACTGCCACGCTGTTTTGGAAAGGAGCCAAGCGGAGTTCATGTGTGGTGAGTAGAGATTGCACAGATAGATTGCACCAGGTCCTAGGCAGCCAGGTAAGGCAATAAAGATAAATAATATATGTGAAGATTATAAAGGAGGAAATGTAACTTCTGCTTCTTAAAAACTGTATTAAGATATAATTTTCACACCATGAGACTTACCAACTTAAACTGTACAATCTAATGTTTATTCATATATTCACAGAATTGTGCAACCATAGCCACAATGTAATTTTGGAACATTTTCATCAACCCCAAAAGAAACCCCGTATTTATTAACAGTCGGTCTCATCTACACTCCCTACAGTACCTACAGTAGACAATCACTGACTTGTTTCCTTTCTCAATACATTTGTCAGTTCTACCCATTGAATATAAATAGAATCCTATAGTATGTGGTCTTTTGTGGATGGCTTCTTTCATTTAGCATATTGTATCCATGTTTTACCCAATTGTAGCATGTAATTTTTTAAAATATTATGTAATATTCCATTGCATAGATATGCCAAAATGTATGCAAATGTAAGTTTTTAAACCACGTTTTTGCTATTATAATGCAGCGGTAATCATGTATGTGCATTTTTGTGTGGACGTGAATATCTTGGAGGGAATTTTCTGGGACACATGGTAACTCAATATTTAGCATTTAAGGAACTGTTAAAGTGTTATTCAAATCAGCTTCAACATTTTACATTCCCATCAGCACTGTATAAGTGTTCCAATTTCTCCCTTGTCTCCAACACTTAATGTTTATCTTTTCATTTTAGTCATCCTAATTTTTGTAAAGTGATGGCATTTCTTATGGTGCTGATTCAGATTTCCCTAATGATCAACGATGTTGATAATCTTTTAATGTGCTTGTAGGCAATTCGTAGATTTAGTTTGGATAATTTAATATGCAAATATTTTACCCATTTTTTAACTGAGTTATTATTATTATTCTTATTGAATTATAAAAGTATTTTATATATTTGGAATACAAGTACCTTATATGATATGAAAACATTTTCTTCCATTCTTGGGATTGTTTTTTCATGATATCCTTTGCAGCACAAACTGTTTAATTGGATTAAGTCCACTGTATCTACCTTTTCTTTAGTTATTTTATTTTTGGTGTCATATATAAGTATCATTGTATAACCCAAGGTCATCAAGCTTTACTTCAATGTTTTCCTCTAAGGGTTGTATAGTTTTAGAACTTACATTTAGATCTTTGAATCATTTTGAGTTAATTTTTCATATGGTTTGAGATAGGGGTCCAAATTCGTTCTATTGAATGTGGCTATTGAATCATCTCAGCACAGTTGTTGATACCTTTTTTCCCTATTGAATTGTCTTGTCATATACATGTATATATGTGAGTGTATATACACATACACGTATGAAATACATATTTGCCAGTGCCACATTGTCTTCATTAATAAAGCTGCTTAGTAAGCTTCGAAATCAGGAATTTTGAGATCTCCAACTTTGTTTTTCATTATCAAGATTGTTTTCATTATGTTGAGCCCCTTGAGTTTCCATATGAATTTTAGAATCAGCTTGTTAATTTCTGTAACCAAAAAAAAAAAAAAAAAAAAGGACAACTGAAGGGTTGAGAAAGATTTCTTTGAATCTGCAGATCAGTTTGGGAAATATTGCCATCTAAGCAATATTAAATCTTCCAATTCATGAACATGGGGTCTATTTCTATTTATTTAGGTTCCCTTTAATTTCTTCATTGATATTTTGTGGGTTTTGGTATACAAGTTTAAATTTGTTTTAGTTTTTCTTAAATATTTTATTTCATATTATACTGTTGTATAGGAAATTGTATTGTTAATTTTTTATGGATTGTAAAATGCTAGTGTATAGAAATACTATTTACTTTTGGATATTGATCTGCTATCCTTGCAACATTCTGAACTTGTCTATTAGTTGTAACGATTGTGTGTGTATGTGTGTGCAGGGGTATTCCTTAGGATTTTCTAAGTACAAGATTATGCTATCTGCAAGTAGCAATAGTTTTACTTCTGCCCTTCCAATCTAGATGCCTTTATTTATTGATTTATTCTAAATTCCCTTTGCTAGAACAATCAGTACAATGTTGAAGAGAAATGATGATAGGAGACACCCTCCTTTTGTTCCTGTCCTTAAATGAAAAACAGTGTTTCACCTTTCACTAGGTTACCTGTGAGTTTCTAATAGATCCCTTCATTAATTTGAGAAGGATAACTATTCCTAGTTGGTTGAATGTTATAATTATGAAGATATATTAGATTTTGTTAACTGCTTTTTCTAACGTATTGAGGTTATTGTGTGCTTTGTCTTTTACTTTATAAATTATTATGTTAATTGAGATTTAAATATTAAAGTAACCCTACATTCCTGGAATAAATCCAAGTTGGGTATAGTAATACTACAGCATTATAGTAATTGGTTGGTGATTTTTGTGTCTATATACAAAAATAGTGCTCTCTAGTTTCCTTGTGATGCCTTGGTCTCTTTTTAGTATCAGGGAAAAGGGTATTACTGGCTTCATAGAAAAAGGTGAAGAGTGCTCTCCTTTCTTTTATTTTTCTAAGGGTTTATGAAAAATTAATATTAATTTTTTTCTCAAATTTTTGGTGGAATTCAGCAGTGAATCCCTCTAGAACTTGGCTCTTGTTTATGGGAAGTTTCTAATATTTAATCCGATCTATTAACATTTTATCAGTTTATTTGGTTTTCTAGTTATTCTTGAGTCAGTTTTTATAGTTTGTGTCCTGCTAAGAATGTGTCGATTTCATTCAATTTATCTAATTTGTTGGCACATAGATTTAATAAGATTCGCTTCTCAAATAAAGATAAAGAATTCTTTACTCATGGTTGTTAGTGACATACACTTTTTCATTAACTTCCATTATTTAGAAAATCAAAAGGTATATACAATAAATTATTATTATATAAATAAGAGAAGTGATTAACAAGATTGCTAGATTTAAAATCAGTATAAAAATTAAGTTGCATTTTTATGTACAACAGGAAACAGTTTATAATTAATAAAATATAATTTATGATACAATAATATAAAAAACCTATAAATATATTGAATGAAATATGTACAAAAACCTTCTGGAGAATATTATAAAATTTCACTGATAAATATTAAATATGTCTAAAATATAGTTAAAATGCATCACTTTTACTTTTTTGGGGATTTAATGTAGAAAATGTTTCAATTTTCCAATTAATTTTATTATTAAATATAACCATAATAAGTAGCTGTTGGTGGTTGTTTTTGTTTTGATTTGATTTGCTTTTACTTTTGTGACCTGAGAAAGTATTTCAAAAAAGGTAGGTTCATAGGTGTCCAAAAATATGAACAAAGTATTTTTCAAGAAATATAGTAGGTCGGGCGCAGTAGCTCACGCGTGTAATCCCAGCACTTTGGGAGGTCGAGGCAGGAGGATCGCCTGAGTCAGGAGTTCGAGACCAGCCTGGTCAATATGACGAAACCCTGTCGCTATTAAAAATACAAAGATTAGCTGGGCATGGTGGCACACACCTGTAATCCCAGCTACTGAGGCATGAGAATCCCTTGAACCTGGGAGGCAGAGGAGCCGAGATCACGCCACTTACAGCCTAGCTTGGAAGATATAGCGAGACTCTGTCTCCAAAATAAAAAAACAAATAAAATAAAAAGGAAAGAAATATAGTAAAAAAAAAAAAAAAATGTTTATTGTTCCTTTTCAGATGTCCATAGGTTATTATAAAATTATACTCATTAAGGGATTGGAGGAAAATAGAAAATCCAGTCAATGGAAGAAAATAAGACAGATGCTTACACATGTGGATAGCTAATATGAGAGAGAGGTATTATTACAGAAAAGAAATAGTAATTATAATTAATTTTAAGTCAGTTAAATAATAATAGAATATCGTTCTGAGCTTGGTGTACAAAATCCTGTTTAAAAAGCATATAAATAATGTAAACTAGAAAGAGAAAGTCTGAGACAAATTCTGCATTCAAATAGAGATACTGTTCTTAGTATATGTTATAATAAAAATAACATTAGACAAACTAAAATAGAGAATATTTTTAACATATAAAATAGCTATATGTATAGGTTGAAAAAAATTCTACTAAACAATAAGACAATCAATTGAATAGTAAAAGAATGGATAAAGATTTGAATTCTATAGAATGGAAATGCAAATGACCCATAAACATATAATTAGCTATTTAACTTTATTACTTACCAAAAATGTAAATAAAAATATGTAAAATCAAATAAAAAAGTTATCTTATTTTAATATGTTTTAATAGTTACATTTTAATCATTCGAATATCAGAAATTAAATATTCTCATGATATTAAGAATTAGATGTGACTTGATGGGCATGAATATTGCTAGGAAGTAGAATCAGCTATAAATATCTTGCAAGAGTATACCATCATTGCTTAATGAAGTTGCATATGTGTGAATCTCATGATGTAGGCATATACCATACATCTATACTTGTACATGACAAGTAGTAAAGCAGCAATTTTGTAGCATAAAACAAAAACAGGAAAGAAAAGAAAGCTACCTAATGCAAAATTAGAATGGATAAATAATTGGTACTCTATTTGTACAAAGGAATATTATGAGTGGTAAACATTAATATGTTTGCTATGAATATCAGCTAGTATGCAACTGGAAAGTGTTCAGTAATGCAAATTAGTCATAAAACAGAGCAAAGAAATTTCATTGGTATTTCATAAACAGAGAGCTCCCTTACGGCCAATTTATTTTTAGTGTGGATTTCCTTCAGAAAAGTTACATGTTTAGAGGTAGGTTTGTCGCCATCACTTGATATGCTCTCTCAAACTGCACAATTTCACCCTGAGTCCTCAAAATCCTCTATAAGCCATACCATGGCTCATGGGTAAAGGCACTCTTATATTTCCTCTGACCACTCTCTTTTTGCTGCCTTCCCATGTATACACTGAGTTAACTAGTGTTGTCCATGTAACTTAGCTTCTCTTGTTAAATGTATCTATGACCTCATTTAGTATGTGATTGTTGAAATCAAATGTATTCTATTCTCAACAAAAATAACACCTAGATGGGTCTTTTGAATATTACTACATTTCCTAACCATACTCCACTTAAGCAGAATGTAATGCCCTAATATATGTGCACTTCACAACTGCACAAAATATATTTCACAAAAAGGTATTTGTATTCAGTACTTCTCAAAAATTGTAACAAACTTAAAATTGACTGTTAGTCAATCACATTGCAGTTCCTATGATGGGCTACTTTTCTAGGTGCTAGGGAAGTAACTGCAAACAATACTACGTTCATGATGCTTACATTATTTGATAAGATTACCATCTGATTTAACCAATATGCACATGAATGGTGTCTCATCTTATTGTCCTAAGACATCCAGCATTGCATTGAAGTTTGTGTTTCACAAACTGCTGTTGTCACGAAGTGCTACAGGTAAATCCATTGCAGAAATCATAGTGTGTCTAGTAGTTCTCTTTCTCTCTATACATAGATATAGATATCTCCTCTGATTTTAAAAATATTTTCACACAATTTTTATACAATATGGATAATATTATTGAATAGAATTATATGAAAAGTTTAAGGAAGGGTAAAAGATAATTTAAAGAATTCTGTCAACTTTCACTAAGAGTGGAGCAATGAGGAAAATGTAATCGGTTAACTTTTTTTTTCACCAGTATCAATGAAAAGAGTGAAAATATATTTTATAGTAACATGCTAAAAGATGGTGAACACTATTCTATTTTGATATAATTCTTTGAAGACAGATTTTAAGAGCATTCTCATTAGGTATTTTCCTTTAATTTTGATAGAGAGAATTGCTGTAAAAACTAACTCGCGGCCGGGCGCGGTGGCTCAAGCCTGTAATCCCAGCACTTTGGGAGGCCGAGACGGGCGGATCACGAGGTCAGGAGATCGAGACCATCCTGGCTAACATGGTGAAACCCCGTCTCTACTAAAAAATACAAAAAAAAAAAACTAGCCGGGCGACGTGGCGGGCGCCTGTAGTCCCAGCTGCTGGGGAGGCTGAGGCAGGAGAATGGCGGGAACCCGGGAGGCGGAGCTTGCAGTGAGCTGAGACCCGGCCACTGCACTCCAGCCTGGGCGGGGCAGAGCGAGACTCCGTCTCAAAAAAAAAAAAAAAAAAAAAAAAAACTAACTCGCCTGCCGTGTTCCCTGGGTTTCACTATCTCTGGAATCAGAGACAAACATGAGATGAGTCAGACTGAAGAGGACCCTCTGCCACCTTGGGAAAGTAGACAACTTTCTTCAGATATTGTTCTTGCTTTCCTCATTCTGAGATGATGATGGCAAGCTGAGCAATGACCTCATGTATTTTTATCTCTGTAGTCCAGTCCAGTCCTGCAGGTGTTGACAAATGACTAGAGAATTCACAGTCATATAAAATGGCATTCTCAAATAAATCCAAAATATTTTATATTCATTCACTTAAAGCATGTTTACATTTGTAGTAAGTGTGTTTTCAAGGCACAATACTTTAGATACAAAAGACATTAGATCTTCTTTCCAGTTAATTAAATTAAGAAAGAGAATACAGATAATATACAAAGCTACATAACATATTATAAGCAGCATAACTACATATTTTGTACTTCTATACTTGAGAGGTATATTCTAAAAATAAAAAATATTAAAATGCATTTTTGTAAAGATATATTTCCCAAACATGCCATAAGCACTATCTTAAGAATGACTAATTAATAATCAATTACTGTTTTAAAATATAACTAATTTCTTTAAATAAGGCCTACAATTTTATATTGAAAGTAATTTTTTATTAATCAGTGGTAATATAAACTTACATTTAAGCAAAATACAGATATGAATTATTTAAGTTTGTCTTTTAAAGAAAGAGTGTCTTAACTCAGAGATGTACTTTTATATCACATACTTACCTACCACGATGACATTAAAATTTAGAATTACAAGATATATTTTAAATGTTATTGTCTTTGTGAACCATATTTAAATTACATAGACCTTATTGAGCTTCCATAGAGAAATATTTAATACTATAAGTAATTTTAATATCCTCTTTACACAAGTAAAAGGTAGTTCTACTATAATTTCTTCCATCACAAATACATACACACACACATATGCGCACACGTGCACAAAATATCTGACCGTGCAGGAAGAAATAATAAATTTATGCATTGTCTTCATCTCTATGCAGATGAAGAATAGTAAGCTCTTGTCCTTGATTTAACATTCACAGAAAATCAACCAACTTAAAGAGTAACATGAAAAAATACTTGTGTCAGCATTTTTTGTGTAATCATGTATTTCCATACAGCAGTGCACAATTTAATGAGAATCCCTTCAAAATAAATCGTAGTAGCACTAGTGTAGTTTTCTAAAGAATAGTTCATCATTGAAAAGTTCCAAAGAGTGAAAGTCATTTCTGATAAACCATATATATCAGACCTTCACAAAGGAGTGAAATGTGAACACAGTCAGCCTGTCTGAGTGTCCTCTAATGCATTCCCAATTATCTGCATTACAAACATAATACAGTCTGCTTTAAAAACAAGATTAAGATCAGAAACTTACTGCCACAGAAACATAGCACCTTTTGATCCTCTACTCAGTGCAAAGTTATTGCTGTAAACAATCTTCAGTGTTTCCAAGGATATTTGCTTATGTATATATAGATATTTTTTGCAAGAACATAATTTTATATTTCTGAAGCAAGTCAATTCTCTGTAAATAAATATGAATGGAAAACAAATACTGCAAGCATCAAGTCTGAGTGGATTTTGTTTTGATCACCTAAATTCTTTCTCATTTTTATTTGTCTTTTGAGGACTACTGCTTTCTTTATAAAGTCTAATCCCTTCTTCACTTGGTACAATTTCATTTCTTTCCTGCGTCAAATACACATTTCAATTTTATTTTTCAGAAGGATGCAGACACACTAACTCTCTTAGTTTAATTTTGACAAGTCTTACTATTACCATGATCTATCAGAAATTCCCAAGATTTTACTTAAATCATCTAAAATGTGTTTTACATTGTTAATCAATACATATATTAAGTTGCCTCCAATTTATAATAAAATTTGACAAAGCTCTAAATAAAACCATATAATTAAGACACTGAGAGGACTCCATTTAAATGTGTTGATTAGTATTATGTTCCCTTGTTTCACACAAAGGTAAGAAAGCTAAACAAAGTAGATCACTAGGTTTACAAGGATTTTCTTAATTATTTGTCTCACCCCAAATCCTAATCTGCTGACATTGACAGAGGCTCTTATACTCACAGTTCTAATACACTTTGTGACACTGAGGATTCAGATCCTATACTGAAATGTTTATAACTTCTCTCAAATTTGTATGAAAATATTCTGCCAAAAATATTAAACTATATATGTATATATTATCATGGTGGAAGAGAGCAGGCCCTAGATACATGATATATAAAATATGTACGATGCAAATACAATATTTATATGGCATAGTAGTGTGCACAACAAACCAGCAAGACAGAATCTACTAACACCATGATCTATATTTTAACCGGAATTGTTCAGTGTTCAGCTTAAATATTATGTTTTAAGGAGACTGTAGTAAGTGATTTGCATAATCTTCAATCAAAACAGGTTGGATATTCAAAAGAGCCATAAGTATTCTTTTTAAATACTCATATTAGCGCAACTTCAAAAAGGGCTCTTTATGACAGCCAGGCAAGAAAATAGAAACATAGCTGTTAATCACTGTGTAATTACAAATGTCTGCCATTATAGTCATGGCAATATTTTATTCCAGACTTCTACTTGCTCTTATTGCCTTGCAGGTGTCTTCATAATTCATTTATTTCGCTATTTCTTTTTCACACTTCTAAAAAATAAAACAAATAGTAAGGTAGCCTAAAAATGCAGTTGAAACTCTTGATACGTGAGCTGTGTTTTACTTTGGTTGTTTTCTTAGAAAAAGAAAAAGATAAATGAAATGTGTCCTATGATATATTAAATTTTTTTTTTTTTTGGAACAGAGTCTTGATCTGTTGTCCAGGTTGGAGGACAGTGGCGTGAGCTCAGCTCACTGTAAACTCTGCATCCCGGATTCAAAGGATTCTCCTGCTTCAGCCTCCCCAAGTAGTTGGGACGACAGGAATACACCACCACACCCAGCTAATTTTTGTATTTTTTAGTAGAGATGAGGTTTCACCGTGTTGGCCAGGCTGGTCTCAAACTCCTGACCTCGTGATCCACCCTCCCTTGGCCTCCCAAAGTCCTGGGATTACAGGCCTGAGTCACTGCGCCCAGTGAGAATTCTTAAGTATGTATGACAGCTAGATGAGAATACTTTCGAGCCATAAATCAAAATCTCCTATATAAATTTTTAGCATTACTTCTTACCTCTTCAATACTATTAAGTTTCCCATGATCCTTTGTTTTATTTAGTGAACTTATAAATGAATGGGTTAGAATAATCATTTAAAATATTTGTTAAAAGTAATAAATATATCAGAGGTACGACAGAATCAAAATTAGGAAATGTGTGATCACACTTTTTTTCAATCATTTTATTCTTCTCAAATGCTGTAATATTCAAAGATTATTTGACATTTTTCTCAAAGTATTTTAATTTTGCTGTTTACTAATATTTTTGCTGGTTTCATTTCCATACAGGTCTAATCCAGGATTAGCAAAATATTTACACTAATACTCACTTTGAAAACCAAAATAGAAAAGTACACAATCAAATCAATTTGTTTAAAACTGCTCAAGTATGAACAAAGTAACATTTTATGGTTTGGAGAGAAAAATAAAGTTTATACACCCTGTATTTGGAAACAATGTGAACACAAAGTTAACATACAGTGGTTCTCAGGTGTTTCAGGACTCCCCCTAACCCCACGCCCTCACTCCAAAAGGGTATCAAAATCTGAGGATGCTCAAGTTCCCCATATAAAATGGCATAGTATTTGCACATCCTCCTGTATACATTAAATCATCTCTAGATTAGTTTGAATCATCTCTAGATAATACTCAATACAAGGTAAATGCTATGTAAACAGTTGATATACTGTATCTCTATTTGTATTAATTTTTATTGCTACTTCTTTATTTTTTATTTTTCCAAATATTTTGATATATGATTGGTTGAATCAAAGGATGCATAACCTGTGAATATGGAAGACTGACTCTGCTTTTATGGAATGTGCAGGTTACACTTCTTAAACTTTGAAGATTAATGAGATAGAATGTGAACCAAGCTCCATTCCTTGATAACTGTGGGTGCTACCGCAAATTACTTAAGTTCTGTGTCAATTTTCTGTAGTGTGAAATGGGAATAGCAATGCTTCCAAACTTAAGGGGACAATATGGGAATTTAGTGAATTTATTAAATCAGAGTACCCTGTACACAAAGCACCCTTAATCAATATATTCTCATGTATGATTTAATTATTAGTGGTAATATGTTAAATTATTAAACTAGAAGTATAAATGAGACTCCTTGCATTTTTATGGCATGGAATTAGCTGTGACTTATAACTCTCTCACTTACTTGCTATCTGATCTTAGAAAATTAACCAAATCTGAGGGAGCCTTGTTTCTCAGTTGTAAAGCAGTGCTACGATAATATCTGTTTTACAGTACAAGATTATTGGGCACGAAATATTATTTGTGAACTGAACATCGGTATGAAATATAATTTGCATACCACATGTCCACTAATGAATCTTAGTTATCATTAGCATTTGTTTTAGTAAAGAAGAATGCTCACTGTCCAAATTTTTCATGCCCACAAAGTTCATAAATACTTTCTTGTTTAACTAAAACATTTAGATCACTGGATGGGAGGGTAACTAGGAGGCAAAGAGAAGGAAAAAACGTCACTATAGTAATTTTACAATGATTATTGTTGGTTCCTGTAAATAGACAATTATTTTCCTCATTTTTGCCCTCCTTCCACTTTCCGCATCCTTAAGTCTATTCTTTTTTTCTAATTTGCTGTCTTCATTTTTTACTCTCTCTCCTCCTCCTCCTATTTTTTTAAAAAATTATTTTCAGGTACAGAGATTTTATCACTTTACAACACCTTGTCATTCTGGAGACATACAAAACACCCTGCTTATTTCATTGTGGCCTTAGTTTTATTCCCTTCTTCATTCAGTATGAAGTAAATTTAACCCAGAGCAGTATCTTAGTCTGTGTGGCCTGCCACAACAAAATGCCATAGATTTGGTAGCTTATAAATAACAGAAATTTATTTCTTACAGTTTCGAAGTCTGAGAAACCCAAGATCAAGTCATGGCAAATTTCACATCTTTTTAATGAATGGAATCTTCTTGCTAAGTCCTCACAGGTGGAGGGGATGAACAGGATCCCTTGGCACTTCTTTATAAGAGCACTAATTCCACTCATGAGGGTCCCGTCCTTATAATTTAATCAGTACCAGATACCCAAAGGCCTTTCATAATACTATTGTATTGGTGACTAGGTTTTAACATATGAATTTGAAGTGGACACAAACATTCAAATCATAATAGTATTTTTGTTTCAAATTTTGTTATGTTGTAAATTGAAGTCAGTAAGCATAATAATAAATTTAAAATGTATTTACCTCAGTTATTCCTAGATTGTTATTAAAATAGATGCTAAACGGAGTGCCATAAAACAATTTGCAAAAATACTATGATATCATTTATCTTGCTACCTGATTTATCTAACAAAATTTCCATACTTCCACATACTTGCACCATCTAACAGATGAAAATGCATTGTACAAGGCAATTATACTTTCAAAATTCTGCTAGACCAAAACACATATATAGAGCAATCTAGAAAAAAAAGAGCACTCAGCAGAGACATATATTTGTTTATATTGAATGCTTATAAATAATAATATTGTTAGGTAAACAAAAGTTTTGTTGAATAGTGTTGGAGAAAATTGGCACAATATATTGAGAAAAAGCAGGATTTTTTCACATCACTTAATATTGTTTTGTTCCTGTGATAATTTTAAAACATTAAAAATACATATATGTAACCTAAATATTTTTTCATGTTAAGTGCTTTTCATGTTATTTAAAGTTTCAAAAATAATGTAATTTCTGAGGTTTTGTAAACATTTCATTTTAAATTGAAACTACTATATCACTTTTTAAAATGTACCCATTAGGATAGAAGTAATGTTAGGACTTAATATCCACTTTTCTACAATTAGAAAAATTCTGTAGCCGGGCGGAGGGGCTCATGCCTGTAATCCCAGCACTTTGGGAGACTGAGGCGGGTGAATCACCTGGGGTCAGGAATTCGAGACCAGCCTGACCGATATGGTGAAACCCTGTCTCTGTTAAATACAAAAATTAGCCAGGCGTGGTGGCGAGCATCTGTGGTCCCAGCTACTCGGGAGGCTGAGGCAGGAGAATCGCCTGAACCCGGGAAGCAGAGTTTGCAATGAGCCGAGATCGCGCCACTGCACTCCAGCCTGTGCGACACTTTTCCTAGAGTGACAGACAGTTAACTGAACAACTTTGATGTTTCATGCTAAAAATCAAATAGTAATTTGTTATTAAAATATTTTAATGACCTATCAGCCACCAACTTGACTTGATCATTCCTGAGTTTTCTTTAAAGGAAATAATTGGAGTCTGGGTGCCGTGGCTCACGCCTATAATCCCAGCACTTTGGGAGGCTGAGGCAGGTGGATCACCTGAGGTCGGGAGTTCAAGACCAGCCTGACCAAAATGGAGAAACTCCGTCTCTACTAAAAATACAAAACTAGCCGGGTATGGTGGCACATGCCTGTAATCCCAGCTACTCAAGAGGTTGAGGCAAGAGAATCGCTTGAACCCAGGAGGCGGAGGTTGCGGTGAGCCAAGATCGCGCCACTGCACTCCAGCCTGGGTGATAAGAGCGAAAGTCCGTCTCAAAAATAAATAAATAAATAAATTAAATAAAAAATAATTGGAAACTCTTTTACTTACAAAATGATTTAAAAGTTACTCATTTAAGCGATTCGTTTTCTCAACTTCTGGGACATAGATTAAACTAGAATTCTTTATTTTTTTTAACTAAATCACATATATGTGACTATATATATTATATGACTGAATATATAACAGATTTTCATTGTTCACGATAGTCACGCTATATAAAGACACTGAAACCCTTAATTAACAAATAAATATAAAGTCCTTTTTCCTAGAGAAAGGCAACACTGGATTCCTGAGTACCGCTGGCCATGACACGTTCATCAACTGATCAATACGAAGCTTTGTTTTCCCTGTGTTTCATTTAAAACTACCTTCTTTGATATATATTTGTTACAAGTAATAAATTTCATTGTCTTTGCGTGAATTAAGACCAGAGGTTTTGGAGGCCATTTGCATAATGCAGGTTTTTTTGCCAACGTTCTTATGAAACATTCCAGTCTTGTCAACATTAAAAACCTGCTTTTCTACATAATCCTGTATAACACGTAGCAGTTATTTCAGACATTCTTTATCAGCTTCCCGAAGTGCAGAACCTATCTCACCCGCAAGCATAAAATTGCTCAAACCCCATCACCTTTTAAAACATGCAAGCAAGCCAACACCAGCCGGGAAGTGTTTAACGTTTTCCTGACCCGGGTTAATGAAACCATAAATTTCTTTGCTTTCCAGCCTCACAACAATGTCTACCACATAAAAAAAAAAAAAAAAAAAAAAAAAAAATCAGTCATCATCTCACGAATCAACAAATTCAGCTTTTGTTCTATCTTTTCCATAGCTTCATTGCGTGCTGTGGAAGTCACATTAGCACTTTCTGGAATGGCCTCACATACAGATCAACAAATCTGTTGAACTTTCATACACTCTTCCTTTTTCTGGTAGTAACATATTACTGATTCATTAACATTGAACTTACGACCAGCAGCACGACGATTCATGTATGCATGAAACTAATCTAACACATGTATTTTCTCTCTAAAGCACATCGCCGCCTTCTTGCACTTAGGAACACTACACAGTGCTTCAGCACTCTACTTGGGGCCGTTATAAACGGGGAACGCATTAACAAAAATGATAAAAATATGAAGAAAAAGGTGACATTAAGTAGACTGTGAAAAGGATGCCGGTTTGCGGTCTGAGAGTCGAGACAAAAGGGCACGGCTTGTTTTGACTCAGCACAGAACATGTTCCTGGAGTGACTCAAGTATTTCGCTGCGGAGCCCGTGCCCACAAATGACCTTGAAAGTGCTGAGAATTTTGATTTTGGGGTTACGAACAAACTATAAATTTTTGCTAGCAGGTAAATTCACAAATCCAGAATCCACAAATAATAAGGCTCAACTATTTTTGTGAGTTTGTGTGCTGTGTGTGTGTGGTGTGTGTGCTTGCATATTTATTTATATGAATATAGTGTTTGGATATTTTGTTAAATAAGACAGCTGGACAAAGTTTTTTATAGTATTTTTGCAAATTAATTTATGGCACTCACCTTTAGGATCTATGTTTTAAATAACAGTCTAAGCTATAGCATAAGTGGCTGCTTAACATTTTGATCAGCTAGTTAATTACTTTTCAGAGTGGTCGTACCATTTTCCAACTCCACCAGCCGTGTATGAAAGTTCAAGTTACCACACATCCTCAATAACATTTGCTATTATCAGACCTTCTAGTGGAAGCCATTCTAGTGGGTATAAAATGGCATCTCATTGTAGTTTTAATAGTTTTAATATTTATCTCCCTGGATTACCTTGGCACTTCCCCCCCCCCCAAAAAAAAAGAAAAGAAAAAGCTGACTACGTATACATGTAGCAGTATTTCAAGACGGTTTTCCATTACTCTATTTGAGTATTCATATGTCAACACCTCACTGTTTTTATTACTTTGGGTTTGCTTTGCAGCAATTCACTGAGAAGAGGAAAATCTGGGTATCTCCGAAGGTCGTTTTGTGTTCTTCTATCTGGCAGTTTAGCAATAAAGTTATTGAACTAGACTGAGTCAGTGACAGGCAGACATAAAGGATTTGGCTGATAGCAGCATTCCTGGCACAGAAGACTGGATTCAGGTCTTAGATATGCATAGATATGCAATCTCCTTAGCGCTATTCCTGGGTCTGGAGGTCCTCTGATACACTTGCCTTACTTGGATAGACTAGGTGTGCTCTAACCCATTTTAGGTTAGCGTATAAATATGTAATGCAGCGTGGGAAGGAGCTTATCCTTCCACAGAACTGTGCTAAGTCAGCTGTCAGTCCACTTTCAGAGACACTCACTGCTAAAGCCTCAGCGGCGCTCAGTCTATGCTGTGGAATGGGAGCTGAGGATGTTGCATGCACTCCACTATTTCACTACGTGTGAGTTTCCTTGATTACCTATCTATTGTATCCACAGCATGTCAAACTAAATGACGGTGCCTTTCATCTCCTTGTACAATAGTGTTGAAGTCAGATAATATAAGGCCAACATCCAACATCCTTTTTAAAAAGGCATTTCTAGGTACTTAGCATTTCCACATATATGTTTATATTCTGCTTTTTGTTCTTTATGAATTCCTACTAAATATTCCAGTGGAATTGCATTGAATCTCTCAGTCAATTGAGGGATAATGGACATTTGAATATAACTGTCTTACTGTTTTTGAAGATGGAATACCATTCCACTTATGTATATCTTATTGGTTACCACTTTAACCAGTTTGTATGATTTATTATAGTTTTGTTAAATGTCTTCTAAATATTTTGTGTTTGATAATATCCTAAATTATTTTGATTTAATATAATTTTCCATGTTTTGTTTATATTGAAAAGATACAACTGATTTTTAAAAATTAACCATGTATCCTGTTACCTTGATAAATTCACATATTATTACTGACACTTCTTTCAGAGATTTCTACAGAAATGTTATGCAGACAATACTGTAATCTGTGAATAAATATTTATCTTACAAACTTTATGTCATGCATTTCTTTTCCTTGCCTTATTGCAATTCCTAAAATGCTCAGAAAGAGAACGAAGTGATGACTGCAGGTATCCGTAACTTGTTCTCTACTGGGGAGTGCTATGGGCTGAAGTACATTGTTCCCATAGTCATATGTTGATATGCTTTTTATCATATTGGTATTTGTTCTTGTATCAATTATTTTTCTATGATCACCTTAGCTTTACTATGCTCTTCCATTTCTAGTTTCCTATGAAATAATCTTAGCCAATCTCATCTTGGAGGCTGGAAAGAAAAAAAAAAAAGAATATTAGCCAGTTAGGTTAGGCCATTTTTCTACTATAGGCATTGACATTATAAATGTCCCTTCAAGCTATAGTTTAGCTGCATCGCCAAGATTTTGATGGCTTATATTTTTCTTTTCATATATCTCTTATAAGTCAAAATTAAACTTCTTAGAAATTCAATGTATTTTCTAAATTCAGTTATATTTTATTCTGTGATCTAGGAGTTATTTAGGTGAATGTTATTAAATACCCAAATATTTGGGAATTTTTCTGAAAATCTAATTTATCTTCACTTCTAATTTAATTCTGTTTTCATAAGAGGACATATGCCAAAAAATTTTCATCTTTTGGAATTTATTAAGATACTTATATTTTTATAACTCAATTTTACATAAGATATATTTATAAAAGATATATTTACATAAAAGAGAGATTGTCATAGTGAATGTTCGATGTACACTCGAAAGAATATGTACTCTGCACTTGTTTAAATTACTTGAATTTATAAATATCAATTGTCTCATAGTTGTTCACATATTCTATATTCCATTTTGCCTAATTCTATCATTTATAGAAATTACATTAAACAATATGTCTGTAATTTTGTAATGTTCCATTTCTCCCTTAGGAACTATCTGCTTTTGCTTGACATATTTTGAATTTTTTTTTTCTTAGGATTTCACAAATTTCAGATTGTTATCTCTTGCTGATCAACTGCTTATTTAATCATTATGAAGAGACTCTGTTTTCTCTATAAGCAATACTTCTTGTCTTAAAGTGTAACTTATCTGATATTAATATAGTCCTATCAGCTTTTTATAGTTTTTGGCTATTATTAATAAGTTAATACGAACTTTCGAGTACAAGCGTTCATGTGGATACATGTTCTTATCTCTCTTGGGTAAATACTTAGGGTTAGGTTTCTAGATGATATGGTTTGGCTTTGTCCTCACCCAAATTTCATCTTGAATTGTAGTTCCCATAGTCCCCATATGTCATGGGAGGGACCCAGTGGAAGGTAATTGAATCATGGGGGCAGGTTTTATCACGCTGTTCTCCTGAGAGTGAATAAGTCTCATGAGATGCAATGGTTTTATAAATAGCAGTTCCTCTGCACACTCTCTTGGTTGCCACCATATAAGACATGACTTTGCTCCTCCTTCACTTTCCATCATGATTATGAGGCCTCCCCTAGCCATGTGGAACTATGAGTGCATTAAACCTCCTTTTTCTTCATAATTACCGAGTCTTGAGTATTTCTTCATAGCAGCATGAAAATGGACTAATGCAATAAATTGGTACCGGGGTGGGGTACTGCTGTAAAGATACCCAAAAAATGTGGAAGCAACTTTGGAACTGGGTAACAGGCAGAGGTTGAAACAGTTTGGAAGGCTCAGAAGAAGATAGGAAAATGTGGGAAAGTTTGGAGCTTCCTAGAGACTTGGATGGCTCAGAAGACAGAAAGAAGCGAGAAAATTTGGAACTTCCTAAAGACTCGTTGAATGGCTCTAACCAAAATGCTGATAGCAATATGGACAAGAAGGTCCAAGCTGAGGTGGTCTCAGATGGAGATGAGGAACTTGTTGGGAACTGGAGTAAAAGTCACTCTTGCTATGTGAAGAGACTGGTGGCATTTCACCCCTGCCCTAGAAATCTGTGGCACTTTCAACTTGAGAGAGATGATTTAGTGTATCTGGCAGAAGAAATTTCTAAGCAGCAAAGTGTTTAAGAGGAAACAATAAAGGCATAATAAAATGCAGCCTGATGATGTAATAGAAGAGAAAAAGCCATTTTCTGGAGAGAAATTCAAGCTGGCTGCAGAAATTTGTGTAAGTAACAAGGAGCAGAATGTTAATCACCAAGATAATGGGGAAAATATCTCCAGGGTATATCAGAGACCTTCATGACAGCCTTTCCCATCACAGGCCTGGGGACTAGGAAGAAAAAGTGGTTTCTTGGTGTGGGTCCAGGGCCCTCCTGCTGTGTGCAGACTTGGGAGTTGATGCTCTGTGTCCCAGCCACTCTAGCTGTGTCTAAATTGGGCCAATGTACAACTCAGGCCATGACTTCAGAGGTTGCAAGCCCTAAGCCTTGGCAATTTCCACATGGTGTTGAATGTGTAGAGGTACAGAAATCAATAATTGAGGTTTGGGAACCTCCATCTATATTTCAAAGGTTCTATGGAAATGCCTGGATGTTCAGGCAAAAGTTTACTGCATGGGTGGAGCCCTCATGGAGAACCTCTGCTATGGCAATGCAGAAGGGAAATGTGGGGTGGGTGCTCCCACACAGAATCCCCACTAGGGCACTGCCTGTTGGAGCTGTGAGAAGAGGGCCACCATCCTCCAGACTGCAGGATGGTAGATCCACCAGCAGCTTGCACTATGCAACTGGAAAAACCACAGACACTCAACATCAGCCTGTGAAAACAGCCAGGAGGGGAGCTGTATGCTGCAAAGCCAGAGGCAGAGTTGCTCAAGGCCATGGGAGCCCACCTCTTGCATGAGCATGACCTGGATGTGAGACATGGAGTCAAAGGAGAACATTTTGAAACTTTAAGGTACATAGGTGGAAGGGACTTACTTGTCTCAGAAGAGACTTTGGACTTGGACTTTTGGGTTAGTGCTGGAATGAGTTAAGATTTTGAGAGACTGTTGGAAAGGCATTATTGTGTTTTGAAATGTGAGGACATGAGATTTGGGAGGGGCTGCAGCCAGAATAATACGGTTTGGCTGTGTCCCCACCCAAATCTCATCTTGCATTGTAGTTTTCCATAATTCCCACGTGTCATGGGAGGGACCAAATGGGACGCAATTGAATCATGGTGGTGGGTTTTTCCCATGGCTGTTCTCCTGATAGTGAATAAGTCTCATGAGCTCTGATGGTTTGTACTTCCCATTTTACATTTTACACTTTATACTTTATATGCACTGTACTTTGTTCTATTTTTTCATTTCTTTCTTCTACATACTATATAAATCTCATCTTTCAATGCTGTTATAGCTCTCTTGCCATTTCCCATTAAAGAAATCAATGCATAAAAAATTGTGTATTTGCAATTTCTGATACTCTTCTTGTTTTTTACCTGGTACCATTCTCTTTCAACTTAAAGTACATTCTTTAGCATTTCTCCCAATACAGGTCTGTGGCCACAAAACTTCACTATTTATTTAACTGTAAAGGTATTTACTTCTAATTTTAAGAAAACTTTTCCTGGATTCTGTGCTGAAAACTTTTCTTTCAGCATTGGAGAGACATTGGCTTCAGTTGTGTCTGATGAATGTTATCACTCATTTCAGTATTATTCTGTTTGTAATAATTCTTTTGTTCTCTAGCTATTTTCAAAATTTGTCATATGTCTCAGCAGTTTTAACATGATGTGATTTTCTTGGTATTTATTCTGCCTGCAATCTGCTGGTATGGGTCTGTAATTAGGTGTTTCCATCACAATGGAAAAATAACAAATGTTCATTTTTAATTTAAATACTTTTTCCATTCCAATCTCACAGTTCTCTTTTTTCTGAGGCTCCAACTATAAGCCATGTTAGAACTTAACTGGTAACCCGTTCTTCAATCTTATAAAGAATATGTTGAGATTAGGTCATTTTTACTGATAGACCTTGAAGTTCACTCTCCATTTATTCAGTTCTTTCCAGTCTGCTGTTAACAACATGCAGTGAATTTCTTATTTTGATTTTTGTACTTTTCCATTCTAAATTCTGTGTCAGATTATTTTTTCATTTGTTCCATTTATTCCTTGCATTTTCCAAACTATTAATTTATTAAGGCTGCATTTTCCTTTAATCCTTCAAAATATTTAAGACAGATGTTTGAGAGTTCTTGTCTCTAAACCCGTCATATGAGCCGTCTTGCAACTGGTTTCTATATTCTTCTTTTTATCTTGACCGCATAAGATATTTTTGCTTGGTATAGCATTGTAGGTTGGCATGTTGCTTTTTTCAACAATTTCAAGATATCTCTCCACTCTCTTTAGGCTTACATAGTTTCTGAAAAACAAAACAAAACAAAGCGAAGCTATTTACATTGTTATCTTGTTTCCTCTGTAGGAAATGTTCCTTTTTCCTTAGATGCCGTCAAGGTTTTTTCTTAACATTTTTCAGCAAACTGTCTGTGATTTTTTTCTTTATAAAATATTTCTTTTATTTTGTATTTACCTTGTTAGAGTTATCTAAACTTCTCTTATCTGTGGTTTGTAGTTTTTTATTTACTTTAGAAATTTTGTGCCATTATTTCTTCAATGAATTTATTTGCCTTTTCTTCTCCCTCTTCTCTCTATAAATACATGTACTTTTAAATTCTATGCCACAGCTCTTGAGTGTACTGTTTATTTTTTACAATTTTCTTGTTACATTTTATTTTGAATTGTTTGTACTATTCCTCTTTTAAGTCTGATGGAGTCTTTCCTCAGCTGTGATTAGTTTATTGGAGAGACTATTAAAGGAAATTTTTATCTATGATATAATATAGCTAATTCCAAATTCAAGACATTACATTTAGAAGAGCAGGTGAAACAGGTATACATTATTTATGCCTAGAAATGGGTATGATCCTTTCTTTGTCAGGCCGTTATTGTGCAGGGTTAGGTTAATATTGTTGGTTGTAAGACAGGCTTGTGTTTTGTAGGCTTGTGTTTTATCATTACCATTTTCTCAGTTCCCACAGACTTCACATTCATTTCTCTTTGCACTGTCGTTGTGTGTCCTAGAGCTCTGGAGAACTTCTCTTCTCATTTCCGCTCCGTTATTTCCCTCGTCTCTCACCTTGTTCCTGGATTTCTAATCACAGGATGTTCTCTCTCTCTTTCTCTTTGCTCTTGTCTCTCTCCCAATGGTGGATGCTGTTGCTATGTTTTTGATACTAGTTATGCTAATGCTACGCTTATGTCTGGGGTGGCAAGTTCTTGTCCCTCCTCATCCAGCCTCAGTCTTTGCATGGGCTGCATGCTTGGACCTCAGGAGTTCCGGCTTTTCAATGTTCCAACCTCTGCTCCACCCATGGCAGCCGAATTTTGTCTTGTATCTATTGTGGGTCTTTTTTTGTTGTTATTGTTTTGTTTTGTTTTTTTGAGATAGAGTCTCACTCTGTCACCCAAGGTGGAGGGCAGTGGCATGAACTCGTCACTGGAAACTCCACCTCCTGGGTTCAAGCAATTCTCCTGCCTCAGCCTCTCAAGTAGATGGGACTACAGGCGTGTACCACCATGCCTGGCTAATGTTTTTGTATGTTTTTTGTAGAGACAGGGTTTTACTATGCTGGCCAGGCTGGTCTCAAACTCCTGACATCAAATGATTCACCCTCCTCAGCTTCCCAAAGTTCTGGGATTACAGGCATAAACAACCGTGCTTGGCCTGTTGTGGGTCTTCCATATGAGAAAGTTATTCCCCTGTGCTCAGTGGTAGCGGAACACTGATTTGTATTCATGAAGACTTCAGAGCCTCATTTTTCTGCCTCACCCCTAAGGGCAGAGGATTTTGCATGTATGCTTCCCTAGAGCAGTGGATTTTTGCTTTGCCCTCAGGAGCATGGAGCAGGTTCTTCCCAACCCTTCCCTAGAGGCAGATGGGTTTGCTTCTATCCATATCTCTTGGGGCCTGTGTATGCAGAATCTGTCACTGCTTCATCAGGAGAGACAGAGAAAACAGTCTATATTCCTTTACTGCTCTCTAACAGCATAGTTTAATTCTTAAAAATATCTGTAATAGCTGATTTATTCTACTTGTCTGTCACCCCAGCATTCCGAGCCATTTTGCAAACAGTTTCTGTTTTCTTCATTTTCTTTTCTTGACTACATATTTTTGCTTGGTATAAAGTTATCTTTCCTAAGAACACTAAGGAGACTCTATTCAGTCTTCTCCTCTGTCAATTAAGATTGCCATTAAAAATCTATTTCTGCATTATTGAGATTTCTCAAAGAACTAAAAGTAGATCTACCATTCCATTCAGCAGTCCTGCTACTGAGTATCTACCCAAAGGAGAAGAAGTCATTATATCAAAAAGATATCTACTTGCTTATGC
The DNA here is from genome assembly GCF_009764315.1 of Trachypithecus francoisi. Taxonomy (NCBI): domain Eukaryota; kingdom Metazoa; phylum Chordata; class Mammalia; order Primates; family Cercopithecidae; genus Trachypithecus; species Trachypithecus francoisi. Next base: position 171,837,895 of record NW_022681454.1, on the reverse strand, counting down.
TTATCATAGCACAATTCACAATTGCAAAGATTTAAAGTCAACCTAGGTGACCATCAACTGATAAGTGGATAAGAAAATGTACTCTATCTATCTATCTATCTATCCATCTATCTATCTACTATAAAATACTGCTCAGCCATAAAAAAAAAAGAATGAAATCATGTCTTTTGCACCAGCCCAGGTTGGAACTGGAGGCCATTATCCTAAGTGAAGTAATTCAGGCATGGAAAGCCAAATACCGCATATTCTCACTTACAAGTGGGAGTTAAGCTATGCATATGTAAAGGCATACAGGATACTCTAATGGGCATTGGAAGAGATTTAGAAGGGAGGAAGGTACGAGGGAAGTAAGGGATGAAAGCTACCTATTAAGAATACTGAATACTATGTGGGTGACAGGTAAACTCAAAGCCCATACTGCACTACTATACAATTCATCCCGGTAACCATAAAACAGTTGTACCCCTAAAGCTATTAATTTTTTAAATTTAAATCTATTTCTATTAAAAATCTAGTAGAGGTAAGTGAAGAATAATTTGTGATTAAATATACTTTCGTCTTGTGTCTGGGGATCCCAATCATTGTAAACTAGTATTCAGCCCTACTGCTTCCCTTTAGAATATTGTTTGTTTTTTGTATGTTTGTTTTATTCCTTTGGTTTGGCTTTTTGCAGATTTCTGGCTGTGCCCTGCCAAAAGTAGAACAGTTCATACATCTTGTGTTCTTGGAAAGAGCTTAACATTCCTTGGAATAGAGTCCGCTTAGCAGACTTGTAACTTCAACACGTTGGCTGGATTAAAATAATTATATTTTGTATATTATCTCACTGTTTCTCATTTTTAGTTTGAGAGTGATGTTTGTTTGCAGGTTTCTATACTCAGAGTGAAAGGAGGACACTTGTCCTGTGTATTGAATGGAATTTCATTTTAAATAAAATAAGGTGTTGCTTTACACAGCCAATATTTCTTTAGATTTTCTCTACATGTCTGTGCTTTTTATTAACATTTTCATGCTTTTTAACTTGATCAATACCACTGAATATTCCTGTAATTGTGAGTTCTCTGCTAATAAATTATCTACTTTGGACTTTACTACAAATGCCTTTGAACTTTTCTCTATGTTTTGTTTCCAGAAGGTCTATGCTGGATGTACTTAAGCGTTGATTCTCTTCAGGGCAGTTCTCAAATCTAAGGGTTTTGGCATTTCTTCAGTTTGCAATGTTAATTTGTCATTGTCACTTCTTCCCTTCTTCTCTTCTCCCATCTGTGATTTACTAATCTGCACATTAGTTTCTATTAATAGGTTCCCATAGAATTTGTAAGTGCTCTTTGTGTCTTCCATTCATTTTGTTCATCAACCTGGATATCATCTATGAATTTGTCTTTTTTTTTGAGACGGAGTCTCGCTCTGTCACCCAGGCTGGAGTGCAGTGGCCGGATCTCAGCTCACTGCAAGCTCCGCCTCCCGGGTTCACGCTATTCTCCTGCCTCAGCCTCCCGAGTAGCTGGGACTACAGGCGCCCGCCACCTCGCCCGGCTAGTTTTTTTTTTTGTTTTTTTTTTTGTTTTTTTAGTAGAGACGGGGTTTCACGGTGTTAGCCAGGATTGTCTCGATCTCCTGACCTCGTGATCCGCCCGTCTCGGCCTCCCACTCATCCTTTTTTTCTTGTTCCTCTTAAAATCCTAGTCCTATGGTTTAGCTCTTCAGGAAGCCAAATGAAGCAGTTGGAGGTTGGATAAACCCCCCCTTCCTTAAAGTTCCTTGATGCTGATCTTCAAATTTTGTCTATCTCCAAGTAGCTGACAGAAATCTATGAACAGCTTTTGGTCTTTTCAGCTGCTTTTTCCAGAATAAACAAACAGTTCCAGATGAAAAGATATCCTAATCGATGGGCAACAAATATTTTTCCAAGAACAATCATACATATTTTCCAATATTTAAGGAAAAGAAAAGAAGCAAATAATTTTAAGAAGTTCAATTATTTCCATTCTTATTTATATTTCTGCTGATAGTTATCAGCTCGTATATTATTGTTAGTTAAACTCTACAGATGGGTTATGAGTAAAGGAAGCGAATATCTCATTTATATAGAGAAATAGGAATTTCTTTCTATGAAAGTGATATTGTTATTCTTACTATTATCATTATTTTTCACTTTTAGAAAGTCAGTCACATACTGAGTGTATATTACAGATTGTTATATTCTTTGCCGTGCGATACTATGTTAATACAGTTTTGTGATTGTAATAATGTGCCCTAAGAGAATTCTGAAGATTTGCATTTGTATGTCTGTGCTTTTCAGAACCATTTCCACCATTGCCAGTGCTCTTTCCATCACTTTAATAAAGTAATAGCATCTTTATGGCATCATTTTCCATGAAGATCTCCTTACCCATATTTTTGGACAAAATATGTTTGATCCTCTGCAATTCCCCTATTGTTTTTGAGTGGTATAGCTTTCCTATAAAAATGTGTCTGGCACTTACCTCATGGAAGTGTTCTTAATTTCCACTTACAAGTTCTTTATTTTACGTGTAACTTGGTTTGCAAAACAACAAATGACTTAATTTACAATGATAAGATTTTGAGATAAGCAAATATGCCATGTCTTCAAAATATTCTCCATGATCCTCCAAAGCAGACTATTGTCCTAGTATGCCTCTGTGTAAAGTTAGTTTTGATATTCATGAACTTGCATTATGTCATTATCATCATAATCTAAGACTTTCTATGAACTTGCATTATGTCATTTGCATCATACTCTAAGATTTTCTATAATAATCAATATTTTTTTGCAATTGATTAAAAATTATTGAGGACATTATGACTTTTTCATAAGTGAATTTGAAGCAAATAACTGAATATTTGGCTACACCAATAAAGTAATTTAGAATTGTGATTGTGAATGTTAATTATTTTAATATTTCATGTAAGATACATACAATAGTTATGCCAGCATGTATTGTAGCATATGAAAGACACAGGTGAAGTTAAATCAGGTAGTTTTAATACAAGGCACTAGGAAATAACTGGCCTTAAAGGTCATGTGTATATCTTTTCTGTATTTAAAGAAGAAGATTAACATAGCAAATATAAGAAAGTCTACTTAGAATTACATAAAATTCTGAAAAATATTATTATCAGATTTGTTAAGAAGTGAGACATTGTGTCTGAAGAATATTTAATGTTGAATAGGGGTATATAACTATTCCACGGAATGAAATTAAAAATTTCAATTTGATTAAAACTACTGATCACCACCCTTCTAAGTGTGAATACACAAAGACATACACCATTTTTCAGATAACTATATATTATTCATGGAATTAAGAACTTACACTTTTTATACTTTTTGTATTCCTTAGGAACATTACAGATAATTTTTCTTAGCTGTGCTAATGTTGCAAAAACTTTAAGAGTGTGTCTTCTGTAAAACTAAACTTTTGGCATAACATTGTTAAAAAAAATTACTATTTTTTTGCTGACCTGGTACTATAAGAACTATATTGTCCCAGGGCTTTCTGTAGTGTCATTTATATTTGAGATTATTGGTTTTCTTAAAATACAAGAGGTATATGAATTATTTAACTTTGGTTTCATCTGTGTTCTTCATGAACATATTTCATGAAAATAAACATGCAATTGTTGCCTCGTTCATTAATAAATAGAACCCAGTGGGCCACAAATACGCCACTTGTATTATATACTTTTAATACATTGACTGTTCACATTGTTGTAAAATATGTATAGTGCTTTATGATAAAAGTAACATTAATATTCAAATATAAATCCAATTAATGTTTACAGATAAAGTAAAACATGATAAAAATTTTACAAGTAGGAAATCATCTGTGTATACATACAGTATCTGTGACCAGTATAAGAAAATAAAATTTAATTTTTTAATTATACTAAAAAATCTAAGGTTATACTTGATGTTATTTCAAACATCAGCTTTCCTTTGTCTAGCTTATTTTTTATTTTTGTGTTCTTATTTCTTCATTTACATAAGAAATAATCTCTTGAACATATAAACGTCTGATGCAAAGAAATCCTCCACTAATTCAACCTTAAAATGTAATTGCAAAATAATACAATATTTCTCCTATTCCTTAAAAGGGATGTTTACTATTTTACATTTTGCCTTATTTGACTAAATTTGCCCTGTATTCATCAGTAAAACTAAATTGGAAAGTCACTTGCTTAGTACTCCTAAAAATTAGTATGAGCTAGAGAAATTAATGTTGAGTGCAGAAGCATTTACTAAAAACACTGAAAGGTCATGATAATGGATAAAAAAAGTTTGGTCAGAGTGTGGCATATCAAATTGATAAATGGAAATGGGCTGTCCTGAGTACAGAAAATAAGGAACTGTGTTATCTAAAATGTAAAACTAATATTTAAAATTAGTGAAAAGATGACCTGCTTTTTACTATCGGTATTTGTTGGCAATTTTAAACATCAGTGATAAAATACTCCTTCCTAAAAAACAAGTTAGTGAATCTATATTCTAAATAATCATGGCAGTTACTGGTGTAGATTTCAAATGTATATAAATATATACATATTTGCAAATTAGGTCATATTTTAATTTTTAAATAAAAGCCTTTCTATTTAATAAATATTGATTGCATTCTATAAAGAACATTACTGTACAGTGAGCCTCTCACACATGGACTTCTGCTCATAGCTCAGAAACTTTCAAGTTTACTTTGGACAAAGTTTCTGTTTCCAACCCCAATGTTATTACGTATTCCTGACTAGTAAAGTACATTTAAAGTAAATAATGAGAGTGTAATTCTTGTGTAAGCAAAATCCAAAACTTGACTTATTTCAATTCTGTCATGTCTTTGAATACCAGGAGAAACAATGAGTCTGGCTTAACAAAGGTGCTGGTCATAACAAATGTAGTAAGAGAGCTATTTTGAATTGGCTTCTTTGTCCAAATATAGTGCAAAAACAATCAAAGTAAAATAATATTAATGCACCCGTAGTCTATTGAATAACATAAAAATCTGTGTGTTCATCAGGTAATAAAGGAACAAATAAATCGAGGAGGAAAGGAGATTTCTTTCTTAAAGTAGAATTCCAACCACTGAATACTATATAGAGGGAATAGTGAAGTTGGAACATCACCATGTGCAACATTCAAAGACTTAACTCAGAAAAGAATCAATGAAGATTGTTAAAGCTAGTGGGTCAAATGTTGAAAGGAAACAGGGTTTTTATATAATAATCTCTAATTATTTCTTCCTGGGTACTTATTATGCAAAATTAGTTACACTACAGTTGAAAGACTGGGTGGATGATTTTTAGTCAAATTATGAGTGTTGACATAACCAAAAGGAAACACTGAGATAATGTCCCTTTTTATGTGATGCACTGATGTTTTGCTCACTGCTGTGATATCCCTATTAGCCAAATTATGTAGCTTTATCATTCAAAACAATGTACAGTACGCTGTGGGTTTAATACACGCTGAAGGCTAATACTTCTGAGAGGGCAGTAGGGCAGGTAAATGCTGTTGTTTTTGTTTTGCTATCTTACTGCATACATGTGTAACATATACAACAGGCAAAAGTCAAGGGAAGTTCAGAGAATGGAAGCATGCCTCCATTTCTGTGTTCATAAATTTATTATTGTGACAGATATTTTGCTTTTCTTCCATTTGTAATAGTTATCTTTAAAGATACTTACTACTTAACAAATGACTTGGATTAAATTGATTTCTTTTTAAATTCTTTATAATTAATTTATTATGCGGTTATTTTTATAACCTTATTTAAGTGATTGATTCACTTATTTTTCTCTCTAGTAAAATAATAAAAGTATTTTAGGGCTGCAAATGTTCCTTTACTTTCAGCATTGGCCGTGTCAGAAATATTATGTATAGTGCAATTATTTTACTTGGGCTTTTGAAAAGTCAGTAATTGCAGCTTAGTAAACTGTTAGGAAAGCAAACTACCTAGGAGAGTGTTTTGTTTGGCATTTAATTTCTCATTGATTAATTTATTTAAATGGCCTTTTCTTAATGGTTTCAAATTTTATTGTTTTGTGAAATTTCATATACGGTAAAATTGATCTTTTTTTTTGATGTTTCATAGCTAGAAGACAAACCATCATTTAATTGCATGAAAGTTTTGTGGAGATGTATATACATGCACTTGCACACAAACACATGCATTAGTACATATATATACATCTACACGTGTTAATGTGTGTTTGTGTGTGTATACATATATACACAGACATGCATATTCTAATGACTTGATAAAATATTATTCAGATATTCTCAATTCTTGTTTATTATTTAAATTTCTGAACAAATGAGTGAGAATCTATCTTAAAGTTCTCCTAATACTGTTACATTTTGCTTTTTTATTTTTTAATACCAGTATTCTTCATACATTTTATATAAAACACTGGATGCATTAACTGGATGCATAAGCAGTTATTACTAACATTTTTTTTTCTCCATGAATGTATCAAAATCTTTTTTACCAAGAGTAGTCATATTGTTTGCTTGGCTTTTTTATGTTATGTGCTAATGTTGTGTTTCTCCCTTCCTTGATGGGTAAGACCTGACTTACCACCACATTGAAAGGCTATTCATCTTCTTTGGACAACGAAGGTGATTTTCTGCTGCCTCTTGCTGGAATAGGAAGAGAAAAAAATGGGAGGGAAGTAAAGCATCAAACTCCAACTAGAATAGCTGTCTAGAAATGCCAAGTTACTATATACATTTTCATTTCCCAAGAACAAGCAAATTCTGATATTACAAACCGAGAATTAGAGAAATCAAGAAGGTTCAGCACCCTAATAATAGAGTTCCGTAATCTGTGGGCTTTTTGGATAAAACAGTGACGTACAAGGAGTATGCACACAATATTTCTAATTTTATAATAATATTCATATGACATATTTTTTAAAGTACAATGTAGATCATTGAGAATTAACAAGTTTTGTTGTTGTTGTTGCTGTTTTTGAGACGGAGTCTCGCTCAGTTGCCCAGGCTGGAGTGCAGTGGCGAGATGTCGGCTCACTGCAAGCTCCACCTCCTGGGTTCACGCCATTCTCCTGCCTCAGTCTCCCGAGTAGCTGGGACTACAGGCACCCGCCACCTCACCCGGCTAATTTTTTGCATTTTTAGTAGAGTCGGGGTTTCACCGTGTTAGCCAGGATGGTCTCGATCTCCTGACCTCGTGATACACCCGCCTCGGCCTCCCAGAGTGCTGGGAGGCTCACAAGCGTGAGCCACCGCAAAGGGCTGAACATCTTTACTATTTTGAGAGACACTGAAATACTAAGCTTTCAAAGCAATTATAAATACATATGTTTCAAATAGTGTTATATAGTAGTCAATTCATTTTGATACTTGAAATGACATCAAAATGTAATTAAAGAAATAGTATGTCCAAACCACATTTTTTCTTTTAAATTTATTGGATTAAATGGAATAGCCTGATTTATTACATTTCTTCCACAGATACTGAAAAAAATGCCTACATACTAAGTTCACAAATAGGATGCTTCTAAATTTTCCATTATATTGTATGTTCAATAATTGACTCTTTTATTAATAGAGAATGAAGTTTATAATAATCTATTATTTTGCCTTCAGTATAATTGGGTTCTATTAATCATAAACCTATATATTGTTTATGGAAAGATATCTCTGATACTGATTTTGCAAAATTATGACAGTGAGATAAATCTGACATAGGAAATGTGTGACAATGGAAGAAGTCTGATATAACTGGCTCTATCTTGCTTCTTGCCTCCAAGTTGCCCTTGTTCATGCCTGGGCATAGGTCAAGCTAGCTTTGGAAGGAATTTAGGTCATAGTTTAACTTTGAAAGAAAGATGGTAACAGCCTATTCTTGCAACAAACTCCCTCCTTGCTTGGTGATCAGACTGCGTGTTTAAACCTAACAAACTATGCACAAGAATAGAAATTATGGCTCAGGAGTCATGCAGCCAGAGGCCACACCATTCCTATGCTCACTAATTGCTCCTATAAATAACATCACTATTGTAAACCTGAGAATGGAATTTGAGGTATTTTTCAGACCCTGCATTCTTGTGGACCAGCTGGCACCACTGAGACTAGAAACAGGCTCATCTGGTCTTGCGGCCCCATTCAGGAACTAAGTGCAAGAGGACAAGTTATTACTCCCTATGCTTTCATCCCAACCCAACAAATAAGGATTCTCTAATCACAACTCCCATCGCCAAATTATTATTAAAAATCCCTAGCCTCCAAATTTTCAGGGAGACTAATTTGAGTAAAGATAAACTCCTGTCCTCTCACTTAGTCGGCTGTATATTTATTACATTCTTTCTCTGTTGCAAAAGCCTGCTGTTCTCAGTACGTTAGCTTTTTGGGGCAGAGGGTAAGAGGAAATCTGGGCATTTATATCTCCTCATACAGTGCTTTCTTTCCAGGCTTAATTGAACATTGTAATCTCTGATACAATGATGGTTTTTTGTTTTTGTTTTTGTTTTTTTGAGACGGAGTTTCACTCTGTCGCCCAGGCTGGAGTGCAGTGGCCGGATCTCAGCTCACTGAAAGCTCCGCCTCCCGGGTTTACATCATTCTCCTGCCTCAGCCTCCCGCGTAGCTGGGACTACAGGCGCCACCACCTCGCCCAGCTAATTTTTTTTGTTGTTTTTTTAGTAGAGACTGGGTTTCACCGTGTTAGCCAGGGTGGTCTGGATCTCCTGACCTCGTGATCCGCCTGTCTCGGCCTCCCAAAGTGCTGGGATTATAGGCTTGAGCCACCGCCCCCGGCCTGTAATGATGTTTTAAGAAATTATTTGTCCAAGAAAAAAAATCTGTAAATAATTGTTCTTGAAACAGCTGTTTTCTTACAGAAGTTACTCTTATTTGAAAGCCATTTTCTCATGAGATAATTATTTTTCCATTTTCACTCACATTCATAGGGGGAAGCTAAATCTATGTTGTAATGTTCCAAAATCTCTAAGGAGAGGTAAAAACTTATAAAGTTTTGTGTGAATCAATAAAACAGATTTTGGGTTTTATTTTATTTTAGTGAAAACAACTGGATTTTACATTAACATGATAATTTTTATAGTTGTATCCTTTCTCAATCCTAGTACTACTCTTTTCACAATAAAATAGCAGTATTTTTAAATAGTAAGAATAATCCGTGATTTAAATATATCCTTCTGTTTATACTATAGGAAATGAATTTTTAAAAAGACTGGCCATAAGCAAAAAAACAAACAGAAAAAAACCAACACACATACAGAGATAACTTTATTATTCATTCTAAAATGCAATCAATCTGTTTGCTTAGCTTAAATACTGATATTAAGGAGGTAAAGCTAAGACAAAATGCTACATGCTACATTTAGCACAATAGTAAACAGAGTAGTGGCAAATGTTATTTTGATTTTTTAAAGATATAGTAATGCTTTTTCTTTCCATGTCTATTATTCACCCCCCTCTGTAATGAACTCCTATATATGTCATATTGATTTTTTTGAAAAAATTAATACTTGCTTAAAATTTTATTGTTAATGTAGGATATTTTGGAATACATTTATTCTATTCATTAGTCTGCTTTTCTTAGAGTCCTTTTCTTTTGTAAACTGGCCAAACTTCCAAAATTCTTTTTGCAGCTATATGGTGGATGTTATTGCTCCACGATACTTAACATATCTATCAGTTAAGCATATAACACTAGAATTAAATGTAATCATTTTAAAGACTCCCTGTCAACTTCACAATAGAGCAAGATTTAAAATGGGCATTTTATAAAGCAACATTTATAGAAATAGAGATTTTATTTGAACTCTATGTGTCTGCATATGTGTGTATTTTTGTGTATAGACATTGATAAAGCTCACTTAATAAAATCAGAATGATGGTAACTAATTCCTTCATACATTATCGTGCAGAAAATAAAAACATTTCAGAGCTCAGCCACTGATAATGATATTTGTATATCTGTTTTGTGAATGTTTCTATGTATATGGGCACAAATCTTCATATGTAAAATATTCTGAATAAAATACTTCTTTTCTTAACCTACTAAAATCAGGATTTCAATCACAATTTTATTTTCCAATGGGGTAAACGCGAATCTTAATTTACTTCAATGCTTACGTCCTATGGATCTTCTTTTTCTTCTATTAAAAATACCACTCAAATCTTTTAAGTTTAAGAGAAATTGTGTGTATTTTGGTGTGCCTACGTGTCTGTGGATATGTATATGCTTAGTAACATAATATTCCTGTCATATAGATATAGAAAAGAACATTTCAATCATTGTCATTGTCAGAATAAATGACTCTCTTTTTAGATGAAGGGCTTTTCTTTTCCAAGTTTTTTTTTTTTTTTTTTTTTTTTTTCAATCAACTGAGTTGCAATTAACACAGCAGCAGGACAAATTAGCAAAGGGTCTTTTAAACCAGAAGCGTACACATCTAAGCTGAGTTGCAGCTCTAGACTTCTTCATTTTGTAGGTGGAGGCTGGGTTAATTGCTTTTAATTAGTTTGTCTAATTACCCTAAGTAGGCCCAATATTTGTCTGTGTCTTGCTTGTACCAGGGACCTGAAAACCTCAAGGCAAAATTTATTTCAACACATTATTTCTCTCTGCAATTCCTTGCCCTTTTATTCTCCTAATTGGCTACTGATAACTGCTTCTATAACCCTATAGGACCAAAGAACATGGAGACACATATTCAGTGATTTCCACTGTATTTTTTCTCTTCACATTAGAAGAACATCTTTGTTTTTCCAGCATATGGCTCCCTATCAGAAAAGTCATTTCCCATGGTGGTATCTACTTGTTACTTCTTCCCTCTGAGGCCTCTTCCAACCACCCTATTTAACACTGACACCTACCCACCAACGTTCTACCTCTTTTTAAAAAATTTGCATAGCATTGATTGTTCTCTAGTAAGCCTTATTTTCACCTATTAATTATTTATTGTTTACCATTCATCTTCCCTCTCCGTATCTGAATTGAAGTTAAGAATTCTTTTCTAAAAATTTTATTCACTGTTAAATTCTAAGATCCCCCAAAATTCCCTGTCATACACATAGACTCAATAAAATTTAAGTGTATTATTGAATGAATCATTCCATATTTTGTTAAAAATCAAAGTGCTGTTATTTTACACCATCAACTTGTAGCTGTATTAAAAGATTATTGACTGCAGGGGAACTATGTCACTAGCCTGGAAGTTACAGTTACAGCTTCCACCTTACAAGCTGAATGGATACAGCTCGCAGTGATTGCCAAATGTTAGAGAAGAGTTAAAAATGTGTAAAGCTTTATTCTCACTCCTGTAATGCCCTTTAAAATTATAGGAGTTACTTATTTTCTAAAGATATGTTACTTATTTTTGAGAAGTTCAAAGGCAGCAAATAACATGACAATTTTTTTAAAAAAGTAAAAGGATGATATAACAATATGAGGAAAGATACTTTTTCTCTTTGAAGCGTGCACCTGATCCTTTATATGCCATGACAGACATTTAAATATATAAACCAATTGCTTCCACTGAAAGAATAATTTTAGAAGCACTTTATTATGTAATTAAAAGAAGATGATCAAGACAAGCTTTTTGAAATATTGATTGGGCAGCATTACGGTTAAATTTTTACCCTAACCAGGAGGAAGAGGAATATGTAACCAGGTCCTAAATTAAGTGCTGTAAAAAAATCTGTGCTAGAATTTATTTCTTAGTATCACTGGAATTGTTAAAAAAAAATACACTATTTTTTCTAGCTATATTACATTATTTTAAAAGTGCCACTCATTCTAATTTGGTTATTTTTTAATACTACATTTTCTTGTTAAGAATTTATTGTGATGATATAAACAATTAATTCCTTGTATTTCTGTAATTCCTGTGGAGTAAATGACAAAATGTTTTTTCCTCAGTTTTAGTTAAGATTCTTATCTGAAAAGTTAACTCACTAAATGATGTAACAGATAAATATGTTGCAAATTAGTTTCAGATACAAATCTCTGTAAATTATGAAACTAATATGATTTGTACCTTCTTTTTAATAGACATTTTTACAGCAGTTTTATGTTCACAGCAAAACTGAATAGAAAATACAGAGACTTCCTGTATACTACCTGCATAGACTCCATTATGAACATCCGCCACCAGAGTGGTCCGATTGTTACAATTGACGGACCTATACTGACACATCATTATCACTCAAAGTCCATAGTTAACAATAGGGTTCACTCTCCGTATTATATATTCTACGAGTTCGGAAAAAAAGTATAATGACATATAACTGCCATTGTGATATCATACAAAGTAGTTTAAACCTGCCTTAAAAATCCTTTGTATTCCACCAATTTATCCTTCCCTCTCACCTCCAACCCCTGACAACCACTGACCTTTTTACTGTCTCCATAGTTTTGCCTTAGAGTGTCAGATAGTTGGAATCACATAGCATGTGCCGTTTCAGATTGGCTCCTTTCACTTAGTAATGTGCATTTAAGTTACCTCCGTATCTTTTCATGGCTCGATAGCTCATTTCACTTTATTGTTCAATTATATTCCATTGTCGGGAGGTGCCAGTTTATTTTTCTCGTCATCTACTAAAGGATATCTTGGTTGCTTTCAGGTTTTGACAATTATGAATAAAGCTGTTGTAAACCTCTTTGTGTAGGTTTTAGTGTGGACGTAAGTTTTCAACTTATTTGGGTAAATACCGAGATGTGTGATTGCTAGATCACATGGCAAGAGTAGTTTTGCTTTATAAGAAACTGTCATGTTGAATTCCAAAGTCTCTACCATTTTGCCTTTGTGTCATCAGTGAATGAGAGTTGTTGTTGCTTCACCACCCCACCAGTGTTTGGTGCTGTCAGTCTTCTGGATATTGGCCATTCTAAGAGGTATGTGGCTGTATCTCGTTGTCATTTAAATTTACATTTCCCTAATGACATATAAAGTGGAGCAACTTTTCATATGCTTATCTGTCTTTTGTGTATTTTCATTTGTGATGTGTCTGTTAAGGTCCTTGGCCCATTTTCAAATCAGGTTTTTAATTTACTTATTGTTGACTTTTAAGAGTTTTATTGCTGATTCAGTTGTCAGGGCCCTGTATTGGTCTACTTATGGTTTCGATCTCTTCCTGATTCAGTCTTGGGAGAGTGTGTGCTTCCAGGAATTTATTCATTTCCTCTAGATGTTCTAATTTGTGTGCATAGACTTGTTCATAGTAGTCTTTGAGGATCTTAGGAAATTCTGTGGGATCAGATGTAATGTCATTTTGTCGTTTCTGATTGTACTTGTTTGGATCTTCTCTTTTGTCCTTGCTCAACTAGCCAGCAGTCTATCAATCTTTCCGTCAGGTTGCAACCCGAGCTGGGGTCCGAGGGGAGTCAGTGGATGGGTGGTGGGCAGCTGAAAAAACACTCGAGGAACCATAGGCAGGTGAGAAATGGCCTCCTCCAGAGTCAGCAGTAGAGTTATATTTTTCACAGACAACAGTGGCTCAAAGCCAGGTATGAGCTTACAAAAACAGGTTACATCAAAATGGCTACATAAATGTGATGACACAGTGCACAGGGTCTCGCACCTGCACTGTGTCATGCTGTACCGATGTCTGCCTCCACCTGCTCCTGACTGAAGCACACCCGTTTTCCTTACACTCTACTCCCTAGGCCAAGGGAGTTCTCCTTGTGGGGAGACTTGCCCACAGGGCAGAACCTTGGACCCAGAGGCCACAGCAGCAATACAGGGAGCAACAACGTACTAGTAATATTCCCACTATGCTGCTCATAATTATTAGGATACAGTATAGGCCAGAGCCCAGAGATGCCCACCCTGTCTGTAAGAGGTCATCAGCAAGGCTCCCAACCACCTTGATTTTCTGGGAAACTCCTTGCAAAGCTACTGATATGTTTTGTTGGTTGCCATGAATGAAGGTAAAACATTGCATTCCCAAAAGAGCACTGGTGCCACCTTGGGCAGCAGTTAATATGTCTAGGGCCATCTGGTTCTGCAGTACCACCTTATTGATTTGATCAGGCTCATCTGTCAACAAAATGAAGGCAACTACAGTGTAATTCAAGACTCCAGTAGTGTGCTCCGCAAGGGCCAAAACTTGCATTTCTACAGTTATGACACCTGCTCCAGGGGTGATTAATGCTAAGGTGTAGAGCCACCGGGAGCTCATCACACTCGCAAAAACGGGGAATGTAGCACCTCCCAGTTATGTGGGTGTCTAGGCAATGTTGGAATAACAGTGACAGGCACATAAGACCACCCCCTGGTACAGTGGTTAGTCCTGTTTGCTGGTAAATATGATGATCCCATGTCTCCACACACCTCTAAACTCCCAGGGGGCACAAAGTGCATTAGGGCCCAGCCTTGATGAGGCAGCCGATTCCACCATGCCTTTGCTGTGGTGCCATATGTTATATTGGTGAAGGCTATGCGCGATGTTACCCCAATGTTGCTCTATCCATCACGGTACCTGTGGTGGGGGCACCAAGTAACCAGCCCCATCCATCATAGATGCTATACTATAGGTCCTCCAGGAGGCAGGCATGCCATGGGTTTTGTAGCACCTCCTATCCAAAGTTTGTTATGTTCCAAACATTGGTCATAGTACCGTAAGTCTCTAACCATGTCCAGTTTTCCACAGAAGCTGGATGTATGTGCAAGGGCTAGCTGTCCAGAGCTGCTGCTAGAAGGGCAGTGTAGATCCAACAGTTGGAAACACTGGTCACCTCAGCGTAGGTGTGGGTCCAGTCCACAATGCTGTTGGAGCATGTCAATCTATGGTTGAAACAACAACTGGCAGGCACAGGTACTGACAGGGGTATATCATGCCCCTCAGGCAAAATACAGGCCAACTTTTCATCCTGGATAACAATGCAACTGCCAAGGGCTTCTGCCCTGGGCGATGGTACCATACCTTTTCAGCTCCCCATTGTTCCTTTGGGTCCTGTATCCATGCCAAAGTCACTGGGGAGCTCATAATAGGCCACAGAGACAATACATATGTTCCCCAGAGAAGGGTTCCTTCCCTGGTCATTCCCCTACGAACAGTCAATTGTAGAGGCCATATATTAAATACCTAAAGAGTGACATGGAAATCTTACTGTAGGCACTCCCCCAAGGGTCTATGATAGCCAACCATTGACAATGGGGGGCTATGTGGGTGCATAGCCAAAGCCAGGCTTTTTGTTCCCCTGCCTGTAGGCACAATGGGGCAGGCAACACCAGATTACCATTGGTCCTCATGCCTGGTCGGAAGAAGTCCTCCTTGGTGTGTGTCTGTAACTGGATGGGGGCAGTGGCTCAGTGTCACAGTGACTCCACCAGGTCTGAGCCACCTTTCTATGGCCATTCATTCATGTTTTGGAGCACGAGGTCCAACCTTGAACTCCAGCCCCACAAAGACCGGGGAGTAACATGCAACTGTAACCCATTTTTCAGGAGTCCGTTATATTACTCAATCATGCCAGTGGGTTGTGAGTTATATGGAATATGGAACCTCCACTTTATGTCCATTCATTGTGCCCACTATTATACCTGCTGTCCGGTAAGATGTGTTCCACTATCACTTTCCATGGTCAGGGGACGACCATATAAGGCACACAAGTGTTGCAGGGCCTGAATGGTATGCTGTTGTTCAGCCATCCTGCAAGGGTAGGCAAACAACAGACTGGTGGCCGTGTCTACAGTCTTCAGCACATGCGTATGCCCCTGCCACCTTGGAAGCGGCCTGATGCAGTCTGTTTGCCACCGAGTCAAGGGCATCTGCCCTACTGTCATTTGTTGTGTAACACTGGGCAGCTGTCTCCACCTGGGGGTATGCTGGTCACACACTGGACACTTCCAGCAGGCCTCCCAGATATCTTGCTTGGGCATGGACAGATCCCAATGCTTCTTGACTTACTGCATGAGTTTACCCCTTGCACGACCCAAATTTTGGTGCAGCTATGGGGCTACATCTCATGTAAGCTCTGACTCCAACCATCGGACCGTGGCTAAGGCACCTGCCTTATTACCGGGGGCAGCCAAAGGCACATGGCCTGACACATGATAAATAGTTACATCCTTTTGGTGATTCATGGGTGATCCATTGGTTATACCCATTTCCCATAGGCCTTGCCATATGGCCTGGCCCCAAATGGCCCGGTGGCCAACTAGCCAATTCTGTAACTTCCAGGTAGTTAACTGCAAGGTTAGGCCTCTATAAACTGCCCAGCTATTGGTGCAGATTACCATGGTGTCTCTTGCTTGGTGACCACCATCCACACTACCCTAAGCTCAGCCCATTGGCTACTTTGTCCACACCCAGTATCAAACCATATGATATCACTACTAGGCTGGACCATGACAGTGGTCCAGGCAGCAGTAACACTCCAGCTGGACCCATTTGTATACCATGCCCCATTGAGAATGGAGGGATGCCCTTCTAAAGGGTGATGACTCAGGGTTTAAGGGTGCCTCAGGCTGATCCATGGCCTTACCATGCATCAGGACTACAGGTCCCCTAACTTCTTGTAATTCTGCTGCTAAGGGGCTTATACTCAGAGTACTCTGCTGTTCTAAGTAGG
The DNA here is from genome assembly GCF_009764315.1 of Trachypithecus francoisi. NCBI lineage: Eukaryota > Metazoa > Chordata > Mammalia > Primates > Cercopithecidae > Trachypithecus > Trachypithecus francoisi. The sequence goes on along the minus strand of NW_022681454.1, from coordinate 171,821,318 downwards.
CACCCCACTTTGCTAGTTGGATGTCTGTGCCATCCCAGTCTGTGGGGTCATTGAATGTACCCACCCCACTATCGGGTAAGTCATCCACACGACGACTTCAGCCCATCCCATCACACTCTTACAAGCCTGAAAGGCAGCATATGAAACTGCGAATTCCTTCTCTATCACTGAATATCAGAGCTCCTCTCCCTTCCAAAGCTGGGACCAAAAGTCTACTGGGATTCTAAAGTGCTCCATGGGCTGTCGTAGACCCCAGCCAAAATCGTCTGTGGTCACACGCTCATCAATTTCAAATGGGCGCCCCGAGTCAATTACTCATAGGGCCTGCGCTTGCTGTATGGCCCGCTCGGCTGTCAGAAAAACCATCTCAGCCTCATCAGCCCAATCCCAGGTAGCTCCTTTTTTTGGTCAACCAGTACAAGTGTTTTATCATCTAAGCCAAATGGGGCACGAATGGCTGCCAATATCCCAAGAGGCACACAAAAGTCTGTAGCTGCCTCATCGCTGTGGGCCGGGGATATGCCTGAATTTTATCGATGATGGCCTCTGGTGTGGTCTTTGTCTTACTCAACCTGATAACTCCCAAGAATTTAGCAGACAATCAGGTCCTTGGACCTTGATTTGTTGACGGCCCAACTGCACACTGCCAAATGTTGTCACAAGAGGGATGCTGCCAATTCTAAATCTCCATTAATCAGAGGTTAACGTAATCTCCATTAATCAGAGGTTAATGTAATATAACCAATATAATAGAATAGGTGGACCCCCTTTGGACATTTCCAGGTGGCTAAATCCATGGCAAGGAGACCATGACATATGACGGGGCTGTGCACGTAGCCCTGCGGCAACATCGTCAGTCTATTGTTGCCGGCCCCACAGGAAAGGCAAACTGTTCCTGGCTCTCTGGAGCAATGTCAGCTGAGAAGAATGCATTGGCCAAGTTCACCACATAGTGGTGCTGTTGTAATTCCATTGTCAAGTGGCCCATCAAATCCGTGATAGGAGGCACAGCTGCAACTAAAGGGGGTGTTGCTTTATTTAGTTCTCAATAATCCACCGTCATCCGCCAAGGTCCATCAGGCTTGCTGACTGGCCATATTGGAGAAGTGTAAGGGCTGTGCGTGCCACGCACTATCTCTTCATTAATTTATGAATAGTCTCAGTTATCTCTATTTGCCCACCTGACAAGCGGTATTGATAGGTGGAATTAACCCATCAGGGTTGTGGCAGGACCTGGGGCGGGTGATGCTTATGTCGGGGCAATACTGGCTTAACCACACATAGGTGGTGTTTGAATTATCCGGCCGCGGTTTGTGAAGCCAAGCCATGCAAAATATCCACCCCCAGAATGTATTCAGGTATGTGAGAGACATACACAGTGTATAAGCAGGGAGCCAATCATCTCCCAAATTACTTGCACCAAATCTATATACGACTGCCATTTACTCGGTTTCTGGTATTTCTCCGGCATCGTTCCATACAGTTCGTATGGCCACCATCAGCCATTCAATTAGGGTGTGGTCACCTTGCCCCTGTGCTAACTGCCTGCTCATCTGCAATCGCTGATGCAGGGAGGGATGCGTCTTAATGGAGGCCAACTTTTCGGTTTCAGAGGTGGAGCAGACAATGCTATTGGCTTCCTCATCCCATAGGTGCAGCATCCAGGCAGATAGGGGTTACCCCACGTGCTGCCGGCACAGTTTACCGAATTCCCGCAACGCAGTTGGGGTATAGGCACTGTGTGACATGTACTCTGTCATGGTAGGGGGTCCCTGAGCCCGCCTCTGGGGACCCAAAGGTTGTTCACGCTCTATTTTCTGATGGACCACGAGGCGAGCCCACAACAGGGGGACCTTCCTCCTTGGTATCAGACCAAGCGAGGGTCTTTGACTGGGATGGTGGACCCAGGCCCACAATAATGGCAGCCCCTAATTCCCATTCCAAGCTGTGTATCCAGGCCTCCAGGTTCTCTGCTTGTGCCTGGAGGTCCCTTATCTGCACTGCATCCCGCAGAGACAGAGCTTGTACTTCCCATAGCGCAGCCAAAAACATCCATCCAACTCTGCTGGCAAAGGCGCCGCTCCCTCTCAGTGTTCTGTGCTTCCAGGTGCTTCAGCGCCTTCTCCCTGCTCCTGGGGGACCTGTCCACCACTGCCCATGTTTCCACCAGGCCCATCCTAGCAGCAAGGCTGCCAGCGGGTACCACAACCCACGCTGGGGCCACATGGCTGACCAGGATCATCGGGGACTGAGGGCTCTCTCACCTTGGGATCCTGCCAACTACACCTATTGTCAGGTTTCAACCTGAGTTGGGGTCCGAGGGGAGTTGGTGGACAGGTGGCAGGTAGCTGAAAAAAACACTTGAGGGACCAGAGGTGGGACATGGCTTTATTCATCTCTCTCCCTCCTGCAGAGTCAGCAATGCAGTGATACTTTTCACAGACAACAGTGGCTCAAAGCCAGGTACGAGCTCACAGAAACGGGTTACATCAACATGGCTCCATAAACATGACGACATAGTGCACGGTGTTGTGTGCCAGGCCCCAAAGCCTCTGTGTCATGCTGCCCTGGATGTATGCCTCAGCCCACTCCTGACGGAAGCACAGCCATTTTCCTTACACTTTTTTTTTTTTTTTAATAACCAACTTTTGGTTTCATTCATCACCACTCTATTCACAATAGCAAAGGCATAGAATTAACCTAGGAGCCCATGAATGGTGGATTTGATAAAGCAAATGTAGTTCATATACACCATGGAATACAACATAGCCAGAAAAAGAATGAAACAACATCCTTTGCAGCACAGCAACATGGATAGAGCAGGGGCCACACTCCTAAGCAAATGAATGCAGGAAGAAAAAAATCAAATATTCCATCTTCTCACTTTTAAGTGTGACCTACACGTTGAGCACACATGGACACAAATAAGAAAATGGTAGACACTGTGGACTTCCAGAGGGTTGGAAATAGGGGAGTAGGTTGAAAAACTACTTATTGGGTACTATGTTTATTACTTGGGTGCAATTTACTCATGTAACAAATCTGCACATGTACCCCTGTATCTAAAATAAAAGTTGAAATTTTAAAAAAGGCACGTCTTCCAAAATTATGTCCTAAAACAGTCTGACTTTGTAACCAAAAGTATTGTTTAAATAAAAGTTATCAGTTTTTCAGTTATTTTTACAAATTATTAAAGCAAGATCCTTAAAAAATATATTATGTAGAGTGATAGAATGTTTAAAGTCAGAGGATCATGCCCACTCACAAGCACTCACTCCATCTTCTAGTGAGTTATAATTAGCTTTCATAAAGCAAAATATCATGTTATATCTTATAAATATGTATGATTATTATTTTTAATTAAAAATTTAAAAAATAAAAGAATAATTTATTGTCTCTTTTGGATAACAATCTTTATTTGATATGTCTTTTATAAATATTGTCTTTTCATTTGTGGATTGCCTCCTAATTCTCTTGATGGTGTCTTTCACACAGCAGAAATGTTTAATTTTAATAAAGTCCAGCTTACCAATTCTTTGTTTCATGGATTATGCCTGTGGTGTTACCATCATAAAGTCTAAGATCATTTAGATATTTTTCTGTTATATTCTTAGGAGTTTTTAAACTTTGTGTTTAACTTTAGATACATGATTTATTTTGAATTAAATTTTGTGAAGGTTCTATGTCTACATTCATTTCTTTTCGCATGTAGATGTTCGGTTGTTCTAGCACTATTTGTTGGAAAAACTACCTTTGCCCTGTTGTATTGTCTTTGCTCCTTTGTCACAGATCTGTTGACAATACTTACATGGGCCAATTTCTGGGCTCTTTATTCTCTTCCATTGAGGTATTTGTCTATTCTTTTGTCAATACTGCACTCTCATGATTACTGTAGCTTTATAATACGTCTTTAAGTCAGTAATGGCAGTCCTCCAATTTTGTCCTTCTTCTTGACTGTTGTGTTGGCTTCTTTCTCTCCATATAAGCTTTCCAAGAAGTGTGTCCATATCCACAAAATAACTAGGAATTTGGGTTAGGATTTCACTGAATCTATAGATCAAGCTGAGAATAACTGATACGTTGACAACATTGGTCTTCCTGTCCAATATTGGTCTCCATTTATTTAGTCCTTTGATTTCTTTCATCAGAGTTTTATAGTTTTTCTTGTATACGTCATATCTATCTATCTATCTATCTATCTATCTATCTATCTATATAGCTATATATATCTATACAGATACCTAGATATCTATCTATATCTATCTATTTTGAAAAAAATCTATCTATCTGTATCTATCTATATAAATATGATTTTATATAGCGATGGATAGATACATACATAGTTATACTTAAGTAGTTCTTTTTTATTGCTAATCTGTTTTTAATTTCAAATTTCATTTGCTTATGTACCTTTTTTTAACCTTATATTTTTGTAATGCTTCTGAATGAAGGAGCTGAAGAAGAAATTGTATGAATATGCCTAACCCTATTTCCTACAGAGAGTGCCTTAAAACAGTTAGTGAGAAAAGAAAGAGAGAAAATGATTGTCAACTTCCTAGCTGCTGAGAGATGTCAAGTAATCCATCGATGAAGACTAGACGAGAGTCATCCAAGCCTGGGGTTTATAGCCACCAACATAAGGCAAACCCACCTCCTATTCACTGTGCATGTGGCAACACCAAAACTGAGAAGGAGGAGGTGGTACATCCCTTTCTCTGGTAGATCTTATACAACACATGGATCTCCTTTGAAACAAAAACGGTGGAAGTATATTCACTGTCTCCAACCCTGTTCTCCCATTTTTTTCTTAAACCATTTTTAATCAGGCACTCTCCTCTTTTCTTGTTTCATTTGTACTACTCTTCTCATTTCTTCTGAGTCCTGATTCCTGATCTTTCTCCACCCTTATGATATTATAACATCAATCCTCAAGTCTGTTATTTTTTCTGTCTTTACTCATAACCTCATTAATAGCTTCCTGCCTTGTGGTTTTAAATCATGTGTATAGCTAATTATTAAACTCTGACATCTAATTGCTTATCTGGCTTCACTTAAATATCCAGTAGACACCTAAAACTGAACAAATCCAGAGCTGAATTCTGAATCCCCCTCCCTGTATTTCTTTCATTATAAGACTTTTTTGTCTGAGGGACTCTCTATTTCTATTGCTCAGGCCACAACAGGGATTTCCTTTTTTAATTATTTCCTTCATCTCCCACAGGCAGTGTAGAAAGAAATTCTTTATGAAGGATCTATTTTGAAAAATACCCAAAATTTAGCCAATTCTTTATTGCCACAATCCTACTCTGAGCCAAGATAACCTCTCATCAGAAGTACTGCATGTGGCCATTCCGTTCACCACAGATCTGTTGTATCGGGTCCTTTAATACGGTTAGTTATTACATTTATATAATCACACCATTGTTCTCCTCAAAAGCCTCCAGTGCTTCCTGCTGCTGTTGGACTACAACTCAAAGTTCTTACAATGACCTCATCGCAGTTCTGATTTTCTTCTTTCCAATTGCACCCCTTCTCTCACTCTTCTCCAGCCACACTATTCTTTTTTATTCTTTCTAGACCATGCTACGTGCACACTCACGTACATGACAGCCTTTAATCTGGCTGGGTGCTCTGCATGAAATGCTCTTTCCTCTAGATATGACCTTCTTCAAGTCTTTATTCAAGTATTATTTTCTCAATTTCTTTCCCAAACCTTCACATATAAAATTTAAACTCTTGCTGTCTACCCTTCAGTACTGTTCTTTTCGTTTATTTCTCTCAAAGCACTTATCATATTAAAAAGAGATAGCATGATGTACTTAAGTACAATATGCATGGTTTATTTTACTCCTTCTCCAACTATAATGTGAAATTCAAGAAGGCAGAAATGTTTGCTTCATTTTTTTTATCTGTTCAGGTACCAAAGACATACTGAATATTCAGTAAGTATATGTTGAATTAATCATTTAATCAATCAATATCTACTCATTTGTATTCTTATATTTATGCAACATTTATAAAAAGTAACTATATGGCCTACCATGGGAAAAATCTCAATAAATTTTACCTTAGGGAAAATCTCAATAAGTTTTCAAAGCTAAGAACTATCAGATTCTCTGCTCATAATGAAAGACTAAAAGCTGTCTCTTTAAAGTAGGAGAAAAAAAAATAAACTCCACAAATTAGGTCATTTTAAAAGTTTATCCAAAACAACTGTTTGGGAGAATGAAAAACTAAATAAAAATAATGATAATAAAAACCAATCCTTAAGTTCAGCACCCAGGGATTTTTAGTAAGCATTAAATTTAATAAGTTAAAAAGAGAAATGAACAGAGTTTAATAAATATAACTGCAGAAATAAGTTGTATTACTGAGGAAAATTAGATTTAACAAAGAAAGTAAGGAGTTAGATTTTTGAAAAATATAATTAAAAGATAATAAGCTGATATATGCAATAAAATCACATGAAGGTAAAGATACAAATTTATAAATTGTTTATGAAAATAGAACAGAGAGAAAGCTGTAAATATCTAAAAGAATATTTTAATCAAATTTAAAAACCTCTATGGAATTGATTTTTATAAAAATTCAGTGGCTGTCACTGACTCTCAAAGACATACATAAAATCTCAATAGACCAATTATTATAAACTAATTATAAAAGTTGTCAAAGTACCTAATAAAGATAATTCCCAGAAAATTTCACAGTTAAATTATCTAATCTAAAAAGAACAAATTATTGTAATAGTATTTAAACTTTTCTAGAGAATAAAGAAAGAAACATTTCAAACTCTTCTATAAACTAGAATTATAGTAATCTATATTTTGAGATTGAGCGTATTTAAAAGAAAACGATTAGATAAATTTGCTATAAGATATGGTATTGCTGATCATGAATAAATGTGATTTTGAAAGATCTCTGCAACTTCCATGAAACATTTTTTCAAGGCCAAAACACCAAAAGTATTAAAATTTATACTTTTCAAGGCCAAAGTACAAATAACTGGAGGAAAAAATGCAACATAATGCAGAAGAACATTAATATAACATTTGCAGAGTAGATATATCATAGAACCCTATTTATTTGTAACATTAGGTAATTACATTGAAATTCCATAGGCAAATATGTAGTTAAGACACCTATGACAGTATGAATAGCAGCACAATTTAAAATAGCTAATAACTGGCAATAATCAAATTGTCTATGAATAATAGTATAGATAAATACTTGTGGTATATTCTTAAAATGTAATACTATGAAAAATGTAAATGAATTACTGCTAGTTCTAATACCATGAACACATTTCTCAGATTTAAGATTAAGCACGATTATATCTATCTGAAGTTAAAAATTAAGCAATAAAAATTATTGTGTTAGAAGCAGAATAGTGCTAATCACAGAATAAATGATGGTGGTAGTGACTGGACATTTGCCAAAGGGTTTTTCTAGATTAATGATTATTTTTTAGTTTTTGATAATCATTTCATGATAATTTATTAATATAAATTATTGATTTAATTACTAATTTAATTTACTGATATAAATTACATGCAAATTTATTGATATGAATTATGAAGTAAACATTTGTGCAACAAAACAGGTCAAAAACTAAAAAATAATCATTAATCTAGAAACTCATAAATACTTTTTCTAACCATAAGTAGATTTTGTACGAAGAAAGCATTCTGAACATGCGCAAGGCGTAATTAGTAAATACACTTTCAAAGAAACGTAAGAAAGTGACCAAAGTCCACCATCTTGTTCCTTTCCCACTTACTCCATCTAGCATCCCAGTTTCTTTTGAGGTTTATGATTTTACTTCCCACTTCATGTTCTTTCCTATCTTTGCATCCTGCTCAAATTCCTTAAGGGCATGAGCTGTAAACACAGATTGCCAGGGTTGGAGATTTAAGTCTATCCTTTAAAAGTGCTTATGCATTAGTCAAATTTTCTAACCCTTCTATGCCTCAGTGTCCTCACTGATAAAAATGGAAAAATTATAATATCTGCCTCACAGGGCTGTTAATGAAATTTAAATGAGTGAATAATTGTAAAGAACTTAGAATAGTGCCTGGTATATTGTAAGGCTGTACAAGTTACTAGTAAATAAAAGAATAAAAGTCTATTTTGTAATCACACCCAAACAAATACCCTAAATATTTTCACGACTTTTACCTCATCATGTGCATTTCCGAAGATAACAACTCTCAATAAATTTAATTATTCATTTTCTCAAGGTCCATACCAGTGCAGCTGAGGGTAGCATGCACACACACACACACACACACACACACAAAACAGAGCACATAAACTCACAAACAAGTAATTTCACTTTGGACATATGATTACTAAATTTACTAGGTTATTGGATTTTTAAGACAACCATACTTCTCCATTCATTCTACTTGTCTCTGAAATGTCTGTTTCCTTATATTATCTTCTTTCTTCAAAATCCTTGACTATCTCATTTCCTACACTCACACTCCACTGCCTACTTTTTCCCCCTGTGACAAAACAAAATAGCCTGTATGAGAAATTCTGCAAGTCTGCAACTTGCACTCATGTGTGCCTGTACAACCTATTCTCCTCTTAGACAGCTGAACTCTCCTTGTTCCTAGCTAAGGACAATATTTTCTTTTTTGCATTATAGTATACCTTCTTTTGGCTAGTCAGAGACAAATTAATTTGGCAATTCTTGTATCTCATGTGTCAATATTTTTTCCTCTATTACATACCATTCTACATAGATGTACACAGTTATTTCTTTTCCATATTAGATATGGCACAAAGCAAAACAACTCCCCTCCCTTCTCCGTGTCTTCATTCTAGTTCGTTGAAAATATGCTTTCCTCTATTCTTTCTTAAATTCATCCAATCAGAGTTTTCACCCCTCAACTCTTCCAAGATCCCCAATATCTTCCATCTTAATAATTAGAATAGTTAATTCCAAGTCCTGATCTTATTTAGGCTACTAGTAACATTGAGCATTCCATCCTTCTTGAAACACTCCCTTTATTTGCTCATGTTACAATAGCATCACTTGATTTTCATATTCATTGGCTGTTTGTTCAAAGTTTATTTTCCTCTAGTAAAGCAAGCATTTAAATGGTGAACAGACTCAGGTAAAGCCCAGTCATCTTACTGTTTTTCTTTTATATATGTAAATAAAATCCTTAGCTGATCTTAACTATGCTCACAGCTTTAAATCCTAATATAGTGATAAATCCCAAGTTTATTTATACTGTATAGTTTTCTCCTCTGAGATAGAATTCACATTTTGTACTCCCTACTCAGGGTCCTCTTTGATGTATAGTAGACACATCACATTCAACACATCCAAAAGTAATCTCTCGAATATCTCCACAAACTAGCTTTACAGCAGTCTTTCCCACTTCAGGAAAGTCAAAACTTTTCAGTTACTCTGATCAAAATATCTTGAAGTTATCTTAACTATTTTACTTATTTAGTTTTTTCTAGATAAGGTCTTGCTTTGTTGCCCATGCTGGAGTGCAGGGGTACGATTATACCTCACTGTAGCCTGAAACTCCTGGGTTCAGGTAATCCTCCCTCATCAGCCTCTTTAGTAGCTGGGAATATGGAAATCCTTAATTATTTTTTTCTCACATTTATCATCTAATCCATTAAGAAATTTTATTGGTTGAACATTGAAAAGCATCCAGAAATAAATAGGCTTTCTATATCTCCAACCCATTCCCCTGGGTCAATATCCATCTATTGACTGCCATGGTAGGGATGGCCTCCTAACTGTACTTCCAGCTTTGGATCTCACTCCACTTCACTCTATTTTTAACATGGCAGAAAGAGTAATTATATTAAAATACAAGACACATTATTTCACTTCCCTCTTGAAATACCTGCACTAACCACTGATTTTGCTCAGATTGAATGGCAAATTCCTTACAAGAGTTTACCAAATTCTATATGAGCTGTCCACCTCTGTGATTGCAACTTCTATGTATTCTCCCTTTTAATCACTCCCCTCCAGTTCCATTAGTCTCTTCATTATTGCTCAAACATAGTAGGCACAATTCGATCTCAGGGTCTTTGTTCTTAATGACCCCTCTACCTGGAATGCTCTCCCACATACACGTATCTAGCAAGGTTGTCACAGATAACCCCTCAAATCTTTTTAAATATACTCCCCTGGTCAATTGCAACAGTCTCTCTCTTGAAACTTCAATTTTTTTGTGTTTTATTTTGTCTCTTATAAATTCAGACATTTTACTCACTTATGTTTGTGTTGTTCTACGTGCCCACCAGAATGTGAACTAAATGAGTGATATAATGGTAGCAACTAGGAAAATACCTGCCATCTAGTGAGCACTAGTATCAGCCTGTCATGGGTAACAAGACAGTGGCATGCACACCTAAATTATTATTCCTTGAAGAGTCAAATAGAGGAAATAAAAAAGTGATACGGAGAAAGCCATTTCAGTGGAGCTGTGGCTTAAATATTAGGCCATGAGGGAAATTTTGCAACAAGGGAGTTGGGAGAGAATACATCATTTGACTGTACTCTCTTTCCCTCTCTGATTACATAACCAAACTTAAAATCTCCCATTTCCAACCAGAAGGCGAATGACTAGGGAGCTTTTTAATGCAATAGAGGGAGGTCTAGAGAGGCAAATTGAAAATATCTAGCTTGGCATTCAATTAATAACATTGATGAATGCTTCAGTGAATGTCTGGGTAAATGCCTTATGATAAACAATTAACCCTATTTCCCTAGATGTGGAATTTCTAAGCACAAGGAAATTTATATATTAATTCATATGAATGCCACAGTATGGCATTCTAAAAATAACAAAAACAAAACACCACTCTTCTACCCACAATTTTCCCACTTAACTAACCGCGTTTTTGACATTGTGCTAATTTCCTACTCCCGTTGTAACTAATTACTACAAAAGGCAATTCTGCAGAACAGTTCTCAAATGATGATTACTGGGAATTGGAATATAAACACACCAGTTTCCTCATCTCTCAAGCAAACTACTCTTAGATGTGATCTAAATTATTCCCTGTAAGTCCACACAGGGTCTCAGAGCCTATGGTTCAGAATGGCAACATGCTTTCTAATGCAAACGGTATACATTTCCTGTTCTTTCATGTTTCACTTGCCCTCTTCCTAAAGGTGCCTTTTCCGATTCCTCCCAAATTGCACTCAAATTTTCTGTCTCAAAGCCCACTTTTGTGGGACTCCAATATAGGACATACCTGTAATAGTGAAAACAATAACTCTCACTTGAAAGTGCATACTGTGTGGAGCCTTGACCCCTTGACGAGCATGGGTTAATCGTCAAATATTAAGGTTTTCCCTAATAATTTTACTTCCGTTATTCTGATAAGACTATGTGTGTGTGTGTGTGTGTGTGTGTGTGAGAGAGAGAGAGAGAGAGAGAGACAATGTGTGTGAAAAGTAGGGATGGAGAAAGAGACTTTTAAAAATTACTTACACAATGTTTTATATGTTTATATTTATATGTATGGTAATGTAGAATAATAAATGAAGAAATTTGCTCCTGCTACTTCAGTGCTATAGAATGAGAATAATGCTGATAGTATAAGGCACTGCCCTCTCATCTTGTTTGCACCATGGTGTTCCTCTTAGACAAAGCAAGTTATATTAATTCAGGGTTTTTCAGACCAAAAAAGTGCATATACTCCTCTGGAAGTAAACTTAATCCTCTCAATCCCACCTTTTCAGATTATTTAAAACTTAAAGGAAAATATTACATATGAATCACATCAAAATAATTAAAACTTCATAAAGAAACACAATCTTGTAGACTCTGAACCTATTTTTAAGGTGATTAAATCTCAATAATTTGGATACAGCTTTCCTTGGTAATCAGTCAACTTTTTGGTAAATTCTGGACTCATTTTTAAAAATTATTCTATTATATCCCATGTCATAATGGCTACTATAAATACATAGAAATAGAAAATAACAAAATATTAATTTGCTGTATAATTTATAATATGTCATATAGTTTACATGGAGATAGTATTATTGCATATAGTCACAAATTTACACCAATGGCCTAATATCTTAACACAATTATCATTAATTGAAAAATCATTACTTAGATGTGATTCAAAAGATATTTGGTTCATTATACCAGTATATCATCTTTTCTCTCTTAAATTCTTTCTTCTTCAGTCATTTGGGTGTATGTTGATTAACTATAACAATTACTTTTAAATGTATTAGGATTTAAAATTGCTTTATTGAGTAACTAAATGTATTGTTTTCACAAGAGAAATACAATGTTTAACTAATGCAAGTGTAAATGTAGTATGTGAAAATTCTCTAGTCTATTGTCTAACTCAGTTGAAGAATTTGGGGCAATTTAAGTTGAAATCTATCATTAATTAAATAGAATGTTTATCTCTGAAATGATAGAACATTGAGAAAATGTCTTTAATCAACCGACCAGAAGCAGGTTTACTTCTTTTTTTTCCCAAACCATTGTTCATCAGATCAAAGAGACTTGATATATCTTTGATTAAAGACAGAATAGTTCTTTGCAGATAACTAGTTTACCTTTTGAAGATTTTTAAGCTCATAAGATAAGTTAATAATTAAAGAAGTATGGATGACAAGTATCAATTCTTCATAAAAAGATACGTAAAATATGAACAGCATTAAAAATATATAGGTACAAGAATATGATGTTTAGCTTTCTTAAATCAAACTTGGCTTATATTTGTGTGTGATATAATAATAAAATAAATTAACTTGGCTCTAAATGTATTATTTTCAAGAGATAAACAAAAAATAATTTTTTTCATGTAATGCTTCCCTAATCTTTGATATTTTCTTCACTTTAATAGTTTCTATATCCTAGTCTTTGGAAAACTGATTGAAAGGATGGAAGATGTTGAACTAATGATTATATGTATCTAGAGATATATGTGTGTTCAACTGCTAAGTATAAACATGTATAAATATATTGATACATTTAAACAGTCCATTCTTTCCATATTTGTTAAGTGAGCTGTAAATAAAGCATTGATTAAAAACCTGTTTATTTCTAATAAAATGAAATTTATAACTATGATTCAGGTAATAACTAATTTAGATATACCATACCCATGATTTAATTTAGATAACCAATCATTGTGTGCCATCATGTAAACAGTACTAGATTATAACACAAATCCATAAATTGACACAAAATATCTACAGTAGCTATGTGTACTTCATGAACTGATTACATTATACCTCAATTTACAGCACCACCCTTAAAGTAAACTCTATTTTTGTATTTTGTAGAGAAAATACATCACTTCATTTTACTCCTGATAATTCCTAGTGTAGTAAGTTTCGTTTGAATGCTTGGTGTCTATGAAGCAATGTCTTGCAGAGTAAGCAAATAGCACTTTAGTGCAGCTGTTCTCTTACAACTATATGTTCCCATTTTAAAAGCTTTAAATTAATTGAACAGTAGTGATTTAACTTTGAAAATATGGAGTAAAATCAGATCATTAACAAAGTCGTAGAAAAGAGAAACGTTTGCACTGAGGATTTATAATTCCACTGGAGTCAGGCTACCAGTTAATTTCCTATTTTGTAGACTCTGGACCTATCTTTAAGATGTTTAAAGACACTAGGGAGTAATAAAGAAAAAGTAATATCTAGGTACACAATGCAATCTGCTTTGGAAAAACATTTACACGAACAGGAAAGAGTGTGAGCCTTCCATGTTATTTGAGGACATAGAAATGATAGAAAAGCACTGTGGGCTATGTGAAGTTAGCATAAGAAAAGAACGTTTTAAAATATTAATTTATCTAATTTATAACTCTCAACAAATGGTTTAAATAGCGTACATGAAACTATTTATCATGGCGTTCTGCCAACAAAAGCAACACATATCCATACAAGTGATTTTCCTGGTGTCCTAATATGCACACCCTGGGGGTAGTGAGGACTGAGGCCCATGACTGATATGGGAATATGAAAGCCAGACTCTTTGTATGGAGACATGACAATCCTGAAGAGCCATTCAAACCGCAGGTATACCTGTAAAATCAGGCTGAGCCACACCTATTTGTTCAGCTTCCTTTTCTATTCTGTTTTGCTTCTATTACCTCCTTGCATGATAGCACTTCTATAATAAATAATTCATACAGGAATTTCTTTTTCTGTCCCTGATTCTAGGGAACTAAGACCTAAGAAGATCCAGAGGATGAAATTAAACATTTAAAGTATGCATCTTATAGAATGGCCTCTAAAGTAAACTATGCCTCATTATTTTAAGAATATTCTTTATTTTTTATTTCTATGTATCAATAAATATTTGGATATTATTTCTTTCAACATTGCATTATACTGCCCTTACCACTTAAGAATATGATTTCGATGAAGCTATTTTTCTCAAAGTAACTTTTTCATTTTAGAGTAGTCTTTGATTTATAGAAAAATTCTGAAGATACTACATATCCATATTTAACATCTGTTGTTAACATATTACTAACATAATTTTGATATTACTCTAGATACTCCAGCAGTTTTTTTTGTTTTGTTTTGTTTTGTTTTGTTTGTTTGAGACGGAGTATTGCTCTGTCGCCCAGGCTGGAGTGCAGTGGTGCGATCTCGACTCACTGCAAGCTCCGCCTCCCGGGTTCACGCCATTCTCCCACCTCAGCCTCCTGAGTAGCTGGGACTACAGGCGCCCGCCACCATGCGTGGCTAATTTTTTGTATTTTTAGCAGAGACAGGATTTCACCGTGGTCTCGATCTTCTGACCTTGTCATCCGCCTGCCTCAGCCTCCCAAAGTAGCAGTTTTAAAATTCATGTTAATGTGACATTTCTTTCTGTATTCCTTTACTTTTAACCAATCTGTGTCTTTATAATTAAAGTGGATTTCTAGTAGGCAATGTATAATTGGTTCATAATTTTTAGGCACTATAACAATCTCTGTCTTTTAACTGGTATATTTAGACCATTCACATGTATAGTGTTTGTAACTGATATATATTCATTGCCTTTGTTCTTTGTTTCTTTTCTCTTTTTCAGCCCTTTGGGGTTTTAATTTCACATTTTATATGATTCCATTTCATTTCCTCTCAACATTATATTTTTTATTTCTTTTTTCTTAGCTGTTGCCCTAGAGTTATAACTTACATTTTAAATAATCTAAGTCCACCTTTAAGTAATATTATACCACTTCACATGTACTGCAGATACCTTGTGATAGAATATTACCAATTCCTCCCCACTATCTTTTGTGACAATACTGTCATTCATTTCATTTATCCATATGCTATCATTACTTAGTACATTCTTATTATTAATGCCTTAAACAAACAGTAGTTATTTGTACATTCTCACTATTAATGTTGTAAACAAACACTAGTTGTTTTAGGTCAACTAGGAATAAGAAAAATAAAGGATTTTATTTCATTTAATTCATTCCCAGTGGTCTTCCTTTCTCTATGTAACTGAGTTTCTGACCTACATGATTTTCCTTATGTCTAAAAAACTTAACATCTCCTTTAGGGAAAGATTACTGGCAATGAATTTATTTATTTTTCCTTGAGAAAGTCTTTATCCTTCTGCTTTGGCGAATAATTTCACTGGATATAGAATTATAAATTGTTGGGTTTTTTCTTTTAACATGGTAAATAACTCATTCCACTCTCTCATTGCTTTGTGTGACTTATAGCAAGAAATTCCCTGAAATTCCTATTTCTGTTCTGTAGATGAGGTGTCTACCATTCCCTTACCTCCCCTGTCTTTCAAAATTTTCTCTTTGTTTCTTGTTTTCTAAGTTTTGAAAACAATATATCCTTGGTGTGCATTTTTGTTTGTTTGTTTCTTATATTTATCCTGCATGGTGTTCTCTGAGCTTACTGAATTTGATGTTTGGTGTCTGTCATTAATTTTAAAATGTTCTCAGCCATTATTACTTCAAATACTTCCTCCAGATTGTTCTCTGCTTTTCCTTCTGGTATTTCAATGATGATATATTATACCTTTTTTTGCCCCACAGTTCTTAGATATACTGGGGTGTTTTTTTTTTTTTTTTGGTTTTGTTTTCTCTTTTACATTTATTTGGGGGAGGAAATTTTTATTCACTTATTTTAAATTAAATTTTTTCTTTTCTCAGCTATGTTGAGTTTACTGATAAGCCCATCAAAGATATTTTTCATTTCTATTACAGTGTTTTAAATTGCTAGCATTTTCTTACTATTTTTCTTTAGAATTTCAGCTTTCTACTTACATTACTCATTCACTCATGCATGTTGAATTATTTTTTCTATGAAATCATTTAGCATATTCATAATAGTTATTTTAAATTCTCTACTGATAACTCCAACATGAGTGTCATACCTGAATCTGGTTCGGATGCTTGCTTTGTCTTTTCAGACTATGTTCTCTCTTGCTTTTGTCATGCCTTCCAACTTTGTAACAGTTTTGCTGAAAGTAAGATAGGATGGTTTGGTGATAAGTGCTGAAGCAAATAGGCCAGTAAGTAGTGTGCTACGCGTTGGGCTATGTTTAATATTTGTGGTAGCTGTCAGTTCCAGAAGTCTTTCATTCTCCCAATGGCCTTATGTTTGTCCTCCATCTTGACTTTGAACTTCCTTAAGTTCTTCTTTTCTAAGAGAGGCTGCATCTTACTTCTTTTCAGCTGTAATCCACTACTTTTACACTGGAGCCCTACTATATGGTTGTAAACTGTGGAAGAGAAGTGTTCTGTAATTTTCTGATCACATCTCAGTCTTTTAGTGGTCTTATGTCTTGGGAATGTAACCTTCAAAGTGTTCCTGCCCCCTATAAAACAGCTTAGCTCTCCTTCCCCCAAATTCATTCCCTGGCTGCAGCATCCTCTGTCCTTAACCTTCAAGTCTTGACACAATTAATAAATTGTGAGGTTTGGGCCTTCATGAGACAGGAAGAAGAGAAGGCACTGAATTAGTGTAATTCAACTTCTTCCAATTGAAATAACCCTCAATGCCTAAACTGCCAAAGTTTTCTCCTCCAGAAGACTAGGTGTTTGTTGTGGAGAAGGCTCGGGTATATTTCACAATGATTACTCTCACTCTCTTCCTTCTGGAGATATAGAGAAAATATATATAGGATCTTCCTTATGAGCCTCTGGTGTTTTTTTCTGGAGGTAAAGCCCCACAAGAGTATGGAGACAACTCTGAGACTGCTGTCCTCTGTGTTACCTTTTTTTTTTTTTTAATTTTAACATGTATATACATTCCTCCTCCAGCTGTTCATCAAAATTACCATTTAAATATTCCTACCAGTTATGATTTCAGCATCATCTGCTCCAGATAGGCAGATCTTTGCTAAGGCTCACTGGATGATCCAGAACTTGAGTTCTTTTATGGATCTAGGAAAAGCTGGTAACTTTTAGCTTGTTCTATTTCTTGTTATAAGGAAAAGTTTACTCACTTTTTTTTTTTTTTACATGAAGCTGAAACCAGAAGTGATACAGGAATTTTTTAGATTATTTTTTTTCTTTCTTCCTATAGTATGAAATGTGGTCATATTTGTAAACACCGTATCTTTTGCTCAATTTTATAGCACAATATCTTCTTTAAATTCTAAGATATTATACAATTGTTAAGGTCAACTACTCCTATATAACAGATCAGCTACATATTATATTCTTACTTTTGTGTTGTTTTTTTTTTTTCTAAGCTTTATGGAGAATGTCTAACTAATTTAATTTATATTGCACATTGAAACATAAAGTCAGTAATATGGGGATATAAGGAAATTTATCTACTGTGAAAAAGATTAATGCATTCTGCAATAATATTCACAGAATGAATTTTTTCTAAAATTATTCAGAATATTCAACTAAATTGTGTATGGTACTAGAATTGTAAATTATCAGCAGTTAGAAAAATTAGAAATCAATCAAATGAAATTATTAAAATTTGGAGAAATTGATTTACATATAAAGATGAAACTCTTGCTTAGTTAAGTATCAACAAAGAGGTTAAGTCTTGATAAACACATTGATGTTGTAAAACACAACATATAGTTTAGGAGAATAAAGATTATCCTGACCGTACAAATAAAAATAAAAAATAAAATGAATTAAAATCAAAGTAAATCAAGCGAATGTATTAGAATATGGAATCTATTCACAGGTAGATGTTGAAATGTAACACACTTAGTAAGATAATACAAAAATGACAAAAACTATGGAAAAAACCTCGGACAGATTGATCATCCCTTATCTGAAATGCTTGGGACCAGAAGAGTTTCAGATTGTGAATATTTTAGGGATATTTTAGGAAATGTTTACACATAAATAATGAGAAATCTTAACACTGAGATACAAAGTTAACATGAAACTTATGTATGTTTCATATATACCTTACACATATAGCCTAAAGGTAATTTTATACAATATTTTAATACTTTAAATAATTTTGTACATGAAACAAAGTTTTGATTGTATTTTGACTGTGACCTGTCACAAGAGGCCAGCTGTGGAAATTTTCACTTGTGGTGTTCTGTCAGTGTTCAAAAAGTTTTGAATTTTAGATAGAGCATTTGGGATTTTAGATTTCAGATTAGGGATGTTCGATATGTAGTGATCTCTAAAGTGTTAGATTGATAGTGTTTTTTCCCCAAATTTCTGTTGCTTCTTTCTTATAAGTATTTTTTATGAAAAAACATTTATAACTGTTTACTCTTTTCAAAACTAAATATAGATTATTTTGCAAAAAGTTTTGACACTAGCCCTCAAGGAATATTTAACTGGGAAAACAAAGCTCTTCAAATTTTATTTATAAAATTTATATATGATATATTATATGTATTTTATTTATATATATGTTTATACAGAAATATAGCTTTCAGGATGTACATATATACCTGTGGGGAAGCAGCAAGTGCATGTGTGGGAGTGTGACTGTGTTACAGATTGAGTTTAAATGTAAGGATTCCCACAAATTTGCGGTCTTACTTTATATTCAGAAATGTGTTGTAATCTAATTTACAGTT
Organism: Trachypithecus francoisi; assembly: GCF_009764315.1. Lineage (NCBI taxonomy): Eukaryota > Metazoa > Chordata > Mammalia > Primates > Cercopithecidae > Trachypithecus > Trachypithecus francoisi. The sequence goes on along the minus strand of NW_022681454.1, from coordinate 171,802,311 downwards.
TTCTTCAAAATAAATTACAATGCTCTAATTGGAATATAAAATGGTTTGGTATTACTATTTAAAAATATCGATATTGGGTTATTTCTTTGCGTTTTTTGGGGTGTTTTTTCACCCTTTTCACTCATACTTTTAAAAGTGATGATTAAGCTCGTACTTATTTGTGATTCTATTTTGCACTGAAAGTTGTGGCTGAACATCATAAAGTAGATAATATAAACCGTTACTCAAGTGACTTACCTTACTTGAGGATTTTAAACAAAAATTTGTAAAACAACAGTGGGTATCACAAGCAGCTTAAAACGAAAGTCTGATTTTCAAACTGCATCAAGTGCTTGAAAACAATAGTTTTCAGAATGGGCTTTACATCTGGGGATATTCAAAAGCTTTCTGGGACATATAAATATAGAAAATATTAAGGCTATTAACATCAGATCTTCAATTTTTCTTATACTTTTCTTAAAATTAATCTGCTTGAAAGGTCACCCTTTATTCATTTTCTAAAGAAAGGCATTTCCTATTAATTCTTAGTCTAGGCATTGCTATCTATGTAATAGGTACTAGCACACCAGCCAACTAAACAAAACATCATAACACACTGATATTAGTATTGAAAACCTATGTGATAATTACTAGGAAACAAACTTGTGTATAAGAAGAGTGGTTTCCAACTCTTTGCTTAGGACAAATTTGAGATAAAACCTGATCAAATTATTAACTAACAAAACATAGGGTCTATTTTTGATGACAGAGTGCAACATGATTTTAACTTTTAAATCAGTAGGGGTTTCAATAATGTGGGGCATTGCTATATCACAACATATTCTTTTCTCTTTTACTTATTTACATGAAGAAATTTTCTCAGGTGTTATGGTAATAAAGTCAAAAAGTAAGAATAGAACTAATGCCAAATTTCTTATCCAACTAATGAGTAATATTTACTCAGAGATGCATAAACAAAATTTTTAGAGACTTATTCTTTTAATTAAGATGCATTTTGAAAAAGGTGGTTTACATTTAATAATTGGTTAGACAGGCCATAAGTGCATATTTGACTAAATTATATAAACTAATAATTATTACAATTTAATCCAGAAAATAGATTCTTTTAGCACTTGACTCATAATTACATGAAATTAAAAGATTGTATTTGTATATATACAGATATTAATGCATAAACATATGTACATATATGCATATAAACATACATGCGTTTATATGCCATTTTATTGCATTTTGCAGATATTGTATTTTTTACAAGTTAGAGGTTTGTGGCAACCCTGCATTGAACAGTTCTGCCAGTGCCATATTGCCCACAGTATGTGCTTCACTTAACTGGCAAGGAAGATACCGTGATCAGGAAGGTGGTATTCCCAGGGTGAGGTTTATCCATTGCACCATAAATGTGCTCACTTTGTGTCTTTGTGTTGCCTTTTGGTCATTCTTACAATACGTCAAATTTTTTATTATTTTTATATCTGTTATGGTGATCTGTGATTAGTGATCTTTGATGTTACCATTGATGAAAGTCAAAACTACAACAAATTTAGATTAAAGATATGAATCAGCTTTATTTGCAATTCTAGAATCAGGCAACACTTCATTCTATAAAATAGAATAAGTGTTCCAATGAGCTGAGCAGAAGAGGTTGGCTTTACAGACAGAAAGGGCTTTAAAAAGCAGAAGGAAAGAACAGAGTGTATTAGTTACTTTGGACAGAACAATAGGAACATAAATTATTAGTTAACATCAAGTTAACTCAGGATATCTTTTTTATGTGCGTAAGAATTAAAGCAAAGGGAACTTCATTGTCATGCCAATTGAAGGCTTCATATTGGTCAGTCTGGGAAAATTAGCTGTTATATCTCTCTCCTAATACATGGGAAAGTCAGATAACAACTTAGTTTAGGTTTGATGACATGGAACTTTAGCACAAGTGACTCCATTTTAATTTTTAGTTTGGTCTGTTGGACCTAGTACAGGAGTTTAGTCCAAAACAATGACCTTCTATAATTTTTATTCAAGACTATTCTAATGGTTCTGAGGCACCATGAAGCATTCCCATACAAAACTGCAAGCTTAATTGACAAAGATGTGCATTCTGACTGCGTCACTTAGTGAGAAAGCTTAGTGCGAAAGGCGTCAGCTAAAAGCTAGGCTTCTTGCACCACTTAGCCAAGCTGAGAATGCAAAGGATAAGCTATTGAAGGAAATTAAAAGGGCTACACCAGTGAACACGTGAATGATAAGAAAATAAAACAACCTTATTGCTAATATGGAGAATGTGGCCTGGATAGAAGATCAAACCTGCCAAAACATTCCCTTAAGCCAAAGCCTAATCCAGAGCAAGGCCTTAGCTCTCTTCAGTGAATTCTGTAAGGGCTAAAAGAGGTGAGGAAGCTGCAGTAGAAAAGTTTGAGGCTAGCAGATATTGGTTCATGAAGTTTAAGGAAAGAAGCTGTCTCCATAACATAAAAGTGCAAGGTGAAGCAAGCATTTTTATTGAAGGTGCAGTAAAGTAATCTAGCTAAGATCATGGATGAAGGTGGCTACAGATTTTCATTGTAGACAAAACAGCCTTATATTTGAAGAAATGTCATCTGTAACTTTCATAGCTAGAGAGGAGAAGTCAATACCTGACTTCAAAAAGGCTGAGTCTCTTGTTAGGGGCTCATGCAACTGGTAGCTTTAAGTTAAAGTCATGCTCTTTTATCATTCCATAAAACCTAGGGCCGTTAAGAATTATGCTTAATTTACTCTGTCTGTGCTCTATAAATGGAAAAACAAAGCCAAGATGACAGCATATATGTTTACAGCATGGTTCACTGAATATTTAAAGTCTATTTTTGAGACTTACTGCCCAGAAGAAAAGATTCATTTCAAAAGATTGACAAGTCACCTGGTCACCCAAGAGCTCTGATGAGATGTACAAAGATTATTGTTTTCATGAATACTAACACAACAGCCATCCTGCAGCCCATGAATAAATGAATATTTCAAATTTCAAGTTTTGTTATTTAAGAAATACATTTCATAAGGTAATAGCTGCCATAGATTGTGATTCCTCTAATGGATCCAGATGTCGATTGAAAATCTGTTGGAAATAATTCACCACTCTACATGCCATTAAGAGCACTCATAATTCATGGGAGGAGGTCAAAATATCAACATTAAATGGAGTTTGGAGTTTGTAAGAAGTTGACACAAACTGTTATGAATAAGTTTGATTGATTCAAGACTTTAGTGGAGGAAGTAACTGCAGGTAGTGGAGAAATAGCAAGAAAACTAGAATTAGAAGTGAAGCCAAAGATGTGATTGACTTGCTGCAATTTTATGATAAAACTTGAATGGATAAGGATTGCTTCTTACGTGTGAGCAAAGAAAGTGGTTTTTTGTAATGGAAGCTACTCTTAGTGAAGACGCTGTGAATATTGTTGAAATGACAACAGAAGATTTCGAATATTACATAAACTTAGTAGAATATTACACAGTTTGTAAATTATTTTATTGTTTTTTTTTTTCAGACAGGGTCTCACTCTGTCGCGCAGGCTGGAATGCAGTGGTGCGATCTTAGCTCACTGCAAGCTCCGCCTCCCGCGTTCACGCCTTTCTCCTGCCTCAGCTTCCCGAGTAGCTGGGACCACAGGCACCACCATCACGCCCGGCTAATTTTTTGTATTTTTAGTAGAGACAGGGTTTCACCGTGTTAGCCAGGATGGTCTCGATCTCCTGGCCTCGTGATCCGCCCGCCTCAGCCTCCCAAAGTGCTAGGCTTACAGGCCTGAGTCACTGGGCTTGGCCTGTAAATTATTTAAATATTAAATTATTAAATTATTTAATAAAATATTTGAAGCCACTGCTACCAATGGTAGGAGAAGGACACACATCTGGTGTGAAGAGAGTAGAGATGAAATAAAACATACTTGTTGAAGAAATGATGCAATTAATCTTTTTCAGAAGCAGAGTGATAGGCATAAACATGCGGTAATAGAAAAGAGACCAGAGACTGTAAGGAGATTCAACAAAAGGTTGGAAAGTCTGTTGGAAATATCTGGTAATGAGGCTGAAAAACTGGTCATGCAGAATCATGGAATTACTTTAAATTAAAAACTTTTGGTTAGATTTTTGAATAAGTTAATAACTACACAAAGTTTTAGAGTTTGAAAGTCAGAAGTTATATACACTATATATTTTACGTGATTATATATTAAAATTTATGTTGTGTTTATATTATATTAATAACCATAATATTAGAAATTGTGTGACAATAGAAGTATAATAGTGTGATTATAATTTAGGTTGGTGCAAATGTAATTGCAGATTTTGCACCAACCTAATATTAGTTTTTAGCATAATTGAAAAATTTGTGCATCTTTATCCTACTTGTAAGAAAGTGCTAAGACAGTTTTATGTTACATGGGTTAAAAGGGAAGATTGCATTTTTATTTTCAAGTGATAATTTCATTATAACCTTCAAGATCGTCTTCTGTCAGTTTTAGAAAAGACACGTTACTGAAATAAATGATGGACGGGCTGAAATATTTGAGAGATATAAATCATAAAAAAGGAAAGTTGAAGAGAAGTAAAGGTATTAAAAGTGGCATTGATTACTATAAGTAACAGTGGATTTCAAACATTGTAATGTGAATCCTCAGGACAACCAGCATTTACATATGGAAGTTAGGATCACATACTGCTTGAAGCTACATTTGTACCTCATATCTATCACATTCATTATGGCATTTTCCATCACACATGTTTATATGACATAGACTTGCTAACACTGAACATGTTTAATGTTTAATACAAGTTAAATTTGTTAACTATGTTATGATATATATATTATCAGAATTCATTGCAACAGTTTTTTACCCAAGACGTAGGTCACTGAGACAGAAAATGTGTGTTGCGCTAAGTTGTCCAAGATGTAGAATAAGGATGATGGCAGTCCAAAAGACATTACTTTAATGATCTTACATGTTTGATACAGTTAACAATTTTTGACAAGTTTTTGGACAAAAACTCCTTATTGGTATGATTGTTATTTTTTAAACTCCAGCATACAAGATTGTTATGTTATAAGAAAATCACATGTTGACATACGGTTTTAGGTGAAGACCCACTCATTGATTTACTTCGATTTACTTGATATGCCAGTGTTTAATTTTGTTGAGCCAAAATATTTCTTTAAAAATAGCTCCAGAGGAGTGATTTCAGCCATATGGCTGGAACCAAGAAGTTCTAGGTCCTTTTATACCAGAGGCATTAAAATAATAATAATTAAAAAAACAGAAACATTAAAATAAAATAAAATAAAAAACTAGAGACTGGCTAAAATAACTTTATAGGAACTCAGAAAAACAGCCAAAGGTCTACAACAAACAAGTAAATATCCAATTAAGAAAAAGCCACATTCAAAACAATAGGAAAATTCATGGTGTTTTTACTAGTTCTAACCCCAACCCATCCCTAGCTCAGAGCAGTGGGGTTTCAGGAATGAGCTCCCAGTTCCCACCCTATATTCTGTTTCCTGAAACAGTTTTTTCTATGTAGACCTTTTGTTAATAATGAGTTCAGTTTTCATTTCAAATGACTTATAACATGGGTTTTTGTTTTTTTTTAACAAGTTGACAATTTTAAGACTGAAAAGTTGAAATACTTTGTTGTTATTCGGAGAGCCTTAAGTTAGATAGATTGATATGAATATGAAGAAAGATAAGGCTATAATGATGTATATAAAGAAATGTTACTATTTAAAATATACTACAGATATATAAAAATAACAATAGAGGCAGAAATTTGAAGGAAATTTTGGGCTTTAAAATCCTCATAATAATTTACTTAAGCAGGTTTAGGTGACATTAATTCACTTAAAGTCTAAACAATTAAACAGTTTTTGTCTTGGTTCGTTTCGCTATAACTTCGATTTGATTCAGTATAAGCTACTTAAAAGCAGGGAAATTATAAGTAGATGACATATTGAGACTATTATCAGAATTGATATGTTACAAGTTATATTTATTTCTACATAATTATAGTGTTGACTTAAATGACTTGAACTTTTTTTCCTCTTTTAGTCCTTTCATTCCCCTTGGAGTTTTGTATCTCCTGCGTTCATGTCAAGGCACAGCTGCTGCTAGAAACTCAGGTGAAGGCTATGTGAGAGGGCATGTACTTAAAAATCTATCTTTAGTTCAGAAATAATGCCCTCTTCACAAGGCCTTACCCTCACCATTCTTACTTTTCATTCAATTATAGTGGCTTTGTAAATAGAACCCTAAAGGAAAGTCTTGGCCTCAGTGTTGATTTATGTTATACACTGCAGAAGTTACAAACTTAGTTTTATATTTCTTGCATTAAAGATACAGTATCCAGCAATTTATGTCTCATATAAAAGGCCAAATAACTTAGTTAATTGCAGTTCTTAAGGCAATCAGTAAACATTAACCAAGTATCAAGATGATTTTGTACATGTGGGTATGACTATAGAAATACTTTAAGCTTTGTAGCATCTGGGTAAGTGGAGATAATACTTAACTTGAATTTTGTGGAGTTATTTAAATAGAGGTATCTTGGTGCATTTGCTTAGGAACACCTTCATGTATTTTCTTTGTGAACAACCTTTAGCCCCTTTCCCAGTTTCTAAACTATCCGTTAGGTCTACTCAGTGTTTCTACAAGGAAATAGTATTTGTTTCTTTACTAAATCGGAAAAAAATTTTCTTTCCCCTTGTATATTAAAAAAATTAAACATAAATTTTATTTTTTGTATTTACAGATGTTAATCCATTTGCATCTAAAAATGTTTAGTTAGAATTAAAAATTGCTAGTGAGAATTGCAATGGTAGACTATCAAGTGATAATCTTTTTTTCAAATATAATCAAGATTATGAAATTATCTGTAGCATTTGATTCTTCCAAATTTTGTTTTCCTTTCCTTCACAGTTTAAGGCCCATCTGTGGATCCAGGCTTTTGCCTAATAAATATGGGAAAGAGGCATATGTGAATCTGTGGACTGGAAACTCAGAGACAAAAAGATTGAAGTGCTGATTTGTTTCTGTATACCTGCCCAAAAGCTGAGGGATGAGTGTAATCTAATGATCATAAATAATAGACACCGTCATCAGCTGGGGTGGGAAAGGAAAGGGTGGCAATCTCCATCAGAGGGAGGAGAACCAGCTGTTGCTGCCACCTCTGAACAGAATTAGAGGAAACCTCTTTCCAAACCATTCAAGAAGAGTTGGGAAGGACAATGAGTATCTGTCTCTTTCACAAGAAAAGCTAGCTTCCTAAGTCAAACAAAATCAAAATTTTTTTCCCAATGCATGTAGAAACTGGAGAGTACTGTTATAGTACAAGGGAAAATAGATTTATGAGAAATTCATCAATACTTCTCCCAGTTTCTTTTAAGAGGTTTAATGATTCTCTCACGTTGTCTTCTTTTCCAGAGGCAAAGAATGCTGAAACCAAGCTTCCTTCTTTCCAGGACAGTTAATGGCAAATTAGTCACAGTCACATATAGATTATTTAATAAATACTAATAACAATTATTTTAATTACTTGGGTTTTTGTTAGTTTAGTCATCACAACTATCAAATAATAAAAATACTTCTAGAATTATAAAAATAATTTATTTAATTGGTGTTTTTTATATAACTCTTAAAAATTGTTCATATATAGTTCACTGTTTTGTCATTACAACCAATATTGAAAGTTGGTAAGGTGTGTATTATAACCAGTTAACAGCAAATCAAGAGGAAATAGAAGTTAAAATCATATGAGCAATTCCTGAAAGAGTCTATGTTAAATGTTATCTGGGTCTCCTGAGATCTTTAGCGTTTCCTTAGCCTCTTTCACATTGTTTAATATAATACAGTTTTTAAATCTATGCTTAGCATTCATTCCTTTTATTACAGCCTGTCATTTTCCCTTACAAATGACAATGAGTCTCATATTTATCCTTTCAGATAATTAAAGATGCCTCAGAAAAGATCTCTATACTGTGATTTAGACTCACATTTACATATTCATAAACACTTCATTGAGAAGTGGTAACTTGTTTTTGCTTTCAAATGAAATTCAATTTCCATGTTGACTCTGCACAAACACTTGAAATGCATTAACAACATATTAACTTGTATTGAAACATCTATTTCTACATATTTCAGAGCAGCTACTAAAATTGGTCACTTTTGAACAACAAATGAAGAAAACTATGTTGCAATCAAAAAGTGCTTGTCATACCACTTCACTAAAGTAAATGCATCATGTTAAGATAATGTTAGCCATGAGACTCAGTTTCAACTCATTACTAACATGTCAAGAGTATGGAGGGAAATAGATAATCAAATATATACTTGGATCAAAAGAGAACTATAACTTTTGAAAGTCATACAACTTTAAAAGGGAAGCTTCGTCTGTCTTCGTGGTTTGTCTCTGCTGTTTAAAAATAAATAATCTTCTTGAAAGTCAGATATCATTCACAAAAAAATAAAATAACCAAGAATTATTTATTAGAGAGAAGGGAAATATCCTTTATTTCTAAATATTTTAAGCATACAGCAAAATACATCAGTGATTCAAATAATTTTTCAGTTGTTACAAGTGGTTGTTATATATTTATTTATTCAGCACAAAGCACATTTTTTTTTTTTTTTTTTTTTGAGACAAAGTCTCGCTCTGTCACCCAGGCTGGAGTGTAGTGGCGCGATCTGGGCTCACTGCAAGCTCCGCCTCCCGGGTTCACGCCATTCTCCTGCCTCAGCCTCCAGACTAGGTGGGGCGACAGGTGCGTGCCACCTCTCCCGGCTAATGTTTTGTATTTTTTTAAATAGAGACGGGGTTTCACCGTGTTAGCCAGGATAGTATCCATCTCCTGACTTCGTGACCCGCCTGCCTTGGCCTCCCAATGTGCTGGGATTACAGGCGTGAGCCACCGTGCCTGGCCACAAGGCACATTTTAACTATGTAGTGATTTGATTTCATGAATCATACGGAAACTTCTGTGATGCTGTATGTTGCTAAATTAATGTTTTGATTTAGTGAGTCTTGAAAACATTCTTTTGAAAATTAAAATAGCATATTAACAACTCTTACTTTGGATTTAACTAAGATTCAGTTTTAAGTCAAGTCAACCAAGTTCACATGTTGTAAATGCATTTAAAATTATTAAGTTGTTTTGGAATAGGTAATATACACAAAGATAAATTAAAATTCAATCTACACAGGTGTTAATCTGTTGAACTGTAGACCTTCCACTGGCCTTTTTTTCCTTGGGACCCAAATTTTCATAGTTGTTACCATAGGGGTAAAAATTGTTGAGACTTTGCTTGAGTATTAATCCAGCTATTATCATTTATCTTTTCCTTTTGTCTTTCCATACCTGATGCTATACATCACAGACTTTGTTTTTTCATGTGGTATTATACTTGGGAGTAGGTTTCACCTACCTGGCACCAGTGACACACAATTTTTGTCTATTTGTTTTAGTTTGTATTATTTTCTTTGTTTCACAGTATTCTACTGCATGAATATATACATTATTAAACTAGTTTTCTGTTGATGAACATTAAATTTGTTCATAATATTCTGTTACTACAAATATATTTCAATGAATGACATAAATACCTATTTTTACATGTGTGGCCATGGGATGAATGCTATATGTAAAATAATGCCTAAAAATTGAGTTGCTAAATCAATTCATGTGATATTAATTGTAATTATAATTCTGACAAGTTGTAACCTTGAGTTATTAAATCATAACAAAAAATGAGAAATAAAAAGGCAATATTACAAATTCTATCTATCTACAGCTTCTATCGAAGTAAACAAAAAAAGTCACTAGAGATTATTATTAACAACTATATGCTAACAAATTTTAAAACCTAGAAGAAATGGATAAGTTCCTGGACACAGACAATCTACCAAGATTGAATCAGGAAGAAACAGAAAGCCTGAATAGACTAATAATGAGTAACAAGACTGTCAGTAGTAAACATCTTTCACCAAACAGAAGTGCAGGACCACATGGCTTTGTGACAGAATTCTATCAAACTTGTAAAGAAGAACTTATACCAATTCTTGTCTATTACCAAAAAAAAAAAAAAAAAAAATGGAGGAGGAGGGAATTCTTCCTAATTCATCCTACAAGGTCACTGTTACCCTGATAGCAAGTTACATAGGGATTCTATAATGACTAAAAGAAAACTTCAGGCCAATACCCTGATGAACATAGATGCAAAAATTTTCAACAAAATACTAGCATACTGAATCCACAATAATTTGAAAAGATAACACACCATGATCAAATGGTATTCATCCCTGATATACAAGGATGGCTCAACACATACGCATCAACAAACATGATACATCCTATCAATAGGGTTAAGGACAAAAACCATAGGATTATCTCAATAGATGGATAAAAGGCATTTCATAATATTCAAATTTCCTTCATGATAGAAATTTTCATCAAATTAGGCATAAAAGGAATACAACTCAACATAGTTAAGACCATATATTACAAATCCACAGCTAACATTATACTGAAAGGGAAAAAGCTGAAAGCCTTTCTGCTAAGAACTAGAACAAGACAAACATTCACTATCATCACTGTCATTTAACGTAGTATTGAAAACCCTAGCTCGAGCAATATAGACAAGGAAAAGAAATATCATGCAGTCAAGTTGGAACAGAGGAAGTCAAATTGGCCTTCTTTGAAGACAACATAAACTCATAAAAACACTCTTAGAACTGATAAATTGTATAAAGTTGCAGGATACAAAATCAACATATAAATATCAGTAGCATTTCTAGACACCAATAATGGGTCATCTGAAAAAGAAATCAAGAAGACCATCCCATTCACAGTAGCTACAAAATATTAAATACTTAGGAATAAATATAAACAAGGAAGTGAAGACTTGTATAAGAAAAACCACAAAACACTAATGAAATAAATTGAAGAAAACACAAACATGTGGAAAAATATCCCATGCTTATGTTCACAAGAATTGATATTGTTAAAATGCCCATCCTCCCCAAAGTAATCTTCGAATTTAATGCAAGCCCTATCTGAATGCCAATGACATTCATCACAAAAATAGAAAAAAGCAATCCTAAAATTTGTATGGAACCACAAAAGACTCAAATGACCATAGAAATACCAAGCAAAACAAAGCTGATTGTATCACAATACCCAATTTCAAAATGTGTTATAAAGCTAGAGTAACTAAAACAGCATGACATTGTTATAAAATTAGACACACAGACAAATGGAGAAGAATAGAAAAGCTTAAAATTAATCTGTATATTTACACCTGACTAATTTTTGATCAGTTACTATGAACATACATAGGGGGAAGGAAACTCTCTTCAATAAATGGTATTGGGAAAACAAAATATCAATACACAGAAGAATAAAAAATATACCTCTATCTTTCACCATATACAGAAGTTAACTCAAAGGGGATTAAAGACTTAAACATAAGACCTGAAATTATAAAACAACTAGAAGAAAACATGAGAAACATTTCAAGACATTGGTCTAGGCAAATATTTTATAGTTAAGATGGTCAAAAGAGCAGGCAAAAAAACATAAAGAGGTAAATGGGACTATATTAAAAGCTTCTGAACAGCAACAAAACTATCAACGAAATGAAGAGACAATCCAAAGAATGGGGAAACATATTTTTAAACTATTCATCCAACAAGGGACTGATATCTAGAATATACGAGGAACTCAAACAACAGCAAAGATATAACCTCATTTACAAATTTCGGAAAAGTTTCTGAACAGATACTTCTCAAAAGAAGACATGCAATTGGACAGCAGGTATATAAAAAAAAATGCTCAGCATCGCTAATCATCAGAGAAACGCAAATCAAAACCACAGTGAAATATCTCATCCCTGTGAGAATGGCTACTATGAATAAAGACAAAAAAGTAACAAATTCTGGCAAGGATATAGAGAAAAGAGAAGTTTTACACTGTTGGTGGGAATGTAGATAGTCATTATGGAACACAGCATGTCATATGGTTTGGCTCTGTGTCCGCACTCAAATCTACTTTGAATTGTAACCACCATTATCCCCCTGTGTCAAGGGCAGTACCAGGTGGAGGTAATTGGATCATGGGGACGGTTTACCCCATGCCTTTCTCATAATAATGAGTGAGTCTCACACGATCTGATGGTTTTATAAGTGTCTGGCATTTCCCCTGCTTGCACTCACTCCATCCTGCCAGCCTATGAAGAAGGTGCCTGCTTCTCCTTTGCCTTCTGCCATGATTGCAAGTTTCCTGATGTCCCCACAGCAATGCAGAACTGTGAGTCAGTTAAGCCTCTTTCCTTTTCAAATCACGCAGTCTCAGTTAATTCTTCATAGCAGCATGAGAATGGACTAATACAGTATGATTTTTCAAAAAAAATAAAAATAGAACTACCATGCAATCCAGCAATCCCACTATTAGGTATTTATCCAAAGGAAAGGAAATCTGTATATCAAAGAAATACTTCCCCCCACCCTGTTTACTGCAGTAGTATTCAAAATAGCAAAGATGTAGAATCAACCTGAATTCTATATCATCAATGGATAAGTGGATTTTTAAAATGTGGTGTGTGTGTCTGTGTGTATGTGTGTGTGTCTGTGTGTATAGTATGTATATATACACACACAAAAGTATGTATGTATATATACATATATGTAAACATGTATGTGTATATATGTATATGCATATATATGTGTATATATAATGTGTGTATATATAATGTGTGTATACTATTAGTATTATAATACTAGCAATAATTATATTACTAGTAGTTATATATTATATAAAATATATAATATAGTTTTATATTATATATGTTATATATATTATATTATATATAAGATAATAATATAGTATTATATTACTTGTAGTAGTAATAGTAATGAAATACTATTCTGTCATAAAAGGAAATAAAATCCTGTCTTTGGAAGCAATATGGATGGAACTGGAGGTCATTATGTTAAGTGAAATAAGCCAGGTGCAGAGGGACAAATATTTCATGTTCTCACTCACATGGAGGAACTAAAAAAGTGGTTCTCTGCCTGTAATCCCAGTACTTTGGGAGGCTGAGGAGGGCGGATCACGAGGTCAGGTAATTAAGACCATCCTGGCTAATACGGTGAAACTCCATCTCTACCAAAAATACAAAACATTAGCAGAGCGTGGTGGTGGGCGCCTGTAGTCCCAATTACTTGGGAGGCTGAGGCAGGAGAACGGCGTAAACCCAGGAGGCGGAGCTTGCAGTTAGTCAAGATCGTGCCACTGCACTGCAGCCTGGGCGACAGAGCAAGACTTCATCTCAGAAGAAGAAAAAAAAAAGTGGTTCTCATGGAGGTACAGAATAGAACGATGGTTACCACAGTCTGGCAAAGGTGCTGGTGAAGAGGATGAAGAGGGGTTGGCGAATGGGTACAAACATACAGTCTGATAGAAGGAAGACGTCCTAGTGTTCGACAGTAAAGTAGGGTTACTACAACTAACAATAATTTATTGTAGATTTCAAAATAGCTAGAAGAGAACAGTTTAAATCTTCCCAACACAAAGAAATGATAAATCTTTGAAGTGATACATATCCTAAATACTCTGATCATTAAGCATTTTGTGCATATATCAAAATACCACATGTGCCCCATATTTATGTACAATTATTGTGTATTAATAAAAAAGAATTATGAGGGCCTTGCACACAAAATCAGGTAACTTTCGGGGCTTAAAAAAGTGAAGAGACATTGATACTATGAAGGAAGGTATCAGATTTCTCCACTAAAATCCAAGAGAAGCTGCTGTCAAATTATGAGAAGGAACAAAATAAGACTTTTTGTATGTGACAAAATAAACATTAAACAAGTATAATTTAAATTCACTAGCAATAACCAAGTTAATTACACAAAAGAAAACTAATTCAAGTATCATACCAATAAAACTAGCAATAATCTTGACACAAAACACTTAATATTTATATTTTAAAAATTGTAAAACTTACAGAACAACAGAATTTCTGATTAAATGGTGTTCTCTGTCAGATAATGAATCTTAATCACTATTTCAACAGATTTATTAGAAATAAAACAAGTTATATCATATTCACCTGGGAAAAACAGACACAGAATTAGCATATGTATTTTGAAAAAAAAGATGAACTGTGCCAAATAGCCAAAATTATTATAAAGTTATGTTTATTAAACAGCATGTTTATTTCCTAGGGCTGGGTGTGGTGACTCATGCCTATAATCCCAGCACTTTGGGAGGCTGAGGCAGGCAGATCACTTGAGGTTAGGAGTTTGAGACCAGCCTGGCTAACATGGTGAAACTCTGTCTATACTAAAAATACAAAAGTTAGCCTGGCATAGTGGCTCATGCCTGTAATCCCAGATACTCCAGGAGGCCGAGGCATGAAAATCGCTTGAACCCGGGAGGCAGAGGTTGCCATGAGCCAAGATTGTGCCACTGCACTCCAGCCTGGGTGATAGAGTGAGAATCCATCTCAAAAAAAAAAAAAAAAAAACAGAAAAGAAAAAAATATATTTGTATATAAATATCTATATATCCATATTTCTTTTTCAAATATATATATTTCCCAGTATGTGCCAAGAGATCAATGAAATATAAGAAAGTTGGAAAAATTATATGACTATATTATCATAAAAATAGTAATTCAAAAGATGAGTAGAAAGATGGAATAATCCATAGGATAATATTTTTAGTGAGATTAGACTACATATAAGATTATGAATGTTTGTTAAAGAAGAATTTCCCTTATCCTTCAGGTTCAATTACTTTATTATTTGTTCAGTCTTTAGATTTTTTGCTTTGCTTATTCTATAAAACAGAGCATCTTTGCTGAAAAAAGTCTATTTTACTATTGTTAAAGGAAAACAATAGGTCGGGCGTGGTGGCTCATGCCTGTAATCCCAGCACTTTGGGAGTCTGAGGCGGGTGGATCACGAGGTCAGGAGATCCAGACCATCCTGGCTAACATGGGGAAACTTCGTCTCTAATATAAAAACAAAAAATTGGCCGGGTATGGTGACAGGCACCTATAGTCCCAACTACTTGGGAGGCTGAGGCAGGAGAATGGTGTGAACCCAGGAAGTGGAGCTTGCAGGAGATCCCGCCACTGCACTCCAGCCTGGGCAACAGAGGGAGACTCTGTCAAGAAAGAAAGAAAAAGGAAGGAAGGAAGGAAGGAAGGAAGAAAGAAGGAAGGAAGGAAGGAAGGAAGGAAGGAAGGAAGGAAGAAAGGAAGGAAGGAAGGAAGGAGGGAAGGAAATAAAACGTGCTATTAAAATAAGTAAAAGTAAGAACAACTTTCTATGAGTTTAATTATTAATTATGAAATTTTGTGAAATATCAAAGTGATCTTTTAAAACAGATCACTCAATTCATTGTTCTATTTTATATCACAACATTTTTAGTTGTGGGGTTATTTACTTTTTTTTTCTTTTTTTTTTTTTTGAGACAGGGTCTTACTCTGTTGCCCAGGCTGGAATGCAGTGGTGCCATCTTGGCTCACTGCAAGCTTCACCTCCTGGACTCAAGCGGTCCTCTTGCCTCAGCCTCCCACGTACCTGAAACCACACCATCACACTCAGCTAATGTTTTACAGAGAGGGGATGTTGCCATGTTGGCAAGGCTGATCTCGAACTCCTGAACTCAAGAGATCTGCCCATCTTGGCCTCCCAAACTTCTGGGCTTACAGGTGTGAGCCACCATGCGAGACTGCTATTTTAATTATTAAATGTTGAGTTTATAATATAGTTAAATTCTCTATTTTTAAAATGAACCTTCATATTCAGCTTCTAAGATAGCTTTAAGAATAATCAATTTTCAATATGTTAATACCAACCTGAATTAAATATATAATATTCTGCATCTTTATAAAATAGCATAGGAGCAGCCTCTCTTTGTGTTAAGTTTAGACTTTTGCATAACTGTTAAAAGTAGAAAAGACAAAGATAAAAGAAGTGACAGGTTAAATGTTTATTTTCTTATCTCAATCTCATAAAAATTTTAGTTTTGATTGATTATTGCACTCATATGTGTCATTAAACGATTTGCCTTTTGTAAAAAACAAATGGGTAAAACAACTTTTGTTATGAATGACAATGAATCACACAAAACTTGAAAAGCTCATGGAGAAAATTTTTTTTTTGCTTCTTTAGAAGGGAATAATTATTAGAGAACTTATTCATAGTTTTGTGCCTGTTGAAATAACTTGTAAAGAATTTCTGTTTTTATCCATTTTTATGGGAATAAGTATGCAAACAAACATTGTTTATTTTGAAAAAGAGTTTTAGCCTTATATTATTAACTTTAATGAGTAGATACTGTGGTAATATCACATTTTTACCCCAAAAAACAGTGTTGCATTAAAGTTAAAATTAAAATTTACAAGTAAAACAGATACATTGTTATGTTGTAATGGTGACAACTCCAAAATGACTACTAGAGGAAAGTAATCTCAATAAAAGGAACAATTATATTAAAATGTTAATGAACATATTATTTCCCAAATCTTCTTCAAATCTTAAACAAATTGATGGACAAAAGGAATATTGAAATCCGTACATTAATACAGAACTCCAGTGGTTTCCTGTGACATTAATTTTTTGTTCTCAGGCTGAACTGATAGGTTCCTCATAAATATAGTTTGCAAGGATACTTTCTGTAACACTGTACAAATAATGTAGAGAAAAACTCAAAGAAGAATGACATTACTTTTTAGGGATAATAATGTAAAATTTGACAATTATTACTGAATTGAGGATTTTTTCCAGATGAAAAAATATTGTGGATTGTAATATTCATATATTCCTCAAGAGAAATGTTGGCCTTTCTAATATAAATTTATGAAATATCAAAATGGGTGAAATACCTTACATAAAATATACATTATTTCATAATATTCTCTCATGGTCCTTTCCCGAGATAATAACAATTCTGCTTTTTAACACTACAAATTAAATTTGTCTAATCTCAAACTTTGTATGAATGGAAAGTTATGATGATAAAATGTTTGGCGTTTTCCTTCAATCTATTGCCTGTGAGAATCATTTGTGTTTTTGCATTCTGCAGTAATACTTTTTATTGATTTAATAACTCAACTAATTTTAAAAAGTGGGTGAAACAGAATTGGAAGAATATTGATTAGATGGATAAATATGCTGATAATAGACCATTAAATTTTATGTATTATTTTATAAACTGAAATAATAATCGTTATTATTATTACTATTTTTTGACACAGTCTCTCTCTGTCATCAGGCTGAAGTGCAGTGGTACAATCTCGGCTCACTGAAACCTCTGCCTCATGAGTTCAAGTGATTCTCCTGCCTCAGCCTCCTGAGTATCTGGTACTACAGGTGTGCAACACCATACCATCTAATTTTTGTATTTTTAGTAGACACGGGTTTTCACCATGTGGCCAGGATGGTCTTGATCTCTTGACGTTGTGATCCTCCCGCCTCGGCCTCCCAAAGTGCTGAGATTACAGGTGTGAGCCATGGCTCTGGGCCGTAAATAATTATTTAATGGAATGATTTTGATTGCTGACAAGTAAAAACAACCAAGTCTAACCAACAGAAATCCAATTATCTAGGATGTTGAGGTTGACTAATTTGTTATAGTACTTCAATGGTCTCCTGTTACAGAATTTCTCTTTTGGTGGGACCCTAATATCTACTAACAGCTAGTCTTCATTGCCCACAAAGAACTTACCACACGGTCTCTACTCAATTCTTATGACATTCTGCACATATCGGCCCAAGTGGAATACTTCTCTCAGGTTAAGTCTAACAAGTAAAAAGTCTATGAATTGAACTCAAAACTATTTGACTCTTAATCTTAGTTCCTTATTTAAATTAAAAACAAGTTTTACTCGATTGTCAGGTGTCGAGGAAGCAAATGAAAGTGAACGGTCTTTTGGCATACTAAATTGGTCTGCTGCAGAAAATACAAAGGGCTCTAATTTCTCTTGTGAATTCAGTCAGTAGACCCAGCAGTGATAAATAAGTCAAACGCATGTCACAACAGCAAATAGATTGAGTTTTCACTGTCCTTTTTGCTCAATCTTCTTTATTTATTTATTTATTTATTATTTTTTATTTTTTTTTATTATTATACTTTAAGTTCTAGGGTACATGTGCATGACGTTTATATCATGTATAACTCCCCAATGCAATCCCTCCCTCCTCCCCCCTTCCCCTGATAGGCCCCAGCGTGTGATGTCCCCTTCCCGAGTCCAAGTGATCTCATTGTTCAGTTCCCACCTATGAGTGAGAACATGCGGTGTTTGGTTTTCTCTTCTTGTGATAGTTTGCTAAGAATGATGGTTTCCAGCTGCATCCATGTCCCTACAAAGGATGCAAACTCATCCCTTTTTATGGCTACATAGTATTCCATGGTGTATATGTGCCACATTTTCTTAATCCAGTCTGTCACTGATGGACATTTGGGTTGATTCCAAGTCTTTGCTATTGTGAATAGTGCCGCAATAAACATACGTGTGCATGTGTCTTTGTAGTAGAGTAATTTATAATCCTTTGGGTATATACCCAGTAGTGGGATGGCTGGGTCATATGGTACATCTAGTTCTAGATCCTTGAGGAATCACCATACTGTTTTCCATAATGGTTGAACTAGTTTACAATCCCACCAACAGTGTAAAAGTGTTCCTATTTCTCCACATCCTCTCCAACACCTGTTGTTTCCTGACTTCTTAATGATTGCCATTCTAACTGGTGTGAGATGGTATCTCATTGTGGTTTTGATTTGCATTTCTCTGATGGCGAGTGATGATGAGCATTTTTTCATGTGTCTGTTGGCTGTATGGATGTCTTCTTTTGAGAAATGTCTGTTCATATCCTTTGCCCACTTTTTGATGGGGTTGTTTGTTTTTTTCTTGTATATTTGTTTGAGTTCTTTGTAGATTCTGGATATTAGCCCTTTGTCAGATGAGTAGGTTGCAAAAATTTTCTCCCATTCTGTAGGTTGCCTGTTCACTCTGATGGTAGTTTCTTTAGCTGTGCAAAAGCTCTTTAGTTTAATTAGATCCCATTTGTCAATTTTTGCTTTTGCTGCCGTTGCTTTTGGTGTTTTAGACATGAAGTCCTTGCCCATGCCTATGTCCTGAATGGTACTACCTAGATTTTCTTCTAGGGTTTTTATGGTATTAGGTCTAACATTTAAGTCTCTAATCCATCTTGAATTAATTTTCATATAAGGGGTAAGGAAAGGATCCAGTTTCAGCTTTCTACTTATGGCTAGCCAATTTTCCCAGCACCATTTATTAAATAGGGAATCCTTTCCCCATTTCTTGTTTCTCTCAGGTTTGTCAAAGATCAGATGGCTGTAGATGTGTGGTATTATTTCTGAGGACTCTGTTCTGTTCCATTGGTCTATATCTCTGTTGTGGTACCAGTACCATGCTTTTTTGGTTACTGTAGCCTTGTAGTATAGTTTGAAGTCAGGTACCGTGATGCCTCCAGCTTTGTCCTTTTGACTTAGGATTGTCTTGGCAATGCGGGCTCTTTTTTGGTTCCATATGAACTTTAAAGCCGTTTTTTCCAATTCTGTGAAGAAAGTCATTGGTAGCTTGATGGGGATGGCATTGAATCTATAAATCACCTTGGGCAGTATGGCCATTTTCACGATATTGATTCTTCCTATCCATGAGCATGGTATGTTCTTCCATTTGTTTGTGTCCTCTTTGATTTCACTGAGCAGTGGTTTGTAGTTCTCCTTGAAGAGGTCCTTGACATCCCTTGTAAGCTGGATTCCTAGGTATTTTATTCTCTTTGAAGCAATTGTGAATGGAAGTTCATTCCTGATTTGGCTCTCTGCTTGTCTGTTACTGGTGTATAAGAATGCTTGTGATTTTTGCACATTAATTTTGTATCCTGAGACTTTGCTGAAGTTGCTTATCAGCTTAAGGAGATTTTGGGCTGAGACAATGGGGTTTTCTAAATATACAATCATGTCATCTGCAAACAGGGACAATTTGACTTCTTCTTTTCCTAACTGGATACCCTTTATTTCTTTCTCTTGCCTGATTGCCCTAGCCAGAACTTCCAACACTATGTTGAATAGGAGTGGTGAGAGAGGGCATCCCTGTCTTGTGCCAGTTTTCAAAGGGAATTTTTCCAGTTTTTGCCCATTCAGTATGATATTAGCTGTGGGTTTGTCGTAAATAGCTCTTATTATTTTGAGGTACGTTCCATCAATACCGAATTTATTGAGCGTTTTTAGCATAAAGGGCTGTTGAATTTTGTCAAAAGCCTTTTCTGCATCTATTGAGATAATCATGTGGTTCTTGTCTTTGGTTCTGTTTATATGCTGGATTACGTTTATTGATTTGCAAATGTTGAACCAGCCTTGCATCCCAGGGATGAAGCCCACTTGATCATGGTGGATAAGCTTTTTGATGTGCTGCTGAATCCGGTTTGCCAGTATTTAATTGAGGATTTTTGCATCGATGTTCATCAGGGATATTGGTCTAAAATTCTCTTTTTTTGTTGTGTCTCTGCCAGGCTTTGGTATCAGGATGATGTTGGCCTCATAAAAAGAGTTAGGGAGGATTCCCTCTTTTTCTATTGATTGGAATAGTTTCAGAAGGAATGGTACCAGCTCCTCCTTGTACCTCTGGTAGAATTCAGCTGTGAATCCATCTGGTCCTGGACTTTTTTTGGTGGGTAGGCTATTAATTATAACAAACTGTCTCTCAGACCACAGTGCAATCAAACTAGAACTCAGGACTAAGAAACTCAATCCAAACCGCTCAACTACATGGAAACTGAACAACCTGCTCCTGAATGACTACTGGGTACATAACGAAATGAAAGCAGAAATAAAGATGTTCTTTGAAACCAATGAGAACAAAGATACAACCTACCAGAATCTCTGGGACACATTTAAAGCAGTGTGTAGAGGGAAATTTATAGCACTAAATGCCCACAAGAGAAAGCAGGAGAGATCTAAAATTGACACTCTAACATCACAATTAAAAGAACTAGAGAGGCAAGAGCAAACACATTCAAAAGCTAGCAGAAGGCAAGAAATAACTAAGATCAGAGCAGAACTGAAGGAGATAGAGACACAAAAAACCCTCCAAAAAATCAATGAATCCAGGAGTTGGTTTTTTGAAAAGATCAACAAAATTGACAGACCGCTAGCTAGACTAATAAAGAACAAAAGAGAGAGGAATCAATCTTCTTTAATTTGGGTCAGATTTAACAAACAATTTTGGATTGTGGGGAGTTTGGGTATTAGACTAGATAGTTCACATATCCTTGACTTGAATTCAGGCTTAGTTTTTATTTTAGTTGTGATCAGATGAAAAGAGCTCCCCTTTCCCCCTTTTTTTCTTCACTACCTACATTTGGTGAGATTAAACCATGCCAACTCTATGGGGCATCACCTTGAGTGAACAATGGAATTTGTGTATAAGCTGCTAAGGACATAAGAAAAATATTCTGAATTCTAATTTTAACCGAAGTTACAATATTTTGGGGTGTTTCTAGTATAACTACATCTACACTAAATATAAAATGTTCAGTATTTCCCATACTGAGAAGCCTCCTCACTGGATAGTGACACATATTCTAACAAAAATCAAGGGTAACTTTTACATTATTATGTAGAATTAAGTTAGGTCAAGCATGGAAAATTAATAAATTCTACAAAACAGTTATATAAATAAAATAATTCATAATTTAGCTTTTTAATGGTTACACTGAAGTTAACCTTTCTAAAAAGGAATTATGGTCAATAAGTTTGTGCATATATGAAATGAATCGGCTGGACTTTGGGCATTGCATCGGCAGACCCGAGCTTTCGTTTCTAATTACACAATTTTCCAATTGCTGAATCGAGGTATCATGACCTTAGCTCTGAATGTGAATTTCAGTTTTACAAAAATACAAGGTAGCAAAATTTTGCATTTCAATAGCATATAAAATGTCATGTCGGGAGGCCGAGGCGGGCGGATCACACGGTCAGGAGATCAAGATCATCCTGGCTAACACGGTGAAACCCCGTCTCTACTAAAAATACAAAAACAAAATTAGCCGGGCGTAGTGGCGGGCGCCTGTGGTCCCAGCCACTTGGGAGGCTGAGGCAGGAGAATGGCAGGAACCCGGGAGGCAGAGCTTGCAGTGAACCCAGATCGCGCCACTGCACTCAGCCTGGGCGGCAGAGCGAGACTCCGTCTAAAAAAAAAAAAAGAAAAAGTCATGTCAACGTGTTAAGATTGATTCAGCTTCTTGGGAACCTCATACTTTCGTGTTGTTTAATTCAAATCTATTCAGATATAATTTTTATACAATAAAAAGCACCAATTTTGTGTGCATTTTAATGAATTTTGACAGATGTGTGTAACCATCAGTAGAAGTCTCTAAAAACCTTTCCCTTTGTGGATAATCACTCCCTACCCTCAGTTCTAGGCAATTTGATATGCTCTTCATCACTGAAACGTAGTTCTGCATGTTCCAGAACTTATTATAAATGGAATTATACATGTACATTTTCGGCTGGATTCTTTCTCACCGTATAAGTTATAACACATATCACTATTTTTGTGCGTCATTAGGCTGTTTGTTTTTACTGCTGAGTAGTGTGCATCGTACGTTACTATGAGCCATTCACTTACCGTAGATGAACGTTTGAGTTGTTTCCACGTTTGGGATTTCATGAGCGTAGTTGCTATGACCACATATGAACAATTCTTTTGTTCTGATTTCTGCAGGATAAATATTGAAGGATGGAATAGCACCATCATATGGTAAATATATATTTCATTTTATAAGATAATGTCTTCTAGAAGAAATATATGAGAGTTCCTTTTGCTTCAAACCCTTGCCAGCAATTGGTTGTCAGTCTTTCTAGTTTTAGCTATTATAATAGATATTTAGCAAAATGTCATTGTGTATATTTATCAGTGTGCAACTTAGCAAATTTGGCATATGTACTACTCCATGATTGTATTCTCCAATCACCACTATCAGGATGCTAAACATGTCCATCACTTCCCAGTGTTTCCTTGTGACCCTTTTAATCTGTCTCACACTTCTCTGTCCATCTCTACCAACCCTAGGCAAAAAACAAAAAATATATATATTGTTTTCTGCCAATGTAGTTTGCATTTCTTAGAATTTTATGTAGATGAAATCATATAGAAGGTGTGCTTCTTTGGTATGGCTTATTTTATTTAACATAATTATTTTGAGATTCACCATGTCATCGTGTATAACAATAGTTCATTTATTTTTACTCTTTAGCACTATTCCATTGTATGGGTATAGCACAATGTGTTTTCTGCATTTACCCATTGATAGACATTTAGCTTATTTCCAATTTGGGCAATTGCAATAAAGTTACTCTAAACAGTATTATGTAAGTTTTGTGCGCATGCAAGCATTTGCTTCTCTTAGGTAAATACCTAGTAATGGTGGCTATTAATAATAGCTAATAATATTGTGACCATTATTACTATATTATGTAATATATAAATAAATTATATCTACAGTATAATACACTGTAGTAATTGCTTAGTCATATGATTGATAGATGTTCAAAGTATTAGGAAATTGTCAAAAATTTTTTTGCAAATTAACAGTGTATGAGAGTTTCAATTGTAACACGGCTTCTCCAAAACCTCGTATGATCCAAATGTTTAATTTTAGCAATACCCTTAAACACACATGGCCTCCTCCATCATCAACATCCTTCACAAGAGTGAAACATTTGTTACAACTGATGAACTTACATTGACTCATCATTATCATCCAAAGTCTACCTTAAGGATTAATTTTAGTGTTGTACATTCTTTGGGCCTAGAGAAAATTATGATGACAAGAGACCACCGTTATAGTAGTGTACAGAGTATTTTCACTGCCCCAAAAATCCTCTGTTCTCTGCCTATTCAGTCTTCCCTCTCCCCATAACTCCTGGCAACCACTGACCTTTTTACTATCTCCATAATTTTGCATATTCCAGGATGCCATATAGTCCGAATCATACAGTGTGCAGCTATTTAAGATTGACGTATTTCACTTAGCAACATGCATTTCAGTTTCCTCCTTGTCTTTTCATGGTTTCAAAGCTAATTTATTTTTAATACTGAATAAAACACCACAGTTTGGATGTAAACAAACCAAAGTTGCTTTATCCATGCATCTACTAAAGGTCATCTTGGTTACTTCCAAATTTTGGCAATTCTGAATAAATTCACTTTACACATCCATGTGCAGTTTTTTTTGTTTTTTTTTTTTTCTTTTTGTGAACCTGTGTTTTCAGCTCCTTTGGTTAAATATCAAGGAGCACAGCTGTGTTTGTTATTCTGGGTCTCTTTCCTCGCTATGTAAATTTTAGAATCAGTTTGTTGACATCCACCAAACAGCATGCCGGGATTTTTATTGGAAGTGAATTGAGTCTTTCTATCCATGAACATGATATATCTTTCCACTCAGTTCTTTCTTTCCTCAGATTTTATAGTTTTCCTCAAGTGTATCTTGTATATATTTTGTCAGATTTGTGCTCATTATTTTTCATAGTACTGATATAAAAGGGATTGTGTTTTTTTTTTTTTTTTTTTACTTTCAAATTCTGCTTGTGCATTGCTGGATATAGGAAAGCCAATTACTTGTATATATTAACCTTATAACCGACAACCTTGCTATTATCATTTATTAATTCCAGTAGGGGGATGGTCAATTCTTTTGAATTTTCTACATAGACAATCATATCATCTGCAAATACAGTGCTATTTCTTCCTTCCTAACTTTGCAGTATAAAGTTGAAAGGCAATAGTAGGGGACATCCTTGCCTTCTTCCTGCTTTCAGTAGGAAAGCTTCTAGTTTCTCTCCATTTAGTACATTAACTGAAGCTTTTTGTAAATATTTTGTATCCAGTTGAAGAAGTAACCCTCTATTCCTGGTTTATTGAGAATATTTATCACGAATGGATGGATTTTGTGAAAAGCTTTTTTCCTGATCTGATTATATGAGCCTTCTTTTTTGAGCAAGTTGATGCAATGGATTACATTAATTTTTGACTGGTGTACCAAGCTTGCATACTGGGAATAAAATGAATTTGCTCTGCATATAATGCTTTCTATAAATTGCTGGTTTGAATTTGCTAACATTTTATTGTGGATTTTTGCATCTGTGTTCACGACAGTTCTGAGTTTTGGTCAGTAGTTTTCTTTTTTTATAATGTCTTGTTTGATTTTGGCATTAGGGAAATGTTGACCTCATAGAATTAGTTGGAAAGTCTCCCCTCTGCTTCTAAGTTCTGAAAGAGATTGTGAATAATTTGTATAATTTCTTTCTTAAATGTTTGGTGGAGTTGCCTAGCAAATCCATCTGAGTCTGATGCTTTCCGTTTTGGAAGGCAATTGATTCTAGTTTCAGTATCTAATAGGTATAGACTTATTCAGATTATCTGTTTCTTCTTGCATGAGTTTGACAGATTGTGTCTTTTAAGAAATTTGCGTTTTTCATCAGGTTTTCAAAGTTGTAGGCCCACAATATTTCATAATATTCCTTGATTGCTTTTAAATATCCACTGGATCAGCAGTGATTTCTTCTCTCTCATTTATAATATTAATATTTTTTATTCTTCATCTTTTTTTTTCCTTAGCTAGCCTGCCTAGAGTCTTATCAATTTTACTGGTCCTTTCAAAAAAACAATTTTTGCTTTATTTGCTTTTATTTTCTGTGTTAATTCCTGTTTTTAATTTTATTAAGTCATGCCATAATTTAGATCATTTCTTTACTTCTATTTACTTTGATTTGTTTTCTCTTCTTTTTCTAGTTTTCTAAATACTTAGATAATTGACTTTAGATGTTTATTCTTTTCGAATATATGAATTCAATGCCCTAAATTTTCCTCTAAGCACTGCTTCTGCTGCATCCCACAAATTTTGACAAGTTGTGTTTTCATTTTCACTTAAGACATGTTATTTAGAAATGTGTTGTTAAATTTACAAATACTTAGAAAATTTCCAGCTCTCTTACTGTTATTTATTTCTAGTTTAATTTACTGTGATCTGAGAGCAGACACTGTATAATTTCCATTTCTTAAATTTGTTAAGATGTGTTTTATGGTCCAGGATGTGGTTTTAATATGCTCTGATGTCAACATAAATCTTTGTTGAAGTGTCTGTTCAACAGATAATTTTTATTAGGATATTTATCTTATGATTGAATGTGTATATACAGGTGAATGTTATATGAATTTATATGCACTTATACATACACATACATAGTCAGTACAAATCCTTCAATGTATATATTTTTCAAATATTTTCTCCCAATATTTAATTATGTGTCTTTTGGAAAGTGTAGGTTTTGAGTTTGGATTACGTCTAATTTATTGAATTTTACTATTACAGTTGTTCCACAAGTTCCTGATGCTTGGCTCGTTTTTTTCCCTCAGAACATTTTCCCTTGTTTTATTCTGAAAATTTTCTATTGCTGTATCTCCAAGTTATCAAACATTTTCTCCTGCGATGTGCTTCTAGTCTTATCAGGCGATTTTTTAAAATCTCAGATATTGTGCTTTGCATTTCTGAAAGTTTGATTTGTATCTTTATATACTTTTCAGTATGTGTAAAACATGCTCAGTTACTCCCCTAACTTCTGGAACATGTAAATAGTTGTAACACCTGTTTCAATGTCCTTTTCTACTAATTCTATTATCTGTATTATTTCTGCCACTCTTGATTGATTTTTCTCTTCATTGTGGGTGGCATTTTCTCGCTGCTTTGCATACCTGCTTATTTTTTATTGCATAGTGGACGTTAGGAATTTTATTTTATTGATGTTGGATATATTTGCATTCTTACATTCTTAACTCTTGTTCTGGGACACAGTTAAGTTCCTCAAAAATAATTGCCCCAAGACCTTGAATATATTTGCATAAGCTAGTATTTTAATAACTCTATGATAATTACTTGTATCCTTTTTAATTCTATATATTTGCAATTTATGAATTTCCTTTACATTTTTTTGAGATCATTTGTTTTTAGAGATTTACAAATTGTTTTATCTTTTCCAGGAAGCAATTTTTGTTTCTGTCACCTACTTTCATTTATTATTCATTTTTCTTCTCATTAATTTCTGCTCTTTTAATTTGCCTTATTCAAATTATTGTGAGTTTACTTACTGTTTTTTTGTGGTTTTTTAACCTTACAGTCATGAAGATTTTAACATATAATAGCATGACAAAATATGAAAATGTCACTTGATTGGCAACATATACTTTAAGATAAACAGCGTATAATAAATCAAGTGTTGCTATGAAATGATGAAGCTATTAGTGATCATCATAATCCCTTATAAATTCAAAAATTAATATTTAGTAAAAAATTTCAAACAACATACAAACAGATGCTAAGATTAATTTTTGTTACTTTCTTGTATATTTAAATATCTGAGAAGTTTGAAGAAATAGAACGTAACTTTATAGCTTGTAGGAGACTATTGAAATTGTTGTTATGTTCTAAAACTATGCTGAGGATAAAACAGTTTATAAATAGATATAAAAACCTGTCTATCAACTAGTATTTACTTACTATATTTATCTGCAGTTATGATATAGTTTCATACAAATTAATACCTAATTCTGTCAAGAAGTGCTCTGGGTTCCACACATTAGTTATGTGGGCTGGTAAACTACTTAATTGTTTATTTTGTCACTTTGCTCATTTGTCAAATGGAATTTCTTGTAGTGATTCTGTAAGAATAACATGGTATATTACATGTAAAAGTGTTTCATGTCCTAAAAATAATTTGCAAATATAAATATGTTAATATTAGAGCCAAAATCCTTTAACTGCCAAGCCAAATAAATATTAACACTTCCCCTTATAACTTTGAAATAAGCATATTGTTTGGGTAGTCATTTTATAAATGCAGCTAAGAATAAGCTATTATCAGACTTTCTTGCATTTTCAGGATCATGTTACAAAGAATAAAACAAATAAGCTATATAACAATTATCTTAATTTTATCAGTATAGTCACCCAAAATGAGTGACCACAGACCTCCAAAGATGATTTTATTTTTACCTAATTGTTATTGTATACCTGTCTACATAATTCGAAGAATCATATAATTTTTAGTTCTTCACTTTTTAAAATTCTCATGGTATAGCTAAAGAGATTGGAATTCCAATTTTACGTGAAGCAGAACATTTAATTTAAATTGCAAAAACTGCAGACACAGCATTTAAAAATGAATATAGTCAGATAGCATAGCACTGAATGGAACAGATTTCACTATTAAACATCTAAATAACAGAAACCACATAAAATAGAAAAACAAAAGGAATTTCTCCAGTATTATTTTGGAAATAGCTTATTTTCATTGTTATTTGAAGAAACCCTATGGACTCTCTCTTTTTTTTTTTTTTTTTTTTTTTTTGAGATGGAGTTTTTGCTCTGTTGCCCAGGCTGGAGTGCAATGGCAGCGATCTAGGTTCACTGCAAGCTCTGCCTCTTGAGTTCAAGTGATTCTCCTGCCTCAGCCTCCTGAATATCTGGAATTACAGGTGCCAGCCAACACAACTGGCTAAGTTTTGTATTTTTAGTAGAGACAGGGTTTCACCATGTTGGCCAGGCTAATCTCAGACTCCTGACTTTATGTGATCCATCTGCCTTGGCCTCCCAAAACTCCTAAAGTGCTGGGATTACAAGCGTGAGCCACTGCACCTGCCCTCCTATAGCACATTCTATTTAAAAAAAAAAAAAAAAAAAAAAAAGAAGAGCAAAAAACAGATGCACTACGAAATGCTAAGGAAGTGTTATAAAGTTCATTTTAAAGTGTGAGTTTACCTAGATGTTAAGACTTACTTTTACATTTGATCATTTTATCTTTTTTGTGTACAGATCATTCAGTTCTAAGTTAACGCAGTAATCAGTTTTGTCCTTAAAATTTCTATCAATTCTCATTATTTTAAATATTACTGGAAACTAAACTATAATATATTTGAAATGCAGTAGAAAATGAAATGAGTTTAATTTAAGGATGCATATATTTCATCTAAAAAATAATATTTTATTATCAATACTGTGTAGCACCTTCAAGGCAGAGATTAAATGAATTGTTCTTGGATCAGACACACAACTGCAGTAAGTTTTAAAAACACATGTTTTCTTCTAGATGCAAAAATCACATTACTAGATGCAAAAAATATATTGAATATTCTCAAAATAAATAATTTTAGTAAGATACATTTAATACTAACTGGAGGCAACAGTAGACAAATAGTACAATAATAGTACTTTAGATTATGGCATTTGATGCCACGTGGGCTTCTTTCTGAGCTCTAGATGTCACAATATCCAACCTGAATAAGTGACTTAACATTTCAGCTTACTCATATGTAAGGATAATAAGAAGACTATCTGCCTTAGAGAGATATTGCGAGAATTAAAATAAGACAAAGTTTTTTTGTTTTTTTTTTTTGAGACGGAGTCTCGCTCTGTCGCCCAGGCTGGAGTGCAGTGGCCGGATCTCAGCTCACTGCAAGCTCCGCCTCCCGGGTTTACGCCATTCTCCTGCCTCAGCCTCCCGAGTAGCTGGGACTACAGGCGCCCACCACCTCGCCCGGCTATTTTTTTCTATTTTTTAGTAGAGACGGGGTTTCACCGTGTTAGCCAGGATGGTCTAGATCTCCTGACCTCGTGATCCGCCCGTCTCAGCCTCCCAAAGTGCTGGGATTACAGAATTGAGCCACCGCGCCCGGCAAGACAAAGTTTTTGTAAGGATTTGACACATTACAAATATTCAATAAATGTCCGAATAAATGTTATATAATCATTAATAGAAAGTAAATTAGTTTAAGAGCTACAGAATGGTGAGGAAGAAGGGTAGCATTATTATGTGCTACTATCATTAAATCATCACTAATATTTATTTCAACCACCCATCTCCCCATAGCCAAGATTCTGATAGACTCCCTCACTTTAAAGTGGAGTCTTTCTCTTTCTTCTGAATAATACTGAGAATCACCAAATGGAACGTGCTCTATCCTTCAGTGTGCTGGTGACTCAGAATTTTTCTTGGTCATTTTGCCAGACAGGGACCTCCGGCTGGCAACGTCCCTGCCTGGCCCTTGATTGGCCGGGCTACCTGCCACAGGAGGCAGCCAGCCCACTTGTCCTACCCAGGCATGGCTGGCTTGTGCACCAACTAAATCCGTGGCTACTGTGGCTGCACACTCAGCCCCTGGCAGGAGTGGGTGTGTGAGCAAGTGAGTGTGTGGTCCAGCTGGCTGTTCTAAGCACCAGTACCCAGGCGGGCTCCAGACAGGGCTTGCAGCTGGACCAGGCATGTTGCCCCGAAGGGAATGCGGTGGCACCCCAAGAGGGGTGCCCACGACCTTGAAGCTCCAGAAGGGGCAATTCAATATGCTAATTAGCTCTTTTAGTTCTGCCATCCACAGCCCTAGGGATAGTGACATGTTAACATCTCTGTCAGCCCCTTGCCCTGCTCTGGCCCGTGGCTCTGGGGCTGACTCAGCTTTGCCACTGCTTCCTGTCATGTGGAGCAGCCGCCCTCCCCTGGAGGAAAGAGGGCCACAGTGTTACAGTCTTCTGAGTACTTGTGTTCAGTGGGTCCCAAGTTCTTGTCTCATGTCCAAGAAGAATGAGGTCATGCTGACGGTTCAAGGGTGATGAAGACAAAGAATTTTATTGAGCGACAAAACAACTCTCAGTGAATAGGGGAGGAGAAGGTGGTCTCTCAACTGCAGTTGGCTCATCTAGGTCTGGGGTTTTTATAGGCATATTATGGGGCAGCAGCAGGCATAGGTGGTATTGGAAAAAGCAACATTTGATTGGTTAAAAAGCATTATTCAGAAAGAACAAATCAGGAAAGCACAGGCAAACAGGAATATAAATTCACACTTCAGGTCACAGGTTTCATCTGGAATTAGCAGTCCAGTCTTTCAGGCTTAGGCTGTATTTGGCTTGAAGATAGGGTTTCACTGGAGACCCGATCTATCTACCCAGGCATTTGTCTGCTCCTGCCACTATCAATGGTGAAGGAAAAAGTCTAATAAACTCTGTTAGTAAATCCCCATATCAGCAGTAGGCAATAACATTTTATAAACATTTTTAATTGCTTTAAATATTGATCTCCATTCACAGAAAGCTACTGCTGTAGTACAGGTTTTTATAGCTCAAACTGGGCAGTTAACAAATGCAAATGGTGTCTTCAAGATGAAACTAAGACTAAAATGGATCTTGTGTGTAGTAAAAAGTATGCATAAAATATGGCAGTAATTGTGTTAACAGAAAACATTCTGATATTGACAAAATTGAAACCAGTTTCTCTGAATTAAATATTTATACATATAATATATAGGCAAAGATATAGATATATGTCTATATATCTGTGTAGATACAGATATAGTTACATATAGATTTTACTATACACAAGCACACACAGACACACACACACACAACACACACAAGGTGGAGAAATTCAATCTAGAATAGCATTTTGTAAAGTATTGCAATTGAAAGTGAAATCCTCATTGTATAGTTTATCTGAAAAAAATACAAAAAATTTACTTTGTTGTATACAAATTATGTGTGATACATACAGTGACCAAAAATACTATATTTAACTCATTTTTGCATAGAATTTATTTTATCAGTGTTTTATTTTACTGTTTTCATAAAAAATCATTTTGACATTCAAATATTCCCCAAAAAATAGGAAGAAAACAACCTTCCTATATTTACTGAGTAAAGGTATTAAGAAATAATGCTCTCCAATATAAGTTTCAGTTTTTAGGCATTAAAATGTAAATTTTATTTTTAAATATATTATCTCGTGAAGAGGCTTGTAAAATAAATCAGTGCAAGCATAAAACAATGATTTATCATACCATCTAATTAACTTGAATTGACTAAAGCTATTTAATTCTGTACTCCAAAAAATATAAGCTAATAGCTTCTTCTTCTTCTTTTTTTTCTTATAATCAGTGCAAAGTTGCACTTATTTTAGTGGACAAAAGAGCAACTAGGCAAGTTTTTTACTAGAACTAGAGACATTTTCTATCAGTTTTATAACAGCATACCAGCAGAAATATATAACAGACATTTATGTAGTAGGTATTTATTCTTCACACAAACCATTTGTAGCCATCTCGAGTGGCTATATCAATGGCAAGAACATTCCTATAGAATATATTACTGACTTTTTTTGAAACGTGTCTACTCAGCTTACAAGCAATTTCTTCCTTGATGTGCTCATTTTATAGCTTCTTGAAACTATTGGAATCCATTACAATTTTGATCTCACTGTAAAACAGGAAACATCATCACTTTGGCACTTCATGGATAGTA
Source organism: Trachypithecus francoisi (assembly GCF_009764315.1). NCBI lineage: Eukaryota > Metazoa > Chordata > Mammalia > Primates > Cercopithecidae > Trachypithecus > Trachypithecus francoisi. Next base: position 171,769,908 of record NW_022681454.1, on the reverse strand, counting down.
CCAAAATAGATAGTTTATAAATGATGATAGACTGACTGAAGCTTCAATAAAAGCATTTGAAAGTTATATTTTTAAAATAGAGTATTTCATATTGTATTGAGGTATGTCTCTTAGAGGAGAATTTTCTCTCTATAGACTCTATATGCAGGTGAAAATAATCAGACTGGGGAATGGTAACACAGTGATGGGGAATAGCTGTCTTGATTCAGTGGTGGGGTCATTACAACAGGAAACTGAAGCAATATTTTCATCCTCTGGTAGGACCTTCTATATAGAAAGTATTTGGATTTGCAATGAAAAACAAAATTGACGTTTTTTAAAACACAGTTAACTTCTAAGGAATGTGACTACTCTTAATCTCTTAAGCGTCGTGATGAACTTGTATGTGCAAATAGAAAATAAAGATGGGCACTGGAAAAGAAGATGATGAATTTGTCTGGAAATACAAAAGATAGTAACTTAGGGTTTTAAGGGCAAAGAAGGGGTGAAGGTGAGATAAGAGTATGAGAAGGAAAGAATAAAATGAAATTAGTGATGTGGGAGATTTGGGCATTATATGAAGTAAAGAAAGAGTGGGAATGTTTCAATGAGGGAGCTTTTAAAGACTGCTGCTCTCATAAATGCTTTGTGTAGGAAGTTTTGTTTTTATTTTTGAAAAGCATTTCCTCTTCTTGGAAGAAAATAAATTTGAGGATGAATCTAAATTTTTTTTTCTGTGACTTCACCATGTGGAATAAATTTAGTAATTATAGAAGGTACAACAAAAGTCTAGGGAAGACCATGATATTATATATCCTGCATTGATTCTTAGGTGTTTATCTAGGGCTGTCTGTCTTCATAAGCATGAAATGGGCCTTGATCCAAGCAGACCAAGATTTCAAGGAATCAGAATGTGGCCATTGATTTGTTTTCTATATGAAGTGATTTACTTCTGTAGTTTTTTGAAAAATATCAAGTAACAAAATGGAATAATAAAATAAGGTAGATTAAATTTGGGAGACCATATATGAAACCATAAATATTAGAAAAGTGGAACATTACAGAAAGTCTATTACTGTGAAGTGGAAAATGTTATACACCCCAAATGATGATCTGGTATAATTCAATCAGCTTCCAATTAATGAAGAGAAAATGCAATAGGGTGACACACGGGGAAAAAGGGAACAATCTGAACATCAAAAGTTTGGGGGAGCCATTAGAATCAGATGATAAAATATACAAATACTATTGCAACTAAAATTCAAAACTAAACTGTGAATTAAATAATGTAGTATTGATGAATCTGTATTACCCTTGATCTAAGAAGCTTTTTATGAATACAGATCCTTCATGATTTCTGAGCTTCCATGTTTAACTCATATATCAAATGGGAATTTGAATACAGGTGGACAGTCTACTGAGTTGCTGCTCTCATGGGGTTACTTATTTTAATCCTTATTTTGCTATTTAAAATGTAACTGTGCCTATTATATTTTGGATGAAGAATATTATAATTTATATCAAAAAGTACTTCCCCTAAAACTTAAAATTACTTCCCCTAAAACTTATAATTTATGTTTACATTTTGAATTAGTAGTTTCTATTGTAATATTTTTATAAATATAAGAAAAATATAGTATTTCATAGCATTTAATTTAATCTTCCCAAATTAGTCTCTAATAAAATTTTCTCTCATCTGTTTTGAAGTATGACTGTCTTGCGAGATGATTCAGAGGTTATCTACATTTAATTTACATGGGTAAAAAAGCTTGAATCTAAACATCTGTATCCTTACTTTCAGACCACAAAGCTGGAAAAGAACGTAATACTCAAATAGTGCTATTCATTTTTCACATGCGAAATGTATAATCGAATGTTATTAAGTGTTTGCCTGAGATCAAACTACAAGTTTTTGGCCAAATTTGACATTTCCAGCATCAGCAGGAAAAAATTCTCCCTCCACGAGATAAGCACCAGCTATGTAAGCTTAACCTGCAGCATCACAGCGCCCTCCTCTGTACTCTTTTGTTTCATGAAACCCACCTGTTCCCTTCTGTGCCAACAGACCTAGCAGGTGAGTTGCTTCCTGCAGACATTTATCAGTGTGTGAGCTCAGCATTCCATTTTTCCTCCTTCAGCTTGACAACACCATCTAACCAAGTCCTGGTATTAAGTCCTCTCTCTTTACATTATTTAGTGTGGCTTTTGATTTTCTGACTTGGCCTGAGTGGTATAAAACGTGGTATTGGGAATGATACCAGGGGACATACCTTCAAATTTGAGACTGTGGCTTTGGTTTTGCTAAGTATTTGGAATCAAATTATAGGAAGAGATTTTTGAAACTTGAAGACTATGTACCTATTTTGAAAACCTCCTTTCCTGACAATTTCCATAGCTTTTGATGAAGTTACTGGAAGAAACTGGTGTTTGGGAAAGATCACACCAACATAAATTTATTAACAAGATCATTTTAATAAGTGATATTCATTGTCATATTACAGGATATTAGACATGTATCCATATATTTGGTAATCAACTCTTTCTTTTGGAATACACAGTTGAGCTTTCATTCAGTTCAATATATTTAGAAATAATGAGTACATAGCTATTATTAGTATAGTTCAAATATATTGAACTGAATGAAAGCTCAACTGTGTATTCCAAAAGAAAGAGTTGATTACCAAATATATGGATACATGTCTAATATCCTGTAATATGACAATGAATATCACTTATTAAAATGATCTTGTTAATAAATTTATGTTGGTGTGATCTTTCCCAAACACCAGTTTCTTCCAGTAACTTCATCAAAAGCTATGGAAATTGTCAGGAAAGGAGGTTTTCAAAATAGGTACATAGTCTTCAAGTTTCAAAAATCTCTTCCTATAATTTGATTCCAAATACTTAGCAAAACCAAAGCCACAGTCTCAAATTTGAAGGTATGTCCCCTGGTATCATTCCCAATACCACGTTTTATACCACTCAGGCCAAGTCAGAAAATCAAAAGCCACACTAAATAATGTAAAGAGAGAGGACTTAATACCAGGACTTGGTTAGATGGTGTTGTCAAGCTGAAGGAGGAAAAATGGAATGCTGAGCTCACACACTGATAAATGTCTGCAGGAAGCAACTCACCTGCTAGGTCTGTTGGCACAGAAGGGAACAGGTGGGTTTCATGAAACAAAAGAGTACAGAGGAGGGCGCTGTGATGCTGCAGGTTAAGCTTACATAGCTGGTGCTTATCTCGTGGAGGGAGAATTTTTTCCTGCTGATGCTGGAAATGTCAAAGGAGTTCGGGAACTAGAGTAAGTAAACAGTTTGTTGCTACTGAACTGATTCTGACAGCAATAGAAAACAGGAAAGATGTCCTATTCCTTCCACCAACTTTTCATTCCCCTCTAGCATCTTTAATGATCAGGAAAAAAATGGAAAATCCTCCTGGAAATGGAGTCAGAGTCCCAGCTCTAACAAGAGATAAAGAGAGACAGAGGCAGGGAGACAGGGAGGAGGAAAGGAAAGGGAGAAAGTGGGAGAAAGGGGGAGAAAAGAAAGAGAAAGAAGAGAGAGGAGCTTGACGCTGAGAGACAGTGAGTGTTAGGTAATTGCATGCATACCAGGAGATTAATGTAGAAGTCTTTGATGACTCTTGAAATAGTACAGTGTTGTGGTGGAGGTGAAAATCTGATTTATGGCAATATTAGAAAGAAGAAAAGGAGAGAAAGTAGAAGCAGTGAGTGTGGACAACTATTTTGAAGTGTTTCATGTTAAGAATTACTAAAAACTGAAGCAGTAGCTGGAGGATGATTTGGGTTTTGTTTTAAACCCCTGTACTGAAATATAATTCACTATGATAAAATACACCACCATAAAGATATAGAGCATTTTTTACCCCATAAAATTTCCTTAGACTCCTTTTCAATTCCACCCCCACCCAGCCAAAGTTCCACAGCTGGCCCCTCTTAACCAATTTCACCTAATTGATAATTACAGAACATTACACCCAACGCAACAGAATACACTTTTTTTTTTCAAAAGCACATAAACTTTCACATTAGTCATCTTTGTGCCACAGCACAAGGGTGAAAAAATGAAAAAGGAATGCAATAATACAAGAAAATTAAATTAGCAGTCAGTAATACTAATAATACAGAGTAATTTGGGAAATCCTCCACTATGGGAGAAATTAAACAACATGACACGTGGAATGACTCACAAAATAATCATTAGAGAAATTGTAAAATACTTTAACTGAACAAATAACAAAATTTTCTAAAATACATCTCAAGAAGAGTTTAGTAGGAAATTTATAACTTCAAAAGTATGTGTGTGTGTTTATGTGAAAGTGTATGTATGATATATATGTACATACTTGGATAAACTAGAAATTGTGAAGGAGTGACACTAGCCGTTTAACTGTCCATTTAAGTTGCACATTGCAATTTACTGTGATTTAAAATTTTTTATTAATATTGAGATTGAATATGCTGGTTAAAATTCAAGGTGTTTAATTCCTTAATGATCAGTACGGAAACTTTCCAAATTTGTCTTGTTTTAGTGCTAAACTAAATGCATACATGAATCCATTCACACATCTTGTTCATAGAATCCAGCAGAAAAGCAATTGGTGTCCAGATGAATAGTACTTTTCTACACTGGAGAGGGAACATCGTAAAGTTACAGTTTCTGTTTTTAAAAGACCTTTCCACTTCATAATCAGCTGAGAGTTCTCACCGCCACTGACTATCAAGCATCCTAGTCACTTATCTTCTTTTCCGTTTTTTTTTTCCCCCCCTGGTTGTTTTCTTTCTTTCTTTTGTTTTATCTTGTCTCTTATTTCTCAGATATATATTTTAAAAGTTCCTTTAAGATAGTATAATTCTTTTTACCAGTTGACACAAGATTTATCCATATAGTTTGAAAATTATCATGTAAAACACATAGTTGGAAATACGTATCTGTAATGAACAGTGGCATAAGTCAGATGTGTCCATTTTATCTCCATGATAAAATGTTCAAGCCACCCTAATAGTTGACTTTCATCAATTAATTTCATTTGAACCATGAGCAGTTATACAATCATATATTTTCAATTATCTCCTTTTGTTTAGATAATTTATTCACTGTTTAAAGTGGATTGAAGTTAATGAAAAACAAGTTATTTACAGAAAATGTTATATTTATTTTCAAGTATTTTCAACATCTCAATAAAACTTTTGACTAAAGTTTCTACAGTAAAAAAAAAGAGAAGTTGTAGTATGTTTTCTATAAAATAAATGTTAGCAAACATTTCTTTTGTCCAATATACCAGGTCTTTACAGAAATGTGAATCTCCTCTTCACAAAAGAAAGAGAGAAAGAAAGAAGCTTGTCTCCATCTTTTAGAACAAGAGAGGCCTATGCGCCAATGTATTAGGTTGTATGCTAATGAGGATGTTAAAATATTTCTGGTGTAACCACATCCCGGAAGACCATAATGGGGGGCACTGTTCTCCTGAACCGTTGTATGCCACTCTTCTTGAAATGATCTTGCCTGGGTCAGTCTCTGATATTTTTCTACAATGGAATCATCTAGAATGATTTGATTGCTAAGAAACTTAACCTGTTCAGTGGTTCGTTACCTAAGCAATCTCTATAGAGCATTGCCTCTATAGTTAAAGATTGACAGCTGGTTAAGAAAAGCATCCATTTTGGCTTGTTGGATTTGAGTAAAACTAGTGCTAACGATCAGCAGGTGAGTATAGTAAATGTCATCGCTCTCAGCCTTCATCCTCTCTATCAAGGAAAGGGAATAAAAACAGATATTTCAGACACCAAATTTCATATAAATATAATGATACAGAAGTAATGCTTATTCTAAAAAAAATTGATGTCAAGATGGTGTCACTGAAGAGGAGATGGAAAGGAGGGCAGGCCAACTGTACAACAGCGATGGAAACAGGCGCTCTCTTTCTCCTCTCTGTGTGACAGCCGTGGGCTTCTCTCAGACTATTATTACAGACGATTTCATATCTTTTCACCTCTGGTCCTATCTCTGATTCTTTTTAGATCTCCACCATCCTTCATTTAACAAACATCTTTGAGAACTTTCAATATATTAAGCACAGTGCTAAAGACATAAGCTACATCAATGAATAAAACATGATCCTCTTTTTTCAAGGAATTTATTTATATATGGGAAAGTAGGCAAGTGGACAATAGACAGTGAAGTACAATACGGAGTGAGAAAAAAATAAAAAATGTAACAGAGGAGGTATGTAAGATTTCCATTACAGCATTGATGAAGGCATTTAAGCAGACTGAGAGAGGTAGCAAGGGGATGCTGGAACTTTGTTTCTCTTCTTCTTGTAAGTATAGTGACCCTCAGTAGTGGACCTGTCAATCTTTAACCCATCTTACTAAGACACTGCTCTATAAAGGTTGCTTAGGTAAAGAACCACTAGCAGGTTAATTCCCTTAGCAATCAAATTATTCTAGATGATTCCGTTGTAGAAAAATACTAGAGAATGACTCAGGCAAGATCGTTTGAAGAAGAGTGGCATATGGTGGGTCAGGACAACAATGTATCCCATAATGGTCTCCTGGGATATGGTTACACCAGAAATATCCCAACCTAGACTCATCAGCACAAAATCCAATACCAGAGGGTTTTCAATTCCTACAGAGAGGAAATGATTTATTCTTTTTGGCTCTGTTTCAGCTTGCTAATTTTCCCAATGTTGATGTCTCAGTAGGAATTCCATATTTTCCTGTGGATGTAATTTAATTTTCAATTATTTTTGCTGCAATTAGCAGTATTAAAACTTTCCTAAAATGATCTCATAATAGTAAGACTAATTTCAGAACATTTCTGAAAGTTGCCACCATTATTCTCAATTAAAATGATAGTCACCATTTATTTGAGGGGCTACGTGCTATAGACTGTCTGATGAGATATAGTCTGATGAGACTGAGGCCATTTTCAGCTCAGAGGCCTTCAACAATAATATAAATAAATGAATATATACATATGTGTGTGTGTATATACACATATATATATGTATATATAAAAACTAGAGTGCCAAATGCTTTCCTTTTTTTCTCTATGGTTTTCTCATTTGAAAAAAAATACATATATAATATATGAATACATTTAGAAAAATATGGTATGTGAATAAATTTATTGAAAACAGATTACTCATTAATGTAGTGCAAGTCTTTAGCACTAGTCTCATTATTCACAGATCATATATGTGTGGATTTTCCTACTTGCGTAAATTGATTTGTAACCCCAAAATTAATACTTGTAGCAATTTTATGGTCATTTGAGGACACATGTGTCTTAGTCCACTCAGGCTTTTATAACAAAATACCATAAACTTGATAGCCTGTAAGCAGAATTTCTTTTGTTTTGCAGTTCTGGATGATGGTAAGGTTAAGCTCAAGGTACCAGCAGACTTCGCATTTGGTGTGGGCCTGCCTTCTTGTTGTATCCTCACCTGGTCAGAGGTAAATTTGGGAAGGGTGGGGACACAAACATTCAGACCATTGCATCGACTAAGCTGTGAAAATCTGAGTCACCCCATGAGCATGTCCCCAGCTGAGGACAGACAAGGCCGCATTCTGCCTCTTGTTTCAGCTCTCATGCTATAAGCGAGTTCATTTACTACACCACACTTGCAGCCACATTTTTCTAATTTTTGTGCTTTTTATTGGGTGATTTGTCTTTTTACAATGGCCCCCAAGTACGGTGCTGAAATGCTGCCTGGTGTTTCTACATACAAGAAGGCTGTGATGTGTCTTACGGAGAAAATACATGTGTTAAACAGCCTTGTTTGGGTAAAAGTAACAGTGCTGCTGGCTGTGGATTCAATGTTAATGACTCAATAATATATTAATAAGGCATCTAAACAGAAACAACTATAAAGCAAGGCTATGTGTTGATCAGTTGATGAAAATGTGACCAGACGCTTACAGGAACCTAGCTCTATATTTCCCATAGGAGCAACAGTTTAGTATTCCCTAATTCATTTGCATATCAATTTTAAAGGACCTAAGTACTATGAATAATGAGAATTGAATGCACACACACTTGATTAAGCTTTGTGAAATTACCAAAATAATAAAAAGAGGGAAAATGGGAAATCACTCGCTCTAGATACCTACTATGTGTCAAGGTCTACAAGGCATAAAACAAATGCAAATTCATTTGTTTGTTCACAGGACGGAGTAAACAAATAATCAGAAATATCAAGTAACTTTCAAAAATCATACATCTTGTAGAAGACACAGCAGGGAATGGAGGCATCCATGTCTGCAGAGCTCATTTGCTTTTTATTACACCATGCTGCCTAACAAACCATTTTCTGAATTTAGACACATATTCCTAAATATGAATCACATATTGGGTGGGAAATTCAATCTGAATGCTTTTCCTAATTCCCCACTAATTGGCCCTGTACATTTTTCCATAATAATTTTTAAAAATGTCTAATAGTGTTATATTTTATCTCTAGATTAAAATTCTTTTTAAAACTTCCTCTTCTCATTCTGTATTTTATTCTGTTGTCTAACTTCTCAATATTTAATACCAATCTTGCAGTAATTTTCTCTGTTTTCTTGTTCAAAAATCAAATTCTGCAGCTGCTTATAATTCCTCTGCAGGTGCCACTGATAGATAATTATTCCCTATGGGTTTTTAGAACAATTCCACCAGGCTCATTTATCACATACAATTATATCTAATCTACTTTTTAAATGTTTTTTGTTTTGTTTTGTTTCTGGTAGACTTACAAGAAACACTATTATATCAATTTTCAACTAACATCTGTGGATAAAAAGCATTATAATACAAAAGAAATGTCTTCAGGGTACAGCTTAACATAATGTTTCTTTCTTCACTGCCTAAATAGAACTATACTCATTTTATCATCTTAAAATTTTGAAGGAAAAAGAAAGAAACAAAGCTGATTTTGCCACAATAAAACTTGAAAAAGTATGATTTGCTATTAGGGGCTTAAGGTTGTCAAGAGATAAAATAAAGAATAGTGATCTCTTGTACAGACTTCTCCCAATAAAAAGCAATGATAGTCTTAGCTTTTCTTAAAGTATAGAAATAATACAAGAAACCCCTCGTGAACTCACTTTCATTAGCTCCCAGGAATGCTATGTATTTTCATGTTGTGTTTGAGAATGACATATAATGACAAATAGAAAACAGATTATGCTTTTCCAGGTGTATATGTCAGGCCTTATGTTAAGCCTATGAAGATGTGCTGAACTAGGTCAGCACAATGTACTTACTCGGAAATCTGTCTTTATGTATTGGTTTACAATCATTGCTTTCTGGATCACAAGATAGCATAAGTTATTTTGAATCAGTCACAGAGGAGTGTTGCTTAAAACAGGAATTAAGTATAAGAGCTCTTTCTGATAACAGAAAAGCAGTGTAGTTTTAAGAGTTGTGTAGCTGAGTCAACTGAACTCAAAATGTATTGAGAATCAACCTTAGAATTAAATCCTCATTGATAGAACAACAGGAGTTGTTGGTGTACGAGCATTAATCAGATTGATCTGAAAGTGTAAATTCCAAATGAAAGGGAGAGTGTGAGAAGTTCTATACTAGGTTGGAAGAAATATTTTTAAGAAAAATTTCAAGAATCCACAAGGAAAGTTGGCATTTGAACTTGCAAAATTACGGCAAGCATACTATCCCAGGTTATTCTAAAGGAAATTTTACTGTCAAGATGTTTCTGATTACCTGGAAGAGTTGAAAGATTTGATTAATTAATTTGTATCAATTGGTTTGTAAGATATGTTTAGGTTTGGGTTTGGAAGAGGATATTTTTGTGAAAATTCCGGATATGTGTAGGTGAAGAGTGGACATAGAGGATGAAAAATGTGAAAACTCTAAGCTCTCAAGTTTGAAACCCAGGGAAAAGAGGCAGCCAAAGAGAAGATGAACGACTTTGGGTGAAGCCACAAAGGAGCGGGAGGAGACATCTTGAGTCTCTGAGGTGACAGATTATGCGGTAGAATGTAGACAGATGGCATGTTTTTCCACCTGTGGGTCAACTGCAGACAGATTAATCACTTCAAATTCGGGGAGAGCATGGAGATACCACCCTTGTGTGATAATTGGTATTCTCATGTTAATCCTATGTCATTGAGAGTGGTTAGATGCCTTCAAGAAGATGTAATGGAAGCATCAAGAGGGTGGAAAGACTGCAGAAAAGAACACATCTGATGGTCTGTTTCAAGAACTCATGTGATGCATCTCCTGTGGATAGTCAACCCTTGGCTGGTGAGGCCTGAGGTCAAAAAGTTGACACTCCAATGACTTTCTACTCTAGGGAGTTGCCAGTGTTTAAAGAATTAATAAAGCTTGTCTTAGACAATACTCTAATCAATGAGTCATTGATCAAGCAACAGTGGTCTGGAACTTAATGCAAGATAAAGCAAAAGACTCAGTGGCTTGAAGTGAAAATTTTATGAATCACATATTATGGGAAACACTCAAATCACCAGCAGTTAAAATGATTTCCCTATTATTACCTAATCTGCAGTTTGTTAGTTCTACCACTCTAACTACAGGTATAAACCATGCCAACACAGCTGAAAAAACAGGAAGATCAGAGTTAAAATTGTTTCTCATCATGTAAAAAGACCACAGTAACTCATTTCACATCTTTTGTGATTTAACCTCCTGACCATCTAATTTACTTTTCTCTTCTTCTGTAATTAGTTTATTCCTCTTAATAATTCACATGTATTTTTTTCTGTTCCCTTAAATAATTTTATAATCAGGATAATGTACAAATAAATATATTTTAATTCTGTTTATCTGGTATTTTCAAGTTCACATTCCTCTAATGAAAGGCAATTTATTAATGATTTGTTGTATTTTTAAAAGGTGTTTATTTTCTTGGAGCTATAATGATTTCTTACCCCATGATATTGAAGAGAAATAATTAGCTACTATGGATGTTTTCCCGTTAGCATTGCCATCTGGTAGCAACTTCCACAAATGTTAGTCCATACCTATAATGTGATTTAAAGATTCAAAAGTAATTAAGTGTGCAAAATCCACAACTACTATTTAGCATGCTATAGCTGTTTAATACATAAATGGGTGCCACAAACCAAATGGGTAAACACTAAAAAAGGTGACATTAAAATTGCCATATTTAACAATATATAGTCATTTTGAAAAGAAAAGCAAGTGACTTATTGCTGTATTTTCAGCTACTAGCATACACATACCAGCGTATCATTTTCTGTATAGAATGGTTAAAATTATTTCCAATTTTAATAGCAATAAAATTTTTCAAAACTGCTCTGAGAATTCATTAAAGAGAAAAAGAAAATTTTACCAAGGAGTATTTTTGGTTTTAGTTGAAAGGTAGACACTCCCCAAATATCATCAGTTTGTATCAAGAATATTCTGCCAAAGCAATAAAATCATACTTTTTAAATCATGAGAGATTGTTGTTGTTAAGAAACTACATAAATCGAAATCCAGAAATAAACAAGGCATGGGGCTGGACTCAGTCATTGAGTAGTGGGGAGAGAAAGAACAAATCTGCCATAGGTTTGGATAGGAAATACCCAGACACAACTTTAATGGACGCTTCATGGTTGCATGGGGGATTTTCTGTGATGAATTAGAACCCCAAATAGAAATAAAATCTGTGTCCACTCACCAATTCTTTTCCACAGAGCCATCACTGTGTGTGTGGGATAAGGTGAGGATGGGGAAGGAAAGGTCAGAGTGATCACTGTTGCTCCCCATCCCAAAGGCTAAAGCGCCTTCCCAAACACACATCAATAGTCCACTGATGGTAAGAAACAGAGTATCAAAGCTGAGTCAAATCACCTACAGGAGCATGAGCATTCACGCAGTGTAAGCAGAGGTGGATGTGGAATAGGAGCTTGCGCCAAGTACACCGCAACCCCTGAAGGTCATGGCAGAGCCGAGTAGAGAGGAATATCAAAAGATTTAGAAATTCAGGTTTGAGAGTAAAGAGAAATACCTAGTGACCCAGAAAGCTGGCATCTGTGCTGTAAAGCCAAGAGAAATATACCATGGTTTAGGAAACCAGTGACTGGACTCTAAAACACATGGAGATCCATTCATCAGATCCCAAGCTTCCGTTTTTCTCTGCTTTATTGAGATATCACTGACAAATAAAAACTTAGAGATTTAAGGTATACTATGTGGTGATTTAATAGATACAAATGTTGTCAAATGATAAACAATCAATGAACACATCCATCACCTCATGAAGTTACCATTGTGTGTGTGTGTGCCCGCACGCATAGTGAGAACACTTAAAGTCTACTCTCTTAGCAAATTTCAAGTATACAATATTATCAAATATAGTCACCGGGCTATACATTAGATCTCCAGAACTTATTCATCTTAAAACGGAAAGTTTGCACACTTTGATCAATCTCTCCCCATTCCCCAACCCCAGTTCCTGGCAACCACCCTACTACTCTCTGCTTCTGTAAGTCCGACTGTGGAAATCTGTGAGCTACATGAAGTCCTGCACCTTACAGGAAGAGCAAGGCAGCCGGAATGGCTGAATTGAAGCAAAAGAGGGGCAGAGATAGTAGGAGAGAAGTTGTAAAGGAACTGAGAGGCCAGATTGTATAGAGCTACAGAGGCCTTTTTTTCTCTTATTTTACTGCTATAAAAAGGTGGTGTGCTTCATTGAGAACCAGATTTGTGCTCACATGGGCAGCTTAAAGCCTGTCTCAGGCCTGGGCCGCAGAAATTGATATGGAAGGCCAATCAGAAAGAAAGTGAGCACATAATTAATTTTCTTTCTTTCTTTCTTTCTTTCTTTCTTTCTTTCTTTCTTTCTTTCTTTCTTTTTTCTTTCTTTCTTTCTTTTTTCTTTTTTCTTTCTTTCTTTCTTTCTCCTTCCTTCCTTCCTTCCTTCCTTCCTTCCTTCCTTCCTTCCTTCCTTCCTTCCTTCCTTCCTTCCTTCCTTCCTTCCTTTTCTTTTCTTTTCTTTCTTTTTTTTTCTGAGATGGAGTTTCGCTCTGTCACTCAGACTGGAGTTCAGTGGTGTGATCTTGGCTCCACTGTAATCTCCACCTCCCAGATTTAAGCAATTCTCCTGCCTCAGTCTCCTGAGTGACTAGGATCACAGTCACTCACCACCATATCCAGGTGATTTTTGTATCTTTAGTAGAGATGGGATTTCACCATGTTGGCCAGGATGGTCTTGATCTCCTGACCTTGTGATCCACTCGCCTCAGCCTCCCAAAATGCTGGGATTAAAGACGTGAGCCACCACACCCGGCCTAACTTCTAATTTATTTAAAATTGTTGTAAATCATAAATCACAGTCTACAAAGTAAAAACCTTTATTTTTATGAATATCTTTGCAGGCTACTGAGAGTAAAATTATGTCAATATATAAGGATAAAATATGGGTTATTCTTTTATATATTGTTCCTGTGAAGTGGAAACTAAGTCCATGTTAGCAAATTTTTATCTAAATGTTTAATAGTTAAATGTAAATTTTTCAACAGTGATAAAAAATTTCATATTTGTAGTTTCCTCATAGACCTCCAGGGATTTATGGCATGCAGATTAATCAATACTTTCAGGTTTATTACTAGATATAGTTGTTAAATGACTTTAAAACAGAAGTGGAACTTTATGGAAAAATAAATGAACATTAGAGTCCTAATCCATCAATGCTGAATAATTCTTCTTTCATGGACTTTTTTTTTTTGAACTTATGATCAATGAGCTTAAGAGTAATTTTGGTTTCTTACCCAGCATCTATATGTCAGGGGTAACACTGATAAATCTGTTTACTTTCATTTGGAATTAGTGTCACTAAAATCTTTTTGATGACCAGAAAGATTGCTTTCTTCAATATATAGATCTTATACCTAATTTCCCAATGAACTATCCTTGATTTCAGCTATTTCATTCTGTCAGCACTGTGCTAGGTGCTGGGTGTACAACACTGAATAAATATAGGTCATGCTCCTTCCTGTTTTTCATTTTTACCATATTACCTGTATTGAGATGCTGTACTTCCATAATTTAGCATTAAGATTCTTGTTTATATTTAATTATCGTACATTTCATTATTAAAGAATATCTAAAATTACAGTAGAATAGATCACAAGAAATAGTTATTACTCATAAGAAAATGTCACAAAATATGTAATGTAAATCTAGTATGTAATTTTACCTTTATATTCCACTTACATGAAACTAATGGCATATCTGTATAGCCTTTGTCTTCAGGCTACACTAATCAAAAGACATGAAAATTTACCAGTCACAAGGGTTTGGGCACTTGTATTCCCTCTGCCACATTTCAGTACATCACAAGGGTGATATCCAGCACTTACTATTCCCAATGAGTTCAGTCAGTCTTTGAATATTGTAGTTACTCTTTGTTTTCTTTGATTACTAGACTGTTGTAATACTTGTGGTGTGTGGCATGTTTTTAAGGCAACATAGCAAAGTAGTTGAGAGCATACGTCTATACTCAGAGACTGCCTGTGTGTTTAAATCCATTTACCAATTATATGACCTTAGATAATTAAACTAATATCTCCATGCCTCAGTTTCTTTATGGAGCTAAGTAAATGAATCAGTAGATGCAAAGTGCTTTGAAGAATGTCTGGCATCTAGGTGTTGTATGTGTCAGTTGCCATTATGATGATGATCTCATGAGAAAATACATGTAAATAAATGGACATACTAAATATTAAACAAATATTTGTTGCTGTTGTGGTGAACATGACCCCCATAAATTCCTATGTCATAGCAACGTAATATCAGAGATACGCTTTTCAGTGAACAAAAGCTGTTTTGAAAAACTCAAGTCCTTTACTTTCCTTAACTAGCATAGAGGAGATAAATGGACCAATTGATTTTTCTCTTCTTAGCCTGATAGATACTAATTTATTTCTGCATTTGTGCTATTAAAGATAATAGTGCCAATACATTTTTACCAACTTATGTATCAGAACTATATAGAGATTCCTAGAAATCACATTGCTGGTGTTTATTTATTTTCATTTTTTACTTTAAATAGATGAAGCCAAATTGCTTTCTGAAATTTTGCCAGTTTAACTTGCCCATAAACAGTGAAACAGCCACATATTCTCATTTGTTTTAATTATGGAACAATTTTATGTGGTTGTCATTCTTTTGGGTAACATTGCAATCTACAAGTTTAAGAGTTGGGAAAAAACTAGATTTGGTACAAATAATATCAATAGCAAAAATAAGAATGGGTGAAATTGCTTGCACACATTATAGTTTCTATTGACTAAAAATTAATGAGAAGATTAAACTAAGATATAATTTGGCTTGGAACATTTTAACCCATGAATCTGTATTTGATTGAAATAATGGCACTGAAGAAACTTACAATGTCAGTATTTTATAAAAATTGGTATCCTCTGAAGAAACAATCAACAAATATTTAAATTTTTCACAAAGATAAATCATCCTAATGAAAATTGTGCCAACGAATCCAACATTGAAGAAACTGGAAGTAGTTAAACGGTGCTATTTTTTAAAAGTAGAAACAAACTAATCCTAACCAGGGGTTCCATAAGCATGATTAGCTCTTCCCAAGTTTTGAGTCTCAAATTCTGAGTACATCATTTCTACCTGCATTTGCATTTTGATTCCAAACATTCTTTGTGATAGTGATTACGAATGCAAACATGTCAATCAGATTTATTTTAAAATTGAGGTACTGCATTTTTACTGAAAATGGGTATTGTCCAGTGAACCTCATTAAGCCAATTTCACTTTGTTTCTACTTTTAAAAATTAGCACCATTTAACTGTTTTCAATTTTTTCCACACTGGATTCATTGGCTCCCTGTAGTCTTCTGTGCTAGGACTCAAAGTCTGAGTCTGACAGCACAAAGGTGGCGTGAAACTCAAGACAACAGCCTCAGGTTATCTTTATTGTCTTCCCATCTTACCATTTGTTATGGACTGAATTATGTCTCCCTAAAATTCATATCTTGAAGTCCTCAACCCCAATGTGACTGTATTCAGAAACAGAGTCTTTAGGGAGGTAATTAAGGATAAATCAGGTCATAAGGGTGATGCCCCAGTGCAATAGGACTGGTGTTCTTATAAAAAGAAGAAGTGGCAGTAGATATCTCTTTCTTCCCTACCACCCCATGCTTAAGGGCACAGGGAGAAGGTGGCCATCTACAACCCAGGAAGAGGCCTTGCTAGAAACCATCCTGGTAAGCACCTCAATCTTTGACTTCTAGCCTCCAGAACTGAGAGAAAATAAATGTATTTAAGCCACCCAATCTTTAGTAATTTGTTATGGTAGCCCTACCAGACATAGTCACCATTCTAAGATCCTTTTTATTTCTTCCTAAAACTTATAGTTATTTGCCCTCTGTCTTCATAAGTGAAGCTCCTCTATGTAACTCTTTTCTCTTTGACTGTCAGTGATACAGTCACAGGACAAACCACCTCCCCCGTATTATTGCTCGGTACTTTTCTCTAAATTAGGCCCAGCGCTAAGCTTTCCGAAGTCTTTAGAAAAGTTGTATATATTGAGACACTACAACAAACACTCAATTCCACTAAGTTTTATAGGCAAAATGAAATGATTTTAATAATATGGCAAAGAAGAGAGGCATTTAGTATCTCTCAGGCTTTAAAAGATACAGGTTAAAAATGAAAGCAAAAACATGTGTTCAGTCTAAAAAATTTAATGAAAAAATTATACACTAGTGTTGTGTATAGGTTAATTTAGGTAACTTAAAAATCTATGTCATCATTCAGAATTTTTTTTTTAAAAGATATTCCTTCTTTAGTATAGGAAAACCAGTGAAAGCAAACTAGAATCCTAATGGAATGATATCTCTTGTAATCAAGAAACAAAAATCTTTCAGCATCAGGATTCTGAATAAAAGTATTTCAATATACTTTCTACAAATTATCTTAAAATTTGAGGTAGAAAATATTGACATAAAATATTGGTACGATTACCTCTAAGCAAATACACCACTATGGAATTTTAAATAATTTATTCATATAAAATTTATGACCTTAGCACGTTCAAAACACTTTAAATCATTTTATTATAAAGAAAATAGGTAATTAAAATGATTTTTAAATCTAGAACAATGGAAACTATATGAAATAGGTCTGTATAGTTTTGGAGCTTCTGCTAAGTTTAACTTAGACTAAATTAATGATTATTGCTTTTGCTCATAGTCTAACTCTGAGAATTCAGGCAAAAACAAATAGAATTCTACACTTCCTATGTCCTGACCAAAATATCAAACCTGCTGTTTTTTCAAAGGAATCAAAGTTTTCCAATAATAAATTCTAAAAGTAGTACGTTCCCTGGGTTCAAAGATGAGTGGCAACGAACAGAATAATGGACAGTGTCTTCGTAGCAGCTTCTCAGCAATGCTAGAATCTTTCTTCAAATGTCCACTTAATGAATCTCTACCTAATAAAAGCCAAGGACATAACATTAAAAATAATGCAGTGAAGGCATTTCTGTGAAAATTTCTGCAGAGGCTTGAGCCAGTCAGATAAGCATTTTGATAATTCAACTTGATATAATAGTAGAATTTACACTAATTTGAGAGGTGATAGTAGAGTCCTTGTGTTTGAGTTATCTTTCTCAAATAACAGTTTTCTCCTTTGCATGAAGAAAAATAACTTCAACTATGCACTCTTGGATATGAGCCGGGAACACAGGGGTTCTGGATTCCTGAGGTAGTAATACACACATTTTACAATGGAGATCGAGAAGTAGAATTAATTCTCCAGAGAGTACTAGGGGTCAGAGAACCAGAATTTTCTGAATCAGTTTTAGATCACTTTCAAAAGTGCTCTACTGAGATCACATATTGCAGACAAATATCTCGATCATTCAAGAACATCAACATGGGTACCATTAAATTTTTCATCTACCTACAAAATTGCATTTTCCGCAAGCTCCATGTTATTTGTTAGAACTATCATCCAATTAGATCCTCAAGACAGAAACATAATAAATATGGTTTGGCTTCTAAATTTCCTTCACTCTGTCATTCTCCACTTCTTTTTTTTTTTTTAATTTTTTAAAAAATTTATTTATTTATTTTTTTATTATACTTTAAGTTCTAGGGTACATGTGCATAACGTGCAGGTTTGTTACATATGTATACTTGTGCCATGTTGGTGTGCTGCACCCATCAACTCATCAGCACTCATCAATTCGTCATTTATATCAGGTATAACTCCCAATGCAATTCCTCCCCCCTCCCCCCTCCCCATGATAGGCCCCTTCCCGAGTCCAAGTGATCTCATTGTTCAGTTCCCACCTGTGAGTGAGAACATGCGGCGTTTGGTTTTCTGTTCTTGTGATAGTTTGCTAAGAATGATGGTTTCCAGCTGCATCCATGTCCCTACAAAGGATGCAAACTCATCCTTTTTTATGGCTGCATAGTATTCCATGGTGTATATGTGCCATATTTTCTTAATCCAGTCTGTCACTGATGGACATTTGGGTTGATTCCAAGTCTTTGCTATTGTGAATAGTGCTGCAATAAACATACGTGTGCATGTGTCTTTAGAGCAGCATGATTTATAATCTTTTGGGTATATACCCAGTAGTGGGATGGCTGGGTCATATGGTATTTCTAGTTCTAGATCCTTGAGGAATTGCCATACTGTTTTCCATAATGGTTGAACTAGTTTACAATCCCACCAACAGTGTGAAAGTGTTCCTATTTCTCCACATGCTCTCCAGCACCTGTTGTTTCCTGACTTTTTAATGATTGCCATTCTAACTGGTGTGAGATGGTATCTCATTGTGGTTTTGATTTGCATTTCTCTGATGGCGAGTGATGATGAGCATTTTTTCATGTGTCTGTTGGCTGTATGAATGTCTTCTTTTGAGAAATGTCTGTTCATATCCTTTGCCCACTTTTTGATGGGATGTTTGTTTTTTTCATGTAAATTGGTTTGAGTTCTTTGTAGGTTCTGGATATCAGCCTTTGTCAGATGAGTAGATTGCAAAAATTTTCTCCCATTCTGTAGGTTGTCTGTTCACTCTGATGGTAGTTTCTTTTGCTGTGCAGAAGCTCTTTAGTTTAATTAGATCCCATTTGTCAATTTTGGCTTTTGTTGCCATTGCTTTTGGTGTTTTAGACATGAAGTCCTTGCCCATGCCTATGTCCTGAATGGTACTACCTAGGTTTTCTTCTAGGGTTTTTATGGTATTAGGTCTAACATTTAAGTCTCTAATCCATCTTGAATTAATTTTCATATAAGGAGTAAGGAAAGGATCCAGTTTCAGCTTTCTGCTTATGGCTAGCCAATTTTCCCAGCACCATTTATTAAATAGGGAATCCTTTCCCCATTTCTTGTTTCTCTCAGGTGTGTCAAAGATCAGATGGTTGTAGATGTGTGGTATTAATTCTGAGGACTCTGTTCTGTTCCATTGGTCTATTTCTCTGTTTTGGTACCAGTACCATGCTGTTTTGGTTACTGTAGCCTTCTAGTATAGTTTGAAGTCAGGTACCGTGATGCCTCCAGCTTTGTCCTTTTGACTTAGGATTGTCTTGGCAATGCGGTCTCTTTTTTGGTTCCATATGAACTTTAAAGCAGTTTTTTCCAATTCTGTGAAGAAAGTCATTGGTAGCTTGATGGAGATGGCATTGAATCTATAAATAACCTTGGGCAGTATGGCCATTTTCACGATATTGATTCTTCCTATCCATGAGCATGGTATGTTCTTCCATTTGTTTGTGTCCTCTTTGATTTCACTGAGCAGTGGTTTGTAGTTCTCCTTGAAGAGGTCCTTTACATCCCTTGTAAGTTGGATTCCTAGGTATTTGATTCTCTTTGAAGCAATTGTGAAT
This sequence comes from Trachypithecus francoisi, assembly GCF_009764315.1. Lineage (NCBI taxonomy): Eukaryota > Metazoa > Chordata > Mammalia > Primates > Cercopithecidae > Trachypithecus > Trachypithecus francoisi. Next base: position 171,750,065 of record NW_022681454.1, on the reverse strand, counting down.
GGAAGTTCATTCATGATTTGGCTCTCTGTTTGTCTGTTACTGGTATATAAGAATGCTTGTGATTTTTGCACATGAATTTTGTATCCTGAGACTTTGCTGAAGTTGCTTATCAGCTGAAGGAGATTTTGGGCTGAGACAATGGGGTTTTCTAAATATACAATCATGTCATCTGCAAACAGGGACAATTTGACTTCTTCTTTTCCTAACTGAATACCCTTGATTTTTTTCTCTTGCCTGATTGCCCTAGCCTGAACTTCCAACACTATGTTGAATAGGAGTGGTGAGAGAGGGCATCCCTGTCTTGTGCCAGTTTTCAAAGGGAATTTTTCCAGTTTTTGCCCATTCAGTATGATATGGCTGTGGGGTTGTCATAAATAGCTCTTATTATTTTGAGGTACGTTCCATCAATACCGAATTTATTGAGCGTTTTTAGCATGAAGGGCTGTTGAATTTTGTCAAAAGCCTTTTCTGCATCTATTGAGATAATCATGTGGTTCTTGTCTTTGGTTCTGTTTATATGCTGGATTACGTTTATTGATTTGCAAATGTTGAACCAGCCTTGCATCCCAGGGATGAAGCCCACTTGATCATGGTGGATAAGCTTTTTGATGTGCTGCTGAATCTGGTTTGCCAGTATTTAATTGAGGATTTTTGCATCGATGTTCATCAGGGATATTGGTCTAAAATTCTCTTTTTTTGTTGTGTCTCTGCCAGGCTTTGGTATCAGGATGATGTTGGCCTCATAAAATGAGTTAGGGAGAATTCCCTCTTTTTCTATTGATTGGGATAGTTTCAGAAGGAATGGTACCAGCTCCTCCTTGTACCTCTGGTAGAATTCAGCTGTGAATCCATCTGGTCCTGGACTGTTTTTGGTGGGTAGGCTATTAATTATTGCCTCAATTTCAGAGCCTGCTATTGGTCTATTCAGGGATTCAACTTCTTCCTGGTTTAGTCTTGGAAGAGTGTAAGTGTCCAGGAAATTATCCATTTCTTCTAGATTTTCTAGTTGATTTGCATAGAGGTGTTTATAGTATTCTCTGATGGTAGTTTGTATTTCTGTGGGGTCGGTGGTGATATCCCCTTTATCATTTTTTATTGCGTCTATTTGATTCTTCTCTCTTTTCTTCTTTATTAGTCTTGCTAGCGGTCTGTCAATTTTGTTGATCTTTTCAAAAAACCATCTCCTGGATTCATTGATTTTTTGGAGGGTTTTTTGTGTCTCTATCTCCTTCAGTTCTGCTCTGATCTTAGTTATTTCTTGCCTTCTGCTAGCTTTTGAATGTGTTTGCTCTTGCCTCTCTAGTTCTTTTAATTGTGATGTTAGAGTGACAATTTTAGATCTTTCCAGCTTTCTCTTGTGGGCATTTAGTGCTATAAATTTCCCTCTACACACTGCTTTAAATGTGTCCCAGAGATTCTGGTATGTTGCATTTTTGTTCTCATTGGTTTCAAAGAACATCTTTATTTCTGGCTTCATTTCGTTATGTACCCAGTAGTCATTCAGGAGCAGGTTGTTCAGTTTCCATGTAGTTGAGTGGTTTGGATTGAGTTTCTTTGTCCTGAGTTCTAATTTGATTGCACTGTGGTCTGAGAGACAGTTTGTTATAATTTCTGTTCTTTTACATTTGCTGAGGAGTACTTTACTTCCAATTATGTGGTCAATTTTGGAGTAAGTGCGATGTGGTGCTGAGAAGAATGTATATTCTGTTGATTTAGGGTGGAGAGTTCTATAGATGTCTATTAGGTCCGCTTGGTGCAGAGATGAGTTCAATTCCTGGATGTCCTTGTTAACTTTCTGTCTCGTTGATCTGTCTAATGTTGACAGTGGAGTGTTGAAGTGTCCCATTATTATTGTATGGGAGTCTAAGTCTCTTTGTAAGTGTCTAAGGACTTGCTTTATGAATCTGGGTGCTCCTGTATTGGGTGCATATATATTTAGGATAGTTAGCACTTCCTGTTGAATTGATCCCTTTACCATTATGTCATGGCATTCTTTGTCTCTTTTGATCTTTGATGGTTTAACGTCTATTTTATCAGAGACTAGTATTGCAATCCCTGCTTTTTTTTGTTCTCCATTTGCTTGGTAGATCTTCCTCCATCCCTTTATTTTGAGCCTATGTATGTCTCTGCACGTGAGATGGGTCTCCTGAATACAGCAGACTGATGGGTCTTGACTCTTTATCCAGTTTGCCAGTCTGTGTCTTTTAATTGGAGTATTTAGTCTATTTACATTTAAGGTTAATATTGTTATATGTGAACTTGATCCTGCCATAATGATATTAACTGGTTATTTTGCTCGTTATTTGATGCGATTTCTTCCTAGCCTCGATGGTCTTTACATTTTGGCATGTTTTTGCAATGGCTGGTACCAGTTGTTCCTTTCCATGTTTAGGGTCTCCTTCAGGGTCTCTTGTAAGGCAGGCCTGGTGGTGACAAAATCTCTAAACATTTGCTTATCTGTAAAGGATTTTATTTCTCCTTCACTGATGAAACTTAGTTTGGCTGGATATGAAATTCTGGGTTGAAAATTCTTTTCTTTAAGAATGTTGAATATTGGCCCCCACTCTCTTCTGGCTTGTAGAGTTTCTGCCGAGAGATCTGCTGTTAGTCTGATGGGCTTCCCTTTGTGGGTAACCCAACCTTTCTCTCTGGCTGCCCTTAAGATTTTTTCCTTCATTTCAACTTTGGTGAATCTGGCAATTATGTGTCTTGGAGTTGCTCTTCTGGAGGAGTATCTTTGTGGCGTTGTCTGTATTTCCTGAATTTGAATGTTGGCCTGCCCTACTAGGTTGGGGAAGTTCTCCTGTATGATATCCTGAAGAGTGTTTTCCAACTTGGTTCCATTTTCCCCCTCACTTTCAGGCACCCCAATCAGACGTAGATTTGGTCTTTTTACATAATCCCATACTTCTTGCAGGCTTTGTTCGTTTATTTTTCCTCTTTTTTCTTTTGGTTTCTCTTCTCGCTTTGTTTCATTCATTTGATCCTCAATCGCTGATACTCTTTCTTCGAGTTGATTGAGTCGGTTACTGAAGCTTGTGCATCTGTCACGTATTTCTCGTGTCATGGTTTTCATCTCTGTCATTTCGTTTATGACCTTCTCTGCATTAATTATTCTAGCTGTCAATTCTTCCACTCTTTTTTCAAAATTTTTGGTTTCTTTGCACTGGGTACGTAATTCCTCATTTAGCTCTGATAAGTTTGATGGACTGAAGCCTTCTTCTCTTATCTCGTCAAAGTCATTCTCTGACCAGCTTGGATCCGTTGCTGGCGATGAGCTGCACTCCTTTGCAGGGGGTGATGAGCTCTTATTTTTTGAATTTCCAGCTTTTCTGCCCTGCTTTTTCCCCATCTTTGTGGTTTTATCTGCCTCTGGTCTTTGATGATGTTGATGTACTGATGGGGTTTTGGTATAGGTGTCCTTCCTGTTTGATAGTTTTCATTCTAACAGTCAGGACCCTCAGCTGCAGGTCTGTTGGAGATTGCTTGAGGTCCACTCCAGACCCTGTTTGCCTGGGTATCAGCAGTAGAGGTTGCAGAAGATAGAATATTGCTGAACAGCGAGTGTACCTGTCTGATTCTTACTTTGGAAGCTTCCTCTCAGGGGTGTACTCCACCCTGTGAGGTGTGGGGTGTCAGACTGCCCCTAGTGGGGGATGTCTCCCAGTTAGGCTACTCAGGGGTCAGAGACCCACTTGAGCAGGCAGTCTGTCCGTTCTCAGATCTCAACCTCCGTGTTGGGAGATCCACTGCTCTCTTCAAAGCTGTCAGACAGAGTCGGGTTTCTGCTGCTTTTTTTGTTGTTGTTGTTTAGCTGTGCCCTGTCCCCAGAGGTGGAGTATACAGAGACAGGCAGGTTTCCTTGAGCTGCTGTGAACTCCACCCAGTTCGAGCTTCCCAGCGGCTTTGCTTACCTACTTAAGCCTCAGCAATGGCGGGCGCCCCTCCCCCAGCCTCGCTGCTGCCTTGCCCTTAGATCTCAGACTGCTGTGCTAGCAATGAGGAAGGCTCCGTGGGCATGGGACCCTCCCGGCCAGGTGTGGGATATAATCTCCTGGTGTGCCCTTGCTTAAAGCGCAGTATTGGGGTGGGAGTTACCTGATTTTCCAAGTGTTGTGTGTCTCAGTTCCCCCTGGCTAGGAAAAGGGATTCCCTTCCCCCTTGCACTTCCCAGGTGAGGTGATGCCTCACCCTGCTTCAGCTCTCACTGGTCGGGCTGCAGCAGCTGACCAGCACCGATTGTCCGGCACTCCCTAGTGAGATGACCCCAGTACCTTAGTTGAAAATGCAGAAATCACCAGTCTTCTGTGTCACTAGCGCTGGGAGTTGGAGACTGGAGCTGTGCCTATTCGGCCATCTTGCTCCACTCCCCCTCTCCACTTCTAATCACTATCCAAGCTCCATCAGATTTATCTTTTGAGAGCATGTTGATGATTTTTCTTCTCATTTTCATCACTCATACAATCCTCATTGGACCTTCAATTATAGTGATCCCAAACTAGTCATCCTGTTTCTTCACTTCTTTTCAGTCTATGCTGCTTCTTGCCATCAGAGATCTTTTGAAGACACAGATTACTTACTGGCACTCACCAAGGCAAATCCTTTGATAAATTTACTCCAGTCATCAGGCAAAGGTCGAAGCCCTTTAGCCTGGCACACAAAGCACTTAACGACTCAGATAATGACCTGGTCTGAAACCCAGACTACCTGCTCATAATTTAAATGCCAACAATACAGAATCTATAGAAACACTTGTTGCCTCAACTTTCCCATGTTCCCTCTATGTGTATACATGCTTCTTTCTTGTTTTCTAAAAACTTCTTGATATTGCTAATTATATTAATCAATTAATATACTAATATATTATAATTAATGTAATATGCTATTACAATGACCAAATGTTTGACCTGTATAAGACACCTTATTTGAAAATCACTGTTAATTGCCAGGCAGATAGAGCACCACTAAAGTATTGTATGAAGTTAGTCCAGCATAATGAAGCGTAGCTAGTTGGATTATTATTTTGGTGAGAAAGATTAGGAACTTTCTATGGATAATCACTTGAAGAGGGAGAGACTCAAGGTTGAATGAAGGAGATGCACAGTATAACAATATGATAGGCAGATTGGAATTAGAGTTAGATAATAGAGACCAAATTTGGGACAAAAAGCCATTGTAGGTAGTACTTATCAGTTAAGGGGATTGGACAGATTCTATATTTGGGCAATAATTTTTTATATAGTAGACTCTGGAGGCTGCGATAGCTTTTAAATAAAGCTGATAATGTATAAACTCTAAGGGCACATGCTCCATCCAAAGCCCTTAATTTTTTGCTTGCAATCATGTGCTTTTTTACTTAAAGACCATGCATAAAATTGTGTAAGTTTCAGACCCTGGAAAACTTTTTTAGAAAGTAGCATTAAACCAAACAGGAAAATATTGAGGTCTGCATTTCTATGGTTGTCAATATCCTTAGAGTGACTGTATTTCGGCTGTCATAGTTTCTTGCTTATGTTTAGAGGTAAGTAGTACAGGGAAAATTGATGATTTACTTTTTTGTGATACAAACCTTTCTTTGAAAGTAGCTGAAACAGGCCGGGCGCGGTGGCTCAAGCCTGTAATCCCAGCACTCCGGGAGGCCGAGGCAGGTGGATCACAAGGTCAGGAGATCAAGACCATCCTGGCTAACACGGTGAAACCCCGTCTCTACTAAAAATTACAAAAAACTAGCCTGGTGAGGTGGCGGGCGCCTGTAGTCCCAGCTACTCGGGAGGCTGAGGCAGGAGAATGACGTGAACCCGGGAGGCGGAGCTTGCAGTGAGCTGAGATCTGGCCACTGCACTCCAGCTTGGGCGACAGAGTGAGACTCCGTCTCAAAAAAAGAAAAAAGAAAGTAGCTGAAACAAAACACAGTCAGGAGAATCAGAGCATATATTCTTTTGAATACGTGTGGGAAGGTCTATGGATTTCTTTCAACTAATGTTTTTAAAACATATGTAATATATATTACATAATATATAATATATAATATATATAAGTATATATACTTATATTTTATATGTAATTATCATATCACAAAATGTCGTATGTGTTCCTGTATATTCCTAAATATGTGTGTGTATATATATCCACTTACCCATATATATACACATAGTCATGTATATTCATAAACAATCTCATATAATTCAAGCTCTTGTCAATATCCTTGTAAATTCCACATGAATGGAGTAAGGAAGATTTCCCTCCTACAGATTTATTTAATTCAAAGTCAAGTGATGATAAAACTAACAACAACAAAAATCATATCAATCATTGAATACTCCTTCTGTGCTTTAGGTATTTTTATTCTTTGTAAGTACAAAAATACAAATATTATTTTTATCTTAAAAATGTCTAAATCCCTTCAGAGAAATGGACATCCCCATCTTGGCACAGCCAATAAGAGCTTGTGTGAAATTAAAACCCGTTGCAAGTTGGTTCTAAAGACTCATCTCTTTCCACTAACCCACTGAATTACTCATTTTGAAAGCAAGTCTATTGCAGCATGCTGGCACTCAAGGCACCCAAGATACTGATTTTGGACACTCTAGTGTTTTCCTCCCAGGAAGGAATTGGCAGATTCAGAACTGCTTGGTTATTTATGAAAGTTAAATGCCGCAGTGTACAATGAAATTTTTCTTCCTTGATGGGACTTGTTTCCCACTGCTTTATTTTTTTTTTATTTTTTTTTTATTTTTATTTTTTTTTTGAGGCGGAGTCTCGCTCTGTCGCCCGGACTGGAGTGCAGTGGCCAGATCTCAGCTCACTGCAAGCTCCGCCTCCCGGGTTTCCGCCATTCTCCTGCCTCAGCCTCCCGAGTAGCTGGGACTACAGGCGCCCGCCACCTCGCCCGGCTAGTTTTTGTATTTTTAGTAGAGACGGGGTTTCACCGTATTAGCCAGGATGGTCTCGATCTCCCGACCTTGTGATCCGCCCGTCTCGGCCTCCCAAAGTGCTGGGATTACAGGCTTGAGCCACCGCGCCCGGCCCCCACTGCTTTATTTTGTATTGCTATGGACTGCTCATGATAAAATTAGAAGTCGCATGTTTTCATAGTGAGACTGCACTGTTTGTGGGTAAGAAGATAACAGTGTTCCAGTGGCTAAAAGTGACACTATTAACGTCAGATGAAACTTGGACTTTCATCCTGGCTTTATCAGTTGCTAGTACTGTGACCATAGACAACTTGTAAGCTTCATTTTTACTATCTGTTAAAGGAGACTACTGATATTGCACACAGAACACTCTTACAGAAAGTTGTGTGCTCATGTACATATAAAGTGTTTAAAATGTCTCTTCTTTCACTTCTTCCCCCTTGCCTCCTTGACCCCTTGTTGATTTTCAGGAAAAGATTTTTGGTCACACTGCACCCTATTACTCACCAGATCGCTAATATTTTATCGAGGCTGACTTCACTGCAAAGAATGTACCTAGGATGAAGGAAGAAGAAGAAAATAAATATGCGCCATTAGAAGAGCCAAGTGATTCTACTTCCCGCCCATCATTCTAAGAGCTAAGCACTTCTCTTTCAATATTTATAAATGAGATCAAATAATCAAACATATTAGCTAAATACACATACTAAAAATTGATAAAATTAAAAGACTTCAGCAGCAAACGACGTAAATCCAAGGGTTAAGCTTTACACAGAGGAGCAAGCAATGCTCTCTGGGTTAAGGGTACCATAAACAACTCCAGTGTTTTCTTGCAACTACATCCTCAGCCTGGGGGATCCCTGCATGAGGTCTCTCTTTGAAGAACCTGAATAGATACCAAGTAGAGAGCCAAAGGTCGAAACAACCTAAGACTCAGGCTCTTCAGTTTGGCAGTAAGGTCCCTCATGTAAGGCAGCGTGTTCTCAATAAACTTCAGAAGATTCAGCTGAGCTCTCTACTGGGGAATATCCTAAAAGAGTCAAAGAAACAGACTCAGCATTTAGACACAGAACTTTCCTGATTCTTGGAGATATATCCAAACTGCACTGCTGCAATTTTAATTCTCCAAAGAATTCTACTTTGACCAACATCAAAGAGTCAAATAATAAGTTTTTAAACTTCTATTTCTCTTAACATTTGAACAATAAAAAGGATCCAAAACTAGGTGGAAAGTAGAATTTCTTTGCGTTCTTTAGAACATAAATTTATATGAGGATGCACTGAAATATCTCTATGAATGACATCACAGGTGGGTTTTATTTTTTAATTAATTGAAAAATATTTAACATGAAGATTTCTGGTCATTATAATCAGAAAATGACAGCATTATTTTATTGCTATTATACACACATAGAGTATGGATCTTTTTCAAAATAATTACCTTAACTTTTACAACTCATACTACTATGTAAAACAGCCAAAGTGCACTTTAAATTTCAATTTGAAATCCAAATTAATAATGTGCTACACTTAACTACTTAATTTTTAAAATTTACTGTAGACTTATAAAGCATATATATGCCTTAATAGTCAACTATTATTTCTTCTGATACAAAACAGTACTTTAATCAGAAATGCCTTCTCCTTAAATTAAGAGTATTAATCGTATCAGAAATTTATCCTGTTGTTATATAAAACATCAAATTTAAAGTTTGAAGACTACTGAGGGCAATATACTACTTGGAATTTGATGAAAATTGAAGCTTACTTCACATTGATGGAATAAATGATAGTAATGTATCGTCCAACATGTTATCACTATACAAAATTTGAGATAGCTGATGGCTAGGTGACATGAACAAAGTATAACGTGGTCTAAGATATGAAGATGTATCCACAGGATAAAGAACAATTAAATGAATTTACAAACTCCTTGTGTTTATTTCAGTTGAATAATATTTTCTTATTGTGAGTAGGGGAATAAGATTAAATAATTTAATATAAAATTCTACCAACTTAACAAAAGGAAGTTTCTACATTAATTTTTTTTTTCAGTAGAATCTGAAAAAGTATGATCTCTGATGAGCCTAAGGAGAAGTCTGTGTTGCATTATGTGAGTTCCCTAGAACAGGGGTCCCCAACCTCCAGGCCATGGACCAGTACCAGTTCACAGCCTGTTAGGAACCGGGCAGAATAGCAGGAGGTGAGCAGCTGGTGAATGAGTGAAGCCTCATCTATATTTACAGCCACTCCCCATTGCTTGCATTACCATCTGAGTCGGCCTCCTGTCAGATCAGCAGCAGCATTAGGTTCTTACTGGAGCGGGAACCCTACTGTGAACTACACACATGTGAGGGATCTAGGTTGCATGCTCCTTATGAGAGTCTAATGCCTGATGATTTATCACTGTCTCCCATCACCCCCAGATGGGGCTATCTAGTTGCAGGAAAGCAAGCTCAGGCCTCCCACTGATTCTGCCTTATGGTGATTTGTATAATTATTTCATTAAATATTACATGTTATGATAATAGAACAAATTACATGATAAATGTAATTTGCTTGAATTATCCTGAAACCATCCCTGCCCCACCCCATCCCATGGTCCATGGAAAAATTCTCTTCTACAAAACAAGTCCTGGTGCCAAAAAGTTTGGGGACTGCTATCCTGGAGCACAACCTCATATTTTCGGGTTGTAAACAAAATAAAGCATATCCTCAGTAGACTGAGGTGGCTGAAATTATGATGAGAAGAGCTGTACAATACCTGCCACAGCAGGAAAAGGCCTTTTTCCACTCCAGTTACCTGGTATGAACAGCTATAAAGAGTATTAAAAAACCCACAATCTGAAAGACATTTATATAAACTGGATTTAGTTACATGGCCTTCATATAATCATTCTCATGTAAAAGAAGGCATGAAGGACTATCTATACTTAAAATGTCTAAAAGTCTACATGTCTATATTTTTGTCTAAATGTATTTCTAAATGTTGATGTTTCAGTGAACAAATATTATATACCTTGATTTCAACAATTACCTTGATTTCAACAATGTACACATCATAAAAAGTCTCTTCTAAAATAAAGTAAAAATATATTTTTGCTAATTTAAGGATTTTTTAAATCGTTTTCTTAGGTGTAAAAGTAAAACTGAACAATAAATGAGTCGTTTCTATGCCAACATGGCACTTTATATTGACATTCTTCAATTTGATATCTTCAAAAGTATAAAAATTGTTTTATTATACCTCTAAGTATGTAGTTTTGTACGTTTTCTATACCTTTTCCTCTAACTGACTAATGGGAACTCAAGGTCAGCCCATGCATAATGAGCATTGGTTTCCTTTATGGATAAATGTTCATGTTTGATATTTCTGATCTCAGTACAGAGAAGTTTCAAGACCTTTATTTCCTTCTGGTGTTAGCACAATCTGCATTTGTTAGGAGAGCTGTCAGTCTCTTCTTAATACATTCAAGTCCTTTGGAGAAAAGCATGGGCCAAAGGGGAAAACTCAGAGTGGAAAATTTCTGAAGCTGATTATGGAGAGGGCTGAATGGTAGTCAAGGGTAAATTTCCAAAGGTATCTGATTGACATTGCTCTATCAAATAAGAACCAGAGAATAAGTCATTAATTTTATGGCACTTTTTTTTCTTCTACCTGGTTTTTCATATGTTGAACTTCCTTCCAGGATAATTAACCACTAAACATTTTACAAGCAATCCAAGTGCGGAAGCAGTAAAAGATGGATAGCACTTACGAAGTAATTGACAGAGGGCATATTGGGCATTTTAAGCAATGATGGTGTGCATCCTAATACCGGAAGGAAGGCTTATGTACTGTCATTTGACAGGTCATTATTTAATCTCAGACCTCAACATCAGATAATATAAACTCAAGGCTAAAATGAACTTATATGTACTAGGAAGAGGGTATGCTAGTACAAACAGCTTCTGAGAAAGCACTTAGTGTTCTTGCCTTGGCATTATCAGAATATCCCTGGTGTTATCTCAGATGAATTTCCAAGTTATTTTATTTTCTTTTGACAGTAAAGTCAGTGCTGACAAACCAAGACTGTTCTCAAAGAAATTCAATTACTGAAATGTCTGACAGCTTGCTTTGCTTCTTCTCACTAAAGTTTCCAAAGTTGCTTACAGCATGTGTGATATTGTTTGCTTTGCAAGACACTCATGGTATTTTATAAATAAATAAAAATAATATCAATAGAGAAATAAAAAATTTATTAACTTAAAAATTTTGGTTAAAAAACAAGGCAATGATAAAGCACATGGAAATATTTACATTTTTGTACTTAGAGCTTATTAGCTTTCTAGCATCGTTCATGGCAGTCAGGAGAGAAATTGTTTCTGTCTTTCATCAATGAAATCTATCAAACATTTATTGCTATGAAATCTGAAGTCACAAAAAAAGAGTTTGAATTCAAATGGTGCATTCCTAAATTTAAAAATGTGTTTCTGGGTCGGGCGCGGTGCCTCAAGCCTGTAATCCCAGCACTTTGAGAGGCCGAGACGGGCGGATCACGAGGTCAGGAGATCGAGACCATCCTGGTTAACACGGTGAAACCCCGTCTCTACTAAAAAAAATACAAAAAACTAGCCGGGCGAGGTGGTGGGCGCCTGTAGTCCCAGCTACTCGGGAGGCTGAGGCAGGAGAATGGCGTAAACCCGGGAGGCGGAGCTTGCAGTGAGCTGAGATCCGGCCACTGCACTCCAGCCTGGGCGGCAGAGGAGACTCCGTCTCAAAAAAAAAAAAAAAAAAAAGTATTTCTGAAGAAGAATATCCCCGTGAGTTGGATGACTACAGTGATTAACCATCAGTGCTAGTTCAAATGACTAGGATAAATAGTGGATGGGATAAAGTACATTATCTCTGTGTGTATGTGCATTGTCATGTCATATGTATTCCATATATAACAAATTCCATTATTAATATATAGTTATTATGTAAAACACTGTGATTTAGATTATTATAAGGGTTAAAATAAAAAAGAAATATGTGCTTAGGAACAAAATCCCAAGAACCGTCTTGTTCCTACTGACTGATTACTATGTTTAACTTTGGATTATCCTCAACTAATTATAACTCATGATTATTCTGCAAAGAAATATTGGGGTGAAATAATGATATTGCACCTGTATGTCAACACTATTTCAAATACGCCTAACTCCTCGAAAGTGGACCATAAATAATTCCTTAGGCAAGGCGTGGTGGCTGATGCCTGTAAGCCCAGCACTTTGAGAGACTGTGGAGGATGGATTGCTTAAGGCAAGAATGCCAAGCTGCACAATATAGCCAGACTCTGTCCCTGCAGAAAATAAAAATTAAAATTAAAAAAAAAATTAGCCAGGCATTTTGGTGCATACCTGTACTCCCAGCTACTCAGGAAACTGAGGTGAGAGAATCATTTGAACCCAGGAGGTCAAGGCTGCATTGAGTCATGGTTGTGCCTCTGCACTCCAGTCTAGGTGGATTCCTTTTAGAATTACAGGTCTTTCTGTAGACGGTCTTAAAAGATAAGAAAACATTTTGCTCTGATTACCCAGTTACCCATTAACGTTTTTCTCTCTCCTCAGAGTTTCCACATTTTTGAAAAAGGATAATTAATTAGATTTATTGGACATTTCTTTTTACTGGGTTAGGACTTAATATTCTTTTTATTTTTATTATTATACTTTAAGTTCTAGAGGACATGTGCATAACGTGCAGGTTTGTTACATATGTATACTTGTGCCATGTTGGTGTCCTGCACCCATCAACTCGTCAGCACCCATCAACTCACCATTTACATCAAGTATAACTCCCAATGCAATCCCTCCCCCATCCCTGCTCCCCATAGTAGGCCCCGGTGTGTGATGTTCCCCTTCCCGAGTCCAAGTGGTCTCATTGTTCAGTTCCCACCTATGAGTGAGAACATGCGGTGTTTGGTTTTCTGTTCTTGTGATAGTTTGCTGAGAATGATGGTTTCCAGCTGCATCCATGTCCCTACAAAGGACACAAACTCATCCTTTTTTATGGCTGCATAGTATTCCACAGTGTATATATGTGCCACATTTTCTTAATCCAGTCTGTCACTGATGGACATTTGGGTTGATTCCAAGTCTTTGCTATTGTGAATAGTGCCGCAATGAACATACGTGTGCATGTGTCTTTATAGCAGCATGATTTATAATCCTTTGGGTATATACCCAGTAATGGGATGGCTGGGTCATATGGTACTTCTAGTTCTAGATCCTTGAGGAATTGCCATACTGTTTTCCATAATGGTTGAACTAGTTTACAATCCCATCAACAGTGTAAAAGTGTTCCTATTTCTCCACATCCTCTCCAGCATCTGTTGTTTCCTGACTTTTTAATGATTGCCATTCTAATTGGTGTGAGATGGTATTTCATTGTGGTTTTGATTTGCATTTCTCTGATGGCGAGTGATGATGAGCATTTTTTCATGTGTCTGTTGGCTCTATGCATGTCTTCTTTTGAGAAATGTCTGTTCATATCCTTGGCCCACTTAATTTTCAAAGTTTCTCTAAGACCAAGTTTCTTCAGTCAAATGTTCTACCCCGGAGCGATACCTGCAAAATCCATGTTTCTATCAACGCAAAGATGGGTTTTTCCACAACTGGGTGCTGTCACAAATTTAATATGTGCGGCATTTAATGATCATCAGGTCCACTTTATTGACAGTGAGAGGAATTCATGGTTAAATAGTCATGGTGAAATCAACTGCGAAGATTTTACATTTGGTTTGACGTGAGCTAGAGGTAAAACCACGATCTCATTATTCTATATCCAAAATGGTCTACAACTTTTTTCAATTAATTAATATGTTCATCTATTCAACAAACAATGATTACATTAATACTAAGTAGCACAAAATATTCTAGGTATTGGCAAAGTGAGGATGATTTAAGAAAATCCATGATTACTACCTTTATGTAAGGAAAAGTGGACATGCAACAAGTTATGAATTAAATAAATATTTGCCAAGTTTGATGTGTTATAAGGAAAAGTACAGGGAATATAAGAGACTTTAGCACAATGTGGTTACCAATTCTGAGGGTTAAATGATAGATTCCTTTAGAAGAGGCACTTGTATCTACACTAATTCTTATATCTTCAAATACCACGTGAAGTTTTAATTATATACAGAACCTACTCATGCATAATATCATTAAAATAACTACTGTTGTTTGAATCAATTTTAATAACAAAACTATACAATGTGTTTGTTGATTTTATTTGATGTGTTTTCTAGACAATGTTATGTAACAAACTTTAAGTTATATTTCATAATTTATTTTTGTAGTGAAATGCCAACATATTTTATTAATTTCTAGTACTCGGCTTCAAGCAGAGTTGACAATAATAGGTAGAGTTACTTGAAGTGCTGTAAATCCTCTTAAAGAAAGTGAATAATAATTGGATGTGACATAGATTCTCACTTTCCATGATTCCTTGAACAATTCATCAATCCCTTTTATTTCTTTCCCCTCATCACTGATCTCCCTGGGGAAAAAAAAAATCTCACCTATGTTCAAAAATCGAGAATTCTGCTTATACAATGACGGGCCAGGGGAAGAATGCAGCTTGCCTGTTTTTACTCTGTCCTCAAAGACAAACCACAAGTGTGCAGTACAACTGCTTTGCATAGTAATATATTTGTTAGAAAATTATTTCTTCCATTCCGGTAGATGGCTGTTTCATTCTCTTTCCTTTCTCCTCTTTCTCCACTGTTAGCACCCTAGTCCAAATCACCATGGTCTCTGACCTGGATTATTGTGCTCTCACCCCGAGATGTTTTTCTGAGTCAGCACTGGCCTTATGTAGTATGTTCTAAATTATGTAACAAGAAGTTAAAGTCAATCTAACAAGGCTGGGTATTACATCCTCACTGCAGATATAAAAAAATTTCCTATATCAGTCAATTAAGTGTAAAGTTCTTATCAGAGCTTCTCACAGTGCCTAAATATCTGTCCCCCATTCTCTCTCTGATCTCTTTTCACATTCCTCTTGTTCGTTTTCCTCTGTCACTTGAATATCCCAGATACTGTAGCTTCAGGAACTTCACCTTGTTCTCTTTGCCTGAAATGCTCCTACTGCGGACATCCTCATACTTGCTTCTTTCATTCAGGCAATAAAGGCTTGAATTTTACCTTTTCAGAAAATGCTTCCTAACAAAAGTATGACCGATAATTCTCCTTCTCTAACTTACCTTTCAACTTTTATCTCCACCATATATATGTTATATTGGTCTGTCTGTATGTTTATTGTCAGTCTCCACCTCCCAAATTAGAATAGAAGCTCATGAGAGAAGAGATTTTACATCGTTTTGTTCACTGCAGTACTCCCAACAGAGACAATCCTGCCACATGGTGTATGTTTGGTTAATATGTGGTGGATGAATAATAAATGAACCAAAATGCCTCTGATTTGAAAAATCAATAGTCCAAAATTTGATAGAAGACTAAAAGGTCACTATTCAGTTTTTAGTTTCACATAGATATGCTTTTCCAATCTGGAAAAAGAGGCACATCTTATTCACCACATACTGTAATTTCCTATCTACCAGAAACCAAGCTTCAGACTTTCAGGTTTAAAAATATAAGAAAAAAAAAAAAAACTTTAAAATGATTATACATAACATAAAATCATATAAATGTAAAGACAAAATAAAATATACACTTTTCACCTGTCTCTGTGCAAATAAAACAGAGTAAAGGCAAAGAATAAATCTTGGGTCTCAGTATTAACAACAAAGAAAACATTTTTGTCTCTAACATTGTAGAACTTGAAATGTGAAACCTGAACAAAAAAATTAGTGAAGAGACATTGGGAATACTTCCTCATACAGGAATTTTACCTGTGGCAGATGGTCATCAATTTCTACTAAAATGTTTTAGTAAAGAAGAAATCACTACATTAACCATAAAGCCAACTTAATTATTAGTTATGATTATCAGAAATATTTGTAATTAAAATGGACTCTGCCTTTTTATTCCTTTCTTCCTGTGGTTTTTCTACCATTAATTTTTTTAAGGAAAAAAGTCTCAGATATATGAATACTTAACATTTTAACTTTTTAAAGCAGACTTAAATCCTTCCTTTTTTTTGCACTTTATGTATGAGCTCACAGACTTTTAAAAACTGTAACTCTGTTTTGAACCTACTAGAATCTTTAACATCTCTTTTGTACTAGGCTTTCCAGTATTCACTGCAATAAATTTGTCAATAAGCATTTGAATTCACTAATTCAAACTAGCAATTTTAGTGACCATAGAACTATAAAAATAGCAAACAGCTGTACCAGCATTGGAAATTAAAGTCATATGCTATACACCTTTCAGATGCTTGAATCAATTTTTTCTGAATTTAAAATAGGTGATACTAGATAAAAAGACGTTTTCATTTCCTGACTTGGAAATTCTACTTACTGAAAGAGACTGCACAATGTCAGGGAAACAGGTCCTGTCAGAATCACATCATTCTGCATGAGAAAAGCTGTGATAAATGTAAGATAAGGAAAAGTTAGGAGGTCATTATTCCTGACTCTGAGTGCTCATTTGAATAAGCATTATTTGTGCAGATATCCTAGAAGACCTTATATACATAAGATTGCGCATGTTGGGAAGGCATAATAATAGTACAGGACAGAACCTTTTCTAGAATGTAGTTGTCAGGCCAAACTGGACTCACTGCTTCACCTTTCTTCTCTTCATAATGAAAAGAAACCATGTTGAGCAGATACTCACTTCTATAGACTAACCATGATCCATTGGCTTCCTTTGCCATATACCAGGTTACTGGCTCATTGAACTTGAGTTATAAATCTATATCAACTGCCCTTCTGGGTTAAAGTTTTAAATTCTTAAGTAAGACAAGCCAACAGAAAATGAGGAGATTTAATAAAGCAAAAACTATCTCCATTATTGGGAGAATGATTGAAAAATGAACAGAGAAAAGAGCCAATCTAATAAACTCTTAGAAATATTTTGGGGAAAATTGCTCAAGAGCTACCTATAAGAATTGCATTATGCCTAGATGGTTTTATAGGTAAGATATATCAATATATCAAAAGACCCATGATTGTCTAACTCTTTAAACAATTTCAGAATTAATAAGGGATGAAATCCTTCCAATAATTTTCCCATTTGAAATAATCACCAAATCCTTCACAGATAGCTTTCAAAAGCTAATTAAAGACTAATTTTATTTGTGCATAGGTGTGAAAGATATTAAATTTAATATTTCAAAATGAAATCTGTCAAAGTATTTTTTAAAATAATAGAAGATATAATGAATAAGTTGGGACTTTTCCAGAGATGTAAGGATCATTCAACATTAAGAAATCTATTAATTTAATTAACACCATTAACAGGACAAAGAGGAATAAACTTGGTCTCATGGTTATAAATATTGAAGAGGACATTACAAGTTTTTAGTATCCATTAGCATTTTGGAAAAGAAAAACACTATAGAAAGTTAACTCCTTAACTTTCTAATAATATTTATATAAAGCATACAGCCAAAATCCCACTTAAGACTGTAACACAAAGTACATTGTATCATTACAGTCAGGAAAATGTATGTGTCTCAACTTATTTAAATTTGCATTATTTTGCATATTTTTGCCGAAAGTAATAAAATGATAAGAGGAAGAAACAAAATATTTATTATTTTCAGATGACAACATTATTTACCTGTAAAACACAAATAAAACTGATTAATCTACAAAAATCATCAAGATCGCTTAGTAAGATTTCTGGATACAAATCAATAGGCAGAAATCAATAATTTACAGTTAGCATATTTTTTAAAAAAGAAGCATTAACATTGGCAAAGATCAATACAAGGTGAAAAACTTTGAAAAACTCAGGTACAATATTTCTTTAAAAAGGCCACAGATCTTTATTGAGGGATAGTAAAAATTTTGTATGAACAAATCCAATATCACTCAAATATAAAGTATTTTCAAATTAAATAACTGACGTATTCTCAATGAAATCTATAATTTTTAATTTTATAAAATTATAGTCATATAAAAAACCCAGCTAAAAAATGTATGCCGTGTTATGAACCTAAGAAGCAGCATAAAATAAATGAAAAGTAGTTGGCACTCAAATTATTAAGAATTACATCAGTAATATAGCTATATGATTGAAAGATAATTAAATATTAACAAGTATTAAGAATTTTTGAATATAACTATAGCATCACAATAAAAAATAAAGGATTATTGAATAAGTGGCACTGAATTTCATGTCAAGAAGAGAATTGTTTATGACGTTAGGTAAAGATGTAAATGACGTACATTTCAATATTAACTAAGTTTAAAGGGAAACAACAGTCACTGGGAACTCTTGGGAGAGAGGGTGGTGGGGAGGAGAACATTAAGGAAAAGTGCTAATGCATGCTGGGCTTAGTATATAGGTGATGAGTTGTTAGGTGCAGCAAACCCCCATGGCACACACTTACCTACGTAAAAAACATGCACAACCTGTACATGTTTCATAGAACTTAAAAATAAAATAATTTTTTAAAAAGATACAGGCTTACATTAAATAAAAATTGGTATCTGGGAAATAATTAGAAAAAATCATGTAATATTGGTATCATTTAGGATGATGAATGATATTTATTGAAATATGAACACAAAAGTGTGAAAACAAAGGCAAATCCCAAAAACCAAAATGTTATGACTTTCTACCAAATATTAAATTTATATTCAAAGATTATTTAAAAAATTAAAATATAAACACATTAATAAAAATATTTTCAGTCTATTTGATCACCACCGGTTATTCTATGGGTTGTAAATAGTAGTTTAATTAATAAAGTAATTTTTTTATTAGCAAAGGACATGAATAGGCAATTCACCAGTATGAAGAAAAATGTACAATAGACATTAAAATAGTTAAATTCAGTAGCAAATAAATGTAAGTTCTTCATATTAGTTAAAGTTTTAAGAAAATAATTAAAAGCAAAAAAGAACAAAGTAGCCAGTGAAAATAGTAAGTGAAAACTGATATTTGCATTCATATTGGTTTTGTTGTATATGTACAATCTGTCTATAACATGATCATATTTTCAAATAACCTGAAAAATAATTAGTTTTGAAAAAAAGTTTAAAAATATTTGGAAATTGATGTAAGGGTATTTTTATAGTGTTATTTAGAGTAGTAAAAACTTGGAAAGCCCATAACAACACTTGCTTTGTTGACTAAAATGGAGTATATACTGTGGAATACATTTTGAAGAGAAAATATTTCTGAAAACGAGAAAAAAACGGTAGAGTGAAGCTGTATTGCAGAGTCTCTTTATCATCATATCTTACACAAAACCAAAAAAAAAAGTAAAACAAACACATGTTCACACGTATGCACACACGTGTACACACACACAGTAGCAGGAGTCAAATAATAAAAGTAGCACAATTTCATTTGATAAGCATCGAAAAGTGTTGATGAATAAAAGAAACATTCTAACTCCTCATCACTCTCCACAAGCAGTTTGGGAGACTAAAATCAAAATATTATAAGTATTTATGAACAGAAATTGACCTCTGCTCTTTCACATACAGTAATCCCCATAACTTGCATTACTTCAAGAGGCAATATTGGAGATCATGAATGCTCTACTAGTGTGGATTCAAGAGTGTCTATAATGAGCAGATGTCAAGAATGTCAATAATGAGCAAATTGCCCCGATGTTAAACCATGACATCTACAGTAGAAACAAGACCTATATTGCTAGTGGTTCACATTTTAAGCCACTGTTATTTTCGTGATGCATATTACAACATAGTATCTTGGCTTACCCTTTCTTCTATATGGGGGATTCAGGAAGCAAATGACATGTGACCGTGTTCTTAATGACTGAATATGATCAGAAATAATATGCGTAAATTCTCTGTCATTTGCTTAAAGAAATTGTTTGCCTCCCAGTTCTATGTCTTTATAATGTCCTGAAGCAGGATCCTAGATATGGACCTATCATATCATATGAGACATAGTTCACAGAATTTTGTAAAGTAGTAAAATAATAGAGATTTTCTTTAAAAACTACACCGGCAAAGATCACTCATGTTTTCACCTTATGTGATGGAGAAGTATGTTTTTACTTTATTTTGGGGTCTCTTTATCATGTCAGTTAAACCGATACCTTAAATATCACTACCCTCCACTGCATGCAAGGAGCAAAGATAATAAAAGTTAGTATGAATGGGTTACTAGGAGATTTGATATCAGAGAGCAGGGTAACTACCTAAAGTGGGGTTATTGCAAAGCCTTTAAACAAAGCAAAAGTAGCCCGTATGACAATTCTTCCTGATGTTATGTACCTTTCCCAAAACTCCTATACAGATGCATCTGTTGAGGTGTTTTGGAAAGAAAAACAATCTTTAGCGTTCTAGCCTCTAGAATGTAGTGAGACATTCTAACAGTATTAAAATGAAGTAGACTCAGCAGATCTGAGTATAGGCCACGTAGGTTTCTGGTTCGTTTATTGGAACTTTGAGAAAAACAAACATCTCTTCAGTCATTCTTGCAGAAGAAAATGAGATATGAAAGAAAAAATTCAAGGTGGCTCACACTTCTGAGAAACATTAAAAGGCAGAATAAATATTTTTAAAGCATATTATATCCTGCAGGATAAATGAAACCAGAGGATATTATACTCAGAGAATATGGTTATCAAGTTTAGAAGCAACAAGCAAACACCTTTAAATGTGTGAATTTCAAAGAATATGATAAAATAAGCCTACAAATTGTAGCCCAAAATATGACTCTAGAACAAGTATAATGTTAAAGGGATACATGGTAAACACTGAATGCAATTAAGTACAACTAAAACTAACATTTGTGGAATTTATGGATTAGAATAGGGAATGGTTTTAACACTAATGATGATTATTTGAGATTTATGGATCCTTGTATTTTTTCCCCTTCTTTGTAATGCTGTTTGATTATTTTAATAATTATTATACTTCTCTTTAATAAACATAATAAAATTATTATTTCAAGATGAAAGAAGAAATCATTTCACAAGAATTATTAGTAAAATATATCCATATTGGCATTCGGTAATTAAAATATTAAAATATGAAATTTATATTATTTATTTAAAAATTTAATCAACTTGAAAATTTCTCTATACAGATGCCTATAAATAAAATGAAGCATATATTTCATAATATTTATCAAAGCTCATTAGTTTCAAACTTTGGGCCTTCTATTAGCATTCGTAATGTTTCATATCACTCTTTTGGATTTACTCTGGCTTAGTGTTCTGATTTCTATTGCTATGGTTTCCTTTTAATTTGATCTTGAGGTCTTTATCTTAAGAGTCTCGTTGCTTCTTGTAATGCCCTGACCATAAAATTCAAGGGATTTGGTCATGGCTACTTAGAGTGTGGCTTTCATGTGATACTTCCTAATCCTGGAAGGTTGCCTAATGCAGAAGAATCCAACCCATGGCCAAGTATTCCTTTCACAGGCATCTTGTTTATACCACCAGGTGCTTGTGGGACTCTCCTCTGACCTTTGGTCAGTTTATTCTTACCAAGGCAGCCACTTTCTGAGATGGAGAGCTGGCCTGGAAAGGTCAGGATCAAGTTTGTGCATGTCAAGTGAGACACGTGAGGCAGTGAAACCAAAGTGCATGAAGCAGAAGAAATGTATTACTTATAGGTCCTAGAGAGGGTGGGGTGCCAACAGGAGGCTGGCGAGAAGTCTAGAGGTATCCAGATGTTAACTAGTGAGTGGAAAGCAAGAGAGAGTGGACCTCTGTGACTCTTTCTTTCTTAAAGATCATGGATGTTATTCCTTAGACTTTTCCACTGGAATTACAGATTGTTTAGTTTAAATAAAATTCGCATGCACTTTTTTACATGATTCTGTGTTGAGAACTTTTTTACATGATTCTGGTATTGACCTCTAGATTTTATCATATTTGGCAACTGTGAGTGTGTCATATTGTGGGTCAGTAAGATGAGAAACAAGATGTTTATAAGATTGTTACATTGTAAACAATCAGAGAGGTAATTTTTCAATAGACCTAAGGTGACAGAGTATACCTGGATTTTAAACAATTTATGTCAAGCCTAAAAACGAATGCTGAGGCAGCAATTTCATTCACCAGTTATGACATCTAATATGCCTTTGGGGGAAAAATGTTTCCACACAGAAAAAGATTTATTGCTCTGTATTGATGGTAAGAAGTAACTACCAGAAACTGTTAATCCTTGTTTAGCTAATCATTGACAACTTAGTTCAGCAGAAATCTTTCTCAAGCCAACCCTTCAGTGTCAAAATGTTGTTTATGAAAGTAAGCAATTAGGAGTCGACTTATTCCATGAAAACACTTCTGAGTGCCAACCAAACAACATCTCACCTGAGGAAGCTGACTTCTGCCGATGTCAACATGCATCTGAGCACCTGTCAATCACCAATCCCTGTTTCCATGACTCCCAAAACCCCTTATAAGATGGTCATCCTTTCCTGTTCCGGCAGATGATATCTGATCATCACAATAAGAAATACATTTAGAATAGTTTTAATTTCACATATTGAAAAGTGGTCTCATGAGGACTTCCAGGGCTTCCACCAGGTTTGTTTGGAATACACTCGGCGAATTCCAGGAGGCTCTCAGGCCAACAGTTGTGTTCATTGGAAGGCTTATGCCAATACACCATTTTTTATTTAGATCCACTGTGTGAGACAGTCTCAATAAAGATCCATGCCCTGATTAGTTTTATTGATCTTTTGGTGCAAATTTTATTTCATTATTTTACAATTTGTAAGGTTTTCATATAAGTTAACCTATATTTTTATATAAAAATTTCAAGCATGGATCTGTGTATAAAGTTATTTTGGTTGAAAAGTGCATCACTTGACAAATTAGACCTAGATTTTTCAGGCAGATTCACTAAGCCTTTGGTTTGAAGGTTTACCACTGGAAGGTTGTTTTCTGTTAAAATGCTTATCTTCTGTTGTTTGCTGTGTTTTTGCTGTTGTTTCTCTATATGCACCAAGTTATAGGGCTTTGCTTTTATCCTTGCTGTTTTTGTTGAACACATATCAAGGAGTCTTTTGTACAGAATGGATGGAGACAGTTGGAAGTCCACTAGGCCATTGACCAGTCATCAAAAGGTGTTAGTCAAACTTTATCCTAGGTCCCTTACAAAACCTTCATGAGGGCATTCTCTGTTCTATAGATTTGTAAAAGAACTGCAACAGCTGGCAGATTGTTGATCATAATGACCCCTTTCTCGCATGTGCCAGTTTGGGGAACCCACGACAACATTCTTAAGTACACACACTGATCAAATGTAGTGCTCTGCTTTCTAGTTTTTCACGGGCTTGTCTTTACCCAACTCTCAACCTCCTTCTGAAAGAGACTCTAATTTATATATAAAATCTCATTTTAATACTAAACCTGCACATTCCTCAATTAATGACCAGAAACTAAGTTGACATAGAACAATGGCCATTACAGAGAAACTTTTTACATGTAAAATGTATTAACTAGTCTGTTTAAAAGGGAATCTATAAAAATTAGAGGGCAGAACAACAAGAATTCAAAAGTTAGAGCTTTTAATTAGAATGCTGAAACCTTAAAACAAAGTTTTATCTTCAAAAAAGCCTCTCTAAAAGATTTGTACCTTTTGAAATGTAACCTTTGTAAATCTCTCACACTTTCGACTCCATTTTACTTGGTCTTCTAAATGAGCTATTCTTTTTTTAGGCTTTCTTCGGGTAAAGAAAGATTGTATTGTAAAATTGCCAGATCAGAAGGCATTGTGAAATTGCAAGACCTTGGTGTCCAGACAAGTTAAGAACTATGATCAGTGTTTCCCCAAATTTTAATAACACAGGCAAAACATTTGCTCCAAATTTAGGATTGTATTATATATTCACTGCTATAGAGGACAGCTCTTTAGAAATTAGTTCTGTTAACTGTTAGCTGCATAAAGGAGGGAAAATGTTTCATAATAGAAGGAAAGGGGAAAGATCATTTAAATGAACCCACTGAGACAAATTTTTTTAAGTTACCTTGAGAGGGTAAGAAAAAATATGTACTACACAAGGCAGTTTCAAAATCAATATGTAGAGTAGATTGAATAACGATTCAAAATTATAAACTAAATTAAATCTAAATGAAGAATCCATTGCAGGAGAGTTGCTGCAACAGCAAACTTATTAAGACTGTGTGTCTGCAACAAGTCATGCTCTTGGTGTCCGATACACTCCCTTTTCCATAAATCTGCATGTAAAGAAATAGTCCACATTGCTTTGTATGTTTATGCCTCTAAGAACCTCAGAAATATTACCTGCCTATAACCAATCTTCAAGTTATTTTGGCTCAAAAATTCCTACATCAATATTAATTTGGATTATAAACCCACGATGGGGGAACACTGAAGTTTTAACTCACTACATAAATTCTTTTTTTAAAAGAGCATCTTAATACTGAGAGTGGCAGAGTATGATGGCCGAATAGAACCCTCCAGCAATTATTCCCATTGCAGGAACACCAAATTGAATAACCGTCCGCACAAGAAAACACCATCTCAAGAACCAAAAATCAGGAAGCGATCACAACACCTGATTTACACATCATATCAAGGAAAGAGGCAAGAAGAGGGTGGGAAAGAAAGCCTTGACTGCTGACACCAGCCCTCCTCTATTGTAAAGTCCCAGCAAAGTGATTGTGGAACTTTACATTAGAACTCAGTGCTGCTCTGTCACAGTGCAAAGCAACACAGGGCAGAATTCGACCTGTGCCCACAGAGGAAGCATGTGGACTAGCCCTAGTCAGAGAGGAATTATCCATCCTGGCGGCTGGAACCTGAGTTCTGGCTAGCCCCACCACTGTGGGTTAAATTGCTCTGCAGTCTTAAATAAACCTGAAAAGCAATCTAGGCAACAAAGGCTGCAATTTCTGGGCTAGTCTTGGTGCTGTGCTGGACTCAGAGCCAGTGGACTTGGGGTACATGCAATCCAGTGAGATACTACTTGGGGTGGCCAATGGAGTGGTCATGTCACCCCTCCTCCAATTCCAGGCAGTGTAGCTTGTAGCTCTGGGAATAAAAAGAGTAGTAAAGAGGACTTTATCTTGCAACTTGGGTACCAGTTCAGCAACAATAAAAAAAAAGGACTAACAGTAAAGTAAAGCTTAGGTCATATCTCCCAGATAACATACATACATTTATACATACATACATACATACATTTATATTTTACTTTAAGTTCTGGGATACATATGCAGAACATGTAGGTTTGTTACATAGATATATGTGTGCCATGGTGGTCTGCTGCACCTATTGACCCACCATCTAAGTTCTGTCTCCTCATTTCTAACCCCGCAACAGGTGCTGATGTGTGTTGCTCGCCTCCCTGTGTCCATGTGTTCACATTGTTCAACTCCCACTTACAAGTGAGAACATGTGTTTGTTTTTCTGTTCCTGTGTTAGTTTGCTGAGGATAATGGGTTCCAGCTTCATTCATGTCCTTCTAAAGTACATGATTTCATTCCTTTTTATGGCTGTGTAATATTCCATGGTATATATGTACCACATTTTCTTTATCCAGTCTATAATTGATGGGCATTAGGGTTGGTTCTGTGACTTTGGTATTATAAATAGTGCTGTAATAAACATACGTGTGCTTGTGTCCCAGGCAACATTTCTAGATATATAGAAGGAAACTCACTCTCCCGAATGGAAGGACCCAGCCCTGGCAGAATTGATGACCTGCTGACTAAAGTGCCCTTGGACCTTGAATAAACACCATCAGTAGCCAGGTCGCAGTTGGCACAGACCCTGGCCAAGACCTAGTACAATGCTGGCTTCACATGTGACCCAGCACATTCCAGCTGCGATGGCCACAGGGAGAGACTCCTGCTTGTGGGAAGGAGAGTGAAGGGTAAAAAGGACTTTGTCTTGCAACTTGGTTACATTTCAGCCGCAGAAAAATAAAGCACCAAGCAGATTCCTAAAGCCCCTGATTCCAGGCTTTAGTTCTTGAAGGCATTTCCAGACCCACCCTGGGCTAGAAGGGAACCCACTGCCCTGAAGGAAGAGACCCAGGCCAGGCAGAACTCACCACATACTGGCTAAAGAGCACTTGGGCCTTAAATAAGCATCAGCAATAGCCAGGAAATAGTCACCGCAGGCCTTGGGAAAGACCCAACATGGTTCTGGCTTCAAGTGTGACCGAGCACAGTCCCAGCAGTGGTGGCTGTGGGAGTGTTTCCATGATCCTTCCCCCAACTCCAGGCAGCTCAACACACAGAAAGACTCCATTTGTCTGGGGAAATAAGAGAAAATAAAAAGAAACTCTGCCTAGTAACACAGAGAATTCTTCTAGAACTTACCCAAAGCTACCAAGGCAGTACCTCTACAGGTCTGCAAGAGTCACAGTATTAGTGGGCTTGCAGTGTCCACTTAACGTACATATGGCTGCAGTGACCAAAGACTTAGATTATAACACTTAATTCCCTTTGAATATGTGAAAAGCATTTTCAAGAAGGGTGAGTACAGACAAGGCCAGACTGTGAGGATGAGAATGAATGCCTCACTCTTCAATTCTGAGACATCAATGAACATCCACAAGCATCAACACCATCCAGGAAGACAAGATGTCACTAAATGAACTAAATAAGGCACTGTGACCAATTCAGGAGTGACAGAGATATGTGACCTTTCAGACAGACAATTCAAAATAGTTGTTTTAGGGAAACTCAATAAAATCCAAGATAACACAGAGAAGGAATTCAGAATCCTGTCAGATAAGTTTAACAAAGAGATTGAAATAATTAAAAGGAATCAAACAGAAACGTGGGTGCCGAAAAGTGCAACTGACAAACTGAAGAAGGCACCAGAGTCTCTCAACAGCAGAACTGATCAAGCAGAAGAAGGAATTTGTGAGTTCAAAGACAGGCTGATTGAAATAACAGAACAGTCAAAATAAAAAAGCATTAAAAGAAATGAAGCACATCTTCAAGATCTAGGAAATATCCTCCAAAGAGCGAATCTAAGAGTCAGTGGCCCTAAAGAGGAAGTAGAGAGAGGTAGGAGTAGGAAATTTGTTCAAATAAACAATAATAGAGATAATAGAGAAATTCCCAAACCTAGAGAAAGACATTACTATTCAAGTACAAGATGTTTATAGAACACCAAGGATATTTAACCCAAATAAGACTACTGAAGGCATTTAGTAATCAAACTTCTAAAGTTCACTGATAAATAAATGATCCTAAAGGCAGCAAGAGAAAAGAAAAAATAACCTATGAAGGAGCTGTGATACATCTTGCAGCAGGTTTCTCAGTGGGAACCTTATAGGCCAGGAAAGAGTGGTGTGATATTTAAAGTGCTGAAGGAAAAAGAAACTTTTTTTTATTCTGAAATCTAATACTTAGTGAAAATACACTTCAGAGGTGAAGGAGAAATAAAGACTTTCCCAGACAAGCAAAAGCTGAGAGATTTTCTCAACACCAGACCTGTCCTACAATATATCCTAAAGGTAGTTCTTCAATCTGAAAGAAAAGGATGTTAACGAGCAATAAGAAATCATCTGGCATATACACCATGGAATATTATGCAGTATTAAAAAGGATGAGTTCATGTCCTTTATAGGGACATGGATGAAGCTGGAAACCATTCTGAGCAAACTGTCACAAGGATGGAAAACCAAAGACCACATATACTCACTCATAGGTGGGAACTGAACAATGAGAACACTTGGACACAGGGCACAGAACATCACACGCTGGGGTCTGTCATGGGGTGGGGGTATGGCAGAGGGATAGCATTAGGAGAAATACCTAATGTAAATGACGAGTTAGTGGGTGCAGCAAGCCAACAGGGTACATATATACACATGTAACAAACCTGCATGCTGTGCACATGTACCCCAGACTTTAAAGTGTAGTTTTAAAAAGTTAAAAAAATCATCTGAAGTTACAAAATTAATTGGTAAGAGTAAGTGTATAGACAAATACAGAATATTATAAAACTGTAATTGTGATGTGTTACCTACTCATGTCTTGAACAGAAGCGCTAAAAGATGAACCTATCAAAAATAATAACTACAACAACTTTTCAAGACAGACAATTTAATAAGACATGAAAAGAAACAGCAAAAAGCCAACAAGTTAGGGGATGCAGACAAAGTAAAGAGTTTTTATTAGTTTTCTCTTTGCTCATTTATTAATTTGTTTTTACAATAATACTTGTTGCCAGTTTAAAATAATGGGTTATAAAATGATGTTGGTAAGCCCTTGGTAAACTTAAAATACCTACAACAGATACATGAAAAATAAAAAGGAAGAAATTAAAATGTACTACCCAATAAAATTGCTTTCACAGATAGGAAGATAGAAATAAGGAAAGAAGGGAGGGAAGGAGGGAGGAAGGAAGGGAGGGAGGGAGGCAGGGAAGGAGGAAGGGAAGGGAGGGAGGCAGGGAAGGAGGAAGGGAAGGAGGGAGGGAGGACCACAAAACTACCAGAAAACAAATAATAAAATGGCAGGAGTATGTCTCTACTTATTAATAATAACATTAAATTTAAATGGCCTAAACTCTCCAGTCAAAATATTAATATATAGATTGACTAAATAGATTTAAAAAACAAGACCCAATAATATATTGCCCACAAGAAACACACTTCACCTATAAAGACACACATAGACTGAAAAGAAAGGGATGGAAAAAGATATTTCATGCAAACGGAAACCAGAGAAGAGCAGAAATAGCTATACTTGTATCAGATAAAACAAATTCAAGACAAAAGCTATAAAAAGAGACAAAGAAGTTTATTATATAATGAAAATGGGATCAATTCAGCGAGAGGATGTAACAATTGTGTGTATATATATACACACATACCCTCAGCACAGGAGCACCCAGCTACATAATGTAAATATTATTCGAGATTAAGAGAGACCTCAATACAATAATAGTTGGAGCTTCAACATCCAACTTGCGGTATTGAGCAGATCATCCAGACAGAAAATCAACAAAGAAACTTTGAACCTAATCTGCACTATAGACCAAATGGTCCTAATAGATATTTACAGAACATTTCATTCAACAGATGAAGGATATGTATCCCTCTTCTCAGCACATGGATTATTCTCAAGGATAACTCATATGTTAGGCCACAAACAAGTCTTAAAAAATTCAGGCCCGGCGTGGTGACTCACACCTGTAATCCCAGCACTTGGGGAGGCCGAGGCAGGCAGATCACGAGGTCAAGAGATCAAGACCATTCTGGCCAACACGGTGAAACCCTGTCTCTACTAAAAGTACAAAAATTAGCTGGCCATGGTGCCACGTGCCTGTAGTCCCTGCTATTCAGGAGGCTGAGGCAGGAGAATGGCGGGAGCCTGGGAGGCGGAGGTTGCAGTGAGTAGAGATCGAGCCACTGCACTCCAGCCTGGTGACAGAGCGAGACTCTGTCTTAAAAAAAAAAAAAAAAAAAAAAATTCAAAAACATTAAAATCATATTAAGTCTCTTCTCTGATCATGATAGAATAACACAGAAAGGCAATAATGAGAAAACATTAATAAAATAAAAACAATTGAACTCATAGAGATAGAGAGCTAAATGATGGTTACCAGAGATTGAGAAGGGTAGTGAAGTAGTAGGTGGGAATGGGAATGAATAATGGGTGGAAAAATATAGTCAGATACAATGAATAAGATCTAGATTTGACAGAACAACAGAGTGACTGCAGTCAGTAATAGTTGGTTGTACATTGTAGAATTACTGAGGGAGTACAGTTGGAATGTTCATTAACACGAGGAAATGACGAATGCTTGAGGTGATGGAAACCCCATTTATCCAGATGTGATTATTACACATTGTATCTCTGTATCAAAATATCTCATGTATCCCATATATATAATTAGTACATACCCATAAAATTCAAAGATTTTTTTTTAAAACAGTATCTTTGCTATCTGCCTGAGCTAGGGCACATTTTTGCCAACCCCTATTGTGACAATGTAGCAGTGTGCAGGTTGCCACATCCTGCAGGTGATCTCGTTGCCAAATTCCTGCCTCCTATGGATAAGGCCAACATCTCAAATTCTGTTAACATGTAGTGTTCAAACCTAGACCGCTTACATGGTCTTATGTTGATTATAATGATTATATTGATTATAATTTCTTATAATGATATAATAAATTATACTCCCTTACCCACTCCAGGTCCACAATTTACAAGAACTCTCTAAAAATGAAAAAATACTTTGTATAAACGCTTAATCATGTGTTATACACTGATATCCTTGCCAATTCCTTTTGTGGTCAGAATGTATTCTAGAGGGGAATTAAGGAGGACAACTTAAAATGTAAAGTTATGAAGAATTTCTCTACAAAACCATAAACTACTTCAATTGGTTCAAATTCATACAATATAATTAAGGATTTGAACATGCACATGTCAGTTTTTTGTATTTCAGAAGTTATATTAATATAAAATTTCATTACTATATAATGTGCAGCTTAGCATAACCAGCATAATAGAATATAACATAACAAGAAATGAAATGTTGTAATTATTAGGTACATAAGTATGTCTTCAGATCTCAGCTACGTAGCATCCTTTTCAGGTGAATTTAGACAAGTCATTTAACTTTACTAAATTTCTATTACCTCATACATACAATGGAAAAATAATTATATCTAATTTATATTAAAGCTGTTAGGATTACATATAAAATATTTACAAAATTTTCTGTCATCTATTAAGGATAATCTTTTAAAGGCCTTTAATCATCCCCATAAATATTACTGGTCACAATATTTTAATGTTATTGTAATCTAGCTGATATAGTACTAAATAATAAATATGAAAAGTCATATAAATATTAATGTAAACATCAATCTATAAACGATTAAAAAATGGACATCTAATTTACAGGTCAGTTTTTTTCTGCTTAATTTTGCCTTTATAAAATCAAGTATTTTTACTGTAACATTTTAATTTGATAAAACTTTGTTTTTTTATATTTGATCTAAATCCTCTAACATTCTTAACTGTATAGACATAAGAGATGAACAACAAACAATAAATGCCTGTGTTGTCTTAAAAAAGTGAAGAAGTTTGTATTTGTGAAGTTTACATTTCAGGATACTAGCATTTTTGTTTCCAGCAACCCTATCCATTTCACGTGGGGAAAAAATGGTCAAATTTTACATTTCGCAATCCCAACTCTACATTTTAAAAGCCTAAGTTGTTTGACTATATTGCAAAATTACAACATGTAGAAGGAAATGAAAGTTGATTTAATGGAAAATTTTTTAAATTCAGGGATTATTTTTAAGGTGCCAAATAAATGTTTACTTCAGCATTTTTTTTTCTTCCCAAATCTTCATTGTTCTCCCAACTCTTCATGGTGTCAAATGGCTATCAGAGGCCATTGTGTTCCAAGGTAGTCAAGCAGTAAAGTGTTTTCTGCTATGTTCTAGCCACCAAAAATCTATCTTCTTACTTCTTACTTTTCTTGAATCTATCTTCCCCTCCCGTAAGAGAAAGTGCACACTTGAATTTTGAATTTGCATCATTGTAACACTAATGGTGAGGAAAGTCGTGGTAAGGAAAATCCAGGCTATTGACTAAAAAACAAAATTACCATCTACATATTCTTGTATCTTTTCCTGTTTGACTCTTGGGCATAGAACACAGATTGAAACCATCTTTGCAAAACTTGCGACAGTGAGAAAAATCTGACCTGACTGACTCCATCTTGCTTCCAATCTCCAAGCTGCCCTTCTTCATTTGTGAGCATAGGCTGAGATAACTATGGGATGAATTAATTTACAGTTTAACTTTCAAATAAAGATAGTAACAGCACCTTCCTGAAACAAACCCCCTCCTTTTCTGGGGACCAGACTGCCTTTGTAAAGCTAACAAATTAGCCATTAGATTTGAAATTATGGCTCAGGAGTCATACAACTAGACATCATAAGATTCCTAACATCCCTTATTACTCCTATGGATAACATTACTATTGTAAAACCTAAAATTGGTGTTTGAGATACTTTTCAGACCCTGCAGTCTGATGGATCAGCTGGCACCATCCACATCTGTAAACTGGCTCCACTAGTTCTGCCAGCCCACCCAGGGACTGAAGGCAGCAAAAACCCACTTTAACCTCCTATGTTTTCATTGCTGACTCAGCCAGTCAGCACTCCCTAGCCCCATGTCTGCCAAATTACACTTAAAAAAAGCCCTAATCTCCAAATTTTGGGGGAGATGGATTTGAGTAATAAATTCATGTCTTTTGCTTAGCTGGCTATATAGTTATTAAACCCTTTCTCTATTGCAATTCTGCTGTCTTGTTAAATCAGCTCTATCTGGGCAGTGAGCAAGAAGAACCCATCAGGTGATTACAGGGTCAGTATAGTTTAAAAATAAGAAAAATTGATCTCAATTATATTATGAGGATGGAAGTATAGTAAAGATACATACATAATAGTGTAGCAAATTGTTTTCAGATAAGATGAAATATGCATTACAGAACTACAGCATGTGTAAATTTTGAAACATCTTGGTATTCTGAAGCACATATGTCAATGGAAGCATTTATTGAATTACATTTGTGTTTCCTCTCAAATAATAAAAAAAGAGCAAAATGACTACACTAAGCCTATAACATTGCATACCATACAAAATCATTAGTTAATATTTAAGGAATCAAAAGTAAAAGCTAAAATTCTGTTCTTTTATGTAGGCTCTATGGCCTATTTTTTAAAAGTCCTTCATCATCAGTGTCACCCTTTCCTTTGCCTCATCATTTGGGAAGAAAACCTCTCTACAGAACTCCTCTCCATCTTTGTCATTTGAGTACACACTCTTCTTCATTACTTTCAATTTCTCAAGCAGAAATGTATTAAAGCCACCTGAGTCTCTGTTTTTGATGGATAGTTTCTCGGTGAATCTGAGAATTTGTTGATTTAAAGAGGCCTCTATCAGGTCACCTAGTTTCTCTCTCTTCACATAGCTATTTATTTTATGATATTTTCCCTTAATAATTTATAAAAGAAAATTAGTTTTATTTTGTAACTCCCTTTTGTCACTGATTTCCTCTACTTGTTGAAACATATGTTTCGTGTGACTACATTTTTACTTAATGTTAATATGCTTTTGTTCTATTACACACCACAATAAAAATAATAAATTGTATCAGACATCGATAGTTATTCAACAACCACTATAATTTATTAATTCTTATAATCCAAAATTTAATACTTTTCACCTAAGTAGTTTTTCTTTATTTCATTAAGAATCCTATTAAAAAACTGCAAATGTATGAACATACAGTACTAAAAGAAAAATATGTGTCTATGTGATTTGTAACCTACACAACACTTTTATATAATATGTTTGGAAGTATTATTTAACAGTATTATTTAACAATTAAAACAATTATTAAAATATCCAAAAATAGCATACTTATTACAGTATAAGTTACTATAGTACAAGTGTTTATAAGGCAATTTACAAGATTTCAAAACAAGCTTCCTGTTCCAATAATATTGCAGTACACATTAGAAAATTATACTTTGGAAATCATAAATAGAAAATTTTTAGAAGAAATCTCTGAATAAGTAGGCTTAGAGACAATATGTAGAAAAGAGGGGGAAAGATGGATAGAGTAAAAGAGTTAGAAAGAGAAGGAAGAAAAGAGAAAGACAGAAGGTTAGTAGGTGATAACACACACATCCAAATTGATGTTAGGGGTAAAAAAAGAACAAGACAAGAGTGAGCAAACTGGTTAAGAGTGTGTTCACATAATTTGTGTTCATTTTGTCCTGTACATTCCTCTTTTTGTGCGTGACACAGGGAAAATATATTTAAGGATCAAGAGGTCCTCTGCCTAGAAGAACAAATTGATGAGTTGCTTTTAGGATCTCTGCTTCTCATTTCTGTGACCATTTTTCCTCCTTTAAATTCAATCTTACTCAATCATTGAACTAAGCCATGTTTTAAAAGATCACAGCAAGGGGTTCTGACAATGTGTCATTATTTACCTGAGAGTTTGAGTTTTTAAATATGACTGTAATTTTCACTGTCTTGGGAGATATTAAAATAAATGTCATATTCCCTATCCTTGAAAGCTTGTAATTTACTAAATGTAGAAGACAAAAGATGATTCAAAAATGTCTAAAATAAGGTATAACACTAAGGAATGGATCCTAAGCCCAGAAAAATAGAGATCTCAGCAGGACTATCAACTCAAATCACAACAAATTCTCCTCCAAAATAAAAATGTGTACCTGGGATAAGGTGCAATAAAATTTGGGGACCATTGGATATATCTTTAAACCTTAGAAGAAATTCACAGACCAGGACAATTATGGAGTGATATATTAGGGAGTGATGACTATTTTAGCTTGAAAACAGAGGCTATTTAAAGTTGTTTTTATGAAGTAGTGTTCTTCAGCATGTTTCTTGGGAGAATCATTTTAAATTTTCTCTTGGATTCCTTTCTTTCTTGGCAGTTGGTTCAGAAAACCGCGCCTGTAGCTACCTCCCACTTGGAAAGCAGCTTCAGTTTAGGAAATGGGTTCTCATCTAGGTCATTTGTATCTGTGTATTCTAGGAAAATCAGCACTTGTTACTCATTTATACTTGGGCTCAGTTCTCCAGGGGCCATCATTTAAGTTTGGTGATAACTGCAAAGGGTGATTTTGCCCACAGTCTTCACTTATGTGAATATGACATTTATTTTAATATCTCCCAAGACAGTGAAAATTACTGTCATATTTAAAAATTCAAACTCTCAGGTAAATAATGACAAGTTACCCACAGCCATTGCAGACAAATAGAGCTCTATTCTGAAAACATAAACAGCTAACTACAATGAACTTTGAAACTTATTATGTACACTTCTAAATTGACTCAATCTATTAAAATTAAATATGTTCACATATCTGAAAAATTTAGTTAACGTGGTAAAGGAAGCTAGTGAAACTCCAAGAGACAGAAATGAGGTAAAACATAGATAAAAGGCAGTTCAGTCAATTGCAAAACACTAATTTGAGTCAAGAAAATATCCAAGTATGTAGGTTCAGATTATTAACTGATAATTTAATTAAATAACAAACAATTATTTTCTTTACATTTTGGTTTAATTAAATGCAAATCAAGATTAAAATATACTCCACAAATACTCATGTATACCCATAGAAAAGGCAAATGTTACTTATAAGAAGCATTTTTGATGAACAGCAGCTGTTTTCCTAAAATACCATTAGTGAAAATTTAGTATTTAATCTCACAGATATATTATGACAACATTGAAAAATTACATCCATACTACTTTATAATAGTTTATTTTTCCCTAAGTGCAAGTTTACAGAATAGTCAGATTAGTTATGTATGTGTTATATATATATATATATATATATATATATATAATTTGTACAAAATAAAAGATATATCAAATATATATCTAAACAGTTACATTACCTTTTGTTAATGCTATTGGATTGAAAGTTTTGAATCTGAATATAACTACTAAGCCCTACGTACAATATTGGAGTTTGACATTCAATGAAACTTCAACATTCATATAAAGAAAACAAAAATCTTGGTATGATTTCCCTGTGTCCCCACCCAAATCTCATCTTGAATTGTAGTTCCCATAATCCCCAGGTATGGTGGGAGGGACCCCCGTGGGAGGTAACTGAATCATGGGGGTGGTTTCCTCCATGCTCTTCTCATGCTACTGAGTAAGATCTCACGACATCTGATGGTTTTTATAAGGGGTTTCCGCCTTGGCTTGGTTCTCATTCTCTCTCCTGCCACCCTGTAAAGATATGCCTTTTGCCATGATTGTAAGTTCCCTGAGGCCTCCCCAGACATGTAAAACTGTGAGTCAATTAAACCTCTTTTCTTTATAAATTCCCCAGACTCAGGTATTTCTTCGTAGCTGTGTGAGAAGAGACTAATACAAATGTCTTAGCTAATTACCAGCTGATTTACCATAAAACCCCAAGCTAGCATGACTACTAATATGTAGCAATTACCAATTTTCTCTGAGTTTTTCAGCTTGTGCTTAACATTGCCTTGCAATTGAAGAAACTAAACTATTAAAGAAACTAAAGAAGAGAGAATGCCTAGCTTCAAGGGTCAAAGGATTTAAAATCAAGAATATTTAAAAGAAATGGAAAACTATAGCTTTCTAGATTTTGACTTTTGACTCAATATGAACTGGCAAGAATTTAATTACATTGCGCTCTTCCCAGAACATTGAAAAGCCAATTGTACAGTTCTACTCTATATCTCAAATCTTTGCTTCACTGACTTTCAAAGAATCAGAGTTATGATAGTAAAATGACACCAAGAGGTTACAATATATATTCATTTCCATGTGGTTATCTAAGTGGCAGAAATCCTATCTACAAAGTTAAAAAATGTCAGGATATCTCACCACTAAAGAATCTAATAATATTCCAGTAGACCTCTGGAAAAATAGAGAGTGTCAATTATAGAGAAATTGAAAGATCTATTATTGGTTCATTTGGAATCATTTTCAAGCAAAGGAACAAAATTGAATGTTAATAAAAAGAAACAAAAATTATAACAAAGTATATAATAAGAACTTTTTCATTTTTAGAAAATCATATGGTGGAAGATTACTTTTAAAATATGAGATTTCTCCAAAACTCTCCCTAATAAATAACTTAAAGAATATACAACCTGACATGATATTCATGAAAAACATAGGGATTCACAGAATGACAAAACTTTCCAACTGGAGTGAACGTCTTAGTATATTTAGTCTGCCAACCCATTGCTGTAGCAAGATTTTGTTGTTGTTATTGTTCAATAAATTATTTTAATTTTTTCCCACTTTTATTTTAGATTCAGGGAGTACGTGTACAGGTTTGTTACATGAGGAAACTGTGTTGTTCAGGCTTGGTGTATGAATGATCCCATCACCAAGGCAGTGAGCATAGTACCCAGTAATCAGCCTTCCACTAAACAGTTTCTGCAGAGCCCAAGACAGTATCAACAGAGTAAACAGACAATCTACAGAATGAGAGGAAACAATTGCAAACTACGCTTCCAACAAAGGCCTAATATCTCATCTATAAGAATTTTGTAGACAGACACCAGAAAGGTGGTCTCTCATCTCTATCTCCATGCCCCTGGAGTGGAGTAGATTTCTTTCAAGAAACCCATACAATTTCTGGACAAGTCTCACTTACAAATATCTTAATGCTATGTTAAATTTTATGTTCGTGGAACTTCTTCCAACCAGCATTTGCTTTGCCTTGAGTACTCAAATTCTTTTTCAAACAAATCATAATTTACTGTACAATATATTCCTAGAATTCGTTAACCTCCCAGTTCAAGAACAGACCTCATTTAAACAGTTATTTATTGGTCCGCTGTTTGTAACTGGCCTCTTGTCCATAAAACAATGAGATATACAGTGACCACATGCTCACTTTAAGTCCCTATACATAATCCATCCATACATATACAAATACATGCATGTATACATTTATATGTTAATAAATAAATGAAACAATACCTGGAGGCTAGTTCTGTAGAATTTAAAAATTTATTTACTTATTGACCAAATATGTTAGTCCTTTATGTATGCAAGCCATAATGTCAGAAGTTGATAACAATAAAATTTCTAAATTGCTCACCTGAAAGAAAGTGCATTTCAATGAATAGGTATTATGTCTGTGAGGGAAAAGGCTTTTTTGTGGGTGCTAACGTAATCACCTCAAAAATGTGGCTAAGATAGCAAATAAGAAGAAGGACTAGAAATGTCTTAGTAAGAGCGGGAGCAGTTGCACTGAGTAACTCTAGAAAGCAGTCACATTGTTGTCTAGGTATAACACACCCACCACTTGTGCAGTGTAAATCCAATATGGTCACACACAGCAGCCCTGAAGAGTATATCAAAGGATCACGAAGAAAAATGGGGATATCTAAAGGTGAAGTCCACCTGAGGAAGAAGCATAGAATCTGGAATTAGACACATCTTTTTCTAAATCTTGGCAATAGTACTTATTGACTATATGAAACCTAATATGGTAATTAACAGTTCAAGAATTCTTACTTTTAAAGTAGGTATGCAATGAAACACCCCTCGGGGTAGCTCTGGGGATAGTATAAATTAACTAAGAGGGTTCTAAGTAGAACTGCTCCTGTCAATCTACAGAAGATGAAGGCAACAACCACTTTGACATTGTAATATTTCAAGAAGAGGAGTACATTGGTTGTTGGAATTTTAGATATTTGACTTTCATTTATTTTTCCTGTCAATAATTCATAATATTACAGCTACCTTTTTCTCTGTTCTCTAAATCTCTCCATCAATTATTTTAAAAATACGTTCCAAATTAGTTAAGGCAATTCATTTTTTAAAAAATGAGTTTACAAAACAAGTTTGTTAATTCAAGCTGGTGAATCTACATTTAGCCTTCTAGTAAATTTGGATTTTTATTTAATTACTTTATGGTGTGTAGACTTGTA
Source organism: Trachypithecus francoisi (assembly GCF_009764315.1). Taxonomy (NCBI): domain Eukaryota; kingdom Metazoa; phylum Chordata; class Mammalia; order Primates; family Cercopithecidae; genus Trachypithecus; species Trachypithecus francoisi. The sequence continues at coordinate 171,711,626 of NW_022681454.1, read as the reverse complement.
ATTAGTAACAGCTGTGAGTTTTCCATTTGTAAATGTGGGGAGGATAAGTTATCAAATTAACCACATTTGGACAAATATCAAGTTTTTAAAAGAGGAAAGATCTGGGTAGATTCTTGGCAACATTTGGGAAATTTTATTAAAAGTAACAAACCTTTTAGCTAACCTTGTTTTAAAGGCAAAATACGAACAAACATCTTTCCTCCCAACCCCAAGTTAATTATGTCATTCAACTCTTTACCTCCTAAGGAGATTCTTCATTCTCTGGAACTATTCTAAACATTTATTTTATCACCTCTGTATGTCTTTAGGTGCATACTTGCTCTTGCAAGGGATACTTTAATCAGATAATCTATTGTCTGCAGAGAGCTGGGATTTCAGATGAGCCCTGGAAAATCATTTTATCATTAGCCTGTAAGCAATTTTGAAAATGGAAAGTCGAGCATATTTACTACACCTGGTGCGTCTCTAATTACAATAGTCTATATTCATCACTTACACACATTTGTCATTTTAATTAATTACTCAGGGCCTAATGAAATCCCTTTTCTGCATTATCAAATGCCCATTGATTTTAAAGAGATACAATTTTTTCCTGTAAAGTAGCCGACTTTTGAAATCAGTGGTTTTTATACAAACAAGGACTATTCTATAAAATGGATCCCTATCTGGGGTTCAGGTTTTTGCTATTTATAATCATTTTGCCTTTTTTGTGACTGTGAATATAAAGGATCTATTTTGAGTAATTTAGAAGCTAATTTTTAAAATTCTGTCTTCAGTCACAATTCCCGTGTTTAACATCATTATAAGTACTCGAAAGGTATTATTATAATATATTATTAATAATTGCTTTAAGTACATATTAAAGGCTTATTTAGTAAGTAGCATATTTGCCTGTGGGCAAATTTATTCACAGCCATATCAAGATTAATGCTCAAATACAGTACAAACATTCTCAATTATTTATACAATGCCTTTTCTCTTGAATTTCATTTTTTTCAGTTTCATTATAAAGTACGTTCTCAGTTTTTAGTGTGTTCAGTAACACATTAACCAATATCATGGAAGAAGTCATTCACAACCCCCTGACAGAACTCCTCAGACTTGGAGTAAAATGAAATCTGGAGGGAGAAACCTGAATCTTTGCTGGCCTGAATTAACTAAATCAGTAGCCTACACTACAATAAAATGGATTTAAATTGATTAAATGTGTGCTTCCCTTGTGCATTGCTGTTCTTTAAGCAAGGCATGTGCGATTTCTAATGATAATTGTGTTTATTTTGTACTTAGACTATAACAGGTGCCCTTCTAAGTGCTTTCTGTGAAAAAACTGAGGTTATGACCTGAGTATTTCTTCCAAAGTTAATGTGCTGGAAACTGAATCCACAGTGTAACAGTGTTGAGAGGTAGGTCCTTTAAGAGATGATGAGGTCATGCAGACTCTGCCCCCCTGAGTGACGCTGTTTTCACGAGAGCAGGTGAGTTATAAAAGCGAGTTTGGCTCCTCTTGCTCTCTCTCCTGGATTGTCTTGCATGTTGTACCTTTCACCAAACACCAAATGGACGAAGACAACTACTTAGTCATCACAACAGACTTACTGAGAAACCGTATTTTTACCTCCATTTATAAAATGAGAAAACTGAAACACAGGGGGATATGCAGTCGCCGAAATTCACACGGTAAGTAGCACAGGCTTGATTTGACCTCAGGGTCTATACAGTAACTTAAGAGGTAGATAGTCTTGCAAACTGTGACTTTAAACAGCAAAAGGACTATAATGAAACCAATTTTCTCTTAGGCTAGTTGATACAAACTAGGGTTAAATTCTTAGGGTCTATTTCCGGTCACAAAAGCATCATCAAAATTCTAAATGATGACCCTAAACACTTTTAATATAAAACATTGTATCATGAATGGCATGAGGTCAGACATAACGAAGTTCATGCACCTTTATGTTTTTCCACAATGTCAGATTTTTAATGATGCTACTTCAATCACGAAAGTCCCAAGCTGCAGGGAACTCCTGAGGGGGCGGTTCCCCGTCGTACTTCCCCTTCCGCCTGCCGTCGGGCTGTTCTCCATCGTACTTCCCTTCACGCTAGTGGGAGCCACAGGCACACAGGCTGAAGCCACTCAGCAAGTCAGTCAATATAGCAAACCATACGTACTAGTGTACTCAATATAAAAATGTTATAGATTGAACATTTCACAACAAAGTAACATTTAACATTGAGAATAAGAAAAAGAGTTATCAGTTCAGGGAGAGACGTGGACAAAATGAATGGCCTGTGCTGGTCTGGATGGTCCATCAGTCAAAAGTCTTTGATGTGGGCACAGCCTTCAGCAGCAGATGCTGGGTGCTTATCACAAATGACAGTGAGACGTTGTCTGTTAAGACAGAGGCTCAAGCTGATGAAGTCCTGCTATTTTTATGACACAGAGCCCTCTGGTGAGGACTGATGGTGGAGGAGTATGCCTGGTTATGTCCTTATCTGGTTGGATGCAGTCTTTATCAACACGGTGACCCATCTTCTCCCTGTTGGCACGATGCCTTTTGAAATGTAAGATGGTGTCATCTTCTAAGATGGAGTTACTTATGTCTAGGGTGCTCTAAACAATCCACCTCATGATTTTAGTAATCACAATGCAAACAATATTTGAGGAAGGGGTTACAAAAATAAAAAATTACAAGTGACCTTGGTAATTAATTTTCTCTTGGCAGCTTGTTTACAAACTTTGTTTTACAAAGGCTGGCAATGCAGGTTTTCAGTTTATAGTTGGCAAAGAAGATGACTGCAATGAAGATAACAAAGTTCTATAAATGTTCTCAAAGATTTTAGACCAATTCTGGAATCCAGTTTTTAATATATTTATTAGATTTCAAGCTAACCATGAGCTGTTACAAAAAGTGTGGCTAAAGGTCTTTTTGATCATTTGCAAGAAAGTACATCTTCTGTGTGAGCCATCTAGGTATTTTTCAAATGTGATTTTATGTGTTTAATATTGCTATTCTATGTGTTATTGTCTCAGTGATGCATTTTAACTGTGATAGTTCTATATGGAATTTATCATGAGCCTGTTCAAGTTCCTTTGAATGTTCTTGTTTGTCTTTGTCTGTGCGGTGTCTTCCCAAGGTGCTTCTTATTATGTTGGAGTGCCATGAGAATGAAAAAAAATCTCTGCTTTTTGTTTCTTCCATATAGTGGTAAGTTTTGAAGTGTTTGTGAGGGTGGTGTTTATGACATACATCAATTTGATACATTCTAATTGCAAGTGTATGTTGTGATGCTTTCGACTTGTGTGGTTATAATCAGGTTATGATTTTTCTCTGAGCACACTATCCAAGTGAAGTTTCCTAAGACTAAAGCTATTACAGGTATTTTCGTAATGCTGATAGGTTAAGTAATCTAGTTTAGGTACTATGTCCTGAAAGACATAGTATATAGTGTTTGACTGTTGGAATAGTAATTATCTTTATATTAAAAAGCCATCAATAAATAGTGGCTTGTCTAAGGAAGGTAGTTGGAAATTATGTCTTTTATTTATCTGTTGATTTGCCATTGTGCCAATAAGCTGATAGTGAGTCTTCTCCTTTTAATTCACAAAGGTTTAATATACATTGCCCTGAATCATCACATCCTAATGGTTTGGATGTGTCCAGTTGAACTACAGCTGCTTTGTCCCAATTTTCTGTGAATGATTTTCCAATTGTATTGTGTTTCTTATATTGTTCCAAGTCTGAGTTACTAAAGTACTTATCCTAGTCCACTGTGCTTGCCCTAGTTTTTCACCATAAGGTTTCTGAATGTAAGTACGTTGACTTTTAGATGTCTACCTTGTGATCAGTATTGTAACTGAATTCCTTTTGATATTCTGTAAGAACATTGGTATGAGTTATCATTGATTTATTTCGTTAAGTGCCTGTGAAATTGATGACAGTGTAGATGCGGTAGTTGACATATAGGAATTAAGTTTATGTTTAAAATTAAATAAGTCTGTTTTAACTTCCTGAATTTCTGCTTTTTGTGTTTCTGCAATGACTAAGTTTGAAATAATTCCAATTGTTGCAAATATTTATAGCAGTTTTCTAAAGTACATTTTTCTAGTGGTGGTAAGTTTGGTAAAATGAACTGTATGTTATATCCTTGTCCTTCAAGTTGTATACACTGTGGTTAGATATTTGTGACTTTAAATTGTTAGTTTTCGGCCAGGCACGGTGGCTCATGCCTGTAATCCCAGCACTTTGAGAGGCCAACGCGGGTGAATCACCTGAGGTCAGGAGTTTGAGACCAGCCTGGCTAACATGATGAAACCCCATCTTTTCTAAAAATACAAAATTAGCTGTGTGTTGTGGTATGCACCTGTAATCCCAGCTACTTGGGAGGCTGAAGCAGGAGAACTACGTGAACCCAGGAGGCAGAGGTTGCAGTGAGTTGAGATCACACCGTTACACTCCAGCCTGGGCAACAGAGTGAGACTTTGTCTCCAAAAAAAAAAAAAATTTGAAAAATATTTTCACTCTCATAGGTATTGATTTGTAAATTAATCTTAGGGGTTAATTAGGATGGGTTCAAATAAATTTGATTTTAGTACTTTAGGTGGAGGGTTTATTGTCCCCTTGGTCCACTATGGTTTCTAGTGGTGTGTCTTTTAGCAACACATGTCATTCCAGCATCATGTCTCAATTATGCATGGTTCAGTGTCCCAAGGTTTAACATAGCTTTTCCAAAAGAGCTAACTTTAGATAGAAATTTACATAAATGGAAGTCTAGTCTGGTTATATTTTTGTAAATAGGGTGTTGAGCCGACCATGTAACGTTATTCTATGATTCATGGGATAGCTGGATAATAGAGAAAATGTAATTTGACATACCTGAATCTATTTTTGTGACTTTTCCCACATTTATTTTGGTTCCTACTGTTTCCCACCAGTCAATTAATTGAAACTGTATGTTGTCTCTACATCTTCAAAGTAAAAGGTTAGATCATCCTGATTTTTCAGTGGGCACAATAGAAAAATAACTTGATCTCATACATATTTGGTTTTATAGGTAAATTTGTCTAGTATGATCATGTTTCTTGGATCATCTTGTGTAAAGAACGTGCTAATAATCTCTGTTTTGTATGTGAGTGTAAATGGTCCAAGTACTAGTGGTGAGTTAGATAACAGCAGATTGTAGGTATCTGGTCTGTGAGTACATGTAAATATTATCCCATTTTATTGTCCTGTATCAAAAATACTTATCTCCAGTGGTATCCAGGACCATAACGGGTTTCTGGAAGATGTTGAAATCCAGCAATCAATAGATTTAATAGGGATTTTGTGTCATTGTGACTCTTCTCTTTTTCCTGTAGCCCAATATGTATTTTGTGTCTGTTGGCCAGAATGTAGTATTGAGGGATAGTGTTGTAAATTAGTCTAGTACTCACCTTGTAAGGTATAATATTTGCATAATACTCTTCCTTATCTTTTATGACCATTAAAGTCGGTTGATTAAGATAAGACTGGGGGTTGCTCTTATGGAGTCTGTCCCTTTGATTTAAATGAAAGCATACCAGGTTAAGAGTTTGTTGGGATATACTCATTTTGTCTAAAGTTTTTAATCCTCTTTTTATAGTCCATTAAGTCTCTCTAGATTTCCTGCCATGGGATTATAGGTAGGTGGAAACTGTGCTGTATTATATCTCATTGATCTGTCAATGCTTATGTAGCCTTTGATGCAAAATAATTTCCCTGATCACTTTCAATTATTTTAGGTGTTTTGTAATGAACCACCCAATTTCTATGGCTGAGATGGTATATTTGGCAGATGGATGTCTAGCTACTATTGCTATGACAATCCGTGTACATATACATTCACAATTGTTACTGCATATTTTTATTGGTAGCGGTGCTTTAATGATCCTATAAATTCTGTCGGCAAAAGGCATTGGGTTTGTATGTATCTTTTTGTTTAGTATTTCTATATTCATCTAGGTAGTTTTACATTGCTCACAATTAGCTATAGGTTTTTTAACTTGGTGCCATGTCACATTTTGATTTCTGTCTGATAGCCACCTGAACAGTGAGTATATGCCCAATTGTTCTTTTTGCTTACATAATTGTAGGAGGATTTGAATACAAGCTGCTTCTGGGGTCTGTTTAAAGTCATTTCCCTGTTTTATTAAAGCTACTGGGGGTACTTCTAGCATCTCCCATTTATTATTTGATCTTCTCCTGAATTGTAGAGATGGTAATGAATGTCTCCATGAGTTGTCTGAATCTCCCTGTAGTTTTAATTCGGGTATGTTTTGTTTGTCAGTGGTTACATTCTTTGTTAATGCATCTACCTATTATATTTTGTCATCTCTGTATAATCTTTTTGGTGTGCTGATACATGTTTCACAAGTATCTTAATTCTGTTTGATAATTCAGATATTTCCTCCCAGTAATATTTGTACCATATATCTGTAGTATTAATTTTGAAATTAATATGTTTCCATTTATGTGACCATAGGGCTAAGCCACTTGCAACTATCCATGAATCTATAACATGTAACTTTTCTTTTGATTTTCTGATACTGAGTGTCTGACTTGGAACAACTGCAATCAGTTCTGTATGCTGTGCAGAGGGTGATTTGCCTGATGTCTTCAGGATTTTTTGGTCCTTGGGTCTGAGTGCTGCTGCCATCTGTTGGGTCTGGCCTTGGGTCATGGCAGCTGATCCATCTGTAAACAAGGTATTATTCTAGACATTAGACCGGACTGGGCCCATTTACCTGGATTGGCATGGATTGTTCATGTCCTCAGAATAAATTCCGGCAAGTCTATTTGAGTCTTGTGAATCTCCTTGGTGAGGAGGCCTGGTTGACCCTGAAAGCCTGTGTCTTAACCCTGGATGTACCATTACCATGTGAGCAGCTTTGGATCAATTTGGACACCTGTCCATTCTTCAGAACTCAATTTTATCCTGTCAAGACGAGGCTTATGGCATCTTATTGTAATGTTGCTGCCAGTCAGAGGCTCAGTATTTTCAAGGCTTCCTATGTAAGCCATATGTGTTTTTCAAATGGGCTGTATTTGTTATTAGAGTATGGAAATTTTATTGTTGAAAATTCTACAAGGTGGATGGATTTAGTATCTGGTTTATCTGTCCATATTGACCATGTTCCATATTTATCATTCGTTAGAATTTGCAACCTAATTTGTGAATCTGGAGATGGATAATGAACTATCTAGGACATAGTGATGTACCTTTGAGTATTTGAAGTGCTTGTTTTTGTTCTTGTCCAAATGTGAAGTCTTGGAATTCTCTAGTTATGTTATCTATTGGTTTCAGGATGATGTTTAAGGCATATGCTGTCTCCAGTATCCAGATAAACCTACTAGTCTTTGTGCTTCCTGTTTTTTGATGCTTTAAGGGCTTTTCTTTTATCTATCACTGTGGTTGGGATTTTTCTCCCTTCTCATGAGCATTCTACTCCTGAAAGTTTACAGTTGGTGTCTGAGCCTGTGGTTTTATCTATATTAATAGTTCATCCCAGTGATCGTAAGTGTGTTATTAAGGGAGGTTTTTAAAAAAGTTTTTCTTGGTTCTTGTTTACCATTATAATGTCATCTATGTATGATACTATTAGAGATGTATATTTGGAGTGGTCTATGTGTGATAATAAAATGGAAGAGTTGACCAGGCGCGGTGGCTCACGCCTGTAATCCCAGCATTTGGGAGGCCGAGACAGGTGGATCACAAGATCAGGAGATCGAGACCATCCTGGCTAACATGGTGAAACCCTGTCTCTACTAAAAAATACAAAAAAATTAGCCAGGCACACGCCTGTAGTCCCAACTACTTGGGAGGATGAGGTGGGAGAATCGCTTGAACCCAGCAAGCGGAGGTTGCAGTGAGCTGAGATCATGCCACTGCACTCCAGCCTGAGCACCAGAGCAAGACTCCCTCTCAAAAAAAAAAAAAAAAAAAAAAAAAAAAAAGGAAGAGCTATTCCTGAACTATTCAGATATCTGTGTTGTAAACTTTTCAATTGATATTGTTTGCCTTCCCAAGTAAGGGTGGTATATTCTTGGCTTGGTCTATTGGTATGCAAAGATCATGTCCAACAGGTTTATAAGTACATAGTATTTGCCGTTATAGTTCATGATCTTATTAATGACGTCTACATCTGGTAATACGTGGCATTTTAGGGGAGACTTTGTTTAGATTTCTATAGCCAATCATTAATTGATAGCCCCATTTGGTTTTAGAACAGGCCATACTAAACTATTAAAGTTATTTGAAATTCCAATTTTAATATCTTCCTTGAGAAATTCTAGATTTTTGCTGTTGTTTCTTTATGCCCTCCCTTTAATGATTAATGTTCAGTAGGGTAAAAGCAGTGTCATGGGTTTCACTTTAATTTGTGCGAGATTAGAGAATTTTAGTTCCTTTAAGTTTTTTAATAGGCCACCACTGATTTCAAGGTATAGGTTTAGAGTTACAGAGACGTATAAAAGCAGAGATTGGGAAGCCTTTAGTTAATTTTCCTCCAAGTCCTTCTATGTGGACATTTGTGCCAGAATGTCAGGAAGAATATCTAAGAAGGCTTACCTGTGATATGGTTTCTAAAAGAAATGTGTGTACATATTTGTCAATTTGTATAGCTAATTGCATATATGGTTGGTTATCCCTAGATTTGATTGCTATAGCTTGTAACCAAGGGGTTTCCAGTTTTTTTGATAAAAATTTTCTTGTAAAATTTCCTTATTGTTGCTGTTACTGTTTTTGAAATTGTCGGTTTGGTCCTGGACCTCAAGAATGTCTCCGCCCATACATTTTAGTATCTAGCCGGTGGCCTTGGACAGCCTTGTTGTCAGTTTGGTCCTTTTGTCCTTGGTTGCTAATTATTTTGCTTAGATTGCTAATTGTTTTGTCTGGGTTGCCGATTCATCTGCCTTGGTTTATTTTGCCAAAATGGCTTAGGTCCATTTTGAGTGAACTTGGGACTTGCTTGAAAAAAATATATATATATAATATATATAATATTATTATATTATTTATTATATATTATAAATATATAAAATATTATATATAATATATAATATTATTATATTATTTATTATATATTATAAATATATAAAATATTATATATTATATTATATAAAATATAATATAAAATATAAAATATTATATATATATTATTATATACTATATAATATATATAATGTATATATGGTGACTTCCTAAATTATCTTTTGGTGTTTAGATCAGGATTGTCATAGATATTACCTTATGGGTTCCTAATTCTGCAGAAAGTTTAAAAGTTTCTAGTATAATATATCTTGTAGAGTTGTGTGTGTTTGAGAGAGCATTCATGTAGGAGACCTTCAGGTTTGGTGGTACTCCTAATAGAAGTGCTCTTTTAATTTCATTTGTAGCTGGAATTTCAAGTGGAGTCACATATTGGTCATATCTATCATATACCATCCCTAGGATAGCTGATTTTTTTTTTTTTTTTTTTTTTTTTTTTGGATTCTTCTGTGCCTGTGTTAGATCATCCCACTGGAATCTGTCTCCTAATTTTGTTGGATCTAAATACGAGTGGGCCGATTTCCAGGGTAATTGATTTAATCCCAGAGGGATAGGATGCTTCTTGGGTAATTTGTTTTTAGTTCTAATAGTTGATGATCTAGTAATGTGTTTTCTACTAATGTTGGAATCTGATGCCTTTCCGTGCCTGATAGTTCTATGATGTTTGCTCCATAATCCCATAGATGGAGGAGCCAGTCTACATATGTAGTCTGTCTTTAGCAAAAATCTGTTCTTATGTTTTGTAATTGTGCTCTGGCATATTCTGCATCCTCACTGATGTTCTGAGGTCTGCCATTTCCACAGTTATAATCTATAACTGTTTCTAGTTGCTATAGGTCTTGACACATATACCTCCACTCCAGGGTCATCCTCTCATCTGGGACCCGGGTCCCCATTTGGCCCCAAGTGTCCTCCCTTAAAGTTACATCTGAAAAGGATTTTCTTTTCCTTAAAATTTTATGAGCTATCTATTAGCCTTTCTTTGGATCCCTGTTTATTTATGAGATACTTTATATTATGAGTACACACATTTCTTCTTTAGGAACTCTGGTAATTAAGGGCTTAATATTTTTGGGGTCCCTCAAGTATGACCGTATAGCCTCATGGCATTCATCACACAGGAAGCCTTTTTTGACTTCCAATTCTGTTGGGTGCCTCAACACTAAGTACTGTATTTGGACAGTGAGCCTTCTAGCATACCATTCTTTCGTAGGGTTGACACATTATGCAATATTAGTGGCTACTCTGTTTAGTTTCTTAATAATAAATATTTCAATTTCCCATCTTAACCAGCTGTATGAGTGGAGGTTATGTGATAATTCACTTTCCTTTCTTTCAGCCAAATGAAAAATTTGTTTTGACAGCCACCATCTCATTGTTGAGACCCTGCTCAGTATCAGCCTTTCTGGCTCCACCAGTTTCTTAGCTTGGCACCACCCAAGACCTTGCCAGCCTTCAATCTACATGGCATGGGTACAGAAATCCTATCACCTAAGATTTCACTAAGGAGCCGGGCTTTCAAGGTGAAGCAAGATTATGTATCTTTTTAGAGAGAGTGGCAGGTTGTTTTGCAAAACAGCTTGGTTTCTAATTTAAGTCTTAGTAGAGGTTTTGGCCTTAGGAATTTTCTTAATTTGGTTTTTATAGTTATGTGATTATAAATGCCAATAAAGTTTAGTTTCGAAAATTTGTCTGTGGAGCAAAAGCACTGACTATAACAATTATTGTGAGAGAAGGTCAGAGATAACTAGGCCCATGCATGTTTGTGTCTTTCCACAATGATCAGACTTTATTAATGCTGTTTAAATCACGAAAGCTACAAGTTCCATGGAGTTACCAAGGAAGCAATTCTCCTTAATCCATCCTGTTCACTCAGTAGTCAGAGCCATAGGCACACAGGCTCAAGCTACTCCACAAGTCAGTCAACATTGCAAACCATAAATAAATAGTATACTTAATCAATATGTAAATGTCATAGACTAAACATATCACAACAAACGAAGTAACATTTAACATTAAGCAAAAGGGGACAGAAAAAGAGTTAATCAGCAAGTCCAGGGAGAGACGTGGACAAAAAGAGTATCCTGTCCTGGGTCTGGTTCATCCATCTGTCCATCAAGAGACTGTGAGGTAGTCAGAGCCTTCAGCACTAGGTGCTTATCATAAGTGACAGCAATATGGTGTCTGTTAACACAGTGGTTTTGAACTGGTGACGTCCTGCTCTTTTGAAGGTTACAGAGTCCTCTGGTGAGGACTGATTGTGGAAGAGTGTACCTGGTTGCATCCTTATCTGGCTGGATGCAGTCTTTATTGATTAGGTGAACCATCTTGTCCCTGTTGACATGATGCCTTTAGAAATGTAAGACAGAGTCTTTTTTGAAGATGTATTATATTTACTTATCTCAAAAGTGCTCTATACAATAGGTTATTGGAAACTGCAACTAAAAGCGAAACAACTCTAAGAAACCAATTTTCCTTTAGGCTAATTGACATAAACCAGAGTTAAATCTCTAGGGCATATTTGTGGTCACAAAAATATCACCAAATGTCTAAATAATGACCTAAAATAGTTGTCATGATAAACATTAAAATAAATGTTAGCTATACATACATTTAAGAAAGATAAATCAAAACATATAAAATAAGTATTTACCTGCTTATTCTAGTTCAGGGTCACACGTGGCTGGAGCCCTTAGGGAACCAGGCAGGACCCACACTGCCAGGACACCAAAGCATGGCAGGACGGCTCACACATACCTTAACTCACTCACACGGGGATCATGGAGACTTGCTAGTTCACTAACGGACACAGCTTTGGGACATGGGAGGAACCCAGAGTCTCCAAAGAAAACCCACACAGATGTGGTGAGAACATGCAGACTCGAGACAGACAATAGCTCCTGGAGAGTGATGTTTTTCTCTCATCGATGTGACAGCAAAATGAGAACCTGCTGTACAACCGGAGTCTGTGCTTCTAACCACTACACCGCTGCTGCCACCATCTTTCTTTATTATGTTATAGCATAAAATGCTTGAAAATTAAAGCCTATTATTAGCCGTCTTTATCTCTCTCAAAAGGTCATTTAAAAACAAGTGCCAAGTGTTTTCTTTTTCTTTTTTATTGACATGACACATCTTATTAAAAACCAGGCACAATTAATGGCTAATTTAATATATAAACTGGGTCTCTTTGTAAATTTACAGCTTGCTTGGTTTGTTTGTTTTTTCTTCTGCTTTGTTTTTCAACAGCTTTATTGAGGTATATGTTACATCCAATAAATGTCACTTACTTTAAATGAACAATCTGAAAAGTGTTGAGGTATGTAAAATGTTGTCACAAGTGACAGCAATATGATGTCTGTTAGCACAGTAGTTTTGAACCGGTGATGTCCCGTTCTTCATATGAGGTATGATCACATGTTATATGTTCGTGTAACAATGACCACAATGAAGATAAAGAATTTTACCAATATCTTGAACATTTCCCTCAAGTCTCTTTCCCAGAACCCTAGCTATAATCGATCTGCTTTGATATCATTTGGTTTTTCCAGAATGTCATCTAAATAAAACCAGGTAGTATGTGTTATCTGAGTTCTTTCACTTAGCATGACATTTTGCAGTTGGTCCAGATTGTTACATGTGTCAGTTGTTTGCTTCTTTTAATTGTGTGTGAAGTCCATATTATGCTTATATCAACATTTTGTTAGCCATTCATCTGTTGATAGACATTTGGATTCTTTTCAGTTTCTGGCTACTGTGAATAATGGTAGTAGAAATTTTTTTGTATAGGGCTTTTTGTAGATACATATTTTCATAGCTCTTAAGTAAACCTCTAAAATTCGACTTGTTAGGTCACAAGGAGCTTTAGCTTTAATTTTACAGGTGACTGCTAATCTATTTTCCAAAATTTTGCATTCCACTGAGGAAAGTATGAGAGTTTCAGTTACTCTATATCCTCACGAACAGATGCCTTTTTAATTTTAGCTAAAGTGGGTATATAGTGTTATAATACTGTAGTGTTATTTTGTATCTCTCTGATGACTAGTGATTTTGAGCTTATTGGCCATCTGTATATCTTCTTCTGTAAAGTATTTGTTAAGGATTTTGACCCATTTATGGATTTTGTGTCTTCTTACTTTTTGGATAACTTGCTGTTTCATTGTTTGGGTTTTTTTATTTCCTTTTTGTTTTTGTTGGTTTATTGTGTTTTTTAACTTAGATCACTGAATTATGATATTTTATCTTTCCTGATATAATGATTTAAAGTCATAAAATGTCTTTAAGAACTAGGTTTAGTTTTGTCCAATACCTTTTAATTTGTTGTGTTGACATTTCCATTTAATTCAAAATGTTCTCATTTGCTCTGATTTTTTTGTTGACCTAGGAATTATTGGGATCATTTTTGTTTAATTTCAAAGTATTTGGAAAAGTTTTGATATGCTTGCTTTATTATTTTTCATTGTAATTATGGTGGAGAATTTTAATGCATCTTGTTTTGTTAATACTTATGTCTCAGTGTATTATCTATCATGGTGAATACATGCCACCCACTTGAAAAGAATGTGGGCCTGTGGAGTGCCCCAAAATATTAAATAGTCATGTGATTAATAGTGCTGTTCAGCTGTTACATGTTTTTGCTGATATTTTAAATTGGGTTGTTATATGAATTTCCAAAACAGGGGTGTTAAGATGTTCCAGCTATTTTGTGGTCTTGTGTAATCTATCCTTTGATTGTGTCCGTTTTTCTACATGTATTTTAAAACTCTCTTATTAGATCACATACACATTTACAATTGATGCCGTTTTAGGGTGAATTGACAGTTTTTTCACTAGGAAATGTCCCACTTTTCATAAGGTAATAACTATTTTTATACTAAAATCTATTTAACAAAAGTTATACTACTTTTCTTGAGATTTCTTTGTTTGCATAGCATATATTTCTGAGACATTTGTTTTCAACTTATGTCTATCATTGTACTTAAGACATGTCTTCTTTTCATCCATTACGATAATCGACGGCTTTTTATGAGAGTCTATTATAGCTTCATGTAACAATTAGTATGGTAGCATGTTAGTACATATTACTCTCTCTGATGTTTCCTCTTATTTATTGACACATTTTAATGTTCATGTAAACTTATTTTTGTTTTGTCACTTAGCAGTTGTTCAAGTGATTCCATAGCCAATTTTGAGTTTATTCTATGCCACTTTTCATAAAATGTAGAAAGTTTTAAATCAGAAGGGTGAACGCATCCTCATTCTCATGTTTTATATCATGGTAGAAATCAGTAATTTCACATCTCTCCTTAATTTTTTTTTAAAAATAGGCCTTTAGGTTTTCAAATGCTTTTGCCCTCATTTTCTCTCTTCTGTCTGTATGCATTTGCTAGGCTGCCATAGCAAAATATCACAAAAAGGATATGAGGTTCATAAATAACAGAAATTTAGTTTCTCATAGTTTTGAAGGCTAGAAATCTATGATCATGAGATGAGCAGAACTGGTTTCTTCTTAAGACTCTGATGACACTACTTTAGCTTTTGGTGGTTTCTGTTAATCTTTGATATTCCTTGAATAGTAGAAGCATCACCGTGATCTCAGCCTTTATCTTCATGTACAATCTTCCTTTGTGGATGTGAGTGTCCAAATTTCCCCTTCTGATAAGGACACCAGCCATACGGAATTAAGAGTTCATCCTATTATAACACTACCTCTTCTTAACTAATTACATCTGCAACAATACTATCTCCAAATAAGGTCACATTCTGAGGTACTAGGCGTTAGGACTTCAGCATACAGGTTTTGAAGGGACAAAATTCAAACCATAAAACTCTCCATCCAGAAATCAAATCATGTGTGTATTAAACTATTTGATATTATCTGAGAGTTATCTGAGCCTCTATTCACTTACTAAAGTAGTAGTTGTAATTGCTGTATCTTCTAGTTCACTGCCTCCTTTATGAGCATTCCTTGAGGTAACAGTTATATGTTTAAATTTTCAGTTATTGTTTATTTTTATCTCTGTAATTTCCATTTGTTAATTTTTATTCTTTCTATCCCTCTATTAATGTTTCCTATATTTTTGATCTTTAGAAACTGCTTTTTTTTTTTACATTGAGAATCTTCTTATTAGCAGTTTTTAAATCCTCATCTGCTAATGTTATCTGGTTTATCTCTGGGGTTTGGTCTTAGTTAATTATTTATTATTGAAAATGGATCCCACATTATAAATTACTTGCATATTAGATAATTGTTGCAGTGTATCACAGACATTATTCATGTTACATTGTGGAGAATATGCATTTACTCATTAACTTTCTGATGTGTCATTTCTTTTGTTCTAGCAAACAACTTGTTTGGATGCAAAATGTGCACTCTTTTTGAGTAGCCACTCGTGATTTTAGTTTTGATCTTTTAATTTTAGCTGACTGCATTCATTCTCGTCTGTAAGTGAATGGTTGAGGTGTCAGCCAGGTATGCAAGAAGTCGATACCCATCCCTTTTCTGGCTCTTTAGTTGCCTGGACTTGGCATTTTCTGTTCAGTGGTCGTAGTTGCCTGACACTCAATTTCTTGGTTTCTCAGGCCAACAATACTGAGTTGCCCACTGATATCTACTATTTGGTGCTAACTGTTCCTGCCTCTAGTCTAAACATGGCAAAAATGGGTGAAATCACTCTGTTATGCCCTCCTCTGAGTGTGCATGTCCTAACAAAATCTATTCCTTTTGTCCACTCTCTGGTGCCTTCAAGTATTTGCTTTTTAAATTAATAATTATAGAGTTTATAGTTGTGTGTGGGCCAGTCCAGCAGTGTTTTGATCCACCATTACCTAAAGGAAAAGTCCTATCTGATTGTTCTTGTTATGCTATACAGCCATTTCTTCACATGAGTGACCTTTAGGCATGTGAGGATTCCTAAAAGTTTACCATGTGGATTGTAGTTTTAGAGTAATAATTAGAGAAGGGGGATTAGAAATATTATAGTAATTACAGTAGCAACAGCAGTAGTATCAGTAATCATAAAGTAGTGATCAGAGAATACTTTGGGTAAGGCACTGTGCTAAATGTTGTTCATACACTCTTTCACTTAATCCTCACATTAATGTTGTAAGTTAAATATTATTCTGCTAACTTACCCAAGGTCATGCCACTTCTAAGATACAGCCTTTGAAACCAGATCAGTGTGACACAAAAGCCTGTGCACTTTACTTCTGTATTCTGTGATTGCTTTTTACTTACGTTTGTATCAATGTTAATAACATATCTATAATTATTACATGGCATGTGATAAGACAGTGACTGGAAATGTTTCATAAATCAAAGGCTCTCATCATCTATGTCTCACTTATAATAAAAAAAAGTAAAGAATTTCAGAAGTGGTAAGAGAGAACTCTCCGGTGTTGACTAAAAGGAAAAAAAAAAATATTACTCTAGGCAAGTAGCTTTCCTTGAAATAGTTGAGTTTGGGATCTGAGTGAAGACCGAAATGATTTCAAAAGGAGCTCTCACTTGGTTACACATTTTGAAGCAGGGTTCAAAAGTGAATTTTAATTTTAATACCACATAGATAAGCATTTTCTTTCAACTTTTCTCTTTGAACATTTCTTTCAACGTTTTTTCTAATGTATTCCCCAAAATTCCAGAAAAAATATTCAAAATAAACTATTATAAAATATTTATCAGTAAATAATCAAGTTTTAAACTAAATGATGTTCTTTTCTCTTTAGCAAAGACACACACAAAGATTAAATATTGAAGTTAACAATTAAAATTTCGTAAAGAAATAGAATTCTAAACTTTCTCTGAGACATTTCTACACACGTATACAAAACTTGAAAATTATTTTTGAAGATGGATGTATTATTTATATAATGAATAAATCTCTGATTTGACTTACTTTTCCTTTTCTTAATAGACTCAAGTTTATTTTTGAAACTATGTATTTAGTAGAGCCACGTTAATGGATAGGATCCTGTGGCAAACAAAATCTGAGATGCTCTCATTTTTCCTATCCATTGGTGCTTATGCCTTTTTATAATCCCTTCCCTTGAGTGTGGGAAAGATAGGATTTGCTTCTAACCACTAAATATGGTAAAAGTGCTGAGATGTCACTCCCATCATTATATGACTTCATATGACATATTGTCTTTCTAGCAGATTCACGATGGTGCTCTCCAGCTGGCCTTGAGGAAGCAAGCCGCCAGGCTGCTCACTGCTCATGGAGAGGATCACACGTGGAGGAACTGTGCATAGCCTCCAGGAGCTGAGTGCAGCTTCCAGGTGACAGTCAGGAAAAATCTAGAGCTCTGAGTCGTACTACCGAGGTAAGGAAATAAATTTTGCCAACAACCTGACCAAGCCTGCAAGTGGATTCTTCTCCAGGTAAGCCTCCAGATAAAAATGTGGCCTGGCTGATTCCAGAAGGCACCCTTCCTAGACCCTTAGTGGAAGAATGAAATAAACCATGATGAGGTGTTTGTTCAATAGAAATAGGTGAGAGATAAAGATGTGTCTTTTTTTTTAAAGCCACTATGTTTTTGTAGTGAAATTTTTTTTTTTTTTTTTTTGAGGAGTCTTACTCTGTCGCCTAGGCTGGAGTGCAGTGGTGCAATCTCGGCTCACTGCAAGCTCCGCCTCCTGGGTTCACGCCATTCTCCTGCCTCAGTCTCCTGAGTAGCTGGGTCTACAGGCCACGCCCACCGTGCCTGGCTAATTTTTGTATTTTTGGTAGAGACGCGGTTTCACCGTGTTAGCCAGGATGGTCTCGATCTCCTGACCTCGTGATCCGCCCGCCTCGGCCTCCCAAAGTGCTAGGATTACAGGTGTGAGCCACCACATCCGGCCTTTTGTAGTATATTTTACAGATAATTTATATAGCACTATCTTAAAATCATAAAATTTCTATTCTTAAAAAAATGCATTCTTTTTAACAATTTTACTAATTGCCAAGCTATTTGGAAAATGTGCTAATTTATTATTTGATTGTTTGCCCTAAAATTACTAGCAATCACTATTGAATTAATTAAAGTGTTTTAAAACTTAATTTTGTATCTATAACTTGGTTTCTATGAATATTTAACATGTTAATTTGATTCAGCTATCAGAAACTGCTCTATGCAGCCAAAAAAGTTTTCATTTAATTTATAGTTATGTGTTTTATATATATGTATATATATATGTGTATATATGTGTGTGTGTATATATGTGTGTGTATATACACACACACACACAAAACTATATAGTTATCTATATATTTGATGGCAAGAGGCAATAATGAATACTGGAAAGGGAGTTAAATTTGTAAATATATATAAATATCGACTACTTAAAACATTAGTGTTTTGTGAAGTTTTAAATGTATTGAGAGAGGAAATTATGCAGACAGCAGAAGCATCTGAAGGAGCAATGTGTTCTGAAGTTCCCATGTAGATTTACTATGGAAATATTTTTATTACACTGAAAGATGTAAGAATATGTAATGTAATCTGTAACATAATTAAATTTTTAAAAATGAAATAACATCACATTATTAAATGGAATTATGGAACAATTAAAAGTATTAATTTAAAAGAAGACAACATAGGAGGGAAGGTAGGATCTTAAAACAAGTGAGTCAACTAGAAAACACATAATAAAATTGTAGGTAAAAACAATTTCAGTTATATGAAATATGTGGTAAATTCTCAAAATTAGGCACTAATATTGTAGAGCTGGATTTTATTCTCAACCTAAATCTATCAAAAGTTTTGTTGCAAAGACAAAAGATACAAAAGGGTTGAAAGAAAATCTTGGAAAATGATATGCCGTGGAAATCCTAAATAAATTGACTTAAAAGCAGTTTACTAGCTAAAAGATAAAAAGTTTGTAATAATGAATTATAATTATTTTGTGATCTCAAACTTCTATGTACTTAGTAACATAGCTATTACATAGATATAGCAAAAATTAATCAAATTGATGAGAAAAAATAACCTTCAATATTAAAAACGACTTTAACACCTCCTCCAGTAGCTGATAGAAGGAATGGAAAAGTGAGCAAGGAATCGCTTTCTTTTATTTTTCATTGATATATGAGAGTCGTACATATTTTGAAGGTACGTGTGATATTTTGATACGTATATGCAATGTGAAATAATGAAGTCAGGGCAAATGAGTATTTACCACCTCAAACATGTATCTTTTCCTTCTGTTAGAAACATTACAAATATATTTTGAGAGCTATAATAAGTTATTGTTAACTCTAATTTGCCTGCTGTACTATTGAATACCAGAACTTATTCTTTTTTTATCTAACTGAATCTTTGACCCTTGATTACCTTTTTCTCATCCTCCTTCCCTTCTCTTCTCAGCCTCTGTAATTAAAATATAATTTAAAATATTTTGTTCCTATAGGAAGAACCTGGCATCAAAAAAACAACAAAAAATATGTTTTCTTCTCAGTTGCCATGAAACATTTGCCAAATTTTACAGCTGAGTCAAAGGAAATCCTCAAGATGTTTAAAATATTTAAATGTTTTTATTTCTCTAACAAATGATAACTGGAAAATTCCTAAGTGTGAAAACATCAAACCACATATCTCAGAAAATCCCGGAATTCAAAAGAGAAACAATGAAAATTAGAAAATATTTAGCTGAATACTAAACATATAAATTCTTGCAGGGTATAATTAAAGCATGGTTGGAATAAAATGTACCGGCTTAGATGAATAGATCAAAAGAATATGAGTAACAAAAGATTTGAAATGTTTTCTAATTCAAATTAGGGGAAAATGCAAATTAAACTTGGTATGTAAAAACTTGTAATAAAGATATGGGTAGAAATCTAAAAAAAAAAAAATATATAATAGAAAAGTTAGACAAAGCCAAAAGTTGATTTTTTGAAAAGATTGATAAACCTGATAAACACCTCATATCACTTATTGATTAAAAATAAGAAAACAAAAATAACTATATGGCAACATTTAAAAGGGGACATTACAACACCATTAATATTATCATAATAAAGTATGTCAATATATTTGAAAATTAGGATAAACATGCTAAAGCTGACAGAATAATAAAAGATTTGCATGTTCTATCTATTGAAGAAATTTGACTGCATTTTTTTTAATTTTTTAATTTTTTTTTATTATACTTTAAGTTCTAGGGTACATGTGCATAACGTGCAGGTTCGTTACATATGTATACTTGTGCCATGTTGGTGTGCTGCACCCATCAACTCGTCAGCACCCATCAATTCATCATTTATATCAGGTATAACTCCCAGTGCAATCCCTCCCCCCTCCCCCCTCCCCATGATAGGCCCTGGTGTGTGATGTTCCCCTTCCCGAGTCCAAGTGATCTCATTGTTCAGTTCCCACCTATGAGTGAGAACATGCGGTGTTTGGTTTTCTGTTCTTGTGATAGTTTGCTAAGAATGATGGTTTCCAGCTGCATCCATGTCCCTACAAAGGATGCAAACTCATCCTTTTTTATGGCTGCATAGTATTCCATGGTGTATATGTGCCACATTTTCTTAATCCAGTCTGTCACAGATGGACATTTGGGTTGATTCCAAGTCTTTGCTATTGTGAATAGTGCTGCAATAAACATATGTGTGCATGTGTCTTTATAGCAGCATGACTTATAATCCTTTGGGTATATACCCAGTATTGGGATGGCTGGGTCATATGGTACTTCTAGTTCTAGATCCTTGAGGAATTGCCATACTGTTTTCCATAATGGTTGAACTAGTTTACAATCCCACCAACAGTGTGAAAGTGTTCCTATTTCTCCACATCCTCTCCAACACCTGTTGTTTCCTGACTTTTTTTTTTTTTTTTTTTTTTTTTTTTGAGATGGAGTCTCGCTCTGTTGCCCAGGCTGGAGTGCAGTGGCCGGATCTCAGCTCACTGCAAGCTCCGCCTCCCGGGTTTACGCCATTCTCTCGCCTCAGCCTCCCGAGTAGCTGGGACTACAAGCGCCCACTACATCGCCCGGCTAGTTTTTTGTGTTTTTTAGTAGAGACGGGGTTTCACAGTGTTAGCCAGGATGGTCTCGATCTCCTGACCTCGTGATCCGCCAGTCTCGGCCTCCCAAAGTGCTGGGATTACAGGCTTGAGCCACCGCGCCCTGCCGTTTCCTGACTTTTTAATGATTGCCATTCTAACTGGTGTGAGATGGTATCTCATTGTGGTTTTGATTTGCATTTCTCTGATGGCG
Source organism: Trachypithecus francoisi (assembly GCF_009764315.1). NCBI lineage: Eukaryota > Metazoa > Chordata > Mammalia > Primates > Cercopithecidae > Trachypithecus > Trachypithecus francoisi. Next base: position 171,690,367 of record NW_022681454.1, on the reverse strand, counting down.
AGTGATTGACTGCATTATTAAAAACCATCACAAAAGGAAAATCACTAGTTCATATGACTCCACCTACAAATTTCTCAAAACACTCAAGGAATAACATCAGTTGTATACAAAGTCTTGAAGACATGATAAAAATAAAAAGAAAATATTTACCCAGTCTTTCAATAAAGCTAGCATAATCTTGGCATTAAGTTTCAAGATAATGAAAAAAATGAAATTTCCAAGATAATTTCTGGAAATAAATTTCCAGAACACTCTCTCTTGTAAAAATAGATGGAAAAAAAGAACATAAATCAATCTGGGATTATGTACAAGATAATCTACCCCAGCTATTTGTAGGAAGACAAGGGTCATTTAGCATATGATATATTAATGTATGAATGCTTTAATATGTTCTGCCACAAAACAAAGCAGGAAAAATCAATGTGACTATCTCAAAAGATGGAGAAAAATACTTGTCTTCAATAGATACAGAAGACATCTGATAAAATTTGTCAGTCATTTAGATTTTAAAATTCATAGTATCTGTGTCTAATAAAAACATGCATAAAATCTCCACTAAATACCATACACCATGGTGAATTTTTAAAGCCTTGCCTCTAAAATTTGGGAAAAGAGAAGGATATTTAAAATCACGCCTTTCTATTCAACATTGCACTTGTCATTCTAGCCAAAATGAAATGCAGAATAAATGTTTTAAACGTGGATACAATTTGGAAAGGAAGGGAAAAAGGCACTATTTGACATAAACACAGAAAATATAAAAGAATCTAGATAGCATGACATAAAAAACTGCAATCATATACAAAATAAAGGGCAATGAACATATGAAAAGATTATTAAATGTATTTTTTATCTGGGTGATAAAAATTCATTCCATGAATTATTACAATTATAATTATAATTATAATTGTAATAATTGTATATAATTATTGTAAATAATCATAATAATTATATATATATATATAGAGAGAGAGATGTCATGTTGAAATCAGCAAGCTAACTCAAATGCATATGGAAATACATATGACCAAAAACAAACAAGATTGTATTGTGGAAAAAGTACAACACTGGAAGACTTAGGATCTATTATAATGCTAGTCTAATTACATTTATTGTCTGAAAATTATATTAAATGACCAGAAAAACAGTCCTGAAGTACTTCTACACAAATAGCGTCACCTGGTTTATGGCAACAGTGGCACTGCAGTTTAAAGGGGAAATATGAACTTTCAACTAAGGGTGCTAATTCAATGGAATGTCCTAAAGTAATGCCTACTTGATATTGTGCACAAAATTCTATTCTAAATGCATTAAAGTTTTTCTTGCCTTTTAAATTTGAAATCCAACAAATGGCAAAACTTAGAGGAGCATCTTTGTGATGTTAGTGTAGGCAAAGGTGTCTTGAAGAGGATCCAAAGGCATTAATCCTGCAACAATATATTGATGAATTACATTATATTAAAATTAAGGATTCCTATTTTTCAAAAGGCAGCTTTAAGAGAATGAAAAAGCAACCTGCAAATAGACAATCTGAATAGGTATGCCCACTTAAAAAAATTAAATCAATAATGAATAACCTTCCAAAACAGAAAGCCTTAGACCCACATGTGTTCACTAGTGAATTCTACCGTGCATTTAATAAAAAAATTATACAAATTCTCTGTAATCTCCTCTAGAAGACAAAATCAGAGTGCTTTCTAATTAATTCTATGAGACCAGAGTTAGCCTCATATAAAAATTAGACAAGGAGATTATAAGAAAAGAAAACTGCAAAACAATATTTTCATGAACATGGATGCAAAAATCCTCAGAAAAAATTAACAAATTGAAATGAATAATTTATGAAAAGAATTATACACCAGAACTAAGTGGACTTCATCCCATGTAGGTAAGATTGGTTCAAAGTTCAAAATTAATATAATCCATCACATCAATAAACATACAAAGAAAAATCATATGATTACATCAATAGACAGAGAAAAGTCATTTGACAAAACAATACTTACTCCTGATTTTTTAAAGAAACACAACTCTCAGCAAATTAGAGTACTGGGGAACCTCTTCAGTTTGATAAAGAGTATCTACAAAAAACCTACAGCTAACATCAGACTTAGTTTTTTAAAAATAAGTTTTTCCACTTAGATCAGGTAAAAGACAAGAATGTCCCCTCACATCATTCCTTTCCAACATCATACTGAAAGTGCTATGCAGTAAGACATGAAAAGGAAATTAAATTATACATATTGAGAAGGAAAAAATGAAACTGCTTTTGTTTGTGGATGATATGACTGTCTATGTAGAAGATCTCAATGAACTGCCAAAAAAACAAAACAAAACAAAACCAAAAAACTGGAGTCAGTAAGAATTTATAGCAAGGTTGCAAGATACAAAGTTATTATACAAAAGTCAATTGCTTTCTTGACTTACTATACCAGTAATGAACAACTGAAATTTAAAATTAAAAACACAGTGCCATTTACACTAACACCCCAAAAGATCTTTAATGTATGGTTTGCTAATATTTTCTCTCATTCTGTAGGTTGTCTGTTTACTCTGTTGATAGTTTATTTTGCTGTACAAAAGTTCTTTACTTTAATTCTCAATTGTCAATTTTTATTTTTGTTGCAATTGCTTTTGGGGACTTAATCATAAATTCTTTCCCAAGGCCGATGTCAAGGTTTACTTCTGAGATTTTTGCACTTTGAGGTCTTACTTTTAAATCTTTAATCCATTGTGAGTCAATTGTTGTATATGGTAAAAGGTAGCGATCTTGTTTTCTATTTGTTTGTTTTTTGGAGATGAAGTCTCACCCTGTCTCCCAGGCTGAAGTGCAATGGCATAATCTTGGCTCACTGCAGTTTTATTCTGGGTTCTGTCATCTGTTTCATTGGTCTAGGTGTCTGTTTTTATACGGGTACCATGCTGTTTTGCTTACAGTGTCCTTATAATATAATATGAAGTTGGATAGTATGATGTTTCCAGCTTTGCTCTTTTTGCTTAGGACTGCTTTGATATTCAGGCACTTTTCTGGCTCCAGATACATTTTAGAGTAGTTGTTTTTTTTTTCTTTTTTCTTTTTTTTTTTTTTTTTTTATTCTGTGAAGAATGACATCTGTAGTTTCATAGGAATAACGTTGAATATGTAAATTGCTATAGGCAGTATGGCCATTTTAATGACATTAGTTCTTTCAATACATGAGCATGGAATGTTTTTCCATTTATTTTCGTTGTCTCTGATTTCTTTCAGCAGTGTCTTGTAGTTCTTGCATATCGTTTTCTTTGTGGCTATTGTAAATGGGATTGTATTCTTGAATTGATTCTCAGCCTGGAAGTTACTGGTGGAGACAAATGCTATTGATTTTTGTAATTTGCTTTTGTATCCTGAAATCTTATTAAAATCATTTATTGGTTCCAGTAGCCTATGGGCAGAGACTTTAAGGTTTTCAAAGTACAGAATTATAAGTTAAGAGAGATAGGTTGACTTATTTTCCCATTTGAATGCCTTTTATTTATTTTTCTTCCCTGATTGCTCTGGCTTAGACATAAAGTACTGTATTGAATAGGAAAAGTGAGAGTGGGCATCCTTGTCTTATTACAGCTCTTAGGAAGAATGTTTCCAGCTTTTGCCGGTTCAGTATGATATTGGCTGTAGGTTTGTCATAGGTGGCTCTTATTATTTTGAGGCATGCCCTTTTGATGCCTGTTCTATTGAGGGTTTTTATCAAGAAGGGATGTTTCATTTTATCAAAAGTTTTCCTGCATCCATTGAGATGATTATGCTTTTTTTTTTTTTTTGAACTTTACCTCTGTTTATGTGGTGAATCACATTTGTTGACTGGTATATGTTGAACCAACCTTGTATTCCAGGAGTAAAACCTACTTGATCATGGGGAATGAACTTCTTGGTGTGCTACTGGATTCAATTTGCCGGTAATTTGCTAAGAATTTTTGCATCTGTGTTCATCAAGGATATTGGCCTGAAGTTTTTGTTGTTGTTGTTGTGTCTCTGCCAGATTTTGGTATCAGGATGAGGCTGAATTTTAGAATGAGTTAGGGAGGAGCCCCTCCTTCTCGATTTTTATTGGAATAGTTTTAATAGTATTGTTTCCAGCTCTTCTTTGTATGACTCATAGATATTGGCTGCATCCATGCGGTCTAGGGTTTTTTTTTTTTTTTTGGTTGGTAGTTTAATTACTGATTCAACTTCAGAGCTTGCAGTTTGTCTATACAGGATTTTGTTTTCTTCCTGGTCCAATTTTGGGAGATTGTATGTTTCCAGAAATTGATCCATTTCTTCTAGAGTTTCTAATTTGTATGTATAGAGTTGTTCTTAATAATCTCTGAGGATCTTTTTGTATTTCTGTGGAATCAGTTATAATGTCATCTTTGTTACCTCTGATTGCACTTAAGCTTATTTGGGTCTTCTCATTTTACTTTGTTAATCTAACTAGTGTTCTATCAACCTTGTTTATTCTTTGGAATGAACAACTCTTGGTTTCACTGATCTCTTGTATGGACTTTTGCATCTCAAGTTCATTCGGTTCTTTTCTGGTTTTAGTTATTGCTTTTCTTCTGCTAGCTTAGGGGTTGGTTTTATGTTGTTGTTGTTGTTGTTGTTGTTGTTGTTGTTGTTGTTCTAGTTCCTGTTGGTGTGTGATATGGTTTGGCTCTGTATTCCCACCCAAATCTCATGTCAAATTGTGACCCTGAGTATTGGAGTTAGGTGGAAGGTGATTGGATCATAGGGTCAAATTTCTCCCTGCTCATGAGAGTGAGTGAGTTCTCATGAGATCTGGTTGTTTAAAAGTGTGTAGCACCTTTCCTTTTGTTTGCTCTCTCCTGCCACCATGCGAAGACTTGCTTGCTTCCCCTTTGACCTTCCACCAGGATTGTTTCCTGAGGCCTCCTCCCAGCCTTGCTTCTTGTATAGCCTGCAGAACTGTAAGTCAACTAAACCTCTTTTCTTTAAAAAATGTTGAAAATAGTTTTTTATAGCAATGTGAGAGTAAACTAATACGGTGTGATGTTAGATCATTAATTGGAGATCTTTCTAACTTCTTGATAAATATGTTTAGCACTATAATCTTTTCTCTTAACATTGCTTTAACTGCATCCCAAAGATGTTGGTAAGTTGTGTCTCTATGTTCGTTAGTTTCAAATAATGTTTTTGATTTTTGCCTTAATTTCATTGTTTACCCATGAGTTATTCAGAAGCAAGTTGTTCAGTTTTCATTGGTTTTGATTTTATTTTTATTGCACTGTATTCTGAACACACACTTGGTATGATTTTGAGTTTTTTGAACATATTGAAAGTTGCTTTATGGCCAAGCATGTAGTCAATCTTAGAATACGTTCTGGGTGTGGATGAGAAGAATGTTTATTTCATGGTTGTTAGGTGGAATATCCTGTAGATATCTGTGAGGTCCAGATGGTCAAGTAGCTGCTTTGTTCATAATTGCCAAAACTTGAAAGCAACCAAGATGCCCTTTAGTAGGTGAATGGATAAAGAAACTAGATACAACAGCAGACAATGGAATATTATTCAGTACAAAAAAGAAATTTAAGCTGTCGATCCATGAACAGACATGAAGAAACCTTAAATGCATATTATAAAGTGAAAGAAACCAATGGGAAATTGTGGCATTTTTTATGATTCTAACTAAATAATATTCTGAAAAAACAAAACTATGGAGACAGTAAATATCAGTGTTTTCCATATCTTTGGGGGAGGGAAGGATGAATGAAAGAACACAGAGGATTTTTAGTGCAGTGTCACTACTCTGGGATCTATAATCATGTATGCATTTGTTAAAACTCGTAGCATATAGAACACCAGGAGTAAACTTGAATATAAGCTATGGACTTTGGATGATGACATGTCAAAGTACATTTATCAATGACAACAAATGTAAAACTCTAGTGCAGGATGTCGGTGGTGGGGGTCTGTGTTTATATATAAGGAATATATGGAAATTGTCTGTACTCTTCATTCAGTTTTGCAATGAATGCAAAACTACTCTAAAAAATAGATTATTTTAAAAAAATCAACCTACTAAATGAAACCAGATAACTACAGTACAAATATCTAATAAGAGTTTATAAGAGAAAAATGTGATAGTAACTTCCCTAATGAATATATTCTAATGACTAACACATGAAATAGGCTACTCAACTATATCATCTTACACATTTTTTAAAACTCTAGAAACATAGGCTATTGTTTTGAGTAAATGTTTCAAAGGAGCGGATCTTACTGGAGGCTTTGAAAATGTAAGATTCAGGGATAGGGTAAGAAGCAGAGATAAAGGGGGTTTTTACACAGTATTTTATAAGTTAAACAAAAGTGAAATCTTTCAAGTTGTAACATGAAAAACCTTCACTCAAATACAAAGTTCAAAATACATTGGTAGAGTGTAACACAACAACATGTTCAGCAGTCAAAGATGCATAAATCATTAAAAAATAGTCCCTAGATTTTTTTTAAAACACAGAAGAAATGAAACTAAATTTTAGTAATAAACCGGAACAGTGCACAACAGTTGATTACAAACATTATATCAAAATATACTATTCTGTTGGAATTATTACTTATTGAAAATTCAAATTCATATTATAAGCCAGTACCGTTACACAATTTATTGGACAATGCAAATTCATATTATAAGCCAATACCATTATATCCCAACCAGAATGTCTAAAATAGAAAGATGTAAAAAATAATATTGGTGAGAAAGAGAAGCAATCCAGACTCTCATCTATTGATTAAAGGAATATAAATTGTTAAAATCACTGTGGTAACTGTGAGAGCACTTTATCAAGCTGAGAATATGAATATCCTCTAATCCAGCAATTCTACTCATTGGTGTATGTCAACAAGAGCATGTTTATATGAGAGCCAAAAGACATGTTCTAGAATTTTTATAGAAGCATCATTTGTAACGCTTAAAACCTAGACACAATCCAAAGGTCCATTAGCACTATAATGGACATAAAATGTGTGGTATAATTGTGAATTTGATCACCATCTTGGAAGTGACTCATCTTTGTTAGAAATGAGATCAGTGATGACCAATAGTAGAAAAGGATGCTAATGACAAATGTCCTGTTTCTGCTAGTATTTCCTGACCTGGGAGCTTATTGAGTGTGCAGAGTTGGTTAAAATGTACTGAACTGTGCACACACACACACACATACACACATGATTTGTGCACAATTTTGTAGGTATTCTATACTTAAATAAAATTCCACTAAGGGAAACACTATCTTCTTAGTATTTTAAGTTTGGAGAGGCAAGGAATTGGCCAAAATTGATTATATAAGTTTTAAGAATCACATAGTGTGGTCTATACTATTTTATTCAGGTGTAATAACTAATCAAAAATGAATTTAAATTATAGACTAGCTTATCCATTGGTAGAATGTAACACAACAACATGGTCAGCAGGCAAAGATGCATAAATCATTAAAAAATAGTCCTTAGATTTTTTAAAAACACAGAAGAAATGAAACTAAATTTTAGTAATAAACCTGAGCAGTGCACAACAGTTAATTACAAACATTATGTCCAAGTATACTATTCTATTGGTAACTTTCTTGAAATGTAGCAAGCTTCCTCTTGATTTAAAAATAAACTAAATGTTGCAACACTCTGTAACTCATATTATTATTTCCAGTGGGACATATTAAAGAATAGTCAATAGAATATGTTTCTCTTCAGATTTACACTTTTTAAAAAATAAACATTTATCTCTAACAAACTAGATATTTGCTTTTCTTACTTATAAATGAAATAATAAGTAGAAAGAGAAACATCTGAATTAACATTGTATAATAGTGTGTTTTTTAAATATGAGGATATTTTCTGGAACCTGTCTTTTAAAATGAATTTTGATACAACTTTTCTTGGGATGAAAAGTGGGTAGGCTTCTCTTTTCGTTGAGATCTCATGGGTCTTTTAAAAAATTGATCCCTTAAATTATACATAGTGAATCATTTCTCCAGTTTTTATTTTGAAAAATAATAGAGATGTGAAGTAAAATTATAGAATAATGAAAAGCTCTAAACAACTCACGTGGATTCACAAGTGATTTAAAAATAATTTACACATTTGTTTATCTTTCTCTCCATACAATACTTTTTTTTTGTCTAAAAGAAAGTAACTGCAGATATCCTAATATTTCACACCTAAATTTTATTACACTTACTCCCAATTACAAATACATTGCTCTCAGAACTACAGTAATAGTAAAAACCACATGCTTTGTTTCATTTAAAGTATCAACTAAACAGTCCATATCCAAATTTCCCATTGTTTCCAAAAATGTCCTCTGCAGGTTTTATTTCCCAATCTGGGTTCCAATGAAAGGTCATGCAGTTAATTACAATATCTCATAAATCTCTTTTAATCTCAAAATCTGAGGCTTTTTTAAAATGTCTATGATCTTGACGTGTTATTAATATTTTTTACAGCCCAAATCGGTTGTAAGGTTGTACTTTACCACACAGTGTGTTTATTTCTGATTTTTTCTTCTCATAATTAGATTTAGGGTAAAGATTTGGCAAGAATACTCTATAGGTGTGTAGCGCTATTACTATCACATCACATCAAGTAATAAGCAGTGTCCGTTATTTATCATTATTGATGATACTAAATTAATGAATGAACCTATTTTCTCTAAGCAATCTGTAGAAGATACTCTGAGATTGTGTGACTATCCTTTTCCTCAGTGTGTTTTCTCTCAGAGGATGCTGCCTGAATCGAATATTGCATTGTTGATTTGTTAATTCTGTTTACCTCTCTACATTCCTTAGCTGGTACTTCCTTCAAGAGAACGTTCTTTTTCTCTTTCTATTTTTGTGAGTGCTATAATAGATTCATGAATTATTTTTATAATTCAATGGGTAATAATTCAACACTGTTATGTTTTTTACCCTCCAAGTGTCCCATATGTGGCCAATGAGAATTCCTTCCAGCTGGTTGCTGTGCTTTACCATAACTTCTCTAATGTATTAGCACTCTTGCCTCAGTTCAACTTACAATTTCCCTACACTAGTCCAGAGGCCCCTATTTCTCTTAGAAACAATGGTTAGGTATAGTGGGGAATATTATTTATAAGACTAAACTTGAGTAATAGGTGTGCTCATTGCTACTGCAGAATTAGGTTCTGTTTTCTACTAAAAATATGAATCATACTTACATCTCTATTTCAAAACAAGGTCAAGGACATATTCTTATTTTCTCTCATTCCATATGTTTTCTGGCTTTCTTTCAGAGTGAGAACTTTAGATATCAACAATGAGAACATATTTACTCATGAATCCGTACAAAATAGTTTCAAAATTACAAGTATTTCTAAACTAAAGGAAACATTGCATCAAACACGTATTTCCTTGGAGACTTTGCTCACTAAAGGTCTACATTCAGGTTACTGAATTCAAAGGTTTTATGAATTAATTATTCATGTATAATTATATAAAATATTAATTACCAGTTGAGTTAAATTGTTTCTGGTATTTAATTTTAAGGTTTTCTTTTTCCTTATTTGTGGTACAAGGTTTGTCTTGACTTACAAATATTTTCATGGTTCAAAAGTTCTGTTTCTCTCTGAAAATATTCCTTTATCTCAAGTTAGCTTTGTCTGATGGTGATAGGTACCTACCAGCTTTAGTGAAATTAATATTTCCATGATAAATATTTTCGGTGATTTCCATTTAACCTATTTATGCTTTATTTTTAAAGTGCTATGGGCTATATCAAAATAATGACAGTACACAGAAAACACAATTTTACTGTAACTTTCTGTGAATCTAATAATGTACAAACATTCCAAAACATTTTATATGTGGACCAAAAATGCATCCATATGCAATTCACAAACTTTGTTTGTGAAGTGAAGATCTATCAGTGGGGCAATTGATTCTCTTTATTTTACCATAATTCTTTTTCACCCCTGTCCGTCATAATCTTGTGGAAAACTGTTTTCTTTTACCAGGGCTTTGCAAAAGGTGTTTTCTGCAGTAACCTATTTTTTGGTAATTTGTGAAGAAATATAAATTTTTACAAAACTGCACTGGGAGCTTTGAAATGTCATTATATTTCACTATTAGAATATTGCCTATCTCTACTAAATTACATTGAAATCTTTAATTACAATACAACTTCTCATGTTTATTTTCAGAATACCTTATTCTAATGCTTATGGGAGGAAAAGTATAGTGCTTGAAGTGATTTGAAAATGTGCTCATTTGAATTCAAACCCGAATGTTATTGAGAGTCTGCAAAGCATTCAGCTTGTCACCAATTAATCAAAATTTAAATATAACATGCTACTTTTTCTACATTACGGACAATGAGCAGCATCTTAAGTCCTCCTAGGGAACAGGCGTATCTGATTACTTGCAATACAATTTGAGCACAGTAAAAAATACTAAGATATCAATGTTTCCTACCTTTTAATCATTCAGATTTAACCAACTATACTACTAATAATAAAACGACTGCTAAAGAAGGGGGAGAAGAAATAAAAGTAAATATTTACAATAAAGAGAAAAAGAATGAATTTCTAAAATGAGAAAGACAAGCCAACTAAGCCACATGAGAAACAATAATCTTAAAAGAAATAACACAATCTGTGCCTGTGGTAGGTCAGTGACTGTGGGTGGTTCATAGTGAGTGTCGCCTTGATTGGACTGAAGGACGCAAAGTATTAATCCTGAGTGTGTCTAAGGGGGTGTTGCCAAAGGAGATTAACATTCCAGTCAGTGGGCTGGGGAAGGCAGACCTACCCTTAACCTGGTGGGCACAATCTAATCAGCTGCCAGTGAATATAAAACAGACAGAAAAACGTGAAAAGGCAAGACTGACCTAGCCTCACAGACTTCATGTTTCTCCCGTGCTGGATGCTTCCTGCCTTCAAACATTGGACTCCAAGTTCTTCAGTTTTGAGACTCACACTGGCTCTCCTTGCTCCTCAAGCTTGCATCACGGTCTTGTGATCCCGTAAATTAATACTTAATAAACTGCCCTTTATATATATATAAATCCTATATATCATCTATCTATCTATCTGTACACACACACACACACACACACACACACACACATCCTGTTAGATCTCTCTCTAGGGAACCCTGACTATGTGGCTTATTTTTGTATTATACGTGAGTACCTGCACACATGGGCAATATGTCTAAACTTCTGTTTGGTTATTTGGTTCTGAATAGAAAGTAGATTAATCAACAGAAAAAGATCAATGGCCGACTCATTTCTATTGGTCTCCTAATTGCAATGCTGTGACTATTTATCAAATTGTTTTTGTATCCCCGCTTTATTATAATTTGGTAAAAGGCCCCAAACTGAAAGCAAGGGATGATTACACTTTAGACATTAGAAAGAGATACGCACCCTACACCAGACAGATAAGTTGTTGCTAAACACTTCTTTCAAGGCTTCTTAAAGGGGAAAAGAAAAAAAAAACAAAAAACATTTCTATGGTGTACACTCGCATTCTCCCAGTCTATATTTTAAAGACAAGAAATCTAGAGTTTGTGCAAGTTCTTGAATAAAATTAAAAAGCGTTGGACAGAGCAGCGAGGTTTTAGCCTAGTGCTCCTGGGGAGAATTTGGGATGAGGTGGCTTCTTCAGACAAAAGAAGGTGATATTCAAAGGAAATGCTCAAAGATCTCTACAAAAGGAAAAACTTGGCGCCCAGCTTTTTGGGTGGATGTGCGCCAAGTTGCATAAACTAGGTACAGCCTGGAACAGCAGTGCGAATGCCGTGAAAGGTGTTTTCAAAGAATGGAGCATTTTATTTTCCCCCAGGACATTGAAATGGGCATGTATGGACATGGAAACTAGTGCTGATCCTTTCCTGTAGAAAGCTGAGGGCAGAACAGTTGCCAGAAGAGGCAGAGGGCAGCAGTCAGACAGACGGAATGCCCTTTGTGGACACATGAAGGATGTGTGGGTCAAATGGACACTATGGAAGACAGACAAGATTGAGCTGTCCTGAAAATAACCAGCCAAGGGGTCAAACTTTTCAAGCAAGAAAATCTTAGTAATTAGGTTCTCTATGTAGGATTTGCAGGAGAATCGCAAGAGTTCAAATTAAAGAGAAAGAAATGAATCCTATGGGAGACAGAGCATATAAATATCTGCCTCGAAAAGGTTACTGAAAGCAGAGTAATAATAGCCCCAGTTAGAAAGCACTTTGTTTCTTTTCCTCCGTTCCAATATACCTGACCTCCTTCCTGAAGATTCTACCAGCATGACATGGAAGACATAAAAGAAAGAGTGAAGAAAAGACCACAACCGTTGTCCGTACTGCAGGCGCCTGAACTGAGAGGAGAGGACAAATAATAATTTTATATGATACTTAAGTTTTAAATTCCATATTGAGATTTTTCGTTATTTAGCTTTGATACTTGCTTTAATTCTCAGAGTGAGACTTCTTTTGACTCAAAGTGGCTGGAAATCTGTGAGCTATATGTGAGATTCCAAAAAGAAGTTGAGACAAGAGATCCTAAACAGCATACTGGAAGACAATAGTTTAAACAATTTGTTCCAATTCCTCTTGGCATTCAACACATTCAAAATTCATGATAAACTAGTTTTAATTCAAACAAATATACATGCTTGCCTTATTTCGTTTCATTGTAAAATATAAATGTGCATGTTTGCCAATGCTTATAAATGCACGGTTTTCAATATAACTGGTATTTTCTACATAAAAATTTTAAGTAAACATTTTAATCAACAAATAAGAGAGACAGAAAGAGAGAGAGATAGGAAACATTATTTTTTTGTAGATGTATACATTATGAAATGGCTAGTTAATATGAATTACCTTACATAATTTTTTTGTAGTGAGAATACTTAAAATCTACTCTCAACAATTTTCCAGGATACAATACATTGTTATTAACTATAGTCACTATGCGGTACAATGGATTTCTTGAACTTATTCATTTCATGTTCCTGAAATTTCATACCCTTAAACTAACATCTCCCCCAAATCCCCACCTGCCATCCCCTGGTGTTTCACCATTCTACCCTCTGCTTCTGTGCGTTTCATTTTTTTTTGTTCCCACATATGAGTGAGAACGTGCTGTATTTGTCTTTCTGTGCCTAGATTATTTCACTTAATATAATGTCCTTCAAGTTCATTCATGTAGTCACAAGTGACAATTTAAGGCAGAATAGTATTCCATTGTGTATGTATATCACATTTTTTTCTTTCTTTTCTTTTTTTTTTTTTAAGGTGGGGGTGAGTCTTGCTCTGTCACCCAGGCTGGAGTGCAGTGGTACCATCATGGTTCACTGCAGCCTCAACCTCCTAGGCTCAAGGGATCCTCCTGAGTCATGTAACTGGTATTTTCTACAAACAAATTTTAGAATTTGTATAGTAGTTCTTGAAACTGTAGGTGCATACCACCATGCTCAGCTGATTTTTTTTAGCTGAAAAAAATTGAGTAATATACATGTGTTTACCACCATGCTCAGCTAATTTTTTACAAATTTTGTATAGATGGGTTCTCACTGTGTTGCCTAGGCTGGTCTCGGACTCCTGACCTCAAGCAACCTTGCGCTTCACTCTCCCAAAGTGCTTGGATCAAAGGCGTGAGTCACTGTACCCAGCCTGTATATCACATTTTCTTTATCCATTTATCCCTTGACGGATACTTAGGCTGACTCCATAACTTAACTATTGTGAATAATGCCGCAGTGAACACAGCAGTGCAGGCGTCTCTTGGATATGCTGATTGCCTTTTCTTTTAGATATATATCAAGCATTGGGATTGCTGGATCATATGCTGGTTTTGTTTTTAATTTTTTTAGGAATTTCCATATTTTTCCCATAATGGCTGAGTTAATTTGCATTCTCACCAACAGTGTTTAAGGATTTCCTTTTCTCCACATCCTCACCAACACTTCTCTTTCATCTTTCAGAAAATAGCTATTCTAATAGATATGAGGTGATTCTCATTGTAGTTTCCATCTGCATTTCCCTCATGATTAGTGATAATGAGCATTTTTAATATATCTTTTGGCCACTGTATGTCTTCTTTTAAAAAATCTTTATTCAGGTCTTTTGCTCATTTTTTTAAATGGGTTATTTATTTTCTTGCTATCATGTTTTTGAGTTCCTGATATATTTTGGATATTAACCCCTTATCCAAATATACAATGTACACATATTTTATCCTGTTTTGTAGGTTGCCTCTTTTCTTTATTGATTGTTTCTTTTGCGGTGCAAAATCTTTTCAGTTTGATAAAATGTCATTTGTTAATTTTTGCTTTTGTTGCCTGGCTTTTGGGGGTCAAACAAAAAAATTATTGCTCAGATACATTTTGTTTCGGTTCCCCCTGTGTTTTCTTCTAGTAATTTCAGTTTCAGGTCTTACATTTAAGTCTTTAATCCAATGATTTTCAACAAAAATGCCAAGAACACACAATAGGGAAAAGAACATCTCTTCAATACGTGGTATTGAGAAAACTGAATATCCCCATGCAGAAGAGTGACATTAGACCCTTAACTCCCTCCATAGCTTTTAAATCATCTCTTTATAACAACATAAAATTTTACCTAAAAAATCGTGTGAATTTTATCTAAGCAAAGGGGGCTTTCTGCTTTAATTATCATTTATTTTGGTTTATTATAAATAAGACAGGATTGTATATGTAATTCAGAATAGACAATATAGGACTCCTAATATATTCTGTATTATTATTATATATTTTCTATCATTTCATATCTATATATTATACATTAAATATATCCCACATTATATATGACTTGGCATATATTACCTATTATATAGAAAATATTTTAAGACTTCAATATTGTAAATACATAAAGTATGTAAAACTATGTTTTTATGTTATGGTTACCAACAAAAAACTAGATGTTGGTGGTATACACATGTATACATATGCATGCACATACACATGTATATAAATATATATGAATGTAGAGAACTCTATCACAACTAAACATTTACAGAAATAGAAAATCACAAGAAAGAGCCAATTTGAGATCTTAAAGAAATATCAATACATGATTTCTAAAAACACATATCACACTATAAAAGAATGAGCAAAAATAAAATTGGTGGTATCATTTTTAAAATTTATCCAATCATCTTTTCTTTGTCTTCCTAAGAGAGGTCATTGTTTCTGTGTATTTACTTGAATAAGCGTATGTTTTATTGTTGCCTAACAGTGCAGATTTGTTATGTGTTTAGCCTAAATTCATAGACCTTATACATTCACAGACCACCTTAAATGCATTTAAGAATTTCTATTGTTTCACATACTTCAGTAACACCTATATCAAAGAGACAGCCACAGTAACAAAACATAGAAACTCTGTTTGGATATTTAATCACACTTTTTTTTTACAGCTTTGAAGGATCAAGTTAGGCTTATAGTCTTTGGATTTTTGTTGTGGTGGTTGTTTTTTAATTAACCAGGATCACTTTGAAAAGAGCAGAAATGTGGAATATACTATTTCCTCGGACACATTAAATAAATTGGTCTATACTTCCTCGCTCGTTTATATTGATCCACTGTATCTTGCAAGGCATAGGAATTTGAAGTAGCTTTTCTTTTTCTAAAAAATAGCATGGTTTATTTCTTTAACACTGTTTAAGGAGTCAAAATTAGGATCATTCCAATTTTATACGATGAAAACTAACTCAGAAACAAAATGAACACAAATTATTTTATTTAACTTGGGGAATGAGTGAACAGAATACAGCTGGACCAGAAAAATAACATTTTCCTAAAAATCATACATTTTTATTCCATAAACTCAAGTCCAGAATATACAGTATATGCTTTCAGGTCATCAAATGAGTTTATATATATATATATATATCATACATATTTATATATATCATACATATTTTATATATAAACATATATATTTATAACATATATATAACAAAACTCATTTGATGAGTTCTATATATAATATGTATATTATATATAATATATATAAAAAACTTTAAGTTTTTTAAAATGTTAAATATAAGATTGTGGACACCAAGGAAAATAAACAGGGTTAAAAATAATAATAATAAGGGCTAGTACAGCAGGACTAGATTAAGTCAAGGAACCACATAACACCTAGAGATTGTGTTTTCTACTTTACAAAATATTAGGCTTTACAACTATAACAATACAGTGACAGTGATGTCAGTTCACATGAAAAGAGAGTAAAGTGATTCTTTCTCCTTATTTTAAATTTTTGTAGTCGGTAACATAACTACACAATATAACCAGTTAACAAGAACACTGTTCCCACATTGCAATAACTCTTATGTAAATTATCTAAATTATTAAATAATCAATCCTTATTATATTTCTTAATATTAAGAACCATTCATTTCTAGCAATTTTTGCAGGTTGTCAAGATGTCACATTTGAACTAAATTATATGCCTTTAATCTTACTCTTACTATTTTAAATTCATATTACTATGCTTGCCTTGGTAATTATACAGTATAATTCACACAAATTCTAATTAACTTTTACCATACTGGAAAGTTTTCACCACCCAAGAAGTATTTTTTTCTATTTTCAAGACTTCTATGTTAATAGTATCAAATACTCCTTCATTCTGTGGAGAGACAATACACATTATTTTGTAAAGCACCAAGGATTCCATGTTTAATTTTACATTATGCTCATAAAATTTCTGTCAGATGGGTATCATTTTCCTTATTTTAGAAAAAAAAAAAAGGAGGAAAGAAGAAATATAAGCTGCTTACAGTTTTGAGCTACAGAAAGTCAGAGATCTCTTTCCAAAGCCCAAGTCAGATCAAAACCTTTGTAATGCATTCAAGTTGTTTATATTACTAGGTTTCAAATGGAATAAGTGAGCATCCAGAGCTGGAGACAGTTTGTCTCAGTTCTAAGCTTTATTGTTCACTGTATCTCTTCCTAAACCGTATTCTTCAACCATCTCAGACTTACAAACATTGCCTCGGTGCAGTATGCATTGCCATAGCCCTGATATTTATCTCATGCTATTGTTTCCATTAAAAAGCCATAGAGCCTTCTCCACTCTCTGAAGTCCTACTCACCCACCCAATCTCAGTGCACATTTTCACCTTCCCTTCAACACTTACTTCTTCCCTCAGTTGTATTTAGACGGTTTTCTCTCATGCCTTTCCTGTCAGTATACCCACTGTAGCACACCATTCATTTAATCCTCCTTTATTAAACAGCAAGTAAAACTTACCAGTACAGTATAACATGCTATCAAGTGGGAACACATCATCACAGGATTTAGCAAAAAGTAGAAACTGAACAAACATTTATTCGAAACAAAGCTTTGTTATTTAGTATCTGCCATGCCAAAACTAGTATTGGTAGTGCACTGACCAGTAAAAATTAAAACATTACGTGGGTGATTATGTTTTGACAAGCATTATACATGCTGCTGGCAGGTTCTGCATCACTATTGCTTGTAAGTCCAGCGGAGCCATAGAAATCCCCACAAAGTCCCGAAGGTTGGGCTGGTGGTTACTCAAGTCAGTTTTGCTTTATAACTTCTTCTCTCAAAACTGCACAGTGCTTAATGCTGGAATCTAAAAGAAAATATGTACATTATTAGGCTCTGCAAATTTCAACATAAGAAAAATTATTGAGTTGGTAATTGACTCAGGAATAGAGTCATATGGAACTCACAGGGTAAACAATGATGCATCATAATCTTTTGATTAACGTTACTCAGTATTTTAGAAAATAAGTTATTCAGCTTCAAAAATAGCATCCTAGTTACCTGAGTGACGTTTATCTTCTACCTACTATTTACAAATACACTGGATTTTTTAGAAATTTTATGTTTACAGAAAAATGGAGAAGTAGTACAGAGAGTTCCCGTTTGCCCTGTACCCAGTTTCTGGTAATAGTAACATTTTACATTAGTACGAGATATTTGTCACAATTAGCCAATATTGATGCATTATTATTAACTCTGGTCTAGACTTTATTCTCATATCATTAGTTTTCCCCCTAATGTCCTTTTTTCTGTTAAGAGATCCCATCCAGGACACCACATTAAATTTAATTGCCATCTGTCCTTAGGCTTCTGTTAGCTATGACAGTTTTTCAGACTTTATTTTGATGACCTTGACAGCTTTGAGGAGTAGTGGTCAAGAATTTTGTAGGATGTTCCTCTATTGGAATTTTTTTTCTCATGATTGGATTGGGGTTATGGGTTTGGGGGAAAAGGTCAGAGAAATAAAGTGCCATATTCATCGCATTATGTGAAGAGTGCAAACTAACAACGTGATTTATAACTGTTAATGTTGACCTTTATCACCTGGCTGAGAAGGTGTTTGTCATTTTTCTGCACTGTAAAATTACCCCTTTTCTATCCTGTTTCTGTGCTGAGCTCTGGAAGGAAGTTACTTTGTGCAGCACACATTTAACAAGTGGGGAGTTGTGCTTCCCCTCCGTGAGGACGGAGGACCTACGTAAGTTATTTAGAAATATTATTCTGCATGGGAGATTTTGAATTCCCTCTGTTAATTTGTTCAATAATTTACTGCAAATATATAGACTCAGGAATATCCATTTTATATGTTGACTTATAACCTAATGCTATTTTATTTATTTTGTTGCTCAAATTGTTCTAGCATTGTACTTTGGACATTAGGAGCTCTTTAGTTTCCTCTTGTGCTCCTTTGACATACTCCCAATCAAAGTTGTGTGTGTGTGTGTGTGTGTGTGTGTGTGTGTGTTTAGAATTTTTTAGAAGTACTAAATACTACAGACACATTTTGTATATTGACTATCACAGCTCTATAATCAGCCATTTCTCTTAGGTCCCATGGGTCATTTTATATTAAAGAATGTTAGGAGACACTAAGATCTGAGCACTAGGCATGCTCATTGCTACAAGTGTGTCATTTCTTACAGGTCCTCTCATTTAAATGGACAGAGAAATCCCTATGTGTATACTAACCTGTGTATGCACGATTATCTAAAGTATTTCTCTATGCAACCATCTGTATTAGGTTAAACACATGTACTTATGGCTTCAAATTGATTTCATTACCACATGGATTATTTTAGCCTCCTTTCCTTGCTTATCTGTAAATTCACACTTCAGCAATGAGAATCCCACCTCCCACCATGTGTCATCCATTTACTTAATTGATCACTTCTATTATGCCCAAAAAGCAGTATCAGAATGAAGCTCTACTCCCATGAAAAGTAATTTTGTCAACGATGGTACAGATTTATGTGAATTTCCTTTTGCCTTTATGGATTTCATTCTTTTCAAAGTTATTTACATCAGTATCTCCCCAGCCTGACCCTCTTCAATGAGGCTGTTTCATACATTTGCAATACACTTAGATTCTCATGTCTCAAGCTGCATCTTTCCTGGGATTCCTTGACTTTCTAAATGGCTGTTTTCTTTATTAATGTTCACTCTTTGTACCATAAAGTTCTGAGGGTTTTGACACATGCAAAATGTCATGTATCTGCTATTAAAGCATCATTGAGCATAGATTTACTACCCTAAGGTCCCCCTATGCTCTACTTTTTACTTCCCCCATCTCCTTGGTCTCTTGGCAAGCAACTGGTCTTTTTATGGTTTCTATAGTTTGCCTTTTCCAGAATATCATGTAGTTGGATCACCCACTATGTGACATTTCCCAGACTGGCTTCTTTCACTTACCAATATGCATTTAAGATTTATTCTTATCCTTTGGTGACCTGATTACTAATTTCTTCTTAACGTGGAATATTTCATCACTGTGTAAATGCACAAAAGATATGCAGGCATGCAATTGCTAAATCATATGAAAATACTATTTCTGGTTTTGTAAGAAACTCAAACTCTTTCAAAGTGACTATACCATTTTACATTCCTACCAGTAATGAATGAGAGTTCTTGTTGCTCTGCACCATAGCCAGATTTTGGTATTGTCAGGGTTTTTTTTGTTTATTTGTTTTGCTTTGTTTTAGCCATTCTCATAGGTGTATAGTGGCATCTTATTGTTGTTATAATTTGCAAATTCCTATGGATAAATGTTGTGCATCTTCTCATATGCTTATTTGACATTCAAATATCTTTCTTGGTAAAGCAGATCTTTTGACCATTTTAAGTTAGTTTGTCTTCTTATTGTTGAATTTTAAGAGTTCTTTGTATATTTTGGATATACTCTTCTCTTTTTTAAATTGTAGGAGTAAAACCATCAAAGCCTTAAAATTACAGTTCAGGGAGATTGCATTACCAGATTAGAGTCTTGAAATAAGCTCATAATTCACCCTA
This sequence comes from Trachypithecus francoisi, assembly GCF_009764315.1. NCBI lineage: Eukaryota > Metazoa > Chordata > Mammalia > Primates > Cercopithecidae > Trachypithecus > Trachypithecus francoisi. The sequence goes on along the minus strand of NW_022681454.1, from coordinate 171,670,072 downwards.
CTCACTACTTATAGTAGTAACTTTTCAAATGTTCCTGTAATATACGTGGGACTTTTTCACACATTATCTTTGATTCTTTCTTCTGACAGATTTATGCAGGAAAACAACTGACTAAGTGACTAGGCAGTATTTCTTCTGTAGTTCTCTTTCCCAGGAATAAAATTGCTCTACTCTCTGCTGACTTTTCTTTAGTATTGGTATTGCCTACTCCATCTTTATTCTTACTTCTTTGGGGAATAGAATGTATTGTATATTATATATGTTTGAGGCATCTTTAAGTTTTCTATTGTTCCTTCAAAATATAAGAATGTGAACATAATGCTACATAAATATGCACACATATATATAAAGTTTAAAAATAAAAACCAAGTAAAATAGATATTATAGCTTTAAAAAACAGCATAATAATAATAATGACATATACTATTGGAAAGTTCCAGAAACTAAAATTGTGAACCCTGTTCTATTTTCTTCATAATTTAATATTTACTTAGTACTGAGTGCCAGGAATTTTTCTGAACATTTTAGATAAAGCACTGAACAGGGCAAAAAATGTCCATACCCTCATGGCACTTATATTCTAGAAGGATATAGACAATAAGAAAAATAGTAAATAAGAAAATGTCAAGTAGTGATAAGTAGTATGATAAAAATAAAAGATAAATGATAAATGCTTGAGGTCATGAATATCCCAATTACCCCAATTCGAGTGTGACACATTGCTTGTATCAAAATATCGCATGTATCCCATAAATATGTACAACTACTAGGTATCCACAAAAGTAAAAAAAAGAAAGAAAAAAGTGAAAAGAAAGTAAAAGAAGTGGTAGCTACTAGCCTCTATTTCCAAATAACAGTAAGTTGTAATTATCTTTATAACTAAAATTATTTATTAACTTAAAAAGTTATTTGTTTTAATACTACAGTCTTTGTCTTCTTTTAGCTTGTATGAGTAAGTTGTAATTATCTTTATAACTAAATTTTTATAACTAAAATTATTTATTAACTTAAAAAGTTACTTGTTTTAATACTACAAATACAAAGACAAATACTACAGTATTTGTCTTCTTTTAGCTTGTATGTGTTTATCTCAAACCATAATATACAGAATGCATTGAGTACATATATGAATCTATTGCTTCTGTATATAAACATGAAATTTTCATGTAAGGCTATATGTGAATATCAATGTTCTTGTTAGCAGTTACAATTTACATAGATTTTCAGAGAGAATAAGAGTATTAGAAAGTATCCTTAATGTGTAAATGTGTCACATTTTCTGATCTGAGAAATCTACTTTTTATAGCCTTTGAAACAGGATATAATATCACCCAATAATTATATGTATTCATACCTCTGAAAAATATTGATTTAGAGTTTCATCTATGAAGCAGTGCAGTACAGCTCTGTGGCTTGCATCAAGAATACTCAAGGATTCAGAAGTAAATGTGTGCCTGAATGCACTTATAACTGAATCATGTCTCTTGACATAGCCAAATGCATGCGTGAGGTTGCAAATAGTGCTGGTTTATCACTAGCTGCATGAATCAAATGAATGCCTGCATGATTTTAACAAACGGGTGGTAAAAATACTTGTTAGGAAAAAGTAGCCTATATCAGGATGTTTATAGAGAATAAATATATAAGTAAGCAAATTATGTGTATGTGTGAATGCGTGTGTGTGTGTGTGTGTGTTTGTGTAGCAAATTGGTATGTGAAGTAATTACTACCTGGGAAATTACAGGCCAATCACAAAACAAATGCCATTAGGACAGGATAGAAAAATATGCTATGTAAATTTAGAGGAATGGCACTGCAACATGAATAGGGGCAGATTTATTAAAAAGAAGAAATATTCCTCCAAATACACATTTCTTTCTAGACATAGTGATAAAGGTCTAATACTTTCAGTAGAATATATTAAAATGCATGAAGGTTTTATCTGTTCTAAGGAGATACTACTGGATTGAAATCAGTAAATGATAAAAATCACACCAGAGGTTTAAAAAACACACTTCTATGATGTGACATGTTGGAACTGAAAATGTTTAGGTAGAAGCTCAGGTTCCATGAGTTTTCTGTCACCATAACATAAAAAGTTGATTACAAAACAGAGGTAAATTGTTTTTAGAGAGTCTATTAATGATTTAGTTAGTTGACTTTGGCTCGAAAATGCTTGCACAGTGCTATATCACTTACCTAAACCCGGATACTGAAAAAAAAAAAATGGCTCTCCTAAGGATTATATATCTGCTTGCTTTAGATATTTCAATCACGGAACAGAAATCTAGGGTCTTATATATAGTACAAAGTGGGGTAACACGCAAGTGCCATATTTCTGCTGAGCAGATCATGCTGATAATTATCCTCAATAATTTGACATTACACAATTTTTAAATTTCAAAACCATACCTTTATACAATGTTTTATAAGTATTATCAAACCACCATTCTGTGAAGCAGGTAGATATTTCCTTCATTTTACATATGTGAGTAATCTGATCTCAAAGAGGTTAAGTGTTTGACTTCAGATCCAACAACCACTGTGTGGTTTACAGATAGACATTTCTTCTGTTCTCAGGCCCTGTCAGCATGACACTACAGAGCACCCTGTTCTAACAGGGAGTATGGAGTCCCAGGCATTCCCTGCTTCAGCTGCTGTCCATTGATCAGATAAGAGCATGACTTTAATTGATCTATATAGGAATTAAGATTTGTGAAGAGAGTAACAAAGTCATGGTTTTCTTTATTATTAACATTTTAGAGAATCTTCTAATATCCTTTGTATACCCAGTTTTGTTTGTAAAATGTACAACCTAGTACAGCAGAAAACAATGTTAGAATAGAACTGAAGACAACTCTAGCTGGACCAACAACATGCTAAATATTCTTGGGACATTCCTTAATTGGTTTAGCTTCAGCTAAATAGGTTTAGAAAAAGGCAAGTGCCAAGATACCATTTGACTATGAAGTAGTGTAATTAAAAACATATAGGAATTACTCCCCTGTCAAAATCTTCTAAAATAAGAAAACCCCAAAACATTAAGGTAAATGCCATAATTCATTAAAATTATTTTTAACTTTAGAAAGATTTCATGATACCAGTCTTCAGTCTTCTTGGGGGCACTGCAAAACTCAAACATTGTACTTTACATTACTACACCCATGATTAGAATTAACATGATAAAAATGCTCTTGGGTGAAGGCATGCAGAGTGACCAGAATCCCCTGGCCTGCTTTGACAGTAGCAGGCACACTTCCGTTCTAAACATCCTCAGCTTCTTCCTTGGTAGAATGATTCCACTGAAAAGGGAGCACTAAAACTGCTGAGGCTTAAGGCCACAGTTTCAAATACTGGTAACTTCTATAGCACAGGTGGAGAAAAGAAGGAAAATGACTAAATTATTTGCTTTCAGATTGGTTTAAAATTATCTGGAGAATGGCCATTGTACTTAACCCTTTCAGGAAAAATGAAGTATATCTTGGGGGAGAAGGCAGTGGCAGTGTGCAGAGTGGGAGATGTTGGTATCACAGTGCCGCCTAAGAGGAATCTCTTTCCATGCTTGGGGCCTTGAATTCCTGACCTTAAATGAAAACCACAAATACATGTGCAATCCAAGAAACAGCAATGCACATGCTGTTCAGTGAGGAAAGTGATAATTCATGCCACGTAAGGTAAAATATCCAATATAAAAACTATGCCATGTTCTCACATTTTTGTAAGAAAAAAAAAAAACAAGACCTGAAACGAATAAAAAGAATGTTGGCCAAAGACTGAATTTATAGCTGTAAAAAGAATGTCACTTTTCCTCATCACTTAAAGAATATCAATATCTTCTCTACTTAATAGACCTTTTCAATGGCACTTTACCGAACAACTATTATTTGAAAATCCCTTTAGAAAATTAGGTCATTTTTTTCTTTCACATCCTCATTCTGGATCCTATAAGACATGTTTTGTAGATAATAGGAAGAGTTCCAAAACTCACACTGACTTTTTATTTAATGAGAGATACATTTGATTTTCTCCTGCTACTTGAAGAGGAGATTTATTCCAACACTCTCTTTGATTCTGAACAAAAGTCAGCCCAGGCTCATTTTTAGAGATAAAAAATATCATTTATAAGAGAGCAAACCATCAAATCAGTGAACCACTCCAATACACATGAGTGTGGTTTGGGTCACCGTGCACCTTGCTTCCCCAGGAAGTGTGAAGAGCTGCATTGTGCCCGGGAATTTGGAGATGGAAAAAAGGAAGGACATTCCAGCAAATAGAAATCAGAGGGACTAGATCTTTTGCAAATAAAACAAATTTTTTAAGAAAAAAATACGTACTTCAGAAATGTCATGTTCCTTATCTATATATGAGACCTAAACTGACTTGAAATCTGAAGACAACATGGTTTTTGAATTTGTCATCTGTTCCCTAAAAAATAAAAATATATGTTACTGGGATTTTTTTTGTTTGTTTGTTTTAAGGGATGATTTAATGATTTCTCAAGGTCCACTTCTTAGTTTGTTTTGTGCTACTATAATACAATGCCACATATCAGGTAATATAAAGAAACTTATTTCTCATAGTTCTGGAAGTTCAGAAGTCTAAGATCAAGGTGCCGGCAGGTTGGGTGTCTGGTGAGAGTCCAGTCTCTGCTTTCCAGGTGCTGCCTTGAACATTGCATCCTCAGTACGGGAAGGATGCTGTGTTCTCACAGGGCAGAAGGTGCAAAAGGAAAAGGGATAAACTCTTTCCAGCGTGCCCTTTTATAAAAGTATCTAGTTCCACTCAGGTAGGCTCTACCCTCATGACTTCATCACCTCCTGAGGACCCCACCTCCTAACGCCACCACTATGTCCACTAAGTTTCTTTCTTTTCTTTCTTTTTTGTGACACGAAATCTTACTGTTGCCCAGGTTGGAGTGCAGTGGCACCATCTCGGCTCACTGCAACCTCCACCTCCCGGGTTCAAGCAATTCTCACGCCTCAGCCTCCCTAGTAGCTGGGACTACAGACGCACACCACCAGACTTGGCTAATTCTTGTATTTTTAGTAGAGACAGGGTTTTGCCATGTTTGCGAGGCTGGTCTCAAACTCCTGACCTCAGGTGATCCACCCTCGGCCTCCCAAAGTGCTGAGATGACAGGCATGAGCCACTGCACCCAGCTGTCCACTAAGTTTCAACATCTGAATTTAGGAAGGGACACATTTAAACCATAGCAGTCCATGTTTTAGTGACATCATTCTAATAATGTAACTATTAGTCACATATTTAGAAGCAACTCATGTAGCTTTATATAAGATAATTTTTAAAAAGGATCTGGTGACATATAGGAAATACATGATAAAAAGCCTGCAATATTTATATATGATATATCCCATTTTAATTTTGTGTGCCTTTATCTTAATGGGACGAAGATAAATATTACATATTTGTGAAATAGAAGTCCAAAGTGTACTTGAAAAATATAATTTAGAACTCGAAATTTGTTATAATTAGAGAATACAAAAAATACCGGATCACATTTATTTCAGTGAGATCGGGACGTGAGGAAGAAAAGTCCTCCATAAAAATTTACTTTTTGTAGATAACGTTTCAACAAACACTAATCAAATTTCATACAAAATCATATTTTCAGTTCACTTTTATAACCCGCCAGTGTTGTTCTGTCTTTCAATAAGAGGTAATTGGAAAAGGCACTATGCATTTTACAAATGTTTTCCCTTGGATTTCTGAAAAGGTGACTTTTTCAAAAAGTAAAAGCCAAAGCATTTCCAAGTCAGAAATCTCATATAATTAAAGCCTCCAGCTGCATGCATTTTTAATACCACAGACAACATAGTAATTGACATATGTGATTCTGGATCACACTTCAGATTTTAAATTATTTTAGTCTGCCGAAATGTGTTTAAGTGCACTAACCAGATATACTTTCAGTAATTCGGCTTTTAATGACTATCCTTCACTTCAGAGCTTTGATGTTAAAATAGTCTAAGAAATAATGTAATTTCCCCACATGCTGGTTGGGTTATAGTCAGATGTTTCTTAAATATTTCATGTAAGAACTCTCCCTGACCCCTACCACTGTGAAAATGTGAGGAGATTTTACTTAAAATAATTTTATATCTTGTAGTTCACTAAATTAACTGGAGTGATCAGGACCTCAACCAAAATTTATTGCTGAACCTAAAATAAGATCAAAGCAATAAATCAAAAGGATATAGCAGATGTAAAAATACAAATTATAAGGATAAGTTCAGAATAATTAATTCTGGCAAAATTGCACTGCAAATAGACCTTAGAAGGTGTAAAGCTCATAGTACATTAAAATCTAAAATTTTAAATAGGCCTCTGAACCCAGAAAAGACTACTAATTCCTACTTATTTGCTGTGAGGTGACTAGGCATACCACAGAGCTTTATTAACAATTGCAGTGTCTAATTTCTCTGTGTATTTCCTCTAGTACCTTAAGCTTCTTGCAAGTAGGCTGTTCAATGGGTAGCCACACGTATGAACATTCAAAAGATTCCAATCACCTGTCATGTGTATCAGCAAACATCCTGGCTTCTATACTGTTCTTACATTGTTTACACAAAATATATTTTTAAAAAATTTTCAAATCTGCACATCCTGCCCATGTATGCAGGAACTTAAAAATAATTTTTGAAAATAATTTTTAAAAATAAAAATAGGCTGTATTATGTCTCCTATAGTATTTAGTGAGAAGTAATGATGATTTCCAGTTAACATATATAGAAAACGAGGCTAAGATACATTAAAGAATTGGTTCTGCAGGAACAGAAAACCAGATACCGCATTTCTCACTTATAAGTGGGAGCTAAACATTGAGTACACATGGGAACAATACAAAGAAGGGAACAATAGGCACTGGGGTCTATATGAGGGTGGACGGTGGGAGGAGGGTGAGGACTGAAAAACTACCAATCAGGTATTATGCTGATTTCATGGGTGACAAAATGACGTGTACACCAAACCCCTGTGACTTGCAATTTACCCATGGAACAAACCGGCACATATACCCCTTCAACCTAAAATAAAATTTGGAAGGAAAAAGCTGATTCAAGTTTGCACAGTTAGTATTTCCGAACACGGTGGTTCAGCTTCAAGTTCAGTCTTTCCAACTGCACAACTGGAAGAGAGTGCTTCATACCTGCTCATGAAAAGCGGGAAAGAAGTCAGATAAAAATAGCAGGCCAGGTTCCTGGGAATCTGTAACAGGAGCCAAGAAACAGATCAATGAGAGTGCAAAATGATTGTAACTGTAAATGAACGCAAGAATCAGAAAGTATTTTGAAAAATGAATTATAAGAGTGTTACTCGCCAACAAAATAATGAAGAGACAGTAAAAGAAAGATGCAAAAAGATTATTTGGCTTAAAATTATGAAACATCAAGTGAGCATCAATAGAAAATTTAAGAAAAAAACAGGAGGGAGATAATGAGATTCTTGGATGTTTGTTATGCTATGACCTCTTAACTAAACTGTGGGTTCTTCATAAAAATATATATTTTTGTATTCCCAGGTAAAATTTTTTATTTTGAAATATATTTGATACAATAATTTGATTTTGATTTATTTTAGTTGATCATTAAATATTAAATATGAATATTAAAAGATGGAAATTGGCTTGGGGTTATATATATAAAGACACCAAGTAAAATGGTGGTTGCCAGAGCTGAGGGTAGGGAGAATGGGTAGGTATTGTTTAAAGGTTACAGATTTCAATGTGGGATAATGAAAAGACCTGGAGATGGATTGTGGTGATGGTTGAAAAGTAATAGTATAGGCCAGGCACGGTGGCTCAAGCCTGTAATCCCAGCACTTTGGGAGGCCGAGACGGGCGGATCACGAGGTCAGGAGATCGAGACCATCCTGGCTAACACGGTGAAACCTCATCTCTACTAAAAAAATGCAAAAACTAGCCGGGCGTGGTGGCGGGCGCCTGTAGTCTCAGCTACTTGGGAGGCTGAGGCAGGAGAATGGCGTGAACCCGGGAGGCGGAGCTTGCAGTGAGCTGAGATCCGGCCACTGCACTCCAGCCCGGGCGACAGAGCGAGACTCCGTCTCAACAACAACAACAACAACAACAACAAAATAGTATAAGTGTACTTAATGCCACCGAACTGTACATGTAAAAATTGTTACAATGTAAACTTTATGTTATGTATACCTTACAAAAAGGAAAAAGAAAGTCTGCTAGGGAATAGAATAAAGTAGAAATGGTAGAAGGCGTTGAACTGCAATGCGGTCACAACCAGGACCTCGGCAGACTCCACAGGGAGTGCCAGACCCCAGTGTCCATTCAGAACTCAGCCACCCTGAAGACAAGAGCAGAAATCTTTATATCATCCACATCAAGCAGACATCGGGTAGAAGCTGCTTTCCACACACCTTGATGAGGCCCCTCTATTCTTCAGAGGATGATTTCAATTCCAAGGTGGCGGACCTCGCTTACGTAATCAGCCAGCAACACTCCCAGCAGTTGGGGAACGAGTGCTTCAGTCTTAAGTGGGGTTTTGGCAACATATCATAGCATCCACTGTAGCCCACAGTCTAGATCCCTTATTCAACCCCCTGCCATACAATATCATTGCTCCCTCACTCGTAGTTGTCTCTCTCTCAGCTTTAAGAGCCATCCCAGATGCATGGTAGGATGGAACTCCTGTCCAACAGGTGGGGGCTTCCATACCAGTAACTTTCTTGACTTCTGACATAATCTCCACCCATCTTGACTAAGCACTCTCAGAATCCAGTTCTTTCCATATTCCCTCCTGTTGTTACATTTTGGCTAAGTTGTGCAGCTCCTTCAGTTCTAAAATGCATTATTAGTAGCATGAAGTAATAACATTTGTAATATTTCTGGTAACTTTTATAATGTTTACCTGTTTCTTAGTTGTCTTTCCAGACTTCTCTCCAACCTGGTTCTGCATAAAACACTACTAATTACTTGGTTAACCTTCAATAACTAAAGACTGCATCCTCTATGAGACAAAAAAATAAGAGTAACATTTTTCATAGTTTTATTGTGCACTTTATGCTGTATTTATTAATTACTGAGAGGCAAGTTTTATCTCTATTTTATAGGAGAGGACCCTGCAGCTCTAAGAGGTTAATTGACTTGAAAATGATAAATAACTAAGAAGTAATAGAGAAATAATTTGGCTATAAAATCTGTGTATTTAACAACTACTTTCTTTTTTATTATTATTATTATACTTTAAGTTCTAGGGTACATGTGCATAACGTGCAGGTTTGTTACATATGTATACTTGTGCCATGTTGGTGTGCTGCACCCATTAACTCGTCAGCACCCATCAACTCATCATTTACATCAGGTATAACTCCCAATGCAATCCTTCCCCCCTCCCCCCTCCCCATGATAGGCCCCGGTGTGTGATGTTCCCCTTCCTGAGTCCAAGTGATCTCATTGTTCAGTTCCCACCTATGAGTGAGAACATGCGGTGTTTGGTTTTCTGTTCTTGCGATAGTTTGCTGAGAATGATGGCTTCCAGCTGCATCCATGTCCCTACAAAGGACACAAACTCATCCTTTTTTATGGCTGCATAGTATTCCATGGTGTATATGTGCCACATTTTCTTAATCCAGTCTGTCACAGATGGACATTTGGGTTGATTCCAAGTCTTTGCTATTGTGAATAGTGCCAAAGGTAGAGGAAAAACTTACACTGGTCAGTAAGTTCTAGATTTAATAGTATAGGGGTAATGTGTGTGTGTGTTATCTGTATGTGTGTTTAAAATACATGCAGTCCCCAAGATTGTATTAATTTGCAAAACAGAAACTTAATCACTACAACTGAAATACAATCTGAAAAAATAATTTAAAGAATAATAGATAGGCTAGTACAGTATTTTAGATAATAACCATAAACTCTTTGAGAAATTCAGTTAAGTATGTGGTGCCAATGCACTTGATTTGAAAAGCTTTAAAGTGATGAGTTGGACCTGCATAAAGAGGAGCACATTCTAAAGTCACGCTTCATTTGGAAATATATGGGACAGGCATTCTATTTCCTACAACATAGGTTTGATGGTAAAAAATGGGTTAATTTTACAAAAGTCTTTGTAAAATAGGTTCAATAATGCTTACTCTTAGAATCATGCTTTGTTTAATCTGCAAATACTTATTTGAAGATAACAAGTAGTGACTGCCACAAATCAAATTTAATCTTTTTCAATCTTGTACATAGGACAGAAATGTTAGAAGTAAAATGCAATGAAGCAGCACAATCACTGGGGTCATTCAATAAAAGTATAGAACTGAGGCTGCAATCTTTTGAAAGGGATTTTAGAGTAACGCCCTTTTATCTAGAAATTTATACCTCAATTGTTTTAATATAACAGATAATAACAGTAAGTAAGAGTTCTAAATAGAATATGTGTTAATACCATTTTAGAGTATTTGGAAGAGAAATATTTTATTAAATGACCTATAAGTGTTTTGTTTCATTTTTTGGTTCTTAATATCTACTGTATTGCAGAAATGAAATTAGTCAGAAAAGAAAGTAAATAGAATGGATTCAAACCTTCCCACTGATGAATACCAAGTTGAATATTACCATTGGTAAAAAGAAGTCATCTGTATTAAGATCCTTTATGTACATTCATTTCTGTTTTATACTACAAGCATGCACCTTTTCCAAATGTTACTTCTGTCCTAAAAAAAGAAATCAGTCTCAATGTAACATTAAAAATCAGTCTAATGCTCACTTCACATTTCAAATATAGATGTACCTAGTTATAATTTTATCAATAATGGAAAAAGAAAGTGAATTGTACTACACTGGAAAATTTCCAAACTGTGCAGTTGGCATTATAGCAAAAACTTATAAATGTGGCTTGTGTTCCTGACAGGAAAGGAAGGACATGTATAAAGAACCTTGAGCAAAAATAGGGCATGCAGCACCTTGTTCATGCTGAATGTGCATATCTCCACCAAGCAACAGACAAGCTATTATAAGTTTATTGTTTCAGGATATAAGCCTATTATACCCTGCAAATGAAGATACTGACATGCTGCTGTATTGGTTGAAAAGATTAACATTCACAAAGAACAGCACCAAGTGTGCCAAATTAAATATACTAAAATACTAAAGCTTACCATTCAATATGCCCTTCACTGTAAATGTGCATACAGTGTAGTTTCAATGGCCTCTGTGGCCCTGTTAATAATGTAGTGGCATGTCAGTGTTGGAGATGTAATTTATATCTTTGCTATTTGGCAATAAACCATAGCAGGGTGTATTTTTCTAAACCATTAATAAGTATGTATGGCATTGATGAAACAGTGAAGGAGAATATGTTTAGAAGCCTGTTTGTTTGTATTTTAGTCACTCATGCCCTGGAAAACCTTATTATACTTAGGAAACTCTATTTAAAATACTTCATTAATATATTTTTTAATTGTAAATACATAGCAAATTTTTAAAAATGTATCTCCAATCCCGATAGCATTTTTGCACTCGTTTTCATTTAAAGTTTTATTTAGTCACACTTTCCCTTTGTTTAAAAGAACTAGTCTCCTTTTATATATCAATGGTTGATTGATTCCATGGAAACGAGTTATATCTCTTCCAGCTTTTTCAAATATGTTAACTATTGCCAGCAATACCAAACCCACAGGCTTGTTGTGAGAATCAAAGCAATATTTTAAAGCATATATCATAATGTGTAACACATAAGAGGAAAAGCATGTTAAATAATAATGCTTATGACAATAATAATTATCGCTACCTCACATTAGCACCACATACTCACCTGGGATTTAGAAAAAATATACTTCAGAGCATCAGACACATTCTCTAGGCTCTAGAAGACATCCATTGACTTGCTCAACCCCTCTCCCGTGCCCCCGTGATGACAATCTGTCATTCTAGATGACCGCATTGTTTTCTCTCCTAAGAAAAGAAAATTCAACAGCTTGTTTCGCTTTCTCTGCCAGGAATGCACAAAAGCCCAATAGGTTCGCCCTCACTACCTTGATGAATAACACAGAGCATAATAAAATCAGGTTTTCTGGCTCACATGTAAAAGGAACATGCATGCTACCTGTAGCTATGGCCAGACTGTGTGTGTGTGTGTTTTTGCAGGTAGATTTCTACTTGTAGTACAGAATTCTTTGCTTTTAAATACAAGGAGGCAGTTACCCCACTGCTTACATGCACATCCATACCAAAGGTCATATTTGTATATTTATTCAACATGATGACTTATCTTAGTAAAACTTTATATTTAGTCTTTTTAGAGTCACAGTGTTAACGGACTTCAAGTGGGCTATTCAAAAAGGTTAGGAAGTAAGTTAACTGACTTGGTAAAACATTTGGACCCAAAAGTTTTTGTAACTGCTCATTATAAGATGAAAAATATGAGAAAATAAAGTAGAAGGGAGAAAATTATGGTTATCATTTGGAAGGGACTGTGGTTTCAGCTTCCCAGGCTAGCAACAGAACCGAAAAGGATGAGACTCAACATTCCCACAGAAATACAAGCAAGGGATGACTCACATCATGCTTTTGGGTTCTTATTCTTTCTATTCATAATTGTTAAACATTTCTCTGAGAAAATGCAACATAAAGACTGTATAGCCAACATACTGTTTTTTTTCCCCTTCTATTTAGAAGAGCAGGGGAGAGAGACAACATAAAAATTTTAAAAGTAAAATCCTGGAACTCAGCCTCTGTGATAAGACACACATAAGCGTTCTTTCATTTGGTGGCTTTAAAGTCTGACTCTGCTTGAAAATCTCAATATATGCAAGTATGTATCTTAAAGGGATTAATTCTTTATTGGCTTTGAGTGGCATTTGTAAAGAATGGTTTGCATTTTTAAAATAAAATCATCTGTGTAAATGTAACTATAATGCTAGGAAAAGCATATTATAAAAGCTAGGTGTTAGAATAAGAGAAGTGATAAAATAATGTGACACAAAGAGTCATGGTTTTGAGCTGCATAAGTGAGCAGTGGCCACATGTGAGAGTCTTTATACATTTATTCATTCATGCATACAGTAAGCAGAAACGGAGTGTTCATTGTATGGGTCACTCTTGTGGGTGCTAGAGAGACAGCAGCAAACAACATAGAGAAAATCTATGACATCACAGATTTCACAGTCTGGTGGAATCTGTAAAAACTGAAGGCAAGTTTTTGTTTCCCATCTAATTCACAGAACTTTAAATTCCATTTTCAATAATCACTGATTATTTTCATCTGAAAATAATACATGACAGTTGATGAATGTCAAAGGGCTAGAGTTAAAAATAAGAAAATTAATGTAAGAAGCCAGATTATGCATTGTAAATAATTCTTTAAAACACTTTGCAAATTTTTTTTTTTTTTTTTTTTTTTTGAGACGGAGTCTCACTTTTGCCAAGGCTGGAGTGCAATGGTGCAATCTCAGTTTACTGCAACCTCCGCCACCTGAGTTCAAGCAATTCTCCTGCCTCAGCCTCCCAAGTACCTGGGAGTACGGGCACCCACCATCACGCCTGGGTAATTTTTGTATTTTTAGTAGAGACAGGGTTTCAACATGTTGGCCAGGCTGATCTTGAACTCCTTACCTCAGGTGATCTGCCCACCTCAGCCTCCAAAGTGCTGGGATTACAGGTGTGAGCCACCATGCCTGGCTGAAACATCTATTCTTTACTGTAGGCTATTTTTATACAAGTGCTCTGATTTATGCCCATGTACTATTACAAAGCACTAAAATGATTGAAAACTGAAGAATTTCTCAGTTTGGTGAACTTGCACATCTCTCAAAGCAAAATAAAAAACTATTTTGGAAAGTTTCAAATAATTGGTTAAGTTGGAGACTCAATGCCTACCTACCTTGCTTTGTATCAATGAAGTTACCCATATTTTAAGAAAGAAATTTTGTTAGTTTACTTTTTTATGGGCCATATAGGTTAACATTGTTTTTGAAAAATACTGGCAAACTGAATCATTTTGGTGGGCTTCACTATAAAAGCTAAAAGTAATTTTTCTTTATAAGATATAAGATGGTACTAGGACTTTTATTATATTTATATTTTAACAATTCTGATCAACAGCCATAAAGAGTAGAATTAAATTTTTTTAAAAATGTTCAGGCCGGGCACGGTGGCTCACGTCTGTAATCCCAGCACTTTGGGAGGCCAAGGCAGGTAGACCACTAGGTCAGGAGATCGAGACCATCCTGGCTAACACAGTGAAACCCTGTCTCTACTAAAAATACAAAAAATTAGCCGGGCGTGGTGGCGGGCGCCTGTGATCCCAGCTACTTGGGAGGCTGAGGCAGGAGAATGGCGTGAACCCAGGAATCAGAACTTGCAGTGAACTAAGATCCGGCCACTGCACTCCAGCCTGGGCGACAGAGCGAGACTCTGTCTCAAAAAAAAAATAAATAAGTAAAAGTTTATATGACTATTGTTATGTATTATTTACAAGATTTACTTTCTGGAGTTATATTTTTTAATCAAATGCCAGAACAAAAATATACTTACAAATATTAATATAAAATTAAATCTTAGTGTTTTATACATATTATAATAGCTTTGTAAACAAATATGAGTTTCTCTTCACAAAGATTCTGGGATCACTAGAAATCTTGCCAGAAGAGCCACTTCCTCTCAAGTTTGTCTTGATGAGTCTTAAGTATCATGTAATCTGAGCAAGAAGTGGTTACAGAATTTGCTACATCCACATGGCAGAGGGCTCTCTAGACCCTGCATCCTGACTGACAGACCCTGGAGCTCTGAACAACTACTGAGATCTGGCGGATCCATCTATAAGATCCAGTTTGGTAATTATGTCATTCTAGCTGTAAACTGATTCCATTTTAAAACAAACAATAATAATGAGAGGTACATTATCTAACCATCTGGAAGAATTTATTGACATAAGAAATCTGGAGGCAGTAATTAAACTTGGAACAAAATAGATATAAAATTTGTGATCTGAAAATTAATTTTTGAGTAGTAAAGTGATGTTAATTATTAAATCTGTAATTTCTGTGTTAAATCTCAATTTCACCCTTGCTTCCCCCACTGAAGACCATTGTGTATTATTATTATTATTATTATTATTATTATTATTATTATTTGAGATGGAGTCTCGCTCTGCCGCCCAGGCTGGAGTGCAGTGGCCGGATCTCAGCTCACTGCAAGCTCCGCCTCCCGGGTCGACGCCATTCTCCTGCCTCAGCCTCCCAAGTAGCTGGGACTATAGGCACCCGCCACCTCGCCCGGCTATTTTTTTGTATTTTTTAGTAGAGACGGGCTTTCACCGTGTTAGCCAGGATGGTCTCGATCTTCTGACCTCGTGATCCGCCCGTCTCGGCCTCCCAAAGTGCTGGGATTACAGGCTTGAGCCACCGCGCCCGGCCCATTGTGCATTATTAACATGAACCTAGTCATTCCATGTATTATCAAACAACAATCTAAAGAGTATTATCTGTTACAATAGTCATTAACCCATTGTGCTTTAGGCATTACACTTGAATATCTCATTTCACTACTTAACAAGTCTACCACCTGAGCCTTGTATAAAGAAGGCAGGGGAAAAAGGTTTTGACAATCTTTAAAAGCTTTACCATAATTATTAGATTTATTTTTAGTATGTTAACATTATTATTTATAAATTACAATTTAGAAAATTTTTCACAATATACCATGAACACCTTTAGGTATACCCTTCTATCCCAGATCAAATAAAATTTAAATATACTCCTTTGTGAAATACTCCTTGTAAAAACGATTGTAATTATCTTCCTGAAATGGAAGAGGCCACTAATAACGTTGTTTATATCCTTGGTGGAGAGCCAACTCTGAGGTTCTCACACTAACCAGGCCTCTCAAAGGAAGACAAAGTGGTACCACGTGATTAAGAATTCATGGTCCTCGGGTGAAGCAGGAGACACATTTCCTCTACAAGAAAGTCTCTCCAAATTAAGCCTCTTATGCCTGCAAATTATGATCAAGTAAGTTTTTTCATCCAGCAAAGCAAGTATTCAACACTAAAGGAGAAATAAATGCACTTTCAGAAAAATAAAAACTGATCCATCAACATGGCAAAACAATTTCGGTGAAGGAACCTACAAAGGTGTACTTCAGGAAAAAGGAAAATAAGCTTATAAAGAAGCTGAGATGGAAGAAGAGTTAACAAAAATAAAATTGTTTAACATACAGGTAAATCTAAAACATTTTCTCATAATAATCATGTGTGCTACATGGAATTAAGAAAAAGAAAAAACTAAAATACAAGATCAAAATAGCATATTTGCATGCCTTGATCCATAGCTGTAGAATTAAAATATATTTAAGTTATAAAAAGATATTAATAATACATAAATGCAGTGCAAAAAAAATTTAAGAACATGTCCCTTTGGAAAAAATACACCAATAACATTCTCCCTTAAGATACATTTTCTTAGGCATATTTTTTCTATGTCATATTCTCAAGAATAAACTATGGAGAATAGGGGTTTTTTTCTTGTTGTTTTTGGTTTGGTTGTTGCTATTAGTCTTTCTCACCCCTCTCAGCAATCCTCACGCTATTTCTACAAAATGTGCGTTGGATTTTACATGGTGCCCTTTTCTAACTTTATGAATTGCTTTTCTCTGTAAAGAAGATCACAGGTCCAACAAACACAATGTCTCATTCCAGTTAGTGCGGCCCTTGCAGGGAGGGATCAGTTTTATCTTCCAGATCAGCAGGACAAATAGGAATAGAACTAGCTTTGTATTGTCTGAGCAATATTACTAGATAGCTTTGCATTGCCAAAATATTACTGTTTAAAATAACTTTCTTAGATTTCTGTCTTAACATCAGTTACTTAAGACTTCACACCAAAATTGAAAATTGCACTATTGTAAACGATTTAACAAAGAAAAACACTATATGTATATATGCACACACATATGTATACACATATATACATGTATCTTTTATGCACATATATGTATATTTTGTGCACACATGCATATGTATATACATATACATATGTATATGTGTAATATACACATACATGTAATATGTGTACATATACATATACATGTAATACGTGTATAAACATATACATATATAGACATATACACATATATGTGCATTTGTAATTTCCAGAGTATTTTATGCACATATGTTGTTTACAGTTTTTAATCATTAGAATGAGGCATGAGAACAATGGTATCAATATGATTTCATTCTATCATCTTTCCAAATATTATGAAATTTTGATTTATGAGCAAATTGTGATGTGGATTCTTCTAGTAATCACAAATGGTATCTTAGATATTTAGACTCAGGCCCCAATTGACAATGAATGTCAGTTATCCAAGTAAATTCTGAGCCTACAAAGGTTGAGGTTTTGAACATAGCTGGGCATATCAGTTTGAGAGAATGGAGACTGAGAGATTACCTTGGAGAGTGTTGTTGCTGTGTGTGCTGAGTTCCAACATTCTCTCCAAATGTGGATGACTGGAAAGATGCTACCTGCTTAAGCCTAGAGAAAGGTGACTCACAAAAGTCACCTTGATCTGTGTTTCATGTAGTTTGAAGGTGAGCCATCAAGAAGAAAGAAATTCTGCCAAAATTCTTTGGTAGGAAATTCACTGTTAGACTCTGTCAAGATAAATGATAGGTAAATGTTTCTTATAGATCAGATAATTTGTCATGTAGGGAAGTGTCAGCCTGTAGTCAGTGTGAGTCCTGCTCAAGAGTATCATATGTGTATACAGTGAGACTCAAAGAGTTTTTCCATGAATGGGGCCCCTGAAAAATCAGATTCTTACAGGGAGTAGTACTCAGGGGAAGGGTGATTGTAGCCCACGTCATAGCAGAGAGTCCAAGCAGAGGCGCCTCAGTGACACCACGAAACCTTAAAATAAGCTAGTAACTAGCAAAAGCCCATGCTAAAAACCTGCCAGACATAGTGAACGCAGATCCACTCTAGAGCAGCACCCCTGTGTGAAAGTCTACCCTCGGACTATGGCCTTTCTGTATTTCAATTTGAGAGGCTTTGCAAAAAGTCCAATGGAAAAGAGAGAACAAGCGGGTCATGCCTAGTCACAGGCAACAGCCTGCCTGAAGCCAGTCTTATATGTCACAGTGAAGATTTAAATCCAATGCAGAGCTATACATATTGTAAAGTGAGGGCATTCTAATAGTATTTATGACACAGCACTCTCCAAGAGTGAACAGAAGAGTCATAGGCCTACCCAGATTTTCTTTTAGTGGCCAAAAAAAGAAAAGAAAAGAAAAAGAAAAATCTTTCCTCTTTGAATAATGTTAAATGGTCCATAGGGACAAATAATGAGCAGATATATTAAAAGAATTTCACATGACATGTCTGCTCACTGTTTAGGCGCCATTTGCATGAAGGAATTATGTCTTCTGCTTAAAGTAAGGTAGAACAAACATTAGACCAACTTATTTAGCCTATGAAGATAGAATGAAACAAGAAAAAAAAACAAACATAGAATCTTTTTTCATGTTGTCCTTCTCAGTATTACCATCTGGCAGCTATCCTGTGACAATTACTGTAGGAACAAGTGGCTCTTATCCCAGCAGTCATTGAAGCCCACAATGGGTATTTAGAAGAAAGAGAATCTCCAATCATATGTAACACAGATGTCAGAAATGTAGACTGGTTGGATGGAGCTTTGTTTTTTTTTTTTCTCCAAAATTCGCAAGGCAAACAACACATTTTGCTCACTCTTCACTTTTGAGCACAATGATTAATCTAAATCAGTGTTTCTGTACCTCAGCACTGTTGACATTGTGAGCCAGATACTACAAGACTGCCCTGTGCCTTGTAGGGCATGTAGCAGCATCCCTGGCCTTTATATACTAGATTCTGGCACCAGCCTGCAATTGTGACAACTAAAATATTGCCAGACATTGCCAAGTGTCTCCCACACAGTACAACTGCCCCTCTCCCTCACCAACCTTAGAACCACTGGTCTAAAAATTCAGATCGCATATCAAAGTCTTGATTGGCAATCAAATTCTAACATACTTTACTTCACTTAGCATCTTTTAAAAACTCATGATAATTCAACACAAAATGACATTGCTTGGTAAATCCCAGTTGGAAAGAACTGATACATTAGAGGAATGTTGAAAATCAAGAGATTTTGTTTCACTGAGACTACCAGGACTCTTAAAAGGCGGAGTAGTCTTTATCGTACTATTAAAATGTGCTGGATATGTTGATTACCTTGATTGTGGTGATGATATGATGGGTGTTTGTGTATGTTAAAACTCATCAAATTGTACATATTGAATATGTGCAGTTCTTTGTATATCAGTTATAACCCCATGAAGCTGTTAATTTAACAGTTTTATTAAAAGTGTCATGAAATTTGAAAAACACAGAATTACTTTCATAAACACATATTTCATTGAGTATTTAACACACTAAAAGCAGGTAAATGGTGCTAATCCTAGCATAAATTTAGCAGAGTCAGGCATCTATCACCCCCAGATTACTTGAATGTCACTATAAATGACACCAGTCCTTCCTGCCACAATGCATTTTAGTTTCTTTAGATGCAGCCATAACAAAATCAATCTCTTAGGACAGTCTGTTTTATTATCACTTTATAAAAATGATTTAGGTTACTAAATATTAATAATCCCAATAATTTTATGAAAAAATGACTTAAATATACCTTGATTCAAATTGAATAAGCATGGTTCTAATTTGCATGACCTTTTAACAATATTCAGATCATGTTTTATACTTTGTGATATTTTAAACAAAATTAAACTTTTTAACTATAAAAATAACTGAATGTGTAGATTTTTTTAACACCTAAAATGGAAATGGGAAGTGTCAAGTTTTCTCCCAATTAGGCACCTGTTCTTGAGGACGTTTTTGTTCCTTATATCATAGTCATGATTATTCTATAAATTAGAAGAAAAAAACAGAATAGAAAGGGTATAGATCTAATAGTATATCATTATACCAATCCATTTTTAATCAAGAGAGACAGCCACTGTTTTTATAGGTAATTTCTAATAAAAGAAAAATAGCTCAATGTTTAATGAGAAATATTTTAAGGGATCCTGGTTTATTGAAAAATTATTTTAAACTAGGAAGAAACATTTAATATAATTTTATTTACATTAAGTGCACATTTTCTTTTCCAAACTCGATTTCCTCAAGTGAGGTCAAATATATTAAGATATTAAGTCATGTATCAGGTCAGCAAATGGTAAAGGCACAGTTAGTGCACGTACTGTACATTCCTGCATTCTTAATTGCTAACGTGAGTGTGAATAAGGGTTTAAAGTTGTGTGTAATGTGTATCTTTTTCTTTGAATAAGAACACAGTGATACAAACAAAAGGCAGGACAGTGATGTCTCTCCATGATGGAGATATATTCTGAAAAATGCATTGTTAGGAGATTTTGTCAATGTGGAAACATCATAGAATGTACTTACACAAACCTAGATGGTATAGACTACTACACACCTAGGCTATGTGGTATAGCATATTGCTTCTAGTCTACAAGCCTATACAGCATGAACTCTGGTAAATACTTATGTAACTAAACATAGAAAAGGTACAGAAAACATACAGTATTACAATCTTATATAGGTGGGCTGTCATTGACCAAATCACCTAATAAGGCACATGGTGTATATAAAGTTGTATCTTGATGGTCTTTAAAATTCTAATCTACAGCATCCGAGGAATAATTAAGTTACTAACAAAAAGTGATCTTATATAAAACTTTATTTTAAATTAAAAATGTTCAAACTCTCAATATCTGCTTTCATGGGTCAGAAAACTGACCCCTCACTCTCCCATAAAAAATGAACACTGGCCAGGCGTGTTGGCTCTCACCTGTAATCCCGGCACTTTGGGAAGCCAAGGTGGGTGGATTGCTTGAGCTCAGGAGTTTGAGAATGCTGTGGGCAATATGGAAAAACCCTTTTTCTACTAAAAAGACAAAAAATAGCCAGGCGTGGTGGCTTATACCTGTAGTCCCAATTACTTGGGAGGCTGAGGTGGAAGGATGCCTTGAGCCCAGGAGGCAGAGGTTGCAGTGAGCCATGCACTCCAGCTTGACCCTGTATAAAAAAAAAGAAAGAAAGAAAAAGAAAAGAATAATTTACTGAGACCCTTAGAGTTAAACTGACTTTAATAAGATCTTATTAAAGTCCGTTTTAGCCAGGACTAGAAAGAATTCAGTTATTTGCTTTCTTCAAATGATTTCCCTAGAATCACTGTGCTGAATATGGTATTTTGAATGGACAGAATGCTCAGTCACTTTAATAAAAAAGAAACTTGAAAGACGTGCATTATGATGTGTACTAAAGTACAGGAGTAAACTGGAGGGGACATCAAACATTCACGGTTTATTTCTATGAGGTAATGTCTCTTGGCACACTTATTATATACTTTTTTTTGAAACAGCTGATAAGTCTTCCAGTTCTTATGAACCTCACCTAAATATTCGACATGGAAAGTAAATGAATGGCCAATGAATATGCAGTAATCGTATTTTTAGATGCTTTTGTTATTTGGTGGCATACACCAACATACAATGGATTACTGTGTAAATTAATAGAGAAGTCATTTAAAGGTAGAACAGATAATAAAGTGGTAAAGGGTGAAGTAAAAGAGAATACAGTTCTGTATGAAACATTGTCATGGCAATGCAACAAAAGGACAATAGAATAAGCTAAACTCACTTTCATTAAGCTCGTACAAAATTGTGTCACCAGACAAAGGCAGTGTTACAGACAAAAATTCAGGCTTAAATTAGACAATCACCATTCACCTCTGTGACAAGACTTAAAGCTTATTTAATAAATTTGCAATGAAATATTTATGAACGGATACAATTCTAATTAACTGAGAGACATTTTACAAAGGAAAACTAATAACAGCTTCTAGACCACACTTTTTCTATTCAACACTAAAATAATACTAGAGAGAGTCCATTTTTATTTGGGAGAAAATATAATAGATGTTCAGCAATACCATAACTGACATAATCTAATGAGGAAAATGACCCATGGCCTTTTTCTTTAATCAAAATAATTGGTATGTTATTTTAGGCTTACTAGAACCAGACTCAAAAACACTTAACTTCTGACTTGAAAACACACTGTGTGAGAAAGAAATGGTTTTAGAGACTAGAAATGGAATTGGAAAAATATGATACAATTTTCACCATAATATCACCAGTTAACTATGGCCAGATCACACTAAACAAATTTTGCCCCATCTAATTACAGTGCTTGCTTATAATATAGAAACCAGACTATACAGAAAAAAAATTTAAATATAGAAAAAAGTGTTAAATTTGCCAGGCGTGGTGGCAGGCACTTGTAATCCCAGCTACGCGGGAGGCTGAGGCACGAGAATTGCTTGAACCCTGGAGGTGGAGGTTGCAGTGAGCCAAGAGCCATGGGCGAAAGAGCGAGACTCCATCTAAAAAAAAAAAAAAAAAGGAAATAAAGCACAAAAGAAAAAAGTTTTGTTTGTGTTAGTCCCAGTAAGAGTTGTTCTCACAGAAGGAAAACTGTGATTGAACATTTTGCAAATAAAATCAGGGAAGTACAAATATTGTAGTCTCCTTACTGAGAAGGTTGCATCACTTTTCCTGGTTTGATGCCTTCCACAGGCACTAAGAAATCAGATCCTATTTCTGGGCTTTTGGCTGCTAAGGTCTCAGCACCACCAGGAGTGACCCTATTGGTCAGGATGGAATATAATCACTTGCTATCTTTCCCCAGTGTTTCCTCATCCAGCAACAGGAACCATTCATGCACTCCTTGTCTAGAATTCCCTGGCCTCTTTAATTCACATCATGTTTTCCTGTCTTGTCAGGGAAATTGACAAAAACAAATTTTTTAAAAATTAGTAAGTGATTGTGGTGATGAGTGAGTATAACGTGTGCATACTCTTTTGCCAGGAAGACTTCTTAGGGGAGATGATTTTGATAAGAAATCTGAATAAAGGGAAGAAGAGAGTCCTATGAATATCTGCAGGGAAACAGTCTACACAGAAACAGTATTAAATCCAAGGACTCTGAGGCCCGAGCTTGTCTAGTGTAGCAAGGAACATTAAGGAGTCCAGCATGGCTGCGTTGAAATAAACAATTGAAAAGGAAGTAGTAGAAATGAAAGGAATAACAGGAATAGGATAAGGGAAATTTGTAACAGCAAGTTATACAGTCATATAGGCTATTGTGAATTTGGATTATATTCTGCATGTCAAAGGAAGTTCCTGGAAGATTTTTAAGGAGAGAAGTGGCATTCTATAACTTTTCCATAAAGGAATCTCTCAGTTCTAGATGGAGAAAATATAATAGAGGAAGCAAGTGTGTATCAGATCAGTCAGGGGGTTGCAATAGGCCAGGTGACAGAGATGATGATGACTGGGGCTACTGATAGAAATGGGAAGACAGACGTGGTAGAAATCCCAACATAGTTCGAAAACAGGACAAGATTTATTGCTGGGAGAAGTTTGTGGAAAACCATTCTTCTACTAAGTTTCAGAGCTGAAATTAAAGCTGTTTCCCTCAGACCTGAGACCTATGTTCCTTCCACAATTCAGTGGCTTCCAACCCAGGGTGATCATTATCATCACATAGCAATACTCATGAATCATCAATTTCTAACTCCTGTCTCAATCCTATGGAATCACAGTATGTGGCAAAAGGGGTTGGGAAACTTTTTTTTCCTAATATGCAACCATG
The DNA here is from genome assembly GCF_009764315.1 of Trachypithecus francoisi. Classification (NCBI taxonomy): domain Eukaryota; kingdom Metazoa; phylum Chordata; class Mammalia; order Primates; family Cercopithecidae; genus Trachypithecus; species Trachypithecus francoisi. Next base: position 171,646,349 of record NW_022681454.1, on the reverse strand, counting down.
TTTGCCTCCCACCTCATAAACCATGCAGTGATAAGTACGATGAATGTGCGTATAGGTACAGCCTTAGCATTATAGAAAAATTACTGTGTTTGGGGAACGTGCCAAAAATTCCTGTGTCAGAGAATATTTCACAAAAGGAAAATGTAAGCAAGGCTTTGAAGCACAAATTGTAGTTTCTCAATGAAGAATGGATCTAAAGAAGTATATTTCAGATGGAAATCACAGAAAGAATAACCTTACACTCTGAATGGGGCAATTTTCTCTTTCAGCCTGGAACAAAGGAGAGAAAAATGAACGTGGGAAAATAATACATTTGTTTATAAAGATAAAGATAGATATTAAAGCAAGTTTAAATCTGCTGGTCTCAAATATCTCTGTAAAATAGGATATGAAGTTGTTGACAATGAAGATTATAATGGATATTGGGTAAGATGTTTGAACAGCGAAGTTTTTGAGTCATGGCAGAGCAGAAATGAGAAAGTGACCAAAAAAAAGGAAAGAACCCAGATGAAATTTCTGATAGTGCTTTGTAGTATAAATACATAGGGTAAATTAGATATTCATCTAGCCAGCTGCGTGATTTTCTCTGTTGTACTCAGCAGCCTGGCATATGAACAAGCGGTATTGAGAATTGATCCAAATTTAAGAATTTGTGGGTTTTAGAGGTGAAACATTCTAGGTAAAAACAATTAATTTAATTCTATCTAAAAACAAATAAATTGCTTAAGCAATTTAATTAATTTTGTGAATGCCAACTTCCTTATCTGCACAAATGATCTAAACCTCAATTTATGCCATGAGGATTAAATTAATAAACTAATTGGATTATTGTTGGTAAACGGTAGAAATCTAGAACTGGCAACCATTATTACTATTGTTGATGCTATGAAAGTATGTTAACTGGAATAAAGATAAATTATCAGAGTTCAGAAGACCAAGAATTATGAAGATAGATTTTTGAATATTTTTATGTAGAATCCTTGAAATACCAAAAATAACAGCAGGGAGCGTCATTGGTGAATTTGGAAAACTGACATGAACAAAAAAGCTAACCTATATTTGTATCTTTCCAACCTGTTGGGATCATTTTACATCACGATCCTGCCACCTAAATAATGTGTTTGCTAGAACTTCTGGCTTTAAATCATTCATAATTTCCTTTGATTTACATTTTGTATGAGTGCAGTGATCTGATGTAAGATGTTCACAAGGGTGAAGGATCAAACAAGGAGGGTTGTTGAAAACATTTTTGTTTGTTTTTCCCTTCCCCTACCTCCTCTTCACTCTCTGGTGCATTTTCAGTAGGTCTCCTATCCCCAAACTCCACTGAAACTGCTCTTTACAGGAGTCACTAGTGACTATGTAGCCAAATCCAAATGACCAATTGGATTTCTCACTTTCTTGATCTTTCAGCATTGCCCAAGTCAACCACTACTTCTTGAGACCCTTCTTCTCACTCTCCAGGTTTTCCCCTACATCTCAGGCTTCTCTGTCAAATTCACACATTATAAATGCAGCAAACACTAAATGGTTACCTGGCAAATCATTTCCATCCTTGGACTCCTTAAGTAATTATAAGAAACATGATTTATTCCTATGTATATGGCTATTTCTATCCCTTTCAAGATAGAGAAAATGTGAGTCTTAGTCTTGCTCCTCTTATGTGACCATTTTTAAGTTTTTCCGAGTATATGTGGACCTTTCTTTCCATGCAGTTTCTCCTTGGAGAGAAAGTGATCATCACCCAGGGATCATTAAGCATCATTTGTGGACTGACCTTCTCTAAATGTCTGTGCCCAGACTGTCTGCATCAAACTCTAGACTCACCAGTCCAAAGGTGAATCACATGTAGGTTAGACTTGTGTTAGAAACAAACAAGCCAACAAATGAAACACATTTAAGCTTTTATGTCAAACCCATCTTTTCTAACTTGAGTTTATGCTTCTAAGCTTGCTTTAAATCAGTTATATATGATAAATTTATAAATTATAAATTATGTAATTCCATGAAGCCTCCAGACTATAATACCTTTAAAACACGGACATAATCATTTGCTTAAAACCTGTAAATAGCTTCCCATTGGATGTAAGATAAAGTCTAAACTCCCCAGGGACCCAGGGATTTCTCCACTACTTCCTTGATTTTTGGTTTGAACAGTTTCCTGTTGTACTCTTTTGAAAGGAGTGATGCCAGGAGATCTTCTGTTTTACCATTTTGTGGACATCACTCTTAAACTCTGTATAATATTTGATTACAATAATATTTATACTAAATTTTTACGGATAAAGTTTTACAGTGAAATCTCCAACTCAAAGGGGGAAATTATATCAAATATTGTACATGTACAGTTGAAAATTGAACTCAGTTTGGAATCTTCAAGCAAAATCACAATATAGTTTTTGATTTATAGAAACAGTGTAATTATAAAACATCCAGTGAACGTAGCTTTTCTTTCAAAATGGCAGAAAAAGGATCCGTTTGATTATAATAATCTATTCTGCCATTGGAATTTATTTTTTAATATAATTATTTTTCCAATATTTAAAATTGGTTTTGTAATTAATGTAACACTTTTGAAATAGGCAATGATACTTCTCTGAAATGTTTGTGTATTATAAACAGCTATGAAATAGATCATTTTGTTTTTGCTGCAGATTTTTGTTTTTGTAACAGATAAGATCTTAATACATTTTAAAAAATTAGTTTATAAAATTGTAAAATAATATACTCAAAATATGTTTGTGACCTTCAAAACTATTTTCCAAGGAGACTTTTAAAATCAACTTGTTGTAAATTAACTTTTCTTAAGTAAAAATATTTTTCCGAAAATAACACATTATTCTTGCCACAGTGGGACATTGTTAAGCTGTCAGTCATTGCCCACTGTATAACTAAAATTACATGTGAAAAATATTCATATAGTAATTTCATGTTTTTTTCTTGAACAAAGAAAATCTGATTGATTGCAATCATTTACACAGCCAGACAAGAAGAATATTTTAAAAAATTCAAATGTATCATTTCAGGCTTCTATCTACAAAGCTTTGAGAAGTGAACTAAAATGAGAAATCCCTTACTCTTTCTAGATTGCATAAAGCAGCTGTGAATTCAGATTCAACACTTCATCTTTCATTTTGATGTGGATTCTTTTGATCCCAGAAAGAAATATATTTATAATTTCCAAAAGAACTGTCTCCGAGGTAAGTGGCATCCAAATGTTGTTCTTCAGAGATTAAAAAAAAAAAAAAAAAAAAAAATACAATGTCAGTGGTATTTGGCGGTAGATTGATGATGCATTGCACAAAAGTATAGAAACATCATTCCTATAACACTTGTAACATTATGGTTTAGGGACTATTTAACCTTTAACACAAATCATTTTTATTTTCTCGCTGGAATTTAAAGCACTTAATTTAGTTATATTGTATTTCTTTTGTTTCCCCTTTTCCCTATACTATGCCCCTTGATAATTTTGTCTTTGGCAAACTGTAAAAATAAAAGAATAAGGAACATGATAGCAAGACAAAACAAACTAGCAAAAAAGATGAAGAACCAATTTCCTCAGAAGATACATTTTAATGTAAATGAACTTAAGTCCCTACCAAAAAATATTTTTTTAAATTTAGAAATAAATTGACTTTGTTTTTTCTGATGAGTTATGCCAGATAAACCCAGAAGTAAATACTAACAAATAGACAGTATGAAAAATAAACACATTGGCAGCAGTAAGTTTTATTCTGGCATTTTCCCTATTCAATGTTGCAGAATTATTAGAATTATTTGAAAGCACATCACTGATAGCATGTAAAGAGAAAGCAGAAAACTATGTAATTCTGAAAATAAAGGAGAGTCTAGAAGATCATTATATTTCATAAATATTCTGTCATCAGTGACAAATTTTGAGTCTTCATGTTCTATATTTGATGGAGATGTGTACATTCCTACATAGCTCTTCAGATGTGTTTGCACATGGATTAAACTTAACATGACTTTTCTTTCCACCCTGACAAAATAATAATGTAGTTGGTACACAGTGCCAAAGAGAAATGTAAAGAATAAAGTGTTTCAAGTTCTATTGGGACAATAAAAATGATTTGTATTAAAGGTTAAATAGTCCCTGAACTATAATGTTACAAGTTTTATGGGAACGATGTCTCTATATGCTAGTGCAATGCATCATCAATTCACTTCCAAACACCATGACATTGTGTTTTTCTATTTCTGTAAAACAGTACTTGAATAGCATTTGCCTCTAAATAGATCCTTCTAGATATAGGAGCAATGGATATATTATCTAAGAATGAATAAAGGGATCATGACCCTCAATGGCACAATAGGTCATACACTATAAAGGTTAGTGATGCAGTGGTTATACTATGCAGCCATCAAAAAGGATGAGTTTGCGTCCTTTGTAGGGACATGGATGCAGCTGGAAACCATCATTCTTAGCAAACTATCACAAGAAGAGAGAGAAAACCAAACACCGCATGTTCTCACTCATAGGTGGGAACTGAACAATGAGATCACTTGGACTCGGGAAGGGGAACATCACACACTGGGGCCTATCATGGGGAGAGGGGAGGAGGGAGGGATTGCATTGGGGAGTTATACATGATATAAACGTTATGCACATGTACCCTAGAACTTAAAGTATAATAAAAAATAAAAAAAGAAAAAAAAAAAAAAAGGTTAGTGATGCAGTGGTTATCGAGTGGCTGTATTTTCTGTTTCTCCAATTTTTAAAGCAAGGTAATTCTTTCAGCACATGATGGGAATAGTTTGATTGAATATAAATTAAGATCTGAAATCATTAACTTTGCCTTTTTATAAAACATCCTTGAGATGTGGGAGTTTTTCAAAACTTACTAATTAATTGTATTTAGGAGTCAGTTTTATAAAAGGATGCGCAGAATTGGCAATTACCTGTTGAAGTCAGGTTGTAGAGAAAGTCATTCAAGGAAACTCTAAATATATAGTTTAATTAAATGAATGTCATATTCAAATGTGTTCCATACATTGTGAAAGGTTTCAGTGAATATTAAATCATTTCCACATATAAGAAATATTACAATCTCAGACTCTTTAAAATAATTATAAGAAATAGAACTTCATAACCTTTCTATCCACATGGCTGTGTCTTCTTCCAAATAAGTATACATATCCTGACCTAGTAAATGGCAATATTAGTGGAAAGTTGATGTCTTATTTGACTAGGATATTTTCTTGGAAAGGCCCTTGTCTTTTATATACATTTCTCTTAGACTATGATTTTACCATAGCATACAGTATCATATCTATATCATTTCGATGGGGCATAAATTATTAAAGATATAGATGTTCAACAGGCTAAGATATATATGATATACCTATATATGTACATATTCAAAATGCACATATATAAACACATTTGAACATCAAAATTAATAAGTTTCTGACAGCACCATAAAAGCCCATTTCTGGTGATTTCAAAATACAGGATAGACATCTTATGTTTAGGATGAGTTAGATTTTCTCCAAATTTTTCTCTTGTCATTAGCCTAAGCGATATTGACTCAGACATCTTTAGAGCTAAAGACAAATATTGGGTTAATGGATAAAGCATGTAACATAAGTGATTGAAATTGATTTGTTGTAAAAATTGTCAACTATCAGAAAGATATATAAACTATTAGTACTGAAATAGAAATATATTACAACAAGAATAAGTGTGTTATTGAAGCTATTTAAAAGTTGAAATTGAAAACTCAAAATATGAAAATAGAAATATCTTCCAACATTGTTAATATCTTTGATTTGGAAAAATAAACCTGACATGTTCTACACCAAGATGCCAGGTCTTATACATTGCATTATGGTGTGCTTTCACAGGATGCAGAATTCTATTTTCAATCTCTTTTTTTTTTTTTTTTTTTTTTTTTTTTTTTTTTTTTTTTTTTTGAGACGGAGTCTCGCTCTGTCGCCCGGCTAATTTTTTGTATATTTTAGTAGAGACGGGGTTTCACCGTGTTAGCCAGGATGGTCTCGATCTCCTGACCTCGTGATCCGCCCGTCTCGGCCTCCCAAAGTGCTGGGATTACAGGCTTGAGCCACCGCGCCCGGCCTCTATTTTCAATCTCTTAACTAGCAGCATTGCTTACTTTTATTCAGTTTATAACTGGAAAAAATAGTCACAAAGCTACATTTACATTTAAGTTAATTAAAAGTTACATTTAAGTTTTGGAATTGGACTGTGCCAGCGTAAAGTATCTTCTGATTCTGGCTCTTGACTTACCTAGTCATATTATGTGATTTAACAGTGTGAGGTCATTGCCAGAAAGTTTTAATCCTGAGACTTTTCTTAACATTTTATTTCTTAACTCCACAATATTAGACATGTCATTCATGCAATCCTGTTAAGTTCCATAGGGTGATTTCTGCCAAGAAGTATTTGCCAGGTAAATCCCTGATAAAGGAGCTTCCCAAAGGCATAATTCCACAAGAAATCAGGTAAGCAAGTCATACTTTCCAGTTACTACTCTTATTCTACATAGCATTCTATAAGGCATTTAGATGATGAAAAGACTATCATTGATTCCGTCTTTGCTTGTGAGCTAAGATTAATTTTTTATCTGAGATGAAATAAACTTATTGCATTTTACATTTCAAAGAATCTGTTCAATATCAAGTGACACATCATCCTTCTTCCAGAGAGTTCAGAAGATGATCGTTGATGCTGGTGCACAAATGGCTGACTTAATCATTGCCACCAGCATGGTTTCCAACTTAACTTCTTAAGTAAAGTAATTCATGGCGAATGATGAGCTGAATGATAGTAGCTATTCTGTCATTGCTAAACATTTCCAAATAGGATTTAAGAATCGTATTAAGTCCAAAATTAACTGAACATCTTCAAAACATTGCCTTTAGTCATTAATCTTGACAATTTTATGTTAAACATTCTGGCAATTATACAACACAAGCATGCACACAATAAAATCATTTTATGAATTTGTCTTAGTCATACACCTCATGTTCACAATTATCTTGAGACACCATAATTCCATTGATGATGTATCGTAAATATGTAAGACATCAGCAGAGAAAAAAAACAGTAAAAATCAGTTACTTTTTTTTTTTTTTTTTTTACTGAATATGAACTTGGTATATTCATCCATGTTTCCAAATTTCTGGGCAACAGTTATTTCAGTTACCCTTGTATTTACCATGTGTTACTTTTCTATATGCAATTTTTCTTCATTTAATAAGAACAGCTCTAAAAATTACCATTTAAAAAAGTATTGATGTATGACAATTCATTATTCATTTGTGATATAATTGCTTTTCAGAGCAGCCGTGCTTGTGCTTATTTGCATTTAAAAATAAACCCTCCTGAAATGTTAGTCTTTTCCTTTGAGTTCATTAAGTTTTTCATGATAGATCCTTTTTTGATTTAGTTCATCTTCATTACTATGGTTCATTTTGAATTGGTGCTTTAAATTGCAGCCTTTTTACATAGATACACCATGTTTGCATATTGAACAGATAAGAATATTATTAAGTTCTACTAAATAATATGGTCTTTTAATTTTCCATGAACACTTATCCTTCTTGGTTTAACTTTTATAAGCTTACTGTTATTAGACACACACAGAAAAATATTATCTACTTGAAAAAAATTTCAAGCACAATGACAAAAGAAATTTTTAGTTTCAGTATCAGAGAGGAGGCAAGAGGAAGTCATAGAAACTGACCAACTAGGAAGCAGCCAATGATTGGCTCTAGATGATTCTTACTGTGTGAGAATGTTGCCATCTAATCGTAGCTTTTCCAATTTTCCACGTGAACGTGGAAATTCAGATTTTTGACCTAAAATCTCATGATTTTGGAGTGTTGGTCCAAAATTGTTTCAATTTTCATAAATAAAAATAATCATAATTATACCTATATCTGGTTTATTATTATATCCACAACTTTGACCCTTAAGCTTCCCCAACAAATCTCTATCTTTTTATAAAAGATGAAACCAAGATTCAGAAAATTGAGATTTGCCCAAATGTATAAGCCATGATAATGAATATAAAACATAAATTATGCTAGGAGATAATAGTGGTATTCATTCTATTTAAAATACATCTAACATTAATAAACTAATTGTGATTGAATTTTGAATCCACCTGCCAGTGAAAATTAAAGCCAAAGAAGTAAACTCTAACGAAATAACACAGATCACCATCTGTCTTAGATTATTTCACATTCAACCTAAATGTAGGTTTAGGCCAGATGATATCTCGATTTTTGTTATTTCATTGTTAGACATATAAAGACAGACTCCCAATAACATTGTAAACCAAGTGCCTCATAGCAAAGTAAATTTTAAAATGCGCAGTTACTCTATGATTTTAGATGGACATTAACACCTAATCTAGGACAAAAATTTTCCCAGACTAAACTCTCCTAACTGACTCTTTGGACAGAGTCAGACACTATTCAACCTACTGCATAGCTTTACCCTCTGGCACTTAAACAGCAAGGCCAAAAGAATCTCATTAAAAATGAAATGAATTTGGTAAACATTCAGTATAGCCAGTGCCAGTGGGAAATAAAGGTCTGTTGATTTTGCCAAACTATTAGAATGATTTGGTGAGCATATGAAAATATTATAAAAAGGTATTTCTTATCTTTCAGAATATTTTCCCCTAGTGGTGTGACTTTTCTAGGCAAAAGTAATATAATTATGTTTTAACATGGATATATGTTAAACTACATTCAAAGACAGAAATAAAGCCCATTGGACACCTTAAGGTTAATTAGTTTAAAATTTTTATGCTAAATACAAATGAAGCTTATAGTACTTCCTATCATTTGTCCTCAGCATATAATATTAAAACATTCTAGCTAAAAAGATCTTGCATTAAGATAATGCTCTTAAATTGCCTTATATCATTGATATTCAATAAATTCATGCTACTCTATCCTGAAATTGTACATCTTAGAAATACAACAGCAAATTTCAGCATTATTCTTTCTTCCTAAATATACTAAGTTAACATTACCTTATAACTTGTTTGGTGTAAAAGGAGAGCCTGCAGCATAAAGAGCTTGATTTCTTGCAGTGTCTCCAAAATTCATGGAAATGTTTCCAAGCATGAAATTCTCCATAAAACAATATGCACAATGAACATACATGCATACACTATGAAGAGCGAAGATGAGCAGAGTTGATGACAAACTACACAACATGTGGGCCCCAGGCATGAAATTTCTAATAATATTAGATTTTTGTCTTTGAAAAATATCTGTCTTACTGTAAACATCTTTCATTACAGATAACTTCTAAAGATCTGGGCACTTAGAATATTTATGACAGATGATGAAGCTCTGTGAGGAGGAGAATGGAGATCTTTGTAAACCGTCCGCCTGAGCTCCCATACTCAAACTCCTCTTGTTCCAATGACCATTCTGAGGCTGACTCCCTGGCTGAATTCAGCAAATTCATTTTTTACTGAGCATAGAGCAATGAACAAAACAGACTAACTTCCTGTCCATGAGGGCCAACATTCCAGTGGGGAAAGGCAGACAATAAACAGGAGAATGGGTAAATATATTAAAATTGCATAGCAGTAAGTGCTACATCAAAAAGTTAAACTCAGTAGAAGCATCGAGTGGGCTGGCATTGATCTTTGAAAACATACGCTAAAATTTTATTTATATCATGAATCCTTAAAGTATAAATATTTGCATTTGTGTACTATCTCCACTCTCACTCTTTTAATCTCTATAATTGGCCTTAATTTTACGTAATGATAATGTAGATGAGGGAAAAATACTTTGAAGAAAGCAAGTCTAGAGTATCTCATTTTAGACTCCATGCTTAAGCATGTTCCAGTTTACTTTGTGTGCACAACAGAAAGGGAAAACTGCTGCCCTCGTATAATCTTTCTCTGTGGATTTTCATTCGAATAAAACATGTATTTTCTTTTAGTAGACACATTATGGTTGGGGGATGTGCATCCTCTGATTCTCCTCCAACAAAATAGAGAAGTATCCCATCAGCCGTCCAGTTGGCGTGGGTTCCTAAAAATGCTTTTTCAAAGCGCGGGTTGAGATCTGAGGCTCCGTCTATTAGTCAAGTGGAAAGAATCCTTTAGAGTGAAATTATTCTCGTTCTCACTACGAAACAGACAGAAGAAAGTGATTTTTCAGTTGGATAGTGCAATTGGGCTCTTTAGAGAATATTAACACACAAAGTGAGTGCAGGTGCTGAACAATATTTCTTGTGAAAAATATAGCATGTGAAATGGTACACGTGCAATGCTGGTAAACACAATTTCCTTAATAATATATAATACCTTAAATACAAATATCTAGAATGCCTTAAAATCTGTAGAATAGATTTATTAGATTTATATTATAACTAATTCAATTCTGAATTTTGTAGGACTATGAGCTAATTCTTTCACTTTTACTTCATGGTTTGGTCCTCAGCTAGGCCCATGTTAATTATTTTATAGCATTTATTTTTAAATTTTGTATGCCATATTTCAAGGAAGAAGGTACAAATTTATTTTTCATTGGAAAAATTACTAGTTTTTTTTTTTTTAAATTAAGGGCACTTAAAATTTTTAACCAATTTATTTCTAACAATGTATGCAAAAGTGAAAAAGAAAAATGATATGAGCAAAAAACATGTGAATTCCTATGTTGAGACAATCTCTAGCCAGAATTTATAAAGATTTAGAAGATCCAAGGATAGCAGAATGCAGTCCATAGATCTAGAGAGTAAATCCGTGTGTGTGAGTGGCGGGTGGAGGTGTGGTGGGGGGTGCGCACGTAAGCCAGGGCAATTGGTGAATAACTCCTCATGAAGGCAAATATAATATATATATATATATATATATATTATATATATATATATATATCAAGGTTGTTTTTATTATTATGAAATTACATAACTGTAATAAGCAGGGATATAAAAGATTAATCAGCCAAACCAATTCATGCTCATTGTTTTCGATAAATTCTCAGGTAAGAACAGAAGGAACATGTGTATAACACTTTTATCTTGAAGATTTACAGCACTTCTAATTGAAAAACAATATTTTTCAGAAAATTATCAGGTGGAAAAGAAGACAAGAAAATTATCAGGTGGAAAAGAAGACAAGAGAAATAGGTAAGGAAGCCTGAATATAACACTTGAAAACAAACATATACATTTTTGTGAATTAATTTTAATACATCGCAATTCTCACATTAGTGACTCATCACCATTTTATCTTTCCTCCGCCATCAATGTAAACTGGAAGAAAATTGATAATATTTTTATTCAGTATTCATTGATGCTACATACAGTTTCATTACTAGTCGCTGAGAAGACTACGGCATCAAAGCTGCAACTGAATATGACCTGACAGTAGAGCTAAAATTCAATTGCTTAAAAACCAGTTAGACAAAAGTTGTGTTAGGGAAAGGCTGTATTTAGGGAAAAGGTATTAGGAAAGGCAAGACAGGTGATGGGAGCAGAAATAATCACCTGAACATTGCTCAAGATTTGTTTGAGGATCATTGATTTTTGTTTGTTTGTTTGTTTAAGGAACTCAAGACTCTAGTAATTACATCAGAAGACAGACCTACAAAGAGTGAACATTTCTGGTCATCACAGTCTATAACAAATTAAAGGACTAATTTTATGCTGACCCTAAGGAAACCAATATATCAATTAGATAAAGTGGTTTCCTGGAGCAAATCTTCTCAATATACTTTTTTATTTCATCAAGCTTGCAGGGCCCTATGCTTACATCTAGCTAACCATGAGTCCTAGAAAGAGCAATTACAAATTCTATGGCGGGCTCTTTCTGAATGTACTCATTGACTCCTTCTCTGTCTGAAGGCAAAATGATTATTGATTGATTGATTATTTTATTCATCCATATTGCTAATAAAATTAAGCAATGATTAATCTGCTTAGTCAAGTAGTTATCATGCTAAGTAATAAAAATACCAATGTGAATGAAAAAACTCCAGATATTACCTCCTAATAGGAAAGATAGGCAAATATTGATAGTATATCATTAGAATGAAAAGGGTTAGACTTGTAATATAAATATACAAAGCGTGATGGGAACACCAGTTTGAATGCCTGATCCTATTATTTTTTTATTTTTGATAGCGTGTAATGCCTCAGGAACATGGATTCAGATACATTTGTTTCTTCAAATCCATTTGATTTTCTACCTATAAGGCCCAGACTTTAAGGGGAGTATTAGTACAACCATCTGAAAAGGGGGGAAAGGAATGCAATGTTAAAAAGTAAAGGAAGATAAAAGAAGGGAAGGGAAAGAAAGGCAAGTAGTAGTGAAGGGAAGGGAGAGGGAAGGAAAGGAGGAGGGATGAAGAGAGAAAGGGAGAGAGAAAAGAAGGAAATAAATATAGACACAACAGGTCTTTTAGGCAAAGGATTATCAATGCTCTTCTTAAAATAATGATTACATGCTTGATGTCTACCAGGAATAAACATCATCTTATTACCAAAGCCCTTTCGGTAGACTTTTGGAAAAGGTAAACCCTTATAATTTGCTTTCTTCTAGAGCAAGTAAAACAAAAAGAAATTTTCGAAAGTAGAAATAATCTTATAAATTGATTAATCATGTGGAAGGCAAAATAGAACCATTGTTTACTTGATTCATTGACTCATTTATTAATCTCCTTGGTCAACAATCTGGAAAGGTGAGGGCATTCAATGTCCAAATGTTTATTAATGTGTCAGGGAAAAACAAGGTGACCCAGGTATAACTATCAGATATTATATGTAGACAAGTACCCAATTTCAGTTTTGGAGTATCCATAAAGCTGTACCTCTCTATCTAGACAGGCATAATGAAGTGCAGAGTTAAACAGTTATCCAGTAAATTTGATGGACTAAAAAAAGCAATAGAAAAAAAATTCTACACTTTTTTAGAGTTTTGGAGTATCCATAAAGATGTACTTCTTTGTACCCAGATAGGCATAATGAAGTACACAGTTAAGTACACAGTTATTCAGTAAATTTGGTGAATTAAAAAAAGAGCAATCTACAAAATTCTACATTTCATTTTTAATGAATTTTATTCGTAAATGTCCAACAGTCTTTGTTGGAGAGACTCACTAGTATCTCTACGTCTGTATCTTAGATTATACTAAGGTGGTCTTTAGAAGTTACCACCTTGTAGACAGGGAGGAAAGTAGTACTTAGAATGCGTTCAGATCTCAAACTCTGATTATTTTCACTTTGCCCTCCATGTAGAAATGCTTTGAGTAAACATTTGCCCTTCTGAGTTACCAAGTTAATTATCATTTTAATATCAAAGGTTTCTAAGCATCACATATTATGAAGTGGAGTACATCAGGTAGCTATTCAACTTCACAGCCTCTAATCCAACTGCAACTTTTAGCTCTACATTTCCACTATCTTTATAGCCTCCCTAAACTTAATTTATAGTCTTTTCAAGGTTTCTTCAGCAGCTTCAGAGAGTTTTGACATCTAATCAGTTTTCCTTTTGAGAACATGACTCTGCAGTCTGGGGGGATGGACATATTAGAGGTATTCAGGTCAACTGGTAGTTACCCTTGCCTTAATAATATTGTATACCCAGAGAACTCCCATAAAACTTTTAGATTCTTGGTTTTATTTCTCCTTCAGTGTTTTCTGACCCCTCTTCCAAGCCTATAATTTTATATTAGGAAAAAAGAATAAGAGCTAGACAACCTGTACCAGAAATTTTTTAAAGTTAGCTTTCTTTTTAGAAAACCAGAATTTGTCACATAGTAACAATTGTACTAAATGCCATAATGGACAGAATTAACATGTCTATCATTCCCTGTCATAAATGTTAATACTTGAAGCTTAATTGTCAACTGCAAGATTCTATTAAAATAGTATAAATGGAGTATTAAAAAACATCTCTAAAGTATGTTATTAAATTGTTTGTATCATTTTCAATTCCTACAAACTTTACAATGGAAAAGATCTTTCAGCTATATTAATAGACTTTTATTATCCAAAAGCCATAGAATTTTAAAGCGTATAGAAGGATTGGTTTGGATTTTAGCTTTTGCTTCCATCCTACTCATGTCATCAAGAAAATTAATCTGGTGGCCTCTGACTAAATACATCACAGAATGAAGTGATTGGTAACTTCTCACAAAAGTAGCTGAAAAGTAAATAATAACTGTCTTAATGTCAAAACAGAAATGCTTTCCAGATCATTCACATATTGTGCTTTCATACAGGCTGGATTCATACTGAGTTTTGAATATCCCATTGTCAAAATCAACTGACCAAGTCTTTTTCTAAACACGCATGTGTGTGTCTTTAATTGTACTTAGTCTATAATCTTACCATAATCCAATAGGAAATTTAGTAAGACAAGAACAGAATCCTGGAATGTTGTTTGGGCTTTTGATTTTTTTTTTTTTCTTCCTATTTGCAGGGTAAAAGGATACTGCAGCTAATCCAAGGAGAAAAATAAGTGTGATCTCAAGGGAATGCATTTTATTGATTATAGCAAAGAAGGGGGAGTAAGTTCAATTGGCTCTCACTACTTAGTCTTGACATAGATGCAACTTTGCTGAGAAGAAAATGAGTATGAGGTAATGCCATCATAAATAATTGCTTAAATCATCCCGGCACTATGGAAGCAGAAATTTTGTAAAGGGAGAAGGGGAAAGCACTGTAAATGTAAAAGCATGGTAAAGACAAGCTCTTAAGATAATTGAGGATTTTTCATTGAGTAGTAGCTTTATACAATATATGGCTTTAAATCCAAATGTGGAGTATCCTCTAGTTAATAACTGTAGATCAAAGCAGATTTTACATTTATTTTTTACTACTAGCTTTAGTTACTACAAAAAGAATCAAAGGGGTAATGGATTATATACAATTAAATAGCCTCCCATCCAATATTGTACAGTGACACAAGCAGGAGGGCGTGTTTGTTACAAATAGCTGAAAAGCTTCTAAATGTATTTCTCGTATAAATATTGAAATCAATATCGATCTCTCGATTTAGAAAAGAAAAATCCAACAATGGATTTCATGAAGAACATTAAGATGTACAGTGGTCTAGTATAATTTCCGGGACTTAGTCTTGCCTTTTGGGGGGAAGCTAATATTAAAGATTGAGTGGAAAATGAAATGTCATAGGATGTACTCTGTGTCTATTTCTCCAAAACACTTCCTCACATCAGTAAAACATCTACTGTGATTAAACCTAACTCAACGTTTTCAAAGATTTTACTTCTTTTTAACTTGTAATGTAACAAAGTAAACTATTAGATAATAATAGAAGTCAGGTACCCTACTAAATGATTTACATCTATCATTTCCTTTAATCGTACAAAACAAACAAACAAACAAAAAAAAAACAGAGTAAGTATTATCATCTCTACACGCTGGGGAGAGTAACTGTAGCATGGAAAGGTTAAGCAGTTTGCATTAGCTCCCACAATCAGTAAATTGGGGACAGCCATCACAAGGAAGTCAGCCTTGCGGAAGCTCAAAGTAGGGCCTTAGAGGAAGCAGCTCAGGATGGGATCTTTTGTGCCATCTGCCACCTGTATGACTTTTCTGATAAATGTGTTAACCTACATGTGTCTCAATTTCCTCTTCAGTAAATTGGGGTAATAACGCTCAAAGTATGGTTATGGGTATTAAATATTGATTAAATTAAAAAATGTTAATATTGCTAAGCCACTACAATACAGAGTGTTTGGTAAATAAATAAAAGGTCTAACTTTTCAAAACGAGATTTTCCTTTGTATCTAACAACACTATCCCTGTACTAGCTTTCTAGAGTGGTTTGTTTCTGTTAGATGTGTCATCCATTAAATATGTATAGGAAGCAATTTGGAAAATTATGCAATGTACAAAAT
Organism: Trachypithecus francoisi; assembly: GCF_009764315.1. NCBI lineage: Eukaryota > Metazoa > Chordata > Mammalia > Primates > Cercopithecidae > Trachypithecus > Trachypithecus francoisi. The sequence goes on along the minus strand of NW_022681454.1, from coordinate 171,630,464 downwards.
TGGTAAATCTTTGGTAAAATGGAGCTCAGTTGAGAAACAGTCAACATAACTCATGAAAATAATTTTTAAAAAAATGATTTTAATGCTTGAACCTGACAGGCCATCAACTATAAAGATACCTAACAAAGAAAGCCTATTTGTTGTTGTTTTTAAACCAAGAGATAGTACTTTGGAATTTACTTAAGAAACTGCAAAAGTACTTATAAAATCCCTCATGAGAATGATTCTATTTAATAGATTGTTATTTCAGGTAATTCTTATTCAAAATATGATTTTCCATCAAAGATTACCAACAAACAGTAGCTTCCATAGCTCCACTAACAATGTTTTTCAAAATGTTATATTTTGAATGAATGTTAATCTGACATTTATATAATGTCTTTTATTTGCAAATAGGACCTTATGCTTAAAAAAACTCAGAAAGGGAACCTAAGAATTATTCCAATCAAAACACAGACATAAAATAATATCATTAAATGCAATCTACAAAAAATATTGTCAATAAATTAGATCTTTTCAACCGTTTGTCCAGCCGTGTATTGGGTGGCATTATGTAGTAAATACATTTTTCACTGTATAGTAAAAAGCAAGAATACTTTACATAATAGAAGTCTTTACAACATAGACTGCAGCGTAGGTCTTATTTTAATTCTCCAATTCTAGCCTAAGAAATGAGACTTTTAGTAATCTGATTTGATATTTTTCAACTTCCTTTGTCCATAGGTCTAAATTTTATTAAATTACTTGTGCTAGGAACTCCCTTTTACGTTTAATCATAGATTGGCATAGGAAGCAGTGCATCTTGTAAATATTTAAGAACATGAAATGAGAATGAACTTCTTACTTAATAGTGTTTCCACCAAGTAATAAAAGTATGATATATTGATAATATAATGTACTAAGAAGATTACAGATATATTTCATTTTACGCAATAGATGCCTAAAACGTTGTATATAAATCACATCTTTTTCCAATTGAACCATAATATAAATAAAATAGAAGAATGTGCAGAGAACTCTGCTGTGCTCCTAACCTCCCTTTTTCTTCCTTAAAGAAAGACAACATCTGATCAAGCAGGTGTTCCCTGGAGGACTCCCTGGTTCCTCTAGGTGAGAGAAGCGCCAAAGCATGCAGATAAAGAGCAGGGAACTTCAACCCAGTGCCTAAATGGAGAATGGTAACCTGATGGCTAGAGGATCACTGATCAAAAAGAACAGGAAGTACTGTGCCCTCTGCCTCTCACAGGATTTCAGCCACTCAATAAATCCCAATAGCAGAACTAGAGAAAAGTGAGGAGTTCAAGAAGACTGACAGACCTAAATGGACATAACCTGGACAGGAGAAGCAAGTGAAACGGAGCAGACAGAATCTAATGAAAAATAATTAGAATAGACAGGCATTATCTTAACACCACTGCAATAACAACACAAAGAGGCCTCAGAAGGAATTTCAAGCTCAATACACACAGGCACACACACACACGCACACATTTTCTCTGTCCCTCTCTTTTATTTCTAATTCTTTTTTTTTTTTTTTTTTTTTTTTTTTTTGAGACGGAGTCTCGCTCTGTCGCCCAGGCTGGAGTGCAGTGACCGATCTCAGCTCACTGCAAGCTCCGCCTCCCGGGTTTACGCCATTCTCCTGCCTCAGCCTCCGAGTAGCTGGGACTACAGGCGCCCACCACCTCGCCTGGCTAGTTTTTTTTTTTTTTTTTTTTGTATTTTTTAGTAGAGACGGGGTTTCACCATGTTAGCCAGTATGGTCTCGATCTCCTGACCTCGTGATCCGCCCGTCTCGGCCTCCCAAAGTGCTGGGATTACAGGCTTGAGCCACCGCGCCCGGCCTATTTCTAATTCTTAATAGTATTTATGAACTTAATTTTACAAAGTATCAGAAAGTTTTTTTAAACAAAGAAAAAAAACCCCTAAGCTACAAAAAGGCCTACAAATCAAAATAACCATGGCCTATTCACACCGAGTAAAACGAAAATGTTAGAACAATATAATGTCTACACACTAAGAAGAGGTAAGGACTCTAGGTTACAAGTAGAGCTTCAAGTCAAATATCATTGTTATCAGGGTGAAAAAAAAGAGGCTTTTGGAAATACAAGGATTTCAAATATATCACTCATATGCCAAATGTAAGGAAAATATTCCAGGAATAATTATAAACAAACCAGTAAATCCCAACCTATACAGGAGAATGAGAAGATAGTGAAGAGTGGTAAATTATTAAACCTTGAGTTGTTTATGGATATATAGAATAAATTACAATTTATAGCTTCAACATTACATAGAGATTTATGAAGAAATATACTCTGTTAAAAATGTAATAATTGCATAGAAGTAAAAGTAAAACCATCTGAGATGTAGAATCTTAAGTGGCTTTCAGATTATAGAAGTCATAGCAAAGGTGTCTTAAAAGTCTCAGTGGAGAAAACAGAAAGCAGGGGAATAGAAGCATCTGGCATGCCCTATCTTATTAAGAGGGTGAGAAAGAAAAAGTGGAGGTTAGGGAATTTTATATGATAATAGAGAAATACATGTTCATTTGTAAGTACTATGAAACAGAAGTTACCTCTAGTATAATGAAAGAATTCTTGAGAAATTTCAAATTAAAAAAGGACAACTCTATACCTGAAAAACAAGGAAATCATGGAAAATTGAAAGAAAAAACTACAATAAACAATAAACAGTAAACAAAAATATGACGAAAATATCTAATATTGTTATGCTACATGAAAACAGTTATTCTGTTACCAGAATGAAACCCTATTCCAAGAAAGAAAGAACACTAAATAAAGCATGAAAATTCTAAGTTATGTTCCTCAGTTCAATTCAATAAGAAAACAAATCAAGATCGGAAGTATCAGTCACAGTGGGATTTAATATTAAAACCATTAAGCGAAAGAACACTCTAAAACTAACCTCTGGATCAATGCAAATGGGTCACTATGAAAGTTATAGCCAAGGGAAATTTTTTAACCTTAAATGTTTTCATTATTTAGAGTGCTAAGAAGGGTATTATATAGTGTTAAAATTCACAATTTAGGAAAGAGATTGAGTCAAAACCCTTTATGTGTCAAATAACAACTATAAAAAAACTATTCAAAGTGTAAATCTACATTGACAAAATTATACTGGGAAATCTCAATAGATATTTTTTTAAAATTATATGATCAAGAATTAAATAAGTAAGATAATGAAGAATTTAAGGACTATAACCAGCGAATTCTTTTAATAGATTAATTCTTCAAATTTAGAATATATTTACATGTCCATGAAACAAAAGCTAATTATGTATCTATACACAATCTCTGATATTATAATTTAAATACATATGAATAAATGATGTCCTACATATTTAATCTAATGAGACTTAAATTTTCACATCTAAAGTAGCCTTTAGATAAAAACCAATGCATCAGTGAAATCTTTACCTTAAAAGAAGCATTTACTTTTGAATATTTTTATTATAGAAGTAAAAATTACAAAGAAGAACTTATGAATCACATTAAGAATGGGAAAATGCATACTAAAATAAAAAAGAAGAGGTAAATACTAATAAAAATCTCAATAGACAACAAAATAGAAGACAGGAAAAGGATTATACACATTAATTCAGAAAACATTGAAAATAAAAACAAAAACACCAAATGCATGTGTATGGGAGAGAGAAACTTTGGGGAATGTAAAGAAAAAGAATGAGGACCAGAAATGTTATTTAACTTGATTTATCCATTCCACAATGTATACATATATCAAAACATGTGTACATGATATTTTTTTCAATAAAAAATAAGGTGGCTCACGCCTATAATACTAACACTCTGGGAGGCCGAGGTGGGAGAATTTCTTGAAGGCAGGAGTTTGAGACCAGCCAGGGCTATAAAGCAAGACCCTGGCTCTCAAAAAAAAGGCAGAACATGGAACATGGGTGTGCATACCTTTAGTTCCAGCTACTCAGGAAGCTGAGGTGGGAAGATCCCTTGAGACCAGGAGTTCAAGGCTGCAGTGAACTATGATTACACCATCTGCTCCAGCCTGAGTGACAGATGGAGATCCCATCTCTAAAAATAAAAGAAAAAAAAATAGAAAAGAAAAATTAGACATGAGTTTAGGAAAGAGTATCTCCAAAGAAAGCCAGGAGATATTATTGGTTCAACTGTGGTAGAGCTTGGGAGGAAACCACAGCAGTCTGGTAAACAGGTAAAAATCGTTAAATTTTTGGTTACGTTGTTAAAGGCCAGGAACACCTGAGACTGTAAACCCATGGGAAGTTTACATCCACAGACATGTTCTTCTTCAGAGATCTTCAATCAGAACTCATAAGAAAAATTAGAAGCAGGGCAAGAGATCAGAACAGCCAGAAATTGGGAAAAATTAAATGAGAAATAGATCTGAAGTCATGGTGGGAGAATTTTCTCATTTCTCTCAGTAACAAAAAGAAAAAAATCATAAGAATACAGACCTGTAAATAACATGATTTAAAAATTTGACTTAAGTCGACCTAATAGTCATTGCCTCTTAAACATGTATCTGTATATCTAATGACCCTAAAATTTGTCTCTGTTGACATGAGAAATGGATGCATATGTGTGTAACAGGGTATACCCAAGAATTTGATATAGCATTATCTATAATATTGCAAAGAGAGAACTCATTCCAAATGTTGATCATCAGTTAAATAAAATGTGGTACATCCATACTATATGACCCTGAAAGTTAATGAAAAAGTGTTACACACAATAATGTGTATGAATATTTGAAACGAATATTCAAAATTTGAAATATGCCAGGTACAAACGAATACCTAGTTTATGATTCCACTAAAATTTATGAAATAAACTGCTGTATTTAAAAATGCATGTTCTCCTAAGTAAAAGTGCAAGCCAAACCAAAGTAATTCCCATGGAACTCAGGATACTGTTTAAGTTTGGGAGGTAGGGTGTAGTGATGAGGAAGCAGCATGAGATCTTTGAGTTTTGACGATGTTCTAGATCCCAACCTCGGAAGACATTACACAGGTCTTTGTATGCGCTAACTCACTGAACAATGTTTTTTTTTTTTTTTATTCAATCATCTGTATGTGTTCAAGCAATTAAGAATGGATGTAACACTCAAAAACATTAAAAATGTTTCAACAATAAATATGCTAAATATGGCAAAGTATTAAAAATTGTTAAAGCTCTGTGATATATATAGGGATTTGTTATATTATTCTTACCACACTTTTGTTTGAAAATGTCAGCTAAAAAGTTTAAAATGCATTTAGAGTATAAAACAGGTAAACATGTATTATTTTCTCTCTGCCTATTTTTATAGATTTTAATAATATTTATTAGACTTAAGGGCGGTCTTCTGTCTCTCCTAGTAGTGGATCTAAGCAGCTAAATTGGTAAAGGAGTTTTAAAGGGAGATAATGATATCTAACTATAGATTTGCCAAACGAAAAAGTCCAAAAGCACATGGAATAACTAAATGAGTCCCCACTGAGTTGCACAGTTTTCTAGAATCTAGAAATAGAGATTACAATTAGTTTTCAAATCTTGAAGGACTTTTTCTAGTAACGGAACCAGTGAACATTTAAAGAATACTTCTCTTCCCAGTCTGGGGATTTAAAATTAACGCCTGGTTTATATTAGTGCAGAGACTGCCATTTCATAAACTGCCCTGGGTTCTAAGACATGTGCCTTGGAAATGACAAAAGCGCAGTCCCCAATTCCCACTGCCAATGGGTAACCCAGATAAGTACTCAGGAAATGGCTTCTATGTAAACTCGTAAATTCTTTCATTGTTTTCATTTTTAACAAACATACTTTCAATATAAAATTCAAATATTTATAAAAGCAAGTATGGTATTTCAGCTATTAAATCTTAGAACTTTTGAACTTCATCCTAAATGGAATCCAGAAATCTGCCTTCTGGTAACTCAAAAATGAATAGTGTTAGTCTTGCCATAGTAGATACTTCTCTGTAAAACATAAACTTGGTGTAAAAGGAAATACTGTTTTGTGTGTTCTTTAGGTCTCTTAACCACCTATAATCTTCTTCCTAAACTCTTCAATAACCTATCCCCAAACTACCATCCTCCATGCCATCCTCTCTAAAACACCCTATTTTTCCTTGGGAAACATTTTTCTTTGGAAAAAAATATTCCTGCTAGATAGCCTCTTTTGTTTTTTCTAATGTAGTTGTATATCTTGAATATATTCTTAAATGGCCCAGCAGTCTCTACATGTGTGGGTGTACATATCCACAAGTCTTCAGAATGTCTTAAGGATGTCAATGATCCCTCTAATAGTAAATGCAAAATTGTATGTGCATTTGATAGTTTCATTGCTTTTCAAAACATGTCTGTGGCCCCAGGAAGTTTAAAATATGTACATAAAAGGAGCATAGCTAAGTTGTCTGAATTAATGTGCAATGACTTTTACACATATCATTTAAAGATTCAAGACATTCTTCCCAAGACCTACAATGCAAAATATAAAAATAAAATAGAAAAAAATAATATTTCAATTTCTTCTCATATAATGCAGAAGAGAAGAGGAAACATTACAATAGAAAAGCAAGATAAATTACTTTTAAGTACAATTGGATAACCCATCACCAGATAATAGTCATAGCAAAAAGGTAGAAAATTTCAAAGGTTCTGTGAACTCAAAATGACTAAAAACTATTCCTATAAATGCAGAACTAAATTGCATGGATTAATCTGAAATAACTTTTCCACCGAATATGTCACGTGGAAGTTGATGACATTCTCTGTGCAACTTGCAATGAGTATGACTAAAATATAAAAATATCTGAAAATATTTATTCTCTTCTTACACACAGACAAGAGAATATTAAAATAAGTTGAAAAGCAAAATTTTTAAATAAAATTGTATAAAGCACCACCAAATAACAATCCCACCAAAACATTCGAAAATTTTCTTTGAGATGATATGTTTTGTTTTAACCACATAAACAGTTTAATCACGTAAATGTACTGTCTTTAGGTGTCATATATGGTTCTCAATACCAAGAAAGTTTCTTGAAATATATGCTTTTTATATGACAGCCTTTAATAAAACAAGTTGCGGGCCAGGGGTGGTGGCTCACGCGTGTAATCCCAACACTTTGGGAGGCCGAGGCAGGTGGATCATGAGGTCAGGAGTTCAAGACCAGCCTGGCCAACATGGTGAATCCCCTGTCTCTACTAAAAATACAAAAATTAGCTGGGTGTGGTGGCACGTGCCTGTAATCCCAGCTACTCAGGAGGCTGAGGCAGGGGAACTGCTTGAACCAGAGGTAGCAGTGAGCGAGATCACGCCACTGCAATCCAACCTGGGCTACAGAGAGAGACCCTGTCTCAAAAAAAAAAAAGTTGCTTTTCAAGGTTGAATACTCACCTCATATTACTGCACTGTTGCTAACTATATCACACAAAGAAAATTGAACACCGTGCCCTGTTATGAAGATGCATTATGAGTAAGATGGCAGGAATTTTTTAAAAGGTACTTCAATAATCAATGAGAGAACAGACAGAATCCGCAGAAGTTGAACATCAATTATATAGTTGTGAATATAGAGAAAAATTTTATTTTTCATGCTGCCAATTTTCATCAGTCTTCCAGGCAAAGAGAATATATGTTTGTTTTGATTCATGGCTTAAATAAAGCGTGCTATCATCTCCTACTGCAGCCCATTTCCCAATATGAGCATTTTTACATTGATTTTTTCATCTCTGCTTCTTTAGTAAACACCCTTATCAATGGCCACATTAGCTAAGTAGATCTGTATAATAAAAAAAAGTTTACCAAACTTACAGCATGGAATTCAGGTATCATGAAAGAAAAAAAATCTAACATTTGATTCTCTTGTATTCTTGGAACGGGAAATGGATCACCACATTCCAGTGACTTCCAATAGCTGTTTATAAAAAATCATTTATTGAAGACTTTTATATAAATTATGTACAGTCACCTACCTGAGGAATTGGTGTTGGAAAGTAAAAATGATGGCTGTCTTCTAACAATGAGAAAAGTTGGTACTTCATTATTATTCCCATAATATAAGCTTTAAGAAAATTGTACAATTCTTTTCTTCTACCAGTACTTCAAAATATACAAACCCAAATAAAATAAAGGGGAAATGGCATTAGGGACAGTTTTACACCATAACAGTGAATACATTTTCATAAGCTATCATTTTGCTGACATGAAAGGGACCTGTTGATTTAAGCACATATATATATGTGCATATATATTTAAGCATATATATATATATGCTTCAATCAACATATATGGTGATGATATATATCATCACCATATATGTGAGCCCTGCTTCCTGCTCTCAGGGAGCTTATTCTACAGTAGAGGGCACAAGCATGAATCAATTGTATGAGAAAATGTAAAACTAGAACACTGACCATTGCTACACAAGATAGCTACAGCTTCCTCACACGCTGTTGACACAAAGCGAGTGGCACGATCTGCTGACTGTTCTGACTCAACCCCGTCAATTAATAATAAAACTAGGATCATAGCTAGAACTTTGTATCCAACAATGGGGCTCTCAGTCATAGGTCACAAGCCGTGAGATGACAAAAGATGCATCACTGGATGCTTTCTGTAACACACGATCCATACCACACTACATATATATAGATATATATATCACTATCTACCACACTATCTATACCATACTATATATATATATATCTATATATATCACTCTCTGTATCACACTATATATATACACACACATATACATACATATATACATACACACACACACACACACACACACACATATATATATATAAAATATCACCATCAGGAGAAAATTTTACTTCATGTTTTTATCCATGGCTCCAAGGATAGCCCATGTTCCAGTTTTGCATTTTTCTCTTACAATTGATTCATGCTTGTGCCCTCTACTATAGAATAATATATAATATATAGCTATAGAATAAGCTCCGTGAGAGCAGGAAGGAGGGTCCACATTTTGTTGTTCACTATCACATCTCCAGGGACCAGCATGAGAGGGAGGAATGGCAGCAGAGAGACAAGAGAGATGAAGAAATCAGAAAAACAAGCCTGATAAAGAGGGGAAAAAAATCAATTTTAATGGTAATAGTTTATAAATTTTAACAGTGAAAATTTTTACAAGCAAAGATATGAGTTTTATGAGACCTTCACTAAAGAGAAACAGTAAGTTAATGCCTTGTATTTCTTAGTTCTCTAGTACAATTTTAAATAAATTTAAATCTTATAATTTTAACTTAAAACTTAATTTTCTTCCTCAGAAAATGCTTTAAATGAAATAAATGCATTTTTAGCAAATACCCTGCCTTCAGAACTTCCTCTCAATCATTTAAGATTATTGTTCAAATTTTCTACCCATTAATCTTTTGAAGTTGAACAGATTGCTTCTTTTTTGGTCCAACCTTCTGATTCTAAACTCAAAATGTTTCTCTGTAGTTACATCCTGAATAAACCCAATATTGTTTAATTCAAAGAGGCAGGAAAAGGAAACCTCTAACAAGAACTGGGAGGTGATTAACTGTAGTCGCAGCCGCCTAGCCTGGCCTGGAACACACCTCTCCTCTGCTTCCTGCGGTTTTTCATTAATATTGTACCAAGTTCAGCAAGAATCAGACTTGCTGGTAACAGGTTAACAGGCTCCCACAGAGAAAAAGCATCTATTCAGCTGTCAGGTGCATAACAGCAGGTTGCAAGTTAAGTTATTGCCATCTTTCCTAACACCCTCTTTCTTCCCACCAAGCCACACACAGGCAGCTGATGACACTGAAAGAGAGTATTTTCTTTATAGTGAAAAACCATTTACCCGAGTTCTCTCAGAAAGAGTCCAATTACCCTATGAGCATCCAAAATATTCTACACAGGCACCATCCTGCACAGAAGAGACTTTCTGAACTGAGCTTCCCGTGGCAGTATAAATACAAAGCATAAAGACATATGAAGACATGTATTTTAATGTGCTAAATTGTCATTATGGTGGGAGTTTCCTGTGTGTGCAGACTGTAATATATAATCATCATCAGAGGGTTGAGAAAAGTGGAAAAGCAAAATCAAACACACAGTTGTTATAAGCTTCCTTGAGAAAAGATTATTTGGGAAGTCATAAGAACGTCTGACAACTTATATAAAGGCATATTTCAACCTTCTCATATACTCTCATCTCATTGACATAATAGCCATTTTATTACTGTTATCCAATTTTGAGAGTTGAAACCTCTGATTTCATGATTTCATAGATAATTATGGAAGAGCTGTGAAGCCAAATTCTGATCTTTTGTGTGAAGGCCAGTGGTAAGTTTTATATGGCCTTGTCTTACCTCCATTCCACAACCTCTCACCCCTTTCTTTTTCTAGCATAAGATAGTTACAAATTTTGAGAGTTTCTTAAGCTTATTCTTGAATTTTCACTCTGGGATGAAACAACATGTATCAGAAAGCAGAAACTTATCAGAAAATTAGGCATTGTGGCCAGTCAAATTAAATTTTGGTCCCTGATTACATCCAGGCTATTAAGATTGTTTCTGAGTGTTCTTGTCCCTATTATTTTCTGTCTAAATCAGGGAGTATAGTTCTTAACTATGAGTAAATTCTTTGTATCTGAAAGAAGAAACAACTTTAGCACTGTGCTGAGTAAAGAATCTGTTTGATATAATACCATCATAAATACATTTAAATTAAATTACCTAAACTGCTTAATGTTTCCATTTTTAGTCCCCAGACTATCTTTATGAAAAACACTTCAAGTGCAACAATGATCATAATATGCTTGTTATTACCAATGTTAAAAATCCTTATCCAGTAATGAAAGTTTACATTGCTTCTGTTCGCTAAAAAATCATAACACAAATTGAATATTTTTTGTTTATGTAAATGTTAATGTGGATTGTTATTACTGGTTTCAATGATAAAAATAACAATTACAATAACGTTTTATTTAAGGAATGGTGAGTCCCTACAATGTCCATAAAAGGAATTAATTTTTTGTTTGTTACTATTAGTAAAACTGTCCTTTTTTAAAATTTCCAATTAAAAGGAGATTTTGTTTGAAATGTTGTTTTATGTAACTTAACAACAACCAGAACTGCATTATTTAGCATTCTAAAATTGAATCAGAAACTGAGTTTCTCTTGTTAATGAAGATCCTAAGGCTTCACAAGATTTGTGCACCAACTAAATCATTAAAAGAAAAAAAAAAAAAAAAAACAGCTAAAATTGATTAGTGCCATGACATTAGCAGGGGCAGCAGAGGAAGGACTTCCAAAAATCTATTTCTCCATGAAAGCAATGAGAACACTGAAAAAAATTGTCAAAATCTATTTTATCACAACTCTGAAGGTTAACCAAGGCTTTCAATAAACTTAGAAGTGTTTATTCAAGAAAAATGGCTAAACAACGAAGATTGTGGTGTTTTAACACGCTCTATTTCCATCTTCCTATGCCCAACTACGTGGTAGCTATGAAAATCAACAGCCCTGCAATTACTGTACTCATAAAAGCAGCAGCCTAGTAGCTACCAGAGGGGGAGCAAACCCTCATTGGGAACTATCCAGACACCCCATTTGCAGTGCATTATGATCATCTGAACTGTCTGACAGTTCCTCAAATCATCCATAAACAGGGCTTGTCTTTATTTGACCTAACTCAAAGCTTTTCTCACAACAACCACATTTTTCCTTGGGGCATCTGCCAAAAACAGTCAACAGCAAATGTCTGAGAAACAAACAATAAAAGAACGAAGAATAGACAGAGATTCAGATACCTGTGGAAAACGATCAAGTAGACTAACATACAGTTAATTGGAGCCCCAGATATAAGGAAAACAAAAAAGACGCACAATGAATACTTGGATAATGATGTACAAAAGCTCTCTAAATTTGAAGAAAAACATTCATTAACCAACACATTCAAAAAATTCAACTCCAAGTAGGATAAACTCAAATATACATGTGTGTGTGTGTGTGTATGTGTGTGTAATTTGCTTACACCTATGTAATTGAAGAGATAGCTACATAAAGAAAAAATTATTGAACTGTATTGATGTACAAATAACACATAAAGATGCAATTTTACAATGAAAACATGGAGGAGGAAATAAAATGAAAACATGGAGAAGGAAATAAAAGTATATAGCAGTGAAGATCCACAGATGATTAAATTGTTGTTAATCTGAACTAGATGATTATATATTAAGCTGTTAATTGTAATGCATAGGGCAGCCAGTAAGAAAATAACTCAAAAATATATAATAAGAGAATTGACAAGGAAATTAAAATTGTACACAAGAAAATATCTGCTTAGCACACATACAAAAAGATGGTAATTGAGAAACAGAGGGATAAACACACAAAGAAACGAGACATACATAGTACAAATAAGAAAGTAGAAGAGGTAAGTCCTCCCCTATCAGTAAACATACTAAATTCAAAGGTATCTAACACTTCAATTAAAAGCACAGATTATCAGAATGTATTTTTTTAAAAAATTAAACTCTGTGATGTCTACAGCAGATACACTTTAGACTTGAGACCAAAAAAAAAAGGTTGAATATAATAAAGGTATAACATAAAACTAATATTTGACAAAATAGACTTTGAGGCCAAAGTTGTTACTAGAGGCAAAACACTTTCTTTTTCTTTTTTTTTTTTTTTTTTTTGAGATGGAGTTTCACTCTTGTTGCCCAGGCTGGAGTTCAGTGGCTCGATCTCGGCTCACGGCAACCTCCGACTCCCAGGGTTCAAGCGATTCTCCTGACTCAGGCTCCCACGTAGCTGGGATTACAGGCATGCACCACCACGTCCAACTAATTTTGTATTTTTAGTAGACAGGGTTTCTCCATGTTGGTCAGGCTGGTCTCGAACTCCCAACCTCAGGTGATCCACCTGCCTTGGCCTCCCAAAGTGCTGGGATTACAGGTGTGAGCCACCTCGTCCAGCCTGCAAAATACAGTTTATATTGCTTATGGAAAGAAGGAAAGAAGAGAAGAAGGAAGGAAAGATTCAGTAACATTTGAAGCCTTCAATTACCCAGTTTCAATAAAGAAAAAAACAACTAGATAGAAGATCAGCAAGGATAGAGGAAGCCTGAACAATGCTATAAATCAACTTCACCTAACACACAGCTACAGAGCACTCTGTCAACAGAAGAATACACACCATTCTCAAGTGGACATGGCACATTCTCCAGGATAGACCATATGCTAAGCCATAAAACAAATCTGAATAAACTCACAAGGATTGAAATCATACAATATATATTTTCCAACATAATGTAATGAAGTAAAAATTAATAATGGACAGACACTGGGAAATTTAGAAATACGTGGCAATTATAGAAAACAGTTCTAATGGGTCAAGATATAATTCACAAGAAAAAACACAAATATTTACAAGTCAAAGAAAATGAAAACAACATACCAAAACTTATGGAATACAGACTCAGAACAAATTTATAGCTGTAAATGTCTACGTTAAAAAATAGGTGGCTAACACAGTGAAACCCCGTCTCTGCTAAAAATACCAAAAATTAGCCAGGTGTGGTGGCAGGTGCCTGTAGTCCCAGCTACTCGGGAGGCTGAGACAGGAGAATGGCATGAACCCGGGAGGCAGAGCTTGCAGTGAGCCAAGATCGCGCCACTGCACTCCATCCTGGGTGATGAGCAAGACTCCATCTCAAAATAAAAAAAAAATTAAAAAAATAGAAAAGATTTCAAATAAATAAGCTAGTTTTCTAACTTATGAAATTACAAAATGACAACAACCTAAACAAAAAGCAAGAAGGAAATAATAAAGATTAGAGTGAAAATAACTGAAATAAAGAAAAAGAAACTAAATGTTATTCCTTTGAATAGATCAATAACATTTAGAAATATTTAGCTAGACCGAGCTTAAAAAAAAGATGGCTCAAGTTACTAAAATCAGGAATCAAAGAGAGAAAAAGGATTATCAGAGAAAAATATGAACAATTGTGTGCTAATAAATTAGATTGCCTACAAGAAGTGGCTGCAACTGACTCAAGAAGAAATAAATTCTGATTAGATTCATACCAGAAAATGTATTGTACTAGTTATCAAGAACCTTTCCATAAAAGGCCAAGAATTAAATGTCTTCTCTGGTGAAATCTAGCAAACAGTTAAACAAAAATTAACACCAATCCTTCACAACCTATTTTGAAAATAGAATAGAAGGAAACATTTTCCCAACTCATTTTAAGAGTTCAATATTATCCATATAACAAAACAAAAACTGCGACCAGTATCTTTTATGTAGATAAACTCAAAAGCCTTCAACAAAATAATGGCAAACAAAATTCAAAACCACTCAAAGACATTATAAGGAAAAAGACAAATGAGCAAGAACTACACATCAATATCGCTTATGAATATAGACTCAAAAGCCTTCAACAAAACACCAGCAAGCCAAATTCAGTAGCATTTTAAACGATTGTGCACCACAACTACCTGCGAGTTATCCCAGGTCTTCAAGGTTCATTCAACCTATGAAAATCATTCAATATAATACACAATATTTATAGAATAAGGAAGAAAACCTAATTGTCACCTAGCTGCAAACAAAGTTCAATACACTTCTATGATTTAAAAAAAAAAAAACCTTCTAATAAAATTCAATACCCTTTCATGTTTTTTTTAAAAAAAAACAACAAAGTAGAAATAAAAGAGAAATTTCTCACCCAATAAAGGGCATCTATTTTAAAAACAAAACAAAAACTGCAGGTGGCATTACAAATAATACAAAAAAAAAGATGGTAAAGTACTGATAGTCTCCCCTTAAGAATATAAACAAGGTGAGCATGTACACCCTTGTCACTGCTATTCATCGTAACGTGGGTGGTTCTAGCCAGAGCATTTAGTCACATAGAAAGGAAGAAAGAGAAACTATCCCTTTTAATAGATGATATAATCTTGAATATGAAATCCAAAGGAATATACCAAAATAGAGAGAGAAAACTCTTAGAATATATCAGTTTATCTTTTTTTTTTTTTTTTTTTTTTTTTTGAGGTGGAGTCTTGCTCTGTCGCCCGGACTGGAGTGCAGTGGCCGGATCTCAGCTCACTGCAAGCTCCGCCTCCCGGGTTTACGCCATTCTCCTGCCTCAGCCTCCCGAGTAGCTGGGACTACAGGCGCCCGCCACCTCGCCCGGCTAGTTTTTGTATTTTTAGTAGAGACGGGGTTTCACCGTGTTAGCCAGGATGGTCTCGATCTCCTGACCTCGTGATCCACCCGTCTTGGCCTCCCAAAGTGCTGGGATTACAGGCTTTTTTTTTTTTTTTTTTGAGACGGAGTCTCGCTCTGTCGCCCAGGCTGGAGTGCAGTGGCCGGATCTCAGCTCACTGCAAGCTCCGCCTCCCGGGTTTACGCCATTCTCCTGCCTCAGCCTCCCGAGTAGCTGGGACTACAGGCGCCCGCCATCTCGCCCGGCTAATTTTTTGTATTTTTTTAGTAGAGACGGGGTTTCACCGTGTTAGCCAGGATGGTCTCGATCTCCTGACCTCGTGATCCGCCCGTCTCGGCCTCCCAAAGTGCTGGGATTACAGGCTTGAGCCACCGCGCCCGGCCAGAATATATCAGTTTATCAAGATTACAGAATACAAGAATAATAAAAATTTTTGTTTATTCATATTAGAGTGTTTGTATATATTAGCAATGGATGATCAAAAAAATTGAGTAAACAAATTTATGCATGACATCAAAAAGAATAAATACTTAGGAATGTATTTATCAAAGGAAGTGCACATCTTATACAGTTATACTATAAAACTCTTTTCAAAAACAAAGAACTAAATAAATGGAAAGACAGCCCATGTTAATGGATTAGAAGACGTAATATTGTAAAGGTGGCGATACAACCTAAATCAACAGACTCAACGTAATCTCTAACAAGATCTCGACTGGCTATTTTATTTTCTTGTAGAAAATAAAGCAGATCTTAAAATTTACATGGAAATGGAATAAAAAATAGCCAGAAACTAAAAGAAAGAACTAAATTGAAAGACTCAAACTTTCCAATTCGTAACTTAGTATACAGCTAGAGTAATTAAGACAGTATAGTACTGTCATAAAGAGAGACAAAATCAAAGGAGTAGAATTAAGAAGATATAAATTCTTACATTACTATCGGTTGAATTTTGACAAGGTTGCCAACATAATTAAATGCGGAAAGATATCCTATTGTCGCAACAATTGGATAACCACATGCAAAAGAGGAAAGTTGGACCTCTATATAGCACACGACTTACAAACTAACTCAAAATAGATCAAAGACCTCACTGTAAGAGCTAAAACCTCTAAGACTTTCAGAAAATATGTGCATAAATCTCTGTGACATTAGATTTGGCAATGATTTCTTAACTGTGACACCAAAACCGGAAGGAAAAAAATGGATAAATTGGACTTCATTTTAATTAAATATTTTTCCTTCAAAGGGCTTTGTCAAGAAAGTGAAATAACTCACAGAATGGGAACTGAGTGAAAACCCAATTAACAGAACCCTATTTAAAAATGGGCAAAAAAACATGAATAGACTTTTCCTCAAAAAGATGATCAAATGGCCAGTAACTTGTGACAAAAAGGTATTCAACATCATTAGTAATTAAAGATATTCAAATCAAAATTACAACCATTAAGCACCCACTAGGATGACTATAATCCAAAAGAGGGACACTAACAAGTTTGAGTGAGTGTATGGAAAAATGGGAACCCTTATGCAGGGCTGCTGGCGATGTAATGTGTTTCAGCCACTTTGATAAACAATTTGGCATTTCCTCAATATGTTAAACATACTTATCACAGAACCCAGGATTCCACTCTTAGGTATTGAAATAACTGAAAACATGTCCATACAAAATTATGCAAGGCTGTTTACAGCAACAATATTCATAAAAGTCTTAAAAAGTTGAGAAAAAAATAAATTTTTAACCATTAAATGGCAAAAAAAAGATGTATCTGTATTATTCAGCCATAAAAACTAATGAGATACTATTACATACTGCAACATGGATGAACCTTGTAAACATTCTGTTACGTGAAAGAGGCCAGACGTAGAGGCCACGTGCTCTGTGATTTCATTTAAAAGTCTCAACTAGGCAAATCCATAAAGACAGAAAGTAGATTAGTGTTTTTCAGGGACTGGACGGAGTGAATTGGGTAGTAGATGCTAATGGGTATGAGGTTACTTTGGAGGGTGATAAAAATATTCAGCAATTAGATAGTGATGATGTTTGCACACATTTGTAGATATATTAAAAACCGTTGTACATTTTACACAGGTGAATTTTATGGTATGAATTATATCTCAATTTTTAAAAAGTTGGTCCAGCTTTAGTGTTGGGCTTGTTTTTATCATCATTTAAAAAAATTTAACCCGTAATTGAATATGTCATAAATATTAACCAAACATATGTAAGGTATTGTATGATAGACCTTGGTTACAAAGTAATAAAGATGTAGTAAAGTCTATTAAAATATGTTGCTGTCAGCCAGGGTAATGGTACTCCACCTAGCCAGGTAATCAAGCAGTCTCTTTGTCCATGTCTCCAATCGTGATAGCTTTTATTTTATAATGCTGGTGATAGCAAAATCTTCTAGTGCACGTTATCTTCTACAATGCAACTGGTTCTTGTTTACGTGGGGTTTACATGGTTTTGAGACTGAAAGTCACACATTCTTGAAGCCTGACTGTGGACTCCAAACGAGTCTCTTGCCCTGTACCCTGCTTGAATTTCAGACCCACGCAGTCTGTGAGCTTAATGGCTATTTTCCCACCACATTTAGGGGTGGCTTGTTAATTGCCAATAGCAACCGGGACACCAGGTACGTTCCCTGCTTTCCTGTTGACCCTGGGTTTGTGTCTACAGGCACAGTGCCTCTCTTGCTCCAGTACCATGACCTGTGGTCCACCTTGCTTTACATCTTTGAGTTCTCTGCCTAATTATTGGTCTTTCTCTCCACTGCCCCATTTAAATACATCGATGTGACAGCATTGAATTAATGGTTTTCGTTTCATATTTATCAAATTCAGTTTGTTAAGAACGTTTTACAGCTAGTGTAAAAGGAGACTCAGATAACTTTAAATCGTGTAGAGATTGTGGTTAAACTCTCTACCTGTGATAAGGAAGGAAAAATATGCATCGACTACTGAATTCTAACTTTCTAAAAGTAGCAATGGTTTCTTTTTTTTTTTTTTTTTTTTTTTTTTTGAGACAGAGTCTCTCCCTCGCCCAGGCTGGAGTGCAGTGGCGCGATCTGGGCTCACTGCAAGCTCCGCCTCCCGGGTTCCCGCCATTCTCCTGCCTCAGCCTCCCGAGTAGCTGGGACTACAGGTGAATGGCTTTCTTCGATGTTTGTCCTTTGGAGTACTCACTTCTGATATCAAAGGCAAATTGTTTGCCCTTAATTCCTTCACAATTTTTAAAGTGTTAGTCTTGGGTAGTGATTTGTCTTTACAAAAAATTATGGTTTACCTAAATATGTATACATACATATAACTTTAAATAAGAAACAAAAATGAAAATGCTTCAGCACGTTTTTATTATTATTGTAACCCATGATGACAGCTATTTTTATATGAGTTTATGGTAAAAGGTGTGTGTATTATATCTTTAAGGAAATTATCAAAAATATTGCAGAAACAATCACATCAGTAAAAGCTTACTCTGATCCTTACAGCATGATTCCGCATCATGAAACCCAAGCAGAAAAAGCAAAAATATTGTAAACTATTTCTTTCTTGAAGGCTTTAAGAGGTTTTTATTCTCCCACCATGACGCTCTCAGGGAAATGTTTTCTAACAGTGCCGTAAACCCTTGTTTTGTTCTAACCAGGTAGGTTGTTTGAACTTTGCATACTGCAGGCATGTTACCTGGAACTTGTACTTCAAAATCTATTCCAGCCTCATAGAATTCTGCACTGCCCAACATTTTTACAGTGATTTCTGCCAAAACGTCGGAGACATGAGAGAGAAAAAAAGGACCATATGAGCAGAAGTGCACACTTGAAAATTCTTATACTGAAAACAGAGAGGTAGAAAACGCTTGGCTATTTTTTCCTAAGTAAGCTAGCTTTTTGTTTTGTTTTTTTTGTTTTGTTTTGTTTTTTTTCATTTTTTGTTTTCTTTTCTATTTTTTTTTTTTTTTTTTTTTTTTTTTTTTTTTTTTTGAGACAGAGTCTTGCTCTGTCGCCCAGGCTGGAGTGCAGTGGCCGGATCTCAGCTCACTGCAAGCTCCGCCTCCCGGGTTCACGCCATTCTCCTGCCTCAGCCTCCCGAGTAGCTGGGACTACAGGCGCCCGCCATCTCGCCTGGCTAGTTTTTTTGTATTTTTTAGTAGAGACGGGGCTTCACCGTGTTAGCCAGGATGGTCTCGATCTCCTGACCTCGTGACCTCGTGATCCACCCGACTCGGCCTCCCAGAGTGCTGGGATTACAGGCTTGAGCCACCGCGCCCGGCTCATTCTTGTTTATATAGTCAAACAAATTACTGTTTTCAAAAACATGAAGCAAAAATGAATGTATCAACCTCTTCTGAGGATTTTGCAATAGTTATACCTTGGTAAATATGTGACTCTCTTACTAGTGACCAAAGTTGAGTCCTATCTTTACTACCTATCAACTTTCTATCTTATGTAGATTATTCTCCTGAGTAAAGTAAGAATAAAATCTGTATCTACTAAGTAGTGTTCAGTTTTTAAAATGGAATAAATGCTCAATCCATCTTAATCAATTTATAATTTTATTATTAAGCCAAAGATAAGTAACATTATTAGGTATTAGAAGACTTATTTTAAAAAAGAATATATGAATTCATAATGTTTAAAGTTTGCAGCATATTAATTTCTTAAACCATAAAGCTCAGTTTGTCTATTTATACTTAATATCATTTGAAAGAGCTGCCTGGTAAAATTAGTGTAGATAGGCTGGGTATGGTGACTCACTCCTTTAATCCCAGCACTTTGGGAGGTGGAAGTGGGCAGATCATGAGGTCAGGTGTTTGAGACCAGCCTGGCCTACATGGTGAAACCCCATCTCTACTAAAAATACAAAACTTAGCCCAGCATGGTGGCACACACCTGTAATCCCAGCTACTGGGGAGGTTGAGGCAGGAGAATCGGTTGAACCCGGGGGGCGAAGGTTGCAGTGAGCTGAGATCACACCACTGCACTCCAGCCTGGATGACAGAGCGAGACTCTGTCTCAAAAAGTAAATAGGCCGGGTGTGGTGGCTCAAGCCTGTAATTCCAGCACTTTGGGAGGCCGAGACGGGCGGATCACGAGGTCAGGAGATCGAAACCATCCTGGCTAACCCGGTGAAACCCCGTCTCTACTAAAAAATATATATAAAAAAAAAAAACTAGCCGGGCGAGGTGGCGGGCGCCTGTAGTCCCAGCTACTCGGGAGGCTGAGGCAGGAGAATGGCATGAACCCGGGAGGCGGAGCTTACAGTGAGCTGAGATCCGGCCACTGCACTCCAGTCTGGGGGACAGAGCGAGACTCCGTCTCAAAAAAAAAAAAAAAAAAAGTAAATAAATAAATAAACATAGTGTAGATAATCAATTATTTCTAACACTTGCCATTAAAACATCCTTTGTCCTTGATTTCAAACAGCTCATTCTTATTTTTGTTACTTTCATTCTATTTCTATTTTTACTTGGACATCTTTTTTTACTTTCAGGTCCATGTGTCTGAGCAATAATTTTCTTTTCCCCAAATCAATATCACCCCAAGACTATCCTTTTCTCTCTCCATCCTCACCCTTTCTCTCTTCCTCTTGTCACACAAAAATCAGTCTATCACTCTTTCAGAGGATAAATCTGTCTGGTTGCCATATATACTCAAAGGCATATTGCATTTGATCAATGTAGTGTTTGTAATTAGTTTATTCGTTTTAACTGCTATAAGTTTCATAGGTTCATCAACATTATATTATTTCCTCAGTTTATTCGTTTTAATTTCTAGAGAAAGATATTTGCTATGACAGGAGTTGGTAGCATAGTTTCAATATCTGTGTAATAGTCGTGCCCAATCAGTAAGAGCACTTTCAAGAATAATTCGTGGCAGAGCTGTTTCAGGAAAAAGAATGTGTTATTGTTTATGGTATGAACTACTTTACCATCTCAAAAATGGTGGAATTTCTTCGCTGGTTTTTCTGTGGAAGTATCCAACTAAGAGCTTGATTTTCAGTTATATATGATTGTCTTCTAATAGATGTATCTGGTTCTATTTCCATGTTTTATCATCTTTTAAATCTTTAGATAACTTGGCAAGTTTTGTATTACTGTTCAGTTGATATTGGATACTACGCTCATTACCTGGGTGACAGGATCAATTGTATCCCACACCTCAGCATCACACAGCATACCCATATATCAACCTACACGTGCACTCATTGAATGTAAAGTTTAAAATTTGAAATTAAAATAAAGTTCAGTTGAATTTGTACTTATAAAGCATCATGCGTTAGCATTTTATATACTGGTCAAGCTCTTTCAAGCTCTAACTCCTTTCAAAATTATTTTCTAAAGTTTTAAGTAGAGGACCAAATATAAAGCCATGTATAATCAACTCATCTACATGTTCCTTCTTTTTTTTCTTCCTTTAAATTATATGCATAGTCGAGATAAACCCATTGTTAGCACAATAATCTGAAACAGCATAGTCCAAGCCCATGATCTAAAAGTTTCAAATAAAGCAAAATCTATGTATAAAGCCATCTGAAAAGGTAATGTCTTCAGGATCAAAGCAAAGAAACAAGTTTGGTGAAAATAATGTTTAAAAAATTCTCCAGCCTGGCCAATATGATGAAACCCTATCTCTACTGAAATACAAAAATTAGCCAGGCATGGTGGTGGGCACCTGTAGTCCCAGCTTCTTGAGAGGCTGAGGCAGGAGAATTGCTTGAACCTGGGAGACGGAGGTTGCAGTGAGCTGAGATAGGGCAAATGCAATCCAGTCCAGGTGACAGAGCAAGACTCTGTCTAAAAAAAAAAAGAAAAAAAATTATATGTGGCCGAGACGGGTAGATCATGAGGTCAGGAGATCGAGATCATCCTGGCTAACACGGTGAAACCCTGTCTCTACTAAAAAATACAAAAAACTAGCCAGGCGTGGTGGCAGGCACCTGTAGTCCCAGGTACTCGGGGTGCTGAGGCAGGAGAATGGTGTGAACCCGGGAGGCGGAGCTTACAGTGAGCCAAGATCCGGCCACTGCAGTGCAGCCTGGGCAACAGAGCAAGACTCCGTCTCAAAAAAAAAAAAAAAATTATATATACTCTACATTAGACCTATCAAACAAACAAATTTCAAAAGACAGTCTTTTCTAGACATTCAGGACATGGTGCTGAGCAGGGTGGGGAGGAAGATGTCAGCTGCTGCCATATGCCATATTCCAGGGCCTCATTTAAGAAGTTTAAGTGGAGGTTGAACATACTCTGATCCTGTTTCCAAGTATCAACATAATCACCTTATTCCAGAAACTCTAGGCAATATTTTAAAAAATAATAACAAATTTCACTATAAAAAAGAAACTGAGATTTTCTGTTAAAAAGCAAACTTAATTCCATAATTTACTAAATGATCTGCAACTCTAGGCCTCCATTTTTCAAATGGCAGTGAATGCCTGGAGCACGTGTTCTCTAGGTTCCTTGTTCTTGCCCTGTAGCCCTAATCCTGTGTATTTTGAGGTTTCTAGTTTTGCTTTGAGAGCCTTTGTAATTTTCTCTTGGCTTGGATCCTAATTATTTAATTCAGTTGTGAGCAATCATGTTTGAATTAATCTTGACCTTCAGGCAATCAACTACTTAGGTTCTGTCTGTAAAACATGATGGCTGATGTTCACAGCTCATTGAAAGCTTGCAGCCAGCAATCTGCTTTCTGGATTAGGCCTCTGTCTTCTGCTCCTACCAGTTAGTTGAATGTTTGTGTAGACCCACTTGTGCTTTTCCCACCCAACCTTATAACAGGCAAAATTGTTTTTGGTATGACATAAGTTACCAAAATATCTCTTAATCAATACAATGTGTGTTCCCGTGAAAACTAAATTGGATGTTTTTGAAAGTCTAAGTAAGCCAGGCCTGGTGGCTCACACCTGTAATCCCAACACTTTGGGAGGCCACGGTGAGACTAGTAGTTCAAGACCAGCCTAGAAAACATAGCAAGACCCTATCTCTACAAAAAAAAAAAAAAAATGAAAATGAAAAGAAAGCCTATGCAGATGTAAGACCATAATAAGGTATTTTTTATTCTGAAAATATGAAAATATAAAGGTTGGTTACTTAACTGTTTACTTGAGCTTTTGCTTCTCTGTAATGAAACGAAAACTTCAAGTTTGATGCAAATAAAGTATGATGCACACAATGTCACAAACTATAAGTGCCACTATGCACAGTAAGAAGACTCTTTGTGGTGATGGAACAGTTCTTTATCCTGATTGTGGTGATGTTACACAAATCTACATATGTGATAAAATTTCATAGAACTATGCACTAAAAATAAAACTGCATATCTAAGCTGGTTAAATTCAAATGAAATCTGTACATCAGTTGACAGTATTACATCCATGTAAGTTTCCATTTTTTAACAATGTGCTATTATTACGTAAGGTATTATTATAATTGGAGGAATTTGGGTGAAATGTGCATGAAAATCCTCTGTATTATTTTTGCAGCTTCCTATAAGCAGTAAATCATTCAAAAATAATAGGTTATAAAATTGTAAACATTTAGAAGATACACAGTTTGCTTCAAAAGTATTTACTTGAATTTTTGCTTCACTATAAAGAACCAAAATGGAAACTATACATATACATATAATTGATGAACTAAAAACTGTCACTATACACAGCAACCATAGTGGGAAAAGAAGCTTTTTGGCCTTCATAAAAGTGGCAAATAATTTAATTTTTTTCTTTTTGTTGCATATATTTAATGCATAAAACATGATGTTTTTATATATATTCACATAGTGAAATGATAACTACAGTCAAGCCAATTAATATATCCACATGGTTACCTTTTTTGTGTGAAGGACACCTAAAATCTATTCTCTTAGAAAATTTCCAGTATACAGTATAATATTATTAACTATACTCCTCATGCTGTACTTAGATCTCTAGATTTATTCATCTGACATAAACTGAAACTTTGTACCCTTTGACTTACATCTCTCTATTCCCGCCATATTTTTAATTTTTTAAAATAAAAATGAAATAGTTAATTTAAGTCTAAATCATGTCTTGAATTCTGTAGTTAGGTAAACTTTTTTTGAATAAGAAGAATCACACTGAATAAAATCAAAATAGGAAAATAGGATTGCAATAAAATCATCTTTTGAGTTTTGTTGCCTCGTTTCTTTGATTTTTAACTAATCAAAAAAGCACTTACACATTAATGCTCCAAAGGCATCACTTCAATTTTAATTATTGTTGATTTTTCATGGAAAAAATTATGCAAATTTTTAACACCTTCATATTAGAGTTATAAATTTGACATTCAAGAGTTCTCAAAATGTGAATGCCTGGTTTTTATGACTTCAGTAACAGCAAAATAAATTAGTGTTGGGAAATTCATTCTTCACTAGAGTTACCAGGTATTGTAAATTTTGATTACTACATTGATGAGGCTATATTTTCATATAATCAGAGAAATGAATATTAGAATAAATTTAAATAGGAACACAAATTAGTATATACCACTTTGTAAATGGTAAAAAATATCATCAGAATAACTTAAAAGTCCTGAAGTCTGGATTGCTTTTAAAACATTTTGTAGAAGTAGTAGACTTGAACCCCATATTATAGGAAATTCAAAACTTGGATGTGTGAATGGGAACATGGAATAGCCATTGAATTTGAGAAACACGGCACTAACAAAGAATAAAATGCGTTTTTTATGTCTCAGAAAATCTCGAGAAATCAGGTTTTGTTTAGAAAAAGTCAAAAGACATTTGAAAGATTGTGTTTGTGCTTTAAGTCTCATTTGATATTACCTCCCCTATCTCCTGCTTTCTCGCTGTTTCTGCTTGTTTCAAATATGAAGTCTCTGCAAGAGCTGAATCTTTTGTTGGCACATGACTCTAGACCATAACAGTGAGATTGCATTCCAGGATTTTATTAGCTGAAAAAAGAATCTTTTCTTGCCTAGTGACAGAAACTATGAAGTGTATGGCTCTGGAATGGTTAGTAATTATATTACCCTCATGGGGAGAAAGCTATCATCAGTGAGAAAGAGTTCACATTCAGAAAGAAGCAGAAATCTGTATGAGACAGCCAAGACAAAGGATGGTTAAGGTCAGACTGTGTCCTTGTGATTCTTGTAACTTGAGATTTAAACTCATCTTTATATTTTTTAAGCTAATGTGTTTAGCCAAAATTATTTTGCATAATTGTCATTTGCATTGTATAATGTCATATTTTGAACTGTAAGGCAAATAGAGGTCATTTTTCATGTAATTGAAAGTTTGAAAAAAATATGTAAACTTTGTATTGTGAATACAGGAAGATTACATCATTTTAAGAAGGAATGATATGTAAAATAGCAGCATGTAGAATGAATGTTTAAGTAATTATAAGGTGAGATGGAAGAAGTAAATAATTTAGGGACTACTGTAATAAATTATTCCTACTGCAATAAAGATCTAAATTAGGGTACTGACAGTGGGGATACAAAGTAATGCTGACACTGGGAATTAAAACAGGATGTCTTGGAGTATTCTCTATACTTGTAACTCTCTCAGGTCAATCAGCTGCCAAATGTGGTAGGTTACAATCCCCATATCCAGGATTCACAGGTCCAGGAATCATGGGGTGCAAATGGCTGTGGCATCACTATTACTCCTAGTGACCAGCTAGAAAAATTTTGCTTTCTGTTCCCATGACTTTCTGCTCTGCTGGCCTAAGAGTCTTAGCTTCAAAGGGAGAAAAGCTTCCACAACAAGACACAACAAATTACACTATTGAACTGAAAGTTAGGACTGTTACTCACCCACTTTGGGATCTTCGTGTCTCTGAACCAATAGGAAAAGAAAAGAGTTACAATATTTTGATCCTGCTTACCAAGGGGAAATTGGACTATTTCACATTGGCAATAAGAAAGAATATGTCTGGAATATGGGAGATATTTCTTAGTATTGCTGTGTCCTGTGATTAAAGCCAAGAGCAAACCAAAACAACCTAATTAAGACAGGATTACTAATGACTTGGAACCTTCAGGAATAACCCTTTACTTCATTAGATAAAGAACCACGATCAGCTGAGGTACTTGCTGAAGGCAAAGGGAATATAGAATGAATAATGGAAGAAAGTGGTTATAAATACCAACTACAACAATGTGAACAGTTTCAGAAGCAAGGACTGTAATCGTCATAAGGATATTTTTCTTATTTTGTTATGGACACATTTGTGTGTGTTCATAGGACATATTTTTTCTTTATTACCTCCTTATTATATAAGTTCTATTGAGTATATCATAGTATTTAAGTGTTTTAAGATTACATCATAATATTTCAGTTACAGGATACCAAGGAAGAGAGTGAACAACACCCATAAATTTTGCATTACCTTTTGGATAAAGAGTTAGTGCATTTTTTATTGTTTCATGTTAAATATAAGCATGTCCTACCTCTTATCCTTATTTAGAAATTAACTATGGTTTAGGGAAATATGTATGGCTGTCAAGTTGACAAGGGGTAAATTTGTGAGGGTTAATTTTATGTATCAACTAGGCCAGGCCATGATACCCAGTTATTTCTTCAAACATTATTCTTGATATTGTTGTAAAAGTAGTTTTTAAATGAAATTAACATGTAAATCCTTAGATTTTGAGTAAAACATGCCACCCTCCATAGTGCGAGTGGACTTTATCCAATCATTTGGATGTCTTAAGAGAAAAAAGACTGACATCCTCAGTCTTTTGAATTATTATTTCAAAATAAATTGAAATACATAAATGGGATGACAAAGAATTCCAAGTAATTGTTCTAAAGAAGCTCAGTGAGCTACAACAGGACATAAACAACTTAATGAAATCAGAAAAATAATACAAGAACACAATGAGAAACTTAAAAAACATTAATAAAACATTTTTTATAAAGAACTCAACAGAAATTTTGGAACTGAAGAATGCAATGACTGAATTAAAAAATACAATAGACAGCATAAGTAGCAGATTTGATCAAACAGAAGAATAAGAAAACTCATAGAAATATTGTTTGAAATTACCCAGAAGGGAAAAAATAATTTAAAGAAAAGAAATTTTAAAAGCCTATGAGATTTGTAAGATGTCAAGAAAGCTAACCATAGCATTATAGTAGAGAGAAATAAACAAGTTTTTTAAAACTTTAAAAATAGTGACTGAAAACGTTCCAAATCTGGAGAGGGATATGGACCCCTAAGTGCATGAAGATCACATATCTCCAATGAGTTTCAACCCAAAGAAGACTTCATCATAACATGTTATAATCAAACTGTCAAAAAGAAAAGAAAAGAAAAAGAGTGAATTTTGAAAGCAGCAAGGGGAAAGAAGCTAATCACATATAAGGTAATTCTCACATGGCTATCAGTGGATTTCTCTGTACAAACCTCACAGGCCAGGGCAGAGTGAGATAATATATACAAAGTGTTGAAAGAGAGGGGGAAAAAAGCATCTCCCAACCAAGAATACTTTACCAAGCTAAGTGGTCATACAGCAATGAGGGAGAAATAAAAACTTTTACACACAAACAAAAGCAGAGGGAGTTCTTCACCATTAGATGTGACTTTCAGGAAATTCTAAAAGGAGTTCTTTGAGATGAGGTCAATTAATACTAATTAGTAACTTAAAGACATATGAAAGCATAAAGCTCATTGGTAAAGGTACATAATCAAATTCAGAATAATATTACAATGGTAACATGTGAGTGATTTATAACAACTGGTATAAAAGTCAAAATACGAAAGTATTAAAATAACTATAGTTACAATAATTTGTTAATACAAACTGCAAAATGAAAATTGTGACATCAAAAACATAAAATGGAGAGTAGTAAAAGTGTAGAGTTCATATATATGATCTAAGTTAAGTTGCTGTCAGCTCAAAATAGACTGTTATAACCCTAAGATATTTTATGTAATCTTCATGGTAACTACAAAGCAAAAACCTATGGTAAATATATAAAAAATAAGGAAAAAAGATTCAAAGCATACCAATATAGAGAATTATTAAATCACAAAGGAAGAGAGGAAGAAACAAAAAATCTATAAAACAGCTAGAAAATAATTAACAAAATAGTAATAGTAAGTCTACCGATTACTTATCAATAATTACTTTAGTTTTAAATGGACTAAATTCTTCAATAAAATGACAGAGTGACTAAATGGGGGAGGGGAGTGCAAAGCAACAAAAAATAAAATCCAACCATATGCGGCCTATAAGAGAGTCACCTCCGTTTTAAGGATACAAATAAGCTGCGAGTAAAGGGATGAAAAACACGATAACCAAAAGAAAGCAGGAGTAGCTACACTTACATTGGACAAAATACTTAAAATTAAAAACTATCACAACAGACAAAGTAGGTCATTATATAACGATAAATGGTCAATTTATCACAAGATATAACTATTATAAATATATATTCAGCCAACATCAAAGCACATAGACACACACACACAAACATATCTAAAGGGAGAAAAAATAGCAATATAATGATTATAGGTAATGTTAATACCTCACATTCAACAATGGATAGATCGTCCAAATGAAAGTCAATAGGAAAACACTGGATTTTAAATATATTTTAGACCAAATAGACTATATAAAACATTCCATCCAATAGCATCAGAATACATTCTTTTCAACCACACACATAATAATACTGCAGTTTTAAGAGAAAGAAACACAAAAGTAAGTATAAATCTATGTTAAGGAGAGTGCATTTTATATAGATGCAATTTGTGACATCAGTAACGTAAGTTGGGGGTGCAGAGTGGTAAAGAAGGAGTGTTTTCTATGTAATTGAAGTTAAGTTGGTATCACTTTAAAATAGCTTGCTATAACTTTATGATGCAATATGTAACCCCCATGGTAACCCCACATATAACATCTATAGAATGTACCCAATAGGATATTAGAAGAGAATAAAAACCTGTCATTAAAAAAATAAGCAAAAAGGAAGGCAATAAGAATGAAAATGAAGGTACGAAGAAGCTGTAAGACATAACAAAAACAAAATTGGAATAGTAACTTTTTTCCTATCAGCAATTATGTAAATGTAAATTGATTAAAATCTAAACTCAGAAGGCATATATTGGCAGAATGGATAAAAAAGCAGGACCCAACTACATACCTATACAACAGGTTCACATTAGGTCTAAGAACAAACCTATGTCGAAAGTGAAAGGATGGTAAAATATATTTCATGCAAATACCCAAAAGAGAACAGGGGCACCTACACTTAATTTCCAAAAAATAAAAATAAAATAAAATAAAAAGTTTAAGTCAAAAATTGTTACACTAGCCAAAGAAGGACAATTTATAATGATAAAAGTGTGAATTCATAAAAGGTATAATAATCACCAACATATATGAACCAAACATCAGAGCTCCCTAAATATTGAAAACAAATTTTGACAGAATTCAAAGGAGAAATAAACATCTGTAATAATAGTGGGATACTTCAATCTCCATATTCAATAATAGATGAAAAACTTAGCAGAAGATCAGTAAGAAAACAGTGAACATGAACACTATAGATCATTTGGACCTAACAGACATATATAGAACACTGCACCCAGCAACAGAAACACACACACTTTCCTTAAGCACACATGAAACATTTTCCAGGCTACATCATATATTAGGCTACAAAAATCTTTCAATAAATTTTAAAAGATTGAAATTATACAAAGTATCTTTTCTAATCAATGTAATGACATAGAAATCAAAGCAGAATGAAAATAGGAAAATCCACAAATATGTTAAAATCAAACATGCCCGTCTTCATGGGTCAAAGAAGAAATTATAGGGAAAACTAGAATGTATAAAAGTATCTTGAAATAAATGAAAATTAAAACATATCAAAATTTATGGGATTTTAGTGAAAGCAGTGATAACAGGATTTTGTAATTGTAAAATCCTTGTGTTTAAAAAGAAGAAAGGTGGAGATAGCATTGAATCCATAAATTACTTTTGGCAGTATGGCCATCTTCACGATATTGATTCTTCCTATGCATGAGCATGAAATGTTCTTCCATTTGTTTGTGTCCTCTCTTATTTCCTTGAGCAGTGGTTTGTAGTTCTCCTTGAAAAGGTCCTTCACATCCCTTGTAAGTTGTATTCCTAGGTATTTTATTCTCTTTGTAGCAATTGTGAATGGAAGTTCACTCACGATTTGGCTCTCTGCTTGTCTAATATTGGTTTATAGGAATGCTTATGACTTTTGCACGTTGGCTTTGTATCCTGAGATTTTACTGAAGTTGCTTATCAGCTTAAGGAGATTCAGGGCTGAGATGATGAGGTTTTCTAAATATACAATCATGTCATCTGGAAACAGAAACAATTTGACTTCCTCTCTTCCTATTTGAATTTTCTTTCTGTCTTTCTTTCTCTTGCCTGATTGCCCTGGCCAGAACTTCCAATACTATGTTGAATAGGAGCGGTGAGAGAGGGCGTCCTTGCCTTGTGCCGATTTTCAAAGGGAATACTTCCTGCTTTGCCCATTCAGTATGATATTGGCTGTGAGTTTGTCATAAATAGCTCTTATTATTTTGAGATACGTTCCATCAATACCAAGTTTATTGAGAGTTTTTAGCATGAAGGGGTGTTGAATTTTATTGAAAGCCTTCTGCTTCTATCGAGATAATCATGTGGTTTTTGTCGTTGGTTCTGTTTATGTGATGAATTACATTTATTGATTTGCGTATGTTAAACCAGCCTTGCATCCCAGGAATGAAGCCAACTTGATCATGGTAGATAAACTTTTTGATGTGCTGCTGGATTCAGTTTGCCAGGATTTTATGGAGGATTTTCACATCGATGTTCGTCAGAGAAATTGGCCTGAAATTTTCTTTTTTTGTTGTCTCTGCCAGGTTTTGGTATCAAGATGATGCTGGCCTCGTAAAATGAGTTAGGGAGGGGTCCCTCTGTTTCTAGTGTTTGGAACAGTTACAGAAGTAATAGTACTAGCTCTTCTTCATACCTCTGGTAGAATTCATCTGTGAATCCATCTGGTCCTGGGATTTTCTTGGTTGGTAGGCTGTTAATTAATGCCTCAATTTCAGAACTTGTTATTGGTATATTCAGGGATTAGACTTCTTCCTGATTTGGTCTTGAGAGGATGTGTGTGTCCAGAAATTTATTCATTTCTTCTAGATTTTCTGGGTTATTTGCATAGAGGTGTTTATATTATTCTCTGATGGTAGTTTGTATTTCTTTGGGATCAGTGGTGATATCCTCTTTATCATTTTCATTGTGTCTATTACTTCACAGAATTAGAAAACACTACTTTAAATTTCACATGGAACCAAAAAAGAGCTTGTATAGCCAAGACAATCCTAAGCAAAAAAGAACAAAGCTGGAGGCATCATGTTACCTGACTTCAAACTATACTACAAGACTACAGTAACCAAAACAGAATGGTACTGGAACCAAAACAGATAAATAGACCAATGGAACAGACCAGAGGCCTCAGAAATAATGCCACTCATCTACAGCCATCTGATCTTTGACAAACCTGACAAAAACAAGCAATGGGGAAGGCATTCCCTATTTAATAAATGGTGATGGGAAAACTGACTAGCTATATGCAGAAAACTGAAACCGGACCCCTTTCTTACACCTTATACAAAAATTAACTCAAGATGGATTAAAGACTTAAACATAAGACCTAAACCATAAAAACCCTAGAAGAAAACCTAGGCAATACCATTCAGGACATAGGCATAGGCAAAGACTTCATGATTAAAACACCAAAAACAATGGTAACAAAAGCCAAAATTGACAAATGGGATCTAATTAAACTAAAGAGCTTCTGTACAGCAAAAGAAACTATCATCAGAGTAAACAGGCAACCTACAGAATGGGAGAAAATTTTAGAAATCTATCCATCTGACAAAAGACTAATATCCAGAATCTACAAGGAACTTAAACAAATCTACAAGAAAAAACAAACAACCCAATCAAAAAGTGGGCAAAGGATATGAACATACACTTCTCAAAAGAAGACATTTATGTAGCCAACAAACATACGAAAAAACACCTCATTATCACTGATCATTAGAGAAATGCAAATCAAAACCACTATGAGATACCATCTCATGCCAGTTAGAATGGTGATTATTAAGAAGTCAGGAAACAACAGATGCTTGAGAGGATGTGAAGAAACAGAAATGCTTTTACGCTGTTGGTAGGAGTGTAAATTAGTTCAACTGTTGTGGAGGACAGTGTGGTGATTCCTCAAGGATCTAGAACCAGAAATACCATTTGACCCAGCAATCCCATTACTGGGTTATATATCATTCTACTACAAAGACACATGCACACACATGTTTATTGCAGCACTCTTCACAATAGCAAAGACTTGGAACCAATCCAAATGTCCATCAATGATAGACTGGATAAAGAAAATGTGGCATATATATACCATGGAATACTATGCATCCATTAAAAAGGATGAGTTCATGTACTTTTCAGGGAAATGGATGAAGCTGGAAACCATCATTCTCAGCAAACTAACACAGGAACAGAAAACCAAACACTACGTGTTTTCACTCATAAGTAGGAGTTGAACATAAGACCACATGGACACAGGGAGGGGAACATCACACACCAGGGCCTGTCAGTGGGGTGGGGGACTACGGGAGGGATAGCATTAGGAGAAATACCTAATGTAGATGGCAGGATGATGGGTGCAGCAAACCACCATGGCACGTGTATACCTATGTAACCTGCACGTTCTGCACATGTATCCCAAAACTTAAATAATTTTAAATAAGTAAATAAAAGAAAAGAAGAAAGATCTAAATTTAAAACCTAACTTTATACCTGAAGGAACTAGAAAAAGAAGAGAAATTAACTGTAAAGATAGCATAATGAGGAAATAAAAATTCCTTTTATGGGAATTTCCAGAGATAGGAAAATAGCAGAAAAACAATAGAGAAAATCTATGAAACCAAGAGTCGGTTTTCTGGAAAAAAAAATACATTTGAAAAATTGTTAGGTTTACTAACAATAAAAAAGAGAAGACAACTACAATTACAAATGAAAATACCGATTTTGCAGAAATAAAAAGGATTATAAGAGAGTACTATGAACCACATTACATCCATTACATACAAATAACATTACTAATCATCAGCAGTGTGTAATCAAAACCACACTGAGATACAGCTTCACACCCGTTAGGATAGCTATTAAAAAAGGAAAATAGCAAGTGTTGGCATTCATGTAAAGAAATCAGAACCTCTGCGTACTACCACAGGTAGGAATGTAAAATGATGCAGCCACTGTAGAAAATAGTATGGTGGTTTCTCAAAACATTGAAAATAAAATTACCATATTAACTAGAAATTCTACTTTTGGGTATAAATTTAAAAGGATTGAAGGCAGTGACTCAAACAGATATTTGCACACTCGTGTTCATAGTCACATTATTCACAGTAGCCAAAGTAGAATAAAACCAAGTGTCCACTGATAAATAAACCACACACACAGAGATAATTATTATGGATAAAAAAGCAGGCTCCAACTACATACTTATACAAGAGGCTCACATTAGGTCTAAGAACAACCCTATGTTGAAAGCGAAAGGATGGTAAAAGACATTTC
The DNA here is from genome assembly GCF_009764315.1 of Trachypithecus francoisi. NCBI lineage: Eukaryota > Metazoa > Chordata > Mammalia > Primates > Cercopithecidae > Trachypithecus > Trachypithecus francoisi. The sequence goes on along the minus strand of NW_022681454.1, from coordinate 171,596,633 downwards.
ATGCAAATACCCAAAAGATAGCAGGGGCACCTACACTTATTTAAAAAAAAAAAAATAGATTTCAAGTCAAAAATTGTTACAATAGACAAAGAAGAACATTTAAAAATGGTTGAAATGGTATGTTTTCTCTTACCAAAATAAAATTTTAAAAACATATATATATAGTCAAAGAATATAATGTGAAATTTTACTTTCATTTGACTTGCCTTTGCTTTTATTAAGCACATATTCTTGCATAATTTATATTACATAAAAATAAAAGGACTTGATAGAAATGGAGGCACCTCCAAGAAGATCTTAATCCCAGTGATTACTTGTTCACCAGCTCTGAGGCATTTTCATTATCATAATAAATTATATAATCATTATATAATTATCTATAATTATAATATAACTATAATTATAACTAAATGAACATCTCCTGAGCAAGTATAATACGCCAGAGGCTATACATAACGAAAAGATATTTTACTTTATTGGCTCTGTCCCTTTCTAATTTTGGCAGGACTGTGTGCCTTTATCTTTTGATGCCAACTGAGCTCCCTCTTACAGTGTATGATTTCTCTCAACTTTTCCTCTTCTATACCTATTCTATATACCTATTCTATAAACCTTAAAAGTTTTTCAAAGTATGTTAACCCATTTTAAAAAAGGAGAGAAAGAGTAGTCATCATACTAATTTTTATCTAATTTATTTCTTAAAAAACTCCCCAAGGTATTTATATTTATAGGACTCAGAAGAGACGTCCTATTAAACTGTTTTGAGATTACATAAGGAGAAAAGCACAAAAGCTTGAAGGCAAATAGAGAGAGGTTCAAAAACTTGTATAATGTGCTTTGATGAGGGGAATCAAAGGATTGCAGATTTAATCACATGCAGAACTTTAAAGTCTAATTATAAGAGTCCATCATCTGGAGCCAAAGGCCAGAAAACTAATTCTTACTCGTAAATGCAACGGAATTGAAGATCATTTTGCAGAAGTGTCATCTGAGCTTCATGGAGCTATGGCTGTTTCAGCCCTTTGCTCCATTCACTGTGCTGGCAAAATTCTGCAGGAATATAAAACAAATTTTGGAATCCATCAATTAGAAATCCTCTGATGCACTTTCAGAAAAGAAGAACTTCTGACCTAAAGCAATTCTAATCAGTAAAATTACATATATATTCAACAACCAGGCTAGGCTATTAAGTATAACATATTAATGGTAAATGGAGCTCTTGAAAATATTTATAGAGAATATATAGAGAGTTTTTTCTCTGAAAATTAAAAGTTAATCTTCTTGTTAGTATAGATAGAAATTTAAGAGAAAATATATATACAATAACAGTAAAGAAACCCAAAAGTTAATCTGAAAATTCATGAGATGAGAACAACAATTTTGTGAATGTATGCGTTTGATTTCATCACAGATAATAAATTATGTAGTCAAAATATTTTTGTCAATGACCTCTGCATTCTGAAAAATTGAGTTATTCCCAAAACATGAAAGTAGATAAGTTAAGCAAGAGATTCTGATTGTTGTTTAGTGAAATAGAGCAGGTGGACAGTGTGAGGAAAGATTGTGCAAAGTAACATTTAATCCTCAACTTGTTTGGATTGTGTAGCCTTCAATAAAGGGTTTCTTACGCATTTTTTTTCTTTTTAACTGACATATCTCAACTGCCTAAACAATGCCTGAGACATATTGGGCGCCTAATAATTTACCTCTACAATGAATACATATATTGGATGTGGTTATATTATTTCAGTTATGAGCAAAATGGGTAACATTTTGTTCTTCGGTGGCAGAACTTTAGTTAGTCCCTGAAAGTGAAAGTGACTTTACATTTGCATCCGTACTGTACTCACACTATAACAATTAATTCCAAAGCCAAAGATAAAATGTCTTTGTGGAAAGAGCTGCCAGAAGTTTCTTGCAGTCAAGCGCCTGAGTTTCAGACTATCCTCAACTAGTTCTAGGCACAGTAACCACAGCTAAATATTTCCTGCTAGAACCTGGGAAGACCCGAAACTTCCTGAATAGGCTCACCATTTGTGAGCTCCTTCTAGAAACTGCTGTACTTCCACGCATTTAGTTGATATTTACAGACTCAGAGCTGAAAGAAATTTTTATAAAAGATTGTGATTATGTTTTCTAAGATTAATACTCATTCATTTCAGAAAAGTTAATATAAACGTAATCCAGCATATAAACAGAACCAAAGACAAGAACCACATGATTATCTCAATAGATGCAGAAAAGGCTTTTGACAAAATTCAACAGCCCTTCATGCTAAAAACGCTCAATAAATTCGGTATTGATGGAACGTACCTCAAAATAATAAGAGCTATTTATGACAAACCCACAGCCAATATCATACTGAATGGGCAAAAACTGGAAAAATTCCCTTTGAAAACTGGCACAAGACAGGGATGCCCTCTCTCACCACTCCTATTCAACATAGTGTTGGAAGTTCTGGCTAGGGCAATCAGGCAAGAGAAAAAAATCAAGGGTATTCAGTTAGGAAAACAAGAAGTCAAATTGTCCCTGTTTGCAGATGACATGATTGTATATTTAGAAAACTCCATTGTCTCAGGCCAAAATCTCCTTAAGCTGATAAGCAACTTCAGCAAAGTCTCAGGATACAAAATTAATGTGCAAAAATCACAAGCATTCTTATACACCAGTAACAGACAAACAGTGAGCCAAATCATGAATGAACTTCCATTCACAATCGCTTCAAAGAGAATCAAATACCTAGGAATCCAACTTACAAGGGATGTCAAGGACCTCTTCAAGGAGAACTACAAGCCACTGCTCAGTGAAATCAAAGAGGACACAAACAAATGGAAGAACATACCATGCTCATGGATAGGAAGAATCAATATTGTGAAAATGGCCATACTGCCCAAGGTTATTTATAGATTCAATGCCATCCCCATCAAACTACCAATGAGTTTCTTCACAGAATTGGAAAAAACTGCTTTAAAGTTCATATGGAACCAAAAAAGAGCCCGCATTGCCAAGACAATCCTAAGTCAAAAGAACAAAGCTGGAGGCATCACGCTACCTGACTTCAAACTATACTAAAAGGCTACAGTAACCAAAACAGCATGGTACTGGTACCACAACAGAGATATAGACCAATGGAACAGAACAGAGTCCCCAGAAATAATACCACACATCTACAGCCATCTGATCTTTGACAAACCTGAGAGAAACAAGAAATGGGGAAAGGATTCCCTATTTAATAAATGATGCTGGGAAAATTGGCTAGCCATAAGTAGAAAGCTGAAACTGGATCCTTTCCTTACTCCTTATACAAAAATTAATTCAAGATGGATTAGAGACTTAAATGTTAGACCTAATTCCGTAAAAACCCTAGAAGAAAACCTAGGTAGTACCATTCAGGACATAGGCATGGGCAAGGACTTCATGTCTAAAACACTAAAAGCAATGGCAGCAAAAGCCAAAATTGACAAATGGGATCTAATTAAACTAAAGAGCTTCTGCACAGCAAAAGAAACTACCATCAGAGTGAACAGGCAACCTACAGAATGGGAGAAAATTTTTGCAATCTACTCATCTGACAAAGGGCTAATATCCAGAATCTACAAAGAACCCAAACGAATTTAGAAGAAAAAAACAAACAACCTCATCAAAAAGTGGGCAAAGGATATGAACAGACATTTCTCAAAAGAAGACATTCATACAGCCAACAGACACATGAAAAAATGCTCATCATCACTCGCCATCAGAGAAATGCAAATCAAAACCACAATGAGATACCATCTCACACCAGTTAGAATGGCAATCATTAAAAAGTCAGGAAACAACAGGTGCTGGAGAGGATGTGGAGAAATAGGAACACTTTTACACTGTTGGTGGGATTGTAAACTAGTTCAACCATTATGGAAAACAGTATGGCGATTTCTCAAGGATCTAGAACTAGAAGTACCATATGACCCAGCCATCCCACTACTGGGTATATACCCAAAGGATTATAAATCATGCTGCTATAAAGACACATGCACACGTATGTTTATTGCGGCACTATTCACAATAGCAAAGACTTGGAATCAACCCAAATGTCCATCTGTGACAGACTGGATTAAGAAAATGTGGCACATATACACCATGGAATATTATGCAGCCATAAAAAAGGATGAGTTTGCATCCTTTGTAGGGACATGGATGCAGCTGGAAACCATCATTCTTAGCAAACTATCACAAGAACAGAAAACCAAATACCACATGTTCTTACTCATAGGTGGGAACTGAACAATGACATCACTTGGACTCGGGAAAGGGAACATGACACATCGGGGCCTATCATGGGAGGGGGGAGGAGGGAGGGATTGCATTGGGAGTTATACCTGATATAAATGACGAATTGATGGGTGCTGACAAGTTGATGGGTGCAGCACACCAACATGGCAAAAGTATACATATGTAACAAACCTGCACATTATGCACATGTACCCTAGAACTTAAAGTATAATAAAAAATAAATAAATAAAATAAAATTGATTATATTTTATCTCCATTTTATCTCTATTTAGATAGCAATTGCAGGTGACTTAGAATTTTTCCAGGTACTCTTTTCAATTCCTGTTTTTCTTTTTCATGTATTTTGTATTTTTTTATTTACCTGGGAATTAATCAAATAGCTGTACTTTTTACAAATATGGGAACAAATATTTGCTGTAATTGAGTGAAATCCATGAAAGGAGGAAACGCTGAGCTGAGCAGGTCTGTGACATGGTCTGGAATGATGATGTGACATGGTCTGGAATGATGTGACATGGTCTGGAATGATGATGTGACATGGTCTGGAATGATGTGACATGGTCTGGAATGATGATGTGACATGGTCTGGAATGATGTGACATGGTCTGGAATGATGATGTGACATGGTCTGGAATGATGTGACATGGTCTGGAATGATGTGACATGGTCTGGAATGATGATGTGACATGGTCTGGAATGATGTGACATGGTCTGGAATGATGATGTGACATGGTCTGGAATGATGTGACATGGTCTGGAATGATGTGACGTGGTCTGGAATGATGTGACGTGGTCTGGAATGATGTGACGTGGTCTGGAATGATGATGTGACATGGTCTGGAATGATGTGACATGGTCTGGAATGATGTGACGTGGTCTGGAATGATGTGACATGGTCTGGAATGATGATGGACATGGTCTGGAATGATGATGTGACATGGTCTGGAATGATGTGACATGGTCTGGAATGATGATGTGACATGGTCTGGAATGATGTGACATGGTCTGGAATGATGTGACATGGTCTGGAATGATGATGTGACATGGTCTGGAATGATGTGACATGGTCTGGAATGATGATGTGACATGGTCTGGAATGATGTGTGACATGGTCTGGAATGATGATGTGACATGGTCTGGAATGATGTGACATGGTCTGGAATGATGTGGACATGGTCTGGAATGATGTGACGTGGTCTGGAATGATGTGACATGGTCTGGAATGATGATGTAACATGGTCTGGAATGATGTGACATGGTCTGGAATGATGATGTGACATGGTCTGGAATGATGTGACATGGTCTGGAATGATGTGACATGGTCTGGAATGATGATGTGACATGGTCTGGAATGATGTGACATGGTCTGGAATGATGTGACATGGTCTGGAATGATGATGTGACATGGTCTGGAATGATGTGACATGGTCTGGAATGATGTGACATGGTCTGGAATGATGTGACGTGGTCTGGAATGATGTGACATGGTCTGGAATGATGATGTGACATGGTCTGGAATGATGTGACATGGTCTGGAATGATGATGTGACATGGTCTGGAATGATGTGACATGGTCTGGAATGATGTGACATGGTCTGGAATGATGATGTGACATGGTCTGGAATGATGTGACATGGTCTGGAATGATGTGACATGGTCTGGAATGATGATGTGACATGGTCTGGAATGATGTGACATGGTCTGGAATGATGATGTGGACATGGTCTGGAATGATGTGACATGGTCTGGAATGATGATGTGACATGGTCTGGAATGATGTGACATGGTCTGGAATGATGTGACATGGTCTGGAATGATGATGTGACATGGTCTGGAATGATGTGACATGGTCTGGAATGATGTGACATGGTCTGGAATGATGATGTGACATGGTCTGGAATGATGTGACATGGTCTGGAATGATGATGTGACATGGTCTGGAATGATGTGACATGGTCTGGAATGATGATGTGACATGGTCTGGAATGATGTGATATGGTCTGGAATGATGTGATATGGTCTGGAATGATGTGACATGGTCTGGAATGATGATGTGATATGGTCTGGAATGATGTGACATCGTCTGGAATGATGATGTGACATGGTCTGGAATGATGTGACATGGTCTGGAATGATGATGTGACATGGTCTGGAATGATGTGACGTGGTCTGGAATGATGATGTGACATGGTCTGGAATGATGTGATATGGTCTGGAATGATGTGATATGGTCTGGAATGATGTGACATGGTCTGGAATGATGATGTGACATGGTCTGGAATGATGATGTGACATGGTCTGGAATGATGTGACATGGTCTGGAATGATGATGTGACATGGTCTGGAATGATGATGTGACATGGTCTGGAATGATGTGACATGGTCTGGAATGATGATGTGACATGGTCTGAATGATGTGACATGGTCTGGAATGATGATGTGACATGGTCTGGAATGATGTGACATGGTCTGGAATGATGATGTGACATGGTCTGGAATGATGTGACATGGTCTGGAATGATGATGTGACATGGTCTGGAATGATGTGACATGGTTTGGAATGATGTGATATGGTCTGGAATGATGTGACATGGTCTGGAATGATGTGACATGGTCTGGAATGATGATGTGACATGGTCTGGAATGATTTGACATGGTCTGGAATGATGATGTGACATGGTCTGGAATGATGTGATATGGTCTGGAATGATGTGATATGGTCTGGAATGATGTGACATGGTCTGGAATGATGTGATATGGTCTGGAATGATGTGATATGGTCTGGAATGATGTGACATGGTCTGGAATGATGTGACGTGGTCTGGAATGATACCCACTCAGAGAAAACAAAAAGTAAGAGTAGAGTAGTATAGCATGAAAATGATTCTAAACCAAGGTTATGTATATCTTAATCCATACAGATGGTCCTCAAGTTAATAGTTTTTTACTTTAAGATGGTACAAAAATGATCCATATTCAGTAGAAACTGTATTTTGAGTACTCATACAACCATTCTGTTTTTCATTTTCAGTATAGTTTTCAATAAATTACATGAGATAGATATTCAACATTTTGTTATAAAATAGTTTTGTGTTAGATGATTTTTCCTAGCTGTAGACTAAAGTAAGTGTTCTCAGCATATTTATGGTCATCATGGGGAAAGGAGGCAGAGAAATTCTTGGCAGAAAAGCACGGGGTCCCTGGCGGAGCCCTATCCTCAAGTCTCAACCTGTGGCCCAGAGCGAGAACATACATTTTCCTGCTAAAATGTTGGCTTTTCCAAAACTACCCCATGGACTGCCCTTCCCCTCATCCTATACCCATAAAAACCCTGACCCAGGAGCCAGGTGCAGTGGCTCACGCCTGTAATCCCATCACTTTGGGAGGCTGAGGCGGGTGGATCACTTGAGGTCAGGAGTTACAGACAGCTTGGCTAACATGGTGAAACCCCATCTCTACTAAAAATACAAAAATATTAGCCAGGTGTAGTGGTGCAGGCCTGTAATCCCAGTCACTCAGGAGGCTAAGGCAGGAGAATTGCTTGAACCCAGGAGCCAGAGGTTGCAGTGAGCCGAGACCGCACCACTGCACTCCAGCCTGGATGACAGAGCAAGATTCCATCTCAAAAAAAAAAAAAAGAAAGAAAAAAAAAAGAAACCTGACCCAACTGTCAGAGAGCAGAGGAGGAGAGAAGAGGAGAAGCACCTGGACATCAGAGACAGTGGGTTGATGTTGGAGAGAAGCAACTTTACTGCAGAGGGACAGCTTAACGGCATTGCTTCGGAGAGGAGTATGGCCTGGATGGCCAGACTCCAGGGGAAGATCACCTTCCCGCTCCACCTCCCTTCCAGCTCCCCTTCCCGCTGAGAGCCACTTTCATCAGCAATAAAGTCCTCCGTATTCACCACCCTTCAATTCATTCATATGAACTGATTTTTCAAGAGCTCAGATGACACGGGTGCAGACACTAAAAACTGCCAAACTGACCCTCTGCCCTTGTGAAAAGGCAGAGGGCCCACTGAGCTGTTTAACACTTAAGCCATCTGTGGATGACAAAGTTAAAAGAGCACTATAACACACACCCTCTCTGACTTCAGGGTCACAGGAACTCCCCCTCAGAAGCTGCTGTTGGGACCCCCACAGAGTTTTGCTACTGCCAGCTCCCAAAAGCACCTGCCCTGGCTCCTGCACACACTCACCTGTGCACTCCCCCTCCTGTGAGGGCTTGAGAGCTGCAGGCTGAGTAAGTGAGACTCCCCTGTTGGAAGGGCTGCAAAGAGGACAAGGAAAATTTCCTGTTTAAGGAGTCTAGGCTAAACTACCGTGTTTCGTATATTAGGTGTATTAAATGAATTTTCAACTTTTGTTATTTTCAACTTAGCTTGGGTTTACTAGGTCATAAACCTATCATAAGTGGGCATGTATATACAAAAAATGCTGATACCACACCATGATAATTAATGCAAACTTGTTTTGTGGCCGTGAGTCTTTGAATTCCTTCGACTGTATTGGTGGAAATTCTAATAAAGGAATACCCTGCTTTGAATTTTGCTTAAATTCTTATATCATATATTGCCTATTTTTCTTTTAAAACAAAGTTGTAATAGTTAACTAACTACATAGTATGTACTTTGGGTTAGTGTAATCAATAATACAGTGTAGGTGGTACATTCAAATCTTTCATTATGTTTCTTCCTAACTTTTAAAATAGATTGTACTTGATGCCACACTGCTTGGCATATAGTAGTTTCATATATCTTTGAAGATTATTGGTTTGACTTTTCTTTTTTAAAAAATACATTCGATTCTCTATACCAAGAATAAGACTGAAATAAAGAAATAAACAAGTGTTGAAGGAAGAATAAGAAGCAGTAAATACTCTTTGAGTAATAGACACTATTAAAAATAGCAAAATAACTTTTATTTTCACACTGATGGAGTTCAATACCCATCCCTGCCCACGGCTGGGAAACTTCAGGACACTGATACTTGTTTTCATCATGAAAGCTAAATTAGCTTTTCTGTGATATACGGTAGAACACCTGCATTGTTCCAATGCCTTCTTTCACAGATTGCTTCAGGCCTCAAACTAGAGTTAATGGTGGCTTGTAGAACAATAGCTCTGACCATTAATAGGGTTGATAATTTCACCTGAGCAAAAATTTATAAGGAGATAGATTATCAGAATATAGGAATTTTGAAAGGCCACAAAAGCTATGACATAGATGCTGGACACCCCAGAATATGAGAAAGGCTGCCTTGAGGATTTTATTTAATTAAAAAGTATATAACTGTAGAAAATAAAGTTGCTTAGATTTATAAAAACATATTTATAAAAATGAGAAAAAAAGTGAAAAAATGGAATGCCTAAATAATGAATGTCAATAGAAAAAAAAAAGTATTTTCTTCCCAGAAGGAGGGAAGAAAAACATCAGTTTAGACAAGAGGAAAGGAAAAAGGAAAATAAAAAACTTTAGAGATACTTACAGTCAAGAAAAAGAGGCCTTCAGCAGATAAACTTTCTCTAACTTCAGCCAAACTAGACACAAACTGAGCTTTAAGAGAAAATTAATGTTCCTTACTTTGAAACTTTTTTTCTGAATCAAGGCCTAAAAATTGAAATTAGACTAATATAACTCTTCTAGGTATTAAGGAAGAAATGAGATAGTATGGGCTGGGATGACAAGTCAGTAACTATAACCTATGGACCAAATCAGACACACTATTTTTGTGTGTGTCAATTAAATGTTATTAGAACACATTCATGATCATTCATTTGCATGTTGTCTTATCTACAGCTTCTTTTATAATACAATGGTTGAGTAGTCACAACAGAGAACATACGGCCTGCCAAGCCTAATGTATTTACTATGTGGTACTTTGTAGAAAAAAATGTACTGACCCCAGGCCTAGAGCATTAGGACAACATTCTTAAGTGAATCTTCAGAGAGTTCTTAAGTATAGGTTAAAAAATAACACACAGACACAGAAACAGATGTATTGAATAATGAGTTTACACTTAATGTCGTAACACTTTTCCACATGCTTACAAAAACTCCATGAGATAGGTGCCATTCTCATGTAAGAAATTCAGAAACTGAAGCTCAGGGGCATTTAATCTGCAAAATACAGCACAGTCCAGGGCCTGTACACACAGCACACATTGCTGTGAAGGTCATGTATTACACAAGCAGGCCACAGTTGAAGGAGGTGCCATTCATTCACAAATATAATGTATTTATATCTTGGTTGCAACAATAATTTCATAGATACCAATGACATGTATGTTCCAACAAAATCAGTATTACAATTGGAAGCAAAGCATATTGAGATAGGATGCCTTTATTTTGAATTCACATGAAGTTTCCATCTGGGCTACTCATAATAATCTGCAATATGATATATCAAGTTTACTTAATGAATTAGCATATTAGGTTAGAATGAAAAATCAGGTAAAAATGTAAATAAAAGCTTTTACTCAGCAGTGAACATGATGTGTGTTTTTTCAGTTTTCTCCACACTGAAGTGGTATCACAGAATTAAGATAAAAATTAACATATTAAGAACTGAAGACACTCCATAATGTGCAACATAAGATTGCTACTGATTCTTAATGGAGACTACCTTTTGCATACCTGGATTCTTGCGGTGCTATTAAAATGGAAATTTTGTAGCAATATTAATAACTGAGAATCTCTGTGAAACGTATGTATCTCATCTAGAACTGGTTTTCTTTTCATGTTAAATGTGCTACTTACATTTTAATGTTTAGAATCATATGATTCAGCACTAAATATATAGACCAAATATCTGTAGTAAATCCTTTGGGGACAGTATACCTACTTCTAAAAAGGAAGCCAAGTTTGTCACTTTGTTAGCTTTTAAAGTCACTGTATTTTAACGCTATTAGCATTTTCACAAATACTAATTTAAAAAATCCTGGAAATAAGTCTAACTTTAATATACATATATATGCATATTCCTGAATTAGTTTCTAACTGTCTATATCATAACTTTGCTGTTTGGGAATTGTTTATTTTCCTTTGGTAAATTTGAAAATACTGTTGTAGTGATACAAACACATTTAGTGAACAAATGTAAAAATAGATGTGATATATTCTAAATGTAGGTACAAAATAGCACAAGTGAAGGAGTATTTATTGAGACTGGAGTGTTTCACAGCCGGGTTGATATTGCACCTGAGTTTTAGAAAGCAGTTAGGTTTGAGACTGATAAAACGGGAAGAAAGCAAGTAGCTTATCTAGGGCAGAAAACCTCTGGGCAGATCACCAGTTCGGAATTCCCAGCAGGTATTACAGAACATGAGTCCCGGAGAAGTCAGCACATGGATGGACAATCGGGAAACTTTCTCTGTGAAGAAACGAAAAACACTGTGCATAGATTAGATTGGTAAGGGTAACTGTGCTGAAAAAGATAAACAAGCTCAGAATACTAGAGCAATAACTGTGTTAGGGAGTAAGAAAAAGCTGAGAAGACAGCAGTAAAAGCAGGAGGAGGACAAGAGCGCGTTGTGAGAGATTACAGAATTTCCAAGAAGTGTTGACAGTGTTACAAGTTCCAGAGGAGAAAAAGTGGAGGAATGGCAGAGGCTGATTGACTTTGTCAACTAATTACTTTAAAAAACATTTGGGGCCGGGCGCGGTGGCTCAAGCCTGTAATCCCAGCACTTTGGGAGGCCGAGACGGGCGGATCACAAGGTCAGGAGATCGAGACCATCCTGGCTAACACAGTGAAACCCCGTCTCTACTAAAAAATACAAAAAACTAGCCGGGCGCGGTGGCGGGCGCCTGTAGTCCCAGCTACTCGGGAGGCTGAGGCAGGAGAATGGCGTGAACCCGGGAGGCGGAGCTTGCAGTGAGCTGAGATCCGGCCACTGCACTCCAGCCTGGGCGACAGAGCGAGACTCCGTCTCAAAAAAAAAAAAAAAACACACACACACACATTTGAGAAAGCCAGAAAGCAGAGGGGATGAAGCTTCACTCTCATGAGAACGGGAAGCAGAGGCAGAGGCAGCATGCACAGACATCCTTTGAGGGTTTGTTTTAAACACAGAAACTGATGTCTGGGAAAACGTAACAGTTCTTAATTTTTTTTTTTTTTGTTTGTTTGTTTAGTTTTTCTGTGTGTGTGTGTGTGTTTACATTGGGACACAGGTGAAATTTGAACATGCTTATTAGCCAAATTGCCTCAGTGAGATTAAAAAATTAAAGATATAAGAGACTGGGAATAGCTGATGTCAGAAAATACTGAAGATACTATAGATAAAAACAGCTAAAAAACAATAAGAGCATATTGACCAAAATTTTAAAGAAATACACTTAAGGCCTGGAATAAATACATTTGCACAATATCTGCAATGACACCTCTTTGAACATAACAGATAGAAAGAATTAAGGAGATTCTTTCTTGTGTTTTTTAAGTATTCAAAGAGTAATTTTTTTCCTTTATACAATTGACTTCCAAAAATACAACAAAACAAAAACAAACAAAACCTGCATACAAATGTATGTCAATAGTAACTCAGGCATACCCTCTACCATTTAGAAATAGGGTTTCCAAATAGCTATCTGATCTTTTCCACACTTTGGTCTGAGATGCGTCTCAGTTTCAACATTTAATTATACTGTAAGTGGGATGGATTTGAGTATTGAAATTTACATTGAATATAGGAACTATTTCAATTGTGTATGGGGGTGTAGTAATAGAATGAGGAGGTCCCTAGAGAAAAGAATATACAAAGTAATAGAGGAAAATTAAATTAATCTTATGATAGGTCAAGTTGATAATGCAGCAAAATTGTATTTTTATATATTCTGCTTTCATTTTATGATTCACTGGGGGACTGTGAATTATCAGAGTATATGGTACATTTATGCTCATTGAATAGAACACCGAGCATAATTTTATCATTTAAAATTATTGCACAAATTTGTAGTTGTATGTTACTTTCGGACACATTTTCAATCATGTCTATGATTTATTAAATGCTTGGTCTACCATATAACATCAAATTATAACATTGTTCCTATGAGAAAATATAAAATTTTTATAACAATCTGCTCTACAGTAAGGTTTCTCAGAACACATTGTAGAGACAAATGGGAACTTCCCCATAGCAGTTTTATGAACTATACTTGGCATAGCTTTATGGTTTAAGGATAAACTGTCCCTGGTGAATATTTAGTAGCTTATGTAAACCTGATTTTGAAATGTTGAGGTACATATTATTTTCTTAACCACAACATTCGAAGCCCTGTTTCAGGACTACCTCTCTGACACAGACTCCACTCTGCTCATCTTCTGATTGGTAATAGTTTCATAAAGATGCCCCACCTGCCTTATTCTTTGGACACTTCAATGTATTCTGCATTGTAGTTTGACTATACTGCTCTAGTCTTTCTTCAGAATACCACTGATGTTGTATTTATATATGGAGACCCCAGTTCTGTTAGAGTGAAAGAATGCTCATTACACTGTCTTTAGAAAAGGCAATTCCCCCAGACATACACCCACACCCACACCCACACCCACACAATAACAGTGGTGGCTTATTAATTAAATCATGGCGGTAGGTAGAATTTATTTAGGAATGAATAAACCTGAGATTATGCTGAGTTCACAGCACTTACCCATACTCCAGAGAAAAGTAAAATCACTAAGCAAAATGATGAACCTGAGTCATGAAGCAAAATGTGTTTGTTCATTACAATGATCACAACAGGATATTAATTTGAATACATTTTATTTGTTGCCTCTACAGGCGTGAAATATTTTGAATATTTTAAAAGGCTATGACTGTAGTACAGAGTTGTTATATTAATACTATGGTCACAGAGAAAATTAAGTTATTTAGAAGACTTCGGGTACCAAACCACATTAGATTACAAGACTACTGTTCTACAAACATTTATATTAAGATATTTGTCACAACAGAATCTTAAAGCGTGATTCCATTTGTAAAGAAATCTTGTTAACAAATATCCCAAGATCTAGGTTTAAAATGGAGTGATTGACAGAGAATGAAGAAATCATCATAAAACCCTTCCACTGCCCTCAGTGGATCACTGGAGATAACGTTATCATAGCTACAGTCTAACCTTATGTTCCTATAAAACTGATATATATATTTCACGATAATACTGCTCTCAGTTGGTTTAGCAACCAGATCTTCTTAGCCTTTAGCATTAGAACATTATATTAATAGACATTTAAACCCTCTTAAACATGATATTCAAATAGTTCTATCGGTTGTATCAAACATTTAAATAATGTAGAGGCTACTACATATAATAATATGTTCTCTTACTCTAGAAATGTTTTAGTCTATCATTCCTAAAATAGCATTAATGGAAAATAGCATCCAATGTTCAGTAGATGTTTTTTTCTGAGAGAGAATCCTAGAGAATTTCTATGAAAATGTGTTTTAGTACAAGTAATATTTTTTTCTCTCTAGCAGAATTGTTGTAGTTTCTAATATAAAGGCACTGAAATTATGAATTATTTACACAGCTATATTAATGCTCTAGATTGGAACTATCAGACTCACTAGCAGTATGTTTATGCTATTTATTCAACAAGCATGTACCCATTGCTGTTCTGAACATTGGAGCTACAATGACAAGCAAAAGCGACATGGTTTCTCCTTCACTCAGTATGTAGTTTGTAGGAGTTATGAAGAAAATGAAAAACACAAAATACAGTGAGTTTATTGCTACTTTATGGGTAAGAGAAGAGTAATATTGGGAAAACCAATAGAAAGAGAGAACAAACATTAAACTTTCGAAACCTAAAAACAACTTATAACTACAGAGTAAAATGTTAGTGCAGATGGTGGAAGGGGAGGCATTAATGACAATGAAACCAGAGAAGCAATCAAGGACTTTGCAAGTCTTCAAGACTTTGGACTGTTTTATATGGGAAAATTGTGCACAAAGGCTGTTTGAACCTATCAGAATTAACCAACCTCCTTTTGATGGTGTTGGGGTTTTTTGGTTTGTTTTTTCATTTGTCTTTTTATGTGTTCTAATGAAGTCCTTATGTTATTATTGCTAAGAATCATGGTAGAAATATGATGGGATATTCATTGGATTTGAATTCATGAATGTATAGTCCTCATTTCATACCTGATCTTACCTAGATAACATTTTGGTTGATTAACCTGTAAAAAGAGTTCTGCTATGTTCTCTAATTGTAGGAGATTCAGAAAGCAAAATTAACAACACTCTTCTTCCAAAGTGCTAATAACTTGGTAAAAGAATGGTATAATAAAGTGAAGATTCAGGTAAAGTATTCTATTAAATGATGAATATTGATCAAAGAAAATATTAGGTGAAAAGGTAGCAAATATGCCATAGAAAATCTGTCCCCATCTAACAGAAAAGCAGCACAATTGTAATTTCTGTTGATGTATAAACTATGAGATGTTTATTCACTATATGTCTAATGGATTTGTGTTTTGGCTTTCCACTTACTCAATAACCTTTGTCTCTTTTTAAACATGCAACATTTTTAGTCATCTATAAATTTTATGCCCCAAAATAGATAAAATAATTTAATTTTAAAAATAATGCAATAAAAGGTAACTTTTCTATCATGTCAATATTCATTAATATTTTCCATAAATGTTGAAAATACATAAAGTAACAAAACAATAATTACTTCTGTAATTATATAGAGAAAATATGTAGCAATTATTCCTAAAAGAAAAAAATTAGAAGTATCTATTAAATTATTATGCTCTTTTTAGCTTATTTAATTGAGTAAGTGTGCTACAGAACAATGAGTAGTTGAATAATTGTAATTAAAGTTTAATCATTGTCTAAGCTCTACTTTTTCTTTTCTTTTTTTTTTTTGAGATGGAGTTTCACTCTTATTGCTCAGGCTGGAGTGCAATGGACGTGATATCGGCTCACTGCAACCTCCACCTCCCAGGTTCATGCAATTCTCCTGCCTCAACCTCCTGAGTAGCTGGAATTACAGGCATGCACCACCACACCTGGCTAATTTTGTATTTTTAGTAGAGACAGGTTTTCTCCATGTTGAGGCTGTTCTCCAACTCCTGACCTCAGGTGATCTGCCCGTCCCGGCCTTCCCAAAGTGCTGGGATTATAGGCGTGAGCCACTGTGCCTGGCCCAAGCTCTACTTTTATTAAGTATAATTTAGTTAGATGTGTGAACTCACTGCAATTGTATACACAATTTTCTGTGTATGTATAAAATTTGATATTTAAATGTATTTATGGCAAGAGTGTCTGTAACTTTTATGAACATATCAAGTGGACATGATCACAAAAACAGATGTAATTTATTAGCATACAGCATCAGAAATACCCCTTCAATCAATAAATATGTATAATGATATGATACTTACAATGGAGGGAACTATGGTATTTAACTGTCAGTAAACTGAAAGAAAAAAATGACTCAAAAAGTTTGTAAAGATGATACCTTTGTCTACAAGTTTAGAAAAACACTTCAATTTTTAAACATTTTTTACCTGATTTTGTTGCTATTTTATTTTCACTACTTAATTATTGGGTGCCACATAATACCTCAAATGAGCAAATTATCACTGAAATTAAAAAGGTAGTTGACTAGGTAGGTGTCCTGTAGGAAGAAAATAGGTCCCCTCAGAATAAATGAGAACTCACTGTACTTTTTAATTCTTTTCCAAAATGAAGGGGAAACAAAAGTGTTCCAAGAAAAACAAAGATTCAAGGAATAAATAAAAGAAAATAAAAATATTTTCAGAAAAGTTTGACAGTATTTGTTGCCAGCAGGAATATATTAAAAGGATAAAACTAAAATACGTGTTTCAATTAGAAAGAAAATGATTCCACAAAGAAATGTAAAAATTTAAAAAGAAATAAAAAGCACTGAAAAGAGTAACTATATATGAATTACTATTCATTTTAATAAACAATTATTACAGTTTCCTATGATGGCCAAAATATGTACATTGATATACATGTTCATGAAATGCAAGAGGTGGGTGGGGAGTTGATAGAGCTTAACAGTTTTAAAGATGCTAACAGTATTGTGAGAAGGGTGAAAATATTCATTTGTTTTAAACTCCATAATACATCAAAATACATGCTTTAATCTCTATAGTAAAAGGTAGAAGCATAGTAAAAAATTAATAAGACAAAATTAACTAAATCAAAAATGGAATAAAAACAACACAGAAGAGGTAGATCAAAGAGAAAATAAAGAGAAAAAGTGAGATATCAGCAATATCAATAAATATAAATGGATTAAATATGCTACATAAAACACTAAGATTATTGGCCTTAAAAAAAGCAATTTGTCTTAAAAATTACAAATAGTTGTACTCAGAAATGTTGAAATGGAATGAAAAATAACATAAAATAACAAAAAAGTTTGTCTACATTAATATCATGAAAATTCAATTTTAAGGTAAAACAAATAGCCTTAAGAGAGAAAGAGATGTATATTTTATAATGACAAAGGTGTATAATTGAATGATTGTATTGGTAACCTCAACTGTGCATTTCCACCAGTATCCATGTCTTTTGCAGTGACTGTGAAATTCATTTAACTAATTTGTTTGAGTATATTTTCCCAGCCCTTAAATTTTGGCTTACTGCGATTAATTGTCTTAGCCAAAGTTAGCAGCTTTAATATAAATAAAACCTTGATGAAGTGTTTGTGGGTTTTGGCTTTCTCTTTTGCTTGTCTGTGATAGTCATAAGAATGTGCCCAAACTATCCTTCTGGAAAGAATTTAGAAACATGTGGCTAAAAGAAACACATGGGAAGAGATAAGTTGTCCAAACTACGACTGGAATAGTCCAGCCAATAGTCAGACAGCTTCCAAAGAAGGCCAGAGCTTGGGAGTGAGAGAACAGCCAAGATCAATAAATTAGCCTACATGCTTCTGACTAGGATTGTGGTAGTGAACTGACAAATGAATACAATCACCACTCAGCTCTCTTGTAGACAGATAAAGAATAATATGTCACTTGTTAAGCCATTGCTTTTAGAAACATTGTTATATAAAATAGAGAACTGATACAGAAACTGGTATCAAAAGAGGAGTGATATCATAATAAAATGTATAATATGTACTGGCTTTAGTACTTGACAGTGGACAGAGCTGAAAAAAAACTAGCAAGGAAATTGATAGGAAAGGCTAGAAAATGGCAAGAAAATTATTATAGAGGACGAGAAACATAACAACCTGTGTTGAGTAGTGATGAAATGACCATAGAACAATCATGTGCATTACATTAGAATATAGAAAAATATACCTAGTGAACAGTTGGTTAGGACCAAAACAAAACATATTTCTAATGGAATGTTGAATGGGTCAGTTGGCCATTAATAGCTACATATGATAAGCTGTCCTAGAATATCCAGAGAAGAATTTACAGAAATTATAGAGCAAAGAACTTAATATGTTAGATATGAAAGTGTAATCTTCAAACATTCTGGAGAGCAAAAGATTCTCAAAAGAAAATGGAATTGTATATAAAATAAAGGGTATGGCAGTAAAAGACTTGTGAAATTTAAGGTAGATACCATCTCAGATATGTAGTGTATAGGATACTATCTCAGTTTCAAAAATCTAAAGAACACTGTGATATAGCAGCTTAATATGGCCAAAGTGCTCATGTATCTAGGAAGAGTAGCATATTTGTAAGGGAAATGTAGGAGTGGATTTTCATAAATGGTGTTCAATGAAGTCACTTTTATGGGAAACTCACAAAATTTCTAAGGGAGTTTAATTGTCAAAAATGCCTCCAACCTGGATTTAAATGAACTCATGTTGCTTTAAGTGCAAAAACAAAAGCTCTCTGCCATACCTTTCTACAGGGAGAAAGGAGAATGTAAAAGTTGGTTAAGTCACAAATTTTCCAATGTCCTTTCAGAAGTAGTTAAGGAGAAGAATAAAAATAAAATGAATGTCTAAAAAATAAGGACCAAGAGATGTGGAGAAAAATGTAGGTCTACTCTCAGTTAGTATAATTCAGTCCTAAATAAAATATTCCAAAATTTGGAGTATCTGCCAACATTTTCCAAGCTAGATTTCAGAATACCATTGAAACAGGGACAACTAGACAGCTATTGTTCTCATTTTTGAGTAGAAAATTAGAATTTTCTACAATAACTGCATCAGCTCGTTATCTTTTTCTTTTGCACCATTGAAGTTACAGGTGGTGGGGGGTCCAGATAACATCTCTCTCATCAAAAATTCTGCAGAATAAAAGGAGCTACACAAAAGGAACCACATACATGGATTTGAGGTTGATCAGAAGATCCTCAATTATGAATTTGATGTAACTGAATGAAATGTGAGGAGGGATCAAGGAAAGAAATGAGCATGTTTTCTACATGGAAGTTTTGTGAGTCATTATGGCCAGGGACTGATTTGTGGTTGATTACATTTTTGATTGATCACCAAAAAACTTAAGCTCTATGTTTATATATGCCCTTTGTCTTATGTTTTTGCAGTTTTCTCGCTAAAGAGATGGCGTCAATTTTCCCATGTGCTGAATATAAGATTTGCGACATGACTGCCTGTGTTAGTCATCAATTTACGGCCCCTTAGCTCCAAATTCACCCTCAGCACCTACTCTGGAATATCATTTTATTTATATCTCCTTTTCAGTGGGCATGATGTTTCGTGAGGAGAGGTCACTAGAAAGACAATGTAGGAAGAAAAAGCTTGCTCTTCTAAGTTTGAGTTTTTATATATATTATATATATATTATATATATATATATATATTATATATTTATATATATAATATATATATTATATATTTATAATATATATTATATATTTATATATATATAATATATATTATATATTTATATATATATATATATTATATATTTATATATATAATATATATTATATATTATATATATATAATATATATATATAATAAAAAATATATATATTTTCTTGCTCCTGCTTTATGATCTATCTGTGGCCATAAATGTGGGGACATCTGCTGGGTCTCTGCCCCAGCCCATGCCCAAAGTGGTAGTCTCTTAGTGGTCCTATGGCTCTGGCCTGGCCTGGTGACTTCTCGGGGCCCCTAATACAGACATCACATGTTGCAAGCCTCCTAGTAGCATCCTACTCTCCCTATGTGCCTTTATCTTGTCTGCAGGATAGAGCTGTATTTCTCACAGGTCTCCTGCTGTAAACACTACATGCTCCCAGCCTCATACCCACAGAAGCACCCTGTGCAATATCCCGCCAGCCTAGGTTTACCTGCATCCTGGAAGGTTGGTTCTAGGGGCCCTCCTGGCATGGAAATCACGTGCTTCAGGCTTCATGCATACATCAGTGACATGATTGTATGAACCCACTCGCAAGCCTCAGCTCTCTGTTGCCCTGGGTACTCTTCACGGCCTCCTCTACATGAACTTTGTGTTCTTTTTGTGTGTTGCCAATGATAGTGACATTCCAACTCTCATTGCATACCTACTCCCAAGTCTCAGCTCACCTTCACGTGCATGAAAGTTATAGCCTGATTACCAGGTGACTGAACTAACTCTGGCAGATGCCATCAGTGTGTGTTACTGTCCTCAAGTAAGCTAAAGTCACAGCTTCTTTAATAAGATTGGATCTCTCGCCTTGGAAGAACACCACCCTCTTTATTAGTTTTCCCCTCATTTATTGATTTTCTTACAACCCTAGAGCACCTATTAACTATCTTAAAGATAGTTATGTAAAGATAGCTTCATTTTTATGAAGCTAATATAGTTTCATAATTATTTATATTAAACTTCTTCTATTTAAATAACGGTGTCATCTCTTTCTCCTGTTTGGGTACAGACTGACAAACTTGCTTTGGCTAAAAGGAAATTAGCAGATTTATTGAAAGCAAAGGCTTGGAAGAGTATCATGTGCTTCTAATTTCTCCCTGGTGTGTGTGTGTCTGTGTGTGTGTCTGTGTGTGTGTGTGTGTGTGTGTGTGTGTTGGGCTGAGGGGCCACACTTAGAATATTTCAAGAAGGCTAGCAGACAACGTGATAGGAGAGACTTGTGAACATGAGAACCACATGGAGGGGAGCACAGTTTTATGAAACTTACGGGAGCGCTAAGCCAAGCTTGGCAGAATTGCCTAAGTGCCCCCAGCGAATTGCAGTTGCATCTGTGAATCTATCTTTAACCAAAAACTTTGCCCAGTCATTCCACTGACTTGTAAGAAATATATACCTCCTTATTGTTTTGGCTACCAGATTTGTGTAGTTATTATAAAATACTGTGTTAAAAGATAACTGCCGCAAAGGGCCAACATATCTGGAAAGTATCATAATCCTAAATCTGTATAGGACCATTAATCAAGCTTCAAGATGAATAAAGCAATAGGAAACAGAATTAAAGGAGAAATTTTTAAAAATCCCAATTCTATATAGGTCAATGTAATGTAAACAACCCGGAAACCACAAAGAAAAATAATCTCAATGTGAAATGGCAAAAGAAAAAAAAACTGCACAGGCACGTCACTAAAGATTATTGAAATATGGAAACTTGTTCAGCACTGTAATAGTCAGTGAAATGCAAACTAAAAGTACAATGCTATATTACTGCATGTACATCATAATGGCTAAAGCAAAACAGCCATCTTAATGGCTAAAACAACAATATCCTTCCAGTTATCTATTGCAGCAGAATGAACTACCCCAAAACTTAATAGATTAAAACATTTCAATTTTATATCTCATTATATCTTTCTCATTACATTTCTGTTTCCTTATTTCTATCTCATGATGTCATGTGTCAAGAATCCAGCAGCCTTACACTGGTGATTCTTCTGTCACAGCCTTGATGGAAATCATTAGCAGTATTCAAGACTAGTCTAGCAGGTGGGCTGGTGGGCAATACTCAAGACAACTTCACTCATATGACAGGCATCTAGAAAATGTCCTAGAAGGCTGGGACCATACTGTCAACAAGACCTTCAGTACATGATCTCAGGGTGGTCAGACCACTTCCATCGGGGTGTGTAGCTCTCATTAAGGGGATCTCAAGATGCACAAACAGAAACCACAAGGTTTGGGTTTTTCGTAATTTCTAATTAGCCTTGAAAGTCCTACAGCTTCTATTCTGTTGCAGTCTGCTGGGCCAAGAGATGATTGAAAGGGAAGAGAAGCAGACTTTCCTTCTCAAGGACAAGGAGCAAACAATTGTCAGCTATTATTAGCCCACAAAAATACAAGTACTTTTGAGGAGTGGAAATAAACTGTTAGTGGGATTGTAAAATCATAAACAGGCATACATCAGAGATATGTGGGTTCACTTACAGACTACTTCAATAAAACCAATATGATAATAAACCAAGTCACATAAATATTTTAGATTTCCCAATGGATACAAAAATTATATTATGCTATGCTGTAGTCTAAAAATGTGCAATAGAATTATGTCTTTAAAGAAACATGGACAGACCCTAATTTTAAAATATTTTATTGCTAAAAATATGCTAATGGTCATCTGAATCTTCACCTAGTCATAATCTTTTACTGGTGGAGGATCATGCCTAGATGTTGATGGCTGCTGACTAATTAGAGTGCTGTTGGAAGAAGGATGGGATGGCTGTCACAATTTCTTAAAGACGACAATAAAGTTTGCCACATTGATTAACTATTGCCTTTATGAAATATTTTTCTACAGCTTACAGTCCTGTTTGATAGCATTTTACCCACAGTAGAACTTCTTTCAAATTGGAGTCAATCCTTTCAAATTCTGCCACTGCCTTTATCAACTAATATTATGTAATATTCTAAATCCTTGTTATTTCAACAATGCTCACAGCATATTCACCAGGAGATTCGATCTCATGAACAACTTTCTTTGTTCATCTATAAGAAGCAATCCTTATCCATCCAAATTTTATCTTGAAATTGCAGCAATTCAGTCACATCCTCAGGCTCCACTTCTAGTTCTAGTTTTCTTACTATTTCCACCTCATCTGCAAAAACTTCCACCACTGAAGTCTTGAACCCCTTAAAGTCAACCATGACAGTTGGAATCAATTTCTTAAAAATTCCTATTAATCTTGATATTTTGACCTCCTTCCATAAATCATGAATGTTCTTGATGAGATCTAAAGTGGTGAATTCTTTTCAGAAGGTTTTCAATTTACTTTGTCCAGATCTATCAAAGGAATCACTATCCATGGGAGCAACTGCCTTACAGAATGCATTTCTTAAATAATAAGACTTCAAAATCTAAATTACTCCTTTGTCCATGGGCTGCAGAATGAATGATGTGTTAGTAAGCATTAAAACATTTATATCCTTGTACCTGTTTATCGGACCGCTTGGGTGACCAGGTGCATTGTCAATGAGCAATAATCTTTTGAAAGCAATCTTTTTTTTTCCCTAGCAGTAAGTCTCAACAGTGGGCTTAAATTATTCAGTAAACCATACTTCAAATAGATGTGCTGTCATTCAGACTTTGTTCTTCCATTTCTAGAGCATAAGCAGAGTATATTTAATGTAATTCTCAGGGGTCCTAGGATTTGGGGAATAGTAAATGAGCATTGCCTTCAAGTTAAAGTCACCAGTTGCATAACCCCAAACAAGAGAGTCAGTCTGTCCTTTGAAACTTTGAATCCAGGCCTTGACTTCCCCTCTCTAACTAGCAAAGCCTCAAACGGCATCTTCTTCCAGCAGAAGACTGTTTCATTTACATTCAAAATCTGTTGTTTGTGCAGCCACCTTCATCAATTTTCTTAGCTAGATATTCTGGATAATTCACTGCTGCTTCTCCATCAGACCTTGCAATTTCACCTTGAACTTTTATGTTATGGAGATAGTTTCTTTTTTTAAACCTTATGAACCAACGTCTGCTTGCTTCAAAATTTCTTCTGCAGCTTCCTCACCAATCTTAGGCTTCATAGAATTTAAGAGAGTTAGGGCCTTGCTCTGGATTAGGCATTGGCTTTAAGAGAACGCTATGGTTGGTTCAACATATCCAGACCACTCAAACTTTCTGCATATCAGCAATAAGGCTTATCGTTCATATGTACATTGGACTATCACTTTTAATTTCCTTCAGGAACTTTTCCTTTGTATTCACAATTTGGCTACTTGGTCCAAGAGTCTTAGCTTCCAGGCTATCTCAATATGCAACGTGCCATAATCACTCACCTTAATCATTTCTAGCTTTTGATTTAAAGTCAGAGTTGTGCAACTCTTCCTTTCACTTGAACACTAGAGGTCATTATAGGGTTATTCACTGGCCTAATTTCAGTATCATTGTGTCTCAGGGAAGGCCCCAAAAGAAAGAAGGAGATTGGAGAAAAGCCAATTGATGGAGCAGTCACAACACACACATCTATCAAGTTTGTCATCTTTTATGGGCACAATCTGTGGCACCCAAAAATAATGGCAATATTCACATCAAAGATCACTAATCACAGATCATAACAGATATAATAATTTCAAAGTTTTAAATATGGCAAAAATTACCAAAATGTGACACAAAGAGATGAAGTGAGTGCTTGTTGTTTTAAAAAAAAAAATGGCACCAATAGACTTGTTAGATACAAGGTTGCCACAAACCTTCCATTTGTTCAAAAAAAAATAAAAATAATAATAATAAAAAAAAACAGTATCTGGCCGGGTGCAGTAGCTCACGCCTGTAATCCCAGCACTTTGGGAGGCCAAGGTGGGCAGATCACCTGAGGTCAGGAGTTCGAAACCAACCTGGCCAACATGGAGAAACCCTGTCTCTACTAACAATAGAAAAAATTAGCCGGGTGTGGTGGTGCACACGTGTAATCCCAGCTACTCGGGAGGCTGAGACAGGAGAACCGCTTGAACCTAGGAGGTGGCAGTGAGCCAAGTTCATGCCACTGCATTTCAGCCGGGGCAACAGAGAGAGACACCATATCAAAAATAAAATAATAATAATAATTAATTAAATAAATAAAAACACAATATCCGAGAAGCACAATCAAATGAGGTATGCCTGTAATTCAGTTGTGAAACCTGTTTGGCATCATCTTCTAAAGCTAATCATATACAAATCCTAACATCTGATAGTTATGCTTCTAGATGATTACACAAATATAAACATATGTTCTCAAAAAAAATGCACTAAAATAATACTTGCAGCACTGTTTATCCTCAAATAGAAAAACAAAGACACATTATTTAACAGGGAAATAGTTCAATGGTGTGAGACAGATTATAATAATCTCCCATCCAACATACTGTTGTTAAAATAAAATTTTGAGAATTTTATTCTCTAGACGTGGGAGGTATATTATCCCTCTCCCCTTGAATTTGGGTGAACTGGTAATTATTTCTAAAGTGACATTATGTGACTTCTGAAGCCAAGTCATAAAATGACCAGACAGTTGCTACTTGATTCTCCTGAGATGTTCACTCTTAGAACCCAGGCACCATGCTATCATGAAGCCCAAGCATCCCACTGAGTAACCAGCCTGGAGAGAAACTGAACCCTGCATGAGCCTACAGCTGCCTGCTTGTGCCATCACGCCCCCAACACGAACAAGCCACCTTGAAAATTAATCCCTAAGCCCTGAATCAATCTGACTCCAGTGAATAGCGGGCAGAGCAGGGATAAGTTGACCCAGCATAGTCCTACCCAAATTACAAGTTTGTCACTAAAATTAAGGATTGGCATAAAGTCACTATATTTTGAGGTACTTTTTATGTATCAATAATAAGTGGAACAGAATTGGATACCAGAAATGAGTCTTGAATCTGTGACACTGGTGGTAGAACCAGAAAGTGGGTGACAGCCTAAAGTCTGTCCTGAGAAAATCGGCAGTGAGGTATGTACAGGCCCCAGGAGGCCGCTAGTGAAGAGTCAAAGGAGGGAACTGGTATTGGAAGGGGGAGGAAAAAGGCCCATGTTTTGCAGACGGCGAATTGTTGACAACGCTGTCGTCTGCAGTAATGAGAAAACCAGGAAAAGTGCCCATTGAACTTGATGACCCGGCTAAGGAGATTTTCAGGTAGAATATTTAAAGTGTCATCTGGCACCTTCTCATTGTCTAAGATAAAATGTGAGAGGAGAGACAAGGCATAAAGAAGTGTTTAACTTGTAAAAAGCCAGGACATACTGGGTTGTAAAATAAAACTGCTTCTCATTTCCAGCCTACCCCTCATGGCAAAATATTCTCAAACTATCAAGGAACAAATCTCAGCACCATAACATCCTTTATTAAGAACCCAGAAATATTTAATGAAGTGATTCATAAAATCTTTCAGACAGAAAAAAGACCTAAAAATATCTTCAGGGATTGCCTTTCAGATCCTCTTTATGAAATAATTGGGCTTCTAAGAATCTTGAGAGCATCATTCTACAGAAGACTTAGATGGAGAGTAAGGCAGAGGAGAGTTAGGGCTGTGGGTTTTGTCTTCTGGCATGGAATATATAATATACACATATAATTATATAAATTAACATATAAACATTTGATATATAACACATATACATACATATAAATTCCATATATAATTATTTTAAGTCAGTATGTCTTTTACAATGCTTGATAGCACAGGATTAGTAACTGTAACATTGCAGTAAGTTTGTACAGTGCAATATTAAACAGCAATTAAAATGAAAAAATACCATGGATAGAAGCAAAGGTATATGTAGGAGTCTGGAGTGAAAGTAAGGCAAAAGAGTATATATTAATCATGATTTCATTTTTAAGGTTTGAAATTAGACAAAACCTTTTTGTAAAATGTTAGAAGTCACATGGTGGTTTTTCTTGGAGGTGGTAAGGACTGGTAAATGACATAAGAATTTTTGCTATCCTAGCCATGTCCTGTTTCTTGATGCGGGTGCTGTTTATACAGATATTTTCATTTTGTGTCAAGTTGCATACTTATGATTTGTGACCTTTCTGTGCAGTTATTATATCTATATCTGTCAGAATTCAGTCCTGAACACAGAGGGAGATCAATGTGCTTAAAGTGCCCTATGTCCCTAGACTTGTCTGGAGAATATAAAAGTACCGATTTATGATACACTCTAATAATATAATAACAACAATGCCCAGGATGCACGTTTTAATCTGGAAGGTCACCACTAAAATACTAGTAGGAGGATGTATCATTGACAAGCCAAGTGCAGAGAAAATTGAATAAATACAATAATCACAGTATGAATCCAAAAGATGGCAGGAGAGAAAAGGGAATAACAGCTATGACAAAGAGAACAATGGCAAATTGAAAAATATAACTGTGAATATACTAGGAATTCCTTCACATTAAGTGATCTACAGTAATTCAACTAAAAATGCAACATATATCAAAAGGCAACATGGCTTCCCTAATAACCCTGAGCCGGGTTGGGTGATGGCCCTTGTGTGCTCTGTAGTGGGAATGCCTGTGGTTGCAGGGCTGGGGGCTCCCAGGGCAGTTAGTGGAAGTGGGAGGGAGGCTGGCCATCCATGAGACTCTTCCTGGATTCAAACTAATTGCTCTGCCTCTTTCTGTGCCTTTAAAGTGGTCTTGACCACTTACACTTCCATTTTACTTGTCTATAAAATGGAGATAATAATAGTATCTGCATTCTAAAATTTTGAGAAAATTGAAGAAAGTCCTTAGAAAACTATCCGGTACCTAGTAACAACAGGTAGTGTCATGCTGTTTTATCACTATTATTTCTACATATGAATGGTTACTGCGCTCACCAGGTAAGGATAACCTTCAATCCTGAACTCATGATTTTCATTAATCTCTAATTGTATAAGCCTTATCAGGAAATTTTTCTTTTTTTTCTTTAAATGTGTGGTTCATACCTCGTTAAGTTCTTTCATGCTCATACTGGAATAACACTGTGACTGGATACTGTTTCTGGGTCGCACTTTCTTTCCTGCAGTCCTTTGAAGACTGTGCTTCATTGTCTTGTGAACTGACTGTTTCTATGGAGAAGTTGAAGATCACCCTAATTTTTCCTACTTTTAGTTGATATTTATTGGTTTACTTGTCGGAAAAAAAAAAATCTATCATTATCCTTGAGTTTCAATAGCTTAACTTCAGGCCATATGCAGTCTTTATTAGAACACATTGACTTTTGCTAAATTCCCGTTAGCAGTGTTTATTTCAATTAATTTAGTGATATATTCTATTCACATAGGAGGGTACCATTAGGCTTTGGATCATTTCCCCAATCCAATATGTAGGCCTATAGTCTTTAATTTATTAAAGAGAATCAGCCCTGTTCAATTTACCATGCTTTACTATGTTTCTAGCTGTCAGTACTTTCCACTATTCCTGAATCAGACTAGGGAAAAGATTGCTTTTTCCTCTATACATTTGGAGATGTTAATGGAAACTCCTCAGGACTTTATAATTTACTCTAGAAATGAGGATGGTTTCTAGAGAAATAAAGCAGTTTGTTCAATTGTCATTATTTTTGCTTTTCCTACAAGATCCAATGAAATGAATCTTGTTTTATTCCGTGGGTTGGAGTTTTGAACATGATTTCATTAGGTTATCTCTCTCTTATTTTACTTTGTTGGTAGAACTTTTTATTTGTCTTGTTTCTGTCACTTATTTACTTTTATTAGTTTTTGTTCATTTCAGCAAGATTTGGTGAAAGGAAATTCTGTGGTGAAGTTTAAGTCCCCCTCCTCCTTATGTGCACCTGACCAAGAAGGCAATTAAAAATATCATGGCAGCTCATGCCTGTAATCCCAGCACTTTGGGAGGTCGAGGCAGGTGGATCATCTGAGGTTGGGAATTCGAGACCAGCCTGACCAACATGGAGAAATTCCATCTCTACTAAAAATACAAAATTACTCAGGCATGGTGGTGAAGGCTGGTAATCCCAGCTACTTGTGAGGCTGAGGCAGGAGAATCGCTTGAACTCAGTAGACAAAGGTTGTGGTGAGCCAAGATCATGCCATTGCACTCCAGCTTGAGCAACAACAGTAAACTCTGTCTCAAAAAAAAAATTGAAGGAGTATGTGAAGAATAAAACAGACTCACACACCCCTAGATAAACATAAGAACTTTAGAGGAGGTCAAGAAAGAAATTTCAGGAAAATTATACTTTTTCTTCTTTTTTTCTTTTGAGATGAAGTCTCACCCTGACTGCAACCTCCACCTCCCAGGTTCAAACGATTTTCCTGCCTCAGCCTCCTGTGAGGCTGAGATTGCAGCTGTGCACCTCCACACCCAGCTAATTTATACTTCTTTCTTAAGAAGAATTTTCAAACATAAGAGAAATATTTTTTAATGAATGAAAAGGAAAAGAGACAGAAAAAGGCAAGAATTAGGAGTATTTTGCACAACCACATGAAATTGTTAATTTGGTGGGTACTACTCTTATAATTTTAGTATCTGCATATAAACCACTGTTTTCTAATTTACACTGTTTGTACGTAGTGGACAAATGTGATGTTTTTCTAAAGTGGCAGCATTAATAACCTCAAGGAAATTCATAAGCATTTTGTAGTCCTGCCAGAAAAGAGAATTGAAATATTAAATATCAATGAACACTGCAAAAAACATTTACACATTGAAAAACTATGCAGCCATAAAAAAGGATGAGTTCCTGTCCTGTGTAGGGACATGGATGCAGCTGGAAACCATCATTCTCAGCAAACTATCCCAAGAACAGAAAACCAAACACCGCATGTTCTCACTCATAGGTGGGAACTGAACAATGAGATCACTTGAACTCGGGAAGGGGAACATCACACACCGGGGCCTATCATGGGGAGGGGGGAGGGGGGAGTGATTGCATTGGGAGTTCTACCTGATGTAAAGGACGAATTGGTGGGTGCTGACGAGTTGATGGGTGCAGCACACCAACATGGCACAAGTATACATATGTAACAAACCTGCACGTTATGCACATGTACCCTAGAACTTAAAGTATAATAAAAAAAAAAAAGAAAAACTGTGATTAAAAGTGTTAAGAAGGCTCTACAAAGAGAAAGAAAGAAGTTAGAAAGTGTTAAGTTTCAGTTACATGTTGATCCTTGTTCCCCATTGAATACTAATATGTTTTTATTATAATTTTGATAATGCTAATTTTTTTTA
This sequence comes from Trachypithecus francoisi, assembly GCF_009764315.1. Taxonomy (NCBI): domain Eukaryota; kingdom Metazoa; phylum Chordata; class Mammalia; order Primates; family Cercopithecidae; genus Trachypithecus; species Trachypithecus francoisi. The sequence goes on along the minus strand of NW_022681454.1, from coordinate 171,566,320 downwards.
GTATTATGGTTAATAGTCCAGATTCTAGATAATGTTGTCAAACATGATCTCCATTAAATGAATTTTTTTTTTTTTTTGAGCCAGAGTCTCACTCTTGTTGCCCAGGCTGGAGTGCAGTGGTGTGATCTAGGCTCACTGCAACCTCCATCTCCCAGGTTCAAGCAATTCTCCTGCCTCAGCCTCCCGAGTAGCTGACATTACAGGCATGCACCACCATGCCCAGGTAATTTTTGTATTTTTAGTAGAGACTGGGGTTTTGCCATGTTGGCCAGGCTGGCCTTGAACTCCTGACATCAGGTGATCCGCCCACCTGGGCCTCCCAAAGTGCTAGGATTACAGGCATACGCCACTGCATCTGGCCAAATGACTTTTTTTAATTGTAAAATGGTACCTGACTTTTGAAAAGAAATAAGCATGTTGTTGGAGAGAAATGATAAAAGTGTGACCATAGATAGCTCATGCTGTAAACTTCATTCTACAGCCACGAAGACCCTCATATTCAGGAAACATCACAAGCATCCTGTTTCCATATACAACTAGTAACAAAAGTGTATATACATACTCTCATTTTATAGAAATCATGCCTTCTATATTTTAAATTTCCTAGAATAGAGCAAGGTACTCTGCACAAACGTGATTGCTTTCAAAATTAGTCTAATTTTAATTTTTTCTCACATCATAAAAAATTCATTGAATTATCCCTGCAAAAATTAATAAGTACTTTCAATATTTACCTAATTCTTGGCCTCTAACTTCCTAGATAGTTTGTAGTTATATAGGGTCTCTTGAGCCCTGGCAAGAATTAGCCAACATTTAGAACTAAAATGAAGATCAGGGATTTGAGTTATAAAATTTTCATCTCATAGACTCCTGATCTTACTTCCAACAGTGTGTCCAACAGCTTTCTGGAGAGGGGGAGACTAATTATATGAAACTGAGAAACAAAATTTTTAAATAGCACATTCGTCCCAGAAAGAATACATTTTAGCAATTTAGAATGAAAGAGTACAAAAGTTATATTTTGGCCAGTTACAACTCTTTCTTTACAAACAAGAGAAATGTCTCAGGTTTATAAGACAATGTACAGCATTTGGAAAGCGGGAAATTTTGTTTTATGTCAAAATAAGTGTGAGCAGACATCACCTAAAAGCTACCTGAATCTTGGATAAAAACATTCTAGGGGCTTACCAGGAGAGTTCCCATAATGACTGCATAGGTAATCATTAGTAATAATACTGAAACAGAAGCACAAAGAGACTCAAAAAATTCATGATAATAGTAATTCTGATAATCATGATAATAATAACTAAAAGGAAGATTAACTGCAGCCCTCTTTCCTTGGCTTTGAATTCCAGGAAATAAGAGTCCTCAGAAATAGAAGTTCAAAGCAAATTGTGTCACATGGTGCTTCCTTGTTTTTGAAATCACATTAGCGGACCTGTAACAGATAATTGGCGCAACAAATGAATACATCTGTTTTCTATGGATCATTATGGGGATGTATCTTTAAACTCCAGTTTTTTTCTGAACAGCTTGCAAGCTTCCTGCTTATTTTTTGGTAAATTTCTAGTCTGTTTCTATTGATGTTGTGTACATAATGTTTGAATTATCTAAGCAGCCTGTTATTGCCCCGCTTCACAAATTGAAGGATTTATGCTTTAGTTGGACCTCCATTAAATGTTGGGACTATATAATCTTGGAATTACAAAATTTTTAGAGTTTATTGTATTGATTATGCTCTTTCCCACTTTCGGTTCATCAACTGATTGAAAGCACAAACTATGTTCAAAATGGTAAAGCTCAGGATATAAAACCTACACACTAATTATAGACTCCTAATTCTCCTTTTAATAGTTCATACTCTGCTAACAAATATAGGTACACTCTTTTCTCCTGTACCTTTGCCAGTCATCACCTCCTGTAAAGGAAAAATATTCTTTTTTTTAACACAGACACTAAACTGGCTTAATCTACTTGTTTTCTTCTCAATCTATAATATGGTAATCCTTCCAGATGTGTAATAGTGATACCTTCCTCTCGCCCATGCTGTTAACAACTTCTTTTCTACTCTTTTTATACGCAAAGCCAATTTTATGTGTTTAAGAATTATACTACTGGCCAGGTGCGGTGGCTCATGCCTGTAATCCCAGCACTTTGGGAGGCCAAGGCGGGAAGATCACGAGGTCAGGAGATCGAGACCATCCTGGCTAACATGCTGAGTTCTGTTTCCTGCCTAAACCCCGAGTGATATGCTATTATACTGCCAAATGTTAAAAGTTATCAGTAACAATAACTCAGAATTTTGGCTAATACTTTGCTAGTAATACATTTAAGAAAAGACTGTATTATAAGTAACGCACATTAGCCTATATTAGCTACCTCTGCTGGTTAACTAAATAGGAAGACAGTGAGACAAAGGAATAACTAATTATTAAGAGAATGCTTGAAAATTTGATATGCACATGTGTATCTCTGCTCAAAGATAAAAAACTGGAGCTTCCTGGCATTGATTAAAGTCAGCCCATCAAATGCAAGTGCATAGGTAGAATATTAGTTGACTCTGGAGGTTTTCACTGTCACCAGTAAAGACTTTGTTGTGTGATGAGGTGTTCTTACTTATATACTTTTAAGATGACAATCAATCAATCAATCAAAAAAAGGTTTCCAAAGTGATCCTAAGGAATATTTACCATTCTCAAAATGAAATATACTCCAACATTGCCAGATATCAACATGACCTGACACTGACTGATCAAGAAGATTTGATCATCTATGATCATCTAGGAATGAAGAATAATTATAACCAGCGCTTTTGATGAAACATGCCTGCATTGGAACCATATCAGAAGAACCTGTGTTACCTTAACCAAATATTGTAACTTACCTTGACTCAGTTTCATCATCAGTAAAAATGGAATTAATATCAGGTAACTCAGTATGTGGTTGTATTAAATGATTTATTCAATAGTATGTAGAGTTTGGAACTGATTAAGCACCAGTAAACATTAACTATTCCATATGGGGCAAGGAAAGGTATCTGGCCAACATTCCTGAACTTCTATAATATAGGTATCTGGGAAGAGTAATTCTTAGGATGATTTCATGCAAACATTTGACAAACTTGTATTAGTTGAGGTTGTCCAGAGAAACAGAATCAGTAAGGGAATAGATATATAAAAGGAGATTTATTATGGGAATTGATTCATGCAATTGTGGAGGCCAAGAATTCCTGTGCTATGTCTTCTGTAAGCTTCAGAACCAAGATGACAGTGGTGTAGTTCAGTTGGAGGCCAAAGGTCTGAGAACTGGGAGTGAGAAGGTGGCAGGGGAGCCCTAGTGTAAGTCCCAAAGTCCAAAGGCCCATATGTCAGAATCTCTGATGTTTGAGGGCAGGAGAAGATGGATATCTCAGCTAAAAAAGAGAAAAAGTATTCTTTGTGTGTGCCTTTTTTGGTATTTGAGCCCTGAACAAATAACAAATAGGACTATGCCCACCCACAGGGGTGTTGATAGATCTTTACTCAGTCCACTGATTCAAATGTCAATCTCTTCTGCAAACACCCTCACAAACATATCCAAAACCAATGTTTTATCAGGTATCTGAGCATCTCTTAGCATAGTCAAGTTGACACACAAAATTGACAATCACAAAACTAAAGCTAGCTCCCATTTCATAAAGACCATACGTGGCCAGCAGGACGCGGTTATGGATAGGGTACAGGTGTATAGCAGATACTGTCTATGCCATGTCAGGATACTCTCATATCTTACCTCTATGCCCTGACATGAAAAGATACACTTAGCATAAACATTGCTACTTTCTGCCTGAAAATTTTTTCATTTCCAAGCTGTGGAAGCCAGTTCAGGCCTCTATAGGACCAATAAGAAATATTGGGCATCGATGTTTCTAAACGCAGATATCAACAAATCACATATAAGAATTTTGCTAAACAAACAAACCTAAATAAAAAGTTTCCCAGTCCCTTGGATGGAACAATCATCACGCAAAATCTAGAGTCTGCCACAGAATTCCACAGTGAGGTTAACCTCACCAGAAGATGTGGTACCTTCTTTAGTCAGTGGCATATGGCACCTATGGTTTGTTTATTTGCCTGTTTTCCTTCACTTCCCTACCAATGTTTCCTGGTACCGTCTTCCCAGTTGCATACTTGAAACCTTTTCTCAGGTCTGCTTTGGTAAGAGCCCACACCAAGAAGGTGAGTTGAATGGAAATATAAATGTCTGGATGTTTGTGAATAAAATGTTATGATTAGGAAATCACTGGAAATAAGGATTATTAGTCAAGTGTTATATTATCCAGTGATTTTAACCAAAGGCTTGTATTTGCTTGGATAATATTCTTACATTCCTCAGGAAGTAAAACTAAAGCTGCAAAAATAGCTCAGATTGAGAAAATGAGCCACAATTCCTCATGAAAATGTGTCTGCATGTCTCTTCTTTCTGTGTTGGAGACATAAAATAGGGCATAGGGCCAGACACAGTGGCTCACTCCTGTAATCTCAATACTTTGGAAGGCTGAGGCGGGTGAATCACCTGAGGTCAGGAGTTCAAGACCAGCCTGGCCAACGTGGTGAAACCCTGTGTCTACTAAAAATACAAAAATTAGCTGGGCGTGGTGGCAGGCACCTGTAATCCTAGCTACTCAGGAGGCTGAGGCAGGGGAATCGCTTGAACCTGGGAGGTGGAGGTTGCAGTAAGCCGAGATCACCCCACTGCGCTCTAGCCTGGGTGACAGAGCAAGACTCCATCTCATAAACAAATAAATAAATAAACAAATAAATAAGATATAAAAAGCAGGGCATAGACCACCAGTATGCTAACCACAGAATGGCAGAGGAAGAATCTCACATAGATTGCATTTTATTAATGGAGTTATTTGGGCAGCTCTTCACATATGAGCATAGAAATGAGCCAGACTAAGAGATATGAAAACTTGAAGTCAAGATACAGTGAGTAGTTGAGGCCTACCAAAGGAAAAATAGATTTCTTTGTGTAAGGTTGTAGGGTTCCACTGACATGCTTAGCTCGCCTCAATAACTGCAGGGAGTCTGAAGTTGAGATGACAAGAGGAAATGATAAGAGAGCCTCCAATGTTTACCTTGTCCACAATATTTCAGTGAATTGTAAACTATATAATTCTCTTTTAATTTCAGATGGAAAGCTCCAAAATAAGAATTTTTAGGGCAAAATCAAGTTTGAATACCATCTTTAGCTTTGATTTTTAGCAAACATGGGACTAAGATTATGGTAAGATTAAATCAGGAGAGATAGTTTAAGGACTTTAAAGTCACGAATAAAAAGTTGAAATGGTAATTCTTTAAAGATAAGAAATTTGCTTTACCTTTAAGAAAAAAAATGATGCTAATAAAAGTGAAGTACAAAATGCTGACTCAAAAGGAGATTTACAAAATATTAGGGGAAGGCAAGAATTAAATTTTAAAAAGTTGAAAATATAAGAATGCTTTTGAATTAATAACAAAAGACCAATGAGATTTTTAACAGACTACAAGTAATTTTAAAAACTTACAGATGAACAACTACAAAAGAAAACATATTTGTTTAAATGTCATTTGGGTGTTCTTTTTGTCTTGAATGGCTGCTGGGTGATATTCACAAATACTTGATCGCTCTCTAAGCTGTGCTTCTCATGGGAAAATGTTTAATTTTCTTCCAAATCAACTCCCTTCAGGATAGTTGTTTATCTCCTATTTCCTTTCCCCAAAAGATAACTCAGCTTGGGTGGCTATTTTTTGCCAAATTACACATCTCCTTCAGCACCACTTGTTTATTTCTAAATGGTCTTTCCCTAGGGTGGTGTATGGAACATTTGCTTTGTCTATAATAAAGAATGACTGTGTTTTATTAATGAATGCTGCATGTTAGCGTGGAAAAACTATAAACAAAAAATAATTGATTTCCAAAATTTCTATGAAAATGGCACTTCTTGTTTTTGTGATTTAATTTGATTCTATAGCACTTTCTTTTTGAATTCTGTCACACCTGTTTTTACTAAAATAAACAAGCAAAATAAACCAATTTCCTACTTTCAAGCTTTTCAAAATTATTGTAATACTACAGCAAACAGTATTCTACAGAGATAATAGGCAGACAATTTCAAATGCTGGTAGGACAACCTCTAATGCAGTTTTACAATGTTTATGAGTATATAGGTAAATGACAATTTAAAACATTAAGTTATTCAAAGCATCAGCCCTAAAAAATGCCCAAATGATTCCTACCGACTACTTTATTTCATGTAGAATTCATCCTAGTTAATTTGGCAAGAAAATCAATGGGAGTAAATCAGAGTATGGGAAAAAAATGAAAAGATAAACATATTTTCTACAATGGAGCAGTTACTCACTCTAAACTTTATGCATACATTGCATAATCTGGCACTGGATTTCTTTCCAAATTAAGGAGAACTGAATGATCTGGACTCTGCCACCCACCAGACTCCTTTCTAGGATGACTTTCATGTATCTATTCTTTTATTTTAAAAGAACCTGGACACTTGCCTAAGCTCTCCTGGCTTCCTTTTACTCTAAATTGAGATTGATATTTTCTTGGGTTCTTCTACTCTGATCAACCAGAAGTCAATGCTTCAGGTTGTTCTAAGTAAGAAATTTTACATCATATTAAAATCTAGTATTACCATTTAATTTATATTTATGAGTTAAGTCTTACCCATTTCCCACTTTTCTATCAGTTCTCTCTTTAACAGACTTCCAAAATGTTCTGTCTTCCTTTTATACAAATAGAGCTCTTTTAATTATAATCTTCAGATTCCCCAAAATGAGCAAATTTTACATAAGTTGGGGAAAATATTTGAGTACCTATATAAGAACTGTCCTATATATTATTTTACTCAATATTTTAAAAATCACTTCTTTAAAACTAGTAGGGAAATATAAATTCAAAGACATTGTATACCTTGCTTTATATAATATGGCTAATAAAGTGGAAAAGCTAAAGTTTAAATTCTGACTATGTTAAAATCTATCATATTTTCGGTGCCACAATGACACTGTACATCACAAAAATATTCCTACTTGTCATTTTTAAATAAAAGGTTGATTGTTGTCCTTTGAGTGTTACAAAGCTACAATAGAAAGATTTTTTGGTTGTTTTGTGGGGATAGTGGGGATGGGAAATCCTGTTAGAACCACTGTGATATACTCACAAGCTTGGCAAATCTCTTTGGTAACTACTACATACAAGTTCACAAATTCACATTCAGTTGAATGTGTAGTGATTATCTTATTAAAATACTAACAGATAAGAGGACTTCCGGTTTCTAGCTCAGGATATATAGGAGCTTGAAAGTAAACACTTTATTCTAACAAAGAAACAAAAAGCTAAACGAAAAATCAATAACTTTTCTTAGATTCATCAGATAAGTGAGGTCACAGGACAGCCTGCTTCCCCATCAAACTGGCAAGACAGATTACAGAGAATCACAACATTGCTGAGCAGATCCACAAGCAGAATCTTCCACGGAACCAGTGCCTTTGTGAAAAACATAAACTAAGTGACAAATTGCTGGAGGCTCAGTATGGATAAGCCTGAGAGTTAAAAACTCCAAGAAATCTAGCCATATAGGGGCCACACACACTTTTCTAAGTGCACTGCTGACTTACAGTAGAAAGGTGTTCAGCCAGGTTCTCATGTATCAGAGAAAAATCCCCTTGTACTTCAAGGGTGGAGGGAAAAGTCATAATTTTGAAATGTATAGGAGAATTCTGTTCTTACAGGGACCTGACCTCAAGAGAAACTATTTTATTAGAGTTTACACTGTTGAGTTTTTTCCTAAGTTTAATGGACCTGCCAGAAGGGAAACACCAAACTCCAGCCTACTCTAGCCATCCTGTCCCATCTAAGTGGAAAGGAGAAAGGAACGGAGACACACTACTGAAGTTCACAGCCTGGGGGCACACACTCACTACAACACTGAGAAATAATTATAGGATGAGAGAAGGCTACCTTTTCCTCCATACCTTACCACCATATTACCAAAGACCTATTTACCACAGCTCTTTTGACCCAGTACATTATGTCCAGCTATCTAGGAAAAAGAAAGCAATGCATACCAATAAGAAAAAAAAAAAAAAAAAAAAAAACACAGTTTGAGGAGAGCTAGAGCAAGCATCAGAGTCACAGGCATAGATGGCAGAGATGTCTGAATTATCAGACTGGGAATTTAAACAAGTAGAATTAATATGCTAAAGGCTCTAATGGGTTAAGTAGCATGCAAGAACAGATGGGCAATGTAAGTAGAGAAATAATAATTTTAAAATAAAATAAAGGCTAGAGATCAAAAAAACTGTAACAGAAAAGAGGAATGCTTTTGATGGACTTAGTAGTATGCTAGACACAGCTGAAGAAAGAATCTTTGAAAACTCAAAAGAATCTTCGAAAACTCAAAAGCCAACAGGAAAAAAGACTCAAAAAATAGAACAGAATATCCAAGAACTTTGGACAACTACAAGAAATAACATATATGTAATGGAAATAGTAGCAGGAAAAGAGAAAGAAAAGGAAAAAATATTGGAAGTAATTGGAAGTAATGACCAAGAATTCTCTCAAACTGATGTCAGACACTAAACTGAAACGGGCAAACTTCCCTTGTCCCCCTTGCAGGGTGTGCAATGGGGGTGTGACTCGCTTCTTCGGTGCCCCACTGCTCAAACCTCTAGGGGGAGCTTTCAGATGGGCAGGTTGTTGGGCTCCGACTGTACCTGATGTCATAGAAGCCATGTAACAAAAAGAGAGTAGGGTGAAGTATTTAAAGTCTTGAGAGAAAAATCAAATCCACCAACCTATAATTCCATCCAGTCAGAAGATAGAAGAAGAGGGAATACTCCCTACTTTATTCTATGAAGTTGGCATTCACATAATACCAAAACCAGGCAAGGACATTACTAGAAAAGGAAATACAGACCAATGCCTCTCCTGAACATAATGCAACAATCCTCAACAAAACATTAGCAAATCAGACCCAACAATCTTTATAAAGAAATATACACCATGACCAGGTGGGATTTATTCCAAGTATTCACGTCTAATTCACCATTTATAAATCAATTAATGCAACCCATTACATCAGCAGGCTAAAGAGGAAACACCACATAATCATATCAATAGACGTGGAAAAATGATGTGGCAAAATCCAACACCCATTTGTGATTTTTCCAACTCTCAGCAAAGTAGGACTAGGAAAGAATATCTTCAACTTCAGTAGCAAATTCTAGTTAATGTAATAAGTCAAGAAAAGAAAATAAAGGCGATGCTAGATGAGAAGGAAAAAATAAAACTGTTTTTGTTCACATATTACATGTTTGTCTACATAGAAAATTCAAGAAAATAAACAAAAAATGCTTCCACAATAAACGTTTATAGCATGGTTGCAGGATACAAGGTTAATATTCTGTAAAATCACTTTTCTTTATATCAGCAATCAGTAAGTAGAATTTGAATTTAAAAACACAGTATCAATTACACCCCAAGAGATGAACTAATTAGAGATAAATCTAATGAAATTTGTAGAAGTTCTATGTGAGGCAAACTATAAAACACTGTTGAAAGAAATCAAACCATATATAAATGGTGAGATATTCTATGTTCATGCATAGGAAAACTTAATATTGTCACAATGTCAGTTTTTCTCAAGGCCAATCTATAGATTTGATGCAACCCCAATCAAAATCTCAGCAAGTTCTTTTATGGATATCAATAAACTGACTCAAGTCGAAAGTTTATATGGGGTAGCAAAAACCCAGAATAGTGACATGATATTGAAAGAGGACAAAGTCAGAGGGCTGACACTACCTGACCTCAAGACTTATTGTAAGATTACTGATTAGTACAGCAATTAAGACAGTGTGGTACTGGTGAACTAATACACAAATAAATCAATGGAACAAATAGAGGGCTCAGAAATAGACCCACAAAAATGTAATTAACTGATCTTTGAAATACAATGGGTCAAAGATAGTCTTCTCAACAAACAGTGCTAGAACAACTGAACATTCACATGCAAAAGAATAAATCTAGATACAGACCTTAACCCTTCACAAAACCTAACTCAAAATGGATCACAGACCTAACTGCAAAGCTATAAAATTCTTAAACATGACAAGAAAAACAAGATGGTCTTGGGTATGGTGATGACTTCTTAGATATACCACCAAAGATTTGATCCATGAAAAAAATACAATTGATCAGCTAAACTTATTAGAATTAAAAACTTCTGCTCTGTGAAAGACACTGCTCAAAGAATAAGAAGATAAGCTATAGATTAGGAGAAAGTATTTGCAATAGACCTATCTGGTAAAGGACTCATTCTAAATATACAAAGAACTCAAAACTTAACAATAAGAATGTGAGCAATCCAATTAAACAATGGGCCAAAGACCTGAGCTGATGCCTCACCCAAGACGCCCCAATGACAAATAAGCCTAAGAAGCTCAACATCATATGTGATTCGGGAGTGACAAAGTAAAACAACCATGAAATGCAACTACGCATCTATTAAAATGACAAAAATTCCAAACACCAAACAACTTCAAATGCTGGCAAGTGTGTGGACCAAGCCAGAACTATTGGTCTTCAGTTGACTGAAATGCAAAATGGTTTGGCCACTTTGGAAGATTGTTTGGCAGTTCCTTATAAAACTAGATATACTCTTACCATATGATTCATCATTCATGCCCCTTGGTATTTATCCAAATGCTGTGAAAACTTTCGTGCATACAAATGCCCATATACAGATATTCATGGCAGCTTTATTCATAATTGCCAAAACATTCGTCATTGCCAAAGCATTTGAAAGCAGCCAAGATGTCTTTGGTAAATCCAGAAAATGGAATGTTATTCATTACTAAAAATAAATGAACTGGAAATGACATGGAAGAACCTTAAATACATATTACTAAATGAAAGACACCAGCCTGAAAAGTCTACATACTGTATGAGTTCAACTACATGACAGCCTGGAAAAGACAAAACTATAGAGACATTAAAAAGTTTAGTAATTGCCAGGGGTTACTGGAGAGGGAGGGATGAATAGGCACAGAACAGAGGATTTTTAGGGCAATGAATCTACTCTGTATGATACTATAATGGTGCATACATTTTATTATATATTTGTTCCAACACTAACAGCAAAAGTGAACCCTAATGTAAACTACAGACTCTGAGTGGTAATGATATGTCAATGTAGATTCATTGATTGTAACAACTGTACCATTGTGGTATAGAATTTGGATAGTTGGGGAGGCTGGGCATATGTGGAGGCAGATATATATGGGAATGTAGTATATGGGAAATCTCTGCACCTTCCACTCAATTTTTCTATGAATCTAAAACTGCTCTAAAAAATAAACTTTACCTAAAAATTGGAAAAAATGACAATAGATCAAAAATAACATGAGATAGAAACATTTTTTGATATGTCTACACCATAGTTAATCCAGAGTTTCGTTTGACTATTTTGTTAAGAGTTTTGTTTGTTTAGTACATTGGCAAATCTCTGATACAACTGAAGACAAACTCCATTTATTACATGAGTACTAAAAAGTGCACTAGGGGTTATACTATATTCGGAGGGGTGCAGGGCTAGACGTAAAAACCATTAGTGAGTCACAGTTCAGGGAGAGAAGAGTAGACAATAAACACTCTGACTGATGACTCCAATCCGAAACCATATAAGAAAGTATGTGCCATTTACAAATAATGGGATGCTCACGGGGCTCTAGTGTGCTCCCCAGCAACAGCATGGCCCCCCGTCCATTCTAGCGCTAAGCACTCAGCCACCTTAGCATAATTCATCTCACTTTATGGATCAGATCTTTAGGATAACCCTCTTGGTAAAAGAGCAAACAACTTCATCAAGTTCACTAAAGATACATCCTTAAGATGTGATATGTGTATCCATACTCACAAAATAAATGATTAAGTTCCTAAAAGTGGAAAAATTGAGAGGAAAAACCCCAGATCCAGGTGGCTTTACTGATGAAAATTACCAAACTTTTAAGGAAGTAGTAACAATCCTCCATTAACTCTTTCAGAAACAGAAGAAAATTATTCATAACTAATTTCATGAAGCCATCAGTACCCTCCATAAAAAAACCAGATGAGGACATTACACAAGAAAATAATAGACCACTACACCTTATGATGATAGGTGCAAATATATCCTTGATATAATTTTAGCAAATTGAATTCAGCAATATGCAAAAAGTATAATATATCAGGATCAACTGAATTTTATCTCAGGAATGCAAGGTTGATTTAGCTTTTGAAAATTATGCAATTTACCACCATATTGGCAAAATAAAAGAATAAAGCCATATGGTCATTTCATTTTTTTTTTTTTTGATTTGACAAAATTAAACAGCCATCTTTAGCACACTGGGAATTGACAGGATCATCTTCAACCTGATACAGAGCATCTGTGAAAAACCTACACCTACCGTGTTTCAGGGAGAAAGGCTGGATACCTTTCACCTAAGATAGGTAAGGATGAAAGATGTGCAATGCCTCATGTCTCCTGGAAATCCCCATCAATGCAATAAAGGAATAAAAATATATAGAAAGCATGAACTTTGGAAAGAAAGGAGTAAAACTGTCTTTATTCAAAAACAATATAATCATCCATGTAGAAAGTCCTAACGAATCTACTCATAAGCTACTAGAACTAAAAAAAGACTCTTAGCAAAGCTTTATGACACATTGTCAATATTTTAACAATTTTATTCCTGTATGTTAGCAGGATGCAATTTGAAATTTTAATAAGAAGATAGAATAACAGCATAAAAGTATGAAATACTGAAGAATCAACTTAACTAAATAGGTACAAGATCTGTACTCTGTAAACTACAAAATGTTACTGAGGAAAATGTAAATATCTACTGGCAAGACTCAGTAGTATTAAGATAATTTTCTCCAAATTGACTAACAGATTAATTGACATCCAAATCACATTCCAGCATTCATTTTGTTGGTCAAACTGATGAGCTCTTCCTAAAATGTATGGGCAAATGCAAAGAACCAGAGCTAGTCAAAACAATTTTGAAAAAAGAAAAACAAAGTTGGAGAACTTACACTATCAGACCCACAAAAACAGTATGATATTGATGTAAGTATAGACATATAGATACATAGAACTAAAGAAAGTGCCCCAAAATAGATTCATACATATGTAAATAAACACAAAGGTGCTCAGGTAAGTGAAGAGAGGAAGGATAGTCTTCCAAAATTGTTGCTGGAACAATTGAATTTCCACATGTAAAAAAAAAAAATCAGCCTCATTCCTGTTCTCATACCATTTATGAAAAGTAACTTGAATTCACCTGTCAGAACTAAACACATAAAATTTCAATAAAAAAACCCATGGGAAATCTTGTGACTTTAGAGCAGAAAAATACTTTTTGGAAAGAATTTTTAAAACACATTATATATAAAATAAAAATTGTTAAAACTGACACATTTAAAATTTCTTATTCAAAAGATGCTATTTAAAAAATCAAGAAAATGCAAGCCACAGATGGAAGAAAATACTTGCAAAATATGTATCTGATACGGGATTTACACTCAGAAAATGCAAACTAAAATCATAATGACATAATATTACATAATCACTTGAATGGCTAAAATTGTTTTAAAATCTACAATACCAAGTTTTGTCTCTACTACAAAATACAAAAAACTAGCCGGGCGAAGTAGCGGGCGCCTGTAGTCCCAGCTTCTCGGGAGGCTGAGGCAGGAGAATGGCGTGAACCCATTCTCCTGTAAGCCGGGGAGGCGGAGCTTGCAGTGAGCTGAGATCAGGCCACTGCACTCCAGCCTGGGTGACACAGCGAGACTCTGTCTCAAAAAAAAAAAAAAAAAAGGTGGAGAAACTGGAATACTCATACATTACTGGTAAAAATGCAGTAATGCTGGTACAGTCACTTTGGAAAATGGTTTGCTGGTTTATTAAATTAAACATATACATAGCACCTGACCCAGCAATTCCATTACGAGGTATTTACTTGGAGAAAATAAATTCTCACACCAAGACTTGTGCTGGAATATCAACACAGCTTTATTTGTAATAACCAAAAACAAGAAAGAAACTAATGTTAAAAACTGGTTAATGGACAATTGTGATAAATCTGTACAATGAAATTCTACTCAGCAAAAAAAAAAAAAAAAAGAAAGAAGCATCTCATGTATGAATCTCAAAAACATCATGCTAAGCAAAAGAATGTAGACAAAAACAGCTTCTATTGTATGATTCCATTCAGGTAAAATTCTAGAAAAGGTAAAACTTTGATGATAGAAGATCAGTGATTACAGGCATTTAGGGATCAGAGTGAGGGACTGTCTGTAAAGTAGTATAAGAAAACTTGGGGTAATAGAAAGGTGTTATGTCATAATCATCGTGGCAGTATATGACTATCCACTTTTGTTGAAATTTATCGAATTGTACTCTTGTAGCTAGCAAATTTTACTTTATGTAAATTATATCCTAATATAACAGAATAATCCCCTTATGCCCAATTCTTTCTTTATTCTTTTTTGATTCCCTTTTGGTGTTTTTATGTTGTTTAATGCTAACAGCATATCAAGAACAATGAACCTGAAGTGGCAAAAAAAACTTAGACATATTTTTCAAAGTATAAAAGGAAATACAGTTCTTTTGAGTAAAAAGATGATAATATTTAAGACAGAAAGGTTTTGTAGAATAAGTACCTCCAAAAGATGTGATTGAGCCCTATAAATTACAGACTTGAAAATACTGACATGGTGACATAGCACTTTTCAAGACTAAAGCATAAATTTGACCATGACCTTGACAGGTAAAGTCCTAAAGAGGGTCTTTGAAAAATGAGTTAGTGATCTCTTTCCTCTTGCTAATGGTGGACTGTCTGCTGCAAATTGCTAAGTTGTCGACCTCTTTCTTACGCTATAGCTTGAGGGGAAAACCATACTATTGAATTTAGTGGCTGCAATGAGCTATGCTTTCCACTCTCTATGTAACTCCACTAGGTCAATTGTACAGCCATTACTTAACCCACGCATTTTCCAGGTTGTATCAGATTATTTCAATGGCTAAAGTCCTATATTTTGTAAGTCATACATTTAATATTTATTTCAAGTCATTTTCCCCTTAAATCAGCCACTGAATGCCATTTAGTATAGTATTGATTGGCGTCAACTACTTAGAAATATTATATGTAATTACCTTTCATCTCAATTTGTGGAGTTCTACCATGGGTCATTTTCCCAAGAAAGAGAATCTGGGGATAAACAGGTAGTTTATTAGACATTGCTTCCAGAAAAAATTTCTGTAAGGGAGTGACGAAAGCACTATTAGGCAGAAGAGGTGAACAGCTATAGACTTGCAGCACAGGTTTCAGCTGATATCCTGACTGGCCAAAGTGGCCTTTAGAGATATTTCCATTTGAGGCCAAGTTGCTTCGCCCTTATATCACTCCAAAGGTAGGCAACATAACCCCTTGGGGGTGGGTAAGGAAGCCTGCTTTAACCAGGGACAATCCTTAGGTGTACTCACCCATGAGCCCTCAGAAGCCAACACTCCTAGCACATAAGGCAATAGTGCTTCAGTCCTAAACCGGAGATCCAGGTGGTATTCTGCATCTCTCCCTATAGGTCTCCCTATAGGGACTCTTAATTGAAAATTTCTCCTCTTTCCGTCCCACCAGCATCTGATTCCAACTTTCTTTTGGTAAAAGAGTAGGCCTCAATCTGTTTTCTGTGAAATTACTAAGTCTGAGGCAGGGCTACAGAGACACCTTAGGAGCAAGAAGCCCCCACCATTTCCTGCGTCTTTACTCTCCATGGGAGGATGTTTCAACCACCTTTCAAACGATGTGGCTAGAACAAATAGACCTTTATCTTGGCAATATTCATGGTGGGTTAGATTTATTTAAAACATTAAAAAACAAAACTTCAATACAGAAGAAATTCTGAAGAATGTTGTAATCATATAGTCATTTTTTAAAGAAAGGGAGTGCATTCACAACGCAAGAAGTTCTGTAAAGGAAAATATGTTTTCAGGTATCAAAACCTAAACAAAACTGAATTCAGCAAATTGCGTCTCACAATCTACCCTTAAGCTAAACAATGAAGTATCGTAATTCTGGTAATATGACTTTTCTTCTCAATAACATGAATTTTGTAGTTTTGAAGGTTTTTCTCTTTTATTGAAAAAAGGAAACCACAACACCAGTATCAAACCCAACACAATTAATATTTTTCCTTAATATCATTTAATTTCTGTGTACAGTTTATTATGATTGCCTCAAAAAGATTTTTCTGATAGTTCATCAGGATTCAAACACTTTCCACAGATGCATCTGCGTAAGACCTGTCTTAAGGCTTACTACCTAGATAAAAATTCTCCTTCCTCATATCTTCTCACCCAAACAATTTTTTGTGTCATTTGTCCAGTACAATATCTCATATTCTAGATTTGGCTATTTATATCCTTATCATGTCATTTTAGTTGTTTTTCCTTATTGCCTATATTTTCCATGAGCTTGTTAATATAAAAGTTTGATTACTTTCAGGTTCAGGATCAAAGTTTCTTAACTGGTAGTGATATGTACTAAGGTATTTACAGATAAAATGGGATTTGCTTCACAACATTTGGAAAAAAATAGTGGAAAAACAAATAAAACTGGAAGAGAAGAAAACTGACAGTTTGTGGAATCTGGGCAATGAATTCAAGGAAATTCATTGATACTAAAGTTTTCAACTTCTGCTTACATTTTAATTTGAAAATAATCACATATATTTAAAAGAGAAAGAGCTAGCCCTTTAAGAATAATGTTACTTTGTACTTAAAAATAAGAAAGGAAGCAATTACGTTGAAAATAAAATAGTATAAATAATCACATAAAGCATCAAAATTTACTTAAATACATACTTGTCATAGGAGTATTTAAGACCTAAGCAATCTGAATATGTATTTCTTTCATTTTTGTGAAAATGAGCTCTACATGTTAATGCCATTACTTATATATGTAATTACAGCTAATATATAATTATGATATGTATAAATATATTATAATGAACAAATAACATAAAATGAGAAATGATACTGTAACCAGGTACATAGGATAAATTTAAAATCAAATTTAAATTTAAAAAGCAAAAGAGACCATTTTACCCATCTTTATGCAAGTAATTTGAGAATCTGGTGAAATTATTTATAGATTGATATAAATTACAAACCTAACCCCAGAAGTGAGAGAAAATAAAAATAGAACTCCATAAAATAAATTGAGAAAGTGGTAAAACAGATTCTACTCTCAACAAAATCAAGAGAACCACACACTTTTCTCAGAGAAAGGTCCCTTATCTTTAAAGACAGAAATTTCAGTTTATCTAGGATGCTCTAGAACTTAGAATAAGAGAAAGTTTCTGATTTTTTTGAAAGTGAATTTTATTAAAGTGTAATTTTAATACAATAAAATGCATTCATTTTAAGATGACATTTTGATGAAATTTGATAAAACTCTACAACCTTACGGACCGTCTGTATCTATTCTGCTGTTAAATCTATCCAGTGAAATTGTATATACTGGATTCTCTATCTCTGAAGATATTTGGCTCTTTTTAAAAATCTTCTCTTCATCATGCACATGTTTTCCTTTAAGCTCTCAAATATAATTATAATAGTCATTTTAAAGTTCTTATGTTAATCAATCATCTCTTTTATGTCTATTTTCATGACTATTAATTCAACATGTGAATGGTCACATTTTCCTGTCTTTTCTCATGTCTAATAATTTTTCACTGTATTGTGGACATTATAATTGTGATATCGTTGAATGCTAATATTTTGTTTTCTATCTTGAAAGAAGGATGGGTTTAGTTTGGTCAGAGTCAAGCTAAATGCAATGCAGCTTAATCTAGAGAATTGTTTTTAAGTATATTTTAGAGGATTTAGATTTAACTCAAGAGTTAGCTAAGTAGTACTACACATATAATCATTTTTATGAGGCAGTGATATCATTGTGACATCTCACTGTTTGGAAAGCAAACTCCTCACAGCCCTGTTTGAGTAGTAGACATTTTCTAGCTTGGAAGTCCTTGGCCCTTCTTTCTCAGAATGTCTTCTTTTGCTGGTCTGGAGGAGTCTTACTCTCTCCCATGTGTGGTTAGTGCTCAACTTTTTTTTTTTTTTTTTTTTTTTTTTGCAGATTTCTAGAGCTATTTATTTGGGTAGCTACTTTGTCTCAAGTATTTTGCCCCAAATTTCAGTTTGCCTCAATTTCCCTGAACTCCAAGACTCATCTCTGCAATTCATTGAGAGCACTGTGCTCTGCCTGTGTTTACCCCTCTGCTCCATGACCTGGGAAATGGCTGCAGTCTGTAACGTGGGGTGATTGTATAGCTTACATAATGTGTTTTCCTTTTTTTAGGGGTCATATTCCTACACTGCCTACCTTTCAATTTCTGAAAAATAATTGTTTCATATTGCCTGTTCATATTGCTAGAATTTTTTTTGTTTTTAGTTTTATTTAATGTCAAGAGGGCATGTCCAGTAACATTCACTATGTCATAAAGAGAAGTGAAAGCTCCCAATTATTTTTTTTAAATCACATACAAACTGACAACAAGCCCCAAAGTAGATATATTTTTAAAAGCGATAGATCAGTTTTACTCATACTTAGTAATGTAAAAATCCTGAAACCAATCAACAAATACAATCTACAGCAAGAAATACCACAGAGCATATCCCACACATGCAAGAACATATCAAAATCAGGAAATATATTAATATAATTCACCATAGGATAAAAGCAAAATGAAATTGATGTGCTCTTCTCCATACTGATGTTTTTATATAATTCAGCATCCATTCTTTATTTTTTAAATATTGTTTTAAGTATATGTATTTTTCTTTAAGAGTTTTTACAAAATCTACCTCAGCTGAAAAAGTGGTTTATGTTTGCTATCTACTACAGTTACTCTCATTTAAAGTTTTTGAGGTATTACCATAATAAAAGACATAGAGGAAGACATAAAGCTATCACAATTTGCAAATAATTGTATAACTTACCTAGAAAATCCAAAAGATTTGACTAAAAATGTCACGTAAACATTGAGATAAATTAGTGTGACAGCTGGAGTCGAAATTAACGTACCAATATCTTTCCTGTATATAAAATAAACTTCCATATAGATATTATGGAAGAAAAGACTAGATGTATGCATAATATATAAAACTAAACTTAAATTTTAAAACTAGCCAGAATCTACATGAAGACATTTTTAATATCACTAAGAGGCAAAAAGATAACTTGAAATAATGGCAGGGGATACGTTAAGAAAGGTATCATAAAATTTCAATTCTCCCAAAATGAATCTATGTGCAAACCAATGTTTTGAATAGGCAGGATTCATGAGATATCATTTTCAAGTGTCTTTACTGTTTTTTTTTTTTTTTCCTTTTCTCTTTTGCGTTTTGTGATACTGGTTCTTTTGGCTTTGGGGTGAAGCCAAAGTCGTGTTAATTTCCTTGCCACTTTACATAGCAAAATATCCTTGGGTTAGTAATCAATACGTGTAGTGTTTTCTCACAAATGTGGGGGTTAACAGTCCAAGATGAAGGTGTCAGCAGGCTTGTTTCTCCTTGGCTTGTAGATGGCCATTGTCTCTCTGCCTTCACATAGTCACTCCTCCATGACTGTGTTCTAATCTCCTCCTCTTGTAAGGAGAGCAGTCCTATAAATTAGGGTTCCCCCTAAAGAGTTCATTTGATCTTAATTATCTTTATAAGACCCTATCTCCAAATACAGTTGTGCTGGGGCTTACTGGATATTCCACTACTGGGGGTTAAGACTTCCACATGTGAATTTTAGGGGGACACAATTCAGCCCACAACAAGAACTAAGCTTTAAACTTTTTCAAAGTCATGGGCATTCTCCCTTCTCAGAGCTTTGACTTACTGACTGCCAACCATGTTAAAGATGGGGAGTTTATTGTCTGGTTTAATTGTTTTTGTCTTGTTCTTGTGCTGATTTACACTCTTGCTACCCATAAACTTTGGCCTTTCCAGGACCAAAACAGGTAGAAGAGAAGAGCAAAAAATATACATATATGTTTTATTTGACAACTGGCATGCTCCTCTGTAGATCTGATAGTGTTTATTGCTAAGTTTTTCACAGGGTTTCCTGGGAACTAGTTTCATCATTTTAAATACCACCTATGAGGTCTTTGGAGAACCTACTTATTGTTAGGTATCTCTTGCTTGTATTCACAAGTGAATAGTACATTCTCTGTGGTTAGCCCCTAAACATGTACTGTTTTGTCCATGCTTCTTGGAGGGTCGCCTTGATAGAGAGTCTCTATTTAGAGAGAGAAAAAAAGGAGGAATCTCTATATATATTGATAAAGGTATAATATCTAAGCCAAGGTAAAAAAAAAATCAAGGTGAACAGGAGTGTGTACTATATGCTACCATTTTTGAAAGGCAAAAAGAATCCTGATGGATACAGAGAAATATGTTAAGTGGTTAAATTCTGGGAGGGGAGCTAAAAGACTGGAGGATAGAAACTTTCACAATACAACAGTTTTTGTAATACCATTTTATTTTATATAGTAAGCATGGATTACCTATTCAAAAATAAGTTGTTTTGCTATACAAGTAAATAAAATTATGCATTATCTCTTTAATTCCCCAAATTTAAGGTAGGCATATAGATTTTCTTGAGTTTCAAAAGAGAGAAAATGAAGACATGGAACAATTTGCTCTAAGAAATCATCATAAAAGCTACCATTTAATGAGTACTTAGTGTGTGTCAGGAGTTTAAATGTATTATTTATATTCTCTGAAGAAAGATATTATACATTTTACTGTTTGGATGCAGTTAATGACATTCAAAAATGTTATATAATTTTTTCAAGGTCACAAATATTAAAAAAGAGAAAAAGATTTTAATCCAAATATATCTATTTTTGAAAGCAAGTATTAGACACATCTACCATCTAGAAAGCAATTGGCAGAATTAGGCATATAATGTAAAGTCTTTCAGCAATTAGAAATTCTATTTTTCTTTGGAAATGATTATGAAACTCTACTGTAAGAAATGGCAGGGAGGAGACAGTTGAATCAGAAAAAGATCTATGATTTTTTCCAAATCATCTCCAAATAAGTTGCTTCTGTATTATACATCACATACTTAAGGCATAATCTAAAAATAGAACAAAGTTGGGCCAGGCGCAGTGGCTCAAGCCTGTAATCCCAGCACTTTGGGAGGCCGAGACAGGTGGATCACGAGGTCAGGAGATCGAGACCATCCTGGCTAACATGGTGAAACCCGTCTCTACTAAAAAATACAAAAAACTAGCCAGGCGAGGTGGCGGGCGCCTGTAGTCCCAGCTACTCGGGAGGCTGAGGCAGGAGAATGGTGTAAATCCGGGAGGCGGAGCTTGCAGTGAGCTGAGATCCGGCCACTGCATTACAGCCTGGGCGACAGAGCGAGACCCCGTCTCAAAAAAAAAAAAAAAAAAAAAATAGAACAAAGTTCCCCGACATTCCCTATCATCAGATACTCCAATCCCATTATATATGGGGTCCAATGTAAAATTAAAATGGAAGGACATGTTAAAAATTGAATTATTGAATTATTCTTAAATACTAATTGAATAATTAATGAATTATTAAGCATGTCAGGATGGCAACAGCAGAGCTTTAAGGCATGTGGTCTTTGTGAGTGCTGAAGTGTGGAGCCACTGGCAGCTACTTAGGCCACAAGTCTTTCCTCTCCATCACACTCTGTCAGACTGATGGAGACTTAATTCAGCCCTCATCCCTTCATATCAGTCTAAAAAAAAGTTATTTTTTATTGGGGAAACCCCACCACCAATATTCAACGTGGGTTCTTTTCTATTTCCTTAAGCATCAGCTGGTCTGATAAATAAATGGAAAGAGTATAAAAGAGAGAAATTTTAAAGCTGGGTATCTGGGGGAGACACCACATGTCAGCAGTTTCCATGATGCCCCCTGAGCCATAAAGGCAGCAAATTTTTACCAGTGATTTTCAAAAGAGGAGGGAGTGGATGAATAGGATGTGGATCACAGAGATCACATGCTTCACAAGGTAATAAAATATCAGAAAGCAAATGGAGGCAGGGCGAGATCACAGGGCCACAGGATGGGGCGAAATCAAAATTGCTAATGAAGTTTCAGGCACGCATAGCCATTGATAACATCTTATCAGGAGACAGGATTTGAGAGCAGACAACCGGTCTGACTAAAATTTATTAGGTGGGAATTTCCTTGTCCTAATAAGCCTGGGAGCGGTACAGGAGACCAGGGCTTAATTCATCCCTTTGTCTTCGACCATAAAAGACAGCTGCCCCTAAAGCGGCCATTTCAGAGGCCTACCCTCAGAGGCGCATTCTCTTTCTCAGGGATGTTCCTTGCTGAGAAAAAGAATTCAGCAATATTTCTCCTATTTGCTTTTGAAAGAAGAGAAATATGGCTCTCTTCCGCCCAGCTCACCGGCAGTCAGAGTTTAAGGTGATCTCCCTTGTTCCCTGAACATCGCTGTTATCCTGTACTTTTCTCAAGGTGCCCAGATTTCATATTGTTCAAACACACATGCTCTACAAACAATTTGTTCAGTTAACACAACCATCACAGGGTCCTGAGGCGACATACATCTTCCTCAGCTTACGAAGATGACGGGATTAAGAGATTAAAGACAGGCATAGGAAATCACAAGGGTATTGATTGGGGAAGAGATAAGTGTCCACGAAATCTTCACAATTTATGTTCAGAGATTGCAGTAAAGACAGGCATAAGAAATTATAAAAGTATTAATTTGGGGAACTAATAAATGTCCATGAAATCTTCACAATTTTATGTTCTTCTGCCATGGCTTCAGCCAGTCCCTCCGTTCAGGGTCCCTGATTTCCTGCAACAATTATTGATTACACTGAAAAGTACTTCAAACAACCTACTTGGCTGGTTTTCCTCCTACTATATTTCTTTACAATTTTCTTCACTATTTCTCCTCTGTTGTCTGGAACTCTATATATTGGAGCACCCCAAAGCTTCATCCTTAGTTCTGTTTACCTTTTTACCTATATTAATTCAATTGCTATCAACTAGTTTCATCATTTAAAATACCACCTATGAGCTGATAACTCCCAAATTTCCATATCGTGCCCAGACATATCTCCCAAACTGCAGACATGAAGTTCCCCATCTGCCTATCCACTTCTGCATTGGCATAAATATCCCAAAGTTGCCTTCAATATAAGAAACACTGAACTGAACTTCTGATATCCTCTCTACTAAACACACACACAAAACTACTCCATCTGTGACTTCCCTTCTCAGTAGATAACAACTCAAATCTTCCAATTACATAGGCCAAAACCTTGGAGTCATTCTGTTTCTCTAACAATATGTCGCCAGTCTAAAAGCAAATCAGCGGCCTTGATCTTCACAGGATGTCCAGAAACCAAGCATGCCTACCAAATCCACTTTTAGTTACTGTCTATCTCCATTATCACTGATTATTTCTATTATTGCAGTAACCTCTAACATATTGCCTTTCTTCTTTTTCTCATTCCTAAAGTTATCACTGCAGATAAAGTGACTGTTGCTGTTGTTTTGAGACGGAGTCTCACTGTTGTCAGCCCAGGCTGGAGTGCAATGGTGTGATCTTGGCTCACTGCAACCTCAGCCTCCCGGGTTCCAGCAATTCTCCTGCCTTAGCCTCCTGTGTAGCTGAGATTACAGGTGTCTGCCACCACACCCAGCTAAGTTTTATCTTTTCTAGTAGAGACTGGGTTTCACTGTGTTGGCTGGGCTGGTCTTGAACTCCTGACCTCAGGTGATCCACCCGCCTTGGCCTTCCAAAATGTTGGGATTACAGGCGTGAGCCACCAGGCCTGGCCAAGTGGTTGTTTTAATATAAGTGAGACAGTGCGCTCTTCTGCTCAGTTCCTTATAATGAGTCCCCATCGTATATGGAATTAGAGGCCAGGTCTTCACAATGGCCTGACGACACATACGGCCATAGGTAATCTGGCTCCCTGCTGCCATTCTTACTTCCTCTTCCCTCCTACTACTCCTCTCTCTTGCTCACTCTACTTTAGGCCAAGTGGCCTCCATGCAGTGCCTCAAACACACTAATCAGGCCCCCACCCTAGGGCCTTTTTTCTATCTGGCCCCTCTGCAGGTATCTCATTGCCCCAGATATCCCATTGGCTAAAATTCTCAATTCATTCAACTCTCTTCAAATCCTCTTGCAAGAAAACCTCCTCTGAACACCTTATTTAATACTGCTAGCAGTCCCCACCTGGCACCCTGACTCGTGTACCTTATGTCCACCTTATCATTCTCTGTTAGTCATGTTTTCGGAACATAACACCACAATTTACTTATCATTATGCTATTTTTATATTATATTTTGCCATGCCCAGATGTGTAGGATAGGAAAGAGTGAGAAGGAGGATTTTATTCACTGATGCACCACAAATTTCGGAGATGCCTAGATAAATGCCTAAAAACAATGTTATTCATGAATTTTTATTTTACTTCTCTTATTTCAATTTTTCATGGAACATATTCAAAAACTTTAACCCTGTCAGTGAGATAACAGTGATTTTACAACCTATTTCACTTTGACCCTCAAAAAGACTGTAAATCCTGAGAGTACAGCTAATGGGCTAGTTTATGCTTCTGATTCAATTTCTAATTTTTCATAATATGCGTTTTCTGGAAATATCACAGAATTTTTAGCAGTAGACTACTTACTATAAAGAAACAATTATTTTCATTAGAGAAAAAAAGAATCTCTGTAATGTTTGGAGAGCACTATGAGAGAGGAACATTTAATTATACAGTGAGTGGTCCAGTACAGGGCATCCTCTTGGTCACATCTGCCACAGCTCTGATTAATGCTTAATAAACAAGTCGGTATTGTATGGAATGCCCTGACTTTCATTAACAGCATTACATTTGACCATGTAGGTGGTAAAACAATTCTAATTTTATCAAATAACTTCACAAAGAAAATAAATTAATTATATGTCTTAGTGTTATATTTATCAATTAGCATTCCAAGTAAAGCTAGTTACCTTCTTGGCACACAGTCCTTT
This sequence comes from Trachypithecus francoisi, assembly GCF_009764315.1. Taxonomy (NCBI): domain Eukaryota; kingdom Metazoa; phylum Chordata; class Mammalia; order Primates; family Cercopithecidae; genus Trachypithecus; species Trachypithecus francoisi. Next base: position 171,541,162 of record NW_022681454.1, on the reverse strand, counting down.
CTTAATAAATATTTTGGTATGAATTAATGAGTGAATGGAAATGTTAATAGCTCAATGAAAAATCACAAAAAATTACAAAACTGTCCTATGTTCAAAATACATTTTGCAGATAGACTGTAGTGTTAAGAGACATAGACCAAAACATCTTACTTGTTAAGAAAATGTGTTGTTATGGTGTGGAGCATGGTTTAGGGAGAGGTTAAAATCAAGAAAGAAAGATAAGCGGTATTACAATATTCCCATCACAAAATTATAGGATGCTAGACTAGTAAGACCAGAAAAGATGACAACATCAAGATCTACGCTGAAATTGCATTGGTCTTTAATGGAAATACAATCAAGAGGTTTTGCTGACACATTGCTACAACAACAAGAAAAAAAGAAAGCCAGTGTGTAATAAGAAAAAAAGTCGATATAGTGTTTGCAGCAGCCATTCAACAGTTGCACATTACATTGAAATGGGAGAAACTTGGTGACAACAAGGTGTAGAAGACAACATTGGGGATTGTATTTTGAGTTTTTGTTTTGTTTTGTTTAATTGAAATGACTGCAAGACATCCATGTGGAAATCCAGAGAATCTGACGTAGGGAAGAGGCCTCGGCCAGAGATCAAATTTGGGAGCCAGCAAAAAATATGAATGAGATATTAGAAAAATATAATTGAAAACCAATTCTCCCATCCTGATAACCTCTCCACAAAGATAGCAGAAAACAATGTTATTATTGAATAAGTATTAAACCAGAATGTGATATACTTCCCAGGCAATTTGCTAAGAAATGGCAAAGATGGAAAGAAATCTTAGCCCTGTATGTAGCCAAGTAGATACAACTCATTACGTTCATGCCCTCAAGATAAAGAATGATTAGTCCTCAAGTCAAGAACTTGGCAGCAGTATTTGTCACACACAGCAATTCACCTAGCAACTGGGGTGACTATCCATGTTAGTTGGCTTTATATAAAGGAAAATACACTTCTCATATCTTTATAATAGACAGTAGTTTTGCAACTTAGGGCCAAGCTTTAGCTGAAGTTAGGTCCTACCCTCCCACAGAACCTAGGAGATGGAAGCACTATCTTCCTTGAATATTTACATTCCAAAGAGATGTTTTCCAGGTCCTTGATAAAGACTTTCTTCTGTCTTAAAACTGGCAAGAGGTTTATTTAGCTTTTAAAAATATTTAAATACATTTCAAAGAAATGCAAATACAAGTTTTCTAAAGTAATTCTATAAGAAAAGAAAGAGGAAAGAATTCTATTCCCTTATTCTCAACAAGGAAAATTAAGCCTCTTAGTTTTAATTTGTGTTTGCCCTTACAGAGATCATCTAGTAAGAGACTGCAAAAAAGAAGAGCAACTAGGAGCACTTCCTATGAATAATCAATATTTAAAGTTGAGTTAGAAAAGGAACCAGCAGTAGCTGAGACACATGTATGAGCACTGGGATGAGGTCAGGAGATCGAGACCATCCTGGCTAACAGGGTGAAACCCCGTCTCTACTAAAAATACAAAAAACTAGCCGGGCGAGGTGGCGGGCGCCTGTAGTCCCAGCTACTCCGGAGGCTGAGGCAGGAGAATGGCGTAAAACCTGGGAGGCGGAGCTTGCAGTGAGCTGAGATCCGGCCACTGCACTCCAGCCCGGGCTAAAGAGCAAGACTCCGTCTCAAAAAAAAAATAATAATAATAATAATAATAAAAGAAAATTGAGGGTATTGTATAAAAAGATAATGACCCAGTGTTACAGACTAATCTGTGTCCCCCCGTCCCACCCCCAAGCCCCTGTCAAATTTATATACTGAAGGCCTCACTAGTCTTAACGTATTTGAAGATGAGACCTTTTGGGAACTAATGAAGTGTAAATGAGGTCATAAAGGTTGGACCCCAATCCAATAGTGTCTCAGAATCCTTAGGGTGTCACTTTTCCAGCTGGAAACCTCTGTTTGCCTGAGTTCTCGCTCAAGCCCACTGGGTTTGTTCCGCCCACTTAGCCTAGCAGGCTATGCTCAGTTCACCCTACCAGCCTGGATCCCACACCTGCCAAGGGCAAGCCAGGTGCAGAGTGGCAAGGGGTGTGTGAGCAAGCAAGCATGGGGTCTGGCCACTGCACACAGCCAGGCACGCCAGTTACTGCGGTGCCGCAGACAGGTCCAGGGGCCGGCACAGGCACTGGCTTCGTGCAAGACTGTGGCTGGATCAGATGTACTGCAAGCGGCTTCCACTGAGGGCACCCATGTCTGGATGAGGGGAACACAGCGGTGCCGGAACCCTGGAAATGCCAGGAACCACAGAGCCCCAAAAAGGGTGTCACACCCCTGGCTCAGGGAGCCCCTGGGTCTAGATCCCCAAAGGGCCGCAGCTCTTCTCTCCTTGTCACCCACAACGTGGTGAGGGGCGGATGGGGAAGCGTGCTTCAGTCCTGTTTGCATTACAGCGCTTTCAGTCCCGCCATCCACTGGTCCCGAGTTCTTGTCCTGCATCCAGGAAGAATGAGGTATGCAGACAACTAGAGGGCGAGCAAGACAGACAGGAGCTTTAGTGAGTGACAGGACGCTCAGAGGAAACCCACAGTCGGTAGCTCCTTTCCGCAGGCGGCTCATCCCAAGGAGACCCCAGCTCTCAGTGGAGAGGAGACCCCTACTGGGGAGGTCCTTTCTGCAGGCAGGTTGCCCAGCAAGTGTCCAGCTCTCAGTGGAGAGGAGACCTGTAGGGGGTAGCACCTTTCCACAGCCAGTAGTCCCAATGTCTGTCCTAGTCTGGCAGATCTGGGGTTTGTATGGGCTTAGGAGGGAGGAAGTGTGTGCTGATTGGTCCATGAGTGGCCACGGTGGCTGGGAAAAAGCACCGTAAGTTCTCACTCTGGGTCACAAACTCCACCCAAAACTGACAGCCCAGCCTCCAGTCTTCAGGCCATCCCGGGTTTGAAGGTGGGATTTCACCTGGGACCCATCCCTTTCCACTCAGGAGCCTGTCTATCTCCTGGTGCCATCAACATGCCATCCACCGCGTCCACGCTGTTCATGCTGAGGGTCGTCTGCAGGCCCGTGCCGAGCTGCCCTAAACATCCCCTCAGCCTTCCTCCCATGATCCTTGGTGCCCAAAGTCCAGAGGGAGCCAAGGCGGTAGGGGGCTGAGGTGTCAGCACCACCCCAAGTGCGTGCACACCAGGCCAGGTCACGATGGCGCCTGGGCTCAGCCACAACTTTGCTCCACCCCAGAGCAGCCACTGGGAGCAAGGAGAGGCTAGGGAATGGGAGCAGGCACTTTCAAGCCTGTGGGGGCAAGGGACTTCCTGGGCCCCCGAGAGCACAGGGATCCTGGGGTCTGGAGCTGCAGCTGGGTGGCTGTGGCTGCCCCTGGGAGCAACTTGGTAGGGGATGGGCCTCCACGGAGAAAAATGAGCCATATTTCAGATAGCTGTAGAAAAAACGTGCCTGAGTGGGGCAGGAAGGCTAAGGAAAATGTAATACTCAAAGATCAGATTTAAAATATAAAGAAATGTGCAGGTCAAAAATTTGGCGTTTCAAGGCTGGACACAGTGGCTCATGCCAGTAATCCCAGCACTTTGGGAGGCTGAGGCAGGCAGATCACCTGAAGTCAGGAGTTTGAAACCAGTCTGGTCAACATGGTGAGGCCCCATCTCTACTAAAAATACAAAAATTAGCCAGGCGTGGTGGTGCACCCCTGTAGTCCCAGCTACTCAGGAGGCTGAGGCAGGAGGATCGCTTGAACTTGGGAGGTGGAGGTTGCAATAAGCTGAGATTGCACCACTGCACTCCAGCCAGGGCAACAGAGCAAGACTCTGTCTCAAAAAATTGGTGTTCCAGAGTCCACTGCTAAAGGACTTCAGCAAGAAGGGGGAAGTGGGATACTGAGTCACCTCACAGGTTGTACACTACAGCATGAGAACAGCCTGAGTCATGACTGACCTCTGCAGAGTCTTGGACTTCTGGTACTGTTGAAGGCAAGTAGAGAATGAGCTGTGTCTGGTTTACTTCAGAATCTCTAAGCAAAGTTGAGGAACTAGATGCATTGCTTTGGTCCCATATGTGGTATGATGTCCTGTGCAATGGCAGCATTTGGTCTAGACCCTGATGAAAATTACATCCTAGTAAGTGGAGTATTCCAGCAGTTTTGCAGCTATGGTTGCTATAAGTTCACAATTCTGTACCAGGCGTGCTGTTATCTATGGCATATGAACCTAGAATTTTGATTTCAAAGGGATCTTCAAAATCATCCAATTCAGGGCTTTTTGCTTAAAGAATTCAGGAGTTAGCAAGTAAAATAAGGTATTAGGAAACTACAGAGATTATTCACTAGCCATGGATATTCCCACACAAATGATAAGCCCAATAAAAATAAATGCTTATAATAATCAAACAAACTATCATGTCTTTGGATCAAGTTTGAATAAGATGCCAATCTGCAACGTTTGGTTCTTGTTCAATTTAATTTAATTTCACAGCCTAAGCTACTCAATTGTAGAGAACCTGATACCAGGCTAAAAATACTGTTGGTCAAAAGTGCCATTTACCTAGAGAGAGGTGAACTACAAAGCAGCAATCCCTCTTCACTCCTCTACACCTCTTCATTATCCTTGACATGCCCTTGCGACCCTCGTGGGAAACCTGATCTAACAGATCTACCAAAAAAAAATCCATGAGCTAACCGACGAGAAGTTTCAAAAGTACATAGTCTTTGAGACATCTTTTGTGTTGTTCATTTCTCATGATTAGTTTATTTGAGTAAGGTTAACCGAGTAAGCAACTGCCTCTCTCCAGCTCCCACAGATGTGGAGTATATGCACCATCTATTTATCACAACCAAGTTTCTTACCATTAAGCTACTAAAAATTAATTTTGCTGGAACTTTGCCCAAGTATTATTTTCATAACTTTTTTATATTTTATTACCATTCATACTCAAAATCAACTCTGTGGATTTTAGTTTTCAAAGCACTAGACTTTTGTCAACATATTAATAAAATGTAAATCTATACCCAGTGAACTGAATTATTCTTTTCTTTAAAAAGCACTCTTAGGGATATTTTAAAGCCATTATGATGTAATTCATTCCCAAATTTATCTTTTATGTGAATTTAGATTTTCAAGCATATTTTACTAAATGTACAACTGAAATGGCATATTATGAAATTTAAATTGGCTGATGTATTTAGAGGCAATAATTCAAATATTTGACTTTTCCCACATTTAATTTATGACTAATATTGACAGATAAAAGAATCAAGTTTGTTTAGCTCAGACATGTTTGATAAGAGTATCATAACATGAAAAAATAAAAATTATTGGAAGTTTTAAAAACATCAAAATAAAAGTTATCTATTATTCACTTGCAATCTTAGGTTATAACTAATAGTCACTTGTTTTTCCACATTTTTAGTATCAGATAGTTTTGTCTACATTGTATAAAATTATATGTGGCATATCTGTTAACTAATTGGAATTTCCGTAGGGCTATTGTAAACATCTTGGACCACAGTGATTAGAGCCCCAGCTTCGGCATCAAAGGACCCAGGTTAAACTCTTATTTCAACTGTTGGAAAATGACACTACAAAAAAACTACAGTCTGTTTGAGTCACAGTTTTTTGAACTATAAATGACGCATTGAGATAAGACAATTAGATATGGTGAAATAATATCTGATCTTGAACCCCCAGGCTCAAGCGATCCCACTGCCTTGGCCTCCCAAAGGGGTGGGATTACAGGTGTGAGCCACTGCACCCAGCCTTCACCTTTATTGTCTAAAAGTACAATGACAGATTCATATATAGACCTTTTAAATTCCAACCTTGGCTTCACAAGACCTCAATATTTTCACTGACATACATGTGTTTTACATAATAAAATTCTATAAAGTGCTACATTTAGACAATAAACATATTGTATAATAGTTTTAAAAAATAATATAATTCAAAATCAACCAATAAGCCAGAGCCTGTCACAACACCAAATGCAGTGGTTATACATGACTGCGTGTATCTGTATGTGGGTAAGTATAGAGTGTGGGATGATGACAAGATAAGCATGGCTAACTCAGTCAGCAGGATGAGTTGGAATGGACTGATCCAAATCTATGTAAATGCTGTAGAAATAAGGTAGGCCGGCCGGGCGCGGTGGCTCAAGCCTGTAATCCCAGCACTTTGGGAGGCCGAGACGGGCGGATCACGAGGTCAGGAGATCGAGACCATCCTGGCTAACACGGTGAAACCCCGTCTCTACTAAAAAAATACAAAAAATTAGCCGGGCGAGATGGCGGGCGCCTGTAGTCCCAGCTACTCGGGAGGCTGAGGCGAGAGAATGGCGTAAAACCCGGGAGGCGGAGCTTGCAGTGAGCTGAGATCCGGCCACTGCACTCCAGCCTGGGCGACACAGCGAGACTCCGTCTCAACAAAAAAAAAAAAAAAAAAAAGAAATAAGGTAGGCCACGGTGGCTCACAAATGTAATCTCAGCACTCTGGGAGGTAGAGGCAGGTGGATCATGAAGTCAAGAGATGGAGACTATCCTGGCCAACATGGGGAAACCCCGTCTCTACTAAAAATACAAAAATTAGCTGGGCATGGTGGCAGGCACCTGTAGTCCCAGCTACTAGGGAGGCTGAGGCAGGAGAATCACTTGAACCCTTGAGGCAGAAGTTGCAGTAAGCCGAGATCTCAGCACTGCACTCTAGCGTGGTGACAGAGGGATACTCCGTCTCAAAAAAAAAAAAAAAAAAAAAAGAAGTTAGGCTCTCCATATCCTCTAGTTCCACATCTGCAAATTCAACCAACCACAGATCAAAAATATTTGAAAGCATAAAGTAAAAAATAGCAATAAAACAAAGAATAATACAAATTTAAAGATACAGAGTAACAACCATTTACACAGCACTTACATTGTATTCACTATTATAAGTGATCTAGAGGTGATTTAAAGTATATGAGAGAATGTACATAGGTTAAATGCAAATACTATACCATTTTATATTAGGGACTTGACCACATGGGTGGGGTATCTTAGAACTAATGCTCCACATATACCAAGGGGTGACTCCAGTTGTTATGCTATATTTTTTAAGGAATAATGACAAAAAATAAGTCAGTAGATGTCCAGTACAGATACAACTGCCCTAGGCCTAACGACATTTTCTCTGTGGTTGTTTGAGTCCTTGGTTGGGGAACCCACGGATATAGAAGAATAACTGCGTGTGTATGTGTGTATGTATCCATACCCTCAGAAATTTTTTATAACCTCTCAGATTTGGAAAACAAAATTTAAATCCAATTATTCAAAGTGCATTTTGTGGGCCAAGAGCACTGGGAGCTGGGCAATAGCAAAAATTCAGAATGTGAACCTAACCCAGAGGTACTGAATCAGAATATTCATTTTAACAAGATCCAACGGTAGGTCATACTAATATTAAGGTTTGAGAAACACTGTTCAAAGGTAACCACAATACCTTACTGGGGAGAAATTCAGTTCAGAATGAGAGAATACTATTATCAGGACAGTATAGCAAAAGTAAACGTAGGAAATTCAGGCAAAAGTCAGGAATCGAATAGGAAATGATCAGGTGGTATTGGGCATATATAATCAAGACAACTAAAACCAAGGGTTGGACAGTTCTCAACATTCAAAGAGGTGTGCAATGGGAGATGAAGTCCTACCAGCTATGGGAAGAAGAAAGCCACACACATGTGACAATTTAAAATTTTTTAAATCCTAGGAAACATAAGTATTAAAAATCCAGACATTTAAGAGAAGCACAAAGGTTGTATATAATGTAATGTAATAGAATCTATAGATAGGTTAAAAAAATCAGAATCATGGGAACACTGTAATCCAAGGAAAAACAAATGTTTTAAACAAACACGGGACAGAGTCTATATGTAAAAATTCTCATCTGATTGGTTTGGGGAGCATATTTAGCTATCTCTTTTTGGTCCTGAGTTAAAAGCAGAGGCAAAAAACATGGAGAAGTTGGCAGTTTTTGAGCAAGTCCTTACTGTCCTGAGCCAATTGCCACAGAGATTGTGGCTTGGCCTTCCAGGCAGGTTGCAGCGGGAGTGTGGGTCAGCGTTCTGTTTTCAGTGATGGTCTGGACATTGTCCATTGTTCATCCAGGATCTCAGTCTGCTCAAAGTTCAGTATGGACTGTGGCTGTTCTGGCAGCTTAGAGAGTTAGATGAAGGATGAAACTGCAAAGTCAGGGTAGTTCAAATTATATAGGCTTTCACAAGCCCATTAACAAATGGGAACTACTTATTGAAACTTCTTGTTAAAATTTTGATTGTTTAGAACAATTTTTTTCTGTGCCAAATTAGTTGCCAAGTGAGCCTCTGTGTCTGAGTTCACATGATAATTGCCACCTTGCCAATACCTGTATTTAATCTCTGATAGACTTGAAAGTATCACCCAAGGTATATACTTCCAAATTCTGTGCTCAAAGCATACGCTTCACCAGCAAAATGATGTTAATATATTGAATTTAAAAGTATCAGAGGTTGTGTTATAAAAAAGATGTCAGATGATGATTGAAATATAATCAGGGAATTTTACATCCAACACCCACCACTACCCTAGATCTGAAAAATAATCGAAATTCATTTCACCTAATTTCCATTCAAAAAGAACCCAGGAGCTTACAGAAACTCGATTGTGCCAGAGAAATTTATCCTAAAAAAGGGAGGCCACAGGTGGCTTCAGGAAATGGGGTCTTCAACTCCTTTTTGTTAATTGGAAGAAGCGATTTGGAGAGAAGAAACTGCTGAAAAGAGCAAGCCTGCTCTGAACACTGTTTCTATCACTGTTGTTGCAATGATAATAAAGTAAGCCATGATATAGCGATCTTTGTAAAAACATATTGACATGGCTAGGACTTGGAAGGAGTCCTAGCTGAAAGCAAGCAGCTTTTAGGAGGCCCTAAATCGTGTACTCCAGGCTTCCAAAGCAGGAAAGTTCCTGAGGAGGAACAAGTCAGATGAGAGCTATTACAACAGGATGGGGCCAATGCTCAAAGCCAGAGGAGAGCAGCCAAAAACGTTGAATTTTAATAAAATTCCAGATGTAACATCCATGGATCTGAATGACTCTAATGCTGTGCTTTCAGACTTTCAAGTGAAATATTAGTTTTCATATTGTTAAACATTTGGAAAACGGAAACGTCACTTAAATAGCATGGACTTTGGACAAATTAATCCACTATGTGCAATGCAAATTGGAAAGAGTTTTATTTTTATTTTAAACGCTTTCTATAGTTTGGTAACTAAGATGAATATGTTTACGGTGCATCAATACAAAACCCTAGGCAAGCCTGCCTGCCCAACTGTGAAACAGAAAGCTGAAGGCGCTGGCAAGTGATGAGAATCATGTTGTTGAATACAGTCCCTTTCTTTCTGCCACTTCTCACTTAGGATCAGTGCAAAGTCCGTAAGGGGGAAACTTCCACTCTGGATAAGTATGCATTATTTTCCAAGCCAAAAGTCAACATGTTCTTCTTGCTATTTGAGACAATTTTATAGCATTTTAAGCTGTTTTCTCAGCAATCAAAACATACTTAAGATTACTTGACTAAAGAAAATCTGGAGAGAGGATAGTTAGAGATAGGGTTCAAAGATGTCCTTGCAAGTTGTGTAACACCGGGGTGGTTTCTGTTCACAGCCATTTTCTTAGGAGAGGGTTCAGAGATTCCTTCATAGTCTCAAAGGGAGTATGTGACCCAAAAATTCTGAAGCACTAATCTAAAGGGTAAATCATGTTTAGTGGTATTTACAATGAAGCTTCAAAAGCATCGTACTGGAGATCAAGAGACTTGCTTCTGGCCTAGACCCATCTCTGACCATTCTAATGATCCTTCTTGAGCAAGTAATTTCTCTCTTCTTAACCTCAATTTTCTCACCATTAATACATGGACAATGGAAGTGATCTCTAAAAGACATGCAATAAATTGTATTTGACATATTCCTTGGCTCCTTGCACCCATTATGGGTCCTTGCACCCATTATGAGTTGAATTGTGCCCTCCGTAAAGATGTATTAAAATCCTAACGCCCAGTATTTTAGAATACGACCTTATTTAGAAATAGGATCTTTACAGGCACAATCAAGGTAAGGCGAGGTCATTAGGATAGGTCTTTCCAATATGATTGGTAGCCTTATAAAAAGGAGAAATGCACACATAGAGATGCATGCACAGGAAGAACACCAAATAAGATGAAGGCAGAGATGTAGGGGTGCTACGTCTACAAGCCAAGGGATTTCAAAGAAAGATTGCTAACCACTGAAAGCTATGAGAGAGGAATAGAAGAGAACCTCCTTTGAAGCCCCCAAAGGAACCAAATCTGCTGACACAGTGATTATAGACTTTCAGCTTCCAGAACTATGAGGCAATTTCTGTTGTTGAAGATACCCAGTTTGTGGTACTTAGCACATAGCAAACTGACACTCACCCTAATCCAGATGAATAGCTCTGACATAATCCATATTGTAACTCTGATGTGGCATGGGAACGACAAAAACTGACCCAGTGTCTTTCATCCCTAACTTTTCTTATGTTTGCCGGTTTTCCTTGATGATGTTTGGGGCTTTCAATGGTGATTTCTGAGCATGCCTCTTCTGGCCAGTGCTGTGGGCTTGCATGAACACTGTAACCGCCAAAGGTCCTCAGAGAAAATAAGATGCTGTTAAATTCCAGAGGAAAACCTGATACACAGAAGTTGCATAAACAGCTTAACTGAGTTGGGTCTAGGTATAAATATCTTTCAAAGGATAAATATCTTCAAAATGTTTTTATTCAACTTTGACTGTATACCACTGTCTGCATATTCTCTCAGTATTGTTTGAACAATGAGTTCACCTACACAAAACAGAGGGAGAACTGACAATAATAATAATCACTTTCCCAACCCTTGAAATTGTCACCTGTGACCCTAAAACAGGATGCTAACTGGTAATAATACTTAGGTTTGAGAGTTTTCTTTGGTTTGACCCTCCTTGGCAGCTGTACCCTTACAAATTAAGCCATTGGAGGAGTTGTCTGCCATTCGGCACAGTGATATCTAGCTGTTGCTTTGTCTCCCGCAGACACTTAGTTTATTATTCATTTTTTGATCTCAAGGACTCCATCTACCAATTCCCTCTCACTAGTCATTTTAGAGATTTCTTCTTAGTTTTTGGACATCTCATCCATCTGTCTTTCTCTGGTAATTTTCTGTGTGCCTTCCCTTAGTGCCATTTTGCAGCATATCATTGCTCCCTGGAGCCTTATAGTCGGCTCCATAAAACTGGCTTCCGTCTGTCCCGCCCAGGTTCCCCCAGCGCCACCGCATGCTTCCCTGGCCTGCCGCTCCCTGGGTCTTCCAGCCTGCGTTCATGGCCGCCTGCCCACTTGTAATTAGGACGGAGGCATCTCCAAACAATGTGCTCATTAACAAGACACAGTCGAAAAAAGTGCCTTTCTTATCGGTATGACTGGAGGGATGGGTTGAAAAATGATTTATTTTGAATGACTCTTTAAAATTTATAAAGCAAATCTTAAAAATAAGATCAACTACTGGAAAGTAACTTCCCTTTATTAACTTCTAAGGAAAAAGGTTAATAGATATGTCCTCAAGGTTCAGTATCATAAAAGATCATGACTTTTGACAATCATATCAGAAAAATAGTAAGAAGGGTAACTTATACAAAAGAAGTTAATTTTTATATCACTGATAAAAAATACAGTTTGTAAAAAGTAGGAAGAGGCCGGGCACAGTGGCTCCCAAATCCCAACACTTTGGGAGGCCGAGGCAGGCAGATCATGAGGTCAGGAGATCGAGACCATCCTGGCTAACATAGTGAAACCCCCATCTCTACTAAAAATATAAAATATTAGCCAAGCGTGGTGGTGGGCACCTGTAGTCCCAGCTACTGGGGAGGCTGAGGCAGGAGAATGCTGTGAACCCGGGAGGCAGAGGTTGCAGTGAGCTGAGATCACACCACTGCACTCCAGCCTGGGTGACAGAGTGAGATTCCGTCTCAAAAGAAAAAAAAAAAAAAGTTAGTGTTTTAAGCAATATTAGAAAAAGACATTGAAACAGTTTTCATGTGTGAAAGATGACAACAGTAAGAAAATTGAAGAGTCTAGAATATTTTAAATGGAAAATATTTAAGTTATTATTTCTAGGTGACAAGATTGGAGAGATGCGATTAATTTGGGGGATTTTTGTTTGTGGAGAAAATAGTGGCATATTATGTTTGACTATTGTTATCAATATGCGTTATTTGTTACAAGCAATTTTTGAATATTTTGTATTTATTTTCTTAGTCTAAGGACTTACATTTGGGATAGCATTAAAGGCATCCCTTTGAGTTTTCTCAGGTCCTGGAAATACTGCAATAGCACTTGGAATGAAGTGAATGAAGACTAAAGCTGCATCCATTCTTTATCTTTTGATAACAAAACTTATTTTGTGATCATATCAAGTAGTGATAATATTTCTGGGAGTTTGATCCTCTACTCAATTCAAGAGCAAAATTTTGATTTATCTGAGCTAATTGTAAAGATTGGGTTATTGTTTTCAATCATTTACCCCTCCCTGTAATAGAATTGTATAACCATACCCTTTATCTTGTGACTTTATGCTTCCCCTTTAAGAGGTCTCTTTTCCTGTGCTAATGCTGAACTTGTGTGACTTGCCTTGGCCAATGAAGGAGAGCTGGTATAACGTATGCCAGGTCCTACGGGGGATTTAAATGTGCTTGGGTGGTTTTATTTGCCCTCTTGGAGATCCTATCTGCCCCCATTAGAAAAGCATACCCCAATCAGCATCAGTTTCAAAGAGAGGGAATGTGGAAAGGACCTTAGCCTGACCTGTATTCTAAAGTAAAAGCTACATTACCTGACCTGCAGACCTGGGAGGAGAAATATTTCACAATATAAGCCATTGAAATACTGGGAATGTTTGCTTCATGCCATTATTGCAGCAGACTCCTGACTTCTACATTAATCATGACACTTTTCTAGCCAGGGGCTGGTTTAGATATGAACATATAACACTATTCTAGATGTGAGGGAAAATGTGCAGAGGGATGGGTTCAGGAAAGGCTTTTCCTGGCTGATACACAGAAAGATTAACTTCAGGAAATGATCTCTTCCTACTGTGTCTGCATGATCATCTAGCAGCCATCTTACTACCATGAACTGGAGAACTAAGACTAGGACATTGAGGATGATTCAGGAAATCAAATAAACTGTCTTTAATAATGTTGTGTAAGTTGCTGAATTAATCAGTTTATTAAATCTGGAAATGTCATGAACTGGGACTATTATGTGCAACTGAAAGCATGTTAATTGATGCAAAGATGCAGTGCATATTACACACAGACAATGGAGCAGATGTAAATTCATTTTTAGTTCTGTATAACTGTCAAGGGTTGGCAAAGAATTGTCTGTAAATGATTACATAGTATATATTTTAGGCTTTGTAGGCCATATGCTTTATGTTACAACTACTTAAATCTATAATTATAGTGTTAGACAATAAATAAATGGTGTGACTGTTAGAATAAAACTTTATTCACAAAATCATATTTGCTTCTGGTTGTACAGAGATGTAGGTACTCTGAGAACCTCTACAATATCAAACAACTAGATCCTAGATTTTAAAGTAATAATATTTTTTATATAGTTATAGTAAATGAAATGCGAGAACATCATCTACCAAAAAAAAAAAAAAGCCACCAGGAACGGTAAAGTAAATGACTGTGTCAAACAAACAAACAGGCTGAAACTGGAGCTGGGGAAGATGAGCTTAAGGTCTCAAGGGGATGCAGAAAACCTTGTGATCAGTAGTCAACCTCAGGCCCAGGACAAGCTGGGCTGACTGAGCCACATAACCCTGAACTCCCGTTTTAAGACATTGCCCATAAAGTGGACTAAGTTAGCTCCAAGTCTGCGCCATCCCTGAATCTGAGAAGAAGCAGACACAATTTCTTTTTTACAGGCATACAGAGAGAGAGAAAAAAAAATGCATCTAACTTAAAATTACTGACTTTTCAATGGCAAGGATTGAAGCAAGAAGACAGTGAAATCATATCATCAAAGGTATTTTTTTAAAGTTAACTTACAATCTGACAAGAAATTATTGTTTATAAATGACAGTAAAATAAACTCATTTCTGGATAGTAAAATAAAGAAAAAAACAAGAAATGGCAGAAATAGACCTTCACTAAAGGGACTTCTAAAGCATATGTCTCCGGAGGAAGACAATGATACCAGAAAGGTCTGACATGCATAGAGAGTGAGAAAATATTATGGTAACATGTTTGAAAATAGAAACAAATATTGCTTGTACCCAGCTGTAATGAATTGAAAGTATGAGGTTTAAAGATATAAAAACTAAAGCGTTAGACAAAAGAATATATACATCTGAGGGAAATGAAATAATCTTTTTTTTTTTCTTTAGAGACAGGATATCACTGTGTTGCCCAGGTTGGTCTTGAATTCCTGAGCACAAGGGATCCTCCCTTTATAGACTCTCAAAGTGTTGGGTTTAGAGTGTGAGTCACCACAACTAGCCGAGTAATAAATCTTTAAAAAATAGTCGGAGAAACAGGAAAAAAAAAAAAAAAAAACAGAAAGCAAAGAAACCGATAATTAAAACAGTCTTAACTGAAATTTAAAATAAGCATTAAAGATGAAAAGGAGCAATGAAGACAAATTTTTGAAGACTAGGCCGAGACGGGTGGATCACGAGGTCAGGAGATCGAGACCATCCTGGTCTACACGGTGAAACCCCGTCTCTACTAAAAAATACAAAAAACTAGCCGGGCGAGGTGGAGGGTGCCTGTAGTCCCAGCTACTCGGGAGGCTGAGGCAGGAGAATGGCGTAAACCCAGGAGGCGGAGCTTGCAGTGAGCCGAGATCGCGCCACTGCACTCCAGCCTGGGTGACAGAGCCAGACTCCGTCTCAAAAAAAAAAAAATAAATAAAAAATAAAAATAAAAAATAAAAAAAAGAATATAGATAAACCAAGAAATAGAGAAGTCAAAAATAAATATTAGGAAATTTAAGAAAAATAATACTATAGCAGAAATTTTAAATGAATTAGTTTGTCAGAAAATAGAAATTTAAAAAATATATAAATTATATAAAATATATACAGATTATATAAATTAAATATATAATTTATGTATAAATTAAAAATATATATAATTTAAATGAAAGCGTTTCAGAAAAAATAAACTGCTATTTATTTTCTCTAAAAGTTACAGAGCAAATCAGGCTGTTTCATTATAGGTTAGTTAACCTAAGTTGACCCATAACTTTAAATAAACTGAATTTCAGTTTAAATCTTATTTCCTAAAAACAAACCAATCAACAAAAACCTTTGAAAAGGTTGTTACCCATCGATAATAAAATTATCAGCAAACCAAAAAATACACTGTTACACAATTATCCTGGAAAATGGGTAAAGGACTTCTACTAATATATCACAGTATACAAAATTCTTATTTACAAAATGTAAGCAGAATTCTTTTTAAAATCAGAAAAGAATAATTGCCACCAATTCTGTTTACTATTATATTGGAAGACCTAGCCAATGCACTAAGATAAGAAAAATAAATTGATTACTTAAGAATTGGAGAGCCATATTTTTTAAAAAAACTGTTATGACTTGCATATTATATATTTGCTTACGTGGAAAACTAAAAAACAGAAAAATAATGGAGTATAACTTGGATTGGTGTATTAATAAAATTTTGGTCATAAAATATTAGAAGAAACTCTAGGCATTTCAAGTATGAGATACTTTATTACAGAGGTAAATGATTAGTATTTTAAATGGGTGATAGGACCAAAGACAAGAAAATTCACTCTGCACTCTCAAGTTTACCACAAGAATCAAGAGAGTCTGGAATTTGTAATAACAAAAGAAAATCAAAGGAAACCACCAACCATTATCACAGTTGCCTTTAGTGTGATAGTAATGCAAGTAATTTCAAACAGCAAGCACTGCTATGTATAGTGGTTCATGCCTGTAATCCAAGCTACACTGGAGGCTGAGGCAGGATTGCTTGAGGCCAGGGGTTCAAACTCAGCCTGAGCAACAGTGAGACCCCTGTCTCTAAAAAAAGTTTTGGAGTAAAAAAAGTATATATATTGTAATCACAGAATCCAACACAAAATATAACATCTGTAAAGCCCACACCAGGTCTGTGCTACCGAGGAGCAATAATAACACTTGAAGACTGGTTATATTCCCTCTTCCAGATAAAATCAATGCCTCTCATTGGCAAGGGTTTCAGCATTTATTAAACAGAGGTAAGCATAAAAAGATAGCTCAATATTGCTGAGTTGTTAAATAATTTATAACAAGTGCCTTAAGGAAAATATATAAAAATGAATTTTTAAACATAGCAGCAGGTAGTACAAATGAAGTTTTTAAAAGTGCTTTTATGGTGGCAGCC
This sequence comes from Trachypithecus francoisi, assembly GCF_009764315.1. Classification (NCBI taxonomy): domain Eukaryota; kingdom Metazoa; phylum Chordata; class Mammalia; order Primates; family Cercopithecidae; genus Trachypithecus; species Trachypithecus francoisi. The sequence goes on along the minus strand of NW_022681454.1, from coordinate 171,524,722 downwards.
AAAGCTATAAGACAAGTAGGAAGAAGCCAATTAAAATTTGTCCAAAAATGTGATAAAGCTTATTTGAAGATATTAAAATCCATGCAGATGAGATTTGCTATATTAATAGGTATCTTAAAAAAACGTTTTTGTTGTAAAACACTTAACCCGAAATCTACCCTCTAAAATTTTTAAGTATACAATACAGTATTGTTAACTATAGGTACTATAGCTGTACATTAGAAGATCTCTAGAGCTTATGCAACTTGCTTATGTGGAACTTTATGCCTATTAATTAGATAGATTATCTCAATGTTTTATCTATGCCAATTTTCACAAAACTGATTCATAAATTTGATGCAATATAGAAACAAAAACTGTTTTCATCCACATAACTTGACAAACTGATTCTAAAATTTGCATGAAAGAGTAAGGGCAAATAGTAAACGAAGTATTGATGAAGAAGAAAAAAATGCTGGTAGGAACTTACCCTACCTAATATCAATATTCATTATAATTAAGATAATAGTGAAAACAATGGCACCAGCATGAAAAAATTTTAAAAATGTTACAAAAACAGACCCACTCAGACATAAAACTTGGCATATAACAGAGATATTCTATTCAGAACCCCAGGGAAAGGAAGGACTATGCAGTGAATGGCACGAAGGCAACTGGCTAACCACATGGATACAGTGAAGTTGGGTTCCTACCTTGTAATTTATGAGTCTGACTCTGATTTTGATGTTTCACTGGAGACAGCTTTGAACCCCACCACTCCCACTTTTCCTCTTACCCTCCAAGTGGACAAGCTGCTAAGAAAATCCAAGTGTTCCCTCCATTGGCACCAGCAGGTGGGAAGTTCACGTACAAAGGGCAGGCTAGCTGGATGGCATCCTCATCTCAGCCACACCGTGACCAACATAAAAACCCAAAGCCAGTCTCCTTTTCTGGCTTTCTCAAGCCACTTTTGGATCTGGTTGGGAGCCACGCTGCTCAATACATAATAAACCATTCTGAACGAAAAAAAATTAAAAAGTATATTGAAAACAATCTGATGTGTAAATTTGCAAAAGACATGGACATATAAAAGAGGAATTATACAGAAAATATAGATGGATAAAATTTGTTCAACTGCATTAGTAATCAGGAAATGCAAACTAAAATGGCGTTGAGATACAGTTTTATACCTATTACATTTCCAAAATTAAATCATGGAATACCAAGTGTTGGAAATGATATAAATCAACTGGAGCTCCTAAACCCTTTAATGAAGGAATACATTGATATAACCATGTTGGAAAACAAGATGGAATTATACTTCAAGTAGAATACTTACCTACTGTATTAAAATAAATTTCCGTTGCTAGATTTATCCTCTAAAGAAAAGATCTAGTTTTGCATGTGAAAATGAAGTTGTGTACAAGAATGGCCAAGGCAGCTTTGTTCATAATGAATAAAACCAAAAACTAACAAAAATATCATTCAATGGAAAAATTAACACATTACACTCTGTGCATGTGATGGGATTTCATAGCAGTGAAAAGGAAGGGTCTACAGCTACATACAATGCATGTGATTCTTTGCAATACAGAGCAAAAAAATCTAATTTAGAAGACCAAATGAAGTGTGATTCAATTTCTATACAAATTAAGAACCAGCAAAACTAATAATGTTTTACGTAGAGAAAAAAAACATATATGCAATAAAATTGTGTTTTTCAGAAGTAGTACATGATTCAAACATGAAATCTAGGACAGTGATTATCTTTTCAGGGGCATGAAGAATGCTTGGGGAAATACAAGAATTCTAGCTCTTAGGTTGGCTACTGGTGTAATATTCATTTTAAAAATTGTGTTCTATTACATATGCAACTTCTTATTCTCTTTCATATGTATCAATTAGTACATGAATTATAAAGAAAATAACCCCAATAAAAAGGAAACTGAAAAAAATTTATTGGGAGGAAGTGGTGGTGTATAGATTTATCTGTTGTGAGTAACAAAAAACCCTAAAATTTGAAAGTGAAATAGTTAAAAATAAATTTGACTCATTTTACTATTCAGAAAGTTATTTAAAATCATTTTTTACATAAGTGGCTTTAGACATTGTTATCCTTTCTAACATTATGTATTTCTTAATAATTTAAAGGCTAAGGATTAAAATTTTGGAAAAGCAACATATAAAATAGTAAACTTAATTTCTGCCTTTCTCCTTTTCACAAGTGCTTTTGTTCATTTCTCTCAGCAATATATGTCTAGGTTGGAGTTCAATCCCCTGCCACCAGCATGTTATTTATAAGTAGAAGAATATTTTTGTCTCACTTAAAGCCAAACAAAATAAGCCAGAAAGCACATTGTGACAGGGAGAAAAATTAAAAGTTGAAAATAGGTTTCTCTTTATCTATGGCTAATCTCCCCAGGATAAGAGACCATCAAAATGTTATGTTGTGACAGCCTGGGTACAATTTTCGGAACATTTTTTTCTCATTGGAAATTAAGCTTCTGGGAAGCTATTCATCCTGAAAACACTATTGTTCTCACTTGCATTGCTTTTCTTCATTGTTGGGTACCTGTTATTCCATGGTTGTTATGCACACATAACTTACTCCTTTTTAATTATTTTGGCCTTTTGTTGAGATCACAATGGAAAGATTCATTTAGAAGACTACGGGAATAAAAAGTCTGTTTTTTTTTTTTCTTGCTCTGAATCAATACACACAAAAATTTTACTGACTTTCTATCATGAGCTTGTGCCCACCTGAGAGGAGACATTTTATTACTAGCTTTTTCCCCATTTAGTTTTTCTATTGTGGTTCTCTGTCCTTTGATATAATGGCTACATTTATTTTTCTTTTTTGGTTGTTGTTCTTTAGTTAGCTGTCATTAACCAGTCTATTATCTTCTCTCATTCCCACTGGGTTTCTCGTTATTGTTTGTAAGTCTACCCTCAAGAAACTGCTGTATCACCATCATCTTCTAATACTCTAAGAATTCTTCTTTATATATATCTGCTCCTATTTTCTTCCTCAGTGGGTGTTCAGCATTAATTCAGGAGGATTCAGAGAAAAATAGATATTTTTGTTCATGTTGTTGCTTAAGTGTATGCTATTGTAAACCACTGAGGAAAACGTATGTTTTAGCCATAAAAAGCTGAAACTCCAAATTCTAGCAGTCATAGAAGGTCTGAACATCAACTAGAACTACATGTCTATTTAAAGCTTACCTAGATCCCCTGTGGTTTTCTGGGAAAAGAAATGGTAACTAGCCGACTTACTTATTCCTATCTGCCCCTGATGCATTGTTCCTGCAAAGGATTGGCAGAAATCTGAGATTCCTTTTAGGTCTTGTTTTTTCATCGACTGCCTTTGAAACCTGGTGTTCATGCTGAACAGGCTTTTTAGATCATAATTGGGATCATCGTTGTAATAATAATAATCATAGCAAGCACCATTATCAGCAACTAATCTTTATCATACTTATGATTCCTGAAACTGTGAAGTACCTTAGAATAGAAATTAGATGTATTTTTTAAAATCAGTCATTCTCTATTTCTCTAGTCCACATCTTTCTCTCTATCACAGTACTTTCTTTCTTTTCCTCTTTTTCTTCAGTCTTTCTATTACTAAACCGAGGGTGACTTTACATCCAGGTATAGCTAGAGCAGCCCTGGCTTACACCCTTTAGACAATTATAGTTATTCATAGAACTTTCTCTCTTTTCACAAGTTTTCCATTTGGGGGACATTATCCGTTACATCGTTTAAAATCCCACAGCAGGTTCATCCTACCTTTATGAAACTATGCTGAAATGCTAGCAAACTCATAAGTTGCATTAAGACAGAGATACCCATGAAAGAAAATAAAGATGAGTGAAGTGGAGGGATATGAAAAAGATCACCACTGCTGCCCGTTTCCATTTTTAATATAAAAACTCGGTTTAAAATATTCTCTCTCTTACTGCCGCCTTCTCTTTCTTGTTAGCTGTTGGGATGGTATTTGATTACCTATAACAGAAAATTCAAAATGTAACTGGCTTAAATGCATGAGGGTTTAGATCAAATAAAAAGTGGTCCAGATGAAAAATGTCCAAACTTGATGCTGCATCTTGCATTTCATCAGAGACCAACTCTTTATCTGCATAAGCATACTAGCATGTGACCTCTATTCTTGAGGTCATCCCAAGATCCAAAATGATTGCTGGACCTCCAAACTTTATACCTGCATTACCATCAAAAGGGAAGGAGGATGAAGAGTAATGAAACACATAGTACAATTATTTCACAAACGACCTATTCTTCCTTCAATGTGCCATTCCTGAATTCCAGCTTTACAACTTTTATTATCGTAGTCAGAATTTGGTCACACCTCAGGAGAAAAGTTACACCTAAGGAAAAAGGGAGATTATAGTTAAGTTGTTTTGGGGTTTTTTATTTGTTTGCATTGTCAATCTTGCAGATGTCCTCTTAGCATGCAAAAGTAGTGTGATAGATGTTGGGAAGAAAAAAGTGGTATCTCTGCAACATCCTCTAACATACCACAGTATTCCAAAGTGTTTTCGGCACAGGTTCTCTGCCAGACTCTCTGGGCAAAGCACTCAACAGTTGTGAAATTTGTGGGAGTTATTTTCACCTTACTATGACCCAGCTCTCTAAAGGAAAACTAAGATAACTTACTTCCAAGGGATGTCTTGAGGGTTAAGAGGTCATATATGCAAGGTCCTCTAAATAGTGCCTGACATATACTGTGCATTCCATAAATATGGCCCACTTTTTGTTATGATATGCTCACCATTTAACAAATACATTTTTACAGTCCCTTCGTAACTCCCATTGAATTACTCATTCAATAACATATCCCAGATACAATAGGTTTTCAGAATACCTATTTTGAATTCAGAAGTCTACATCTAATTATGTGTTACATTTAGTAAAGACTTGTCTATTAAGTTATAGTCAATTCTCTTACATTGCCTCTAAATCTCAAAACTTCACAACAAGGAGATTAAGATGTTTCAAAATTTCAACACACAGTCAAGTTGGTGTCCAGGGACATTTACTTTGACACAAACTGGCAGGCTGTCTTCCAAAAGGTCTCATAGGGTAAAATGGACCATGCTGGTGAATGTATGCAACATTTGGCTCTCATCCATGCAGGCTCAGAAATCTTTTAATACTCGCTACTGTGTAGCAAGGGAATTAGTCTCTCAGGTTGCCTTTCACTAACCAAATCCACAAGCTTCAATTTATAATGACAAATATAACCATAATAGAGACTGGAACTCTCTCAGATAACCAGGCTTACCCAGGAAAAATAATTTTCCACAGATTGGTATTTGTTGAACATTGAATTAAAACAACAACAAAACAATATTTAAAGCCAAAGGCAGAGCTTTAAAATGGCAACAGAGTAGTCGATGTGGATGTTGTATTGTATTTCACTTCCTCGTTCCTGAGCAGTACCCAGTGTCCATGTTTCTGAGCTTTTCTTGCTTTTGAAAGACATGTTCTTTCCTTAGATGCTCAATGCATTCAATTAAGGTTCAAGAAAAGTCTTACATGTTTATAAGCCATTCTGTCTTTTACTACATGTGACTGTCAATTTATGCTTTGTATAACTTGACTTGTATAACTCGATGTAAAAAGTCTGCTTATCAAAGAGGACCTGTCATTCCCTAGAGTTCATGGAGATCTTTCACCACAGTTCACAAACAAAACAACAAGCCCAAGGCATAATTATCCATTTTATGGATAAGAAACCAAGCCCTACTGAAATTCGCTAAAGTCCAAACAGCAACAAGTAAAAGAAGTGGCATTAGGCCAGGTGCAGTGGCTCACACCTGTAATCCCAGCACTTTGGGAGGCTGAGGTGGGTGGATCACATGAGGTCAGGAGTTTGAGACCAGCTTGACCAACATGGAGAAACTTGTCTCTACTAAAAATACAAAATAAGCCAGGCGTGGTGGCGCATACCTGTAATCCCAGCTACTTGGGAGGCTGAGACAGGAGAATACCTTGAACCCGGGAGGCGGAGGTTGCAGTGAGCCAAGGTTGTGCCATTGCACTCCAGCCTGGGCAACAACAGCCAAACTGTGTCAAGAAGAAAGAAAAAAGGAAAAGAAGTAGCATTAAACCAAGTCTATCCAACTCCATGCCTTTTCTTTTATAATAGTGATTTTGCTAAAGATTCTTCTAAATCTTTTCACTGTAGTTTATTAATTAATATCTATCCATGCCACATATCACCTAAAGTTTTGTCATTTAACATATATTCATTTGTCTGGATGGAAACAGAAACATGAGGGCATGATTTGGCAAAAGCATTAGGTAAACTGAATGGATTATGCACTAAACACTCATAGATAGATGCTTCACAGCAAAAAATATTCCCTAAGGATAGTAATCTTCATAATCATTACTCCTTGCTTCTCGTCTTACTGTCTGATTCAACAAGCCTATTTGCCAGCAGGCCTTCTTCTTGTCTTTGCTGCAACAGCATCTTTGCATTGTGGTGAGCCAGGTGGTTGCACTAAGATAATGCAGTCCATCTTCACAAAACAATAGTGGAATCAAGCATGATTGAAAATTATGGACAGTCCAATTTGTCACAGCTAGTATAATAGTCCCAGACTAGTATTTAAGCAACAAGACTGACATAATCAAGATTCCACTTCTTGTGGGGCCAAGCAGGCAGAATTTACTGAATAAAATTAACAAATTTTGTGTCACATTTTACTCTATCATAATGGCATAGACTTTAAATACAGTCTGACATTTGGAAGCATGATCTATGGGGTCAAACGTAAAAGCAAGTTCATAGGACCAAGGGGTATTTTCGATATAGAAAATCCCTAAAAGAGAGGCTAACTCAGCTTTCTATGCAAGATAGGACATAGTTCTCTAAACTTTATAATAAAAAATTGCTCATTTCTTTTTTAAATACAACAAATAACAAGGAATTTACAAACACAGAGTAAGCCATTCTTTTGGAAAAATATAATTGATATAATGTTTCTTATATTAAGGCAAAAATTCTTTAAAAAGCACTGAATAGGCCAGGCACAGTGGCTCACGCCTGGAATCCCAGCACTTTGGGAGGCCGAGGCGGGTGAATCACGAGGTCAGGAGATCAAGACCATCCTGGCTAACATGGTGAAACCCTGTCTCTACTAAAAAAAATACAAAAAAAAAAAAAAAAAAAAAAAAAAAAGCACTGAATAGCGTATCTGTGTACAAGCAATGATAGTTGCCTGAGTATTCTAACACAGTTAAGAGGTCACTAATAGAGACTCCCTTCTCAAAAAATGTCTCTAACCCTCCCTTATGTGGCAGAATTTTAAGTATCTTTACCTTCCCTGTACTCATTCCAGATTTTCAAAGCCTTTCTAAAAATATGTTTGCAAAAGTTAAATACATCACTCCAGGTATTATCTGCCTCATATTCAGTATTCCTTACCATGAACACAGTATGTTTATCAAAAATATATAAGATCATGTTTTTTTGGCTATCATGAGCTTAGAGTCAAATGGATCTCTGAAAAGGATTGTAATATCTGACTGTTGTTGAGTGCTCACTCTGTTCCAGGTGCTATCTTAGAATAGTTCTATGAACTGGGTACTAGTATGAGACTCACTGTATAGATGAGGAAACTAAATCACACAAGCATTAAAAGAAGCTCACCAAATGTAAACCAACTATTAAGTGACAGAAATAAATTTTAATTTAGGCAGTCTGTCTCTAGAGAACCAGCTATTAACTATTACTGTAGACCAGTGGTTATCCAAAGCTCTAGACCAGCATCATCATCTAGTACTTGGTGGAAATATAATTTGTCAGGCCCCACTCCAGATCTACTATCTCATACTCTGGGGGGTAGGTTGTAGTAAACTGTATCTCAACAAGCCCATCAGGCAATTTTGGTGAATGCTAACATTTGAGAATCCCCTGTCTATGCCACATCCAAACTGGTCCTTAAAAATTTAAGGCACATAGAATAGTCAACCAAGAAGACTGGAAACAAGTCTTCTGAACGATGACAGGTAGTATACTTGGAAGTTGTAAACTAGAGAGGGTCAGGAAGCCACACATGGGAATGCAGACAACAGATTTTTAAAGAGTAATTCACCCGCTGTAAGTACAACATCAACACTTCTTTTGAAACACTGTGTCAACATAAAGAATTTATCTTTTGCTGTTAATAATCAATATCTTTGAAAAAACATTTCAGCTTCTTAACAGAAGTGGAAGATTGAACCATTACCACCCCACATAACCGTAGATGCTAAAGCTTACATGACTTGTCTATTTATTAGGATTTAATAGATTTATCTTTAATCATTATTTTCTCAGTGATCATAAAACTCCAGTCTGTAATTCCATGACTAAATTCTTATCTCCAAAATCTCATGGGTGGAAAATGTTCTACTTGTCATAGCATAGTAAAGATAATTAAATCTATGCATTTTTTAGAACTACTTGAAGAAATATCTCATTGAAACAATTCAAGGTTATTAAAATCTCTTGGGTAAGGTACTATGGTACTTCTAAAAGGCCACTGCTAAATCAATCACCAAGATTTGGGAGTTATAATTATTTTATCATTTATATGAAATTAATGAAATTATATGATTATCAGTTCCAGGTATAGTTAAGTCACAACCATCACCAGCCAATTACAATTTATAGGTGCCGTAGGTATAGAACCAGTCAAAATATATCTAGGTGCACTAATTGGTCCTATAATTTAATAAAACAGTCTCATCAAGACTTACATGCACCTGCCAAACTGCTGCCTGCGGCAAGAATAAAAGTCAACCAGCAATTCCTATGTTTTTTTTTTAGGGTACTTGTTTTCTTAAAATTACTTAATCCAAAAATATCCCCAGGAAGAGTGAACATACTTAACTGCTTGGTTTTAATGGTGGGAAAACATGCAGAATCAGAGTTCTATATACATGTAAGATATGCCAATAACAATCCAATTATTTCCAATTATTCTGCAAAATGTGGATGTGAGGTAGAAGCTGTGGTCCATAAAAAGAGCACTTAGTGTTTGAACCGGAAGACTTGGGTTGTTTACCACATGTGTGTAACCTTGGGCAACTCATCCCAGCAGCTCGGCTTTACTGCCTTCCATGGAAATGACAACACTGATGCTTTCTTTACCACAGCAGATGTGGAGGAGGATTCATTGAAATTTTTAGAGAAAAACTTATGTAAAAGGTACAACTCAGCTTAAATGAATGATTGTAAATTATTTTAATAAAACTATTATTTTTTCACCTCTCTTCCTAAGGATTCATTTTCATTATCCCTTAAATTGGGAGGATATTTGCTGATTTTTCTTTTTGCTATTGCATACAATAAAAAGAATAATCAGTTTACCAAAATAATAACTTTGATTTCTATAGTGATTCTCTTTAATACTATCGTACAAATAAGGTAAAAGAAAATTAATACTCAACCAAGGCATGTGTATAAGCAGGTTTAAGTGAGAGAATATGTCCTTGATAGTAACAGTTTTAGGGATCCAAAGATCTAAAAGTATGTTGCTGATAAGGATTTGCAAGTAGGTATAAAATTGCATGGGTCAAAGTGTGTTTTATGATGAAAATATTTTCAATACAGAATGAAAAGTGGAAAAAAGCCAATTTCCTTTTCTTTTAGGAAATTGCATTTTATCGATGTGTTCATATATAAAGATAATAAGAATAGCAAGAACAAATATAAATTTTTTATCATTTCATGAAATCTCCATCAGTAGACCTTGCACTTAACTGCATTTCTAGAATAGCAATATAAGAAAGTAAAATAAGCCTCCAGGTTGAATGGACTCTTATCTGGTTGATAAATATCTTTATGCACCTATCTTCTTGCAGGAGTCCTCCAAACCATAGTTGGACTAAACAAGAAAGGAAATAATCAAATATACTTCATTCAAAAGTATCACAGAGCTCCAATCTTTTCATTCTCCTCAAATCAAAATATACCTCTCATCACATCTTTACATAGATATAGATAACCTTTCCTTTTATGACATTATCATTATCTGAATTTATTTTTCTGAACATCAGTTATGTAAATGGAAAAACTACTTCCAATAAAAAAGAGTAACTCTCCTTAGGGAGCTGACAACATAAAGGAATATTGTTTGTATTAAAAGTGCAATTCTAGCTGAGGTTTTATTTTTTAAACGCCTAATAATCCAAATTATCACAAAGTTGAATCTACTCCCTGGTGGCATATTAGAAAGCTGTATTCACAAGGACACTAAATAAGTTACTATTAGGTAAGTTTCTACTCAGCATAGAGCCAAAATCTGTTTTTAATTGACTTAATATTTTCTTGTGGCAGGAAAGAAGAAATGTGATTGGAACATTTGGAGATTAAAACCTGTATCAGTTGTGTTATTTAATTTAAAAGAGGGTTACAATTTATACATCCATATTTTAAAGCTAATCGTGTTACTAGCAATCCTTTATGGAGACATATTTGTCATAATAATTTTGAATCAGAATACTCACAAAAGTCAAGTTTGTATTTTCCAGAAGTAGCAATAGAGTAGGGAAATGATGTTGAATATATTTTGATGGGGACAGTCAAACATGAGGCTCCATAATTAGATGAAGAAGACACCAACAAAAAACAAAGACAACGTTTGTTGACTCAAGAGAAGTGTTCCTAAAGTTAAAGGAATTAAGCTTCATGATCAGGAAGTTATTTGTTGTACCTAATTTTTTTATTCTTTTGGTAAAAATAATTATTTCAGGCCTCCGACTAAAACTCTGGGCATGTAGTAAGAGTCTCACTTGAGGCTCAAAGGTCATCGTATGAGGCTATCGGTGAGCTTTATCTTCTGAAACACTAGCTGCTTTCAACATCCAACGGCCATTTCCAGGTTCCAGAATCACCATATTACCTTCTGCCTTCCCAAGGCCTCTGTTTATCACTGAAGTAAGAAAAAACTCCACAAAATCAGGAGGTCCATATAATGTAGTGGTCAAGATCCCATGTTTGCCATAGATTCACATTTCTGTTATGCCCCTTATTCGTACCATGAACTTTAAGAAACTAGTTAACGTGATTGAGGTTTTTTGTTTGTTTGTTTGTTTTTCCTTCATTTGGTAGGTGATATCAAATGATCCCAAGTGAGGGTCCTGGAATAATAAAATATAGCCTTGTGACTTACAGGACCAGAGGAGTGAATTTCAGGAAGGAAAATATGGTCAACCATATCTAATTCTGAAAAGTGGTCAAGTAAAGTGAGTACCAAAAGATACAGAGATCACTGAGGACATTAAAGGCATTGTCAGTCTACCACTTCAGAGAAGGGAGTGTAAAAAGAAAAATCAAAACTCTAGAATGAGATGGATTGGAGAAACTCAAAATGTGAAGTGCTAGAGATGGTGAATTTCAAAGGAACAAAAACTTTAAAGTAGGATGAGGGAATCGAGAGCATAGAAGTAGCGAATAGAAGTAAAACTCATTGATAACTCCAGACCTAGACCGTGAGATACACAGCATTTGGAGGTATAAGCAGTTCACTTGAAAGGACTACAGGGGAATTAGTTTCCTCAGGGAGAACTAGGATTCAGGTATGGCAAGGAGAGGGAGAACATCCTACAGTAAAATTAACATATAAGAGAGATTACTGAAGAATTAAAGCTCTGTAGAAAAGTTCAGGAGTGAGAGAAGGATGGAGATCTAGGTCAAGACAAGAAGCACAGAGCAAGTATTATGATCTTGACAGATCCACAGAAGGTGGACGGAGAGATCTGAAGAGTCTTGGCCTGGACCATTATGCCAGAAACATAAGGCAGGCCCTAGGACTAATGAATGAGCTTTTTTGTCTCACTCGACCTTGTTTTATGTCACAATGGGGCATGATATGGTTCCACTGTGTCCCCACCCAAATCTCATCCTGAATGAAGGTCCCATAATTCACATGTGTTTATGGGAGGGACCTCATGGGAGGTAATTGAATTATGGAGGTAGGTTTTTCCCATGCTGTTCTTGTGACAGTGAATAAGTCTCACGAGATCTGGTGGTTTTATAAGGGCAGTTCCCCTGAACACGCTCTCTTGCCTGCCACCATGTAAAATGTGCCTTTGCTCCTCCTTTGCCTCTGCCATGATTGTGAGGCCTCCTCAGCCAAGTGGAACTGTGAGTCCATTAAACCTCTTTTTCTTTATAAATTACCCAGTCTCAGGTATTTCTTTATAGCAATATGAAAGTAGACTAATATAGGGCATGCTCATATCAAATCATTATGAAGATCTTTGTGAAAACGGGTTCTTGCCAAATACTATCTTCAGCCTTTATTTAGCTGCTGGGGTGTCCACTGCGGTACCCTAGAGATGTAACCATATTTTGTTTTCTGTGTTGCTTTTAGCAAGAATGGTATCTTGGCATTCTTCTGATTTTTAATAGCTTTCTTCCCCCCCATCAGGCTGGTAACATGCGCAGGTAGGCACATCTCACACACGTGTGTGAACACCCAATCATAATGCTTACAAATTACAAAATGAACTTCTCAGCTTCCTTCTGTAAGACTATCCTACCTGTGAAGCATAAACTTTTCTTAACCTCTCAGACAGAAGTTGCATTGCTTTGATGTTTTTAAGGTTTAATTAATCCTTATTCCCAGGGAAGATCATGTTATTTTTGTTTCTCTAAGGTAGTTTTCCTCAAAATTTAGTCCTCAGACAATATGTATCTAATTCTTCTAGGAAACTCATTAAAATACACATTCCTGAGCTTCACCTTAGACCCCTGAGTCACAATTTCTTATTAGAAAACCTGAAAATCTGGTTTTATAATCCTCTTTGCTAATGTTGGAGAAATAATTTTCTAAACTCTGGGTCCTTCTTAGAGATAACTACAACAAATCTAAGAAAAGGAATAGAAAGAACCCTAAGAGTGTATATGTGTGATTTGCTGGCGTTCAGAAGTCATAATACAAGCTTCTGAATCCCAGAAAATCATACATGCACACACTTAGTGTGTCTAGAATTTATTCCTTCTGGTGGGTTCTTGGTCTCGCTGACTTCAAGAATGAAACCATGGACCCTTGAGGTAAGTGTTACAGTTCTTAAAGATGGCGTGTCCAGAATTTGTTCCTTCAGATGTTCAGATGTGTCTGGAGTTTCTTTCTTCCAGTGAGTTCATGGTCTCGCTGACTTCAGAAATGAAGTCTCACACCTTTGCAGTGAGTGTTACAGCTCTTAAAGGTGGCACGTCCAGAGTTGTTTCTTCCTCCCAGTGAGTTTGTGGTCTCATTGACTTCAGTAACCTGCAACTCTCACAGTGAGTGGTACAGCTCATAAAGGTAGTGTGGACCCAAAGAGTGAACAGTAGCAAGATTTATTGTGAAGAGTGAAAAAACAAAGCGTCTACAGCATGGAAAGGGACCCGAGCGGGTTGCTGCTGCTGGCTCCGGTGGCCAGCGTTTATTCCCTTATTTGGCCCCACCCACGTCCACTGATTGGTTCATTTTACAGAGTGCTGATTGGTGCATTTACAATCCTTTAGCTAGATACAGAGTGCTGATTGGTGCATTTACAATCCTTTAGCTAGACACAGAGTGCTGATTGCTGCCTTTTTACAGAGTGCCAACTGGTACATTTACAATCTTTTAGCTAGACACGGAGTGCTGATTGGTGTGTTTGCAATCCTTTAGCTAGACACAAAGTGCTGATTGTTGTGTTTACAATCCTCTAGCTAAACAGAAAAGTTATCCAAGTCCCCACTTGACCCAGGAAGTCCAGCTGGCTTCACCTCTCATCAGGACTGAAGACAATGTACATGTGTGAGTTTTCAAATGGACGGATGTGAGGTCATCTGATTCTAGCATAGGATCACTAGAGAAGTAAGGTCTCTTCACCACTAAATCTGTGGCACAAAAACTATGCCTGTAATCCCAGCACCTTGGGAGGCCAAGATGGGCGGATCACTTGAGGTCAGGAGTTCCAGAACAACCTGGCAAACATGGTGAAACCCCCTCTCTATTAAAAAAAATACAAAAATTAGCCAGGTGTGGTGGCAAGTGCTAATAATCCCAGCTACTCAGGAGGCTGAACCAGAAGAATCTTTTGGACCCGGGAGGCAGAGGTTGCCATGAGCCGAGATTAGACCACTGCACTCCAGCCAGGGTAATAGAGAAAGATTGTCTCAAAAAAAAAGAAAAGAATATACCTAATGTAAATGACGAGTTAATGGGTGCAGCACACCAACATGGCACATGTATACACATGTAGCAAACCTGCATGTTGTGCACATGTACCCTAGAACTTAAAGTATAATAATAATAAATTTTTAAAAAAGAAAAGAAAAAAATACCTGGTACACAGGACACCCTCAATAAATAGTACTTAAATAAATGAATGGATTATTATAACTGCCTTCTCATTAAGATTCATTTTTCTTATGTTTTTCTCACCCTGACTATACCACCAGTTAGAATGTTCACATAGAAGTAAGCCTGCCTTTTTCGTTTTTTATCCTCAATAACTAATAATTTCATACAAATGAAAATCATTAAGACTAGAAACACTTATAAATATTAAAATGTGGCAAAGGAAATGGAGATTTGCTAAGCATCAGGGAGGGTCTAGTTATTTCATTAATAGCTGAAATTTTCAAAGGTATCTAATCATGAGAGCCATTTTTAGTGGCTAAACGTTTTAAAAATTGAGAAAATGTCTTCAAAGAAGCTAAAAATTTAGAGAAAAAAATCTATTTAATCTGATTATTTTCTTCACTTGAAGAAATTGACACACAAAGAATATGACTTCTTGGCAAATATTTAATTTTGCTGCCCTTCCTCTCAGCACTATTTCTTTCATCAATCCCAGTAGTGTCCACATCCTTGAGAGGAATCTGGCCAACACCCTGGCCCCTAAGTTTCTTGACTTATCTGGAGACAACTTCTCTCCTTCAGTCTTAACTCAGCGACCAAATGCCCTACTCATATCTTTTAACAATAACTAAATTTTAGCATTATCAATAACTCAACTAGGTTAAAAAAAATCCCAATTTTAGGCATGTAATTATTGAATGAGTGCCTCTTATATTTTCAGTTATGATAGGAACACAAACACCCAGACTTTTACTATTACAAGTTTCCTGACATTAATTCAGCCCTCCTTTACATTGTCCATACCTCCCTCCTGAAATTATTTTACTTCCTAAACCATTCAGACTTAATGGTCTAGTGAACACTATTATTACTCCCTAACATGCAGCTTCAACTTTTTCTGCCTCTCTCCTCACCTATCATTTTCACCTGGCAGCACCCCAGGTCTGGTTGAGTCCAGTTCTCTTTCTGCTTTGTGCCATCACCCATGCAGCCAAATGTGATTACAGAAAACCAAGGACTCATGCGGGCTTTTAATATAGATTTAAGTAAAAAATTACCAAGTGAGCCTCCAGCACTACTCAGCAATCTTGTGCTAGTTTCTCTGATCAATATTCTCTTCTCTTCTCCAAGATGATTATTTCATACTTTTTCTTTCTTCCCAAACCTACCACACCTGTTCTCTCTTCTCTTTTTCTGCTTTTTTGGTTGGTATATTTTCACTGTTTCTTCACTTATGTTCTTTGCTTTCCTTGGAATAATATGGGATAAACTTCCTTGATTCCTATCTAAATTCAACCCATCATTTTTTACAGTCTTACCCCTCCCATCTAAACAATTAATTTGTTCCTACAACTGTTTCTCCCATGTTATTAACTTTTCTTTCCTGCTAAAATACTATCAACATCCAAGTATCTCCCATTTAAAAAAATATATTTGGCCTCAAAACTTGCTGCAGACACTGCTGAAGCCTGATTTCATTTATGTTAATAGGGATACTCCTCAACACAGAACAGTTGAAACCAGCAGTCTGCACCGCCTCACATCGGCGTCCCTTAACCCACCCCAACCAGATTTCAATAAGGATCCTTCTACTAAAATGGACCTTGTCAAGCCCAGTGACCTTCATTAGGCAATCACTTGACACAGCCTCTGCTCCTTTTTAGAATATTTTCTACATGAATCTGGTTTTCTGCCTAAAACACTGGCTTCCCGTTTTTAATCTTCCGGACTGACTCCTTCCCTTTTTGGAATCTTTAAATGTCAAAATACTCTGAGGTTCAGTGCTTAGTCCTCTCTCGTTTCATTCTCAGTTTATCTCTTTGAATCCCACATTTTAAAATATCATTTCAATACATATTTGATGAATGAATGCATGAACAGATTAATACGAAATGATGGTAGAATTAATCAAAGAGTCACTTGTGTGTCTTTGCCGTAGGTTACGATCTTAGAAGGAAAGGCTAGTTTAAGACATTCTGGATGAATAATTCAGAAATAGGAGTTAGAAACTTAGGAGTCAAATGATCACATACATATAATCTTGATTCCCAAGTTTTAAATCATCTCTATCCATAGATGGAACTGTCTACTTGACATCTCTACTTGGAAGTATAGCAGACATCTCCAGCTTATTAAGTTTAAAACAGAACTTTGCTTCCATGTCTTTTCTTCACTATATAATATTAAAAAATAAAGCAAACCTGACTCACCTACATACTTCCCCATCTTTTGTTAACTTAAAAATATGCAATTTGTAAATTTAGAAAAGGAGAAGAGAAGACTTTATTTCTTAAAAAGGGTTACAGCCAGCAGGGTGACCATGCTGACAGGCTGAGAAGCAGAGTCTCCAGTCAGAAACTACAGATACTTGGAGGGAGGCGAAAAGGGAACAGAAATTTATGCTGAGCAGGGTGGCCAAATATGCATATTCAGTAAGGTATAGAAGTCATGAATATTTATGAAAGGAAAAACATATGCATATGCTTTTGAGCTTGATGTTCCAATAATGGTTATGATCTCAGGGTGAAGTTTTTGGCCCTCTGAAATCAAAAGATGAAGCAGAGAATATCAAGACCCTTCCTATGCATGCTCCCTTTACTAGCCAGAACCAGTCCATGGGGAGTGGCTTCTGATCAGGTAAGAAGAGGGGAGCAGCATCTGGAGATTGGTTGAGATCAGTGGTGAAGTCTTTTGAAAGCGCTGATTTCTGTTGAGTTCTTAGGGAAGAAAGCCTAATCATGGGTAGCAAGGCGAGGATGATCTGACCCCATCATGCTATCATGGCTGAGAACTCAGTTTTCAAGGATACTCTGGGGTCCCCTTGTCCAAAAAATGACTCATTCAGTCAGTTGGGCGGGGCTTAGAATTTAATTTTAGTCTACAACAATAAAGACATTACCATTTAATCAGGGAAAAAGGTCCATAAAATATTGTTTTCCCTCCCATACCAAATTAAGTATTTCTGTTAGCTCTGACCACTTTTCACAACCACAACTTCGCTGTGACAACCTCTCGCCTTAATCTGAAGCATTTTCAACTATCTTTTGGACCACTTACATAGATTCATTAGTCGTCTTCCTCCTCAAATGCTTGCCTTCTCATCTGTTCTTCAGACAGTCACAAAGATCTCTTAAATATGTAGACCACATCACTGTTCTGCTCAAAATCTTCAAAATATTCCCATCACTTGCAAAACAATGTCCAAAATTCTTACCAAGTTAGAGAAAACTGTACTTGTTCCAAGTTCTGTCCACATTTTTTCCATGTATTGTAACAAACCCATGATCATTATCATTTCAGCCATATTGACTTTTTCACTGTCCCCCAAACACACCAGGCTCATCTCTACCTTGTACTTTGCACACACGGCTTCTTCTATTTGATACTACATTTCCTTCTTAATGTCACCTCTTCAGAAAAACATTCTAAGACTAGCCTATCTAAAATATTTTCCCATGGCTACTGTCCATTTATTACCCTGCTTTATATCATATTTACATATCATGTTTACATCACTATTTATATCAAAATTGGCTTCATTGTTACTACCTATTTTTTTTTGCAGACTATAAATTCAATAAAGGTAAGGACTTGTTCACAGCTATGTCCCCAGTGTCTAAATTAGTGCTTGGCATAGGGGATATTTTCAATCAATACTATTGAAAGGAACACTGACACAACTTGGGGTTTATTTTACGCATCTTCAAAGAGTCTTAGGTGGCAAAATTTAAATATGCAGCCTGGCTAATCTTTAATTCTAAACCACTTAAGGTTATGACTTAGGGTTAGAGTTAAGAACATGGATTGATCTCTTATATCAACTTTGATGCATTTCTGATACTGTGGAAAAATAATCCTGAGGTGTTTAATATGTTATATAGATCAATGTCTACTCTACACATGAGCTATTGGCTGCTTATATAACCATGCCTTGTTAGGCAGTAAATCAGTAACTTCCAAACACTTTTGCCCCTATTCCACACACAAAAATATATTTTACCATTATAATATGGCAAAATATTTTGTCATTACAACACAATAATTTATGCATGAATTTGCATAAACACACATATTTGAAATGAGAGTTTACTAAACATTTCTTATTATGTGTAATATATTTCTGCATTTTCTGCTGTATTTTATCTATTCTATTCTAATTTCATTATATTTCATTTTTAAAACTACCTTCCAACATAATAAAGTAATTATATGATACATAAATGACTTCAAAATCATAGTTTACCAAGCACTGTAGTAGGTGTATATATATATATATATATATATATATACATATATATGAAATGCATATTTGTTTTTAATGGGAGCAAACAATAACAAGAAAATAAATTTCATCTGTGAATCTACAGAAAGAATTCTACATGTGAACCTCTCTGCATCTCTACCATCCTAAATCTTTTACATAAGTAAATAACAAACAAAGGATGATGTGTTATATGTCTGTGATTATGTCCAGTTTTCAAGTACGGTTTTGTTTGGTGAACTTAGACATAAATTCAGGTCAAGGAATCACAGAATCCAATATGCTCAGGCTTTTTAGCTCATTACTTACCATTTAATTATCTCTGAATAATGTAGAAATACTTTACATCTTTTTTTTTATTCCACATTTCTAAGAAACAATGCAATGGAAACGATGTTGCCTGTCCCTTGCCACAGGTACTGCAGGGCAAGGACAAGGTGTAGGCTTGATGGTTGGACAAAGCCTCCTCCGGCTTTTTTGGTGACTTCCGAGGGGGAAGCGTTCTCGGCAAAAACCTATGCTGTGTTTTAGGGACCAGAAGCACAAAATCCACAGGCCTTGAAAGTTGAACTGCTGAAGTCAAAACAATCATCATCTGGACTTGCCTGAAGTGTCTATTTTTTTAAGAAATCTAATGACAAAAATTACTTTAAAATCTGAAAAGGCATATCCCCACAAATATAGACAGTAAAGAGATAATTGAGATACAGAAAAAAAAAAAAGTTTTTTGATTCTGGAATAAACAGTAGGGGAAGAGGTCAAGTCTTGGAGAAAAGCCACACTATTTCTTTTTAAATCAAATTCGTTATATGTTTGCAGAGCCAGATAGACCTTTCATCCAGGAACAAAGAATCATTTCGAAGGGCTGTGTATATTCATCTCTGAGAGCCATTCACTGACTCGTGATGATAATCTCAAGATTTAGTAGGGGAGAAATGAGCTTTCTCAACATGTTTATCAATATATTATGGGTTGTGTCACTAGGATTATTATTTTATAAATTGGCAAGTTGTTACAATTTGATAAATAAGGAATAATTTTCAGAAATTAAAAATTTTACTGTCTGTTTTAAAAAGTAGAAGGTAGTACACATATTAAAACAATGGAAGGATATATGTTTAAATGGTAAAAGAAAACAAAATTCACATAATGAGCCCACAAAACCACACATGCAGTCACGGATACACATACAGTACGTATGATTACACAGTGCATTGGGATTTTAATGAATATAGATCTAAACTTTTTGACATTATGAAAATGAGTAAAATTAGAAAATATTTCAGTTGTCACCAAAAGTCATCACCCGTACAGATCAATCAGCAAACAAAACCAAATAAACACCTATTTCTGTAGCTACACTCAAGCAGCGAATTATCCCATGGACAGTTATGTAGGGAACAGACAGACAATCTCACCATAAACGTTTTCACTAAAGATTTAAAACAGCAACAAGAAAAAAACACTGCTTTCAGCTAGCCCTTCTGGTGATGGACTGTGTACATATCCATGACAGCATGTGAGTTTTTGTGGACCCACTACAGAAACTTTATTCTATTTTACTATTTATAAATGATTCTCCATAAAAGGAGGGGAAAAAGTAACAAGAGGTACAGGTGCTTCAATTTCCAGCAATTTATATATTGATTTACATCTCTTAAAAATTTGATAGAGTTTTCTATATGTTAGATTATTGCACCCAAGCATGCAGTCTTGAAGTTTAACACCCAATTTGATTGATAATCTAATCTGCTAACCAATGACTTGGTAATTTGGTTATACTTGGTAATACTCCAGAAAAAAATTGATATGATCTAAAACTTTGGGCCACAGAGTTAAAGGGATAAGGCTTTTATGGATTTCCTTAAATTGGTTTTACCTGATGACGAAACAAAAACTATGTGAGACCACAGAAGATGACTCTCATCTAAATGACATCAGAAAGACCTCTTTCTCCTTACTCACTCATTGATGCCTAAAAATTCCAAATTTATGCCATTTTCTTGGATTCACTTATTTTAAAATCCAGGTAAATCTAAGATGATTAACACTTTCAGATGGTATTTGACATTAAGCCTTATGTGATTTTTTTATCCTCTCCTGAAAGAAAATTGAATTGGGGGAGAATGGACCATAAGATCCTCTACATCCTGAGAGGAACATAGAATAAATTATTCTAAGTGTTCAAACGGAAAGTCTGCATATTCACCATGAAATCCAGTGCTTGGCGATTTTGCTGAGAATTCCCTAGGTAAAATTTTGAATTCATGAGGAAATTAAAATATTTTAAAATCTCAAAGAATTTTTTAAAATCTTTTGTTCTTCAATATGACATAATTCAGAAGGACGACACGTACCTCCACTATGGTACATAGTTGCAACACTCCTTTCCACTAACTGTTATATAGTGGAATGAATGTGATACATCCGCTTTTCCAAAAGTAAACTTCTTAGAGAATCAGGCAGGGACAAATGTCAAGAAGACATAATCAAGTGTATTGTGGATTATGCTTATCCCTCACTTTTATTGTCTTTGGGAAGAGGAACTTCTGTTAGAATAACACATCTGTTCTTCCTGCCCCAATTGTTTTTTGTTTGTTTGTGTTTTGAGACGGAGTCTCACTCTCTCACCCAGGCTTGAGTGCAGTGGCTCCATCTCGGCTCACTGCAAGCTCCGCCTCCTGGGTTCAAGCAATTCTCCTGCCTCAGTCTCCCAAGTAGCTGGGACTACAGGCACGTGCCACCATGCCTGGCTAATTTTTTATATTTTAGTAGAAACAGGGTTTTACTGTGTTGCCGAGACTGGTCTCGAACTCCTGAGCTCAGGCTCTGCCTACCTCGGCATCCCAAAGTGCCAGGATTCAGGTGTGAACCACCGCGCCCGTCCCCTAATTGTTTCCCCCCACCACCATCCCCCATCCACCGTACCCCACCCCATGAGAGAACACATCACATTTGTTTTGGAGTATGATTAGGGTCATTTGTTAGCTGATTAGATGATTACTGTAATTCATCCTCTCTCTTATTTGGGATAGTTCTACTTATGGCAACACCTGCCCCATGCCGCTATGTCATGGTTGTTCCTAAGGCTTTGCATCTAGGGTAAGGAGATGTTCCAAGCCCCATCTGAGACTGGAGGTGCAATTCCCTGTATTACCATGGTTATGTATTAGGTAGCCCATTAATTCCAAATACATGGTGATCGTCTTCCAACCCAGACTTTATTTGCAATATAGCAATTTGCTGGATTCTTGTCCATTTCTTAGTTGATCCAAATTTGGGTAGAAAATATGAGTGTCAAACCCACACTGAGACTCTTTAGTATTTGACAATGAATGGAATTTGGGATTGAAATAACCAACAGAGATGCTTTTGATGGTTCCAGGATTGGTCACTATAGACGCTAGTTTTAGGGAAGGATCCTGAGGCATTTGAACTTGCAGTCACTGCAGCATGGGGCAGCCTTCTCCAAGAAAGATTGTGTTTTTACAGGTGAATGGTTGTTCCATGCCAGCAGGCATGAAGGTCTTGCCACATAACAAGAGGTGGACTAGCAACCCACACACAAGCCAGTTTTACATACCCTATTCTATAGTAGATCTTGAAATTCATGGACCAAGCGTCATTAAAAAGTGGCACATTCAGTAAAATTGCACTTAAGGAGACATTTTGGTTCCATTAAAAGGTCTCCATGAAAGGAAGACAATGATAGTGTTTACGGTGTTTTTCACGTGGGCAACTTCTGGAGGGCTAATAGAATAAAGCCATTTAAATAACAGAATCTGGAAAGAAACAGTCGAGTTCAAATTCCAGTTCTGCCATTTTGAAGTGTGAAATTATTAGAACTTTTGTATTTTATTTTCCCCATCTATGAAATAAAATAATACTAAATACCTCCTAGGATTGCTTCAGGTGAAACCAGTTAGCTACATACACACTCTGACAAATAGGAAGCCTTTAGTAAGTGCAAGCTATTACTATTTTATTTATCCTAGAGAGGAAAAGGTCTAGTTTAAACCCTTCATGTTAGGAAAAACTATACAGTTCTAGAATTATACAGAACCTCTGCCACATTCCTGAAGACATTCAGAATTGTCTTCAAGGCCACTAGACAGCAACACTGAAGGACAAACTCGGAATTCAAGTAGAATGTCCTTGAGCCACTATCTTCTACATGGTCTTGAGTTAGCTTTCAGTTTGCTAATTCTGTAAATTATGTTCCTGAGCTAAGATCTCAGGACCCAAACAATGTATTAATCCACTGAAAAGTAATGGTCTTCTTAATAGGATAGAAAAAAATAGGAAGTATCTAATACTAGTTAGGTTGTAGATACATCTGAACGAACAACACTCCTATGGTTACAGAAAAGCAAAACCCAGACAAAACAAATTTATATATTCTTATGGAGATAGTAAAAGGTGGCAGATAAAAATAAGCCTTGGTACACCAAATTCCAGAGAAAAATATCTCTTCATAAGGAAACAGAGAACCAAGGAAGATTCCACACCTGGGAGTTTGTGTGAGTATCTGATAATGGATGTACCAGACTGAGATAACAGCAATAATATGAAATCAATCAAGCCTTAGAAGATAGTGTGGGATGGCAAGATAAACTGGAATTAGAAGAAATGTAAATCCAAAAATAAAACATTCAGTATAGCAAGTCACACACACACACACACACACACACACACACACTGCTAAAATTATGACTAGAAAGCATCAATGGAAAAGAAATGGTAAGTAAATTATGTCATGGACATCCTCACAGTGCTTGAATCCAGGGACTGTATGAGAATAAAACCCAACGATATCTAAAACAGTTGTCAACCCATCCCAGCTTAAATACTTGCACATTTTTAAACGTGAAAGCTTGGGAGAGGGGAATTGAGACTACTCACAGGTGAACTCACCTAATTAAAGGTACAGATGAGACCTATTTTACTTACCATAAACACCAGACAATATATAGAAAAACAGAGTTGTAGTCTCTGGGAAAATGAAAAAATGAGACACAAATATTATACTTATTATTTTATATGTAATATCTGGATTATTTAAATGTTATGAGAAAGGCAGAACAATATGTCTCATAATGAAAGAAAAAGCAGTCAATAGAAGCAGAATTGTAGATGACAAAATTATTGGAATTAGCAGATAAATACTTTTTTACTATTATAAAATTTTTAAAGAATTTACAGAAAAAGACATAAAAGGGTAAGGAGACAGTTTATTTCAGGAGAGAAATTTTAAAAAGAACCAGAAGAACTTTCTGGAAACAAAAAACAATTTGTGAATAAAACTACATTGGATAAATTTCAACAAATCAGACATGGCAGAAATAAGGATAAATTAATTTGATAACAGGTTAATAGAATTATGTCAATTTAATCAGAAAAAAGTTTGAAAAACATGAATTAAACACTTGCTACCTGTGAGAAAATATCATCCAATATTTAGTCCTAGAATGATATTTCATTCTAGGATGATATTTCTTATTCATAAAAACAAATTTGGGAAAAAATAAAAAGGTAAAATTATTATCAATCTGAAGAAAAGATCAAACCACGTAGTAAGGAGCAAAAACGGTCCCAAAAAGGCCGTAAATAAAAATAAAAGCACAAAGAGAGATCACTATGAAAGTGTTGGAAAGGAAAGATAAACAGATACTTTGAAGCAGTGAAATAAGACACAACGCATATAGTGGGATGAGGAAAATGATGGCTGACTTCTCATCCAAAAACAATCACACCAGCCAGGCACAGTGGTTCACGCCTGTAATCCCAGCACTTTGGGAGGTCGAAGAGGGCGGATCACTAGTGAAATTATCATGCAACAGTGAACACAAATGAAAGCAGAGTAACAATGTGAACCATCGAAACACTACAAAGTGATATAGAAAATGGCTACACCTGGAAATTCGTATCAACAAAAAAGAATAAAGAGCATCAGAAGTGATGACATATGGATATTAAAAAACAAAACTGAATCCTTCTACTTTCTTATTTAAATACCATTGAATATTGTATTTTTTTTTTTTTTTTGAGACTGAGTCTTGCTCTGTCTTTTACTGGAGTACAGTGGCACATCTTGGCTCACTGTAACCTCTGCCTCCTGGGTTCAAGCAATTATCCTGCCTCAGCCTCTGGAGTAGCTGGGACTACAAGCGTCTGCTACCACGCCAGGCTAATGTTTGTATTTTCAGTAGACATGGGGTTTCACCATGTTGGACAGGCTAGTCTCGAACTCCTAACCTCAGGTGATCCACTCACCTTGGCCTCCCAAAGTGCTGGGATTACAGGCATGAGCCACTGCACCTGGCCACCACTGAGTCTTTAAAGCAAAAAATAATAGCAAAGATTGTGAGGCTTATAATATATATAGAAATAAACACATAACACAAAGGACTGAAGAATTTTACTTCTATAATTTATTTAATGTGAAATGATAGAAAATCAATTAAAGACTGATATATTGAAACCTCAGAGCACCTATTAAGAAGTGAAGCAAGGACATTTTTTTTTTAATGGAGTCCCCCTCTGTCGCCCAAGTTGGAGTACAGTGGCACAATCTTGGCTCATTGCAACCTCTGCCTCCTGGGTTCGAGTGATTCTCCTGCCTCAGCCTCCTGAATAGCTGGGATTACAGGTGCCCACCACCACATCCAGCTAATTTTTTGTATTTTTAGTAGAGACAGGGTTTCCCCATGTTGGCCAGGCTGCTCTCCAACTCCTGACCACAAATGATCCACCTGCCTTGGCCTCCCCAAGTGCTGGGGTTACAGGCGTAAGCCACCACAGCTGACTGCAAGGACATATTTCTCAAGACCAATTTGAGACAAAGTAAAATACTAAAAAGAAAAAAAAGAAAAGAAATATTGGCCGGGCGCGGTGGCTCAAGCCTGTAATCCTAGCACTTTGGAAGGCCGAGACGGGCGGATCACGAGGTCAGGAGATCGAGACCATTCTGGCTAACCCAGTGAAACCCCGTCTCTACTAAAAAATAAAAAAAAATTAGCCGGGCGAGGTGGCAGGCACCTGTAGTCCCAGCTACTTGGGAGGCTGAGGCAGGAGAATGGTGTAAACCCGGGAGGCGGAGCTTGCAGTGAGCTGAGATCCGGCCACTGCACTCCAGCCTAGCCGTCTCAAAAAAAAAAAAAAAAAAAAGAAATATTAATTTCAAAGAAGGTAGGAAATAAGGAATAAATGAAAAATAAGAGATGTAATAACCTGGCCAGTTGTGGTGGCCCACACCTGTAATCCCAGCACTTTGAGAGGCCAAAGCTGGAGGAGCACTGGAGGCAAGGAGTGTGACACCAGCTTGGACAACAGAGTGAGACTCCAACTCTAAAACACTTGTTAAATGAGCCAAGCATGGTGACACATGCCTGTGGTTCCAGCTACTCAGGAGGCTGAGATGGGAGGACTGCTTGAGCCTGGGAGGCTGAGGCTGTAGTGAGCCATGATCACACCCCTGAACTCCAGCCTGAGCTACAGAGTAAGACTCTCTTGATGTCAGATTTTTACCCAATCATATCAATAATTACATTCAATGTGAATAGGCTAAACTCCTGAGGTCAGGAGTTCCTGTCCAACAAGGTGAAACCCTGTCTCTAATAGAAATACAAAAATTAGCCAGGCACAGTGGCAGGCACCTGTAGTCCTAGCTACTCGGGAGGCTGAAGTGGGAGAATCACTTGAACTCAGGAGGCAGAGGTTACAGTGAGCCGAGATCACACAACTGCACTGCAGCCTAAAGGGAGCGAGACTCCATCTCAAAAAAAAAAAAAAAAAAAAATTCGTGCTACTATAACAGGGTTTTTAATAAGAGATGTAAGAGACAAACAGACTCACAGAATTCTAGATTTTAAGATTCTACTCTCAAGCTTTAAAAAGGATATAGAAGATTTGAATAACACTCTTAGCAACCTAACCTACTGACTTTTATTGAACTGTATAATCACAACTGCAGAACACACTTATGAAGTACACATGGTATATTCACAAAGAGAGAAGAAATGCCAGGTTGTAAAATAAACCAACAGATGTTAAAAGATTGAAATCATACTGAATATGTTCTCTGATCATAGCAGAACTCAATTAGAAATTAATAGCAAAAAATAACTAAAAAATACTCCCTAAAAGGAGACCACAATCTTCTAAATAACCAATTGATCAAAGAACTCAGAGAAATAATATATTTCCAAATTATTGATAATGAAAACACTATCAAAATTTGTGGAATGCAAGTAAGGTGCCCTTAGAGAGAAATTTACAACTTTAAATATCTGTTGTTACAAAAAGCAAAAAACAAAACTTCTACCTTAGAACCAAAGAAAAGAAAATACAAGTTAGCACAATAAAGGAAAGGATTTTTTTTTTATTTGAAGCTTAAGAACAGGCAAAGATAATGTATTGTGATTTAAAATCAGAACCCCCAATTCACTGTAGAAGGCTGGGGACAAAATTGACCAGAAAAGAGTACAGTGGATGCACCGGAAATATTCCATATTATTTTTCAAGTATGAGTTTCAAGTATGGGTTATACCTTTTCAAATTCACTAACAATTTACTTTTAAGAATATCAATAAAAATTTAAAATAGACACTTAGTACAAACAAATATATATGCCATTTTTCAGAATTAAGGTAGCTAAATAATTCAATAAATTTACTGTAAACCCAAAGGCTAAGTAGACTATTTTAAAAAGCTGTTTATAGATATTTTCTCTAAGACTCAAGTTTACTTAGAAAATCAAGGAGGAACTGAATCTGTTGAAAATGTGAAATAGGAAGACCAATGAAAAGAAAACGATTTGGCAGAAATAAGAGAAGATATTTCCTATAGGAGATGTTGGGACCTTAGAGGAAGCTAAAAAAGAAAAAAAAAAAAAAAGAAGAAGAAGAAAAGAAAAAAATAGTGATCTTTAAGTTTAAACTGGGGGTAAAAAAAAGTAATATGACCTCCTAAAAAGGTATTCTGAAAAGAGTTTGTTTTTAGTTCTTATTCCATAGAAATGACTGAAGCAAATAACAACCTCTGAAAGAAAGAATTGATAAGGTAGACTTCTGGCTGCATATGGTGGCTCGTGCCTGTAATCCTAGCACTTCGGCAGGCCAAGGCAGGTGCATTGGTTGAGCCCAGGAGTGCTGGAGACCAGCCTGGCCAACATGGCAAAACCCATGTTCTCAAAAAAATACAAAAATTAGCCAGGCATGGTGGCGCACCTGTGGTCCCAGCTACTCTGATGGGTGAGGTGGGAGGATCGTTTGGCTCTGGGGAACAGAAGTTGCAGTGAGCCAAGATGGCGCCACTGCACTCTAGCCTGGGAGACAGAGTGAGATCCTGCCTCAAAAAGAAAATAACAACAAAAAAGAAAAACAGAAAGAAAAAAAAAAGAAAGAGAAAACGGTAGACTTCATTAAAATTAAAAATATTTGTTTTTTGAAAGCCACTCTCAAGAAAATGAAAAGAAAAACCACTGAGAGAAAATATTTGTGATAGACATTTGGTATAGGACTGTTTTCCAAAATATACAAAGAACTCTTAAAATTTAACAATAAGAAAACAATCCACTTAAAATTGGGCTAGAGAAGATACCTCATCAAAGAAGATACAGATGGAAAATAAGAACATGAAAAGTTACTCCACATCATACATCATTAAAGAAATGCAAATTAGAACAAAGAGATACCGCTTTGCATTTGTTAATACAATGCCAAAAATTCAGAACACTGACACCACCAAATATTGATAAGGATGTGGAAGAACAGGAACTGTCTTTCATTGCTGGTGGGGATTCAAAATAGTAAAAAGGTACAACCACTTAAGGGGAAAGTTCAGCAGTTTCTTACAAAACTATACATATTTTTAACTGTACAGTTCAGTAATTTAACTCCTTGGTATTTATCCAAAGGAGCTGAAAATGTATGTCCACACACATACTTGCACATGGCAGCTTTATGCGTATTTGCCATATGGCAGCTTTATGCATATTTGTCAAGATTTAGAAGCAGTCAAGATGTCCTTCTGTAGAGGATGGATAAACCATGGTACATCCAATGGAACAGTATTCACCACTAAACAAGCTAAGCTATCAAACCATGAAATAACATGGAGGAACTGTAAATGAATATTACTAACTGAAAAGAACTGATCCAAAAAGTTTACATATTGTTTGATTTCAACTACATGACACTCTAGAAAAGGCAAAACTGTATAGACAGTAAAAGGATCATCATGCCTGTAATTCCAGCACTTTGGGAGGCCAAGGCAGGTGGATCATGAGGTCAGGAGTTCGAGAACAGCCTGACCAACATGGTGAAACCCCATCTATACTAAAAATACAAAAATTAGCTGGGTGTGGTGGCATGTGCCTGTAATCCCAGCTACTCAGGAAGCTGAGGCAGGAGAATTGCTTGAACTCGGGCGGCGGAGGTTGCAGTGACCCAAGATCATACCACTGCACTCCAACCTGGGTGACAGAGTGAGACTCCATCTCAAAAAAAAAAAAAAAATTAATGAGATCAGTGGCTGCTGCCACTGAGGGTTAGGGGTTAGGGGAGAGAGAGGGATGAGTAGGCAGTACACAGGGGAATTTTAGAGCAGTGAAACTACCCTGCATGATACAATCATGGGTATATGCCATTGTATATCTGTACAAATGCATGGAGTAAACACCAAAAGTGAACCCTAATGTACACTATGGACTCTGGCTAATAATGATGTGTCCAAGGTTGATCAATTTTAACAAATGTACCATTTGTTAATTTAACCATTTGTTAAATGTGCCATTCTCATGGGGATGTTGATAATAGGTGAGGCTATGCATGTTTTAGGGAAGGGATATCTCTGCACCTCTGCTCAATTTTTCTAGGAACCTCAAACTGCTCTGAAAGATAAAAGTGTGTTTTTTTATGACAAGGATGTCAAGAAACATAGCATAATGCATAGAGAGCAGACAAAGAGGACACACGCTGAGGAATCCAGAATGCAGGACGCTGAAGTTTTTAAGAGAGGCTTGTATTTAGAGCCACTGGGAAAATGTACCTTATGGATTGGGACAGCTCTACAAAGTATTTATTTAAAATGTGTACACATTTTAGAAGACTTTGGAAAGATCAAACTCTCAAAAATTATGCAATGAGTTTGCAGGTGACAGCGATTAAGGGTAGGCACGCTATTTTTCCCTATTCCCTAAGAAAATAGCCTGAGAAATTTGAGGAATAAGACTGCTAAGAGAATGCAAATCAAAATGAGCCTCTGAAAGAGGAATCTGGCAGGAAAATAATAGTCCAGGCTTGGTTTTTGTTGTTGAGGGTGGTGTGTTGAAAAACAACTTGTTATGTGGGGTTATCCATCTTTAGGTTGTGTAGATGAAAGTGAATAGTTTGAATGATGAGCGAATGGTTTTACTGGGCCCAGAACTCACTGATTTGTAATCAATAAGCATGTGGTATCCCCATAAGATGTAATATTGTGAATTGTTTCTATACCAGAAATATAGGAAAAAGAATAGAAGAAACAATTCGGTCCAGAAATCTTATCAACCCCATGCAGCCACTGAAGGAGCTGAACTGAGTTTAGAAGCAGGTTAATGACACTTTCTGGAAAGAAGCAGTGAAATATCAGAAAATGATAAGCGAAGATTATCCTGGGAAGTTGGAGCAGATGTACTTCAGTTGCAGGAAAAACAACAGTAGTGTCAGGAGCTTACTGATGACGACCTGATGGATGACACAAAAATAGGGCCATGGAGCCATTTAGCACAAATGGGTGCTAAAACCACTAGGATTTATGTGGATGGGGTAGATTTTAGAGAACTCAATAATTCCACAGAAAGAAGAAATAGCATCAGCTTCTAACAGATTTTAACATCATGTGTCTCTATGGTTCAGAAATGAAAAGCTCTAAGAGGAAATGGAAATTAAGAGGTTTAACTATGTTCTGTGGGATAAAGGTGGTTTCAAATGAGACCCAGATTTGGGCTGCCATCATTACAAATTTGTAACCTTTGCAAGAGAGCAGCAGTGATTGAAATGCCATTATGAAAGAGAAGACAGGGTGCAATGGGTGATTTTTTTTTCCATATAAATGTGCTATTAAAAGTAAACATTTAATGAAGACTTGCTTCAACTGAGTTATTATATAGACTGTGAACATATGGCATAGATTGGCCAGCACCCTGGCTAAGAAGATTTTTCCTTCCATTCTCCCTCCTTCAGTAATTGAGTCTTTCCTGCAGTCTTCCACAATCCCAAAGAGTGGTGTTTAGGTAGATGGTTTTATTTTCGGTAACTGATTTTGTTTTCTAAACTTTTACCGTACAGGGCTAGTTGGATTATCCTTCTTGTTTCATTAAGTGTTTGTCCTCCTTCAAATTGAGAATGAACAGAGACTCGTGGATTTCATCTTCTGAATTTGAAAAGAATGACAAAATGCAATTCAGGTCAGGCTACAGCTGCGGACAGACAGACCCCCAACCCAGAACAACCGTGCGTGGGGAAAACTTTGGGATAAGACTAGGCAAACTACAACACTGGAACTTGGGGAGGGGCTTGGAGAGTTCGTTTTGAAAAGTTTTGAGCAGTAAATCATCTAACCACAAGAGTAAGAAAACTAATTTTGAGCTTTAATTTCTTTAGTCTTTCAGTTTTAGCAGGCACAGCTTTAACATTCATTTTCAACCCATTGAAGAGGAGATGAGCTTATTGGCTAGTCCACCTTGACAACATGTAGATGGAAAACAGAACATTCAGTCTTTGGTGCAGAGTGGCCTGGGAGATACTTATGAACCATTTTAACACATTTCAGGACCACATAACAAAATCAACACTGCATTGAAGTGGCATCAGGAAAGTCCATCCACAGAAGCACTGTCTGCTATGGAGGAAGCAGCTTCATCAAGGTGGAAGCAGGTCTATGCTTCCAGGCTGGTCGGTTCCATTCATGAAGACAGCACACTGTGGCTGACTATGGTTTGAAGGAACAAAGGAAGCCAAAGAAAACAAAAAATGTTAACGGAGAATTTAATCCATCTCTAAGAGATGGAGGCAGTTTCATTTGAATTGCTCCCTGTTCTTTCACTCTTCCTCCCCCTTGAAGGGAGTTGGTAGACTTGACCAGTGAGTTTAGAAGATAGCCCTAAACCTGTGTGGTTCAGTCCTTTCGCTCCATTTTGTCTTGGAAAAGGGCTGGATTCTGTGCTATTCTCCTGTGCTTTAAGTTTTGTAGTTATGGGATTTATCTAACACAGCCTGACTGGTTTGGAAAGTCTGTCTTATTTTGATGTCTTCTGTTACCTGGGCTGCTAACATTTTTTTCAAGAAATATAGCTAGTATTTTCTCCCTCTCTCTGACTCCTATTTCTATTTCTTTGTTGGTTCTAAGCATGGGTGGTCAAGAGATGTACTGATTTATCATGATCCTTCAAAACCTTACACAGTTGTGCTGAAAAAGGATAGGAGTTTTCATCAGGATAGAAGTCCTGTGTGTAGTTATGCACATTGCCATCATTCAGAGGCTGCTGGGAAAACCATAGATTTTTGTTCCTCTAACAATGTTGTTGTCATCTCTGTACACGAGAAAACTTAGGACGGTTTATGTGATGATATTGAAATTTATACAATGGAGACATGCAAATATGGGCAAAACAGCTGCTCAAAAACTGAACACCAGTGGAAATGTCATCTCAAACTTTCTGGAATTTTGAATTTCAGTGAGCTATTAGACAAAGAGAAAGGGAGAGGAAAAGCAAAATACACAATAAGAAACATTTGCAACAAACTGGGATTTGCTTTTTCCTAAGTTATGTGTTGTCTGCTTAGTAATTTCTATGAGCATCACATCAGTCCGTGATTAGATACATTTCAAATCTCAAGTCATACAATTTTTTTTTAAGTCACACAGCTACTGAGTGGCAGAGTTGACATTCAAACCCAGTAATGATCTTTCCATTAGGAGCATCTCAGGGTTTCTTCAACCTCATGCTCATTTTATTACAGTGTCTTAAGATGAGATTTACCTGTTGTTTACGTTTTTCATCCTGATGGCAAATAGTAACAGCTTTTTTCTTCTCAGAGAATATACTATTACAAAAGCAAAAAACAAGTATAAACCTAAAGCAAAAATGGTGGAGAAGAACGTTCTACTTCAGACAAAATGGCTTTGCTCAAAATTTGCACCTAAATTAGTAGGAATACTGATGGCTGTTTCTTGTCCCTTTTGTATTAGTGGAATTGGAGTGAGGAGCTACTGGGGAGTTGAGGTGGTCACATTTAGCATATGTAGTCTAACCATTTTTAAGTGTTCTTTTTTTTGTTGTCTTTGCTAGTTTTTTAATATTTTCTGTTAAATCATTCTCAAGAGATAGTTTTAAACATGTTAGTCTCAGAGATTCCACTATTTTATGTAATTTTTGTCTTCTCCTATCACATTAAGATGATGTCCCACTAATGACGTATATTTGATTAACTAAGAACATATGCCATATGGCGTCACTGACAATGTTTATGATAATTGATTAGTAACCTCACTTCAACTGATGTAGTGTATACACTAATTCCCTTCAGACTCTGAACAGCCAGATAACAGGCAGAAGAAGCAAACCATTTAACAAAAGTTAGGAAATTATTCCTCTTAAGAAAAAAATGTCACATGTGGTAATAAAAATTATCATTAAAATTTCTCTTATTTAGAGGAAAAATATTTGTTTTCTCCATTGTAAAGAAAACTCCAATCTCACAGACTGTATGTACATTATATGAAATTTTTAAGCACTCACAGAGCACTCGTTGTACATCTCATCTGTTCTGTTAAAGCGATGGGAAAAGTCAGCCTCACTTCCTTTTCCCCCCTTTAACAGCATAAAAAACCCGTAGTGAATTGTACATTGACAGCACAGGAATATCCATTCCGTCATTTTCAGAATATTGACTCACTGCAGTCCTCTAGCCTATTTGCATTCCCGATTCGTGTCCATAGTGCTCCACGACTGTGCCATCCTCCATGCATTCATTTCAAAAAACCTTGTTGTTACAGGCAGGCTTCAACATCGAAAAGCCAGAAACTTAAGCAAAGAGGAAAATTTAAGTTGAAAGAACTGTTCATCAAATTCAACGCAATATGAACTCTTTGAGGAGTTATTTTCAACTGCTGTGTTTAAAAATACCACTTTTCCCACAGTTAGTAGTTAGGATTTCATCATAAAATACTCCCGTAAAAACTATTTAATTTTCTAGTACAGGGAGGGAGGATTTGATCCCTTATTAAACATTTTATGGGAATGTCTAAAAGTGCTTTCAATTATTTATCGAATTGAAATCGAGGCCTTGGAAACTGCTGGCATCACACACACACACATAATATTATCAGCCCGCTGAGTACCATTAGGTCATAAAGCGCTGCTGTAGCAGCATCTCTGGTACAGCTGCTGGTGCTCATGCAACTTTTACTACAGTTATAAAGTCATTTATTACATTTTCTTTATGATGCTAATGCATTGCAGTCTGTTACTTTATTGTTCCCACTGTGATAAAGACTGAAATGTATGATATTGTGCAAAAAAAGTTTACATATATATATATATATACACACACAGCCCTAGTAATACAGCCTGTTGCATTAAAAAGCTCTTAAACTTAAAAGGTTAATAAAAATATTAGCAGGGAACATCAAAAATGAAATCGTTTTGTGGTACACTTTTGCCATTTGGTTTCATTGTTACCCATAGAATTGTTTCAAGTCATGCTTTGTCAAAAGATCCAAAGAATGATATGAGTATCTTACTAGGTTTGTTTTTTCCTTACTTAGAATATTATTGTGTTAGAAAATTTTTGCAATTCACTAAGAGGAACAATAACTATGTAATTTCCAAATAATTGTATGAAAAGGAACAAAGCCATTAAAAGATAATAATGACTGTGGACCCGAAGGAACCCATAATTGATAATGACATCTTGTTCAAATTGTCTAAACTTAACTCTCCCTATGATATGATTGTACAAAAGAGGATGCAGTTTTCTATTGAGGAAAAATAATCAATTACATCAATTAACTGCTACACTGTGCTAAAGCTTATTTAGCAGTTGACACCTACAGCACTATAACTTGGAGGAGAAATTCATTCCCAGACCACAGTCCTTTCGGGTGGCTGATTGGTGTTTGCAGGAGAGCTGCCACTGCTGTTGTTCATTTTTGCTTTTCTTCCACTTTCTCTAGCTCTTTTAACAGGGGTGGCAGGGGGTGAAGATTATTCCAAGAATGAGAAGTCCAAGGGAAACAATCCTTTTCAAAATCAGTCATTGAAGCTGGATCTTCTATTTATACTTTTTTATGATATATGATTTTCCCCCAAAAGCAGTCAGAATCAAGAGTTGTGTAATATTTAAAGAAAAGCTTTACATTGTGTGTTTTTTAAAGTTCTATTGAATTTTATTCTATTCAATAAGTTTTATCTAGATAATTTAAATGCATTTACAGTCTACTATTGATAGGGACAGAAGGCAGAGAAATTCTGGGAGGGTGGGTCCCCAGCTAGGGCCCCAGCCTCAAGCAGAAAAGCCCAATACCATGGCCCAAAGTGAGAACTTATGTCCCCGTTTTCCCACTCGAATGTAGTCTTTTCCAAAACCACCCATAGCCCGTGCCATCCCCCATCCTGTCCCCATAAAAACCGCAGGCTCAGCTAACAGAAGAGAAGCAGCTGAATGTCAGAGACTATGGTTGGATGTCAGAGAGAAGCAGTTTAACTTCAGAGCAATGGCTTAATGGCATAGCTTTGGAGAGGAGTCCGGCCAGGAAGCTTGACTTCAGGGGAAGATTACCTTCCCGCTCCATCCCCTTCTCAGCAACCCTTCCCACTGAGAGCCTCTTGCATCAGCAATAAAATCCCCTGCATTTACCACCTTCAATTTATTCATGTGACCTCATTCCTCCTGGAAACCAGACAAGAACTCAGGTGCTATGAGTGTGGGTACAAAAAAAGGCTGTCACCCTGACCCTCCTCTGAGCTGTTAATAGTTAAACGATCCACAGATGGTGGAGCTAAAAGGACACCGTAACACTCCTTCTGGGGCTTCGTGGGTCGCAGCATGCCCCCCAGATACTGCTGCAGGTCCAGTATGTAGTTTGCTCCTGGTGGCTCCCAAAAGCACTCACCCTGGCTCCTGCACCCACTCACCCACATGCTCCCCTTCTCACAAGGGCTGGAACACAATGGGTTCCAATGAGTAGAGTTCACCCCTGTTGGCACCTAAAGCGCCCAGCTAGTCCCAGTGCCCGTGAACTCCAGTTCCCGCCCATGAAAGAGTCAGGGAACTTTCCTGCCGCATTATCATCATGATTTTAAACATAGTTACAGTAATGGGCTAGCAAAATGTTAATAATGGGTGTAAGTATTAATATACTACCAAATATGACTCAATAGTGACATTGAATTTGCAGTTGCACAGGCTCTTAGAGTGGTTTACCTTACTCTCTCATTTCACTAAGAACTAAGTAAGTATCAGTAAGATTTTTTTAATGTGGCTCTGTACTATGTACGTCATTTCTCTCAACCTGCTTTTAGTCTCAATGTGAGCACAGAGGCAGAAAAGGAACCATTGTCTTAAAGTCTAGAGTTCCTCACAGAGAAGAAAAGTGGAGTAATTAGGATGTTTGGCACCTTCTCTTCGTGGCTGTAATGTGCAGAAGCAGTGCTGTGAGAACGGTTCTTGTGTCTCCAATTGCAATTTGATTATAAACAAAGTAAATTAAGTCTGCTGGCCTTGCATGTTTATCTCAAACCACTGGGATCAGTATTCTAAATTTCATCTTATAAATTCTTACTCATGAAATACAAGTTGGTGAAAATGAGACAGAACTCTCAACATGAGATCTGCCCTCTTAAGTATTTAAAGTGTACATTATTGTTGACTATAGGTACAAATTTGTACAGTAGATCTCTAGAGCATATTCACCTTGCTTGACTGAAATTGTATGCCCCTGATTAGGAAGTAACTCCCAGTCTCCCTGAACCCCAGGCCCTTGCAACCACCATTCTGCTCTCTGATGCTATGAATTTGAGTATTTTAGATACCTCATTAAAGTATAACCATGCAGCATTGGTCTTTCTGTAACTGGCTTATTTCACTTAGCATAATGTCCTCAAGCTTCATCTACGTTATCAAATTTGGCAGATTTCCTTTGTTTTAAAGGTGGAAAGGCACACCCCTCTATGCAGATGTCCCAGTTTTACATCCATTTGTCTGGGTACGGGCACTGAGATTGTTTCCACATGTTGGCTATTGCAAATAGTGCTGCAATAAACATAAGGGTCTTATATCTCTTCAAGATCCTGATTTCAATGCTTTTGGATAAAGATGCAGAAGTGGGGTTGCTAGAATCATATAGTAGTCCTGTTTTTATTTTTTTTAAGAATCTCCACGCTGTTTTCTGTAACAGTTGCACCACTTTGCATTTCTACCAACTGTGTGCAAAGGTTCCCATTTCTCCACATCCTAGCCAATATGTTCCCTCTTTTGACAATAGACATTTTGACAGCTGAGAGGTGATATCCCATTGTGGTTTCAATTTGCATTTCCATGATGATTTAGTGATGTTGAGCACCTTTCCATAGGCCTGTTGGCCATTTTTTCATCTTCTTTGGAGAAATAGTTATTAAGTCCTTTACCCTTTTTTTAAATTGGGTTATTAGTTTTTTTTAATATTGAGTTGTAGGAATTCCTTATATATTTTGGAGATTAACCCCTTATTAGATATACGGTTTGCAAATATTTTCTCTCATTCCACAAATTGCCTTTTCACTGTCTGATTTGCAGACACTCCCTGACTTATGAGGTCATGTCCCAATGAAGCCATCCAAATTGAAAATATCCTAAGTCAAAAATGCATTCAATACCCCAATAAGTCAATTGTAAAGTCAAAATTGTAAGTGAAATCATCATAAGCCAGGGACCATCTGTAATCCTTTTGCTGTGTAGGAGCTTTTCAATCTGATGTAATCCCACTGTATTTTTGCTGTTTGTGTCTGTGTTTTTGGTGTCATAGCCATAAAATCATTATCAAGACCAATGTCCTGAAGGTCTTTGCTTGTTTTCTTTTAGGAGTTTTACAGTTTCAGGCCTTATGTTTAAATCTTTCATCCATTTTGAGATGAATTTTATGTATGGTGTGAGATATCAATCAAATATCACTCTTTTGCATGTGGATATCCAGGTCTCCCAACACCATTTGTTGAAAAGAATACCTTTGCTCATTGTGTATTCTTGGCAACTTTGTCAAAGATCAGTTGACCGTATGTGCGTGGGTTTATTTCTGAACTCTTTATTCTTGTTCCATTTGTCTATGTGTCTGCCTTTAAGCCAGTACCATGCTGTCTTGATTACTATAGATGTGTCATATATTTTGAAATAAGGCACAATAATGCCTCCAGCTTTGTTCTTGTTTCTCCAAATTGAACTAGTTATTTATGGTCTTTTATGGTTCCATATGGATTTTTGAATGTTTTTCTATTTCTATATAAAATGACACTGGGATTTTGATAGGTATTACATTGAATCTGTAGGTAGATTGCTTTGGGTAGTATTAATAATTTAACAATACTGTCTTAATGAATCAGAATGTCTTTCCATTTTTGTGTCTGTTTTAATTGTTTCATCAAGCTTGTGTGTAAGTCAATATCCACTGTTTTTTTACACTACTAAGATCATTACCATAATTTAGGGAACATCAAAGAAAAATTCATTAGGCCATGAATAAATTTTAAATAAAATGAGTATGTTAAAAACTAAAACATGATTATATTTGTTTTTTCCTGTTAATTACAATTAACTACAGCGAAATATTGTAGAAGAAACACTTGAACATAGGATCTATCACACAAAGTTCCTAAATCACTCTACTTAATAATATTTAAGTCTATGAAGCATTAGTGATAAAGTCAAAAGAGAAGTCTTATAACAATGTCATCTATTTAGTATAAATTCAGTACATTTAATCTTATCGGTATATATTTTATATTTAAATGTAATACATTTACTAGTTTTAGGGGTAATAGATATTGTTTTCTAAATCACAAAACCAAGGAAAAGAATGGCAAGGATTTTCTCAATCTGATGTAAAATGTATACATTATATATTTTGCATAATGGTCGAACCATATTGTTTTTGCCAGTGATTCTCAACCTTCTTTTAGTTCCATAAGTATGTGGAAAGTGAGTTAATTTTTTTCTCTAGTTTTTGAAGGAATAGTACAGAATCATCAAAATACATTTAAATAACTTCATCTCATGACACAAAATTACATCACAAAGCATTTTAAGTAGGGTAAACACACTAAAATGAATACTGCATTGCGCTTAAGATGTAATACTTTTCTCATCGCTATTCTAATCGGAACACGTGATTAATTTCACATAAAACTTTAGGATGTTTCTGTCTAAGAGCAATTTTCTAGTTGTAAAGTCATTATTAGGTTTCATATTAGGGGACAGTTTATTTTCGATGTCGGCATTGAAAAAGTCCAAGCCCCTACCATCAGAGCATAGATCCAAGCCCATAATTACCCACCCTGAGACTCTTCTACTCAGACTTATGGTCTCTATTTTCATCTGGGTGGTGATTAATTTCTTTCTTTAATGGTATTTATAATATATCCTTAGATATTTATTTGTTGTTCGCTTCTTTATTATCCATCTTCTTCTCTAAAGTGTAATCACATCTACCCAAAGGGGCGGGAATTAAGTTTGATTAGGTCATAATTGCATCCCCACTGCCTGACGGATGTCAAATAATTGAATATTGTTTAAATAAATTGAAAGAATAAATCGAAGAATATTCATGTTATTTGCATTTTAAAGTATGAATCTTAGAACTTACTGTATTTATATGTTCAAAAGTACAGCAATTAATATTCGAAAGTTAAATGGGATATACATCTTACTAGTTTTAAAAGGATATTTTATTAGTTTTCAAAGGCTATTCATTTATATATTGCTGATTTATTTGTATATAAGTATACATAAAAACACATAGGAGATGAATAAAATGAATAAATCTGGAATACATAAATATACTTGTTTCTCATTCAAAACATTCCACTTTATATGCATTCATTTGATAAAGGAAATGTATTATAGAACACTATAATAAATCAAAAATTGCTGTAAATATTACAAATATTCACATTTTAACCTATAGTATACTCCACTTTTTTCTGCTTATATAAAACACAAGGTTTTTTTTTCCTTAATAACAGAAGACATGTTTCATCACAATTACACACTCTTTTTTTTTTTCTTTTTGGACTGCTAAACTCAAGGGAATGAAGATTCATCTCTCATAGTGGTCTGTTTAGACATAGTCTTGCAAAAAGCAGTTGTGTTAGTGAACCAGAAAGTTTGCTCATTGTTTGGGTCAGAGCACATTAACATGTGTCAAAGCTTAGAATTAGTGAGGAAAAGCAGCAGCATTTACAGCCTTGGGAACAAACAGAGGTGGAAGCCAGGCAATGCACTCATTATTTGACAGACTATATATATATAGATAGTATAAGAAGGTGCCATATACTGTATATGCAAATAATGATAGATACTGATTTTGGGGGGGCTTGGGAAAGGTTGTCTTAAAAAGACACCCTGTGAAAATGAATTTAAGCCATTTAAAAGCACCTTTGATCTAACTCACATATATTCAACCTTGCACACAAATTACTCATGTTTTGTGAAAAATGGGTCAGAGATGCCCCTAGGAACTCATAGATGAATAAAATATGGTTAATGGGTTATCCAACCGTCCAAGAGGCTGAGGAAAATTAAGCAATGACAATATATGGCTCAATCCCAATTGAGATGTTGACAACATGTGGTCTGACTCATTATTTATAGAATTCCCACCTGCTCTTAACTACATTAAATTTTTAAGTTGTGCTTTTATAAACTGGATCATATGTCATGTTTCTCCATATGCTTCTTAGCAGGCATAGAGAGTTCCTAGTACCTTTTTAGACAGACTGAGCCCTGTGATATGATTCATTATCACGCATAAGTCCTGGGTTATTTTCATGTTTTGCCATTTGGAAAATGGTGCTAACGTACTTGATATAAGGTGATAGAGTAAAATTAGATGCTCATAGTTAACTGTAGACTTAAAAAACACAATGCATTTCTAAGATCATAAGTAGATAAGAATTACTGTGGATTAAATCCCCTGTATGAAACTAATTTCAGAAGCAGATGGCTCTACACAACTTTGATGGCCCTTCAGTTTCCTTATTGCAAATAAAATACTTGCTAGGCTTGGTAAAACAAAAGTGGAACACAGCTGTCTTATCAGTATGTATTTTGATAAGGACATCTAATCAGGTTTTAACTGATGTGACAGTTAAATCCTCACATTTGTCATCTCATGTCGTTATTTGAACATAATATGTCCCCATCATGAGGCACCAAGTACTGAGGCTGCAGGCATGATTCACTGCAGAAGAGTCCGTGTAAGCTTTAGAATGTTGTCAGGAAATGGGGATTCATTCTGACATGAAGGGAGTGTAAAGCAGGATGGTATCATAGAAATTAAAATTAACTGCTGTGATCCTTAAGAAAATGGAAACCATTATCTGTTTTATAAAAATGTGATCAGATCATGGTTAGACTATTTCTAGAAATATACACAACAGGTAGTGTCCTATGTAATCTGCAATATTAAATCCATTTTATAATTCATAGTCTCCCAGATAGTTTTTATTTCTGTGCTCCAGTGGCATTTCAAACATAAATCTAATGAGGGACTTATCACACTGGACTGATCATCTGTTTTTAATGCAATTCTTCCCTGCTGAACAGAGAGGTTTCTGAATGCAGAAATCATGCCTTTTCCTCTTTTGTAATTCCAGTACCTGGCACAGTGATCATTGTTAGGTTACTAATCAACCGATAATTAATAATTAGTTGAATAAATGGAATATAGTATATGAATTAAGATAACCTTCGGAATAATAGGGTGGTGATAAAGTTATATTCATTGCTTTTACTTGTGGGTGGTATAAAAGATTTCAGAGGTAGCCAAATGTATACTTTGTACACCAGAGGTCACAGACACAAATGACTATTAAGAAGAAATGTAAATTTACAGAGGTGTCATACTGCTTCTTCTGCTATCAAGAATATTACCTTCAGGGAAATGCAAATCAAAACCACAATGACATTATCATCTCACTCCAGTTTAAATGGCTATCATAAACATAAAAAGTAACAAATACTAACAAGGACTGGAGAAAGCAAAACTTATACACTACTGGTGGAAATGTAAATTACTACAGCCATTATGGACTACAGTACGAAGGTGCCGCAAAAAACTAAACATAGAACGTAAGATAAAAAAAATCCTACCACTGGGCGCTGGCCGTATATCCAAAGGAAATCAAATCACTACGTTGAAAGTATATCTGCACTCCCATCTTTACTGCAGCATTATTCACAATAGCCAAGATATGAAATAAACTTAAGTGTCCACCAACCTATAAATGAGTAAAGAAATTATAGCATATATACACAATTTAATAATATTCAGCCAC
Source organism: Trachypithecus francoisi (assembly GCF_009764315.1). Taxonomy (NCBI): domain Eukaryota; kingdom Metazoa; phylum Chordata; class Mammalia; order Primates; family Cercopithecidae; genus Trachypithecus; species Trachypithecus francoisi. Next base: position 171,482,559 of record NW_022681454.1, on the reverse strand, counting down.
AAAAAGAGAATTAAATCTTGTCACTTGCAGCAATATAGATTAGCTTGAAAGACATTATGTTAAGCGAAATAAGTCAGGCACAGAAAACAAATACTGCATGATCGCATTTATATGAAATTTAAAAAGTTGACTTCCTAGAAGGAGAGAGTAGACCAGTAGTTACCTGAAGATGGGGAGCAGAAGGGGTGAAAGGGTGGGAAGAGATAGGTGGAGGGGTACAAAGTTACAGTTAGACGAGAGGAATAAGTGATTGTGTTCTATCGCACATTAGAGTGACTAGAGTTAGCAGTACTGTATTTCATATTTCAAAATAGCTAGAAGAACAAATTTTGAACAAAGAAATGATAAACGTTTGAGGTGAAGGATATGCTAAATACCCTGATTTGATCATTACACAAGGTTTATATATATCAAAACATCCATCACACTGTAACTCATAAATAGGCACTATATCAATTAAACATGAAATAAAAACAAAAATAAATAAGAAAAGGGGGGGATCGTAGCTACTCATCAGCAAGATGTCCCTGCTTTCACTGGTAAGATTTATGTAACTTCAGTGGGTCTAATTCTTGAAAGTATATCTTTATAGAATACCTGGAAAATGAAACAAAAGATAAAACCACTATAATGAAACAAATGAGACTATCTAAAGAAAAGAATATTATTTTCTTAATTATATTCTTTTTTGAAATATTGTATGTGCCACGATATGACCCACAATGTTGGAGCCCTAATCTGGATACTACTCAAAAAAGCAAATCATTTTAGTGGCTGGGCGCGGTGGCTCACGCCTGTAATCCCAGCACTTTGGGAGGCCAAGGCGGGAGGATCACGAGGTCAGGAGATCGAGACCATCCTGGCCAATACGGTGAAATCCCGGCTCTACTAAAAATACAAAAAAAAAAAAAAAAAAAATTAGTTGGGCATGGTGGCAGGCGCCTGTAGTCCCAGCTACTCGGAAGGCTGAGGCAGGAAAATGGCGTAAACCCGGGAGGCAGAGCTTGCAGTGAACCTAGATGGCGCCACTGCACTCCAGCCTGGGAGACAGAGCCTCCGTCTCAATAATAATAATAATAATAATAATAATAATAATAATAATAATAAGGTGTAGTAAGGATAGGGGCCAAAGCTATAGAAAATACTTCCGAGTGAGAATTTTCACAAGGAGCGGTAACCTACTTGGACAACTGCTCAAAGACATGTTATAGAAAAACCAAACCAACACTGGAGATCAGCCAAACAAAGAAGAGAGGAATCCAGTCAAATTTCATGGTCCTCTCTTCCCACTGAAAGGAAAGATGCATTGCACTGATGCACTGGGGCAATGACTCCCCAAAACTCCGGCTCACAAATCTCTTGGGAACTTCTTCTATGCTATGTAATACAGGACTAATTTTAAGTAAAAAACAAACATTTTCTTTCAGGTCAGATACAGCGTATCATAAACTGCTGCTTGTCAAGTTCAGTTATACAATATTTTAAATTTATAGAGAAAACTTTGTCTTTTATCCTCTATGTAGAGGATACATTCTACTTAAATTATTTAGATAAGTTACAGACTTGAAACATGATTTTAAAACTGACACAGCAAATCATGTTTAGCTTAGGGGCCAAATAAATTGTAACATATTAAAATTCAATCAAAAAGAGAGGGAAAATATTCTCATATCATGAAATGTGTAATTCTTGTATTTACTGACTTAAGAAAAAAAAAATGATCTCAGTGAAAGTAGACTTTTCAAAGGGCAAATATGGCCTGGCTACTCACTTCTTCCCTCTATTCCTAGGTTAAAATTCTCTCACAGCGTTGGATTGCACTAGGCTAAGACCCAAAATAAGGCACGTGAGGTGCCAAATGCCCTGGTGGATTCCACCCTGTTAGTTCCATCTTCCGCCATACTCCCTTGCATATCTGGTCACCTCTTGGTTACTCAAACTTCCTCATTCCTCCCTTTTGTAGGTTTTCACGTGCTTCTTTTATGATATGCTGCTTACCACCACCTCTTCCTGTGGTTAGATTTCATCTCAAGTTTTACTTCTTTAGGGAAACCATTTTTGACATCGGGGCCTTACACTGAGATTTTTCTGCTTATCCAAATGGATTTCTTCCTTGACAGCACTTGTCTCAGTTTGTGATGATATGTTGACTCATGCTATCATGTTATTACGTGTGTCTCCTCCACTAGACAGAAGGGATCATGAGAACCAGGCACCTGGCAGTTTTATTTCCTTATTGGTTCCTAATACGAACCTAACACAGTTTCTGAAGCACCTTAGGCACTTCTTTAATGTTTACTGATGAATGCATAAATGAGTCAGCTGTCATAACACAGATGTATTCTGAAATCAGCTAATTTTAAGTTGATAAAGCAGAGAGTTATTTTTCTGATGAAAAATGCAAACTATACAATCTTGCAAACAGAGCATCAAACCGATTGAATACAGAGGAAGAGAGGGGTTATTAGGAATCTGGAGGTACTAATACTGTTAACCACAAGTTAGGATTTCTTTTTGGATTTGCTGCAGAGAATGGCAAAGGAAATGACCCACAAAACGCGGGATAGGAAAATGGTGGGGGTAAGCAGAAACTAAGGGGCAAAATTAGGCCAAGTTACAGAGCATGGTAACACAAGAGACAGAAATCATCATGTTTAGATCTTGTTTTAATCTTTTTTCTTTTTCCTCTGTCTTTAAGACTCTTTGCTGTGCTGGATCAAATATTTTAGTATACTAGAAGAGCTTCACCACAAAGTGATAGGTAGATATAGAGCCTTCTTTTGAAGAAGATATTCATTCTTTATCTTCTTTGACTACTTCATTCTTCTTCTTTGTATCTAAGCATTTTATAACCAACTTACTTAAAGCTGTTAATTTAAATTTGCTTTCAAGGTAGTTCCATTATTTTGTGGTGGAAAATCAACTTGTTAATTAAAAGAATTGCCCTCCTCACCCCTTTTTTCATAGATTTGTTAATGGAATTAGATAGTTTACAAGTCCATCTGACAAAGTAATGTCAAGAGTATAATGACACTCTTTAAGGGAAGCAGCAATGGTATGAAGATGAAATAGACAGCTCATAATAAAAGGATGATCTGAGTGGGAGTTTTAAGATATGAGGCTATTACACATCAGAGGTCAAAGAAAGCCTACATTATAGCAGTAAAAAACAAGTGAGTTTCTAGACAAAATGTTCTTGACTATTTGACTATATCTAGTTGATATATATGAAATCATCTGTGAGTCGTCTGTAAAAGGTCATGCTTTAAAAGCATTGGTAATTCTTTTAATTATTTAATTTCCCTTGAATGCTAGGTGAGGGGCATAGGGCCAGGCCTACACTTCAAATTCTCAGGCAAATTCTAGCCAAGATATAATTAAAAGTTTTACACTTATTTTGTTTCATGTAAATGAATGCCTCACATTTCACCCCTTCCTCCAAGGTGGGAAAGAAAGTCATTTCACATGGAGTTCCTGAGAAAATGGAGGAAAATGTGCAAATAAAACATTTTTTAAAAACCTACAAAAGATGACAGTTTGTTTGGAAACTGAGCTTTAGCTAATATAGTTATGTAAACTTCTTGGAGCCAATCTTTTCTCAAAAATTTAAGTGCATGTAATTCTTTTGCAAAGAAGGTAACATTTTTTCCCACATTCAAGGTTCTGGTATAAAACATGCAAACATGTGGCTTTGTTAACAGGTTATTTGTAAACGTCTTCTAATACACACTGTTTGAGGTTGAACTTCACTCTGCCCTCACACTTCTTTCCTATTTATCTTGTCATTGTCACCCATTCCATCTGAGTTCATCTTTACAGTGGCTGCTTGGCTCATAGATTATTAGTTCTTTCCTGTACACATCCAAGCTAACACAATATAATGCAACTGTCTTCTGCAATTCAAACTTTGGGTTAGGCTCAAGTTAACACACAGAAAGCACTTAGTACAGGACCTGATATATACTGAGAACTCAGATACCATTATTCTTTTAAAAATGAGAATATACGTTTGAATACTACAATACATAAGAATGCTACAACTTCTGCCAAAAACAGTCTTTTTTGATCCATTTGCAACTTTTTGCTTTTACCTCAACTAGAAGCAAGGACAGAATCCTCATTACTTGTGGATTCTGTATTTGCAAACTCACCTACTTGTTAAAGTTTATTTGTAACCCCAAATCAATACTAGCAGTGCTTTCACAGTCATTCACAAACAGGTGCAGAATGGAGAAAACTTTGAGTTGTCTGACAAGAACATTCCCAGCTGAGGTCAAAGCAGGTGACACTGTGCCTTCTTATCGCAGCTCTCCTACTATAAACAAGGATCCTTTTCTCAGTGACATATTTATATTTGCATTTTTCTCTTTTGTGATTTTTGTTGGTGTTTAAAATAACCCCCAAGCACAGCTTGAAGTACTTTCTAGTGTTTCTAGAATAACAAGGCTGCCACATTCCTTACAAAGAAAATATGTTGTTAAACAAACTTCATTCAGGTACATATTATAATGTGGTTATGAGCTTAATGTTAATGAATCAACAATATATATCAAATAATGTGTCTTTAAATAGAAACAAACATCCAACACAAAGTTATGTATTGATTGATTCATGAAAATGTAACCCTGTGTTTCCCCTAGGAGCAAATGGTTCAGTATTTGCTAATTTACTTTTCACAACAATTTTATACAACATAACTATCACAAATAACTAGAGGTGACCGTGGTGAAAAGGAAGAATGTGTTTGAAAATGGTTATGTTATTTGATATTTTCTGAGGAAAAGTGCAAATAAATATTTGGAATAGTAGGTCACAGGATCATAATGAGAAAGATTTTGATTGCCATACATAATGTTAGAGTTTTTTTTTTTTTTCTTTTGACACCTGGAAAAGTAATTTAATGTTTTTGTTTAGGAAATTATCTAGAACCGACCACACTCCCCCACCACCCCACAACAAAGGAACAAAACCATGTGAGAAGCATGCTTCCAGGTCTTCATGCAAGAAAAAGAAGTCCCAGGAATGGGAGAAATCAGAAATGCCAAGTTGAATCAAAGTTCATTTGGAAGGGAGCAGAGCTCAGAGGCTGAGAAGTACTGAATCTTTCAAGAAGCTGGATAGTCAAAATGAGAATCTAAATGGATGGTAGACAGAAATCCTACCAGTTGTGGAGGTAAACAAAATGAAATAATCCAAATGAAACACAGACCTAAAGTTTCAAAAGTGAGGAATCTTCGTTATATGAAGAACTACAAATATCTTCTGGGATTGGGGAGCTCCTTAAAAAGGAAAAGCTGGGCTGCATGGTATAAATATCAATATACAGCATAATGTAGCGTAAGACTTCTGGATATTTCCCTATGGTGCCATAATATTTACTTATGTAGCTCTCCATCAGGTGGAAACTTTTTATTTTTTATTTATTTAATTTTTTTTTTTTTTTTTTTTTTTTTTTTGAGACGGAGTCTTGCACTGTCGCCAGGCTGGAGTGCAATGGCACGATCTGCTAACTGCGACCTCCGCCTCCTGGGTTCAAGCGATTCCGCTGCCTCAGCCTCGTGAGAAGCTGGAACGGCAGGCAAAACCACTAATCTAACCGTTATTTTTGTGCTGTACGCTAGAACTCGTTAACCCACAGTTCGGTACTAGGAATCAAAGAGGTATGTGTTGAATAAATCAATGAGCTGCTTCTCTACTAATCCTTCAGCTAAATCCCACCCACTCATTACCTTCCTCCCGCCCCCACCACCACAACCATTCTCAGCCTTTGTGAGAAATTGACACAAACATGGTGGTAAATCTTCTGTGTTTGCAGATGCTATGGGAAAATAATTAAATCTTGTTACTATATGTGATCACTGCAGTCTCCTCACGAAGAGAAAAACAAAGCAATTGCTTTGTTTCATGCCCATACTCAAGCCAAGTTCTGTACACTGGACATTAGCAAGAAAAGCCTCACTTTGAGGAGAATGCTATTTATGTAATTATCACAAAATTGGAGTTTTGAAGTTGTAAAAACTGCCTATTCACGTTGTACAGACTTTCTGACAAACCATACATGTGCTGAAATCAAATAATAATAGCCTAATCATTTTTCTCACAAAATAAAAAGCCTGTCACAAAGAATCGTGAGACATTTGGCTATACTACAAATAATGAAGATATTAGTGATAATAATGCGTTTTCACAAGGCAACCAGTTGTTCAATTACTAAAGGCTTCACACGCAAAACTAATTACATATTTTGTGAAAGGTCTTTAATGTCATCAACTTCTTTTTAAGAGCTTGGTCTCTAAATTTTTAATAAAAATATAACAATGGTTAAATTTTATGTGGCATTATTTAAAACTCACAATGAAAAATTATAACATTTAGAAATAATTCTAAAAATATGTGTTACTCCGAACAAAACTTGAGCTTTATCAGAAAGATCAGAAAATTTTAAAAGTTATTTATTCATTTCACATTTTCAGATGTCATCCAGTCTCAATTTTAGAATTGCAATCTAAATATACTAGAGAAAAAGGAAACAAAAGAAAATGCTTCCATTAAATTTGGCATACCTATTAAAACGGGAAAAAAAAAAAAAAAACCTTTCAATGTGAACACTCTTTCTCTCGAGTTGTATGGTGATAAGCATACAACACAGGTGATCCTGTGTTAATTTATAGTTGCACAAGAAGTTCCTATAAGAGATAGTCCATTTTCTCATGGAGCTAAGGGACTAATGGCTCCTTGAGGCATCTAAACACAAAATTGAAACATTCTGAAGTGCCCTGTAACTGGTCCACTGAGGAGGCTGAAAAGAACAATGAAGTGTGTCTTGAAGGATAAGTAGGAGCTCCTCTGGTGAAATAGAGAACATTCCTGGCAAGAGAAAGTTCAAGCAGAAAAGGGAAGTGTGAAGAATACCACCTCCGCTTAGCAATATGCTGGGAGCTAGACAGAGAACAGACGTTAGACGCAAATCTTAAAAGAAAGCACAGCATCAAAATAGGAAGGGTCTAGTTTGTCATGCTGAATTTTGAATTTTTTTTCTGTAATCTATGAGAAGTCATCAGAAATTCCTTATGGTGGGCATCTCATTATCAGGCTTGTCTTCTGGAGAAGGTAAAATGTAATACCATTAACCTTAGTGTGTCATACTGGTGGTATTTTGATCAAAGGGAAGGCTAGACTCTACCTTTTAGGATTACCCTTTGTTTACTGCCAGGTTCCTACGGTGTGAATATTATTTGCTGAACAACCCATCTGAATCTTTCCCTGTTACCACTGTGAATAAGGTTTTATCCTATTACCCTCTCCTTGTAATAAACAGATCTGATTTCTAACTAATCACTGATCTAAAATATTTTCAATACTATGCAAACTCCAGTTTTGGCACTTTAGTACCTCAATTCTCCTATCATCCAATATTATTCTCTTCTGTTCTAGAAATTATTTTATTATAACTTATGGTGAATTTTTAATGAACTTTATAGAAATATTTGAATTATAAAGAGAAATATAATAAGAAAATCACTCTTAATTAAGAGAAATACCAACCAAATAACATGGGAACTACAGTGTGAGGGATTCTTGGCCAGAAGCCATTTCAAACCAGCTGAAATCACATGCTGGTGGCCACCTACAGAGGAAGGGCAATGCTGCTTATCCTACAGATGTCCTTGGAATTTGACAGCTTTAGTCCTGAAGGATGCTCCAATGTCAATCTTTCAGTATATCTTGAGTTGTAAAGCCCTGTTTACAAAGATTTAAGATCTGATAAATTTCAGTTCCTTGGATACATAGAATCACTGTGAAGATCTTCTTTGGCATTGGAAACAATCAGGATATTTACACACATATGCATTCTCATTCTGTAGAAGAGCTTCAAACGCAAGATGGAAAGCTTTTCATAAAAAATAAAGTTAACTCCTTCAAAACCATTGGAAGTTACTAAAATTTTGCTTCAGGTCACATGTCTGATTTAGTTGAAAAGAAGCATGCCAACATTCGCCGCACCACTGAATACTTTGAATCTGTTGCTCCCAATTGAAAAATTACTTGTGGTCAAGCCCATGTCTTGGCCATGAATACTTTTGCTGATTATTTTTTATTACATGCACTTCACAGTAAGACTTGTTAATGTTACAAGCAATTTTTAACAATTGCATCCTGTGATATTTTTATAATGTGTGTATTTATGCCTACTGCTCTGTGAACTGTTAAGCATTAAGCATTTTTAAGGACTATAACTTGTGGCTTTTTACTTACGTGTATTTATGCATATCACAGAGTTGTTAATGTTATAAGCATTTATAAGGACTTTAGGGCTATTTTTATAATTACTCAGAATCTAGATGTGTCTTGTCAGCTTCAAATAACTTTGTTTACACAAGTCCCATGGCAGTCTTGTATGTCTTTCTCAGGGAAGAATAGATTTTTTTTTTTTTTTTTCTGGGAGTGTGTATCTGAATGACAATGCTTTCAATAAGTGAATTAAACATTCAAAGACAATAAGTTATTTAATTCTATGTAACTTAAACTTATGAACATTAGATAGCTACGTTACACAAGATAGATTAGATATGTTCTTGCTCACAAGGAACTCAAAGTTTAAGAAATGGACATATACAAAATTAATTTGTAACCATGGAAAAAATGTTATGGTAGGGATACATAGTATAATGGGAAAGTAGAAAAGAGAATAATTCCAAAATAGTTCCTGATCTCTAAACACACTGTTTGCATTTTTCTGTAATTTCCTTAATGTTTATTTCTGCCTGAAATATTCCACCCTCTCTTAGTTCACTTATCAAACTGTTATTCACCCTTCAATATTTTTCTTTCACAATCCTTAAGAGATAAATTAGTCATTTTTTGTGTTCATTTTGAAAGTTATGCTGCAACAATAAACTCTTCAAGTCAAATGAACCCTGCAGGAGGCACTGAAATAGTTTGAATGTTTGTCTCCTCCAAATCTCATATCAAAATGTGATCCCCAGTGTTGGAGGTAGGGCTTGGTGGGGGGTGTTTGCATTATGGGTGCAGATCTCTTATGAATGGTTTCATGCCATTCTCACAGGATTGCATGAGTTCTCAGAGTTGTCAGAAGATCTGGCTATTAAAAAGAGCCCAACACCTCCCTGCTTTCTCTTTTCCTTCCTCTCCCACCGTGTGATACCTACTCCCCTTTGCCTTTACCATGAGTGGAAGCTCCTTGAGACTCTTACCAGAAGCTGATGCTGGTGTCGTGCTTCTTGTACAGCCTACAGAACCATGAGTCAAATAAACCTCTTTTCTTCGTAAATTACCCAGCCTCAGGTATTCCTTTATAGCAAAACAAAATGGACTGAGACATACACACACAAGAACTTTTGCTCCAGGGACTTGGGAACCAGGTAGATGGTGGCCTCACCATGATGCAAGTACACTACCTGGACAGTGTAGCCTTCTTGGTCAACATGTAGCCTATGATTTGGGGCTGAATTTTTTATGGTTGGTCTTTGGAAGAGTATTCTTTACTTTTACTCACAGCAGTTAACATAGTTCACTAGATAGTAACAGGAAATGGTATTATCCAGGAACATTTAAATGTGTGGAGCTTCTGGAAAGTAGATAAACAGCAGAAAGTTGGTTCTTACCTGGTAAAATCCAGCACTTTCAGCTACCCAGGTCACACTAAGAGATGATACCAATCTTGAAGGTATTGTGCTACAGAACTGTTATCAAAAATACTAATACTTGGGGAACTGAATTTAAGATATAATTTAGATTATTGGGACATGACTGACTTCAGGAACTAGATTATAAGTTAAATGACATTAAAAACAAAAATATTGAATGCCAAAGTATTTTAATCAATAACATCAAGTTCCTAAAGATATAACCTAATGTCAAAACAGATGTTAGGCATGAAAATGGAGGTTAAACCTATGACTTGGAAATGGCTAGGTGAGAAAACTTGCCTCTGCTATGGAGTCAGGAAAAATATAAGACCTAGAAATTTAACAAGCCATTGTAGCTTGCATCTCAATTTGCTTGCAGGAAGACACAACAGAGGTGTATAATTCTAAAAAAGAGATATATGTCAGCATATTAAATGGATTTGAAAATGGATAAAGCTAAATTCAAATTGCACTTTTCTTCTGATGGGTATGGTCTTATATTTGTAGACAACCTTATCTGAGATAGCTATATAAGTAATAGTGAAAGTAAAATTATATATATAGTGTTAATATACTTTGCAGTTCAACTAGTTCCTAGAACACTTCAAATGTGTAGTTCTAGAGGCAAGATAGGGGTCAAATGGTACCCGACTGCCAAGGTCTTTCTGGATGGGAAAAATAGCAAGGATCTCCACAGTGGACTGACAAGGTATTGTGTGGATGCTTCATATGTATAACTGATTGACATAGGCCTTAGATTTTAATTATTCCAATAACCAGTTATTACCAAACTGTAAGTGTCCATAATTTTTCCTCCACCGGTCCTGCCAGAAAATGCACATTAACTTTAATCCTAATGTCATTTCTCCTCAATTTAGTATTGTGTACAGATTATAGATTAACAATTCAGACTTGACTATTACGGTCCAAATATTTTTCTGTGGCAACTGGGAGTACATTTAACTTTTTTTGTGATTTTTGCCAATTACTAATTGCTTTCCTTTTCTTTACCTTGACCTAACTAGAGGCATAGCGATTTTTTCACAATGTATTCAACTGTGGTGTCTTCTCTTTGTGTAAACTATGTTCAATTCAAAAGATAATTACTTGAAGTCCACTAATTTACAAAATGACCCCAGTATTCATCCTTCATCTGCAATTCCTACTGCAGCAGCTCAGACTCTCCTCAATCACTAGGTACTGAGGCAGATAATGTGGCCGATTCTTCCGCCTGCAAATTCATGATATGTATGACTCCATGCTGACACTGAAGGCCTTGACACAGTGACAGACTTTTTCCACATCACTAAGGATTTTTCATGCAGTGTACTATTCCTTCCTATTCCTTGCAGGAAATGTCCTGCCATTTCAATTAGTGGGACAGGTGACACCTTGCTGACATTTCAGCAAACACCTAGGACAGTTGGAAACAGAATTAATCATGGTCTTTTAACTAAAACCAAGAATCTCATCTTGCCTCTAATTCATGAATCTAAATGAGCATCTTGAAACATAAACTTTCAAAAGACAGCGTTCCCTAAAGCATTTCTTACTTATATGCTTAGATTAACTGCAAAACATATTTCTGTTTTTGAAAAAGGTTTACTATATGGTCATTTTATCTGTTTAATGGATACTTGAAACCAAATGTTGATATATGAATATAAGCATTTATGTATATGTAAATACATTATATATACGTTATATATATACACACACAAACACACACTGTGTGTTTGTGTGTGTGTGTAAATTGCCTTAGCCCTGGTCACTAGGATCCCTCACACAGAGTAGCTTTTTAACTGATTTCTATTCAACCCATCTTGCCCAGTCCAGTCCTCACTCCTCTTCTCCACCCCATCCTCTTCATGACAGGTAGAGCTTTCTTTAAAAGTACAGATTATGTCAATCTGCTGCTTAAAGGCCTTTGATGGTTGCCTTTAGGACAAATCCTTAACTTGTTCAGTCCTCTGGATCCTCTCCAGCCTCGTATCACGTGACTTCCTCTCTCACTCTTGGCTCCACCTCATTAGCTGTTTTTAGGCAGCCCTCCTTATTCTCCCTTTTCTCAGGCACCATCCACATGCTATTTCCTATTCTAAATGTTCTCATCCCATTTCCATCCTCACTCCATGGATCTTTTACCCAAACAACTTCCTCTCAGGCTCAAGTTATTTTCTTTAGGGCTTTCATCCCTGACACTGTAACGCCTAAGGTTCTTGCCTAGACACATCAAAGAACTGGTGTGGTGGCTGACTGCGGTGAGGGTCAGAGACATGGACAGAGAGAGAGAAAAAGCTGTAGGCTTTATTGAGCAGAGTGAAAGTAAGGGAGGAGACCACCCCTCATATTGTCTTATGCCTAATTTCTGCCTCCAAAGAAAGAAGAAGAAAAAACTAAAAGGCAGAAATGAAATCCACAGGCAGACAGCCCAACACCACATCCTGGACCTGGTAGTTAAAGATCGAACCCTGACCCAATCGGTTATGTTATCTATAGATTACAGACATTGTATAAAAAAGCACTGTGAAAATCCCTGTCCTGTTTTGTTATGATCTAATTACCGGTGCATGCAGCCCCCTGTCACGTACCCCCTGCTTGCTCAATCGATCACGACCCTCTCACATGCACCCCCTTAGACTTGTGAGCCCTTAAAAGGTACGGGAATTGCTCACTCAGAGAGCTCAGCTCTCGAGACAGGAGTCTTGCTGACGCTCCTGGCCGAATAAACTCCTTCCTTCTTTAACTCAGTGTCTGAGGGGTTTTGGCTGTGGCTCTTCCTGCTACATTTCTTGGTTCCCTGACCGGGAAGCGAGGTGACCAGTGAATGGTTGAGGCAACCCCTTAGGCAGCTTAGGCCTGCCCTGTGGAACATCCCTGCAGGGGACTCCAGCCAGTTTGAGCGACGGTGGATCCTGAGAGCACTCCCGGGTAGACAATTGCCCCGGTGGAACACCTCCCCAGATCAGCGCCTGGCAGGCCTCCGTGGAGGATCAACATAGTGGCTGAACACCAGGAAGGAACTGGCACTTGGAGTCCGGACATCTGAAACTTGGTAATAGTCTTTGGAACTTGCCCACTCCATTTGAGTGGAAGCATGGCCTGATCACCCATGGTGTGCCTATACCAGCACTTTGGTTTTGGTTTTGACTTGGTTTAAATTGCTTGACAGGACTGGTCTTGGGAACTTGTCTACTGCATTTGAGACGAAGCATGACCTGATCACCCACAGTGTACCTGTAACGGCACTTTGGTTTTTGTTTTTTACTTGCCTTGGATTGCTTGATACTTTGGTTTTGGTTTTGACCTGGCTTGGATTTCTGGATACTCTGATTTTGGTTTTGATTCTGGTTTGGTGTAAACTGTAAAAGTGTGTGTGTGCCCTTTTTACCCATTCTTTGTTTTGTGGTGTGCATGTGGTGTGAGCGTGATGTTTTGTCTCGAGGAAACATGGGTCAGGCACAAAGTAAGCCCACCCCACTAGGAACTATGTTGAAAAATTTCACAAAGGGATTTAAGGGAAACTATGGAGTCACCATGACACCAGGAAAACTGAGAACTTTGTGTGAGATAGACTGGCCAGCAGTAGAGGTGGGTTGGCCACCAGAAGGAAGACTGGACAGGTCCCTTGTCTCAAAAGTATGGCACAGCGTAACCTGTAAGCCAGGGTACCCAGATCAGTTCCCATGTATATATTCTTGTTTACAGCTAGTTTTGGACCCCCAGCAGTGGTTAAGAGGACAGGCAGCAGCAGTACTAGTAGGAAGGGGACAGTTAGTTAAGAAAGGTCGTCACTCCACCCGCCGAGGGATGTAGTCACCAAAAGTCCTGTCCGACCCAACACCAGAAGAATCATGGCAGGAATTGGTACCAGCAATACCCCCTCCTTATCGAGAGGAAGGGCTCCCCACCCCTGAGCCCACAGCACCTCCACCTCCACCAGATAACCACACCCCTAGACCACCCAGAGTAGACAAAAGAAGAAGTGAAGCTGTGGGAGAAACTCCTCCCTTGGCAGCTCGCTTATGGCCCAAGACTGGAATCTAAATGCCCCTGAGAGAGCAGCGATATACTGGGGTAGATGAGGACGGACACATGGTGGAAAGGTGTGCCTTTGTGTATCAACCTTTCACCTCTGCTGACCTCCTCAATTGGAAAAATAATACTCTGCCTTACACTGAAAAACTCAAGCTTTAATTGACTTGCTCCAAACTATTATACAGACTCATAATCCTACTTGGGCTGATCGCCACCAGCTGCTCATGTACTTCTTTAATACAGATGAAAGGCGAAGGGTGCTCCAGTCAGCAACTAAGTGGCTAGGTGAGCACATCCCAGCCGATTACCAAAACCCCCAAGAATATATAAGAATTCAGTTGTCAGGAACAGACCCCCAGTGGGACCCAAATGAGGGACCAGACATGGAGAAGTTAAGATGGTGCCATGATGCATTAATAGAAGGTCTAAAGAAAGGGACTCAAAAGGCTATGAATGTAAATAAAGTCTCTGAGGTCATTCAAGGAAAAGAGGAGAGTTCAGCGCAATTCTATTAAAGACTGTGTGAGGCTTACGTAGGTATACTCCTTTTGATCCAGATAGCCCTGAAAATCAGCGCATGACTAACATGGCCTTAGTTAGTCAAAGCGTGGAAGATATCAGGAGAAAATTGCAGAAACAGGATGAGTTTGCAGGTATGAATACCTCACAGTTACTGGAAATAGCCAATCAAGCGTTTGTGAATAGAGATGCAACAAGCCACAGAGAAAGCCGTAAGGAAGGCGAACGCCAGGCTAGGCAAAACAATGACTTACTGGCTGCAGCCATTAGGGGAATTCCCCCAAAAGGAGAGAGAAAGGGGGCTTCCGGGAAGAATACCCAGTCTAATTGCCCATGCTTGAAACATAACCAATGCGTGTATTGTAAGGAAATAGGACACTGGAAAGATAAGTGTCCCTAACTGAAGGAAAAGTAAGGTGATTCAGAACAAAAGACCTCAGATAAAGATGAGGGAGCTTTGTTCAATCTGGCTGAAGGGTTACTGGACTGAAGGGGACAGGACTCAAGCGCCCCCAAGGAGCTCATGGTCAGGATTACAACTGGGGGCAAGGACATTAAGTTTTTGGTCGATTCTGGTGCTGAACATTCAGTAGTGACCACCCGGATTGCCCCCTTATCCAAGGAAACCATTGATATAATCAGAGCAACAGGAGTTTCCACTAAGCAGGCTTTCTATCTACCATGAACCTGCTCGGTCAGGGGACATGAGATAGTTCACCTGTTCTTGTACATGCCTGACTGTGCCTTGCCCTTGCTGGGGAGAGACTTGCTTAGCAAGCTGAGAGCCACTATCTCCTTTACTAAACAGGGCTCTTTAAAGCTAAAGTTACCAGGAACAGGAGTTATCATGGCCCTTACAGTCCCCTGGAAAGAAGAATGGAGACTTTTTCTAACCGAGTCAGGCCGAGAGATAAAACCAGTTGTAGCTAAGCAATGGGCCTGAGTATGGGCAGAGGATAATCCTCCGGGACTGCTGGTCAACCAAGTCCCCGTACTCATAGAAGTTAAGCCTGGGGCCTAACCAATTAGACAAAAGCAGTATTCGGTTCCCAGAGAAGCTCTCGAAGGAATCCAGGTTCATCTCAGGTGCTTGAAAGCCTATGGAATTATAGTTCCTTGCCAGTCTCCATGGAACACCCCCTTCCTGCCTGTCCCTAAGCCAGGGACCAAGGACTACCAACCAGTACAGGACTTGTGTTTGGTCAACTAAGCTATAGTGACTCTGCACCCAACAGTTCCTAACCCTTACACATTGTTAGGGCTGCTGCTGACTGAGGACAGCTGGTTTACCTGTCTGGACTTAAAAGATGTCTTCTTTAGCATCAGACTAGCTCCTGAGAGCCAGAAGCTATTTGCTTTTCAGTGGGAAGATCTGGAGTCAGATGTCACTACTCAGTACACTTGGACTTCCCCAAGGGTTCAAGAACTCCTCTACTTTGGGGAGGCCCTGGCTCGAGACCTGCAAAAGTTTCCTGCTAAAAACCTAGGCTGTGTCTTGCTCCTGTCCGTGGACAACCTTCTGCTGGGACACTCCACAGTAATCGGGTGCACGAAAGGGACAGATGCCCTGCTTCAGCACGTGGAGGATTGTGGGTATAAAGTGTCCAAGGAGAAAGCTCAGATCCGCAGACAGCAGGTACACTACCTGGGATTCACTATTCAGAAAGGGGAGCGCAGCCTGGGGTCAGAAAGAAAACAAGTCATCTGCAGCCTACCAGAACCTAAAACCAGAAGGCAAGTAAGGGAATTCCTAGGAGCTGTGGGGTTTTGCAGATTATGGATTCCAAACTTTGTAGTACTAGCCAAACCTTTGTACGGGGTTACAAAGGTGGGGTGACAGGGAGCCTTTTGAATGGGGGCCTCTACAACAGCAAGCCTTTTGTAAGTTAAAGGAAAAACTTATGTTGGCCCCAGCCCTAGGACTACCAGATTTGACAAAGCCCTTTACACTCTATGTGTCAGAAAGAAAAAAATGACAGTTGGAGTTTTAACCCCAGTGGCCTCTCTCTCAAAACAACTAGAAGGGGTTTCCAAAGACTGGCCACCACGTCTAAGGGCCCTGGCAGCAACAGCCCTGTTAGCACAAGAAGCAGATAAACTAACCCTTGGGCAAAACCTGAATATAAAGGGCCCCCATGCTGTGATAACTTTGATGAATACCAAAGGACATCATTGGCTAACAAATGCTGGATTAACCAAGTACCAAAGCTTTCTATGTGAAAATCCCTGCATAACTACCGAAGTCTGTAACACCCTAAATCCCGCCACCCTGCTCCCAGTATCAGAGAGTCTGGTCAAGCATAACTGTGTAGAGGTGTTGGACTCAGTTTATTCTAGCAGACCTGACCTTCGGGACCAGCCATGGGCATCAGTAGACTGGGAGTTATATGTGGATTGGAGCAGCTTCGCTAATCCACAAGGAGAAAGATGTGCAGGATATGCGGTGGTAACTTTGGATGCTGTCACTGAAGCCAAACCACTGCCACAGGGCACTTCAGCCCAGAAGGCTGAGCTCATTGCTTTAACTCGGGCTCTAGAACTCAGTGAAGTTAAGACTGTAAACATCTACACTGACTCTCAACATGCCTTTCTAACCCTCCAAATGCATGGAGCATTATAAAAGGAAAAGGGCCTGTTAAACTCTGGGGGAAAGGACATAAAATATTAACAAGAAATTCTACAATTATTAGAGGCCGTGTGGAAACCTCAGTGTAACGTAAATGGGGAGCCGAGCAAGAAGACACGAGACAGATGAGAACAAAGGTGGCCTTTATTGGGCTCGCAGATGAGGTTCACCGGTCCTCTAGGGGGAGGACCCAGGAAGTCGCACTCGGGGCTGGTATTGGGGGCCTTTTATAGGGTGAGGTAGGCGGGGTTTGTAGGTTTCAGTTTCTGAGGAATGACGTGCCCAGGAGCTTGCGCAGAGCGGGGGTTTTTTGGCCAGTGCGGGCTTTTTTTGCGCGCTGAGAGTCTTAGCAGAAAGTGAAGGGCAGGGAGTCCTAACAAAGGGCCTGCCACGCCAGGTGATACCGCCATGTTGGGTCAAGATTCCTGCCTAACACTCAGAAGGTGGCAGTCACGCACTGCAGGGGACACCAATGAGCTTCCACCTCAGTGGCCTCAGGAAACTCCCGAGTTGATTCAGAAGCTTGAAAAGCAGCATCTACCCCTTACCTGGCATCAGTAGCAGGCCCTTTACTCCCTCAAACACCTGACCTGATACCTACCTATTCTAAGGAAGAAAACCACTTCTTCCATGCAGAAGGGAGGCAAGTGATAAAAGGAGGATGGATCAGACGGCCAGATGGGAGGGTAGCTGTGCCGCAGTTGCTGGGAACACAATCGTATTGATCATGCACGAAACCACTTATCTAGGGCAAGAGTCACTTAAAAAATTGTTAGGCCAGTACTTGTGTGTCTCACACTTGTCAGTCCTTGCCAAAGCAGTAGCACAACGGTGCATTACTTGCCGACAGCACAATGCAAGGCAAGGCCCCACTGTTCCGCCCGGCATACAAGCTTATGGAGCGTCTCCTTTTGAGGATCTCAGGTGGATTTCACAGAAATGCCGAAATGTGGAGGTAACAAATATTTGCTGGTTCTTGTGTGTACTTACTCTGGGTGGGTGGAGGCTTATCTAACATGAACTGAAAAGGCCTACGAGGTAAACCGTGTGCTTCTCCGAGATCTTATTCCTAGGTTTGGACTGCCCTTGCAAATCAGCTCAGATAACAGGTTGGCGTTTGTGGCTGACTTGGTACAGAAGACAACAAAGGCAGTAGGAATCACCTGGATGCTATATGCTACCTACCGACCTCAGAGTTCTGGAAAGGTGGAGCGATTGAATCAGACTGTCAAAAGTAGTTTAGGGAAAGTATGTCAGGAAACAGGATTAAGGTGGATACAGGCCCTTCTTATGGTATTGTTTAAAATTAGATGCACTTCTTTTAAGAAAACAGGATACTCCCCTTATGAAATACTGTATCATAGGCCTCCTCCTGTACTACAAGGAGCTTCCAGGCACTCCCTGAGAGTTAGGTGACATTGAATTACAGCGACAGCTACAGGCTTTAGGAAAAATTACACAAACAATCTCAACTTGGGTAAATGAGAAGTGTCCCATGAGCTTATTCTCCCCGGTTCACCCTTTCTCTCCAGGTGATGGCGTGTGGATCAAGGACTGGAACGTAGCCCCTTTGTGACCACAGTGGAAAGGACCTCAGACCATCATCCTGACCACTCCAACGGCTGTAAAGGTAGAAGGAATCCCAGCCTGGATCCACCACAGCCGTGTGAAACCTGCAGCTGATGAAACCTGGGAGGCAACACCGAGCCTGGACAACCCCTGCAAAGTGACTCTGAGGAGGACGACAAGCCCTGTTCCAGTCACACCCAGAAGCTAACTGGTCTACGCATGGCCGAAGCACGCAGAGAATCACCGTAGGACTCATTTTCCTTATAATTTGGACTTGTATAATAAAAACTTCCACTGATTTTCCCGGCATAGAGGACTGCTCTCAGCGTATACATCAGATTACCAAGGTAGGGCAACAAATTAAAACAACCTTTCTGTTCTATAGTTACTCTGACTGCCTAGGAACTTTAAAAGGAATGTGCTTATATAATGACATGCAGTACAAGGCATGTAGCCCAGGAAACGACCGACCAGATGTGTGTTAAGACCCCTCTGAGCCTCCCATGTCCACAGTTTAGGAAATAAGATTAAAGACTAAAGACTGGTTGGGACTCATAAATGATACAAGTAAAGTATTAGCCAGAACTGAAGAAAAAGGGGTGCCCAAACACATAATATTGAAACGTGATGCCTGTGCCGTCATTAATAGCACTAAGTTAGGAAGGGGATGTGGCTCTTTTAGTTGGGAAAAAGGCTATATGACCGAAAATAAGTACATTTGTCATGAGTTAGGACTGTGTGGAAATGAATGTGGACACTGGTCTTGTGTCATTTGGGTCACTTGGATAAAAAATGAAAAGGATCCAGTCCACCTTCAGAAAGGAAAAAATGGCCCTTCCTACACTAAGGGACAATGTAACCCCTTAGAGCTAGTAATAACCAATCCCCTTGATCCTCGCTGGAAAAAAGGGGGTGTGCGACTTTAGGAATCGACAGGGCCGGACTGGATCCTCCAGTAAATATCTTGGTTCAAGAAGAAGTTTACAAACGCTCTCCTGAGCCGGTGTTTCAAACTTTCTATGATGAACTCAATGTGCAAGTACCAGAAATTCCAGGAAAAACAAGAAATTTGTTTTTGCAATTAGCCGAGCATGTAGCCCAGTCTCTCAATGTCACTTCATGTTATGTATGTGGAGGAACTGTAATGGGAGATCAATGACCATGAGAAGCCTGAGAATTAGTACCTACAGACCCAATGCCTGATGAATTCCTGGCTCAAAAGAATCACCCTGGTAATTTCTGGGTTCTAAAACCTCAATTATTGGACAATATTACATAGCTAGAGAAGGAAAAGAATTCACCCACCCCTTTGGACGACTTAGTTGTCTGAGACAGAAACTGTTTAATGGTACCACAAGATCAGTCACTTGGTGTTCAAATCAAACAGAGGAATCCATTTAGTAAATTCCCAAAGTTGCAAACCATGTGGACCCACCCGGAGTCCCACCGGGATTGGACAGCCCCCACTGGATTATACTGGATATGTGGGCATAGAGCTTACACCAAATTACCTGACCAGTGGGCAGGTAGTTGTGTTATTGGCACTGTTAAACCATCTTTCTTTCTACTGCCCATAAAAACAGGTGAACTCCTGGGCTTTCCTGTCTATGCTTCCAGCAAAAAGAGAAGCATAGTTATAGGAAATTGGAAAGATGATGAATGGCCCCCTGAGAGAATCATACAATATTATGGGCCTGCTACTTGGGCACAAGATGGCTCGTGGGGATACCAGACCCCCATTTACATGATCAACCGAATCGTATGGTTACAAGCTGTCTTAGAAATAATCACTAATAAAACTGGCAGAGTCTTGACTATTCTGGCCCAGCAAGAAACTCAGATGAGAAATGCTATCTATCAAAATATATTGGCTCTCAATTACTTGCTAGCAGCTGAAGGAGGGGTCTGTGGGAAATTTAACCTCATTAATTGCTGTCTACACATAGATGATCAAGGACAAGTAGTTGAAGACATAGAGATAGGACAAAACTGGCACACATCCCCATGCAAGTGTGGCATGGATTTGATCATGGGGCCATGTTTGGAAAATGGTTCCCAGCATTAGGAGGATTTAAAACCCTTATAATAGGAGTTATAATGATAGGAACCTACTTACTGCTGCCTTGTTTGCTACCTGTGCTTCTTCAAATGATAAAAAAGCTTCATTGCTACCTTAGTTCACCAAAATGCTTCAGCACAAGTGTACTATATGAATCACTATTGATCTGTCTTGCAAGAAGACATGAGTAGTGAGAATGAAAGTGAGAACTCCCACTACTGAGTGAGATTCTCAAAGTAGGGGGAATAAGGGAGGAGACCACCCCTCACATTGTCTTATGCCTAATTTCTGCCTCCAAAGAAACAGGTAAAAACTGAAAGGCAGAAATGAAATCCACAAGCAGACGGCCCAGCACCACACCCTGGGCCTGGTAGTTAAAGATCGAACCCTGACCTAATCAGTTATGTTATCTATAGATTATGGACATTGTATAAAAAAGCACTGTGAAAATCCCTGTCCTGTTTTGTTACAATCTAATTACCGGTGCATGCAGCCCCCAGTCACGTACCCCCTGCTTGCTCAATCGATCACAAACCTCTCACATGCACCGTCTTAGAGTTGTGAGCCCTTAAAACAGACAGGAATTGCTCACTTGAGGAGCTCAGCTCTTGAGACAGGAGTCTTGCCAATGCTCCTGGCTGAATAAACTCCTTCCTTCTTTAACTGGGCGTCTGAGGGGTTTTGGCTGTGGCTCTTCCGGATACAAAAGTACAAAGCTTCCACGGCATGGAAGGGTCCCGAATGGGTAGCCACTGCTAGTTTGGGTATTCCCCTGTTAAACTTTTTAAGGCGGGAGATACGTGAAGTGGGAAGCTTGTTACAGGAGCAAGAAACAAAGGCAGTAGATTATTTTGTGACGTGTCTTAGATTGGAGGAAGACGGGAATTGCAGCTTAGGTTTTATCTACTTTATGACCTGGCGGCAGCATGGCAAAGAAGACAGGATCTTACACGACTTTACAAAGTATGTTCACAAGCAATTGGAATTGGGAGTATAGATAAGGTTTGCTGGTCACAGAAAAACGGGCAGTTACCATTCCTTTTACTTTTGTTTCAGGGGAGAGGGAAGGGAGAGAGGGAGAGAGGACACAGGGAAACTTACAGCAAAATTTTCGCTGTTTATAGCTTTCTTGGGGAAGAAAACACATGCACAAATCCTGGTGTTAGGAATATCTTAAGCATCTATCTTAAATATTATTCATCCAGGACCGAAGGAAGTCCTGATGCAGGAAATGAGTGAGTTTCACGGCTTTCTGAGCCCCTACTTGACCCAGGAAACCCAGCTGGCACCTCCTCTCAACACTATAGGCTAAGTTAGATCTCTCCCATGTTAGTCCATTTTATATCACTATAAAGGAATACCTGAAGGTGGATAATTCATAAAGAAAAGGTGCTTATGTATCTCACAGTTCTGCAGGCCATAGAAGCATGGCACCAGTATCTGCTCTGGTCAGGACTTCAGGAAGTTTTTAATCTTGGTGGAAGGGGAGCAAATATCACACCGTGAGAGAGGAAAGGAGAAAGAGAAGAGAGGAGGTACCAGGATCTTTTTAACAGATCTCGTGGGAACTAATAGAGCAAAACTCATTTCCACAAGGACAGCACCAAGCCATTCATGAGGGATCCGCTCCTGTGATCTGAACGCCTCCCACCAGGCCCCACCTACAACACTGGGGATCCATTTTTAACCTAAGATGTGTAGAGGACAAATATCCAGATGATATCACCTCCACGATAGCACTTCGTATTTCTCCAGCAAAACCTTTGTCACACTATACGGTAATTTCCTTAACAAAGGAGTCACATACATGGTAGGTCTCTACTATTTAGCATGATGTCTATATTTGTAGTTGTAGAAGCAATAATAAAAAAAGGCAATTATGGAAAAATATTTAGGATGACAAATAAGCACAATTTAAATGATTAGATATTAAAGAAAGAAAATCCTTTGACTTGTATAGATTTATACCAGACAAAAGGATTTTGAATTTCTATTAATTTGATGTTTAATGGGGAATTTATAACACTAGTATGCATATATTTATAGAACTATTACATTATTTTTAAACGTATTTTATATATTTCTGCTCTAGATCTTTTACAATTTTGTACTATTAAAACTTTACTCATATTTATTGTAAAATTTTACTTTTAATAGTCAAAGACTTAGTAGAATCTATTTCAATGTTTTCATGAGTCGTTTCTTATGTCTACACATCATTGTTTAAGGAAACTCAGTCTGGAAAATATATTGGAGAATGATCAGAAACAGACTGTCAAAAGCTGCTTATCAGGATTATTGGTGAATTATGTCTTTCAGTTTTGAGTTACAAGTCTCAAGCTGCAACTAACCCAACTAAGTAATATCACTTTCTTTAATTGAAGATGATCTAACTTTTAAGTCTGAATGGTTCTTAGGATTTATGTAATGCCACTGAAGGGATGGATACTCATCCATGCTGGACCATGGTAGCGTTTGTTGAAATGTATGTTACCCTGTATGGACTTAAGTGTCTACCACTAAGATCACAGTATCATTGTCTTTCACTCCCAAACTTAAGTACTTTCTAAGTACTGTGTGCTTCCAGCAGTTTGGAGCTTCTTTTAGGGTGACAAAAAAATTTTTGATGTTTTTGCTTGACACGAAAGTAAACTATGAGGCTATTTTAGGTCACTACTGCTTCAAAATGGCCTTCCATCCTTCCAAGCCTGTGCTGCCCTGCCTTTCCCAGTACAGAGTGAGATCTTACCACTTTTCAAGCCTGGCTAAACACTGGGACAACAAATCACCTGTTCCCAAATCTCTAACATCTTACTCTAGGACCCCTTGAATCCTGCAAATGAGAGCCACTAAGATAACCTGCTTTTGAATCCTATCTGATTCTCCACCCCCCTGCACCCTAACCTAGTCCATCAACTGTTTCTGCTATGAACATAAGAGTATTTCCAGTTGTACATTCTTCCAGCCCATACTCCTTCCACTTAGAACTTTTTGAATTTCAAAAAATCCAAAATTTTTATCCTATCATTTTTATATTCTGCTATAGCAAACCTCCCTTGAGCTAAGAGATATTCACGTGCTGCGGCCCAGATGAAAGAGGCACCAAAATAACAAAATACTAGATAAAAAATAAAACAGTCCTGGCGCCGTGGCACCCACCTATAATCTCAGCACTTTGGGAGGCCAAGGCGGGCGGATCACCTGAGGTCTGGAGTTTGAGACCAGCCTGGCCAACATAGTGAAACCGTGTCTCTACTAAAAATACAAAAAACAAAAAACAAAAAAAACTAGCTAGGAGTGGTGACGGGTGCCTGTAATCCCAGCTGCTTGGGAGGCTGAGGCAGGAGAATCGCTTGAACCCAGGAGGCGGAGGTTGCAGTGAGCTGAGATTGTGCCATTGCACTCCAACCTGGGCAACAGAGTGAGACTTCATCTCAAAAAAAAAAAAAAAATTAAAAAAAGTTCACTATTAAAAAAATATTCTAATATATATGGACAGGAAAAACTTATACTATAGCTCTCCTTTCCCTTGCTATTGGGATATTCTATCTTGTAGTAGCACAGCTTCTAGTAGTCTAAACCTAGGTTATTTACAGATGCAACCAGAAGTCCCATTTAGTTTAGTTCACAGGACTCTAAAAACAACATAATATGCTATATACACCCCGCTCGTAAGGGAGACCATTAAACACATTCCAGCTGTTTTGCCTCCAATGCATTTCCAAAACAAGAAAACCTTCCATTTAGGTTTTTGTAAGGTTTTCCATGTTTGATTAATTTCAAAGACATTTGTCAGAAAACTTGAGACTGAATATAAGACATTTTATTCAAACCACAATCTTCTTAGAAGGCTGAGTGGGGTTTCTTAGGGAGAGCACAGTTCAACTGAAAATTCCATTTGCCTTTTTATATTTTGTTTTTATTTTTTATTTCTATAGGTTTTTGGAGAACAGGTAGAATTTGGTTACATGAGTAAGTTCTTTAGTGGTTATTTTTGGGATTTTGGTGCACCCTTTACAGGAGCAGTATACACTGAACCCAATTTGTAGCCTTTTATCCCTCACCCCCCTCCCACCTTTTCCTCTGAGTCCTCAAAGTCCACTGTATCATTCTTACATCTTTGTGTCCACATAGCTTAGCTCCCACTTATGACAACACAGGTTTAGTTTTCCATTCCTGAGTTACTTGATTTAGAATAGCAGTGTCCAATTCCATCCAGATTGCTGTGGATGCCATTAATTCCTTCCTTTTCATGGCTGAGTAGTATTCATATATACACACACACACACACATACATATACACATATATATACACATATATACATACATATACATGTATACATATATATACACACACACACCAGTTTATTCACTTGTTGACTGATGGGAATTTGGGCTGGTTCCGTATTTTTGCAATTGTGAATTGTGCTGCTATAAACATGCATGTGCAAGTATTTTTTGTATAATGACTTCTTTTCTTCTGGATACTCAGTAGTGGGATTGCTGGATCAAATGGTAGTTCTACTTTTAGTTCTTTAAGGAATCTCCACACTTTTTTCCATAGTGGTTATATTAGTTTACATTCCCCACCAGCAGTGAAGAAGTGTTTCCTTCTAATCACATCCACGCCAATATCTATTATTGTTTGACTTTTTGGTTATGGCCATTCTTGCAGGAGTAAGGTTACTACCTTGTGGTTTTGATTTGCATTTCCCTGATCATGACAGATGTTGAGCATTGTTTTCATATGTTTGTTGGCCGTTAGTATATCTTCTTTTGAGAATTGTCTATTCATGTTCTTAGCCCATTTTTCAATGGAATTGTTTTTTTCTTGCTAATTTGTTTGATTTCCTTGTAGATTCTGGATAATAGTCCTTTGTAAGATGTATAGATTATAAAGATTTTCTCCCACTCTGTGGGTTGTCTGTTGACCATTCCTTTTGCTGTGCAAAAGCTCTGTAGTTTTATTAAGTTCCAACTATTATCTTTGTTTTTATTGCATTTGCTTTGGATTCTTGGTCATGAAATCCTTGCCTAAGCCAATGTCTAGAGGGTTTTTCCAAAGTTATCTTCTAGAATTGTTATAGTTCCAGATCTTAGATTTAAGCCCTTGATCCATCTTGAAATGATTTTTGTATAAGGTGAGAGATGAGGATCCAGTTTCATTCCCCTACATATGGCTTGCCAATTATCCCAACACCAGTTGTTGAATAGGGTATCCTTTGCTCCCTTTATGTTTTTGTTTGCTTTAAGATGAGTTGGCTGTAAGTATTGGATTTATTTTTGGGTTCTCTATTCAGTTCCATTCGTCTATATGCCTATTTTTATACCAGTACTATGCTGTTTTGGTGACTATGGCCTTGTAGTATAGTTTGAAATCAGGTAATGCGATGCCTTCAGATTTGTTCTCTTTGCTTAGTCATACTTTGGCTACATGAGCTCTTTTTTGGTTTCATATGAATTTTAGGATTGTTTTTTCTAGTTCTATGATGAACAATGGTGGTATTTTGATGGAAATTGTGTTGAATTTGTAGATTGCTTTTGGCAGTATGGTCATTTTCATAATATTGGGTCTACCCATCCATGAGCATGGAATGTGTTAACATTTGTTTGTGTCATCTATGTTCTTTCAGCAGTGTTTTGTAGTTTTCCTTGTAGAGATCTTTCACCTCCTTGGTTGGGTATCTTCCCAAGTATATATATATATTTTTGCAGCTATTGTAAAAGGGGTTGAGTTCTTGATTTGATTCTCAGCTTGGTTGCTATTGGTGTATAGAAGAGCTACTGCTTTGTATACATTAATTTTGTAACCAGAAACTAAATTTATCAGTTCCAGGAGCTTTTTGGGGGAGTCTTTAGGGTTTTCTAGGTATACTACCATATCATAAAGAAAACCCACTTTCTCATACATAGAAAAGATTTGTGTGATGCAGAGAAGTTTATCATCCATTTGCCTTTTCACTTAATATTTTCTGAATCTGGTTCTTTTGATCTATAATGAGATGTTGGGAAACTTCTCTGCATCACACAAATCTTTTCTATGTATAAGAAAGTGGACTTTTAAACCTTCTATGAAATGCTTTTCAACCTCAGGAGCAACTATATATAAAACTATACCATCTTCCCGCTTAACACATTGAAAGAATATAACAAAACAATTCTCTCCTGATTCTGAGAACATATGTTTACTAGCATATGGTTAATAAACTTAGTTCAAAGAATTCCCTGATTACTTCATATTTATGTAACATTTTACTGAACATGTTTTTATGGATCTGTTTTAATTTTGTTTTAGATGCAGTTCTATTCTTTAAAAACATCTAATTTTTCTGTGAAAATAAGAACTCATGCATGCAGAAAACTGGAAAAATGAAAAAATCATATAAAGAATTGGCTATTTTTCCGCTAAATAGAGAACACCTTTATTAATACATGCTTTTTTTTAGAAATTATTTTATTGATTACATCTATATTTTTATATTGATTTTGAAATTGTATCAGAATAATGAATACAGTTAAATTCTTTCATTAAAATTTTTATAGTCTAAACGTTTGTGTCCCCCTGGTCAAATTTACATGTTCAAGTCCTAACCCACAATGTGATGAAATTAGGAGGTAGGACATTTGAGAGGTCATTAGCGCACAAGGGCTTTTTCTTTAATATTTATGGGATACATGATGATATGGGAGGGGGGCAGGGAAGCGCTGGGTAGAGAAAGGCAAGTCCCTGGCTAGGGTTTCACCCCGGGGCCTGTGCCTATGGACCTAGGTGAGGACAGGCATTCCTGCCTTCGCGCCCAAACGTTGCATTTTCCAAGACCACCCCGGCCTGCCACGCCCCCACCCTGGACCTGTTAAAACCCAAGACCTTAGCGGGCCGACACACAAGTGGCTGGATAAGAGGAGCAGATCGGTGGAAGAAGATACAAGCAGCTGGACCTCCAGAGAAACAGATTGGTTGAAGAGGAAAAGAGCGCTGGACATGGAGAGGAGTGGATGGGTAAAGGAAGATACAAGAGGCTGGACCTGGAGAGGACCTGGGGAGCACACCCACAGGCACCGGCACAGAAGCAGGCCGTTGACTGGCAGAAGGACATGGAGTTTGGACAGGGTGGTTGGAGGACAGCCTGGCCGCTGCGGCCTGACTTCAGGGGAAAACCATTTCCCTTCTGACTCCCCTAATCGCCGAGAGCTACTTCCACTCAATAAAACCTTGCATTCATTCTCCAAGCCCACGTGTGATCCGGTCTTTCTGGCACACCAAGGCAAGAACCTGAGATACAGACAGCCCTCTGTCTTTGTGACAAGGTAGAGGGTCTAAATGAGCTGGTTAATACAAGCTGCCTGTAGACAGCAAACTAAAAGAGCACCCTGTAACACACCCACGTGGGCTTCAGGAGCTGTAAACATCCACCACTAGATGCTGCCTTAGGGTCGGACCCCCACAACCTGCCTGTCTGTATGCTCCCCTAGAGGTCTGAGCAGCAGGGCCCTGAAGAGGCGAGCCACTCCCCCTGTCACACACCCTGCGAGGGGGACAAGGGAACCTTTTCTATTTCAATGAGATATTTTGATACAGGTATTCAAGGCATAATAATCACATCATGGAAAATGAGGTATCCAACTCCTCAAACACCCTTTGTTTTATAAACATCCAGTTATATTCTTTTAGTTATTTTTAAATGTATTTTGACTAGAGTCACGGGGTTGTACTATCAAATACCAGGTGGTTTTCTTTTTTCTTTTTTTTTTTTTTGATTTTTTGTTTTGTTTTTGTTTTTTCTGAGATGGAGCCTGGCTCTGTCGCCCAGGCTGGAATGCAGTGGTGCGATTTCGGTTCATTGCAACCTCCTCCTCCCAGGTTCAAGCAATTCTCATGCCTCACCTCCCGAGTAGCTGGGACTACAGGTGCACATCACCATGCCAGACTAATTTTTTGTAGTTTTAGTGGAGACAGGGTTTTACCATGTTTGCCAGGCTGCTCTCAAACTCCCAACCTCAAGTGATCTGCCCACCTTGGCATCTCAAAGTGCTGCAAGTGTGAGCCACCACGTCCAGCCTGTACCCATTTCTTATCTTTTATAAAGGATTAGTATCTTTATAAAAGAGGCATGAGAGAGACTCCTCACCTCCTCCACCATGTGAAGACACAGCCAGAAAATGCTGTTGTGAAGCAGAAAGCCAGCCCTCATTAAACACCAGTAATTCAGTGTGAGACTGCCCAGCCCCTAGAACTGCTAGAAATAAGTTTGTCCTTTACAAACAACCCGGTCTATGGTATTTTGCTATAGCAGCCCAAATAAACTAAGACTATATCCTTATATATAGGATATAAACATATCCTATAATGATTGGTTAGCTATCTGCTTTCCATAATTTAACTATTTTTCCATTGATAGACATTTTTGTTATTTCCTTTAAGTTTCAACTCTGGCATAAACCCCAGTCAGCATTTTGGATGATTATTATCTATCTAGAAGTGGAATTACTATGCCATAGTAATTCCATAGTAATCACTCCTGAGAATGTGGCCGAATGCGTGTAATTAAAGGTGGCCCACAGCCCTCCCCAGAAGGCTACAAGCATAGAGTGTCTTGAATCTGTGGCACCTCTAGTGGGTAGGTAGAGGTCTTGAACCTAGAAGCTTGTGGTCATTAGCGCAGCTATAATTTCCCCTTTCCCGCCTGATAATTATTTAATGTTTTTCATTTTCACCATTTTTTGCTCAATAGTTACAACTTTTTGAAGCTTTGTTTTAGAATATATTATTTAATAGTTTATAGATATTACTCAAGGTTACACTCTGTCCATTGCATTTTAGAAATTTAATACATACTAAGCTCTCTCACATCTAGGTGAGATTCATTTCTTAAAAATATATGGATACTTGAAACATTTCATTGTTTTTGGATAGTATAAAAATGGATTCAACATTAAGACTAAAACTCTTTATCTCAGTCTTGGTTAGAAATGATACTTAAGTGCAATAGACAGAAAACTCAAAATAACAGTTAAACAACATGAGGATTTTCTTCTCTCTCATAAAACAAATCTAAAGGTAGTTAATCAAGATCAAACCTGGTAACTCCATTGTCATCAGCCACCCCAATTTCTTCATTTTCTCTGCTATGCTAGTCCTTGGCTCTTATCAACATGACCTCCTGGTCTGAGACCGCTACTGAATTTCCAGCTATATGTCTGTGTTCTAGATAGTTCTAGATAGCTAGAAGGAGCAAGAGGAAATGGCAAACAAGTCCTATCACCTAACTGAGCCAGATGCCTTGTGGAATCTTCCCACAACACTGCCTTTAGGGAGTCCCACACTACTTCATGTACATCTCTCTAGTCAGAACCCAGTTCTGTATTCACACCAACTGCAACACAGGCTGAGAAACATAATATCCTAGCTGGGTTTGACATCAAAGTGAATAGATAAACTATCAAGGTTATATTACCAACAACAACAACAAAAAGCTGTAAGGAAGGGGAAAATAAATCATACTTACTGGGCTACTGAAAATTTTCACGTTGTTGGGGTGTTTTAATCTTTCAAAAAAAGATCACAGGGCCTCAATAAAATTATCTAACTGGTCTCTGCTGTATATTAAATGAATTCTGTTTTCCTAAATTTTCGATTAATTTTTCTTCAAATTACAAAATATCTCCTTACTTCCTTTTGTGATTATCTTTATTACAAATTTAAAAATTCATGACCACTGTATTTTCATAAGACACTTTAATGTATTGACTTTCCCTTAAATTCAACTTTGTGTGAAATTAATATGGTCAACCTGACTTTATTCTTATTGCTTAATAAATTATTGCCTAATCTTTAATTTTTAACTTTATATCAGTAATTTTGCTGCCCAGGTATCTCATAAATAATTGAACTTTATTTTTAATTGAATATCCTTAACTTAATGTAAAACTTCGAACCATTTGAATTCGCTCTCATAAGAGTTGTGGCTGGTTTTCTGTTCCCCTGTTTTATGTCTTCAGGGTTTCATGCTTCTCACTTTGCTCATTCTTTGTTGCATATGTTATTAACCTCAATAAACTATGCTTCGTTTGTGTCTACCTTTTCAGTGATTTTGTGGTTTTAATTTACTAAGATGTTTTACAAAGTCACATATTTAACATGCATTAATTATATTCAAGTAGATATCAGTATGTTTCTATTTTTTAGATAAAAATTGTAGCACTTTATATATCTCTGCTCAACTATTCTATTCAAAGTATTTTATACCATAAAGAGTTGTATGTAAAGAAAAAATGTTTTGATAATTGATTTTCTTAGTTCTGTAATTAGATAGTGGTATACTTTGAGCTCTTCCACATGAGAAAATTTTCTGCTGCTTTCCCACATGGATGATTGTTCAGTTACAGAAAATCCTTGCTTAATTCTATTTTCCCTTTTAAAATATCTAGATAACTTACTACATTGTTTTCTCAAGTTTAATATCACAAACCAAGTAAGAAGCCAGTCTAACAATTGTTTTTGATCATTTGATTTTTATACTGACTATTGCCTGCGTTAAGTTTTTCTTTCTTCTTTTGGATTCCTGTATTAGAGTTTGCATCATTTTGCTGCACATTTGTGTATTCCGGAAGTTCGATTTTCTATCAATTCTAATATGCCTTTTAATTCTACTATAGCATTTCTAGTTTCCTTTAGCCATCCATCCTTAGGAAACAGACATATTCAGATATAAGAATGTCATTCATCAGTGATCTAAACAAATTTAGGTTGTTTTATCTTCATTTATTATATGCTTGTTTTGAGCAACTAGACTCTAGTTTTCATGTTCTTTGCGTTATCATTTCCGATTTTTTCTTCTTCTATCATATATTTTAAAAGCTACTCTAGAGCATCTCATTGAAATTGTGATGACTTTCCCTGTTGGGATTGCAAAATGTTATAATTACTAGAAATTATTTCAAACTTGTATTATATCCTAAAAGAATGTAAAATAACTAATCTGGATGTTTCAATAATATTTACGTAATTTGAACTTCATAAAATTAAAAGAACTAAAATAAGTATAAATATAAAACCATATTTTTATCAAATATCATATAGGTTATTTTTTCACGTTAATTTTCATGGTCCATTTCAAAGTAGTTTTATTTGCTAGGTTCTGACTGCCTGCCATCAAAATTATATATTTATATTAAAAACTTTTATGACTAAGGGTCCATTTTGAAGTTATATTGAATTAATAGAAGTATCTAGTGATGACTGATTATTAGAAATATGGTTTAAATTATATGAAAGATAAATTTATATCCAGATTCATGTTATATAACATTTTCGAAGAACAGGTCCATTTTTAATGTTGTGTATTCAATCTCTCTCACTAAATAATCAAAGAAAAGCAGTTAAATACTTTGATCATATATAAAATTAGCAAGAATTTAAACAAAATAATTATAGTAAACATTTCAAGAGACAAAAACAATTATTGATGGTGGGAATTTGCCCTGGTGCAATCTATTTTGGAAGCCAATTTAGCAATATGTATTAGCAGCTTAAGATAGTTGATAATTCATAGTCAATTTAGATAAAGATGCATATACCATCAGTGATAGTGTAAAATGCATGGAATTTACTTAAATGCCCAAAATAATAGAGTAGTTAATTAAATTGTATTAGTTTTATGATAGTATTAAAAAGTCATGTTTATGTGCATAAGAGCTTTAAGTATTTCTATTATTTAACCTCTTCAACTTGCTAAGAACTTACGTTTAGCCAAAAAAAGATGTAGGTAAGGATTTATATATGTGTATTTGTTATAGCATTCTATATATAATATCTAAGGGAGACTTTTAGATATGTGTATGGATAGTCTATATAAGAGGACCCAGTAATTTAGTATTTTAAAAAATATTTACTACTACTTAGAAAAAAGTTCATGAAATTGCTAAATGACAGCATCTGCAGTATTATCCAAAATTTCTACAAAATATGTATAAATATGTATAAATAAATGCTCACAATATAAAAATGCAAATTAAAAATGGAATAAATATACTAAATCCAAAGAGGCTTATTCATTTTTGGCCTGACTGCACATTTTTCTTAATTCTGTCCATTTTCCAAATTTTCTACAATGTTAATTTTATTATAAGATATATGGCATAAGATATATTTGGATTAATTGCTAGGTAAAAGAGTAGTATGCAAAGTGGTTTATATATTTGATAAAATTACGTGAAATACACTTTTGACAGATACTGAATTGGATACTAGAATTCAGTTGTAACTCAGTGATTTTCCTATTTCCCTCACTGTTTCTACATTTAGTAACTGGAATACCATAAGCAATATTTTTCTCTTCTGTATTTATTCAGTCATTTAGTTTTATCAACATGGTAGTATAGACTTAGATATCTTATTCTTGAGATTATATTCCAATACTGTCACCATTTACTTTGATCATCATATTTTTCCAGCTTTGGCTACTGACAGATTTTGGGGGCTTCTCTGTTCTTTTGACAAGCTCCTGTTGTTTTTGTTGTTATTTTATTTTTATAGGATTGATTTACCTTCTCGCAATGCAAGATGCTCCAGGTTCATCTTGTGTATTTCCTGACTCAGCCCCAAAATCAGCCATTTCTCTAGTGAGCTCGTTTTCTTTTATTGTAGAATGCC
Source organism: Trachypithecus francoisi (assembly GCF_009764315.1). NCBI lineage: Eukaryota > Metazoa > Chordata > Mammalia > Primates > Cercopithecidae > Trachypithecus > Trachypithecus francoisi. Next base: position 171,449,446 of record NW_022681454.1, on the reverse strand, counting down.
ATTTGTAAAGCAACATCTTGTTTTCTTATTGCTACTGAGGCATCACTGTTTGTAGGAACACCACAGTAATAACAGATACAGGCAAGATCTATGGAGAAGTGCTAAAATTTGTCATCAATAGTTTGAGATATTTGTACTCCTGAAATATTTACTATCGTAATTTTAACAAGTGTCCACAAATTCTTTGCCAACCACCTGTTTCCAGATATGAAATTTAACCACTACCACCATATTCCCTGAGTATCAGCTGTACTCAGTAACTTTCTTCTAATGATTAAAGTGTAGAAAGGGAGAAACAGACCCTTTACACTAGAGAAACCTGGTGGACACTTTCTTAACCAAATGATCAAGGTCAACGTTGCCAAAAGTCAGTCATGTTGGTATCATCCCTGACGTGATACCTCAATGATATTCTTCCACAAAATCTGTAACCTCAATCTAATTATAGGACAAAAACAAACTCAGGGACATTTGAAAAAAAATCTAATTAGCAGTCATCAGAAGTGTTAAGATCATGAAAGACAAGGGCCATTCAAAAAGCTTTCACAGATTGGGAGAGATTAAGGAGATATGAAAACTAAATGCAAGATAGTATCCCAGATTGGATATCCCACATTGGATCTGGATGCTATGCAATTTTCTGGAAAAGAAAAAGGACATTAGTAGAAGAACCACTAGTATACAAGTAATATCAGGAAGTTTAGTTAACAATATCACACCAATGTTAATTTACTAGTTTCCATAAATGTACTATGGCTATATAAACTGAAACCATTAAAATAAACTACATGAAGGATATACAGAAACTTTATACTATTGTTGTAACTCGTCTGTAAGTCTGAAATCATTTTGAAATAGAATGCAAAGTACAAAGCTTAGACATAGTTGTGATGGCCACAGGTTTTAGTTAAGACAGTGCCATACCAAGTGAAGACTGCCTGTATGCTTGTCATCCTGTGTCAGAGGCTGGGATAAAGTAGACACAGAATAAGTAGATACTTGCAATAAGTAGTAGTAATAATGTTACTTAATACTAAAGAGATACTATATTGAATTGCAAATCTGAGGTTATAGTCTATGTAAGTTGAAATCAGAAAAAAGAATTTGCATTTAATAATTACGGGCAGTATGGAATCATTGAAAGCTTGAGTGAGTGAGCTGACGGCACTTCTAGGTCCATAAGTGGTTAATCGTCTATACTGATGTTCTCAATAAGTCCTTGCTGATTGAGTGCTTTTCATGATTCTTAAATCCCACCTCTGATTTACTCAGCTCCTTTGAATCAACAAAGGAGAAACTGATGCAGCTATTCTAAAATATCTGTTTAGTTCACTGTTCAACTATGTTTCAAAAGGGATTGTGTATGTGTCAGAATGGAAGAAAGGAGAAAATATTTTTCATATAAAGGGCTTGTGTCCGTTTCATTAATTCTAATCAAATGGAAGAAGCTGACTGAAAATGGCGGGCCTTGCAAGCATTTCTCCTTCCTCAAATAATTACAAAATTTTATTTATGCTTTTAAGAAGCTTTCAGTGGTAGTGTTCTATCTTCAATATTTATCTCACAAATCTGGCTACATAATATATGGCAGTAAAATTAGGACAACATAAATGTTTAAAATCTTGAACTAGAAAGTTCGTCTTGTTCTGATTAAGTAGGCTTACAGAATGTTGTACATTGAAGCAAAATTAAGACTATAGTTATTAATATTTTACATTTTTGCATCATGTTAAGACAGGCCATGATTCTATCAAGCAATTACTTGAATTTTGTGCAAAAATTGTTTAATTTATAGCAGTGTGTTTACAATAAAGCTGAACTTACCCAAGTATGAAAAAGTCTATATTAAAAATTATTCATTATGCCAACTGACTATTCTTACTCTTATGATCTAGGACAGGTGAGGCATTTAATTTTTTCATGGTTATACAAAGTATTTAGCAATTACTAAAATATGTTGGTTCCAGAAGAAAAATGAAAAATTCGGGTATAAAAACCCCAACAAGTTGTTTCGAGTCTCTGTAATTAAGGCAAGCCTAAAATGTAAAATTAAATTAAGAGAAACCAAAACTTTGACTAATATACAATTTTATACCAAAAACAACCTTTTATAGAAATATTCACCATTTTAAGACATAATAAAATTAAGCAGGTGTTTGCAACTAATAACTTGCAAGCAAAGAGGTATATTCTCCAAAAGGAAAGCAGAGCATGAAACACATTGGAGCATTTCAATCAAATACATATATTTGGATTAAAAAGAAAAGTTCATCCACATTAGAGGCATCAATATAAATGAAAAAAATTAATTTGACTTGTATAATGCATTATTTACATTGTAGAGTCCTGATTTTTCATATTGCACATATTTAAGTCAGATATTCTGTCTCTCTCACTCCTCTTTTCCCTTTCCTTCCTTTTCCTTAGTTGTCTATTTTCCATAAAGAAATTATTTTGAATTGGAAAAATCCAAGGGTTTAAATGGTTTTGGCACTCTACTACTAAGGGATATAGTCCAAGCCTCTTTGCCATGCAGACAACTTTGCCCCTAAAAATACGGTTGTACTTCCTGCTTCTGTCTTCTTTATACTGTGTAAACAATGAAAACAAAGCTGGAAAAAGCTCATATAACATAATCTTCTTGGATATATTCCCTGTATGTAAACCTAGGCATAATCCAAAGGTAGCTTAAGTATCCATCAAAAGACATCCAGAAACTTACTACCTACGCTTAAATAAATATGTATGTGTGTACAGTTTTGTGTAAAGCTAAAGCTGTTATTTCAGAGGTCAATTTAAAAAAGCTTTATCAAAGTATATACACTGAGCAACAACATTTGAATAATCTTTTTGAGTTGGTTCATCTGTATTTCCTAAAAGTCAAATGTATCACTAAATGGCAGAAAACAAAAATCTCTCTCCATGAGTTTTGTAATATATCCGATCCACTGACACTGAAGCCATGCTTTGTGCAGCTTAATTCTGTTAATGACTGCGGAGGGGGTGACTGCAGGACACCTAAACAATTTAGGATGAACTGAAATAAAGCAGTGGTAACAAGGGTGTAGATGTGTGCAATGGATAGCCCCTAAATAAAGTGGGAATCAGGGACAAACCCCACTGACATGGGACATCTTTGTGACAGCAGGCTTACTTAACAGATAAGTCAATATGCAGCTTGAAGAACAGAGTTTCAACAAGTAGCCATGAATAAAAACATTTCCTTCCCATGCACTGTTAAATACTTGATAGCTGTATGGAAGTCATTTCAGTTGACTATATGGAAGTCATTTCGGTAGTGGCAATAATCATCTTTTTAAAATATGCTGGTTAAAGCGTAAACTTGGCCATGGGATTAGGCACATCAACTGTTTGGCATGCAAGCCTGATGGGCTTTATTGGCATGAACCTAGAACTGGGAGCACAGAACACATGCAGTACATGTATTCTGGATGAATCGTTTCTTGAACTACCCCAGACACTGAATGAACGTAACCTCTATGTAAACCTCATAATTAACAAACTCTCTGGAGGTCTTCCAAAACAAGGATGACCCCAAATCAAGGTAGATTGCTCTGGGCTGACTGTCACAGACTGGCTCTAAAAGAATTAGCAAAGAGAATGCATCTTAGTCCACACTAAACTTGTCATGATGCTTTTAGTGTAAACCCACTGCTACCAAATCAAAGCATACACTTGCATGAAAGAGCAGTCCATATCCTACCACACCATTTCAGACACTCATAGCAGTGCTGGAGTGTGAGCAATGCCCTATCTGGTAGGTGGGAAAGGAGAAGTCAAACTTCAGACACTCATAGCAGTGCTGGAGTGTGAGCAATGCCCTATCTGGTAGGTGGGAAAGGAGAAGTCAAACTGTTATAAAATACGATTTTAAAAATGATTTATCCCTCAAATTTCCATCGTGACCATTGTTCCCAAATACCACCTTTTTATATAAGATAGCTTTAGGGGTAATAAGGAGATTGATAGGGGGCATGTTTCAGTATTTGTTGGGTTAGCAGAAAATAGAAATTATATTGAATGCATATTTCTGTTAGCTATTCCGAAAGTAATATATGAGAAACATAGTAGTAGAAAGTCATTATGAAGTGAAGTTATAGATGTTTTAGATGGTAAACTATGGTACTTGGAAGAATATATTATAAACCACTTGACAAAAAAGAGCAACTACACTATAACACTGAGCAAATAAGAAAGTATAAAAAGGCCAAAGTGAAAGTAATGACAGGCTTTTAGTACCAAGACATTGACTGGAGTCCATTAAGAAGTGGAAATGAGATTGGAGATATATTAGTAGAGCTAATACTATTCACTATTCCACCTTAGTATGTAATTCTACAGGCATGAAAAAAAGTAAATGAACACAATTTTAAGAGACAAAGAGAGAATAAATGGCCAGCAAGGCAGAAGAAGATAGAAGAAATAATTATAATCATTGCTGAAAATAAGAAACATTTTAGCTGTAATTCCTCGCATAGATGTTGAGTGGCATATATTCACAGATGTGGATTTATATGCACAATAAAATTAAAGTGCATATAAAATGTGTTAGTGATGAGTAGGAGAGATCAATTTCTATACACAAATGAAAAACAACACACAGTTTAATTATGGACAGTATGTGCCTTGTTAAGTGTCTGTAAGACCAAAGAAGAGAATGAGAAGCATATAAAAAAAAAAACAGTAAAGCTAAAAATAATTTTAAAGATTAAAGTGGCAGAATTCAAAGACAACATGATATGCAATGACAGTCATTTTAATTACCATCAAACAGCAAAGAGTAAGCAACAGCAACAGCTTTCAAGGTTCTGTGTCTGTCTAGCACCACATAAATCAGTTGGCTTTGATCCACTAAATAAGATCTAGGTGAATAAGTAAAGAATACCTCCACTGCTCCTCTGTAAGAATGACACTTGCACAATGTAGAGCAAACTGTTAAGACAAGTGGTCGCTCCAAGAGGTGACTTGATAATGGGAAGTTCTAACTTCATACTCCTCAGACCATGCAAATATAGAACCTAAATATACAGAGATGAGGATGCAAACACAGCTTCAAAACAAGCTCTTGTTTCCAACCAGGTTTGGTGGGAAGGGCTATGGTTTTTAAGCCCCTCCTACACTGAGAACAAGGAGCTGCCTTTGATCATAACTCTAATCAGCTGAGCTGCCCAGCACACTGAAATCTCTTGAGTGTTTGACGGTGCAACCTGCACACCTGCATATGTGTAGTGTCTGTGAAGAAGATGTCTACAGACTATTAAGGTAGGAGATTATATGAACTCTCCCAGTGGAGCACTATCATTTCAAATAAACTTGGGAAACAGGGGTACGTGGACATCCTGTCCACATATGTCTCGCCTCTGGATAGTATCTGGTCATTCAGGGCAGTTTCCTGGGTCAGTCTAAATCTAAGAAAAACTCATGTGTCCAGTGAAGCTGAAAAAATAATGAGCTGAAGGCCACGTACGTACCTAGAATTGAGGTGTAGGCTCACATTTCAGAACCAAAGAAAGTTGACAGCAAGAAAGTTATCAATATAAAAGCTGGAAGTAGCTCTGGGATTGCTACAGGACCTTACTAGTACATTTGGCACAATCTCTATCACAGTGAGTTCATGGTAATATTAGTGAGCAACGCTTCCATAAGTTGATTGTGTTGGACAGGGAGGAAAAGCAACCATTTTTAGAATACCTATCATGTGGTAGGCAGTGTAAGATCCTCTAGGTGCACAAAATATCTCCTTTCATCCTCTCAAAAGCCATTAGGGTAGATATTAGCCTATTTTATCAATAAGAAGAATAAACCTAGAAGAAGCTAAATTGTCAATGCCAGCCGTCATAAAATAGCCCAGTCCAGATTAAACGCAGTACTATATTATTTCCAGTTGTGTATTCTTTATGCTATACAAGCTTCCTCAGCAGAACTTGGCTTCATCACCTCAGTTTGTGATAAAGCATTCATACACTTCCAACCTTGAGGTGAGGAGAAACATGTACAAATGCAGGGTATTCCTCAAGGCAGCAAGGGGGAACAACCGCAGATGATGACTGTGGTTATAATTCTTCAACATTCTGATTGAGTTTATAACTGTCAATTGAGAAATCTGAAAAGGTGCATTTCCCAAAATCTCACACATCAGGGGAAAAAAAATTTAAGTTTTCTCTTTGTACCCTAAATTGCCAAATATATCACTAGATCCATTCAAAGTATGTAATCACCTGGGTTCAGTAGAATATCATTTTGGAATTTTCAGGATTTAAGAGAAACCAGAACAGAGGTTGAACAACTCTCAGCAAAAATACTTAACAGAAAACTGCAGGTGAAGTCAACAAAGACTGGAAGGTACTCAATGCAATACGAATGTTGAAAAATGAATCTAAATAATATAAAAAGCTACTAAACCATAGGAAGCAGAAAGGCCAGGACTTCACATTGCAAAATGGCACTATACTTTTTAACAGTATAATTTAGGAGACCTGACATAGCTCTATATGCTGATTTTGATAGCATAAGCCAATAAAACTTACATGTAATGTACATATATTTCAAGAAAAAGCAAAAAACATGTAATTTTATGCAAAAACGTGAATTATCAATCCATGGGGCTTAGTTTGGAAATAAAATTACTGTGGGTCTTTAATTAAAAGGAACAGCAGAAAGGGGGAAGATAAACTCAGGTATCTCCAACATCCACATTGCACTTCACAGCTACTTTGTGAAATTATCATTAAGCTATGCAATCAAAACTACTAAAGTTTGGTGACAATACAAGATTTCATAAATAAAAATATGAATTGTGCAGTGAAATTTCATGAGATAAATTTCTTACACAGTTTAACTACAGATGCATAAAGCAGTAAGATTTACAAAAAATATTTCATTTGTAAAACGACTTTATATAATTACAGTGTGTAGTATAGAACTTGAAAATAAATATTATTTGAGATTCCAATTATCAAAAATGTAAAAGAACAATTGTATACTCTGATGGTTAATTTTAGGTGTCATCTTGTCAGGACTAAGGCATACTGAGACAGCTGGTAAAACATTATGTCTGGGTATCTCTGTGAGGATGTTTCCAGACATGACTGGCATTTGAAATCAGTGAACTAAGTAAGGCAGATCTGCCCTCACCCCACGTAGATAGGCACCATCCAACTGGCAAAGGGCCTGGACAGAACAAAATGACAGAGGAAAGGTACATTTCCTCTTCTGGAGCTGCAATGTCCATATTCTCCTACCCCAGCCTCCAGATACCAGGACTTGCACCAGAGGCCCCCCTATGTGGTGGTTCATATTAGGTGTCAACTTGATTGGATTGAGTGATGCCTAGGTGGCTGGTATTGTTTCTGGGTGCATCTGTGAGGGTGTTGCCAGAGCAGATTGACACCTAAGTTGGTTGACTGAGAGAAGATGACCCACCCCCACTGTGGGTGGGCACCATTCGATTGCCTGCCAGCGCAGCAAGAACAAAGCAGGTGGAAGTGAAGACAACTGCTTGCTGAGGCTTCTTGGCTGCCTTCTTTATTCTTCCATGCTGGATGCTTGCTTTTGTGCCTCCTGTCCTCGGACATCACACACTCCAGATTATTTAGCCTTTGGACCCTAGGACTTGTACCAGTGGCTTCCCAGGAGGGGCTCTGGGGCCTTCAGCCACAGACTGAATCTTGCTCTTTCAGCTTTCCTGGGTTCGAGGCTTTCAAATTTGGACTTAGCCATGACCAGCTTCCCTCTTCTGCAGCTTGCAGATGGCCTGTTGTGGGACTTCGCCTTGTAATTGCGTGAGCCAATTCTCCCCCCAAAAAATCTCCTTTTCATATATACATATGTCCTATCAGTTCTGTCCCTCTGGAGAACCCTAATACATCAGGACTTTCACCTCAAATTGAGAGTTACACTGTTAGCACCCCTGGTTCTGAGGCCTTTATGAAACCCCTGATGTCCTTTCCAAGGAAGTGTACTCAAGAAATAATAAATACTCCACATACAGTATGTGGTATGAAGGGCATATTATCCTGGAGAAGCAGTACAATAAGATCACTACATAAGTTCGGTAAGACTTGGACTGGGCCATGCTACTAGCTTCCCTGATTCTCCAGCTTGCAGACAGCCTATTGTGACTTCTCAGCATCCATAGTAACGTGAGCCTGTTCCCCGTATAAATCCCCTCTCAAAACTATGTTAGTCTCCTATTGTTCTGCTTCTCTAGAGAGCCCTCATGCATACTTTTATTGATGGAGATGACCCCACTAACCATTAGAAACAGGAATTTTTCTTTTGTTTTAGTTCCCCCACTTGTAATCGTGATGAAGTTTCCCAGAATAACCCATGATCTCCTGGGTTGCACCTAATAAGGGCAGACTTCAGTCATGGAACTGAGCGTAACAAAATGACCCGGAAATCTTGGTTTCATTAAGTCTGTTCTGAGACCCACCTGAATAACTAGCCACAGTTACTACACAACTGAGAATCTTCATTTTGAGATGCAGCATTTACCTTATTAATAGCTGGCTTTCCAGGGCATAAATTCATGACACTTAACACTTAAAGGTGATTTCACAAGACTTCGTGCATCTCTAAATGTGACCATATAATGTCAATATGTCTGCAGTCAATTAAGTCTCTAAATAATTGCATTGTCAGATAAAATTTTGTTCTGGGAAGATTTGCCTTTCAAAAACACACTGTTTTGCTTACTTATCCCAAATAGCTCACTAAGCCAGAATCCAGACTTGAGATATGCAATCCATGGGCATCTTGAATGGTTAGAGCTTTCTCTCTGCTGTTCTTTACACCCATGTCAGCTATAATTAAGTCCATTGTAGTTATTATACATTGTAGCTGAATATCTATTTTCTAGACCTGCAGAAAAAAAAATCAGAAAATGACTTTGCTTTTATAGAAATTCCTGTCTAATTTCCTCAATGGGTTTAATTCTCTAACTACAAGTCTAACTCTGTGGTTCAAGTAGAAACACTTGTCTATCTTCACATAAATGGAGAGTTATGGAGTAGGAACACATCAGGGGCCTAGAAGTTAAGAGAAAACACCATGTGTGTTAGGATCATTGAAGTTAACATCTGAAAGACACTTCATTTTGAAGATAAATTGTACTTAGGAGGAAATATAACTTGCTTATTGTTTCACAGCTAAAGGTAAAAACATGTACAGGAGTGTTTGCATGTATGTACCTTGACTTCTTGTTTTCAGACCACAGCAAGAAGTGTCATCTACTATTCTATAATTCCATGTAGAAATTGGAAACACCAATGACATGTTTCTTGCTATGCTCTTAGTTCTAATCACCCCGAAAATCATTTCCATTCTGTTAGTTGCACAATAGAGCACTGGCGAAAAACAGTAGTATCATCACCAAAGTGTTTATGACTTTCCTATGTCACTCAGTAGACAATACCACCAATAAGCTGGTCTTCGTAATATAAGTAGTGATGTGAGTCATTCTCCAATGGGACCTGCAGCCATTTATCTGAGTTATTGTAGTATCTTATAAGGCAAATACACGAACTTTTCAAAAGGCTGCATAATACAGTGTTTGAGTTTGTAATAGTATTGGGTATGGTAGGCGAAAAAGTTCTAAGAAGATTTTCAAGATTGTTGCCCCCTCTGTAATCCTTCCTCATGAGAGTGGGTGGGACTGGGCATATGGATTTTGCTTGCACAATTAGGTTATCTCATGTGACAAGTTAAAGAAATTGTGTGGCTATGACCAAGATTCCTAAATCAATCTTAAGGATAATTATCCAGAGTAGGCCTGGCCTAATCAGGTGCGCCCTAAAAAAGGTCTAGACCCTTCTTAAAAAAGGAAATTGGAAGAATGATAGAAATTCTACTGCTGGCTTGGAAGAAATCAGTGTGCATATTGTGAAAGAGTCCTTAAAGGGAGTCATGCAGCTAGGACTTGAGATTGTCTCGTAGGAATGGAGCATGGTCTCCTAACAACAACAAAACAGATCTCAGTGATACAGCTGCTAGAAAATGGATTCTGCTAACAACAAGTGAGCTTGAAAGAAAGAGCAAACTGATAGGACCAATAGTTGCCTCCAGCCTTAGATGGGAGCACAATTCAACTAATGCCTTGACCTCAGCCTTGTGAAACCCTCAACAGAAAAACTAGTCATGCTATGTGCAGGCTACTGACCTAGAGAATAGTGAGATAATGCTTATAATGTTTTATGTCACTAAGTTCGTGAAAATCTGTGACACAGAAATAGAAAGCCGATACATTATAGGACCTCTTTCCTTCCCCATGCCCCCCAAAATCCATAGTAGCACCCTGGTTAGAATGGGGTTTGATGAGGCTGGGCATGGTGACTCACACTTGTAATCCCAGCACTTTGGAAGGCCGAGGCAGGCAGATCATGAGGTCAGTAGGTTGAGACCATCCTGGCCAACATGGTGAAACCCCGTCTCTACTAAATGTACAAAAATTAGCCAGGCGTGGTGGTGAACAGCTGCAGTCCCAGCTACTCACGAGGCTGAGGCAGGAGAATTGCTTGAACTTGGGAGGCAGAGGTTGCTGTGAGCTGAGATAGCACCACGGCATTCCACCCTGGAGACAGAGCAAGACTCCATCTAGGAAAAAAAAAAAAAAAAGCCTGTGGGGAGGGTGGCGGGGAGTTTGATGGAATCGAGATGATAAATGACATACGTAGCAGCCCAAGTATTCTATCTTACTACAGTTAAGCAAGTAGGTCCAGTGGGTCTGAGTGAATCAAATGTCCCCTAATGCATAACTGAAATGAATACACTTGGCAGTTATCAAAACCTCACTTGATATGTTGACCCTAAAAGAATCACTATAGCAGGAAGGGCCAAATAGAAGCCCCTAAAACTTACACCCTCTAGCCTAATAAATCATAAGCAATACTGTATCAGGTGGCTTTATAAAGTTTAATCGCATCCTCAGACTTAAAATATGATAGCATTATAATTACCAATATTTTACTACTTAATTAACCTTTATAGTCCCTCTATAAATGAAATTACAACAGATGACAGGAATGTTAAGGAAACTTCAAGTAGAAACCCTTATTACAGCCACATGCTAGAAATAATATCTTTGTTAAAATAGAACACAACTTTCGGAACTCAGTATATAGCTGTTGATATGATGAATACAGTCTGTTCAAGCCTCATCCAAAAGCAGTTTGCTTTTATGTGGAAAGGGTAGCTGTACACATTCACAGTCTTGCCTCTCTAGGCATCTTATTCTACAGGCTTGACATCTTATTCTATAGAGCTTCATGCTGGCTCAGTGTATGGAAATTGGACCACGGAAGAGTGGCAAGGCCTTTTATATTGGTGAAGTTTTCAGAGGTCCAATGACCTGGGACAGTTTAGGATAGCACCTCCGATGTAAAAGGACAAGTTAGTATACCTTGAGCTCCCTATTAAAAAGCAAGAGCTCCAGTGCTTTGACAAGCCCCTCAAAGATCTTAGGGGCAGCCTATGCCACCCTTGAAAATATTATGACTCAATTCTGGGTTGGTTCATAAGACTCTGTTTCAAGTGGGTCCCAGAACAAGAGAGGACTGTCAGGTCTAGACTATGCTGCAAACCCCCTGCCATTTGAGCTTTGTGACCTGGAAAGGTCAATGCCAAGCATAGGCAGCCACAGTAAATAAAGAGGCACTGAGAAGTCTCTGGCAGGGCCTTATAGGAGAGTCACAGTACAAACTGCTAGGATTTCAGAGCGAGGCCACGCTCTTTGTGGCAGAGAAAGACGTCTTTGGTAAATAGCTCCTTTCATGCCACGGGGTCTTGATAATGAGTTAGCATCTGACCATGGGACATCAGTGACTAAGATCAGAGCTTCCCATCATGAGGTGAGTAGCATCAGATCTTCAAGTTGTAAGATCAGCTGGGTACAGCACAAATCCTTCATGCAATGGTCATGGTGCACATTGGTGATCAGGCCTAAGATGAATCAAATGTCTTACAAAGTTGTAAAGTCAGTAAACAGGATACAGAGAGCTTCTATGCCTCTGAACTCTTGAACCAAGGCCCCTTTCTTAGCACAATCTGTGGCATTAAAGAGGTCCCCTACGACCAGCATACAGGGCAGGAGGACCTCCTCTCTGGCTCATAGATGGGAGACAGGGCAGCTTAATGTTTTACTAGTGTTGCTACTACAGACTCACAGGTGGCATTAAAGGTGATGATTAGAAAATCCTACTCAACAAGGTTTAATGCTACATTGTTTTACCCTCAGATGACTTTGTATAGAGGCAGAATTAGTCTGACATAAAGGTGTATGTGAACTCCCAGGCAGAGGCAAATGTCTTTGCTCTTGGACATTTGGACATGGTTTTCAAAATAGCAAGATTAAGATGGTAAACCAGGAGGTTTGTGGAACAAATATGTGGATGGCCATTTGAGATAAACTACCTTACGAGAACCTCTGTGTCTTGTGTCAATGTCCATCAGAAAGGATTCTCCACAGATGAGGTTGTCAACAGTGTGGTAGATGAGATGATTTGTTGAGGCTTTCAGCCAGTCCCTTTCCTCGGCCATCCCAGTTCTGATGCTGTGGACCCACCAAGGAATCTGTCCTGGTGATGGGGACAGAGATGACACATGGGCAAAACAGCACAGGCTCCTTCTGAGCAAGGCTTAGACGCCAGCTGTTGCTTCTTACTACCGAACCTGTTATTGGCACAGATTACGCTGGTGATCGTAGCAGACCTGAATGTTATGAGTTTCTAGGGTGGTGTGATTACCTACTAGGGATAAGTAGCCTGGAACCTGGAGAAGTCCCTGGGGCATCTGTTGGTGTTTCTATGCTTGCTGACAGCAGTGAAAGGCAAATTACAGCATTCCTGACCTGACAGGAGGTCAAATCCCCCAGAGATAAAACTCAGCATTGCATTCTTCCATTTCAGCCTTGCATTCACTAGCAACCTGAACTGTTGGGCAAGAGGCAGGGAAGCCCAGCATGGGTGATGAGAAAAGAGATAATACTATTTATAGCCCCTGAACCAACTGCAGTAGTGGGGACTCAAGCTTGTTCCACACACTTCCCATAAAAAGTCTAATAAATTGTGGTTGGCTACCATCTTAGTCTTAGTAATGGAGTAAACTCAGAGATCTGAGCAATACCAAGGACAGGCAAAACGAAGGCAGAACAGAAGATGCTTTTGTTGCCCCTCTTCATTCCCTTGGGCCCCTCCAATTTTATGCACAACCAAAGTGGACAATTGCATGTCAACTGGCCCTCAAAATTAGTATTCCACTGCTATCGCCTTTCCAATCACTTTCAGATTTCTGTTGTAGAGTCATCTTCAGTCTGAGATTCTGACTGGGCCAACACAAATGCATTATAGAAGTGACAAATAATCAGCAGCATGGGAGACGACCACCCTCAGCCAATGCAGAACAGCTACCACTGCACAAATGCCACGGCCTGCAGGCAATTCTAAGGAGTATTCTACATGCTTCTCTGACATCCCTGCAAAATTCAATCCCTGATGCCTACTAGGATGACACTGATCACATTCTCATCCTTCCCCACTTCTTCACTCCTACTTGTTGGAGTCATGTCTCAAATAATAATTGTGGCCCTTCTCAGACTCTGCTTTCAGAAACGCAACTACACCTCTGTTTAATGTAGAGTTCCTAGTATCAAGAAGTATTCATACACAATTATGTATACTAATGGTATTATTGAACTAGTACTGTATAAATGTGTATTATATGCTAACATTACCATTTGTAAATAAGATTATTCCTATATGAGCTATGGTTTTAGTCACAGATTATATTACAATTTATGCTAAAATACATCTGTCCATTAATAGTGTTAATGTATACAATTATCCATCTGCTGAGCTGACATTTGTCAGCCTGACATTTAATATTATCACAAACAGGCAACAGTCCTACTGAGCCTTGCCTAGGATTTCAAAGGAAGTGTCTCCAGGCAGAAACTCTTTAATTAAGGTTTGATTTAGTGTAAATTATGAACCACAAAAACAACTGCTTCAAGCAATATCAAATATCTAGACTGAAATAAATCTGCAGAGTTCTAATCTGAGAGTGTTCGATCATCTAAATTTGCTGAACACCCAAGCACAGATTTCGAATTTCAGTCACTATAAAATACGTTCTTTCTATTCACTATCTTGTATAATCTGTAAGTTGGCAGGTTTCCTTTTTTGGAAAAGAAGACTATTTTCTGTTGTTCCTATTGTTTTCAAAAATTTTGGATTCCTCATAGTGATTTGCACATGGCAATAATGAAAGGAATTTTAGCTAACATTTCTCAGCTTAAGCTATGTAATGGCTTACATATATGTTCTCACATATAATTTATAGTGTCTTTATGAAATAAGATTTTTATCCTCATTTTATAGATGAGGAAATTATGAAACAGGGATATGAAATACCTTACCCAGCAGTGGTACCACAAGGATAAAATCTCCAACAGTCTGACTCCAAAGTGTTCTTAACTAGATTAGAATTGTGGTTAGGCTGGGGAAAGTGATTCATGCCTATAATCTCAGCACTTTGGGAGGTCATGGAGGGAGGATCCCATGAGGCCAAACATTTGAAATCAGCCTCGGCAGCAACATAGCAAGACCTGTCTCTACAAGAAACTTAAAAATTAGCCGGGCATTCTGGTTCATGCCTGTAGTTCCAGCTACTCAGGAGGCTGTGGTCGGAGGATTCCTTGGGCCTGAGATTGAAGATTTCAGTGAGCTGTGAGTGTGTCACTGCACTTCAGCCTAGGCAGAGAAAGATCTTCTCTGAAAAAAAAAAAAAGTGGGGGGGGGGGAATATGTAGAGGTAATTCCTTAAATAAGACTCCTTAGGATCGCTTCTCGGCCTTTCGGCTAAGATCAAGTGAAGACTCCTTAGGTTTAAAAAGGTGTAATTTTTCATTCTCTCAGATACACATTGGTATTGCTTCTCTATTAGTTCATAACCCCCACAACTGAATATCATAGGACTTTTCTTCTATCATGATAGTAGCTATTTTGCCATCATACTATCCTAACACACCATTATATCCCCTTATACTGCAAATATTTTTTGAGAATATACTTCACTCTTACTCTAAAGAGGGGTCCCCAACACCTGGGCCACAGACGGGTACAGGTTCGTGGCCTGTTAGTAACTAGGCCACAAGGCAGGAGGTGAGTGGAGGGCAAGCGTTAACCACCTGAGTTCTGCCTCCTGTCGGATCAGCAGCGGCATTAGATTCTCATAGAAGCACAAACTGCATTGTGAACTGCACAGGAAAGGGATCTAGGTTGCATGCTCTTTATGAGAATCTAATGCCTGATAATCTGAAGTGACAGTTGCATCCTGAAGCCTTCACCCCCCAGGGCCATGGAAAAATTGCTTTCAACGAAACCAGTCCCTGGTGCCAAAAAGGCTGGGGACAGCTGCTCTAAAGCATGTTATTGTGTAGGTCAAAACACCCGTCCTCACAGCATCACTCAGTAACATTTCTCAGACGGATACTATAGTAACTCCTAACACATTCCAAATCTAGCCACATTTAAGACCATAAATATAATTTTTTTAACCAAGTTTTTTTGATGAAAACTTTTTTCACCATAATTAAGCTATAGAACATAAATCTTTTTATGTGTTGAGAGAAATATGCCATTAGAAAGTTAGAATGTGGTTCTTCTGGAATTAAACAAGAAAAGTCTATTTTTTTTAAATCACTTAAAGAACGAAGGTATTGATTTATAAGGAAAAGTCTAAGCAGCTGGATAAGCTGATAGCTGAAGAGAGATAAGATAAAAATAATAATGGAGCTGGAATTTATAAATGCCATTGAAGAGAGAAAACCATTTGTCATCCTGATTTTTCTGGTATATCTTGGAATATGATGATATCACAAAGTGCCAAAAACATTTTTTCCCACTTCTAAGGTTATGGGACCTGTTGCCCTAGAATGCAACTTCTAGTAAAAGGAGAAGTCATTTGCTGTTAATACAATAGGAACGGATTCGTTATGAGCAGATTTAATGGTATAAAGTCCTCTGAGATTCCATGAAATCATTCTGTTAATGTTGACCATAATTTAAATTGAACTAATTGAATTAGAATGCCTTATAATGAAGAAAATAAATCAACCTACACCATTACTAATTCTAACAGAGGACAACAGTTTACCTGACCTCCAGAAGGATGCCGAGTAGCCATGTCAACTCTCTCACCCAACAACAGTCAACGCAACTCAGAGTGCAGGGTGGATGTGAGGTGAGACATTTGAGAGAGGGTGAACAAACCCTGCTGGAGTACAGATAACCTGGCCTAATATTAACATCAAATGTCTAGATTCCAAAAACAGAAAATCACACAAACTATGGTGAGAATGAAAATTACACTAAATTGTTAGTTACCCTCTCCAGGAAAACAAGACATGGCACAGCAAATTGTTTACATTTGTCATAGAAATGTAATTATTCGGCCGGGCGCGGTGGCTCAAGCCTGTAATCCCAGCACTTTGGGAGGCCGAGACGGGCGGATCACGAGGTCAGGAGATCGAGACCATCCTGGCTAACACGGTGAAACCCCGTCTCTACTAAAAAAAATACAAAAAACTAGCCGGGCGAGGTGGCGGGCGCCTGTAGTCCCAGCTCCTCGGGAGGCTGAGGCAGGAGAATGGCGTGAACCCGGGAGGCGGAGCTTGCAGTGAGCTGAGATCCGGCCACTGCACTCCAGCCTGGGCAACAGAGCGAGACTCCGTCTCAAAAAAAAAAAAAAAAAAAGAAATGTAATTATTCAAAAGCAAAATGTAAGCACTCTATGCAAATTAATAAAATGGAGAAGACGAGGATATTTTTAAAATCCCCAATGCCTTAGAGAGGTTTGATGGACTCTTATTGAGATGTGCAAACCCGTAGGCCCAGGCACAGAAGCTTAACACAATGAGGGTGTTCATGGAGAACAGGAGATTCCAGGCAAAAACAATAACCTTTAGAAACTATTTCAAATTGTGACATACAGCCAGGCACAGTGGCTCACACCTGTAATCCCAGCGCTTTGGGGGCCGAGGCAGGTGGGTAGTTTAACACCAGTCTGGCCAACATGGGAAAACCCTGTCTCTACTAAAAATACAAAAATTAGCCGGGCGTGGTGATGTGCACCAGTAGTCTCAGCTCCTTAGGAGTCTGAGGCAGAAGAATTGCTTGAACCAGGGAGGAAGACGTTGTAGTGAGCTGAGATTGTGCCACCGCATTCCAGCCTGGGCAATAGAGCGAGACTCTGTCTCAAACAAACAAATAAATTAATTAGTTAATGACAGTTGTGAGAGAAAAGTTGTTTTGTGTTCTTTCATTTATTAACTATGCTTAAATACATGTACAAGTCTATTTTTTCTTAAATCATATTTCCTTACAACAGACATTGCTTAGAACTTTATCAAAAATGAATGAATCTATTCAATTGCACTTATCCAAAATATCTCACCACCTTAGTGCCATACTATTACAGCATATTTTGGATCTCTTTATAGAGTGTGGAAGCTACAGTGGCAGGAATAGTATAACATTTCTTGAGATCATAACCCAGAATAATCTCATTTTTTAAAAAACCTATGTGATATGTAAAAACAATTATTCCAGTGTGTCACACTAACTGGACCTGTCAACCCCAATATGCAGACAACTCATATGGTTAGATATTGTTCTTGATGTGACCATTATACAAAAGTTTAAGTTGTCAGGGAAGATGAAAAAACCTATAATATGTTTCTTTGATTTATAATAGTTATTCCTCCTACTTTTCCCGTTATATATTTGATTTAACCTTACAAATGTAAATGTCAGTTTTCTGTGAGGAAGCAGGTGGCAAGGTCATTAGACTGTTGGAGGGATTTAACGTGAGCCTCTAGAAAATATGCAAACCTCAGACATGTTTAAGTAAGGTTCTTTACCTTGAACAAATTGCTTGTTACATACAGCTAACTCCAAGTGGAATTTCAAGACATTAATGAGAGACAGGGTGACCAAACCATGCTGGAGTAAAGATAACCTGTCCAGTATTATCCCACTGGATACTGCTTGACAAATCATGATTTGCCAAACTTAATTCAGGTAAGTTTAAGTGAAATATTTATAAGTAGTAAATCTTTTATAAAGTTTTATAAAAATCAGAAACACTTATAAATTCTATTGAAATTAGTTACCATTCACAGAAAAAAAGTATAATTATTTGACCTTTTATAGTTATGATGAACAAAGGGAAAATTGTTGACTGTATATTGTTACTGGAAAAGGTCTATGTAAAATACTCATCCTGGCATTTTAATGCAAATACTTTAATACCACAAACATACCTGCAAGTGTTTACCCCACTAAGTTTACCACTGGTTTCATTACGTCTTGACAAAAGGATCAAAGTTATTTTATTTTTCTGAGACAGAGTTTTGCTCTTGTTGACCAGGCTAGAGTACAATAGCGCAATCTCAGCTCACTGCAACCTCTGCCTCCTGGGTTCAAGCAATTCTCCTGCCTCAGCCTCCAAGTAGCTGGGATTACAGGTGACCACCACCATGCCTGGTTAATTTTTGTATCTTTAGTAGAAATGCTGGGCTGGTCTCCAACTCAGGTGATCCACTCGCCTTGACCTCCCAGGTGCTGGGATTATAGGCATGAGCCACCGTGTCTGGTCTCAAAGTTATTTTTATGATTCACTTATCACATCAAATTTGCCATAGACAATGTCATTTTCTGCACAAAGGTTTTAACCATCTAAGCCTTGTATACAGGGTAGTTGAGTGTGAAAGATGCACTGGGGAAATCACAGGTGTAACTTAGATATCAGTTACGACTGCTTTAGAAACATCACCATTTTACAACAAGCATCCTCTTGTTTTAGGATGGCTGATTTATATTCATAGTATCAATACAGAGAACTCAGAAAACAAGATATTTAATAATTGATATTGTATATACTTGGTTTAATACCATTTTTAATTCCTTAACAAATGTAGATGATTTGTTTCAGAATATCTAACTTTCTTACCTAGATAACAAATATTTTGGTAGAAAGGAAATTCTGAATATATGCATGCAACATAATGAAAAGTTGTCTATAATGTTTAGGAGCCCTTTGGAGGAGTCAACCAATGAATGCAGGCACTGCCGTACACGTTAGTGGTAGAAGTGGGAAGGAAGAGACACAGGATAACTGAGCTCTGAGCCCACCTAGAATGCTCTACATGCAAAGCATTAACAGTACACAATGATTTAAAATGAATGCAGTCTGCATTCTCAGAGTAAGTAATCTAATCATTTTCACTCTATATGACTATAGGAAGCTTTTGGCGTAACCCTGAATTAAAAGTAGTTCTAAGCAAATTATATTTTGCAGATTAAAGTGATAACACCTGCCAACCTTAGAAAAAAAAAACAAAAAAGATCAAGGTTGCCAAGGGCTTATGCAGAAAATCACTTCAATGCTTTATGTCGTTGTTTCTATAAATGAGATTCTACACCTAAGCATGGACACTGTTTCCATTTCCGATCATGAAAGCCACGGGTGGGTAACAGATAAAGCCTGGGCTCCACAATGAGGAGATGAGAGCCTCAGGAGTTCTCCACCCGCCAGCTGTGTCACCTCAGGGAAGACACTCGACTCCTTTAAATCTGTTTTCTTTGGTACAGATGCCTTAATTCTTGCTGCCTGACTTCAGAGGATTATTGTGAGAATTAAATGATAAATACAAAATCTAATTTACAGATTATAAATATCACAGAAATATTTGTACTACATGGATTTGAGAAAATGGGATCCCACTTTCATTTTGTTTCATGTATCTTCTTTGATTTCCCATTTTCTCATCGATAAAGTGAAAGATATATACAAATAATCCATGGTCTCCTCCAGCTCTGAAATTCTATGACACTCAGAGGTTTGTGTTAGTAAAGAAACCTTCAGAAAAGGAACCTAGAGCCTCTTCCTTTTGTGAGCATCCAAGACTTTTAAATAATGCCAAAATATCCTAATGCATTTTATATATTTGAAATTTTATACTTAAATTGCTGCTGCTGACATAATGTAATATGTATGTAGTACGAGCATGTATACACATTATATATGAAGCATGCACATTGATATGTCTGTACATTACATTTTAATAAAACATTAAAATGGCAATATTTTTAATAAATATGGGCTTAATGGCATATTACAGGATAGTTTAGTATGAAAAGGAACATGTTTGATAAAATAAAAGTAGTAATATTATCTAAATCTTGTCCATGTATATTCAGATTGTACAAATAAGGTCGTTTAAAGATAACGTTATAGCTTAATTTGAGACTTTTCACATCTGTGTGAGTCGAATGGTTCACTGTGCCCCAGTTGCCCAACTTTCCATATCTTCTCCTCCAGCAAAAGGTACTCTTTAAACTGAGAGTATAAAATATCTTTAGAGACTATTATAGGAAAATGCTAAAATAATCATATGACATCACCACAAGGAGTGTGGAGATGTCAAAAGTTGACTCAGAGGAAACTATGGGCATTTAGAGGTGTTTTAAAAACAACTATGCAGCTTTTAAGGCCACATTCTGAGAGAGAGGGAGAGAATATTTGAGGCTTACAAGAAGATAGATATGCATAAGCCAAACAATACAACAAAACATACAAAATTGCATGTATACACACACACACAGTCTGTACTTTGCGTAGCTTCAATATATGCTTGAACTTAAGTTACTGTGGTTTACATAATAGTTTGAATTTCAGTTAGCATAGTTATGTTAACTGTATAATTATGTTAACTGTAATTGCATGAAGTGTAAACTTTGCTGCTAGCTCTTTAGTACGGAAACCACTGCATAAATAACATGTGCATCATGATCCATGACCACGCAAATTACTTCAAAGTCTACTGGCGGCTCCTCACTATACATCTGTTATTTTGTTCATGCACAGACAGTAAAGCTTGCAGTTGTGTTGCCTCCTTTACTCCTAGTGATAAACTGAACATCTTTACAAAACTGGAAAGATATATACAAATAATCCATGGTCTCCTCCAGCGCTGAAATTATATGACACTAAGAGGTTTGTGTTAGTAAAGAAACCTTCAGAAAAGAAACCTAGAACCTCTTCCTTTTGTGAGCATCCAAGATTTTTAAATAATCTTGGAATTATTTAATTCCAAGGAATTAAAAGAGGAATTGATTAAAGATTCAAATAGAAATGGAAAGTGGAAGAAATACACTGGAAATTTTGACACAGCTGTTGTTCAAGAGAATCTAGACTTGTAGCCATAGAAAATGTCATAAAGGTGAACTGACATACAAGTAAGGAAAGTCATTACGATTAAAAGGAAGAAAAGTGAGAGAAAAGCTTCTTGTTAAAGGAATTCAGATATTACACAACATTGAAGGCACAAAAGATGAAATGTTGAAAGCTAATGCAAACTCAGAAAGGAGTATGACAATTTGTGTAGGCAAAGATGCTTGCTTCCTGTTGTAACTTATGCAATGAGAAAAAGGCAAACACTACTCAAAACTACTCCTGGTACGTTTTTTTACAATGAAACAAAACACATTAGTTCTTGGTGTTACCAATGTTTCAAATTATAGTATAAATAATTACTAGTTACACTGTTTTTCATTTTTCTATTCTTATAAGTGACAGTAAGAGTGTTTAATATTTTCAAACAAAATGTGTACAGGTCATGGAATAATCATAAGTTTTCCATTGATTATTATGATTATCCTTCAGCTTCAGTTTGCAGGAGATGTATATGATTTACTGTACCATCCAAAGCAAAGACTAGGAAGAGAAGATTTTTCAGGGTAACGGCCTTGACATGGCAAAATCCTGTCTCTACAAAAAATACAAAAGTTAGTCAGGCTTGGTGACACACACCTGTAGTCCCAGCTACTCAGGAGGCTGAGATGGGAGGATCACTTGAGACTAGGGAGGTCGAGGCTGCAGTGAGCCACAATTGTACCAGTGCACTCTGGCCTTCTGGCCTGGACAATAGAGTGAGACCCTGCCTCAAAAAAAAATAAGACACAGCAGCCTTGAAGGGAGGGATTAGGTCAAGAATTTGTTCAGATTTCCAGTTTTTTCATGATTCAGTCTTGGTAGGTTTCTGTGTTTCTAGGAATTTATCCATTTTTTAGGTTGTCTAATTTGTTGGTGTATAATTGTTCACAGAAGTCTCTTATGATCTTTGGTATTTGTGTTATCAGTCCTAATGTCTCTTCTTTCATCGCTCATTTTGAGTCTTTCTCTTTTTCTAGGTCTAGCTATAGGTTTTTATCAATTTTGTTTCACTTTTAAAAAGGAACAACTCTTAATTTATCTTTTGTTTTCCTAGTCCCTTATTTATGACTGCTCTGATCTCTTTCTTTTCTTCTGCTGACATTGTGCTAAGTTTGTTTTTTTCTAGTTCCTTGAGGTGTAATGTTAGGTTATTAGAGATCTTCCTTTTGATGTAATCATTTACTGCTATAAACTTCCCTCTTAGAACTGCTTTTACTGCATCCCATTAGTTTTGATATGTTATGTTTCCATTTTTATTTGCAAGTCTGAACAGACCATAATAAGTAAGAAGATCGAATCAGTAATTAAAATTATTCCAAAGAAAAGCTGAGGACCAGAAGACTTCACAGCAGATTTCTACCAATCATTTAAAGAAAAACTAATATAAATTCTTCTCAAACTCTTCTAAAAATGTAAAAAGGAGAAAATATTTCTAAACTCCTTTTACAAAGCCAGCATTATCCCCATACCAAAACCAGATAAAGACATTACATGAAAAATAAACTATGGACCGATATCACTGATGAACACAGATATAAAAATCTTCAATAAAATATCAATAAACAGTATTTACTACATTAAAAGGATCTTTCACTGTGATCAAGTGATTTGTCCATGGGATACAAGGTTGATTCAACACATGCAAATCAGTAAATGTAATTGATATCGTTTGGCTCTGTGTCCCCACCAAATCTCATCTTGTAGCTCTCATAATTACCACATGTTGTGGGAGGGAACCGGTGGGAGATAATTGAATCATGAGTGCAAGTCTTTCCTGTGCTGTTTCTTGTGATAGTAAATAAGTCTCATGAGATCTGATGGTTTTAAAAATGGGAGTTTCCCAGCACAAGTTCTCATTCTGTCTTTGCCTGCTGCCATCCATGTAACATGTGACTTGTTCCTTCTTGCCTTCTGCCATAATTGTGAGGCCTCTTCAGCCATGTGGAACTGTAAGTCCATTAAACTTCTTTCTTTTGTAAATTGCCCAGTTTCAGGTATGTCTTTATCAGCAGCCTGAAAATGGACTAACAGAGTAATTCACTATATTACCAGATTGAAGGACCATATCATCTCAATAGATGCAGAAAATGCATTTGACAAAATTCAACATACTTTCACCATAACAACTCTCAATAAAATATACAAGGAATATTCCTCAACACAATAAAAGCCATATGTGACAAGCCCACAGTGACATCATACTCCATGAAAAGTTGACAGCTTTATCTCTAAGATCACGAAGATAAGGATTCCATTTTTACCACTGCTATTCAGCATATTACTGGAAGTCCTAGCCTGAGCAATTAGGCAAGAAAGATAAAGAACATCCAAAAATGGAAAGGAAGAAATCAAATTAGCCTTGTTCAAAAATGACATGACCTTATGCTTAGAAAAGCCTAGACTCCTTAGAAGTGAGAAATTCAGTAAAGTTGCAGGATGCAAAAATCAAATTATAAAAGTCAGTAGCATTTCTATATGTGAAGAAACTGTCTGAAAAATGAAGAAAATAATTCCATTTAGAAAACATCAAAAAACAGAAGTAAACTTAACCAAGGAAGTGAAAGATCTATATGCAACATTGATGAAAGGAATTGAAGATAACATAAATAAATGGAAAGATGTCCCTTGTTCATGGATTGGAAGACTGTTAAGATTCATACTTCAAGCAATCAACAAATTTAATGTAATTTCTATCAAAATTCTAATGTCATTCACAGAAATAGAAAATAAATTCTAAAATTTATTTGAAACCACAAAAGATCCCAAATAGCCAAAAAGTAATATTGATAAAAAAATAACAAAGCTGGAGACAACATACTACCTGATTTCAAAATATATTATAAAGCTACAGTAATCAAAACAGCATGGTACTGACAAAATAAGAATTGATATATTGAACAAACGTATATGACAGAGAGCCCCCAAATAAGCCCATGTATCTACAGTCAATTGGTTTTCAAAGGTGCCAAAAACACACAATGGCGAAGAGACAGATTTTTAAATAGATGAAACTGGAAAAATGGATTCCACATAAAGAATAAAAATGAAACTTTATCTCACCCCTTATACAAAAATCAACTCAAAATGGATGGAAGACTTAAAGACTTGAAACTATAAAATTGCTAGAAGAAAATATAGACAAATAGCTCACTGACATTGGCCTGGACAGTGATTTCTTAGATATGACCCCACAAGCACAGGCAAGAAAAGCAAAACACAGACAAATGTAATTGAATCAAACTAAAAAACTTCTGCACAGCAAAAGAAACAATAGAATGAATTCTCCCACACACTGGGAGAAAAGAGTTACAAATCGTACACTGGATAAGGGGCTAATACCCAGATTATATAAAATGCAAGGAACTCAAACTACTCAATAACAAGAAAACAAATAACCCTATTAAAAATGACCAAAGAACCTGAATACACATTTTCCAAAGGAATACATACAAATGCCCAACAGATATATGAAAATTTGTTCACCATCTATAATCATTAGAGAAATGCAAATTAAAATCACAATGAGAAATCACCTCACACCTATTAGATCAGTTATTATCAAACAGATGATAGATAAGTGTTGGTGAGGCTATGGAGAAAGGGGAATACTTACACACTGCTTTCAGTATTATAAATTAGTACAGACATTTTGAAAACCAGTATGGAAATTCCTCAAAAATCTTAAAATAGAATTACTCAACTATCCAGCAATCTCACTCCTGGGCATATATACCTAAAGGAACTAAAACCAGTATGCTGAAGAGATATCTGTATTCTCGTGTTTATCGCAGCATTAATCCTAATAACCAGCATTTGAAAGCAACCTAAGTGCCCATCAACAAATAGATTTTTAAAATATGACAAATATATATAATGGAATACTATTCAGTCTTAAAAAAGGACATTCTGCCATTTGCAACATGTATAAACCTAGAAGGCATTATGTTTAGTAAAATAAGCCAGGCATATAAATACAATATATTCTCACCTATATGTGGAATCTAAAAAGTTGAACTGATTGAGTAGAGAGTAGAATGGTGATTACCAGAGGTGGGTAAGGGTAGAGGAGCATTGACGGAGAAATGGGGAAATATTGGCCAATGAGTACAAAGTTTCAATTAGATGTGAGGAATATATTCTGGTGTTCTACTGCACAGCAGGATGACTATAGTTAATAATTACATTTTTCAAAATAACTGAAAGAGAGGATCTTAAGTGTTCTCAGTATCAAGATGTGATACATATTTGAGGTGATCAATATGCTAATTGGGCTTATTTGATCATTTTGCAATGTAACATGTGTTGAAACATCACATCATATTCCATAAACATATACAATTTGTCAGTCAAAAATAAAACTAAATTTTTAAAAATTATTGACATTTGGAAATTTACTCATGCCAATTTTATTCCAATATACTTATTTCTGCATCACTTAGTATCTTCATGTAGACAAATCCATAATTAACATGTATCTATGATGTTCATTTTTCTATTGTTACCTTCAAGGTGACATCTTCTACACTGAATAGATGGATTTAGGAAGGTTATTTTTAGCTCTCCCTATGGCTGACTTAATGCTCCACTAGCCATTACAAGGCACATTAGTTTCTTGCCAGAACGTTTTAATCATGGAAGTAAGCTTGAGGCCTACCACACTTCATGAAGTTTATGAAAATTTCTTTTGTTTTGCCTTTTAAAAATTTCTCCCTTTCTGCTTCTTTATTTTCCCATTGTTCTAGTTTTTGTACTTGAGAATGTCATTTTGACACTTTCTATTTCCAAACAAAAAGTTTTACTTTAACACTTCTATTTCATGTGATTATGTTTTAACTCTATAAAATCTGTGCAAGCCCTCACAATCTTGGCATACCATCTACATCTAAGCATTGTGCTAATACATAGAAGGATGTCTATAGCCTGTTAAATTAAGAAATTTGTCCTGTTAATCCCACTGAAAGTTTTTCCTGATAAAGTTTTTCTTATGGGTTTTTAATTTCTCATGCTTACTAATTTTTATTTATACTGTAAATCTTCTTTATAGAACTATGGCACTTTATTTTACAATAAATTATAAATTATCATTAATAGAACATCCATGCTATAAAATCTGTATCTGAGTTTCATAAGACTTTCTTGTCATCTGTTGCTTATAATCACTTTCTGTAAAATGATGTATCATATAGAGGAGTTTTATCTTATAAAGCTTTTCTTGTATATTGCTTATGTGTTAGAGTTAAGACATAAATGAAAATAAGATATTGCTCAGAGTTTATTTTATGAACAATCTATAAGGAGACCAAAAATTGTGAGGTATAACTCAGTTCAACAAAGGTGGCTATCTAAATTGTTTCGAGTACATTGCAGGCTAGGTTTTCAACCCTAGGCAGAAACATCAAATCCATCTATAACTCTTTTGGAAACCTATTATCAAATGAGAAAAAATTTCCTAGCTGACTTCCTTATCTTATGATGGGGTTTTGACACTTGAATCAACTAATAATTGTAGCCGTTTCACAGAAAAGGTCAGTTTTGACAAATGGCCTCTTGCACATGGTGAAAACACTTTCGCTGTCGGGCTAAGGTTTTGCTCAATAAATGCAGTTATAAAATCAGAAATATCTTTGGTTGGACCATAATATACCCACAGGGCATTTAGAGAAAAGCAAATCTTCATTTTTGTCTTAAATGATCTTCCAATTGACAAAAACAAATACGAATTAGTACAAAATGCCATAGGTAACAGAGTTCCATGGATAAGCCACTGCAGCTACGTAACAGTAAGTCTCTGATGTCATGCAACCAAGGGTGGATGAAGGACAAACGACAATAGAATGAGGACAGTGCATATAAATGCTATTATAGGGCAGCTAAGTGGTAGCTAGTCACAAATAAATGAATGGTTCAAAGTAGTAACCTTTCATAAAAGGTAAGTTAAATGGGTATCATTCAAATTCATATTTATGCATGTCTCATTTGTGCTTGAGAAGTAAGCCCTGTACGAGGTATCTTTCTAGAATATCTGAATAATTATAATTCATCGGGTTTTTAAGTATAAAGTCATCAGAATTCGTTGAAGAACTTAGGAGTTATTATGTAACCAACATGGCACTTTTTAAAAAGAATTTCTGTCACATCACATAGAGTAAGAGTTAACTCCCCATTTAGTCTTCTGAGAAACAAACACGTATCTGATGACCAAGAATCCATCGAAATGAGTGTTTACTTGAATACCTATTGTGTGCTTAGCACTGCTGCATTATAGGGGGAATACGAAAGAAAAAAATGGTTGTCACCATAAAAGAACTAATGAATAACACACATGCAAATTTAACAAATGTTAAAATGCACTATTATACTAAGAGTCAAACAAGTACTCCAGGCCAATTCAATAATTCAAAAGACATGAAGAGGAGGCAGAGAAGTGGTCTGCATAATGGAGGATACTGGTTTTCACTTTTGCCAACGCAATTTACAAAAACTTGGATAAGTAGGAAGAATAACAAACACCATGACAAACAGAAAAACAAAGTAAAATTGTGGGCAATGAAGATGATATATTTTTGGACAATGAGATCAGAAAAAAAAGCAGGAAGAAAGGAAAACTTGGGGCGTGGGAGAACACAGGAATGCCATGAGAGGAAGTATTGTGAAGAGGGATTGATAAGTAAATGTCACATTAAACTAGGCCTGAAAATCCAGACAAGTACATAGAGAGTAAATATTTATTGTTTATTTTTCTTTTTGTTTCTCTTAAGAGGGAAGAGAGATCATGAGAATGCTGTTATGTGCCTATCAATCCAGCAACGAAGTGCTGGAGCAATTTCCTTCTTTATGATCAAATCTTCCTCTTAGATGAGCCTTGGAATAGAGTAGATAAGTGTCCCAGTGGAAGTAAACATTAGACAATTCAAAATATTAGAACAGACATCCAATGAGAACTTAAGACTCTCAGTAAGGAAATAAGGCATTATCATCTTAGAAACAAGAGCCGAAGCTATTAAAATGGATTACCAAAAAGATGATCAAAGATAAAACACAGAAATACTTGTAGTTAGAGGCAGCAAATGAGAAATACAAGCACTATGAAAAAGGAAAGAAAAAGTTTAATATGCTGTTATTAAAATGAAGGAGAAACGTTTAAGAGGCTAACCTAGTTAATTGTATTCAATGTCATTTGAATAAAGCCAAAAAGAATGAGGCTAAGTTCGTAATGAGAAAGCAGAAATTTGGGAGGTTTGTAGTTTCAGCAAAGTTTTGAAAAATAAGATGAAATTATAAAGGATGAAAGAAACAATGAGTAATAAAGAAATGAGAGAGAAGATAAATGATAGTAACACACCAGAAACCCAAGATGAGTTAAGGATTTCTTCATGAGAAAGCAGGGAGTTGCAATATAGTATGTCAGTGAAAAGCTACGGAATTAGACTGGCTCTGTTCAGGTTCCCAGGTTTGACTCTTCTACTTGCTGTTTATGTAATTTGTGTAATTTTTATACATCATTTCCTCTTAGTTTTATTTCCTCTTCTGAAAAAAAATGAGATAATTGTGATGCCAACTTCATAAGGTTATTATGAGAATTTTAAAAATAACTCAGGGAAATATATTTCTTGGCAATTTATTGTAATTTAGTATTATTTGGATAGGTTGTTTCTACTGGCAAAGAGTCAAGATGAATGAAAATATCCTAGATGAGGGGTGGTCATGTTACAGGAACAAGGACGTGGATGTTAGCCTTGTATCACATTGGACCTTCTCAGTATTTTCAAACAGATCAAATTAAAATCAGTAGTTTCCTTGCTTCCTAATTCTCTGCACATAAAATCCTCTCCACTGATACATAAAGCTTGGAGATTTAAGTTTTAGGATTAATATAAATTATCTACTGAAGAATCTTATCAAAGTGAGTAAATCTGGACTTGTCAATGGGGTGCAAATTGACATTATGCCACTCTATTGGTTTGACTCTCCTAGTTCACCAAGAGCCTTACCAAACATTTCCTAAATTGCTGTGTCATTTTGCCATGCTTAGTCTGCACAGCAACCAGATTTATAATCAATTTTTGTAACATAAATATGAAAGAAGAGATAAAATGGTAAAGACAACTGAGAAGATGACTTTTCTCTCTAAATCCACAGCAGTTCAGGAGTCTCCAGTAGAGTGAGTAATACCATACAATTTGGCACAAAATATCTGAGAATTATCTACGATGGTACTTGTCTTTATTTCTAATTTTATACTTAATGGTATAATATGTCTAATTGAAATTTGAGTGTTTCATGGTTAGGCATATGGCTTTCCTAAACAGTTTGGCAATTGCTAGTTACCATGGAACCTAGGAAAAAGGACTCCATTCCCATCTATGCAAGCTTTCAGTAACATGACACTAGGCAAAACAAGGACTACCTACATATAAGATTTTACATTGTGTAGGTAGATGACTTAAATCAAAAGCTGTCTAAACATTTAAAGTGTTCATGTTATATAGGCTTATCCTTTAAAAAATTCTTTGGAAAATGTCTGGTATTACAACACCAAAAATGAGAGCTTACAAATACATTGCCTATTCTTTTAGATGTGTAGGCAGGGCAGATCTATGCTCTTGCATTGGGCTGGAATACCCGGTGATTACCAATGTACAACAGATGGGAATGCTGAATGCTAAGTAACATATCCTCTTGATTACTGTACTTTAAAGTATGTGAGATTTATTATAAGCCTAATTCTAATTCAATGAATGCCATCAACAGATTGCATGATGGGTCATTTTCACTGTGGGGTGTAAAAGAACTACTAAGAAAGCTGACAGGCAAAGCATATTAGAAAACGATCTTGTAAATTTGATTAATGGCATTTGCGAATTCACATTTATTCAAAATAATGCTTTGTGTACATATGGGGACATGGGAAATCTTAGGCCACCCCCTGGGAAAACATAATGAAGATAAGCAGCTGTTAAAACCCAATTTTGATGCTTTGTAATAAAAAAAAAAAGTCTAAGTATTTGAATTAAAACAAATCTGTCACTGAAAAAGGCATTTTTTTAATCCAATGGCAAGCCAGTGCACTTAGCCAGCTCATAGATCCAGTATTCAACTGATCTTAGGAGGGAAGGCAGAGTTCATGACTGCCCTGCCATGGAGTCCCCATGGTTCCTGGGCAGCCCTTACACAGTGCCACTGCCCATTGAAATAAGCATATCTTCTCCTGCCTATGGGTCAAGATGGAGGGGGAGGCTGGAAACGCTTCATCCATCAACACTGACTCCCTATTCTGAGCTATCAAATTTTCATTGCTAAGTCTTCACTATACGAGCAACAATCAAGGGTGCTTAGATACTGGTTTCCCAGAAGATAGGGAAGATCACTGGTTACAATTAAGCTATTTGTGTCCACAATTAGGCAGCAGGCTTTTTGATCAGAGAATCTAGGAGAGAGAAGGCAGCCTTCTCTATCAACTACAATGATTTCATTACTTCAGGCTCTCTGGATCAGTGCTATCAAGTAGACACACAAAGCAAGCCACAAGTAGAATTTTAAGTTTCTAGTAACCATATTAAAAAGTAAAAAGAAACAAGTGAAATTAATTTAGCAAGATGTTTTATCCATATATATTTTATCTTATATGAATATGTGTAATTTTTCTTTTTCATACTAAGTCTTCAAAAGTCAGTATGTATTTTACACATAGAGCACATCTCAATTCAATCTAGGCATAATTTAAGAGCTCCATAGAAAGATATGTACAATGACTACCATTTGTACAGCACAAATACTGATGGTATCTAATATCTAAACTCCATTATTTAGTTTGTGTTATATTTAATCAAAACCAGAGTAATTAGTAGTTAAAACCTCAGAAAACATAATCGATAGGATAAATTCCCTAAAAGAAAAAGTAGGAAATCTGAGTGTAACTTTGGGCAGATAATGAAAACCAAAACATGTCTATCAAAATCCAGATGTTTTGCCCAAATCATAATGCCAAAATACATTTAGATGATTGATTGCAACTTTTACTTTTCATCAACAATAACAATAAAATGATGCTCTGTAATTTATCTTGTTAATTTACCATGGAAATCACAGTGGCTATTTTAGGCCCAGTCAAATTTTAGATACTGAATGATGTGGATTATACATCAATACTGATGTAATTGTACATAAGGATGCAATTTCCTTTTTTCCTTTATGATCAAAAGCTCTAAGTTTCTCTTTTAAATCTTAAAAATCTCTTCGTAGATACTTTGTAATTTTGTTATTTACTTCTTGTCTCAGTTTTCCTTGTCTACCAATCTTAAAATCTCAAAAATTGATTTCAAAAGACTTAGCTTTTTCTTTTTCTCATTCTATATAAGAGAAAATATGTAATCTTCTTGTTAATTTAGATAGTCAGGATTTATATATTTATAATACCAATTTTGATTATGTGTATCATGTATGCTTAACTATCTAATTTGAAACAAGACTCAATAGCAAGGCAAAAAATATTTTAAAAGTTCATTTCATTGATCTGTAGCTAATATTAGTTGTTTCTTATCTAAAGTAGGGCTTTACTCTTTTGCATTCTAACTTGGTGTTATCTTTAAATATTTTACATAATAAACACCAAACACTTAAACCCAGAATCAGGATTTTAAAAATATGGTCTCAACCTGTTTTCTACTCTACATTTGTAGTTCAGCATAGAATTATTTCTACTTACTCTCTCTCCCAGATGCAGTTCATGATCTACAGTTTCCAATATTTAATACTAGGCTTTCCTCATCACTAAAAAGCCTGCCTTCTTCATTTCACATTGGTCAATTTGCATCTATCCTTCGAAGTCCCACATTGAATATTTCTTTGGAAATTTTTTTTTTTCAGAGCACTGCAGCATAGAACTCTCTCCTACCTCTGACCTTTTCTAGTATTTACTAGAAGTATTTAGTAGTTATTTTCATCGGGATTTTTAAAAAGCTGAATTAACAACAACAAAAAATATATATAGAAACAAGAACAAAACAAGCAATGTTGCCTAACTTTCAACAATTGCAGCTGTCTCTAGCAGGATGAAAGACCACTAGGAGGATTGGGGGAAAGGGTGAATAACTGAGGCAGGAGAATAGGGTCTGAAGACAGGAAACCTAAACCCAATATTCACTGACTTCCTAGAATTGAATCAAAAGGAAAGCTCCACCTCTTCATGTCCAAGTCACAAAAGGATCAGAGGCAACCCCTACTTTCGGCCTGAAGATAAAAAATGGAGAATACCTCTGAGGGGTCACCTCCTGCAACTGGTGGTGGGCCACTCCTTCATTTACATAGGCTGTAACCAACTAACAAATGGGAAGAGGGTATTTAAAACTCAGAAAATTCTGTAAACAGTGCTCTTGAGCCACTGGCTGGAGCCTGCTACCACTCCATGGAGTATACTTTCCTTTCAACAAACCTATGCTTTCATTGCTTCCTTCTTTTGTTGTTTTGTTTGGGCATTTTGTCCAATTCTTTGTTCAAAATGCCAACAACCTGGGTGACCCATAGTCAACCCTCCACTGGTAACATAACCATCCTCAGACTAGATAGGAACATACAGCTGTGAGAAGGGGCCACTACACAAGCTTATAGCTACCTTGACAGAGCTCCTCATCTGTGAATGTTTTAACCTTGTACCAATTTAGCCTCAATGTCCCAGGTGAGAGATACTCTTGGCCAGGATCACCTGTCTGTCTGTCATTTGACTGTCAACAGTGCAAAAAGGATATCTAACAAAAATATACTACCTAGACTCTAACGGAAAAACACAAGTACCCAGCTATACCACCTTACCAAGGTAGAAAAGAGTGCTCCTTCTCCAGGAAACCAGGATGATATTAGAAAGGGTGAAAAACAGATGATGAGTGGAAACACAAATAAATAATGATCACAACTCAGTAGTTAACTAATTAATATACTGCACAGTTATCTTAATGGTTGCTAAACTTTCTATACATAGGCTATTTTTCTCATTAAAGTGGAAATTCCTTAGGAATTTTATGTTTCTTAGTATCTTCTACAATGTCTTATATATAATAGGTTCCTAATGTATTCTTTCCATTCTTTTCCTTACTATGAATGTTAGCAAATATTTTACTCCAGTGGAAAATGTTTTTAATTAACCTAAGTGTGGTAAACATGCACATGTTGACATGTTTAAATGTATATGTTCATATTCACTCTTTGCATGTGTCAGTTTAGTTCAGTTCAACAGATAAAGTATACACTGTAAAAATAGAGTACGTATTCTCTGAAAGCAATGTGCTAAGCTGGGGACAAAAGCATGAAAAAGATGTCCCTGCCCTCAGGTCCTGTACTTTTATGCTTTCTGTTTTTAGAAAATAATTACTATAATAAATCATGGTCTAACAACTTGTATTTTTAAATGCTCTCACTTTTGTTTCTAGAAATTTAGAATGCCTAAGGACTTGAAGGACATTTTTATTATAACGGGGGGAAAAATTCTTATAAAAGCAGACAGCTAACGCTTACTTCTTTAGTCTTCATAGCGCAAAGAAAGTGGGTATTATTTTTCTTTCTAGTATTAGTTTTATGTATGTAGTTAACTATAAATATTATTTCTAATTATATTTTCAGAAATGAAAAGTTCACAAATAATGTCCAGCATGTAATTTCATTAAATGTCACTGTTTTTTGATTTATGACCTTTTGAAGCTGGTGTTAAAGAATTCTATATAACAACTATTTGCCTTTTTATTTAAATACATTTATTTATGTAACTAATGATGACTGAACACCTATGTAGAAGCCATAACAGTAAGCATTTCTGGGACCAGAAACCTGAGGAATAACATAATATGCCTTGAAGAGTTTCACTTTTCAATGGAGATGATAAATCATATCCACAAATGACTACTATCAGATAGTATCTAAAAATTTGTACGAGACAGTTAAGAACTCTAGAAAGAGTTCATAGAACAGATTTCTGTGCACCCTGCTTAGAGCAGCTTTCCCGGTATAGTAACAGATGAGCTGGATTTAAAGGCTCCATTCTAGCTTTCTAGTCTCATCTACTGGTTATCCCCCACTCTCTTCTTCTCTCATCTAATTGCTCATTAAAATTATGCCTTGCACTCTCTTTGACTCTTTGCTCTTGTTAAGATAAAACTCTAATATCCTTCTTATCATTTAGGGTTCAATTCATTCAGACTGGATTTATTGAGTTTGTAATATATTCCAAGCACTGTCCCACGGAACGTCATTTCAAAAAAAAATGACCCAGTGTCTGCCCTCAATGAGTTCAGAAACAAAGATTGTAGCTGGGAAAATTGGCTAGCCATAAGTAGAAAGCTGAAACTGGATCCTTTCCTTACCCCTTATACGAAAATTAATTCAAGATGGATTAGAGACTTAAATGTTAGACCTAATACCATAAAAACCCTAGAAGAAAATCTAGGTAGTACCATTCAGGACATAGGCATGGGCAAGGACTTCATGTCTAAAACACCAAAAGCAACGGCAGCAAAAGCCAAAATTGACAAATGGGATCTAATTAAACTAAAGAGCTTTTGCACAGCAAAAGAAACTACCATCAGAGTGAACAGGCAACCTACAGAATGGGAGAAAATTTTTGCAACCTACTCATCTGACAAAGGGCTAATATCCAGAATCTACAAAGAACTCAAACAAATTTACAAGAAAAAAACAAACAACCCCATCAAAAAGTGGGCAAAGGATATGAACAGACATTTCTCAAAAGAAGACATCCATACAGCCAACAGACACATGAAAAAATGCTCATCATCACTCGCCATCAGAGAAATGCAAATCAAAACCACAATGAGATACCATCTCACACCAGTTAGAATGGCAATCATTAAGAAGTCAGGAAACAACAGATGTTGGAGAGGATGTGGAGAAATAGGAACACTTTTACACTGTTGGTGGGATTGTAAACTAGTTCAACCATTATGGAAAACAGTATGGCGATTCCTCAAGGATCTAGAACTAGATGTACCATATGACCCAGCCATCCCACTACTGGGTATATACCCAAAGGATTATAAATTACTCTACTACAAAGACACATGCACACGTATGTTTATTGCGGCACTATTCACAATAGCAAAGACTTTGAATCAACCCAAATGTCCATCTGTGACAGACTGGATTAAGAAAATGTGGCACATATACACCATGGAATACTATGCAGCCATAAAAAAGGATGAGTTTGCGTCCTTTGTAGGGATATGGATGCAGCTGGAAACCATCATTCTTAGCAAACTATCACAAGAACAGAAAACCAAACACCACATGTTCTCACTCATAGGTGGGAACTGAACAATGAGATCACTTGGACTCGGGAAGGGGAACATCACACACTGGGGCCTATCATGGGGAGGGGGGAGGAGGGAGGGATTGCATTGGGGAGTTATACATGATATAAACGTTATGCACATGTACCCTAGAACTTAAAGTAAAATAAAAATAAAAATAAATAAAAAAATAAAAAAAACAATCACATAGCTCTAGGAGAGGTATGTATGCGATTCCTTAACAGCGGAAGTGAGTTGTGGAAGGTTTACCTGAAATTTAAGTGGCTTGGATGGTGATAAGGGAAGGCCTTCACAGAGAAAGTAAAATTGATTAGAACCTTAAACGTTGAGTATTCATGGCAGACAATTGTAGTTTGAATAGTGTTATTAAAAAATAGCCAAGGAAGTGTATAAATATGCTGCACTCCACCACTGGTAGAGTAAGACTCAAATCAAATATTAAACTTTAGCTGACCAGGGGTACATTCTAGCAGGAAAGTAGGGATCACACGGAGGTACTCAAAAAGAGAGCCAAGAAAACTCACCTGCTTATGTCACTGGAAATGTCTGTCTCTATTCTTATTTAAAAAGTTGTGTTGCATGAAATTTCAGTTTGACAGTTGCTTTATTTTCATTTTAATTTTGACCAGACTCTAACACATTATGTATTGTGGACTATGTTTCCACAAGGCTTTTAAAATGTGATAATCTAAAACATAATGAATCCATGTCACTGTATTCTTTAAAATTTGCAGAGCACTGATCATACTATTATTCTGTTGATACTGACAACCATCACTAAGTCAAATGTTCCTAATTTCCAGTTTTAAAAAGTAAATGCTAGAGTTTAGTACTTACAGCAGCAGACCTGACTGAAAAGAGATCATAAATCTGTCAGTGACAAGAAATTATCTGTGAATCAGAAGTTATTAATGTAAGATTTTCTCCAATAATTTGTTAGCTAAAGTATAAAAGACTTGGCATTTTCTCTGGAGTTTCAAAAAAAGAATGCACAATACAATAGCAACAGCACTGGGCTATTCAGGTCACTGAGAAAGGGTTTAAGTAGTTGACCTTTTTAATCAATATTGCCTACATATTCGAAATCCACTGTCCCACTGCCAATTATCTACTCTTTACTGTAAAATGTTAACTATGGTCAAATAACATGAGTACAACTTCATTTAACCATTTATTTTTTTTCTTAGAAATGAAGCTTTGTACACATTTTAATTTCTCAAACATCTTAAGGAAAAATTTCAACTTCAAATGAAGACCTACTACTAGTAACAACTTATTAAAAGCAGGTGTTTTCTAAATCTTAACAAATGGCAATAACAATTCAATGTTTAAGCATTGCTAATGTATTCTAATAGTAAAATAATATTTTAGATCATTAAATTAGAATTTAATAAAGTTTATTTTAATAACAAGCAATTGAAGCAAAACAACAAAACAACTTCATAGTGATACTACATATTAATGGGCTGCAAAGTGCTGCTGAGTCTAATCTTTCTCCTTCACTTCTGGATTCATCATACTTGTAGCAATTGTTATTGCAGGAACAATTATTCTTCCTGGTATCTTTCATCACATTCCAAAGCTACTGACCCTCCCTAGTGCTGGAACTGGTACTGTCAGAGCTCCTAAACCTTGCCATTGTGGCAAAAAGTTACAGCTAAATGTATGTAGCTAGGGGGACAAATGTGGTGGTGCCATGAAGTAAACAGGCACAATCATAAAACTATGTCTGTTGCTGTGCAACAAATTACCCCAAAACTCCAAACGTCATCTGGAGTAATGTTCGTCATATTTGTCCTCAATCTGTCATACTAGAGCATCACAGGCAAATATGCATCAGTGTCTACTTTGGTAAATCCTTTTATAGTTCTGTTCTGACAATTATTTTAAAAGTATCATATCTTCTTGTCTTAAAGATAATTATATGAGTCAGTCCAATAATTTCAGTTAGAATCAATTCTCTCTGTGAAAATGTTCTGTGACCTATTGTTTATAATGGCTTAATAGGTCTCCAGATATTATAATATTACTCAATATTTTGTCTTTAAAGATCATTATTTACAGATGTATACATAAATGGCTCAAATTAGTTATAACTATCAGTTTCAATAAAAAAGAGATTCTTTCAATCTAGAGCTTGAAAGAATAATTATCTGTCAGCTTCAGTTGATCATAAATACAGAGAGGATACAGTAGGATGGTTTGTCTGTATTCTACAATGTCTGGGACATGGCTGAGAGACTTAAAATCCAGGCCTAGAAACCTTTGAAACCTCATTCACTCACATATCTGACCATGGATGCTGATGGTCCATTAGGGAACTAGCTGGGACTGTCAGCAAGAACACAATGGCCTTTCCGTTTTATTAGCAAGTCTTTCAAGGAAAAGAGAAACCACATTGCCACTTATGGTCAGACCTCAGAAGTTGTGCCACACCCCTCTACCACTTTTTATTGGTCATAGAGGTCACAAAAGTACACCCAGGTTTCAGGAGAGGGTACATAGACTATACCTCTCAATAGAGGTATATCATCATTACATTTTAAGTATATAGGATGATTTTCATATGTATACATAGGTGTGGTCATCTTCGGAAAATACAATCTTTCACAAGAAGTACTAGAAGCAGAAAATCATGCTGGTGGAATTCTGAATTTGAAACTTGAAATGTCTTTCCAATCACCTGGGAAATTAAGTTAGTAGTAACATTAATTTCAATACCATTATCCTCTGTGCCCAGTATGTCACATGAAGCATAGTAATGCTAATATGTTACTTAAAAGCTTTTTTTGAGATGATTTCAGATCAGCTACCATTTGTACCGTTGTTTCTCTCTCTATATATATGTATATATACACACACACATATATATACACACACACACATATATATGGCTTTCTATACTACTAGCAAATTCAGAAACACAATCTGAACTTGTAGTTCAATACAATCCTATAAGAGCATTGTCCTATTTGCCCTCCCCCTTTA
Source organism: Trachypithecus francoisi (assembly GCF_009764315.1). Classification (NCBI taxonomy): domain Eukaryota; kingdom Metazoa; phylum Chordata; class Mammalia; order Primates; family Cercopithecidae; genus Trachypithecus; species Trachypithecus francoisi. Next base: position 171,410,855 of record NW_022681454.1, on the reverse strand, counting down.
GTTTCCCATCCCTCTCCTGCACCGCAAGAACTACATTTAGTCATGGATGAAGGTTTAATGTGATTTGACTTGAGACTTGCATCACTGAATCTCATATTTTCAAATTATGCATTCCAACAGAACATTAGGATAACATTATTCACCATATAATCACCAAAAAGCATGAGAAACTACTGTTAAAAAGTGCTGTTTTAAAGACTAATTATTGTTGGAATATGATGTGGTCACCATGAGACCTATAAACTACCCGTCTTGTCCTGGCTAAAGGAGCATGTTCTAGATTAGTGAGAACTGAAAATGAAACTTCATCTGGAGTAATGTTCGTCATATTTGTCCTCAATCTGTCATACTAGGGCATCACAGGCAAATATGCATCAATGTCTACTTTGGTAAATCCTTTTATAGTTCTGTTCTGACCATTATTTTAAAAGTATCATATCTTCTTGTCTTAAAGATAATTATATGGGTCAGTCCAATAATTTCAGTTAGAATCAATTCTCCTTGATAATGTTCTATGACCTATTGTTTATAATGGCTTAGTAGGTCTCCAGATATTATAATATTACTTAATATTTTGTCTTTAAAGATGATTATTTACAGATGTATACATAAATAGTTCAAAGTAGTTGTAACTATCAGTTTCAATAAAAAGAAATGCTGTCAGGGACTTATCTTCACAATGCAAACAACTATTACATTTGCCTTCTATGTTAAATCATAAATCAATTCCCACCAGTTAACAACTGAGTGGAATATATCAAGACCATTTCTATTAGATTCAAGTTTATGTATGTGTATATTAGTAACTTTAATAGTTCAATTCTTATTAGATATAAAATATACAATATGCATTAATAACTTAGGAATAATATCAAATAGAATATGAAGGTAAAAATATAAAATTTCAGCCAGGTGCAGTGGCTCATGCCTGTAATCCCAACACTTTGGGAGGCTGAGGCAGATGGATCACGAAGTCAAGAGAGCAAGATCATCCTGACTAATACGGTGAAACCCCATCTCTACTAAAACACAAAAAATTAGCCGGGCGTGGTGGCACACAACTGTAGTCCCAGCTACTCAGGAGGCTGAGGCAGGAGAACTGCTTGAACCTTGGAGGCAGAGGTTGCAGTGAGCCTAGATTGTGCCACCACTCTCCAGCCTGGGCAACAGAGTGAGACTCCATCTCAAAAAAAAAAAAAAAAAAAAATATATATATATATATATACACACACACACACATATATACATATATACAGTTTCTTACTGCATGCATAAAACAGTTTGGTTTGGTTTTGCTATGATTCAAACTCCAGCTTTATCAAGGTATCATACTTTTTTTAATGGATGTATAAAGAGTTTCCTCATGTTTGGAGTCAGTGGAAGGAATGAGAAAATTATCTTCCGTTTTACAGGCCACATTGTAAAATGGCAGAATATGGGATTGGACAAACTTGGGAATGTGACAAGTGAAATAAAACTTTCCTGAATCTGCAGATAATTTATTTGACTGCTTCTAATGATTCTCCCAATTTAAAATGGGAACTAGAAACCTAGACGTAGCCTTAGGAATTGATAGAAGCAATGTTGGGTGCATAAGACAAAGTATTAAACTAAACATCGAGGAAGATACAGAAAGTTCAATTTAACAAATATTTATCAAACTAGCTTTATGCATAACATATAATACTACCTATAAAAATAAAATTGGTCCAGGATTTGCCAATTAAGACATTTTCAGATAACTCTTATTTAAACTAGGCTTCTGTCTTAACAGTAGAAGCCTCAATTAATTTATAGTCTCTTTTTAAATACTATAGTTAATTATAGGCTAGCATTTGTGTATTAGTTCTTTCTCATGCTGCTAATAAAGGCACACCCCAAACTGGGTAATTTATACAGGAAAGAGGTTTAATTGACTCACAGTTCGGCATGGCTGGGGAGGCCTCAGGAAGCTTATAATCATGACAGAAGGGGAAGCAAAGATGTCCTTCTACATATGGTGGCAGCAAGGAGAAGTGCCAAGCAAAAGTGGAGAATGCCCCTCATAAAACCATCAGATCTCATAAGAACTCATTCACTATCATGAACACACCATGAGGGTAACTGTTCCCATGATGCAGTTACCTCCCATCAGGTCCCTCCCATGACACATGGAGATTATGGGAACTAAAGCTCAATATGAGATTTGGGTGGGGACACAGCCAAGCCATATCAACTTCATAAAAGCAAATGTAGATGTTTGTTTTTATGTTCCATTCTGTGACCAATTTAAAGATTTTCATTTTTAATTTATAATAAAACATGTGGGAATATAAATATGCCATATTCACACTGAAGTTGAAGATGGCCACTCATAAACTCCATGGCCAACTTTAAGTGACTTAAACTCAACCATGCCAACAATCACATTAAGTGTAAATGACAAACACTATAGTTAGAAGGTAGAAAAACCATCAGATTAGATGAAAAACACAGTTTTATCTTGTTACTGCTTAAAGGAAATGAAACTTTAACACTGATACCGAAGTGGGTAGAATGACAATGATATAGCATACTAAACTAATCAAAATAAAGTGGCTGTTACTGCAAGATGCTAGACAAAGTAGATTATAGAACAAAGAATATCACCAAAAGTGAAAAAATTCTTTTTGCTCTGATAAAGAGATCAGTTCTTCGAGAGGACATTGAGATCTTAAACTCTATGCATGCAGTAACGGAGTTTCAAAGTACATGATGCAAAAACTCAATAGACTTGCAAGGGGAAATACATATCTACTGTTGCAGTTAAATATTTCAATAGCACTCTTTCAAAACTTAGAACAAATATAAAATTCCATAAATGTATGGAAGTCTTGAAGAACACTACCAACCAAATCAAAGAAATTGACAGTTTTGAAAGCAGGATCTCAAAGATATTAGCTCACCCATGTTTATAACAGCATTACCACAATGGCCGACAGGCGGAAGCAACCCAGATGTCCACTGATGGAGGAATGGATGAACGGAATATGGTATAAACATACAATGGATTATTCAACCTTAAAAGGGAAGGAAATCTTGTTACATGCTACAACATGAATGAACCTTGAGGACATTATGCTAAGTGAAATAAGCCAGCCACAAAAAGACAAATACTGTATGATTCCACTTACATGAGGTAACTAGAGTAGTCAAACTAATAGAAGCAGAAAATAAAATGGTGTTTGCCAGGACCTTGCAGGGGGTGGGGAGGAGAATGGGAAGTTGTTCAATGGGTATAGGATTTCATTTTACAAGATGAAAAAGTTCTGGAAATCTGTTTCACAACAATGTGAATACACTTAACACTATTATCTGTGTACTTACAAAATGGTTACAATGGTAAAAAGAAAAAATTGGCAATTTTAGAATAATCCAATTAACAGCAGATTACACCAACTCTTTAACAGTACATAGAACACTTAACAAGATATAGAACATCTAGGGCCATAACACAAGTCAACAGATTTAAAATAACTCAATTAGTGCAAAGTATGTTCTCTGACAATTGAATTACAGGTCATTAATAGAAAAGATCTCCTGAAAATTGCTAATTAAAAGTTAAAACACAACAATTCTAAGTAATATGTGGGTCAAAGTAGCTATCAAATTGGAAATTAGAAATTTTACTGAATGCCAATGAAAGAACAAAATATCAGAACAACTAGAATGTCACTAGATTTATGTGCATAGGCATAAATTTGAACAAGAAGCCATATTAGAAAAAAGTACTCAAATTTATGACCATATGTGCTACTTTAAGAAGTTAGAAAAAAATAATTCCAATAAAGCAAAGGAAAGGAAATATTAGTGATCAGTACAGAAATACATAATAGAAAAAGAAAAATTGAGGGGAAAAACAACAACAAAAATCAATGTACCTGAAAACTGCCTCTAGATGGGGGAAAAAATCTGATAAAACTTGAGTCAGATTTGCCAGGAAAAAAAGGTAGGGAGGAATAGGATCCAAATTATACCAAGAATAAAAAATAACAGCAGTTCATATTCTACATATATTAACAGGATTTTAAGGTAATCATGTGAAAAATTTGTGCCAAAATATTCAAAAACTCCAATATGTGAATCACAAATTACTTCAAATAAAAGCTTGATAAAAGTCTTATATTAATTTTTAAAAGGCAATTTAAAACTTTCCCACAAGGAAAATTATATGCCCATATTAAATACTTCATTGAATTCTACCAAACATAAATGGAAGAGGACGGAATGCTTCCCAGCACATTCCGTGAGGCCAGAATCACCCTGATCCCAAAGCAGACATTTCCAGAAAAACTAAAAGTACTCCCAATAAACACAGATGTAAAATTTCAAACAAAATTTTAGTATATAAGAATCTGAAAATATATGTGACGTTTGACTTTACATTTGAAGAGAAATCAGTATTATTCACCATATTAACAAATTGAAAAGCAAAACTATATAACCTTAAACTCAGAAAAAGCATTTGAAAAAAACCAACATTTAGTCCTGATAAAAACTTTCAACAAAGTAGGAATACAAGGGAAATTATTCAATATTATCAAGGATATCTACAGTAAACCAACATCTACCATCGTAATTAATGGTGAGAGACAATGTGCTTTCATCCTAAAACCAGCAATGTCTTCTCTCACTGCTTCTATTTAACATTGAACTGGACATTTTAGCCAGTGCAAAAAGTCATCAAAAAATAAAAAGACATATAGATAGAAAAGGAAGAACTAAAACTCTCTTCATTCACAGATGACACCTGTGACTTTGTGGAAAACCTGATGCTATCTACAAAAAACTATCAAAATTAATAACTTAGTAAGGTGGAAAGATAAAAACAAATCAAATATTTCCACATACTAGCAGTGGACACAACTGACAATTTAAGAAACATTTCGATTGCATCAAAAATGAGATTCTTACAAATAAATCTGTCAAAAGATATACAAGACATGCACTGAAAATAAAACATTGCTGAGAGAAATTAAAGAATACTTAAAGGGAGAGATGTGCCATTTTTATAATTCTGATGACTCAATTTTCTTGAAGACGTAAATTTCCCCAGAGTGGACTGAAAGATTCAACACAATCTCAATAAAAATCTCAACAGAATTTTTGTAGAAATTGACAAGGTGATTCTATAATTCATACGAAAACCAAAGGAACTAGAATAGCCAAAATAATTTTAAAAGAGAACAAAATTTTAGGATACTGATTGCAAGATTTAAAAAGTTATAGTAATCATATTAGTTTTCACACTGTTATAAAGAACTACCCGAAACTGGGTAATTTATAAGGGAAAGAGGTTTAATTGACTCACAATTCTGCATGGCTGGGGAGGCCTCGGGAAACTTAAAATCATAGTGGAAGGCAAACCAGAAGAAAGGTGCCTTTTTCACAAGGTGACAGGAAGCAGAAAGAACTCGGGAGGAACTACCAAACACTTTCTAAAACCATCAGATCTCGTGAGAACTCACCCACCACCAAGAGGACAGCATTGAGGGAACCACCCCCGTGATTCAATCACCTCCACCTGGTCTCTGCTGTGACAGGTGGAGATCATGGGGATTACGGTGACTACAATTCAAGGTGAGAGTTCGGGTGAGGGCACAGCCAAATGACATCAGTAATCAAGACTGATTTAATTGATATCAACATAGAGAAGTACATCAATAAAACAGAGTAGGGGGCCCAGAAATTGACCCACAAATATAATTTTTGTCAAAGCAATTCAGTGGTAGGAGGATTGTGTGCAGTGAACAGCACTAGAAAAAATGGTACGTCCATATGAAGACAAAAATGAACTTTGTTCTATACCATATACAATATACAAAAAGTTGCTCAAGAAACCGGAAATATTTGTGAAAATTGGTTTACAGAGGTTTGTTAAAAATATGAAACTAAAACATAATCAAATAAGGAATATATTGTTAACTTAGCTACATTCAATTTTTAAATTTTTTTGATCTTCAGAATACATTGCTAAATAAGTAAAGAAGGGCAAATCACAGTCTCGCAGAAAATTGAGGGAAATCATTAACAAAGAACTTGTATCCAAAAAATATAAAGCATGCTCAAACCATTAATTTTTTAAAAATAACTCAATATAAAAGTGGACAAAATATTTGAACAGATATTTCACCCAAGAAAACATACAAACAGCAAATAAATACATAGAAACGATGCTTAACATATTAATCATTAGGCTAATGCAAATTAAATCCACAATGCTACACCAGTAAACATCTATTAGATTGTCTAATTTTAAAAGACTGACAATACCAAGTGCTGTCAAGAACATAGAACAACTGAAACTGAAAGATTGGTGGCGGCAATGTAAACTATTACAACCATTTTGTAAGAGAATGTAAGCTTCTTAAAGCTAAACATATACCTATTATATGATCTAGACATTCTATTCCTAGATATTTACCCAAGAGGAAAAAAAACACACATTCATAAAAAAATTGGTATACACATGGCCATAGCAGATTTATATGTAATAATCAGAAATAGGAAACAACCCAACTGCCCATCATCATGTGAATGAGCAAATTTTAGTATATACCTATATTGGAAGTCTGCTTAATAGTAAGAAATAATGAACTATTGAAATACAAGAGCATGTATGAATTGCAAAATAATTATGCTGAGTGAAATAAGTCATACTTCGTGGTTTTATTTATGTAAATGTTGAGAAAACACAACTAATCTATAGAGAAAGAAGCAGATCACTGGTAACCCTGGACTTGGGTGGAGGAAGAAAAGACATTAGAAAGGGGCATGGGAAGTCTCTGGGGATTTGGATGTACTCACTCTTGACTATGGTGATGGTTTTATGGGTGTATACATACATCAAATTTTATCACATTTTATAAATACATGCAGTTTATTTTGTGTCAGTTATATTTTATAACGAAGGAAAATACATAAACTCATAGAACATTGTTTAAGATACTTTTAAAATATGGAACATACTGAAGATGAACAGTAGGAAGGGATGCAAATACCAATATTCTCTCTAGTTATATTAGATAAAATAAACATTTTATCAGTTTCATTAGGAGCTAAAAAACAGATAAACAAATCTACACATTTGAAGGGGATTAGATGTTTGAGTCTAATTAAGTTAGTGTTTTGTTTGATTTTCAAATTCAAAGACAAAACTGGCTTTTGGAAACATCCAAAATCGTTTAAACTTATTAAGTGACCATGAAGATTCGATGACAATGCATACAATTGGGAGAAAGGAGAGAAAGGAGATGTTAATGGGATGAAAAAGGATCTGCAATTGCAATAATCTAAAATTTTGAGTATTTTTCCAAAAGTTATATTTACAAGCCATGAACTCTATAAATATAGAGTAATCAAATTCAGGGACTTTGAAAGAACTGAGGAAACTTGTTTGGATCCAAGAGAATCTAGAGCCTAAAAAATTGATTGAATCTTGCATAGAATTTTTTCAAACAAGAAATTTGAAGTTTAAAGAAATTGGATTTATTGTCTACAATTATAACCGGTAGTAACTACTGGCAGAAGCAAGTTACAACCCATTACCTTTATCCAATGCCATTTGCAATATATTAGCAGTTCGGCAAACGTTAAAGAATCTGTTAAAACTCAAAAGCAGGGAGAGTAATCCCTTGATCCTAGCGCTCTCGAAGAATGACAACTTGCTAAAACCATTCACCAAATAGCAAATAAAATGAGATGATATATGAAGTTTAGATTTTGGACATTTTTGGTTCTGGGTGTACCAGAGGAAGAGTAAACTCACTCATTTGCTCTCCTGCTAGTAACTACACACCTGTTTTCTTTGACAATTTTTCTCTTCTCTCCTGGATATCTCTGTAATTTGGCTGGAATTGACGCAACTCTCTGGCACCAAGCATGGTGCCAGACTTGGCAATGGGATTAGCATATTCTCTTAGGTTTTTGTTGTTGTTTTGGGTTGACAACCTGGCTCACAACCAAGGGCCAATCAGAATCAAGTTGTATTAGCTCTAGTCACTCTTATTAGGATTTTTGGGTGAGAGGGCTTCACACCCCTTTCCCACTGTGGCAGGTAAACTATGCAACCAACTCTGAGCTGCTAGTAATATTCCTTGACTTTTTTTTTTCTTTTCTTTTCTTTTTTTTCCAGATGGAGTCTTGCTCTATAGCCAAGCTGGAGTGAAGTGGTGCCATCTCAGCTTACTGCAACCTCCGCTCCCTAGTTCAAGCTATTCTCCTGCCTCAGCTTCCCGAGTAGCTGGGACTACAGGCACACACCACCATGCACAGCTAATTTATGTATTTTTACTAGAGACGGGGTTTCACCATGTTGCCCAGGATGGTCTTGATCTCCTGACCACGTGATCGGCCTGCCTCAGCCTCCCAAAGTGCTGGGATTACAGGCGTGAGCCACCGCTCCTGACCGTAATATTCCTTGACTTTATAGAGGAAGCCCATCTACGGAGGGAGAAAATAAGGCTAAACTACAGAGGGAATACTAGAAACGGAGGGCAAATGGTGCTCCTTTCTTATAATGGCGCAGCCTCATAAGAATATTTGAGCCTCCTAAATTAATCCAACTTGATCTGGGTTTCTGACATTAACAACCAAAATAACAGGCTAAAAGTCTTTATAATATTTTCAGATGTTGTATTAAGCTTCACATCTGATATTTTATTTCCCAAATCACCTAGAATAAGGATGGGAGTAAATATTCTACTACTCAGAGATCCATTTGAGTTTCAAGAATAGAACAAATTATACTTTAAAAGGTAGATGTCAATTAAGTCCACTTCATCTTGACATACTTTAATTAGAAATCTTTGCCTCATGATGACGTAAGGGAAATTTCAGTTTGAAAAGTGCTCGTTTAGAGCATCTGTGAGGTCTAGGGTTAGCTTCCAGCCCATGCTGAGGTCCGAGGGCAGTGGGTGGTTGAAAGGCAGATAGCTTAAAGAACACTCACGGGCCATAGGCAGGTGAATATGGTTTTATTCAGCAGCTCTTTCTTCAGCAGCTTACTTTCATTAGCTCTCTCACACTCTGCTCTGTCTCGGCAGCTTGAGCTGGCCATTTCCACACACAGCTGCACGGCCAGCTCCCCCTTGCCTTCAGGGTCAGAAGCTTAACTCTTTCGTGGTTCCTGGCTTCCCCTTGCCCGCCTTCAAGACGGACAGCTTTGGCTCTCTCTCTCTCTTTCTGTGGGCACCAGCGTCATGTTCAACCATGTTATGCAGAGCCAAGCCAAGCCATGCCCAAGAGCCCCTGTACAGCATCAGCAGAGCAGTTATACCTTTTACAAACAATAGTGGCACTGAGCCAAGTAGGAGCCTACACAAACAGGTTCTATAACAAGTGGAGGTGTGTGCCTGTGCACCAATCCCCCTGAGCCACACAGGCCGGGATGTCTGCCTTGACCAAAGCACATCCATGTAGCTTACAGCATCTACAGATCTATAGCCTCAACTGAAAGCTCTAGTTTCCAGCTTTCTTAACAAAGAATAATAATCATACTGGGAGTTTTCTTATACAACTCTCCTCAATGTTTTGTAGTATATAAGCCAGACTCCTAGGTAGCTTATCTACCATATTACTAGAAACAGAGTTCTATGTTTAGCTTTTTACATTTTCTTTGATAATCACATACATATTTTAAACTCTTAAATGTCCTTTAAGTTGAATATGATTATTTCAAGTGACTATTATTGCCTGGTAAAAGTTATAGTACCTAATACAAAGCTAAACAGTGATTATTATAACTATTGGTGATTCTGAATGGTATGGGGTCTGTCCCAGTGAGATTTTGGCACTTGCTGAATGTGCCAAAACACATTATGCTGTAACATTATAAATGTTATTTTATTCGATTCAAAAATAAAATATAAGCTATAGATTTAAGTGACTATGGAAAGTAGAATAAAAAATAAAATTCTGTGAACATTCTGGATATATTTGGCTTCTCTTTCCAATTGCCAAAATAAATCTTGCCTAATCAGTTAATGATAAATTGATCTCTCATTGTCTGTTGGTGCTGAGAGCATTCTCCTAAGTATAAGCTACAATCTCCTTGAAATATGTTCATCACCACAATTAAAATGTAAGATGGGCTCACTTTTTAAATGAGGATTAATAATCACTGCCACTTTCACTATACTACTCTGTCCATATCAAGAATATTGCTACTTTTGAGTTATCACTGCCAGATGTTCCAAACGAAGTTTGCTGCGGAGAAAAATTATGAAAAATTCAATCATAGACCTAATTTCTTAAGAAAAATGACAGATTATAGATAACAATTGAATCAGGCCATTAGCAACTCTGGAGTGATGGTAGAATCAGATAATCTACATTAGTAATAGATAAAAATCACCAACTGAAATCAGGGATGGCAGGATTGGCAAGTGACACAGTGTGTGTGCGATTCTGCAGTACGTAGAGTGTAGAACTTGGTCAAACAAACAAATGAAAACGGAGGAAGAGAAGTAACCATGAAGGAAAGAATCATATAAGGCCTGTATCTCTATAATAAGAACAGGCGTTCTGTCAAGGACACCTTGGAATGAAGAATTAGGTCCATTCTACCAGCAGGCAGAACTATTAGAACTTTTAACCTGGCTTAGGCATTTTAAACATTAAATTTTCACAAGGAAGCCTGAAAACTAAAAACGGATCTGTATTCACCTAGTCCCAGACAGCAGTATTCTCTTCTATTTTCTGAAGGGTTTGTCCCAATGAGATTTTGGCACTTGCTGAAATCTGCCACTCACTGAAAACTGCTGCTAAAATATATATAAAGCAGGCACTGAAATCTGACACTAAAATATGTATAGCATCTATAGATTGCTGTAACCTCAAGATGAAGATTTAACCCCTCTCTGGCAAGTGGAATATAAGGTCATGTCTTTCCTCGAAATGAGTACCCAAGATTTGTAGGTACTCTGAATAATTCAGATATCATGTCACAAGTGAAAAAGAAGGCATAAAAATTTAGTTATCATAATTAATTAATTTAGGGTTAATTCTCCCTTGATCAGTCAGTGCTAAGACTTCCAACCCACATTTCACTCAAAAATATGAAGCTTACATCAGGAATTCCGTAAGTGTATCCAGTCTGATTCATAAAGAATAGACTGTCATTGTATAAAAGTAGAGCCTACGAGGACGTATTTTTAGACCTGCAGTATTCAGGTGAGAAATTATAATACCTTACAAGTAGGTAGTGGAAGCAGATACAGTGAAAAGTGACTTAACTAAGTCTGGATTTCAGGGGGAGAAGTTTGTTCTGAAGATATTTAGTGCCGTCGGCTTCTAGGTAGTATGTAAAATGGTAGAAAAAGATAAATAGACTTACTGGAAGTAAGTTCTAACTTCCTTTTCTTAAATTCAATTTTAAATTATTCAAACTAGAAACAAATTGAAGTTTGGGAAAACAAAAGTATGGTATGTTGGAAAGCAAGTAGTGAAATGAGTTCAAGAAAGAGGCAGTGATGAGCTGTGTTAAATGCTCATGAAGAGTCACTAAAGTCAAGGACTATGACACAATCCGTGTATTTGACTAGGTAGGGGTCACAGACAACATTGGTTTTGTGGTTTCAGTGGAGAGATGGGAACAAAGCCTTGCGTGAGAGAGTTAAGGAAGAAAATAGGAAAAAGAAAACAAGTACAGGCAAGTCTTCCAACAACTTTTGTTATGAAAGGAAGTAGATTGACAACATTTAAGAGGAATGGAGGCAAATAATATGCGTGTATGTAGTTTTGTTAATGTCTTGTGCCATAATATTCACATACATAGCGTAATGCTCACAGTATTCAATTTTACCTTGCCTTTTCACTCAAAAATTTATTTTGCTCTATTCATATTGATGACCATAGGTATAATTCATGCTTTTAACTGACAATTTTCATTTTACAATTGTATGACATTACTCAGATGCTTTTCATAGACATTTAACATTTCTTTGCTTATCTGCGGTTGTGATACTGGTGCAATAAACATCTTTGTAATGCCATTTTATTTGCACTAATTAATATTTTCAAAATTTTAATGTGGAATTAAAGTAGCTGAATCATAGCTTGTATATTTTTAATTTTACTAGATTTTGCTAATTTTTATTCAGTGTCCACAACTATTTCCCCCATTGGTAATACATGACAGTATGTTCTCCCCCTATCCTTGCCACCGTTGATATTATCAGACATTTACTTTGACCAAAACATATATATTTCATTGTTTGTAAACTTTAGTTTCTAAATGTGTGGTTATGCTGAGAATTGCTTCATATCCATTGGCCATTTTTATTTTCTCTCAGTGAATTACCAATTCAGATTCTTTTCTCACTTTTGGGGGTGGGGAGTTCTTATTGCTTCTCGTTCTTGATTTTCAGCAATTACATGTTTCTACACAAATTGTCTGCTGTATCCACTTTGATTATTTGCTACTAAAAACTAGTCTCATTGACATAGCTTACGACCATCTGCTATAAGCTTATGAAGGCTTATCGGCCTCCCTGTGCCCAGGACTGCTCCCAGTTTTATTGAATGTCACGTCTCCAGTGCCATGGCTCACAGTGACACAGGGGGTGAATAGAGAGCCAGCAGCTTGACTGGGTTCACTGTAGTGCCTAAACTAATTTCCCCAGCAGGTGCCCCTTGGCTGGCCCTACTTCCAGGATCCACCACTTCCAGGCATGTATCTCCTTTAATATGACCACTGTCTTTTGTGATTCTCTCTCCTGCGGGAGCTTGTGCTGCCATTTTATCCTTCAGTAAACCCTCACCTGCTTACACTATCTCAAGAATTCCTCACAGATGCAGCTCCTTTGAGAAATCGTTCTCTTTGACCACACCTTGTGTGTATGTTTGTGTTCTAAGGTTATATATTTATATGGTTGGAGTAAGAGAAGAGACTACAAAACACAGAACCAGCCTGTCCTAACTCTGACAATGCCAGAACATCTTTCCAGGTAAAAAACAGCCTGAACAATTTTGCAACAACTGATCTTCTGTTCCCAAACTCTGTAAGGCATCACATATACCCTGCATTCATCCTCTAGACAATGAGTCTCTCCATGATAAGTAACAAAATCCTCCAACCCAGATCCCTATATCACGCTCAACTTTGAAGTCAGTAAAGGGCAAGCCACAGACTAGAGAACAGATGAAATTGGTATCAGTAATCCCTGTCATTTAAAAAGTGTATGTTACATTACTAAATTAGTATTACAAGAAAGGAGGTTATAAAATCAGAGAAAGGCAGGGCGCGGTGACTCACGCCTGTAATCCCAGCCCTTTGGGAGACCAAGGTGGGCAGATCACCTGAGGTCAGGAGTTCGAGACCAGCCTGGCCAAGACAGCGAAAACCCATCTCTACTAAAAATACAAAAATTAGTTTGGCATGGTGGTGGGCGCCTGTAATCCCAGCTACTCGGGAGGCTGAGGCAGGAGAATCACTTGAACCCAGGAGGCAGAGGTTGCAGTGAGCCGAGATTATGCCACTGCTCTCCAGCCTGGGTGACAGAGCGAGCCTCCATCTCCAAAGTAGTAGTAGTAATAATAATAATAAATAAATAAAATCAGAGAAAAAAACACTTTCCCTTAAAGCAAAGTAACTTAATATCCATAGGTCTGCATAATATATTCCTTTCCTTGTCAGCTGATTGAGTTAGGATACTTCTTTTAACAGCAGGCCTCTAGATTTGGGTACAAGTTCAAGACCAATGTAAATAAGAGACAACAGATGAATTAAGATTTCTTAGGATAAATTACTGGCATTTGTAATGCCAAGATGCTATCCAAGTAGCTACTGCTACCTACCCACCCATATATGATCAGAGTTATTAAAATATCTTGTTATGAGGAGAGAAAAATTGGTGGCAGGGGTACTGGCTGTTTTGGTAATATTCAGTTTGAGATCATTGTCACAGCTATTCCCAGTGTGTTGGGCTTTAGCTGGGTCATTGCTTGTCTTTCATAGTGGAAGTAATGCCATGTTGTCAATCAGACCTGTTAAGGCTTAGACAGCCAAAAGTTAGTTTCAGTTAAGAGATCCGTGACTGTGGAGTGAGGATAGATCCAAAAGCAGGCAGGTGGGCACGCCAGGTCAGGCTGAATATTACCATTATCTGGGTGCAAGAAGATTTAAAACATATGCAGGCCACACCTGAAACCAGTTAAATCAGCTGCTGGTGGTAGAAGTCAGGTGTCTCTACATTTTGAAAGCACCTCAGGTGATTCTTCTCAGTCTTCAGACAAGGCTGAGGAACTGTGCTGGATGGTGATGCTGAGTAAGTATTTAAAATCCTTGTGATTTAATCCTCAAGAAAATGGCCGTTTCATACAATTGTACCTGCTTCTACAAGATTTTAACTCCTCATATTCTTCCATTGCTATTTAATGCCAGTGCATCTTCAGGAGAAAGTTAGCAAGTTCAGAGGGCCTGGAAACAAGTACAGTCATGTGCCACCTAACATTTCCATCAGCAACCACATATAAGAGGACATTAGTCCTATAATATTATAATAGTGGCCGGGCCCGGTGGCTCACACCTGTAATCCCAGCACTTTGGGAGGCCAAGGCAGGTGGATCATGAGGTCAGGAGATCGAGACCACGGTGAAACCCCATCTCTAATAAAAACACAAAAAATTAGCCGGGCGAGGTGGCGGGCACCTGTAGCCCCAGCTACTCGGCAGGCTGAGGCAGGAGAATGGTGTGAACCCGGGAGGTGGAGCTTGCAGTGAGCCAAGATCGTGCCACTGCACTCTAGCCTGGGCAACGGAGCGAGACTCCTTCTCAAAACAAAAAAAAATTATAATACTATCTTTTTTCTGTACATTTTCTGTATTAGGTACAAAAATACTTACCATTGTGTTATAGCTGCCTGTAGTACTCAGTGCAGTAACATGCTTAACAAGTGTGTAGCCTAGGAACAGTAGGGTAAACCCCATAACCTAGATGCATAGTAGGCTGTACCATCTAGGTTTGGGTAAGTACACTCCATGACGTTTACATAACGATGAAATCACCTGACACATTTCTCAGAATGTATCCCTTTTGTTAAGTGAGGCAAGACTGTCAGTTTAAGTATCGCCATCTACTATCACTTGAAAACAGAAGAATGTGACTCGTTCTTCTATTCTTCATCTTAACATTTAAAGTTACAGGAAAATCTCAAAATCAACTTTTCAAAGATAGCCTTCTCTGTAAACCATTTCTTTGTAATTATAGCCATCACAAGAGTTTATTTTAATTGCATGTTTCATTATCACTAAAGTGATTCAACCTGCAGTGCTCTACTTCTCAAAATCAATAGTCTGAAGAAAGCATTCAGCTCACTCAGATACTTGCAAGGCCACCAAAAACACATACTACAATCCATTGAATAGTTCTTCCTAGAAGGTAGTCGTTGTTGCAAATAATTTTCTCCTCCAAGAATGTTTAGAATGTGTTCATTTTAAATATCACTTTTCTAAACAAATTATTTTACCCTTTCCTTTCTAAGTGGCCTGTATATTGAAGTGTGCTTCAGAGGCTGGAAATCTATATGTATATATATATATTCCCTTTCTTTCTATTTCTAGCTGCCATTTAAGATACAGAACTTTATGTTTATTGCATTAGCAATAATAAGCTTGCTCTAGGCCATTCTTTGGCCAGCTCAGCTAGACCCTTGTAATCAACAGCACATATTTAATGAATGAATGGCTAAAGGCAATATGGTTGTTATTTACCAGTTGTCTGATAGGAGAGGAGAGAGACCTCCTATCTCTCTCAAACTATCAGTTGGGGTGGTGGAAAGGCAGCCATTTCAAGGAAACATAAGAATAGAGGGCTACTACAATGAAGGCCCTCAAGGAAATTGGATCAGAAATGTGGTCTTAGATTCAATGTGACTCCAAGTACCTTCTGCAGAAAGGGTTTGGAGACATTCACTCAAGTTATCTAACATTCTTATATTAGTTTCATACTTCTGCTACAGCAAATTATAACACAGTGGCTTAAAACAGTACAAATTAGTTATCTTCCAGTTCTGGAGGTCAAAGTGTAAAATCAAGGTGTCAGCAGGACTGCATTGCTTCTGGAGGCTCTAGGGAAGAATTCCTTTCCTTGCCCTTTTCAGCTTCTACAGGCCACCGACACTGCTTGGCTCATGACCCCCTTTCACATCACTGCAACCTCTTGGGTTCATTACCACGTCTCCTACTACCACTCTGAACCACCTTCCTGTCACTTAGAAACGTCCTTGGGCCATCTGTAAAATACAAATTTCTCTCCCCATCTCAAGACACTTAATTTAATTATATCTGCAAAGTTAGTTTTGCTATGTAAGGCGGTATACTCACAGGTGGCATAGATTAGGGTGTGGGCATCGTTGAAGGGTCGTTTTTAAGCCTGCCACAATTCCCATGAACTCACACTTCATGTGTGATTTTTCTGCCTGGTTTTTCTGTTCATTCTTGTAGTTGAAATTCTGAAGAATGCAAATAAGAGTGGCTCTTATATGTACTCCCAATCCAATCAGTATGTTCATGAGAATCATAGTATAAAATGACTACCTGAGCGAGCACAGGGGAATCTGGGTAGCCAATGATTTCTATTTATGTCACGGTGGCCTAGTCTGAAAAGCACTAGATATCAAAGGGCCTTAACATTGAGTACCTGCTATACACCAGCCATTATGTAGACATTATACATATATATATTTTTTCATTGTCTCATGACAATCTTATCTGGTTATTATTATTATCCTCCATTTCACTGATAAGAAAACTAAAGTTAAAAAATGTGAAGCAGTTTCTCCATGTTCACATAGAGACAGTTAACGATGGAGATGGAATTTGAATTATAACTTGCCTGACTTTGAGGGCCATGTTTGAGCTACATATTATGGTTCCAGGGCCATTGTTAATTATTTCAATTGCTTTAGACACATCTTTAATCTACTTGAACAACAATTTAATCAGCTACAAATTCAATACATTTTCAATATCTGATTTCTAAGTGTCCTTTCAGTTTTAACATTGTGTAATGTATTTTGTGCTCAATGGGTTGCAGTTTTCCTTTGTACAAGTGTTAAGTTGGTCCTATGTACAATTTGAATTTAAAATTATGATCTAATTACTCGATTGGATGAACTAAGTTAACAAAATGAACATTTTTAGACTTTTTAGTTTAACTAAGTGACCTTGTTTAGATGAATTTAAACAACCAATTTAAGGATCATGCAAATAAAAAGGTGGCAAAAAATCCTCCTGGTAACTCATATCACTGTTTAAGGTGGGAGGAGTGATGAAGCCTGTTTGATTTGTAAGTTTTCTCACAAAACATGAGTGATATCAGAGAACGTTAATTAAGTAGAATGGAAATAAGAAAACCGGCCTCTATTACTACAGCTTAATGTACTGACTATTTATTTGACATTTCTTATATGCCAGCCATTGCATTAGGAGCTTGATATATGCAGCCCGATTTAATGCTCACCGGGATTTTTCTCATTTACCAAGAAATAAACTGAACCAAATAGAATGCAAGTAATCTGGCCAAAGTCACAAAGCTACTATGTGACAAGGCGAGGATTCTTATCCTTGTCTGCAGGGCACCAAAGTCTGTTGTTATTTCTGTGGCACGTTACACCTTAACCCCCGATGGTGTGGAACGCTTGAGGAGTGGTCTAAGAAGCACCAATAGCAGGACTCAAGAAACCTGTGCTCCAGGCCTACTCAATTGCTGCTCGGGTTGTGAAATGCCATCATTTATAAGAGGAAAAGATGTGGACCCCAGTGTCTCTTCCCTCTTAAAAGTCTCAGTGAGGCTGACCGCCGTAGCTCACGCCTGTAATCCCAGCACTTTGAGAGGACGAGGTGGGCGGATCACGAAGTCAGGAGTTTGAGACTAGCCTGACCAACATAGTGAAACCCCCTCTCTGCTAAACATACAAAAATTAGCTGGGTGTGGTGGCACATGCCTGTAATCCCAGATACTCGGGAGCCTGAAGAAGGAGAATCACTTGAACCCGGGAGATAGTGGTTGCAGTGAGCAGAGATCTTGTCACTGCACTCCAGCCTGGGCAACAGAGCAAGACTCCGTCTTGGGGGAAAAAAAAGTCTCAGTGGAAAAAAAAAAAACATGTGTGTGTGTATATATATATATATATTTATATTTGTTTCTTCCAGAAGATTTATATATATATATATTTATATTTGTTTCTTCCAGAAGATTTATATATATATATATATTTGTTTCTTCCAGAAGATTTGAGGATAACCACCATTCAGATAAACATCTTATTGATTGTTAGGAATATTCCCTAACAGAAGGCTTTCCTGAAAACTGTGTCATTTTGCCTCGGATCACTTATAGCTTTGACCTTTTGGTTATATCTAAGTCCATCTTCCCCATTAAACTGAATTTTGCCACCTCATGCCAATCTGACAGTTCTGTTGGTTGTTTGCTTGTTTCTTTGTTTTAATAAATAGTTTGTCTCTCAAGAGGGATTGGTTCCAGAACTCAGGAAATACCAAATATATGGCTCCACAAGTCCCTTTCATAGAAAGGCACAGTATTTGTATATAACCTACACAAATCCTCCTGCGTATTTTAAATCGTCTGTAGATCACTGTAGACCTAATACAATGTAAATACCATGTAAATCATTGTTATACTGTAGTTTTTATTCATCCTTTTTTTGGGGGGGGGGGAACGGAGTTTCACTCTGTTGCCCGGGTTGGAATTCAGTGGCGGGATCTCAGCTCACTGCAACCTCCACCTCCTGGGTTCTGTCTCAGCCTCCTGAGTAGTTGGGATTACAGGCGCCCGCCACTATGCCCAGCTAATTTTTTGTATTTTTAGTAGAGACGGGATTTCACCATGTTGGCCAGACTGGTCTTGAACTTCTGACCTCATGATTTGCCCATCTTGGCCTCCCAGAGTGCTGGGATTACAGGCATGAGCCACCGCACCTGGCCCATACTTTTTTGTTGTTGTTGTTGTATTGTTATTTTTATTAGTTTTTCCCCCTAATACACGACTTCCAATTTGTCCAAGGTTTTAATCATGTTTGTGTGGTTTTAATTTAACCATCAATAGTGATCTGAAAATATTAAGTGGAAAATGTCAGAATTAGACAATTCATACGTTTGAAAGTGCATGTCAGTCTGAGTATCTTGGTGAAACCTCATGCTGTCCAGTTCTGTCCTGCCCAGGACATGAATCATCCCTCTGTCTGGCATAACCATATTACATATGCTACCTGCCACTTGCTATATAGGAAATAAACATAGTACTTAAAGCCACAGTACTATCCATAGTTTCAGGCTTCCTCTGGGGGTCTTGAAATATTTCCCCTGTGGATGAGGAGAAACTATGGTATTTTTGGTCTGCAATTGTTTGAATCTATGGGTGCAGAACCCACAGATAAGGTGGACTGATTATACTTTATTGAAATATGATTTATGCAAATAAAATGCACTCACTTAAGTGTTCATTTCAGTGAGTTGTGATAAATTTTTATACTATCAAAATCAAGATATAGGATATTTCCTTTGCCTCAAAAATTCCTTCTTGTACTTTCCCAGTCAGCCCCCTTCATACCCCCAGTCCTAGGCAACCACTGATCTGTTTTCTGTCACAGGGAATTAGTCCTTTCCTGAGCTTAATGTGAATAGACTCATACAGTAGAACTCTTCTATGCCCGGCTTCTTTCCCTTAGTATATTGCTTTTTGAGATCGATGTTGTATGCATCAGTGTTTAATTCATTTTTATTGCTGAGTAGTATTTTATTCATAGGTGTATTTTGAAGAACTTAGAGTACATTGATAAGAAGTGCGTACTGGACTTGATAGCATTGACTCTGAGAAAAACTTGCTATAAAATGATAATATTTTACCCACATAAACTAACACATGAATTATTATGTCCAAAATGAAGCATTTTATAATCTACTTAATTATTTTATTTAAAAAGCATAAGCCCCCAAAGCTCATAAGTTATAGAATCTATATACTAATATGACTTCTATCAAGCAGAGATTAATTTTAACAATTGCTTAGCACGAGTTTCCTTTAGAAATTTTGCTTGGTGCTTTTAAAATAAATTAAAATGGTTTATCCTGTGATATTTGCAGAGCCATTACAGCAGACTCTAAATATAACTTAGGGATTATAAAACATGTAACATTTATTTAAAAGATCAGTTATATAAACACATATTTAGAGATTTAATCATTTGTTTTACTGGAAATTACACTTTAATGGGCTGAGATGCGCTGGATGTTATTTGTTGGTACTCAGTCTATTTTATACCATTGCAAACTCTTTGCAGTATACAGAGGCATGAATCTTGAACACTTTACTTGCAAGTTTTTCTTGCCAGGAAGGTCATGGAAAGATTTCTACAAGAAATTTAACTGTTGGTTTGGAAAGCTGGAAGAGATTATTCTCAAGTGGCAACAGCAAGTAGATGCTCAGTTGTCAGCAATTTGCTGAAGGCAGAAGCCTATAGATTTTGGATGCCCTGCTGAGAACCATCTACTTCAGTGTGATCACAGATAAAACTGCTAGAGATGGCTTCCTGATAATCTCTGAGCTTCCATAATTTTTTACTTCTCAAACTTTCCAATGATTTTGTTTGCCTCGAATTTCCTGCACCAAAAATCTTACTGGTTGTAGAAAGTAGCAAAGTCACAACCATCCTAACATCTAGAAAAAAAAAATAGACATTCTACAAAACGTAACTTTTCTATAACTCATCAAAGAGCTGAAGGTCTTAAGGTAATCAAGACACTTGAATACAAGAGTGACAGATCCCTAAAAGGAGGCAGAAAACCAAATGGTTTTCCCTTTACCAAAGCATTAGAGGAAGGAGTGGCTGTCATAGAAGCAGATAGAAAGGACTCAGCTAAAATTGTAAAGATTGAGTGTGATTAGAATATCAGTTTGGAATATAATTGGGAGTCCTACACACACAAACACATGAGGATTTCATACTCACTGCAAGCTCTTCATCTCAGTACAGCATCATTTTCCATTAAAAATCTGGGGATGGCCAGGCACAGTGCCTCACACCTGTAATCCCAGCACTTTGGGAGGCAGAGGAGGGCAGATCATAAGGTTAGGAGTTTGAGACCAGCCTGGTGAACATGGTGAAACCCTGTCTCTACTAAAAATACAAAAATAATTAGCTGGGTGTGGTGGTGGGCACCTGTAGTCCCAGCTGCTCGGGAGGCTGAGGCGGGAAAATTCCTTGAACCCAGGAGGAAATGGAGTACAGTTGACCCTTGAACAACACAGGTTTGAACTGTATGTGTTTTTTGTTTGTTTGTTTGTTTGTTTTTTACACTTAGTGTCTGTCATTTAATCAAAAATCATGAGACATAAAATAGAGTTGGATGGACCAGCCTGACCAACATGGCAAAACCCCGTCTCTACTAAAAATACAAAAATTAGCCGGACTAGGTGGTACGTGCCTGTAGTCAGCTACCCAGGAGGCTGAGACAAAAGAATCGCTTGAACCCAGGAGGAAAGGGTTGCAGGGAGCTAAGATCACGCCACTGCACTCCAGCCTGGGCAACAGAGTAAGACTATGTCTCAAAAAAAAAAAAAAAAAAAAGAGTTGGGTGGGGTAGGAGTAGAGGTATTAACAAGAGATAAATTAATCAGTAAGCAATGGCCAAGATATAGACCCTTTCAGATAGGATATGTAAAATAACTATGATAAATGTGTTAAAGAATCCAGTAGAAAAAAGAGACAGAACCAATTGAACTTCCTATGTCAAAAAAGACAACTAAATTCAAAACCATATTTCTCAGGGAATTTCAAAGTTTAAAGCAACAATGAATTATATTTCTACTTAACTTTCTTATTAACCTTTGTATAAGGCAAACCTATCTTTAAAAATGACAATATAAATCCATTATATAGCCACATGAGAACCCTAATTGCACTGATGTCTTATCTTTGTAAGCAAATTAACATAGCCTCTGCCACCTGACATAAAGCTATCTATTCAAAAAATTCTGTTATCTCTACCAATCAAAAAAGAGATGTATCTTCTTAGATCTTCTATAGATCAAGCATATTTTCTATAGAACAAGCTCTTAGTGATCAGGTAGATAAAATGGCCTAGTCAACAGAGATCAGTCTGCCTTCTTTCCCAAATGACCTGGCTCTCACTAAATGAGTACATAAAAAATATAACCATGCTAGCAGGGACAAAATGATTGCATAGTCTTGTCTTACCAAGACTGATTTGGCCAACATTACGATTGCATACCTAATATGTCAGTAACAGAATAGTGTTGATTCCTTGATATGGCACGATTCTCTGGAGAGGAAGAACAGCCAACTAGTAGCAAATCAAGATTGATTACATTGGAATTCTTCCATCATGGCAGGAGCAGCAATTTGTCATCAGTAGAGACCACTAGATATAGTTTTCTTTCACTTGGTAGAGACATAAGCATACCTTCTCAGTCTTACCTCAGGGTTATGTCATCTCCATTATTGTCATAGTCTAGTCTTTAATGGACCTTGCTCATCTTGATATCAGTTTGAGCATCATATCATTTTGCCATATTTGTCACTTGCTGATTGGATCAATTGATCAGGAAGTAATAACTATTTTATCCTATTGGTAAGAAATGCTTCTCTCTTATCAGAGAGTAAAAATTAAGTGAAAATCCATGGTCATTAACTAAGAAAAGAGTCTATGAGTCTAGTTTTCTGAGGTATGTTAGATTGTTTTTCCAAAGGAAAAATGATAAAGTTGTTGGAGTTTTCTTCTAAGAAAGAAGCACAACTTTCTACAATGGGAAAATTATATATAACTTATTGGTAGAGTATACCAATTGGGCCCATTTACTAAATAAACTAAAAGACTGTCCAGTTTTGTGGGTTCAAGAACAAGAGTAAGTCCAGGACACTGCAAGCTACTAAGCCAGTTGAGCTGTATGAGCCAGGTCAATAGAACTGCAAGTGTCTGTGGCAGATGTGGTTGGTATATATGGAGCTTCTGACAAGCTGTGATAAGACAAACATTGTCTAGGTTGAGGAAAGCATGCACTCTTCTTCCAAAAGATATTCTCCTTTTGACAACTTCTGGCTTAATGCTGGGCACTAGTAGAGACAGAATACCTGACCATGAGTGACAAATTGACTTGTGATCTGACCTGCCTGTCAGAAAATACATATATTAGAACATATATATCTGGCCGGGCGTGGTGGCTCACGCCTGTAATCCCAGCACTTTGGGAGGCCAAGGCAGGCAGATCATGAGGTCAGGAGATCGAGACCATCCTGGCTAACACAGTGAAACCCTATCTCTACTAAAAATACAAAAATCCAGGCATGGTGGCAAGTGCCTGTAGTCCCAGCTACTTGGGAGGCTGAGGCAGGAGAATGGCATGAACCCAGGAGGTGGAGGTTGCAGTGAGCCGAGATCACTCCACTGCACTCTAGCCTGGGCAACAAAGCGAGACTGTCTCAAAACAAACAAACAAAAAGAACATATGTATCAGAAAATATGTGTGATCTATGAAGGTCTAGAGTTAAGTATTCTATTGCCAAGTGTGAGTGTTATAGAAAAGATCACGACAAAGCTCTTTCTAAAGGCAAAAATCTTATAATCAATGGCTCAGGCTCCCAAGGACCTACTATTACCACCTCTACCTCAACCCAAATCTATGGCTTCATGTGGAATTCTTTATGACCAGTTAAATGAGAAATAAAAAACCCCGGAGCTTCATTTAGGATAGTTCCATATAATAGGTTGACATGGCCTAAAGCAACACTGGTTGCTCACAAAGTCCCTCACAGGTATGTCCTTGAATAACAGTGGATAAAAAAATTACTTCCCATGGATAGAACGTGGAACAATAAATCTGTTCGTCTACTTTGCCTCTAAGAAGAGATAACCAAGTTTTGGAGCCACACTGAAACATGAACAGTGGCTAATGGCTTTGCTGATTATCACAGGCTCAGAAGGAATAAAATTTGAGGAATGAATGTGAGATCTCTGGACTGATACTCAGTATAAGAATACGATGCTTTAATTGCCGTAAGATTGATCATCAGAGCATATCTTCTATAGATCAAGCTCTTATATAAATCAAGCTCTTAGTGATCAGGTAGATAAAATGATGGATTCAATAGAGGTCAATCTGCCTTCTTCCCCAAATGACCTGCCTCTCGCTAAATGAGTACATAAAAAATATAGCCATGCCAGCAGGGATAAAATGATTGCATAGTCTTGTCTTACCAAGACTGATTTGGCTAACGTTGCTACTGCATATCTAATATGTCAACAACAGAATAGTGTTGATTCCTTGATATGGCATGATTCCCTGGAGAGAAAGAACAGCCAACTGGTAGCAAATTAAGATTGATCACATTGGAATTCTTCCATCATGGCAGGAGCAGCAATTTGTCCTCAGTAAAATAGACACTTACACCTAATTTGTAGCTGCATTCTCTATCTGTATTAATTTCGCCAACACTACCATCCATATATTTATTAAATACCTTATTCATCATCATAACATTTCACTCAGCATTGCCTTTGATCAAGGAATATTATTTTATAATAAAATATTGTGTAAAGCACCTCAAGTTCATGAGATTTACGGTTCTATCAGCTTTTCCTATCAGGATGGTACAGTCTGAATGTTTGTGTGTTCTTCAAAATTTATACTGAAACTTATACCCCCAGCATACAGTTTTAAGGGGTGAAACATTTAAGAGGTGATCAGGCCATGAAGAATCCACTGTCACGAATAGGTTTAATGCCTCATAAATGAGATTGGGCCTTGACCAGACAATGAACCCACTGGTACCTTGATCTTTAAATATCCAGTCTCCTTAACTGTGATCAATAAATTTATGCTGATTATAAATTACCCAGGCTAAGACATTTTGTTATAGCTGCACAAATGGACAAAGAAACAGAGTGGGGAAGAAAATCCCTGAATAAAACAGTGAAGTGAGAGACTTCTGATTTTAGTAATGGTGAATTTAGGAAATAGCAATCTTTACTTAAAACAAAATAAAATTATAACTGCAGTAACTAAAATAATTTCCTAGAATAATCAAATAATGAGAAGTTACAAGGCTAAGATGTGATATACATTGTATATCAGTGAAAGAAACCAAGCATTTATGGCCACTATGCTGATAGAATTAGCAAGAAATTTGTACACTTGTGGAACTAGAAAAAGAAGAGTAAGAATACAATAGAACACGCTAACTATGAGGCACTGTAAACCATTCTCATTTAGAGTTGAAGCTTTAAAGTGCTGTGTCCTATGACTAAACATACATAGAAGTAAGTAAGCCCTTACACAGGACTAGAACATCTCTTTGAGTTATACCAGCGGTCCTAAACAATCTAACTTTCTGAAATCGGGTTAGGGTGGTCACACATTTCTTACATTCTCAGGTCCTGAAGAGGTTAAAAAGTTTTCTCTGGGAGGATATTAGATTATCCAACACCCTGAAATTTATTTCTAAAAATAGCTTTTCAACTAAAATGTCCACCACACAAAGATATCTAGGGAAATTAGAAGATATGGCAGATGAGTAGGGACCAACATACACAAAACATTAAATAAAAATAGGTCCTCAGGTACTCCAAAGAGTAGAATTAATAATATGTATGGGTTGTAAAATATCTACAGTTACTGTAAAGGCAAGTTTAAGCAGCATTTCAAGAAAGAACTAAAAGATTTTAAAAACCGGTATCAGCCGAGCGTGGTGGCTCACGCCTGTATGTAATCCCAGCACTTCAGGAGTCCAAGGCGGGCCGATTGCCTGAGGTCAGGAGTTCAGGACCAGCCTGGCCAGCATGGTGAAATCCTATCTCTGTTAAAAATACAAAATTAGCCGGGTGCGGTGTCAGGTGCCTGTAATCCCTACTTCTCGGGAAGCTGAGGCAGGAGAATCGCTTGAATCAGGGAGGCGGAGGTTGCAGTGAGCCGAGATCATGCCATTGCACTCCAGCCTGGGCAACAAAGTGAGACTCCTGGTATCATAGTTTTTAAAACTCTTTTGAAACAAAAAAGTTTAGTGTAAATGTGTGTTTACCAAAATTAATAACTTAATGTGCAAATATAAGAGGAAATGAGACATAATTGAAGAACATAGTAAACTTGCAGACAGGTGAGAAGAAACTATCAAGACTAAAGCTCAGAAAGACAAAAGAATAAAAACTGCAAAAGAGAGGATAAGAGGTAGCAAGATCACAGTTAGGATTTCATATACACTTAATTGCAAAAAGCAATAAAAATGTGAAATATGTGGGTAAATACGAAGTAACATTTTTGCCAGGCACAGTTGCTCACACCTGTAATCCTAGCACTTTGGGAGGCCGAGGCAGGACAGATAATTTGAGGTCAGGAGTTGGAGACCAGCCTGACCAACATGGAGAAACCCCATCTCTACTAAAAATACAAAAATTAGCCAAGCATGGTGGGAGGTGCCTGTAATCCCAGCTACTCAGAAGGCTGAGGCAGGAGAATTGCTTGAACCCAGGAGGCAAAGGTTGCAGTGAGCTGAGATCTCACCACTGCACTCCAGCCATGGTGACAGAGTAAGCCAAAAACAAAACAAAACAAAAAAATAACATTTTTGAATAAAACAAAAATATATACATTGTTGTGTTTGAAAGTATTAAATGAAAGAATTAAATAGGTCAAGAGAGCATAAAATGTCTAGGTTAACAATTCACAGAATAGTGAAAGACTATATAACTAACATACCAATAAGAAAAATAGAATAACAAAAATATTAAATATATTAATCAGTCAAAAAGAAGGGAAATGAGAAGTAAAATATTAGCGCCAAGTAAGAATAACATAATCATATCACAGAAATAAAACTCAAAGTATAAATAAATGTACAATTACACATATGAAAAAAAGTGTTTATCAGTCTAAATGAAAAAATACAAACAAAATGTATATATACATTCCCATAAAAAATACATCTGAATTATTTGCATGCAGAAAATGTAAAGTAAAGGTATAGAAAAAAGATATACCATATAAACACCCATAGAAGAAAGGTAGCTATGTTAAAATAAGAAGTAGAGTTTAAAGCAAAATGAAGTACCAGAAATAAAGTTGATCACTTCACAACGATTATAAGGCTTAGTTGAACAGATATCATCTATCAAGACCATCAAAGAATTACCCAATTTAGCCTAGCCTAAACTTCTTACCCAGAGACTTAGCATCTAAATACATGATAAAGATTGAAGCTACTAACTCATGATTTGGCTCGATACAAAGACAAATCTAACAGATACATTTGATAATGAAAATCTGAAGAAAAAGTTGTAGCATCTATCTTAATAGTGAATGTTGCTCTTTTTCCCCCTTGAGTTCAGAAATGAAGTAAACTTGCCTCACATTGTTACTTCTATTCATCATTGTGCTAGGGGCCTCAGCTAGTTCAGCAAATTTTAAAAACCAGTTGTAAGTTTTCAAAAGGAAGGCATAAATACGTTATTTATAAAATGGTAAAATGATCCATTAGAGATCAATTATGAAGCTGGCTGGTGGTGATAACTCGTTTTATATCTGGGATGCTGTTCTTTAATATATCCTTATATCTTGAAGGATAGCCATTTACCAACATGAGGAGTTGCTTTCCCATTGCCAAAATGTATTTGGAGCCAATGGATGAAAATACAGTGGCTCTTCTTATTATTAATCCTAATGATCAAAGTCAACATTTTTACCATTTGTTGTAGCACCTCCATACAGGATGGTCCTCCACTGATAATTTAGATCAGATATCACGACTGATAACATCATATATGTATTAAGAAGGTATAAAAAGGTTTATTACTTTCGTTTTCTGGAGGGAGCAGGGCAGGTCTCCTAAACAGGTCCAAAATTGGCTTGAGTGAGGAAGTAAAAAATTGAACTAGTCGGCCCAGCTAGTTTCCTTCAGCCCTTTTATAAGGCATTAATCCTATCCATGATGGTGGATCCCTCGTGGCCTAAGGGTTATTACTGTGCTGGGTGTAGGAGCATGGTGAGAGATGCTGTATACAGGCAGGAACTTGAATCATTTGAACCTCTGGCCTGCGCCAAAGGAGAGAGTAGCCAGGCTTTCTTATCAGTGTGCCCAGACAGGAGGCAGAGAGGTAGTCATGGGAGCAAGGCATGTGAGGCAGTCAAATATCAAAATCAAATATCAAAATATGGTGTCTAATTCTTTATTACATTTCCTCTCCTCCAAATCTTGCACAATGATACTTTATAGGACTTTGATTTTGAAAAGATAATGTGTTTCCACCTGTGAGCACAATGGCTTTTCTGAATTCCAAGTTGAGGCTGCCACATTGTCACGTACAGGTCATCAATTAGCACAAAGATGAATCGCATTTGATCATTCCTGCTTATCAAGGGAAAAATGCAGCTGTTACTGCAAAATGGAAACCACAAGAATAATTTCTGGAATTCAAGTGAATTCCTGATTGTGCTTCTTAGTAATGCCCCTGTCCAATGACATAAGATAATGAAAGACTAAAACACTCCCAAGTAGTAAGATCACTAATGACTCAGAATTTCTTTTTTGTTGTTGTTTTTGTTTCTGTTTGGTTTTTTGTTTTGTTTTGTTTTTTGAGGCAGGGTTTCACTCTTGTTGCCCAGGCTGGAGTGCAATGGCACAATCTCAACTCACAGCAACCTCTGCCGCCCGGATTCAAGTGATTCTCCTGCCGCAGCCTCCCAAATAGCTGGGATTACAGGCATGTGCCACCATGCTCAGCTAATTTTGTATTTTCAGTAGAGATGGGGTTTCTCCATGTTGGTCAGGCTGGTCTTGAACTCCCAACCTCAGGTGATCTGCCCACCTCAGCCTCCCAAAGTGCTGGGATTATAGGCGTGAGCCACCATGCGTGGCATGACTCAGAATTTCAATGATAATCTGACTCAGTCTACAAGGTCAAGAACTATGACTCGATAAAACTCAAGCTGAGGGCAAAGAAACAAGAAATTAACATTGAATGAAAAAATTATAAGTTCCACCTACAACCTCATGACAAGTTGCAAAATCCTTTGCTGACACTCATTCCCACCCATCTAGTAAAATTTTCTACTGTAAATTGGTGGTGGTGGTCATTAAGTTGTATAAGATCAAAACATGATAGTGGCTGTACTAGTAAATGAATACATATCACAAGAAAGTACAGAGACTTATAAGAAGTTTGATCTCCTAGTGTGGGGTTTGTAATGAGTACCTCTTCTTGGCACTATGTTAGGCAAAACACGATATTGCCACTGTTGAGTTTGAAAGTTTAAGTATGAGTGGAAGATGTATATAAAAGTTATTATCCAAGGGGTGAACTGTGCCAGATACAGCTTGTTGTTTTTGGAAGCATGCTCACCCTTCCAAACTCTTCTTGCATTTCCTGGATATTTTTCACAGCAGGGTTCCAGTTGTATCTTCTACTGAGAGGCACTATGTAAGATTTGAAAAGAGGAACATAAGAGATGCCATCTTGATTTGGGGATGGTTGGGCAGTCATGCGGGCACAGGCACAGGGCAGACGTGGGACTTTGCTCATGACGCTGAGTCTTAAGTATCAATCACAGTGCTACAGGCAAGTCAGATCTTTCGGGGAGGAGGCCAGCAGTCCCAGGAATCAGGAAAACCTTCCTGGACTTACTTTAGAAAGTCAGTGTATGTGGAGTCAATAGGTTCTATTTACTGAGGTGTGAACACAGTTAAGGGAATTATAAATTATAAGCGAGGCACCCAAGAAGTAGATGCAGCAGAAAACCATTACCAAACTTCAGCCCAGAAAGGGAGAAAATTGGATTACAGGAGACTGGTTAAAGTCTGCACTGTAGAAATTGAGATTTCCTATAAGAACTCTAAATGTACACCACAGTTATTTCCAGGAAGAAAAATAGAGAGGGTGTGGTGAGTATGGATAAATCCCCTGATCTTCTATTCCCATCTTTCCATCTCCTGCCAGTGCCTTTTGTAGCTGAACCTAACCAGACACCAAGGGCAAGGAAGCCCACATGGTGTAATCAAGCTCATGCCAATCAGCTTCCCAGGAGGTAAAGCAGAGCAGAAAAAGGCAAAGATGGATCTTAGGTTCAGGGTCAGCAGAGGAGGAGGCAAACAGACAATTACCAACTACCAGAGAGTGTCAATCATAGCTCTCTATTAGACACATGATATTTTGAATTTAGAGCCATGAAATGTTTGTATTCTTGATCCAATCATTCACCTGTAGGAATTTATCTTAAGGAATCTATTGGAGAAAAATAGTTTTTGCTGCATTGTTATTTATAAATGGAAAATGTAAAAACTTAAATCCTTGAATAATAGATTAGCTAAATAAGTTTGGTATGTCCATATGATGGCATAATATGTAGCCATTACAATCATAGTAGAGTAGTCCCCCTTACCTGTAGGGTGTATGTTCTGAGACCCTCAGTGGATATCTGAAACCACAGATAGTACAGAACCTTAAATACACTATGTTTTTCCTATACATATATATGTATGAGAAAGTTTAGTTTACAAAGTAAGCACAGTAAGAGATTAATGACAATAACTAATAATAAAAACAGAATAATTCTAACAATATACTGCAAGAAAAGTTTTTCTTCTTTCCTTATTAAGTCCAGAACTTTCACTTTTTCACTTAAAGGAAGTAATTATGGCTTCTCTTGGAATATCCACATAGCCAGCATCACCACTGTTGCACTCTGAGGCCATGATTAAGTAAAGTAAGAGTTATATGAACACTAGCTCTGTGATGTCATGACAGGTGATCTGATCTGTGAACTTTCACCAGAATGAACTTTCATCACCTCTGTGCAACAAAACAAATGTTTTCCCAGACCCAATTACTTACACTTACCATATTTAAGTTTTGCGGATCAAATCCACTCAGAGTAAATAGGAAGTTGCTGCAAATACGATGGAATAGCTTCCGACTGCACACTTTGGTGGCAATGAATTGGTCAAACAATGTACGAGGGTGGAACATTTTGTCACCAAACAACACCTACAAGATAATTTAAAACAGATGGCTGTTTTAAATCTCACCATGGCTACCAAGTGACTAACAGGAGGGTAGCATCTATAGTGAGAAGACACCTGACAAAGAAGCGATTCACGTTCCAGGTGAGGTGGGAGCAACAGTCCAGGGTTGCAACATGCTATGCAGAATAACCCACAGCTTAAAACACGAAAAAGGTCTATGCTTTCATTACCTTTTTGCACCCTCACCATCTTCACTTTCATTTGAAAAAATGTATTTCTCTAATATAACATATCAGGATTGAGAAGTCAAAAACTACATTTCTAAAAGAAAAAATATTGTGTATATAAATATAAGATTTTATGTATACATAAAATCATTTTCTTTTATGTAAGAATATAAATATATTTTTAAGTGTATATTTGTAATTTTACATAAAATTATATATGCACACAATCTATTGTTCTTTCTTTCTTTTTTTTTTTTTTTGAGACAAGGTCTCCCTCTGTCTTCTATCACCCAGGCTAGAGTGCAGTGGCACAATCACAGCTCACTGCAGACTGGACCTCCAGGCTCAGATGATCCTCCTGCCTCAGCCTTCTGAGTAGCTGGGACTACATGTGTACACTGCCACTCTTGATATACATATATATACATTTTTTTTTTTTGAAATAAAGTCTTACTCTGCTGCCCAGGATCACTGCAACCTCCGCCTCCCAAAATTCAAGCAATTCTCCTGCCTCAGCCTCCCAAGTAGCTGGGATTACAGGTGTACACCACCACACCCAGCCAATTTTTGTATTTTTAGTAGAGATGGGGTTTCACCATGTTGGCCAGGCAGATCTCGAACTCCTGACCTCAGGTGATCCCCCCCTCTTGGCCTCCCGAAGTGCTGGAATTACAGGCATGAGCCACTGCTCCCGGCCCCAGTTTATTTTTGTATTTTTGTAGAGATGTGGTTTCTCCATGTTGCCCAGGTTGGTCTCAAACTCCTGGGCTCAGACTCCCACCTCAGCCTCCCAAATTGCTGGGTTTACAGGAATGAATCATCCAGCCCAGCCTCTTTTTTTTTTTTTTTTAGAAATGGAGTCTCACTCTGTTGCCCATACTGGAGGGCAGTGGTGCGATCTCAGCTCACTGCAACCTCTGCTTCTTGGATTCAAGCAATTCCCTGCCTCAGCCTCCCAAGTAACTGGGACTATAGGCACCCACCACTATGCCCGGCTAACTTTTGTATTTTTAGTAGAGATGGAGTTTCACCATCTGGGTCAGGCTGGTCTTGAACTCCTAACCTCGTGATCCACCCGCCTCGTCCAGCCACTTTTTTTATTGTAGAAACTCCACACTGAAGAATGGCAAATATGGGTAGAAAGAGGAATAGAGCAATGTGTAACAGGGATGCCATCTACAGAAAAGAAGTAGAAAAGATAAGAGGAAAGGAGACCAGAGGAGGAGGCTTCTAAATGTTGATATGAGTCTGCTCTGTCACTGCCTATAGATGGACCAGAGGACAACAGTAAAGAACTGGCTCTGTCACCTGGACATCACACATATTCCTGAACAACGCTGTGTGACAGTGAGTCATCTGTAGTAAAGAATTTCACTAATATGCGAGTTAAATTGACATTGCAACACGTGCAAGAATACTTAGGAATATGGGAGCATAATTTGCTGTTAAGCATAATAGGAAGTTTACAAAATTTAATATACTATTAGCTTTTATACTGTCTTTATGGCTCTAGTCCAGATTTTAAGGTATATATGTTTAAAGACTATTGATGAAATTTTAAAAGCACAGTGTAGATAAATCTGGATGATGGAATTATAGCTAATTTTTGGTTGTTTTTTTCTAAAATGTTTTCCAAAATGTTTTTAAATTAGTAGCAATTATATGTATTATCAGAAAAATATTAAAGAAAGGAATTTTTATCTCAATGTGGACAAAATAGATATGCAGTTCCAATGAATAAATGATGACTCAATAAAGCTATTTCCTGAGCTATTTCCTGATGGTATCAGACTTATGTCAA
This sequence comes from Trachypithecus francoisi, assembly GCF_009764315.1. Classification (NCBI taxonomy): domain Eukaryota; kingdom Metazoa; phylum Chordata; class Mammalia; order Primates; family Cercopithecidae; genus Trachypithecus; species Trachypithecus francoisi. The sequence continues at coordinate 171,377,823 of NW_022681454.1, read as the reverse complement.
AATTAATAACATCAACAACTAATCACATAACTTAGTTGTACCTGAACTGTTTGAATTACATGAAGTAACATGACATTCGCAAGTACATTAGTCAGGTGCAGTGAAAGAGTTCCGTTCTAACCTAATCTTCAAATGATAATAATGCAAAAATTAAGGCATCTCTTTCTTTTGAATGGTTCCCATATCTAGGTTTACCTCAAAAAAAAAAATTTAAAAAGCAGTTTAGAAAACTGAATATGATAAAATGAACTCTTGAAACAAAGTGTATCCCCCCGCCCCAACTGTATAAAGCATGCACAAGGATTCACCAAGAATTCATCTAGCAAGGGTAGCAGTTTAAAACAGGGGCAAAAACTTAGGGAGTCTTCATTTTTGTGTATCATGATGAGAACCTAAAGGGCAATATGTACTGAAATTTTCATTCCTTGATTTGATTTAATTTTCTTGAATTAAATGGACTAATGAGCTCTAAATGGAAACAAAGATTTCATTACAAATGGGGCACTTTCCACTCAAGTGTATTTATTTTGGGGAAATGAAGTGGATAACGTAATTATTCGTATAACTAAATAGATTTCGTGTTGGATCAGAGGGAGCCTAAGGCAGAAGAAACACTGACTCTTTTTGTTAAACATGTTAATCTGTCTAACTCCACTCATGCCATTCCAAACTTCCTAAAGTCTGTGTCACTCAGGGGTCAGAACTTACACGAAAAATTTTGAAACAGGGCTTGACTATCAATTTCTCCCTTTTCTTGTTGGCTGAATAGGGCAAAATGCAGTTAGTTAAAAGTTTTGGTAAGTGTGTTTAATGAAATAAAATAATCATCATAATCATAATGTAAGAAACCAGGACTGTAATTATTCAATTTTTATCTATAATTTATAATTGCTACCTAAGCTTTATTTTATGCATATATATTTCCCTAAGGAAAAAGGTAAATGTGATTTTTTAAATGTGAAATTGCTTTTATCATTTTATATATAATTATAATAGCCTCAATTACACACATTTTCAATATTGAATAATTTATGTAATTGTTCCCTTTGGTTAGTCTGAAGCTCATAATTTCTGAATTTTTTTCCTGAAGACAATTCAAAGACAATAAATAGCTGGGATATGGGGTAGTATTATTATGTCAGCTTTCAGATAGTGTCAGGTGGAGTTTTCTAGAAATCTGAAATAATTACTTTTTTAAAAGCACCTTTTAACTTGCCTGTTTTGATTGTAGAAAATAGAATAAATTGATAATTCAGGTACTGGGTTTGCCTCTTTAGAAAATTGGACATCATAAAGATAGTCTATTGGTTAGAAAAAAGAAGTAAGACTTATTTTATAAGCATGAATTTTCACAAATGCTTGCGGTTGTTGACACTTCTAAACAGAAAGGGAATGAAGAGAAGTATTTTATTTTCTTTTTCTTTTTAATGAGACAGAACCTTGCTCTTGTTGCCCAGGCTGGAGTGCAGTGGCACGATCTTGGCTCACTGCAACCTCCGCCTCCCAGGTTCAAGCAATTCCCCTGCCTCAGCCTCCCAAGTAGCTGGGATTACAGGAGCCTGCCACCACGCCCAGCTAATTTTTGTATTTTTTAGTAGAGATGGGGTCTCACCATGTTGGCCTGGCTGGTCTCCAACTCCTGACCTCAGGTGATCCACCTGTCTCAGCCTCCTAAAGTGCTGGGGTTACAGGCATGAGCCACCACATTTCTTATAAATATTTTCCTTTTTTTATTGTTATACTTTAAGTTCTGGGATACATGTGCAGAATGTGCAGGTTTGTTACATAGGTATACAGGTGCCATGGTGGTTTGCTGCACACATCAACCCGTCATCTACATTAGGTATTTCTCCTAATGCTCTCCCTCCCCTAAACCCCCACCCCCCGACAAGCCCTGGTGTGTGATGTTTCCCTCCTTGTGTCCGTGTGTTCTCATTGGTCAACCCCCACTTATGAGTGAGAACATGTGGTGTTTGGTTTTCTGTTCCTGTGTTACTTTGCTGAGAATGATGGTTTCCAGCTTCATCCATATCCCTGAAAAGCACATGAACTCATTCTTTTTTACGGATGCATAGTATTCCATGGTATATATGTACCATATTTTCTTTATCCAGTCTATCACTGATGGACATTTGGGTTGGTTCCAAGTCTTTGCTATTGTTAACAGTGCCGCAATAAACATACGAGTGCATGTGTCTTTATAGTAGAATGATTTATAAACATTTGACTATATACCCACTAACGGTATTGCTGGGTCAAATGGTATTTCTGGTTCTAGATCCTTAAGGAATTGCCACACTGTCTTCCACAGTGGTTGAACTAATTGACACTTTCACCAACAGTGTAAAAGTGTTCCTATTTCTCCACACCCTCTCCAGCATCTGTTGTTTCCTGACTTCTTAATGATCTCCACTCTGACTGTCATGAGATGGGATCTCATTGTGGTTTTGATTTGCATTTCTCTGATGACCAGTGATGATAAGCTTTTTTTCATATGTTTTTTAGCCACATAAATGTCTTCTTTTGAGAAGTGTTTGTTCATATCCTTTGCCCACTTTTTGATGGGGTTGTTTGTTTTTTCTCCTTGTAAATTTGTTTAAGTTCCTGTGGATTCTGGATATTAACCCTTTGTCAGATGGATATACTGAAAAATTTTTCTCTCATTCTGTAGGTTGCCTGTTCACTCGGATGATAGTTTCTTTTGCTGTGCAGAAGTTCTTTAGTTTAATTAGATCCCATTTGTCAATTTTGGCTTTTGTTGCCATTGCTTTTGGTGTTTTAGTCATCAAGTCTTTGCTCATACCTATGTCCTGAATGGTATTGCCTAGGTTTTCTTCTAGGGTTTTTATGGGTTTAGGTCTTATGTTTAAGTCTTTAATCCATCTTGAGTTAATTTTTGTATAAGGTGTAAGGAAAGGGTCCAGTTTCAGTTTTCTGCGTATGGCTAGGCCAGTTTTCCAACACCATTTATTTATTTATTTATTTATTATTTATTTATTTTTTTTTTTTTTGAGGCGGAGTCTCGCTCTGTCGCCCGGACTGGAGTGCAGTGGCCGGATCTCAGCTCACTGCAAGCTCCGCCTCCTGGGTTTACGCCATTTCCTGCCTCAGCCTCCTAGTAGCTGGGACTACAGGCGCCCGCCACCTCGCCCGGCTAGTTTTTGTATTTTTAGTAGAGACGGGGTTTCACCATGTTAGCCAGGATGGTCTCAATCTCCTGACCTCGTGATCCACCCATCTCGGCCTCCCAAAGTGCTGGGATTACAGGCTTGAGCCACCGCGCCCGGCCTCCAACACCATTTATAAAATAGGGAATCCTTCCCCCATTGCTTGTTTTTGTCAGGTTTGTCAAAGATCAGATGGTTGTAGATGTGTGGTGTTATTTCTGAGGCCTCTGTTCTGTTCCATTGTTCTATATATCTGTTTTGGTACCAGTACCATGCTGTTTTGGTATAGTTGGTATAGCCTTATAGTATAGTTTGAAGTCAGGTAGCATGATGTCTCTAGCTTTCTTCTTTTTGCTTAGGATTGTCTTGGATATACGGGCACTTTTTTGTTTCCACATGAAATTTAAAGTAGTTTTTTCTAATTCTGTGAAGAAAGTCAATGGTAGCTTGATGGGGATAGCACTGAATCTATAAATTACTTTGGGCAGTAAGGCCATTTTCATGATATTGATTCTTTCTATCCATGAGCATGGAACCTTTTTCCATTTGTTTATGTCCTCTCTTATTTCCTCTAGCAATAGATTGTAGTTCTCCTTGAAGAGGTCCTTCACCTCCCTTGTAAGTTGTATTCCTAGGCATTTTATTCTCTTTGTAGCAGTTGTGAATGGGAGTTTACTCATGATTTGGCTCTCTATTGTTGGTGTTTAAGAATGCTTGTGATTTTTGCACATTGATTTTGTATCCTGAGTCTTTGCTGAAATTGCTTATAAGCTTAAGGAGAAAAACAAGCAGAAGACAAGAAATAGGTAAGATCAGAGCAGAACTGAAGGAGACAGAGACACAAGAAAAACCTTCAAAAAATTAATGAATTCAGGAGTTGTTTTTTTGAAAATATTAACAAAATAGATGCTAGCCAGACTAATAAAGAACAAAAGACAGAAGAATCACATAGACACAATAAAAAATAGTAAAGGGGATATCAGCACTGATCCCACAGAAATACAAACTGCCATCAGATAATACTATAAACACCTGTATGCAAACAAACTAGAAATTCTAGAAGAAATGGATAAATTCCTGCGCATAACACCCTCCCAAGACTAAACCAGGAAGAAGTCAAATCCCTGAATAGATCAGCAACAAGTTCTGAAATTGAGGCAGTAATTAATAGCCTACTAACCAAAAAAAATCCCAGAACCAGACAGATTCACAGCTGAATTCCACCACAGGTACAAAGAAGAGCTGGTGCCATTCCTTCTGAAACTATTCCAAAAAATAGAAAAAGAGGAAATTCTCCCTAACTCATTTTATGAGGCCAGCATCATCCTGATACCAAAACCTGGCAGAGACACAACAAAAAAAGAAAATTTCAGGCCGATTTCCCTGATGAACATGGATGAGAAAATCCTCAACAAAATACTGGCAAACCAAATCCAGCAGCACATCAAAAAGCTTATCCACCACGATCAAGTTGGCTTCATCCCTGGGACCCATGGCTGGTTCAACATACGCAAATCAATAAATGTAATTGGTCAGATAAACAGAACCAATGACAAAAATCACATGATTATCTCAATAGATGCAGAAAACGCCTTTGATAAAATTCAACAATGCTTCATGTTAAAAACTCTCAATAAACTAGTTACTGATGAAATGTATCACAAAATAATAAGACCTATTTATGACAAACCCATAGCCGATATCATACTGAGTGGTCAAAACCTGGAAGCATTCCCTTTGAAAACTGGCACAAGACAAGGATGCCCTCTCTCACCACTCCTATTCAACATAGTATTGGAAGTTCTGGCCAGGGCAATCAGGCAAGAGAAAGAAATAAGGGGTGTTCAGATAGGAAGAGAGGAAGTCAAATTTTCTCTGTGTGCAGATGATATGATTGTGTATTTAGAATATTTTCCTTTTATTCATTCTCTAAAATTGTCTAATTTTCCACTCACCAGGATCTAGATTTAATTAAAGCCGTAAGAGAAAACTATATAAAATAAATTGATGTAAGATTCTCTAGCCATTTAAATAAAAGTTTGAAATGGCAGTGTTGGATCTCATCTATATCTTTTTCAAAACAATTCTACAATTGTACTGAATTTTACCTTTTTAAACTAATGACAGATCCTCAAACTAAAGACCACTGAGAAGACACTTGTAACTGAAAAGAAATAAGTTTATTTAGTCTGCTGCAGCAAAGAATGATATACATGTGAATAATCACAGAGTATTTCATAGGAGAAGCTAAGGAAGGGCTATTTTAGAATTTGACAGGCTGAAGTTAATCATAAGCTTGTTTTGCCAAGGATTCTCCAAGATACAGAAAATAGGCAAAGTGCTGGACTAGTCAGTGATCTCACCATTGGAGTACATGGGTTCATGTAGAAATAGAGAGAAGCTTTTCTGTTGTTCTTTGATTTCCTGGAGCATATGGGTCTGATAAAGTTGATATTTAAAAATCTAATTACAGATAGTGTGGCATGTATATTATGGTTTTGTTTGATAGATTTATCTATTTTGTGGGTAATAAATCAGTCTATTTTGCAAGTTATGATTTCTACTTAAGTTCTCATCCCCACCCTCAACCCACCTATGCATACCCTTGCTATCACCAGATACTTTATTTCATTTCATTAGTTCCCCATCTGGTGGGTTTTCAGGCTAAGCTAAAGGACAAATCATCCCCTCCTGGGGATATGATCAATCCAAACTTGCAACACTGTTCATGCAGTGGTTAGTAATCTCGTATCATGTAACAGTGTATTTTCACCTCTTCAAGCAGAATTACTCACGTTCTTTTTTCTTTAGTGATCTTTTTTCTGTCATCTGGTGTGACAGTGAATTCACATAACCTGGTCATTATCAATGAGTCTTGCAGTACTATGACTTCAGGAGAGGGGTATCTACTAAACATTCAGAACCTTTTTCCAGTAGAGGGAAAGAATATACAGAATAAAAGAACAAAAACTTGCAAAGAAGCATATTGCAATTAGTAGCTTCTGGATCCAGGCAGTTTTCTGAGGGCCTTTGGTGGAAGAAGTCTGCTCCATGGGGTCATTGACTTATCTCGAGTTGTCTATTCCTGTGGACCATCTGCTTCTGAAGAGTCACCAGAGAACCTCCATGTGTGTGGTTTCTGGTTTGGATGTGTGTTAGTTAGCCTTGTTTCATTTTACCACTTCCTGGTGGAAAATGAACAATGTTGTTGTATCTGGGAAATAAGTATTCAAGAATCAATCCATCAGAGTTTTACTATTGTGTGAGTTATTAACAATACCTGTTAACTCCAAAGTGTCCAAGTACAGGCTTTCTCTTGAGGATGTTTTCAAAATGCACAATCATTTAACATCATGTAGAAGCTGCACAGCTGGCCAGCAAGGGGAGGTGCTCCTGTCTTGCTGGTGAGATATAAATGGCTCCCTCTGATTTACTATATTTTCATGAATTATCACAACAGAAGATGACCATATCTTCTAGTATGGAATTTCATACAACTGATTCATAAGGATTTAGTCTATGACTATGCTAGGCATAAAAATGTGTCATAGAGTGAGAACATTGGCAGAATCTCTAGGTCATTTTATTCATCCTGTAAAGATTACTCTGAATTTCATCAACTGACAGACATGGTTAAGCCTGGAGAGAAAAATCTTTTAATAAATATTTATTGCATTGGTCTTCCTGCCTAAAAATAAATATGTTTTCTTCAACCTGAAAAGTACACAATTGTTCAAAAACATTCAAATGAATTTGTTGACTGAGAAAGGAAGTGTTAAAGGTAAATTGGTCAGAATGGAGCATCAGAACTTTATGTATATTGAGTGCTCCTCTAAAGGTATTCTCTTGGTATTAAAAAAAATGCCAAGGCCTGAGAAGCAGGAATTTTAGGGAAAAAAGTATATATGAAATGACTGGCATTAAAAAAAGAGGAAACTCTACCACATGTTACAGTTGTAAAAATAAATAAATACATAAGAGTAACCCAAAGTGGATGTTATTAGACTTGGTAAATGTGTGATGATGAATCTGTATTGTAGTCACACAGACACATACTGAAATATTGATTTTTGTTTCCTCTGATAAAAATATAGACTGGAGCTCTAAGTTTACTTCTTAGTAAGAAGCAATTTATTCCTTTGCAATGACCTCTTTGGACATTTTTTTTTTTGTGGATATTTACATTTAAATAACCATGAATAATCATCATATGACTTCTCTATAAGGTGCTTTGTTTTTGACTATGTCAACAATGACATAGTCTCAAAAATAAATCAATATAATTACTAAGGTAATTACTATTAGATCTATTTTAATTTGTACCCCTCTCTTAGACAAAATAAAATACTTTAACTTTTTTTTTTTTTTTTTTTTTTTTTTTTTTTTGAGACGGAGTCTTGCTCTGCCACCCAGGCTGGAGTGCAGTGGCCGGATCTCAGCTCACTGCAAGCTCCGCCTCCCGGGTTTACGCCATTCTCCTGCCTCAGCCTCCCGAGTAGCTGGGACTACAGGCGCCCGCCTCGTCGCCCGGCTAGTTTTTTTTTTGTATTTTTTTTAAGTAGAGACGGGGTTTCACCGTATTAGCCAGGATGGTATCGATCTCCTGACCTCGTGATCCGCCCGTCTCGGCCTCCCAAAGTGCTGGGATTACAGGCTTGAGCCACCGCGCCTTTAACATTTAATAAATATAGCCACCTAATTAACTTTTATTCTTCAAGTCATTTATTATGGTAAATATTAGTTTGCCACAACAATTAGGAAAAAGAAACAGACTTTAATTAAAGACATTGAATACAACATACATATGAACATGTTCTGAAATTAGCCATTCTTTTTTTGGGGGGGGACAGAGTTTCACTCTTGATGCCCATGCTAGAGTGCAATGGTGTGATTTCGGCTCACCACAACCCCACCTCCTGAGTTCAAGCAATTTTCCTGCCTCAGTCTCCTGAGTAGCTGGGATTACAGGCATGTGCCACCACGCCCGGCTACTTTTGTATTTTTAGTAGAGATGGGGTTTCTCCATGTTGGTCAGACTGGTCTCGAACTCCCGACCTCAGGTGATCCCCCCGCCTCAGCCTCCCAAAGTGCTGCGATTACAGGCATAAGCCACCATGCCCAGCCTAGCCATTCTTAAAAATAGTGGTTGTCACAAATTTTCTATCGTGTATGAAATACTAATTTGTAATTATTCAGGATAGTGAGGGAGACTATGCTTTGGATATCTCAGAAAAAAATAAAATATGCATTACATAAACAAATGTATAACATAGTTAATATATGTATAATGAATCTTGGAGTGATTGACCGTAGCAGGAAACACTGTAATTTCTGTATAGTTAAAAATCTCACTAGCAAAGAAACAAAATAATTTTATTGTTCTCATAATAAAATGTATGAAATAAGCTCTATGTAGTTTTAAGACTATGAACAATTTGAGAATTAGTTACAATTCTTATTAAAGAGTGACAGCAGCAAGATGGCAGAATAGAACCCCACAAAATCACTCCCCAAGCGAATTACAAATGGAAACTATTTTCAAAGAAAAGAAAAACACTAACACTCTGTGTTCATCAGAACTCTAAGGAGAAGCAGAGAAATCCACTGGGCCCACAGAATCTGGAAAAATCACCACCAGTAAGAGAAACAGTCATTTCAGACTCCATGACCCCCAAACCCAAGTTCCAACAGCACTAATCAGAGAGAATTTCCACAAACCCGAGTCTCCTAGGTGAGACAAGGGAATTGGATGTGATCTAAGAGCTCTCCCCTAGTCTGGGAATCTTCGTGGGAAGTCCACTCTGGTCCTATCCTACAGGAATCACTGGGAGTGCCATAGGAGTTGAATCACCTGGGGTGATTGGGGTCAAAGAGCAGGGCACTGATAGCAGCCACTAGTGTGTGGATCTTAGTGGCTTCTCTGCACTTCAGTCAGCAGGGACATCACATTGAAGAGACCGGCTGGTGCCATAGAGCTGCAGGGGGCACAATGAAAGGGGCCTTCAGAAAGGCCTGAATCCCTGGCCAGATTTTCCACAAAGCCCAAATGCTTGTGTGGAACCTGCTCCTTGTCTGGAAACAAAAGATCAGATCAGTGTTAAGTTCTATATGCTTATCAAAATATCACATGTACCTTGTAAATATGTACAATTATTATGCCTTGACTTTAAAAAAATTGGAACAAGAAACAAAAACAAAACTTATGAATTGTGTTTCAGTCCTTAAAGCACTAAATGCTTTTGTTAGCTATCAGGCACACAACCGTGTTAACCCTAATTACCTTAGTTTAGATGACAGTGGTCAAATCTTGTAGAAAGCCCTTTCTTATCATCATTCTGGGCTTTTTTTTTTTTTTTTTTTTTTTTGAGACAGAGTCTCACTCCGTCGCCAGGTTGGAGTGCAGTGGCGGGAAATTGGCTCACTGCAACCTCCGACTCCCTGGTTCGAGCGATTTTCCTGCCTCAGCCTCCTGAGTAGGTGGGATTACAGGCAAGCGCCACCACACACAGCTAATTTTTGTATTTTTAGTAGAGATGGGGTTTCACCATGTTGGCCAGAATGGTCTCCATCTCCTGACCTCGTGATCCGCCCGCCTCGGCCTCCCAAAGTGCTGGCATTACGGGTGTGAGCCACCACGCCTGACCTCCTTCTTGATCTAATCATGCCAACCATGTTTTTTAAAGATTACTTTATTTTGTATTTTTCAGATAAATGTTGTCAACCAACACATATGTTTGTTTTGTCTTTCATTTAGCTGTAATATGGTAACAGGCTTCCAATAGTAAGACCTATACTTTTTATTCACTTGAAATTCTGTGTGCAAAAAGGCAGGAATGAAGTTCAGTAATTTATCTCAATTCATCACAACTTCAGTTTATGTTTTATCTGTGTGTGTTTGTGTGAATATATAATTTTTGTGCTTTTGTGCCACTTCCTTAAATGCATAGGTGAAAGAAAATTTAATATGACCAAGATTTTATTAAAATGGTTTAGTTATATGTGGAAGTGATTGTTTTGGAAACAAGGTAGCTATCAGAATTCAACACTACCTAACGTAAAGCACCACTAATAACAGTTGAATGGCTATAATTTTATATATGCACATCATCACTATTATAACAGGTGTATCATTTTCTACTTGTATATATTGAGTCTATGTAAGTTTATCTTTTCATAGATTCATGTGACCACCAACAGTTATATCACAAAAATATCAGGTGCTACATGTTTATAGTCAAAGCCAGCTCCCATTCTCAAATCTCATAATCCCTGGCCACAATAATCTGTTTTTCATGTCTATAATTTTGTCATTTTTTACAATGTTATATACATAGAATCACATATGATATAACCTTTTGAGAATGTCTTTTTCAAAAATCTTTTGACATCTAAACATATAATTGTGTGTATCAGCAATTTTATTTGATGTATTTGGATGTTTCTTTGTTTGTTTACATTTCTTTTCATTGATATCCATTGTGCTTCTTGAATTGCTTTTTATTCTACAGTGTGGATGTCCCACAAAACCTCTAGGAAGACCCAACCCTTTTGATACCTTGATTTCAAACTTCTATAATCCAGAACTGAAAGACAATACGTTTCCTTTGGTTAAGACATCAACTTTACGGTACTTTGTTATGGTAGCCCTACTTAACTAATAAACTTACTCTGACTTGTATCTGTTTTACATGATTAACATGTTAATCATGAATATTACATGAATATTACATGTAATGTACATGTAATTAATACATGAATGTTAAAATGACTATACATGAGTGAGAGGAATGTTAAAATCTCCTTGTTATTTTATCTCCTTGTTATTTTTTCTTTAGCTTTTGTTTGGTTTTGCTATGTATATTTTAAACTACTATTGCATACACACAAATTTAGAATTGTAATGTCTTCCTGTTGAATTCACACATTTATCATGATGAAATATGCCTACATATTTCTACACTATTTCTCACCATAAACACAACTTTATCTGGTATCATTACACAAGATTGGTTAATATTTTGCATAATATAAAATTCTCCATTGTTAGTTATTGCTTTCAGAACATGAAAAATGTCATTCGTTTTCCTTCTTTCTTTCATTGCTTCTGCTAAAAAATCAGCTGCCACTCTTTTTTTCCTTTCTCTCTGTTAAGGGAATTTTTTTTTTCTGGCTGCTGTAAAGATTTAATTTTTCTCTTTAGTTTAATAGTTCAGCTATTTTATATGATGCATTTACATGTGATTTTCTTTGTATTTCTTCTAATTGGGGTCCATCATGCTTCTTGCATTGTATGTTTGATGTCTATGCCTGTCTTGGTAAATTCACAGGCAATATTATGTCAAATATTGCTTCTGCCCTAGTCTTCTCTTACTCTGGAACTCAAATTACATTTTTTAAAAAGATCTGTTCATTGTATTCCCTATACTTTGCATGCTTTTCTAAATTTCCCATCTTATTTCTATACGTGTTTCAAGTATTCTGACTTTTTTCAGTTTGCTATTTCTTCTGCAATGTTTAATACATTAATAAGTCTACTTTTTTAATTCGTATATTCAATTATTCTATTTCCTTAGTTTGAAAATGTTAAGTTGACTTACAGATCCCAGTCCTCCAGTAAGTCTACATCTTTTATTTTTTAACTTAATAATCATTATGTGAAACCCCATCTCTACTAAAAAATACAAAAAACTACCCGGGCAAGGTGATGGGTGCCTATAGTCCCAGCTACTCGGGAGGCTGAGGCAGGAGAATGGCGTGAACCCGGGAGGCAGAGCTTGCAGTGAGCTGAGATCCGGCCACTGCACTCCAGCCTGGGTGACAGAGTGAGACGCTGTCTCAAAAAAATAAAAAAACATTATTAAAGTCCATTATTTATAAATAATTAGACTATCTAGATCACCTGTGGATCTATTTTGATAGTCTGTATTTTTTATTTTGGTTTTAATACCTTTTATAGACATGTCTGGTCATTTTTAATTAATGACATACATGGTATATAAAAATTGTAGAGTCCCTGATTTATAATCTTTCTCAAAAGAGGGTTAATCTTCATGCATGCCCAGAGTATTTTGGCGGATCACCCTGACCTAGTCAAAGGAAGGTATGAAGCTTTCTTAAAGTTGGGCTTTCTTTGGTCAACTCTTACCTCTAAGGTATAAACCTGGCTCTTAGGTTTTATCCTTTCTGTGATCTTAATTCAAAGCTGAGTGTTCATGGGGGTCATCCAGTTTATTAATCTTTACACTTTTGCTTCATTTTCCCGTTAACCAAGACTGTTGCAATATTTGTTCAATTCTTTAGATCTCAAACATGGCTTGCTATGTGTTTTCTGGTGTCTTTTCCTGAACACCACACAGGAAGTGCGTGGTGGAAGGAAGTGTGGAGGAAGTGACCAAAGGCCTTCATCCTGTCTCTCACTTACTTCCCTGCAGTATGATTTTTTCCCTAAAATTCAATTGTTCTTGGAGGGTCCAAATGACAATTTCTGTGTCCTCCACACAATGAGACCTTCATAACCCCAGGCTTTTGATTTCTACTCTGCCATCTCACCCGTGGCATTGGCAAGGTCCCGAGGAAAATCTTAGAGATAGATAAATATAGGACTCACATCAGTCTGCCACCCTTGTCTCCAGAATTTGTAGCCCCGTAGTTCTGTCTGCCATGGTGGTTCCCTAATACTTTAAAAGAGTTGACTCACATACTAATCTTTTTGTTTCGTTTTGTGTGTGTGTGTGTTTGGTTTTGGTTTTTTTCTTTTTTCTTTTTTTTTTTTTTTCAGTAGAGACGGGGTTTCACCGTGTTAACGAGGATGGTCTCGATCTCCTGACCTCGTGATCCACCTGCCTTGTCCTCCCAAAGTGCTGGAATTACAGGAGTGAACCACCGCGCCCAGCCGACTCACGTACTAATTTTTCTATTTTTTTAGAGGAGGGTTAGTCTCATACAAGCTGCTTTGTTATAGAGGACATTGGAAACCACTGGATTATGTGAGTTTTCGTCTCTTGAGTAAATGTGATATTCCTAAATGGTGAGAAATATCTGGTATAGTTATCTCAATCTGTAGGATCCCTATTTTCTCCTTTTTTATTCCTAAGTTTGCAGTCACTTATTCACTGTTTATGACAGGTTTATGACGCCTTGCCTTTAGGCAGCTAGAAAAGTTGCTAGATCCAATTTAACTTAAAAGTTTTTTAAAAAATAATGTGATGTTTCCAGTGTAACGCAATGAAAGCTCCTCCCTACTTCAGCAGCTCGTAATTTCATGGTACCAATTCCATATTTGGTATAACAATTTTTTCTTATTTTGAGATGGACTCTTTGTCGCCCAGGCTGGAATGCAGTGGCGCGATCTCAGCTCACTGCAAGCTCTGCCTCCTGGGTTCACGCCATTCTCCTGCCTCAGCCTCCCCAGTAGCTGGGACTACAAGGCACGTGCTATTAGCAATTGTTAACATTTATAATGAGCATATTTTCCTTTAGAAATACCCAAACATGTTCTTAAAGAAACAATCTTTGAGCATTGGTATGGTCATTTCATGATGCTACATTAAGCCTATGTTGAAAATATGTAAGTAACCCTCAAGAAGTCAGTAGAACACGTTAAGAGCTCTGAACTGGACTATTTAAAGTCCACTATCAAGGCTTGGTGGCTCACGCCTGTAATCCCAACACTTTGGGAGGCGGAGGCGGGCAGATCACAAGGTCAGGAGATCGACACCATCCTGGCTAACACAGTGAAACCCCGTCTCTACTAAAAATACAAAAAATTAGCCGGGCGAGGTGGCGGGCACCCGTAGTCCCAGCTACTCGGGAGGCTGAGGCAGGAGAATGGCGTGAACCCGGGAGGCAGAGCTTGCAGTGAGCTGAGATCCGGCCACTGCACTCCAGCCTGGGTGACAGAGTGAGACGCTGTCTCAAAAAAATAAAAAACATTATTAAAGTCCATTATTTATAAATAATTAGACTATCTAGATCACCTGTGGATCTATTTTGATAGTCTGTATTTTTTATTTTGGTTTTAATACCTTTTATAGACATGTCTGGTCATTTTTAATTAATGACATACATGGTATATAAAAATTGTAGAGTCCCTGATTTATAATCTTTCTCAAAAGAGGTTAATCTTCATGCATGCCCAGAGTATTTTGGCGGATCACCCTGACCTAGTCAAAGGAAGGTATGAAGCTTTCTTAAAGTTGGGCTTTCTTTGGTCAACTCTTACCTCTAAGGTATAAACCTGGCTCTTAGGTTTTATCCTTTCTGTGATCTTAATTCAAAGCTGAGTGTTCATGGGGGTCATCCAGTTTATTAATCTTTACACTTTTGCTTCATTTTCCCGTTAACCAAGACTGTTGCAATATTTGTTCAATTCTTTAGATCTCAAACATGGCTTGCTATGTGTTTTCTGGTGTCTTTTCCTGAACACCACACAGGAAGTGCGTGGTGGAAGGAAGTGTGGAGGAAGTGACCAAAGGCCTTCATCCTGTCTCTCACTTACTTCCCTGCAGTATGATTTTTTCCCTAAAATTCAATTGTTCTTGGAGGGTCCAAATGACAATTTCTGTGTCCTCCACACAATGAGACCTTCATAACCCCAGGCTTTTGATTTCTACTCTGCCATCTCACCCGTGGCATTGGCAAGGTCCCGAGGAAAATCTTAGAGATAGATAAATATAGGACTCACATCAGTCTGCCACCCTTGTCTCCAGAATTTGTAGCCCCGTAGTTCTGTCTGCCATGGTGGTTCCCTAATACTTTAAAAGAGTTGACTCACATACTAATCTTTTTGTTTCGTTTTGTGTGTGTGTGTGTTTGGTTTTGGTTTTTTTCTTTTTTCTTTTTTTTTTTTTTTTTCAGTAGAGACGGGGTTTCACCGTGTTAACGAGGATGGTCTCGATCTCCTGACCTCGTGATCCACCTGCCTTGTCCTCCCAAAGTGCTGGAATTACAGGAGTGAACCACCGCGCCCAGCCGACTCACGTACTAATTTTTCTATTTTTTTAGAGGAGGGTTAGTCTCATACAAGCTGCTTTGTTATAGAGGACATTGGAAACCACTGGATTATGTGAGTTTTCGTCTCTTGAGTAATGTGATATTCCTAAATGGTGAGAAATATCTGGTATAGTTATCTCAATCTGTAGGATCCCTATTTTCTCCTTTTTTATTCCTAAGTTTGCAGTCACTTATTCACTGTTTATGACAGGTTTATGACGCCTTGCCTTTAGGCAGCTAGAAAAGTTGCTAGATCCAATTTAACTTAAAAGTTTTTTAAAAAATAATGTGATGTTTCCAGTGTAACGCAATGAAAGCTCCTCCCTACTTCAGCAGCTCGTAATTTCATGGTACCAATTCCATATTTGGTATAACAATTTTTTCTTATTTTGAGATGGACTCTTTGTCGCCCAGGCTGGAGTGCAGTGGCGCGATCTCAGCTCACTGCAAGCTCTGCCTCCCGGGTTCACGCCATTCTCCTGCCTCAGCCTCCCGAGTAGCTGGGACTACAAGGCACGTGCTATTAACAATTGTTAACATTTATAATGAGCATATTTTCCTTTAGAAATACCCAAACATGTTCTTAAAGAAACAATCTTTGAGCATTGGTATGGTCATTTCATGATGCTACATTAAGCCTATGTTGAAAATATGTAAGTAACCCTCAAGAAGTCAGTAGAACACGTTAAGAGCTCTGAACTGGACTATTTAAAGTCCACTATCAAGGCTTGGTGGCTCACGCCTGTAATCCCAACACTTTGGGAGGCGGAGGCGGGCAGATCACAAGGTCAGGAGATCGACACCATCCTGGCTAACACAGTGAAACCCCGTCTCTACTAAAAATACAAAAAATTAGCCGGGCGAGGTGGCGGGCACCCGTAGTCCCAGCTACTCGGGAGGCTGAGGCAGGAGAATGGCGTGAACTCCAGAGCGGAGCTTTCAGTGAGTCGAGATTGTACCACTGCACTCCAGCCTGGTCTCAAAAAAAAAAAAAATACAGTATCAAAAAGCACTTGAACTGTCTATAACTCAACTAGCTCAAGACAAAATCACACAGTGGAACTTTACATCCCATATGCTAAAGTAGCTCACTGAACAAAAAATGTGTACTAATGTGTGCTATGCAGAGAAATGCACTGCTAATTTTGACTCTCAACCAGTGTAATCTGCAGAGTCTGTCATGGAGACATGAGTTTTCAAAAAATTATCCAGATAAATCAGTCCATGAGAGATTGTTTCCTACAATGAAGCCTTTCATATCAAAGAAAATGTTTGCCATGAAAATGGGAGGAGGTAGTGGTGTTGGGGTATAAAAACTTAGAAATAGATTATTCTACTCACAAGTACACTGGATTTCATTCCTATTCATGCCTGTGAAATAGGAATGCAAGTTTATGGGGATCTGCAAGATAGATCAGCACTTTAAATCGCATCTGTTCAGTTTTACTGCAAGCTGATGTCTTATTAAAACCAAACAATAGCATACTTTAGAGCCAAAAATTATTACAAGACCGCCACACCAGGAAAAATATGAAACAAACAAAACAAGATATAGTGAATAGAGCTACTTATTAAGCATGAAAATGATCCTCATCTGGGATTATTTGGATGCAATGTTAGAGGCATTTTATTCCTCAGTTGTCATTCCTGCAATAAATACTAAATTATAGTTGTATTTTTCCTAGTAATACAGAGAGATCCCATCTTAGAGCAAGAATTGGAGGAAGTATTATAGACCTGGATGGTTTTTATAAAAGAGAGGAAAAATAGAAAAAAGATATAAGTAGAAGTATTGATTTATGAAGCAGTAAGTAAAAAATAATGACACAGGTTATATGTGGAAGTTGGAAGTAACTTCAGAGCATCTATTTTGAACAACCTGTATTTTGTTTTGTTTTTTTCAAGCATGGAGGCAGGATAATAAGCCCAATACAGACTTAGCTCAAATTATAACAGATTTCAATAAATTGCTTGTATAGGGCCAAAAAAAGAGAAAGCATCTATTGCGATATTTATATCATAATATTATATTATATTTATATCATAATACAGACTCCAAATCTTGAAAATGAATAGTTTTATTTATTAGTGAAGGCACTTTATGCAGCTAACTTATAGAGGAGATTAATCTATTGCTATAATTTTTATGATTTTAATAAAGTAAAATTTACTTTTGTGAAACATCCTATTATTAATCATTGGAAGGTGTTACATTATTTTAATTAAAATATATGACCTGATAATGCATGAATATATGAATTCATGAATAGTTAATTGTTCAAAATGCAATGATATTGTGAAGTACCTGTCTCAAAATCTGTGGTCAAATGCATGTACATAAATATAATTGCCTTGAAAAATGTGGATATTTCTCTCGTGGTGATTTAACAAATAATCATCAATTTTATTTGGAAACATAGACTTCATTAGCTTTATTCCTATTGGTAACTTTAAGGATTGGTCTGAATTTAGAATTAATGGACAACTTGCTAGAAGACTAACTTAATAGAACTTCATATCTGGAATAACCATAGAAATGTGCCAGGTTGTGAGGTCACACCTGATGGACCTAACTTAATATTCTTTAGCTGACAAAGAATAAGAGAAACTCAGTGGGAAACAGTTTTTTAAAAGTGAGACATCTCATGATGCCAACACTGAAGTTCAGTAGAGAAAGGCCTACTAGGTTTTCACTTCCTAATCAATGCATCCATTCATTATGGGCCAGTCATCTACAAATATGTATTTATTATCCACTGTATTATAAACTAGGTTTATTATACCTCACTCCAGCCTGCCTTGATCACTTGATCATCAGAATGTTGCTTTTATTTTGCCTATATTCACTTCTATTAAAGTTTTCAAATTTTAAAACAGTAGTATCCTTTATTTGAGGATCCCAGTCCCAAAATACACACGCTTTCATCTAAAAAAGGTTTCTCTACATAATATGAAAACACCAAATAATATGCTTGTCTTAGCCTTCTTGGGGTGCTAAAACAAAATACCAAGACTCAATGTCTTAAGCAATAGATACTTGTTTTTCACAGTTCTGGTAACTGGAAAATCCAAGATCAAAATGGTGGCAGATTTATTTCCGGGTGAGGGTCTAATTCCCAGCTTGTACCTACCTTCTAGCTGTGCATTCACATGGCCCTTCCAAGGAGCTCTCTGTCACCTTTTTCTTATAAGGGCAATAATCTCATAAGGCTCTCTGTCTCGAGATCTAAACCTAATCACCTCCCAAAGGCCCCACCTCCAAACACCATCACATTGAGAGTTAGGGCTTCCACATAAGAATTTGGGGGAGCCACCATCATTCAGTACATAGCAATGTTTATTAACATTTTATTAAGTTCTTAATATGTCTCCTATTTTTCTTAATTTCCATGAGTTTTTGTTTCTGAAAACATTATCAAATGCTTACTATGTCCTAGGAATTGTGATAAATACAAGACATGGAGCTTGAACCTTTCAAGATCATGAAGAATTTACAATTTTGCGGCAGATAAATTGTTACCAATTACCATAGTACTAGTTATAGCACTGAAATATAAATATTTTAAAAATTAAAGAAAAACTAATTAATTATGACTGGAGTGCTCAGAACAACGAAAGGTTTACAAGAAGAATTAAGAATTAACCTAGGTCATAATCCATGCCCAGTGGAGGCAAGTGGAAAACATTTAGCAGGCAATATGGGCAAAGATCACTTGTATGCAAACGGATCATGACATTTGGAAATGATCTACTTAGAAATGATGAATAGTGTTGTGAAGCTATATCCAAGTGTGTGATGTTTACTCACCCACATCCTTTTTGGTACTTACAGAAGGTAAGAATGCAAAAGGATGTTTAGACCAGACCATAAAGTGTCATAAATGGTACACGAAAGAGCTCAGGCTGTGTCTGGTAGACAATGGGAAACCAACTACATTGTGTAGGTGGTAAATAAGTTAGGTTAACAAATTATTATAATATTAAAATAATGGCTAAAATGTATGCTTTTGATATGCCTTCTCTGTATACTTCTAAAAACTTTACATGCAATAACATTTATTTCATGCTCACTACAACTTTATAAAATAAAAGTTGGTATTTTCCTCAATTTGTAGATGAAGAAATTAAGGACTAGAATCACTGGTGTAAGACCACACTGGGGAAAAGTGACAGAACCAAATTTCAAACTCCAGTCTTTCTGCTTCTAGAGATTGAACTGCTAACATCTGCATTATATAAAATCAAGTCCCTCAAGGTAGTTTGGGAAACATAACATACAAATAAGTGATTAAAATTTTTGGTGATACCCTCTTGTTCTTTCTTCAACACCCTAGATTTGAGATATTACTGTTTTAGAGTATGGGGGTCAGAGTTGTGGGTGACAATAGACATCTGTTGAACCTCTCTAAACATTTTTCTTGAAAAAAATAACTAGAATAAATAAGGGAAAGCTAAATAATATCTTCCATAAAAAAATCTATTACTACACTCCACTGGATTTTAATGCTTGCTCTAAAAAATTATTGATATGCTCAATATCTTCCTTTTAATTTACCAAGTATCTTCCAGAGAATTTAGGTGAGGTAAATAATAAAAGAGATTATAAGTGGTACATGAAAGTGATGAAGTTTAAATGTAAGAACATATTTTTAAAACCCTGCTAATAAATGTTGAGTATTTCCAGGCTCTTTATTCAGCTTGTAACGCAGGAACAAGATGGCAGCATTACCAGCAATTCAAAATAGATACAAATTTAAAATGATGTTATTTGATATATAGCCACAAAGAAGAATCTTTGTTCCATTTCATTACGTTTCCTGTGCTTAATAACCTTGAATATTGCCTTGATTCTATCCACCTCTGTTCTTGATTTACAATTTCCAGACTCAAAGCTAGATTGAGGTATACTATTCTTACTTACATAGGTTTTTCTTTCTGAAAAATGTTTTTTATTGTGCAAACATATTTTTCATTGTGAAAACATATTTTTCCTGATCCTTATTTAAAACCACGACACAAATTAATCAATCTACCTCCACACCATCTGCGGCCCCCTGAAAAGAAGCATAACTTTTCATCAAAGATTAGCTCATTACCCATCCAACTAGATTACAGAAATGATCAAAACCCATTTCAACAGGCTCTTAGGGTGTTCAGTGGTTAAGCTAGAGAAGTCATAAAATAATACAAGTATTGGATGATGATATGATATTATCTTATAAAAATTTATCCAACGAATAACCTCATAAATTGATAATTCAAGAATTTATACTAATGTATATTTCCATATCAAATAATTATTTTAATAGGCATCAATGTTTTATATAAAATTCTAATCTAAGAACTTAATATAAACCTGAAATTGTAGTGCTATTGGAAATTAGAAGTTCCCGTTGTACACAATTGTTCTCCTTTCTATTACAATCATTCTTTTTTTCTTTTCATTCTCATTTCTCACATACAGGTTATATAAATTAGAGTTGTCAAGGAACAAATATCACTAAAGCTAACTAATACATAAATAAGCAAATAAATTAAATTAGTGCTATAAAAGGAACAAAATAGAAATAGAAGGAAATACTTGTGGAAACCCAGCTTTGGTATTACACTAAAACAGCTACCATCCAATCGACGCTTTAAGTTGCTATTTCTCTTTAATCGATTACTTTTACTATAATGGCATAATTCAAGTTTAACAGTAAATTAAAACTTGTAGCAAAGGCAAAGCCAAGGTATTTAAGATTTGAGATCAAAAACTAAGAAATACACAATAGAATATATGAATATTTCTTATAACTAAGTGATCAAGTGAAGAGAAAATACTTGGGATTTGACTTAATTTTCAAGACTGAACAGGCTATATGTGGAGCAAATAATTCAATCACAAAGGAAAGAGCCATCAGCTTGTACCTAGTTTGCATAAAAGCCACATCATTGCATATTACAATATTCCACAATATTCCATTTTATAAACAACCACAGTTCTTTATATGGAACCTTGAATTCCAGTACACTGCAAATTAAAATACTATCATTATTGAGTTGATTTTCTTCCAAAGACATCAAAAATATTTATCACCTCCCTATGACTTTGATATCAAAATAAGGAGACTTTTCCATTTTAAGCCACTTTACATAGATTTCTTTGAGTTCAAATCAATGGAAAAATCCTCTGGTTAACCAGCATCACACATTCATAATTTAAGAGGTAGAGTTTTTGAGTTTGGCTTAATGTGTATTTTATATTAGAATAGTGTTAGCACATAATTTAGAACTGGTATTAGCTTTTAATAATTAGGTGGCACTGCCTTATTTGATTATCTTTAAAGTATTGCAAAATCTAAGTAAGAGAAGGTATCTAGAACCAATATTCATTTAAATCTGAAAGCATGCTTTAAGTAGAATTGCTCTATAGTAATATAAATTTATTTATGTATAAAATGTATATGCTTTAATATACATAAATATATATTTTCTAAAGCCAAATAAAAAGTAGTGTAGGGGGACATATGAAATTCTTCATGATGGTTCTTTCTACAAAGAACAGGTATGTTTGTATATGTATCTGGGAGTGGAGAAAGTTTCTACATTTTTATTCTACTTTCTCTATTTCCATTGTTATATAAAAAATTCCATTTTTATGTAATATGTTTTCATAGAAGAACTTAGAGTGAAGAATGTATGGTAATCTCTCACAGGTCAGAATGGAAAGGCAGTGAAACCAACTTTCAGTCAACTCTTCTAATGTATAAGTTTACTGAGGGCAGGGAATTTTTTTTATTTCTATGCATGCTTTCCTTGATGCCAGTGGAGTAATTTATACAAAATAGGTTTTTGATAACTGAACATATTTGAACATACAAGTGAAGAAACAAATACAAGTCAGCAACAGATAATGACCTTGCAATTATCATGGAAGAGTTACTGTGAAATGCAAAAATAAGGGCCTGTGTCTGGAGAACAGCACAGGCATCATTGCTCAGCAGTGGAGTTCTAGTGCGCAGGGTGTTGGAATTGAAACAGAAATAAAGTCTTGAAGAAACCAGGAGAGGAAAACCTCTACCTCTTGGGTTCAAGTGATTCTCCTGCCTCAGCCTCCCGAGTAGCTGGGATTACAGGCACCTGTTTTCCTGGAAGCAAGAAGACAAATTCTGTCCCTAGAAGTCTTAAATGGGTCTAGCAACTGAAGCTTGGTCATAAAAAACTAGGTTGAAAAAATAAGGCCATTAAATAGATGTCATCAAGGATGTTGCCGTGCTGAGTCTAGGGAGAAGAACCAAGTTCCTTTTTGTCTTTCTGCACCCAGAAAATGGCCTAGTCACAGGGACTTTGTTCAGTGTGAAGCCAGCAACCAGAAATTAAGTCATTGCAGGATATACAGCAGAATTAGAAAGCCAGAAAAGAGACCGGTCTCCCCACCCAGACTGACTCCCTCAATCTATAAGATGTATGTGAAACCAGCAGTAGTATAGTAGAGGTGACGAAAAGGGACTCTAGAGGGGAAATTTTCACTTGTCATGTTTTCTAGCCTGCTAGAATAATAGAGAAAAATATTTAATGTTTTGGACATGTCCCAAGTGTTGTCAGTATTTTTCAACTCCTACTGCTATTTCTGTAATTCAGGGATAATCATTTCTAGACAATACTATTTCAGTCCTGTGTTAACTGGCCTCCATGAGTCCAGTCTATCCCTCCTGCAATCAAAACACTATACCACTTCTACACGCACATTTCAAAAACCTCAAACATCATTGCCTATTTGAATTTCTCAATAACTCCCTGTTACGCACCAGAAGTTTATTTATTTATTTTTTCTTTGAGAGATGGAGTTTTGCTCTTGTCACCCAGGCTGGAGTGCAGTGGTGCGATCTCAGCTCACTGCAACCTCCACCTCTTGGGTTCAAGTGATTCTCCTGCCTCAGCCTCCTGAGTAGCTGGGATTACAGGCACTTGCCACCATGTCTGGCTAATTTTTGTATTTTTAGTAGAGATGAGGTTTCACCATGTTGGCCAGGCTGGTCTCGAACTCCTGACCTCAGGTGGTCTGTCCGCCTCAGCCTCCCAAAGTGCTGTGATTACAGGTGTGAACCACCACTGCACCCGGCCCAGAAGTTCAATTTCTTAAGGTGCTATAGCTATAATTTAGTTATACACAGTGAAGTACAATAAACTCTGTAGATAGTAAGTTTTTAGACACTGAGGCAGAAATAGGAAATAATGTGATTAATTCTAAGGAAAAAAGGTCTCCTAACGAAAGACTTGAAAAGAAAGATGACTATGATTGGAATAGAGATTGGGAAAAAATTGCTTAAGCAAAGACTAAGGTTGACTGAAGCAGTGAGTTGAAAATATGTTCATTTTAAGGAAACAGAGCAGACAATATAGTTAATTCGGAGACAGACTAATGGAGTATTTCACGTTTTGATTGAAAAAAAAAATGGATATAACTCCTGAAAGAATAGGAAGTTTCAATGAGCTTTTAAGATGAAGGCAAATGATGTAATCAGCATTCTACAACTCAAGTATAATCATGCGTCGCTAAATGATGAGGATATGCTCTGAGAAAAGTGTCCTCAGACAATTTTGTCATTGTGCAAACCACACAGAGTGTACTTACACAAGCCTGCTACACACCTAGTACATGGTCTAGCCTATTACTCCCAGGCTACAAATCTGTACAGCAGGTTCCTTTACTAAATACTGTGAGCAATTGGAACACAATAGTAAGTACTTATGTATCTAAACATACCTAAACATGGAAAATGAACAGTAAAAATATGGTAGAAAAGATAAAAAATGGCACACCTGGACAGGGCACTTACCATGAATGCGGCTTGCCAGACACGAAGTTGCCCTGGGTGAGCAAATGAGTGAATGGGAAGGCCTAGGACATGACTGTACAACACTGTAGACTCTGTAAACACTGCACACTCAGGCCAAGCTACATTTATTTTAAAATATTCTTCTTTCTTCAGTAATAAATTAACTGTGGCTTACTGTTACTCTTTTGTTTTATAAACATTTTAATGTTTTAAACTCTTTGGCTCTTTTGTAGTAACACTCAGCTTAAAACATAAACACATTGTACATCTGTACAAAAATATTTTCTTTATATGCTTACTTTATAAGCTTTTGTATTTTTGTTTAATTTTTTAAGCTTCTTTATTAAAAACGAAGATGTAAGCCTGGTGCAGTGGCTCACGCCTGTAATCTCAGCACTTTGGGAGGCCAAGGCGGGTGGATCACCTGAAGTCAGGGGTTTGAGACCAGCCTGGCCAACATGGTGAAACCCCATCTCTACTAAAAATACAGAACTTAGCTGGGTGTGGTGGCAGGTACCTGTAATTCCAGCTACTTGAGAGACTGAGGCTGGAGAATAGCTCGAACCTGGGAGGAGGAGGTTGCAATGAGCCAAGATTGCGCCACTGCACTGTAGCCTGGGAGACAGAGCAAGACTCAGAGACTACGTCTTAAAAAAGAAAAACAAAAAACAAAACAAAAAAACTAAGACACAAACACACACATTAGCCTAGGCCTACACAGGTAAGGATCATCAATATCACTGTCTTCCACCTCCATATCTTGACCCACTTGTAAGTCTTCAGGGCACCAACATGTATGGAGCTGTCATCACCTGTAATAACAATGCCTTCTTCTGGAATACCTACTGAAGGATTTGCTGTTTTACTGGCTGTTTACAGTTACCTGAGGCTGTTTTAGAGTTAACTTTTTTTTTAAGGAGAAAGAGAACACTCTAAGATAATGGTAAAAAGTTTTGTATAATAAATACATAGACATTTATTAGAATTATCAAGTGTTTTGTATTGTACATAATTGTATTGCTATACTTTTATAGGCTGGCAGTGCAGTAGGTATGTTTACACCAGCATCACTACAGAAATGTGAGTAATGCCTTGTGCTACAATATTACAATGGCTATGACAGCACTAGCAATAGAAATTTTTCAACTCCATTCATTATTACCTTACAATACCACTGTTGTACATGCAATCCATTCTTGACCAAAATACCATTATGACTGGTGCATGGCTGTATTCAATTAATTCAATTGTATCTTGAGTTGGCCAGAAGATTTCAAGGTAGTGAATTCAGTTTACTCCAATCTGACTAGACAGACTTACATGGATACAATAAAGTGAACTTCTGGTTTAAATAATAATAAACACCCCTATTTCTAAGTGGCGTTAGATGGGGGTGAAGTAAATAATAGGATTACGGTCTTTGCCCCTACATGTAATAAAGGCATATGTTCCTAGTTCAAGCACTTTCCTTCAGGATGGATGTGACTCATGGAAGAAATGACATTAGTGAGTGACGGATTGTAATTTTGCCATCAGGGAAACTTCATCTTTAGATTCCAGTACAAAAGGTCCAAACGGAGGCCCAAAACTAATAAAAACCAGCAAAATACGTACTGCAGCAATCACACCCCACGTTCTCACTTTCTGTTACTTTCATTTTCAGTTACTACCACCTGGAGATAAGGGTTGTTTCTTACTGACTTACTCTTCAGTGACACTTATTAAAAGCCAGTGCTGGCTGGGCACAGTGGCCCACAGCTGTAATCCCAGCACCTTGGGAGACCAAGGCAAGAGGATTACTTGAGTTCAGGAGCTTGAGACTAGCCTGGGCAATATAGGGAGACCTTGTCTCTACCAAAAGTTTAAAACATTAACCAGGCGTGGTGGCACATGCCTGAAGTCCTAGTTACTCAGGAGGATGAGGTGGGAGGATTGCTCAAGCCCGGGAGGTAGAGACTGCTGTGAGCCATGATCAGGCCTCTGCAATCCACCTTGGGCAACAGAGCAAGACCTCTGTCAAAAGAAAAATTAAAAACAAAACAAAACAAAAAAAAAACAGTGCCTAATGGCTAATGGCTCAACTCTTTATTAAAGGAGAAAATATTTAGAAAAGCATATGTGACACAAAAACACTCTGAACTTAGCATGCTTTGATGATTACATGGGAGCCTTTTTTGTGCTTTTTTATCCTACTTAGAATAATATGTAATATAGATCACATAAAAATATAAAAATCATATATAAATTCTACTACTTGGGATCATATATAAATCATGTTTAACTTTATTTCATAGCTAGTATAGTGCAGTGTTTAAGACTATGGACTCTAAAATCAGAACAACTGAGATCAAATCTTAGCTCTGTTACTTTCTGGCCATGTAATAACATGGCCCAATTATTTACCTTCTCTGATTTCAGTTTTCACATCTCTAAAGTGAGGATAATAAAGGATTCTACTTTATAGTTTATACGGATGAATAAATGAGTCAATATCTGAAAAAAGATTTAGACATTGCCAGAGATATAAGAGCTCTCGAGATAAGGAAAATCACAAAATGTAATTTTAGGATTCTCCTATTGATATGTAATTATTTCTATTGTCCCTTCTGGGGAAACAGGTATCATCAATTACCTCCACACTACTATATGATCAAGTCCAAGTCTTCATCTTACTTAAAACTCACCAGCACTAGGAAACACTGTCTTCACTTGGCTTCCATTACATGGTTCTCCTCCTTCCAATGCATCCCTTGGTCTTCTGCTTATTCCACCTTTTCTCAATTATACAGGAAAGTACCATCAGGTTCAATGCATCCTCTTTTATCTTTATGTAGTTTCACCTAGAAAATGATTTATGAATACACTGTTGAGTGATGTTTCATACATTTAAATCTCCCAGACAGAACTGCCCCTCAAACTCAAAATTCCTATATCCAGCTACCTAGAAAAAATCACCACGTAAATGGCTAATAGTCCACCTTCAAAATCTTCTGAACTGAAAATGTGATCATTCCCTATACCTGTTTTGCTGCAGTCTTTCTGATCTTATTTTATAGCAATGCTAACTTTTTAGTAGTTTAGGGTAAAAGTCTTGAAAATATCCAGGGTCCTCTCTTCTCTAAGGACAGATATCTAGTCCGTCAGTAAATTTTTTTGCTCCCACCTTCAATCCATATCCCAAATATGAGCATTTCATGGCATTTGTACAGCAGCTATTTTGGTCTAGGCCTGCATCATCCCTTGCCTGGATTACTTCATCGATTTCAAATTGGTCTTTCAGGTTTTACCCTTCCCTCAATAATGAGTTAGAAACTCAGCGGCCAAATAGATGCTTCTGAAATGTAATTCCAATCATGTCACCCTTCTGCTCACAATCCTTGACACTCACAGTAAAAATGAAAGCCTTTCAAGGGTCTCACAAGGAAGGGCCCCATCTGACCAGACCCTATTACTTCTCTATCTCACCTGCTCCTCTCCTAATAGCTAGTAAACAATAACAATGATAGTCCCTTTCATACCTAAAAAGAATAGATTGACCAACACAAGCAATGCATCTATAATAGAATGAAAGGATCAAAAATTCTATGTCTTATATGGTTAAAGAACTTGAGCCATTCCCAAATGGACTTTTGGAATATATGTAAGAATTTTATTCCACTCTTTCAATGGCCTTTTCTTTTTTCTAGAAGGCCACATATGGGAGAATACATGAAAATGACTTGGAAAAAATTACTAAAGATTTTATTATTTTGTCTGTCTTTTGCTGACTTTGCAGAACACAAGATGGGTATTAGAAGGCAGAAAGAAAAAGTAGAAAAGGAAGGAAGGAAGAAGGAAGGAAGGAAGAAGGAAGGAAGGAAGGAGGGAGGGAGGAGGGAGGGAGGGAGGGAGGGAGGGAGGAGGAAGGAAGGAAGGAAGGAAGGAAGGAAGGAAGGAGAGAAGGAAGGAGGGAGGGGGGGAAGGAGGGAGAGGAAAAGAGAAAGAAGAGACAGAGAGGGAAGAGAGAGGGAAGGAAGATTAAGATGGAGAGGAAGAGGCCAGGCATGGTGGCTCACGCCTGTAATCCCAGCACTCTGGGAGGCTGAGGCAGGTGGAACATTTGGAAGCCAGGAGATTGAGATCAACCTGGCCAATCTGGCAAACCCCAGCTCTACAAAAAATACAAAAAATATTAGCCAGGCGTGGTAGTGCATGACTTTAGTACTAGCTACTCTGGAGGCTGAGTTGGGAGGATCATATGAGCCTGGGAGGTCCAGGCTGCAGTGAACTGTGATTGTGCCACTACACTCCAGCCTGGATGCAGAGGGAGACCATGTTTCAAAAAAAAAAGAGGGGAAGGAAGAAACGAAGAAACCAAAGAGAGAAAGAAGGAAGGAAGATCTAGATAAGTTGTATGCCAATAAACCTAAAATTACTTTGCATAATATTCCTGTATTTATAGCACATAAAGCAACAATTCATTCCAAAATAAATTTCACTAATATAGATATCCTAAATATATGTAAAACCACATATACATTCAACTAAGTCACAAAACATGTTAAATAATATCAAATATTTCAATATTGATACCTACTGACACACTACAAGAGTTCCCTAACTAAGGAACTCTGATTATGATTGTCATAGTAACTATCATATTCTGAAATAATTTATCTATAAATACAGAACTTAAATACAGCTTGTCAATGTACACTTTTACTCTGAAATGATTTTTATTCAAAACCCCATATATTTGACATTCATATGCAAATTTATAACTACTGATGGAATTGATTTCTTTGTGTTTGAGACGGAGCGCAATCCTGTCCAACTGCCATACCTGTGGGTTATTAATTAACTTCACATTCACCATTATTAAAATATTTTATTACCCTTGATTGAATGTGAAAATAACTACTTGTCACAGGCAAATATTATCAAAAGTGCAATAGGGCAACGAGGGTCACACAACCAAAAATGTAATCCATTTGTCTTTCATGGAAGAATCCAATAAAGCTAGACACATGCAATAGTATAACTAAATAACTCTTGGTCTATGTGTGGGGGAGAAGGAGAAACTAAGGGAAACAATGATCCTATTTTGATATTATTTATCTGTAGGTGCTCAAATAATTCTTGCAATACTTAACATGTCTGGAAACATAGGATCTTTCCCATTTATGGAAAATATGACAAATAAAGCTAAATTTAGAATAAGTCACATATTCTAAGAAAATATACTAAGGGAATTAGTTCCGGCCATAAGATAAATTGATCACATAAATCTCCAGGAAAATATATTAATAGCTACAGTAAAATCCAATAAAACAAAATTAGCAGCTTTATGCCTCAGGGCACATTCAACTTCTCTTACAGATCCCAGCTTCCAGACGCCATTTCAGCTCGATGCCCTGTCTCTCTGCTAAAAAGCATTTTGTTTTTAAGAAATCCATTTTTTCTCAAACAAGGAATCTTTGTATTAGAAATGTACAAACGTTTTAAATTAGCATTTGAACAAATAACCAGAGAAAAAATTACATTTACTTGCCTTTCTGTCATTTGTAGTTTAAAAATATACCAAAACAAAAATAATGTTTTTAATTCTGGAAGTAATGTTCCCATAGGCATGTCTACTAAATGAAATATCATAATGAAGACATTTTGCAAACTGTAAAATAATAAAATGTAAGGCAGTATTGTCATTTTATTTGCAAGGAAACATTTAAGACAGAGACTTTCTAACATAAGTTGGCAAATAAAACATTACTAACTGTCCTAAAATAAAAGTTTTGATTAAAAGAACTTTGATATTTTTTTAAAACACTCTTTTGCTGATATATTAAACCACCCAATCTGCTTCCAAAGTAAGCAAATTTATTTTGTTCAGCAAATATCATAGTTACGTATTAGCATAACATTGTTATTAATTTATTATTCACAAGCTTATTTAAGTTGTTAAACAGCTAACCTTTAGAATACTTTACATGTAAGATCCACATTATTTATACGAAGAGAATGAATATCTTCTCACAATGCTGAAGTAGGGTAATATGAGTTCTTAAGATGCATACTGATGAGATGCATACGTTTCTCAGAGCCAACCAGATTCAAGACATATGTCAAATTACATTCATTTTTCCAATTCTGTGAAGACAAATTAATTTTCAAGCTTTGTTAGAGAAAAGCAAATCACCTTGGTCTCCTCAGAAATACCATGTGTAGCCAAAAACAAAAATTAATTAATTAAAGACAATTTTAAAACCACCCACTCTTTTGTTAGTCCCTATGTCTCCTGTACAGATGCTAGGTTTAAGGTCCTGTGCACTGACTGAATGTCTGGGTTGCCCAGCGTAAAGACGCTTTCTTATCCTTCTCTATCCCTGAAAAGCCATGCTATTCATCACACTGGAAAAGGCAGATATTTCAAGGGGAAACAGTAAGTTGGAAAGAGGGTTTGGATAACAGAGCAGGAAGTCATTTTATTTCTCTTGAGTCTCACTCTATAGGGCTTAGACATCAAGGAGCCCAGGTAAGTTGAGGCTCTTCTTTGGTGAAGGGATGAAAGACTTTACACGAAGCCAAGGACTGTGGTAGGAATATTCTCTGTCCAGGACCTCAAGTAGGCCAGGCACGTTGGCTAATTCCTGTAATCCCAGCACTTTGGGAGAGTAAGGTGGGTTGATCACAAGGTCAGGAGTTCGAGACCATCCTGGCCAATATGGTGAAACCCCATCTCTGCTAAAAATATAAAAATTCGCTAGGCGTGGTAGTGCACACCTGTAATCCCAGCTACTCGGGAGGCTGAAGCCGAAGAATTGCTTGAACCCGGGAGGCAGAGGCTGCAGTGAGCCAAGATCATGCAACTGCACTCTAACCCGGGCGACAGAGCGAGACTCCATCTCAAAAAAAAAAAAAAAGAAACTCAAGGAATAGTTGAGTAAAACTCTGTAGTGTAAACTAGTTTTTCTAATTGCATGTTTTTATATTTTCTTGTCTTCTCCAAACATTTATTTCAGTCTTACTGAAATATTTTCACCTGGCCTATACTTTGCTAAAAAGAATTAAGAAAAGTGTGTCTTCCCAACCTCCTCCTCTTAGGCCAGAGGTTAAATAGGAAGAAACAACTTTCCTGAAATCAAGATGGTAGTGACAGTGGTAATATTCTAAAAAATAAAAATAAAAATAAAAAAATAAGTCAGGGTAGTGTGGAGAGATGAACAGAACCTTGCTTCTGCATAAGAAAATATTTCCTCTATTGCCAATCTTAGATTATGTGCATAATATGTTATTTAAAAAATCAGTGGGCTTTCTTTCAGTTGATGAAACAAGTATTTTAGGGAGGAGGTATTTTTTGGGTTTTCAGTTTTTGGGTTTTTTGTTTTTTGTTTTTGGCTTGTTTAGTTTTTTTCATAACATTTTTTCATTCTCAATATTAAGTTAATAACTAGTAGAACTGAATGAAAATTTTTCAACATTTTAGAAGCAACCTTTTGTGGATTGGCTTGTGATTTGGACCAGCTTAAAAATGATATTTACAGATTCAGGACAACATCCAATCCATCAGAAAACCCTTTGGCTCTACCTTTACCATATACTTGGAATCTAGCCACTTTTCAACAGCTCCCCTGGTATTATCTTGGTAATCTGCAGCAAAGGCCTCCTAACTCATCTGCCTCATTATATCCTTATCCCCTGCAGTCTATCTTCAGCACAGCAGCCAGAACGATCATTTAAGTATAAGCTACATCATGCCACTCTGATGAAATACCCAGACATGTTTTTCCACATCAACCTTGGAAAATTCATTTTGTGGCCTCAGAGAGGATGTATAATCTACATTCCCTTCCCCACCTTTTACATCTCAGAATCCCTCTTCTACTGCTCTCTCGATGACTCTTCATCCAGCTCCAGCCACAACGACCTCTGCATACTTGCTCCAAAGCCAAATGTGCTTCCAGCAGCAGCCCTTTTGGACTAACTGTTCTTTCTGCCCAGAAAAAAATCCCCTCTTCTCCAATGTATCTGTAAAGCTAAATTCCTCCTTCAAATTTTTGATTGTCACCTTCTTCTTAACAGAACCTACCCCAACCAAAGTACTTAAAACTGCAACTCTCCTTACCTACATCCAAACTCCTGAACTTGCTCTAATTTTCCATTTTCGAAACTCCGTGTATTTTTCAAATATGCAGTACAGCTTACTTATGTATTATGCTCAGTTTTATCACCTATGATCTGTATTCCTTACTATAAGTTCCATGAACGAAGAAATTTTGTTTTGTTTACTACTACATCTAAAGCATTTGGAACAGTGTCAAACACACAACAAACACTCAGTAAATTGTTGCTCTAAAACAATTATTGAAACAGCAGATATAAACAAGACCACCCTAATCCTAACAAAGAATACCACAACTGCTGCATAGAGGAGGTGTTCTCATTCATCATTTTAATCCATATTAATAGAGCCTAACTAGGGTCCCGACAGAGTTCCAGGTGCGGGAATACAATGAAGTGAAAAAGCTAACATGGTCCCTGACTACATAAGCCCACATGGGAGACACAAAAACATTTTAAAAGTCTCAAAAGTAAGCTTAATTTGTTTTAATACAGCCACAGGCAGGTACGCGAGTGCTCTAGGGAGATTTGACTTAGGGAAGAATGCCAAACAGGCTTACCTAAGGAAATTACAACTGAACTGAACTCTGAAGGATGAGTGTGAGTGATTAAAATAGAAAAAAAGGAAAGACAATTTCATGAGAATGGCGTAACATGTGCAAAGACCCTGTAGTGAAAGAAAACACATTTCTTAGGCACCTAATTGATGACAATGGCAGCAAGAGCTATAAAACCAAATGAGGACCGGGAGATGAATGGTCCCTTGCAGTCATGAATTTGACAGGCATGAGCATGATCTTTGTAAATCATGTTAAAGATGTACACCTTTACACTAAGAGAAATGGGGAGCTATAAAAGGATGTAAGTGTATGTGTATGCGTTCATGTATGTATGATAAAGGACACTGGACTAGTTATTGACAACATCAAATTCTGGTTTGAAAATAGGGCTGTGATAACCAGATATCCAGATGCATTAGAAGGAAGTTGGACTCCTTCCTCACACCCTACACAAAAGTTAACTCAAAATGGATCAGAGTTGAGCCGGGCACAGTGGCTCACACCTGTAATCCCAGCACTTTGGGAGGCTGAGGTGGGCGGATCACAAGGTCAGGAGATGGAGACCAACCTGACCAACATGGTGAAATCCCATCTCTACTAAAAATACAAAAATTAGCTGGGCGCGGTGGTGCATGCCTGTAATCCAGCTACTCGGGAGGCTGAGGCAGGAGAATCACTTGAACCAGAGAGTCGGAGGTTACAGTGAGCCGAGATCGCACCACTGCACTCCAGCTTCGGCAACAGAGTGAGACTCCGTCTCAAAAAAAAAAAAAAAAAGGATCAGAGTCTTAAATGTAACGCTTAGAAGAAATAGAGGAGTAGTGCTTAGTGCTTGCCTCAGCCACACATATACTAAAACTGGAAAATAGAGGAGTAAATTGTGACCTGGGGTTAGACAAAGCCTTTTTTGATATGACATCAAAGTACAAGCAACAAAAGAAAAATGAGAAAATCAGATGTCATAAAAATTAAAAACTTTTCTCCTTCAATAAATGACATCAAAAAAGTAAGAAGAAAAATTGCACAAAATGGGAGAAAATATTCTAAAGACAACTCAACAAAGGACAACACAGTTGAAAAAATACAGGAAAAGGATTTGAATCAAAGATATGCAGATGGCAGTTATGGTTTAAATGTTTCTATCGCCCTCCAATTACACATGTTGAAATTAAGCCCCAAGGTGATGGTATTAGGAAGTGGGGACTTTTGGGAGGTGATTAGGTCATGAGGACAGAGCCCTCATGAATGGGATTAGTTACTCTATAAAAATGGATTGAAGGTTGGGCATGGTGGCTCATACCTGTCATCCCAGCACTTTTGGAGTCTAAGGTGGGCAGATCACCTGAGGTCAGGCGTTCAAACAACACTGGCCAACATGGTGAAACCCCATCTCTACTAAAAATTCAAAAATTAGCCGGGCGTGGTGGCAGGCACCTGTAATCCCAGTTACTCGGGAGGCTGAGGCAGGAGACTCACTTGAACCCAAGAGGTGGAGGTTTCAGTGAGCTGAGATGGCATCACTGCACTCCAGCCTGGGTGACAAGAATGAGAGCTGTCTCAAAAAATAAAAATAAAAATAAAAATGGATTGGAGGAGCTTGTCTACTGTTTCCACCATGTAAAATCACAGCTATAAGGCACTCTGTCTATGAGAACAAGAGCCTTCACCAGGTAATGCCAGCACCTTAATCTTGAACTTCTCCGTCTTCATCACTGTGAGAAATAAATACATTTCTTTCGCTTATAAGTTACTCAGTTTAAGGTACTTTGTCGTAGTAGCCCAAACAGAAATAAGACAATGGTGAGGAAGCAAAATATATGCTCTACATCTTTAGTCATTAGGGAAATGCAAATCAAACCCACTAGGAGGTACGGATTTACTCTTTTGAGAAAATATATAATAAAAAAGTCACCTAATAACAGTTTTTGGTGGGGAGGATGTGAAGACATTAGAACTTTGTATAGTTTGAAGGTGTCCCCTCCAAAATTCAGGTGTTGTAACTAAGGGCCAATGTGATAGTATTAAGAGGCAGAGCTCAGAAAGGTGATTAGGTCAGGAGATCTCCCTCATGAATGAAAATGAGGCTGTTATGAAGGAGACTTTGCACAGTCCTGCTTGCTTACTTGCTCTTCTGCCTTCTGCCATGTGAGGACACAACGTCCCTCTCCCCAGTAGTATGCAGCAACAAGGTGCCATCTTGGAAGCCGGGAGCTACCCTCGCCAGACATTAACCATGCTGGCACCTTGATCGTGAACTTCTCAGCCTCCAGAACTGTGAGAAAACACATTTCTGTTCTTCATAAATTAGAACAGTCTCAGGTATTCTGTTACAGCAGCACAAACAGAATATGACAGAACCCTCAGAAATTGCTGATGGACATGTGTCATAGTGCAGTGCTTTGGAAAACAGTTCAGCAATCCCTCATAAAGTCAAACAGAGTTTCCATATGATTCAGCAATTTCACTCCAATGTATATACCAAAGGAAAAACATTCAGCCACACCAAAATTTGAACAAGAATGTTTATAGGCTGGGCACAATGGCTCACTCCTGTAATCCCAACACTTTGGGAGGCCGAGGCAGACGGATTACCTGAAATCAGGAGTTTGAGACCAGCCTGGCCAACATGGTGAAACCCCATGTCTACTAAAAATGCAAAAATTACCTTGACGTTGTGGCACAGGCCTGTAATCCTAGCTACTGAGGAGGCTGAGGCAGAAGAATCGCTTGAACCTGGGAGGCAAAGGTTGCAGTGAGCCAGGATCGTGCCACTGCACCCCAATCTGGGCAACAGTGAGACTCCATCTTGAATAATAATAATAATAGTAATAATAATAATGTGTATAGCAGCATTATTTATAACAGTCAAAATTAGAAAAATCCCAAATGTCCATCAACTGATGAACAGATAAACAAATGTGATTTAATCATACAAAGGAATATTATTTGTCTATAAAAAAGTATTCAGTACTAATACATGCTACAATATGGGTGAACATGGAGAACATCATACTAAGTGAAATTAGCCAGTCACAAAAGATCATGTATTTTATTATTCTATTTGTGAAACATCCAGAATAGGCAAATCCATAGACACAGAAAGTAGTTTAGTGGTTGCCAGGGGCTGGAAATGGCTAAAGAGAAAATACAGAATGACTGCTAATAGGTACAGGTCATTTTTGGTGGGTGATAAAATGTTCTACAATTGATTAACAATTGCACGTCTTTGTGAATATACTAAACAATTGAATTGTACACTTTAGGTAAGTAAATTTTATGTTGTGTAAACTCTATTTCAATAAAACTATTATAATAAAAAAAAAAAAAAACAAGAGTTAATGATTACTGGCACAGAATTACCACTTAATTAAACTTGGGTTATTTCACTTGAACTTGAACTTTCTGTGATAGTAATGCCTGCCTTATAGTGCTATTGTTAAGTCTAAATGACACCACACTTAGAAAATGCTAAGATCAGCTGGGCGTGGTGGCTTACGCCTGTAATCCCAGCACTTTGGGAGGCCGAGGAGGGTTGATCACAAAGTCAGGAGTTCATGATCAGCCTGGCCAAGATGGTGAAACCTCATCTCTACTAAAAATACAAAAAAAATTAGCCGGGCATGGTGGCAGGCACCTGTAATCCCAGCTACTCAGGAGGCCGAGGCAGAGAACTGCTTGAACCTGGGAGGTGGAGGTTGCAGTGAGCCACTGCACTCCAGCCTACGCAACAGAGCAAGGCTCCATCTCAAAAAAAAAAAAAAGAAACTGCTATGATGAAGTCCAGCAAAGTGTAAGCACTATATAAATGTTAGCAGTTACTATGACCCCCCTCAGCACCCACCATAACGCATGACTATACCAGTTTCACCTGGAGCTCGCCAATATGAAAAATGCCATTTTTAAAAGTTGCTAATCATTTTTAAATAACATTTGTCATTTCTTATATGCAAATACATAAATTCATGTAAGTACAGAAAAAAAAAACAGAAAGAGAAAAATATAAAATGTCTAGGTATAATCTTCAAGCTATGTGCATATATAAATAAAACCCTGAAACTTTTCCTCGGAGATAATAAGTAAGTCTTTGACAAATGGAGAGATTTGCCATGAGTCTGAATGAGGAGATCAACCACTGTGGTTCTTTTTTAAATAGTTTATACTTCCAATGCAATAACAAGTTATTTATTTATGATCTTTTTTAAAAAAATTAAACTTCATCTGGAAAAATAAAGAGGCAATAATAGCTAAGAAAATTTGGAAAAGAAAGAGTAATAAGGAGGTACATGCCTTTCTGGATATTAAAATAAATTATAAGCTATAAAATAATTAAAATTGGGCTATATAAAACAACACAGTATAATCAATCAGTATAATAACCTCTTACAATATCATATTTAACACACAAATTAATGGAATATAGTAAACTGCCAT
The DNA here is from genome assembly GCF_009764315.1 of Trachypithecus francoisi. Taxonomy (NCBI): domain Eukaryota; kingdom Metazoa; phylum Chordata; class Mammalia; order Primates; family Cercopithecidae; genus Trachypithecus; species Trachypithecus francoisi. The sequence goes on along the minus strand of NW_022681454.1, from coordinate 171,340,755 downwards.
AAAATAGACTCTAATGGTCATAAACATTGATTTCATGCTGAAAGAACGATCACAAACCAATGGAGAAAGAAGATAGTAATCAACAAATAGTGTTAATGTCATAAACCAAAATCAGTTTCAAATAGACAAAAAGTATTTAAATAAATTATTTAAAAAATGAGTTAAAGAAATATTTATTGCTAAATTGGAAGCAATTTGTTAATTATTTTAAAAACAAAAGCAGTTATTAAAGCAAATGTTGATAGATCTGAATGAAAAATAACTAACCTCTCTTAATGTCAAAAAGAACATAAATTAACATAATTTTTTTAATTGGAAGGTGATTTTTCAATGCCAAGGTTAATCTTGTATTCTCTCTCTCATATATACACACACAAGCACACACACACTCTCTTAAAATAAATGTGAAAAATAGGGAAATCTAATAATGAATAAGCAATTAAACAAAAATAATAAAATATAATTTTTAAATGAATATATATAATATTCCATTTGTGTAGTTTTTGCAGCAAATGAAAAAACACATGCTTTAGCATATGGAAAATATCTTTTAAAGATGATTTTGTGTTGATAAGTTGGTACAGAGTACAAATTGGTTTGAACATCTGGAAAGCATTCAACAGTTTGTATCAAAACACTTACAAATCCCTATGTAATTTAACTTAATTATTCTTATTCTGATATCTTTCCTAAGTATATCATCATACATTTGGACATAAAAGTATGTTAAAAATATCTTCATTATAATCTTGTGTATAGAAGAAGATAATGTAAATAAGTCAAAATTTCAATAATCAAAAAATAATTATGGCACATCTATACAAAAGACTATTTTAGGCAGTATGAACAGATGTTTGAAGGATTTTAATGGCATGAGAAAATTTTTACAATATAATATCAAGCTAGGAAATCACTGCTTTCTCTTTTTGAGACAGAGTCTCCCTCTGTCGCCCAGGCTCTGTCTCCCTTTGTCGCTCTCTCTGTGCAGTGGCACGATCTTCTCTCACTGCAACCTCTGCCTCCAGGTTCAAGTGATTCTCCTTCCTCAGCCTCCCAAGTATCTGGGATTACAGGCATGTGCCACCAGGCCCAGCTGATTTCTGCATTTTTAGCAGAGACAGGGTTTTGCCATGTTGCCCAGGTTAACTCCTGAGATGAAGCAATCCAGCTGCCTCGGCCTCCCAAAGTGCTGGGATTACAGGCAGGAGCCACCGCAGCTGGCCCGAAAATAACCATTTTAATTGTACTTAGAGTTTAATCACAATTTGGGCATAGAAAAAATAGTGACAGGAAGTATACAAAATGCAAATATGCTATGATGGCTATACTAGGTGAGTATAAAGTGCTTTTTTTCATTTTTACGTAATTTGTTCTCCATTTTCTAAAATCGGCCTCTATTCCTATAATAAGCATGCACACCATAGCTGAACATGGATTCTCTGAACATGTGTTATGCGATTGCTTCAATCATGTTTTCTTATTTTCTGCTAGTTTACAATTATTAAAATGTGACTCTGGGGTGCAGACTTACTTTAAATTTTATTTAAATGGCAAAGCAAGTATTTTGCCACTACCAGTATTACAATAAAATTGATATTTTGTGTTAGAGTATCTATTATCAACATGGATGAGTTTTGTGATTTATAAATAATAATTTTAAAGGCATTAGCACATTCAAATAAAGTATTTTCATAGTTCATTTCTTCCTCCAACTCTGTTAAGTAATAAATGTTCAAAATAACAAGTCTAAACAAAATATTATTTACTCCTTTAAAATTCACACCTCTATATGTCACCAATTTATTGGGATACTGAGAGACAGGACTAGCTGAATTTCCTAGGCCAACTAAGAACTCCTAAGCCTAGCTGGGGAAGGTGACCGCACCCACCTTTAAACTGGGGGCTTGTAACTCAGCTCACACCCGACCAATCAGGTAGTAAAAAAGGCTCACTAGGGGCCGGGCGCGGTGGCTCAAGCCTGTAATCCCAGCACTTTGGGAGGCCGAGACGGGCGGATCACGAGGTCAGGAGATCGAGACCATCCTGGGTAACACAGTGAAACCCCGTCTCTACTAAAAAATGCAAAAAAACTAGCCGGGTGAGGAGGCAGGCGCCTGTAGTCCCAGCTACTTGGGAGGCTGAGGCAGGAGAATGCTGTGAACCCAGGAGGCGGAGCTTGCAGTGAGCCGAGATCCGGCCACTGCACTCCAGTCTGGGCGACGGAGGGAGACTCCATCTCAAAAAAAAAAAAAAAAGGCTCACTAAAATACCAGTTAGGCTAAAAGCAGGAGGTAAAGAGTGAAATCATCTATCATCTGAGAGCACAGTGGGAGGGAGGGACAATGATTGGGATATAAACCCCAGTCATTGGAGCTGGGAGTGGGCAACCCCCTTTGAGTCCCCTCCTCTTGTATGGGAGCTCTGTTTTCACTCTATTAAACCTTGCAGCTGCACTCTTTTCTGGTCCATGTTTGTTCTGGCTCAAGCTGAGTTTTCGCGGCTGCTATCACAGACCCGCCATTGACTCCCACCCCTCCGGCTCCAGCAGGGTGTCTGCTGTGTTTCTGATCCAGTGAGGCGCGCATTGCTGCTCCCATTTGGGCTAGAGGCTCGCCATTGTTCCTGCACTGCTAAGTGCGGGGGTTTGCCCTAATCCAGCTGAACACTAGTCACTGGGTTCCATGGTTCTCCTCCATGACCCAGGGCTTCTAATAGAGCTATAGCACTCACCGCATGGCCAAAGGTTCCATTCCTTGGAATCCGTGAGGCCAAAAACCTCAGGTCAGAGAACAAAAGACTTGCCGCCATCTTGGGAGTGGCCCGCCACCATCTTGGGAGCTCTAAGAACAAAGACCCACCTGTAACAATACGTTCAGTAAATTAATGCAAATTTGAATTATAAATGAAACTTATGAGTTTAAAATAACACTTAAATTACAGATATACAGATCTACACAAGACAAAACCACTTTATAAGTAGCAAAAGAGGTGAATGTAATACTAATTAATCTGCTTACATTCAAATGCAAATTAAAACTGAAGAGTTTCTGCACATCACTGTTTTTGCTTTATCTAACAAAGATCAGACTGATAAGAAATAAGCATCATTCTTTTGACACGTGACATTACTTTTGAAAAACAAATATATTCCAACAGTAAAGTATATACAACACTTTGGTGAACTCATTTGTGAGGTTATTATCTCTCCTGTTCCTGTATGCCCCTTTTCCTCAAAAATCCAAATATTTTATTCTTTGATCAATTTCACACATTAAATTGAGGGTAGTCATTCAGTTCAAACCTGTGCCCCTTCTCCTCAGCCATTAACTCTTTTCCGTCTAATGCTTTAGCGTGCATAATAGCAAAATGGATTGAAAGAGCATCAATTGCCTCTTGTAATCTAAATTTAAATACCCTGATTGCAGTTTAGAAGCCTTCCTGTGATATTTTTTTAAGAATCTGTTTCATGGAAGTAAATTTTTAAGCACAATTTTTTATGCATTACAGTCTTTTGAAAGTGATTCAATAGACCTTCACATTCCTTTATTCTCATCTATGCTAGTTTAGAAACTGGCTATTTAATTTATTTTTAATTTACAGTATATATTGGTACAAGTTAGATCAGTTTGCACATCTCATTTTTATTCCATATCTATTCCCCCTGAGAGTCAAAACTACTGGAGTAAAACATTTATTACTCTCTATTTTTGTTAGCGCTCAATCCTGTAGTTATGCATCAGTTTTTTGAATTTCTCTCATTAAGATTAATACACATATATGTTTTCATCTTATAAATATGTTTCATGTCATATCCTATTGGAAGAGCTAGGGTGATATTAATAAATCAATTCATCTTTGCAGTGCTTTTTGCTCCCTTGTTTTTGTTTTTCTCCCTCTTACTTAACTCAGCATCTTCAAAATGCAGAAATGATTAGATTTTCATTAATTCTGTTAAATAGGTTCATACACATTACAGTGAGCAGCTATCACTTAGAAAATGTCAATAACCTTAGAAGTCAAATCAAGCTGATTCGCTTCCAGTGAAGCATGGAAAAAACTATTACCCTGGATTTATTAGCTATGCGTATTGGGAACACTCAAAAACAATTAAGCTTTTGAATGTGGACAAGAGCATGAGCAGTACAGAAAGTGCACTATGTTGAAAGTAGAAGCTTCTAAACATGGCTCTGATCAGCTTTGTCAGCCTTGATAGGTCAGTAACATTCCCTGGACCTCCGTTTCATCTGTTAAAACAATATTTGTTTCCAATTTCACACTTTTTAAACTATTGTTAAAGAAATATACTTAAACACAAACTCTTCTCCCAACCCAGAAAATTGTTCCAATAAGGCAGAAAAGAAAAAATAATTTTAGTATTGAATAGACTTAAACCAGGACATGGTGTACATCACAATAATTGCTATGAGATTGCAAAAACAGAAAGAAATCTCATTTTATATAGCCAAGCAGCTACAACCCATTACACACATGTTCTCAAGATAAACAATAACTAGTCCTCAAATCAAAGGACTTGACAGCACCGTTGTGACATGTGTGACAACACATAGTGCATCCTGGATTCTTGGTCGTTGGGCTGGCCATATGGGTTTGTTGATTGGTTTTATCCAAAGGAAAAACAAACTTCTCATATCTTTATCAAAAGTGGTAGTTTTGCAACTTGGAGTGAGATGCCTACCAGTGTTAGGTTCCTACCCTTCCACATAGGGGTACTGTTGTAATTGGGGACCTCAGTTTTAAATATATATTTTTAAATCACTTACTCTCTTTTTCTTCCTTTCCTTCCTTCACCTCTTCATTCCTTAGCTCTCTAGACACTCCCCTCCAGCAATGCACACTCAATTTATTTTCTTCCTTAAGAAACTCAAAAGACTAATTTTTTGAAACAAGGCATGGAGTCCTAATGGTAGAATTCTCTTTAGGAAGAGTTGTCAACTATCAATCCATCATCATTAAGCTAAAGTCAAGATAATACCAACCAGATCTTCAGATGGGCAAGTACCCAAGATAGCCAGCAGAAAAAGACACTCAGACCTTGCACTCTGCACCACTCCTGCATGTGTCCCATATCAAGTTTCCCTTTTTAAACCTTATAATAAACTTTAAAATTGGAGATGGTCTTTACAACTTGAGTTCAGCATCTTCACAAGCCATCTGGCCCTTAATTCAAGTCAATTTTTCCTTCCACCAAACCTTGTCTCTCAACACTGGCTTTTGGGTAGTGGACTGCTGGACTTAGGTCCAGTTACACTTTCTTCCTTAAGGATGATTACATTTTCAAGAGATGGTTCTCAGATCCTTGAGCAAAACATTCCTGGGTCCTGAAGCTTCCAGGGATTCTTTAGCTTTTTAAGATTGAAATACATTTTTAAAGACGGAGAAAGAATAAACAAGTTGTCTAAATTAAATCATCTGAGAAAAGAGAGTGGGAAGAAGTCTTTTTCTTTATTTTCAACAGAAAGAATTAAATATCTTATTTTTAATTTGAATTTGTCCTTATACCGCAAAATCTCAACATTGTAAATAAGCACACATCAGTCTAAGCAAGAAGCGGAATTACTCCTTGAATCACTAAATAGATGGATGTTTATTTCAAAAAAATGTTATCTTAAAGAGAGTATCTCCCCATTCAGAAGGGTGCTCTGAATATCATTTAAGAATGTGAGTAGGAAATCATATAATATAAATTATTAATTTTGAATAATTTGACACTTTGCAAGTGGAGTTATGCTTTTAATTTCCTCTTAGGGTCCCTGGAAAGGGATAAAGCACTACTTTGGAACAGCATGCTGGCAAACGGAGTGTTCAGTGCAGATTAGACCTCTAAATGCAGGGATCTGGGGGTCAGCCCTCAGACAACTTTTATTCTCAAACTAGACTCTCTCCAGGATCCACCTTTTAAATGTTTTCTATATTTTGATGATTCCCAAATTTACATCTCTGACCCCAATTTCTACCCTGTTAAGTCTCATAAATCTAACTGCCTGAATAGTATCTCTACTCTTAAATGTGCAAAGGAAAATACCTCAGTCTCTTCCACTCCCTTTCTAAGGAGCATAGGCTTCCTACAAAGCAGCCCCACCATTCTCCCAGCTAGGCAGAACAAAGGCTTATGAATCCTACCGCCCCATCCAACTCATCAGTGAGTTTATTAGGTTGGTGCAAAAGTAATTGCAGTTTTTGCCATTGAAAGTAATGGCAAAACCTTAAGAGCTTTAATCTACATTTCAAATATAACTGAAATGCAGTCAGTTCTCATTGACTCACCACTACCACTCAGATCCAAGCTGCCATCATCTCTTCACAAAATCACCCACTCTTCACAGTATCATGGGGACCTTTTAAAAATGTAAATGAGGCCGGGCGCGGTGGCTCAAGCCTGTAATCCCAGGACTTTGGGAGGCTGAGGTGGGCGGATCACGAGGTCAGGAGATCGAGACCATCCTGGCTAACACGGTGAAACCCCAACTCTACTAAAAATACAAAAAATTAGCCAGGCATTCTGGCGGGCGCCTGTAGTCCCAGCTACTCAGGAGGCTGAGGCAGGAGAATGGCAGGAACCCGGGAGGTGGAGCTTGCAGTGAGCCAGATCGCGCCACTGCACTCCAGCCTGGGGGACAGAGCAAGAGTCTGTCAAATAAAAACAACAACAACAGAAAACCTAAATGAGATTCTGTCACTCCCCTGCTCAAGATCATTGTACTAGCCTATTCTCACTCTGCCAATAAAGATATACCCGAGACTGGATACTTTATAAAGAAAAAACGTTTCATGGACTCACAGTTCCACATGGCTGGGGAGGCCCTACAATCATGGCAGAAGGTGAATGAGGAGCAAAGTCACGTCTTACATGGCAGTAGGCAAGAGAGTGTGTGCAGGGGAACTGCCTTTTATAAAATCATCAGAATCTCGTGAGACTTATTCACTATCACTGGAACAGCACAAGAAACACCCACCCTCATGATTCAGTTACCTCCCACCAGGTCCCTCCCGTGACACATGAGTACTGTGGGAACTACAATTAAAAATGAGGTTTGGATGGGGACACAGCCAAACCATATCAGTCATCTAATAGCTTCCCATCACAGAGGACAAAAAGCAAAGTTCTTACTAAGTGAAATAAACCAGTCACAAAAAGACAAATACTGGATGATTCACATGAGGTATCTAATGTAGTTAAATGCATAGAAACAGAAAGTAAATTGGTTGTGACCAGGGGAAAAGGGAGAGTTGTTTTACAAAGTGAAAAAATTCCAGAGATCTATTTCACAGCAATGTGAATGTACTTAACACAGCTGAACTGTGCACCTAAAAAATGGTTAAGACTGTAAACTATATGGTACGTGCTTTTTACCACAATAATAAAATAAGCTTTTGCTGGGGTCTGTAATGTCCTAATGACATGTATACCTGTGTTTAAGAGAAAAATCTCTGGAATGGTGATGGGACAGAAAAAATCAAAACACACTAGAGTAAGAGTTTAGTAATGGCAGATCAATTATGAAAGGTCCAGTGTAGTGACAAGGCCATCAGGAGGTGGGTGAGAGGGAGAAAGAGTAGAGTAACAACAGGAGGGGCCACTCTAATTCTCAAATAGCCAGTCGTAATTTTAAAGCTCCATAGGCTTTTAATTAATCATAGATCTTCATTAATAATGCTGGTAGTATTTAGTTAGATCTATGTTCCTTCTAAAATCTTAAGAAAAAATGAACCTATTACTCACCTTTCATTGATGAAACCACAGATTTGTTTGGAAGAACAATGTGATAATGCAAAGCAATGTGTCATTTAGACAGAAAATGCTGCTTAGCCCCTGAGGAAGTATATAGTAACTTGTTTCTAAGATTTGTTTTAATTTCCACAATATTCAGGAGCTTTCTTTTCAAGAAAAAGATGAGCTATTGTTCAGTCAATAAAGTATAGAAGCATACTCTTAATAAATGTTGATGTCTTATAAAGTTTTAAAAATATGGGTTTTTTTTCTCTCTTTTTGTGTATGTGCAATTTTATACAAGGGAATTTTTGTGCCTGTTCTATGCTGTCACTTTAGTGACCTTTCTACTCCTTTTAAGAGCTACACGAAACCTTCGAAGAAAGAAGAAGGCACTCACAGTAGACTGCTTAACATATATAAAGAAACATTTAGTTTAAGTTGAGATAAATTTGATTTAAAACACATCACTACAACCTCCACAGGTACACCTCGATACTCAACCATGCCTGCAGAAAGAAAAAAAACTCTAGTAAAAAGAAATGCTTTATTACATGTTTTGCCTACTTTAAGGTGCTGACTATTTAATAATTCTGCTGCCTCAGAACTAGGTTAACTACTTAAAGTTGTGTAAATGTTACTGATTATTTCTGTTGCTTTTTCATACAATTAACATAAACTTGATCTATATTGGTAATTTTTAAAAACACATACACAGAGGGTCTTAGGCAGCACTAAAAGTGCTGATCTGCAGTTTGCTCTCAGGAATGCAGAAGCTCATCCTCACATACCCTGAGGGTGAGCAAGTTTAGTATATTTTAATAAATTCACAAGTTAAATTCTATAAAAGAGAACCATTAGAAATTAATGTTAAACTCCAAACAGGTTTGGATGTACCATATTAGATCATAAGTGATATGCAAATGCTTATTTTTAGCAAAACTCCAGTGTCATTGTTTATAGAATTATTTTCAAATTACAGGCATCTGAAAGAAGTATTCACAAAACTACTCAATTACAGTTGACCTGGAAACAAAGAATATGAAATCTCTAAAGGCTGTAATATAAGGTGTAGTTCTTAAAACCAATTGTATGGAAAATCATCTAAGAAGGGGCTAAAATATAGCAATGACTGTGACTGGCTCCCAGAAACTCTTACTTAATTGTTCTGAGACAGAGCCACTGATTTAGATAATCACTTGATTATGATTACATTGTAAGGCCAGAACTCAGACTTTAGTGTTATATACCTATTCTCTCCCCCCTCCCCACCCCCAACACACAAAAAACAACTAAGGACAGAAAATACCTCAGGTATTACACTTTTTTCCCCAATATCTTATAATAATATTGTCTAACTAGAGTCCTTTATAACTTCAGTTATAAAAAGCATTGGGATTTGACAAATGAATACTCTGGAGGAAGGGGGAAAGAGTTGGAACTAAAAGGAGAAGGCACAAATTCTGGGATAAAATACTGAAAAAATTTGATGTCAAACTGGTTTTGGCCTTATCTTCTAGACATTTCCCAGTGGATGAGACCATTTGTCCAGCTCCAGTTATGGTGATAATTCTCTGCAATCTCCACAGGGATGGTAGTCAGGAGACAAGTCCTTTGCCGTTCTCCCTACAAACTGTTTTGTTTTTTGTCCCTGAATGAAATGAATTCCAAGTTGTGCTAATTTCAGATGGACACTTAGAAATAGATACAAAAATGAATTCATTTAATTCTTGAGGTAAAGAGAGAAAAGATATACTTGAGGTACACTATGACAGAATTAGGAACAGAATAAGATACAAGCATACATTAGCAATATTTCAGTTTCTGTTCTGGATTGCCACAATAAAGCAAATATAATAAAGTGAGTCACACCAAATTTTGGTTTCCCAGTGCATATATGTAACTAAATCTCAGGTTCAGTGACTGGTTACTTGTAGTCTAATTAACAAGAGCTAGGCCTGATGTAAAGAAAGTGACTTTCTGTTTTTTGGGGTTTTTTCTTATGTTTTGTTTTTTTTTTTAGATGGAGTCTCACTCTGTCACCCAGACTGGAGTGCAGTGGCATAATCTCAGCTCACTGTAACCTCTGCCTCCCAGGTTCAAGTAATTCTCATGCTTCAACCTCCCAAGTAGCTGGGACTATAGGCATGCGCCACCATGCCCAGCTAATTTTTGTATTTTTTAGGAGACATAGGATTTAACCATGTTGGCCAAGCTGGTCTTGAACTTTGGACCTCAGTGATCTACCTACCTAGGCCTTCCAAAGTGCTGGAATTACAGGAATCTGGCCGAAAGTGATTTTTTTATCCCAAAGCCTAGCTTAAAGGAAGAGGGACAGGTTCCTACCTTTGAGGGTGTCACTTCACCTTTGAGACAGAATGCAGGGACTTTTAAAGCAGAACGTGGCATGAACAGCATGCAGGGGAGGGAGTGAGCAGATGGGGGTCCATGTGACTCACTTCAGTGCCTTCTGTACCGTTTGGTCGAGTTGGTACCATTACGGGAAGAACTAGGCTATAAAGGGGCCGTTGTGTCAAGACACTCTCTAAATAGGACAGAGTTTTCTGTATTAGTCCATCCTTGTGCTGCTAATAAAGACATAACCAAGACTGGGTAATTTATGAAGGAAAGAGGTTTAATGGACTCAGTTCCACATGGCTGGGGAGACCTCACTATCATGGTAGAAGGCGAAGGAAGAGCAAAGTCATGTCTTACATGGTGGCAGGCAAGAGACCTTGTGCAGGGGAACTCCTATTTATAAAACCATCTGATCTCATGAGACTTATTCACTACCATGAGAATAGTATGGGGGAAACTGCCACCATGATTCAATTATCTGCACCTGGTCCCACCCTTGACATGTGGGGATTATGACAATTCAAGGTGAGATTTGTGTGGGGACACAGCCAAACCATATCAGTTGTAAATTGACTGTTGTCCCTTGAGGCAATCTCCTGGTGGGAGAGAGCTCTAGCTCTGGAACTTCTAAGTAACTACATAGTTAGCTAAGCTTGCCCTGTAGTGAGTGTCTGGTGAAGAGAAGGTAAAGGTTATAACTGCATTTCTAAAGAGCAAAATAGGAAGTAGGGAAGAGGGGTAAAGGAGAAAAGAGAAAAAAAGAAAAATTTAATTAAAAAAACATATTTCTCTTAGAAAAAAGTGGGGGTACTAAGTTATACATACACGTTGCATTTACAGAATACTGTGGTCTGTTAATTGTGCCATAGCATTATGTCTAAAAACAATGTACATGCCTTAATTTTAAAATGCTTTATTGCTAAAAACTGCTAATGATCATCTGAGCCTTCAGCAAGTCATAATGCTTTTGTTGGTGGGAGGTCTTGCCTCAATATTGGTGGCTGCTGACTGATCAGAGTGGTGATTACTGAAGATTAGGTTGGTTGTGGCAATTTCTTAAAATAAGACAAAAACAAAGTTTGCTGAATTGGTTTACCCTTTATTCAATGAAAGATTTTTTTCAGTAGCATGTGATGCTGTTTGATAGCATTTTACCCACAGTAGAAATTCTTTCCAAATTGGAGTCAATCTTTTCAGTCCCTGTGATGACTGTATCAACTTTATGAAATATTCTAAATTCTTTGTTGTCATTTAAAAAAAAAGTCCACTGCATCTTCACCAGGGGTGGATTTCATCTCAAGAAACCACTTTCTTTGCTCATCCGTAAAAAGCAGCTCCTCATTTATTTAAGTATTATCTTGAGATTTCAGCAATTCAGTCACATCTTCAGGCTCCACTTCTAACTCTAGTTCTCTTGCTGTTTCCACCACATCTGCTGTGACTACTTCCACTGAGGTCTTGAAACCCTCAAAGTCATCCCTGAGGACTGGAATTAACTTCTTACAAACTCTTATTAACATTATTTGGGCCTCCTCTCATGAATCATGAATGTTTTTAATGACATCCAGAGCAATCAATCCTTTCCAGAAAGTTTTCAACTAACTTTTCCCAGATTTATCAGAGGAATCACTGTGAAAGCTACAGCCTTACACAATGTACGTCCTAAATAATAAGACTTGAAAGTCAAAGTTACTCCTTGATCCATAGGCTACAGAATGGATGCTGTGTTAGCAGGCATGAAAACAACATTAATCCCCTTATACATCTCTATCAGAGCTTTGGAGTGACCAAGTGCATTCTCGATAATCAGCAATATTTTGAAAGGAATTTTTTGAGCAGTAGGTCTCAACAGTGGGCTTAAAATATTCAGGAATACGATGTGAATAAATATGCAGTCATTCAGGTTTTGTTGTTACATTTATAGAGCACAGGCAGAGTAGATTTTGTATAATTCTTAAGGGCCCTAGGATCTTTGGAGTGGTAAATGAGCACTGGTTTCAACTCAAAGTCACCAGTTGCATTATCTCCTAACCAGAGAGTCAGCCTATCCTTTGAAGATTTGAAAATGGGCATTAATATCTTTTCTTTTAGCTATGAAAGTCCTAGGTGGCATCTTTTTTCAATAGAAGGTTGTTTTATCTACATTGAAAATATGCAGTTGAGTGTAACCGCCTTCACGAGTTATCTTAACTAGATCTCCTGAATAACTTACCGCAGTTTCTCCATCAGCACTTGCTACTTCATCTTGTACTTTCATGTTATAAAGATGGCTTCTTTTCTTAAACCTCATGAACCAACCTCTGCTAACTTCCAGCTTTTCCTCTGCAGTTTCTTCCAGCTGTTCCTCTACAGTAAGGGCCTTGCGCTGGATTGGATTTGTCTTAAGGGGTTATGGTAGCTGCTTTGATCTTCTATCCAGATCACTCAAACTCTCTCTATATGGGCAGTAAGGCTGTTTTGCTTTTTATCATTCATGTGTTCATTGGGGTAGCACTTTTAATTTTCTCCCAGAACTTTTTATTTGCAGTCACAACTATGTTATGTATGCAGAAAGAAATCATGGTTTCCACTTAAAGCCACCAGCTGTTTTCATGTCCTATCCCCCAAATTCTAATAAACTATTTTGCTACAAATGCCCTCACTGAAAATCAAACTTAGAGACTTCCACTTCAGGACATTTTGGATTTTCTAATACTGAAACTGCCTCCCTGTAGTAAATAAAGAGGAAGTTTGACAAAATATGTAAGGAAACTGTTTCCAGACATTAGGCAACATGGGGGACAAGACTATAATCCTTAAAGGAAGGAAAACAAATATGGTGAATACTACAATAACCCCAGCTTTCTGCCTGGAGGCAAATCAGTCTCTCTCAGTTGAGGAGAAAGAGATTAGAGTTTGAGGATGCTGAGGCAGCTAGAACAGCTGGAACACTAAAGGAGAGAAAGCTACACAGAGAAAGGGTTAAGAAATCTGTTTAAAGTTTCCTTTAAGTTTGTTGCTAAAAACTAAGATGCACAGAGAAAGAGTGAAATTCCATAAAGCCAAGTGTAGACTACTAGAAACCTATAAACTGAACAGTCCTCAGAAGTCACCCAGGGAAGGCGGCCATTTGAGTTCTAACCATCCATAACAGTTCATCTTCATTGAAGATTCAGTAAAGACCCTAGAAGGGCAACTACCTTATGTAGTGCATAAGGTTTAACTATCCCTATGTAAAGGCTATTTTATAGTCACCTATGGCAGGCAGAGTTCTAAGATAGTCTCTGAAACTTCTGCCCTCTGTCATGCATGCTATGGACTATGTGGTCTTGAGATATTTGATCCCTTGATTAGGTTACCTTATATGTCAAATGTGGATGGTGAAGTCAACCTCATGATTACATTATATTATATAAGACTGATACAGCAGACTAAAAGGATATTAGAAGTCAAAGAGATGCATCCCCGTTTACCTGAAAGAAGGTAAATGCCATTGTTATGAACTGCTAATGGGGGCCACTGGCAGCATCTAGATGCTGAAAGTGATCCTCAGCTGACAGCTAGTGAATAAATGAAAACCTCAGCCATAAAGTCACCAGAAAGTGAATTCTACCAGCAAACAATGAACTTGGAAGAAAACTCTGGATAAGAATTGCCACCCAGACCATTGCCTTTATATCACCCTGACCAGAAGACCTAACTAATCCATGCCCCAACTCCTGATTCAACAAAACTATGAGATATTAAGTTTGAGTTGTTTTAAACTACGAAGTGTGTGGGAATTTATTACACAGAAATAGGACACTAATATGCCACCCTAACAAAGCTTAAAAACAGGTCTTGATGAATCAGGCTGGTCCACAAGTAATTTAAATGCCTGCAAATGCAGATTGCAACAAAATGCAATGCCCGAACATTCAAATATCCAGCATCCAATAAAAACGACAAGGTATGCCAAATGCAGGGAACCAAGATCATAATCGGGAGAAAAATTATTCAGTGCAAGCAGACCAAGAAATAATAGAAATGATGGTTTTAACCAACAAAAATTTTAAAACAATTGCTATAAGTATCATCAAGGATGTAAAGAAAAACAGGAACACAATAAACAAATAAATATAATAATTTTAAAGAACCAAACAGAATTATTAAAGCTGAAATCCAATATCTAAAATGAGCAATTCAATGGATGTGTTTAAAAAAGATCTAACATTGTAGGGGAAATGCTTACTTACCTTGAGGATATGGCAATAAAACACATCTAAACTAAAGCACAGAAAGAAAAATCTGAAAAAAACTAAGCAGATCCTCAGGGTTAATACACAGTGTTAGTTAGTTAGTGTTAGTGTTACACAACGTGTAATTAGCAATCCAGAAAAAGAGGAGAAAAATTGAGAAATAGATGAACATGTTTGAAAAATAATTGCCATTTTTTTCTAAACAGGTAAAATCTACAAATTAAGGGAAAAAAGCTCACTAAACCTCAAGGAAAGTAAATATAAATAATTCACACTGAAACACAAACCATAATTGTATTATTGGTGAACTCAGCCAACCACTTAACAAATAAGTATTCTACACTTATTTATATTTTTAAGACTCTCAGCAAACTAGGAATAAAAATAAGCTTCCATAAAATGATAAGAGCAGAAATTTAAAAAATAGACAATAAAAAACAATATTGAAAATAAATGGGCTGGCATGGTGGATCATGCTTGTAATCCCTGGTGGGTGGATCACGAGATGAGGAGTTCGTGACCAGCCCGGCCAATATGGTGAAACCCTGTCTCTACTAAAAATACAAAAATTAGCTGGGCGTCGTGGTGGGCACCTGTAATCCCAGCTACTCAGGAGGCTGAGGCAGGAGAATTGCTTGAAACCAGAAGGCGGAGGTTTCAGTGAGTCGAAATTGGGACACTGTACTCCAGCCTTGGCAACAAGGGCGAAACTCCATCTCAAAAGAAAAAAAAAAAAAAAAATGACACTGAAAGAGTGTTTGAAAAAAATCAGTAAAACATATAAAGCTCTAACCAGATTGATCCAAAAAGAGAGGATGTAAATTATCAGTGTGTAATAAAGGGAGTAACATCACTACAGATACTACAGAAATTAAAAGGCTAATAGGGCATCTTATGAACAATTATAAGCCAATAAATTTGACAATTAAGTTGAATTAGACATATTTCTTAAAAGATACAAAAACTGACTCAAGAAAAAAATGGATAATCTGTAGAGCCTTGTAATTATTAACTAAATTTGATGTTTACTTTCTTAAAGTATCATGAAAAAATAAAATAATATTTAACAACTACTAGGTCCACAAGGCTTCACTGGTGAGATATAGCAAAAAATAAAGAAAGAAATAGCCAACAACCATTTATGATAGGAAGTCCCAGAAAATCAGGGGTAAAGAGGAATTTCCTTAACTGAATAAATACAAAAAGTTACAGTCTATAGCACTCTAAAGATAGAAAAACAATAATTTCTCCCTAAGATCAGAAATAAAGCAAAAACTTCCACTCTCATCAATTCCACTCAACATTGCTACAGTTTAATAAGAGAAAAAAATGAAACAAATTCATCCAACAGATTGGAAATGACTTCATAATCTTATATGGAAAAAAACTAAAAGAATGTATGTAAAAGTTACCAAAATTAAAAAGTAAATTAAGCAACATGAGAACACAGTTAATTAAAAATAGTTATATTTCTATATAAAAACAATAATGTAAAATTGGAAAATTAAATTTAAAAGTATTTTATTATCCAGAAACATAAAATATTAAGAATAAATTTAATTTATCCTTGCTCAAATTTTTGAGCAAGATGTACAGGGAAGTTACAAAATAGTGCTGAGAAATATCAAAGACTTAACTCAATAGAGAGATATACCATGTTCAAGAATCAAAGTATCAAAATTCTTTAGACGACAACTATCTTAAAGTTGATATTTAGAATCAAAGCCATCCCATTCATATTGCAAGAGATGTTTTGTAGAAATTTAGAGGCTAATTCTAAAATTTATATAGACATTTAAAGGATCAAGAAGAGTCAAAACAATTTTGAAAAAAAGTAATACATTTAGAGGACTTTTACTTTTAGATTTTACCCTATTGAAATTGAAACACAGATCCACACCAAGATTTGAAATGAATGTTCTTTAAAACTTCATTTTTAACAGCCAAATACTGGAAGCAATCTAACTGTCCACGAATGTGTGAGTGGAAAAAAAATGTAGTAAACCCGTAAGATAAAACTCTTTGCTACAGCAAGGATAAAATACATAATACATCATCTAAACATTTTTAAAGCATCATACTAAGTGAAAGAAATCAGACTCACAATAGTTCATGATGTACGATTCCATGTATATAAAATTCTATAACAAAGGGTATCTTAGCCTGGGGCTGGATGAGAGAATTTATTGGCAAGTGGTACAAGGCAATTTTGTGGATTCACAGAAATGTTCTGTAAATTCATTGTCATGATGGTTGCATGAATATACATATTTTCAGCAATCCTCACACTGCACACAGAAATGGTTGTATTTTTTGGTATGTAAATTGTACCTTAACAAAGTTGATCTTAAAAATCAGAGAAGGAATGGAAGAGACAGGGACATTGCAGAGTGAGGTTTACAGAAGTGTCAAGTGTGTTTCATTATTTGGTAATTTAAAACTCTTTCTGTATTATTTCATTTAGTTACTATTGTAATACAAATATCCCAAGTCCTCAGACCTCAAGGGTTATGTTTCATTTAAAAACAAAAATAAATAAACATAGCTCCCATATTCCTTTTGAAAAGTAATTGGTTCTTCAAAATATTTTCACAACATTCATATGGTATCTGGTAAGAACACTTCAAACTCCCTGTTTCCTCATGTCCGTCAAGCTCTCTCTGCTCTACTGCCCCTAAATTTGAACACAGCCTCCTTTAACCCTCATTTCTGTAAGACATGAGAAAAGAGTGTTACAGTGGGAAAAAGATTTTACTGAACGCTTGGAGGAAATTAAGCAGATTACAAAACTGGCAAAACACAGCATGACACCGAATATCCAACATGACTATTTTAAAAATACTGAGCTATCTCCTCGTTACTTGTTACCACTTCATAACTTGCCACCATGCCTCTACAGCCCGTTTTCCCATATCTTTTCTTTTCCTATCCCTGTGCCTTGGGATAGAGAAACAGGAAAAACTGAAAACATCTTCTACTTTATTATGAAAACAATCTATCTAGATGTTTAAAATCTATCCCAAAGTACATTCCTTCAACAACCTTTGTATGAACATCAAGAGCCCCCCCACACACATTTTAAATATCCTTACAAAGTTCTGAAATAACAGTTTTTAATTAATACCTTCACAATCCCACATGAAATTCATAGTAAAACAATTTAATTGTGTTCCCTCAAAAGAACCCATATAAACAGAAGTCGTGACAAAGTTAGAAAACTTAGACGGAAGATATACATTCTCACTTTTCAAAGTAATCCTTCACCAACACATTATTTTTTCCCAATCTCCTAAATTACTATCATTGACTTCCTTTCACGATCACATGTGAAAACCAAGGTTCCTAAAGATTGTTGCTGAGTCTATGAGCTGGAAAATACACACACACACACACACACACACACAGAGAGAGAGAGAGAGAGAGAGAGAGAGAGAAAGAGACAGAAAAACCCAGATAGAATGAGAATAATGGTCAATGATTCATTCTCAACAAACGTCTATGTTTAGGACATATGCAGAAAAGGAGAAAACAGTGAGTAAGAGTAATGGTAAGTTATCAAAGAAATTATAGAACAATTAATATGTAGTGTTCCAAGAAATAAAAGCAAGAACGATTGTCATCTCCTGCAGAAAAATCCAGTAGGATGAGTAAGGAAGTAAGAAAGATACCACTTACTATATTAAGGGTGTTTGTGGTGTCTGTAATAAACTCCTTTAGGAACATGTATCCAGTTTATGATGTTTCTCTTCCTGTAAGAATCATCTTTTATCCACCTATCCGTTGGAAAGGGTACCTTCGGTCATATATATTTATACTATGATCCATTAACGTAGTTTGAAAGTTGGTTGATTAGTGCTGTTATAATAAAATTATCTCAGAAAACAGATTTCCAGGAACCAGATTGTCAATATCAAGATATCTAAAACAGGAGTTCTAAAACTGATCATAACCTCACACTTACTATCTCAATAAATGGAACCACTCTACATACAGTATATTCATCTACTCATTCGTTTATTCAAATTTATTTAAAATCTGTACTCTAACAACTTGCAGAATGGAAGAAAATATTTGGAAACTATGCATCTGTCAGGGGACTTATATTTGGAATTTACAAAGAACTCAAGCAATTCAACAACAACAAAAACATAACACTATTAAAAAGTGAGCAAAAGATACAAACAGACATTTTTCAAAAGAATACATACAAATTGCCAAAAAGCTTATGAAAAAATACTCATCACTCATCATCAGAGACACGCAAATTAAACCCACAGTGAAATACAATCTTACATCAATCTCCATGCGGCCATTATTAAAAAGTGTAAACATAAGAAATGTTGGCAGGGTTGTATAGAAAAGGGTGCACTTATACACTATTGGTGGAAATTTAAACTAGTACAACCTCTATGGAAAACAATGTGGAGATTTGTCAAAGAACTAAAAGTAGAACTACCATTCAGTACAATGATCTTACTACTGGATATCTACCCAAAGGAAAATAGTTTATGATATCAAAAAAGATACCTGTACTTAGATGTTTATTGCAGCACTAGTTACAGTAACAAAGATATGGAATCAATCTAAGTGTTCATTAAAGGATGATTGGATGAAGAAAATGTGGAATATATATACCATGAATTACTATGCAGCTATGAAAAAGAATGAAATAATGTCTATTGCAGCCACATGACTGGAGCTGAGGGAGGTTATCTTAAGTGAAACAACTCAGAAACAGGAAGTCAAATACCGCATATTCTTACTTATAAATGGCAGCTAACTAATGTACTTATGTGGACATAGAGTGTGAAATAATAGACATTGGAGACCGAGAAGGGTAGGAGGGGGAAAGGGGGATAAAGTATGAGAAATTACTTAATAGGCACAACATACCTTATTCAGGTAATAGTTACACTGAAAGCTCAGACTTCATCATGGTGCAATATACCCACGCAACAAAGCTCTACTTGTACCCTTTAAATTTATATAAATTTAAAAAGTGTATTCTATTTGTAGTGCACAAAATATGGTATATATTAATTAAGCTTTATTAATTTCATTGCTCAAATTCTTTATTTTTCATATTTTATATATGTCATAGTATTTTAATTAGTAATTTATTAATAACTCTTCCAGTAATTGTGTGTTTATTTATTTTAGATTTTTGATGGTTTTTGTCATAAACATTTTGCTGCTCTATTACTTGTCACAGTTTTATGATGGGATTGTCTTCATTATGAATTGTATCTGAAGGAGCTAAGGCCCATAAAAGAGCTTCATGATCCCTGCTGCAAAGAGCAAAAGAGTGAGTGATTATTATTAACTATTAGCAACAAAAAATTACTATCCTTGGTCCATTTTAATAAGCATCTGTTGCATGCACTTGTCTCTGTGTTTGGCCTTGATGATAATCTCTATTCCCAAGTTTCACATTTTAATGATACTCATTAATATTACAGCCTTACTGTGGAATATACCTTTTCTCGATATAAATACAATATCAATATACTGCTTTTTATTCCTTCAAATTCTGTTTTGTCCATTACTAACAAAATTGAGGTTTATCTTTCCTTTTGTTTGTCTAATAAGCTTTTGCCCATTCTTTCAACACTTTAAGTGTAACTATGCTTTAAGTTTTTAGTTATGGGCAATATATAATTGAATTTCCTTTAGTTTTTGTTTATAATACAATCTCAGAGCATTTTGTTACAATAGGGGACTTTATCAATTAACATTTAGAGCAATAACTGATGACCTTGGTCATATTTCTGTTTTGTTTTATGTTTTTTATCAGGCTTCCTAATTGTTTCATTTATTTTCAGTCTATAATTAAGTGTACTAAGCGATTATTGCTTCCATTATCTGCAATGATTTGAAAGTCAAACTTTTAAAAAATTCCAGTGTTATGTGCCTGTACGTTTTTTAAAAACCCACATGAATTTAACTCTTCTAATACGAAAGTTCAACAAACACACAAAAATATTGACCTTCTTTTCCTTCTTGCTGGAAGGAAAAATATCTTTTGTTTTTCTTCATCTCACCCACTTCTATTTTTCATGAATTCAATCTTGAAACATCAAACTAAATAATCATTGTTATATTTTAACAAATCATAAATATTACCCTTTTGTTTTATGCATTCAAATGAGAACAGAAGAGGATTGGATTTGTCATTTCATGTCACTATTTCAGTGCTCATGAGTAGTTCTTTCAGACTATGAAGTACATGTTTTTGAATTATTCAGTTGTATTTATCTCTAAGCCACTTGATCAGTAGAAGTAAGTCTTGGAATCAATCACTTTACTGCCACTACCCCAGCACCTTGGAAACCATTAGATTTCTGAGAAAGCTTTTTTTTCTGTTGTTGCATTTACAGTAAACATCAACTTCTTTGACTGTCAACATTTTGATTAAAAACTGTTTTCTCTCAATATGGTATCATTGGTTATTGTTCCATTGTCTTCTGGAATTTTATGTTATAGAAGACTATTACTATAAATTTTTTTAAGTAACCGGAGTTTTCTTATTGTTATTTTTCTGCTTGAGAGCCAATAGGATTTTTTTATTTTTCTTGAGATTGAAGATGCCACTAATCTATCTCTAGGTAAGGGTTTCTTCTTAAATTTTTCCTAGAAAACAGCAATCCCTTTGTCCCTTGAGATTTTATTTTTACTTTATTACAGTTATCTTTATTCATATTTAACATTTGTTTGGTATCTCTTTATTGATTTTTGAATTAGAATTTTTTATCTGATTTTTGCCAACAAAAGAATGTTAATTTTTTTCTAATTACCTACTCCTAATTCTCATCTCCATGTAATAACTGGAAAAAATTTTTCTCAAATCTAAAGCCAGGAGTAAATTTTGCACTAGTAACTCTAATCCTGTATCCAATAATTAGCTCAGGATCATTCTACAGTGACTATACTGCACTATTGACTTTTGTCTAATTCTAAGACTTTAAAACAGAAACAAGTGCAAAATAAAAACAGTGGTCCCCAAACTCTTTTAATCACAATTCCTTATCAGGGCAAAAAAAACACCATATGTGGGAGGTAGTATATTAATATGTTACTCTGTTCATTTTCCATTTCACAAGAGATTTTGTGAGTGGCTGCATGTTTTTTAGTTTATGCATTCACTCTAACCCCAGCTAGACAGTAGGTAAGTAAAAATCTTCTGTTGCCTATCTTCTTATTCTCCTCAAGGTAGGCACAGCCAAGGATTATGTTATTCCAGCCCCACCCACTTTTCAGTTAATTCTTGCATAGGTTGATGACTATTTTTCAGTTTCATAGTCATGGTGTATTTTCATCACTTCTGTGTATAGTGGAACAGAAGAGAATCATGAGTTTTGCTTGAATGTGATATCTGGACTATCATATATGAATATTTCAAATGTCAGCCTCTAGAACAAATATCTGATTATGTCATCCCCCCTAGTACAAATCCTTTTGTGACACTAATCACCCACAGAATATAATTCAGCCTCCTCAGTGGAGAAAGCATGGTCATTCATGATCAGACTTCTGTCTTCCATTTCACCATCATCTCTAGCCACTGCACCAGACATACCCTGGCATCTTATACTTAGAAACTAGTTTACTCCTGCAAACACAATTTGCTCTTATACCATTCTGTCTTGGCATGTATTGCTTCTTCCATAAGAAATGAACAGTGTCAGCTTCTCTCCACTGTTGTCTGTTTGGCCAATAAGAAGTTGCTGTTCAAGAGAGCCAATATGTCAGTCATCATCAGAAATGGGCTGTGAGCCTACTATATATATGAATTAAGGTATATGTATGTATTTATACACACATATGATATTGTGTCCCATATAATCAGATAATTGACACATTGAACAAGTTCCATTAAAAACAAATGTCTAGTTTTAATATTTTCTAAATAATATTTTATGATAGTTTCTTACCAATGTTAGAAGTCATTCTGTTACTAAAAGCAGTTCTAAGTAATTTAAGTAAACTATAGCCAGAGGAGGGGAAAAAATAATTATCTAAAGGAAGAGTCATAACTTTGTTCTAGTAATTTAGTAATTTGATGGGGAGTATATAAAATCATTCATAATGAAAATTACCATTTCTCCAATATTTGGAAATAATGTTACACATTTGATTAAATATATAGATTCTCTGGGATATTAGCTTGTAATTATATGCTGCTTACAGAATGTCAGGTATCATTTTAAGAGATTTACAATTAATCTTCACAACAACTCTAGAAAACAGACACCATTATTCTCACTTTTTATATGAAGTAACAAAGACATAGAGAATTCAAATAACTTAAGCTCACATCTCTAATATACAGTGATTGAGTTCTTAACTACAATGCCATAAATACTGCCCATTCAAGGTTTATAAGTGTCCTCATGAATCAGTTTATGATTAATATCTAAAGTAAAGTTATACATTGTACTTATGAATATTTTAAATTATAAAGCCAAGTGGTATTTTCCAACTGGTAACTGAATGTTGAATTTCAATCATCTTATTTCTGTGACAAAAACATGATTATTTGTAGTATCTCAGTAATTATAAAAGCTTCACCCACACTGCTGTCATGTAAGTGAAAATTGGAAATTACTGAGCAATTTAAGATTGTGGTTAGAGAACAGTAGTAGTTTAAAAACAATATTAGACCAATTTTGTAAATTATTATTCAATCTTCTAGACTTTGGGAAATAGTCACTATCTAACTAATAGTCTCTTCCTGTGTACAACAGAAAAGGTAACTTGTGGCTCACATCAGCAAATGATTCAACCATTGATGAGAATGACTTCCCAATAGCGTATGAGTACATTGTTCTTTTTCTGAGACTGGCTTCCCTACTCAGTGATTAAAAAAAAAAAAAGTTATTCAATGATAGATTTTAAAGCATGATAAGGGAGCCTTTATTCAGGACCATCATGGTAGATACCAAGGACCACCGTAGTGGGATTTTGCAGTAAGGGAGAGAGCTTGGGTTTAACGCCCAATACAGCATGGGAAAGTGGAAATTTATAGCCAAGGAGCAGGGTGGGGGTCAGTGGATGGAAAATGACTAAGAAGTAAGGAGGACTCTGTCTAAATGGACCTAACAGAATTCTTGTTGAAGTCAGGCCGGGGTGATCAGACCTTACCCGGGGGATGGCAGACGATGAGGATCCTGATTAGATATTGAGGATGATCACATATGGAGGGTGAGGTTTTCTTGCTAAACTGATTTAACAGGGTCACAGATGGACATAGGAGAAGGATCAAGAGTTTGGTCATGAAAATAATCTTTGTCACCAATATTTATAGAACACACTGTTCCAGCATTGCTTTCCCTGGCCTCATTACCACAAATACAAATCAATACATCTAGAAGCCAGAACTGATTTTTCACTCAATAAACTGTTTCTTCATCATTTCCTAACTCTCTGTTAGCACATATTTCGGGTGAGGGTAGACAAAACCAAAGATCAAATACTATATATATTTGCCAAATGAAGTCTGCCTCATGTTATAGTGAAGCTCCCCGAGGATAACTGTTTAGCACATACAAACTAATAGACAAGCAAAAGCTATTTGCCACACTCTTATATGACTAATTCCTATTCGTTTAGATGCATTCAAAATAAGTAAATATCATAGTTATTTTAAGGATAGCTCAATACAATTTATTTTTCTAAGTTTGCTCCATTCACCTTTAAGCTCTCTAAAATTAGATCATAAAATTGGGGCATTTAGAAGGACAATGAGAAAATACAAACTGGTGTATTTAAGCCCCTCATGCACCTTCCTCGTGTTCAAGTTCCATTTAATGAACAGGGAGCAAGTACGGATCCTCTGAAGTTATCATATATAATATAATATACCATGAAACAAGTCTTATGAACTATATGTATAAAGCAATATCTTACATTACAAAAGAAATTTTTATATTGTGCACAATGCACCTATCTTAATATATAGTTTCTGTTGTGAAATGTGTTTGCATTCAAAATGAAAAGTCAAGAATTTCCTGATTCTACTTTTCCCATCACGTTGTTTTATGTCTTTTCTAAATTAATGTTGCTTCTCTGGCATTCCCTAAAAGATCACACCCAATATTCTCTCTGTATCCAAGGCATACACATTTTTTTTTTTTCTTTTTTTTTCTGAGATGGAGTCTAGCTCTGTCCCCCGGGTTAGAGTGCAGTGGCCAGATCTCAGCTCACTGCAAGCTCCGCCCCCCGGGTTCCCGCCATTCTCCGGCCTCAGCCTCCCAAGTAGCTGGGACTACAAGCGCCCACCACCTCACCCGGCTCGTTTTTTGTAATTTTTAGTAGAGACGGGGTTTCACCGTGTTAGCCAGGATGGTCTCGATCTCCTGACCTCGTGATCCGCCCGTCTCGGCCTCCCAACGTGCTGGGATTACAGGCTTGAGCCACCGCGCCCGGCCAGGCATACAAATTTTTAAAAATTAAACATACATATAAATGATTTTAGTAACTGAGTGGGAATGGTGGGGAAGCAACACAATTTGAATTTTATAATGTGACTACACAAAACATAATACGTACATTTAAAAACCCCTCCTCAACTCTTCTTAATGATGCTGGGCATATAAAATTTTAAACACAGTTATCAAAAAAATAATCAAACCATGGATATACTTAATTACTTAAAATATTGTAATATATTATTTGCACATATTAATTAATTTCCCACTTATTCTGCAATGAACTTAAAGTCATCATAATAAAATATGATAAAATATATTGGAGATAATAGAATCTAAAACCTTTTTAAAAATGAGAAGCCAGATGATTTCTGATGACTTCAAAAAGCCCCCTACATATATAAAATGCGTGGTTTATTTTTATGAAGAATAAGAAAACCCACTAAATTACACCTCAGCCCTCTATAAATGCTAAACTAAAACTCCGTATACTGGTTTACATTGCTTCTCATAAACTGGATTATGTATATTTCCAGAATTCAAGCCTGTAAACTAATAATTGTCTCTGTTTTCTTTTATAATATAGACATGATCGTTTTGTCATAGGAACATTTTTGTCTATCTTAGTGAGAATGTTACGTCTCTTTGGGGGATTGTTCCGACTGCTGCTAACCTAGGGTGTTATTTTAATGTTTAAACCATTGTTTTGCTATTTTGTAATTAAAGAGATTTTTCTTGATGCAAATATTCAGCAACATTCTTTAGGGACATTTTTAAGCAAATGCTCCCACTTTGTGTGAAGTAGCAAATGAAATTATTTTTGTATTTTTCCTATTATATTTAGTAAGGTTGTGGAAGTGTTTTGCTGTGAGAATGTCCTACAATGGCTATAAGCACAGCAGTCTGAAGAAAAGCTTTAAGAATACAAAAACGCAATTTGAAACAACATGGAGTTAACTGTCCACTTTGGGGAAATAACAACAGCAGACAGACCGACCTGGCACACAGCAATCAGAAATGAGGTCATTCACATTTAGCAAAAGCTTTGGGCATTTTCAAGGGCAGAGAATGAGCCAAAACAACCATTTCCCCAAGCCAGAAGATTCTTCACATGTGCGGTAAAAAAAGACTCCTGATTCCATCCGGATCCTTCCAGGTACCTGGAGGCGCACAGCTCACAACGACATCAGTCGGTTGTATTATCTTCAAAAATGGAGTCCACCAAGATAATGTATTAGTGAGGTTTCAATAAGTTTAAGTTATTTGAACAAGCTATTCAACATTACTTTCTCTATTTTCAACGGCTGACTTTAGCATTCTTATTTTCTATAGCTATTTCTTCATGTAATTTTCTACATATTCAGAGAACTGGAAAAAAAGTTTATTTGAAAATTGTGAATCATGTTCAGCTAGCTGGTAATTGAAATGCTTTCTTAGCACACACTTTCCAGGAGAGTTTTGCTATGGGGAAAATGTATCCCCTGTGGATTGTCTTCAAAGCTATAAAAACTCCTTATTTTGTTTTCTTTTGCTTGAGCTTGGGGTGGCAAGTTGATGTTACATCCGCATTCTGATAAAATGATTTTTGTTCCATATGTTGTGTTTGAAGGCCTATAATTTCACGACTGTTGATGGTGGAAATGAAGTTTGGTGGAGGAAATGATGTGGAAAGTTGCATCTGATATTTCTGGATGGCCCCAGCACATTTGAGAGCGAGCAAGCAAACATTTTACACTCGGCGTCTTCCATGGCATTAGAAAGCTACAAATATCCTTCCCTTTTCAAAGACTAATTATTTTGGTTTGATTTATCAATAATGTTTTCACTGTAATTATAGTAGAAGTAATGAATGGATCTTCTGTCTGCTAAGAATTATGCTCTCTTGCATGGTCCTTATTTGGTGGGCTCTACCAATAAGTCAAACAAATGTAACATATTAAAACTGTTATACACAGTAATTTTCAGCAGAGCAACACAATAGCTCTATTTCCAGGCAAGAGTTTCTTGTAATAAATCGACATCAAAACAAATTAAAAGTTGGAGAGTTATTTCTGCTAATATAAAAATATGTGTTATCTAATGAACTTGTTTCCATACAGGTTTATGGTGAGATCAAGACTTCATCTTAATGCTTAGTACAGTGTTAAAATGCAGAAACGGGCCGGGCACGGTGGCTCATGCCTGTAATCCTAGCACTTTGGGAGGCCGAGGCTGGTGGATCACGAGGTCGGGGGTTCGAGACCAGCCTGACCAACATGGTGAAACCCCGTCTCTGCTAAAAATACAAAAATTAGCTGGGCGTGGTGGTGGGTGCCTGTAATCCCAGCTACTCAGGAGGCTGAGGCAGGAGAATTGCTTGAACCTGGGAGGCGGAGGTTGCAGTGAGCTGAGACTGTGCCAGTGCACTCCAGCCTGGGTGACAGAGTAAGACTTTGTCTCAAAAAAAAAAAAAAAAAATGCAGAAATGAACCAGGCTCAAGAACAATAAGTTTATGGTAGAACAAAGCCTAAATTCAAACATCACCACTATGTTGGTGGACTTTCCCTTGCTCCTGCCCCTCTTTTCTTTATTTTGTTGACAGACCTTACTGAAAAACACAATGTGATCATTGGATGAATTGATTCTAACTGATTGCTCAATCAGTTAGTCTTTTGCTTGGCCATTTGGAGTGGTCACGCCTGTCACCTCATAGCTACATGCAATAATGAAAATGGACCTGTGAATTAGTTACATACAACACATAATGGCCCCAAGATTCGAACATCCTTTATGCAAATGATTCTTTAGAAATTATTAATTAGTTTTTGAGGAACATTAATTTCTATAACTCCCCAAAATTATTACTACCTGGAAATAGACTTGAATTCATTTTAACTATGATAAAATTGCATTCAGTGACAATTAATTGAGCAAGGCAGAAGAGACTGGTGTTAAATGAGAAGTGCACTCTTATTATTGCTTCTTCTGGATACTTTTAATTTGTATGCACAAACATGATTTTAAGCACAAGCACTGTCTCTGGCCAGTAAATGTTTTGAGCACCTGATTTGAAAATAATTTATATGCAGTAACATTAAGATGAGTTCAGTAGTATTTTTATAATCAACATGCTTATGTTTACATATATTTTAAAAATCAAAAAATAGAAATTCAAAATGTGCCCAAGGGAGCATCTAATGTCTTTCAGATACACTGCTGAGCTATTTAATCTCAACCAATAGGACTGCCAGGTGATGCTCAGAGTCCACCCTTCTTGACTGCAAATGAGGTACTTTATTTCATCTAGAAATATCCTGGGGCAAATATATAAAGAAATATAAAACACTCACAAAGCACAAAGTTAATTTTGTTAAAATTAACATTATCTTCTATTCTGCCATTTTACCATTAGATACAATACCTTAGGTGATACTATGAAGCAATCTATATTCAAATTCATGGGGTGGATATGTCAGATGCTTAGTTCAATTTTGTATTAGTTCAATCTTGTATTCTACCTTAGAAGTAAATGAATATAATTGTAGAAGTCAAATATATTTTTAAATATATTCTTGAAAAACTGAAGTTGTAAATTTCACATAAAAAATCTTTTAAGGAACAAACAAACAATGAATCAAAAGATTGTGAATCACATTTGTTTACTCCATTCAAAAGTGTTTTGAAGTTAGTAAAAGTAAGTCAAAGGTTTTAAACATTTTGAAAGGTCTCATATCCCACTGAAAAATATAAGTAAAGTTTTAGATCCTCTTTCTAAAACATATGTCCATATATATATATATATGTAAACATGCATAAAGAAATTGTTGCAAACTCTTTGAATGATTTCATGAACACCTGGTCCTCTGAAGGCCATCTATGAGTAACTTTGTGATCCAAAGACCTACTAGGCTAAGAAACTATGGTTTAATCAGTGATATGCTTTTAAAGATGCTGAAAAACTAACATGTCCAAAAATATTACTCTTATGTGTCTGCCAACATGTCTCAATTTATTCATTAATGATATTAACATGTTATATATTGGAAATTATCCACTTAGCATGTTATGATGACTGTAAAAACTTACATAATAATATAGCCACCTGGAATATTTTGTCAGAATACAAGCACATAACCTTATTAGGGTTATATGCTAATAGGTGGAAGTTAAGAAAACCGTCTACTCTGCAGTTTAAAACAAAACTACACACAAATAAAATTAAAGCCCATTCAGACCCAGGTAAAGGGCTGTAGGAGCCAGGTCAGAGGCATGAAGATTCTTGGGTCCAGGTGGTTGTCTGGGATGCAGAAGGAAGAAGTAGAATTTTTCTCTACTGAATGTCACTAGTTTGTGATAGAGCTAATATATTGCATATTGTGTATATAGATGGTGACCAACAAAACTGTACAAAACCAAAACTTTTAAAATATGTTAGCTTAACTTATAAAAATAGCACATTTTCAAGATTTATCCTGAATAAATAGTATTGGCATTACAAATTCACAAGAAAGTAGCTTTACTCTTCCAGTTAAGAAATTATCAGGGGAAATTTCAGGTAATCAGAATGTGACCTACTGATCAAACGAGAATGGAAGATCAGTTCAATGAAGCACCTGAGACCATCATGCCTCATCAATCATTAGTTTCCTCATTTCCATTTTCTAGTTAAAAAATGATTTATTACAAATAGGATCCCTTGTAAATGGGAAATATAGTTCATTCACATATTTTTATCCCTAGTGATAACCTTAAGACTCAGTGGTATGTGATAGAGGCAGAAAAAATTCCTCCAAATAAGGAGGTAAAAATATAAAGAGATAGACAAGTCTGCAAAGAATGTGATGAGATAATAAGATAGAGAGCTAGCTAACAGGAGGTAATTTTATTCCTGTCAAGACTTGACTTACCCTAGATGGAACTCTAGGGTAAGTAGGATTTCAGCATTTTGAGGTTGTGAGCCTGAAAGTGGAGGTTGGGAGCACAGAAGGAAAAAAAAGAAATATGAAGTCATTAAACCCAGAAAGTGCAGGAAGCAAATTAGGAAGACGGAATAGAGAGATGAGAACACAACAAAGAGAACAGGAAACCCAAGATCAACTTTGATAATTTACTCTCTTCACAATTCGGAGTAAAATTGTAGGAATCTTGAGATTCACCAAACAGATGGACTGCTGCACTGTTACCACACTAACAATCTTCAAAGTAAGAATGGATGATTTTTCTTCTGAAACGGAAAAGGGCAGAAAATATGAGGTCATTCTAAGGCATAGCACAGGGAGCTTACATTAGATAGTCCTGGTAATTTTATTAAAATAGAAGAGAAATTCATGTAATGAGAGGGAAGTCGGGTCTTGATGGGAATAACATAGTTTAGGACAGCTACTGTTCAGAATTCAAAAGCTTAAGAGAAGTGAAGAGATTTGTGGAGCAGCCATGAGGATCCAATTAGTCTTGAATAATATGAATTTGAATTGAACGTAATCAGTTCGATCACATAAATTGTCACACACAACACTTGTCAGAATGGAAGAGCGAACAGTGGAATCAGACAGTGGAAATATATATATATATATATTCACTGGAATTATTCTGGAAAAGAGAATTTTTTGAAAGAAATATGTTGATAAGCTTCTTCAAGGGCAAAGTTAACCCCATCCACCACCTAATAACCAAGGACATGATCTCGTTAAAAAGGATCACTTCTGAATGAATTCTAAGAGGCTGGGTTTGTAGGCTGAATGGCACTTTGGTTGCTGAGCACTGAGATGGTTTTGGTCAGCAAGTTGAAGACAGATGGTGAATAGAGCAGAATGGCTTTTCATCATATAGAAAGAGAAGAGCAATGGGCCTGTGGGCAGAATGGTTAAATATCCAGGAGGAAATAGACCTGGGTATATTGAGGTATATCATTTTATTTTTATTTTATTTGTTTGCATTCCAATGCTTCTTTGTCTACTTATTTCATTTTATTTTTTAATTGACACATAATAATTATACCTATTTATGGGATACATAGTGATGTTTCCATATATATAATGGATAGTGATCAAATTAGAGTAATTAGCATATTCATCATCTTAAACATTTATCATTTATTTGTGTTGGAAACATTCAATATTCTCCTTCTAGCTATTTGAAACTATATTATTGTTAACTATAGTATATTGTTATAGTAATATATTATTAATATATTATAATTATATATTAACTATATAGCATATATTATTGTCAACTATAGTAATATGTTATTGTTAACTATAGAAATCCTACAGTGCTATAGAATCCTAGAACTTTATTTCTAAGATCTACTGTATGTTTAGAATGTTTTAGGAAGTGCCAAGCAGCCAAGTTTTGGAAATAGAACGCCCCTAGTCCTATAAGCCCTGACAAGAAACATAGACCTTTAACAAAGGCACCGGGTGGGGGGTGGGGGGCATTCACAGTCTCTGAAGTGGAGTCTTCTTATATAGCGGCCTAGATTGGGGTGAGAATAAATCAGGCAATTCTGCTTGGATGTCTGCAAGATTTGGGATTTTGCCAGATAGATGAAATGGAGCGGGAAGTTCAGCACACAGAGAAAAGAATGGCTGGGGTGATGGACCTTAGAATCCTAAGGGGATATGAAGGAAAGTATTAAGACGAGGGGCCATTAAAATGTATCAATGTGAAGGAAACAATAGATTGAAATTTCAAATTAGATCAAAAAAGAGTGAACTGAGAACAATATTGAAAGTGAACTAGAAGGACGATCTTTAACTTCTTTTTAATTTCACATTTTTGAAATGTTACTCTTCCTTCTTCAACCTCCCTTCACCCAAAATAGCTTGTGCATTATACCAAGTCCATGGTAGGTATTTAAAGTAGGCAAATAGCATTTGCTTGGATTATGTTCTAAGTTGTCGTTTTCCCTAACTGAGGTAAGAGACCTAAAAATTTCCTCTTCTTTGTCTTAATTTTGTAGCGGCCAGTCTCCTGCAAATGCATATGCTTCTGGAATGGTTTTAAAGCAAGAGTATTACCATACAATGTGATTTAAATCCTTGTAGTCTATGCCATACAGGGGTAAGATTTCTGTTCATAGTGAAATACAAAAGTATGAGCAATTAACTCCGAATTCCTCAAAAGAATGGGGAAAATATCCCTCTAGCTTTTTTTTCTCTTTTTACTAATGACCTGTTATTTTATACATGATATATGAAAAATTAAAAGGAAAGCAATAGTGAAAAATAAGTGAGAAAAATACTTCAGCATGCGGCAAGTATTGGTCTTAAGGCACCTGTGGGAGCAAATATTAAACAACGAGTTAATGGCTTATTCAGTGGACCCTAGAGTGTCTCATGCAAAATGTCATTTTAATTATTTATGCAGGGAAAAGAATTTTCATCATATACTTGAGCTTTTTTTTTTAACTTTCAATTCATTTTTAGAAAGAAGGAAACTGGGTGTATATAGAGCGTTTTGCCTTAGGAATACAAAGTGCTTTGAAAACATTACTGTAGATTTTCTGTAGAGTGAGATTAGATGCCTATTTTTATACTCGTGCACTAGGTAGAAAAGTGACTTGGACAAAGTTAGCCAAGTTACTGACAGAATTCAGAATTAAACTGAACACTCTGAATTCTAAAACAATGCAGTATCAAAAAGGATAAATACTCCAAGACAAAGAGACTCATTCAAGGGAAAGTGGCACAGGATTTTTGGCATTAAAATACCTGTGTTATCAGATGTATTTTAAACAGCTTTTGCAAAACAGAATTCAAGACAGGACAAACTGTTCATCTGTCCTATCCTTAAATAAGTGAATTTTTAAGGGCATGTAGGATATCCTGTGGATGACCCAACTAGTTTGAGTAAAACATGTAATGCTGAACAAATATCTAAAGACAAGTCCGCCTTCTTTGTTTTTCTCAGGAATTAAGTTTAACGATCTCAATACTAAGAAAGCAATATTCTTTCAGGTAAGAACACAGTGTTATTGTTGTTTATTTGTTGTTAGTTTTCATTATTTTGAGACTAAGATTGAGATTATTTTTCTAGTTGTGTAATTGCAACCTTAATAAAATAAAAGATTGATGCCTTTGATATTTTTCTTCCAAATAAATAGATACAAAAAAAAAAATACTTGTAATCTTAGTATGGCATTCTCTCAGCTCTTCATGGGGGTCTTCAGAACATCCCAAATAAAACTTTATCAAAACTTATCAAATAAAACTTTATTTTAACATCAAAATAAAACCTCACATTATCTGGCAATGGCATCCTCATGCTTTCATTTAACTGTTATCTGTAGATACCTGGTCCTTTCTTTCTGATTTTTGAAATACTTTTATTACAGTATTTTAGCTCAACAGGAAATGTTTATGGGTCTACTACATGGACTATTTCTCCAAACTCCCAGACTCTAATCTCTCAGCCTTCCAGCCCCAGATCCTACTATATTCAGATAAATTCTAATTCCTACATTAAATCCTATATGTAGATTCCTAGATAAAATCTCTTATTTCTCTAATACTTGTAGTGAACTTTTTCTGAGTAAACCCAAACTGATGCAGACAATTTCACAGAGAAAGTGAAAGCTGGACAGCATTTTGAAAACTAAGTAAGAGTTTATCCAACACACACACAATGGAAGTCATTCCTGTAAAAGGAAAGAGCATGTGCACTGGAGGAATTTGAATCCTTTAAATCCTTGAGAGAACAGAAAGAATTCGTGTCTAGATGCTCCCAGAATTGCCCTGTCTCAATCCACTAACGCAGATGATGCATTTTCCTTTTTAGTTTAATCTCTTTACCCAAATTCCAAGAAGTGGCTTAGATTTGGGATCAAAGGCGGAAAGGAAGATGGCAGCATGGGACTTGAAACAGCCCTCACTCACCACCACATAGAGATGGCTCTTCTGAGAATAAATCCAGGCAAGCTAAGCAGAGCCAGAAAGGGAGAGGGCATCAAGCTCTAGTGGCACCGTGAAGCCTTAGATCCAGCCATAACTGACATTAGTTCACCTCTTGAATTTCTCAGTTATGTGAAGAAAATGAAAAAGAGTAAAACATGTTTCTATAAAACACTTTGACGTGAGTTTATATTCAAAAACAAGGGTCCTTGAAAACAAGGGTCTTGGTTAATATTACAGTGTTTGAAAAATGTAAGCATTTGAGTTACTTTGAAATTACTCCTTGTTTAGCATACCGATTCTGCAATCCCTACAAACTCTATGAGAATAGTGTTTTATACATGCAATTGATTTTCCAACAAATATTTATTGAACGCCAAATAGTGCCAGGCACTATACTGGATATTGGTCCTTCAAAAAGACAGGCAAAGAAGCTCATCCTCAAGGAGCTTAAATTCTACTGGGTATAGATATAAATGTAGATCTAATAGGTTTGTTTTTCCACGATTCCAGGTGACCAAAATGAGAAGGACTCGCCAGTTTGTAATGTCTAAGTGACAATGGCTTGTCAGCTCCTGCAAGGTCTACCATTTGCCTCTCCCCAGTTTGCTTCTCCTTAACCAATGCCCATAACGCATACGGGTTAGGCTGATAAATGGCCCTCATCAGAGGCTGTGATACAAAAAGAAAAGCAGATTCCCTTTTTGGTGATATCTGCAAGTACTGATTGGGACCGAAATCCAATTATGTGGTGACTAGTAGGAAATGTACTAGGAGAAATGTACATTATAGTAGGAAATGAAGGCATAAGGATACCATTGCCAGATGTTGTGAGGTTTCCTTTGGTGAAGTTTTCTTTGGGAGGGTATGCAACTCCCATGAAGAGCTGGGAGAATGCTGAACCCAGACTAAGCTTACAAGTATTTGGTTTTGTTGGTTTTTTGTATCTATTTATTTGGAAGAAAAATATCAAAGGCATCAAACTTTTATTTTTATTAAGATTGCAATTACACAACTAGAAAAATAATCTCAATCTTAGTCTCAAAATAATGAAAAGTAACAAACAAATAAACAAATAAATGTCCCTCCCTAATTAATGCATACATTCTTTCCCTTTTGTTTCCTGCCACTTCACCTGTTGTTCTGGACCACCCACCTCCAGCTGGTAAGTCTGCTTTCCTTCCTGGAGTCCTCAATGGTATGAATATTAATAAACCACTTTCATCTCACATGCTTGCTGTTGGCCATGTCACTAGCTCAGCCCCTGGTAACTTCCTGGAGAATCACAGTGAAATTGGCGATTGAAGCAGGTCCCTCTAAAGTTGACAGAAATACTGATTTATTATTTCATATACCTGCTCATATCACAAACCTCTTCCTTCATGCCTCCCATCCACACCTTTAGTTAATGACTTGACTCACACTCACATAGAAAAATGGAGCCACCGTAAGGTGACATTTAACAGAGTCTCACCACCACATCTACTACCTACGCCAATCTGCACCTGCATAACCTACTCTTCCATCTGTTAACTTAGATGAATTTACCATGGTCTTATCCAAAACCAACTCCTCAATTTGTCCTGAATCTCCTACCATCTTGGTATGCTTCAGAAAGTTATTATTTCTTTGTTTTCTGTATTAGGGTTATCCAGAGAAACAGAACCAAAAAGATATGTATAAATACATGAAGAATTTTATTATGGGAACTGGCTCACATGATTATGAGAGCCAAGAGGTTTCATGATATGCTGTTTGCAAGCTGGAAATCCAGAAAAGTTGGTGTTGTGATTCAATCTGAGTATAAAGGTCTGAAAATCAGAGAATCCATGCTGGGAGTGGGAGGGACTTGAGTAAGTTCCAAAGTCTGAAGGCCCAAAAACCAGGAGCTCCAAAGTCTAAGCACAAAATTAGATAAATATCTCAGCTAAAGGAGAGAGAGACATTTTGCCTTTCTTCCACACTTCTGTTCTATTTGGGCTCATAAGAGGTGGGATAACGCCTGCCCACAATGAT
This sequence comes from Trachypithecus francoisi, assembly GCF_009764315.1. Lineage (NCBI taxonomy): Eukaryota > Metazoa > Chordata > Mammalia > Primates > Cercopithecidae > Trachypithecus > Trachypithecus francoisi. The sequence continues at coordinate 171,305,137 of NW_022681454.1, read as the reverse complement.
GAGGTCAGATCTTCTTTATCTGGCCTCCTTTTTTTTTTTTCCCCTGGCTGGAGTGCAGTGGCGCGATCTCGATCTCGGCTCACTGCAAGCTCCTCCTCCCGGGTTCACACCATTCTCCTGCCTCAGCCTCCCAAGTAGCTGGGACTACAGGTGCCCGCCACCATGCCCGGCTAATTTTTTGTATTTTTAGAAGAGACGGGGTTTCACCGTGTTCTTGATCTCCTGACCTCGTGATCCACCCGCCTCGGCCTCCCAAAGTGCTGGGATTACAAGCCTGAGACACCAGGCCCGGCCTACTCGTTCTTCTTAATATTCAAAAGGTAATCTCGTCTTACAGCACCCTCAATGACAGACATACCCAGAAGTAACCTCTTAGCAGCTACCTGGATATACCTTAACTCAATCTAGTTGACATAGAAAATTAATCATCACACTTTCTTGTATCACTACTTTTAACTCCTGAATGGCTTATTCTCATGACGTGCAAATATGCAGTTCATGTCTTTCATTAAGAAAAATAATTCATTCTCTATTTTACCTGCAAAGCAACCCAAGAAGCTCAGCGAAATGGGAGGGAAAGAAAGGACATGTGTTTGTTTTAGTCCACGTGAAAATCTAGTGTTTAAGGGAAAATGAGTTTTCATTACGCCAGTGCTGCTATGGAGTCAGATTAAGATGACTACATCTCCCACCAACAAGGATGGCACCAATATGAAGTCATGAGTGAGTCCTAGGAGCAATTCTGATGGAGAAGTGAGGGGGAAAAATTGATAAAAGCATTATTTATAAAATAATGGGAGAAGACTTAGACATAGGAAGTTAACATTACAAGGAATAAAGAAATGGCATGGTACGGACAAGCAAAGTAGCATTGATTGGTTTTAGATGGTATCATAGAAAGTCCATCCACAGTAACATGCAGAAAAGCAGAGTTTGCAAGTATGGAAGACAAAGAGTGAGCAGTGAGAGTCTGTGGAAGATCTCCCTTCATTGCTTCAATTTTTCAGTGAGATAGAAACCAAACTGAGAGTGGGGAGGAAGGAGGAGGCATTGGGGTATGAAAATAGAAGGTTTGAAATGGTCTCCTCATGAACAGACACTTCTCAAAAGAAGACATACATGTGGCCAACAAGCATATGAATTAAAGCCCCACATCACTGATCATTAGAGAACTACAAATCAAATCACAATGAGATGCCATCTCACACCAGTCAGAATGGCTACTACTAAAAAGTCAAAAAATAGTCCAGGTGTGGTGGCTTACGCCTGTAATCCCAGCACTTTAAGAGGCAGGGGCAGGCAGATTACTTAAGGCCAGGAGTTCCAGCCCAGCCCAGCCAACATTGCAAAACCACATCTCTACTAAAAATACAAAAAATTCACTGGACATGGTGGTGAATGCCTGTAATCTCAGCTATTCAGTAGGCTGAGACATGAGAATTGCTTGAACCCAGGAGATGGAGGTTGCAGTGAGCCAAGATCATGCCACTGCACTCCAGCCTGTATGACAGAGTGAAACACTGCCTTCAAAAAAATAATAAAATAAAAAGGCAAGAAATAGTAGATGCTGGGGAGGAAAGCAGTATGGTGATTCCTCAAAGAACTAAAAGCAGAACTGCTGCTCCACCCAGCAATCCCATTACTGGGTATATACCCGAAGAATATAAATCATTCTACCATAAAGACACATGCATGCAAATGTTCATTGCAGCACCAGTCACAATAGCAAAGACATGGAATCAACCCTAATATCTGTCAATGACAGATTGGATAAAGAAAATGTGGTACATATATACCATGGAATACTATGCAGCCATAAAAAGGAAGTAGATCCATTATACCCACACAAAAACGTGAAATAACTTTTTCTAATAAACATTAAAATTATTTCAAGAAAGAAGCAAGTTATTTCTTTTTTGAGAACATGAATGACACTGGAGGCTATTATCCTTAGCAAACTAACACAAGAACAGAACACCAAATACCATATGTTCTCGCTTGTAAGTGGGAACTCAATGATGAGAACTCATGAACACAAAGAAGGGAACAACAGACACTGGGATCTACCTGAGGGTGGAGGGTGGGAGGAGGGAGAGAAGCAGAAAAGGAAACTGTTTGTATTGGGTGTAATATCTGAGTGATGAAATAATCTGTACAACAAATTCCCATGACATGAGCTCACCTATGTAACAAAGCTTCACATGTTCCTCCGAAACTAAAAGTTTAAAAACAAACAAAATAAAATAAATTTGGAAATGATCTCCTTTGGAGAATAGCCTGTGGATATATACAATGTGATTCCAAGCAGTCCACTTGAGGTTCACAGTCATGACTTGAAGCTGACATCAGTCATAGAATTAGGTAGAAAATTGAATTTAACCAGATTATAGGTTTTCCAAGCTAGTGCAAGCAAGAAAGTTGAAAACAAAGTTGAAAATATATACAAAGGAATTGTAAGAGTGATTGATTATGAGCTTTATTTTGAGTAAGGAGGGCAGTGAGGACATAATCAAATCAGGTAAGGGCCAACTAAATAACACCAGTGGAGTAAGGGATTAGAGTGGCACTGGAATATTTCTGGACTAAGAATGAGCTATCATTATAGCAAGTGAGGTAAGAATAGTATACATGAAATGTTGACTTGTATAGGGGTGCTAATTATTGACCAGGTCCAGTACCACTCTTGGAAGTACATGTCTGAGATAGAGTGAAGGATAAGTGAGATGAATTCAAGTCGTGTTATATGGTCTCTCTAATTCATATTATTGAGAATCTCGGTTATTTGGAAGATTAAAGTCAACAGTTCTATAGCATATTATCCAAGGCCCTTTATGGGTTAATCCTCTACTTGTCCTAGTTTGAATTCCCACTACTCTTTGTTATGCACTCTACTCTTCAGAAATTTCAAGTTACCTCGGTATCTCTGAATATTACTTTTATTTTCACTGGCTACATCTCACTATATTAATATTGTTCCCTCTGCCTGGAATGCTTTTTTTCCCTTCCTTGCCTGACTGATAAACTCCATTAAGCTCAATCATCTGTAAATTTTTTCCTGATTATTGTGTGTGTGTGTGCGATAGATAAATACACAGATAATAATAGATGGATAGATAGATAATACACAGTGTGTGTGTATATTATCTTATCAAACCATGAATTCCTTGAGGAAAGAACTAGATTACTCATGTTTGTACATTTTGTGCCTAATAGAATGACTATGTGCCTGACACGTAAAATAAATAAACGAAGAGATGAGCATTAACACAGTTTGTCTTCTTGATAAAATGTTCATACTCCAGTACCTAACTCATTTTACACCTTAACTTATGGATATTTTCATATGAAATCGAAGTCTTCTAAGTTGATTGAAAAGAGCACCTGCCGTTATTGATATAAAGAGGAAAAATAAATTGAACTTTTTTTCCTGTTTCTCCATCACCCAGATATCTTTAGATTGACATAACCTAGAATATCAAATGTTTGTATAGCTCCCCTCTTACATAAGCTAAGCCACACATTTACAAATCGTCCTTATAATATACGTGGGAACATCCTGTTACTGAAGTCTACACATGAGACAGTTATTTTCTTCTAATAGGAAGGGTCCCATTGAATAACATTATTAGAATTTTCAAATGGAAAAATAATATTGTTAACTGAATATTGTAACTTAATAAAAAGGATTCTGTGAATGCAGGAAGATATCTAATAACTTCTAAACGCAGCAACGAATGCACATTTTGACTTACTGCAAAGGGAGTGTGGCTTGTAAGAACCACCGCTCTACCCAGGAACCTTGAAGAGAAAAATAACTAAAAGAATCTGATTCAGGGCGTGTGAATCCGAGTAATCATGCTGTGTAATATAACGGAAGTCTCTCCAAGACGCCGGAGCCACATCTAAGGAAGAAGCGTATAGCAAAATAATTACTTTGTGGTTCAGCCCTTTTCTCTTACTCAAATGTTAGATGAGGTGCTTAGTGTGCTGTCTTATCTGTTCTATTGGTCCTTCTCACAAGTTACTCAAGTGACTTTATTTGACCAAGACATTCACAAATTGCCAGGAGAACCCAGGCTTTTTAATCCACAGCAGCTATTGCTTCTCTCTTTATGGATTATAAACGTAACACTGTTTCACACTGGATCTTCTTGAGGGGACCACAAAAGGATTACAAGCTTGATTCCCTTGCAAGAAACAGCTAGCCTAGGAGATGGCAGCTCCAAACAAAATGGTACAATCCCATCCACCCATTCTATGGGGGGAGACGGGATTGTTCCCTTCACGTTGACCCCCTTTGTAGGCAGGAATGGGAGTGGCTCGTTTCACTCAGCCTCCAGTCCATGGACAGCTAAGCGTTAACAGCTCAGCGAAGGGTCAGGGTGACAGTCAGTTGCACCTACACTTTTTGACACCCGAGTTCTTGTTTGGTGTCTGGAAAGAATGAGGTCACACAAACTATTTAAAGGGTAGTGTATGCAGAAGATTTTATTGGGTGTTAAAAGTGGCTCTCAGAAGGATGGGGATTGGAAAGGGGATGGTGCAGAAAGGTGATCATTCCCTGAAGCCACACCATCTGAAGTTAACCAAGTCTATCCGTAGTCTCTGATGCTCAGCAGCATGCATCCCCACCATTCAGCAGCTGGCATCCCCAGTGCTCAGCAGCTTGCCTCCCCAACCACTTGCATCAGCCGCTTCTGTTGCTCTTTTTTGTTATTGTTCCTTCTTCCAAATGGTCTGGTTTTTAATTAATATTAATATTCAAATCAGTAAACTTGAATATTAATCTGAGAAAAATCACTTACAATTTAGCAGAAAATAAAAACAGCCATGGAATATATGAAAGTACAACAAGTAAGTTAAGATAGGGAACAGAACAAACAGAGAAGCTTCACTCTTCATTTCTCTTCCTCTGTCAGTAGAAAGAAGCTTTGAGTGAGCCCTTGAAAACCCTCCCAGAATAAAACCTTTAGAAATGCATACAAATAGTGATGAGTGTATGTGTGTGATATCTGTCAATAAATAACTGAACAGAAAACTATAAAGAGAATCACAAGGGACAGACACATGATCATGCCCATGAACTGAAGCTGCGGCTGGCTGAGGGAGTCTGCTGATCTCAGTAACCAAGAAAACCACATGTGGAACAGGCAAAAAAAGCCATGAGGAATTATTTTGAAGAATTCCACATTTCCTTTTTTTCTTTTTGGAGACTGAAAAACAACAAAACCAAACCAAAACAAACAAAAAAAAGCTTTCTCTTAAACTCCCTCTTCACAGACTTCAACCCAATATGAATGTGAACATGGAAAACTAGAATTCAACCAGCTGACCCAAAACTAGTAGAAAGAAATATTCAAGTACAGAATGTAGAACTATCAGATATGGACTGTCTGATTATATAGAGATAATACAATGAGCCCAAAATGAGTAAAATATAAAAGAATTAATTGAACACATAAAAATCCCAGATTAGTAGACTATAAAAATGAAGATATATGTAAATAAAGTAGAAATTTGAATATTAAAAGATATTTAGTATTTGCAGTCAAAAACTAATAGAGTGAACTAAAGAGTCAATTAGGCCGGGCGCGGTGGCTCAAGCCTGACGAGACGGGCGGATCACGAGGTCAGGAGATCAAGACCATCCTGGCTAACACGGTGAAACCCCGTCTCTACTAAAAAATACAAAAAACTAGGCAGGCGACGTGGCGGGTGCCTGTAGTCCCAGCTACTCGGGAGGCTGAGGCAGGAGAATGGCCTAAACCCAGGAGGCGGGGCTTGCAGTGAGCTGAGATCCGGCCACTGCACTCCAGCCTGGGCGGCAGAGCGAGACTCCGTCTCAGAAAAAAAAAAAAAAAGAGTCAATTAAATAAAGCTGGGAAGAAAATCAGTAAATTTGAATATTAATCTGAGAAAAATTACTCACAATTTAGCACAAAATAAAAACAGCCGTGGAATATATGAAAGTACAACATACAACAAGTAAGTTAAAATAGGAAATAGAATGTATGGCTAATATAAAGTTTTTAAACTGAAAAAAAAAATCCTTCCTCCAACTGGTTTGGTTTTTAAGGGCACAGGATAGGGGGCAGGACAGACCAAAAAGGTAATCATTTGGAAGGAAAAATGGGATCAGCTATTTTCACTTAGCGCCAATGTTCCAGGCTTGAGGGTGGGGTTTAGCCAGGAGCTGTCCCCCGTGATCTTCTTTATAGTTTTCTGTTCAGTTATTTATTGACAGATATCACACACATACACTCATCACTATTTGTATGCATTTCTAAAGGTTTTATTCTGGGATGTTTTTCAAGGGCTCGCTCAAGGATTTTATTTATAAGGATTATCTTGGAGAATGTTCCTTACATAGAAAAAACATGTAATTCTTAGATTCAGTAGTACAAAATATCCCATAAAAAGTAAAATTTTTAAAATCCACAGATAACTAGGTAAATATTAACCAAAAGAAGAAAAACAGTAAAACAGAGGGACTTCAAGGTAATAATAGGTAAGGCAAACTACTTTCAAAGGATTTGATTTTTAGATTAATGGCAGACTTCTGAAGAGCTAAAATAAAACATAAAGACAATGAATGTACTAAGAAAGAAAAGTTCAGTTCGATATCTATACCCAGCTAAGCAAAAGGACTGTATTTTCAAACTAAGAGAGAAAAAATAAAAATGAAAGACTGGTGTTTATCTATGAAATAATTATGGCCCGGTGTGGTGGCTCACACTTGTAATCCTAGCACTTTGGTAGGCTGAGGCAGGCAGACCTCTTGAGCTCAGGAGTTCGAGATCAGCCTGGGCAACATGACAAACCCCTTCTCTACAAAAAACACAAAACTTAGACAGGTGTGGTGGTGCATGCCTGTTGTCCCAGCTATTCAAGAAGCTGAGGTGAGAGGATTACTTGAGCCCAGGTCGAGGCTGCAGTGAGCCAAGATTTTGCCACTGCACTCCAACCAGGGTGACAGAAAGATCCAGTCTCAAAAAAAAAAAAAAAAAAGAATTATTTGTAATAAAGGATATATTTCAGGTATAAGGAATCTGAACCTTATAAAGAATGTCTGAAATACAGAAAGGAATGGTGAGCAAAGAAATTATTAAAGTTATAGATAAGACTTTAAAAAGTATTAAATATATAATAGCAGCAGTATAAACAAAAATTATTATTAATGGGATTATTATAAACATAGAAAAAGACAAATTCAATTATATCAATTGCCTGTGAGACAAGCAAGAAGTTTTCAGAGGTAATACAGTTAAAACTCTTTTAATAGAGGGAGTGCAGACAAATACATTAATGTTAGACATTTTTAAGGCAAACAGACATGCATGCAAAAATTTTATGGTTAATGTCTAAAAGAAAAATAGAAAATACAATTTCTAAAGAAGTAAGTTTTTTTTGGTATTGTATATTCCAATACCAAATAGGGAAGAAAATGAAAAAAAAAAAAAAAAAGAAACAGAGAAAATGGTTGGGTGGATGCAAATCAAAATTAAATACTAAAAATAAATGCAAACATACAAACATTTACAATGAATATAAATACACAAATTGGATTAAATTTAAAAGCAGAGATTGAGTGCATTTTTTAGACTAGTAATACGAAATAATATATGCCAGCCAAATATTAACTAAATGAAATCTGGTATGGAGATATTAATCAGACCTAATACATTGTAGTACAGAATCATTAAGAGGAAGAAATATAGTTATTATGCAATGATAACTTTTTTCTCAATCAGCAGGTAGATACTATAACCTCAAATACATAAGAAAAATATGAAAGAATTACAAGGTAAACAGAAAATTCAACATCATAGTTGAAAGGATATTTCATGACATTTCTTTATATAATTCTTTAAAAAATTATGAAATATTTGAACATAAATAACTGATGAGACAATTATATATATACAAATATATATAAAGCAAACAATTAGACAACTTCTTTTCAAAAATATATAGAAACATTTGGAAGTTAAGCAGCATACCTGTAAATAATTATGGGCCAAAGAACAAATCATAAGAAGGAACATTAGAAAATATTTTGAAATATAAGAAACATACTGCCAAACCTGTAAAATGCAGCTAAATCATGACTTAAAGGGAAATTTATAGTCATAAGTGCTTTATTTTAGAAAACAAGAAAGACCAAAGTCAAAAGACACACGCACATATCTAGAAATGCAAGAACAAATTAATTCTAAAATAGGTAGGGGAAGAAGACAATAAGAGCAGAAATCAACAAAATAGAAAATGGACAAGCAATAGAAAAAAATCAGTGAAACAATTAGAGCTTTACTATTTAGAAAGATCAGCAAACCTGATAAGCCTTAGCCAGGACAACCAAGAAAAAAAAAAAAGAGAAAAAAACAAATGACCACTATCAAGATAATACAGTACTAGCATAAGGATAGACAATATAGGTCAATGGAACAGGACAGGGCATTCAAATATAGACCCTCACATCAAGCATCAGTAACTTTCAACAATGCTGCTAAGAGCATTTAATAGGAAAAGGGTAGCTTTTTCAGTGACTGCTGCTAGAACAACCGAAGAATATTTTTTAGTTAAACCTTAATTGAATCTCACCATACCTAAGAATTAATTTTAAATGAATCATAGACAAATATAAAAGCCAAAGCTATAAAATGTCTTCTGAAAGGGAAAAGCTCATTGCAACTTTGGGTCAGGCAATCATGTCTTATAAAAAGTACAAAGAGCACCAATCAGAAAAGGAAAATAGTAATAAATTTCGCTTCATTAACTTTTAAACTTCTACTTTTCAAAATATGCCCTTTAGTAAGTGAAAAACAAGACTCATACTGGAAAAGATATGTATTTGAGCAAGGTCTTGAACCAAGCATATAATAAGAATTCTTACAACTCAATAATAGGAAGACAAGCAATCCAATTAAAAATGGGCAAAGGATTTATACAAACACTTCACCAAAGAAGCTATACAAATAACAAATCAGCACATGAAAATACACACATCTTTCTTTATTCAATAAATGCAATGAAAACCACATTTGAGTGCCACTACACACCCACTTGAATGGCTAAAAATAAAAAGATGTGAGGAAACTGGAATTCTTATATTTTGTGTGTGGGTATGTAAAAGTGTTTCTCTGTTGGAGAAACACTTGGGCAATTTCCTGTAAATTTAAACATACACTTGAATAAGATCTTGCTATTCCATTTATTGGTGTTACCTGAGAGAAGTGAAAACATTTGTATACAAAAAAAAAGACATGTATACAAATTTTCATAGCAGCTTTACTCATAACAGCCCAGAACTAAAAACATCCCAAGTGACCATAGACTGAAGAATGGATAAAAATTGTGTATGTGCATACAGCAGAATGCTACTTGGGAATAAAAGTAACAAATTACTGATGCATACAACATGAATGAACAAAACCAATATGCTGAGCTAAAGGGGAGGGTGGAGGCCGGGTGCGGTGGCTCACGCCTGTAATCCCAACACTTTGGGAGGCCAAGGTGGGTGGCCCACCTGAGATCAGGAGTTCGAGACCAGCCTGGCCAACGTGGTGAAACCCCTTCTCTACTAAAAATACAAAAATTAGCCAGGCATGGTGGCAGGTGCCTGTAATCCCAGGTACTCAGGAGGCCGAGGTAGAACCTCACTTGAACCTGGGAGGCAGAGGCTACTGCGAGCGGAGATCGCGCCACTGCACTCCAGCCTGGGCAACAGAGCAAGACGACCCAGGTACTCAGGAGGCCGAGGCACAAGAATCGCTTGAACCCGGGAGGCAGAAGTTGCAGTGAGCGGAGATCGCGCCACTGCACTCCAGCCTGCGTAACAGAGCAAGACTCTGTCTCAAAAGAGAGAGAGAGAGAGAGAGAGAGAGAGAGAGAGAGAGAGAGATTGAGAAACAGAGAGAGAAGGGTGGAAGGTGGGAAGAGGGAGATGATCAGGAAAAATAACTAACGGATACTAGGCTTAATATGATGAAATAATCTGAATAACAAACCCCATGATACACATTTACCTATGTAACAAACCTGCACATGTATCCCTGAACTTAAAAATAAAAGTTAAAAAAGGAGCCAGATGCAAACGAAAGCATACCATACTCCATTACATGAAGTCCTAGAGCAGACAAAATCAAATCGTGGCGATTGAAATGGGGTGGTCCCTGGGGCAGAGTGTTGAGGAGATCACTACAAAATAGCTTGAGGAACCATCTGTGGTAATCGTGGAGTCCTGATAAAATAAGTAACCAAGAAGGAGGACGGGCCCGGGTTGGAAAGAACAATTGCTCTAAGAGACAGCAAATCACAGACAATCCGCTGCAACAACATCCAACATCCTGTTCCCAAATACCTTGCTCCACACTTAGCCCCAGCAGCACCTCCTTCTGCACACAGCTCCTCAGCACCACCTCCAGCCCCTGCCTCTGCCTCTTAGCAGACAGCCCCTTCTCTGCTGTGCTGCCTGTTGCACCCTTCAATGTATCTTTGTACTTTCTGTAATAAATCTACTTTTCTTTTTTTCTTTTTCTTTTTTTTTTTTTTGAGATAGAGTCTTGTTCTGTCGCCCAGGCTGGAGTACTGGAGTACAGCGGCGCGATCTCCGCTCACTGCAAGCTCCGCCTCCCGGGTTCACGCCATTCTCCTGCCTCAGCCTCTCCAGCAGCTGGGACTACAGGTGCCGACACCACGCCCGGCTAATTTTTTGTATTTTTAGTAGGGACGGGGTTTCACCGTGTTAACCAGGATGGTCTCCATCTCCTGACCTAGTGATCCGCCCGCCTCAGCCTCCCAAAGTGCTGGGATTACAGGCGTGAGCCACCTCGCCCAGCCAAATCTACCTTTCTTTACCCACAACTGTCTCAGTAAATTATTTTACCCTCTGCAACGCCGGCCTCAGCCAGCCATGTACTCTCTCCCCTACTCTTCCCGTTTCCTCTCTTCCAACTGCAACCTCTTAGCAGACAGCGTCCAAGGCTGGAGACAACTGATGGTCCCAGACAGGGGCTACTCCCCAGCGGGCCAGAATGTCCTAGTGGAAAGACATCTGACTGCCATTGCCTGATTGGATGAGTTTAGAGTTTTCCTTTCAGTCGTCCAGTGGACCATCTCTAGCATTCCTCTGGCAACTGATGGCAATGGGCCAGGGCCACTCCGTGGTGTAGCCTGACGGCCAGAGGGTGAACAGGGTTGGCTTCCTTTGCCGGAAAGGAGGAAGGTTCTCTCCTCCCCATTCTGGTCAAAAGTCTCCAATCCCTACATGTGATGCATCTGGAGGCGGAAGCTCAAATAGGACAAATCCACACATGTTTTGGGGAACTCAGACCCCATCTTTCTCACTCTAAATTCTCCTATGAAGACAGCCAGCCACCATGCTCTGAATGTCTTAAGTCAGGTGATCCCAAACAGCAGTGGGACAGTGAGTCTTCCCGCAACCTTTTATCCTCCTACCTGGATTGGTCACTCAACATAATTCATACCTGAACTGACCTGGGCTTGCTCACCCAGTGTTCATTCAGTGTAAGGTTCTAGAACAGAGAGATCCTTTCTAATAGGTGGGATGCCCCTTTGGAAAGTGCATCTTGGAGTCCGTCAGTGGATGTGAGTGGATCCCTCTTCCCTTGACGGGATGGCCTGAGACAAATTGTAGTTCATGTCCCCAGCAGAAGTTCTTTCCCAGTCCCAGCATGGGGCAAAGCACCTCCATTCCCTTAGACTCGCTGCAGGGTTGCACTTTAAAGCAACAAGGAGGAAGGGGCCCCGGGTGGGGGAGGACAACTGTTCTGAGAGACAGCTAATCACAGACAACCCACTAGCACAAATCCTATTAAAATTCTAAAACGTAATTGTGATGGTTAATACTGAGTGTCAGCTTGATTGGATTGAAGGATGCAAAGTACTGTTCCTGGGTGTGTATGTGAGGCTGTTGCCAGAGGAGATTAACATTTGAGTCAGTGGTCTGTGAGAGGCAGACTCACCCTCAATCTGGGTGGGCACCATCTAATCAGCTGCCAGCGTGGCTAGAATAAAGCAGGCCAAAGTTGAAAGAGCAGACTTGCTGAGTTTTCCGGACTTCATCTTTCTCCTACACTGGATGCTCTCGGCCCTTGAACATCAGACTCCAAGCTCTTCAGCTTTTGGACTCTTGGACCTACACCAGTGATTTGCCAGGGGCTCTCAGGCCTTTAGCCACAGATTGAAGACTGCACTGTCAGCTTCTCTACTTTTGAGGTTTTGGCTTCCTTGCTCCTCAGCTTGCAGATGGTCTATTGTGAAACTTCACTTTGTGATCGTGTGAGTCAATACTCCTTGATAAACTCCCCCTCATATATACATCTAGCCTATTAGTTCTGTCCCTCTAGAGAACCCTGACTAACACAATTACAGTAATGAAAACTTCAAGGTCCAAAAAGAGCCAAGATATTCCTAAAGAAGAATAATAGTGGAGAGAGGGGGGTTGATACTAAGAATTTTATTACAAAATCCTACTAGTAAGATAATGTGGAATTTGTGCAAGGATAAAAAAGAAGGAGTGGAAAGTGCTCAGAAGCATAGCCATGCATTTTTGGAAACCTGATCTAAGATAGAGTGCTTGCAAATCAGTGGGAAAATGAAGACTTTTTCAATACATTGTTCTGGGACAATTGGTTATTCATGTGGAAAATAAACAGAATGAAATGAAGTTCCTACCTCAAACCATACACAAAAGCAAACTCCAGGTACATTAAAGATACATATGTGAAAACATTTCTGTAGAAGTTTTGAGAATAGAGTATGCAAGATTCTCTTTTGATTTTAAGATGAGAAGGGATTTTTTATACAGGAGGAAAATGAACAAAACATAATACACAATATTAAATAATTTCTGTACAATGAAGTTCAGCATACACAAAGTAGGAAAGAAATGACAAGCTGGACCAGGTGCAGTGGCTCATACCTGTAATCCTAGCACTTTGGGTGGCTGAGATGGGTGGATCACTTGAGTCCACGGGTTCAAGACCAGCCTGGGCAACAGGGTCAAACCCCATCTCTACAAAAAATACAAAAATTTGGCAGGCGTGGTGACACATGCATTTGGTCCCAGCTACTCAGGAGGCTGAGGTGGAAGGATCACCACCTAAGCCCAAAAGATGGAGGTTGCAGTGAGCCAAGATCACGCCACTGTTCTCTAGCCTGGGTGACAGAGTGAGACCCCATCAAAAAAGAAGAAGAAGAAGAAGAAATGACAAACCAAAAGAAGACATTTACAATCTATGTAACCAAAAAAGAATATTCAATACATTGAAGAAATTCCTTTGAATTGATAAGAAAAAATGGCCTGGCGTGGTGGCTCATGCCTGTAATCCCAGCACTTTGGGAGGCTGAGGCAGGCAGATCACGAGGTCAGGAGTTCGAGACCAGCCTGGCCAACATAGTGAAACCCCATCTCTACTAAAAATACAAAATAAATTAGCCAGGCGTGGTGGCAGGCCCCTGTAGTCTTAGCTACTTGGGAGGCTGAGGCAGGAGAATTGTCTGAACCCAGGAGGCAGAGGTTGCAGTGAGCCGAGATCATGCCATAGCACTCCAGCCTGGGAGACACTGCGAGACTCTGTCTCAAAAAAAAAAAAAAAAAAAAAAAAACAAGCAAAAAATGAATAGCCAATTCACAGAAAGCAAAATGTCTATCAAGGATATGGAAAGTTTCCAAAACTCATTAGTAACCATAAAAGTGCTAATTATAAAGTTAAATAAGCTATGTAGACCTCTTAGCACAGCCAGCAGTGCGTCAGTCTCAAAAAATTGAGATACTGTTTTATTATTTTTTTAATTTGCCAATGTTTAAGTTTGACAAGATTTTCAAAATCTTTTTGGTTCAAAACCCTTCATAGGTAGACATTACCAAGTGTTGACAAAAATGTGAGGCAATATGAACTCTTACAAACAGCTGATACAAGTGTAAATTAGTACAACCATTTCAGAGAAATATCTGAATATAGAACTTCACACCCATTTATACACAACATATAAACAAGGAACATACTCAAGAGCATTCACTGAAACAGTGTTGGTAAGAGCACACATATGAATGAGCCTTCCCTGAAGGAAAGTGAAGCATAGGGACATGGGTGACACTAATAGGGTCACTCAGATAATAACTGGTGGAACCATAAGTCAAACCCAGAAGTCTGACCCTAGAGTCTCCATCCTAACCATGCCACTGACCTGTAGTATATTAACAAAATACTCACTAGCCATTAAAAACAATTATCCAGCTTTGTGTTTACTAATATGAAATGAGCTCCAATGTATACCATTACATAATCAATGCTAATGAATGCAAATAATCTAACAGACTCTACAGATAACACATTACAACTAATAAGTAAATATAGAAAATTTGCTGGTGACAAGGTCAATATATGAAAATTGTTTTCATTTCTATACACCAGCAACAATTATAAAATGAAATTTTAAAAAGATACCAGTTATAAGCACTCAAAAATTCAAAAACATGGAAGTAAACTTAAAAATATATAATTATTCAAAGAAATTATCAAATCTTCCAGGCCTGGTGGCTCATGCCTGTAATCCCAGCTACTTGGGAGGCTCATGCAGGAGGACTGCTGGAGGCCAGAAGTTCAAGACCAGCCTAGGCAACATAGCATGATCCTATCTCTAATAAAAATAAGAAGAAAAGAAATCCCAGCTACTCAGGAGGCTGAGGTAGGAGGATGGCTTGAGCCCAGGAGTTCAAGGCTATAATAAGCTATGATCATACCACTGAACTCCAGCCAGGGCAACAGAGCAAGACCCTGTTTCTAAAACAAAGGCAGGAAGAAAGAAAAGAAATTTACAAATCCTAAATCCTACATAAATGTGTGTATAAATACATAGATATATACTATAAAATAAAAGATTAACAATTCAAATACAGTAAAATTTTTAAATTCTATTTATCAGAAGACATTACTGAGAATATCAAACCACGTAACAAGAAAAGACACTTGCAATACACATAAACAGCAAATTATTTGTATCTAGAATAAATAATCCCTTCAAATCCATAAGAAATGACACAGAATTCAATCACAAAATGGGCAAAAAGAATATCCCTTCACAGAAAGAGATACAAATAACTACTAATGTGAAAGGTACTCACCCTCATTATTACTCTGGCAAATTTGAAACAAAATCTCAGTGAGACACTATTAACCATGCATTATAATGCCTAAAATTATGAAAGACTTACAGCTAAGTTTGGGTGAGCATGTGAATAAGAGGAACTCTCATCCAGGGTCATGGGTATGCAAATTGCAAATTGGTACAACCACCTTGCAAAAACAGTACTTACTGAAGTTGATGTACAACCCAGCTAGTCCACTCCTAGCATATACTGAACAGCACTGTATGGATGTATGCACCTAAAGACACTTTCAAAATATTCATAGCAGCTTAATGTGTTATAGCCTCAAACTGAAAACAGAATTCATCCACATGGAAGTGAGTAAATTACCAAGGGTACACTGACATTAATGAAATACCATAGAGCAATAAAATGCACTATAGCTACACTCAAAAACATATTATCACGAACAGAATTTTGAACCAAAATAGCCAGACACAAAAGAATATAATTCCAGTTATATAAATGTCAGAAATAGGCACACACACAAAAATGATGTACGGTATTAAAACTCAGGAAAGAGTTTTATTTATTGCAAGAGGCACCAGGAGCAGTAGTTTGGGGATTTGGCGATGTTCTATTTCTTGACCTGGGATGTGATTATATTGGTGTTAGCTTGGATAGTTCTTTGGGTTGTACATTTATATTTTGTATACTTTTATATATGTTTATCATTTTTCAATAAAAAAATTTAAGAAAACAATATTCAAGACAGAATGTGTATTTTTCATATTGTCTGCCTTCATGTGCATAGTTTATCTTTTTTTTTTTTTTTTTGAGACGGAGTCTCGCTTTGTCGCCCAGGCTGGAGTGCAGTGGCGCGATCTCTGCTCACTGCAAGCTCCGCCTCCCGGGTTCCCGCCATTCTCCTGCCTCAACCTCCCGAGTAGCTGGGACTACAGGCGCAGCCACCACGCCCGGCTAATTTTTTTGTATTTTTTAGTAGAGACGGAGTTTCACCGTGTTAACCAGGATGGTCTGGATCTCCCGACCTCGTGATCCGCCCGCCTCGGCCTCCCAAAGTGCTGGGATTATAGGCGTAGAGCCACCGCGCCCGGCCGCATAGTTTCCCTAGATGTACAATCAAACGTTGTTTACTGATGGGTATACATCCTGAGAAATGAGTCATTAGCCATTTTCCTCACAGGGTGAATATCACAGGGCGTACTCACACACCTAGGCTGTGTGGTAGAGCCTATTGCTCCCAGGCTACAAACCTGCACAGCCTGTTACTAAAATGAATACTATCAGCAACTGGAACAAAATGGTAAGTGTTTGCCTATCTAAACATGACTCACCATAGAAAAGGTACAGTAAAAATATAGTACAAAAGACAAAGATATTACAGCTGTATAGGGCACTTGCCACGAATGAAGCTTGCAGAACTGAAAGTTGCTCTGGGTGAGTCAGTGAAAGTGGTGAGTGGCTGTGAAAACCGAGGACATTATTGTATACTACTGCACAATTTATAAACAGTGTACACTCAGGTTACAGTTAATTTATAAAACAAACATTTATTTATTCAATAAAAAAGGAAACTTATCTTACTGTAACTTTTTTAATTTATACACTTTTGGATGTTTTACCTTTTTGACTCCTGTAATAACAAAGCTTATAACAAACACATTGTACCACTATACAAAATGTTTTCTTTCTTTATTCTTTATATTCTTATTCTATGAGCTTTTTCTACTTTTAAATGCTTTGTTTTAATTTTTCTTTTTTTTTTTTTCTCATTAAACTTTTTTAATGGGTCTCAAAATTCTGTGACAAATTTTTGGTCAAGTTGTTTCCATTAAAAAGTACTGATTTTAAAAACTAATAACTTAAAACTGACACACGCAAAAAAGAAAACCAAAGTGGTCCACAAAACATTCTCCTTTCCTTCTGAAGGTTTTACGATGCATTGTTATCATTAACCAGTCTTTTACTACTAACTTAAATGGCCAATTGAAACAAACAGTTCTGAGACGGTTCTTCCACCACTGATTAAGAGTGGGGTGGCAGGTATTAGGGATAATATTCATTTAGCCTTCTGAGCTTTCTGGGCAGACTTGGTGACCTTGCCAGCTCCAGCAGCCTTCTTGTCCACTGCTTTGATGACACCCATCGCAACTGTCTGCCTCATATCACGAACAGCAAAGCGACCCAAAGGTGGATAGTCTGAGAAGCTCTCAACACACATAGGCTTGCCAGGAACCATATCAACAATGGCAGCATCACCAGACTTCAAGAATTTAGGGCCATCTTCCAGTTTTTTACCAGAACGGCGATCAATCTTTTCCTTCAGCTCAGCAAACTTGCATGCCATGTGAGCCGTGTGGCAATCCAACACAGGGGCATAGCCAGCACTTATTTGGCCTGGATGGTTCAGGATAATCACCTGAGCAGTGAAGCCAGCTGCTTCCATTGGTGGGTCGTTTTTGCTGTCACCAGCAACGTTGCCACGACGAGCATCCTTGACAGACACATTCTTGACATTAAAGCCCACATTGTCCCCAGGAAGAGCTTCACTCAAAGCTTCATGGTGCATTTCGACAGATTTTACTTCAGTCGTTACGTTGACTGGAGCAAAGGTGACCACCATACCGGGTTTGAGAACACCAGTCTCCACTCGGCCAACAGGAACAGTACCAATACCACCAATTTTGTAGACATCCTAGAGAGGCAGGCGCAAGGGCTTGTCAATTGGGCGAGTTGGTGGTAGGATGCAGTCCAGAGCCTCAAGCAGCATGGTTCCACTGGCATTGCCATCCTTACGGGTGACCTTCCATCCCTTGAACCAAGGCATGTTAGCACTTGGCTCCAGCATGTTGTCACCATTCCAACCAGAAATTGGCACAAATGCTACTGTGTCGGGTTGTAGCCAATTTTCTTAATGTAAGTGCTGACTTCCTTAACAATTTCCTCATATCTCTTCTGGCTGTAGGGTGGCTCAGTGGAATCCATTTTGTTAACACCAACAATTAGTTGTTTCACACCCAGTGTGTAAGCCAGAAGAGCATGCTCTCGGGTCTGCCCATTCTTGGAGATACCAGCTTCAAATTCACCAACACCAGCAGCAACAATTAGGACAGCACAGTCAGCCTGAGATGTCCCTGTAATCATGTTTTTGATGAAGTATCTGTGTCCTGGGGCATCAATGATAGTCACATAATACTTGCTGGTCTCAAATTTCCACAAGGAGATATCAATGGTGATACCACGTTCCCGCTCAGCTTTCAGTTTATCCAAGACCCAGGCATACTTGAAGGAGCCCTTTCCCATCTCAGCAGCCTCCTTCTCAAATTTTTCAATGGTTCTTTTGTCGATGCCACCGCATTTGTAGATCAGATGGCCAGTAGTGGTGGACTTGCCCGAATCTACGTGTCCAATGACTACATGTTGATATGAGTCTTTTCCTTTCCCATTTTGGCTTTTAGGGGTAGTTTTCACGACACCTCTGTTCTGGCGGCAAACCCGTTGCGAAAAAGCTTAATTTTTCACTTTTTAAATGTCTTTGTTAAAAACAAAGACATAAACACACAAATTATCCTCCGCCTACACAGGGTCAGGACCATCAATTTCACTGTCTTTACCTCCACATCTTGTCCCACTGGAAGGTCTTCAGGGGCAACAAGAAGCATGGAACTGTCATCTCCTATGATACCAATGCCTTCTGGAATACCTCCTTGTCTTTGTTTTATGTTGCTGTAAAGAAAAACCTGAGGCTGGGTCATTTATAAAAAGAGGTTTATTTGGTTCGTAGTTCTGCAGGCTGTGCAAGAGGCATGGCATCAGCATCAGCCTGCTTCCACTCATAGTGGAAGGCGAAAGGGAGCTTGTGTGTGCAGAGATCACATGGTAAGAGAGGAATAGAGAGGAGGTGGGGAGGCATCAGTCTCTTTCTAACAACCAGCTCTCATGGGAACTAATAGGCTGAGAACTCAGTGACTCCCTACCCCATGACCTGTCCCCATGACCCGAACTCAAACATTTCCCATTAGGTCCCATCTCAACTCTGGGAATAAATTTTCAAGGTGAGATTGGGAGAGAACAAACATTAAAACAATTGCACTCCTGAAGGATCTGCCTGAGGCTATTTTACAGTTCAGTTGTTTAATACGCAGAAGGAGTGCACTTTAAAATAACCATAAAAAGTATAGTATAGTAAATACATAAACCAGTATCATTAGCAAGTATTATGTACTGTACATAATGTGTGTACTATACTTTTTATGCAGTTGGCAGCAGTAGGCTTGTTTACACAAGCATCACCATAAATACATGTGTGATGAATGCATTGTGCTAAGATATTAGGATAGCTAGGACGTCACTAGGCAATCGGGATTTTCTCAACTCCATTATAATCTGATTGGACCACACTCATATACGTGGTATGTCAATGTTATATGGTGCATGGATGTATTACATAACTAATAGTAGTGACATTTGAGAATAATGAAGACAAGGGACAGAGCTGGGAGGATGTAGTGGACATTGGATATTTCTGGCTGTCCAATGTGTTTGAAAATTATCCCTACATTTAGGTAATTTCTCACTTTGTGTTTCAAGCTAGAAAGCTTGCCTGTCCAGATTTAATGGTCGTATTATGTTAGTTTCCAGTTCAGACTCTCCAATCATCTTGGAGAATCTTTTAGGTATCTTAGATACCTAAATCTTTTAGATCTTAGATACCTAAAATTCATCCCTTTTCTCTGTTAAGAACCAGAGTGGTGTCTGTTTTGTGTTGGGGAAAATAGGATTAAAAACAAAATCTCCTGCCAACCCAGAAAAACTCGCTATATAGGTAGAAGAGAAAGAAGACAATTTTATCATCAAATGAGCATTAAACCAGAATGTGATGTGCATTCCACAAAATCTGCTAAGGGATTACGAAAACAGAAGGAAACCTCACCCCTTTATACAGCCAAGTCCTCAAGTAAGAGGACTTGACAGCACCAGTTGTCACATGTAATTCATCCTAAATTCACTCGAGAGTTGGGATGATCATTTGTGTTACCTAATTGGATTTATCCAATAGAGAAATAAACGTCTCATCTTTATGACAAGAGGTACTTTTGCAACTTGGAGTGAGATGTTCACTGGAGTTAGGCTCCTACCCTCCCACAGAAACTGGGGGGTGAGGTGCTTTTTTGCTTAA
Source organism: Trachypithecus francoisi (assembly GCF_009764315.1). NCBI lineage: Eukaryota > Metazoa > Chordata > Mammalia > Primates > Cercopithecidae > Trachypithecus > Trachypithecus francoisi. The sequence goes on along the minus strand of NW_022681454.1, from coordinate 171,284,822 downwards.
TAATTACACTTAAAAGAGGTGATTCCTGGTCCTTGGGAAAGACATTTCTGCATTGTAAAGCTGGTCAGAAGCTTATTTAGCTTTAAAAAAAAAATTCCCATACATTTCAGAGACCAAGAAATAATATGATTACAAGTTTCCTAAAGTAAACACTGTAAGAAAAGGTTAGGGAGAAATTCTCTTGCTTTTAAGAGGGAAATTAAGTTTCTGACTTTACTATTTATTTGTCCTTACATTAGCAACTTAAAAACCTGGTGAATTAAGAGATAAACTATATTTAATAATATAACCTCTCACACATTTTGAATTTTTTACTATGTCCATATATTATTTACCATGTATATACATATATTTCTATTTGTATATGTGTGTATTTGTTTAAAAGAAAACTAAACTAGAAACACTAATTCAGTTCAGAGATATGGAGGGTTAAAAAAACTCAGTTTAATTATTTCCAGTGCACTATCTATTAGTAATGAAACTATTTTCTCCATTCAAATGGCAATATTGAATCAGGCTAAATTCCTAGTAGCAATTCAGAGGTAAATTAATACTTGTTAATTCCACAAAGCACTGTAATGAACCACAGGGTTGAAGGGTGGCGGTGGAGGTGCGGGGCAGGGATTTGGGTTTGTGGCTGCAGCAGCACCTCCAATTTTGTCATCACTGTATTTAAACCACATTTTAATATTTTGAAACTCAGCATCTCCATTTAAAAAATACAGTAAGTCTCATTGCCAGCCTCATCAGGGTCTTACCTGGTTGATTAAACCTTACTGAAAGGTCTAGTGGGGGATTTCCAAGCTACTTGGTTGTCTAATAAGCTTGTATTAAGTGATTCTCCTCACAGTACAAGCAATTCAGAGACATAAGGGACCTAGTTAGGGCACAATGTTAAAGTGTCTGCTGAGTTTCTTAATTAAAAAAAAAATCTACAATGTCAAGATATTAATTCTTTTAAAACACCACCCTTATTTCACTTCAAAAAACTAATAATCCATACATGAATTTTGAATATTTTTATGGCTATGTATTTTATTAATAATTATTTTCAAACAAATATAAAATAGCATGTGAAATACAGTTCTTAATCGGGGGTAACCAAAATCCTGATAAAAATGAGAGTGAAGTAAGTGAGACATAAACGAATTTTTTTTTCTTGCCTTCACCTATGGTGGCATTTAAACAATACCAAAAAAAAGTTTTCATGGAAAACACCCTATATCATGGTCATCCATTATGCCAAACTAAATATATTTAAATTTGCTTTTCTCATGTGAAATATCCCAATATGCTCCAGGCTCCAGGGTCATTTAAATCCTAACACCCTTAAAAAGTCAGAGTAAATTCCACCTTTTTTTTTTTTTTTTTTGAGATGGAGTCTCACTCTGTCACCCAGGCTGGAGTGCACTGGCTCCATCTCAGCTCACTGCAACCTCTGCCTCCCGAGTTCAAGCAATTCTCTGCCTCAGCCTCCCGAGTAGCTGGGATTACAGGCACCCGCCACCACACCCGGCTAATTTTTGCATTTTTAGTAGAGATGGGGTTTCACCATCTTGGCCAGGCTGGTCTTGAACTCCTGACCTCATGATCCATCCGCCTCGGCCTCCCAAAGTGCTGGGATTACAGGCGTGAGCTACTGTGCCAGGCCCAAATTCTACCTCTTCTAAGTAAATATCTATACTTGGTCCAACTCATAGAACTTGGTCTCCAAAATGATACACAACCATTAGTCTAAACATCACAATTTAGAAATCATTGCCCATGATCTGACGCTGTTCTATAACTGTTTTATTTTTCAAAATAGATTTTAAATTCCTGGAAGCCTTTTCTCAATCATCTCTTCACTGGTCAACTATTCCAAATTGATGGGATCCTTTAAACACCGTGATGATATTCTTATTAAGTCTCTTACATCCTCTAATACCTGCCTCAGGAACACTGGTCCCTCTTCTATTTATTGTAATTTCATGCTTGTTTTTAGAGTTGGACCAAACATTAGGGTCAAATTCAGCTTTTGAATTTCATCTTATTTTCACTTCCATAGGTAGCAATTTATTCACATTTGTTTCTCATTTGGAGTTTTTTGTTGTTTGCTTATTTTCCTATTGCAGTTTGTTTTTCTTTCCCAAGAATATTTATTCTTAGTGAACCTCAGATAGTTACTTTATTACCGTGGTTCCAGTGTCCAAGGGTCATTTTATAATCATTTTATTGCTAAAATTCACCTCTTAGGAAATGTCACAGGGAAAAAGAGTTTGAATTGGTAAAACAGATAGAAGACAAAGTACCAGGATCAGATTAAATGCATTTAAGAAATCTGAAGAAATTCAAGGGAAAAATAGAAAAAGTATTAGCAAAAATGCATAACCTACCGTTGTGAGGGGTGACTGTGGCAAGACACTTGAAATTGCCAAGAGAATTACCAGTCACATCTCAGCCCTGCCTCCTGTGGTTGTCAGAATAAGGGTCCGGGATGGCTAGACTGCTGTACCCTTTCAGCAATCAGTAGAATCTGTTCAAGCAGCGTATCTACAGCCTAGGCCAGAATCTGAATATGGTCTTGATTCTGTAAGTCTGTCCCTGAATCCAATCTCTCCCTCCACCCCTTGCTCCAAGCTTCAACAGAGAATCAGGTTTCCATCCCTCACTCTCTATGAAGGTCTTTCATGAATCATCTCTTAGAAATTGATGCTTCAAAAAGGGAGGTGGACTGTCTTTCAGTTATCATCACGCAATCAAATTTCGCCCCTAAGACCACCACTATCACCACAATCACCACCATACTACCTGTTATTTGAAAGGTTTGGATAGCTGTAGAGGAGAGTTGTGAATTGTGAGAATTCTTGATGTCACCTCCCCATAATGTCCCTCCCACATCAATTTTACAAAACTAAAGATAGCTGATTCATGTCTTTAGCACAAACACCAATCAAATCTGTAGCAGTTCATGTAGGGTTTAGCAAATTCACTTATTTTAATTATTCTTGCCTCTCTTTTCCTGTTTTGGTTTTGTCTTTTTGTTGTTGCTTTTGTTTTGATTGTTCTTTTGTTTTCATTTCTCCATTGCATATGCCCTATGAGTTTGTTAAACCTCTGCATCACTTATGCAATACTGCTTTTGTTCAATGTGATCATGGATAACGTTATTTTGACCAAAATAACAGCAAACTGTGGGTCAGAATTCTACTTACCAAATATAAATAGATTTCTATTCACCAAATGTCAGATGCAGTGTTAGTCATCAGAGATGCAGGGGTAATCAAGAATCATCCCCTCAACAAAGGACTTCATAGCTGAGTATCGCAGTTTGATCCACAGACAAGCCATTTTTACCACAGTGCAATGAGAAACCCACACCCTGGGTGACAGTGCAGAAAGATTTGTCAAAACAAATTGAGAGAACACTTCCTGGAAAAGGTGATAGTTCAATAGAGTTTTACAACATTGATAGGTGAATAGGGGACATTAGCTATTTCAGCAAGAGAAAGAAGAGTAGATATAAGTCAAAGGTAAGAAAAAACTGTAAGAATGTTTCTTACTATTGATTAACACACTGCAAACTTTTGATGCTTCTCCCTGAATTGTTTTTATCTACCACTCAATTTCAGTATAAGACTAGTAACTCCCCCCGAAAAAGAAAGAAAAAGTTAAAAAGGAAATTGTCCTCCTGTTGATATAATAAGTCACAAGTAAATAAAATTATTATCCGTTACAAGATAGATAACGAAGTAGGTAGAAAACTTATAAATAAATGTCAACTCTGGAAATATTCTGCCTTGACACACAATTAAATAGTCACAAAACACATACAAAATTATTTAAAAGGTTCATAGTTTATTTTTCTAAAAACTAGTGCCTCACTGAATCTCTTGTCCTACAAAGATAGCTAAGGATACATGTCTTGTTATTTCTCCTTGGAAGAGACATCTTGCTCAAATTTGATTTGTATATGAATGAAACATTCAACATGCTAATTTTCTGGTTAATATTCCCCTTTGGCAAGTACCAGCAAAGGATAATTGGCAGTAATATGATTTAAACTTACTTGAATTTGTAGCTGTTAATTGAACCTTCACTTTTAGTAACTCTGCATCACAGCATAGAAATAAATTTATTCACATAAGATGTTCCCAAATCTCCTTCTGAAGAGATAACCATCAGACTGGGAAAGTTTCAGTATCCTCCCTCCCATCTGGAATCAAGGGGATCAACTCTAAATAACTTCTAGTATTATCTTCTAATCTCACGAGTTGATGATTATGGAATGGGCTACTTACCTATTTATCTCTCAAGAAAAGGAGAGTGCAGTACAAGGCAAGAAGGAGTCATTAATCCAAGGAAGGGACTTTGAAATAATTTCAGTGAATGATGAACATAGTCAAGAGGTGATTTTAAATTGTAATGATGGAGAAAGCAATCAGCTGATGCAGATTTTAGAAGTTGTACCAGGAACAATAATGAGAAAAGAGGATACTTAATCACATTCACAAAAGAATTATAGGAATACATAATTAAAGCAATGATAATGAGTAATAAAACTCTTGGTGAGATATCTTTCAAATATCACTAGAAGTAGAGTACGAAGCAAAAAAGTCTTCTGTGTCAGTGATGTAGATTTTGCATGAATGTTTGAGAAGACAATTGGTAAAGTGAGAAAATCCTAGAGCTAAATGTAAATGGACATTGGGTATGTGATAGAAGGGTTTAACAAATTCTTCGGGTGTACATTGTGCAGAGACACACAGCCAAAAAAAAAAAACAACGATGAGACAATTTAACATTTTAACATATTCTAAGAATAGAGGAATAAAAACTACGATTTTATACATAAAGACGATGAAAAATTGCAAAAAGAAAAGCAAATGTTCTTGGAAAATGCAAATGTTAGCATGGTGAAACAACAGAAAAGATTTCAAGGATTAGAGAAAAAAGGAGAATAGGTAGATTCGTAAATAGAAGCATTATTAGATGCATAAGCAGAATCATGACAATGAATGAAATACACTGCAGGAAATCATCTTGGCCAAATGATAAGTTCTCTGAAACTAAAACTCAAATTTATATTACACAAAAGGAAAGTGAGGACAGATTAAAAATAAGGTTTATAAGCATCTAGAGAGCACATATAATGTACACAATAATTAGCAAAATACTAAGGAAATAAAATTATAGACAAAATGATAGGTAGGAAGATAAACAGCTGATTGTTACATATATAAGCATATGTATAATTAGTTATATATATATCAGTAAGCAAATATGTGTATAACAGTAAGAAAATTTACTTCATCATCGCTGATGGCCTATATGTATGTATGTGTGTGTATTTTGAATCCTCCTTTGAATCAGTCTTAATGTCTTATTGGTTCTCTCATACATCAATAAGTCAAATATTCAGCATGTATTCTTTTTATATTTTTGTGAGAGTCATACTTTTAAAATATTCTAGTTTCTCTTTTGAACATCTATAATACATATATAAGTATATGGTATAGGGAGCAACATACAAGAAAAATAAAATGTCATGTCTGTATGTAGGTATGTACATACGTATGTACATAGAGAATATAATATTTTACATACATATATACACACATATGACATATTTAAATAAGAATTAATTAAATAGTTACATAGCACTCGCCAGGTGCTCTATACATGAACTCATTTAATTCTTGCCATTACCCTATAAAGTAGATGTGAGGTACACACCACTAAGACCACATTTTACAAATGGGGAAACAGAAAAACAATGAGCAAAGGTGATTACACGAACATAGTGGCAAAGCTAAGATTCTGAACCCATGACATTTGACTCCAATGGTGTCACTCTTAATCTTATCCACAATTCTTTCTCACTTTCCGGTGTATAAAAATAGTTGTGCATAGGCATACAACATTCCCTTTAAAGGAAATTAATAAATATTTTTAAATAAATAAATGAAAGAGGAAATCTAGAATGTTAACTCTTAAATTGTATTTTCTTTCCTCTTCCCAAAAGGAATTAAGTGTGATCACAGGCTTCACATAAATTTGAACACTGACAGCAAAGCAATTGCAAACAGCAGCTTAACAGGTGAGAGACTATTCAGTCAAACTACATGCTTACAGGTAATCTAGACTTGATGAAATTTACCCCAGAGCACTCAGAAACTACTGATTCAATCTCAGTGCCATTACCTCTTATATTTAAAGACTCATTGAGGAATCATAAGATCTTAGAAGTCTGAGCAAATACAAACATATTTACAAAAATAAATGAATAACATCTTTATTAGGAATTACAGACCAGCAGACCCAAGGAAGGATCTGGAAGAATTCTGTAGCAACAAATAAAGGGATCAGTGCCCAAGGCTTAATCAATTATGGGGTGATGAGTAGGAATATAGATTCATCAAAATAGATAATTTGCTAAATTCCTCCTTCCTTGAAGCTAAAACAGACTTTGTAAATATTTTGGCGACTGTTGGGGGGATAGGTGGGGTAAATATGGATGAAATGTTTAATCCTATTTCCAACATTTCTGCACAAATCAGTTTCCAGGGCAAATGTTTTAATTTCACCTTCTTATGCATGCTTGTATGACGAACATTACTGACCCTGGATTTGAGCAACCTGGAATTATCCGAACCATGCCAGTACACATTGTATTACAGTTGTGTCCGTACTCAAACTTATGAGGAAAGTAACTTCTTAGATACAGAAACAGAAAATTGAAAAAATAAGCTCCAATTCTGTGTTTTCCAGTGCCACCTTAGCTCAGTCAATCTGGGCTTCTCTATCTCTAACTAAACAATGGATGTCTTTCCTCATCATTTTCAGTGAAATTGTTTTGTTGCTAATCAAAACCATCCTCTTTTTTTTTTTTTTTTTTCCAGTTTCCTTCCCAGTTCCTTTTGCCTAGAGGCTTCAGCTTCACTTCCTTATTTTCTTTTTAATCAATGCGACATTTCTTGTTACACAATGTGGCACATTTGCACATCAACTAAAACTTCCCACTCAGTTCTGAGGAGAAGGTGTGCTGGGATGGTCCTCTTCTAAAGCTGGTCTAGGACAGAAGGGTCAGGGAACATAACAATGATACTGTTAATATCAATGTGCCTGGAGTAAACGATTAAAAGTCAGCCAACGAAGACTTCAGGAAACTGAAATCGGAGGTTGGTTTTTCCTTCATCTCTAGGAATTCAGTTATATCCCATCTTTTGTGATGTATGGAAAGTTTTTTTCATGTATGTTTCCTGCTCCCATTATCCATGAAACATGATATTTTTATTAACTTACTGATTTATGTCCTGTTGAGAACATTTCCAAAGTGTCTGCTTATTGCTGCTTATCATCTTCAAATCCTGTTATTTATACTTTCTTGGACTTTACTTTGGGAAAGGAAGCAGCTGCTACAAATGAATAAAGTTAGCCTTAATGTCTCATTTATGATCCAAGATTATTTACCTGTCAAACCCATCTATGTAAATCAGGTGATAGCTATCAAAGTTATCCAACAATGCAAGCAAAATGTCATTTGCGCTACTCACTAAGACTAAAGACTTTGAAAAGTCCGTTCTCAGATAAACACAGCTGATGGCTATGTGATTATTTGGTTCTCCCAAGGCACAGGAAGAAATTAGGGTGGAGAGGTGAGGTAAAATATATTGACAAATGCAAAAAGTGACATCTGATGAGTGAGAATACAGACAGGAAAAAATTTAAAAAGAAATACATATATATATATAAAGGTCATATGCACATACATTAACTAAAAGGTAGAATACCCAAAGCTGTTTAGTATTTATTAATAACTTGCCCTCTAGATGTTCTGCAAGTTATTAAAGACAACTTGAAATAAAAGATCAAGGCATACAGTAGGCATCTCACAAGTCTACCATAAACCAGGCCGTGCAGAAACATTATTAAAATAGGAAGAAGTAGAAGAAAGCAAACACACTAATGATGTAGTCAGTTACTGTGAATGGATATTAATATTACCTTCAGATGTTTTCAAAACCTGACTAAGAAAAACAATGTGAGAAATATAAACCTCAAAATTTTAAAAAAGAAATAATAGTCAACATTTACATTTTCTTATTATTATAAATTGTTTTCATATATTAATTTAGTCAAACCTCAAGAAGTGGTTATGATTATAGTCCCGTTTTCTTTTTTAGTTTTATTTTTTAGAGACCAGTTCTCGCTATGTGGCCCAAGCTGGTCTTCAGCTCCTGGGTTTAAGGGATTCTTCCACCTCAGCCTCCCGAGCAGCTGGGATTACAGAGGCACTAGACAATGTCCCCAGTTTAGCCCCATTTAAAAGATAAGAAAACTGAACCACAGATATCTTAAACAAATTGCCTGAGGTCACTCAGAGGGTAACTGATGGAAACACAGTTCAAACCTGAATAGGCAGCATTGTGAGTTCATAATAATATGAATTCCTTAAGAGGGACAAAGCTTTTCTAAAAGAAGTTTATTAACTGAGTTCTTATATAAAGAACATGCAGAAATATGATGATCACATTTTTAAAATAGGGGTGCCTTTAAAATGTGTACCAGGATTTTTTTTTTTTTTTTTAATGGCCTAAGAACCCAACAATAAAGCCTAACTCCGTGAGGCAATTTCGGTAGCAGGTAAGCTGATTTGTTCAGTCGTCTATCTGACATATTTGACAAGTCACTGATAGGGAACACAAAATGAACAGGATCTTTGATCTCACGAAGCCTGTAGGCCCTTATGGATCAAAACGAAGCAAATGAAAGGACACTGGAGTGTAACAGATGCAAGAATCAATGCAGATGTGTTACACAGGCAATGAAAGAGGAGAGGTACATTTACTCGGGGGTGGGTCAAGACAGGTTTTACTGAAAAGTGATGTATAGCATGCATAATAAAAGGTGAACTGGAATGCAAACAAAATTTAAAAGCAGGAAAAGAGGATCTAAGGAAGTGTATCTAAGGGGATATAAAGTCCTTAAGAACTAGAAAACTATGTGTTTAGAGGCCTCAAGTTAGTGAAGTTTGGGTACCTAATTTTCTTCTATTTTAATTCTATTTCAGTAGAAACTTAAACTTTCATCAAAGCCATATGGTGTGATTGCGAAAAGTACAGGTTCTTCAACCATTCTCTAAACCTACTCCTTCAGAGTCCCTTGCAGTGGAGCCTACAGAACCGCCTTATTAACACCCTTTATGGGTGGCTTTATGTGCAGGGACATTTGAGCATAATAGAGATCAATTTAGTTGAGAATGTTTTTGAGGTTTTACCAGACTCTCACTTCAATCAAAGATCATCTCTTCTGTGGAATGCTGTATTAGATGTAGGGTAACATTGCCTCAACATTGCACCTGGAGAATTCAGTTAACACCAAAATATGTATGCATGTTATTGAACAAATTGGCCTGTAAGTGCAATTTTAAATAATGATTATTTGCGATTATAAATTGGAGAACATCTGTAAAAACAAAACCAATAGTTTTAACATTGTATAGTTAATGGTATGCTGTTCTTTATGATAGTTATTAGATAGTATGGTCAGTTGAGTCTAAAGTTGTCTCCTCTGTTCTGAGAACAAAGTCTCATCATTGGAGACATGTACTATCACGATATGCATGTGGTTGTTCCTATGTTTTACTTGATCATTCAGCATTATTCTTTACCTGTGGCTGGACACCAGCCTGCCATCAGCTTGTTGAGAGAGCACAAAAGAGAATCAAATTGAATTTTCATTGAGAATGATAGTACACTAGATTTTTTTCTTTTAGAATCTGTTGTACCATGCCACAAAGTTCAAATAGAAAAGAATTATAGATATGTATTTTTATTACCATCAATAATCGTAGTTGGATGAATGTTCAGATAGATCTCCCTAGTTGAAAATACTATGTAATAAAATTCAGGAGCAGAGAAGGGTGACTCTCCACAATTCTACAACATTCTTCCACCTATTCCCCTTCACTCACAATTTTTCTGTATATTAGAAAAGCAGAGTGGCATTGGTGTGCTGCAGTCACTCAAACTGACTCAGGACAGGCAATAATGAAATATTTGACAATTTTGTAGCCGCTTTTTAAACCATTGGTAACTTAAATTTAGCCACAGAGGGAGTAGTTACATCACAAAAATCAGCAGATGTGGCAAAGTACTATTTTTTTTCATTATTATTTTAAGAGCTGGTTTACCAGCACACCACAGCTATAGAATTGAAAAACGGGACTTTAAGTTTGAAGGACATAAGCTTAAATCCTTACTTTGCAATCACAACTTACATTAATTTAGATAACCTTTCTGAACTTCAGTTTAACTTTTCTCTGATAGACATAAAGTTACTTACTTTGATAGAGAATTAAGTTGATATAAAATAACTTTTAGTTAAAGCACTGTATCATTTTTAAACCACACCTAGTATATCATACTGGCCTTGTAAATTGTGGCCCTTGTGTTTTAATATAATAAATATTCTGTTGAAACTGAAATTGAAATTACCATGGCCCTCATTACCAATGCTTTTTCAGATTAGAAAAAGCTAATTCCCTCAAAGGATTCTTTAGAATGTCAGACTCCTCATGCAATTACAAAATAACACAGTCTGAAGAAAAATTATTCAAAGAGAAGTTTCAGTAGAGGCCACAAATTCAAACAACAATGTTATGAAAGAATCAAAGGTGTTTCAAGACACCTCCTTCCACACTGAGAAATCAATTAGCAGCACTATCCAGTAGAACTTTCTGTGATGATGGAAATGTTTTAGACCTGTACTGTTCAATCGGGAAGCCAGCAGCCACAGGTGACTCTTGAGCACTTAAAATGGGACTAGTGAAAATGAGGAAACGGACTTTTTATTTTATTAATTTTTTAATTAATAATTTTTTAAAGGTTGATTGCAAAGTAAATAACTGTCTTAGTCTGTGTTTTGCTGTTGTAACAGAATACCACAGACTGGGTAATTTATGAAGAAAAGAAATTTATTGGCCAGGCGCGGTGGCTCAAGCTTGTAATCCCAGCACTTTGGGAGGCCGAGACGGGCGGATCACGAGGTCAGGAGATCGAGACCATCCTGGCTAACATGGTGAAACCCCGTCTCTACTAAAAAATACAAAAAACTAGCCGGGCGTGGTGGCGGACGCCTGTAGTCCCAGCTACTCAGAAGGCTGAGGCAGGAGAATGGCGTGAACCCGGGAGTCGGAGCTTGCAGTGAGCTGAGATCCGGCCACTGCACTCCAGCCTGGGTGACAGAGCGAGACACCATCTCAAAAAAAAAAAAAAAAAAAAAAAAGAAATTTATTTGGCTCATGGTTCTGGAGGCTAGGACATTCAAGAGCATGGCCCTGGCATCTGGTGAATGTCACCCCGTGGCAGAAGGGTGGAAGGCACCCTTCCACAAGATGGAAAGATAAGTTCACCTTGCACTTTTTTTTTTTTTTTTTGAGACGGAGTCTCGCTGTGTAGCCCAGGCTGGAGTGCAGTGGCCGGATCTCAGCTCACTGCAAGCTCCGCCTCCCGGGTTTACGCCATTCTCTCGCCTCAGCCTCCCGAGTAGCTGGGACTACAGGCGCCCGCCATCTCGCCCGGCTAATTTTTTGTATTTTTTTAGTAGAGACGGGGTTTCACCGTGTTAGCCAGGATGGTCTCGATCTCCTGACCTCGTGATCCGCCCGTCTCGGCCTCCCAAAGTGCTGGGATTACAGGCTTGAGCCACCGCGCCCGGCCCACCTTGCACTTTTATTAGCAGCCAACTCCTGTAAGAACCGACCCACTGCATTCATCGGGGTATTAATTTTTTCATGAAGATGGAGCCCTCATAACCTAAACACCTGTTAAAGGCCCCACCTCCCAATACTGTTACATTGGCAATTAAATTTAACATGTGTTTTGGTGGGGACATTCAAACCACAGCAGTAACCAAACATGAATGCTTAATCTTTTCATTTATCCTAAGAAAGTATATCTTCTTTACTCTATGATGTGATGATTGGTTAAGCTGTCCTGTTATTTAAGTTCTTAAATTTTAAAATTTCTTAAACTTAAATTTTTAAGTTCTTAAACTTAAAATTTTAAGAACTTGATAGTACACTGTGGTATTGATTTTTTAAAGTAGAATTTGTGAAAAGTTCATGGATGCATATCGTAGCTCCATACCAGTGGAAAATATGTATGACTAGATATAAAATATTGAATGCAATGTTATGAAAGAATCAAAGGTGTTTCAAGACACCTCCTTCCACACTGAGAAATCAATTAGCAGCACTGTCCAGTAGAACTTTCTGTGATGATGGAAATGTTTTAGACCTGTACTGTTCAATCGGGAAGCCAGCAGCCACAGGTGACTCTTGAGCACTTAAAATGGGACTAGTGAAAATGAGGAAACGGACTTTTTATTTTATTAAAATGTAATGAATTTAAATTTAAACTTATATAGTTATATGTGGCTGGTGGCTACCATACTAAAAGTATAGACGAGACATCTTAAATGTGTTCGTATTCGTGTTTGTGTGTATAGTGATTGTTAGAAAAGATAAATGGAGTAAGCTATACTTGCAGCATTTACTTAAGAGGTGAAAAACCTCCCATATCTCTTCCTCATTTTAAAGCTATGTAAGAGTCATGAATTACATCTCCTGTGGCACCTGATTTTGTTTATATGCTGTAAAATTGAAGAGAAACTACCTTTCAGGCTTGGTAAGGGGCTTACTACATTTAATATCTGTTGTATAATTATGGCCTTAGGTAAACAGATAGTAAACAAATAATATAATGTTCCATTTTCTCAATATTTAAATATTTGTGCCTCTAAAATATGTAATGTAAAATCTATTTAAGAAACTATTTTCAAACTGTCCTGTTTATAACTTACTTTCTTTTTATCATCTAATAAATAGCAGTTATTTCTTCTTCAACTCTAGTCTTTCTGCTCCTTCATATTATTCATAGTAGATACCATTTTTAAACTGAAATGAACAGAATCTATCATAGAATTTTTAGTGTAATAACTCACAGTTTTACTTTTTACACTATCAGTATGCCGAAGATGAGTAAATACCTTTGAAGTTGATTATATCTTTTATATTCACCAAAATGTTGTCATTACACTAAATGATTTGTAACAAGGTGCAAGATACCTAAATAAATGCATTATTTAAAAATCTTGACATCTGTTAAAAAATAGATCATTTTTAAAAAATCAAATGTCAATATGTTATTAATATTAAGAGAAATGAGGTTAGCAAAGCTCTATATATGATGGGTTTTCTCCTTGACATTTAACCCATCATATTAAAAGCTTCTTCAAAGGAAAGAAATATCAGCTTGTCACCTGGAGATTGAAATTGAGCTACTCTAAGACAAACTGCTGTTTCTTCCCTATGATGAAATTCATAGAATGGACAAAAATGTCAGGATAAAAATAGGCCACCTGGGAAAAAAAAAAGCTATCAGAAAAAGAACTATAGCTATTGTTATAATTACAACTAAAAATCATTTAAAAGCCAGTTATTTTTCCCTAGTAGCACATGAAAGAACATTTAACACATTGATTTATATTGTTAAATACTTAGGTGAGAAGAAACTGTGGTAAGACTATCCTTATGGACAGTCTGTGGATTTAATGTTAATAAAAGATGAATCATGGATAACATGGCATTTTAAAGAATGGCAAATATTTTAATTCATAATATACAAAGGACATACCACAAGCTGGCATTTTCAAACTCCAGGATAACAAAAAGGAATATCTATATCAATATTAAATACCATGCAAGATGTTGAGAGGTTGGATGCCAAAATATACATATCTTATTAGGAAAATCCCAAAAAATGCAAGAGTGACAGAACACTAAATAAATCTAATGAGAATTAATAACTTGTATTTCCCCATAATGTAAAAGTTATCTTGACTAAGGACTTAGAAAACATTATTACTCTTAAAAAGCATTCCCCCAAAAAACTGAATACTGTTAAATATCAGCCTTTTCTCCTTCTGTGAAATGGAAGAACATGAATTTAAATACTGTTAGCCACTGGCCACTCCATATTACTAATTCCTCAGTTTTGAATGTTACATGCTAAGAAAACTATTAGCTACTTTTATGGATACTTTATCATGTAAGTTAGATTACATTATTATCTAATGAGATTTTAATCCTTGGGAAGTCAATACAAGAATCAGTCATTTTGGATTTTACCTAACAATTTTAACATCACTTTTTTTAAAAACTCATTTTTAATTATTTAGGAAAATATTATATGGGATACTTAACTTTATTCTACACTGCTTTTCCAATCAATATTTCTCCAATAGGCAAATAATGCAAAGAGAGAAGTTCAAATGAAGTATGGGCCTAAATCCAGTCTGACTTTAAGGAAAATAAACAACGTTCAAAGTATAACACACCTGGTAACTGAGATTGGCAAAACAGTCCTTAATTTTATAAATGTGTTGAATCCGAATGTCAACAGAAAAACAGGGAATGTGGGGAGGGAGTGCTTAATGGATTGTTTTGGATTGTACATAAAATATGTTACGGAAAGTCACCAACTCCTCAGAAACAAAGAAATTAAAGTTAGTTTCATGCGGCAAAAATCCTGGCAAGTAATAGAATACAATGGCAGACTTGAAGTTGACAGAAATGTTTTACATATTCATTGTGTATTGAATAGCATTGTTAAAACACACAAAGAAATTGCCTTCTCCATACATTATCAATTCCATATTCAAACATGCCTAATATTTTAAATCTTCACATACAGAAAATTTGAAGAAACAATGCTCAACAGTCTACTGTTTGTAAAGGGATTTCCAAAAACGAGATTGATAGTAGAATAGAATCTGTCTGCATGACCAATTTTCCTATGCATTAAAATAAAATTTTATTTGATTTTTACCTGAGGATATTTGATTTTTACCACAGGTTCAAATAACTGAATTAAACATGTCACATAAATCATAATACACATTCATTATCAGTCTGAAAGTCATCATTTTGTTTTATTTTATTTTATTATATATTTTATCTTACATTTCTCACCTTCCTCCCTGAGTCCTACCTCCATTCCTCTATCGGTGGAATAAATGCTTGATTTCATGTTTTTGGTTATGTTACTTTCAGTATGAGAATTTTTTCTAAAACAACAATAATGTTTTGTGAAGGTACTTATTACTATGCTATCAATCTTTTCTATTTATTTAGTCAACATGAAGTTTTTAAGATCAGACATGTTGATTATGAATACCATTGACATGATTTGGCTCTATGTCCCCACCCAAATCTCACCTTGAATTGTAATAATCTCCAGGTGCCAAGGGTAGGGCCAGGTGGAGATAATTGAATCATGGGGGGGGGGCTATTCCCCCATACTGTTCTCGTGATAATGAGTGAGTTCTCACAAGATCTGATGGTTTTATAAGCATCTGGCACTTCCCCTGCTGGTACATTCTCTCTTTGCCTGCCGCTATCCACGTAAGATGTGACTTGCTCCTCCTTGCCTTATGCCATGATTGTTAGACCTCTCCAGCCATGTGGAACTGTAAGTCCAATTAAACCTCTTTCTTTTGTAAATTTCCCAGTCTCAGGTATGTTTTTATCAGTAGCATGAAAACAGACTAATACAACCATAGTATGTAATCAACACATTTTGCTTTTATTCATTCCCCTAATAATAAATAGCTATGTTGCCTTCAATTACCTATGTCCACAAACATACTCAGGCACATCCCTGCTTGGAATGGGGGCAAGATTTTTCCAGAATAAAATAACAAAGATCACATTGTTGAGTAGTAAGACATAAGCATTTGTAAATCCACCACCATGTAATTTCCTCCAGAAAGCCTGCACCAGTCTATGTTCCCACAGGCTATCGATGACAAGCATCAGTTCTCCATATTCTTATCAACATGGTTTCTTTCCCATTTTGGGACTCCAATAACTGTGAAGTAGTATTTTATTTTATTTTGTGTTTATCTGATTACTAACGTGGTTGCACATCTATACACATAATTTTCAGTCATTTTGTGCCATTTATATCCTTTGTCAATTTCCTTACTAATTTTTTCATCTTTTTGGTTACTTGGAAGACATTTTTGTATAGTTTTAATATTAAACCTTTTGCAAATATCTTCTCCCAATCTGTTGTCCATCTGTTAATATTTTTTGTAATATTCATTGCTGGAAAAATATCCTGAATTTTTATGTTGATAAATCCATGGCAGTTAAATCCATATACATTGTGCTTTTAAGGTTCTGTAATGAAGTCTCCATAGCCCCATTATTTTTTACAATTTTACTATCTGCATTTAAATCATTAATCAATCTGGAGTCCTCCTTTGTATATGCTATGAAATAGAAGGCCAACTTTATTTTTATACTTTTTAAGTCTGTTTTCCCGAAACAATTTATGAACCATTCAACCTTTTGCCATTGGAGATGATACCACTTTCATCTTTATCTAGTTTCCAGATCAAGGGGTCTGTTCTTGAACTCTATTTTATTACATTGATATTTTCACTCTTTATTTCCTATAATATTATTACTTAAGTTTTGTAATACATTTATATATCACTAAGAAGATATCCTGTTTCTTTTTTGTCAGCTGACTTTTTCACAGATATTTTTGTATCTGTATATTTTGTATATATGTATATATGTTCAGTTCCTCAAATGTATTACTGAATCTTTATTGAAATTATATTGAACTTATATGTTTATTTTGGAATAAAAACTTTTATATTGTTAAATAAAGACATAATAGATCTCCACATTTATTTAGGTCTTCTTTAATTTCATTTATTACAATTTTAAAATTTCTACTATAAAGGTTTATAGATTTATTTCCAAGGTTAATTTCTACATACTTTTTAAATTTTGTTGCTATTGTTTTATATTACATTATTTTTCATTTTGGCTGGCATTACTTATTTAAATGAATGCTGAAGAACTGAGAAAGTTGACCTCATGTTTAGCAAACTTTTTCAGTTCTCTTATTAACACTCATTATTTGTTAATTCTACTAGAATTTCATGCAGATGGCATCTCTGTAATCATCAAGTTTTACTGTTTTATTTTTTCTCAAAATTTTCAAAATCCACATTTCTTTTACATGAATTCCAAAGAATTATCCCTAATCTCAAGTGATTGATTGAAACAATTTATAAAGTTGAATTTCTACCATATTGTGTACTTTTTAAATTCTCATAAAATTAAATGGAAACTTCCTTATACCAAAATATAATGTAAATATAAATATTTGATGCATATACATCAAATATCACATTTAAAGATTAACTTTAGACATTATATTTAATTTTATGAGAATCTTAAATCAGGAGCAAAACAAGTGTCCAATTTTAATTATTGGATTTCAATCAAGTTTCATTATATATTTTAATATGAGAATTTAAAAAATACACAATACGGTAGAAATTCAACTTTATAAATTGTTTCAATTTTTAAAATATATAATGAGCTTTATAAAATTCTTATTCAGCATCTATCAAGATATTTATGTGATTTTTACTATTAATGAGTGAATTAGAACATTGAAAACTTTTACAAAGTGAAAATATTCTTCTATTCCTCTATTTATCATAAAGCACCTTTTAATATACTTTTGGATTCAGTAAGCTAAAAATGCTCACATGAAATTATTTCCATTATGTGTATGATGAAGTCCTAGGAAATGTATGTCAACCACTCCCATAGCCTATAGAAAGCTAGACTCGCCTAGCAACATGTGCACACATACGACCTTAGCAGACCACTGGCCTCCAGCTGGTGAAAGAGAGAAGCTGACCTAGGTTGCAGATAGAGGAGGTGATTTATTTTAGGAGAAAGTTGTTGGTCTGCTCTAAGTCTCAATTTCCCCACTGGGAAGAAGTTAGGAGAGTTTTAAGCCTAGAAAAAGGGCGTCCTGGAGCCCTGGATATTTAGGAAAACTGTTACCCAGGGTCTGACAAAGGCCTGTGAAATAAAGGCAAGAGGCCATGGTAATGACAAGAAAGTACTGTGCAGAGAAAGCACAAGCAGCCCTGGAACCAGCTAGAATTCTCTCATCAGCAGGGGCAACAGCATGCAGGTGGTTCTCATCAGCCAGCGAGGGGCTACCTGAAAATAAAAATTTGCCTAAGAAATTTTAAATATGCCAAAGGACCAAGCAACCCCAACAGGAGGCTGGACCACCCATTGTCAAGCGGCTTAGGGAGAGATTATCACCTGCTTCCTGGGAATTGTGATCACATGTTCCAATAGACACCTTCAAAGGACTCAAAAAAGTACTTGTGGCCTAGTGCGGTGGCTCACACCTGTAATCCTATCACTTTAGGAGGCCGAGGCAGGCAGATCATCTGAGGTCAGGAGTTCAAGATGAGCCTGGCCAACATGGCAAAAACTGTCTCACCTAAAAATACAAAATTAGCAGGGCGTGGTGGTGTGCAACTATAAGCCCAGCTACTTGGGAGGCTGAGGCAGGAGAATCGCTTGAACCTGGGAGGAGGAGGTTGCAGTGAGCTAAGATAGCATCACTGCGCTCCAGCCTGGGTGACAAGAGTGAGACTCCGTCTGAAAAATAAAAGTATTTGCATCAAAGAATGAGTAAAGTATACACAGCCTCCAGGGTCAGAGGAAATAAATATAAAGAAGAAAATTTAAATCAATCCCAGGGAAAAAATTTGTCTTAACATTTAGGTAAGTGTGTCAGCATTCAATTTTTTCTATACATACCTATATGTGTGGGTTTTTAAAATTACTATTAGAGAAAATACATATAACAGATATATAGAAAGAATATAGAGAGAACATGCAATATGTCTACAATAAACCTGAGTTTATATTCTTTATGAAGTACAGAATGCCGTATATTTTACCCAGAACTCTTATCATAGGTGTTTTACTTATTAGTATTTTATCTAAAACCTGTTTAACATTTAAATTGACTGAATAAGAGTTGTCAGGTTAAAAGCAGAGAATGACCTTTTTTTTTTCTCACTACTGCTCTTTCTAATTTTGAACTGTTCTTATTTATCCCTGGATGAAATATTAGGCCGATCTGACATTTTTTTCTAGTTACTCTCAGTATGAAGAAGAACTCTCATTTTTCAGGGGTATAAAAGTTCTTTTCTGCCTAATATCTGAGTATCAACCTCTTATCCAATTGAAACCTTTTCTCATCGTCTTCTCCCCAGTCTCAAACAACTGGCAACAGACAGCCAAATTCTTATTTCCTCTCCCACAGATTCCTTGGCGACCTTCTGTGGCTGGGATCTCTCACCTGTAGCTCCTATCCCAGACACAATGCCTTCTCCAAAGCATTAACACACGCCTGCCCCTTTTTCCTGGCAGTCCACCTGATATGGTTTGGCTCTGGGTCCCCACCCAAATATCATCTTAAATTGTACTCCCACAATTCCCGCTTTTCTGGGAGGGACCCGGTGGGAGATGGTTGGATTGTGGGGGCGGGTTCTCCCATGCTGTCCTCATGGTAGTGAGTAAGTCTCGTGAGATCTGCTGGTTTGATAAGGGAAACCCGTTTCTCTTGGCTCTCGTTCTCTCTCTTTGCCCCACGCGGACTCTTCTGTTAGTACAATTTCCCAGGTGGGTGCTTTTGGTAGCGTCCTGTTCAAAATCAAGTCCCTCAAGTCCAGCTCTTTTCTGTTTATGTGTTCTAGGTCTGGCCCAGGGTGTCTTCGCCCCAACATCAGTGGGTGGGTAGCAGTATCCCACTCTAGCCATCTCTCCTCTTACTCTGCCAGCAATGATAAACCCTTGGGACTTTTTTATACCAGAGTCAGGTGCCAACCCGGTGTCTACAGAAGCAGGAAGCATACATATCAAGATTCCTAAGTGCTTTTCCAAAAGCCCTCCTCACATGGCTTCAAAAGAAATACTCCACTTTCCCAAAACTCTTTGTCCAGGGAAATTCCCATTTTTAAAATGTCTTCTAATGAATTCATTCGTTTTTATATAAATACATCATATATAAAATGCATCTAAGAATTATTAAAGGTGTATGATGGTCTAGTGGTGCAGAGTTTTAGGACATGCCTTTTGCAAGTAATTTATGGATGGTCTAAAACTCCATTTGAGAATAAGATAGCACTTGGCCACCACAAAACTTTGCCTCTATTTTGGTGCTTCAGTAAAAACTATAAAAATAAATATTTGTTAAGCTCTTTAGGTGTGATGTTTAAAGTTGTTCAATACATAAATTCATTAAATGTATCACTAATTATTTTCTCCATGCCTTTGTACGGTGGAGGTTGTCTTTATATGCTTTGTACTCATTCTTTTATATAAAAAAGTATATTGTTTATTATGCACCAGTCACTGTACTATGAACTAGAATGGTAGTAGAAGATAAAGCCGAAAGGCCCTATGCTCATGCAATTTACATTCCAGTAAGGGAGGTTGACTTAAATAAGTAAACAAATAAGTAGTTTTCTCTTAGGTAAATACTATAACAAAACTAGATAGACTGATAGGAGTAAGAACTGCATAAAGTATAGTTAGAAAAGCACAGTGCATTGACATTTAAGCTGTTGTTTTTAAAAAGTGACAGAGGCCAGGTGTGGTGGCTCATGCCAGTAATCCCAGCACTTTGGGAGGTGAGGCAGAGGCGGGCAGATCATGAGGTCAGGAGATCGAGATCATCTGGCTAACCCGGCGAAACCCCGTATCTACTAAAAATAAAAAAAATTAGCCGAGCATGGTGGCACCTGCCTGTTGTCCCAGCTACTAGGGAGGCTGAGGCAGGAGAATCGCTTGAACCCAGGAGGTGGACGTTGCAGTGAGCCGAGATCACACCACTGCACTCCACTTGGGCAACAGAGTGAGACTTAGCTCAAAAAAAAAAAAAAAAGGGACAGAATGAGGCACGTATATACTATGGATAAAGCATTCTAGACAAAAGAAAAGCTAATGCAAGAGCTCTGCAAAGAGGCATGTTGTCTTGTTCAAGGAACAGAGGACTGCCAATGTACTTTTGATTATAAATGACAAATCTAGAGGTAAAGCTTCTAAGTCACAATCTCCTTTTTCTTATGATCCATGTTCTTGATTGATAAAAGTCACATCTCAATCTGCAGCTGGAGGGCAAGATAACAAACACTCTTTTTAGGACTTTTTTGTTGTTGTTGTCAGCCAGCATTTATTTAATGAAGTTTCGCTAGAAGTAGGCAAGACTGCCACCTTCTCAATTGTCCATCTCTAGAAAACTCTGAAACAATTAGAATGCATCCAGGGAAAAAGAATTATGTAAGTTACCAGGTTTAAGGATGAAATTTTCTAGACTCTTGCCCATTGAGGTAGGAGGCAGTACTCGACTCTGGAGCAGGGACTTGGAAACTGAACTGGATTGAGGACTAGTTAAAAGTTCCGGGGCATCCGGGGCAAAAGCAACAGTACATAAGATATGCCCACCAGTGTGCTACATCAGTTTACCATTGCCACGGCAACACCCGGAAGTTACCATCCCTTTCCATGGCAATGACCCAACGACTTGGAAGTTACCATCCTTTTCCTAGAAATTTCTGCATCATCCCACCTTAATTTGCATGTAGTTAAAAGTGGGCATAAATATGACTGCAGAACTGCCTCTTGGCTGCTACTCTGAGCTCACTGTCTATGGGGTGGCCCTGCTCCACAAGGAGAATTACCTCTGCTGCTGCTATACGCTGCTGCTTCAATAAAAGTTGCTGTCTACCACCACTGGCTCCCCCTTAAATTCTTTCCTGGGTGAAGCCAAGAACCCTCCTGGGCTAAACCCCAGTTTGGGGGGTCACCTGCCCTGCATTGCTGTCAAGTTACTCAAATGCAAATGACTATATTTAAGTAAGAGATTAAACCATAGACTTTAGATTGTCTTTGATTATTAGCACTTTAATTTTCTCTAGGTGCGTGTGTGTAAACTTCATTCAATATTTATAGTGTCTCATTTTCATCAACAGTTTCTTAGAATATAATTTGTTCAGGTTATAAATAATTTTGGCCCTGCGTGAGCTCATAGTCACTTGGGGTGAAGAGAAAACAAATTGCAGATCATCGAGTTGCAGAGAGGCTGTGCTAAAAGTGAGGAGAAGATGCCATTGGTGTAATGTGGTAGTCTTAAAGATGGCACCAAATTCTTTTACCTTCCTCCCATGAAGAGGTTCCATTTCCGTCCCCTCTTTACGAATTTGAGCAGGGTTGTGACTGTTTTGACCTGTAGAAAACAGAAGAAGTGATGTTATGTGACTTCCAAGGCAAGATCCTCAGAGGAATAAGGTTTCCATCTGGCTTTCTGGAACCTCTGCTATCTGGATGTTCCCTCTCAGAACACAAGCCCTGGGAGCCAGTGGCTGTACGGTGAGAATGCCAAGCCTCATGGGAAGAGGATGTGTAAGTGGTCTGATGAAAGTCCCCGCTGAGCCTGCCAGTCATCCCTAGCCCAAGAACCCAACTTGCAGATGGAGAAACCTGCAGATGACTAAAAAGTGTGAGTCACCTCCAGCCAGTCAAGGCTTTCCAGGGTAGGCCCTGACATGGAGCAGAGAAAACCATGCCTGCAATGTGTCTTTACTCCTGACCCACAGAAAGTCTAAGCATAATAAAATGGTTGACATTTTGTCACTAAGTTTGGGGTGGTTTGTCATGTCACAATAGATAAATGGAATAAAATAGATAGTGATCATATATTTCAGAATTTTTAGATGGCCTTCATTTCAAATACTCAGTAACTTTCAATCCTTCAAGATCCTTTAGATTATCAGATACTGGCCTAAAGCTTTCTTCTGATAAGAGCAGTCCTCAGACCACTTTTTCTGGCTGGGCAAGTTGAGGAAGGCGTCAAAGAGGAGGTAATGTTTGTCAATATTATTGAAAAATTACCAGATTCATTTCATGCATTCATGAAATAAACACCGCTACTCAGGGCCAATACCTAGAAGCCTTTAATGCTTTGAAAAGCACCTAAAAATCATTTCTCAATTGCATATTATTTGATCTTCAGTTTTGTCATCTGCCTGCACTTGGTACAAATTGTGTGTCACTCTAGAGGTAATTTTGCAAGGCAAACCAGTCAGTATTGTGACAGCAGATGATGGAAAAAGGAATGGTGCCTTCTTTTGTCCCTACAAAGAATAAGAGGGAAGGGGAAAGGGGGGCACATGCAAGGATTCTATTGCTTTTTCATCTTTCTGTTATCATTGTCTGTGTCAGCTCCTCAGTGTAGGGGGACCATTTAGTCTTTGCATCTACAAAAAACAGGCCATTTTGTTTCTTTTTGCTAACCTAATTTTTAAAAATCATTTAATTGGGCCCAGAGGCTGTGCAGTGGAAGGATATGGAGTTTGGGAAAAATAAAACCAATGAGTGAACCAGGACATTTTGTGTTCTTTAAGCTTTTAGGAGGACAAGTTCTGAGGACACTGTAACATTATTATTATGATGGATTAGCCGCCAACAGCATGATTTCAGAAAGAAAAGGAAGAAAAAAAGCCAGTTATCATTATACACAAGCAGCTTACT
The DNA here is from genome assembly GCF_009764315.1 of Trachypithecus francoisi. Taxonomy (NCBI): domain Eukaryota; kingdom Metazoa; phylum Chordata; class Mammalia; order Primates; family Cercopithecidae; genus Trachypithecus; species Trachypithecus francoisi. The sequence goes on along the minus strand of NW_022681454.1, from coordinate 171,261,340 downwards.
GTCAGTCCTTGAAAATAAAAATTTGAGATAGAAGACAATGAATGCTATATTCAGGCATCATTAGTCTATTCTCTTTATATAGATTTCATATTAATCTGTTTATTATAAATATGTTTCACATGTCAATTTTCTTCTGAGTATTTCCACTTTATTTTTTCTCTACCCCCAGATTTCTCAGCACCAAACTCTTAGCTACTATCTTTTCTGGCAAATTCAAATCCCAGAAGGTATCTCCTGCCACAATATCACAACTAATTTTCTCCTTTCAATTAAAGGTCATAGTTTGTTTGAAAGAGCAAAAAGAACTGCAAGAAGCATATTGACATTGTGTAAATGAGAGCTGAACATCAAGGAGTGTACAGTTAATGAACAAAAGATCATTGCTTAGTATCTAACTGCAGCATTAAGGCTTCGTATTGAATTCACTGAAAAGGTGATGTGACAGAGGACAAACGGGACTAGGTGAGGGGCTTCACCTTGTTCCGTGGGGGCTCCAACCTCCTCTCTCTATCACTTCCTATGTATTGTTTTATTCTCAGAACTTAAATGTCTATTTGAGGGGGAAAAATGCATTCTTCTGTCTTGTGCAGAGATATATAATAGAGTGCTTATAACATGTGTACTGGTTTATATTATTAAATACAATAACTTGCATTTTTATGCAGTGGGCTAAGAAAAATATATTTAAGAGAAAAGGCCATTCTGAAGCACATTTTTAAGTGTTAGGGCTATTGACTCGAAGACTACATGTTGTAAGTGTGTAAATATTAAATGTGAATATAACTATATTTTATGATTTAATTGCTAATAAGAAAGTAGAATGATAAACATCTAAGAGGAAATGTGTAAAAACTGAATTGCAGGAATGTATTTTTATCTTATGTCAAAGAAAAATTACTGAAGATACTTGTTAAAGATGATAAGGAAGACTTAATTCAAAATGAGCTACCACAGCGGGGGTTGGAGCAGGTGAGAGACACTGGGCTTAATTCCGGATACAATAAGAAAAAAGGATTTATAGCAAAGGAGCAGGGTCAGGGGTTGGTGGATGGACAATTACTAGGAGGTATGGTAATTATTTGTTCAGCTGACCTAAGGAGTTTTGCTGAAGACAGGCCAGGTGATAAAATTCAGAGAGTAGTCAGACCAAGAATTGGGGGTGGAGGGGTGCTTTCATAAATTGACTCAGCACGATTCTTGCTAAAGCTGGACAATGCCGAGATGAACACAGAAGCCCAAAAGTCAGAGCCTAATTGAGAAGAGTTCAGAGGATCCTGAAAAGAGTTTGGTGAAGGAGAGAATCATTGTCACATAACAATGTTTTTAGTTAGATACATACTTTGCAGTTAGTTATGCTGTGTTAATCGAGTTACACGTGAGTGTGAGTGTGTGTACGTGTGCATGTGTAGGTATGTGTTTGTGTTTTCCATAAAGAGGACATAAAATGTATTGTATACTGCAAATTTCAGTACGTACCTTTTCATTGGAATGTCAATTCAGTGTTTGCTAATAGATCACAGATTTATGTTTGTGAAAAAAGAAATACTGGTTAGAAAAGGAAGTTGTTATATTGCTTTCCAAGATGAAACAGTTATAAGGTACATAGAAATCTTATCTTTAATGCAAACTTTATGTTTTAATCCTTCATAAGACTTGACAGCTGCCAGGTATACATCATTACCAGCACTGTAGTAATCAATTAAAATATTTTAGTGTTAAGAGAGATTAATCATTTGTTTAGTCTTTATAATTTATAATAGGGTCTTTATAATATAATAATATAATAAGACCCTTTATAATAGGGTCTTTATAATTTAAAGACCCTAAGTGTATGTTTTAATAACCACTCATGTAAAATTAAAAAAATAGAATTTCTACTGATCCAGTACTAAAGATGCTAATAGATGAATAATGTGTATTAAAGTGCACATTTTAGAAAAAGTGAACATTTCAAAAAGGTTAAAAGAACAATTTTGTTATATCATCTTTCAATGTTCATTTAATTTCTATGGATCATTTTCCTTACCTTTAAAAATTAAGGTTTAAATTAATATGCCTTTATCTTTATGATGCTATTGCTAAAAGTCAATTGCTCACATAAATATTCTTTGTCTAACAATTAGAGACAATCTGTTTAGTAACTAACAAGTTCAATCTTTTGATGAACAAATTAACTTTTTTGAAAATATAGATATAGAGGTAATATACAAATATGTGACATAAGCTTTATCCTAAAAACACTTTAGCATTTACCTCAAGTGGCAAATCTAACACATATGAAAGGATTCCAGACAACATAAAATTAGAACAAATGTGTATTAGATGAGATACAAAAGCTGAGAAAGCTCACAGGCAAAAGAGATCAAGGAGTTTTTGTGGATAAATCTCTCCCCATCTGACAATTCAGGATATTTAATGCTTTCTGTTAACCATCTCATTGTAAATGTATACCTAAATTCTTACTGTTAAGATGTAACTACACTTAGAAATGAAAGTAAGGGAAGTTCATCTTTTTTTCATTTTAAGAAGTGTTCATTGACAAAAATTAAATAATTTCCTCTGAAAAATGTGATTTCACTTACATTTTTTAATGTGCAATTTGCAAAAATAGAGTATTAGTAATAAATGAAACATTCACAAGTTTTGGTGTCACAAAAATCAAAGAGAATAAGGCAAATCTTATTTGTTAGATTTTCACACTCAGATTTAGAAAGTAAATTATTCTAGAGGAAGGGGTTATCCCTGAAAGGTCAAAAAAGATTTCCAAGTCTGAGTAATGCACACTGGTTGAGGAGTGATAAAAGGTTCTTGTTTGTTTGTTTTGAGATGACGTCTCGCTCCGTCACTTAGGCTGGAGAGCAGTGGCATAGTTATTGCAGCCTCCGCCGTCTGGGTTCAAGAGATTCTCCCACCTCAGCCTCCCGAGCAGTAGAGATGGGGTTTCACCATGTTAGCCAGCCTGGTCTTAAACTCCTGGCCTCAAGGGATCCTCCTGCCTTGGCCTCCCAAAGTGCTGGGATTACAGGTGTGAGCCACCACACCTGGCCAATAAAAGGTTCTTTAGACAGAGTTCACATTTTTAATATGGGCCAGCAGTTCCATAATGTGGCCCTTAAAATTTCAAGGCAAGAAAATTTAGATAATAATTCGTTATGTGATCACTTCGAGCAAAAACTCAAAATACAATGTTTAACTTACACAATAATAATAGTGGAACTCTAAGCATCTGAGAGCCTAGCAGGATGAGAGTAGATGGAAAATATATCAGAGAGGACTTTCTACCAATCTTCAAAATTAATCCAGATGAAATCTTACTGTGGAGAAGATAACTTGGGGCAAACAAGGAAAATTATACGAAAAAGATATAATGGATCGGTATTAGTGGGGATTAGACAGATAAAATGGGTAACAGGTGGAAAGAAAACAAGAGGACTTTTCATGGATGATCAAGTGACTTTCCAGTGTTGAACATATAGGACACAATTAATAAATATTCCCTAGCAAATTCTACATTCTAACATGAAGATACCTAATATCCTAGAGGAACAGAGTGCATGGAATATAAATATGAAACAGGGTCTGAAAACAAAGTGGAAAAATGCTAGTTATATACCACATGAGAGGAAAGTTCAATTTTAAAATAGCCATTTAATAAAATATGAATACTACTTAACACTTACAGATATATCTTAAAGAAAAAAAATTTTAGGCTGGGCGTGGTGGCTCAAGCCTGTAATCCCAGCACTTTGGGAGGCCGAGACGGGCGGATCACGAGATCAGGAGATCGAGACCATCCTGGCTAACACGGTGAAACCCTGTCTCTACTAAAAAATACAAAAACCTAGCTGGGCGAGGTGGCGGGCGCCTGTAGTTCCAGCTATTTGGGAGGCTGAGGCAGGAGAAGGGTGTGAACCCGGGAGGCGGAGCTTGCAGTGAGCTGAGATCCGGCCACTGCACTCCAGCCTGGGCGACAGAGCGAGACTCCGTCTCAAAAAAAAAAAAAAAATTTTTTTTAAGAGTTAGATGCATTCATAAAATCAACAGGATACTGTAAAATGTTCACATTTTTTCAATGCCTTTTTAAAAGGAACATAAGAGGCCAATCACGCCTGTAATCCCAGCACTCTGGGAGGTCAAGGCAGGCAGATCACTTGAGGTCAGGAGTTCAAGACCAGCCTAGCCAACATGGTGAAACGCCGTCTGTACTGCAAATACAAAAATTAGCCAGGTGTGGTGGCACATGTCTGTAGTCCCACCTACTTAGGAGGCTGAGGCAGTAGGATCACCTGAACCTGGGAGGCGGAGGTTTCAGTGAGTCGAGATCACACCACTGCCCTCCAGACTAGGTGACAGAGTGAGACTCTGTCTCGAAAAATGAAAAACAAAATAAAACAACAAAAACAGAAGAAACATAAGAAAACATAGATTGCGCAAAATTGTACATCAAATTATACTTTTTTGTCATTTCCCAACATCATCTCAGTAATAATAGTTGGATAACTTTCGCAGTTATGGGTAAATAAGAATTAGATTAAAATTGGAAAAGATAAATCCAGTGAACTATTTATGACCCTTCATAAACCATAAGGCGCTAACAAATTTAGATAAATGAGGGAGGAAAATGATCACACAAGTTCAATAAATTAACTGATAGCATAATTGAAATAAATATTTTGCTGTGAGAATAAATGTTTATTGTACAAGAAAAGCATGTTAGAGAAAAAGACGAAACTGAGTAAACCTCCAAAACAAATAAAATATACTTCTGTATTAATGAAATGGGGTTTTTGATTTGCTTTTGCAGACTTAATAAACATGACAGAGGAAATGACTAGATTTCAGGAAGGAATTATGTTCGGCCACTGAATGCAATGGAACCAACACTGGAAGTGAATAGTTAATATCACTGTTCTTACTAATTCATTCACAAGAAAGGACAGAAAAGCAAAATATCAAAAGAGCACTGGGAATGACTCTACTAATAGTGCAGACCCTTTGGGCAAAAAGAGACTCAGAAGTGTACTTTACTCAAAAAGACCATTAGACTGTAACTTTATTAACTTACAATATAGGACATGGCAATGGGTACCAGGAGGGATTCTCTGAACCCAGAGCAACAAGAGGACATTCTCCGAGCAGAAGACAGGTGGTTTGCTGTCCATTACCCAACTGCTTTATCTCCAAAGGGGAAAAAATAATAACCTCTACAGTTTTCTGTGTTCACATTAAAATAAAGCATACACAGACCTCAAATTTACTACACTTGCCAAAGAACCATGGATATGTATTTCTTTCACATTTAAATTTTAACCAGATGTAAATAATGCAAAACACATTTTTAAAAAATTTTTAATAATTTTTTAATATAAAACAAGTCATTGTGGAATTCATATTCTATCTCGTATGAATACACCCGTTAGTGAAAATTTTTTAAAAGATATCAATTTGAGTACATTTTCTATAAATTTAATGTATCATGATATACTATAAATTATATACTTAGTGCTGTAGTAAAAGTCATTTGCAATGGCCCTAGAGAAAAGAACTAGAAATAATATTGCAAATTTAATTTAACTTGCTTTATTTGAATAAATATTATTTAAGCCAGAAGAAAACTCACTGGAAACATTTAAAAAATCATAAGTTACGTTCTTCATAAAATAGTAATACATTTTCTTTATAAAAGAAAATGTTTGAACCTATTAAATTTAGACAATAGAACAAAGCTTGATCTCAAAGTAAATCAAAGTATAGTAGTAAATATGCCTAATATATGGGTCTGCTAACAAGATAATATATGGTCATTACAATGTATACTTTGCTAAAAGAGGTAATTTGTTCCAATTATTCAAAAAAGTTAAAATTTTTACTATCCAAATAGGATAACATTACTGTTAATGATTACTACATCTTGAAATTTTCTGGAATAGACACATAAAGTGGATCTGAGTACATGAATTGGTAGGGATAAAGGGGTGCTAGTGCCAGAATAGGTTTATTATGCTGTTACTTATACCCTAAGATATTGCAAATAATTGTAGATTTTAAAAAAATATATAGAAAATTACTCTTTAATATTTTTTCAAACAATTCACTTCGCTTTGTAAGGCAAGGAATATCTTCAGGGAAATTTTCAAGTAAGATTAAGCATGGAGACAGACTGCCTCAAAACATTTGCATGTACTTGCAAAAGAGGCATCAATGCAGAGCCTCTGTTACCATTTTCGTTTTAATTACTAGCTAAAGTGCACTTATTTGTAATTATGAAAATCAGCACCCTGAAAGTTATTTTTAAAGATTGTACTCTACAGAGAAATCATTGTTGTTGTTGCATAACTAAAACCTTCATCTCCTATGCAACACCTAGCATTTGAGAATTGGGTTTTGTGACTTTTCTCCTCATTTGGTACACACAGAAATTTACACAATTCAAAAATTAAATAATCTACTTTATCTGTATTTCAATTTTAACAGTTACATACCAGACACAAGGAATCGAGTCAAATACCTGGCTGAAATTAAATATGTTCTCATTTAATATCACACAGGGTAAGTTATAAAAATTTAGTACTCAATTTTAATTGTTTATTTGGACATTTACTGTCACATGGATAAGATTATATGTGAATTTGTTGGGATTTTACTGGGCTTAATACCTGGGTGATGTAATAATATGTACAACAAAGCCCCAAGACACGTGTTTACCTGTGTAACAAACCTTCACATGTACTCCCAAACCTAAAATTTAAACAATTTAAAAACTATCTGAATATCTTACATTATGAGTAAAGCAACCAAAAAGATTGTCTTATTGATATTTGAGTTTTCTTGGAATTAAAATGTAAATGGCATTCCAGGCAATTTTTGAGAGGCAGAATTTTATTTTTCATCCACATCTTAATTTTTTGAACCTCACCAATTGGTATCTTACTGTAACATTTGTTAAGAGGCTGGGATTATGTAAAAATGTTATCTGTATTTGTGTTTTATGCAGCAGTTAAAAATATGCACATATTTTACACACATAAGCCTGATTTGTTTTGAGGTTTTGGCTCTAAAATGCAGAGATGACTGCTACTCTAAGACGTTGAATATATTTTATTTAAAATACAGCACTAAACTTTCAAGTAAACAGTAAGATATACCTTACAATTTGAGAGACAACATTTTATTTTCCTTACACAGAATGCTATAAGCAATGATTTTTGCCAAATGCTATTTGAACATAGCAACATCTACAAAAAAAAAAAACTACTTAGTATTAAGAAATTTGTTTCACTCTTTTTAAATTATATCAATGAAATTCAAGCATCTATACTTGAAGGGAAAAAATCTACAAATTCAAATGTATACACATTCAGAACATGCATTTTGTTATAGTAAATGGACTTTTTAATGATCCATTCAGTGAGAAAAATTTGTTTCTCAGCAGGAATTCCATAGATTTCAAAACTCTCTGAATGCACAATAATAAAATTACTCAAGCTCAGGTACTGCCTTTTTTATTATTTTTAGCATCTGCTATTCTTCCATGAAAGCACATTCATTTGTTCTGTCACCTAATTATCATCATGGCAAGTTATGACAAACCAAATAGATTGGGTAGGGAATCAAAGATAACATGTTTTTTCACAGAAATAATCGTATCTGTTTGCCTTCTTCTCCAGACACCTCTCAGCCATTTTACTATCTCATTCTCTGAAACTCAGATGAAAGTCCAGTTGCATTGATCTGAATCATTCTGAATAAAATCTGCATTTTATGGAAAACTCAGGAATGTGAATATCGAGTATGCCAATAGAACTGACTCTCCAAATTGGGGGATTTTTGAAACTTTATTTTTTATATATATAGTGAAAACACCCCTAAATGTTTAGTTTAAATCCCCTTTGTATTTTGCTTCAGTTATGTTTAAATTAGAAAAATGCAACACAATAGAGCAGATTCACCTGCTTTAGCAAACGTGACCAGGATTGTGGTTCAGTTCATTTTAAGTTATTACCATGACAACTGTCTTTCTCACACAAATTAATGAATAACCTTATCAAATGAATTTAAGAAACATCACTGTGATTTGAGTTGGGAAGTTTAGTACCAGTGCACTTTATAACAGTCTAAAAAGTGGGTGTAATTTGTTAAAGACTACCATTAACATCCCGACTTTGAAAGCTTAAATTTAGTTATTCAGATTAATCAGAAACTCTCATTTATCAATGAAAAATATTCCTGAAATGTTAAACAACAGTACTTTAATGTATTGTTTTTATAATTATGTAAATCATCTTTGGCAAAAGTTGATGTGTATATTTTTTATATATAGGACTCTCAGACTACTTAGACTCTGGAAATTTCCAGAGCAAAATCAAATCAGGAGTTTCATGGAACCTGCCTCAAGACAGCACTTCACTCTGCATTACACACTGCTGTAAGTCATTTAAACATGGTTCAGTCTACAAACGTTTATTGACTGCCATTTGGGTGCCTGTCATTGTGCTAAAATGCCAAGAACATGGAAAAGATATTCCATACCTCAAAGAGCTACCGAGCTACAATCCAGTGGCGAACCCAGCCAAGCAAATCAGTCCCATTTTATTACCGTTGTAAGGGAATATGCTGGATGCAGTGGGAGTAACGAGGAAGAACACACAGCCCAACCTGAAGTGGGGCAGGGAGGGCTTGTCATAGAGGCTAGCACCTCCGCTGTCCTTGGTGGCTAAGATGAAGTAAGGTAGTCTGAGAAGACGAAAAGTTCTGTTGTTGTTGTTCATTTGTTCTGAGGTAACAGTAACCGCATGAACAGAAAGATGACAAGCCTGCAACACAGTCCATATGGCTGGCTCACAATTTGGTGATTTCCATTCATCAAGGCAACAGATGCTTATTTTAATAATTTAGTAGTTTCTATACGTTGTCTATGTTCTTCATTTCTAGATGTGTAAATTTATAAAGCAAAAAAAAACTACCAACATCAATTGATGTTAATATTTCTGTTCATCGTTTTTTCAAGGTAGCTACATAAATTTTATTAAATTGGAGTCATTGGATGCATGTAATTTGATACCCGGTTTTCAACTTAATATTGCAAACATTTTCACATGTCATTCAATATTTTAAGTTATCTTTAAAAATTGTTTATCAGCAACTGCAAAATATGCCATCATCAAAATGTACCAAAGTATATTTAATTGTGGCCTTCATTTTGGCATTTAGTGATTTATATATTTTTTAAGAACTATGAAAAATCAATATACATACATGTATAATATCTCTGATTATCTTTTAACATAGATTTTGAGAACTAGGATTATGGGGGAAAGAATACATTTTTAGAGATTTTCATATGCATTCTCAAACTGCTTTCCAGGAAGAATACATTCTTACCAATAGTATATGAGTGGTTTCATTGTCTTTAAGTATCTCTTATCATACCTATATGTTTATTAGCTGGATAACTAACTGTTTTATCTTGGTCTAACTTTGCATTTTGAATATCAAAATAAACATGAAGGTTTTTGTTCACATTATATGTAGTAATAATTCTTATTAAGCCACTATGACAGCATGAGCTCATGGGTAACCTGAAAACTTAGAAAGAAAAAGTCTGTTTTTTTCAAAATGAGAGACCTTTAAGACGATAGCTTTTGTCAGTAACTGAGATTCTTTGAATCACTCATTATCAAATGACTGGCCATGTGCTATATTAATAAAGAAATACATAGCAGAAGTAAAACTGAAGTTACAGAATATCAAATTCACATTTACTCCTTGACTTTCTCATTCACACTTTTTTCATTATACTACAAATTGAGATTACGTAATATTGAACTTCCTTTAGAATTCAGAATATTTCTGTACATCTCATGCTTCAGCATAACCTAAAATGGGACAAGTTCTCTTAGCAGATTTTTTTTCAAGTCCAAAAGAAGAACTTTGAATAAAGTCTCAAACTCCAGGGTTCATCTCCTTGACCAACCAGTAACCAACAGTATTTCCAAGTAAGGCTACAACCATGCAGTAGATTCAGAAATGGCATCAACAATGTTTAATGTCAAAATGCAGTCAAAGCCAACATTTGCTATAACTGGGAAAACCATGATATAGGTGCCTTTGTTTGCTGTAGATATGAACAACATGAATTTACTTTGAAGAGATTCTTAGGGAGGTTGCAGAACTCTGGAGTTCTAGAGAATACAAATATCTGATTTAATGTTTGAAGATTTTATAAAACATACATGTATAAAAATTGAAGATTCTATAAAACAAATATATATATGTGAAGATTCTATAAAACAAATATACATATACATGAAGATTCCACAAAACATGTATACCACCATTTGAATTTTATATTCCTGAGGATAACTTTAGCTTCTGCAAGAGACAGACTTCACAGTTTCCATGGCTTAAAACAACATAGATGTATTTCTTGTCCATCTGAAATCGGATACAAATCCTGTTTCATGTTGCTACTCTGCCACCAGGAATGCATGCCTCCCAAGTCACAGGAGAAGAGAGTGATGGCGGAGACACACCTGCTGGCTTCACTTCTGCTGAATGTGATGTCATTTCTGCTCATAGTTCATTAATCAGAACAAGATGGAAGGCTAGAGAATGCAAAGAAATAGAGGGAAACATTGGTTTCTGCCATGTATCTCAACTAAAGGCTATGCAATTTAAAAATTTGTAATATGTAGAAGAACTAAGGTTAGATCTCTGCCACAAAATGCTTACTAGATGAGTCCTCAATCTTATACTCGAGATTTTGTGAAACATAAAAAGTTTAAGACATAATTCCTACCCATGAAAATCCTAAAATGTATAATATAGTTAAGGAGTCAATGCAAAATGTATCAAGATTTAAGAACTATTTCTTTTTTTTGCAGCACAGAAACAGAAACATTTACTATTAAAGAAGGAGATATATGAATAATTACAGTGGGCTTCACAAAAAAGTTGTGTGAGTTAGTCTCTCAAGGACAGGATGGTGAGATTAACATAGGAGTGGGGAAAATAAAGTACATTCGAGGCAAGATGATGGGCTCCAGGGAAAGCAAAGGCAAGAAGAGCTATGACAGCGTCAGAGAACCTGAAGGAAATAGGCCTAATTAGATAGAGAGTACATTTTGAGAAATTGTGGGAAACAAAATTAAATACATGGAGCAGAGAATCTTGTAAACCACACAGAAGAACTTAGAATTGGTACAGCACAAAACTGGGAAACATGTGAAGTTCTTGAGCAAAAGCCTGAGATTTCCTGTTTAAGAATTATACTGCACTTATCTCCACGAGGACATGAAGTGGCATACACAGTACAGTATGACGCACAATTAGGCATCAGGGAATAAAACCAAGCATTGTCTGCTTGACGAATTTAATGGACTTCATGAATTTAATGAAACGGGAGGAAGAGATGGTGGGCTACACACTACTTGAAACAGCTGGATGCTGATTACTTGACTGTGCCGAATTTCACTCTTCATTTTCTTACTTAAAACAAAAAGGAAAATAGATTAGGTTAAATAATTTTCACTGGTTGGACCAAAAAAAAAAAAAAAAAAAAATTCCACAAGACCCTCACTCACATAGGTCATGATAGGAGCAGTGTTTGAGGAAGATTTGTCTGGCCTCAGTCTGAAAGGTGAGTTGGAGCAACTGGGCAGGAGAGGTGGAGGGAGCAAAGACATAGTGAGAGCCCCTGCACCACACTGGCCAACATAAACCCAAAACACTAAAGTAGTAGGGGGTGGGTGGTGGTAAACCCGCTGTGGTAGGAACTATCTTTTGTGAGTGTCTCACTGAAGTCCCGAAATATTCTCTGAGAAATAAGTGTTACTAAAGGAAGTTGAAGTTGTTCTAGAGTCTTCACAAAGAAAGACATCACTGCAACCAAAACCTGAAGCCATTTACTAAGCATGCCAAATGTAGAGTCCCTTTACATTCTGTCAGTGAGCATAACATGAATGTTGCTAAAACTTCACATGTGCTAACAATGATTATTTAGACAAGGAGATCATGTACATAAATAACTTACCATGACTAATGGTTGCTTGGGGAACACCCAAACTTCATTCAGAAAATCTCACAATCTTAAAGCCCTAAAGAAATGTTTAGAGATCATTGATAGAGACTTCTACTCACAAAATGTCACATCTAAATCATTATAATGACTTCTATTTTAGAGTCTTTTGGAACAGAAGATGACATACTCTCTAATCGATAGGTGGCTATAGACACTGTAAAACATATCTATTTGCAGATTGCTATTTTTATAGAGAAAGATAAGTAAAAGTATACTCCCAATACGACAGAACAAAGAAACCAATACAAAAAGTTTAAAAATACAATAACAACTTTATTAAAATTTGAAAACAATTAAGTGAAACAAATGAAAGTAAAATAATCCATTTTTAACACTCCCTTCAAGCTTACCATGCCCCTTTTTCAAATGCCTACAACATTGTTATGGTGTTCTTGTGTGGCCACCACAAAAGTTGTTTTACAAAAGCATGCTATCAACAAATACACATGATTTTATTAATTGGGAATAATAACAATTGGCTTTATTTCATTTAATGCCATCTCCCAGGTACTATATGGAAAGTCAAATTTCAAAATCTCTTCAACTAAGAAAATATGAACTACAAATTAATTACAATGAAATATCATGACAGTAAATTATCACTCTCAGCTATTTTCACTACTTTTCATTATACATATTAATTGATGTTGTTCATTCACAGTTATTTATTGATTTTTTTCATCATAATATAGATTATACCATTTTCTTGCTTGGATCAACATGTAACAGTCCTTAGAGACACTGAATGCTAAACTATGGATCTCAGAACATATTAAATATATTATTATGTATTTAATAATTGTTTGGGACTACTTTGAAAGAGATGGTAGTAACCAGGTCATTCTAACATCTATAGGATGTGCTACATCAATGCAGAATGGTTTTATAGCCTTGCCAAGGTCATGAAATACCACTCTACAATGAAAATAAAGTAAGTCCAATGAAATATGAAAGTTATGAGACTGAAAGTCATGTTTTCTTTCAATCAAATAATAAGCTCTCACATTCTTTTGAGAATCTTCAAACAATGGACAGACTGTGATTTTGTCAGATTAAGTTCAAAATAGCACATCGCAAAGTAAGAGCTTTTTTCTTTCTCTCTGTTTGCTTTTTGTTTGTTTGCTTGTTTAGTGTGTTCATCCGTTTTGTTCATTTCTTTAAGATTTTTTAAATTGTTTTAAAAAATATTTTAAAAACAGTGAAAGATGTACTAGCAAAGACTACATACATAAATGTATAAATGGACAGTTTTAAAACATTTTTAATGGAGGCAGTGTAGTCAGTTCAGCAACATGTCGCCTGACATCCTTAAGTACACATTGTCAAACTGACCCATACGGTTCCAAATAACACATCACTGACAATCAACTTCATAAGCATTTAGACATTTTTAAACCATCCATTATTCTTTTGATAATTTTTTATGACTTTTTTGTAAGCATCACTATCTATAATTTTCTAAATGTATACTCCTATTTTCCCTACCTAAAGATTTTGAACGTAAAAGGTCTACTAAAATATTTTAAATAAGCAGATAGTTCATTCAAAAAGAAACATAGGAAGAAAAGCTCAAAACAAATAAGACTTTCAGTTCTTTAATTTAATTTAATTTTATTTTATTTTTGAGACAGAGTCTTGCTGTTGTCGGCCTGAGCTGTAGTGCAATGGCATGATCTCAGCTCCCTGCAACCTCTGCCTCCCAGATTCCAGCATTCTCCTGCCTCAGCCTCCCAAGTAGCTGGGATTACAGGTGCCCACCATCACGCCCAGCTAATTTTTGTATTTTTAGTAGGGATGGGGTTTTACCATGTTGGCCAGGCTGGTCTTGAACTCCTGACGTCAGGTGATCCACCCGCCTTGCCCTCCCAGAGTGCTGGGATTACAGGTGTGAGCCACTGCGCCTGGCCTCAGTTCCTAATTTATGAACTGATGAAGTCTGAAATGCTATAACTTCATATCATTTTAATTTTTAGCAACCCATCTAAACTGAAAAGACTATATCGATATTTCCATGATTTACTAACAGCCAAAAATCATATCACTTTTGATCCTGAAAAAAATTCAAGAGGCCTTGGGATATTGACACAGGAAAAAAAAAATTGTAACTAACTTCAAAGTTGTCAAAATTTCTTATACTCCTTATCTCAGTGCTCTAAGAATGCCATAATAAATCGTTTTTTAATGTCTTTTTATGAGTTTTTCTAGTGAAGACCGGAAAACCTGCTACACAAATTATAAAAGAGTTATCACACTAATAAATCAGTTTTGTTAGGAGTAAAGTTCAGTTCTTGAAAGGTAAGTTAAAGAAGTCCCTTCCAGTGAGAGGCAATTTGCCAATACCCATAAAAACACAAACTCTTTCCTTCAAGGATTTACACACGAATTTAATTATAAAACCCATTTTTCACCTAGGTATTTGTTTAACATGCTGTAAGTGAATGTGTATGGACATGTATTGACAACCAATATATAACGTTGATTTATGTGTAATATTTATATGTGTATGCATATGAATATATAATTGGTCATATTTAAATTTTAAATCCTTAATAGGTAGAGACTACATAATGCATATTGTAAGTATTTAATATGTGTGTGATAGAGAAACGAGTAAGTCAGAGGGATGGCTGAGACCATCTGATACTAACCTCTGATACTAACCTCTGATACTAACCTCTGATACTCAAATAGGTAGAGCATAAATATTTTCCCACCTGTGTATTTCCAAAGGAACCTTTATTTCTACTAACTCTCGTTTCATGAATTCTACTTCATCTTTGTAAAATATATAGTTGGCCTAATATAGATGTATATTTTTTAAACTTGTAAGTATTACAACCCCATAGAAATCATTATAACCATCTAATATTTTTTCTAAGAATAGAGCCTACTGTATTTTATATTTTAATAAAACATATTTTTCAGCTTTTCTCTCTGCTAGTCCTTATCCCCATAATGCCTAATAAAAACCAGCATTTAGATGCAGATTGTACATTATGCAGAGGATAACAGATGAGCTTATCAGCTGTTTTACAATAACAAGGATAAATTTATTGATAAAACTGTACAACATGAACTAACCTGACTCTTGTCAGTAACGTGACAATATCAGTTTTCTGACTAGCTACCTGTTTGTAGCGCTCCTTAAAGTGCAATGAAACAAATGACTTCCGTAACATTAAAACAATGGGCATTGGTTAAAAGGCTCAGAAACTATTTCTTTTCCACAAACTTACAAAAGGCCTCTTTTAAATTTAGTGTTTTAACCTCAAATATATTTTTCTTACAACTTCTTTGGTAATATTTGCACCAAAATGTACTTATTGTGCCATCTTCAGGGCGTTTTTAGGAAACAGCTCCGTGAAGTAAATTAAAAATTACTTTCCTTAGTGGGGTTTTTAAATTATTATTTTAAAGCTGTAGAAGGTTTTTTTAATGTACATTAAGTTTTAAAATATTAATTAAAAATCTATATAAAGCAAAATAATTTAAGCTTTAATGTATGAGAATGTAGACATCAAAATGTATATATGTAAATCTATATACCTATATACATACATTTGTGAAAGTTCTTTACAATTTCCAAAGCACTCACATATTATCTTATTTAGTATTTACAGTATTCCTCTGAGGTGTTACAGCAGAAACTTGTACCTTTTTAAAAATGAGAAAGCTCCCATTTAAAGACATGAATTAGTTTGTTCAAAGTTTCCAAGACTGAATTATAATAGCCAAGATTCAAGACTACATTTTTTACTACAAGTAAAAAGTTATTTCTACTATTATAGTGATATATCTTTAAAATCAATGATGAAAATTATATGTAATTTTTAATTACCTTTGTTCAATAATTGTTAAAACATCTACACTGAAAGTTGGAATAATTCCTGGATATGGTGATTATAGATCAGAAAATCAGACATTTATATATGTAGCTCAATTCTTTTATCATTTCTGAACTTTATTTAACTAAGAAATCTATAGTGAAACAACATATCCGACCAGTGGGAAATTATGGTAGAATGACACAAATCAATCCACAGATGAATACAATACAAATGAATTGTCCATGTGACAGAACTAGACTATATAGTAAATCTGCTGTCCTTAGACCACTAAGAAGTCCTAAAGAAAACCAAGACGATTCTTTAGCGTCATCTGGGGTAACTATCTATTCTGATTTGCCTGAGACCGTAGAAATTACCAGTAGAGCACCTTTTCACGTTCTAATGTGTACCATTTGAACAACAAATTAACAGATCAGTTTTATTTGATCCAATGGTACTAATAACAACCTGAACTTAGAATGTAAAATAAGTATGACAGCTGTAATGAAAGGATTCACCTCCTTAGAAATACATTCATTTTACATGCATCTGGAAAACACATTAGAAGATGTAGGTTCCAATTATAGTTTTGTGTTTTACCAAGCTGGGGAATTTATGGTATCTATCTCTAACAGAAACTCTCCGAGCTTCTGTTTCCTTATACGAGGATGATAATACCTTTTCCTCAAGGTTTTCGTTAAGTACTAAAATAACCTTGTGAAATCGACTAGAACTATGCCTAGCAGCCAGGACTTTATAAGAGAATGTTCTATAGAAGTACAATAGAAACGGGGGAAATCAAAGCCCTCAGACCTCCTCCTGCTGGCCAAGAGACGTCTGGTGCGCTTTCAGGGAGATATCATACCCTACGAAGCTGCTCCTGGTGTTTATTTTAAGTAGACTAATTTGCCTTTGCATAAAAATGAATGGTAGATGAGGAAAACATGAGATCTGCATATACAGATTATTAATCTGCAAGTCTCTTAAATTCAGAGATATGTCCTGGACATGAAAAATATCCAACTGGTACTTTTATTGAGGGAATTTTGAGTGACAAGGAAGGAATTACCTTAACATGAAGAGATTTTTATAACTTGGTCAAATTCATCTATTATTTAAGATTAACAATTCTCAAAAAATAAACCGACAGAATATGGCCCTCTCTGGTATGGAAGAATGCCGAAAACTCCACTGGATGCTAATTGACTTTGGGAATTCCTGATTCATGAACTTCTCTAGTGAGAATACCTTTTCCTAGAACTGAAGCTCCTAAATTTGAGGTTACAAGCCCAGTTTGAAAGCTTGATAGCAGCTATGATTCTGTGTCCCTAAAAATAATCCACAGTCATATGTCATCTAGTGAAAGGGATATGATCTGAGAAATGCCTCGTTAGACACTTCATGGTTGTGCAGACATCATACAGGGTACTTACATCAACCTAGGTGGTATAAGAGCCTACTACACCCCAGGGCTGTTTGGTCTAGCCTATTGTTTCTAGGCTACACGTCCATACAGCGCATCACTGAATACTGTAGGCAATTGAAACACAATGGCCGTATGTGTACTTAAACATCACTAAATATAGAAAAGGTATAGTATAAATACAAGATTCTCATCTTTTGGGACTACCCTCATACATGTGGTTCATCGGTGCTGGAAACACAAGTTATGCAGCAAGTGACTGTATATATAAAGAAATAAACAAAATATATGTATACATACTATATATACACATATAGGTGCACACATATGCATATGTACATATATAGTCTGTAAGTCCATATATAAAACATACATAAGCACAAATATCTGTACAATTTCAAGAGGTTTATGAAACTCTAAAGCCCATATCATAGGTTGTTCGTTAAGAATCCCTAACCTAGAATAATGGCACTCTCTTTGTTGATTCTATAATAATGTATATTATAGATATTAAATGATAAGGAATTACTACTTAATGAAGTAATACTTAACCTTACTGAGTATTCTGATACATCTTACTCTGTTCCATACTGTTCTGTTCCATTTTATTATATTCTATACTATGCTGTTCTGGTTTTTAAAAAACAAATAAAGCTAGTTTAATCAACTACTGTATACCGATTTCAAATTTCACGCTCCAAGATTGGCTATTACTGCTCTAGAGTATGACAGCAGCTGCTTCAGGACTTGTACTACAGAAGGCAAGATAATGCCAGCTGTTAGTAACCTAAGGGAGATAGCCCTTAGTGGGGAAAGTGTAGAGAAAAATAGTGCTATAGAAACGGGGGAAATCAAAGCCCTCAGACCTCCTCCTGCTGGCCAAGAGACGTCTGGTGCGCTTTCAGGGAGATATCATACCCTACGAAGCTGCTCCTGGTGTTTATTTTAAGTAGACTAATTTGCCTTTGCATAAAAATGAACGGTAGATGAGGAAAACATGAGATCTGCACAATGCTACAGTTCTTTGAAATAAAAGAATCTTGATACCGCTTTTAAGGAAAAGTGGTTCCTTAGCAAAAAAAGGAAATTAAGTAGAAAAAGAAACTGTAATTCAACAGCAAATTTATGCATTTACTTATATTGACCCTGTTTCCACAATGATCTGAGAAGACTTCAAAAGGAATTAAGGATTTTTTCAAATTAATTTGGAATTAAGTGCATTAGTAATCAAACACTTAGAATCATAGAAGAGCTGTTTCAGTGGCAACTCTGGTGTGCACAGGGATAATGGACTGCTGGGTCCAAGATCCTTAGACTCAAATAGCAGGTTCTGACTTTGGTAGAGGCAACCTGTAGTTATTACAGCTATTAACCATCTGAATGAGAAAGACAGTTGGGATCATCTTTGCTGTTGTTGCTGTGAGCAAAAAGAAGACTAATCACATATAAAGGTTAAGCAAGTAATACTTGTAGTTAGATTCATATTTCAATATAGAAACAGACATGGAGAAAACACTGTTCCTGGTGGTTGGAATACATCAGGGAACAGGACAGACAAAAATACCTACCCATGGAACTTGCGAGTTAGAATGGGAAACTGACAATAAACAACACACATGACGTATAAGCAATTCATATGATCTATTAAAAGATGATCAGTGCTATAGAAAAAAATAGAGCAGGGAAAGGAAGATCAGGAAAGCAGGGATGGAGATAGCACGGGTGGCATTTGAGGAATGATGCAGGATTAGAAAAGAACAGCTTAAAACAGATGCAGAGAAAAAAGGCTTTTCAGAAGTTTTGTCACATAGATAATTCAGATCTTTTTGATGTACCTATGTCACCAGTGCAGCTATCCAGGCTTTTTTTTGTGTATGAGTGTGTGCAAATTATAGCTTGTGGTGAGTTTTAAATCAATGAGCTTACTTTGTTTAAAAAAAAACCCTGAATGTCTCAATTTCATCCAAACCCTCCAATAAGCATTATTTTAATGCATCAAATAAAAGATTTGAGTTAAAAAGCAATGTGGGAAAGTTTTATGAATGTTATTTTGGGAAAGAACATTAATACCATTTTCTGATAATCTATGGCATCAAAACATTATGAAACAGAACCACAGTTTATTAAAGGCTACATAACGCTTATTGTTAAGCTCCACGTGTTCCAGCGACAATATCTAGTCACTAGAAAATGGTTTAAATTCATGTCTATAGATAAAACAAATGAGTTTGTACCTAACGCTTTGGGTCAGAAAATGTAATGATAAAGTTTCAACTGCCAGCTGTACTAAAATTATAAAATACTTCTGAAAAATAGTAGATCACTTTTTGAACATTAAAAAATTGGATTAATAACCTATATCATCTGTGTATATTTTTACCAATGTTTTCATTTGATTTATATAAGCAAATAGGACTATTTGAAGTAGCTCAATACTGTAACCTTAAAAAATTAAAGGACACTCTGTGGCATTGCTTACATCCATAATTCTCAAAAATGTTCCTGATGGCCTTTATATTAAAAGGTGCAAGTATATCATATATCATAAATACTGCAGTCAAGGGGAAGAGAAAAGATATAGGAACGAATTTTTCATGTGAAAGTTGAGTTTGAAAGCAGGAAAAAGAAGTAGAGTATGGGGTATGCCTGGGCATCCATATGTGTGTGTACCATCGTACAGATCTATTAATCAAATACGTATCTATTAATCATCGTGCTCATTTTTAAACCGTTTTCATTTGATCTATTATAGCAGACTGGTTTTCTACCACTTAGAGTTCTGGCAGTTGACATGAATATATGTCTGTAAAATCTCTACAACTATACACGATTTTATCTACAATATATCCTTCACTTGGTGGTTGTCCTTGAGAGTTTCTGTTATACTGAAATTCACAGTTGTAGTCTTGAGACCTAAGCTCAGCCCTATTCCCCTGGTTGGTGTTTCTCTCAGAGTTTTAGAATTAAAGTTTCCACGGTTTCATTCAGAGGTTTATGTACTTCCCTGTGCTTCTCCTTGAGTATGAGAAGATGATGTTGTAGGTAGCATACACCAAGTAGGAACTGCATGCCCGTATAAACATCAGCTTTGTGGAAAATCTGTTTTGGTGGCTAGGGCTGAAACAATGATTTTTATTCTCCAAGCCTTGTTTCCTTTTCCTCGATGCAATTACCTGGATTATACTGCCCACACTCACTTACCATTACATAAGGCCATGTAACTGGGTCCCCAGATAAATGTGAGCAGAAGTAATGGTGGCTACATTCACATCTTCCAGCTTCACTCCCTAGTCCCTCATCTATAGACAACTTCAAACCCTAAGAGCCACTAGCTGAACAGAGGTGCCGAGTTTGCTTAATGCATGAAGCTCTGGAACCTCTGCCTGAACTTCACTGTCACCTGAATCATCAGACTGGAATATCCGTGATAAATATATTCTTAACTTGGTGAGCCACAGAAATTTTGGGTTGTTTGTTTCAGCATCAAATATAATTTACTGTGACTCGTACAGATTCTGAGGATTAACCAGAGGAGATTCTGCTGTACTTTTTTAACTTATTTTTCTGAGCCCACTTTCCTCTAGAAAAAGTTGAGATCACTGATATTATTTTATAAACAAGTAACAGAACATGAGGGAAAAGGGTTCAGAGGATGAGGAAGACTCCAGAAAAAGAGACTCACTTCAGATTTTAAAAGATAGATATCATATGTAAATATGTAAATTTAATCCTGAATAAGGCCTTAGAAAACATCTTGTTTTTCCTGGTTTCTTTACAAAAATGAAAATAGATGGGCTTACTAAAATATGTAAAAATAATATACAGCAGCATCTCATCTCATTCCTGGCAAATGTTTGTAACCTTCATTTTGGGGGGATATATTTAGTGGAACTCAAGCCTGCAAAGAATTGGGCAGCCAAAAAAAAAGAGGGATGGAGAAGGAAAGAATTGGGAAGGAGGTGAGAATACTGTGATAATTCTTTGAATTTAAAGGGCATAATCAAAATCCTCATCCATAAGCAGCCTCAGCCATTTGTCCAAGTATTTTATATACATATTATTCTTTTCCAAACATGCCACGGTGGGAAGGAATTGGATGAAGCACTGATATAAAAAAATGATTCCTTGGCAGAGCTGCAGTTAGTACAACATGATCCTTATCTGATTATGAGAAAGAAAGAAGTGCAATCTATTTCCTTGAAACAGAGTTGAGAAACAAGCAGCTTGTGTCTTCCCAACAGTTAATGAATCTCAGTCTTTGAAGCAATGACTTATCAGCAAAGACACAGTGACATTTATGGTTAACAAAAATGCCTATCCACTCAACGTATGTTTTAATCCAGGGATTGGGAAACTATATCCTTTAGGCCAAATCCAGTACCCAGCCTGTTTGTATAAAGAAAGTTTTATTAGAACACATCCTTGGGAGGCTGAGGCGGGTGGATCACGAGGTCATGAGATCGAGACCATCCTGGCTAACACAGTGAAATGCCAACTCTACTAAAAATACAAAAAATTAGCCGAGTGTGGTGGTGGGTCCCTGTAGTCCCAGCTACTCGAGAGGCTGAGGCAGGAGAATTGCTTGAAAACCCGGGAGGTGGAGTTTGCATTGAGCTGAGATCGCGCCACTGCACTCCAGCCTGGGTGACAGAGCCAGACTCTGTCTCAAAAAAGAAAAAAAAAAAAAAGAACACATCCATGTCTATTCATTTAAGCACTGTTGGTGGAAGATTTCTCAGTACTACAGAAAAGTTAGGTAGCTGGGACAGAGATCATATGGCCTGTAAAGCCTAAAATATTTACTATCTGGTCCTTTACAGAAGAAATTTGCCAACCCATTTTAATCCATCAGGATCTAACTCCTCAATTTCATATTTATATATCTAGGTCATTCCAATTTAAACATTAATATTTTGGTCTTTAGTTTCAACACAAAGACTTAAAGATAATATTTGCAAAATTTAATTATTTTACGAACAATCATTATGTGTCAATGAAAAATAAAACAAACAAGAAACTATTTGAACCTCATTAGCAATAAAGAAATACAATTTATAACAGTATGATAACAGGATAATTCTTCACCTATTAGCTACGATTTTTTTAGATTTAATTTTTTAAGGAAAATTTCATAGTACAAAGATTAAACATAGGTTCCTTCTGGGGTTTCAGTGAGTCCCCCAAAGCCCATGTGTTGTAAACTTAATCCACAATGCAATGGAGTTGAGAGACGGAACCTTTAAGGGATGATTAGGTCATGAGGGCTCTCCCCTCTTAAAAGGATTAATGTCATCATTGAGAGACTGGTTTCTTTATAAAAGGATGAGTTCAGACCCCTTCTCTCACTCTTTCAAGTGCCTGCGAGTGCGTTCTCTCTCTCTCTTCCGCCTTCTTGTGCATGTCATCCCTTCTGCCATGTTAGGACACAGCAATAAGGCCCCACAAGATGCCTGCCCCTTGATCTGGGACTTCCCAGCCTCCAGAACTGTAAGCTAAATAAACGTCTGTTCATTAAAAATTACCCAGTCTGTGGTATTCCATTGTAGCAGCACACAATTAAGGTACATCATGATATGCTCTGATATTTCAAAACAAGTCATTTCTACTATATTAAATACTCATGAGATTGATCAAGATTAGCAAACTTTGGTTTGAAGTTATGAAAAAGTAATACACACATTGAAAATAAAATTTGCTGACCATTAGAAACAAGTGTCAGGTTGAGTCATTGATCTCTAGTAAAATCAACACTACTTTTTATTTAACCTGTTTCAACAGCTTTTATGCAAACTAAAAAACGTAGGGTTTCTTAAGACTAAATAATACACTTTGTGAAAATAGTGCTTCAGTTTAATCCCACAAAACAGGTGAGAAAACACACCTGTGTGTTTATTGGTGCTAATCCCTCAGTGAATTTTGTCTTCTGTTCATTTTTGTTTGCTTTGGTTTGGGCTTTTACTTGGTTTAAGCCGTTCTTTTTTAATTATGAAATATTTTAATTCTGTAAAGTCATTGAAGGCTAGATGAACATCTCACCTATCTTTAATTTATAAAGTAAAGTAATACTTTACACACTTCACTTACGCTTTACGCAGTGCCTGGTACAAAAAAGAAACCCAATACATTTTTGTTGAGTAAACGGTGCGATTAACAAATGCTTCAAATAATAAAAATAATTTATTTTACATCTTAATTCAAGATATTTATGAATTTGATAAAGTCCCATTTTAACCTTATAATTTTTAGTGCTGAATATTTTGGAAATATGATATACTTGTGGAAAAAGTGCTAATAATTTACATATTCAAAATTGTCAAGTTAGTTATGCTTAGGTGAATTTTTTAGTCAACTGATTTATAAATTTTACTGGGTTAATGTACATACTACTGGCACAACTTCTCATTCAAATATTCTTCTCCCTGCTTAGATTTAATGTTTTCATGGATCACTTTTGATTATGCAAAAAAAGATCAACTGAATTTGGTAGTTCACTAGACTAAAAAGAAAACAAAGGAACTAGATCGCTTAATATTTTCTACTCTCATTTAAAAATAGTTATCTAAATTTTTAAAACAAAGAAAAATAGGCCAGGTGTGGTGGCTCACACCTGTAATTCCCAGCACTTTAGGAGGCCGAGGTGGGTGGATCACGTGAGGTCGGGAGTTCGAGACCAGCCTGACCACCATGGAGAAACCCCATCTCTACTAAAAATACAAAAAATTAGCCAGGCGTGGTGGTATATGCCTGTAATCTTGAGTAGCTACTCAAGAGACTGAGGTAGGAGAATTGCTTGAACCCAGGGGGCAGAGGTTGCAGTGAGCCGAGATCGCACCATGGCACTCCAGCCTGGGCAACAAGAGTGAAACTCCGTCTCAAAAAAATTAACTAATTAATTTAATACAGAAAAATAAGGCTCCTGAAAAGCAGCAGATATTTCTATGAATAAACTTTTTTATTTTCCCATATTATCAAAATCATAATTTATAAAACAGTAGTAGCATTCAAATTACTTTTTTTATAAGTCTTCAGGTTAGCAATGTATTTTAATTAGGTATTATGTGTATGAGGGTGAATTGAGAGTAGATAACAGATACAATGGAGGAGGGAGAAGCAAGTGCACCCAGCCACCCATCGGCATTGCACTATATTGAATGGATTACATTTATCCTTTTTCCACCCACTAAACAAGAATATGTTTAACATTTACAAATGGGAAACAAAGACATTTTTACAAGTACATCTTGTACTCGAGTTCAAATATTGAAAGACTTTACTGAATTCTCAGTCACTGCTGAATAATTCAAGCTCTGTTATATTCAGATACACTTTCTGTCCCCAAAGAGCATGATCTCTCTGCTTCTCATTGCCTCACAAGAAAATTCTATTAGTAAATGCTAAAGGGAACCCTTTTTAGTTTTGCTGATGTCACACCTGAGTAACAGTCACTTTCTTAATTGTGATATTTGATAAATATGCTTCTTTCCTCCAAAAGAGTCATTAATATAGTAAAAAATGTTTGTACAGAATTGAAATAGATATTAAAAGTTGCTTAAGATCAACTGAAAAATATATTACTTAAAGACATTATAAAAATGCTGATGCAATCCAATTGGAACCTAATTTAACTGAGCTCTTGATTTGAAAAGTAATTTTCTATCATGAGCTGCCATTATTCAAAAACTAATTTTATGTCTTTAAGGAACTTCTCCTACCATTTTCTTTCCTAAGATGTTGATGGCTAGGAAAAGCAGAAATGAACTGTCACTACTACTGAGAACATATTTGTTCAAACAATGTTTTGTTACATCTGAAAAAAAGACTGTAGCTGAAGAGATTTTTATTAACTTCAAAAAGTGTCACTTTTTCCTAACAAAGACACCAGAACCACCAATTAGTTCTTCCAAATATAGTCAATGTGCTACGAGGGAGTTCTGGAAGTATGTAAGCAATGATGATGGTAACTAGTGGGGGAAGTAGTTAGAAAATCTACCTGGGAATACTTATCAGGCAGGTTTCTAACACTGCTGGTTTTGAGTTTGGATAACAAGCCTGACAGGACAAGAGATCATGGTTTATAGACTATTTATTCAGCATGTGATCACTAGCTTTAGCAAAAGAGGGAAAAAAAGCCAAAGAGTTTGAAGTTTAGATAAAGTTTAGAAGAGAAAGTGGGCCAAAGAGCTATTCCTGCTGTCAAAAAAGCCAAGCATGCTGCTAAAACTGTGGCAAAGGCTTAGTATCTGTGGGGCTGGATGGAGGATCTGAAATCCTTTGAACAGCAAATGGCTCTGAGCATTATTCCACATATTTGCTTCCCCAACCGAAAGTTTGGGAAAGATTCATATTAGGCATTTTTCCAACAATGCAATGTTTTTGCAAAGTCAAAGCTATTTGGCAAGCGTGGTTATTTGGGGAAGGAATTTGGAACAACCCTTTATGCTGTATACCTTGTAAATGCTGTTAACAACTGTAAAGAAGAAATGTTCATTTTCCTGAGCATAGCTTAAAAAAGATAAAATAGGACGGGCGCGGTGGCTCAAGCCTGTAATCCCAGCACTTTGGGAGGCCGAGACGGGCGGATCACGAGGTCAGGAGATTGAGACCATCCTGGCTAACACGGTGAAACCCCGTCTCTACTAAAAATACAAAAACTAGCCGGGCGAGGTGATGGCACCTGTAGTCCCAGCTACTCAGGAGGCTGAGGCAGGAGAATGGTGTAAACCCAGGAGGCAGAGCTTGCAGTGAGCTGAGATCCGGCCACTGCACTCCAGTCCGGGCGACAGAGCAAGACTCCGCCTCAAAAAAAGAAAAAAAAAAAAAGATAAAATAAATAAAGGTGGGGGGGGGGGGAGGAGCTCATTCTTCCAAAGGCCTTTGTCAGAAACGAAAAGAAAAAAAAAAAAAACTCTTGAAACACATCTAGTTGAAAAGAATTAATTCAGGTTATTTCTAAAACACTGATCATGAGTTTATAACAATGCTTACATTAACATACTGTTGATTAAACTTGAGTATTTAAAAAGCATTTTACATTATAGAGTCATCTCAAATATGAAATAATCACTGTTTCAACTGTTCTTGTTATAAACTACAGGACCAAGGTTTAAATAATCCCGGCTCTAGCAAAGTAGAACTAAACATCTCACAGAACAGTAATGCAGACATTTGGAATGCCATGTATTCTCCAGCTTTTGTGTTTTTGAACTTTTCAACCATGGTCCCAGTGCTCTATTTTCATAATACACAGGCATGGAAATATTCACTAAGTCACGGCAGCGGTGTTATTAAATGTTCAAAGCATGTATTTCCCCAGATTCCTCTGATGCTGCTGTTCTAAAGGTCATGGTAGTCCCCCAGATGTACAATGTTAGAATGGTCTGCATTCACTTCATATACTAAAATAAAATAAAACTTATAAAAGAATAAAAGACCAAGAGGGTGAAATGTAAGAAATAAACAAATAAACGTCAAGCCTAACCTGTTGTCTGTTTAAGTGCTTACAGTAATCATTAAACTTTCTTAAAACCAATTAACTAGAAAATGACTACTCTCTAGTCACTGGTCAGAAGTGCAATGCCATTCTCAAGCACAAAATAAAACGTACCAGATATAACTAGCTGGTGATTTATACATCACCCACACTTTAAAAATATCCCTGGATACTTCGGAAATATTAGGATGTATCCTAAATACCATTTATAAAAGATGAGGGATATGTATCAAAGTATAAGAACACAGATATGAAACATATCAAGAGTGCCTATATTCATAGAGATGTTCCTGAATTAAATACTGTAAATGAAATTGTCAGTATAAAATTCCCATTATGCTCTAATGTGCTACCATTATTTTTAAACCAACATTTGCTTATTGCTATGAGAAGGTGTATTCACGTATACTGTCCTAAGTCAATGTCTTGGTACACAGTGCATCCTTTCATTCTCTGGCTTTACAGAGCACACAATGCAGTCTCAGCCTAACTTTTCCTCTTTTGTCTGATTTGCAAGTCCATTAATTTGTTCAGAAAATATTTGAACAGCCAAGCATACTTCAGGAATCTCAGAGATCCTTTTTAAGCCATTTGATTAGAATACCAGAGGAAATAAATTACTTAAAACAAATCTAAATGAAAGGTCATAAGAAGAACTGAAACCAGTTTGGGGCAATTGTTGGTTAACTTAAGATTCCTGAGATGGATCCTTACGTTAGCAGAACAATACTGAACTTTAACTCTTTGAGAACCTGATTTGCACCTATCTCCTACAAAAATTCGAAGTGATTTCCATCCTCCAGCCATCTCTCTTGTCTGCTCAAAGTCTGTTGTTACCTGTTGTTACCTCATTGCATTTTCCACTCAACTGAACCATTATTTTCTGAATTTTCTTTACCTGTTTCTGCCTTTCATTTGGTCTTTTGTTGATTACCTTATGTTCCATAATTCTTCAGACTTTATATGATTCATTCAAAGAACTTTGACCCAAGTCTTTTGACATGTTTTCATCCCCAACTCTTCCTGCACATCTTCCACAGTAATAAAAATGTTAGCTGGGCACAGAGAAACAAAGAGTAAGACCATCTTTTCAAGTCTCCTTTGCATTGATGTATAATCACGTGACTATGTTTTGCCCAATAAAATGTAAATCAAATTATTACTTAGCAGTTTTCTGAACCCTTCTGAAAAAACATCTGATGCGTTGTTTCACCATCTCTTCCTCCATACTACTGCCTGGAACCATCTTAAACCACACCATCACGTACAGCTGAGAAACGGCCTAGAAAGAGCTTCAGTCCTCAACAGTGTGAAGGTCTATACTGAGCATGAACCACTCATTTGGGTGAGGGAGACATAAACCTCTCCTTTGTTTTAAGCCATTTTCTCTGGGTCTTTCTGACATGTATAGCTGATGTAATTCTAATGCGTAAGTATTTAGGCGAAGTTTCTGAAGGTGGGTTATTGTGTGTGTTTCCTCATTCACTCTCTGGAGTCTGTTTCTACATTCTTTGCCATTTTCCCATAACTTTCTTGTGCTTCTACAGGAGGATCCTGTGTGACGCATTGACTTTGGACTTTGGCCAACAGAATGAGAGCACATATGCCACTTTCTGCATCCAAGCAGAAGCTTTAAATGTGGTTGCAACGGGCTCAGCAGGGCTCGTATTCCTGGTTCTCTACCACAAGCACTGCATTAGCCACATGGAAGCTCCCCTACCACCTGAGTCTCAGAATGAGAAGATGTACAGAGACAAGCAGGCAAAAATAAGTGTTTGAGGTAAGCCACTGAGATTTTGACTTTTTTTGTTAGCAAAAGCTAATACATAAATTGTATACCAAGTTAAATAAAGAGTGAAATGGAAAACGAAGCTTCACAGACCAGCTTAAATACGGTTGGAAAAATGAGACATGAATATTTACCTTTGGTAAAGCAGTAACAGCATATTGCAGTCATCAAAACTGCGCATGGTGTAACATGAGCTAGAAAATGAAACTTTTTGTAGAAAGACCCAAAATAATCACCAGACCAAGAAAATGGACTTTATGATTTGCTTATGAGCGCAAACACTTTATCCATCCTTAAGCTTCACTTCACAAGTGAGGCTAATTTTCCTTCCTTGCCTTTATGAAAAACTGGTACAAACCGCTATCATTTTCCTTTGTTAGATGACCATTATTTTTAATAGGTCTGTCTGGTCAAAAAATTTAAACAGTCTCCATTTAAAACCAAATTAGCAAAATAGTGACTCCACCCATAAAACGAGGCTAGTATGGAGAGGAGAGAGGATTATGGGTAGCATATCGTTATTAACCTATTGAAACATGCAGTCCACAAATAAAATATAGTACTAATATAGCCTCTCTGTCTAGCATGCAGCCAAAACACACAGGAAAACAGGGATCAAAAAAGTAAATGTGTGTGTGTATTTCCTTGCTGTGGCAGCTGAGAGTCCTAGAAACAATGACACCCAGCAGCAATGAACATAGAAAGTTCCTAGGTCTCTGTTTCTAATACCATCCTGAAACAAAAGGAACAAGGGCTCCTTGGAGAAATGGTGGATTCTAGGCTTGGGGTAGGAAACATAGAAGAGAAGCCTAGAGTATCCTTTAGTGCCATAAAGTAAGGAAGAACTAAAAAAATTAAAACATGTGCATACACACCCCCCCCATACAGTGATGCGGTGTCAAAGGGACACAGTAGCTAAAGCAGAGACAATTCAAGCAACAACATACATAAAGTAGTATAGAATTATATCCCCAAGTATTAAATAAATGTCCATGAGTTTTGAGGTAAGCCACTGAGATTTTGACTTTTTTTGTTTGCAAAAGCTAATACATAAATTGTATACCAAATGAAATTATACTGTTAATTATACTGTTAAAAATGATGAAACAAATAAATAGAAGAGAAGGGATAAATCTTTTATTCAGAAAATGCCAAACAACTTATGGAGATACTTCATCTTCAAGGAGGCAGAACATGACTCCCTATTCCCTAAGTGAGAACTGTGCTAATGACTTTTTTTTTCTAAAGGATACAGTATAGAAAGGGGGAGTAGGCAGAGAAACTTCCCATTGGAGAAAATTGCCACACACTATTCTTAGGTAATCAATGGCAACATCAACAGTGATCACTTCTGTTGATAGCATGTTCCCCTGAGGTAATGTGATGAAAATGGCACATTACCTCTGGTTTTCCTCCCCAAAACATTAGAAACATTTGACAGTCACGACTGAGGGACAATCTATGAAGTACGTGGCCATAACCTTCAAAACTGTGAAAGGCCATTAAAAACAAGAAAAGCATAAGAAATTGTTACATCCAAGAGGATTTTAAGGAGACATGAGAGCTAATATAATCCTGCATCCTGGATGAAATCTTTACACAGAGAAAAGGATGCTAGGTAAACCCAAGGAAATACGAGTAAAACATAAACTTTTAAAATAGTGTATCAATATTGGTCCATTAATTGTAACAAATGTACCATAGCAGTCTAAGATAAACAGAGAAAACTGGGAGTGGGCTATATGTGAATTCTCTGTACTATCTTTATGATTTTTCTATAAATATAAAACTCTCCTAAAATGAAAAGTTTATTTTAAAAAGTAAATGAAGCTTTTGAATTTATCTTAATGGCAATATAATCTTAATATCTCACATTTTCTTGATTAAAATGGGAATTAAAAAAATCTTTTCAGGATACATTTATTTTATTGCCCATCCTACAGTATCAAAGTTACCAAAGTACTAACTACATTAAACTTAGAATGCAATTTCATAATTCCAAAGGTTTTACCATTTAAAAATATCTGGAGGTAATTTAAAAGTCATTACAAATCATATAGATTAAAAGTTATTTAAAAGGAATTAGATTCTTATTCATATGTTAAGCCTTGTTCTATAAATATATGAAGTCTTCTAGAAAAGCTGGCATTGTCTTTTAAATATATGAATAAAATGTGGTAAAATTTATACTGTGACTAAACACAGAAGAAAAATCCAAATGTAACATTTGATCAGAATGGTTCTAACTACAGTGATGAATCACTTAATGTTCCGAAAAGTGCAACATTAGGCAATTTAGTTGTTATTGAGCATCAAGACAACAAAAGTGTACCTACACAAATCTAGGTGGTATAGCCTAGTACACACCTGGGCTGTATGATACAGTCTTTTACTCCTATGCAAGGAGCCTGTACAGCATGTTACTCTACTGAATACTGTAGGCGATTAGAAATAATGGTAATTATTTGTGTCTCTACACATATCTAAACACAGAAAAGGTACAGTAAAAAATGCGGTATAAAAGATTAAAAATGGTACACCTGTAAAGGGCTCTCAGGATGAATGGAACTTGCAGGACTGGAAATTGACCTGAGTGACTCAGTGAATGCGGATGACAGAATGTGAAGATCTGGGATGTTACCATACACCACTGTAGCCTTCGTAAACACTATGTACTTAGGCTTCACTAAGTTTGTGTGATCCAAGTTTTCTTTCTTTAATAATCAATTAGCTTACTGTAACATTTTTACTTTATAAACTTTATGTTTTAACTTTTGACTAGTTTCTCTATATCTTTATTCTACAATTGTTTTTCAATTTTTTTCTTTACTTTTTAAACTTCTTTGTTAAAAACTAAGACACAGGCCGGGCGCGGTGGCTCAAGCCTGTAATCCCAGCACTTTGGGAGGCCGAGACGGGCGGATCACGAGGTCAGGAGATCGAGACCATCCTGGCTAACACGGTGAAACCCCGTCTCTACTAAAAAATACAAAAAACTAGCCGGGCGTGGTGGCGGGCGCCTGTAGTCCCAGCTACTTGGGAGGCTGAGGCAGGAGAATGGCGTAAACCCGGGAGGCGGAGCTTGCAGTGAGCTGAGATCCGGCCACTGCACTCCAGCCTGAGCGACAGAGCGAGACTCCGTCTCAAAAAAAAAAAAAAAACAAACAAAAAAAAACTAAGACACAAATACATATATTGGCCTAGGCATACACAGGGTCAGGATCATCAATATCAGCATCTTCTAGTTCCACATCTTGTCCCACTGCATGGAGCTGCCATCTCCTGTGATAGCAATGCCTTCTTCTGGAATACCTCCTGAAGCACCTGCCTGAAGCTAACTAACAGTATATATATATATATATATATATATAAATGTAATTATATAATATAATATATAATTAATATAATTAGTACTAATTAATACTAATTATTATTGTATATATACACTCTTATATACACTCATATACACAAATATATATACACTGTTATAATTAGTATTAGTACTAATTAATTATATTAATTATATATTATATAAATTATATACACTCTTATAATTAGTATTAATTAGTACTTATTAATGTTCAGTCATGTTATTATACTAATTAACAGTATATATATAAATATATATGTAGGAGTACACTAAAATAATGATAAAAGCATAGTATAGTAAATATATGTCAGTAAAATAGTGATTTATTATCAAATATTATGTGCTGTACAGAATTCTATGTGTAATACTTTCATAAGACTGGGAGCACAGCAGGTGTGTTTACACCAACATCACCACAAACGTGAGTAATGCATTGATTATGATGTCATGAGGCAATAGGAAGTTTTCTGATCCATTATAATCTGGGGTCTGTCATATATGCAGTCCATCATTGACTGAAACGCCATTATGCGGTGCATGAGTGTATTAGGAAGATGGATGGAAATGAAATTTCTAGGTTTTACCATCCTATATCCAGTTTTGTTTCAAAACTCAATCTAAATAAAATATAAAATAAGCATTAAGTATAAATACAACTTAAATTACAATAATGGATCCACTAACTAAATATGTCATAAAGCATTCATGTTAATTCTATCCCTTCTTTGCTTCAAATGCAAACCAAGAAAAGCATCATAGCATGAACTCTCTGAGGAATTACCTTTGCTATAATAGTGTACATTAAGTGATTCTGTTCATTGCACACACACACACACACACACACATTCTCTTTCTAACATATATTAATTTCATTTACAAATGTTACTGTATAACTCACTTTGCTGGGTGTTTTATTGATTTTCTATTTCCTCTTTGAAGCACCTAGCTTACTTTACTTGTTGATGTTTTCATTGATTTTCTATTTCCTTTTGGAAATGAGATAAGAGCTTTTAAAGAGGTCATGCTACTTGGCAAGAATAAGATGTTAAGTTGTGTGGTTTTCTAGGGAATTTCACCATTAAACTTACTACTTTTCTTTCCATAGAAAGTAGCAATTTGTTTTTAACTCCTTATTGTATGTCATTGTACTCTCTGTTTATTTTACTCTTTTTTTTTTTTTTTTTGAGACCGAGTCTCGCTATGTTGCCCAGGCTGGAGTGCAGTGGCGTGATCTCGGCTCACTGCAAGCTCCACCTCCCGGGTTCACGCCATTCTCCCACCTCAGCCTCCTAGTAGCTGGTATTTTACTCTTGAATGTGTTATTATACAAATAACTTTATAAGAAAAATGTGATTCTTGACTGATTTAAATGTATCACCAAGTTAATTCCTACTATAGTGAATTCTCAAAGGTAATAACCTAAATTTCGGAAGGTTATTTCAAGTCTCGTAGGATATACACGATCTTAAAAATTGTGACAACCTAAACAGTACCAGCAGTAATAAATTGCCCAACTTGCACCTCTGAAAGGAAATAATTGCTGAGATAATTCAAGTAACTATCACCTTTATCACCCGAAGTGGGAGTAAAAAAACTTTACAACTTACCAGTATATGGATTTCTGTGTTAATGACTACTTATCTGAGTGAGAAGACAAATTGGGCTTTCAGCTTTTCTAAAAGAATGCAATTTTGCTACCTACATTTTAATTCAACCATCTCAATGTCATATAGCACTAGTCAAACATACTGGAAATATCTGATTTTTTGTATGTTTTTCTTTTTGTTTTTTTAGACAGTCTCACTCCGCCGCCCAGGCTGGAGTGCAGTGGCACAATCTCGGCTCACTACAACTTCTGCTTTTTTGGGCTCAAGCTATTCTCCTGCTTCAGCCACTCCAGTAGCTGGATTACAAGCATGCACCACCATGCCTGGCTAATTTTTGTATTTTCAGTAGAGACAGGGTTTCACCATGTTGGCCAGGCTGGTCTCAAACTCCTGACCTCAAGTGATCCACCCACCTCGGGCTCCCAAAATGCTGGGATTACAGGTGTGAGTCACCACACCTGGCCCTGAGTTTTTAAAAGGAGCTATACAAGAGACATAATAGCCAGTTATTCCTTTAGAATTGCCCTGTCCAAGTCAGTAGCCACCAGATCCATGTAGCTACTGAGCACTTCACATATCACTAGTATCAATTGAGATGTTCTGTAAGTGTAAAATACACACTAGATTACCCAAGAAAAGAATTAACATATTGCATTTATAATTTTTCTGTTTATTATATGTTGAAATAATATTTTGGATGCATTGGGTACATGAAATATATATAATTTTTTTTTGAGACGGAGTCTCACTCTGTCACCAGGCTGGAGTGCAGTGGCGCGATCTCGGCTCACTGC
The DNA here is from genome assembly GCF_009764315.1 of Trachypithecus francoisi. Lineage (NCBI taxonomy): Eukaryota > Metazoa > Chordata > Mammalia > Primates > Cercopithecidae > Trachypithecus > Trachypithecus francoisi. The sequence goes on along the minus strand of NW_022681454.1, from coordinate 171,226,961 downwards.
AACCTCCGCCTCCCATGTTCAAGCAATTTTCCTGCCTCAGCCTCCTGAGTAGCTGGGACTACAGGTGCATGCCACCCACACTCAGCCCAAAATATATTGTGCTTGTTTCTTTGAATTCTTTTTAGTGTGATCACTAGAAAATTCAGAAGTACCTAAGTGTTTTACATTAAACATAATGAGTCTCTAGTATTCTATTCCTAAAACAGATCTTTGGAATACAATGTGTCTAGGCTATCTTATCTTAGATCTCTATAGAAATGGCTTTATCAAATTAAAATTTAGTGCTATGCCCTTGAAATTTATGCGATATGAAAAAATGCTACATTTTGAAATAGACAATTGTAGGCTGTACTATCAAACATCATTATTAAAAGATGTTCCCCAGGAACCTGAAGCCCACAGATATTCTGTCCAAAGAAGAAAGAGCTCTTATGAATGAGCCGTGTTAACTTATCTAAGAATTAGCCTACCTCAGGAGATCTGCCCAGCAATGTTCTTTAATAACTCTTTAAAATTTCCTGGCCATGCGCGGTGGCTCACGCCTATAATTCCCAGCACTCTGGGAGGCCGAGGAGGGTAGAGCATGAGATCAGGAGATCGAGACCATCCTCACTAACACTGTGACACTCCATCTCTACTAAAAAATAGAGAAAATTAGCCAGGCGTGGTGGTGGGTGCCTGTAGTCCCAGCTACTTGGGAGGCTAAGGCAGGAGAATGGTGTGAACCTGGGAGGCAGAGCTTGCAGTGAGCCGAGATCGCGCCTCTGCACTCCAACCTGGGCAACAGAGCAAGACTCCGTCTCAAACAAACAAACAAACAAAAAACAAAACAAAAAAAATCCCATGCTTTGTCGCTTCTCTAGTTGCATTTGTGACTTCTTCATGTTCTTAATGTTATACAAAAACACTAAACCCAAATGTCCTATCAATGACTGAAAACATAAAATTTAAAAATCAAATATGAGCATTCACTTTTATTAGCAAAATAATGAATATCTATAGTGTGAAACTTAATATGGTATATATTAGTAATTCTCAAACACTTGAGAGTCTGGATTCTATCAGAGAAGGGACCATTACTTTAGGAAGGAACTCTGAGTGTATGATAGTTGTCTAGAAAATAAGAGATGAGATGTATATGACTTAAAGGAATATTCAAGACCAATGATTCCAAATAGAGACCTGTTTTGGCAGCTTTTCAGCAGATGGTAAAAGGAACAGATAACAATATTCAGGCATTTAATATGGGACAGAGGAACCAGAGCCTAATTTTGAAGAGGCAGCTGTGACCTAGCAGCAGATGGTCAGCCTGCCTGCAGTTGGCTTAGGGATAGAACAGCAGGAACCAAGCCGCAGGAAGCCAGCAGAGGGATGGAACCAGCAGGAGGGTTGCAGGGTTTCTTTTGTTTGTTTGCTTTTGTTCTATAGCATGAAAGGGGATTTGTTTGTTCCTTCTTTAATTCTGATGGAGGATTTCAAGCTATGTCCCACAAAAATCACTGTGATGGTGGTGGAAGTAGTGTTGCAGTAAGAACACTAAATAAAACCTACAGAATCACTCCAATAAAGGGACGATTGTTTCTTTCTCAGTGTTATATATGTGACCAGCTATATTTTCTGAAATCTAAATTCCATCTTAAATTTCTTGCCACTAAAAGGAAAAGGGGGTTAATATATACTCTGAATCCTGCATATCAGCATCCACATTTGCTATGGATCTCAAGATTAAGAACCAAGACATGCTCTTCAACAGGTCGCGTATTTAAACACGATGTGTTCCATAATGCCACTTCTTACCGACAACACATTTTGAGTTGAGCTGTTAAGGAACCAGTGCCTCTAAAATGAATCTTGCTGGACTGAGGCTCTGAATGATTTTTAAAGGACTAAAAATAGTATACGTTTGAAGTACACTAACATTTCTCCTAACAGTGAAGAAAGGGAAATGTGCTCTCATTCCTTCTGATTCTCTCTCAGTTGCAAACCCAATCAAGTTTCTAACATTAATCCAATGCCTTTTGTACTTTGTGTTTGATTAACATGATATTTTGGGATTTTTTTTTTTCTGCAGTTATTTTATCTTTGTTACAACCATAAGTTCATTCCCCAAAAAGAGGTGTGTGGTGCTGCTATAGTGAACTCGCAAAGGTTCCCTTGTCGCCCTCACAGGGCGTGCGATGAGGTATGGATCGCTTCTTGAGTGCCCGGCTGCTCAAACCTCTGTGGGAGCATACAGACCCGCAGGCTGTGGGGCTCCAACCCCACCGCAGTGTCTAGGAGTGAATGGTTACAGCTGAAGGCTCAGAGGGCGTGTGTTATAGGGTGCTCTTTTAGTTTGCCGTCTATAGGCGGCTTGTGTTAGTCAACTCAGTTAGACCCTTGCCTTATTGCAAAGGACAGAGGGCTTTCCATATCCCAGGTTCTTGCCTTGCTCTATGGGAAGAATCGGATTACACGTGGGCTTGGAGAATGAATGCAAAACTTTTTGTTTGTTTGTTTGAGAGGGAGTTTCGCTCTTTTTGCCCAGGCTGGAGTGCAATGGTGCAATCTCAGCTCACCACAACCTCTGCCTCCTGGGTTCAAGCGATTCTCCTGCCTCAGCCTCCCGAGTAGCTGTAGCTGGGATTACAGGAGTGTGCCACCACACCTGTCTAATTTTTGTATTTTTAGTAGAGACGGGGTTTCACCATGTTGGCCAGGGTAGTTTCAAACTCCTGACCTAAAGTGATCCGCCCGCCAGTGCCTCCCAAAGTGCTGGGATTAAAGGCGTGAGCCACCACGCCCGGCCGATTACAAAGTTTTATCGAGTGGAAGGAGCTCTCTGCAGATGGGGGAGCCAGAAGGGAGATAGTTTTCCTCTGGAGTTGAGATGCTCCATGGTCTGGACTCTCCTCCAACTGCCCCAGCCAAACTCCGCCTCCTCCCGCCGGTGCCTGTCGCGTGCTCTTCCGCTGGCATCCTCTCAACAACCAGCCACTTGTGTCTTCCTCCACAGATGTGATCCTCGCGACCTCCAGCCGCTTGTGTGTCTGCCCGCTAGGGTCTTGAGTTTTTATAGGTTTAGTATGGGGGCGTGGTGGGCCAGGGTGGTCTTGGGAAATGCAACATTTGGGCAGGAAGGCGGGAGTGCCTGTCCTCACCTAGGTCCCTGGGGGTGGAGCCCTAACCAGGGACCACACGCTCCTCTACCCAGCACTTCCCTGCCCCGCTTCCGGTATCAGTGGCAGCGCTACAATATGCTTCTCTGCTGGCACTGATCTGGTTCACTGGCCAATCTGCGGAAAGCAAAGTCATTGTGTCCATGGAGATCTTATTGTAAATTGGACAAACAGTGTTTTAGAGTATAATCATGAAGAAAAAAAAATTTACACTGTAGAAAATGGATGTGAAGGTCGGGCACGGTGGCTCACACCTGTAATCCCAGCACTTTGGGAGGCCGAGGAGGGCGGATCACAAGGTCAGGAGATCCAGACCATCCTGGCTAACACAGTGAAACCCCGTCTTTACTAAAAATACAAAAAACAAAAAAACAAAAAAAAGAAACTTAGCCAGGCGTGGTGGCAGGTGCCTGTAGTCCCAGCTACTTGGGAAGCTGAGGCAGGAGAATGATGTGAACGCAGGAGGCAGAGCTTGGAGTGAGCCAAGATCGCGCCACTGCACTCCAGTCTGGGTGACAGAGCGAGACTCCGTCTTAAAAAAAAAGAAAGAAAGAAAAGAAAAGAAAATGGATGTGAAAAAGTTAAGAATTATTTTTTTGCAAATGATACAGGCTTCCAAGATCAATAACAAGAAAAGAAATAGAAGTTTTGCCTTTTGGCTGACAGGTGAATATACTGCTGTACTTCATCAAAAAATGTCTTACCTTAATGGAATCCAGCATTCCCTAATGGAAAGAGAGAAGTTTTTGCTGTTTGGTCCTCTAACTTTGTATATATTCTTCATTTTGAAAATAAGCCTTTAAAATTTTACAAAATGTGAGTTAAGCTCGAAAGATAGAATATCAATTTGAGTAAAGTCAGTAAATATCAGGTTTTTATATTTTTTGTCCAAATCCTAAATATTCCTGTACCCCAATTATCCTGGATGAAAATAATAATAATAGTGTGAATAAAGCTCCATGCAAATAAATTATAGAGGATTGGTTTGAAGCATACATAACTTCATTTTATGTGAGTACAAAGAAGCCATCTGATGGCTTGAATAAATTGGTCTTAGAACACTGACAATAAAGAATACAATAGCAGTTTGCTTACTCCGAAACTAGCACACATTCAAAGGTCTTTAGCACACCAAAGACCTTTGGTTTAATTCTCCTGTCTTTTTTATATATAAAAAAAGAAAATTCCCTTTGGTTGCTATAAATGATATTTAGCCAATTTGCTTTACAAATAATTCTTTTAAGATCTTTAGAGATCACACAAGTAGAAGAAACCACTTTTATTTCATAGCACTCAGCAATTCATTTTGATATATACTCACACCTAACCAAAGCAATGAAAATATATATCTGAAACCAGTTGTCAATCACAGCAACTACAAATCTCTAAGAGGCGGCCTGACAGTTTCCTAAATATCAGAAATAATCTTCCATCAAAGTGCCTCAGAGTCTACAGATATGAAGTGAATTCTAGAGATGTTAAAACCCACCATGAGGTACAAACACTGAGTTGGTATTCTGCTTGGATCATTCCAGCTTTAAGAAACTCTGTGCCGTATTTTTGAACTGATATATTTTGACTCATCCATTACTCTTCTGATATGAGTTCGACTATGGTGAAACCTGGAGATTTCCTGTCAGTCTTGCGGCTGAAGGAATTCTCACGTTTTTTTCTTGCCAATTCTTATTTAGAAGCATAGTATGTTACCTCATAAAGATATCATAAGAGGAAAATTTACTTTCACACATCTCTCCCATTTTACATATTAGAGTGTTGAGGCCAAGAGGGTTAGATTGAGGCCAAGATCCCAAGATCTCACAAGTTCATGGAGAAGCCAAGACTTCTCATGCCTAATTCATAATATGTCCTCTAAACCATAATGCCACCTGAAAGGAGATTCTCCCCTACCCCCAAGAATTAGTTGAATTACCTAGATGAAATAGAAATACATAGAAACAGAACATATGCTTTTTAGACCAGGAGATTGTGGATGTGGTCATTAAGATTCCATCATTTGCTTCTTGAAGATGTGGTCTCTTGCACCACTAAGTCCTAATTTAAACCTATATGGCAAAAGATAGTGAGGTGATGTAATAAGAGGTTATATCGACCAATTCAATATTATACTTGCCTGCGCATTATTCAATTTTCCAGATTGATTAAAAAAAATGATAATGAAAACAGATTGGATTGCTTGGTTGTGCTGCCTCCTGGTGGCAACATAAAATACAGATTTCTTAAATTTTGTCACACTGGGAGTGATTGTCAGCTAAATTGCATTTTGGATTTTTAATTTTGTTTCTAAAATTCATATTATTTTTCACTGACAAATCATAGTTGTATATATTTATGGAGTACCAGGTGATTTTTTGATAAATGTATACAATGTGGAATGATTAAATCAAACTACCTAACATATTCATCACTAAAAGGAAACTCTTGTACATTGTTAATGGGAATATAAATTAGTGCAGCCATTATGGAAAACAATATGGAGGTTCCTCGCAAAATAAAAGTAGAACTAGCATATCATCTGTCAGTCCCATTTCTGGGTATATATCCAAAGCAATTGAAATTAGTATGTCGAAGAGACAGTTGCATTCTCATGTTCATTGTGGCTTTATTCACAATAGGGAATGACCTAAGTGTCCATTGATGGATGAATGGATAAAGATAATGTGGTACAAGTACACAACGGAATACTATACAGCCTCCAAAAAGGAAATAAATTCTGTCATTTGCAACACCATGGATGAACCTGTAGGACATTACGCTAAGTTGTATTTTGTCTTAAGCTCCATTTAAATTAAAGTTAGTGATCAACTATCTTGTGGAAGTCAATTCATGAAGAAGTATAAAAATAGGGAGTAGTGACTTGCGTGCATAATGCTAACAAACATATGCAGCAACTGGAAAGGTCTTATGGAATAAATACCAAAAGTAACTAGTCACATTGTGTACTTTTCCTATTTTTCTCAAAAAAACATATTTTCAATGTCAAATGCAATTAAAATCTAACAATTATCCTCCTTTCTTCAAATCATTATTACAGAAGGTGTAGTATAAAATGTTCCAAAATTATTTCATGACCAGCGTGGCCAACATAGTGAAACCCTGTCTATACTAAAAATACAAAAATAATCAGACATGGTGGTGGGTGCCTGCAATCTCAGCTACTCGGGAGGCTGAGGCATAAGAATTGCCTGAAGCAGGAGGCGGATATTGCAGTGAACTGAGATCGGGCCATTGAAGTCCAGCCTGGGTAACAGGGTGAGACTCTGTCTCAAAATAAAATAAAATGCCCCAAAATTAATATTGGATTTGGAATCAATGAATTGGGTTCTAGATGTAATCTGTCCATGATCCAAAGTCACTTAACCTCTATGACCTCAGTTTTCTTAACTGCAAAGCAGTGGTGCTACACTCTTGAGCTCAAAGACTACTTTTGCAACTACATATAATTGTAACACAGTGATGAATATGTCTATTTATTTATTTGACAATCATGGGTAGAAAAACCTATCATGTCCTTGGTACTGTCATGGTGGACTAATAAATGAGGATTTTCAAGGGAAATTCTCCCTTGCTGTGAGGAGAGCAAATATCACATTCTGAAATTAAAATACAGGTTATTTATTGTCTCTCTGGGTTTTGATCTCCAAATCAAATAGCAAAAAGATCTTTGTCCATTAAGAATTAACCACCTCTAGTACTTGCTCCTAGGGCCCTTATTAATGTATCACTACAGGGGATGTATTAAGATCTGAATTATTTTGACATTTACAATAAGGTTTGTGCTTATAAACACAAGATCACAGCATATTAAAACTTATTAGCATATTATAACTGATTAGATGCTCACAATGTGCAAAGGCGGTCGGTTCTGCAACCCCCTGGGGAAACAAAATCTAAAGACAGTAACAGAAATAATCTCAAATCACAGAAACACCAGTGAAAGAGTGTCCTTGGTTTTATAGCACTAATTTAGAAGAAAAACATGATAATAAAAAGAAAAATATTCAATTGAAGTCATCTCTTAGACCATTCATCAACACTGAACTACACAGTCAATTTGCCTCATTACTTCAACAGGATCAAGACCCAGTGACTGAGGTACCCAAACAAAGGAGGCTTGGAAGCCCAGGGAAACTTGACAATCGAAATGTGTGTTTTTCCTGTGACAAGGGAGGTGCTAATAGGTCACTTCTTCTTGGGTTAATAAAGATGAATATGTACGTATGTCTGTACGTGTACACACACAACAGAGAAATCAATAATTTAGCTCTTTGTTTTAAACCTGTTTAAGAATACAAGTGGATACAGGAATATGTGTTAGAAGCAATGGGTCTCTCAATCTCAGTGCTAAACTGTTTAATTAGGCTGTTAGAATTCAATTCATCAAAAATAAATAACTTCACATAATAAAGGTAAAAATCTTTAAATAATAGCTAGAATTTACTAATTACTATGTACTAAGAACTGTTCTAAGCACTAGTATATTTAAATTCATTTGATTTTCACATCCTTATAAGAAATATGTGATTATGGGCCCCATTTCTCAGATGAAGAAACCAAGGAAAAAAGAAATTTAAGGCTGGGGGTGGTGGCCCATGCCTGTAATCCTAGCACTTTGGGAGGCCAAGGCGGGTGGATAACCTGAGGTCAGTAGTTTGAGACCAGCCTGGCCAACATGGCAAAACTCCATCTCCACTAAAAATACAAAAATTAGCCAGGCATGGTGGCACATGCTTGTAATCCCAGCTACTTGGGAGGCTGAGGCAGGACAATCACTTGAATCTGGGAGGCAGAGGTTGCAGTGAGCCAAGATTGCACCATCGCATTCAAGCCTGGGTGACAAGAGTGAAACTCCAAATCAAAAAAAAAGGCAAAACAAAAACAAGAAATCTATTAACTTGCCCAAGAATATACAACAAACAGGTGATGAAACTGATGTTCAAAGTCAAAAAGGTCTGACTGCAGAGCAATGAATCCATTCATATCCACCATGGTCTCCTGCCTCTCTGTGCTCTCTCAAAAAGACCTCTAAGCAATTGGACTCATTGGCTCCTCCCAGAACCTAAATGAAAGGGCCAGATCCAAAGGGAAGCAGGCTGTACAATGAAAAGATGCAGACAAACTTGCTCTTCTAAGATGATATATTAGTTTGCCAGGCTGAAAAAAACAAAAACAAAAACAAAAACAAAACAACAAGAAACACAGACTGAGTGACTTAAACAGCAAACTTATTTTGTCACAATTCTAGAGGATTGAAGTTCAAGATCAAGGGGTCTACAAGGTTGGTTTCTACAGTCTCCCTCCTTGGCTTGTAGACAGGTGTCTTTTCCCTGTACCTTCATGTGGTCCTTTCTCTGTATGTGTCTGTCTTCTAATCTCCTCTCCTTATAAGGACACCAGTCCCATACTAACGACTTCACTTAACCTTTATTACCTCCTAAAATACCCTGTCTCAAAATACAGTCACATTCTGAGATACTGGGGGTTAGGATTTCAACCTGTCAATTTGGGGAGGACACAGTTCAGACCATAACAAACTTTTTGTTAATTTTCTTGGGAATTTATGCAGGTCAAGAAAGTGACTAAAAGTGTTGCAGAAGTTGGATTCTTGGAACATACTACAATTAGCAAAGAAGTAATAAGTAATTACTGCAATACTTATTAAACATTCACCCTGTGCACAGTTCTGTATGCAATGCTCATGAAAGGATTATGAATGTTAGTACATATTAATGTTGTTGCTGTTTGAGACTGTTCAGGTGTGTTGCACTCTGTGAGAAATGTGAAGAAACATAACAGTCCCAACCTCCAGGTAATTAAAATCTTGTTGGAAAGAAAACGGAAAGATATGTGTAACCGCACAAAGCAGCACTACAAGAGATGCTAATGATGGTTTATAATTACAATTAGGTAAAGGAAAGGAAGACCAAGTCTAAACTCAGAAGAGAACAGAAGAGATATGAAGCAGATATCCTGGACTGGAAAGGATTTGGGAGGGTACTAAACTTGACTTGGGCCTTCAGGTTGGAAACAGAAGGGACAAAGAGCAAAGGAAGCATTTCAGGAAAGTGAATTCCAAAGGACTGATCAAAGAATAGTGAGGAGAAAAGTTTTACTAACGTTAAGGATTCCACAGGAAAGTGATAGAAGTTGGGTACAAAGGTAGATTGGAGAGGCTACGTACATTATCTATAGCCAGACAGCCTTGTAAGGTGAGTATTCATACAGTAATGAAACTATAGATGAGAAAAGTGAGGCCAAAAAGCTGAGCTAGTTATCAACAGGTACAATGTAATTTAAGTAGGTAACAAACAGCAGAGCTGAGATTTAGGAGACTTGGACCTTTGAACGTCGATGAATCTAAAGCAAAATTTATTAGGACAAATACAACCTCAATACAGCTTCACGTTTATTTCCTCCCTAACCAAAAAAAAAATTTAATAGAAAAAGATGTCTATTTTTACCCTTTTATTATACAAAGACTCCATTATTAAGTTACAGCTCAAATGATATGAAAGGTCTTTATGAGAACAGGTACTAAACATTGTTTCCAGAGTCAGCCTTAACTGGAATAGGATGGGAGAAGGTCAGAGAGAGTTTGTGGTTTTTGAGCCCTAAAGAGCCACAATATTATAAAAACTGTTACAAAGGCTACGGGAGTGATGAGCCAGGAATAATGGATGAAAACCTACATGTATGTGTGCCCCTGTGTGTATACAGATAACATATTTACAATATGTATACATATTCAGTATTTTTGGAATCAAATGAACAAAGCAACTATGTTAATTACTTACTAAAGCATTTCAAAATTATACGTACACATATTATACATATTTATATAAAACGGGCCCAATTTTCGCATAGAACTGATATTTATGGGGTTTTTTCAATAAACATAGAAATTGACCCTCCTGATCTTGAAACTTGAAACTTAACATTTGTCTCCTCTGGGTTCCTTCCTCAGGAAACCGGCCCTCAGGCAAGGGACTCACCAGATCCTGGCATCCAGACAATGAGAAGCCAGAGCCTCCATCCATCGTGATTGCTTCCTTACCTTTCCCTAATTCCTCTGATTCCTGTTTTCCCACATATAGTTATATTTCTCCCCTGCTATGTCAACACACCAATTTTAGTCAATTTGGAGAGATGGATTTGAGGTTTGGCCCCCATCCCTCTGGTTGACTTCACCCAAATAAAAAGTCTTCTTCCCTGGCAGTTCTGTGCAGTGAGCCACTGAAACTAGACAGAACAGATATATATATACATATACACACACATACAAACACATACATACATGTATATATGTATATATACCACATATGCATGTATATATACACACACATATATACATGTATATGTGTGTATACATGTATATGTGTATATGCGTGTATATACATATACATATATATGTATATGTGTGTGTATATATACATATGTCCCCAAGTTCTATCTTTAGTATTGCCAATGGTGTTTGGCACACAGTATTGCTGCCTCTACATATTGATTGAATTATTGATTAAATACTTTCCTTTCATTGCGATTGAACTAAGAGTAAATGTTGTACTGTGCTTTCAGATACATAGAAATCTCCATCTTAACTGCCATAGTAGTAATTTGTGGACACTCAGTATATCAACTCGAAAATTAGGATAATGATACCTCTTTCATAGGGTTGTGTGAAGTTTTAGGCCAAGAGCCTCCTTGCGATGTTGGATGGTAAAATATTTCAGTACAAAAATTTGGAAGCTAAATTGCCTACCTTTAAATCTTGATTCTTCCATATACTACCCGTGTATAATCGCCTAGTGACTTATTCTCTGTGTGTCTCAGTTTTCTCATCTTTAAAATGACAATCATGATACCAACTTACAAGGTTGATATGAGGATTATGTAATATATGTGAACTTCTTAGCACAATATTCAGCTAATAATTAAGCTAATAATGAATGCTACTGATTATAATTTGTGCAATACAACTAAGAAATGTTGTGTTTCCCTGCCCATCTCTTCTTGTTCTTACTTCTGTTTGTTTCCTTTTTTGCCTTTTTTTTTCTTTTGAGACGGAGTCTCACTCTGTCATCCAGGCTAGAGTGTAATGGCGCGATCTCAGCTCACTGCAACCTCCACCTCCTGGGTTCAAGTGATTCTCCTGCCTGCCTCCTGAGTAGCTGGGATTACAGATGCCCGCCACCATGCCCAGCTAATTTTTGTATTTTTAGTAGAGACGGGGTTTCACCATGTTGGTCAGGCAGGTCTTGAACTCCTGACCTCAGGTGATCCACCCACCTTGGCCTCCCAAAGTGCTGGGATTACAGGTGTGAGCCACCATGCCCAGCCTACTTCTGTTTGTTTTCATGACCTTCAGGTCTCTTTATAATTTGGCCCTATTATCCACTTTAGCCCCTATCCTGCTTCACTTCAACATACACTGACAGCTGTACTCACAGAGTGGCCTCCCCTCAGAGCCTCACACATTCAATCCCAGCTTTTAGGTTTGCCAAAAATATCTTTCCTACTTTCTTCCACTCATCTAAATCTGATCTAACCTTGCTGGTTCAAATTTTTCATTCCAGCCTTCATAGCTCTCTTCTTAACTTCTATAGCAAATACACTTATGCCACATAATCAATCATTTAATTAGATATTCCCTTATATTTTTCTTTCAGCTTTAGAAAGGGAATTATGTTATCTTTGGCAACTCTGGAATTGTGCAGAAAACACAGCATTACCCCCAATAAATGTGCCTTGATTGATTGATTTGCTATTTAGAATTAACTTTGACTTTAGTTATTGTATCAATACAGCTTTTATCAAAAGAACTTTTATCTTTAACTGACACTATTTGCGTTAAAATGCCAATCATGTAGGAGAATATGGTTACGTGATAATGTTCAATTGCTTGAAATTATTACATCATTTGCTGTAATAGTATGCCATTTGAACGCTAGATATTTTTAAGATTTTATTTCTTAAGTCTATATCACGGTATTAAATTTATTATGTGATAATGAAAAAAGTTTATTTTAGCATTTGGTCCCTGCAAAAGTAATTGTGATTTTTGCCACTAAAAGCAATGGCAAAAACCACAATTTTGTTTGCACTAACCATAGTACTGAGAATTTTACATACCTAAAATGCAGCTAAAATACACCACATTGGGTCTGATTTAAATTGCAACCCAAAAAGAAACAAAGAAATGTCCTTAACTGGATGTAATGTGTAGATTTCTTTCACACTGATGATGATGAATGGACCGTAGTTGCCCAGGCCTCTAAAGTAGTCAGAATATCATGCGGGATATCTTGAGAAAGCAGAAAAAACACTTAAGAAGTAATGTGCTCCCAAGGAGCTCAGTCCTGCTCTTAAAAGTAAACTAGTGCTGATGTCGGGGTACCAGGGGAAATCTACTACTGCACCGTGGGCACATGTGCAGTTGCTACGTGAGACGCATAGTAATGTCTGTCCATTTATTCACACCCTAAAAGTTATTTGTAAATGGTTTTTAACTCTACTTAATCCCATGAGGCTAGTCTTCTGTCTGCATTTGCCATACCAAAGAAATTTTGTGGCTGTAAAATTAAGGCTGTCTAGACCAGCAAATGTCACACATGTGAGAAAAGCTGCACATTTTCACATTTAAAAGGCTAAATGAAGATCCATCAGGTCTCCGCAACCAATGATTCCTGAATTCGTTATCTGGAATACAGAGTTTTTTTGTTTTTTTTTTAAATTTCCTTCTGAAACATAAATACTGTATGTCTTATTTATCCAATCTTACTTTTCCAGGAAAGCACTGACATAAAGTAGGCGCTTAAGAAACATTTGTTTCCTTATGACCTGGCAATTTTTTTTTTTTTTGACAGAATCTTACTCTGTTGCCCAGGCTGGAGTGCAGTGGTGTGATCTCGGCTCACTGCAACCTTCACCTCCTGCTTCAAGCGATTTTCCTGCCTCAGCCTCACAAGTAGCTGGGACTACAGGCATGTGCCACCACACTGGCTAATTTTTGTATTTTTAGTAGAGACGGGGCTTCACCATGTTGGCCAGGCTGGCCTCGAACTCTTGACCTCAGGTGAGCCACTCTCCTCGGCCTCCCAAAGTGCTGAAATTACAGGTGTGAGCCACCGTGCCCAGCCTGGACTTTATAACATAGAACAAGAGACTGAATGAAAATAATTGCAAGTCCTGAACCAAATAAAATAATATAATAATATAAAATAGTATAACTGCAAACTAAAGCCAAACTAGATCTATATCTATCTATGTATGTTCAGATATATGCAGAATTAAACACCCAAATACATGCAGAATTGTAAAATATGGTGTTTAACTATAGAACCTTATAATTTGAGTAAGTAATACTGCCTGATACAATCGCATCATCCTGAGAGGAATCCATCAAGGAATAGGATCCCAATCACGGCATCTCGGTAAGGGTGACCATAGCCACAGAAAGACATAGCACAAGAGAATGCATCCAAGGGGCACGACCTTGTGCTGTATTTCCCTGCTATCCTTAGAGCCAACCAGAGTATGTGGTCCTCAACAAATGTTCATTACAAGAATTACAGTAATAAGGAAAAAGAAAAGAAGGATTTCCTGAGTGAGGGAAGGTGAGGAAGTTGTCTATAGGACCAGGCCAACAAGTTTCAGACGAAGTGAGTAGGAAAGAGGCTATGGCAGAATTAGAATGGGGTGGGGAGGGGAAGGATGAGGAACAGTGATCACTTGTTAACATTTTGTCTTTTTTTTTTTTTGAGACGGAGTCTCACTCTATTGCCCAGGCTGGAGTGCAGTGGTGTGATCTCGGCTCACTGCAACCTCTGCCTCCCGGGTTCAGGTGATTCTCCTGACTCAGCTTCCCGAGTAGCTGGGATTACAGACATGCATCACCATGCCCAGCTAATTTTTTTTTTTTTTTTTTTTTTTGTATTTTTAGTAGAGACGGGGTTTCACCATGTTGGGCAGGCTGGTCTCGAACTCCTGACTCGTGATCTGCCTGCCTCGGCCTCCCACAGCACTGGGATTACAGGCTTGAGCCAGTGCACCCGGCACATTTTGTCTCTCTTTTTGTCTTTCTGTCCCTTTCTTTCTCATCTCTCAGTTTTCTTCTCTACTTTTCTTCTATTTCAATGGCCCTTGTCTGTTTCCTCTATTGTATCCCATTCCTTCTCTTTATTGATCCTTCCACCTCTAGTCACCATTACCTACTAACTCCATTCTCTCTAACTCACTATTAATAATAGTTTGGTCCAGTGTCCTGAAGCAAAGTGGCAATAAAATTGTTTTTAATGGGAACATTTTGTCACTTTCAGAAGATTTCAATAGAGATGTATGAAAGCATCAGGCAAGGTCTCCCGTTAATAGAACAAATAAATATAAGAGTCTTTAGTCAGATAGACAAATAAGTATTTACTACTCTTCCTAGGATGAAGAAGTAGTGAGAAGGAGAGTGAAGAGATCTCACCCCCCAATCATAACCAACTTCCAAAAGCCCCGGCTTCCACATGGCATCATCACATTCGAAGAGCCCTGTAGAAGGGACAAAGCTTCCCGTTTTGTGTAAGTGTAATACTTTAGTTACTGCAAAAGTGTAGTAATTCCATTGTGCTTCTCTGAAACATAACTACAATAAGGACAGCATTGTGAATGAAGTAACACTTCTCCCAGGTGGAAGTCTGAGCATAGGCTTTGCCTTTATAACAGCTTACTGAATTGATTCAACAGTTTAGACAACGTGATTACAGTTCCCATTATGGAAACATCTTTTAAAACTTTCTATTGAAATACAAGATACATACAGAAACATTACCCATTATAAGTACACAGACAGATTAAGAGGTGATGCCAGCTGGACTTCCTGGGTCAAGTGGGGACTTGGAGAACTTTTCTGTCTAGCTAGAGGATTGTAAATGCACCAATCAGCCCTCTGTAAAAACACACAAATCAGTGTTCTGTGTCTAGCTAAAGGATTGTAAATGCACCAATCAGTACTCTGTAAAAACGCACCAATCAGTGCTCTGTGTCTAGCTAAAGGTTTGTAAACGCACCAATCAACGCTCTGTGTCTAGCTAAAGGTTTGTAAATGCACCAATTAGCACTCTGTAAAAACGCACCAATCAGCGCTCTGTGTCCAGCTAAAGGTTTGTAAACGCACCAATCAGCACTCTGTAAAAACGCACCAATCAGCGCTCTGTGTCCAGCTAAAGGTTTGTAAATGCATCAATCAGCACTCTGTAAAAATGCACCAATCAGCGCTCTGTGTCCAGCTAAAGGTTTGTAAACGTACAAATCAGCACTCTGTAAAAACACACCAATCAGTGCTCTGTGTCTAGCTAAAGGTTTGTAAACACACCAATCAGCACTTTGTAAAATGGACCAATCAGCGCTCTGTAAAATGGACCAACCAGCAGGATGTGGAATTTTGATCCAATTAAAAATAATGTCTCTTAAAATTAAAAAAAAAAAGCCTACTTCCGTCAATTCGTCAAACTCATTCTCCATCCAGTTTTGTTCCCTTGCTGGTGAGGAGTTGTAATCCTTTGGAGGAGAAGAGCTGTTCTGTTTTTTGGAATTTTCTGCCTTTTATATATATATAAATCCTACCTAATTATTATAGCTGTCCAGCAGTAGAACTGGCTGACACACAAAACAATTTCCTTTAAGGACAGAACTTAACCCTCAAGAAAATAATTTCCTGTAAGTTTAAGAAAGTTCTACCTAACAATTATAATTTTCAACAATAGAATTTGCTGACTCAAAAAGACCATGAGTTATACAGTTACCAAATATCCACAGAGAGGAAAGACTTATGAATGTTTCTATGTACAGAGGGCAGTAAAATAGATTACAGAACTCTAAGGTCTCCTTAATTTATTTTTTAAATTAATTTATTAATTTTTTTATTTTGTATTCTACTTTAATAAAATATCCTGGGATACATGTACAGAACATGCAGGTTTGTTACATAGGTATACACATGTCATAGTGTCATAGTGGTTTGCTGCACCCATCAACCTGTCATCTGCATTAGCTATTTCTCCTAATGCTATCCCTCCCCTAACACCTCACTCCCTGAAAGGCCCTGGTGTATGATGTTCCCCTCCCTGTGTCCATGTGCTCTCATTTTTCAACCCCCACTTATGAGTGAGAAGATGAGGTATTTGGTTTTCTGTTCCTGTGTTAGTTTGCTGAGAATGATCGTTTCCAGCCTCATTCATGCCCCTGCAAAGGGCATGAACTCATAGATTTTATGGCTGCACAGTATTCCATGGTGTATATTTGCCACATTTTCTTTATACAGTCAATCACTGATGGGTCAACCAGGCTGGAGGACAATGGTGCGATCTCGGCTCACTGCAACCTCTGCCTCCCAGGTTCAAGCAATTCGCCTGCCTCAGTCTCCTGAGTAGCTGGGATTATAGGCGCACACCACCACACTCGGCTAATTTTTGGTATTTTTAGTAGAGATGGGGTTTCACGATGTTGGCCAGACTGGTGTCAAACTCCTGACCTCGTGATTCACCCGCCTCAGCCTCCCAAAATGCTGGGATTACAGGCGTGAGCCACCGCACCAAGTACGCAAGCCACACACATTCTTAAAGCTCCCAGCAGTAGCATATATGTCACATCTGCTCACATTTCACTGGTTACAATTTGAATAATAAGGAAGTTTAGCAATGGGTGGGAGGACCTCCTGATTACACTTCCCCTGTGATATAGTGTGGCTGTGTCCCCACCCAAATCTCATATTGAATTGTACTGCCCATAATCTTCATGTGTTGTGGATGGGACCCAGTGAGAGGTGACTCACTGTGGTGAATTTTTCCCATGTTGTTCTCATGATAGTCAATACGTCTCATGAGATCTGATGGTTTTATAAAGGGCAGTTCCCCTGCACACGGTCTCTTGCCTGCCATCATGTAGGACATGCCTTTGCTCCTCCTTCGCCTTCGGCATGATTGTGAGGCCTCCCCAGGCATGTGGACTGTGAGTCTGTTAAACCTCTTTTTCTTGACAAATTACCCAATCTCGGGTATTTCTTCATAGCAGTATGAAAATGGACTAATACACCCTGTTTTGCCATTTTACTATCTGGCCCACTTCTCGGTAAGATAATAACTGTTTATAATGATGTAGCTAGGAAGCACAGCTTCCTTGCAGGGATTTCTCTGCAGCCTGAAGAAACCCTGTGCAGAACACATATGACACAAGAGTGCAAACTATAGCTGAGGTTGGAATGAAAGATACTAAAACTCTGAAATTGGTATAGATTAATTCATTTTCGGTCAGTGTTCTAATGAGAGTTCTTGGTTATTCATTTGTTGTTATTCAGTGATTAGAAATAAATGTTTCCTGAGAAATCATAGAGTCTATGCACTAATTTCATGCTAAAATATACAAATCTTGAAAAGATTGCCTTTGATTTGCCTAGCAAGAGGTGAAGTTGAAGAAATAAACACACACACACAAATCTTCATTTATCGCTGCAGAAACTAGGAAAATAAATTTTTGTATGTTACCATATGGTTTCTTTTTTGTAATGTACCTTCTATTACTTTGCTTATCTCTCAGGAAACAGAAAATAAAATTAAAAATTCTTCTGTAGGATATCTGTTTTTATTTCAAAATTCCATTTTTGTGGGCAACAGACTAAACAATATGACCAGGAATAGCACTATCGTGTTGCAACAGTATAACATTCAATACACTGAGATATTTTCTATAAATGATCTTAAAAGAAAGGTGGCTGTTATATGTCAACTTTTGATGCTTTCAAAATCATTTTCTGCATGCTTCCAACATTTACCTGTTTCTCTACCTCATGTTTTCTTCATACTCCCTCCTGCTTCTCCAGAGAGGTGTTTCTTTCTTTTAATGATATATTATTTTTCAGAGAACTGCCTTCAGACATGTCCTGAGACACTCATGAAGCCATGCCCATTGATAATGGGTCAGACAGTCTCTACATTTAACAAACATGGATGGCGCACTCCCATGTGTCAAGAAGGAGTCTAGGTCTAGGGAATTCATGGGTGAACAAGCTGAAGTTCCAGCCCTCAAAGAAGTCATAGAGGCCAGATTGAAAACCAAATAGATTATCAAAATAGAGCTCCTCATAAATATATGTAGCTTTGTCATCTTTACTATTGCATTTACCCCAAGTATTTAAACACAATTAGTCCCAAATGTGTTAACGAAACACCAGGGGTTCAGTCTGGGTCCTGCTGCTCGCCACACAGAAAGCCAATTACTGAGACAGCAGTTATTGCCAAGGAAGAAGGCTTCCATCTGGTGCCACAGCCAAGGAGATGGGAGGTCAGTCTCAACTCCACCTCTCTAAAATTAAGGGTTTTATAGCAGAGAAGAAATGCAACTATGTGTAGGAAAACAGGAACAAGGGAGGAGTAAGGAGGCAATCATGATGAATGAGGGGCCTGATGTCTCATTGTCTGGATGTGATAATCTGGTGAGTTTCAGTTCTTCAGTAACTTTTGAGGGGCCTGGTATCTCATTCTCTGCACCTGCTGAGTTTCAAGCTTTAAGACCAGAAGGGTCAATTTCTGTGTTTACTAAAACAAAAACAAAAACTCACAACCTGTGTGTGGGACCTGGGTCAATTTCAAATGGAGAAATATTTAGTATTGGTTTCCCAATGCCTGTCAGAAGACTGACTCACCAAAGATTCTCAGTGGAGGCTTATTCAAATATAGGTTCTTGGGACCTTTATCAGGAAATTCAAATCTGCAAGTTTGAAGAAAATCCTAGGGAATCTGTATTTTTCAAAGGTCCCCATGTGATTCTGACACATAACTGAGTTTTGGAACTCCTGCATTAGAACAAATAGTGAGAGAGCCTTTCCTTTTATATAAACAAATATAAACAAACACAAAGAAAAAGACAATGAGGAACATTTTAACGAAGCGGGTAAATGTATCAGTGTATTCCTATGAACCCAAATATCAGAGATAATATGTCTAATGGTAAAAATAAAAATTAGTGAGTGATTTGTGGTTGTGGGGAAAATATTGTTTCTTAACATGAAATAGTAAAAATGGAACAGCATCCAACTTATTCAGTAGTAATGTAAATGACAGATTAGAAATATATAGCGGACCAGCTGAGATACTGACTACAATCAATTATCACTAAGGTAACATTTAATGGGTAAACAGTTTAAAGAAAACAAATGTTGGAAGCTGACTCAAAGTATATGAAATTAAACATATGTAATCAATAACTATACAAAATCCCAAAAATGGCAATTATTAAAGGGCAATGAACCTTGTCCAAGAAAATCAGAAGGCTCATCTCGTAAGGAAAATACCCTGAATAAAATGGACCAAAATAGATAAATAAGAAAAAAAAGAAGTAATCAAATTTGAGAAAGAGGCATTTGGGAGAGCTAAAAAGATTATAAAATGAAGTTAAGGAAGTGATAAATAAATCAATATACATCAACTCAGGTAAGGAAAGGAAGATTGTGCAAGAGTTTAAACTACATGCTAAGGCAATTTTCAGGTACCAGAGGAAATGATGTGAAAATTTATTGAGCAAAAAGGCAGAAAGTATATCTCATACATAACCACATAGCTAAGTGCCCTGGCTTATTCCCAGAGCTGAATATGGGAATTCAACTATCAAAGTGGGGTTTGGAAGAGGATCATTTAAATTCTATTCTATGTCTAGATCCCAAGCCCTGGGAATAGAGCATCCAGACACAAAGAAAGGAATTGCAAATATTATATACAAACCAGCTGATGGTGCAGAACTAGAATGCATCAGACAAAGAAGGGATACAGTAAAATCCAGCAGCACATAAATAAACTACTAAGCTAGAACAGTCCATACAGTTATAATAAACCTATAAAAACATTCAGTTAGTACTTAGATTGAATCAGTAGAGGTATTTGATATCACATAAGGCTATTACATTAAAAAATGTGAATAATGGGAGTGGGGGCAAAAATGTAAATATTAATTCATCAGAAATTAGAAACACAGAATAAAAAAAAAATACAATGCACAATTTAGCCAATTCAAAGCAGACAAGTAATTTAGGGTTTAGTGAAAAATCCAGTTGGAATTTTTGGCATAGTTCTTGAAGTAGAACATAATATTCCAGAACATATTAAATGTTCTTTAAGTATAAGAACACAGATTAACATTGCAAGTCAGTGTGAGAATTAAGTCCATCTCTGGGAAATTATGGACAGTTTGGGTCATCTCATTAGGGGACTGGTCACATTCCATTGCGTGACATCTGACACTAACTGTTTTTAAACACAGGGCTGCTTCTTCTATTATTCATTTCTACCTAAGGGCAAATGCCAAGAGAACTTACTTTAGTTTCTACCTCCTGCTGCCATTTCAACTGTCAAGAACAGCAGGAGTCAAAAATGAAAGGCACCACCTTAAAGAAAGGCTGTGGCACAGTGTCATTTTAAAAACTGACAGCTTTGTGCAGTCCCAAATCTTAAGGAAAAGGGATTGTCACTTCTGCCTCCTATTGCCATTTTGACAAAGGAAGACATTCTCCCACATCCAAAGGCAACAGTAATTTAAAAATGGCAAGTAGAAACATATTTGCAAGAAGCAAGTGGGAGCTTCTTTACTGTAAGCTCATATGGGAAAGGCAACAGCTGAAAGTCTATTCATTCATTGAAAAAACAACTGGATTTTAATGTCTGCCCATTAATATAATAAAAAGAGGCTAACTTACAATGAGAGAGGTCACACAATAAGCCAAGATGATAAAGCAATGCCAAGGTTTTAGTTAATTTTTCTTAAAAAAAACTGAAGAGAAACTATATTAGCTTTGCATTTTGTAAAAAAAAAAAAAAAAAAAAAATAAGAAAAAGCACTGAAGGATGTTGAGAGGCTGAAATGAAGACAGTGGACAGCTATTTCAAGATTTATCATTAAAATCCAGAATATATATTTAAAAAATTTATTTTCAAACATTGAGGTTCAGTGTTAAGAAAAGGCCAAAAGCATCCTGAAATCATTTCTTTCCTCAGAGTTCAGTTGCTATTAAAGAGGCAGAAAAGTAGAAGAATAATGATAATGAGGCATAAATGTTAGTGCCATAAATGTTGTGGAATAAGTCTACCAACTGCAAGAAAAACCAGGATATATATACATCCATTTCCCCTCAGATAACTGTTGCCACAAGATATAATAAGCATTCCAAAGAAATATGAATTACCATAATTGCTAATGTAATTTATAATAAAATATATACTGAGTTTTGTTCTGTCCTCTTCATATGACAATGACTAGGACTTTTTATATGCAAATATCTTCAACAAAATCTTTTGGTAGTATGAATGGTTGCATTGCTTTGTCATTCTACTGTGCGGATGGAATTTGGGATAGAGAGGGACAGGGCAGAAGGAGAGATGTTAATTTAAGCAAACATCTCCTTGTGCTGTTTTTTTGCACTAGCCAATGTAGACAAACCCATTTCAGAATAACACAACAGGAGTGCAGACACAGGCAAAAAAAAATATATATATATATGATATTCTATCTAGTAAAATGTAAAATAGGTCCAGTTTGACTGAACCAAGGAAGGCTGATCACCCCTTCCAAATATCCTATGGATTGAGATTATCAGAGGAAGATCACAATTAGCAACTGTTACAACAAATCAGGATACCTAAAGGAACAAGAGTCATTGTCTCTCACAACAAGTACTCTATATTCTGTTCTGAGTCTGGGCTGTAATTGCAACAACATCATGAAGAGACCTGCAACAATTTATCTCCAGATCATCTTTAAGCAGGCAAATGATTTCTTTTACTGAGCCAGTGTGAAGGTCTGCTTTGAAAGGATGAGTTGGACAGCTGCTCAGTAATTCAAACAGCTGTTTGTGATGGTCAGAGTGGTGTATGGCATTGCCTGGGACAATTTACTGGGTGCACTTCTTCATTTCTTCCCCAACCAGGGAAACCTCTAATCACCTTCATTTAGAGCAGCCAGTAATTCATGATTTAAGGGTGATTTTTCTGTCACTGAATTAGGATAGAGAGATCAGTTCTCATCTCATGGCCCTTGGATGCTCCACAATTACATTCTTCCAAGTTATGCCAGTGGAAAGAGAGTGTTTTTATTTTTTCCCTCTATAGATCCAATTAAAGGTTAGGAATTAAATTTCACACAGGATACAGGTTATGTTCTGCTGCTTTCCCATTTCCATGTCTATGCATAGTCTAATTTCTGACTATTTCATATATGAAACAATAGCCACTTTTTTGATAGCAGCTGCCTTAAAAGTGTTGAGCAAGCCTCAATTAAGTGATAAATTAACTTTCCTTTGTCAAGATCATTTGAACACAGGCTAGGAAATTTGAAGTTTGAAATATACAAACTGGCCGGGTGCAGTGGCTCACCCCTGTAATCCCAGCACTTTGGGAGGCCGAGACGGGCGGATCACGAGGTCAGGAGATCGAGACCATCCTGGCTAACACGGTGAAACCCCGTCTCTACTAAATATACAAAAAATTAGCCGGGCGTGGTGGTGGCGCCTGTAGTCCCAGCTACTCGGGAGACTGAGGCAGGAGAATGGCGTGAACCTGGGAGGCGGAGCTTGCAGTGAGCTGAGATCCGGCCACCGCACTCCAGCTCCGGCAACAAAGCGAGACTCTGTCTCAAATAAACAAACAAACAAACAAACAAACTATATAGAGAGTATTCATATAAATACATACTTCATACATACATTCCTTTGGAGAGAGAAATCCAAACCACAGGTCTTCCAAGAATCTACCATTACTAGCAATATAACTTTGAAAAAAACAAGTTAATAGCTCTCATCCTAATGTGTGGATAAGAAGCCAAACTTGAGAGAATGGAAAAAGTAAGCAATATAAAGTAGTTGACATTTAAGCACATAGTGAATTAAATTAGTTACTTTAACTAATATGCCTTCACTTAAAATATAAGAAGAAATTTTCCTATTCCTAGGAATATGAAGAAAAATAAGGAGAGTAAATATTTTCATATGAGATATTGCTACAAAACCTCAATAGAAATGAAGGTTGGTTAATTTTTGTTTAACTCATTTTTGCATCAAATGCCTGGCTGAGTGGGTCGGGTATTATATTCCTGTTCACATTCATCTGAGACAAGTAGATCAGACTGCCAAAGACCTGACGCCCTTGTACCTGCCCCCAGGCCCTAAGACTTGGGCTGCCCTCGTGCCTGCCCAGATATCAAATTTTGCCTCTTACCAGAGTGAGGCGTGAATGAGGAACTCTGCCTGTGTCATGTCTGTCTCTGTTTCATTGTCCCCTCCTCCCTTATGACTTGTGTGCTTCGCAGACTGCCTGCCCCAGCTTGGCCTACAACTGCATGTGGTCTTGGGCTTTTGAGAAATTACGGAGCCTTGACCTTCAACTGCTTTTCACCTCTGACTTCTTGATCCACCTTGGTTTCATATTCTCTTTTCAATCCCGCCCTCAGTTTAATTCTCAACTTCAAGTGTGGCTCTCTGTGTCCGGCTTTCTAGGTCAGTTGCCGCCCGTGCATCAGTCTGACAGCTACAGAGTATGCTCAGTGTAAGTTGACAATTTAACAATTGGGGGTGGGCACATTTGTGTCATGATTCCCAAAAGATTTAAATATAGATTACATGGGGAGTGTGATCAGGTTTTACAAAGAGGGAAACTTGTGCAGTCGCTACTACATCACGCGTTATATGCCTCCAATTTGACAAGCCACAATCAATTTTGTGTTCACTGTTGGCAATTGGTTACACCCATTCTCTACTTTGGAGCTTCTAAAAGAAGGTTTTCATTACATACTTTTTTGCTTCTACTACAAATGCAGCAAATTACCCTTTACTTCTTGCAGTTTCTTCTGTAAAGAAAAATACAATATTTCTTTTTATGTCCTAATTTTCATATTTAGATTATCTAGAATGTGTGACAAAACAAACATTTCTCAGTGCTTCTAACCCCTCCACTTTCTGGAAATTGCATTATTAATGTTCATCAAGGAAAATGTATCTGTTTTACTCCCCATTCTCCATATGTCATGCCAATCCATAAGCATTGAACAAACACAAGGATCAAATAGGTAATCAGTGCTACAGGATACATGGCAAAATTTTAAGGAGTCCCAGAGGCTGGATGATGTCAGTCTCAGACAGTACATCCCGAGAATAAAACAAACCTATCCATCAAAAATTTTAGGCAAGCATAGTGTTCATATGCCAGATGGGCACCAAAACCAAAGACCCAATTAGACTCAGGAAAGATAGAATGTTAAGTTCAAGAAATGTCAGACGGCAGAGTGCATATACAGCCAGATGTTGTTTCCCAGGATGTTGAAAGCCAGCATCTGAGGATTCGCTGCTAGCAAAACCCAGTGATCCACAGCTGGGGCAAAGGGTGCTTCTCAGTGTTTTTTGCCAAGAGCAGGAATGCATCTCTGAGGCTGCTGGTAGAGGCAAAAGTGAACACCTAACTGGAGTAGGGAATCAGTAGGATGGAAAATAATAGCTGAATATGACCACTGAAGATGGTGAAGAACTTTAACAACCAATTCTATACCAAAATGTTTCTTTCCCTACTTTGTAAGACATCCTTCTGTCTCTTTAATTCTTCAATCTTTA
Source organism: Trachypithecus francoisi (assembly GCF_009764315.1). Lineage (NCBI taxonomy): Eukaryota > Metazoa > Chordata > Mammalia > Primates > Cercopithecidae > Trachypithecus > Trachypithecus francoisi. The sequence continues at coordinate 171,202,166 of NW_022681454.1, read as the reverse complement.
TTTTCTTTGAGAGTTATTTTTTCCCCCAACTCTAAATTTAAATCAGAGCTTGGATCACTCCCTTTCCCTTTCTCTCTTTATATCTATCTCTCTGTTTATCTATCTATCTATCCACATACATGCATGTGTTTAAATATGTGTATATATAGTATATAATATGTATATAACATGTTTGTATATACACATGTAAATATCCGATTCACATATATACACACATATAAGTATACGTGTATATTTGTATATATAATATGTATATAGAATACATTGTATAGACACATATTTTGGATATACATACACTGTAATATGTGTACATTGTGTGTGGGTCTGGGTCTGTGGGTGTATATTCTCATCTTTAAATATCTTATCTCCTCATCGCTAAAACTAAGACACATTAATGTAGATACATTGAGAGAGAGAGTAATTTTGCCACAATCTTACCAGCGATACAGGCACAGTCCTGTATCACAGCAACCAAATAGACAGATCTAAGGTGTGAGAGCCTACATTGCCTCAAATTTGACATATCAGCTACTAAACTCATCTACAAAATTAACTTACTTAGGTTTAAAAAAGAGAGAGTGGGGGCAGGGACATTTATTGGAGCCTATGAGTGAGAATCTTACAACTGCATCAAGATGGATAAATGATGTCATCTGCATCGCCTCTTTCCTTCCATGGGCTCTGTTTCTGTCTACGCTGACTCCCTCCTTTCTCAATCAGTTCTCATCTCATGGCCCTTGCATGCTCCACAAGGACATCCTTCCAGCTTATGCCAGCGGGAAGAGAATTTTTTTTTCCCTATAGACCCAACTAAAGATTAGGAATCAAATTTCATTTTCACATTTGGGTTAAAAGTTCATCCTTAAAGACATTATTGTAGCCTGAGGTATGGAATATTGACTATCTAGGACTAGGCCACAGAAGCCAGAAACATGAATGTGGACTATGAGTGGGACAGGGTTCATTCCCCAAAGGGACTGAAGTGCCATTCCCACAAGTGGGAAATGAATATTGGGCAAGGAAATCAGATCGCTAAAATAATTATTTCTCTTATTGTCTATGGAATCATACAGCCATTTTTTTTACTACCTTTTCTAAAATCGGCCCTCTGTTAATTACTTATTTTAACACATCATTATTCTTCATATAATTTATAATATTTGTCATTGTTTTAATTATTTTTCGCTTGCTCATTTTCTGTCTAACACACTACAAGTAAGTTCTATGAGGGTCAGAATCGTGCCAGACTTTTTCTCTTTAAAATCTCAAAAGAGTAGCACCATCCCTGGCAAATTTTTTTAAAGCTCAATAAATACCTTTTCTTAAAAAAAAAAAAAAAAAAAAATCAAAGAATTCTTCCTATCCATGAGCATGGAATATTTTTCCATTTCTGTCCTCTTATTTCCTTGAGCAGTGGTTTGTAGTATCCCTTGCAGAGGTCCTGCTCATCCCTTGTAAGTTGCATTCCTAGGTACTTTATTCTCTTTACAGCAATTGTGAATGGGAGTTCACGTATGATTTGGCTCTATTTATCTATTATTGGTGTATAGGAATGCTTGTAATTTTTGCAAACTGATTTTGTATCCTGAGACTTTGCAGAAGTTGCTTATCAGCTTAAGGAGATTTGGGGCTGAGATGATGGGGTTTTCTAAATATACAATCATGTCATCTGCAAACAGAGACAATTTGACTTCCTCTCTTGCAGGGGTCTGTCCTACAGACCCTGACCCAACGATGATAAATGAAGTACACTGACACACAGGTATTCTGCTTTGCCAGTTTGGCTGAGTATCCAGGCCACTTACAGACTCCAAGCAGAGTGCTATAAACAGTTGCAACCCTGGCCCCAGTCAGCTAGTGAGACTCACATTTATTCAGTAAAGATTAATGGACAAAGGCTTGAGTCAACACCACTAGAGGGTAATTGACATTGTGAACTTCCCCAGTAGAAAGCAATTAAGAAACCCAGTAAATAAAAGGTTAGTCCTAGGACCACATGAGTAAACAAGCGGGTTCAATAAATTACTCTACCTTCCTTTGTACCCACTTTAAGCTATTCACTCAAGGAAAGGATTAGGTTGCTTTCAGCCATAGCCTTATCCTGAGACTTTTGCAAAAAACTTCAGGCCTTCCAAAAAGATTTGTGGCTATTATAACTATCTTTAACATTTTTCCCACCAGCCTGATTGAACTCCCACACTCTCTTCTATTTTCAATATCCTTTATTTCTTTATCTTGCCTGATTGCCCTGGCCAGAACTTCCAATACTATATTGAATAGGAGTGGTGAGAGAGGGCATCCTTGTCTTGTGCCAGTTTTCAAAGGGGATGGTTCCACTTTTGCCCATTCAGTATGATATTGGCTGTGGGTTTGTCATAGAGCTCTTATTATTTTGAGATATGTTCCATCAATACCTAGTTTATTGAGAGTTTTTAGGATGAAGAGGGGTTGAATTTTATCGAAGGCCTTTTGTTGTTGTTGTTTTGGAGATGGAGTCTCACTCTGTTGCCAGGCCGGAGTGCAGTGGTGCAATCTTGGCTCATTGCAACCTCTGCTTCCTAGTTCAAGTGATTCTCCTTCCTCAGCCTCCTGAATAGCTGGGATTACAGGCACCTGCCACCACACCCAGCTAATATTTGTATTTTCAGTAGAGACAGGGTTTCACCATGTTGGCCAGGATGATCTCAATCTCCTGACCTTGTGATCTGCTGCCTCAGCCTTTCAAAGTGCTGGTGTGTCCGGAATTGGTGGGTTCTTGGTCTTGCTGACTTCAAGAATGAAGCCGTGGACACTTGCAGTGAGTGTTACCGTTCTTAAAGATGGTGTGTCCGGAGTTTGTTCCTTCTGATGTTCAGACATGTCCGGAGTTTCTTCCTTCTGGTGGGTTTGTGGTCTCACTGACTTCAGGAGTGAAGATGCAGACCTTTATGGCGAGTCTTACAGCTCTTAAAGGCGGCATGTCCGGAGTTGTTTCATTCCTCCTGGTGGGTTCATGGTCTCGCTGGCTTCAGGAGCGAAGCTGCAGACCTTCATGATGAGTGTTACAGCTTATAAAGGTAATGCGGACCCGAAGAGTGAGCAGCAGCAAGATTTATTGTGAAGAGCAAAAGAAAAAAGCCTCCACAGCACAGAAGGCACCCTGAGCAGGTGGCTGCTGCTGGCTCAGGTGGCCAGCTTTTATTCCCTTATTTGGCCCCACCCACATCCTGCTGATTGGTCCATTTTACAGAGCACTCATTGGTCCATTTTAAGAGTGCTGATTGGTCCGTTTTTACAGAGTGCTGATGGTGCGTTTACAAACTTTTCGCTAGACAAAGAATGCTGATTGGTGCATTTACAAACCTTTAGCTAGACATAGAGCACAGATGGGTGTGTTTACAATCCTCTAGCTAGACAGAAAAGTTCTCCAGGTCCCCACCCTATTAGCGAGACACAAAATGCTGATTGGTGCACCCAGAAACCCTTAGCTAGACACAGAGCACCAACTGGTGCATTTACAATCCTCCAGCCAGACAGAAAAGTTCTCCAAGTCACCACCTGACCCAGAAGCCCAGCTGGCTTCACCTCTCACTGGGATTACAGGCATGAGCCACTGTGCCCAGCCAGGCCTTTTCTGTGTCTATTGAGATAATCATTTGATTTTGTCATTGGTTCTGTTTGTGTGATAGATTACATTTATTGATTTGCATATGTTGAACCAGCCTTGCATCCCAGGGATGAAGCTGACCTGATCGTGCTGGATAAGCGTTTTGATGTGCTGATGGATTCCGTTTGTCAGTATTTTATTGAGGATTTTTGCATTGATGTTCACCAGGGGTATTGGCCTGAAATTTTCTTTTTTTGTTGTGTCTCTGCCAAGTTTTGGTATCAGGATGATGCTGCTCTCACAAAATAGGGAGGAGTACCTCTTTTTCTATTGTTTGGAATAATTTCAGAAGGAATGGTACCAGCTGCTCTTTGTACCTCTGGTAGAATTCGTCTGTGAATCCATCTGGTCCTGGGCTTTTTTTGGTTGATAGGCTATTAATTAATTACTGCCTCAATATCAGAATTTGTTATTGATGTATTCAGGGATTCAACTTCTTCCTGCTTTAGTCTTGAATGGGTGTAAGTGTCCAGAAATTTATCCATTTCTTCTAGATATTCTAGTTTATTTGCATAGAGGTGTTTACAGTATTCTCATGGTAGTTTGTATTTTTGTGGGATCAGTGGTGATATCCTCTTTATCATTTTTTATTGTTATCTAGTTGATTCTTCTCTCTTTTCTCCTTTATTAGTCTGGCTAGCAGTCTATCTGTTTTGATAATCTTTTCAAAAAAACAGCTTCTGGATTCATTGATTTCTTTTGAAGGGTTTTTCGTGTCTCTATCTCCTTTAGCTCTGCTCTGATCTTAATTATTTCTTGCCTACTCCTAGCTTTGAAATTTGTTTGCTCTTCCTTCTCCAGTTCTTTGAATTGTGTCGATTTTAGATCTTTCCCAATTTCTCCTGTGGGCATTTAGTGCTATACATTTCTCTCTAAACACTGCTTTAGCTATTCCCAGAGATTCTGGTACATTGTGTTTTTCTTCTGATTGGCTTCAAAGAATTTATTTATTTCTACCTTAATTTCATTATGTACCCAGTTGTCATTCAGGAGCAGGTTGTTCAGTTTCCCTGAAGTTGTGTGGTTTTGAGTGAGTTTCTTAATCCTCAATTCTAATTTGATTGCACTGTGGTCTGACAGTTTGTTGTTATTTCCATTCTTTTGCATTTGCTGAGGCAGATTTTACTTCCAATTATGTGGTCAATTTTTAGAATAAGTGCGATGTGCTGCTGAGAAGAAAGTATATTCTGTTGATTTGGGGTGGAGAGTTCTGTAGACGCCTATTAGGTCTGCTTGGAATATTGTGAAAATGGCCATACTGCCCAAAGTAATTTACAGATTCATTGCTATCCCCATCAAGCTACCATTGACTTTCTTCACAGAATTGGAAAAGACTACAGCCTATATAGCCAAGACAATCCTAAGCAAAAAGAACAAAGCTGGAGGCATCATGCTACCTGACTTCAAACTATACTACAAGGCTACAGTAACCAAAATAGCATGGTACTGGTACCAAAACAGATAATATAGACCAATGGAACAGAACAGAGGCCTCAGAAATAATGCTACACATCTGCAACCATCTGATCTTTGACAAACCTGACAAAAACAAGCAATGTGGAAAGGATCCCCTACTTAAGAAACGGTTTTGGAAAAACTGGCTAGCCATATGCAGAAAACTGAAACTGCACCCCTTCCTTACACATCTTATACAAAAATTAACTCAAGATGGATTAAAGACTTAAACGTAAGAGCTAAAACCATAAAACCCCAAAAAGAAAACCTAGGCAATACCATTCAAAACATAGGCATGGGCAAAGACTTCATGGCTAAAATACCAAAAGCAATGACAAATGGGATCTAATCAAACTAAAGAGCTTCTGAATAGCAAAAGAAACTGTCATCAGAATGAACAGGCAACCCACCGAACGGGAGAAAATTTCTGCAATCTATTCATCTGACAAAGGGCTAATATCCAGAATCTACAAGGAACTTAAACAAATTTACAGAAAAGAAACAAACAACCCCATCAAAAAGTAGGCAAAGGATATGAACAGGCACTTCTAAAAAGAAGACATTTATGTGGCCAACAAACATATTAAAAAAAAGCTCATCACCACCACAATGAGATACCATCCCACACCAGTTAGAATGGCAATCATTAAAAACTCAGTAAACAACAGATGCTGTAGAGGATGTAGAGAAATAGGAAAGCTTTTACACTGTTGGTGGTAGTGTAAATTAGTTCAACCAGTGTGGAAGACAGTGTAACGATTCCTCAAGGATCTAGAACTAGAAATAACATTTGACCAAGCAATCCCATTACTGGGTATATACCCAAAGGATTATAAATCTTTCTACTATAAAGACAAATGCACACGTATGTTTATTGTAGGTCTATTCACAATAGCAAAGACTTGGAACCAACCCAAATGCCCATCAATGATAGACTGGATAAAGAAAATGTGGCACATATACCACACATATTCCACAGCATGGAATACTATGCAGCTATAAAAAACCATTCATGTCCTTTGCAGGGACATGGATGAAGCTGGAAACCATCATTCTCAGCAAACTAACACAGGAACAGAAAACCAAACACCTCATGTTCTCCCTCATAAGTGGGAGTTGAACAATGAGAACACATGGGCACAGGGAGGGGAACATCACACACTGGGGGCTGTTGGGGAGTGGGGGGCTAGAGGAGGGATAGCATTAGGAGAAATATCTAATGTAGATGACGGGTTGTTGGGTGCAGGAAACCACCATGGCACGTGTATACCTATGTAACAAAACTGCATGTTCTGCACATGTATCCTAGAGCTTAAAGTATAATTTTAAAGTTCAAAGAATTGCACACATTGTTGCATAACAAATGTCTAGAAATACTTTTTTAAATGTTAGAAAAGATCAGTGTCATCAACTTCTAGGTGATTTTTTTTTTCTTTGTTTCCAAAATGTCTAGGCACATTGACCTTACCCACAGTTTTCTTTTTATTTGTTCCTCCTCTTAAACAATACCATATTTTAACATTTGTTTTAAAATTGCAAAAGCCATGCAATGTACATAACTGCAATCATGTAGGTATGTGCATACTATGGAAGGTTTTGTATTGTCCAGGCCAAAGATACAAACAGCTTGAATTTGGTGAGGCCAGAGGAACTGGAGAAAAGAGATTCTGTCCACAGCTCCCGTTGCATTTTGTCTAATGCCTTTATTATTCTACAAAATTCAAAGTATCTAATAAAAAAAAACTCCCCTATACAATTTGCTTTATTTGTTCATATCCTGCCTCGAAATTATATTCCATGTGTCATTCTTATAAACACATAACACATACCGCTTGCACATAAAATAGGTGATGTCATAAAACAGAAAATCACAAGCTTTATAAAGAAACACTATGAAAGGGCATGGGCTTTGGCATTAGGGAAACTTGGGTTGAGTTCCATGTCCCTGAGCAGGCCACTGGACTTACTTATCATGCTGATTTATAAGTAAGGAACACTGAGAGTCTATTACATATGGAGACTTGCACATTTGGTGTCATCAGAGGACTCTTCAAATATTCTTTCCCTTTTCTTCATGTTTACCAGTTATGAGTTTCTGAAAACTTTTCCTTCTCAATGTATACTTAAATAGCTCTTTCTTTTCACACACACACACACACACACATACATATATACATATATATATATATATATATATATATATATATTTTTTTTTTTTTTTTTTTTTGAGACGGAATCTCGCTCTGTCGCCCAGGCTGGTGTGCAGTGGCCTGATCTCAGCTCACTGCAACCTCCACCTCCCGGGTTCAAGCAATTCTTCCGCCTCAGTCTTCCCAGTAGCTGGGACTACAGGCACCTGCAACCACACCCAGCTAATTTTTTGTATTTTTAGTAGAGATGGGGTTTCACCAGGATAGTCTCGATCTCCTCACCTCGTGATCTGCCTGCCTTAGTCTCCCAAAGTGCTGGGATACAGGTGGGATACAGGTGTGAGTCACCTCGCCCGGCCTCACACTTATATTAATTTTTCCCTTATTCTGTTTGAATCGCCTCAATACATCCATTTCTTATGCTACCATGCCTGTTCATATAATGGCTGCCTTAGATGTAAATCCTTACCAAGACTTTCACATTGTGAGATAGTTCTCAGCAACTTAACCTGGAACAACAATGAGTTATTTGGGAAGAACACCACAGCCTGAAATGACCTGTCTCAATGTTAGTATCAGGTGCTTAAAGACTGACAAATGAAGTCCATTAAAAAAAAAAAAAAAAAGCAAGTAAGTGTAATATAAATGTTATTTATTATTTATTTTATCTTTTTTTTTTTTTTTTTTTTGAGACGGAGTCTCGCTCTGTCGCCCAGGCTAGAGCGCAGTGGCCGGATCTCAGCTCACTGCAAGCTCCGCCTCCCGGGTTCCCACCATTCTCCTGCCTCAGCCTCCCGAGTAGCTGGGACTACAGGCGCCGCCACCTCGCCCGGCTAGTTTTTCGTATTTTTAGTAGAGACGGGGTTTCACCGTGTTAGCCAGGATGGTCTCGATCTCCTGACCTCGTGATCCACCCGCCTCAGCCTCCCAAAGTGCTGGGATTACAGGTGTGAGTCACTGTAAATTTTATTATTGTTCTCGAAGTTTGACCTCAGAACTGGCAGTGTTGGAATTTAAAGAAAAGAATTTTAAAATTGATACTAATGGGCTAGGCGAGGTCCCCAAACACCAGTGGGACCTCGACTCTGGCCAGTGTCCAAGCTCTTGACGCTGTTGCAGGAAGGAATTCAAGAACAAGTGAGAAAAGAGGGAAAGTACCGAATGTATTGCAAAGTGAAAGTAGGGCGCGGTGGCTCAAGCCTGTAATCCCAGCACTTTGGGAGGCCGAGACAGGCGGATCACGAGGTCAGGAGATCGAGACCATCCTGACTAATTCGGTGAAACCCCGTCTCTACTAAAAAATACGAAAAACTAGCCGGGCGACGAGGCGGGCGCCTGTAGTCCCAGCTACTCGGGAGGCTGAGGCAGGAGAATGGCGTAAACCCGGGAGGCGGAGCTTGCAGTGAGCTGAGATCCGGCCACTGCACTCCAGCCTGGGCGACAGAGCGAGACTCCGTCTCAAAAAAAAAAAAAAAAAAAAAAAAAAAGAAAGAAAGGGGAGTGCGGGCGTCTCAGGAGAGTGAGTCACCCCCAAGGGGGTTGGGGCTTCTCTCTTTATGGGTTTCTTTAACCAAGGGGTGGAATATTCCTGCAAAAAGGTGGAAATTTATTGGAAGTGTGATGCCATCCATTTTTACACCAAATATGGGTGTTCCTGGAACTGTCATGGTGCTGGAGGGTGTGTGATTTCTATGCTAATGGGCATATAATGAGGCCCTAGGAGAAAACTGGGTCAAACCCAGCACTGTGATGGGTCCAGTCGGTCTTGGGCAGCTTCACACACACCCTGGTTTTCAGGGTCTTATCAACCCCTAGCTCATGATGCTATTTCAACTGTATCCTTTTTGCTAGTCATGTGAAACTCCTGCCCGGAATTTTCTATTCTGCAACCACTCTGTATTACTCCTGTCTCAAAATCACTTCTAAAAGCATGTAGTAAGTGGTTACACTGTATAGATTAAAAAAATATATACAATCACAGAACAAATGGGGAAAAAAAGGAAGTGCGTTGGTTTGTATAGAGATAAATTTTCCAGTGACAGTATTATACACATATTGAGAAAGTGCTTTGCTTTCAGATAACTTAGATAGATGTAAAGACAATCTGCTCTAAAAACTGTGTCTCTGATGATGATAAAGATCCTTATGGTAAAAACAATCTTCTCAGAATTTGAATAAATCATTTCATGAAAATCGAGAAAACAAAAAGCAATGTCTTTAAGTTAAATTATCATTTTATACAGTATGTGTTTGTAAAAATGTATGTTGTAACAAACTTCAATACATTAAATATTTTAAAGAGACATTTGACCATTTCTGGGACATCTCACAGATAGGCAATAGAGAACAGGAGCTAGAGACTTGAGTTCTTAACCCAGACACGCTACTTTGCATTCCCACTGCATCACTTATTACTTCTGTGATCTTGGGCAACTTTTAAAACTTTTCTATGTCTTAATTTTCTCTTTGCTAAAACAGGGATAAACACAGTATCTATCTCATAGGGGTGTTCTGAGAACTAAATGAACTATATTATCTGTGGTAGCTATTATCACTGTATACAGACTTTCTAAAGCATTTCTTGCCTATTCTACTTTTTTAGCACTTATCGATCCATGTAATAGTTAATTGACTATTTGTTATTTTGTCATTGTCCAACCAGACTGGAAAAATAAGAGATCAGAAGCCAGGTCATACATTTTCAGATTGTTACTCCACCCCCAAGGACCCATGCACGATGAAGGCACTCAATGATGTTTGTTGATTAATGACATTTGACTAATCAACTAGTCAATTTAATCTAACAACTAAGTACCTCAGCATTTTAAACATCACATGCCACAAAAGAGTTTATAAATGCATCAGATCAATTATTTTACTAAACATGTTAAATAACATGTTGCTAACAAAATAGCAAACCACTCAGCGAGAATCTTAGGCACTGCTAATTTTTTCCTGTAGCTATCTTTATCTAAATCAAATTGTTTCTTTCCAGTTGGATCAGTGTTGATACATTTAATGTGTGGATATTCTTAGTCTATCTCCTTTGACAAGATTTGCCTCTTCCCAGAAAGGCCACATAAGTCTAAGAAAATAGAGTGGTCTTTGGTATTTCGTACATAGTATCTCTAATAAGAAACAATATCATCTGATGTTCCCCCAGTGACCAAGCCATAGGGTGGGCAAACTCACGGCTGAGCAACATCTACATTGTGTGGTTTTAGGTTGCTAGGAACTGTCCAGTGCCCCATACGCCTTCCCCATTCTGCCTATCAATCTCCCCATCTCCCGTTTGCTTGGTTCCATTGCCTGAAATACCACAGATATTGATTTGTATTAACAATCATCTGGAACAATAAACTGCCTCTTATATTCAGATATCCTAAAGAGATATGCTGATAGAAGAATAGGGGGAGGAAAGTAATAAATTATTCATGAGCAAGTAATTCACTGGAAAACTTCCTCCTCCCAAAGGAAGTAACTTTCTCATAAGTAAGAGAAGGGATGTCCTGCAATGCCTGAGAGCAGTTGAATTTCGTAAGGATATATCATCTGCTTCAAGAACATCTGTGAGAATATAGCAAGGTAGAATAACAGACTTCACCAGATGTTATGAGACAAGTATTACATAGTAAGAAAAGAGATTGATATTTGCATTAGAGGATTTTACTCAATCTTAATACATTTTACTTTCAGTAAATTTACTAGCTACACAGATAATTTAACTCCTCTGAGCCTCAATTTCCTCAACAAATGACAATTATGATGACAACAGGAGGTTATGAATATGAGATTACCTTTCTTAAGATATTAGTATTGTGCCCCGTAGAAGCCAAATAAAGATTAATTCCTCTTCCTATCTATTAAAGGGATTAACAGAACTCTTGTCATGGCGGTAACAGTGAGAATTAAATGAGATAATATATATGCAAAAAGACCTTTGAAAAATGTAAAGCAACCTATTTACATTCATTATTACTATACTACTAGTACAAGAATTATGCCCAGTCAGTTGACAAGGATCTATGTCTCCAACCGAGCACTGAATGGCTATAGTCAGCTTCATGTTATACTTGATTGCTTCTGTGAAGAAGAACAGCCTCTGTCCTAGAAATCAAGAAGTCAGATCTGATTTTAGCTCCGATACTTACTACATCCGGGAGTCTGCCCCATCATAACGGAGCCTTGGTTTCCCTTTTATAAAACGGAAATTATAATACTCAACAGTATTTATGATATTTACACAAAGTTATAGAAATGAAAATCCTTTTAGAATTGTAGGGAAGCAGCAGGTCAGAGGGGGAGCTATCACTGAATTAGATTCCTAGATCTGGAGCCCAACAAATTGCTTAATTTCTCAGAGTCTCTCTTTTCAACTGTGAAAATCACTATCTCAGGGACCATTGTGAAGACTAAGTAAAGTTGTGTATCATTGCTTCTCAAACACTTCAAGTCCCTCTAAAAGTAGGGGAGATTGACTTAGACGTTTGTGGGAATCAAGGGGGGAAATGGAAAGGAGCGCTACAAGCTTCGAGCTTTTTTGAGATTTTTTAATTGTTAATATTTTATGCAAATAGCGCATTCTACTACAGAATGAGTGTTTAATTTATAAAAATTCCCCTAAAATCTTCCAATAACGTTGATTTTCCAGGAAGAAAAGCTAAGTTTACCCACTTGCTTACAATAATCCAATGCATCAGCTACCTGCTATACGTACCCAGTTTAAGAAACAGAATGTTTTTATTTTATTTCTTTGATTTTATTGTATTTTTTGAGACATGGTCTTACTTTGTTACCCAGGCTGGAGTGCAGTAGCGGAATCATGGCTTACTGCAGCCTTGACCTCCCAAGTGATCCTCCTGCCTCAGCCTCTGGAGTAGCAGGGACCACATGCATGCGCCACCATGCCCAACTAATTTTTTTTTTTTTTTTTGAGATGGAGTCTCAGTCTGTCGCCAGGCTAGAGTGCAGTGGCGCGATCTCAGCTCACTGCAACGTCCGCCTCCCGGGTTCACATAATTCTCCTGCCTCAGCCTCCCGAGTAGCTGGGACTACAGTCACCCGCCACTATGCCCAGCTAATTTTTGTATTTTTAGTAGAGACAGGATTTCACCATGTTGGCCAGGATGGTCTCAATCTCTTGACCTTGTGATCCACCCGCCTCTGCCTCCCAGAGGGCTGGGATTAGAGGTGTGAGCCACAGCATCTAGCCCCAACTAATTTTTTAAGATTTATTTTTTGTAGAGATGGGGGTCTCCCTATGTTGCCCAGGGTGGTCTTGAACTCCTGGGCTCAAATGATCCTCCTGCCTTGACCTCCCAAACTACTGGGATTACAGGTGTGAGTCACGCACCAGGCCCAGAATAATTTTAAAAGGTTTAACAGGTCTTGGATTATCATAATCATAACATCATATTCATTCCCTCCAAAGGGCAATTGTATTATCCCCGTCAGAGATTTCTTGGCTCAATTACCAACTACATCTCCTCCCCTCTCCACCATCAGGAAGGATGCAACGCACAAGAGTTCTTTGCAACATAAATAATTCATCTCACTACCAATTGACAGTAGGTTCTTTTGTAACATGACTTCTTTCCAAAAAAGTATATTATAGTTTCAAGTTTCATTCTGAACATTTTAAGTTTATTTAGAATGCATCAAAATTGTTTTAAACTTGAATTATACAGTGGTTAACTCACAGATCTTTTTTTTTTTTTTTTTTTTGAGACAGTATTTCACTCTGCCACCTAGGTTGGAGTGCTATGGCACTATCTCGGCTCACTGCAACCTCCGCCTTCCAGGTTCAAGCGACTCTCCTGCCTCAGCCTCCAGAGTACCTGAGATTACAGGCACTCACCACCATGCCCGGTTAGTTTCTTTTTTGTATTTTTAGTAGAGACGGGGTTTCACCATGTTAGCCAGGCTTGTATCAAACTCCTGGCCTCAAGTGATCCACCTGCCTCGGCCTCCCAAAGTGCTGGGATTACAGCTGTGAAACACCATGCCCAGCCTGATTTTCAATAGTAGTGGTGAATTCAGTTGTATGTAGCCATATCTAAAGTTATATAGTTTAAGAATGTAAAAACTGTCCGGGTGTGGTGGCTCACGCCTGTAATCCCAACACTTTGGGAGGCTGAGGCAGGCAGATCACGAGGTCAAGAAATCGAGACCATCCTGGCCAACATGGTGAAACCCCATCTCTGCTAAAAATACAAAAATTAGCTGGGTGTGATGGCACGCACCTGTAGCCCCAGCTACTTGGGAGGCTGAGGCAGGAGAATCACTTGAACCTGGAAGGTGCAGGTTGCAGTGAGCTGAAATCGTGCCACTGCACTCCAGCCTGGCAACAGAGTAAGACTCCATCTCCAAAAAACAAACAAAATAAAGGGTAGAAACTGATTTGCTGTCTTAAATAAACGTATAAATTGCTGTCATCCTGTGTGTTTATAGATATTTCCATCTGGACATAAGTTCCAGATATAGTGTATAAATTTAGGCTATTTTCAGCTTGCAAATTCAATCTATAAAAATTCTTGGTTAGTATTTTAGTATCCTAGCTATAGCATTAAAACAGTATATTGCTCACGGGTAGCCACCACATCTTTGGAAGGCAGCCTTTTCTAATACAAGAGCTTGGAAAAGGTTTGTTCAATACACGAATTATGGATCTTTCCATACAAATATGCTTTGAGATTTAATGACAGACTTTCTCTCACAAAATGCTCTATGGACATTGTAATTTAACCCACATTTGTGACCTTCATTACAAAAATATCTGTAATCCAACCAAATTTGTTTCTCTGAAGTTTGAGAATTCTTTCTGTCTGCATCATTCAAGTAAAAAGCCCATATATTACCATTAGTAAAAAATCTTTTCTAATAATGAAAAGAAATTCTCACAGGCACTATAAGAATTTCCTACTTTGCTATAAAAAATCAGTAAACGGTTTTAATAAAACATCAATTATCTTATGTAACTAAACTCTAGCAGGTCCCCATAGGATTCAAGTTGGTTCATAATCTACTGTGTGGCTTTTTTTTTTTTTTTTTTTTTTTGAGACAGAGTTTTGCTCTGTTGCCCAGGCTAGAGTGCAGTGGTGGGATCTTGGCTCACTGCATCCTCCGCCTCCCAGGTTTAAGCAATTATCTGTCTCACTTTCCCTAGTAGCTGGGATTACAGGTGCCTATCACCATGCCCGGCTAATTTTTTTTTTTGTATTTTTAGTAGAGACGGGGTTTCACCATCTTGGCCAGGCTGATCTTGAACTCCTGACCTCATGATCCACCCACCTCGGCCTCCCAAAGTGCTGAACTGCAGGGGTGAGCCACCGTGCCCGGCCTATTTTTTTTTTTTTTTTTAATGTAACAGTGTGACTCTTTAATAGCAATGTACAGTAAAGTATCTTTGTTCTCACTGGCCTTGACTTATGAAATCTGAGTTCCTTATTTAAAATCTTAAGATGTTTATGTTACAATGTCTTAATGGCACAATTTTTTTTCTATTCCCTCCATTCTTTAAAACTCAAGTAATCTCTTCATATTTTTCCTTTTTTGCGAACCGATCCTAATTTGCCAGTTATTTTTCGAGAAGTGTTTGATTTAAATTATGGAAAATAATTATTAGAAGGATGCTATCTAACTGAATAAAAAAAAAGACACCTTGTATCTATGTCACCAGAATACTGTATCTTCTAAATAGAAAATACTTTTTGTTATAAAAATATCCTATTAAAATATTCCTTGTGGCCTGGCGTGGTGGCTCAGGCTTGTAATCCCAGCACTTTGGGAGACTGAGGTGGGCGGATCACGAGGCCAGAAGATCCAGACTATCCTGGCTAACACGGTGAAACTCGGTCTCTACGAAAAATACAAAAAATTAGCCAGGCGCGGTGGCAGGCGCCTGTAGTCCCAGCTACTCGGGAGGCTGAGGCGGGAGAATGGCGTGAACCCGGGAGGCGGAGCTTGCAGTGAGCCGAGATCACGCCACTGCACTCCAGTGTGGGCCACAGAGCAAGACTCCGTTTCAAAAAATAAAATAACATAAAAATAAAGCAAAATAGTCCTTGTATTAGGGACTAAATGTGCCTCCCCAAAATTCATATGTTAAAATCCTAATTCCCAGTGTGGTGGTGTTAGGAGATGGGGCGTTTGGGTTTTAGCTCATGAGGTGAAGTGCTCATGAGCAGGTTAGTTCCCTTGTAAAAGAGTCCGCAGAGAACTCTCAGCCTGTTTTACCACATGAGGATACATGGAGAAGTTGGCAGTTTTCAACCCAGAATAGGATCCTCCTCAGAACCCAACCATCCAGCACCCTAATCTCAGACTTCCTGGCCTCCAGAACTATGAGAAATAAACGTTTATTTAAGCATACCCAGTCCATGGTATTTTTGTTATAGCAGATCAAATGCACTAAGACACCATTTTATTATGTAACTCCTAGTTTTAAAAATGAAGATGTTATTTGGTAGGCATACTAGATTACATATACCATACTTCAAGTTAACATTTGTCTTTTTTCCAAAGACCAAAAGTCAAGCTTTTTCTTAGAGCTGAAAAAAAAAAAAAAAGACTGAAAATGCAGTAACTATCAAATTTTTAGAGCTGTCCACCAGAAACAACAATCAAACCAGTCTAAACATGTACCAGCTCCCCAGGCTGGACAGAAAATTCCCGCCCTTTCTGCTCACTATGTCCTTACGTAATTATATGCTTGTCACCTCTCATTCCTAGTAATACTAAAATGCATTATCAATTTATCCATTTATAAGGGAGTATTACCTCATTCCTTTTATCTATATGACCAAGAGGTTTACAAACTACCACCACCATACGTACCAGTCCAGAATTATGAGTGTCTTCTGGTTATAATCAAAAAGCAAAGGTGTCTTTCCAAGTCTTCATACAAGAGGGGCTCTTCAGCCACTGACCTCAGTGGAAGTCACTGATACTCACTCAGTGAAAGAGTTTTCAGTCTCTGTACACAGATTCTATAAATGCAAGTTTCAATTAGAAATATATTCAGAGTCAGGGCCGGGACGGTGGCTCACACCTGTAAGCCCAGCACTTTGGGGGGCCGAGGCGGGTGGATCACCTAAGGTCAGGAGTTCGAGACCAGCCTGACCAACACGGTGAAACCCCGTCTCCACTAAAAATACAAAAATTAGCTGGATGTGGTGGCGTGTGCCTGTAATTCCAGCTACTTGGGAGGCTGAGGCAGGAGAATCACTTGAACCTGACAGGCGAAGGTTGCAGTGAGCTGAGATAGCATCACTGCACTCCAGCCTGGGCAACAGACTGAGACTCCATCTCAAAAAAAAAAAAAAAATATATATATATATATATTCAGAGTCTACATATACCATGCTTGAAAATGGACAAAGACACAAGAAAAAAAAGTGATCTGAGGGCAGTCAATTAGACAACAACGTGATCATAATATAAGATGGTGATGAAACAAGACTTCCCACATTTGCTTCACTTGTGCATTTTCTTGTAGAGTTAGTTATCTTATGCCTTATGTAAATAAACATCTTGAAGATGTTTTTCAATATATTGAATAAAAAATATTGAACAAAGGGTATGAGCTAGAATTGAGCTAACAGTAGATGATAACAACATACAGAAGGTGGAAACCTTCTGGGGCAAGAAAATGATATGCCCAGGTCTCAGTAAGAACTTTGCCTTGTTGAACAGGAAGAATGCATGCTCCACATACGCCTCCAGCAGGCTTGAACATCAGTCACAGTAAGTAAATAGGGTGATGGCGGCTGGGAGAGTGAAGAAGGGTAAAAGGAGTCCAGAAACCTGCAGGGCAAAACCAAAAAGATTGAAAATAGTGTAAGATAAAGAGGGAGTCCAGAAGAGAATGCATAGACAATTTTTAGAAATTGAAGGTCTTCGTGAGAAGGGAATGGGAAGTTAGAAAGTCAGGCAGCATTGTGGGAGGACTGGTAGATACTGAGTGGAGAATCAGAAAAGGACAAAGCTGAGTTAGAGATCTCTCCAGAGCCTGAGCAATGCCACATGATGTTTATGTTCAAAGGGTAGTCATTCTGGTCTGACAAAGCGAATTTAAAACAAAAGTCTATAAAGTCTGGGAAATTGAACAACAGGGAAAAGACTGAAAATCCTGAAAATTGCTGCTGAAATAACTAAAGATACAGAAGAAGTGTAGATTGTACTCCAAGTAAGTAGAAACTGGTGAATTCATTCTGCTGAAGAGTGAATTTGGGGCTTCTTGAAAAAGAACGTTCTCCAAATCAAAACCAAAATGAGATACCGTTTCACTCCACTAGAATGGCAATTTTTTAAAAGTAAAAAAATAACAGATCCTGGGGAGGTTACAGAGAAAAGGGAATGCTTATCCACTGCCGGTGGGAGTGTAAATTAGTTAAACCATGAGGAAAGCAGTGTGGTGATTCCTCAAATAACTAAAACCAGAACTATCGGCTGGGCACGGTGGCTCATGCCTTGTAATCCCAGCACTTTGGGAGGCCGAGGCGGGTAGATCACAAGGTCTGGAGATCGAGACCATCCTGGCCAACATGGTGAAACCTTGTCTCTACTAAAAAATATAAAAATTAGCTGAGCATGGCGGTGCGTGCCTGTAGTCCCAGCTACTCGGGAGGCTGAAGCAGGAAAATTGCTTAAACCCGGAAGGCAGATGTTGCAGTGAGCCGAGACGGCGCCACTGCAGTCCAGCCTGACAACAGAGCGAGACTCTGTCAAAAAACAAACAAACAAAAATATCATCAGACCCAACAATCCCACTACTAGGTATCTACCCAAGGAAATATAACTCTTTCCACCATAAAGACACATGCATGTGTCATGTTCACTGTGGTATTATTCACAATAGCAGAGACATGAAATCAAACTAAATGCCCATCAATGGTAGACTGGATAAAGAAAATGTGGTACATACACACCAGGGAATACTCTGCAGCCATTAAAAAAGAAAGAGATCATGTCCTTTGAGGAACATGGATGGAGCCGGAGGCCAGTATCCTTAGCAAACTAAGTACAGAAAACCAAATATTTTGCATGTTCTCTCACTTATAAATGGGAGCTAAATGATGAGAACAGACGGACACATAGACGGGAACAATAGACACTGAGGCCTGCCTGGGCGTGGAGCATGGAAGGAGGGAGATGATCAGGAAAAATAACTAATGGGTACTAGGCTTAACACATGCATGACAAAATAATCTGTACAATAAGCGCCTGTGACACAAGTTTACCTATATAACAAACCTGCACATGTACCCCTGAACATAAAACAAAATTTTTAAAAAGAGCATTCTCACACATAAGTTTTATGTAAGTTGCATTTTAAAGCAATCAACTCCAAGGTTAGAGATTTTTGCAAAGGCAGTCAAATGGCATCAAGCCAGGGACGTTCAGTACGCAGCACAGCCCTTTCACTCATGAGAGAGACTCAGTTTTACTGGTGGTTTTCAGTTCGCTCAGGAGGAAGACATGCCAGAAAGGAAGCCAGGGGCTGGAGCTCTCTGCATGTTTTATTCCCCAGACTTGTCATAATTTCTTCTTACGGTTGTGAAACCACATTGATAAATCAAATTACCCAAATCATAACATCCAGAGCATAATTACAGTCTCCTGTATGCTCCCAATGCTATATCACTGCATTACCCAAAGGTTATGTAATAATGAGTAGGCATCCTGCATGCACAGTCACATTGTAATTACATTCTGATGACCATCATGTAAGAATGGACCATCATTTATCTTCTGCTCTACATGGCCTGGGGGAAATAAGCACAGTGGGCCTAGTTGAGGTCTCTCACCACAGGCTTAAGGAAACAGAAAGGCCTGGAGGGAGATCCTGGCGTCACATGAGCTGTGATGAAATTTGATCCTAGCAATAAAGAATTCTAATAGAGCTCTGGTTAAAGAATATAAGGGAGTCATTAGCTCTTGAGAGCTCTGTCAGATTACAAACTATTTTTATAGTGCCATAAATAAGTAGAGAGCTATCATAGGTAATGTAGACAAGATTTGTAAAAAGTCTTACATGTCCATGTATTTATTCATTACTTTTATATTTGAAGCATGGTGCCCTATCTCCAACTCCACCCTGGTTCATCATTTTTATCAGTATTTTTAAAAGGAGAGAAATTCTATGATCTTATGAAATGGGACCAGTTTAAAAAATTACCTGAAAAGTCAAAACGCAAAAAACAAAACAAAAATCTAGAGGCTAAGATAATGAATGTAACAAAACAGAATATTTGGTTGGGATACAAATGGCTCATCAGCACTAAATGTATCATTTACAGTTTCTTTATGGTGACAGCTCCTTCTAAAAGCTTCCCTTCCACAGCCCTGGCTGCAGGTGCATTGTGTGTGGTACAATGTACCAGCTTGCCTAGGAGGATTTGAAAGTGGGCATCTGATCTGAAGACCCCATTTACAGATTGTTCAATGAGTTATAGAGGGTAAAAAAAAAATAACTGAATCAAATTGTAGCTCTTTCTTGGGTATTTGAGCTGGAATATACAAAAATCGCCTGATAATTTTCAAGAGTTAAGAGTAAAGGAATGCTAGAGGAGCGGCAAAAGGAGAAACTGTGTTTTTTTAAAAGATGAAACTGTAAAATAGAAAAAAGATTAAGAGTGTGAAAAAAAAGCACACTGAGAACTAAAGGCAGTGGCGTAAGGGTAATATCACTGGTAAATTGAGCTCTTTTCCTATTTTGCATGGGACACAAAGAAAGAACACCCAATTGGACCAAAGGGCAAACAGGTTTTACTTCTGGCCAGAAATGGAGGAGTAAGCGCATGCTCTAAAGACCCCTTCTCCCCAGGTAATAGAAAACATGAGGTTTTCAAGAACTGGGTCTGGGGGTTGGAGAGGAATGTGAGCATGTGTAAGGTGGGACTCCACATGTTCAGGCTTCATTCATGAACATGCATCTTCATACAACCCATATACATAAAATGGTGGAGATTCTCTCCTTGGGGTGGGAATTTCAGCGCTATCATGATACTGTCATGAACTAAAGGCAACTAGGGATCCTCTGTTCCAGTTTGGGCGGGTTTTGGGGTCTGATCCCCCTCTAAGACCTGGTCAGGGGTCACAAAGCTCTGGTGCCATCCAGTCCACCTGATTTATTTAGGTGAGCCTATAAGTAAGGCACTAAAGAAAGACAGTAAGAAAAAGAATGTTCCCAGCTATTTCATCAGGTAAAAGTGCCCTGGTAAAAGTAAATGAGTAAGGGGCTGAAGTAGAGAAGAGATCTTTGATTTGCAGCATTGACAACTGATAATGTCTGTAGAGTAAATGCTTCCAGCCTGACCAAATTAAAGCTACCAATGTGAAGTCACCGAATGCTCAGTTCAGAAGAAAGGCTACAACTGCCTCCACCACACCACTGAAGAGGGGATGTCCAAGAATTCCTGCACCCTGGACTTGCTTGGATCTGTTTCCTGTCTCCACAAGGCTTGATTTTACCATAGTTACTATTTTCAGATTGCGGTACACTTGCCATTAATTATTAGGGATAACTGAAACTTAACCTAAGTGCATTTATATTCACAGTACTTTTTAAAACTAAATTTAGGCGGGCGCGGTGGCTCATACCTGTAATCCCAGCACTTTAGGAGGCCGTGGCGGGCAAATCACGATGTCAGGAAATAAAGACCATCCTGGCTAACACGGTGAAACCCCGTCTCTACTAAAAATACAAAAAAATTAGCCGAGCGTGGTGGCGGGCGCCCGTAGTCCCCGCTACTCGGGAGGCTGAGGCAGGAGAATGGCGTGAACTCGGAAGATGGAGCTTTCAGTGAGCCGAGATCGCGCCACTGCACTCCAGCCTGGGCGACAGAGCGAGACTCCATCTCAAAAAAAAAAAAAAAAAAAAAAAAACTCAATTTAAAAAAATGCAAGTGCAAAATGCAAAAGAGATTTTTCAGTAGCACAGGCTAAAACTGCTATAGATAGGAGAAAGTTCTGATTAGTTCTCCATCTTTGTTTAAGCATAAACTGTGAGAACTCCATTTCTAACTTCCTTTGCTTATCTTTACAGCATCAATGGATACAATGATGACAACAAAAGTTGTCTTTGGCCCTACTCCTGCTCCAAAGGCATTGCAATAACGAAACTCTTGCTGTTTACTCCCTTCCATGAAGTATTGGCACTTGGATCCATTGATTCTGTTTAGTGGCCTGCTCCATTCTCTGCTGCAGCTTCTTGTGTTCATTTCCACTGTCATCCAGTGGTTTTCAAAGTGTCATCCCCAGACCAGGAACAGCAGCAGTGACACCTGGAAACTTTCTGAACTACAGATTCCCTACTGCGGACCTCTTGAGTCAAAACTCTGGGAGTAGAGCCCAATCATTTTGTTTGTTTATTTTTGACGGAGTTGCGCTCTTGTCGCCCAGGCTGGAGTGCAATGGCGCAATCTCAGCTCACTGCAACCTCCACCTCTGGATTCAAGCGATTCTCCTGCCTCAGCCTCCCAAGTAGCTGGGATTACAGGCATGCGCCACCACGCCGGGCTAATTTTGCATTTTTAGCAGAGATGGGGTTTCTCCATGTTAGTCAGGCTAATCTCAAACTCCCGACCTCATGTGACCTGCCCGCCTTGGCCTCCCAAAGTGCTGGGATTACAGGCATGAGTCACCGCGCCCAGGCACATTTTTGTTTTAATGAGTCCTCCAGGAGATTCAAATGCATGCTAAAGTTTGAGGAGCACTTCTCTAATACTTTGTGGCCCCATATATCCAACTTTAGCATTACTCTTCCCTACGGTGGTACGCGCAGAATCAAAGACAAATTTCTTCCCATTTCACATGACCTGACAGTTAACTCAGAATGTCAGTGGCAGGTGTCACTTCAATTTTCTACGTAATAATGGAGATGGAGGGGATCACCCCAGATGGGAGGCAGGACTAGATGGCAGCTCCAGACAGAGCAGCATCGGGAGGCTCGCCTTGTGAATTTTAGCTCCAGATGGACTGCAAGAACAAACCAGCAATCCCAGAGGACCCACAGACCCTATGAAGGAAGAGGACTGCTCCTGCAGGACCCAGGAGACACCCCAAATACTGTGAGTGCCCCAACTGTGGAAGTGGGAAAGGGAGACGCTTATCTCCCGAACACACCCCCCCACTGGAGAAGCTGAAGGTCTGTTTGCGGGAGAAGTTTCCGACTTTACTTGGAGCTGACTCAAGTTAGAGAGCTGAGTGAAATTCAGGGGTAGACGAAGCAGCAGAAAGGCCCTGGGAGCTTGCTGGGTCCCGGAGCAGCCCATCCCTGCCTTGCACCACAGGGATCCATCGTGAGTATGGACAGAGGTGCAGGGGGTATAGCTCCACAGGGAGAAAGAATTCTCTAGCCCAACTTTGTAACAATTTTAAGGAGGCGAGAAGCCTCCTGGCCAGAAGTTCGCAGACGTTGTGAATCCAGCATGCAGACTTCACGGTGGAGTAGGGGGACGTGGAGGGGGGAACAACTAAAGCCCTTTTTTTTGGCAGCTGGGAGGCAGATAGTCTCAGGCAAATTTTCAAGCCCCTCTCGCCCTCCGACTGGAAACAGACTCTGACCTGTTGGGGAAGCACGGTGGGAGTGAGAGCAGCCCTTCAGTTTGCGTGGGGGCTGGGTGAGGCCTGTGACTGCCAGCTTTTCCCCACTTCCCTGATAACTTGCATGACTCAGCAGAGGCATCCATAATCCTCCTACCTACACAACTCCAGTGACCTGGGACTCTCACCTCCATCCCCCACAGCAGCTGAAGCAAGACCCGCCCAAGGAGAGCCTGAGCTCAGACATGCCTAGCACCGCCCCCACCTGATGGTCCTTCTCTATCCACCCTGGTAGCTGAAGACAAAGGGCATATAATTTGGGAGTTCTATGGCCCTGCCCACTGCCACTCCCTCTCCACACTACTACAGCTGATGTCTTCCGGAAAGCGCCACCTCCTGGCAGGAGCATTAATAGAGCATTAAAGCACCAAAGCTAAGAACCCTCACGGAGTTTATTGTGTCCCTCTGCCACAACCACTGGAACAGGCACCGATATCCACAGCTGAGAGACCCATAGACGGTTCACATCATAGGACTCTGTGCAGACAACCCCCATTACCAGCTCGGAGCCTGGCAGACTCCTTAGGTGGCTAGACCCAGAAGAGACAATAATCACTGCAGTTCAGCTCACAGGAGGCCACATCCATAGGAAAAGGGGGAGAATACTACATCAAGGGAACACCCCGTGGAACAAAAGAATCTGAACAACAGCCTTCATTCAGCCCTAGACCTTCCCTCTGACAGAGTCTACCCAAATGAGAAGGAACCAGAAAATCGACCCTGAAGGCTCTTCAACACCCCCAAAAAATCATACTAGTTCACCAGCAATAGACCCAAACCAAGAAGAAATCCCTGATTTACCTGAAAAAGAATTCAAGAGGTTAGTTATTCAGCTAATCAGGGAGAGACCAGAGAAAGGTGATGCCCAGGCCAGGCATGGTGGCTCACGCCTGTAATCTCAGCACTTTGGGAGGCCAAAGCAGGCAGATCACCTGAGGTCAGGAATTTGAGACCCTCCTGGCCAACATGGTGAAACTCTGTCTCTACTAGAAATACAAAAATTAGCTGGGTGTGGTAGTGGGCGCCTGTAGTCCCAACTACTCAGGAGGCTACAGCAGGAGAATCTCTTGAACCCAGGAGGTGGAGACTGCAGTGAGCTGAGATCTTGTCACTGCCCTCCAGCCTCGGCAACAGAGACTCCATCTCAAAAAATCAATAAACAATAAAAAATAAATAAAGGCAACACTCAATGCAAGAAAATCCAAAATAAAGATACAAGAAGTTAAGGGAGAAATAATCAATGAAATAGATACTTAAAGAAAAAAACAATAAAAAATTCAGGAAACTTTGGCAACACTTTTAGAAATGCAAAATGCTCTGGAAATTCTCAGCAATAGAACTGAACAAGTAAAAGAAATTCAGAACTCAAAGACACACTCTTCAAATTAACCAAACCCCACAAAACAAAGAAAAAAGAATAAGAAAATAAGAACAAACCCTCTAAGAAGTCTGGGATTATGTTAAACGACCAAACCTAAGAATAATCAGTGTTCCGGAGGAAGAAGAGAATTCTAAAAGCTTGGAAAACATATTTGGGGGAATAATCAAAGAAAACTTCCCCAGCCTAGCTAGAGACCTAGACATCGAAATACAGGAAGCACAAAGGACACCTGGGAAATTTATCACAAAAAGATCTTCGCCTAGGTGCACTGTCATCAGGTTATCCAAAGTTAAGACAAAGGAAAGATTCTTAAGTGCTGTGAGACAGAAGCACCAGGGAACCTATAAAGGAAAACCTATCAGAATAACAGCAGATTTCTCAGCAGAAACCCTACATGCTAGAAGGGACTGGGGCCCTATCTTCAGCGTCCTCCAACAAAACAATTATCAGCCAAGAATTTTGTGTCTAGCAAAACTAAGCATCATATATGAAGGAAAGATACAGTCGTTTTCAGACAAACAAATCCTGAGAGAATTTGCATCACCAAGTTACCACTACAAGAACTGCTAAAAGGAGCTCTAAATCTTGAAACAAAACCTGGAAACACATCAAAACAGAACCTCTTTAAAGCATAAATCACATAGGACCTATAAAACAAAAATAAAAGCTAAAAAGCAAAACCAAAACACAAAAAAACCCAAAGTACACAAGCAACAAAGAGCACAATGAATGCAACACTACCTCACATTTCAATACTAACATTGAATATAAATGGCCTAAAGGCCCCACTTAAAAGATACAGAACTGCAGAATGGATAAGAACTCACCAACCATCTGCTGCCTTAAGGAGACTCACCTAACACATAAGGACTCACATAAACTTAAAAGGATGGAGAAAGACATTGTATGCAAATGGACACCAAAAGAGAGCAGGGTTAGCTATTCTTATATCAGACAAGACAAACTTTAAAGCAACCTCCATTAAAAGAGAGAAAGAGGGACGTTATATAATGGTAAAAGGCCTTGCCCAACAGGAAAATATCACAATCCTAAACATATATGCACCTAACACTGGAGCTCTCAAATTTATAAAACAATTACTAATAGACATAAGAAATGAGATAGAGAGCAACACAATAATAGTGGGGGACGTCAATACTCCAGTGACAGCACTAGACAGGTCATCAAGATAGAAAGTCAACAAATAAACCAGGGATTTAAACTATATCTTGGAACAAATGGACTTAACAGATGTATACAGAACATTTCATCTAACAACCACAGAATACACATTCTACTCAACAGCACATGGAACTCTCTCTAAGATAGACCATATAACAAGCTTCAATAAATGTAAGAAACTCAATAGAGCATATAATGAGCCTCAACAAATTTAAGAAAATTGAAATTATATCAAGCACTCTCAGAACCACAGTGGAATAAAACTGGAAATCAACTCCAAAAGGAACCTTGAAAACCATGCAAATACATGGAAATTAAATAACTTGCTCATGAATAAGCATTGGGTAAAAAATGAAATCAAGATGGAAATTTAAAAATTATTTGAACTGAATGACAACAATGACACAACCTGTCAAAACTTCTGGGATACAGCAAGGGCAGTGCTAAGATACCAACAGGAGGTTCACAGCCCTAAACGCCTACCTCAAAAAGTCTGAAAGAGCACAAACAGACAATCTAAGGTCATACCTCAAGGAACTAGAGAAACAAGAACAAACCAAACCCAAACCCAGCAGAAGAAAGGAAATAACCAAGATCAGAGCAGAACTAAGTGAAATTGAAACAAAAAAATACAAAAGAGAAATGAAACAAAAAGCTAGTTCTTTGCAAAGATAAATAAAAATGATAAAATAAAATTAATGCTAACCATTAGCAAGATTAACCAAAAAAGAAGAGAGAAAATCCAAATAACTTCACTAAGAAACAAAACAGGAGATATTACAA
Source organism: Trachypithecus francoisi (assembly GCF_009764315.1). Classification (NCBI taxonomy): domain Eukaryota; kingdom Metazoa; phylum Chordata; class Mammalia; order Primates; family Cercopithecidae; genus Trachypithecus; species Trachypithecus francoisi. Next base: position 171,175,963 of record NW_022681454.1, on the reverse strand, counting down.
CTGACACCACTGAAATACAATAGATCATTCAATGCTACTATGAACACCTTTACACACTTAAACTAGAAAACCTAGAAGAGATTGATAAATTCCTGGAAAAATACAACTCTCCTAGCTTAAATCAGGAAAAATTAGATACTCTGAACAGACCAATAACAATCAACAAGATTGAAATGGTAATTTAAAAATTACCAACAACAACAAAAAAACTCCAGGACCAGAAAGATTCACAGCAGAATTCTACCAGACATTCAGAGAACTGGTACCAATCCTTTTGACACTATTCCACAAAATAGAGAAAGAAAGAATCCTCCCTAACTCATTCTATGAACCCAGCATCACCCTAATACTGAAACCAGGAAAGGACACAAACAAACAAAAAAATTACAGACCAATATCCCTGATGAACATAGATGCTAAAATTTTTAACAAAATACTAGCTACCCGAATCCAACAACATATCAAAAATATAATCCACCTTGTTGATTAAGTTGGTTTCATACCAAGGATGCAGGGATGGTTTAACATACTCAAGTCAATAAATGTGATACACCACATTAACAGAATTAAAGACAAAAGTCACATGATAATCTCAATTGATGTTGAAAAAGCGTTTGACAAAATCCAGCATCGCTTTATGATTAAAACTCTTAGCTAAATCGGCATACAACGGACATACCTTAATGTAATAAAAGCCATCTATAACAAACCCACAGCCAACATATACTGAATAGGGAAAAGTTGAGAACATTCCCTCTGAGAACTGGAACAAGACAAGGATGCCCACTCTCACCACTCCTCTTCAATATAGTACTGGAAGTCCTAGCCAGAGCAATCAGACATGAGAAAGAAATAAAGGGTATCCAAATCAGTAAAGAGAAAGTCAAACTGTCACTGTTGGATGATGATGTGATTATTTGCCTTGAAAACTCAAAGGATTCCTCCAGAAAGCTCCTAGAACTAATAAAAGAATTTAGCAAAGTTTCAGGAAACAAGATTAATGTACACAAATCAGTAGCTCTTCTACATACCAACAGTGAACAAGCAGAGAATCAAATTAAGAACTCAACCCCTTTCACAATAGCTGCAAAAAAATAAATAAATAAAATATGTAGGAATATACCTAACCAAGAAGTCAAAAGACCTCTACAAGGAAAACTACAAAACACTGCTGAAAGAAATAATAGATGACACAAACAAATGGAAACACATCCCATGCTCATGGATGGGTAGAATCAATATTGTGAAAATTACCATACTGCCAAAAGCAATCTACAAATTCAATGCAAACCCCACCAAAATACCACCATCATTCCTCACAGAATTAGAAAAAAAAAATCTAAAATTCATATAGAACCAAAAAAGAGCCTGCATAGCCAAAGCAAGACTAAGCAAAAGAACAAATATGAAGGCATCACACTACCTGATTTTAAACTATACTATAAGGCCATAGTCACCAAAACAGCATGATACTGGTATAAAACTAGGCACATAGACCAATAGAACAGAATAGAAAACCCTGAAATAAATCCAAATACTGACAACTGATCTTTGAAAAAGCAAACAAAAACATAAAGTAGGGAAAGGACACCCTATTCAACAAATGGTGCTGGGATATTCGGCTAGCCACACGTAGGAGAAGGAAACTGGATCCTCATCTCTCACCTTATACAAAAATTAAGACGGATTAAAGACTTAAACCTAAGACCTGAAACTATAAAAATTTTAGAAGATAATATTGGAAAATCCCTTTTAGACATGAGCATAGGCAAGGATTTCATGACCAAGAACCCAAAAGCAAATGCAATAAAAACAAAAGATAAATAGCTGGGACCTAATTAAACTAAAGAGCTTTTGCATGGCAAAAGGAACAGTCAGCAGAGTAAACAGACAACCCACAGAGTGGGAGAAAATCTTCACAATCTACACATCTGAAAAAGAACTAATATCCAGAATCTGCAATGAACTCAAACAAATCAGTAAGAAAAAAACAAACAATTCCATCAAAAACAGGGCTAAGTACATGAATTCCCAAAAGAAGATATACAAATGACCAATAAACATATGAGAAAATGCTCAACATCACTAATGATCAGGGAAATGCATCAAAACCACTATGCAATACCACTTTACTCCTGCAAGAATGGCCATAATCAAAAAACAGTAGATGTTGGTGTGGATGCAGTGAATAGGGAACACTTCTACACTACTGGTGGGAATAGAAAGTAGTGCAGCCACTATGGAAAAAGGTGTGGAGATTCCTTAAAGAACTGTATGTAGAACTACCCTTTCATCCAGCGATCCCACTACTGGGTCTCTACCCAGAGGAAAAGAAGTCATTATTTGAAAAAGAAAAGAAAAAGATACATTGCACACGCATGTTTATAGCAGCACAATTCATAATTGCAAAACCATGGAACCAACCCAAATGCCTATCAATCAATCAGTGAATAAAGAAACTGTGGTGTGTGTGTGTACACACATATACATATATACACACATATATGTATATATATATGATGGAATACTGCACAGCCATAAAAAGGAATGAATTAATAGCATTTGCAGTAACCTGGATGAGACTGAGACTATTATTCTAAGTGAAGTAACTCAGGAATGGAAAACCAAACATCCTATGTTCTCACTGATGTGGGAGCTAAACTATGAGGACGCAAAGGCAGAAGAATGATACAACGGACATTGGGGACTTTGGGGGAAGAGTGGGAGTGGGGAGAGGAATGAAAGACTACAAATGTGGTGCAGTGTATACTGCTCGGGTGATGGGTGCACCAAAATCTCACAAATCACCACTAAAGAAGTTACTCATATAACCAAATACCACCTGTACCCCAATAACTTATGGAAAAATAAAATAAATACGTTTTTAAAATTCTATATAGTAATTACTATTATTAACAGTCGTAATTCAAATTCCACTGGCGTTTGCCCTGTTTATAACTGCTGAACACCAACCCTACCTTCCTTTAAAGTCTCTTTCCTATCTGGTAGTCTTGGAGAACATCTCCTCTGAGAGGAACTCTAACATCTTCTGGTTCTGTTTCTCCTTGTTTATGTCCCAAAGTCTACTTGGGAGCTTTGCCAGAGCCATAGAACTTCCACAAACGGAGCCTAGGGGCAGCAGGTTTGCTGCGGAAGGGGGAGAGGGTTTTTTAAAGTTACAGTTTAAACACAAGTATACTGTTTTTATGTTGCTGATATGTCTCAGACAAGAGAAAAAAAGAAAAAGATAAAATGTTCAGAGATGCTTTCCTGCACTTTTACATTAGATTCAAAAAATGTCAATTTTCTTCATCGTTTTGCAGGTGACTGGAGAACTCATAGGGTTATGAGAGAGGGGACCTTAGAGCTCACTTCTCTGTCCCCAGTAAACCCTTAGTAGACAGAAAATCTAAGAGATTAGCAAGAGGTCACATGAATTTGAGTGAACTATGTAAGGAGGATTTATAAAACCTAATCAGTGAAGAAATGCCAAAAAGCAATTGTAATTGACAAGTCTAGTGACATCGTTGAAGGAGGAAAAGCCGAGAGACATGACCAACATCTACTAGGAGACAAAATGTTGTTGAGAGTAAAGCTAATGTCCTTGGCGACCATAGGAACAATAAAATACAGCAATATGTAATTTTCGCAGAAGACAAAAGAAAATAATTGATGGGCCCATCCAACTCCTTGTTGAATATTTTCTTCCTGTTTAGAAGAATTGTGTCTATTTCTTCAAATATGAACCATCCTCAGGAACAGCAGAGGACAAGATACTATGATTAAAAGAAAGAAAGAAAAATGTAAATTCTTCAATACAATACCAGGGACAAAATTCCATCTCCATCCTCTTAGGGTCCTGGCTGATCCCAAGAATTTAACTGACATAAAAGAGATTAACAGGAGGAAAGCAGACAAAGTTACTCAATGCAAGTTTTATGTGGCACGAGAGCCTTCATAAGGAAATGAAAACCCAATGAAGCAGTTAGAGTCAGTTACTTATATACCGAGTTGGATAAAGAACAGTGAGTTGTGAAGAAGCAACTAAATTATGTGGGGAGGTTTAAAGCGAGGAGTTATTTTAACAAGGTCTGTACAGAATTCTTTGGGTCTCAATTTTTCATCCACGAAAATAAGAATGTTATTCCTTTTGGTACAGGGAAACTGTCTTTCACATAGGAATTTCGACTTCTGCTTTTAAGAAATAGGTAAGAGGTCAGAATGATCTTTTTGCACCTGTATTTTTTTTTTTAAGTGCTTTAATTCAAAATTGTCAACAATGCCAGACTGGTACAGGTTTAACTCCTTCAATACCTCGGCCAAATGCAATAATTGTTCTCATTCTTCATGATGTTTTTAAACTGTAGCTTCAGCATTACTTAAACCATAGTAGAATATACTTGCCTTTGTCGTATTTACCCATGTTAGAGGAACTACCACAAAATAGCACAATAATTTATTTTAAATTTAATTCTAATCAAAACCATTTACACAGAAAACTGATGTGATAACAATTCCTAAACTTCAAAAACTTTTTAAAAAATGAAATGTAACAGATGTTTAATATCATTCAGTACACTATGGCATTTATAGGAATAAAGAAAAGTATGTTATTCAAAAGAATTTAAGGAGACAAAATATGATTAACCCAGTTGAAATTTAGCCAGATTCACTATTCACAATAGCAAAGACCTGGAATCAACCCAAATGTCCATCTGTGACAGACTGGATTAAGAAAATGTGGCACATATACACCATGGAATACTATGCAGCCATAAAAAAGGATGAGTTTGCGTCCTTTGTAGGGACATGGATGCAGCTGGAAACCATCATCCTTAGCAAACTATCACAAGAAGAGAAAACCAAACACCGCATGTTCTCACTTATAGGTGGGAACTGAACAATGAGATCACTTGGACTCGGGAAGGGGAACATCACACACTGGGGCCTATCATGGGGAGGGGGGAGGAGGGAGGGATTTCATTGGGGAGTTATACATGATATAAACGTTATGCACATGTACCCTAGAACTTAAAGTATAATTAAAAAAAAAAAAAAAAGAAATTTAGCCAGATTAATATAGTTTGTCCTAGCGAGAGGTGACAACGTGCTAGCAGCCCTCGATCACTCTCTGCTCCTCCTTGGCCTCTGTGTCCGCTCTAGTGGAGCTCCAGGAGCCCTTCAGCCTGCAGCTGTGTTGTGGTGGCCCCTCTCTGGGGCTGGCCAAGGTGGAGCCGGCTCCCTCTGCTGGTGGGGAGGTATGTGAGGGGAGGCGCCGGCAGGCGCAGGGGCTGCAGGGGCGCTCAGGGGCTGGCACAGGTTCCCGGTGGGCGTGGGCTCAGCAGGCCCGCACTAGGTGTGGCCAGCCTGTGCCTGCTAGGCTTGATCAGGGGACGAGCTCAGTCTGGGCTGCCCAGGCTAGGTGCCACAAAGTCCCGTAGCCGTTGCCATTGAGAGGTGAAGCTGGCTGGGCTTCTGGGTGGGGTGGGGACCTGGAGAACTTTTCTGTCTAGCTAAAGGATTGTAAATGCACCAATCAGCACTCTGTATCTAGCTAAAGGTTTGTAAACACACCAATCAGCACTCTGTGTCTAGCTAATGGGGTAGGGAACTTGGAGAACTTTTGTGTCTAGCTAAAGGATTGTAAATGCACCAATCAGTGTTCTATGTCTAGCTAAATGTTTGTAAATACACCAATCAGCACTCTGTCAAGTCGGACCAATCAGCTGTCTGTAAAATGGACCAGTTAGTAGGATGTGGGTGGGGCCAGATAAGGAAATAAAAGCAGGCTGCCAGAGCAAGCAGTAGCCACCGGCTTGGGTCCCCTTCCATACTGTGGAAGCTTTGTTCATTTGCTCTTCACAATAAATCTTGCTGCTGCTCACTGTTTGGGTCCCTGCTGCCTTTATGAGCTGTAACACTCACCTCCAAGGTCTGCAGCTTCACTCCTGAAGCCAGCAAGACCATGAACCCACCAGGAGGGATAACAACTCCAGATGTGCCACCTTTATGAACTAACACTCGCCGTGAACACGGTCTGCGCTTCACTCCTGAGGCCAGTGAAACCACAAACCCACCAAAAGCAATGAACAACTCCAGACGAGCTGCCTTTAAGAACTGTAACACTCACTGTGAAGGCCTGCAGCTTCAGTCCTGAAGTCAGCAAGACCACAAACCCACCAGAAGGAAGAAACTCCAGACACAACTGAACATCTGAAGGAACAAACTCCGGACACACCATGTTTAAGAACTGTAACACTCACTGCGAGGGTCCACAGTCTTTCTTGAAGTCAGCGAGACCAAGAACCCGCCAATTCTGAACACACTAGTGAACCTTACGGCAGTGTCTCCTTTGTGCTGACATCAAGGACTTTTTAAAAACTAAATCTCAAAAAGGCAATTCAACAGTGAAACTTCTACTCAGTGACTATCTAAGAAAACTAATTTCAGTTTTTATTAGCTTGCAGTATACATAAAGCAAATCTAGTCCAGCATTCTCTGTCTATTTGGTGAAGCGGCTACAGTGTGGATTTTAATAAAGCTTCTCAACTCAAAACTGTATTTTGCATTTTAAGGACAGTGGCAAACTGTGCTCCCTGCGTACCTTTGCTCCCAAGAGGAAACCTATCACACACATGAGGGAATGGACAGACGCCTTCTTTTACTGACTTATGATCATTTCCAAAGCAGTGGTCAGCGTGAGATCATGGACTGGCAACATCTCAGAAATAAGAAAATAACAGCCCTGTTCACATAGTTGCCAATGCTTATGTTTAAATATGCTATAGTCTTTACCATGATATGTGCATATTTTAAAACGTCAAATTCTAGGTACAATGAAAAGGTATTAGTAAAATAATTTTTCACTCACAAGTTAATATTTACTTTTAAAATTGCAATGAACTCCATTTTTGTGCTCTGGAAGATTTTGCCCTTGAGTAAATACATCGCATATTCATGCCAGAAACCATAAAATACAAACACTCTTAGAATAAAGTTGTATTTTCTAGCTGATTACAAAAACTAAGTATCTTTCCTTAAATTGTGGTTAATGGCATGTACCTCAGGGTAAGAAAATTTTTTTTCAACACCAGAAGGAGAAGAAAGTAAGTTGATACACAGTCCGGTGGCTGTCTTTCCTGTCTAAACGCTCAGAGAAACAAAGGTAACATGTCATTGTTTCATGATTTTAACTCTGCTGGGAAGCTTCTCTAGTAAGTTTCAACTGCAGGGGATGCATTTGATGAAAATCTTAAAAGCAGTTGAGTGGTATAAACTGTTGACTTTTATCCTTCCCTATCATGAGTCGCTTATTCTTTGAAGGATCTTTACCTGGGAAGCTTTCAACTGCCATTGTCATGTGAAGCCTCCTGTATCCGGAGATAAAACAAAATTAACTTTTCAAGGACATGGTGGTCTGGCAAAAGAAAAAGTTATTAGGAACTAAACATAAGTTCAAAAATCTAATCAGTACCCCACTGAATTTAAGTTTTGTGAACAACCTATTTTTCGCTGTATCTATAGAGATTGTACATGAAGCTGTACAAAAAAACAAATCCTGAAAAATAGATCATCTCCATCATTTCTTCCTTGGGTTAGTCTTACATACATTTTCATATGAATTATTATACAATTCAATGAGTTTTGAAGCCAGTTATGGCTACCACAAAGTTTCTAAAAATTTCTTAAGTATTTTATTCTGTGCAAATAATAATATAACTACTGTTTTCATCCCAGTGAGCTTAAATATCCTCTAGGAAGAAAGGATTTTCTCTTTTCAAAAACTTTCAAGACTAGCATTATTACTCAGCACTCACATACAGAGTAAAATCAACTGAAAATTAATCTCTTCAATCTACAGTTTGAGGTTGTTAATGAGAGGAAATAATTGAACACTGGCTACTTCGCACAATGGTGATAATAACAAAGAGACTGAGGAAATGTGGGTTTTTCTACTGTTAAAGGCAGATGTAGCTACTCATCTCTGAAAAAGAACATTGATAATAATGAAAAATGTCAGTATAAAATGTAGAGGCAAAAGAAAGCCAAGCCTTTTGTGATATTTTTTAGATTTATTTAACCTGTATTTCTGAAATGTCTACTCTGTAAATACACTCTAATAAATTCACCTTGTACTCCATTTCCATTTTATTTCATTCTGTCCTTAAAAGTTGACTAGTACATTTTTTAAAATTATATTAACCCTTTAACCTACTAATACTATGCCTTAATGGACTGTTTGTGGAATTGTAGCCATTCTTTATCGCTCGAATAGTATCAATGTTAGCCTAGAGGAAATTAAAATTATTCATTCCAGAGCCTTAATTTGGTTCTATTCATTCTATTCTGTTCTGTTCTGTTCTATTCTATTCTATTCTATTCTATTCTATTCTATTCTATTCTGTTCTATTCTGTTCTATTCTATTCTATTCTATTCTATTCTATTCTATTCTGTTCTGTTCTATTCTGTTCTATTCTATTCTATTCTATTCTATTCATATGAGCACTTCATGGGCAACCATGCCTGAGACCAGTTCCCATATGCTGCTTCTCTTTTCACAGGCATTTTTGAATGAGAAGGTGAGTATTTCAGAGCCCACAATAAATCTGATTGTGAATGTCAGGAGATTATGAATGTCAGTAACTGAAAAAGAATCAAGGAAATCTAGTCCTCACTATAAAGCCAATGTGTTGAACAGATACAGATTTTAGAGAACTTAATGCATTTATTTTTATGAAGAGATTAAAGAGCTCTAGTTATTTGTTTTGTTGAGGGTTTGATAGGTAGTGCTAGAAACCAGGCTTTGTGGTCTCCGTTCAGTACATCTTTCATTCTGCCATCAGTGTTTCCAAACAGAAATAGATCTTCAGTATGGAATAATTTACATAAATTATTTACAAAAAAGAGTGATGGTAGAGATTAGTTGATTTTTTCATTAAAAGCAGTTTTTCATTATCCATTAGCTAACTGCTTTTCACATTATGACAGTCACCAATTCCAATTGTGAAAAAAACAAAACTGTATTCAAGTAAACTCAACTTCCATATGAATTAAAACATTCATTATTTTTATTTGTTTTTCCTCCTTCTTTCCCTTCTTCCTTTTTTCCATTTCTCCCTCTTTTTATTAAGATTATGAATATTTTCTACCTTAGCAGCTTTCTATATCAATATCAAATAAGATGATATGAACAACCAAATAAAGAGATATGAAGTCCTCCCTTATCTGCAGTTTTACTTTCTGCTGTTTCAGTTACCTATGGTCAACCTCGGTCTGAAAATAGTAAGTGGAAATTTTCAGAAAGAAACAATTCATGAATGTTAAGTTAGGTGCCATTCTGAGTAGTGTGACGAAATCTCACACCATCCTGTGGCGTCCTTCCCGGGATGTGAATCCTCCTTTTGTCCAGCTACCCTCCCAGTAGTCACTTAGCAGCTGTATCAGATGGAAAAAAATGGTATGATACGGGAAGTCTGGTGCTATCCATGGTTTCAGGCAGTCACTGGGGGTCTTGGAATGTATCTCCCACAGATAATGGAAACTATTTTAGAGAATTTGGTGGACATGATTCCATAAACATATATTCTCCTTTGTCTTTGTACTCACGTTTTCACCTCGGATGTTTATATCTCTGTGTATGAGGGAACTTAAAAGCCAGTGTATGATCAGGAATGTGCACATTATAAACATTATAATCCTGCTCTTTTGTGTCCTATACTATATATAGTTTCAAATTTAGGAAATATTCTGTAACAACCTCCCTGTTACCCTCCTTAAAACGTTAAAGATATATTTAGCGCCACTCTCTTCCTCATCTCCCAGAATTAATTGATCATAAAGCCATTTTGATTTTTCTCATGAATAATTTTCAAATCTATTCCCTCTTTTCCATCAGTCCCTACTATTCCTACCCTTTCTATCCTTTCCTGAATGATGGCAATATACTTTTAATTGGCCTTTCTGCCTCAAAGCACCGCCTCTATACTACGGTCAAGATGAATTATCTATCAAAAACCTGCTGAAAAGCCTTCAATGGCACTTAGGAATGTGTCCAAGTTCTTTACTCTCTTACACATAGTTCCCTGGGACTCTACCTTTCCAGTACCTACCTTTTCAGTATCCCTTCCCTTAATCCACCATCATGAGTTCACTTCAGAAATTCTGAACTGCATATCCATCACTGAACATTGCTTGTGTTACTCTCTCCTGCTGAATATTGCCTGGTTAACTTCAGAACATTTTCACAACTTGGTTCTGACATCACTTTCTCCAAGAAGCCTTTACTGATTTCCCATTTTGGAGCTAGGTACCCTATCCTCTGAACTTTTAGAAAACTCTAACCATTACTCTAATAATATCAAACCACTGTATTTGAATAATCTATTTATACAGCTATTTATCTTAGAAATTTGCAAGCTCCTTTCATAGAAAGGGTCTCCTTAAATATGGTACAGGAAGTTACCTATTCAAAATGGGTTTAATTCTTCAGTCAATTCATTAATTAATGAGATATTCCCCAAAAAGCTACAATGAAGATTTTTGAGAAGAGAGATCATATTCAGACAGGAAAGTAGCAAGAAAGAATTCACAATGGCAGCAGCACTTAATATGAACATCGGAAAATGTGTGAAATCCAATAAGCAGTGTTCCATGAAAGGACATGTCAGAAAAAGATGTCAAAACACAGAAGTGAGAGACTTGTCAGAAAACATGATGTAGTCCAGCTAAGCAAAAATGAAATGTGGCTGGTGTAAAATAACAGTGGAGGGTAAGATGATAATAAGAGTATGAAGGGCTTTTATTGGCAAACTAAAGATATTGATCTATATTCAATAAAAATAATAGCTATCACTTATTGAACACTTGTTTTGTGCTTGATACTATTCTAACCACTTTACTTGCTCTCACAATTAATCCATGAGACAGGTACTATAATCTGTTTTACAGATAAGGAAACTAAGGCATTTAAATCTTAAGACACTTATCCAAGATCTTACAACTAGTGAGTATAAAACTAAGATTCAAAACAGGCAATCTGGGAAACTCATCCACTTAAAAATTATGAGGATTGGCCGGGCGCGGTGGCTCAAGCCTGTAATCCCAGCACTCTGGGAGGCCGAGACGGGCGAATCACGAGGTCAGGAGATCGAGACCATCCTGGCTAACACGGTGAAACCCCGTCTCTACTAAAAATACAAAAACTAGCCGGGCGAGGTGGCGGGCGCCTGTAGTCCCAGCTACTCGGGAGGCTGAGGCAGGAGAATGGCGTAAACCCGGGAGGTGGAGCTCGCAGTAAGCTGAGATCTGGCCACTGCACTCCAGCCCGGGCGACAGAGCGAGACTCCGCTTCAAAAAAAAAAAAAATATATATATTATGAGGATTGTAAGTTAGAGAATGAGAAACAAAATAGAATGGGTTTATTTTTAGGCAACCTAAGCTGCTGCTGCAAGTTCTGAGTGTATATTTATTTGGTTAGTTGAAACCTAGATTGAATCATGGCCTAGGATAAATATCTGAGTATATGTTTATTTGGTTGATTGAAATTTAGATTCAATCGTAGCCTTGAGATGTTAGATGTTTTTGCAGTGTAGAAAGAATATAAATAATAGTGAAAATAAAACATGTAGCCAGATTGTCATGTATAATCCACCAACTCACCTCAACCCAGAAGCTGGCTTGTAGAAATACTGAGAAATACATAGGTGAAGAGAAGTAACAGCATTCTTGAAAAGTACTATTATCTGTGGATAAAATTAGGGGATGCTTCCATTAAAATAGGTTCCTAAGTATCAGCATATGAGTGGAAAAACTTGGATTTCAGAAATAGCAAGGCCAGGTAGTAACATTTAGCTACCAGTGGAAACATAGGACTTTTACCATAACTGGCAGCAGAATCCAAGTAGTAAAGGGTATAATTTGATACCACAGAATCTGTGGTGGTAACTAATTAATAATAAATTCTAATGACCCAAATTATTACATATCCAAAAATATTTAGGCATAGTAAATATAAGTTGAATAACTTCACCCTTTTAGAATGTCACATTGAGCGTTGAGCCATGTCATGGTTCTTCAATTATAAGACCTGAATAAATTAATGTATTCGTGGTTCCTGAAAGAATGGAAAATCAGATGTCTTTGAGAAAACCCCAAGAAACCACCAAAGACCATTCTGTAATTCTTTCTCCTGGCCTTTGCCAGGAGCTTGTGACTATTTACTAATTTTGTTGAGTATTGGGAGACAGAAATACGTGGACTTACTGTCAGACCCTGGTTCTGCTAATCCCTGGAGACCTAGAATGCTACTGTGGAAACACCATTCAGAGTGGGGGCCTGGGTCTGCCTCATGGTAAACACATTCTCCTGTTGCTCAGTATCTGAGCGTAAATTGAAATGGGTATACTCAACAACTAGCAAAATCCCTACATTGACTCTGAATCACACAGTGAGGACTAGATGGAACCCTAAGAAGAGTCAGCTCGAAGCAGCATAATACCTCCAGTGGGAATCTGTAGATTAGTGTCACTATTAATTACTTGAAAAACGCAGTGATTTTGGTCCCTTATGTGTCCTCTTTTAATTTGCCTTTCGGTCTATAGAGAAAATCAGTAAGACTTATAGAAGAACAGTAGATTAGGAAGAGTTTAATCAGTAGTTACTCAAATTCAAGCTGCTGAACCAAATATGGTCTCATAACACAGCAAATTAAACCCTCCAGCTTAGTATGCAGATGGAATCTTTTTCCTCTCCATCATACTGTTCAGAGAACACCAGAAACAGTTTGCTTTCACTGGGCATGGATAGCAGTATATTTTCACTTTCCTGTCTTGTGATATGTCAGTTTTGTATAGTATGTGAGCTATGTGTGGTAATTCTATCTCTGTGTCATAATTTAGCCTATAGGAATTATAAATGATTTCACCATTCCACAGTAAGTCAAGTTGTACTCTTATACTGATTATTTCATAAAGATAGAATTTTATGAACACTAATTAAAAGCAATTAACCTAGTGGTCTTGCTAAGACACAAGTACATAAAAAGGTCCAAGATAAACCCATTAAAATATAGTGCTCAGTGGACTAAATAACATTGTAATATCTTTGCCACATTGAAAGGCAACTTGCTGTACCATGCATTGCCTACAACTAAGAAAGATGAAGTGCACTCCACGCCCTGTTTCCATTTGGTAGGCAACATACATCTTTTGGCATCTTTTTCTACACTAGCAAGTCATCCATAAGGTTGCCAGTTTTGAATGGAATCCAGAGAAAGATAAGCTTTTACAGCTGATAAAGCTGTAGCAAAAGCATCCCTGCCTCTTAGCCCTTATGACTTTGTGGACCCATTAGTACTTGAAATGATTGTAGCAGATCAGGGTACTTGGTGGAGCCAATGGCAGGCTCCTGGAAGAAAATCATAGTAAACACTCACTGAATGCCCCCTGCGGAAAAACCCTCACTGGAAACAATTTTTCTCTTCTTTTGTAATAACTGCGACCTTATTACTAGGATCTGATAGACTGAACGCTCAATCATGAGATACCCAATGGCCGTACAGCCTGACCTGTCCAGCATGAATTAGGTGTTACTGAACCCACAAAATCGTCACATGTTGTCAGCAATACTCCATCACGAAGTCAATATAAAGACATGGGCAAGTTGCATGAGGAGACAACTCAAATTCTCACCATCTCTACTCTTATTGTCCTGCCTCCTCTCCCTCATAAAGTCTCATGAGGATGACTTCGTTACTAATCGACTGAGGAAGAAAAAATTTGGACTTGGTTTACATAAACTTGATATATTATATCCACGCAGGGGTAGACCAATATAGCATATCAAGACAGTCCCTGATGGACAGTACGAAAGATTAATCCTCCCAGCGAGCACCAGTCCCACAGTGGTTGGGGCACCGTCTTTCAGAATGTGGTATATGCTTCAAACCATCCTCTAGGATATGATGCCATGTCTCTCAAAACCAAAAATACATGAGCCTGGGACCAAGGAATGAAAGTGGCACCTTGCTTTTACACCTGCTGTCTTGCTCATATTTTTGATTTCCACCCCTGGAACTTTGGTCTCCAATTGTTTAGGGATTTCAATACTAATAATGTCCCCAAGACTAATTATCCCTTTCTACATGTTAATTATAGAGCATCCTAAGTATTTAGCACTCGACTGCCCAGTTAGAGACTACATGTTAGTTTTCCACTGCACGTATCAGGGAGTCATGTGGTTAAGTTCTGACTAATGGGGTGAGAGCAGAGTGCTGCATGCAACTTTCAGGTCAAATCCTTAATAATGGAAAATGTCTGAAGTCTACTTTCTTTCCACATTTGTACGTAGAAATACATACAAATTCTACAGGTGTAATGCAGGTGATCCAGTTCTGACCATGCCTGCAAAACCCTAGAGCACTACAGAGCAACAAGACAGAACAAGACTGAAGAAGCCCCTAGATTATCTTACAAAGCAGAGATACTTTTATGCCCTAAACCATCTGCCAATACTGGACTCACAGGAAGGGAAAAGAGTATCTTGTTTGAGCTACGGTATTTTGCGGTTTCTTCATGGCAGCAGGTTATCTTGTTCTGTAACTGAAACAGTATCCAAGGGAGTAATGTTCCCAACCAAAAAAATAAAACGATCCCACTGTACTAGTGGATGGCATTGTCATCTGGTCATTTGGGAGTCCACATGTTACTGAACTGACGAAGGAACAAGGGATGTTACTGTTTTAGTGGGTAATTAATACATCTTACGGGAAAATGGTCATTGCTATATTGTGAAGAAAGAATATTCTGGAAAATGCAATGCTCTGGGCAAGATTACTTCCCAATTCTGCTACAACAAGGAAGACTTGAGTTACCCATAAGGAATAAACCCTGATTTGCTATGTGTCATTTGAGGAAAAAGGGAATTTAGAGTTGGTGGTGGTGTGTGGTTAATTTTATATGTCAACTTGACTGAGCCATGGGGTGCCCAGCTACTTGGTCAAACATTATTCTGAGTGTGTCTGTGAGGGTGTTTTTGGATAAGATTAATATTTGAATTGTTCAACTGAGTACAGCAGATTACTTTCCATAATGTAGATGGCCCTCAACTAATCAGCTGAAAACTTGAACAGGACAAAATTTGACCCTCCCTTGAGTAAGAGGGAATTACTTCTGTCAGACTGCTTGAGCTGGGAAGTTGGTTTTTCCAGCCTTTGGGCTCAGACTGAAATGGCTCTTTTGGAGTCTCAAGTCTGCTACCTTTTGGACTGGAACTTAGACCACTGTTCTGTTTCTCAGGCCTTTTGACTTGAACTGGTACTACACTATCAGCTTTCGGTTTTCTAGCTTGCCAGATGAAGATCTTCAGACATCTCCACCTCTATCATAGTGTAAGCCAATTCTTTATATTAAGTCTGTCTCACCATTCTCTCTCTCTCTCTCTCTCTCTCTCCTCTCTCTCTCTCTCTCTCTCTCTATTTCTTCCTTTAGTGGGAGATAGGAGAACTATAAAATGCTAAATCAAGAAAGCCAGGGTGATTGATTTCTGCAAAAAGGGTTGGGGGAATCAGTGTTAGTTATTGACAACTTATCAAGGTAGATGAAAATTGAAAAGGGACCATTGTCTACATTATTATAAAATCACATGTGACGGCTGCTGTTCACTTGCTAAGGAGCTAAGGTGGAAGGTAGATTCTTTAGGGTTGAAGAATGCAAGGAGAAAAAAGCATAGAGGATGGAAACAGTTTCTCTCAAAGAGTTTTTTGTTTGTTTGTTTGTTTTTGGTTAAGATAGGTCAGTTCCTCAAGGGAATGGCATGGCTAAAGGAAAGTTTCTATTTTATTTTTTGTTTATAAATAAGAGGCCTGGGCCTGTGAATACGCAGAGAAAAAGAGGTTCATGGGGAGGAAGACATGGAAGATGCAATAGAAAGCGAAGATAATTAATAAGGAAGGGTTCAGAAATGATAGAGAAGAATTAGGATGAGAAGCTGAGGTTATGCAGGCGGTTTAATCAGAAAATAGAAATAATTATTTTTTCCAACAAAATTCACTTACTGTATAGATTTTTAAATTAATGTAACCAATATATCTGTTAATAGTAAGTTTCTCTACTTTCTCTCCTCATCAAAAGGCATACTGAAACATCATTTTGTTGTTGTTGTTTTTGTTGTTACAATGCTAGGAAATTGTGTCTTACTAGTCACATTTCTAGAGAACAAGAGTTCACTGCCAGTCTAATTAAAATTCAGAACAACTCTGTATCTTTTTGAAACAGAATTGAAGAACATTTCATCTGGAATACACCTTGCAAGAGAATGCTGAATTCTTTACTCTTCATTTAAATTAAGGTTTTAAAAGAGGCCAGGCACAATATAAGCAGAAGAATAATAATTGAAAAAGCAACCATAAAAATTGTTTTATCTTCTAAATATACCTCAGAAATAGTTCATATAAGTTGTATAGTTCAAGGATACTTTTTCAAAGTACACACAACTTTAATTAGCAACAAAATATTAATTATGTATGTTTGATTGAACTGATTAGGCAAAACAGAACACATCTCAGTGCTTCAGGACCAAATAAAATCATAGCAACTCTTATCGTAGAACACTATTTTTCTCTTTCTATCTTGAATTATACAGGTTGATTATTCATACTAAATTCAGCAGACACTTTTCTTTACATCATTTTGTGATTCATCCTCATAATTTAGTTTTAAGTCAATGATTTAACATAACGTGGTTTCTCACGAGCCGTGAAGGTCAAAATATTCTGTGAATCACACTTTGGGGGCCTTATGGGCAAAGAAGCTATTATATTTTAGTTCTTCTGATATTTCTTCCAAGAAGCCATAGTCTTGACTAAATTATATAAAGAAATCCACAAATCAGAGTGGAACAAGAGCTTCAGAGAAAAGAAGCAGTATCAGTTCCAACCCTGGAGGAGTTCTACTTGGCGACTTTGAAGTTACCATGGTCTTTCCATCTTTTAAAGACAGACGATGGACTAACAGAAACTTTAGTGAACAACCTGGCATCTGAGACAAACTTTAAGTTGAGCAAATAAAGTTTATTCAAAGATTGCCAAATCTCTGGAGATTTTAAGTGACTTTCATTTCTCTCTTAATGGAAGAACTATAAATGCAGTTTCTATACACTGTGTAGTTAAATACATTCTACTTAGCATTTATAGGCTAAGAAAAATACTAATCATCTCTGTGGTTGGTATCTCATAAGATGGTCACCAAAGAAATCCACCTTCTGGTATTCAGACCCTTGTGTAAATCCTTTCCCTTGGGTGTGGCCCAGACCCAGTGACTTGCTTCTAACAAACAAAACACAGTAAAAGTGACAGAATATCATTTCATCATAAAAACAGTGGCTTCCTCTGTGGTGCCCTTTCTTACTTCCTCCATCCTGCAGTCTGAGGGAAGCCAGTTGCCGCATTGTAAAATGTCCCATGAGGTCCATGTGACATGGAACTGATGTCTCCATTCGACAACCTGCGAAGACCTGAGACCTGCCAATCATCACAACAACGAACTTCAAAGCTGATCCTTCCCTATTCAAGACCTAATATGACTGTAGCCCCAGCTCACAGCTTAGTTGCTGCCTTAAGTGACCCTGAATCAGAGACAAATAGCTAACCAGGTATTCAGATGCCTAACAATATGTTCGTTGTTTTAAGCTGCTAGGTTTTGGGGTAATTTGTTACACAATAGATGACTAGTACCATCTGTGCATTCCTAATGTTAGATCTATCCTTGGTGTAAGCAAAGCATTTTAACTATTTTTAAACAATTATTTGACTCCAGGCACTGTTCTAAGTGCCTTACAACTATTAACTCATTTAAGCCCTGCAACAAGCCTATGAGGTAAACTCTGTTACTAATTATTTTTGGTAAATGAAGAAACAGACATCAGATGATCAAACCACTTTTTCAACACTAGAAAGTGGTGAAATCAGAGTCCAAGCTTTTAACTACTATGCTATCCTGTCTTTACAAGTCAATAAGTGTTGGTTATCTTCATTGTTATTAGTTAGGCTCCTCCCCCAAAATAAATTCTTTACAACTTATAAGCAGTTAGCTTATGAGTTCCTCAAGCCAAGGGAGATTGTAAGTGAATAAGACTACATTTTATTCATATGTGTGTTCAGCTTACTACCTAGCATATGTTCAGGAAATGTTTGTTGAAAATATTGATTTAGAGAACAGAACAGGACTTAGGTCACGTAAAGAAGAATTCATTCTTTGTGAAATGAAATATTCTAAAGGCCTAATCTATAATTATTGCAATCTAGCCTACAGGAGAAAGTCCAGCTGTGCTTTTACATGCATGCATTTTCCAGCTTCATTTTTTTTTCACGTGCATTTTGTGCAATAAAAAGGAAAGTTTTAAGAGCTAGTGGATGGCAAAGTAATTTATGGTCACTGAAAGTTAATATGGGAACATCAGAAGCTCACCTCGGTGTTGTGAGACCTTACTATCACTGTTAACATTCCTACTATGTCACATCTGCATTCTTCTTTGAAGCTGTGTAAACTGGTTCTGGATGAAGCCTTCTGAGTTGTTTTACAGACAAAATGCAGAATCACTTTCAAGTACAGCATGAACTGCACTGGGCATGCATAAAACTGGGACTATTCTTCCCATCTATATGTGCTCCTTTTAAAAAAAATAATAATAATACACATGAGTTTGGCAATGATGTAAAACAAAAGAAAGAAGAAAAAATTCAGTAGTAAAAAGTTCAGGCAGAAAACACAAAGAAGAAAGAATCCAAGTAGCCTGTGAGCTTTCAACAGTTCAAGGAAAAAGATGTCCTAGAGCTGGATCTGTAGCAAGAGGTTAACTGCTTTATCCGGACTGCAAAAGCACTTGGTCCACAGACTTAAAGGAGCTCGTTTCTGATTCCCTAAGAAAAGCTGCTGTTTTGTTTTTTCAGAAGAAAGGGGCAATTACTCAAAACAGAGCAATAACAGGAAGAAACCAAGAGGGAAATATGATTGAGTCACTCCACCCTTTCCACATGGCACCACATCTGGATGCTCAGGCATTTGAACCTCACCTTTCCTTACTAGGAAAAGCTCAAAGATACGGTCAGAAATGGCTCTCAAGTCACGGGAAAAGAAGAATCTCCTGCTTAATATTATATTAATAACATTAAAGAAACCTTATAGAAAATATGGAAATGAGATGTGTATTAATCCCAGCATAATTATCACTGTATTTTGTGACAGTTTGGAAAAATGGTAGTTATTTCTGCTATTGTGAACTTACAGAATGAAATGTCTCAAACAGATCTCAATAATGTATATTTTCACTTTCCATATTTACTACCATATTTTTGCACATACTCAAAGATTTTATTATCTGGATTTTTACTAAGATATCATAAAGAGGTCATCATGTGCATTGTTTTATACCTATAGTCATATAAAACATACTATTAGACATATCAGTGGAATAATAAACCAAAAAAATGCAAGAGAATATGTAGCAAAAAAAAATAATAATAAAGAGTGGGGAGAAGGATCAGCTGTTAGAACAAACTCTGCCTCAAAATAAAATACAATCATGTGTCGCTTAATGAGGATGTATTCTGAGAAATTTATCATGAGGCAATATTGTCATTGCACAAACATCATAAAGTGTACTGACACACCTACTGCACACCTAGACTATATGGGGTAATCTATTGCTCCTAAGTTACAAACCTGTACAGCATGTGTGTAACTGTACTACATACTATAGGCAACTGGAACACAGTGGTAAGTTTTTGGTTTCTAAACACAGAAAAGATACAGAAAAAATTAAAGGAGTATAAAAGGTAAAATACAGTAAAAATACAGGTATTCCTAACTTGATTGAATGAAGTTTGCAGAACTGGAAGTGGAGCTGGGTGAATCTGAGTGGTGAGTCAATGTGAAGGCCTAGGGCATTACTGTACACTACTGTAGAGTTTACGAACATTGTATACTTAGGCTACAGTACATGTATTTAAAAAATAATTTTTCTTTCTTCAATAATAAATTAATCTTAGATTACTATAACTTTTACTTTATAAACTTTTAAATATTTTAAACTTTTTGACTTTTGTAATAGCACAGCTTAAAACACAAATACAGTGTAGAGCTGAACAAAAAAATTTTCTTCCTTTATATCCTTATTCTATAAGCTATTCCTATTTAAAAACATTTTATTTTTTTCACTTGTTGAGCTTTTTTGTTAAAAATAAAGACACAAACACACAAAAGCACACATATTAGCTTAGGCCTACACAGGGTCAGGAGCATCAATATCACTGTCATCCACCTCCACATCTTGTCCTACTGGAAGGTCTTCAGAAGCAATAGTCCATATGGAGTATGATAACATGGATAAAATTTTATTCTATGATCGTAGGATAAAATTATCCTATGATAATAAAGCCTTCTTCTGGAATACCTCCCAAAGAACTTGCCTGAGGCTGTTTCACAGTTAATTTATATATATACACACACACACACACACGTATGTGTATATATACAAAAAACATGTATGTATGTGTGTATATATATGCATATATATGTATGAGTACTCTAAAATAACAATAAATAGTATAGTATAGTAAATGCTAATTGAAAGGAATTTTTAGTACCATTGTACTCTTATGGGGTTAGCATCATACATGTGGTCCATTGTTATGTGGAAGGTCCTTATGCAGTTCATGACTGTACTAAAGTATGCTGCTAAATACTTTGTTTCTTATCAATAAAATATTTGCTTCCACTAGACCAGTGTTATAAATAACTAATATTATCAAATAGTCTTTTTTTTTTTTTTTTTGAGACTGAGTTTTGCTCTATCACCCAAGCTGCAGTGCAATGGGGCAATCTCAGCTCACTGCAAACTCTGGCCTCTTAGGCTCAAGTGATCCTCCCACCTCAGCCTCCCGAGTAGCTGGGACTACAGGCAGGCACCACCACACCCAACGAAGTTTTGTATTTTTTGCAAAGACCAGTTTCTCTACGTTGCATAGGCTGATTCGGAACTCCTGGGCTCAGGCAATCCATCCGCCTCAACCTCCCAAAGGACCGGGACTACAGGCCTGATCCACCGGCCTCAAAGACTCTTATAGCTTACAAAGTGCTTTTATATTTATTTTAATTCTCACATAAGTCATGAACTACTACTATCTATCTGACAAATAACAAAAGCAGCTCAAAACAACGTGGATGAGCCTGGGGACACTATATTAAGTGACATAAGGCAGGCACAGAAAGACAAATACCGGATGATCTTACTCATATGTGGAAGTGAAAAAGTTTGACCTTATAGAAGTAGAGATTAGAAGGGTGGTTACCAGGACCTGAGGTTGTTGGGGGTAGGGGGGAACGCAGAGATGTTAGTCAAAATACAAAATTTCAGTAAAATAGGGAGAATAAGTTCAAGAGCTCTACTGTAGAGTATGCTGACTAAAGTTAATAATATATTATATTCTTGGAAAATGCCAAGAAAGTGAATGTCAAGTGTTCCAGAAATAAAACTATGTGAGGTAATCCATATGTTAATTAGCTAGTCATTCCACAGTGTATACGTACTTCAAAACCATACGCTGGGCTGAGCGTGGCAGTTCATGCCTATAAACCCAGAATTTGGGGGGCCAAGGTGGGAGGGTTGCCTGAGGCCAGGAGTTTAAGGCCAGCCGAGGCAACACAGCAAGACCCCATCTCTACAAAAAACTAAAAATAAAACCCCAAAACCCATATATTGTACACAGCAAATACAATCTTGTATCAGTTATAAAGAATAATATTTTTTTGAAAAGCAAAGTGACTTGTCCATAACCACAATATTTTTCATTTTCAAATCTCATTTTTATTTCTTATGCCATGTTGCCTATAATTATACAGCTAGGAATTATCCCATGCTCAGAAGAAATAAAACTAACATTAGTAATTAATAATATATCTTTCCCTTAAAACAGGTATTGCTGACTTAATAGGCATAAAACTGCTGTCACATACTAAGTATGACCAATAGGTAAAGGGTGAGAACAATTTCACTGACTACAATATATATAGCAAATAAGTGTCTACATAGTGGAAGAAATATGTCTAAAAGAAATAGGAAAATGCCAGTAGAGAAATAAACTAAATTATGCAACTGCACTTAGAAATAAAGGCCTTTATTGTTATTTCAATTTCCAGATTTTTTAAAAACAGTGGAAATGCATTTCAACGATTTAATTTCAAATACGATTGACACAAATATAATAATATGAGACTTCATAATGAAAATAACACCTGTGGGCCGGGTGCGGTGGCTCAAGCCTGTAATCCCAGCACTTTGGGAGGCCGAGAGGGGCGGATCACGAGATCAGGAGATCGAGACCATCCTGGCTAACACAGTGAAACCCCGTCTCTACTAAAAAATACAAAAAACTAGCCGGGCGAGGTGGTGGGCGCCTGTAGTCCCAGCTACTCGGGAGGCTGAGGCAGGAGAATGGCGTAAACCCGGGAGGCGGAGCTTGCAGTGAGCTGAGATTGCGCCACTGCACTCCAGCCTGGGCGACAGAGCGAGACTCTGTCTCAGAAAAAAAAAAAAAGAAAGGAAAATAACACCTGTGGAAAATGATCTCAAAATATTTCCATAAAATATCCTATACAATATAATTAGCATTATAAGCAAAATACAAAATGTTTCTTTCGCCAAAAAGAAACCCATGAGAGTTATGGCTATGATGTTAATTACCATGCATAGCAGAGCATGCATATAAATTAATATGCATTTAACCAAGATTCTATCAACTATGCCCATTTTAAACGGTATTCCTAAATATTACAATGCTAAGATTTTAAAGGATTTCTTAAAATACCTAGGAAAGCTACACAGAAAGAATCAGTACTATTGAAAGAAAACAAATGAAACAAGTCACTTTAGTCTTGACCTAAATTCAATGACACTTCTGATATTCTGAATCTGTCTGGGAAAAATATATTCCACAACTGGTTGAAAAAGCTGTAAGGCATCGTGATTTATAATAGTAGTTCTGAACAAGTAAAAACCCAACGTTTTTACAGTTGAACAAAATTGGGCTTGGACAATAGGGAACCTAAAACTCATTTGGATTCACGCAGTGTTTCAAAAACACATCACTAGGACCTCTTACAATCAATCTAGTAGCTAACTGGCAGCTAGAACCAAAATCTCGAAGTCAAGGTGTACGTTGACCAGATTCTGTGTGCCTAAAATCTCAGGGGTTGCATACTTGTACAAGCTATCTTTTCTTTTTCCAGTGGGACACCTGAAGGAGACCTGTAGACAAAGAATTACAGTAATCTAAGTTGGCTATCATAAAAGTATGAATTAAAGTTTCACTGCTTATTTGTGACATTACATTCTAATTCACTCTATTTCTAAACTCATTACACACGGGTTTTCCCCAGTAGACTGAATGTAACTCAGGAAGAACAGCCATCAATTAACTTTTATACCCTGTGCACAGATAAGAGAATGACTATCATTTTAGTTTCGTAACAGGAAGGGATGAAAATCTGCAGGCACAGAGCTTTAGAGGCTTCAGCATGCATCCTTTTCATATTATCTGAATTATATTTCAGGATGTCTGAGGCCTCCAAAGTTAGGGTTCCAATATCATATGCTATTGAAGCAGATGTTCTTCCAAGCTAATAGTCAAAAATGTTCTCTAATAGCTAGGTCAATTTCACAATTTTATTCTTATTCTTTTCTTGATCCATAATATCTATTTATTCCTGAAATACTCAGGCACAGATAAAGCCATATCAATGCAAAAATAATGGCAAGAAAAGAATAGCTAACTTCTATTCCTTTACCAGAAGGGGTTGCAGCAGAAGTTAATAGAAACAAAACTGGATAAGGGGCAACCCAGACTGATAAAAGTATGATCCTCTGTAGGCAGCTTAATATTGTACAGAGGCTTCTAAGTCCTCACAGGACACAGAAGGATATCAAAGTTCCTAGGCTGGATTCAGTAAATCCAGTTAACATTACCTCTTAGCCTGAACACATGGTTTGAATACAATAGATGGTTTTCATTTCGTATTATAGAGTCACATGGTATTTTGGGATTTGACCCAACTATTCAGAAAATTTGTACTTTTCCCATAAAAAAGGTAAACAGAGAGATTTTTTTTTGTTAGCAATACAGGTTTACTTTTCTAAAATTGATTAAGCATTTCATTTCCTAAACTATGCTACATAAGTAATGTCTTCTTTCATCTTTTTCCTTCATTATCAGTAAACCTTCATAGTCTCATCATATCAGAGCACGAGGAATTATATTTCATGGAGTTATGAACTGTCATGGATATTGCAGCCTGGGCCTTGGAGAGTTCTGTGTACAAAAAGATTATTTTATAATAAAGATGAAACTGATAATGATGGATAATGAGTATAATATTAATATCCACATATCTTTGCTCCAGAGTTTTTGCTTTGGGGGTTTCCTTCTCAGAAATCCTCAAAATAAAAATGTGGAAATGCATTAGTTATACGTTTTTGTAACCAGAAACCCATGGCTTTACCTACCTAGGCAGAGCAAACAGGACTTGTAAGCAATGACCCAATTGCACAAGTGATAAACCTATCCAGGCCTATAACAAATGCTATGCTATTTCTATAAAGGATGTTTTTTCTTCTGAATGGCACAGATGAAGTCCTAAACTCCCTGCTTGTCTCCCTTTGCTTTGGCAGAGAGAAGCTAAGGGTGATAAAGCATGATGTGACACTCTAGCTAATACAACTTTTCTTCTGCCTAGTAAATTTTACCGGACAGGTCTTCATAGAACATTCAGATCACTACTTTTTCAAATACTGACGCTTAATGTTGTTGTTGTTGTTGTTGTTTTTCCATATCAGAATATGAAATTTTATTATAGTGTTTTATTTTCACTGCAAGTTGAATCTGCCTAGATTTTAAATAAGAAAATATACTACCTAAACATCATTTCATGCCATCTTTCTATAATGGTTTTATTTTAACTTGGGGACTTATTCCCCTACATATACCCCAAATGATATATAGTAAGTGATATATCACTTTCTGAAGACAGCTCATATACTTCCTGCCTTTATGGGCTTTCTCCTGCCAGTCCTGCTTGGATTACTCATCCTCAATTTTTACCCATTATAAATCTTTCAAGTGCCACTGCTAACTCTTCAATGATTACCACCAAATACAAATCCCCCCTACTCTGGGATTTTATGCATTTGGGGCCACACTTATGGCATGTGTTTTTATTACACTTATTTGAATATTTTCAAGCTACTTATAGTAGGCATGACAGTAAGAAGAAAGATGATACAGTCCCATTGCCAATAGGTGTTTAATGCAAACGTACTAAGTAAAACATTGTCCTGGCAAGTAAGAGCAAGTCTAAGTTTTAGTTATATATTGCCTATTAAACGTCACATATTAAAATTTATGAATTTTTTTGGAAAAATTATAACTATAGCCTTTCTTTTATAAATTTAAGTGCAGAAAATTGTATTTTGTATTCAAAACGACTGTTAAACACCCAAAGTGCTGTTAAAACTATGAATATCAGAAATGCCTAGTCAACATATAAAAATAAAAGGAAAGAAAATCTGGCCGGGCACGGTGTCTCACACCTGTAATCCCAGCACTTTGGGAGGCCGAGACAGGTGGATCACCTGAGATCAGGAGTTTGAGACCAGCCTGGCCAATATGGTGAAACCCTGTCTCTACTAAAAATACAAAAATTAGGCAGGTGTGGTGGTGGACACCTGTAATCACAGCTACTCAGGAGGCTGGGCATAAGAATCACTTGAACCTGGGAGGCGGCGATTGCAGTGAGCCAAGATTGCACCACTGCACTCCAGCTTGGGTGATAGAGCAAGACTCTGTCTCAAAAAACAAAAAAAGAAAATCTCATCTTTCTGGTAACTCACCTTCTATAATCACTAACATTTTCAGTGCTGCCTCTTCATAACAAAATGTGGATAAGGAGACGAGCATAAGAAATATGTTTCTTTTTCAATTTTTGCCATTTCTTTTTTAGTGTCAGAGGTTGTCAAAATAAGAGAGAAAATTCGTCTCATATTCCTCTTAGTGTGATTTTAAAGCTTTCTTCTATTCATCTTTTATACATGTATCAAGTTATTATTCTATATACACCTTTTCTAATCCACAGGTAGGGTTGAGAGTTTTATATGATGTCTGCTTTGTTTTAAATCAAGATTGTTTATTTTTCTTATCCTAAGAGTTATTTTATCTAAATGAAATCCCTGGGGTTTTTTATTAGTTTACTTAAAATTGGTGTTTGAATTTTATCAATTAGTTTTAAAAGTCTTCATTTCATTTTCAAGCAGTAATTTCTTAGTGTTCTTCAAATTTATGCACCTTATCAATCTTTTCCAGAATCCCACAGGCTGGATCATCTTTATATGATCTATGCCCTATAGCTACTAACCTTGATTCCAGAAGAATGACAACAGTAGAAACAGCAGAGTACCCGATGCTAGTTTGGCTTCAAATTCCAATGAAAATTCCTAGTTCTATATTGTCTATATTGATTCATTGGCGTAAATGGCTTAAATAATGACTTCCATTGTAATATACATTTATTTGACAATTTGAAGGCCTTTAGGGAACACTTCTTATGAAAAGCACTGTTCTAATACTTTAGAGTGTTAGAAATACTTCTATAAAAGAAATTTCTAAAAGTTGCAGATCTCAACTTTATAGTGGAGATCTGTAAACTTTTCTGTAAAGGGATGGACAGTAAATATGTTAAGCTTTGTGGAATATACAGCCTCTGTCATAAGGATGAAATCACCACTCTGCTGTCATATAGCATGAAGGTAGCCATAGACAATACATAGATGAAAGAACATGGCTGTGTTCCAGTAATACTTTATCTATCTATTCCACAATGTAAATTTCATCTGATTTTCACATGTCACAAAATATCTTCTTCTTTTGATGCTTTTTCAACCATTTAGAAGTGTAAAAATCACTCAATCATGTACTTTATAAAAACAGGTGTTGGCTAGATGGCCCATGAGCCATAGTTTGCTGACCCCAGCTTTATGGAATATGAGGGCCATCAGATTTAGTATCTGTAACTAGTAGGGGATAAAGGATATAAATAATAGGCTACATGGTTCTATAAGAAATGTATACATTATTAAGAGAGTTCAGAGACACCATGAATAAAATTGTATGAAGTATTATTTTATGCTTAAATCTGAAGGTTAACTTTAATTAAATATTTCTAATAAAGCAAAAAGTTGTGAAAATATGTATTTAATATTAACTTCAATTAACTATAAATATAGTATCACAAATTAGAACCACCAAAGAATTCTCAATTCTGTTAATTAGAAGCAGGACACAATCTGAATAAGTAAAGCAGGAAGAAGAGAAGTAATGAAGAACAGTTCCATGTCAAAGCAGAGGACAAAGAAGACAGAATGGGATACCAAAGTAAATACATGACATTGAGGAAATAAATTCTTGAATCTACTGCTCTCAAGCAAGGAATGAATGTGAGAACAGGATCAAAGTAACTAATGCAGGGCAGGCACAGTGGCTCACACCTGTAATCCCAGCACTTTGGCAGGCCGAGGCAGGTGGATCACTTGAGGTCAGGAGTTTCAGACCAGCATGGTCAACATGGTGAAACCTCGTCTCTACTAAAAATACAAAAATTAGGCAGGCATGGTGGCCTGCCTGTAATCCCAGCTATTCAAGAGGCTGAGGCAGGAGAACTGCTTGAACCCAGGAGGCAGAGGTTGCAGTGAGCCGAGATGGCACCACTGCACTCCAGCCTGGACAACAAGAGCGAGGCTCTGTCTCAAAACAACAACAAAAATAAAGTAACTAACGCACGCAAAAAAAAAAAAAAATGCAAACCACTTGAAAAATATTCACACAAAAATTGACTGAGCCTCCCAATAGTGGTCATAAATGGGATAACTGAAAAACGAATACGTTGTACCCATCCTCATCCCCAAACTATTACAAATGCCAGGTCAAAATAGGACAAAACAAGCTGAATGCTTAACATTGTTGAAAGAAATCATGCTGAGGAGAAATGGATTTGAATTATTTAGGATAACAAGTTAAAAATCAGTCCAAACACAATTTTCTTTCTGAGCTAGTACCTAATACTGCAGACCTTCAGTTGTGCTGTGCAGACATCATTAATGAGCAATTGATTCAGATACAATTCTCTGCTCTATTAGAAATATTCTTATTTAGAGCTAATCAAAGATGATTTTCATTTATCATAAATGGCATCAAAATGCCATTTTGTGATTTCATGCTTATTTCACTTGTATGACTGGATAAAATAATTATAAAGGGCTTTGCCTAGCAAAAGTCAAAATCAGACTGTCTTTATGTAGATCAGAGTTTTGACTTCCTCTCCATTTACAGCAGCTTTTTTCTTCTAATTTTTTTCTCTCCAAACCATCTCTAGACACCCAACAGTACCAAGACTGGAAATTCTGCCCCATGTCGATGTGAAAAATGGATTAGCACTTGCGACTTCTGCACCTCCATGGTTAGCCCATATAGTAGAGAATAGATAGTTCTCTGTTTCACTCCCACAAACCTCAAAATTGTAATGCCTTTCAGTTTTACTCCAGGGGAGCTGTCTCATTCTTCTTGAGACAGGGTAAATTTGTACATAATAAGAGCAAAAGGTCTAAAGAGGGAGCTTAATTGTCCAATTAGATGTTATCAAAGCCTAATTGGTGGGAACACAGTATACCCTGTGACCTAATTCTTAAGAGGTCAATTGGGAGAAAAACATCATGTTTCCCACTAAATGCAACCACTTGCAAAGTCTTAGATGTCAGGTCTGCAGACGTGCTCCTTTGAAAATAGCTCTCTGTAGAATTCTGTGATTTAAAAAATCCTGTAAATCAAATATCTCTTTTAAGGCTCTATGTATCACCAGTGATTTGGTTACATTTTATGATTATACAAACTTGGGTTAGGTATCAGAGCCAATCAATGTCTTATGGTTTACAGATTTTTCCAAGAAAAAAAGTGGACTATCAATCCAAACTGCTTATTTCTAGAATTCGATTCTTAAGGAAATTTTGTTAAGGTTCCCAACATAAGCTAACATAAACTGTACATTAAAGCCACTGGGATCAAAAGGAAGAAAGGAAGGGAAATAGCAATTGAGTTGCTACGAGGCATTAGGCAGGTACTTTAGCTTCTTTATGTGTGGTTCAGAATTTGGTTTTCTCAGCCCTATTAGGCACATGTCATTGTCATTTTACAGAGACACAGAGACTGATTTTCTAAAGCCATCCAACAACTCACTGGCAGTGGAGTCTAATGACGCAGAGTCTAGAGGCTTTCCACCACAAAAACACTGTCCTATTCATTAAATTTGAGGATGAAAAAATATAAGCTTTGAGTAACGGCAATAAGAGTTTTTCTTTGCAAAATTTATCTTTGCTTAAACCCCAGCCAACCTTCCAGGCCTAAATTATATACCTCCTCTTTCATTTTCTTCCCTTTCCCTGCATCACTAGCTAGAAGTGACCAACACTTCTCCTAACACTCTCCGAATATTTTTTTCACTATGACCAAATAATTCATATACTACATTCATGGTATGGCACTAAACAGCAGAGTCTTTGACCTCTTATTACCAAGCACTCAGTGGGCTCACCGCCCTGTGTGCATAGAGGCCAACACGACTGTGCTGGCTTTTGAGAAAAGACCAGCTGTTGGCCCTCAAGGAGACTGAGAAAAAGCTCAAATATCTCTCTCTGAGCTGGGGGCTGGGTTGGGTTTTATAAGCATAAGGTAATGAGGTGTGCTCTGATTGGATCTTGCAACTAGGTGATGCTGGAAGGCGTGATCTGACTGGATCTTGCTATGGGATGATGCTAAAACTCAATCTGATTGGATCCTGGATCTTGCCATGTGGTGTCTGCTTCCTAACTCATTCTCCACTCCTTGGTGGGAACACTCAAGTTCCACATGTGGTTGCACCCTTGGTTCAACTGGGCACGCTCAGGTTTTGTGACCTTCATGGCAACTTAAAATCAACTCAGAACTTTATTACATAAAAGTTGAACCGGATTGGTCTTGTGCAGTTACACTCTCACAAATGTTTCTTTAATTTAATAGTCATGATGTCAGCTGATCAAATGTCAAGGAGTCCCCTGGCCCAAGCTCAGGGCAAAAAACAGCCCAGGATTATTGCTCATGTCTTTGTACATCCTAATTACTATCTTTAATCTTCCTTCTCTTTCGAAAAAATGGAATGAAAGAGTTTGCTCAAAATAATATTAATTTGATAATTCTAATAGATACTTATGTTTCTGTGCTTCTAAATTTTTTGGGTAAATTTGTTCCAGAGTCCATCCTATTTACATATGCAAACTTCCAGTTAGATTTGTAGGACCAGAAAATGAGGGGAGCCCTGAGTTTCATTCCATGGGGAGAACACAGGGCCAGCAGCCTGGCTGGAGCAGAAGCTATGGCTCCGACTGTCTAGGCAGACAGGACTTCAAACAGCCTCACAGTTTCTCTGTGTGTCCAGGGACAGATGAAAAATCGACATATCAGACATATAGTAGAAATGACCTAGATTGTGAAGGCCAGTCAGGCTGATGGCCGGCTTATGTCGGCAGACAACTGTATAAGTAAAGACTTTGAGGGTCAGACCTGTAGCCCTAGCACCCCCACTAAAGCCTGTTATTCTGTAAACTCCTGTGATATAGACAATCTAGAATGAAGGAAAGAGAAACCTTTACATTGGCTGAGATGATGTGTCTGCTAGGGAAGGGGAATTGGCTCAAAGTATAACTTTCGTTGAATAGAAAAATGAAAACAAATATTGCATGTATTATGTTCTAAGTGCTTTATATGAATTAATTGATCCTCAGAAAAAAAACTATTATTTTCTTTTTTTTTTTTTTGAGACGGAGTCTCGCTCTGTCACCCGGGCTGGAGTGCCCTGGCGCGATCTCTGCTCACTGCAAGCTCCGCCTCCCGGGTTCACGCCATTCTCCTGCCTCAATCTCCCATGTAGCTGGGACTACAGGCGCCCGCCACCACACCGGCTACTTTTTTTTTTTTTTTTTTTTTGTATTTTTAGTAGAGACGGGGTTTCACCGTGTTAGCCAGGATGGTCTCGCTCTCCTGACCTCGTCTGCCTCCCAGAGTGCTGGGATTACAGGCATGAGCCACCGCGCCCGGCCAAAAACTATTATTTTCTTTTTTCTTTTTTTTTTTTTTTTTTGAGACGGAGTCTCGCTCTGTCGCCCAGGCTGGAGTGCAGTGGCCGGATTTCAGCTCACTGCAAGCTCCGCCTCCCGGGTTTACGCCATTCTCCTGCCTCAGCCTCCCGAGTAGCTGGGACTACAGGCGCCCACCACCTCGCCCGGCTAGTTTTTTGTATTTTTTAGTAGAGACGGGGTTTCACCGTGTAGCCAGGATGGTCTCGATCTCCTGACCTCGTGATCCACCCGTCTCGGCCTCCCAAAGTGCTGGGATTACAGGCTTGAGCCACCGCGCCCGGCCAAAACTATTATTTTCATTGCAAGTTTACACACATGTAAACAAAGACATTTGACTGAAGAGGAAAAAAAGTCAATTAACTTGCCCAAGGTCACACAGCAAATAAGTAGCAAAGTTGGAATTTTAATCAAGTAGTGTTGATACAGGGGCAGGGAAGTGCCGGGTAGAGAAAAGCAAGTCCCTGGCTAGGGCTCCACCCCTATGGACCTAGGTGAGGACAGGCACTCTTGCTTTGGTAACCAAATGTTGCATTTTCCAAGACCACCCTGGCCCACCATGCCCCCATCCTGGGCTTACACCCTAGTGGGCAGACACGCAGGCGGCCAGATGTCAAGAGGGGCACATCAGTGGAAAAAGAAGCTGCTGGACATCTTGAGGAGAACATTGGTGGAAGAAGATACAAGCTTTTACTCCACAAGGTTGTCCAGAGCACGCCAGCGGGAGAGGACGCCAGCAGGAGAGCACGCCAATAGGCGCTGCCACTCCAGCAGGCCATCAACCCGGGGGACCAGGCAGAGTTTGGCCGAGGCAGTCAAAGGAGAGCCGGGGTCAGTAAGCAGCCAAACTCCAGCTCCCTTCTGGCTCCCCCATCCGCTGAGAGCTATTTCTACTCAATAAACTCAATAAACTTTGCACTCATTCTCCAAGCCCAAGTGTAGTCCGATTCTTCTGGTATTCCAAGGCAAGAACCCGGGATACAGAGAGCCCTCAGCCCTCCAGATAAGGTGGAGGGTCTAATTGAACTGGTTAATATAAGCTGCCTATAGACAGCAAACTAAAAGCGCATCATGTAACACACACCCACTGGGGCTTCAGCTGTAAACATTTACCCCTAGACACTGCTGTAGGGTGGGAGGCCCACAGCCTGCCCGTCTGTATGCTGCCCTAGAGGTTTGAGCAGCAGGGCCCTGAAGAAGTGAGCCACACCCCCATCGCACGCCCTGCCAGGGAGACAAAGGAACCCTTCCTGTTTCAGTGTCGTTATTTATTATTAGTGTTAGGAATAACATAACCTACTGAATTGCCACTTTTTGCAGTTATCAATTCATAGTGTTATTTTCCAAACAATGACAATAGTTTCCTAGTTCATTTACCTGGAAAAAAAATAATCTATGGTAAATAAGATTAGGCTGGGCATGGTGGCTCATGTCTGTAATCCCAGCACTTTGGGAGGTCGAGGTGGCAGGATTAATTGAGGCCAGGATTTAATTGAGACCAGCCTGGCCAACACGGTGAAACCCCATCTTTACTGAAAATAAAAAAAATTAGTCAGGCATGGTGGTACGTTTGTAGTCCTAGCTACTTGGGAGGCTGAGGCAGGAGAATCACCTGGACCTGGGAGGCAGAGGTTGCAGTGCACCACTACCCTCCAGCCTGGGTGAAACAGCCAGACTCCAGGTCAAAAAAAAAAAAATCATGAAACTAACAATTGGTTTATGAGGTCTTTTTTCCTCTAAATGAATTAATTTAATTAGAAGCACATTCATGTGTTATATGCAATTACTAGAAAATTCAGCCAATAAAAATGTATGAGATTGATATAGCCAAGTGTTTTGTAGTTACTAAAATCCTCAGTTTTTCTTGTATATATATATATATAAAGGACTATTAGTACACCAATCTTTATTATAATCTCTCAACCATCCACAGAAGATTTAAAGATGTGGTTTTGTTTTCTAGCAGGACAAGAAAATGACGTTCTTTAATTAAAGGTCTATTTCTCAAATCAAGATGCTTTAGCTCCTGCCACTGACCATCTCTCTTTTGAAAAGGAAAAGAAGACCCAACTCTAAAGAGTCCTGACCTTTCTATCAAATTTAGACTAACAAAACCACATCCAAATGGAAATAAAACTTTCTGAGACATTGGTTTCTTTAGCAAAATTAACACTAACCAAGATAAAATATCTGCTCCTCATAACCATAAAACATGTTTCATTACCACCAAACTGAGTTAGAATTGCTTTGATTGCAGAAGAACCTGGAATTTCAATTAACCTTATATATTTTTAAACTCCCTTTACACTTTTTTCTTCCTTAACCTTTCCATAGTCAGTGATGCCCAAGGACCCTATTCCTTATACAAAATAAAATATAACTGTGCAAGCATCTCATTAAAAACCAATTGGTTGAGCTGTAGATTTGGTTATTATTTAAATTCAATCATAGGCTTCATATTGAGCAAGATGGATACTACATGTCAGTAAGAACAACCTAGCACCCTATTACAGGGCCTTGATTTCTTGATGAGTGGCACTACCTGAATTTTGTTAGCTGATTAACAAAAGGTAAAGTCCTCATAGACGGGAGAAAGGAGACCAAGAAGGAGACACCCAGATGTAATGTAGTTATTTAAGTACAGGCTGGGTTACATTTGTTTGGAATAAAGTCAGTTACTGGGAACTATTGTGGCAAAGCTGTCCCTTGGGATGGTCAGGAAGAAAACAGGTAGCCATGTGTATGGAATTACTTAGATATTTTTCAGAGGTAATAAAAGTAGATGCTTCCTTTGTCTCCTTTTCTTTCCGTGCCATTAATGCACATTTCATATATGCCTGATACTATGGATTAAACTCCACAAATGAATCATCATAAGCAGTCCCTAAATTATAAAGAGACTTAGAATTCTAAACAACATATTATTTGGACTTTCTAATTTGTTTTCTTACAGAAACATTAATTTAAGTGGTGCTGAAGTAAGTTAATATGTATGCTATGTATTTTTTTTTTTTTTTTTTTTTTTTGAGAAGGAGTCTCACTCTGTCGCCCAGGCTGGAGTACAGTGGTGCGATCTCGGCTCACTGCAAGCTCTGCCTCCCGGGTTTACGCCATTCTCCTGCCTCAGCCTCCCAAGTAGCTGGGACTACAGGCGCCCGCCACCACGCCCAGCTAATTTTTTGTATTTTTAGTAGAGACAGGGTCTCACCGTGTTAGCCAGGATGGTCTCGATCTCCTGACCTCATGATCCGCCCACCTCGGCCTCCCAAAGTGCTGGGACTACAGGCGTGAGCCACCGCACCCGGCCATTATGTATGCTATGTATTATATGAAGGAAGTATTGAAAATTTATAACAATTTTTTAAAATATTCAGTCATAAAACAAGTAGAAAATATACTAAATTCTTAAATACATATAACTGTACAATAACAGTAATTAAATAAAAATACATGAAACAAATTAATAAATTGAATAAATATGTTTTATCTGATTTTAAAGATTATAGTGGAAGAAAGTAATATTCATAATAAGTAAAATGAGCGCTCCATTGACATTACAGAAACAAAAAGCCTGGCATTTAATGGAGTTTAAATGTTCTTTTTTAAAATTTTAACAAATACTCAGAAAATACCCATCACATGGTGAGGTTGGTTCTTTGCTAGGTTTTATGATAATACCAATCCTTAAGGCGCTCACAGTCTTGTATAATAAACATTCTTTTTTTTCTAGAATACCAACAAAAATTTATTTTTATAGTTAACAAAATACTATAAAGGTAATTTGTTTGTTCTAAGTCCTTTTGTTCATACATCCATAAAAGATTTAAGCTTACTGTCTTTGTATTTCCACCACTAACTCTCTGAAATGAAATTCTTTTGAAGGCATGCTATTTTACTCCTAGCTTCTATTTTGTAACTTTTTCCAAAATGAACAAACGTTACCTGAATTTGAAATGCATTGATTGGAAATGTTTTGACTGGCATAGAGCCATTAACATTTGTTAGCAAAATTAGATGGGAAATTTGATTTGGCTGCATTTCTGAACTTTCTCTTCATACATCTCTGTTGTGTGATTTGACATAAGGAGTATATGAATTACAATTAAAAAAAAAAAAAAAAAACAGGATCTATTGAGGGTGGCACCACCAACCTTAGGTCTCAGATGTGTTTGGAGCCACCTTACCAGATATTGAATCTGGAGTCCTCCATAGCCAGGTGCCTTGTCACTTATCTTGACAATAGAAGACTTGAAGGGGCTTTGAAAACAGTCAACTACCTGGAGCTTGCAACAAAAATTGTGTGAGTTGGCAGTTTCCACATGATATATGTAGTCTATGGTTTCTCCTGGGTAAATGTTAGGATAGTGATACTAATAGCTAGTACTTAATGACCTCTCTCTATATGAAGAACGTCTTGTAAGAGCTTTATAAACTCCCTTAATGTTGAGCTTTCATGCATGGCACACAGTCAAAACATTTTTGTTTTTTATCTGTCACAATCATTTTCCTGTTGCCCATATGTTGCAGAATTTTTTACATGTTATGTTTTAGAATCACTCTAATTTTAAAAAGCATTTAGCCATGTACACTTAGGACATCTTTGACTTTTCTTATTTTCACTTTTTCAAAAAAGGGTTGTTTCTGCTTTTGTGTCATTATCATATGTATGTTCTTATTAGCACTTAATCCCACTACAGGAAATCCCTTTCTGCTTAAAACAGCCAGATCAGTTTCTATTCACCGAAGTAA
The DNA here is from genome assembly GCF_009764315.1 of Trachypithecus francoisi. Classification (NCBI taxonomy): domain Eukaryota; kingdom Metazoa; phylum Chordata; class Mammalia; order Primates; family Cercopithecidae; genus Trachypithecus; species Trachypithecus francoisi. The sequence goes on along the minus strand of NW_022681454.1, from coordinate 171,139,955 downwards.
AATTTATTTCACTCTTTTTATTCTTTCTACATCTTAGTTTCTCCATTTTTTCTCACCTCTCTCATTTTTTCAGTATATTTTCTCTTGGTTTCAGAAAAGTAGCGTGGTAAAATGTAGCATGCACGGTTCTCGTAGTCAAACGACAAGTTCAAACCTCAGTTCTTCTCCTCATAAGCTATATGACTCTAGACCAACAACTTAATCTCTCATACATCTGGTTCTTCACCAAGAAAATAACTCCCAAGATTATAATAATGAAATAATATTAGCACCTTAGCATGTTGAAAGATCCTACAACATGAATATGAATGAGATTTCTGTTTCTGAGAAATCAATCTTTAGCCAGGAAGAGTTAGCACTCAGACTCTCCCGACCACGGTAAGCCCATAGCCTGAATGCTGGAGTGTGATTCTGGACTCTGACTCTTCTTTTATTCAAGTTCTAATTCAGGAGAAAGATTTGTAGCGTTTGCCTTATAGCTGCAATATAGCTATCTTGGACCTCTTTGTGAGTGGCTCAGACCTAGACCTAAGCCAGGGATAGGCAGACAGATGTGTGGAAGGTCTGTACCTACAGCTTAAGTCTTCTATGTGTAGATCCATACCCCTGGGTGAGACAAAGAGATGGGCAAGGCTGAGATATCAAAAAGTGAAAGAAGAACACATGAATAAAGAGAGAGAGAAGCAGCCTGGGCAAAATGATGAAACCCCATCTCCACAAAAAAAAAAAAAATAAAAAATAGCTGGGAATAATGGCACATACCTGTAGTCCCAGCTACTTGGGAGGCTGAGGCAGGAGGATCACCTGAGCCCAGGAGGTCGAGGCTATGGTGAGCTGTGATAATGCCACTGCACTCCAGTCAGGGAACAGAGTGAGACCCTGTTGAGAGACAGAGAAAGAGAGAGAGAGAGAGAGGTGATTGGCCTTCAACCTACAGGACAAGGATTTCCCAGTTGCACCATTCTCCTAAGAAAATGGTGGATTCTGTCCCTCCAACAGAGGGGAACAGATCAAAGACCCAGAGCCGGCCAACTCACTTGAAAGTCCAACTGTGTCCAGTCCAAGCAGACACAGTCCTTCCTGTGTATCAGGAAGGAAGTTAAATGTAAAACACAGCAGCATAGGTAAGCAAGTAAAAGCAAAAGACTCCTTGACTTTTTTTTTTTTTTTTTTTTTTTTGAGACAAAGTCTCCCTCTGTCCCCCTGGCTGGAGTGCAGTGGGGCAATCTGGGCTCACTGCAATCTCTGCCTCCCAGGTTCAAGCGACTCTCCTGCCTCAGCCTCCAGGGTAGCTGGGATTATAGGTGCCTGCCACTACGCTTGGCTAGTTTTTTGTGCTTTTAATAGAGAGGGGGTTTCAGCATATTGGCCAAGCTGATCTCGAACTCCTAGCGTCAAGTGATCAACCCACTTCGGCCTCCCAAAGTGCGGGGATTACGTGCGTGAGGCACTGAGCCCAGATGACTATTTCTGGAAGGAAAGCCTAGGGTTGCAAATAGAACAGCAGCAACAAAAGCCTTCCAAACAGAGAATCCCATAAGCTACCGATTAGCTGGCTATAGCAAATCTGGATCCCAGAACCTTGAGTAATCCTCATTTTTTCACTGAAAAATACTAATCAGAGAACGAGTTCCAAGCACACTGTATGCCAGGATGATAATGTCTTAGTGAATAAGACAAAGTTTCTATCTTCATGCAGCTTATGTGCTTGTGAGGAACAGCACCAATAAACAGATAAAGAAGCAAGTAATATAACTTCACATAAAAACTAAAAATATACAGGGTAAAAAAATTGAATCATTAGGTAGGTTCGTTGAGGAAAATATATTTGATAAGGTAACATTTGAGCAGAGACCTTTTTGTGTGAAAGAATAGCTCATGCAAAGATCTGGGGGAAGAATGATCCATGCTTTGCGGTGGAAAGAATCTTAGTGTGCTCAAAACACAGCAAGTAAGCAACTGGGGTGGAGGTAGACAGAGAGAGGAAGAGAGTGATGGAAGGATCCTAGAGTAGCTCTCAATCTTGGCTATACATTAGAAACTTCTGGGAAGCTTTAAAATTCCCTATGCCGGCTGGGCGCGGTGGCTCATGCCTGTAACACCAGCGGGGAGGCCGAGGCGGATGGATCACCTGAGGTTGGGAGTTCGAGACCAGCCTGACCAGCATGGAGAAACCCCGTCTCTACTAAAAATAGAAAAAATCAGCCAGGCGTCATGGTGCATACCTGTAATCCCAGCTACTCAGGAGGCTGAGGCAGAAGAATAGCTTGAACCGGGGAGGCGGAGGTTGCAGTGAGCTGAGATGGCGCCATTGCACTCCAGCCTGGACAACAAGAGCGAAACTCTGTCTCTCTCTCACACACACTCACACACACACACATGCACACAATTCCCCATGCCCAGCTAAGTCAGTATTTTTCAAGTTCCCAGGTGATTTCCCATGTGCTGTCAAAATTGAGAATCTAGGCCCTTCTGGGCCAAGTAAGGATTTTAGGCTAGGTATAACAGGGGTCACTAGAAATTTTTATTTTGTTCTTTCATTTTTTTTTTTAGACAGTGGAGTGTCATTATCTAACTTATATTTGCAAAAAATAATTGCAGTTCCAGTGGGCATGGAAGAAAATAGAAACAAGTCAAAAGTAGAAGCAGGAACACCAACAACAAGCCGCTGTGGCCAATGTGGGTGAGAGAGAAATGATGCTACAGGGACAAGAGGCAGCAGCGGAGGCGGTGGGAAGTGTTTGGAGCGTTTCATCAAGTCAAAAGCACGTGCTGATGAATGGAGACAGATTTGAGAGGAGAAAATCAAGGATGTCTTCTAGGTTTTAATTCTGAGCAATCGGATGAAGGTGAGGCCACTTACTGAGTCAGGTCGTAGGGTCTTCTAAACTTGGAGCTAGATCAATTTTGAAACAGAAACCAAACAAGAAGACGTTGTTGATTCATTATGCCTTGTCAAATGCAATTCCTAAGCATATGTAAACATAATTCACACTGTTTTTCCTTCCTCTGCCTGAAAGTATAAGTCACGAGGCAGAGAAGAGCTGGCATTTCTCTCTCAATATCAGGGTGCTGTAAGAAGTTGTGCATGCCTCTTACCTTTTTGTAGGGATGAGTTGGAAATTGCTGCAGGTAATGACAGTTTCTGAAATGTTTGGATTAGCTTTTCTGGAGCAGATAATTTGGGCTGAGACAGTGGGTTTATGATAAAATTATCATTTTTTTTTCTTTTTTTCGATCTCTGCCTATGGCATAGTCCTGTTAGACCTTCATGCTTAAATCGTATGGGCTATCACTTGAACTCTATTTTGCTTTCTTGGCAAAACAGAAGTTTTTATTAGGGAGATAGATTAACATATCAAATGAGCAAGGAAACAATTCCTAAACAAAGAGGATTTCAGCACATGAAGAGAGTCTATCTCCCTTCAGGCAGATAGGTAGACATTTGAGAAATGGAAAAAGGTGCCTTACTTACCTTGCTTAAGAGCAATGAGTTGTAGGTTACACACACTACAGAACTGAATGCTTATGTCTACTTGAGAACATATGCAAACATACTACTAACAGCAAGCCCAAACTGGAAACAATGCGATCGATCAATACCACAACGGATAAATAGGTTGTAGAATGACGTGCTACACAAGAATGAAAAAGAAGGAACTATAGCTACATGCAGTGATGCAGATGAATTTCACAGATGTAGTGTTGACATAAAGAAGTCACACACAAAAGAATGTAGACTGTATGGTTTCATGTATGCAGAGTTCAAGAGCAGGCAAACTGTTCTGTAGCGATAGAGATAACAATGGGCTTATTTTTGCAAGCAGGTAGAAATTAACTAAGGGGAGATGCTGAAAATGTTCTATAACTTGATCTAACTGGTGATTACATGGGTGAATTTTTACATGTAAAAATTCATCAGGTTATATACTTAATATTTGCACACTCATACATACACACATATACTTTTATACTCTCTATAATATATGTAAGCCATAGATACAAATCTAGTATAACTTATATACTTCAATGAAAGTGATTAAATTGAAAATAATCTAAACGGTCCCAGGTTGGCCAACATGCGAACTCCTATCCCTACTAAAAAATACAAAAATTAGCTGGGTGTGATGGCAGACGCCTATAATCCCAGCTACTTGGGAGGCTGAGGCACGAGAACCACTTAAACCCAAGAGGCGGAGGAGGTTGCAGTGAGCCGAGATTGTGCCACTGCACTCCAGCCTGGGTGACAGAGCAAGTAGCTGGGATTACCGGTGTGCGCCACTGCGCCCAGGTAATTTTTGTATTTTCAGTCAAGATGTGGTTTCGGCATGATGGCCAGGCTGGTTACAAACTCCTGACCACAGGTGATCCACCTGCCTCGGCCTCCCAAAGTGCTGGGATTACAAACATGAGCCATTGTGCCTGGCCCAAATGATTTATTTTTGATTCATCAGCAGTAGCTAATCAGAAGGAATACCTGGGCTCTCAGAAGAGACACCAGCTTTTATGACACAACTGTGTGTACTGCCCAGACATCTCCTCTGCCTTTTATGAAGATGATAAAAGAATCCACTGAAGAAACTGAAATTCTTGGCAAAACAGAGGCTTCTACTGGGAAGATAGACTAACATGTCAAATGAGCAAGGCAATAATTAGATGAAATGAAAACTTTCTACGATATGAAAAACATAGTTCAATACTACAAACAAAATATATATAGTGGGTTCAAACACATGCACCTGAAGACTCCAGGGTATGTAGTCTTACCCACTCTGCTGTGCTTCCTTTGCACCAGGACATCAGGAATATGTTTTTGAATTTCCTCATTAGTAAGCCTTAGCCTTTGCTTACACTTGCTCAAATATATATTTTTAAGCACGAGTCTGTATCAGCTAATTTATATGAAAGGTTTGCTCTTCTCATTAGACTCTGGGTATGACTGCACGGTGCTTCAGCTCTGCAGTTTCTTTTTCTTTTGAGATAGGGTCTCACTCTGTCACCCAGGCTGGAGTGCAGTGGCATGATCACCACTCACTGCAGCCTTGACCTCCCTGGGCTGAAGCCATCCTCCCATCTCAGCCTCCTGAGTAGCTGGGACCACAGATGCACACCACCATGTCTGCTAATTTTTATAGTTTTTGTACAGAAGTGGTTGTGCCGTGTTCCCCAGGCTGGTCTCAAACTCATGTGCTTGAGACTCAGCCTCATGAAGTTCTGGGACTATTGGTGTAAGCCACTGCACCCAGCCCCAGCGCTGGATTTTCAATGGAGCCCTGGGCACTGCATTTTTCTGGGCAGTGGGTGGGAAGCTTGGGCCTTTAAAGTCACTCTGACAAGAAAATCTCCTGCGCCTCTGTCACTAGGCAGCCTCAAGTATGCCATGACACTTCCCATTAATCACCATTAAACAGTCTCTTCTACTCTGAGAATAGTGCCTTAGATAGCTACCATTTAATCACTTCCTACCCAAGATTGTATATGTCATACCTATATTCATGAGATGAATTTTTAACTACTTCATTCCCAATTCTCCTAAAATTATTACAATTACTTCATGTCAGATAAATGAGAATGTTTATAACCAACAGATAAGAGGGTAATTTATATTCAAGTATATAACATCTAATAAGGCTCTTTGTGAAGAAATGTCTCATATTTAAACAACGTAATATTGGCTGAGCACAGTGGCTCCTATCTGTAATCCCAGTACTTTGGGAGGCGAAGGCAGGCAGATCACTTGAGGTCAGGGATTCGAGACCAGCCTGGCCAAATGGCGAAACCCTTCTCTAATAAAATACAAAAATTAGCTGGATGTGGTGGCACGCACCTGTAATCCCAGCTACTAGGGAGGCTGATTTGGGAGAATCTCTTGGACTTGGGAAGTGCAGGTTGCAGTGAGCCAAGATTGCCTCAATGCAATCCAGCCTGGGTGACAGAGGAAGACTCCATCTCAAAACAAACAAATGAATAAATAAAAATTTAAAATAACCTAATATTTTGGGCTTCATTTTAACCAGGCAAGAGCAGGCATTTTATCCTCAGTAGTTACTGACCTTGAAATGTCACTAAATCTGTTGAAAGGGATGAAGAATTTTGGAAGATGGGATGAAATTTAATAGTGACTTAGAATAAATTATTGAAGGAACCAGAACTTTTAAAACTGCTCATTAAGATCAAATGAGTTATATACATAGGAAATACAGCCTGATAGAACAAAGATTCAAATACATACCATGAGTTTGCAACGTCATATCTTTGTATTAAAAAAAAAGATAAAGAAGTGTTCCATTTTGTTCCTCAGGGCTCTATTTTACCAATAATCTATGTTTCATAACTTGGGATGGACCGAGAAAATTTGGAACAGTCAGATAATAGCAATATGATGATTAAAGGATTAGTAATACATAGATTTGCACTTCCAAGATTAATTGATGCTTCATAAGACTTATCATTTTTATAAATGTCAGGTAACTGTTTAAGATAATTTAGTTTTTGTTCAAAATGAAATGTTCTTTTGTTCCCCTTCCAAATAACTAGCAATGAGGTGATTGTGTATTTTTTTATGTTAAAATTTAGCTTAAAATCTTTCCTTCAGAGAGGATTATGTCTTCTATTAAATTGTAATTTTGATTATCACAATCTTTTCCTAGCAAGAATATTTGTTTGTTTTTAACCTAAACTAGATGCTTGGCTAGAGGATTCTAACCCACGAATAGGCTAAACCCATGATTTTCAAACCCATGTTGATTAGAATTCAATTAAGTTTATCTGAGATATTATATAAGGATTTGAAAATACACTGTAAAACACCACCATTCAGCTCCCATAGGATGGTAATAATACTATTTTTAAGCTTCTTATTATGAATTCATAGTAGTTGTACATATTTATAGGGTACATGTGATATTTTGATACAAGCACACAATGTATAATGATCAAATCAGGGAAACTGGAGTATCCATCACGAACCAAGCATTCATCATACTGCTTTTTCTGTAATTCCCCACTGATTAAATAATCACCTTTAGTAGTTATTTGTATCACAGCCCTTACAATTAAGTCGTATCAGTTTGAATGGTAGGGGGACAGAACATCTACCTTAACTGTTGGTTAGGTTCAATAAAATTATAGAGGTGGAAGAAATGTTAGTTATACAGTATTGACCTTAACAGGTACATGAGTTGTGATAACAGTGACCAAGTGATTCTCTATGGCTTTGATTTAGGTCACAGAGTCCTGGAAAGATTTATTTATGTCTAAACCAAACCTTCCTGTGAGCAAAATTCTTCTTGTCCTGTCTTTGGGGTATATATGTACGTGGAAACTTTGTCCTTTGCTGTTTGGGATTTTTTAAAATGTATTTGATTACAATTTAGGTAACCCTCCTAAAGTCAAAGCTGCTTATGTTCTCTGTACTCTAATACCCATTTTAGCAGCTAAATTATTCTGTTACCGTTCCCTTCATTATCTTCAAGTTACGTTCCTTAAATTATTTGACTTAAAGAAAAATAATGAGAGGATTACTAATCTAGCATATTTAACATATCCTTAACATAATCATTTCTTTGGTTGGTTGATTAAGGAGAAAGAGTGCACGTGGGTGGTGTGTGTGTACATTCTGAGTCTTAGTTGTTTATGAGATCACAATCAGATGTTATTATGCAATATAACATGACCTATTAGTTTGGAAGAAGTATAATTTAGAAGAAAATATTGTGGTTTCTGGAGGTATTATGGGTTGGTATTCTAGCTGTAGTATCTGGGAGAATTTGGACAAGTTGCTTAATCTTTCTGGGTTTCTTTTCCTCACCTATAAAGCATGGACAATAATAATGAGAGGATTACATAAATTAACACATGAAATACTCAGGATAGTGCTAGGTTCATAGTAAGTACACAATACGTGGCAGCTGCTCATCACCATGATGTTACTGTATACATACATGACCTATTGATATATTTAGGCTCCTCACATTTCCTAGTTGGAAACCAAAACTCATGGCAGAGTCAGGACAATGAAAAATAAACCAAAAACCTCGTTTTTATTGTAGAAGGTCTGACTCTTCAACCTGTCCCTTAATATCAACACTAATTGACTTGGGTACTTTCTGCCATTCCCCATTTTTCCCTTACATTTTCCCATATGACACAGGGATTATATACATATATATCTTCAAGTATTTTCTTTTCTTTTTTTTTTTTTTTTTTTTTTTTTTCAAAACAGAGTTTCACTCTTGTCACCCAGACTGGAGTGCAGTGGTGCGATCTCGGTTCACAGCAACCTTCGCCTCCCGGGTTCAAGTAATTCTCCTGCCTCAGTCTTCTGAGTAGCTGGGATTACAGGCATAGGCCACCAGGCCTGGCTACTTTTTCTATTTTTAGTAGTGAAGGGATTTCACCATGTTGGTCAGGCTGGTCTCCAACTCCTAACCTCAGGTGATCCACCACCTTGGCCTCCCAAAGCGCTGGGATTACAGGCGTGAGCCACCGTGCCTGGCCTACCTTCATGTATTTTTAAAATTCACTAACTCAGGAGAGCCTTGCTCACCTCCCATTTTCAGAAGAGAATTTACACCAAGTGAACAGGCAAAGTCACTGAAAAATGGTTGTCCTTACACTTTCCCTCCCAGTTACTGCCTTTTGGTTGTAAGGAAGAAGCGGCTATTTGCCATCACCGAAGGGCTTCTGAGCGGCATGGTGAGTTCAGTAAAATTAATTTTTTTCAGTCAAATAATGAAACTTCTAATACCAAGTAGCAGCAATTTTCAGTTTTTCATTGTCTTCAATTCAATGTACAAAACCTTGTAGTAAAAAAAGCATGTAAAAATTATGTTTAAGTATTCTGGATGAGAAGAAGAGAATGAGTGAAATTTAACAACCGTCAACAGTTAAAATCTAAAAACAAGAGGTGTAGTAGGAGTTTAGAACCTTTGTAAATTTAGAATCTTGGTAAACTGTTTTCTCCTTGCTGTTTCTCATTTTTGACTAATAATTTCTGTGAGGCTGGGCGCGGTGGCTCACGCCTGTAATCTCAGCACTTTGGGAGGCCAAGGCAGGCCGATCATGAGGTCAGGAGATCGAGACCATCCTGGCTAACACGGTGAAACCCAGTCTCTACTTAAAATACAAAAAATTAGCAGGGCGTGGTGGTGGCGCCTGTAGTCCCAGCTACTCGGGAGGCTGAGGCAGGAGAATGGCAGGAACCTGGGAGGCGGAGCTTACAGTGAGCGAAGATGGTGCCACTGCACTCCAGCCTGGGCGCAGAGCGAGATTCCGTTTCAAAAAAAAACCAAAAAACTTTTGTGAAAAGGCCTGCTCTTCTGTGCTCCACGAATTTGCTTACATTGCTACTGTCAGTCCCATTTAGTCCAGGGAATGGAACGTAGAGTAAGGGAACCTATAGAATTTAAAGGGTAGATTTCTTTATTTTGCATTCAATGTATTAATAAGATTATTAAAACATATTTTGGAGAAATGGCTAATTAGTGTATAATCCTGATACCAATTCCAAAAAACTTTTTTTTTTTTTGTAGAGACAGGGTCTTATTCTGTCACCTGGGCTGGAGTGCTCTGGCATGATCCTAGTTTATTGTAACCTCAAATACCTGGTCTCAAGCAATCCTCCTACCTCAGCCTCCCCAGTAGCTGGCACTATAAGCATGCACAACCACACCTGGCTAATTTTCTTATTTTTGGTAGAGACAGTCTCACTATGTTGCCCAGGCTGGTCTTGAACTCCTAACCTCAAGCAAACGTCCCTCCTCGTGCTCCCAAAATGCTGAGATTACAAGCTTAAGCCACCATGACTGGCTTCCAAAAACTATTTCTTTAAATTATCTTTCCTCCACAAACACATGCAAAAGAAGTATGTTCTCCCTTCAGCTTTTCTGACAATATACCACTGTCAGTGGTTTATCTTAGACATCTCAAACCTTTGGAAACAAGTCCTGAACTTAAGATTTCTGTGTGTAAAATCAAAAGAAAATAAACTGCCGAATCTGAAGGTTTGCATTTGAAGTGTGCATTAGTATACTTATCTCTGGGTTCCACTGATTCACATACTCCTCCTACAAGATTTTCTCTAAACACATTTTGAAAAGAGAATGGTGTTTTTACTGAATAATTTATCTACGCACACCCACATTCACTTCTTAGTTTATTTAAATTAGCCATTGTGTCTGCCAGAAGAAAATTCCATCTAGAGATACAAGGTTGGTTTTCCAATCAGTAGCCATGGGATAGAATTGAGTAAATTAGTCTATGGCCATAACCACCCTGAACACACCTGCTCTCGTCTTGAGCTCAGAAGCTAAGCAGGGTCGGGCCTGGTTAGTACTTCGATGGAAGAATTACATAAATTAGTTTTGTTTGTGTTTTTTTGAGACAGAATCTCACTCTGTTACCCAAGCTGGAGTACAGTGACATGATCTCGGCTCACTGCAACCTCCGCCTCCTACATTCAAGCAATTCTTCTTTCTGCCTCAGCCTCCCAAGCAGCTGGGATCACAGGTCTGTGCCCCACCCCTGGCTAGTTTTTGTATTTTTCTTATAGCCAGGGTTTCACCATGTTGGCCAGGCTGGTCTCTGACTCCTGGCCTCAAGTGATCCGCCCACCTTGGCCTCTCAAAGTGCTGGGATTACAGGCATGAGCCACCACCCTGGCCAGAATTAAGCAAATTAATTTTAAAGAAAGAAGTAACCATTTTACCTGTATATTGGCTAAATTATTTGATAGCTAACATACATAATATATACCATAACTCTCACTCATTACCTAATATATCCTAGTGTTATTTGCTTTAGATAAAATGATCTATAGAGTATTCACTAAAATGTTGCAACAAGTTACAATAAAAGTCTACTCCTTTGAAGATGTTTAACAGTAATACCAATTAATTCCATAATTGGGTAGTTATACACAAACATGCCTGAAGACACTGGAGAAGACTCACTTTCTCAAGTTTTATTTTCCTTCTTGGACTCCATGATCAGCCACACATACAAAAGGGCAGGGCAGGATTTTAACGTCCTTTCCTTGAAAACATTTGAAATCGAGAAAGAGGTGTGTCTGAGCACAAGAAACGACTGTTGTTAAAATGGTGTTGCTTTCTCATATTTCACATATCTCCAGATATAATGATTCTGGAAATCAGGATAATTACCACCTTTGCTCTCCTGCTCAGCTTTTATGGATCACCTGATTTTTCTTTTCGTCATCTAGAGAGATGTGTGAAGCCAGGCAATTTGACAGCAGATTGTCCCTGTACAGATATAATTTGAAGAAGACTGAAGAAGCTTCATTCCCTTTAACTATTTGGTTTTATTTCATACAAAGAAAATGAAACGACAGAACAGTTTTTCATTTGGTTTTATTCTGGCAAATGCTATAATTGAAAGTGTAAAACCAATCAATGATACCTCTGGTTAAAATTTATTTCTGAGAAGTATCCCGAAGGAGTGATTTCTGAGGAATAATATGCAGCCTTCAATTTACTTTATCACAGCTGGATATGAAGTTAAATCCCCAGCTGGAATTTAACCACCCAGAACCAGGCACCAGATGGCTTATCTGCACCTCAACCCGACAGCTGTGTCCTGATATGCACAGCTGGTCTTCACATTTGAATGACAATATTTAAATGATAACATTATGTAATGTAGAAAAATGTGTTTGGGTAGCATGGGTCTTGAAAACTAGATTGCACAGTTGCTCTTAATAGTAAAATCACAGCCTCCACGGCTAATTCACATTCCTTCTATTTGTGTTGATGGGTCTTGGCTGGAGATAAGGGTTTACTGCCACATGGGCAACATTCCAGGGCCATTCATACTGTACAGCTGTCTATCCATGATGACTCTCCGGGCTACTCACCATGTTAGATTTTCCTTCACATTAAAATAAGTGCAACAGAGTTTCCATTGTGAAGCGGGAGACTTTTAAAATTCTGCAATAATTAATAGATACTGCATTCTGCTCTGGTGGAGGAATTAAAAAGTACGTGACTGGAAAGCAGCTGCTATGGAGATGCTTCAACATTGTTGGGATATTATTACTCATATCTTAGCTGAACCACAAATATCACCAGGTCAACAAACAGAACAAAATTAATACCAGAATTCAGCACTTTAAATTAGAAACTCTGTGAAGGGCAATTCTCAAGGAAATGCATTTGAATACATTTCAGATACGAGTGGAAAATCTGATATATTTCAAATGTGAGACAGATGAATGAATGTGCAAGGATTCAAGAAAATATATAGTAGCAAGTTTTCTATTTTCACAATTTGACAGAGATTCCCTATGCTGCTGCTCAAACTTTGATGCAGTATATGCACCACCCCAGTGACAAAAAGAAAACTTATCCTTAATGAATCTCCAAAGTAGTCATGGCGAGAAGGAAGGAATACTGTATTTGTAAAAGGAGCTGTAGATACAGTATCTCACTGCTACTTTTAGTTTCTATAGGTTTGGTCCTGTCATTGAACTTCTATAAACCTCAATGCCTTCACCAGAAAAATGGGAGCTATAGATGATAATACACATGTGACTCTGTTTTGTAAACTGCTATGAAACAGAAGAAAGTGGTGTGACTCTTACTGCTTCTTGCTTCTCTAGGGAACTCAGTAAAGGGTAACTCTCTTCCCCACCAGGGTTCTCAGTAAACTGAAATATAAAATTAAGGAGTGGCACAGAGAGGACTGAAGACCACTTTCATAGTTAATAAAGGCTAAGTCAGAGGCCATCTCTTGCTTCGAGAGTCAAACGGACTTCCTAGCATTCAACCCCAGATTTACCCAGAGAAGTAAGACAAAGCAGAAGAAAAAACGCAGTCCCTGTAAGCAGCTCAGGATCAACAGGAAAAAGGTCAAAGATGAGGCTGGCATGCCTGGTTCTGTCTTTCAAAATGTATCAATCAAAGAAGCCACTCAAAGCAAAGGAATAGAAAGACAGTGGTTCACTGAATACCCTTGGCATGAAAGGAAATATAAGGAGTGTCTTCCTCTAACATTCCTCAGTTTTTCTTCTTACTCTAGCTGACTTCAACATTAAAGCTTGGTCAGTCAGGGATACGGCTCTCCTCTTTGGAGGAAGATACCAGAATCGAGCAGGAGAGTCCTACTCCTACTTTCATGAAGCTCCTCTCTCAATCCTAGCAATCACTTCTGCGAGTATTTTCCTGAGTGCACTGTGAACAATATAGATGTAACCCTCATAAGGCTCAGAAATCTGCTAGCGTGCTGCATTAATTAAGTCAACTCCAAGGTCACTCTGTACCCAAGGCCAAAAATGTATTCCTCATCCTAAGCTATGTCCAGCCACATGTTTAATATAACTAGGTAAAGTTTGATGCTTCACTTTCTCTCCCTTACACCACATATCCAAGCTTTTACCAAGCCCTGTAGGTTCTTCCTTCAAAACCACTTCTTGGCCAGGCGTGGTGGCTCACGCCTGTAATCCCAGCATTTTGGGAGGCCAAGGCGGGCAGTTCACCTGTGGTCAGGAGTTCAAGTTCAGCCTGGCCAACATGGCGAAACCCTGTCTCTACTAAAAATATAAAAATTAGTTGGGCATGGTGGTGGGCGCCTGTAATCCCAGCTATCTCAGTAGGCTGAGGCAGGAGAATCGCTTGAACCTGGGAGGCAGAGGATGCAGTGAGCTGAGATCACACCACTGCACTCCAGCCTGGGCTATAAGATGGGAGCGAAACTCCCATCTCAAACAACAACAACAACAAAAATAAAACAACAATGAAACAAAACAAAAAAAAAAATCTACTTCTCATCACTTCACCATGAGCATCCCACCCCAGCAATTCCATTATGCTGCTTCAATTTCCTCCATGGGTTCTAAGCTTACTACACATTTGTTTAGTAGCTTAGATAAGTTCCATCAGAGTAGGAATTTTGTCTGTTTTATTCACTACCATATCCATAACACCTAAAAACATTCCTGATACATGGTAGGCAACCAATAAAGACCTGTGAAAAGAAAAGGGAGAGGAGAGGAGAGCAGAGGAAGGGAGAGGAGGGGAAAAAGTAAAAGAGAAGGGAGGAAGGAAGAGAGGCAGGGAGGGGAAAAAAAGTAAGGAAAAAAGAAAGGCAAATGAAAAGCAACAATTGTTAGGGTTTCTAAAGCTAAGTCACCCTTATATTGCAAGACACCCTCTGCAAGTTGTGGTTGAACCTATCTCTGAAGCCTAGAATACAATGTTAGTGGTATATGAAAAGGGCTGTTATCATGTATTACAAACTTCTCATCTTCCAACTCTAGCCTGCACTTTGTCATTATCAGCAATACCAATAGATTTCCCATCAACCAACTAGACTCCCTCTACAGTAGGGGATGACTCTCACTTTTAGTGTTATAACTTAGGTGTTTTAAAATGATACTGAAGAAAGGCAAAAGACTGTGATTAATTAGGATTCAGCAATGTTAGGCTACTTGATTCAAATGGATCCTCATTGGTGTTTCACAATCTTTTTTGTTCAGTTATTGCCTATCTTCATGAGGCTTTCCATAATAAATCTTTTAAAATGCTTCTCCAATTTCTAGTCACCAATTCAATTTCAAATCTGTTGTAATCTTGGCAGGTGATTTTTACTGCTCATAGAGAAGATCAAGATTAGCAGGCATTAATTCCCCATGTTCCTTTAATCTCTTATTCTGAAAAACAACCATCTTTTTCTCCCAGATGGAGAACTGTCATTTTCCTTTCAATCCCCCCTTGAGCACCACAGTCAGAATTGTGATGTTGAAGGAGGCTTCTTTGGTCCTTGAGATCTAAATAAGATAGATTTAGACTCTGAATTTAGACTCTTCTGAAGTCCAAAGTCCTTCAAAACATTTCTAGACATTTACATAGGTCTTAAATTTTCAAGCTCACCTAAGTATCTGAGCTTGTGTTTCTGTATGTGCTGTTCCCATTATGTACCATATGGGGTTTGGGAGGTTTTTTTGTTTGTTTTTTGAAACATAGTCTCTCTCTATCACCTAGGCTGGAGTGCAGTGGCCTGATCTGAGCTCAGAGCAAACTCTGACACATGGTAGGCAGCCAATAAATACTTTTGAAAAGAAAAGGGAGAGAGGAGAGGAGAGGAGAGGAGAGGAGAGGAGAGGAGAGGAGACCGGAGGGGAGGGGAGGGGAGAAGCTGAAGCAATTCTCCTGCCTCTGCCTCCTGAGTAGCTGGGATTACTGGCATGCACCACCACACCCAGCTAATTTTTTGTATTTTTAGAAGACACAGGGTTTCGCCATGTTGGCCATGCTGGTCTCGAACTCCTGGCCTCAAGTGATCTGCCTACTTCGGCCTCCCAAAGTGCTGGGATTACAGGTGTGAGCCACTGCTCCTGGTCCCATTATATACTATGTTGATCCAGAAGCAAAATCCAGATCCTTCAAAATTTTTGAAAAAAAGGAAAGAAATGTTGTGATTACTGGAGATTTTACTGAAAAGGCCAGGTGGCATCATTCTGATGACGAGAATAAAGTAGTATTCTGCAGGGAGTGTCTGAGAAGGCTTTTGCGTTCTGGATGAAAAGGGAAAGACGCGGCTGATACCAGGTCCTTGTCCTTTTCCCCAGCTTGAACGTGGATATATGTCTGGAGCAACAGCAGCTGTCTTGTGAAAATAAAGCAGCAAGTAAGTTCTCACAGTTTAGAGCTACTGAACCAATGCCAGCAGCTTTCTACTTATTAGGTGCAAAAAAGTAAAGCCTTGTCGCTTTAAATCACCATTAAGTTTTCTATTATTTGCAACCAAAAGCACTTAAAGCTAATACAAAATTGCAGAGTTACAATGATCATAACTCTAAACCTATGAAATTCAAGGGGTTTAATGATTTATGAGTTGGGTGTGGTGGTACACACCTGTTAGTTCCAGCTGAGGCAGGAAGACTGCTTGAGTCCAGGAGTTCCAGGCTGCAGTGAGCTATGATTGTACCTTTGAATAGCCACTGCACCCAGCCTGGGAAACACAGTGAGACCCGGCATGAAAAAAAAACTTTTTAATCTGTGCCTTTATTCTAAGTGCCATCCAATAATAAGGGCACCTAAACTACTGAGTGTCCTCAGAGCTTTGGGTGCAATTAAAAGTTAGTGGTTTTACAGCTACCCAATTCTGTGGCCAGTAGAAAATTATAAAGATAGCAGGAAGATTAAAAAGCCTCTTCCAGGCCGGGCGCGGTGGCTCAAGCCTGTAATCCCAGCACTTTGGGAGGCCGAGACGGGCGGATCACAAGGTCAGGAGATCGAGACCATCCTGGCTAATACGGTGAAACCCCGTCTCTACTAAAGAGTACAAAAAACTAGCCGGGCGACAAGGCGGGCGCCTGTAGTCCCAGCTACTTGGGAGGCGGAGGCAGGAGAATGGCGAGAACCTGGGAGGCGGAGCTTGCAGTGAGCTGAGATCCGGCCACTGCACTCCAGCCTGGGCGACAGAGCCAGACTCCGTCTCAAAAAAATAAAAATAAAAATAAAAATAAAAAAAATAATAAAAAAATAAAAAAATAAAAAGCCTCTTCCATAGAAGCTACATTAGCTGGGTGTGATGGCCCATGCCTGGGATTCCAGCTGTTCAGGAGGGTGAGGTGGAAGGGCTGCTTGACCCCAAGAGGCAGAGGATGCAGTCAGCCAAGATTGCACCACCGCGCTCCAGCCTGGGCAACAGAGCAAGACACTGCCTCGAGCCCCTCTGATATATGAGGGGGCTTCCTCACATCAGAGTTCTTCTGATACCATTCTCTCAATGACTCCCTGAATTTGTCCTGAATTTGGAGACCTGCTTAATCTCTAAATCTGCCCTGACTCTTCAGACACCTTAGTGTTAGTAACATACAGAGCTAGCTCTGCTCACCCACCTGATCCCTGTTAGAGTCCTGAATTCCTAATACTGACCTTCACTCATGATCTAGCGTGATGCTATTTTAATTGCTACTGACTGTCATATAAACTCAACATAGTATCTGACAGATTAATTCTGAAAAAATTCTTCGTATACAAAGCCAAAAATTTTTAAAGCAACAGAAATCAATGGTTAAGTAATTTCTGTGCATCATAGATTTTATATATCCTTTAAAATTACATTGTATCTGCATATGGAATTTTTTTCAGAGATGAGGTCTCATTGTGTTGCCCAGGCTGGAGGGCCGTGGTGCAAACAGCTCACTCTAGTTTTGAAACCCTGAGCTTGAACAATCCTCCTGCCTCAGCCTTCCATTTAATAGCTGGGACTACAGGCAGCAGTTGCCACCACAAAGTTAACTTTAAAAAAAATTTTTTTTAGAGACAGGGTCTAGCTGCGTTGCTCAGGCTGGTCTCTAACTCCTGGGCTCAAGCAATCCTCATGCCTCAGCCTTCCCAGTAGCTAGGATTACAGACATACACCACCACGCCCAGGTGGATGTTTACAGCAGCTTTATTCATAATTCCCAAAACTTGGAAGCAGCCAAGATGTCCTTCAGTAGGAGAATGAATAAACTGTGATACATCCAGACAATGGAATATTATTCAGCGCTTAAACAAAATGAGCTATCAAGCCATGAAAAGACGTGGAGGAATCTTAAATGCGTATTACAAAGTGAAAGAAGCCAATCTAAAAAGGCTCCATACTGCACAATCCCAACCAAATGACATTTCGAGAAAGGCAAAAACCATGGAGACAGTGAAAAGGTCAGTGGTTGCCATGGGTTTGAGGGGAGAGAGGGATGAATACGTGGAGCAGAGGATTCTTACGATACTCTAATGGAATATAGGCCAGTATACATTTGTCAAACCCATAGAATGTATAATACCAAGTGTGAACCTTAATATCAACTATGGATGTGGAATGATAATGATGTGTGCAATTTGTTCATCAACTGTAACAAATGTGCCACTCTGGTGGGAAGGTTAACATATGTGGGGGCAGGAGTATATTTTGTACTTTCTGCTCAATTTTGCTGTGAACCAAAAATTGTTCTTAAGAAATAAAGTCTTCAACTTAAATGTAAGACCTAAAACTATAAAAATTCTAGAATGTAATAATAAAATCTAGGAAAAACTGTTCTGGACATTGGTCTAAGCGAAGAACTTATGACTAAGTCCTCAAAAGGAAATGAGACAAAACCAAAAATAGACTAATGGGACTTAATTAAACCTAAAAGCTTCCGCACAGCAAAATGAGTAATCAAGAAAGTAAACAGATAACCTTCAGAATGGGATAAAATATCTGGAAACAATGCATCTGGGAAAGGACTAATATCCAGAATTTAGGAGGAACTCAAACAATACAATGACAAAAAAACAACCCCATTAAAGAGTAGGCAAAGACATGAACACATGTTTTTCAAAAGAAAACATCCAAGTGGCAAACAACCATATGAAAAAAATGTTCAACATCAGTCATCATCAGAAAAATACAAATTAAAACCACAATGATACCATATCATACCAGTCAGAATGGCTATTACTAAAAAAGCAACAAACAACAGATGTTAGCAAGGATGTGTAGAAAAAGGAACACTTATACAGTTGGTGGCAATGTACATTAGTATAATCTCTATGGAAAACAGTATGGAGATTTCTCAAAGAACTAAAAATAGATCTACTCTTCGATCCAGTGATCCCACTACTGGGTATCTAACCAAAGGGAAAGAAATCATTTTATCAAAAACACACCTGCACTCAAATGCTTATCACAACACTATTCACAATAGCAAAGTCATGGAATCAACCTAAATGTCCATCAGCAAACAACCGGATTAAAAATGTGATATATATACACACACACACTATGGACTACTACTCATCCATAAAAATGAATGAAATCATGTCGTTTGCAGCAATGTTAATGGAACTGAAGGTCATTATCCTTAGTGAAATAACTCAGAAACAGAAAGTAAAAATCTGGATGTTTTCATTTGTAAGTGGGAGCTAAACGATGAGCACACACAGACATTTAGAGTGGAATAACAGAAGACTCCAAAAGGTGAGAGGGAAGGAGGGGACGAGGAATGAAATACTACCTTTTGGGTGCAATGTATACTGTTTGGGTGATGGGTACACTAGAAGCTCAAACATCACCATTACTCAATATATACATATAACACAACTACACTTATACCCCATATCTATAAAAATAACAAATTAAATAATTTTTTTAAGCCTTCAGAGAACATGTTACAGAGGTTCTTAGGGGTTTTCTGGGGTATTGACAATATTCTATTTGTTTATATAAGTGGTGATTATATAGGTGTTCATTTTCTACAAAATTATTTATTTATTTACATTTTATGACCTTCACTGTATTTACATTGGACAATGAAGGTTTTTAAAAAGCATAAACTTTAATGATATGCAGAGGTCAAAGATACATTAAATAAAAAAAGCAGGTTCTACAACAGTGTGTATAATACCAAGATTTTTCACCAAACAGATACATATCAAAATGTTAAGAGGCTGGTGATTTTCAACAAGGGCTAGAGTACTTCAGAGACATTTGAAGGACACAAAAGTGGTTCTAAAAAATGAAAAAAAAAAAAAATAAGCTATGTTATGTGAAAATCTTTCCTTTCAAAATTTTATATGAATGATTGAGAAATAACAGACTATTTGTGTAGTTACACACAGGATACATGTGTTCATCATTTGGATAGTTTTCTTTTTTTTTTGAGACGGAGTCTTGCTCCGTCGCCCGAACTGGAGTGCAGTGGCCGGATCTCAGCTCACTGCAAGCTCCGCCTCCCGGGTTCCCGCCATTCTCCTGCCTCAGCCTCCCGAGTAGCTGGGACTACAGGCGCCCGCCACCTCGCCCGGCTAGTTTTTTGTATTTTTTTAGTAGAGACGGGGTTTCACCGTGTTAGCCAGGATGGTCTCGATCTCCTGACCTCGTGATCCGCCCGTCTCGGCCTCCCAAAGTGCTGGGATTACAGGCTTGAGCCACCGCGCCCGGCCTATTTGGATAGTTTTCTAATACTCATTATCATGATCAACAAGTAGATATCATTTTAAATACATAATGTACTTCCTGTAAGTCACTGTTAGTTTAGAAATTTGCTTTTACTGTTGAATTTCTTTATTGAAATCATCTGTCACACTACCTTAACAATGTCAAATTCATTTTTTAATGGTAGGAAGACATCCTGACACCTATTCTGTTGCCCTAAGGCTTTACTATTGTAATGGATCACATTTATGAAGACATCATAATGTTATAAACAAGTGTCATAAAAAGCAAGATCCACCATGTTTAATAGTCTACTATGTCCTTGTTATGAAAACTGTATCACAGCAGTGGCCCAGTATTACAATTATATACTGAAAATATGCTGTACATAATTTATTTTGATAAGAAATAACTTAATAGGCCCACATTCTACTGCACAATCTTGGTCTTTATAAGTCACTAAGATGACTCTTAAAGGTTAAAAAGTCAAGAAAGTTTGTGATTAGAATCTGCTATTGATTTGACAAATGGTTTTGGGGGCATGACCCAGAAAAATTATTTCAGAAAAGAAGAATGCTCTCTTTTCTCATTTAGAGAATAAGAAGATGACACTTATTTCTGTATAATGACTCTAATTACATCCAGAATATACAATCAGGTAGTAACATCAAGTGTTCCCAGATTAATGTAGACATTGATTTAAATTAGAAACACAGTACCACAGTGCTCTAAGATCAGCAAAAATCATTACTTACAGTTTGTGAAACTGACAAGAGCAAATGCCAATCAAGTAAATAGCCTGTATTTAGATAACCTAGGTAATAGTTCAGTGGGGAGTTTTGAAAAAGAAATTATCATTTCAATGCCAAGTCACGCTTACAGCTTTGAACAAGCAGCAAAACATGGACATGTTTCTCAAATGGATTTCACAGCATCAGTGCAAAAGCCGGAGGGGATGGCTTAGTTTTTTAAGCCTCAGAATTGAAATACCTAGACTCCCTGCAACTACAGCATGAAATCCTCTGTGGAACCACAGCTTCAAACGCTATCAAGAGGGACTCAACTCTTCATCCTTCTGAGACTGATAAATTGAAAGCCATGAAGTTTAGAGGAAGTAAGAGAGCCTGCAGCTGTCTGAAACTCCCCCACCCACCTCCAACACACACACACACACACAGGCTCTATTTGCAACATCACTTAAGATTCCATTTGAGGCTTTTTCCTTGTTAAGACTTAAGAGTGCTGTTTTTAAGACATCCAGAAATCTCACAGTCCTGCCACGCACCATCTTTACAAGCATTTAAACCAAATTTTAGGCAGCTCCAAGTAGACTAAAAACATTATTTTTAATTCTCATTTAATATGTTCAAGGAAACTCTAAGTGATTACTTTAAAATGCATTATAGGTATTGGGCCAACTCTTTATTCTTCCTGTGGAAATTTCTGTATCTCAAATTGATTTCCTTTTGCTGCCTTGTACGTTTCTGCACTGCCTCCTTGACATCAATTATAGATACTTGGGAATGGCCAATTAGAATAAGAGAATTTTATTTAATTTGCCTAGTATTCCACCATTCTCCCACGTCTCCTACCTCGTTCACAAAGCTTTGTAAAATAAGAAAGAACACTATTATTATCTCCATTTTATAGATGAGAAGAGCATGGCTCAGGAAGCTTACGTGAGTTAATTACTACAGCTGATATGTAGTCATCTGTTAATTTTTTTTTTTTTTTTTTTTTGAGGCGGAGTCTCACTCTAATGCCCAGGCTGGAGTGCAGTGGCACAATTTCGGCTCACTGCAAGTTCCGCCTCCTGGGTTCATGCCATTCTCCTGCCTCAGCCTCCCAAGTAGCTGGAACTACAAGCGCCCGCCACCACGTCCAGCTAATTTTTTGTATTTTTAGTAGAGACAGGGTTTCACTGTGTTAGCCAGGATGGTCTTGATCTCCTGACCTGGTGATCAGCCCGCCTCGGCCTCCCAAAGTGCTGGGATTATAGGCGTGAGCCACCACGCTCGGCCTAATTTTTTTTTTTTTTTTAATAGAGACCGGAATCTCGCTATAAGCCATTCACCCACCTCAGCCTCCGAAAGTGCCAGGATTATGGATGTGAGCCACCAGTCCTGGCCACACCCTATGTTTTAAAATCGAAGTCTCGAAAATCCTCCTGAAGTATTGCTAGTTATAAGTAAGCTCTATTTAGGAACAGAAACAGTTTACCAAACAAAATTGTGTAATGCATTCTAAATTTATATAAAAATAATTTTACAAATAGTTCCTTTATCAGTAACACTAAATATATCTGCCCTTGTGTATAATGATTTAACAGAATAAAAAATTGGAGAGGATGCTGGGAAAACTGAGGATCATTTATTTTATGGTCTACTACTAAAACAGGAAAGGTTCCCTTGTCCCCCTTGCAGGGCGTGCGATGGGGGTGTGGCTCTTCTTCAGTGCCCCGCTGCTCAAACCTCTATGGGGGCATACAGACGGGCAGGCTGTGGGGCTCTGACCCCACAGCAGTGTCTAGGTGTGAATGTTTACCGACGAAGCCCCAGTGGGCGTGTGTTACAGGGTGCTCTTTTAGTTTAACCGTCTGTAGGCGGCTTGTGTTAGCTCAATTAGACCCCAGCCTTATCGCAAAGACAGAGGGCTTTCTGTATCCCGAGTTCTTACCTTGGTGTACCAGAAGAATTGGATCACACGTGGACTTGAAGAATGAGTGGAAAGTTTTATTGAGTGGAAGTAGCTCTCGGCACACGGGAGATGGTTTTCTCCTGGAGTCAGGTATGGACGCCTGACTCTTCTCTGACCTCCCTGGAGAAACTCCGCATCCTTCCGCTGGTCAATGGCCTGCCAGCATGCCGGTGTGCTCCTATGCTGGTGCGTTCCTTTCCACATCTAGCCGCCCCTGTATTCCCTGCCCATATGCCCCTCTCAACGTCCAGCTGCTTGTGTGTCTGCCTTCCAGGGTCTCCGGGTTTTTATAGGCACAGGATGAGGGTATGGCAGGCCAGAGTGGTCTTGGGAAACGCAACATTTGGGCAGGAAAACAAAAATACCTGTCTTCACCTAGGTGGGCAGAGGCCCAGGGGTGAAGCCCTAGCCGGGGACCAAGCCCTCCTCTACCCAGCACTCCCCGTCGGTATCTTTAAAGGGACCACGCCCTTCCCTTCCCAGCATTCCCTTCCCAGCACTTTCGTGCGGCATCACTACCTGTTAACAGGTGTTCCTTTTCCTTTAGATTTACCTCAAAACAGACGCAAAGCATCTAATTACATTTAGGCCCGAAAGAACACCTAAGTGAGAGTAACAGAAGGTTACTTCTAGGACTAAAATGAAAATTATTTGTCAAGTGTTAGTCAAAGGAAAACTACCCCAGAAGGAATATCCAGATGAATTTAACTTCTTTAAGAAATAGCCACAGTTTAGGCAAACTGGACAGTGGATCCAGTGGGTATTTTAGTAGTCACTATGAAGACACTGAATCGGGTACATTCTTCAGGGATTGCATATTAGTTATTTAAATACAAATACGCAGCCGGGCACGGTGGCTCACACCTGTAATCCCAGCATTTTGGGAGGTGGGGCGGGGATGTGTTATCACCTGAGGTCAGGAGTTCAAGACCAACCTGACCAAAATGGCAAAACCTGTCTCTACTAAAAATACAAAAATTAGCTGGGCATGGTGGCAGGCAGTAGTAATCCCAGCTACTCAGGAGGCTGAGGCAAGAGAATCCCTTGAACACAGGAGATGGAGGTTGCAGAGAGCCGAGATCACACCACTGAACTCCAGCCTAGCCGACAGAGCAAGACTCCATCTCAAAAAATACATACATACATACAAATATCCATGGAAAAGTTGATATATTGAGACCTTCTATCAGCCATTCCCACTATAGTGTAATTTACCTGTTTCTCTGACAGTAATTTTTATTTAAGAAGAAATAATTTTGGAAAAACAGACATAGTAGGAGGTAACAGATCATGCTCTTTCCACCAGAAGAAACACAAATACCTTAAAAAACAGGAAGAGGCTAGAGAGATCAGGGGGGTACTAAGACCAATTTTCCATGTATTGTATTTTACAATTTTTGCTAAAGGCGTGTCCTACTTCGTTAAGGCTGCATAAAAACAGCCCAGGAGCTAAGGAAAATTTACTCAGAGGACAATGTATGTTTTTCTTGCTCTCTTACCCTGTTTCACCCAAGTTTCCAGTTTCACCTGCCATTGGGTTATGCTGATTACTCCAGCACAGATGACTTGTTCCTCTTCCAAACCCCATGAAAGGAACTTATAAAATTTCTCTTTATTGTACCTTTTAAATAACACTTCCCAACGGGATAGTTATACTCCTGGGCTATCTTATGTTCTTTAAATTATGTATTTAATTTCCTAGTAATCAAGAAGAGCCTTGAAGGCTTTGTCTCACAACTCCTACCTAGTTCATATTTTTACATTTATTTATTTATTTATTTTTGAGACAGAGTCTCACTCTGTTGCCCAGGCTGGAGTGAAGTGGCTCGAGCTCAGTTCACCACAACCTCCACCTCTTGGGTTCAAGCAATTCTGCCTCAGCCTACCAAGTAGCTGGGACTACAGGCATGAACCCGCACGCCCGGCTAATTCTTGTATTTTTAGTAGAGATGGGGTTTCACTGCGTTGGCCAGGCTCGTCTCGAACTCCTGACCTCGTGATCCACCCGCCTCGGCATCCCAAAGTGCTGGGATTACAGGCGTGAGCCATCGCGCCCGGCCTAGTTTATATGTTTAAAGTTTGTATAGATTTATAGACCCTTTAAAACATTACCTGATTATGTGTCTTGCCTTGGCAACATGGGCAGGCATTCCAGACGCCCAAAGGGATTATTAGTTCATGTTCGCACGTCTGCCCAGCAACAAAACTGAGAGCCCCCACCACCCACGTAAAGTCCCCATTCCTCCTTTTATTCATTTATTTAGCACTTAATAGTTGCCAGGCAGAAAGGTAAAAATACATTTAAAAAGGAATGGAGGTAGCCTTCTTGTCCTGGAGGTGCAGGAACGTGCACTTCAGTGTGCTAGGTAGAGGGTACATAGGCCGTTTGTTTTTCTTCCAGCTCTGGGATTTATAATGAGGAAGTGCTACAAAAAGTTGTGGTGCGAAAATGACGGACGCTATGAATGGAAAAAAATCTAAAATGAATCCGGTTGTAAGCAAACACGCTTCGCCTCCACTCAATAACTACTGCAGAGTTCCGAGGCCTGGGATCCCCAAGAATATACTGAGTTTGACAAACTTTTCAACTTCAACTTTAAATTAAAAAGACAGTAAAAGAACCAAATCCATAGTACACAGCAATCAGCTAAAGTTCCTAGGGCCCTGCAACCCAGAGTTGAATAATTTTGTATTAATTTCCCAATATCAAGCTAAATCTAACAACAGGAAAAGCAGCAACTTGTTTGGCTATTTTAAAAATCTGCACAGCACGTAAGAACAAGCACCTCAGCGCAGGGAACAGCTAGCTCAGCACCGCGTGACACCACTCTCCTGCTCCCGCAGGCCCAAAGACGCCAGGTCACGCGAGAGTTGAGGGAGGCCTCGGGGCACCCCCGAGAGAGCGGGCGTGGCCGCCAGGCGGGCGGGGCACCTGGGATTAATTGTTCCGCGATCGCTGGCTGCCGGGACTTTTCTCGCGCTAGTCCCCTCGGCGCTCAGCTATGGCGCGGAAGTCGAAATCGCCTCTGCTTCTCGTGCCGCTTCTGCTCTGCCAGGCCCTAGTGCGCTGCTCCAGCCCTCTCCCCCTGGTCCTCAACACTTGGCCTTTTAAGAATGCAACCGAAGCAGGTGCGGGTTGGCGGCCTGGGTGGGTGGCTGCGCCGCGAGAGCTTGCGGGTGGGGAGGATCAGCCCGCCTCGCTGCAGTCACCGGGCCAGGAGGACTGACGAGCGCCGGGCTGGGCCGGGCCTCGCGGTCCCGCCCTCTAGCTCTTCCTGAGTCTCCAGCGCGGCTCAGTCTCTTCCAAGTGGCCTTTACTGCATCCTCCCTACCTACAACTGCTGCATTTTAGGTCCTCCTTTCCTGCAGCGCAGTAATTTTTCCACCCTGCTGCTGACCATAGTTATGGCCTATGCTTTACTCAAGTACCACGTACGCTTTTTTGCCTGACAGTCTTTTCGCAAACTGTCTGCGTCTCCTCCTCTCATTTCTAATCCCTCAATTCTTCGCAATTTTGTAGACGACTAATAGTTTACCAGCCATAGCGAACTCTTTTCCCATTTACTTTTTTTGCCACGTGTTGTCATGCTTTACTTGCCACCTAGAATTCGAGGTTCCAACCTTTGCTGTACGTTAACACTATCTGCGGAGCTTCTCAGAAATCATCCTGGCGGCGCCCACCTCCTGTGATTGTGATCTGACTGCTGGAACCAGGGCAACTGTGTTTTTTTAAAAAAAAGCTCCCTTGGTGATTTCGATTTGCAGACAGGGTTGAGAACCGCTAAGCTAAGGTATCACCTCTTCCAGGAAGAGTTGTCTGATCTAACTGCCCTCGTGCTTGTGCCCGGAATGAGTTAGGTTCCTGTCTTCTGCGTCTTGTTAATAGCCCTTACGTACCATTATCCTGGCATTTTCCTCTGTACTATGCTTGTTTCTTTCATTTGCTTAATGACCAGAAGAGTCATTTTTCAGACCCCTCCTCCTCCATCTGAGGTTGCTAACATTAACTTTCTGGGGCAGAATTGACTCCAGAATTTGGTGGAGCTAAATTTCTGAATTATAGGCAGTGCATACGATTCGGAGAAAATGAAGAAACAGGCTGTGAGAAACATATTCCCAGCGATAATGAGACGAGAAGAAAGTGCAGCAGCCTGGGCGGGGGACAGTTCTGTGTAAGCTGCCTGTATTGGAAGAGGGAACTTGCGTTATTACACTTTCAAGCCTGTAGGTGCTGTCATGATGCTTAAAGTGCCTACCAACAAGAGCACCTGCCCTTCAAGGAATTCTGTTGTTACCAGGAAAGAAATTGTCCATCGAAGACCCTTCCCTGCACCCCCACACGTATGGGATCCTGGCTCTGCTACTTACCAACTGTGTGACCTTAAACTAACTGCCTGGCCTCTGGCTCTGTTTCCTTTTCTTTAAAATGAGGGTCGTGATGGTACAGTACCTACCACAGAAGCTGTTAGGAAGACGCAATGAACTAATCCATATGAAGTCCACGTTGTAATTGTTTGCTGTTAAGTATTAATTAAGACTTGCTGGGATAGGTGTTACCTCAAGACACATATTAATTATGCATATTTTAATGATGCAGAAGAAATGTGTGAAGAAGGCTGTGGTTTAGTGGATTTTTTATTTAATTGCCTTTTAGTAGTTTCGATGGTACCTTTTAAAATAAAGGAGGGGATACTGATTTTGTTTCTTACACACAGAAGAAATAGATATTAGGAAGTGGAAAAAAACAAAAACTTCACTTTGCACCAATAGCCAGTTTTTGAGTTCTTCTGATAACTAGTTCAATAATTTTGCCTCTTATCTCTCTGACTCCTTTGTAGCACTTGATAAACTAATGTGTTAAAAAGTCAGTTTAACTCAGTAAATGCGAAAAAGTTGTTAAATTGGAGTTGGTTTGTTGCATTTGGCTTTAAAATATATATATAAATATCAACAAGCATTATTGGGATTTGATTAACAGCGTGGAGGGCATTAGCATCTGGAGGCTCTGCCCTGGATGCGGTGGAGAGCGGCTGTGCCATGTGTGAGACAGAGCAGTGTGACGGCTCTGTAGGCTTTGGAGGAAGTCCTGATGAACTTGGAGAAACCACATTAGATGCCATGATCATGGAGGGGTAAGAACACCGTTCAGGTCCTGTTTATTATGCTGAGTTACATTTAGAGTTGTGGTCTTCTGAGAGCAAGATGAAAGAATGCATGAGTTTTGTCACAGGTCAAAACCCCTAGCTTATTATACCTGACCTTTCTAAACACAGTTTCCCTCTCAACTAAAAAAAAAAAAAAATCAGAGTAATAGAAATATCGCATGGACAGATAGGTAGTCTCCTTAGAACCGGGAGAATGCAAAGCTAAAAAACTATGTCTCTGACCTTATAAACAATCGTTTATCTGCTGTCCACAAATCCTGTGGTTTGCCTGACCTGAAGCCTTCAGGCCCCTTTCAAAAGCCATATTTAAAATTAGCTTGGCGAAACTGAGAATTTTAGTGCTGTTGTGCTATATGGCAACTTGATTTTCTATTTTTTCCCTAATTTTGTCCGATTGTGGGAATCTATATGAACTTCATGGATGTGCTGTCACTTCTGTGTTAAGATGGTGGAGTTTAACTGCAAAACACTGTTGATTGGAGAAAAGCAATGTTTTTAATGTATGAACCTCTGAAAACTTAATTCTTAACTGCATTCTATTTTCTTGCAGCACTACTATGGATGTAGGAGCAGTAGGAGATCTTAGACGAATTAAAAATGCTATTGGTGTGGCACGGAAAGTACTGGAACATACAACACACACACTTTTAGTAGGAGAGTCAGGTATTGTTTTAACTACACTGAAAATTTTTCTAGTCTTTTGACTATAGTTTTCACTGAAAAATAGTACAAAATCATGGATAAAAGCAGACCTAAGTTCAAATCCCAGCTGTTTTACTTAACATCTATTTAACTGGATAAGTAACTTCTAAATCTCTTTACTTCTTCATCTCTAAGAAGAAGGGAATGGAAGTTTTGCTATGGCGGTGTCTGTTATTTGAACACCTTCCAAGTTACAGACCAAAAACCATACAGTAACCTGTACTCAAAATTTATTGTTTATGATCTATTATCTAACAACTCCAGTAGTCTTCCCTCAATTTTGTAGCATCTACAGAATTAGAAACTACCTGACAAGTAAAAGGATCTGCTACCCATTCGTTGGAATTCAGTTGTTCCTTTGGTGTCTCAAAGTTTTTTTTTATATGCAGGCATTGCAGTCTAGTTTCAGTGCAATTCTGAGACTCAGTATTGGTGAGAAGTGTGACTTTTCTTTTGTGAAGTGGAAGGAGGAAAATTGTGGAGGAGGTGAGGTGGGAAGAGAACTCCTTTGTTTTTTTTTTTTTTGTTTTTTTTTTTGAGATGGAGTTTCGCTCTTGTCACCGAGGCTAGAGTGCAATGGCACGGTCTCGGCTCCCTGAAACCTCCCCTTCCTGGGTTCAAGTGATTCTCCTAACTCAGCCTCCCAAGTAGCTGGGATTACAAGCACGCACCACCATGCCCAGCTAATTTTTGTATTTTTGGTAGAGACGGGGTTTCACCATGTTGGCCAGGATGGTCTCAATCTCTTGACTTGGTGATCCACCTGCCTCCACTTCCCAAAGTGCTAAGATGACAGGCATGAGCGGCTGCACCCAGCCAGAATGAGAACTCTTGTAATGCATACCCCAACGGCTTTAAGTAGATCAGTTTTAGGAAGGACATAAGGAAATCGAAGGTGTAAAAATTGAGTCTCTTAAAACCGTTCATGTATGAATACTCCTTCGAAAGTCTTTATGTAGCTCTCTTAAGATGCTGCTGACCCAGAATGCCTCTAGTACATATATTTTTGTTGAAAAGACAATACTCGAATAATTTACACTTTCCTTTTTTCCACTCGCCAGCCACCAAATTTGCCGAAAGTATGGGGTTTGTCAATGAAGATTTATCTACCAGTGCTTCTCAAGCTCTTCATTCAGATTGGCTTGCTCGGAATTGCCAGCCAAATTATTGGAGGGTATGCACACGTATTTAATTTAAAAAAATAAGTTAATTGAAGATATTAAATGACATCCTTTCTGCTCACTGTTGCCTGCCTGTTTTCTAGGGTGCTGGTTAGCATCCTGGCTGTACATTAGAACCAGTGGTTTTAGT
The DNA here is from genome assembly GCF_009764315.1 of Trachypithecus francoisi. Taxonomy (NCBI): domain Eukaryota; kingdom Metazoa; phylum Chordata; class Mammalia; order Primates; family Cercopithecidae; genus Trachypithecus; species Trachypithecus francoisi. The sequence continues at coordinate 171,110,157 of NW_022681454.1, read as the reverse complement.
TTAGTTGACTCTGTAGGTATGGATATTCCTGAAACACCTCTAGCTGCATCGGATGCATATCCAGCATGGAGAGCTACTGGTCTCTCGCGACAGTTTTCAAACTGAAGTTTCTGTCATGTGGAGGTGGCTGCCTCAATCAGGGCTGCTGCTTGTATTTCCTTGTAACTAAGTCTAAAAAATCAGTTTGGAAACTAGGAGTCTAAAATATTTCTTAGATTTTATCTGTGTGCAGTATATCCAATATCTTGTTCTTGACTTGAGAACATATAATATGACATGTCTAGTATGTTACCAGTGGAATGATTTGTCTTTAATGGGACTTTTAGCATAAATCAGTTTGCCTTTGCCTACAGAGTCCTTCTGTGGGATATCTTAGTCTCTCATCTATTTCTTCCCTAAGTCCTAATTACTTTTGAGTAGCCATCAAGTCAGAAGTCCCTTGGGTTAGCACTTGAAAGAGGCTAATCATAAAACGAAGTTAGGGGAGGCACTTAGTGCACTGATGTGTAAGACATGAGGAATAGGAATAGGTTTCTTGTTTTAATATCAGTCTACATACACAACCTAAATGTATGAGTTTGCGTTATATTCTCGAGCCTTTTAGATTTATGAAGATATCTTAAAGCACAACTTAGAATATATTCACATAAACCTAGCTTTGAAAAAACAATAAAAGCTTTTAAATCTCAGAATTCTTTGCCAAGAAACAAATTTCTGAAATTTAGAGGTCCAGTGTGTATCTAATTTGTTTAAGGATTAATGTCTAATTTTAAAACACTTTATATCTACTACTGTGTTGAGAATTTTAGGCGTATAAAGAGACAAATTAGGGACCTGTGTCATGCAATAGATACCTCACCTATATTATTTAATTCTTAGACTAGAATGGATATTCAGTACAATTATTTACCTTACTTGTTTTTATATGAGACTTAATGATTTCTTAGCTTTTAATTCTTATCTTTAAGTTACCACGTCTTTTCTTGATTTGTTGCTAGTGTTTAGTGATTGTACATAATTTCTTGGCAGTTTCTAAAAATACCCTTTATAAGAAGTAAAACTTAAATCTTGTTTACAGAATGTTATACCAGACCCCTCAAAATACTGCGGACCCTACAAACCACTTGGTATCTTAAAGCAGGATATTCCTATCCATAAAGAAACAGAAGATAATCGTGGTCATGACACTATTGGTAATTTGCCTTTTGTGCAGTTTTTATGGATAAAGTTTAGTTAATTATCTTCCTGTAGCTCTTCCCTATTCTTCTACCAGAAGTTGATTTTGATTGTTTTAACTGTCAGTTAAGTGTGCCTCTCTATAGATAGCTTAATCTTGTCTTAGCAACTGTATAAAATTTGGTAAATTATGTATACAAGACACCTAAAACCCAACGACTATTCACTTATGGATTTTTAAATCTTTATTTGATATTTCATTTTTTGGTAGTGTTATGTTGCTGTATTTTAGTGACCTTAAATAACTTTTTCCAAGTTATAATATTAAAAATTTACATTAGTCTTTGTCTTAGTTTGTTTTTTGCTGCTGTAACAGACTACCACAGACTGGGTAATTTATAAACAAAAGTTGATTTGGCTCACAGTTCTGGAGCCTGAGAAGTTCAAGAACAGGTGCTGGCATCTGGCAAGGGCCATCCCAAGGTGGCAGTCAAGAGAATGAGACAGGAAATTGGGTAGAACTCATCCTTTATATCAGGAGCTCACTCCCTGCAATAATGGCATTAAGCCCTTTTAGCCTTAATCACCTCTTAAAGGCCCCATCCATCTGTTAATAATAATGAATAATGTTAATTGCCTGTTACCATGGCAATTAACAAAATACCCAGACTGGGTGGCTTCTAAACAACAGAAATTTATTTCTCACAGTTATGGAGGCTGGGAAGTTCAAGATCAAGGCGCTGGCAGGTTCCGAGTTTGGAGACAGCTTGTTTCCTGGCTCATGGATGGCATCTTCTTGCTGTGTCCTCACATGGTAGAAGGGGTGAGGAAGCTCTCTGGGGCCTCATTTATAAGGGCATGAATTCCATTCATGGGGATTCTGTCCTCATGGCCTAATCAGCTCCCAAAGGCCTCACCTCTTGATACCATCACCTTGTGAAATAGGATGTTGATATGAATTTGGGGAAACACAAACATTCAAACCACAGCAGTTATTACTGCCTGCTCAATTATTTGGTTGTATTTGAGGTAAACTTTATACACCTACAGTGGTTTTTTTTTTTTTTTTTAACTTCTAGGCATGGTTGTAATCCATAAGACAGGACGTATTGCTGCTGGTACATCTACAAATGGTATAAAATTCAAAATACATGGGTTAGTGTTTCCAAAAGAACAGAGCTGTCAAATATACATTGAATGCAGAGCAATATATGCCAGGTGCTATAGGGGTTGCAAAGCACAGCCCTAGTCTCACAGCTACGATGAATGAGTGTGAAAGAAAATGCAGTACTGTCTGCTGAGTGCCACAGGACAGGGAGTCACAGCCGGTGCTGTAGGGTTTAGGGGTGGCAGAGGTGATCGCTTTAAGCTGGGGTAGTTAGGAACACCAGTAAAGTGATGCTTAGAGATGAGCCCTGACTCATGGTAGTTGAGTTCAGCACTCCTGCTGGCTAGGAAGGTTGTGTGTGTGTATGTGTGTATGTGTGTGTGTATTCAGAACTCCCACTGACTTGGAAAGAAGGTGCATGTGTGTGTATGTGTTCAGAACTCCCTACTGGCTTGGAAAGAATGTGTGTGTGTGTGTGTATGTGTGCCTGTGTGTGCGTGCATGCTCAGGGCTCCCACTGGTGTGGGTGTTTGGGGGTGTGTGTGTGTGTTCAGGGCTCCCACTGACTAGGGAAGAAGGGGTGTGGTGGTGTGTGTGTGTGTTTTTTGGGGTAGGGGAAGTGGTATTGGAAGATAAGACTGTAAGAGAAGACTGGAGCCAGATTTAAGGTGTCTTAAGTCAGTTTAAGGCATTCTGGATTTAATTTTGAGAAAGAAAAGCATTAAAAATTTGTTACAAGAAAAAAATCTGGTAGAAGTTTGGCACATTACATAGGAAGCAGAAATAGATTGTAGATAAGGGAAACCAATTTTGAACATGTTGCAATAATCTGGAAATTAGATGATAAAGGATGGTAATAATAGAATAGTCACTGTAAATTTATACCATCCTGGTATATGCCTGACTGATAACAAGTTCTTTTAAAAAATTAATTAATTTTAATGACAATGAAAATTATCTGTATTTGTGGTGTACAACATGATACTTTGATGTATGTGTATGTTGTAGAATGGCTAAATCAAGCTATTTAACTTCTTATCTCACATACCAATTTTATTATGGCGAGAACACTTAAAATCTACTTAGCAGTTTTCAGCCGGGTGGGTTGGCTCATGCCTGTAATCCCAGCTCTTTGGGAGGCCAAAGCAGGTGGATCACCTGAGGTCAGGAGTTCAAGACCAGCCTGGCCAACGTGGTGAAACCCCATCTCTAGTAAAAAAAAAAAAAAAAAAAAAGAAAGAAAAAAAAATTAGCCGAGTTTGGTGGTTCGTGGCTGTAGTCCCAACTACTCAGGAGACTGAGGCAGGGAGAATCGCTTGAACCCAGGAGGCAGAGGTTGCAGTGAGCCAAGATCATGCCATTGTACTCCTGCTGGATGACAAAGCAAGACTCCATCTCAAAAAAAAAAAAAAAATCTGCTTAGCAGTTTTCAGATGTGCACTCTATTGTTATTAACCTTAGTCAGCATGATCCGCAGTAGGCCTCTGGAACCTTCCCTCCTGCCTAACTGGCATTGTGTGTCCTTGACCCACATCTTGCCAGGTCCACCTCCCCCAGCCTCCAGTAACCACCATTTTAGTCGCTGTTTCTATGAGTTCAGCTGTTTTACACTCCACATCTGGTAACAAATTCTTATATAATTAATGTAGGTTTGTGAAAACCTTAGTTCAAAAACTACTGAAAACCTGTTCTTTGTTCTGATGAAGAATTTACTTAAAACGGTATCAGAGGCTAAGTGGAAATATCCCTTCTTTGGAACAGCTTATGACTTACTGTGTTTTACACTCGATTTCCTCCCCTAAATTGTTAATACTCTCTCAAAGCCGTGTAGGAGACTCACCAGTGCCTGGAGCTGGAGCCTATGCTGACGATACTGCAGGGGCAGCCGCAGCCACTGGGAATGGTGATATATTGATGCGCTTCCTACCAAGGTATCACTTCTTAGTGTGTGAATTTTAGAGACCTTTGGAGAAGATACTTTTTTTCTTTTAAGATAGAAAATAATTTTTGTGGCTGGGTGAAGTGGCTCACACCTGTAATCCCAGCACTTTGGGAGATTGAGGCAGGTGGATCACCTGAGTTCAGGAGTTCGAGACCAGCCTGGCCAGCATGGTCTCGAACTCCTGACTGTTTCTACTAAAAATACAAAAAATTTAGCTGGGCATGGTGGTACAGGTCTATAGTCCCAGCTACTCAGGAGGCTGAGGTAGGAGAATCACTTGAACCTGGGAGACGGAGGTTGCAGTGAACCAAGATCATGCCACTGCACTCCAGCCTGGGCAACAAGAGTAAGACTCTGTCTCAAGGGAAAAAAAAAAAAGAAAACATAATGTTTGTGTTGTGTAACCTGAATTTCTGTGTAAGAGCTGCTTTGAAACTGCATACAAGCTTGTTGCCCAGCATTTTGATAAAGACAATCATTCAAGTTAAGTAATCATAGTCCTGTGAAATAAAGTAGTATTTCTCACCCCGCTTCCCAGATGAGAACACTTATGATCTATTTAGATAATTGATGTGAAGCTACCGAGTAACAGGGCTGTGATAGTTGATGGTAAAAGTAGGAAGCGCAGTCATCGTGCACAGCTCACCACCCTGGCTAGACGTTGTGCCCATGCACATTACTTTCCCCTTCGATTGTAGCTGTTCTTCTCATTGAAAATCTGTATTCTTTTTGACTTCTGGCCATTACTACTGACAGTTATTGAGCCAAAGTCAAAAACAGTATTCCATATCTGAAATTCATGGGTGGATTCGTTGAAAAGATAGACACTGTATCAAAGTTGACTTGCTTTGTGGATGCTTTACTAGGAGTAACCGACTCCTGTTCATTTATGTGTATTCTGTCTCATGGCAATTTTGGTGGTTTTAATTCCTAACTTTAACCCAATTTGGAGTTAGTATTTATTCTGTGACACTGAAGTTTCACCTCTGTTTCAATCAGCTACCAAGCTGTAGAATACATGAGAGGAGGAGAAGATCCAACCATAGCTTGCCAAAAAGTGATTTCAAGAATCCAGAAGTATTTTCCAGAATTCTTTGGGGCTGTTATATGTGCCAATGTGACTGGAAGTTATGGTAAGTTGTGTTTGGATTTTGTATTTGTGTGAACTTCCAAATATTTATCAAACATACACTTTTAAATATTGTTGTGTACAATACACTATATTCAACAGAAAAAGAGATTCCTTAAGTGGGCATTGAGTAAATGTTAATTGATGATCTGTCAAGACCCACAGCATTAAAAATATACCTAAAAGCCTCTTTTGATTGACTGCTGGTAGCTATGACCCAGTCTCTGACTAGTAGTTCTTATCTTTCACATGTGTCTTAAATGAAGTTTAGCTTCGGCTCCAGTACGTGTTGACATAGGCTAATCTAGTCAAATGTTTATACTAATTAAAAATAGACAAGGATAAATTATCTTCCCTATTTCTTTTCTATTCATTATTTAAATGCCTCAGCCATTTAGATCTTCTCGGGGCTCCAAAGAGCAAAATGTATTACTAATTAGTAAACCAAAGAGGTTAGCAGAATTATTTTTGCACTGTTTGAGGCTTGTCTTTCGCTTCATTTACTTTCCGTATGAGCCTATCACAGTTTCAAAGCATTTTAAGATCAGCCACTGCTGATTCTCATTAGTGAATTGTCAGATGGGGAAGATACACAGCTTACTGATCAATATGACTTATTAGGTTGGACTGCTTATTATTGTTCTTTGATCTTTTACTTCCCACAGTTCTCTATTTGAAAAACTTGTTTGAAGAATGCTTTATTCTTTTTTAAGCAGTAAGACACAAAAGTCAATAAAAATTATGAAGGGGAAAAGCTTTATGTATCAAATAAGGCGGTTTTATTGATTCCCTCTTAAGAAATAAACCTTATTAGAAAACTCAAAGTTGGATTTAACAGAATGAAAAAAATGATAATTATATAATTGCGGATGAATTTACAGTCGACTAGATTCTTCTATTTAATGACTGAAGAGGACCCTCCCCCAGGTGTTTGAGCATGAGAAGATGAACTTGATTAGACAAAGCATCATGACAAATTACTCTTGACTCTTCCTGTGAGAGCAGAAGAATAGAGAGCAATGGTGGGGTATGGAGTTATGAATGAATGATGAGAATGTTCTAGTGGCTAGAGAAATAAAATGTGGGGGATGTGCCTGAATAATTTTTCCTAAGAAAAACATGTAAGAACAGTTAAATAATAGTAGCAATGACGGCATGTGTGTAGATCCACAGCAACAACAAAAATCAGCCAGTTTTCTGAAGTTCAAAGATATTTTACCAGCTACCTCGTTCGTTTCACGGACTGTTCACTGCTTAGTTCTGAGGAGGATGACACTAGTGTACTTACTGTGACTTAGACATAAGGTATACAGTAGCCAGTGTCTAGTCAAATAAGCAATATCTGTATTGGTTATAAGTATGTACATCCTATAGTTAACCAAACATCTTTCATTTTTGGCCCCAGGTGCTGCTTGTAATAAACTTTCAACATTTACTCAGTTTAGTTTCATGGTTTATAATTCTGAAAAAAATCAGCCAACTGAGGAAAAAGTGGATTGCATCTAATCCATCTTTTCTGTCAACATCTGTATTTAAAGAAGAAAGAAACAAAGGCTGAAAAGGCTGCTCACTATCACCATCTATTGTTCCTCGTGTTCTAAAGTCTTTTTGTAAAATAAACACAAAAATAAATTTCTGTTGATGTGGCACTTTCTGTATCTGAAATTTTATCTATTTTTTAACCTTTTTTATATTTTCTGAAGATGGATATGTATATGGCTGTGTTTTGTATATATTTAAGTTTTAAGTGACATTTGGATTTCTGGTCAGTGTTGTAAAAAATTGCTACTTTGAGATGTATTTCCACAGTGATATATTAAACCCAAAAGGAATCATCATATTTGGATGCTTAAAATAATTAGAGTATACAAGTTTTTCAGACCCAAAGAAAAAAACAGCAGAGTCTCAGCATGATGAGTCCTGATTGAATTTCAGTATGTCACAGTGATGCATCTCTTAATCACTGATTATTGGTTTTACTTAATATTCCCTAAAAACTTGAGGAAGAAAGATGATATTAAGAACATGAGATACTCTTTGTTTTGTACATACTAGAAAATATGGGCAATCTTCTGATGAGGAATTGTGTTGATTTTCTTTGCTTTTTTCCTCTTTTGGAGCTCTCTGTGTGAAAGTTCAAAAGCCACAAAAATATGATGTTTTACCTGCTAATATTTAGTATTGATCGTTTCTTTTAAAAATGATTTGGGGAACTTGATCTGTACTGTAATTTTACTAATCCCTTATGCAGAGGTGGGTATTGCAATTAGAAGTAAGTCAAGAAGTATGTTGTTTAGCTTGGTTTGTTTTCCTAACTTCTGACTAACTGTCTGTACGGCAACTCTACAGAAGTTGTGTGCGGCCTTTCTCAGCAGCATTTTCCTTCAAAATCATCTTTTTAATCAGCATTCATTAATAAATGGACATGTACAATATTGTCTTCAAACTTTAGAATTTTAGCTGTTTTTTCTATGCTCATCTTAATGTTTAATGTTCTTTATAATTTAGGGGAGAAAGCTATCGTTTTAAGAACAGTGTAGATCACTTGTTCTGGTACACCTTGCTATGTATCAGAATTCTCTGAGGAGCCTCTTTAAAAATGCCCTCTGTGCCACTAAATCAGATTCTTCATAAATGAGGACTTGAAACCTAGAATTAGCAACTGCTAATGGCAGCCCTACAGCTTCACACTCTGAGAGAGGGAATCTTACTGTTCAGGGTTACCTGAGGTATGCTAACCTGCTTAAACCTGGTGCTGGGCCTTGGAAAAAGAAAAAAACCAGATTTAAACTTGCGGTTACTTTAAGATGATACTTTCGTTTTGCATATTTGCTTTCCATTAATAAATAAGGCAGTCATTTACAAAATCACCAGGAAAAGGAGAATGAAGTATTCATGGCCTGTCACTTCCTAGCAAATTACGAGTTTAGCTGACAAAAGCAATCCACATATGTTTCTAAAAGATGTTTTCTTTTTAACTCACATTCTTCCTCAGAGAAATAATTTCCCTATATTGTAAGTAATGGAACTACTTGGGAAATACATTTTTAAAGTTCGAGTTTTGACTGTAATGTTATTTAAATAATACAGATGTGTCTTCTTTCTTTTGAAAATAATTGTGTGTCCCTAGTGATGGTATATACAGAGGGAACATCTTTCTTTCATGGTGTTACAATATCAGGGTTCACTGGGGTTGTGGAAAATACATGTAGGAAACTGGTGAAATATTAACACAGTTGGCAAAGAGAATTGTAAGTCAATTAGAAATACATTGAATTTGGAAGTGGTTCACTAAATTGGGAAATGCAAGAAAGTAACTTGGGAAGGGAGCCTTGGAAAATGTGATCATGATTTACCTTTTTTTTTTTTTTTTTTGAGGCAGAGTCTCGCTCTGTGGCCCAGGCTGGAGTGCAGTGGCGCAATCTCGGCTCACTGCAAGCTCCACCTCAGGTGTTCACGCCATTTTCCTGCCTCAGCCTCCTGAGTAGCTGAGATTACAAGCACATGCCACCACGCCCAGCTAATTTTTGTATTTTTAGTAGAGATGGGGTTTCACCATGTTGGTCAGGCTGGTCTCAAACTCCTGACCTCGTGATCTGCCTGCCTCAGCCTCCCAAAGTGCTGGGATGATGGGCGTGAGCCACCGCACCTGACCATAATTTAACTTTTTATGCAGACAGTAGTTAGTGGTTTGCCTCACATCTGTCCTGGTTGTATTGATGGCTATTACATAGCATAAGGTAAGGGATCTAGTTGCAGAATTTTCCCCATTCTGGCAAGTTGTTTTTGTTTTTTTCCTTTGACCTTACAAAAAAATGTTCTCACTTGCCTACTGCTAAGGTGAAACTAGATTGTCCTAAGCACATATATGGATTAAGCAACTTTTCTATGTGATTCTGAGAACGAACATATTGTCACTTAGATTTTTATTTGAGTTTTTCTATTCTATTTCTCTCTAAATGGATAAAAATTTCAGTGACAACATCTATAGATATATGTAGATATATACAAAGAGTATGTATGTATATGTGTGTGTATGTACATATATAGTAAGTATATATATGGAAAGAGGTGTAAGTACTTGCCACCTGATTCTATTCTCTCCTGCTTTCTGCTTACACCTTTCATCTCATAACATTACTACTATAGAATAGCCTAGGAATGTAGTGGGCATAAGTTTGAGCATCCACTTAGCTCAATTTAACAGCCCCACTTAGAAAAAGAAAGTGATTTTGATATTAGCAATATTAAAATTTCTTGATTAATACTCCAGAGGATTCGGATAAACTTCACTCAAGTGCTTCGTATTTTTAGCACAATAGGCAAAGAGGAAAATGTTAACCACGGTATAAAATAAAGATTTTGGTAGTTTCATGCTCTTTATTTGCTTTGATTAATCCGTGGAACTTAAAAAAATTATTTCACTTATTTAACTGGGCAGAAAAGACTAATGATAGGTCGATTCTTATTTCTGCTAACCACAGTGTAAACTGGTTGTCACGAATCCTATTCACCAAACATTTCCAGCTCTGCCTACCTGGCACATGGTAGGATTGTTCTTTTTGGCCTCTCATGATCTGGTCCAGCCATGGGATGTGTTGGGCATGAGTTCTGAGCATTTTTTTTCAAACCTAACAACATGATGATGGTTGTGCTTGAGGGACCGTAATGAGAACACCATGACAGTGCAGGATGCACATGTAGTGTGAACAAGAAATAAGCCTTTTTATTGTGACACAGTATAAACTACCCTATCCTGACTGATACATAAAGAGTGGTTAGGCCAGGCGCAGTGGCTCATGCTTATAATCCCAGCACTTTGGGAGGCCGAGGCAGGAGAATCACGTGAGCCCAGAGGTTCGAGACCAGCCTGGGCAATAACGTAATTTTGTAGGAACGGTCTCTACAAAAAATACACAAAATTAGCTGGATGTGGTGGCTCATGCCTGTAGTTTCAGCTAACTGCAGAGGCTGAGGTGGTGAGATTGCTTGAGCCTGGGAGGTTGAGGCTGCAGTGAGCCGAGACCGCGCCACTGCGCTCCAGCCTGGATGACAAAGTGAGACCATCTCAAAAAAAAAAAAAAAGCTTAAACACGCTTAAGTAGTTTAAAGAGTTTATGTGGAGGTTATTAAACTAGTGACAAATGAAACTTTCTAAAGGACAAAAGGAATTTTTTAAAAAATAAATACCTAGAAAGATATTATTAGGAAATTAATCAAAAAGTTAAAGGTACTACTTTGTAGGAAGGTTGTGGGTGACTTTATCTTAATAATATTTGCATGTTTTTAAAAAAGAAGCGTCCATACCGTAAGACTCCAACTGTATGACACCAGACGGGGAAAAACTATGAAGACAGTATAAAGATTAGAGGCTGCCAGCGGTTGTGGGGAGGGAGGAATGAATCAGCAAAGCACAGACTACTTTTAGGGCAGTTAAATTCTTCTCTGTTAATACTGCAAATGGTGGATGTCATTTTATCCATTTCTCCAAACCCGTAGAATATACAACACCGAGTGAACCTTGACGTGAACTATGGACTCTGGGCAATAATGATGTGTCAATGTCAGGTGTACCAGCTGTAACATGTACCACTCTGCTGGGGAATGTGGATAGTGTGGAAGAAAGACTGTGTATGTGTGAGGGCAGGGAATATCAGGGAAATCTTTGTACCTTCCTCCCAATTTTGCTGTGAACTTAAAACTACTCTAAAAAATAAAGTCTATTTAAAAGGAAAACAGGAAGCATATATTATTTTTATGATGGAGGCAGGAAACTCAAGTATTAAAGTTCTTTCATCTGACTATGTGCTGTTGTATAAGAGTAGCCAGCATTGATTGAACACCTAACAATAGTAAGCACTTTGATGTATTATCATTTAATTCTACGAAAAGCCAATGAGGAAGGTAATAGCATCCTTGGTTTAAGTAATTTTATACATAGTAGCTGCAAATTCCTTCAGGCATGCATGGTGCTGGCTTTTGTTCAGGACTATCTTTTCAAGAATGTTTCTATAGCAAAAAAAAAAAAAAAAAGGTTGGAAGATTGAGAGAGCGTTTCCCTCCTGGGCAAGGGGCATGTTTGTTTGCTGTCTAGTACAATAAAAATAATGTCTCCCTTTGAGACAAAGGTTAGGCAGATTTGCTTGCAACCCTTATAAAAGGCTGGGGTTTCCTAAGCATGAGGTCCCTCAGCTGTGATGCACGCAAACTTACTGTTTGCAGTATCCACCTGAACCTGCCCCTCTGTACCCCCACTGTCCGGACCCTAGTAGGGATCAGAACATCAAAGTCATGTTGCTTACTGTGCTGTGACTAATAATGTCCTTCGTCTCTGACCCACATGTCTCATGTTTTCTGCCTGTTTTCATGAAGCTGTGGCAAGCTAACTTGTTAGCTGGCAAGTAGAGAGAAACCTCTGACCCTTCACAATTCTTGATACTGTCAACAGTGCTTAGTAAAAGAGCCTTATTTTGTTATTATTTGCTTTCCCTTGCAATATGTATTTGAGATTTAAAAGAAGTTGTAGACTTGCAGGTAAATTGAAGATAAGAGCAAAGACTGCAGTTTTGCAAGTTCAAACTAAAGAATCACTTGACAAAAGCCAAGGGCAACCTTCTGAGATTGTTTTACAAATAGTTCATATAATGAACATTGAATTAGTTGTGATAAAGTTTTCAAAGAACCGTTATTCTATTCGGGAATACCATCCAAAACATCTGAATGTTAACTTCTTTCCTTTGAAGAAAATAATCAGATAGTAACTAACGTAATTCAAATGTAAACAGGCTACGTTTAAAATGATGAATATTCTCATCTTTCGAAATAGAAAATCAGGAGACACTGTCAGTAGGAAATGAAACAAGAAACAAAGGTGTGAATGTTTATAGGAAATCAAGCAAGGATCTCTCTCTACAGTGATTTAACTGCAATGGGCAGTGTAAGGAAAATCCTCATCATCTACACTCAATCAAAAAAAGAGGTGTAAGTATCACTTCCCTTTTAGAATATGGAGGTTATCACCAGGAGAAGGCAATAGTGATTTCTTACGGGGAGTGGAGGTGGAGGTATAAGAAGATCACTGATAATTCCATAAGCCTTTCTCTACGAGATTTTTTTTAAAAATCATACCTACATATTATTTTCCTAATATATCAAGGCTCATTAAAGCTAACCATAAATGTGAAACTGTAAATGGTTTATAGGATCATAGAACTAGACTAGAATACACCTTTGAGATCAACTACAGAAATCTAACGCTTGTATTTTATAGGTAAGCTGAGACTTCAAAGTGACGCATAACTCAGGAGGCGACATGACTAGTTAGTGTCAAGAACATATCATTTCTCTCTGCCTATGATCATGCTTATCCTACCAAGGGTGTGAAAGAAATCAGGGACATTCCTCAGTCCTGGGCCCAGTACAAACAACATATATCTCTCAACTTCCTGAGCCCAGTACAAACACCACCTGGAAAAATCCCTGATAACGACACAGCTGTTTGTAGTTTTACTGAAAGCACGGGAACCAATAGATCACCGCTAAATGTATAACTTAATATGTTAACCAATTGTAATGCTGTAACCTAAAGAATTCCCTTGTTCCTCTAACCTTACAAGTCCCATCTACAACGGGCTATAAAAAGCGAGCGCACGCACCGTTCGGGGCCCTCTTGTATGTTGTGGAACGGAGGGACCAAGTTCGAACTTGCAGTAAAGATCCTTGCCGCTTGGCTTTGACTCTGGACTCTGGTGGTCTTCTTTGGGGAATAAACGGTCTGGGCATAACAGGTGCTACCCTTCCGAGGGTGCACACACCACGTTAATTCTATCCTTCAAGAGTCTGCTGTTTTCATTTCTTTTCTTCAGCAACAGCAGTAAAACATAAGGTTCTCAAATTCTAAGTCGGATACAATACTCAGGTAATCTCCTGTATAGTCATAGAATTCTGCAAAAACGTAGGTCATACATAAATTATAACCCCAAGTTTCTATATTCTTAAACAAAATACGTTGTGTTCAACACTCTATGTTCTTACTAACTTACTGGGTTTCCTAACATTTAATTTGCATGCAGAATTATAGATATGGTGAATAAATTAATTGAATTCATAATTCTGATATTCTGAGTCACAAAGGATCAATCCATATTTGGAACGGCAGCTATAGAACTTAAGCCCATTTAATATAGACTATTACGTATAGAGTAATTTTTTTGACTTTTTTTTTCTCTTTTGAGATGGAGTTTTGCTCTTTTTGCCCAGGCTGGAGTGCAATGGCACAATCTAGGCTCACTGCATCCTCCGCCTCCCAGGTTCAAGCGATTCTCCTGCCTCAGCCTCCAAGTAGCTGTGATTACAGGTGAGCGCCAACACGTCTGGCTAATTTTGTATTTTTAGTAGAGAAAGGGTTTCACCATGTTGGCCAGGCTGCTCTCAAACTCCTGACCTCAGGTGATCTGCCCACCTTGACTTCCCAAAGTGCTAGGATTACAGGCGTAAGCCACCACGCCTGGCCTAGGGAAATACTTTTAAAACATATATTTTGTAACATTTGCTTGAATTCTTTGATATGTTCACATTAAAAGATGACTTGAAGATAAGTTATCAGTTAAAATAAGATGCAAAAACCATGATAACACCCACTCCTTTCTCTGGATTGAGCTCATTTTGTAAATAATTAAGTAGACATACCTCACCCAGGTGTCTCATCTAGCCGCATTGGAAAGGAACTACCAGCTGCTATTATTTAATTGGATTAACAGTCCATTGCCAACCAAATAATCCCCTAGTCAGTGGAACATTTTGAAGCCAAGTTACCCAAGTCAAGTTGAAATTCTATGGCAGACTTACAAAATGGAAGGGAAGGAAGTCTATGAATATGAATATTTCTGCTTGAAGGACAAGCAGAAATACATATGTTATCATCCAAAATTGATTGAGAATGCCTCTCCCTCCAACACCCTAGAGGATCCTAGATATTCTCAGAGGAACCAATCCTAAAATGAAATTTGAGCAGGGTTGTTTACTGAGATACTAAGCAGTGGTAGAAAAGTTTAGCCTTCTGAACTAGCCTTTCTGAATTAATTACATATCTGATAGTTTGGTTTGGAAACACTGTATGATTCCAGTGAGATGAGGTACCTAGAATAGTCAAATTCATAGAAACAGAAAGTAGATGAGTGGTTGTCAGGGGTTGAGGAGAAGAAAGCATGGAGAGTTGTTTAACAGGTACAAAGTTTTAGTTAGGGAAGATGAAAGTGGTTAATGATGGCTAAGATGGTAATTTAGTACTAATAATGGTTAAGATGGTAAATGTTCTGTTATATGTATCTTGCTGTCAAAGAGAGAAAGGAAGAAAGAAAGAGGTGGTTGATTTTATAACCATGTCCAAGACTTAACCCTTGACGGGGGCCTCATAGATATCCCTCTCTTTCTCCCATCATGTATTGAGACTGAGCTGTCTGTGTAATTTATTATAATATCTCTAGTTTCTGGCAACCCCAGTTGTAAAGATTCATTCACAATCTTATCACTACTTAGCTATTGGAAGGGTATGTAGACTAGAATAGGGCTTTTATAAGAGTCATTCTCTTAGTCATTTCAGTATAGTAAATACCTGAATATATAGTAGTTAATCATTATGCTGATCATGTCTAAAACAGTTCTGGTTTAAAAAGTTGATTCCGGCCGGGCGCGGTGGCTCAAGCCTGTAATCCCAGCTCTTTGGGAGGCCGAGACGAGCGGATCACAAGGTCAGGAGATCGAGACCATCCTGGCTAACACGGTGAAACCCCCGTCTCTACTAAAGAATACAAAAAACTAGCCGGGCGACGAGGCGGGCGCCTGTAGTCCCAGCTACTTGGGAGGCAGAGGCAGGAGAATGGCGTAAACCTGGGAGGCGGAGCTTGCAGTGAGCTGAGATCCAGCCACCGCACTCCAGCCTGGGCGACAGAGCCAGACTCCGTCTCAAAAAAAAAAAAAAAAAAAAAAAAAAGTTGAGTCCAGTCAGGCATGGTGGCTCATGCCTGTAATCCTAGTACTTTGGGAGGCCGAGGTGGGCAGATCACTTGAGAACAAGAGTTCACAACCAGCCTGGCCAACACGGTGAAACCTCGTCTCTACTAAAAATACAAAACATTAGCCAGGTGTGGTGACACACACCTCTAACCCCAACTACTCGGGAGGCTGAGGCACCAGAATCACTTGAACCCAGGAGGTGGAGGTTGCAGTGAGCCAAGATTGCGCCACTGCACTCTAGCTTAAGTGACAGAGTGAGACAGTATCTCAATAACAACAACAACAAAAAAAACGAAAAAAAAAAGAAGTTGATTCCAATAATCTGAAAGTGCATAGTTTTTCCACACAAGGATATGGGGTAGAGGTCACAATCTGCCAGCTCTCTGGCCAAATATGTATCTCCATATATATTTTGTCTAGCTAGCCCAGTATTTAAAAATATTTGAGATTTTGGCTAGCCACAGTGGCTCACACCTGTAATCCCAGCACTTTGGGAGGCCAAGGTGGGTGGATCACTTGAGGTCAGGAGTTCAAGATCAGCCTGGGCAACATGGTGAAACCCCCTACTAAAAATACAAAAATTTGCCAAGCATGGTGGTGCAAATCTGTAATTCCAGCTACTTGAGAGGCTGCGGCAGGAGAATAGTTTGAACTTGGGAGGCAGAGGTTGCAGTGAGCCAAGATTGTACCACTGCACTCCAGCCTGGGCAAAAGAGCAAAACTCTGTCTCAAAAAAAAAAAAAAAATACATATAAATATATGTATGTGTGTGTGTGTGTGTGTGTGTGTGTATTTAGAGAGAGAGAGAGAGAAAGTTTTGTTTCAAATATTTAAAAATAATAATTTAAAAAATTATGTGCCCTCTCATCATTCCTTTTCAGCATTGTACTGGAAATCCTAGCCAGTCCAATAAGATAAGACAAGAAAATAGAAGTTATCCAGATTGGGAAGAAATAAATAAAACTGTCTTTGTTTGCAGATAACATGAAGGATTGTCTATCTAGAAAATCTGAAAGAATCAATAAGAAATCTCCTGGAACTAACAAACTGTTGCAGCAAGATAGAAGCATTCAAGATTAGTATTCGGAAGTCAGTCACTTTCCAATATACCATCAATGGACAAATGGAATTTAAAATTAAAAACAAAATAATGCTTACATTATCACCAAAAGCATAAAATAATTACACATAAATCTAATGAAAATATGTATAAGATCTATATGAAGAAGACTATAAAACTCTTTTTAAAAAATCAAAGAAAAACTAAATAAATTTAGAGATATCCTATATTCATGGATAGCAAGACTCAATATTGCCAAGATGTCAGGTCTTCTCAACTTGATCTACAGATTCAATACAATTCCATTCAAAATTCTAGCAAGTTATTTCATGTATATTGACAAACTGATTCTAAAATGTATATGAAGAAGTACAAGACCAAGAATAGCTAACACGATATTGAAGGCAATGAATACAGTTGAAAGTCTGACCCTACCCGACTTCAAGACTTAGGGGAAAAAAACAGTAATTAAGATATTGTGGCACTGTCAACAGAATAGACATATGCATCAATAGAACAAAATACACAGACCAGAAATAAACCCACATAAATATAGTCAACTGATCTTTGACAAATGAGCAAAGGCAATACCATCGAGAAAAAAAATAGTCTCTTCAACGAACGGTACTAGACCAAGTAGACATACACACACAGAAAACTGAATTGAGAAACAAAACTTATACCATTTCCCAAAATTAACTCAAAATAGAGCATATACTTAAATGAAAAATGCAAAACTATAAAACTCCTAGAAAATCTAGAGGGCCTGGGTATGGCAATGAGTTTTAGATACAATACCAAAGGCAAGATACATGAAAAAAATAATTGATACACTGGAATTTAAGACTTCTACTCTGTGAAAGATGCTATCAAGGGAGTGAAAAGACAAGCTACAAGTTGAGAGAAAATATTTGCAAAAGACTTTGCTGATAAAGGATTGTTATCCAAAATATACAAAGAACATTTACAATGCAACAATAAGAAAATGGACAGCAAGACTTTAAAATGGGCAGAAGACTTGAAAAGACACTTCACTAAAGAAGATATACAGATTTACAGATTGCAAGTAAGCATATGAAAATTTGCTGCTCATCATATGTTATTAGGGAAATGCAAATTAAAACGATGAGATACCACTATCTACTTATTAGAATAGCCAAAATCAAAACAAAACACTGACAACATCAAGTGTTGGGGAGGATGTGGAGCAACAGGAACGCTTGTTCATTACTGGTGAGAATGCACAGTGGTACATGAAAATAGAATACAATTTTGCAGCTTCTTACAAAACTAAATATGCTCTTACCATGTGATCCAGTAACCCCATTCCTCAGTATTTACCCAAGTGGGTTGAAAACTTGTGTCCACATGAACACCTGTACATGGATGCTTATAACCATTTTATTCACAATTGCCATAACTTGGAAGCAACCAAGATGTTTTTTGGTAGATGAGTGAATAAATAAATTGTGGTACAATAAATATGAGCTACTCTATATAATAAATAGATATAAATATTTATTATTTATTTACTGTTAATAGTAAAATATTATTCACTGCTAAAAAGAAAATAGCTTTTGAGCCATGAGAAGACATGCAGAAACCTTAAATGCGTGTTACTAAGTGAAGGAAGCCAGTCTGAAAAGGTCTCCTACTGTATGATTCCAACCGCATGATATTCTGGGAAAGCAAAACTATGGAGATTTTTTAAAAATCAGTGGTTGCCAGGAGTAGTATGGAGGGAGGGATGAATAGGCAGAATATGAGAACTTTTAGGGCTGTCACAGTACATGTCATTATGCATTTGTCAAAACCCATAGGAGGTACAACACCAAGAATAAATGCTAATGTAAACTATGGACTATGGATGTGGTTCCGGGTTTGTAACAAAGGAACCACTGTGGTGAGGGATATTGATACGGGGGAGAATATGGGGAGGCAGTGGTATATGAGAACTTTATGTTTTGCTTGATTTTGTTGCGAACCCAAAGCTGCTCTAAAAAGACTATTTCAAAATGGTCTATTTAAAATAATCCATATTTCTAACTTCTCTGAAAACCTGGAAGATCAGTCAGCATTAAGGTTGTATTCCACATGGTGGTGATCACCAGAACGTGTATATGAGCTGCCCTCTTGGGATGGACACAAGCTCTCACTTTTGTCAGTACCCACAAAGACCACATTATTCCTTTGCATTACCCACCTGACCATGGACATTTGAGTTTGTGGCTCCTGCTGTGGGGGAAACATAATGGTTTCATTTCATTTCTCATTTGTACATCCCACTTTGAGATGTAACACTTCAGTTACAGTAGAAAGAGCACCAACTGGAAGTCAAAACACAGTTTCACAGTGATGATGACTCCAGAATTCCAATAGAAGACAGGGACCGCAATCCCATTGAAACAGGGGCCTAGGGAGTTCTTGTAGCTGAATTTGCACAGCAAGTACATGGCACTTTTTTTTTTTTTTTTGAGACAGAGTCTTGCTCTGTCGCCTAGGCTGGAGTGCACTGGTGCAATTTTGGCTCACTGCAAGCTCCGCCTCCAGGATTCACACCATTCTCCTGCCTCAGCCTTTCGAGTAGCTGGGAATACAGGTGCCGGCCACCACACCTGGCTAAGTTTTCGTATTTTTAGTAGAGACGGGGGTTTCACTGTGTTAGCCAGGATGGCCTCGAACTCTTGACCTCGTGATCCGCCTGCCTCGACCTCCCAAAGTGCTGGGATTACAGGCATGAGCCACCGCGCCTGGCCAAGTACATGCACTCTTATGTGGGTCTGCTTTGGCGGGCTGATGGAGAATAGGAGAGGGTTACCTCCAAAACCACCTTCTGGCATTGACACTGGCTCAAACTCAGCACTAGTTAAGGATCTTAGGCTCTTTCTCTAAACATTAGGTTTCTACAGCTGAACCTGAGAGGGCAAACTAGAGAGTATCTACGGTAAGTGTAGTTCCCAAGCCAACACCATCAGCATCATCAGGGAGCTTTAAAAAATGCAGGATATTAGGCCCCTCCCCACACCTACTGAATCAGAAACTGCATGTTCACGTCTAGTTCTTTTCCTGAGTCAGCCTTCAATTAGAAAGAACAATAACAATGGAACTTGACAGCCCTAAATTAGAATTCTTTTTCTGCTACCGCATTATCTAGGTGACTTTGGAGAAAGTACTTGACTTCTCTGAGCCTTTTTCACATCTGCCAAATGAGGGACATGAATACGTGCTTTATAAAACTAATGTAGCAACGATAAATTATGAAACACCTACCAGAGTGCCTGACACACACTAGGAATTTAATGTATTTAATTCTCCTCCCTTGCCTGCTCTCTCCTGCAGAATCCATATTCTATAATTCTATGGCTCCCATTTCCTGCTGTAGACCTTATTTCCTACTGCTGTTGTTCCTAACTTAAGAAGAAAGTAAACAAAGTAGAAAATCTTGCAAAAGTAACATCCTCCTCTGGAAACCAGTAATTATTGTGTGTCAACGCATGGAATTAATTCAGGTCTTGATATGCAATATCCCTTAGAAATAAACAAACCAGCTTCTTTCTCTACAAGTGTCAGTTCAGCCAGAGACCATCAAACTAACGTTTTTGTTCTTCAAATTATCAAAATGATGCTGTTGCTTGGAGGCAAGATGAGCGCATCCCTAGAGTGTTGTCTCAAAACAAGATTGTTGACCCAATTACCTTTTAAGTGTTACAGTCTTTCAAAGTAACCCTGAAGAAATCTGTTTATTCTAAAGAGTTGTTAGGGGAGAGAAATGTCTCCCAAGATATCTACTTTAATGTTGTTCCATTGTATTTCGAGGTGATATGTTTTATCTTTTACTGAATATGTTATTATTCAAAAATTGCTCACTTATCTTACACTCTTCATTTTGAATTCAACTACATTGTGACTTTTCTGTAAATCTTTTATGAACAAGGTCTCTGGTGGGTCCTATTTAATTGGTTAAGGATTATCAGCAGAGAGCACTGTGAAAGCTCTAGACAGTATTTCTTTTAAAAAACCATAGCACAAAACTTTTCCAGGGGTAGAATGTCTGGATGCAGATAAAAAAAAAACCATGTTCTTATGCCCACAAATACTATTTGAACTTGACTTGTTGAGTCAGAATATGCTTCAAGTGCTCCATTAACAGTCATATTCTAGAACAGCTATGTTTTTTAAAACTGAATTATTTGTGTCATGATTATGACAAAACTTGCTGAAAGAAGAAAAGGATTTGGAGATCTTTGCTTATATGTAGCTATTCTTTCAGGACATAGATTTACAGAAGAGTCAAATTCAAGAGCCTCTGAAGGGTTTCCTTCTGTCATCTTATAAATCTAGGCATTATTTTTATTACCCAGTATAGAAAAACACACATAAACACACACAACCACCCACTTGTCACATCGACAACATTTCCTCCATTTTTCCCTCCTCCCTAGGTTATTGTCTAACCCACAAATTCGTCTCATTCCTGTAATCCCAGCACTTTGGGAGGCCGAGGCGGGTGGATCACTTAAGGTTGGATAGAGTTTGAGACCAGCCTGGCCAACACGGTGAAACCCTGTCTCTACCAAAAATACAAAAATTAGCTGGGCGTGGTGGTGGGTGCCTGTAATCCGAGCTACTTGGGAGGCTGAGGCAGGAGAATTGCTTGAACCCGGGAGGCAGAGGTTGCAATGAGCCAAGGTTGCATCACTGCACTCCAGCAGGGGTGACACAGCAAGACTCCATCTAAAAACAAAAACAAAAACAGAACAAAACAAACAAACAAACAAAAAACCAGAATTCATGTTTTACTATATAGTGGCCTAGTTCAAAGTATCCTCAGACCCACTCATTCCATTTCTGCCCGCACTTATGAGTAGTTTCTCGATTCTTTCTCAATGCTCATATCATAGCATGAACACACGTTTTGTAGATTTTGTTACATGCATCCTTGGATTGCCACACTGGCCACTGTGACTGTTACTACATTTGTAATGAAAAGATAATTCTGGTTAGGTGTGGTGGCCCACACCTGTAATCCCAACATTCTGGAAGGCTAAGGTGGGAGGATCACTTGAGTCTAGGAGTTCAAGACCAGCCTGGCCAATATAGCAAGACCTCATCTCTACAAAAAAAAAAAAAAAAATTTAAAATCGCCTGATGTGGAGGTACACGCCTGTAGTATCAGCTACTCTGGAGGCTGAGGTGGGAGGATCACTTAAGCTCAGGAGTTTGAGGTTGCAATGATCTGTGATTGTACTGCTGCACTCAAGCTTGGGTGACAGAGCAACACCTTATCTCTAAAAAAAATATATATATATATTTCTAAATACAGGGATACCTCATTTTATTATGCTTATTTTATTTTATTTTATTATTCTTTGCAGATATTGCATACTATACAAATTGAAGTTTTGTGGCAACCTTGCATTGACAGCAAGTCTGTCAGTCCATTTTCCAACAGCATGTGTTCACTTTGTTTCTCTATATGACAATTTGTTAATTCTCACAATATTTCAAACTTTTTCATTATTATTTTATCTAGTTATGGTGATCTGTGATCAGTGATCTTTGAAGTTACCACTGTAATTGTTTTGGGGCACCACCAACTGTGCACATGTAAGACAGCAAACTTAATCCATAATTGTGTGTGTGTTCTGACTGCTTCACCCTCCGGCCATTCTCCCATCTCTCTTCTCCTCCAGCCTCCGTGTTCTTCGAGACGAAACAATATTGAAATTAGGCCAATTAACAACCCTGTAACGGCCTCTAAGTGTTCAAGTGAAAGAGAGAGTCACATGCCTCTCACTTTAGATAAAAAGCTAGAAATGATTAAGCTTAGTGAGGAAGGCAATGTTGAAAACCAAAAATAGGTCAAAAGCTAAGCCTTTTGTGCCAAACGATTAGCCAAGTTATGAATGAAAAGGAAAAGTTCATGAAGGAAATTTAAAGTGCTATGCCAGTGAACACACAAAAGATAAAAGAGAGAAACAGCATTATTGTTGACATGGAGAAAGTATGAGTGGTCTGGATAGAAGATCAAACAAGCCGTAACATTCCCTTAAGCGAAAGCCTAATCCAGAGAAAGGCCCTGGCTCTCTTCAATTTTATAAAGGCTGAGAGAGGTAAGAAAGCAGGAGAAGAAAACTTCGAAGCCATCAGAGGTTTAAGGAAAGAAGCTGTCTCTGGAACATAGAAGTGCAAGATGAAGCAGCAAATGCTGAGATAGAAGCTACAGCAAGTTATCCAGAAGATCTAGCTAAGATAATTAGTCAAGACGGTTATGCTAAACAACAGATTTTCAAGGTAGATGAAACAGGCTTTACCAAAAAAAAGATGCTATCTAGTATTTTCTAGTACTTTCATAGCTAGAGAGGAGAAGTCAAGGCCTGGTTTCAAAGCTTCAAAGGACAGGCTGACTCTTAGTAGGGGCTAAGGCAGCTGGTGACTTGAAGTTAAAGCTAATGCTCATTTATTATTTCAAAAACCATAGGGCCCTTAAGAATTACACTAAATCTACTCTGCCTGTGCTCTATAAATGGAACAATAAAACCTGGATGACAACGTATCTATTTATTTTATAGCACATTTTAAGCCCACTTTTTTGACATTGTTTGCAGCGTATTTTAAGCCCAATTTACTGAATATTTTAACCCCACTGTTGAGACCTACTGTTCAGAACAGAAGGATTCCTTTCAAGATATTACTGTTCACTGAAAATGCACCTGGTCATCCAAAAGCTCAGATGGAGATGTACAAGGAGATTAATGTTTTCTTGCCTGCTAACACAACATTTATTCTGCAGTCCATAAATCAAGAAGTAATTTTGACTTTCAGGTTTAATTGTTTAAGAAAAAGATTTCATAAGGCTATAGCTGTTATAGACAGCAATTCCTCTGATGGGTCTAGGCAAAGTAAATTGAAAACCTTTCAGGAAAGATTGACCATTCTAGATCCCATTAAGAACATTCATGATTCGTGAAAGAAGGTCAAATATCAACATAACAGGAGCTTGAAAGAAGTTAATTCAAGCTCTCATGGATGACTTTCAGGGGTTTGAGACTCCAGTGGAGAAAGTAACAGCAGATGTGGTAGAAATAGCAAAAGAACTGGAATTAGAAGTGAAGCCTGAAGTTGTGACTGCATTGCTACAATCTCATGATAAAACTTGAACAGATGAGAAGTTGCTTCTTATGGGTGAGCAAAAAAGTAGTTTCTTGAGATGGAATCAACTCTTGGTGATTATGTGAACATCGTTGAAATGACAACAAGGAATTTAGAATATTTCATAAACTTATTTGTTAAGGAAGTGACAGGATTTGAGAGGATTAACTCCAATTTTGAAAAGTTCTACTGTGAGTATAATGCTATCAAACAGTATTGCATGCTACAGTAAAATATTTCATGAGAGGAAGAGTCAATCGCTATGGCCATTATTGTCTTATTTGAAGAAATTGCCACAGGCACCCCAACCTTCAGTAACCACCACCACCCTGGTCAGTCAACCGTCAATATCGAGGCAAATCCTCTACTAGCAAAAAGATTATGACTTGCTGACTCAACTCAAATGATTATTAGCATGTTTTAGCAATAAAGTATTTTTATTTTACTTTATGGTAGAAAATAGGTCTCACTATGTTGCCCAGACTTATCTCAAACTCCTGGCCTCAAGCAGTCCTCCCACCTCAGTCTCCTGAGTAACTAAGACTACAGGTGCCCACCACCACACCCAGCTAATCATTATTTATTTTTGTAGAGATGGGATCTTACTCAGTTGCTTAGGCTGGTCTCAAACTCCCGGCCTCCAGCAAAATCTTCCAGGCTTGGCTTCCCAAAATGTTAGGATTACAGGCATGAGACACCCCACCAGGCCTATTTTAAAATCAAGTTATATATGTTATGTTTTTAGACATCATGCTATTGTACACCTAATAGACTACAGTATAGTGTAAACACAATTTTTTTTGAGACAGGTTCTCACTCTGTTTCCCAAGTTGGAGTGCAGTGGCGTGACCATGGTTCACTGTAGCCTTAACCTCTCAGGCTCAAGTGATCCCTTTGCCTCTGCTTTCCAAAGTGCTGAGATTACAGGCATGAACCATTGTGCCTGGCCTAAAACTTTTATATGCAGTGGGAAACCAAAAAATTGAGTGATTAGGTTTATGGCAATATTAGCATTATTGCGTTGGTCTGGAACCAAACCCACAATATCTTTGAGGTATGCCTGTACTGTATTAAACTTAGAAGTGATAATGAAGACAATGTTAGTATCTTTAATTTAATTCTAAAAATTTTTGTGCTATTATCCTTACACATTACCCAAGCTATTTTAATCGGTTATAAAATCATTTTTTAGATAAAATTGGCATTCAAAATTAGGACTACTGTCAAAATCAAAACCTGGGCAATATTCTGCATGACACAGAATGCAGAGAAAGCAAGCTGATTCTAATATTTCTGTAAGTTAAATATTATTAAGAAGATACATATGGCCGGGCACGGTGGCTCAAGCCTGTAATCCCAGCACTTTGGGAGGCCGAGACGGGCAGATCACGAGGTCAGGAGATCGAGACCATCCTGGCTAACACGCTGAAACCCCGTCTCTACTAAAAAATACAAAAAACTAGCCGGGCGAGGTGGCGGGCGCCTGTAGTCCCAGCTACTCGGGAGGCTGAGGCAGGAGAATGGCGGGAACCCGGGAGGTGGAGCTTGCAGTGAGCTGAGATCCGGCCACTGCACTCCAGCCTGGGCGACAGAGCGAGACTCCGTCCCCCCAAAAAAAAAAAAAAAAAAGAAGATACATATTCTGCCAAAGTGTTCATATCAGGTATTCCACAACCTAATACTGCATCAACAATTTTCTGATTGTCTGTAGTTTTTGGCTTATCGTTTTATTTCTTTTCACCGTTCTATTGGATATAACAGCCCTCTGCTGTTTAAGATATATGGAAAGTGTTTGTCAGCTTTGAGAATTTGTTTTGGATTGACATAATCAATCATCAGAATTAAACTTAATCATATTATTTTTAAATTATCCCGTATTCAGCATATTTTGGATTTACAATATCTTTAAAGATATCTTTATATCTATTGTGTGTACACTTTAGAAAATTATTCTCAGTCACTTGTCTGTTCAGGAAGTTCATTCATTAATCCCAGCACATCTAAGTTGGGGTTTCCCCAAACCTGCTTTTATTCTGGCAACTCCTAGTCAGTAGTTAATAGAGAAGGTTTTTCCCACCATTTGTGCCACATGAGAGATAAATTTTCACCAGGGAATGGGACCAGGACTGTTCATTCCAAACACAGATGCCTTCCCCCTTCTCTTGAGATTCTGATCTACTTCCACAGAATGGCTCAAAGGGTTAGGGAGAGTTGAAAGTACTTGCATGGGGGGTAATTTTTCTATATCTCTTTCACCTGGGAGATTTTTCATAAGCCAGCTCAGAGCCTCGCTGCTTGCCATGCAATACAGAAATAACTGGGTAAGTCTCTCATAAATTGAATTGAACTGACCATGGATTTGAAGTTACTGCCTTTCCCACTGAGTTAAAACCAAATAGAGTTGCCTCCCTGGGCCAGACTTTGATCAGTGACACAGTATTTTCCTCTTCCTGACTTAAATGCATCCAGTCCTGAGCACGGGTTTTATTTAATGTTCTTGTTCACTTCACTGGAAATACTTTAACTCTGGCACCTGCTGGCTGTGAAAGTGATTAGGATTTCATGGGACCAGAGCATTTCATTTCTAGTAAGCCACACCACGGCCCATAAATTAATACAGGATTATGCTTCTGCATTTACTCTGCAGGCTTGTTTTGAACTGAAAAGGAAAGGCAATTGAAGGATGAAGAAAAAAAGAAGAAAATGAGGAGATGAAAAGTGAACAGTGCTACGAAACCTGACAGTGTGCATTAGCATAAGCACTTTCTTATGAGGAAACTGAAGAACTTACACCACTACACCATTGTACTTTGTTAATGCTCATAAGTATTGTTCCTTCCTCTCCAAACCTGACTCTTTTTACATGTGGAAAGATCATACCCTCAATCGAAATGTACATTGGTAATCTCAAGTCTCTCTGAAAGTCAGTTCAGAAATTGGAGTCACAATCCCAGCTGAGCTCAGCCTTTCCAGCACTCCCACCAAGGTGCCAGAAATATAACTAAAGCTGCCTTAGCACTGCACTCCAGCCTGGGTGACAGAGTGAGACTCCATCTAAGAGAGAGAAAAAACAAAAAAAAGAAAAGCTTTCTTAGACTCACCAGGCCAACACATCCGAAGACAAATACTACCAACTGGCCTCTGTCAATATCAAGGGGAGCAGGAGAATCAATCTGCTATGCTCTGTCTTAATCCTTAACCCCCCAAAGAGTCAAAGATAATAAAAATATTACTGTTGGCAAACTATGGCCTATGGGTCAAACTATGGCCATGGGCCATGGTCTGTTTCTGTATAACCTGTGAGCTGAGAATGAGTCCTACATTATTGAAAGGTTGCAAAAAGAATCAAAATAGCAATAATATTTGTGACATAATAAAATCATCTGAAACTGAAATTGCAGTGTCCATTGGTATAGTTTTATTGGAGCACAGCCACACCTATTTCTTGTGTACTGTCGTTGGCTGCTTTTGCACTACGATGACAGAGTGAAGTAGTTGCAACAGAGATCTCTAAAATATTTACTATATGACTCTTTACAGAAAAAGTTTGTCAACTCCCAGAAAAAGTTTGTCAAGTCCTGTTTTAAGCTACCAAGTTTTGGGTTAATTAGTTACACAGTAATCAATAAACAGCAGTAATCTAAGTCAAAAGTCAATACTGACTTTGCAAATGGAATCCATAAGAAACACCTTTAATAAAATAACTTTAATAAAATAGTTGATTTCTTAACTATGCACCTTTAAAGTTGATTCAAAAGGAAGCTAACAACTGAAAAAGCTAACATTGAACTTTCTGAATATTTTTCTCATTTATTACATAGCATGGCAACATTTTGTTCCAATGAGGAGCAGGATGAATGGAGCTTTTCTTGAACTCCTGCCATATGCCAGGCACTGTATTAGGCCACGGAGAAGCAATGGTAAGTAAAAACAGATGAAGACCCTGACTTCTTGGAGCTTATAGTCAAATGGAGAAGACAGCAAATAATTTCACAAAACAATCTACAGTAGGATTACCAAAAAAAATTTTGTACAGCACTCTGATAACTATACTAGGAAAATCTGACCTTGCTTTTGTGAGAGCTAAGCTTCCCGTCAAGATGGGATATGTGAGCTGATATTCTAATGGCAAAATAGAGTTAATTAAGCAAAATGAGGTGGGGGTGCTGAAGAGGGGAGACTTGTTTAGACTGAAGGAGTGTGGCACATTTGAGAAAACAGAAGATTTGTGTGGCGAGAGACAAGAAGGGTACAAGATAAAGCCCGAGATTGTAGGCCTGCATAGACTGTATTACTGGTTGTAATTTTAATGTTAAGATCACTGTAGTATTTTAAATAAGTAGTAAGGGGAAAGAGATAGACCTGGGCTTTGATGTAGTCAGGTTCACATTTGAAAAATCATGTTGCAGTGTGTTAAAAAAATGGTTGGTAGACAGTAAGATAAAATTACACAGAACGGAAAATGGTGACATTCTGTTGGCGACAACCAGTGTAGGGGAAATATAATTTAAAACAAAACCTTCTTCCAACTCAGAAATCCTCTCCACAAAGGAAGAAGAGAAAGAAAACATTTTTTGAAAGTATTGAGCAAGCAAGCCTCACAGACGATCTGCTAGGAAATTGAAAAAACAGAAAGAAATCTCAGCCTTTTCTATAGCCAAGCAGACACAACCGATTATATCCACATTCTCAAGTTAAACAATAGCTAGTCCTACAGTTAGAGGACTTACCAGGACCATTTGTCACATATAGCTCATCCTCACTTCATCTGGAAATTGGGATGAGCATGTGTGATGGGTAAATATGGCATTGTCTAGAGGGAAAACAAACTTCTCATATCTTTATGAGAGAAGGTCATTTTCCAACTTGGAGAGAGGCATTCACTAAATGTAGGCTCCTACCTTAACACAGAAACTGGGAGACAGTGTTTCTATCTCCCCAGATGTTTACACTGCAAAGAGATGGCTCCCAGGTCTTTGAGAAAGAGATTCTCTAGGTCATAAAGCTGACAAAAGGCTTATTAATCTTCCAGGGGATTTATATACATTTCAAAAACAGAAAAAAGTACTCAAGAGATTTCTAAAGTAAGTGTCCTGAGATAAAGGAGGTGGGATAGGAATTTTTAATTTTTATCAGGGGAGTAAAGCCTCTTATTTTCAAATTGTATTTGTCCTTACACCTGTCCAAAGGAAAATAGAATGTATTTCAAAAAGGATGAAGTGGCTGGGCATGGTGGCTCATGCCAGTAATCCCAGCAGTTTGAGAGGCTGAGGCAGGTGTATCACTTGAGGTCAGGAGTTCGAGACCAGCCTGGTCAACATGGTGAAATCCCATCTCTACTAAAAATACAAAATAAAAAAATAGCTGGGCATAGTGGCACATGCCTGTAATCCCAGCTACTCAGGAGGCTGATGCAGGAGAATCACTTGATCCCAGGAGGTGGAGGTTGCAGTGAGCTGAGATCACACCACTGCACTCCAGCCTGGGTAACCAGAGCAAGACTCTGTCTCAAAAAAAAAAAAAAAAAAGAAAGAAGAAAGAAAGAAAAAGGATGAAGTGTTAAGGAATAAATAATATCTGTTGAATTTAGAGACACAGAAATCATTCATGACTTTAGTGGGGACTGTTTCTAGAATATACTTAGAGCAGAAGGCAGATAGAGTGAGCTAAAGATGACTGTAGGTGGCGCAAGAGAAAGAGTAAGTAAAAATCACTTGAGTAGTTTACAGAAGTTGCCTTTGAGGAGAGGACAGGCCAGTACATGGAGGAAAGTGGGTGAAGTCAAAGGCTGGCTGCTTTTCCTTAAGATGAGAGAAACCTGAGTGTGGTCAAAGCCTATGAGGAGAATCCAGTAGAAAGGGAAAGTTAAAAATTCAGAGTAGAGAAGGCATAATGGATGGTGTGAGAGACCTGGGGAAGAGGGTCGGATTCAAAGCTTAACAAGGATTGCTTTTGCTCCTCTGTATGCTTCTATGAATTCTCTTCTTGTGACTGATCTTGAATGTCTGTCTTCCTTGAAGCTCTGTCATAGACCCTGTTGTCTTCCACACCCTCCCTGGGCTGTCTCATTGACCCCTATGGTTCTATGTCATCTTTAGGAGGTGATGAGTCCCACATCTGCTTCTCCTGCCATCACGCTCTGCATCCCTCTCTTGCTGAAAGTTTGAACTCAGAGACCCACATGCCTACTGGAAAGTTCCCCTGGGATGTCCCTCAATCATCCCAGACTCATCAAGTACAACTTGAACTCGTGATTCTCAACAAATGTGTTCCTTCTACTGTGTTTTCTGTCTCAGGCAATGGCAACAGCATCCATCCAGCTATTCGAGAACTTCAACACTCCTTTACTCAAACGAATCAATCATGGAGTTCACTGTACCTCCAGTATATTCCAAATCCATCTATTTCTCGCCATCCTTGCCAGCGATTCCTTAGGTTGGCCACCGTTTCCTCCCATGTAGATTATCCCAGCAGCTACCTAACTAATTTTCTTACCCCTAGTCATGGCTCATCTCCGAACCATTCTCTAAACTCCAGCCAGAGTAATGTCATTATAACCCAAATATAATGCATCTAATTTTTTAGTTATTACATTCGTCCTAGGATCCTACTAATCCTTCATGTAGTTTGAGAATGTGGCATGATGTGGACCTTGCCGACATCGCTGTAGTGGCTAGAGGGACCATTTACTGGGCCTTGCTAATAGACTAGGTGGGGTCACCTGCAAGACCTTTCTGTTTAGATTCTTCTTGACCTCTCTGTGCAGCTTTCCTTCCTTCTGGGTGTGGGGCAGGACCCTCTCTGGAATGAGGCTCTTTACAAGGTAGATCTGGTAATTTTTTTATGATCAGTTTTTACACAGATAGAGAGGAAGGCAAATTAGAGTAATATGTTTAGGTTTTGTAACTGGCTTTGGGGAAAAGAAATTCTGGTTTCTGAGATACACCCTGTGGATGGGTCTAAGTTTCTGTGACTAGCCTTGGTAAGGAATGCTATAAGAGAACAGGAGGGCAGGAGAATGTCAGATAAAACATTTGCTGCTGAGCCTTCCAATTGAGAGACAGGACTAACTGGATTTCCTAGGCTGACTAAGAATTCCTAAGTCTAGCTGGGGAAGGTCACTGTACCCACTCTTAAACACGGGGCTTGTAACTCAGCTCACACCTGACCAATCAGGTAGTAAAGACAGCTCACTAAAATACCAATTAGGATAAAAGCAGGAGGTAAAGAAATAGTCAATCATCTATCACCTGAGAGCACAGGGAGAGACGATGATCGGGATATAAACCCAGGCGTTGGATCCGGCAGTGGCAACCCCCTTTGGGTCCCCTCCCCCTGTATGGGAGCTCTGTTTTCACTCTATTAAATCTTGTAACTGCACCCTCTTCTGCTCGGTTGTTCCGGCTCAAGCTGAGCTTTCACTTGCCATCCACCATTGCTGATTGCCGTCACAGATCCAAGGCTGACTTCCACCCGTCCGGTTCCAGTAGGGTGTCCGAGACACCCTACTGGATCCAGTGAGGCGCCCATTGCGGCTCCCGGGCTAGAGGCTCTCCATTGTTCCTGTGCGGATAAGTGCCTGGGTTCGTCCTAATGGTGCTGAACGCTAGTCGCTGGGTTCCACGGTTCTCTTGTGTGATCCACGGCTTCTAATAGAGCTATAACACTCACCTCATGGCCCAAAGTTCCATTCCTTGGAACCCATGAGGCCAAGAACCCATGAGGTCAGAGAACAAAAGGCTGGCAGCATCTTGGGAGCAGCCGCCACCATCTTGAGAGCTCTAGGAACAAAGCCTCACAGGTCACACAATTTTGGTACTGTTTTCTGAGCCTCAACATCACCAACCCCATTTTTTCACAACTCGCCACTCCTCACACTCTACCTCCAACCACAACCCCTTCTTTACCGGGATGACTCTTGAATACCTTGCCCCTTCTACTTAAACGTTGTCGCATCTTACAGGGAGCTTTTGCCGACTCCCTTAGTCCTGATCCTTCCTAAGTTTTCCATCAGCACCTGTTCACCCCCATCATAACGTTTATCACACTAACTTACTGATGCCTGTGATTGTCCTTTCTACATGCTAAGAGAGAGAACTATCTCTGTGTTAAATGTTGTCTCCCCAGTTCTGGGTATAATGCATTCACCCTTAGTGGGAAATCTATAGATATTTGCTTATAAAAGAAGAAAGAAAAAAAAAATGAAACTCTGGTGGAGCAATGTTGGAACTGGTCATAAGGGAATTTTGCAAACAATGTAGTAGCTAAGACTGTTGACAAGGGTGGTTTGAAGTTTCAAGGGCAGGAGAGGGCAGGCTTGTTTACTATTCATGATATTTGTAAGCAAATATCAAAAATTGCTTTCCTGAGCTTGAAGTTATGGGTAACATTAATTACATTAAGGCTTCATAACAAAAACATGTTTGTTAGTGACAAAAATATGGTATCTGTTTATATTGGTGTGTGACAATTAAGTAGTACGATGTGACAGGCTGTGAATTAGTCTGCAATCACTCATGCGTCAGGTGTTTTCCACAAGTGTGATAATAGGTTACCATCTTGATGGGAGACAGGAATCTGAACCCAGCCTATAAAATATTAAATTCAAGTTTCCTTGTAAAAACCGTTTTCCTAGATGTTATTCCCCTCTAAATGCTTTAGTATAAAAGAAGAAAATCAAAAATAAAGGAATTTGAATTTTCTATTTTATTTAACTTCTGGACTTTTTCGAAAATCAGTCTTGGAATCCAAGGACAGTTCCCCTTCCTCCACCGGGTAGGAGGCGGCGAGCGATGGAGCAGGGTGAGAGCCTTTCCCTGTGCCTAGCTGGTTGCCAGTCTCACCACCCCACCACAGTTTTCTGCCACCTTGAAGAAAGGAATTGCTTCATACAATGGCTGTTGGTCTACTGGATATTTAGACATTGTCTCTCCCAGGAGAGATGATCCTTCAGTTTTTGGAATATCATGGACAGCATCTTGGTAAGGTTGGTAGATGCTCCTAAGTCAGAGACTTTCTGGAAAGAAACAAGGAAAGAGACAGAGAGAGAAAAAGAGAGAGAGAGAGAGATCACGTGAGCAGGAGGGAAACAAGCAGAAAGAGAGGGATACCTTGTGAAAATTGTCCTTAGCAAAATAGCTTCAAAGATCCACTTCCTGATATGACATAAATAAGAACAATGCATTTATCAAGTCAGCTTTTTTTTTGGTCTTACAAGCAGGTGAATTTCTAAAATCAGCATATGTGTTTCTGCCCAATGCTTAGGAATCTGCTGCAGGGCATAAGGAAGATGGGGTGTGTGAGTACCAGTGTGTTAAGATTTACCTGGGTCCATTTTGCTTTCTGATTAACTTTGTGGCCAGGTGACATCATTTTCTACAAGTATTATGGAAATCATTGTGCTTTCTTGCATTTAGAATTACTTATGTGAAACTTTTGGTCTGTTAGACCAAAGTACTAGTTTTACACTTTAACTCAGCTGAATGTTTTGGGCAGTATCCCCTTATGCACGTATCATATCCCTACACGGAGGTTGGGGCAAAGGGATTGTTGCATCTTTCTTTCCTACAACTTCCATTCAAGTTAGCTATGAAAGCACATTATGCCACTGAATACCAGATGTGGCAGATTCTTACGGCTTTGTGAATAGATTTGCCATTTTGGTTTGGGTTGCTGAGTCAGGAAATTGACATTCTACTGTTGTGCTTTTAAAAGTATTTGCTGCGACTTCAATTTTTTTTCTCTGACAGTTGAAGCAGAAAGGTGGATTAGCTTTCTTGATTCCAATTATCTTCCCTGTAGTATATTGCTGATATGCTCCTGTGTCAGATAAGTTATGTGAAGTAGAAGAAAATGTCACCTGGTAAATGTGACACTGTTTGAAGGAAAGCTTGAAAGGTATTTTTTGTCATTGATGGGTCTCCAAGAACTTTTTAAAAAGACAGGTGGAATTCTTTTGAAATATTTGAATTGGGTTTTTTTTTCTGCCAAATTTGCTGAAAGATTACCATGCAAATGTCAAATTTTGTTTTTAGAAAAGATATAAATTGAGATAGTCAGAGTAGCGTTCTACTTGATTTCATTCTGCATGTCAGAAAAGGAAAATCTGAAGGAAAAATATTTAAAAGCAGCCCAAGATGGTTACAGGTTGGACATATGGTAATGGAAACGATGCCCGTGAACTAGAGCTGAATCTTTGTCTATAAGGCTTAAGGCTGTCCAATATTTCACTGACTGTACTGATTACAACCTTGTCCAGCAGATGACTCACAAGCGCACAGCAGAACAGGTCATTCCTGTCTGGCCCTAAGATGCCCACATGTTCTTAAACCTTTTACCCTCTATGCCCTAACCACATATTGGCTGTATCTCATGTATAAGGTCACTGAGCAACAAACAGAATTGTAAGATTGTCACCTTTGCTTCACTGCCCCCTTCTCCCATTCCTATGTAAGAGGAGTGTATAAACACTGTGCCTCGTGTAGCCCACTTGGGGACACATTGTTGTTTTGCCCTGACTTTGTGTTTCCTGGGCTATCTTCCTCAAACCTGGCTCAGAATAAAGCTCACTTTAAATTTCTTTAAGTTATAATGCTTGTTATTTAACTTTTCAGTTGACACATTTGAGAGTTAGATTGAAAGGTGTTCTTTGTGGCACTTGAATTTTCTTGTTCTTTTTTTTCAGATTGTCAGACAGTAGGTCCTATCTCAGACCAGGCTTTCACTGCTACAGGGAGAGAAAGATCTGAGACAATGACTGTATCATAACTGGTGATGTAATGTGTGTCTGTGTGCTTCTGTGCTTTCAGATTTCTTTTTGTGTTTCTGAAACTGCCTTGGCAAAAATTTTAACTGAGGAAATTATGACTGACAGTGAAAGAAATCAGACCTAACTGCCTCCATCTTGCTTCTAACCTTTAAGCTGCCCTTGTTCATTCCTGGGTGTAGACCAAACTACCTTTGGGAAGGAATTCAGTTCATGGTTTGACTCTGAAACAAAATTGATAATAGTCCTTTCTGGAAAAAAATTCCTTCTTGCCTGGAGACCAGTCTTACTTTGCAGGACTAACAAATTAGCTACAAGACTAGAAATTACAGTTTAGGGGTCATGCAACCTCTGGCTCCAAGAGTCTGAACCTTTCCAAATTGCTCTTGGGGATAACATCACTATCATAAAATCTGACATCAGTGCTTGAGATATTTTGCAGATCCTGCACTCAGTGCATCAGCCGACACCACCCAGACCCGTAATCCGGCTGAAATGGTTCTGCCACCCCACCCAGGACCAGAAAACAGCCAGAAAAACTCGCTTTGACTCCATATGTTTCCATCTCCAACCTGACCAGTCAGCACTCCCCACTTCCCAAGTCCCTACCCGCCAAATTATCTTTAAAAACTCTGATCCCAGACTTCTCTGGGAGACAGATTTGAGTAATAACAAAACTCCCGTCTCCTGCACAGCTGGCTCCGAATGAATTACTCTTTTTCCACTGCAAGCCCCCTGTCTTGATAAATGGACTCTGTCCAGGCAGTGGGCAAGGTGAACCTGTTGGGTCTTTACATTTCAAGGTGGTGAAAAAAGCTTATCTGTGTATGCATTCAAAGCATTTTGAGTCTACAGAACTCCTAGAAATCTCTGACCATCTGCTGAAGTTTAGTTTTTTGTTTTTTTTAAATTTCTATATATGTTTTATAATAGCTTAATATTAGTTTTTAAATGTTCAACTTTCCTGTTTTACCTGATGAATCACCTTTATCTTCTTATCACAATGAGATAATTTAAATCTCAGCGAAAATGCTATCCATATTTTTAAGGTAAGGATACAACGCTCAGAACTTTGTGAGTCAGATGAAGGAATTTCTTACAGAGGTAAGATTAAAAAGGAAACTAAGTGATTGTATGGGGTAGGCAGAAAGTGACAGCTGGGTGTGAAATTTGAGCTCTTAGACTTATGTATTAAATCACTGTCTTTGTGTGATATTAGGATATCATTATGAGCTAACACATAAAACAAAGTTTTTTGTGGTTAAGCTACGGGTTTTCTTAATTTTTCACAAAATGGAAACTAAAGACAATGTCTCTGAAATGCTATAATGAATCATGTATCTTCCACTAGATAAGAGTGCAGAGTACTTCATCGTTTATCTTTTTCAGTCAGATGGGAAGTTCTGAATCATTTTCAACACTGTGTTAAATATATTTTTCTTTAATTAATTATTTTATTTATTTATTTTTGAGATGGAGTCTCACTCTGTCGCCCAGGCTGGAGTACAAGGGCACGATCTCAGCTCACTGCAACCTCCACCTCCTGAGTCCAAGCAATTCTCTTGCCTCAGCCTCCTGAGTACCTGGGATTACAGATGCGCCCACCTAACCACCACGCCCAGCTAATTTTTGTATTTTTAGTAGAGACGGGGTTTCATCATGTTGGCCAGGCTGATCTCGATGCCTTGTGTTAGAATAACACAAGAATGACACATATGTCCTTCTTGAGGTTGGTGGTGAGAGAAATATATGCATTTTTTCCAGAATATATTTATTAGAAGTCTGCCTAGGTTCAGAAAGGCAGACTAATCTGAAACTTGCTGTGACCTAAATCATCTGAGATTTGATGTAACTCAAATTTTACAGAACCCAGCCCAATTACTAAATAGAAGAGTTTTGTTTATTATCTGAAATTGCCCTTATAAAATTAGTACTTGCTTTCAAAATGTGAGAATCAGCAGGTGTGCATTCTCTCTGCACTGCTATCATTATTTTCTTTGTATTTATCAGCATGAAATATACATAATCTATGTTACACACATATGTGTATATGCATAACATAGTTGTAAACAAATATTCCCCACAAATTGCTGAAGGCTGTGTGATGTGATGGGAGGGACTGAGGGGAAGATGGTCTGTGGACTGCATGAACTGCTGAAACATCCAGCAGTTACCAGGATTGATTTTCTCTATACTCAGAAAAACACCCTGATATGGTTAGTTCCCTCCAAATCTCATGTTGAAATGGAGAAGAGAAAAAGAAAGAAATGGAATCGCCAATGTTGGAGGTGGGAGGTGGTGGGTCATGGGGGCAGATCCCTCATGAATAGCTTGGCTCATCCCCTTGGTGATACCTGTGCTCTTGTTCTGAGTTCACTCAGGGTCTGGTTGTTTAAAAGAGTGTGGCATCTCCCTCCTCTCTGTCTTGTTCCTGCTCTCACCATGTGACCTGCATGCTCCCACTTGGCCTTCTGCCATGAGTAAAAGCTTCTTGAGGCCTCGCTGGGAGCTGAGCGGATGCCGGTGCCATGCTTATTGCACAGGCTGCAGAACCATGAGCCAATTAAACCTCTCTTCTTTTTCAGTTACCCATTCTCAGGTATTTCTTTCTAGCAATGCAAAAATGGTGTTAGCACAACCCCAAATCTCAAATAAGGAGAAGCAACAGCATTAGAAAGAGGAAACCACAATGACTGTGAGAGAAGAATGAAAGAGTTTTCTTCCTCCTTGGTTAAGCCATGAGTATTTCACCTGTCATCTGTGGGTTTTGAGAAAGCAAACCCTGCCAGCACTCTGCTGAGAACAGTTGCTAACTGCCAAGAAAACTGTAGATACCAGTGGAAACTGTGGCCTAAAAGAGTAGAAGAATAGATCCATTCTCTCTTTCATTATTTCTTGATTTTTTTCCCGTGTCTCAGACACTGTTCTAGGCCCAGGGATATAGCTCTAAAGAAATAGGCAAGACCCCCAAATCTCATGTGCTGGAGGGAGAAAGGAGAAAACTATCAATAAGCAAATAAACCACTAAGATCATTTTAGGCTGACTGATTGGGTAGAGATGCAACTTTAGACTGGTGATCAGAGAGGTTCTCTCTGAGGTGGTAACTTCGACCTGCAACCTGAATACCAGAGTGGCACCAGGCATCGAATATATGGGGTCTGATATTTTGCAATGAATATTAACTAGCAAAATTGGCCCATAATTATCACAACCATCTTTATACCTACAGAGTTTAAAAATGTAGGCTGGGCGCGGTGGCTCAAGCCTGTAATCCCAGCACTTTGGGAGGCCGAGACGGGCGGATCACGAGGTCAGGAGATCGAGACCATCCTGGCTAACACGGTGAAACCCCGTCTCAACGAAAAAAAATACAAAAAACTAGCCGGGCGGGGTGGCGGGCGCCTGTAGTCCCAGATA
Source organism: Trachypithecus francoisi (assembly GCF_009764315.1). Taxonomy (NCBI): domain Eukaryota; kingdom Metazoa; phylum Chordata; class Mammalia; order Primates; family Cercopithecidae; genus Trachypithecus; species Trachypithecus francoisi. The sequence continues at coordinate 171,072,393 of NW_022681454.1, read as the reverse complement.
CTCGGGAGGCTGAGGCAGGAGAATGGCGTGAACCCGGGAGGCAGAGCTTGCAGTGAGCCGAGATCCGGCCACTGCACTCCAGCCTGGGCGACAGAGCGAGACTCTGTCTCAAAAAAAAAAAAAAAAAAAAAAAAATGTCACACTACGAAAGCATCTCTGAGAGTTCTGGCAACTCCCATGCAAATGCTGCAGTACAATACAGTGTATCCTTTAGGCATTATTTGAACTTTTTATAAAATCCATGCAGCTACCACTCATACCACTCAAATATGCAATACTCATATAGGCATATTTCTTCTGTTAAGATAATCACCATCAACTTTGGTCCTTTCAAACTCTCTTGGCACTCTCAGTGTTTAGAAGGGGTGTTAATTTGAAGAAAAAAAGCTTGGGCTATGTAAGAACTTTCTTTTTTTATTCTTTCTTTCTTTCTTTTTTTTTTGAGACAGGGTCTTGTTCTGTTGCCAGGTTGGAGTGCAGTGGCGTGATCTCGGCTCACTGCCTCCTGGATTCAAGCAATTCTTGTGCCTCAGCCCCCTTAGTAGCTGGGATTACAGGCACGCACCACCACACCCAGCTGATTTTTGTATTTTTAGTAGAGACGAGGTTTTGCTATGTTGGCCAGGATGGTCTCGATCTCCTGACCTCATGATCTGCCTGTCTTGGCCTCCCAAAGTCTTAAGACTACAGGCATGAGCCACTGCGCCCAGCCTGTGTAAGAAGTTTCTTAGACGAAGAATATATACTACTACATGCTTGTCTTAGCAGGAACAAGTGTTTTTTTCTTGTCCCTGATTCAAAACCATTTTGTGTTGTTTTGTGTTTGCTTTAAAATAGCAGAGATATAAGTGATAATAAAAATGCTGTATTTCTACTCTCAGAGTACTTCTATCATAAATAACTTCCTTGTAATATGAATACTCATTCCTGAAGCTTACTCTTATGTGTGTAGGCAGGGTAGATGTTCATCAATGTATTATGAATGAACAATTTCAGGAACAGCAGTCAACCATATTTATTATGGTTTCTAGCAATTGCCACATTCTCAAAATTTATATTTATTTCCCATTTGATGGAAGTTGTTGACAGTCTCAGATGGGTGGTACTAAAGCTGTTTATACCCTGGTGCAAATGAATCTCACTCTTTTCCTAGGATTTGGTATTGACGAGGGCAAGAATGAAAGTAGAAAAACACTGTGTTTATGGCAAGGAGTGAGAAGAAATAGGAAATGGAAGGCCTGAGAGTTAGTTACCCCCAAAGAGAAAAACTCATATAGAACAGGGAGACTGTTATCAAAAAAAATATACATTCTCATTGGTCTCCAGATAGCTGGGGCAGAAACATTTCTCTAAAAATAGGGTGTTGACATAGGAAATTATTAATATCTCTGGTAGATCATTCTATTTACTCAGAAGATTTAATGGACTTTCTTGAACAAACAGCATTTATTCCGCGAGAACCATGATAAGACATTCTTCTTGCCCTCTAGGGGCTTATAATCAAGGGGAAGGGTGGACAGTACAGAGCAAACTAATGTTGGGAATCAATTTTCTGGGTCTGTTACATTTCTTCATGTCTTATGCACAGAGGTACAAAGGTACAGACCACCTTTGTTTTGGGATATCTTTCCAAGGATGTTTGTTTAGTGAACAGACTTGGAAGACAGTAAAGGAAGCTGCCTCTGGAGAAAAGGACAGGTTTGTTTGTGGTTAAGAATAATAAATTAATGTCTCTGGGCAAAATTTAGTCAGGTTTACTGCTTATTACAAAGGATTTGGGTTCCCTGAGTTCAAAGTTCCTCTCCACAGGGCAACCCACTGCACATGTACGCATTACCTGGCCTTCTTTGTATCTCCCCTTGGGAACTGGAGTTTAGAGAACTAGGACAAATACTGATATTCCAGCTACTGCTATATGTTTGTATAATAAAGTCCTTTGTTTCTGACCCAGGAGTTTCATGTCTTCTGCCAGCATCCATGAATCTGATAGGTAAACATGTTAGCTTACTTTTGGATGAAATCTCAGATGCTCCACAATTCTTGACAACCAACATGCTGCCCATTTTTAATTTCAAACACAGTAGATAAGTAATGATAAAATAAGGTTGACAATAAGCCATTAATATAAGTATAAGCAAATTATCATGAAGGTATATCTGATGACAGAACATTTTGGTTGGAGAACACATGGGAAGACCTAGAAAAAACAGAATTTGAATGGGGCCTTGAAGGAAGGGTAAGACTTCAACAGTTGGAGTATCAGAGAATGGCATTACTAGTAGTGGGAACAGTTTGAGTATTAGGCAAGGAGAGACTGGTTATACTGGTGGGTAGGGTCAGGAGAAAAGAAGATCAAGCAAGAAGCCTTGAAAAAGGAATAGCATCCAACTCTCTGGGAGGACTGTGTAATGTTTTTGTGTTTTTCTTCCTTGGAATCATGGAACTATGGAAGTTTTTTTTTTTTTACAAGAAAGTTTTACAATTTAAGTACTTTGTACTGAAGAAGTGACTTTGGTGCTAGAAAAAAAATAACACTTAAATAATTTCTACCATTCAAAACTGAGGGTTGTCATTGTCTTAAAGTTTCTAGACAAAGGTGGTTTTTCTTGATTGCTTTAAGAAGGAGGAAGAATACGCACTAGCACTGTCGATTCACTACACTGTTCAATGCCAACTTGCATGCAAGGTAGGTGGTATGGTGGTATCACTGGGACAATAAGAATCCAGAGCATTTTCTCTTTGTCCAGTGTAATCTATGACTCTAGAAAATGAAAATACTTTTCTTGGCAAAGAAGCGTAAGCCATTCTGAGCAGCCGCTCAGACCACTAGACTTATTCAAGGGGGGCATCCCAATAATGTTGCACAGCAAGTCTCTAGTCGCTTCCTGGCACAGAGAAACAGATCCAGCTAAATATACACATAATTTCCAGAAACACAGTCTGAAGGATGTAGCCTTCATCTCTTGAAAGGCCTTAATAAATGTCAGTGATCTAAAAAGTACACTCCGATGCCGCATCAAGGACCATGCTTGCTAGAAACAGCTCCTTTACAATTTGAGGAAAAGAGTCAGAAATGAAATGTAGGAATATAGCTTTTAAGACATCTTAGCAGTTGATTCTTGATAGGATTGATGTTTAAAAGTTCTAGCATTAATGATATTTACAATAGCACACTATGAAAGCATCAAGGTCACTTCCCAAATGTTCTTTCACTATGTTGCTTTCCAGAAGCATAAATATGAGTGTCTAGAAGCTGCCTAACAGTGGTTTTATCATAAATTCTGAGTGATAAATGACTTTCAGACAGTCCTAAGCATCCCACAATGGGCTCTAATAATACTGAGAGAAAATTTTATGATGAATACAAATCACCCCTAAAGCCCATCATACATCATACTGAGTAATATCACAATAAGAACAGGAAGGAAAATGAAATTTTAAATAGGCATATGCTTTTATGTACTTTGACTTAAATTTGTATTCTTCCACCCATTCCCTCGATCTAACAATAAATATTACTCTGGAAAATAAGAAAACACCTTAAACATTTCTTGGAAAATTTAATTTGTAAAAAAACAATACAAAATCTGTACTATAAGAGATTAACATTACAATTTTTCTTATTGGTTAAATCGAGAATAATGATCATGCTTTACACATGCTCCCTTTTGAAAAGAGTTTTACATGTATTCTCATTTGAACTTTATAATAACTTTAAGTAACAGACATTCCCATTTTATAGACAAAGGAATCAGTACATTTAAATGACACTGGCTAGCTCACAGGTTAATGAATGATAAAACCAGGAGTAGGAATTTTGGTCTCTTGAAAATTGAATAATAGTCTTACCAACTACCTAAGGAGTAGGAACTTTGGTCTCTTGAAAATTGAATATTAGTCTTAATCACTACCTAAGTTCAACATCAATTAATTTTGGGGCCACTGTTACAGTAAATATTGCTGTGTAAAAAGTGATCCCCTAACTTGCAGGTGTTTTGTTTGATGTTGGTCATGACTTTGTGGCTCAGGAGTCTGAGAAGAGCTTGGCTAGGCAGGTTTCACTGGGGGTCTTTCACGCAGTGGCAGTCTAGGTGTCAGCAAGGGCTGCAGTCATCTGGGACCCAGCTGGGCTGGGTATTCCAGAGGGTCACTCACATGGCTTTGTCGGAGTCTGGCTGTTGACTGGGAGCTCAACTGAAGCTCTCTCTAGAGCCCCTAAAAGAAGCCTGTCCAATATGCTGTCTCAGAGTAGTAGGACTTCTTACACAATGTCCAGCCTCCCTCAAAGAGAGCATCTCCAAAGAATTGGGACAAAGGGCACAACCTTTTATAATCTAACATGGGAAGTCACATGGTATTTCTTCCACTGCACTCCGTTTGTTGAAGTAGTCCCAATGTGTGTGTGTGTGTGTGTGTGTGTGTGTGTTTTGTCAGAAATGTTAATTTGTGACTTTTATTTCTTAACCAGCACTATCCCTAACGTCATATTTCCCCTCTGCTTTCATTTGAGCCAAATATAATACTTATTAATATATCTGACCTGAATTTATGATAAATTGCCTAATAAAACTCAAACACCAAACCCAATCCATTCCTTTGGAGGTAAGATAAACTCTGTGTGATTCCATCTCTTTAAAAAGTCTACTTAATTTGCTTTTGTGTTCAAAACAAAACAATTTTGATTAAGAAACTGACATTCTACCATTAGTTAAGCCCACATAGAATAACAACACAAGAAAAGTGGTGATTCCAAAGAGAAGGGAAAACAGAATCACCTGGCTTCTCAAGTAAGTGAGCTCAGTGCTTTTTGTGCACTTTACTTTCTGTGCAAATGACAAGAAAGATAAAGGAGTAAACTTCTGTGAAGTTTATAAAAATAGTTATTTTTTTCACTTAATGGCAGTTTGGTACCTTTTTAAAAAGCTGCTTGGAAAGAAAGTAGATCACCTCTTGGATTGAAAACATTCCCTCTAACTAATGGTACTATGCAGTGAATTACAACATTGTCTTCTCAGTATGCTCTATGGCCAGAATGGTATGCACACACACATTACTCTGTATCAATTATTTTTTAGATTCAGGTGACCTGCTTATAAATGATAGATGAGGAAAACTACAATTAAATTTAAGATACTTAATTTGGTTTTATGCAATAGCTTACGTTTGTGTTCCATGTTAAAGTTTTTCGAGTGTTTTCCCAGATTTGATTCTTTTGATCCTCACAACCACCTTGGGAGATAGAATCGCTATTTGTAATTCACATTTTGCTGATAACAAATGAGGTTTGTAAAGGCTGAATGGCTTGCCCACAAAGCTCCTAAAAGTAGGTAGAAGGAGAACTAGAATCAAGACCTGCTTTATCCAGTGCCTTCTCTATTTTTTTTTTATTTTTTGAGGTGTCTGGCTCTGTCACCCAGGCTGGAGTGCAGTGGTGCGATCTTGGCTCACTGCCTCCCGGGTTGAAGAAGGCAGTGAGTCTTCTTGACCTCTGCTTCCTGGGTTCAAGCAATTCTCCCACCTCAGCCTCCAGAGTAGCTGGGATTACAGCCATGTGGCACCACGCCTGGCTAATTTTTTTTTTTTTGTATTTTTAGTAGAGATGGGGTTTTGCCATGTTGGCCAGGCAGGTCTTGAACTTCTGACCTCAAGAGATCCACCTGCCTCGGCCTCCCAAAGCGTTGGGTTTACAGGCGTGAGCCACCGTGCCCGGCCTCCAGTGCTTATTCTATCGATCTGCCAATGGAGGAAGAGCAACAGGATAGTACAAAAGAGGAATCTTGTAAGTTCAGGTATTTGGCCAACATAGGCCTGAGTGAATTTAAAAATCCAGGTTACTAGGAGAACTTAAGATGTTTCAGGACAAGAAAATACGTGGCAGAAAAAAAAGTAGAGGGAATAAAGAATTAGTTCAGAATTTGAATAGCAGGCAATTACCCAGTGATATGCTTTAAAGTCTCCCTTTAGCCTTTATTTGTGTAGCATACAATGACCAGACTAAGCCACTCTTATTTTTCCTCTAGAATTCTCTGGAACTAATTAATTGATAGATATCTTCTGTCAATTCTTCTCAAGTTCAGCAGGTTGTTTGAAACATTAACCCTCATAGGCGTTGAGAAAGAAAAGAAACAGTCTGCAAGACATAATTGCAAATAAGTGAAATTATGCGGGTGAAAGGTAATATGTGAAAAGGAAATAGCTGAGCCAGGACTATTGGAGACACTCTGTTGTTTTTTGTTGTTGTTGTCATTGTTGTTGTTTTTTGCTTGTTTGTTTTTTAAGAAGTTGTTAACATTTGTATTTTCAGTTTTGAAATAAACCTGACTAATTCCTCAAAGCCTAGCTTTGAGTAAAATGATGATACAGAGAGCATGGAGACAGCAGAGATATAATAATACCTGCACTGCTGCCTAGATGATTGTGAATTTTGCTCTACTTTTTGTTTTGTGATCATTTACAAGTTAGTGATGAAAGGAGATTTTATGTGGCTCTAAAGTTGATTTTATGTGGCTCTAAAGTTGATTCTTATTGATTATACGTTTGAATCCACACACCCCCTTATACTAAGAAATGTTGTTTACTTGAAGACAAATTAGTCTCCGAGCCCCATTCTAACTGCCTGATGGGGAATTCAATCTCCGTCATTATAGTGCCCTTGTAGTTTAGGGTCCTCAATGTTCCTTAAGGGGGAGACTCACCCAGAGCAACCTAGATGTGGACACTCCTCCTATGACCAGCCCACCCATATGCCTTACATGTGTTCATGTTCAGACCCACGTATCCTCTGAGGTTCAGCTTTGCTGCTGTTGTGCCCCTCACATCCTGGGACAAAGCTGAGACCCTCTAATTGGAGTCCAGTCCACCGAGCTCACACTGCCACGGTTTCCTTCTAGAGCACTGTGCTCAAAGGCGCTGGGCTCCCTGCCTTCTGCTCTAGTGCAGACCCCTAGAGGAGCTCCGGATTCTGGAAAACGAAGGTCACGAGAACGCGTTCATCACAAACCACACTTGCTCCCTGCCTTCCTTCTGCACAAAGCTTCCCTCGCGCACAGGGGCACAAAGGCCTAGCCACGTGCTTAGTCAAGTCAGAGAGAAGCAAGAGGAAAGCAGCAATTCAAATCCATATAGCTATAAATTAGGCAACCAGAATAATTTTCATCTCCTGGCCCTCTAGAAAAGCAGATATGAGGTCACCAAAAATGCAAGATCTGACCATTTCTTTCCCAATATTCCCTTTCTTCGTTTTTACAGCTTTAAAATGGAAACGATCTCTGAAGGGGTTAAGCCTCATCCATTCCCTGGTGTGAATATTCTAGTCAAATGAACATCATTCTTAATTACCAAAGTAGAGATATTTGACTGGGGTGGGTGGAAGGAGGAGAGAAGGGAGAGAGGTCAGGGCTAAAAGGGGCAACCCGCAGGCAGAATGGGAGAGTGGGGAAGCATGGGCTAGCAGAGGACAAACAGGAGGACTGCAAATAGGGGTGGTTTGGAAGGTGATAAACTTTTGATTTTCCCAACTCATGGCCTCTCTCTTAATCCAGACCACCCTAACCCAGCTTTGTGTTTTCCCGCATCTTTCCTATAAGCGGGGCTCCTCCAGAAATTTCTCTGTTCCTCTGATCCCCTAACCTGTGACTGTCATCTATAGCAGCAGTATTGCCATACTGTTTTATTGTTTGTTTGTTTCTTTTTGTTTTTGATTTTGAGGTGGAGTCTTGCTCTGTCCCCCAGGCTGGAGTGTAGTGTCTCGATCTCGGCTCACTTCAACCTCCACCTGCCTGGTTCAAGCAATTCTTCTCCCTCAGCCTCCCAAGTAGCTGGGATTACAGGCACGTGCCGCCATGCCTGGCTAATGTTTTGTACTTTTAGTAGAGATAGCGTTTCACCAGACTGGTCTGGAACTCCTGACCTTGTGATCCTCCCGCCTCAGCCTCCCAAAGTGCTGGGATTACAGGCGTGAGCCACTGCGCCTGGCCCATACTGTTCTTATCCAGAGTACAAATGGCTTCTAGATTGTAATGTTTTTGTTATAGTGATAAATATTTAATGCCTGAACATATACTCTTTGGCATCAATAAATTATAAGGACCTGGAAAATATTCTTTTTTTTTTTTACTGAGACAGAGTGTTGCTCTGTCTCCAGGCTGAAGTGCAGTGGCGCCATCTCAGCTCACTGCAACCTCTGCCTCCTGGGATCAAGCGATTCTCCTACCTCAGCCTCCGAATAGATGCCATTACAGGCATGCGTCACCATGCCCAGCTAATTTTTTGTGTTTTTTTAGTAGAGACGGGGTTTCTCTGTGATGACCAGGCTGATCCTGAACTCCTGACCTCAGGTGATCCATCTACCTCGGCTCCCAAAGTGCTGGGATTATAGGCGTGAGCTACTGCGCCTGGCTATGGCCTGGAAAAGATTTGTGTGTTTTCTCAGCTTTCTTAAATTACTTTGTTTGGGAATCATTGCAAAGCATACACTGCATTGTGCTACCTCCTTAACTACCTGAATTCCTTTTTCATGAGCTTTGCCTACCAACTCAATCCTTTAAAGCAGTCTCTAATTCAGTAAATGACACTCTCACTTACCCAGTATTTCAAGCTTTAACCTGGAGTTTCCGCTTACTCCTTCTTAACTGACTCCATGAAAATTCTAAGCTGTTTCACCTCCCTCTTCCCTTGAATTCATCTGTCTTTTCTGCCTTTGGTTCAGCAGAGGCCACCATCATTTCCTGTCTGTGATGATTGTCGTAGCTGCCCTCTTCTCCTATTCTTGCTTCCTTCCAGTGCCTCTTCCTCACTGAGGGCAGATTTACCTTACTAAAATGTATATTGGATCAAGGGATTTCTCTTTTCAAAACTTTTCAGTGGCATCTCATTGGCCATAGGGTAAAGCCTTCCTTCCAGTAAATATTTTCATAACCCTCAATGGCGTCCTGATTATTCTCCAGCCATACCACTTACTGCTCTCTTGAAAGTCTTTGTGGAGCTGTCATTTCTTCCCCACCAGATTGTGGAGCCCTATCTGCCTTATTGCTCACAGCACCTTCAGCGCTAAACACAGTGGACAGCGGAGGCTCACTCAACATTTGTAGAAACTGATGAATAAATGAATTCACTTTAAAATACATTTCTGAGCATCACATATTAAGCAATTAAGATAACAAGGCTGACCGTGGTGGCGCATGCCTGTAATCCCAGCACTTTGGGAAGTCGAGGCAGGCGGATCATGAGGTCGGGAGATCGAGACCATCCTAGCCAACACAGCGAAACCCCGTCTCTACTGAGAATACAAAAATTAGCCTGTTGTGGTGGCACGCTCCTGTAGTCCCAGCTACTCAGGAGGCTGAGGCAGGAGAATCGCTTGAACCTAGGAGATGGAGGCTGCAGTGAGCCAAGATCGCACCACTGCACTCTAGCTTGGGCGACAAAATGAGACTGTCTCAAAAAATAATAATAATAATAAAATAAATAAATAAATAAATAACAAAAACTAATACTGTGTAAGTAGAATAGACTAGGACTAACTTGAACTATGAAAGGTGAATTTTGATATGAGTTATGAGTTTGCCATGAGATGTGAGTTGTTTGACATGAGCTATGAGCTATGAGTTTTGATATTAATTAAGAATGCTGACGTTTGAACCAGATGATCTGGTTTCAGATCTTGGCTCTGGTACATTCCTTGGAAAAGTTATTTAACCTCTATGGTCTTCAGGTTCCTCATCTGGACAATGGCAGTAATAAAATATTTACTTCATAGGGTTATTATTAGGATAAAAGAAGTAAACATATTATAATCTTTAGAATTGTACATAAGTGGAATATAAGTGTTAATTATTATTAACATCCAAATAAGACAGCTCTTAATGTTCAAAGGTAGTGAGGGATATCCACAAGTTTTTAAATCCCTATTGTATACCATGTGTTTATATGCAATATTTGAATATCATTTGTTCAATTAAGCTTAGAAGAATAAATGGAAAGAAACAGCAGTTTTAAAAGCAGCTGTGGACTCATGCATGGCTTTGTGATAATCACAATAGTAGCACCCTTTGTAATGTCCTCATTAGTGTTGCTCAAGATGGTGACAATGGACCCTGGGATACAATTATATTTTCTGCCTACGTTTAAATTGACATGAAAGAGCAAGATAGCAAGCAGGTAGCTATTAACCCCTCTTGCTCAGTGAGGTAAGTATCTGATAATGAGTGACAGGAAGGTATTTTAGAGAAAAAAAATGTTTCTAAGCAAATCTTCCAGATAGCAGCCTGGAAGATAACTTTTTCTCTTAAAGTTAAGTCTATTATCTAAAACCAGGAACAATAAATAGAGTCATAGTTTTTCACAAAAGTCCTTGTTAGAAAGTCAGTCATACAAGGTGCGAACAAGAGAATTAGGTCTTATGTTGTAACATTAGAAGAAAAGAAAACAAGGATTTTGTCCTAAAGTAATGTGGCAAAAGTAAAGCAGGGTACTGGCTTTGTTTTGCGTTCAATAAAAAGCATTTAGTGGAACTAAGGAACCAGCACTAATGATACTTTGAAGTCCCACTGGATAAAACTTACTCTAATTTGCTGTTAATACACAAATCACAAAAAATATTACTCAATATACAAATAACACAGTAACAATGATCATGTTTTACAAGTGGATCTTGAGTTATAGAATAAAAACAATACCCTTGCCTTAAAACTATCAACTCTTTGATCATAGTTAGTTCTTTAGGAGGATCTTGGTATAATTTTTTTTTCCATTTCGATTTTACCTCAGCTTCAAAATTTAGTATGAGAAAGAAGGTGAAAAAAATTGGGCAACTGCTTCTTATTTCCTTAGAATTATCTCTTCTCAAATTGCTTGGCTTTCCAAATCTAGGCAGGCACCAAGTGTATTTGACTTTTTCCTTTGCAGCCTGTCTCTTATCTTACTGTTTTTGTTACTATAGTCTATAATAGTGTAGACTCTTATCATTGCCTCATGTCTGGATTACAGATGCTTCTTGAGTTATAATGGGATTACGTCAGGATAAACCCACAGTAAGTCAAAAATACCGTAAGTCTAAGCCGCATTTAATACCGTGAGAAGCCCATGGAAGAGGCAAGCTACGTAAGTTGGGAACCATCCGTATTGCAAATATTCCTATTTTCTCCCATTCCAATCCATATAGCACACACTGCTCATGAACTAATCTTCATAAAACACATCTCTACTAAAACTCTTCAGTAGTTTTCTACAGAGTTAGATCTAGTTCCTTAAATGATTGGATCCCATCCCAACACCTTAGTTTCATATTCAAGATCCCACATCAATTGACCCTTCACTGTGCAATCTGTTGTTTCACTGTCCTCAGACTATGGGCTCCATAATTTGAGGTGAGTTTTCCTTCCATCCTCTGCATATAGGCCCAGGGGAAATCCTGTCTCCACGCTTTTGCTTCAGGAGCCTCCTTGGCCTAGAACAACTACCTTACCAACCCAGAGCTTACATTTCCCTAAGGTCTCACTAGTATCCTTACTGTTGTGTGAAGATTATCTGGAAAATTCTAGCTCATACCAATGTCTTCTTTTTCTGAATCCTGACAGCATTTCTGGTAACACATTATATCAATGTTAAACAATTACTTCCACTGGTTTCTAACTTTTTCATTAAATTAAGATCTTCTGTATTATAATATTTGAGTAATCCCTCGTAGGCTGTATTTAGCCAGTGAAAATGAAAAGATGATTAGTTCAGGCCAAGCGTGGTGGCTCACGCCTGTAATCCCAGCACTTTAGGAGGCTGAGGTGGGTGGATCACCTGAGGTTAGAAGTTTGAGACCAGCCTGGCCAACATGGTGAAACCCTGTCTCTACTAAAAATACAAAAACAAATTAGCTGGGCGTGGTGGCACATGCCTGTGATCTCAGCTACCTGGGAAGCTGAGGCAGGAGAATCGGTTGAACTTGGGAGGCAGAGGTTTTGGTGAGCCAAGATAGCCCCACTGCACTCCAGCCTGGGCAACAGAGCAAGACTTTCTCTCAAAAAAAAAAAAAAAAAAAGATTAGTTCAAATATCTAATGAACTTTAATATGTCCCCACAAGCAATCCAGACTTTTTAAAACAACCCATCCAAATATCTCAGAGGAGTGACTAGAGAGTAGATGGGAAACAAATAAAAAAGCACATCTTCATCTCTACCTACCTCCCCCTAACCAAATCCCTGTAGGGAGCTCCTTGCATATATGGCTTTAAGATCATTTTGTCTCTCAGTGGTCTTCTGCTCTCATGCCCATTTTTCCTTCTCTATTCTCAACAGTTACAAAAGCTCATCAAAGGTTTGTTTGCTCTGATGGAGCATTAGTGTCTCCATGACATAGTACCTTTGACATAGTACCTTTGACATACTACCATGACATAGCTCACTATGCTGGTTAAGGAAGGATGAACTTCACCCTAAACAATATTAAATTTAGCTCCCTCCACCCAATAAGTTAAATATTGAAAAACAATTTGTAAACCCAAAATTCTGGAAAGCCAACTTTTTAAAAATGTAAGATTTATATTCAGAGGCCCAGTTAAAAAGTAACGAAGACATAGTGTAGACAATTTAAGGAGAATAGAAAGGACTAAATTATTTATTATATCAGTCAATTTTACTGTGGTAGGAAATCAGAAAGCCAAGTTTGCATAAATGCTTTCAAACAAATATTAAAGGCCTTAATAAAAATAAATTGAAGGGGCTGAGCACGGTGGCTCATGCCTATAATCTCAGTACTTTGGGAGGCCGAGGGGGGTGGATCATGTGAGGTCAGGCGTTGAAGACCAACATGGCCAACATGGTAAAACCGTGTCTCTACCAAAAAATACAAAAATTAGCAGGGTGTGGTGGCATGTCCCTATAATCCCAGAAACTCAGGAAGCTGAGGTGGGAGGATGGCTTGCATCTGGGAGATGGAGGTTGCACTGGCGTGAGATCCCAAGATCACGCTACTGCACTCCAGCCTGGGTGACAGAGTAAGACCCTGTTTCCATAAAAATAAAAATAAAATAAATACATTGAAGGTTGAATAAGAAGCATGGCAGCAAATGAAATAATTTGGAAGTAATTTGAATGTCAATGATTGGAAGATCAAAAGGGGCATGGAGCATGCAGATTAGAAAGTCTACAGGAAGAGTCAAAAAGATGGAAGGAGAAATAGCATTGTGCAAAGAAAAACAGATACCATCATAGCATAAAAATCGAACCATGTAAAGTATGTGCTTTGTATTAGTCCATATAATTTTTTCAAAACTGGCAATGAAATAAATTGCAGAGATTTGACAAGGATAAATTATGTTAAGGTAGAAGGATTGGCAGTGATAAGGAGAAATGCAAACACAAAAATGTAGTAATTGCTTATAATGTAAGACTTTATCCATACTATATTGGTAAAATCTCTCCTTGGGCTAGAATAGTTTAGGGAAGGATAAATGGGTATAGGCTTGGACCTGAGCAGTGAACAGAAATCCTTGCTGGAAGTATCTGTGGGTTAAGTCATAATAATAGGAATCAATGTCTTCTTGGAGAGGAAACACTTCTTAAAAATCCATCCACTTGGTTACTCAACTTGAAAAAGCAAGCTATGACAAAATGCTGAAATTGTAAAGCAGAGTCAATAATCAGCAGGAAATCTGTACAGTCTTTGAAAACACCCCGGAGCAAACTCAGGAAAAGTGTGTACTATGAATCAAAAAGAAAGATTGTGTAACTCCTTGCTCTTGCCACCCTCCACTCTCATCTTTCTTCTGCCCACCTTTCTGCCTTCCTCTAACCTCTTTTTTTCTTTTCCCATCACTATTCCCCTCCAACTTCTTACACAGAGAAACTCACAAATAGCCCAGTTAACTGGCAAGTAATATAGGCTAGTATTATCAAAAACATATCTTTTCAAAGCTGCTAAGTTTTTCCAAATGAAAACAAGACAAAGAAAACCCACATATATTGTGGCAGGTTAGGAACAATCTAAGAATTTAGAAAGTCAGAGATAATTTAAGATATCCAAATCTCTCAAACTGAACCTACTGGCATTCTTTTATTCTTCTCTTCTTTGTTTCCTGTATCTCTCTTAGCAAGTGAATTGCCCCAAATCAAGATGGTAAAGACTGCAACTTCTGGAGCATCTCTTGTAAGCCAAAATAAATGTATTTTCTTTGACCCTTGAAGCAACAAGTAAGATAGATATTACAACCGTTATCTTGAAAATGAAAGCATTAAAGCTCAAAGACCTTCAGTGAGTTGCCCAGGGCCACCGAGCTGAGCTAGCGAGTGGGCGGCAGTGGATCTTAACCCATATTTATCTGCGTTCCTTTCATCACAGCCCACGGTTTCCCCCAGCGGACCTTACTGCCTCTTATCCATGTTATTGCAAGAGCTTTCCTGCTTTTAGTCTCATACTTTTCTTTCAACCCAGCCTTCACGTTATTTACAATATAATTTGCCCAATCAAAGCTTTCCTATCTGAAATAAGTTGGGACATCTATTTGATCTGTACTTTCAGAAGAATATGGTGGATGGGAACAGGGTCATAAGGAGTGCAATTACAGAAATCAAGAGAAAGCAGAGACAGTGAATGACATTCGACTAACTGAATTAGGACTCTGCAAAGTTGAAGTGGAGAAGAGATGCGACAGAAGCCAAAAATGTTAGAAGAAAGCGAAGGGAGTGAAGAGATTTGGCAGTGAGTCTGGAAAATGCCATGGAGGTGAAAGGGGTGATGAACGAGGGAAACTTTAAAGGTCTGAAAGGAAGAGCAGCTAATAGGATGTATATAAAACTTCTAGAAAAGTCTACTATTTTGAGACAGTAAGTGTAAAAATCATAAATGACTTCAGGTTAGCTTTGGACACATTTATGGATCATAGTCTTATAAAATACTATTAATGGAAGCCTCTAATATTTGGAATAAACTTTAATTTTTCTGAGGTGAATATCATCAAGGACAATTATTCTTTCTTTTTTAAAGGACACTTTGCAGCTATGGTCAGACATAGCATTACAGGCAGAATGGTTGAGAATCTCACCCTATGGGGAAAGGCAGCGTAGCTCGATTCTCTCTGTGACTCTGCCACTGACTCTACGTGGTCAGTTTACATGTTGTTTCTAAGCCTGAGGTTTAATATCTGCAGAACGAGGGGAATGATAATTTCTGCCTCAGAGAATGGTTATGAAAATGAAAAAAAAATGTGTGTATGGGCTTGGCACAGTGTTTAGGACATGGTAAGCATTTACATGCTTACCATTTGAATGCTTAACAACTGAATAATTGTTTAGTATCTGTGAGCCTTCCCTATGATTTTGAAGTAAGGAAGAAAAACAAGGAAGCAGGTAAGGAAGAAAAAAGAGAGAAAGACAGTAAAGAAGAAATGGAGGAAGGGTGGGAGGAAAGAAGGAAGGAAGGAAGGAAGGAAGGGAGGGAGGGAGAGAGGGAGGGAGGGAGGGAAGGAGGGAGGGGAAATGGAGGGAGGGAAAAGGGATTTTTTTTAAAAACTGGAAATAAGGCAGGAGATTGCAAACAAGAAATTTGTAGTGTAAGGAAAGTAAAATAAACTGAACATCAACATTGCTCAGTAAACATGAAAACTGGATGTGAAAACTTAAATGAATAGAAATGATTGAAACAGAAAGTAACCAAATAATCTGACAGGTTAATGTGTCATTAGGTAACCATTTGCAAGGAAGAAAAGACAATAAAATAAAAAAAAATTGCAGATGTAACTTTTTCTCCAAGATATTCCCAAAGTGGCACTAGGCACTGTTACAGATAAAAGCCTACTGAGCTTGAATTTACACAGCTTAGACATTCCAGCCTAGTGGTCCAATAAGAAAATAGGAAGCCGAGGACCGCAATTAGATATAAAGGTGGCTATGGAAAGAAGCGCCATGCTTGGACTGGCTTAATATTGCTTCACTATTTCATAACATTCTCATGTGTACTTAGTTTAAATAACATATTCGAAACAATGGTAATAAAAAGGAAAGTGAAAATAATATTAATAAATAAAAGAAAAGCAGATATTATGAAGTCAGTTAAACATCAGGCCTGACCTTTTACTATTTGTCCGAAAGCATCCGGAGAGTGAATTTAGCCAATTTTAATGGAAACTTTAACTGCTTCATGCTCAATAAGGCTATAAAGTTGTTCCCTGTGGCAGCTCTGAAAGACAACTGTGGAAAACCAGTTATGCCTGAGACATTGATTTCCAGCCATTTCCTTTGCCTGCCTGAAATTCTTCTTCATGTCATCAATCTCTTGATATACTCTTAAAAAATCATTATCCTCTTCTTCTGACCTGGAGGAATTCTCTTTCTCTTTCAGACTCTGAAAGAGAGCCGTTACTCTTTCGTGTTATATCAGACAATTTGATAACAGCTGAGAACTACAATCTCTGTGAAGGGAGAAAGCACCTTTTCTCCCATCCCCAAATTCTTATCTTAAATTCCATATAGTGAAGTGTTCAAATGATATTTTGTGAATAGTTTTATCACTGGGCATAGTTTTATCAACCAGGCTGGAGGCTGGTGAACTGTGTGGCCTGTGAACTGGATACAGATGGTTGGCGACAGCCCTCTTAGTGTCATTAGTCATCTGAGACTCTTGGCCATTTTTATTTCTTTAAGGGAAGAGTTTGCTCAGATGTGAGAGGTTAGCATCAAAAAATAAAAGGTTGTCTTGATAAGTGTTTTAAGTTTTTCATAGGAAAAGACATTATAAACAGAAAACTTTTTTTTCTTTTCTTTTTTCTTTCTTTCTTTCTTTTTTTTTTTTTTTTTTTGAGACGGAGTCTCACTCTGTCACCAGGCTGGAGTGCAGTGGCGCAATCTCAGCTCACTGCAACCTCTGCTTCCCGGGTTCAAGCGATTCTCCTGCCTCAGCCTCCCGAGTAGCTAGGACCACAGGCACCCGCCACCACTCCCAGTTAAGTTTTGTATTTTTAGTAGAGATGGGATTTCACCAT
This sequence comes from Trachypithecus francoisi, assembly GCF_009764315.1. Classification (NCBI taxonomy): domain Eukaryota; kingdom Metazoa; phylum Chordata; class Mammalia; order Primates; family Cercopithecidae; genus Trachypithecus; species Trachypithecus francoisi. The sequence goes on along the minus strand of NW_022681454.1, from coordinate 171,055,426 downwards.
GTTGGCCAGGATGGTCTCAATCTCTTGACCTGGTATGATCCACCCACCTTGGCCTCCCAAGTGCTGGGATTACAGGCATGAGCCACTGCTCCTGGCCAGAAAACCTTATTTTTATTATACTATTAACCTTTGCTTCATGGTCTAATTTTCATCAGGAAATTCTGTCACTTATATAGAGAGAGCTATTTTGTCATTTATAGAAACAAGTTTAACTCTTTGTCCACATGATGCCAGAGTATCCTATTAAGTAAAATTCAAAATCTAGCAAAGTGCTGTGTGGGAGGAGGAATGTAATAAATTGCAATATGGTTTTCTGTACCTTCTTATTAGAAAATATAAGAAAAATGTATATTCTTTTCCAACAACAAGTTCACATATTAATTAATAATCATTTTAAGGCTGAGCACAGTGACTCACACCTGTAATCCCAGCATTTTGGGTGGCCTAGGTGGGCAAATCACTTGAGTCTAGGTGCTTGAGACCAGCCTGGGCAAAATGGTGAGATGCTATCTCTAAAAAAATACACATATACACACACACACAAAAAATTAGCAGGGCCTGGTGGTGCATGCCTGTAGTCCCAGCTACTCAGGGCCTGAGGTGAGAGGATCATTTGATTCCAGGAGGAGGTTGCAATGAGCCAAAATTGCATCACTGGCTGGGCGTGGGGGCTCACACATGTAATCCCAGCATTTTGGGAGGCCGAGGCAGCCAGATCACCTGAGGTCAGGAGTTCAAGACCAGCCGTTTCTACTAAAAATACAAAAATTAGCTGGATGCAGTGCTGTGCGCCTGTAATCCCAGCTATGCGGGAGGCTGAGGCAGGATAATTGCTTAAACCCAGGGGCAGAGGTTGTGGTGAGCCGAGTTTGCACCACTGCACTCTAACCTGGGCGACAGAGCGAGACTCTGTCTAAAAAAAAAAAAAAAAAAAGGTCTGAAAAGATTTCTTAAAGAATATAAGATTAGGCCGGGCGCGGTGGCTCAAGCCTGTAATCCCAGCACTTTGGGAGGCCGAGACGGGCGGATCACGAGGTCAGGAGATCGAGACCATCCTGGCTAACACGGTGAAACCCCGTCTCTACTAAAAATACAAAAATTAGCCGGGCGAGGTGGCGGGCACCTGTAGTCCCAGCTACTCGGGAGGCTGAGGCAGGAGAATGGCGTGAACCCGGGAGGCGGAGCTTGCAGTGAGCTGAGATCCGGCCACTGCACTCCAGCCTGGGTGACAGAGCAAGACTCCGTCTCAAAAAAAAAAAAAAAAAAAAAAAAAAAAAAAAAGAATATAAGATTTGAGGGAGTTAGAAGAGTCATAGATAAGTGTACTTAGCACATCAAAGAACTTAGGGAAACTTAGAATAAGAAAACAAGGAAGAAGGGGACATAGCATTGAAAACTGGTTCAGATACCATAGAAGACCAATGTTTCTCAACCTTGTTCTTAGTAGAAACACCTAGGAACCTTTAGAAAAAAAAAACACTGACTCCTGGGCCATACTTTTGATGATTCTCATTTAGGTGGTCTGGTTGGGACCTAAGCATATTTTTGTGTGTTTTTTTCTTGTTATTTTTTTGAGACGGAGTCTCTCTCCGTCACCCAGGCTGAAGTGCAGTGGCACAATTTCGGCTCACTGCAACCTCTGCCTCCCGGGTTCAAGTGATTCTTCTGCCTCAGCCTACTGAGTAGCTGGGACTACAGGCATGCACCACCATGCCTGGCTAATTTTTGTATTTTTATTAGAGACGGGGTTTCACCATGTTGGCCAGGCTGGTCTCACACTCCTCACTTTGTGATCTACCTGCCTCGGCCTCCCAAAGTGCTGGGATGACAGGCATGAGCCACCGCACCCAGCCAGCATATGTATTTTTTAAAAGCTACGTGTGTGTGGTGGCTCACACCTGTAATCCTAGCTACTCAGGATGCTGAAAGTGGGAGAACTGCTTAAACCCAGGAGATCGGGACCAGCCTGAGAAATATAGACGCATCTCAAAATATGTATGTATATGTGTGTGTGTATATGTAATGTCCATGTATATGAGTATGTATACATATATGTGTACATATGTAACGTACAGGTATGCACACATATGTATGTATGCATATATGTAATGTACATATATGCATGTAGATGTATATGTGTACATATGTAATGTGCATGTGTATGTATATATGCATGTATATGTGTGTATATATGTAATGTATAGGTATATATGTATGTATATTTAATATATGGATATAGATTAATATGTGGATATGTATGATATGTGTGTGTGTGTGTGTGTATGTATGTGTATGTATAAAAGCTCTCTACATTGTTTTAATTGGCAACCAGGGTTTGAAATCCCCTGCATCAAGGCAGCACTTCTCCAAGTGTGGTGCATCGAAGACTGGGGGTTCCGGAAACATTCTCACGTGGTCTATGACGTCATAACTCTTTTCATAGTAATGCTAGGGCATTGTTTGCCTTTTCCTTGTGTTGATATCTGCAATGCTTCTCTGTGTTGACATTTGGTGCAAAAACAACAATGGGTAAAACTGCTGGTGCCTTAGCACGAATCAAGACAGTGACACCAAATTGTACTAATAGTCATCATTTGTTTTTACAGCTACACACTTGCAGTTAAAAAAAAAGAATCTAGTTTCTCTTAAGAATGCCCTTGATGATGAAGCAGAAAAAGTATTAATTTGATTAAATGTCAACTCTTCACTTTCTGTTCTTTGACAAAATGAGAATTATGCATGAAGTGCATCTGCTGCATACTAAAGTATGTCTGGAGGAAAAACATTTGTGTGATTGAGTTGTGAGCTAAAATGAGTCAATGTTTTCATAAGCACTCTTTTTACTTGAAAGAATGGCTAACACACAAACTATACAGACTTGGATATTTGGCAGAGATTTTAGTGAAAATAAATGATGTAAGCCTGATACCTCAAGGGAATAGCTATCAGTATGTGTTATTGTCAGTAGTAAAATTAGAGCTTTCATGCAAAAATCACATTTTGAAATACATCCACAACTATGAGGTTTAACAGCTTCCCACTACTTAGAGACTTTTCTTATGAGATCAGTAATTATTTTTATATTGTGTAATAAAATCATCAACATTTGTAAGAGCTGCATAATCAGTCAATATTTTCCACATGTATGGATGTACAACATTATGCATGAACAAAAGACCCCATTTGATCATCACAAAACAGAGCAGTGGAATTTAATGCAGCACACGAAAACAAGTTCATTGATATGGTTTCAGTTTCTACATTGCATATTGTTTTAAGAAGTTATCACTTGTCAAGTTTTGGTGTCACATCAAAGAAGGAAATTCAACATTATCTGAGAACGCAATTAAAATATTCTTCTATTTTCCAATTATATAGCTATGTGAGGCATATGCGGAATTTTTCTTTAGGAACTTAAACCAAAAGAAAACATTGCAACATGGAATTCAGAAGCAGAAACAAGAATCCAACACTCTTAAGCCAGCCATTAAAGAGATTTGCATAAATGTAAAACAATATAACGCTTCTTGCTTTTTGTTTTGAAAAAGTAGTTTTTTAATAAAAATATTTTATGTCAACATGTGAAGGGTTTATAAGTAGATATTTTTGTAATGTCTCCATTTTAATTTTAATATAGTGAATAGTGATTGATAGAATTAACACACATCAACATTTTGGTTCTCATTAATTTTCAAAAATGTAAAGGAGTTCTGAGGCCAAAACATTTGAGAACTGCTGTTCTAAACCGAAGGGGCAGGTGGCAAAGCCTGGCTAGATGAGTGCTGCAATGCTGCTGAGTAAACAGACAGAAACCAAGGGAGCCGAAGTAGAATTTAATACAGAAGGCCAAAGGAAGCCAGTAAGGTGTTGACACAGTCAAGCAGAACTGAAAGACCAAAGAGGTGATTTCGACAGTGGAGAAAACTACAGTCGTCCAGCTATGAGACAGACTAGTGTGACCTGAATCAGAGATTTGATTGTGATATGTAGAGAGGAAGATGCAAACAGTCTGACCGCTCTAGGGAAAATTGTTCTGATTTTTACGGCAAGGATTCAGAATTTACTCTGAGACGCTGTCATTGAGTGACTGCTACTGACACATATGTGATGATATCTAAGATGCTGGGAAGAGGCTAGGTCTTCAGGATGAACGTTAGAAAGCAGATCATGCTTTGCTTGGTACTGTCATTGTTCATTGCCCAAAAATTCTTTGTGATAACTTGGCTGACTGCTATCTTTATCGTTATATCAGGTGATGGTTATGTTTGACACACTGAATGAGGATTTTTTTTTTAAACATTTATTCATTTATTTATATTATTGTTATTATTATTTTTTGAGATGGAGTCTCACTCTGTTGCCCAGACTGGAGTGCAGTGGCATGATCTTGGCTCACTGTAACTTCCGCCTCCCAGGTTCAAGCGATTCTCCTGCCTCAGGCTCCTGAGTATCTGGGATTACAGGTGTGCGCCTCCATGCCCAGCTGAGTTTTGTATTTTTAGTAGAAACAGGGTTTCACCATGTTGGCCAGGCTCATCTCAAACTCCTGACATCAGGTGATTCTCCTTCCTCGGCCTCCCAAAGTGCTGGGATTACAGGCATGAGCAACCGTGCCCCGCCTGAATGAGGATCTCCTCATATACCTCCATCATTCTGTTTATCCTCTTGGTCTTGGGTGTGTTATACAATGTGCATTTCCAGGTTTGATATCTGGAAGAGTCGGAGAAACCTGTTGCTATGGTCTGAATATTGGCATCCCCCCTAAATTCACATGTCGGAACCTGATAGTATTAAGTAATGAGGTCTTTTGTGAAACAAGTCATTTTAAAAGGGCTCCAACCTCATGAATGGGAATAATATCCTTATAAAAGGGGCTGAACAGAGCTGCCTTATCCTTCTGCCACGTGAGGATGCAGTAACAAGGTGCCGTCTTGGTAGCAGAGATCAGGCTCTCACCAGACACCAAATCTACTGGAACCTGGATCTCAGACGTCTCAGTCTCCAGAACTGTGAGTAAGAAATGTATTGTCTTTATAAATTGCACAGCCTGGGGTATTTTTATTGTAGCAGTAGGACTAAGTCACCTACCATGAATCTTTTAAGTGGAGCTGAAGCCATGAAAGAAGGACTCTCTTCTCCATTTGGGGTCTAAGGAGCATCAAACCATGCTCAGGGAAAGGTAGAGAATTAATTTTACGAGCGAAAGGTTGTAGAGAACAAGACATTTTCAATCTTGGGGATATGATTGTGTTTGAGAAAGTTAAGATTGTTATTTTATTCTGTGACACTTAAGTCGGTTTGATATAATACATACAAAGGCTGATTGTGGCGTGCTGCGCTTGCTTCAACATGCTTCTTAGGAAGTACCCCTGGAAAGTCAGATTGCCACATTATATTTGCATTATATGTTATGACTGCAGTGTTGTCCTTTGAAACAGATTGGACAGAGTATGCTATTCACAGAAGAGCAATAAGCAGCCAGCTTGATAGAGTTACTGAATTTTAGCTCATGAAGAGAATGCCAAAGTAAGTTATCATAGACTACTCTTGAAAAATAAGAGCCTGTTAAGACCAAGTAGAGTATGAAAAACAGAAAAACCCTCTCTCCTTGACTAAACACTTATTTATTAAGCAGTAGTTTTTACATTCTCCAGGAACAGCTGAAAAGTTCTTCTATAGTCTCAGAACTAAGGCGACATTTGCCTGACCACCAGTTTATAACTTTTCTTCCAATCCTTTGCAGTCATCAGATTCATGTATGGTAGCCATGTATATGGTTGTGGATCGTTGAACTTGTGCAGGTTGTCATTTGTGGCCACTAGAAAAGGACATGTGCTCTACTTCTTGAGGGATGAATACAAAAAGTCTTTTAAAAATGTTACTTAATGTTGTACATTTCCTAATATCAGGTTCATTCTGTGATGCTATTTAAGAAAAAATAATTTCAAATCAGCCTCAGCAATAATGCATCCCTGAAATTATGTTGGAGGTATATCAAGATCAATGAGGTCAAAACAGTCAATGAATCAATTTTCTGAGAAGTGCAATGCTGAAGACAGTATCAGGGACCATGAAGCGATTGACACTTCAACTTTGTAATATACTATGATGTTTAAGTAATTTATCAGTGATCTCAAAGATTTAAAATAATATTACTTATGGTGGAATAATAAAATTGTATGAGATCATAAAAACATTTGCATTCCCAAATTATTTATTGTAAGATTTCTTTCTGATTAATGAAGACTTCTTTACATCATTAAAAGCACTGTTAATTGACTGCCACTGAAGAAGGACTTCTCTGGAGGAGGCACACTAATAAGATTTAACTTGCTCAATGCAGGTGGGTAGATTGTGGCAGAGGAAGCTAATGGAAGTTCTCTTCTGATTGCTTCTGTTTCTTTAGTGACATAGGAAATAGATAATTGAAAGTGAGGATATGGAAGACTTTTAGAGGTTTGATGCTTTAGGACAAAAGAGAAGATTGGAAAGAACATCAGAGAGACTCAGAGAATGAATTGAGGTAATAGATCATGATTGCTAGAAGGCATTAAGAACCCCCTTGATATTCGTAACTATAGATTTAAAATAAATCTATAGTTTTATTTTAATATTTTAAAACTATAGTTTTATCTATAGGTGCAGTGGCTCATGCCTGTAATCCCAGTGTTTTGGGAGGATGTGCTGGGAGGCTCACTTAAAGCTAGGAGTTTGAGAGTAGCCTGGGAAAAACTGACAGGAAAAACCCTCCCTGTCTCTACACGCTGCCACTGGGAGCCAGGGACAAGTGGGAGACCTCCCAGAGCCTCCTGCCCTGGGGACTGCCACAATGAGGCCAGGCTGAGTCACCTGTTTGCAGGGGAGCAGCCCAGTCAGGCATGGAGGGGCAGACAGAGAGGGGACCAGTGAGGACCTGGAGCCCCCACCCCAGACTGTGAGGAAGTGGGGCTGGGGCTGCTGCATGCTCCATGGAGTGGGCAGGAGTCCCGCCCTCCCAGGCACAGGACCTAGGCATCTCTGTACTCTGCACCCTCCGGGCCCAGGAAAGCCCTCTCTGTTTCTACTGCCTGACCTCTTCCCACTCCAGGAGCCCACTCTGATATTAAAGTGTGGTTGGGGCCAAGCCCAGGTGCTGTGACAGCCTGGTCAGGTTTGCACACACTCAGGGCAGTGCTAACACACCAGGCCCTTGCTGCCTCAGCTCCCTCTGGACTTTGGGCACCAATGAGCACTGGGCAGGGGACACTGAGGTTGGCTGAGGGCAGCTTGGCACTGGTCTGCAGGTGCCCCTTGCTGTGAACAGCTGGGCATCATGGATGGTGGCAGGAAGCAGATAGGCTTGTGGGCAGAAGGGTTCGGGTCCAGGGTGAGGCCCCACCTTCAGGTCAGGGAGGGCCTGAAGGCTGGGGGCTGGGTTTCCAGTCCCATGGACTGGAGTGGGAACTTGTGGTGCCTTTTCCAGGCACACCCGTGGCCATCCATGGACCAATTGGTGTGCACTTCCTCCTCTCTGAGGCCCATAAAAGCCCTGGGCTCAGCCAGAGCTGGACAGATGATGGGACAACCAGCTGTAGAGAGGAGCTACCCTCTCTGCTGGGAGCTGAACACTTGTTGGAACACCCTGGCTGTGGAAAGGAGCTTTCTTCTTTGAGTCTCTTCTGAGCTGATCTGTGTCTCAGTAAAGCTTCTCTTCAGCTTGCTCATCCTTCATTTGTCTGCATACCTCATTCTTCCTGGTCTCAGGACAATAACTCAGGACCTGTCGAATGCTGAGGCTAAAAGAGCTGTAGCACAAACAGGGCTGAAATATATCTCTTGCTCACCATGTTGCAGGGGAACAGAAGGAGAGAAGAGCTATGGCCCTCTGAGGACCCCAGACCTGGGAGTTCCACAAGTCAGGCTATGACTCCCACTTTGGGGCCCTGCAGTTCCCTGCATCTCCAAGCTTCCAGGCACCACCATGTTCCTCAGTGCCTGGATAAGTGGGAGACCTCCCAGAAAACTGTGAAAGCTGCTTCCAGTGCACCTTGTCCAGCCTCAGCCTTGCAGAGAGCAGGTGCCCATACTGGCACCTGGAGCTGCCCACTCTGCTGCAGCAGCTGGCATGTGTGATTCTGTACAGTGGTTGGACCCCATGCTTGCTTACACACCCCTTGCCACTCTCCTGACTTGCCCTTGGCTGGCATGGAATCCAGGTCAGTAGCATGAGCTGAGCACATCCTGCCAGACCAAGTGGGTGTAATGAACCCAGTGGGCCAGAGCGAAACTGTCCATAGAGGTTTCCAGCTGGAAAAGTGACGCTCCAAGGATCCTGTAACACTGACACATGAGAGATGGATTTTATTGGGTTACGATTTAGCCAAGCAAACATGATGATTAGCACTGACCAGGAACTTCAGTTGAACATGAAGACTCAGTATGGAAAAAGGTGTGAGCAAGGGTGAAAAGGTAGTAGGTTCAATAAATGTTTGGTCTTGGTCAATCAGAAACATTGCTGGGATTGAGGAACTAGAGAGAATAATCTGGATGGACAGGGAGAATTGGAACTTTTCTCAACCTGCTGTTTGTCTTTAGGCTTTCTTAAGATATACTTTGATATATATATATATGTATAATGTAAACTAATTCTCCTTTTTTGTTTTGGTTATTTATCAAGATTAGAAAGATCTTTCCATGCCAAGTGTGTACTTGATTTGGCATATTTTTAAAATTGAGTTTAATAAAAATTTAATTGAGTTTATTAATTTAAATATTGAATTTGATTTCTTTTTTTTCAATATTCAAAAACTTTGATTGATCAAGATGTTAGTTTGGTATGAGTGAAGTAGGGATTCAGCGTTTTTCTACCCAAATAGATAATTCCCTGTTAATTAGCATTTTTTTCCATTCAAAGATATGCTACCTGTTTAGAGAGTTGTTTCTTCCAGGTTAATTATAGAATTATTTTATTAAATTCTTTTCTCCAGAAAGTCTTTAGGTTTTTTATTGTATTGCATGGACATTCTAGACTAATTCAGAAAGGATTGACACATTTACAATTTGGAGACTTCTTTTCTAAAATGTTGGTATATCTACGTCTATGTTTAATCAAATTTACATTTTTTTCTTCAGTTTCATTTTACAACTTTATTCACAAGTACTTGGAAATAAAGTTTGCTAAGGTAACTGTGGCTGCTTTTGTCCACATAATTAAAGGTCAGGCCACTTTTCTCTTTTTCTCAATATATATGTCATTTTATTCTTTTGTCTAATACAATGGCTAGATCTCCCAGGACAATATATCGGCCAATATTCAAATTAAGGCATGATTTATAATTTTTATCTCCTTATAAAATTGCATTTATATTGGCCATTTTTATTATTGGTTTTGAAAGGCATATATTCACCTCTCCACAATCACACAGGATTGAATTACAAACCAGATTTGCACAAAACACAAGTCTTACCCAGAACCAATATTTCCCAATGACAAGTTAAGCATGCAAGAAGGAAGCAGTAGCCACCTACTCCCTGGGGATGCCTGATAAGCTCCAGTACCATCAAGTGCAGCTCCCTTTACCATGCCAGAATGGGTCTGGGTTTAGAGTGGTGAACACTAATGATGTGTGCAGAAGTTAACATTGAGGGGCCACTCAGTTTTGGAGTTTCTCAGTTTTTATATCCTCCTAGTCTCATAGCTAAAGGAATGTGAATAACTTCCTTTTTCTGTTAGCTGCATCCCTCATATTTATAAATTGCAATTTTATTTACAATAGGCAATATATACAGACTAGCTATGTCTGGCTAAAATCATTTTATAAAGTAATTGGCCCACGGAAGTCCCTAAAAGACTCATTTACACACACACACACACACACACACACACACGCTTTTTATTTATATTTATGTATTAATGTAATAGAGGACATAATGAAATAAAAGACCTCACTTATGATACAATAGAAATTCCTATCTAGGAAAGCAATTTAAAAATATGTATAGCTAGGCAATAGGTAGAGCCTGGAAGACTAAAGGTGAATGAAATGTACATAAGTACTATACTCTAGTTGATAAAATTGTTTCCCAAGACTGTGTGTTATTGATTTTGATACTGCTATATGTATACACTGGAATTGAATAATTAATTAAGTTGATGTAAGACCATTGAAATGAGGGTTTATCAGTGTTGAAATGAGGGTTTACAGATAAGCAACAGGAGGAAGCTAGAAAAATCTATGTGGCAATGGATTTCAACTGCAGACATCAGTATAAACTCATTTTGAGCTCAATATAGTTGTAGAAACAAATACAGAAATATTTATAAGCATGTGTGTACCTGAGTTGGTATATGCATATAGTTTCTTGTTCTGTCTGCTGACAGAGACTAGACTCAATTACACCTCAAAAGGGTGCCAAAACCAAGGGTCTAATCTTAGTTTCTAATACGATCTCCAAATAAAAGGAAACAGCCTTTTAACCTTGGATAAAAGGCTAATTCTAGGACTGGGACAGAAAAGATAAACCTGAAGCATCTTGTAGTGCCATAAAGTAGGAAGCTATTCAAACAAAAACAAAAACAGAGAACCCCTCACAATGGTGAGAATATATCAAAGGGATAAAGGCACTGAGGGAACGTTTTCCCAGTAGCCTAAACGAGAACAATTGGGTAACAACTAAATAACACAAAGTATAAGGTAAATATTCATGATTCCATACTGATATAAATACATGAGTGAATAAAGAAATACCTGGGGGCAAAGTGACAAATCTCCCATCCAGATTTTCAAATTACTAATGTAAAGATTTCACCCTCAAAGAGGTGGAGTGTAACTCCATACTTCTCAAGTGTGGGCTGTGCACAGTGACTTCTTTCCAGAGAGTGCAGGATGGAAAGGGGGAAAACTGGAATTTTACAGAGGAGAAACCTGCCAAATATCATCTCAGACAGGTAATCAAGGTCAACATCAACAGTGATTAGTCAGGTTGATAGAATAAACCCTTGATATAAACTCATGAAAATACCATTTTACCTCTACCATCTTCCTCTCCAAAACACGCAATCCCTGTCTCAATCACGAGAAAACCATCAGACAAATCTCAATTTAGGGGCATTCTACAAAATAACTGACCAGTAATGCTCAAACATATCAGATCATTAAAAGAAATGAAAGTCCAAGAAACTGTCGCAGCCAATAGGAACCTAAGGAAACATGATGACTAAATGTAGTGTGGTTCCTAAAGGGCATTCTGGAACATTTAATGAACTTCAGATAAAAACTGTGGAAATCTATAATAAAGTCTGGGCTTTAATTGGTAATAATGTGTCAATATTGGTTCATTAATTGTAACAAAAATGTACCACACTGATGGAAGATATTACTAATAGGGGAATCTGGATGGAGAGTTTATGGGGGACTACCTATATTATCTTTATAATTTTTCTATAAATCTAATACTTCTCAAAACTATAATTTATTAAACAACTCAAAGCAAGACAAAAATATGGATCCCTGATCAGTGTGAAGATATTTTTAGGTGCTGAGGTTCCTAACAATCTGAAATAAATGCAAAAGCATAAATGCATACCATGTTTTCTTAGAGGAATATTTAACAGATTAGCTTTTTCTCTAAGTGATGTCACATATTTAATATACTCCATTATAAGAACAACATATTTTTAAGAAATAACCCATTGAATCCTAAGTTTTTATGGAAAAATAAAATTATATCAATGTTAAAATAATTAACATTTTGTACTAAACCATGAGTAAACATTAAGATTATAGGTACAGAACAGAAACTCTAGAAATATTTCAGAATATATGGGTATTTAGTATGTGCTAACAGTGGCATTTTTAATTGGGGGAAAAGATGGACAATTTAATAAATGATGTTCATCAAAGGTCATCCTATCAGTTGAGTTACATATGAATAGAGTCTAAATTAATAAAGCATTGATATTAGTAATAAAACCATATTAGTATAAATAGCCTCAGAAGCCAAGACTTTTCTAAATTTGACACAGAAAATAAAAGTATTATATTTAAATACATTAAAGATTCTTGCATGTGCAAAATAATTCTATGCCATAATAGAAGACAAATACAAAATTGTAGAAAAATATTTCCAACCCATGACAACACTATAGGCAAAGTAAGCTCCCCCAAAAATACCCTTAAAGCAAAAGAAAATGCCAAAAAAACCCCAAATGTAGAAAAAGGATATATAAACTTACCTAAAATAAAATAAAAATTTAAACATATGAGTGATAAGTGACAGGAGCAGTCAAATGACTAGGCAGATAGGGTCAGGTCCCTGGTGAAATCCCACCTTCAAGCCAAAACCAGCGTGAAGGCTGAAAGACTGGACTGCTGGTTCTGGATAAAAAAACATGACCCAGAATGAGAACTTCTGTTCCTGTTTGCCTGCCTTTTCCTGATTGGTTCTTTTTGCATAATGCTTTTTAACCAATGGAATGTTGTGTTTTCCAATAGTACCTATGGCCTGCCCCTCCCCCATCTGTGCCTATAAAAATCCCAGACTCAGTCACACTGGGGGAGATGACCCAACCTCAGGTGAGAGACTACTTTCCTGTCCCCTCTCCACTAAGAGTTGTTTTGTCATTTAATAAAATTATCTGCCCTCATCACTCTTCAGTTGTCAGCATGACCTCATTCTTCTTGGATGTGGGACAAAAGCTCAGGACCCAGCAAACATGGGTACCTAGAAAGGCTGTAACACTGTGGCCCTCTGCCCTTGCCAGAGGAGGGCAGCTGCTCCATGCAACGGAAGCAGTGGTGGGGCCGAGGTAGTCCCGCAGCCTTGGGCTAGAGCAGGGCAAGGGGCTGACTGAGCTGCTAACACACCATCTCCATTGGGCTGTGGGGAGGAAAACTAAAAGAGCTAATTAGCACACTGTAACACCCCCTCTGGGGCTTCGGGGTCACAGGCATCCCTGCCTGAGTGGGTCACCACATTCCCCTCGGGGTGACACCTCGTTTGGCCGTGGGCTGCACATGGAGCCTGCTCCTATGTTGATGTTCAGAGCAGTTGGCCAGACCTGCACTTGCTCACTCACGTGCTGCCTCTTACCACAGTCACAGTGGCTGTGGGATTCGTGCCAGAGGCTTGCCCTCAGGTGCAGCTAGGTGCTCTGAGTAGATGGGGTGGTCTTCTCATGCAAGCCCAGCAAAGGGACTGAGAAAAATTCCCGCATCATGAGAAAAGGAAAGCTAGGAAAGACAGTCAATAAAATAAAAAACAGAAACATTAGGAGATTAATTCATTCCAGAAGAAAGAAAAATAATAGTACACTGAAACTTACATTAAAATAAGTATGTTTAGGAGTCTCAGTGAAGGATACAAGGAAGAATAAATCATGAAACATAGCAAACATATGTTAAATAGCAATGGTTAGGGAAAAGAAACAGATAACATTTTTGAAAAGAAAAGCAGACAAAATCTAAATATATGTGATAACCTTGGGACTAGACAAAATTAAAAAGAGACTAAATGAATTAAAATATTAATTTAAAAGGAATTCACCTCCCATGCAGGACATAAGGATATTAAAAATATAAAACAGAACATTAACTGAAGGAAGGAATTAAGTAAGGAAGCTGAATGAAAATAAATCCACATCTTTTCACTGTGCAGGCAAAATTTATAACATAAAAGACAAGAGAGAAAAATCTTCAAAGTTACCCCAAGTACTGAGAGATGGTATCTGCAGACTTAGACTCTAGGAAATGACTGTGGGTCCAGGAATATGGCATGACAAAGCTAATCCTCTAGGCTCATAGAGTGGGCATCAAACACACATGCATTGCCAGGCAGGTGACATAAATGTGAGAAGTAAAATGAGTGTGAGCTAGAAAGATGTTTAAGGACAATGAATGTTCTCTCAGTGTTGGAGGCACAACAAGGAATAGTTAGGGCTGGGGCAAAAGTGATCAAGGACCTCATAAAAAGAGGGAGCCCATGGGGGATTGTGGATCCATCTCTGATTTTCAAAGACAATCCATACATCTAGGCTTTTAAAGGGACATCTTCCAGTTATAAATATTGACAAATAATTTAAAGTATGGCTCAGTACAAAACCAGGCAGACCAAAAAGCATGTGGTGAGGGCTGGATTTGCTACTGCTCACTTCAGAGAAATGTGCACAATTAATTGAATCTTTACAGCCCTGAACATGCTTGACGTGACTGTAACGGTTTCTTTGACCTATTTTTTCCTTTGTCAATAGCAAGCTATTTAAGTCAATATCAAAAGAAATATAAAATGCAGTTTGTATTGTGAGACTCTAGCAAGACTTCGTATAAGAAGGAGGCCATGTACAGAGATAGGATTGTTGCCTTTTCCCTCTGTAGTTGAAAACTGTGCCTGATATTGTTAGATTGGGTACAACTAAATCTACACATTCCAAAACACTTTCATTATAGACTCATGCAAAATTATGTTTGGCTTTATCGTTTTCTTTTCAACTAAATAAAATGACCAGGTCAGCTACATCTTTCAATAATAAGTATAAACTATCAATGAATTTTGAAATGGTGTGTGATTTCTGGTGATATAGTACTTTTCCATTAAAGAAAGTTGATTAGAAACCACAAAAATATTAATGCATTGAAAATTACATATAATTTAATAACATCTTTTTGGTGAAAAAAATCATTTTAAAATGCTCATTTTACTACTTTATTTTGTTCACGTTTTGTTTCTTAGGGCAATAGTCCACACATAGGTATCATTTAATGACAAACTTAAGCATCATAACATAACAATTACAATAACAGAACGTTACTAAATCTATGTTTCTTCTAATGACTAGAAGTGATTCACTTAGCAACCAGTTCTCATTTTTCCTAGTCTTTTTATGTATGATGTTATACAAAGTTGTGTTATTTACATAATGGAACATGGTAAAAGGTTATTTTGATGATATTTTTTGTGACAGAAGGAAGAGGATGAATCCACCTTCCTCAGTTACAAGTGCTCTGGTTTTACTTGGCCTAAAGAGACCTTCTTTTTGTTAAATATTTTACTAGAAATAGTTCAGGTTTTCAGCTAATAGAAATGTCTCAAGCATTACGCTGCTGTAATCAATCACTTAAATTGCCAGGTTATATTTTACAGCTCCCGTTGCTTGAATATTTATTGTAAAGCACCAAGTACAATAATTTACATTTTTATAATCAATGAGGAGATCTGGAAAAATAAGTCTATTTGGTAAGGCAGGAGTGATTGCAATCTGTTCTTAAAATTTTGTCTAAGCCCTTATGTATTCTTCTGTTTCTCATGAACACACTCTAATTAGAAGATCAGAAGAAGTATACTTGTTGAAAGCTGACCTTCAGACACCTTAATGGTGAGGTGAGCCTCCAGGAGTAAGATGCCATTTGGGTTATATTATGCATGCCTTTATTTCCAAAGCACAGCTCTCTTTTTGGTGCATTTTTCTATAATTTTTAAAATATTTCGCAGTCTTGACTCATTGCCTCTTTCATGAGTGCAATTAATCCTGATTTTGGATCTCCCAGTGAATCCCATGGATTCTCACCAGAATATCTAATGATTATGTTGGTCTCAAACCTATTTCAAGGCAGATACCTTTTTTAGTTCCTAGTTTGAATCTGTTGTCTTCCTAAACTTTGTCAATTTATTCTTCATTTTTTAAAGAATATCATTTACCTTCCAGTTACGCCTGATCAGGATTTGGTTTTGCTCTTTTTTCCTTCAGATTTTCTCATTTTATTTTGCTCCCAAGGCCAAAACTAGTTAAGTTATCCTTGACTTGAACTTGCCATTTCCCCTCTTCATGTCATCCACTCCTGAACATTTCTAATATATCCCCTACCAGAATCTTGCCTATGCTGAGATTCTTATTTATATCTTAATCATTTTCTATATCAAATCCTACCTCTACCTCATTTATAGCCTTCTTAAATCTTTAATCTGCGAGTTTCAGAAGATCTGGAATTCTGATGCTATACTATGTTACCTCTCCATTTTTCAAAGCTCTGTATTCCTGACCTTCCTATAATCTTCGATGGCTTCTTCATCCATTTTTTTTTTTTTAACTCTCAGTTACTGGGTTACTTGCTTTACTATTGATACGCTTTAACTTTCTCTTACCCTTCTCTTGAAATAGTTTCATTAAAAATTACAATGTAAAGTACCTAATTTCCATTGTGTGTCTATGAAGCTGATTTGCACAGTATTATTCGACATGATGCCAGTTGAACCCCGGGGCATGTGCCAGAACA
Organism: Trachypithecus francoisi; assembly: GCF_009764315.1. Taxonomy (NCBI): domain Eukaryota; kingdom Metazoa; phylum Chordata; class Mammalia; order Primates; family Cercopithecidae; genus Trachypithecus; species Trachypithecus francoisi. Next base: position 171,039,179 of record NW_022681454.1, on the reverse strand, counting down.
TCTTAGGAGCTGAATATAAAACGTTAGGCTGCAGATAGGGTACCAGTGTGTTTACTGAATTGATTCCTCAATGCTGTTACTACGAACATAGATGAGTATTTCATGCTATAATAAAGGGATGACTATAAATTTGGACAAGATATAACAGTTCTTATATGTTGGATTCTCTGTCTTTGCTTTTTGAAGTTTCCTGCATTTTTCTGTGTTTTCTAGCTTTTATCAGCATGGATACCAATAAGCAACCTCTCAACTTACCTCTGATTTCTGCTTTTATTTTCTGAAAGTCTTGAAAACCAATCAGTTTTATGAAAATAATGTACAAAGAACAAATTAGCAGAATCTGATCCTCATCTTTAAGATGGTAGGAGTTCATCCCCAAAATAAGTTATAGAAATGGAGTGCCTGGATTTGGGGATTTATATTTTATCTTGTCAAAAGCATGTTTTATTTCCTGCACAGTATTCTGCTTACATGAGACTGTCGGATACCTGGGTTCATATTCAAATAATGTTTAATAGACATTTTTAAAGCTGTTATTGAGGATCTCAAAGTATGTGACAATTTTATTCAACCTCTAAAGTGCAGATAACATGGCCACTCATTGAAATAAAGAGACTTTCTTCATGATATGATGTTACATTTCAGAAAGTTATTTTTTAAAATTAAAACATACAGAGGTATTTGTAGTTCTGTTTTTCTATTTCTGGTAAAGTCATTTAGGTTATGTGTCAAGAAATTATAGTTCTTGGGCTGGGTTTGGTGGCTCACACCTGTAGTCGCAGGCTGAGCGGGAGGTTCATGAGGGCAAGAGATTGAGACCAGTCTGGCCAACATGGTGAAAACCCATCTCTACTAAAAATACAAAAATTAGCTGGGTGTGGTGGCACACGCCTGTAGTCCCAGCTACTAGGGAATCCGAGGCAGGAGAATGGCTTGAACCCGGGAGGCTGAGGTTGCAGTGAGCCAAGATCACGCCACTGCACTCCAGCCTGGGCAACAGAGCGAGATTCCACCTCAAAAAAAAAAAAAACAAAAACCAAAAACCAAAAACCCCCCAAAAAAAACAAAAACAAAAAAGAGATTATAATTTTTGTAGTGAAATAAAACAAAAATGTTTTGTATACCTTTAACTGTGTAAATGTTCACCTCTCTTGAAAGCAATTAGATGTAGCCCTGAAGACGGAGCACAGTGCTGCACCTGCCTGTATGAATGGAAGAGATATCAGAAATGCTGGAAAACTAGGACTCCAGAGCCAAAAAATAATTTAACAGCATACAAGAGATGTAAGGCTGGTGCAATCCATATTCACAGACTAAAAGAATTTCAGGCCGGGCACGGTGGCTCCCAGCACTTTGGGAGGCTGAGGTGAGCGGATCACAAGGTCAAGAGATTGAGATTTTCCTGGCCAACATGGTGAAACCCTGTCTCTACTAAAAATACAAAAATTAGCTGGGCATGGTGGCGCACACCTGTAGTCCCAGCTATTCAGGAGTCTGAGGCAGGAGAATCACTTGAACTGGGAGGCGGAGGTTGCAGTGAGCCGAGATCATGCCACTGCACTCCAGCCTGGCAACAGAGCAAGACTTCATCTTAAAAAACAAACAAACAAACAAACAAACAAAACAACAATAAAGAATTCCAATTACTAATTAATATTTACCATATTTACCACGAGATCCTCTGTATGCTCGTGTTGTTTGGGAAAAATAATTTTTTAGGTACTGCCTCGCTATGCCACGCTGTTTCTAGAGGAGCCATAGGGAAGTCTGTGGCATTTCGTTTCTGGGATTACCAAGAGGAAACTTTTCACCATTCATCCACAAGAGGAGGCTCTGGAAAGTCAGATACACAGACAAACACGACATACCTCATTGCTCTGTTGACCTCCCCAAAAAACAAACGTAGTGAGCCTACTGGCCTCAACTTTGTCACGCTAGAAAGTGAGCCTCTCTCTGTCTCTGAAGGCTCATCGCCATGGCTGGGAAAGCTGCAGTGTGCTGGAAGCCACCACTGACCCCACCTCACCCTGGAAAAGGTGAGCCTGATGCAAGCAGTTGGTTATGAACTGAGTTGTGCATATGTGCTTTTCTTAACGTGGGGCATTGCATAGTCCAAATCTTTTCATTGTTATTATCTTTACAAACTGTGCTTCTGCCTGTTCTGCTCCTCTAATATATTGAAGATGTTGGCGTAACTTGTATTCCAGACCTCTGATGAAAAATTCACACAAAGGTCTCCTACTCTTTGTTAGAAGTTATAAATGAATGAATCTCTGCCATCACCTCTCTGAGATGAAGGAATAGACAGTAGGAAAGGCAAAGAAAAGCATAGTTGGTGCTCCCCATAAGTTATTTGTCAGGCATGGTTAGTACTGGGGAGGGCAGGAAAGTCACCCTAGGAGTTTTGGGATAAAGTTGCCCTCAGAATAAAATCAAGAAGATTCAAAACGTAATAGATGAGATTAGTTATCTGTGGAAAGGACATACCCTAAGGAATAGACAAAAAGATTATGTGGAGAAATTCAGAAACACCCCGAGGAATTTGACAACAGCAGAAGCTTGATTGTACCCACATATTTCTAGCAACAATCTAATCACAGTAAATGGATGAAGCTGTAACACAATCAAGCAGTAACTTAATCAGTTATAGTGAATAGATTAAGTACTCTAATCACAATCAATTGCATTGTAACCCACCTGAAGAAAAAAAGTTCTAATGAAGGGTTGGGGGGTGGGTGTCTATAAGGAAATGGGGAACCTGAGAAGCCGGAATCTGTGTGTGACTTCAGCTCCCTCCGGTGTAAGATGTGTGGCCACTGTGTTCCACTTCGCAGGCTGGTAGAACCAAGGGCTGTTTCCATAGTAATTTGGATTTCAAAAGCTTTATTCGTGTGTCCATTTGCCTACAGGGAGAGAATGCCTTTACCAGCAAAGCAGCAAAATGCCAAGGACTGTATTTTTAGAAATATAATAACAGGCAAAGAGCAGTTAGGAAAAGTAATAAAGGAATAGGATACATTTATGGAATGCCAGTTACACTCAAGCCACTGGCCTAGGCACAGGGGATTCCGTGTTGAAGAAGAGAAAATCCATGATCTTATAGAGCATTCATTTAAAAAAGAAAGAGATATTCAACAAGATTTACATGATTTCATTACAATTGTGATTATTTCTAGGAAGAACATATACAGGATTTATCTAAACTGAGAAAAATCACAGGGGCTCCCCAGCTCACCTGAGGTTTAGAGAAAGCTTTTCTGAGGATTCTTTTGTTTGATGTATTAGTATCTTATCGAAGGGAAAAGAGAAAGAATGAGGGAATAAATACAGTTAGTTAAGGGAGTAAAATTAGGCTAACATTGTGAATAAAGTGGGTGACAATAAGTAGCTCAAAAGTGATCTGTGACAAAACAATTATTTGCATAGAGAGCATTTTGAAGGACTATTGCTCATGTTTAAGAGTGGCATCAAGAGAGGCTTACATAGTCATCCACATTCCAGAAATGATGTACTATTTAGAAATGAACTACTTCCGATCTTTTTTGAACCGATAACAGCTTTGAAGCTTTTCACCACTGGAGTTGACCATGGATCAAAACTATCTATGTTCATTCCTGAAACAAAATGAGTGTGCTAGAAATGTGCTATGGTTACAGCCCCACTGGAAAGCACTGGACAATCAACTATAGCAGATAAGACCAATTTGAGGACGCAAGACCATACGGCATGGAGGTAGAATGATTGCAATGTGATGCTGAAATAGGGCATTCTCTTGTCATTTCCTATCTGAGGCAGAGAAGGGTTATTGAAAAGTTTTAGATCAACCATGCACATGCTCTAAGTGGGCCTCAAGGGCACTCAGGCAGAAGCTGCCTTACCCAGGAATGCGTTAGGAGTTGGAGAGCCAGGACATAAAATGTGAAGTGCTGAAACACTGCAGTGTGTGAGATATAAGCAAAGCGCCAGCATATGTCCGCCCCACAGTCACAGATCCTAACAGCAAGGGAACAGGAGCCGAGGAAGCAGTGGATAGGTGAAAGAAAAAATGTACCTCCTTGAGAAAATACAAATAAAATGTTTTGGGAAGAAGCACTCATAGATTGTAAAGAAAGTCAATTAATTGACTGTTGCCAGGATTATAATGCATTATGCATTTGTTCTTTAAGTGTGTTTCCCTGAAGCTTTTATCAAGAAATTATTTGTTTGGGAGGTATTCACTACATGTTATGGGGGTTATTAAATCTTGCCTTTTTGAAGATTATAGTTTACATAAGCAAGATTTTTGGTGTGAAAGCAATTCAACAGATAGAAAATCAGCATCAACAAAAGAGATATAAAAGAAGGAAGAAAGGAAGGAAGCAGGGGAAAAGAGGAAAGGAGGGAGGGAAAAACAGTAAGGATGAGAAAAGGAAACTCAGAGGTCTTGTGCACAAACAGCAGTGTTACATTTTTCCCCTGGATCGCTAGCTTCTCTATCTTCTCTTCTCTAGCTTAACTTCAGTGAAACTTTTTTTTCTTGTTAGTTTCCAGCCCCTGTGAATTGCTCAATTGACCTTCAAGACAGGGTGCTGCACACTCCGAGATGAGTACAGTTTGTTGTGTATTCTTCTAAAAGTCTATCGGGGAGGTTTAATCAAGCAATTTTCATGGGAATTTACATGTATAAAAGAATACCTCATTTTAAACAATTGTAAACTAACCACTGACCTAAAAGAGAGAGAGAGGGCAGAAAGAAAAGCAGATTTAAAAGTGATGGACTGGGAAACACAGCAGAAGGTGGTCTTTTCAGTGCTGCTTTTAAAAGACAAGAAGCTGAAAACAACTGGAGGTAATCTGAAAAGAGATTGGGGATGATTATACTATTTAATTATGCAAATGGTGAATGCGGAAACATTTTTAGAAACGTATTTTAGATTTGGAAAGGGATTTTAGAGATCTTCTAATGCGACCTTCTTGTCTCGTGGCTGAAGATTCTGAGGTCCAAGAGAAGTTCTGTAACATGGCAGAGTTTCATATATTTGTTAGCAATCATATTTGTTATTATTAATGATTTAGTGGCAGAGCTGAAATGAGAAATCAGGTTGCCTGACTCCCACTGCACTCACTGTTCTTTTTTCAACCTCACATTTCAATTCCATTTTAAATGAATTAACCCACGTATTACGACACATTTCAAAAAAGAAGTCTCCCATGTCTGTTCTAATATAGTGTATTAAAATCTGGTATAAAACACATGCAAATATTGTTTCCTCTAGGACAGGGGTCCTCACATTTGAGAATGCACAAGGATTACCAGGAGAGGTTTGTTTTTCTAAAGACCACCAGAGCGGGCACAAAAGAACCAGCGAGTAGGCAAGGGTAGGAGCAAAACTGCAAATTTATTTTTGGTCACTTAAGGTGTGGGGGAGAGGTCTGTTGGCCTCAGGCAAAGGAGGCCGACAGAGTCCCCCCCACCCCCTCCCCCATAGAGCTCTCAGGCGGGGTTCCTGACACAGTCCCGACATCCGGACAGGAGTGAGGCTGGGAAGTCCGCGCGTGGCGTCCCTCCGGAGCGGCTTTTCTAGGAGTGGGAGGGCAATAGGCGGGGCACGGGCATGTCGGGGGCGTTCCGCAGGTGCGACCAGGTAAAGCTTAGTCTCTTCAGATTGACATCACCTGGCGCATGCCTGGTTGGTCTGCACCTTCCCGGGCACCGGCTGCATTTTCGTGCGCCCGGGAAAAGTTGGTGGTGAAGAACCCAGAAGTGCACCATCCTGCCTCCGTTCGTCCAAACAGTCCAACCTTTTATTGATAATAGTGATAAAGGGGCGCCGTGGTCTGTCTGGCTACTTCCTGCTGTTAAGGGGCGTCATTAAGGTCGGGGCCCATGGTTGGCATTTGGACGTAATGGATGAAGAATAAAATAAGGCACAGTATTAGTATAGGAATGAGGAATGGAAGCATTTGTTGGAATATAGGCAAAACCCAGAAGGATGGTCCTGACAAGGTTGGGGAGTATCAGATAGTTAAGAAAATTTAGTAAGTTTGAGGTGAGTGGGGGAAAGCCAAACTGATTTCCACTGATTGCTTTCGGTAGGGGCCCTTTTAGCTGGGAATGAGGAACGAGTGTGCAAAGTAGTTGTTGGCCAGGCAGCAATTAAGGAGTGGAGTTTTTCGTGGAGTGGATGGCTTTCCGCTTACTCCTACTACAGAGATATTGGATGGAAGGCTAGGTCCAGAGAAGGACGGCAAAACAGAATAGGTAGCCTCGCTGTAGATTAAAAAAATTAATTGTCTTACCCTCTACCAGGAGAGTTACCCGCGGCTCGGCGAGGGTGATGGGGGGTCCCCGAGTCTCGGCACCTTCAGTTGTCATCGTCCAGATGTAGGAGCTGGAAGGAGCTCCCAGGATCCTGGGAAAGGGGGTCACGTGGAGATGTAGCATCTGTTCTCAGGGTGGGGCAATCAGACTTCCAGTGTCCTCCCTGCTGGCAAGCAGGGTAGGGGGTTGCTGGTGGACGAGGGTTAGGACATTCACTGGCCCAATGTCCTGACGCCTTGCACTTATAGCAAGGCTGCGTTGGGGCTCGGGGACCTTGCGGACACCTATTGGCATAGTGTCCTGCCTTGCCGCACTTATAGCAGGCTCCTTTTGTAGCCTTGGAGTCTGTGGGCTGTGTGCTCTCTGGCCTGGGGTTACGACTAGGCTGTAAAGCCGCTGCCAGGAGCTGAACCTTCTGTTCAAGGTGAGCTTGCCGTCTCCTATCTGGAGTTCTAGACCTTAAAGGCTAATTTAACTAGGTCTTGTATTGGTGTCTGAGGACCATCCTCTACCTTTTGAAGTTTTTTACGAATGTCAGGAGCTGATTGAGTAATGAAATAAGACGCCAAAATGGTGGCCCCTGTGGGGGAGGCCGGATCTAACTGGGTATATTGGGTTAGAACCTCAGTCAGCCTATTTTAGAATGCGGCTGGATTTTCTCCTCGATTTTGAACTAAATTCCTTTATGTATATGGTAGGATTAGCTGAGAAATCACCTAAACGCTTCTCAATTTTGGGAAGATCGGCCAGTGAAAAAGGGACATGTACTCTGACTAGCCCCTCCGCCCCAGCTACCTCTCGCAAAGGCACTAACACTGTAGGAGGGTGTGGGCACAGATAGGGGACTCAAGACAGCCAGTTGGGGGCCCCGAAGGAGGCACGGGACCGAGTGGATTACTAGTAGATAAGGAGGAGTCTGGACAGGAAGGGAGGGGGTGGAGAGAGCGGGGAGAGAAGGAGGAGTATAGGGACGAGAGCTTAAGGCCGAAAAGCCTTGTACGTAATTAATTTGGGACCACTTGCCTGGCCGCTGGCAGAAATTGCTGAGGTCGATCACGCCACAGTGGAAAGGAAAATTAACCGCTTCCTCCTAAGGTCTTGTTCGAGCTGTAAGGTTTTTAAATTGGCTAGGAGGCACCCTAAGGGGGTGCTCTTTGGAAATTTGGACTGGGGGTTTCCCATTTGTGTCCTCTTTACTTACACAATGGAAATGGAAGTGGATCTCTGCCTGGCTTCAAAGCATCCTTTGGAACCAGCAGAGACAGACTGGAGGCTCATGGAGCCAAAGTGGAGATTACCTTTAGGCAGACGTCTCTGTCCTGAACGGGTCTCCGGAGCCACGTGGTGGCTCCGGGTGGCTCAAAAGTGGGCCTCGGACCTGCGCAGGATTTCTGGTGGAGGGAGGTCAAGAGGAGACAAGGGCACTTACCCCAGAGAGGCCATGAGAGTGAGGGAAGCGGGTCTCAGGTCCTGGTCCGTCTGTGGCGTGGGAGCAGGAGGAGGTTCCTCAACCCTGAGAGGCCTGAGGAAGGGTCTCCTTCTGGGTTCCGCACCAACTGATTTGTTTTTTCTAAAGACCACCAGAGCGGGCACAAAAGAACCAGTGAGCAGGCAACGGTAGGAGCAAAACTGCAAATTTATTTTGGTCACCTAAGGTGTGGGGGAGAGGTCTGTCGGCCTCCGGCAAAGAAGGCCAACAGAGTCCCCCGGTGGGGCTCTCGGGCGGGGTTCCTGATACAGTCCCGACACCCCGACAGGAGTGGGGCTGGGAAGTCCGCGCCGCGCGTGGCGTCTGTCCGGAGTGACTTTTCTAGGAGTGGGAGGGCAATAGGCGGGGCACGGGCATGTCGGGGGGCGTTCCACAGGTGCGACCCGATAAATCTTAGTCTCTTCGGATTGACATCACCTGGTGCATGCCCGGTTGGTCTGCACCTTCCCGGGCGCCGGCTGCATTTTCGTGCACCCGGGAAAAGTTGGTGGTGAAGAACCCGGAAGTGCGCCATCCTGCCTCCGTTTGTCCAAACAAGGTTGTTGGAGAGCAAACATTCCTGGGCCTTAATCCCGGAGAGTCTAAGCAGCTGTAAGCTGGTGCTGATGCTGCTAGTCCACATTTTATTAGCACTTTTACTTAACAAGTGTTGCTCTAGGAAACGGTGGTTATATTAAACCCACTCTTGGTAAGTTGGGTGAGAACAGGTAATAATTTGCAATGAATAAACAGCATGAAAATAATTATCATTATTAGAGTGGGTTGATTTTAGCTTCTGTTATCATTCATATTTATAACATACTAGTTCCTTTCCATGCAAAGTAGCCCTTTACAAATTCTGTTTACAGGCTTCTCCTAAACTCTTCTTGCTTGAAGTTGGCAACTACCCATCTCTTCAGTGCTGCCTCCTTTGTGAAGATTCCTTGTGTCCTCCAGGTTGCCTTGGGCGTTCTTTTTCCTGTTTTCTCTTTGCACCCTACCTCTCTCCACTGTAGTCCTTGTCACACTGGGCTGGAATTGTTACTTTGCATGCTCAATTCCCCCCAAAGGCTTTAAACTCCTTGAGGCACTGTTCTTTATTTATGCTTTCACAGTTCCTCACTGACATCACGCACTTAAACATTTGTTGATTGAACGCTTATAAAAATAAGGATAACTAGAGAGAAAAAAAACGTAAACTATATATAGTAGAACTAATTCTCTGTGAAATTTATGGTTTCTAATTTTATCTATCCATTTTATCCTTGGTAGACCTATAAATAAACTGAAAACTGTCAAAAAACAATAAACATGTGCTAAGTGTAATTTCATGATACCAAGTCTTTAATGCAAGTATTCAGAAATTACTCTGCAAAAGTTTAGCACTATTGATAATATATTTGTTTATTCTGAGCCATTTTCTTTAGTTTTTTTTTAATTGTTCAAATTTTTATTTTAATGTATGGTATGAGAAATGAACTTTTAAATTAACTGAATTGTGTGGAAAATGACACAGCAAATCAATGAGACCCACGTTAAAAGAGAAGGTCAGCTAAATGTCCAAACTTAAGGATATAGTGGGCACAGATAAACATAGATTCCACAGTCTTCTTTAAGAGGTGGCATTCCCCTCCACTGCTGATCTCTGGACAAGTGCAGGGCACAGTTGTGTTTGAAGGACTTCAGCCTCTTTAGTTTTAGTTCCTAGAATATTACAGTGGGAAGGAAACTTTGATAGAACCTGAGGGAGGTTCCTTCTAACCACATCTACCCTTGCAGGAGGTTGATCGCTGAGTTTCTCTGATGACATTCCTGGCAGGAGCTAAGCACCTCATAGCGTCTTCATTTCATTTTTTAAAATTCTAATTTTTGGAATTTTAGTCTTCTTTTTAGAAACCAAACTCATGTATCTTAGGTCTGTTTTTTCTAGACATGCATGGAATAAATATAATTCTTTCTTTTTATATCAGTCTTTCAGATTTCTACAGATAGTTGCCATCTTCTACCTAGCATGTTTTCTTTTGTAAAAAGGGAATAGAAAGAAAAGGAGACTACTTTTGTTTTTAATTTAGAAAAGAAATACTTACCAAGTATATGTATTAATTCAAATGCAAATATATATTTACCAATGGTGCTGTATTTAGTTTCACTCAGAACAGATGCGAATGCACAAATCAAATTTGAACTGAAAGTACAAACAAGAATGAACGATACACACTCATTAAAGGGATTTACTGACTGACTTCTGCTTTCTATCGTGTTTCGACTTCCAATTTTACAAGTTTCTTAAATCATTGGTAATATCTTTGTTTCCGTATTTTTTACTCAAGAACAATATTTATGTGAACGTTAGAAGTATGATCAGAAGACAATGTAAAATGGCACTATGCCATCAAATGTGAGACTCTGTCCCTAATTTCATAGTAGTACTCCCACCCAATTCAAGGCATACCTCATAAACCTCTCTTCCACTCGAAGTCTCCATGTCTGACAAAAAATGGAATAGTTGAGTTTATGCAGCTGTTCCTGGGCTAATTATCTGCAATCATTTCTGATTACTTAATAGGCCATGGTAGGATGTGTGTTTGCTGCTATGTTGAGTTTACACATTAGGCTTTAATGTGCTGATATGGTTAATTGTTGTACTCACTGCTGCCTGCTAATAGACCATTCCTGAAAATGAGACCGTATCTCAACGGAATTTGCTTGTTTATTTTAAATAAGTAATAACTACAAACTCAGATCCGAGATCCAGTGTTTACCATTTTAAGAAGGCACTTTTTAATGGTGTATCATTTCTAATGCATTTAAATTATTCAAGTTTGAAAAAATGAGTTATTAAACTAATGAGTCAATAACCAACTCAAGTACATAGATTTAACATTTTTCCTGCTCTATTCAGTTTCCTAAATTGTTTTCTGGTATTGACAGCAAAATAAATTCTTTAAAATGATGCCAAATAAGCTGAATGTGATAACACAATAATGAGAAAAATAAATGCATATTACAAGCAGACAAGTATTTATTAATATGTAAACCAAGATGCTCATGCTAGCGATCGGGAGTGACATAGATATGTTAATATGGAAGGTAGGTATGGACTTGTTGTCATGAGACTTTGAATTTGTTTTGTAGTTTTGCATTTTATGATAGCATTTAGTACAAAATGCTAGTATGTAGTTTTAAAAATTTGGAAGACTGTTCTTTTGTTGAATACATGTTTGTGTTTCTGATTACCGAAAACAGATGCCAAGTGCCCACGTAAATATATATACTTTAGGTGTTCCTCTTCATCCTTCCCTTTCTGTTCGCAGTCACAGGATCTTTTTTTTTTTTTCTGTCTTCACTTTCTGCTTCATCACTTCTTTTTTCCTTTTTTCTTTTCTTTTCTTTTCTTTTTTTGAGACAGGGTCTCACTCTGTTGCCCAGGCTGGAGGGCAGTGGCATGATCATGGCTCACTGCAGCCTCGACCTCCCTGGCTCAAGCCATCCTCCCACCTCAGCCTCCCACGCAGCTGGGACCACAGGTGCTCACCACCACACCAGGCTAATTTTTGTATTTTTAGTAGAGATGGAGTTTCAACATGTTGGCCAGGCTGATCTCAAACTCCTGACCTCAAGTGATCTGCCCACCTTAAGCCTCCCAGCATGCTGGGATTACAGGCATGAGCCACCGCACCCAGCTCTTCATCTCTTTTTAACTTCCTTTTTCCTCCCTCATTACTCTTTTATTAGAGAAGCCAGTACGATTCAAATAATAAATAGAATAGAAATAGAAATAAATAGAATAGACAGTAGAACAATAGATTTCTTCCATTCTCTGCTGTTCCCCAGATCCTCCTTTAAGAACAGGTTTTACCCTTTCTCAAATGTGACTCTGGAACTACTTGGATCCATCACTGTGAATGAAACTATGTGACCCTACAATCTGCTCCTCTAGAAACACTATATATTCAGTGTTTCCATGCACTTGAGCCACAATCTCTGCTGCAAGAAGTAGAGAGAGAAAGAGATTAATTTTGGTAATAACACTCATTGTTCTGATACATGATTTCTATCTGGAATATAATATATGCCTGGGTTGATCTGGGGCTTTGGATCTCAAAATTTGTCATATATGAAGGACTTTTATGAGTTCTTACATGTTTTCTATTTCTAAATTTTTGATGTATCATTGGAAGCATAATACTCACCCCAGCATCTCTTCCAAATACTTTCTTTTTGAACTTCTGGACTCTGTTCCCTAAACAAAAAAAGCTTTTGCACTGTTCCTTTCTCCTCCTAAGGAGACCCTTAGTCTCCTTGCTGTAGGTTGTAGTTCAAGTCCTTCTTTAAGGTTATTGTCATTGTTATCTCCTCTCTGAAACATTCCATGAGAATAGTTGTGACACATAACAGTAGCAGGGCTATTCACGATAAACATAATAAAATTAACTCACGAGCTTTAACTGCCAGTGCTAAACCTTCATGTGGATATTTTATTTTATCCTCACAAGAGCCCTGTAAGAACTGAACTGTTGCTGTCACCATCTAACAGATGAGGTATCTAAGACTTAGCACACAGTAGCCAAAACTTAGTAAAACATTGAGATCAAGGTCGTAAGGTCAAGGTCATGGTCAGGGCTGGTGCAGCTCTTGGGACCAGCAGTCTGACTCCAGGATTCAATTTTATTCAGAATCTGAGTGACTAACCACCATGCATACCATCTCCCACACCACTGGCAGGATTGATCATTGTTTTCATTTGTTTGAGTTCCTCTGCATCATTAGTTTAGCGCGTATCCCAGTGTACATTGGCGTGCTTGTCTGCCCATGGGCTCCTTAAGGAGAGAGAGTGATTTGTTTGTTTTTATACTCTCAGAACACAGAACTAGCCCATGCCAGGATCCATTTGTAGCCATGAAATGGGAACTGATTCTTCTTTTTACACATTTATCTCCCCATTTTCCTTCACATACCCTATGATCTAGCCAAACAGGAATATTTCTGTTGCTGACACCTCCTTGTGCTGCTGCTCTCAGAGATCTTTGTATATGCTGTGCCAACTGCCTAGGATACCCTTCTATGTATGCAAATCCTCATCAAGGTGACATGTCAACTCTTTCCTATCTCTTTCCTGAAGCTCTTCTAGCTCCTGAATCAGATGTGAAATTTCCCTCTCTGCAACCTTTAGCACTTTGCTTAAAGTGCTTATTTCACTTATCATTTCTACCTCAATTATGTATCTACAAGATCTCTTTAAAAATAACTGTCCCTGAATCTTTCACATAGTAGGTGCTCAACAGAGATTAATTGAATTAAACATTTATTTAAATCAGTTGGCTTTGTTTTCTAAAAAATGAAGAGGTTCAAAGTCATGGGCGTTATAAGATATAATTATATTTACTCATTTCTATATATCCCTAAATACAGTGTAAATATAAGGCAGCATTATTTTTGTATGTTCTTTCCCTTGTACTGAATGCATGTCCTTTGATTTGATTAATTTTGGCTTGTCTATCTGTAAGCAAAGTTCTAGAAAATACCCCAAAAAATGGGACTTTCATTTAAATTACTGGAAAGATTTAACAGCTTTTAGATACTGAGGAATTTCTTTCTCTTTTATAATAAACCAGTAATACTCTATTCAATGACATTTGACTGTCTTCATGTTTGAATAGTGGTAACAAGGTTAAAAATGTTCAATAGACTGACGTTACATTAAACCTCCATCTACAAAGTTTAACAAATATTTACCAAATTTCTACTGTGTGCAAGGTACAATACTTGGTAAGATTCTATGAAGAATAAGGAAGAGTCATATACAATTTCTTAAGGAAGTGAACATTAAGAAATGCAGAGAGGACAAATACAACACAAGGCAGATCATAGTATACTCCAGAAAAGATATCAGTGCTGTAAAGACATCCACAAAAAGAAGAAGTTTCATCTTTTGGGAAATCCATTAGAACACTTGCTTTTTCATTTCCTCACCCAATTTGCTAATACTGATAACCTATAATATGCAATGATAAGTACCTGTAGAAAAGTACATGAAAACAATGGATTTTTAAAAATAAAACAATGGAACTATAATGTATAATTAGAATTTAAAATGAACTTATGGAAATTTTAACATCGTAAATTTAACATAAATGTTAGAAAAGAAAAATGGCCATAATCTCATCATACCACAATTATTTTCATTTGTGTATTTTTTCCCTTTATTTTTCCTACATAGGTGATTCTTAGATATTTGTACATATTAAAGACATGCAATTCTGGGTACAGCTACTTTTCCTTAATAAATGAAAAGGAGAATAGCTGATTCAGTGTGTGGGCATTAGTGTGTCACAAAGTTCATTCAAACCATGGCTTGTGTGACAGACACACTTCCTACTTAACCTACAGCAGGCCAGGTCTCCTTAACTGAAAAATTAGAAATAGCAACAACACCACAACAACAGCAACAAAGTCTATTACACAGAGTGGTCAAGAGAATTAAGTGAAGTAATCTGTGGCAAATATTCAGCACAGTGGTTGCTGCAAAGTAAGGTTCAATAAACAGTGACTCTCGAAATCACTGTCTTCCTCATATTCTGACTCTCACTTTTTTCTCCCGTCATTGAAATATTTTATATTCTTGTGATACTGGTTTGAAATACCAGGAAATGGGCAGATAAACTCCAAAGAGATGAATACCAGCAGACCACACAGCATCTCCCAAGTTAAATACAAGGACCTACAGATGTAGGCTCTGAAATCTGACAACTCTGTCCAGGTTCTGCTGCTGTGGGAGTCAATGTAGTTGATATGGGACAATAGCAACTGCTTCTCTCCACCGAGTGGTACAAGGAAACACAGGCACAGAGACATCTGCTCTCTCCAACTCCAGAAACAGCAGGCAACCTAGGGGATCAGCTGTGTCCGCAGACAGCACCAGTGGGGACTGATAAGGAGCCACAGCAACACCAGATGAAAGGAGACCAGAACTGCATTGCAAGGGCTCTGTAAACGACACTGTCATTGAAACCAAAGCCTACAATGCAGGCCAGAACCTACACACTAAACCCAAACAGGCTGATCGCATGCTAAAGTAGAAGACTACAATAGGATCTAAGCTCTCCTACCATAACTGAAACATCCAGGATATGATGGAAAAAAAAAATCACCTGTCATGCCAAAAACCAGGAAAACAGCAATCTGAATGAGACTAGATACTTAACTGAGGACAACACTGAGACTCGTCAGATTTGGGGATTATCTCACAAGAATTTTAAAGCAGATATAAAAAAAAATACTTCAAGAATCAATTATACATGCTCCTGAAACCAAAGGGGAAAAAACTAGAACATCTTAGCAAAAAATTCCCTGAAATTATATTTTTAAAAAACCAAGTGGAAGTAATAGAAATGGAAAATACTGTAATTGAAATAAAACCTCACTGAATGATCTCAATAGTAGAGATAACAGAGAAAAGATTCAGTGACCTTGAAAACAAATCAATAAAATTTACTCAATTGGAACAAAAGAGAGAGAAAAATAGACTGGAAAAAATGAAGAGAGCCTCAGGGATCTGGGCTATGTTCCTTGAGGATCTCAATAACAATCTAATAATCTAACGTTTGTATCACTGGAGTCTCAGAAGAATAGGAAGAGTATGGGATTGAAAAAATATTGGGGGCTGGGCGTGGTGGCTTATGCCTGTGATCCCAGCACTTTGGGAGGCTGAGGAGGGCAGATCACCTGAGGTCAGGAGTTCAAGACCAGCCTGGCCAACATGGTGACACCTCGTCTCTACTAAAAGTACAAAAATTAGCCGGATGTGGTGGCGGATGCTTGTAATCACAGCTACTTAGGCGGCTAAGGCAGGAGAATTGATTGAACGCGGGAAGCAGAGGTTGCAGTGAGCTGAGATCGCGCCACTGTACTATAGCCTGAGCGACAAGAGCGAGACGCCATCTCAAAAAAAAAAAAAAAAAAAAAGCATTGGAAGAGATCATGGTTGAAAACTCCCAAAATTCGGTAATAGATATTTAAAATACATAATCAACTTTGTACAATTAGAGTCAATATGGTAACACTTCACATAAAATGTAGAAAACTCATATAATAGGTCCTTCAATCTCTCCGTCCTTTATGATATAGTTGTCACATATATCTACCTGTATTGTAAATTTCACAAGCTCATTTCTTGCTTTAAAAGTCCCGTATGTTTTAAAGAAACTAAGAGGAAAAAATATTTTATATTCCTTTAGGTATTTGCAATTTCATATTTTCTGTATTGCCTCTTGAATAAATATTTGGATTTCTACCTGGTATTATTTCCTTTTAGAATTCACTTCAATGAACATAGTTATAAGAGCTGCTTTAAAATCTTTGCTTACTGTCCAACATCTGGGTCATCTTAGAGTGGGTCTCAGTTGATCGTCTTTCCTCTAACACTGGGTCGCATCATTCTGGTTGTTCATATGTTTGTAGTTTTGGACTGTATCCTGAATAGTATAGGTATTATATGGTAAAGATTTGGCACGCAGTAAGTTCTCACTTCACATCATTGATAGGTTCATGGAAACAATGACTTTAAGCAAAATAATGTAAAACAGAACTAATTTTCCAAAAGGCGAATTGATATAAACCAGAGTTAAGTTCCTACAGCATATTTCTGGTCATAGAAACATCATCAAACTTCTAAACAGACTTCTAATGTTAAACACCAAAATAAATGTGAGCTGTAAATATATTGAAGAAAGATTACTATAAACAAGATATTTACTCAAATTTTGGTGAATGAATTCATTCACCCTCCACACTGCAGTCAGAGTAATTTTTTTTCTTTTTCTTAGTTACCCGAATTTTGGAGTGACTGATGGTTGTAGTAGCGGTGGAGTTAACTCACAGAATAAATGTTTGCAAATGTTTCGTACTGTGTTGTTGTGCATTTGTATGATTATTGTAAACTTGGCAGATTTTTATTTTCCTGTAATTCATATTCATTCATTTTCCAACCCACTTATTCCAGTTCTGGGTTGCAGGTGGTGGGAACCTATCCTAGCAGCTCAGGGCACCAGGTGGGAACTCTCCCTGGCCAGGATGCCCTCCCATGACAGGGCAACTCACACTAACACACACTCACACTGGAACCATGAACACACACGTGCCAGTTCACCTATAGCACACATCTTTGGGATGTGGGAGGAACCCAGTGTCCAGAGGAAAACTCATGCAGACATGCGGAGAGCATGCCAGCTCCACATAGATAGTGGCCGTGGCTGAAAGTGGTATTTTTCTCACAGTTACAACAAAATGATATTGAATGAAGGGTTAGTCAAGGACCTGCTGTCGGCTTCTAAAGAGTGTTGATGTATTTGTCTCAGCAGCAGATTAATTTGGTTAGATTCAAAGTACAACATCTCTTTCTTGCGTGGCAGATCATATCTCGGCTCAGCCTTTTTTTTTTTTTTTTGAGACGGAGTCTCACTCTGTCGCCAGGCTGGAGTGCAATGACGAGATCTCAGCTCACTGCAACCTCCGCCTCCCAGGTTCAAGCGATTCTCCTGCCTTAGCCTCCAGAGCAGCTGGGACTACAGGCGCCACCACCATGGCCAGCTAATTTTTGTATTTTTAGTAGAGATGGGGTTTCACCAATGTTGGCCAGGATAGTCTCGATCTCTTGACCTCATGATCTGCCCGCCTGGGCCTTCCAAAGTGCCACTGTGCCTGGCTGGCTCAGCTTTTATCTTTAGCGTGTTGTGTTCAGTTTGTCCCATGCGTATATGGTTCAGTGGTCAATGACATCAGCAGAGTTTCACAGAATGTGGGGCTCCCCTTGTGATGTCCTTTCTGAGATTTCCTCCTCACTTCCCAGTGGCTGTGGCTGCCAAAATTGCTTGCCGATTCTGCAGATGAGAAATACTTCAGGTTTTATACTGAAGTTTTGGCTGGCCTACTTGATTGTTTTTGTTCTGCCCTCAGGACAAAAGCTGTAAAAAACGGGAAATCACCTCCAGTCAATTCTTTCTTCTAAATTTCACAGCCTTCAAGAATCTGCCTGCTTTAGTTCACTCTCCAGCGGTGCTTTTGCTTTTGTCCAGAATCTAGAGTTTTCTGTGGGAAGGTTGGGTTCAGCTGGAGCTCACCACGCCACAAGGAGGCAGAAACCCCCACTGAGATTTTTTGAGAAATTTCGTTATAATAGAAGTCTGAAAGAATGCTGTCATTTAAACACTCATTCTTTCCAAGCAAGAACTTGTTTTTGTTCGTTTGAACTAGAATGCATCTGGTTCTTTGGGCCTCAGATGAAAGTTTCTTCAGGCCAGGCGTGGTGGCTCACACCTGTAATCCCAGCACTTTGGAAGGCCAAGGTGGATCTCTTGAACCCAGAAGAAACCAGCTTGGGTGGTAGGACAAACCCCATCTCTACAAAAAATACAAAAATTAGCCTGGCATGCTGGCACACACCTGTATTCCCAGCTACTTGGGAGGCTGAGGCTAGGGGGTCGCTTGAGTCCGACAGGTTGAGGCTGCAGTGAGCCGAGATCATGCTACTGCACTCCAGCCTGGGGGACAGAGTGAGACCCTGTCTCAAAAAAAAGGTTTCCTCATATAGATCCTGAACATTTCTTATCAGGATAGGGATCTAAGTTTATTGTATAACCTATTGTTTCATTTACCTACATTTCTGTGTAATTAATATGTACATTTTTGGAGACCAGACTTTATGGAAGTCCTTTTTGCAGTAGATCTTTTTTCCTGTTTATTGCGCAACTAGCTTGCAGTTTCCTTCTTAATGTACTCCCTACGTACTTCACATCACGGCAGCTAAGATTGTCAACTGTCCAGTCCAGCTCCTCATCTGTAGAGTCATTGTCCTGTTGAGCAATTTGGGTGAAGATCATTCATCCTAGGTTGGTCCTGTCTTTTCAGTGTAGAGTCAAAATAAAATACTTGTAAAACTATAAAATATGTTTTGTTTTTGCCAATAATTTCATATGCTATTAACTTCTATAGCTCTGAATGAAAAACTAAGTGATAGAATGGGAAAGTGGTTCAAGCCACCTTCATGCTGTCCTTTAAAAAAAAAAAAAAGATTCAACCAGCTCTGAAAGGACTTTTTTGTACAAGCATGCAGAAACACCTTACGAGTGACTTTTTATTGAGGGGGAACAGTCATTGTGATCTGTGCTAAAATGTAAATAAAAGCAGGGGGGAGAGGGCATTAGAAAAATACAAATCAACCTCTCTTTTAAACACCTACACCCAAGTTCTTCTTTTCTTAGATGTTACTTTTATAGTCTGTGTCCCCATCACTTTACATGAGAACACAAATTTGAAGTCATACAAGGTTTGGCATAGCCCTAGCATCTAACAGCAACTTAATGTTGGTTGCACAGAATTTTAAAAATAGACTTGTTCATAAAGAAGATCTTATTTCTTAAATTTTATTTAATAAAACAAGAAATCTCTTTAATCATACATTATAAATAGTGGTTGTACATGAGAAATATATTTACTACAGACAGAATATCTTATTTTATTGTGTTGCATAATCCTTTCCTAAAAAAAAAAAAAAAAAAAAAACTCTGCTTCTCCACAGTTACAAGAGACTAAGAGCATACTAAAAACACTTTATTGTCATCACTAAATGCATTAAATACACATCCTAAATGGAATAATCTCTGTATCTGATGAAATACATAGAACGTTCATCAAGGCAAAAAGAAAACACATAGCCAATGACGGAAAGATGGCACCAAAGGTGGAAAGGAAAAAAAAAAGAACAGTTCTCAAATATTGCAGTAACTTTTCAATGTATCATAGGTATTCTACAACTTTTCTATGAAACAGAGGAGGACCAAACATTACACACAGTTTGAAGAGATTAAATGCCAGAGAATCTACAGATATTAGCATCCGGGAATAATTTTCATTCCTGGCCCATTTTCTGCCCACTGGAAAAAATTGCATTGTTTTTCCTTCCCAAGAGGACATACAAAAAAATTCTTTCCATTGTTAGGTCCAATCTTCAATACTGTTTTCATGATGGAACGTTTGCCATGGTTGCAGAATGGGAAGGACAAATCTGCCCACTGCAGGAAAAAAAGGTAAATTTTACAAGTTTATGTAAAAGTTATCATGATGTACAGCCTAACCCTAGGCACATGCGATTAGTGTTATATAGTCTTCCCTGCTGTTATCATTAATTTGACATTGTAAAATAGACATGTCATTAGTCGTTGCCTTTAAAAAAGTTTATATCCTAAAAGAAGCATGTCTCTTACAAATTTGTTTGAATCACGCAGAAAATGGCCGTAATTCTGAGCTTCCCTTTGTCTAAAGGTATATTTACAGAAGTTTCTTCACTTTATTAAGAATAATTGAAAACTACCAAAATCTTGCTGTAATCACCAATATCCCTGCCATAGGTCTGTTTCAGTTAAAACTGTAAGATCAGGCGAGGTGTGGTGGCTCATGCCTTTAATAAAACCCAGCACTTTGGGAGGCGGAGGTGGGAGGACAGCTTGAGCACAAGAGTTTGAAACCAGCCTGGGCAGCGTAGTGAGACCCTGTCTCTAAAAAAAAAAAATCAACCAAGCAACCAAACAACAACAAGAAGAAACCCCGTAAGATCAAAGATTTGTCATGATTTTAATATTAAACTTCCTCAGGAAAAGAATCAAAGACTTACCCAGACTAAATTAGATATTATATTATTCTTACTAATTTTGACCTCAAGAGAGATATGAAAAAGGCTATATTTTTAGCAATACCATGAATATTGCTAATAATATTTTCCCGTTACATCTATGAAAGCTTCTTGAGGAGGAAATCTGTGAATTTTGTAGGGTAGAGTCACACTGTGTTCAGAGACTGAGGTCTAAGATCACCATCCAATTTTCCCTGGGAAATTCTTTAGGAAGTATCACATTGAAGACAGACATTTGATTTTTCAAAAAGTCCAACCAGAAAATCTTTGCTCCAGCACTGAAACATAGCAATAGTTTCTTTTTTTCAGTTCTATTTCAGATGAAGAGTAACTAGAAAAAAATATCTATCTCTGACCATTAGAATCATACTTGGCCTGATGCGATGCTCACACTGAGGAATACTGGAAGTGCGACTGACTATCATCTTTAGGGACACATCCACAGACTGGGAAGGCATGAGGAATCACCTATAGCTAAATTGCTATTCTGCCATCACTGTTTTGGGTCAAGTGTAGTTAAGTAGGATTTGATAAGGTTACTGTAAATCCCAGGCATGTAAGTTGTTTTTCTTATAAACCTTTATCCAATGCATAAAGCAAAGGTTTTGATGTAGCACTGAAGTTAGGAAGAACACATTCTCACCCTGGATTATTAGCCACATATGTACTACAAGTATCTACTAGTCACTCAGTGTCTTTCTAACTTTACAAGCGAAGGGCAACACTTCTAGACTTGTGACCATAAATATGATACACTCTAACAATATAATAGCTATTATTAAATTTCTTTTGGCTGAACATCTGAATTTTAAGTTACTCAACATTCAAGCTTTAGACCGAATGCCAATATGGTTATTTCAAATTAAAAGGTAAAAGGTAAAACTAGGAAAGTATTGCTATTTGTTATACATTAATAACCAAAGCATTTAATTACATTTTAGTAAGCTAGATAAATCTTACACATACTTCAAAAAATCCACATTGTGCTTCTCTAGGTAGAGGACAGGCATAAAACTGCCTGCCCTTGTTTTCCCCATCCTTCCTCACAACTCGGAGAATGCAGAGGCGGTTGTGTTTGCTGCAGCGAGGGCCGTCAGGATTGAAGGTACGAGGGCCATCTGTCATATTAATTTGACGTTCACTGTAATGACAGGTTACAAAGTAAGCTCACATAGGAGTACTAAAGGACCATTCACACCACTTTACCCCCACATGTCAGAATTTCACTTGTACAAAGAAATTTTATCAAAAACTGGACCACATTAGCATTAGGTCATTATGCAAATGCTGTCTTTATTCTTTGTTTTCCCAGGTAATTCTAATTTATTTCCAAAGTTACCAATGTACCTAAAACACGTAATTTAAATTTCTAAAGAACAACAGCAGCTGGATTGTGCATCCAGTAAATCAAATTTTATTTTTCATTTCTGATATTCAGTTCTTTTCTTACCCAGTATTACACTGTAGCCACTTTTATTTCCTCTAAACTATTCTCAAGTCCAGGTTCTCCATTCCCACTGGCCCCAAAGTGGCTAGTCACAATATTCTCTACTTATTTTCTCATCGGTAGCAAACTCTCATCAATGTTTCTGACAAGGCCATAGAAATCACTCTCTCTGCTGTCTACTTTAAAGACAATTTTCTATGCTTTTCTCTGATCAAGGCTACTATAATAGTCGCAATCATATTCTTGCAAGTGAATTTTGTAAATCTAGCAGGGAAGCTTTATTCTCCCCCACAATTAGGATCAAGAGGATTTGGAGGTTGTCCTCATACCCAGTGTACACAGGCTAGAACTGGCCTTGTACTGTAACTATATAAACAGAATTTTCTTTTTGAAAAGAAGCTTATTTAAATTTTCTATGTTGTGCATATTTTAATGATGGCTTTATGAGAATTAGTTTTTTAATAAACTGGTTGAAGAGAAAGTGTTCACATTCATTAAAACCAGAAATCCCCCCTTAATACTCCTATTTTTTAAAACTTTTTAATGATAAAACAGTTAATCCGTTCTCACCTTTTTGGTAAATATCTAAAGAACAAAAATATCATTCTTAAATAATTGTTAAAAATACTTAAAAATCAAAGGTGATTTCTCTTTTTCCTTGCTTCCTAAACTGCATTTTTTATACACTTGTTTCTATGATGCCTGAATACATTATATCTAACTGAAATGTTCAGAGAATGCAATCTTTTATTTGTGATGAAATTGACTGAAATTCGTTTATATAATATGCTTAAATATACTGCTTTGAAAATGTTTGCTGGGATGAACTCAAACATTCTGAGGGCAATTTTTGAAGGTTTCTTCAATAGCCATTTGTAAAAGAAGAGCAGCTGTAGGCATTGCTAAATACATGGTTATCATTAAATACTTCACCAGCAACTATTTTGATGGTACCTTTTTCAGGGTAGAGGGGTGGTGGTTGTATTTTAGAGTCATGGGTAATACCAAATCAGAAATAGGAAAGCTGAGAGGCAAAGGACTTCTCTTTTCCACAAATTTTCAGTTCACCAATCTCCTCCAAAATTTAACTTCAAGAGAAGCCAGATATCTGGACAGTTGTAGAGAAGTCAACAGATTTCACAATTAAAGCAAGTGGTTCATAAACAATGCTTACACAAAATTAAAGGAGAAAAGATTAAGAATATTAACAAAATTAATGAAATGGTGCATTCTTACTAAAAATCGTGTGGACATAAAAACAGTTTTATATATCATTTTAGAGGTGGCTGTTTTGAATAACAGTTGAACATTTTCTAACCTACTTGTTTCAACCTAGAGAGCTCCAGGGTTCCACATATCCAGGGAGAGGGTTAGATTCTCTATTTTAAGGTTTTTCTGAGGAGACGGGCCAAGGTAGAAGGCAGGATTAAAGTAGAAAGGAGAGGCCCAAATGTCATCTCTCTGCCTTCATTTCTGCCTTCCACTCCATTTCTTTTTTTAAATATTAAGTAAAAAACATGGCCACAGGCTGGGTGCAGTGGCTCACGCCTGTAATCCCAGCATTTTGGGAGGCTGAGGTGGGAGGATCACCTGAGGTCAAGAGTTCAAGACCAGCCTGGCCAACATGGTGAAACCCCGTCTCTACTAAAAACGCAAAATTAGCTGGGCGTGGTGGCGTGTGCCTGTAATCCCAGCTACTCAGGAGGCTGAGGCAGGAGAATTGCTTGAACCCGGGAGGCAGAGGTTGCAGTAAGCTGAGATTGCGCCATTGCACTCCAGCCTGGTGACAGAGCAAGACTCCGTCTCAAAAAAAAAAAAAAAAAAAAAAAAAGCCACGTTTGATCTTGGTACTTCTTGGTACTCAGAGTGTGGTCCACTGACCAGAAGCATCAGCATCACCCGGAGTTTGTTAGCTACTACTCCAGATTGCTTGCAGAATCAGAATCTGTATGTTAACAGGATTTCCAGGTGATTCGTATGCACATTAAGTTACGAAGCACTGAAGTAATGTAACCAAGATACTGATGCCACCTGTGATCACGCTGGCGCTAAATATTCACAGCTAATCTTAATTTTATGATAGAAAACATTATCCAGGATAATTAAATGTTCTGATTAACTGAGGACATCTTAGTTCCTCTCTTTGTTTTAATCATTTAAAAACTTTCTAAAATGTAGATTTCTTAATTAAATGTAGCATACAGAATCATTCATTTTAGTGATCATGACCATCATTTTGAATATTAACGCTGGGTTATAAACGATCTATTAATATAATAGATCGGGGCTGGCAAACCTTTTCAGATAACATATTTTAGGCTTGCTGGTCTTATGGTCTAAGTTTGTCATCACGAAAAGCAGTCACAGAAAATATCTAAACAAATGGAAATAAAGCTTTACACAAACAGGTGGTGGGATGGATTTGGCCCTGCTGGCTATAGTCTGCTCATGTACATGTCATTAGAATCAAGAACAATGCCACACGGTAACCCTAATGATAGCTGATGAACGTAAAAAAAAAAAAAACACACAAAAAACTCATGTTTTAGGAAAGTTTACAAATTTGTGTCAGGCTGCATTCAAAGCCAACTGGCCCACAAGCCTTTGGTTGGACAAACTTGGTTTAACTCATTTTATAGATAGGGTGATTCATCATAATAAAAATATTGTCTGAATTTTTTGGATTAATCAGTCTCACTGAATGTGGATTTTGTCATACAGGATTATTGCAAGGATTGAAACAAAAGTGAAATGACTCATTCTGGATGTCCCAGGTGGTTCTGAAATCCTTAGACTGAAAACTCCAAGAAGCAAACCCAGAGACAAGGACATGGTGTCATACCCGCCCTGGTGATTAAAGACAAGGACATGGTGTCATACCCGCCCTGGTGATGAAAGACAAGGACATGGTGTCATACCCGCCCTGGTGATTAAAGACAAATCTTCAACACCCCTGATGGCAGCAAACGTGAGAAAATATTAATGATTTTGTTATTGTCATTTCACCCTTCTAAAACACAAGCATTTTTTGAAAATGCATCACTGTGTTTTGCTCTGTGTTTACACTAATTGGATCGACAACTTAAACTGTTTCTAGTAATTATTCTTAACTGTTTAAAAATGGGTTCAACCATCTAATTTATAAGCCAATAACTGGATGGAATACACATCTATCTCAAGACCAATCAGAAAACATGCCTCATCAACGCTGCATGGACTGTGTGGTAATGAGAACTGTAATTAAGAGAACAAAAGTCAAAGTAATTATCATATAATATTAAAGAAAATATAAACTGGCTATAAATTATGAATGGACCACCTGCTTTAATAGTATTATGTTGTGGGCTTCTGCTAGGCATGTTGTCCGCAAGATGAACACTAGAGCTGCCAGACAAGGAGAAAAATGAAATAAATGACAGTAATTTGCAATTTATTCCGTGTAAAGTAGCTGGGTGCAGAAGGGCTGCTGGGTGAATTTATTTCATCACTTGACATTTATTCTGCTAGTTGATCTTGATTGATTGTGGAGTCTCAGTCCTGGTGTTCTTATATTCAATACACACACGGGCTGCAGCATTTCTAAGGAATGCGGTGCACCGTGATTGATCATATGATCCTATTACTAAAGGCTTATGAAGAAATCATTTAAATTTAAGGTTACATTAATGTTTTTTTAAATCCCTAATTCATTAGTGAAATTGTCTGAGATTTTCTACAAAGCACTAAGGGAACAAAAATAGGCCAAGATATTTCATCTAGGTACAACGAATACCACAATATTTTAAGACAATCACTTCTACTTTCCACTTAAGCCACGGAACAGAAAAGACTGTTTGGAAATGATTTTCTCCTCCAGGACAGCCTCCCAACTCAAACATTCTTAATTAACTCCTTCATGAACTTCCATCATGAGGCATTAATTGCGGTTAAAGTGAACAGGTGGTGGATTTATCCAGTCAGTTAAAAGTTCAGCTCCCATAGCTTAATTCAAATGTGAGCAAATGAACAAAAGTTAAGCCCTAAATGATTATGAACAAAACATTTAAAAAGCCAGTCAAGGATAAATCATCAATATTAACTGATGGTAAAACTAGAGTTGGAATAGGAAACTGGGAGTAAATACATCTATTGAGCAAAGACTGTCTCCGAATTTGTTATGAAATAAGCTTAAGGATTCCTACAGGTTGCTCTAGGAATTTACACCAAATGGACCCTCATCCCACTGCCAAGAGGAGGCATCTATCCATCAGTAAAGGCATAGTTAATAAGAGGAAAAGCCAGTGAATCTCACAATTCCACCTGAGATTACTCTAGGTCCCAACCAAAGTACACCCCTCCACATCTGCAGGTTCCCAATCCACGAATTCAACCAATCTTGGATCGAAAATATTTGGAAACAAGAAATAACAAAAATGAAACAATAAAAAATTATACAAAGAAAATACAGTATAACAATTATTTACACAGCCTTTACATTGAATTCAGTATTATAAGAAGTAATGCAGAGATGATTTAAATATATGAAAAGGTGTGCATATGTTATATGCAAGGGCTATGCCATTTCATACCAGGGACTTGAGCATCTGCAGATTTTGGTATCCTGGGGGTTCTGGAACAAATGCCCTGAGGATACCGAGGGATGACTGTAACTGTTTCTCTGCCTGTCTCCCACTGGCAAGAAAAGACATACATGGGAGGACGACCCTCCATTTATGTGTTATAAATTCTCCACTTATTCAAAAATGCTGGATGTATGTCAGCTGCTTTCTGAAGGAAGAAAGAAAGCGGCTCAGAAAAGAAAACAGTGGACAAATGTGTCTCTGTTGGAGATGTAACATCGGGTTGCCATAGTTAGGAATTCCAGATAAAGGGACTGGGAGGGCCAGATAAAGGGGGAAGGAGGGTCAATAGAAAATTATTTCAGGAGCTGCCAATAATCATTAAGGAAAAGAGAGGATGACATTATGTATTCACATTTCTGTATCACAGGCGACAAAAATGAGGGTGTTCTCCTCGACATGTAGCTGGAAGTCCCATAAAACGTATCTGCTCTGGTAGTATTTATTAGTTACAATTACAACTTTTCAATTTCAGATACAAAGTAGCAAGCAGGCTTTTCAGGACTTTCAGTTAAAATAAAGAGCAACGCCAGGCCGAGTGGCTCATGCCTGTAATCCCGGCACTTTGGGAGGCTGTGGTGGGCAGATCATCTGAGGTCAGGAGTTTGAGACCAGCCTGGCCAACATGGCGAAACCCCATCTCTGCTAAAAATACAAAAAAAAATTAGCCAGGTGTTGTGGCAGTGAGCCGAGATCGTGCCATTGCACTCCAGCTGGGTGACAAGAGCGAAATGCTGTCTCAACGAAAAAAACAAAAATAAAAATAAACACCATCTCGCATGACTGTTGGAGATCCATCCACGTTCTTTAACAGAAAGGTCACTAGAGGTATCTCAGATACCTCCTTTTAGAACACAGTATACTAACTAAACCTTTATAAAAAATAGTTCCCCTTTTGGAAGACTATCTTTCATTGGAAGGAAATATAAAAAAATACTAACTGGTTATTGATAAGCAGTATGATTATGGGTGACAAATATTTTTCTTTATACTGTACAATATTTTCCAAATATTCTGTATTGATCATGTGTATGGTTATTATCAGAAAAAAAACCCCAACTTTTTATACATGTAGGAAGTTATGTTTTTTATTTCCTTCCCTTCTCTAACAATATAATCTAGAGAAAGGAAAGGAGGCAGACTACTATAATAGTCTTTTAGGGTTTGATTCATGTTACCAAAAGTAATTCAACTTCCTTAGCAAGGGACAATTTCTGTCCTCTTAAAACTTAATGTAACCAGCCGGGCGTGGTGGCTCATGTCTGTAATCCCAGCACCTTGAGAGGCCGAGGTGGGTGGATAACTTGAGATCAGGGGATTGAGACCAGTCTGGCCAACATGGTAAAACCCCATCTCTACTGAAAATACAAAAATTAGTCAGGTGTGATGGCGGGCACCTGTAATCTCAGCTACTTGGGAGGCTGAGGCAGGAGAATCGCTTGAACGCAGGAGGCAGAGGTTGCAGTGAGCTGAGATCACACCACTGCACTGTAGCCTAGGTGACAGTGAGACCTCGTCTTTAAAAAAAAAAAAAAAAGCAATTATCTTAAAGACCAAGGTTAAAAGCATCATACCTGCTAGAATATCCAGGGTTGCAGCTTTTAAGATCTGGTGATAAGCAGTGGGCTGTTTTCAGTTTTTTATGTGCTGGACTGAATAATTTAGATTCTGACCTGATTGTAGGTGATATGTTTACTTTGCTGGATAGTTGAGTTATATTGTTTGTTCTCTTTTTGGAGGGGTTCTGTGTATCTTTCAAACAGACATTAGTAGGAGGAGAGTTCTGAAACTCTTCATCTAGTGTCTGGTTTTGCTTTTTTTTTATTTCCAGAGTACTGGATTTATTGCTAAAATCAGTCAAGACAAGAGTTGTAGTTCCAAATGCAGTTTTTCTGTTGATCTTGACTTCTGTATGAGGTTTTCGAAAAGTATTACATGGGTACTTCATTAAGTGGCTAAAGACAGTAGAATTTTCTTCATTCTTGAGCACTGAATCTGGAAGGAGAGATAAGTAATTCTGCAATAGTCCTATAAATATAACATACTGATTATGTGAAACATCTTTTTATTTGATTAACAAATTTACTTCACTTTATTACAGTGAACTAATATATAGAACTAATAACACAAAGTTGGCCCAAACAAGTCAGAATTAATCATCTTCTGGCTAGGAAATGAAATATTATGTAAAATGCAAAATTTTGACTTACAGAAACCCTGACATGGGTTTAACACAGATTTATATTTGCTTTTTATTATGTTTAAGCATTTAAAGGTGATTCAGCTATCAGTTTTGCTAATATTAGGCAAAGTATTAACAAGTGGTAATTAAGAGATGATATCGTATAAAGCATTAGGTCAGCAGTTAGAGACCTGTTTCTAGACTACCAGGAATGACAAGGAAAGACAAGACAAAGTGAAAGGCTTATTTAAAACAAGTAAAGATGAATTACAAAGACTTAATATCTATTTTTTTTTAAAATGGAGTCTTGCTCTCTTGCCCAGGCTGGAGTGCAGTGGCATGATCTTGGCTCACTGCAAGCTCCGCCTCCTGGGTTCACGTCATTCTCCTGCCTCAGCCTCCCAAGTAGCTGGGACTACAGGTGCCTGCCACCACACCCAGCTAATTTTTTGTAGTTTTAGTACAGACGGGGTTTCACATGTTAGCCAGAATGGTCTCAATCTCCTGACCTTGTGATCCGCCTGCCTCGGCCTCCTAAAGTGCTGGGATTACAAGCGTGAGCCACCGCACCGGGCCAGACTTAACATCTATTAAATACAATGTTTCAACAGAGTATCCTAGGATTTTGGAATATGTACTATAATACATTCTATATTTTCATTAAGATGTCTTCTGACTCAGAAACATTAACAAGAAAACAGTTAATGAGACATATAAATGCATTTCAGAATGTTGAAATCAATGTGGCAACCTAAGATTGTGTTTTTCCATGGGCTCTGTCTCTGTTGAAGGATTCTGAAGAAGGAGGGGTAGAAATAGGAGATGCAGCACAGCAAAGCTACGCAAGGGGTGATGTCTGCCTTTCCGGCCCAGGGAACAAACCACAGTATGACAGTTGACACAATGCGGGGGTGCATAAGTCAGGAATGAACTTTCTCATCTCTAATTGAAGAAAGAAATAACATTTTAAGAACACAATAGAAGCTGCAGCAATGAGATGGCTCTTAATCACAGGCTTCCTCTGAGGTTTTACATGCTCTAAACGCATGAAATCGTGAGCTATAAAGAGTTATTTTGAAAGATTTCAATGAAATCAGTACAATTGTCTGGGTAAAGATTTTAATAACAAGGGTAGAAGGGATACAGAAGATAAAAAATTCAGCATTTTTCTATTCCACCTGCAAAGATATTCTTACAGAAACCCTCCCTTTCAATTTATGAAACACTTGCACTGAATAACAAACTCGAAAGTTGCTGAAATCTGCATAAAACAAAGCTTTATTGAATAATTCATTAGAAACAGTAGAGAACAGATGTGATCATCTCCGTTTTTTTGAGATACAAAGGCACATACTGTTATAGCACAAACATGCTTTCCCTCCCTGTTAAAAAAAAA
Organism: Trachypithecus francoisi; assembly: GCF_009764315.1. Lineage (NCBI taxonomy): Eukaryota > Metazoa > Chordata > Mammalia > Primates > Cercopithecidae > Trachypithecus > Trachypithecus francoisi. The sequence goes on along the minus strand of NW_022681454.1, from coordinate 171,009,081 downwards.
AAAAATTACTCAACAGAATATTAGCATGGTTTACATGTAAAAACTGGCAATTCTTTTAAACCTTTGAGAAAGACATTTTATTTACTTATGGAATATCAAGATGGAGCAAGATATATTCCTGACTTTGTATAATTAACCCTCTTAGAAATGTAACAAACTCAAAATCAAAACTGAGTCTTACCAATAGGCCTTGAGGTCAAGCAAGCATCACATGCCTTAGAAGAGGGCTTATTGATTAAAGTACACACCACACAGGTCCACTGCTCTTCAGACTTCCGAGCCACAGAGTCCATAACATGATCCACCCTGCCAGATGTCCAACTGATCATAGTATTTCTAGTCGGTAGCCTGCTATATAAATAATTTTTAAAATTAATCATTAACATTGTTATTATTGCCTTGTTCTTGTCTGGGTATTTAAGAAATGATTACAGAACCATTCATACCCCAATGCTATATCTTTATTATTGCTTAGAAGTTAGAACTGTATCTTAGAGTCTCTCTCTCTTTTTTTTTTTTTTTGTAGAGATGGGGTCTTGCTCTGTCATCCAGGCTGCAGTACAGTGGCACCATTACAGTTCACTGCAGCCTTGAACTCCTGGACTCAAACAATCCTCGTACCTGAATCTCCTGAGTAGCTAGGACTACAGGTGCACATTAGCATGCTTGGCTAATTTTTAAATTTTTAGTAGAGATGGAATGCTATGTTGCCTAGGCTGGTCTCGAACTCCTGGCCTCAAATAATCTTCCTGCCTCAGCCTTCCAAAGTGCTGGGATTAAGGCGTGAGCCACCGCAGCTGTCCAGAGTAAAATGTTTTTACCTGGACCCCACTAATTGTTGTTAAAGTGAGAAACATCAAATAAAAGGTATTTAGAGTCAAATAATTGAGTAGTTTTTTTTTAACCAACTAAAAATATTTGATATCACATTAGGAAGTATTTCTCAAATAATATTTTAAGCAATTGGTACTTTTTCCCAAACAAAATGAAAATGCTTTATTCAATTAAATTATGGGAAAACACACCTATGCACAAATTAGAGGATTGAAAGACGTGAAAGTTTTATATTTACTTCATGTGCACAGAAAACTCAGGAAACTCTAGAATTTCTCTACAGTATCTGCTGAGCACTATGTAAATTAATTAATTCATAATGATGAAAAAACATATCTCTTTGTGTTATTTCCCTTCATGTAAAACTGTGTCATGGTGGATAGCCAATTATTAGATTAGCAAGCAAACAATAAAACCCTGATTTCTGGCCACAAACATAAATCATGATTCTCCATCTGAAGTCCTTCATTGAACATGCATTTTTAGACAAAATGCCTTTACAGGGCTGTGACATAGTCCTACTCTCTAATGCACAGCTAGCTATAGGTCTGGATATAGAGCATGTCACATGGTTAAGCAACCATGGCAGTATCACGGATTCCCTTCATGATCCCAAACATTAATACCGAAAAAAGCTCTTCCAGGTAAAGGCTGTGTATCTTACATTTCAGAACATGAGTTCTTTGCCTTTCAAAAGTAACTTTGTCTCCTGTGACATTTTGTTCCTTACATATAATTACACTAGTTTTAAAATTCAGGTGTGTCTGGTAAAATAATAAATAGAATAAGAAAATCTGAAAGTAAGATACATCTCATTAGGATTCTTTTATCTTTACTTACCGTGACTTTTAATGCCACTCAGTATTTATTATCCCTATGGAACATCAGATCTTCTACAGAATTTGTTTACTTGACCTAATCTCTGTCCTCTACTAACTTACTTTGAAAGGCAGCATGATGCATTTATCTATAATTAAACACAATTTAAATGACTTTTACATTTTCCACATGCTCCAACTTTTCCCTATTTTCATTTTCTTCTGTCTTGTAAGTTTCCTTGATCATAAGGATAATTTTATTGTTACATATGGAGGCTTTGGAAACCTTCTTTCCTTTTCTTACTGCTCCATTTCTTAATCACTCATAATAAATTCTTCCTAATCTCCACTTGAATGTGTAAGAAGAATCTCAAACTCCATGTGTTGTAGTAGGATGAATAATGGCCTCCCAAAGACATAGGGCACAATTCCAGGAATCTATAAATGTTACTTTATAAAGAAGGAGGGTTTTGCAGGTGTAATTAAGGATCTTGACATAGAGAGGTTATTTTGGATTAGCTGGTGGCCCCTTAACCCAATCACAAGTGTCTTTATAAGAGAGAGGCTGGGGGAGACTTGATACACACTGAAGAGAAGGCAAGGAGACCACAGAGGCAGAAGTTGCAGTGATGTAGCCACACATGAAAGAATGCCGGCAGCACCGGAAGTGAGAAGAGGAAAGGAATATGATTCCCCCAGTGCCTCCAGAGCGAGCAGTCCTACCCACACCTTAATTTTGGTCCAATGAAACTGATGTTGAGCTTTTGGCATCCAACGTTTGAGTGAATGCATTTCTGTTGCTTTAAGCTACCAAGGTCATAATTTATGATGGCAGCCAGTGGAAATGAATACACATAAAATTCATGACCCACCAATCTGCAACCAATCTGCAATTCTACTATTCCATCTCGCGTCAGGAAATGGCATCAGCATCACTCAGTTCATCAGGCCCAGACCTAGAAGTCATCCTTAACACTTCCTTTCCTCACACCCCACTTCCAGTCCATCAGCAAATCCTGTGGGATCTGTTACAGATGCAACCTTATATGAAGCAAAAAAAAGTTTAACTTTCCATGGCTTGACGTGTCCTCTGCGGACTGGGGTGGGCAGCATGGGGAATGGGAGCCGTAACTCAACCGCATGCTGGGGACTCAGAGGATTGCAGGCAGCAGTAGTCCCAGGGCCTGGATGCTGCCAGCGTCACCTCACATCTGCTCCGTGCCCAGGGACAATATTGCCCTGGTGACCTCAGACTCTGCTCTGAAGCTTGAGAAGGGCCTGAACAAGAGATACTGCATCGTTCCGTGCCCACAGGCCACCGTAATCCAGATTGCCAGGCCACTCTACCCCTAATACCTCCCACTCTAACTCAGAAACAACCTGGCAGGGGGGGGACCTGAGGCACCTGAGGAAGATCAAAGGGCTGGGGTTCTCCAAGTCAAGTCCTCAGGCCAGCAGCATGGGCACCATGTGGGAACGTGTTAGACATGCAGATTCTCAGGCCCTTCCTGGGTCCCACGGAATCCCCAGCTCTGGGGGTGGGGCCCGGCAATCCGTGTTTTCACAAGCCCTTCAGAAAATGCTGGTACACCCTAAAGTTTGAAAGGCATCGCTCTCAGGGTTTCCTTACAGAGAAGAAGTACTGTTTAAAGAAAAGACACAGGAAGCTGGAGATGTGTCACTATCAACAGCCAGTTGTGAAGCTCAAAGTTTTCTCATCTAGTCATAATAAAAGATGTAATGATATTGTTGGTGGTCATATGAAAAGGCAATCAAGGAGTTTGCAGCCAAAAACATGAAGGAACACAATTACACAGCTGTGTCAGGCAGTGAACTAATAATATCTCATTTTTCTGATGTTTGTGGTGTCTAAAAAATATAATTTGTTGTGATTTCTTATTCTAAATATTCACATTAGGACCTAACGTTGTAGTCATAATTTTTTATTATTTTTCATAAATAAGGCCCCTTAAATTATATAAGTTTCTGGCCTTAACCGTACCTCAACTTCCAAAGTTATCCTAAATTCAACCTTTTTTTCCCCACCACCTCCTCTCTCATCCCTGTCACCAGCATTTACCACCTGCACTACTGTTGAGAGTCCTCAATGCTGCCGCTTCACTCTGCTTCCACTACAGTCACTAATCCACATAGCAGGCCAAATCATCCTCAGAAAACCCAAGTCAATTCATGTTGCCCTCCTGCTCAAAATCTCCCAGTGGCTTCCCAGCTCAAAGTACTGGCAACAGTTGCCAGAGTGATTAATCTTTTCGAACATAAGTCAGTTATTTCATGCCCTTTCAAAATCCTCCAAAGGTTCCCCATTCTACTCAGAATCTTTCCTTGGTCAAGCTGACTGCATGCTCCTTGGTCCTTCCTAAGCAGAGAGGCTCCCTCTGTCTCTCATTCCCTCTGCTTGGTTCAGTCATACACGCCCTCTTTCTCTTCCTTGAACAACTCAGAGGCTTCATGCTTTTCTGGGTTACCGTCTTTGAATTTTCTCTCCCACCCTCAGATTGCTACAAGTCATCAGATCTTTTCAATAATGTCCTCCCCAGGGACTTATCTGCCACCGTATCAAAAATGAGCCCTCTCCCGTCACTATCTGCTACTGTGGCTGATGCTCTTGAGAACACTAATCACCACTTATCATTGCCTCGTGTCTTATACATGTATGTAGAGAGTTTTTTTTCTTTTTTTTCGAGACGAAGTCTTGCTGTGTCACCAGGCTGGAGTGCAGTGGCGCGATCTCGGCTCACTGTGACCTCCCCCTCCCAAGTTCAAGCGATTCTCCTGCCTCAGCCTCCCAAGTAGCTGGGACTAGAGGCGCCCACCACCACGCCCAGCTAATTTTTGTATTTTTAGTAGAGATGGGGTTTTCCATGTTGGCCAGGATAGTATCCATCTCTTGACCTCGTGATCTGCCTGCCTCGGCCTCCCAAAGTGCTGGGATTACAGGCATGAGCCACTGTGCCCGACCTTTTATTTTTGGAGAGTCTCAATCTATTGCCCGGGCTGGAGTGAAGTGGCGTGATCTCGGCTCACTACAACCTCCACTTCCTATATTCAAATGATACTACTGCCTCAGCCTCCCAAGTAGCTGGAATCACTGGCACATGCTACCACGTCTGGCTAATTTTTTATATTTTTAGTAGAGACGGGGTTTTGCTATGTTGGCCAGGCTGGTCTGGAACTCCTTACCTCAGGTGATCCACCCACCTTGACCCCCCAAATGTTGAGATTACAGGCATGAGCCACCATACCCGGCCAAGTTTTTCTTAAAAAGATCTCCCCCCACCAGAACATAGTACTCTATAAATATTCAATAAATATAGGTTTAATGCACAAATTTTGCCCCTACATATCGATTACAACTGCTTTCTTGAAAATCACCTATTTCCCAGAGGTCCAATAAAATAGCCTTCTTCAAGCCTCACCCTCTCTAACTCAGCTGAATTATTTTTAAATTTTTAAAATTTTAATCTTTTTAAAGACAGGAGTGCAGTGGAGTGATTATAACTCACTGTGATCTCGAACGCCTGGGCTCAGGTGATCCTCCTGCCTCAGCCTCCCAAGTAGGTGGGACAACAGGCATGCACCATCATGCGTGGCTAATTTTATTTTTATTTTTAGAGATGGAGTCTTGCTATGTTGCCCAGGCTGGTTTTGAACTCCTGGCCTCAAGCGATCCTCCTGCCTCAGCTGTCCAAAGTGTTGGAATTGCAGGCATGAGTCACCATGCCAGCTGACTCAGTTGAATTTAATTCTCCCCATCACTTCCCATCTTTGAGCCTATAGCTCTGTTTCTTCTACCTCTCTTTAATGGGATCCTTTTCTTTTGATCATCAAAGTTAAGGCAACAGCAAGGTTCTCCATTGGACCTTTCTGCCTCCCTCCATGCATTCCCAGTGATTGTGAATACTATCAGATTCAGCTATCATCTCAGACTACCCTAGGGTGGGAAATGGGGAGGGGCATAAAACACAAGTGGGGAATGGCACTGCCTCTAAGGCAGCGGTCCCCAACTCTTTTGGCACAAGGGACTGGTTTTGTGGAAGACAATCTTTCCATCGGCGTGGGGGGCTTCGGTGGGGTGTGGGGGAGATCAGCAGGCTTAGGAGCTTGGCACCTAGATCCCTCGCACGCACAGTTCACAATAGGTTTCGCGCTGCTATGAGAATCCAAGGCCCCCACTGATCTGACACAAGGCGGAGCTCATGCGCTAATGTACTGGTACCAGTACCGGTCTGTGACCTGGGGGTTGGAGACCCCTGCTCTAAGGTATCTCTGCATTTCTCAATGGAAACAAGTTCCTGGCATGGAAAGCAATTGATTTTTCTTTGTCTAAACAAAGTAGATTTTTTATAAAAAATACCAATATAAATGTTAATAAAACTAAAAAGGAAGTTATGCAAAATAAAGTGGCATTTAAAGGCTTGAATAAAAAGCTGCTGTCCACCTTCTATTTTAATCAATATATGATTGCTATTTCACTCAGTCTACTTTGAATCCTTATTCTTGGAGCACCAAAACTTCCCAGAAGCCCTCAAGAATATAGTTCTTTTGATGAAACCAGAAATAATTTATTATCATGAAGCTTGCGATAAGGGGCTTAAACAGGAAGCAGCTTAGATCCACGTTTTCTCTACTTGTTCTGTCTGTGGAGAGCCAAGGTCACCTTCATGGGTTCCAGCCTCCGAGGCTCCGGTCCCTACGGCTTTTCTATTAATTCTGTGAATTACTCCAATATTCATTTTGGCTACATGACCCATAAATTGCCATTTTTGTTTATGAGACATTGAGGTGGGTTTCACTGTAGTCAAGACCTTCAAATTACGTTTTAAACATGACAACTACACAATCAGATTTTCCCCTGAACAAGTTTATCCTACCAAGACTAACCCATCACAGGTTTTCTTAGGTCTCTCAACTGCCTTCTAACTGCTCCATGCCCTCAAAAATTTCTGCAAGATTACACGTGCTTAAAGAGTGGTTTGCAGGGCCGGGCGCGGTGGCTCAAGCCTGTAATCCCAGCACTTTGGGAGGCCGAGACGGGCGGATCACGAGGTCAGGAGATCGAGACCATCCTGGCTAACACGGTGAAACCCCGTCTCTACTAAAAATACAAAAACTAGCCGGGCGAGGTGGCGGGCGCCTGTAGTTCCAGCTACTCGGGAGGCTGAGGCAGGAGAATGGCGTAAACCCGGGAGGCGGAGCTTGCAGTGAGCTGACATCTGGCCACTGCACTCCAGTTCCGGCGACAGAGCGAGACTCCGCCTCAAAAAAAAAAAAGAGTGGTTTGCAGACAGCACTAAATTCTCAGACTGGCAAGCAACTACCGCCACATTTCCAAACTAGATGGTTTTTAGAGACCTGAATATGTGCTCCTGAAGGAAGAAAATATCCTCCCTGTGAGTGGCTTTCCAAATGTTTTCCCTGTATACTTTCCCATGTGCTGTTTCGTCTTTCAGAAAATCCTTTTCTCACCTCTTGTCTTTGATGAATTACTATTTCTTTCTATACTAAACTCAAAGACTGCCTCTTTCAGAAAGACTTCCTTGTCCTTCCTAGGTAGACTTAAGTGTTTCTTCCTCCATACTTCCATTCCTCTTAGGATAACAAGTCCCTTTACAGCAATTCCATCATGGTGCTTTGTCTATTTACCATTTACTTCTCACATGAGCCCTTGAGCACTTTGAGAGGCTGTGTTCTCTTCTGTCTGTGTATTCCCAGTACCTGGCGCATAGTAGGCCCTAATAAATAAAGCAAATAACAATTTAAAAAAATGTAAAGTCTCTAATGAAAGGTAAAGACTACCTCCTCCGTTTTCTTTAAAGGAAATAATACTCACATACATAAATTATATTAGCTAGCAAATAATTAAGAACCAACAATAGGCGGGGCATGGTGGCTCACACGGACCAGCACTTTGGGAGGCCAAGGCAGGTGGATCACTTGAGCTCAGGGATTTGAGACCAGCTTGGCCAACATGGCAAAACCCTGTCTCTACTAAAAATACAAAAATTAGCTGGGCATGGTAGTGGGTGCCTGTAATCCCAGCTACTAGGGAGGCTGAAGCAGGAGAATCACTTGAACCCGGGAGGCAGAGGCTGCAGTGAGCCAAGATCGTGCCACTATATTCCAGCCTGGGTGACGAGAGTGAGACTCTGAAACTCCGACTCAAAACAAACAAACAAAACCCAACAATAAATAGTATCAGTATTTAAAGTGTGATATGATCAGTGGAAACTGGAAAATTGGGGGAGGACTGCATGAGGAGTTCAGTAAGCTTTCAGAGACAGAAGAAACAGGAGGATTTAAATAATTGGTAGCGGCCTTTTCAGACTTCTTCAGCTTAACTTAAAATGACTTTACATTAAAATGAGAAAATTTAGTCAACATAAAAAAGGTTCAAATACTCATCCAGAAAATAAATGGGATGTACTTATTCACAAAAAAATCTAGGAACAGGGCAAACTGTCCCGGTTTTCAAGCTTTTTAAAATATGTAAACATTTATTTCACAGTGTATAGTTGGTTTATCAAATAAAGTTCCAAGCTGAGTGCCAATGCAGAAAACAGAATCAGGTCAGGAGGGAAGAGGGATTACAAGGCCCAGAACATTTTGAGCACAGCCTTCCCTAACTCATAGGTCTCTTTTGGGGAATGGTGGGGTCTTTGAAATCTAGTTTCAAAAAAACCTTTGACACTGACAAGTATTTATATGATAAATAATTATTCGATCATTTTTTAAATCTCAAAAGATATCAATTCATAGAAAACCAATACAGAACATTAATCATTTATTCAGTAGACATATATTGAAGGTCTTCTATCTGCCAGCTATTGTGTTCAATGCAGTATCTATTTATTTGGTCAAATAAATGTATACCCATATTATAAAAAAAGTTCCTGTTCATAAAAAATTATGAAAGTTCTTGTTCATAAAAAAAGTATGAATGTTCATAACAAATTAAAAAACATAAGTGTATATTATATATATATATAATTATCTAAATCTATTTCAGATGTCTATAATAGTAACATGGGGTGAAGCAGATGAGTAGAAGAAGATGTAGAGTGGTTTAGAGAAAAGTACTGGAGAACAAGAAGAGTGATGCAGAAAATGAAATGCAAGGAGACCAAGAGAAAGCATGCAGCTCTAGACATATTTATGAAGACATAAGCTGGGACTTCCTTTGCACGCCAGCTCCCTCCCCTGTCCCCCAGCTCTACAGACATGATAGCCCCTCCCACCTCCTGGGTTTCCCACAGCCTAGTAGTGCCCTGAGTCTCTTCCTATGTCCAATCCTACGGTTTTGTTTCCTTTGCTTTTTCTTTCCTGCCCACTCTGTAGTTATAGGTATTTGCTGAAGCTCAGACCTTGGCTCATTTCCTTTTTCATTCTTAGTGAACTGAGAAGTTGGAATGGTTCAATCAACAGCACTGTGCCGACAGCCTCTCTCATCCTGGATTGCAGCCCCTAAGACATGTCTTCCTGGATATTCCATGGCTCTTTCCCATATCTAACACGCACTGCATCTTCACTGCTGCAGCCCATTTTCCCAGACCCACAATGTGAACATTTTTATCATTTGGTCCTGAAGACTTTTGCATTTTCCTATCTATCAAATCTGCCACAGTCCTTGTTGACTTTTAAAAAGTTTTACTAGGGTACCATGTCCAATGTCTTGACCCCAGGCTGGTAACCATCGTTTGCCTGTTACTCTGCACCAGCTTCTTTACACGCGTTTTCAGTCTCTTCGTTTTCCATGTTAACTGTGCTACAATCAGCTAAAAGTCCTTAATGCGCTAATTTAGGAAAGATCGTTAACCATTCCCCAAACTACTAATGACCACCACCATTTGATCCCATCCTCCCTGAAAAACTAGCTTTTACTGTTCCACAACGTGGAGCCTCTGTTGGGGTTGGCCAGTATTCTCATCATCCCTCCACCATGCCATGTTTATTAATGATTCAAAGTTTGTGGCCATGCTCCTTTTTTCCAATTAAATACTGTTTGCTTTATCATTTAATCAAAATTTTATTTTTAAAAGTAAATTTCAAAGGATACTTTTTTTTAAAGTCAAGTACAGTAGGGAGAAGGGGGGAAAGAGTGGAACCAGGAGCTCTATTCAAATGACGCTCTCTTTGAGATCTTCCCAACCTTCCTGCACATGTAAACCTCTAATATCCCTGAACCCGTGCACCATTTGATGTGCTTCATATTACTGGTACTACTGGCTTATAATCACATAGACTGCTATGCAGCTGCTTTATACTGTGTAATCTTTCTCTTAGACTTCCCCAAAAGGTCCTATGGCCTGTTACCAAGGTAACTGTACATTGGGGAAAAAGGAAACAATCAGACTTTTTTAGGATTATTGGACACTGGCTCTGAACTGGCACTAATTCCAGGAGACAAAAATATCATTGTGATCCACCACCAGTCAGGTCAGGTGATCAATGGAGTTTTAGCTCAAATACCTCTCACAGTAAGTCCTCAAACCTATCCTGCGGTCATTTTTCCAGTTCTGGAAGGCATCATTGGAAGAGACATACTCGGCAACTGGCAGAACCACCACATGTGAGTTTAGTAAGTGGTCTATTATTTCACCAACAAGACATACAATCTGTAAAAAGCTCTTGCTCGTGTTTTATAATATTATTTCTAAGTGAAGCAGAGACTTTTGCAGGTAGTTGCATTTTTTTTCCAATTATTGACATCTCCGGTACTCACTTTACAAACTAGGTTAGAGGTAAAGGCTACATATTATTCCCTGAGCCAGAGATTTTCTACCTAAATTCAGAACTGGTCCATAAATCACCTTTGGCTCCTTCAGGTTCTTTGGTGACATTATTTACTATTTCCTTCCAAGGACTAAAATACTTTTGATTTATGTCCTCTTCTGAATAGCCTGACAGTTATTCAGTTATATTCTCTGATTATTAGCCTTTTAGTTAGATGGTTAGGGCAAATGGTATCCCTTTAAATTCAATATCTTACCATATGTCAACATGTTGAGGATTTTCTTTTTGACAGTGAGGACAGAAATATGTCATTCTGTTGTTGTCCCCAAAGCGGCACACAGTTATTCTGCAGTGGCACTGACCACAATTAGGACGCTTGTAAACTTTATAGTGTTTAGAGACAGCAAGTCCTGCTTTATGGCACTAAAAAAAAAAAAAAAAAAAAAAAAAAACCAAAAAATTCTGTTATCCACAAAACAGGGCTGCCAAGGAGCCAAAGACACAGTTTTGAAGGTCATCTCTGAAAACCATCTGTTAAAAATTTACATACGTTTGTACATATGTCAATATAATCTTTTCTTTCATCAGAGAAAAAGGTATTGACAAGATTTGGTAATATTTGTCAAATAAAATTTGTGTGAAATAAGTCATTTTATGACATTAGTATTCAAAATTGCTCTTTGCATAGCTTTATCCTCTTATCTAAATGAGATGTAAAAGTTCTATATTTAAAAATGTCTTTTACACTTTTAAGGCTTTTTTAATTAACCATAATTATATAGTTAAAGGAAAAAAGCTAGATTAGCTTTAAATCTGATTATTTTTAGAAGACTGAAACTGCTCACTCAGTTTCAACAACCAAAAAACTTACTTCTAGGGGACAAAATTCAGTAAGAGTATTTTCTTTGTTAACCTGAAAAAGGACATTTTTTTTTCTTTTTTAACCTTAGAGATTCAGTTAAAAAAAAAAAAAAAAGAAAGCAAGAAAGAAAATAAACATTCAAATACCATCCTAGCAGAGAATATATTCCATTTTGGTATAAATTCTACTTCAAAAGATATTCTGATATACTTTGTGAGTTTTATTCCATTCACAAATATTTAAGCCTCCTGCAAAGAAAATATCTTGGGTTTCCATCAGCTGTGTGAAAGTTTAAAAGCCCAGAAATACAGCTTACCATATATGAGCTGAAAATTACACAATTTATATTAATTTAAGGAAGTATTGGAAGACCCAATTTAATCTGGGTGGAAATGGGCAGTTTTCTATGGTCATCTTTTTCTGGAGGAAGAAATAAGCAAATGCAATTTAAAAATAGCCATAGTTACTCAAGACAGATCTGCAGAGCAAGAGGTTCATTCACATTTTAGGCCAATTAATAAAGAATGCTACAATACCTGCCTTTCTGAACATAGTAAAAATGAAAATTTTGGATACAGAAAATGGACTGTGAAGAAAAGACATATCTGTGATACTTTGCTTAAAAGATAAAATGTGTTTATTGAATTCTATATATGCATATAGTATATAACTTTTCACATTTACAAGTCAGCAAGTACTTCCTTCTCAAAACTGTGGTAGACAGAAACATTATTATCCCATTTTACAGATGAAGAAACTAAACTTAGATAAAGTTATCCAAATAATCTAAACCACACAGATAGTTAAGTGGCAAACTTGACTGAACCAAGGTCTACAGTCAGTGGCAAAGCCTGATGGAACTAAGGTTATCTGAAAGTGTTACTGTAGGTCGGCCTTTCTAGACTTTCTATATTTTATGTATCCAAAAATAGAAAAGGGTCTGTAAAATGCTAACATGGCTGCTCCCAACTTGGTATAAAGATAATTGAATATGATTATAGTTAGTTGAGTTTGAACTGACCTATGACCTAGAATTTCAAGATGTTAATTACACCCACATAATGTCACTCTCCCTTAATGCACCTCTAAGCTCTTTCCACTAGATGGCTATATACAGCTTTCACATTTTTTGGTGCAATCCAAAAGATTACCACTGACATTTTACATTTTACATAGTTGAAAAATTTTGCTCTTACCCTGTAAAAGAGAATGCTGAAATCACGTATCATTTTCACAAGGTGATGGGTCTGTTCATCTGTTAATTGACAAACCTTAAAGTGGAAAAAACAGTGGAGCCCAGTTTCATGACTTGCTCATTACTGTAAGAAATAATATGCCTTGCCAATTCTGTGAAAGAGAACTATAGATTTTGAATACAATTGACCTTTGAACAACATGGGTTTGAATTGCGAGGGTCCACTTATACGCAGATTTTTTTTCCGCCTCTGCCATCCCTGAGACAGCAAGACTGACCCCTCCTCTTCCTCCTCAATCTATGGAGGAGGAAAATCTTTATGATGACCGACTTCCACTTAATGAATAGTAAATATAATCCTTACGATATTCTTTTGTTTTTTTAGAGACACAGTCTCACTCTATTGCCCAGGCTGGAGTGCAGCGGCGCCATCATAGCTCACTGCAGCTTCAAACCCCTAGGCTCAGCCATCCTTCCGCCTCAGCCTCCCAAGAAGCTGCGACTGCAGGCGCAGACCACCACACCTGGCTCTTATAATATTCTTAATAACAATTTTTCTCAAGCTTACTTTATTGTAAGAATACATATGTAACAATAAAACATACAGAATATGTGTGAACTGTGTTATCAGTAAGGCTTCTGATCAACAGTAGACTATTAGTAGTTACGTTTTTGAATAGTCGAGAATTGTATATAGATTTTCAGTGGGGGGTGGTTAGCACCTCAGTTCCTGTGTTGTTCAAGAGTCAATCGTATATGCATATCTTCTAGAGCTCTATTTCTCAGGGATCTATTTCGTATCATTAACAGTAATTTTATTTTGAACTGATAATATTACTGACAAAAATATGATTCCTATTTATAAATTTTAATTATAAATTCAAGCATTTATTGAATATTTATTCTGTATGAGACACCTTCAAAGTCTCAGCATTGTCTATCAGACACCTTGAAAGGTCTTGCTGGACTCAAAAAAAAAAAAAATTAACAAGAACAATATAAAACAGAAAGAAGGGAAGGGAAAATAGGTACAGGAGTAGATGACCACCAAGGTCACGATCGAGCTTTAAAAAAGATATGCATTTATATACATGCATTAATATCAAAGTACTTATTAACACATGGAAGAGCTCAGACACAGACCTTACTGCAGAACTTTTTTCTGACACAGCCTGGCATAAATCTCAGTGTTACCCTTGCAGAATTATTATTTGGCACATGTGCTGTCAATGGTAATCCCGAAAGAAACCGTCTGATGCCTCGTGCTTGTTGTCTGTGTGTGAATATGACCCTTCAACGACACAGGTTTGAACTGAGCAGGTCCACTTAGATGTAGATTTTTTTCAGTCAAACATAGATGAAAAACATAATATTTGTGAGATGTGAAGCCTGCATGAGCGTAGGGCTGACTTTTTGTATAGCAGTCTCCCTAGGGCCAACTACAGGACTTGAGTATGCATGGATTTGGTAAAGGCAGTACTGGAACTGATCCCCTGTGTATACCGAGGGAAGGCTGCATATAAACAGACACATACACGTACAAAGAAAATCATTTATCAGTGACTATAAAAGTGAAAATCTAATCAACATAGTCATCCTGAAAGTATTATAAATATTCCTCAGTTGTTCACTTAAACTTTAAAACTTGCATACATCCAAAACATGTATTACTTTCCATATCTTACATACTATATTAAGTCACACCTTGAAAGGTTAAACTGTACTTTTTCAGTAATTTTTGTACATGTGCTTTTAAGAAGCCAATAGCTAAACTTCAGAATTTTTTTTTTTTTTGAGACAGAGTCTCACTCTGTTGCCAGGCTGGAGTGCAGTGGTGTGATCTCTGCTCACTGCAACGTCTGCCTCCCGGGCTCAAGTGATTGTCCTACCTCAGCCTCCCAAGTAGCTGGGAATACAGGCATGTGCCACCATGCCCAGCTCATTTTTGTATTTTTAGGAGAGACGGGGTTTCGCTATGTTGGCCAGGATGGTCTTGAAGACCTCTTGACCTCGTGATCCACCCATCCTGGCCTCCCAAAGTGCTGGGATTACAGGCGTCAACCACCATGCCTGGTCAATGTCATTAATTTTGAAACCCCCAGGCATTATGGGTAAATTATCTTTTCTTAGATGACTGGCTGGCTGGAAGCAGAGATAAAAAGTAGATTATCCGTGCATCACAGATAACAATATCCTGGGTTCTTTTTTTCAAAAACATCTTTCATAGAGGTCTAAGTGATTTTTCAAAGGCTCACTCTTGTTAAAGTTCTGTTTCATTACTTCCATACTGAACTCACTTGTTCCAAGTATCAAAAAGCAGAATCTAATCTGGACCTATCATTAACTGGCTTCTTTTAAAGCTTAATTCCTACTAATTTGGGTATGACTAAAACTATCTAGTAAGTATCTACGCAAAGGAAACAAATAACCTGGGTTTTTGTAACAGATAATTTGGTTAATAGAGTGAATTATGTACAAAATAATTCAGCTAAAAGAGCTAAAAAATTAATTTAGTTAGTAACAACAGGTCTTGATAAAAGCCCTAATGTAGCAGTCTTTCCTAGAAACTAAAATGTACGTATTCTACCTGGGTTTGGGTTCTCACCTCTCTTACCCTCTTAGAACATTGCCGTATTCATCGCCATTCCCTTTTCTATAGGTGGAACCTCTGCCCTTCAAGCACTTTTTTTTTTTTTGCAACATATAAATAAGTTCAAGTCTCTCCAGTTGTAGAACAAGAACAAAATAAAGTAACAAACTCATGTCTTGTCCTGGTATCCTCTCTAGCAGGTCAATCTTTTCCCTTCACTCTGGCCTATGTGAACAAGGGTTCTACATTTTGTTTCCATTTCCTCCCTGATCACTTATTCCTTGGACCCTGCTGCCTGCCTTCCACTGCTATCCTTACACTACAACAGCAGCTTCTAATGTCACCAACAGTTGTAATCAGGAATACATGAATGTGTGCAGAACATGTACTTAATATGCCAGAGAGAAAATAAGTTGTAAGTTAGCTCATTCACATCTTCCACAAATATTAGTATCTAATGCCTACCATACACCACAGGCCATGTTCTAGATGTTGGGATACTTCAGTGAACAAAAGCCTTGTTTTCTTTTGAGACTGTGTTCTAGCAGAAGGAGACAGCTTTTAAACCATGAGTATAATAAGTAAATATGTTGTTTGAAAGGGATACGTGGTATGGAGAGAACAAAAAGCAGGGCAAGTTAAGGAAGACTGAGAGAGTGAAATGTGGAGAGGGAGGGTGTGCACAAGGCTACTGTACGTGCGGTGGTCGGAGCCGGCTGCACCGGGAAATTGACCTGGGTAGACGTGGGAAGCGGGACACCTGAAGTTTGAGGAGACTGTGTTACTGCAATGCAGAGTTAAGACTTCCATGTTGGTTCCTTCAGAGTACTGAAAACTCAAGAGATAATTTGAAAAATACTTAAAACCTACTTTAACAGCTGGGTGGAGACCACTGTCAAAGAGAGCTTCATTTTTGATGATGTTCCCTACTCCAGGCAATACGTTCTGATCCAGTAGCACATCACCTAGCATCCGGCCTTTCTGTTTCTTAACTTCATTTTCCGCTCTCAAGAAACTAAATTCAGGTGAACATACATCTAATTCTTTCATCATTCCTATTCTCCGTTGGCTTTCCACTGAGTTTCTATAGAAAGGAATACAAAACACATTAATCATAAGTCTGGTTATAATTTCACAAAGTGTCATTTAAAATGAGCTTTGCTATAAGCACTTTATGTTAATCAGGGTATAAGAGTTATATATGCAAACAACAAAGATCTTACAAATTATATTATCTGAAGGCTTCTTTAAAATGAGGTTTCATCAATTACAAACTATTTATTTATTTGTTTCTTTAGTCACACATCTGACATCCCAAACCACGCTCTGCAGTACTGCAGCTTAAGTACTTTTATTTATTTATTTTTTTACCTGAGTTCAACTGATGAGTCAAAGAAACAAATCAAATCTTTGGTGAGCTGCACTTCCAAAACAGGAGAAGCTCCATTTTTATATTTATACTCAAGTGGATTAATCATGACGGAGCCTTTCATTCCGAAATGAATCCTGAAACAAAATCAAACCCATTTTTGAGTGGCAGAAAGTATATCATTTATCAAGTTTTTTCCCTGTACTATCATTTTTTTGGATGATAAGCAAACAAATGTTAGTCAGGATAGGCACTTTTAAAGGACAGAAACCAGTAGTAAGATTATTATATATTTTTCTCTCATGACTTTGTATCCTTATAAAGATAGAAGACATGACAATCAGTTTTTCAAGTCAAAAGTAAAATAACTTCTCAGAGAAATAATAAGGTACCAACACTAAGCCCAAGAAAATACACCCCTGCTCCTCTTTTCTTGTCAGACGAAGTATCTTTTATTCACGGAACAGTCTAGCATCTCTTGGCATTTTCTCAGATTCAAAGGCTTGGGATGAGATAAGGCTAAGTTTAAGTTGCCTATAGTTTGTGTTTTCATAAATTCTACAAAGCCACTAATATTCAAATTCCTTATTTCTAACCACAGTGGACTGGAAATATTTACCTATTGCAAAATAATATCTATGGTTTAAGACACTCTTTCCCCCCTTGTTTTGCACTAAGAAATGAAACAATTTTTTTATTCTTGCAAAATCTTACGTATCAAAAAAAAAAAAGAGAGAACAAGTCAAAATGCTATTGTCTTCAATTCTTTTCGTTTTCTTTTACCTTTATATGTATTGGGAAGAGGAGATTTATAAATATTGACAGTTAAGTTGAAAGCCACAATGCAGTGATGAAAAATTCATAACCTTTCAGATTTTATAGGATTGATTAGCATGTCTTTTTTTTTTTAAAGTAGTTCTGTAAGATCTCTGATGATGAAGATCAAAAATGATTCTCAAGATGAAATACTGTGTTCCACCTTTCAAATCCTGCTCCTTATAGCTTTGTTGAGTTAATAAATATGGCCTTTTGGCAGCAAATGTTACTGCTCTGTGCTTCTAATTGTGAAGCACCATGTTATAGTATTGTACAAGGTTAACCAGTCTAACTTTAAAAATGTGGGTTTTAAACTCTGTGTGCCCTGCTATCAATCATAAATGCATTTTGCATGCCCCATAGTTCTTGACAGGAAAAATGTGTGCCTGTAAGTACTCCATAATTTAGCTTACGGAGGTGCAACCCTAGTGAAAGGTGTACAACTGTCATGCCCAGAAGCCATCATATCTAAAATCTTTTCAGCTGCATGGCTCATAAAGTGGATTCTAAATCACTTTCTATAATGAAACCACATCCACATAAAAAATCTCAAAGGTTAAGACCCAATTCAAATGCAGGAGTAGCCCCAGCAAGAACTTTAGATCAAATAAGTATGGCTCTGTCTTAAAAATCCATTCATTTTTAGGAAAAAAGTGCATAAAATGTTTACTTTATTTTTATTTATTTTGTTTTATTCAATAGTTAGATATTATAATTGAGCACCAATAAACCAACACATCTCGTGGGTTTATTACTAAGTACCTTTGATCTTAAACTACAAAAAATATATCAGTATCATGAAAATATTTGAGGCAGAGTAAACATCTATACTGTGACAACAATTGATACTGATTTTTGTTTTAAAACCAGTACATAGGCCCATACTACATAAAGAGAAGACATTTTTAGGATTTCATTTGCTTTTCAAGATTCCTCATAATGAATTAGTTCAGGAAAATTTTATCAGATCCTTATTTCTATTTCAAGCTCCTTCTACCAACCCAAAAGGTTACCCGAGACAATTCATTCTGTGTAATAGAAGTCTACCTGCCAACCACAGTTGCCTGGTCCAAGGGTCCAAGCGTGGGCATTAGGCTTAACCTGAACAGGTCTCTGTCGTTTTCTCAGATCCTGTGCCTTTGATACAGTTGATTCAGAAATGGACACCTGTCCCAAGCTAGATCCATCAGTATCCAAGCTGGATTCATCAGTTTTTCTGATGAATTTAAAGATGTAGGACCCAGGGAGATCCTGTTAGCATTAAGAGATCTAATATGAGAGCTGTCTGTGGGAATGATTCCCAACGTGAGCCCCAGTAAAGCAAAGGAAGGTCTCTATGCAGAGAGGAAGACTACAGATTTCGGTGAGGAACAGAGTGAAGAAATGAAGAGAATCCTAATAGCTTTTAGTCTTTGCTTGCTCTAGTTCTCCTTGAAGCCTGTCTGTATTCTCTTCAGGTTTTGTAAGATACTCCATATGATTTTTTAAATTTTAAAAAAGTTTTTGGTACCAAAGTCAACAAAAGATAATAAATAATTATTGAATTTGCTTGAGCTGGGCTTCTGTCACTTGCAACCAAGTTCTAATATGAAAATTGTGCCCAAACTAAAAATTCAATTAATAGTAAGAAAATTCCTCTCATTAGAAATAGCTTCCTAAACAAACTAGTAAATAAGCCCGGATCCTATTTTAAGAATCAGCTGTATTCTCCCAGCTATCACTGTCAGAATAATCTGAACATCCTTAAGCAAGCACAAACAGCATAAACAAAGCAGTACTGTCACAGTTTCACATTAATGACAACTACATTTTGCAAATAAGGCAATTGCCTATAAAAATTTTCAAGTGGTCAGAAGTGTCCTAAGGGTAATAAAGAGTGTAAAATGTAGAATATAATAGTTGTAAAACCTATGCTGGGAATTTGAAAAAAGAGAATGTAAAAAGATACAGTTTTAACAAAGCTAAAAAAAAAAAAGGAGTTCTGCTTCTCCTTAGAATACAGAAGGCTGAAAGTGAACATAGCTACCACTCCAACAAGGATAAAAAAAAAAATCACATTATCTACAAAATCATACATTTTCTTAAGCCCGTCAGAGACACGGGATTGCAACGCAACCAGGTAAGCTACATTCCAAAATGTGACAAGCCCCTCCATGGAAAGTAAAGTCAGAATACACAAATTGCTTCACCTATGGCAGAGCACAAGAGGAAGAGAAGGCTACTATACAAATGGGAAAGCAGAAAACTGCACAATTTTCAACAAACTTTTAGATACCGAATGTGGGCTGGTGTGACAGTTTAGAATCCCTGGAACCCCAGACACAAGGAGAGTACACACTCGTGGGCCCGTGTGAAAGATATGAGTGACAGCAAGAGACCTGAAAGAGCTGCTCATGCTGGCATGACCCCTGTCTTCATGAAACTCTGTCTGCTTCCTGGACACTTCTTTCAGATGAAGCCAAAGTCTTTTTAAAAAGTCTTTAAGCATCTGGGCCAAGGGAGAGGTAGAAACAAAGATCACATCTGTCCTTGAGGGAGGAACAGGAAACTTCCTCTGCCCAAACAATATGTCTTATACTAAATAACAATCATAAGCAGTCTGCCACAGGAGAGCAGCAGGAAACCCTTCAGCCACCCACCCCAGGCAAAGGTACTCTGGCCTGTTGAGGGTGAGGTAGAAGCAAAAGCCATCTGTCCCTAGAGTTAAAACAGAAAATCAGCTTTGGCACAAAATACTGTGATGATACAAAGAGAAATCCGATCCCACTAAAAGAGAGGGAGGAAGCGCTCAGACCCAAGTACACCCGCAGATGCAAGGCAGAGCTTGGCTGCCATAGGAGGGCAAGTGACAGTAACCCTAAGAAAACTGCGACCTTGAGTTCTACATACACAAAGGCCTGCCCAAGTCTCAGGCTAGTCCAGAAGTAAAAATCCCCACTATCTCCATCATGAGCCTCCCATTGAGTCACAAGCAACAGCAGCCTACATGGTGGAGAGGTAAGAACATGGAGAGACTTTCTCTATGACGTGAATATGCAAGATGTGCTGAAAGCTGACAGTCGAGCAGCAACAGAGAAACCATCCACTGCCAATCCAGTCCACACACAAGGCATAAAGTAGCAGTAGCAGCTGGAGTTTTGAAGTTGTTGGTGAACTGAAGACAACCCAAACAAAGCAAAACTCAAACCAAGGTCAACTACTTTACTAGACTCACTCAATCCCTGACACTAATGACTGATAGAAGAAGCATGACTGTTTCTGAGCTTAAATATTATTTAGTTCTTATTTGTCTATACATGGTGTCTGGGATTTAGCTTTTCGTCTTCTATAGACAATGTCTAGGATTCAAAAAAAATGATAAGACATATATACACAAAGATTAAAAAAGTGTCAAGAGATAAAGATATCAAGAGATAAAGCAGTCAACAGAGCCAGACCCAAAGATGCACCAGATGTCAGATCTATGAGACAGGTGATTTAAAAGTAATGTTAAATTAATTTTAAACTTAAAATATTGATTTTTAATCAAATTTTATATTGTATATTAGTTATTAATATGTTAATGATTTAACACATGTAAGGATCTAGTATAAAGGCACTTGAACAGGTGTGATATTTCAGCAGAGAAACAAAAATACATGACAGCAGGGATAAGACATTTCTTCAATAAGCAGAGCAGCAGACGGCACAGAGCAGAGGAAAGAATAAGTTAACTTGAATATAGATTAATAGAAATTATCCAAACCTAAGAAAGAGAAAAAAAGATGAAAAAGATAAAACAGAGCATGTTCCTTAAATATGCCTGGAGTTTTCTTTCTTGAGAGGTTTTAGACTATCAACTCATTTAAAACATAAAAAAAAACCTCATATTATTTACTTTTCTAGAGTAGGTTTTGATAATCTGTGTCTTTCAAGGCATCTGTCCATTTATTTTAGTTGTTGAATTCACGGACATAAATTTGTTATGTAATATATAGTGTCCTATTTCTATTGAAATAACAACTTGAGGATCTGCAGTAATGTTCCCTTTGTCATTCCTCATAGTGTTTATTTGTGAGCTGCATTGTCCAGTATGGCAGCCACTACTCACATGTGGCAAATGAGCACTGGAAATGTGAGTAGTTCAAATTAATGTGTACTCTAATTATAAAATACACAGCAGATTTTGAAGACTTAGTATAAAAAAAGAATGTTACATAGCTTATCAGTAATTGTTTATATTGTTTATATGTTGAAATATTTTGCATAGGTTAATAAAATACAATATTAAAATTGATTTTTTTGCTTTAGTTAATGCGGCTATTGGAAGATTTTAAATTATATATGTCTCCCATGTTTACATTGGACTGCATTGAGCTAAAAGTTTATCATTTTTATTACACTTTTCAAAGAATCAATTTTTGGTGTCATTCATTTTTATTACACTTTTCAAAGGAGCAATTATTTGCTTCACTGATTTTTTTTCTCTATTGCTTTCATTTTTAAATTCCATTGATTTCT
The DNA here is from genome assembly GCF_009764315.1 of Trachypithecus francoisi. Lineage (NCBI taxonomy): Eukaryota > Metazoa > Chordata > Mammalia > Primates > Cercopithecidae > Trachypithecus > Trachypithecus francoisi. The sequence continues at coordinate 170,987,346 of NW_022681454.1, read as the reverse complement.
GTTCTTATCTTCACTATTTCTGTCCTTCTGTCTGTTTTGGGTTTAATTATCTCTTATTCTTCTAGTTTTTTATATGGAAGCTTAAATCTTAGAGAATTTTATTTATTTATAATAAACATTTAATGCTAGAACATTCCCTCAAGCATTACTTTAGCTGTGTCCTACAAATTTTGATCTGGTGTTTTCATTTTCATTCAATTCAAAATATGTTCTAACTTCCTTGGTGATTTATTTGACACATGAATTTAGAAGCACAATGATGTCCAAATACTTAAAATTTTTCAGCCAGGTGCAGTGGCTCACGCCTGTAATCCCAGCACTTTGGGAAGCCAAGATGGGTGGATGACCTGAGGTCAGGAGTTCGAGACCGGCAAGGCCAACATGGTGAAATCCCGTTGCCACTAAAAATATAAAACATTAGCCAGGCATGGTAGCAGGCGTCTGTAATCCCAGCTACCCAAGAGGCTGAGGTAGGAGAATCACTTGAACCCAGAAGGTGGAGGCTGCGGAGAGCTGAGATCGCTCCACTGTACTCCAGTTTGGGCAACAGAGCAAGACTACATTTGAAAAGGAAAAAAAAAAAAAAAAGATTTTTCTAGGTATCTCAATAATTTCTAGTTTAATTCTGTTGCAGTCAGAGAGGATTCTTTCAGGATGTCAATACTTTTAAATTTGTTAAGACTCATTTTGTTTTCCATAATCTGGTCAATCTTGCTGAGTGTTCCATGTGCACTTGAAAAGCAGTGTTGTTGGGTAGAATGTTCTCTACCTGTCAGCTAGGTCAAGGCGGTTGATAGTGTTGCTCAGGTCTTTTATCCTTACTGATTTTTGCCCACTTGTTCTATCAGTTACTGACAAGAGAGTGTTGAATTATTCAACAATATTAGTTTCTCTTTGCCCTTTCCATTCTAGCAGTTCTTGCTTTACATCTTTTGAATTTCTATTAGGATTACTGTATTTTCTTGACGAATTAACCCCTTAATCTTTATTTAATGTCCTTCTTTACCCCCAGTAATATTTCTTGATCTGATAACTACTTTGCTTTTATTCTAGCTATTCCAGCTTTTTTTTGATAAGTGTTTCCATAGTATTTCTGTTTCCATCCTTTTATTTTAACCTGCATCCTTATATTTCAAGTGGTTTTCTTATAGGCACGTTATAGTTGGGTCTTGTGTTTTTATTCAATTAATTTCTGCCAAATAATTGGGATGGTTAGATTATTTACATTTAATGTGATGATTTTAATGCTTTGATTTAAATCTACTATATTACTATTGTTTTCTATTTGTTCCATCTGTTCTTTGTTCATCTTTTAATGCCTTCTTTTGGATTGAGCGTTTTTAAAAATTATATTTTATCTCCATTAGCAGCTTATTACTTTTACCACTTTTTGAATTTTTTTTTAAGTAGTTGCTCTAGGTTTTATAATACACATCTTACACTGTGGTAAGTGTAACTTCAAATGATATGCAAAACGTATATTGCAACAACCTTAAAGTAGTATACCATCATTTTCCTATCTCATTATTTATACTATTGTCACTCTGACATATGTTATAAAGTCCACAATAAATTGTTATTATGCTTGCTTTAGATATAGAACATAAAAGAAAAACATCTTTTATGATTACTTCCAAGTTTCCCATTCCCAGTTTTTTCTTTCTGTAGATTCAGATTTCTATCTGTTATTATATCCCTTATGCTGGACAGACTTTAACTTTTCTTGCACTGTAGGTCTCCTGGTACTACATTCTCTTAGCTTGTTTTTTTCGAAAAAGTCTTTATTATACCTTTATTTTTAATAGACATTTTAGATGCATTTAGAATTCTGAGTTGAGACATTTTTCTTTCAGCAAACATTGCTTGGTTGTCTTCTGTCTTATATAATTTCTGTAAGTGTATTTATTAGCTTTGTTCCTTTGTATTAATATGTAATGTTTCTCTGCTTCCAGCATTTTCTCTTCATCTTTGGTTTTTAGCACATTGGCTAGGTATGTGTGAGGGACATTTGGTTTGGTTTGAGGTTCTTTTGCTTCTTCGATCTGTGGTTTGTTTAGAAAATTCTTTGCTATTTAAATCCAAAGATGTCTTCTGTTCTTTCTTTCTTTCTTCTAGGATGACAGTTACAAGAATGTTAAATTATGTGATCTTCTTCCATAGCTTTGTTAATCCTGCACAATTCTTGGCCATTACTTCTTTTAAAAATGTCTTCAGTTTTGTTTTTTTCTCTTTCCTTCCTGGAACTCTAAATACATTAGACCAGTTGATGTTATACCAATAACAAATCTACACAAATATTCTAGAACATCAGATAAAACTCATTTGGAGGCCATCATTACCCTAATACCAAAATTAGACAAAGGCAGTAACAGAAAAATAACACTACAGTGCAATACCTCCATGAAGACACATGCAAAAGTCCTCAATAAAATATTAACAAATCGAATCCAGAAACATATAGAAAGGATAATGTATCATGACAAAGTGGAGTATGTTCCAGAAATGCAAGGCTCATTCAAAATTTAAAAATCAATCAATGTAGAAGTCCACAAATAAACATATGAAGTAAGAAAGGCAATATGATGATCTCAATAGATGCAGAAAAAATACTTGAAAAATTCAACGAATTAGAAATAAAAGGGAAATTTTTTGATTTAATAAAAGAAAATAAAGCTAAAATCATAGACAACAAGGCAAACTTATTTGCTCTTACCACTACTACTCAACATCATGCTGGGGTTCCTAGCAAGTGCAATAAAACAAGAAAAAGAAATAAAAGGCATATAGGGTGTGGGGGGCAAGGCGAGGGAGAGTATTAGAACAAACACCTAATAGATGCGAGGCTTAAAACCTAGATGACAGGTTGATGGGTGCAGCAAACCACCATGGCACATGTATACCTATGCAACAAACCTGCACATTCTGCACATGTACCTAGAACTTGCCCAGTATATATATATATTTTAAAAGGCATATAGATTAGAAAGGAAAAAATAAAACTGCTTTAGTTCACAGATGATATGATTATCTACATAGAAAATGCTAAAAGTATACAAGAAAAAGCTACTAGAACTATAATGAGTTTAGCAAGTGTATTAGTCCCTTTTTACACTGCTGTAAAGAACTTCCCTGAGACTGGATAATTTATAAAGGAAAGAGGCTTAATTGACTTGCAGTTCCACATGGTTTGGGAGGCCTCAGGAAACTTACAATCACGGTGGAAGGTGAAAGGGAAGCAAGGACCTTCTTCAGATGCCAGCAGGAGAGAGAAGAGAAAGAGAAGGGGGAAGAGCCCCTTATAAAACCATAGGATCTAGTGAGAACTCACTCACTATCACAAGAACAGCATGGGGGAAACTGCCCCCATGATCCAATCACCTCCTTCCCTCGACACATGGGGACTACATGCTCCCCACACGTCGACACGTGGGGATTACAATTCAAGATAAAATCTGGGTGGGGACACAGAGCCAGATCATATCAGCAAGGTTGCAGGATACAAGGTCAATATACACACAAAAATTGTATTTCCGTATTCTGTGAACGAACAATTAGAAATTCAAACTTTAAAAACATACCCTCTACAATAGCACCAAAAAAACTCACTTAGTTACAAATATAAAATACATCTGAATCTGAAAATTATGAAATACTGATAAAGAAATGAAGGAAGATCTAAATACTTATTAATATATACTGAAAGAAATGAAGGAAGATCTAAATACTTATTAATATATACTGTATTCATGGAGTGGAAGACAATAATGTTAACATGTGAATTATCACCTAATTGATCTATAGATCCAACACAAGGCCAATCAAAATGCCAGAAAGAATTCTGTAGAAATCAACAAGCTAAGTCTAAAATGTAGAAAGATAACTAAAATAACAAAAACAATTTTGAAAAAAAAAAAAGAATAAAGTCAGAGGACTGACACAACTTAATTTAAACTGACTTTAAAGCTACTCTAAGACAGTATATTATTGGTGAAAGGACAGACACAAAAAACGATAAAAGAATATCATTTTATCTGATATTCTTCTCAACGAAGACTTCAGAAATAGACCCACACATATGTGGTCAACTAATTTTCAACAAAGTTGCAGAGCAATTCAATGGAGAAAGGATAATCTCTTCAACAATGGTGCTGGAAAATACACAGGCAAAAAGACAAAGTCACCTCCTGCCTTGTACCATATACAAAAAAGAACTCAAAATAGATCATAATCCTAAACAGAAGAACTAAGTCAATAAAACTTCCAGAAGAAAACAAACAAGGAAATCTTGATTAATTTGCATTAGGCAAATATTTCCTAGACTGGTCACAAAAAGTATGAATGAACCATGAAAGAAAAATTTGATAAATTAGGTTTCATCAAACTTAAAAGTTTTTAATCTTCAAGAGACATGGTTAAGAAAATGAAGAGAAAAGCCACAGATTGAGAGAAAATACTTGAAAAACATGTATCTGATAAATGGCTTACATCTAGAATATATAAAGAATACTATAACTCAGTAATACTAAAATATATCCAATAAAAAGAGAAAAAATTAATAGACACGTCACCCTACAAAATACACAAACAGCAGATAAACACTTTGCTTCAGATATCATTAGTTAGTAGGGAGAAGAAAATCAAAATCATAATGAGATACGCTGTACACCTATTAGAATAGCTAAAATTAAAACGACTGACAATACCAGGTGCTGGCAAAGATGCTGAGTAACTGAAATTCTCATACTCTGCTGGTAAGAAAGCAAAATGGTACCACCACTTTTAAGAACAAATTGGCAATTCCTCTTAAAGTCAAACATATACTTACCAAATGACTTAGAAATTATTATTTTTTTTTTGAGACGGAGTCTCGCTCTGTCGCCCAGGCTGGAGTGCAGTGGCATGATCTCCACTCACTGCAAGCTCCGCCCCCCAGGTTCACGCCATTCTCCTGCCTCAGCCTCCCCTGTAGCTGGGACTACAGGCGCCCGCCACCACGCCCAGCTAAATTTTTTTGTATTTTTAGTAGAGATGGGGTTTCACCGTGTTAGCCAGGATGGTCTCGATCTCCTGACCTCGTGATCGGCCCGTCTGGGCCTTCCAAAGTGCTGGGATTACAGGCGTGAGCCACCCCGCCGGGCCATGACTTAGAAATTCTAATCCAACGTATTTATCCAAGACAAGTGAAAATATATGTCCACACATATATGTCATATGTATGTGAATATTCATAGCAATTTTAATATTAAAAACTTGAAACAATCCAAATGTCCATCATCTGATGAATGAATTAACAAAATATGGTACATTCATATAATGGGAGACTACTTAGTAAAAGAAAAAGTACTACTGATACTTCAAACAATATGAATGAATCTTAAAGTATTATACAGAGTAAAAGTACACTTCCATTTCCCCTAACATGTTATGTGACAGTACAGAAACTATGTTGAAGCTGTAAAACTATTTTATAAGTAGTATATGATGGATTCAATAAAGACATTTCAGCAAACTAAAAAGAATCATTATATTATCTCTTGCATAACTGATTTGAGGTTCATACTCACTTTTTTTCTTTTTTTTTTTTTTTTGAGACGGAGTCTCGCTCTGTAGCCCAGGCTAGAGTGGTGGCCGGATCTCGGCTCACTGCAAGCTCCGCCTCCCGGGTTTACGCCATTCTCCTTCCTTAGCCTCCCGAGTAGCTGGGACTACAGGAGCCCGCCACCTCGCCCGGCTAGTTTTTTTTGTATTTTTTAGTAGAGACGGGGTTTCACCGTGTTAGCCAGGATGGTCTTGATCTCCTGATGTCGTGATCCGCCCGTCTTGGCCTCCCAAAGTGCTGGGATTACAGGCTTGAGCCACCGCGCCTGGCCCATACTCACTTAAATCCCAATAAATTATAAAATCAATCATGTATAAGGCATTTATAAAATGGCAAAGCCTCCAAAACATCTCAAATATAGTTTCTGGTCTCTGAGCACATATAAGTGCAAAAGCCAGAGGGAGTAAATCACAAACTGGAAACAGCAAATGGTCTTGGAAAAATATATTTATTTATTTATCTATCTGATTTTTGAATTTTAGTCCAAAATGCCCAGCTATGTCCATTTTGATTAAAATGATAGCTTAAATGTGAGTGCAGCTGGGTGAACATGCATATAAATATTTGCACACATTATACTGGCAATGTGGCAATATATGCATCCAAAGTTAATAAAGATTATACCTGGTAGTGGGATTGAGAATATATTATTTTACACTTATTTTTTCATTATTTTTCAGTTTTTTCTACTGAGTACTTGTTACATTTATAGCAAAAACTTCAAGTGACGTTTGTGTTGTTTTAGTTGAAGGGTTACTGGAAAGTGTTCAGAAGCTGTACAGGTATTAATCACACATAACACCACAACAGTGCTCCTAAAATAAATGTATAGCAAATAATTTTTAGTATTCCTTGGCACTATTAGGAGCACTTAAATATATCACTTAGTAGGTAGAGAAGTAATCACTCTCTATTATGTATCTTTCTGATGTGTGGATTTTTACAGGGCAGATTCTTTTAGAGGGCTATGCTTGTATTCTACTTTCTTTTTTTTTTTTTTGAGACGGAGTCTCGCTCTGTCGCCCAGGCTGGAGTGCAGTGGCCCGATCTCAGCTCACTGCAAGCTCCGCCTCCCAGGTTTATGCCATTCTCCTGCCTCAGCCTCCCGAGTAGCTGGGACTACAGGCACCCGCCACGTCGCCTGGCTAGTTTTTTGTATTTTTAGTAGAGGCGGGGTTTCACCGTGTTAGCCAGGATGGTCTCGATCTCCTGACCTCGTGATCCGCCTGTCTCGGCCTCCCAAAGTGCTGGGATTACAGGCTTGAGCCACTGCGCCCGGCCTATTCTACTTTCATTAACAATGAATCCCAGGAGATTCAACAAATGACTTCCAGGAGATTCACGGCCCGACCTGTGAGATGCACATACTTTATAACTAAACTCTGCAGGTGGCCGGGCGCGGTGGCTCAAGCCTGTAATCCCAGCACTTTGGGAGGCCGAGATGGGCGGATCACGAGGTCAGGAGATCGAGACCGTCCTGGCTAACAAGGTGAAACCTCGTCTCTACTAAAATAATACAAAAAACTAGCCGGGCGAGGTGGCGGGCGCCTGTAGTCCCAGCTAATCGGGAGGCTGAGGCGGGAGAATGGCGTAAACCCGGGAGGCGGAGCTTGCAGTGAGCCGAAATCCGGCCACTGCAGTCTAGCCTGGGCGACAGAGCGAGACTCCCGTCTCAAAAGAAAAAATAAAATAAAATAAAATAAACTCTGCAGGCAATTTTGCTTGCGAAAAGTTGGGTATCAAGGGAAAACTGAGCAACCTTTAAACATGTTTCCTGCTATATGCTCTATCAAATGCAGACGAGCCAGGGTGGGAGGGAGGCAGAAGTCAAAACTCAAGACTACATTTCTATTGCAGGTGCACAGACCTGCAGCCTCACAAAGAGACCACATTTCTTTGAGAGAGTTATCCATTCCTCTAAGAAGCACAAGTTGGAAGTACATTTTTTGAACTTATGTTACATTATGAAAGGGGAGCAACTGATTTTAGGTTCAGATTCCAACAGCAGGTCTGCCACTGACCTTGAATTGTTAGATCCAATAGTTGTTACGGCTGCAGGAAATTGAAAGGAAGCAAGCCACTGCATTTTTCCCACCCATATACTGACATAGGTACTCTCCAGGGATGGCACTAGTTCAGTGAGTTTGAAGAAGTGATTGTCCTTGTTTAGAACTTCATGGAACACTTACTGACAGCCCTGTACTGAGAAATGACTTCCCCCTTATCAGTCTGGTGGAGAGCACTTGATAAAAACCCCTATCATTCATCTTACAGAAATAAATCTGTACCTAACACCAGAGAATCAATAACATATCAATGTTTTCAACTATCGTGCATAGATTCCATTGTGTACTACTCTATCCAGAGCTATGAGTTTTCAATCACATCAATATACTACAGCAGTAATGTAACCTGCAATATATCATTACTGCATGAACAACTAGGCATATGCTGATGTTATCAATTCCAGACTAAGAAAAACCATGAAGTGACAATGTTGTCCAAGGACAGCAGCTGCTGACAATGAAAAGAGAACACTTCAAAGGAAAAGCAATTACAGAAACCCTGGATTCCTCTAAATATGTGGTAGGTGAGACGCAATAAAGAACAATCATTAGAGTATCATCTCTTTGTGACAACTATTCACCTCTGGTTAGCATCAGGTTCAAGAATAGGTCTTTTAAGAAGGTGATAACTATGGTCAGTATCTTTAAACAGCACTAAAAATGATTTGAGGAAGCAGTACCAATTTTTACAGTTGGCAAAAGCTTAGGCTAAACTCAGAAAAGACAGAATGAGACGGGGTAGACATACTAACTCAGAGGCCGTTTTCATTTTCCTGCAAAAATTAAATATGTCATCATGCATCACAATTACATATATTTTGACTTTTTTACCATTAAGTCACCCAAGGAAGTAGGCTGCCAGTCCTTCTCTGCCAGTATATTAGCCATGAATTTCCATGGGAACTGTGAAACAATGGAGAACCTGTGATTTCTCTGGAAAGTTTTTACCTTCTCCAAGTAAATTTCCAAATTCCATTCAAGTCTTCAGAGAAAGCAAGGAGCCAGAAAAATATTTAAAAATCAAGTGATACTTTTAAACCAAACTAGGGCCTATCACAAACATAAAGTAACCAATGTCACTGAATGCAATAAACATTTGGTAAAAACAAGGAGAGACTTGCGGTATAGGGAGCTTGGGGACTAGCAAAACAGATGTGTTGCTCTAATACATCTTGGGACGCTCTGTAAAATGACTGTCTTCCAAGTAATGATGACATCAGAATTTATTCTTCGGCTGCTTATTGATTTCCATGATAGAATCACAACCTCTCATATTGGAACTCTCTTAAAAACACAGTACTTCCTATATGATTAAATGTGACACCCAGCAAACTCCATCTAGCCTTCTACGCATCTTTAAACTTAGAGAGATAAGATGTATTGTACAGGCTTATCTTACCGGAAAGCTTTTGGTCCAAAGTACATAAAGAGCTCCTTCCCCAAAGTTTCCACGCCACTATAAACGTATCCATTAAACAGGCTGCAGGCATCATTATTATTCAGTGCAGAAGCCTAGTAGAAAATACATATACACACATAAACACACACACACACACAAACTCTAAGCAAAATTATAATTTAATTCTTAAATGTGTTTATATTACTTCATGCCCAGCTGCATTCCAATGAGAAGAATAATCTCCAACAAGTCAGGTAATGTAATCGGCTGTTTACATACATTTTGTCAAATTATTATGCAGTCATTTAAAGAGAGAGAGGGGCCAAAAAAAGTAAGTGAAAAAAAGGAATTCGCAGACAATCAAAATAAAGTTTCTTCCAGGACCATACAGCTCTGTGCATATGAAAAGAAAGCACAGGAATACAACACGAATGTTTTAAAACTAAAAATTGGAATACAGGTTCTTCCATTTCCAGAAGTATAGCCAAGTTCCCTCAAAGAGTGGTCAGACAAAAACAGCTACAAATGATAGATGATAAAATATGAAAACAAAGTATTTTTAACTACACCAATGAACTGTTAGGCTAGTATGAGATAATAAAAGGTCAAAAACTAAAAGTGGGAGAGAATCCTGAGAGGTAGTAGGGAGAGTCCTGAAGCCAGCATGTACCCTAAGGGCATTGATTGAAACTAAGCAATGAGAGCTTCAATCTTTATGTCTTGTGAGGGTGCAGGAGATCAGAGATAAAAACCTGGGGCCCCCTGAATAAGGGTATCTAATTTGAGACCTGTCCTCTTCCAGCCACAATGTTAAGAATAAAGAAAAAATCAACTCATATTCCCTTTCCCCCATCAGCCTTGCAAAACCAAACAATACATTGTTAGAATTACAACATCTATGCAGAATCCTATGAGATATTTGAGGAAATTATAAACATGAATAAACAGAAAACAAAAATATAAAATATAGGTTCTTCTGTGGGAGAATAAAAGAAAGAGAGTTTGGTTTAGATTTTAGTAATGCCCTTCTTCTTAAACTGGGTGTTACGTATACTGGTGTTTCTTATGTCATTATTTTTTATTATTTAGAGATGTTTTATAAACATTATTTAATTTAAACTCAAAATGTAATAAAAAATGTAAAACTTAAGACATGCATAACTATCATATAAGATAAAACAGGGTACACAGAATTACATCTATGTATTAACTCAATCTAAAGTAATATCCTCATTTACCTCTAACTTCTTTGTTTTTCTCTAATGGGCCTAAGGATCCTCAGAAGATTCTGAATGAAACCTTGGTAGGCAATGGGAGTGGGGAAATGTCAAGATGTAATTATAAAACAGCTTTAGATATAGAGTCTAGAAATAAGTCACAATTTTTCCTCAGTTTAAAGTGAAATGATATTGCTCAGTGATTCTCAAACTTTTGGTTTTACAGACATTTGTCATTCTAAATGCTTAAGATAGCATGTCCACTCTATTCTTTATTTCACTAAATTGGACTTTGTTAAGATACAATCACAGTATTTAGCTCAAAGAGAAGTAACAGGGAGATGAAGAAAAAAAGATAGAGATGAGAGACATTCTTCCACTAAACCCACTCAAGGTTGAAATAGCTACAGTCAATGCCAGAATTTTCCAACTGCCTACAGTTCAGGCGATTAGCTTTATATAAATCTTCTTTGTTTAAGAACTGGAGAATCGGCCGGGCGCGGTGGCTCAAGCCTGTAATCCCAGCACTTTGGGAGGCCGAGACGGGCGGATCACGAGGTCAGGAGATCGAGACCATCCTGGCTAATACGGTGAAACCCTGTCTCTACTTAAAAATACAAAAAACTAGCCGGGCGACGAGGCGGGCGCCTGTAGTCCCAGCTACTCGGGAGGCTGAGGCAGGAGAATGGCGTAAACCCGGGAGGCGGAGCTTGCAGTGAGCTGAGATCCGGCCACTGCACTCCAGCCTGGGTGGCAGAGCAAGACTCCGTCTCAAAAAAAAAAAAAAACAAAAAAAGAACTGGAGAATCAATCACTGGCTTAGAATGTCAGATAAAATGCACAGGAGTAATTAAAAATGACAGCAATCACTTCCTGCTCTGCACAAATCATAAAAAAGAAACTGTTGGAGACGTAGGTATATGCCACCATGTCCTCAAAGCTCAGTCTTTGGTTTCCCTTTCTGGGATGAACTCCAGTACCTATCAATAATTATCAAGCACTGGGAAGGCAGGCTTGAGTACTCAGTGAGGAAAAAACACATTTGCCTTGTTTTTATATAAGTCAATCTTTTAAAGCCCTGAATTGAGAAGTACCAAGAATCTTGATGCTTTTCTCCCTAACAAGGGACTTTAAGTCACTCAAATACACTTCAGGCCAAGTATAGAGTATGACAGTGGGTTTTAAGATAGGTTTCCATGACAACCAATCAGTATGTAAAAAGTTCTTATAAACTACCCAGGACACTTTGAAGATGATGATATACAAAGCAGATATAGATATTCGTCTCAATATAGATTAAGTTGTACATTTTCAGGATCTCAGATTTAAGTTCTTATTAACATTTTGAACCCTCATTTATAAGTCAATGATCACAGCCTTGTTTTCCCACCACTCCAATGTCAACAATCTCTTATCTTTTCCCAATATTCTTTACTAGCAACTTGTTTTAGCCATACCCTGTGAAATCTTCTAGTTTTTCTTAGAGCTCCCAGCAGAAGCCAAGTGATGAATGTTAACCCATTTTATACACACACACACACACACACACACACACACACACACACCCTTCTCTCTCTCTCATATATAGTAGCATTCCCCACTTCTTGGGTAGGAAAGAATTTGCTACTACTGCCACTCCTGTGCTTTAATCTCCTTTACCCCTTCAAGTGTTATAGGTTAAATCGGATGCAAAGACGTAAGAATTATACATTAGACTTTGGAGACTTGCGGGGAGGGATAGAGGGGCATGAGGGATAAAAGACTACACATTGTGTATCGTGTGCATTGCCTGGGTGATGGGTGCACCAAAATCTCAGAAATCACCACTGAAGAACTTATCCATGTAACAAAACACCACCTGGTCCTCCAGAAGCCCACTGTAATAAAAATAATAAATTTAAAAAAGTTAAAGCTGAAACTCAACATATATCTAATGTTTGACAGGCCAATTATGAAATTCTGTCAGCTGCCACATCACCTGATTGGCTCACTTCCCTTCTTCCAAGATGGGAAACCATCTGACTGGCCTGCACTCACTACTTGTCTTCTCCCTTCCTGGACCTTCTTTCTACTACTTAGTTCTGACTTTACCAGGTTTTATAATGGCTGCTAGCAAAGAGACAGAGAAATAACCTTGAAATAGACAGTGCTGTCACAACACCTAATAAGATAGTGCATGAGTCCCAAATGTCTCATGTGAAGTCTGCTCACATCACCAAGTTAACAGCTTTGACAAGAACTTACACCATTTAGTTAAAAACACCAAAAGTCAACACCTATAACAGTTCATGTTATTCACTTGGCTTTGTCTAAAACAAAAGTGGCTTGTGACATCTAGAAAGATGATCCTCCTCCCTGTTAAAAATGGCTGTTTACTTGGATAAACTCATTTTAGAAAAGTTTACTGACCTTCCACTATGTCTCAGGCCTTGTTCTAGAGGCTCGGGATGCATCCATAAATAAAACAACTAAACCAGCTGCCTTCATGGAGTTTATGTTCTAGTAAGGAAAAAGAGTAGGCAATAAATACAATAACACAGTATGTTAGGACATTTGGAAAAGAGATGGAGATGTAAAGGAGAGATCAAGATTGGGGGAGGGTGCAACAGGTTGCAATTTTAAAGGAGCAATCATAATTTCATCAAGGAATTGAAATTTGAGCAAGTTTTAAATAAGTGAGCCATGCTCCAGGCAAAAGGAACGACAGAGCAAAGGCCCTGCTACGCCATGGCCCAGAGAGCAAGAGGAAGAGCAGTAGACAGATTTTCTAATTTTACTCTATCAGTTCTGAAAACTCTGCCAATTTCCTGGGGAAGTTTTCTACTCCATGAAGACAACTACCCCATTATCAAAACACCCAAATCTAATTCAGCAGTACTGCCCCACTGAGTTTTGTTGTAATTGGCAAATGAAAATACCTACAGAAATAATAAGTGTAAAATTTTTTGAACCATTTAACCTCAGACCACCATATGACATACATTTCAGGTGAGATCAAGTGAAAAAACCAACAGGAAAAACCTGACAAAAATGAGGGTTCTTAATGGAAACCTCAACTTCTTTTTACCCCAATATTAAAATACTTAGGACTCCTAATAATGTTTATTAGGAAGAGATACAAAACCAGCCATCCTGATTTCTACCAGAGATTTTCCCTCAGGGAATTCCTACGTGATAAATGAGCCTATAAGGTCCTGCCTCAAGATTCTGTAGCATCTACACCATGGGGAATATGGTTCCATGTACAGTTTATGAAAAGCACAGCTGAAACATCTCCCATAACCAATGCTGGGGGATAGGCATTTTTTAAAAAAGTTTTTATTTCCAGGATTTATGCCTCAAGGCATCAAAGGTTATCCTGGAGCAGACATCTATATCTGCAAATCTGCGGTCATCTATCAGAGATTTTAGCAAGTTCTAACCATGGTGGACGGGCATGGTGGCTCACGCCTCTAATCTCACCACTTTGGGAGGCTGAGGCAGGCGGATCACCTGAGGTCAGGAGTTTGAGACCAGCCTGACCAACATGATGAAAACTCTACTAAAAACACAAAAATTAACTGGGTCTGGTGGTGCGTGCCTGTAATCCCAGCACTTGGGAGGCTGAGGCAGAATTGCTTGAACCCAGGAGGTGGAGGCTGCAGTAAGCCGATCTCTCAACAGCATTGCAGCCTGGGTGACAGAGCGAAGACTCCATCTAAAAAAAATAACAAAGTTCCAACCGTGGAAAAAGATATGGCCATTTAGCAAACAAAGTTTTGGTGGACAGTGCTTCAAACCTTATGGTTACTGGGCCACTTATTAACAAGAAAAAAGGTAATATGTTCCCTTGTAAATAAATTCTCTTGTGAAAGGAAAAAGAGTCAAAAATACAAAGCCCCCAATATACTTAAATGCATGAGACCATTATATATTTTCACATGGCTGTCAATGGAAATTGAAATATGTCGTCCTAGCTGACAGAGCCTCAAAAAGAACCTCCAGTTAAAGTCTTAAAGGTGTAATACGTGTCTTATTTGCTCTACTGGTGTTTTACTCTATTCTCTGCAATTAAAAACAACACACGATATGATCTTTAAAAAAATCAAAACTCTGAAATTACAAATGTTGACAAAAGAGGTTTATTGCCTGATGAATGTTAATATTGTAACATACATGTTGACAGAAGAGCAAGTGAAGGAATTCACAGGTACATATTAACTTATAGAAAAACATTAACCTAAAAATATCAAATGACTTCAGCGCAGCAGAAACTCTTCTAGCTACAGATGCTATATGACCTTGGCTTGAATATGTTTAAGAATTCCTTTTTTCACACCTGATGGTATTTGGGTGTTAAAATGAAATGTTAGTAAAACCTCTCCCTTGCTCACATATATGGTTTGTAATTCTCTCTGGGGCTAGGGTCTCCCCACCTGGACGGCAGGATAATCTTGAGGCTTTCTACCTGCCAAATTTCACATAGTATTTTCTAAACCACTGTCACAGGACTTACTGTACTGAATTATTATTTGTCTGTGACTTGCATTTCTCCCCCATAGGTCTATAAGCTCTCTGGGGACAGTAACAAGTTTAGCTAATATCCTTGATGGCTTTACACAATGCCTGGGGTTCAGTGAACATTTGTGGGATTAAATAGATACCTCCTCCTTTAGCTCTGAAAACCAAGTGTGACTTTAAAGTATACACTCACTGCTTCCCCTCCCACCATCCCCATCCTGCTTGACTTTTTCCAAGATATCTTGGCAAAATCTTCTACCATCTACTTAATCTCCTTTTAAAATTCATTAACATCCCAATATCTTATTTTCTAATTACCTGTAATGGAGTGAGAACATAAGAGGACCAAATTCTCATGACTACTAAAAGTCTTAACGGAAGTAAAATACTCTACTTACCAGAATTTTATATAAAATTAAAAGAACCATATGGGAAAGTTTAGGGAGGAGTTCCTCTGTGTTTAGTCACCAGTCCCAGAATACCTGGTTTTTATTTGACATGTTTACTTACCATTTAAATTGTTGCTCTAAAAAGATCTAATCCAATACAGTAGTTCTCACTTATCCAAGGTTTCACTTTCTGTAGTTCCAGTTACTCGCCGTATATATAGTACCATAAGGTATTTTAAGACAGAGATACCGCATTCATTTAACTTTTATTACAGTATAACTGTTCTATTAAGAGTTACTGCTATTAATCTCCTACTGTACCTAATTTATAAATTAAACTATCATAGGTTGTATATGTAGGAAAAAAGATAGCATATATAGAGTTCGATACTATCCATGGTTTCTGGCATTCACTGGGTGTCTTCGAATGCACCTTCTTTGGATAGGTGGTACTACTGTGCTTAATTTTGGTTTTGAAATGTCATATAAAGATTTTTTTATTCAGTTGTCTATCATGCGGATGGTTTACCCAAGTCAGCGGATTCCTGGTACTCTATCATTTCTAAAATAATCAGCTCTGGATAATATACTTGGGATAAAATAAAATTTTCAACTTATGATTGCCCATTGCAAGCACCGGCATATATCTTTCACTGTTCTTTTAAAACTCCATCTTAAGGTAAAATTTTGGTATACAGGTAATGGTTTGTTCTACTTGTTTTAATAGCTATTGTGTACAAACTGGGCAAGGCTTTTGCAATAAACCTAAGACTCATAAGATACTCTCTTGTCCTACCATAGAATCTAGGGTTATCACTTCTCTACAAGCTTTTGCTGCTCAAATTCAAAAACTGATTTCCATAAGCCTGTTATCTTTGCTATAACTATACACAATTGCCCAATATACACTTGACTTTCTCATGTTGACCCGTATAATCCATTACTGTATTATTTGAACATTTCATCCTTTTTATTTTTTTCTGAAATAAAGACGAAAATCTCCTTTGACACAATTTTAAGTATGATTGAGAAGGGTTCACCTTCCCATTTTCAAGTGGCTTAATAATATGAAATCTTCAAAACAACATATATTTTCAGAGACAGCACATGATTTATTGTGCTGATTACCATTTATCCTGCCTATCCATGGGTGGACAAGGAAGATAAACTTTTCAGAGCAGAATAAGACTTTTCCATAGATAAATGTTTCAACTCTAGTGCAGTTAAGTATTTTCCCTATAGAGAAGAAAATACCATATTTACTTTCATAGTCTCTCCTCTTTTCCTCACATGCTTTCCCCCCCAATACAACAACACTTTTTAATCAGAGATCACTTATATACCAGTCTAAGTCATCAAATAACACAATTTTAAAATGATTTCTAAACAACAAAATAGGGGTCTTCAGGCCTAGTCATCAAAACATATTCTACAATTTTCTAAGTGCAGGGCCTTCAAGCACTTACTGAGAGATTAAAGATTTTGTACCTTATCTGAAGGCATCAAATGATTACAAACCCTTCATAAAAATAGGGTATTCTTCAGATAAATGGGTCTGGTGAGAAAGCTCTGATCTAGAAGAAAAAGGAACAATTCCCAGGATGTTTATTTTGCTAGGCACTAAGCTAAGAATTTTATATGCTACTTAATTTAATCCTGACCAAATAAGCTAAGATGTGACAATAAGCATCTCCAGACAAGGAAGTAACAAAGAAATGGGAATTCAAAATCAAGATGATAGATGTTCTTTTCTCTACAGCATACCGAATATGTTCATCTTGGATAAAAAGCTACAATGGCCATGGACAATCACCTCCCCTTTTTCCTCCTTTGTAAGAATGTTACCTGTTCTCTGTTATCCCTTGTTTCATAACTCCATAGGATTCTGGATACTGATAATGATGATCTTGAGTCATTAAGGAGAAATCATTACCAGTATCCATTTAAGAAGGTAAGGAAGTATATAATGCATGTTCTCTAAATTATTTAGGTATCCCCTTCAGATGCTTAAAGAAATGAGCCTCATTTTACTGGAAAATGAATCTCTGTAGATGAGCTCATTTCTTTAAATAATGGCAGTAAAATGAGCCATGATTTTTCCCCTCACTTTGAAGAAGGAAAATGGTTTATATTCTGGTAGTAGGAATTTCCATATAACATGCACAACAAAATATACACATTCTCATAATGAAAGATTCCAAATGGAATTTATTTCTAAATCTTTAATCATTTTGTACTATTCAAAACCTTGCTCTTCTCCATCCATTCAACTTGTATTAAATGTCTCCTCAGTTCCTGACACTGGGAAGCATATATAAAGACACATAGCTGGCATATTAAATACATGTATCAAATTTTAAGGAGTGATGGAAATAACCAGACCATGTTTCAAATAAAATGAATGCTTATAAATAAACTGTTTCATATGCTGTTTTGTGAGATTGAAAACACATGCAGATTAAATATTTCACTAAAATATTATATCCACCCAACAATTAAAATCAAAGGATTGACTTTTCAAAGCTCATTAACCAGCTATGTTCATTTATATTCCAATATTGTTTCTTACCATAAGGTTCCACAATCTCCAGCAGAGTTTTATGCAATTTGCTTACACTGTTGCACAATTTTATGCTGACAAGACAGTGGATCATAACTCAGAACAATAATATAGTACACCCATGACTAGCAGATGCTGGGATCTTCTATGGCTAGGTTTTCTCAAAATGAGGATCAGTTGTCACAGGGAGACATGCATTCAAGTGTGTTCTCGATAAACTTTACACTGGAACAAAGAAGAATGCTATATGACAGAGTAACACTTCATTGCGGCAATAGTTACTGAAGTAGTGTTTTTTGGTTTGTTTTTTGGTATGATTATCTGAGGTTTAAATATTTTATTTTGAATGCCCATTAAATATTTCTTTAGCTCTCATTGGTAACTTTTTCCATGTTTACTGCACTGTAAAGAATGCAGTATGCAGTTATTAAATTATTTTTAAATGCTGCCTTGTGAAAACTAATCATTTCAAGCCAGTAGCAGAAACATTTAAATAGCTTTAACTCTTTGGCATAAATGACTAGGATTCATGGGATCATCTGTTACAGTAATGATCTTGCCAGAGGTTTGTGACAACCTACCATGTTTTAATGAAATTTACTAAGGATCCCTCTAAAATGCAAAAGGCTCTTCATGTTTACAAAAGGTTATAATTATGTTTTTTTTTAGATCAAAGCCCCAGAAGATGAAGCCATAGTAAATTATTTAGAAGTTTACCAACAGCCTCAAAGAGTGTATTCCTTGCATGTTGATTTTAAAATCCAGTGTCCATAGAACCAGATTCCTGATCCTAATCATAGAGACCTATTCCAATTTTTAATGCCTCTTTCTATTAAGGTATCAAAAATAATACCTTTAAATGCCGGGCTTTTATGTGTGGGATATAACTTACTGAATATTGCTGCCAAGTGATGTTAATAATTGCCTAACCAGTACTGAAGCATTTGTATTATATCATCAGGCTGCACTCTTTTGTGCAATCCAAACATGGTCATGGAAGCTGTTAGAAGAGAATTATCAGAATAGACATGAGAAATTTGACTAAACCGAACAAAACTAAAAATGATAGTAGACACAGCTAAAAATCCAAGGTTGCACTTCTCTATTTAATAAATAACCACTACTACATACTGAGCATTATGGTGTTCCTACCATTGTATGCTAAAAAAGCAATAAAGATCCTACTGAATCTTTTATGGCTGAGAGGAGCTAAGGCATGTTAAGAGGGTAGGCTTTGGAGTTTTTTTTGTTTTTGTTTTTGTTTTTTTTGAGACGGAGTCTCCCAGGCTGGAGTGCAGTGGCCGGATCTCAGCTCACTGCAAGCTCCGCCACCCGGGTTCACACCATTCTCCTGCCTCAGCCTCCCGAGTAGCTGGGACTACAGGCGCCCGCCACCTCGCCCGGCTAGGTTTTTTTTTTTTTTTTTTTTTCCGAATTTTTTAGTAGAGACGGTGTTTCACCGTGTTAGCCAGGATGGTCTCGATCTCCTGACCTCGTGATCCGCCCGTCTCGGCCTCCCAAAGTGCTGGGATTACAGGCTTGAGCCACCACGCCCGGCCTGGTTTGGAGTTTTAAAGAAAAATCAAACCCTGGTGTAGCCTCTTACTAGCCATGTGATCTTGAGCAAACTGATTTAAACTCACTCTGAGACTCATGCCTCATCTGTAGAACCAGGTTAATCCTTTATCATAGGGTTATCCTTTTTCATGACTGAATGAAATATAAGAGCATCTCATGACTTACCATCAGAGATAATCACAACAAAACTTAAAAGGAAATGTTTAAGCTATTTTTCCTAAATACCAATGAGGTGATATTTATTTAAAACATTAGGTTGGACTCTCACAGCAGAAAGCATATCCTGCTCATCTTCTTATCCACAGGAGCTAGCATAAAATCTAACACAAAATACACTGTGGTTGAATCATGTAAATGATGATATCTCTAAGCATATTCATGTCATATCCACTGCTTAGCCCTCTCATCTTTACTTCTAAAATAGTGATTCTCTTGTCTTCATCTCCACCACCAGCACTTGACCCCAAATTTGTCACCTGGATTTCTGCAGCTGTCTCCTAAATGAGAGGGCAGTGTCTACTCTGGCTTTCTTTCAGTCTTTTCTTTTTCCTTTTCCAGTCCCTGAGCTGTATAGCTGCTACTCGCCCTGCATATCTCAGCTTTTTTTTTTTTTTTTATTTTTTTTTGAGACAGAGTTTCGCTCTTGTTGCCCAGGCTGGAGTGCAATAATGCGATCTCAGTGCACTGCAACCTCCACCTCCTGGGTTCAAGCGATTCTTCTGCCTCAGCCTCCCGAGTAGCTGGGATTACACGCACGCATAACCATGCCTGGCTAAGTTTTTATTTTTGTAGACATGGAGTTTCTCCATATTGGTCAGGCGGGTCTGGAACTCCCAGCCTCAGGTGATCTGCCCACCTCAGCCTCCCAAAGTGCTGGGATTACAGGAGTGAGTCACTGCACCCGGCCCACACCTCAGCTTTGCTGCTTCCCTGGGGAAGCCTTTCCTGATCCTCCTACAAGCCCTTAAAGAACCATGTATCTCTCCTTCACAGAACTTAATTTATATTTCTTTAGGCGATTATTTAATGAATGTCTTTGTATCTTCCCAACTAGAGTACAGGCTCTAAAAGAAGAAGTATTGTTTTTGCTCCCCAGGTGCCTTGAGTACTCAAATTTTGTTGAATGAGTAATTTTCATAAATATTAATATTCTTAAGAAACCATACAAAATCCATCTTTGGTACCCTGAAACGATTTTAGAAACACTGTAACAATAATAAAAAAATAGGTACAGAGTACTTACTGGCATATCAAGTTAAAATAAACAAAAGGGCAACTGGAAGGAGATGTAAAATTTATTCTTTTTTCCCAAGTTTGAAAATATATTTTCTTAGACTTAGAACCTCATTTCTTTCAAGTTGTAAGCATATGCTAATTTCATAGCAGGCAACTTTTTCTTCTAGGACCAAAGGCTATGAGGAAGCTTTGCAGAAGAAATTGAAATACAGTGCAATATTGCATGTATCCATGAAATACAACCATCCACACATCTAAAGGACTTTTAAAACATGATGCCTTAATCAAAATATTTTTAGTACAAGTTCTGTCCAAATGAATACCACATCGTCTGCAATGAATGCCTGAGTGGCAAGAAGCTGTGCTGGTTTACTTTAAAAAGAAATAAATTCACTTAAGGGAACCAGAACTGGGTTTCATTGCCCCTTAATTAGATGGCAATATGAAGTTGAGTGAGAAGTTAGTGCTACATTTTCTACGTGTAGTTTTAGAATTATATACTAGTTGTGATATATTTGCCAATTGCAGAATATTAGGCAAGCAAGAAACTAGAAATTTATGCTAAAAGCTTAAAATGGGACGAAAAAACGTATCAGAGGTAGCAGAGATTTGGTAATATCAACAGTAAAAAAATGCAGCTGTAGACATGGGGAACCATGTGGGTATCATAAAGAAGTAAGGTGACTCGGATAAAACACCTTCACCGGATTCCCCTAGGGCATCTTGCTCAGGCAGCTTCGGCCCAGAGCGCTAGCCCTCCTCTCCTGCGCAGGCGCCCTAGGACGGACTTCTCCCTCCAGTAAATTGACGAAAAACTTCGGGAAACGAAATCTGCGCCAGAGCAAAGAGATGACATTTTAAACCTTGGAACCCTGATGGAGTCTTTATTCCACTTCCCCGTGCTGACTGCATGGCCGGTTACAGGAGTAGCTCACCTGCGGGGAGACCACAGCGGTGGAGGCTGCGGGCGGCAAGGCGCGGCCCTGCAGGCTCCGCAGAGCGCTTCCCCGCACGCCGGTCACCGCCTGGCCCGGGAGCACCCGCGCGCGAATCTTCTCTCCATTCAGAGTACAGCCTGGTCCTTCCACCATCTCTGTGGCCGGCACCCGTAGCCCACTGGTCGCAGGCCCTGGTGAGAATACTGCTATGCAACTCAACCTCTGCGCGGGCACTGACTGCTCGCAGAGGAAATTCAAACCTCGCGCGCGCCTGGCCCCGCCCAGGCCCGGCCTAGGCCCCGCCCAAGCAGCGTCTAAGCTGTTAGGGTCGCTCCCTACGGCGCATGCGCTGTGGCTCACCCCCGCCGTAGGTCTTGCTATTGGTTTATTGAGAAAACGCAAACGCGCGTGAGGCGTGGGGCGTGGGGCGTGGAGCGTGGAGGACAACTAACTAGGCTGACCTGTAAAAGCAGAGGAAATTGGAACTTGGAAAGTTCTGAAGGTATTTTCTGTGCGTTAAAGTTTTGCCCTTGTCTTTGAGCTACTTAGTATACACACATTTTCTGATCTGGTCCTCTTAATCTGTACTTGTCTGGGACAGGACAGATATGTCACAGACAATCTTGTTTTTGGCCCTGTTTTTGGTATGCTATATTTGGACGTGGGTGGGATGAGAGAAACGAAGAGGAGGGATTTTGGAACAAACAGCAGAATATATTCTAGTGTCTATATTTAAAAACTCCGTTATTAGTTAAGTGAGCCCCACCCAAGTCCATGCATCCGTTTTGTTAGGCGACGCCCCAAGATGAAAGCTATTTGAAATTGCTTTGTTAAAGATAGAGCTTCATATAAATTTGAGGGTAATGTGTAACTTTTCAAATTTATCCACAACCCTAACCAAAGATGCATACATACATATAAATCTATGAAGTTTATGACTCCAGATTGTTTTATAAATTATAAAGTGTGTTCTTTTTTGAAAACTGAAATACAACGCATTAAAACAGAATGCCAATTTCTAAGTGATTTCATAAGCATAGCACCGCACTGCAGTTAAACCAGAAGAGCATATACACAACTGGTTGCTGACTTAGGATGACTCAGCGTAACAGTGTTTTGACTGTATGATGGTGCAAAAGTGACACACACTCAGTAGAAACTGTACTTTGAGTACTCATACAGCCATTCTGTTGCTAATTTTCAGTACAGTAGTCAATAAACTATTTGACACTTTGTTATAAAATATGCTTTGTGTTAGGTGATTTTTCCCAACTGTAGGCTAATGTAAGTGTTCTGAGCACATATAAGGAGGGCCTCGTGAAGCTATGATGTTTGGTAGGTTAGGTGTATTAAAGGCATTTACGACTTACTTACTATATTTTCAGTTTACAACGGATTTATCAGGACATAACCCCATCATAAGTTGAGGAGCATCTGTATACTAGAGACTTAAATTTGAATATACTGAAAACTTGACTTTGAAATTTTGAAAAGTATTAAATCTTTCTCTCTGCAGGGAGAGATTAGTGGTCAAAAGTTGGCTGGATCAATTTCAGGACTATCTGTACTTTACTCCCTTGTTCAATTCAATGATCTCTGTCCTTTGATGGAGAAAAGTCCTATATACCTTTTCCTCTTTCAGAGTTGTATTAGTTATTTATTGTTACCTCATAAATTATTCCATTTGTTATTTCAAAATTTCTGTGGGTCAGGAATTTGGCAATAGTCTAACTAGCCAGGGTCATCCTGGCTCAGTATTTCTCAAGAGGTTACAGTTAAAATATTAGCCAGGGCTAAAGTGCCCTAAAGGCTTTTTGTAGCTGAAAGATCCACTTCTGAGATCAGTGGCTTTCATGGCTGTTGGCAGAAGGCCTCAGTTTCTCACCTCATATGTCTCTCTACAGTGCTGCTTGGCTCTTCTAACGAAATGTCAGCTGAGTGTGTGATCCAAGAGAGAAGTCAAGGAGAAAGTTGCAATGCCCTTTATTACTTAGTCACCCTTTATTACCTAGTTTATTATGGTAACTTACTCCTTATTCCATTCATTAGAAGCCAGTCATTAAATACAGTTCATACACAAGGGGAAGGGAATTTAGCTGTGATTTGAAAGGAGGGATATCAAAGAGTTTGTGGACAAATTTAAAAAATATCAACCTGTTCATTTATCTGATTCATCTCATTTCTCTTTAAGGTGTTGGGCACTGTGCACATTTGGGTCAAATACTATCTTTAATTAGTAAGAGTTGGGGACTGACACTGAAGGTATTAAGAGATTTCACTGGTGTGACTGAAAGGCCGAGTCAGATTTTGTTTTGTTTTTTTTTGTTTTGTTGGCTGGAGTGCGGTGGCATGACCTTGGCTCACTGCAACTTCCACCTCCCGGGTTCAAGCGATTCTCTTGCCTCAGTCTCCCAAGTAGCTGGGATTACAGGCACCTACTGCCACACCTGGCTAATTTTTGTATTTTTAGTAGAAACAGAGTTTCACCATGTTGGCCAGACTGATCTTGAACTCCTGACCTCAAGAGATCCACCCACCTCAGCCTCCCAAAGTGCTGGGATTACAGGCATAAGCCCCTGCACCCGGGCCAGATTTTGTTTATATGTGACTAGCCTCTGAGTCCTTTGGTATATCTCTGCTCTCGCTTCTTACATCCGATCGAAAGCAAACTTGCATACGCTGTGTATCTACAGTGTATGTAAAAAGACTCCTCACATCATTGCAAGCAAGCCTACCCTGGTGCAGACCCTTGCTACGTTTCAGCTGGACTATGGCATCATCCTGCTAACTGCCATCCTCCTTGCAGTTTCTCTTGTGCACTCTTACCAGAGGAACCTTCACAATTTCTTAAGTACAATTTACTAATTTTAACAAATTTGCTAAATTTATTAAATTGTGCTCTTTGATAACTATATATATGTCATTCATGTTTCCCAAAACTCACTTTCTTCATATGAACAATAAATAATACTTCTTCTATACACCTGCATATGATTGCTCTAATTTCCACACACAACATAGCTTATGTGAAAGCACTTTGAAAACTATGAAATACTCTACAAAAATAAGATAAATTGTACCTACCATTCCCAGAATATACTTTGTACATTTTTTTTTGGCTCATGCTATTATTCTCACTGTTTTTTTTGTGTTTGTTTTGTTTTGTTTTTGTTTTTGTTTTTGTTTGCTGAGACAGGGTCTAGCTCTGTCTCCCAGGCTCAAGTGTAGTGGTGTGATCTCAGCTCACTGCAACCCCTGCCTTCCCGGTTCAAGCAATCCTCGCACCTCAGCCTCCCGAGTAACTGGGACTACAGGCACTCACCACCATGTCCAGGTGATTTTTGTATTTTTAGTAGAGATGGGGTTTTGCCATATTGGCCAGACTGGTCTCAAACTTCTGACCTCAGGTGATCCGCCCACCTCGGCCTCCCAAAGTGCTGGGATTACAGGCATGAGCCACCGTCCCTGGCCTATTCTCGCCTTTTTAGTACCTCCTCTTTTTCCCAGTTTGTTGAAGTTCTCCAACTTTTTTTTTTTTTTCCTTTGAGATGGAGTCTCACTCTGTCACCCAGGCTGGAGTGCAGTAGCACGATCTCGACTCACTGCAACCTCCACCTCCCGGGTTCAAGCTATTCTCCTGCCTCAGCCTCCCAAGTAGCTGGGACTATAGGCATGCACCAACACAACCAACAAATTTTTGTATTTTTAGTAGAATCAGAGTTTCACTATATTGGCTAGGATGGTCTCAATCTCTTAATCTCATGATCCTCCTGCTTTAGCCTCCCAAAGTGCTGGGACCACCACGCCTAGCTAAGTTTTTCCAACTTTTAAGCCCCAGTTTTATGGATATCCTCTAAAAAACCTTATTGATACAGTCAGCATTAGCCTCATATCTTCTGAAGTTAGTTCTTCCAAAGAACTTACCAAAGTTACCTTGTGGTAAAGTAATTTGTGTACATTTTGTACATTTTGGTCTCCTTCTAAACTAGACTCTTATTCCTTAAAGACAGGAGAGATGCTCATCTTTACACTTCCCAAAGCAGCCAGGATGCTTTTTTTGCATATAATAGATATTCAACAAATATTTGTTTAATTGAATTATTATTATTAACTTAAGGTTGAAAAATTGGACCATCTGTTCCCAGAGGCCTTTATTGTCATTCTTTTGAATATAGATTTGATGTTTTCAAAGGTCTCTTTTAAACTAAATGTTATGGAAAATTAGTAATACATTAAGTTACTCTGTGACACCCTTTCTTTATTAGAGCAACAAGCCAGTAATCTTGATGTATTCCCGAGGAAATAAGACCAACCGTATGTGCAGTCATTTGTGTACATTACAGTCATTTGTCACTCAATGATGGGATGCATTCTGAGAAATTTGTCATTAGGCAGTTTTGACATTGTGTGAACATCATGGAATGCACTTTTACAAACACAGAGGGGACAGCCTACTGCACAGCTAGACTACGTGGTATAGTCTATTGCTCCTGAGCTACAAACCTTTACAGTATGTTACTGTGCTGAATACTGTAAGCAATTATAGCACCATGGTATTTGTGTTTCTCAACATATCTAAACATAGAAAAGGTACAGTAAAAATACAGTATAAAAGATTTAAAAACGGTACACCTCCATAGGACACTTTTTATGAATGGAGCTTAGAGGACTGGAAGTTGCTCTGGGTGAGTCAGTGAGTGAGTGGTGGATGAATGGGAAGGCCTAGGATACTGCTATATACAACTGTAGACTTTATAAACACAGTACACTTAGGCTACATTGCATTTATAAAAAGTATTTTTCTTTCTTCAGTAATAAATTAACCTTAGCTTACTGTAACTTCTTTACTTTGTAAACTTTTTAAACTTTTTGACTCTTTTGTAATAGCACTCAACTTAAAACATAAACACATTGTACAGCTGTACAAAACTATTTTCTTTATATCCTTATTCTATAAGTTTTATTGTATTTAATTTTTTTTTTTTACCTGTAAGCTTTTTGAAGAAATGAAGACACAAACACACACATTAGCCTAGGCCTACATGGGATCAGGATCATCAATATCACTGTCTTCCACCTCCACATCTTGTCCCACTGCAAAGTCTTCAGGGACAATAACACGCATGGAGCTGTCATCTCTTATAGCAATGCCTTCTGGAATACCTCCTGAAGGGCTTGCCTGAGACTGTTTCATGGTTAACCTTTTTTTAAAATAAGTACAAGGGGTAAATTCTAAAATAATGATAAAATGCACAGTATAGTATATATAAAAAGCAGCAACATAGTCAATTATTATCATTATCAAATATTATGTATTGTACATAATTGTTTACATGACAGCAGTGCAGTAGATTTGTTCACACCAGCATCACCACAAACATGAGTAATGCATTGCACTGTGATGTTAGGATAGCTATGATGACATCACTAGGCAATAGCTGCATTACAGTCTTACGGGACCACTGTAGGATATGTGGCCCATTGTTTATCAAAATATTGTCACACAACACATGACTGTATTTTGTATGTATTTGTCTTCACAATAACCCTGTATAGTAGTCAGGGAAGATATTAGCTTTAGTATTTTACAGATGAAGAAACAGTTTCATTTCAGGTTAGTCATTATTAAGATAACCTACATTTTTTTGCTCCTGGATCAGTACTTTTTTCACTAACAACACAGGTAAGTGTTGATGAAGTAAAAATTTCCAAAACATTGGGAAAGATAGCTTTCTTCAAGACCTCAAATAAGCAATATACAGCCCATAAATACATAATACTAGTGGAAAAAGTGTTGAAAGGGGTAACAATTTGCCAAAAGGAGATGGATGGGAGCTAAAAATAAATGTAAATTTTACTTGCAATGATTTTATTAATAAAAAAAATACTTCATGCGTGCTCAGTCTGGGGCACAGAGCCAGGCCCTGGGGTACAATATGACATAGAGAAGTCTTTATACACAAAGAAATTACAACATAGTTAGAGATACAGACATTCAAAAATGTCACGAAAGGAAAAGAATTTCATACTATGTGCAAAAAATGATGCAGATACTAGGAGAATTCATCGAAGGAACTGATCGCTCAGAAGCAATGTAATCTAACAAATATGATCAGAGAAGAGATGGAAGCTAAGAGGGTTCCCATCAGAAGTGGGGACCCTAGGGAAGTAGAAAAGTCAAGGAAATTCTAAGCAAGTGGAATGTGGAAAAATATGTGATGTAATTTGGGCACAATGATTAAAGCAGAAGTGTCAGGTAGGTAAGTAATGGTAGATGACATTGAAAAAATTTCTAGGAACTATGTTGTCAAGAACACAAATCAAGGAAAGTAGAACTCATTTTCCTGGGATAATACGCAGCCAATGAAATTTTTCAACAAGTGTAGGGATCCCAAACCCACAAATTCACAAAACTTCTTACTGAATTTGAAACCCAGATTTAGTGTGGAAGTATTTAATACATTTACTAACCAGAATCTTGGGCTGCATTTTAGGCTATGAAGAACTGTGGTCTGGGCTCCTTATCTGCTTATTCTTATTAAGGAATAGATGGATCTCACAGTTGCTCATAGTAAGTGGGTAGAGTTTCCTGCACAATGCTGAGTTCTTAGTACTTTGAAGAGTCCTTAGTACAAAATTCCTCTGTTTTCTCTAATAATAATCCCAGAGGCTTACTTAGTGCTTTCATGTACCAGGAAAGGTTCGGAGTGTTTTGCAAATATTGACTATTTTTAATCTATTTTTATTTTTTTAGAGACAGGATCTCACTTTGCCACTTAGGCTGAAGTGCAGTGATGCAATCATATTTCACTGCAGCCTTGAACTCTTGGTCTCCAGTGATCCTCCTACCTCAGTTTCCTGAGCTGCTGGGACTACAGGCACTCACCACCATGCCTTGCTAATTTGAAAAATACATATTTTTTTAGAGATAGGGTCTTGCTATATTGCCCAGGCTGGTCTAGAACTCCTGACCTCAAGTAATCCTCGCACCTTGGTCTGCCAAAGTCCTGGGATTATAGCCATAAGCCATGGAACGTGGCCCAAATATTGACTCTTAGTCCTTACAGTAACCTTCTGAGGTTGGAACTATTATTGCTATCCTAATTTTACAAATGAAAGATCTGAGTCATGGAGCGGTGGAGCCACTTTCTCAAGGTTACAGAGTTAGGATTCTACCAGGCAAGCTGTAGTCTTAGCCAAATATTTTCAGCAACATCAATTATGTGACACTGGCTCTCAACCAAATATGTTTAGCAACAGCCTAAAAAAAAAAGGTGGTTTAAAAGAAAAGAAAACATTTTAGTCAGCCTTATATGGGAACTAACGACAATCTAAAAGTCTTCTTTTAGCATATTATGTTTTGACATATTTCAGGCAACAAAACTTTGTTTATACCCTTCTTACAGTGTCTGTGGGCAGATTTTTAGCTGGAGTGATAAAAGTATAACATGGGGGAAATGTCTTTAATTTTGGCATTTTACATAAATTACCTGAATATATTTAAAAGGTACAGAGATAGCATCCATCCTTTCTCAGCACCCTCTTAATTTGAGCTTTGAAGTGAGGAAACGTCATTAGCAAGCATTTTATGCAGGTGTTTTCAGTGGTATTTACTAGAGTCTCCAGTTTCTAAACATTTAAGAGAAACTTTAACATTCAACTATCAGAAGAATAATAAAATGCACAGCAAGGGAAACCACTTTGACACTTTTATTCTTTGGAGCATACACCAAATGTTGGGACTTTGCAAATCAGTGTTTTTGTTACATAGTGAAGGCCGGAAGTGCCCAGGTGACAGTTTTCTGCTTGCAAAGTAAAACTCTAAATTGCAAAATCAACCATGCCCTCCTGATACAGGAAACTGCTCTGACATACCTAGCCTTTTCATAGTGTTGTGAAATCTATGATTGCAGTGTTTAATTCTAGCTTTCTTTTGCCAAATTCTTGGTGGAAGACATGTTTTTTCCAATTTTTAAAAATTCAAACATATTAAGAAAAATAGCTTCTGAGTTTGGAAAAAATAATAACTAAATAGTGACAAAATACAAAATAATTTCTTTTTGAGGGGTTCTCTCCATGCAAGAGAATGGGAGAATTAATTTATTTTCTATCTTAAAATAGAAAAGCAAGTTATCACCCGTTCATATTTTGGAGCAACATTCTTCCTCAGTTTCAGCCACCAGAGAGTGTATTCAAGTTGAGGCATGAAATCCACCATTTACTCCATCATTCCAAAAACGATTAGTGTACAACTAATATGTTCCAGAAAGAGGGTTAAACCCTTAAAAACAGATAATGGTCAGAGATCTAAACAACTCACAGCCTAGTGCCAGGAAAGGAGGAAATAAACACTAGCTCTCTAATTGAGGTAACGTGCTCAGAGCGTACATGACAAAGTAACCTAGATTCTCAGACATCTAAGCTGGCTCCTAAAGAGAAGTGAGTACAAGTTCATCAGATGAAGAACAGAAGGTGGATGGAGGAAAAGATATTTACAGAGCCAGGAGATGTGAGGGAACCTCATATTCAGGGGAACTGCAAGAACATACGGAGGGACAAGAGGATGGAAAGAGAGGGCAGCCGGAAAATCAGCAAGACAGAGAAAGAACCAGGAGAAATGAGCAAAGCCCAACTGTGAGTAATCTAATATGATATATTAAGAAATGTGAATATTGTTTTGAAAATAATAGGCAACAAACAAATAATTCTATGCAGGAAGGTGACATGATTGGATTTGCTTTTTTAAAAGATCACTAGAACAGGGTAAAGTAAGGGGTCTCAGCCAGGAGCAATATTGCCCCTCCGGTGACATTTGGTCACAACTAGGGGATGGGGATGTGCTACTGATGTGTCTAAGGAGCACATGGCAGGGATGCTGCTAAATATCTTACAATGCAGAGGACAAGCCACCGTCACAAGGAATTATCCAGGCAAACATGTCAATTGTGCCAAGATTGAGAACCTCTGGGGTGGTTGACAGAATAGGGGCCTCCAAAAAGTGTTCAAGTGCTAATTTCTAAATATGTTTCCTCACGTGACACAAGGACTCTGCATATGTGATTAAATTGCAGATTTTGAGATGGAGGATTATCCTCCATTGTCCTGGTGGGTTCAGTGTAATCACAAGGGTCCTTATAAAAGGCAGACAGGAGGGTCAAAGACAGAAAAGCTGATGTGAAAACAGAAGCAGAGTTAGTGAAGGAAGGTGGTGATGCTATGCTGATGCCTTTGAAGAAGGATGAAGAAGTCACCATCCAAGGAACACCAGTGACCTCAGCCAGCCAGAAAGGGCAAGGAAACCGATTCTCCCTCATTGCCTCCAGGGGTAACCAGCCTTACTGATTCTTTGACTCCAGGCCAGTGAGGCTGATGTGGAGCTTTTGACCTCCAGGACAGTAAGAGAAAAAATTTGTGGTGTTGTAACCCACTGAATTTGTGATAATTTATTCCATCAGCGATAGGAAACTAATATATCTGGTTTAGAGAGGAATAGATCAGAAGCAAATCCTGAAACAGGATACACAGTAAGGAGGTTTAACAGTGAGGAGTAACAATATTGCCAGGCACTTATCTTAGCACTGGAGCTACAATAGTGATCAATATAGAAATTAATAGGAATAATAATTCCGGCTCTCTTCAAGTATATAAGCTACTGAATCATATGAGTTTTTGTCGTACTCTAGAAAATAATCTCTTGTATAATGCTAATTTATTTTCCCCCCTATCATATATCAGCTATTTTTTTTATCCTGAACATAAATTTTTACTTTTGATTTACTTTTATCAACATTTTATACTATGATTTGTTCTTTCCCCCCAAATCCAAGGTAGTACCAATGTCATAAAAATGTCCTCATACACACTGTTTTAATACACTTTATAGTTTCATTATGCTAAATTGATGATTGTTTCCCGCATTCACTTGCTTCCTTACAGCAGTTTTATTAACGCTATCACTGATGTGTCTTTCTCTAGAGGATAAGACTTCACCACACTGTTGTCAGGCCATTTGACTACCTTAGTCAATTGAATGTGAGTTCTCTTATCTGATCATAAATTTGTGAGTGAGAAATAAAATGTTTATTTTTAGGCCAGGCATGGTGACTCACGCCTGTAATCCCAGCACTTTGGGAAGCCCAGGTGGTGGATCACCAGAGTTCAGGAGTTTGAGACCAGCCTGGCTAACTTGGTTAAACACTGTACTAAAAATATAAAAATTAACTGGGCATGGTGGCGGGTGCCTGTAATCCCAGCTACTCAGGAGGCTGAGGCAGGAGAATCACTTGAACTCAGGAGGCATAAGTTGCAGTGAGCCGAGACTGAGCCACCGCACTGCAGCCTGGGCAACAGAGTGAGACTTGAGACTCTGACTCAAAAAATAAATACATACATACATACATACATACAAGAGACTCCACCTCAAAAAAAAATGTTTATTTTTGAACGCCACTGAGACTTTGGGATGGTTTCTTATGCAGAAAACCTAAAAAACTTTGATTAAAACTTTTATGTTTATATTTAGGTTTTTTATGTATGGTGCCATCGTTATATGCAGAATTCACAGTTATATATGTCTGTTTGTTCTTCCTCTTCAGTTTCATTGGTCTATCTGTTCTTGCTCCAGTTCAATACTATTTTTATAACAGTGGTATTATAATATGTCTTCATATCTTAGAAAATGAGTTCCCACTTTTAGTCTTTCTTTTCAAAATTATATTAGCTTTCCATGACTGTTTAAATGTCCAGGTTATATTTAGAATCAGTTTCATATTCCTCCTGAAATGTTTCTGAGATTTTAATTATAAATACATTAAATTTATAGATAAGTTTAAGAAAAAATTAATAGCTTCACAATGTTAATGTGTCTTTTATTAAGGTCTCATTGGATTAAGTTTATTAATTTTATAAGTTTCTCCATGAGGGTGGTGTGCTTTATTGGCTTAATTCCTAGTTATTTCATAGATTGATATATTGAGTGCCATATTATTTTCTATTGTATTTTTAATGTTTTAAATTGTGTAAGGCACTTGATTGCAATGTGAAAGGTGTACATGCAATTGGGGAAGAGACACATATTAGCATTTCTATATATTAAAATTTTTTTTTTTCTTTTTAAAAATATTTTAATTTTAAGGCAAGTAGTTCCTAATGGATTAATAAGTTAGCTCTATACTTATAATAATATATAATATTTATGAGGCACTGACTTTGTACTATGAATATTTAAGTGCTTTTCAAGTATGATTCACTTAATCCTTGCAGCATCCCAAGTGATAAGTATTATTATTGTTCTCATTTTACAGATGAGAAAGCTGAGGCAGAGAATGGATATGTAACTGCCTAAATTCATACAGATAATGACACAACCAAGATTTGAGTCTGGGCAATCTTGTTCTTATGACACCCCCAGTGGTTTCTTCTTGCCCATTGCACAGCTAAAGCCAATGTATTGAGACAGCAGTGTTGCAGCAGAGAAAGAGTTTAATTATTGCAAGGCAGTTGAGCAGAAGGATGGGAGATGTTTTTCATATTTGCCTCACCAACAGCTTGGAGCCTAGGATTTTTAAGGATAATTTGGTAGGCAAGGGGCTAGGGAACGGGTGCTGCTGATTGGTTGGGGATGAAACCATCAGAGCATCCAAATTGTCTTCTTGTGCTGAGTCAGTTTCTGGGTATGAATCACAGGTCCAGGTGGCATCAGTTGGTCTGCCCGAATGTAAAGTCTGAAAAATATCTCAAAAACCAATCAATAGTAATGTTATCTATAGGAGCAACAAGAGAAGTTACAAACTTAGTGACATCTGGCTACATGACTCCTGAGCAGTAAGGAATTATAGAAAAGCAAGCTAGGGAGCAATGACTACTTTTTATTTAAATATGTCCACATCTTTGCAGAATTCTGGCCCCTCCCATAACCCTAACCCTGTAGGCTTTCAGTGTTCTTCCAAAGGCAATTTCTGTCCCCAGAGGGGGTCAGTTTTGGGAGGGAATATTATCATCCTTGCTTCAAAGTTGAACTGAAAACTAAATTTCTTCCATACTTACCTTGGCCTACACCCAGAAATGAGTGAGAGCAATTAGCTTGTGAGGTTAGAAGCAAGATGGAGTCAGTTAGGTTAGATTTTTCTCACTGTTATAATTCTTGCAAAGGTAGTTTCACACTTAGCCTCTACATTATATTGCATGCGAAGTAGATAATTGTAGCTAATAAATAAATAAATATCAGGGTCATAATAGGCTCATAAAATGAGTTGGCTTGCTTTTTAATTTATTTATTTTTTTCGAGATAGAGTCTTACTCTGTCGCCCAGGCTGAAGTGCAGTGGTGCGATCTCAGCTCACTGCAACCTCTGCCTCCCAGATTCAAGTGATTCTCCTTCCTGAGCCTTAGAATAGCTGGGATTACAGGCACTCGCCACCATATCCTGCTAATTTTTGTATTTTTGTAGAGACAGAGTTTTACCATGTTGGCTAGGCTGGTCGCAAACTCCTGACTTCAAGTGATCCACCCGACTCGGCTTCCCAAGGTGCTGGGATTACAAGCATGAGCCACCACACCCAACCTGTCTTGCTTTTTAAAAATAAGGATTATATATTTTTCAAAGTTGTATTTTTATTTTATTTATTATTATTATTATTATTATTATTATTATTATTTTTGTAGAAACAGGATCTTGTGATGTTGCCCAGGCTGGTCTCAAACTCCTGGCCTCTAGTGATCTTCCTGCCTCGGTCTCACAAAGCACTAGAGTTATAGATATGAGCCACCACGCCAAGCCTAACAGTTTTATTTATTAATTTTTAGAGGAACTAATATTTTGAGACTAGTGGTATGGAAAAACACTAATAATTTTTGAAGTTTATCTTGTATCTAGAAATTTTACTTAACTCTTTTATTAGATACACTAATTTGGCTTTTCTCTTGGATTTTCTGTGTAGAGATCATCTTAGCATCTACAAACAATGGCAGTCACATCTTTTCCTTTCCAATTCCTTTTTTTTTGAAACAGGGTCTCACTTTGTCACCCAGGCTGGAGTGCAATGGCGTCATCTCAGCTCACTGCAACCTCCTTCTCCCAAGTTCAAGTGATTCTCCTGCCTCAGCCTCCCTAGTAGCTGGAATTACAGGTGTGCACCACTACGCCCAGCTAATTTTTGTATTTTTAGTAGAGACAGGGTTTCACCATGTTGGCCTAGCTGGTCTTGAACTCCTGACCTCAGGTGTTCCACCTGCTTCAGGCTTCCAGAGTGCTGGGATTACAGGCATGAGCTACAGTGCCCGGCCATCCAATTCTTAAGGTCAGTAATTATTTTCTTTGTCTTATTGTGTTGGCCAGGGCCTTCAGTAGTACCTTGAACAGTAGTTGAGATATATGATATCTTTGTCTTGTTGAGTTAAAAATTTCTTCAGTAAGCACAATCTTGTTTTCTTTTTCTTAAAAAGTTAAATACTTTTTGTTTACTATAAGTGGTTCTAAGTGACTTAGGATGGGTCCCCTAGGTAGCCTCGGGATGGGGCTGGTCACCAGAAAGACTAAGGTGAGGGTTAGAGGGTTAGAACTTTTGACCTTACCCACTGGCCTCTGGAAAGGGGCATGGAAATGAGATTAGGCTCCATGAAAACTCTTGAACAACAGAGATTTGCTGAGCTTCTGGATTGGTGAACCCATCCAGGCCCTGAGGGAGTGGTGTGAGGAGACTCTGTGGAGCCTCTCTGCACCCCTCCCCCAATACCTTACTCTGAGTTGTGCCCTTTATAATAAACCAGTAAATGTGAGTTATCTGCCTTCCTGAGTTCTGTGAGCCTTTCTAGAAAATTATCAAGCATTCGGAGGAGGTCACGGGAATTCTTTCTTTTTTTGAGACGGAGTCTCACTCTGTGGCCCAGGCTGGAGTGCCGTGACCAGATCTCAGCTCACTACAAGCTCCGCCTCCGGGGTTTACGCCATTCTCCTGCCTCAGCCTCCCGAGTAGCTGGGACTACAGGCCCCCGCCACCTCGACCGGCTAGTTTTTTGTATTTTTTAGTAGAGACGGGGTCTCACCGTGTTAGCCAGGATGGTCTCGATCTCCTGACCTCGTGATCCGCCCGTCTCGGCCTCCCAAAGTGCTGGGATTACAGGCTTGAGCCACCGCGCCCGGCGGGGAGTTCTTAATGTATAGCCATCAGAAAGTACAGGAGGACTGGGACTTGCAACTGGCATCTGGAGTTGGGGCAGTCTTGAGGGACTGAGCCCTTAAACTGTGGAATCTGCTCTAACTCTAGGTGGTTAGTGTCAAAGTTGAATTAAATTGTTGAACTCCCAGTTGGTATCTGGAGAATCACACAATTGGTTGATGTGAGAAACAAACCCCACACATTTAGTGCCAGAAGTATCCTGTGGATAGAAACGGATCATAAGACAAGTAAAGGACAGCTCATTTGCTTCCAGTTTTCCTAGTTTTTCTTTTGTTTTGTATTAAATAAGTGTAAAATTATGTTAAATGCTTTATCTACATCTATTGAGATAATAAATTGTTCTCCTTTAGTCTTCTACTGTAATGAATTACATTGATAGAGCTTTGATCAGTAAACGTTTCTAGTATTCCTAGAATAAGCCTTATCTATTCACACTATATTATTCTTAATACATTTTGAATTTATGTGGCTAATATTTTATTTAGTATTTTTCCATCTGTTCAGAAGTGAATTATTTTTCTTTTTCTTTTATATTGTCCTTATCCAATTTTAATATCAGGGTACTAGTGATATAAAGTGACATGTACAATCTCTTTCTTTTCTTTCTTTTTTTTTTTTTGAGACGAAGTTTCACTCTTGTTATCCAGGCTGGAGTGCAATGATGCGATCTCAGTTCACTGCAACCTCCGCCTTCCAGGTTCAAGTGATTCTCCTGCCTCAGCCTCCTGAGTAGCTGGGATTACAGGCACCTGCCACCACGCCCAGCTAATTTTTGGTATTTTTAGTAGAGATGGGTTTCACCATGTTGGACAGGCTGGTCCAAACTCCCGACATCAGGTGATCTGTCCATCTTGGTCTCCCAAAGTGCTGGGGTTACAGGCAGGAGCCAGCGCTCCAGGCTTCTTTTCTGTTTCTGGAAGAGCTTTTTTAAGATGTAGATTACCTGCTTTTTAAAATTTCATTTATCAAACGTTAAAAGGCCCTACTTCAACTAAGTATTAGGTATTTAATTAGCAAGGGTGAAAAGGAGGGATACCAAAGCTGTGGCATTCACCACTCCTTCAGCGTCTGGATGTGTTCACCAATCCAGAAGCTCATCAAATCTCTGTTGTTCAAGAGTTTTTATGGATCCTAATCTCATTTCCATGCCCTTTTCTAGAGGTCAGTGGACGAGGCCAAAGGTTCTAACCCTCTAACCCTCACCTTCGTCTCTCTGGTGACCATCCCCATCCCGAGGCTACCTAGGGGACCCATC
The DNA here is from genome assembly GCF_009764315.1 of Trachypithecus francoisi. NCBI lineage: Eukaryota > Metazoa > Chordata > Mammalia > Primates > Cercopithecidae > Trachypithecus > Trachypithecus francoisi. The sequence continues at coordinate 170,950,432 of NW_022681454.1, read as the reverse complement.
CTAAGTCACTTAGTACCACTTATAGTAAACAATTATAGTGACTAATTAACTGATTTAGTCAGTTAAATATTTTCTGTAATTCATCATAAGATAGTGAACTTTAAAGCTTCATAGCAGAATTTTGAAATTCATCGTATTTGGCTGTTTTGGAGGGGATTAAGAACATTGGCACTTTTGTATGTTTGACTCATTTGATGTTGTTTTGGTTGCCAACCATTTTGGAAGTCAGTTTCCCCCCAAATTCCTGTCAGATCATTAATGCAAAAAATCAAAGTAACTATGTCAACATAAGCTATGTTTTGATGGGTAAATTGAAAGACAAAAAAGGATGAGGTTCCAGAAGGCGATTACTGTAAAAATTAGATTTCTAATGAGGGCTGCATTTGTTCCAGGGAGAAGAAATACCAAGCTAATCGCTCTTTTCAAAAAAATTTTAAGAAATTAAAAAAATTGTTTTTATTTTTATTTTGAGACAGGGCCTTGCTCTTTCACCCAGGCTGGAGTGCTGTGACACAATCGTAGTTCAGTACAGCCTCAAACTCTCAGGCTCACCTCACCTCAATCCTGAGGTGGGAGGATTGCTTGAGCCAGAGAGTTTGAAGCTGCGTTGAACTACGATCAGCCTCCTGAGTAGCTGATGCTACATGCCACAATGCCTGGCTAATTAAAAAAAAAATTGTGGAACGGGTCTCACTATGTTGCTGAGGCTGATCTCAAACTGCTGGGCTCAAGCAATCCTGTCTCAGCCTCTCAAAGTGCTGGGATTATGAGCCACTGTGCCTGGCGTAATTATTATTTAACAATCAGAATTTCTACTTGAGGCAAAGGGGCCACTATTATCTTCATTGATGGAGTCTGAATGTGGAGGAAGTGTTTAGTAAGGAATTCCTCTCAAGAAACAAAACCTGAGAACAGAAATATTACTAGATTTCATCTCAGCCAGAGACTATTATTTTAGACCCAAGACCAAGAGTTTTGAAATAATTTTACATGTGAATTCATTGTTGCTATTTTTAGTGATCGCCAGTTCAAATCATGAATAGCTGGAAAACTCTTAAGAATAAACAAGCTGCATCCCTGTTTTTAGGGGCAGCAAGCCATTTGGAGAAATGGAAGCAAGGGACACAGAAGGAGGTGGCAGCTGAGAGGTAGAGCAGAAACTAAGATAAGCCCTGACTGCTACAAAGCAGAAGCAGGAACAGAAAAAGTCTCGTGCCTAAGAATGGACCTGGAGTTTTAAAAAACAGAAATGCTTGAATAGTGTCTTTATGCCACATTATCTACTCTGTGGACATTCCAAGTCGACTTCATTGTTTTAAGGCATGATTTGAAGCAAGGTAACACTGAAATTGATAGCTGTGCAATGACAGCAACAGATGGACTTTGCTAGCATGAAGCAATCAAAGGTGTGCAAAGTTTAAGCAAAATACTCAATCCTGAGCTTGACAGACCATATAGAAGCAGGTTATATCATTAACTAAAGGTCAGATATAAATATCGTGAGCTTGTTTAAGACAGTTGGGCACACTCTAGCCTTCTCAATCATATTTACACACTTGGGAGATAACTTGTCAGCTATATGTATATTTATCCCTACCTATGTAACAGCACAAGTACAACTTTCAGGAGGTGACTGAATCCAGTCTATTGTATAATGTCCTAATGAGAACACAGTAATTATAATGCAGCAAAATGGATTTATATTCCTGTGGAACAGAAAGTCAGTTTCAGCAGCCAAATGAAAGATCACTCACTTCTTGCCCAAAGTTTTAGTCAACCACCAAAATCAACAGAAAAACTCAGATGTATACAATTTGTAGATGTTTTGGATCCCATTTATTTTTTAAAGACAAAAACGATATTTAGAAATTGTTCATCTTATGCAGACGGGGTTCCTAGTTTAACCATTAAGCCTCAACAAAGATTCCTTGGCATTTTTTGATCTAATTACTATTGGCCTGTAATGAATTTGAACTACTGATTAAGCCACAATAGGTTCTATTTTGATTTTTTTTATCTATTAGACTTGAAAGGTTTATCAGATCTAAACCTATGCAGCATTTAAAATTCAAGACTTTTTGCTTACTTGCTAAATACCGACACCTAGTTTTTTTTTTTTTTTTTTTTTTTCTGTTCCACTGGTTTCATTCATGAAGCAACTGGAAGATGCTAAGGGAGGTAGGTGTGTGTGTGTGTGTGTGTGTGTGTGCATGCGCGCACGCATGTACACGGACATGTTTTATAGTCTCTCAGGGGTAAGCACTCACCTTTACAAATTATTCTAATTTAGATTAGCAAAGCTGAGAAACAGCCCATTCTTTTCATTTATTAACGCTGCACTAGGGCATCCAGAGCCATATCCTAAATGCCGGCTGGAATTACTGTCTATCTTACATGTGGAAGTTTGCATCAGTAGACATTATGTGACAGCTTGATTATAAAAGGTTTTGATTAATTCCTCAGCACATGCGTGTTAGAACTTGATTCTGAGGTTGCGTGCTAATGTGAAAGGGATTAGCACTGCAAATTTAAAACTCTTCTTAAGAAAAGGGTTAAGCATAACTTCAGCTCAGACAGAAAAGGCCAAGGCAGTTACAGAAACATGTTTGCAGAGATTCCAGATATGGAAATAATTTTGTAGAAATTTCACCTTGGGAATGTCTTTCAAACTCTGTAAGAAGTTGAGTTGTTTTACAAAAGGGCAGTCAACAATGTTCTTCAGGATGGCCTGGACTTAATGTCTCATTTTAGAAACAGTAGTGGTATTTCAAAGAAAGGGAAACACTACTCAGAGGATTTCTGGTTTTGGTAACCAGAAATCATCTGCTCCATAATGGGGGAAAGTTCGCACTGAATTCTTTGCAGGATAAAATAGTAACCTTTGGCCAGGGGCGTGGCTCACGCCTGTAGTCCCAGCACTTTGGGAGGCTCAGGAGGGTGGATCACAAGGCCAGGAGATCAAGACCATCCCAGCTAACACGGTGAAACCCCATCTCTACTAAAAATACAAAAAATTAGCCGGGTGCGGTGGTGGGCGCCTGTGGTCCCAGCTACGTGGGAGGCTGAGGCAGGAGAATGGCGTGAACCCGGGAGGTGGAGCTTGCAGTGAGCCGAGATGGCGCCACTGCACTCCAGCCTGGGCGACAGAGCGAGACTCTGTCTCAAAAAAAAAAAAAAAAAAAAAGTAACCTTTAAAGTGTATTCTTCAGAGAAACTATTCTAGAAGAGGGGAAATGGAAAAATGTAACTCAGGCAGAAGTTTGAATTTGGCTTTTGATAGACTCACGAATTTCCTTTCTTTTTTGGTATTAGAGATTATGTTCCACTGACTGTAAAATAAACACAACTTTGTTGGCTTAACCGTGTAGGGGTTTCCTTTTCTCACATACAAAGTCTGGATATAGGTCAGTGAGATTGGTATAGTGGCTTCATGAGGTCATCAATATCCTGGACTTAATTCGCCTTTTGCTCCTTCCTCTTCATGATGACTTCATGGTTGTAAGGTGTTATTCTCCGTCAGTAACCTCCTTTCTCTATTCCAGGCAGGGAGAATCAGAAAGTTATGAGGTGGAAGGGCAGGTGCCCATGTCAGGCAGACAAAACGGCAGAGGAATTCCTGGCAGAATTCAGCTAATTTCATTAACCAAACCTTTGCTGAAACAGAGCTGGAGAGATAGGTGTGGGTTTTGTTTTGGTTTTGTTGCATTGCTAATACAAATAAAATGAGGGTCCTTTTAATAAAAACAGAAATAGGATTCTTTTAGTAAACACAAAGGAGGGAATGGGCATTGAGTGGCCAATCAGCATGTTCCACTACTATTACAAGATATTTACCAGCAACCATTCTGATTTTTGGCAGATGCCTGTGACATCTTGATTGTTAGTTATTTCTTACACAATACCTTCTCTCCTTATCTTGCTTAATTAGAAGTAGATTTTGTGCAAAATAGCTTTAGTGCACAGTTTATTTTTGAGGAAATAATGACATCCTGAGAGCGTGTTGATGAAGAGTTTATTCTTTCACAGTGCTTCAGAACAAGAACAAAACCCTAATTATTCATATATGCAGAAAGGCTAAGAAGGTGTGTTAGACTGGCAACACTGGGTAAGAAATCAAAAGTAAGTACGACGTCACTCTTCATATGGCTGCCCTGAGAGTTAAACCTAAAGACATACTATGTTGATACAAAAATACCTAAAGTAAAAGCTGGTGGAACTAATGACAGATATAGACCATTCCAATGGACATATGAACACCTCTTATGAAGGCATATTATGCAACTTCCAGGATAAACCATATGTTGGAAAATGAAACATATAAAAGTCTTCATATTATAAACTATGTTAACTGATAACAGACTTAAATTAGAAATCAATAACATAAGGTATTTAGAAAAGCCAAAACATTAGAAAAAAACTGCCTTTTAAATATCAGATGGGTCAAAGAAAACAATTACAGTTAAATAAAAACTTAATTTGAGTGAAATTAAAACAAGAATACAGCCTATGAAAATTTGAGGGATATTGCTAAAGCAGTACTTAAAAGGAAAACTCTAAAATTGAATAAGCAAAATGATTTAAGATCACTCTAAATTTCTACTTTCTTAAGCAGGTAGAAAAAGGCAAGCATTTAAACCCAAATATATAAAAAGACACAAAAACAATAAAGATAAGGGTGGAAATAAGAAATATAAAACAAGGCCGGGCGCGGTGGCTCAAGCCTGTAATCCCAGCACTTTGGGAGGCCGAGACGGGCGGATCACGAGGTCAGGAGATCGAGACCATCCTGGCTAACACGGTTAAACCCTGTCTCTACTAAAAAAATACAAAAAACTAGCCGGGCGAGGTGGCGGACGTCTGTAGTCCCAGCTACTCGGGAGGCTGAGGCAGGAGAATGGCGTAAACCCGGGAGGCGGAGCTTGCAGTGAGCTGAGATCCGGCCACTGCACTCCAGCCTGGGCGACAGCGCGAGACTCCGTCTCAAAAAAAAAAAAAAAAAAAAGAAATATAAAACAAACAAGGGAGAAAATTGACAGAGCCAAAAGTTGGTTCTCTGAAAAGATGAATAAAATTGATAAAATTATAGCTAGATTGGTAAGTTCAAAAAAGTTAAAAAGAAAATCAAAACTACTACTTTCTGAAAAATAGGAATTTTTGTTCAAATAATATATATATTAAAAGGATAATAGTGGAATATTATTAACTTTGTGCCAATATGTGTGACAATTTAAGATAAAATAGGTGAATTCCTTGAAAAACACCAATCATTAAAACTGATGCAATAGAAAATCTAAATAGCCCCATAATAACAGTTGAATTTATAATTATAGTCTTTCCACAAATAAAACTTGAGTCTTTTTTTTTTTTTTTTGCGATAGAGTCTTGCTCTTGTTGCTCATGCTGAAGTGCAAGAGCATGATCTCAGCTCATTGCAGTTTCAACCTCCTGGGCCAAAGTGATCCTTTCACCCCAACATCCCAAGTAGTTGGGACGACAAGAGCATGCCACCGCATCTGGCTAAATTTTTTAAGAGATGAAATCTCACTCTGTTGCCAGGCTGGTCTTGAACTCTGGGGCTCAAGCAGTCCTCCCTCCTCAGCTTCCCAAAGTGCTGAGATTACGGTGTCAGCCACTGCACCTGGCCAAAGCTTGAGTCTTAAATGGCTTTATCAGTTAATTCTGCCAAACATTTAAGAAACAAACCTGGATTTCCTAGGCCAAATAATCCCTAAGCCTAGCTGGGAAGGCGACCGCATCCACTTTTAAACACGGGTTTGCAACTTAGCTCACACCTGACCAATCAGAGAGCTCACTAAAATGCTATTTAGGCAAAAACAGGAGGTAAAGAAATAGCCAATCATCTATCGCCTGAGAGCACAGCGGGAGGGACAATGATGGGATTATAAACCCAGGCATTCAATCCGGCAAAGGCTACCCTCTTTGAGTCCCCTCCCTTTGTATGGGAGCTCTGTTTCCACTCTATTAAATCTTGCAACTGCAAAGAAAAAAAAAAAAAAAAGCAAACATGCTAGCAAATCTTACATATAGTTTCACATAAAATAAAAAAGGAGGTAATAATTTCCAGTGTTTCCTATGAGGTCTGTGTCAGGCTTAGGATTTGATCTTACCCTAGTTATAAGCTATTATCTAGCATGTTACGGTTTCATAGAGTCTGGCAGAAGACAATGAGACTCAACCTCATGAACACATTTGTGTCTATTCACCTTATTCTCCAGTCCCACAGGGGTGAACCAAAGGGCCCAGATGGTTGCCAATACATGCAATGTATTGCATGACAGGAGAGCGGTTCTGAGCTTGAAAAATCCACCAACTTGTATCTATCTGGTGATAAAGAAACCTGATTGAGAATTAGGAAGCACGGTTTTGACTTTAGTTTAGCTATTGATGCATTCTCACCCAAGGACAAGCCATCTGTGTTTTGTGGTCTCAGGTTCATTATTCATGAAAGCAGAAGGTTTGGAAAAAGGATTTTTCAGGTCTTCTCATCTCCAACTCTAAGAAGAGTTTAATTCATGTCTATACACATGAATTAAAGAGGTTTGATAAATATAGCCTTAAATTATTTTATGTACTAGAACTCCTTTCATCAGCATTTGGCCTGAAAATATCAATTCTTCCCCACCCTGTGATTCATACATAATCCATGCATCTTAAACTTCCTAACATTTTTATTTAGTATTTCAGATTTGTACTTCTCATTCTATAGCTTTCTTTTCATGTCCATTCAAAAACTCTCCTGATGATGAGAATAAATCAAATAAATAATCCCAAGTGTTTATATGTATATGCAAATATCTAGCAAATATCAAGATATTTGTATACATAAATATATATAAGTATGTGTATATATATGTGTTTATGTGCATATATATGCACTGATAAATAATACTAATACAATAACATTACTTTTTGTTTTCAATTTAATGTGTAGCTTTGGTCTTTAAAAAGCTGACATTTTCTTCCTCGCTTCTTTTGCTACTATTAGAACAGTGTCACTAGGTTACAGAGGAACTTTGGTCATAGATATCAAACTGATCAGCTGTATTTTTTTCTTCTAAAATTCAGATTTTCTAACCATGAATTTTTCAGAACATTGATAATAAAAGGTGATATTTAGCTAACTAGAATCAAATGATGTCAAATACATATTTTTTACTTAAACCTTAATGTCTAAAGTTTAAGGAAACAAATGTCTCTTGTCAAATTCAGGATTTTTATTACTGGTTACTTTAATCCAGTTCAGACATTATTTATTGAATATACTGTAGGGTTAAGTCTACTGGACTCCAACTTGAAACCAAAAGATATCTTCCCATCGATTTTTAAAACTTTGTCCTCATGAACTTTTCAAATTGTGTTCCAGAGAATATTTGAAAAAAATGTAAAAAGAGTATTTTTATGAAGCATTGGGTTAAATTTTTAAAAAATAAAGTGGTTTCCTCTATGTGGATTTCTGAGGATCTTCATCCACTGTCGCTCATTGTGGACTTCTAATGGGAAAGTATGGAACACTGCTTCCCAAATCTATTTGATCACTGACATTTACTTCAAGACACACACTCTGCAAATGCTACTTGAGGCTCTTCAGCATTAAGCCTTGTGATAATTTTGTAGCGTTCACAGAATGTCTGCCTCAATTTTAAAAGGCTCTTAATTTGCTCTTTTCTATATTGATCAGCGGAGGCGTTGTGTTGCCTTGATTGCCCTGTAATTTCTTCTCATTCAGCTAGATAAGATAGACGGACATTAAGGCCATGGATAAGAGAACACTGGGCCTACTTAACAGGAGTTTGAAGCCACACAGGGACAACCAGGTTTCGGTGGTTAAGTGGTTGAGCAGGCAGATATTTAGAAAGGCCAAGAAACTGGCAGAATCAAGGCTAGTGATTGCCAGCTGTCAATGCAGACTTTTCCAGGAAGAAATTCAAGGCAAGATGAGTAGATAAGGCAGGGTTGCAGCTTAATCGAGTTAGGACTGGAATTGCAGAACTTGAGTCTCAGCACTCCGCCACAGGGAGGAACTGAGTCTTCATTTTGCTCAATACTTGATATAGATGCCTCTATTTTCTAGCTCTGATGTCTCGGATTATCTTTCACCTATTAGGTTCAGGTAGAATTATTTCGACTTTAAAAGACCAAGGGTCTTGAGGGCAATCTACCTGAGTGGGCAAAGCTATATGTTTTAAGTAGATTTTGGCCTCAGATTGAGTCACCTGTAGAATGAGGAAGGGTGGATTCCTGGGGCCCTTGAACATTACTTTGTTGTTTTCCTCCTAGGCAGACTCTTTTAACCATAATTTTGACAAAGTAAAAGCTCCCATTAGGGCTGATCCTAAATTAGGTTACGAAGCCTCTTATATTTTAAACTTCAAAACAATTCCACCAACAACGTATCCAGGCATACTTCGGAGATATTGCAGGACGGTTTCCGGACCACTGAAATAAGCCAATATAGTAATAAAGCAAGGTACAAGAATTTTTTGGTTTTCCAGGGCATATGAAAGTTATGTTTACACTATACTGTCATCTATTAAATGTTCAATCACATCCTGTTTTTAAAAAATTACATACCTTAATTTAAAAATACTTTATTGCTAAAAAACTCAAACAATCATCTGACCCTTAAACAAGTTGTAATCTGTTTGTTGCTCTTGGAGGATATTGTCCCAGTATTGATACTCACTGATTGATCAGGGTGGAGTTGCTGAAAGTTGGAGTGGTTGTGGCAATTTCTTAAAATAGGACAAAAGTAAATTTTGTCACATCAGTGGACTCTCACAAAAGATTTCTGTGTATCATACAAACTGATGGCATTTCACCTACAGTAGAATTTCTTTAAAAACTGGAGGTCATCCTGTCAAACCCTACTGCTGCTTTACCAACCAAGTTATTCTAAATAACTTAGAATAAAGTTATGTTCATGTTCTAAATCTTGTTATTTGAACAGTGTGTACAGCATCTTCACTAGGTGTTCTTTTTATCTCAAGAAACCACTTTCTGGCCTGGCGCAGTGGCTTATGCCTGTAATCCAGCACTTTGGGAGGCTGAGGCAGGTGGATCACTTGAGGTCAGGAGTTTGAGACCAGCCAGGCCAACATGCTGAAGCGCTGTTTCTACTAAAAATACTAAATTAGCCAGGTGTGGTGGCAGACACCTGTAGTCGCAGCTACCCGGAAAGCTGAGATAGGAGAAACAATTACTTGAACCCAGGAGTTGGAGGCTGCAGTGAGCCAAGATCCCACCACTGCACTTCAGCCTGGGTGGCAGAGAGAATCTGTCTTTAAAAAAAACCCAAAAAACAAAAACTTTCTTTGCTAATTCATAAAAAGTAACTTCTCATCTATTCAAGTTTTATTATGAGATTGCAGCAATTCAGTCACACCTTCAAGCTCCATTTCTAATTCTAGTTCTCTCTTGCTATTTCCACCATATCTGCAGTCAATTTCTACACTGAAGTCTGGAACCCCTCAAAGTCATCCATGAGGGTTGGAATCAACTTCTTCCAAACTGCTGTTATGCTGATATTTTGACCAACTCCCATGAAACATGAATATTCTTAATGTATCTAAAATGATGAATCCTTTCTAGAAGGTTTTCAATTGTCTCCTCTCAGATCCATCAGAGGAATTACTATTTATTGCAGCTGTAGCCTTATAAAATGTATTCCTTAAATAATAGGTCTTGAAAGTCAAATTTATTTCCTGATCCATGGGCTACAGAATGAATGCTGCATTAGTAGGCATGAAAACAACATTCACTTCCTAGCACATCTCCATCAGAGCTCTTAGGTGACCAGGTATATTGTTCAAAAGCAGAAGGAAACTTTTTTTTTTTTTCCTCAATATTGGGTCTCAACAGTGGGCTGAGGCCAGGTGTGCTGGCTCACGCCTGTCATCCCAGCACTTTGGGAGGCTGAGGAGGGTGGATCACCTGAGGTCAGGAGTTCAAGACCAGCCAGGTCAACATCATGAAAACCTGTCTCTACTAAAAATACAAAAAATTAGCCAGGCGTAGTGGCACGTGCCTGAAGTCCCAGGTACTCAGGCAGGAGAATCACTTGAACCCCGGGAGGTGGAGGTTGCAGTGAGCGGAGATTGCACCACTGCACTCCAGTCTGGGCAACAGAGCGAGACTCTATCTCAAAAACAAAACAAAACAAAACAAAACAAAACAAACAGTTGGCTGAAAATACTGAGTAAACCATGCTGTAAACAGATGTGTTGTCATCTACACTTTCTTGTTCTAAGAGAGTCAGCCTGACATTTGAAACTTTGAAGCCAGGCTTTAACTTCTCTCTAGTAATGAAAGTCCTAGATAGCATCTTTTTCTAATAGAAGGCTGTTTCATTTACATTGAAAATCGGTTATTTACTGTAGTCACTTTCACTGATTATTTTAGCTAGATCTTCTGGATAACCTGCAGTAGCTTCTCCATCGGCACTTGCTGCTTCACCTTGCGCTGCTGCGTTACGGAGATGACCTCTCTTCTCAAACCTCATGAACCAACAACCTCCACCAGCTTCCAACTTTTCTTCTGCAGTTTCTTTACCATTCTCAGCCTTCACAAACTTGACTTAGGGTCTTGCTGAGGCTTAGACTTTGATTTAAGGGAATATTGTGGCTGGTTTGATCTATTCAGACCACTCAGACTTTCTCCAAATCAGAAATAAAGCTGTTTTGCTTTCTTATCATTTGTGTGTTCACTAGAGTAGTATTTTTAATTTCCTTCAAGAACTTTTCATTTGCATTCACATGTCTAACTATTTGGTGCAAGAGGCCCAGCTTTTGGCCTATTGCTGCTTTCAACATGACTTTCTCACTAAGCTTAATCATTTCTAGCTTTTGATTTAAGATGAGATGCATGTGACTCTTTCACTTGAATACTGAGAGGCCATTGGAGGGATATTTATTTGCCTAATTTCAATATTGTTTTATCTTAAGGAATTTCAAGGAGAAGGAGAGAGATGGGGGAATGGCCAGTGGGTGGAGCAGTCAGACATACACAACATTTATTAAATTTGTTATCTTGTATTTGCACAATTTGTGGAGCCCTGAAATAATTACAGTGGTGACTTCGAAGATCACTGGTCACAGATCACCATAACAGATATAATAATCACAAAAAAGTTTGAAATATTGTTAGAATTACCAAAATGTGACATAAATTGAGCACATGATGTTGGAAAAATGGCATTGATAGACTTGCTTTAGGCAGGGTTGCTACCATCCTTCAATGTGTAAAAAATGCAATATTCATCCAGGCATGGTGGTGCATGTCTGTAGTTTCAGCTAGTCCCGAGGCTGAGTCAGGAGGTCACCTTAGCCCAGGAAGTTGAGGCTTCAGTAAGCTATGATTGTGCCACTGCAATCCAGCCTGAGTGAGAGAGTCAGACATAGTCTCCATAAAAAGAAGAAAAATAAGAATAATGCATTATCTTTGAAGTACAATAAAGCAAAACACAAAAATGAAGTAGGCCTTTACTGGACATAATATTATGTTTGGTTCTGAGCTATAAAAATCCTGATGAATAGTGGCTTAAACACAGAAAGTGTGAATTTTTCTCATGTGCACTTCGGGGTAGAGATAGGTAGTCCAGGGCTGCTATTACTGAAGCTCTGCAAAATTATCAAGGATTCAAACTCCTTTTATTTCTCTACTCTGCCCTCCTCAGGGTGTTGCTACCTTTGTGCTTGTTATGATTTGAATGTTTGTGTACCTCCCAACATTTTTATGTTTGAATTTAATCTCCAATGTGATAGCATTCACAGGTGAGGCCTTTGGGAGGTGATTAGCTCATGAGGACTATGCCTTTATAAATGGGCTTGGTGCCATTATAAAAGAGGCCTGAGGGAGACTGTTTGCCCTTCTGCCATATGAGAACTCTTAGAAGGTGGCATTGATGAGGAATGGGTCCTCACCACACGTGGAATCTGCTGGTGGGTGATCTCAGGCTTCCCAGCCTCCAGAATTGTGAGCAACACGTTGCTGTGGTTTATAAATTGCTCAGTCTAGCGTATTTTGTTATAGCAGTCCTAATGGACTAAGACAGTGCTCATGTTTGCAAGCTGGCTGCTGCCTCTCCAGGCCTTCTATTCCCATTCCAGGCAGAAAGAAAGGGATAGGTACATAACCCTTTCCCACAAGACTCTGTCTTATCTTGACAAGGATGCTGGCCCTAGGCATGTCTGTCTGTATCTTATTAGCCAGAACTGGCAACACGGCTTCCTGTAACTGCAAAGGCATTTGTGAAAGTGAATATATTTACATATTACATATTAAACTTAGAACGTTGATAATAACCTCCAACAAAATTGGAGTTATATTATCCAGGAAGAAGGAGAGAAGAGATAGTGGCAAGTGACAAGTTTCTGCCATATGCTTACTGTAGAAAAATCACAAAACGCAAAGGAGCACCTCTTGATTCTTTTAATTCCATTTATTTCTTTACTCAGCCTTTTTCCCACTTCTTCTGGTCGGTTCTTTATTTGAAAATAGAGCCTTTCCTGGCCTTCCCTCAGACAGTTAAAGCAACTTTCGAACTATGTCCTTAAATAAACTATATTCTAGCTTTCTGATAAAAATAACTTGCAGAAGACATTTTTTCCTAAAATTATTTAGTATCTCTAAGAAAAAAATGTATCTTTAAAAAAAAAAATGTAAATAAGGTTTCAGGCCAGAAATTGAAAATAGTTTTATGATAGGCTGTCGACATTTTACTTGGGTCACAAAACAGGCCATTTCCTGTCTTCTCAAAGCCGTACACTTCTCTCATCAGTGTCCTGTAACCCAGTGAGTGGAAATACACTCAGTAAACGCCACAAAGGCAGCAATCCCCCTCCTAAGTGCATGACCTTTTGTTAATGGCTCTAGACACTGATTGCGGGACCTGGTTCTGTTCATCATTGTCATGATCACCATGGATTATTTTTTTGAGTGCCTACAAGGGGCAAGGCACTATACTCTGCATAATGTTTACTGTTCTATTTCTGCTTCCGAATCATTAGATGTTTTGTTCACACTGAGCTTATCTCTGATTGCAAGCAATACTGTCCACTGCTGTCAGCTACCAAAAGTTAAAGCCTTTTATACTGTGAACATCCCCTTAAGGAATCTGATGAAAAAGTGGCACTACCACTTTTTGGCTATGTGTTTTCATCATTAATGTATTTACTCAACACGCCTATTCGTAGGTATTCTTTTCTTTATTATATAGCTCAGCGATGACATTGCTGAGTTCAAGCTTTGCCAGAACCATCAAGATTTGAAGGAAAAAGAGAGAGTCACTATGCATCAGTCCTGAGAATAGTACAGAATTGCTTTATATTTAAATATTAAGGTATCTGTCTGAAGGAATGATTAGTACAGACACTTTGTAGACGAAGCAGCTGATACTAAAAGAGATTAGATTATTTGCCCAGGCTGGGTGTGGTCGTTTTATGCTTGTAATTCCAGCACTTTGGGAGGCCCTAGGTGGGAGAATTGCTGGGCAACACAGTCAAACCCTGTCTATACAAAAAAAAAAAAAAAAGGAAAAGGAAAGAAAAGAAGCTGGGCACAGTCCCATGCATCTGTAGTCCTAGCTACTCAGCAGGCTGAGGTGGGAGAATAGCTTGAACCCGGGAGTTTGACATTACAGTAAGCTACGACTGCAACACTGCACTGCAGCCTGGGTGACAGCATGAGGCCCACTCTCAAAAAAAAAAAGAAAAATTAAAAAAAAGTTGTCCAAAGTCACACAGTTGATAAAAGATTAAAACTGAACTTGAACCTGGGTCCTAATCTAATTATCTTTCAGCTACAGTATACTATCCTTTAATAAGTGTTCTAGTATTTCACGAAAAGATTGTAAAACCCAACCCTCATTCGTGAACCTGGCTAAACATAAAGTATTCTAAAGAACTCGTACCTTTTATTGCCATCAGTTGTTACTGTGCATGAAAAAGAATAGGTCCTTTCACAAGGTAAATGAAGGTACTTAAAAAGTCTAGCAGAATTCACGAATAAGGTATTTTATTTTCTTCAAAGTATATTATGTACTATGTCCTTTTAATATAGTGGAACTAAAATTACGCTATATTCTTGTTCAACATGGTTTATTTGGCCTGAACATGTTTACAACTTTGTTCTGCTTACTTACTTCATAAGTTAGTTCTCCATCATAATGATAGTTTTTCTAATAGTTTATTCTTGCTCTTAGCTCTTTGTTTTAGTGGCAATTTCTAGTGTGATGCTTTATTTGACACATGCTTTCTTACTTTTGTTCAAGGGCTTTCATAATTTTCATACTCATTCACATCAGCCTTATTCTCCTCTTGCATTATTTCTGAGTGCTACTAACTGCACATTTCCTGAGTTTGTTTTAGAATCCTCAATCTTCCTTCTGTATTTTACAATTGCAGATGGCTTTTTTTTTTTTTTTTTTGGTAACATGCTTATTTTCTCAGTCTCTACTTCTTAAAGCTTGCTGTTCCCACTCACTTAAATAACAATTCACTAAGAACCTGAAAATTTGCAAATTGTGATTGCTATTGAATATAATTATGACTTCTATTTCATAGGTGCCAGTTTTCCTTATTTCTAATAATTACATCCATAATGATTTTCAACTTTATTACAATTTTGCAAGGGAATCTAGCATATCATTTGTGTGTGTTCTTTTTCTTTATAGAATCTATTGTACAGAAGCTGATCTTTCTTTTAACTAGTCTCAGTCATTGAAAGTATTTGTTTTATGTTAACAACTAAAGCTCAAATATGTTGCATTAATCTCTTCTCCTTCTTATCCCATACTCTCTGGCCTGGCCTTTAATACACATTTCCTACCGGGTAACATGAAATCTACCTCACATTTGTAAGTTTTCCAAGCTTTTCTCGTTGGCCTCATACCATCTTGACATTCTGGCATTGACTTAGATAATAACAAATATTTAGTAATGTAATATTTTGGCACATGTACTTCCCTACAATTATATGGCTAGTAGGAAAAAAAAGGTCAGCTGTGTAATTTAATCTGATGGTGACTAAAATTAAGTAGAAAAACATCTAAAAGTGCTTTTGAAATAAATAGATCAAGTGAAGGAAAGAAGACTCACTTTAAAAGACAAGAAAAGGAAACACAAAATGAAATATGTAAAGAAATAGTCAAACAGCAATAACTGTCTATAAAAATTCATGGACATTGAACATCAGGTTCTTTCCATATATATATATATATATATTTTTTTTTTTTGAGACAGTGTCTCACTCTGTCGCCCAGGCTGGAGTACAGTGGCGTGATCTCAGCTCACTGCAAGCTCTACCTCCCAGGTTCACACCATTCTCCTGCCTCAGCCTCCCTAGTAGCTGGGACTACAGGCACCCGTCATTGTGCCCAGCTAATTTTTGTTTTTGTATTTTTCAGAAGAGATAGAGTTTCACCTTGTTAGCTAGGATGGTCTTGATCTCCTGACCTCGTGATCCACCCACCTCGGCCTCCCAAAGTGCTGGGATTATAGGTGTGAGCCACCACGCCCGGCTCTTTTGTATATTTTTAAATCACAGAATCGTGATATGGTTTTTATTCATCTGAAAGAAAACCAGTAAGCATTAGAATTATCATCAGTAAAGAGCTGAGTAGATACTGAAGAAGGTAGCCTCACTCATTCGTCCTGTCTATATCAGAATAATAGGTAGGACAAGGAGATGGACATGCAAGCTTCGTTTGGGCACAGAAAGAGCCAGTACAGTGGGCCAGCCTGGGTGAGGAAAACTGTGGAGTCAAAAAAGGACAAAGAAAAATGAGGGGCTTAGGTTGAGTATAATTATATAAATATGAGCATGTGCTGGGCGTGGTGGCTCACGCCTGTAATCCCAGCACTTTGGGAGGCTGAGGCAGGTGGATCACGAAGTCAAGAGATCAAGACCATCCTGACCAACATAGTGAAACCCCGTCTCTACTGAAAATACAATAATTAGCTGGACGTGGTGGCGTGCACCTGTAGTCCCAGCTGCTTGGGGGGCTGAGGCAGAAGAATTGTTTGTACCCAGGAGGCGGAGGTTGCAGTGAGCCCAAATTGGCCATTGCACTCCAGCCTGGCAATGGAGCAATACTCCATCTCAAAAAAAAGAAAAAAAATGAAAAGTAAAAAAAGAAAGAACATGAGCATGTGTGTTTAAGGTATTCTGGGGTAAAGCAAGCTCATCCCTTTTACCACTGATTTTGGTCATGAGACTGTAATTAATAAAGCATATAGTTGAAAACTACATCGTATCACAAGCTCTTATTATTAGTTAACATGTATGTGGCTTGTACATAATGGGGGGCTTGCTGAGAAGATCGTTTATATGTAGAAATAAGTAAATAAACACAATTGATCTACTTGGCCAAAACTTTGGAAATCCTTTCCCTCATGTTAGGAAGTGACTGGAAGGGAGAAAGATGCTCAGAATCTATCCTGAGTGGGACCACTTCAAAACTCATTCTGAGAGAAGTCACCTCCGTACCCTGCATGCTCCTGGGGACACCATCACTGCCTTTGAATGGCTTGCGTTGGCCATAGAAGTTGGAATGTGTGTCGTTGATCCTTTTCGTAATCTTTGCCTTACACATTGCCTCCGTTCAAGGACTCTCCTCCTCAAACCTCAGGAGCCAGCAGCCCATGGTCCAGTTGCTCACCAATAGTTGTTTCTTAAGTTGAAAAGAATATGGCCAATATCCATGGGTTCACTCTGCCATCTGGAAACTTCCTTTAGTTAATAGATCCATCAGGATCAGCCAGGACTTTCACTTTTGGGGATCCAAACCCCTGCCTACACTGAATGGTGCAAACTTGAGGACAGATAAGTACTGAAATGATATTTGTGACAGAGTCAGGAAAAGAGGAGGGAAAATTTTGATTCCAATGAAAGGCTTAGGGAGAGAGGACAATTCACAATGAGTAGGTAACGTGAAAACACTGGGGATCTGTAGAGGGGGCGTGGGGCAGGGGATGGGAGGAGATGAGTCAGCAAGAGGTGAAGGGGTTCGTATTAGTCTGTTTTCATGCTGCTATGAAGGCATACCCAAGACTGGGTAATTTATAAAGAAAAGAGGTTTAATTGACTCAGTTCCATATTGTTGCTACAGAGGCCTCAGGAAGCTAACAATCATAGTGGGAGGTGATATAGGCACATCTTACATGGCGGCAGGTGAGAGAAGTGAGGAGTGAAGTGGGAAAAAGCCCCTTATAAAATATTCGGATCTCGTGAGAACTCACTCACCATCACAAGAACAGCATGGGGGAGACGTCCCCATAATCTAATCACCTCCCACAAGGTCTCTTCCCCAACACGTGGGGATTACAATTCAGATTACAATTCAAGATGACATTGGGGGAGACACTGGGCCAGGCCATATTAGGGTTTTAGAAACAAATGGGAAGTTCATAAAACAATTTTTTCATATCCTTCCATTTTTGCCAAAATATTTTGGAGACAAGCGGAGTGACATTGGAAATTACTGTCAAGGTAGAGATGTTTAGCAGATAACTTTGGAAGACAAGTGACATTCAATGAACATTTGTTGGAATTAAAATAGAGGTTGGCAACCATTTTATTATAAAGGGTCAGATCTATTATAAAGGGTCAAACTGTAGGCAATTTTGTAGGCAAAATTGAGGATATTATATAGGTATTTATATAAGAAGAGAGAAAACAAATGTCTACAAATTTTTTATTGTTGAAATTCAAAATATAATAATGACAAGTTCATTAAAAGAAAATACAGGTTGGGTACAGTGACTCACACCTGTAAATCCAGCACTTTGGGAGGCCAAGGCAGAAGTATCACTTGAGGCCAGGAGTTCAAGACCGGCTGGACAAAATAGCAAGACCTTGTCATTAAAAAAAAGCAAAAAATAAAAAAAAATTAGCCCAGCATAGTGGTGCATGCCTGTAGTCCTAGCTATTTGGGAGGCTGAGGCAGGAGGACCGCTTAAGCCTGGGAGATCTAGGCTGCAGTTAGCTATGATTGTGCAACTGCACTCCAGCCTGAGTGACAGGGTGAGACCCTGTCTCACGAAACAAACAAACAAACAAATGCTTAAACAATTTAAACATACAAGTCTATGAATGATAAGAACAGATTCTCTTTTAGGGGGATAATATTTTGCTTAACTAAGGTTCACAATTAGTTTTTGCTGTCATCAAAATCAATTGTAAACTCATCTGTTAATGTTGATTCATAATGAAATTTCGTGTATTTTATCTCTGAAAACATCTTCTCACACAGATAGGTTTTGCCAAATACTGATATCAGTATGTTAGCTTGTGATTTTAATTGGGCACATTCACTAGTTCGAAGGCAAAGAGACTTCTATTAGATTTTCCCCTTGATATTTGACTTTGGTGGTCCATTCTATTGCATACTAACAACTTCCACAGGAAAGCTAAGTGGAAGCTCTTCAGCTGTGCAATTAAGTGAATTTTGAAATTTGGAGAATTTTTGCTTTGTTCTGTTTTTCCTTTAACTAAGATCTGAAAAATGCAACTGGAACTATAGTTTGAACTTGAAAAACATATTCATTGCAAATTTATGTGGGAATGGAGATCTTGTGTTTTGTTTTGTCTTTTAACAGTATGCGGCATGTAGAGCTTGGGCACAGTGGCCCACACCTGTAATTCCAGGACTTTGGGAAACTGAGGTGTACACATCACTTGAGGTCAGGAATTCAAGACCAGCCTGGTCAGCAGAGTGAAAGCTTTTCTTTACTAAAAATACAAAAATTAGCTGGGCACAGTGGTGTGTGCCTGTAATCCCAGCTACTCCAGAGGCTGGGGCATGAGAATCACTTGAACGTGGGAGATGGAGGTTGCAGTAAGCCAAGATTGCAGCACTGCACTCCAGCCTGGGCAACAGAGCGATACTTGGTAAAAACAAAACAAAACAAAACAAAAAAAACAGAAAACAAAAAACAACAGTATGTAATGTGTATAAAGGAGCTTTACCTTACTAGGTTTGAAATAGTGTTAGTTGTCATAGAAATGGTTTTGTTGCAATGGAAGTTTTGCATAGATGCTGTCTTTCATCTTATTAAAAAAGCAAATTTTAGGTATTCAGTGCTTAATAAGAGTGGTTGAGGCTGGGGGCGGTGGCTCACGCCCGTAATCTCAGCAGTTTGGGAGGCCGAGGTGGGTAGATCACCTGAGGTCAGGAGTTTGAGACCAGCCTGGCAAACATGCAGAAACCCCATCTCTACTAAAAACACAAAATTAGCCAGGCGTGGTAGTGCATGCCTGTAATCCCAGCTATTTGGGAGGCGGAGGCAGGGGAATTACTTAAATCTGGGAGGCGGAGGTTGCAGTGAGCTGAGATCGCACCGTTGCAGTTTAGCCTGGGCAACAAGAGCAAAACTCTGTCTCAAAAAAAAAAAAAAAAGAAAAAAAAAGAGATAGGAAAAATTAGTGGCATGGAAATAAGTAGTGGGCAAGATTTGACTATGAGCCTTGGTTTGCCAAACCCTGAATTGGATTGATATGGCCTTTGGAGTCAGACTCCTTAGCTCCTTAGTTTGAATTCTGGCCACACTCACTCTTGAATTGTATAATTTGGGGCAGATTACTCAACCTCTCTAAACCGTCTAAGACAGGACAAGAGTTCTCCACTCATAGAATAAAGTTTAAATAAGGAGTATGCGTGAAATAATACAATTAGTAAATAGTATTTTTAAATTCCACTATAATGCTATAAATGGATCCAACAATTTAGCCATGTAAAAAGGGGTTAGTGTTCTTATTGTAAAGCTGATTAGTTGAGCTTGGGTAAGCCTGCTATGGAGGATGTGTGCCAGCCACCAATGCCCTCTATCTGAATTCTTGTTTTTGGGATATCTCCATGTATTAGAGTTACTATAAGTATTTTATTAATGTTGCCATTGTGATGCTTCTGAGATGGGATATTTCCTTTGACCCCTTCACAGGACTCATGAAAGGGTGGCTCATTTACTCAGCCCACAGCTCTGAACCCCTCATAGGAGGGGAAGCACAGAGGTGAGTAGATGCAGGAGCTGCAGTGAATGAGTTGGAACTGACTGATCACTGCTCTCTGGCATTAGCAGGCTCTGTGTGGGCCCTGCGGCAGTGTCCAGGCATGTTACAATGCTCTTTTAGCTCTGCTGTTTGAGAGGGGGTGTCTGTGACCCCCAGAACCCCAGAGAGCATGTGTTACAATCAGTGCTCTTTCAGCATTTGCCATCCACAGACAGCTAAGTGTTAACCAGCTCAGTGAAGGGTCAGAGTGACAGCCTTTAATAAGCTGCCCTCTTAGTACCTGATTTCTTGTCTCGTGTCCAGGAAGAATCAGGTCACATGAACAAATTGAAGGGTGGTGTATATGGAGGATTTTAATTGAGCAGTGGAAGTGGCTGTCACTGGGAAGGGGAGCTGGAAGGGGGTTGTATTGGGAAGACAATCTTCCCCTGGAGGTCGGCCGTTCCCAGTTGAACTCTTCTCCAAAGTCCCTCCATCAAGCCATTCCTCTGAAGTAAAGCTGCTTTTCTCCAACATCCAATTGCTTCTTCTCTTCTCTCCTTTGTTGCTGCTCTGCTCTGCTCCTCTGCCAGTGGAGCTTGGGGTTTTTATGGTACAGGATGGGGGTCATGGTGGGCCAGAGTGGTTTTGAAAAAGGCAACATTTGGGTGGGAAAATAGGAATGCATGTTCTCATTTAGGACCATAGGTCCAGGTTTGAGAGTGGACCTTTTCTATCTAGCATTTCCCTGACTCCTGTCTGTATTGCTTCCCTTTTAATTTTTATTTGTTTATTTATTTTGAGATAGAGCCCCACTCTGTCGCCCAGGTCGGAATGCAGTGGTGTGATCTCAGCTCACTGAAAACTCTGCCTCCCAGGTTCAAGCAGTTCTTGTACCTCAGCCTCCTGAGTAGCTGGGACGACAGGCCTGTGCCACCACACCTGCTAATTTTTGTATTTTTAGTAGAGATGGGGTTTCACCTTGCTATCCAGGCTGGTCTGAACTCCTGGGCTCAAGTGAGCTGTCTGCCTTGGCTTCCCAAAGTGCTAGGATTACAGGCCTGAGCCACTGCTCCTGGCCCCTTTTTAATTCTTTATAACCACTTTATGAGATAGGCATTACTTCCATGTTATGACAAGGAAATTAATATTGTCATCCTTAAATCTGCTCCATTCATCTTCACCTACTGCCCATGCTAAACTAATCCAGCTTCACCAGCTGTATGCAGGGGCTGCCCAGTTAATCCCATCTCTTCCTTTCTCCATGGTGTACACTGGTAGCATATAGAGCATGATTCATGGGCTGTTTTTCTGACTTTGTAATGGTTTCTAAAGGCAATGAAGTCCTTATTATCGTTTTTTATATTGTCTGATTTTGTGCTTATCTCTTTCCACATTGGGTGATCCTAAAAAAGCAGCAATGTGCCTTATTTATTTTGGTATGTATAGAGATAAATACTAGTAGTTATTCAAAATAAAAGTATTGAATCAACTAACAAATGAAAGAAGATTATAACAGAAACAAAAAAGTATTTTTATTAATATTCATTACTAATTTCAAAGCGTTTCAGTAGTCTCTTTCATTGCAGTCATGTTTTTCATTTTTTTATGTTATGTTATTTATTTATAAACCAAAAGAAATCATTTATAGAAAAAATGACTTGGATTGACATGTGATCATGTTCAGACCCCTAGTTTGCCATTAACCAGCTGTGTGTGGCCAGGCACAGTGGCTCATGCCTGTAATCTCAGCACTTTGGGAAGCTGAGGCAGGAGGATCACTTGAGGTCAGGAGTTCAAAACCTGCCTTGACAGCATACTGGGACCCGTCTCTACAAAATATTTTAAAATTATTCAGGCATAGTGGTGTGCACCTGTTGTCCCAACTTTTCAGGAGTCTGAGGTGGGAGAATTGATTGAGCCCAGGAGGTTGAGGCTGCAGTGAACCATCATCAGACCATTTGCACACTAGCCTGGATGACAGAAAGAGACTGTCTCAAAGAAAAAAGAAAAGAAAGCTAAAAAGCTATGTGTATTTATGCAAAAATTTTACTTTTTTCTTCTTTTATTTCCCTTTCTTTTTTTTCTTTCCTTCTCTTTCTTTCTTTCTTTCTTTTTTTTTTTTTTTTTGAGATGGAGTCTTGCTCTGTCTCCAGGCTGGAGTGCAGTGGTGTGATTTGGCTCACCACAATCTCCTCCCGGATTCAAGCAATTCTCCTGCCTCAGCCTCCCAAGAAGTTGGGACTACAGGCATGTGCCACCACACCTGGATAATTGGTGTATTTTTAGTAGAGGATTTCACCATGTTGGCCAGGCTGGTCTCAAACTCCTGACCTCGTGATCTACCCGCCTCGGTCTCCCAAAGTGCTGGGGTTATCAGCGTGAGCCCCCGCGCCCAGGCCATTAAATTGTTTTTCTTATCATGGTAACCAGCATGTGTAGATTACAGTTTCCCAGGCACTTCTATTTTCATAAGACTGGACTATGGCTGTCTTCCTATTGTGTATCCCAACAGCTAGTCTTGTTACAGAACCAAACTGGGGTCCTCTTGTCCAGCACAGTAAGACCAGATATCCACACCACAGTCTGCATCAGTAGAAAGGAAGGTGTTTATTTGTAGGGCAGCAAGCAATGAGGACTAGACAGTTCACGCTTAAGTCCCAGCCTTGTTGATGGATTGCAGGTAAGAGTTTTTAAAGGCAGGGGCAAATTTTAGGAAAGCAGAAGTTATAGGCAACATGGTATGTCAATACATTTGCATTGGTTTTGGCCTTACAAAGATGGATAGCTTTAAGGGAGAGAGGGCTTATGTATCATAAATAGATTCAAAGATCTTCTAATTTGCAATTAGATAAGTAAGAAAAACCTTGTTTAAAAATTTGGGGTCAGCAGATTCGAATGTTAGCTCTGGCTCCTGGATGTGACTCCCTCCTGGCCCCTCAGAATGAAATGTAAAACAAAGAACGGTGGTCAGAGTTCAGACTTCAGGTCCTTCTTATCTGAGGTCTACATGCCAGTAGGTTCATTTGGTGGGGGTCTGGGTTTCTGGAAAACAACTCAGAGACCTATGTTGTTATCTTTAGTTTCTATAGGAGAACCAAACATCCATGATTGAAGCTTTCTTGGCTGTTGTTTTAGGCTACTATTACTTTCTTGCTTTTCAAGTTGATTATTTATTTCTCAGGGCTAGCTAGGCACCTGAATTTCCCTTGAAGGAGCTCAAGATTTCCCTTTATTTCCATGCTTGGGTGTGGAGAGGCGCAGGCCCCTAAGAGGGGGTCTCTACTCCTTTTCAGTTTAGAGCCTGACACATACACCTAATGCCTGATTCAACAAATATTCACTTCATGACAAAATGAATGAAAGCACTATCATATTTGATGCTCACATTATTCCTATTAGACAGATGAGGAAAGAAAGATTAATTAAAGGATTATTGCACAAGGTCACAGAGATGATAAGCTACAGCACCAAGATTTAAACCAGATCTTCTGACTGGAGACCCCTAATCTTTTCAGTGACTCCAGCCTGCTGCTTCTATTAAAGTTGTACACGTTTTTAGAGCTGATCGATCAAATCGTGTTTGTTCAGAAGATTTTATGATAAACACTTCATACTTTAGCACTTTTATGATATTTAGAACCATAAGACAGACTTAAACTTCCTCAGCACAAAAACACCAGAAAGGCCCATTGAGAAACCTGCTGCAAATTCTAATGTGCATCTGCAGAGGATTAGGGTCCCCATAAACATTCCGGGGCATTCCCCAGGGAGTTTCGTGGACTCCTATTTCCCAAAGCTGTTCAGAAGTTTCTCGCAGTCAGGAACATTTTTGTGCTGCTTAGGCAAGTATGTTATCTGCAGACTGTAATTTCTTAAGTCCAAGGAAGGGAAATGTTGGTGACAGAAACTCACTCTGGGGACGTCGTCTACGGAAAGAAAGCTCACTTATCACAAACAAACCATTTCTAAGAGAGCAACAATTTTGTTGACTACATTTAAAGACAGAAACACGCAGTCCCCAAGTGCAATTTCAGTTTTCCAAAGGACAGTTTGATTCTTTTTCAGAAATGCCTTGGTGATTATTTTTTGTTGTTTTGTTTCGTTTTGCTTAGAAGGACTGCTTAGCGTGCCTCTTTAGTCAACATGAAAAAGAAGAAAAGAACAAGCAACTGAAGGATCCTCTGATGGCCTCAAGGCAGTGGATTGAGAATGTCTCTTAAGTACAAGGAGGTATTCTAGGTAAGACTAGTAAAGACTTTTTAAATTGGGCTCAAATACCCCTCAAACACTGGCACAGTCAGATGGATTCAGATTAAATGCTTTTTTTTTTCCCCTAAAGATTGTCTGTTTTCCATACTAATTTTACAAAATCCCTCTAAAGGTGCTGAAATCCCCATAATAAAATGTTAATCTCTTACATTAAGAATCGGATGAAATTTACTTACAGCAGACAATCTTGGGTTCTATTATGTTTAGTATACAGATATTTTTCTTTTGACAACTGCTGTTTTAAAACTCATGATATTAGGTTTCAGGATACGTATTTTATAAGATATAATATATATTATATATTATAATATATTACATATACATATATGTATGAATAACATATTTAGACATATAATATATTTATACATAATATGTATATGTAACATATTATATTATTTATAATACATAATATGTATATATAATATGTTATAATATATTAGGCTTTGCAGGCTATGTAATCTCTGTTACATATTCTTCTTTGTTATTTTTACAGCACGTTAAAAAAATGTGCATAACACTCTTAGCTTTCCTGGCATAAAAAAATTGGTCATGGACCAGATTTGACCCTACTGTGCCAGCACCTAGACAGACACATGATATAATCATCGCCTTTCATGCAGTTAACAAAAATATATATATAATGTATATATAATATAATATACATTATATCCATGGAGGTGGACTCCACTAACTGGCTATTCAAATTCACTCCCTTTCTCTCTTGTTAACAGAATCCCTATTGCGTCTGGTTGACAATAGAACTGCTATGGATGAAACATAGCAGGTCAAAGCCAGTTTTGGCAATTTCATTTGTCTTTCCTAGTGATTTGTCTAGAGTTGGCATGTGACTCAGCTCTGGAAGATGAAACTTAAGGGGAAATGACCAGATAGATTTCTGAGAAGGATTTCACTCCTCTTTTAAAGGCAAACATATATAAAGGAATGTATGTGTAGGAATGTATGTGTTTGCTTCCACTCCATTCTGTTAAATGAAGTTTAGTCTAAAGTTGCCTCTTTACATATTTTAAATTGAGCCTAAAGCTTTCTCTGTACATAGTGAACTATAACCTAATATGTATAAATATAATATACATAATATGTATAAATATAACATATTATATTTATACATAATATATATATAATATGTTTTTGATATATATATATTATATATATATATATGTTGTGTGTTTTTTTGACACAGGAAATAGTACCAGGGCTAGAAATTACATCAATATCATAGGATATTTTTATACTGTTTTGGCTACTTTGTATCCTTCATATATATTCCTTGTAGGTAGGACATACATGCCTTAAATATGTGTAATTTTTTAGAAACTTGTGATTTTCTCAGCTTGGTAATTTTGTAACTAACTTTGTACTATTTTAAAAATATTTATCTGTAAAATTATACACCACACTTGCAGAAAAAACTGTTTAGGATATTTACTGTGTAAAAATGAAAGGTAGGCTTACATTCTGACTTTTCTTGGGTGGGAAGGGAGGAGATACCACTATATTATGAGCTTTTTCAGGGAATACACTCTATGTTGCTCAGATCTGTATCCCCAACACTTAGTTTGGTGACTGACCATATTAGACACTCCATAAATTTTTGTTAACTAACTGCATGAAAGGCAATGATTATATCATGTGTCTATCTGCCAGGAAAGCTAAGAGTGTTTTGCACATTTTTTTAACATGCTGTAAAAATAACAAAGAAGAATATGTAACAGAGATTACATAGCCTGCAAAGCCTAAAATATTTCCTATCTGGCCCTTTATAGAACAATGTTTTCAGACCTATCTTTATTCTTAAATATACTCTTGTTTTTACATACACTTCAGTCAAGGTTCAGACCAGTCTTGGAGTGAGGCTATCCATGGAAGTGGACTCTACTAACTGGCTATTCAAATTCACTCCCTTTCTCTCTTGTTAACAGAATCCCTATTGCGTTTGGTTGACAATAGAACTGTCAACATAGTGAACTATAACCTAAATAGAGGTGTAAATGGACTCAAATCTACTCTTGTGCCAGTCACTGAGTTCTGGCTAATCATACAGGGGCAACTGTTTAAACCATTTTTAAATAAGGCAAATGCTGAGCTGTAACCCACCTGGCTGTTTCTGTACCTCACTTCCATTTTCTGTAGGTCACTTTCCTTCTGTCCATAAGTCTTATGTTACCACATGCTTGTGCTGGAGTCTCTGAGTCTACTCTGGCTCAGGAGGATGTCCAATTCATGACTTGTTCTTTGCTCAATTCAACTCTGTTAAATTTTACTTGTCTAAGGTTTTTCTTTCAACAATTCTTTCTTGCTTGGGATTTAGTTATGTGAGGTTGTGTTTTGCCTCTTTGGTAGTCCTCTTTTGACCAAGAAAGAAAGCCAAAATGATTCAAAGTGATGTTGAGCTAACATTCTGTCACTGTTGTGGTGTTGACTTGACCCTACAACTGAGATGAGATTGTTTCCTTGACCTTGACCCTCTTCATGGGTGGGAACTAGATGACTAATTTCACTCAGTCCGCTGCTGGCCACTCCTTGCAAGAGGGGGCATGCAAGCAACCGAGTGTGGGACCAAAGCAAATGAACGCTGGAACCGGCCAGTTGGTCCTCTGGCAGGAGCAGGCTCTGTGCAGGCCCCACAGCAGTGTCGCAGCCCCTGCCCTCCCAGCACCCAGGTTGTTGTCCAGTGTCCAGGAAGAATCAGGTTACATGAATGGATTGAAGGGTAGTGTATGCAGAGGATTTTACTGGGTGATGGAAGTGGCTCTCAGCAGAATGGAAAGTTGGAAAGGGGATGGTGTGGGAAGAAGGTCATCTTTCCCTGAAGCTGCACCATCTGAAGTTAGCTGCATCTATCTGTAGTCTCTGAAGCTCACTTGCTTCTCTGCTTGCTTCTCAGCATGACACTCAGCCACTTGTTTCCCTCATCCTCAGCTGCTTGTGTTGCTCTGCCAGCTGAAGTCTTTTTATGGGCACAGGATAGGGGTAGGGCAGACCAAAAAGAAAACCAACAACATTTTGGTGGAAAAATGGAGTTGGCTATTTTCACTTAGGGCTGCAGTTCCAGGCTTAGGGTGGGGTTTAGCTGGGAGCCCAGCCCTTCTATATCATAACCACCTATCTCTAGCCTGCTTATGAAACCACCATTGCAAAATTGTAACTAAGAAAGTGAAAGAGATTTGACCTAACCAACTGCATCTTGCTTCTGATCTCCAAGCTATCCTTGTTCTTTCCTGGGCATAGGCTGAACTAACTTCTGGAGGAACTTAGTTTATAGTTTAAAACAAAGATGATAATAGGCCTTTACCAAGGGAAATCCCCTTCTTGCCTGGGGACTTGACTGCCACTGTAGGTTGAACATATTAGCCACAAGATTAGAAATTATGGTTTAAGTGTCATGCAGCTGGAGGCTACAAGATTCTGACCCTTCTTAACCTGCTTGTAAGATCAGTGCTTGAGATATTTTGCAGACCCTGCAACTGATGGATCAGCTGGCACCACCAAGGTCGATGAACTGGCTCATCTGATCTTGTGGCCCCCACCTAGGAACTAAGCACAAGAAGCATCTCTGACTTGACCAATCAGCACGCCTGTCTCATTGGCTTCCCCCCACCCACCAAGTTGTCCTTAAAAACCCTGATCCCCCGAACCCATGGGGAGACTGATTTGAATGATAATAAGACTCCAGTTTCCTGCACAGCTGGCTCTGCATGAATTATTCTTTCTCTATTGCAATTCCCCTGTCTTGATAAATTGGCTCTGTCTAGGCAGTGGGCAAGGTGAACCCATTGGGCCATTACACTTGTGATAAGATAAAAAAAAAATCATGTCTTTATGCTTCAGGCTATTGTTAATTCTGTATGCTGATACTTTCTGCTAAAATGTACTGATTCATTCAGTTTTTAGATCTATTATAATGAGTTCAATGAAATTATTAAAGTTTTTTTTGAAATGAGAAACTCAAATTACTTGGAGTCCTAATTGGTTATAGTATTATCCAGACAGGGATTAGTGTAACCTGGTACTACACAATCTTGGACATAGCCATTTTGGTTCGAATTTATATGAGAAAGGTAACCACTTGGAGAGCAGAGTGAATTCAACCATGAAAAATCAATTTAATTTTCTTGTCTGATTAAGAAGTGTGTGTGGGTGGCTTATGCGTTTGTGTGTTCAGTATTGACAACTGTAAATAATGAGATTCAGAAAATATTATTAATTGTAGAGGTTATTCAAGCACTAAGCTTGAGGATGGCCATCTGGGAAGCAAGGATTCCAAAAAATGGAAATCAGCTTTCCAAAATGTGGAATTTTGGGGGTCATCTATATAGATAATACTTAGGCAAACTTAACAGAATTTCAACATCTTTGACTATAAGGCTTAATGCATGGTTACAATGATCTGATTGGTTGAGGTGGTCTTTTACTTTCAGGAAAGGTATATTTGATTTCCACACTGAACATGTGACAGTCATGGGGTCTTTTGCATGATCTGGTCTGAATTAGGTGCAGACAGTAAAGGAGGCAGTTAATCTGTAACAAAAGTCAGTGATTAGAAGAGGAAGAGGCGTGGTCTCTGGTCTCTCCTAGTCATTTACAACACAAGAGCAACGAGAAAGAGAGTTATTCTACAATCTAAGAAGCAGAAGCTGTAACTACATTCTGCGTGATTCAGATCACAGTCACATTTCTCTCAAGGCTTAAAGAGTTTTGAGGGTTCCAACAGCTTTTAAACTGCATGTGTTTTCACAGTATAAACACAGAATGCATGTGCTTTGCTTAGTTAGATATTGGTTAGAATATACTAGACTAGGAATTAAGGAAAATAACGCTTGTGATCTGTCAGTAGTGATGTTACAAATCCGTGCTGTAAAGTTCATACTCTTAAACCCTCACATTCCTCCCTCAATGCTTATTCAGAATGGATAGAAATACAATGCTAGTGTAATATTATTTTACCTTATTTCTGCATTTTGACATCCCAGAATGGTGTACTGCATTTTCACTGCCATATAGGAAACTTCCCAGGGCTCTTAAGTACAGAATTAATACTCTTTAGACTTCTATTGACTCTAGTTAGCTGTGTTAACTATTAAAACTCTGCTGCAAACTAACATTCATTTAGCTTGATGAAATATTTTCTGAAATCTTTTAAATAATTACGATTGAGATGATTTTTTTTTAGTTGTGTCTACGTCTCACAAGTAGCACTTTCTATGGGCATTTCATACACTCATCCATTTCTGACTTACAGTAAGTGTAAGTAAATGTTTCTTTTACTTACAGTAAAAAAAAACTTACTTTCTACTGCAGGTTAGTTTATGAAATCTCATGTGTTATTCTGTCTGTCCATTATTGTGAAGTTTGAACTGTCTGGCAGAGGGCTATAACTTACTGCATTTGTAAAGAGACAACAGACAACTCCTTGCCTCCCACAAAGCTGCTTCCATATAACAAATTAATAGAAAACTTACTTATTTAAAAGAAAAAAAGGGAATATGTTTTCTTTAATAAATTTCTAACATGTACATAGTGCTTTACAGTAGAAAGTGCACTCATATTTCTTATTTTATCCTCATAAAAACTTCATGAAGTCAACAAGATACTGCTTTTTGTATCTATTTCGTATTTTACAAACAGGGGCTCAGAAAGTTTAGGAGACTCGCTCAGTTCATTCTCCTTTGAATAGGCAGATTCTGGCTCTAAACCCAAGTCTCCTGACTCTCAGTCCTTCCCAGAGGTAGGACATTTGCACTGTTTTGGGGGTAGTGCTACCATCTTTTTGAATGTTTTTTGGAAATAAGTCATTTTTGAAATATAATTTTTGTTAGAGGTGGCCAACTAAATTAGCTAACCTTTGATATCTTCACTGAAATCAGTGAGCCTGTGTTAAAAGCTTTACATCGTTTCTCTTTTTAAAAAATAGAGAAAAATATTTGCCATATATTAGGACTCCACAGAAATATTTTGGAAATGTCTAAACACTGTGAATAAAATCAGTGTCGTATACAACTATATTCCATTGACATAATGTATCTGATGTCAAGGTTGATTGAAGATTATTATAAAAAGTCTAAACATATGCCCAGTTAATTTAATGATGCTGGCTTTCTTTGCCTGTATTCTCAGCAGATGACAGGATTCTACACACCTGACCGTCAAGCTTTATTGGTGGTTCTCATCTAGGCAGCATTCATTTTACTTTAATTAACCTCAAGACTCTAGTTTACAAGGCAGAGCTGGGCTTCCTAATTATTTCCATAAAACTAGTAATCTTGCAAGCCATCAGAGGCTGTGGCTAAATCCCACACAAATAAGCCTCAGTACTAGAAAATTTAACACACTCATTTTTTTTTTTTAAGGAAAGGACTCTTTCATGTTTTTTAATTTTTGTTGAATGGTGTTACAATGAACTCTAGAAATGGCTCAGAGGCTAATTTTTTTTTTCTTTTGTACATCTGTCTATCATGCTCTCTCTATATATTTTTAGAGTATATTAAAGAAAATATGCCCTACCGTACTATTTTTCATCTTTATAATGTATGTGAAAAATTATTCTTGTTTTATTGTCTAAGGATAGTGAAGCCTGGGAATTGAATTCACTGTTACCCACATGCTGGCCTTGACAGGGAAAGACCCTGGATTATCTTCAGAATCAAGCCTTCATTACTGAGATAAAGTGAAAGAGACTTTACCTCTCTTTATGTAATTAAATGCAAGCATTATTAAGAAAGTTTTTCTGTACAGCTGCGAGGTTGAAAAAAATGTGTGCCTTATCAGTACTCCCTTTATATCTTTAACATGATTCATAGCTCCTCACATATTCCCTGGCCTGAAAATGAAACAGAATTTGCAGCCTTCCACAGGTAAACAGTGCCCATTTGTTGCTTTAATATCAATTCTGTAGCTCTTTTTAAAAAAATTCAGTGAACCATTCAAATGGCTATCATGCCACGTCTGGACAATTTATTTACTCAGCAATTCATATTAAAAGGCCAAGTGGCCAAGCAGGTCATAAAATAGTGACTTGAATTTAGTCTCAAAGTGTTGCAGGACTTTTCCTTAGTTCAGCTAAAGACAGGGTCCTTGCCACACGGTCATGGAAATTTAGGTTTGCAGACAATTTGAAGGGGGAGTAAGGAAGGGTTTTATTGGGTGAAAAGGGAAAAAAGCGAAAACAGGGACCCTCCGCAAACCAGAGTCCCTGCTGGTGAGCTTCCCACCTTGCAGTTTGAATCCCAGGTTCCACGAGGGAAGAGAAGGGGCCAGGCTCCTTTCCACTGCAAATGGCATGAACTTCTGTGGCTTCACCACAGTGCTCAGGCCGGATGGAGTTTTGCGAGGGAGCCCTTCCCACCTGGCTGTCTCAAAACCTTTAGACAACTGAAGTAATAGCCTCCAATTGGGCTGTTAATTAGATCACTGTCATGTAATAACATATGAGCTTGAGGGGGGGTTATGCTGGGGTCCAGGTATTTCTGGGGTTGGGAACCTGGAATGATAAGTTCCCTAACCTACTTGACCATATCCGACAAAAAATCTCCAATTATATCAATTGATATCAAAAATATTCTTTAATGTCTTTTGTCTACATCTCCAATGACTCTAAACTTGGGCAGAGAAGACAGATGTGCAATATACTGGGGTCCTTACAACCCCATGCATTAGTCCAAGCTCAGTAATCCCTGAAAGGCCTGGGCATTTCCTTTTTCAGGCCCATGGTAAGGGACTCTGTGTCCTTTGCAGGGAGACCAGAGAAAAGATTTGGCAATATCAAAAAGTCTTTCCTTAGGAATCTGTTTTACTCTGTATTTGAGGGACTTTTGGTCTTGAGAAGTAGTTTATGTCTAAGAATTAGAGGAGGGGGTCTTTCACTCTTTTATGATGGGAAAATCAGACTTCTGCTTACAACACTAGAGTCTTTAAATTCAGATCTAATAGGACTCCAGTAGTCTGCCTAACTATTTCCATCCAAGAGACACCATGGTTAATTAGTAACTACCAAAGATTCCTATAGGAAAAATTATTCTGATGATCTTTCTGTCTCTGCTGCCTATTTCTGTAATCGTGAGCATCTTGTTTCTAGCAGTTAAGCGCTGCCATTTAGTCTTCTCCACTCTGGGACCCAATTGTCTTCACTGAAGTCAGTAAGCCTATGTCAAGGGCAGCCTTTTCCACCTTCCTCACTGACCTACTCAGGATACCCAGTATAGTACCTTTCAAGGTGTTGTATGTATATTTTTTATTAACATATATTTTAAAATTTATTTGAAAATAATTTCAAACTTACAGGAAAGTTGCAAAAATAGGCATATACAAAGAACGATGGTACAGCCTTTACCCAGATTCACTTCTTAACATGTTGTTCCATTTGCTTTATCATAGAGACTCTGTCTCTGCCTCAGCATCTGAGAATAAGTTGCATACCTCTTGGTCCTTTCCCACTACATACTTATTTCTTAAGAAAAAAATGTATCCTTGTGTAACAACTGTGTGTTTATCACCTTCAGTAAATGTAATACTAACTCAAATGTTAATGTATCATCTACATTCTATTTTACCAAGCAACCCAGTAACGTCCTTCATTGAATTTGTCTTCCAGTATAAAATGTGGTCTAGGGGTAGGTACTGCACTTAATTATGTCTTTTTAGATTCATTTAATTTGAAAGATGTCTAAAGCCTTTCTTTGCCTCCTTTATATGCAGAATACAGTCCTCTCCCACATTTTCAAAAAATAAAACAGCATGTTCTTCATTTTGACTTTGATGTTTACTCATGTTTAGATTTCGGTTATGTCTTCCCAACTGGGATACTACATAAGGGATATTGTGACTTGATGGCCTTCTCACACAATATCCGTTTGCATCCTTATCATCTGGTCAAGGCATTTGATTTGTATACTATATAGTTACTATTTTTTACATTGCAGTTAATAATCTATAGAAAAACAATTTAAGATCACACAAATATTTTGCCTCTTTAAAAAATGTATCCCCCTAGTTTTAGCATCAGTTGATGATTTCTGCCTATCTCAATCTTTACGTAATGATGACAAAAATGATGACCTTTTTCCAACTCCAGCATTCCCTCTGGGGTTTATCAGTCAGCAGTTGGCGTTCTTATAAAACAAGAGCCCCATCTTCTTATTTCTTTACTTTATTTATTTATGTATTTTGTATTCATAAGTATATATATTTTACATATGAGTATACATAGAGATACATATTTTGGTATAAACTCACAGTTTTTCATTTTTTTCCCTAGTGGCTTATAACATATTTCTGTCTTTTATTTTATTTTTTTCTTTTTTTGATACAAGTTTTCTCTGTCACCCAGGCTGCAGTGCAGTGGTGCAATCTCAGCTTACTGCAGCCTCAAAAACCTAGGTCAAGCGATCCTTCCAGCTCAACCTCCCAAATAGCTAGGACTACAAATGCAAACCCCTATGCACAGCTAATATTTTATTTTTTGTAGAGACAGGGTCTCACTGTGTTGCCCAGGCTGGCCTTGAACTCTTTGTCTCGAATGATCCTCCTGCTTGGCCTCTTCAATTGTTAGGATTACAGGCATGAACCACTATGCCTGGCCCATATTTCTGTCTTTAATTATTTTTGTTTACCAATTTATTTTTAAATTGCCTAGGTAAATGGAGGGTCCTCTGAGGGGCCTCAGGATAAATTTCTATAGATTGAGTAATTTAGTACATAAAATAAACTCATTCCATTCTTATCATTCTAAGTATTAAAATTCTTTTTTCTGTATTATACTAAATAAGGTTAGGCCTGTCACCTTCATTTAGTGCAGAACACCATTTAGTCCACTAACCAAGTCAACATTTTATACCACAGTGAGAAGATTCAGCTGGCACATTGAGTCTATAATCTCTGGTAGGTATACCTATATTGATACAGTTTGTCTGATCTATGTTTCTTTTCCTTTGTCTATCCTTATTAGAACCCATTCTCACACATATCCTTCAGCTTCCAGCTAATATATATATATATATGTATATTAGCAAAATCATGGATCTATTTGATATGGAAACATAACTCTTTCCATATCAGATTCTGTTTGTTTCCCTAGGACAAGCTGGAATCTAACTCTTGTCACAGGTGTAGTGTCTGTGAGGTGCAGTTGTGGCCAGGGTCTCCGAACAAACCAGGGCTTGTTCCATCACAGAAGGGAGAAAGAACCGTTTCTGTGGGTGAAGAGATATTCACTGGTCTTTAGGGATGCAGAGTGGTCAGGTTCAATAGAATCCATCAAAATGTTCCCCATCGGGATTCCACTTTCTGTTGCAAAATACTCCAGCTTTGATATAAGAGGCGTGGAAAGGCTTTGCATTCAGTTTTTGTTGTGATATAGCAAATTATAGACATCAAACTCCATGTCTGATTTCTGGCTATGTTGGTTATGTGACGGCCAGAGATCATGATAGATGTTTCCCAACCTTCTAACCATGTGTTGGACTAAGAATTGAAAACCCAGAGCTTGTCTATTTTTTTTTTAATTTAAAAATTGTCCAATATAATGAGAAACAGCCAGAGTTCTGTATTCTTTTTCCTCTCCGGATGCTCTATCACAATGGTCATTTCGTTTCAAAACCTTCCCTTCAGTAGGCACTTTATTTCAAGTGACTGAAGGGGATCCTATGAGTGGCTCTGTGTCATGGGCTACACATATTCCATTTTTGAATGACATTGAGATCATGGATCATCCTTGTTTCACAAAACTGGTCTTACAGTCACTCCCAAATTCCCATCTCTCAAGTACAACTACTTCTAGTCCTACTGTATCAGTCAGAACTCAATGTAAAAACAGGGTCTACTGTCAAACCCAAAATCTGACAGAGACACAAAAAAAGAAAAGAAAAGAAAAGAAAACTTCAGGCCAATACCCTTGATGAATATTGATACAAAAATCCTCAACAAAATACTGGCAAAATGAATTTAGCAACACATCAAAAAGCTTATCCACCACAATCAAGTAGGCTTCATCCCTGGGACGCAAGATTGGTTCAACATACAAATCAATCAACAAACAAACAAATCAATAGATGTGATTCATTACATAAACAGAACTAAAGACAAAAACAACAAGATTATGAAGAAAAGGCCCTTGATAAAATTTAACATCCCTTCACGTTAAAAACTCTCAATAAACTAGGCATTGAATGAACATACCTCAAAATAATAAAAGTCATATATGACAAACCCACAGCCAATATATACTGAATTGGCAAAAACTGGAAGCATTCCCCTTGAAATCTGGCACAGGACAAGGGTGCCCTCTGTCACCATTTGATTCAACCTAGTAATGGACGTTATGGCCAGGACAATCAGGCAATTGAAAGAAATAAAGGACATTCAAATAGGAAGAGAGGAAGTCAAACTTTCCCTCTTTGTAGATGACATGATCCTATATCCAGAAAACCCCATTGTCTCAGATCAAAAGCTTCTTAAGCTAATAAGCAACTTCAGCAAAGTCTCAGGATATAAAGTCAATGTGTAAAAATTGCTAGCACTCCTATACACCAACAACAGTCAAGTCAAGAACCAACTCAGGAACCAACTCATTCACAATTGCCGTGAAAAGAATAAAATACCTAGGAATACAGCTAACTAGGGAGATGAAAGATCTCTAAAAGGGGAAGTACAAATGACTGCTCAAAGTAATCAGAGATGATACAAACAAATGGAGAAACATTCCATGCTCATAGACAGGAAAAATCAGTATCATTAAAGTGGCCATACTACCCAAAGCAATTTATAGATTCAATGCTATTCACATTAAATTGCCATTGACATTCTTCACAGAACTAGAAAAAACTATTTCAAAATTCATATAGAATCAAAAAAGAGCCAAAATAGCCAAGGCAATCTTGAGCAAAAAGAACAAAGCTGGAGGCATTATGCTATTTAACTTCAAACTATACTACAGGGCCACAGTAATCAAAACAGCATGGTACTGGTACAAGAACAGACACATAGACCAGTAAAACAGAATAGAGAACCCAGAAATAAGGCCACACACCTACAGCTATCTGTTCTTTGATAAACCTGACAAAAACAAGCAAAGGGGAATGGATTCCCTATTCATCAATGGTGGTTCGATAACTGGCTAGCCATATGTGGAAGATTGAAACTGGACCCCTTCCTTACACCATAAACAAAAATTAACTAATGATGGATTAAAGAAGTAAGTGTAGGGCTGGGTGTGGTGGCTCAAACCTGTAATCCCAGCACTTTGGGAGGCCAAGGCGGGTGGATCACCTGAGGTCAGGAGTTTCAGACCAGCTTGGCCAACATGGTGAAACCCCGTGCCTACTAAAAATACAAAAATTAGCCGGGCGTGATGGCCGGCGCCTGTAATCCCAGCTACTCAGGAGGCTAAGGCAGGAGAATCGCTTGAACCCAGGAGGCGGAGGTTGTGGTGAGCCAAGACTGTGCCATTGCACTCCAGTCTGAGGACCAGAGTGAGACTCTGTCTCAAAAAAAAAAAAAAAAAAGAAGTAAGTGTAAAACCCCAAAGTATAAAAACCCTAAAAGACAACCTAGGCAATACCATTCAGGAGAGAGGCGTGGGCAAAGATGCCAAAAATCAATTGCAATAAAAGCAAAAATTGACCAATGGTATCTAATTAAACTAAAGAGCTTCTGCACAGCAAAAGAGACTGTCAACAGAATAGACAGACAACCTACAGAATGGGAGAAAATTTTACCAGCTATGCATCCAACAGAGATCTGATGTTCAGCTCTATAAGGATCTTAAATGAATCTATAAGAAAAAAAAATCCCATTAAAAAGTGGGCAAAGGACATGAAAAGACACTTCTCAAAAGAAGACATACATGTGTCCAACAATCATATGAGAAAAAGCTTAGCATCACTGATCATTAGAGAAACGCAAATCAAAACCGCAATGAGATATTATCTCACACCAGTCAGAATGGCTGTTATTAAAAAGTCAAAAAATAACAGATGCTGGCAAGGTTGTGGAGAAAAAGGAATGTTTATACACTGTTGGGGGGTGTGTAAATTAGTTCAACCATTGTGGAAGACAGTGTGGTGATTCCTCAAAGATCAAAGACAGAAATACCATTTGACCCAGCAATCCCATTACTGGGTAGATATCCAAAGGAATATAAATCGTTCTGTTACCAAGACACATGCATGGATATGTTCACTGCAGCACTATTCATAATAGCAAAGACAGAATCAACCTAAATGTCCATCAGTGGTAGACTGGATAAAGAAAATGTGGTACGTATACACCATGGAATACTATGCAACCATAAAAAGAACAAGGGGCCGGGCGCGGTGGCTCAAGCCTGTAATCCCAGCACTTTGGGAGGCCGAGACGGGCGGATCACGAGGTCAGGAGATCGAGACCATCCTGGCTAACACGGTGAAACCCCATCTCTACTAAAAAAAAATCTACAAAAATCTAGCCGGGCGAGGTGGCGGGCGCCTGTAGTCCCAGCTACTCGGGAGGCTGAGGCAGGAGAATGGTGTAAACCCGGGAGGCGGAGCTTGCAGTGAGCTGAGATCCGGCCACTGTACTCCAGCCTGGGTGACAGAGCGAGACTCCGTCTCAAAAAAAAAAAAAAAAAAAAAAAAGAACAAGATCATGTCCTTTGCAGGGACATGGATGGAGCTGGAGGCCATTAATCTTAGCAAACTAATGCAGGAACAGAAAACCAAACACTGCATGTTCTCACTTGTAAGTGGAAACTAATTTATGAGAACACATGGACACTTAGAGGGGAACAACACAAACTGGAGCCTTTCAGAAGGTGGAGGGCGGGAAGAGGGAGAGGATCAGGAAGAATAACTAATGAGTATTAGACTTAATACCTGAATGATGTTCGTGACCAGTCCGGCCAACATGGTGATGCCCTGTCTCTACTAAAAATACAAAAATTAGCCGGGCATGGTGGTGGGTGCCTGTAATCCCAGTTACTCGTGAGGCTGAGACAGGGGAATTACTTGAACCCGGGAGGTGGAGGTTGCAGTGAGCCCAGATAACGCCACTGCACTCCAGCCTGGGTGACAGAGTGAGACTCCATCTATAGATAAATAAATAAAATAAACATGGGTAATGAAATAATCTGTTCAAAAAACCCCCATGACACACATTTACCTATGTAAGAAACCTGTACATGTACCCCTGAACTTAAAATAGAAGTATAAAAATGCAGGGTGCAATGGCTCATGCCTGTAATTCCAGCACTTTTGGAGGCTGAGGTGGGTGGATCATCTGAGGTCAGGAGTTCGAGACTGGCCTGGTCAACATGGTGAAACCCTGTCTCTACCAAATATACAAAAATTAGCTGGGCATGGTGGCACGTGCCTGTAATCCCAGCTACTGGGGGTGCTGAGGTAGGAGAATTGCTTGAACCTGGGAGATGGAGGTTGCAGTGAGCTGAGATTGTGCCATTGCACTCCAGCCTGGGCGACAGAGTGAGGCTCCATCTCAAAAAAAAAAAAAAAAAAAAAAAATTACAAAAAAAGGATATTTAAAAAAGAGAAAACATAAAAGACAAAAAACACAGAAAATTGTAGGCTTCCATTAAGGAATACTGGAAGGATGATAGATTGTAGTTGCGCCACCAGAAATGACTTCTTCAATCAAGATCCACAGGAGACCTGCTCTACTGAGACAGCTGCTGGGCTTGAGAGTGCCTATGACGCAGGGTGAGGAATTCAAGGCTGATGCCACTGCTCTCTCTGATAGAACTTCCTGTAAAAACAAAAGAAGCAAAGAAAAAGACATTCAGTGATTGAAGCAGAAAATCTTCAAATTTCCATGTTTTTTGTAGAAAAACATCAAAAAAAGACAAGAAAATGGTTTTGCCTTCACTTTCACTTTCCACACCTCACTCAAATGCATTTAATCTGAGGAATCTGATTTGTATCAAGGACCCTAGTGCAATAGATAAATGTTGTTTAGTTTCCCCAGATCTCAGTTAGAGGTAGGGTGGAATCTAGATTGAACAAACTAGTCAACAATATTTAACAGAGTCCAACAGTAAGAACTGACACGTTTAGATCAGGAACAAGCAAACCCATGGACAGATCTGTTGTTAATGAGAGTTATAAGCAGTAAATATTTGGCTTAATTCTCATAGTGTGTATTTATAAATCATACCTCATAAAACTCATAAAGTAGATGATTCTGATTCCCCCAGAATGAAGTTTATGATACTTATTGTCCCCCTTTTTAATATTCTTAAATCATGAAAATAAATGGCAGCCGGTTCATGTCCAAAGTGATTTTGATATTGAGTTGTACACATTATGGTAATGCATTTTTCTGTTCTAATAAAGCCTTGTTATATTATCATCAATTAATCAATAATTGTATATGACTCATTAATATATTTGTATTTTAGACATAGCAAGACCTAGCTGATTTTTTTAACAGTATGGTGTGAAAGACCCAGTTCACCCCAAGTAAAAAAGCATCATTTCTTCTCTTTGAGAAAACTGGGCCAAACGAAGGATGCTGGTCACGTGATCTACTGATGCCTGCTAAGCAACAGCATGGCTGATTTGACGGATCTGTTAATATAGATTCTGGTGGAAGCATATCTCCTTCCCTTTTTTGTATTTTGTTGTTTTTATCAGTAACTGTATTTTTACTGAAGTAGAAGTTCATAAGAAAAAAATGAAAAATATCACTGTAAGCTAATTGGCTTTGAAGCTTTGGGGGATTCATTTTATTATGGAAGATCAACTGGAAGATAAATGCACATACACAGCATGAAAAATATCGACCCCACAGAAACCACAGGAGAAAGCTCAATTGGCTGGCAATGCTATCTGATTCAAAGGTATATATACATAAACTAACTTTCATTGTGTTTGTTTTATTTATGCTTGTTTATCTCTTCCGAGCAAGGACTTACTCATTACTTGAAAAAGAAGTCAATAAAAGGGGAAAAGGCTTAGATAAGAGAAGCTGTTTTTAAAAAATACCTTTCTGATATCTTATTTAGAGGTTTTCATTGTGTGATAAATTATTTTGTTAAATTTTACATTTTAACTTATGCTTGCAAGTTTTTTATTATTTAATACATTAGCCCCTTTAATTCTTGCCTAAAAATATTTATTCCTCAAGTATTAATGAGAGAAGAATCTCTTCCATCTAGGTAATAAGGAAAATAAAGTGACTACATATTAGAGTCGAGTTTTCAACTATTGTCTGGCCTTTTGTGTAAGAATTAGTTGGCACTTAAAAACACCTTTTCAAGGTGAAGCCCTCTAACTGCTTTTGTAAGCATGTGTGGGGTCATGAATATCAATGGCTTCACAGGGAAAATACATCTTCACATCTGATGAGTATCTAGAATATTTGCTCCATTCCCAAATCTCTCTGAACAATATACATTAATCTTCAGAAGTGATATGATAACCTTAATAGAATATGGGGCAACGTTTTAAACGTTATTTCACATATTGTCTGATTTATTGAAAATGGGTACTTCCAATGATATCACAGAACTAACAACCATCTGACCCCAGCTACATATACAGAATATGACAGATAAAAAATATTGTTACAATGAACCAGAAGAGGTATCTGGTTTTTGTTGCAGTAGAACTTAGATCTCAGGAGTACGTAACTATAATTTGCATTTCTGGGACAAAAGAGCTTGAGAACCAAAAGAGCTAAACATTATATTTTGCTTTTGAAATTAGTAATGGAGAAAAATGCTTCAGCAAAGTTAGTGCAATGACTTCATAAGACTCACAAATATCCCAAAGATCTACTCATAAGCTTCTAATATGTGTAAACAGTATAGAAGAGCAGAAGAAAGAAATCACTGGCAATAACCGATCATAGAGAGGTTCCAAAATTTCCAGCGACAGCCCTGTAATGTTCTTCCTCATTCAGATAGGATGTAGTTCATCTTTGGTTATCAATCACTAAGATTGGTCGGAGGTATCTCAGTGTTGGCAGAGCCCAAGCACAAGTTTACAGGGGGACTTATATACCCCAGACCACATAGGGAAAGCCAGGGTGTAAGACAAGTTAAAGCAGGCATAAGCTATCTGTGCTCTTTTCCAAACCCCATATAAACACATAACCAAGCCTTCATCTCTGTTGCTTCTGTATTCTTACTTCTCTTGTTTTGATTCCTAATGTTTGTGCTTCTGGATTCCGGATTCCTTATCTGACTTCTATTCTCAAACTCATTTACACCTTTGACTCTTTTTTTCTCAACCACCCTGGCTATTATAATGATTTGGTACAGAAAATAAGAAAATGAAAGACATAAAACTTTATCTACATCTTTTCTGTTTGTGTTTTAGTCCATTTGTGCTGCTATAACAAAATACCTGAGATTGGGTAATTTGGTTCATGATTCTGGAAACTGGAAGTCCAAGATTGAGGGACTGGCTTCTGGCAAGGACCTTCTTGCTGTGTCATGTCATGGCAGATGGCAGAAAGGCAAGAGAGGGCAAGAAAGCAAGAGGGGGTCATATTCTTTCTTTTATAAAGGCACCGATTCCACCTGTGAGGGTGGATGCCTCATGGCCTAATCACTTCTTGAAGGTCGTGCCTCTTAAAACTCTTGGAAGAACAATTGAATTTTAACATGAGTTTTGGAGGGGACAAACATTGAAACCATAGCAACCTACAAGATGTTTATGTTATATTTGGTGGCTCGTTTGGAAGTTAAAGTTCATAGGATGGAGATTTGGGAGTCAGGAATTTAAATGAGTTCCTTGGGAAGGAGACAAGAGAATAATTGCTTTAAATGTCATATAGATGTGGAGTATTCACTTTAAATTCATTAATTATATATAGAAACCAGGTTAAGGGTTAGTGACATTCACTGTAAAGATTCTATTTGCATTTATATTTTCATATTCACAACTTTTGGAGAAAGCATGAAAGATCTT
Organism: Trachypithecus francoisi; assembly: GCF_009764315.1. Classification (NCBI taxonomy): domain Eukaryota; kingdom Metazoa; phylum Chordata; class Mammalia; order Primates; family Cercopithecidae; genus Trachypithecus; species Trachypithecus francoisi. The sequence goes on along the minus strand of NW_022681454.1, from coordinate 170,908,238 downwards.
AGGGTAATATTAGATCTCTTAGACTTAAATGTAGACAGCCTGTGCAGACATTTGCCACATAATATGTGCAAATGCATTTTACTATAATATCATTGTGTTTGTCTGGATTAGAACAGGATTTTCCTGTTACTATAGTGGCCCTCACACTCTGCTGTAGTGTGGGTGACTGATTCCCCCCGCTTGCCTTCCTTACAAAGACTGATTTGACTGAATCTCTTGTCCTCGGCTTCCTTTTGGAAGTTGCCAGAATGAACCTCATTGGCTTTTTCAGCATGTTTTATGTCCTGATGAAGTTCAATATCTCTCAAGGATATTCTATAGAAATCAACTTCTGTAATAAAGACTTTATCAGTGTAATCAGGACACATATAACAAATGTTGGCCAGGGACTGTGGCTTACACCTGTAATCCCAGAACTTTGGGACGCCAAGATAGGAGGATCACTTGAGGCCAGGAGCTTAAGCATGGATAGCAGAGTGAGACCTTGTCTCTGCAAAAAATTTAAAAATTAGCTGCATACGGCAGCATGCACCCGTAGTCCCAGATACTCAGCAGGCTGAGGTGGGAGGATTGCTTGAGCTCAGGGTTTAAGGCTGCAGTGAGCTACAATTGCACCACTGCACTCCAGCCTAGGCTACAGAGCAAGAGATCCTGTCTCCAATAAATAAATAAATAAATAATAAACTAATAATAATAATAAAATTAACATTTATTAGGTACTTACCTTGTGCCAAGTTCTGTACGAAACAATGTACATGTATTGACTCATTTAATCCTGAATAATTTTATGAGGCAAAAACTGTTATAATTCCCATTTTATAGATGTGGAAACTGAAACACAGGAAGGTTTAGTAATTTGCCCAAGTGCACACAGTGGGAAAAAGCTGAACTAGTATTTCAATAGATACATTAGTGAGAAAAGTCCCAGAGTTAACATAAAGTGAATCACAACAAAGCGAGAAAAGCTGTAATAATAATTATCAAAAAGCTTCTTTTTTAAACCGTTGTTTTTCATACTTGTCCACAGACTGTGCATTTTGAGTAACACCCATTACTGTAGTGAACACTTTGGGAAATGCTTCATTAATTTAGTTAGATTCTCGTTCTGAAGTTCCAGAGTCCTTTAGGAGCCTTGAGTAAACAGGTCTGAAATTTTCCAGGGAGCAGTTTCAAGATATTCCATCACATTTACTTTAGAAATCCACAAAGAGATGGGAATAGGCTAAAGGTTTCTCATTTAATTCCCACTGTTACTGAGGGCGTGTTCTGCAAAGGTAGGAATTTTTGTTGGTTTCATTCTCTTTTATATCTGTGATAGTTAGAATCATGCCTAGAACACAGTGGGTGCTCAAAAGATATCAGATAAATAAGTGCATTAAATAGCCATCATATATCATAACCTGATTATATACCAGATTTGCTCTGAACCCTGAAGTTTAGAAGAGAATGGCGACGGAGAATGGAAACGGATTTCAAAGATCTGTCCTCTGCATTCCCCATCCCACTTGTTCTCACTGCTATTCTTACTCCACAACTCTGAAGAAAATTAAGATTCTTGTCCCAGTGGATTGGAAATGTTTGGTATCTAGTTTCCTATAAGGACAAGGAAAATATTTTCATTCATGAATTCAGTTAACGATACTTTTCGAAGGCTACTATGTGGTAGCCATTGGACATTTGGTAATGAACAAAATACCATATAAGTAAGCACTTGCGTAATAATTACTATGGACCTTTTATAAGTTATGCGTGTATATTTATTTATATTCTCATATACGTATTATATATACACAGTATGTGAAAACATATGTGATAGGCACCATGGCGTGCTTCACAGTATCATTGATAAAAGTTACTAAAGGTATTTTTTCCAAAGCTATACACTATGTGTATATATGTCATCTATAAAAATGTATATATATAAACAATATGTATATATACTCATTGAACCATCATCGCACTTTACATATGAGAAAAATAGGGCCACAAAGTTAGCAGAAGGCCATTATGAGCCTAATTAGCCATTGTTTACAAGCCAAGTTTTCACAGTAAGCTATGGTCCTGACTTCAACTTTAGTGGAAGTAAGAGACATCTCACACCATTGCCTACCAAACCCCACAAATGTGACAGGTGCTGTGACAGAGCAGCAGAGGGTGTTATGAAGGATGGCAGTGGAGGGGAAGTCAGAATGGGACTCTGATGAAATGACATTTAAGCTGAGACCTGAAAGGAGGAGAGTGGTTGGCCAGGAGAGGGCGGGGAAGGCATTCTAGATAAAGGGAACTGTGCAAGGGCTGAGGCAGAGCAGGTGCGGCCTCATACTTTGGAAGGAACTGGAAGAAGTGCATCGCAGTGTGAGCTTAGGAGTTGGGTGCAGGGCAGGGAAAAGGAACGCAGGACACAGCAAGAAGACGCTGGAGAGTGAGGTGGGGGGGCGTGCATCACATTCATAATGTAAACCATGCAAAACTGTACACACTGTTTTAATTTCAGTGGGAAGTCACTGTAAGATTTTAGCAAGGATGTGGCATTACCCTATTTATGTTTTGGAAATGTTAGTCTGCTTTTTGCACTTCCATAGCAATAGATAGTCATGATAATACATAGCTCACTTATGAAAGAATATTTATTCCTTTTAAAAGATGTTGTCATGATTAATTCAACTAACTCATTTGTACCACAGACACCATGTGGACAACAGAAACCATATTTACATTTAAAAGTATTTAAAATTAAAATATGTTTTACTGTAAATAAATATAATATGTAAAAGGAGCAAATTTAGACACTATGTGTTACTAGGAAGAAAAGGCAAAGACATGTGACAGGGATACTACTAAGTGCTGCACAGTGTCGTTGATGGAAGTTACCAAAAGGAACCTTTCTAGAGCTACACAATGTTCATTGGCTATGTAAATGTTAAAAAACATATATTTAGATATTTAGGACAATATTTACTATGAGGACTACTGATGCAGTGAAATGCAGAGGTAAACTGTTGTTAATACATAATTCTATGATAGAATGAATAAACTGGTTACTATTTCATCTGTATTTAAGATATTATGAATTAAAAGGCAAAAAAAAGCACCAGTGTTTTAATAAAATTTAGTCAAAAAGGAGGCTTACATCGTCCTGTATAATGAAGAGCTAAGACTAATAGGTTTGCATTGATAATGCATGTGCTTTGCAAAACTACCACCTAGAAAAAAGAACTTAGCTACTTTTAGGGTGCCCAACGTTTGTATCTCACATAAACAATCTGTCGTTTGGAATCAGAAGTCAAATCCATGGCCTATAGCACCGGCTAAAAGCAGACACTGTTGCTCTAACAGAGTGCGTATTTCTCTTCCTGGGCTGGTTGGAGATTGGCAGGAACTCGGCTGGAAACATCCAGAGCGGGCTCACGGTCCAGCAGCGCTCCCAGGAGGGCGATAGCAGAATAGCAGCCTGTTAGGCTGCGGGAGGAAGACGAGGCACAGCTTACTGATAGCATATGTGTGAGAGGGGGTCTGAAGGCGAACAAAGACTCAAGAAAGCATGGAGGTGACAGGTTAGACAGCAAGAGAAATGGCATAATGCAGAGCCGGTTAATGACTCTGGCAGCTTTCCACGGCTGAGAATGTTACAATTGGCAAGGGAGGATGGCACATGTGAATTATCACTTGGTAAGAGGCAAATCCTTGACTTGAAAGATCTGAATGTTCTTGCTTATCAGGACACACTGAAATAGTTAGATTCTGGGATAATAATGCACTAATGCTAGTTTTCTAAACGTTATGTTATTGAATCTGTTGCCTGTTAAATTTGAGGACACAAATGAAAACAATCTATTCGATAGCTCTCAAGACTAATATTTTATGAAACACATACGTCTCTGCCAGGCATGAGGCGCTATGTCAGTAAAATAGGCATGGTCTTTCCCCTTCATAGAGCCTAGAGGATAATTTATTAATGATTAATCTTAGAGGATAATGTATTAATCCAAATAACCATTGCTTTGGTTAATTTGTAGCTTGTGTTAGAATACAAAGAAAAAAGAACAGTTTAGAATGTTTATCAAGGATTGGCTTTGGGTAGAAAGTTCAATACCTGCACTTCAAGCCAGGCAACTGCAGAATGGGGAGACCTTGCTGGTAACTACAATGGAGTCATAGTAGGTAAGGATGGAGAGGATATGGGTGAAAATCATATGCCAGGCACTGAGCACGAACACATGCATGATTCATTTCCATGCAGTCTGATGAAGTAGATATTCTTTCTATCTACATTCAATACTCAGGGAATTTGAGGTTGAGGCACAAATAAACAAATTGCCCAAAGTCCCACAACTAGTAAGTGCATATTTTAATATTTCTCATTGCATACAAAATTAGACAATGGAAGATTTTTAGAAAGAAAGGATTAAAACTACTAGGGCTTTAATACACACAAATAGATATTAGTAAAAATGCAGAGATGCCCAAGACAGGCATTATAATGAGACTCAACAATGGTGACTCCCTCACTCTTCTCTGTATACATTTATTGCTATCACAAACCTCTCCAATATTTTCCTGCTCATGTTCCTTCTAGAAAGAAGTCTTGGCCGGGCTCAGTGGCTCATGCCTGTAATCCCAGTACTTTGGGAGGCTGAGGCAGGTGGATCACCTGAGGTCCGGCGTTAGAGACCAGGCTGGCCAACCTGGTGAGATGCTGTCTCTATTAAAAATACAAAAAATTAGCCGGGCATGGTGGTGCACACCTGTAATCCCAGCTACTTGGGAGGCTGAGGCAGGAGGATCGCTTGAACTTGGGAGGCGGAGGTTACAGGGAGCCAAGATTGCTCCACTGCACTCTAGCCTGGGAAACAGAGTAAGACTTCATCTCAAAAAGAAAAAAAAGAAAGAAAGAAGCCTTCAGAATATAATAATGATTAGACATGAATCTGCAAGATTAAAGTATCTATCGGTAACAATTTCCTGTTTGTTTTGTTTTGCTTTTTTTTTTTTTTTTTTATCTTCCCTCTTTTGGCCAGGTACAGTGGCTCACACCTGTAATCCAAGCACTTTGGGTGAATCACCTGAGGTCAGGAGTTCGAGACCAGGCTGACCAACGTGGTGAAACCCCATGTCTACTAAAAGTACAAAATTTAGCTGGGCATGGTGGTGGGCACCTGTAGACCCAGCTACTCAGGAGGCTGAGGTGGGAGAATCGCTTGAACCGGGAGGCAGAGTTTGCAGTGAGCCGGGATCGCACCACTGCTCTCCAGCCTGGGCGACAGAGCGAGACTCCATTTCAAAAAAAAAAAAAAAAAAATCTTAGCAGGAAGCAAATGAAAGGTCAAAGCAGACTATTGCAGTTAGTGGGCACTCAACTAAGGGAAGCTTATAAAATGAAAACACACAAAAAAATCCAAAAAGGCTTCGCCTCCTTCCTTTCATAATAAAATGCTGACACAACCTTAATTATAGTGTTGTAAACAGTGCTGTTGGACCACCGCTTCACCATATGGGACCGAGAACTATAAATATGTTAGATATTGGTTCTTAGGAAAGGAAAATATAGAATATATCCTTTGTACGAGTCATTTTTTTATGAGGCTGCTGAAGAGTAGCTGAGTGTTGAATCAAATCACGAATTCTCAAGGCCATCATAATCAGAGTAGGCAAAGTATATATTTGCTCAGGGAAACATCTGTTAAGAAATTTCTCCTGAGTCTCATCAGTAGTTGGCAAGCTTTACTGCTTTAGCTATGTTTTCATTATTGGCCTGTCTGCAGAATAGTTTACACTCGTTATCCTTCTATCATTAATTCACCAGTAAAGAAATAACCTTTTTAATGGCCCGCCTTTGTTGATAATGCTCACAACAAAATTTAAATTTTAAATAGTCACTCAGTGATTTGTATTTTATTCAGTTGTGCTCTTGAATGTTATGTCCATGCACAGAGCTCTGAAAAAGGATAAAAAAAGTAAGTTATGAACTGAGTGTGAATCAACCATGGTGTTTACAGTTCAGTTGCTTTTGGAGTATTGCAGAAGTTGTGTCTTTACCTAATAATGCTTGGTTCATAGGAGTCACATCATTACTTATAATACTTCCCAGTGAAATTCTTGAAATCAGCTACATAAAATATATATGGCCTTTTTTTTTAGTTCAAGTAGAGGTACCTTCCAACAAAATATGCTTTCATCAAACTATCAAATTCATAATAGGAAACAAAGCATTTTCTGGAAAAAGAAAAAGAAAAGACAACCAGAAAATCATCTTTTTTGATACAGTTATCTCATAGGCATATGTTACCAGTGGCATGAATAAAATATTTCATAAACTTTTTGGACATAATTAACATAAAAACATACTGGCCAGCATCATATTATTTTCTCTCTAGATTTCCATTTAGTGCTTTCCATGTGTCAGAGAGTCAGTGTAAAGCTATCTTGATAAACCCATTAACGAATTGTTGCATAATGTTTTATAGTTGCTTTGCAAGTGAATTATTTTTGCTGTGGTACTGCTAATATAGCAATCTCTATGCCCTCTATGATTACTAGTATGGAATAATAAAAAACTAACTTTATCCAACATTTTCTCTGGTCAAAATATTAATATAACTTGGCTAAAAAGAAGCATGGAGAAAAACACAAGCACTATTTTGTGGTGTGTGAGATCGACCTGCAGTTGTTAACGCTGTTATTAAGTTTCAGTAATTGTTTAGGTCATCAATCTCTGACAAGAACCTTTCAGAGTGCTTGATGATATCGCAAGTATCAAGCTGTGCTGCATTAAAAAATGATGAATCTCTGTTCAGGTAAAGCTTTGCCCTTTGGCTATCATAATGTATCACCACTTTGTTTACAAATGGGTATTCACTACACTAAATGGCAACAGGGTGCATGCGATTTTATAAATATGCAATGTTGGCACTAGCTAATATCTGAACTCATAGTTGAAAGTGCAGCTGGAAGTCTAGGGAAAATAATCATAGTTACTTACAAGATAAATAATTTTGTAAATTAAAATCATTGTGTTTCAACTATTTAAATGATTACAAGTTTTTTTAAATAACATGTTTTCATAGAATAAATAACTCAATTTTAACCCTCAATTTTCTCTAAAAGAAGTCTTACAAGTTTTACCTAAACATAAATTTAGAAGCATCATACATAAATTTGATAATTTATCAATTTCAAAGGAATCGCTAATCGTTGCTATTAGATGCATTAAGCCATCAGCCACATTTTGTCCAGGTTATTATTGTTTTAGACAAGTCTTATTTTTGGTAGGACAATTATTTTCTGAACGCAACAAAATGGAAATGACTTTATCTCTTATTTTACTGATTGGTTTAAATGCAGCTAAGTGTTACTCCTATGTATCCTTGCTTATTAATCAAAGGTGGCATTTTACAGACATGTAGGAGGAAAACCATGTAGTGTTTACTGTAACAACTCTTTTTTTTTTTTTTTTTGAGACAGTGTTCACTCTGTCACCCTGCTGGAATGCAGTGCTATGATCACTGCTCACTGCAGCCTTGATGTTCCAGGCTCAAGTGATCCTTCCACTTCAGCCTCACAAGTAGCTGGGACTACAGGTGCACACCACCATGCCAGGCTAATGTTTCGTACTTTTTGTAGAGATGGGGTTTCACTATGTTTCCCGGGCTGGTCTCAAATTTCTGGGCTCAAAGTGAGCCACCTGCCTCAGCCTCCCAAAGTGCTGGTATTACAGGTATGAGCCACTGTGCCTAGCCTAAAGTTATAAAATATTACAGAAAGAATTGTAGTACCGGCCGGGCGCGGTGGCTCAAGCCTGTAATCCCAGCACTTTGGGAGCACGAGACGGGCGGATCACGAGGTCAGGAGATTGAGACTATCCTGGCTAATATGGTGAAACCCCGTCTCTACTAAAAAATACAAAAAATTAGCCGGGCGTGGTGGCGGGCGCCTGTAGTCCCAGCTACTCGGGAGGCTGAGGAGGGAGAATGGCGTGAACCAGGGAGGCGGAGCTTGCAATGAGCTGAGATCTGGCCACTGCACTCCAGCTCAGCCCGGGCGACAGAGCGAGACTCCGTCTCAAAAAAAAAAAAAAAAAAAGAATTGTAGTACCTTGGCTACTCTTCCCTGGTTACCTCCCTTCCCTCCATTCATATCCTGATATATTTATATCATTAGAGTATTTATTAATTTCACAAATGCATTTGTACTGTTACTGCATAATTGATCCAAAAATATAATGTAACATTTTTGTCTATTTTCAGTGTTTATAAAAATAAGATGAAAGTATGCATATTATTTAATTTACGTTTATTTGTTCAGTGTTCTATGTTTGAGTTTTCACCATGTTAATGCGTAGATCTCTGATTCATTCCTTTTAAGTGCTGTATACTATGCTATTGATGGAATATACCACAGTTCATTTTCCATTCTTTTTTTCTTCTTGATGAGCCGTTAGGCCTGTGTCCAATGTTTCACTATTACAAACACAATATGTTAATATCCCCCCATCTGTCTGCTTACGCATGTGTGCTCCGTTTCTCTAGAAGAGTATGCACCTGGAAGTTTAAATGTTGTGCGTATCTACAGCTTCACTGGGACATTGCCCTATTGCCCTCCAGGGTATTTTAAATAAATTTATCTTTTCATCAATGTGTATAAGTTTTCTATTTTTCCACAACCTTGTCAATGATATTATAAAATATTTTTAAGTTTTATTAATCTGATGGATATGTTTTTCACTATTGCTTTCTTTTTCATTTCCCTACTTAGAAATGAAATTGACTTTCTTTTCATACACTTATTGAACATTTGGTTTCATCACTGAATTATTTATATCCTTTTAAAATTTCTTTTTCTGCCTATTTTCTTATTAATTAGTAGGAATTCTTTATATATTATTGTATCTAATCCTTTTGTTAGTTACATGAATTCCCAATAACTTCTCCAATTGGTGGCTAGTCTTTTTACTTGTGAATGGTATCAAATTGAAGAGTTAAAAATTTCATGTATTTAAATTCATCAACCTTCTCTTCAATGTTTTGAGCTTTTTGGATCCTATTTAAGAACTCTTTCTCAACCTTGCAGTCATAAAGATATTCCACTATATTTTCTTTTCAAGGCTTTGTAGATTAGGTGTTGAATTCACTTAGAATGGATTGTAGATCCATTCTATTTGTAGTTTCTATTTATATTTTATCATGTACAAAATCTTCATTTTATTTTCATTACATACTTTTGCTATATTCTCCTGATAACATTTATTGGAAAACCTAGTCTTCACTTATTTTTCATGCCTCCTCTGTCATATATCAAGTTTCCTCCTGCATTCCATTTCATTGGTCTAATTTATCTTTGTCTACTAAGGCTTGATATCTGTTAGGACAAAACCCATAGAATGATGGCAAACTCATGTGGTACCATCGTTCCAAATGAGAAAAAGATTTTCTTTCCTCAAGATGGCCTCCCATTGTGGTCTTTCTTATTTTTTTTAACCTTATTTTTGCGTCATTGCTCTCCTATGTAAATTTTAGGATGAGATTGTCAGGTTCTATGAAAACCTTCATTAGAATTTTGCTTGAAATCGGATTGAAATTATGAAATAATTTGGAAAGAATTATATTTTTGTAATATTATAACTTTTCATCCATGAGCAAGATTTATTTCTATCTATTCATATCCTTAATTACCTCATAACTCAGCAAGTTATGATGAGAATTCCTGTTAAATTTATTTCTAGTTATTAGAGTTGCTTGGATATTTTGTTTGGCTTTGATATTTGGCCAAACCAGCTATTCAGTGTGGCTTCAACCTTGGTTTTTAGAAGACAAAATACCTTAAAGCCACCTTCGATATAATTTCTTCCATACTTGAACTTGAGTATGATCAATAATTCTGTGATCTCAAAGGTTTCTTCCATATATAAATAAAGTTACACATCAGTAGTACAAAGAAGACATGTTACGTATTTATTGTGAATATCTGAATATTCATTTTCAAGTATATGTAAACATTCTAGATGTTACTCAGAGTAAAATTTCTCATGTTCTTTTTGTGTAAAATGCTGTGTTATTTTGAAGTAAAATGTTTTTTAAATTATTGCAAGAGTACAATGCTATAGCAATTAATAATGACTGTAAAATGCTACTGTCGTGAATAAGCTATTATAAACTTTCAAATAGTTAGATACGTAGAAAAATACATTCGAAAATTAAATTAGAATTTGAAAATAAAGTTAGAATATTAACAGAAAGCATGTTAGCTATTAAATAATTAATATCAATACTTTTGAACCAACAAATGTTCACACAATTTAAATACTATAAGACAGAATGCTAGAGATTAAATAATAATTGTAATCTTTGTGTGATTGTTTAGTGCACAGTGTTTAAAAAATTGAAGGAATGAACCTAAGAACTCTAATTTTTAGATACTTAACCACCTTTAGGACCTGAATGTTTCCCCTTAAACTACAATTGTACAAGCAACCTAACATAGCAGCTGAAAGTGTGAAGAAATACTTTTTCTTGCAGTATGAAATAAAAAATAAATTTGACAACAAATATTTTAAAAATTATTTTTTACAGTTTTTTCATCCCTGTTATTACCTGGATAAAAACATTTTAAATAATAAAGTTATAATGAAATTTATATTTTTTGTGAGGTTTTAGATTTATTCAGATTGCATTCTAGAAGTTCATCATGGTAATCATATTTGGCTTTATCTCAACTGTGGTCATGCATTGATTTTAACACTTGGGCACTTGGCCTTTCACCAAAATATGCATTTGGTGCTCCTCTATTAGATACTCTGATGTATTGACTGTTATGGTTAATATAATCTTATTTTTCAAATTATGTTTCTATTAGTTTGTTATTAGGATGTTACTGAGTCATATGTTAATCTTTTATCTTATTGTCAAATTTGATTGTGTATAGCCTATTAACAATCATGGATTTTTTAAAAATAAAAGTATACTGTATTGAATTTAATTTACTAATATTTTATTTAGAATTTCTCCATTTATGGTCACAAAGCAGTTTTGTCTAAAATATTTGCTGCTTTTGTGTTGTCTTTGTGTAATTTGCATATCAAGTTAATATTGGCCAAATAGTATTTGTGAAGGATCTTTCATCTTTTTTGATTCCCTAAAATAGTTGGTATAGATTATAAATTATTTATGATTTTAGGGGGGAACAAGGCAAACGTTTTGATTATTTTCAGTGTTGTTAATAACTATTGTACATTCACCTTTTCAATTTCATACAGAAAAAAAAACCCAGTCATTTATATATTTTCTGGAAAATTATAACTGTTTTTAGGTTTTCAAATATATTTCCATAAAGGTGTTCCTAGCATTCATTTACATTTAAAAAATCTTACTGTATCTGTAGTTATATTTCCTTGTATTGATAATAATAACTTGGTCTATTTCTCCTTATTAAGTATTGCTGGAAAAAAAAATTTACTTTTCAAAAATTTCAATACTGTATTGATTTTTGTCAGTAAACATGTTTTCTTTGACATTGATTCTTTGAAATTTGTTGAGGCTTTTTTGGTGAGGTCAAACATTACATGTACACTTACATATCCCACTCTATGTAAAGTAGGCATGCAATGGATACTTCAAAATAATTTTACAAATCCATTCTAGGGTTCGTTGGAGAAGTGGTTGATCTGGGACTGTGGCAGGGGAAATAAAAGATGAGCCTAGAGCACCGTGGCATTGGGGGAACAACTGACATCCTTTATAATTTGAGTCCTCTTGTCCACGATCATGGTTGTGGTAGGTTGATGACATTAATGGCACCAGCTCCTTGCTTCTCCCTGCAGTCACACTCTTTGCTATGTACCTTTGCAGCTCCTTTCAAGAGTTAAAGTGGTAAATTGCTTCATTTACTGGGACATTAGCAAACTTGCTGCAGAAGATTGAAAAGCACTTCTGCATTTCTGTTTTCCTTGTGTGCCTTTCGCTTTATGATTAAAACATACTCAAGCTAGTTCAGTGAAGAGATACAAGAAACTCCTAGAGCAGAACCAAGTCATCCCAACAGGCAGCCTCCTGACCACCAAGTATGTGAATCCCTACCCTAGTTTACAGCCAGCCAACCTCCAGATATGCAGGTGACTTCCGTCTGGCCCAGAAGATCTCATCTGACTAAATAACCAATGTGGGAACTTAGCTAAATGAATGCATGCCCTTTGAAGCCACAAAGCTTTTGGCGGTTTCTGATGCAACATTACTGTGGCAATAGAAATGATACAATGCCATGCTCTTCCTTTTATTTAGATCCTCTTTGATTTCTCTCAGTAGTAATGCATTATAGATTTTCTCATGCAGTCCTTATACATTCATTAGATTTATTTCCACACACTTGACTTTTTAATACCACTTTAAAGGCTATTTTTACAAATTCCATTTTCTAATTGTTCCTGTTTCATGGAACTATAACTGATTATTGAGTGTGAACATTGTTCACACTGTACTTTGAATCTGAGGACTCCTGTTTTTTTCTTTAGATTCTGTAACATCCTGAGTTATTACCTCTTGAAAAGTTAGGTCTTAACCATTCTCTTTACTCTCTTCTTCAGCATACGTAATTAGATACATGCCATTTCTTTATAATCCATCTTTTGTGCGGTTTAACTCTTCTCACATGATCATAATCTGTTTTTCTCTCTCTGAATCAATCTGTGTGAATTTCTTATTACTTTCTTTCAACTTATAAAAAACTCTATGATAGTTTGTCTAGGCTATTCAGATTTAAACGTTTCATTGATTATATTTTTTATTTTCAGGATTTTTACCTATTCTTATTTCAATTATGCCAGTTTTCAATTTTCTTTCATTTTCCACTTTTCATTTCTATCGAGTTTATTTTGGTTCTACCAGTTTTTGTTTTTTGGGCTTCTTTTTGCCATACAAATTTAGCAGTAGGGAGTTGTACACCAAGATGCTGCCAGTTGTTGATGAACGACTATTGCTTTTACTTTTTTTTTCTTTGAGATGGAGTCTTACTCTGTTGCCCAGGCTGGAGTGCAGTGGTGCGATCTCAGCTCACTGCAAGCTTCGCCTCCCGGGTTCACGCCATTCTCCTGCCTCAGCTTCCCAAGTAGCTGGGACCACAGGCGATGCCACCATGCCCAGCTAATTTTTTGTATTTTTAGTAGAGACGGGATTTCACCGTGTTAGCCACGATGGTCTCCATCTCCTGACCTCGTGATCCACCTGCCTCTGCCTCCCAAAGTGCTGGGATTACAGGCATGAGCCACAGCGCCTGGCCTGCTTTTACTTTTCAAACAATGCTTTTTGTTTATTTATTTGCACATCCTAAACAAACAAGGCTAATTTTGCAATTTCACCCTGTTCTATGATGCTGTCTCCTGTTGTCCCCCCAGGTCTCTTTTCTCCCCTTCTCCACCCTGTCTGTGCCCATGACTGAAATTGGTGTATTTATTTCCCTGACTTGTCCCTGGGGCATCCCTGTGGGTTGATGGAGATACCACTATCAAAATATGTGGTTCTTTTTAGGCAATGCTCTCTGCAAAATATGAACACAGGCACTTGTCAAGCTACCTTGCTGAAGGCCTGGTCAATGCTCTGTGGAGTGGGTAGTGAAGAAATGATTCAAGACACATCTGAGCTGGACTTTCTGCCTGGGAGTCCTGTTTCTCTCTCTTCTCCTGTGATGACCCTATGCATTTCAGGTCTAGCTTAAATTCCAGGTCATTTATTAATTACTCTCCTCTCCTCATGGAGTTGCAAAATATTTTTTTCTCAAATCAATGAATCTAAGCCCTTTATTTGACAAATGGGGGAAAAGAGACTAAGAGAGTTGAATCAAGATTATGAAATTAATTAATGTGACATTCCATATTCTGTTCTGACTTTTAAAAATTTAATTTCAACATACTTCTATAATATGACTTTATTAAATATTGCTTATAATAACTGTCTATGAAGGTTTAGAATTCTTTTTTTGTATTGGGATTGTTTTTTATAGTGTGCAAGTTTTAGATCTGAAAGGAAATGCACCATGTATTAATGTCGGTTGTAATGTTAATCCTCAATTTAGAAGATTAAAATAGTAGAGTGAATGGACATTATTCTCAAAATAAGGTTTTTTTGTTTGTTTGTTGTTTTCAGTTTTGTTTTTTGTTTTTTGAGACGGAGTCTTGCTCTGTCATCCAGGCTGGAGTGCAGTGGCATGATCTTGGCTCACTGCAACCTCTGCCTCCCAGGTTCAAGCGATTCTCCTGCCTCAGCCTCCTGAGTAGCTGGGACTACAGGTGCCCACCACGACGCCCGACTAATATTTTGTATTTTTAGTAGAGATGGAGTTTCACTGTGTTAGCCAGGATGATCTCGATCTCCTGACCTTGTGATCCACCCGCCTTGGCCTCCCAAAGTGCTGGGATTATAGGCATGAGCCACTGTGCCCAGCCAATATGTTTTTTTGTAAATACAAGGTGCTAATAGATGTTATATACCTGTATTTGCATTGTTTTAGTTTCATATAATAATCTAGCATATATTCCTGTAACATCCAATTTAAGAAGAAAAACTTAGGTAAAATTCATCCCAACTGTAAAGACTTAGTTTACATTATTCATCACTAGTCCCACTAAAATAATAAATAATACAGCCTAGTCTTGATGAAGACTAGAAAGATTTAAGTGACTGAAAAATTAGCAGTTTTTTGCATTAGGATGTATAAAGGTTTATGTATAAGCATCTTGAAATGCTGACAAAGAAACTTTTTTTTGGCAAAAGTGCTGTATGGTAATTTTTACATTTTTAAAGAATGAGTAACAAGTAAGGGTTTTAAAAATTTAAATCTCATCAGACTAGCATAGAAATTTAGAACTCAAAGAGACCTTAGAAATAATCAAATCCAATCTTTTCACAAGTAATGAAACTGAATTCTAAGAAAGTTAACGAACTTCTCTCAGAAAACACAGCAAATTAGCCAGAATCAGAACTACAATTGAGATCTGCTGTTTCCTGTCAAGTCTCCCCCTAAGCGGGCTGTGTCTCTAGACATCTTGTATACTGAGAATGGATTTTCAAATATATGAGACGGTTACTTTTACTACAAGATTCATTCTACATGAAAGTTTATGGATCCTTCACTCAATTTGTAGGATAGAACGGAGTGTTTGGCATCTCTACTTCATCATTCGTAAAGGCTGAATGAACTCTTTGCTGCCACTTATTGAAGATAAAAGGAGGCAGAATTACCCTTAAGTAAATACTTTGGCCTCAGCATTTCCTCCACTTTCTACATTAATAAAAACCCCTTTCTCTCACCCTGTCATTTGACTGTCATTGTCAGTCTATGTAGAATGTTTCTTCATGAGAGGGCTTATTCGTTCAACAAGATTTTATTAACCATCTGCAACTGACCAGAAACTGTGGTAGTCACGGGAGTGCCAAGTAAGATAAGTGGCCATGGAGTGCCATGGCATTCTTGTAACACATATATTGTAGTAAAAGTAATCTTCACGTATTGTTTAAAATATATTTATTGCAAACGTCATGTCAAGGGACACAGGGTAATCAATAGAGTAAAAAGGCACAAAAATCTTAAAATGAGGACAGAAAAGTACTGATCGGTAGAGCAAAATGAAAGCCATTGATGACTTTACTGATTTGAAGACTGAGGTGAAAATCTGGAGTAACTTCTGAGAAAGTGACAATGTCAGCATTGAGTACCCAGCTGAAGGGGGACTGAAGCTGGATGGCGTTTGATCATTTTGCAAAAAGTAAAGTGGCCTAAGGATTGGAGGTCTTGCTGAAGATGAAGAGCAGCTGGAATGGCAGTAAGAAAGTGAATGAGGCCGGGCGTGCTGGCTCACGCCTGTAATCCCAAAACTTTGGGAGGCTGAGGCGGGTGGATAACGAGCCAGGAGACTGAGACTATCTTTGCTAACACAGTGAAACCCCGTCTCTACTAAAAATACAAAAAATCAGCTGGGCATGGTGGCACATGCTTGTAATCTCAGTTTCTTGGGAGGTTGAGTCAGGAGACCTGCTTGAACCTGGGAGGTGAAGGTTGCAGTGAGCTGAGATGGCGCCACTGCACTCCAACCTGGGCTACAAAGCAAGACTCCGTCTCAAAAAAAAAAAAAAAAAGTGAATGACTTTGAAGCACTGATTTGGTCAGAGGATGCTATTATGGAGTTTGGATTTCAGAGAGGATAAAGTGTGTGAGATGTAGAGGCCAGGGTTCTCCAGAGAAACAAAAACCGTAGCATATTGGTGTATCTATCTACCTACCTACTCATCCAGAGAGGGGGGGAGAGAGACGGTGTGCTATGGACTAGACTGTGCCCACTTCCCTCGATTCGGATATTGACGCCCTAACCTTCTATGTGGTGGTATTTGTAGATAGGGCCATTGTAGGTTATTAGGTTGAGATGAGGTCATGAAGGTGGAGCCCTCTTGATGGGATTAAGTGCTCTTCCAAGACGGAACACCAGAGAGGCTGCTCTCTCTCCTCCTTGTGATGAGACAGTGAGAAGGTACCATGTGCAAGGCAGGAAGAGAACCCTCACCAAGAATTGACCTCTTCCAGAGCTTTGATATTGGACTTCCCAGTCTCCAAAGTTATGTGAAAATCAATTTCGATTACTTAAGCCACCCAATCTATGGTATTTTTATTGGCAGCCTGATGAGATTAACACACACATCACACACACACACACACACACACACACACACACACCCCTTAAGGACCTGGCTTCTGTGATTGTGGAGTATTACAAGTTTGAAATTTGTATGGTGAACCAGCAGGCTGGAAACTGGGTTGAGACCTGATACTGCAGTCTTGAGTTTGAAGTCCACAGGGCAGGGAGGTAGGCTAGAAACTCAGGAGAGATTTGATGCAGCAGCTAGGAGGCAGAATCCTGGGATGGGTTGTAGAAATTAAGACAAAATACCTGTCCCTGGAGTTGAGGATGACCACATGCAGAGGTAGGCTATTAGTTGATTCATGTGCAGAAGTCACCTGTTTGATGCTGACAGTAGGTATCTGACATAATTGTACATACTCTTCTCATTCTTAGGACACACATTCAGAATTCTTTTTGCATTTTATCTCTTCAATGGCCCAAATGTAACAAGGAGATTTCATAACTGGCCAGGTATGGTGGCCCAAACCTATAATTCTAGTACTTTGGGAGGCCAAGGAGGGAGTTTTGCTTGATGCCAGAAGTTTGAGACCAGTCAAGGCAACGTAGCAAGACTGTCTCTACAAAAAAATCACACACACACAAAAATTAGCCAGGGGCAGTGGCTTGTGTCTTTAATCCCAGCTACTCGGGAGGCTGAGGTAGGATTGCCTGAGCCCATGAGGTTAAGCAGCACATTGTTTCCAAAAAAATAATAATAATAAAGAAAAAAAAAGATTGCTTAGTTGGTGATATTTTCAATGTGTCCTCAGTTTAGCAACTTTGCTATAATTTTCACTTGCAATTATAATATTTTATATTTTTATAACTTTTAAATTGTGGCCTAATAGATTGTTTCATAAAAACACATTTATTACTGCTATTACTATTATTTCAAAGTTATGAGTAGTTAGGAAATAATATCATTGCATTACATGTGGTTAGCCTCATGTTCCAATTATCTTCTCCTGATTTTAAAGAGGATTAGGCTTTATTATCTATATCAAAAAATCCAAGAGACAAAAGCAGTGGCTATGCAGAGGGAGCCCCTGCTTTCTATTTGCAAATTCACAGATACAGCATATGCATTCTTTTGCAGCTCAAACATAATTAAGCTGGGTGGAAGGCATTCATTTGTATCCCAGTAATACTGTTCTAGATTTAAACACAGAAAGACTGCTGGATCTGATCCCAGGTTTACAATAGCCTTACTTGGGAAAAATGTAAGAGTTAATCCAGCAGCAATAATGATATAAAAATTGACTGCAAACATCTTACCTGTAACAAAAATATAAAGTTGAATTGTTTTTAGAGCAATTGAAAGAATGTAGTGTTACTATTAAATGGTGATTATTTTGCAGTATAGGTTTTAATATAATATAACAATTCAGTCAATAAACAGTACCTTCCAATCAGCTCTATACTTGAGACAATTCAGTTAGCTTTCATGCAACAGGCGCATTTTCACTTCACGTATTACCTTATAAATACCGGTTTAAAAGTTTGTGAAGTCAGAGGATTTTTTTCAAACATACCAACTGAATTACTGGCTAACATCATGGGCTAGCACTTTTACTCAATAAAAAAAAAAAAAAAAAAAAAAGAAAGAAAGAAAAAAGGGTTTTTATATATTATGAAACTCTCATTCTGTGAAGAAAAAAAAATAACTGTTCAGAGACTTTTGGTTGTAAATGAACGTAAAAGGGAATCAACAGGGATTTCCTCATCACAGTTCTTCACTCCAGCCTGTATAAGCTCTCCCTTCTGTGAACTCAAATGAATGAAGGGACAGAAATGAAGATACAGGCCAAAAAATGGTACATTTTGAGTATTTCCCATTCATTCTCCGATTTTATAGCTTTCAGATTACATTAATAACATAGTTTGTACCTATAAACAGTACTTAAAAAATTTCACTCCTTTCTCTATAGTCCTGTTAATGAATTAGGCTTCTAACACTTAAAATGTATTTTAAAAGTTATACGTTATATTTGCTGTGTGTGTGTATATATATGTATATGTATTTTAATTTTTATTTTATTTTAATTTTTTGAGGCAGGGCCTTGCTCTTTTACCCAGACTAGACTGCAGTGGCACCATCACAGCTCACTGCAGCCTTGACCTCCAGGTACAAATAATCCTTGCACCTTAGCCTGTGAGTAGCTAGGACTACAGGTTCATAACCACAATGCCTGGCTACCTTAAACATTGTTTTAAAAAAATTTTAGTAAAGATGAGGTCTTGCTATGTTGCTCAGGTTGATCTCAAACTCCTGAGCTCAAGCGATCCTCCTGCCTTGGCCTCCCAAAGTGCTGGGATTACAGGCATGAGCCACTGCACCTGGCTATTGCAAACCTTCTGGTACATTGACAAAGTATATGTGAGTGCCTTTATAACCTTCCTTTGAAATTCTCTCACATTCATCAAGGAAATGATAAAATTAGCAGATCAATATATTTCATAAGTTACTGACTCAGTGCTCATAATCACCAGAGTAAAATATTAAGGAATGACTAAGTGAGGCCTTAAGGCTCCTTGTCATCTGATACTGTTACTTTCTAAATTCAGATTAATCTCAATTAATTACTTTTTGACAGCATATTTTTTCTTTTATATTTATAAACTGTATTTCTGATAGATAAGCCAATGTAGATCAAGATGCATAAAGAAACACTAGAAATCTGGCTTCATTTTCTTTTCATGTACAGCTTAGCATTTTGAAAGCATCTGCCACATTTACCTCTGTGTCCCTTGTCAACATTTGGAGGTAGCCAGTGAGCACTGCCATTTCTTTGATTTAGTAAGTGTAACTTGTGAGTATTTCAATATCTTCTCATCAAGCAAGTGTAAATGTTAAGAGTAGCTCTGCTGCTTCAAGTCACTGCTGAGTGGCTGCGAGTTGCAGGATTTGTCTGGGTGAAAATACCCAAGAGTGTGTAGATGTTGTTGATAATTCTGCTAATGTTTTCTTTAAGAAAACATTCAAAGTTGGAAATACAAGTTTCAACATTTGATTTACTTGTGCTTCCAAGTTATTTGTTGAGCAACAGTCATCACATTTTATTTGTCCTTCACTTTACCACATGGGCTTCTTCTTTATGAACACAAAGTGCCACCTGCCTGCTCAGAGTTTAAAAAATCATTTCTCATTTCATAGTATTGAGCTGAGGGTGTTTTAAAAGATTTGATGATATTTATTTAAGTTATATATAGAGATTAGTGGATTGATTATGAATTGATCAAATCAACTATCTTCTAAAAGGGACTCGTGCTGCAGTAGTTATCCTTCATTTCTTTCTCATCATGTTCTTATTTTTTTGTGCACGTGGCCATCAGAGATTGTTTGTTTTTGTAGTAGTGGTAATGCTGCTTTAGCTTGTGTAACAACAATATTACTTAAAGAGATATCTAATAAGGTGACCTGGAAAGGGAACCATAATTTAGTTCAGATTATGAGTGAGGAAATTGAAGAGTTTCTCTAAAATATTGGCAGAGGTAACATGAAGTGGTCCTCATGCAAAATCATTCATTATAGGTGTACAGGCATTAACTCAGTTTAGTTCACATATCAGTAAGGACTACTAAAATGGTAAGTGACAAAATTCAACTCAAATCAGCTTAATCAGAAATGGAAAAGGAATGTTTTACATGCCTGGAAAGTCCAGATGTAAAGGTTTCAGGGATGACTGGATACAGATTTAGCAAGGTCAGCTGACCTTGTTCTATTTCCATGTCCATTTCTAGGCGCTACTTTTCACGTGGTGGCTTCGTTCTCAGGCTCTGCATCAGGTCTTTCAGAACACCAGGCTCACATCACTCTCACCGACAGCAGTTATTTCATCAGAAAATAGCATATCTCCTTCCTGTAGTACCCTTACAAAATTCTCAGTTTGACTTTCATCGGCATGAATCGGCTGACAAATTTATTCCTGAACTAATCTCTGTGGGTGGCGGCTGTGATGCATTTACACCAAGGCCACCCATCCTTGTCTGGTTCTAGGGGTTGGATAAGCCTTACCCAACCACCTGCACTGGGTGTGGATGAAAGGGGGTGTGGTGGAAGGCCCAGAGTAAGATTCAGTGTTATGTGTTGCCTTGACCTGTGTTGCCAGGTGGGCCTTGAAGAGCCTAACTGCAAATTTCCTTTCTGACTCTGCTCTGCAGATAAGGTCTTAGCCAAGCGACCCTTCTTACCAAGGGGCCCAGACGCAGCTCCTGCTTATCCTTGAGTAGTGGGTTTCAGTTCTTTGCCAGCCTGCAAAATTATTCAAACAAGCCAATCGCATTCTCCTGTGGGAACCAAGGGGCACCTCATCTTCTTGATACTGCAAAATCTGCCTCTGCCAGTCCCTTGCTGTTCCCTCTGCTCTCAAGCTCCGCCCCCATGTGGTCTTGCATGGAAGGGAGTGCCCTCCTTCACAGGCTGTGAGCTCAGAGGACCCATGCACAATTGTTGAGTTTGTCCAACTAGTGTTGGCTGTTGTGTGTTTGGCCCTCCCCATAACCATAGCACAGGAACCCCTCCCTCCCCGATGGGGTGCATAAGAGGTAATTAAAACAGAAGGACGCTTCCAAAAATCAGGAGTCAGTCGAACATAGGATGAATGAATGCTCTGTAGGTCCATAAATAGCTGAAGTTAATTTTAGTTTCAATCCATAACTCAATTCCAACAAGTATTCTCTGTACCTAGAATTCCTGGTAAGACCTAAGAACGTAACTCTCAGATCGTTTCAGAATATTTGGGTGTACTTGGAAGCAACATCATTTCAACTTGGAGCCCTTTACCTGATGCAGAAGGCAGGGTTATAGAGTCAAGAGAACTAGGACTAACTGTCGTAGCTGATGAAGCACTGCATGTTATATCTTTTCTTTTCTTGGAAATTCACTATACTCATTAACATTTCAAGACTCTAATAAGTCCTGCAGTAAAAAACAATCAATATTTTATATCAAGATTTTCCCAGGCACATTTGACACAGAATGCATTTTTGCATACCATCTATTAATATTTAGGAAATAATTTAATAGAATATAACATCTTTGGATAATATATTCTGCTGCTATAGAAAGTTCTATTTTAAAAAATTTGTTTTAAATATTATGAGAATATCTTGTGAGTATTTCAACATCTTCTCATCAAGCAAGTGTAAATGTTAAGAGTAGCTCTGCTGCTTCAAGTCACTGCTGAGTGGCTGCGAGTTGCAGGATTTGTCTGGGTGAAAATACCCAAGAGTGTGTTGATGTTGTTGATAATTCTGCTAATGTTTTACTTAAGAAAACATTCAAAGTTGGAAATACAAGTTCTAACGTTTGATTTACTTGTGTTTCCAAGTTATTTGTTGAGCAACAGTCATCACATTTTATTTGTCCTTCACTTTACCACATGGGCTTCTTCTTTATGAACAAAAAGTGCCACCTGCCTGCTCAGAGTTTAAAAAAATCATTTCTCATTTCATAGTACTGAGCTGAGGGTGTTTTAAAAGATTTTATGATATTTATTTAAGTTATGTATAGAGATTGGTGGATTGACTATGAATTGATCAAATCAACTACTGGCTTCTAAATAAGAGGTAATTAAAACAGAAGGACGCTTCCAAAAATCAGGAGTCAGTCCCACATAGGGTGAATGAATGCTTGCCGGTTCATAAATAACTGAAGTTAATTTCAGTTTCAATCTATAACTCAATTCCAACAAGTATTCTCTGTACCTAGAATTCCTGGTAAGATGTAAGAACGTAACTCTCAGATCGTTTTAGAAAATTTGGGTGAATATTCTAGTGAATATAGTCATTAAACATAGATATTGTGCAACATTTAAGAATTACTGATTTGGTTTTTAAGAGATCTACACCAGAATTAAGATTAGATTTAGATATCTCAAATTCAATCAACTATTTAAGTTGAACTTCAGTTCTTTGATTTATTTCTCTAGATTAAATCCTTTAAAGTCTGTTTCTTCCTAGATATTATTTGGGAATATAAATCCAATCTTTCAAGACCAGAAAAAATATCAAGTAGTTATTTCTCCTTTAATCACAAAACCCTTGCAGGGCATAAAAGATTAGCCTCAGACTTTCTGACTCACAATGTTAGCATATTTTAAAAGATCATCATTTCAATTGCTCATAGTTTCTTTTTTGAGCAAACTGTGAAAAACAAAAAACAAAAAACAACCCCTTCTAGTATCTGTCTTCTGTGGTCTTCACTACATATCTCCTGAATGAGTGTATTAAAAAGTAATGTGTGATGCAAGTTCTGAGGAATGGTCCATGTGTGTTTCCTGCACATTTCTTGTTATACAACAAGTAATTAATTATGCCAATGAAAACAGCAAGAACTCGCAACACATGATAAAATAGTGCAGAATGGTTGGGATTGTGAGAGGTATGCTACAGTTTTTTTTTTTTTTTTTAATTATACTTTAAGTTCTAGGGTACATGTGCACAATGTGCAGGTTTGTTACATATGTATACATGTGCCATGTTGGTGTGCTGCACCCATTAACTCATCAATATGCTACAGTTTTTATTTGAGAATGCCAACAAATGACTGTCAGTACTCTGAGTTAATGATCTGTGTTATATTTAACACACACTGTGCAGTTCTGCAGGGTTGTGGGTAGTCTTTCCCTGGAAGAAATGTGACTTGTTGTCAGCAAGGGGGATGGTTTTATCTCTCACAACAAAAGCAGTCACGATATTTTAGATATAATGAAGAAATACTTACCTATGTAACTATTATTGTTTTTGAAACAATATTACCTTAAAATATATAAAGGAGTTCATGTTTAATTCTTCTATGAGGAATAACCACAAATATTTTAACTAATTAAAAATAAAATGTCTTAGATGGAAAGGAGATTAATTGGGCTCATTAGCATAATATTTGGACATAGAGCAATATATTGAGACTTGGGGGATGTCTCATAATAGATATTGAAATATTCCAAATTGATAAACTCTTAAGATTCTACTGGGCTCAAATGTTTATTTTTATAATCTCCATGAGTTTCTTTTCTTTACTATTTATATATTTATTTATTTATTGAGTCAGATTCTCCCTCTGTCTCTCAGGCTGGAGTACAGTGGTGTGATCTTGGCTCATTGCAACCTCCACCTCCTGGGTTCAAGCAATTCTTGTGCCTCAGCCTCCCAAGTAGTTCGGACTACAGGCACATGCCACCATGCCAGGCCAATTTTTTTGTATTTTTAGTAGGAGCAGGGTTTCACTGTGTTGGCCAGGCAGGTCTCGAACTCCTGGCCTCATGTGATTCGCCCATCTCGGCCTCTCAAAGTGCTGATATTACAGGCATGAGCCACCGCGCCCAGCAGTAGTTTCTTTTAGAAACATGATTGAAGACTCTCTAGTTCTGCCTTGGCAATGTGAACGTAAGTAAAAGATATTTGCAAGTAAAGTAGCATATTCAAAAATTCCTGTGCTCTTACTTCTCTTCAAACAATTGTTTATTGAATGTGTATAAATGATACAAAATCAACCTCATGACCAGCTCTGTGTCTATAACTTTGGACTAGTGGGAAAAGTGTGTGTACGTGCAAATGTAATTCCTAATTCTCTTGACAAGGAAAGCATGGTGGATGTTCAATATTCACATTGGTCACTATGGTTTTTCTTAGCACCTACCATGTGTATGTGATGATACATGTACTGTTGTTATCTGTCTCTTTCTCTAGACCTTATTATTTTTTTGAGACAGGGTCTCACTCTGTCACTCAAACTAGAGTGCAGTGACACAACCATGGCTAACTGCAGGCTTGACATCCTGGGTTCAAGTGATCCTCCTACTTCAGCCTCCTGAGTAGCTGGGACTAAAGGTACACACCACTACACCTGGTTAATTTTTTATTTTTTGTAGAGATGGAGTCTCACACTCTATTGCCTAGGTTGGTCTTGAACTCTTTGGCTCAAGCAATCCTTCTGCCTCTGCTTCCTAAACTACTGGGATTACAGGTATGAGCCACTGTGCCTGGTGCCTCTAGATTCTTAAACAATGTAAAGGCAATGGTACTGGAGTACTAGCAAATATGCACTATATACACATATACAAATACACATGCATTGACATATACATGTATGTATGTGCTTCCTGTTGCTGCTGTAACAAATCACTACAAACTTACCAGCTTAAAACAACACAACTTTATTATCTTACAATTCTATGGGTCAGAAGTCTCACTGGGTCAAAATGAAGGTATTAGCAAGGTTGTGTTCTTTCTGGAGGTTATCAGGGAAAATCCATTCCCTTGTGTTTTGACGTTTATAGAAGCCACTTGCCTTCCTTTGCTCCTGACCCCTTCCTCCACCTTTAAAGCTAGCAGTGTAGAATCTTCAGATCTCTCCCCAACCCTGACATTCTTGCCTCTTGCTCATAGGGCCACTTGTGATTATATTGGGCCCAGCTAGAAAACCCAGGATAACCTACCCATCTCATGATCCTTACCATAACCATATCTGCAAAACAATCCTCACTACAATCATATCTGCAGGTCCCTTTTGCCATATAAAGCACGAGAGACCAGGATGTGAACCCACGTCTTTGGGAGTTATGATTCTACCACCACTATACCTATACCTATATATATATCTGTTTCCATATCCATATTGGTATGTATTTATGTATATCTCTGGGGAATATAATTCTCATTGTACAGATTTATGATTAATATAATTTTATTTATATTTTATAATTCAGTTTAAATGCTCTTTTGGTAACTCATTTTATAAGGGACTCAAAAACAATTTCAGTCTAGTCAGGGTTATATCCACACAATGTCAAAGCTAGGGTGAGTCCATGAAGGTCCTGTCCATCATTCCACACAGCACTGCCACTGGGATGGTCCTCATTCCTGTTAGAGGGTGCATATTACTTGGCAGCAAGAGGTCATCTAATTCCTATTTTACATGTA
Source organism: Trachypithecus francoisi (assembly GCF_009764315.1). Taxonomy (NCBI): domain Eukaryota; kingdom Metazoa; phylum Chordata; class Mammalia; order Primates; family Cercopithecidae; genus Trachypithecus; species Trachypithecus francoisi. The sequence goes on along the minus strand of NW_022681454.1, from coordinate 170,882,662 downwards.
CTCACTCATGCATTCATTCAATAAATATTTATTGTGTATGGAATGTAAAACATAAGATATCATCCCTTATCTCAAGGAAACTGCTTTCCAAGAAGACAGACCCATAAACAGATAACTATAGTAGATTCTGGCAAGTGCAATGACAGAAATGTACATACTGTAGGATGTGAGTATGGAGGAGAGAGATTGAATTCAGCTTGGGAGTATTGAGCAGTTTGATGAGCAAAGGCTCCTGGGGTTGCTGACAGGAGAGCTGAGACTTACACAACGAGAAAGAATTTTCTAGGAGTAACAGAGGTACTGCTACAGCCAAGCCTCAAAGTTCCTTGAGGACTGCAGATATATCTGAAATTCAACTCAACAAAACAATTATTGAGCTGTGATGTATGCTAAGGAGAAATACAGTGACCTCTGAGAGTGCTTAATACCTATACGTCCCCTTATCAAGGGGATTAGGGAAAGCGTCTCTGAGGAAGTTACAGACATTAAGCAAGTAATTACAAGTGTGATGAGCTCTACGAAGCGATGTCATGGTAATGCAGGGAGAAATAATTTAACCTAGTCAAGAGGGCCAGGGACTGTCACACAAAGAAATTGGTGTTTAAATTGAGACCTGATGGATAAGTAGGATTTAATAAAGAAAAGAAGAAAGAGAAGCAATGGAATATCCATATATTCCAGGATAGCAGGAATGTGGAGAAGGAGAAAGAGAGACCGAGAGTAAGCCTGAAGGAAGGTACATGTAAAGACTTATGACTTATGAATCAGGTTAGGATTTTATAATTTGTCATAGATTCATTGGGGACCCTTTGCAAAATTTTAGGTTTGGAAATAACATGAGCAGAATTTTAATTTTAAAAGATCCCTCTGGCCATAGGAGGTAGAGATTAGATCAGAGTCAGCTCTTAGAACTAGGAAGCTGTTGAGTATCCCAGTAAGACCCTGACTTGGGCTGCGTGGCATCAGTGTGCATGGAATGGAAACAGTCCCTTCAAGAAATATTTAGGGGGTAGAATATGTATTGAGTTCTTCTTATGTTGAAAACACTATGTTAAATTCTGAAGATGCTATAATGTATGGCCCAATGCCTGGCACATAGCTGTCCAAGTATTTTTAAGTTGATAAATTAACGTCTGAGACAGAGTAGCAAGAGACAACGACATGGGCCAGATCCTGGAAGTGTCACATATGTGTCGTTTCGGTGTCTTAAACAAGGGTACGCTGGCATTTGCACATTTGTATTTTTTTAAATTTTTATTTATTATTATTATTTTTTAGACGGAGTCTCGCTCTGTCCCCCAAGCTGGAGTGCAGTGGCCGGATCTCAGCTCACTGCAAGCTCCACCTCCCGGGTTCACGCCATTCTCCTGCCTCAGCCTCCCGAGTAGCTGGGACTACAGGCGCCCGCCACCACTCCCGACTAATGTTTTGTATTTTTAGTAGAGACAGGGTTTCACCGTGTTAGCCAGGATGGTCTTGATCTCCTGACCTCGTGATCCATCTGCCTCGGCCTCCCAAAGTGTTGAGATTACAGGCGTGAGCCACCGCTTCAACCTGTACATTTGTATTTTATTGGGAAGATGTTTGGCTGTTTCAAAATGAATTAGGGAAGATAAGGTGCTAGCTAGAATCAGAGGAGGCCATTGAAGTAAAATATAATGGAGCGTGAGCCAGTCAAGTGGTAGGAGATACAGAAAAGCAGAAACACTTGTAAGAAATAGTAGGGAGGTCAAATTAGAAGTGATGCTTGAATGAGATAGAGCAAGAAAAAAATAAGAGTCAAATATGACTTCCCAGTTTCTGATATCAAAGCATGAAAATGATAAATGTGAATCTGGGGCGAACAACATTCAGGTGACAGGCACAGGGTGAAGACGACAGAGCTACTTATTGGTGACCGACACATAATTCCATCCTAGAACACCCTACTGGTGAAAACTCAAGTAGAATCCTGCTTTAATTTTTACCTGATTTTTCCCCATGATTAATCCAGGTTTTAATTTGTATGTAAGTCATTCATGATGATTGGTTCATTGCCATTTTTCCTGATGCTTTAATGACAGAAATGTACATACTGTAGGATGTGAGTATGGAGGAGAGAGATTGAATTCAGCTTGGGAGTGATGAGCAGTGTGATGAGCAAAGGCTGCTGGGGTTGCTGACAGGAGAACTGAGACTTACACAACAAGAAAGAATTTTCTAGGAGTAACAGAGGTACTGCTACAGGAGTACCTGTTGCAGTAGAATTTTCTAGGAGTAAAAGAGGTGTGTTAGGGGAGGGATCCCAAATAAAACATTTTCTTAGGAGATAATTTGTTATTAGTCTATGACTTTTTTTTTTTTCCTGTTAGTGTACTTTCTTTCCTGTGTAAATTGTTCATGTTTACGAGCATTGGACCAACAGCTACCTAATAGTTGTTTATTTTTGTATGATGAATAGCTTTCAAACTGTTTATTGTATTGATCGGATTACAATGAAAACTGCACAAGAACGCTTCCCACAGTGCTATTTTTCTTACATGGTCACCAACAAGCAAAATTACATTCTGGGTAAAAAGGAAGAAATACATGAAACATGCACTCCCGAGACCAACCATAAATAATTGCAAAATAATTTCCAAATCCTAGACTCAGTTCCATGAAATACAACTCACGTCCCTTGGGGTTTCCAGCATTTTACCAGTCCTTGCTGAATGCATTTTTTGTCACACATCTTGTGATCTTTCATACTTCAGGGTCACGGTGTGTGAATTTATTTTTGAAAAGAGATACGTTTAATTTCATAATAATGTAGGTACTGTCAGTATTCCCATCAAGAAAGAACTGCACACAGAACATACAATAATGTGTTTATTTAATAATAGTAACGATTAATAAATACTCTTAAGAGAAGTGGTTGCTGTACTGTTTCCTACTCCATTCCCTCCAAATATCATACATTTTCAAAGCTCTCTTTCGTATCTGCCTAACTTTTATAAAACTTGACTCACTGTTCCTCTAACATACTTCACTGGCTTAGATTTCATATTTGATTAATTTATAGAATAAATTAGAATTTTAGAACAGAATTAAAATATACAAATGTTTATGTGAAATGAATAGAAGAGCACTAAAAGCAAAACATTTTTACACCGAGGTTTTTTAGTGAGAAAGAAGAATGAAAACATAAAACATTTTTGACCCATCAACTTTGTCAGCCAAGTTAATTGCTCTGCCTGACCTACCTTCCCCGCGATCTAAATACACTAGCCTCTGAATTTCGTTGAACAACAGCAATAGAGCCCCACACAACTTGGGAAAAGTTTGAATGACAGTGACTTGCTTTGTTTAACAGAGGATTTAAAAGTGAAACCTAAGAAACCGTTAGGCTAAACAGAAGCCATTTGCTCAAGTAAACTGCTGGGAATATCTTGCTTTCTAGCAGAACGTTCAAAGACACTGACAACATCTAACTCTTCTTGATCAAGGCAGATAAAAAAACAGTCTGACTTATTATCCAGTAATGACTTTTTTCTGTTTTAAATGAGAACCATAGGTTAAATATCAAAACTTTCAGGTCATCCATTGTTAGAGTTTGTCATATGTAAGAATAGAATCAAGTCTTCAGACTCGATAGAACATCTTCTTTACTTCAGCATTAAAAGTTGCATTATTTGCAATGTGCAAATTGCCACCATTTTCCCAGGAGGGTTTTAACATTTTCTTTATAAGTCAAATGGCCCATTTTTAACATTTTGGGTGTGAAAGTTGACTCAGGTAGACTTCTCAAATGCAAAGTTAGCATTCTCTCTCCCTGATCTCCTTTTCCTTCCATTCACAGGACATCTGTTGATTTCTTACCCCAAGACTTACTGGGTCTGCAAGCAATCAGTCTTGATTACTATTGTATTATGAATAAGAGAAAACAAAAGGAGAGACAAGGAAAGGAAAAGGGAAAAGGAAAGGGCAAGGGAAGGAAACCTTTGTTCACGAAGTGGGCTGACTTTCAATGCAGCTGCCACTTTTCCTGTGCTGCCAGCACTCACAGGTCTGATGTGGACCCTGCGGCAAATGAGGCCTGTGTAGCCACTGAAATGAACATTCTGGCATCTACTGGAACATCCTTCTACTTCAGCCCTGGCTGTGAATTCTCAGAGGGGAAGAAGAATGCTTCTTCCCTGGTGTTCATTTGCAGATATTGTCCCTCCATGCCAAATAGATGAGCTCCCAACGTTTAGTTTTTAATCAAACTGTAATTTGAGTTGCTCATGAGAAGAATGTAGGAGCAGAAAAGGGTGATCCCCTTCCTCCTCATCACAAAGGTGGTGCTGACATCCCTATAAAAAAAGACAATTAAGAGAAAAGCATAACACATTTATTTCATCATAGTTTTATATGACAGGGGAGCTTTCAGATTGAAGACTCAAAAGGTACCAGAAGCTATCTGATGTGACTTGATGCTTAGGTTCTATGAAGTAGAGACAACTTTGCAGAAATACAATTGAACAAAAAGAGTCTAATCTTTTTTTTTTTTTTTTTTTTTGAGATGGAGTCTCGCTCTCTTGCCCAGGCTGGAGTGCTCACTGCAACCTCTGCCTTTCAGGTTCAAGCAATTCTCCTGCCTCAGCCTCCTGAGTAGCTGGGACTAGTGGTGCGTGCCACTACAGCCATCTAATTTTTGTATTTGTTTTTTTTTGTAGAGGTGGGGTTTCACCATGTTGGCCAGGCTAGTCTCAAACTCCTGACCTCAGGTGATCCTCCCGCCTCAGACTCCAAAAGTGCTAGGATTGCAGGCATGAATCACTGTGTCCGGCCAAAAAGGGTCTAATCTTATAGCAGTGGAATGAGGGGGAAACCCAGCAAGGCCCATCGGTTTGGATTCTTCCTGGACTTTTGGGGCTTGACTCTTCTGGAATGGGGTTTTATGACTCATAATCGACTAAGTAGGTCAAATAATTTTCTTTCTTTCTTTCCTTCCCTTCCCTCCCTCCCTCCCTCCCTTCTTTCCTTCCTTCCTTCCTTCCTCCTTCCTTCCTTCTTTCCTTCCTTCTTTCTTTCTTCCTTTCTTTCTTCTCCTTTTTTTTTTTTTTGAGAAGGCATCTCGCTCTGTCACCCAGGCTGGTGAATCTCGGCTCACTGCAACCTCTGCCTCCCAGGTTCAAATGACTCTCTTGCCTCAGCCTTCCAAGTACTTGGGATTACAGATGTGCACCACCACAGCCAGCTAATTTTTGTATTTTTAATAGAGATGAGGTTTCACCATGTTGGCCAGGATGGTCTTGAACTCCTGACCTCAGGTGATCTGTCCACCTTGGTCTCCCAAAGTGCTGGGATTATAGGCTTCTTTTTTGTTTTTTAGAGAAAGGGTCTTGCTCTGTCACCCAGACGAGAGAGCAATGGAATAATCATGGCTCACTGCAGCCTTGAACTCCTGGGCTTAAGCCATCCTCCTTCCTCTGCCTCGTGAGTAGCCAGGACTACAGGCACGTGCCACCACACCTGCTTAATTTATTTTTATTTTCTGTTTATGTTGAGGTGGGTTCTTGATATGTTGCCCAGGCTGAGAATTTCATTATGGCCAGCAGTGACACAGAAAGGTGAGGAAAATTAGAGTAATATTTTTCACTTTATGGCTGCCTTTGGGGAAAAAGGGTTCTGTTTTGTATGATCTACCCTGGGGAAGAGAAATTCTATTTTCTGCGCCTTGCCTCAGGGCAGAATGAGAATGAGACAGGAGGGCAGGAGAGAGTCAAAGAGAAATTTTGCTTCTGAGGCCTTCACTTTGGGGTACATTTTCTGACCCCACGACGACCAGCTTTCTGTGGTTAAAATCTGCATGCAGTTCACAGGTCTGAGTTGGGGCCAGAGTGGATGTGCCGTAGACTCAGACAGATAGCTTCTCGTAGTAGCCACATCCAGGTTCAGGGATCACCACTGTTACCTGACTCTTTGATTCTCACAGGGATTTTGTCTTAGGAATTTGTTGCCCTTCACTTTCTTTATTGCTTCTTCGCCGCTGGGTCCTGGTTGGGCCTTCTCTGTCCATCTCAATTTGCATAAAAACTTTTGGGAGGTATTGAGTTGTGATCTTTTCCCTTCCAGAAGACCTTGGGATCTTATTTAAATCTGAATATCCCTTTTCCAGGAAACTTCAAGCTTACTTATTAATGTTTTCTTTGAAAAAATAAAGATGTCTGTTATCAAGTATACTGCTACAATTTTGTAGGTACCAAGTTGTTGAAAATCTCTCCACGAGAATCTGTATCTGCACCGTATCTGTGTCCCTAACCCATCCCTACCTCTATTTAATCTCTACGTCCAGCATTTAAAATCTCGGTCCCTCCCCCTACCTCTCTTTATATGTCTGCAAATAACGTAGTCTTTACTTTTTTCTTATTTTGCTCTGACTGCTTACTTTTTACTGGCATTCCTACATGAATAGGTAAATAAATCAGTGTGCCAGGAACTCAGCGGTGATTTGGTTTTGAATCCACACAGTGGCTGGAGAAGAAGAAATATGGTGAAGAGATAAAGATATCATGAGGAAAGACACAAGGCTTGATGGGCAGGTGCTTTGAGATGTTGGGGAAAGGCAGAAATCAAAGATGACTCAATGTTTAACCACCTGGTTGATTTGAAGAGTAGTAGTGGAATCAACACTATTGGGGGAGTCAAAAGACATGAGTTATTTTGTAGGGAAAAGCATACATCTAGTTATAGATTGATTTAGTGTTTGTGTGTATGTGTGTGTGTTGTGAGATGGAGTCTCACTCTATTGCCCAGGCTGGAGTACAGTGGTGCAATCTCGGCTTACGACAACCTCCACCTCCTGGGTTCAAGCAATTCTCCTGCCTCAGCCTCCCAAGTAGCTGGGACCACACATGTGCACCACCACGCCAGGCTAATATTTTTTGTATTTTTAGTAGAGATGGGGTTTCACCATGTTGGCTATGCTGATCTTAAACTCCTGACATCAAGTAATCTACCCGCCTCAGCCTCCCAAAGTGCTAGGATTACAGGTGTGAGTCACCATGCCTGGTCTACATTGATTGAATTTGAAAGTACATTTAGATATCAAAGTGGGAATGGCCATCACTCCAACAGACTTTTCAGAACCAAAATGACTACAGTGAACCTTGATGTGGTTGCCATCTGGCAGTATCTGTGTCAATGTTCACATATGGTATAGTCAGCTGAATTCTCACTTAAAAGTAAAAGAATTATGATCAGTAGAAGTAAAGTTCTGCCCTCTATTAAAGCTAATGGGCATCAAAAAGTTTCTTACTTATTTTACATGAAAAAACATAAAGAATGTTCACTGAGCCTTAGTGGTCTTCTGTGGCTCCATTTTTCAGGAGAGAATAGGAGGAAAAAGAAATTTGCTGAGGCTGTTACAAGCAGGAAACCAACTATGCTGTCTATTAATCTCCATTCTCCTTTGAATGACTTTTCTTTCTTTATTTAAAGATTTATTTCCAGTCATATGCCCGTGTTTTCATAGCCATTAGGATAGGGAATTATAGGAAGAAATAGAGACAGATAAGATAGAAGAGCAAGGAGTTTTATGTGTGGATGAGTTTAATAAATATTAAGAGCAAAACAGATTTTTAGAAGGCATCCCTTACAAACGTGCATGACCTTTTGTGATTCGATTATAAATAAAATACTTCCTCTACTCTCTTTTTCTTGAGAGCCTCATGATAAAACTTCAACAACCGTGTGTTTAGTACTCAAGAGAGACTTTTAGAAAAAGGTCTTTTTATGCATACAACATAGTACAAAACAGAATCATTAGAGAAAAGTAAAGCAGTCAATATGACCTACAGCTTCCAATTTTCAACTTAATATTGAAAGCTGCTTTTCTTTCAGCAATTATTGATGTGGATGAACTGACACCATTTTAAGTCACTTGTAGAATTCTTTTTCTAACCACTTAAGAAAAAACAAAAGCAAAGCTGTAGTTCATAACTTATAAAACTTTAAAAGAACTCATCCCCATCAACACTAAAATATCGATGTCTATTTTCTGCAAATACAAAATTTAAATTTAGAACTTTTTTGGTGACTAAACTGTGCATTAGAATTTATTTACACACTCTCATTTTGCAGACACAGACCAAAGTCCAAAGATGTTAAATGCCTTGCCTGTAGCGTTCAACTAATTAGCATTGAATCAGAGATTCTTGAGTCCTAGGTATACAGATCTTTAGAACAGATCAAATCAAAGCTGAAGAAAATCTATTCTTGTCAAATTAAAGCAGACCCTCAGTTTTTCATATATCACATTTTTTATGAAAGAGAAATGAAACATGAATGAGTTGTGTTTTTCCATGGACTTAAAAATATTTTCTTATTTAAAAACTACTTACAGTTAGATCACCAAACTGAGATGAACTTGCCATGCTTTTGAGGTTCACACAAGTTCATCATTTTGACCAGAAATCATGTGACTGCTATTTCGAGCTTTGGCAGAAACTACTAGAAAAAAGTCCCTCAATGGTCAGAAATGACCCTTCTCTATTCCTTCTACCAGAGCTTGAAATAGTGGGATGATTAGGGAATTAACACTTGGCTTAGCATTCTTATGAATTCTCTGGGCTGGCCCTCACCACTAGGTACTGCATATCTTAGAAGTCAGCCCTCTCAAGATTTTCTAGTCCAGTGGGTTAGGAATGTTCAGAGGGCTTGTGGCTAAGCACTCGTGTTAATTTCTTCTTTCTCCCACATTTTATAGACTGGAAAACCCCTCTGATTTTTCATTTTATGAATTTAGAAAAAAGTCAGATGTTTAGATTTAAAAAGATATTATTATTCAACAGATTAATGGCATATTTTGCAAATTTACCTATGAAGAAGACTAATGTTGATAATAGCAGTAGAACAAGACATAATTATTTTATATTAAATATTGCATTTATTAAAACTTTTGTGTGCTGTTTCTGTAGAGATCAGGACCAGACATTTATTTCCTTCAAATATCTCATTAATGAATGTGCTTATATGTTAAAACACAACACTACGATTGCAATTATAGGCTGCATTTTTGGAAACCTTCACATGCTCTTTTTGAAATTCCAGGGACTGGAAAATTAGGGCCATTTTAAAGTTTTTATATACATAAAACAAAGCCCCAAATAACAAAATTACAAAAGGCAAACTACAATCAGCTGAACGGCCACTAAATTGGCTAGGACTTATTCCTCTGCTTGTATTGATTGGTCGAGCATGGCACCCTCTAATATTAGACTGAGCTTAACTTGTGGAGAGGGCCTATTGCTCAGTTGGATGAAGTTGCTGTCACAGCACACCTGTGACATTAGAGTTGTCTGATCAATTTAGCCGAAAGGGTTAGAGAGTGGTAACTGAACTCAAGGTTGTGATCATTTTCTGCTTTTCAAAGAGAAAAAAACTGTTTTACAATCACTAACAGCAGCTCTTTCTCTAGTCATGGATGCCTACTGCTTTTCATTAGTAGCAACAGAAAGTGGTAAAATGCAAACCTAGCATATCTGCCACAGAATAAACTTAAAGCTCAGAGATCAAAGGTATATCATGTAGCCTAGTGGTCAAGTGCATTGGCTTGGAGCTTCATCAGCTTGAGTTAAAATCACAGCTCAGCCTCTTATTATCTGTGTAACCTTGGGGAAGCTATTTGACTGTGTGAAGAGGCCAAAAAATATATTTAACTCATCAGCTTGTTGGGAGATTTTATGTGCCTCGCAAGTAAGATTCAATAAACATTAGCTACTTTTATTAATTATTTCATCATTATATACACATGGATAGTTTTGTGTCTACTGTTCCAGTAAAATGGTCAACATTTATTCTTCTGTTAAGATCATTCTTGAAGCACTTCAGCTGTCGACCCATACATACAATTTGTATTATTCATTGTTTTGCTAAATCACTTTTTGAAGTGCTTTTCATTTATCTGTTCTCTCCACAGTACTTAATAGAATAGATTTTCATCACTGTAAATTCCCTTCATATAGATTAGCTATCAATACTAAACAAGTGATGAGCACCATTAAAACAAAAACAAAACACAACAGAAACAAATCCCTTTTTATTTTGAAATAATTTTAGACGTACAGAAAAAGTGCAAATTGTGCAGAGTTCTCATATTTCCTGAATGTGAGCAACTGACATAGCCATTGTACAATGATGAAAAACCAAGACGTTAAGATTGATACCCTATTTTTGAACAATAGATCTTATTAGGATTTTACCAGTATCTCCCCTAATGTCCTTTTTCTTCTGAATTTAGTCCAGGTTCCTCCATTGCACTGAGTTGTGATACCGCCTTAGTTTCCTCTAATCTGTGACAGTTTGTCATTGTATCTTTGTCTTGTGACCTTGACCCTTTCAGTGAGAGACAGTGACTTTGAGTTATTTTGTCAAATGTCTCTCATGTTTATCTGATGTTTTCTCATGACTAGATTTTTGTTATATTTTTACCAAAAATAACAAGGAAGTGACACTGGGTACTTCTCAGGGGGTACATGACCTTGAGGTCTTGTTACTGGTGATGCCAACTATAATCACGGAAATAGGATAGTATGTGCTGGGCTTATCCACTATAAAATTGCTATTTTATCTTCATAATTGATCACAATTTTGGGGAAGATTTATGAGACTATTGTAATACCCTGTTTCTCCTCAAATCTTTGCCTGCCATTTTTCAGCATTTGTCCGTGGCTCTTGTCTCCAACAATTATTACTGTCATGTTTGCCCAACAGTGATTTAGTACTTCCCCACTTCTACACTTGTTGGTTGATTTTTTTCCTATGAGGAAGAGTTATCCCTTCTCCTCACTTATTTTTCACTCAATTATACATTTATATCAATATGGACCCATGGATATTTATTATATTCTACACGTACTAACTCAATAATGTCATCTACTTGTTTCTCAGGTTGTTCCTACTTTGGCCATTGGAGTTCTTTCTGGTTAGCTCCTCTTCCTTGGACAGCTTCCATACTTTTTTGAGCACTTCCTTATTTCTGACACCAGAAGATGACTCAGACTCGACTTGTATTTTCCCCGTCCAACAATGGAATCTGCCATTTATCCAGGGGGCCCTGATTCCTTTTATTTGAGGGTGGTATGTATAAGCTGAGCAACTTTTTCTCTCTTTTTAATAAATGCTAATTCAGAAAAAATAAAAAAATTATAAAACAAAATTTCTACTCTCAAAATAAAAATAATTTTATGCAGTCCCATAAGAGAATACATATTTTTAAAATATGGGCCGGGCGCGGTGGCTCAAGCCTGTAATCCCAGCACTTTGGGAGGCCGAGACGGGTGGATCACGAGGTCAGGAGATCGAGACCATCCTGGCTAACACGGTGAAACCCCGTCTCTACTAAAAAAATACAAAAAATTAGCCGGGCGATGTGGCGGGCGCCTGTAGTCCCAGCTACTCGGGAGGCTGAGGCGAGAGAATGGCATAAACCCGGGAGGCAGAGCTTGCAGTGAGCTGAGATCCGGCCACTGCACTCCAGCCTGGGTGACAGAGCGAGACTCCGTCTCAAAAAAAAAATAAAATAAAATAAAATATGTACAGCCTATGTGATTGACTAGAATAGTGTTGGTGAGAACATTCACATGGCTTTAATTAAAAATTAATGGTTAATATTTTTGCAATTTTATGAAGCAACAGGAATCTGATCTTTAGTACTGAAATAAAGATTTTGTGTTTGATGCAGTTTGCCCACCCAAACTCTCTGTGGGCTACAATTTGCTCATTCCTATTCTAGGCTGTTGCTGTTGGGGTAGATTAGAATTGTTGAGCGAATTGATTAAATTGCTCCAGTCTTTTTGAAAGGCCCAGTTGTCCCTTTGAAATATTTATGGGTTTTTGAATAAAGGTAGAAATTAACCCTCCCACTCTTAAAACTTGAAACGTATATGTTTCTCATCTAAGTGGTTTCCTCAGGAAACTGACCCTCAGGCAAGGGACTGAAACTCACCAGATCACCACATCCAGGCCATGAGATCCCAGATCTCTCATCCATCATGATTGCTCCCTTACCCCTCCCTCATTCCTGTATTCCCGCATGCAGTGACATCCCTTCCCTGCTATATCAGCCCCATATTTTAGTGGGTCAAGGAAATGGATTTGAGACTTATCTCCTGTTCTTCTTGACTGCAGCCCACAAATGAAGTCTTCTTTCCTGTCAATACATCTTGTCTCAGGGATTGGCATTCTGTGTGGTGAGCAATGGGATCTAGAGCAAACCCCTGGCATTTGGTAACAATTTAATTTCATGTCACTGGGTCATCATTATATAACAGGTGGCATCCTCCTCCTCCTCCTCCTCCTCCTCCTTCTTCTTCTTCTTTCTTTCTTTCTTTCTTCCTTTCTTCTCCCCAGTCCCTGAGGATGTAAATCAAGCTCTTCAGTTGGGAGAGTGGTCAGGGTGATAGAGCCCATGGTTTCTCTGCTGGATCTGCTTTTTCTCATTAATGCCTTTCTTCACACTTCTTATGATCACAGGGAAAAGCCATTACCTTCCTCTCTCTGTCTTGGATATCACCATGTTTGCCTCAGCCGCACAAAGATTAAATATTTGTTTCAAGAGTCATATTAGTTTTCCTAAGTCAGAAAGCATTTTAAGTTTGCAAAGGAAAAAGAGGGAGTGGGGGATTAACAACAACAAAAAAACCATCAAACTCTGTAAAATATTTTAAAGAGGTTTATTCTGACCCAACATGAGTGACCATGCCCAGGGAAAATGGTCTCAAGAGGTCCTGAGAAAGTGTGCCTTAGGCAGTTGGATTCCAGTTTGGTTCTATGAATTTTAAAGGGACAAGAGTTATTACAGGCAAAGACATAAATCAACACATGGAAAGTATATGTTGGTTTGACCTGAGAAGGCAAGATATCTTGAAATAAGGGGCTTACAGGTAATAAGTGGATTCAGAGATTCTCTTATTTGCAATTGGTTAAAGAAGTAAACCTCTGTTTAAAACTGGTAATCAGCAGAAAGGAAGGTTTTTTTGTTTTGTTTTGTTTTTTTTTTGAGAGGGAGTCTCACTCTGTCGCCCATTGAGTGCAGTGGCACAATCTTGGCTCACTGCAACCTCCGCCTCCTGGATTCAAGCAATTCTGCTGCCTCAGCCTCCCGAGTAGCTGAGATTACAGGTGCCCACCACCACACCCAGCTAATTTTTTATATTTTTGGTAGAGATGGGTTTTCATCATGTTCGTCAAGATGGTCTCAATCTCTTGACCTCATGATCCACCTGCCTCGGCCTCCCAAAGTGCTGGGATTATAGGCGTGAGCCACCGTTCCCAGCCGGAAGTTTTAATTTAAGATTAGGATGTCATGTAGTAAAATCAGTGACCTATAGGCATGACTTAACCCTTGCCTTGCATGGCCTTGGGTCTTGTTTATAAGCTGGCATCTTACTGTCACAAAGAGTCTGTTTTGTCAGCCTTATGATCTCTGTTTTAACACTAATGCTACTCAGTTTTGTCTAAACTCTAACAGGGATGGCATGTAACAAGGCGTGTTCAATCTTCCCGTGATGGCCAAGAGCTCAGTTTTTCAGATTTCTCTTGGGTCTCCTTGGCCAAGAGGGGGTCTGTTCAGTGAATTGGGGGCTTGGGATTTTATTTTTAGTTTAAAGAGGGTGTCGGAAAATCAGGTGACATGCCCCCTTTTTAGTTGTCTTGTTCCTGAATCCTCTAAGTCTCTTAAGGCTGGGGTGGGAGGCAGAGGTATACAGATGCTCTTTATCTGCTCTAGACAAGTTAGCTTCGCTGTCTTCCTAGGATCTTTGCTTCTCCAGTGCTCCTGTGAAAGAATCCTTATTTCATTGTCCCCTCAGACCCATCTGCAGCTTCCAGATCTTCATAACTTCAGGCATGGAGTATACAGGCTTTTTCACTACTCCAAGTTGGATTTTTACTCTGCCAGGAGGCACAAAAAAAATCTTTCTCAGTGTCTGTTAATTCCCTTGTCAAGGAGTTTGTCCGATCACATAGATGGAGAGATTGAATGATAAAAAGTGGCTGAGGTCCCCAGTCTAGGCAATTGCTAGTTCTTACTTTGCTCTGCTCTAAATTACATCACAAAGCATCCCACATTGACTTGATACTAAATTGACAATTACAAGCAGCCCACAAAAACAAGTTTCTGCTAATTTGTGAAGATAAGGGTAATAAAGCTTGGTAAGTAGCTTCCGTTTTCAAACCTCTCCTGTTCATGTCCCCTTAAAACTCTCAGACAGGAACCCCTATCACAGAACACAGGACATGTTGATTTGGGACTGATATTTCCAGTTTTTTGATCCCTCATTCTTATCAGTACAACATTTTTGAGCAAGTATAGGAAAACAGGGATTTTTCACTTCCTCTCTGAAGGTTTGAGTGTTGAAATAAACTGACAATAGATCAATAGGAGAAAAAGCATACAAATTTGTAAATGTGCAAGTGTGTGTGGGAGCCATGTGACATATGAGACTCACAAAAGGGCTAAAATGGGTAGAATTTAAATAGCACCTTCTTCATACAGCAGAGGGAGATGTGGTAATGGAGGCAATTTTGAGGGGTAGTAAATAATTTTTAGGAGAGTTGATTGAGCCCGAAGAACAGACAATAGTTTGTAAATGATTCTGTTTGGAAATGGAATGGGACAGGTGTGGTAACATTCCTTAGTCTTCCCTCCTACCACATGAGTTTAATGCTCTGGTTAATGAAATCTCAGGAAGGGGATTCAAGGCAATTATGTTCCTTCTGAAAGAGCCACAGATAAGGGAACTTCAGAGACAGTGTTCCATCCTGCACTTAGCAGGAGAAATAAAGGTTAGACAGTCATTGGGTCTGAGGCTGCCTCTAAGGCCTTTTAATTTTTTTTAGTTCTAAATGCTTAGCACACCAAAGCACCATATTTTGGGATATCGTTGTCTAAGCCTCAACACAGGCATTCACATATATGGACAGTTATTTATAACATATTAACTACATGTAATCATAATATGTTATATATATGTTCGAACTTTCACATAAAGTTCAAACATATATGTAATTTCAGAAAGATGAATAAATATAAAATAATTTTATTTTTTATTAGCAATGCGAAGACACTATTGCTTTCACTAGCATAATGTACTAACATTTTTAGTGAGTGCAACGTGATTGAATATACTTCATTATTTTGAAAATTCGGATCTATTTTTTAATTTAATTTTTTTCAATATTTCGTTTTAATGGCTGTCTTAATTAATATAATAGTATTGGAAAATACACATAGTTAAATAAAATGATTTATGAAAAATTATTCTTGGCCAAGTGTGGTGGCTCACACCTGTAATCCAAGCACTTTGGGAGGCTGAAGTGGAAGGATCATTTGACGCCTAGAGTTTGATACCAGCCTGGGCAATACAGTGACACCCCATCTCCATAAAAAATAATTTAACAAAATTAGCTGGGCATAGCGGTATGCATTTGTAATCCCAACTACTTTGGATGCTGAGGCAAGAAGATCGCTTGAGCCCAGGAGTCTGAGGTTGCAGAGAGCCAAGACTGTGCCACTCCTGGGTGACTGAGTAAGACCCTGTCTTTAAAAGAAAAGGAAAGAAAAATGGTGCCTGATCTTCAATCTCAATTGTAATTATGTACATTTTTCAATGAACTTGAGTTAATTAACTTATCTTTCTCTGAAATCAGTCAATGTTTTTGAAAAGTAAACAGAAGTTGTTGGTTTTAACATTTTTAAGCTTAGGTTCAAAGCCACCTTTTATTGAAGAACAGCGTTTAGGAAACACAACTTGGGTGCTAGGTGATGAGGGTTCTTAGAGAGGTTTTTCAAAGGAGAAGAAATTCTGGGTCCACATTTCGAATATGAATACAAGAGTTTGAAAGTAGTAATATATTTTCAGCAGAAAAAGAACACTTAATGATGAAAGCATTTCAAAAAATAAATAAACTGTTAGGTTGAGTGTGGTGGCTCATGCCTGTAATCCCAGCACTGTGGGAGGCCGAGGTGGGAGAATCGCTTGAGCCCAGGAATTTAAGATAAGGCTTGATGAGCAGCTTCCGTTTTCAAACCTGTCCTGTCCATGTGGCCTTAAAACTCTCAGACAGGAACTACTATCGCGGAACATAGGACATGTTGATTTGGGACTGATATTTCAAATCTTGTCCCCTGGGAAACATAGGGAGACTCCATCTTCACAAAAATTTAAAAATTAGCTGGCAGGGTGGTGCACACTTGTGGTCCCAGCTACTTGGGGGCTGAGGTAGGAGGATTGATTGAGCCCAGGAGGTCAAGGCTCCAGTGAGCCAAGATCATACCACTGCACTCCATCCTGGCCACAGAGTGAGACCCTATCTCCAAAATTAGAAAAAAAATAAAAATAAAAATAAAAATAAAATACTATTGTAAAAGAATCAATTACATTGTCACTTGTTGAAATATCACTTTTTCTTTGAAAAAGTTGGTTAAATGTAATTTATATTTTTCAAAAGGCTCTGCTTAATATCCTACAATTGATGATTATTTATTACTACCAAAATTGTTGCCAATTTGGAACATAATCTTCTGTAAAAGTAAAACATGTGACTTATTTTAAACTCTTTGAATGTTATGAATTCAATAAATATACACTAGAATGAATGATTCAATTACTGAATAATGGAGATAACTGTTAAGATTCCGTGTGGTGCGAAATAGTTTCATGGTTCCTCTCCATTATATTACAAACTTTTGTGATTCATCAATACAGTAGAGATCTTTTATAAAAAAAAAAGCTAACCACATGATGACATCTTGAAAACGTGAAGTTTAGCTGGGCGTGGCAGCTCACCCTGTAATCTCAGCACTGTGGGAGGCCGAGGTGGGTGGATATGAGGTCAGGAGGTCCAGACCAGCCTGGCCAACGTGGCAAAACCCCGTCTCTACCAAAAGTACAAAAATTAGCCAGGTGTGGTAGTGGGAGCCTGTAATCCCAGCTACTCGGGAGGCTGAGGCAGGAGAATTGATTGAACCTGGGAGGCAGAGGCTGCGGTGAGCCAATATCGTGCCACTGCACTCCAGCCTGGGGGACAGAGCGCAGCTCTGTCTCAAGAAAAAAAAAAAAAGCTAACCACATTATGACATCTTGAAAATGTGAGGTTTAAAATAGTTTACCGTAATTATTTTCTTTTAAAAATGTGAGGTTTAAAATAGGTTACCATAATTATTTTCTTTTGAATTGGGTAATGAATAAATTTTACCTGTAGTGCTTTTTCTGTGTGCTTACTTTGGAATCCTGTTAAAATTCCGGGTAAAAAGTCACCACATCATTGATTACACTTACATAGTTTTCCTCCTAAAACATTTTACTAAAGAAGTAATTACCATTGAGCTGTATCTTTTCTCATAGTTTTCTTTATGACTCACAAAAACTATTTCTTTATGCATTTCAAGGTTAATATAAAATATACATTAGTAAAGAATATTATAAACATTAACATTTGACTCAAATTCCATGCTATGAAAAATACTCTAAAATTTGTTCCTGCAAAAGTCCTTACATACTTTCTATATGCCTTCCAACAATGTTGAAATGCATTTAAGTTTACCACTGCATTATATCTGTGAAATATTCCACCTATTTTACTATAGTAGGAAGAACATGTGCCCTCAAACCTGAAAATTACATAAGAAGATGGAGAACAGTGAAAACTAGATCTCAGTGCCAGTGCTAACTGATGAAACAGTGGCAGTTGGAATTTCTTTGCTAAGGACACATGCAGGATTAGTAGAATGGTGCTCTGCAGGCATGGTTTAATGTCATGATGTTTAATTAAAAGTTATGTCAGTGACTAGTATTTTAATAAAGAACAGTAGCTGAAACATTAATTTTGAGGGGTCTGTGGTGAGAATAACTAAGGATAATGACTCAATTTTATCACATAAACCATTTGATTATGTTCTGGTTGTAATCTAGTCCCTATTTTTCTTTTTCTTTTTCTTTTTTTTTTTTTTGAGACGGAGTCTCACTCTGTCGCCCAGGCTTTAGTGCAGTGACGCGATCTTGTCTCACTGAAAGTTCCACCTCCCAGGTTCACACCATTCTCCTGCCTCAGCCTCCTGAGTAGTCGGGACTACAGGCAACTGCCACCATGCTGGGCAATTTTTTAAAAATTATTTTTAGTAGAGACTGGGTTTCAACATGTTAGCCAGGATGGTCTTGATCTCCTGACCTCGTGATACGCCTGCCTTGGCCTTCCAAAGTGCTGGGATTACAGGCGTGAGCCATCGTGCCCAGCCTATTGTTCACTTTATTGTTCATATCAACAACAGAATGACTCTTGCAGCATCTACAGCTCTGTTTATTTTTTGGGTGTAAGAAATAATGGTGGAAATAGTCACCATGTATCAGGAGCAAGTTTGGGGAACAGCATACTCTCCAAATTTACCACATAGCTGTGTGACATAACAAAATATTAAACCCCAAATCCTTTGTTGTCTCATTATTTTTCCTTCTTGGTATATCCCAGAGGTGTTGAAGTTCAAATGGGCTGACTTTCACAACAGACCCATGAGAAACATGTCTGACAAATATATGCTCCTTTTTACTCGTTCATTCAACAGGTATTAAAGGGAGCCTAGTCTGTGTCAGCCACCATCTGGCAGTATGTACCATAATAGTGAGCAAAATCAGTATGACCTCATGGAACTAATCATCAATGGCAGTATGTACCATAATAGTGAGCAAAATCAGTATGACCTCATGGAACTAATCATCAACAGCAGTGTGTACCATAATAGTGAGCAAAATCAGTATGACCTCATGGAACTAATCATCAATGGCAGTGTGTACCATAATAGTGTGCAAAATCAGTATGACCTCATGGAACTAATCATCAATGGCAGTGTGTACCATAATAGTGTGCAAAATCAGTATGACCTCATGGAACTAATCATCAAAGGAAAAGTAAGACAAACGATCACTGGAAAAACATACATCAAAGATATGAAAATTATCATATGTGTTATAAAGAAAACATAAAGAAGCATAAAATGCTACATGAATGATCACCGTTTTAACACTTGTGCCCTATATTTCATGAACATATTGCTTGTTCTTTGTCAAATGAGTGACAAAGTTCTCTCTTAAAGTTGTTAATGCTATCCAACTTACATAACTGTAGGAAAGAAGTTCCCGAACAGTGTTCTAGTGAATTTCTGACAAACATGATCTGGAAAAAAACATAAATTTTAACTTTGAAATCCCATTTACGATTGTATTGCAAGATCTGCATTGTTGTTGATTTTTATCTTTACCCTCTTTATATGGCTAGGACAGTAATTCTCAAGAGGTATTACCTGTTGTCAAGTTATGTTTTGCTTAAATGACATAAAAATGTATATAAATTTTTAAATGCATATATAATGCATATGGAGTAATGAAAATACTGAGAAGTAAATCCATAGGGCTAATGTTTCTCTTGGGGTAGAACTCATCATCACTAAATTGTACCTTGACAGTTCTTTACCTGCTGGGAATCATGAAGTGCAATTCGTTTTCATTTGTTAATTTTTAAAAAATAAAATAACTTACTCAAATTCAATTCAGTCCTTCATGTAAAACTAACTCAGTGTAAATTAGCTATTGAAGATTTTAGAAAAACTTGATTCATTGTAGTCAATGAAGTCTCCTACTGATGCCATGTTTGAGTGGGAAATTTACGTCATCTATCTTAGTTGAAATAAAGAATAAAAGAAGTCATTATGCTTTTGTATACACGGTGTTTCTTCCACCTTTTACTTATTTTTGTGTTTTAGCTATGATAGAATATCTTGGAAATGATAGAATAACTGGAGATACTAAGTACAGTGGAAAGTAAAGTTGTCAAACTTCAAAAGGATATAGATTACTACAGATAGAAGAATATAGATTACTATAGACAATGCGATTATAACTGGGAAACATAAATTAGACCTTCTCAACAGGCTCTTCATATCAATAAACCATTTTAAAAGCTTTCAAAGCTTTAACTCTTGGAAGCTTTTAAAATGCTGTGAATCTGAAAATATATATTTTACAATAACCTGAGAGCATCAGTGCAGATTTAGAAGAATGATTCTTAAAGATAGATGATGTCTTAAAATTGTGTGACAATGCTACATAAGCACATTTTCATACATTTTTAAAGCCATTGATATAAAATGCTGGGTTTTCTTGGTAGGTTGTTTTAAATAACGAAACACAACAGACAAGAGAAGTTTTGCACTGAACCTAAGAATTTTTTGGATTCTGAGATGGGTTAGAATAACTAATTTGTTAGCAGAAATTCAGTAAAAAATTAAGACTTTGATATCCTTTTAACAAGGACAAAAGAGAAGCTACAAAATGATTTTTAATGGCATTTACAGTCAGACAGCTGGACATATGAAATCTTATTTGAGAGTGTGAGACTTTACATTCCCAGTGTGATTGGTTGCACTGGAGGTTGAACAAACTGAGGCTTTTAGTGTACCCCAAATTTCAAGAATATTTAAACATAAGTAGTACAAATGTCACATATTTTCAATAAATTTGAACAAAAATTCCTGGTAGATATTAAATCATGCTTTCAAGAGTGATTTGAGGCATTGGGACTGTGTACGATATGAAGCGGCCTTAAATTTTACACAGTGTGATTGAGACTGATGGAAGCTACAAATTCGCCTTTTCTTCCATTTGCTTAAAACCTCATTGCCTAATAGTTTTGTCCCAAAGCTCCAGACTTGGTCCTGTCATTGAGGATTTCCTGATGCAGTTTCTGTCTCAGCTTCCGCTGGCTCTCAGGTTGTTTACTTGGATTTTGTGCACCTATATAACACGTTTTTGGGGACTGGTAAAAGTTTATGATATTTTCCCTGTATTACCTCCCTTATTTACTCCTGTGAACTGGAATTCTTTTCTCTCTTCATGCGTGGCTCTTTGAGAACCTTGGGCTGATCTCTATCTTCTAGCAACTCCCCTCAGATCGCCCTTGCTTTGTAATTCACCTGGAGAGTCCTCTTCTGTTCTAACCATTTACCTGCACCTTCAGATGGAATTTAAAGATTACTTTAGCATCTTATCTGCCCTCTTGTGTTTTAAATTAAGTATTGATCTTGGAATTTTCTCATGTTATTAACGACTTTATAAATTTCTGACAGTTGGGCTGTAGGCAAATGATGGATTCTGAAACTTCCATTGTTGTTGCTTGACAGTTACATTACCAGATGTTTTTTCTACACTTACTCTGTTTCTATTCACCTACATGATGGAAAAGTTTGAAGGCAAGGCTGAAAGGCAAGGCTGAGCTAATAATTGTTGAAAAACAGCCAGCCAGTTTTTTCCCAAATGGTAGGCATTATTTGGTGAATTCACCAACATCCCTTTTTTCTGACCCTCAGTCACATGGGCTGTTAGCACATAAGGTTGAATCTAGTTTTCAAAAGCAGATTCACATCAACAAAACTCCTGACACTGATGTCAGAAAGCCAGAAGTCAAACGTATTAACTTGAGGAGCAGAGTCATTCTGGTGAATGGGAATTTTCATGTTGGCGTGACTGACTTATTCTTTTTCAATGGACTGAAACCAAATCATGATTTAAAATTTTCTTGGGGAGAACCAAGAGATAGAATTGTGTGATGAAGTTTTAAATGGGTGAGGCTAAGACAGCTTCATTCACCTATCCCCAGAGAGACTCCTTTGACTATGTAGGTTGACTATGACGTTTGTGTCAGTCACTGTTCTCATGTAAGCAGAAAAATAACTAATTGAAAGGCTGTTAGCTGATTCATGGAATCATGAGAAGTTTGGGGAGCCAGGAGCAGAAAGTGAGGAGGAATAACATGAGGCTGTGCCAGAGCTGTGCTAGGGAACATGGTGAACAGAATATTGCTTCCTGTAGTGAAAGTTGACCTGGGTCTCTAGAGCTACCAGTGCACTGCCCACAGTGTGGTAACTAAAAACTAAACGGGATGTAGCAGCTCTGTAGCCTCTGCTTCTCAGCATCCTTAACTCTGAATTCCAGGTCTGATGAGTAACAAATTGGCTTGGCCTTCTACCAAGACACATATTATGTAGCTATCCAGTCATGGAAAAAGATAAATATTGAGTAGCCAAAAAAAAAAAAAGTGTCAAATGGATTGTGCTGCTACTATTGATGGCACATGTAAGTGAGTTCAGATCTTGCTGCCACCACCCTAATGAAGTGCTTTTCCCAGCATTCTCCATCAGACTGTTGTGGCAAGAAGACTGGAAATACCTCAGTTCCTAGATCTGATAAACAACTTCAGCAAAGTCTCAGGATACAAAATCAATGTATAAAAATTAGTAGTATTTCTATATACCAACCACATCCAAATTGAGACTCAATCCAGAATGCAATCTCATTGACTATAGCCACAAAAAGAATAAAATACTGAGGAATATAGCTAACCAGGAATGTGAATGATGTCTACAAGGAGAATTACAGAACACTTCTGAAAGAAATCAGAGATGACACAAACAAATGGAAGAACATTCCATACTCATGGATAGGAAGAATCAATATTGTTAAAATAGCCATACTACCCAAAGCAATGTACAGATTTAATGCTTTTCTTATCAAACTAATTAGAAAATGTATCACAGAATTAGAAAAAACTATTTTAAAATTAATATGTAATCAAATGAGAACCTGAATAGCCAAAGCAATCCTAAGCAAAAAGAACAAAGCCAAAGGCATCACAGTACTGATTTCAAACTACACCACAAGGTTACAGTAACCAAAACAGCATGGTATTTGTACCAAAACAGACACATAGACCAATGGAACAGAATAGAGAGCCCATACATAAAGCCACACACCTACCATCATCTCATCACTGACAAAGTTCACAATAACAAGCAATGGGGAAAGGATTCATTCAATAAATTAAGCTGGGGTAATTGGCTAGCCTTATGTAGAAGATTGAAACTGGTTTTCTTCCTTTCACCATATACAAAAAGCAATTCAAGATAGATTAAAGACTTAAATGAAATACCTGAAATTATAAAAACTCTAGGAGAAAACCTAAGAAATGCCATTTTGGACATAAGTTCTGACAAATATTTCATAATGAAGAACCCAAAAGCAATTGTAACAAAAAAAAAATTGACAAATGGGAACTAATTAAAGAATTTCTGCACAGCAAAAGAAACTATCAACACAGTAAACATAAACAGATAACCTACAGAATGGGAAAATTTTTTTGAAAGTGATGCATCTGACAAAGATCTAATATCCAGAATCTATAAGGAACTTAGACAAATCAACAAGCAAAAAGCAAACAACCGTATTAAAAATGGGCAAAAGACATGAACAGACACTTCTGAAAAGAAGACATACACACTGCCAATAAATATCTTAAAAATGCTCAACATTACTAATCATTAGAGAAATGCAAATAAAAATCACAGTGAGATATCATCTCACACCAATCAGAATGACCATTATTAAAAAGTCAAAAAATAACAGACGCTGGAACGGTTGTAGAGAAAAGGGAATGCTTACACACTGCTGGGGGAAATGTAAACTCCTTCAGCCACTGTGGAAAACAGTTTGGAGATTTCTCAAAGAACTTAAAACAGAACTATCATTTGACCCAACAATCCTATTATTGGGTATATACCCAAAAGACTAGAAACCATACTACCGTAAAGATACATGCATGCATATGTTCACTGCAGCACTATTCATGGTAGCAGAGAAATGGAATTAACCCAAATGCCCATCAACAGTGGACTGGATAAAGCAAATATGGTATATATACACCGTGGAATACTATACAGCCATGAAAAAGAATGTGGTCATGTCTTTTGTAGCAACATGGATGCAGCTGGAGGCCATTATTCTAAGCAAACTAATGCAGGAACTGAAAACCAAATACCACATGTTGTCATGCAATAGACTAAGGCCTACTTCAGGGTGGAAGGTGGTAGGAGTATGAGTATAGAAAAACTACCTATTGGGTACTATGATTATTACTTGGGTGATGAAATAATCTGCACACCAAATCTTCAAGACACACAATTTACCAATATAACAAATACCCCTGAACTTAAAATAAAAGTTTGAAGAAAAAAAAGTGACAAATGTTCATTAGAACTCTTCATTATCAAAAGAGTTCCACCAGATACTGGTAGGTCAGGAACTGATGACATTTGCTTTTCAGGAACTGGTGACATTTGCTTTTGTGATTCCAATAGTATAGACATCAAAGTCAGACAGGCCTATGGTCAGGTTCCAACTCCATCCTGTCTCACACTGTCAGAAAAAGAAGGAAAAGTGCTTAGTACACTGTTTGGCATAGGGCAATAGGGCAAGTGCCCAATCAGTAGAAGTTACTACTGTATTGTTTGCATCTGCCCAACGCTGCTTCTCATTCCCACACTCTCTTTGTATTGGTTCAGTCCTAGAGGTCAAGTAGATGATTGTGAGTGGTTCTGCTGTCAGCCTTTATGTGGTGGTTCATACTTTATCTGTAAAGAACAATGTGGTTTTCCTTATTTTTGAATCCTAGAAAAAGCTCAAGTTAGTGCTCACTAACAACATTTATAAGAGTTGTTGTATAAAGCATAAATAAAATTACATTTGGGAAAATGCCTGATATATTTTATAGCACACATTAGGAATTCAATAGGTGTATATCTTACTTCTCTTTTTTTGTTTGAACTTTCTTTTCAGCTTTTGTGACCAATTGTTATAAAATGTTAATTAATTTGTAATTTTGTTTGGTATCACAAATACTTAGTCACTTATACTCAGTCAAATTCTGTGACCCAGGCACTGTGATGGAGATGTAGACAGAGCAACAAATGAGAGGCTTGCACTATTATACCGATGCAGGATTTTAGTTGTAATGATGTTTAGCAAACAACTTTAAATTTAGAGTAAAAAGCTGATTTTCTCTCTCATTCTTAAATATAAGCAGCTCTTTCCTAACAGGGTATTACAACAAAACATCTGCAATTTCAAAAATAAAGCAAATACAATTTGTTAAGCATCTATTCTATGCTAAAACCATTATAGGAGCTTTCATATACATGATCTCATTTGATTCTCAAAACAGCTCTGTAAGATCAGAGTTAGGTATTGTGACCTCTGTAATTTTTTTAAAAAGGGGGATAATTTTATTTCATTTTAAACTTAGTTAAAGCAAAAGACCATTGTCTAGTTCACTGTATGTGTGTATTTTTTTCAAACTAACATATAAGTTTATCTAAGCATGGCACCTAAAACTCTAAGGTTTACCAAAGAGGAAAAGGAGAGCTCATACCCCATCTGTATTTAAACTGAAAGAAGTATCACATTTGTCACTTTTCAGTGTGGCATCTATTGACCCTCAGGTAGGCAATATGACACAGCAGTTGTGAGCATACACATTGAAGCCAGACTGCTTAGGTTCAGATACTAGTTCCATTTTTTTTTTTTAATTTTTAGTTTTTTGAAACAGAGTTTCACTCTTGTTGCCCAGGCTGGAGTGCAGAGGTGCCATCTCAGCTCATTGCAACCTCTGCATTCTTGTTTTACACAATTCTCCTGCCTCAGCTGTAAGTTTGTGTTGGCTTTTTATCGGGGTGGAGAGGTGGGAAAATTGCGAAAAAGACAAAAATAGCAATATTTATTTTAAAGCCCCCCAAACTTTGTGATTAAGAAAAGTATTTAGACCGTTCTCCTAAATGGTCATATAGAGGCAATATATTTCTCCTTAAGAAGGCAGATACATGCTATATTAGAAACAACATGGTGTATTAAAGGCAGACCTATAAGGGCTTGAATCATAGATCCACTGTGTACTGACTTTGGGAAAATTACTTAACCACTTGGCTTCAGCAATCTTATCTGTAAAATGGAGAAAGTGAAAAGCCTAACTGTCCCTTAGAACTAATATTTACAATTTTTTCAATAAACATAGAAAACAACCCTCCCTGGTCTTTTTAAATTCCTTTTAGAGACAGGGTCTTGCTGTGTTGCCCAGGCTTGATCACAGGTCACCGTAGCCTTGAACTCCGGGGCTCAAGCAACTCTTGGTCTTAAAACTTTAAACTTACATATTTGCCTTATTTAAGTTCTGTTTTCAGGAAACCACCTCTCCCAACAAGGAAGTGAAACTCATATCAGATCACCTCATCTAGCCAACGAGATGCCAGAACCCTCATCAGTCACAATTGCTTCCTTAACCCCCCCAATTCCTTTCCACATGTAGCTACATTCCTTTTCCACTATCTAAGCTCCCAATTTTAGTAGGTTGGGGAAGATGAATTTGATGTTTGGCTCCCATCTCCCTGGCTGATATCACCCAAATGAAAAGCCTTCTTCCCTGGCAATCCTTGTTGTCTTGGTAATTGGCTTTCTGTGCTTTGAATGATGGGACCTAGACTGAACCTCTGGCATGTTGGTAATAAAAGTAATACAGAAATACAGAATTAGATTGCATATAAAATTGTCTGATTCATGTGTATGTTCACAAATGTGCATTCTTTTTCTGTTTTAGTAGAGAAGCTTTTCTGTTTTTTGTTTGTTTGTTTTGAGACAGAGTTTCACTCTTGTCACCCAGGCTGGAGTGCATTGGTGTGATCTCGGCTCACTGCAACATCTGCCTCCCGGGTTCAAGCAATTCTCCTGCCTCAGCCTCCCGAGTAGCTGGGATTATAGGCACAAGCCACCACGTGCAGCTAATTTTTTGTATTTTTGGTAGACATGGGTTTTCATCATGTTGGTCAGGCTGATCTCGAACTCCTGACCTCAGGTGATCCACCTGCCTCAGCTTCCCAAAGTGCTGGGATTGCAGGAGTGAGCCACCATGCCCAGCTAGTAGAGAAGCTCTTCTAATCTGGTATGACTTGGTGTGCCAGTTCTTTTGAACAATTGGAGTGCTAAAGATGCCTGTGCCGTTGTGATGATTAAGAGAGGTAAAATCATATTTAATATTAAAAATGCTCTCTAAATCTGTGAGGATGAGGACGTTGTCATTGATTGTACCTTGGCTATCTAGATGCGAATCGTTCTACTGGGATAAAGACAAAGGTGAGGTTATCTGCATTTGAAACAGACAGATCACATAATCAATGAGAAATATTTTTTAGTAGAATATATAAAAAATGCTAATCTCAAAAATCTAGTAATGAGCTTTCACAGACTGGAAAAATAAAAAAAATAAAATGACTTAGCTAAATCTAAAAGGAAGGAAGAAATACTAGGATTATTTACAAAAGAGATACTAAAGCAAACAGAAAAGTCAGACTGCAGACCAATACTTTTCTCCAGAAGCCATATTAGTTTTTGTTTACTTCTTATTTCTAATCAATGTTGCAGAGAGCAATGGAAGTGTAAAATGCAACAAAAAGAGAGAAAAAAAAATAGAACTGGAGACAAAAAGGGGGAGAGATGATTTATTGCAAAATTTAAGGCTTTGAAGGAAAATCCAGAGAAATAGCAGTTTAAGTTCTTGAAGGAGAAAAAGAAAAAAGAATTAATAGAAACATCTCAGCAGATTTGTGAGATCTGGAAAAAAATAAATTTATATCTGGAAAATAAAATTTCTGTGAGCCTAAAGTATTTTTTCTCATCCAAGCCACCTTACGTAAGATATTATTTAAACTGCTACCACAAAGGACTACATAAAAGAAAAAGAAGGATTAAGCTTTCCTTGGCCATAACTTGACCTGAATTTCAATTATCATTCAAAATCTTTATCTCAAAGTAAGAATAAAATAAAAGTAATTAACTGATTTTGTAAAGTTACTATATAAAAAGGATATCAACTCATAAGCCTTGAAAATGAATCTTGTGGGTTTCTCATGTACCACTTTGGAGTACAAAACCTGATTTCCTCTGAAAATCAAAATAATTTAATTTGTTTTTATTAATCTTCAAGTAATAAAAATGGAATGGTCCTTAAAGGGAGAATTATGAAAATTAAACTTGTATACACAATAGAGAGATTTGTGAATAAATAACTTTATTAAAATAAGGCACAAATACAGAATAAATAACTTCTTGGATTGATGCCATTAGCTCCAATGCAAATATAGTGACAATTGGCAAGATTTTTGATACTGTGTATTTACAATTTTGATTCAATCTATAAATCTTTTATCCATGGAAAGTTTTTCAAAACGAAGTTTTTCATGCAAAGTTGCCTTGAATGGTAGCATATTTTTCCTCTAAGCTAGTGAAAGTCTTAAGGTCTAAACAATAGAAGAGATCCTGTAATAATTAGTACGTCTGGTTGTAAAATTATCAGTGAATACATCTGTTTAAAAAAGAAAAACGACTATAGATTGAGATGAGCAAAATTCACAGGAACATATTAACCCTTACTGTTACTTTTTCTTACATTAGCAATGTCTAATACTAAAGCGTTATGCTAATGTACTTTTATGAAGCTGAGAATGGAATAAATTAGAAGGTAATAGTACACAGTTTAGGTTTACTAAATTCTTGAGATCTACAGCATTCACATATCTAAAAAACACGGTATATTTTACATAAAATATACTTTGTACATGTTTTCCTGAATGCAAACTTATATAATGAAGGTAATGAATTTAGATCACACATATTGTTCCACCTCAATGTTAGGACAAAAAATGAATTAGTCTATAAATGTTGTTGTGCTTCAATTTTAGGGCAAAATGTTAAGCATATTAGGCAAAATGAAATGAAAAGTTTAAAGATAACTTTGGTCATCTAAAACAGACCAGCAATCTATGGGTTAAACCCCACCTGCTACTTGTTTTTGTAAATAAAGTTTTACTGGAATACAGGCATGCTCATTTATTTGCATATTTTCTGTGATTGCTTTCATGATATGGTGACAGAACTGAGTAGCAGAGCGGAGGTTGCATGGCCTGCAAAGCAGAAAATATTTTCTCTATCCTATTTATACTCACCAGCTGCTGATCTACAAGATCCTTGGAAACAATTTTTATTTTACTATATTTCTTAGGCTATGAAAACCTCAAAACTCAAGATTAATTTCAATCATATTCTTCATACTCCTTTATCCTATGCCTGTTATCCAATTTGTACATTATACAGAAAACTTTGGGTTTTTTCTCCAAGAAAACGATTTGACTGATTCAAAAGTTAAACATTTTGTAAAAAATTGGAGACAAGAAAAAACTAGCAGATTGTTTAAAGACTCTTAATCTGGATCATCTTCCAAGAGTCCATAACTTATTCTAATATGCAAAATACTATCAAATTTGTATGTCTCAGCATAATTTTTGTGCGAAGGTCTACAGCTTTCTGAGAACATGATGATAAAAGCTTAAATGATTTTTCCAGTAGTTCATGACTCAGAAAATTTAAGAATAATTGACCTAGACAAATCTTAATCTTTAAAGATGAGGATTACGAAGTCAAGGTTAAATGGCTTTTTTCCAAAGCTATATAACTAGAAGTAAAAGGCAGAACTTATTGCTCCCAGTTAAGAGGTTGCATTCATGTTGGTTGCCAATTTTCCAAAACAAAGTTGTGATTAAAAATCAGAAAAGTTAGTATATAAGAAGTTAAATATGCTAGGCAATTGTACATTGGAGGAGGAGAGACTGGGGTACTGGGCCTGGATTCCCTTCAAGTTCCTGGTGGTAAGTGTGGCATTAACCAAGTACCACATGCACAGTTTGGTGTGAAGCAAGTTGAGTTTATTGGCTTAAAGTTACTGCCAAATGTAAAATTCAAAGAGACAGATAGAAGAGTCAATTGACCCCAATTGACTCTTTCTAACTCTCTACAGCCTCTCTAACATCTCAAAGCCTGCATTTTGCTCATTGTTTTCCCATTCTTACTGTGTGCTATCTCCTCTTGTGTTTTTGAGTGGGGGAAAACAAAGGAAAACGGCAAATACTAATACCTCTTTATTTAACTTGCTGAAGTTATAATTGTCTTATCTGTTGGCTGTCATTACTTTTACATTCCTTGAACATGAACATCATACTGAGGATCACACTAACAAAAAGTTCACTTTTGTATAGCTCCCCTAGGTGTTGGTGTTTGCAAGTAAGATTTGCTCACCACTTCTACCTGACCCGCTGATGACATTCATAAGCATCCTTCTGCTGAAATTGTTTCTTTCCTTCCTATGATGCTTAATGTTATGTGTCATTTTTTACTGAGCCACAGGGTACCAAGACATTTGGGTAAAGGTCATACCAGGTGCTTCCATAAGGGAGTTGTTGGATGAGATTAGCACTTAAATTGGTAGACTGAATAAAGCAGATTGCCCTACCTAATGAGGGGGGCGGTGCTCAATCAATCAGTTGAAGGCCTGAATACAATAAAAAAGCTTACTCTCCTCTGAGTAAGAGTACTTTCTGCCTGACTTCTCTTGAACTGGAACATCAGACTTTTCCTATCTTCAATCTTGAACTGTAGCATTGACCCTTCCTGGGTTTTGAGCATGCTGGTCTTCAGAATGGAACTGCACTATCAGCTCTCCAGGTCCACAGTTTGCTGACTCACCCTGCAGAGTTTGGCACTGGTCAACCCCACAACCACCTATGCCAATTCCTTATAATGAATTCCTATCTATCTATCTATCTATCTATCTATCTATCTATCATCTATCTATCGTCTTCACACATCCTTTTGATTCTGTTTCTCTGGAGAAAGCTAAGTAATACACCTCCTACGCTATGGCAGCTCTATCAGAACGGTAACTCCCAATCTCATCTACCATCCATGACCAGATCCAGGTATCTGTGCATGTGCATTCATCTTTTACACCTCTCAGATACTGGGACAAATCATCTACCTTTGTTTAGACATCTTCATATATTTACTAGGGATTTTCCTAGAATAGGACTGACACTGTACTGGCACGAAGGATCTAAACTGAGCAACTACTGACTGAGCCATAAAGTACTCTGACCTAGTGGCAAATTATATAGGAAGTAAGGGTTAAAAATGAAATCACATGCTTCCCTGGCAGGGTAGAAGACTGTATGCATGTCCACCGCTGCACCCTCTCAAGAGTGCTGGAGCAGGGAAATCCAAGCTACTGGTTCCTGGTTGAACATGAGGCAAAAATATAAACTTAATGACCTATCATAGCAGCTTCTAAGCCACACACCTGATATAGTTTGGACGTGTGTTCCAGCCCAAATCTCATATTGAAATATTACCCTCAATGTTGGTGGTGGGGCCTGATGGGAGGTATGATGGTTAATACTGAGTGTCAACTTGATTGGATTGAGGGATACAATGTATTAATCCTGGGTGTGTCTGTGTGGGTGTTGCCAAGAGATTAACATTTGAGTCAGTGGGCTGGGAAAGGCAGATCCACCCTTAATCTGGTGGGCAGAATCTGATCAGCTTCCATCGAATATAAAGGAGACAGAAAAATGTGAAAAGGAGAGACAGGCCTAGCCTCCCAGGCTACATCTTTCTCCTGGGCTGGATGCTTCCTGCCCTTGAACGTCAGACTCAAAGTTCTTCAGTTTTGGGACTCGGACTGGCTCTCCTTGTTCCTCAGCCTACAGGTGGCCTATTGTGGGACCTTGTGATTGTGTGAGTTAATACTTAAAAAATTCCCCTTTATATATATCCTATTCTTTCTGTCCCACTAAAAGAACCCTGACTAATAAATGGGGTGATTGGAAAATGGGGGTGGATTTCTCATGAATGGTTTAGCACCATCCCTCTTGGTACTGTCCTTGTAAGAGAGTGAGTTCTCATGAGATCTGGTCACTTAAAAGTGTATAGCACTCCCTTCTCACTCTCTTGCTCTTGCTCTGGCCATGTGATGTGCCTGCTTTCCCTTCACTTTCTGTCATAATTACAAGTTCCCTGAGGCCTCCAGAGAAGCTAAGCAGATGCCACCATTATGTGCCCTGTACACCCTGCAGAACCATGAGCCAATTAAAACTCTTCTTTATAAATTACCCAGTATTGTGTATTTATAGTAAAGCAAGAATGATCGAATACACGTCGATCCAATGGTGAAGGGTAATGCTCTAACTGGCTAGAATGATTAAGCTCGGTCTTTGACAAACAATTGGCTTACACAGACCTAAGGTTGACCCCTAGTAGGTAGGCTAAAAGATTAAAAATAAGAAAAAATATCTGAGTGGGGGCATTGGAAGCTGAATATTGTAAGAGAAATAGAAATAGGTACTAATCAAACAAATAAATTCCTGACATCGAAAATGAAAATTACTTCATGTTTATGGACTGGAAGAATTAATATTGTTAAAATGTCCATACTACCCCAAACAATCTACAGATTCAACAATCTACAGATTCAAGGCAATCCCTATTAAAATACCAGTGACATTCTGTGTCATTGTTCAAGTGATTCTCCTGCCTCAGCCACTATACTTGACGGAGTCTCACTCTGTCACCCAGACTGGAGTGCAGTGGCCGGATCTCAGCTCACTGCAAGCTCCGCCTCCCAGGTTTATGCCATTCTCCTGCCTCAGCCTCCCGAGTAGCTGGGACTACAGGCGCCCACCACCATGCCCAGCTAGTTTTTTTGTGTGTGTGGTTTTCAGTAGAGACGGGGTTTCACCGTGTTAGCCAGGATGGTCTCGATCTCCTGACCTCGTGATCCGCCTGTCTCGGCCTCCCAATGTGCTAGGATTACAGGCTTGAGCCACCGCGCCCGGCCGAGGCTAATTTTTTAATATTTTCATTAGAGATAGGGTTTTGCCATGTTGGCCAGGCTGGTCTTGAACTGCTGACCTCAAGTGATCCACCTACCTTGGCCTCTCAAAGTGCTGGGATTACAGGCATGAGGCACTGTGCCCAGTCCCAAGGTTGATCTTTTGCTGGCTAGGCAGATGGAGCTCTGTTGCAGGAAGTCAGGGACCCCCAACAGAGGCACCAGCTGAAGCTGTGGCAGAAGAACATAAATTGTGAAGATTTCATGGACATTGATTAGTTCCCCAAATTAATACTTTTTTAATTTCTTACACCTGTCTTTACTGTAATCTCTGAACATAAATTGTGACGATTTCATGGACACTTATCACTTCCCCAATGAATATCCTTGTGATTTCCTATGCCTGTCTTTACTTTAATCTCTTAACCCCGTCATCTTCTCCGTAAGCTGAGGAGGATGAAGGTCGCCTCAGGATCCTGTGATGGTGTCGACTGCACACATTGTTTGTAGCGCGTGTGTGTTTGAATATGAAATCTGGGCATCTTTAAAAACAGAACAGGATAACAGCGATGTTCAGGGAACAACAGAGGTAACTTTGAACTGGCCTTTGGTGAGCCAGACGGAAACGGAGCTATATTCCTCTTCTTTCATAAGCAAATAGGAGAAATATCACTGAATTCTTTTTCTCCGCAAGGAACATCCCTGAGAAAGAGAATGCGCCCTGAAGGTAGGCCTATCGACGGCCCCTTTTTAAGGCGTCCCGTCTTTTATGGTCGAAGCCGATGGGATGAAATAAGCCCTAGTCTCCTATAGTGCTCCCAGGCTTATCAGGTGGACAAAAATTCCCACCTAATAAATTGTGGTCAGACAGGTTATCTGCTCTCAAACCCTGTTTCCTGATAAGATGTTATCAATGACAATGTGTGCCGGAAATTTCATTAGCAATTTTAATTTCACCTCATCCAGTGGTCCTGTGATCTCACCCTGCCTCCGTTTGCTTCGTGATATTTTATTACCTTGTAAAGCATGTGATCTCTGTGACCCACACCCTATTCGTGCCCTCCCTCCCCTTTTGAAAATCGCTAATAAAAACTTGCTGGTTTTAGGGCTCGGGGAACATCACGGATCCTGCCGACATTGATGTCTCCCCCGGACACCCAGCTTTAAATTTCTCTCTCTTGTGCTTTTTCCTTTTATTTCTCAACCCAGTCGAGACACTTGGGAAATAGAAAAGAACCCATGTTAAACATCGGGAATGGGTTCTCCCAATAAAGCTCAAAGAGGATTTGTCTGATTAATATAAATAAAAAAATGTAATTTTTTAAAACTCTGAATATTAGACAGTAATGTTCACTTCTCCTTCAGGCAGACAACAGATTGATTTTCTGCCTAGTTACAAAAATAATTTATGATAATATCCAGAGGTACATAACGTATAAGAACATATAATTTAAAGTGCTAAAAGAAATACCAAATTATACAGTTTATTTCAGGAATTAAAAGAAAATAATAGAATACAATACAAATAGAATCCATTTACACTGCAAGTTGGGGACAAAATAAAGAAGATATCTCTATATTTTCTTTCTTTCTTACCAGCTCCTAGGATTTTATGGAGTATGCACCCTCAGTTTCAACTAACTTAAAACACTCTAGTGAAAATCTCCTGTTTGATTTGCCAAGCAAAAAACACCCTTTAGAATGATTTGCTTTCCCTGTATCCTGTGCACTTCATCACTGTTTCAGGTTATGACACAGAATTTAATTCATTTACCAATGGAGTGAGGCAGACAGAAAGGGGGATAGAGTGAGCACCTCATATTAGAAAGCTGAAAAGGAAATTGGGTTGTGTAACTTTCTGTTTGTGTCATGATGTGTAATTCAGGTGTACACAAACATCAGTATCAGAAGACACAGTCTTCTCACTTGGTCACCGAGCATGACAAAGAACAGAGCCAGCCTGCAAACCCTCACTTGCTTTTTAGTTCTTTATTGTCTGCTAAGTATCCCTCTATATTGTACCTGCATTTAAATCTTCATAATAACAGTTTAAGAAAGATATTATTAAGCTAATTGACAGATGAAGAAACTGAACTCAAATAGTTCTTACAGCAAGCCAATAGTGAGGATGAAATAGAACTCACATGAAGTTCTCTCTCCTTTAACAAGAGATTTGCAAACTTTCTAGAGATTTAAGGTATTAAACCGGGGAGCCTGCTGAAATGCAGATTTCTTGGCCACACTCCAGGTCTACTGAATCAAAGATATAGGCAACCCGATGATCTGTGTGTTTAATAAGAATTCAGGTGAGGATGATGGAGACACTTAGAAGAGTGCATTTTTAAAAACAGACTAACCATAGGAATGAATTTTGAACTTCTAACAAAAATAATTCATCAAGTTGTATGTTTAACTAAATATAACTTTGGAAAAATTATTACTTAAATCCTCATATTTAATTTTTTTCTCCCCAATACTTGATGGATATCCATTGCAAACAGTAAATATTCTCTATATTTTTTATTACCCTGGTTCTCCAAATTAAGCATGCATAAAAATAACAAGAGGGATTTTCAAAAAATGCAATATTCTCCAGAGAAACCAATTTATTTAGGTAGGCCTGAGAATTTTTTTTTCTTTTTTCTTTTTTTTTTTTTTTTCTTTTATTTTTCTTTTTTGAGACAGAATCTGGCTCAGTTGCTCTGGCTGGAGTGCAGTGGCACAATCTTGGCTCACTGCAACCTCTGTCTCCCAGGCTCAAGGGATTCTTGTGCCTCAGCCTCCTGAGTAACTATGATTACAGGTAGGTGCACACCACTATGCCTGGCTAATTTTTTGTATGTTTATTAGAGACAGCGTTTTGCCATCTTGGCCGGGCTGGTCTCAGACTCCTGGCCTCAAGTGATCTAACCTCCTCAGCCTCCCAAAGTGCTGGGATTACAGACATGAGCCACCCCACCAGGCCAAATTTGCATTTTTAAAAAGTACTCAATTATAATGCAAAAGGAGCTTAGAAGAAAGGATCTTCTACACCAGGTTCTACATCAGGGCACAGGGCGAGAGCATAGGGGAATGCCAATGTGGACAGGAGCTTTGAGCTGTGGAGCCAGAGCTTCTGTGAACTCAGGATTATCCATCACCTGAATCCCGGAGGTGCTGGAGGCTGAGGTAGCACCACAGAACAGTCCTTTTCATTGCTATCACTTGAAGGCCACTTGTTGGCAGGAGGCAGTTCGTTAATCTTTCCAGTTAGACTGATGCTCTTCTGTATCCAGCAAGACTGTATCCAGAGGTCCTTTTCACACATTGCACAACAAACTGCTTCTAAAGATTCAGGACTCCAGACATCTCCTGTCTCCTAACGAAAGGGAAGCTTCAGGGTGAGACGCTGGGAGGAAGGAAAAGTCTCACTCCTGATAGAGGGACGACCACGTGGGAAATGTTAAAATTATTCACTTGAACTGGGACTGCTTCAGAGAACACTACTCAGGTAATAAATGTTGACCTCAAAGGAAGAGACTGAAGCCCAAAATGTGATTTAAAGAGTTTACTTGAGCCAAAGTGAAGAGAGTTGCCTGGAAAACTCAGACCCAAGTAACCTCGGATATGAGCTCTGTTTGGCTTTTATTATAGGCAAGTTTTTAATTTTTAAAAAAAGGGGGATAGGGAGTGAGCTGATACAAAGTTCTGTCAGGAACACTCATTGGTTTGAAGAAATAACATTGATTAGTGATTGGCTATGCATTGTTAAGCTACGGGGTGTGGGATATAGTGTCCTGGGAGGCATTATTAGGTTAGTGTATCTCTATTTGTGGCAATGGCAAGCAGTTTCAATAGATGAACACATAGCTCAAAGTGTGGAGTAGGATGTGACTCCTGTCTCAGTTTAATGTCTCTCTGGGCCTAATAATTTGAAAGGGCTCACAATCCTCCGATAAAAGCTCTTTTCTTTCCTTGTCGAGCATCTCAATGTCCATCTTTAGAGTTCATCCTTAACAATAAAACTGGCTTTTTAACCTACTGCCTAATCACCAGTCATCCAAATTTGAGTTAATAATGCTAATCTCTTCAGCCTCACTCCTGACTCTCGCCCCCCACCACTCCCAGCTAGAAAATGCTTCTCTGTGTCCATGACGCCTTCCAGCATCTTCCTTACATGGTTATATTGTACTTTCTGTAACTACTCAGCACTCAGCAACTTGGTTGTGGCATACTCTGAAAGGCCTTCTTCGACAAGCTACACAAGGGCTTGTGGAGCTTATGGATTCACCTCTAAGAAAGCAAAAAAACCCACTTTCATCTCCACATGTTTACTCAGTTCTGCTCTTCCTTCCACAGGCAGTGGATGTTTCCTACTAGGATGTTTCCAAGTTCACACTGTTAACAACAGAATTAGTTTAGTACTGGAGAGATTAATCATTAACCTTAGTGTCTCCACTTTCTGGTTCACAAATTTTAACTATGAAGTTAGAAATTAAATTAGATAAGGACTAACTAACTAACATGTCTACTTTATTGTAAATGGTAGCAATTACATTTGTCACTTAACTAAATTTGCAAACATATTTTATCCAATGTAAACATACAGATCAAAGTTCTATATTATCATCAATTGGCTAATGTATCACCTCATTCTAAATAAAAAATTTAAGGACTTGGTGATTCAAATGTGCTATATAATTGTCTTATCCCCATGGAAAAATATCAATTTATTCTCAACTATAATTTTATTTTTTTGAGATGTATCCTAAATAAAAAACGTGGGAACAAAGGAAAAAAAATGTTTGATGAAACCGTGAAATATATATCTGCAGAAACCTATGCATCCTACCAAGAACATATATTAATTCAGGTTGTATTATCTGAAGACAAAAAGAAAACCTTATACAAAAAGGTACTTAGTAAATATGAGTTAATTTCAGTTGATCACAGTTGTGAATTTTAAAAATGAATTGATAGTGTTCTTTGTCAGGAAGATAAAGTCCGCAGCTATGTCGCTCACAAGAAATAAGTCCTTTTTGGGGCAATTATAATTCATAAATTTGAGTTTGTGAAGAACATTTTCATCCATTCTAAATCTGTCGTTTAATTACAAAAAGAAATCTTTATTTCTGATTAAGTAGCGTGCTTCTTATGCATATTTAACTCCAAACTGAATCCAGATAACCTATTTAGAATAGTCTGCAGGAACCATCTTTACACATAGATGTTGCTGTTAGAGATTGCAATATGCACAGTGCTGGTTACAATAAAGTCTGATTAATTAACTTTTATTTTTAATGATTCATATGTCAGAATGCAAGTCAATCAGAAAATTGCTTTTAGTAGAATTTTGCTGCCAGATAATAAAATGAAGTCATTTTGAATCTACAAGACAGATACCAAATAACAATTAAGAACCCAATTTTCTTCGCTAAGTTGGATTTAAATAAAATCTTCACTTAATCTTTGGAAGAGTAGCTCTTTGCTATTAATTAAATCTAGAATTTTTTGCTGTTGAAATCACCACAGTAGTTTAGGTTTTATTTTTGCAAGGCTATGAGAAATGTTATTGCTGCTTCAACACATATAGTACATAGCACATAAAAATGTGTGTCATGCTTTGTGAACAGAAACAAAAATTCTCAAGCATTAACAATTATATCAGTGGGAGTTTTCCCATTAAATTAAGGTTGAGGGAAGGAAAAAATGTGTGCTGTGAACAAGAAAAATATTTCTCTTAAGACAGTTAAATGTTAAGTAGGTGCATTAATCACATTGTGATATAATGACTGTGCAAAGTCAGCTATAAAAAGTGTTTTTGATTACTCTTCTACTTTCATATTAATTTTTTTTTGCAGTAAAAATTAACTACCATATATAGTAAAAGGAAAGCACCTACCTTGATGTATAATTTCCTTTTGAACCAAAGAACCTATAAAATTTGTGTGGTAGAGAAAATTTATTGCAACTTTACCTTTTAGTGCAGAAAATCTTAGCACTTTGGATATCTGCCTGCTCTCTTTTTGAGGCCCAAAATATTTCTTACCCCCCGACTTTTTTGGTTAATTTCTAGTGACAAATGCAATGCCTGCAATATTTTCACAACTCATTGTTAGGAAGGAAGGAAAGAAGGAAAGAAGGAAGGAAGGAAGGAAGGAAGGAAGGAAGGAAGGAAGGAAGGAAAGAGGGGAGGGAGGGAGGTCAGTCGGGAATGAAGTGTGTCAGATAGTCTAATGTATTAGTAATCTCTTGGAAAAACTATTATATTTTGAAAAGTGTCAAAGAAATGTACTTTGAAGTTCACAGTATTTATCAGGAAAAGTGAGCAATCTGGTAAATACACATCACTTTGCTTTTTTATTAATTTAGTAAAAGCATTTTAATCTATTTCTGGTTTTAATCTTGGGCAAGTTACAATCTTTGTTAGTTTGAATTTCCTTATTTGAAAGACAATGGGATCAATAATCTTTACATTTTAATCCCACTCAAATTTGTAATACACTCTAGAAAAGAAGAGCAGATTTAGGAGTGCAATGCAGATTGCTGTCTTTATGTTTTTATTGTTCGTGTTTTTATGTTGAATTGAAATATGCATATAAATGAGCTTCTGATAACTTTTAGCAACAAATAAGGTAACACTATCTTCCTACTGGTAGGAAGTGACTATGGTGGTAACAGTGTGACTGAAGGCAGTTGGGCTATGGAAATTCCATTTGCCACATCTAGAGAGGGCTTTGTAGTGGGGCCTCCTAACTATAGCATTTAGAAGCTCACATTCTTCTTTTTAAGAAGCACTGTGTGAACAATAGCAAATCAGTCCAGTCTCTTTTCCTTTAATGTTAGAACGTGAGAGCTTTGGAGAAAGCATTTCATCCCTGGGTTCTTGGAAATTTTTTTTTAAGTACTGGTATATAATGGACCTCTTAGTTATACATATGCACACTGATAGGACAATGTTTTTGGTCAGGAGGCATTTCCAGGTAGGAGGAAAGTTCAATCACACGGAGTTCAGTTTTAGTTTGCAGTATGCAGCTATATAAACGAATCTAAAAGATGACAATCAAGCCAAAAGAGTTCTGGACTTTTTAGGGAGTTGGAAAATTAAAATTGTGAAAAAAAATCATAAAATTATCATAACTAATTTCAGAAATGTACTGAAGAAACATAGTTTGGGTGTACAATTAAATTACATAGGAATTAAATAAAATTCCAAAATAACATTAAGGAGCAACTTATTTGGCTATTTTGAAACATCTGATTAGTTAGCTTGCTGACTGGATTTGCTATTTTGGTTTTTTGAGAGGGAGTCTTGCTCAGTCTCCCAGACTGGAGTGCAGTGGCTCAAACTCGGCTCATTGCTACCTCCGCCTCCCAGGTTCAAGTCATTCTCCTGCCTCAGCCTCCCGAGTAGCTGGGACTACAGATAAGCACCAGCATGCCTGGCTAATTTTTGTATTTTTAGTAGAGACTAGATTTCACCATGTTGGCCAGGCTCGTCCCTTAACTCCTGATCTCAGGTGATCCACCTGCCTCGGTCTCCCAAAGTGCTGAGATTACAGGCTGCTCTCTTTTCAAAATATAATTTACATTCAAAGTAAACCTTCTTTCAGAAGAGGTATGCTTTCTTGTCAAAGGATTGCAGGAACCAGATGTCTGAGAACACAATGGAGAATTTCTAAGTTTCTTGATGGCAGGTCATACACACTGAACTTTCCATATTCCCACTAGCTCAGCACTGAGCTCACAGTGCTAAGAGTTCTTGGTTTTGATTTGCTTAAGAGTTTGAATATATTATCTGCAAAAATTATTGATACAAAATGTCCTAATGTTTTTCAAGCCATAATTAATTATTCCTTATATAAATCAGAATGTGAGGCTCACAACTGTTGCTTGCCAGAGTTCAAATATTTTAAAAAGATCCTTTTTGAGAAAAAGTTTTATTTTCACGCAGCCTGTGGTCAGCCTCATACGGAAGTGGGACGGCTCCCAGGACCAATAATTTGTCAAGTGCCGAACCACATACAACGGATATAATTCTGCCTTCTGACAGCCTGATATTTAAGCACGTGGGTCTCTTGTCAGAATATTTAAACCTGAATTGATTATGAACCAGGAGGGCTTCCTGAAATTCTATTTGAGACATAATGTATTAAAAGAAAATCATCTAGGATCTGTCACCTCTGTGTTTCCCTAGGTTTTCTCATTTTTGTCAACAGAAAGCAATATGCCTGGAATGTTTCTCATAATCTTACAGATATGTCTAAACTGCCTTAATTTCTCCATATTGCAAAAATTAGCAGAGTATTATAAAATTTTTGTCTTAGGGAACATACGTATTCTCACGTAACTTCCCAAGCTCTTTATTTTACTTTCTGCAGACCAAAATCAAAGAGAGAAATGAGCTGTCCTTTAAAATCATTCATGTTATAATTAGTCAAACCCAAGTAAAGATAGAGTTGGGGAAGAGGGATAAGCTAGCAGTGATGGTCCTTGCTATACCCTTCATTGATTGATTCAGTAAATCACTTTTCTGTATCTACTGGTATCAGACTTGGTGCTAGGCCCTGGCAACACATTGGTGAACAAGATAGACTGCTGGGGCAAATAGCACTGACTATTTCTTGAGCTGGGGATGGTCATTGAGCTGGGGATGGCCAGGCCCCATGGGCTGGCCAATAACATCTGACATAACCTGAAGTGAAATGCTCTCTCCATTAGTGGCAAAGATAATTGTCTTTTTTTTTTTTTTTTTTTGAGATGGAGTTTCACTCATGTCACCCAGGCTGCAATGCAATGGCGCAGTCTTGGCTCACTGCAAGCTCTACCTCCCAGGTTCAAGTGATTCTCCTTTCTCAACCTCCGAGTAGCTGGGATTACAGGCACCTGCCACCACGCCTGGCTGATTTTTGTATTTTTAGTAGAGATGGGGTTTCACCATGTTGACCAGGCTGGTCTCGAGCTGCTCACCTCAGGTAATCCCTCCACCTCAGCCTCCCAAATGCTGGGATTTCAAGTGTGAACCACCGTGCCCAGTCCACCAATAATTGCCTTTTTAAACTGCGATACCTAGTTTGAAGTATAGACAGTGAAAGTAATTCAAGTCACTATGTTCTCAGTTCTTCCAAGGATGGTACAGAGCTAGTACCATTCTAGATGTATACGTGAGAAATTAAGTCATTGCTTACAATGTAGGTCTTTGGCCATTAGAATTTAATTTTCTCATGAGACCCCGATTGAGGAATTTAAATGAGAAAATATGAAATTATCCAAAAGATAACTGGAAAATGATAATCAAAATAAGAACTGAAACAGAAATATCACTTACTATGGTCAGGCACTGTTCTAAATACAATATATGCATTAACTCATTTAATCCTAGGATGTGGCTTTATTATGATCCCGCTTACTGACAAAGAAACTGAAGCACAAAGTGGTTAAGTACCTTGCATGATGTCACACAGTTAATAAGCGGTGATACTGGGATTCATACCCAGGCAGGGTGGATTCAGAGCCTGAGGTAGGACCTGAAGGGTGGCTTAATCATGTTGATAGAAAGACTGGGACTTAGTCACAGTGTTGGGTGCATGATCTCCCTTGACCCTAAATGAGTCTGCAAGGAATGCAAGGTCCTGGCTACTCGCTACCAGGACCATCTCTCGTGGTGGTATTTGTAATGAGCAGCTTTGAGGAATGAGGGAATTTCTCCCTCCAGCTATAGAGCAGGCTTGCCTCCTCTTACTAGAAAAGCTCAGTGTTCCCGTTTTGGAATGCAGCTCACTGACTGTTTCTTAAGCTTGGGATGATCATTGATTAGGGAAGGTATGAGCCTATGTATTGTTCTATAGAATGGGGCAGAGAGGGAGGGGAGAAAGAAACCAGTGCAAACCAGCAGAAAGCTCTGACAAATGCTTTTGCATTGAGTAATAAACATCTTTTGTTACTAGCTCAGGAGTCTCACATCTTCCACTAGCATCTATGAAACAGGCTAGTTTGTTAACTTGCAAGAAGAGTAACACACAGTTTCTGGCACAC
Organism: Trachypithecus francoisi; assembly: GCF_009764315.1. NCBI lineage: Eukaryota > Metazoa > Chordata > Mammalia > Primates > Cercopithecidae > Trachypithecus > Trachypithecus francoisi. The sequence continues at coordinate 170,840,059 of NW_022681454.1, read as the reverse complement.
AGGCAGCAGAGTTGAGTTGCAGAGCAGGACTCTGGGCAGCCTTGAGCTCTCCTTCCCTATCCACTGTCTGTTAGTTTGAGGGAGAAAGATCACCATTCTTAGGAATATAGGCAGAGACAGATACAAAAAGTACAGAGTAAAAAAGAAGACAACACATGCAAGAGAAACTTCCTTCCTTCCTTCCTTCCTTCCTTCCTTCCTTCCTTCTTTCCTTACTCCCTCCCTCCTCCCTTCCCTTCCCTTTCCTTCCTTTCTTCTTTCTCTTTCTTTCTTCCTTTTCTTTCCTTTCTTTCCTTTCTTTCCTTTCTTTCCTTTCTTTCCTTTCTTTCCTTCCTTCCTTCCTTCCTTCCTTCCTTCCTTCCTTCCTTCTTTCTTTCTTTCCTCTCTTTCTTTCTCTCCCCTTCCTTCCTTCCTTCCTTCCTTCCTTCCTTCCTTCCTTCCTTCCTCCCTCCCTCCCTCCCTCCTCCCTCCCTCCCTCCCTCCTTCCTTCCTTCCTTCCTTCCTTCCTTCCTTCCTTCTTTCTTTTCTTCTTTCCCTTCCTGTCTTCCCTTCCTTCCCTTCCTTTTCTTTCCCTTACAAAATCCACACTGGAGAGGTAAACATTTCTAAAGTGGCTCTATTGAATGTCCACACAGTAAAAAGAGTGCAGGAAGTTTGTGTGTCTCCATTTTTAGTTCTTGGCAAAAGTCAAATTCATCTTAAACATTTTTTTCTATTTCCTCTTCTTTACTTTTTTTATTCTTTATACCTCATTTTTCATCAGAAAGCTTGTGATAATATAATACTAATTTTTCCTCTTGTTTTATAGAATCATGCAGAAACCTGGATAATCTGTAATGAAGTTACATTTTCTAGATAGATTTCCCTCTCTAATGTGAGTTTATGTAGTCCATTGTAAGGTATTAACATTTTGCAACCTCTATTACACTTTGTATGTTAAGATATCTTTAGTTTCTCTACAATATAACATTAAGGAACAGCACACAGTCATTCAATTAACCTCAGAATTCTTTTATTGAATCCCTACTGTGTGCAATGCATGAAGTACTTTCTTCTTTTTTTGAGCCTTATCTTGACTTTTTAAATTAACTCAAAATGATTGCAAATGTTTTTGGAGTTTTCTCAAGCCACCAAGACTGGCAAATGTAACAAATGTAAACATTTTTTTTTCTTATAATAATAATAATTCACAAACACTTGAAAAAACTTGATGGGCTTTCCAGGAAAAGGCATTTTTGTGGTTGAAACCAAATATGGGACTATAATTTTGGGGTAAATTTTCAGTTAGTGAAAAAGTATTAATGTTAATTTTGCCATTAGATTTCTGTAACACATACTTTGGTTAATATAAATTGAGATTTTCAGTGGATAAAACCTTACTTCTAAAAGGAATTGCAACATGTGGCTGGAAGTGAACTTCTGTCATTTCAATAATTACTACTTGTTATTGCCTGTATGTGTTATCTTCTTAAATAACTTCAGACATATAACCTCATAGACTCTTTTTCAGGGAAACTTAATTTCCCTCCACACACCCCACCTCCATATTACAGATGGAACATTTAGATCTTTACTAAAGATCACTTTAGTCACTTTACTAAAGTGACTTTACATAGAGATGTGTCTCAGTGAGTCAATCTAGAGTCCTGGATGTTATCCAGGTTGGGTAATTGTCAGAATCTAATATTCTATAATTAATAGGTACATGTGAAAAATATATTCTAAATTCCCAGTTGCGCAATACTTATTAAAATTTTGTCAAGATTAAAATAGTTCCAGAGGATGATTTGACAGTACTAAAAATCTGTCCTCAAGATAGGAAATCATAGAGTGATGTGTTTGAATTGCCTTTAATTGTAACTCCCCACCCCAAACTGCACTTTTATTTGATACTATTCCTTGGTTTTAAAGAATAAAAAATTCACCTCCTGCATTTTTTATTCATACATCAATTGATTCATTCACATTTTTATTGAGCCAGAAATATGCTTGTTGATGGCAAAAATAACTGTAAGCAAAAGTAGACAAGGAATCCAGTCTCCTGGAGCTAAAGGTATAGGGGCAGTCATTACTTAAGTAATCACACCAGTAAATGTAGAATTATGAACTTAAATGACTATCCTGGAGCAAAGATACCTGGTTCTCTGAGAGTCCATGAAAAAGAAACACAACTTCAACTGAGGAGTCCATTCTAATGCAGCTTGGAGAGGCATACAGGACTGGGACATACGGGGCCTTATATGTAACCTTATGGATTTTGGGCTTCCAAAAGCTGTGGAAAACCACTTACAGAATTTAAGCATCAGGGCAATATCATTAGGTTTTAGTTTAGAATGATAGTATTGAGTAGAGAATGGAGAAAAGATTGGAATGGGCCCAAGTGGAGAGAGATGGGCTCTTAGGCTTGTGAATACGATTCTTGTGGGGATATTATCAGGAACATGGTTTACTACATGTGATGTCTGTGAGGACTTAAGGGAAAATTGTCCCTCCTGACTCAGTACCAGGAATAGTTGACCTAATCTTGGTTACTGTTTGTTTTTATTTTATGAACACTACCAGTAATGCAACTGATTATGCTCTCATATGCCCATGAGCTTCAGAAAATCCAAAGCCAAGTTTGTGGCCCTCCTCAGAACTTTGAGAGTATTGGGCTCCAGGGGTTTGCCTTCTGTGCCTCACTCATTCCTAGCTTTATCTTACTCTTCTAATTGATTCTCCTTTATCTTAATTCTTTTGCTTAATCTTAGTGTTATTTCATACCCTTGTAACAAATGAGCATATAAATTATTAAATAAAACCAGAAATACTATTATACTAAAATACATGTATTCCTACCTTACAAGCAATGTCTGAAAGATAGGAATACACATTGACAATATGCCCAGCATATATAAGAGCTCTATTCAGACACTGGGGACAGAATGGAGTGTGTGTGAAAACAATATTCCTTTGCATACTGAATTGGCACTTGAGAATTGTGACAGCTAACCTCTATGTTGCTATGAACCATATTGCTTCAAGATGTGCAAAACTGGCTGGACCCTAAATTCCAGACATCATTCCCACTTGGCTTCGGAGCATGCTCATGGTATCTGGTATTGTGCAATGTTCTCTGGAATTCACGGAGGAATCTGTGTACTTCGAACCAGAGATATGAAAGAAAAAGATCTTATCTCATTTAGCACAGTGATACTGCAGTGTTTTAAATATATACCAGCTTATTTGAGATAGGATTTTTTTTTAATGGTACTGTGCCTTAGATACTGTGATTTAGTAGCGTGCAGAGTCAATAAAAATAGATATTTAGAATCTGAAATGGAAACTTACAGTTTTGCTATTCTTTTTCAATAAGAAGGTTTATTACATGTTTACCAGTTTCTTACTAATGACTATTTTAAGACCTAGAACAAAGTAGTTGTTCTTTGAGATTAACTTTTATGAATATGGGTAAGAAAAAGAGCAAATAAGATATTACATATTCAACTGGTACAGTCTTAGGACTCTAAAAGACTGTCATAAAATTAGCATTCTAATCCCTCAGTGGGTTGTCAAACTTAGTGGTGGAACACAGGCAACAGAAAGTCATTTGAGTGGGGAGAGGATACAGTTGAAAGCTCATCAAAGAAACCATTCTCTACTGTAATCAACAGTTCCTATATTTTCTTGCCTTTGGACTTAATTGACTTCATCTGGTCCATGTTTCTTAATTTTCAGCCAGTGATCCAGGAAGAGTACTAAAAACTAGACCAGATAAAATTGCTCTGCAATGACACTCTACTTTATTAAGAGCTTGTTTGGAGGCTCTATCAGAGAAGCTCAGCTATTCATATACGCTTGACTGAGGTTGGTCCTCCTCTGTTGGGGACGGTGGTCCTCTTCAGCTGAGTGTGAACTTCAGGAGGGGACACACATGGAGCCAGACCAGCTGAATCAACCCTGGCAATCAGTGGGGTAACAGATGTCACAGGCAAATTGCCCTCACATCTGACACTCTATTGTATGGACCTCTTTGCAATACTGGTTTCCCAAGCTCCGTGTTCTTCTCAATCTGTTTTTCCAAAACTGGCTTAAACTTTGAGGTGGAAACCTCAGAACTCCTATATATCTGAACTCTTGAACATCACTTCTACCTATGATTTTTCTGTTGTGTGTGGACTTTTCATAGCTGTATACTTGCATTATGTTTCTGATTGTGTCTGTTGCCAAGTTTGGAATTCTAGAATACTCTTGTTATATACTTAGGCTTTGCATCTTGACAATTCATTTACCATTCACATTCTGCTCTTGGTTTTACACCATCAGGACTCAGGGTGTCTGCATACTTTCCCAAGCTTTACTATTGGCCAAATCCTGGTTCCTCGCCTGGTCTCACCTATTCTACCCAGGCCCAGGAAAATCACAACTCACTGTTGAAATAAAGGGGAATGAAGCAGATTTAAATTTTTCCAAAATGGGGCCATTAATATGAGAACTGAGGAAGACTAACTCTACACATTCACTGGTATAAGAAACAAAAAATATGATATTCATTAGTCATGTTAGACACCATGTAACAGATTTGCTATGTATGGAAATATTCAGCCCTTCATTCATTCTGTACAAAATTGTGAGACTCGGCCATTCTTGTAGAGCCTTCTAGGGCAATTTGGGGCACAGTATATAAAATACAGAATGATTACAAAAGCGAACCTAAATAAATGTGAACAATGGACCTAATTTTGTCTTTTCATCATTTGCTTCTTAATCCCAATCTTCCCATAAAGGCAGTTAGTGATTTATTTATCTTAATACCTATTTCTTATCCATTCATTTGCTTATGATAGAAACTGGGAAGTCATATCTGTTTCTATATTTAATCCACCACCAGCTTGACAACCTAATTTAAAAATATACTTTATGTTTCCTTCTTCACAGTCACCACCCAGGTCATATTTGTATGTCATCCTGTCATGCCTCAGTGAAAATAATGTCATTGCACTTTGACTGGCTTTCCTGCTTCTACTTCTGTTCTCTTTTAAAGTCATTCCATATACAATAGGCAGAATGACAGTGCAAATCCCAAAATGGCATCACACCATTATTGCATTTAACTCTCTTTAGCATCTGTGTGTGTGTGTGTGTGTGTGTGAGTGTGCACCTAGGATAAATTTAAAACCCTCTCACAGACAACAAAGCCAGGCATGATCTTGTCCATGCTAACTTTTTAAACCTTGTCTGGCTCTGCTCTTCTCTCCACTCATTATGCTCCAAAAACTGGTCATTTTAAAATCTTTCTCATTTTACAAACTTTGCACATACATCATATTCGTTGGGTTCCTCATCTATGGATTCAATCAACCATAAGGTGGAAACTATTTGAAAAAAATTGTTTATTGAACATTTGTCTGTTGAACATGTACAGACTTTTTAAAAATAACAACTATTTACACAGCATTCACATTGAATTAGGTATTATAAGTAATCTCGAGATGATTTAAAGTATACAGGAGGGTGTGCATAGGTTTTATAAAAATACTATACCATTTTATATAAGGGACTGGAGCATCTGACGGTGTTCCCAACAGGCTGTGAGCTCCATGAGTAGGTACCATGTATCTTTTTCTGTCTACTGTATCCTAATGCTAGTACATGGACTGACACACAGTAGGCATTCAGTATATTGACTGAATGAATGAGCAGAAATTTCCTATCTTATAGTTTATATGTTCAATTGTTCAACAAGATGTGTATTTTGTATAAAGCACTGACACCAGCTCACTGGAGATAAAAAGAAGACACCAGAGACAAAAAGAAACAAAAATTCCTGCTCTTGTGGAGCTTACTTTCTGGTGCGGGGAGACCAATAAGACACAACAAATATAATAAATTAATAAATTGCATGGTATTTTAGAAGGAGACACATGGTAAAGAAAAATGGGGCAGAGTGATGGGAATGAGGTGTGCTAGGGGAATGTGATTTGAAGTTTTAATAAATATCAGCTTAGACCTCACAAAACAGGTGGCATTTGGGGAGAGACTTGAGACAAGTGATGGTGTTTCTTATTTTGATATTTATAGCAAGAATTTTCCACAAAACAAATAGCTAATGCAATAGGTGAAAGTAGAAATCTATCTGGAGTTTCTGAGAAATAGCAAAGGATGAAGCAATGTGGCCAAGAGGGGAGAGAGGTAGACTATATGGCCAAAGAGATAATAGGAGGACAGGCAGATAATGTAGATCTTGTAGGCTACGGTCATTGCATTGGCTTCTTTGATAACTGACCCTGGGTGAGCCACTGCATGGTTTCAGTAATTAGAGTTGAAAAGTGAGATGATCTTTAAGTGGATCAAGATGGTTGCTCTGCGTAGACTAAATTGTTGTTGTGGGACTTGAGTAGAAGTAGGAAGACAAGATGGAAGATGGTGGCTTGAATCAGGATAGAGCAGTGGACTTGGTGACAAACAGTTCAACTATGGATATATTTTGAAGGTAGAGCCAAAAGATTTTGGTGATGCTTTGGATGGAGGTTTGAGAAAAAGTAAGGAGTTAAAGATGATTCCAAGGGTTTTGGCATACTTACCTGGAAGAACAGAGTTTCAATCAAGTAAGATGGGAAAGAGTACAGATGAATATGTTTGGGTAGAGTTGGTGAGATCATGTCTAATTGGAAATCCTAGTGGAGAGGTTAAAAGAACAGTTGAATGTACAATTCAGGAGGGCCACAAAATGAGAGTGATGACTGTGGAAACTGTCAGTCTATGGACATGAGAATAGATAAATGAGTATACACAGAGAATACATAAATGAGTACACACACAGAGTAGACAAAGTGAGTATATACAGAGAGTAGGTACGTGAGTATACACAGAGAAGAGAAAAGGAGTAAGGTCTGAGCCACTGGGCAGGCGCTTCAAAGTTAAAAGTTCTTGAAGAATAATTTTCTTCATATCATATGCTGGATCAAAATATACTGAATGTTTCAAAATTGATGGTTTTCCACGTAAATTCTAGCCAGTATTTTTCTGAAGGGGAAATGATTTTTTCCCCATAGAAATCTAAGGATATTCTGTAAAATTCATGTTTTACTATGTTTATAAGTGAGTATTTGGTAACACAGGCCTAAATTCCTTTTGTCAAAAGCTAATTTATGACTGATAATATATGCTCTTCATGGAATATGACTTTATCCTTAAATAGATTCTAACATTGTTTCCTCATTGAGATAATTAATCTTAGAATTATAACTTTTTTTGTATTTAGAATATGACAATGGAATTGGGAGAATAAGAGATATATATTTCCTAGTTTTCTGAATGAGTAACAAACGACTATACAAACGTATTCTATTAGAAGTTAGAAAAAAAAAGTAGCAAGGTTGTGCTTAATTTTGAACTCAGATTTGTTCCAAACAACTTAGAAGGTCAAACTTTGTTCTGGATAATTCACTGATCTGAAGAAATATAAGGAAGTTGGAGTGGTTTCAGGGTTAACAAAGGAATTCAGGCCTTTGGGTTTAGTTCAGTTCATGACCCCACGGAGGCACCATTGAATAACTCTGAATCAACTGGAGTTGAGCTACTGAAGCAGTCCAACTTTAACCTCAGGTTCATTGTAGTTCAGATTGATACCCTGAAACCAAATGAGCATCAGTGGCATGGAAACCATTCAATTACATATATTCTGCTCCACGGCAGGCAACATTAATGAGCTGTTGGTAAATCACTTTCCTTTGGAAGTCTGGGGTCCAGAGCTTGTACTATAATGCTGCTTTGTGTTGTTTATTTCTCATCTACTTGTGTCAGCGGAGACATAAAGCAAATGTTTAGCAAAGGATTCCAAACTCTTAGCAATGCTTAAGCAATACTAAAAGTATGTGAAATGTAATCTTAGTTTCTCAATTGCACACGCTATTTCTAAATATAAAATCCATCTAAGATTTTTTTCTAGATGGTTCTATTCTTATTGCTCTAGAAATGTAATGAAAATTGTAGTAAAATATAATGGAGTAGTTTGAGTTGCTCATGGCTGGAACCAGGACCTAGCTTTGCCACTCAGTTGAATGTGATAGCATGAATGTTGTCTAGGAATGTAAACTCACTAGGTATTAATTTCTTCATCTGTAAAATGGGATTAATAGTATTAGCCTTTGGGTTAATTTTAAAACATAAAATAATGCATTCAAATGTTTAGCAGAGTATCTTACTGCTGGTAAGTACTCAATAAATTGTAGTCACTTTTATTTGTTACTAGTAATTATTCTTAAGTTTCCAGGTTTTGTTAACAATTTAACATGTAACAATTTGATTTAAAATTTAATATTTGATCAGTCTTAAATTCTGACATTATTGTGTATTCTTATTTTCCCTAAATCAAATTTATTGAGATAAATTTTACATATAACAAAATGTATCTATTTTAAATGTAAAATTTGATGAGTGTCTTAGTTCTGGCTGCTATAATAAAGTACCAATACTATCAATAGATTGTGTGGTTTATAAACAACAGAAATTTATTTTTCATAGTTCTAGAGGCTGAACATCTGAAATTGGGATGCCAGTATGGTCAGATGAGGGCTTTCTTCTAATTGCAGATTGCTGACCTCTCATTCTATCCTCACATAGTGGAAAAAGAGCAAGAGAAGTTTCTGGGGTCTCTTTTATAGAGACATTAATCCCATGCCTATGAGCTAAGTCCCTCCCAAAGGCTCTGCTTCCTAATACTAACACACTGGGGGCTAGGATTTCAACATATGAATTGGTAGGGGGGACATAAATATTCTGTCCATACAGTTTTAACAAATTTATACACCTGGGTAACCGCTACAACAATTGAGATATAAAACATTTCCATCACTCTGACAAAATTTCCTACAAGCTTTTCTAAATAATTTTTCCATTCCAGCCCAAAGTAAAGACAACTCTTGCTATTTACTATCACTATAGATTATATTTACCTTTCTAGAGATTCATATAAATGGGATTCTATAGTATGTAGTCTTTTGTACAAGGCTTTTTTTTTTCACTTGGTATATTTTTGATATTTGTGTTGTTGAATGTATGAGTAGTTCATTTCTTTCTTTTTATTTCTGAGAAATATTCCATTTTATGAATATACCACATTTTTAGGCCATTTGTCTATTGATAGATACTTGGGTTTTTTTTTCCAGGTTTTAGCAGTTATGAATAAAGATAATTTATGTACAAGTGATTGTGTGGGCTGCTTTGTTCTTTGCACAAACGTCTAAACAATAAAGATTTGACTTTATTGTACATGAATAATTTTTATTAACAATAAATAATCTTAAATAGCTAATGCATGTGGGGCTTAATAACTAGGTGATAGGTTGATAGGTGCAGCAAAACACCATGGCACACATTCACCTGTGTAACAAACCTGCACATGTATCCCAGAATTTAAAATAAAATAAAATAGCAATAAAAAATCTTTATTAACAGTAATTAACAATTACTGTTAATAAAGATCATTTATGTACAGGTATTTGAATGTTCACATGTTTTTATTTCTCTGATAAATACCTAGGGATTAAATTACTAGGTCATAGAGTAAGCGCATTAAAACTTTATAAGAAATTACAAAACTTCTTCCCAATTGGTTTGTACATTTCCTCCAACAAGGAGGCTTGGTATGGTAGGTGTGACGGTTAGTTTTATATGTCGAATTGACTGGGGTGCTGACATATTTGGTTAAACATCATTCTGAGTGTGTCTGTGAGGGTGTTTTAGATGAGGTTAACATTTGAATCAGTAGACTGAGGAAAGCAGAGTGCCCCGCTTAACATGGATGAGCCTTATCCCATCAGTGGAAGGCCTGAACAGACCCAAAAGGCTGACCTCCTTGTAGGAGAGAACTTCTGCCTGACTGCCTGAGAAGAAACACTGGTCTTTTTCTGCCTTTGGGTTCAAATGAAAACATCAGCTCTTGGATCTCAAACCTGCTGCCTTTTGGACTAAAACTTACACAATGGCTTTCCTGCTTCTCATTCCTTCCAACTCAGACTGGAATGATACCCTTGGCTCTCCAAGCTCTCCAGCTTGCCAACAGCAGGTCTTGGAACTTTGCAGCCACCCTAATTCTGTGAGACAATTCCTTATAGTAAATCCCTTTATGCTCCGGAGTACCCAAATACAGTAAATCTTTTTAACTTTAATTTTATTACAGTCTCTCAGTTTTCTTTTAGTCATTCTAATGGGTGTGTTTTGGCATCCATTATGGTTTCACTTTACATTTACTTAAAGATTAATGATGTTAAATATTTGTTCATGTGCTTATTGGCCATTGATGCACCTGTTTTTTGTAAGGATCCATTGAAATCATTTGTGAGGTTTTTTCCCCCCTTATTGATTTGTAAGGGTTGTTTATATGTTGACGTTCAATCCTTTGTCAGATACATTTTTAATAAATATTATTTTCCTTCATGTGGAGGAAAACTTGTTTCATTTTGTTGGTATTTTATTTGAGCAATGGAAATTTTTTATTTTGACCAATTCTAATTTATGATGTTTTTCCTTTTATTTGGGCTTTTTGGTGTCTCATCTAATAAATATTAGATTGTGAAAATTTTCTCTACGCTTTATTATACACGTTTTAAAGTTTTTGCCTTTATACTAGTGTCTATGATTAATTTCAAGTTGATTTTGGTAAAAAATATGTGATAATAGTTGAGGTTCATTATTTTTCCAAATGGATATAAGTCTCTGAAAGGTACCTCTCCGTTGAAGTAACTCACATCTTTGTCAAAAATCAATTGGCTACATACGCATGTCTCAGTCTGTTTGTTTAAGCTGCATTTCTATTCATACAATAACACAACATTGACTACATTATTGTAGTTTTACAGTAAATGCTATTATATTAGAAGGCAATTAATTTTTGTGTTTTGTATTATCCTTATATCCTATGAATTAGCTGAATTAATTTTTTAAAACTCTTTGTCATGGCTTTTTGTAGAGTTCTTAGGATTTCTACATACAGGATCGTGAGCTTTTATTCTTTTTTTTTTTCAATCTATATGCTCTTTATTTTATTTATTTATTTTGCCTTGTTGCAGTGGCTAGGATCTCCAATACAATGTTAAATGGAAGTATAGGTGTAGATGGGAAGGAGATCATGTTTAACTGGTGATTCTTGTCTTGCTACCAATCATAAAGGGAAAGCATTCAGTCTTATGTTACCTGTAAATTTTTCTTAAGTGTCCTCTGTCAGGTCAAGCAGTACGTTTCTATTTCTAATTTTCTGGGATATTTAAAAATCATGGCCAGGCACGTTGGCTCATGCCTGTAATCCCAGCACTTTGGGAGGCCAAGGCGGGCGGATCACTTGATATCAGGAGTTTGAGACCAGTCTGGCCAACATGGTGAAACCCTGTCTCTACTAAAACTACAAAAATTAGCCAGGCGTGATGGCGGGCACCTATAATCCCAGCTATTCAGGAGGCTGAGGTAGGAGAATTGCTTGAACCCAGGAGGTGGAGGTTGCAGTGAACTGAGATCGTGCCACTACACTGCAGCCTGAGTGATAAGAACGAGACTCCATCTCAAAAAAAAAAAAAAATCATTAGTTATGTTAAATTCCATCATATGTTTTCTTTCTGCATCTATGAGAATATCATATGATTTCTTACTTTGTTGTTTTAATGCACTAAATGGCATTAACTTATTTTGAATGCTAAACCAATCTTATATATCTGGGGTAGACCCTAACTAGTCATGATACATTAAGATTTTCAAGTTGCTGGATCCTATTTTTCATACTTTATTAACAATTTGTATGTTTACGTTTATGAAGGGTATTGATCTGTAGCTTTTTGCTTTGTAATGTAGTTGTTTCTTGTTTTTTCATTTATTTTATTTTATATATATATATTTTTTTTATTTGTGTGTTTTTTCATTTATTTTTATTTTATTTTAGTTTTTTAGACAGGGTCTCACTATGTTGTCCAAGCTGGAGTGCAGTGGTGTAAACATGGCTCACTGTAGCCTCAACCTCCTGGACTCAAGCAATCCTCCCACTTCAGTCTTCCAAATAATTGGGACCACAGGTGTGCACCACTACTCCCAGCTAATTTTTGTATATTTTATAAAGCCAACACCATGTTATGTTGCTCAGGCTGGTCTCAAACTCGTGGGCTCAAGCGATCCTCCCATCTCAGCCTCCCAAAGTGTTGGAATTACAGGCAAGAGCCACTGCACCCAGCCATCTTATTTTTTAATGGGGGTAATGTTGGCCTTATACAGTGAGTTGGGAAGTGTTTACCTTTCTTAAAGTTGATGAAATAATTTACATAAAACTAGTGAATGTGCACGGTGGCTCACATTTGTAATGCCAGCACTTTGAAAGACCAAGACAAGAGGATTGCTTGAGACTAGCCTGAGAAACAGTGACACTCTGTTTCTACAGAAAATTTAAGACATTAGCTGGGCATGGTGGTGTGCACATGTAGTCCTAGCTACTCAGGAGGCTGAGATAAGAGTAGCACCCAAGCCCAGAAGTCTGAGGCTGCGGTGAGCTATGATCATGCCACTGCATTCCATCCTAGGTAACATAGCAAGACCCTGTCTGGAAAAAATAAATAATTAAAATAACTTAAAAAAAATCAAAATTATTATCATTTCTTCCTTATATTAGTATATTAGTATCATTTCTTCCCAGTGAATAACTCACTGGTGTATAATTTATCAGGGCCAAAAGTTTTCTTTGCAGAAAATGTTTTGGTAATTATACATTTAATTTCCTCAATAAATATATAACTAATCAGACTTTTCTATTTTTCTTGAGTAGCTTGTAATTTTTATGTATTTAAAGGCATTTGTCAATTTCATCTAAATTATCATGTTTTAGCATTAAGCTTTCAAAATATTCTTTTATCATTGCTTTAATATATGCAGCACCTGCAGTTATGATATCTGTTTCATCTTGGCTTTTGGTAACATTTATTTATTTATTTATTAAAAGAATTTCCACTTTTATTTTAGTTTTGGGGGTACATGTGCAGGTTTGTTACATGGGTATATTGTGTGATACTGAGGTTTGGAATACGAACAACACACACTTGGGACTGCTAGAGGGAGGAGGGAAGAAGGGAAAAGTTGAATAACTATTAGACACTATGCTCACTACCTGGAGGCGATGGGACTTTTCATATCTACATTAATGAGGGATATTGTTCTGTAGCTTTTTATATTGTAATATCATTGCTTTGGCCTCCCAAAGTGTTGGGATTACAGGCATGGACCACTGTGCTCAGCCACTAATTTTATATAAATTCTTTCAGCAAGTACAAGAGAAGCAAATTCCTCCCAACTCATTGTATGAGGCCAACAGTACTTTGATTAAAAAAAGAAAAGAAAAAAGAAACAATGATACTATAAAATAGAAAGTTACAGATCAATATTCCTTATGAATATAGATGTAAAAATCCTATCACCTATGTAATGATCATAATATCCAATAGTTTTTCAACTATTTTTCAACATTTTTTCTCCCACCCACCCTCCCCCTCTAGTCGTCTCCAGTGTCTATTGTTGCCCAATGAGTACCAAATATGTAGCTCTCACTTATAAATGAGAACATGCAGTATTTCGTTTTCTGTTACTGCATTAATTTGCTTAGAATAATGGCCTTTAGCTGCATCCGCGTTGCTGCAAAGAACATGATTTTCTTCTTTTTTACGGCTGTGTAGTATTCCAGGGCATATATATACCACATTTCTTTATCCAATCCACCATCACTGATGGGCACCTAGGTTGATTCCATGTCTTTGCTATTGTGAATAGTGCTGCTACGACCATATGAGTGTCATGTGTCTTTTTGGTGGAATGATTTATTTTCCTTTGACTATATGCCCAGTAATGGGACTGCTGGGTCAAATGGTAGCTCCGTTTTAAATTCTTTGAGACATCACCAAACTGATTTCCATAGTGGAAGAACTAATTTACTCCCCCCAAAGAGTGTATAAGCATTCCCTTTTTTCTACAGCCTCACCAGCATCTCTCATTTTGACTGGTGTGATTTTGATTTTGACTCGCTGTAGTTTTGATTTGCATTTCTCTGATGATAATTGATGTTGAGCATCTTTTCATAAGTTTATTGGCCACTTATAATGTATTCTTTTGAGAAGTGTTTGTTCATGTCTTTTCCTCCACTTTTTTTTTTTCCTTTTTCTTTTGGTAGAGTTGGGGTCTGGCTGCGTTACCGTGGCTGATGTCAAACTTCTGGTTTCAGGTGATTCTCCAACCTTGGCCTCCCAAAGTACTGGGATTACAGGCATGAGCCACCACACCTGGCCTCTTTTGCCCACTTTTTAATAGGGTTATTCATTTTTTTGCTTGTTGAATTGTTTAAGTTCCTTAAAGATTCTTGGCTGTTGTCAGATGCATAGTTTGTGAATATTTTCTCCAATTTTATAGGTTGTCTTTTTTTAGTAATATTTATTATCTTCTTGTGTTCTTGTTCAGTCTAGCTAGAAGTGTATCAATTTCACTGATATAATTTATAAAAATCTTTTGATTTTGATTTCTTTTGATTTCATTGTTTTTTTCTATGTTTCCTTCATTTTGTGCTTCATATATTATTTCCTTCCTTTTGCCTTATGTGGGTTTAAATTTTTTCTCTTTCACACCATTTGGAGACAGTTATATCCCTAACTTTAGCTCTGTATCCTTATTTGCCTCTATTGCTGTCTTGACTGCATCTTAAATTTTGGTGTTTTATTTTTCTCCTCATGCATTTAAAACTATATTATGATTTTTCTTATGACTTTATCTTTGATCCACAGGTCTTTGGAAATGTGCTGTTTCGTTTGTCAACATTGAATATTTGTCAGATAGCTCTCTATTGCTGACAAATTGCATTTTGATCAGAAAATTGTTTTGTATTACTTTGATCCTTTTAACTTTTTTAAGACTTGTTTTATGGTCCTGTGACTTGTCTTGGGGATATTTGACATGCACTTGAAAATAATTCTGTATATCACTCTGTATTTTCTATGGTTGTTGAGTGGAGTGTTCCATAAATATCAACTGGATAAAGTTGGTTGATAATGTTGTTCTGGTCTGTAGTCTATATTTCTACTGATTTTCTGTCTTCTTCTTCTATACATTTCTGATGCAAGAATATTGAAATCTCCAACTATAATTATGGATATGTCTATTTCCTTTTTCAGTTTTATCAGTTCGTACTTTATGTATTTTGGTGCTCTGATATTGAATGCATACACATTTAGGATCGTTAATTATCATTATAAAATGTTCTGACTACTGTCTCTGATTTTAGTAAGGACACCCTATTTTATGCTTAGTTTTGTTTGTTTTCCACATATTGGTTATTGTGAATAATCTCCCAATATTATTAGAAAAGAAATCACCATTTCTTCTTTCTGGGAGGCTAAAAGCTTAAAATAAAGTAACAATGTGTGTCTGAAGGGGCTTTGTGTGTGTGGTGTGTTTGTAGTTGTGGATTGTGATGAGGGCTTTGAGTGGGTGAAACTATTCCAGGAAGAAAAGATATGTAGATGTTTTCATTACACAGAAGTTTTATTCTTCATTCACAAAACGGAATTGAGGTAACTTTAAAGGGAGATATATATAGAGAGAGAGAGAGAGAGAGAGAAAGAGAAAGAGAGAGAGAGAGAAAGAGAGAGAGAGTTTGATCACACCATAAAGAGATTTTTATGATACATGGAGGCTATATATATATATATATATATATATCCCTTTAAAGTTAAATTATCATACCCCTGTAAAATGTTATCCCTTTAAAGTTGAAATATTTTATATATATATATATATATATATATATATATATATATCCCTTTAAAGTTGAAATATTATACCCCTACAAAATATTATGTATATTCAATATTTTACAAATAGTTTTGGGGTCCTAATATATGCTAGGCATTGTTCTATACACCTTGGAAAATCTTCCATTGCTACATTGCAAGCATTCTCGCAGATTAACATTTCCTAAAGTAATGCTTTGATTTGTCACCCTTCTCTTGACCTTTCACGAACACTCATTGCTAAGAAGAAAATATTGCTTCCATGTATTATAAAAATCTCTTTATGGTGTGATCAAACTCTGCCTTTTCAGTTTTATCTCCCATTACATGCCTTGCTTATTCTGTTGTGATGAAATTTGTAACTTACTTTCCTATACTCCTTGTGATTCTGTATACTCTTTTATTTGCTTAGAATGCTCTTGTCCCTTTCTTTATAAAATTACTGTTGTAAACTATATGTTTGTGTCTCTCCAAAATTCATATATTAAAGTCCTAAGCCTGAAAGTAGTGATTTGGAGGTGGGACTTTGGGAGGTGTAAATGAGGCCATGAGAGTAGAGCCCCCATTACGGAATTACTGTCCTTGTAAGAAGAGAGAGATCAGGTTCCTTCCTCTTCCCCCAACTAGAAAACAATGGGCTCCCTTCTTGATCTTGGACTTCCCAGCCTCCAGAACTGTGCAAAATAATCTCTTGTTTAAGCCACACAGTCTATGGTATTTTGTTGTAACAGCCTACCTGACTGGAACAATTACATATTCCTTTTGTTTAAATTTATGCCACATTTGATATTAACATATTTTGTTGCCTGGGAGTGGTTGCTCACGCCTGTAATCCTAGCACTTTGGGAGGCTGAGGTGGGTGGATCACTTGAGGTCGGGAGTTCAGGACCAGCCTCGCCAACTTGGTGAAATCTCATCTCTACTAAAAATGCAAAAAAATTAGCCAGGCATGGTGGCATGTGCCTGTAATCCCAGCTACTCAGGAGGCTGAGGCAGGAGAATCGCTGGAACACAAGAGGAGGAGGTTGCAGTGAGCCGAGATCACTCTGCTACACTCCAGCCTGGGTGACAGAGTGAGACTCCATCTCAAAAAAACAATAAAAAGTTGTTTATGTCTAATTATTTATGGAAATAATTTTGAAAATAATTCATTTCTAAAAAAGATCAGAAAAATATTATTTAAATAAATTAAAATGTAAAATAGGCTAATTTGTCTTTTCCAAGGAAGATTTTAAAACTTGCCTTCATAAAATATGGTTAAAACATAAGTCATGCCAAACTGTGGCACTGAGTTCACACTTCCATAAAAATCTAAGAGGTGGATTATTAGGCCCAATTAACTCTTCTATTTACATCTATCCTTTATAAGTTGGTGTCTCTTTAGGCAGCAAACATCTGTCATGTGATTAATATGTCTGGGAAAATGTAAGTGATGGTTTATTAATTGTGGCTTGGAGGGTACTAAGTAAAACTTGCCCAATCAAAGAAAAGTCAATATATTTGATGCTGGGCAAGCTGGAAATAATCACCTGTCTTCAATTAATTCCTAATTTAATCATTCAAGCAAATTATGGAGGAAATGAGGCATTCCCCATATCAGGCAGCAATAAAAAGACGGATTGAGATGCACTCTTTCAGGAAATCCTTTTGAATTTGCCTTTAAGTTAGTGTGTTAGAATTAGAATCAACCTCAGTGACCGTCTAAAATAGGCTATTGATTTCTGATAACTTACTTACCCAACAAAGAGATTAAGTGACAAGCCCAAGCTCAAACCACTCTTGTGACTACAACCTAGAAATAAGAAATTTTTTCCCAGTTCAGTAGCTGGGTAGTGACAACAATGGGAATTTCAAAAATAATTTCTTCACACTATTTATACGTTTTTAAAAATAGCAGGCTTTTCTGAATTCTACTAGGTATTAACTGCATATAAATATTTGTAAATGTAATGCATTCATATGACTATGTTCATATTATGGACATAAGAGGCAAACATGGGTCAATAAAAGTTAATGATGAAAATGCTATATTTTTACATGTTAATGAGGTACAACAAAGAATAAACTCTTAGAACATATAAACTGGAATTCACATAATTTACTAATTAGTCTATAAACCGTTTTAAAATTAAGTCTCTTTTATATATAGCCTTAAGGGTTTGGAGTTTAGAACCAGCTGGTATTCTAAACCAAGTATTGATGAGAAGTAAAACTGTGATTCCTTAAGGATAGTTTTAAGTTGCTATCTCATTTTGGTGGGGGGAGGGGCATCAATTTTATTATTAAAGTATAATTGTATAAGATATATAGATCTGAAATTAATTATTAGGTAAATACACTAGCATAAACATCACTCAGCAGAAGATATAGAAAATTCTCAGCATCACAGAAATTTCTCTCATGTCCCTCCCTGACATTATGCCCCAAAATCATCAATATTCTGATTTCTATCATCTTGAATTATTTATGCTAGGTTTAGCATTCATTTAAATGGCTAGCATAAATAAAGCTGCTATAAGTATACATACACTTATCTGGGTATTTACTAAGAGTAAAATTTCCACATCGTACTTTAGAGCTAGTATAAAACCAAAATGAGTTTCCCAATACATTTGATCAATTTAGATTCCCAACAGCAATGTGCAAGATATTTAGTTGCTCCAAATCCTTGCTCACTTTTGCTACTGTCATGTTTGTGTGTTTCATATTAATATCCTCACAAGTACATGGTAGTATTTCATTGTGGTTTTAATTTGCGTTTCCTTAATGATTGAAATGGGCACGTTTGTCCATTTGAATATACTCTTCTGTGAAGTAGCTTTTCATCATGTCTTTGTCCAGTTGTCTATTAGATGGTCTTTATAGATGTTCTTTATAATTTTGGAGATACATATGTATTGATACGTACAAGTATGTATTTATAAATGTATGTATGTAGATTCCTCTGTACTTTTTCACTCTTTTAATGATATCTTTTGGTGAACCTAGAGAATCATAATTTTAACAAAGTTGAATAGGGTTTTTTTTTTAACAGTTAGTAGCTGTGTTCAGTTTAAAAAATCTTTACAAGTCCCAAAGTCACAAAGGTGTTTTATAGTTTCGTCTAAAACTTTAGTAGTTTACCTCACACATTTAAGATTAAGTTCTGGAATTGTGTTTTGAGACTATGATGCAAAATAGGGGCCAAGGTTACTTCCTTTTTCCCATTTAATATCCAGCTTATCCAGCACCATTTACTGGAAAAAAAATAAGGCATCCTTTCCCCATTGCCCTGCTGTATTGCATAGATGATAAGGCTTGTGGCCATATCTGTATGGATTTGTTTAAGAACTCTCTGCTGTTTTCCATTAACCCATTTCTCTCACACCTTGTCCTAATAACACACTGTCTTATTGCAATGGGTTTATGTCTTGATATCAGATAGGGAAATTCTCCAGCTTTGCTCTTCTTCATGACTCACTTAGTCATTCTTAGTTCTTTGACTTTCCATATAGGTTTTAAAATCAGCTTATCATGGAATGCATGTAAGGACTTTGATTAGAAATAAATCGAATCAAAAGAACATTAGAAGAGAACTGACATTTTAAAATACTGACTCTCCTTAATCATTAACTTGGTTTAGCTTTCCATGTATTTAAGACTTAAAGTTACACTCAGTAATTGTGACAGTTTTCTGTGTAGAGGTGTTCCATATATTTTATTGGATTAGCTGTAGCGTGTTCTTTAATTGTGGCTTGAATTGCTTTAATAAATTTAGTACAAATAAATGATATTTTTGTTGCCAGTTTTGGTAAAAGGTTTTCAAGAAATTTAATTATTTTATCTACATTTTCATGATTTCTTCTTATTATATGCTGTTTTTAAAAATTAATTAGTTTTTTAAATTAAGTTCCAGGGTACATGTGCAGGATGTGCAAGTTTGTTATGTAGATAAGCATGTGCCATGGTGGTTCGTTGCACAGATCACCCATCACCTAAGCATTAAGCCCAGCATGCATCACCTCTTTTCCCTAATGCTCCCCCGTGCCCGCCCGACCTCTCTCAGCAGGCTATATGCTGTTTTTAGGGTTTTTTTGTTTGTTTGTTTTGAGTTGGGGTCTCGCTCTGTCACCCAGGCTGGAGCGCAGTGGCATAATCATGGCTCACTGCAGCCTCGAACTCCTGGGCTCAAGCCATACTCCTGCAGCCTCCCCAGGAGCTGTGACTACAGGTACATGCCACCACACCTTGTCTATACATGTTTTTTAGTAGATTTCATTTCTTAGAGTTTTGGGTTCACTGCAAAATTGTGTGGAAAGTACAGGGAGTTTCCATACAGTCCCCCCTCCTACATAAATGCCTAACTTCCCACATCTCACACTTCAGTGGTACAATTATTACAATCAATGAACCTACATTAACACATCATTATTCAAAGTCCAGGTTTGCATTAGGGTTCACTCTTGGTTCTGTACAATCTATGGGCTTTTTACATATGTATAATGATCTACATCCATCATTGTAATATCATACAAAATAGTTCCACTGCCCTGAAAATATTCTGTGCTCTGCCTATTCATCACATTCTCCCCCTAATCCCTGGAAACCACTGATCTTTTTACTGTCTCCATAGCTTTGCCTTTTCTAGAATGTCATATAGTTGGAATCATCAACTGTGTGGTAGTTTAAATTTGGCTTCTTTCACTTAGTAATGAGCATTCAAAGTTTCTCCAGGTATTCTTATGGGTTAAATAGCTCTTCTCTTTAATGCTTCCATTGCCTGGATGCACCACATCCATTCACTTCTCAAGGGACATCATGTTTTCAAGGTTTGGCAACTATGAATAAAGCTGCTATAAACACCCATGTATAGGTTTTTGTGTGGACCTCCTTGTATTTTTAACATCTCTAAGATTTATAGTGATGTCCTTTCCTCATTATGGATATTAATGATTTTGTTTTCTCTTTTTTTCTATCATTTTTCTAGAAATGTATAGATTTTACTAGTCTTTACAAAGGACCAACCATTGACTTTATTATCACTATTTTTTAACTTTTATTTTAGTTTCAGGGGTGCATGCACACATTTGTTACGCAGGTAAATTGGATCTTGTGGGAGTTTGATGAACAGATTATTTCATCACCCAGGTAATAACCTTTGTTAGATGCAGTTTTCAAACATTTTCTCCCATTCCGTAGGCTGTCTGTTTACTCTGTTGGTAGTTTCTTTTGATGTTCAGAGGCTCTTTAGCTTAATTACGTCCCATTTGTCAATTTTTGTTACAAATGCTTTTGGCGTCTTCATCCTGAAATATTTGCCAGCGCCTATGTCTGAAATGGTGTTTCCTAGGTTTTCTTCCAGGTCTTTATAGTTTTAGATCTTATGTTTAAATCTTTAATCCATCTTGAGATGATTTTTGTGTATGGTGACAGGAAGGAGTCCACTTTCAAACTTCTGCATATGGGCTGGCCAATTATCCCAGCACCATTTTTCAAATAGGGGGTCCTTTTTCCATTGCTTGTTTTTGCCAACTTTGTTGAAGATGCTATGGTTATACACGGTGTGTGGGTTTATTTCTAGGCTCTCTATTCTGTTACATTGGTTTGTATGTCTGTTTTGCTTACCAGTACCATGCTGTTTTGGGTACTGTAGCCTTGTAATACAATTTGAAGTTGGGTAATGTGACACCTATATCTTTGTTCTTTTTGTTTTGGATGTTTAGACTCTTTTTTGGTTCCATATGAATTTTAGATTTGTTTTTCAATTATGTGAAGAATCTTGTGGTAGTTTGATAGGAATAGCATTGAATCTGAAGGTTGCTTTGGGCAGTATGACCATTTTAACAATACTGATTTTTTCTATCCATGATCATGGAATGTTTGTCCATTTGTTTATGTCATCTCTGATTTCTTTCAGCAGTGTTTTGTAATTGTTGTTGTAGAAATCGTTCACCTCCCTGGTTAGCCGGGTTCCTAAGTATTTTATTCCTTTTGTGGCTATTGAGAATGAGATTGGTTCTCAAGTTGGCAATCAGCCTGGGTATTCTTAGTGTACAGAAATGGACTGATCTTGCATCCCAAAACTTTGCTTAAGTTGTTTATCAGATCCAGTTTTGAGGTAGAGACTTTGGAGTTTTCTAGCCATAAAATTATATCATCTGCAAGCGAGGATAAATTTACTTCCTCTCTTCCTATTTGGATGCCTTTTATGTTTTTCACTTTCCTGATTGCTCTGGTTATGATCTCCAGTACTATATTGAATAGGAATGGTGAGAGTGGGAATCCTTGTGTTGTTCTGGTTCTCAAGGGGAATGCTTCCAGCTTTTGCCCATTCAGTGTGATGTTGACCATGGGTTTGTCATAGATGGCTCTTACTATTTTAAGATGTGTTAACTCGATGCCTAGTTTGAGAGTTTTTAACATAAAGGGATGTTGAATTTTATTGAAAACTTTTTTTGTATCTATTGAGATGATCATGTCGTTTTAGTTTTTAGTTCTGTTTCTGTGATTAATCACATTTATTGTTTTGCATATGTTGAACCAATCTTGCA
Organism: Trachypithecus francoisi; assembly: GCF_009764315.1. Classification (NCBI taxonomy): domain Eukaryota; kingdom Metazoa; phylum Chordata; class Mammalia; order Primates; family Cercopithecidae; genus Trachypithecus; species Trachypithecus francoisi. The sequence continues at coordinate 170,817,747 of NW_022681454.1, read as the reverse complement.
TCCCAGAAATAAAGCCTACTTGATTGTGGTGAATTAGCTTTTTTATGTGCAGCTGGATTTGGTTTACTAGTATGTGGTTGAGGATTTTTGCATCTATGTTCATCAAGGATATTGGCCTGAATTTTTCTCTTTTTTTGTTGTGTCTCTGCTAGATTTTGGTATCACAATGTGCTGGCCTCATGGCCTCATAGGATGAGTCAGGGAGGAGTCCCTCCTTCTTAATTTTTTGGAAGACTTTTATTAGAAACCTGAAATGGAATCAGCTCTTTATACATTTGATAGAATTCCACTGTGAATGTGTTTGGTCCAGGTTTTTTTTTCAGTTGGTAGACTTGTTATTACTGATTCAATTGCAGAACTCATTATTGATCTCTTCAGGGATACAGCTTCTTCCTAGTGCAGTCTCGGGAGGTGGTATGCTTCCATTTCTTCTGGGTTTTCTCATGTGTGTCAATATAGCTCTTTGTAATAGTCTCTGAGGTTTCTTTGTATTTCATGAGGTCAGTGGTAATGTCTTCTTTGTCATTTCTGACTGTGTTTATTTGGATCAACTCTTTTTTTTTTTTTAGTAGTCTAACTGCAGTCTATCAATCTTATTTTTCTTTCAAAGAAACAACTTCTGGTTTTGTTGATCTTTTGTATGTTTTTTCATGTCTCAATTTCTTTTGGGTCAGCTCTGATTGTGGTTATTTCTTCTGCTATCGTTGGGGTTGGATTCTTCTTGTTTTTCAGTGTGATTCTTTAAGAATGCTCATTTAGATCCCCAATCTCTTCTGGCTTGCAGTGTTTCTGCTGAGAGGTCTGCCAATGGGGTTGCCTTTGTAGGTGACCTGCCCCTTCTCGCTAGCTGCCTTTAATATTTTTTCTTTTATGTCAATTTTAGAGAATCTGATGATTATGTGTCTTGGGGATTGTCATCTTGTATATATCTCACAGGAGTTCTCTGAATTTTCCAAATTCAAATGTTGGCTTTTATAGCAAGTTTGAGTAAATTTTCTTTGGTGATATCCTCAAATATGTTTCCAAGTTGGTTACTTTTTCTCCTTCTTTTTCAGGCTGGAGTGCAGTGGCGCGATCTCGGCTCACTGCAAGCTCGGCCTCCCGGGTTTACGCCATTCTCCTGGCTCAGCCTCTGGAGCAGCTGGGACTACAGGCGCCCGACACCACGCCTGGTTAATTTTTGTATTTTTAGTAGAGACGGGGTTTCACCGTGTTAGCTAGGATGGTTTCGATCTCCTGACCTGTTGATCTGCCCGCCTTGGCCTCCCAAAGTGCTGGGATTACAGGTGTGAACGACCGCCCGGCCTGTGGAGTGTTCTCTTTATGTCTGTTAGGTCCAAGTGCTCCGCAGTATTGTTCGTGTTCTCTGTGTCCCTCATGATGTTCTATCTCCTTGTTCTATCCACAACTGAAAGTGTACTGAAGCCTCATATTATTATTATGTTGCTGTCGATTTCTTCCTTCAGGTTTGCCAATGTTTGCTTCACATATTTGGAAGCTCTAATGTTAAGTGTATATATATTTATAATTAGTAGTTATATCTTACTGATGAATTTACCTTTTTCATTATATTAATATAATGTTTTTCTTTGGCTCCTGTGACGGTTTTTGTCTTAAAGTTTATTTTCTCTATTGTAAATATGGTTACTCCTGCTCTTTTTAGGTTCCTCTTTGAATGAACTCTCCTTTTTTATTCTTTCACTTTTAACCAATGTGTACATTCCAGGGTCTAAACTGAGTCCTTTGTAGACAGTATATAGTTGGATCTTGGTTGAAGGTTTTTTATCTATTCAGCAATTTATGATTTTAAATTGGGCCTTTAGTTCATCTGCATTTAAAGTAATTACTAACAGGAAAGAACTTACCATTGACATTGTGCTTTTGTCTTGTATGTCTTAGCTTTTCGTTCTTCCTTTTCTTCCTTGCTGCCTTATGTTTTGTTTTGTTTAATTTTGTGTTGATACATTTAATTTCCCTTCTGATTTTTCTTCATGAATATTCAGTAGATATTTTATTTGTGGTTATCATTGCAATTGTATAAAGAATCTTAAAGTTGTGGCAATCTATTTTAAATGGATAATAACTTTAATCACATGTAAAAACTTGACTCTTTTATCTTTGCCCCATCCACTTTATTTTACTGATGACTCAAATGACAACTTTTTATATTGCATATCTATTAGCATAGACATTCGATTACTTTTTATAATTTTGTTTTTTAAAATTCTACACTTGATTTAAAAGTTTACATGCTTACATTGTAATATTACGGGATTCTATTTTTGCCTATATATATGTGCTGTCACCAGAGAATTTTATATTTTCATGTGGTTTTGTGTTGCTGTTTATTATTCTCCCATGTGAACTTAAATTATTCCCTTCAGCATTTCTTATAGGGAAGGTCTAGTGGTGATGAACTCCCTCAGCTTTTACGTGGGAAAGTCTTAATTTCTCCTTTGTTTTTGATGGGTGGTTTTGCTAGATACACTATTTTCGGTTGACAGATTTTTTTTTTCTTTCTTTCAGTGCTTTGTATAAACCATCTTATTCCCTTCTCATCTATAAGTTTTCTGCAGAAAAATCTGCTAATAATATAGTAAAAGCCCCCATGTACATAAGGAGTCTCTTTTTAATTTGTTTCTTTGACTGGGACGTGTTTTCCTGTATCATTGTATGTGTTGTTATCTTTTGTTGGGACTTTATCATTTAAATAATCAGCCACTTTTTCCAGACTGTGATCTGGATTTGTATAGGTTGAATTTTTTAAAAATCAGCCCACCTAGAGATTCTGGAGACTTCTCAAATCTTTTCTGATGATATGTCCTCTTTGGGCTTGTGGGTGTAATCTCCTAATTGAGGATGTTTGGCTGTTTTCACTCAGGACTTTTCCCTGGAGTTTGTGATACATGCAGTGTCTCTGGTACCATAGTAAGCCATGGTATTGGAACTTCAACTAGTGTCTGCATGTGTTACTGCAGACTCTGGAGCAGGTTGATTGCATTTGTTCTAAGTGGCTACAATCTGGCACACCTGTTACTGCCAGTAGTTCGATTCAGGCAAAACAGAAAACAATTCCCAGGAAGCCTCCCAAATCACAATGTTGTATACACATTCTATTGTTTCCCTTTCCTACCGAGAAATGGGGAGTTGATGGTTTTCTCCGAATCATGCCTTAGGCTCTGGTAAGAGAATGCTACAAATTTTCCTACTGGGCTTTGGTGCAGATTGCTTCACTCTTGTATGGGTTGCTCGTTTTTGAATTTCTCAGAGAGGCTCACATATTGTTGTTAATTATGTCTCTGGGGTGGAAGGAGGATCTGGGGCTTTCTATAACAATTTTTACAACAAAATAATAAAAAGTAATTATGTCTATGCTAATAGATTTGCAATATAAAAAGATGTCATTTAAATCATCAGAATAAAGTAGATTGGGGCAAAGATTTTAAAGAAAGAGTAAAATGTTTGTATTTTGCCATCTTGGTGATGTCACTCTCCTTTTTCTTTTTCCTTAACATATGCACTTAAACTATACATTTCTGTTAAAGTACATCTTTAGATTTCTCTCACAATCTTTTATACTGTATTTCCAATATAAGTAATTTTCAAGCAGTATCTAATTTACGTTGTGAGTTTTTCTTTGACCCATTGATTATTTCTGTTTCATAATTTCAAAATATTTGCAAAGTTTTCAATAATTTTTCTAGTCTTGATTTCTAGTTTAATAATGCCTTGGTCAAAAAATAAGCTCTGTAATTTTGTTTTTGAAATTTGATGAGACTTGCTTTAGGGGCCTGCATATTGTGTAATTTGGTAGTTTTTTTCTGTATATTCGTAAAGAATATGCAATCTGCACTAGGCATGCGGTGTTCTCCACATGCTGATTAGGTCAGATTGTTTGAACATGAAGTTCAATGCTATATACCTTAATAATTGTATTCTCTGCTTCTTTATTATTTTAAGTGAGATATATTAAAATCTCAAGTCTTATTTGCTGAGGCTTAAAATGAACATTTTAATCCCTTTGAAGAAACAAAAGCATTACTATTGCTATTTAATATTTGGTATCCAAATCTGGTATAATTTCAGCATTTTATTAGTCCTTATGTATGTGAATATTTCTTATGAAAGGATGTAATAGAAAGAGAAAAATTTATCATTTTTAAATTTGAGGAATATTGATGTTAGTGCTTAAGAGGAAAATTCCTCCTATCTGTATTAACAACACTTAACCTATTAAAATATTTATTTAAATTAATGTAACAATTATCTTGCTTATATTAATAAAATTTGAAATTAAGCATGTATTGAATTAACTTTATTCCAGGCCCCTGTCCCATTTTATTGGCAGATAGGATGTGAAATATTTATGATATTCTGCCAGATGCAAGTACAGCTTTGATAAGTGATAGAAACCGCAATGACATGGTGACAAGTGTTACTCCTACTTTAAAGATGATAAGACTGAGGCTAAGAAATCATTTTCAGCATGGGAAACTTTGAGTTTACATGTTCTTGTGATACTCTGTGGACTTTGCTCTAAAGATGACACTTCACTCATACATCTCACTCAGTCCTCAATAAAGAGCAAATGTTCACATTTCCTAATGAAACACTGGTTATCACCTGCAGCATCTCTTAGTTTGCTCCAAGGAACTTGACAGCAGCAACTCTTAGGAAGTATTTTTTTGCCATACATAGTTCATTTTGATTTAGATTTATATAAACATTGATAATAATGTGATAATAAGCTTCAAAAACTAAAAAACCATATTCTTCTTTTTTTTTTTCTAGACAGAGTCTCACTCTGTCACCCAGGCTGGAGTGCAGTGACTCGATCTCGGCTCACTGCAAGCTCCGCCTCCTGGGTTCACACCATTCTCCTGCCTCAGCCTCCCGAGTAGCTGGGACTACAGGCACCCGCCACCACGCCCGGCTAATTTTTTATATTTTTAGTAGAGATAGGGTTTCACCGTGTTAGCCAGGATGGTCCCGATCGCCTGGCCTCGTGATCCACCTGCCTCGGCCTCCCAAAGTGCTGGGATTATGGGCATGATCCACTGCGCCTGGCCCTAAAAAGCCATATTCTAGGAAGGGTACCAATTCAGGGGCAATTGTGCTTTATTAAATATAACTTTTTCTTAAGTTTAATTGCCATTATCTTTATCTTTCACAATACATCAAAATAAATATGAGGAAAATAGACTTGTATCTCTAGTCAGAATGCTATTAAATATAATTTGATTACTTGATAAAATATAAATATAAATTATTTTTAATATAAATATATTTAATATGAGAATATTTCATATTCTAGTTGAAATTTTTTATAATTGCCAAATATTTTTTATGAAAAATGTTTTAGCTTCTTCTACAAATAATTCATGTTTAATATAGTTTTCCACACATATTTATTGTGTCTTCTATTAACATGATGCTAAAAAAATGTAGTACTTGACATCTATGTAGTACTTTACAGTTATCAATTACTTTAATATACAACATGTATTAGTCTGTTTTGTGTTGCTATTAAGAAATATTAGAGGTTGAGTAATTTATTAAGAAAAGAGATTTATTTGGCTCCTGGTTTTGCTGACTGTATATGCATGGCATTAGCGTCTGCTTGGCTTCTGGTGAGGCCACGGGAAGCTTTTACTGTGAAGGGGGAGCAAAAAGGAGAGGAGCAGGTACCAGCCTTCTTTTTTTTTTTTTTTTTTTGTTGAGACGGAGTCTCGCTGTGTAGCCCAGGCTGGAGTGCAGTGGCCGGATCTCAGCTCACTGCAAGCTCCGCCTCCCGGGTTTACGCCATTCTCTCGCCTCAGCCTCCCGAGTAGCTGGGACTACAGGCGCCCGCCATCTCGCCCGGCTAATTTTTTGTATTTTTTTAGTAGAGACGGGGTTTCACCGTGTTAGCCAGGATGGTCTCGATCTCCTGACCTCGTGATCCGCCCGTCTCGGCCTCCCAAAGTGCTGGGATTACAGGCTTGAGCCACCGCGCCCGGCCCAGCCTTCTTTTAACCACCAGCTCTTGCATGACCTAGTAGAGTGAGAACTTACTCATTACCATGGAGGGGACACCAACTTGTTCGTGAGGGATCTGCCCCCATGACTCAGACCCCTCCAATCACACCCCACCTCCAACACTGGGGATCACGTTTCAACATTGGGTATTACATTTCAACATGAAATTGAAAACAAACATCACAACTATGCCACAAAACTACAATTTACCAGTCCTGATGATCCTTGGAATCTAAGTAGTATTATACACATTTTAGGTAGATACAATATTGGGAGATGGGCTGTAACTGTCCTTATTTGCAGATGATATGATTGTCTATCTAGGAAATTAGATAGAATCAACAGAAAAACAATAGACTTTAAAAAGCATTAGAAGATAACATAGAGATTCTATAATTGTGAAATAAATTCTTTCTAATTCAAGTTCTGGAATTTGTAAAGAAAAAGATGAACAAAGGTAGCTGTGTTGGGACAAAATTAAAAATATAAACACTATATACTATTGGTTAAAGTGAGAGAAAATATATGTTTCTATATTTCTGTTGGCACTATACATTTGTGAAGCAGTTTTTGTCTGTGAAAGTAAAAATAAATGGTCTTGACTTTTATTCCAGATATAACACTTTAAATATCTCTTTTACAGAAATGATTGCAAAATAATAAGACTATATGCTCAAGGGCAGTTATTAAATTATTTGTGATAGAAAAAATACAAAATAATCTAGACTGCATGCTCAGGGGCATTTATTAAAGTATTTATTATGATGGAAAAAATGGAGATAAGAAAAATATTCAACAATTGGGCAATATTTAAATTATGGCTTCTTTATACCATAGGATACCATTCAGCCTTTTAAAAAAGTAGCATTATCTACAATCAAACACTTTTTCTCCCACTTATTCCTACCTCCAAACTTTATATCCCTTATAGTTATAAATGATGTTCCCAATTTCATGTTTATATTTATTTTTTCTTTTCACCTTATTGGGGTATAATTTACAAATAGAAATTGTATATACTTAAGGGGTACAATTTGTTGCTTTGACATAAGTATACATTGTTAAACGATTACCAAAATCAGGCTACTTAACATTATACATTGTTAAACAATTACCAAAATCAGGCTACTTAACATATTCATCCCTTGACATAGTTACCTTTTTCTCTGTATGTGTTAAGAACTCAATTTTTTTTAAATTTTTATTTTTTATTTAATTTTTGAGATGAAAGTCATACTCTGTCTTCCAGGCTGGAAGTGCAGTGGCACTATCTCTGTTCACTGCAACCTCCGCCTCCTGGGCTCAAATAATTTTTTGCCTCAGCCTCCCCAGTAACTGGGATTATAGGTATGCACCACCATATCTGGATAATTTTTGTATTTTTTAGTAGAGACAGGGTTTTGTCATGTTGCCTAGGCTGGTCTCAAACTCCTGGCCTCAAATGATCTGCCTGCCTCAGCCTCCCAAAGTACTGGCATTACAGGCCTGAGACACCATGCCGGCCAAGAACTCTTAAGATCTACGCTCTTAATAGATTTCAAGTATACAGTACAGTATGGTTGACTGTAGTTGCTGTGCTATACCTTTGATCCTCAGAATTTATTCATCTTGCATAACTGAAATTTTGTGTCCTTTGACATTTTCTCATTTTCCCTACCCCCAATACCTAGCAACCACCATTGGACTCTGTGCTTCCATGAGTTCTAATATTTTGTATTCTGAATACATGTGAGATCATGCACTATTTGTCTTTCTGTTTCTGGATGACTTCACTTAGCATAATGCTCTCAAGTTTCATCCATGTTGTTACAGAGGCCGGATTTTCTTTTTTTAAACAGGTGAATAATATTCCATTGTGTATGTGTGTGTGTGTGTTTGTGTGTGTGTGTGTACATGTGTGTCTAGTGTCCACTCATCTGCCAATGAAAATTTAGGTTGTTTTTCTATCTTTGCTATTATGAATAATGCTGCAATGAACATGGTCATGTAGATATTTCTGCAGGATACTGATTTAATATTTTTAAATCAAGATACTGATTTAATACTCAGAAGAGGAGTTGCTGAACCATATGATACTTCTTGTTTTTTTTTTAGGAACTTACATAGTGTTTCCCATAATGGCTATGAATATTTACATTCTTACCAACAATGTATAAGGATTCCCTGCTCATACCCTTTCCAAAATGTGCTATCTTTTGTCTTTCTGATAATAGCCTTTAATAGGTGTGAGGTGATATCTATTAATGATTTTGATTTGAATGTCACTACTGATTTGTGATTTTGAGCATCTTTCCATATTCCTGTTGGGCATTTTTTTTTCATTGGAAAAGCACTGCTTTTGTTGTATCCCGTAAATTTTGATATGTTGTGTTTTCATTTTCACTTGTCTCAAAATGTTTCTAGACCTCTCTTTTGGATTTCTGTTTGGCCCAATGATTGTTTAAGAGTCTGTTATTCAGTTTCTATGTATTTGTGAATTTTTCCATTTTCTTATTGTTACTCTTATTGTTACTGATTTAGGTTTTATTTTTTGTGGTTGGAAAAGATACTTGGAGTGATATTAACATTCTTTTTTTCTTGAGATGGAGTCTCGCTCTGTCACCCAGGCTGGAGGGCAGTGGTGCGATCTCGACTCACTGCAACCTCCGTCTCCCGGGTTTAAGCAATTCTCCTGCCTCAGCCTCCCTAGTAGCTGGGATTACAGGTGCCCGCCACCATGCCCAGCTAATTTTTGTATTTTTAGTAGAGACAGGGTTTCACCATATTGACCAGGCTGCTCTTGAACCCCTGACCTCGTGATCCGCCCGCCTTGGCCACCCAAAGTGCTGGGATTACAGGTGTGAGCCACAGCGCCTGGCTGATATTGATATTTTTAAATGTGTTGAGACTTGTTTTATAAATGAACATTTGATCTATCCTGGGGAATGTGCCATGTGTATGTTAGAAGAATGTGTATTCTGCTGCTGCAAGCTAGAATTTCTGTATGTCTGTTAGCTCTATTTAGTCTATAGTGTTCTTTGTTTCTGTGGTTTTCTTATAGATTTTCTGTGTAGTTGATCCATCTATTGTACAGGGTGGGGTCTTCTACTCTTATTTTGCTAATGTTTGTTTATACCTGCAGATCTACCGATGTTTGCTTTATATATTTTGGTGCTTTTATCTTGGGTGCATATATGTTTATAATTATTGTATCTTCCTTTTGAACTGACCATTTTATGATTATATAATTAACTTCTTTGTCTCTTGTGATAGTTTTTGACTTAAAGTCTATTTTGCCTGATATAAGTATAACCACCCTGCTCTCTTTTGGTTACAATTTGCATGGAGTATCTTTTTTTCATCTCTTCACTTTTTGGTCTGATCAGATAGACTTAGTTTCCTAAATGTAAAATGAGTTTCTTGAAGACAATATATATTTGGGCCTTGTTTATTTTTCCTTTTTTTTTTTAAATCCATTCAGCCATTCCTATGCCTTTTGATTAAAGAGTATGGTTCATTTATATTTCTAGCAATTTTTAGATGGTAAGGACTGCCTTTTGCCCCTTTGTTAATTGTTTTTTTGTCTGTTTTATATTTCTCTTCTTCCTCTCTTCTTGTATTTCTTTGTGGTTTGATAATTTCTTATATTGGTGTGCTTTTATTCTTTTCTCTTTATCGTTTGTCTACCTGATGTATATTTTTTTGTGTGTGGTTACCATGGGGCTCACATTTTATTTTATTTATATAGCCACATGTCTTAAGCTGAAACAACATCACATCAATCACATAAACACTAGACTTCACTCCCCCCAACAAACTTTATGTAATTAATGATGGTAATAATTTCTTTTCATATTGTATTGTCATTAACAAATTTCTGTGTTTGCAATTATTCTGACTACTTCTTTCCTTGAATTTAGATTATAATATTCTGTGTTTGTGGTTACACAGTTACCTTTACCAGTGAGATTTATGCTTTCATACGTTTTCATGGTGTTGTTCGGCATCTTTTTGTTTAAATTTGTAGAAATTTGTTCAGCATTTCTTGTGAGGCAGGTCTGGTAGTGATGCACTTCCTCAGTTTTTGTTTCTCTGGGAAAGTCTTTATCTCTCTTTCATTCTAAAAATATAGTTTTGCTGGGTAAGTATTCTTTTTTTTTCCTTTCAGCATTTTGACCATGTCATCTAACTCCCTCTTGCTTAGCAAAGTTACTCCTAAGAAGTCCATTGATGGTATTGAGTTCCCTTGTATATAGTGAATCTTTTTTTTTCTTATGGCTTTCATTATTCTTTTTTTGTGTTTAACTTTCAACAACTTAATTATAATATGTCCCTGAATATTCTTCATTGGGTTAATCTTATCTGGGATCCTTTAAGCTTCATAAATCTAGATGTTCATATTCCTCTCAAGATTTGGGAAATTTTCAACCAGTACTTCTTTAAGCTTTCTGTCTGTTTTCCTTTCTCTTTTTCTTCTGGAAACCTCATAATTTGTATATTTGTACACTTGATGGTGTTCCACAAGTCCTATATGCTTTTCTTCACTCTTTCATTCTCTTTTCATTTTGTTTCTCTAACTGGCTTATTTCAAATAACTTATCTTTGAGATCCCCAGTTTTTTTTTTTTTTTCCTGTACTATCATGTCTACTGTTGTAACTGTCTATCACTCTTTTTCAGTTAATTCATCATATACTTCAGCTCTGGATTGTCATTTAATTCTTTCTAATGGTTTCTATTTTTTAAATTAAACTTTTCATTCTGTTCATGTATTTTTTTTCTGATTTTGTTTATGTGTCCATTTTTGTTCTCTTGTAACTAACTGAGCTTCTTCAAGATGCTTATTCTTTGTCAAGTAGTTAATGAATCTACATTTTTTTAAGGGTTGTTTCCTTTGGTGGTGTCCTGTTTGCCTGTTTCTTCGTGATCCATGTGTCTATGCATCTGGAGGAGCAAATGCCTCTTCCAGTCTTTACAGACTGTTTTCAGAAGGCAAAGGCCTTCTCTTGCTGGGTTTTGGGGTTGATGGAATGTCCCCCAGATTACAGTAGCGTGGTGCTGGAGCTTAATCACAGAGTTGCTTCAGTAGCTGCAATCTGGTCTCAGGTGGGCAGGCCTGTTACTGGAGGCATGGAGTGGGCTCCTTAATTAGTGAGCAAGACTGTTCCCAGTTTATGCGAGAGCAGAAATGGAGCTGAGTTACAGGTCTGCTTCAGAGTTCATAGTTGGATTTCAGATCAGTGGGCCTGTTACCAGGGGAATATACGGGCATTGTCCATTCACTGGTGGGGCTGTGGCAGGACTTAGTGTTTCACTTCTGAAAATAAAGTTAACTGTAGGTATTTTGGAGGATGACTTCATTTAGCAGTAAATAGAAATGAAATACTGATATATGCTACAACGTGGAAGAAACTGAAATACATTATTTTATGTATTATAATTCTTCCATTTATATGAAATGTCCAGAATAGGCAAAGCTTTAGAGACAGAAAGATTTATGATTGCCTGAGACTGAGGGGATTAGGGAATAAACATATAATAGGTATGGGGTTCCTTTTTAATGTTATTAATATGTCCTAAATTTAAATTTCAGTGAGGGGTGCAAAGCTGTGGATATGCTAAAAACCATTGAATTGTACACTTTAAAAGGATGAAATCTATGGCATGTGAATTATGTCTCAATAAAGATGCTAAATATTTTTATTAGACAAAATCAGACTTTTCAAATCACGTAAGACTTTGCTCATTTTGTCTAGGTGTCTGAGATAACAGAATTAAAACATACTACTAAAATTGTCGAATTGACTCAATTTCCTATTCCTTCATGTATTTTAAACCTTCTTGTTAGGTACCTCCATGATTACAATATGCTCCTTTTTATCTCTGGTAATAATCTTGTCTTGAAGTCTGCTTTATCTCATGAAAATTGCCAGTCCAATTATTTTTCATATTATATGCTTTTCCCATCATACATTTGCTTTGAATCCATTCAAATGTTTATATTTAACAACTCTTAAAACTTATAGTGAGACACATCATTTTCCTATTTGGCAAAGGAATTGAAAAATAACATAGAAGGAAATTCCTGAAGACATATTTCTATGTCACATACTCTCAAAAAAATGAGGTTTTTTTTATATTTTGTTGATATATTCTATAAAGTTAATGATTAATGACAAACTAACCAGCAATGAGAAGATAGTTTTAAAACATATTTAACAGATCATGCCAGTTATTTCGGCTAAAGATAAGTTTTCTGCTAGGGTGAAACTTTACTTTTGCCATTTTTTGAAAGGAAAGGAAATTTAATCTAGTGCAAAGCAGTAAGGCAATTAACATTAGGACATTTATTCTAAAAGAAATTAAGAAACAAAGTTCCAGTCTTTTAAATTAATGATAGTTATTACAAATCAATGACCTATGGTCTACGGATGAGAGGTTACTGAAGGTACCTGGTGAGCAGCAGTGCAACAAAGCAGAGGTGATTGTAATGTTACTGTTTATGTCACTTTAATTAGATATTAGCCAGTTAGTTCTTATTCCATTACACTCATTTGTAATAGTAAAGATACAGAATGAAATGTATGCATTAAAATAATTATGAGTAGATTTGGATGTTTTCTCTATCTCCTGTTGTATGAAGGCAAAAAATTTGGGATTATGATGACCTGTAAATTGAAAACCTAGAAAATAAGGCAGTATAGGTGTTAGGTTGATAAAACAAATAGCTTTTCACCAAACACATATGATTTCAATATGTATTTTTAATTTAGAAAAAATAGGCAGGACACTGTGGCTCACGCCTGTAATCCCAGCACTTTGGGAGGCTGAGGTGTGGATCACTTGAGGTCAGTAGTTTGAGACCAGACTGGCAACATGGTGAAATCCTGTCTCTACTAAAAATACAAAAGTTAGCTGTGCATGGTGGCCCACATCTGTAATCCCAGCTACTCAGGAGGTTGAGGTGGGAGGATTGCTTGAACATCAGAGCGGGAGGTTGCAGTGAGCAAAGATTGCACCACTGCACTCCAGCCTGGGCAACACAGTGAGACTCTATCTGAAAGAAAAAAAAAGTAGATGAGTAGAAGGATAAAATAACTGTATGCATAAAAGGAAAATACATAACTCATTTCTTCAGTTTTTTTATTATTATACTTTAAGTTCTAGGGTACATGTGCACAACGTGCAGGTTTGTTACATATGTATACATGTGCCATGTTGGTGTGCTGTACCCATTAACTCGTCATTTACATTAGATGTATCTCCTAATGCTATCCCCCCCGTCCCCTCCCCACAATAGGCCCCGGTAGGTGATGTTCCCCTTCCTGTGTCCAAGTGATCTCATTGTTCAATTCCCACCTATGAGTGAGAACATGCGGCGTTTGGTTTTCTGTTCTTGTGATAGTTTGCTGAGAATGATGGTTTCCAGCTGCATCTATGTCCCTACAAAGGACACAAAGTCATCCTTTTTTATGGCTGCATAGTATTCCATGGTGTATATGTGTCACATTTTCTTAATCTAGTCTGTCACTGATGGACATTTAGGTTGATTCCAAGTCTTTGCTATTGTGAATAGTGCTGCAATAAACATACGTGTGCATGTGTCTCTATAGCAGCATGATTTATAATCCTTTGGGTGTATACCCAGTAATAGGATGGCTGGGTCAAATGGTATTTCTAGTTCTAGGTCCTTCAAGATTCACCACACTGTCTTCCACAATGGTTGAACTCATTTACAGTTCCACCAACAGTGTAAAACGGTTCTTATTGCTTATGATTTGCTTTTCTCTGATGGCTAGTGATGATGAGCATTTTTTCATGTGTCTGTTGACTGCATAAATGTCTTCTTTTGAGAAATGTCTGTTGATATCCTTTGCCCACTTTTTGATGAGTTTTTTTTTTCCTTGTAAATTTGTTGAGTTCTTTGTAGGTTCTGGATATTAGCCCTTTGTCAGATGAGTAGATTGCAAAATTTTTCTCCCATTCTGTAGGTTGCCTGTTCACTGATTGTAGTTTCTTTTGCTGTGCAGAAGCTCTTTAGTTTGATTCGATCCTGTTTGTCAATTTTGGCTTTTGTTGCTGTTGCTTTTGGTGTTTTAGACATGAAGTCCTTGCCCATGCCTATGTCCTGAATGGTATTCCCTAGGTTTTCTTCTAGGGTTTTATGGTTTTAGGTCTAACATTTAAGTCTGTAATCCATCTTGAATTAATTTTCATATAAGGAGTAAGGAAAGGATCTAGTTTCAGCTTTCTACTTATGGCTAGCCAATTTCTCCAGCATCATTTATTAAATAGGGAATCCTTTCCCCATTTCTTGTTTTTGTCAGGTTTGTCAAAGATCAGATGGCTGTAGATGTGTGGTATTATTTCTGAGGGCTCTGTTCTGTTCCATTGGTCTGTATCTCTGTTTTGGTACCAGTACCATGCTATTTTGATTACTGTAGCCTTGTAGTATAGTTTGAAGTCAGGTAGCGTGATGCCTCCAGCTTTGTTCTTTTGGATTAGGATTGTCTTGGGGTCTGTTTTGGTTCCATATGAACTTTAAAGTAGTTTTTCCAATTCTGTGAAGAAAGTCATTGGTAGCTTAATGGGGATGACATTGAATCTATAAATTACCTTGGGCAGTATGGCCATTTTCACAATATCGATTCTTCCTATCCATGAGCATGGTATGTTCTTCCATTTGTTTGTGTCCTCTTTGATTTCACTGAGCAGTGGTTTGTAGTTCTCCTTGAAGAGGTCATTTACATCCCTTGTAAGTTGGATTCCTAGGTATTTTATTCTCTTTGAAGCTATTGTGAATGGGAGTTCATTCATGATTGGGCTCTCTGGTTGTCTGTTACTGATGTATAAGAACGCTTGTGATTTTTGCACATTGATTTTGTATCCTGAGACTTTGCTGAAGTTACTTATCAGCTTAAGGAGATTTTGGGCTGAGACGATGGGGTTTTCTAAGTATACAATCATGTCATCTGCAAACAGGGACAATTTGACTTCTTCTTTTCCTAACTGAATACCCTTGATTTCTTTCTCTTGCCTGATTGCCCTAGCCAGAACTTCCAACACTATGTTGAATAGGAGTGGTGAGAGAGGGCATCCCTGTCTTGTGCCAGTTTTCAAAAGGAATGCTTCCAGTTTTTGCCCATTCAGTATGATACTGGCTGTGGGTTTGTCATAAATAGCTCTTATTATTTTGAGATACGTCCCATCAATCCCTAGTTTATTGAGAGTTTTTAGCATGAAGTGCTGTTGGATTTTGTCAAAAGCCTTTTCTGCATCTATTGAGATAATCATGTGGTTCTTGTCTTTGGTTCTGTTAATATGATGGATTACATTTATTGATTTGCATATGTTGAACCAGCCTTGCATCCCAGGGATGAAGCCAACTTGATTGTGGTGGATAAGCTTTTTGATGTGCTGCTGGCATTGGTTTATCAGTATTTTATTGAGGATTTTTGCATCGATGTTCATCAGGGATATTGGCCTGAAATTCCCTTTTTTTGTTGTGTCTCTGCCAGGTTTTGGTATCAGGATGATGTTGGCCTCATATAATGAGTTAGGGAGGATTCCCTCTTTTTCTATTAATTGCGATAGTTTCAGAAGGAATGGTACCAGCTCCTCTTTGTACCTCTGGTAGAATTCAACTGTAAATCTGTCTGGTCCTGGAATTTTTTTGGTTGGTAGGCTATTAATTATTGCCTCTATTTCAGAGCCTGTTATTGGTCTATTCAGGGATTCAACTTCTTTCTGGTTTAGCCTTGGGAGGGTGTATGTGTCCAGGAATTTAACAGTTTCTTCTAGATTTTCTAGTTTGTCTACACAAACTAGGTGTTTATAGTATTCTCTGATGGTAGTTTGTATTTCTGTGGAATCGGTGGTGATATCCCCTTTATCATTTTTTATTGTGTCTATTTGATTCTTCTCTCTTTTCTTCTTTATTAATCTTGCTAGCAGTCTATCAATTTTGTTGATCTTTTCAAAAAACAAGCTCCTGGATTCATTGAGTTTTTGAAGAGTTTTTGGTGTCTCTCTCTCTTTCAGTTCTGCTCTGATCTTAGTTATTTCTTGCCTTCTGCTAGCTTTTGAATGTGTTTGCTCTTGCTTCTCTAGTTCTTTTAATTGTGATGTTCGGGTGTCAATTTTAGATCTTTCCTGCTTTCTCTTATGGGCATTTAGTGCTATAAATTTCCCTCGACACACTGCTTTAAATGTGTCCCAGAGATTCTGGTATGTTGAGTCTTTGTTCTCATTGGTTTCAAAGAACATCTTTATTTCTGCCTTCATTTCATTATGTACCCAGTAGTCATTCAGGAGCAAGTTGTTCTGTTTTCATGTAGTTGAGCAGTTTTGAGTGAGTTTCTTAATCCTGAGTTCTAGTTTGGTCTGAGAGACAGTTTGTTATAATTTCTGTTCTTTTACATTTGCTGAGGAGTGCTTTATTTCCAACTCGTGGTCAATTTTGGAATAAGTGTGATGTGGTGCTGAGAAGAATGTATATTCTGTTGTTTTGGGGAGGAGAGTTCTGCTGGTGTCTATTAGGTCTGCTTGGTGCAGAGCTGAGTTTAATTCCTGGATATCCTTATTAACTTTCTGTCTCATTGATTTGTCTAATGTTGACAGAGGGGTGTTAAAGTTTCCCATTATTATTGTGTGGGAGTCTCAGTCTCTTTGTAGGTCTCTAAGGACTTGCTTTATGAATCTGGGTGCTCCTGTATTGGGTGCATATATATTTAGGATAGTTCACTGTTCATGTTGAATTGATCCCTTTACCATTATGTAATGGCCTTCTTTGTTTCTTTTGATATTTGTTGGTTTCAAGTCTATTTTACCAGAGACTAGGATTGCAACCCCTGTTTTTTTTTTTTTTTTTCTTCCCAGTTGCTTGGTAGATCTTCCTCCATCCCTTTATTTTGAGCCTATGTGTGTCTCTGCATGTGAGATGGGTCTCCTGAACACAGCACACTGATGGATCTTGAGTCTTTATCCAGTTTGCCAGTCTGTGTCTTTTAAATGGAGCATTTAGCCCATTTACATTTAAGGTTAATATTGTTATGTGTGAATTTGATCCTGTCATTAAGATGTTAGCTGTTTATTTTGCCCATTAATTGATGAAGTTTCTTCATAGCATCAATGGTGTTTACCAACTGGCATGTTTTTGCAGTGAGTGATACCAGTTTTTCCTTTCCATGTTTAGTGCTTCCTTCAGGAACTCTTGTAAGGCAGGCCTGGTGGTGACCAAATCTCTTAGCATTTGCTTGTCTGTAAAGGATTTTATTTCTCCTTCATTTATGAAGCTTAGTTTGGCTGGATATGAAATTCTGGGTTGAAAATTCTTTTCTTTAAGAATGTTGAATATTGGCCCCTTTTCTCTTCTGGCTTGTAGTTTCTGCTGAGAGATCCACTGTTAGTCTGATGGGCTTCCCTTTGTAGGTAACCTGACCTTTCTCTCTGGTTGCCCTTAACATTTTTTCCTTTATTTCATCTTTGTGAGTCTGACAATTATGTGTCTTGGAGTTACTCTTCTCGAGGAGTATCTTTGTGGCATTCTCTGTATTTCCTGAATTTAAATGTTGGCCTGCCTTGCTAGGTTGGGGAAGTTTTCTTGGATAATATCCTGAAGAGTCTTTTCCAACTTGGTTCCATTCTCCCTGTCACTTTCAGATATACCAATCAGACATAGATTTGGTCTTTTCACATAGTCCAATGTTTCTTGGAGGCTTTGTTTGTTTCTTTTTATACTCTTTTTTCTCTAAACTTCTCTTCTCGCTTCATTTCATTCATTGATCTTCAATCACTGATACCCTTTCTTGCACTCGATCGAATCGGCTAGTGAAGCTTGTGCATGTGTCATGTAGTTCTCATGCCATGGTTTTCAGTTCCATCAGGTCATTTAAGGTCTTCTCTATGCTGTTTATTCTAGTTATTCATTCATCTAATCTTTTTTCAGGTTTTTAGCTTCTTTGCAATGGGTTTGAACATTCTCCTTTAGCTCGGGGAAGTTTATTACTGATCATCTGAAGCCTTCTACTCTCAACTCATCGAAGTCATTCTCTGTCTAGCTTTGTTCCATTGCTAGTGAGGAGCTGCATTCCTTTGGAGGAGAAGAGGTGCTCTGATTTTTAGAATTTTCAGCTTTTCTGCTCTGGTTTCTCCCCATCTTTGTGGTTTTATTTACTTTTGGTCTTTGATGATGGTGACATACAGATGGGGTTTTGGTGTGGATGTCCTTTCTGTTTGTTAGTTTGCCTTCTGACAGTCAGGACCCTCAGCTGCAGGTCTGTTGGAGTTTGCTGGAGGTCCACTCCAGACCCATTTTGCCTGAGTATCACCAGCAGAGGCTGCAGAACAGCAAATATTGCAGAACAGCAAATGTTGCTGCCTGATCCTTCCTCTGGAAGCTTCATCTCAGAGAGGCACCTGGCCTTATGAAGTGTCAGTCAGCCCCCTACTGGGAGGTGCCTCCCAGTTAGGCTACTTGGGATTCAGGGACCCACTTGAGGAGGGCAGACTGTCCGTTCTGTGGAGAGGAATCAGAATAATAAATAGATACTCACATTTTAAACAGATTATCTAGAAGAGAATGTGAGGATTCACTAGAGAAGAGACGGGAAGCCCAAAAGCAAGAAAAAAGAGTGTTCAAGGCAGGCTGCCTGGCCAGGGACTGACTGAGAGCTGGGAAATGGCTCCTGGAGGCAGGAAAACAGTAAGAGAGAAACCCCCAGGGTTCCACAGTCTTGGCTACAGGAGAAACCCTCAACCCATGAGGTCTTTAGGCCTGACATATGGAGATAGCTAAAGGTTGTTCAGAGACATTGCTCTACAAAGGGATGTACATGTCATCTCACAGATATTTGAGCCTTTGTTCTAGCAGCCTCAGTTAGGCATCATTGGGAGAGCATAGATACCAGGGATCTCCAGACATGGCAGCTGCTGCTGTTGTGAGGCTTCAAAAAGGGAGAGAGGAGGTTGAGATTGGGTGCTCCCATGCACCCAAGGAGCATCCCTTGCAATCTCCTGTGGACTGCTGTTGAGATGGAGATGTGAGCAGATCATATTCTCCAAAGCTTCTTGCCCATGCTGCTTGCCTGAGATGGGCCCCATCCTCTCTGGTTTCTAGCCCACAGCTGGCACCATTTTAAAAATTTAAAACTGGGCTGTGCCTCACCCTCAGGTCGAGTTTGAGGTAACAGCTGTAGTTGCCACCTAACTGGGGAGGGAAAGGGAAGAACAAACTCTCCTAAGCACTTAGGACATTACCTACCATCCTTGCTACTCATGGCTGTGGTACTACAGACTAGCCCACTTAACACACCTCAGCTTCCAGCAACACCAACATGGGCCACTTGAATCCCAGTAGGCTGCTCCACTGCTGCTCCTGCCATCATCCACAACACACCAGCTTCCCAGGCATCTGAGAACCCACACACACATCTGGCCTACTGCTCCCACTACTAGCATCTAAGAAAGCCACCCAGAGGCCCAAGAATCAGCCCTCTTTAACCCACTAACATCAGAGCCAGTATAAGTTGCTCTGGGGCCTAAAGACAGGCACACTCACCCTACTGCTGTCACCACCAGGGCCCAAAGACTGGCTTAGTTGGTGCCCAAGTCCCCAGAAAAACTTCACCGAAACCTCAAATAGTAACGGTACCATAAGCTACCAAGGAAATCACAGACACCACTGGACCTTTGTACTGCTGAAGAAGTCATACAAAGATAACACTACCACAGACACCCAAAATCAAAGCAAAAGTACCTTAACCCACAGCATACATACATCTTGAGGAAAAAAAATTATCCCCTACAAAAGCAATTTCAAAAAACTGGAGCAAGCGAATGCTATACCAGATGTGCAGATATCAATGTAAGAACACAGGAAACATGAGGAAGCAGGGAAATATGACACCACCAAAGAACCACAAAGATTGTCTAGCAATAGACCCCAATCAAAAAGAATTCCTTGAAATGCCAAATAAAAGATTCAAAATATTGATTTTAAAGTTCAGTGAGATTCAAGAAAAATCTGAAAACAAACTAAAGAAATCAGAATATCAATTCAGAATGTGAATGAGAGATTTACCAAGCAGATAGATACTTTTTTTAAAAAAAAGCAGAAATTCTGACACTAAAATAATTCATTGAAGGAAATACAAAATACATCTGAAAGCTTCAAAAATAGGTTAGATGAAGTAAAAGAATCTCAAAACATGAAGACTGGTCTTTTAAAATAATTTTAAAATGAGACAAAAATAATTAAAAAGAATGAACAAAACCTTTGAGATGTCTGGGACTGCATAAACTGAGGAAACTTATGAATGATCAGTATTCCTAAGGAGGAAGAGATATCAAAAAGTATAGAAAACCTATTTAAGAAAATAATTGATGACAACTTCCCAAGTCTATCAACAGAGTTAGACATCCAGATCCAGAAGAT
The DNA here is from genome assembly GCF_009764315.1 of Trachypithecus francoisi. Taxonomy (NCBI): domain Eukaryota; kingdom Metazoa; phylum Chordata; class Mammalia; order Primates; family Cercopithecidae; genus Trachypithecus; species Trachypithecus francoisi. The sequence goes on along the minus strand of NW_022681454.1, from coordinate 170,797,318 downwards.
CCAATGATCTCCAGGAAAATACACTGCAAAAAGGACTACATCGTGGCATATTATATTCAGAATGTCTAACATCAAAGTGAAAGAAAAAATTTTAAAATTAGCAAGAAAAAAGTGTCTAGTCACCTATACAAACCCATCAGATGAACTGCTGACTTTTCAGCAGAAACCTCACAGGCCAGAAGAAAATTGGGTGTCATTTTCTTTTTTTTTTTTTTTTTTTTTTTGAGACGGAGTCTCGCTCTGTCGCCCGGGCTGGAGTGCAGTGGCCGGATCTCAGCTCACTGCAAGCTCTGCCTCCCGGGTTTACGCCATTCTCCTGCCTCAGCCTCCGGAGTAGCTGGGACTACAGGCGCCCGCCACCTCGCCCGGCTAGTTTTTTGTATTTTTTAGTAGAGACAGGGTTTCACCGTGTTAGCCAGGATGGTCATTTTCAAAGTGGTGAACTACAAAAACAAAAAACAAAAAACAAAACTTTAAGTCAAGGATTGTGTATTCCACCAGAATAACTTTCATAAATGAAGGAAAGATAAAGTTTTTCCCAGACAAGTGAGTGCTAAGAGAATTAGTCACCACTAGACTGGTTCTATAGGAAATGCTTGAAGGAGACTTAAACATGGAAATGAATGGTTGATATTTACTATCACAAAAACACAGAAATATAGAAATGTAGCGAGATCAATTACAAAGACTTAAGTGAGTATGAAAAATATGTAAACTAGTAGGAATGGAGATCATGACACTATTTTGAGATGTGTAACAGAAGTAGAATGATCAGACTGTGGGAACCAGATGTGGATTGTCAGAGGAAGGGGGAAGTAAAACTTGTGCAGTGTCCTAACTGCAGTAGAATGTAATGAAAAATGTAGAGGATTGTTTTCCTGGAGAAAAAAAAAAAAAACAGAACAAAACAAACAAACAAAACTGATACTTGGTACTTGTCTGCGGATGTAGATAGAAAATACACAATTGAATTAAGTCATTCATTATGCCAGTATATTTTGTTAGGATCTTTCAGGTTTCGAGGAACAGAAGTAAACTTAGGTCAGCTTAGATAATAGAATTTTATTCTACGGATGTGTTTGAAATTTAGGAAAATAGGAACTAGAATGTTTTTCTCAATATGTAGGCACATTAGCAACCAGTTTCTAATTCTCTCCACAGCAGGTCTATCCTCTTACCTTTAACAGTAGTACACTTTTGTGATGAGTCACTGGTTCCTTCCCTTTGGTTTCAATGTTCATCACTGAATACATTTTTCCTCTCCTGCCCATTGTTTTTGCTTAATTCCATGGCTATGGATACTAATGGCTTTTGCTATTGATTCTAAAATCTCAAGACACTTTCTTATCACCTCTACTCTGTGGATCTTTTGCTTGGTTCTGATCCCAACTACTGACTCGTTTTTTCATGTATTCAGTATGATTTTTAGCTTTCTTTTATTTCACAGCTATTAAACATCAGTCATTAGGTATCAAATTTTATAAAAACACTGTCCTTCATAAATAAGTATTTTTTTTTTCAGAAATACCTTTAATTACATGGGAGAGTATAATTTTTGAAATCTAATTGTACAATTGAATGTGTTCAATGACATAAAATGGCAGAAATACCTTGAATTGTATGGTAGACTATGGTTTCTGGAATCTAACTGTACACTTGAATTTGTCCAATGACATAAAATGGTTTTACTGAGGAAATAAAATGCCTCTTTTAACAAACATCCATTGAGAATCTGCTATATGTCAGCATATAATGTACCGAGAGACAAGGGAGGAGAAAATGCTAATTTAAAATTGATCAGACAGGTCATAAATGTAAGTAAGTAATTATAATACAGTACTGTAAATGTGAAAATTGATGTACAAATTAACATCTGAGGGAGTACAAAAGAAGAATTGACTATGTGTATAGCGGGAAAAGGAGGAAGTTACAAAAGTGTTGGTATTTGGGCTTTTGAAAGTGACTAGAAGGAAAGAGACATCACAGGCCCTGCAGTGTCTGTTCCAGTAGATTATGAGTCATTCTCTGTTATTATTACCTAGTTGATATAAATAATTACTTCTTTATAGGGCCAATTATCCTTCCACATGATATGAAGAAACAATCTCTTTTGAGGATAAATAATATGGGAAAATGACAGATAAATGTCCTAACTTTGTATGCCACTATATAAAATATTCCTCCTTATATTCTTGAGTCTATAGTTATTTTTGGTGACAAAATTATACAGTGCCTCTAGATGGAAATATCAGTTAAGTATATCATTTTAGCATCCTCATAAGCTGTTGATAATGTAAGCTACTTGGCTATTCCCTAGTTTTATACCAGCAAATATGAGAGAAATAATTGAGTGATTCACAGGTATTTGTATTCTAGACATGAATTTATAACTTCTTAAAAGACTATTCATTTGTTCGAAACTCTTCTGAGGTGCCATATAAATTAGATTTTAAATGCATTATTTTTGGCGTCTACTATTTTCAAAATGTCCTTTTACAAAATTTAAGACTTGTCAGCTTTTTGTCTTGTTAAAACTTATCAAAACTAAAAAAAAAAAAAAACTGTTGAGAACTTTTTAATGCAATGGACTTATGTAATTGGTAGAATATTAAAGTCTAGAGGTTGAGATTAGGTAAGAAATTGTTTGCTAAAAACCAAATCTGATTCAAGAATGAATTTTACAAGGAACATAGAGTCTTTTAAAAATAGTCCCATAATGGCACAACGAAAACCTTTTCAATTCACCAGGGAGCTTCCTGTCTCACCCTTTCTGAGGCAAGTTTTTCAAACAATTCAGCTGTTCTCCCTTGAATCACAAAAATGTCAGATGAGTTATAAGGAAGAGAGGAGGCCTATTAGAAACATTTATTGAAGCCTTTGCCATGTGTGATCTTGCAGTACAAGGAAAAGGTTCTTTTGTATCTCCTGAGATCCCAGACTTCCACCTAAATTCTGCATGTTTAATCGTGCTTCAATTTTAGTCTCTGGAAGAAAATATTTTTTCTATTTAACATAGTGGGAACATTCTTATATTACTTAAGGTAATACTAGCTACCATAATACGTGAACCACAAATTCTCAGTAATTTAAAATAAGAGAAGTATACTTCCTATTTATATAAAGACCAAATGGGTATTCATGATGGCAGGCAACCCTCTCCAAGCAGTGGTTCCAGGATCCAGGCTTGTTTTATCTTTTGGTGCTACGATATTCAACATGTGGCTTCCTGAGTTACCATGCACATGTCTATCAAGCCAGGAAATGAGATAGAGCATAGAAAAGCACAAGTGAAGGATTTTTAAAGGACTAGGTCTAGAAGTTATGCCAATAAGTGTCTCCCACATTCTACTGGCTGGGACTTAGTCACATGGCCACACCTAACTATAAGAAGATGGATAAAATATTGTCATGCTGCATCCTCAGAAAAAGAGAGGTAATGGATTTGGTGAGCAATCTGCCAGTATCTTCCAGAATCTCTTTCTAGGTCTTTCTTGTCTTAAATTTTTTGCTCATGCACAATCTAAAACAATTTGGAAAGTCTTTATATTCCTACAGCCTTTGGAGTGACTTCTAAAGTTTTTCTAGTGTCCTTCCTTTAGTTTCATTAAAAATAGTGAATTTGAACAACTTAAATTTCAATAGATAAGCTTCTGATTGAGAGTCATTCTCCTTCTCAACACCTATGCCAATATTTTCAGTAAGATTTACTATAAGTGAACGAGTCACTCATTCATGCACTCATTGTTTCAGCAAATCTTTATTAAATAATGTCTACTCTGCACCATGAAATTTTCTGAAAAGTGAAGATAATTAGTGCGTAAAAGATATAAAGACCCTTTTCTCACAGAGCTTACATTAAACTGAATAAGACCGAAGGTTAAAAAAAAAACCCAGATCTAATAAATGTGGTAATAGTAACACATAGAATAAAATGGTACATGAAATAGAAACAGGAAAAAATAGAAAAGAACAAGGTGGGGGGGGGGTTCAAAAATGTTCTGTCAGGAAGGATAATTATATTTTTAAAAAGAGTCTTAAACTTTATTGAGTATGTGACATTTGAACAGATGGAGATACTTCCTGGAGAAGAGAGTTTCAAGCAGAGAAAGCAGCCTATAGATAGCCACTAAGGTGTGATCACGTCTAGCATGTTGGAGAAGCAACATGCGGGACAGTGTGGCTGGAGAGCAGTGAGAAAAATGAAGATAATATGAGAAGAGGGAGGTCAGAGAGTCAATGATGGAGAGTTCACAAACATAAACATTTTGAAAGAGGTTAAGAAACTGGAATGCAAATGGATTTCTTTGAAACTACTTGAAAAAACTATGTACCATGGGGATAATTTGAATAAAATTGAATAATATTTTTAAACTGTTCAGCACGTGTTACAAATAACCAATATTTTATCATATTGCTTAATTTCTTTTTTTTGATAAATTCAGGACATTTACAGGGAAAATGACTAGTGTTTATGATTTCTGACTGTTCTTGTTGAGAGTTAATGTACAGAGCTTGGGATCCAAGAATGTGGAAAATTGATCTGAGTTTCCCTGTCCTAACCTAGACTTTAACAGGCCCCTGCTCCGCTTGTATCGGGGATGGGTAGGCATCTGCTCTCCTGACCTAACCCCCATGGTAGGCCTCCTCTGCCTGGAAATGTTGAAGAATCTATGTGTGCAATTTGCTGATAACGGTGAACCTAAGAGAAGTTTATTCTTATTCTTCCTTACCCATTTGAAGAAATTATGTTCAGAGATTCTCCTCTTGATTCAGATCTGTTTCATTCCATCCTGTGGTGATAGCCATGAACCCTTCTTACTCAAAATGAAGAAGAAAGAGAGGGAGGGAGGGAGCAGGAGAAAGAAAGAAGGTGGAGGAAGAGAGAGTGAGAGAGAGGGAGAGGGGGAGAGAAGAGGGAAAGGAGAGGAATAAAAAAGACAAGATCCAAAGGCATCTATCTCTCAGTTCTTTCATCTCTCCTAAGTGTACAGCAAATAAGTTTATATATACAAATCTTTCCAGAAACCTTACAATACTCTAAACAGACAAACAAAAACCTAAATAAACATGGTGTAGCTTAAACCAGAAAATTCCCAATTTAAGCATTCGAGATCGAGACCATCCTGGCTAACACGGTGAAACCCCGTCTCTACTAAAAAAAAAAAAAATACAAAAAATTAGCCGGGCGAGATGGCGGGCGCCTGTAGTCCCAGCTACTCGGGAGGCTGAGGCAGGAGAATGGCGTAAACCCGGGAGGCGGAGCTTGCAGTGAGCTGAGATCCGGCCACTGCACTCCAGCCTGGGCGACAGAGCGAGACTCCGTCTCAACAAAAAAAAAAAAAAAAAAAAAGAAATGACAAATTAGGCTAAGCACGTAGAACCAAAATTGAATGCCTTATAGATATATTTTGAGACTTAGAGTATTTTCTATATGAATAAATTAAAACTCTCACCCTTACCTGCAAAATATGTGAAAGAGAAGTGAAGTTGGATTTGTTTACCCAGCTCAACATAAAAACTATCAATTTGATGGATATGGGTGGTATAAAGGTCAGAGAAATTACACAAATTCTACAATTATATGTTTTTTTTCTTCATTAATCAGATAACTAGGTATCTGGCAATTTGAATGTAGTAACAGCTTCCTGCTCATTTTTATCTTCCCAATATTTGCCTTGAATATGGCAAACTTTGCATGGGTTTAAATTTCTGGGTAATACTGTGCTATTTAAATTCCAACCTACTATATTTTCTTTTGATTTGAATCGGGAAGTTTATAATAGAAAGAACTGATTTGTTTTACTGCTACAAAGCACCATTTAAAATATATTATATATATAGATCATTTTCCTTTATTTAGTCCATTCCACCTTTTGGATAGAGGTATATCCATTTTAATAGTGATGATTAGCCAAATACATTTCTATGAGATATTGTGCTCCACTCTGTCTTCATTTATTTTTATTACAATGGTTTTTCATTTCCCATTCTTCTGTATTTTTTCTTCATGAATATATCTGTTTTCATAATTTAGTTAACTCTACTCTCATTGTTGAAAGATTTTTACCCGTTCAGGTAAGATATATTTTCAAGGTTTTATTTTACTTGAGCATAATAATATTTCAGAGTAGTCAAATTACCTCCAAGGGCATCAACATTTAGGGGCATCAAGGTTTCCAAAACAACCCTAGAGACAATATATCACTCCAAGTATTTAAAATTAGTTTCATTTATCTTTACTGACCAGACGGTTGAAGAAAGAAAAAAGTAAAAGAGTGAACAGTATTTTGAGATGACTGTGTTAGAACTTCCCTATCGTGAACTGAAGTTGCTGTCATTATGAGTAATGGATGGAGTTCTATTTAGTGCACCTGGGATTGTCCCAAAGAAAAGTAACATTTTCAGTGATATTCTGATAATTTAAAAAATGATGCCATATGAGAAACGTTAGGGGCGCTTTAGAGATTTAGTTTTTCTGGAATTTGATTTTGGTCTTGACAGGAAGTTAAATATAGAACTAATTGTAGAGTCAATTTCCTTGAAATAAGATTTTGACATGTTGGAGTTATAACTAATAATTTTTCTTGTTTTCTTCCCTGAACAAATAGCTTGATTTTGTGTCGAATGCTGGCATGCGTTTGAGTATACTTTTCAATTAAGATAAACTTCTGATTGAAATAATTATCCTGATAAAACTTTTGCTTTGTATTTCCTCAGTATTAGTGAACTATATTTTTCTCTATGGGCTATGTTAATTCACATGAATTTGCATATATGTATGTGCATATATTATTGATTCACCTGTATGTAGAATATATGGATATGATGGAAAAATAATTTTAAAATCTTTTTGTTATGCTATTCAAATCTACTGAAAAAATATAGTACCTTTTAAATTGAAGTTTTATTGAAGCAATTTTGAAAAGAAGCAAGTGGCCTAGTATTGTTAGGAAAATTGGTTTCAGAGGCTTTCCTCTATTAACTCACATACTGAAAAAAGGATGATCTATGCTGAAAGACATCAATGAGCAGAATATTCATCTCCTAGAAAGAGTTAAAAGTTGAAAAAAAGAAAAATTTTTATTGCAGATGTAGGCACTAAGCATCAAAAAGAATGTAAATTGTGTAAAGAAATGGTCCAGAGAGAAACAGGTCATTATGAAAGATACTGAATCACAAACAAAGAAGTCAATAGCTGACAAAAGGAAAAGTGAGCACTTATGAGTTGCTACACAGAAAGGTTAACAAGAAGTTGCCACAGTGAGCCCTCTTTCTGATTTTTTAATTTAAATTTTTATTTTGAAATAAAGATTTATAAGGAGTTGTAAACATGGTACAGAGAGGCCCACCCCTCTTCAACCCGGTCTTCCCAATGGTTACATCTTAAGTAACTACAGTACAACAGAAAACCCAGGAGATTGATGTTGGTATAATGTGTGTACCTAGTTTTATTCCATTTTATCATAAGTAGATTTATGTAACAGCCACCTCAATAAAGATACACAATGATTTCATGACAAAAATATCCCCTGTGCAACCTCCCCATAGTTACACTTTTCCCTTTCCTCCTTCCTATCACCATCCCTAATCCACTAGCAACTATTAATTTATTTTCCATCTCTAAAACTTTATTATTTTGAAAATATTATTCAATCATTTTGTATACGATGTTTTGAGATTTGCTTTCTCCCTCCACTCAGCAAAATGCCCTTGATAGCCATCCCATTTGTTGCATATATCAACACTTCATTTTTTTTAACTGCTGTGTAGTATTCCAGGGTATGAAGGTAATACAGTATGTTCAACCATTCACCTATTGTAGGACATTCTTGATGGTTCCATTTGTGGCTATTACAACTAAAGCTGCCATGAATATTGGCATAAAAGTTTTTATGTGGGCATAAATTTTCATTTCTCTAGAATAAATACTCAGGAGTGTGATTGTTGTGTAATATGTTATGTTTGTTTAGTGTTTTAAGGAAGTGCCAAATTATGTCCCAGAGTAGCTGTACCAGTTTGAGTAAAGTATGAAAATCTTACCTCCTTTTACAAAATTCTTTTACTCTCCATTTTTCGTATAAATGTCTTAAATATTTCTTACACCTCTTTGACACCCACTCATACCAGGAAGTGTTACAATTTTTGTTTCAACCATCAAACATATGTTAAAAACTCAACAGAAGAAGGAAAGTCTATTGTATTTACCTATACTTTTACTCTTTCTATTATTTTCTTTATTTGATTTTCAAAGATTGTTTCCTTTATCATTTGTTTTCTATTTGAAAAAATAGCTTAGCTATTCTTTTAGGGTTGGTCTGCTGACAAAAATTTCTGTTAGATTTCCCGCAATTGAGAATGTCTTGATTTCCCCTTCATCACTGAAAGATGTTTTTGCTGGATATAGAATACTGGGTTTGCATTCCTTTTCTTTCAGCACTTGAAAAATGTCATACTACTTTTTTCTTGTCTCAGTGGTTTCTGATGAGAACTGTCATTCAAATTTTTGCATACAGATTTTTTTTTTTTCATGGAGAGGCAGGAGGAAGGATAAATTAAACCAGAAAAAAACTGTTGGGTCCTGGGAAGGGTGCAATGGAGAAGGAAGGTACAATTCCAGGTACATTTTGACTTTTTCTCCCTTGTGGATAAGTGAATTTCAGTCTTGAATTTCTTTTCCTTTTCTTTCTTTCTTTCTTTTTTTTTTTTGAGATAGAGTCTCACTCTGTCACCTAGGCTGGAGTGCAGTGTCTCGACCTTGCCTCACTGCAACCTCTGTCTCCCAGGTTCAAGCGATTCTCCTGCTGCAGTCTCCTAAGTAGCTGAGAATATAGATACATTCCACCACACCCAGCTAATTTTTGTATTTTTAGTAGAGACAGGGTTTTACCATGTTGGTCAGGCTGGTCTCAAACTCCTGACCTCAAGTGATCTGACCGCCTTGGCCTCCCAAAGTGCTGGGATTACAGGCATGAGCCACCACCCCCAGCTGGATTTCTGAGGAGTTATGTAAAGTGTGCATTAGAATTATCAACCTGAGATATGAAAGATGAATTCTTTCTCCACTAACTTCCGTCTTCTATTTCTCTAATGTTGTCCCATCATTTCTTAACTCTCATACTTTTAGATTTACACACGCATGAGTGCCAAAAGCCTTCATGTCCCAGGGCAGATGAGAGAATAGCAGTAGATACCCAGTGTGACCAAAGTAAAGTGTTATTTTGTTGCTAGCAATGATTGGAGTAAACTATAGACTTAGAAGAAGTATGGCTGGCTGAGCACAAGATACCCTCAGCCTAGACCTTCTATTCGTGCAAGGAAAGATATGATTTCCAATTCCTTCATGTAAACTTGAGCCCTGGGAATTTTCCAAGGGTTGTAATACTGTGGCAATGATTCCTCTGATCTCAGTCAGCATTGCTGCACTCTCCGTTCTGATCATGGCCAGCAAGAGGGCAATTGAGTTCAAGAACCCTTGGATTTAGTCACTTTCCTCTCCTTTGGTCTCTGAGGATTCATTCTCTTTCTTGGTCAGGACACTTCCACTTCTTCACAAAGTAAATACCTCATTACATTCCCTTCCTGGACAATTTCAGCTTCCTCTTTGTAGGAATATTTTTTAGTGGAATACTGAAACGTCACTTTTGTATTTATCCATGTCTTTTATAGAAGTCAGACCAAATCCCAAATTAATAACTCAATACTTTTGAAGAATTGCTGAGGAATAATTGTTCTCTTAAAATATTGAGTTTAAATCAGTTTTCCATTCTGTGGAGGTAATACTTCCCTTTTTGAAATATATAGTGTTCACGCAATAGAAATTATAGTTGTGATCATTCATTTGTCAAGAATTTGGTTCTACCACAGAAGGCATTGTCCAAATAATCTATTGGCAAATGATTTTCTCTTGAGGCCATTTTCAGAAATGGACAATTGGCCAACATTTATGATAATAAATGTTTTGGATCATAGCTAGGCTGAACGTTGGAATGTGTTATTTTTAGAGGTAATATCATAAAAATGCAACTATGACTAAATTCATTTGTCAGCCATGAATTTTTTTTCATAGATTTATTTAGCCAGGAGAACATCTCTCAATTCTCCTTTCATTATCATTAGGGTGACTGCACCATCTGATTTGTCAGAGATTGTTCTGGCTTATGTTATTCCTAGTATGATAATTAATAGTTATTCCTTTCATACTTAAAAAATTATCCTGATTAGATCAATAAATTATATGGTCACACAAATCATCATCCTTAAGTATTGAATTCAAAATGTCCTATTGGAATTTTAAATTTAAATTTAAGTTTTGTACGTGTATGTGTGTGTGAGAGAAAGAGAGTATGTGTGTGTGTGTGTGTGTGTGTAAAAAGACTAAGTTGTTTATAAAACAATGTTGGAATGTAACATTAAGGATTTTTCTGAGTTCCATTTGAGGTATGTTCTTTTACTTGCCAGGATTTTTTCTGGCTCCCTAAAAGTCTTTATCAAACCAGGAGTCCAGATGGTCAGCTCTTTGGTTGCCCAGAGACAGGGGAGTCAAAGCTTGTTTCTGCATGACTACAATCTGTTGAAACTTAACTAGGGCAGGAACTTTTCCCAAAAGATTGCACAAACAGAATGTTACCAATTCTGAAACTCTCCAAAGATTACACATGAATTAGAAGGGAATCCTGTTCTATTTAAATCTAATTTTCCCTGTAATAGCACTATTCTAGTTATGCATGGCTGACTTGGTAATGTGGTGAAAAAACGTAAAAGAGAAATGATCACTTTTAGCTTAAAGAATTTATCCCAAATATTTAAAAAATGCTGGTTTATATCTAATCAAGAAATCTGGCTCCTTGCTTAGAGGTATTGTTGAAATTTTTCTCAAAGTTTATTACCTAAAAGTATATTTTATCATAAAATCTATCTATATTATATAGAAAGAGATTAAATAGAAAATTTGCTAAAAATACAATCAGAAGTGGTTTGGAGTAGGAAGAAATGGACTAAAGTTGTTGGCTTTGAAATATCTTAAACCCGTTATTTCCTCTATATTATTAAGAAAAATATTTTTGAAGTATTCAATAAACACCTCCCAGTGGTTTTTGAATGCAAGAAACACTTATATTGAAATTCTGAAGGCAGGTAAGATGAGAACATTTTGTAGTCCCAATGTTTAGATAATTTGCATTTTAGTTAGGATTTAATTGAAAAGGGACATTTGGGATTTTTACTTTTAAATGCTGGCATTTTACATAAATACAGACTCTCGTCTGGAAAGTAACCCAAATCCAAGCTACTTTAATCTTAGTTTTCTTGATAAAGAAGACACATTTGAGCTTTTACCATTACATTCCATTTAAACTTCTGCCTTGAAGGAAAGTGTATTTGGATTAAAGTAACATAGCAGGAAGCTGACGTTTCTAATAGTTCTTAAGTATTTAGAAGCATTATCTGTACAATTAAATCTAAAGAAGTGTCATTTAAAGATATGTAAATATTTTAGAAAATTTTTTCTTCCTGTAGTATAGATTTTTTTGAGACTTATCTGATATTAGAACATAGTTTACATTGGATACTATAGATTTTAACTCATGTTAAAGAGGGAATCCAGTAACCCCAGATGAAATAAAACAACATCTTCTGCCTGTATGTCTCCTGAACTCATTTGGAGACTCGGAAAACTGTCAATTCAGGAGAAATTCAAGCATTTAGTTTCTGAAGCAGTGATTATATTTTGGAGCATCAGTTGCCACAGAGAGTCTGAATGAAAAGAGTGTATTTGTTTTAGAATAGCCAGGGACCAATGAATGGATTGAGAAAGACAAAGCAGCTGTCTAGCCTCTGGTGCTCTCATTACTGTGCTACACAAGGCAGTCCCACTTGCTGGGCGTCACAGCCATTTCAAACTGCCCTGTCAGGCATTAGAATCTCTCTTGTCTTACGGTAATGACCACAGCAGTTCATTGCCATTATCTGGGGCTTCCTTGTGCCAATTTGTATAATGGTGCAAAGTAAAATTGAAATGGGTCAGCAGGGATGGAGAACTACTCTTTTCTTTTCGTCTATGATACAAACCAGTATTATTTGTATCCCATTGTTTTAAGAATTAAAAACAAACTCTTAATTTTAAAATTCTTTCTCTTTCTCTCCCTCCCTCTCTCCCCACTTCTACCTGTCTACCTCTTTGAAATACCCTTGCATCCATCCAGAAGACTAGTTTTCCTGCTGGTTAAAGTAGTAGCTCAGAATCAGAACTCCTGACCTCCACATGTCTACTTTGTTCCTAGGCTAGACTCATGAAACCTCATTCCTTTTTTCTTTAGGATGGTGATAATAACTAACATCTATTGAATGCTTATTATGTGTCAAGAATTGTTGAATAATTTTATGTTAATTCATTTCTTATACTGTCATAATCACTGTCAGGTAAGAACTGATATTATTCTCATTCTAAAGGGGATCAAATTGAGATGAAGGAGGATTAAGTGCTTGCCTAAGGTCACACAGTTGGGAAGGGAAAGAGCTAGAATATCATCTCAAAGAAACACTCAACTACTTTGAATAGATTCAAGCTACCTATGCACAGTCTCATATAAACATATCAGAGCATCTTTTAATCTCTCTGATCCCAAATGGGCATTTAAAAATATATATAGTTATGAATTAAGGAACATCTAAAGGACTTTTAGTTCCTCACTAGGAAAATCTCAGTTATCAGCATAGTTGTTAATATAATAGACATAACATAGATTTTACCAATGTTAAAACTAAATATTTTATGGCACTAGAGAATAATTACTTTTTAAAAAATCTTTGCAAATTTGACCCTGGGTCTCAGTCTGACATTTCAAGTACAATTAATTGTCTTTACTCAGAATGTTTGCTCAAATTTGTTGATATCATGAAAATATTTTAAACACAAGCAGTTATAAGTTATTTCAAGAATTTTATGCAATTATTTAAAAATCCCAAGAATGCGTTTATGTAGTCATTTGACGCTCATGTACTTTCGAAAACATCAGATTCCCTGATAGAGAAGAGAAGCATATATCTCATTTCATACCACTGTACTTTCCCTTCCTTTCCCTGCAGGTGAACACATTAGATAGTTATGTTATTATTTTACCTTTCTTTATTATATATTGTAATTTTTGAAAATATATTAAAACCTCTACATTTTTGTTTCAATTTATTTAGATCCTATCTCCCTATTTCCCTATTCTAGCCACAGCCTGCTGGGTTCCTCTCTTCCTGCAAAATACCTCCTAGATTATATCAGTTATTCCTTATAACTGTTTTCATGTCTTATCTATAGGTTAATTTTTAAAGTGAAAAACCAGTAAGATAACACTTAAATGACTATGCCGATGTAAATGTTCCTCTCTTCAGATACAAGTTGAGTGAGTGGAAATACACACAAACTGTTTATCCTCTGCTCTCGCCCCATAGCAATCAACACAGAAGACCTCTGTAGCCAAATGTGCTGGGATTTCTCCCCACCAATAAGCAGGCAAGCCATCGTTTCTACAGCAGACACCAGCTGGGCGTCCTCCAACTCAATTCTGACACTGTCTACCTGGAGAGAGAGATCCCACAGGGTAAGGGCTCAGTCCCACATCACTGCCCCCGTTTTCTATGCCAGTTGTAAGTCCTAGGTTGTGACCTGTGCTTCTGACCAACCAGCTAAAAATTGGGGTTCCCATGATCCCCTCCTTGGGTGTGATTCATTTGCTAGAACAGCTCATAGAACTCAGGGAACCACATTTATTTTAAAGGATATTACAAATGATACAGATGAAGAGGCACCTAGAGCAAGGTATGGAGAAGAGGCGTGGAGTTTTTGTGCCCTCTGTGAGTGTACCACTCTCCAGAAGGCTCCATGTCTTCAGCTATCTGGAAGCTCTTCATACGCATTGATACGCTTTGGCTGTGTCCTCACCCAAATCTCATCTTGAATTGTAACTGCCACAATTCCCACATGTCGTGGGAGGAACCCGGTGGGAAGTGATTGACTTAGGGGGATGGGTCTTTCCTGCACTGTTCTCATGCTAGTGAATGAGTCTCACGAGATCTGAGGGAATTTGAAAAACAGGAGTCTTCCTGTACAAGCTCTATCTTTGCCTGCCGCCATCCAGTTAAGATATGGCTTGCTCCTCCTTGCCTTCTGCCACGATTGTGAGGCTTCCCCCGCCACGTGGAACTGTCAGTTTTCCATTAAAACTCTTTCTTTGTAAATTGCCCAGTCTCAAGTATGTCTTTATCAGCAGTGAGAAAATAAATAGCCTTTTATGGAGACTTCATTAAGTAGGTGGGATTGAAGCATGGGCAACCATGTAGAAATGTGATTAGGCAAAAGGATAGGATCTAACACTAATAGACTGAGTCGGGAACCCCAGCAAGGTCTGTCTGTTTAGATCCTTCCTGTCCTCTCCATGTGGCATTCCTTCCTCCAGGATATGGTACAGGACCCTTTCTGAAATATAGGTCTGATGACCCAGAGTCAGATAAAGTAGGTCAGAGCATTGCTTTATGGCCAGCTCCAAGACAGACAGGTAGGTGAACATGAGGTTGTATTTTCAGTTTCTATGGCCTGCCCTGGGGAGAAAGGATAAGGGCTATGGGAGTTATGAGTCAGGAACTACACACACAAAAGTAATGTGCTGGGATTATATTTTCTTCATTTAAAGTCTGATGCCATAACTGCCATGTTGCCTACGCCAAGCTCAAAATAATTCTCTTTTCTTAATTCCTTCAAATTATTCTTACAATTATATCGTGTTTTAATTAGCTTTATATTTGTACCATGATTTTCTTATACGGCTTTTGGTTTTCATGGAGTTTCTAAATTGTGTCTTTTTTACATCTTTGGATTATACCATCTCTTAGTGTGACAAGTGTCATCTCCTGTAGCTTCCTTTGACATACATTTATTTTACTTCCTTGGAACTCCTACTTCCAAACAGGGGAAAACAAGATTCCTCCCCTTATATTCTATGACTGCCATGCTGGAACTTTCCATCACTGTGCCCCTCTTTCATTAATACAATGTCTTTATAAATTTTTTTTGTTTGTTTTCTCTGTCATTTTGCTAGAGCATTCCATAAAGTAAGTTATTTATAATAGGAAGTTAAATTTTACGATTCCTGTGTGTTTTAAAATGCATTTATTTTGCTTTCACATTCCACTGAGATTTTGGTAGAGTATCAGATGCTCAAATAAAATTAATTTCCCTTAGAACTCTGAAGTTGTAAGGGAATGGTTTGGTGTTGCTGATGACAAGGTTAATGGCAGTTGGCACCTTGAGTCTTCAAGTGAGTTCTTCCATCTAGAGGCTTGTAGGCCTAAAAAATGTTAGGTTCTAAAATTTCTTGGTGTCTTCTTACCAATATTCAGCTTAGAATTTATAGGATCAACCTTCCAATACAAAGTCAGGCCTGATAATTTTTTCTTATTCTCCAAAATAATTTTTTCTTAATAGCTTTCTCTTATCCAAATGTTAGCACTCCTGAATTTTTTCTTTGATATTTCTTTTCTGAGATGTTCTGCCTTTTTGTGGTCTGTGCTTTTACATCACAGGCAATTTCCTCCTTTAGATTCTAGCCCGACTTCTGATCCTATTTTTTTCATTTGTCTAATTGTGTTTTTAATTTCCAAAAGGGTTATTAATTTGTTTTATAAATTATGACAGCCTGAGGCAGGAGGATTGCTTGAGACCAGAATTTGAGACCAGCCTGGGCAACATAGCAATATCTCATCTCTATAAAAGTAAAAAAGAAATAGCCAGGTGTGGTGGAGCACCTGTAGTCTCAGCTGCACGAGAGGCTGAGGAAAGAAGATCACTTGAGGCCAGGAGTTTCAGGCTGTAGAAAGCTATGATTGCACCACTGCACTCCATCCTGGATGACAGAATGAGACTCTGTCTCTTAAAAAAATAAAAATAATTATATTGGCTTATGTTTCCTATTAGGTTGGTATAAAAATAATTGTATATTTTGCCATTGAGAGTAATATTATTACTCACCAGATGTATTGTATACAGGACAAGTTTCTTTTTTTTTTTTTACACATACCTAAATCTGAGGATGCTTGCAGGTCTGTGGTCATTAGGGAGCCAAGCTCTGTCTTACAGGTTGCCATTTTTAACGCAGGCCTCATGGTTCAGGATGCCTACATGAGTTTCAGACATGATGACTGTATTCACCCCAAAGTGAACAGGAGAGGAAAGAGACTTATTTTACTTTTTATTTAAGAGACTTTTGGGAAGTTCTATGTGAAAGTTTTAGTTACATCTCTGATATGATTTAGCTGTGTGTCCCCACCCAGATCTCATCTTGTAGCTCCCATAATTCCCACGTGTTATGGTAGGGACCTGGTGGGAGATGATTGAATCATGGGGGCAGGTCTTTCTGTGCTGTTCTTGTGATAATGGGGCACTCTAAAAAATACCTAAAAATGTGGAAATGACTTTGGAACTGGGTAACAGGCAGGGGTTGGAACAGTTTGGAGGGCTCAGAAGAAGACAGGAAAATGTGGGTAAGTTTGGAACTTCCTAGAGACTTGTTGAATGGCTTTAACCAAAAGTCTGATAGTGATAAGGACAATAAGGTCCAGGCAGAGGTGGTCTCAGAGGGAGATGAGGAACTTGTTGGGAACTGGAGCACAGGTGACTCTTGTTATGTTTTAGCAAAGAGATTGGTGGTTTTGCCCCTGCCCTAGAGATTTGTGGAACTTTGAACTTGAGAGAGATGATTTAGGGTATCTGGGAGAAGAAATTCCATAGCAAAGCATTCAAGAGGTGACTTGGGTGCTATTAAAGGCACTCAGTTTTATAAGGGAAGCAGAGCATAAAAATTCCAAAAATTTGCATCCTGACAATGAGACAGAAAAGAAAAGTCCCATTTTCTGAGGAGAAATTCAAGCCAGCTGCAGAAATTTGCATAAGTAACGGGGAGCCGAATGTTAATTCCTAAGACAATGGTAAAAATATCTCCAGGAAATGTCAGAGGTCTTCACGACAGCCTCTTCCATCACAGGCCCAGAGGCATAAGAGGAAAATGTGGTTTTGTGGGTTGAGCCCAGGGCCCCCATGCAGTGTGCAGCCAAGGGACGTGGCATCCTGAGTCCCAGGTGCTCCAGTCATGGCCGAAAGGGGCCAATGTAGAACTTGGGCCATGGCTTCAAAGGGTGCAAGCCCCAAACCTTGGTGGCTTCCATGTGGTGTTGAGTCTGCCAGTGCACAGAAATCAAGAATTGGGGTTTGGAAACCTCTCCCTAGATTTCAGAGGATGTATGGATACAGCTGGATGCCCAGGGCACTCAATGCTCACCTGTGAAGGCAGCCAGGAGGGAAGCTGTACCCTGCAAAGCCACAGGGGTGGATCTTCCCAAGACCGTGGGAACTTACCTCCTGCATCAGTGTTACCTGGATGTGAGACTTGGTGTCAAAGGAGATGATTCTGGAACTTTAAGATTTTATTGCCCTGCTGGATATCAAACTTACATGGGGCCTGTAGCCCCTTTGTTTTGGCCAATGTCTCCCATTCAGAATGGCTGTATGTATCCAATGCCTGTAATTCCATTGTGTCTTGGAAGTAACTTACTTGCTTTTGATTTTATAGGCTCATGGGCAGAAGGGACTTGCCTTGTCTCAGATGAGACTTTGGACTGTGCACTTTTCAGTTAATACTGAAATGAGTTAAGACTTTGGGGGACTGTTGGGAAGGCATGATTGGTTTTGAAATGTGATGATATGAGATTTGGGAGGGTTCAGATGCAGAATGATTTGGCTTGGCTCTGTGTCCTCACTCAAATTTCATCTTGTAGCTCCCATAATTCCCACGTGTTATGAGAGAGACTTGGTGGGAGATGATTGAATCATGGGGGTGGGTCTTTCCTGTGCTGTTCTTGTGAATGGGTCTCACAAGATCTGATGGTTTTAAAAATGGGAGTTTCTCTGCATAAGCTCTCTCTTTGCCTGTTGCCATCCATGTAAGATGTGACTTGCTCCTCCTTGCTTTCTGCCATGATTGTGAGGCTCCCCCAGCCACGTGGAACTGTGAGTTCTTCATTAAACCTCTTTCCTTTATAAATTGCCCAGTCTCAGGTATATCTTTATCAGCAGTGTGAACACAGACTAATACAATCTCACTGGTCAGAATTTAGTAACATAATTTCCCATTAGTTTTGTGGAATGCTGACAAGTGTAATATTTTAACTGTGAAGAAGTGTGTTAATCTAAAAATCAGGTTTTGGTTACTAAAGATACAGAAGACAGACACTGAAAGTCAGTTATTGGCTGGGTGTGGTGGCTCATGCCTGTGATCCCAGCACTTTGGGAGGCTGAGGCAGTGGATCACCTGAGGTCAGAAGTTGGAGACCAGCCTGGCCAACATGGCAAAACCCTGTCTCTACTAAAAATGCAAAAATTAGCTGGGCATGGTGGCATATGCCTGGAATCCCAGCTACTCTGGAGGCAGGAGACTTGCTTGAATCCAGAAGGTGGAGGTTGCAGTGAGCCAAGATTGCACCACTGCACTGCAGCCTTAGCAACAGAGCGAGACTCCATCTCAAAAACAAAAAAAACAAAAAAGAAGCTCATAATTATCTACCACATTCTCTGTCTAACACATTCTCTAATGCACTGTTTTCATAGCATCCTGGGAATTCAATATTTTCTCCAAACTTTCTGAAGATACTGGTAAGATTATTTTATATATTTTAAATGTTTCATGAATCTTTATTGCTTTATTTAGGGCTAGGTAGCACTACTTATTTATACTGGTTTTGCAGTTGGATTTCTTTATCTGATTGGTGAGAATTTTTTTCTATAATATTTAAGAATGAAAAACTTTTTTGACTATTAAGAGAACCTGACTTGGTTTATCTCTGTTATTTCATACGTGGACCTATTTCCTCAATAGACACCTGCAGGGAGTGGGAAGCCTAAATAGAACTTCTATGTATGAGTGCTGTAAAGTGTCAGATTTCATTTTATGGCCAATGAATGGGAAACTGCCCTCAGGCAGAAAGCCCCTAAATACCAGAATGGGGAGGATGACAATCAGTGTCCATAGCTAGAAGTTAGAGGTTTCTGTAGATATTTTTAAAAGAAAGAATGATCCCTTTTTAAAAAATATTTCTATTTTTTAGTGATCAGACTGATAAATTAGATGGGATATTATAGTAGTAGCCATCCCTGCATTTTTTTAGTTACTGAGGGTGACAGTAATCTCTGCAGTTATCTCTGGCATGTATTCCACTTTGTTTTGCTTTGTTTTTTACACTCTTGGCTCAAGACAGAGATAGTTTCAGTCTTCAATTGAAAACTGAATTTGGAAACTGAAACTACCTCTGTCTTATAGATCAAGAAATTTAGATGAAGGTTCCATCAACTGCCATGTGTATTTATGCTAATTATACATTAGAATGCTAGGGAAATGTTTATCACGTGGAATAATGGACCTACTAGCTTCACTGGTACCTGGACTAGGTGAGAACTCCATTTATTTTCTAGTCCCCACATTCCAAATATTATCACTTTGGAACCCTGGGTATTTGTGCCAACTCAGATCCTGTGTCCAAGCATCCTCAAAAAAACCCAGTTATTTCCCCTTTTCCAGTTCATTGTCACTAAAGAAAACGGCTGTGTATTCCTTTGGGGATGAACTAGGTAGTTTACTACTGAGTACACTTGCTTTGACATTTCAGGGTCCTTCTTTATAGGAACGAAACTGTTCCTTCAGTGGTTGGGTTTCAGATCTGAGAGCTAGCTTAGGAAATTGGGGATGGGATCGTATCGTTTATTGGAGTGAGTGTCCACACCCTCTTGTTTATCCATTTGGGATTTCTTCTGATTCTTTAAATTTAAAACACTCGTTGGTTTTCCTCTCTCTTGCCTGTATGAACACTCTGTCCTATTAACCATCTCCATGGCCCTCTGAGTGTTGGATCACTTGCCTGCCATTCAGGTTTTTCTGCTGTTGTGAAGATTGCATTAGTCTTGCCACTGTTGGTTAAGTGTTGGACCTTTATCATTCCATTGTCCTACAATCTCCAATGTTTTTTACAATTCAGTTCTGTTGTAGCACCTCTTTTTGTCAGCTTTAGCCTACAGAAGACAGCCATCACTGAGCTTCTGAACAATGTTAGCACACCTTTCATTAGGACACTATTCTTTGGTAAATGGAGTGTCTCTCATGTCTTGTAAGAAACAGATGGCTGGTGGGCTTTCCAGCCTTGTATAGTTTATCAGAGTGCCTACTTGAGCCTTTTATCCCTTTGAATTATACCTTTCCTGTCCATTTTGGCATTTTTATTTGACTAACTATATAGACTGTAACTTATTTCAAGCTTCCATGAGCCATCTAAACAGTGTGTTAGCACCATCTCCTGGACTGTCATAGGGCTAAATCATGTATCCTAGCAGAGGCCTCCCATAACGACAGACTCATTTTCCCAACTTTATGTTCTGCATTCCTCCTTTAAATCTATCTTCCTCGGGATATTGTTCCCGAGAGTGATACTATCCCACCTCTGCCAGTCTTATTCCCCAGTTGGGCTGTGCTGGTACTTGACTCTTATTATTGGTCTGGATATCAGGAAGGAAGAAGTGGGTTGACTCCAGGAAAAGGGACTTTGTCTCATAAGGCATCTGCTTCGTGAAGGTCTCTCCATGATCTTTAGGCAGGAGGTGGCTACTATTTTCTAAGAAGAAGTAGGCCACTGCCAGATCAGTAGAACTAGGGGCATCTGGAGTTCCAGGGTTTCAACTGAATCTACCCAGATTTTCACATCCAAGTGTCAGTGTCCCATTTCTTTCTTGTTAGAAATCTGAATTTGGCCTAGGAAACTCACTGGAGCTATGTATTTTGTAACATATAATAATTTTACAGATGAACTATGACCATTCTATGCTTATCTCTAGGAACAAATGGAAGTATCTGACTCTTTGCCATATAAGTGAAGTGAGCTAACTCATGATTTATAACTTTTTAAAAAAAATTTAGAATACCCCAAGTGGTACCCAGGCTGGGTTGTTTATTGATAGCTTATGTGTAGCATCACTGGTTCTGCAGCCAAATTTAGCTAGGTGAATTTAAAGGAATACGGGACTCTGCTGGAAACTCTTACGAAGGTCTTTCCAAACCAAATTTTCTTGCAATAAACCTTGGAAGTTCAGTCCAAAGACAAAGCACGCCCTTGTGTGAATAAGGGTCCTAGGTAGCTATGCCTGGAACCCTTTCAGATATTGATGCTTTTTTACATTCTCTTTCTCCTAATGCAGTGCATCATTTGCCTGTATTAAAAGTCTTACATGAATGTACTCCATGTGATCTTGTGAGTCTTTTCAAATATCTGACCTTGCTGTAAAAATTGCAGCCTTATGATTTAGTCTTGAGCCCATTCCTCCCTTCTGTCTTCTCTCTGTGTAGGAGATAAGAGCTTTACTAAATGCTGCCAAGGAAGTCCTGTGGCTTTCAGATTTTGCCTTTAATTGGTGATTAATCATTCTGGGCCTGTCATTGGCTCTCTTCATTGAATTTATGGCACTTAGTCACAGCCATCCAATTCAATAATATATCCCCTCATACTTTTCAAGAAAAATATTGCATAAACTCATGTACTCCCTTTCCACCATTACCCCATCCTGACTAACTGATGATGAAAGTTTTAACAATTGTATTATTATGGCATGTCATGGGCCATCTATTCCCCATCCACCACTGGTCACAGAACTCTTATTGCCAGACTGCTGTTCATTGATTCATATGCATAATCTTATTTGAGAATCTGATACCTTATGATAGATGATGCTGTGAGCCAATGAGCAGCAGATATCTGTGACAGTTTTGGATGAGTGTGCTGGCTTTAAAGAAGAAAATGAGTGGACTACCATGGTGTCACTGCCCATTTTTTCTTACCTGTTTGTTTATTTTTAATAGTTAACTTAGTATGTTTTCAGGAGGAAAGTAAGGTAAATATATGTGTTCATTCTACAATCTAGAAATAAAAACCCATTTTTTTAACCCTTCACTTAATTCTGATTTGTTGAGTCAAACAATTTATGTTCTAATTAATTTCTCAATGTATTCATGGAAAAGAATATTTTATACGAAGTAGGCAACATCACAATCCAGTCAAATACTCTAACATTCATTGAAATGGAAATTAATATAATTTATGACCTGAAAACACAAATTGCTAAATTAATAATTCAATATCCCACCTCAGAATATGAAATCGTTCTACAAAGTGTGAATGAATTTAAGTAGGACTTAAAACCTTCATGAGGCCAGGGTGTTTTTTCTTCCTTTG
Source organism: Trachypithecus francoisi (assembly GCF_009764315.1). Lineage (NCBI taxonomy): Eukaryota > Metazoa > Chordata > Mammalia > Primates > Cercopithecidae > Trachypithecus > Trachypithecus francoisi. Next base: position 170,775,013 of record NW_022681454.1, on the reverse strand, counting down.
TGAAGCAAGTAGAAAATATTTATGACCTTCAACATTTTTAGTATTGATTTTTAAATTCACTAACTTCTTAAGCCAGAGGAAGGAGGTCAACTACTAAAAGAAGAAGATGATTAGGAAGGCCTATAAAACCAACTTTTTAGGCTCCAAGTTAAAAACTGTGAAGAGCACCTGGCCCATCTTAGTCAGGGGCTCACATAGTGCCATCTGCAGACGGCATGGTGGTCCTGTTTATAACTGAGGCACATTACAATATGGGTCCTGCTTCCCAGATTTCAAATGACAGAGCAGTTCCCTGTGACCCAACAATGACAACTCAATGAATGTGTTCCGTGGAAATAATCCGAAGTGCATACGAAAAGTAAGGTTCATGATTAAAGATAGAATACTGAAAATAAAATATCAGTGGCAGATGGATATATAAATTATGGTTCATAATTATGATATAATAATGTGCAGATATTAAACACATTATAGAAGAGAAATGCTTAACATGTTACTAATGAAAAGAAACTAGCCCTGAAAATATTTATTCACACATACTTTTCAAAAATTTTCTTTGGAAGCTCATGTTTAGCCTTAAAATTCTTTTTAGGACAAGTATTTTATTTTTAAGTTTTATTTATTTTTGACAAATAATAATTGAATTTATTTATGGGGTACAATGTCATGTATACATGTATTCATTGGGAAATGATCAAATCAGGCTAATTAACATATCCATCACCTCAAAGAGTTATCACTTGTTTGTGGTGAGAACATTAAAATCCTTTCTTTTAGCTATTTTGAAATATACAATACATTATTATTAGCTAGAGTCACCATTCTATGCAATGGATCACCAGAGCCTGTTCCTCCCATCTCACTGAAATTTGGCACCCTTTGACCAACATTTCCCCTTTCTCCCTGTCCACCCTCACTGCAGCCTCTGGTTGCTTGATCATTTATTTTTCAGTTTGTTTAACTGTTGTTACCAGCATCTCATGATAAATGTATTATTGTTGCCATCATACTCTTTGGTGTTTTGCTCAGCTTTTACAAAAAATATTGTTTTGCAGTCTTTGATAATAACATGAATAGTGCTGGTATATAAAAATGCCTGATAAAAGGCCCAGTTATGTGAAGTCATTGCTAAACAAAGCCAGTCATGTTAACTCGGATAATTTGAAACATAAGAAAATAAGCAGCCTTTGCCAATGGCAAGGATCAGGGTGGGGAGAAAACACATTTTGTTTGAAGCTTCTCTGAGTATTTTATAGGTCATGGGGAATGAAGAAACCAATGAAAATCTACATTTAGAATAATTCATCTGAACACTTTCAAAGTTTCATTCCTTCAAAAGCCAAGTAACTGCTAGTTTTCACATATCTTCCATATGAGTAACTATTGTAGGGAAATCTTTTATTTCTTTTGAATGGAAAATAATAGGAATTGCTTGCTTTTAGTAAAATGATATGGTGTTAACTGTTAGCTCTTTGAATATTAATATGAGACTAATTGCCATCCTCTTACATTTTATATAATTATATATAAAACTGTAGGTGATCTGCACATATATAGATTCTAACAATAAATCCTTCATGTAATATCATAAGTCCATAAAATATAAGGTAGAAAAAATGTATCATAATCCCTTCTAGTTCTTTCTCAGATTATAGAGACCAGCATTTTCCATTTTTTCCAATCTTTAAGTTAAAACTTTGATGACAGCTAGAAATAATTATGTAAGCATTGTTCTGGGGTCACCTTGCCTTTATTATTTTTGTGGACTCATGTACAATACATGGATTCTGGCTTATGTAAGGAAGGTAGCAAGTGAATCTTAGTGTTCTTTTCAATGCCTGACCTTACAATACTAATGTGCTCTATTGGTCATCCGCCAAATGCTGAAAGTTCCAGCAGTGTTCAATCAAGGTAGCTATTCCTTTGGATCTTTCTACCATGTAATTTTCTATTCTAAATATACAAGGCAGTAGTTTCTAGCTCTTCTTTTCATCATATAAGATCTTGTTTATATTTCATCTTAGCTATGTGCTGAGCTGATTTTTAAAATCACACGGGTTCTAACTTTAAGATTAAATCATCTAATGGAACACATGCAAAACATTCTAATTATGGTGTTTATCAAAGAGATGGCATAGTGCCTGGGTAATAGTACGCACTCAATACATATTTGTTAAATGAGAAAATGAAAAGAATAATATGCTAAGAAGACAATATTTTTTAAAAATAGTTTTTCAAGAGTTATTGCTTATCTTTTATCTTCTGTAGGGATGCAAGGGGATTCTTTAAAAAATTTAATCATATTTTGATTCTGGCCTAATTTTTATAATTTGTTTTTACCTATAAGAATTTTAGAAAAAAGATTATTTTCAAACTTTTAAAGTTTTATTTTTATTTTTAAACGAGACAGGGTCTCACTATGTCACCCAGGCTGGGATGTAGTAGCACAATCTCTCCTTACTGCAACCTCCGGTCCTGGGCTTAAACAATCCTACCACCTCAGCCTCCCGAGCAGTGGGGTCCACGGGTGCACACCACCTTGCCTGGCAATTTTTTTTTTTTTTTTTTTTTTTGTATTTTTGATAGAGACAGAATGTCACCATGTTGCCCAGGCTGGTCTTGAAACTCTGAGCGCAAATTCACCTGCTTTGGCCTCCCAAAGTGCTGGGATTACAGGAATGAGCCACTGTGCATGGCTATTTTCAGACTTTTGATTTACCATAACAATAAACAATATTCTCTCTTTCAAGTTCTAAGAAATTTATTCATTCATTCAATCACATATTCCTTCTTTCAAAGTATATATTATCTAGTATATATATGTAATTTGTTAAACATTGGATAAATGTAAATAAGGCAACTACAGAACCTGGTCTCAGAGAGCAGTCAATTATTAAAGGAAGACAAGTACAAATTAAGAAAATAAAATTTGACAAATAAAATATGATTCTACAGGAATGCATACATTTTAAAAGCAGATAGCAGGGGATCTCCATCTAATTAAGACTTAAGGAAAGATTTTCTGTGTATGTAATAGATTGAGATTGAAGGATGAGTAGAGTTGATAATATAAAGAGGAAGAGAAATAGCTGGTGTGTAATTCTGTGTCAAGTAAGCAAAATGTTTACCCAATCCATAAGCAATTCATATACCAAGGAGAGGGTGGTGAAAGGAATAACAGAATGGAAAGTCCATTCAAAGAACAAAATATGTTAGCTTTTGCTATATTTTTTAATTAGGAAGGGAAGAGGTTGCATATAAGCCTAAATAAATACTCAGTTTGTTAGACTGTAGAAGATTTTGAAAGTGATATTAAGGGATTTGAACTTTAACATGGGGATGGTGTTACCAAACAATTTTACAGTGGAATGGTAAAATTTGAGAGTACGCTGAATGGCTTCATGGAGACTCAAGACTGGAGGCAGAGAGAGCAATTCAAATGCTGAGGCAGATATCAATGTGAGAAATGATAGATGGAAAGAAGTTAAAGCATGAAACATTATTTGGATGTAGAAGCAACTAGACTTGGTGAATGCTATGTGGAAGTCAGCGACAGGGATATATGTTGAGAGTTGTTGAGAGATTTTATCATGAACAGATGTTAAATTTTGTCAAATACTTTTTCTGCACTTATTGAGATAATTATATAATGTATTTATTCTTCATTCTTTAATGTGGTATATCACATTTATTGATTTATGTATGTTGAGCCATTCTTGAATTCCAGAAATAATTGCCATGTGATCCTGCTGTGTGATCTTTTTACTGTGCTGTTTAACTTTGTTTGCTAGTATTTTGCTCAGGAGTTTTACATGTTCATCAGTAATAGTGGCCTGTAGCTTTCTTTTCTTATAGTGTCCTTGTCTGACTTTGGTATCATGTTAATGTTGGCATTGTAAAATAAATTTGGTGGTGATTCCTATGCTACAATTTTTTGGACGAGTTAGAGAAAGGTTGGTTGTAATTCTTTTTTTATTATTATACTTTAAGTTCTGCAGTACATTTATAGAACATGCAGGTTTGTTACATAGGTATACACGTGCCATGGTGGTTTGCTGCGCCCATCAACCTGTCATCTACATTAGGTATTTCTCCTAATGTTATCCCTCCCTCCGTCCCCCATTCCCCAACAGGCTCTGGTGTGGGATGTTCCACTCCCTGTGTCCATGTGTTCTCATTGTTCAACTCCCACTTATAAGTGAGAACATGTGGTGTTTGGTTTTCTGTTCTTGTGTTAGTTTGCTGAGAATAATTCTTTAAATGTTTTCTAAAATTCTTTAGTGAAGACATCAGGTCCTGGACTTTACTTTGACAGGAAATTTTTGAAAACAGATTTAATCTTCCTACTTGTTATTGGTTGTTCAGCCTTTCTGTTTCTTCTTGATTCAGTTTTATCAGGTTGTATAATTGTAGAAATTCATCTTTTTCTTGTAGGTTATCTAATTTGTTGACATATAATAGTTTGTACTAGTCTCTTATGATCCTTTGTATTTCTGTGATATCAGTTATAACGTCTACTCTTTCTAATTCTATTTATTAAAAGGCTTCCATTTTTTCTTAATCTAGTTAAAGTTTTATCAAGTTTATTTACCTTTTCAAAAAGAAACTCTTAGTTTCATTGATCTTTTCTATTGTTTTTTAGTCTCTATTTCTGCTGTGACCTTTTCACTTTTTTCTTCATGTAGACGTTTATCACTATAAAATTCCCTCTTTAAACTACTTTTGTTGAATCCCTTAAGTTTGGGATGCTGTGTTCTCGTTTTCATTTGTCTCAGATATTCTTAAATTTCCTCCTGAATTTTTTCTTAGTTGTTTAATTTCCACGAATTTGTGAACTTTTCAGTTTTCTCCTGTTATTGATTTCTGGTTCACATCATTGCGATTGGAAAAGATGTTCAATATGATTTCACTTTTGTTAAATTTGTTTAGACTTATTTTGTGGCCTAACATATGATCCATCCCAGAGAATGTTGCATGTGCACTTGAGAAGAATGTGCGTCCTGCTGCTATTGGGTGGAAAGCTCTCTATATATGTGTCTTTGCTCTATTTGGTCAAGTCCAATATTTTCTTTTTTTTTTTTTTGAGATGGAGTCTCGCTCTGTCACCCAGGCTGGAGCACAGTGGCCGGATCTCAGCTCACTGCAAGCTCCGCCTCCCGTGTTTACGCCATTCTCCTGCCTCAGCCTCCGGAGTAGCTGGGACTACAGGCGCCCGCCACCTCGCCCGGCTAGTTTTTTGTATTTTTTTTTAGTAGAGACGGGGTTTCACCGTGTTAGCCAGGATGGTCTCGATCTCTTGACCTCGTGATCCGCCCATCTCAGCCTCCCAAAGTGCTGGGATGACAGGCTTGAGCCACCGCGCCCGGCCAAGTCCAATATTTTCTAAATGATTTTCTGAATATCCATTGTAAAAAGTGGAGTATGGAAATGTCTTACTTTTTTATATTTCTGTTAATTTTTCCCTTTATATATGTTAATATTTGCTCCAATATTGGATTCATATGTGTTTACAATTCTATCCTCTCAATGAATTGATCCCTTTCTCATGATACAATGGCTTTTGCTGTCTCTTGTGACAGTTTTCAATTTAAAGCCTGTTTTTATCTGATGTAAGCATAGCTATCTCTGTGTTATTTTGGCTTTCGTATGTTTGGTAAATTTTTGCCTTCCCTTGACTTTAACTCTATGTGTTTTTTTTTTTTTTGAGACGGAGTCTCGCTCTGTCGCCCAGGCTGGAGTGCAGTGGCCGGATCTCAGCTCACTGCAAGCTCCGCCTCCCGGGTTTACGCCATTCTCCTGCCTCAGCCTCCCGAGTAGCTGGGACTACAGGCGCCCGCCACCTCGCCCGGCTAGTTTTTTGTATTTTTTTAGTAGAGACGGGGTTTCACCGTGTTAGCCAGGATGGTCTCGATCTCCTGACCTCATGATCCGCCCGTCTCAGCCTCCCAAAGTGCTGGGATTACAGGCTTGAGCCACCGCGCCCAGCCAATGTGTGTTTTTAAAGATGAAGGAGTTGCTTGCAGGTAGCATTTAATTGGGTTTTGTTTTTATTTAATCCATTCAGACACTGTATATCTTTTGATTTTAGAATTTAATTCCTTTACATTTAAAGTAGTTATTGGTAGGTAAGGATTTACTGTTGCCATTTTGTTCATTGATTTCTGGCTGTTATGTATTCATTATTTCATTTCTTCCTCTTTTGCTGTCTTCCTTTGTGATTTGATGATATTCTGTAGTGATATGCTTTGATTCCTCTTGCTTTATCTTTTGTACATCTACTGAAGATTTCTGATTTGTAGTTACCATGAGGCTGACACAAAACAGATTATAGTTATAATAGCCTATTAAACACACAAACACTTAAATTTCCATTGCATACAAAATCTCTACACTTTTACTTCTCATAAAGTTACTAAATCGATAAAAAAATAAAGATCCAGTGACATGCTAGCTATGGTACTCATTTTAGATCTAAGGATACACATAGGCTGAAAGCGAAAGGATGGTATGGTAGGTTGTGACTGGGTGCAGCAAAGATAAAATCTTTGGAGTCTTAGAGGTGAAAGCTATGACACGTAGTATATGGCAGCTACAAGGATGTACTGTTGAGGTCCTCAGTAGTGAAAGCTGTTGGAGTCCTTTGCAGAGCAGGCAACTGGAGGCCACTGTGGCGTCTGTTATGTGGCTGACACTTACGACTTTTACTCTTTGTTACGAAGCATCTACAGACATCTCTGCTATGCTCATCTCTCCGGTAATCTGCATGTGGTAAAACCAAAGCAGGTTTTTTTGATAAGGCTTCCAAAGTCTGGGGAAGCTGTTTGCTCACCCTGTTCTCCTTTTCCTCCATAGGGGGACTTGCAGGACACTCGGTACCAAGCTGTGCCAGCGTAGGGGATGGAATAATGAAAGCGTTCTTCTTATCCTTTCCATGACCTCATTCTGTTTTTGTTTCCCCATCACCTCCTGCACTGAATTGCTGCAGCTTCTTATATGAACTTAACTTCTGAGCTATCCCCGAGCTATTTTCCTTTGTGCATAGGGATCTAGTTGTTTTTTTGTTGGGTGGCAAAGGCTAGGATCTCCTACTCTGCCATTCTGCTGATGCCACATCCCAGTTTACTTAAATCTCAATATCCTTCCAAATAATTTAGCCCTCTATGCAGAAAATCCAAATAATATTTTGAGGTTTTTCTTTTTCTCTTCTAAGAAATAAAAAATGAGAAAGTATTTGATTTTACTGAAACATTTACAATATGGAGTTAATTTTAAAAGTATATGAATAACATTAGAATAAACATTTTGCTTTGACCTCTAATGTTATATTTTTATTTTTGGTTACATCTGAGATATGGAAGTTATAAAGAATTATGTTAATCCAAACACGTACAAATGATTATAGATGACAGGTGAAAGGCTTGTAGTATGAGAAATTAAAACTCCCTAAAAAGAGAAGCTACATTTCATATTATCCTATAAAGTTTCAGTTTTTAGAAAATTAATAAAAACATAAGCGTTTATATATATATACATACATACAGATATGTATGTATATATACACATACACATACTATATATACACATACATATACATATATGCATATATATGTATGTCTGTATATATATCACTATGTATGATTTTATTAAGTATGTACAGCTACTTATGTTTTTATTAATTTTCTAAAATCTGAAACTTTGAGGGATACTATGAAATGCAGCTGCTCTTTTTAGGGAGTTTTGATATCTCATACTACAAGTCTTTAACTCATCATATACATATGTATGTATCCGTATGTATGTATGTATGTATATAAGTAGGAAATGTTTTCTTTCCATTTAAGGAATTCTGAGTACAAAGGGTAGTTCTCTGCAGTTAGAAATTTACTTCATGATTCATACCTGTGTTCACCAGCTGTGATAATTACAGATACATTTTCTGAGTTTAAAACTTCCTGTGGAATCCTTCCACATTCTTGCTAAAAATTAGATTAGTACATATAGTAATGAGAAGGCGGTATAAGGGTTAAGTCTGAGAGAGCCATACTTATACTAGCCATCTGTTTTAATCACATGCAAACCAATTTCCATGTTAAAATCTGTATCTCCTAAAATGCCATACAGTGCAGCCAAAAGAGACAGTAAAGGCACATTTTAAAAAATTTCTTTATGGTATTAAACTTTTTATAAAATACTTTTGGCTTTGCATTCTCACAAATGTAAATTTCACATCTGGATGGGGAAGCTTGATTTCCAGCCAAAAAAAAAAAATTCTCCCATTTGGCCTGTTTCTTTAGAAGATCTAAGTAAGGTGGGCACTAAGGAAAGATTTAGAAGCCGTTGTTTTTCAGCTGAGTTAAATTTGACCATTTCATCACCTTGTTTCTAATGATGAGCTTGAAAAAAGATTAGTGATTACTTAGTGATAAAAGAATAGATTTTCCTTTCATTTACCTTCATGTAGAAGCAATTTCTAGTAACATAAAACAGGTCCCAGTCCCAGATAGGAACATAAACTCATTCTTTTCTCACCTGCTTTAGTTTATGTTTAGTCTTTTTTTTTTTTTTTAAAGCAATAACTAAAAATATTAAAAAACAAATCAGGGTATGGAACAAGAATTTTTTTTCACATGTATTTTTTAAAAATACTGTGGCTCAGGATCCTTTTCTGAAAGTTTATATTTCAAGCTATTTTTTGAGATTAGTTAATAGAAGCACGTACACTAAATAGAATGATGTTGACCTTCTATAGAAGCACATAATTAGTTCCAAGGTATTTTTGTTTTCTAGGATGCTTTGTATTTATATAGCATAATACTGTTGATAAAAATTTTACTTAAGTAAACAGCATGTATGTCTATTCAATGTCCAAATATCACCACAGTTTTTCCAGGTGAATGCTACAATAATGGGCAACAGATTATACACTAATAAGTACTTTAAAATTGAAAATGAAAAAACTCAACTACTGTCAGTTCAATATTTAGTGCCAGATAGTTTACACTTCTGTGGTATCTGGGTCTATCTGAAGTGTTTACTTCTTGGTTCTATAGTTCAGAAAAATGGATTATTTTTTGTACTTCGTGAGAAATAGAGCCATCAGTGTTGAAGACTTTCTTTTTTAAGTTTATTTTCAAAGTCAAATAAGCTAACAATCTATTTCATTGACTTAAGCTTAATGAAAAGTGCTGGGAAAGGCTGTGGCTGACCATGTTTATTTATTTTTAAACTTCAGCAAGTGGTTGCTTTGTGTTCCAAGGAGATAGCTTGAAAGAAGTGGACTCATCCCACTCATTTGCAAAATTCTTTGACTCAAGGTGAAACTATCTCAGAGACATTCACTGAAGCCTTGAGGCATATTGTTCTTCCCCTAAAAAAAAAAAAAAAACACTGAGTATCCAGGATTGTTAGACAGAAATCTAGAGAATGATGTCAGGGAGATCAAGGCCATTGGCTAAGTTCCAATACAGATATTTTTTTAAAAAATTATATTTTGATTTGGACCATATCCCAAATCAACCAGTCATCTTAGAAAGGTGTTTCAAAGTTTAGCACAAACACACACAAAGTACATATTGAGATCAAGTGAGTTACGTCAATATTTTATCAAGCATTTGTGAGCATTCATTGTATTTAGATTTTTAAAAAAATTATTATTATACCAAATTTCACTCCATCGCGCAGCTTGGAGTGCATCACAGCTCACTGCAGCCTTCAACTCCTGGGCTTAAGAGTTCCTCCTGCCTCAGCCTGACAAGTAGTTAGGACTATAGTCATATGCCACTGTGCCTGGCTAATCTTGTGTGTGTGTTTGGAAATGGTTATCTCACCGTTGCCCAGGCTAGTCTTGAACTCCTGGCCTCAAAAGATCCTCCCATCTTAGCTTCTTGAATAGCTGGGATTACAGGATGTATTAAAGATTATGTGCGGCCGGGAGCGGTGGCTCATGCCTGTAATCCCAGCACTTTGGGAGGCTAAGGTGGGCGGATCATGAGGTCAGGAGTTTGAAACCAGCCTGACCAACATGGTGAAACCCTGTCTCTACTAAAAATACAAAAATTAGCCAGGTGTGGTGGTACATGCCTGTAATCCCAGCTACTCAGGAGGCTGAGGCAGGAGAATCGCTTGAACCCAGGAGACAGAGGTTGCAGTGAGCCAAGATCACTCCACTGCTTTCCAGCCTGGGGGACAGAGCGAGACACTGTCTCAAAAACAAACAAAAAAAAGATTATGTGCCAGCCATGGGAGAAGGAAAAGAAACTGAAAATCACTGGCTGATCTCAGCAAACTTTCAGCTGGTTTATTTGGTCCTGTGTATTAAAATTTAAAAGACACACGTCATGAAGCACCGAATGAGTGGCAAAGGAGAAACAATTTATCTAGAAATGGCCTTGGGCAGTTATACACACATTCAGTTTGTAGGAACTGAATGAGAAGAGCTTGAGGAAGTAGAAATAATGGATGGATGGGTTCAGGGGAAAGATGATGTACAGACATATGAAGGCAGGAAAGAAAATGGTAAGTTTGTGGGACCCTGACCGGAAGAGTTTGGACGTAGCACAGAGTATATGGAGGGAAGTTTTACTTGCTATGATTTGAGATGTTCATTGCCTCTGCACTGTAGAAAGTCAAGAATATTGTCTATAAATACTATCTTTTTTTTTTTTTTTTGATGATACCAACAAGACAGTTGAGACTTTTAAATAGGTGGACGATGTAGGAAATATTTTTTAGAAAATTGAGAGTAGTCTGCAAGGTGGATTACAAAGTGACTGCTAATAATGTACACTGAAACACATCATTGTCTTACTGGACACTCAAATCTGAACTCTTCTCTATAATTTGTAAGGCCTTACACAGCTGGTCCTCGCCTGTCTACAAGCTGATGTCTTGCTCTAGCCCCCATTTACTCCTCCATCTCTAGTCAGGCCAAGCTCATTCTTACCTCCCAACCATTGTCCTTGCATTCTCACTGCTAGGAAAGCTCTCTCCCGTGTCGGGAATTTTTGGGGATTTATCTCAAATTGGCTTCTGTTCAGAGACTTTTCCTGACCACATTATCTAATTTTGTCTGCCTTAACATCAGTCACTCTCTGTCACACCACCAGGTGTACACTTCTGATTGCCTGAGGTCTTCTATGTATTAACTGTTTTGAGTCTATCTCTTCTCAATGAATTGTAAGCTCCTTAAGAAAAGGAATTCCTTAGGAAATCCCATTTATGTGTTCTTGTTCATTGCTTTATACCCACTACCTAGAAGAGTGTCTGGAATATATGCTCAATAAATATTGATTAAGCAAATGAATTGGTTGAAATGGGGTGAGATTGAAATTCAAGGCTTAAAGTTCTCCAAATTGTAGACAAAGAAGAGCCTAAATATACAGATAAAGTTGTGGAAGTTCACATAATCCATGTTGGCAGTGTCTGCAGTACTAAAAGAACGCTATTTGATGATCCAGATACCAATGACCCACCTTCACAGTCAGGCAAACAAATGGAAATAATGGCCTTATTGTTTTAATTTAATCATTTAATATTGGCCTTATTGTATCAGGCAGGCATCTTTTGTTAGATAATTCATTGACATGGAAACAAACATTTATCTGAACATGATGCTTGGTTCAAACTTTAAAACTAATATATGAGTTACAGCTTTTGAATAGGCAGCTTGCAGTGAATATAGGCTTTCACTAATTTTCTAAATCAGTTATAATTTTTGATTATCCTCTAATAAGACCTCATATTTATTTTTAAACATTAGCAACACTGAACTGGTCCCATTTCATTAAATATTTTATAAAAATTTGTAATGGCTCTTAAAATTGTCCCCAACCACTAGCATTCCTGCATAATATAAATCAGAAAACAAAATAGAACCAGAATAAGCTTGCTAATTTTAACTAGAATTACATAAATTCAAACCCCATAGGCTTTCTAGTTGTCTTTTATTTTAACTATATTGGGCCATGAAGATCAATTAAAAACCCGCTGTGAACTAATGAAGATTTGGCTTTTCAACTTTTTAAATGGAATTAGTCATAAACTTATTTTCAGCTATTTCCAGTTAGCTAATAAACTGTCTTGACAAACATTTCCTGCTGTTTATAACCTGGGTAACACATGTTTACAAAATCAAAGAGTACTTTTGGATATAAAGAAGGAAAGTATGTTTTAGAAAAAATTTTGCAGGATGTTTCTAGGAAATTAGAAACTTTCATTATATTATATTCTTTTGATACCAACACATTTCATTACATTGATATGTACCCAACCTTCTACTCTATATGTGAGTACAGTTCAGTGGGTTGAGGGCCTGAGACTCAGATTTCCAGTGATAGTAGATTTTAGCAAACTTTCCAAATAAGTGGTTTATAAAGTACAGCATAGAATCCCTGATAAACCCTCTAGGTAGTTTGGAAAATGATCCAGGCTCTAAAGTAAGATCTTTTGACTTATTGTGAGTTTCCCTGGCATCAGAGGAGAAAAAAGAGAAGGAGAAATGTTTTTTCACTAACCTTTGGAAATTCACTAAGAATAGCCTGTGGGCAGATGAACAATCTAGAATGTTGTTACTGCCACAAATGCCAACTTGAATCAGATGTGATATAGTTGGATCCCACCAACCCTTAGCTTTCAACCATAGAAAGAAAGGCCACCCACAAGCACAAGCCAGGCAGAGAGAGGTGAAGGGAAGTTAAACCCCAGAAGATCTTACTGGAAAAAAAGAAAAAAGGGCACATCTGGTACTCTGCCTCTGTGACTATATCTCACAATATCCACCAACAGTGTTCAGGTCAATTGCATATCTTTCTCATACTGAAGAACTAAATGATAAGATTGGCTGTTCCAAGTACAAAGGGGCAAATGCCATAGCTCTGGAGGAGCTGTTCTGTGAAGACACATGGGAGCAGTTGTGGATAATAGTTTTAGTTTTTGATATGATTCAAAGGAGAAAATATGAAAAGCACTGATTTGCTTTGTGTTAGTAATTTGTACTATGCATAAGTCAGAATTAACATGACATAAAACAAGGTTGGTACCTCAGGCAAGGCCCTCCTGTGCTAACTGTATGCCAAGAAGTGATCATCTGTTCTGTATTATTGTCACAGGCAGCCCTATTGTCTTTGCTATGACCCTGCAAAAAATAGCATCAATCTAAGTGCCTTGTGTGTTCACTGGTGTACAAATAAGTAAGGGAAGAAGTGTGACCACATTCTCCTTCTGGCCCACTTTGAGGTTTTCATGGCTGATTAGGTTTTGTCTTGACTTCTCTGACTGTCACCTCTGGAAGGGAAAGGCCCTTAGTATATTTGGTATATTTCAACTATTTGTTTTAAAAATAATTTTGCAAGGGAGAAATTGATCTGCATAAAGGAGAGGGAGGAAATACCCTCAAGCATTTGACAATGTGTTCCCTTTTTCCTTCCCATAGGGCACACAATCTTCATGATGATATTTTTTATTCTTTCAATTACTAATGCTTAAAGTGTCAGCATATTAGGAATGATGCATTTGAATTTAAAATATTAGTCTGAAATAAAAAAACTAATTTTACATTACTTCAAATACATCAATACAGGGAGAGACTTCAGATAGGTCAATGCAGGTCGAGGCCTCCTTCGATACTCCAATAACAAAATACATAATTCAAAATTTTATTTAAATATATTTTTTGTTGAATTGCATGTCAAATATTCCAGTAACTCCAAGGAAAAAGTTATGTAAATGTATATCTACACATATATATGTGTATGTATATATGTACATATAGGTGCATATATACATATATGTATATATTTCTATATATAGAAGCCTATATAATATAGTATATAAATATATAATAAGATTCATATATGGAAATAATGCCTTCATATAGTTTTATTGAAATTAATTTTGGACTAGGAGAGTTGTAGATATTTCAAAACTTACTGATTATCAGAACAAATGTAAAAATAGCTTCTAATATGTTAAATAATTTTCTATCTTCCCAAGTTTCAGATAGGCATCCATTATGTAGGTGAAAAATTCTAAGTACCATCAATAAATTTAAAAAAATAAGTGAAAAATATTTCTGTATTAAAAAATTATGTCATAAAATTTAACAGCCAGAGTAAACCTGGCAGGGCTGACTACAGAACAGGACTGTAGAGAAATTGAACTGACTGTACAAATATGTTTGCAGGGTGTTGTTTTGTTTCAGTGTTATGTAAATTCTGCAAATCTAAAACAGAAAGTTTATGTAACACATGCCAAGTCAATCTCTGTATATGCTTCATCCCTTGTTACTTGGGAAATGATGGGCTTTTCACTTAATGATGCTGAAAATCACTCCAAGGACACAAAGCCAAATATGCAGAAGACCAGTTGGATGGTGTAATTTGCAAACCCATTACTTATTTCTGTCATATGGCATGAACTTTGTTTAAAGGGCTAGTAGCACAGAGTGTCTTGTGAGGTATACTCTTTATATACCTTTTATAAAATTTTAACACAAGACTAAAGCTCTCATCAACGACTTAGAAAACAAACAACTTTTAAAACAAGCTAGTTGATATGGTTGGTAAAATAGTACTATTTAGATACCAAGTCTCATATCAAGCCTTTGACATAGAAATAGCAGGATGATCTAGGATAATAAATGAGTGAGTGATATTTTCAATCTGTGTGCTGGGTCTTGTTTTTCAGTCTAAAACATAATCCAAGAACTTATTTGTCAAACATTAAATTGAGTAACAACATTGAGTGTTCTTTCAAATGTAATGCATAGCTTTCACTTCATGAGCATTGATACAATCTTTACATTGCATTTGGGAGTATTATTTTAGCTTAGAGTAGTAAAGCTACCTTGGGATTTGGGTCATCCTAATAATCAATATGCACTAAGTCAGAAATCATCTACACCATCATACTGGAAATTAAGGCAAATTTTCTAAAGGAATCGTGTTTCCTTTTTCTTCCTAGAAAGGTATAAACCTAAGGTTCCTCGATAGTCTACCAGCAATCGAAGCAACCTCTTAATGTTTTGGCCATTGCTATAAAGGCAATTAGCAAGGTTTATGCAAATAAATTTATTGACTATGTCACAGTGTGGCCTGGTAGCAGCATGTTTGTCTTGCCATTGGCTGTTTTTTAAGAAGATAGAAATAACTTTTTGTGAACCGTAAAATATGGAGTTTAATCTCTGTGAGCTTACATCTGCAATGACTGCAAGAAAGTTGATAACCTATTGTTGTAAATTCAATATATTGATCTTGGAAGGTAACGGGGGAGAGACAACACATGGATTAGAAGTGTTGAGTTTTAGAGATTTTGAAACAAAAAGGAAAATGCTTCAGTAGAAAAATAAGGCAGTGATGGAGAACACATGAAAATGTTTAGAGCCTACGTGCCTGTCATCATTAATTACTTCTACAAGGTATTATATTTATGCCTTTCTTGTTTCTATTTTTCATATTTTGTATATTATGGCTTTTTTCCAATTTACTAATTATAATGTTGGAATAACCCCAAACTATTTTCTGAGGAAAATATTGACCTTGTCTGCAGGTACTCACTTTGATACATTCTGTGGGGAATTAAAAAGTAATCTGTTCAGATACAAGTCAATTTGTCTTCTTAATTAAAAAAAAGAACGTGTGTCCTTTTAAATCTTACCACCCTTTCAAATTCAACATCAAGGACAATAAATCCATCCTTAATTAAAACCATAAAAAACTTGTACTGCAGGCAGTTGCTAGAAAGTATAACCCCATATGTGCTGCTGTCTAAATCTTAATAAAAGTTTGATAACATTCATTGAGCATTGCTTGCAGGATATAGACAATGTCCTACAGAATATTCTAAAAACATTACATTTTATCCCTGCATTAAACTGGCTCATCGGAGAACCAAAATACCAAGTACTTAAACTACATTGCCTTGGCTCCTTTTGAGATCATTTTTTCTTAGAGAATTTCACACTGACATTATGTCATAGCAAACTTTGCATTTTACTGTGGAGCTATTTTGAAAACATTGACCATTTTATATAACATAACTTTGGCTTTGTGTGGATCATGAGAGAAATTTCTCTTTGGACACAGTGCATTTGATAGCACAATGGGATGACTACAGTCGATAATAATTTATTGTACATTAAAAAATAACTAAAAGAGAAGAACTGGACTGTTTGTAACACAAAGAAAGGTTAGATGCTTGAGGTGTTGGATACCCCATTTACCCTGATGTCATTATTATGCATTGTATGCCTGTGGCTAAATATCTCATGTACCCCATAAACGTATTCACCTACTATGTACCCACACAAATTGAAAATTTAAAAAATGTAAATCTGGACAACACAGCAGAACCCTGTCTCTATGCAAAATACAAAAACTGAGCTGTACTTGGTTGGGAGGATCACTTGAGCCTGGGACGTCAGGACTGCAGTGGGCCAAGATCATGTCACTGCACTTTAGTCTGGGAGACAGAGCAAGACCCTGTCACCAAAAAGAGAAAACAAAACAAAACAAAAAAACCAACCAAAAAACAAAACAAAACAAAAAAAGAAAAAGTAAAGACCTCAAGAAAACTACTTTTTTTTTTTTTTTTAAGACGGAGTCTCGCTCTGTCACCCAGGCTGGAGTGCGGTGGCATGATCTCGGCTCACTGCAAGCTCCGCCTCCCGGGTTCACGTTATTCTCTCGCCTCAGCCTCCTGAGTAGCTGGGACTACAGGCGCCCGCCACCACGCCAGGCTAATTTTTTGTATTTTTAGTAGAAACAGGGTTTCACCATATTAGCCAGGATGGTCTCAAACTCCTGGCCTCGTGATCTGCCCGCCTCGGCCTCCTAAAGTGCTGGGATTACAGGCGTGAGCCACCGTGCCTGGCTGAAAACTACTTCTTCTAAGAAAAAAACAATCTTATATAAAAAGGTCTCAATATTATGTATAATGTTCTTTTGGCTGCTTGGAAGTTTATATCCAAATTTGAATGGTGTCTCTGTGTCTATATGAATTAATTTTCCTCTAAATTATAAAATTTTTGAATTATTATTTTGCTCATGACATGATTACTTCCATTTGTTTTCCCCTACAATATGTATTTTTGCAAACCACTTCGAATTGAAATTTTACTTGTGAGTTACTGGGAACTTTTTGAGGGATTAAGTATTGTATGTTAGTGGATGATATGATAAAAGTAGAATTTTAGACAAATTATTATAGTGAAAATAAGAAGTATACATTGGGCATGAGAGCATTGGAGAAAAGAAGACTTGATAGAAAATGATAGGAAAGTCTAGTAAATTTGAAGAAAAAGAATCTGGATAGTTAGTGGTAGTAGACATGGAGTGGAAAAGATAGAAGTTAGAGGTATTTGTAAGATGGAAGTCAAATGGTTTGGTTACCAACTGGATGTGTTTGGGGTAAACAAGATGAACGAAGTGAACTCAGGTTTCAGCCTTGGCAAACAGAGTGGATGGGAGATGAGAGACATCAAAAGAGGAATAGTTGTAGCAAGAATCTTTTGAGTTTTGAATGCTCTGGAATTTGTCAGTAAAGATATTCGTGGTGAAGTTGTATATGCAGAATGAGAACCCAGGGGGAAGACATTTTAGAGACACAGAAATATAAATATAGAGATACCACCAAAAATTGAGGTTATGGAGTTGGATGAGATTGCCCAGGGAGAACAAGTAGAATTAGAATTTGTGCTGGACTATGCTTTGGGAGAAATTCATATTTAAGGAGTCGGCAGACAAAACAGACTTTTAGTGTAAATTCAAAAAGATTCCCAAAGAAGAAAAGAAAGTCTAGAGGAAATCAAGAATCAAAAAGTAAAAGATTTTCAATACTGTCAAACAATATGCAAAGCTCAAATACAAGGAAAGACGGGAGGGATTTATTTACTAATCAGAAGATCGCAGATACACTGGGACTGAAGTAGTTCCATGGACTGATGAAGAAGACCAGATACATGAATCTGGAGACTAACTAGAAACTCAGTTCATTTATTTACAGAGTTATCTTAAGACTGATTACAAAAATTCACAGCAACATAAAAAAAAAAATTTCTGACCAGTATGACGTGAAAATGGATACAAAATTCCCCAGTAAAATGTTATTCAATCCATTTCAGAAATTAAGAAAAATACATTTTATCTTATTTAAGATCTCTCAAAAGTATAATCTCAGGGTATCTATTAATCAAATACTGCATGGTGTGGGTCAAAGGAGAAAAATCAAAATCACTTGAAGTAGTTTCAAGAGGACATGAGAAAAATTCACCATGTTTTCATCTAATGAAAACTCTTAGTAAACCTGGATGAATTTAGATGAAAGATAATTTCTTAACATGTAAAGAATATGTTAGTCCAAAAGCACAATAGTTGAATATCACATTTAGTAGCAAACATTAAAGTGATTCTCTTAAAGTAAAAAAGAAATATTTTGGAAAAACTGGTAAATACAGGATGATGTTTTAAAGAAAACATAAAGAGAAAGGAGATGCTACCATTATTTAAAGATATTAAAATAAAACAAGAAATCTCTAAGAGTTAATAAGTCAGTCAAGAGGCTAGATGCAAAATACATATACCTCCCAAAACAGTTATTTGGAATTTTAGAAAATAATAAAATTCATCACTACAAAAATATAAAATACATGAAAATAAAATAACAAATCTCTTCCATTTTAATATGAACACTCTTTTACTAGTTTATTAAAGAACATGAAATACAAATGATACTATTCTATTCCATGAGAAAAATAAATATTCCAAAGATGTAAAGCCATAACATTCCTGATTTTGTATTATGCAATCATTGAAATAAAGAAGTCTACATTAACATAAAGAAAGAAAATTACAATCCTGTTTTCTAAACCATTACTATTTTCTCAGAGAAGGAAGGCCTAATATTTTCTTTCCAAAGAGGCTTCATTTGGTTGCCATTTGATCTTGAGGTAAATAATTATGTTCAATAGTTTCCAGGCTTGGCATTAAATGTGCAATAATGTTGGTTGTCTTCTATTATCTTTCGAGTTCCATGATCTGTACATGAGCAAGTACATACAGTTTAATTAAAGATGTTCTCTCACTTTCTCAGAGTTGACATTTTTCTGTTTGTAAGTTACCCTGAAGGCCCAGGTCATGGGCACTTTGCAAGTATACCAAGATAGAATGTGAGGCACTTTTGCTGCCTGGCTGTCAGGGAACAGGTAGATCCTGAGCCGCTCTAGCCAGCAGGCTGTATGCCTCGTGACTATGGCTGTGTGAGCTCTAGCGTCAGACTGCACTGGTCACAGGCTGTGCAACTCCAGGCAAGCTGCTTAAACACTCTGTGCCTCAATTTCCTCATCCATAATATAGGATGATAGTATCTACCTCTTAGATTTGTGGTGAAGATTAATTAATAAATATGTATATAAAATGTTAATTATATGTATCGCTTTAAATTGGGCCTTGCAATAAGCACTCATAAATTAACTACTCTAAATGTTGTTGATTCAGTCTGAGTTCAGATCTTTTATAGCGATGGAAATGAAAGTCTGAGTAAAGTGTTTGGTGATCTAAAAAGATGATTTACCTCAAATGAATAGTAGCTTGGCAAACTACCATGTGTCTGACACTCTTGTAAGCTATGAATATGATCATGGTTTAAAGAAAAATTTAAGGCTAAAAACTGAGAATAACTGATTATGCTCATGTGATCCAGTCATTAATAATGTCTGCAGAAACATTAAACACATGTGTTAAGCATTTTATGTTTCTTTATATCAATCCATTTAAGGCATATTAGATTTTCTAGCTAGGATAAAATGCATCTCAAACATGTACTTGAACTCTGATGCTGAGGCGCAGATTTGGTAAAGATTATAGGATATTGTTAACACGCAGTTATGCCCAGAGAGAATTTGCTCATCTGCATAACTAAGGTAAATATGATATATTGTTACGTATAAGGTTATCCAGAGAGCAAGTGAATATTCCCATTATCCTCATGAAACTTGAAATCAGCTGGCTTGATGAAATTAGTATTTAGAGAGACAAATTAAATCATCAAATGTCTTCCTATAATTTGTGACAATTGAATATATATACTTAAAATCACACATTTTATACGTGTTAATTTATAAATACTGCTTTTTACCACTCTCACATTTCATGGAAAAAAAAATTAAAGTTAGCATCTTTGTCATCAGTGTCTTTATCATTATAAAATACAGTTTTGGGGTATCTAGTCAATTTTCAGAGCCCAATATCTTCTAAGTTACTTTAGATAGAGCACTTTTTAATTCGTATCCTCAAACTGCATAGTTACCCATTCATGAAATATTTGTGTGTGTGTGTGTGTGTGTATATATATATATGTCTTCATATATATTTATGTCTTTGTTTATATATATATATATGTCTTTGGTGTTGGTATCAGAGTAATTCTGACTTCATAAAGGAAATTGAAAAGTAGTGTCTCTGTTTTACTTTTTTGGAAGAGTTTTATTCAGTTATATTACTTTTTAATTAAATATTGGGTAAAATGTATCAAAATTATGGATTCTGTGGGAGTTAAAACTACAGTTCCAATTTTTCTTGAGAAATATAGATCTGCTCAGGTTAATATACTCTTCAGTGAGCTTTCATAATTTGTGTCTTTCAAGAAATGTGTTCATTTTATATAAATATTTGAATTTTGGTGTATTGATAATATTTTATTCCTACCTATTTAATATCTTTAGTATTTGAAGTGATGCCTTTTCTTTTATTGGTAACTTGTGTCTTCTCTTTTTGTTTCAAGACCAGTCTCACTAGAAATCCATCAACTTTTTTGAAATTGCTAAAAAACAGCTTTTGGTTTTATTGATTTTTCTCTATTGCTTTTCTGTGTTCTAGTTCACCAATGACCACACTAATTTTTATTTTCTGTCGTCTTCTTCTTTTGAATTTAATTTGCTTTTTTTCTATTAATTTCTAGAGGTAAGATATATAATATACAAAATTTCCATTCCTAAGTATCTATTTAATGTAAGTAAAACATATATCAACACAAAAAGTCTAGATGAGTGTTAATATCAGTATCACTCATAACAAAAAACTAACAGCAGCCATCTCAGCTTTCTTTTGACTTTTGTTAGAATGTTATACTTTTTTTCATTTTTTACTATTTTCCTGTTAACCTATTTGTGTCTTTACATTTGAAGTACTTTTATTGCAGGCAACATACAGCTGAGTCTTACTTTTTTATTCACTGTGACAGTCTCTCCCTTCTAGTTGGGTTGTTTAACCCATTTACATTTAATTTGATTATTGATATTGTTAGGTTTGTCTCTGCCATTTTGCTATTTGTTTTCTATTTTCCCATCTGTTTTCTCCCCTTTTCATTTTTGTCTGCATTCTTTTGGATTGAATAAATATTTGTCATGAATCTGCTTTATCTCCTTGGTTGGCAAATTTAGTGGTTATTTTAGTGGTTTCTTTAGGATTTATTTTATGCAGCTTCAATTTATCACAGTCTACCTTCTGGTTTATAACATAATTTAAATAAGAAGCTACATTAAAATAATCTGGACTTAATTTTTTCTCATTTTTTTCAATGAAATATATAATTATTGAAATAAAAATAAACAATATACATCATATCAATAAATAATGAAAGTCTTCTGTTCACATTGCTATTTTTAACCAACCCTAGTAGTTCTATTCCCTAGGAGAAAGCACTATACAGGTTATATACAGTTATTTCTATATCTATGTTTATTATCCATATATGTTAAATTTGCTGGTAAATCACAGTAGAGAGACTAGAATGAGAACCTAAATTACCTTACTCCTAGTTTCATGGTCTTCATGGAACATATTATATAATATGTGTATACATAGTATACATAGTGTAAGCTTAAACTCTGTAGTGACAGTTTGTAATCATTTTATCATCCTTTTAATTAATTTATTAATTTATTTATTTATTCATGTATTTTTGAGACAGAGTCTTGCTCTGTCACCCAGGCTGGAGCACAGTGACATGATCTCAGCTCACCTTAACCTCCACCTCCAGGTTCAAGCAATTCTTCTGGCTCAGCCTCCCAAGTAGCTGGGACTACAGGTATGCACCACCATGCCTGGCTAATTTTTTTTTTTTTTTTTTGTATTTTTAGTAGAGGCAGAGTTTTGTCATGTTGGCCAGGCTGGTCTTAAACTCCTGACCTCGAGTGATCCTCCCACCTTGGCCTCCCAAAGTGCTGGAATTACAGGTGTGAGCCACCACACCCAGCCTATTATCCTTTTCTGTTGTCAGTAAAATTCACTGAAAAAAGTTACGAGCTTAATATAAAGAATAGCCAAAACTTGTATATAAGTAGTTATCATAAATTATTAGATAGGCAATTACATCCATAATTTCATCTAGGTGCATCAAAATAATCTCAGAGGAAAATTCTTTCTTATCTTTGAAATGTGTTTGATTAGAATGAGCTCCAGTATCAGAAAGTCATATTGGTTATTTTTTTCTATAAGTTTCATTTGCATCTTAAAGAGGAAAAAAATAACCAATCAATGTATTAACATATTTGTTACTTAACTTAATACGTTGCTTATTTGGTTTATCATGTCAATTCACTAATTTCTAAAAATGTTGAAATGCTGGGTGGTTTACTAAATGGCAAAATTCAATATAACAATGATTTATTCACATAAAACACAACTTTATATCAAGTTTTTCTTGATTCTTTGACACATTATATAAATGAAAACATTTATTATTTTTATCTGTTGTTAACTCAGCAAATATTTATTGTGTACTACATGTCTGGCACTATTTTAGGCCTCGGGTTCAATGGTAAATAAAACAGACAAGATCTATACTCTCAGATTTTGTCCTCTATTATAGAGGGGAAATTGTAAGTGACAAAAGTGAAACAAAAATGGACAATATAATTTCAAGTAATGTTTAAAATTATGAAGAAAACAAATGCAAAATTAGAGAATATCTGTGACTGAGGTTACTTCATATTGAGAACTGGGGAAAGCCTCTTTGAGGAAGTAACATCAAAGTGAAGACAGGAGAAGGAGAGTGCCAAGTGGAGAGCTGAGAACAGAAATTTCAGACAAAAGTAACAAAAAGAATTCCAGAATTCAAGAATAAAAGATACAAAGAAGGCCACAATGACTGGAGTGTAGTCAATAAGATGCAGACACAGTTAGTGAGAAATTAACTTAGAGCAGGAGGCAAGGGCTTTTGGGAGGCCCAGCAGACCATTGTTTGAAGTATGGCTTTTACAGGCAACTGGGATGCAACTGAACTATTTTAAATCAGAAAGAAGGGATGATAGTTTATGTTTTGCAAAACGAGTCAATAGTTAGAGCAAAGATTACAACTAGGAAGCTATTGAAATACAAAAAGGTGATGATGTCTGGGATTGGGATGAGACTGTATTTTGAAAGTAGAGTGGACAGTAGTTTCTGATGAATTAAATTTGGGGGGGGGGAACAGGAATCAGGATATTTTGTAGGTTTTAACGTAAGCACTCATGTGGATGAGAACAGCCAGAGAATATACTAATTTGTTTTTCTTAGGCCATGTGAAGTTTAAAACTCCAATTAGCTATCCAAGTGGGGATGTCAAGTAAAAAAAAAAAAAAAAAAAAAAAGTACTCTTAATTAGAAAATACTGCTTTACTTGTGTGTATAAAACAAGAAAGAATGATTTTTAGAATAACAACTTTTAAGTAAAAAGAATTAGTAGATAGACTGCACCATTTTTTATACTATTTTTCGTTATTTTACTACTAACATCTATAGTAAAAAAATATATTTGTAACAATTATTAAACAGGTTTTATGATTGTTTTCATAATGCATCCTAATTTTCTGCCAGGTACCTAGAGACTATCAACATAAAAACGCTAATTAATTGGGAATTATCATTTTATTGACAAAAAGGCTAGACGTTGTTATAGGGAAAAGGGTACCCCCACAAAAAGTTAGTCTTCGAAGAACCACTATATAGAATTGAGGTCCATGTGAAAAGGAAAGGGTAATGCATTTTTTTTAATAGGGGAAGAAAAAAATCAAATTCTTCCCACTTTAAAATGAAAACATATCAATGCTCACTTACATAGAGACAGGACCAACTTTCATCCTAATCACAATGTTGTATTCCTTGTCAAGTCAATTCTGTAAAATTAGACTTTACCGTGTTTTAAGAAATAATGTCAAAATGTATTACAAGAAATTGCTGAACTTCAGTCCTTCTCTGTGGTTTATCAAGTGCCATTTTTTCATCCAACAATATTCTATTCGCAGATTTACAATCAATCAATCGATACATACTTTAATAATTTATTTGCACTCTATACCAACAAATACTCTATACCAGAGTATTTTGAAGAGTTTTTTGCTGTCACCAATTATAAAGCATCATCTGTTTTTTATTTCATCTGGTAGACATGCAATATACGTAAATATGGAAAATTCAGTAGTAAGGCATACATCTATTATAGAAAAATAGAAAAAAGTTCTTTCAGGATTGAAGTCTATGTTCAAATTTTATTTTGCTTATTACTTTACAGAAACCTGGATACTCAGTTTTAGGAAACAGTTAATGATAGAAAGTAATAATTTTAGTGCCAACAAATCAGGCAGATCTCAAACTTTTGTTTTTCATACTTCTTTATACTTTTAAAAATTATTGAGAATTAAGCAGGCCAGGCACCGTGTCTCATGCCTGTAATCCCAGCACTTTAGGAGGCTGAGGTGGGCAGATCACGAGGTCAGGAGTTCGAGAACATCCTGGCTAAAACGGCGAAATCCTGTCTGTACTAAAAATACAAAAAAGTAGCTGGGCGTGGTGGCAGGCACCTGTAGTCCCAGCTACTCGGGAGGTTGAGGCAGGAGAATGGCGTGAACCCGGGAGGCGGAGCTTGCAGTGAGCTGAGATCCGGCCACTGCACTCCAGGCTGGGCGACAGAGCGAGACTCCATCTTAAAAAATAAAAAAAAAAAAAAAAAAAAAAAAAAATTGAGAATTTCAAGGACTTTTTGTTCTGTTTTATATTTATTATATGAGAAATTAAAATGAAGAATATTGCTGGTGAGGGCACATGCCTGTGGACCCAGCTACTTAGGAGACTGAGGCAGGAGAATGGCTGGAGCCCACGGGTCCAAGGCATAGTATGCTATTATTGCATCTGTGAATAGTCATGGCATTTAGCCTGGGCAACATAGAGAAACACTGTTGTTGTTGTTGTTTTTTAATGGAGAATATTAAACAGGGAGGCACAAATTTGTTTGAAATGACAATAGTAAACTCATTTCTTATTTATAAAAATCAAATTTTACGAATAAATATATTTAATGAGAAGGCTGGCACTGTTTTGTATTTTGCAAGCCTCCCTGGCTAAGATGACAGGTAGATTTTTACGTCTGCTTCTACATTCAGCCTATTGCATCTCACACTTCAAATGGACTGTGAAAAACTCACTTTGCTCTCATGTAAGATTAGGAGTGAAAGAGGCACATAAGGTTTTTGCATTTTTATGAATATAGTTTTGACTTCACACATCCCTAGAAAGTTCTCAGGGGCAGCCAGAGTTTCCAAGATCAAACTGTGTGAATGACGGAACTAATCTTTATTGAATACTTACAATATGTAGATAGATGGTTTTTTGTATCAATTGTCTCATTTAAACATGAATATGGAAAAAGTGTCCAAGAAAGAGAGAGATGTTTGTGAGAGCTAAGTTCAACGGCTACTCCCCTGCATTCCACTCCAACGACTGCCACATCTCATTCTCCAACTCAGATAAAAGCTTTTTGAGAAAGTTCTCTACTTGCTGTTTTTGCCTTCTCACTTTGTACTCCCCTTAGAACACACTGTAGTATTAATTCTCCCTCTTAACACCCCTGCTGCCAACAAGGCTTCTTAAGTCCAAAGGGCAATTCTCAGTCTCCATTTTGTCTGAATTCACGGTTGCATCCCGTAGTAATTGGCCATACTGAAACCCCCTCCTGCGAATCAGACTTCTCTCAGCTAGGTTTCTGAGACAATGTGCTTTTCTTGTGCTTCTCTAATTTCTCTATCTTCTCCTTCTCAGTTTCCTTTTGGGTTGTTCTCAATATCTTCTTGTTGCTTACATCATGATTTTACTTAGGTGTCTTCCCTGGGCGATCTTCTGCTCTTATGGTAAGTATTCTCCCTTGGAGACAATCTCATCCCCTGGCAAGGTTGCTACTGCTGTCTATATGCCAAACAATTCAAATCTATAGCTGTAGGCCAGATTTCTCTCACGACCTTAAAATCTTCTGCCAAAACACCTGCCTATTGGTCTCCTGTGATTTAACACCCTGAAGGCATCCAAAACTCAATTTAAAAGCAAACACATTTTTTCCCTATGCAGATTTATTGCCAATTCCGTCTTCCCTGCACAGGTTATCCAAGACATAATTTTATTGAATCCTCCCTCTCTCTAAACCTTACATCAGTTTCTGTTGTTCATCTCTCATAACTGTGTCCTTTTTTTTGTCCTCCGTCTTGAGTTCTGCTACCATAATTCTAGTTTAAGTCTTTTTCATCTTCTGTCTACATTGTACAAATGGCACCTAACCCTTCTGCCTCCAGATTTGGCCCTCTTCAATATATTAGAGCCAGAGGGATATGTCTAAAATTTCAAGTTGATTCTATCACTCTTTTCTTTTTAAATCTTTAGTGATAGCCCACTGCTTTTAGAATCAAAGTGAACACTTCTCAGTCAGCATGAAGAAGACCTGCCCGGTCACAAAATAGTAATATTATCACCTGATGCTTGCTACATGCCAGACATTGTTCTAAGTGATTTACACATATTCATTCATTTAAATCTCATAAAATCACATAAGTAGATATTATCATCTTCATTTTACAAATCAAAGAGCTCTCTGTTAACTACTTGCACAGTTCACCTTTAGGGACATATTTACAGGTGGCACTGACCCCAATACCCACCCAAAGGGTGGAAGCATTATTTGATATCCTTGCCTCACTGTGGGAGGGAGTCCCCTGCGAAGAGTCACTGGGCCAAGGTGAGTCATTCACATTTATAACCACATCATACAAGTGACAGACACAGTCCCTGTAGTGATGGCACAAACAATGAAACTTAATGGAAAGTAACTAATATTTGGTGATGCAAAATAAAACTTATCTATTTCTAGCCTTTTTATTTCAGAGTATTTATGATTTTTGTTCACTCACTTCTCTTGTTGTGTTATGCTCTGGCTCCTAGGAGAGGAACTGCTTACCGTGTTTACTTTTACCTCTTTTCATTGCGACATGGTTCTCTAGGCTTAGTGCTTCACTCATGTGACATGTTAATCTTAAATTTGATGCTAAATGTAGACATTTCAATTGTCATAGACAAAGTGATACTCATAATTTTTCTGGGTTATTCATTTAAAAATGTTAACTCTTTGGGAGGACGAGGCAGGTGGATCACCTGAGGTCAGGAGCTCAAGAGCAGCCTGGCCAACATGGTGAAACACCGTCCTCCTAAAAATACAAAAGTTAGCCGGGCGTGGAGGCACATGCCTGTAATCCTAGCTACTTGGGAGGCTTAGGCAGGAGAACTGCTTGAACCCGGGAGGCGGAGGTTGCAGTGAGCCAAAACTGAGTCATTGCACACCAGCCTGGGCGATAAGAGTGAAACTCCACCTCAAAAAAAAAAAAAAAGTTTAACTTATGTTACTTAAGCAACTAAATTAAAACTCTGCCATAATGCAATAAGTGGGTCAACAAATTCTATAGTGTAAAATATGGGATCATAATGTTGTAGGGTTAAATTAGATACTTATGGTTTAATTAAACACTAAAAGTATTTTTAACCAAAAATAATTATAGTAACATTCAAATGTTCACAACTCATATAAGAAAGGAGTATTATAAAAATTAAAAATAAAAACCTGGGGAGTTCAATAACTGTAATCCATTATGTTTTAATCCCACCATGATAACGTAGCCCATCTCACCCTTGATTGTTTTTTCACACTTGCAGACTTTGCCTGATTACACTCCTAACCAAGTAGTCTATGAAGAGCCGAGAGGTGTAATATAACTGACTCAGAAAATATGTCTGAGACAAACTGATGAGATCATTTGGGAAATGAAATCTGTAACCTTGGACAAAGAGTATATCATCATCTTATGTGTATCAGAATGTATATAAATAAGGATGACTTGTTGAAGGTCATAAAGCTTGTCCACAAGAATATCGAAACAGACTTCAAATATTTGACTTCTGTACCACAAGATTATCTATTCACTAGTGTCTGTTTTTTTTGCAATATTCCCTTCCTTATATGAGCACTGTTGGGTATCACATACACAAGTACACACATACAATAAGCACACACATCTATATCTATCTATATATCATATATCTATACCTATATATAGATGGAATATACATATACATATGTATATTACTTGTTAGAAATGGTGTTTCAGGCTTTTTGAGATCTACAGGGCATGGAACAAATCAAGAAAGAGGACCCTTCTTTTTTATCATATAAATATAGTACTAGTGTCCCATACATTTTGAGTAGAATTTGGATTAAAAGCAAGTTTGGCTGACTTCCAAACTTGGGAATGTCATTTATTTGGTAACTTGCCATACAATTATTTTCCTGCTCCATAAATAAGAATCTAAGATAAGATTGTCATTTTAATGCACCAATGACAGCATAAAAAAACAGGAATCATGAAGGAAATATCTTTGTGGCATGATTTTAGAAGGTATAATAGAAAGGATATTTAAAATTATCTAGTCAAGTGATTTTTTAAATTAGAAAACTGAGGCACAAATAAAACACACAAATTTCAAAAGCAGCAGTTATTTGAATGGATACAAATGTGGCTTGCCAAGACTACTGATAGATTGCTATATGG
This sequence comes from Trachypithecus francoisi, assembly GCF_009764315.1. NCBI lineage: Eukaryota > Metazoa > Chordata > Mammalia > Primates > Cercopithecidae > Trachypithecus > Trachypithecus francoisi. The sequence goes on along the minus strand of NW_022681454.1, from coordinate 170,746,125 downwards.
CAATATATTTAGATTCCTTGCAAATATTCTGGGAAATAATTCAATTTACCCACTATTTATTGCATACTTGACAAGTGCCAGGCACAGGGATAGAGCTACAAAGATAAGAGCCAGTCTCTATTCAGAGAGAAACTCACATTCTGATTCTGTAACTAATTATATAATATGTTACACTACTATTTATAATTAGCAAAGAGTTTTGAATTTCTTGTTAGAACTTCTCTTTGAATACCTAGTTCTAGGAATTCATGACATCAAATGTCATTGTGTTTAGGTGATGCTTCAGTTAGTGCTGACAGTGCTTACAAAGTGGAAAGTACATATTTGCTAAGATAGATGGTTTTTAGGTCAGTAAGATGCAATTAATGCAATTAGGTATCACTGGCAGTTCTTATACAAAGTTTATTGGAGGTTTGGAGGTAGCAGTCATGTCATCAACAAATATTTAACATCTTGATCCCTCAGATCAGTCAGACCAAGAGCACATTTCTACATGGGCAACTGAAATTGTTGAACCAGAGAATTTAGCCAAAATGGTGTACTGCTTCACTACTGTTTGTTAACTTAAGGTACAGCACATTATAACATTCAATTCAGATCTTAATGATCCAAGCAATAAGATAGGTATTTGCTTAATTGACACTTGTTCCCATTAACAGCCTACCGAAACAAAAGCTACATAATTTAGATAAATAATAACTCCAAATTGCTTTATACGTAGCATCCATTATAGGTTCATAAGTTCTTTTGGAAGGTTTAGATCATTTGTATTCCTCTGTTTTCTGCTTCTTTAACTATAAAGTTTGAGTCTTAATGTAAATTTAATATGAAATCATATGAAAGAGCAGGGCACAGTGGCTCATGCCTGTAATCACAGCACTTTGGGAGGCCAAGGCGGGCAGATCATTTGAGGTCAGGAGTTCAAGACTAGCATGGCCAACATGGTGAAATCCATCTCTACTAAAAATACAAAAAGTAGCCGGGCATGGTGGTGTGTACCTGTAATCTCAGCTACTCGGGAGGCTGAGGCAGGAGAATCACTTGGACCTGGGAGGTGGAGGTTGCAGTGAGCTGAGATTGTGTTATTGCACTCCAGCCTGGGTAACAAAAGCAAAGCATATGAAACAATATATGGTGTGCTAAAATGCACACAATATTTTGTTTTAATGTCTTTTTTATTTTTTGTACAAATATATGGTCGTTTATCCATGACACAAAAATTAACTATAGTGGCACTCTTTATATTAAAAATAATTGCTATTGGTTCATAATCTTTTGTAAGATATAGAGAATAGATCATATTTAATCATAACATTGTGGTTTTTTGTGAAATGTATAGAGAATCTCAAACCAGTAAGGCCAAATAATGTATTCACTGAAGATAGTGATGTGCCTCATTCTTTTTTCTTTTTTGCCAAAGGTTTGAACATAATGTTGTGAATTCTGATTTTGTCTTATTTTTCATTCTCTTCTACAGATATTATTTGAAAATAGAAATATTAAAATAATATGATTTATGACTATGATTCAAGATTGAAAAATGCATTTTTGGATATGCAGATATTTACATTATTATCAGAATAAAGAGTGCATCTCATTCTATTCCATAATACAAACAAACTAATGACTTCTGCGTTTTGTTCAGGAGGCTGAATTTTTAATAATAATATAAAGCTGTGTTTTTACTCCAGCAGAGTGAAGTTCTGTGGAAATATTAGCCTATCCATAAATAGTAGTATCCCTCTCAGTTTATCCTAATTTATATCTATGAAATCACTCCTATTACACTTATTGCATCCAGGCCCCAGTGTACACATTGGTCATAATTGAGCTACTTACATGAAGTGTATCAGACACATCAGGCATTACTGCTCACATGCCAAATTTCAGGCCCTGTGACAGTGGAGAGGCAGGAGGCAGAGAAATAATAGGCAGACAGGGGCAGGTCCCTGACAGAACCCCACCTTTAAGCCAAAAACCCTGAAACCCATGGCCTAAAGTGAGAACTTCCATCCCTGTGCACCCACGCTCTTCCAGTTTGTTCTTTCTGAATAATGTATTTTTACCAGTTGAATGTTGCCTTTTCCAGAACTACCTATGGCTTGTCCTTCCTAGCATCCTGTGCCTAAAAAGACCCTAGACTCACTCAGTAGAGAGAGAGAGGAGTGGCTTGACTAGAGAGAGAAGTGGCTTGACTAGAGAGAGGTGACTTGACTTCAGAGGGACAGCTGGACTTTGAAGGGAGATTGCTTAACTTCAGAGAGGCAGCTTGACTACAGGGAAGAGATGACTGGGGACAGCTGGACTTCAGGGAAGATTACCTGCCTGTCCACTTGACCCCACCCCCACCCTTAGCTCCCTTCTCTGCTGAGAGCCATTTCCACCAGTAAATAAAATTCTCCGCTTCCACCATCCTTCAAGTGTCCGTGTAACCTTATTTTTCTTGGACTCTGGACAAAAGCTCAGGACCTACTGAGAGCAGGTACCCAAAAAGGCTGTCACACTGGCCCTTTGCCCTTGCTGGCTGGCAGGGGGGCAGCTACTCCATGCAACAATGCAAGGAGCCCACTAAGCTGATAACACATGCTGTCCACAGATGGCAGAGCTAAGAGAGCGTTGTAACATGCCCTCCAGGACTTCAGGGGTCACAGGCACCCTCACCTTGGCACTGCCACAGGGCCCACAGAACCTGCTCCTGCCAGCACCCAAAGCAGTCAGTCAGATCCCACACTAACTGATGTGCTCCCTCTGCAAAAGGTTGAGCGTGTCGGGCCGAATAAATGGTGCAGCCCCGTCCCAAGTGCAACGAAGGGGATGAGAGAAAAACCATACATCAACAGGGCTGTAGAGATGAGACAAAGAGGGTGTAAAAATTAGACAAAATTTGTCTTAATTATTATTATTTTTTTCTTTTATACCTTCTTCTTTTATACTTTCTTTACGTGTTCAACACCAGGATACTGTGGCCCCATGAATGCTCTGAAAACATCTTAAGGAGCCTGACTTTATACCTAAAGCCAAACTTATCAGTCTGTTCATCAAGTAGCTACATAATTGTATTTATAGGTATAAATAGATTTTATACCTGAGTGCAATCGAATGACCAAATGTAAATTTCAAAATAATAAATGTGTAGACTGAAGCATGGTCATCAATGCCTTTCCTTTGGATTTTGTAACCAATCTGGCCACTCCACATTGCAATGATACTAGCTTGATGCAGTTTAATTTTCTGTTCTTAAGAGAAAATATCTGAGTTGGTAGTCCAGACATATTACTTCATGAATTATTTTAGGTATAAGCCTTTTCTTTCAGTATTTATAGTGTTTAAATATACATTGAAATGGATGACTATTTGCTTTATCTGTTGAATAACTCTTGCAATGACAACCAAGTGTGTTTGTTTTCCGTACACCTATGTAGTTATAAACTGGGTGACTATATTAGTTTGACATCCTAGCCTATTAACTGATTATTACTTACTACATGGAGGTGTCTCTTTTAAAATTTAAATCCCCACTAAAATATAACCATCAGTTGAGTAAAAACTAAATTTAACTCCCGAAAACTAAAGATGTGAAGCATAATTTAGTCAAAAGCATCTGGCACTCCGTCTCTCAATTTGCCACGTCAAACACACGCCAGTACTGTGATCAGAATTAATGGATCATCACAGGAAAAAAATTAAGTACATTTACAGAAAGATGTTGGGGAGTCAGAGTAAGGCAGTGACTAGTTCTGGTCCAAAAGATTAAGAAAGGAGTAAGAATTTCCAGAATTAAAAATGTGGATCAATCAGTCCAGCATTATCTGCTGTTGCCAGAAGCTAAAACATACACAGCTGTGCATTTACTAATTTTTAAGGAAATTTTAACTGAAGTATAACAAATTTATAGAAACATTCATGAATCATAATGAAATGGCATGACAAACTTCACCAACAACGTACCAACATCAAGAAATAAAACCTTACCATTGCTTCATAAGCTGCCTGGGTGCCCTGTCATTATCAGCCAACTCTGGAGGTAACCACATCCTGAATTCTAATGCTATAAATGCATTGTGCATGTATTATTCACAACTTCAAGGTTATTTGATGGGAACTCCATTTTATTTAATGTTGCTAGGTGAAAAGTTCTACTATTGTGAGTAGAGGAGTGATTGGTAGATATCCTAACATTTCAGAAAGCTGTGGATTTTGGAAAAGTATTATAACCAAAATTTATACTTCCATTGATGTATAATATATATTAAAAGACATTTATGGAAACATAACTGGAAGAAAGCTACTCATCTTCCTTCTAGTCACCGTCCCAGATATTAGCACTGTATGTATTGAATTGGTTAAGAATTAGCACTAAAATATCAGACATGACTTTAACTATTGACTCTCTCTTGCTAGGAATTTGATTCTGAACAAATAAATCTCTCTAATTTTTAAAATCTCCCTTTATAATTGATATGATACTAGAATGTAATTCACAATGTTTTATATACATTAAAACATGTCAAAAATATTTGTCTCACATAATGGCACATAGTAAAATCTCAATAGATTGTAATTATTATCTATATCCTTTGGAATGTTTCATTTCTCAGAAGCCATTTTAAAAATATAATATAAAATGTGAGAAAGCTTTATTCACAAATCTCTCATAGTAATAACCTTTGTAACAAGAAAACAGTGGATGCATCAGATAGGTTTATTCAATATGAGAAAGAAAATCAACTAGACATATATAACATAAATGTGCAAAACATCTAATGAAAATATAGCTAAGCAAAATCATTTGAATGTAATATGTTCCTCCCTATGATATCGTAACATTGAGCAAGCAATGGAACATGAATCCTTTTCTAATTAGCACTGATAATCCTTCTGACTTTTAATTGTTTACTATTTTAAAAAATTATTTTAAAGTAAATAAGTCATTTATTTTTAAATGATTAGGACCATTGATCTTTTGGGCAAAAGCTGTAGGCAACTTGAATGAAATATGCAGTGTTAAGAATGTTCATTTCGTCATGGTCATGGTAAACAAGAATTAGGTTTTCAACTCTGTGCTATGTCAGGCTCATGGGTATGCAGAGGAGGTTCAGGAACTAATAAAGATGATTTAAGTGCAAATAATTTTTTTAGAAATCCTTGGAAGATCTTAAGAATTTTATCTACTGGATTATGTTTATTGATTTGCGAATGATGAACCAGCCTTGCATCCCAGGGATGAAGCCCACTTGATCATGGTGGATAAGCTTTTTAATGTGCTGCTGAATCCGATTTGCCAGTATTTTATTGAGGATTTTTGCATCGATGTCCAGCATATAAACAGAACCAAAGACAAGAACCACATGATTATCTCAATAGATGCAGAAAAGGCTTTTGACAAAATTCAACAGCCCTTCATGCTAAAAACGCTCAATAAATTCGGTATTGAGGGAACGTACCCCAAAATAATAAGAGCTATTTATGACAAACCCACAGCTAGTATCATACTGAATGGGCAAAAACTGGAAAAATTCCCTTTGAAAACCGGCACAAGACAGGGATGCCCTCTCTCACCACTCCTATTCAACATAGTGTTGGAAGTTCTGGCTAGGGCAATCAGGCAAGAGAAAGAAATCAAGGGTATTCAGTTAGGAAAAGAAGAAGTCAAATTGTCCCTGTTTGCAGATGACATGATTGTATATTTAGAAAACCCCATTGTCTCAGCCCAAAATCTCCTTAAGCTGATAAGCAACTTCAGCAAAGTCTCAGGATACAAAATTCGTGTGCAAAAATCACAAGCATTCTTATACACCAGTAACAGACACACAGAGAGCCAAATCATGAATGAACTTCCATTCACAATTGCTTCAAAGAGAATAAAATACCTAGGAATCCAACTTACAAGGGATGTAAAGGACCTCTTCAAGGAGAACTACAAACCACTGCTCAGTGAAATCAAAGAGGACACAAACAAATGGAAGAACATACCATGCTCATGGATAGGAAGAATCAATATCGTGAAAATGGCCATACTGCCCAAGGTTATTTATAGATTCAATGCCATCACCATCAAGCTACCAATGAGTTTCTTCACAGAATTGGAAAAAACTGCTTCAAAGTTCATATGGAACCAAAAAAGAGCCCGCATTGCCAAGACAATCCTAAGTCAAAAGGACAAAGCTGGAGGCATCACACTACCTGACTTCAAACTATACTACAAGGCTACAGTAACCAAAACAGCATGGTACTGGTACCAAAACAGAAATATAGACCAATGGAACAGAACAGAGTCCTCAGAAATAATACTACACATCTACAGCCATCTGATCTTTGAGAAACCTGAGAGAAACAAGAAATGGGGAAAGGATTCCCTATTTAATAAATGGTGCTGGGAAAATTGGCTAGCCATAAGTAGAAAGCTGAAACTGGATCATTTCCTTACTCCTTATACGAAGATTAATTCAAGATGGATTAGAGACTTAAATGTTAGACCTAATACCATAAAAACCCTAGAAGAAAACCTAGGTAATACCATTCAGGACATAGGCATGGGCAAGGACTTCATGTCTAAAACACCAAAAGCAACGGCAGCAAAAGCCAAAATTGACAAATGGGATCTCATTAAACTAAAGAGCTTCTGCACAGCAAAAGAAACTACCATCAGAGTGAACAGGCAATCTACAGAATGGGAGAAAATTTTTGCAATCTACTCATCTGACAAAGGGCTAACATCCAGAATCTACAAAGAACTCAAACAAATATACAAGAAAAAAACAAACAACCCCATCAAAAAGTGGGCAAAGGATATGAACAGACATTTCTCAAAAGAAGACATTCATACAGCCAACAGACACATGAAAAATGCTCATCATCACTGGCCATAAGAGAAATGCAAATCAAAACCACAATGAGATACCATCTCACACCAGTTAGAATGGCAATCATTAAAAAGTCAGGAAACAACAGGTGTTGGAGAGGATGTGGAGAAATAGGAACACTTTTACACTGTTGGTGGGATTGTAAACTAGTTCAACCATTATGGAAAACAGTATGGCAATTCCTCAAGGATCTAGAACTAGATGTACCATATGACCCAGCCATCCCACTACGGGGTATATACCCACAGGATTATAAATCATGCTGCTCTAAAGACACATGCACACGTATGTTTATTGCGGCACTATTCACAATAGCAAAGACTTGGAATCAACCCAAATGTCCATCTGTGACAGACTGGATTAAGAAAATGTGGCACATATACACCATGGAATACTATGCAGTCATAAAAAAGGATGAGTTTGCGTCCTTTGTAGGGACATGGATGCAGCTGGAAACCATCATTCTTAGCAAACTATCACAAGAAGAGAAAACCAAACACCGCATGTTCTCACTCATAGGTGGGAACTGAACAATGAGATCACTTGGACTCGGGAAGGGGAACATCACACACTGGGGCCTATCATGGGGAGGGGGGAGGGGGGAGGGATTGCATTGGGAGTTATACCTGATATAAATGATGACTTGATGGGTGCTGACGAGTTGATGGGTGCAGCACACCAACATGGCTCAAGTATACATATGTAACAAACCTGCACGTTATGCACATGTACCCTAGAACTTAATGTGTAATTAAAAAAAATTTAAAAAAAAAGAATTTTATCAACATTGCCTACTTTTGCTCATAGTTAGAAACAGTAATATATGTAAATAAGTGAAATTTAATGCCTATACACACAGACACATAATGCCTACACACACAGACACATACCAACACACACAAATGAATGACGTGGAATGCAAAGAAAGTTTAAATACAGTGTTTTTTTAGTTAAATAGCCATGCTAATATAGCATTGTAATAATTCCGTTATACTTTAAGTATATATTTGAATTACTTCTCGACATACTCAGTTTAAATAAATTAGCGATTCTATATCAAACTAGAAGTAGACACATCAAGGGAAAGAATAGAAGAAAGATTTTAGTTGTGATAAAGAAATGACTAAGAACATTTCAATTATTTATAAATAAGCATTGATTAGACCAATAGGCATACTTACCAAGATGCTTACATTTGGGGTCAGAGATTTTTATGTTGATTCCTAACTTTGTGCTCATTTTTATAAAATAACACAAAATTTGTAGTTGGCTTACATTTTTCTACTTGTGAAGGATTTAATTTTTTAATATTTTTCTTTATAAACCTCCACACTTTATTTAAAATTTCCTTTATAATCCTGACAATGCTGTTATCTAATAAAAAGTTTTTTCTGGGCTGGAGGTGGTGGCTCACACCTGTAATCCTAGCACTTTGGGAGGCTAAGCCAGGCAGATCACAAGGTCAGGAGATGTAGACCATCCGGCCAACATGGTGAAACCCATCTCTACTAAAAATACAAAAATCAGCTGGGTTTGGTGTCACGTGCTTGTAATCCCAGCTACTTAGGAGGCTGAGGCAAGAGAAGCTCTTGAACCAGGGAGCTGGAGGTTGCAGTGAGCCAAGAACAGGTCACTGCACTCCAGCCTGGCGACAAAGCAAGACTCCGTCTCAAAAACAAACAAACAAACAAAACAACAACAACAACAAAAAACGTTGTTTCTGTGTTATGAAGCTGGACTTTAAGATATATAATGAAAAATTCCTTAGTTGTACATATGGGTCAAGCACAAAATCTGAACGTTCACAATTAAAATAGGAGCAAACAATGATTTTTGTTTTTACCAGTGATTCATTCATTCTTCCAGCAGACATTAAACGGCCATGATACAAGGTCCTGGACTAGATGAGTTGATACAAGCTAAGGCAATCAAGCTTCCATCTTTGGCTGGCTAAGCCTTGGACTGTTTTTCTATAAGATACATAAAACCATTGCTTAGTGATTCAATGAGGCAGAGGCTAAATTACTGCCTATATGTATTAATGAAAGCCTGCCTTCACAGTTGACTGGAAAGCCATTTGCAGGTCAATCTATCTATTTTAGTTGTTTAAATGAACAACTTAGATACAATTCATTGCATAGCCACTGTGTGCTGTGACAAAAATAAGATTTAAAATTTCAAAGGTTGACTCAGAATGTGATGTGTCATCTTCTCAGGGAAATCCTTCTTTTCATATGAGTTTTGGTGCATTGTTACCAGTCAGGCTTTCTAGAATGCATAATTTTTTTCTCCCTTATTCAAAAATCCTTGGAACTAAAATAAAATATATTCTTAGAAAATTTATGTATATGAATGTTTAAGACAATGTTTGTAGTAAACACTTTTACTAAGATTTTTTTTATACTGATAACAACAACAAAAGAATATACCAGACCCTCACTTTTTTTTTTTTTTTTTGAGAGAGTTTTGCTCTTGTCGCCCAGGCTGGAGTGCAGTGGCACGATCTCCGCTCACTACAACCTCTGCCTCCCAGGTTCAAGCAATTCTCCTGCCTCAGCCTTCCGAGTAGCTGGGATTACAGGTGTCTACCACCACACCCTGCTAATTTTTGTATTCTCCACTTTGGTCAGGCTGGTCTCAAATTCCTGACCTCAGGTGTTCCACCTGCCTCGGCCTCTGAAAGTGCTGAGATTACAGGTGTTAGCCACTGCACCTGGGCACCAGACCACTTTTTAAAACAAAAAGAAGAAAATGGAGTTCTGTGTTAGTTTGATAAATGCATTTGCATATTTCAGAGATTTTTGTGTCATATTACTCATATGAATTATAATTAGAGGTGATATCTAGATTCTCTTCATTCTGTAATAATATATAGATTTAAAACATTGTCACATGTAAATAGGTACTTCAAGAAAATATGATTGGAAATGAAATAGAGAAATTTCGTCATAGGACAATCAGTTAATTTGGTTGACTATATAAGTTCATAGACTTTTTCAAAAATTATATTCTGTGTATCTAATCATTCAAAACATAAAAATATCAAAAACGAGCCAGGTGCGGTGGCTCACGCCTGTCATCCCAGCACTTTGGGAGGCCGAGGCATGCGGATTACAAGGTCAGGAGATCGAGATCATCCTGGCTAACACAGTGAAACCCCATCTCTACTAAAAATACAAAACATTAGCTGGGCATGATGGCACGTGCCTGTAGTCCCAGCTACTCTTCAGGCTGAGGTAGGAGAATTGCTTGAACCCAGGAAGCAGAGGTTGCAGTGAGCCAAGACTGTGCCACTGCACTCCTGCCAGGGTGACAGAGTGAGACTCTATCATAAAAACAACAACAACAACAAAAAACCCTGAAATGTCACAAAAATCAAATGATTAAAGTATTCCAGCTTATTAAAGGTTTAGAATCCTAAATATGAAAACACATGTCAAGATCCAAAATCTATCCTTATATAATTTTAGAGAAGGGACAATAATATTGTGTCAAATTTTTCAAGGAACCTCTTGTAATTATAAATACTAGAACAATTGGGGTACATCAAGTAGGAACTTTAATCCTATGTTTTAATTATTGTAAGTGTAGATATTTTAAGATTCCTATAGCAGTCAATTTTATGTAGATATTAGGAATTCCTGATATCTGTTTGTGCAAAACCTAATATGAAGCTAGAAATTTGAGAAAGAAAGCGACGGAAGTATTGCACATTTTTCCTATGATGCAGAACAACAGGAAATGTATTTTATGACGAGATGGAGTCAGGGACATAAAAAACACATGATCATCATTTTAAAAAGGGGAAGAGGTATTTGGCTCAAAAACCTTAAAATAAATCTACACTGGGGTCAAATCTGAAAAGCAAACCAATGAAAGAAAACCATGCTTGCAAATTGGAAAGTCACATTTGTATGTGTAAAATATATAGAGAGTGACTTCAAGTTGACACTTGAAAATGTAATAGAAACTTCTAATGTTCATCTATATCTTGTTCTCCTCTCCTTCCTGATATATGGAAGAATTTTCTCAGCCCTGTTCAAAGGTGGGAAGAATTACAATTAGTTCTAAGTAACGGTTCCTGTGTAGAAGTGAACTGCCTCCTACTTTATTCTTTGCTTGCCAGTATGATCAGAGAGACATACCAAGATAGGACATCTGTCATCTTGTGTCATTAACAGGCCACAATAAGCTGAATTAAGAAATGTATCATAAGAAATAAAATTAAAACTTTTATTTTAATCTACTAAGATTTTGGGGTTGCTTGTTAGTGCAGCAAACCCTAACCTGTGCTGGCTGATCCAGCAAACCAAACTGTGTAGAGTACTATTAATTCTAAAGTGGCAATGTAAGTACTTTTAAGAAAGAAGGAAAAATATTCTTATTCTTCAGAAATATTCTGCTGTAATTTAGATTGACTGAAAGTAGGGAAATGTTAATATATATTTAAATACCTAATAGCAAAACCAAATACAGATATTGATGAATTACTCCTAAATTCATAATTTAGTGTTAAATATTTCTTTAGCATTGGTAAGACTATAATATTACTTCCACTTCTTCCTGCTGTTTAATAGCATTGACATTTATAAATAAATAATTAGGATGGATTCTTCTGAATTAGATAGAACTGTCAAGCATATACTTACTGGCCTCTGGAGAGCACGATGTTAAGAATTGTCTCAGAAGTAGCATTACTAATTATAAAAGAAATAATAACTGTAGAAATTAATGCAGATACTCTAGATTACATATTATCACTAAAGCTCATAGAATAGAAAACACTACAGAATCACTCATTTTCAAATATATTGCACAAAGATTTTGCTAAAGTTTTATTTCTAAACTGTTGAATTTATTGATGTGCATGCATTTTTACACAAAGACACAGAATACTGTGCTAATGTGGGGAATACATTCCACATATTTCAAAGATTTTGAATTTAAGCAAGAATGTTTATTGAAATATAAATATTATTTTCTATTTGGGTTGAAACGTGAAATAATAATCTGTAAAACAAACAAAATCCAAGAGAATTGACTCAACATGAATTTTCCCTTATTTAATACCATTCATATTTTAAGTCCTCGCTGTTGGTTATTTTCCAACAGTCCACTAGTATCCTAGATAAGATTTGCAAATGGGTTTTATAATTTAGGTCCATGTTTCAGAAATGGACTATTTAATGGAGAAATGAAGTGTCTGAGGTTGCTACATGAATAATGTCCTCCAGATTGCTGAAAGTTAAAAGTTTTGGTTTAGAGGGAGACTGGTATTCAGAAGAAGGCATTCTTTTTCTGTTTGAATACTATTTAAATTGTATAGCTTCATTCCAATGGAAAGATTACCCAGAAAACATATAGATTTTTTTATTCTTCCTCTTTCATATACCACAGAAATTCCATTAGTCTGTTGGTACTTTTGTTCATTCCTTTATCTATTCTTCAACAAACAAGTATCACCTGAGTGTGTACTACATGACAAATGATACACCAGGTACAAGTGATACAGAAAATAAAATGCAGCTCTTGTCCTAAAGAAACTCACTCTTTGGAGATTCTGGATATCAAATAGTACAGGGCTTCTGCAGTAACAGGGACATCCTTTGGTCAAACCCCTCTTTGTTTAATCAGTTACTAGTTACGTGACTTTGGGGGAAGAATTTCTCATCAATTACCTGTAGATTACTTTATAGTCTGTTGTTTAGATTAAATTAGATAATGATATAGTTATCAAAATTATCACTCACTTAAATTTGATATATGGTAATTATGATAGGTGTATTTTTAAAAGTAGAATTGTTACAAAAGAAGAGCTGATGAAAAGCAATTATTTAGCCTGACACTTGGGGAAGGGCTTGGCTAGGCATGTACATAAACCAACAGTTGGGTCAAAGTTTGAAACACATGGAGAATTCAGTAAATATTTACTGAGAGTTGCTGTGTGATGGGCAGCATGCCCATCTTTGGTGATATACACAAAAGTCTATTTCTGTCTTTAAAGGAGCTTAGAATCTGAGTAGGTGAAATAATAAGAAAGTAATAAATATTTCATGTTATGGCTATTCTAATAGAAGTTTATGAAGATAGTGGTGAGAAGTGAAGTCAGCTAGACTTCCTGGGTCAAGTGGGGACTTGGAGAACTTTCCTGTCTTATAAGAGGATTGTAAAATGCACCAATCAGCACTCTGTAAAAATGCACCAATCAGTGTTCTGTAGTTAGCAAGAGAATTGTAAAATGCACCAATTAGTGCTCTGTAAAATGCACCAATCAGCAGGATCCTAAAAGTAGCCAATTATAGGGAGGACTGATAAAAGGGCACTCTGATAGGACAAAAACAGAATATAAGAGGGGAACAAATAAGTGAATAAAAACTGGCCACCTCAGCCAGCAGTGGCAACCCCCTTGGGTCCCCTTCTATGCTGGGGAATAAACCTTGCTCTTCACAATAAACCTTGCTACTACTCATTCTTTGGGTCCATGCCATCTTTAAAACTGTAACATTCACTGCAAAGGTCTGCGGCTTCATTCTTGAAGTCAGTGAGACCACGAACCCACCAGCAGGAACCAACTCAGGACACAGTAGCATATAGAAAAAATAACTAAAATCTACCAGGCCACCAGTGTCAGGAGGACCAACGGAAAGGCTATTGCAGTAATTCAGGTTAGATTATGATGGCTTGAAACATAATAATGGTAGCACCCATGGAGATAAGGGAGAGAAACAAGATATATTCAGGGGTAGGACAGGAGACACACTGCATGTAAGGGTGGAAGATGGATTCCACGGTTAGTCATAGGGCCCTGGTTGGGGGAACTGTAAATCAATACTCAAAAACAAGAGAGCTAAACGGAATAATCAAATATTTTGAATAGCTTAGATGCTGAAATCACTTAGTGCCATATCCACCTCTGATCTCTCCTTTTTTCATCATTCCAGCTTATTCTGGTTTGGTTTCACTTTGGAATACCTGTATATATGAGTGGTTTTCACCTCAATGCCTACATTACCCTTGGTTTGAGGTAAATATAGAAATATGTGTGGTCTGAGGACTATAGTCCCCGTGAGGAATAATGATATTAGGTGATTTAAATATTTGGTCCTGAACTTTTCTTTGGGATCTGTAAAATATTTCCTTATTATGGATATCAACATTTGAAGTAAAACAAAATATCAGAATTACATGTGAAAGTGGTGTTACACACACATGAAAAACTACTGGAAAGAGCTCAAAGTGCCTTGGGAGTTGAAGGGTAGAGTACTAGAGATCTGAGATGCCTTTTTCTCAGCAATCTGGAAAGTGACCTCAAGAGAATGATCTCCTCTTGAGGTTTGGATGACTCTGTCTACCCTAAGAGTTACCTTTGTTGCAGCTAAATGGCCACTTTATATGGTGATTACTTTTTTCATGTGGAAAGGTTATCCCACTCAAAGACGAATGGGCAATTACATTTCTTCCCAACTGGAAGTGCATAAGCTCAGTGTGAACAGCTGTTGGAACAAATGTGGGTGAAAATTTTGTTCTATAGAAAACAACCTTGATGAACATACATGGTCACATTGCTTTCAGGGCTAATGCCCATCTGTTGGACTGGCTGAGTGCCTGGTCACTTGTTGGTCAGACTTTAGGAGGCACAGTGTCTCAGTCAACAAGTTTCAGTTCCTTTCCCGCGACAGCACTGCCCTCTGGATGTTGTATGCTCCTTTACCACAGATAAGCTGCAAATGGAGGTTACATGAGATTTAATTCCCTCTTCTCACAAGCTCATCCAACAAAAAAAGAAATCAAAATTTTATAGAAGTTGTCTTTCAAAGGCCAGAGTATCTTAAGTCTGTTGTTGGTTTGTGTTTTTTTTTCTGTTTATTCTATTTTCTCTGGAGATGAGACAAGGTCAGCATAGCTTGCTGTGATCATATATATTAATCATTGCATGTTGATGTCTTACTTGGTTTTCATAAAGAATAGTTTCATTTCAGTTTCCCCCTTTTTACAAAGAAAGTCAAGAAAAATATAGTATAATAATATGACAATTTTTTCCTGATTTTAATTTCATTTATATTTTTAATCGACTTTTTCTTTCATTTTTCTTTTATCTTTAGCCCTTTTTTGACTCACTGATTTACTTTTTCGTAATATTATTCCAGTTTACTTTTTCTCATCCATGATAATGGATTCAGTCATTCTTTGTAGGTCCCTGATCTTTTTCGGTTTGCCCTCAAGTCTGAAATCTCTCCAGTGTGTTCCTCTAATTATTTTCTTCTCTCTTAATTCATAATTCCAGTTTGCCCTGTCCCTGATCTCTGTTCATCTTCCAGAAGTTTAAATTCTTCACATTCTTGGTCCTCTTGAGACTGGTCTCCTCACTTTCTACTAAGTAGGAAAGGAACTATGGTTTATTGTCCTCTAATTATTTTCTTTTGCTTTTCTGATGAGCAGGTTTCCCTTGACACTAGGACAGCAGGGAGAAAGGGAATGAAAGGGAGTATAACTCTAAGCAGGGACATTTCTTTGTGGGACATAAAAACACATTAATGTCCCTTTTGTAAACCTGTGTAGTGGAGAGGCCGTTCTTTGCAAATCACTGTCATCTGAGGATTCTGAACAATCACAAGACCCTCAGACCAGAGAAGCTCAGGTTTAAGAGATTTGTAACAGGCAAGACGAGACGTTTTGGTTTTTTTTGTTGTTTATTTTAATAGTTTGTGAGGAACCGGTGGCTATTGATTACATGGAGAATTCTATAGTGGTAGTTTCTGAGATTTTGGTGTACCTATCAACCGAGTAGTGTACACTGGATCCAGTATATAGTCGTTTATCCCTCACCCTTCTTACACCCTTCCCCCGAGTCCCTAAAGTCCCTTATATCATTCTTATGCCTTTGCATCTGATATGATTTGGCTGTGTCACCACCCAAATCTCATCTTGAATTGTAGTTTCCATAACACTGGACACAGTGTATAGTCCTTTATCCCTCACCCTCCTCACACGCTTCCCCACGAGCCTGTAAAGTCCCTTATATCATTCTTTTGCCTTCGCATCTGATATGGTTTGGCTGTGTTGCCACTCAAATCTCATCTTGAATTGTAGTTTCCATAATTCCCATGTTTTGCTGGAGGGACCTGGTGGGAGGTAATTGATTCATGGAGGTAGTTATCCCCATGCTGTTCGCCTGATAGTGAGTGAGTCTCATGAGATCTGATGGTTTTATAAGGGACTTTTTCCCCTTTGCTCGGCACTTCTCTCTCTTGCTACCTTGTGAAGAAGGATGCATTTGCTTCCCCTTCCACCACGATTGTAAGTTTCCTGAGGCCTCCCCAGCCATGCGGAACTGTGAGTCAATTACACCTCTTTTCTTTATAAATTATCCAGTCTCGGGTATTCTTCATAGCAACATGAGAATGGACTAGTACAGCATCCTCATAGCTTAGCTCCCACTTATAAGTGAGAATATATGATATCTGGTTTTCCATTCCTGAGTTACTTCACTTAGAGCAATGATCTCCCACTCCATCCAGGTTGCTGTGAATGCCATTATGTCATTCCTTTTGATGGCTGAGCAGTATTCTGTGATATATATATGTGTATATATATGTGTGTGTGTGTGTGTGTGTGTGTGTATAATTTTCTTTATCCATTCATTGGTTGATGGACATTTAGGCTAGTTCCATATTTTTTACAGTTGTGAATTATGTCTTTTTTATATAATGACTTCTTTTCCTCTGGGCAGATGCCCAGTATTGGGATTGCTGAATCAAATGTTAGTTCTACCTTTAGTTCTTTAAGGAATTTCCATGCTGTTTTTCATTCTGGTTGTATTAGTTTACATTCCCACCCACGATATAAAAGTGTTCCCTTTGCACCGCATCCATGCCAACATCTATTTTTTTTTATTTTTTAATTATGACCATTCTTGCAGGAGTAAAGTGGTATCTCATTTTGGTTTTAATTTTTATTTCCCTAATAATTAGTGATGTTGAGTATTTTTCATATGTTTCTTGGCCAGTTGTTTATCTGCTTTTGCGAATTATTTATTCATATTCTTTGCCCACTTTCTGATGGAATTATTTGTATTTTTTTCTTGCTGATTTGTTTGAGTTAATTGTAGATTTTGAATATTTGTCCTTTGTCAGATGCACTGTTTGTGAATATTTTTTCACTTTCTGTGGGTGTGGCTATAGGATGACCTCTCTTACTGTCTTTCTTCCCTTCTCTGTGAATGTGAGTCTTTATCTTCTAGCTCCAGAGTGACAAGATCAAGAGAGAGTGAGAGTTCTGGGGACAGTGAATGAAAATGTGGAACAAAGTATATCACCTCCCTACCTAGCATTGGCTCCAAAGAAGTTTATGGAGAATGTGTGATTGTTTATTTGCTTGTTGTGTTGTTTTCTAGTCAAAAATAAGTAGAAAATACACTGAATATATTGTATTTATTCTTTTAATAAATATTGTTTAAGTGGATGTACTTGGGACAAGTAGTGTTCTAGCAACCGAGAAAGGAGGAACAAAATGTTAGAGTGTATGTGCCAGAAGATATGATTATAGTTATAACCTTGTTTAACCACTGTATTAGGTTTAATAAGTTCATTAATCCCCCAGTATTTTAAATGTTGTTATATTCTGAAATAATTAAGCCCTACTAAAAATAAAAATAAAAATACTTAATACGTTTGAAGACTACCTATTGCCTGGGCTCTGTGTTAAATGGTTTACAAAATATCAGTTAATACTCAAAATGACACAGCGAGGTAGATTGCTCTTTAAAATGCCATTTTGAAAGAAACTGCGGCTCAGGAAAGTGAAGCGGCTTACCCAAAGCTAGGAAGTGACAGTGCTGGGTTTGAGAAATCAGTCTTGTCATTGCAGCCACATAAACTCTATACTTTTGCCTTGGTAATATAAGGAGATTGTTTACCTAGTTGTGGTCACTCTGGGTACAGAAAACTCTTAGTTTGTGCAAATGTGAATATTAAGTTTCAATTTAAATCATTGTCATTTTAATGTAAAATGATTCCTTGATGATTATACTTTGCACAATGTTGACTGCCTTAATCCTTAACTTGGGAATCACTGTAGAGATTTATATTGCAAGTGCTCTGTCTGAAAAAAGCATGGTACATTATCTCTCCCATCAGCATTCTGTGTGTTGTGGCAAAGTCAGGAGCATTTTAAATATATTTTAGTGAGAATAATTTCTTCAAGAAGACCTGAACTGAGAGCTCAGTTTCTACTTGACAGAAAGCTGAACCCTATGATAATTCTTGTAAAATTGCATTAAGTGCTATAGTCTAAGATATTCTATCTTTTTTTTCCAGAATATTCTTCTTGACTTAGTGTCTTCTTCTCAGTTCCCATTGACATTGCCCTATATCTAGTCTAATGAACTATGGATTTTGTCTTGCTTCAAAGCAACCAGTAGCTATATGTTACCAAAAGAAAAGTCTGTTTAAAATCCCCAAGATTTCTCTTTACAGTAGAATTTAAGACAGGTTAAACACTCAAATTTGAAGTTATGTATTAACATTTTGCCATTTGGTATAGTTTTAGGTTTGTTTAATTGACAATGAACATACCAATGAGAACAAAACATAAAGAATTCAGGTTGCATCATTCTTTTGGTCCACATTTTTCCATTTGTGAAAACACTTAAAGGAGTGAACTTTGCGGTATTCATTCTGTTCCCAAACATCATCTAGCCCATCTTGAAATTTATTTTAATTTAATTCAGTGATTTTCAATTTACTTTCACCAAATCATGATGTCTTGAATGCTCCGAGATATATTCTACTTATTTTGTTATCATCACATATACTCAAATGGAAATAAATACTGTGAAGGGAGAATCATAGTGAGGAGGGTTGGTTATGGTTGGAATCACTGAATATGATGAGAGGACTATCGTGCAGAGTATAAGTTTGGGCACTTTGATCTATAAGGCCCAATCTGCATATAACATTTCAGTGATTCTTTGTCCATACATAAATCGTATTATTTTTGTATCAACTATTTTGTAGAGTATGGTAAAAAATATATATATAGTTATTCAGTTGTGTAAATTTATGTAAAAACCCACACTTTCATATTTTTTGAAGTTGGTGTCAGAGAACCCAGCCCAAATAATTTTACAAATTGAGAACAATAACATCTTACCTGAAAGAAACAATGCATTGCAACTCTCTTTACGTAAACTGCACTGAAATTTAATACAAAACAACATCCTTCTCTCTACTATGAAGATCTCAAAAGAATTGTTGGATATAATAATTATATTTTTGGTAAAGGAAGGAAACATAAAATTTTTCTTTAATATAATTATATATACCTCCTTTAATTATGCATATATTTATTATGAGCAATATATATGTACAATGGATCATATATTTGCATATATAATATATGTGCAATAAATCTGAAATTATGTTTTTTATAATAGATTTCTTAATGTTGTGAATTCATTGGTTCTTGGTAGATTCTAAAAATTAGAATTTTAAAAGTTATTTTTGTAATACTTATATGTGTAATATAAAATTTAATATATGATCATTTATTATCTTCACAGAGACATAATATTTTAAATTGTACCACTAAAATAAAGCCTTCAAAATAATATCTTTTCACTTTATGATTCCCACCTCTTTAAACCTAAAATGTTTATATAGTGTTTTCTGTGCATTTGATGAATCAGAGGAAGAAGTTAGTTGCTGTGCTGGGACATGCACCAAACATCATATAACTATCACCATATTTTCAAGCAATAAGAATGTTGGACAGTAGTTTGTACAAAAACAACCACAAAACAAAATTAGTTTGAGAGAAGGGGTCACTTTGAGAATGTGATGTCATTGAAACGCCCATCTGAAAAGGGTGAATCACGGTTTATATTGTTGTTACATAGGTGACAAGGGTGAAGGTTGACAATGTGAAGATGAGAATTAAGATCAAGGCAAGACGTAACATTTATTTGAAATGTAAAATTAGAAGCTGTCCAAACTGATAGGTAAATCAACATGAAAACTTTCTTCCTGTGAATATAAAAGTTAGATCAAGAAACTTTTATGAGAGGAAATGCCAATGGTTTTTCCAGATAGTAAAACTCTCTGTTAAATTTCACCTCATTTAGTTTAGCCTAATTACGAAATTTAGGGATGCACGGTATGCTCCCATTCTGAATTTCTTCTGAAAACACAAATTTATGAAAGTGTTTAAAAAAATGTTCAACCTCGGCCGGGCGCGGTGGCTCAAGCCTGTAATCCCAGCACTTTGGGAGGCCGAGACGGGCGGATCACGAGGTCAGGAGATCGAGACCATCCTGGCGAACACTGTGAAACCCCGTCTCTACTAAAAAATACAAAAAACTAGCCGGGCGAGGTGGCGGGCGTCTGTAGTCCCAGCTACTCGGGAGGCTGAGGCAGGAGAATGGCGTGAACCCGGGAGTCGGAGCTTGCAGTGAGCTGAGATCCGGCCACTGCACTCCAGCCCCGGCGACAGAGCAAGACTCCGTCTCAAAAAAAAAAAAAAAAAAAAAATGTTCAACCTCAATGAGAACACTTGGACACAGGGCGGGGAACATCACACACCGGGGCCTGTCGTGGGGTGGGGGGATGGTTGAGGGATAGCATTAGGAGAAATAACTAATGCAAATGATGAGATAATGGGTGCTGCAAACCAACACGGCACATGCATACATACATAAAAAAGCTGCATGTTGTGCACATGTACCCTAGAACTTAAAGTGTAATAATAAAAAAAAGTTCAACCTACACTAAACCAGCTCACAGCCTTATGAGACAGTAAACCAAATATTTTTCAACTTTCTTAGATTATTTTTACATGACTAAGGCTTAGTTTCTGAGAATATCTATCTATCTACTTCTAAATCATCTCTTATATCTGAGGTTTCTAAACAAAGTACATTTTTAAAAAAACACTAAAATAATTTTCTTGTTTAAACAAAGAAAGATATGATTTTTTGTTATACTATCACCTTTAATGTCTAAAATCTAACCTTTCTATTTCTGCTGTGTATTGGCTGCTGACAGTATTAGCTTCATTTTTATTTTATCTTAAAATTTTTTTTTCAACTTTTATTCTGGAGTCAGGGGGTACATATGGAGGTATGTTATGTGGGTAAATTGGGTATCACTGAGATTTGGCGTATAAATGATTTCATCTCCCAGGTACTAAGCATGGTACACAATAGGTGGTTTTTCAACCCTAGGTCCTCTCCACCCTCTCTCCTCTACTAGTCCCCAGTGTCCATTGTTCCCATCTTTATGTCTATGTGTACTAAATGTTTAGCTCATACTTATAACTGATAATGTGTAGTATTTGATTTTCTGTTCCTGTGTTAATTCACTTAGGATAATAGTCTCCAGTTATATGCATGTTGCTGCAAAGGGCATGATTTTATTTGTTTTTATGGCTGTGTAGTAGTTTATAGTATATATTTGCCACATTTTCTTTATCTAGTCTACCACTGTTGGGCATCTGGGTTGATTCCATGTTTTGCTACTGTGAATAGTGTTGCGATGAACATATGCATGTATGTGTCTTTTAGGTAGAATGATTTCCTTTGGGAACTACTACAATATTCAGTAATGAGATTGCAGGGTGGAATTGAAGTTCTAAGTTCTTTGAAAAAGCTCCAAACTGCTTTCCACAGTAGCTGAACTAATTTACATTCCCACCAACAGTGCATAAATGTTCCCTTTTCTCCACAACCTCACCAATATCTGTTTATTTTTTGTCTTATTAAGAATATGGTATCCATTCTGAATAGGGTAAGATGATATCTTTTTTTTGGTTTTAATTTGCATTTCTCTAATGATTTGTAATGTTAAGTTTATATATATATATATTTGTTGGTTGCATGTGTGTCTTCTTTAGAGAAGTGTCTGTTCATGTCCTTTGCCCATTTCTTAAGTGGGTTTTTCTCCTTGTTTTCTTTGTTGATTTAAGGTTCTTATAGATTCTGGATATTAGAACTGTGTTAGATACATAATTTGTGAATATTTTCTCTCAATCTGTAGGTTGTCTGTTTACTCTGTTGATAGTTTCTTTTGCTGTGCAGAAGCTCTTTAGTTTAATTAGGTCACATTTGTCAGTTTTTATTTTTGTTGTAATTGCTTTTGGGAATTTAGTCATAAACTTTTTGCCAAGGCCAATGTCCAGAATGATATTTCCTAGGTTATCTTCTACGATTCTTATAGTTTGAGGTATTACATTTAAGTCTTCAATCCATCTTGAATTAATTTTTGTATATGATGAGATAAGCCCAGTTTCATTCTTCTGCATATGACTAGCCAGTTGTCCTTGCACCATTTATTGAATAGGGAGTCTTTGTCCTATTTGTTATTATCAACTTCATCAAATATCAGATACTTACAGGTGTTGGACTTTATTTCTGGATCCTCTATCTTGTTTCATTGGTGTACGTGTCTGTTTCTATACCAGTACCACGCTGCTCTGGTTACTGTAGGCTTGTAGTATAGTTTGAAGTCAGGTAGTGTGATGCCCCTGGCTTTGTACCTTTTGCTTAGGATTGTTTTAGCTATTTGGGCTTTTTTTTCATTTCATATGAATTTTATAATAGTTTTTTCTAATTCTCCCCATGAAAATTAACATTGAAGTTGGATGGGAAAACATCTAATCTGTAAATTGCTTTGGGAAGTGTGGCCATTTTAACAATATCAATTCTTCCAATCCATGAGCATCGAATGTTGTTCCATTTGTTTGTATCATCTATGTTTCTTTCAGCTATGACAAACCCACAGTCAATATTATACTGAATGAGCAAAAGCTGGAAGCATTCCCCTTAAGAACTGGAATGAGACAAGGATGCCGACAATCACCGCTCCTATTCAACATGGTTCTGGAAGTCCTAGCCAAAGCAATCAGGAAAGAGAAAGAAGTAAAAGTCATCCAAACAGGAAAAGAAGAAGTCAGATTATTTCTCTTAAAACTGATAATATGATTCTACATCTAAAAAACCCTACAGACTCCACCACAAGGCTGCTGGAGCTGATAAATGATTTTGGTAAAGTGTCAAGATTCAAAATCAATGTACAAAAATCAGTAGCATTTTATATACCAATACTATTCAAGCTGAGAGCCAAACCAAGAATGCAACCTTTTAAAATAGCCATACTAAAAAAAAAAAAAAAAAAAAAAAAAAAAAAAAAAACCTTGGAATACATCTAATCAAAAAAGTGAAATATCTCTAAAAGGAAAACTACAAAACACTGCTAAAGTAATTTTCTATTAAAAAATAGGTAGATTGTTAAGATATTGGATGTTTAACACCTCTACTTCCAAGAAACTCAAAGCAAAAAATAATCATTCAGAAAAAATCTTCTAATATCTCCATGAGGAAATAAGATACATAACCTATGCATAAGCTCAATAAGTTAAAGGTTAGTTTTAAAATACATCAAAATCTGTATTAATACTGTAGCGATGCTTCACTTAGCTACTAATTTATTTGTTCATTTGTTTTAAATGTGTGATAGAAAAGTTTTGGGATGTCTCTGGAATTTTGATTGTATTTTTCTATGCCAAAAAGTCAACTTGCAGGGCATTAATGAATAGCTCATACATGAGTCTTAATTGTTATAATAAAAACATCTTTCTTCCTTTTAGGTTTTATCCAAGGTCTTGTTTGTTTTATGTTTATAAGCAAAAACAGATTGGTAGAGGTCAGTTTCCCTGCCAACCTTAAAGATAGATGCAAATTGCTTGAGGAGCATTATTTTAAGCCAAGCTTGGCTTGTTTAATCAAGTTCATAGTAAAGAGATGGTAACTAGCTGGAAAACAGCCTACACATGAGTCAAATTAAATTATTCATGTTGTCCCTTCCACACTGCTTTTCTAATTAGAGTAGCAGCATGACACTGAGGAAAACGCATGAGATTTGCATTTAGAAATGTCCGCCCTTGAAAGTATGCAAATAAGCCTTTATGAGTCTCAATGATTTCAACTGTAAAATGGGGATATGTGTACCTTTTTTGTGGTTTATTTTAAATGGATGAAATGAGATAATGTACGTATAGTGCTTGGCATTAAATATGCTTGAAAATTAGTAGTGAACATTATTACATTTTAATCTAGACCATTCAAGATAAAACAAAAGTTGCTTTATTATTGTATATCGCTGCTTGTCTTTATAATCCTGGTGGTTAAGCATCTTCATAAAATACTAATTGTCTCTAAAATGTAAGCCATAAAATTTGGATTTATTTTATGTAGGATTCTTTAAGGTGGTCAAGCATGAAAGTGAAACGTTCTTTGATGGCCCTTTCCCATTTAATTCTTCAGATGTAGAAAACCAAAAAGATTCACAACTCTATTATATTAATGATCATAGTTTCAAAATGTCCTAGAACCACAATAAATCACCTATGATGTCCACAATCATTTTGTGACTCATTGTTCATAAGCAAAGGACTTCCCTGACATTTATATACTCTGTTAAACCCCCCATATCTGTGCAAAAAAAGAAAGAAAGAAAGAAAGAAAGGCACTCACAGGCATGTCTTAAACTAATCAGAGCAAGGCCATTCAAGCTTATTGCCCAAAGCCTGTCAGAAGACTCAGCACAGGCTGTTATTCAATTATGGAGAAACTAGCCTATTACTGTGCATTAATTAAGTGTAAAATTATGAACTGTGTCTCTCCATATATCTTGACACTGCAAAGTGATGTTAGTGGGATAGTTATTTTTATATTCTTTAATAACTTAATATACATAAGGGTGGCATAAATGTCTCTTGACTATCTTTTATTCTGATAGACAACAGCATGTAATTATACTCAGCAGCTGATGAACTACAGTCGCCTGACTCTTGAACCTGATCGGGCTTGCACTGTGAGCATCCACAAAGGGAAATGTACCTCAGATTCCAGGAAGGCTGGGGAGTCCATAACCTGCTTCAAGGTCTTTTTTTAAGAGAGAGGAGAGGAGGCTGTGCATCAGAGGCATTGGAAGGAGGCGGAATCACATTCCTGTGAGACAGTTTTAGAATGTTAGCCTTGCAGTTCTTAAAATCATGTGGTACTTCACATTATGAAAATACAAATAACCCTGAGAGGGCTAACACCTTAATCCATGATCAGACCACAAAAGGAGGCAGCATCTAAGCAGCAGGCTGAGCAGAAATGTGCATTGGCAGAAAAGGAAGAGTAGGGCAAAATTGTTCCTACTTAACTTCTCAAGTTTGTCTCAGGTGAATTCTGACCCAACTCTACCCCTATAAAACAATAAAAAGGGAAAGATTCTGGTTGACAGATGATGACTGTATGGCCTCCCTCCCTGACCTCCACCCCAGGACACTTAAGGTGATTGAAAATAATGCTAACATTTTGCTATTATCAGAACAATGATTAGATTGTAAATATATCTTGCATCATTGGAAAATATTACAGCCACTAACACATTAGTATATTATCCGAGCAAAGCTTGATTAGAATTCTATCCTGCTAAAGTGCTTGGGATAAATCCTCACCATTTGATGATGACATCGTACCTCTTACAGCTGGTCTCTAGAAAACTAAGAAACATTTTAAACTAAAAATAATGGAGTTCACCTCCATCAGATAATGGCAAGTTAAAATTAAAAGTTAACGTCAGAGTATAAATATGTGACTATTAATATTATTGAAACATGAGACAAATGCCAGTTTAAGGCATAGAATATAGTGGTGATGATGACAAAGGGCTGCTCCTTACCGCAGAAGGATGGAAGTCATGCCTGGAGAAGTTGTCTGAGGTTATGGAGTGAAACTGAAGAGGTTTTCATACGCAACATGTTTCCCTGCAATAAGGAGAGAATTTCTATTGCTATAAAACAGTTTAGCCACACTTTATAAAATAGAATCTGGGTCTTCAGTTAGCATCATGGTCATAATAGAACTTCTAAATTATTAACTCAATTTACAGGCATTTTGGAATATTCGTATACGTAAGGGAAACCTTGAAAATTTCCCTTAATGATGTCTCTGAGATGTTCAGGGAAAGGAGGAAGCTGAGTTAGTGTAAGGCTATCTGGACAAACCCACCGCCCAATTAGGAACTGCTAAACTTTAGTGTCTACTAAATAAAGCACTGGTTTCCAAATAACTGGGCTTTTAGCAGGTAAAAGCCCAGTTACCTGCTAAGAATCTTGTAAAAAGCTTGTTAATAAAAAATTCTTATTTATCAGGTTAAATGAGAAACCCGGTAATTTATTTCTTTGGAAAGTTTTCAGGAGATTCTAATACACTCAGAAATTGGAACTACGAACCTGGTCTTTTTAGAAATGACAGGACAGATGGCAGATTTAGTGGCAGTTGAGTCTTCACAGTTCTCTGGTTGCTTTGGCGGACTTATGACAAGTGACCCTTGTTATCCTTTAAAACTATATATCTGGGGTTGGGTGCGGTGGCTCATGCTTGTAATCTCAGCACTTTGGGAGACCAAGGCAGGTGAATCACGAGGTCAGGACATCGAGACCATCCCGGCCAACATGGTGAAACCTCATCTCTACTAAAATACAAAAAATTAGCTGGGCATGGTGGTGGGTACCTGTAATCCCAGCCACTTGGGAGGCTGAGGCAGGGGAATTGCTTGAACCCGGGAGGCAGAGGTTGCAGTGAGCCGAGATCGTGTCACTGTACTCCAACTTGGTGGCAGAGCAAGACTCCATCTCAAAAATAAATAAATAAACAAAACAAAACAAAACCATGTATTGGAATGTAGAAGTGACTCCAGAAGCATCAGTTTGAAGACTGCCGAAAATCTGGGCCTGTGGCTCATCCTATAGAAACAGCAGAGAACATCTACCTGATACTGTGTCTTCTATCTCCTGGTACCGGAAGAAATAGGAAACTCAATTCCAAGGTTGCTTGCTTTTTGTAGTTTGTTCACATGTTTGAAGGCGCTCTGCTCATTTTTATGGTTGCATAATATGAATTGCCTATAAAAAGAAAGAAAAGAAATAGAAAGGAAGAGATTTATTTCGAAAGGTGCTCCAGGGTTGAGTTATAGTAGAATAATAATTACGAATAAAAGAAGAGCTTAGAACTCTCTGTTCTTTATCATACAATGTGATACGTTCACGAAGGCCTTTCTTTTCCGTGCATTTTAAGTGTGACTGAAGAAACTTGTATGTAAGACATCCACCCTGTGAGTTTTCCTGAGGCTGATGACTCTTAAATAGCCAATCCGATTTTAAAAGCACCCAGGTACCATTAAACTATGTGTTTTCGTCCATAGAATTGTTCAAACTAGATTTTCTTCATACTTTCTTTCAAAGATTTGAGTTTTATTACATAATACAAAATGGCTTATTTAGAAACATTCTACAGGACTAACATCAATGTGGCTAGGGTGAAATGGCTGAGTAGAAGTTATAGATTAAGAGTAATAAATAAAATAATTAAAGAAGAACACACTATTTGCGATAAGAAAACGTTGTGTCTTCCAGCATCTTCAATGGAGGGGGAAAAAAGGTGAGAGGTTAAAAAGAGTGAGAAATAGTGTGGTGAATGGAAATAACAGATTCTCCCAAGTCTGATAATGATTGAATTTGAGTAAATAAGTCAAAGAATGGGCTAGGTTATGTGATGATAATGAAAAACTTTACGTCGTAATGGCTTAAAACAATGATTGATTTCTCTCTCATATCATGTGAGCAATCTGGCTGAGGCTTCCCTTAGCACTGTCCTCTCTCAGGACAATAGAACTTTTATTCTATGGAGTAGTTCTTGTTAATCATGGCAGAGAAAAAAAGAGGGTGTGGAAAATCTTGTAAAGATTTCAATCCAGAAAAGATAGAATTCCGCTTATATTTCACTGGTCAAAGCAACTTCAATCTGACCCATGTGCCTCAAATGGAGAAAAAGGGAATATTTGATTAACAGCACTAATGACTATACCACTCTGCACTTTTGGTCCCTCCCTCTCCCTCCAACAGCAACAAAACATATACTAGCTTTGATGCCCGTGATCTCCAAGTGATGCCAAATACTGTTCATCCAGACACGCTCCCTCTTGGTCTGCAGATCTGTGTACAGACAAGTTATCGCCCACCTTCAACCCCAGCATGCAATGGCAGAGCAGGGACAGACAAGTATCACTATCGGAAAAATGGGAAACACTGAGAAGTTGCTGGTCTGTAGATATTCTAAAATCATGCTAGACAATTGTCATGAGGTGCCCTTATTCTGGGAAAGTGGAGAATGTTGATTGTTTAGACAGTAACTCACATTCCTAGAAGAGCCCCCCTCCTAACTTTTTCCCATGGCCCTTGGCTACTCTTATCAGCTGTTTATTCCTCCCTCTTTTTTATTATTCTTCTTGGCCATATATGAATTGGAAATGAAACTGTGATGCTATGTTGGCACTGGAGGTTCAGTGGCTTTCTCAGCCTATTCCCGGCCTGCCAGAAACTTAGGGACTGAGGGTTATTTTGGTTCTTGAATAGGATTTTTGTTTTTATTTTTTATTTTTTTTTTTGGCTCACGCTCATGACTCCTTCAATAGTAATCTCTCTTAAAACCTTAGCAGCTTCTAAAATGTTTGACTTAGTCAGTGACATGTTCCGGTAACCACATCCAGAATTCCTTTCAGACATATTTCTCAGATTTACAGTATTTGTTTGCTTCTTGCCCCATGCTTGGTCTCCCTCAACTTAATTACAGGCCTTAGGCCAATCAGGCTGAGGTGGGAGATCCACACCTTTAATCTCTTTTCCCTGAGCTATTTTATCCAATTCAAAGGATTTACTGTGTGCTACTTTAATCCATTCAAAGGGTTTTAATAATGGGAATAAACAGCTTTAGCCTTGATTTGATCCTTGCCTCAAGGCTAGGTTTTAATCAGCCTTTGTTGCTTGAAGTAGGTTTTCTTCCAACCCCACTAGTCTTTCTCTCAGAGACTGTTCTGTTTTGTCACAGCTTTTCACTGACTTTTTCAATGATCATGGGAATATTGAGAGGTATACCGAAGAATACCCTGGATGCCAGATATAGAACTCTCTGTCCACATTGTATAGCAGCACCCAACCTCCTGCTATTAATAGGAATCAATCTCCGCCTATTTGTGCAGTAGCAAGAAGAGTTGAAAATGACCGGGAGGAAGTCTCAGCTTCTACATTAATGGGACTGAGCTTCACTCCCTGGTTGAAAGTTTTCTCTCTTAGGATTAGCGCCCCTAAGTCTTTCAAGTGCAAGGTTGTGGGGATGGGAAGCAAATATTTTGTGAATTTTTGAATCAGAATAATCTTATGAGAAATAGGAAATGGAGAATAAGGCATTCTTTTAAAGGGATCATGATGCTAGCCGAAGCTATGCAGACAACAAAAGCAAATCTGTTTCGGTGCCGTGTTTTTATTCCCAGAAGGGCAAATGATTGGTCCTCCCTAATCTAAGGAAGCCAAAGTCATCAACTTCCACCAGATGGCTGGATGATAACCAATTGCTCCTGATCACCCAAGGGAATGGTGCCATGCTGGAGGCTCTGAGCTGCTTTCTGCTGTTGGCAAGGAGAGAACTCAGCACCGGCAGTGGCTGTGTCCATGTCAGCCCGAAGAAGGGAATGATAGGCTGTTGAGCTATTTATGCTCACTGAGCATCACTGGTATGGCTAGTGAGAGGGGGGTTGCCTCTCACCTAGGTGAGTTTCTACTGTTCACCTGCTTATTGAGAGCATGCTCGGCGGTGGATACCCCCTACTGGGCATTTGTTGAACATACAAATATCTATACATTATGTGCTCATCCTAAGAGATGCAGCCGAATACCCCTTCCAAAGACCACTTTATCCATTCTCAACCTTACCAATCTTATTCTTTTCAACTGGTGAAATTATTACCCTGTGTTCATTTTGCAGTGAAAATCGATACCTCAAATTATGTTTTGCTACAAAACAACGTGGACAACCAGCTATATGCTCACAATTGTTGCTATGAGGAATATTTTATTTTACAGCCATCTATCAAGGTCACTTTGAAATGAAACTATACTAAATTCTACCCAAATTTTAGCATAAAAATCTTGAAAAAACCCACTATATCTTCTTTTTTTTTTCTCTTCAGATATCGAGTCATACTGGTTATAAAGAATTTCCTACTAAGCCACAGATTTGAGTTGAAGAAAGACCACAAAACAGCAAGGGTGGGTCTAGGACATTTGCTCATGCAGTTTACATGTATATTCTCAGCTTGCTTAGGACCTGTCTCAGACACATCATTCCCACTTAGTAATGGAATATTACACTTGTATTCAGCCTTGTGATTTGGTGAATCTGATAATACTCAGTTGACAGTCTAGAAGATTTCGCTTGATCTAAATAGTTGGGGGAAAATCCCAGTATGGTGGACAGAAATCTACCAAGATCACAATAGTAGTAATACACTGACTTTCACCCAGTTCCTAGAATGCAGCCTGTTCACAGATCCGGAGTTCATTGATTGAGGAAGAGGCACGTCCTTTAAGGCAGGGTCCCATAACGCACCTCAAGTGTATGCTCTAAATTTTTTTCTGTCTTCACTAGAGGTGCAATAGATATTTACCAGGAAATCTTTGAATTGGGGAATGGCAAATACCCAGATCCTCCAAAAATTTCTCAATGCTGGCTTTGTGTTGACATTAATTTCTGGTGACTCAACATATCACCATGGCCCATTGGTGGTGAGGGGATAAAGCAACAGGTGACTGTGAAAATATGGCGAGAAGTGCAGTCGACACCCAAAGTCATCTCACTGAGGTGCTGCAAGCCCTTGGAAACACCATGTGAGTGTTTTCCCTGTTTCTAAATGCAGAGTTGGGATAGACATACTTGGCACCAGATGGACTTCCCAAATTGCTTGCTTCCTTATCTTGTAGAGAAAGGTCTACCTTAGCAGCAAGAAACAGTGGAAGATTCTATGACTCCAAGGCTAAAGGGAGAAATGGAGGAATTAATTTTCTCAGGGCCTAATGAAAACTGGAACCAAGTAGTGGGGCCAGAGAGAGGGAGGGAATGGAACAAAGAAGGAAGGGAGCAGGGAAAATATGCTGACATTCCTCCATTTCGGCACTCCAGAGTCCTGTATTGGTGCCTCCAGTTGTGTGTACCAGCTGGAACCAGCAGGAATGAGGCCTGATTTCATGCGGTTTAGAGAGGTCACAGGTCTACAGGGTGCCACGTGTCACCTTGGGCACAGAAGAGATTAAGGAAGGATGGAAAATGGATGGGTTTGGGCAAAAAATAATAATAAGGAGCAAAATTACCACAGATATTGGATCTCTGCCATTGAAGAAAAAGGCTAAGAAGGGATTTATTTTGGAAGAAGCTTTTTTTATTGGAGAAAAGAACACTCTCTAAATATGTGTAATGTTGACAAAAGAATCTCGTAAGGGAGAAAAAAATATTTTTTTAAAAGAAACTCCACATTAATTAAATAGAAATCAAGTTTGTATTACGTTAGAGATG
Source organism: Trachypithecus francoisi (assembly GCF_009764315.1). Lineage (NCBI taxonomy): Eukaryota > Metazoa > Chordata > Mammalia > Primates > Cercopithecidae > Trachypithecus > Trachypithecus francoisi. Next base: position 170,714,814 of record NW_022681454.1, on the reverse strand, counting down.
ATTTCACTTGAGATTAGAGTATATAAAGGTGCTCTCAGATCAATTATTATAAAAATATGGATTGTATTTTAGCACAGAGTGTTTCTTTTTTCATTAGAAATATATTGAGCGAAATGAAAAGTATGGTACAATTTATGTCAGATGTGTGTGTAGCTAATCTTTAAATAGATGTATCCATTCATCAGTCCTCTAGATGATATGGATTGTATATCTCTCTCTCTGTGTGTGTGTTCATATGAGTTTTTTAAAAATCTTTCTAAGTGAGGCAACTCTTTTATTCTGAAGTTTATACTATAACTTGAGGATTTTTTTTTTTAATGCCTTCTATCTCTCATTTGTCTTGTTGCTGTGTCTTGTTACATTCTTAGAGCATTTTGAATTGTTTTGGACAGTTTTTGGAATAGAAGCTTGCCTACTATTTCGTTTTGGCCAAAAGTTTGATTTAAGAAATGTAATTATCTAATGTTAAGTTTGTGCTTGAATGTAGTTTCTTGCTCTCCTTGTTTAGACTGAGCTAGTAACTTTTAGATTAAACTTTTATTTGGTCTACTCTCTTATTGAAGAGAAAAAGTTACAACCAAAGTAATGACCCGGGAAAGATTCTTGGTTTTTTTCAAACAGGCAGACTACTGCTTGTTTATCTAATTTGTTTGTTTTTTAAATCACAGCTAAATATCCCTTGCCTGTGAAAGCCATCCTTTATTTTCTATTTCAGTTGTGCAAGAATGAGCTTGAGATCACAAAATTCTTAAAATTCAGCCACAGTTCTTTTATATTCGTATCCCCTCACACACTTTCTTCCTGAAGTTTTCAGAGATGTAGAAGCTAAAAGGACTAGGAAGTATGTTTTCTCAACAGAAAAAGTATAGAACAGAATTGTTAGCAAATACTTCTCTATCTATAAAAATACTTTAAAACTTAATTTATCATAGCATTAAATCATATAGGGATAATCTTTACATTTTTGTGATTTATGATGCAGGAAAAAGACCATAGAAATGTTTTGGTCAAATGTAATCTCTGGGATTCTATATCAAACTAAAAGTAAATATGTTTCTAGCCAGAAAAACTCTTACATTTATCCTGTCATGAGAATCCCCACTCAAGTTATGTATTGGACAGAGATTGATTGGAATTAGAGCAACAGTTTTACTTTGGTCAAAGTGTGGGTCCCAAGATGGCCTCACAATAAATCTGACAATGTAGGGCACGCTGTAGAAGTCAAGTAGTTTACTAGGAGGAACAGATAAAACATTCCAGAGTTTTCCCTTGAGTTTGACCAGCATTTCCTGGGGCACTAAGAGAACTCAATATGCCTTTATTTCTTAGTTAAAAACATATGGGGTGAGAATTTTGAGAAAAGTTTCCAATGACAGAGTCTGCAGCAAAGTGAGAATTGGATGTGAATTAGAAAATCCAAGTTGAAGCGAGGTTTTGCCCTTACCAGCTGTTACTAAGTCTCTAAGACTTATTTTCCTGTATGTGTCCTGTGGAAAATAGGACCTGACTGGCAGTTTCCCTATTTTTTATTATAATTTAAAACAGTAAGGCCTTTGAGAAATGAATTATCAACTGAGCACCCATATATAAGTGCTACATAGTTTTGTTCACAAACTTACAAAAGTAACAAGGGGTGAGAATTTGTGTGGGCAACACATAGCATTTACAGATGAAGAGATGGACACAAGAGGTTAAATAATATTGTTTAGGGTTACCCAGATGGAAAGAAAAATTAAAATCTGAAGTTTTCTGCAAGTCAGCTTTTAATAAAAACCTTGAGAGATAAAGAGGATTGTAGATCAGTGTTTATTCAGAACAAGGTCTGTGGATGACCTGCCTCAGAATATGTGGCCATTTGTTAAAAATGCAAATTCATGGGCTTCACTCAAGTAACTAGGTCAGAGTCATTGGGAATGAGGCCCATTTTTTTTTTAAAACAAATTCCCAAGTGATTCATGTGCACTCTAATAATCATGAATCGCTCTTTTATAGAGAATGGTAAAGTGAGTTACATCTTGCTCTGATGAGTGAATATTTGCATGGCCTTTCATGTCTCACTGCATCTTGAATTTCTGTATCTTTAAACAAAAGCTAAAGATTGCTGTCATTTGCCAATCTGTGATATTATAAGAAAATATGGAAATATATATATATATATATATATATATATTCACACACAGTATATATATTAGTCCTGGAGCTTTAACATGAGCTGTGAGGGGTATGCACTATGCATCAGGGATGCATCTGTAAACACTGTGTTGCTCACACACATTGTCACCATTTGTTACTTTTCTAAGTAACATACAAAATACAGCTCCTTTGATGAAGCCTGAACTGTAAGCCATGTGCTTATGCACGCCCCCCAGCAGAGGGCAGTGTGCATCCCTCTCACAGCCCTTGCTAAAGCTCAGGGACAAAGTCTACATTGAATTCCCCCGAGTGATAGAGATAATACATATTTCTTGCAGGGCATTTATTATTGTGTAAAGGAAACACAGTGTATTGTTAAATCTTATTTTGTTTATTTTCCAAGAAAAAAGTATGACCTTCCCAGGTCTTCTAAAATGAAGTTTGGCACTTCTAAGTCATGTCTCTGACTTAGTGCTGAGCTTTCAGTGAGCTCTGTCCCGAGGCTTGTATCAGTACATCGCCATCCGGGGCCATTATGGTCCTGTGCACAACCAAAGCATTGTGCGATTTGATCCTTTCTCTATCTACATGCGGAAAGGAAGACTACAGCATGGAAGAAACACACAAACTCTCGTGTAGTGACATCGTCTTAACTTTGCTGCCTGTCGAGGCTCAGTTCCTAATAGCGACTTATTGGCTGTGTGGCCTTGGGAAAGCCACTTAGTATTCCTGAATTTCAACTTCCTTATTAGTTAAATTTGAGATAAAATCACATACTTCCCTGGGTTTGAAAGGATTGAGATGACATATTTGTGTAAATTTTCCTGGCACAAAGCAATTGATAAAAAGATATTTCCTTCGTTCTCATCCTTGCTGAAGACATTCATCCTTTCCTGTGGTTGGTTCACTGCCTGCTTCTCATCATCGGATTAACTGAAATGTGATCAACATTTTTGGGCACCTTCAATACAGGAGCGTATATGTGCTGAGGTCCGATGTCTCTCAGCCCTCCAGCAGCCACTGGAGAATCTCATCTGGATTTCACACAGGTACCCCTGCCAGGTTTGGAGTGGTAGCAGTCACCATTTCACGAGATACCCTTAGGCATCTTGTACATATTGTAAGACGAAACAATTCTTCAAGGAAGAAATTGTGATCCACATTTTGCAGATGGAATCATGGCTCAGGGACATAAGGGAGAGAACCAAGGCCACAGATCTATTACACAACACATCTGGGGTTTGAACTCAACTCTGTCTTCTTCCAAAATGTGTATTTCTGCTAGACCACATTGATGCCCAGTCTAAAGCCAGATTGAAAATCTTTCTCCCTCAAACCTACTTCTTTTTAATCTATTTCCTGTGTCAGAAAATGGAATCCTGATTTGCCTAGTCACCCAAAAAGGAAATTTAGATAATCTTTGGAATGGCCTTTTTCTTACCTCCCATCTCCAATCATTAAGGGTTCCTTATTAATATTCTTTGTATTTTAAATATTTGCTCTCCATTGTAATCTCAGATGCATAACTACTACCCTAGGACAGTAAGTGTCTCGTTATCTTAAATATGGAGGGCAAAAATCGATCATTTCTCTGAGTCTGGTGAGATATCTTAATGCCTCTAGAATGATCTTTCTAAAACCCAGATTCATAATTGATTATACCACCCTTTTCTTTTTTCTTCTTCTTTTTTTAGACAGAGTTTCTCTCTTATTGCCCAGGCTGGAGTGCAATGGCACAATCTCAGCTCACCACAACCTCCGCCTCCCAAGTTCAAGTGATTCTCCTGCCTCAGCCTCCCTAGTAGCTGGAATTACAGGCATCCACCACCATGCCCGGTTAATTTTTTGTATTTTAGTAGAGATGCGGTTCTCCATGTTGGTCAGGCTGATCTCGAACTCCCGACCTCGGGTGATCCCCCCGCCTCAGCCTCCCAAAGTGCTGAGATTACAGGCATGAGCCACTGTGCCTGGCCTATATCACCCTTTTCTATATGGCCGTAGGTCCTCATGCCTATCTAAGCCTCAGCTTCTGACCTTCTCTTTGTATAATTTTTTGCAACCTCATGTACCATATTCCATTTTCTACCATGTGCCTTTGATGATACTGTTTTCTGTGCCTGGCATGGATACTTCCCTCGTTCCCTTGTCGAATATCATCATCTACTCAAGATTTGCTCAAGCACTCCATCTTCTGTGGACACTTTGTTAATCTCCTAGTAGAACTATCCACTTCTCCACACTGCTCCACTGCACTGTGAAGGCCTGAATCACAGCACCAAGACAGTTGCTGTTGGTTGTTAAATGTCCCCCCTCCTGGCATGCTGCACCTTCTTTGAAGTCAAGGATGGGAATTTTGTTTGTCTTTGATATCTAACAAGCAGTACAATGCTAACAATTAGTACAGTCACTCAGTGAGTGCTTATTGAAAGAATAAATAAATGAGTGAGTGAAGAACATACTGTTTTGTGCTGGGATGAAGTAGGTGAGGAGCCAAAGGCTTCATGAAAGGTTTATAACACAACAAGGGTAAGACAAGTTCCCTGACACAGACGACCTGTTCAGGCAAGTGAGCAATGTCAAGTTAATTGATGAGTTAACTCTTATCTTCTTTTATTTTCTTCACTATTATTCTACAGAAATGAGAGAGTCTACTTCCCTGAATAGATCAAATTACTTGGATTCTGTCTTCATGGCTGGGAAAACTGCAAATGGCCAGAGAGAGAACCAAATGTTCCTACAAATTCTTTTGGAGATGTATTATCCCACCTTTACAGAAGACTTTGAGGATATCACCGTGAATATTTCCCTCACAAAAGCTCTGCCTAGGAAAGCCAGCTTGGAAGATCGAAGTGCATATTTATTTATTCCTATAAAGAACACTCATTTTACTACTTCAACAAAAAAGGAAAATAAAAAAGAATACCGGGGGCTCTGTCAAATGGCTAAGAAAACTGCTGGTTTCATGATGACTGCTTTCAGATGAATGTTAAAGGAACCGATTGCCAGGACGTAAACAAAGGTTTATTTTACTGACACAAATCAGTAGTTCCATGAAGGTCCCAGGGACTCGGTTCCCTTTTTTTTTCTTTCTGCACCATCCTTAGCATTTGGCTTTTTGTTTCCATCGTTCTTAAGGTGGCTGCCCTGTCTCCAGGCAACACGTCTGCATTCCAGACAGGAAGAAGAGGTGAGAGCAAAGGAAACAAGCATGTGGAGTGGAATCTGCCTCTTCTTACTTTTTGCAGTTTCACCCTGTAGACTTCACCTTTCACAGGCCACAGAGATTGCACGGAAATGGGCAGGAAGCAGCTTTTTGAACACATTAGGCTCCCTGAGCAAATCATGGTTCTTTTAGTGAGAAAGAAAGGATAGGGGAAATTGACTGCCCCAAGTCCAGGTTTCAGCTGAGTACCTCATAAGAAAGAGGAAAGCGTGACTCTGCTATAATCTAGTGACATATTTTCCTGTGTGAGTTGATCCAAGGTAGGGATGCTGAAAAAAATGTATAACAACCTGTATGCTGACTGCTTAGGGGGCTCACAAGGTGTATAAGATGCTTCCAGAGACCCTGACATGCATCATCCACGGGGCTTCATCTCCCAGGGAGTCTTGTGCAGGCCCCTACAGATGTTACCCTGGATTTGTCTATAATACTGTCTCTTAACTAGTTTCTAATTTTTCTGCCTTGAGTTTTTTCCCATTCTGATATATTCTCTAGTTTACTATGACAGTCAGCTTTCTGAAATGCATGCTGATTATGTGCCAGCCTTCCTTAGATCTCTCCTATAAAGTATACTGCAAAGTATAGTGTGTCTGACAACACACTTCACTACCCTTTAATATTTGGTCCCAGCTTTTCTTGACAGCCAAATTTCTTGTGATTGCTCACCTCACACTTGAGCTCTGGCCATCCTGGATAACTTTCAGACCCACTGGCCTTCCTGCATCTAGCTCTGGTCTCTGTGCCTTTGGGAATGCGGTTCCATTTTTGACCCATTCTTCATCTCACCTCATCTTCCTCGCCTGAATATTCCCAGCAGTGATGTTACTTTCTACAGGAAAATCCGTCCACTTCCTGGGTTGTGTGGTTTTCCTCACATCTCCAGAACACTTCTCCTTTCACTGCACTTACACCACCATATCAGGGTTCCCCGTTCATGTGTTTGCATCTCCCTCTAGCATAGAGGATATGTTTTGTGAAATCAAGCAATCTGCACTTCTTTTTCACAACTGCAATCTCATTTTCCTAGTACTATGTCTGGCACATAATTATTACTCAGTAAGTATTTAAATAAACAGGTAAACACATCCTGGTTTTTCATTCTCTTTCTTCCTTATTGGGAATAAGTTTGGGGAAGCAGTAGTAGGTGGGCACTGGGAAAAGAGTTGACTCCATTTCTCCATCTCTGCAATGTCCCCACAATGTCTATATTAGTGGCTGAGGCAAAGAATTACTGATGCTATTCTCACACCACTTACATCCTAGTGGCTTCCTTTTGGTGATAGTTTTTGCTCATTAAGGCTGCCTTGGGAATTTATTTAAATCGATTTGACCCATAAAGCAAGCTTGGTGGAAAAATGGTGGAAATGCAGAATGCGATTCCTCCTGGCTGCGCTTGACTCTCCTACAGATAGAGAGCCTCCGACCAGTGATTTACTCCCAGCTGCACAATCCCTGCTCAGGGGTGTTCCCTGGGAAACGATGATTGCTTTTGTTGTTGTACGTGGTAGTTTCATACATAAGAAGATGAGGACTTAGCTAATTATGAATATTTATGTTATTGGAAGACTCGTTTATGTAAAACACTTATGAAAAATTTCTTCAAAATAAAATGACCCATTATTATTTATGAGCAATAAATTGCATCTTTTTCTAGGTACACAGGCGAAATGTCATGAAACGTGAAACAGTGACTCCTTCTCTTAGGACGTTTACAATCTAGCTGAAGCTTATTTATGATTTTTAAAAAAACTATACTGTACATAAAATTATTATACTGTAAATTTCTTGAGCTTATAGAAGAAGGAAAGCAAAGAGATCTGACCTGAGTTGACAGAACCTAGGGTTTTAAAATGTGTGAAGTAAAATAGGAAATATTAGGATTCAATTATTAGAGAAATTGAAAGATGAATATTGGAACTAATGTCACATTCAATATTTGCTTTTGGCAGCAGATAGTAGAAGCCAAGTTAAACAAGTTCAGTAAAATATAGGAGGTATTGAGATATCTTGCTGAACTCACAGAACAATGACTGTGCCTCAAAGAACCTCAAACCGAGATGATGACAGGAATCTAAGAATTCATTAAGGACCAGGTAGTCTCTTGCCCTGCTTGTTTTCTAAACACCAAACCCTGTGCTCATAGCCAGAGTTCAGCTGAGTTCTGGTTTCTCGCTGAGATTGCAGAAACCCTGAGTTCCTATGGAAGAGAACTTGACTAGCCCAGAACTTGACTGTCCACCTCTGACCAACTCAGCCTGGGTTCTGCATTCAGAGAGACACAGGCCCCACCTGGTTTCCAGAGCTACACACCCCTCATGGTGGGGAAAAGGGTACATGAACCTTATTGGAAAAAATGTTTTTTGGAGTGTGATGGGATGCTTTCCCCAAAATGTGCTCTTTGCAGTAGAGATGATATAATTTTGATTCATCCAGGTTGGTCACCTCATTTGCGAGGCTTTCCTACACTTCTCTCAACTGAATTCCTATTTTTCTTCTAGCTATTTATTGATTTGTGTCACTTAGCATATTGTTTTTGTCTTATCTAACTAAATCTTCAGCTACTATAAAGAGCAAACCTCTGTATACAATAGGTAGTCATTTATTTGTTGATAATGAAAAGAAGAAGTATAGAAATATCCAAATAGCACTGAAGTATGAACACACGGATTTGGGTCTTACTCTCATTTTAGTACCTAATGAGCAGGATGACACTGAGTTATTTCATCTTCTTGAGTTTAGTTTTCGCATCTGCTTAAAGCATGATACTGCCAATTTAAGGGAATAGCAATTGTCTTTGCCCTTCCAGTATCCATTGCTCTTTCTCCTTGTGTGAACGGTCTTATTTCCTTTGGGAAATGGCCCCTCCTAGGCACTCAGTCTTGTCTTTTGAGTGAGGCATGGTATCCAGGCTTTGCCAATTAGCGTATTTCACGGCTGATTCATCAGCCATCAGTTCACAGTTGATTCATCATTTAATCTCATGGCCCAGTGATTTGTTCCAAAATTAACAGGGACCAAGCCATGTCAATGAAAGTCAATTCTAGGACATTTGTTAAAGTTACTGACATGAGAAATGTGCTCTCTTTTTGCTAGACTAAAACTCGGAAGGATGGAACCTGGAATATCTATATTCCCAAGTAGACAGAGCCTGACTGAGTGAAGCCATCAGAAAAAAATCAGAGTTGTGAGATGGAAAAAACCTGAGCCCAGATGCTCTTGTCTGAGCCCCTGGATCTCTCGACACCTGAAGCCAACAATAACCCTTTATTATTTAGTTACTGGAGCTTAAATCAATGTCCTGAACCTCCTACCCCCACTTTGTTTTTCTAACTTAATCCTAGTTTGAGTTAGTTTTATGTTAGTCATAATTTAAAAGCCTGGATCAAATAATAGCAAAATAAGTTTCTTTTATATATTTTTAGGGGGGGAATTATGAATTGGTATATTCTTTAAGAAGTTAATTTGGTAATAACTACTGGGAGCCTTTACTACATTTATGCTTATTTTTTTCACATTCAGAAATCCCTGGTAGGGTAAGCATTCTGAATGTAGAAACACTTTATGACCAAGAAGACAGCAAACTCCCTGTAACCAATCATTGTTTCTCACCTATCATTGTATATGCAACACTGAGCACAATGATCAGCATATCCTACTTATTAAACTAATCCACCAGTTAAGTAATGTAACCACAATTTCTATTGTAACTTAAAAACGTAAAAATGTTCACATCATTATGGAAATGGTTAAGTAGGTTTTCACATATGCACATTGGTATTAGAAGTGGTATTTTCGATGGTCATAAAGACATAAAAGATTTGTAATACCATGGAAAACTAAGTATGATACAACCTTCAGAGAAATAAGTTGAGAAGCTTATTTGTAAGGCATGAGCACAGTTATGTTGTTGAAGACATATTCCGGAGGAATACCCCAAAATGACAGTGAAAAGAGGGTTAAATTTTTTTTCTTTCTCCCACTCTTCTATGGTTACCAAAATGTATTAACATATAATATGTGAGTGTTTTGGTGTTATCAAAGAATAGGCACCCTTTCAACCTTTTGCTGATTTTTTTTTAACTCCATCATTCTAAGATTCTGAGAACCACTAAGTTATTATGGTTTTCATAAATTTCACTGGTTTTGGAAGTAGCGAAAATTTAGTAACAAAATTCATAGACAGAACTGACAAAGTTGAGTTATAGTCGCAAAGTACTCACATTTTGTTGTTGTTGTTTTTAATTGTTGTTTCTGGCTCTGTCCTGAACTCATGAAATCGAACAAAAACAGAAATTGCCACAGAGACCAGGAAGAGTGTCATGTGTTTTCTTGGATGTGATCCTGATCCTTCTGTTTGATCCAAATTGTCAAGAATGGTTCCTGTCATCTTCATGTTCTCTGAAGCACTGACCAGGGATTCTGTTTCCCTAGTCAGTTTCCTCTCCCATTCTTTGTAACATCCACTTCTTGCCTGTGCTTACCCATGATGCCTTATTGTGCTTATTCAGAATACCCTATCACATTACTCTCTTGCTCCCATGACCTCACACCAAACACTTGCTCTGTGATAATCCCCTATTGGACTTCTTCCAGTTCCTCCAGGCTCCAGCCCTCTTGCTTTTAGAGTGCTCTTTCTCTATGCGTGTCTAGATGGCCAACTTCCTCCTCATTATTCAGTTCTCAAGGAGGATGTCTCTTCCTTTCTCGACCCCTAAAATGAGGTCACTTGCACTTGCCATAGTTTCTCCCAGGTCTTTGGTTTCCCTGAGCCCACTGTAACTGTCTATGCACTTTTCATGATAACATAAGCCACATGACCATGGGCAGTTTGTCTATTGGTCTATCTGGCATGTAGTCACAGCTGTGCTTGACTCACATTAATTATAGCATTAGTAAAACTTGAAAGAATAGATGGATATCACACACACATTTAAAACCACAGCATTGATTGTCAAATGATCATCTAGTCTTCTGGACTCCCAGGTCAGTTTCATTCACTAATCACTCTGACTTCCTTGATTCCTTACTTAAGTGGACTTTCTATTTTCAGCTCTTCAAAGGAAATGATATAGCATTATGCCATTTTATTTTTTGCAAAAACTTCTGGAATAGTTTTTCATTTGTTTCTGTAAATGGAAAACAAGAGGGAATTGGGAAGAAATGGGATGAGGGTAACAGGGAAGAATGCAATAAAGCTGTGTGCTCAGAGAGATCATGTTTTCAGAAAATCAATATTTATTTGTTGATCATGCCTCTATGGTACCAGAAGTCTATGGAAAAACATCCCTTAAATTAAAAAAAAAAAGCTATAATAAACAAACATTTATTAATGACTTAAAATCCCTGAATCAGAAGTCCCAGAGAGGAATTTACAAAAATATTTTGTTTCAAAACCATTTTGTTATGATGTCAGTAAATTGTGGCCGTTTATGTATACTGGTTAATAATACCAGTAGAAAACTTCACAATATAGAAACTAAAAATAAACAAACACAAAAGAATAACAAAACCTAAAAATGGGAGCTCATTCATGCTCATCCATTTGGTGCCCTTCAGATACCAGGATGACAGGAGCTTCTAGACTGATGAGTCAACTGTCTTGAAAATTAACAAGGGATTCATGAAAAACTGTAGAAAACAGGTGATATTAAAAACCTATAATGATCTAGCATTGTATTATAACAGATGCTAACTCCCCATGAAATTGTAGACTAAAAATAGGAAAGACAAAATAACCTTGAAAGAGTTTAAGGAAAACTGGCAAACTTCAGACTCTGTAATTTTAAGAAAATTACACTTCAATCCAATGAGCATTTATTTACATGAGATTCAATGACCTCATTGCATTCACTATTTTAAAACTTTCTATGAGTTATTTTCACTGGGCTGAGGGTATAGTATTTGTGTTTCGGGGCACAAAAAATGCACAACGGAAAGATATGATGAAACTTTTATTTAACATTTCTTTTTCAAACAACTTTCAGAGAATAATGATACATTTTACTTCAGGGATTTCTCTTGAGCAGTTATGAAATTGAGCTGAGACAATCAAATGTTCTGTAATTGGGTCATGACCCCATATGCTCTTGCTTCACTGGAGGAAGCAAAACAAGTTTGAAATCAATATTTACACATAGAGAACATTTTCTAAATATTTGGAGTTTTTTTTTTTTTTGCAATGGTTAATTTAACCACATAATATATTTTTTCAGGTTCTGCAATCCAAAAAAAAAAAAAAGTATGAATCCCTACATAATTTTTAAAAACTGTATAAAATTAAAACAATTTTATCTTAAATGATTAATGTTTTCAGTGATTTATTTTTATAATTTAAATGTTTATTTTATTTTAGATTCCAGGAGCACATGTGCAAGTTTGTTGTATGAGTATATTCTGTGATGCTTGGGCTCCTAATGATTCTGTTGCCCAGGTGGTGAACCTACCTGATTGATGGGTAGTTTTTAACCCTTGCCTCTGCCCTCCTTCCCTGCTTTTGAAGTCCCGAGTGTCTATCATTCCCATCTTTGTGTCCTTGTGTACCCAAGGTTTAGCTCTTACTTGTAAGTGAGAACATGTGGTGTTTGGTTTTCTGTTTCTGTATTAATTTGCTTTGGATAATGTCCTCCAGGTGCATGCATGTTGCTGCAAAAGACATGATTTTGTTCTTTTTTCATAGCTGTGTAGTATTCTATGGTGTGTATATACCACAATAAATGACTGATTTTTGTTGGACAGATGTCATAGTGTATCCATTGCCAGTAAAGGAATACATTGAGTTCTATTCATCATGGAGATTCAGCAAGGTAGTGAGTCAAGGTTTTGAGGAAGCTGCCTGAAAACAGTACCTACAGAGTACTGGACGACGTTAAAAAAATCTGGCCAGAAAACCAAGTATTTTGAAATTCACCAGTTTTAGAGTTAGATATAAAGCACTCTGACTGAATCAAAGGATTGTTTTCAAAGGTATTGCCTTTAGAAGAATTCAGAACATGTAAAAACAGGCTATATCAGAAGTCAAAACTTACCTAGTCATGTCAAACACTTTGATGATGCAGTTAACCAATATTCATAAGTCCTTATTATGTGTTAGGAACAATACTAGAACCAGAAATGTAAGACATAACTTCAGTTCTCAAGGAAAGTGCACTTTCATTGGGTGAAAAAGAAGAAACACATGAGAGGCTACATAGAAATATATGTTTCCTAATAATATAAGTAATTATAACAACAGTGACTTTTCCTGTCACAATTAACACAAAACCAACTCTTTAGTTTAAACAGTAAAGATAATTGATTGGGATCACATAAATAGAAGGTTGCAAATCTTCAGAGCTGTAATGGCTTACTGATAGAATAAAAGGCACCCTTCTCTGTTCTCGTCCTTCCCCAGTGTCAGTTTCATGCCCACTGATGCAGGGCCAAGTGTCTCATGTACACATCCAAAAGGAGAAAGTGCAATGGCCTCTTCTGGCTCTTCCAGAAGAAGAGGGAACCTTCCCATTCTGAAGACTTTGGCTTGAACTAAGTCAAGCATATCTCTGAACCAATCACTTTACCCAGGGTGATACTATGCACTGTTGACTTACTTGTGAATTTCCTCAATTCATTTCTCTGGCAAGAGGGTTGAAATCAACCTAGAGCTAGGAGGAGGCTGAATTGTGGGTTCCACCTCATCCTAAACCACTTGGGTATATGTAATGGAAGGAATGGATAAACCACAGTATCCACTCTTTTGGTTTTCCCAAACTCCTCTCTCTCTCTCTGTTTCTCTGCCTTTCTCTCTGTCTCTCTGTCTCTCTCTCTCTCTCATACACACACACACGCATACACATGCACACACATGCATACACACACACTTTCTTTTATGTATGTGTGTGTGTGTATCTCTCTCTCTCTATATATATATATTTCGAACCCCCTATAACTGTTGAAAAGCATCAGCCTTTCCCAAGGATGATATCAGAAGGTGTCATGTGCCGCATTCTGGTCGATATATATGATCTCTTGGTGATATGCCATCCTGTTCACTGAGTTGGCTGTAACTGCATACTGTCCAGTGACGTGTGGCTAAAAGATATATTTTTCTGTCTCCAGTTTTCCAAATACATTATCAGAGAGAAATAATACAGTAATATAAATGAAAATTCTCATTTTAAAAAGGAAAGGGAAACAACATATAGTTCCACAGCATAAAACATATGCTGCTGTTAAGTAAAACCTAGGAGTAGCCTGTCCTTGAAGTGGAATCCATCCTTTGATCAGATTTAACAACTGCTCAGGAGGTTACTTTCTAGAAATATCTCCTTTGTCTATTGTCTTGTATGGCCACCTCAGGGGACAATTTCCTTTTTAGGCAACGTACCACCTTACAGTCTCAGTGGAATGGTTCTGGGATCTGAAGATTTGTCAGAGGGATGAAGAAGCCACTGGCTGGTTTCAGGCAAGTTTGAAATTTCCTTGATAGTCCAGCTCACTGAAAAATGTAGTCAACTTTGGTCTGTTTGCTTCTAGGAAATTCTACAGACTGGTGTGTGGAGCCAGAGTTTAGACCCAGGTTCTGAAGCCTTAAATTTCTTCCTCTTGTAGCAATGAGCATCTGTGCATAAGCCACATCTCCTGGCTACCCATTCAATAGACTTTAACTTCATCCTTTAACTTCATCCCAGCATCTAGCTCAGAACAAATGTGGGGAGGTGCTGGTAACCTGCCACTTGTCCTCATGCTATGTCCCAGGCACATATTCTGGGTGAGATTGATTTTCAACATTATCTGTCAAGGGATGTTTAATGAAAGTACCTCAGAGACACCTGGGACATCGGGATTGTCTTTTTTTTTTTTTTTTTTAATAAGAATCCTATCTTTCTGCCCCTGTTCACATGAACTCCAGCTTGGGATGAGCACTTGGCTTTGGCGACCCTGCCAGATTTCAAATTACAAATTTTATAGACACTACAGATTGTTGTTTACAAACAGAAATCACTTGGATCAGCAGGGCCATGTACTTTTTTCTCCTTTATGTTTTCAGATTGACTTGTTTTAAATTAATCCTATTTCTTTCTTCAGTGTTTTTACTGAGAGTCAAAAGAAGGAACCAACACTCCAAAAGTCGGAGTTTTGTTTTCTTTCTTTTTTTTTTTTGTCAGTTCTCTTAATGCTTCTTAATGCTTCATGATCCTAGTCCTGATGTCTTGTGGACCACACTTCACCCGTGTTTACTTCTCTACCACAGACACGGACTGAGAACAGCTTGCTCCCACTTCCCTTGTAAAGCAAAGCAAATCCGTACATTAGGGTTTGCTACATGGAATGGCCCATTTCAGTATTAATGCTGTATTTCTAACTTCATGCTTAGCCATCTCATAGAGATTTGGTAACATAGCATAATATCATAAGCAACATAATATAACTTAACATCAAAAAGAGAGGGTGCTTCAAAATTCTAGCCCTGAGAGGAACATCTAGCACTTACATCCAAGTGAATACATTTGTGAGAAGAAAGAGGGGAGTAATTTAAAACATTCCCATTGTCAACCATCAGCTCTGATAAAATTATGCTAAATTGGGGAATGTGAAGGATATAGGTGGGAATCAAAACTTGAGTAGACACTTGGGGAAGGGAGTGTCCCCTTCACAAATCATCCTGTGTTTACAGTATTTAAAAAGAGCCCAATCCTGTGCTTATATTTGTAAAAATTTCCTGGGAACATAACACAATCCCAGAGCAAAAAGAGTTTGGAATGTTGAGGCTGATGGGCCTGAGAAGAATGCATAGAGTTCCCAGGGCCCTGGTAGAACTGAACTTCTAACATTCCCTCAGTGGCATGAAATAGTAAAGAATCATCTAGGACCAGTTCCAGATAACAAATGAGAGATCAGAGAGCTCTAGTTTGCATAAGTGATTACCCAAACCAGATGAACTTCCTTGGAAAGTAGATAAAACCCTGAACAGAAAACACACACACACACACACACACAGACACACACACACACACACACACAAACTTTGGAAAGGAGGACTAGAGAAAATGTATGTGCTTTGGGAGAGACATTTTGACTGAGATCAAGTTTCTAACTCTGCCTGGATAAAAATCTCAAGAATATTATATCTGGGTATAATCAAGCTAAACTTCCTGAAAGCTGAGTTTGTGGTCTGAGAGCTTCACCTGCTACAAAATTGCTGTGATAAAAAGAACAGGAGTTGAAAGTTCAGGTGTTCTTAACAGATAGCAAATAAACCAAGATAGCTGGTACAAAGTACTTATGTTTACAAATAGAAAAGAATGCTAGAAAGATAGGGTCTCACTAGGCTAGAGAAACCTGGAGAATCAAACAAAAAAAAAAAACTTTTGTCGGGATGGAATGAATCAGGGTAGGTGTATATTCAACTAAGAGATTAACCTAGCAACTGTGTACATGAGGAATACATGAGTGCCAGAAGAGGAAAACATCACTGTCTGGTAGAGCCTCTAATTTGTCAAATTTTACAGATTTGGCTTTTGCAATGAGAAAAAGGAGCTTCTCAGTTAGTTTTCATGACACATTTTGCAACAAACATTATCCTTGTTCTATAGTTAAGCAAGCTGCAATTCAGAAAAACTTAAAAGAGATAAAGTCATTCATTCAGAATCACACATATGGCAGCAAGAAGGGCTGGAAGTTGAACTGCTAATTTTAGATACCAAGTAAAATATGCTTTCCACCCCACCATAACCAAAGGCATATCTGGCTGACTGTTCCACTGTTTCCCTAATGTCAAGATCACAGTTTGAATCAAATTAATGCTGTTCATTTTCTGATTTTTGAAACCCAATATTTCCGCCAAAGGCTATCCCTGTAAGTTAGGATTTTCTCCTCCTGTGCGTCAGTTTTCCGTAGTTAGATTGCTGACTCCTAGTGTCAGATCTATCCATGATTGCTATCTTGATGTCTCTGGTCTCTTGTTGTTTGTGTCCAAGTTTATGACGTTCCCCCCTATTCTAAGGTAGGGCTGGTGGGACATACATTTCTTGTTTATAAAATTTGAGAAGTTCAGTGCAGTGAAACATAAAGGGAATAACATGGCTTTCAACTGAGATGGGTTCAAACCCCTTCTCTACTACTTAGCAGCGTCTTCGAAGCCTAATTTATTCTAATTCTGATTGTCTTCCTCCGGAGAGCCCTGTGCCTTCTTGTCTCACCACCACCCCTCTCCTCTAGGGGCTGCTGTTTTATCCAACCCGTGATTACTTGGAAACACAAACCATTCAGACCGTGCACTGTGAGTAAAAGAAACCCTGAAGATAGCTAATTGCACCATGACGTTAAAGATGTCAACATATTTAAGTGTCTTTGTTTCAAAACAAAAACATAAGCCGTTGTGACTACCTCTACTTTCATCTCTGTACTGCAATGTGCTTTCCCTTGACAGAAGCCCCCCTCCACCTCCTTCTCTCTCACGCTTGCACCCTTTGCCCACTAGAATCCCAAGGTCATCCAATGGCATATAACTTCCCAACCTCCTTACTCTCAGAACCAAACACACCATTTGCTTCTTGGCAGTAAGTGAAACCTAGCTGACTCTAAAGATATATTGTCCCCTGTAGTCCCTACAAGTGTTAGCTGCTTGTTCCCCACTATGCTATGCATTTCAGGACCAAGAGGTGGGCTGAAAACCAAGGGATGCTCAGCATTCTTCCCTCTACCCAGTGCAGCTTTTGGACAAATATTAATTTTTTTTTTCAGGTTAACAGCAAATATATTAACAGCTTTCCCCTGCAGTCTCCAAAATCTGCTCGTTTGTAATCCCCTATTTGTCGATTATCACTTCTCCCTCATCTTATAATTTTCATCCACTGACTTTCCAGTAATTCTGCTCAGTTGCAAAAACTTAGGGCCTCGAATAATAGCCATAGTATTCCAATGCCTTTACTTGGATTCCAGTTGTTTTCATATCAGCTGTCTGTCAACAACCCTTCCTATGGCAATGTTCTAACCATGTGTTCACCAAGAACAGCTGCACTCTTGACATTTAAAGCTCCGGTTTATCCTTTTAACACAACCTCTGACTCTTAGTTCATTCTACATGCTCATTGAGATTTCCACTTTCTTGACCTTTCTACTGTCTCTAATAATCCATCCTCTCCTATCTTTACTTGCTCTCCTCTCTATTCTACATTTCATGAAACATCACTTTCAATATTCTTGTGTCGTAATTTCAACTCCCATGCTCCTTTGCCTTTTGTCACACCTGCCTGGCTAAGCCCCACATTGGGATAAATATAAGAGTCCACATTCCCTTCTTTGCAAATTTCATTTAAGACGAAAAGTCATGCAATGGCACTGATTACTGGCACTATAGATTGATGGTCCACACTTTCGTCCCCATGTAGCTTAGCGATGCTTCTGGGTTTCTATAGGTGTTATTTTCTCCAATTCTCAGCAGTACCTAATGGAAAATTTGTGCACATTCATAAAATCTTTTATGAATTATCTCCAAATCTGTATCTTTTTCTAAATACTTTTTGTCCAAACTGAGATTAAGTGTCCAGCTGCTTTGATTTCTACCCTTGGAGAGTGACTTTAAGAGTCTCCTTTCCGTCACTTACAAATGTGCATTATTAATCATTCCAAAACTAGTTTTCTATTTAAAATCCTATTTCTCATAGTATTGTTTGCCTAAGGCATAAAATCAGGGGTCCATTTTCTGTCTTTTTCCTTGACCTATAGACATAATTGATTGATTCAAAGACCCATGGAGCCAACTCATTTCTTTGAAACCGTCAGATATATCCCCATCTGTCTCTACCGCCACTATAATTCAGAAGATATTTCCCACCTACATTACTAGAAACAATTTCTAGCCAGCCTACTCATTTCTGGTCTTGCCTCTGATACATTTTATTCACATCACAATACCAACTATCCTTCTAAAGTACAAATTTCCCTGTCTGTGCCTAAAGCCTTCATGACTTCCCAGTTCCCTAAAGTCTCAACTCTTCCCTGTAGGTTTTAAGGCACGTAGTGAAATGATCGTACCAAATTTTTAATCTTACATAAGTTTACATTATACATAACCACACTAGCTCTTTTTTGTTCTTAAAGTGTCCTGCCCTGTCTCACTTGCAGCCCTTTGCATGACTTGGGTTAGGCGGAGAAGGATAGAAATTGGTAGAGTTTGAATAATCTTGTGATTTATTACCAAGTAGAGTCAGCCTTCAATATCTTCAGGTTCCACACACTTGGATTTCATGAATCAAAAATATTAGGAAAAATACAACAAAAATAACGCAACAATACAGTATAATAACTACAGTCATGTCACATAGCCTGTTTTATCTAGAGAAATAAGCAAAAGAGTGTCTTAAATCCATTTAGGTGAATAGATATTGACAAAGAAAATATAAATACAATGAAGATAAAGAAAAAATAAAACGTCAAAATAAATATGTGATACACAAATGAAAGAAATATTTTTTAAAAAGTAATATTTTTAAACTGCAATATTCCACAAACTGTGCTGTACGTTAGCCCTTCCCTCAATACTAATTCTTCAGCAAATTTCAACATAAGAAGTGTCAGGAAATAAATAGAAAGAAATAAACAACCTAATGCAACTGTTATCCTAAATTTGGAAAAGTATGCAAATTGCTCTTACACAGTGATACTGTCTTCTTTAGGTGGGCTCTTGGTATATTGTAACACACAAGACTGATCTTCTGGGGAGTTCTACAGAGGTTATGCATGTTTGGTGCAGGAACTCTTAACCCCCCAGCACTCAGAGTTAGGTCACAGTTGTGTTCGCATTAATAAACCTGGAAATATAAAAATTACGCAAATTCTACCTATCAAGGAAGCAAATAATGAAAGCAAGATTTCAGATTAAAGGGCTGTAGCTTATTAAAGGGAGTATAAATTAGAAGATAAAGAAAAGTTTGAATTCTGAATCCTGGACAACAATGAAAGACAGATAAATATTTGTCAAAAAAAAAAAAAAAGCAGACTGGACTTTCACATGTTAAGTAGGGTGTTTACCTCAATTCTGATTAAGTATCTCTTATAAAAATTTTCTTTCAAATCCAGATAACTTATTTAAAGTATCTATCACAAGATCCAGCACATATAAAGTATCTAATGTGGGCCAGGGGTGGTGGCTCACTTCTGCAATCCTAGCACTTTGGGAGGCTAAGGCAGGTGGATCACCTGAGGTCAGAAGTTCGAGACCAGCCTAGCCAACATGGTGAAACCCTGTCTCTATTAATAATACAAAAATTAGCTGGGCGTGGGGTCACACACCTGTAATCCCAGCTATTCTGGAGGCTGAGTCTTGAACCTGGGAGGCGGAGGTTGCAGTGAGCAGAGATCGTGCCATTGCACTCCAGCCTGAGTGACAAGAGTGAAACTCTGTCTCAGAAAAAAAAAATTATAATGCTCAGTGCTCAGTGTCTATTATGGATAATAGCATTGGTACCAGTAACAGGGTAGTTATTTTCAGCTCATTAGAAAAGTGGCCATCAAAAGAAATTTGACTTAAATTAGATATGGAAGCAACATAAAATCCAGGGGAAAGCATAGTAAGGCGATGAGAACAAGTATGATGGTAAGGTAAGTTGCAAGTTAGGCTGAGTAAATAAGAGATTTGGAAACTGGCCTTCAATTCTTAGAATTCTTACATGAGCTTTAAACTGACACAAATTGATGGGCAAGTCAGCATTCTTTAAAGGTCAAGACTAGAATAAACTGTTGGTTCTACTATGGCTCAACATCAGTTATGAAAGATTGAGGGAGACTGAGACTAGAAACAGAAAGATAAGAAGTTTTGCAAGTGTACAATCAGCAGCCGCATTACAAGAAGAGCAACATTCGAATCAGCATAACATAGTTTTATTGTACATGCTCTGGAATAACTGCAACTGGAAGAGTGGGTCTATTTCTGGCATTACACTTTAAGAACTGAAATGTATATACATGGAAATTTCAATAAACTAAAATATATAAGGAGATGTATATAAGGAGGTGTAATCCCCTCCCGGGGTTAAGAATGGTTAAATTTATGAAGAGACAACAAAGGATGGTGAGGCAGATATCTTCAAATATTGAAATGTTTCCATATCAAAAAATTGTTTTATTGTAAGTTTTTTTCAGAGGGTAATAAAAGGACTAGTGGGAGGAGGGTGTAGGAGAAGATTCAGAGACAAAATTTAAGCCTAACATAAAAAACATTTGAAATGTTAGGTTGAATAATGTAATGGTACATCATTCTAAGTATTAGGCTATCTGACCCTAATAATGTTGGTGTGGTGACTGATAAACATCTCCCAGGGACATAGTACACGATATTTAAACTTTGGGAAAGAGGTGGGACTAAATAATCTCTAAGCTATTTTCTAACGCATTCAATGAACACTTAGTTCATACTATATGTCAGGTCTCTCATGATGACATAAGAATATAAAAATTAATAAAACACTACCCTTGTCTAATCTAGTGGGGAAAACTTATATATAAAAGCCATTATTTAATGCCGTTGTGGAGCTATTTAGTACCATGGGAACAGGAACCGGGAATGATTAATTCTATCTGACAGGTCATGGTTCATAAAGCCTACTATATTTTGAGTTTGGTCTTTAGGGATGAGAAGGGGTTTTTAGAGTTGGCAGGAAGAAAGGCATTGTGTTCATGAGATAAAGTGTGTAAAGTCCCAACTGTGAAAGTGTATGTATCTTTAAGAGAACTGTGAGTTGATTGTTTTGGCCAGAGCTTTGGAGAAGGGAAGAGTAAGATGATGATGAAGCTAAAAGGTATCCTGGGTCCATATCATGGCTGAGTAGAGTCAGCCCTCAATATCTTCAGGTTCCACACACTTGGATTTCATGAATCAAAAATATTAGGAAAAATACAACAAAAATAACACGACAATACAGTATAATAACTACAGTCGTGTCACATAACGATGTTCCAGTTAACAACAGACCGCATATACAATGGTGGTCCCATAAGTTTATAGTAGCTTATTTTTACTGTTTTCTTTGTTTATACATGCTTAGATACACAAATACTTATCACTGTGTTACAATTGCCTATAGTATTCAGTGCAGTAACAAGTGTACAGGTTTGTAGCCTAGTAGCAATAAGCAGTAGCGTGTAGTCTAGTTGTGTAGTAGGCTATTCCACCAGTGTTTGTGTAAGTACATGCTATCATGTCCACACAAAGTCAAAATTGCCTAAAAATGCATTTCCCAGAATGTATCCCTGTCATTAAGGGATGCATAAGTGTATTTACTTAGTATGTATGTTGTATTCGATGTGATAAATAATCTAGAGATGAGTTAAAGTATCCAGGAGAATGTGTGTATGTTCTATGCATATACTATGCCATTTTATATAAGGGGCTTGAGTATCCATGGATTATGGTACCTGTAGCGGTCCTGTAACTAATCCCCCAAATCAAGGGATGACTGTATGCTAGGGTAATTGGAGTTGTAAAGAAAGAATTTTAAGGAATGGGATTAATATAGTAAGATGTGTACATTAGCATGATAATGCCACCTTCAGTGTTGAGAATGGATGAGAAAGGTCAGGAGAGAGTAGACTTAGTTAAGAACATTACAATGGGGCCAAGCATGAGCTATGAAGACTGGTGCTAAGTAGCAATTACTAGAGAATTAGGACTACTGAGCTTAAGGCGATTTCTGAGGTAAATTACTAAACTCGGGTGACAATTGGATGTAAGTAGATAGAGACGGAGGAGCCATGGGATACTATCTCTTCCATTAGGAATCTCAAGTGGGTATAGTTATGCCCATAATCTTATCAGGAAAATCACAGCCGTAAAAATAGTTTTGCAAGAGATGGGGACAAGAAATTTGAGTTCAGTTTTGGACCAGCTCATTCTGAGAAGCTAAAAGACACTAACTAGATAAGGGAAATTCAAATGAAAAACTATGATACTGGAAGATATGAGAGAGAGGATGGAGATTGAGATACAGATTTTCAAGCCATCAATGTAGAGGTGACAGTTGAAGTTTCTGGAATAAATGAAACCCTTTCAGGGAAAGCAAGTAGTGGGAGCAAAGAAGGCTGAAGCTGAAACCTAACAACTTCTCTGCTTTAAGGTGCTGAGTGGAGAAAGAGGAGGAATATGTTTTTATGTAGCTTGTGGGGGAAATCCTATGGGAGCTTCAGGGTTGCCTACATTTCCTCATTGGAAGGAGATTTTCACCGTGACTAATGACAGGTTTTGAGTAATAGCTATGTAAAAATAAATTTAGAATTTTTTCTCAGTGTGAAAAGCTTCAATATTGGATGTAATGTAAGTAAACCAGTTGACTTAGCTTTTAACAAGTCTACTGGCTTTAACAAGATCTTTGATACTGTGTCAATATCTTTTAAACCATGTCAATTGTGGAACATGGTTTAAAAGATCACTTTGTTAAAGGCAATAGGCTTGTTAAATGTTAAGTCAATTGGTTGAGATGATAGGACGTTCTTTTTTGAACATTTGTCCATGATGTGTGCTCAAATATGTCTCTGATGTGACCTGAGCACACACCCCTGTCCCGTGAGACTGGCTGCCTGTCAGTCAGGATTTGGAGGAAGCTTGTGTCCAAGGTGTTTATCTTTCCTGCGTGATGAATATTCTTGCTATCTAAACCGACCTCTCTTTCAGACTAGTTTGAGGACATGCTGGTACACTAGAGATTGGTGACTACTGCAATTCCCTTGCCATCCTTCTCTCTCTTAGTGCCAAGATTTTCTGGTGACAATATTCAGGTATGGACTTCTTTGGATAATATTTGTCCTTCCACTTAATTAGTATAGAAATGGTGGAAGACAGCAACACAGATTGTGTCTCACTTAAGTGAAAATCCATTTCTGTGTATTATGTTCTGAGCTCCTTCACACCTGGGAAGTTGCAGAGAAGTTAAAGATAGAGAAAGTCAAACTAGCTAGAGTAGAGAATTTTACGGAATCCAAACACTACCACAGCCAAAAATGTCTTTGATATCACATGTGATATACGGGCAAATAATGACATCAGAATAACTTATAGGTAGACTATAGACAACTACAAATTCTTTGCTACTGCTTCCACTAAGAGGGTGAGCTCTTTTTTGCTTCTCCTGGGATCAGACAGGCTTTAGCCACTTGTCTGACCAAAGAAGGGAGTGGGTCTGAGGCCAGGTCATAAGAAGATTTATGGCTTCCCCCCAGGCCTCCTGGAACACTCATTTCTGAAACCTACCTGCCCTGCTGGGAGAAAGATAGAGAGGCTCTCATGGGAAGGAAACGTTGTCATATGACTGAGCAGCTTTGGAAGTGGATCCTTCAGCTCCTTTCCAGGTGACACTGTGCAGCACAGAGACATAGAGTCACTGAAGAGCACTGCCCAAAATATACATTCATGAGCAGAGTAAACTATTTTACTTGATTTAAGCTATCAAATTTTAAGGTGGTTTATTACACAGCAGAATATAATAATACTTGGTCATAATATTTTGAATTGCATAGCAATCTCTTTAAATCATTAAAAGCTAACAGTTACGATTAAAACTCTCCTAAAGACTAAAACTGTAATGAAAGCTCTGCATAGAGAAGTAAGGTATGAAATATATTTTATCACTCCTTCCAAATCATGTTTTCTTTTTCTTCTCTTTTCTCTTTTTGAGATGGAGTCTCCCTCTGTCACCCAGGCTGGAGTGCAGTGGCGCAATCTCAGCTCACTGCAACCTCTGCCTCCTGGGTTCAAGTGATTCTTCTGCCTCAGCCACCCAAGTAGCTGGGACTACAGGCATGCACCACAACGCCCAGCTAATTTGTTGTATTTTTAGTAGAGATGGGGTTTCACCTTATTGGCCAGGCTGATCTTGAACTCCTGACCTCATGAACTTCTCTGCCTGCCTTGGACTCCCAAAGTGCTGGGATTACAGGCGTGAGCCACCATGTCTGGCCCAAATAACGTTTTCTGTGAATATACACACAAGTTGATGGAAGAAAAACTGAGAAATGTGATAGGAATCAACTGTTGTTTGATCCTTTTGTAAGAAAGATTAGTTAGATGAAAGATGACTGGGAAGGGAAGTTGTTAAATGGTCAAAGTAAGGTGAATGTAGCTAAAACAAATCTCTGTAGGTCCAATGAAATTTCATTACTGAATAATTTTCCAAACTGCTTTGCAAGGGTTACTTATAGAAAATGACTTAGCTTTCCATCATTTATGTATGGTGGCCCATACCTGTAGTCCAAGCTACTCAGGAGACCAAGGCAAGAGGATTGCTTGAGCCTGGACAGTTGAGGTTGCCGTGAGCCATGATCATGCCACTGCCTCATGCCTGGACAACGAAGTGAGACTCTGTCTCAAAAAAAAAAAAAAAAAAGAGAGAGTTAAAATAGTTTTAAAAAATTAGTTAAAAGAAAAAAAGAAAAATAAAATAAATTACACTAGTGGAAGAAATGTAGCCATGGTCACTATCTACAGTGACCAATGGCAAAATTGGTCATAAAAATAAAGTGACAGGACTGTAGTATGAGTTAATAAAAATGATCAAACTGAGTATAATCCCTGACGAATATGGAGTTGATTTAGTCTCATTCTTGCCAATGGCTAAAGCAACATTGTTCAATAGAAATATAATGCAAGCCAAATTCAAACCACATATAAATTTTTAAGGTTTTTAGCAGCTACATTAAAAAGTAAAGAGAACTAGGTAATATTTTAAATAATATATTCTTAAATATCAGCTCAAGTGTCACGGGTGTTCCTAACGAAGTTAGGTAAAAGCAAGTTTATATTTTTTTTTAACCACTAAAATAAAAATACTTCTAGGATATTAATAAAATGAAGACACATCAAGAATATAACTAATTGATAGTCTAAAGAATATCTTGTCTTGACAAATTTTTTCTTTATGTTTTTGGTGCTTGGCACCATTACAGTTCTCTAATTTATTGTGTTACGTTTCAAATTAAAACTTGTCTATTTTGAATAAGCAAAATATTAGTTTAGAAATAATTGCCCAAAATAAAAATAAAGTAATATTATAATTTAAGCACATAAAAGCGTATAAAAATAATCTAGAGCCAAATTTTCAAATTTATCCTATGAAAAAATACTTCTTAATTTAAGGCATACCATTATAAGAATCAAGTTGTAAGGAAGCAAAATTATAAAAGTGCTTTCACAGTCACTTTGACTCATTAATAAAGAACAATTTCTAAGTCAGTCTAGACCCTGGCGCCTGAAGCTTGGTAAAGACACATGATACACAGCAGTGTGAGGGCATTTGCAATATGTTCTCATACAAAGCCCGGCTCCTGTGAGCATTTGGTAAACAGTAATCAAATTGAAATATATGCCTCTAATACTGGACAGTTTCTCATCCGTGGAATGCTTTGAGAAACTTCACAGAGTTGAGTCCTCCTAGAAAATTCCCAAAGCATCACACAGTTAAGAATGTATATATTTATGGCATAAGATTGAGGAAAGAGTAATATGTCTAGGCATGCCAGATTGAAACTATTTTGAGCACTAACTAGGATGAATATAGAGCTGGGAATGTGTGTGATATGGAATACATGCACACATACATTATTTCTAAGTTGAACAATGAGAATTCTAATATATTCTGAGAAGCCATAAAGAACATCCAATAAACTAAAATTTAAGGTGTGATGTTGTATAATGAAGTACCAAAGAATCAACAAAAATTTTTCTTCTTTCTTTTTCTTTTCTTTTCTTTTCTCTCCTCTCTTCTCCCCTCTTTTCTTCCTTCCTTCTTCCTTCCTTCCTTCCTTCCTTCCTTCCTTCTTTCTTTCTTTCTTTCTTTCTTTCTTTCTTTCTTTCTTTCTTTCTTCTTTCTTCTTTCTTTCTTTCTTTCTTTTCTTTCTTTCTTTCTTTCCTTCTTTCTCTCCTTCCTTCCTTCCTTCCTTCTTTCCTTCCTTTTTTCTTTCTTTCCTCCTTTCCTCTTTCCTCCTTTCTTACTTTCTTCATTTCTTTCCTTTCTCTCTCTCTTTCTCTTTCTTTGTTATGCTGTAAGTTCTAGGATACATGTGCACAATGTGCAGGTTTGTTACATAGGCATACAGGTGCCATGTTGGTTTGCTGAACCCATCAAGTCATCATTTACATTAGATATTTCTCCTAATGCTATCCCTCCCCCAGTCCCCCACCCCTTGACAAGCGCCTGTATGTGATATTCCCTGCCCTGTGTCCAAGTGTTCTCATTGTTCAATTCCCAACATGAGTAAGAACGTACGGTGTTTGGTTTTCTGTCCTTGTGATAGTTTGCTGAGAATGACAGTTTCCAGCTTCATCCATGTCCCTGCAAAGGACATGAAGTGATCCTTTTTTATGACTGCATAGTATTCCATGGTGTATATGGGCAACATTTTCTTAATCCAGTCTGTCATTGATAGACATTTACGTTGGTTCCAAGTCTCTACTATTGTGAACAGTGCCACAATAGACATATGTATGCGTGTGTCTCTATAGTAGCATGATTTATAATCCCTTGGGTATATATCCACTAATGGGATTGCTGGGTCAAATGATATTTCTAATTCTAGATCCTTCAGGAATCACAACACTGTAATCCACAATGGTTGAACCAATTTACACTCCCACCAACAGTGTAAAAGCGTTGCTATTTCTCCACATTCTCTCCAGCATCTGTTGTTTCCTGACTTTTTAATGATCACCATTCTAACTGGTATCTAGATGGTATCTCATTGTGGTTTTGATTTGCATTTCTCTAATGACCAGTGATGATGAAAATTTTTTCATGTGTCTGTTGGCTGCATAAATGTCTTCTTTTGAGAAATGTCTGTTCATATCCTTTGTCCACTTTTTGATGGGGTTGTTTGTTTTTTATCCTGTAAATTTGCTTTAAGTTCTTTGTAGATTCTGAGTATTAGCCCTTGGTCAGATGGGTAGATTGCAAAAATTTTCTCCCATTCTGTAGGTTGTCTGTTCACTCTGATGGTAGTTTCTTTTGCTGTGCAGAAGCTCTTTAATTTAATTGCTCCTATTTGTCTAGTTTGGCTTTTGTTGCCATTGCTTTTGGTGTTTTAGTCATGATGTCCTTGCCCACGCTTATGTCCTGAATGGTATTGCCTAGATTTTCTTCTAGGGTTTTTATGGTTTTAGGTCTAACATTTACATATTTAATCCATTTTGAATTAATTTTTGTATAAGGTGTAAGGAAGGGATCCAGTTTCAGCTTTCTACATATGGCTACACAGTTTTTCCAGCACCATTTATTATATAGGGAATCCTTTCCTCGTTGCTTGTTTTTGTCAGCTTTGTCAAAGATCAGATGGTTGTATATGTGTGGTGTTATTTCTGAGGTCTCCGTTCTGTTCCATTGGTCTATATCTCTGTTTTGGTGCCAATACTATGCTGTATTGGTTACTGTAGGCTTGTAGTATAGTTTGAAGTCAGATAGCGTGATGCCTCCAGCTTTGTTCTTTTGCTTAGGATTGTCTTGGCAATGCAGGCTGTTTTTTTGGTTCCATATGAACTTCAAAGTAGTTTTTTCCAATTCTGTGAAGAAAGTAATTGGTAGCTTGATGGAGATGGCATTGAATCTATAAATTACCTTGGACATTATGGCCATTTTCATGATATTGATTCTTCCTATCCATGAGCGTGGAATGTTCTTCCATTTGCTTGTGTCCTCTTTTATTTCATTGAGCAGTGGTTTGTAGTTCTCCTTGAAGAGGTCCTTTACATTCCCTGTAAGTTGGATTCCTAGGTATTTTATTCTCTTTGTAGCTATTGTGAATGGGAGTTCACTCATGATTTGGCTTTCTGTTTGTCTGTTATTGGTGTATAGGAATGCTTGCGATTTTCACACATTGATTTTGTATCCTGAGACTTTGCTGAAGTTGCTTATCAGCTTAAGGAGATTTTGGGCTGAGACAATGGGGTTTTCTAAATATACAATCATGTCATCTGCAAACAAGGACAATTGGACTTCTTCTTTTCCTAACTAAATACACTTTATTTCTTTCTCTTGCCTGATTGTCCTAGCCAGAATTTCCAACACTATGTTAAATAGGAGTGGTGAGAGAAGGCATCCCTGTCGTGTGCCAGTTTTCAAAGGGAATGCTTCCAATTTTTGCCCATTGAGTAAGATATTGGCTGTGGATTTGTCATAAATAGCTCTTATTATTTTGAGATATGTTCCATCAATACCTAGTTTATTGAGAGTTTTCAGCATAAAGGGCTGTTGAATTTTATTGAAGGTCTTTTCTGCATCTATTGAGATAATCATGTGGCTTTTGTCATTGGATCTGTTTATGTGATGGATTACATTTATTGATTTGTGTATGTCAAACCAGCTTTGCATCCCAGCAATGAAGCTGACTTGATCGTGATTGATAAGCTTTTTGATGTGCTGCTGGATTTGGTTTGCCAGTATTTTACTGAGGATTTTTGCATCAATGTTGATCAGGGATATTGGTCCAAAATTCTCTTTTTTTTTTGTTGTGTCTCTGCTAGGCTTTGGTATCAGGATGGTTCTGGCCTCATAAAATGAGTTAGGGAATGCTGAGACCAGCTCGGTTGGGGAGACCCTAACCCAGCAGCACTAGAGGAATTAAAGACACACACACAGAAATATAGAGGTGTGAAGTGGAAAATCAGGGGTCTCACAGCCTTCAGAGCTGAGAGTCCCGAACAGAGATTTACCCACGTATTTATCAACAGTAAACCAGTCATTAGCACTCTTTCTATAGATATTAAATTAACTAAAAGTATCCCTTATAGGAAACGAAGGTATGGGCTGAATTAAAGGGATAGGTTGGGCTAGTAAACTGCAGCAGGAACATGCCCTTAAGGCACAGATTGCTTATTCTATTGTTTGTGGTTTAAGAATGCCTTTAAGCCATTTTCCATCCTGGGTGGGCCTGGTGTTCCTTGCCCTCATTCCCGCCTACAACCTTCCAGCGTGGGTGTTAGGGCCATTATGAACATGTTACAGTGCTGCAGAGATTTTGTTTATGGCCAGTCTTGGGGCCAGTTTATGGCCAGATTTTGGGGGTCTTGCTCCCAAAAAGGGAGGATTCCCTCGTTTTCTATTGATTGGAATAGTTTCAGAAGGAATGGTACCACCTCCTCTTTGTACCTCTGGTTGAATTAGGCTGTGAATCCATCTGGTCATGGACTTTTTTTGGTTGGTAGGTTATTAATTATTCCCTCAATTTCAGAACCTGTTATTGGTCTATTCAGAGATTCAGCTTCTTCCTGGTTTATTATTGTGAGGGTGTATGTGTCCAGGAATTTATCCATTTCTTCCAGATTTTCTAGGTTATTTATATAGAGGTGTTTATAGTATTCTCTGATGGTAGTTTGCATTTCTGTAGTATTGGTGGTGATATCCACTTTATCATTTTTTATTGCATCTATTTGATTCTTCTCTCTTTTCTTCATTAGTCTTGCTAGCAGTCTATCAATTTTGTTGATCTTTTCAAAAAAGCGGCTTCTGGATTCATTGATTTTTTGAAGGGGTTTTTGTGTCTCTATCTCCTTCAATTCTGCTCTGATCTTAGTTATTTCTTGCCTTCTGCTAGCTTTTGAATGTGTTTGCTCTTGTTTCCCTAGTTCTTTTAATTATGATGTTAGGGTGTTGATTTTAGATCTTTCCTGCTTTCTCTTGTGGGCATTTAGTGCTATAAATTTCTCTCTATACACTGCTTTAAATGTGTCCCAGAGATTCTGGTACGTTGTGTTTTTGTTCTCATTGGTTTCAAAAAACACTTTTATTTCTGCCTTCATTTTGTTATGTACCCAGTAGTCATTCAGGAGCAGGTTGTTCAGTTTCCATGTAGTTGTGTGGTTTTCAGTGAGTTTCTTAATCCGGAGTTCCAATTTGATTGCACTATGGTCTGAGAGACAGTTTATTGTGATTACTCTTCTTTTACACTTGCTGAGGAGTGCTTTACTTCCAATTATGTGGTCAATTTTAGAATAAGCGCGATGTGGTGCCGAGAAGAATGTATATTCTGTTGATTTGGGGTAGAGAGTTCTGTAGATGTCTATTAGGTCTGCTTGGTGCAGAGCTGTGTTCAAGTCCTGGATATCTTGGTTAACTTTCTGTCTCGTTAAGCTGTCTAATATTGACAATGGGGTGTTAAAGTCTCCCATTATTATTGTGTGGGAGTCTAAGTCTCTTTTTAGGTCTCCAAGGACTTGTTTTATGAATCTGGGTGCTCCTGTATTGGGTGCATATTTATTTAGGATAGTTAACTCTTCTTGTTGAATTGATCCCTTCACCATCATGTAATGGCCTTCTTTGTCTCTTTTGATCTTTGTTAGTTTAAAGTCGATTTTATCAGAGACTAGGATTGCAACCCCTGCTTTATCTTTGCTTTCCAGTTGCTTGGTAGATCTTCCTCCATCCCTTTATTTTGAGCCTATGTGTGTCTCTGCATGTGAGATGGGTCTCCTGAATACAGCAAACTGATGGGTCTTGACTCTTTATCCAATTTGCCAGTCTGTGTCTTTTAATTGGAGCATTTAGCCCATTTACATTTAAAGTTAATATTGTTGTGTGAATTTGATCCTGTCATTATGATGTCAGCTGTTTATTTTGCCCATTAATTAATGCAGTTTCTTCATAGCATCGATGGTCTTTACCAATTGGCATGTTTTTGCAGTGGGTGGTATCAGTTGTTCCTTTCCATGTTTAGTGCTTCCTTCAGGAATCTTGTAAGGCTGGCCTGGTGGTGACAAAATCTCCTTTGTCTATAAAGGATTTTATTTCTCCTTCACTTACGAAACTTAGTTTGGCTGGATATGAAATTCTGGGTTAACAATTCTTTTCTTTAAGAATGTTGAATATTTGGCCCTACTCTCTTTTGGCTTGTAGAGTCTGCCAAGAGATCTGCTGTTAGTCCGATGGACTTCCTTTTGTGGGTAACCTGTCCTTTCTCTCTGGCTGCCCTTAACATTTTTTCCTTCATTTTAACCTTGGTGAATCTGACAATCATGTGTCTTGGAATTGCTCTTCTTGAGGAGTATCTTTGTGGTGTTCTCTGTACTTCCTGAATTTGAAGGTTGGCCTGCCTTGCTAGTTTGGGGAAGTTCTCCTTTGTAATATTCTGAAGAGTGTTTTCCAACTTGGTTCCATTCTCCTTGTCACTTTCAGGTACACCTATCAAATGTAGATTTGGTGTTTTCACAAAGTCTCATATTTCTTGGAAGCTTTGTTCATTTCTTTTTACTCTTTTTTCTCTAAACTTGTCTTCTTGCTTTATTTCATTAATTTGATCTACAATCACTGATATCCTTTCTTCCACTTGATCAAATCAACTATTGAAGCTGTGCATGCATCAAGAAGTTCTCATGTCATGGTTATCAGCTCCATCAGGTCATTTAAAATCTTCTCTACATTGTTTATTCCAGTTAGCCATTTGTCTAGGCTAACTTTTTTCAAGGCTTTTAGCTTCCTTGCGATGGGTTAGAACATGCTCCTTTAGCTTGGAGAAGTTTGTTATTACTGACCTTCTGAAGCCTACTTCTGTCAACTCGTCAAAGTCATTCTCTCTCCCACTTTGTTCTGTTGCTGGTGAGGAGTTGCGATCCTTTGGTGGAGAAGAGGCACTCTGGTTTTTAGAATTTTCAACTTTTCTGCTCTGGTTTCTTTCCATCTCTGTGGTTTTATCTACCTTTGGTCTTTGATGTTGGTGACCTAGATATGGGGTTTTGGTGTGGATGTCCTTTTTGTGGATGCTATTCCTTTCTGTCTGTTAGTCTTCCTTCTAACATTCAGGTCCCGCAGCTGCAGGTCTGTTGGAGTTTGCTGGAGTTCCACTCCAGACCCTGTTTGCCCAGGTATCACCAGTGGTGGCTGCAGAACAGCAAATATTGCAGAACAGCAAATATTGTTGCCTGACCCTTCATCCCAGAGGGGCACCCTCCTGTATGAGGTGCCTGTCAGCCTCTACTGGGAGGTGTCTCCCAGTTAGGTTCAGAGCTCAAATGCTGTGCTGGGAGAACCACTGCTCTCTTCCAAGATGTCAGACAGGGACATTTAAATCTGCAGAAGTTTCTGCTGCCTTTTGTTCAGCTATGCCCTGCCCACAGAGGTGGAGTCTATAGAGGCAATAGGCCTTGGTGAGCTGCTCTGGGCTCTGCCCAGTTCAAGCTTCTTGGCCACTTTGTTTACCTACTCAAGCCTCAGCAATAGTGGATTCCCCTACCCCTGCCCAGCTGCAGCCTCGCAGGTCCATCTCAGACGGCTGTGTTAGCAGTGAGCAAGGCTCCATTGCCTTGGGACCCACTGAGCCAGACATGGGAGAATATCTCCTGGTCTGCAAGTTGCTAAGACCATGGGAAAAGCGCAGTATTTGGGCGGTACAATCTGTCACAGCTTCCCATAGCTAGGGAAGGAAAATCCCCTGACCCCTTGTGCTTCCTGGGTGAGGCGATGCTCCACCCTGCTTTGGTTTGCCCTCTGTGAGCTACACCCACTATCCAACCAGTCCCAGTGAGATGAACCAGGTAACTTAGTTGGAAATGCAGAAATCAGCCATCTTCTGCATCAATCTCGCTGGAAGCTGCAGACCAGAGCTGTTCCTATTCAGCCATCTTGGACGAAGACCACAAAAAATTTTCAACACCCACAAACACTTTCTTCAACTCTATCTTTTTATTGGCTCTACCCATATTTTCTGATGCCAATTGCATTTTGTTCAACTTGGTCTTAATTTCTGCTATTTATCTGTATCTATGCATCAGCCTGGACTCACTTCTTAAGTGTGTAGGAAAGTCAGTGTGTCTTACCAAGTCTGTCAAATTTACCATATAATAAGATACAGAAGGTATTAAATATCTCTGAGATGCAAACTCTGATTTCCTTTATGCCACTCTGCCTCTGCCTGGGGGTCTTTGGCTCCTGTCTGGTTCTTCTGAAGTCCTGACCATACGGGCATTTGTTAATGTGGCTGATGTAATTTACATCCTGTTCAAAAATGACAACATGTTAAAACTTGCTGCATGATTTTTTTAAACAATTAAAAAGCAATTGAAAGTTTATCATGCAATTTGCAGCCATCCAAACAAAATTTTCTAGCCATTACAAAGCATAACAAAACAAATTTTCTAGATCATCTTTGATTTTTGTGTTCCTTCTAAAAAACTAATTACACAAATATTCATGGTTACTATGGCACATTATTAGGGGACAATTCACATCAGAGAATAGGAACATGAAACTCTGAGCCTAGGGCTAGATTAAAGGAGACTTTATCACAATGATCAAATGTGTGCTTGTACTGCTTGTGCTTCAGTGTGACATTAAGGAAAAATATTTAACTGGAAAAAAAAGCATTTATGTGTCAACAAATTTATCAATGTGAAAGATAGACCAAAGGATTTTGATATAACAGGATACACTTTTTACTGATATAATATCAGAGAACACATTACAATTAATATGTGAGAAACTACCATTTGTAGAGTTTGGTGTGGTATCCAAGAATAATATCATAATTACCTGAAAATGCTATTAAAATATTCTTTCATCTTTCTACTGTGTATCTGTGTAGGGCTATAGTTTCTTCTTACATTTCAACCAAAACAACACATTACAACAGATCGAATACAGATCACATTTCAGGGCGTACCTATCTTCTATTAAGCCACAGGTTAATGAAATTTACAAAAATGTAAAGCAGTACCATTCTTCTCCCTTTTTTTGTTGTTTTGGAAAGCATTATTTTCATAAAATATTTTACTTATGTTAACATGAAATGAACTTAGTATTCTTTTTTTTTTTTTTTTTTTTGTTGAGACGGAGTCTCGCTCTGTCTCCCAGGCTGGAGTGCAGTGGCCGGATCTCAGCTCACTGCAAGCTCCGCCTCCCGGGTTTACGCCATTCTCTCGCCTCAGCCTCCCGAGTAGCTGGGACTACAGGCGCCCGCCATCTCGCCCGGCTAATTTTTTGTATTTTTTTAGTAGAGACGAGGTTTCACCGTGTTAGCCAGGATGGTCTCGATCTCCTGACCTCGTGATCCGCCCGTCTCGGCCTCCCAAAGTGCTGGGATTACAGGCTTGAGCCACCGCGCCCGGCCGAACTTAGTATTCTTTAAAGTGATTTAATGTATAAAACGTTTTAAAGTTTTCTCATTTTAAATTCCTAATATATATTGATAGATGCACCTCCACATAGACAAAACTCTTAGGGATTCTCGATAAGGTTTAAATGTGTAATGAGGGCCTGAGACTTAAGATTGCTTGTCTAAGAATGAGCACAGAGGTTCAGAGTAACAGACACATACAGTTATATGTTAGTTCAGGCCATTCACTTGACAAGGTAGCTTGTTAGGCTAGTACCTTATTTATGTTATTAATTAGGAATTATGTATATAAATAATCCAAATTATTTATATATTGTATATAAATTATTTCTAACATATAGATGACCACTGATAAATGTTGGCAATTATTAATATTATCACCATAATCCTGCTCAAACTGTGTACTTACAACTCTTGTGCCCTCTGACTATAAGGATATACAATTACTTGGAAATAAATTACAATTTCCCCATCAGAACAATTATTTTAGTAAAAAGCATGTATTTTGTATAATTCTGGTCTTTTGGCCTAGCAACTTACCTACTTGCTGTTGATTATGTCATTCAGCAAGTGCAGAAATTCCAAGATCCTCTTAATATGTAAATATATTTGCACTGATAAACTGGACAGACTGCCATTATGAAAAAAGGAAACTACAGCATATTTTAATTGTTCTAAGTGATTGATCAAGGATGTGTAGTTTTTATTCTGATTTGTTTGGGTTCATAATACTGTGTGAGTTGGCAGGCTGTCTTCTCACACAATCCTCCCCTTTGGGACAAGTTTAGAATCTTGGAGGTAGACAATTAACTACCGGTGTGAGAAGAGGAAGAGCTATTTGGTCTTGTCACCTGCTCATTCCTCAGAGGCCCTCAGCCAACCTGTGGGTGGTGGGAATTATTTTGGTGCAAGCTAAGAAAGAGTGGAGAAGGGATATGGTTCTACTGTGGGTGACATTAGGGAAGGAAAGAGATGCTTCTTTCCCCGTGAGAGTGTGAGAGCTTGGGTGTGGATAGTTGTGTAAGACTCCTGCTGATGCAGGAAATGCCTATCCCCTGTTAATTCTACATGAAAATGCTTTCCAGTTTGGGAAGATATTGTATACTGGGCTGGTTAGATGAGTATCATGCTTCTTTTTTAAGGATTTGATTGAAGTAATTGCTCACATTTCCTTCATATAATTATTCTGTATACATATATGTATTAGAAATTCTGTGTGAATAAAACTTTCACAGCATTAAGTGGAACTGTTACTGGAGACTCTCTTTTGATCTTGGACAGGTTAAATTATGAGGCCAAAAAATCACTTTCTATAGTAAAGAGAAACATAAATTTGGACTTCTCATTTTATTAAGTTCTTGTCCAGAGTAAAACACTGTGAATGGAAAAATACATGCATAATAAAAAACAGAGGACATTTAATGATTTTTCCTTTCATAATACCTTTCTTTGTAAAATAAAACACATTATACATTTGCCAAAATGATAGTCTCTAGTGGGTATATTGTAAATGTAGCTTATTAGTAGATAATATGAGGCTACAATAAAGAAAATAGAGGACTGGTTATGGAAAATAATTTGTAATTCATTGATTGATTTTTTCTTCAATTACTGTTCCAGAAAAAAACATATGTAGCATATTTTCAAATTTCTTGGAACACAGTAATGGAAGAAAGATCTTGTTTTGCTCTAGGGATTGTTAATATCTCTGTAAGTCCCTGGTAACGTTTAATCAATTTCCATAAATATTTAGTGATGAAACTAAATCACTTTTAGACCCTGTTTTAAGGATGTGCAAACAAGACAAGATTTCATTTTTCAATTTGCAAGCTACGCAAGAGATAGGAACGTGGTGTTGATTGTCCAGCTGTTTGCAATTTAAAAAATAGTCTCCTTGGTTACTTCCTTCTTAGGTAAAAAGAGAAACAAAACTATTTATAACTCTTATCAATAACATTTTTCTAGCATGAAGAGGTGCAGAAAACATTTTACTTCCTGATAAAAATTTCACATTTCTAAAGTGGAATATTCCAAAGTTATGCAAAATAACACCATATTTATCAAATGTTATAAAAAATAAATGTGATAATGACCCAAATCTAGCATTTGTTATAAAACTTCAATTCATATCACTTTTAGGCCAAAAGCTGTTTTGCATACCATCCTTTGGAGTCACCTAAGAGCTAGATTTTCTTCACCACTGTAGACACTCTTCTGTTTCACTATGAGATCTCCCTCATGCTATCCTTATATATTTTTCAAAAATCATGGCCTCTGGTAGAGCACTAGATGCCTGTTACTAGAGAAACTCTTAAATATTAATTACTTACATTATCGTGTAAGCTGCCCATGAACTCTGAGTAGACAATGTAGGAAATTATCATTTGATGAACATATTTCTAGGTATGTAAGTTGTGATCTTTTATCTACTTGGAACAATATTCATTTAACTGAGTGGTCAGTATCTTTTTGCCTGCCCCAAGTGGTTGAATACTATTGCATTGTCATTTTTAAAATTAATGGCATGCAGCTGCAGTCAGATTCTCAATGTCATTGAGAAATTACTTTTTGTGTTCCTAATCATGTCTTTTTTCATTTCTCTCAATAACTATTCCAAATCTATACTACACTTCTAAAGTTTCTACCCATTTCTAATACCTTTCTCCATCCATTGTGTCTTTTATTTTGCAATTAAAAATAGAAATTATTTTTTAACTTTCTATGCCCACACCTGCAATTTTATTTATATCTGCTTTGTATTCTTTATTATTGCCAGTTTTAGAAGAAAAGATGTTCTTCCTTCTATCCCCTAAAGGCATGTTCATCTGCCTTTGAGTCATCTTCTCCCATTGAGTCATGGAACTTTTCTGCTAGTCAAGCAATTGTTCATTAAATTCACATTTCCAGTGCATAGCATGTGCTAGACATTGAGCTAGAGAGTATGAATAGAAAGATAAAAACCATTTATCTGAACAACAGATGAGCAATTAAATTATAAGCTATTTAGGTTTCTCCTATGCTAAGGAGTATGTGTAGCTACAGCAGTAGCATGGCTGCAAAAAAGTTCCAGACAAGTAGGAAAGGGCTTTTTAAAGGAATTAGTATGTAAGTTGAGATATAAAAAGTTAGTAAGAATTTCCTTGTTGGATGGATAAGAGTAGGCTGCATTTGTCTTTCCCTAGAGGTCCTGCTGTAAATTGAACACCTAGCTTTATTAACTAAACATTTTTCAGGTATTAGTACATAGTCCTTTTGGCACAGTAATGATGAGTAAGTAGAGAGGGCATATGAGGAGAGGATAACTCTGCTGGTTAGCACAGAGGCTTCTCCTAAAGTTCCTTGTGAAAACTGTACCAATACTAGTATGAGAAAGTTCAAAATATTGTGACTTCCCAGCCCTGTTTTTCTCTCCTGGGTTCCATTTGGTTCAGGTCCATACAGGTCAAGTCCTAGCACCGGTTGTTATCTTCTCTCCTGGCCAGGAAAGAAAATAACACATTGTTAGTTGCCAAAACCAAAGGTACAATTTCAACTTCCTTCTCCAATAAAAAAATTATTTTTTGACATGATAATTTGATTTATTAGTTTTTATTTTGTTTGTTGTATTTCATTTCTTTCTATTATCTATTAAAATATCTAGGATCTTTTTTTTTCTTGCCTCAGAAGCCACTTGTCTTCCATTATGTGCAAATAAAATCTCTTGGAATACAGAAGCAGAGAAAGAAAAAAGCCTTGAAAACAGGTGGAGGGAAAAGGGCAAGATGTCTCCCAGACACGAGGAGGGCTGAAGTGAGTAGGGCTTACCTATAAGTCTGTGATAGATGGAAAATGGGAGATGGGGAAATTATTAAAAACATTGTGTGGTGCACCCTGATGAACTCGGCCCTAGGCACTAGGCCTTGCAGCCTATGAAAGTAGCCTGTTTGACTACAAGGTGCTTAAACAGTCGTTATAGGATAGCTGTAACTTATTTTAAAATACTTATGTTTAGAGAGTGTAATGTGCATGAGTATGTTAAAGTTAGGCCTTGGATGCAGTCAATGACTTCATTCAGAAATTGATAGGTCAATAGTCTATTAGACTGTAGGACTGGTTGCATATTGGAAAGCCTCCATTCCAGACAAAGCAACTACAAGTGTTTCCATTACTTTTATCTTTGACTAACACCAAAAGCTTTAATAATTATGTTAATAAATTTTCTAAAAATGGATTTTCATTGGTGAAATTAGTGTCTTATTAATCAGCATAGTTATAGTTGAATTCTCTCTTGACATAACTAGCATTCAATATATGAGGATTACCTAAACTTTTTAAGAAAATACCTACCTTGCGTGAGCAGAGTATAAGACTTATAGTCTGTAAACATAGGAAGGGGACCCAAGCAGGGATCACCAAATGGTTTTGTGTCTAGCCACTGAACTGGAGATTTCTGATGATGGGGTAAGAGGATCTACCTTTAGAATATTGGAGCCAGCATCCAGTGATATTTTATGCCAAATAAGATTGGACCTCTCACAAAAACAGAGAGTTCACACTTCATCCAAGATTACAGAACGCATGGCATGAACTATTTTTTTCCCCAGACTAATGAAATTTCATACGTATGTATGCATGGAAAAATTTATCTGAGACTTGCTTTCATTATAATTCTTTATATCTGTGAGGCTGTTGATGAGCCTCAGCTACGCAAAAGTTTTGGTTGCTACCATTACTTTTACAATGTCTAAACAACAGGCTTAGGTCAATTTACCACCGGATAGATGGTTTTCTCTGAGAAAAACCATTGTCTGTCCTTTAATTGTCAATCTAGGGGACTCTGCCTTGTCTGACTTCAAGGGATGGAGGTTAGTAGGGGAGCTTTGTGAGGCTCGGTGTTTATATTTCTTTGAAGTTTGCCATCTAACAGTAATTCATGAAAAGGAACCACTTTTCCTTGCCTCATGGTCTGCTGGTATTGTCCCTAGGATTGTTATTTCAAATGTCAGTAATAGGGTTCAGATGGCAGCGTTATCTGTTTTATAGATACATGTTGTTAGCAATTTTACTGGGATGTAGCTGACTTGCTAAAGTTTATGCTTCTATGTTACAGGGAGTAGATAGCATAGTAGTCGCAGACTCTCTTACCTCTGGGCTAAAAAGAGAAATTTTCCCTCCTGCAGAGGGAAAAAATTCATAAGTGAAGAAGAAAGTAAATACATAGTGATAACTATGTAAATAAAAAGCAGAATAGGGGTAGGTATACACTTTCAGAAAGCTGTAAATGGCCGATATGGTAGGCAGAATTTTTGAGATGGCCTCCAAAATTGCCAGCCACTTGAGGACACCTTCTGTCAGAGGCGTTTGAACCAGGGCACCTCCATCTTAAATAAAGTCTGCTGAGATATGCTGGGTTGCATTCCCAGGAGGTTAGGCATTCTTAGTCACAGGATGAGATGGGAGGTTGGCACAAAGACCTTGCTGATAAAACAGGATGCGGTTAAGAAGCTGGCTAAAACTCGTCAAAACCAAGATGGTGATGAGAAAGAAGTCTGATTGTCCTCACTCCTCATTATATGCTAATTATAATGCATTAACATGCTAAGAGACACTCCCACCAGCACCACGGCAGTTCACAAATGCCATGGCAACATCAGGAAATTACTCTATATAGCTAAAAGGGGGAAGAACCCTCAGTTCTGGGAAATCCCTGCTCCTTTCCCAGAAAACTCATGAATAATCCATCTCTTGTTTAGCATATAAAATCAAGAAATAACTATAAATATATTCAGTGGGCCTATGGAGTAGGCATTCTTTATTCCTTTCCTTTCCTTTTTTTTTTTTTTTTTTTTTTAATTTTTTGAGACAGAGTCACACTCTGTTGCCCAGCCTGGAGTGCAGTGGTGCCATCTTGGTTCACTGCAACCTCTGCCTTCTGGGTTCAAGAGATTCCCCTGTCTCTTGATAAACTTGCTTTCATTTTAATCTATGGACTTACCCTGAATTCTTTCTTGCATGAGGTTCCAGAATCCTCTCTTGGGGTCTGGATTGGGACTCCTAGCTAATAACATTTTTTCCAGTTATTTGTACCCCAATCTAGGTGTTGTATCAAATCAATTGACCTTAAGATAGGTTCTATGGGAGGGCCTATTAAAAAAAGGTATACTGAGAGGCTGCAAATTAGCTGTCTTTTAGATCAACACACTGATATCAAAGGTCTTTTGATTATAAGAACTATCAAGAGATTCTGGAAACTGTCCCAGTATTAAACACTGGAGTAATCATAACAACTATTTGTTTACCCACTGATCCAATGAATTTCTTTGATGTTTAGAATCAAATAAAAGTTAATAATAAAATACAATGAATTTATTAGGAATGTACAATCCTATTTTTACTACTGGCACAGTCATAGAATGAGATTGTCTCTTTATCATTCACTTAAGATATGATTTAAAAAGGGTAAGAAAATCTATGTTATAGAGCTGGGCGCGGTGGCTCAAGCCTGTAATCCCAGCACTTTGGGAGGCCGAGACGGGCGGACCACGAGGTCAGGAGGTCGAGACCATCCTGGCTAACACGGTGAAACCCCGTCTCTACTAAAAAATACAAAAAATTAGCCGGGCGAGATGGTGGGCGCTTGTAGTCCCAGCTACTCGGGAGGCTGAGGCAGGAGAATGGCGTAAACCCGGGAGGCGGAGCTTGCAGTGAGCTGAGATCCGGCCACTGCACTCCAGCCTGGGTGACAGAGCGAGACTCCGTCTCAAAAAAAAAAAAAAAAAAAAGAAAATCTATGTTATATTTAATACAATAGTAAGTTACTTAAATAGTATTTTGTTTGTTTGTTTGTTTTTTTGAGACAGAGTCTTGCTCTGTCACCGAGGCTGGAGTGCAATGGCGTGATCTGGGCTCACCACAACCTCCCCCTACCAGGTTCAAGCAATTCTCCTGCCTCAGCCTCCCAAGTAGCTGAAATTACAGGTGCCCACCACCAAGCCTGGCTAATTTTTGTATTTTTAGTAGAGATGGGGTTTCACCACATTGGGCAGACTGGTTTCAAACTCCTGACCTCAGGTGATCTGCCCGCCTTGGCCTCCCAAAGTGCTGGGATTACAGACATGAGCCACCACATCCGGCCATAGTTATTTTTAAGATTAGCCTTCTCCTGATTATTGAGAGAAACTTTTCCAAGAGCCTCTGGTGTTTCTAAACATGTTTCAAGCAATAATTGCCCTTTTTCTCTTGACTATCTTCTCAAAGATGTCTGTACAGTGAACAACCTTGAAAAATATAGTGTCTTCATCAGGAGCAATGAGCAGATTTGCTTATCATTTGGTATAGTAAAGATAATTTCTCCTTCCGGGAAAAAGGACAGGTTTGCTTTTGCCCATTGTAAAAGATTCTGGTTTTGTTGTATGATGCAAACATATGCATGTGCAACATACAGCTGGATCCATCAGCATCACCCCCATGTAATGGGGCAGCAAAAAGAACCAATACAAATATGCTACCCTCGTGCTGCTTTCTGCAATGTGAATAGTAACTTGTTTCTAATCTAGAGTCTCGTGTCTTCTGCTAGCAAAGAAACTGGCAGCAGAACTGGTTTGCTGCAATTAGTTTAAATTCCCATACCCTTCAAAGTTCTTAACACTGATTAACTCATAAATACAATTCATGATATGCTCTAGGGTTTTCATAGTTTATAAAACTTTCGTTAAGAAATTTTTGGTAACAAGTAACCAATGTATTTTTCCTCATTGAACTTTATAAAATACATGAGGAGATTAACTTTCTGCATCAACATCTGGATGTGTGATTCATTTAAAAAATTAAAACTGACACTTTCATAATCTTTGCAACCTCTACAAAATATTATCTTTTTAAATCACTCAGAGAATTTGGCTTCAACTATTTCTTCCACCTTTATCAATGAAAAGAATAATAATGAAGGAATGTTCTTTGCTCATTTATTTATAGTTGCCAAAATTTGGGGATGGATAAATAAATACTTTTTTAGAACTTACTTCTTTGGTTAATTATAGAAAAAATTATTCTCACTAATTCTACTTTTTTTTTTTTTTGAGGCAGTCTCACTCACTCTGTCTCCCAGGCTGGAGTGCAGTGGCACGATCTTGGCTCAAAGCAACCTTTGCCTCCTGGGTTCAAGCAACT
The DNA here is from genome assembly GCF_009764315.1 of Trachypithecus francoisi. Classification (NCBI taxonomy): domain Eukaryota; kingdom Metazoa; phylum Chordata; class Mammalia; order Primates; family Cercopithecidae; genus Trachypithecus; species Trachypithecus francoisi. Next base: position 170,672,255 of record NW_022681454.1, on the reverse strand, counting down.
CTCCTGCCTCAGCCCCCTGAGTTGCTAGGACTACAGGCATGCACCACCATACCTGGCTCATTTTTGTATTTTTAGTGGAGACGAGGTTTCACTATGTTGGCCACGCTGGTCTCAAACTCCTGACCTCAAGTGATCCGCCCACCTCAGCCATCCAAAGTGCTGGGATTACAGGCATGAGCCACCGGGCCCAGCCTATTTCTCCTTTCTAAATGCTTTATCAAATTCCTTGCAAAGATATTATTAATTTTCTTCAATACTTACTGTAAAAAATTACTTCAGGGCTCAGTGTGGTGGCTTATGCCTGTAATCCCAACACTTTGGGAGGCCGAGGTGGGCAGATCATGAGGTCAGGAGTTCGAGACCAGCCTGGCCAACATAGTGAAACCCTGTCTCTACTAAAAGTACAAAAAATTTAGCCAGGTATGGTGGTGGGTGCCTGTAATCCCAGCTACTTGGGAGACTGAGGCAAGGAGAATCACTTGAATCTGGGAGGCGGAGGTTGCAGTGAGCCAAGATTGCGCCACTGCACTCCAGCCCGGGGGACAGTGCTAGACTCCACCTCAAAAAAAAAAAAAAAAGTTATCTCAGAACCTTAATGAAAGTGAGAACAAATATGATAGCAACTGTGACTTTAAGACTTTATTCTATTCAATGATTCCCATTCAATCTGATTTTTGTAAATGTCAATACAGTTGTTTTCTTTATAAATTTTTTAAAAATTCTGTGTCAGAAGTAGAATGTAGTGAATCTAATGGCTCTGTAGATATAATCACTTTGGACCCATTTACTGAAGAGAGTCTATAACAACTGGAGTGATCAGCTGGTTGTGTGTATATGGATGGTTAGTCTTTCTCTGGAACCAATTAAGACCACCAAGAACCTGGAAAAGCACTTTAACTGCCCACTCTGCATTGAGGGTGAGGGTGTTAAGTAACTGGCATCACTGACCCAAAGTTTTGTTTCGATTTGCTTCGTTTTGCCTTCTGAATTGCTCAGCACTAACTCCTGTGGCATCTTTAAAATATAGAGGTTTGAGGGAGTTTTTAAGGACAAAAAAATTTTTAAACATTTTTAACTTTTTAACTAATTTGGAAAACTGCCTAACAGTTTAGTATAGGCAATATGATATCAACAGCATGTGAAGTTGCACACTTTTGGGAGTGGTTGTTAGAACAAGATGTTATTCAGAAGGAGAGCAGTGAGACAAAGAGACAGACAGACAGAGAGAGACAGACAGAGAGAAAGAGAGAGGAAATTAACTTTCTGGAAAGCAAGCATCACCTTCTGCAATCATGGCAGAGACTTTTATTCTCAGCAGGCACTTGATCATTGTTACAGATGCTTTCTTTATCTGCTAAAGAAGACAGATTTTGTTCTCTGAAATATGGGGTCCTCTGACTTTACCTTTGCAGATGTAGATTACTTGCACCATCGGTATTCCATTTGTACATTGTTACCCCTTAGAAAGCTTGTAATTAAATTCTACCTTCCTTTTACATCTGATAATTCCTACAAGTCCCTGGGTCAGGGAGAAATGTTCAAGTATTCAAAAAATATTTAATTGGCTTTAAATTCTCTAGAATCTTATGAATAGCTTATTCTTCTGCAGCCTGAAAAAGACGAATATTATGAACCATAAATCTACAAGGAAATTGGTGTTCTTTTTGTCCGATAGTTTGAAGGAAAAGAAGATGGCTCGCCAGCTATGGAGACTTCAAATACTTTTTTGTCTTTTTTTTTTTTCAACTCAAGGAGGTGATGAGTTAAATGAACTATCATCACACACAGCTTATCACTGTATCTTTCACAGCTCTGAGCAGTTCCAGCCTTCATCACTCACATGATTCCACCCTCCCTTTACTCCTACAGCAAGGAGGAGAGGGGAGTTTTCGTAGCTAAGCTACCAGAGTATTTCTTTTGCAGGGACTCCAAATCCTGCTTCAGAATCAATCGGTCGGTGTGTGGTGCTAAGGAGGTCAAGGTTACAAATTTGGAATCCACCTGAGCCAGTTATTTAGCAGCAGACTGTGAGAAACTTTGTAAAAGTGTGCCACTCTTTATTTACTTACTAACATAATTATTAATTAAACTGTATTAGTGAATCCCGACTGCATCAGACATTTTGCAAGATCATAATGGTGTAACAGTGAAAAAGGGTAACCATGATTCCCAGCTGCACAGAGTTTACAGTGGGGGAGATGAAAATAAATGAGCATACAAACAAATCAACAGGCAATTGGGTTAGAAGTAATTTAGTCAGCCAATAAAATGCTACAGTAGTAGATAACAAACAGGGTTAGCTGGACCTACATAAGAGAATAATCGAAGTCCTTTCTGGGGAGTCTGTATTAATGTTGAATCCTACAGAGTGAGAAGGATTCAGCTATGGGCAGAGCAGGTAAAGCTGCAGGGCAGAGTGTTCCAGACTCATGGTTGCTGTGCTAATGAAACCAAAAGAAGGATAAAGTGGTATCCATGCAGTGAGCACAAGGGGAAGTGAATTGAAATCCGGTTAGAGAAGGAGGCAGGAACCAAATTGTTCTGGGCCTAGTAGGCCATGAAAAGGGTTTTGGGTTTTATTTCAAATCCAGTAGGAAGCCGTTGGTGGCTGGCTTTTAAGCAGGCAACTGGTATAATCCATTTTGCCCTTTAAGCAGATCACTCTAGACACTAAAAGGAAGAGTACTAAGAACAGCAATCAGAAATCAGATAGGAGGTTGTAGTGGGTACATTCTTATTAACTCCCTCAGATCCACTTTCTGCTATTCTTCACACTTTCCAAGGCCCCAGGAGGCTAACTACATGGATTTCAACACCCAGTCACACCCCTTTCTCTGTGATTTCCTACTTGACCTGGCATGGACAGGAGGTATTCCCTGGCTGAGTCTCTGCTAGGTGCCACAAGACTGACTGTGTCCCTCCATCGGAAGCCAAAGTACCTGCCCCCTGGCCCACATCACTTAGGTCTCTGGCCAGGTTGGATAACCCTTTCTCTTCACTCGCCCCCTTTTACTAGTGTCTTGGGTACTGTGCCATCCTTTGTTTTCTTTGTATAAACCCTGCTAATAGCTTTGCAAATGATCCCTTTATAAAACCTTTCTCAATTATCAGCCTTGAATGTTCCACGTGTTTCTATCCAGGAAACTACATCCAGAGACTATTGTAGTATTTCAGGCAAGAGATAATGATGGCTTCATCTAAGGGAGTGGTAGTAAAGAGAGATAGAATTAGATTGATTTTAAATGTATTTTGCAGTTAGAATCATAGGATTTATTGGAGGATAAGATGTGGAATTCTAAAACTGGAAGGCACATCCAGGATGATTCCATTTCCAGCCAAATAACAGGTTGAATGATAATACCAATCAATTATACAGGAGAACTAGAAACTGGAAATGGAACAGGTCTGGAGGATGGGTGAAGAACAAGAAAGGGTCAGTTTAAGGTGGTTCCGAGGTATCCGAGTCAAAATATAACAGTTAAGTAATTATGCATTTCAGAAGAAAATTCAGGGCTGTGATTCTTTACCTCCTGGTGGTATTTCAAGCCTCACGATTGGTCCCCAAGGAAGTAGGTACAATTAGACAGAAGTCTGAGGTCTGAGCTCTGGGTCAAGAAGAAAATGTGGAACCAGCAATTGAGAATAAAAAAATGTAACCTGTGAGGTAGAAGCAACCTGCATGAAAGCTCAGAGAGAATACTAGAAGAGGGGAGACTGGTCAACTGTGGCAGAGAGTTTGAATATAACAAAAATAGATAGATGTTCATTAGATTTTGCTGGAGATCTTGAAAATATTAGCTTCTGTTGGATATGTTGACCAAACCAGACTGAAGTGATTTTTGGTCTGAGTGGAAGAGAAGCAAGGAGAAATGTATAGGTGATGATCTGGATAAATTTATTTATGAAAGCAAGGAAAGATATTTAGAGACAGCTGGTAGTAAGAAGAAACAAAGGTTCTTTTTATTGGTTTTCAGTTGAGCTAAGTTTGCATGAGAATGACAGAATAGATAAGGAGATAGAGATGCTGAGAGAGAGAAAAACAAATTGGATACACATAAAGTCTCTGAAATGGTGAGAAAAACCCACAACATAAGAATAGGAAAACACACACACACACACAAACTTTGCTTTTACATTTAAGTAATTAAAAAAAATCTATTTGACATTGTCCAAAGAGTGCAGGGCACCTTTCAGGTATTAATAACGAAGAGAATAAACTAATGTATGTTTTAAACAATCATTATCATGTAAGCTCAAAAATGACACTCTGAATCACAAAGAATACACAGGACTAACACTCAAAAATTCTCCCTTTCTGCCAGAGCAGCATGACCTCAGGATTGATATATATAGTAATAAGAGAACTTTATTCTTGTTCCAGGCTTTTCTCTAAGTAGAAAAACAAAGAATATTATTTTTTTCTCAGTGCCTCAAGGTAAATACATCTACAAAGCATTGCATGTTTTCAATGATTATGTTGTGTTCCCCATTCAGACATTCACTATTTTGTTTCTCTATCTGTCATGCTTAGATATTATGCATTTACCTAATATAGCGAATTTTAATTTTATTTAAAGGAGCCTTCAAAAAAAGCTACAAAAGAAGCCGTACTAATTTATATTCCCACCAACAGTGTAGGGGTGTTCCCCCTTCTCCAACCCCTTGCCAGCATCTGTTATGTCTATCTTTTTGATAATAGCTATTTTAACTGGGGTGAGATGATATCTCACTGTTATTTTGATAAGTACTTTCCTGATGATTACTGATGTGGAGCATTTTTCATAGTATTGGTCGTTTGTATGTTTTCTTTTCAGATCTTTTGCCCATTTTAAAATCAGATTATTTGTTAGTTGGTTTTGCTATTGAGTTGAGTTCTTTATATATTATGGTTACTAATCCATTGTCAGACGGACAGTTTGCAAATATTTTTTCTCATTCTATATGTTGTCTCTTCATTTTGTTGATAGTTTCCTTTGCTGTGCAGAACCTTTTTAGCTTGATGTAATCCTGTTTATTTACTTTGGCTTTTGCTATCTGTGCTTTTGAAGTCTTGCTCAAAAAATCTTAGCCCAGACCTGTTTCCCTGATGTGCTTCCCCAATGTTTTCTTCTAGTAGTTTCATAGGTGCAACTGTACAGAACAGTAGGGAGGTTCTTTGAAACATTAAGAACAGAACTACCATATGATTCAGCAATCTTGCTGCTGGGTATATATCCAAAAGATACAAATCAGTATGTCAAACAGTATATGTACTCTCATGTTTATTGCAACACTATTCACAATAGCCAAGATATGGATTCAACCTAATTGTCCATTAACAGATGAGTGAATAAAGAAAATGTGGTATACATACATAACAGAATATTATTTTGCCGTGAAAAGGAATACAGTTCTGTCATTTGCACGACATGAATGGGACTGGAAGATATTATGTTATGTGAAATAAGCCAGGTACAGAAAGACAAATATCTCATGTTCTCACTCATATGTGGGAGCTAAACAAATTGATCCCATGGAGGTAATGAGTAAAATGATGTTTACCAGAGTCTGGGAAGCATAAGAGGGAGGGGGATATTAAAAGTAATTGGTTAATGAGTACAAAAATACAGTTGAATAGGTTCAATAAGTCCTACTGTTCAATTGCACAATAAGATGACTGTAGTTAGTAAAAGTTTCTTGTATATTTTGCAAGAGATGACCATGGTTAACAAGAATTTTCTCATATACTCTCTAGAAGAGAAGATTTGGAATATTCCCAATACAAACAAATGATAAATATTTGGGGTGATGGATATCCCAGTCACCCTCATTTTATCATTACATATTGAATACATGTATCAAAATATCACATATAGCCCATAAATACGTACAACATTATATATCAATAAAAATGTTTTATACAGTATGTTTTAAACAAAAGCTGCAAAAAACAGCTAATCAAATGCAAATATTGTTTTTTTAACTACCATCTAAGTAATTTGACAGAAAAGATCAGTATTCAGAAGTCTTTTTCTTTGAGTGTTTATAAATTTGAAGCTTATTACTATGACTCTAATTGCTTACTGTCTTTCTAATGGTTATTTAACTAAAATACTGGACCCTGAAACATTTATTCTCTATAGTAGCAATTACTTTGGATCTTTGGAAAAAATATAAAACATTAATGAGCATCATGCAGGGTGTTTAAAACTTTATAATCCCAATTATTATGTTTAAGGAATAATTGGCTGAATTTGCATTTAACATGAATGGTGATACATAGATGCAGCTATATTATGTATTTTGACAAAATAATATGAAGTTATCTAAGGTCTTTGGTGAATATTTTCTGAAGTCATTTTTCAGCAGCATAGTGCAGGAAAGGAAACATAGACCTGAAGGCAGGTGAACCTGGCTCTAAATCTCAGTTGCCACATCTGGATGTCATATGGTAACAGGCTGATAAAAATAATAAAGTCAAAATATTGTTAGAAGTGCTACATAAAATCATATAACAATAAAAATAGCACAACTTTTGATGTGTAATAAGTGCTTTATTTTCATTATTTTCACACTCTATTTCCATAGTCCCAGATTTTTAAATTACTTTTTTTATTGTGATAAAAAGCGCCTAACATAAAATTTACACTTTAACCATTTTTAAATGTACAGTTTAGTAATGTTAACTATATTCTCATTGTTGTGAAACAGATCTCCAGCATTTTTTCCTCTTGCACATTTGAAATTCTATGTCCATTAAACAATAAGTTTCCTTTCACAACCTCTCTCAATCCCCTTTTAACTATTATTCTGCTCTCTGTCTCTATGAATTTTACCACCATACATGTCTCATATAATTGGAATCATGCAGTATTTTTCTTTTGTGACTGGTTTATTTTACTTATCATAATGTCTTTAAGATTTATTCATGCTGTAGCATGTGATAGAATTCTTTTTAGTTTAAAGGATGAATGATATTCAATTGTGTGTATATATATGTGATATTCAATTGTGTATATATAGTTTGCATCAATCTGTTAATGAACATTTGGATCACTTTCATCTCTTGGCTATTGTAAATAGTGCAACTATGAACATAGATGTGCAAATTATCTTTGAGACCCTTTTTCAAATCTTTTGAATATATACACAGAAGAGGGATTGCTGGGTCGTACAGTAGTTCTATTTTAATTTTTTAAAGGAAACTCCATGTTGTTTTTTACATCAGTCGTACCATTTACAATCCCACAAACTGCGTAGAATTTCCAGTTTCTCCACATCCTTGTCAACACTTGTTTTTTTTTTTTTTTCTTTTTTTAATGGTAGTCATCCTAATAGTTATTAGATAATCTCTCAGTGTGGTTCTAGCTTGCACTCCTCTGATGATTAGTGATGTTGAACATCTATTCATAAGCTTGTTGACCATTTGTATATCATCTTTGGAGAAATGCCTGTTCAAGACCTCTAATCAATTTCTAATTGGTTTACTTGATTTTTTTTGTTGTTATTGTTAAGTTATAGGAGTTCATACATATTCTGTATATCAACCACTTACCAGATATATTTGCAAAAATATTGAAATATTTTCTCTTGTTCTGTAGGTTGCCTTCACTCTGTTGTTTCCTTTGATGTACAAAAGTTTTTATGATTTATATAACTCTATTTATCTATTTTTTTCTTTTGTTACCTGTGCTTTTGGTGTCATATTAAAGAAATAATTGCCAGGTACATTGGTTTTAAAGCTATATCCTATGTTTTAAGAGTTTTATAGTTTTAAGTTTTATGTTTGACCCTTTAATTCATCTTGAGTTAATTTCTGTATATGGTATAAAATAGGGTCAAACTTTATTATTGCATATGTAGATAACCAGTTTTTCTAAGAGAGTTTTTTGAAAAAAACTGTGTTTTCCCCATTAGTGGTCTTGGCACTAATCATTAATCATTTGGTCATTTACACACATGTTTATTTCTGTGCTTTCTATCCTCTTCTGTTGATCTAGTGTGTTTTTATGCTAGTACCACACTGTTTTGATTACCAGAGTTTCATAATATAGTTTAAAATTAAGACATGCAAGTTCTTTAATTTTATAATTCTTTTTCAAAATTTTTTGGTAAGAGTTCCTTGGGATTTCAAATAAATTTTAAGATGGATTTTTCTATTTTGGAAACATTGTTATTGGTATTTTGATAGGGATTGTGTTGAATGTGTAGACTGCTTTGAGTAGTATGGGTATTTTAATGATATTAAGTTTTCCAATTCATGAACATGTCTTTCTTTTTTTGTGTGTCTTCTTTAATTTTTTTCAGCAATGTTTTATAGTTTTCAGTGACAAATTTCCTGTCTCCTTGATTAAGTTTATTTTTAAATGTTTTATTATTTTTGATGCTATTATATATGGAGTTGCTGTCTTAATTTTCTTTCCAGTTGTTTCTTGTTAGTGTCTAGAAATGCAACTGATTTTTGTATGTTGATTTTGTATTATTCAATGTTGCTGAATTAATTTATTAGTTCTGATACATTTTTTTGAAGAACCTTGAAGATTTTCTTACTTGATATGATCATGTCATCTGTGAATAGAGACAATTTTACTTTTTATAATTTGAATGCCTTCTATTTCTTTTTTCTAGCCTAATTACTCTGGCTAGGACTTTGAATACCATGTTAAAAAGTAGACATCCTCACAGTGTCCTAGATATTAGAGGAAGAACTTTCAGTCTTTCATCACTGGATATAATGTTAGCTCTGATTTTCCATAAATTATCCTCATTATGCTGAGGTCATTTCTTTCTCTTCCTAGTTTGTTGCTTGTCTTTTCATGAAATGGTGTTGAATATTACCAAATGTTCTTTCTCTGTCAGTTGTGATCATCATGTGCTAGTTATTCTTTCTCCCACTAATATGGTGTATTATATTGATTATTTTAATGTTTAACCAAACTTACATTCAAAAAATAAATCCCACTTGGTTATGGTATATGATTATCTTCATGTGTTATTGAATTTGGTTTGTTAGTATTTTGTTGAGGACTTTTTCATCAACATTCATCAGGGATACTGGTCTACAGTTTTTTTTTTTTAATGATGTGTTTATCTGCCTTTTGATTCTGGGTAATGCTGGCCTCAGAGAATGAGCTTGGAAGTGTTCCCTCTTCTCTAACTGTTTTTGAAGCTTTTCAGAAGGATTCGTGTTAATTCTTCTTTAAATATTTGGTAGCATCCTCCAGTGAAGCTATTTGGTTTAGAGCTTTTCTTTGTTGAAAGTCTTTTAATTGGTGATTCAATATTTTTATTTGTTTTTGGTCTGTTCAGCTTTTCTATTGCTTCATGATTCACTTTTGGTAGATTTTGTTTCTAGGAATTTATCTATTTCTTCTACATTATACTATGTGCTGCTCACCTCTGTTTTCAATGGCTTCCAAACTCTGAAACTGGTCCTGATACTACTCCAAATAAGGTGAGACAGAAGTCAGGCCCTTGGGTAGTCTCCATACAAACCAGGACATTGGATACATGGTCCATTCTTTCGCTTCTGTCCTAAGGAAAAGCCCTGGTATGAGGGGTTTCTCTCAGTTGCTCCAGGCTGTGCTGCATAGGGGGAGGGGCACATATAGGCATGCCAAATGCCACAAATTTTCCTTACCTCTTTTACTGGAATCTCTTCTCAGTTTTATAATGACTTGGGTGCTTTAGCTTTTCATTTGCTTTCTAGAGTTTTCTAGAGGCATTCTGGTCCATATATACATAGTTTTAACTTCCCCCTCTAGGGGAAGGAGAGCTTATAGCTTCCTAGTCTACCAGCTTACTTACATCATTCTGAGAATGAACTTTTATAGGATGAAAATTTTCTTGTCATGTAAATCAAGGAAGAAGAATATGCATAACTATTAAGGTCTGTTTGTGTATTGCTATGGTTTGAATGTTCTTTCCAAAACTCATGCTGAAATTTAATGCAATTGTGACAGTGTTAAGAGGTGGGACTGTTAAGATATGTTTAGGCCACGAAGGATATGCCCTTGTGAATGGATGAATGCTGTTATCTCAGGACAAGGTTCCTGATGAAAGGATGAAGGCTGCCCACTTCCTCTCACTCTCTCGTGTGCACCTTTGATGCCCTATACACTTTCCCCCCTGGGATGATGCAGCAAGAAGGCACTTGCCAGATGGGGGCCCCTCAACTTTCTAGCCTCAAGAACTATAAGAAATACATTTATTTTATTTATAAATTACCCAGTCTGTGGTATTCGGTTAGAGCCACACAAAATGAACTAAAACAAATGTGGTGTGGAGAAGGATAAGGTGAAATAGTGTGAAAGTTGCAGCATAAATTCATCTCATACTGAAAAAGTATTAAGTCCATGTGCTATACGTCATTGCTAATGTTTGAAGGCAAACATTACTATAATAATATCATCATTAGTTTGATTGTGAGAACATTGTTCTATGGCTTGTAGAGGAACCAAACTAAGAGGATTAGTACCAAAAGAGCTCTTAGAAAACACATCCTTAGGATGGGATTCTGTGATTAGATTTCTTTCTGGGTAGATGGCAACAAGCAACCCATTTCTGGTTGTGAGTAGAAAGGTGAAAACCTCTGACAATTGCAGTATAATGATTAATAACAGTCTCAACTATGGTGAATTAGCATTTAATACAGGTAGAAAGGGATATGATAGCTTATATAATATCACTGGCATTTCATCGCAATGGCAGCTGTAAGGACTGTGGTGTTGGTTGGTGATTAAATGGGATGAATGCCTTTAAGAAAGCTAAAGTAGTAGGCTCAGATCAGCCAACTTTCAATTGAGGGCTCGGTGTGACTGTGAGAAGGCATCTATGACAGCACTTGACAATACCCTCATCTTCCAGAAGCAGATGCAGACTGGATGGAAAAACTTGTTCAGGGCCCTTTTGTGCAAATAGCAGAGTAATAAAGGCTACATTCACAGTTCTGGCAAGTTCCTATGTTAAATATAGGATTTGGTTAAAAATGAAGGTGAGGGAGAGATTTGAGCCATGAGATTTAGGATGGGTACATCTCAGCAGATGCTCCTGACAACCCTAATATCATGCCTTCCTCAATACCTTCCCCGCTTTTCCTCACAGCTTCTAGACTGGTAACTTGGATCAAGTCTGGGTCGAAACTGGAAAGGTCCCTAATGTAAGTGGAAGAAGATTACTCACCAAAAGAACTGAAGGATCTGATTAATATATACCAGGAGGAACTATGAGAACATACTTTATATTTGAACTCAAGAGTGCTGAGCCACAAGGCCAGAATTTAAGGCTAGAAAATGGAGAGTTTATTGACATGTAAGCATTCTTGCCTGCCTAAGGATTTAGTATCCTGACAAGAACAACTAATACTTAATTCAATGCACTACTAGGACAGCTGCTTAAAACCAGTAAATAAAAACAGCCTATAGAAAATGAAGTAGGGCCAGGCATGGTGGCTCACACCTATAATCCCTGCAGTTTGGAAGTCTAAGGCTGTTGGATGGATTGAGTCCAGGAGTTTGAGACCAGCATGGGAAACATTGCAAAACCGTGTCTCTACAAAAAAAACAAAACTTAGCCAGGTGTGGTGGCACACACTTGTAGTCCCAGCTACTAGAGAGGCTGAGATGGGAGGATAACTTCAGCCCCAGAGGTGACGGCTGCAGTGAGCTATGAGTGTGCCACTGTATTCCAGCCTGGGTGGCAGAGCAAGAAGCTGGAAAAGAAAAGAAAAGAAAGGAAAAGAAAAGAAAAGAAAAGAGAAAAAGAGAGAGAGAGAAAGAAAGAAAAGAAAAGAAAGAAAGAAAGAAAGAAAGAAAGAAAGAAAGAAAGAAAGAAAGAGGGGAAGGGAGGGGGGAAGGGGAACGGGGAGGGGAGGGAAGGGGAGGAGAAAAAAAAAAAGAAAAGAGGTGGAAATTCCAGAATTGTCTTGTCACAGTATTTAGGGGAGAGATCAAGAGGCGAGAAGATGGGAGAGGTGAGCATGCCATATAATACTGAGGAATCTACCGACTAACTTTTTTTCCCATGAGGAGTAGAACCTCCCCTTTACTAAAGTGAAACATGCTAGTGAGGGGCAGAGCTCAGTGGTGCCTGTCGTCTATAGTAGATGCAGAGTTGATGGTTGGAGATAATGCCAGAGAAATGGAATTCCCAGCCTTAATGGTGTTGATAAGATTCAAGAATAGCAGTATTCAGATGGCAATATTTGGCCATCAGAATTAAGGATGACATAATTACCGAAACAAAAGCAATTGAGTGTCCTAGCCTGAATGGATCTGTGGTTATGGCTAATATTCTAAGATGTTCCCGAAGAAAAAGAGATATGGGCATCGAACAAGACTTTTACTGCTGCAATAAAACTATCACAATGCCTTGTGTAGGTTCCAGAACTGAGGCATTTCTCAGACTCATAGCCCATTGATTGAAAAGGTAGCCAGTTCTTCTAAATAAAAGACCCTGAAAGTTACAGCAAGTACACATAGTAGCTATAACCCAATCCTTTCCCAAAGAAATATGTAGTAATATACCGGAGAAATGTACAGTCATTGAAGGCGAATACCAGTATCTTTCAAGGGTTGTTGTACAGAGTACCTGAACTGACACTAATACTATCATCGTGGGGCCCCTGTTGAACTGGGGCATAGAAAGGCAGGCAGACAGATGGAGACTTTTTCCAAGGCTGCCTCGCAGTGGGTCTAACAGGACTGTGATCCCACTTTGTGATCATGTCTCCAGTTCCAGAATGCACTATGGAGATGGACATGTTTATCACTGTAAATCCTTCACTGGTTTCTTAACCTATGGAGTAAGAGCTAAAATATGGTAAAATGGCAAAATAGAAGACAATGAATTTACACTGCATACTCCCTGTTAAAGCCAATCAAGGAAAAATATACTGGCTGAAATGAAGAAAAGTGGAGGGATGGTGGTCTCCAACATATAACCACTTAGCTCACAGGTGCGGCCTGCAAAACACAGATTAATCATGACAGAGAGTACACCACCATAAACCTAAACACTTGATTTAATCACAGTTTTTGTGTGAGATGTGGTATCTTTGCTAGAAAAGATCAATGCAGCTTCTCTGTATAAAGTTGCTTGCCTGGCAAATGCATATGCTTTCAATCCCTGTTAGGAAGGGTATCCGGAGCAGTACACATTTGTTATAATTGGCAGCAACAGTCATTCATGATCTTCTCCAGGACTGTGTTAACTCTTCATCATAATATAGTTCAAAGGGATATTGATCATATAAATGTTCTATATAACAATATGCTGATTTTCTCTATTAATGTCATTAGATTAATAGAATATTTGTAACATACATGCATGTGAGTGGTTACAAAATAAATTCTACAAAAATTTATAGACATGCCACAATAGTAAAGTTTTTTAAGTCCCACTGGTCTGAGCATGCTAACAGAGCCACACAAATTAAAGAAGTTATTTAATCTTGAATCTCAACAGTGAAAAGAACTGTAGTGTTAGAAAAACATCTTAACATTTTGGAGACAGCACACAACACAATTGGGAATACTTACATAATCATTTACTGGATAATTTAAAAGGCTATTAGTCTTGAGTGGGTCCTAGAGCAACATAGGACCTTAGTAGGTTCCAGCCAGGTACAAGCATCATTGCCGTCCCATTTTCCCAAATGCTGTGGTACATGGTGTTGGAGGTACTGGCTCTAGATGAAGGTGCCATGCAAGTCTCTAGCCAACTGCAATAAAAGAGTCACATCACAAATTCCTAGGGTTCTGAAGCCAGGCCATGCTCTTCTTCGGAGAAAACTAATCATCATTGGAAAAGCAAGTCTTGGCATGCCTTTGGGGCCTAGTGGAGTCTGAGGGTGATCCTACTCCCTTGGCAGCTCTCTGCCTGGGACCCTAGGCTCTCCAGGGCATCCTTTAAAATACAGGTGAAGACAACCATACCCTCATAGTTTTCCTGGGCACAAGGCACTTTTCACTGGGGCCTACCAGAGTCACACTTGGGCAGCCAAGGACTGTGGCAACAGAGTTTAGGGAGCAAAGCCTGCAATGTGAGGTTGTACTGGGCAGTGGTGCCCCCATTCTGTCCTCCAGTCCCTTGTATTATGCATTTGTGATGGGAAGGGTAGCCCCAAATGATCTCCAAAATGCCTTTGGGGTTATTTTCCATTACTCACACAGTAGGTCCTGGCTTCTGTTTAGATGACTGAACATTATCTTGATGAATAGCACCTGGTTTCCAGTAAGTTGACTGATCCATACTAATCTCCCTGTCAGAAGAGCAGCTGGTCACGCCCTTGTTCTCTCCTCACAGGCTTTCTGATTTTTTCCCATATAGATAGTCACAGAATTTTCTAAATTTTAAGATCTGTTTCTCTTTTGATTAACAATTTCCAAATCTTTAAATAATTTTACTCTTTTTGCATTGTAATGTAAGCTTTCAACAGGTCATACCATCAATACTTTGCTTAGAAATTTTCTCAAATATCCAATTTCATTGCTCAAAAGTTCTACTCTCCCCAAAACACTAGAATACAAACACAATTCAGCCCAATTCTTTGCTGCTTTGTAACAAGGATGGTCTTTCCTCCAGTTTCAATAACTTGTTTCTCATTTTATCTGAGACATTTCAGAATTGCCTTTACTGTCCCTATTTCTGCCAGCATTCTGCTCATGACCACTCAGGTATTTTCTAAGAAGAGAGAGACTTTTTCTACCGCTCTCCTCTTCTTCTGAGCCCTGACCAGAATTGTCCTTTACAGTCCATTCACATCAATGTAGCCATTTTCTAGCATACACCTTAAACCTCTTCTAGCTTTCACTCATTTTACCCAGTTCCACCACCACCACCACATTGTTAGATATTTGTTAGAGCATTGCCCCTGTTTCTCAGTACCAATTTCTGTTTTAGTCCATTTGGGCTGCTACAGCAAATTGCCATACTCTTCGTTCCTAAGTTAGCATATTTCTCACTAAATCTTTAACTTTATAAGCATCATCTTACAGACATATTTTCTTATTGGTGTTTGGTGCGGTGGACAATCTGCCCCACTTACAGTCAGTGGTGCAGTGTCAATCTACAGATATGACACTGTAAAGAGAGGAAATTCATTACATAAACTTTGCTTTCTCAGAAAATGAAAATCCTTTTGTTTGTCACAAAAGACAGACACAGCATGGGCAGAAACCAAGATGTATAGAAACATCCCATCATTAAGTTAATTTTCCCAAAATATTAGCTGGTATTCAATGTTACAGAGACACATATTCAGTAAAAGCATGTTCAATAATTGTATCCACTCAACAGGTATTTAATGAGTGCATGTTCTGTACCAGGCTCATGAAGTTTGCTTTTAAATGATTTACTTGTCTCACCTATTTGCATAAGCTATTTGAGGTGACTTTCTCAAGATCGTTTTTCTAGCCATACAATTTGCCATGATTTTATAGAATGTCCATAATCAATTAAGTCTATTGGTGGCTCGATTTCTTTCGAAGGGCTTTGCTCTCCAGGGATGTAGTGTATGTTGATTGTTTTGGTTAACAAGTTAAGAAAATAATCTTGCTCTCAAATAAACCAATATTTGATGAGGTTCTTAGTTTTCTATTATACACTGAAAATAAGTATTCCTTTATACATTGTGAAAATAAACAACAAAAATAAAAGATGTTGTCCTACTCCTGTTGTAACTTCTTGCCAGGGAATACACAAATAAACAGAGACCAAATTCCTGCCTGTGGGAACATTACATTCTCAGGCAACAAGACAGCTGTGGAAAACAACTAAAAAGGAATGTGAGTCCTTTAGAGCAACACTTTTCAGATTTTAAAGTTTATAGAGTCCTGGAATCTGGCTAAAATGCAGATTCAAGTTCAGTAGAGTTTCAGATTGGATGCTGAGCTTCTGTATTTGCAACAAGTTTCCAGATGTTACTGGATGCTGCTGGTCCCTGCACCCCATTTTGAATAGCACGAAGACCACAGGGTCTGAACTAGACTCTGGCACCAGCCAGTTGAGCTAGTCACTTTGTCTCCCTAGATTAGCCTGTTATATGCAGAAGAGTTTAAGGAAATAAACAAGTCTCTGATGTTTCTTGCAACTCTACCACTTTGATCTTCCATGAGTTTATATTTGTGCGCAGACAGTTCCTGATTTACAGTAGTTTATCTTACTACTTTTTAACTTATGGGTGTTGTTGGGATATAACCCCATTATAAGTTGAGGAGCTCCTTACAACTTACAATGGGTTATGGTTTCTACTAAATGTATTATTGCTTTCACACTATCCTAAAGTCAAAAAAATAATAAATTGAATCATTGTTAAGTCAGCAACCATCTGCTGTCTTGCCTGCTTTAAATGCATTTTCAAGTTATAGTATAAGGAGTTTATCAGGATGCAATCAAGGATGTATCAGGATGTAGTCAAGAATTATCTATATTTTTTCCCTTTTCTCTCTTAACACTTATTTCCTCATTCAAAATTTAGGTCAATCCTGATTGAAATCTGTGATAGGAAAAAATGCAGATAAGAAGGTTAGCCATTCTGTTGTCTAAATCAGTGGCTCCCCTTCTTACCCAACGTATCCAATAATCTAAGTAATTCTTAGATTATTGCATACAATTCTTCCTCTTCAAATAATTCCTGTATTTTACGTAAATTGTCTTTTAAGTTTCTGCTCTAATATTCCCATTCCTCTACTCCATTCAGTTATTTGTGAATGTTTTTATCTGCCATGAAGTTCTCTAATGTCTTATTCTTGTTTTTTGAAGGAAATGTCCTCCCACAAAATGCCTAAAAAATCTGCATTTTTAAACTGAAAGGAAAACTTTTTAAATTTAGTATTTTACTAGAAATAATTGCTCACATCATATATCTTATGTTAAAAATGACTGGCAATGGAGGCGGGAGCATTTAAGAATCTCATCAAAATTTTCCCTCCAATGTCCTCTACTGTAGTGCTTCCCCTCAGGACCTTTCTGACTACCATTGCAGTAAACAACTGTGGATTGAGAATATATTGAGCAACACACTGAGGATATATTAAGCACATATTGAGAATTACTGAGCAAAAGAAAGCATGATCAGACAAGCTTTGTGCAATAAGTAAAAGTTGCCAATTTCTAAACGGAGTTAAGTTATCATTATGAAATTGCATTTCCCATTTATTTAAACAAATAAAACAGCAGGGTTGGACATCTTAAGGATGCCTAATGAGAAAATAAGGGCTTTTTGTAAAGAATTGATATTTCTAAAGTATTAAAAGACCTGCTGTTTAAGACTTGTAAAGATTTTTTCTGTAAAAGGCTATACATAGAGGTTTTATTATCTCCAAGAGCCACACTTCCACTGATACCAGAAAATGAGCGTTCTTTGAATTTTCTACCAGCAAAATCAATGTACTTTTCTTTCTCAGAATCTATGTAGAAAGTAGCACTCTTTAAAGTAAAAAAATACTGTCTACATAAAGAAATATAAATAAATAATATTGGAACCTGTTCATGGGAAATACCAAGTGGCTATCAGTTAATATGCCTAATTTAGGGAATTCATCCCTCTCTTGGGTCTGGTCTTTAACATTGTAAAATCAGACATGTGAATATCAATACTCAAGTTAGATTTGCCTTTCTAGAGCTGGGTTCCACTTTCAAAGCTTACAGGTACACAGGAATATAATTAGGAAAGTAAAAGAAAGAAAAGAAGACAAAGAGAGAAAGAAAGAGGAAGGAAAAGAAGGAAGAAAGGAAGGAAGGAATGAAGGAAGGAAGGAAGGAAAGAAGGAAGGAAGAAAGGGAAGGGAAGGAACTTGCTTAGGAATAACTCATAACACTTTCTCCCTCAAAAAAAAAATCTGGAAAATATCTCATTATGACTAGAAAGTTACTCAGTAAGCAGAGAGTATAGAACTCTCTGAGTTATAGAACCTGCTGAGTCAGCCAGCCATGAGTGGAACTATGACAAGTCTATCTGGTGGAAGCTAGAGCAATGGAGGAGCAATCACTTCCTGAGATATGATCCAAGGAGGAAAGGGAAGGGAAAAATACATTGATTTCTCTCTTGTTCTCACCTTCCAATCTCCTGGCAATGCATATAATTGACTGAACCCACCCCCAAATCAGCTCTTGAATTGATTTTCGAGCCATTTTTTTTCTTTACTTTTTGGAAGTTATTCACTGCCTATTCTTTTGGTGATTTCTCTAGAAATTTTAATATGCAAACTTATCAAAATCTGTAATTAATTAATATCTTCATATTTTTCCGAAACAATATGATTACGTTCACCCTTCTTTTTATGCAATTTTAGATATTTTAAATCTCAT
Source organism: Trachypithecus francoisi (assembly GCF_009764315.1). Classification (NCBI taxonomy): domain Eukaryota; kingdom Metazoa; phylum Chordata; class Mammalia; order Primates; family Cercopithecidae; genus Trachypithecus; species Trachypithecus francoisi. The sequence continues at coordinate 170,653,967 of NW_022681454.1, read as the reverse complement.
ATAACATTGTCATTATTATTTCATACATTATTATTTATAACATTATCATTATTATTTTACTATTTATGTAGTAATAATAATCATAATATATACACTATATTCCCAGCACTTTTCTAAGTACTTTACTGTTTCACATCATTCTTATGATTACCCATGAGAGAGGAAACTTCATTATCACCATTGTATAAATGAGAAAACAAAGGCATATTGAGATTTATTAATTTGCCCATGGTCATACCAACTAAATGATAGTCATATTTTCAATTCAGGTTGTTGGCTTCAGAGTCCAAGCCCCATCACTCTGTAGCGTTTCTGTCTATGAATGTTTTCTTACATTTCCCCCACATATTTGCAAATTTCAAGCTTTAACATCTAACATCTCAGCCCATCTATCTAAAAACAATTTTTCCACCTAAATAACTTACTGTAGATTTGCTGGTGACAACCTTAGGTTTTAGTTGTATAAAGTGGTCTATATGTTTCCTTCATTTTTGAGAAAGATTATTTTTGTTGGTTATACTATTCTAGGTTGACAGGTATCTTTGTTTAGCATATTGAAGATATTATACCATGTATAAGTTTTCATTATTTTCATAAGGATGTCAGCAGTCATTCTAATTATGGCTCCTTTGTCAGAATTTCTCTTTGGCTGCTCTAAATGTCTGGCCTTTGTCTTTGATGGATTATAATCTCACTATCACATGTTTTTGGATTCATTTTTTATTTTTATTTAAAAATCAAGTCTTTTTGAATCTGCATTTGGTGTCTTTCAAGTTCTTGAAAGTTCTCAGCCATTATACCTTTGGCTACTACCTCTGTCCTAGTCTCTCTCTCCTCCCCATTTAAAATATTAAGACTTAACTCTCCCATAGCTTTAAGATTTGTATCACACTTTCCATTTCTGTTATTATTTTGAAATGAATTCTGGATATTTTCTCCAGTTTTTAGTTTGGATTAATAAAATTCTAAACCTCAAGTTTTTTTTTTTTAATTTTAGAAATTCTTTTGAGTCTTCTCCCAATCTCCTTTCTCCTTATGATTACTTAAACTTTTTTTTCTATTTTTATAAAATGTTTATGATTCCTGTTAATGAGGACTTTGCAGGCCATGTTTTGCTGCTTGTTATTTCTTCCAGTGTTGCTTATGGTGCTTTGTTTCTTTATATGTTTCTGTGATTTTATTTTACTATGAGATGCTCACTTTGCCTTGACATTTTATATGTTGAAAACTTTGAAGTCTGGAGTGTTTTTCTCCAGAACAGATTTAGTTTGCTTCTGCTAGGACAGTCCAGAAATAGTAAGTAAAGTTTACAGTTTTAGTTTGTGTGTGTGTCTCAGATAGTGTGAATTCAGCCTGGAATCTGTGAAGACAGGCTTATTTTTACATGTTTTCAAGGGAATCTATTTTCCCTTCCCAACAGGAAAACATGACAATGCAGGCCTTTTCCTTGAAGTTCTTTGTGGTAAATTGGGGTTATTTCTAGTTCCCCCTTATTCTCAGATTATGGCTTTTTTGGAATCTAATAATTAGTAGAGTAGGAAGATGTTATGACTTCTACACATAAAACTTTGCAAAGTATATGAAAACTAGTGTTCAGGTACACTTTGTTTAGAAAAAACTTCATTTCACAGACTTATAGTGTACCCACTGTTACATAAGTTCTTTTTTTTTTTTTTTTTTTTTTTTTTTGAGACGGAGTCTCGCTCTGTCGCCCAAGCTGGAGTGCAGTGGCCAGATCTCAGCTCACTGCAAGCTCTGCCTCCCGGGTTCACGCCATTCTCCTGCCTCAGCCTCCCGAGTAGCTGGGACTACAGGTGCCCGCCACCTCGCCCGGCTAGTTTTTTGTACTTTTTTTTTTTTTTTTTAGTAGAGATGGGGTTTCACTGTGTTAGCCAGGATGGTCTTGATCTCCTGACCTTGTGATCCGCCCGCTTGGCTTCCCAAAGTGCTGGGATTACAGGCTTGAGCCACCACACCCGGCCCACCTAAGTTCTAATCTTAGTATTTTTTACTTTCTTGCCAACATATGGATAAACTAAGAAGATATGTTTCACACTTAAAACAGAAACTTTTGTTGCTTAACTAGGATGATTAGTGTACCAATATATTCCACAAGTAGATGAAAATGGATAAGAATAATATTCTCCTTAGGTGATATCAGTTGCATTATACCCAAAGGAGCTGCGAGCCCATCTGTGCCTCAAAAAATGTATCCATTTCTATTTATTGTATAATTCACTCATCATGAATTGACTTTTAGAGTTTCTCAAATAATTGCCATTTTCCCTTATTTTCAAGTTTTTGGAAGAACCTTTTATTTCTCCATTTTTCTTCATTTCCCAATTTGCTCATCTTCAAGAAAATCAGCCACAAACTACCTATTCTCAAAGCAATTAGACAAAATGTATATGCAAAAACATATCTTAGAGTCATATTTTTAACAAAGAGAGGTAATTTGACTTCTCATTTTCCTGTTTGGATGCTTTTTATTTCTTTCTCTTGACTTATCTGCCTTAGACTTACAGCACTTTGTTGAATAGGAGCAGTGAGAGTGGGCATCCTTGTGTCATTCCTGTTCTTAAGGAGAATGCTTCCAGCTTTTCCCCATTCACTATGATGTTGGCTGTAGGTCTGGATACCTGGATCTCATTATTTTGAGACATGTTCCTTTGATGCCTAGTTTGCTGAAGGTTTTTATCATGAAGAGATGTTGGGTTTTATGAAAAGTTTTTTGTGTCTCTTGAGGTGATCGTATGTTTTTTGTTTTGAATTCTGTTTATGTGATGAATCACATTTATTAATTTGCATATGTTGAAACAATCTTGCATCCCAGGAATGAAACCTACTTGATCATGGTGAATTAACTTTTTGATGTGCCTCTGAATTCAGTTTGCTAATATTTTGTCGAGGATTTTTGCATCCAGTTCCTCACGGATATTGGCCTGTTGTTTTCTTTGTTGTTATTGTTGTTGTGTCTTTGCAAGATTTTGTTATCAGGGTTATGTTGGCTTCAGAGAGTGAGTTAGGGAGGAGTTCCCCCTTGATTTTTTGAAATAGTTTCAGTAGGACTGGTACCAGCTCTTCTTTGTACATCTGGTAGCATTCAGCTGTGAATTCATCAGGTCCAGTTTTCTTTTCTTTCTCTTTTTTTTTTTTCTTGGTTGCTAGGTTTTTTAAATTATTGATTCAATTTCAGAATCTGATATTGGTCTGTTCATGGTTTCAATATCTTCCTGATTCAATCTTGAGAAGTTTTGAGTTTCCAGGAATTTATCCATTTCCTCTAAATTTTCTAGTTTGTGTGTGTAGAGATGTTCATAATAGTCTCTGAGTTTCTTTTGTAGGTGAAATTGGTTGTAATTACACTTTTGTCATTTCTGATTATGGTTATCTGGGTCTTCTCTCTTTTTTCTTTGTTAATCTGGTTAACAGTCTATTGGTCTTGTTTATCCTTTCAAATAACAAGCTTTTGGCTTTGTTGATCCTTCAATTTTGTTTAGTTCTGCTCTGATTCTGGTTATTTCTTTTCTTCTGCTAGTTTTGGGATTTGTTTGTTCTTATTTTTCTAGTTCTTGTTGGTGTGATGTTAGATCATTAATTTGAGATCTTTCAAACTTTTTGAGGTAGGTGTTTAGCACTATAAGTTTTCCTCTTCACACTGCTTTTACTGAATCACAGAGATTTTGGCATGTTGAATCTCTGTTTTCATTTATTTCAAAGAATTTTTTGATTTCTACCTTAATGTTGTTGTTTGCCCAAAAGTTCTTTAGGAGTAAGATGTTTGATTTCCATGTAACTGCATGATTTTGAGAGATCTTCTTGGTATTGATTTCAATTGTTATTCCACTGTGGTCTGAGAATGTGGTGGGTGTGAATTTAATTTTTAAATATTTATTCAGAATTACTCTATGGCCAAGCAGGTTGTTGATCTGAGAGTATGTTCCATGTGCAAATGAGAAGCATGTATGTTCTGTGGTTGATGGGTATTCTGTAGATATCTATTATGTCCAATTGGTCAAATATCAAATTTAAGTCCAGAATTTGTATGTTGGTTATCTGCCTTGATTATGGCTATATATTATTCCATAGTGTATAAGTGGGGTATTGACAGTGGGGTATTAAATCCCTCACTATTATTGTGTGGCTGTTTAAATCTTTTTATAGGTCTAGAAGTACTTGTTTTATGAATCTGGGGGCTCCAATGTTGGATGCATTATGTTTCGGTTAAACCTTCTTATTGAATTGAACCCTTTATCATTATGTAATGCCCTTTTTTATCCTTTCTTATTGTTGTTGGTTTAAAGTCCCTTTTATTATATCTGTCATAACAGTAATGACCCTGACCTTTTTTCTTTTCCATTTGCATGATAGATCTTTCTCCAATCCTTTACTTTGAGCCTATGAGTGTTGTTACATAGGGGATGGGTCTCTTGAAGACAGAAGTCAGATAAGTCTTCTTTTTTTGTCCAACTTGCACCCTGTGCCCTTATTTTTTTATTTTTATTTTTTTCTGAGAGGGAGTGTTGCTCTGTTGCCCAGGCTGGAGTACAGTGGCACCATCTTGGATCACTGCAATCTCTGCCTTCCAAGTTCAAGCAATTCTCCTGCCTCAGCCTCCTGAGTAGCTGGGATTACAGGCACATACTACTGTGCTCTGCTAATTTTTGTATTTTTAGTAGAGACGGGGTTTCACCATATTGGCTAGCATGGTCTTGAACTTCTGACCCCAGGTGATCCACCCACCTCGGCCTCTCAAAGTGCTGGGATTACAGCATGAGCCTCCATGCCAGGCCCACTCTGTGCATTTTAAAGTGGGACATTTAGCACATTTACATTCAAGGTTAATATTTATATGTTAGGTTTTGATCCTATTGTAAATTTGATAGCTGGTTGCTTTGTAGTTTTGATTGTATAGTTGCTTTATAGAGTGTGTGGACTATGTATTTATGTGTGTTTTTGTGGTAGCAGGTATAGTTCCTTTGACTCCCTGTTTAGAATTCTCTTAAGGATCTCTCGTAAGGCTTGCCTAGTGGTAATGAGTTCCCTTGGTGACTGCTTGTTTGAAAAACATAAAATTTCTCCATCACTTATACGCTATGGAATAATACATAGCCATAAAAAGGATGAAATTACACTCTTTGCAGCAACGTGGGTGCTGCTGGAGGCCACTATCCTAAACAAATGAATACAGTAACAGAAAATCAAATATTGCATTTTCTCATTTATAAGTTGGAGCTAAACGTTGGGTATACATGGGCATAAAGGTGGGAGCAATAGACAATGAGGCCTATTAGATGCGGAAGAGAAGGAGGAAAGCAAGAGCTGAAAAAGTAACTATTGGGTACTGTGTTCACTACCTCAATGATGGGACCGTTTATACCCCAAACCTCAGCATCACACAGTATGCACATGTAACACACCTGCACGTGTATTCCCTGAATCTAAAATAAGAGTTGAAATTATATTTAAAAAAAATCTTAGCATGCCTTGGCAAATTAAAAAATATAGACACATTTATGCTAGAGTAAAAAGAAAAGAAATTCCACTTCTATATTTAGATTCTCCAGGAGATTCCTGACATTTATGAGCGCTAAACAATTTTCAAATTTACAAATGAATGGACACTACTAACATGGAGTTTTTACAGCTATTGATTTATTCTCAAATCACGTTTCTATTAAGAATTAGATATTTTCAGACTGATTGTGGTGACTCACGCCTGAAATGCTAGCACTTTGGGTGGTCAAGATAAGAGGATCGCTTGAGCCCAGGAGTTCGAGACCAGCCTGGGCAACATGGGAGGACCCTGTCTCTAAAAAAATAAAAAGAGTAGCTGGGTGTGATGGAGGGTTTGTAGTCCTAGCTACTCAGGAAGTTGAGATAAGAGGATTGCTTGAGCCGGGGAATTTGAGGCTACCATGAGCTGTGATTGTGCCATTGCACTCCAGACTAAATGGTAGAGAAAAACCTGTCCAAAAAAACAAATTAAAGAATTAGATATTCTATCTGCATATCTTTGCATTTCACAATAAGTTTACTAACTTTCACTATGTTTACTCAAGAACCTGATGTTACTTCTAAATATAATACAAATTATACTTTATTTTATGGCAATTCCTACTGGTAAAGACCAACTTTTATGCTGAACAGAAAATAATAAATCTCTTTACATTCACATTTGGGTGGAGAAAAGGGAGAGAAATCCATCAATATCAAAATGGTGAGAATGTGTAATCCACAAAAGCAACAATGCTCTAAAGCCAACATTTGCTCTGAGAACATCTGCTCATTCCTGGTAGCTAGACATTTTGAGTTTAATCATACAAACACAGAGAGGACTGGTAATGAAACTTAGCCCAGCAACAATTTGGAAGTCTTATTAGATTTCAAATAGAGCCATGACCCTGAAAGGCAGTATTTCATAAAAGAATGAAGTAGGAAGAAAAAACTCTGCCCTATGAAGTGCCTCTATAAAATAATGGCAGAGTATAGCATATTAAGGATCCTAAAAGCCCCACTTTTGCTTTTGCTTTCAAATGGAACAGAAAGTCAGAGATTGCCTGAGATTGGAATTCTGCTGTACCACTTACTAGTTAGGCAAGTTACTAAAACACTGAGCAAATTACTTGGACTCTTTGTGCTACAATTTTCTCATCTGTGCAATGAATGTAATCATAATAATACTGACCTTATAGAGCTGTGGTGAGATTAAGTCCATTACTACATATGCACATTACTTACAATGGTATCTGGCACATAGTATAGAAGTAGGTGATAGATCACTAATATTATTGTGCTTATCTGAAGTACTATGGCTAAGAGCACAGGCTACATGTTCTAACAGTTACAGTTACTTGAGTTAATGGTGGAAACATGGCCCAAGCTGGTGAGTCTGAGTCCTTCTTTGGGTCTATTGGGCTTGAGTCAATCCCTCTGTGACAGGGGCATTCATGAAAGTGAGGTTAATTTAGTGATAGATGCCATGTTTCCTGACATTTGCTGAAAGTTCCCGTAGAAAAAAAAATAAAGACAATATGAAAGATGAAGTTCCTGAGCTCCAGCTGTTAAGTCTGTCCTCTCTTCAATTACATGAGTCATCTTATTCTTCTACAAATTCTTCCTTTTTAAATAAACTATTTCCAATTACTTGGTTACCACTTACACTATTTAATGTTATATATATCTATCACATACAATCATTTTATACAGTATTAAAATTTTGGGGGATATGGAAGTAACAGAATTTATCTGTTAAATTTTATTTACCAATTATATCATTATTTTGAATACAGAATTAGCAGCAGACATTAGCAGAAAATGTGCTGATAGCAGTTACTGATTACATCATAGGGCTCCAAGTTATCTAAATCATAAGATATTTTAACTATTAATAAAGTTTAGAGATAAAACTCTGAAACAGAATTACTAATGCCTTACATAGTTAGGATTCCTTTCTATAAAAAGTTTAGTCTATTTTAATATAAAGCTAAGGTAGTGGTTATCATGTGACTTAGGAAAAGGTAAGAAGAAGTAATTGATACCTAAGTATGTTATGCCAGTAAATAATAATTATACATGCAAATATGTAATTATGAAAAATTATTAAAATATATACATATCAATCATTGACCATAATTATACTGATTTATTACAAAACACAGTAGATGGTGAACTTGCTGAGAAAAGGAACAAATAGCATGTCTGACCATTCAGAAAATGTTTATTGAACCAAACATATTTCTTCCAGATGTCCACACATCTAAGTTCTTAGTCCTCTAGCATCCTCATTAATAATTATGGTAGCAATATCAGGTCCCTGTAACTGCATTTCCTGTAAATCTAACAGATGTTCAATGTACTGAGCCCAAAATGACCCTTTCCTCCCTTTCAGCTAGTATCTGCATTAGTCATGATAGTGACATTTCTCTTGAAAGGGAAGGCCACTATGAAATAGGCAAGACTTTGGACTATTCCTGGAATAATTTCAGCTTTCCCTTGATATAACCATGTAAATCACCATTTTTAAAATTAAAATAGCTTAGGCAATTTAAGCAATGTGTAAGTAATTTATATTCCATTTATATGAAATTAGTGTTAATATTTTATCATACTTTGCTATATGGTTATCAGTAATTAAACTCTACTTGTAAGTAAATAAATTATCTACTTTCTTCTTCAAGTTGCTTTTGGTATAAAGTAAATTTAGTTAGTGTCTTAGTCCTTTTTCTCTTACTATAACAGATAAACACTGACTAGGTAATATATAAAGAAAAGAAACGTATTTAGATCAAGGCTCTGGAGGCTGGGAAGTGCAAGAGCATGGTGTCAGCATCTGGTGAGGGCCTTATTGCTATGTCATCACATGGTGAGAGAGCAAGAACAAGAGAGCCAGAAAGAACTCCATTTTATAACAAAGGCACTCCCACAATAGCAACATTAATGCTTTCATGAGAGCAGAGGAATTAAGTTTCCAACACGTAAACTTTTGGGGGACACATTCCAACTATAAGGAATACTAAGTCAGTCAAAGATGAAATTCAGTGTGAGAATTTACATATACATGTTTAAACTCAGTGACTTGAGGAACACTGCTGTCACTGAGGAAACAGAAAGATATTGTGGACAAGTAGTATATGAGGGACAGTGAATGAAAAGTTATCAGGGAGGCAGAGTTTAGGCTTGGGCAACAGGAAGTTCTAAATTCTAATTCTGTCACTTTCTATCTGAATGACTGAGTAACCTTGTAAGCCCCATCTTTCACAATTCTGTGATGTGTAATAGTATCTTCAGATAGGATGGTTGTTGAATTAGAGGAAACAATATTTTCTGTGCTTACCACAATGCCTAGAATATACCAAGCTCTCAATAATTGTTTGCGGAATCCAGAAAAGACCAAAATAAACTGGGAAACCACTTATTAAAAATAAAATAAAAAGAGAAAAGAGGAATATTGAAGCATTGGAGAGATAGTTGATTAAAGAAATTCTTGTGCAAGATTATTTTTGCATTCAGTTTAATGATTAAAAAATATGAATATGAAAAAGTTTTGATGAAAAATTTGCTGCTAGCACTATGTTGGTGATGGTCCTATTATTTTAAGAAAATCAACACTATTATCAAAGACCTAGTGATTTTATTTAAAACGTTGATATGAATTCTTCTTTTAAGGATACTCATCCAAATCTCCATAGTAAAACCTTTTTATTTGCTGCCTAAAATTAATTATGGAACACAGGCGGTGCTTATGGGAATTGCATTCCCTGATGTTCTTTTTACAACTACAATAGATTTTTAGGCTTGTCTTTCTTTAATTGCAGTGTTTTCTATCAGCTGTTCCTTAGGGTTACACATACTGAGTGAGCTACAATGTTCTTTGTGGTTGATTATAAAGATGTAGGTTCAATGTAAGCAAAGCTTGCCTAGTTGGTGAATTTTCTCTCCTGATTATAGTCAACCCATCGTGATACCATAACTGAGTGTTAGCATTGGGGATTTTATTCATAAGGTTTGCTTCAGATTTCATAATATGTTGAAACCATAAATTTATTTAAGGTGTAGTATAGCTAATATGCTATTTTTAAGTCATGTTAAGAAATGTTTTTAGTTAAACCTAAAAACGTAGTCCCTGGCAGCAACTTCCTTCTATGCTTTGTAGAAGGAGGCCACAATGGTAATGAGTTAGAGGGGTGATTAAAATTAGAACAGTAAGGGCAAGTGACAGCTATCGGCACGTTTGACTAAACCTCCGTACACTAGAGTGAGATAGGATTTAAAGCTGTTTGTAAATGTGTTTGCCAAAAGCTAATTAACGGGATTAAGCTGTAGAGTTTCTCTTTTCCCACTGGGCAAATTAAAACAACATTTAGAAAGATACCTCATATCTAATCTTAAATTAGTCTTGTGCTACTATGTTTATGTCTAAATTTTAAAGTGGATTTAAAATACATCAAGAGGGTGAAAGCTATGGCATTCCTCTAACTGCCTATTCCAAATTAATAACAAAATAATGAAAAGGCATATAACTTATACTTGGAAAGTAATAGAATGAAATAGAGGATATTTCTGAAGACTCAGATTGTCTTAAGAATAAAGTTTTAAAACATTTGCTATGAAAACTATGTCCAGATTTAACCAGTGTAACTGAATTCACTATTTTCATAAAAGACATTTATTAAGTTGATCTTGTGAAATGCCATTTTTCATGGTAACAATAGAGTTTAAAAAAAATAGAAAGTATCACTACATTGCATAAGCTATTGTAAATTCTTGTTCTGTTTATTATGCTACAATTTTACTTACACCTGTTCTCTTCATGAAAAGATTTGCAGGAAAACTAATAGTGAAATAAATAGGGTTTCAGTGATATGTGTGGCAAGATGGGTTGGGAAAGGAAGAAAGAGTATTTAACACTCAGATTTCAATTGTTTTAGATATTTAGGACATTATCATTGTCTTACATTACTGTAAAATGTAATGAAGTCTCATATTTTTATACAAATATAACTGCTAATTGGAAACATTTCTAAGAGTTATTGTAAGTCCCTCTAGGAGTTATTGTAAGTCTCTTTTTTTGGAATAAAACAGCCATCTTAAAAATTTTAACAAGATGCCAGAATGTTGCATTATACTAAATGTGTAGATTTTCCAATGTAGTTTAAATTATAAACTGTCTGCTCTATTACTAATCAACAAAATTACTTTGTAATTAATTATTTATATTTTTATGCAATTAAAATAGATATTTTTCTATGTTGGTTCATTTTTATTTTTTACTTTAAAACACAACTGAATACATAAATAATTTACATCAGACTTTATCAGTCTTAGTACTATTGACATTTGGGCTGAATAATTCTTTATTTGAGTGGCCTGTGCTGTGCACTGCAACATATTTATCAGTATCTTTGGCCTCTACCTCTTAGTTACCAGTAGCACCTTTCCAGATGTGCCAATCAAAAATATCTCACGTACCCTGGAGAGGAAAGGGGCAAAATTACCCTCTACTCTTCATTGAGAACCACTCGTTGATATGTATATCTAAAGATATAAAATGATTGAAAAATCTCAGTGTACCCAAATAATAAGCAATTTAAATATGCCAACATTTACGTAAAATTAAATAAATTAAAGCCAAAAGTAGAACATATGAAATAGTAAATATGGAAAAAAATGTTAAATGTTTATATTTTCATTGTGAAATTTAATACAGTATGGAAAATACTGGTAAGATTATTCAAAAGAAAACGGATATTATGATTTTTTACAAATTTATTGATATAAAGTAAAATAAACCTTACCTATTAAACAATTTGATCATTTTATATATATGTCAAATATATGTGTGTGTATATATATGTACACACTTATGAAAGCATCACCACAATTAGCATAGTGAACATGTTCATTATAATAAAATGTTTTCTTGTTCCCCTTTGTTATCAATCCAGCCACAATCTCAGACAATCACCCATCTGCTTTCTGTCACTATAAATTGCTTTGAATTTTCTAGAATTTTCTCTACATGGAATTGTATGGTATAGTCTATTTTTTGCCCTAGTTCTTTCATCAAAATAATTATTTTGAAATGTTTCTGTATCTTCTGTGTATCAGTAATCATTTCTTTTTATTGCTGAGAAGTATTCCTTTTTATTAATACCTTACAATTTATTTATCTATTCACCTATTTTTGGACATTTGGGTTTTCCCCACTTTGGGATCTTAGAAATAAAGCTACTCTAAACATTTGTATGAGTCTTTGTTTGGACATTAGATTTTATTTCTCTTGAGTAAATAAGAGTGGAATGGGCGAATTGTGTGAGAGGTACTCGTTAAGACTTCTTAAGAAACCATCAGTTTTCCACAGTGGTTTACCTTGTTAAAGTTTCTCCAGCAGTATGTGAGAGTTCCAGCTGCTCTACATGCTTGCCAACATTTTGTGTGACCAATCTCTTAATGTTAGTTAATTTAATGCATTTTTCTGATGAGTAATGAGGTTCAGCATTTTTCATGTGCTTACTGGCCATTTTGCATATCACCTTTTTTTTAAAGATTTGTTCAAATCTTTTGCCCATTGTATTCTTCTGTTTTGTTTTTGTCTTATTATTGAATTCTAAGAGTACTTTATGTATTCTGGATATGAGTCTTGTATGTTTTGCAAATATTTTATATGTCTCAATCTTGTCTTTTTCATTTTCTTGATGGTATCTTCTGAAAAGCAAGAGTTTTTAACTTCAACGAACTCCAATTTATTTTTGAAAAATGTTTTGGACTTTTTTTGCATCTATCTAAACAATCTGTCAACCTCATGTTCTCCAAATATTTTCCTGGAATTTTATAAGTCAAGTATTTCATATAGATTATGATTCATTTCAAGTTAATTTTTGTACATTGAAAGGTAGGATTCATGGTTTTGTTTTGTTTTATTACCTGTAGATGCACTGCTGATCCAGCACCATTTATTGAAAAGACTTTGCTTTCCTCATTGAACTGCACTGACATGTTTTTGAAAATCAATTAGCTATATATGTAAATATGTTATACTTTCTATATGTGTGTATAGAAAACTATAAATATGTATATGTATATAAATATATATTTCTCAACTCCGTTCTGTTCCATTGATATATATATCTATCTTTTGCTAATGCAAAATTGTCCTGATTACTGTGGCTTTTTAGTAAGAACTGACATCAGGTAGGAAATATCTTCCAAGTTTGTTATTGTTTTCTTATTGTTGTTGTCATTGCTGTTGTTCTTCCTTTAACTGTCCTGTATATTCTTAGTTCTAAGCATTTCTGTATAACTTTGGCAATCTTCTTATTCATTACTCTTTAAAATGCTAGAATTTTGATATGAATTGTGTGGAATCTACAGATCAACTATGATAGAATTTCTCAACAATTTTGAGTCTTCTAATCTAATAATATGGTAAATTTATCTGGGTACTCTAATTTATCTCATCAATGTTTGGTCTTTTTGATGTAAAAGCATGGGTAATTTTTGCTACATTGATTCCTAGGTATTTTATGGATTTTGGCAATAGGATAAATATTTGTGTATATTAACTAAATTGTCCTAAACCCATCTATTAGTTCTACTCATTGTTTTGTAGATTGCCTTGAACTTCTTACCTAAACAATCACATCATCTAAAATGGAAAAAAAGTTAAACTTCTACTTTAATGATCTTTATGCATTTTATTTCTTTTTTTCTTGATTTATTGTGATGGCTATAACATCCCATACAATGTTGAAGATAAGTTAATACAGAAAAAAAGAAAAAGTGTGATATCAGTATCATCAGAGACACTGCAAACCAGAAGAAAATGGAGGAACTTCTTTAAAACATAGAAAAAAAGTGAACCTAAAATTCTTTTTTTTTTTTTTTTTTTTGAGATGGAGTCTCGCTCTGTTGCCCAGTCTGGAGTGCAGTGGCGCCATCTCGGCTCACTGAAAGCTCTGCCTCCTGGGTTCACGCCATTCTCCTGCCTCAGCCTCCTGAGTAGCTGGGACTACAGGCACCCGCCACCACACCCGGCTAATTTTTTGTATTTTTAGTAGAGACGCGGCTTTCACCGTGTTAGCCAGGATGGTCTCGATCTCCTGACCTTGTGATCCACCTGCCTCAGCCTCCCAAAGTGCTGGGATTACAGGTGTGAGCCACCGTGCCTGGCAAAATTCTTTATTTAGATAAAATAATCTTTCTAAGCTGAAAAAAAGTGACTTTATCAGGCATACAAAGCCTTAAAGAACTCATTATCAAGAATTCTTCACTAAAAGAAGTGTTAAAAGAAGTTCTTCAAGTGGAAGGAAATGATACCATGTAGAAATATGGATTTACACAGAGAAATAAACAGCACCAGAAATGGTAGCAACATGGGTAAGCATAGAGATTTGATCCTTTATTTTGTGTCCCTTTAAAAGATAATATACTGCTTAAAGCCAGAAAAATAATAATGTATTGATAGATATATAGCGTATGTTGCAGTAAAATGTAGGACAACAGTACAAAGCTGGGAGGAAAGAAATGAAAGTATATTGTTCAAGGTAATTACACTATACATGGAATAATATGATTTCACTTGAAGATATACTGTCATAAATTAAAGATGTACGCTATAATCTCTGTGACAACCATGAAAATAACACTATACAGAGTCATGAGGGGTGAGCCAACAAAGGAAAAATAATAGAACTATTAAAAATACTCAATACAAAAGAAGAAGGAAAAGAGACAAAAGGCATAAAGAACAGATGGGACACGTAAAAAACAGAAGTAAGATAGTAGATTTAAACCTAGCCATATACAGAATCGAATATAAATTACCTATCACACTAATTAACAGAGAAAGATTGACAGATCTTATATACATGAAAATATAGTTTCATCAATATCATTGGAAATAAGAAGATTTTATTCATTTTAAAGGCTGAATAATATTCTGTTATGTATATATATGACATTTTCTTTAGCATTTCACCTGTTAATGGACACAGATTAATTCTATATTTTGACTGTTGTGAACTTTGAATAGTGCTGCAATAAACATGAATATCTTTTCAATATATTGATTTTCTTCCTTTTGGTTGTAGACTCAGTAGTGGAATTGCTGGCATAAAAGAAAAAATAAATATTTAAGGTGGCGGATATCCCAAGTAACTGATTTGAACTTTACAAATTATATGAATGCATTAAATTTTCACATGTACCCTGAAACTATGTACATCTATTATATATCAATTTAAAAACCAGTAACACCCAACTAAATGTTACCTATAGGAAACACACCTTAAATATAAAGGCCAAAAGAGTTTAAATGTAACAGGATGAAAAAAGATATATCATGCTAACACTAATCAAAAGAAAGCTGGAATAACTTTAGAAGTCATTTTTTCTTACAGAAATTCCTGGTGGTGGTGTTCTACTAGATATTTAACTAGCATGAACTCACACTGCTGCATCATTCTTCCCCACAGCGTGATGTAACTGCTCATTTTTTTTGTGTGGTGGGAGGCTTCCCCTTTCTGCTTTTGTAATGTGGCATCTAGATGGTGGCCCTTGTCCCTAAACAGTTTGGCAGTCAGTTCAGTGTTTATGCTGTATTTTTGGGTCCATCTTATCTGTTTTGTCTTATTTGCCTGGCTCCTCGCTTAATTTTCCAGTTGCTCAGCCAGTCCCAATTTCCCTGCGTTTTCCCTGTGTTCTCAAGCCAGCCAGCATTGCATTTTCATTGCACATTTTGAGCTGTGTAGATAGAGGAACCCACACATTAAAGTGTGTGGTGAACTCACCTCATCAGAAGCAGTCTGCTTCTCAACAGTAGGCTTCTCTGTAGTTTCTGCCTGCTTTATTTGCCAGCCTCCTGCACACGTGCACAGTTTAGCAGTGAGCCAGGAATTTGGGAACATGGACTTTGATTTTAAATCTCAGCACCTATGTGACTCTTTCATTTCTAGAATTTCCCTTTAAATTTCCACCGGTCTGCTTCTCTGAATGCTAACATCTCTCACCTTGAGCTGATAAGGCCATGCTTAGACCTGGGGGTGTAAGAGAGCACCCTCAGTCAAGAAAGCCACACACTTGCGGCTTTTATCCAATGCAGTTGCATTTCCTCAATAGTAAACTCTCCTTTACTTTGTGCTTGTAATCGGTCACTTTCCCATTGCATTCAAATTGCTGGTTTTAATAATTTTGTCCGTTTTTAAAATAATTGTGATTTTCAGAAGAAATGTAACAACCTTCATGGTGCCATTATCGGAAATTCCATGCACTGCTCGATTTTTGAGTGACCAACCACACTTAGTTTCCCAGTTGAAACATCACTTGCTTGTGATGTATGTGTCAAGAACTGTGAAAACTCTGGGGTTCTGTCAGACTATTAAGCTAACAAATTATTCCACCACAGTTTCATGGATATTGGCAGAAGATACGAGATCTTGCGTTAGAGAAATGGACTTTATTACTCACAGCACAGAAAACAGCACGGGCATCATGCTCACGTCACTTGCTCCCCAGCAGGTTTGAAAAGAGGGGCTCAGATGCATGGCACCTATGCAGTGGGTTTGGTTCAGAGCTGAGGTCCCTTGAGCTTAGGGAACAAAAACCTTTTATGTTAGGCCGTAAGCAAACCTGCCCTCTGCTCTTAAGGTAAAAATTATCTCTATTTTTCAAGGCTGTTTTTTAATACAAACAGCCCTGTATAGATAATACAGAACAAAAGCTGAAATTTCCTATGTTTGCAAGCCCTGCAGAAACAAAAGAAATCTATGGAGAATATTGTATCTCAATAATACCTGTTCTTTGTTCTACACCGTCTTGGCTTCTGGCAAATATTCCCAGAGATAGGCAACTTTGTCATCCACTCTGATTAATCTGATTGACAGAAGCTGGGACAAAATCTATTCAATTTGTCTCACCCAACATTTAATGAAGACATTTATCAATAGGAACCCAAACAGCACAATGAAGTCAATCTGCAGTATCATGTCAGCCATGACCCCCAGGGCTCAGCGCCCCTCAACAAATCCCATAAAAGATCAATGTTGACCTTAGAAAGCTAGTTGGATTTCTCTTTAAGTCTTTGTAGTGAGCTTTCCACTTTGCCGGAAACACTAATGCAAGAACAGCAGGATGTATTAGTAATTGTACAAACTGCATCTTGGCTGGCAAGAAGAAAGTCTAGAGCATTTCTATCATTCAGAGCAACCTGGGCCAGTGAGTTCGGGCTAACATGAATGCCTTCCAGGGCTGACGCTGTGTCGTTGTTCACTTCAGCTGCAGTCAAGGACAAATATTATACTGCTTTTTCTAATTGGATGACTCCAATAATAGAGGTAACTTCTAGCACAAAATAATGAGTCATTTATCCCTCCAGAAGCTCCCATACGGGTCCTCATTTTTCAAAGGTTTCCCACAGCCATCTGAGGGTTACACGGTCTAATGTGTTTCTTTAAACACTTTAAGATCTCTATGACCACCCCTAAGAGACAATTCACTGGGCTTCTACAGAAAAAGTATTATTCTCTGACCACAGAGGTCCCCAGAGAGAAAGTATTTTTGCAGTTGTTGGGGGCACTTGTGTGGGACACACATCAGGTGAGGGGTGCAGGTTCAAAGTGCCTTCCACATAACCATCCAGCCTGCTATGTGAGTCACGTAGGTTGTCTAATCACCGGTCACAAGCTTCCCACAGTTAGCAGCGCCTACGAAGGGTATCATTCATCTGCCCATGTGTAGTTTTTCCAGTGGGATCCCAAAGAAGTAGGCCATTGGCAACAGACCAAGAATCAGAAAATCTCTAACAAGGTTTATTAAGCACATTATCGGCTGGAGCTTCGAGCCCAACCTCGATTCTGCCCACTGAGTGGAAGAATCATGCCCATTTTCAGTTCCACAACAGCTCAACGGAAAACATCAAATGTCAGTGTTGCCAAACCACTAGGGTACAAAAACCAGGCATTTAGTATAATTTATGTAAACCAAAGGCACCATTAAGCCAGGGGGGCTATACTGCCAAAGGCAGAACAGAAGATGAAGTTTTCCCTGAAGGTTATACAGAGCCACGATAGCGTTAGAGCCAGGCAAGCTGTAAGACTGAGTATACTCTTTCAATGTGACAAATAAGGCTTGTGGGGTGTTTCCTGCTGTGTTAGTCATTGTATCTGAGTTGTCCCATCCCAAATTGTGAATTTCAGCCTAAAGAGTCACAGTGCCTCCCTAAATCAGACATTCATTTTCAACAGAAACTGAGTGGCAAACTAATGGCCACTTTTCGAAAGCAGTGTGCCTAGTAACTGTGTCAGGAAGGTGACCAGTTCTAAGCTCCAAGGAGAACGGTTATTTTGAGGCTGCCTATCTTTGCTAGAGGGTCCAATCAGCAAAATCATTAGTCACAAAGGTTACAGTTCAAAGGAATCATTACAATGGTGAGCTTTCATAGGTAGAGGGTGTGCTTCAGCTTGCTGGAGAGCTTCCAGTTCTGCCTGTTAGTTTGGGATCCGTTCAAAGGGTGATGATTTGCACATTATCCAACATAAATGAGCAAATGAAGTGCAGCACAGACTGTATTCAATATTCAGACTCCAGTAAGCTTTTCGATCTGCCTTTTGTGGTGGAAGGCTGAAGAAAATCAGTTTTTCCCTCACTTCCAAAGGGATTGTGTTTTTTAAATCCATCCACATAAGCCCAAAGAAACTTCTCTCACAGAGCAAGCTCCTGAACTACTTTGGAGTGTACCAGGTATCCCTCTGAGAAAAAGTGTGATATCTTCTAATTCAGTGCCATTGTGACTGAGGCTTCTGACTTGCCAACCAGCAGGAGATCACCAATATTCTGAAGACTTTAAAATAAGAGGATAGAGGCACGTGCATTCTCCACATTCCCCTGATGGCGAATGGCGGAGAAGTGTGCCTCACTGCCAGGGATCCCTCAGTGCACGGAAAAGAGAAGCACAACTGTGTCACACATCAATTTCAGACACGGAAGCAACAACAGAAACGTGAATACCCCAAAGGTCTCATCCACAAGGTCACATTTCTTCCTTTCTCCACTGTGAGCCCTTCTCAAAATTCATCAGTTAAATTTGGGTGTCTCCTTTCCTCACAGGTAGAACTGTCCCTTGGCCCCCTGTCTCCAACAAACCTTCTATTTTATTTATATGCTTTATTTTTAAAGTTTATAAAAATTTTCTTCCTCCCCGTAGTTCCCCAGCATACTCACACAGGTGCATATGGCTTATGTACTCTTTGGCTCCTTAGTCTTTTAATTGGAGAATTTAATTAATTTAACTTTAATATAATTACTGACATATTTGAGTTCAGATATACTCTACCATCATTTGCTTTTAATTTAATCCATATGTTTTATGTTCTCTTTTCTTTTTTCCTCTTTTGTAATAAAATATTGTATAATTATTTCATTTTGTTCTATTAAACTGTTAAAATTACCTTTGCTTCTTATTTAGTAATAATTATAACAATTACAACATGCATATTTTACATAGTGCAATCTAAAAAAATCACTGCTTTTACCTCTCCCTCCCTCTTATTATGTTAGAACCTTACAGCACTTTAATTCTATTTTCCCCTTCCCATCATTTTGTAAAATTATTGCCATGCATTTTAATACTAAATTGTTATTTAAATCAACACTCCCCATTATTGTCTTTTTACAGGCATTATTCATTTATATTTACTTTTATATTTATTTTTTAAATGTATTCAATTTTCACTGTATATTTTCTTTTGCTTTATGAACACCAGTTAGTATGACTTTTTAAAAAGATGTTAGTATTTTTCTTGGAAAATATCTGTAATTCACTTTATTCTTGAAGGAACTTTTGCTGATTAATGGATTCTATATTAGCAGTTATTGTATTTGGTCCTTTTAAATATACCCTGAATTATCATGATTTTCACTGTTCCTCTGCAGAAGTCATCTGTATATCTCTTTGTGGTTCTTCGAAGGTAATGTTTCTTCTCATCAGGTTTCTTTACAATTTTCACTGTCTTTGCTTTTCTGTGGTTTTATTAGGATGTGGGGTTTTCTTTGTATTTGTCTTGCCTATGTTGCAGAACTTAATCTGTTGTTTGATGTTTTGTAGTTTGTTTTGTCAAATTCTTGCCATTATCGCTTAAGAATTGCCTCTGCCTTATTTTTTCCTCTCTTGTTTTGGGACTCCAGATGAATATAACATATATATCAAAACTATTTTGTCTCACAAATCTCCTACAGCTGTTCTATTTTTATGCTCTTTTTTCTCCACATATCTCGGTTTTGAATTTTGTATTAACCTGTCAATTTCAGAGTTTTAACCTCTATGTTCATTCTGTTGATATAACCATTCTTTGAAAATGTATTTTTAGTTCTGAAAGTCTATTTCTTTCCTTTTATAAATGTCAATTTCCTACTGAAACATCTTTTTATTCATCTTTTTTTCTAGTATTGCAATACTCTATACTTATTTTGAAGTCTTTCTCGGCTAACTCCAGTGTCTCAAGTATCTCAATCATCCATAAGTGTGCTTTCAGTTCATTTTACTTTATTTTGTTGTTTTTGAGCTTTTTATTGTGGTCTAGTAATTTTTATTAAGTGTTAGTGATTCTGTAGTGAAAAATTATAGAGGTTTAAGGTAATAATGTTTCCCTCCAGACAGCATTTGTCTTTCTCCTCTTAGGATAAAACACTAGAGGCTTATCTGGAACTGTTCTGAGTCTTGACTGCATTGAAGGCTCATTAACATTTTATTCTACTTTTGGTTTGATCTTGAGTCAGCCAAAAGCTCTGTGCATTCTCTGTGACCCCTCCTGGGCTCAGATTCTGAACTATAGTTGTCGTCTTACATGATTGTTTATAGCTCTGTTGTACTTTTCACAGTCTTTCCTCTTAGCTTTTTAATCTCCCTATAGCTCAGCATTTAGCAAATGTTTTCAGGGAAAAGTTGACCATGTGGCTGCCAAATTCCACCATAACTACTGGTTCCTTCATCTTCCAACAGCATTCTCTGTGGGCTCACAGCTCTGATTCTGAGCCTCCTGCTGCTGCCTGGAGCTATCAAGTGACCCCAGAGCAAAAGCAGATGCAAAAATTATTTAAATGTTGAAGGGTCTGCCTCCAAAACCTATGTGTGATTTTTTCAGGTCTGGCCTGAAATATGCAGCTACAAAGACTTTACCTGACACAGGTTAAAGGAGAAAGCTGCCCTCCTCACAGCATACTTGGTGCACAGCCAATGAACTGCAGCCTCTGAAGGGAGCTGTAGTCAAGTATTGGAACTCTCCGGCCCATCATGCTCCTGGCACATTTTCATGCCTAGCCCTGGCATCTTCATCTCTTTATCTGCAGCCTTGAATCGAGGTCCTCTTTGGGTGTTTCTGCTAAAGTTTCCTTAAGAGGAAAGGATGAGAAAACCTTTAAAATACTTTTCCCCATTCTGACTCAGTACCCAGTACTTTCCTACTCCTATCCCACCCCCTCATGCTTCCCCTGATCCCAGACTCCATAAAACTGTGGGAACCTTTTGTCTGAAGTTCTCTCAAGAGTGAGGCATCCTCCATGCCTCTGCGGATCCCCCTGCCCCTTGGTTGGTACACATTCCTTAAGGGAAAATGAAACAGAGAGTCAGCATTTCCTCTGGTTTTAGCCTCTTACTTTTGCAATTTCAGTACCAGTTAAAGGATTCTTTCATTTGTAACTTGTTGCTTTAATTGACTGCTCCCTGACACCCGGCAGCTTAGCTCTGTCTCTCCAGCTCAGTGGAGCTCCTGACAACCTGTCTTTAGCATTTTTTTTTAAAAGTCTTAGTCCAGTTCTTGTCTCAGTAGCTCTTGACTGCAATTATGTATTTTGTATTTGTATCTTATCGGCACTTTACAGGAATTTTCAGCCCAGATGCTATACTACTACTTTCTAATCTCTCCTAGCCAGGAGTATAATTCTCATTCACTGCCCTACAATTAAACATCCTGAAAATATACATAACATTCCTGATTACATTTCACAAACACAACTTAGGTTTGGTTTGCTTTGTTTGAGACAGGGTCTCACTCTGTTACCCAGGCTGGAGTTCAGTGGCATGAACACGACTCACTGCAGCCTCAAACTTCTCTGCCTAGATGATTCTCCTGCCTCAGCTTCTCAGGTAGCTGGGACCACAGGTGCATGCTACCATGCCTGGCTAATTTTTAAAAATGTTTTTTAGAGGCAGGGTATTGCCATGTTGCCCAGGTTGGTCTCGAACTCCTATTAAACCTAGCTTCAAGTGTATCTAAGAAATATACACTCATACTCCTGAGAAGATTGTCATCTTTGATGCTGTTAGGAAGAATAAGGGGGAAATGTTTATTAAGGAAGGCAACTAACAGTCTCTTCTGCGTATGCACATTTGTGCCAGAGTTCCATGCCTGCCCCTTTTCATGCTGTCTGGCATGTCTAACACCAACTGAATTGATTATACAATATGTGTTTAGTTTCTATTCATAGGGTACGTTCCTGACGCTGATGGCATGGCCAGGGATTAGATGGCTGATGAATTATCAACACTGGTGATTTGGGGTGGCTACGGACAAAGAATTATAGGATGATGAAGCTCTAAAGATCTAACATTATCACGTTAATTATACTTAACAATAATGTATTGTTTACACAAAATTTACCAAGAAAGTAGATCTTAACTGTCCTCACTGGACACATATACACACAAATAGTAACTATGTTTGCTGCGGGATGTGTTAATTATAATAATTTGATTGTGGTGATCCTTGTACAATGTATATGTACATAAATCATCATCATACACCGTGAATATATATAATTTGTGTCAATTATATCTCAGTAAAGCTGAAAAAATAAATGTTCAAAAAAAGCTTAAAAAAAGAACAACATGGTCATGGTGAGGAAAGTCACAGGCCTTGAAATTAGAAATACACTGGATTATGTGAATGTATTTTTTACATTTTTTATTTATTATTATTATACTTTAAGTTCTAGGGTACATGTGCATAACGTGCAGGTTTGTTACATATGTGTACTTATGCCATGTTGGTGTGCTGCACCCATCAACTCGTCAGCACCCATCAATTCATCATTTATATCATGTATAACTCCCCAATGCAATCCCTCCCTCCTCCCTCCTCCCCATGATAGGCCCCAGTGTGTGATGTTCCCCTTCCCGAGTCCAAGTGATCTCATTGTTCAGTTCCCACCTATGAGTGAGAACATGCGGTGTTTGGTTTTCTCTTCTTGTGATAGTTTGCTAAGAATGATGGTTTCCAGCTGCATCCATGTCCCTACAAAGGACACAAACTCATCCTTTTTGATGGCTGCATAGTATTCCATGGTGTCTATATGCCACATTTTCTTAATCCAGTCTGTCACAGATGGACATTTGGGTTGATTCCAAGTCTTTGCTATTGTGAATAGTGCCGCAATAACATATGTGTGCATGTGTCTTTGTAGTAGAGTAATTTATAATCCTTTGGGTATATACCCAGTAGTGGGATGGCTGGGTCATATGGTACATCTAGTTCTAGATCCTTGAGGAATCGCCATACTGTTTTCCATAATGGTTGAACTAGTTTACAATCCCACCAACAGTGTAAAAGTGTTCCTATTTCTCCACATCCTCTCCAACACCTGTTGTTTCCTGACTTCTTAATGATTGCCATTCTAACTGGTGTGAGATGGTATCTCATTGTGGTTTTGATTTGCATTTCTCTGATGGCCAGTGATGACGAGCATTTTTTCATGTGTCTGTTGGCTGTATGGATGTCTTCTTTTGAGAAATGTCTGTTCATATCCTTTGCCCACTTTTTGATGGGGTTGTTTGTTTTTTTCTTGTATATTTGTTTGAGTTCTTTGTAGATTCTAAATATTAGCCCTTTGTCAGATGAGTAGGTTGCAAAAATTTTCTCCCATTCTGTAGATTGCCTGTTCACTCTGATGGTAGTTTCTTTTGCTGTGCAAAAGCTCTTTAGTTTAATGAGATCCCATTTGTCAATTTTGGCTTTTGCTACCGTTGCTTTTGGTGTTTTAGACATGAAGTCCTTGCCCATGCCTATGTCCTGAATGGTACTACCTAGATTTTCTTCTAGGGTTTTTATGGTATTAGGTCTAACATTTAAGTCTCTAATCCATCTTGAATTAATCTTCGTATAAGGGGTAAGGAAAGGATCCAGTTTCAGCTTTCTACTTATGGCTAGCCAATTTTCCCAGCACCATTTATTAAATAGGGAATCCTTTCCCCATTTCTTGTTTCTCTCAGGTTTCTCAAAGATCAGATGGCTGTAGATGTGTGGTATTACTTCTGGGGACTCTGTTCTGTTCCATTGGTCTATATCTCTGTTGTGGTACCAGTACCATGCTGTTTTGGTTCCTGTAGCCTTGTAGTATAGGTTGAAGTCAGGTAGCGTGACGCCTCCAGCTTTGTCCTTTTGACTTAGGATTGTCTTGGCAATGCGGGCTCTTTTTTGGTTCCATATGAACTTTAAAGCCGTTTTTTCCAATTCTGTGAAGAAAGTCATTGGTAGCTTGATGGGGATGGCATTGAATCTATAAATAACCTTGGGCAGTATGGCCATTTTCACGATATTGATTCTTCCTATCCATGAGCATGGTATGTTCTTCCATTTGTTTGTGTCCTCTTTGATTTCACTGAGCAGTGGTTTGTAGTTCTCCTTGAAGAGGTCCTTTACATATCTTGTAAGCTGGATTCCTAGGTATTTTATTCTCTTTGAAGAAATTGTGAATGGGAGTTCATTCCTGATTTGGCTCTCTGCTTGTCTGTTACTGGTGTATAAGAATGCTTGGGATTTTTGCACATTAATTGTGTATCCTGAGACTTTGCTGAAGTTGCTTATCAGCTTAAGGAGATTTTGGGCTGAGACAATGGGGTTTTCTAAATATACAATCATGTCATCTGCAAACAGGGACAATTTGACTTCTTCTTTTCCTAACTGGATACCCTTGATTTCTTTCTCTTGCCTGATTGCCCTAGCCAGAACTTCCAACACTATGTTGAATAGGAGTGGGGAGAGAGGGCATCCCTGTCTTGTGCCAGTTTTCAAAGGGAATTTTTCCAGTTTGTGCCCATTCAGTATGATATTAGCTGTGGGTTTGTCATAAATAGCTCTTATTATTTTGAGGTACGTTCCATCAATACCGAATTTATTGAGCGTTTTTAGCATAAAGGGCTGTTGAATTTTGTCAAAAGCCTTTTCTGCATCTATTGAGATAATCATGTGGTTCTTGTCTTTGGTTCTGTTTATATGCTGGATTACGTTTATTGATTTGTGAATGTTGAACCAGCCTTGCATCCCAGGGATGAAGCCCCCTTGATCATGGTGGATAAGCTTTTTGATGTGCTGCTGAATCCAGTTTGCCAGTATTTTATTGAGAATTTTTGGAATCAAATAGATGCAATAAAAAATGATAAAGGGGATATCACCACTGACCCCACAGAAATACAAACAACCATCAGAGAATACTATAAATGCCTCTATGCAAATCAACTAGAAAATCTAGAAGAAACGGATAATTTCCTGGACACTTACACTCTCCCAAGACTAAACCAGAAGAAGTTGAATCCCTGAATAGACCAATAGCAGGCTCTGAAATTGAGGCAACAATTAATAGCCTACCCACGAAAAAAAGTCCAGGACCAGATGGATTCACAGCTGAATTCTACCAGAGGTACAAGGAGGAGCTGGTACCATTCCTTCTGAAACTATTCCAATCAATAGAAAAAGAGGGAATCCTCCCTAACTCATTTTATGAGGCCAAAATCATCCTGATACCAAAGCCTGGCAGAGACACAACAAAAAAAGAGAATTTTAGACCAATATCCCTGATGAACATCGATGCAAAAATTCTCAATATTTTTTACATTTTATAAATACTATGTGGTTGAAAGGTTGAATGGTTAATATGTCCCTGAAATGATGTAATTTTGATTTTTAAATTAATTTTTTCCTTGTTATGTAGGTCTCTCCACAAGAAGCAAAAAATTGCTTCATAATAAAGTTATTCCAACTTCAGATAATTATTTTTATCAATGGATAACTTAATATTTATTAATTTTGTTGTTGTTGTTGTTGTTGTTGTTGTTGTTGTTGAGACAGAGTCTCGCTCTGTCACCCAGGCTGGAGTGCAGTGGCCGGATCTCGGCTTGCTGCAAGCTCCGCCTCCCAGGTTCACGCCATTCTCCTGCCTCAGCCTCCCAAGTAGCTGGGACTACAGGCTCCCGCTACCTCGCCCAGCTAGTTTTTTGTATTTTTTTTTAGTAGAGACGGGGTTTCACCGTGTTAGCCAGGATGGTCTCGATCTCCTGACCTCGTGATCCGCCCATCTCGGCCTCCCAAAGTGCTGGGATTACAGGCTTGAGCCACGGCGCCCGGCCAATATTTATTAATTTATATGCCTTGCTTGCTAATAGAAAAAAAAGAACTAATAAGTATATGACTAATGCCTCTCAATGTTTATGACTAAAATGTGCAGAATAATTTGTAGGTTTTACAACTACATGTTTTAATGTGATTTTTATTTCTGATGGATACTTATATCAATTCAATCAATGAGTTGGTTAGTAAACTGATTTTAACTGCAATAGTCTTTTCAATTTTAACTAATACTCTCAAAAGATATACTAGAAATAACTTCCAAATAATTTATCTAACAGTCTGTGTCAAAAAGCTCACTCCCTTAAAGGAAATAAAATATTTGCTGACAGGTTATATGTAGTATATACAATATTCCCTCCCATTAAATGGTAGAGGTTCTGATTATTAGAACAAAATGCAATATGTCAGTGTCCAGCCAGGAGACAGAAAGTACACCATTTAAATTGCTAGAGATGGCTGGGCACAGTGGCTCACACTTGTATTCCAGCACTTTGGGAGGCCGAAGCAGGTGGATCACCTGAGGTCAGGAGTTCCAGATCAGCCTGGCCAACATGGTGAAACCCTGTCTCTACTAAAAATACAAAAATTAGCCAGGCGTGGTGGTGCAGACCTGTAATCCCAGCTACTCGGGAGGCTGTGGCAGGAGAATCGCTGGAACCCAGGATACAGAGGCTGCAGTGAGCCAAGATTGCCACCACTGCTCTCCAGCCTGAGCAACAGAGTGAGTCTCTGTCTCAAAAAAAAAAAAAAAAAAAAAAAGCAAAAAATTTGCTAGAGGTAATCTAATATAAAGAGTTATTAATCAGACATTGGGGAGCAGAGATGGCAATAAATGGCAATAAGGGGAACACTAAGGTATCACAGAGGAAGCAACACCAGCTGCTATCACTAGGGCTGGAAAACAAAGGGAAGAAGTGGGAAACTTAGAAATACAGAGAAGGGGCCAGGAGAGGTGGCTCACGCCTGTAATCCCAGCACTTGGGGAGGCAGAGACAGGCGGATCACCTGAGGTCAGGAGTTCGAGACCAGCCTTCTCAACATGGCCAAACCTCATCTCTACTAAAAATACAAAAAATTAGCTGTGTTATCCTGGCGGGTGCCTGTAATCCCAGCTACTCAGGAGGTGGAGGCAGGAGAATCCCTTGAACCCGGGAGGTGATGGTTGCCGTGAGGCAAGATCACACCACTGCACTCCAGCCTGGGTGACAAGAGTGGAAACTCCGTCAAAACAAAAACAAAAACAAACAAACAAAAAAACAGAAAGAAAGAAAGAAAGAAAGAGAGAGAGAGAGAGAGAGAAAGAAAGAAGAAAGAAAGAAAGAAAGAAAGAAAGAAAAAAGAAAGGAAGGAAGGAAGAAAGAAAGAAGGAAAGAAAGAAAGAAAGAAAGAAAGAAGAAAGAGAAAGAAAGAAAGAAAGAAAGAGAAAGAAAGAAGGAAAGAAAGAAAGAAGGAGGGAGGGAGGGAGGGAGGGAGGAAGAAAAGAAAGAAGGGAGGGAGGGAGGGAGGAAGGAAGGAAAGAAAGAAAGAAAGAAAGAAAGAAAGAAAGAAAGAAAAAAGAAAGAAAGCAAGAAAGAAAGAAAGAAAGAAAGAAAAGAGGGAGAAAAGAAAGAAGGAGAAGGAGCTCTGTAGAGCTGGTTCAGATCCCAAGGGAGAAGACCTGCTGGGCTAATACTGTTCCTGCAGAAGCTTAGAGAAGAGGCCCCGTGGAGCTGGGATTGAGCTGCAAGAGGAAGGAGAGCCCACCAACAGAAGCATATTCAGGTTGATTCTCAAAATGTGGCAGGGAATGGGGGGGTGGGGGAATTGACAAGTTGCCACTGCTAGGGGAACAAACACCCCAAAGGGTGACTGATAAGACAGAAAGCAATCAGAAATGAACAGTTCCTTTCTTTCTTCCTCAGCCTACTACTACCGTCTCTCTACCACCCCCTACTGGTGGGGTTGGAGCTATCTGGCAAAATAAAAAAATGTGATTGGTAGAGTGTCAACCACAACATCCCAAAACAATATATAGAAGGCAAGATTTGAAACTGAGGAAAAGTAGCTTGCTGACTACCACAAGGATCTTACATATGTTACCAAAAGAGTCTCTGGGTGATGCATTTTCTAATTTAGAGTTTTATAGAATCTGTAGGATCCTATTTTAATGGAGAATATTATTAACATAATTAAATGTGGACAAAATAAAATGGATTTGAAATCATATCCCCTAAACTAAAGATGGTGTGTATTCTCATTATGAAAAACTGAGATTAAAAACAGGAAAAGCCAAAGTAGGTTTAAACTATAATAATTGCTTGTGAATACAAATATCTTAGATTTTCTGGATAGTCTTGATTTCAAAAATTAAGTTTTAATGTTGGAACTGTTGAAAAATGTTTGAAAAATGTTTCCTTGTAAATATGTGTGTGTCCACAGGTTGGTGTGTGTGTGTGTGTGTGTCTAAGTGTTTTTAATGTGTATCTAGAAAAGTGATTGACATTTTGGATTGAGTAAAACTAGATTATTTTAACTGAAGTCTAGCTTAAATATTCTCTGGTCTCTGGCATGGATCCTTAAAAAGTCAACTACAGCTTTTAATGGAGAGAAGAGAAGATGACATCTGGCTGATGCAGGCATATATTTTGGTTACATTCCACTTCTCTCTGGAAGAGAAAGGAATATTTGGGCAAATAATATAAATGAACTAAAAATATAACTTCAGTTGTCATAGGCAACCTTTTTCTTCCAAGGAGAAGAAAGGATAAGGATAAGAAACATATGGAAAAAAAGATACATGCTCTGAAAGTACACACAAGAGAAATCTAAGAATAACATGAACACATATGCTGTTTGCAACTAATCAAGCAAATTACCATCCAAAAACGCTCAATGTTCCTCAATGAATTCTCATTTACTTCTAAGAGTCATTTTTGTAGACCCATTTTCCTTCCAGCTGGCAATGAAAAAGTAAAGTAAAAACTGTTAGGAACAAAGGATAAGAAGAGTAATTTTCAGTAATTCCATTGAGGCACAGCAGCACAAATCACTCTTATTCAGTTTCATTTACAACTCTATCTTGTTCAATGGAAACTATTTTGTTAACTAAGTTAACTAAGCATATATCATGGAAATCATGTATCATGACCACACAATTTTCTTGTTTTAATTTGTCGTTCACTTCAGAATCTGAGACTAAAAACTATGTGTAAGTATAGATTTTAAATTTGTATTTTTGTAAATGTTCCAATTTCCTCATTATTGGTTTCAGTTATAAATATCTACTAATGCCTTATTTATGTTGCTACCTAACTCAGGTAACTGCTTTAACTCACCAAGCTTTTGCTTTGTTTTGTTTGATTTGTTTGTTTTTCTTTGTTTTGAAGTTGGAAACCTAGGAATGCTAAACTTAGAAGTTTATATTATATAATACTATAAATTCCTAAATACTTACTATATTATTTAAAGTGAAAAGCAGTATGAGATTTAAGAGTGGGGCTTTGGGAGGGAAAATGGGTGGTAAAGTAACAAAGTTAGAAATACACAAACAATAGGAGGATTTAAAAAATTCTCATAATCTATGCAACAATGTGATAACACAACAACAAAACAAACAGAAAACAAAGTGAAAGCAGTTGATTCTGGTGCTATATTTTCCTTGAGTTATGAGTGCTGAAAAAGCAATCTTATCTTTCTTCCTGTTTATTGTTACTTCTACTTCTCTAAATCACATACTGTATAATAATCTATTCACTGAAATGTAGACTTTTTATGGCCTAGTATTGATCAATTTTGTGAATGTTCTGAAAATAAGGTGGAGGAGGAACCTTTATTTTTATATGTATAGCTAGTGGGTCGCACTTGTTAACTCTTATTTCATATTTTCTATTTTTTTTGTTCTGTTTTATCTGTCAATAACAGGAGAAAAATGTTTCAATTATGATCAGTTTTGGACTTACTCCTTTAGTTATACCAACCTTCTTTGCCTCATATTTTTAGGCTATTTTAGAAACACAAACTTTAAAATTGCTGCATCCTTTCAGTTAATAGAACCTAGGAAAATAGCAGGTTCTATTAACTATCAAATAGAAGGTAATGTACCTTCCTACCTCAATAATGTTTTGTGTTTGGTGTTGCTTATTTTATTTGGCTTTAATATTATAGTGGTTTTGTTTCGGTTAATATCTGCCTGGTGTATGGTTTTACATTCTTCAAATTTAATTTTTTATTATCCTTATGCTTTAGGTGTACTCTGAAAAACAAGAACCTATCTCTGGTCTGGAACTTTTAAAATCTAAATTCTCAATCTTTGTCTTTTAATTAGTGAGTTTAGTCCATATAATGTTATTATAAGTGTGTATATATTTGGCACTATACATACCACCTTAAATCTTGAAATATTTCCTTGATATTTTTCCCCTTATTTAAGTTACTTCATCCAAAACTGTTTTTATTGTGAGTCTTGGCATGGCAAAATTTCTGAAGCATTAATGCCTAGAAGTAATTATTACATTGTTTAATCATAATAAACAAAGGGTAGCTTTCCCAAATATAGGATTCTGAGTTGTAAATTATTTTTCTTTAATACTTTGAAAATACTAATGCATACTGGTCATTCATCTAGAGTTGGAAGATCATTGGAAAACATGTTATTAAACTAATGTAGATGCTTCTCAACTGACAACATGTTTATGTCCTGATGAACCCATTGCAAGTATTTGTAAGTTGAAAATGCATTTAATACTGCTAACTTACTGAAAATTATAGTCTAGCCTACCTTAAAAATACTCAGAATACTTACATTAGCCTACAGTTGAGCAAAATCATCTAACACAAAGCCCACAAACACAAAGGCCACAGCATAATAAAAATCATCTAACACAAAGCCCACTGCACAAAGCCCACTGCATCTAACACAAAGCCCACTGCATAATAAAGTATAGAATATCTCATTAATTTATTGAATACTGTACTGAGGGTGAAAAACTGAATGGTGGGTATGGGTACTTAACGAGTGGTTTCTACTGAATGCATATCACTTTCACACCATTGTCAAGCCAAGAAATTGTAAATCAGGGATCATCTGTACTTGTTTTATATATATATATATATAATTATATATTATATATAATTATAATTTTTATATTATATATTATATTTTATATATAATTATATGTATAATTTTATATTTTATATATATATATATAATTGAGTCTCTCCGTGTGAATGCATTTAGTTTTTTGTCTAACCTGATATTAAATTTTACTAGAATTTGACTAGGTATTTGGTTTTTTTTTCTTTATTTCTCGACCCTTTGGTACTCCAAGAGTCTTCCAATCTAAATTGTTTAAATTATTGTTTTTAATTCTAAAAAGTTAATCTCCATTATTTCTGTTTTCATTTCTTCTGAAATTTCATTTCTTTCTCTTTTGGAACTCACATCTAGATATTAGCATTCTGTTTAAACTCTACCTCTCAACTTTTCTATTACATGATCTATTTCTTTTGTCTCTTCCTTTTTCCCTCTAGTAGGTTTTCTGAATATTAGATTAATACTCTAATTTGTTCTTTTGTTATCTATATTATGCTGTTTATGTTGTGTTGTTTACTTAAGCTATCATTATTTTTAGTTTATATCTCTACTCTTTATTTTTCTTCCATATTCTTCTATTCCTGTTTCACATTGTTAATACCTTTCTCTATTTCTTTTGATCTGTTTATTAAGCTAATTTTAATTCCTTGGGCCTTTTCTTGTACTATTTCTGGTTCAAATAAGATCTAAAAGGGAAGCTAAGATGTTTATCTTTTTAAACAGTTGTGTTCCTCAAACTTTTTATTATTTTGGCCTATGAGCTCATTTTCCCTCTGAGAGGTATTGACTGCTCTATCAGGCAATGTGTGTAGAGAAAAGCCAGACACCAGTTTCATTTAGCATTAATGAGCTCGGGTAATGGGTGGTATTTGAACCTCAGGTCTTGAGCTCCAAGCACCATACATGATCAATAACTCCCAATTCTGCCAAACAACTTATAGGTTCGGATATTCTTTCTCCTTTGAAGGAGAAATGGCATTAGAAGGAGACACTCCACAGATATTCAGTATTTAAGAATCAGGCAGCACTCAAAACCAGTAGTATGAGAAGCAGGCTTGTAAAGGCAGAATGCAGAGCCAAAATAAGGAAATTACTTGAGAGACTACAAGTAGCTATTTGCCTTATTTGGGTGGAAAGCCCCTAGTTAGAGGTTAGTTGGTGGTTTCTGATTGGTTAAGCTTAAGTTTCATTTTACTGTTTGCATTGAATTGGGTTTTGTGTTGCTTATGTAGGAAACCAAGTCACTGGAGCAGTCTCAGCCCAATGGCCCCATTAGTTACTTTAATACCTTCTAGGAAATTTGTTTGCTTTTTTCTAATATACTCATAAATTTGATTATAAAATTTAAATAATACTACTGTATGCATATTTTTATAATTTGCTTTTATTATTACAATTACTAATATGCAGTGCAAATGTTTAAATATCATTACATATTCTTCTCTAGAATGATATAATTTTACAGCTGCATAGTATCTCACTGTATGAAGAAAAAATAAATAACTTCATAATGGTCGTTTGACATGTTGCTAATAATAGTTTATTATTGCATATATCACTGATAAAACTATTATTTTTACACTAAATTATTAGTGTGCATATATTTGTTTATTGATCATGTATTTCTACATGTTGCATTGCTAATTTTTTAAACTATTTTCTCCTTGATGTATTACATATGTAGTAAAATGCATAAATCTTAAATGCATGGCACAGAAATTTTTACATATGTGTACCCCTGTGTAACCATCACACATTACAATTTATATGTTGGATCAGTTCCTAATAACTATCCATATATTTTGAGAAAAATTAATCATTTTAAATTTGTCTTTTATTTTTCTCTGCATCCTCTCCAACATTATTTTTCTGCTTAAAATCTTACAATTTTGATATGCAACTTATTACCATTATTTGTATAAATATGTTCCTCAAATATACCTATTTTTAGAGAAAATAAAGGTAACTTTATGCTTTATCACAGTGTTACCTGACTTCTGGTGATAGTTTATGAATATGTGGAGATTTTATTTTGATAGGTTATGTTAGAATCCGTGCTATAGGACCTAGTGTAGAGGAAAAAAGACTGAGACTCTGGGAATGTCTTACCAAAAAAAAAAATCAAATGAACTGGTTTGTTAGCATCTAAATTTTTGAGTATAAAAACAAGTAACATACTCTTATACTTTCTAACACAACTCTTGAAAAATTCTACCAATTGGGCATATTATTTAAAATTATTTGTCACAAATATTCTGTCACCTTTAAAACTGATGAAAGAAGTCAGAGAATATAAACCATAGGAAGAGAGAGCAGCAGGAAAGCCAGTCCTTTGAAAGTACAGGACTACTAGGCTTAATACCAGGGCGATGAAATAATCCATACAACAAACCCCCATGACACAAGTTTACCTATGTAACAAATCTGCACAGGTTCCTTGAACTAAAAACGAAAGTTGTTCTTTTTTTCTTTTTTAAAAAAGACCCACCATTTTTGTATTATCAGTTTAAATTACAACTTAACCTGGCAGCATGATAAGATGATAGGGGAAATGTATGACTTTATAAAACAGTTAAGCTCAGGTCTTAATGTAAACAACCTTCAGAGGAAGAAATCTGTAAGACCCACTGACATTGAATTCTGCTTTTTTTCCTAATCTAGGATTCTATTAGTTGTAAGATCTATCTCAATTGTACAGATGTTTAAAATGTAAGAAGAAATATATGGAACTTGGGATAAATAAAATGCATTACTAAAGACAAAAGAAAGAAAATACAGGACTAAGTCACTACCACAAGCTCAATAAAATTATCTCCGTAAGGCAGCATTCATTTATATAATATAAGTGTTAAGTTATAAAAAGTCATTTGAATGATTGCTGGAAAAAAAATCATCTCTACTTGACTCTATAGTTGAAAAGTATATGCATACAAAAGTTTAAAACCAAGTAAATTTTTTACAGCCCAGGGAAATGATGAGATCAAATCAGAAATACATATACTCAGTCGTATAAAAATTCCAAAGAACACTCAGTAATGCAAAAGTTTATCTAAATAACAATTCACAGAAGAATATCCATTAATATTTTAATAGGAAGATGAGATGAGAATGTCTGAAAAGCAAATTGGAGGTTTAAAGAACCTATCCATCAAATTCAACCAAGTTTCATAGCCATTATATTTCTCGATTCTATTTACATAAGAAAAGAAATGGAAAAACAGTGTTTTTGAGTAATGTGGACTCAGGCACTTTTATCCCAAATTGTTTTGCTTGCTGATATGAGCAGGAAGCTGTCCTTGTGCTATTCACTTCACTGTGTAAGAGCTGATGTCTATAGAAGTTAAAGGTTGAAGACAATGTCTCCGCACATGAGACTGTAAATACAGAAACAATTGAGCTGTTCTTTAAATGAAGGTTAGCTTACTGAAAGCAAAAATAAGTCACTCTCTGAAACCTCAGATGCATTGGAAACTGCTCTAACTCACTGCAAAATGAATGTAGCTAAGGTTATTTTAGAACTGGCTATCCATGCCTTTGTTTCCACATGAAAACACTGCTTGTACTTTTTCATACAAAAAGCAGACTTGGTGCTACAGGCTTCCAGTAAAAACTCTACTTTCTAATTTTTAAAAAGACAGATATAAGTTTAGAAATACACTTCAAACATGTCTGCAAAGAACAAGATTGTAAGTATTCTAAACCCTTAGAAACCTCATGAAACTAGAGTTGTTTCTTTTACTTGATAGTCAAGCTGTAAAGGGAAGTCTGGTTTTTGCTGTAGGCTTTAATGCCATCAGCAGTAACAATTGGTATTTGGGGTTATTTATTTCAAAGGTGTGGCTAACACTCTCCAGAGGGCGGCCAGCTGTGAGTTGGGAATGTTCAGTTGGCACCAGGGATGAGAAAGACTTCAGTGACAAGAGTTAATTGTTTATTTGTCAGAACTTTAAAAAGTAGCTGTAATATTATTTCCCCACATAACTCCAACTATTCTTCCCATATTACTGTAACTTGGGCTTTGTATAATCATTCTTTGTGTCTATTTCATGTTGTTTTACTCTAAGTATGCTGACACTACTGCTGGAGGGCTAGAAATCACCAAAAGGCAGAAATTCATGAGAAAATTAAACTATATTTAGAGAAATACTGATGGAATGTTACTAATACAATATTACTGCTTTATTCCACTGACCCTTGAAATATATGTGAAACTCATAGCTAAACAGGAAGGCCAGGGAGGGAATATCGTTTAACGATTGAATCCTAGATTATGCTTAGATGTCCTAGCTCTGAATACATAATATCTAAACTAGTTATGCATTGCTGAAGTTAATTTTTTCACTCAAATTTTGGAAACATTGATGAATAAAACAATTGTTTCTCCTTTAAAGAAAGCAAGCATTATACTTGAATTTGCGGTATTGTAGACATCAATTTAAATCTACTTCTGAATCTCATGAAGAAACTATAGACACATATGCTCAGGTATCATATTTTAAGCAATCTTCTTAGTTTACGTGTGCTAAACAAATATCATTATTTTACAAATAGTATATATAATTCAATGTTCATTAAATAATTTCATTTATTTTCTTAGATTTAAATAGTAAGAAATAGCATAAGAAGATATCTGCACTCCCATGTGATATGGTTTGGCTGTTTTCCCACCAAAAATATCATCTTGAATAATCCCCATAATCCCCACATGTCAAAGGGTGGGACCAGGTGGAGGTAATTGGATCATGGGGGTGGTTTCCCCCATGCTCTTCTTGTGATAGTGAGTGAGTCTTAGGAGATCTGATGGTTTTATAGGCATCTGGCATTTTCCCTCCTGGTATTCACTCTGTCCTGCTGCCCTGTGAAGAAGGCGCTTGCTTCTCCTTTGCCTTCAGCTATAATTGTAAGTTTCCTGAGGCGTCCCCAGCCATGTGGATCTGGGAATCAATTAAATCTTTCTTTTATAAATTACCCAGTCTTGGATATTTCTTCATAGCAGTGTGAGAACAGACTAATACAATAAATTAGTACCAAGGTAGCGAGCACTGCTATAAGAATACTCAAAAATGTGGAAGTGACTTTGGAACTGGGTAACAGGCAGAGGTTGGAACAGTTTGGAGGGCTCAGAAGAAGACAAGAAAATGAAGGAAAGTTTTGAACATCCTAGAGACTTGTTGAATGGTTTTAACCAAAATGCTGATAGTGATACAACAATGAAGTCCAGTCTGAGGGGGTCGCAGATGGAGATGAGGAAATTGTTGGGAACTGGAGTAAAGGTGACCCTTGCTATGTTTTAGCAAAGAGACTGGCAGCATTTTGCCGCTGCCCTAGAGATCTATGGAACTTTGAACTTTAGGGAGATGATTTAGGGCATCTTGTAGAAGAAATTTCTAAGCAGCAAAGTGTTCAAGAGGAAGCAGAGCATACAAGTTTGGGCAATTTGTAGCCAGACAATGTGATAGAAAAAAAAACCCATCTTCTTGAGAGGAATCCATGCAGACTGCAGAAATTTGCATAATTAACAAGGAGCCGAATGTTAAGCATTGACAAAGGGGAAAATATCTCCAGGGCATTTCAGAGAACTTCATGACAGCCCCTCCCATTATAGGCCTACAAGGGAAAAATGGTTTTATGGGCGGGTCCCAGGGCCCCCTGCTCTGTGCAGCCTGAAGACATAGTACCCTGTGTCCCAGATGATTCAGCTCTAGTCATGGCTAAAAGGGGTCAAGATACAGCACATGCAGTTGCTACAAAGGGTGCAAGCCCCAAACCTTGACAGCTTCCACATGGTGTTGAGCCTGTGAGTGCACAGAAGTCAAGAACTGAGCTTTGGGAACCTCCGCCTAGATTTCAGAGGATGTATGGAATCTCCTGGATGTCCAGAGAGAAGTTTGCTACAGGGATGGAGCCCTCATGGAGAAATTCTGCTAGGGCAGTGTAGAAAGGAAATGTGGGGTTGGAGCCCCCAGAAAGAGTCTCCACTGGGCCACTGCCTAGTGGAGCTGTGAGAAGAGGTTCACCATCCTCCAGAACCCGGAATGGTAGAACCACCAGCAGTTTGCACCAAGGACCTGGAAAAGCCGCAGACACTCAACGCCAGCTCAAGTAAGCAGCCAGGATAGGGGCTAC
Organism: Trachypithecus francoisi; assembly: GCF_009764315.1. Taxonomy (NCBI): domain Eukaryota; kingdom Metazoa; phylum Chordata; class Mammalia; order Primates; family Cercopithecidae; genus Trachypithecus; species Trachypithecus francoisi. Next base: position 170,616,878 of record NW_022681454.1, on the reverse strand, counting down.
ACCCTGCAAAGCCACAGGGGTGGAGCTGCCCAAGGTCTTGGGAGCTGACGTCTTGCATCAGCATGACCTGGATGCAAGACATGGAACCAAAGGAGATCATTTTGGAAACTTTAGGTTTAATAACTGCCCTATTAGATTTTGGACTTGCTTGGGGTCTGCAGCCCCTTTGTTTTGACCAATTTTTCCCATTTGGAACAGGTATATTTACCCAATGCCTGTACCCCCATTGTATCTATGAATTAAGTAACTTGCTTTTGATTTTATAGGCTTATAGGCAGAAGGGACTTGCCTTGTTTCAGATGAGACTTTGGACTTGGACTTTCGTGTTCAGGCTGGAATAAGTTAAGACTTTGGGGGACTGTTGGAAAGGCATGATTGTGTTTTGAAATGTGAGGACATGAGATTTGGGAGAGGGCAGGGGTGGAACGATATGGTTTGGCTGTGTCCCCACCAAAAATCTCATCTTGTATTATAATACCCATAATCCCCACATATCAAGGTCAGGACCAAGTGGAGGTAATTGGATCATGGGGTAAGTTTTCCTCATGCTGTTCTTGTGAATAAGTCTCATGAGATCTGATGGTTTTATAAACATCTGGCATTTCTACTGCTGGCATTCACTTAGTCTTGCTGCCCTGTGAAGAAGGTGCCTGCTTCTCCTTTACCTTCCATCATGATTGTAAGTTTCCTGAGGCCTCTCCAGCAATGTGGAACTGTGGGTCAATTAAACCTCTTTCTTTTATAAATTACCCAGTCTTGAGTATTTCTTCATAGCAGTGTGAGAATGGAGTAATACTAATAGTGCAGCAGTATTCACAATAGCCAATATTTGCAAGCAACCTAAGTGTCCGTCAACAGACCAATGGGTAAAGAAAATGTGGTATTAATAGACAACAGAGTACTATTTAACCATAAAAAAGAATGAGATCCTGCCATTTGCAACAACATGGATGGAATTAGAGGACATTGTATTAAGTGAAATAAGCCAGGCATGGAAAGACAAATTTAGCATGTTCTCTTTTATTTGTGAGAACTAAAAACTGTAACAATTGAACTCATAAAGATAGAAAGCAAAATGATGGTTACCAGAGTCTGGAAAGGGTAGTGGGGAGTGGTAGAAGAAGTGGGGATGTTTAATGGTTACAAAAATATAGTTAGATAGAATGAATATGATGTAGTATCTGATAGCACAACAGGGTGACTACAGTTAACAATAATTTATTGTACATGTTAAAATAACTAAAGAAGTATATATAATTGGATTGTTTGTAATAAAAAGAAAGGATAAATGCTTGAGGTAATGAGTACCCCATTTACCCTGATATGACTATTACACATTGCAGGCCTGTATCAAAATAGCTCATGTACCCCATAAACATATAGACCTACTATATTCCTACAAAAATTTAAAAACCTGATTTATCATCAACAATAACAAAAAATACCATAAGACAGGAGTAACCTTGTATTTGTAACATTGAAATGTGAAACATGTTTCAGAAATTTAAATTAATCAGTACAATGGAGTGTGGTTTTTTGTTTTTGTTTTTTTGTTACGGGAAACCAAAAAACACATCCTCCAGACTAATGTGTAGTGACAAGTTTAACTGTGATTACCAACGTAAACATACTATCATCCAAATGATAAAAGTGACAAACTGTTTATCTGAGAATATTTACTTGCCTTTTTTTTGTTTTGTTTTGCTTTTTAAAACTATGTCAATGAATATAATATGAATTCTGAAAACAATGAAAGTAGAATACCAGAGTGAGTATTCTGGCATTCAAATTCAAATACAAATATTGCTTAGTATAAGGGCAATGCTAGAATTCAGAAACTTTTATTAGGATTCCTGAGTCACATAATTGGCCTCCTTTTTAAAAAATTTCCATTTAGTAATAAGAATTTACAAACAAGATTACCAGTAAAAATGTTACCCCACAATATATTGGTTAGAAAGCAATTGTTTGCAGTTGTTCTTTTAACATGTAACACATGATTAAGTAGCCATGAAACAGGTTGGCAGCTTTAGCAATGGTGCTTTACTGAGGATAGATGCAGTATGACAAGAAAATACCACACACAGTGCACAAAATACAAGTGACTCTTACTGTAGAAGACATTTCAGCATGGGATGGGGGGTCAGCATGAGGAGATGACATGCCTACCAAAGAGAGCTGACAGACTAAGAGGAAAGAAAATATGTTCACCTGGAGTGAAAAATACTGTGTTTCTTTCATTTTCTCTTGGTTCAGGAAATGGTCATGTCAGTGCCAAATTGTAGGACCATCCAAGGGGCCCTATTTACAGCTGAAAATGTTCATGATAGAGGCATCCATGGTGGTGAATGAGGGCAGGGTGAAGACAATCTAGGTTTGGAAGTGTGTCTTATTGGTGTATTCCTTCTTGTGTTCTGGTTCCATCCTTGACAGAACCTATCCTTCTTAGATTTAATATTTATTCTCTTTGTTCTAGGAATTTTATCTTCTATCTCAATATTTCAGCCTCTTTAGCCTGTATTTTATGCTGGATGATATTTCCATGGTTTATTCTATTATAACCTATTGTTGGTTTTGTTTGTTTGTTTATCTGGTTGGATGGTATTTTAAAAATTATGCTAAGAACAATTAACATGATATCTACCCTGAACAGATGATTAAATGTGCAGTACACTATTGCCAGCATTGATCTCTGGAACTTACTTATCTGACATGATTGAAACTATATCAGTTGAACAACAACTCCTCATTTCTACCTCCCTCTAGCCCCAGGCAACTCCCATTCGACTCCATTCAAATGTCTGTGGGGGAAGGTCCCTACAAGCGAAAATGGGGCCACAGGGTGGTGTGGGTGGGCCCCAGGGACTCAGGGGAATGTTGAACTCCATTCGACTATGAGTTTGACTACATTAGATAGCTCATTAGATACCTCATTGAAGTGGAATAGTGCAGTATCTGTCCTTCTGTGCCTGGCTTATTTCACTTAGCATAGTATCTTCCAGGTTCATCCATGTTGTTAAAAATGGCAGGATTTTCTTTATTTGAGTTTCAGTAATATTCCATTGTATGTATACATCCATTTTCTTTATCCACTCAGCCATCAATGGGCATTTAGATTATCACTATATCTCAGCTATTGTGAATAATGCTTCAGTGAACACAGAAGTACAGTATCTCTTCGAGATCCTAATTTCAATTCTTTTAGATATATACTAGAAGTGGAATTACTGGGTCATCTGAGAGTTCTGTTTTTAATGTTTGAGGACTCTCCATATTGTTTTCCAGAGAGGCTGCATCATTTTGAGACAGCCAAGTGAAAAGTGCTCGCTGGAGAATCTCTGACTGGCCTGTGCACTGGGAGGATGGGGTGAAGCTGGGGGAGGTTTGCACCATTTGCAGGGGAGAAGCCTGGCCATTCCTGTTCCTGGGTGGTAACCTGGGACTCAATCTGTGACATGGGGGCTTTTTCACAGGAATCCCTCTCACTTTGCTGACAGTCTTTTTCCTTTGCACCCAATAAATGTTGTTTTTCTCACCCTTCTATGTGTCCACGTGCCTAATCTTTCCTTGTCGTGTGATGAGAACCTGGTTGATAGCTGAACTGAGGAGAAAGTCCTGCAACATTTTTGCATACCAGGGTTTCCACTTCTCCACATCCTCGCCAACACTTGTTCTCTCTTTCGTTTGTTATTGATAATCGCTATTCTAACAGGTGTGAGGCGATAGCTCACTGTGGTTTGATTTACATTTACATGATAATTAGTGGTATTGATCAACTTTTCATGTATCTGTTGGCCATTTGCATGCATTCTTTTGAGAAATGTTTATTTAGGTTCTTTATTCATTTTGTAATCAAGTTATTTGATTTTTGCTATTGAGTTGTGGGAATTTCTCATGCAGTTTGGAAATGAACTTCTTGTCATATATATAGTTTGCAAATATCTTCTTGCATTTCATAGGTTGCCTTTTATTTTGTTGATTGTTTCTTTTGCTGTGCAGAAGCTCTTTAGTTTGATGTAATCTTGTTTATGTTTGCATTTGTTGTTCATAATCTATTTCTTTAAGCTTTCTCTAGTGGAGATTTTATTCTTTAATTTCCTACAATATAAATATTGATTATTGTTGTGTTTTACTCTTTATTGATTGCTTTTTGTTTCAGTTATCCAGCCTATATTCCAGGATGGATATTTCTAATTATGATACCTTGCTCCTGTATTTTAGAACATATGTAACCTTGCATCATTTTTTTTTTAAACCTTGCATCTTTTTTTAAATTTTTAAATGTTTTCTAAAATGTTATTTGAACTTTAGGTCAAAATGACATTGTAGATTAGCTTTTAACTCTATGCAGTCACTCATCTGCGAAAGTCTGCTGGACTACGGACAAATAACCCGGTTTTCAGCTAGCTCCTCCAATCAAGGCACCACATTTTCCATACGAAGTACAATACCAGGAAGGACAGATCCAGACTGTGCTCTGCTTCTATAGCCTTGCTGTTTCTGTCAACACTTTGTCTAACACTTTTCATTAATTGACTGAAATATAAATGTGCCATGTATTTCCACACATCCTCTTTTCCTTCTTTATGCCAGGTACTGAGATTTAACTCTGAAAGGATTTAGGAATTTAGTTAAGCACACACGCATTCTTTGACAAAGGGTGAAGGATTAATTTCATTCTGTTCTTGTTCGAATCAAAGGCAGCTACCTGCTTTTTTGGCAAGTGCTGCCCCTGCTTCACAAAAGTGGGGGCATGTGAAGAGTGAGTTAAAATTTGTCCCAGTAATCCCAGCACTTTGGGAGGCCGAGATGGGCGGATCACGAGGTCAGGAGATCGAGACCATCCTGGCTAACATGGTGAAACCCTGTCTCTACTAAAAAATACAAAAAAACTAGCCGGGCGAGGTGGCGGGTGCCTGTAGTCCCAGCTACTCGGGAGGCTGAGGCAGGAGAATGGCGGGAACCCGGGAGGCGGAGCTTGCAGTGAGCTGAGATCCGGCCACTGCCCTCCAGCCTGGGCGACAGAGGGAGACTCCGTCTCAACAACAACAACAACAACAACAACAACAAAAATTGTCCCACCTTCTTGGGGGCACCCTGTAATGTTCTATTTGAGAGGTTGGAGAATGAAAAGTGGTTATTCTAAAAATATCTCAAAGCATGCAGTTTTATCAAGAGTCCAGTCAATAAAGATTAAAATATAAAGTTTCTTACTAGTATTTTTAGCTTTTGTCCATTTGTAATTATTCAGACATATCTCCGTGTAACATTGCAAACAAAAGATCAGGTATTCCTAAGCTAATATCATATTTACCAGACAGTTTTTAATAATTTTTCCAAAATGACTGCATCACATTTTTACTTATGGCCTTCAGGACTGTGCCCTCTAGATTTACCAACATTTGTTTTGTTATTTGAGACAGTAAACATAATTACTACTCTATTCTCTGCTGCCCTGTAGAGGACAGTAGTTTACACATGGTATAATAGATGATAAGTTAATTGGTAATTTTTCAATTTAACAAAATATTTTCTGTAGAAATTCGAAGACTATTTATACAGACTTTTGTGTAAAGATTAAAATATAGACATAAAAAGCCAAAATTACTATAACATTAAATATATGTAAGTTTTTATATACACATATATTTGAATATACACACTTTTATTCAAATACAATTTGCTAAAGTGAGTAAAGATTATTAATGTTTGCTAAAGGGTCCAAGTGTTACTGAGGTGGACACATGTCTGCTAGCAAAAGCCATCACCTTTTGGATAGTATTCACCAGTTTCACTTAGCGTCAAGGTAAAAAGTGTCTCTTTGGTTTATTGACAGCTAAGATTAGGTCAATTAATTGCATGTACTCCACAAAGACAAATGAATGTATAGAGTGTCCTAGAACAGACTAGGTATCCAAAATAAGCATATGTATATTGCTTGTTTGAGGCTCCCTATGGAGTAATACATTCAGGGAAGACAATGATTCACTGAGGACGTCATCTGATAAAATTGAAGAGTTAAAGTAGAAAACACAAATACTAGCTGTGTTAGTTTCCTTTGGTTGCCAGAACAAATGACCACAAATGTAACGGCTTAAAACAATGCAAATATTTCATAGTTCTGAAGATCCGAAGTCTGAAATGAGTTTCACTGGCCTAAAATAAAGCTGTTGGGAAGAGCTGGGTTCCTTCCAGATGCTCTACAAGGGGAGATGTTCCTGAGCCTTCCCAGCTGCTGTTGTGACCGAGTTACTTGGCTCATGATCCTGTAACACTTTCACATCTGCTAGCATCACCACATGTCCTTCTCTCCCTCAACTTCTGTCGTCACGTCACCTGCTCTGACTCGGACCCTCCAGCCTGTTTCTTGAAAGAACCCTTATGATGATATTGGGCCCACCTAGATAATCTCAGATAATCTCTTGATTTCAAGATCCTTAACTTACATTTTCAATTTCTTTTTTGCCATATAAGATGACGTATTCACAGGTTCTGGGGATTACAATGTGGATATCTTTGGGGAGGCATTATTCAGGCTACCACACTAGGGAAATCAGAAAACTCTTGAAGAGACAAAAACTCCACTATAATAGTAAAATTTCAAAGGTTTCAGAAACATCCTTATCACTTCATACTGTGGTCTGACCAGCAATTCCTGTAGGCATTGTATTCCCATAGTTAAAATCCATGTGTGTGTCTACTTATACACACAAGTGAGCACATGTGAGGTAGAAATAACCAACTATTTGGGGTGAGCTTTAAATGAGCATTTATAGTTTGTTGGAATTGATAAATATTTCAATCATTAAAGATGTACCAACTTTCTTTTGATAAAAAAAACAGAACTCCTTTTCTATCCTTAGGAAGACTACTTTCACTGATTACTTTGGAAGACTACTTTCACTGATTACAGGAAGACTACTTTCCTGGTTACTTTAGTAATGTGATGACAATAAGAGAAGACTTGCTATCCATAAAATTATCAGAGACCTTCACTGTTAATCCTGTTCTTTAGAGAAAGAATCCATATGCCAGTTACCATATAGCAAGCTGCAAATAACAGAAGCTAAACCTCCATTTCAAATTGAGTATTTCATTATTAAAGACAAGACTGACTTTACCTCTCTCCCAAATCTAAACTAAATTTTTCTGGCAAACATCTAAGCAGGTGCTGAGATGCATAATTTTATTTCACTTGGTTTTGTTGTATATGTTGAAAGTTTAATTGAAAGTGAATTACGTTCCTAAGGATTCTATTTTGCCAAATGTAAGTACTGGTGTAATATACATTACACTCTAGAGTTACAGTTACCCCAGCTCATATGAAGTAATAACCTTGCTGAGGGTAAAGGAAACAAAAATAACCCTTGTTGGCACGAAAGGGAACAAAAAAGAGCTATTTTAAAGAAAGAAGTTGTCAGTAAAATTAAATGAATTACAACTAAGAAGGGCAGAGATTGTTACTTCATGCCTTTAAAAGTAGATGTTCTATGTTGGGGGCACCACCATTTAAAAAAAGAAATTCAGGATTTTTAAAGTTTTAAGAACTTCCAGTGATCATTTATTATTGTAACATTAAAATCTCCTCTAATTTTGTTGCAATATTGGATACAGTAAGCATAGAAAGTGCATATAGCTGGATTCAGTGGCTCATGCCTGTAATCCCAGTGCTTTGGAATATCAAGGTGAGAGGATCACTTGAGGCCAGTAGTTCAAAACCAGCATTGTCAACATAGTGAGACTTCAACTCTACAAAAATTTCAAAAATTATCGAGGTGTGGTGTCATACAACTGTATTCCAAGCTACTGGGGAAGGTGAGGCAGGAGGATCCCTGGAGCCCAGGAGTTTACAATTTCTGTGAGCTATGATGGTGCCATCGTACTCCAAACTTGGTAACACAGTGAACCCCTGCGAAAGAAAAGAAAAGAAATGAAAGGAAAAGAAAAGAAGGAAAGAGAGAAAGAAAGAGAAAAGTAAAGAATGAGAGAGAGAAATAGACAAAGAGAGAAAGAGAGGGAGAGAAAACAAGCGCTTTATGTCCTGGATGGCAGCAATAGAGGATATTTTTCTTTGTATTTTTTTATATTTATATTTATTTATTTATTTATTTATTTGAGACGGAGTCTCACTCTGTCTCCCAGGCTGGAGTGCAGTGGCGCGATCTTGGCTTACCGCAAGCTCTGCCTCCCAGGTTCACGCCATTCTCCTGCCTCAGCCTCCCGAGTAGCTGGGACTACAGGCGCCCGCCACCTCACCCGGCTAGTTTTTTGTATTTTTAGTAGAGACGGGGTTTCGCCGTGTTAGCCAAGATGGTCTCGATCTGCTGACCTCGTGATCCACCCCCCTCAGCCTCCCAGAGTGCTGGGATTACAGGCGTGAGCCACTGTGCCTGGCCTGTATTTTTAAAAGTTTCGTAATTTTATGCTTTATATTATTTTGCTTTTTAAAGTAAAAGTACTATTTAAAAGTTAAAGTAGACTGGAAGGACTGAATAAGTACTCCAAAAACTCTTTAAAAAATAACCACATGTAAAACCCCCTAATACCGGGAATTGCAGTTTATTATAGTTTATAGGCAGATTATGAAGTGTCTACATTTAATATATTAGCTTTGAAAACAAGAAACCAGCTGATGCTTCACTGTAGAATCAGCAGAACAGATTAAATTAAAAAAAAAAACTAAAATGAGAGACACAATTTGAATCATTAAGATTATTCCTAAAATCTTAATAAAATGTAATGTAAAATGTAATGGTAATTAATTTCAGAGCATATGGCATAGATGCAAAGTAAATTATACATATACACACACATGCACGCGCGCACGCACACACACATACGTGTAGAGATAGATGCCATGTATCTAGTTGGTAAACTATTTTTTGTTTATTTAATACAGTGCTCACTTTCACTTTCAGAGAAAACTTTTTTGTCTGAATTAAGACCATATTTTAAAGAAATACTTCAGGCATTATTAGGGAGAGGCAGATACACCAGTATTGCAGCCAAAGCTGAGAGAAAAAAGACCCTGTATGTAGCCCATTCTTCAGAGAAGAGTGTCCAAATAAAAATTTTATTTTGTGTTCCTCCCCAAAATTGAAAAATAAATGCGAAAAAGTAGGATTTTAAATTAAGCAGTACACTTTGGTGTCACCAATTGTTTTGATGTTACCATTGTCAGTCGGGTACAACATAAGAGTCAAATACGTGCAAAACCACTTTTCTTTATTACCATATAATGTTTACATAAAACATTATTTACCTTTGTCGCATATCGGAGTCCTCCCTTCCTCTCACTCTATCCAAACTTCATTTTTTTCCTCACTCTTTTTGTTGTTGTTGTTGAACTGAGATTTATAGAAATAGCATTTGACTAGAATCAAACGGACATCAATAAACTAAATGCAAATCTACTCTTTGTTCTTCAGAAAAGATTTTATTTTTTAAAAGTAAATAACATTTATTAAGGATATCAGAAGAAATAAACTACATTTCTAATTTAATCGTGCAACAGTTATGAAATATTCTTCTTGTTTATTCAAGGATGGTGTTCTTTTCTTTTCTTTTCTTTTTGCCAGTCTTTGAAATTTTTCACTAAATTATCACCTCTTTAACCTCCATTATGGCTTTTCCTCACTTACATTTAAAATTCTAATATCCATAGAATGTTACCCAGTGAATACCAAGAGTGGATTTCTAAATGTTTAGATAATCCACTCAATTTCATTTGCAAACAATGAAGAACCGCTTTATCTAAGCAGCTCTGTCAGACATAGACAATCACTGTCCTCTTGTAAACTAAACAAAAAATGTTTATAATGATGTGTGCTTGTTACTCCATGTATATTCTTCAAACTCATTTAAATTATTTACAGTTTTCTAGGACTATTTTTGCAAAGACAAAAAAATGTGACTATTGCTTGGTATTTTAAGTGTTTTTACATTTCCACAAGCCAAAGACCCTTATACACTGGGTCAGGGGTGGAATGAGGATTTGGGACGGAGCCAGAGCAGTGATGGGGAGATTCTGGTCAAGGATGGGGCAAGTTTGGAAAGGAGGATCTGAAGCTGAAGCCTGTCTACATTACTTACTTTTCAAAAAGAAGCAGTGAGACTCTTAAGAAGAAATAAGTCTGGGATAGGATACAGGTCAGGGATTGTGCAGAGACAGCAGCCATGTCCAATTACCAGTTAATGTTTTGACAGATGAATTGTCTGTGGCACCAATATGGCAGTATCAGAATGTTGTGTGACACATATTAAAATTACTTTTTAAAAATAGAATAAGATTTCATGTGGTTTTAATGTCACGACTGAATTATGTAATTGGCAAATAAAGTATAGAAATGTTCTTTGAAGAAAAATGAAAAAAAAAAAATGCTGTACCTGTTGGTAATCAGGGAATCCTTTGGGATGAACAAAAAGTGGAGGTGGGAGAAAAAATAATCAAGGGATTGTAACATAAATTTCATGCTCTTCTTGAGGATGTGCAACTAGGTTCTAGATCATAAGATGGAAGTAGGTCTAGGCATGGTGGCTCATGCCTGTAATCCCAGCACTTTGGGAGGCAGAGGCAGGTGGATCACTTGAGGACAGGAGTTCAATACCAGCCTGGCCAACATGTTGAAGCCCTATCTTTACTGAAAATACAAAAAATTAGCCAGGCATGGTGGCGGCGCCTGTAGTCCCAGCTACTCGGAAGGCTGAGGCAAGGGAATTGCTTGAATTTGGGAGATGGAGGTTGCAGTGAGCTGAGATTGTGCCACTGCACTCCAGCCTAGGTGACAGAGTGAGACTTCTATCTCAAAAAAATAAATAAATAAAAGATGGAGGTAGAATGATCTTCCCCGCAAAAAGGATGTGCATGCCCCAATCCTGGGAACCTGTGACTATGTGATGTTATGTGTGGCAAAATGGACTTTGTAGATGTGATTAAGCATAGAGACATTACACTGGTGAGAGTATCCTGGATTATTCAAATGAGTCCAGTCTCATCACATGCCCTCTTGAGAGCCCAACAGAAAAGCAGGTAAGTGGGTCACAAAGAGGGAACGTGAGAAAGATTTGAGGCCCTGTTGATGGTTCTGGGATGTAAAGGAAACTACATGCATGTACCAGAAAGATGCCTATGGGAGGTGAGAGTGGTCCATCTGACATCCAGCAAGGACACAAACTCGGTCCTACAACTGCATGAATTTTGCTGACACCTTAATGAGCAAGAAGGTGGATTCTCCCCAAGGGCCTATAGCAGGGCACACAGCCCTGTTCCCACTGAGGTTTGTGTCTGGTGAGACCTTTCCTCTTCTCCCTGCAGAACTGTAAAATTGTAAATTTGTGTTGTTGTAAGCCACTAAATGTGTGGTCATTTCTTATGGCAGAAAGAGAGAAACAGCACACAATGGTTTCCTAAAATTGCATGCAATATTTTAGAAATCTGTATCTCACCATTTTTCTGATGAAAGAGGCTATTTTATGAGTCTTAAGATTCAATCACACACAAACTCAAGAACTACTGAACTCTATTATCCTTTCCCATATTGTAGCACTAAAAACATCCTCATGCACAGTGAATGCTGAACGTTTTTCATGTCTTACATTCAAGTGAGGAAAAGTGTGTTTTGTGACAAACTAACAGATGCAAGAGCACTCAGTATATTGATCTCCTTTCTGCTGCCTTGCCTTCTGTACCTCTGAGTGAGGCCATCTTGGCTTTCATTTACTCTTTCCTCTGGACTGTGGGGTATTTTGGTTAGTCAGGGTGAACTGTGAGTTCCTAGAGGGCAGGATCTTTTTTTTTTTTTTTTTTCATCTCAAGAGGCACAGTACCTTGTGACGGTAAGTTTTGAAAATAATATTCACATGATTGTATGAAAAAGGTAAGTTTCTATCTGAAGATAGTGAGCTGGTCTGCATACCATTTGAGATTCTGTCCAGAACTATGATACCGTTTATTATGTGAATATATTCTTTATATGTCTAAGTTTTATTTTCTCTACAAAAGAGGAGTTCCCTGGTTTCTGTGGGGGAAAAAAAGCTCAGTGCTCTCAGGTTAATTTACAAAATGAGAGTGTGGATCATGGGAAAATCGTTGGTATAGAAGCTTTGACATTTCTCACTGAACACCTTGGCTCTCTATGGAATGTTGTCTGTTTCAGTATGGCCCAAATCCATGCAGGCTCCAGCGGAGCATGGCTTAATATTCAGAAATGTAATCAGAAGCTTAGTGATATTTATTAACAAATCATCATGGACCCAACTTTATTTGGATAAGCCCCAAGTTTCACAGATAGAAAGAAATCCTAGGGGCTAAAGGACTACATTAAAAATTAAAGAGGAGAAAAAGAAGGAGGGTGAGAACTTAATAGTCTCATGTTTGTTATTGTTTTAGAATGACTTGAAATTGTAGAGTGATTGAATGCTGGCAAACAACACATCAGCAGAAGAGGATGCTAACTGAGAATGACTATGTACATGATAATTTGCCTCATGTTCAGTCTTTTAAAAATATCTTCATAGAATATCAGGAATTAATGAAGCTTTGATAAAATGTGCAGAGGTTTCTCAATATAGAGGGACACTGAGCACCTAGACAGATGGAAAATTAGAAAAAGAAAAGCCTAAAGAAGTTTGAAACATGGTGAAAAAATAAGGAAATGAGATTCAACTTGAAATAATGTGAAGGAACATCTCTGTAGAAAAATAATCAGAAACAGACATTCAATGGAAGAGAAACAATTGGAAAGCATTCAGATCACAGTAAATTAGATGAAACTGAAACGCTATGAGGATTCAGGGGGAAAAACTAAAAATCATCTGGGTGGCCATCACGTTACCAAGCAAGAAAGTGTACCTGAACTGGAACTCACTTAGAGAGAGAGCTCTTTTTCTCTTTTTCTATTTACAAACTCTGGGGAACTGGAAGGAGTTCAAAAAAGAACAGCAAATACAATTAAGAGCCTAGAGGGATTGATTTATATAGTGAGAGGAAAGAAATAAAGTATGCAGTCCTTGGCTAAAGACTTCTAGGAGAACATAATTGTCAAAAGTCTTTAAAGGACTTACGTACTGAGTCAATAGAGGGTGATTTAGTTCAATAAAAGGGAATCCAGGCAGAAACATAGTGAGATGAATGTAAACTCTAATGCTGAAAACATTTTTCTAATTTTGGTAATATGAAAATCTAGCTGGGTGTGGTGGCTCATGCCTGTAATTTCAACACTTTGGGAGGTCGAGGCAGGCAGATCACCTGAGGTCAGGAGTTCAAGACCATCCTGGCCAACATGGCGAAACCTGCCTCTACCAAAAATACAAAACTTAGCTGGGCATGTTGGCTGGCGCCTGTAATTCAGCTACTTGGGAGGCTGAGGCAGGAGAATTGCTTGAACCTGGGAGGCAGAAGTTGCAGTGAACCAAGATCGCGCCATTGCACTCCAGCCTGAGCAACAGAGTGAGACAGCTCCTCGAAAAAACAAAAACAAAAACAAAAACAAAACACTAAAGTTCTGGCTGGGTTTGTTGGCTTTTTGTTGTTGGTGTTTGCAACCCATTTTGAGACTTCTGTTAAGCGGCCCAGGGACATAGTTTGTGGAAAATTATACCCCTGTCATATAGTGAATGAGATGTAGTGTCATTTAAGTCACTATTTTAAGAAGGGAAAGAAGTAATATATATATAAAAAAACAGGTATATACAAGAATTTGGGAGGCTTTCCCATTAATTACAACACTAGTAATATAGTATCTGGTATTTCCTGAAACAAAGCAGCATGACTAAGAAATAAAGAAGGGAAGGAATCCACTAGTGAGTGCTACTGATTGATACCAAACCAGGACACCAAGAGAAAATAGTTAGAGGTATATCGGGCATTTCTTTTTCTATGGATTCTTCTTTAACCTGTTCTAGTGCCATAAAAACAAAAGCAAAAAACAAGAAGGCACCAGCATCACTGCAGTACAGGCAATGCTGGCTCTGGTTCAGGGAGTTCTACCAGCAAGAACACTGGGAAGTTGTATTAGTCAGGGTCCAACCAGGAAAACAGAAACCTTATGAAATATTTAAAACAGAAGAGATTTGCTATAATTATTTATACACAGGTGATAAAATACCATGAAGTAAAAAAAAAAAAAAAAAAGGCTTATGAGGCAACCCACAGAATACCAACAGCAAGAAGCCGGTACCACCCACAAGCTGAAGACATTGCTACTGGGATTTAGAGTATGGGGTTAGTCTGTTGGCAAAAGTGGAACCACAGCATAACTATCTAACACTATGCTGGAAAAGCCATCCAGGTCGAGAGATGAGCAGTACGCTGGCAGAAAATCAAATTCAGAGAAGTAGAGGACTAACTTAAGAAAGACGTTAGATGAACTGCACTAAAGGGAGAGGAAATAAAATGTGTTACAGAGTATAGAGAGGTCCAACTGACAAATGTTAGTTTCAGCATGAAGATCTCAAGTTTCATTATATTGCTGTCAGATTTCATTAAGATGACCTGGAGATATAACTCGAACAATTATTTAAATTTCAAACAAAACTTCTGACTGCATATATGAAGAAGTTATCTGCAGAGATCAAAATTAAGATTTTTTAATAATTTTCTTCCTACAAACCAACAAATCCCACAAAACAGTGAGTTGAAAGAAGGGAAAACTAAGAAATTGTACCCTAGTTAAATTCATATACAGATGTAAAGAAAAAGGTATTCTCAAATGTACAAGGTCTTGGAGAAAATACGACAAAAATATAGTTTCTGAAACTAAAACTGCTTGAAAAGATGTACAAAAATCATATTGAAGAATCAAATATTAGAACTCACAACAGAAAAATTATTGCAATGAGCTTTGGAACCAGTTACACACAAAGGGATACATCTTAGAAAGGGTTCAAACAACGGTAACAATCTTTATGCAAAATAAAGAGAGAAGGAAAGAGACAAAGAGAAGAAAGTGAAAATTAAAACTTACACATTCAAAAAAGAGATGTGTCTAAAAGGTTAAACGCTAGGTAAATAAACAAAAACCATTGAAAAGGAAGAGGTCAGTGTAGGTATGGAAATTAAAAACACAAGTATTGATTCCCATTACTTTCATAAAGTCTACTCAACATTTGTTTTAGGATTTATGTAGATAGTGATATATTACAACCTTAATTATACTTTAATAAGTCAAGTGTAGAGTTTAAAAAATCAAATTACTGGAAAGCAGAATAGGAAGAAAACTACACAAAGAAAAGTAAATTTTAGAAATCTGTAAGGAAACATCACCAAAATAAAACACCACAGCAGTGCTTGAACTTACCTCCTATGGAAGCCGTTCTATAATTATAGAAGATTTGGCAGGTATTCAACCCTCAGAGGAAGTTCACACGACAGAAGTTTCTACTGTAAAGGTGTTTGGAGACCACATACTTGTGGTTCCAGAATGTTCTCATGGTTCAGAAGGCTTGTGATCACGAAGAAAATAAATGAATTAGTAAAATAAAAATTGTTTGACAGCTTGTTCCAACAAATACTTATGAAACTGTCTCCAGCTGGAGACTATTTTTATATTGTAAACTTTATGCACCATAAGGGGAAATGATTTAGATAATTTTATAAGCCTCTAATTAATTTTGTTTAATCCCCTGAATTTTCATAGATTTGGCACAAAGCTTTATGTATGAGACAACTTTGCATCATTATGTATGTGCATATCCTTTTTAGATTTTAGTGGCCTTTTCAAGATTTTTAAAATGTCGAATAAATCTTCAGTAAACTATGCCTTTTAATATTCTCTATTTTCATATATGTATATTTCATATCTGTAATATACTTGGTTTTGATGAAGATTTATACTCTTAAAATATCTCAAGAGCAAACAAATGCAAAAGCTAGCAGAAGACAAGAAATAACTAAGATCAGAGCAGAACTGAAGGAGATAGAGACATAAAAAAACCCTTCAGAAAAATGAATCCAGGAGCTGGTTGTTTGAAAAGATCAACCGAATTGATAGACCACTAACAAGACTAATAAAGAAGAAAAGAGAGAAGAATCAAATAGATGCAATAAAAAATGATAAAGGAGATATCACCACTGATCCCACAGAAATACAAACTACCATCAGAGAATACTGTAAACACCTCTATGCAAATAAACTAGAAAATCTAGAAGAAATGGATAAATTCCTGGACACATACACCCTCCCAAGACTAAACCAGGGAGAAGTTGAATCCCTGAATAGACCAATAGCAGGCTCTGAAATTAAGGCAATAATTAATAGCTTACCAAACAAAAAAAAGTCCAGGACCAGACGGATTCACAGCCAAATTCAAACAGAGTTACAAAGAGGAGCTGGTACCATTCTTTCTGAAACTATTCCAATCAATAGAAAAAGAGGGAATCCTCCCTAACTCATTTTATGAGGCCAGCATCTTCCTAATACCAAAGACTGGCAGAGACATGACCAAAAAAAGAGAATTTTAGACCAATATCCCTGATGAACATTGATGTGAAAATCCTCAATAAAATACTGGCAAACCGAATCCAGCACCACATCAAAAAGCTTATCCACCATGATCATGATCAAGTGGGTTTCATCCCTGGGATGCAAGGCTGGATCAACATATGCAAATCAATAAACATAATCCATCACATAAGCAGAACCAAAGACAAAAACCACATGATTATCTCAATATAGGCAGAAAAGGCCCCCAACAAAATTCAACAGCCCTTCATGCTAAAAACTCTCAATAAACTATGTATTGATGGAACATATCTCAAAATAATAAAAGCTATTTATGACAAGCCCACAGCTAATATCATACTGAATGGACAAAAACTAGAAGCATTCTCTTTGAAAACGGGCACAAGACAAGGATGCCCTCTCTCACCACTCCTGTTCAACATAGTGTTGGAAGTTCTGGCCAGGGCAATTGGGCAAGAGAAAGAAATAAAGGGTATTCAATTAGGAAAAGAGGAAGTCAAATTGTCCCTGTTTGCAGATGACATCATTGTATATTTAGAAAACCCCATAGTCACAGCCCAAAATCTCCTTAAGCTGATAAGCAACTTCAGCAAAGTCTCAGGATACAAAATCAGTGTGCAAAAATCACAAACATTCTAATATAGCAATAACAGACAAACAGAGAGCCAAATCATGAGTGAACTCCCATTCACAATTGCTACAAAGAGAATAAATTATCTAGGAATCCAACTTACAAGGGATGTGAAGTTCTCTTCAAGGAGAACTGCAAACCACTGCTCAACGAAATAAAAGAGGACACAAACAAATGGAAGAACATTCCACGCTCATGGATAGGAAGAATCAATATCGTGAAAATGGCCATACTGCTCAAGGTAATTTTAGATTCAATGCCATCCCCATTAAGCTACCAATGACTTTCTTCACAGAATTGGAAATAACTACTTTAAAGTTCATAAGGAACCAAAAAAAGACCTGCATTGCAAGACAATCCTAAGCAAAAAGAACAAAGCTGGAGGCATCACGCTATCTGACTTCAAGCTATACTACAAACCTAAATTAACCAAAACAGCATGGTACTGGTACCAAAACAGAGATATAGACCAATGGAACAGAACAGAGGCCTCGGAAATACCACCACGTGTCTACAACCATCTGATCTTTGACAAACCTGAGAGAAACAAGAAATGGGGAAAGGATTCCCTATTTAATAAATGGTGCTGGGAAAATTGGCTAGCCATAGGTATAAAGCTGAAACTGGATCCCTTCCTTACACCTTATACAATTAATTCAAGATGGATTAAAGACTTAAATGGTAGACCTAAAATCAACCATGAAAATCCTAGAAGAAAACCTAGGCAATACCATTCAGGCCATAGGCATAGGCAAGGACTTCATGACTAAAATACCAAAAGCAATGGCATTAAAAGCCCAAATAGACAAATGGGATCTAATTAAAGTAAAGAGTTCCTGCACAGAAAAAGAAACTACCATCATAGTGAAAAAACAACCTACAGAATGGGAGAAAATTTTTCAATCTACCCATCTGACCAAGAGCTAATATCCAGAATCTACAAAAAACTTAAACAAATTTACAAGAAAAAAATCAAACAACCCCATCAAAAAGTGGGTGAAGGATATGAATAGACACTTCTCAAAAGAAGACATTTATGCAGCCAACAAACATATGAAAAAATGCTCATCATCACTGGTCATCAGAGAAATGCAAATCAAAACCACAATGAGATACCATCTTACACCAATTAGAATGCGATCATAAACAAGTCAAGAAACAACAGGTGCTGGAGAGGATGTGGAGAAATAGGAACACTTCTACACTGTTGGTGGGAGTGTAAACTAGTTCAACCATTGTGGAAGACAGTGTGGTGATTCCTTAATGGTTGTTCTAGGTCTAGATCCTTTCCTCAAGGATTTAGAACTAGAAATACCATTTGACCCAGAGATCCCATTACTGTGTATATGCCCAAAGGTTTATAAATCATGCTACTATAAAGATACATGCACATGTATGTTTATTGTGGCACCATTCACAATAGCAAAGACTTGGAACCAACCCAAATGTCCATCAATGATAGACTGGATTAAGAAAATGTGGCACATATACACCTTGGAATAGTATGCAGCCATAAAACAGGATGAGTCCATGTCCTTTGTGGGGACACAGATTAAGCTGGAAACCATCATTCTGAGCAAACTATCACAAGGACAGAAAACCAAACACTGCATATTCTCACTCATAGGTGGGAATTGAATGATGAGAACACTTGGACACAGGGTGGGGAACATCACACACCAGGGCCTGTCATGGGTAGGGGGAGGTGGGAGGGATACCATTAGGAGAAATACCTAATATAAATGATGAGTTAATGGGTGCAGCACTCCAACATAGCACATGTAAACATATGTAACAAACCTGCACATTGTTCACATGTACCCTAGAACTTAAAGTATAATAAAAAAAACTCCACAAATTATATGCAAAGACACACTTATTTCTGTTGATATGCCATGGAGTGAATATTTCTGTCATTCCAAACTTCATATGTTGAAACTCTAATTTCAATGTGATGGTGTTTGGAGGTGGGCTTGTAGGAGGTAATCAGTTCATGATGGTAGAGCCCTTATGAATGAAATTAGCATCCCAATTAGAAGAGGCCCAAGAGCTAGTTCAATGTCTTTCTGCCCTGGAACCTGGTTCTCCATAGAACCAGAAGCCTGCAGCCTGCAACCCAGAAGGGAGCCCTCACCAGACGCTGACCTTACTGATACCCTGCTCTCAAACTCCAGCTTCCAAATGGTGAGAGACAAATTTCATTATCAGCCACCCAGTTTATGGCACTTTGTTAGAGCAACTGGAGCTAAGACATTGGATATTCTTGAGAAATACTGTTCACTTTTAAATGCTGTTTTAACAATGAAAAGTAAAAGATAAAGATAAATACATTAATTTTTCATCCTAGTTACTGTAGACATTGTCATATTATTGATTCTTGAGATACTAATATGCAATTAGTCTCATTGTCTTAGTAATATGTCATTGTTTTAAAGGAAAAATAAGCATACTGTATGAAATTAAATTTAATATTTTTAAAAGGTAAAATCATTTCAATGGCAGCCAAAATTTATTTTATAATATTGTTTAAGCTGTAAGATCATATCAAAATCATAAAGAGAATCAACATGAAGTACCATTTGAAATTGCACATTTTGGGTAAAATTGCTCCCTAACAAGATAAATCTGGAGTAGAAAACATAAAATGTAAAAAAATCATCTAAAATGATTGCCTAGGCAGTACATTGGCTGAAACAAATAAAATATATGCTACTAAAATAGTAACGAAACTCATTTTGTATCAGCTATATTATTTACTATTTGTTTAGAATTTCTGGCTGGGCATGGTGGCTCATGGTCTGTAATCCCGGCACTCTGGGAGGCCAAGGCAGGTGGATCACGAGGTCAGGAGTTTGAGACCAGCATGGTCAACATAATGAAACCCCATCTCTACTAAAAATATAATACTTAGCCAAGCACAGTGGCACATGCCTGTAATCCCAGGTACATGGGAGGCTAAGGAAGGAGAATCGCTTGAACCTGGGAGGAGGAGGTTGCAGTGAGCCAAGATCATACCACTGCACTGCAGCCTGGGCGAGAGAGCAAGACTCCCTCTCAAAATAAATAAATAAATAAATAAATAAATGTTTAAAAATAAAGAGTTTTGGTTAATGCCACATGATCACACAAATACAGAAGCACACACACTCCTGGAAAGTATATCAAGTCATGGAATAAACATTGAAAGGAGACAACATCTTTATTATATGTATTTTAGAAATTTGCATAACATATAGATTCAAGTATTAAATATAGAAAATCAAACCATAAAAATTTAGGCAATATGAAATTGAATATCAGTCCTTTGAATGATAAAGATGACTTTTTAGATTTATAGGTTATAAAGAAATAAAAAAGCTGTGGTACATTAAATGTAAAAAGTATTCTACAATATGCACCCCCATAAAAAATTTAAAAAACAGGAACACCTAGACTCTCACTATGTTTATTTAGAGAGGTCATATGAAGGACTAGCAAATACAGGATCCTAATAAATGAGAAAAAAGGAAGCTGATAATTTGTCCGGAGCCATGAGGCCCGGAATTAGCTGACCTCTGTTGCTTGATCTCCGCAAAGCGGAGACAAGATGGCACATTTCCGGGTTCTTCATTACAAACCTTTCCCGCGCGTGTGCTAACCTTTCCCGTGCACGCCTAAACTGTTCCCGCGTGCACAAGCCTTTCCCGCACGCGCGCAAACTTTTTCCTGCCCAGGAAGATATGCAGCCTACGGCGCAGGCGCGGAATCACGCCCGGGAAAATTACAAACCCACGGCACATGCGCAATTGTAATTTGAGTAAACCCAGCCTCCTGTCACCACCCTGGCCCAACCTCTTCCTCTGCCAGCCTATATAAGGCATTGCACCGCCACCATTAAACGAGACTTGATCAGGCTATTTGTCTTGTCTCCATTTCTCGTGTTTTCTTGTCTCCTCCATTCCCACTCCCCCTTCCAGGGTCTGTTCGACTGTCCTGCAGGTCGGGACACCTGGCGCCCGAACAGGGACCTGGACACGGGGGAAAAAGTCGGCCAAAAGTTAAAGTGGAAGACATTCCTCCGGACGTCGTGGGAACCTGCTGCGTTGGAACCACAGGTAAGTAACAGTGTCTGATTATGGGACAAGAATTGAGCCAACATCAAATTTATGTAGGGCAATTAAAAGAGGCCTTAAAAACACGAGGAATAAAGGTTAAAAGTAATGATTTAAGTTTTTTGATTTTGTAAAAGATAACTGCCCTTGGTTTCCACAAGAGGGAACCATTGACATAAAGAGGTGGCGTAAGGTGGGAGATTGTTTTCAAGATTATTATAGTACTTTTGGACCAGAAAAGGTTCTGGTGACAGCTTTTTCTTATTGGAATCTAATCAAAGATATAATAGATAAAAAGGAAAAAGAAAAAGATCCTGAGGTAATGGCAGTGGTTACTCAGACTGAGGAAATATTAAGAGGCAGTTCCCAAACTGACCTCGAAAAATCCATACCTAATAAAGAAATAGACCTTATATCGCTACAAAGCGACGAGGAAGAGGCTGGGGTCCCCTCAATAACAAATATAGAAACATCAAATAAGGAAAAGGCCAAAAAATACCCAGTCTTACCTATAACTAATGAAAATAAAAGTAAAAATAACCTTAACCCTTCAGAAGTAGACTGGGATAATTTAGAGGAAGAGGCAGCAAAATATCATAATTCTGACTGGCCATAAACTCTTACTTATCCCCCTCCCTATATTAAGGCTTCTGTCCCCACAGTTATGGCAGTAATAGACCCAAAAGAGGAGCTTAGAGAAAAGATTGCACAACTTGAAGAGCAAATAAAGCTCGAAGAACTACATCAGTCTTTAATCACTAGATTGCAGAAATTAAGGACAGGAAGTGAGAGCGTTCAATACCCTGAAGGAATAGAGAAACACTCTCACCCTCAGAGACCCGGACAGCATGTCCCAAAAGGAAGGTCACTTGGTAGTAGGGATAGGGAGGATTCCTCTCCTCAAGATGTTTTTCCAGTAACGGAAACTACAGATGCCCAGGGTCGAGCCTGGAGACACCACAATGGGTTTGAATTTACTGTAATTAAAGAACTAAAAACCGCTGTCTCGCAATACAGAGCTACTGCCCCGTACACCCTGGCCATAGTCGAATCTGTGGCCAAAAATTGGCTCACTCCCATAGGTTGGAATACCTTAGTTAGAGCAGTTCTTTCCAGAGGCGACCATCTGATTTGGAAGTCAGAATTTTATGAAAATTGTAGAGATAGGGCCAAGAGAAACCAACAAGCCGGAAATGTTTGGGATTTTGATTTGCTAACTGGCTCGGGTAATTACACAGAAACTGATGTTCAGATGCAGTACGATCCTGGACTGTTTTCTCAAATCCAAGCAGCGGCTACCAAAGCCTGGAGAAAGCTTCCTGTTAAGGGGGATCCAGGAGCCTCGCTGACGGGGGTCAAACAGGGGCCTGATGAGCCCTTTGCAGACTTTGTACATAGACTTTTAACCACGGCCAGCAGAATATTTGGAAATGCCGAGGCAGGGGTGGATTATGTAAAACAATTAGCTTACGAAAACGCTAACCCGGCTTGTCAGGCAGCAATCAGACCGTATAGAAAGAAAACAGACTTAACAGGCTACATCCGCCTCTGTTCAGACATAGGGTCCTCATATCAACAGGGCTTGGCTATGGCTGCTGCCTTTAGTGGACAAACCATAAAAGACTTCCTCGCTAGTAAAAATAAGAATAGCAGGGGGTGCTTTAAGTGTGGAAAAATGGGACACTTCGCTAGGGATTGTAAGGGAGCGCTAGCTAAGACCTTAGAGGCAAAAGCTCCAGGCCTCTGCCCTAGGTGTAAAAGAGGAAAACATTGGTCCAACGAATGTAAATCTAAAACTGACAATCAAGGCAATCCCCTAACACCTCAACAGGGAAACGGATTGAGGGGCCGGCCCCAGGCCCCGAAACAAGCTTATGGGGCAATCAGTTTTGTACCAACCAACCACAATCCGTTTCACAACTTAGTAGAGCAACCCCAGGACGTGCAGGATTGGACCTCTGTTCCGCCTCCCATACAGTATTAACCCCTGAAATGGGACCCCAAGCCTTAGGTACTGGGGTATATGGACCCCTACCCTCAAACATGTTTGGATTAATCCTAGGGAGAAGCAGCATCACCATGAAAGGCCTACAGGTCTTTCTGGGAATAGTTGATAGTGATTATATAGGAGAAATCAAAATCATGGCCAAGGCTATTGACAACATCATTATCATTCCTCAAGGGGATAGAATAGCGCAGTTACTCCTGTTGCCATGGCTAAAAATAGCTAGTAAAGTCCAATCACCCCTAAGAGGAAAGGGAGGATTCGGATCCTCAGACATCCACTGGGTACAGCCCATTACTAATCAAAAACCCTCTCTCACCTTGTGGCTAGACGGAAAGCTATTTACAGGACTGATAGACACAGGGCCCAATGTAACAATTATTAAACAACAAGATTGGCCCGCCAGTTGGCCCACTTCAGAGACCTTAACAAATTTATGAGGAATCGGGCAAAGTAATAACCCTAGACAAAGTTCCAAATATCTCACCTGGAGAGATCAAGAAAGTAATTCCGGGCTCATTAAGCCATTTGTTATCCCTGATTTGCCTGTTAACCTTTGGGGTAGAGATCTTCTCTCCCAAATGAGGGTCATGATGTGTAGCCCAAATGATATAGTCACTGCACAAATGTTGGCTCAGGGCTACCACCCTGGGAAAGGGTTAGGAAAAAGAGAAGATGGCATTTTACAGCCAATCCCAGCCACAGGAAAATTGGATAAAAGGGGACTTGGAAATTTTTAACCGTGGCCATTGACATGCCTGCACCCCAAAAAAGTGCTGACCCAATCACTTGGAAGTCAGATGAACCCGTTTGGGTTGATCAGTGGCCACTAACCAATGAGAAGCTTGCCGCTGCCCAACAGTTAGTGCAGGAACAATTAGAGGCAGGACACATTATAGAAAGCAACTCTCCTTGGAACACCCCCATATTTGTCATAAAAAAGAAATCCAGAAAGTGGAGACTCTTACAAGATCTAAGAGCAATAAATACTACCATGATACTTATGGGTGCTCTGCAGCCCGGACTACCCTCTCCGGTAGCAATCCCTCAAGGATAATTTAAAATTATCATAGACCTTAAAGATTGCTTTTTTACAATTCCCCTTCATCCTACTGACCAAAAATGACTCGCCTTTAGCTTACCATCTATAAATTTCAAAGAACCAATGAAGCGATACCAATGGAAAGTGTTACCTCAAGGTATGGCCAACAGTCCCACCTTGTGTCAAAAATATGTGGCTACAGCCATACACTCAGTTAGAGAGACATGGAAACAAATATACATTATACATTACATGGATGATATCCTCATAGCAGGAAAAATGGGAGAACAAGTTTTACAGTGTTTTGCTCAACTCAAGCAAGAACTAACCACAGCGGGGTTACAAATAGCTCCAGAAAAAATACAACTACAAGACCCTTATACATATTTAGGTTTTCAAATAAATGGACCTAAAATTACCAATCAAAAAGCCGTTATCCGTAAAGATCAGTTACAAACACTTAATGATTTCCAAAGGCTCCTTGGAGACATAAATTGGCTCCAGCCATACTTTTTTTTTTTTTTTTTTGAGGCAGAGTCTCGCTCTGTCGCCCAGACTGGAGTGCAGTGGCGCAATCTCGGCTCACTGCAAGCTCCGCCTCCCGGGTTCACGCCATTCTCCTGCCTCAGCCTCCCGAGTAGCTGGGACTACAGGCGCCCGCCACCTCGCCCGGCTAGTTTTTTGTATTTTTAGTAGGCTCCAGCCATACTTAAAACTCACCACGGGAGACTTAAAACCTTTATTCGACACCCTGAGAGGTGACCCCAACCCTAAGTCCCTTAGGTCGTTATCAAAAGAAGCTCTTTTATCACTTAATAAAGTAGAGGCGGCCATTGCTGAGCAATTTGTTACTAACATAGACTATTCACAGTCATTAACATTTTTAATCTTTAACACAACACTGACGCCTACTGGTTTATTCTGGCAAAATAACCCTATTATGTGGGTCCACTTGCCTTCATCATCCAAAAAGGTATTACTCCCCTATTATGATGCCATGGCAGATCTAATCATCTTAGGTAGAGACAATAGCAAAAAATATTTTGGAATTGAACCCTCTACGATCATACAACCTTATTCTAAGCCGCAAATCCATTGGCTAATGCAAAACACTGAAACGTGGCCGATTGCTTGTGCCTCTTATGACGGTAACTTAGATAACCATTACTCGCCAAACAAGCTTGTCCAATTTTGTAAGCTACATGCTTTTGTCTTTCCTCATGTCATCAGTAAAACACCTTTAGACAATGCATTATTAGTATTTACTGATGGGTCATCCACAGGAACTGCTGCATATACCTTTGCTGACACCACTGTTAAATTCAAAACCAGCCATACCTCGGCTCAGTTAGTAGAATTACAGGCCCTAATCGCGGTGCTGTCAGCCTTCACTAATTGGCTCTTAATATTTATACTGACAGTGCATACTTAGCTCACTCAATACCTTTACTTGAGACCGTAGCACAAATCAAACATGTGTCAGACACAGCCAAGTTATTTTTACAATGCCAACAATTAATACGTGACAGATCAACTCCTTTCTTTCTTGGACACATTAGAGCTCATTCAGGATTACCAGGACCTCTATCCCAGGGCAACCAACTGGCTGATATGGCAACCAAGATGGTAGCCATAGCTACAAATACAAACCTAGCCCAAGCACAGGCTACTCATGCCTTACACCATCTTAATGCTCAAACTTTGAGACTGATGTTTAAAATAACTAGAGAACAAGCAAGACAAATAGTTAAACAATGTCAGACCTGTATAACATACCTGCCAGTCCCTCACTTAGGAATTAACCCAAGAGGACTAGTTCCCAACATGATCTGGCAAATGGATGTCACTCATTATTCAGAATTCGGTAACTTAAAATACGTCCATGTATGTATAGATACATTTAGTGGATTTATACTAGCCACCTTACAAACAGGAGAAGCTACCAAACATGTCATAGCTCATTTACTACACTGTTTTTCCATAGTTGGAAAGCCTAAACAACTAAAACAGACAATGGTCCTGGCTATACATCCAAAGCCTTTCAAGACTTCTGTCTTAAATTACAAATAAAACACATTACTGGAATTCCATATACCCTCAAGGACAAGGAATAGTTGAAAGAGCACACCTATCCTTAAAAACCACCATTGACAAAATAAAAAAGGGAGAATGGTACACTACTAAGGGCACCCCTAGAAATATCCTTAATCACACACTTTTTATTTTAAATTTTTAAAATTTGGATAACCTGAACAGATCAGCAGCCGATCGATTTTGGCATTCCGAGTCCAAAAAACAATTTGCCATGGTTAAGTGGAAAGACCCCTTAGACAACATATGGCATGGTCCAGATCCAGTGTTAATCTGGGGAAGAGGCTCAGTTTGTGTTTTTTCTCAAACTCATGATGCAGCCAGATGGCTACCAGAGCGACTGGTGAGACAGGTACCTAACAATAGCCAATCCAGGGAGTAATTTTCTCCCTGAGAGTACTCTTTTCCTCTATTGCAGAGATGAACTTCAACTACAAGCCCCTCTGGACCATGGTGCTGATTTGCCAAGCACTCCAGGTATATGCCGGCTTTGGTAATCCCCATGAGGCCCGTAAATATATACGACAATGATATGGTAAGCCCTGTGATTGTTTGGGGGGATATGTGACCCCCCTTCCAAATACGTACATTTCAGCTGTGTCCTGCTCCGCTTACACAGCATACCTGTCTAGTGACTCTCTTAAGTGGAGGTGTGTGTCAACCCCAAGAATATTTAGCAGAGGGGATACCACAACCTGCCCTTGTGACACATTTGAGACTGCTATGCATAGTTCCTGCTACACTACTTATCTAGAATGTACCTCTGGCAGTAAAACATACTATACTGCTATCTTAACAAGATCTAGAACCTCCACTATAGGGGCCAGTAGTGTCCCTACAGTTTTAGGAAATACCAATAACCTTATATCAGCTGGCTGTACTGGAATTGTAGGACAGCCTGTCTGCTGGAATATTCGCCCCCCTCTTCATATCTCTGACGGAGGAGGACCACAAGACAAGGTCCGAGAAATTATGGTATACAAAAAACTTGAGGAGTTGCAAAGGTCCCTGTACCCAGAAATTCACTACCACCCCTTGGCCTTGCCCAAAGCCCGAGGGAAAGAGAAAATTGATGCCCAGACCTTTGACCTCCTCACTGCTACTCATAACCTGCTTAACAATTCCAACTCTAGTCTGGCTAATGACTGCTGGCTCTGTCTGCAATCAGGAGATCCCGTTCCTCTTGCCATACCCATCAATGACTTAAATTATACATCCAATACCCTTTGCACCATAATTCCTCCCCTTAAAGTACAGCCTTTAGAATTTCCTAGTTCCTCTTGCATCTACTCCCCTCCCCTTAATAACGCTTACGACCTTGATGTAGGATTCAATCAATTCAATAATTGTTCCACCATAGTAAATATTTCCCAATCGTTGTGTGCCCCAAACAGCTCAGTTTTTACATGTGGCAATAATAGGGCTTATACCTATTTACCTACTAACTGGACAGGACGCTGTGTCTTAGTCACACTTTTGCCAGACATAGACATTATCCCTGGAGATGAAAAGGACAATACAATTTATCCCCTTACTTGCAGGATTAGGCATAACTACTGCCGTAGCAACTGGGGCTACAGGCCTAGGGGTTTCTGTTACTCAATACACCAAATTGTCTCGCCAATTGATCTCAGATATGCAGGCCATTTCAAGTACTATACAAGATTTACAAGATCAGGTAGATTCTCTGGCAGAAGTAGTGCTCCAAAATAGAAGAGGCCTAGATTTACTAACTGCAGAACAGGGAGGCATCTGCTTGGCTTTACAGGAGAAGTGCTGTTTCTATGCCAATAAATCTGGGATCATCAGAGATAAAATCAGGTGTCTACAAGAAGACCTAGAAAAATGACGAAAAGAAATAACCAATAACCCGTTTTGGACTGGGTTCCATGGACTCCTTCCCTATCTTATGCCATTCCTGGGCCCCCTGCTTTGCCTATTGCTCTTACTCTCTGTAGGACCTTTGGTCTTCAATAAGCTCATGACATTCATTAAGCAACAAGTCGAGGCTATCCAGGCGAAGCCTATACAGGTCCATTATCATCACCTAGAACAAGAAGATCACGGTGGTTCATACTCACACCCATTATGACCACCTTCCCTATGCGCTGAACTGGACAGCCAATGACGGGTAAGAGAGTATCATCTCTCACTAACCTAAGACAGGAGGGCCATCATAAGCTACTGCCTAATCCCATGACGGGTACCAGTGATGAGATGCCTTACTCCGACCTAAGACAGGCGCAGTTCCCGAGGGACAATCTTCTAGCCATAATTCTATATAAAAAAGGGGGGACCTGTCCGGAGCCACGAGGCCCGGAATTAGCCGACCTCTGTTGCTTGATCTCCGCAAAGCGGAGACAAGACGGCACATTTCTGGGTTCTTCATTACAAACCTTTCCCGCGCGCGCGCGCGCGCTAACCTTTCCCGCGCGTGTGCACTAGCTTTTCCTGCGCGCGCCTAAACTGTTCCCGCCCACGCAAGCCTTTCCCGCGTGCGCGCAAACTTTTTCCTGCCCAGGAAGATATGCAGCCTACGGCGCAGGCGCGGGATTGCGCCTGGGAAAATTACAAACCCACGGTGCATGCGCAATTGTAATTTGAGTAAACCCAGCCTTCTGTCACCGCCCTGGCCCAACCCCTTCCTCTGCCAGCCTATATAAGGCGTTGCACTGCCACCATTAAACGAGACTTGATCAGGCTATTTGTCTTGTCTCCATTTCTCGTGTTTTCTTGTCTCCTCCATTCCCACTCCCCCTTCTAGGGTCTGTTCGACTGTCCTGCAGGTCGGGACAATAATTGACAAATAATTACAACTAGTTTAAAAGCATGAAAAATTGTTCATCCTCTCCTAATCAAAAATGCAAATGTAAACAAAAGTTTTTGCCTAAGAACTTGGCCTTTCTCCCAACAAAGAGCCATTCTGGTAAAAGCAACTTGCAATGAACATTTTAATATGCCATTGGTATAGGATGGATAAACATACATATAGAAAGCAATTTTTATAGAGGTACATGGACTAGATACTTCCACATCCCGTCAACACACACATAACCTGAACATATGTCAAAAGTGTAATTGTGGCTACCATTACTTGATGGCTTTCCACAAGGATTATGTAAATTGCCATCTTTATGGTTTTCTGTATTTGCAAATGTGAAAAATTATCGTAGAAAGGACTTTTGAAAATTCAGTTGGGTGACAATACTTTACAAATCTGGGATGCTTTTACCAGTATATGATATATACTCTGAATCACCAATCAATATACTGGTACTAGTTTGGGATTATGGGCACAAGAATCAAAAGATAGAAGCCAGAGTGACTCCTCTCTTCATTATCTGTATGATTCACTAACAGGATTTTGTTTGTTTTACCCTCAATTTTGGGCTTTGCTTCTCTAGAGGTCTGGTTTCCAAAGAAGGAATGTATTCACCAATGGGCACATCAATGATTCTATTTAAGTAGAAACTGAAATTGCCTCCTGACTACTTGGGGTCCTCACACCACTCAATCAATCACAAAGAAGTTCGACTACGGGCAGAGGTAATGAAATGTGATTATGAAGGAGCAACTGGTTGCTATCATACAATGAGATCAGGGAGAAATTTAGAAGATCCTTTAAATTCTCACTTAATAGTCCCCATGTCTTAAGATAAAGGCCCATGAAAACATATAACAATTCACATTGGTAAATAAGGAATGGGTATGTTTCACCCTACCAGGTAAGGAACCTAACCACCAGAGGTATTTGCGAGGGCAAAAGGAATATGGAGTGGGTATGGAAAAAGAAACATAATAGTCAGTTACAACCAACTGACTAGTTTGAAACAAGGGCTATAGTAGTTGAGTATTTCTTTCTTACTGTGTTTTAAATATGTGTGTATATGAAAGAGTGAATGTATTTATTGATTCTTTCTCTAATTTTATCACATTTCCTTCTTCTACTATATAAGATATGTTAATAGTGGTTACACTTATCTCTCACTATTTATGTTACCGAATAGCAAAGGGGAATATGACTCAACTAGAAGAGAAATGCGTATCATGCAAAGGTGGGTAATGTGACACAGGACTGTGAGCAATCTTTTTTCTTTTTCTTTTTCTTTTTTTTTTTTTGAGACAGTCTCACTCTGTCTCCCAGGCTGGAGTGCAGTGGCGCAATCTTGGCTCACGGTAACCTCTGCCTCCCAGGTTCAAGTGGTTCTCCTGCCTCAGCCTGCTGAGTAACTGGGACTACAGGCATGTGCCAGCCACCACGCCTGGCTAATTTTTGTATTTTTAGTAGAGACGAGGTTTTACCATGTTCGTCAGGCTGGTTTTGAACTCCTGACCTTATGATCCACCCACCTCGGCATCACAAAGTGCTGGGATTACAGGCATGAGCCACTGTGCCCGACCTGTGTGCATCTTTCCTGGAGAGAATGCTATTGTGTTGTTTGGCTATATAGGTATAATTGCATCATATTAGGCAAAAGCATGATTTTGTTGCTGCCTTTATTTGGAAGTTAAATATGGTTGGAAAAGCTCTATGCCAATGCCATACTGAAGAGGTAGACTATGCTGAGTGCCAACTTGATTTAGTTGGAAGGAATGTCCTCAGCATCCCCTTCTTTGTACTGTACTTTGTTAGAATTGGCCCAAAGAAGAATTTTTGTGATATTTGGTAGGTGCAAGTGAAGCAATGGCTATTATGGTTTGAAGATCATCGTGGTTACATGTAAAGTAGAGGCACAGGGTTACCTGGCAGGTTCCAGCTTGTCTTCACTCTCTTCTGCTCTGCATGGATGTCTTCATCTTCACTGCTGGCTCTGCTGGCCAACCGTCACTGCAGGCCCATCACCAGACAAGTGGCTGCCGGAGCTCAGAAGGAACAGCTGTCTGTAGACTTCTCCAGCCACCCCTTCCTGGTTCCCTTTCAGCAACTAAATGTGCTGGGCTACTCATATTAACAGGTTGGTGATGCCTCTGATACCCCAACTCCCTAGCTCAACTTTCAGCTACCCTCCCTCCAGCTTCCCCAACACTATGTCAAGTCTAATTCCTATAATAACTTTTTTATCCCTTAATTCATACTGGTCTTTCTCTCCTGATGGAAACATGACAGATACAAGATGGTTTAAAGTTTTATTTTCTTATGTTATCTTTCACATGGTCTATTACAAATGGTGGCTTGACTTTGTAAAAAGAATCTGGAAGGGTGATTTCTATTTCATGATCTGGTATTATGAAAATAAAATTGGCGTTGTCTTTTGAAGATCTGACAGAATTCATCATGATACCATCTTTAGCAATATGAGACATTTAAACTTTCAATTTGGTTATTTATATTTCATTTGCTTCTCAGCTTCATCAAGGTTTTCAAAATTTTTTCATATAATTGTATAAAGTAGTGTGTCATAATTGACTTTACTGTGTACTTTATTTCTTCATTACAGTATTTCTCCTTTTTTTCTTGATTAGGTCGACCTCTCATATGTTAAATTATCATTGCTTTTCTAATAGAGCCAACTTTTTTTTTTTTTTTGGCAGTACTGTTATCCAGTGCTTGCTGATAGGGCCAACTATTGATTTCACTTACTAGTCTGTAGAATTTTATTTTATTAGTTTTTTTCTGATTTTATTTATAAATTTATATTTTATTTTTAATAATACAGTCTTTCATAATTGTTTAAGTTGGGCTTTTTCTCTTTTCTAAATCTCTCATTTCAATTTTTATTCATTTGTAATGTTTTGTTCTTAATGTATATTTAAGATTCTGAATGAGTTCTACTTTTGGATACTTCTTCTACACATGGGTTACTATATGTTATTACTGCTATTGTTATTTTCTAAATATTTTATATTTGAATTTATTTTTACTCTAAAAATTGTTTTAAGGATTTTTTTAAAATTTGAAGTAACAGTGTAGCAGTGTTGTTGTTTTCTACATTTGTTATTAATTTCTAATTTATTTACATAAGTTTAAAAGAATTGAAAATGTATAGATATATTAGGAAAAGAAGATCTAAAATACACATAATTGAGAAAAAAAAGAAATGAAATGTATTTAGATGTATTCTAGGAGAAAACTTTCTAAACTTAAAAAATGAATTAAATCTGTATGTGAAAGGACACACATATTCTTGGGGAAAATTGTTATAGAGCAATCAATATGCACTGGTAAAATTATTGTACTTTTAAATACGAAGAAAAATACTATCGTTAATGAAGAAAAATATCAGGTAATTTGTAAGGTGTATTCTCTACAACAATAGTCAGTGTAAGAAAGCAATCTACAAATTGCTCAGGGAAGGCATTTCGACTCATATTTTATACAGCTAAGCTGTGGAAACACAGTGACGTTATATCCAAAAGTCATGCGTTGGACACAAGTAACAGAAACATCTAATTTAAATTGTCTGAAATAATAGAGAATATAACTAAAATGTTCACTGATTGGGAATGATCAATCATGGTTTAGTCAAGGTCCCGACTCCATTTCTCTAGATTTTCTTCTCTGCTCTCTCTGTGTGTTGACAACATCAACACGCTGGTAGAAGATAGCTAAAAAAATTTTCTAGGCCTTATTTCTACAGATCCAGGTGCGGTGGCTTATGCCTGTAATTCCAACATTTTGGGAGGCTGAGGTGGGCAGATCACGAGGTCAGGAGTTCGAGACCAGCCTGGCCAGCGTGGTGAACCCTTGTCTCTATTAAAAATGCAAAAATTAGCTGAGAATGGTGGCACGTGCCTGTAATCCCAGGTACTCAGGAGGCTGAGGCAGGGGAATCGCTTGAACCTGGGAGGTGGAGGTGCAGGGAGCCGAGATTGTGCCACTGCACTCCAACTTGGGCAACAGAGTGAGACTCCATCTCATAAAAAAAGAGGAAAGAAAGGAAAGAAAGGAAGGAAGGAAGGAAGGAAGGAAGGAAGGAGGAAGGAAGGAAAGAAAGAAAGAAAGAAAGAAAGAAAGAAAGAAAGAAAGAAAGAAAGAAAGAAAAAAGAAAGAAAGAAAGAAGGAAAGAAAGAAAGAAAGAAACTATTACTACTATTACTGCTTGTTCCCTTCCGAGCACTCTTTGAAGCATTTAAACCAATTCACATGTCCAGGTGACGCTATGCACCAATTGGCTCAGCTCTAAGGCTTCTGGACCAATCAGTGGCAGACAGAGGGAATGACTATTTAGACAAATCAAGATAACTCCCTCTATCCAGGATTTTGCAGTAGTAAGCACCGAATTCATCAACATGACTCATCACTCAGGACAACCTCTAGTATTGAATTTCTTAGCTTCTAGCTACTTACTATTCTTAGCTTTTCTATCTCAGAGGAGGGTAGATAAAGTTTTCTGAAACATTCTGAAGAAATTTGGAAAAATCACATTTGAAAAAAAACAAGAAAGGTTTTCTCTTATTTTTTCCAGTTTTTTTATTTTTTATGTCTCATACCTTTCTGATGAAGACATTTTTCTCTTAATTTAAACAATTTCGAACACTTTCAGTGTACCATTTTTGCCTTTCATAGTCAACTCTGGACTGAGAAACCTTTTATGGAAAAAATTATTTCAGCACATTTATTCTATGGTCTAAAGAAATATATGTCCCACAATTTAAGTCATTCTTAAAATCAGAAATAGCCAATTGACCATTATTTTAAACCAAAATCCAATTATTTGAAATATGTGGTTCCTGTATTTTTCTAGAATTATACTTCTATTGTTTTCCAAGAAATTTTATAATCTAAGCAAAACTTTTATAAAGATGCAAAGTTATAAACTCAATCTAGCACATGAATCATCCCATTATCCTAAACCACTATAGCTAATGCTCCAACTGAAAATGTTCCAGGAAGAGCCTGATCTTCCCTTGTTAAATCATGATCCTCAGATTTAGAGAACTTAAGGGCACTGGAGTTGAGTAACAACCACTGAATAGATGATATTTTGATGGCAGTCGAACTAAATGTTTTTTAGCTGTTTCATAAAAAAGAAACTCTGGGGATTTCCTACTAGTGAGAGAAGAATAACCAGAAGGTCAACTCTGTTGCTACCAGAGGTCAGAAATTATTCCTAAAGCTGTCTAAAGCTATGATTGTTTCTCAGAAATAGAAGATATGAATATGGGAAGACATTCTAATAGATTTTTAAGTGCTCAAGGCTGTTTGGCAAAAAAAAAAAAATTGAACTTTTACTTAAAAAGAAGGAAAATTACCCTTATAATAAGATTCCTAGGCTATGGGTCACATTTTCACAAACACCTCTAAATTCTATAAAATGCGTATTAAATCATGCCTTATTTGGAAATGCTGTAATTTAATATTACTTTACATGCATTTTGAGAGAAGGCTAAACTGAATATGGGGTAAGTCCCAAGTACTTTATGAAAAAAATATTCAAAATCCTAGATTCCTATCCTGTGAAGCACTGAGCTATGCTGTTAGGTAAATTAACTTACGGAAGCAGCCAGTCAAGCTTGGTTTTAAATTACTTCTCCGTCAGTCACTAGTTGCGTATATTTGGAAAGTGACCTTATCGCTCTCAGCCTCAATTTTCCTAACCATAAAATGGGCATATTAAGACCTACTATTTTAATTTAATAAAAGTTAATTCATTGATAAGGCAGCAATTATATTTTAATTAACCACATAATTAATTATAATTTAGTTAGCCACATAAAATACTTAAATCCATTCCAAAACAAGATGTGAAATACATTTAAAATTTTAAAAATCAAAACCTAGTAGAAGTCTATCCTATACTTGTAGAGGCACCCACTAAAGATAATGTGCTGACAAGATCACATTTAAAGTGTTAACGTGAGTGGTCAGAAAGTGTGCACTCTCTTCTAAAGAAGTATATCCTATACTTCTACTAATTTCAATTCACCTACAGTGGTTTCTCTGAACCTTCGATGCACATTGAATAAGGAAATTTTAAAGTTGTTAATGTGTGCGTTGTAGTCCTGAAATTTTAAATTTACTTGCCTTCTTATGATGTGGACACCAGGATTTATAAGGATTGACCTAAAAGATAAAGATTAACATTAATCTGTTACTTCAAATTAGGTTGAAGTTAAGTCAAGCACAAGAAAAACCAAAAAATTATCGAGAATAAAGTACATATTGAAAAGGTAGGAGTGAATAATATAGAAGTAGATTTCAGCTGATGCAATGGACTCGGCCCTCTTTTCTTCTCACTGTGTGTACCCCCTAGTGATCTCATCTTCTCCAGGCCCTTGATTCCACCTGTATGCTGATGAATCCAAGCTGCCACCTGCCCAGACATCACTCTCAATCTCCCACTGTATTTGTGACAACTGATTATATATACCCAAATCGCTTCAGAACCATTGCCACTAAAACTAGATTCATTCTTTTCTCCTTAAAGTCATTTCTTCCCCCTCTAATGACTCTACCTGCTGTGGTTACTTCAAAACTATTGGTGAACTCCCCACTCAAAATTTTTGCAGATGATGCCACATTTGCAAGTAATTTCCTTTGCAAATTATTATCATTTGCAAACAGATAATTAACTGCAGGATACAACACAACGAATTTGAACTAAGCCAGGAGAATATTATTAGTCACATAATGAGGTTTTATGAGGAAGGCAGAGAAATTTCCAGTCAGGTCCAACAATGGCTTGAAAGAACAGGGAAAGGAGACTGGTAATGAGATTAAAAGATGGGGTTGGGGTGCAGGTTCTCTCATATTGGCAGGGTCTTGAAAGATTTGACCTTCCTGGTATCCCAAAGGAGGAAGGGAGGACCTAGGTTTCTTACCAGCTTTCAAGTGTTGGCAGAAGGGTAAGGAGAGTGTGGGGCTTGAAAGCTCTCAGCAGTCAATCATGGTGAATTGTAATGTAGATTCTGATTCCCCTTTTTATGTGAATTTAGAAGCGAGCATGCACTTTCTGACCACTCACGTTAACACTTTAAATGTAATCTTGTCAGCATAATGTCTTTAGTAGATGCTGCTGTTATTCTATACATTATAAATTAACTCATGTTATTCCTAAGAATAAATGCAGTGTAATAGTTCTATTAAATACATGGACATTGGGGATCATTTGCAGGCATAAATAAATAAATACTGGGCCTGTAGCAAAAGGTCCACACGGTAAAAGAAAATAAGTTAAACTAACATAAAGTTTTACATTTAACAGTGGTAGAAGTTCTGTCCCAATGTAGATACAAGAAATATCCTCAATGGATTCCATATTCAGCAAGATGCCAAGCTTGGCTAACATGACACCCTCCAACTGCAAACACCTAGCAATTCTACATAAAATGCTACCTGTTTTGGAGATCGAGACCATCCTGGCTAACACGGTGAAACCCCATCTCTACTAAAAATACAAAACTTAGCCGGGCTTGGTGGCGGGCGCCTGTAGTCCCAGCTCCTCCGGAGGCTGAGGCAGGAGAATGGCGGGAACCCGGGAGGCGGAGCTTGCAGTGAGCTGAGATCCGGCCACTGCACTCCAGCCCCGGCGACAGAGTGAGACTCTGCCTCAAAAAAAAAAAAAAAAAAAAAAAAAAAAAGCTACCTGTTTAATGAATAGCTTTGCTAGAGAAAGAAGAAAGTAATCTCCAGATACCATGAAGAGTCAAGCAAAAGAACTCAGTCTGGGGAAGTTAAGAACTCAGTGATGGCGGCCGACTCTCCATGCCACAGGTCCTTTCAGGTCTTCTGCTCTTACTTAAAAACTATTTTCATCCTTAAAACAACTCTGTGAGCTAAGCATTATTGTTATTCCAGTTTTTGAATGTGAAACTGAGGTGCAGAGATGTTACATAACTTGCTCAAGATCACACAAGCTGTAAATGGCAGACATGGAATTAAAACCGAGACAATCTGGCACTTGAGTGAATAAGCGTTCGCCAGTTCATAGACTAGAATTCCATGAGTTTGAGGTAACGTAACAATGATCTGAAAGGTTAACAGTGTTTAAGGAGACTAAATAAATAATAAAGAGCAAAATAGTAAAATAAGCATATAGAATATAAAATATATAAACATAAATCAACTACATACAGGATATAAAAATAAATACATAAATAAAATAGTATAATATATGAATGTATATTTATATACAATTATGTATTATATATATAATCATATATAAAATCATATACTTATATAAATATATATTATTTATATGTAATATAAAATATGTGATGTATAAAGTATATACATAAGTTTATAAAGTATATAAAAATGTAAAATAATGTATTTATATTACACTATAAATATTTTACTAATATATTTTTATTATTTCCCTGAGCTTTTCTGTTATTGTCAATTTTTTTTTCATTTTACTGTGCTATCACTGAATTTTCAAAAGCTTACTTCTCTTATAATTGGAAAAAATAGATAGATAGATAGATAGATAGATAGATGGATAGATAGATAGATAGATAGTTCGATAATGCTACACTGTAGAGTCATCATCATGAACTTGGTTGCTTTTCCTGGTCTGAAATAGCCGTTTCCATTCTTAATGATCACAGAGAGAAAAATAATCATCATTCCCAATCCCTGTGGGAGTATTTTCACAAAAAGTCATACATACATATTGAAATAATTTTTAAAACGAAAATCAGAGTGATCATTGAAAACATTGAAGACCCCAAAGTTAGACATTTTTTTCATCATAGATTATACATACAGTACTAACATTTTTTAGGTCACTAAACATGACTAATATGTTTTGAATAATCCTTATTATTTTTTCCAATTTACTGTTCATCTTTTAGTAAATTCAACTGAATTATTTTCATCTGAGCAAACTGTCTCTGATTTTTCAGGCCTTCTTTTCTCCTAACACCTCAAAACAGCATTCAATCAGCCTCATATTCTATTAAAATAGGCCTTTTAATAAGAAACCAATATGGTCGGGCGTGGTGGCTCACGACTGTAATCCCAGGCATGAGGGTGAGGAGGCTGAGGCGGGCGGATCACAAGGTCAGGAGATCGAGACCATCCTGGCTAACACGGTGAAACCCCGTCTCTACCAAATATACAAAAAATTAGCCCGGCGTGGTGGCGGGCACCTGTAGTCCCAGCTACTCTGGAGGCTGAGGCAGGAGAAGGGCGTGAACCCTGGAGGCGGAGCTTGCATTGAGCCGAGATCGCGCCACTGCACTCCAGCCTGGGCGACAGAGTGAGACTCCATCTCAAAAAAGAAAAAAAAAAAAAAAAATGCATGGATTACTAATTATGTACCAGACATTTTACATATATTGCAGTGAGAAGTCAGGTCTCGAAGAGATCAGTTAGCTTGCTGAAGGAGTCTTTATGGAGTGGACCTAAGAAACTAAGGGGCATTGTGACTATAAACTCAAACTCTTCAGCAGGTAAGTGACCTTCTGAGATAATAATGGAGGAAGGAGGGGAGCATTCCGGTGACATTTGGAAGAAAGGAATCTCTGCCTCCTTTGAATGCCCAGAGTACTTTACCTGTATTTATGTATTTATTTTTCATTTTTTAAGTAATGTTTTACATTCAGGGGGTACATGCACAGGTTTGTTACATGGGTGTATTTCATGATGGTGGGGTTGGGGTGGGATTAACCCCATCACCCAGGTAGTGAGCATAGTACCCAATAACTTTTCAAGCCCTTGCCACCCCGTGTCCCTCTCTAGTAGTCCCCAGTGTTTATTGTCCTATAATTATTTAAATCCTCTTGTTTCTCCTAAAACAAATATTAACTTTAATCATAATAAAAATTTCTACCATTATTGAGTTCTTACTTTGCTCCCGGGCTCTTTTTAAAGGGCATTTGCATGCATTCATACATTTAATTTGTATAACACATTTATGAGGTTGCCCCTATCATAAGCTTTCGTTTATCAATGGAGAAGAAAAAGATTAAGTGACTTGCCATGATCATACCTGGCACATAGCAACAATGTTACCATGATTTCCTAAAGATATCTACGAATAAACACTTTTATATATATCAATACTACTTTATTAGAAAGTTGAAAAGTCTTCTCTAAATTGCAAGTGTGTGATGCCAGGAGTTTGAGACCAGCCTTGTCAACATGGCGCAACCCCGTTTCTACTAAAAATACAAAAATTAGCCGGGCATGGTGGCGCGTGCCACCAGCTACTCAGGAGACTGAGGCAGCAGAATCGCTTCCACCCGAGAGGTGGAGTATGCAATGATCAGAGATCTTGCCACTGCACTCCAGCCTGGGTGACGGGGGGAGACTCTGCCTCAAATAATAATGATAATAAATATATAAATAAATTGCAAGTGTGTTATCTGATATATTTTATATCCTCACAGTTTCCTGACTTTTTTCAAAGTTGATAGCAGTAGGGTTATTGAGGGAAAGAACTTTTTGGTAATGATTCTAAAACGTGAGGTAGTGAACAGCTGAGAAGAGTCATGTCAATTCTCATTAGCAGCAAATAACACTTTTCATTTTTCCATTTGTTTCTTACCCCCTTTCAATTTCTTTATAGTATGACTCTAATCAGTTTCATTTTCAAGTCTCTAGGAATGTTTTGAATATTTTCTTGGCCTCCCATGATGCTGCATCCTTGTCCTCAAAACTGTCAGATTATTGAAGGGTAGGGAGGACGGCTCACCAGCCTGGGATGGCAATCTGAGCTAGGAACTTATTTAATAGAGTTTGAGTCTTCTTTAACCCTGCATTTCCTACTATTAACATTAATTAGCCTCAAAAAAGTAACACAGTCCCCAAACCTACGAACTACTTTATTTTTTCCCGTGGCTGAGGAATTGAGTCGAGGATTATTTTATAAAATAATTTTTATAAAGTAAAATAGTCAGACTTCAAGGATCACAATTTAGTAATTAAAGGACTGAAAGTAGAATGGGCAAGTCCAGAGATCTAAGGTACAACATGAGAACTGTAGGGAATAACATTTTACTGTATTTGGGATTCATGTTAAATTAGTAGATTTTAGCTGCTCTTGCCACAAAAACAAAAAAAAAGTGGGTAATTATGTGAGATGATGGATATCTTAATTCGTTTCATTATAATAACCTTTTTATTGTCTATTTGTGTCTTATAAGTATACCTTGGCCAGGTGAAGTGGCTCACCCCTGTAATCCCAGTACTTTGGGAGGCCGAGGCGGGTGGATCACGAGGTCAGGTGTTCGAGACCAGCCTGGCCAACATGGCGAAACCCCGTCTCTACTAAAAATACAAAAATTAGCTGGGCGTGGTGGCGGGTGCTTGTAATCCCAGCTACTCAGGAGGCTGAGGTAGGAGATCCCTTGAACTCAGGAGGTGGAGGTTACAGTGAGCTGAGATCCTGCCATTGCACTCCAGTCTGGGCAACAAGAGTGAGACTCCATCTCAAAATAATAATAATTATTATTATTATATAAATATATATTTATATAATAATATTAGTATAATATATTTTAATATAATAATATATATTTATATATAGTAATATTTTTATATATTAATCATCTGCTATGTATTTAAGCAACATAAATTTATGTTATAGATATATTTTTATTTTAAATTTAGCTAATAATTTATTATAACAATATTAATTATAATTATATCAATTATCATTAATTAATAATTATATTAGCAAAATTATAATTGGAATAATTATATATTAATTATTATTATTATTAATAATCAAATAATAATAATCTATTGTTTGACTAATTTGTCACCAAGGCTGGAGTGCAGTGGCAAGATCTCTGGTCACTGCTACTCCACCTCCCGGGTGGAAGCGATTCTGCTGCCTCAGTCTCCTGAGTAGCTGGTGGCATGTGCCACCATGCCCGGCTAATTTTTGTATTTTTAGTAGAAACGGGGTTGCGCCATGTTGACAAGGCTGGTCTCAAACTCCTGGCATCACACACTTGCAATAATAATAATATATAATGTATTATATTATATATAATAATTATTATTATACCTTAAATATACACAACAAAATTTATTTGAATAAAAATGAAAAGAAATCTAGGCTTAAATAGGAAACTCAGAGATTGCTAAAAAGGTACTAGTGAATTACCTTAGCATAGCTTTTATTCTTTCCATCTTGTTTTTCAGGTTCCAGAGACTTCTATTCCTTCTGTACGTCTCCTCAAACATGGTGTCCTTTAAACAAACAAAAAATAAGTATGCTCTGGTGTGTTCCTTTTAAGTTATTCTAATTTTATTTGATATAATCCAAATGTACATGTTATTGAGCACGTAGGAAGCTATTCTTTAAATAAGCAATAATGAAGTTCAAAAATATTAAGAACACCCACAAAACTGTCTCACATCTGCTCCCTGGCAAAAAGTGAGTAAGATAACTAAGCCAACTAGAGTTTACGCAGTGAAGTACACTGATAAGGAAGACATGTGTGTTCAAGATAATAAAAGAGAAAGTATAATTTTAAATTGTCTGTGTGATTACTAAAGATCATATTTCATATTGTTACAGGAGAATTTCTGTCATTTGTATATAATTAATTAATAGGCGGTCCGCACTACAAATATCGTATAAATGTTCAATTATGACACATTGATATTGTTGCAGGGACCCTGATATTTTTTCGCTTAGCTTGGAACAGAAATTTATAATGACAATGATATATATATATTACAGTAACTTTACATTTGAGTGCACATTTATAGACGAAGTCTGCAATTCAT
This sequence comes from Trachypithecus francoisi, assembly GCF_009764315.1. NCBI lineage: Eukaryota > Metazoa > Chordata > Mammalia > Primates > Cercopithecidae > Trachypithecus > Trachypithecus francoisi. Next base: position 170,574,930 of record NW_022681454.1, on the reverse strand, counting down.
TAGGAAATAATTTGAGAGTGCAAAAGCAAACTCTGAAACATTTATTTTTATGAAGTGAAATGACTGTAATTAATATTTCCATTTCTTGCAAGCAGGCCACAGTTTACCATAAATGTGAGATGTTGTCTGGTGAGCATGATTCATATCCTACATCATGGAAAACTTTTTTTCAGACAGTCATTAAGGATGTGAGTCAGGGTTATTAGTATTTATGTCATTGTGTCTTCTCGAAATTGAGTTGAGAGATAGTGGGGGCAGGATAAGAATGTTATCAAATGTATTAGTCTGAAGGAAAAGACCAAAGGAACCTCAATATTTTTATCGTTCATAATTTTCCTGCTTAGCATTACAATATGTCTTAATTTGCCTTTCTCCTCTGCCTCCTATTTTCTTCTTGTGTCTTTTATCTTTTCCAAGTTGAAACTAGAATTGTATTGGGAGAACCCAAATTTCAAAACATTAGTGATTGACTTACGTGAAAGTACATAATAAAGTACTGTTTATTTGTGTTTTAGAAAATCTTTTTAAACTAATTGTTTAAAGAGGTTGAAACATATTGTTAACAGTTTTTCATTACATCCTGAATATTGTAGCGACCTTTATTCCCATTATCTTAAATACTTTATCACTTTTTCTTCTGTATCAAAATATCTGCCTTCTCCTCCCTTCCCACAAATAGAAAATCAGGAAATAAAAATCAAAAGTTCCCAGTATGATGTGTAACTTTTCTTTCAAAACAAAGCTTTTAAATATGGTGATAAATTAGTCAAATAATAAATTATTAACTCTTAATTTTAAAATACAAATATTATGTCTGTAACATAAATTTATGTTGCTTAAATACATAGCAGATGATTGATATATAATGCTTCTAATTTATTGTGATATTATGCTTGTAATACAAACTTTTTCATTTCATTTTAAAAGATAAACTTTGGGATTTACATTTCTACAGTAAAAACAATTGATACATTTACATTTTAGTTTTTAAAATATAAGTATGTGTAAGCTTTATACTGATTTAAACTTTTAAAGTGTATTTTTTTAAAGTATATTATAATCTTTTTATATAAAACCGTGAAAATAACTTTTCTCCTGCCCTATATATTTTATTATCATTATTATTAGTGGTAAGAATACTTATATAAGATCTATCCATTTAGCACATTTTAAATTATGCCTACAATATTATTAACTATAGGCGCTATGCTGTGCAGTAGATCTCTAGGACTTAGACATCTCTGCAACTGAAGTTTTGAACTCTTTCACTAATACCTCTCATTTCTTATCTCCCTTCACCCCCAGCCCTTAACAACCACCATTCTCCTATTTGCCTCTTTGAGTTTGACTCTTTTAAATTCCTCATCTGAGTGGTATCACATAGTATTTGTTCTCCTATGTCGGGCTTATTTCACAACATATTTTCCTCCAAGTTCATCTATGTTCTGGCAAATATCAGGATTTCCTTTTATTTTTAAGGCTGAATAATATTCTATTGTGTATATATACATATCACATTTTCTTTATCCATTCATTCACTGATGGACATTTAGGTTACTTCCACGTCTTGGTTATTGTGAATAATGCTGCAATGAACATGGGGTTGCAAACATCTCTTAGGATCTTGAATTTAATATTTTTGAATATATACTCAGCAGAATTGCTGAATCAGACAATCAATCACAATTGTCTAGTTTTGTTTTAGTTGCCTTTGTTTTTAGTATTATATTCAACAAATCATTGCCAAGAACAATGTCAAGAAGATTTTCCACTCTGTTCTCTTCTACAAATTTTATGGTTTCAGGTTTTACATATAGGTATTTAAACCATTTGAGTTAATTTTTGTGTAAGGTGTAAGATAAGGGTCTGATTTCATTTTAACCATATAACTTTAAATGTGTATGTATGTGTGTTTCTGAGATTTCTATTCTGTTCATTGTTTTATAGGTCTGTTTTTATGCCAGTATTTTTAATTTTTTGAGGAACTTTCATACTACTTTCCATAGAGGCTATTCCAGTTTACATTTCCACCAACAGTGTACGAGGGTTCCCTTTACTTCACATTCTCGCCAATATTTACTGTTTGTTTTTTGATAATAGCCATGCTAACTGGTGCAAGGTGATATGCCACTGTGGCTTTAATTTGCATTCCCTGATGATGAGTAATATTGAGCACTTTTTCATGTATCTGTTTGCCATTTCAATGTCTTCTTTGGAGTAATGTTTATTCAGGTCCCTTGCCTACTTTTTTTTCCATAGGGTTATTATCATAATTTGCTATTTAGTTGTAGGAGTTTTCTGTATATTTTGGCTATTAACCCTTAATCAGTTATATGGTTTGCAAATACTTCTTACGTGCCACAGATTGCCTTTTCATTTTGTTCGTGGTTTCCTTTGCCATGCAGAAGCCTTAAGTTTGATATTGTCACAATTGTCTAGTTTTATTTTAGTTGCCTTTGCTTTTAGTATTATACTTAAGAAACCATTGCCAAGAACAATGTCAAGAAGATTATCCACTGTTTTCTTCTAAAAATATTATGGTTTCAGGTTTTACATATAGCCTTTTAAACCATTTGAGTTAATTTTTGCGTATGGTGTAAGATAAGGTTCTGATTTCATTTTAACCATATAACTTTAAAAGTGTATGTGTGTGTGTTTCTGATATTTCTATTCTGCTCATTAGGTTATATGTCTGTTTTTATGGTAGTACCATTTTGTTTTGATTACTGTAGCTTTGTAATATATTTTAATTTTATATCATTTTGAAATCAAGAAGTATGATACCTCCAGTTTTATTTATCTTGTTCGAGATTACCTTCGCTGTTCAGGATCTTTTGTGATTCAGTATGAATTTTAGAATTGTTATTTCAATTTCTGTAAAAAATGTCATTGGGATTTTGAGAGGCACTGCATTCAATCTGTAGATCAGATTGGGTAGTATAGACATTTTACCAGTATTAATTCTTCCAATCTATGAACATGGGAAGTCTTTCTATCCTCAATTAGTTCATTAGTATTTTATAGTTTTCAGTATACAAACCTCTACCTCATTGGTTAAGTTTATTCCTAAGTATTTTATTTTATTTTGTGCTAATAAAATGAGATTAAAAAAAAAAGACAAGGTCTCATTCTGTTGCTCAGGCTGGAGTGCAGTGGCATGGTCATGGCTCACTGCAGCCTTGACATCCCAGATTCAAGTGATCCTCTCACTTCAGCCTCCTGAGTAGCTGGGACTACAGGAACACCAGTACACCTGGTTGATTTTTATTTTTTAATAGAGATAAAGTTTCACTATATTGCCCAGACTGGCTTAGAATTTCTGAGCTCAAGGGATTTTCCTGGATCCATCTCTGCCTCCACCTCCTAAAAGTGCTGAGATTATAGTCATGAGCCACTATGCCCAGCCAAGATTATTTCCTTAATTTCGTTTTTGGATACTTTGTTGTTAGTATGTATACATATATATTTATATATTATATATATAAATATATGCATATGAATCAAGAAGAAATAGAAAGCATGAAACTAGCAATAAAAGATAAAAGGAATTAATAATCTAAATTTTCTTTTTTTACATTTATTATTTTTTATTTTATTTTTATTTATTTCTTCTAATTAAAAAATGGGATACATGTGCAGAGAGTGCAGGTTTGTTGCATAGGTACACGTATGGCATGGTGGTTTGCTGACCTATTGACCCATCCTCTAAATTTCCTCCCCTCACCCTCCCACCCCCAAACAGGCTCTGGTGTGTGTTATTCCCATCTGTGTCCATGTATTCTTAATGTTCAGCTCCCACATGTGAGTGAGAGAATGTGGTATTTGGTTTTCTGTTCCTGTGTTAGTTTACTGAGGATGATGGTTTCCTTCTTCATACATGTCCCTGCAAAGGACATGATCTCATTCCTTTTTAAGGCTGCATAGTATTCCATGATGTATATGTACCAGATTTCCTTTATCCAGTCCATCATTGATGGCATTTGGGTTGGTTCCAAGTCTTTGTTATTGTAAATAGTGTTGCAATAAATATACATGTGCATGTGTATTTACAGTAGAATGACATATAATCATTTGGGTAATGGGATTGCTGGGTCAAATGGTATTCATGGTTCTAGATCCTTGAAGAACTGCTATACTGTCTTCGACAATGGTTGAACTAATTTACATTCACACCAACAATATAAAAGCATTTCTATTTCTACATAGATTCACCAACATCTATTGTCTCCTGACTTTTTACTAATTGCCATTCTGACTGGTGTGAGATGGTATCTCATTGTGGTTTTGATTTGCATTTCTCTGATAATCAGTGATGTTGAGCTTTTTTTCATCTTTGTTAGCCTCATAAATGTCTTCTTTTGAGAAGTGTCTGTTCACATCCTTTGCCCACGTTTTGATGGAGTTGTCTTTTGTTTTTCTTTTTTTGAAAATATGTTTGGTTGGGCACGGTGGCTCACGCATAATTCCAGAACTTTGGGAGGCAGAGGTGGGCAGATCACGAGGTCAAGGGACCGAGATCATCCTGGCTAACACAGTGAAACCCCATCTCTACTAAAAATACAATAAATTAGCTGGGTGTGGTGACGGGGGCCTGTAGTACTAGCCACTCAGGAGGCTGAGGCAGGAGAATGGCGTGAAACTGGGAGGCAGAGCTTGAAGTGAGCTGAGATTGCACCACTGCACTCCAGCCTAGGCAACAGAGTGAAATTCTCTCAAAAAAAAAAAAAACAAACAAAGAAGAAGAAAAGAAAAAAAATGTTTAAGTTCCTTGTAAATTCTGGATATTAGACCTTTGGGCAAATGGCAAATTTTTTTCTCCCATTCTGTAGGTTGCCTGTTCACTCTGATGATAGTTTCTTTTGCTATGCAGAAGCCCTTTAGTTTAATTAGATCCCATTTGTCAATTTTGACTTTTGCTGCAATTGCTTTTGGCATATTTGTCATGAAAGTCTTTGCCCATGACTATGTCCTGAATGATATTGCCTAGGTTGTCCTCGAGGGATTTTATGACTTTAGGTTTTACATTTAAGTCTAATCCATCTTGGGTTAACTTTTGTATAAGGTGTAAGGAAGGGGTTCCATTTCTGTTTTCTGCTTATGGCTAGGCATTTTTCCCAGCATCATTTACTGAATGGGAGATTCTTTCCCCATTGCTTGTTTTTTGTCAGGTTTGTCAAAGATGAGATGATTGTAGATGTGTTGTATTATTTCTGAGGTCTCTGTTCTGCTCCATTGGTCTGTATGTCTGTTTTGGTACTGGTGCCATGCTGTTTTGGTTCCTGTAGCCTTGTGATACAGTTTCAAATCAGGTAACGTGATGCCTCCAGCTTTGTTCTTTTTGCCTTGGATTGTCTTGGCTATACAGGGTCTTCTTTGATTCCATATGAAATTTAAAATAGCTTTTTTTAATTCTGAGAAGAATGTCAATGCTTTAATGCTTGTTGGGAATACCACTGAATCTAAATTACTTTGGGCAATATGGTCGTTTTCATGATACTGGTTCTTCCTATCCATGAGGATGGAATGTTTTTCCATTTGTTCGTGTCCTCTCTTACCTCCTTGAGCAGTGTTTTGTTGTTCTCCTTGAAGAGGTCCTTCAGATCTCTTGTTGGCTGTATTCCTAGGTATTTTATCCTCTTTGTAGTGACTGTGAATGGGAGTTCATTCATGATTTGGCTCTCTGCTTGCTTACTGTTGGTGTAAAGGAATGCTTGTTATTTTTCTACACTCATTTTTTATCCTGAGAATTTGTTGAAGTTGCTTATCAGTTCAGGAAGCTTTTGGGCTGAGATATGGGGTTTTCTAAATCTAAAATCATGTCATCTGCAAACAGAGACAACTTGACTTCCTCTCTTCCTATTTGAATACCCTTTATTTCTTTCTCTTGCCTGATTGCCCTGGCCAGAATTTCCAGTACAATGCTGAATAGGAGTGGTGAGAGAGGGCATCCTTGTCTTGTACTGGTTTTCAAAGGGAATGCTCCTAGCTTTTGCCCATTCAGTGTGATATTGGCTGTAGGCTTGCCATAAATAGCTCTTATTATTTTGAGATATATTCCATCAATACCTAGTTAATTGAGAGTTTTTAACATGAAGCGATATTGAATTTTATCAGAGGCCTTTTCTGCATATATTGAGGTAATCATGTGGCTTTTGTCTTTGGTTCTGTTTATGTGATGGATTATGTTTATTGATTTGCATATGTTGGACCAGCCTTGCATCCTAGGGATGAAGCCAACTTGATCACGGTGGCTAAGTTTTTTGATATGCTGCTGGATTCAGTTTGCCAGTATTTTACTGAGGATTTTTGCATCAATGTTCATCAGGAGTATTGGCCTGACATTTTATTTTTTTGTTGTGTCTCTTCCTGGTTTTGGTATCAGGATGATGCTAGCTTCATATAATGAGTTAGGGAGGAGTCCCTCCTTTTCAGCTGTTTGGAATAGTTTCAGAAGGAATGGTACCAGCTCCTCTTTGTATTTCTGGTAGAATTCAGCTGTGAATCTGTGTGGTCCTGGGCTTTTTTGGGTTGGAAGGCTATTAATTATTGTCTCAATTTCAGAGCTTGTTATTGGCCTATTCAGGGATTCAGCTTCTTCCTCGTTTAGTCTTGGTAGGTTGTATACATCCAGAAACTTATCCATTTCTTCTAGGTTTTCTACTATATTTACATAGTGGTGTTTACAGTATTCTCTGATGGTAGTTTGCATTTCTGCAGGATCGGTGGTGATAGCCCCTTTATCATTTTTTATTGTATCTATTTCATGCATCTCTCTCTTCTTCTGTATTAGTCTAACTAGTGGTCTATTTTGTTATCTTTTTCAAAAAACCAGTTCCTGGATTTGTTGATTTCTTGGAGTGTTTTTTTTGTGTGTGTGCCTCTATCTCCTTCTCTGATCTTTGTTTTTTCTTATCTTCTGCTAGCTTTCCGATAAGTTTGCTCTTGCCTCTCTCTCTAGCTCTTTTAATTGTGATGTTTGATTGTGATATTGATTTCAGATCTTTCCAGATTGCCAATGTGGGCATTTAGTGGTATAAATTTCCCTCTTAACACTGCTTTAGCTGTGTCCCAGAGATTCTGGTAGGTTGTCTCTTTGTTCTCATTGGTTTCAAAGAACTTACTGATTTCTGCCTTACTTTTATTATTTACCCAGGAGTAATTCAGGAGCAGGTTGTTCAATTTCCATGAAATTGTGTGGTTTTGAGTTAGTTTCCTAATCCTGAGTTCTAATTTGATTGCACTGTGGTCTGAGAGACTATTATTAGTTCAGTTCTTTTCCATTTGCCGAGGAGTGTTTTACTTCCTATTATGTGGTCAATTTTAGAATAAGTGCCATGTGGCACTGAGAAGAATGTATATTCTGTTGATTTGGGGTAGAGAGTTGTGTAGACGTCTACTAGGTCTATTTTATCCAGAGCTGAGTTCAAGTCCTGAATATCCTTGTTAATTTTCTGTCTCATTGATCTGTCTAAATGACTGACAGTTGGGTGTTAAAGTCTCCCACTATTATTGTGTGGGAGTCTAAGTCTCTTTGTAGGTCTCTCTCTTTTGAGACTGAGTATCACTCTATTGCCCAGGCTGGAATGCAGTGCCCCAGTCTCAGCTCACTCCAACCTCTCCTTCCTGGGTTCAAGCAATTCTTTTGCTCCAGTTTCCCAAGAAGCTGGGATTACAGGTATGTGCCACCACATCTGGCCCATTTTTTGTATTTTTAGTAGAGGCAGGTTTTCACCATGTTTGCCAGGCTGGTCTCGAACTCCTTACTTCAGGTGATTCACCTTCCTCGCCCTCCTAAAGTGCTGGGATTACAGATGTGAGCCACTGTGCCCAGCCTCTTTGTAGGTCTCTAAGTACTTGTTTTTTGAATCTGGATGCTCCTGTCTTGGGTGCATATATACTTAGAATAGTTAGCTCTTCTTGTTGAATTGTTCCCTTTGCTGTTATGTAATGCCATTCTTTGTCTTTTTTTATTTTTGTTGGTTTAAAGTCTGTTTTGTCAGACACTAGGATTGCAACCCCTGCTATTTTTTGCTTTCCATTGGCTTGTTAAATTTTCCTCCATCCCTCTATTTTGAGCCTGTGTGTGTCTTTGCATGTAAGATGGGTCTCCTGAATACAGCACTCTGATAGGTCTTGATGCCTTATCCAATTTGCCAGTGTGTGTCTTTTAATTGGGTCATTTAGCCCATTTACATTTAGGGTTAGTATTGTTATGTGTGCATTTGATCCTGTCATTATGATGCTATTTGGTTATTTTGCACATTAGTTGATGCAGTTTCTTCATAGTTTTTATATTTTGGTGTGCTTTTCGTAATGTTGGTGTGTAGTCATTGGTCTTTATATTTTGCCGTGTTTTTGCAGTGGTTATACAGGTTTTTTCTTTCCATATTTAGTGCTTCTTTCAAGAGCTCTTGCAGGGGAGGCCTGGTGGCAATGAAATCCCTCAGCATTTGCTTGTCTGGAAAGGATTTTATTTCCCCTTCGTTTATGAAGCTTAGTTTGGCTGGATATGAGATTCTAGGTTGAAAATATTTTTTCTTCAAGAATGTTGAATATTGGCCCCCACTCTCTTCTGGCTTCTAAAGTTTCTGCTAAGAGGTCTGCTGTTAGTCTGATGGGCTTCACTTTGTAAGTGACCTGTCCTTTCTCTCTGGCTGCTCTTAACAATTTTTCCTTCATTTCAACCTTGGAGAATCTGATGATTAGGTATCTTGGGGTTGATCTTCTCATGGAGTATCTTAGTAATGTTCTCTGTATTCCCTGAATTTGCATGTTGGCCTGTCTTGCTAGGTTGGGGAAGTTCTCCTGGATAATATCATGAAGTGTGTTTTCCAGCTTGTTTCCATTCTCCCTGTCTCCTTCAGGTACTCCAATCAATTGTAGGTTTGGTCTTTTTATGAAGTCCCATATTTCTTGGAGGCTTTGTTCATTCCTTTTCATTCTGTTCTCTCTATTCTTGTCTGCATGTCTTATTTCAGAAAGGTAGTCTTCAAACTCTTAATATGCTTTCTTCCACTTGGTCGATTTGGCTGTTGATACTTGTGAATGCTTCATGAAGTTCTTGTGCTATGTTTTTCAACTCCATCAGGTTGTTTATGTTCCTCTCTAAACTGGTTATTCTAGTTAGCAATTCCTCTAACCATTTATCAAGGTTCTTAGCTTCTTTGCATTGGGTTAGAACATGTTCCTTTAGCTCATTGTAATTTTTTTATTACCTGTCTTCTGAAGCCTACTACTGTCAGTTCGTCCATCTGATCTTCCATCCAGTTCTACACCCTTGATGGAGAGACACTGCAATCATTTGGAGAAGAGGCACTCTGGCCTTTTGGGTTTTCAGCATTGTTTCATTGATTCTTTCTCAACTTTCTGAGTTTGTCTAGTTTCAGTCTTTGAGGCTGCTGATCCTTAGACGGGGTTTTTGTGGAGGTCTTTTTGTTGTTGTTGATGCTGTTGTTGTCACTTTCTGCTTGTTTGTTTTTTTTCAATATTCAGATCCCTCTTCTGTAGAGCTGCTGCAGTTTGCTGGGGGTTCACTCCAGGCCCTATTCATCTGATTCACTGCCATGCCTGGAGATGTCACTCAAGAAGTCTGGAGAGCAGCAAAGATGGGTGCCTGCTCCTTCTTCCGGGACCTCTGACCTGGAGGGGCACCAACCTGAGGCCAGTAGAATTGTTTCTGTATAGGATGTCTGACAAATCCTGTTGGAGGATCTCACCCAGCTGGGTGGCATGGGGAGCAGGACTCGTTTACTGAAGCACTTTGTCTCTTCGTGGAGAGGGTATGTTTTGCTGGGGGGAAACCCACTCATCTTGGCTGCCTGGATTCCGCAGAACTACCAGAAGGAGAGGCTAAGTCTGCTGGTCTGCAGAAACTGTGGCCACCCCTCCCTCTAGGGGTTCAGGCCCTGGGAAATACGAATTCTGTCCCTGTGCCTCTGGCTGGAGTTATTGGAGATCTTGCAGGGAAGCCCTGCCCACTGAGGAAGGATGGGTCAAGGTTAGACCTGAAGACACACTCTGGCCACAGACTGCCACAGCTGGTCTGTTGGGTTGTGGGGACAAGTCTCCGGATCAATCCAGCCTCCCTGGCTCCAGCAGCTGAAAAGTGCAGCCTGGAGCTATAGAAATGGGTGCCGCCCTTCCCCTGCCCAGGAGGCTTAGTGTGTTAGGCAGTTGCAAGTCCCAGTGCTGGCCGCTGCCCCTCCCCAAAGGAACTCAAAAAGCTTAGACAGCAGGCAGCCGCAGGCATTGCTGGTCGCCCCTCCCGCAGTAGTTCGGTAAGTTTCAGCAGATTCCAGCTAAGAGGCTGTACGGATCTGTGCATTCTGGGATTGATATGATAGGCTCCTGTGGCGTGGGTTCAGGAATGGGATCTTCTGATCCACAGGTTGCACAGTTCCACGGGAAAAGCAGTTTCCCTGGCTGGATAGTGCACTCACCCGCTGCCTCCCTTGGCTGGGAGGAGGGCTTCCCCTTCCCCATGTGGCTCTCCGGTGGGCGCTGCACCTCACTGCTCCTCCTTCTCTCGGTGGGTAACGCCGGCCTTCTAGTCAATTTTGATGAGACAACCTGTATACTTTGGTTGCTGGTGAAGGATTCATATGCTTATTATGTTTTTTTTTTCATGGGAGCCTCCGAATGCGGTTGCTTCTAGTCTGCCATCTTGGCCCCATCCCCATAATCAAAATTTTCAAAGAAAAGCCCAGGACCAGAAGGCTTTACAGGTGAACTCTACCAAATATTTAAAGAACATTTAAAACAAACTCTTCCAAAAAATAGAATAAAGAACACTTCTTATGAGCTAAATGTTTGTGTTCTCCCTCAAATTCATAAAATGAAATCATAAACCCCAATGTAATGTGTTAATAGGTGGGGCTTTTGGGAAGTAAATAGTTTATGAGGTTAGAGCCTCATCAATAGGATTAATACCCTTATAAAAGGGACTCCCGTGAGGTCTCTAGTTCTTTCTACAATGTGAGGATACAACGAGGGGTCAGCAGTCTGCATCCCAAAAGGGGACCTTCACCAGAATCTGACCATGGTGGCATTTCTATCTTGGATTTCCAGCCCCTTGAACTGTGAGAAATAAATTTCTGCTTTTTATAAACCACCCAGTCTATGGTCTTTGTTTTAATTGCCTGAACTAAGACAATTCCAAACCCATCTTATGAGGTCAGCACTGCCCTGGTACCAAAGTCAGAAAAAATATACCATCTTAGTCTGTTTAGTGTTGCTATACGGGAATACCTGAGGCTGAATAATTTATAAAGAAAAGAAGTTTGGTTGGCCCAGAGTTCTGCAGACTGTAGAGGAGAGATAGTGCCAGCATCTGCTACTGGTGAGGGCCTCAGGCTGCTTCCACATAAGGCAGAAGGCAAAGGAGAGCTGGCATGTACAGAGATCACATGGCAAGAGACAAAGCAAGAAAGAGTGGAAAATGCCAGATTCTTTTCAACTGCCAGCTATGGTGGAAACTAGTAGAGCTAGAATTCACTCGCTACCACAAGAATGGCACCAAGTCATTCATAAGGGATCTGCCCACATGACCCAACACCTCCCGCTAGGTCCTACCTCAACACCAGGTTTGGTGAGACCAAATATCAAATGTTGGTAGCAGACACTGCAACAAAAAGTAACATACAGGACAATATCCCTGATGAACATGGATGCAAAAATCCTCAAGAAAATATTAGAAAATAAAATTAAATAGCACATTAGAAGGACCCAAGTGGGATTTCACTCTGGGATACAAGCCAGTTCAACCTACACAAATCAATAACTGCAGTCCATCACATTAACAAACTGAAGGATAAAATCACAAGATCATCTAATTAGATATGAAAAAGCATTTGCCAATTCAACACTATTTTATGGTAAATACCCGGAATGAATTCTATGTAGAATTACTCAACACAATAAAGGCCATGTATGACAAGTCCACAGCTAACATCATACTCACTGGGGAAAACTGAAAGCTTTTCCTCTAAGATCTGTCAAAAAGCAAGGATTCACACATTTGCCACTTCTGTTCAATATAATACTAAAAGTCCCAGCTAGAGCTATTAAGAGGAAAAAGGAAGAAAATTATCTAAATAAGAGAGGAAGAAATAAAATTGTTTGCCAACAACATGATCTTATATGTAAAAAGCCCTAAAGACACCCCCCCATGAAAAAAACAATCTATTAGAACTAATTAATGAACTCAATATAAGTTGCAGGCTATAAAATCAAAATCAACATATAAATATAACTTTCTTTGCAGTGTCAAAAAAAGATGTTGGCATTTAGCATCTGTTTTTATTTCAGGTTGAGTTTGATTCTTTTTGTTTCTCTAATTTATTTCTTCTTTTTTTTTTTACATGACATGTACCTTTAAACAAAATTGTAATATTGTAATTAGTAACCAGTCAGTAGACTGAAAAAGATACTTGTATTTTGACCATTGCATATATTTTTAAATATACTATTATTTCACTTACCTTTTAAAAATCTGCACTTTGCCGGGCGCGGTGGCTCAAGCCTGTAATCCCAGCACTTTGGGAGGCCGAGACGGGCGGATCACGAGGTCAGGAGATCGAGACCATCCTGGCTAACACGGTGAAACCCCGTCTCTACTAAAAAATACAAAAAACTAGCCGGGCGAGGTGGCGGGCGCCTGTAGTCCCAGCTACTCAGGAGGTTGAGGCAGGAGAATGGCGTAAACCCAGGAGGCGGAGCTTGCAGTGAGCTGAGATCCGGCCACTGCACTCCAGCCTGGGCGAAAGAGCGAGACTCCGTCTCAAAAAATAAAAAATAAAAAATAAAAAAATAAAAATAAAAATCTGCACTTTTACTACGTCTAACATACACATTTCCTCTTTTGATTGCCCTTAAAATTTCCCATGTCTTTCTTTATATTTTAGCCTTTTCAAAACAGGAATTATGCCTGGATCTTCTCAGCTTCTGCAGAAATATCTAGCTCAGACCTTGTATTCAATAATTGTTTCATAATTGTTGAATAAATTGAATCCAAATGGTTCAGTATGTACATAAAACTATAGTTATTATTATTCCTAATTATTTCTTTCAGAACATATTTAATCATGTCTTTAAAGTTGTTTATGTATTCATTCATTCTGTAAATATTTTAATAGTATTTGAATAAAGAATTGACTCTTCTCAATGAAGTAGCAACAGCTGTCGAGTCCTCTGTGTCTACATCAGTCTTTCTAAACATGGCTAAGGGCTTCCATTTCTAAATTTTAAGCATATGTCAGATCCATGGGCTGGGAATTGAGATTGTGCTATTATTTTGTCTTCATGCTCTTGTATGACAAATTTCAGAATGAGGTAGAAAGAAAGTTTTTTTACTAATTTAAAAAAACACACATTTTGATTTTCAGAGTAGTTTACTTCATGAGACATACGTATCAGAAGCATCTGTTGTAGAGTCTGAAGCCTTGAGTCTCACTCTGAATTCTTGTTTCCTCATCTGAAAAAGTGAGTATCTATGCCTAGGCAACACAAGACTGCTATGTTGATTTGTTTGTGAAAATATTAAAACACTACAGAACTATGAAATGCCACTAATTTAGAGGTTGATAATCTATCACTTGTGGTCCAGCTGTTTGTTTTTGCAAACAAAATTTTACTGGATCACAGCCACACTCATTGATTTCTGTCTTTTCCATGATAGCGTGAAGGCTATCGTGGCAGAACTGAGCAGTTGTGGTAAAGACCTCTGGCCTGCAATGCCTAAAATACCACCATCTGGCTCTGTAAGAAATAATGTACTGCCTCCTTCTAATAATATTAATAGCAAAAATTACTACTACTCATAGCCACAAAAGTGAATTTCTGCAACGGTAATGAAAAACATTTGAAATACCTACTAAGTGGTGATGAACTGTTTATTTCTTTAGAAAAATGTGTAAAGTTGATTTTGCCAACCGATCAATAAAGTCGAACAGCAAGTTTCTCTTTCAGTATAATCAATTTTAAATTTAACTTTGACAGCATCATGTTTGCTTCTTAGGCTCTCAATGTCATGCTCATGTACTTAATGGTTATACGATAGTGTTTGAGACTGATTACAAAGGTCAGAAAGCATGCTGACATTAGTGCAAAATAAAAAATTGTTTTAATATATTTATAAGATTCAAATTGTGGCACACTGAACAGTGTCATTTACATTTACTTGGCTTAAGTAAAAGACAATTTACTAGTATTTCCAAGTTTTAAAAGATCAGAAATGAAAATTAACTGAATTACTTGTTGTAAGGTCGTTAGATAAATGTATGTATCTTATTAGAATCTTTGGATTCAATGTAATTTGAAACTGGCAATGGCCAAGCAAGAAACCATACCAGAAATGATCTATTGGACACCAATAGTGCTGCATGGTCATCCCCTGTCAAATGAAGAGCTCGGGGAAGTTTTATTGCATGTAAAATTACTCATAAAACTGGCAAGTAGCAGAAGTACAGTAGACTTATGTGAGGTCCTAGTGACAGGGAGGAATGCAGGACCGATCACGGCTTGACTTATGTAGTTCTTGACACCGTGTTTGCTACTCGAAGAAATTTATTTTTTAAAGGCATTTCATTTGCTGATATATCAACTATGATACATCACATTTTTATTTGTTTCTGAAGAAATCAAAATAATATTTCCTTTGGAACATATGATAAAAATAATGACTAACAGTAACTGCAACTTACAGTTGCTTGTCTAAATATTTAGAGCTATTATTACAAAACTTAGAAAAAACATAATCTATGAAACACAGCCAAATGGCATATGACTAGTTACAGGCTTATTTCTTAGTTTTAGAAGGTTATGTATAAATCATCTTGATGGTTTGACACAATTCAGATTTGTCTCACCTAGAATCTGCATTCAGTGAATGGATCTATTGTATACTGAGTCTGTCTTCATGAATTTGACATATTGGTATCCATCAGAAAAAAAATCTCATATGGAAAAACTATCAATATATTTTATTTAGAAATTCAATTATTTGTTAAGATGTCTTATGACAATACTTTTTGGGACTCTAACCTCTAAATTGGTGTCCTATAGATACAGTCTTATTGAAGATCCATTCTCTGTGAGGTTTGCATTTATGAAATGTTGCACACTCATTTTTTTCTCACTGTATGTTAGAAACAAATCAACTAATGAGATAAATTTAAAGAAGAAATTTTTAGCATTTCTTTGAACAGTTTTACAATATGTAAAAATATTCTTTAATAGATTATGGAGATTTCTTTCCACTTGACAAGGTTTCAGGCTTTTAGGGACAGATTATAAATGTACTGTTCTGTAACATATCATACTTATCAACTACGGCCAAATGAGAAATATTAACATTAATGGTTGTCTTAGTCCATTGCTGCTGTTATGACAAAATATCACAGAACGCATAATTTATAAAAAATATACATTGGTTTCTCACAGTTCTGGAAGCTGAGAAGTCCAAGATCAATGCACCAGCAGATTCAGTGTCTGCCAAGGGCCCCGTCTCTGCTTCTGAGATAGCACCTTGTCCTCACAGGGAGAAACGGATGAATGCTGCATCCTCACTTGGTGGAAGGGTCAAAGTGATTGAGTTCCATGAGGGTGGAATTCTCAGGGCTTAGTCACCTCCCAACAGCCCCCACCTCTTAGTGCTATCACCTTGAGGATTAAGTTCCAGCATATGTCAAATTATAGCAATGGTTCAAAAGTTAAAGCTTAGTACAACCGTAGTTTTCTTTATTTTTTCGTATGTAACAAAGAGGTGTATGAATGGTACATTGGAATAAAAGACATACTACTCAAAATTCATCATTCTATCCTTATTTTTGCTCAAGTAACATTAGTACAAGCAAAAAGAAAAAAATAATAAAAAGAAAACTGAAAAACTAAAACCAGAAGAAGTTAGTAATGCATATTAATTAATAATATTAATGCATATTAAAACTAATAACCAATGAATGCCAGAAGTTTTGTAATCAGCAAAAACTATAGTTCTAAAAACAAATAGAGCAGTATATTTATCTTTCAAAACTTCTTCATTGCCCTCAATTTTTTCACCTAAGGCAAAAATCATCAAATACAATGTTCCAGTAACTCAAAATTGTGAAAAAGATGTATATATATTTCTCTACGTGTGTGTGAGCATATATATATATATGGCTAGGCAAAGAGCAGTGGTTCAGAAAGCCCGCAGTAAACTCAGTTTAACACTTTTCTGTTTGGCTATTTGGCCAGTGTTCTTCCTAGCTGAAACAGAGTTTATTACAATTTAGTCTTGTGATGTTATAACAAAATATTAATGGGTGAAACAGAATATCTAGCTTTTAAAATGTCCTTACTTTTCTTGTCTCTGTCCTTTTAACAATGATAATTTATAACTTGTATAAGGTGAAATGTCCTAGTTTATGAAAAACAAGGTGTCATAGAAAGGTATGTGTATGAAAAATCTGTGCACTTAACCATATTCAATCAGCAAATCTTGACTGTACACCTACAATGTGTACTCTTTAGCACTGGGTGCTGCAGTAGAGAAGGCAGAGGGAGCTGCTGATCTCAGAACTTTTGGCTATAGGTGAATGTTACCATATTTTCCCATGCCCTGTGTATTCCAATCACAAACACAGACTCTGTTTCTCAGAGGCTACAGACAGACATTGCTATCTTCTGCATTGTTAAATCTAATTGTTATTCTTCGGTTGATTACACGTAAGACCATGAGCAATGGATATGTCGCATCGGAAGACAAAAATAAATTAACCTGAAAGGTAAACATAGTAAAAAGCGTTTTTATTGAAGCCTTTCCAATGACTTGGTCTTATGGGCAAAACACAAACCACACATCTTTGGACTAGTTGTATCACCTTCTGAGTTGTGACCCTTGGAGACAGTGTTTGTTACTAGTCCACTGTACGCACACATTTTGCATGGTTACCACACCTTACTACCTCCAAGAGCAAATGTGGATCACAGAGGACCAAAGGAAGAGCTTCTGAGATTTCACACTCTGTTCACATAAAATGGCCAATATAGGCTTGCTCAACTCTTTCTGTATGAGAAAATTGGCAAATATTTGACTAATTGGATAAAGGAGTGAAGGAAATTTGGATCATTTCAAGTTCTATGTATCATAGAATGTTCTAGAATGATTGTTTACATTTGATTAAATGAACAAAACGGTTTCAACATATCCTTTCTTCTCGGTGTTAACATAAATCTTACCTTGAAAGTATTTGTAATATTTATTTAAATGCTGAAAAAAGCTCTTTGTGTAACACGAGGAATAAGCCTAAGACAGTATAGTATTCTTCATTTTTCTATTAGCTTTTAATTTTATGTAAAATTATGTACCAATCTTCAGCACCAAAACTTTATACAGATGAAAAATGTACCATGACATACTATTGGAAATGAAAACATTTAAGCCATCACATCTCAACAGACATTTTCAGAGTGAAAATCTACTGCTAGAGCAAGCACAACAGCATTACCAAATAAAGTCTTGTGTGGCCAGTAAGTTTAATACATAAAGCTCCCCAAATGCATGCTTTTGAGGGGAATAAAAAACACATAACCATCAGAGTGAACAGGCAACCTACAAAATGGGAGAAAATTTTTGCAATCTACTCATCTGACAAAGGGCTAATACCCAGAACCTACAAAGAACTCAAACAAATTTATAAGAAAAAAACAAACAACCCCATCAAAAAGTGGGCAAAGGATATGAACAGACACTTCTCAAAAGAAGACATTCATACAGCCAACAGACACATGAAAAAATGCTCATCATCACTGGCCATCAGAGAAATACAAATCAAAACCACAGTGAGATACTATCTCACACCAGTTAGAATGGCGATCATTAAAAAATCAGGAAGCAACAGGTGCTGGAGAGGATGTGGAGAAATAGGAACACTTTTACACTGTTGGTGGGACTGTAAACTAGTTCAACCATTATGGAAAACAGTGTGGCAATTCCTCAAGGATCTAAAACTAGAAATACGTTTTGACCCAGCCATCCCATTACTGGGTATATACCCAAAGGATTATAAATCATGCTGCTATAAAGACACATGCACACGTATGTTTATTGTGGCACTATTCACAATAGCAAAGACTTGGAATCAATGCAAATGTCCATCAGTGACAGACTGGATTAAGAAAATGTGGCACATATACACCATGGAATACTATGCAGCCATAAAAAAGGATGAGTTCATGTCCTTTGTAGGGACATGGATGCAGCTGGAAACCATCATTCTCAGCAAACTGTCACAAGAACAGAAAACCAAACACTGCATGTTCTCACTCATAGGTGGAAATTGAACAATGAGATCACTTGGACATAGGAAGGGGAACATCACACACCGGGGCCTATTGTGGGGAGTGGGGAGGGGGAGGGATTGCATTGGGAGTTATACCTGATGTAAATGACGAGTTAATGGGTGCAGCACACCAACATGGGACATGTATACATATGTAATAAACCTGCACATTGTGCATATGTACCCTAGAACTTAAAGTATAATTAAATGAAAGAAGAAAAACCACACACACACGGTACACACAGGTCATTGCCGTGAATTTTAGCTATAACTGATAGTGCATATGAGTCAATGATTACAGCTATGTATTATTTTATATGCCTCCTGTTATTTGCCATATATTTAATTATTGCTTCACATGAAGCAACTCAGATGCCTTTCTCTATTTTGCAAAGAAAGGGCCTAAAGCTAGATCATAGAACTGTAATCCAGAGAGAATTATAGTGCATCAAGCCTAGGTAAATAGGCATTGTTTAGAAACTGAACTCCAGCACTACACACAAAAATCATAAATAACTTAGGAATCATAAATAATCATAAATAATCTTAGTAATCATAAATAATCTTACAAATAATCAGAAGTCATAAATAATTTTAGGAATATACTGTATATATGAGACTCCAAAATCAGTACTGCAAATCTGTTAAGTTGTAATCTTCCACTGTCTAAGCTATACAGTGGCTTCAGGAAAATGCAGTCCACAATCTTTGCTTTCATTTTCCTTTCAGATATGAGTAAGTGTGACAAATACGTTTATGTTTCATTTCATTTTAATGATGTGATCTTCAAAACCACAGATCCACCCAAAGGGGAAATGACTATACTACTAATTCTAGCTGTTTTCATAGACAGTTCTGGAAATAGGAGCCACTGATGGGCAAGTCAGAGTCCATATTTAAGCCACAGGCATGCTTTGTTTAACCATCACAATATTTTAGAAATTGAGAAATTTCATGAAACAGTCCTAATTCTTGACTTCTCTTGAAAATCAGAAAAACATATCAACACGATCCACATTCCCATACGGTGACAAGTAGCTGGATGCAATGCATATCTGCCACAACCTTCACCATTTATTTTGCCTTAAATCCAGCACCCTTTACTGATCCAAATTACCTGTAGATGTCTGAATCTGAGACTCCTGTAGTAGATAACATTTTCTGGCTTGACCCATTTTTCCATGACTCTGTCCCTAACACCATTAGAACTTGGTAAGTAAATGTTTCACCACA
Source organism: Trachypithecus francoisi (assembly GCF_009764315.1). Classification (NCBI taxonomy): domain Eukaryota; kingdom Metazoa; phylum Chordata; class Mammalia; order Primates; family Cercopithecidae; genus Trachypithecus; species Trachypithecus francoisi. The sequence goes on along the minus strand of NW_022681454.1, from coordinate 170,555,377 downwards.
CATTTAATTGATATTTGCCATTTTCTTACTGATTAACTTCATATTGACTGCCTAGAATCATGCAGCGTGTGATATTGAAGAGAAGTCTGAAATCTATAAGACTAAAGTCTCCTTTTACCAAAGAAAAACACTGAAACAGGGCTAGAAGTTGAGTCAGGATGTTGCTGGAGCCTAAAATATTCACACCAGCACTGTCTGCATGCCTGTGGTTCAGTCCACTGCACGACATGACCTATGTAAACTGCTCCTTGAACAAAATTGTGATATGGAATTTCTTTGGAATCTTAAATTGTGGAAACCAACCCCCTTCTGAGCCCATTCAATGCCAAGAGTTTTAATTATAGAATAATAATAATAAATTATAATCGTCAAAGTTCCTTAGTAGTCTGTTTCAATGAAGACGGAAATTTTATTTTTAGGCTTTTATTTTTATTTTTTTGAGAGGGAGTCTTCCTCTGTCACCCAGGCTGGAGTGCAGTGGTGATTCCAGGTTCAAGCAATTCTCCTGCATCAGCCACCCGAGTAGCTGGGACAACAGTCACACACCACCGGTCACTGCTAACTTTTTGTATTTTTAGTAGAGACGGGGTTTCACCATGCTGCCCAGGCTGATCTCAAACTGATGACCTCAGGTGATCTGCCCGCCTTGGCCTCCCAAAGTGCTGGGATTACAGGCTTGAGCCACAGTGCTCGGCTCGGCCTCGGGTTTTGGTTTTTGTTTTGTTTTGTTAACAAAAGTGTGTATAATGCAAAAAGTCATTTATCTGAAGGCAGCAAGCCTCTGTATACTTTTTTCTATATATATATATATTGAGAGAGAGAGAGAGAGAGACATGTATATGTATACAAGATGTGAAAATAAATTGCCTGATTTTCTTACCCCTATCTTCCCTAATGTTCTCACTTTCTATATTTTTAAAAGTCTAAAATGATAACGTGGAGAAGTGCTGAAAGATAATTGTTTAAATTTGGCAAAATCAAAGAACTGTAATGGGATCGATTCTACTACCATTAGCTCACAGTGTCTTTTATTATATGGCATGATTGCTAAATGCATAAAAACCTTGATTTTTGATCTGTGCTTTTTAATTTATCACTTTAGTTTTCTTAGTTGAGTATAAATGAGTTTTATTTCCTTTTTAATTTCTTTTTTGACACATTATCTACAATTTAAGCATGTTGCTACCAGATGGAAATCATTTTTATAATATTTGGTTGCAATTCTTTCTTTTCTTTTTTTTGAGATATTTTCTCTTCTGTCGCCCAGGCTGGAGTGCAGTGGCGCCATCTGGTTCACTGCAAGCTCCGCCTCCCGGGTTCACGCCATTCTCCTGCCTCAGCCTCCTGAGTAGCTGGGACTACAGGCGCCGCCACCACGCCCAGCTAATTTTTTGCATTTTTTTTTTTTTGTTTTTTTGTTTTTGCTTTTTTTTTTTTTTTTTTTTAGTAGAGATGGGGTTTCACCATGTTAGCCAGGGTGGTCTCGATCTCCTGACCTCGTGATCCACCCACCTCAGCGTCCCAAAGTGCTGAGATTACAAGTGTGAGCCCCGGCACCTGGCCGTTGGTTGCAATTCTTACAGAAAAATTCAAATACTTAAAATAACTATTGGAAATGTAAATGTAGAAATCCAAACCCATGCACAATTATGTATAAAATATGATGCCTCTCCCAAAATACACACATATAAACACACACACACAAACATTCACCTCCAAGCCCCATTTCTCAAAGTTAATCCCTGTTAACAATCAGTATATTTTTCTATATTCTCTCTACAGATTTTAAAGATTTTTTTTCACTCTGTGATACATCTTAGCCATCTTTGAATATGTAGATATAGTTCGTTTTCTCATGGCTATGTAGCATTTAATTGTATGATAAACCTTACTTTATAAAACTGCTTCTGGTAAAAGATGAGTTCTTTTTTTTTTTATGGTGGGGGTAGCTATGACAAAACATTAAGTGAATATGCTTGTATATACTATCTTTCACACCTGTATGGGAAAAAATTAGGATAACATTTTAGAAGTACAATGGCTAGGTCAAACCTTCACAGTTTCTAAGTGACCCTGAAAATACTGTATTTACACTGTCATGATCTCAACATCAATAATGGAGGATATTACTCTCTCCATACTTTTGTGGACATTGAGTATTATCACTTACATAACATTTTGGGACTTTGATCAATCCGTTTATGACATTTGTATTTTTTACCTGAGAGAAAGATTTTAGTTTATTTTTCTTTCTCACAATAAAATAGAACTAAAGCAACCAAATTTGAGCTTCATTACTTAATGTTACATCTTAAGAATAATAGATAAGTATTAATAAAAAACTACCACTATCTAATTCAACCGCTCTGACTCTTAAAGAAATAAAATATGTATTTAGTTGATGGCAGAATGACTGCAAATGATATTCAAACACAATCATTTGACTAGGCATTATCAAAGGGATGTAACTTATTAATGAAATAACTGAAAAAAACCTACTTTTAGCAGCCAATTTTTGCAAGTAGGTTGGGTGTTATTATTAGATTTTGTATGTATATAATTAAATAAAGTAGGTGAGTAATTATGTGATATGTTAAAGATATTATTTCAGATATTATTGAGAACTAGAATTCTAAGTTTGGGAAAAAGAAGAAACAAATGCAAAATAGAAGTTTTTAAACAAAACTCCCATAGTCATGGTCTTTAATTCAAAGTATCGATATAAACTACTGATGTATATTGCCTTAACATTGTATTTCCTAGCTCCATCTATTGCAAAAGTCTGGAAACAGTGACCCACCTCATAACAATAAGGCCCAATATCACCCAGAGTTGATATCAAGACTAAGATTTATTTATACTAAAATGAACTAGGGATCCTTGAAAAAAAAAAAATGGCTGATTCCAGGTCTTAGTGAAGAAATGGTCAAGAAAATCCTAGAACATCTTTCAGGGCGGTTATCAAGAAAATAACGAAAGTCTAAAAATTATGCCAAAAGGGTTCAGCAGTCATCTTGAAGCAGCTCCCATAGCCTGTTATGGGAAATTTGAGTACAAATGGTTCAATACATTGTTTATATTCAAATATCTATAGTGATACTAACAAAACTAAGCCAACTGGTCACCTCTGGGTAACAGAGAACGGACTCACTCTTCCAAATATCTGGTGCATACAGGTGAAGACTCAAACATTTACCCAATCTATCCTGTGCACTGTGCCACTGAATAGCCAAATCAGTAAATAAGTGAGTTTCTTCTTTTGTAAATATTTCAGTCAATAAATGAAGAAGAAATAATATAATAAAAATAGTCCCACCATACAGCATTAATATATTTATTGGAAGATCATCACATTAAGTGTAGCTACTGCTAACCTCGCAAAATTAGGAACATGCAGATATCAAGGACCTCTTGTTGAAATGACACATTATCACCTATAAACAAATCTTACCAAAAGGTGGAAAAAGCAAATCTAAGTGTAATCACATCTTTAGGTAAGAGGACAGGGAAACGTGTTAAAATATACCACAGGGATACAATCAGTAATGTTCAGACTGGTGGAAAATAACTTCCCAACTTAATTGTATGAGGTTTAAAAACGGAGAGAGAGAGAGAGAGAGAGAAGATGAATCCATAGATTAAAAGAGATTTAAGAGAAAAGGAACCATCACAAAGCATTGACACTGTTTCAATCATATTCAAATATATATAATTAGGATATTCATGAGATCGTTGGAAATGTGAATATTGACTTGATATTTAGTAATTATTATAAATTTTAGGTAAATTAACTTCACTGTGATTGTGTGAGTAAAGAGTTCTTATCTTTTTGGGTAATGCAAACATTTTATGGATGGAATTAAACAATCCGGGATTTTCTTCAAATAATGTGGTTATGGAGAAGCGGTTGGTGGAACAGATAAAACAGAATTGACTATGAGTTGATAATTGTTGAACTGGATCAAAAGTACATGTGGGTTTATTATGCTATTCTGTCTTTTTTTTGTATATGTTCAGCATTTTTCATAATTACAGTTGAAAAAATAAATATACATGTTTTGGGGCCTTCAGAGTTATCACTAATAAAGTAAGCATGCTTATTTATTGCAAAACAGGAATAAGTAAATTATGTATCATTATCTACATAGAAAATTTAGATGTTAGATATTTTAAGATATATTGATATGAATTAAAATGTTGAAAATTTAAATAATTACTTATTTTGAATTCATGATTATGACTATCATTCTTAGTATCACCTAATACACATGAAATAACTAGAATGTTTTTATGCATTCAAATGTTTATAGTAAATTTTTAGCATTCCTCTTGTTCTTTCTGACTTTTTATTCTAAGATGTTTTAAGCTGTTTAAGCCATTCCTGATTATTTGCAGCCTTCAGCTGTGGTTGGTACACCTTAGCGTGCAATGAGACTTTGTAGCAACCTTGTAGACACGTTGGTACTACTCCTATTTCCTTCATCTCTCCTTGTCTTCTCTCTTACCAAAAATTTTCATCCATAAGCAAATAGTTTTTCAAGGCAGAACAAGCTATAACATGACATCTAAAAAATCCTACAATAATTCATAATTTCCACAGCTATTAATGGTACACGTGATGGTTACTCACTCCAGCCTGCAGTGCAGATAACGTGGTTTCAACACAATGCACAATCCCCAGCACACTTGTACCAATTGGACCCTTCCCTCTCTCAGTTAAAACACACTCTGGAATGCTTTTGAAAACATCTGCCGTCATGAAAGATCTGAAATGAATTCACAAAATGCTATACAGTATTATTAGTAACAAATTACTTGCTTGGCCCCTCACAACTGATGGCAATACACTGTTGTGTCAATAGTATGATTGAAAACCTATGTCTCAAAAGGTAATTTGGTTTAGAGATGGTTTAAAAAATAAAAATAAGTTCCTTAAGCCAAATTCTTTTTTTTTTTTTTTTTTTTTTGAGATGGAGTCTTGCTCTGTCGCCCAGGCTGGAGTGCAGTGGCCGGATCTCAGCTCACTGCAAGCTCCGCCTCCCGGGTTCACGCCATTCTCCTGCCTCAGCCTCCTGAGTAGCTGGGACTACAGGCGCCAGCCACCACGCCCAGCTAGTTTTTTTGTATTTTTTTAGTAGAGACGGGGTTTCACCGTGTTAGCCAGGATGGTCTCAATCTCCTGACCTCGTGATCCGTCCGTCTCGGCCTCCCAAAGTGCTGGGATTACAGGCTTGAGCCACCGTGCCCGGCCGCCAAATTCTTTTTTAAATTTAATTTTAATATTTTTATTTAAAAAAAATTATTTGTAAATTCAGGGGTACATGTGCAGACTTGTTACACAGGTAAATTGTGTGTCATTGTATAGGTAAATTGCATGTCACAGGGGAATGGTGTATAGATTATTTAATTTGTAAGCTCTGCTTCCCCTGTCAAAGGCTATATTTCTGAAGAGTAATGTAAAAAACTAAAGGGAACGATCTTCTGACAATATTTAGGAAAGGGTGAGAATTTGTAAATTGCTCTGTTCCAAAATCATTTCAAAGAGCCTCATGTGAATTCTTTGAGAAAAATTATTTGGGAGTGGGAAACAGGGAATGAAATACATTGTATTCATTCAAGGAGAGAAGAATAAAAGGAAATTTTAAAAGAGGCAAAGAAATATGGTGATAAAATTAAGGCCATTGTGTCAACAAAAATCCAAAATGTGCTTGAATGTTTACTGATCAAAATAAGATAATGTCTCTTTGGTTAAAAAAAATTAGAGAGTCTTTAATAAAATTTACTTCACAATAGCAAAGACTTGGAATCAACCCAAATGTCCATCTGTGACAGACTGGATTAAGAAAATGTGGCACATATACACCATGGAATACTATGCAGCCATAAAAAAGGATGAGTTTGCGTCCTTTGTAGGGACATGGATGCAGCTGGAAACCATCATTCTTAGCAAACTATCACAAGAAGAGAAAACCAAACACCGCATGTTCTCACTCATAGGTGGGAACTGAACAATGAGATCACTTGGACTCGGGAAGGGGAACATCACACACTGGGGCCTATCATGGGGAGGGGGGAGGAGGGAGGGATTGCATTGGGGAGTTATACATGATATAAACGTTATGCACATGTACCCTAGAACTTAAAGTATAATTTAAAAAAAAAAAGAGAAAAAAAAAACTCCTAAAAATAGTTAGAGATTGTTTTAGTCACTTTGCATTGCTTCCTGCTACTAAATCTAAGCACCACTGAGTTTTTCAAATCAGTTTGCCTTTAAGGTGTCTCCATGAACACTGATGCACACAGGCGCGGGTACCTAATAAAGCCCCGGGAAAGCAGGACTTTGTCATGGTGAACTGCTGACTAATCTGACAGTTGAAGAGTTTGATTTCATTAGTTCTTCATTAATAACTCGGGAGCAGTAGTGAGTGTGTGAAGGAGGCAGAATCAACTGGCAACTGTTTCTGGGAAGATGCCAGATAGTGCTGCTTCCCCATGTCTAATTTTAGATAATTTAATTTTGTATTATAAGGCTGCTTTACCAGGTAAAAATACATAATGAATTTTACAAAATATATACAAATTATGTCAGCGTATTTTTGGCACATCTATGTGTCTGCTGTACAACAGCATGTTAAACTAAATATGTTGGCCGGGCACGGTGGCTCATGCCTGTAATCTCAGCACTTTGGGAGGCCAAGGCAGCTGGATCATGAGATTAGGAGTTCAAGACTAGCCTGGCCAAGGTAGTGAAACCCCACCTCTACTAAAAATACAAAGATTAGCCAGGCATGGTGGCGCTTGCCTATAATCCCAGCTACTTGGGAGGCTGAGGCAGAGAATTGCTCGAATGTGGGAGGCAGAGGTTGCAGTGAGCCGAGATCGCGCCACTGCATTCCAGCCTGGGTGACAGAGCGAGACTCCATCTCAAAAAAGAAAAAAGAATTTAAAAAACCAACTAAATATGTCAAATATGGTAACTCAAGTTTTCATTGATAGCACACAGAATCAATTTAAGTACCAATTATCAAACCTCATCACTCCCCAAATAATAAAATAACTTGTTGGGTTAATTGAAGATTGTCTAAGTCATAGTTGATAAATAGAAAACAAATCACATTGCATAAAGGAGAAAACACTTTAACAAAAATTAGATATATTAAAATGATGTCTCAACAATTTGTTTAATAAAGTGTCCTAAACCTTTAGATACTGGTTCTAATCTTAATTTTCCCGTTTAAAATTAATTTGGAAAGTGACTTTTTGGACTAAGTGTGGATGTAATCTTAAAGCTTGAAACTTGCTCCCTGACTACAGGAAGTTGTCAATCTAATTTAAACTGGAAGATGTGCTTTTACAGCTGGGGCCATGTTGGGATCTTTAAGTTTGAACCTTCGGGAGAAAAACAATACATAAAACAGCAAGCACCTTTGTGAAGCTGCTTTGCAGCACAGACAGAAGTTAAAATGTTGTTTTCTTAAAACACTTCTAGAATTCACTGTAACTTTTCCCTTCACTCCAATAAACCTTGTTCATTTTATGAGTGATTAAATCAATAAACTTCACAAGAAGGAAATAAAAGTTCTCAGATTACCGACCTCATGCTGCGTGACTTTTTAAAATTTACTTTGCAAGTTGCCTTCTAAAATTAATTATCATTATAAAAATGTTCAATGACAGTGGAATGTTTGCAATTTTAAGATAGCCATATTAATACATCTTTTCAACCGAAAACACTAAAAGATTGTTTCACAACTTTTGTTTTTCTGGAATAGCTATCTAAAGAACATATTGATCATTGAATTTCAATAAAGAAGTGTATAGATTTACTTAGGACTTTAAAACTTTAGCCTTGTAAACTTCTGTTTGATATTTTTGTTTTTTTTAAATAGATTTCTATTGCTAAACGTGGAATTTTTAAAAAGTCTTCAAGAATCTTCGAACCATTTCTGTATGATGCATATATTTCCTTCCCTATGAATGTCATTCACAGAAAGCTAAAAAGTGGTAAAACATGCTACTATTGATCTCTATGGGTTAGCAGTGCAGTCTTCAGAGCTAACACACAGATAACATCTGAAGGTTTGTTTGGAGAAGAGCTGAACTCAGGTCACTTTCCAAACCAACAAACTGCTGCTCTCTATGACCCTGAAAGGTTAGAGTTTAGGAATTTCCTGGAGAGAATGTATTTTGTCTAGCATTTCTTTTAAAAGTATCAAGCAACTCAGTAAGCAATGGTAGGGTTATCTTAATAAAAGATGTAATGAGGGTCTGAATTTAACAAAATTCATTGAGGATTAGAGGTAAAGGAAAAAAAGACAGCAAATAAGAATCAGAAATAAAAGAAAAATGCTTAGTTTTAGATGAAACAAATGTCAAGCCAGTTATATGGTTCTGTTTGTTGAACTGCTTCTTATTCATTTGCAATAACTAGTTTTTTAATTGGAATAGAATGCCTTTGGGTAAATATTGGCTTAAGTGATACTCCTGCCATTAGATAACCTTTTTTTTTTTTTTTCTGAACCCAGTGTAACTCACCTGATAATATTTGTGCATATCATGCAACATGTAAGTAAGGCAAAGCTCAAGTTCAAAAAATCCATTACAATACCATAGCAATATCATAGAAAAATTCCACACTAGGTACGTTTTTTTTTTTTTTTTACTAATTTCTGTATGTTGAAACTGACCTTTTCATCTTATACTTTGATCAATAACTAAAATCTGCACATGTGTTATATTAAAAATAGTTTGATTACTAATCTTTATCTCAAATATAAGTACTTTGAAGAAACAATGGCTTCAAAATACATATCTAAATTAGTTCCATGTACTTGGTGAATATACATTAGCAAATATCCTGAACTGTTTACTGTTCTATTCTCACCACGTTCCAAAATTTGCAGGTTACAGGTCGAACTCATCATTCAACTGAACCATTTGCATAAGTAGGGCTTTGTCCCAAGTCATCCTCATATTGAAGTTACCTTAGAATCTATACTGTGAAATTTATGGTGATGCATACTACCAATTTTGGGGGTGGGTTATGTATATTTTTGGCAAGGAATACCATTATGTGCAGCTAAGCACTGAGTTGTATGATGAAGTTAAAATGCTTGGTGACACAGATGCTTTAAATGGGTGGTGTTCATCATAGTAACAAAGGTCAAGGAATGTCAAGTGGATTAAGTAGAATCATCTCCACTATGGTTTTTGAAAGAAGTTAGTTATATTTTCTTTTTCTTAATGCTACATGTACCAAAATGTATTTTTCTATATAATAGCTGATTTCTTTTAATTTATAAAAGCACTAGCCAAAAACTTAAAATATAAATTATAATGACATATTCTTTAAAAACAAAATTAAAACCCCAGTCCTAAATACAAGTGTTTTTGACAACTTATACAAGTCATGTTGTCTCGGTTTTATAGTACCTTATTTATGGACTGCCACACAAGGGAAAAGTTCTGGAAAAGTTCCTTTTTCCAGACTTAGTGACAAAGAAATAGGCCAGCACAAAGGAAAACATTTCCAGGGCCTATCTGGGGCAAATCCTGTCAGGCTCTGTTATTTGGACCAAAAGCTTTTTGTTCATGTATTCAGAAAAAGAATTATAGGTATAAAGTGAATGAATATTTTCTGACAAGCATTTCATTTATTTTAGGTGTTGTATAAAATATATCTGAGAGCAAATATCAATATTTAATATCATTGGGCTCTGATCAAGAACTGAGAGCACTTAGATTAAGTAAAAATAGAAGTACAATAAACAAACAGAAGTGCTTGTGACTAAATGACCATGTTGTTTCCATTAATGTTTTTAAGATCTGGGAGATCTTTTAAAATCAGAAACAGCACGGCATTCAGGAACTTGCAGAAACTTAAAATATATCTCCGATCATATTTTGAAGTAAGTTATGAAAATATGTTACTATATTATCAGTGGATAAAATATTGGTAGATATTATCTATTATTCTTGATAGATGTTATCTAAATCTTTATAGTAAGAGATGATTAAAACTCAGATTTGACTAACTTTATAATCATATGTCAATATAGCCACAAATCTTAATGACTAACTAGAGGTGACAAGAAAATAGTTCTAAGCTGGAATTTTGAAACAATCATGTTTAGAAATTTCTAAATTCTAGGTTTTTGTCTGTTATTATCACACTTCTATTTTACATGTATGTAGAATTTCTGTGTAAGTGTGCTAAGAAGCAAATTAACTTTCTGATGAAAAAATTGTTTAAAAAACTAGTCTACAAACCTATCACAATAAAACCATCAACATCGACAACTCTTTCACAGTACACCCCCCCACACACACACACACAATCTTTGTCCATTTCATCTATCATAATCTGTGCCCCTCCTTTATCTTGCCACGAGTTGTCAGACAATTCAGGATCTGATTTATTTCTGGTAATGTAATTTAGATGGAAAAGACACAAGAGACATTGGCCATGTGTGGCTGCCTTATCATTTTGTTTATTTCAATGAAACCTAGTCATGCTTTTGTTTAAATATATATACTTCCTTTATTACACATTTGGAATCATTTTTTTCTATATTTTACTGAACATTTACTAAAACAAATTCCAATTAAAATTATGATTGAACCAGGTAAAAGGAGTTCATGAATATGCTGTAGAATCAATAGCCTTGAGGAAGGAAACATAAAATCCTAACATTTAAATTCCAAGTGCTTGCAAAATCCTGAAGATTTTGCCTCCAGCCCAGAGTACTCTACAATAAGGAAATGATGGAAAATAAACTTTAAAAATGTGTTGCCTAAACTTCAAAAATTAATTACGTGACACTTTTGTATAATCCTGGATTTCTTCTTTATCTAACATTACTAGAAAATTATTTTTCTTCCAAAACTATATGTTTTAAGAATAAAATCTTAACTTCATATATAAACCTTGTCATAAGATAAACTTTTTAATCACTCATTTATGGATAGGAAAATGACGATGTTATTTTTTAAAAATTATAAGCCTTTGATTTTAATGCTGCATAGATTGTGAAATCTATGGGCAAAGACTGAATAAAAACACAAAAATTGTTCAAATACGTTGATTTATTGGTGACTCAGGATAGTAGTGATTTTCTTATTTTAATTTCTATTGGCATTATTATTATCAAGTCATAATATTATAGTATTATGCAATTCTATAATATGATTACTATTTTAATAGTTTAAAAATCTTAAATTTAGTTTTGTTTTTTAAAGTACTTCCACCATAAATCATGAAGAAGTATCACCCTGCATAATTTGAATCTGCCTATGAACAAAAAAGAGAGTAGATGAAATACATTTTGGAATAATTCAATGAAAATTTTACTTATTGCTATGACAACGATAGGCTTTATTGTATGAGCTCATCACATATTTACAGTAGGTATAGACGTAGACACACGAGCCTACTTCACCTCCGCCACTATATTTATTGCAATTCCCACTGGTGTTAAGGTCTTTAGCTGACTCGCCACACTTCACGGAGGCAATATCAAATGATCCCCTGCAATACTTTGAGCCTTAGGTTCTATTTTTCTCTTCACCATGGGGGGCCTAACCGGTATTGTGTTAGCAAATTCATCACTGGATATTGTATTACACGACACACAGTATGTTGTAGCCCACTTCCACTGTATCCTGTCAATAGGGGCTGTATTCGCCATCATAGGAGGTTTTATTCATTGATTTCCCTTATTTTCAGGCTATACACTAGACCAAACTTATGCCAAAGCCCACTTCGCCATTATATTTGTAGGTGTAAATTTAACTTTCTTCCCATAGCATTTTCTCGGCTTACCCGGAATAGCCCGATGCTATTCTGACTACCCTGATGCCTACACCACATTAACTGTTTTGTCATCTATAGGTTCCTTCATCTCCCTAGTAGCGGTAATATTAATAATCTATATAACCTGAGAAGCCTTTGCCTCAGCGTAAAGTCTTGTTAATCGAACAGCCTTCTACTAGCCTAGAGTGGTTGCATGGCTGCCCTCCGCGCTACCACACATTTGAAGAACCAACCTATATTAAAACTAGACGAAAAAGGAAGGAATCGAACCTCCTAAAACTGGTTTCAAGCCAACCCTATAACCTCTATAACTTTTTCAATGGATATTAGAAAAATTATTTCATAGCTTTGTCAAAGCTAAATTATAGGTTAAACCCTGTATATCTTGTATGGCTCACCCAGTTCAACTAGGTCTACACGATGCCACATCCCCTATTATAGACGAACTAATCGCTTTTCATGATCACGCTTTTATAATCGTATCCTTAATCAGCTTTCTAGTCTTATACGTCCTATCCTCAACCGTCACAACAAAACTAACCAACACCAGTATTACAGATGCCCAAGAAATAGAAACCATTTGAACTATCTTACCCGTGATCGCTTTAGTCTTAATTGCTCTCCCATCCCTGCGCATCCTGTATCTAACAGACGAGATCAACAACCCCTCTTTTACTGTTAAATCAATTGGACACCAATGATACTGAACCTACGAGTACACAGATTATGGGGGTTAATCTTTAACTCTTATATACTCCCCCCATTATTCTTAAATCCAGGAGACCTTCGACTTCTAGAAGTTGACTACCGAGTAGTTCTTCCAATTGAAGCCCCCGTCCGTGTAATGATTACATCCCAGGACGTCTTGCACTCATGAACCATTCCCATACTAGGCCTAAAGATAGATGCAGTTCCTGGGCACTTAAATCAAACTACATTCACCGCTAGACGACCAGGCGTCTATTACGGACAGTGTTCAGAAATTTGCGGCGCCAACCACAGCTTTACACCTATCGTCGTAGAATTAATCCCACTAAAAATTTTTGAAATAGGACCCGTATTTACCCTATAGACACACCAGTTCCCACTTCACACTTCTAATATATCTCTACCCCAGAACTTTTTACAAAATATTCTTACAGACTCACTGTACAGCTACCCTAGCATTAACCTTTTAAGTTAAAATTGAGAGAAACATTTCTCTCTACAGTGAAATGCCCCAACTAATACATCCACATGATCCACCATCATCACAACCATGCTTCCCACACTGTATCTTATTATACAATTAAAATTATTAAACACAAATTACTACCTATCCCCCTCACAAAAAAACCCTAATACACAAATCCACAATAATCCCTGACAATTAAAATGAACGAAAATCTATTTACCCCATTCACAGCTCCAACAATCCTAAGCCAGCCTGCTGCAGTACCCGTCAGTCTATTTCCTGCATTACTACTTCCAACCTCCAAACACCTTATTAACAATCGACTAATTACTATTCAACAAAACCTAATTCAACTCATTCTAAACAAATAATAATAATTCACCACACCAAAGGACAAACCTGATCTCTAATACTGATATCCCTAATTATCTTTATCACCATAACCAACCTTCTTGGACTTCTACCCCACTCATTTACACCTACCACCCAACTATCCATAAACCTAGCCATAGCAATCCCCCTGTGGGCAGGTATAGTAATTATAGGTTTTTGCTTTCAAAGTAAAAGCTCTTTAGCTCACTTTCTGCCACAAGGTACACCCACACCTCTTATTCCCATACTAGTAACCATTGAAACCATTAGCTTATTTATTCAACCAGTAGCCCTAGCCATACACTTAACTGCTAATATCACAGCAGGTCATTTACTAATGCACCTCATTGGAAATGCCGCACTAGCATTATCAACCATTAGCTTCCCTGCTACCTTGCTAATCTTCGTACTCCTAGTACTATTAACTATTCTAGAAATCGCAGTTGCTCTGATCCAAGCCTATGTTTTCACACTCTTGGTCAGCCTTTATCTACACGACAATACTTAATGACTCGCCAATCTCATGCCTACCACATCGTTAAATCCAGTTCCTGACTGCTAGCAGGAGCCCTTTCAGCCCTCCTAATAACATCTGGCTTAATTATATGATTCCACTTTTACTCCACTACCCTATTAACACTAGGCCTACTAACCAACGTATTAACCTTATACCAATGGTGACGTGATATTGTCCAAGAAAGTACCTATCAAGGTCATCATACAACATCTGTTCAAAAAAGCCTTCGTTATGGAATAGTATTATTTATCATCTCAGAAGTTTTCTTCTTCACCGGTTTCTTCTGAGCATTCTACCACTCAAGCTTCGCCCCTACCCCATACCTAGAAGGACACTGACCACCAACAGGCATTACTCCCCTAAATCCACTAGAAATACCTATTTTAAACACCTCTGTATTACTTGCATCAGAAGTTACAATCACTGAGTCCATCATAGCCTAATAGAAAACAATCGAAAACAAATAATCCAAGCTCTACTCATCACAATCCTACTAGGCATCTACTTCACCCTACTACAAACCTCAGAGTACTTTGAAGCACCCTTTACTATCTCCGATGGTATCTACGGTTCAGCATTCTTTGTTACCACAGGCTTCCACGGACTTCACGTCATAATTGGGTCTACATTGCTTATTATCTGTCTTATTCGCCAATTATTATATCATTTCACATCAAATCACCATTTTGGCTTTGAAGCTGCCGCTTGATACTGACATTTTGTAGATACTGTCTGATTGTTCCTCTATATTTCTATCTACTGATGAGGATCCTATTCTTTTAGTATAATTAGTACAGTTGACTTCCAATCAACTAGTTTCGAGAGCATTCGAAAAAGAGTAATTAACCTGGTATTAATCTTAACAATTAACACTCTCCTAACGTTATTACTGAAAATCATCATATTTTGACTGCTCCAACTCAATTCTTATACAGAAAAAACTAATCCTTATGAATGCAGTTTTGACCCACTGAACTCTGCTCATATTCCTTTCTCCATAAAATTTTTCCTAGTAGTCATCACCTTTCTATTATTTGATTTAGAAATTGCCTTACTACTTCCCCTACCATGAGCCCTCCAAATGACAAACCTTCCCATAATGATTAAACCGTCTATCATATTAATTATTATTCTAATCCTTAGTCTGGCCTATGAATGAACTCAAAAAGGATTAGACTGAGCTGAATTGGTAAGTAGTTTAAACAAAACAAATGATTTCGACTCATTAGATTATGGTAACCATACTAGCCAAATGCCCTTCATCTACATAAACATTGCATTAGCATTTATCATTTCACTCCTAGGCATATTAACCTTTCGTTCACACCTAATATCCTCCCTACTGTGCCTAAAAGGAATAATACTGTCACTCTTTATTATAAGCACTCTCACAGCTTCAAACATGCATTTCTCCTTAGCTAACGTTATACCTATTGCCCTATTAGTCTTTGCTGCTTATGAGGCAGCAGTAGGCCTTGCCTTATTAATCTCGATCTCCAATACATATAGCCTAGATTATATCCAGAACCTAAGCTTACTTCAATGTTAAAAATAGTTATCCCTACAATTATACTGCTACCGACAACATGATTTTCCAAAAACAACATAATCTGAATTAATCTAACCATACGTAGCCTAATTATTAGCCTTATTCCCCTAATATTCTTTAATCAAACTAACAACAATCTCCTCATCTACTCAACCTACCTATCTTTCGACCCACTAACAACACCTCTCCTAATACTAACTGCCTGACTCCTGCTTCTCATAATTATAGCAAGCCAGTATCATTTACACAATGAATCACCCCCACGAAAAAACTTCTACCTCTCTATAATGGTTTTCCTACAAATTTCCCTAATTATAACATTTATAGCCACAGAAGTAATCATATTCTATATTTTATTTGAAACCACCCTCATCCCTACCCTAATTATCATCACCCGATGAGGCAACCAAGCAGAACACCTCAACGCAAGCACATACTTTTTATTCTATATACTAGCTGGCTCTCTCCCCCTACTTAGCAAACTAATCTATACCTAGAGTAGCCTAGGCTCACTAAACGTTACATTACTAACGCTAATAGCTCAAAAACTAACAACTACTTGATCCCACAACCCTACCTGACTAGCATGCATATTAGCCTTTATAGTAAAAATGCCCCTATAGGGCCTACACTTACGGCTTCCTAAAGCCCATGTTGAAGCCCTCATTGCTGGGTCAATAGTTCTTGCCGCAGTACTCCTAAAACTAGGCGGCTATGGCATAATACGACTCACCTCTATTCTTAACCCTTTAACAGAATATATAGCCTACCCATTCCTCATGCTATCTCTATGAGGTGTAATCATAACAAGCTCAACCTGCCTTTGACAAACAGACCTGAAATCACTCATCGCTTATTCCTCCGTAAGTCATATAGCCCTGGTCATTATAGCCTCCCTCATTCAAGCCCCCTGAAGCTTCACTGGCACAATTATCCTTATAATGGCCCATGGACTCACTTCATCCATACTATTCTCCCTAGCAAACTCAAACTATGAATGAACTCATAGCCGCATTATAATACTTTCTCGAGGACTCCAAACCCTACTTCCATTAATAGCCTTCTGATGGTTTGCAGCAAATCTTACTAATCTTGCCTTACCCCCTACCATCAACCTAACAGGAGAACTCCTTGTAATAATAACTTCATTTTCTTGATCATGTATTACCATTGTACTTACAGGACTTAATATACTGATTACAGCCCTCTACTCCCTCCATGTATTTACCACAACACAACGAGGAGTACTTACACATCATATGATTAACATAAAACCCTCCTTTACACGAGAAAACACATTAATATTTATACACCTTTCCCCTATTCTCCTCCTATCCCTTAACCCTTGTATTATTCTAGGTTTTACCTCTTGCAAATATAGTTTAACTAAAACATTAGATTATGGATCTAACCATAGAAGCCTACTACTTCTTATTTACTGAGAAAGCACTCAAGAACTGCTAATCCATGCCTCCATTTTTAACAAAACGGCTTTCTCAGCTTTTAAAGGATGACAGTCATCCATTGGTCTTAGGAACCAAAAACATTGGTGCAACTCCAAATAAAAGTAATAACCATGTACACCTCCATTACCATAATAACCCTGACCTCTGTAATCCTCCCAATTACTATTACCTTTATTAATCCCAACAAAAAACGCTTATACCTAGACTATGTAAAAATAATTATAGTATATACTTTTACTACTAGCCTCCTTCCCACAGCCCTATATATTTTCCTGGATCAAGAAACAATTATTTCAAACTGACATTGAATAACAATCCAAACATTAGAATTAACACTAAGCTTCAAATTAGACTATTTTTCCGTAATATTTATCCCAATCACACTATTCATTACTTGATCTATTAGAGAATTCTCATTATGATATATGAGCTCAGACCCAAATATTAACCAATTCGTTAAATATCTTATCTTTCTCACCACTATATTGACTCTAGTCACTGCCAACAACCTCTGTCAACTTTTTATTAGATGGAAGGGTGTGGGAATTATATCCTTTCTACTAATTAGCTGATGACACGCTCGAAGAGAAGCCAACACAGCAGCCATCCAAGCAATCCTATATAACCGCACTGGCAACATTGGCTTTATCCTAAGCACAACATGATTTCTGCTACATTATAACTCATGGGACTTTCAACAAATATTTATCCTACACTCCAACTCAAGTCTTCTTCCACTGATAGGCCTTCTCCTAGCAGCAACAGGAAAATCAGCTCAACTTGGCCTCCACCCCTGACTACCCTCCGCCATAGAAGGCCCAACCCCAGTATCAGCTTTACTCCATTCCAGCACCATAGTCGTTGCTGGAGTGTTTCTACTCATCCGCTTCCACCCTTTGATAGAAAATAGCACATTAATTCAAAACCTCACACTATGCCTAGGGCCTATTACCACCGTACTCACAGCAATCTGTGCCCTAACACAAAATAATATCAAAAAAATCGTAGCCTTCTCTAACTCAAGCCAACTAGGCCTAATAATAGTCACTATTGGCATCAACCAACCATACTTAGCATTCCTACACAGCTGCCTTCTTCAAAGCCATACTCTTTATTTACTCCGAATCTATCATCCACAACCTAAACAATGAGCAAGACATCCGAAAAATAGGAGGGTTATTTAAAACAATACCCCTCACTTCAACTTCCCTAACCATCGGTAACCTAGCACTCACAGGCATGCCTTTTCTCACAGACTTCTACTCCAAAGACCTTATCATCGAAACCGCAAACACGTCGTATACCAACGCCTGAGCCCTATCTATAACTCTCATTACCATTTCCCCAACAAGCGCCTACAGTACTCGAACTATTCTCCTCTCCCTAACAGGACAACCTCGCTTCCCAATCTCAATCAACATTAACGAGAATAACCCCACCCTGTTAAATCCAATCAAACTCCTCACAATTGGCAGTCTACTCGCAGGATTTCTTATCACCAATAACATTTCTCCCACCTCACTCCCCCAATCAACAATACCCCACCACCTAAAACTCTCAGCCCTATACGTAACCACCCTGGGCTTTCTAGTAGTTCTAGATCTTACACTTATAACCAATAAACTTAAAATACACACACCATCATACATATTTAAATTCTCCAATATACTGGGATATTTTCCCACTACAATTCATCGCATAATCCCCTACCAAAACCTACTTATAAGCCAAAACCTAACCTCCCTTTTACTAGACTCAATCTGACTGGAAAAATCTATGCCTAAAACAATTTCACACACCCATACTATTACCTCCATCATTACAACCACTCAAAAAGGTATAATCAAGCTTTACTTTCTCTCTTTCCTTATCCCTTTTATCCTAACCCTGTTCCCAATAACATAACCTAATACCTTGAGTAATCTCAATCACAATATATACACCAACAAATAACGTTCAACCAGTAACCACCACTAATCGGCGCCCATAATCATACAAAGCACCTGCACCAATAGAATCCCCTCGAATTTACCCTGGTCCCTCTCCCTCAAAATCACCCAACTCCCTATATTATTAAAATTAACTACCACCACTAACCCATCGAAATCTAAGACTCGTAAAACCAACCCCACCTCCATCACTAATCCTACCAGAAGACTCCCCAAAACCTCAAACCCTGAACCCCGTGTTTCAGGATACTCTTCAATAGCCATCGCTGTAGTATAACCAAAAACAACTCTCATACCTCCCAGATAAATTAAAAATATCATTAAACCCATATAAGTTCTCCCATAATTTAAAATAATCACACAACCAATTACACCACTAACAATTAATACTAAACCCCCATAAATAGGAGAAGGCTTAGAAAAAAATCCCACAAATCCTATAACCAATAATATACTTAATAAAAATAAAATATATGTCATTGTTTTCACATGGACTCTAACCATGACCAATGATATGAAAAGCCATGGTTGTATTTCATCTACAAAAACATCAATGACCCCGATACGCAAATCCAACCCGATATATTTCTGTTGAGCACCACTTTTACAGTAAAATATCTGAATAACAAATGTATCTTTCCACCGTTTGATTTTTGAAAAAGCTATGGGGAAAGTCAGAGAGAGAAACGATAACTGATCATTTATTGTACCTCTAGTCTTTTTGTCTTTATTTTTCAGTTAATTCTACAAGGACTTCATCATTTCTGTGTTTCAGGGGAACAAAAAGTAGTATGTATTGATGCAGACAACGAAAAGGTTAAATTTATTTCTCTCGTGTCTGTGTTTATTTCTTTGGGGGAGATACTGAGGTACGTGGGTGCTTGGGAAGGCTATATTCTTAACAGACACTTTTGCACTCTCTAAAATATTCTCATTTTATCTATCTTTTGGTATTTTAAAACATCACATAGTTGAAAGACAAAACATGAAGTCTTAAAGTGTTAAATTACTTGAGTGTTAAAATTTCCTCTGGTTAGATATTAGCTTTCAGATAAGATATAGATGGTATCATTTCCCTGTGTGGGGGGAACAAATATATAGTTCCAACTTGTGATTTTAGAAATATGTCTATCCTCTCCTGACCAACGTCATAGCACTAGGCACAAGGTCCTTTCTTGATCCAAATCGCTAGCAGAGTGACTGTATGGATTGAAGTTATAGAGTCTTGTTTGGACTCAGAAAGAAAAGAGATTAGATGGTGAAGTGAGAGAATCAATGTTAGGCAACAAGAAGTTGGGATGAGAGGAGCTGGTATAAGGGCAGTAAGGCAAAGCACGGAACAGGTGCCTGAGAAGACAAACAGTAATGAACTCTCTGCATGAGAAAGAACAGGATTGGACTGGAGTTTCAGTGCAAGTATTTATGGAAAGGAGCATAAGTCCCCAGGAAGGGTATGGAGAGATTGTAGGGACAGAGCAGGGGACAGGACAAGCCCCTTACACCTACCAGTTTTCTCACTAACAACTGGAACGCCTCTTGGGAGTGTAAATAGGCAGCATTTTTTAAAACTTAAATTATCATTCCCCTCAGCTTATTTCCCCAGTCAACTTTTTCCTTTAACCCAATTTTCTAACCTTTCTAATTTTAATTTTGTTGTATAATTTTTCATATGCTGTCTCAAGTTGCCTTTTTAAAGAGGTGGTAGATACAAAGATGAATGGGAGATAGATATAGAGAGCAGGTTGATGTCCATATACATTATCAGATAGACTATGTAGAATAAAGTGTATTTAAAGACTGAAGAGTCAGATCCACAAGGACAGAGCAGGGAACAGGGAACTTATGGTGACAGAAAGCCATGCTTCCTCCGACCCTTCTCTCTTTCTCTTCCTCTGTGCCATCGCCAAATCCAATATTGCACAGCACAATATAGAAGTCTGGAGGTGAAGAAACATGAACACACAAATACTGAGAGAGGCCAGTAGAGAAATATTTAATAACAGTAGTAAAAGTTGAGTGAAACCTGCTCATATATGTCAAAAGTCATATGCATGTTAGTGTGTATATGTGTTTGTGCACAAACTTGTGTTGATTATATATACATATATATGATATATAATATATACTAATTGTATATTATGTATAACACATACATACATACATAAAATCTATAACACATGCATACATACATACATACAATTTATAGAGAAAGAAAAAGAGGTTCGTAGTGCTGAGGGGGAAAGTGCAGCTCAAAAACTGCTTTTTGGCCATCTTTTATAACCTAATTATGATTAGTTGGCATGTATGATATAAACAATTTTGTTCTCTCCCCAAAGCATTTGAATCTGAAATTAATTCTGTGCCTTGTGGCTACAAATTAGACACATTCAATAACCCTCTCTTTCACTCTGAAGCTCAAATTTCAGTTTGGGTAGTTTTAACAGAGGAAAATTAAAACTTTATGAAACATGTCCAAAAAAGAATTATTGATAGTAAATATTATATCTTAGCATTATTCTGGGATTTGGTACATTATAGACAAACAAGTCTGCCAGATTTCCATAGGAAATGATTTAGAAATGCAAGTTTTAGAAATACAGCCTGTATTTAATGCCGTAAATGTTCAAATACAAATTATCATCAAATATCACAATGAAAACGGTTAAAATTTAATAATTTATCTTAAAAAGAAACATTATTTTATAAATCAAGATTGAGATAATTGATCTTAGAGACTATTTTATTTGAATCTGTTTGAGAAATCATGCCACAGAAAAGGGTTTGAGAACTCAGCCTAGTCAACACCAATTCTCAAAATTTTAAAATCGTTGACAATAAAACTACAGTTTTTCCTAATATTATTTATTTTTATAACATTTTCCCAGAATTCTCTAATATTTTCAGATCAATTTCATGATGCTACCAATTAGAGAAATTATTAGTTTGATAATTCAGTAAGAGTCTCCTAAAAATTTTTAGTTTGTGTTGAAAAGTACAAAAATACAAAAGAAGTTGAGGACAGCCTCATTAGTCCGTTTTCATACTCTATAAAGAACTGCCCAAGACTGGGTAATTTATAAAGGAAAGAGGTTTAATTGACTCACTGTTCAGCATGGGTGGGATGGCCTCAGGAAACTTACAATCATAGCCAAAGGCAACGGGGAAGTAAGGCTCCTTCTTCACAAGAGAGTGGAAGGAGAAATGCCAAGCAAAGAGGGGAAGAGCCCCTTATAAAACCATCAGCTGTTGTGAGAGTTAACTCACTATCAGGAGAACAGCATGGGGGAAACCACCCCCATGATTCAATTACCTCTACCTGGTCCCATCCTTAACATGTGGGGATTATGAGGATTACGGGGATTACAATTTAAGATGAGATTTGGGTGGGGACACAAAGCCTAACCATATTACAGCCTCTGCCCTGTTTATTGTTAGTAACAATTATGATGTTTTGAGTACATAAATTTAGTATAGTTTGTAATTAAAATGATTTGCTAAATAACACCTGTTGCTCAGCTTCTCCTTGCCAATCATTCTGTGTTTAAATATTTAGTTCACACAAGAAACATTATCAGAATATCTTCAAATATAGGAAAAATGGAACTCAGGGTGCTAATTTCCATAGGATCACATACAGAGTAAGAGGAAGAGCTTCAAGTCCAGTATCTTACTAAGTTATATTGCATGCAAGAGTAGAAAAGAGGATAAACTTATGAGGCTTGGAGTAAGAAAATCAAATCTGTCCCACTGAGTTATATGAGTCAGAACTCATTCTTTAAACCATTTCTTTAAGGTTAATATCTTTGGAAATAGCAAACGAAGAAGGAAGGAAGGAAGGAAGGAAGGAAGGAAGGAAAGAAAGAAAGAAGAAAGAAAGAAAGAAGGGAGGGAGGGAGGGAGGAGGGAGGGAAGGAAGGAAGAAAGGAAAGAAAGAAAGAAAGAAAAGAAAGAAAGAGAAAGAAAGAAAGAGAGAAAAAGAAAGAAAGGAAGGAAGGAAAGAAAAGAAAGAAAGAAGGAAAGAGAGAGAGAAAGAGAGAGAAAGAAAGGGAAAGAAGGAAAGGAAGGAAGGAAGAAAGATAAGGAAAGGAAAGGAGAGAGAGAGACAAAGAAAGGAAAGAAAAAAGAGAGAAAGAAAAAAGAAAGAAAGAGAAAGAAAGAAAGAAATGAAGGAAGGAAGAAAGAAAAGAAAGAAAGAAAGAAAGAGAAAGAAAGAAAGAAAAAATGTATGTCGCACAGAAATATAAAATAATCTGCTTGTTCTTTCACACAGGATAAATGGTAATGTTGACAAACGTATTCTAAGACATAGGGTAGAATCTTTGCTGAAAATTGTCTTGGCAAGAGCAAGTGTAGATATCCAGGATGAACTGGGTACAAGGAGAGCCAACAGTTACTGTGGCAAAACGTTCCAACATGATGATTTTGCAGGGAGCCTCACTGTACCTTAACTTTTCCTAACTTAAAAAACCCGCTCTGCACATATTGGTTTTTCATTGAATTTATTTATAAATTTATAAACTCTATAGTTAATGGAGTAAATATAAATAATTAGTTAGTAGCATAAGCCCAAATCATTTCAAACTTTGTACAAACTCACTGATTTATTTAAAATACAAATTTTGTATTATAAGTATTTTTTTAAAAAGTAAAACAAATATAATATGAAGAAAAACCATACTCAACCAACAAATAAGCTAAATGTTTTCTCTGAAATAGTAAAAATTAATTCATGTGGGATAATTCATGTTTTCTTAATAAAACTGAGGAATCACTTAGCAAATGCAGGATTTTAAAGGCCAGTCACAGAGTTCAGACATTTCCTCACCTGACAGCTCTTTTTGGTTGCACCCCGATTGTTTTTGCAGTTTAGCTCTATTCTCTGAGTCTGTCAGTCAAAGCGAATATAAAAGATGTTCTGGTTTGTTTTACATGTAAACAGAGAAAAGCCAGGGGACTCACTGGATCCTATTCCATTCATCATTTATCAAATAAGGGGTCTGTCTACGCAAAGCAAGAATTTGGGGTAATCATAGTAAAACTAATCTGTTTTCACAAATTGCGGAAATTATCCTTTCTCTTAGAGCAAAGATCCAAAACGTTCTTACTTCAGGGAATTGAACTAAATGAAATAATTTGTTTTCATTAAGGCATTTTTCATCATGGATACTACTGAGACATGAAAGCAGAAATCTTAATACCCTCTTGCACACAAAGGTCCTGAAGCACGTGGAGTTAAACTTTCTAAAAGTCTTTGTTAGATAGACTTCACAAATGAGAATTACAATTAGTGGGATCAGAAAGCAAGAAATAGAAACTATTGGTCTTACAAAATTGAAACATCTTAAGCCTCAAGTAAGTAGATTTGAAATAGGAGGCTCCTGTCATCGACAGCGTCCTCACTTAAGTAACTCCAAAATGTTTATGTCCTGGAACCCATTATCTCTGTGGGCTTCTATAGTAGTAATGGGCTTATAATAAGGGCTTTTGACAGTTAACCTGGGGTGGATCTTGAGTGTTTATTGGTGTAAACTAAATTAAAGAGATATAAATCTCAACAATTTAACATAAAATGTAAGGAAATAAATCTGCCTTTTTAATACCATTTGTGATTTTTATCTGATTACCTGTTTAATATCAATCTCCTCCATTATTTTAATATCCAATTAGTTTTCTTTATATCCAAGTTTTCAGCACAGATTCTATAATGTAGAAGGTACAAAAATACATTTTTGGAAAATGGAAAATGAGTACAACTCGATCTTTTCTTTTTGTACTCAATTCTCCCTGAGTTTTATCTTGAGACCATGCCTAAACATTGTGGCATCACATAATAATGGTAAAAGCTTTGACTGGGGACCTGTGAGTCAGATATTGAGTAGGGATCTCCATTCACCATCTTACTTAGTCTTCCAATAGCCCTATTAGAACATTATTATCATTACCAAATAAATGAATCAATTTAAGAATCCAAAGTGTGGAGAAGCCAAAGGACTTCTCCAGCTCATGCATGAGAGTGTAGTGTAGCCCACACTCAAAGCTAGATCAGGGTTTTATTGAATCTCACTCTTGCTTTCCTAGTGAGCAGCCTTTCTACCATCATAAGAAAACTTATGTTTGATGTGTGAGGACCAATTTTGCCACCAGTCATACAAGAGTATCCAGACTAGGCAAACCGGACATTCAGTCTTAGAATTCATTGACTTCACACACAAATTAATTAAATTATTTCATTATAAAATAGTGTTCATTTGCTTTAAATGTTATAAATTATCATAAATTATGATAGTTTAAAGGAGACTTTGGTATCTGGAACACATAGCCTAAAATTATAAATTCCTACTAAAGGTAGGAATTTGAGTTGTCTTATTATGATCTGTACCTGGAATAATCTGTAAATATAACAGTATTTTTATGGTTGTTGTTAAAATATTGTAATTAAATAATAATGATTATAAAAAAGTCATAATTATTTTTATTTTATAGGAGACCATGTATTATAAACTAGAGCAAACACACACAATTACAAATTTCATTTTAGCTAAAGTATACGTAAGTGTATTAAAGTATGTATAAATGTATAGCTATTTTCATGAAACAATAGTTTCTGCTTCTAGTTAAGATGTGTTCAAAGAATGACTACGAAATAGGAATTGGAGAGCAAATTTGTTTATTCAGATACTAATTACATAGACCCTAGGTGGTAGGGAACGTCAGATTGATTTCCACATCATGTAACTAATCACCTCTAAATAACTAATACACAGCTAAAAAAACTAAGCCTCCTACCTCAAATCCCTGTTATATCCTAAACATCAGGCTTCACTTAGCAAATTGTGGGCATATTGGCTTAAATACCATGGTGTGGTTAAGGTTTATAAGCAACTCTGTCTCCGCAACATTGGAGAGGCAGCTCTGAGCACTGCGGAGGGTGATGCTGCAGTGGCCGGCCCGTCCTGTGATGTCCTGGCCTGGTCCCAAGACACAGAAGCAGGTCTGAACATCATCAGAACCGCTCCTCCTGACGACGATGGAAGGGAAGTAATTTCCCCTGAGTGGAAATAACAGTAACTGCTGTTGTATTTGCTCAAAGTTCTGCTGGTGAAATTGCTATCTTGGTCTCTTCCAGGTCAGAAGACTGTTAACTGTCTCTGAATTACGAAATTCTTTTTTAAAACATCCATTCCATTCTTCAAATGTAGACATATTTTAGTTTTTGCTAAACATTATAAATCCATTTATAGCAACTGTGGTATTGTGGTTTTGAGGAGAGAGATACTCAACCTGGAAGAACAGTTATTCCAAGTGCATGACTGACTTGTTAACAGACTTAGCATCCCAGTGTCATAAATCTACATGATTTCACGTAAGGTTAAGCCTTTCCTAAATGCTCTTTTAATGGCTCAGCACAGAAAACATTGACCTAAAGAATCAGCGCTTATGCACTTCTTTCATTATGGGTGTTTAGGGTGACTTTTTAAATGGGGGTAAAATATATTTATGTAATATTACTGAGCAAATAAACTCATTTCCTGGGAATGTGTGCATCTTGCAAGTTCCTGCCACTGAGTCCACAAAGGGCACACCTCATAACGAATTAATCTACATTAAAGAAAGGATAAAGATGGGGAAAAATTTGTTCTCCATTTACATACATTCTTAATAGAATCTACAGCTGCCTCTTGAAAAACACATTTAAATACCAAAGGAGTATCCAACGAAACATCCAGAGGAACATGAAACCTATGTTAGGAAGCAAAATGTAGCTGCGCATGCTAGGGATAAGTGCCTAAATGTAGGGCTATGTGCAGACAGAAGAAAAACAACAATATATTATTGCTCTATCAGCCCAAACAGAATATGCTCTACCTTATTTTCATGTTGATTTTGGCATGAACCACAGTACTCCCAAGTCATTTTGAAAGAGTAGTTGGAGAATTTGTGTTGACATTAGACCAGATAAAAAGTAAGGATAAAAAGCAGTAGCTAGAACTATGTTTACTCTTGGCTATCGAAGCTTTGCTAATCTCAGACAGCAATGGGCAATTAGCCTCGGAAACACATACTCTCTCTTAGTAAGTGGCAGAAGCTGGACACATCGAGGGAAAGCAATAGGACACGTGAGGTGTTAACACAACTCCACACCACGATGTTTAAAGGAAGAGCGCAAATAAGTCCCGTTGGGAAGTTCCTTCTTCAGCTTCTGGGACACCTGCAGTGTAGAATCTGCCCAGCCGTTGGAACCAGCTTTGGGAAGTAAAACACTTTTAGGGAATGTTTTTCCAGTTGTGCATGGTGGCTCACTCCTGTAATCCCAGCACGTTGGGAGGCTGAGGTGGGCGGATCACCTGAGGTCAGAAATTCCAGACCAGCCTTGCCAACATGGTGAAAACCTGTCTCTACTAAAAATACAAAAAATTGGCAAGGCGTGGTGGTGGGTGCCTGCAATCCCAGCTACTTGGGAGGCTGAGGCAGGAGAATCGCTTGAAGCCGAGAGACGGAGGTTGCACTGAGTTGAGAGGGCACCATTGTACTCCAGCCTGGGCAATAAGAGTGAAACTCCATCTCGAGAAAAAAAACAAAAAACGAATGTTTTCCAAGGGAATCAACAAATGTGACTTCAGGAGTAGAATTTTCTCCAAGCTGAGACTATGCTGTATAACTTAGTTTCTTTGGTTGCTATTCAGAGATCTAAATTCGGGAGCCTAATGAAATTTACATTTATCTTAGTAATTAGAAGCCCTAAAGATAATATCAAGAATAAATATGCATAATCACACATAGTTATGTCTACGACATCCCAGTCTAAATATACCAATGTATTGTACTGATAGTACCTAAAGAAAACTGCCAGTTCGCTCCAAAACTCACCCAGACAGACATTGTTTCAAGTCACCTGGCTTTATGAGGATGTGGTTGGCTGAACAGCAGTATAACTGCACTAAGGTAATCACGGCCAATCCGAGAAACACTGCTATTCCCGGTGAAATTTTCCATTGTCTGTCAATGTATGTGAAAAACAGAAACAATTATAGCAAGTTTTCTTAAAACTGTATTTGTTCAATGTAATACACAATTTTTAAGTTTGAGATTATGCTATTCTATTTCTTGTATGAAAAAATCCTCTTCTTTAAAAAAAGATGGTTTTAAAAAGTTTTTATTGGTTTGCATTTTACATCTTTATTTGGCAAAATAATGATGTCTTACTTGACAATCTTTTGTCAATTCTATTTTTATCTTCAGAGTTGATTGGTTGATAAAATTTAAAAGCCCAGAAACTATTTCAAATGGTAGCTCTAATGACACAAATTTGGCCTTTCACACTTTCCAACATAAGCACAGGAAACAGTTTAGAGAGCAGCAGAATGAACCTTTATAAACCGGAGAGTTCCAGATATATGGGTAAGAAAGTTTTGAAAAGTAAGCACTGTGCACATTAAAATAGTAAGATGATTTTTCCTTATAAAAAAAATGGTAAAAGTGAAAAGGGATAACACTGGTGCCAGAGTGGGTAACAGGAACAGGGATTCTCACACACCACAGATGACAATAAAAACTGGAATGAGCGTACCAGAGTTCTGTTTGTTATTGGTTATCAAGATACGTAATTCTGCAGTAGCTCCATAGATGTCTATAGGTAGGAACTGACTTCAAATAATTGTTATGGATATATCCAGTGACTGAGCTACTAAGAAGTTCTACTCAGAACTGTTCATATTATTAAAAAGATCAGAAAATATCCCAGTGCACAGCCACAGAGACTTACTTTAAAAAGTATGGTGTCCCTAAAATGGGATATTACACAGCATTAATATAATACAAAAATGTGCAGTAATTTTGAAAACTTCTTAATGTATTGTTAAATTTAGAAAATCATCATCAAAGCATTGGGTGTAGTATAATCTATAAATAGATATGAAGAAAGAGAGAGAGAGAAAGAGAGAAAGCTGAAAGTATATATGGCAAGATTAACAGCCGGGAGTTTAGACTAAAGCTTTTTTTTTTTTCCTGCTTTTTTGTTGAGGAGTGCTATGGGTTGAATCGTGTCCCCAAAACGGATATGTTGAAGTCATAATTCCAAATATCTTAGAATGTGAGTTTATTTGGAAATAGGGTCATTAAGATGGCATCATGCTAGGGTAGGGAGGCCTCTTAGTCCAATATGACTGTTGTCCTTATTTAAAAAAGAAAAAAAGATGCGAAGACAGAAATATAAAGAAAAACACCATGTGACAACAGAGGCATAGATTGGAGTGACACAGTTGCAAGTCGAGGGATGTCAAGGAACGATGGTTACCAACAGAGGTTATGGAGAAGCAAGGAAGGGTTCTACCCCGAGTTTCAGAAGAAGCATGGCTGCTGGCTGCTTGATTTTGGACTCCACTCTCCAACACTGTGAGAGAATAAATTTATATTGTTTTAAGCCACCAGTTGGTGGTCCTTTGTCACAGTTGCCCTAGGAAACAAATGCAATGGCTTGCACAATTAGAAAAAAACACAAATGCACTATTTGATGAATTAGTGAAAAGCAGGGACCCATGTGGCTACCACTGGAAGCTTCTTCCCTTGTGACTCCTCCAAGCCCCCACATCTTGCTTTCCCAAAGGTAATTACAATCATGGCTTCTTAGTTGTGTTTGCTGAAAAGACAAAAGAAATTCTTGACTTGAATCATATAGTATATGTCCTTGTGTATGGCTTCTTTCACCCGATGTTATGCATCCATTTATTTCTGATGAATATTTAGGGTATTTGCAGTCTAGTGTTATTTTAAATAATTGTGAATGTGAGTGGCTCTGTGCCTTCTGAGGAGGTTAATCAGAAATGGCCAACAGAGTCTGGCCTGGCCTTGGTGGGAAAACAAAAAAGGAAAGAAGAAGGTGCTGGCAGAGTTTTTGGATGCTTTCACAAAGGAACCCTTGACAACATAGGTGGCTGAGGCTTGGAGCTGCAGGACATCATTCAATCATGGTAACCAGGAGCTGCAAGGGAGGGGCCTCCATGCAGGGGTCTGGCGGCCTCTGATATGTCCTGGGACTCCAGTCGAACCCTTGGCAGCGGAGCTTCCAGGACAGAGGCTTTTGGAGAGCTTTGGCCACCTCCAACCTTCCTACCTCAGCAACTGCTCCCTTTCATTCCAAAGTCGGTTTGAGTTTAGAAACCGGAGAAAAGGAAGAAACGTAGGCTTTCAGGAAGTAGAGGACCAGAAAGTAGAGGAGAGTTGAATTCTGGAAGCAGAGATTGCTAAGTTAGATTCCACTACACTGTCTGTGCGTTGTTGGTCAGTGGATCTAACTGTCTTAAACATCAGTTACTTCTTAAGTTTAGGTAGGTGCAAAAGTTATTGCGGTTTTCACCATTAATGACAGAAACTGCAATAACTTTTGCACCAACCTAATAAAATAGGATAGTTAATAGTATTTACCTTGGAAAGATGCTGTGTGGGATTAATAAGCTAATACTAATAGGCATCAATAAATATTTCCCTAAGGACCAATACATCTCTGGATTAAAAAAAAAACAGAAACTTTCTTGTGCATATTTCTTGGTGCACATATGGAGGCATTTCTATTGGTTATTCAACTGGGAATTGAATTAAACAGAATTCTTTGTTCTTATCCACGGTTTTATTTATCCCTGCACCAACACAACATATGCTAAATACTGTAGTTTAAATATTAGTCTGTGCATCTTGTAGAACAGCACTCTCTGACTTTGTTTCTCAACAGTGACTCAGC
Source organism: Trachypithecus francoisi (assembly GCF_009764315.1). NCBI lineage: Eukaryota > Metazoa > Chordata > Mammalia > Primates > Cercopithecidae > Trachypithecus > Trachypithecus francoisi. The sequence continues at coordinate 170,524,804 of NW_022681454.1, read as the reverse complement.
AGTTTTTGCCATTTCCATTTCTATGCATTTTAGAGTCACCTTGTCAAATTCTATTTTTAAAAAAATCTTTTGTGCTTTTGGTTGGGATTGCATTAAATCTACATATTCCTTGGAGAGATTTGACATTTGAATAATATTGAAAGTTTCAATTAATTCATGGGTTAGATTACATTTTTTTATTTTTGCTTACTTATATTTTAAAAATAGCAATTACTATCAAAGAGTCAAAGCAGCTGGAACTCTCACACACTGCTGTCAGGAATGCAAAGTGGTAAAACTACACTGGAAAGGAGTGTAGCAGAGTAAACAATTTGACAGTAATAAGAAAAATATTAAATAGCAATAGTTACTAGAAAATGGTATCATCAGCAACACATATTAGTATATAGTTTTAGTAATCTTTATTGGTATTGATACCACTTATTATTTGGTATAAGAAAAGCAAACATTTAGAAATGAGGTGATAGTTGCACTAGCTCATTCTTCGGTAAGGGTTAGTTTTTTTTGCTTTTTTGTTTTTTTGTTTTTTGTTTTGTTTTTTTTTTTTGAGACGGAGTCTCGCTCTGTCGCCCGGGCTGGAGTGCAGTGGCTGGATCTCAGCTCACTGCAAGCTCCGCCTCCCGGGTTTACGCCATTCTCCTGCCTCAGCCTCCCGAGTAGCTGGGACTACAGGCGCCCGCCACCTCGCCCGGCTAGTTTTTTGTATTTTTTAGTAGAGACGGGGTTTCACCGTGTTAGCCAGGATGGTCTCGATCTCTTGACCTCGTGATCTGCCCGCCTCGGCCTCCCAAAGTGCTGGGATTACAGGCTTGAGCCACCGCGCCCGGCCAAGGGTTAGTTTTATGAAGCACATTACCTACAACTTTGAGCTATATAAAGCCCACTGAAAGTAGTTTAAAAAATAAGAACAATTATTGCTTCACATAACAACAATTTCAAAGTAGCATGGTTCTAGTGCACACTAATTTAGTGTTTACCTCAGTGAAAACCCCCGAGGCTATCTATCTACCATTTCAGCTCTACAGTGAAAGACCTGGGCAGGGCTATGGGCGTAGCCCTCCATGGATACATAAAGTGAAGATGTCACCTTCAAATCTATGGGCTAAAGTTGGTATATTATCATTGATTATTTTGTCAATGACTGTTAAGTTCATTAATTTGTTATTTGATTATAAACTTTGCATAGTTGGGGGCAAAAGGCTAATTTCCTATACCATATTTCAAATATATCATATATTAGAGGGGTATAGTAGTCTATATTGGTTCATTCTCTCATTGCTATAAAGAATGACCTGAGACTGGGTAATTTGTAAAGAAAAGAGATTTAATTGGCTCATGGTTCTGCAGGCTGTCCAGGAAGCATGGCTAGGGAGGCCTCAGGAAACTTACAATTATGGTGGAAGGTGAAGAGAAAGAAGGCACATCTTACATGGCTGGAGCATTAGGAGGAGAGAGAGTAGGGAGGTGCCATAGACTTTTAAACAACCAGATCTCATGAGAACTCACTGACTATCAGGAGAACAGCAAGGGGGAAATCCATCCCCAGGATCCAGTCGCCTCTCACCAGGCCCCACCACCAACATTGGGGATTCCAATTTGACATGAGATTTGGGTGAGGACACAGATCCAACTATATCAAGTGGGGAAAAACACTCTAAATATTAATAACTTGAATTAATATCCAATTAGATGAAAATTTCAAGTTTAATTTCTGGATGTAGCATTGAACAAATTTTCCTCCAACCTGAGTGGCTTGTCACAAATCTGGAGTCCAAAGACTAGGCTTAAAATAATATTTAACACCTTAATAAATGGCACTGATTCATGCTGTAGTCATAGAGAAATAATCTTATTTCAAGCTAGAAGTCTTCCTTGAAATAAGTAGTGTATTCAGTATGCAAAAAATCCCAAGATGACAGAAAGAGTTTCATTAATATATTTTTGTTGAAAGCTATTGAAGATATATCTAGAAAGTTTTTGCACTAGAATTTAATATTTCTGTGTAAAATTTAAAAATAAATAAAATATTTTCTTATAAAGATTTTTGTGCTAGAATTGTATTTTTAAAAGTTCCCCCTGAGCTCACAAATTTTAAATACCTGTTACCGACACCAATATTATAAACCCACGCAAACAACCTTGCAGACACACCAAGCGGGAAACAGATAAAGGCATGTATAACTCTCCATCTCTATTTCTCTCTCTCTCTGCCTATCTCTTTCTCTCTCTCTCTCTCACACACACACACACAAATACACAGACACATACATACACAAACACATGCATTTTATTTGTCATACTCCCTCAGAGATGTACTGTCACAGAGAGCTTTACCTCTGATATGGTTTGGTTGTGTCCCCACCCAAATCTCATCTTGACTTGCAGCTCCCATAATCTCCATGTGCTGTGGGAAGGATCCGATGGGAGGTAATTGAATCATGGGGGTGGCTTTTCCTGTGCTGTTCTGGTGATAGTGAATAAGTCTCATGAGATCTCATGGTTTTATAAAGGGCAGTTCCCCTGCACACACTGTCTTGCTTGCTGCCATGTAAGACGTGCCTTTGCACCTCCTGCACTTTCTGCCATGATTGTGAGGCCTCCCCAGCTATGTGGAATTGTGAGTCCATTAAACCTATTTTTCATGATAAATTATCCAGTCTTGGATATTTCTTCATAGCAGTATGAAAATGGACTAATACAACCTCCAACTTTCTTCACTGTAGCCCAAATGGATGCTATATTACCCTGACTTCCTCTCTTGCTTTCCTTAATTCTACTTTTTCCTCTCCTTTTGGACATTTCATGGAACTACAATCTCACTAAGAATATTTTTCCTCTACTTTGTTATTCTTGGGTCTTAGGCTTTAGGATCTCCCACATTCCCCACTTAGGAAGACAAGGAGACATGCAAAGTCTGACAGAAGTCATAGGACTTCAGGCCCAGAGGACAAGAAAGAATTTCCCATGCCTTTCACTGCTGCTTTAGGTGCTTTCCTTTCTCCCAGAAACAGGAAGGAAATTTCATCCACCCTGATGGATATTGTTGGTCCATCATCCATCTGGTCATGATGCTGGATGTTGCTGTGTCACTCACTCTGGTCCTACACTAGGTCATAGATGAAGGCATGTTCAGTTAACTCCAGGTTATGACTGCTCATCAATTAACATTGTTTTTGCAGCCCAGAAGTGATCCATCCACTCTCAGTCAAGTCAGCTTCACCTTCTTCTATATATAACTTTAATCAAATGTCACAAGGTAAAAAGAATCAGCATTAAACCCATGAGAAGCAAAATTGATCATTGCTCATGGTTGGAGAAGAAGACATTAAATGCTCTAAACACTAAGCTGAACACTCCACATCTACCATAATACCTAAGAAGCCAATGCTATTATTGATTGTCCATATTTTAAAGATGATGAAGAATAAAACTATAGAAGGTGTTTGCTTAAGTTTATGAAGCAGTTTAAGTAGTTTAGAATTCAAATGCTCTTCTGCTTGCAGGATCTGCCTCCAACATTTTTTAGGGACCAGGGCAAGATTATAGGTGGAGACTCATATTTCATAGGTCTGAACACTTAACAAGTCAAACTAAAAATTATTGAGCAAAATATCTCACGTACTCTATGTTAGCCTGTTTTTTGCATTGCTGTAAAGAAATACATGCGACTGGGTAATTTATAAGGAAAGAAAGATTTGTTTTGGTTCATGATTCTGCAGGCTGTACACAAAGTATGGTGCCAGCATCTGCTTCTGGTGAGGCCTCAGGAGGGTTGCAATCATGGCAGAAGGCTAAGGGGAGCCAGCATGTCACATAGCAAGACCAGGAGCAAGAGAGAGAGAAGGGGGTGTTCCCAGACTCTTTTAAGTGACCAGTTTTCACATGAACTAACTGAGGTGAGAACTCACTTATATCCAAGGAGATAGTGCTAAAGCATTCATGAGGGATCTACTCCCATGATTCAATGCCTCCCACCAAACCCCACCTCCAACACTGGGAATCACATTTCAACATGAGATTTGGAGGGGACAAACATCCAAACCATATCATACCCTTACCTTGACAAATAATGCTTCATAAAAACCTGGCCTTCTAAATTGGAAACTGACCTTCTAAATTGGAAGGCCATCTTCCAATGTAGATCTCTTGGACTCCTGGGTATTCTCAGGAATGAAGCCCACCTCTCCTTGTCTTCTCAGTCCCACCTCTGTCTTGTATCACAAGTGGCCACATGCACACAGATAGAAGGGCTTCTCAATCTCTAATTGCATTTGAGTCACAAAAGCCTGAGGGCCTGAGCAGGGGCCAGTGTTACTGAGGTCAGAGGGAGGTGATCTCTGTCAGATTCTAAAGCCTATGTTTGCAGCGAACATCATTGCTGTCTTACTGCCCCAGAGGTTCAGAAGAAAAATAACACAGAGAATATAAACTTGTCAGGGCTTTATGAGCATGATCAAGAAAATTAGTACATATAGAAAAGTTTCCTGGAAAGAAGCTCAAACAATGAGGTCAGTTTTTAAGAGATTTTGTTTCTTTCTCCAAAACTATCCAAGCCCAGCTCTCTCTGTAGAATACATTATTTTATCGCCTTATGTAAATCATTATTTGTTGGCTTAAATGACATGGAGAGAGTGGAAATACTAAAAATACTTTGTAACTTAGCTCTAAGGAATTGCGGATAAAATCCTGGCTTCTTAGCTTGGGTTCTGGCTCTAGCCCTATCGTCAACAAGCCACCGTGGGTAAGTCACTTAACCTCACTATGCCCGATTTTACTCATCTAGAAAACCACGGTAATAGTACAGGCCCTGCATGCCTGGGAAAAAAAATTGAGGTGCGGTTCAAATATAAAAATACATCAGAAATAATGTATTTTGAAAATCATACATTGGATTTATCTAGGAATCTGTGTATATGTAAGGTGATAAAACTTACCACTAATTTAAAGAAAAACATTCTTTTAATCTCAAAGGAATTAAATACTGCAATTCTTATGTGGTGTTTTCAGCCATTATTTACAAAAACATTTCTGCTACTGGGAACAAGAAAACAAAGAGAAATACTTTTATAAAACTACTTTTCTCAGGGGAACCTCCATAATGTGAGTTTCTGCCTTGCCTAATTTTACACTAAAGCTAAAAGAAGAAACAGTAAATATAAGAAGCAAGTTTACAATTGAATTATATGCAGCTTCTATTAAATATAATTTTAAATAATTTAAAACAAAATTTCCACCATTCAGTAGTTAAGCACCATGTCTGCATAAGAGCACTGAAAATAACGTGCTTATTATATACATGTCCAGAGATATAATCTTAAAATTGCCATACATAATAGCATATAGTGTGGTTTTAATTATACATTTTCCTAGTAGAAAGGCAACATAAAATATTTTCTCATTTTACAAAGTTAATTATTAATCAGATAGTGTCTTATCTCTGCTTAATAATTTTATTTTTTAAAGATTACCTTTTACTGCTCCCTTGAAACTGAAGTTTCCAAAACAGAAAACTAAAGCATCCAGCGACCTTCTGAATATTACTCCAAATATTCCCCCCTCTGTCAGTTTCTCATGTGCATTAGCACATCTTCTTCAGTATCACCTGACATTTATTTTATCCATTAACATCTTATTGATCAGGTCTCACTGGGCAATGTATCCCAGGTAAGTGAATTTTATTTAAAAATTAAAACTCATTTTCTTAACATTTTTAAATGATTTTGTATGAAAATATTTATTCCTTATTCACTGAGTCATGAGTATATGATAGACTCTTTTTAAATATTGTGCCTGATTATTCAAAATCTTGACTCTTTGGTTTTGCTATCCCATTTTTACTGGGGCTGTAGAATCTCGTCCAAAGATATCCACATAGAACAGCACCCTTGAAAACTGCAGGGCTAGCCACATGTGGCTATTGGGCACTGGAAATGTGGCTAGTGCAACCCAAGAACTGAATTTTTGATATTATTTAAGTTGACTTGCCTTAAATTTTATTTAAAAACTAATGCTTGCATCAGTTATTAGAAAATGTTAAGCGTGTTTGGATGAATTTGAGTACATGGTTACATTTTCAACAGTAAATTTTATATAGTCTAAGGAAAGATCAAATATTTCAGGAGAAAAATTAGTACCCAAATCGAGATACGTTTGTTGTAAGTGTAAACATACATTAGATTCAGAGATTCAATACCAAAATATTGTAAAACATTTCATAAATATTTTAAAATATTGATTCATATAAAATTTGACATATATTAAATTAAAATATATTATTCAAAGTAATTCACTTACTTCATTTTACTTAATGTGTCTATTATAAATTACATATATGGCCAGGCATGGTGGTTCACACCTGTAATCCCAGTAGTTTGGGAGGCCGATGTGGGAAGATCACTTAGGCCAGGAGTCCAAGACCAGCCTGGCCAATACGATGAAACCTGTCTCTACTAAAAATACAGAAATTAGCCCAGCATGATGGCAGGTGCCTATAATCCCAGCTATTTGGGAGGCTGACACATGAGAATCGCTTGAACCCTGGAGGTGGAGATTGCAGTGAGCTGAGATTATGCCACTGTAGTCCAGGCTGGGTGACAGAGACTCAGCAGAAAGAAAGAAAAAAGAAGGAAAGAAAAGAAAGAGGAAAGAAAGAAAGAAAGAAAGAAAGAGAAAGAAAGAAAGAGAAAGAAAGAAAGAAAGAAGAGAGACAGAAAGAAAGAAGGAAGGAAGGGAGGAAGGAAGGGAAGGAAGGAAGGAAGAAAGGAAGGAAGGAAAGAAGAAAGGAAGGAAGGAAGGAAGGAAAAAGAAAAATAAATTACCTATTGGAGAGCACTGATATAAAATACAGCTGACTTTAAGGTAAAATCTAGTCTTTCTCTCTCCCAAGTCGCCTATTGACTGTTTCCATCAATAGGCGACAGATTCTAAGGGAATGAATCATTAGCACTGACCATTTCTCACCTGGTTAAACATAAATATTAAATATGGTCAAATTTTAGGCTAAACCAAGAACATCATTATAACATAAATTGTATTCTGTGCTACTTTCAATACCACTAAGGTATTTTAACTTGTATTAAGGAGCTCCAAACTGTTTTAGATTTGTGATTCTTATATCCATTTTTAAAATTAAATTTGTTTCTAATTTTTTTCCCTTGTTCTCAGACTGTGAATTGCCTCCCCTCCCCTAGCCCTACTACAGGCATACATTCCCTAACACTTCCTACTTTCCTGATTTCCTTATGTGACTGTGGGACTTACTTTCTGTGGACTAGGAAGTCAACTAAAGTCTGCACTATTATCCAACCATTTGTCTGATAGATTCTCAGAGAAGAGCAGAAAGACATAGTATAATGGCCTTTCAATATATGGTGGCCTTTCAATAAATATTTCAGCTGCTTAGAGAGCTTTCCCCACCCCCACCCCCCCAACATTCACTTTTGGCATGATTCTAGATATTCCATTTGGCTAAGTAAGAGAATTTAGGGGTTATCATTTCTGTTTTTAATATTTTGGCTCAGAAGTAAGTACACATTAATTAATTCTACAGCTGCTACTATCTACTAAAAATGGCAAAAGACATCATACAACAAAAATTCTGAAATATAGTTTATTAAATTAAGAGTGAAAATACTCCTTCTGCCAGATCTTTTATTTCTGAATGGAAATCCAGTAGAGAACATTCAGAAAAAGATTGTGAAGGGCTCCTCATTGTACGTGACTTCAAGACTACAGCCAAGATGGTGGACTCTGTTGTTCATACATTTCTATTTTATAATAGGACTCCTGTTGACTTTATGAAACTAATTTTCATTAGATTACAGAGTATCTTCTGAGGTCTGCTTAGAAGGTTTAACTAGGTGTTTTCCTGGTAATATCAGTAATCAAGGCTAATGTAATGTACCATTTTTAATCTATTGACTTATTTTGTGTTTTAATATTTTGTTTTGCATTGTTTGGAGTCTTTTTGTTTGTTTTCATATGAGAATATTTACGAATCATGACAATTGAGAAAAATTTAGAATTTCAATAAATTTGATTATAGAGTTTTGAGTTTTAGAAACCTTAGAGTGGATTACAAAGAAACAAAATAGAAGTCCTATTAACTTTTTGACCTTTATCAAAACTCAAACTCCATTCTACCTCAAGCTGACAATCCAAGGTGTACATCATTAAGAGGATAAGCAGTATTTCTAAGACCTTAAGCATTTTTTATGGTTTATTACATTTAAAAATAGCCTTTCACATTCTGCTGTATTTAGTGGGGATGTTCAACTAAAATCAAATGAAGAAAAACTTAAGTCCTTTTTCAAATAGAAAACTGAGAACTGAAATGGTAACACAGAATACCGAGAATTGACATTGCCCAGTTATTTGTGCAATCTAATCATTACCACTCTAATAACAACTCTAACCCTGTTTCTTTCAAATGTACCTGTTGAAAATCAGTAACAATTTGATTCCTTTTGTTTCTCTATCCCCAGTGTCTTCTGAGTACAAATTTGAATTTTTAATGTTACCAGTGAGCTCTACTTGGAAGAAATATGAAATTTATTTAAAGCTGTATATTTAGTGGTTCACTATGTTTTAGGGTATAATCAAGATGATCCTAAATAAAAAGAACAAAGCTGGAGGCATCATGCTTCCTGACTTCAAACTATACCACAAGGCTACGGTAACCAAAATAGCATGGTACTGGTACTAAAACAGATATATAGACCAATGGAACAAAACAGAGGCCTCAGAAATAACACCACACATCTACAATCATCTGATCTTAGACAAACCTGACAAAAACAAGCAATGGGGAAAGGATTCCCTATTTAATAAATGGTGGTGGGAAAACTGGCTAGCCATATGCAGAAAACATAAACTAAACTGGACCTGTTCTGTGCACCTTATACAAAAATTAACTCAAGAATCATTTAAGACTTAAACCTAAAACCTAAAACCACAAAAACTCTAGAAGAAAACCTAGGCAATATCATTCAGGACATAGGCATGGGCAAAGACTTCATGACTAAAACAACAAAAGCAATTGCAACAAAAGCCAAAATTGACAAATGGGATCTAATTAACCTAGAGAGCTTCTGCACAGCAAAAGAAACTATCATCAGAGTGAACAGGCAACCTACAGAATGAGAGAAAATTTTTGCAGTCTATCCATCTGACAAAGGGCTAATATCCAGACTTAAACAAATTTACAAGAAAACAAACAACCCCATCAAAAAGTGGGTGAAGGACATGAACAGACATTTCTCAAAAGAAGACATTTATGCGGCCAGTAAACATGAAAAAAAGCTCTTCATCTCTGGTCATTAGGGAAATGCAAATCAAAACCACAATGAGGTATACCATCTCACGCCAGTTAGAATGGCGATCATTAAAAAGTTAGGAACAACAGATTCTGACGAGGATGTGGAGATGTAGGAACACTTTTACACTGTTGGTGGGAATGTATATTATTAGTTCAACCATTGTGGAAGACAGTGTAGCAATTCCTCAAGGATCTAGAACCAGAAATTCCATTTGACCCAGCAATCCCATTACTGGGTATATACCCAAAGGATTATAAATCATTCTACTATCAAGACACATGCACACATATGTTTATTTCAGCACTGTTTACAATAGCAAAGACTTGGAACCAACCCAAATGCCCATCAATGATAGCCTGGATAAAGAAAATGTGGCACATATACACTGTGGAATATTATGCAGTCATAAAGAAGAATGAGATCATGTCCTCTGCAGGGACATGGATGAAGCTGAAAATCATCATCCTTAGTAAACCAACACAGGGACAGAAAACCAAACACCACATGTTCTCACTCACAAGTGGCAGTTGAACAATGAGAACACATGGACACAGGGTGGGGAACATCACACAACAGGTCCTGTCAGAGAGTGGTAGGGAAGGGGATGACGAGCATTAGGACAAATACCTCATGCATGTGGGGCTTAAAACCTAGATGACAAGTTGATAGGTATAGCAGACCACCATGGCACATATATAACTATGTAACAAACCTGCATGCTCTGCACATGTGTCCCAGAGCTTAAAGTAAAATTTAGAAAGAAAAGAAAATGTGAATAAAACTATGCATCCCTCTCTCTTCTGAAAAATGCTCTTAAAGGCAAAATAATGCATACCATTTCAATACATTGATGGAATTATTGAAAGGGACATCCGAATGGTAAGATCTCAGGTCAAAAACTCATGAGTTGTATGACTCTTATGAACATACGTTGCTAGTATTCTACAATTTTTGCCTATTGTAGAGTATATGAATATGGAACTTGTCTGTCATTAGCTGTATAGAAACATAACTTCCTTTATATTATTTTTCCCCACTATTGAATATTTTTTATTTGTCTCTCTGTCTTATTTTAAATACCTCAATCATGTTTGTGTTTTTTACTTTATAAGTAATATTTATTTTAAAGAGATTTTAAAAAATATGTTATCATAAATAGAAGGCAGTAAATTCCTAATTTAATGCTGATTCATTTTAATTATTAACCAGAAAGTAGAAGAAAAGGAAAAACAGGGATAAGACTTAGACATTCACCACCTATAACAAAATATAAGTAAAGTGTATCAATCAATAAGTAGAGATTTAACAAATAATGTCTTTGTAGATTACTCCTCTTTTCATCTTCGAGATATTGGCGTGCTCCAGAATTAATTTCTCCATCACCCATCTATATTTAGACTCTAAGTAATTTTATTCAAGTTAAATTTTAAATGCCACCTGTACATTAGCATCTCATAAATTATTGTCTGCAGTCCCCAGCTCTCTTCTGAAGTTCATACTGACTTATATAAATATCCACTAGAATTCACTTAAACATCTAACAGACATTTCCTGTCTGAAATCCAAATTCTATTTCCTCTTCAAAACCCACTCCTTCCATGGTTTTCCCCATCTCATTAATAAAAGCATTTTCGGTTGCTTAGGTCAAGAGCCTTGGTGTCTTACTACAATTCACCAGAAGAAAGATGCAGTCTTTACCTACAAAATGTACACAGACTCTGACCAGTTGTCCCTCCCACAGCCCTGGCAACCTGGTTTAAACTACCGTTATGTCATCTGGATCACGGTGATGCAAAACTTTGATGATGCACACTTCTCAGCTGGCTGGCCTGCCTGCTTTAATCTTCCCCCTCATTCTCCACATAGTGGCCAGAGTAATGTATTTAAATGTTAAAAAGGCTGTTTTGTAGCTCAAACATTTTTCAATGGCTTAATGTTAAATCAAAAGGCATAATGGTTTATGAGAGAGCCTGCATGATATGATCCACTGATAATTACCTGATTTGTCTTCTACTACTTCCACTGCAATGCCTTCCTGCCCTCTCTGTCCAGCTGGCCTCCTTCATGTTCCCTGAACACACCGAGGTGACTCCACCGTGAGGCTTCTTCTCCTAATGCCAGTTCTACCTAAATGACTCTTTCCCCAGATACATGACTTATTCCTACTTTTCTTCAGGTTCTATGTACAATATAACCTTATCAACATCCTTTCTTCATAACCCTATATAAAATAATAGCTTTCCACTCACCCTGCACTCTACTTTCTCTATCTTGCTTTATTTATAAATCACTGTCTCAAATATACTATTTATCTATATATACCCACATATACCTACATACACACACACACACACACACACACACACACATAAACTGAGTGTCCCCCAAAAATAGAAATGGAAAGAAAGAAGAGATTTCTGGCTGAATTTGTTTTGTTCGCTATTTTAATTTGCAGTGCTTAGGACAATACTTAATTCCTGGTACATTCTCAATAAGTAGTTGTTTAATGACGGAGTGACTTTGAGTTTGGTGTGGAGAACACAGTTTAGGGGAGTGAAAGCACAAGGAAAGTGCTAGAAAGCTATTGTTGTGATGCAGGTGATTGATGATGGCAGCTTGGACTAGTAAGGCAGCAAGGAAGATGGGTTAACTAGCCAAGTTTAAGATGTCTATTTAAGTAGAGCCAACAGTATCTGCTGGCATACTAAATTTAGAATTAGAAATAAGAGATGCAGTATCAGGTAATGACCAGATCTATGACTAGAGGGAGTGTGTTATAAATTAAGATGGACATAGTAGAGGAAAACGAGGTTGTCAGGAGTTGGGGAAATCACATGTCCTTGGATATTTTAGATGACTATTAAACATCAATGTGAAAATGTCAGGTATGCAGTTTGATATCTGTCTGAGCTTAAGGGAGGGCTAAGGGATTGAAGATAACATCAGGTATAATCCACGTAAGTGGATTTCCAAGCTGTGGGACTAGATGAGCTTTTCCAAGGAATGAGTGTATTTAGAGAAAGAGACCAAAGAACAGGCCTTGGGAAAGTCCAACACTTAGTGATATGGCAGTGTAGCTGGAAGCAGCAAAAGAGACAAAGAATGACCAGTGAGGCAGGAGGTAATTTCACAAAAGCTAAAAGAAAAAAAAATTCTCAAGAAAAAAATGTAGAACTATGTGAAAAAGATTGATAGGACTGGCTGGGCATGGTGGCTCATGCCTGTAAACCCAGAACTCTGGGAGGCTAAGACAGGTGGATCACCTGAGCTCAGGAGTTTGAGACAAGCCTGGACAACATGACAAAACTCTGTCTCTACCAAAACAAAACAAAACAGAAATTAGCCAGGTGTGGTGGTGTGCACTGTGGTCCCAGCTACTCAGGAGGCTGAGGCAGGAGGATCTTTTGGGCTCAGGAGGCAGAGGTTGTGGTGAGCTGAGATTGTGCCACTGCAGGCCAGCCTAGGCAACAGAGTGAGACCCAGTCTCAAAAATTTAAAAAAAATAGAATGAGAGAATTAATTTCTCTATCTTCATAAAGTTCATGATAGATTTAACTTGACCAATGGATTTGGTAGTGGGGACAGTAGATTAATAATTGTCTGATAACTTCTATTTTTCCAGGAAAATATGAAGTGAGATCATCAGCTAAGAGTTGAGGTTGCACAGATGCTATGGGGGGAGATGAAGAAGATATTTCCTTTATTGCAAGAAATGAGAAAAATTGACTAGCAAAATATGAAATGTGATACCCCTTCCAGTTCTAGAATTCAATACACTTATCTCATTTTTCAAAGAATTCCACAAACACTAAATCATATAAAAGATTAAATCAAGGGAGATAACAGTTTCAGATAACCAGGAAACGTTTTATGATAGAGTGAAGATTTGTCAGTTAATAAATATGTGACCTTGGATAATTCATTTTATCTCTCTAAGCCTCAGTTTGGATATCTCAATAAGGATTGTAAAGATTAGTGAAATACAGCAAAGGTAAAGTTTCAATGCATGTAACCAACATTTGTTGAAGACCTTCTGAGTAAATCATTGTCAATACATAAAATGAAATATTCCTATATAGGAGACAGAAGAGTCAGAATGTGCTCATTATTCAAAAATCTGGAAAGCTATTTTATTTTATTTTATTTATGTATTTATTTGAGATAGACTCTGTCACAACTTCCCCCTTCTGGATTCAAGCAATTCTCATGCCTCAGCCTCCTAAATTAGCTGGGATTACAGGCTTGTGCCACCACACCCGGCTAATTTTTGTATTTTATTAGAGATGGGGTTTCACTACATTGGCCAGTTTGGTTTGAACTCCTGTCCTCAAGTGATCTGCTCACCTTGGCCTCCCAAAGTGCTGAGATTACAAGTGTGACCCACTGTGCCTGGCCTGGAAAGCAATTTTAAAACATGCAGTCCAGCAGTTTAAAGTCTTTAATGAGTAAGAACAGCAAGGAAAGGTATATCATTATGAACCTAATACATTTTTATTAAGCTTCTACAAAGTGTTAAGCTCTTTGTAAACACAAAGTTAGAAGAAATCAATACACTACAAGCAAACAATTATATATCTAAATAAATGGTGTGAGAGCTACAGCATTGTTTAAGAATTCTTTTCTTACAGCAAAAACAGACGTTGCACATGTTTTGATATAAATATAATCTCCAACATTTTGACTTTAAAAGAGAAAGTCCTATGAACAAATTATTTTGTTTTCATGACATGAACAAATTCATCAGAGTGATTCTTTAATGGATTGACCAGTTGGTTGGCAATGTGAAAACAGAGCCTTGCCCAGACCATAAAATAAATTGCCAAATCAATCAGCTCAGCAAAAACAAAATGAAACAAACTAGTAAAAATTTCCAAATGGATGGATGGAACTCCCCACTTTCCAATCTGTTGCTTTGGCACCACAGGCATACGCTGTACGTATCTTTTTGATATTTTAAACTATGTCTTACTTCCATTTAATTAGGGATGCTTTATAGAAGACAGGTTTTATTTTTTATGAAAATTTCTCTGATGCATTAAACAGAGAAAATAAGTTGCAGAAGCTACAGGGATGACTGAAAAAATATAAAAACAGAAGAATAGTTGAAGGAAATCATCTTTTTCTCTTTTATTTTTATTTTTTTATTTTTTTGAGACGGAGTCTCGCTCTGTCGCCCAGGCTGGAGTGCAGTGGCCGGATCTCAGCTCACTGCAGGCTCCGCCTCCCGGGTTTACGCCATTCTCCTGCCTCAGCCTCCCGAGTAGCTGGGACTACAGGCGCCCGCCACCTCGCCCGGCTAGTTTTTTGTATTTTTAGTAGAGACGGGGTTTCACCATGTTAGCCAGGATGGTCTCGATCTCCTGACCTCGTGATCCGCCCATCTCGGCCTCCCAAAGTGCTGGGATTACAGGCTTGAGCCACCGCGCCCGGCCATTCTCTAAAATTTACTTAGTTGGGGTTCAGTGGGTACAGGGGAAGGAGGCCAAAATTATAAAAGTAAATTGAATAGGAAAAGAATTCTGGAGATGAGATTCTGGGGCTTACTGTATGGGATTGACAGGGATCGCAGCAAAGTTCTGAGTTGAGAGAATTGGTCAGTTTTTTTGATAACGATTCAGTCTACTAAACAGCAGTAGCTAAAATAAGCCCGATTTTTATACTTAGAAGTTGTTTTATTATTTTTTTCTTAGTTTATTACGTAAAAAATGCTACTTCTAAAGTTACAACTATTATTGACAACACTGTTGATAACTTTACAAAGAGAAATAAGTTTGGTTAAAATGGATTTATTGTAGTTTAATCTCCAATTATTTAGATGGAAAAATTAAAGTAGAGACTAGGGAAGAGAGTGTAAGGAAAACAGAACGTGAACTGACAATCAGTAATTCTAGAAAAATTCATGAGAAGAGACTAAACAGGAGAGATTAAAAGAAATTAGATCTCCGTGTGAAAAGGTCTTTCCCTTTTAGCTAATAAAAATAGCCTTTAAAGTGATTTTATTTAAAACTTGAGCTTCCCCAGCTGAGCAGCTTGCCTTTACATCATCTTACCTTCATTAACTTTATAAAATCTGGGGAATGGCATGCCATGAAAACAATTAGTTTAACTCCACTAAACAGAAGGTAACTGAGCTAATGAAACCTTGTCACTGAGAACAGATTCTGAACTAAGGTTGTTTGCTGTGGTTGTTTTGTTTTTCTCTAATAAAATAACTTTTGTGAAAAATAAAAAGCATAATTTAAAAATATATCTTAAATATACAGACTTGGCATGTTGATTAAAGGAATTGAATTTGTCTCCCTGTTAAAACTAACAGTAAGTGGTGATTTCACAATCTCAGGACATTAGGATCTTTCTCTAACTGAACGAATTTACCCAAAAAGATGGCAAATGCAAGTCAATTTCATTTTCTTTTCTGCCCCAGGCAAGTTTCCACTAATCCTTCTATAGTTAAAAACACTGCTGGTTTTATACTAGATGCCAGTTACTGACAATATTTGAGATTTACAATAAATGGTCTTGGAACAGTCATCATATGGAATCCCCTTTCAAAACTATATTTGTGAAAACAAGCTGTGATTCCTTAATCAGAAGGTCCCTTAATTTAAAACAAAGTAAGACCCTGGCCTTCCACATCTGCTCAATCTTAAACACCAATACATGTCTTACAGCTAAAGTACTGAGCATCAGACTTATTGACAACACAGCTCAAGGATGGGTGCTCATGAGAAGGATCAACCACGGTCCATTCCATGATCCAGTGTGGGATCAATGTGACTGGCATCTAACTGACAGGGCTTAAAGGTAGACTTTGTGATATGAAAAAATTACATAAATTATAAAGTACAAATGATATTTATTGGACAACAGTTACTTCTCCTGGAAGAAAGTATAAAAGCGGAAACCATAACTTGTGTTTCCATAATTGGTTCTATTCTTTGTTACTTCCAAAACATTTTTGCAACCTGTTGTCATATTAGGGTACTCATAGAAACGCTTTCATGTTACTTTATTTTCTCCCAAAACATACAATGGCTTCCTCCTGTTTTCCATATTGATTAAATTCTACTGCTGGCTCACTAGTTTGGATAGTAAGCTCCAACACCTGAGATCATAAATTCAAATTCCTACTTCTTGACCACAACACTATCCCATCTACTTCTCTCATTTAGTAAATCTCATGACTACTCTTCTTCCATGGTTTTTTAACTTTTAAGTTTAGGAGTACATGTGCAGATTTGTTACATAGGTAAATTTATGTCATGGGGGTTTGTTGTACAGATTATTTAATCACCCAAGTATTAAGACTAATACCTGTTAGTTATATTTCCTGATCCTCTCCCTCTTTCCACCCTTCACACTTTGATAGGCCCCAATGTCTCTTGTTGGCCTCTATGGGTCCATGTGTTCTCATCTTTTAGCTCCCACTTTTAAGTGAGAACATGTGGTATTTGGTTTTCTGTTCCTGCACTAGTTTGCTAAGGAAGATGGCCTTCAGCTCCAGCTGTTTTCCTGCAAAGGACATAATGTTGTTCATTTTTATGGCTGCATAGTATTCCATGTTGTATATGTATCATATTTCTTTTATCCAGTGTACCATTGATGGGCATTTAGGTTGATTTCATTTATTTGCTATTGTGGATAGTGCTGCAGTGAACATACGCGTGCATGTGTCTTTATGATAGAGTAATTTATACTACATTGGGTATATACCCAGTGATAGGATTGCTGGGTTGAACGATAGTTCTGATTTTAGGTCTTTGAGAAATCACCTCACTGTTTTCTATGATAGTCGAACTAATTCACACTCCCACCAACAGTGTATAAGCATTCCTTTTTCTCTGCAACCTTGACAGTACCTGTTATTTTTTTTACATTTTAGCAATAGCCATTCTGACAAGTGTGAGATGATATCTTACTGTCATTTTGATTTGCATTTCTCTAATGGTCAGTGATGTTGAGGTTTTCTTTATATACTTCTTGGCCACATGTATGTTTTCTTTTGAAAAGTGTCTGTTCATGTCCTTTGCCCAATTTTAGTGGGGTCATTTTTTCTTATAAATTTGTTTAAGTTTGTTACAGATATTAGATATTAGACTTCTCAGATGCATAGTTTGCAAAAATTTTCTCCTATTTTGTAGGTTGTCTGTTTACTCTGTTGACGGCTTCTTTTGCTGTGCAGAAGCTCTTTATGTATATTTTATTTATTAATTTTTGTTTTGTTGCAATTGGTTTTTGACATTTTTGTCATAAAATTTTTGCCTGTTCCCATGTCTAGAATGGTATTGCCTGGGTTGTTTTCCAGGGTTTTTACAGTTTCAGGTGTTACATTTCAGTCTTTAATCCATCTCGACTTAATTTTTGTATACGGTGTAAGGTAGGGGTCCATTTTCAATCTTCTGCATTTGGCTGGCCAGTTGTCCCAGCACAATTGATTGAATAGAGAGTCCTTTCTTCATTGCCTTTTATGCCAGCTTTGTTCTTCCACATATATAAAACATCTAGATGCTTTATTGTTTCCTTATAGAAGAATCCCCTTCTGGGATTCTTTTAACTTCTATGAATTATCAATTCAAGCACTTTCTTGACTGGCTCCTTAATATTTTTGTTCTATTTGTCCTTTGTGAGATCACCTGAAAAACCCATATCTGGACCTATACATTTCTCTGTGTTTCCTACACTTACAACTGATATGGATGGCACTATGGGTTGGGCTTATTCAATGCCTATTTCTAATTCTTTTTTCCCTTTTCTACCTCTGATATCAAAACTGAAATTTTTAAATGTTCACTTTCCTAGATTATCTCACATCTATGAGTTTCATATGACATAACTCTGGCCAGTTAAGTATAATAGGAAATTTCTGTGAAAGCTTTTGCTTTTTGTTTGCTAGTTTGTTTGGGTTTATTGTTGTTGTTTCCACTTTCTGAGATCTGGCAGAGAACTTTTGCTTTTTTGATTTAAAAAATGGTCTATACCTCCTTTCCTTATTCTTTATTTAAATGCACACATGCACACATGAACCTTGGAGTTGCAGCAGCCTTTTTTTTTTTTTTTTTTTTTTGAGGTGGAATTTCGCTCTTGTTGCCCAGGCTGGAGTGCAATGGTGCGATCTCCGCCTCACCGCAACCTCCAACTCCCGAGTTCCAAGTAGCTGGGATTACAGGCATGTGCCACCACACCTGGCTAATTTTTATATTTTTAGTAGAGATGGGGTTTCTCCGTGTTGGTCTCCCAAAGTGTTGGGATTACAGGTATGAGCCACCATGCCCGGTTCATCTTTTAACTAGGAGGAAATGGCCTAAGAAATCACGAAGACATCATCCCAACTTTACTGAGACATGGAACCTGCTCCTGCAGCCACCACAGATAGAATTCTTAGTATATAAGGAAAAATAAAGGATTCTTTAAGCCACAGTAATTTATGTTTCTGTTACCTGAAGAAGAAAGCATCTAGTTGATATTTCTGGGCTGTTGAACTATATTGTAAAAAAATAAAATAAAATAAATTTCTATGCTTTTTCTACCCACAACCTTTCCATGCTCTGGTAACTGTCTTTCTACTCTCTAGTTCTATGAGATCAACTCTTTTAGAGTCCACATATGAATTAGGTCATGTGGTATTTGTCTTTCTGTGCCTGGCTTATTTCACTTAACATATTGCTCTTCAGGTTTATCCATTTCACCACATGTGACAGGATTTCGTTCTATTTTTAATGGCTAAATGATATTCAATTGTGTATCTACCACATTTTCTTTATTTATTCATCAACCTAGGTATTGTTGGACACCTAGGTTGGTTCCATATCTTGCTATTGTGACTACTGCTGCAATAAACATGAGAGTACAGATATCTCTTTGACAAAATGATTTTTGGATCACTTTGGGTCCAGTAGTAGAATTGCAGAATTTTATGGTAGTTCTATTTTTAGTTTTTTGAGGGACATCCATACTCAGCCTCCATAATGGCTAATATTTAATTTACATTCCCACTAACAATGTATAAGAGTTCCCCTTTCTGCACATCTATGCCATTATTTATTATTCTTTGTATTTTTGGTAATAGCCATTTGATGTGGTTTGGCTCTGTGTTCTCATGCAAATCTCATCTCTAATTATAATTCCTAGATGTTCAGAAAGGGACATGTAATACCCATGTGTCAAAGGAGGGAAGTGATTGGATTATGGGGGCAGTTTCCCCCATGCTGTTTTCATGATAGTGAGTAAATTCTAACAAGATCTGATGATTTTATAAATGGTTGTCTTTCCTGCACTCTCACCCACTTTCTCTTGCCTGCCCCATGTAAGATATGCCTGCTTCCCCTTCTGCAGTGATTGTAAGTTTCCTGAGGCTTCCACAGCCACGCAGAACTGTGAGTCAATTAAACTTCTTTCGTTTATAAATTACCCAGTATTGGGTAGTATCTTTATGGTAGAATGAGCTAATACATCATTCTAACTGCGGTGAAGTGATATTTCATTGTGATTTTGATTTGCATTTATCTAATGGTTTGAGATGTTGAGCATTTTTTCATATACCTGTTGACCACTTATCTTCTATAACTAATTTGTTGACAGTTTTTAATCAGAAAGGGATGTTGAATTTTGTCAAATGCTTTTTCTGCATCTATTAAAATGTCATGTGGATTTTCCCCTTCATTCCCTTAATGTGACATATTATATTTATTGATTTGTGTATGTTGAACCATCCTTGCATCCATGGGATGAATCCTACCTGATCATGATGAATGATCATTTTAATGTGCTGTCGAATTTAGTTGGCTGGCATTTTGTTGCAGATTTAGCATCTATGTTCATTAGGGATATTGGCCTATAGTTTTCTTTTTTCTTTGGTCCTTGACTGCTTTTGGTATTAGAGTAATGCTGGCATCATTGAAGAAATTTGGAAGTATTCCTAAGTCATTAATTTTTGGGAATTGTTTGAGTAGATTGATATTAGTTCTTCTTTAAATGTTTAGTAAAATTCAAAAGTGATGCCATAGGGTCCTGAGCTCTTCTTTGATTGGAGATTTTTTTTTTTTTTTTTTTTTTTTTTTTTTTGTTGAGACGGAGTCTTGCTCTGTCGCCCAGGCTGGAGTGCAGTGGCCGGATCTCAGCTCACTGCAAGCTCCGCCTCCCGGGTTTACGCCATTCTCCTGCCTCAGCCTCCCGAGTAGCTGGGACTACAGGCGCCCGCCACCTCGCCCGGCTAGTTTTTTGTATTTTTAGTAGAGACGGGGTTTCACTGTGTTCGCCAGGATGGTCTCGATCTCCTGACCTCGTGATCCGCCCGTCTCGGCCTCCCAAAGTGCTGGGATTACAGGCTTGAGCCACCGCGCCCGGCCTGATTGGAGATTTTTATTACTGATTTCATGTTGTTACTCATTATTGGTCTGCTCAGATTTTATATTTCTTCATGATGTTAAATTTAAGATAATATTAAAGATTATATGATATCAAAAAGCTATTTTTAGAGAAATATAACTTTACACCCAACCTATGTTTTGCAAGAACTTTATTAGTAAATAATGAAAGTTTTCTTTGGTATGTTTTATTATTTTAAAATAATAATTACGGCTGGGCGCGGTGGCTCAAGCCTGTAATCCCAGCACTTTGGGAGGCCGAGACGGGCGGATCACGAGGTCAGGAGATCGAGACCATCCTGGCTAACACGATGAAACCCCGTCTCTACTAAAAATACAAAAAAAAAAAAAAAAACCTAGCCAGGCGAGGTGGCGGGCGCCTGTAGTCCCAGCTACTCTGGAGGCTGAGGCAGGAGAATGGCGTAAAACCCGGGAGGCGGAGCTTGCACTGAGCTGAGATCCGGCCACTGCACTCCAGCCTGGGCGACAGAGCAAGACTCCGTCTCAAAAATAATAATAATAATAATAATAATAATTACTTTGACAGGAATTTTTAGGTGCCATATAGTAAGATTTATGTCCCCTTTCAGATATCAAGCATAGTGAAAAAGAGTCAGCATTAGAAATAAAGTATTGAGGAAAAAAAGGAACTATCCAAGAAGATTAAAGGAAATATATCTGGAACCTACCATTACCCCTAGCCTCTTGGATTCCTCTGCTCCTCTGGTCTGAAACAATGAAAGCATCATTCTACATATCAGTAAGATTCGTTATTTATCTCTTGTATTTCATTTTTCTTTTTAGCTTAGGAAGAGAGGATGTTGGGAAATGAGAGCTAAGATACCATTTATCAAAAATACCAACCTCAGTCACTTTTGAAATGAGAAATTTCTACCCAAGCTTAAGTAGGATAAAATTTTATAACATCATTTAAGCTATAAGTTTCAAGCCTTGGAGGCTATGCTTTAATGTATTCAGCTGCATTCTATTATCTCCTGCTGCAGGCTCAGTCCTATAGACTCCTTCATTATACTCTTCATTAAAATCTATCACTAAGACCTTGATGAAAAGAAGTACTCTTGCTATGCTTTTAAATGAGTACATTAAATATGTTCGATGACCCAAGGAAAGTATTCAAGAATGTCTAGAACAAAATGAAATGAATCTTTCACTCATATAGCACTAATGACACTTCAAAGTATTTGTACCTTGTAGTAGATGCTGATTCACTGTGTATGGATTTATAATACTAAACAAGCCAATAGGTACTTATTGATAAGTGCATGCTCAGCATTGCTTGGCCTGGTAAACTATACATGAGAAACCCACAATATAGTGCCTGCCTTTGGGAAAGATATGAGATTCTCGTGACATTCCTAGAGAATGAACCCAGGTCACATATATTTCAGTACTAAACGGCTCAAGGTAACACAGATTTAAAGGGCTTCTCTGAAAGTTAAGAGAAAGAAGAGGTCATTCTAAGTGTAAGTATAGAATGAGAAAATTTTAGAGCTGAAAGATAATCTAATTTGGCATTTTGATTTTACAGAAAATTTAAATGAAGACTATTGAGGTAAAAGGAAGAGGAGGAAAAAAAGGAAATAGTATCTTTCTATAACTTTATGCTCTGTATAATTCTCTGCATTATTTCATTTAATTCTGGCAGCAAGTCTATGAATTTGATGTTACTCTGCCCATTTTTATAGGGAGTTCATGAGGCTGAGAGATTAAGCTTTTGATGTGTGAGATCTCAAAATACAGAAATTCAGACTTATGATTATCTGATTCTAAATCCTTTCTTCCATAACATGAAAACATTGTATTGGCATGTATTACGTGCCAAGTACTTTCCTGTATGTTATCCTAAGTAATTTAAAAATAAAAGAATATGTAATCCCAGCACTTTGGGAGGCCGAGACAGGTGGATCACGAGGTCAGGAGATCGAGACCATCCTGGCTAACACGGTGAAACCCCTTCTCTACTAAAAAATACAAAAAAAAAAAAAAAAACTAGCCGGGTGAGGTGGCGGGCGCCTGTAGTCCCAGCTACTCGGGAGGCTGAGGCAGGAGAATGGTGTGAACCTGGGAGGCGGAGGTTGCAGTGAGCCGAGATCCAGCCACTGTACTCCAGCCTGGGCGACAGACCGAGACTCCGTCTCAAAAAAAAAAAAAAAAAAAAAAAAAAATACTTGTCCCTTATAATTTAAAAGCCTCCCCTGCCCTTCTACACTGACTTCTGGATAGCATTACATACAATCAAAAAGAGCTAATACACATTAATTAGCTACACATAATGTAATAGTAAACACTTTTTTCTATTTCTACTGTTCTAATTGCTTTACACATTTTCTTTCATTTAATTCAGCATCACAACAATGCTGTGAAATCATCAGCATTGTGATAAAAGTTAACGCTGCGTGCCAGGCTCTTTTCTGAGATCTTTACCTATGTTAACTTATTTGATTCTCATATCAACCCTCTACCATCATGATTTTGTGGAAAGTGAAGCGTGGAGTAACTTAGTTACAAGGCTACACAGACTCACACTGGAGAAATCTGTCACTTGAGCCCACGTATGAACCATTGTATTCTGCTGTATCTCACTGAGTAAGAAAGCAATGAAAGAGAGTGAAAGAGTCAGCAATGACGTAAAGTGTTCTCCACTAAGAAATGACTAAGAAACTTTGACTGCTCGGCAAAGGGGTGGAGGTGGTGGAGAGAAGTGACAACGAATGGAAAGTAGAGATAATAGATGCCCACCTTTGATTTGAAAGCACCCCAAGATAGGCCGGGCATGGTGGCTCACACCTGTAATCTCAGCACTTTGAGAGGCCGAGGTGGGTGGATCACTTGAGGTCAGGAGTTCGAGACCAGCCTGGTCAACATGGTGAAACCCGTCTCTACTAAAAATATAAAAATTAGCCAGGCGTGGTGGCAGGTGCCTATAATCCCAGCTACTCAGGAGGCTGAGACAGGAAAATTGCTTGAACCAGGGAGGTGGAGGTTGCAGTGAGCCGAGATTGCACCATTGCATACCAGCCTGGGCAAAAATGAGCAAAACTCCATCTAAAAAAAAAAAAAAAAAAAAAAAATAGAAGCAGAAGAAAGAAAGAAAGCACCCCAAGATAAACCATGAACATGCATCCAGTTTTCTTTTATCAGGCTGAATTGGTCATGAGAATTGAAACCACCAATATCCATTTGGTTGAACTATCAGGATTGAGGACTTAGGCCAACTGTGTCAACATAACTTTACAATGTATTCTAGAAAATATTACATAAACTATAAATGGTCCTTTTCTCACAATAGTTTGCTCATCTGAGCTAACAGCTTACTATCAAGCCGCTGTTTACCTATCAATACATACTTCAAGATCACCTCATTACATCCACCAATTCTAAACAACTAACTGATGAATTTGCCCTGTCTCAATCAGATCCTTACATGGAAAGTCCTCCTTAAACTACTTGAACTTTAATCTCCAAATCCTATTGTTAACTCATCTCTAATCTGCCTATTGAGAAACAAACTAGACTCTATAGGTGATGCTCTCCCTACTGCAGAAGGCGAATAAGCACAGCTGTGCTTAACTGTGGGCTCTTACACTGGTCTTTTTGAAGAGTGAGCAGTTGACATTCATAAAGGGAAGAACGGTAACCATCTGGCCACCCACATCTGACACACAGCGGACCCCACGTAGGCAGGATACATTCATTCAGTTGAGGTACACGGAATCAAGGGCCCCAAAATGGTCAAGGACATCTGCCAGGCATATTTCTTTCCACTGTTAGTATGTGTGTGAGCACACATGTGCCTGCCATACCCCAAGCCAGAAGGGGTGGGAGGGAAGAGTACTTTGAAGAATTGTCAGAGAAAACCTTTCCTGGAATTCTGGCTTCCTATTTCAGGAACTTCGAACCTTAATGCTCCAATCTTTGAAGCAATAGCCACTCTTCCTTCCCCAGATCCTCATGAACTCTAGAAATATTCTCTTGCAGGTACGCTTCTTGTCTAACTTGATGTGATGAGGGAGGTAACCAAGATAAAATTTTTATCTAAACATGTGGCAGGCTCGCAGAAGTTCCCCCATGCCAGAAAAGATCAGTTGTACTTTAAGTTAGACGTAGCTCAGGGACATAAGTATTAGTCATATGTCAAATAATATTTGCCTCTATGCTATTATCTACTTCTTCATGATAGTTGGAGACAGAATCTTATGTTATAGATGCCTATAATTTTTCTCAGGGGAGATGTGTACCAGGGAAAAATGTCATTTAGAATCTATTACTGCTTTCTATGAAACACGGTACTTTTGCATGTTGAGTACAGGAGTATTGGTATGTGTATGTGTGTGTGTGTGTGTGTGTGTGTGTATATATGTATCTGGCATATCAGGGAATTTTTATATGGTTCTGTGTAAGAAAGGGGTGAAAACTATGTAGTAAAGAAGAAAACAGATGTTCTGAGAGAATACAGATTTACGAAAACGAAGGATGGAGAGAGTTCCTAATTGGAATCTTGACTGAGAGAATGTTGAGAAACATATCAAATGGCAATTCATAAAACTGTGAGATATGAAACAAGAAATGAAGAAATTTTTGGTGCAGCATTAAAGTTATCATTAAAGCAAATCTACATTATTGGCCTATGGTTTTTCAGAAAGTAAGCCAGTAATTTTCCGAAGGTCATGAATCTTCAAGCAGAGAGTACATTTCTTGATGTTTTTATAAAAATGCTATATTCCTTTCCTCTATACAAAAGTAGAGACTAATGTAGACTTCTTTCTCTTCTAATTCTGAGAGATAAAAATTATTGGGTTGTTGATAATGATACAATTTCTTTGTAGCAATCCCACACACTGAAGCTTTCTACCCTGTTGAAGTACGTGCTTTTGAAGTATTTTCAGAAACAAATTTAAAGTTATTACCCTCACTTAGATTACTATCTTCTTGAATTTACTGTTTCACACACATTTGGAAAGAAATTGCCAATAAATCTTGAATATAACAATGTTCCAAAGTACAATGAAATTGGATTTCATGATAACAAGAACTGAATTTTCATCTATGTTACTTTTCATTACATACCAATTAACTGCCACTGTATTTATTTGACTACCTGAAAGTTCTCAAGAATTGATTTGTACATAAAATTAATAGCTTCCATAATTATAATTAATTATTATCAATTTTATCCTTAAATGATATTTATGTGTTTTTCCATGACCGATAAAATTCCAGTACATGAAACACATTTCAAGGTGCATCTATCTAGAATGTGTACCTAAATTTGAAAGCGAGTAGTCAGATATTAACAGTAAATCTTCCTGACACAACTTGTTCTTGTTCTTGAGATTCAATTTGATGGTAACCTAAATGATGCAAGGATTTTACAATCATTCAACATGCAATGTAAGTTCAGGTAAATAAATAAGTAAGACAGGCATTCAGCTTATGAGTTCCCAAGGCTAAGCCAAAGGCCAAAAGCAAATAGCAGCTTTTCACCAATTAACAAGGTCAAGGCTAATTTTGATGTAGGTCAAGTTATTGTACTTGTATTATGCCCTTGCAGAGTTCAAGAATCTATTCCGGAAACAGGAAAACAGATAGTTCAGGAATTGAAACAAAAAGGCTTTATTTGTTTATAAACAGTTTTATACACTCAAAGTTGTAATACAGTTGGCTGCATATATTTAAGTATACAAATTGAAACATTTTGACATGTGTATATTTCATGAAACCATCACCAGAATCAGAAAAAGAACCTATCTGTCGGCCAGGCATGGTGCCGCACGCCTGTAATCCCAGCACTTTGGGAGGCTGAAGTGAGGAGATCACTGGAGGTCCAGAGATTGAGACCATCCTGGCCAACATGGTTAAACCCCGTCTCTACTAAAAATACAAACATTAGCTGGGCATGCTGGCTTGCGTCTCTAGTCCCAGCTACTAGGGAGGCTGAGGCAGGAGAATCGCTTGAATCAGTGAGTCAGAGGTTGCAGTGAGCCGAGATTGCACCACTGCACTCCAGCCTGGCAACAGAGTGAGACTCCATCTAAAAAAAAAAAAGAAAAAAAAAAAAGAAAGAACATATCTGTCAGTCCCCAACCCTTCCTTGCCCCTTGCCTCTTAATTCCTACCTCGTGCCCACTTCACTCTACCACAGCCTTCCCTGGCTCTAGAAAACTTCTGATCTGTATTTGGTCACTATACCTCGCATTTCCTAGAATTTTAGATTAATGCGTTAATAAAATAATTTTTATGTGGCCTGGGTTCCTACACTTAGCATAATGAGTTTGAGACTAATTTATACCATAATGTATATTGATAGTCCATTCTTCTGTATTGCTAAGAAGTGTTCTGTTACGTGGGATATAACAATGGGTTTAACCATGGAGATGCTAGTGGACATTTGGATGGTATCCACTTTTTTATTATTATAATAACGTTGCTATTACTCTCCACGTACAGTTCTTAATAGGAGCATATATTTTCCTTTATCTTGAAAAAATACTTGGGAGTGGAATGACTGAATCATTTGATAGCTGTATGTTTTTTTGGTTTTTTTTTTTTTTTTTTTTTTTTTTTGAGACGGAGTCTCGCTCTGTCGCCCAGGCTGGAGTGTGGTGGCACGATCTCGGCTCACTGCAAGCTCCGCCTCCCAGGTTCATGCCATTCTCCTGTCTCAGCCTCCCGAGTAGCTGGGATTACAGGTGCCCACTGCCACGCCCGGCTAAATTTTTTTTTAATTTTTTTAAATTTTTAGTATAGATGGGGTTTCACCGTGTTAGCCAGGATGGTCTTGATCTGCTGACCTCGTGATCAACCCCCCTTGGCCTCCCAAAGTGCTGGGATTACAGGCGTGAGCCACCACGCCTCGCCAATAGCTGTATTTTTAATTATCAAACTGGTTTACAAATATGTTGCACCATGTACATTCTTACCAGCAGTACTTATGAATACCAATTACTGTTTGAAGTATTCAGCTCCTTGCAGCTATAGGACTCGCAGATTGAATCAAGAAAAATTTAGGGAAACGTATGAAAGAACAATATCAGGAATGAGAGCAATGACATAATTACAGACTTTACATATAATATTATGTAATTATAGTAAGGGAATATTATGAATAATAGGTCTAGCTTTTTATTCAACCTGACAAACTCTGACTTTGATTTGTGGTATTTAGAACATTAAATTTAATGTGAGTATTAATATGGTTAGGTTTAAATCGATCATCTTGCTATTTGTTTTCTATTTTTCTGTGTGTTCTTTATTCCTTTTTCCCCATTTTTCCTGCCTTCTTTTGGATTAAGTACTTTTTATAATGCCATTTTATCTCCTTTGTTTGGTTATTGTAGGTGTTGTTTGGGGTGTATAAAATGCAGCCCCTATAACAGTACAGTCTACCCTTCAGGAGCTATTATTTCACATAATATTTAGCTTAAAAATGTTACACTCATATTTCCTCTTCCAGCTTTTGTGCTATTTGTCACAAATTTCGACTTCATGTATTTTAGAACTTCTAGAATACATTGTTATTATTTTTATTTGGATACCCATGACCTTTGAAAGATCTAAATAATAAAAATCTCACATATTGATCCATGTAATTATCATCTCTTCTTCATTCCTTTGAGTAAAAAAATCCGTATTTTTACTCAGTATCATCTTCTTTTTGCTTGACTTTCAAAATTTCTTAAAATGTGGGTATGCTGATCATTAATTCTTTCAGCTTTTGCATATCTAAAAAGTCTTTATTTCATCTTAGGTTTTTAAATATATTGTTGCTAGGTATACAGAATTCTAGGTTGACAGATTTTCTTTTGCTACTTTAAAGACATTGCTCCGTTGACCTCTTGGTTGCATTGGTTGCTGTGCAAAATACATTGTCAATCTTATCTTTGATTCTCTGAATTTGACATTTCTTTTTCCCTTCTACTTTTAGTTTTTTTTCCTTATCATTGTTTTGAACAATTTTATTATGATCTTCTGTGGTTAATTTTGTTATTGTTGTTTTTCTTTTACTTGAAGTTTACTGATATTCTCAGATATTTGACTTTATATTTTTATCAAACTTCTTAAAATTTTCAAATATTAATTCTTCAAATAGATTTCCTCCTGACTCCTTTCTCTTCCGTAGGCACTCCAGTCACGATGTATTTTAGACCACTTGAAACAGTGCCACTGCCACAGGTTGCTGTGTTGTGTGCATTTTCTTTCTTCTTCTTTTTTTTTGGAGATGGTGTCTTGCTCTGTCGCCCAGGCTGGAGTGCAGTGGCACAATCTCAGCTCACTGCAACCTCTGCCTCCTGGGTTCAAGGGATTCTCCTGCCTCAACCTCCCAGGTAGCTGGGATTACAGGCACTCACCACCACACCTAATGTTGTTTTGTACTTTTAGTAGAGACGGGGTTTCACCAGGTTGGCCAGGCTGGTCTCAAACTCCTGACCTCAAGTGATCCACTCACCTTGGCCTTCCAAAATGCTGGGATTACAGACATGAGCTACTGTGCCTGGCCATTGTGTGCATTTTCAAAAATTCTTACTTTATAAGTTTTATTCTTGATATTTTTTATTGCTATGTCTTTCAGTTTACTAACCTTTTCCTCTGAAATATTTAATCTATTACTTTTTTTTCCTTTTGAGACAGAGTTTCATTCTTGTTGCCCAGGCTGGAATGCAATGGCACAATCTTGGTTCACTGCAACCTCCACCTCCCAGGTTCAAGTGATTCTCCTATATCAACCTCCCAAGTGGCTGGGTTTATAGGCACGTGCCACCACGCCCAGCTAATTTTTGTATTTTTAGTAGAGACAGGTTTCACCATGTTGGCCAGGATGGTCTCAATCTCTTGACCTCCTGATCTGCTTGCCTTGGCCTCCCAAAGTGCTGGAATTATAATTTTAATCTATTCTTAATCCTATCCAGTAAAAGTTTTCATCTCAGATCATGTAGTTTTTATAATTTGTTTTATTTACTTCTACTTAAATTTCTTTTTTTCCTTTTTTTAAAACATAGAATGCAAATAACATAACTGTTTTTAATAACCTTGTGCTTATTATCACATATATGCCATTTCTGGATCATTTTTGATTGATCCTTCTTCTTACCATATTTCACATTTTCCTACTTTTATTACATGCCCGATTATTTTTAATTGGGTGCCAAACATTGTGATTTTCTCTTTGGAGAACTTTATATTTTTATAATCCTATACATATATTTGTGCTTTGTTGGGGGATATAGTTATGTTACTTGAAAACAGTTTGATCCTTTTATGTTTTCAGTGTTTTAGGTGGAACCAGAGCTGTGATTAGTCCAGAACTCTACAGAGGCAAGGAATATTTGAGTACTATACCCAATGTCCCATTAATTTGAGGTTTTCAGTTTTGTTAGTTCTGCAGACACTATTCCTTCTCTTTAATTCTTGTTTATGACTCTTTCCCCAGCCTTAGGAAGTTTCCTCACATGCACACAATTTTTTTTTATCAATACTCTGCTGAATACATAGAGATATTTCCACGTGTTTCTACAGTTCTCTATTTGCTTAGTTTTCTTCTATTACTTTGGCTTGGAAACTCCAGCTGCCTTGGTTTCTATGGACTCTTAGCTCTGTCTCCTCAACTCAGGGACTCCACAGCACTTTGTCTGGGTTTATCTGCATTGCACTACAGCTGAGAGCTAAATTACACAATAACTTGAGTTAATTGCTTAGTTTGCCTTTTTTTTTTTTTCTTTTTCTGCCTCTCAGAGATCACTGTTCTTTCTCTGATGTCCAGTACTGTAAATAGCATGATTTTATTAATTGTATTCATTTATGAGTTGTTTTACTCCAGAGAGCAAATTCAGTCTTTGTTACTCCATCTTGGCCAAACGTGGAAGTCTCCAGATTTCTTGTTATTATTATTTTAGTGACATTAACGTACTAATACGGGTAACCCATGTAAAATGGTCCATCATCAGTCCTTTTCTTCCAACAGAAAAAGGAGTGCCTTATGTCTAATTTAGTTTTCATTTATATAGACTGCACTGCATCTGGAAGGAATGAGGAGCAACTGTTTTGTTATACATAAACCTGGTGTTCCAGTGTTATACATGTTCTACATATTCTAATTCCTGGGGAAATATTTAAGGAAAGAAATGATTGGCAGGGTACAATATTCCATCACATAGATGTACCACGGTTTATCCATTCACCTATTATGAATAAAGCTGTTATAAACATTTGTGTGCAGATTTTCGTGTGAACATATGTTTTTTATTTATTCGGGCAAATACCAAGGAGCACAATTGCTGGCTCATGTAATAAAGCTATGTTAGTTTTCTAAGAAACTGCAAAACTGTCTTCCAAAGTGGCTGGTCTATTTTGCATTCCCAATGAATAGAGTGCCTATTTCTCCACATCCTCACCAGCATTCAGCATTATCAGTATTTTGGATTTAAGGAATAGGTGTATAGTGATATCCTATTTGAAACTGGGACTGTAATCTAGGCAATCTAGCTTTGGAGTCTGTTGTTTTTAACCACTATCTGCCACTGCTTCTCCAGGTTAAGTTCAAATCTCTGACTTGTGGACTGAATCCCATACCTTCCAAACTCAAAAAAGGGCTTTGCTTTATTCTGCAATATTATTTCCTCCCTTTTTAATGGATCATTCCCTTGAGCATATAAGCATGCTTTAACCCTTTTTAATTTAAAAAAATAAATCAATCCTTAGGTTCACCTTTATTTCCTTAATCTTTGCCTCCATTCCTGGCAAAGCTTTTCCAAAGATTTCTCTTTACTTGCTGTCTACATTTCTTCATCCTAATTATCTTGATACTGTGCTTTCTTTCTCATTGTTTGATTGTTAATATGATCAACAATTTCCATTTATCTCTCAGCATTGGTTGACATACTAGATTTCTTATTTATTGTTGAAATATTTTTCCTGCTTGGTTTCTAGGATACCACACCTTTTAAATTTATCTCCTTACTACATTGGTCCATTGCATGTATATTTATTTTATTAATTCTTCTCATGTCCTAACTTTTATGTGTTTAAGTGTCCTCTTGACTCACCCTTCACTTAAATACTTCATCCCCTAAATGATAACATTTATTTCCACAAGTTTAAATACTATCTTCTATCTGATAATTCACAAATTTATCATTCCAACCCTTCCATATGCCCTCAGATCACAGACATGTCAAATTGGACACTTGACACTTAGATATGAATCTAACACTTACGAAGTTCAAAATGGAATTCATTTCCCTCAAAGTCGAAACTTGCTTCTCTCATAGATGACCATTCACCTTGTGCTTCTGCCAGAACATAGAAATCATCCTTAATTCCTCTTTGTCTCACATTCAAAATCCAAGTTAAAACAAATTCTATTAGCTTAGCTTTCAGCATATACCTGAAATCCAACAACTTCTCACCACCTTTACTACTATTGTCCTCAGGTCCTCCATGTTCCACAACTTCAGGGTACAACTTTCACTTGAAATACAATGAGAATGTTGCCCTAGAGTTTCTCAATTCAATAGACTTGATAAGATCATGCTACACCCTCATCTCTTGCATTGATCTTGCAATCGCCTCCTTGTAGTACTTTGCTTTGTGAGGAAGGCAAAACTTGTAGAGTAAGAAGAATTGATAGCTCACATGTTCTACCTCCTTTCCATCATTGAGGTTAGTTCTCATTTGTAATCAGTGTTTCCTGAACTGAATCTCTTGGTTCACTACCCCTAAGAGATATTAATAAAGAGTTTCATGGCCAAATATGTTTGAACAGGATCCTTAATACAACCCTCCTCATGAAGATTCATAAAGTAGTTTAACATATGATAGTCTGTGAGAAGGCCTGCAGGGAAGAAAATTTAACTTTAAGCAATTTTTTCCTAATCTTATTCATAACAATATTTTCCCTCACTTTTTGGGTAAAGAAGAATGGTAATGTCTTCCTTTTCACCTGGTCTCTTAAGAACAAGATCTATGTTCCTATCTATGAGGGGAACACACTGAAGTGAATACATTAACTCTGTTCATTATCTCATTTCCCCTTGACCATGCATGTTAGAGTCTCAGTTATACAAAATCTGGCTTATATCAGCACTGTGGTTATTTTACCTCAAAATTAGGAAATAGGCTCCATGCTGACTATGTTAATTCCTAACTAATGAATCAGTAAGAAGGACAATGACCCCTTCTCTGATTCCTGTTTCCAGCCATTAAGTCTGTCTAAGCCAAATCTTCCAATACGGTGGTTGTCGGGAGAAGGCGAGTGTTCTCTCTGTCTCTCAATTCTAGGTTCTTCATGGATCCCATGACATGGAAATCAAATTAGAGTACAGCATAAGCTCACATCTCTTGAACAACGAGAAAGGAGTAGGAATCCTTATCAGACTTTAGGTTGAAATCATATCTTCTAGCACATTTTGCCCTAAACTCTGAACTTTCGGATGGTTTTGTGCTGCTAGACATTACTCTCTAAAATGAATTGATCTGTAAATTTTTATCCCATCTAAGAATGTGTGCTCTGTGAGTTAAATCCAACTACATGTGAATCTTAGGGCCACTGACCTCCAAAATATTTCGTGGGCTAAGCATAGAAAACACTTATTATTAGAAAATTCCAATATCAGATGTTACGGCTCAGAATAAATTTCATTCACTATCTTGATTTTCCCTGAGATGTTAACATTTAAACTTCATCTCTATGCAAAGAATGAGATGGTTTGTTCCTTATTAAAAGAGTCTCAAGTGCTTTGGTATGATAGTGGACAAGAGGCTAAAGGCCAGAAAATAAACATGGCATTTAAGCAACATTAACAAAAACACAAATATGCAGCTTTTGTGCTAACTCTGACCTCAGACATTTCTCAGTGCCCAGGAACTAGTGACACTTGTGCGACATCTTGGGGAAGAAAACACAATATTATAAATTTTAGATACCCCAAAATATTGTCATTTACAAAAATATACTTCCTTTACTTAAGTAAGGTAAGACAAGATCATATACATATCTATATTTGCATAGCTGCTAAATTTATTAAATCATTAGATTTTTATCTATGTGTGGAAAATTATGGCCAATTAAATTTTTGTTTGGAAATTTTCAACTATCCCTTTAGACATGAAGTATATATTGAAGAATCATTTTCTTCCTTCTTAATACCTGAGACCTATTTCCACTTAAAATGTTCCTTTCTATTCTGCTCTGAGGAAGGAAACTTAATTATTTGCAGTATATCACAAGTGAACTATGTTGTATAAATAAGTTTCTCCTTAAAGCACCTGTACTTATCCATAGATAAGTTAATGAGTGTCATCCATTTTCCTTCTGTTACATTAATTGTGGTATCTGAGTAGTGATTTCTGGTAGGACCAAATAATCTACTTCTCATGTAATGTTCTCATACTTTTAAACAAAATAATCTTTTCAGATTTTTCTGGGACTCTAAAAGAGAACTTGTTCCAGTCACTCTATCTCTCCTATTAGTTCACCGTAAAACTTCTAGTAAATCATTTTAAATCTGTCTCAGTTAGCTCATAAATAAAATTGAGCATCTCTTATCCAAAATGTTTAAGAACAAAAGTATTTCAGACTTTAAACATTTTTAGATTTTGGAATATTTGCATACACATATGCACACAATGAGATATCCTGGGGATGGGGTCCAAGTCTAAACAGAAAATTTATTTTGTTTTATATATACCTTACATGCATAGCCTGAAGGTAATTTCATGCAGTATTTTAAATAATTGTGTGCATAGAACAAAGTTGGTGTACATTGAACTATCAGAAACTAAAGGTGTCCCTATCTCTGTCATCCATGTGGACAATCTGTGGTTGTATGGCATCACCATTATTCCTGACTCTGAATTTCTATGCTACCAACAAGCAATCATTTTCTCACACTTATTCACACATAGGTACTTAACAGTAAAAAAAAATAGACATGTCATAAATACAGTAAAACAATGATGTATTCAGGGTAACTGAGCAGCACAACAGCCGCACCAGATACCTGTATCAGCTGTTAAACAACAGCAACAATAAACACCAGCAGGCTCTCAGTCTCCACCTAGGATGCTCTGTTTCATTAAAACGCACTGTACACTGTGTTTTACTCTCTTAGGTGAGAAGAAATATCAGAAGCAGTCGAGACATCAGGAAGTGGGTGGGTCCTCTAGAGATGAAGAGACATTCTGCTGGATGACTTTTTAAAATGTTTTCTTCAAAGTCATCGGCTTCACTAACAATGGTTTTTGTCTTAGAAATCTCTTCGATTTTGTAAACTGACAGATCTACTTCTTCCAGCTTACTGAACTCCGAAGGCATATTTTTTGCATACGTAATGAGGTCAGACATCATTTTTTTGTACACTTGACATATGGAATCCTTCAAAGCCATGACCTTGTTCATCGTCATTAGTGAACATAGTCTCAGGCCCGAGGCTGTACCAGAAATAAACAAGAATAAGTGTCTTTAGTCACTGTGTTCTTAGCATTGGTAACAGCATATATTGCATCCTTTATGCTAAACTCCTTTTGAAAACCTTCTGCATCCATGCCTTTGTTCACTGCTGTTAGCCTGCTGTTCAAGAAAGTACTTCCATATTTACTCTTCATTGATATAAGGATATCAGGTCTCATGGCTGAACTCATGAAGTCAAATTTGGGGGAAATTTCATGGCATAAACATTATTTTTATGAGAATTTCAGCTGGAAGATGAGCAGAATAGTTGTCAAAGAATAATACAGTCTTGCAGTTGTCATCCAGTTCAGCTCCCCAACAGTGAGCATGAGCCACTAGTACAAAGCGTTCGTGAAAACAATCAGAAAAGATAGCTCTGGTGTTCCATTCCTTTTTGTTAGCATAATAAACTAGGAAGCAATTTATTTCTTGAAAACAGTGAGAGTGCAAGCTTTTGCCTATCATAACAAGTTTATGGTTATGCACATCTGCGGCATTAGCACATCCCAGTTTTACTGTCCTTGGTATCCTTAATTCCTGTAAAGTCGGTCTCATCAGCTGTAACACCAAATTAGTGATGTTTCATCAGTATTACAGACTTCTTCTGGCATCAGATTTTCATCAGCGATGACCCTGGCAAACTCATCAAGGAATCTTTCCACTGCTTCATTATCATCAGCGCTTTATTACCAAAAATCTTTTAAAAATTTGATGCTGTGTCTTTACTTAAATTTCTGCAATGAAACTGTTGAATCACAGTTCTATCCAATGTATAGATCTTTGCTTGTTTCATCATCAGCATCCCATTAAGTGGCATGTATTACTGTGACGCTGATGGATCCCCTCTTTCCATGCACAATCAAGATCTTCACTTTCAGCTTTATGCAGTATTTTTCTATTTTTCATGAACTTCTGTTCACTGCTTTCAGCATAGAATTTCAACAGTCTATCCTTCTGTTTCTTCAGGTCAATATAGGGTGGTCATACTCTTCTGTAAGATGTTTCACCCCTACATTACTTTCCAGTTTCTCCCATAGGTTGACTTCCTGTTCTATAGATAAACATCCCGTTTTTCTTATCACTGTTACCTGCAGGGTATCTGCAGGTGTTTTTGGCATTTTCAACATTACCTTTACACGGCAGAATGAATAAGCAAAAAACACAGTGAGAAATGCACATAGAGCTTAGCACTACTTGGGGCATCACAGAGAACCTGCCATTGACATGTATGGTCTGCCTGCGTGCCATTCTATTACCCTTTGTAAGCATGTTTGCATGGGGGAATCTGAGTGTGTGAAGACTAGATATATTGCAGCTGAAAAAGGCTGGGAGGTTCTTTATTCACTTAGGGATGTTGTAAAAACTGTGTTGTATGCCTGCATTTTGACTGTGACTCATCACATAAGGTCAGGTGTGGAATGTTCCACTTGTGCATGGCATCATGTTGGTGCTCAAAAAACTTCATATATTGAAGCTTTTGGGATTAGAAATGCTTGACCTGTACTATTCAAAATCGCTTGTGGGATGTTTACTTGACATAGATTGAGTAGAGGAAGGTTAATGAGACCTTGAAATAATTGTTTCTTTTTATTTTCTTTCTTCTCCGTCCCCTAAATGGTAAACTAAAGTATACTTTTCTCCTGATTGTTCCTGTGCTCACTTATTCTGTCTTTACCTGCATTAAAGACTTCTCTTGCTAAGCACATAAGCTATAAGATTACTGCTCAATCATTATTTGAACTGGTGAATTAGGCTTTCCTGAGAAACTCGTTGCCATTCAGATCAAACCATAGCCATGTCACTCCACTCCACTTGTATGCCTGGTAGGACCCTCAAAGCTTCTGTTGATAATGGGGTCTCCACTGTAAGCTGCCTCAGGAAGTTGCCTTAAGGAGAAAGGCCTTGATAGTACTTAACTCAGAAAAAAGAAATGTTATCTTTTTGTAGGATATAGAAATTTGACCTCTTCAATGAATTTTAATAATCAAATGTTTGTTGCAGCTTTCTTACTATGATTTATTTTACTTTCAATATTTTTATTTCCCTTTGAAAACAACTTTCTGTTTATTTTTTCTGTTAAATCTTTCCAGCATAAATCTATTATTTTTGGCTTAAGAATCGGAATCCCCTTGTCAAAGGAAAACTTTACTTATCTGACTAATTTTGGCTAGTGTACATAAGAATATGAAGAAGAGGTGACTGGGAATGTCTTAATCGAATTAGGACTGAATTTACAATAACTCCTGGCAGAATATGTGAGGGAAAAATCAAGCAGAAAATGATGAAGTGGTTTCATAAACCTCTTGGCTTTGGCATATCTTGAAATAAATGCATGATTTATTAGTATTATTTTAGCCATGCTAAGCAAAATGTTCACCATTAAAAAGACATTTTCTAGGAAGAAAATAAATACTGTCATTATTGAATGACTAGCAGCATTGTTTTGTAGCTGTTAATAAGAATAATGTTTTTGATATAGATTTGTATACCTTAAACATTATGTATTAGAACATCTGTGAATACTAATAGGTGATCAATGCATTGATTACATAGAGTATATTCTACTCATTAGTATACATGTATGATTTTTGGTTAGCTCATGTAGATTTATTTCAAATATTAAATGTGGAGGGCTTTTTCATAGTAAGTTATAAGGCAAGAATATGCTATGACTATTAAATTTTAATATAATAATCTTGAATGAAAATTTACCTAAATCTGTTTTGCATCTGGAGCTGCATTTTGTCCACACTGCATCAGGAAAAACAATAAATGAATAAAATAAACAGAGGGCAGCAAAAATTTCAGCACAAAAGAGCTTGAAGTTCAGATGCCAAAGGTTATTAGGGGGAAACAAAAGTAGAACTGAGGACGAACTTGTATCAGAAAGAAATTACATCCAGAGAAGCCAAAGGCAGGGAAAAGTAAAGCAGAAGGCAAAAAGAAGGGACCCAAGACACTTCAGCAGTTTGGCTTGGAGAAGGTGTAGACTTGCGTGCGTTCCTGCAACAGGGGTCCCTGTGGCCTTGCTTCTACTGATCTCAAGTACAGACGCTGTAAAACTTAGAAGTTACAACACTTACAGTAAAAAAACTAGAGTGAAAATGATCATTATTAAGTGCTTATGACATATATTATCTCATTAGTCTTCTCAGCTACACCTTGAGGTAAGTGCTCTTATGTCTGTCTGCTAGATGAGGAAAATGAGACTTCACATGACTGGTTAACTCTACCCAACTCATCCAGATGGAAAGTAGCAAACTAGAATCCAACCTGAGGCCTGCTTATTTTCAAAATTTTCTCTTATGTTGATATACAGATCAATGCCAACAAAGGTAACCTGTATACTCTAAGGAACAGTGAAGGTAAATAAAATAAATTTTTAAAATTACTTGACTACTTTTTAAAAGGTATTTTTGTTTAATTTGCCTTAAACCTATGATAGCAAATGTTTACATTATTTGGATGCTGGACCAAAGTTGTCCCTTGGTATCTTCAGGGGATTGGTTCCAGGATCCCCTTTGGATATCAAAATCCATAGATGCAAATACATTTGCTAACCATATAAATGCACATGTATAGGAACTTGCTTGAATCTAATTTAAATAAAGGAAGTACTTTTTTAACTTATAACTTGTGCATATCTTCCCATATACTTTAAAATATCTCTAGATTACTTATGATACCTAATATAATAAAAATACTATGTAAATAATTGTTCACTGCATTGTGTTTTTATTTGTACTACTTTTATTGCTGTATTGCCATTTTTTACCTTTTTTTTCAAATATATTCCATCTATAACTGGTTGAAATCTGAGGATACATAACCCACGGATACCAAGAGCCTGCTGTGCTTGCATTGACTGTTTTTATTTCCTTGCATATGGAGGAAATAATGAGATTCAGGGGTTAGTGGGGATCCCTGACTAATAGCCAGTTGGCTACATACAGATAACCAGGGACTTGAGTTCTCAACTTTTGTCTCCAAGGAAAAAAAAAAAAACATACAAAAGGCCATATGTAGTTAAATAAAATTTTTGACATATTCTAAAGATAAATTTAAGTTGATTAAGTCCTCAGTAATCTCATGTAGTGATGAATCAGAATGACAAACACACTCAACTTCTTTTTACATAGGTTCTTGTCTTCTTGGTACAAATTTAAGATACTAATCTTTAATTGTAAAAGATTAAGAATGGTTTTCCTGCCAGATGTTTGAAAATTTCTGTGCAAAAAAGTAAGATTGACAGCTATTCACGGGGATTTTCAGCCTTGCGCAATAAGGGAATAGAAGTCATTCTCGTGGGAGTAAAACTAATGCAAGGAGGAAAATAGAGGAAATCAGTATATCTGAAAAGAGTTTGTACCAAAAAATAATTGTCATTAATATCCAGCTAGAGTGAGACAGTAAGGTTTCCCTGACATTTTGTAAAGAAAAAATAGGAAGATCATGAAATCCTATCTCCCTGGTGTATAATTTGCCAATTTTCACTACATTAGAACTTGGTAATAGTCCTCTAATATGTAGTTGAATTATTTTTTTCCAAATTAGTTAATATTGGGAGAGAGAGATTTTTAACATTGAAAAATAGTCTTCCATAAAAAAACTCGTGTGTGAAATGTAATGTTCCATTCCTTCTACTGGGAGAGATGATAAACCTAGATGCTCCCCCTCCCCATTCCTTGACAGTATAAATTTTTCTATATTGATTTTCTGGTTCTCTTTTTGAAGTGTTAATTAGTCAAACACTAATAGTATTTATATGATTTCTCCATCCTATGGTTGGTCTGGAAATAATAGGTTTTCAGAAAATAGTTTTTAAAAATTCCCTTCTATATAGTAGCTTCCCCTTGCCCATGTGGGATGTCCTGCCATACTCCTTATGGATGTTTGAAACCTCAGATAATACTGAATCTTGTGTATACTATGAACAAGTTTCTTTCTCCTTTACAATTGCAGATGCTGGTACTACGTTTCTTTTTTGAGATGGAATCCATTCTACTGCCCCGGCTGGAGTGCAATGGTGCGATCTCGGCTCACTGCAACCTCCACCTCCTGGGTTCAAGCGATTCTCATCAGCATCTGAGTAGCTGAGATTACATGGTGGCATGTGCCACCATGCCCAGCTAATTTTAGTATTTTTAGTAGTGATGAGTTTTCACTATCTCTGGCCAGGCTGATCTCAAACTCCTGACCTCAAGTGATCTGCCTGCCTTGGCTTCGCATAGTGCTGGGATTACAAACGTGAGCCACTGTGCCCAGCCGGTACTATTTCTTGTACAGCGTGCAGAAGGATGACACAATTAAACCTCTTTTCTTCTAAGTTACCCAGTCTCAGATATTTCTTTATGGTAATGCAAAAATGGACTAACACAAGAACTTTCACCTTTTCACTTAAAGGAAGCACCTTACAGCTTCTCTTGGCAAATCCAAGCTCACTAGCCTTGAATTTTGGGGCCACTGTTAATTAAAGTAAGGGTTACTTTAACACAGCACTGCAATGATACTGCTGACAATTGATCTGATAGTCAAAGCAGTCACTAAGTGACTAACAGACAGGCAATATATAGAGCATGGGTACTTTGGGCAAAGGGATGATTCTGGTTCCGGATGGGCTGGAGAGGGACAATGCAATATTTCATCACACTACTCAGAAAGATGTCCAATTTAAAATTTAAAATTAATTATTTCTGTAATTTTTCATTTACTATTTTTAAACTATGGTTGACCACAAGCAGCTGAAATCATGTAGAGTAAAACCACAGATAAGGGGTAGGGGGAACTACTGTAGTGTAATAAGAAATATATTTGTTCTTTGTCCCAGTTTCTAGCACAGAGCTCCTAAAACTCTTGAAATTTCCTGACTGGAGAGTGTTCTTTTATGTATAAAGAGCTCCTTTCCACAGCAGAATGTATGCTAATTAGTTGACTTTGCATGGGATCCCTACATAGCCTCAGTTTGGGGCTGGTTACCAGAAAGACCAAGTGATTAGAGGGTGGAAACTTTCAGCCCCACCCTTGACTTTAGGGAGGGAAGAGGGCCTGGAGAATGAGCTCTATAAAAACTCTTGAATAACAGGAATCAATGAGCTTTAGAATTAGCGAACTTGTCCACCCATGGAGGTGGATACGGAAGCTCCTGTGCTTGGAAATCCTTCTGAACCTCATGTTATGTATCTCTTTATCTGGACATTCATTTGTATCCTTTGTAATAAACCAGTAAACAGAAGCATCTTCTTGAGTTCTGTGAGTCATTCTAGCAAATTATCAAACCTTAGGAAGGGATCAGGAGAATCCTGAATTTATAACCAGTTGGTCAGAAGTACTGGAGGCCCAGGTTTTATGACGGACACCTGAAGTGGGGGTAGTCTTGTGGGACTAAGCTTTTAAGCTGTGAGGTTTGAGCTAACTCTGTGTGTCAGAATTGAACTGAGTTGTTACACACCCAGCTGGTGTCCAGAGAATCAGGGAACTGGTTGTTGGAGTTGGAAAATCCCTCAGACTTCCCAAGTTTCCCTTTGCACATTTTTAACCAATTACTCATACTTATGGAAAGAGCAGTAGCTTCATTGATGAAACAAACATCACTAACCACTATTACTGCTTCACTATGTGCCTTCTGACAATTAATTTGGGCTTAGTGAACGGTATTTAGAGACTCAAGAGAACAAGGCAATAGCCAAGATACACTTGGAAACCTATAAATCTTGAAATCAAAATGATGAACTGGTTCTATCGTCACCTTGAATTGATAAATGAGAATAACATTCCTTTAAGGTTATTCACTCTAGTGTCATGTTAAGTGGTTCTCTCACTGACCTTGGTTTAGATACTTTCTGAATACGCCATTCTCTTTACCCATTTTTATAGTCAAACAGTGAGTTAAAATATTTAGGCTTTCCTTCTAAATCATTTTCTCCATTGTCTAACTTTTTACTGCTGGTGTTTATTTTTTATTTTTGAGTTATTTCTAGCATTTCAGGATCCTAGTGGCCTTCCTGTCTGTGCAAGTCACAATACATGGCCGGCACTGGGCGTGCCCAGTAAGGTAAGACAATAAGAAATTGTCCATGGCATGGCCTTTAAAAAAAACTGTAATATTGTGTTGAAATCATTCCAAACATCATAACTGCAGTTTGTTATATCTTATAGATCTGAACCAAAATTATTCTTTTTTTTTAAAGATGTCATCATGCACTTATTGGGGAGATCAGGCAATAAATGGACCATTTAACAAGAATATAATTTTGCACAGAACATTTGTCTGTGAAGGAACAGGAAACAATGTGTTTGTTGAAAAAATCTACTTTGGGTCAAGCATTATTTATTAATATTGATTGCTTTTTTACTCTGCATATAAATCCTCATCATTGGTATTACAGGTCCATAATCCCTTATATGAAATCCTTCAGGCTAAATATGTCTCAGAATTCTGAAATCTTCGGGTTTTAGGCCTGGGGTGTCTTTCTGCGGTAAACAACATTAATACTTCCTCAGTGAAATGGATGCATATCTACACAGGATAGAATAAGTAAAGGCTATAAGTAGCCTCATGTCAGTTCTAGTCAGACATGGATTCAGGTCACATCAGGTTTTTCTGCAAAGTAAGAAAAAAATGGTTTCTAGTGGTTTGGGGGTTTCAGAATTGTAGATAAGGGATAGTGAGCCTGTACTACCCTAGTTTTATGAAGGGAAACTTGGCATCTAGAGTGGTTACTACAAGTTAAAAATAGAGAACTTAAACCTAGACTTGTCTTGATCCAAAGATTGTTGTTGCTCTACTGAACCTAAATTGAAGATTATGAAAATGTGTTCTTTCTTTAAGAGTAATTAAAGAATTGGGATTTCCAAGGGACACTAAAAATAAAAGCTGTAAAAGATTATCCATTATTGAATCTGTATTTTTAATACCTTTGAACAATTTTCCAATATGATCACCAATCACAAAATCACAGGGAAGGTTATTTTTCCATGTTTTAGAAGTTAATTTATATTCAATAAAAGGAAAGCTTCTATGCTTTCCCCACTTACCTAATTTCAAATTAACTCAAGTGGCTGTCGAAGAGATTGCTTTGACTCTAAAAGTTTGATGGTAGATTAGATTTGAAGGAACCAGGAAGCTATTATTTTCATGTCAATCTTTGTGGCCTGTTAATTAATTATGATTTATGTTCATCTGTATCCCCACCCTACAAAGATTTTTTTTTTTTTTTAAGCCTACTAGAGTGTATAGGCCATTAACAAGGTATTACCTGGATATCACTGACATAATGACAACACAGTTTTGCCTGGGCAAAGAAAAAGCTGGTATGCTATTTGGCCAGAACTTTGACTAGGGTTTTAAGAGAAACATGATATTTTATCTGGAATACTAGATGCTGCATGCTAAAACTTTGGACCAAGTAATCCTTTATTGGAAGGCCAAATATAGTCCCCATGTGTTGCAATAACCCAGGATTTTCTACACTTACCACTCTGCCCTTGGATGAACTTCCCATGATTATACCACAAACGAAGAAACAGAGTAATTCTGGTGGAATACTTGAAGCTGGAAATAATGAGTGCAATTCATGCCATACGTTTCAAGAAATGGGTTCTTAAAAATAACTAAAATTTTACTCCTATGCTATTGTCCTCAGTGAGCAAAGAATCATCAGATCATCCACGAGAAGAAGATTTGACACTATAGTCAAATTGGTTAAATATCTGACAAGCAAATTTCTACTGTATCTGCAAATTTTATGTAATAACTATTTGTAGCCTAATAATTGTAAAAACAATTTTTAACCTCCATACCTAGGTCTTTACTAACAAACTTTGGTGATTCAAGAAATGAAGTTCTTAGAAGTGTAACATTGAGAGCAATATTCAGAAAGGTGGAGTCATTATGCATTTTAAACGATGTGAAGTATATCATGCACATTTTCCCATATTTTTTTTCCCATGGAAAGTTACAGTTGGAAACCATGCAAAGTAGCCTAAAATTAAATTTGCCTAGTGAGGAAATTGCTGAATAATTTTCTAAAAAGTCAATAATTTAGATTCTACTTGTGATCTGCTTCAGAGTCATTTTTAATATGCTTATCATGTTGGCCTAGAAATATAAACACTATGGCATATTTAGCATGAATAATTCCACAAAAGGTTTGAAATCAGTTTAAAGGTGGTTTATTCTGGGATGCCTGTCCTAAGATTTCAGATGGCCATCTTCTCGCTGTGTCCTCAAATGGCCTTTTCTCTGTGTGTGCTTTGCTGGTGTCTTTTCCTCTTCTTATAAGGATGTCTGTCATATTGGATTAGGGCCCCACCCTTATGACCCAACTTTCAATACTTACTGTTGCAGTTACAGGGATAGGACAGTAGGCAATTGTGTATAAACCCAGAGAGAGCGAGATATATATGTGGTGCGTGCTATTGTAACTAATATTCTACTGGCTCTTTATTAACTTCCACACACTCAGTTATTTACATGTAAATTGTCTCTTTAAGGACCCTATCTCAAAATATAGTCATGTCGGGGGTTAAGGCTTCAATATATGAATTCTGGTGAACATGATTCAGTTCGTAACAGGAACTTATACAAATACAGTGGTAATAGAAATAAAGAGAAGTAAAATTCGAGAGATATTTTTGCGAGAGAAT
Organism: Trachypithecus francoisi; assembly: GCF_009764315.1. Taxonomy (NCBI): domain Eukaryota; kingdom Metazoa; phylum Chordata; class Mammalia; order Primates; family Cercopithecidae; genus Trachypithecus; species Trachypithecus francoisi. The sequence goes on along the minus strand of NW_022681454.1, from coordinate 170,480,015 downwards.
TATTGAATTAACTGAATGTAGAAAGTGAAAAGAATGAGAAAGGATTTAAAAAGACTTCATTGGGCATTTGGTATATGCCAGACATTTTGCTATGCTGAAGATTCACAGGTGAACAGAGAAGACACCGCCTCTATGTTCAAAGAACAGATGTTACTTTAAAACAGCAAAATGAAACTCTATACTCTGGAATGACCTAAATAACTTAACTTCATAACTGAGCCTTAAAAATGTAAAAATTCAAATATTTACCTTTGAAAGAATGTAGGCATTGGGATTTGTCCACTGTGATTTTGAATCATGAATTTGTAATTCATCAGTTTTGTGACTTTGAAGGGTAAATATTTCTGAACCTCAGTTTCTTCATCTGCAACACATGACGAATAATATCCACTTTATATGGTTGATGTCAGAACAAAATGAGTTGAAGTATATAAGGTGTATAGCACATTACTACGTCCACAATAGACATTCAATAAATATTGTTAGCAAAAACGCATGTAGCTTCCATAAACATCATGAGGTTTTTTGTTTGTTTGTTTTTCCTGATGGAAGAGGAAAGAGAGACATGTAATGGGTGAGGATGTGACAGATGGGACTAAAAACTATAGAAAAGGTGGATAGAAACCAAAAGAAGCTTTGCTTTCTTCATTGATGAGTTCTCTCCTTCTCCTAGCTTTATTTGTGGCCCAGAGACCCAAATCATAATTAAATACAGTAACCTGAATCATAATTTATTAGAGGGGTTCCCAACAGTTTTTGGTATGAAAATCTTTCCTTAACATTAAAAAAGAATCCAGACACTATATTAGTAGTAACTTTATTTTTAATCATTACCTAAAAAATATATAATAAAAATACTCTTAATCCAATAAAATTTAAAAGTAAATTTATATTTTATCACATTGAAAAATACAAAGATATTATTGCAATTTCTTTAGTTTATAAATATATATGTGTAGACATGAACCTCTTTAAAGTAAGTCTGTAGAACCTTGAATGTTTATGGCCCATAAATTTAGACCCATTGGCCATTTGTAGGTCAGAAATGTAGACATTAGTAGATTTCTGCTATAAACCTGGTAAACTTAATCAAGTCATTCATTTAGCCTCTTAGAGCCTCCAATCAAATATCACCGAGATTACCTGTTCTACTTTTATGATTAAGTGTTATGTGTAAATGGAATAAGTGTAAAACATTCTCACAACGAAAGTTCTGGTTTTCTTTTGATTCCATGTTGGCTGCAATTGAAGCTATGAAAAGAGGAAATGCTGTGAAATGTGAAATTGTTGTAGTAGCGGTGTTAGGATTTGTTGTGGTATATTGGGTTACAGTAGTGTCGTTAGGAGTTGTTGTGGTATTGATAGTTATAGTAGCGGTGTTAGGAGTGGTAGTGGTATTGGCGGTTATAGTAGCGGTGTTAGGAGTGGTTGTGGTATTGGCAGTTATAGAGCAGTGTTAGGAGTGGTTGTGGTATTGGTGGTGATGGTAGCGGTGTTAGGAGTGGTTGTGGTATTGGTGGTGATGGTAGCGGTGTTAGGAGTGGTTGTGGTATTGGCGGTTATAGTAGCGGTGTTAGGAGTGGTTGTGGTATTGGTGGTGATAGCAGTGTTAGGAGTGATAGCGGTATTGGTGGTTATAGTAGTGGTGTTAGGAGTGGTTGTGGTATTGGTGGTTATAGTAGCGGTGTTAGGAGTCATTGTGGTATTGGTGGTTATAGTAGCTGTGTTAGGAGTGGTTATGGTATTGTTGGTTATAGTAGCGATGTTAGGAGTGGTTGTGATATTGGTGGTTATAGTAGTGGTGTTAGGAGTTGTTATGGTATTGTTGGTTATAGTAGCAGTGTTAGGAGTGGTTGTGGTATTGGTGGTTATAGTAGTGTTATTAGGAGTTGTGCTATTGGTGGTTATAGTAGTGGTGTTAGGAGTCGTTGTGGTTATTGGTGGTTATAGTAGCGGTGTTAGGAGTGGTTGTGGTATTGGTAGTCGTAGTATTTCCTGGGGAAATGATCAAGTTTTTTTTCTACACCCTAGTTATTTGTAGAACCTAAAGCTCTACACTTACGTGTTAACTCCAAAATTCAGATACTCTTTGGCTATTAAGTGGAAAAAATTCTTAAAGTAGTAAAACTTTTCTATCATGGCCCATGACACTTTTTATTAGAAATTGCCTAATAGTGTTGTTTGAACGAAGTCCAAAACAGACTTTCTTCTCTTCTTATAGGAAAATAACAAGAAACATAAATGTTTTCTGAAGGAAGATTACATGATTAATGAGGGGGCACTGATGATACTGCTCTTTTGGTAGCATCAGGAAATCAATTAAGTTTCAGTGATGGCTAAAGTTTAAGGGAATGGGCAATGCAGACAAATGTAGAGTGTTGTTTAGAATCAATAGAGGATGTATTTAAAACGGGAGTTCCACTTGCATTTACAAGGAAGTTAATGACCAATAAGCAGTTCATATCCTTTCAAGGAGTTGAAGAATTATGAAGATGAGAGATTCAGGAGATTTAGAATTTGGCGAGAAACTTCTTTTTTTTTTTTTTTTAAGTCTTGTCACTTGTCTACTGTTAGGCATTTTACCCTAAGTGAATAAGTGAAATAATGTATATTTTTGATAAAAGTATTCTCCAAGGACAAAAGTCAATGCTCAGTAAGGCACAGTCCTAACAAACTTTTTGATAATAAAGACTATGTTTCAAAAGTTAGCGGCTTTTCAAATGAAAGTATCTAAAGAAGAGATTTGAAACTGTCCACAGGAAGAGCCATTAGATTAAAAGGCTATAAACTATTAGACACCTTATTACCAGAAGAAAAAGAGGAAGAGACAGCCTGGCTGATCTTAAAGAGAGATAACAAGACCAGAAAAGGGTTCCCAGCAGGACAGCAAAATTGGCGTGAGGAGTGAGAGAGGCAATCCTAAAGCTACAAGGGAAGGAGAAAGGGGCCAGACCGGACTGATGCAAAAAATCTGTATCTTTCCTGGCCCTTTCCAAAGCTCCAGTTGACACATCCAAGCAAATTTTATACCTAATTTGCCTTCTTTTGAGCTTGATATTATAGTTTTGCTTGCACTGTGTTACCAAATGTTATCTTTTCAATCAATCTGGAGAGCTTTATTTTCTAAAGCTTTGCTCAGTATTTTCCTCAGAGACACATTTCCAGACAGCCTGTTTCTCATTAGCTGGAATAAACAGGAGTGTGTTTACAGCACAGCGCCAGACTTAAAAGAATATCCTTTCCTAGGGAAGCTAGTCAGGGAATTAGCAGTACTGGACTCAAAGGGGTGAATTGGAGTGCCCAGCTGTGACATAAGACAGAGTACTGTTTCATTCACACAGACTTTAAAAAGCAAACTGTGTAAATCTTTTTGACACAAAGGTAGAGTTTTCCTTTGAACACAATTTTAAGCATATGAAATTCTAACACATCAAAAACCCATTTATGCCAAAGAGATATCATATATAGTGATTATAAAATGTTTAACTTCTGTTCAGCAAATATTGACTACCTACTGTGGGCATCACAAACTATAAGGATGTATAAGACATTAAGTACTTCACAGTCTAGTGAGTAATCCAACTTATTGCAAAAATAAAACCCATAGAAATTGCTCATTAATACTATATGTATTACATAAACATTTCAGTTAAGTCCATTACAAATGCATGAGAATTTATCAGTGGAGGTCAGTAACTTCATCAAAGGAAGTAATAGAGAATATAATCTTCCCTCAGTATCCCTGCGGGATTGGTTTCAGGACCCCTCACAGGTACTAAAACCCATGGATGCTTAAGTCCCCATAAAAGAATGTAGTATTTGCATACAAACTATGCACATCCTCCCATATACTTTAAATTATCTCTAGATTACATATAATACCTAATATGATGTAAATGCTATTTAAATAGTTATACTACATTGTTTAGGGAATTGTTAGTAAAAAAAAAAAAAAGGCTATATATGTTTAGTACAGATGCAACCACCCATTTTTAAAACATATTTTCAAACTGCATTTGGTTGGATCCACAGATATGGAACCCACAGATATGGAGGGCTGACAACAAATGTGTTGATAAGAGAGAATATTTGCACATATTTTTAGTATTATGAAACAAATATCAAATATCTTAGCTAGTAAAATTGATCAATAGCAAGGAAAAATCCACTCACACTTATGCAATCACACTGTATTAAAATTGACCTATCTTCTTATCCTGGAGGTAACTGTACTCTCGTGGTGATCCCAGTCTACCAAGACCATAAAGTGCAATAAGAGTGAGAAATTCAGACCATAGATAATTTACACGTAACTAATTGGGAGTATGGCATTTAATAAAGAGACAGTAGAATGTTATTTACAATAGTATCTATCTATCTATCTATCTATCTATCTATCTATCTATCTATCTATCTCTCCCGCTCTCTCTCTCTCTCTCTATTTATCTATCTTGTTCTCTCTGAAAAGTTTTCCCAGAAAGACAGCAAAATTGGTGTGATGAGTGGGGAGAGGTAATCCTACAGTTTCAAGGGAAGGAGAAAGGAGGGAAGACTAGAAAGATGCAAAAAAAAATCTCAATGTCTTTCCTGGCTCTTTCCAAACTCAAGTTAATACATCCAAGCAAATTTTATACCTAATTTGCCTTCTTTTAACCACACAGAAATATTTCCTGTAATATTCCTATAACAGCAGTTTTAAATATAGAATATTTGAAATAAATATACAACACAGTTCCTTCCTATAAAAAAGATAATTTTTAAAAGAATATATTTATATTACAGACATGTTTAATATTGGACAAAAGTCTTGCCCCTAGATGTTTGCAGCAATATTCTGGTATCCCTCTGCTTCAGGTATTAAAAGATAATATTGAATTAGTTCCAAAAGAGAATATTTATTTATCCAAAAGAGAATTATTTATTTCCAAAAGAGCTCATTAGTTGCTTGAAACTACATGCTGTTTCTACATAGTCGTATGACATTTAACATTATTATTCTTATCACTACATTATAAATTAGATTTTAAATCCAGCAGCTATTTCTGTCTTCGTGAAATAATTTTTAAGGGGATTTACATTTGCATTACTTTTTTCTTGGTTGGAATCAGTAAAAAAATTAAGTGCCAGTTGAAAATTGTATAAATTATTACCTGTTTCTTGATGTCTCAATACATTTATTTGTGGGATCCAAAATATACATTTTTTTGAAGAGACTATATGTGGGGTAATAAAGCAAAACAAGACAAAACAAAACCCTCCTATGGCTGTTTGGTGTAAGGATAAAATGTTTTAATAGTACATACTCAGTGACTGGAATATTTTACACTACTTATGATTATCACTTTTTCTAAATATTGAGAAAAATGTATTAGGAGTCTATATAATAGTGATAGTTGTGGCTCAAAATAGAAAATAAATATTCTACAGAATATTTTGGCATATGAGATGGTGCAAAGAGAATAGAAACAGGGAGAAAGAAAAGACAAACAGAGTATTTCATTCCATCAAAATGGAGCTAAATCTGAGTAGTCTCAGTTCACGTGAGCTGTGATCCTCTGGAAGTTACCCAGAAGAAACTGCTTGGAGTATCACAGTGAGCACTGGGGACGGTATCTGCTGGCTAAAGCTCAAGTGGACATCTATGTGGAATGTAACTTTTCAATATAGCCACTAGAGGATGATGAGGTCTCACCAGCATATTTTTTTTTTGAGACGGAGTCTTGCTCTGCCACCCAGGCTGGAGTGCAGTGGCCGGCTCTCAGCTCACTGCAAGCTCCGCCTCCCGGGTTCACGCCATTCTCCTGTCTCAGCCTCCCGAGTAGCTGGGACTACAGGCGCCCGCCTCGTCGCCCGGCTAGTTTTTTGTATTTTTTAGTAGAGACGGGGTTTCACCGTATTAGCCAGGATGGTCTCGATCTCCTGACCTCGTGATCCGCCCATCTCGGCCTCCCAAAGTGCTGGGATTACAGGCTTGAGCCACCGCGGAGCGGCCGGTTAGCTCAGTTGGTTAGAGCGTGGTGCTGGTAACTTTTCAATATAGCCACTAGAGGATGATGAGGTCTCACCAGCATACCAAAGGTGTTTTGGAGAAGGCACAGGCACACGCATTTTTGAATGTTGTCAAGTGGAGTGCTTTGATCAGAAAATGGAAAATAAAAAATCTTTCACCTGCAGAAAGAAACCTTGTGGAAGTTACAGTACATTAATAGCTAGTCTAACAACCTTCACAAGGAAAAGCCTAAGTTCATCCAAACATAATAGTTTATTTTCCCTGCAGTTGACCAACAATAAGGTCATTATTTTCCACTAATGTATTCAGAATTATTCAAATTTAGTTTATCTTCACAATATACCTTAAAGCAATTAAAAGCAAAACATGGAACTCTCACTTTCTTGATTTTTACCATTGTGATGTTTAAAAAAGCAGTTTGTTTCTCAAAAGTTGTAATATTCCTGGGAAAATGTAAAAGAAGCTGCTGAGGGCCTTGGACTGAGAAGGTAGATGGATGTCCTGGAGCAAAGATCTTTTATTAAAAACTGGATACAAAATTCACATAAGTTAAATTCAGCATTTTAACCATTTTACTGTGTATCATTTCAGTGGCTTACATAATACTCAAAACATATCACTATCTAATGGCAGATGATTTCCATCACTCCAAAAAGAAGGCACTTACCCATCAAGCAGTCATTCCCCATTCCTCCTCCCCTCATCCCATGAGTAATACTTTTTGCCTCTTTGAATTTACCTATTTTCTGGATTTGCCTGTATCTGGATTTGCCTATTCCAGATATTTCATGTAAACAAAATCATACAATATGAGACATTTGCATCTGGCTTCTTTCACTTAGCACAAGTGAATGTTTTTAAGGCTCATCCATGCTTCAATAATAACCCGTTGCATATGTATACCACACTTTTTTTTTCTGTATTTTTTTGAGACCAAGTCTCGTTCTGTCGCCCAGGCTGGAGTACAGTGGCGCCATCTCGGCTCACTGTAACCTCCACCTCCTGGGTTCCCGCCATTCTCCTGCCTCAGCCTCCCGAGTAGCTGGGACTACAGGTGCCCGCCACCACACCCAGCTCATTTTTTGTATTTTTAGTAGAGACGGGTTTTCACCGTGTTAGCCAGGATGACCTCGATCTCCTAACCTCGTGATCTGCCTGCCTTGGCCTTCCAAAGTGCTGGGAGTACAGGCGTGAGCCACCGCGCCCGGCCCTGTAGGCTCCCGGCTGTGCAGGACTTCTTAAGAGAAATATCTGTTCAAGTCCTTTGCTCATTTAAAAAAATTGAGTCATTTGGCTATTCGTTGTTGAGTTGTAGGAGTTCTTTTTATATTCTAGATGTTAGACCTTTAGCAGATATACAATTTGCAAATATTTTCTCCTGTTCTAAAGGCAGTCATTTCACTTTCTTAATAATGTCCTTTGTTTGACAAAAGTTTTTAATGTTTTATGAAGTCAATGTATTTATTATTTTCTTTTGTTGCATGTGCTTTTGGTATCATATTTATGAAACCATTACCTAATCCAAGGTCACAAAAATTTACACCTATGTTTCCGTCTAAGAATTGTATAGGTTTAATTGTATAGGTTTAATTGTACAGGTGTAATTTAAAACAAGAATTAAAATTAATTATCTGACACTTTTAGGGTTAATTTTTGTAAAATGGTGTGAGACAGGCATCCAAATTCATTCTTTCATGTATGGCTAAACAATTGTATCTATATTGCATATATTATTGAATTTATTTTTAGAAATTTTTGATTGACAAATCATAATTGTGTACATTCATGGGGTAAAATGTGATGTTTTAACATACGTATACAGTATGGCAGGATTAAATCAAACTAGTTAACTTACCCATCACTTCACTTGCTTATCATTTTTTATGGTGAGACATTTGAAATTTACTCTCTAAATTATTTTGAAATATATAATACATTATTATTGACTATAGCCACCCTACAGTGGAATAGATCTAGATCTCAAAACCAATTCCTCCTATCTGTCTAAAACTTTGAACCCTTCGATCAACAACTCCCTATTCTCTTTACCATTACCCTACCCCCAGCCTCTGGTAACTGTTCTTCTGCTCTCCAATTCCATAACTTTATTAGATCAGATGATCTTTGTCTTTCTGTTTCTGACTTATTTTATTTAGCATAATGTCCTCCAGATTCATCCATGTTGTTGCAAATGACAGACTTTCTCTCTTTTTAGAGGCTGAATACTACTCTATTATGGATATTTACCACATTTTCTTTGTCCATTCGTCCACTGATAGACACTTACATTGTTCCTATATGTTGGCTATTGTGAATAAGGCTGCAATAAACACGAGAGTGCAGATATCCTTTTGACATATTGAATTCAGCTCCTTTGGATAGATACACAGAAGCGGGATTACTGGGTCATATAGCACTTTTATTTTTTGCTTTTTGAGGAACCTCCATACCATTTTCCATAAAAGGTACTAATTTACAATTTCACCAAAAATGTATGAGCTCTCTTCTCCCCATTCTCCCTATCACTTGTTTTATTTCCTCTTTTTTACCAGTGGGTGTGAGGTGATATCTCATTGTGCTTTTATTTTGTATTTCCCTAATAATTAATGATGCTGAGCATTTTTCCATGTACCTATTGGCCATTTGTGTGTCTTCTTTTGAGAAGTGTCTGTTCAGGTTCTTTGCCCATTTTTAAAATCAGGTTATATATTTTCTTGCTATTGAGTTGCTTGAATTCCTTACATATTTTGAATATAAACCCATTACAAGATGCATGATTTGCCAGTATTTATTCTCATTCTGTGGATTTTCTCTTCACTTTGTTATTTGTTTTTCTTGAGGTGCAGCAGCCTTTAGTTTGATGTAATCCCATTTGCCTATTTTTGCTTTTGGTGCCAGTGCTTTTAGGGTCATGTCTTTAAAAATTATTGCCCAGAACAATGTCATGAAGTTTTACCCCTATGTTTTCTTCTAGTAATTGTATGGTTTCAGGCAAGACCTGAATATTTAAGTTTTTCATCATTTTGAGTTGATTTAGTGGAGTACTTAGCCAGAGCTTAGGCAAAAGAAAGAAATAAAAGGCATTTGAACAGGAAAGGAATAAATGAAATTGTCTCTATTTTTTGTTAACATGATATTATATATAAAAAACCCTAAAGACTCTATCATGAAACTTTTAGATCTGATAAAAAATTCATAAGGTTGCAGGATACAAAATCAACATACAAAAATAGTAGCATTTCTAAATGCTAATAATGGGCTATCTGAAAAGAAAATTAAGAGAACAATCTCATTTACAATAAATACTTCGATGTAAATTTAACCAAGGTGGCAAAATATCTGTTAACTATGAAATGCTGGTGAAAGAAATGGAAGAAAATACAAATAAATGAAAAGATATCAAATGCTCATGGATTGAAGAATTAATATTGAAAAAATGTCCCTACTACCCAAAGTGATGTGCAAAATTCAGTGCAATCCCTATCAAAACTGCAGTATTATTTCTCACAAAAGTGAGAAAAAAATCCTTAAATTCATATGGATCTACAAAAGGAACTACAAAAAACCCCAAATAGTCAATACAGTCTTGAGCAAAAAGAACAAAGTTGGAGGCATCACTCTACCTGATTTTATTTAGTTCAAACAAATACCAATCTAGTTCAAATTTTGACTTCAATCTAGTTTAGATTAATACCAATTTAATTTCAATTTTGTAAGAGCTTTGCTCCTATACCACTCGATCTCCTTACTTTTTGTTGATATTATTACAAATTACATGTTTATATACAGTGTGCCTTCAATATAGATTTACTGTTTTATGCAGTTGTCTTTTAAGCTAGGTAGGAAAAAAATAGTTACTGCATAGCATTTTTAAATTTCAGCCTGAAGGACTCCCTTTAGCATTTTTGCAGAACAAGAAAGTTACTAGCAATGAATGCTGCCATTTTTACATTTATCTGAAAATATCTTAATTTCCCCCTTTATTTTTGAAGAATAATTTTTCCCAATATAGAATTATTTTTTCTTTCAGCACTTGGAATATGTCTTCTAACTGCCTTCTGGCTTCCATAGATTTTGATGCAAAATCAGAAGTTATTCTCATATTAATAACTTGTAGGTGACAAACTGCTTGTTGGTGACAAACTGCAACTGCTTTTCTCTTGCTATTTTCCAAATTATCTCTGACTTTGATTTTTGATAGTTTGCATATAATGTGTTTTAGTTTTCCACCATTATTTCATCAAATATTGATTCTGCTCCCTTTCTTTCTCTTTTATTTTTCTTGAAATCCCATTATACTTTTGTTGATATGCTTGACGGTATCTCACAGGTCTTTAGGCTCTCTTCACTTTTCATTCCTTTTTTAATTCTGTTACTCAGACTCAGCAGTCTCACTTGACCGACATGCAAGCTCTCTGATTCTTTCCATTGCCTGTTCAAATCTGCTGTTTAGTCCTTCTAGCAAACTTTTCATTTCAGTTATTGTACTTTTCAGTTCCAAAATTCCTATTAGGGTCCTGTTCATACTCTGTCTCTTCATTGATATCCATTTGGTGTGACATTATTTTCATGATCTCCTTTAGTGCATTAGCCACCAATTCCTTTATTTCTTGTAACAAATTTAAAATAAATGATTTGAAGTCTATACATATGAGATGTCTTCAAAAAGGCATATTATAGAAAAAACCTATAAACTATGCGTGGATTTCAAAAAAATTTTTTTAACAAAATAAACTCATACTGATGTGTCTGAACAGAATAATTTTGAAGCACCAGGAAAAATAAGGCATCAGTTTAAAAAGAGCCACTATCAGAGCAATATGAATTCTGCGCAAATTGAGGAAAGAACAAACATCAAATTTATGGTGAAGTATAGGTTGAAGAACAGTAAATCATTGATGTTCTATGAAAGGTTTTTGGAGACAATTTTCCAAACAAATCAGTATTTTACCATGAATAACTCAGTTTAAGAAGGAACAAACTCAGCTTAAGAAGGAACAAGATGATGTTGAAGATGAAGCCTGCAGCAGCAGACCATCCACATCAATATGCAAGAAAAAAATTCATCTTGTTCATGTTCAATTGGAGAGGACTGATAATTACCAGCAGAAACAATAGCCAATACCATCGACATCCCAATTCGCTCTGCTTCCACAATTCTGACTGAAAAAATCTAAAACTGAACAAATTTTCTGCTCATTGTGTGCCAAACTGTTGTGAACAGATCAGCTGTAGACAAGAACAAAGCTTTCAATGGAAATTTTAAACAACTGGTATCAAAATCCTTAAGAATTTCTTTGAAAAATTGTAGACCAATATCCCTGATGAACATCGATGCAAAAATCCTCAATAAAATACTGGCAAACCAAATCCAGCAGCACACCAAAAAGTTTATCTGCCATTATCAAGTGGGCTTCATCCCTGGGATTCAAGGCTGGCTTAACATACGCAAATCAATAAATGTAATCCAGCATAGAAGCAAAACCAAAGACAAAAACCACATGATTATCTCAAGAGATGCAGCAAAGCTCTTTGACAAAATTCAACAGCCCTTCATGCTAAAAACTCGATAAATTCGGTATTGATGGAACGTATCTCAAAATAATAAGAGCTATTTATGACAAACCCACAGGCAATATTATACTGAATGGTCAAAAACTGGAAGCATTCCCCTTAAAAACTGGCACAAGACAGGGATGCCCTCTCTCACCACTCCTATTCAACATAGTGTTGGAAGTTCTGGCCAGGGCAATCAGGCAAGAGAAAGAAATAAAGGGTATTCAATTAGGAAAAGAAGAAGTCCAATTGTCCCTGTTTGCAGATGACATGATTTTCTATTTAGAAAACCCCATCGTCTCAGTCCAAAATCTCCTCAAGCTGATAAGCAGCTTCAGCGAAGTCTCAGGATACAAAATCAATGTGCAAAAATCACAAGCATTCTTATACACAAATAACAGACAAACAGAGAGCCAAATCATGAATAAACTCCCATTCACAATTGCTTCAAAGAGAATAAAATACCTAGGAATCCAACTTACAAAGGATGTGAAGGACCTCTTCAAGGAGAACTACAAACCACTGCTCAATGAAATAAAAGAGGACACAAATGGAAGAACATTCCATGCTCATGGATAGGAAGAATCAATATCGTGAAAATGGCCATACTGCCCAAGGTAATTTATAGATTTAGTGCCATCCCCATTAAGCTACCAATGACTTTCTTCACAGATTTGGAAAAAACTACTTTAAAGTCCATATGGAACCAAAAAAGAGCCCACATTGCCAAAACAATCCTAAGTCAAAAGAACAAAGCTGGAGGCGTCATGCTATCTGACTTCAAACTATACTACAAGGCTAAGGAACCAAAACAGCATGGTACTGGAACCAAAACAGAGATATGGACCAATGAAACAGAACAGAGCCCTCAGAAATAATACCACACATCTACAACCATCTGATCTTTGACAAACCTGACAAAAACAAGAAACGGGGAAAGGATTCCCTATTTAATAAATGGTGCTGGGAAAACTGACCAGCCATAAGTAGAAAGCTGAAACTGGATCTCTTCCTTACTCCTTATACAAAAATTAATTCAACGTGGATTAGAGACTTAAATGTTAGACCTAAAACCATAAAATCCCTAGAAGAAAACCTAGGCAGTACCATTCAGGACATAGGCATGGGCGAGAACTTCATGTCTAAAACACCAAAAGCAATGGCAACAAAAGCCAAAATTGGCAAATGGGATCTAATTAAACTAAAGAGCTTCTGCACAGCAAGAGAAACTACCATCAGATTGAACAAGTAACCTACAGAATGGAAAAAAAGTTTGCAATCTACCCATCTGACAAAGGGCTAATATCCAGAACCTACAAAGAACTCAAACAAATTTACAAGAAAAAAATCAAACAACCCCATCAAAAAGTGGGCAAAGGATATGAACAGAAATTTCTCAAAAGAAGACATTTTTGCAGCCAACAGACACATGAAAAAATGCTCATCATCACTAGCCATCAGAGAAATGTAAATCAAAACCACAATGAGACACCATCTCACACCAGTTAGAATGATAATCATTAAAAAGTCAGGAAACAACAGGTGCTGGAGAGGATGTGGAGAAATAGGAACACTTTTACACTGCTGGTGGGACTGTAAACTAGTTCAACCATTGTGGAAGACAGTGTGGCTATTCCTCAAGGATCTAGAACTAGAAATACCATTTGACCCAGCCATCCTATTACTGGGTATATACCCAAAGGATTATAAATCATGCTGCTATAAAAACACATGCACATGTATTTTTATTGTGGCACTATTCACAATAGCAAAGACTTGGAACCAACCCAAATGTCCATCAATGACAGACTGGATTAAGAAAATGTGGCACATACACACCATGGAATACTATGCAGCCATGAAAAAGGATGAGTTCATGTCCTTTGTAGGGACATGGATGCAGCTGGAAACCATCATTCTCAGCAAACTATCGCAAGAACAGAAAACCAAACACTGCATGTTCTTACTGATAGGTGGGAATTGAACAATGAGATCACTTGGACACAGGAAGGGGAACATCACACAATGAGGCCTATTGAGGGGTGGAGGGAGCAGGGAGGGATAGCATTAGGATATATACCTAATGTAAATGACGAGTTAATGGGTGCAGCACACCAACATGGCACATGTATACATATGTAACAAACCTGCACGGTGTGCACATGTACCCTAGAACATAAAGTATAATAAAAAAAAAAAAGAAAAATTGTAACAGGAGATGAAACATGGCTTTTCCAGTTTGATCAGAAAAAAAAGCACCAAGTAATGGCTACCAAAAGGTAGAAGTGGTCCAGTCAAAGCAAAAGCAGGTCAATCAAGTGCAAAAGTCACAACAATAACTTTTGGGGAATGTTCAGGGAATTTTGCTGGTTGACTTTCTAGAGGGCCAAAGAACAATAACATCTGCTTGTTATGAGAGTGTTTAAAGAAAGTCAGCCAAAGCTTTATCAGAAAAACGCCCAGAAAAGTTTCACCAGAAAGTCCTCCCCTACAACAATGCTCCTGCTCAACCCTCTCATCAAACAAGGGCAGTATGGCTGGACTTCCAGTGGAAAGTCATTAGCCATCCACCTTACAGTGCTGATTTGCCTCCTTCTGACTTTTTTTTTGTTTCCTAATCTTGAAAAATCTCTGTGAAGAACATCCTTTTTTTTTTTTTTTCAGTTAATATGTAAAAAGACTGCATTTACATAGTTAAATTCCCAGGATCCTCAATTCTTTTAGTATAAACTAAATGGCTGGTATCATCACTGATAAAAGTGTCTTGAACTTGATGGAGCTTATTATGTTGAGAAATAAAATTTATATTTTTTATTTTTATCTTTTAATTCCATTTTTCACAAACTTTTTGAAATCCCCTCATAATAACTGGGCTTCCTGAGGACAGTTTCTATTAATTGTTTTTTTCTGTGCATGGGCCATATTTTCATTTTTCTTCATATGCCTCATATTTTTTGTTGAAAACTGGACATTTAGAATACAATCCTGCACCATTTAACTATGGGAATACATTCTGAGAAATGCGTCATTGGGTGATTTGATAGTTGTGTGAGCATCATAGGTTGTGCTTATACAAACACAGATGGCATAGCCTCCTACACACCTAGGCTATATATGGCATAGCTTCTGGTCCTAGGCTACAAACCTGTACAGCATGATGCTGCACTGAATGCTGTAGGCAATCAGAACACAATAGTAAGTATTTTTGTATCTAAACATAGAAAAGATGCTTTAAAAAATATAGTCTAAACAATTTTAAAAATGGTACCCCTCTATAGAGCACTTACCATGAATGGAGCTTGCAGGACTGCAAGTTGCTGGGTAAGTCAGGGAGTCAGAAGTATGTATGCATGCTGCCTGACCCTTTGGGAAAGTCTCTTTACATGGAAAAGTCACTACCATCTTCTGATGTAATAAATAGAATGCTAGCTCTTCTATTTATAGCTTCACTATAAATAGCTGTTCTATATAGATGTCTGGAGCTAGAACAACTATATTGGTATGTACAGTGAAGGGCAATGAAGGGTAGAACAGGAACAGGGGAAGAATATGTTGTTCTCTGTCCATCATAGAGTTACTCACTATCCCCGTCTTGGACTATCTACCTCTGTACCTTTTCTATGTGAGAAAAGAAACGTTTATATATTTAAGCTACTGGTTGTCGTTAGTATTGTCAGTGGCTTTGTTTTTTTTGGTTTTCTGTTTGTTTGTTTCTGAGACACAGTCTTGCTCTGTCGCCCAGACTGGAGTGCCCTGGCACAGTCTTGGCTCACTCAACCTCTGCCTCCCAGGTTCAATCAGTTCTCCTGCCTTAACCTCCTAAGTAACTGGGATTATATAGGTGCCCACAACACATCCGGCTAATCTTTGCATTTTTAGTAGAGATGGGGTTTCACCATGTTAGCTAGGCTGGTCTCGAACTTCTGACCTTAAGTGACCCACCTCCCTCGGCCTCCCAAAGTGCTGGGAGTACAGGTGTGAGCCACCCCGCCCAGCCTTGCTTTGTTTTTATTATCTGATATATGCAGAGAAATCTGATCCCAATACAGGGGTAGTAATGTACTTATCTCATAGAAGATTTTGTTATAATTTAACTGAGAGACAAGTGTGGAGCACTTAGAGTGACACCTATTGTGTAGTACTTTTCTGTAAGTACCAGCCATTCTATTACCTAGTTCTCTCCTTAGTTTCAGAGCCCAGGAGGAAGGAAGCAAGTTAGACCTCACTACTAAGAAACCTAGAGAAGAATGTAGAGGTCAGAGAGGATTATAGGCCATTATTAATAGAAATAGGACAAGAAAAGACCATTAAAACATTGAACCCATTTCTTTAGGAACTCACACTTTTAACTAGACATGGCTACGTGATAAAGAATTTGGCTAATCTTTGTCCCCAGTTCCTGATACATAGCCTTTAAATTCTTGGAATTTCCTAAGAGATAGGAGTATCTTTCTTAATCATAGTGAGCCCTTCAGATCACACCTGATAGTTTATACTAACAAAGATGACTCATAGTGGGCTCTTAGTTTAGGCTAATTAGATGAATTAGAATGGGATTACCAGAAGGATCAACTATGTAATTAGAGGGTTGGGGCTTTGAACTGGGTGATAACAGCCTAATCCCTGAGGGAGGTAGGGAGGTTAGCGATTGAGTAGCATGGCCAAAAATTCAATCAATTACACCTATGTAATAAAGTCCCAATAAAATCCATGGACACTGAAGCTCAGGAGAACTCCTGGTTGCCAATACTCTTGAGTATTGTCACACAAGTGTCTGTTGAATAGAATGCCATCTAGGACTCCACAAAGACAGGATGATGGAAGCTTCAGGTTAGGCCCCCGTCAGACCTCACCCTATGAGTCTCTCCCTTTGGATAATTCTAATTTCCTTTTGGTGTAATAAAAGTATAACAAAAAGTACAGCACTTTTGTAGGTTTGGTGAGTGAATCAAATGTAAAGAGGTCGTGGCAACCCTCAGATTTGTAGCCAGTTGCTCAGTAGTGAAGGTGGCCTGTGGAACCTCAAGCTTGGAGCTGGTGTCTGGAGTGTGGGCAGTCTCATAGAGGAGTGTGTCCTTGAGAGGTTTGGCTCAACCCCAGGTGGTTGGTGTAAGAAGGTCAGGGCAAGGGCAAAATAAACTGACTTATTTCTCTCTTCATTCCTTGTATGACATCAGCTTTGAAAGGCAGTGGTTTAGTTCTGGGCTTGAATTCTTCCTGTATTCAGCCCAAACTGCCTAGATGTGCCTGTACTACATTTATCTTTGCATCTATTAGGCATTATGGAGTAACATTGCACTGCAAAAAATCAGTTCTCAAAAAGGGAACTGTCATGACTATCAAGAATATTGAATTTTAAAACTAAGGAAGTAACGTAGCACCAGCTTAATTTGATTTGGGATTATATTACTTCTGTGGCAGATAAAAACCACAAACTCCTTAGCTTAAAGCAAACATTTAAAACAGCAATGTGAACACTCTGTTGAAAGATCTTAACTTCAGAATAAAAATTGTGCCAGCTTTGAAACAATTTTATCTTCTTGCCAGCATAATTCATAACCCTCAATTTAAGAGCAAAACACCAAATTACTTTTAAACTAAATTTTTCTTTAGGACTACATTCCTGGAAATAAAATTTTTATAAAGAACCTAAATTCTTACAGAGAACTCCACTTGTTTGTGGAGTATAGTCCCGACTTGCTAAGTAAGCTGTTATTTTCTTTTCCTTTTCTTTCTTTCTTTCTTTTTTTTTTTTTTTTTTTTTTTTTTGAGACAGAGTCTCACTCTGTCACCCAGGCTGGAGTACAGTGGCATGATCTTGGCTCACTGCAACCTCCGCCTTCCAGGTTCAAGCAATTCTCTGCCTCAGTCTCCCGAGTAGCTGGGATTACAGGCACACACTACCATGGCTGGTTAATTTTTTTTTGTATTTTTAGTATAGACAAGGTTTCACTATCTTGGCCAGGCTGGTCTCGAACTCTTGACCTCATGATCCACCCGCCTCAGCCTCCAAAAGTGCTGGGATTACAGACGTGAGCCACTGTACCCGGCCAAGCTATTATTTCAATTAGTGGATGATTATTTCAATTAGTTATATTTTCTATTTCTATGTATCCATTTTTCTCCTACAGAAAAATGAGAGCTTTCTTTGACCCTCAGAAAACCAATTTTTTTGTACAGAACTCACACAAATAATTAAGCTGATTGTCAAAATTAATGAGTTTTCCAGCATATAAGCATTTATGTGCTCAATTCCAGACATTCCTCTCATGAAGCGCTCCTATTTTATTTACAAGTATTCCCAAACATCATTAACACAAAATTCATTGCTCTGACAAAGTTTTGGCAAAAGTCAAATGGTGACTTAATGATAAGTTCCTAGAACTGAGGTGTCATTACTGATGTGAACAGGCAAGGGCCAAGTCTGTACTCCAGGGAATTTGAGGATTCTTCTCAAATTACCTCCTACTGTGTGTTTCTGCCAGGAAAACCTGATAGTGAGAGTGGTGTCTGATTCGCAGGCTGGGAGGTCCTTGAAATCTGAATAGGCAAGATAGGAGTGAGGAGCTAGGTTGTGAAGTCTGAGTTGCTGGGGTACATCAGGCCAAAGCAGATTCAGGGATGCTAACATGGTGGTGACTACACAGCTATGACGGGTTCTACTGGCTCCATTACATCCGGCACAGAGGACTGGTCAGTGGTAGTCTTTCAGTCACGGCCCCAAAACTATCTTATAAACTTACACTCTTCTGCATCCTTGGTTTCAGATGGTGCCAAGTTGCATCTTATCCTGATCCCACATTTCTCACGGATCAGCTCATGTGTCCCACATTGCTGATCCATCACTTTTTACCCCACACTCACAGATTTGGGTCAACTCACTCTGAACACTGTTTTGATCACAACCACACATCAACTCAGTCAGAATTAGGGCTAAAATCGAATCAGTAAAATTCAAATGTACCACTTTGGTAGTTTCCAGACATCTTGATGTTGAATGTTTTATGTTTATCTAACCCTTTCAAACCTCTTACTATGTGCTAGGCACCATATTAAGTACTTTACAAATATTAATTCATACAGCCCATGATTTAGTTTTATAAGAATCATTCCTGATTTACAGATGCAACAAGTGAAGTGTACATAGGTTAAGTAACATGTCCAATGTCTGCCGCATGGCAAGTGGTAGAACTGAAACTCAAACCCAAGCAACTGAAACCCAGATTTTAGAATTGCTTTGCTCTGCTATGTCATCACCTGGATCTTCGTTGGATTGGGTTCTCCCAAGGCAAGACATTGTACTTAATTTGTTATTTCAGCAATCATAACTCACCTTATATATCATTTGACAATTTTTAGAACACTATTACAAATATCATTATGCCAAGTAAATAATGTTTTATTTGATATAACACGATTCAATATTTCTATTAAAAATTTATAAAAGTACAAACAATCAGGGATCAATAGTTTTTGGTGTCTGAGTTTTTCCATCTTTGAAGGAATAAATACAGAGATTTTTCTTTCCTGTGTAATCCTTTGGTAAGAAATAACAGAACTTTGTTTTCTCCATTTCAGCTTTTAGGTTCAGAGGGTACCTGTGCAGGTTTGTGACATGGGTAAATGGCATGTCATTGGAGTTTGGTGTACAAACGACTTTGTCACCCAGATAGTGAGCATAGTTCCTGAGCATAGCACCTGATGGGCAGTGTCTTGACCGTCACCCTCCTCTCATCCCCAACCCTCAATGGGCCCCAGTGTCTACTGTTTCCTTCTTTCTGTCCATGTCATTCTTTGTACTCAATGATTAGCTCTCATTTATAAGTGAGAATGTGTGGTATTTGGTTTTCCATTCCTGCATTAATTTGCTTAAGACAATGGCCTCCAGATGCGTTCATGTTGCTGTAGAGGACATGATCTCGTTCTCTTTTCATGCCTGCATAGTATCCCATGGTGTATATGTACCACATTTTCTTTATCCAGTCCACTGTTGATGGGCATCAAGGTTGATCCTACATCTTTGCTATTGAAATCACAGAACTTTGTTAGTTCTTAAAGTATGTGTTTCTTACATTTCATATTACATGTATATTACTACATGTATATTTCATAGGAGCATAATTTATCTAAAAATCACTATTTCTCTAACTCATCTTAGGTTTTGATCCCTAAAATTTTCTATTCACTTTATTATCACTATAAAAATATTGGTAGTTATTTTTGAAACTTTACTCAAATCTTGCCTCATGAAAATTTTCTTTGATTATCTCAGGTCCAAATTATGTCCTTCTGTAACACTATGTTCTGTCAATTTATTTTTATTTCAAAGCATTCCAAAACTATATTCTGATATCTAATTTGTCATTTAAATTTTATGTTTTGTTCTTGTTAACTCTCTCACTATGTTGCAAATTCTCTGCAGACAGAAACTTTTTGTAGAGTTTTCAGTTCCTCAGTAACTCTGTATTTTGTTCATAGTAGATGTTTATTCAAGGATGTGAGAGAAATAGATTTACCTTTATTTAGGACCAACCCTGCATCAGATAAGACAAGGCATTGGGGCCGGGCGCGGTGGCTCAAGCCTGTAATCCCAGCACTTTGGGAGGCCGAGACGGGTGGATCACGAGGTCGGGAGATCGAGACCATCCTGGTCTACACGGTGAAACCCCGTCTCTACTAAAAATACAAAAAACTAGCCGGGCGAGGTGGCGGGCGCCTGTAGTCCCAGCTACTCGGGAGGCTGAGGCAGGAGAATGGCGTAAACTCGGGAGGCGGAGCTTGCAGTGAGCTGAGATCTGGCCACTGCACTCCAGTCCGGGCGACAGAGCAAGACTCCACCTCAAAAAAAAAAAAAAAAAAAAAAAAAAAAAAAAAAAAAAACAAGGCATTGGATATATGTCAGTCCAAACAAAAAAAAAGTCCCTGCTGTCACGCTGCTTACATTGTAGTGGGGACAGACTGACAATACATGATAAACTCATTACTGGAATTGCACATGAAACATACTCTAATCTACAGCCATGGGGCTGTCCAAGCCTGATTTAAGCACGGCGTCCAGGCCTCAAGGAGAAGCAGCGAGGTGCAATGCAGGAAGGTGCCTGGCTGCAGGGCCGCATTGAGAGTACTCCACACACAGCCCATGGCAGGCCCATGTCATGAGGGGCTAAGGCATGGTGGAGATGAGGGAGGTGAAGCCTGGACCATTGTCACCCATGGTGGACAAGGAGTTTGAATGGCAGCGGGTCAGATCACAGCAGGCTTTTGGGATCAGGGAAAGAGGTAAGGCACTGTTCTAAGTGTGATGGAAACTACACCTATGTAATAAAGTCCCAATAAAATCCATGGACACTGAAGCTCAGGAGAACTCCTGGTTGCCAATACTCTTGAGTATTGCCACACACGTGTCTGTTGAATAGAATGCCAATCTCATTTTCATTTGTAAGAAGCACGTTGACTGCAGTGTGAAGGAATTTTACAGGTAGTCATTTAAATGGCCTCAAAGTTTGGTCTCTCCCATGAGTCCTACTTTCTAAAGAAGGGAAACAAATATTCCTAAAGCCACAATATCAATCCAGAAGCAGAGGTCGAATTCAAATTTAGGTATGCGTAATCCAAATCCTTTTATCTTTGATAAAAGAGGTCCTAATAATCTTTCAAATGAATTATTTCACTCTATCATTCAACTTTAAGTCAAGATGGCAATTATCTTTTATAATAGCATTGAACAGGCTCTTCATCTATGTTGTGTAGAGAGACACACGCTTTACAGGAGGACATGGCTTTCTCTTGTTTACTGACTTTTAAAAGGTCTGGTGGCACATCTCTGCCACTTAGGAATCAGGGGCTACTAATCTAGAATCTAAAATCCTACACATCGATAGTGAAATGGCTATTATACTCATCTGATAAGCAAAGTAAGCCAAATCTAAATTTTCATAGAACAATACTAATGTTGATAAATGTTAAGAAAAGGCTATGTTTTCTGTTTTTATTTTTTAAATTTTTTACTTTTTTAGAGACAGAGTCTCGCTCTGTCACCCAGGCTGGAGTGCAGTGGTGCGATCTCGGCTCACTGCAACATCCACCTCCCGAGTTCAAGTGATTCTCCTGTCTCTGCTTCCCGGGTAACTGGGATTACAGGCGTCCGCAACCATGCCCAGCTAATTTTTGTATTTTTAGTGGAGACGGGTTTCACTATGATGGCCAGGCTGGTCTCGAACTCCTGACCTCAAGTGATCCACCCATCTCGGCCTCCCAAAGTGCTGGGATTACAGGTGTGAGCTACCACGCCCAGCCCCGTTTTTACTTTTGATGCATCTTTTCATATTCCCATTTATCGAAGTAGTGATCACTTCTGTAGATGAAATAGCAGTGAATTTGCCACTAAAATGGTATGCCTTGTGAGTATTCATGCCACTGGGAAGAAAGGCTTTCAGCTTTGTGGTATTCAGCTTGTGTGAACTTCTGAACACGATTACTGTGACACTGATGTATTCGGGACTATTGTGTTCGTATTACTAAAGAGTCACTTTAAAATACAATATTCTCTTTAAGAGGCTCTCAGGTAAAATAAGGACTAAAGATGCCTAAGAAAAGAGTTAAGTGTCTAGAAAACAAGATTAGCCTTCTTTACTTGATCTTTGGGAAAGAAAATTGAGCTGAAATGTTTCAGTTGCAGACAGCTATCAAGAATTTCACTTTTTCTTTGCCTTTACTAACTCAAGGAGCAAAGGCAACAGAGATTTCTTCTCTTTCCTTGTCTCGCTGTTTTATTGTATTGCTACCCTCGTAAATAACCTAACATAAACGTAATTGGTAGATCCAGCACCCTAACACAGCTTGATAGCAGCTCAGCAGAAAATGCCCTAGATTCTACCCTAGAAGTATTCGATAAAATACATCCTCATGATTAGCTACAGGTGACATTTTATCTACTTCCTCTGTGTACAGAAATGTGGAAAATAGAATAGACATTTAAAAGACAGACACATCACATTCACATATTTTGCTGTTTGATTTATCACATAGCACGGATACTGATGGCAGGTACACTGTGTTTCCAAACAGTTATAGGAAGAATGAAGGGCCAATATTAAAACTATATCTACTTTTGCAATCCAGTGGTTTTCTCTTGAAGACAAGGCATAGTTGATGCTTTTGTTTAAAATTCATTTTCTTGGGATAAGACCCTCATATCTTATTTCAGAATATTTATTTAAAGTCAATATGAAAAATCAATAGCAAACTCAATGCCCAATCTTTTTGGATGCCCAATCTTTTGAATGGCTATTTATGGATTATATAGTATATTCCACAAGTACAAACTAGCTTTCTAGCACAGAATATAAAATTTTAAATTAATTGGATATGAAAGGAATACCGAGAGGTAAATTAATTTTCTGAATTTGGCCGGGCGCGGTGGCTCAAGCCTGTAATCCCAGCACTTTGGGAGGCCGAGACGGGCGGATCACGAGGTCAGGAGATTGAGACCATCCTGGCTAACACGGTGAAACCCCGTCTCTACTAAAAAATACAAAAAACTAGCCGGGCGAGGTGTCGGGCGTCTGTAGTCCCAGCTACTCGGGAGGCTGAGGCAGGAGAATGGCGTAAACCCGGGAGGCGGAGCTTGCAGTGAGCTGAGATCCGGCCACTGCACTCCAGCCTGGGCGAGAGAGCGAGACTCTGTCTCAAAAATACAATACAATACAATACAATACAATACAATACAATACAATACAATAAAATTTCTGAATTTTCTGTCATTTTCTAATCACAGATAAACCTGTTCTTAAACTTCATATGGATTTTATTATTATTATATTTCTCAAGTTTGCAAGTTGGATTTAATTTGTCCAGGTAAGTGAGAAACTTGGTATATTTCTTTAGCATGTTCTATTGTGTCAAGTATGTTTTCTCTCCTTGGATAAATTCATAATAAACAGCATGGTCTCTCACAATAATGAAACTCACATTATGAGAGTATGAACAGAGTTTTGATTTCCTGCTTTACCAGCTTGAGAGGCCAAAAAAATCACAGTTCTTTTACTAATTACATTAATGTGAACCTACGTGTCCTGGGCTAATCCCATTTACTTGGGAATGTTGATCATATAATTCAGGTATTTCTGCTCCTGAAATAGAGGTAATGTCAGAATTCAGGAGCATCATCTTGATGCTGGAGGACAGCACAGTGTCACGAGATGCTGGTTGCTTATTTTTGAACAGGTGTTGCCAAGCTGGAGACTCCAAGCCTGACCAATAAGAAGTCCAGCTTTACATACCACTACCAACAGCATGGATGCATCAGAGGAATGTCCTGAAAATATCATTGCCATGGAAACTTGATGTGCAAGCAGTACTGGTTCCAAATACCACAGGCAGGAAGATCTGGAGCAAGAATCACCATTGTAGGCAAAGAGTATTGCACGTGGTTCCTGCTCACTGCTCTGCAAGTCTCATTATCATACTACTGATCTAGCAAGACCTATTGAAGGTAACCCCGGGAGAAGGGAAAGGTAAGCAAATCTCCTTGATCCTCCTTTTCCAGTGTTACATCAGCGATAGTCATTCCATACTTTTAGATACCTGAATTCCTACTTTCACGCTAAAAAAAAATTATGTGTGCATGCCTGTTAAGCACAAAGCACTGGGCGAGTGGATTAGAGATTGAACACAGAGAGATTTCTGTCTTCAGGAATATTGATCCCACAAGCAGCCCTTTGCCACAACAACCTAGGCTTTGGCATCGTGCCTCGTTGCCAGCTTCAGCTCTGTATCAGGATGAGATGCCCCAAGAGAGAATCTTAAACTTTCCTGCTTACTCATCTCTATTGGTATTACCTCAGAAGGAAGAGGAAATGGGATCTTGATCTTTTCTTTCACAGGGAAACAATTTCCATGCTTTTTTGCAATGTTTCCCAGCTTTTTCCCAGCAAATCTTGAGTTGTTCTGTACACCAGGAAGTAGCTGGAGTGAGGAAATCGCAACCTTTGTCAACTTGCAAAATTTCTTGCTTTGGGCTGACTGATTACAGCTATAAAAACAACAACAACAACAACAACAGCAGCAGCAGCAGCAGCACCAGAAATAACTTTAAATAAAGTGATCTTATTTTAAGTTTTTAAAATGAAATACCAGGGGGATAGCAAATATTTCTTTCAGAAAGGCTACTCCTGCTCTCTTTCCACCTCAATTTTGTCAGGAACATTCCAGAAGAAATGAAATTATGTCTATATTCATACTCTTTCTACATTCATACACTTTCATTTTCCTTAAACATCATAACCATAATTGAAAATATCAGTGAAAAGTCATGAACTCTATTTAGAAAATTTGCATGAATATCCAATATAAATGCAAACCTATAAAAAAATCTATCTCTTTGGCCCAATTTTGTAATCATATATAGAAAATGTTTTCTTTAAATTTTATCTATTTGAGGATATATATTTAAACTCTAGCTTTTTCATTTGAAAATACTTTTTATTGTGACATTTTCTGTTTTTCTGGAAATAGTTCTGTAAATGTAATGCATTCTAAAGTGAATTTTGTATACTTTCACAATTGTTGGGGCCATTTTGATAGTTCAGTCAGCAAAAACAAAATCAATCCATACAGGCAAAAAACTTTGAAAGATTATGCTGACAGATAGAACATATAAATTTTTAAGAATCTATGACTTTTCTTCTCTATATAAAGTAAAAATAGCTGTTTCTCAAAATCTTTGGAAGGAGTAAGCAAAACTTGAAATAATCTCATAGTATGAGAAGATAAAATAATTTCAATGTTTACTAAAAGAGAGCTGAAAAACTAAAAATAAATAGTTTGTCATTACATAGAAATGGTTCACAACCCTTGTCAGAGAAGCAGCTGACTTCATGAGGGTGGGGCAGGATTGCCCCTCAAGGATCCAGGATACACGGTCCCCTCCCGTTCCCAGCAGTCAATTTAGGAGAGAATCATAGTTTCCATCTAAACCGCTGAAGTATAAAAGGTGTAAAACACACATTACCTTCAGGAAAAATAGGTCCATGTACCCTGCACTCATCCTTCTGAGGATTCCAGGGTCCCTAACTCTCCCCTTTTCTCTAAAGCATCAATGGGATGCTTTTAGTTGGTCATAGACATTTTCTGGCATGGTCTATCTTAAAAATGGATCAAGGGGCTAATTCTCACAAATGCAATTTCTGGTGAGGCTTTCTGCTACATTTGTTTTATTTTGTATATTGAAACTCACTGCTAATTTCATTTCTAAAAATCATTCTGCTCTAAAATGATGCATGTGAAAGTCTCTGATATTGTCAATAGAAAGTGGATAAAATATTCTAAGCGTAAGGATAAGATAATCAGCTTTACAATTTACAAGAGTATGTTAACAGCACTGTGGCAACTGGTTTGCAACCTGGACTCAGGATGACCAATACTGATGCTATTTGTAATAGTATAAAGGGCAAAGCCTGAACTAAGATGCTGATTGTGAATAGAGAGAACAGGAGAGAAATTCAAGAGAGATTTCTGTAGAAGTACCAGAATCTGATTGCTTAAACACACGGAATGAAGACATAAAGCTGGGAGGGGATAGCTCCCAGTTTTCTATTTGTCGAACTTGATAGTAAAGACATTAAAAAAGGGAGACAATGTGAGGAGAAGAGCAGAGAGAAGACAATAACAACTGCAGAAATCAAGAAAGAGACAAGAAATATGCAAGCTAAGGACAGGACTGGAAATGCCGGTACTGGAGCTAGCAGGGTACATGCTAGTTAAAGCCATGGAGGCTGATGGAATCACCCTGGAAGGATCAACAGAGGCATGTATCTGTGCCAAAGCTTGGAACCAAGCTGAGCTGCTCCTAGCATGCACATATGTCCGAGCATCTTTGAAGTGAAATGGCGTGCAACAGGTCTATCGTGGGCCTACTGTAACAGGAAACACAAAGAACACCGCAAAGGCCCTGATCTAAGGTAACATCATATCCTAGAGGCGGTTTTTAGCTCTGCTGACATCTGTACCTTAGTCCATCCTCAGACCAGGCTCTGTGGACTTCTGCCATCCATGCTCAGTACATAAATGTGACTAGGAAGAAGAAAGGGTCTAGAGGGAGAAGACAAAGGATTAGAGGGGCTGTACCCTCAATGTAGCTCAAAGAGTGAAGATGAGAGACTGGCCACATTGAAGGCGAAAGTGTGGGAGGTTGTAGTCTGAGCGAACCATATCAAAAACATAAGCATTGAGAGGCGTAATGGATGCATTTGAATGCAAAGTCCATAGTCTGGTCTTGAGATGGAATGATTAAAGCTGAAGAGAGAGGAGATGCATTTGATTTGAAGAGACCAGGGAACTGAAAGTCAAAATGTGAGTTGCTTATCCACATAAACATTTAAATGATGTAGCTAATGCAGAGCTAAAGGCGAAATAGTGAATTGAGTATGCAATGTTATCAATTAATTGGGTATGCAAAGGGATCAATTAGTGTGGACTTCCTTAAGAAACAGTATAGGTTAGTGAGAGAAAGAAATATGGCTAGATAGCATGGCCTGTACTGCAAGGGAGGGAGAATAATGGTTTAGAACTGTGCTGTGCACTGCAGTGGCCACCAGCTTCACGTGACTATTGAATACTTGAAAGTAGCAAGTCTGAATTGAGATGGGCTGTAACTAAAAATATATACCAGATATGCAAGACTTAGTGCAATTAAAAAGACTTCAAAATAAGTATTCAATTAATAATTTTATATTGATTTCAGGTTAAAATGAAAATATTTTGGATCTATTGGATAAAATGAAATACACTGTTAAAATTAATTTCACCTGCTGCTTTTTATTCTTCTTTAAGATGTCTACTAGAACATTTAAAATTTCCTCTGTGGCTCATGTCTGTGGCTTACATTATGTTTCTATGGACAGGGCTGGTCTAGAAGTTTAAATGATTCTAGATAATCACTTTTTGTTCTTTCTTCCTACTGAGCACTGGTACATTCAAACCCCAGAGCTATTCATTTTTATAGTTTTGATATGTAGCCTTATGATATAGTAACAAAAATAGTTGTTGAAAGTACATGAGTGCGGCTGGGCATGGTGGCTCACGCCTGTAATCCCAGCACTTTGGGAGGCCGAGGCAGGTGGATCACCTGAGGTTGGGAGTTCGAGGCTAGCCTGGCCAACATGGAGAAACCCTATCTCTAATAAAAATACAAAATAAGCTGGGCATGGTGGCACATGCCTGTAATCCCAGCTACTCTGGAGACTGACGCAGAAGAATTGCTTGAACCCAGGAGGGGGAGGTTGCCGCGACCTGAGACTGGGCCATTGCACTCCAGCCTGGGGAACAAGAGCGAAACTCCATCTCAAAAACAAAACAAAACAAACAAACAAAAAAAGTACGTGGGTGCTAGCTAGGACAAAATACTAAGGATACACTTTGTTCCCACTTCTTCCCTGATGCTGGGCATGGACTGGCATGGGATTACACAGTTGGACAGTGAAACTATAACTGACACTACTCTACTGACCCCAGTTCCCTGTCCCTTACTTCCTTGAATATGTTCTCATGCAGATACTTTCTTACCTGGAAGGAGGATGTCAAGTTGGGTCATAGGTCATGTTATAGGTAATTTTACATATTAACATAAAAATTTTAAAAGTTAAAAATTTAAATAATCCATATTACCAAACATATAGCCTGTAATGTAAAGTGATATAATAAAATTAACGCATCAGAGATTTAGGACGTCAGCCAGTTTTAAGCTGTGACCTCCAATACATCTAGTGTTTTAAAATAACTCTCTTAACCATTAGTCATGGCTCATATTCACAAAGAATAAAACAGCACTCTCTTTTTAATCACACAAACTCATTTTTTCTTTACATGTATTTTTCCCTATTAAAAACAAAAATATGGTGTCTAAAAATAATTTCATGGAATTTTTTCATTGAAGTAGTCACCTTTTTCTTTGTGGTGACTATCTTTACAGACACCGTAATAAAGCACACTGAAAATCTAAAGTGATACATAGCATAGTTTCAAGAGCAGGCCAAGGAAGACAAGAGGCCAGAAAATGATAATAATAATAGTTGTGAAACAAGAGGAAGCTAAGGAAAATCCTGGTTAATAATATTTAATTCATTTCATCATCGCTAGAGGTAGGCCAAATATTTGCCAATGAGCTTCACAGCAGTCAGAGAAAAGACAGAAACACAATCTGATGAAATATTCACAGACCATAAGATAAGAATAAACCAGTTAGTTTAGCAAACTATATCTTTTCCTTATAATGAGCCTAAAGAAAAATTCCTGCTATAATTCTTTAAAAATAACATACTACGTGATAGTCTTTATTCAGTCCAAGGGGAAATTTTAGTTTTTTTTACAAAATTGTAATCAAATATCTGCTGGCATAAAGGCAGATGCATTGACCAACGGAACAGAATAAGGTGCCCAGAAATGAACCCATACATGTAAGTTCAACACGTCTTTGACGAGAGAGCCAAGACTACACATCGGGAAAGGAAAGAAAGTGTTTTCAACAAATGGTTTTGGGAAAACTGGATATCCACATGCAAAAGAATAAAACTGGACCCTTATCTTGAATCGTATGTAAAATTTAACTTGAAATGGATTAGAGACTTAAACGTAAGCTCTGAAACTGTTACATTCCTAAAAGAAAATGTAGGGAAAACCTCCATGACAATGGTCTTGGCAGTGATTTTTTAAATATGACACCAAAAGCACAGGCAACAAAAGGGAAAATAAAGGAGCGAGACTACTTGTTTCAATTGAAAAACCTTCTGGGCCGGGCATGGTGGCTCACGCCTGGAGTCCCAGCACTTTGGGAGGCTGAGGCCGGCGGATTACCTGAGGTCAGGAGTTCAAGACCAGCCTGGCAAACATGATGAAACCCCATCTCTACTAAAAATACAAAATAATTAGATGGGCATGGTGGCTGGCACCTGTAATCCTAGCGGCTCGGGAGGCTGAGGCAGGAGAATCGCTTGAACCCGGGAGGCAGAGGTTGCAGTGAGCCAAGATTGCGTCACTGCATTCCAGCCTGGGTGACAAGAGTGAAACTCCGTCTCAAAAACAAACAAACAAACAAAGAAAGAAACAAACACCTGCACGGGAAACAACCAAGAAAATAAAAAGGCACTCTATGGAATGGGAAAAAATATTTGCCAACTATCTGACAAGGAGTCAATCTCCACAATATATACGGAACTCAGACAACTCAGTAGCCAAAAAGAAAAAAGCAAAAACAAAAACCCTCCAAATAACTCAATTAAAACTGGGCAAAGGACCCAAATAGACATTTTTTCAAAGAAGATACCTAATTGGCCAACAGGCATATGAAAAAATGCTTAGTACCACTAATCACCAGAATTGCAAATTAAAACCACAAGGAGATATCACCTCACACCTATTAGCATGGCTACTATAAAAAAGAAAACAGGCCGGGCGCGGTGGCTCAAGCCTGTAATCCCAGCACTTTGGGAGGCCGAGACGGGCGGATCACGAGGTCAGGAGATCGAGACCATCCTGGCTAACACGGTGAAACCCCGTCTCTACTAAAAAAAAAAAAAAAACTAGCTGGGCGAGGTGGCGGGCGCCTGTAGTCCCAGCTACTCAGGAGGCTGAGGCAGGAGAATGGCCTAAACCCGGGAGGCGGAGCTTGCAGTGAGCTGAGATCAGGCCGCTGCACTCCAGCCTGGGTGACAGAGCAAGACCCTGTCTCAAAAAAAAAAGAAAACAAAAAAAGAAAACAGGTTACAAGTGTTGGCAAAAATGTGGAGACAAGGAAACCCTTGTACGCTGTTGCTGGGAATACAAGCAAATTAGTCCAACCATTATAAAAAACAGTAAGAATATTCCTCAAAAAATAAAAAATAGAATGACCATATAATCCAGTAATTTCATTTCTGGCTTGCTGCAGCATTGCTCACAAAAACCAAGATATGGCAGCAACCTGTGTCCATCAATGGATGAATGAATCATGAAAATGGGGCACATACACATAAGGGAATATTATTCAGCCTTCTGTGACAATGTGAATGAACCTGGAGGCCAACATGCTAAGCAAAATAAGTCAGGGGCAGAAAGACAACTACTGTATGATCGCACTTACATGTGAAATGTGGAAAAAGTCAAACTTAAGGAAACTAAGAGCATAACAATGATTTCAAGGACTGGGGAAAGAGAGAAATGGAGAGATGTCCATCACAGGCTGCAAACTTTTAGTTATAAGATGAACAGGATGTGTTCAGTAATCTGATTGTGATAATGTTTACACAACATATACTAAATAAAAAAATCAAAAGAACATTTTTAAAATGAGGAAATTTAGTTTTTTAAAAAATCTGAAATTGAGTATCTATATCTATATTGACACACATGCATACACATATATAATCATCTTAATCAATACTTTTCTTTCCATTACCCTGGCTTCACAAATAATTCTCTGACTGTCCAAGTTTCCCTATTACATATTAAAATTGGGTCAGTTTTATCAAGCTATTACAAATTAATTTTCTGGTTTTGACTGTTTAACACCCTGTTCCCTTAAGTAACCAGTCTGATTAGCGGATTCTTTCTCGGAAGCAATACATGATTATGGGTTAATATGTTACCTTTCCTGAGAACTGTATGTAATTTGATGACCTCCTGGTCATATGCCAAACTAGAGATTTTCAATTTTTAATTTTATTTAGCAGAAACTGTTTTTCCAAAGGAAAGTTAAGTGAATCTCTAATCTAACACATGGACACAGTGGGGGTTACCCCAGTTGGAGCACTGGGGCTCTGGAGTCCAACCCTGTTAGCTTTGCCTTTTACTGCACACAGTGGCTGTAGAAGACGCTTAGCAGCACCCTGGCATTATGCAGAGTATGGTTGGTTTCAACACCCCTGCCTTAAAAGAAATGTCGAGCTTCTCTAGCACAATGATAATATTTGAGGGTTTATCAACCCCTCAATTCTCTCCACCTAGAGAGAGTCCTACTCTGCTTTTGACTGGAAGCCCCCTTAACTCCCATTTTGTATGAATGTCTCATAAACATAATAGTAAATGTGATCACCAGATGCTACTAAGTTCATTAGGATATATAAGGATTACTGAGAGGAAATAGGATTGCTGCTATAACATAGCGTCACAGAACTCAATATCAAAGACTCAAATGATTATCTACACTAGGGAAGTGTTTGATGAGCCATTAATGAGGAATCGCCTGGAGAATCTGGTTAAAATGCAGAGTTAGTTAGAATGGGTCTGGGTTGGGACATCAGATCCAAAATTTCTAACAAATTCCTAGATGATGCTCAGGCTGTTTGTTGGAGAACTACCCTTTGAGGATTGAGGTTGTACGGCACCTCTTAGTACTGCCTTATACGTTCATTGATGGGTACTGCAACTCCACACAGATAGGACCAGCAAGCGCTCAGAATTTTTGGCAATGAAGATCTAGATTACCTGATATTGAATCCTGAACAGTTACAATGTTTTCTGAGAACAAAGCACATGTGAAATACAGGGAGATGGAGAAAGTTATAAATAATAACCATGACCTCATGATGTGTTGCAGATATCATGACTCATTAATTTTTAATGATTTTTGTAATAAACCAATTTCTTGTTTTGACTTTTTTATGTCTGCAGTTTTACTTGAGGTGAGACTGGTAGATTACAATCAAGTAAGGATTGTGGCTGAAGTGTAAGACGAATAATTAGAAATTGAAAACCATGAGACATAAACTCTTACATTTTGCAAACTAGAATTATAGTTTCAATTTGACATCATGTTTAATAGAATTATACAGGGGACATCAATCATTATGAATTGTAAGGAACAACCAAGTATAATCTAATTCACATTTACAATAGAATGTGGCACTCAGAAGGTTTGAGGGATAGTGATACATTTAATAATTCTTGGCATAACCATTTAGAGTGGTTATAGTCTGTACTGTCTACTAGTCTATGTAAATAGAAAAAAATGTAATAAAAACAGTTTACTCTAGAACTTTCCCAAGGGTCAGATTAGCTTTTAAAATATTGATTGAAGCATAGATGGATTTGTATATAATGTGTATGTGGTCTTTTCTGGAATATCATAACATAATAATTTTGGATAGTTAATCCTTAGACTATGAATTTCATTATTTTGTTTTATGTTATATCATACCATAGAAGGTAAATAGAATATAATGAATACCCATTTGCCATTACTTAGCTTCGATATTCATAAATATTCTGTTTTTTTTTTTTTTTGTAAGACAGGGTTTCACTGTGTCACCCAGGCTGGAGTGCAATTGTGCAATCATTGTTCACTGCAGCCTCAAATTCTGGGCTCAAGAGATCCTCCTGCCTCAGCCTCCAGAGTAGCTGGGACCACAGGTGTGCACCACCATGCCAGGCTACCTTTTAAAATTTTTTTGTAGAGATGGGGTCTTGCTATGTCACCCAGGCTGGTCTCAAACTGCTGAGTTTAAGCAATCTTCCTGCCTCAGCCTCCTAAAGCACTGGAATTACAGGCATGAGCCACCATGTACAGCCACATTCTGCTATTCTTAAATTTATACTTTGATTGATTCCCCACCTGCCACTCAATACTATCAACAACAATAGTATTAATGATAATTATCTTATGGTTAAGAATAATGACAATTACTATTATTATAAGTCTATTTTAGGTATAAGATACATACACTGAATGTACTGAAATCTTAGCTGTAAAATTTTCACAAATGTATACAGCTATGTAAACCCAAATCCATTATGGTATAGAACATTTCTACCTTTCCAGACAATGATTACGTTCGCCTTGTCAATTACACCTCTCTCAAGGCAACTGTTCTGATTCTGTCCTTAAATTAGCTTTGTCTGCCTAGTCTAGAATTTCTTTTTTTTTTTTGAGACGGAGTCTCGCTCTGTCACCCAGGCTGGAGTGCAGTGGCCGGATCTCAGCTCACTGCAAGCTCCGCCTCCCGGGTTTACGCCATTCTCCTGGCTCAGCCTCCCGAGTAGCTGGGACTACAGGCACCCGCCACCTCGCCCGGCTAGTTTTTTGTAATTTTTAGTAGAGACGGGGTTTCACCGTGTTAGCCAGGATGGTCTCGATCTCCTGACCTCGTGATCCGCCCGTCTGGGCCTCCCAAAGTGCTGGGATTACAGGCTTGAGCCACCGCACCCGGCCTAGAATTTCAATAAATGGAATTATAAACACAACATCCTAAAATTTATGAGATGTAGCAAAACGAGTGCTAAGGGGGAAATTTATAGTTATAAATGCATTTATCAAAAAATACAAAAAAGTCTCAAATCAACAACCTACATTTACAATTTAAAGAACTAGAAAAAGAACAAATTAAACACAATGCTAGAAGAAGGAAGTAAATAATAAAGCTAGGTGCAGAGATCAGTGAAATAGAGAATAGAAAAATAGAGAAAATCAGTGAAACCAAAAGTTAGTTTTTAGAAAAGATCAACAAAATTGATAAAGCTTTTAGCTAGATAGACTAAGAGAAAAGGAGACGACTTAAATTGCTAAAATCAGAATAAAAATGGGGACATTACTACAATTGTAGTACACCAACTGTACACCAACAAGCTGGATAACCTAGATGAAATAGACAAATTCCTAGAAATAGAAAACCTACAAAGGCTAAAGCATGAAGAAATAGAAAATGTGAATAGATCTGCAACTAGTAAGAAGATTGAATCACTAATCAAAAATCTCATGAACAAAAAAGTTCTGGACCCGATGGCTTCAACAGTGAATTCTACCAAACATTTAAATAACTAATAATAATCCTCCCAAAACTTTTTCAATAAATTGCAGATGAGACAACATTTTCTAAATCCTTCTATGAGGCCAGCATTAATTCATACCAAAGCCTGACAAAGCACTGCAAGAAAGGAATACCACAGACCAATATTCCTTATGAAAATTGATGCAATAACTTTAAAGAAACTGTTTACAGCTTGACTTTTGTTCAAACTACTTTATAGACATTCAGAATTATTGTTGCCTTCTTAGACAGGATTGTCATTTTTAAACACTATAATATTCTGTGAGTTTCTTTCAAAATAAATGTTTTTATTAAACATTGGATTATTACAGAGAAAATATAAGATGAAATGTAATTATTCATGTATGCTGTCAACTCTAAATGACCTATTCAATACAAAAAGCGAGTGATGTTATCTACAGTGTTTTATGGTGTTCTTTCGGAAAAAAGGCATTTCCTGTGATTTCTTTTGCAGCTTATCTGTATTCTAAAACATAATAACTGGATGAAATCATTCTAATTTTAAACAACAATATATTTATATGTGTGCCAGTTTGTTATAATAAAATTCCTATAAAAACCTTATTGTTTTCTTTAAAACTGAAGTCTTAAAAATAATCTATTAAAAAACAGATGGCTAAATGTATTCTGTCATGAACTTAAGGTTGTCTTTAAATACAAATAACCGTTTGGATGACTACACATAAAAATCTCTGATAAAGTAATTCACTCAAATATATTTGACGTTAATTTCACATACTTTTAATTACTTCTTCTTTGGTCATTTGTCATCTTATTATCTAAGCTTATTTTATTAATATTAATTGATTTTAGTTTATATACTGTTTACTCAAAAGTGATCAAAGACCTAAATATAAGTTCTAATAGTATGAAACTCTTGGAATTAAACACAGGGAAAAAGCTTCACAATATTGAATTGGCAATGATTTCTTGATATGGCACCAAAGGCACAGGCAATCAAAAAAAAAAAAAAAAGACACACTGGACTTCATAAAAATGTAAAAAAAAGTTTGTGTATCAAAAGACAATATCAACAGAATAATATAAAACAACAATAAAACTGTCATATTATAAACTGCCATAAATTATCTGAGAAAAATAGGGAGAAATAGAGATAATTAATAGATAGAGGGATGGCTTCACAGTCAGATAAGGGAAAATCATTATACAAGAAAAAAGAGAATGGAAAGGAGGAAAGTGGATGAGTGAAAAAGAAGGAAGGCAGGGAGGAGAGAAGGGAGCGAGGAAGGGAAGAAAGAAGGAATAAAGGAATGAAGGAATTTCCATCAGTATTTTTGGGTTAAAATCTTTGGATTGAATTCCAGAAATGGCATTAAGAAGACTACTGAATTTTTTGTGTGTGGTATACCTTAATTTATTGATGTTCCCTCTGCCAAAACAAAAACAAAAACAAAAAACCCAAAGCAATGAAAAAGACTTGGACACTAACCAAAAGTAGTGCTGTACTCCCCTATGTATCTTGCTGCAACTCCAGTTTCAACAGATCCAAAAGTTATTTCTCCCTACTTCTCTATATTTTGGTTTGGCTTTTCTGTCTTCACAGGGCTGTATATAATGTGTTGAGTAGAAAATAAGACAAATTCTGGAGATACACACATAAGTTTTGCAGAATAGTATGAACTCAGAGAAATTAATATTAATATTTCTAACTCTGTTTCCTCATCCATAGAAAAGGTAATAAGCCCCCCACTGGATTGCTAGGAGAAACTAAGATGATGATTTGAAATAGTATGAACTCAGAGAAATTAATATTAATATTTCTAACTCTGTTTCCTCATCCATAGAAAAGGTAATAAGCCCCCCACTGGATTGCTAGGAGAAACTAAGATGATGATTTGAAAATTCGATTTCCCCCGCTTTCACATAGTAGATCTTCAATGAGTAACAGTATCCTCATTTACTCATAGTCTCTAGCAATCCTTTTTAAGTTCAAACTCACATAATCAACCTAGTTTATTTCTTTGCCATCTGTCCTGTAAGTTTCTGGGGAAATTTTTTTTATCCTATTTCTCTACATTCAAATTCATTTTCTCTATCTCCTAACATACCTCTATTCTGGCCCAAATAATCATAAAAATTCATTCTTCAAAAACGCTCTTTTTATCATGTCACTTTACTGTTTAAAATTTATTAGAGGGTGTTCATTACAATCAGAGTAGTAACCAAACTTACAGTCAATATCAAGCATCTTTTAAGTTTCAGCTAACTCTAATTTGGCTTCCTTTCTCCCCAAATTTTGCAGTGTCATCTTACATCCTTCCACATGCATCTCCACTTTTTTACCCAACTCCACCATGTTTAATACCGATCTGTGTGCTGCCTGCATTCCAGCACCTTTCCCCAGAACATGCAGATTGCTCTTTTCTCGTGGTCTTGCTTTTCCAATTCCCCACTGGTCTTGCGAAGCCTTGTTTTCACTTCCTTCATGATTATTTCTTCTCATTTCCCTCCAACCTTGATTGCTTCTTGAAAAATTACTATAGTTTTTTACTATGCTTATGCTCATTCAGGGATTTATATAAAGCTTTATCTTTAATTAGTGTTCTATATTGTTAAATACAGTGAGTTCCAAGTTTCTCTTCAAAGAATCAGTATGTCAGTATGTTAAGTTTCTTGTCTTTGTTCTCCATTTTAAAGTTTAACTTCCTCTTTCTCTTTGTCTCCTTGCCCCTAGTTTCAGTAAAAAACCTTTCCACCAGTTCTAATCAGTAGTTCACATGTGTTCCCCGGTCACCTGCTCCATCCTCAATCACCTCTGGTCACCTGCTCCATCCTGAGTCACCCCTGGTCACCTACTCTGACCTGAGTCACCTTTAGTCACCTGTTCCTTAACTGTCCTCCCTGCTGAAACTGTTTACTCCGTCACTCTGGCTCATACCCTACTCTCTTTAAAACAGCCAATCAGAATTAGCTTAGACTGTGTGGTCCAACCCTAGCCAATAAGGGGATGACACAGCAGTAGGGGCTACCTGGGTCAGGAATAAGAACCCCTTCCCCTCCCTTGTTCAGGTGAGCCGTCACCATTGCTCCAGCCATGAGATGCACCCTTCTAGAGAAGTAAAATTGCCTTGCTGAGAAAATTCATGTTTCAGTGCTATTTCTTTTGCAGCACTGAAAATTTATTTCTAACAAAAATGCTAGCAATTTTACACATATTTATTGTCTCAGGGAAAGAATGTTTTTAAAATTAATTGTAAACCAATATGCACTGATTGTGAATATATATAGTATATATATTTTATATAGTATATACATATATAGCCCTATGTATATATGTATACATATGTTATATACACACGATATACATATGTGTATATACATACATATACATATGTATAGAGTATATATGTGTATACTATATACATATGCTATATACACATGTATACACATATATGTATATATGTATAGAGTATGTATATATAGCATGTGTATATACTATATATATGTATATAGTACATATTCTATATATAAGTAGTGTGTATATGTGGCATATACTTGTATATACCTGTATACTATACATAATATACATATACTACGTATACACAATTAGTACATATTTAGTATTTATTAACTATGTATATATCTTGTGAAATACACAAAGAACAATACAAGAAAAAGTCATTCTCCAACCTACTTTTAAGAGATAAACTGTTAAAAACTTACTGTATTTTCTTAGTTATTTTTTCTTTGCTTGTACGGTTAACAATTAGAATAATATTTATGTTTATTTGAGTGCATTCCTATTTTATTTCTCACTTTATCCTGCATATCTGCCCATGAAAGTCTATATTCTTTAAAAACATAATTGCCCCACACACATCATATTTAATTAAAAATGAATATATCAACATTTGACCTCAGTTCCCACACCAGCTACCACTTAACCCTTCCCCTCATGTCCGTATTTTCCAAAAGCATTTTCCATGCTCATTGTCTTTATTTCCTTGTTTTCCTTTCTCTTTTCAACCTACTGAAATCTGACTTATGCATCCAACATTACAACAAAATATTTTAATGAGATCAGCAGAGAAATCCAGTGAGTGTTTGCCAGAGCTCATCTTACTTAATTGGCAGGATTTTACACTGCCAGTGGCTACGTCTATCCTACTCTATTCTCATCCTTTGACATCTGTGACAACCCAGTTTCTCAGCTTTCCTTCTAACTCCTAGTCCACTTGTCATGTGCCTTCGTGGGCTCATCCTCCTCTTCCTGACTTTTATGATAGTGTTTGCCAAGGATTGGTCTCAGGCTTTTCCATTCTCTTTATTCCTTCTCTCAAAGTAACTAGCTTCACTCCCCCAGCTCTAATTGGCAGGCATTAATGACTCTCAAATGTATGTCTGTTGGGGTCTGCGCGTTTCCTAAACAAAGGAATGAACACACAAGACAACACAAGACAAGACAAACATGGCGGCTGCCCGGAACAACACGCTCCGCTTTATTTTATACAGTCGTTTGTGGAATGTTACCAAATCACAAGACACGTTGTTTTTCTGACCTTTCCCTGACTTTCTGGATTTTCAAGATGTTTACACATAAACAAGCCCCCAGGGTCTGCTGTTTGCAGCTGGCTCCTATCGGGAATGCCCTGCTTCGTTTGCAAGAGCAGGACTTATCGGGAACGTCTCCTTTGCGAGCACGTAGTCCTCTACATATGTCCTCAAACCAGGCCCCTCTTCTGGGCTCCACTCTATTATATCATCAGTTAAGTATCTGATATTCCCATGTGGATGCATCACTGGTAACTGAAACTCCACATATCTAATGTGGAACTCGCAATCTCCCTGCATAACTTGGTCCTATTCAGCTTTCATATCTTGCTGAATGGCACTTCCAACAATCCATTGGCAAAAGCTTTAAACCTGACATTTAGCCCTACAACTTTCTTCTTGTTCATTCCCATGCCCAATAAAACAGACAATTCTGTAAACTTTAACTCTCCTGAGTCTATCCACCTATTTCCACATCTACTGCCAGTACTCTCGTTAAACTTATGATCCTCTCTGGACTGAATTCTCA
Organism: Trachypithecus francoisi; assembly: GCF_009764315.1. Lineage (NCBI taxonomy): Eukaryota > Metazoa > Chordata > Mammalia > Primates > Cercopithecidae > Trachypithecus > Trachypithecus francoisi. The sequence goes on along the minus strand of NW_022681454.1, from coordinate 170,440,612 downwards.
CAATTGTATTCTGACTTTTATTTGCTCAAAAACTCTCCTAGCCTATTTTTGTCACTCTTGTCAATGTATTCATTTAAAAGTGTATGTTTGATAATGCCACTCTCCATCCTTGGTCCATCCTAGGACCCGTGTTTGACTTATCATTAATTTCCCTAAAATTCATATCCTTAACAAGTCCTACATGGCACTTTGTGATCTGGCTGAGAAACGGCGTAAGCCCTAGGTTGGAAAATTAATAAATCCATGCAGTTCAAGCAAACTGTAGATGTAATACCTCCAGTGATAAGAGGGTTTTCAGAAAACCAAAATAATCCAAGAGAGTGAGGTCTAAACATCTGCAACCTGAATGAAAATTATTTCCTGACTTTTGCTAGTCTAATACTGAGCTTTCACTTAAAGAATACCAAAGACACAGCATTAGAACAGTTACAGTGAGGAAATAATTTTCCTCCTTCTATTCTTTTGCCCCTCTACCTTCTTCCTTTTCCTTCTCTTATAGTGACTTGAAGCTATCAGAAAAGGTAGCTAGCAACAAGGAGGTGGAGGGGTAGCAAAGTAAAACAATGAGAACTACTCCTTGTCTGTTGTTGGTATTGAGACTGTAATACCATCAGGGAGAGGATAAAAGTGGTGATTTTTAGCGAAGACAGGAATTCTTTTTCAGATATGATTGTTAAATGGAAGTAGGACAATAAATTACAAAACTCTGACTGTTTCTATGCCTAGAGGACACAGGGAGACTTTTTATCATCTAGGAAAAGTTAAACAACTCATTTGGCTTGTCATCATTTTGATTCAATTAGCAAAAGTAAATTTGAGTATGTGGTAGGGAAAAAATAGAGTTGTTTTCTAGTTAGACACCACATATCTTACTTGTTCAATATGTAAGTTTGAAGAAGCAACATATGTGTGATTCAGTGATGGGATGGTAAGTGAGAATGAGAAATTTATACTATGCATGTGATGTCTTCTATCTTGTGAGCATGAGGCAATCCTGAGATAGGAGCCATGTGGCAAAGCAGAGAGCCTTACTAACCCTGTAGCCCTGGGGAAAGCAGAGCCACTGCAATCAGCATGTACTTCTCACCCACAGTCCCTATTACGCAAGAGAAAAATATTTCACCACCATTTTCAACATGGATTGAATATATGCTCTCAGGACAATTTAGGTTTATTTCTATTGTTCCAGTGTAATTATCATTATAGCCCCTTTTAATTCTCAAAATGTCTTCTTTTCCCGACAGTATGTTACATAATCACGTATAACAGAGATTAAAGATACCTGAAGCAAAAACTGATTCAGCTGCAAGACGAAACGGATAAATCCAGTTCGAGAGAACATCAGAGGGTCAGAGGGGATATAGAAAAATTAAAACTATTCATCAACTTGACCTAATTGACAAGTATAGAAAATTCCATCCTACCATAGCATAACATACAATCTTTTCAAGTGCAGATGAAACATTTACCAAGATATATAATGTTCTGAGTCAAAAAAATCAAGGCTAACTAAATTTTAAAAGATTCAAGTCATAAAAACTATGTTTTCTGTTCATAATAAAATTAAGTTAGAAGCAACAGAAGGATTTCCAGGATATCCAAAAATATTTAGAAACTACATGCCACAATTATAAGTAACCCACAAATCAAATAAAAAAATCAAAAAGGCAAATTAGAAAGTATTTCTTACTGAATGAAAATTATGAACATTAAAGCATAACATCAGATTTTGTGGGAAGTTACTAAATCAGGACTTAGAAGGAAAGTTACAACACTAAAAAGGCAAAAGATCTCAAATCAGTGACTTGTTTATGTTAGGATACTAAAATATATACACATATATGTTTAGGCTGGGGTTAATTATATATAAAGTATATATATTTATATATAAGTATATGTAAATTTACCTTGAATCTTATATATTATATATAAATATATAAATATATTTACATATAAGCATATGTAAACATATATGTATATAATTACATAAAGTTAACTCCAGTCTAAACTGAAGAAAAAATAATGAAGATGAGAGCCAAAATCAATGGAGTAGGAAAAAAAGGAAAAAATCAGAAAAAAAACAATGAAACAAAAAGTAATTTTTAAATAAATCAATAAAATTGATAAGCCTCCAGCCAGACTGATGGGGGTTGGGGAGAGAGATGATAAAAGCTATTAAACTACTTAAATATCAGCAACAAGAGAGGTGACATCATCATAGGTTTCACATATATTAAAAATAATAAGGTAATATTATAAAAAACTTTATGCCAACAAATGTGACAACTTAAATAAAATAAAAACTATCCTTGAAAGTTACAAAACACAAAAGCTCATTCAAGAAGAAATAAATAATCTGAATGGACTCATATTTATTAAAGAAACTGAATTAAAAGTTAAAAATCTTACCACAAAGAAAACTCCAGGTCCAGATGGCTAATTGAGTTATGCTAAACATTTAAGAAAAAATAAAACCAATTTTATACAAACTCTTGGAGTTATTTCAGCAATAAAAGGTTGGTTTAACACTCAAAAACCAGTCGGTATAATTCATCATATTAAGCAACTAAAAAAGAGAAACTATATGATCATCTCAACAGATGCAGACTCTCACAACTTCTATTCAATATTTTATTGATTATATCCGGTGGAATCGGGAAAGAAAAATAAATGCATCCAGACTGGAAAGTAAGAATGAGAACTGTCTTTATTCATAGACTACATAATCAGATATTTAGAAAATCGTATGGAATCTACAAAAGTCTACCAGCACTAATAAGTAAATTTAGCCAGGTGGCAGGATACAAGATCTACATACAAAAATCAATTGTAATTAGCAATCAAGAATTGAAGTTTTAGGCTGGGCACAGTGGCTCATGTCTGTAATCCCAGCACTTCGGGAAGCAAAGGCGGGTGGATTACTTGAGGTCAGGAGTTTGAAACCAGCCTGGCCAATATAGTGAAACCCTGTCTCTCTCTCAAAAAATAAATAAATAAATAAAAATTAGCCAGACGTGGTGGTGTGTGCCTGTAATCCCGGCTACTCCAGTGTCTGAGGCAGGAGAATCGCTTGAACTTGGGAGGCAGAGGTTGCAGTGAGTCCAGATCATGCCACTGCACTCTAGCCTGGGTGACAGAGTGAGACTTCACCTCAAAAAAAAAAAAAAATTGAATTAAAAAAATCAGTACAATAGCATAAGCAATTAAAAAATTGGGGGACAAATCTGTCAAAGATATACAAGACCTATAAAAAGAAAACTACAGAATGTTACAGAGTGAAATTAAAGAAGACCTACATATTTGGCAAGATATACCTTGTTCATGAATCAGAAGACTCAATATTGTTAGGATGCCAATTGTACTCAAATTGATCTATATCAAGTTTTGATCATTATGAAAATCCCAGCAGACTTTTTTTTGGTAGAAACTTATAAACTGGTTATGAAATTAATATGGAAATACATATTATACATATGTTTGGGTAGATTGGTCAAAATATTTTTGGCAAAAATTAACAAATTGTATGACTAACATTAGACAACTTCATGACTGATTTTAAAGCTTAAGTAATCAAGACAATGTGGTGTTGGGCTAAAGACAGACAAACAGATCAATGGAACAAAATAGAGATCCAGAATAAACCCATACATATATGGACAATGAATAATTGACACAGGTCCAAATGCAATACAGTGGGAAAAGCATAGTCTTTTCAGTATGTTTTGCTGGAACAACTGAATCTCCATATGCAATTAGGAAAGGATGGATAGACAGAAGGAATATAGGAAAAGTTAACACATGAGCTTCTCCATAGCTCAGTGTCCTTGTTGATATATATATAGAGATTATAGTAATTTCTATATAATAGTATTTTGGGGAGTACTAAATATATGAGCATTTGCAACATCCCTAAAAATATAGCCAGACACATAGTAGGCATGATATAGCTATAAGCTATTATTATAAAGGTAAAATGTCAATATCCTTATGCAAGAAGTTTTAGAGAACTATAACAAGAGAGATACTTTGTATAGATTATTGGACTAATAATTTCTTAGAAATTACACACATGCACACACACACACACACACACACACATACTGATTAAAAGGGCTGAAATTGTGCTAAAGAAGTTATGAATGATTCCCTATGGACAAACAATGGTAAAATTCAATATAATAAAAAAAAAAAGAAATTGTTCTAAAATTTTCCAACAAGAATGGCCAACCATCTAACAAGGAAAAGTATCATGTTTACATTCATAAAGGGGCAGGAGAGGGCAGTGCCTAATCTCCTGAATTTAGGCTCAGTCAAAAACTAGCTCTGAAACATTAAACAAGATACTTCTTCATAGCTCAATTTCCTTGTTGATATAATATAGATTATAATAATTTCTATATCATAAGATTTGGGGAGTACTAAATACATTAGAATTTGTAGCACCCCAAAAAATACAGCCAGACACATAAGAGACATAATATGGTTATAAACTATTATTATGCTTAGATTTCTTGGTACAATATTTGATGAAGGAATACAATAGAATGACATTTTCGAGGTGCTTAAAAAAGAAAGTCAATGTTCAAATCTGATACTATTTGAATAGTCACTTAAATGCAAGGGTAAAACAACAGAAAAACGTTGTAAATATAAGGAAGAAATAAAGATTAGTATATCAGACATAATATTAACAACACACAATAACACATCTGCAATTATTAATGCTTTATCCAAAATTTATTGAGAGGTTACTAGATACTAGATATTATTTTAAGTTCCTTATACATATTAGCTAATTTAGTATTCACATAAACCCTATGCGACAAAAAGAGGTTCACCAAAGGTCACCCAGGGTATATATGATAGAAAACCAAAAGAGTTACCTCCTTAGTAAGCCTTCTTTGTAAGGTTTGTAAATCTGAGTCAGATCTCAAATACAAACCATCTGTTCCTTGTTCCCTTTCTGAGGCTTTTCTCTATGAAAGTTTGTTTGCAGATGTTATCTTTGAGAAAGGATCCTTGAGCATGATTTCAGTGGAGGCAGAAACCTTTCTTTCCAGGGAGGTTTTGATTTTGGTTACCTGCTCTGTTGTGTTCTCTTTCACATAAAAATTCAATTAGTGGTTGAGTCCAATTATGAACAAAATCAAGTATTTCATAACAAACGACTGGTACTAGCAGGTTGGGACACACAGGGAAGAGTGTGCTTGATTGTTGGTTTTGGCCACTTCATGCATGCATTTCTCTTGATATTTGAGTCATCATGTCAAGGAATGACTAAAGGTACAGAAAGCCACATTCAAGTTAGAGAACATGAATTTTTACTGGGTAAGAAATAACAACCATTGGTTAACTACCCAGATTCTTGAGCTTTCAATGATGAAAGAAAATATAGAAGGAAAAAACGAAAAAAAAAAAAATACCCTGCAGAATCAAGCAAGGTCATGTGGGCCAGTCATTAGAATCTTCTTTTGTAAGTCTTGTAAAACTGTAAATTTTGTAAGTCTTTTTTAAGTCTGGATTTCTTTTTCTTTCTTTGTTTTTCTTTTTTTGAGACAGAATCTCGCTCTGTCGCCCAGGCTGGAGTGCAGTGACGCGATCTCGGCTCACTGCAAGCTCCGCCTCCCGGGTTCAAGCGATTCTCCTGCCTCAGTCTCCCGAGTAGCTGGGACTACAGGCGCCCGCCACCACGCCTGGCTAATTTTTCGTATTTTTAGTAGAGAGGGGGTTTCACCGTTGTGTTAGCCAGGATGGTCTCAATTTCCTGACCTCGTGATATGCTCGCCTGGGCCTCCCAAAGTGCTGGGATTGCAGGCCTGAGCCACTGTGCCCGGCCGAAAATCTGCATTTCTATGAAACTGCAGTTCATACTTGTTGGTGATAAGACTGAGTATATTGTGTGAGTCCCTTATGATGCCTTGCTATGTCTGCCCAAAGTATGGTAGAACCCCAAATTGGGTAAGAAATATCCAAACTTCAAAGGCTTTTGTAAGTCACATTTGTAAATCTTGAGTGGAAGCTGTCCACATCCTGCAGTTGCCATCTTGAAACACAGATTCGTGGTAGAAACTGTCTCTTATTCCAAGAGCCATTTGCTTTTGAAAAATACTTTAGAATCTTTAATTTTAAATCTTCTAATGGAATGTCAATCCTTTTGTCAGTGGATCAAACCTTGTGTCTTTTTAGCTGGGAGACATGAATCCAGGCATCTATACCCTCAAGTTTAACTGTTGTTCTAGTCAAATTTATCTGCTGTTTCTTTCCAAGGTGGTTTCTAGGAATTTTTTTCTATGCTGTCTTTTCCAGATGATAAAGTCTTTGTTTTTCAGGTCATACCAAGGTTCCTTGGGAGAATATGAAGAAAATGCAACTCATACTTGTTGGTGATAAGACTGAGTATATTGTGTGAGTCCCTTGTGGTGCTTTGCCATGTCTGCCCAAAGTATGGTAGAGCCCTAAATTGGGTAGAAATATCCAGACTTCAAAGGGAGACATGTTACTGTCAGAATCTACCTTTCTAGCAAACAAAAGTTTCCTCTCACTTTGGAAATTAGCAAACATTGACTAGGATATTCAAAATCCATACCAAGGAGGTGACTGTAGGTATGAAACCCATTTGTAAGTGTTCAAAGGTACCCTGACACTTGAGTTCTTGTCCAGTCTCCACCTTTACAGTTTAACTAGATTATGCTGGTATAGAAGAGACAAGCAACCGGAGACCTTCTCAGCAACCTCAATAAAATTACCCCACCAATGTCTAAAAAGCACAGTGATCAATTTGTCCCTCTTGAGGTGGGAAATTTAATGAAAAAATATTTGCACGGTTCCACCTGAGGTCCCCTGGTGACAACAAACTGCCATTCTGAAAGTGACAGATTAGGAAGAACATTCCTCAGTAAGGTCTGAAGATGACAGGCACAGTATGAAACCGGGAGAATTTGCGGATTATTAGAGATAGCCACCACTGGAGTCGTTTAACTCTGAGAAAGAGGTCATGTGACAGTGGCAAGTCTTTTGGTTGATATGATGGTGCCAAGATCAAACATTCACAAGATCACCTTTTAAGACACAGAAATTCTCCTGGGCATTTAAGAGCAAATAGGAAACTGAGTCCTTGATACTCATTTGGAAGGGCATCACTGATTTCCTACTTCCTTTTTTTCCCCTTTAGTTTCATTCTGTGAGGGTGTGGAGGTCTAGTAACAGGACTATTTTCCGTTCCAGTTTTTGCTTGTATGTTAAATTTCCTTATTTCTGACATTAGGCCACTCAGAGAAAGTGAGGCAAGAGCTGACGCTGCACATGCTCCAGGACCTACACCTGAATGTTTTCTACAGGTGTGCAGGAGCATCCCCCTGAGGTTTCCAACGCTGTCATCTTTGTTTTGGTGTGTAAACTCCAAACGTTTTGTCTAAAATTTATAGCTTTTTAAAGTTCCTCTGGTTTTACTCTGAAATGTAGAGTCTCTTAAATCATACTCAAGGTATTCACACTGCCTTTTTCAACACATTTTGTTGCATTTGAGGTTCATAATAACCTATAAATCAGTTGATAGAGATCTGGGAACCCTGAATTATGTGTTTCTAGAACTACTGCAAATTTCTCTGTAAATTCATCCCTATCTTGCATAGACTTTGAAGTTTTTGAAAATGATGTTTAGCTTAGACCCAACCAAGGTTTAAAATCTGCCATAATGAGCTTATTCTGATTTGGTCAACTTTAAGAGCCAATTGAGCATTTAGTGTTTCTAGCTGGCCAGAAGAAAAGGGACATCAGAAAGAGTGTCAGGGAAGAGGAACCTGGAGGGCAATTGGGTGAGAGAACCGGAATAGTAAAGATAAAAGCTTTTTGAGCCAAGTGGTGATTTGGGCACATCTACAAAAGAGTTTTTCACATTTTTCTCATTTGCGTCTTCCATGGAATAATTACTGAAGCAATTGTGGAATCTGGATTTTTATTGTAAGATTTCTTCTATCAATCAGAACATATATATCATTGAATGTTTGGAATTTCACTCTCTTTCCATAAGGCAGCTCTCAAATGAACAGTTTTGTTCTTACAAAAGGTTTCTCAAATGGCTTCTGAAATTCCAGATTAAGTTGTTTAAACAGAGATACATAGTATTAGTTATAGTGCAAAACACATGTAGGTGGCAGGAATATGGCTTGGAGGGGATATGAACTTGGGTTTAGTCTGAGACAACGGCAAAATGATCTGGCAATGGGTAGTCAAATGAGTTGTTTGTGTACCTCCTGCCCTTGGCTCCCCAAACTAAAGGTTAGGTAGTCTCCAGTGGCAAACCTGATACATGTGCAGTTGGGGAAGATGGAAAGTTTGACCAAGAGATCTCATTCAAAATCAGTGTCTCACAGACACAAGACTTCAAATCGTTGTATAAGCTTTTGATAGTTTATGACAATATCTGTCTAGTCAATACCAATATGAGGATACATCTTCTGGGCATCTAGTCCCAAGGGATGGCTCAGTGAATTGACTTAACAGGACCCGTGCTTATTCTCTTTCTTATGAACTTCCTTTTTTGACTCCCATGAGAAAATTTTGAAGAAAGCAGTGACAAAAAGCAATAGTTAGTAATAAGGCAGATACCTATTGAGGATAAATGTGTTCAAGTCTGATCAAATAGTCAAAGAGTTCTTGAAAGGAGATCTTAGGGGACAAAATACATTTAGCATTTGGTAGTGTGATCAAAAGAAACTGGGACTGAAATCTAACAGAAGACTTAACCCTTTGTTGTAGTCAGAGTGATTCCCCCCGCCAAGCCAGGAAGCTCAAGAGGCCTCAGTGATTTGCACTATTTTTGAATTTAGGATCTTTGCTTGAGTAACAAGGGAGGAGGATTTCAATGGGACCTTCAAGTTGTTGAACACCCCAAAATATCAGTAGAAAACCTTTCAATAAACAAAAGTTCCATTTAGTCGAACCTACTGCAGTAAGGGAGAATGCCACCTAGGGTATCTTGGGTAAGTCAGAAGCAGAACAGTTGTGGAGCTTTGGAGTCTGGACATGAGTAGTTGAAGGCGGGTTTTTCAAAGTGGGGAATGGAGTAAGATTGGGCAAAGTTCATAATCTAGCAGTTTAGGGTCGGTTAACACCTGTAAGGGAGAGTTTGGGTAAGAAAACTGTCATTAATAAGCAGGCTGTTTACCAGAGTCAGAATATTATTGTCTTCAATATATTGTTTTGCCAGCATTTCCTGAAGCAAACAGTGAATTTAAGTACTAGATTGCAGTCTTATCTTTTCCAGGCTAATGTTTCCTAGAAGAAACAACTAAGTCGTGTGTACGTAGCTGGTTCATAGTTTTACCTAAGTCATGTTCACAGTCGATGTCAATTCTTAAAGCCTATGATTTTAATATCAGACAAAGTAGAACTTCAAGTAAAAATATCGGAAGTTAAAAAAGATGACATTATTTACTACTAAGAAGAAAATTAGATCAAAATGATATGGTATCACATTATGTTAAAAAATAACAGAAAGAACTACAGTCAGAAACAGAAAAACATGTCAACAATTATAACTGGAGATTTTTACAAGTCCTTCCCAAACGAGATTTGAATATTATAATAAGCTCAAAATTAATACCCAACAAAAATAAAGCACACACAGAATTAGTTGCAATGATCAGCCATATCCAGGACTACAAAGAAAGCCTGAATGCATTTCTGAAAGCAACATCATTTATAGCAAAAATTAAATATAATAAAATTAGAAATTGATAAAAATCATATAGCCCTAAACTAAGAAAACATAAATAACTTTTGGGTTAAAAATATAAACAAATTAAGATATATTTGCAGCTGTTTGCCAAAGGAAGCACTACGTGTCAAAATTGAGAAACACAGGTAAAGCAGAATTTAGACAAAACTTGTATTTTATTGATCAACTGATTGATTGCAGAGATGGAGTCTTGCTGTGTTGCCCAGGATGGTCTCACAGTACCTTCAAGTGATCCTCCTTCCTCAGTCTCCCAAAATGCTGGGATTACAGATGTGAGCCACCACACATGGCCCGAAACTTGTATTTTTAAACTAAAAAGAAGAAACATGAACTAAGCATTCAACTAAAAAAGCTTGAAATGAAGCAACAAAGTAAAACTAACAAAGCAAGAAGGTAGGGAATAACAAATCAGAAGTAAAGTAGATGGTCAGAATGGATATTAGAGAATGTACAATGTATATATTATCATCATTATTTTGCCATCCAAAACTGTCATCTCCCATATCTACATGGGAGGCGGAGGCAGGTGAATAGCTTGAACCCAGAGGTTGCAGTGAGCTGAGATGGTGCCACTATACTCTAACTGCACTCCAGCATGGGAGACAGGGTGAGACTCTATCTCAAAACATACAAACACACACACACAGACACACACACACACACACAAAAAAAACACAAAAAACAAAACCTATCATCAAAGAAAACAAAAACTCAACATGTAAAAGAGGTGTTATTCTGGATGGGGCCCTGCTACCTAACTCTCTTTCTCCACTGACTGAGCAATGCTTTTTGAAAAACCAGATTGAGAAGACCTGTTGTAAAATAGGTCTTGCATGAAGCTAGTGATGAACTCACAAACGAGTGAAAAGGACTTTCTTAACCTTTAAAATCTGCTAGTGGCAAAAAGTGTTTCCAGGGACTAATGAAGAAAAACAATAAAATGTCCTGAGCAACTCCTTTTTACCTTAAGACATTCTTAAACAACTACTGCATGATTGTTTTTGGAGATCTTTTTTTAATTCAAGTAAACTTTTTGCCAGCATTTTCTGACTCAAAATATAGCAGCAGGAAGATAACATTTTTGTGAGAAAAAAGTTTAAATACAGCTTACTGCTGCATTTAAATAATACAGTAGTTAATATGATATTAATACACTTTGGATATATTTTGAGTTTGTTGATTTTCCAGTCTTCACCCACTGCTAGGCCTGTGGGTGTTGGACATGCCTGTGGTTCTCAATTTTGCTTGACTATTAGAATCCTGATGTCCAAGTCTTACTCCAGTTAGACCAGTTAAGTCAGAAAGTCAGAAGGTGTACTCAATCATCTGTTTTTTCAAAATCTCCTTTTGTGATGCCAAGTGCAATCAAAGTTGAGAATCAAAGTTGAATGGAAACTCCACCTTCTATTTAAATCTCACCCCAGTCTGCCCTTAGCTGCTCTCTTTTCACAGATCTATCAGTGTCTGAAGATAACTATGGCAGGCTGATCAAATAGGCATATAGCAGGAAGACTGCAAGAGAGTGATACACTGACTGTGTTCCAAATAACAAAACATCTCAACAGGCTGGATCATGGACCGAGTCTGATGGGATGGAATTTCATAAAGATACATAAAAAAGCATCTTGGATACAGTAAACTTAACTCCACAAATACAGGGCAATTTAGACGTGACTAAGTAGCAGTACACATGAAAAATTATTGAGGAATTTTGTTGACTTTAAGGGTAGTGTGAGTCAACACTGTGATTTGGCTGCCAGAAAATAAACTCAATCCAAGGCTGTGTCAACAAAGGCATACTGTCCATTCTGCATGCTCATTATAGCACTAAGTACTGAGCCATGTTCTCAATCGCATACTTCACGAACATGGAAAGCTAACAGTATGGTTAAGGGAGGAAACTGGAACTGTCATCTTGGGGAATAAAAGGGATATTTAGCCAGGAGTAGTTAGCTTAGGGAGACCAATGCAAATATTTTCAAAATATTTGAAGGGCTCAGTTGTGGAAGTTAGATTAGATTTATTGTGTAAAACTCCAGAAGTCGAAAGCAATAGAGAGATGGAAGGAAATGCTTTTCAGCAGTGTTGCTCATCAACAAATGGATTGAACAGCCACAAGGAATGGAGGGTTCCCTGTCCTTTGAGATATTTAAGCCTTCAAGTAAATTATGGGTGAGGAGTTTCAAATCTTCTAGAGTTGAACCAGATAAGAAAGTCTCTTCTTCCGGTAAGATGTTATGGACCTATAACATCAGTGTACTTAAAAGTAGATTGGGAGTAAAAGGCAGACTTTTGATGTTCTGTACACTATTGAAACCCCTTAGCATGGTCTTCTGTAACCTGCTCACCCTGCCCCAAGGAGGCAGCCAGCCAATGCCACCAGCCCAACGGAGACCCCAGTGCTTTTCCAATGGGGAAATGCAGTCACTTTTCTTCCGATATTACATCCTTTCTGGAATATGTCTCACACACATCTCTCTTTATCAGCTCCTTTTTCAAGTAAACCAACTTCTTGCAGAAGCTGACAATATGTCTCTTTACTCTCTACGAAGATTCTGGCCCTTCTCCTCACCTGTCAGAAGTGTAGGATTCCAAAGGGATCATTAGCATCCATCCCAACAGTCTGCACTGCATCCTGAGAACTGCAGTTCTTGCATCCTCGGGCAACTTTCAACTACACAGACCAAGGGAGAGAGGGGCTCCCTCCGAGGTCCCATAGGGTTCTCTGACATAGTGATGACCTTCTTTCGGAACTTTTAGAACCCCCAGGACATGTCCAAACTTTGAGCAGGGCGCTGGGGCCCAGGCGTGCGGGAGGGAGGACAAGAGCTGGGGAGCGGCGAGGATAAAGCGGGGACTCCCTCCACCCCACGGTGCCTAGTTTCTCCTCTCTCCACGTGGTCCAGGGTGGTAGCATCACCTCTAAAGCCGGTCCCGCCAACCACCAGTCCCGGGACTGAACTTGCTCCTCCGGCCGCCAGCTCCTGGCAGGGGACGGGGGGCGGGGAGGGAGAGATCCAGTGGGGGTCGGGGGAGGTGGGGCCGCCGGGGAGGAGGCGAGGGAAACCGGGAGCTCCAGGGAGACGGCTTCCGAGGGAGAGTGAGAGGGGAGGGCGGCCCGGGCTGGGCACGCTCCCTCCCTCGGCCGCTTTCTCTCACATAAGCGCAGGCAGAGGGCGCGTCAGTCATGCCCTGCCCCTGCGCCCGCCGCCGCCGCCGCCGCTCAGCCGGGCGCGCTCTGGAGGCTCCTGCGCCGCGGCGCTCCCGGGCCCCGCCGCCGCCGGCCGCCCCGCCACCCTCCTCCCGCCCCCGGCACCGCCGCCAGCGCCCCCGCCGCAGCGCCCGCGGCCCGGCTCCTCTCACTTCGGGGAAGGGGAGGGAGGAGGGGGACGAGGGTTCTGGCGGGTTTGGAGGGGCTGAACATCGCGGGGCGTTCTGGCGCTCCCCCCCTCTCTCCAAAAAGCTACACCGACGCGGACCGTGGAGGCGTCCTCCCTCGCCCTCGCTTCACCTCGCGGGCTCCGAATGCGGGGAGCTCGGATGTCCGGTTTCCTGTGAGGCTTTTACCTGACACCCGCCGCCTTTCCCTGGCACTGGCTGGGAGGGCGCCCTGCAAAGTTGGGAACGCGGAGCCCCGGACCCGCTCCCGCCGCCTCCGGCTCGCCCAGGGGGGTCGCCGGGAGGAGCCCGGGGGAGAGGGACCAGGAGGGGCCCGCGGCCTCGCAGGGGCGCCCTTGTCCCCACCCCTGCCCCCGCCAGCGGACCGGTCCCCCACCCCCGGTCCTTCCACCATGCACTTGCTGGGCTTCTTCTCTCTGGCGTGTTCTCTGCTCGCCGCTGCGCTGCTCCCGGGTCCTCGCGAGGCGCCCGCCGCCGCCGCCGCCTTAGAGTCCGGACTCGACCTCTCGGACGCGGAGCCCGACGCGGGCGAGGCCATGGTAGGTTTGCGTTAGGGTTTGCGGAAGACCCGAGAGTTGGCGTGAGGGTTTGCGGAGGACCAGCGAACCTGCGCGGAGGAAAGTGTGTATGTGCTTTAAGCTTGTGTACGTGAGATCCAAAGTTACTGAGCTCAGTGCAGGCTGCTTTGGAGAAAATTTTTCTTCTTTTTAAATAGAAAGTTGTTGCTAGAGAGGCGAGCAAGTTACACGAGTGAAGGGCCCGGAGGAGAGGTGCCCAGTGAGAGATCCCGAAAGCTATTTCAGACTGGTTTCCTCTGCGGCAACCAGGGGGTCTTGAACTGTGCCCAGTCAGCAGGGCTCTGGAGAGTATGAGTTCATTTTGGTCGGGAAATGCTCGTTTCTTTTCCCAGCTGATTCATGGGACTCCAGACAGATTCTGGGACACTGGTTATCAGTAAAGCCAGCCTTACTTTCCCGGAGTGTGCATAGCTGCGGAGCACCAGGCGCTGTGCGCGACTTTAGAAAAAAAGTGTCAGGGACTTTAGTAACCAGGCTCCAGGGCTTTCAGAGTTCACTTGAAATTGGTCAGACTTAAGATGTAACAGGAGATTAGAGTCAGTTAGATCACAATCAAGCAAGGCAAGGCTTGTTTCAACTTTATAAGCTCTTCATTCCTAATTCCTAAAATCTGGTCATGAGATACTGAAAACTAAGGTTTTTGTTTGTTTGTTTGTTTTTGTTTGGGGTTTTTTGTTTTGTTTTGTTTTGTTTTAAATAAGAGGTGTTTAATCCTTTGCCTAAAAATGTTGCCGAAATACTTTTGAGGCATTCTGATTTTCAAAAAGGATTTGTGTTTGTTCCTACTTCTTACTGGCTCATCTAAAAGAGTATATATTTATCTAAAAAGTTCATACCTGCCATCGCCATATGGAGTACGCTTAAGAGAATTCCTAAAGAAGTTATATTTGACATTTCAGCTCAAACACTTGCAGTATCCCTTGTTGGAACTACACTACAGTGGTTTATTACACTACTGGTGGCAAGTGGAGAGGTATACCTGTGGTGTGTTACAGTCAACTTTAAGTTGACTATTGATTAACACATACACAATGTGTAGAAAATAAGTAGCCTTATATTTTGAAATATTTTATTTTTATTTTGAAATACACTTTAAGGTTGAGAAGAGTAATTTTTGAAAATCTAACTACCTTTGTATTTAAATTTTGGGGAAACATTAAAATGTTGGAATGTGTAATAATTTAAGATAGGGATTAAAGGAATGCCTCTTGAGTAAAAACAATATAAATGAAATAGCAGAACAGACTGCATTCTGTGAATTGCAAAAATAATTTTCAGTGCCTATACTTACATTGCCATAACTATAGTGATGAAAATACCTTTCTGTTTTTAAATAGCACAGAAATGTAATATTGGGCTCAATAACACTTCTGATAATTTGAGTCCTTGATTTTGCAGTACCTATTTGCTATTTCTGCAAAGTCAAAACTAGTAAAAGTACGATTTAGTAAGGCAACATCTCTGTATTGGCTATGGTCCCTTCCTTTGGTTTACAGTAAGAAAATGTGCAGTAGAAAGTAAAATGAGAAGCATTCCCTGATAAGCCAATAGACTGTATGAGAGTCACTCACTGCTGGGTGAGTCTTGAATTAATGTACCCTGAGAGTGTGTGTGTGTGTGTGTGTGTGTGTGTGTGTGTGTGTGTTTACGTGTGTTATGTATAGGTATGGGATTGGAGAATAAAAAAGTTAACTTATTTTTAACTTTCAAAAGTGTCTTCATTGGTGATATAAAATTTGCCATTGGTGATATGGCAAATTTTACCATTGCCGTGAAAATCTCTATGCATTTTTGTTTGCAAATGTTGCTTTTGATATTTAACCATTTTTATATTCTGTATAGTGAATATGGGTTAATACTCTGCATGTGATGTGGGTTCTTTTCCCATGTGATGTAACATCATTTCCCATATGAAACATCATCTCTCAGTTCCATAGACCACAAAGCAGTGTTTCGTTGCTCCATTAAAGTTTCGTTCCCCAGTGGGTGAATAGAGCCTTGACAGGGCGTGTGTCATTAATGTGTTCAGTGAAACTGCTGTGTCCTTGCTATGAAACATGTCACACAACTGCCAAGAAACTGATGTGAAGACTCTATGTCTCTCCCTAGTGGCCTATACAAGTGCCTCATTTAGATTTAAGCACTAGAGAAGAACTGGGGAGAAATCAATTGTTAATTTTCTATAACTACATGAACCCCAAGAAAATATTTCAGAAGGCAAACAGAAGATGCTAAATATCTATAATACTAATAGATGCAATTTTTTCATAACTTTCACCTAGGAACTTTTTTAATATTTAAAAAATCAAAAATAGCACACAAGCTATGAACCAAGGTTAGCCATCCAGCCCTTCACCCCACCTATAAAGTCATACAAAAGATTGTAGGTAAAAATCAGAAATGGAATGAAGTTCTCCTTATTCCTTGACTTGTATTTGCATTTACTGGATTTCTATTTCTAGTTATTTGTGGTTTCATGACTTACTGAAAAGTCTTAAAATGTTTCTCTGAAGGATGTTAACACAAACAAGACAGTGTCAAAAAAGTAAGGCAGGCAAAAGTAAAATTAACTGGACATGATAGGAACAAAAGAGAATAGCAAGTCCAAAGCTGTTATATTTATAGTTTTTCTTATAGTATATGATTGAGTATGTTTGTCAACATCTACTCTTATAAGAGATTTCTGACATTCCTCTGAGTGATGCGGGCCATATGAGGTTTTAGATATGGAAAGTTCAATTCATCTTTCATTTTGATTAATACTCCATTATATTCTTCTGAAATATGAATATCTGATTGGTAGCTATTTATTCACAAGACAGTTATCAAAATTGCTTTATAGGAAGCAGTTAATTACTGATTTTAGTGGCATATCTCTAAGACCCATAGATCTCTATTCCTGTCCTTTTAAGTTGAGTGGAGAAAGACAGAGGATGATGGATTTAGATTTCATTCTGGACTTCCGGTTCTGGTTCCGGTTCCTCTTGAGAGTAAGGTCCTGGCCTCCTAGTTATCTCCATGTGTCCAACCTGGAATGCTGTTTCTCAGCTCTTGCTGGGGTTTTCGCCAACAGAGGAACTGGCGTGAGACTAATGAGGGTTTCCCGAATCCCTGGGACTGTGCTTGCCTGCTTGCCTTTGGCAGTCCTGTGGTTCTTATTGAGAGCAGGAGTTTGTAACCATTATCTGTGATGTCCATAACGTGTGTTATGCACTTTGCAAAGAGCTTTGCAAGTTAGCTTTGTTTTTCACTACACTTCCATAATATGGACATTATTTTATTTCATTAAGGATGATGAACCCAAGATTTGAATGACTTAACCAGGAAAAAGAATAGATTTTTTTTTTTCCTTTTCTTCTTTCAAAAAAAGTTTTATGGCATATAAAGACAGTCCTCGACTTAGAATGGTTCTATTTAGGACTTTTGGACTTTACAGTGGTGCAAAGTCGATACACATTCAGTAGAAACCATACTTCAAGGTTTGAATTTTGATCTTTTCCTGGGCTAATAATATGCAGTAAAATACTTTCTCTGGATGCTGGACAATGGAAGTGAGCTGTGACCAGTCAGCCATGTGATCGTGAGAGTAATCAACAGGTACGCTGCTGTATATTAAATGTATTTTCAACTCAGGAGGAATTTGTCGGGATGTAGCCCCATCGTAAATCGAGAAGCATGTGTGTTTTAGAGAAATGTGGCATGGTTTTGGGCCTTTGGGCCTGTGATTCAGACTCCTTTCAGCCCCTCTGCTGGTCTCTGGCACATGTAGCAGCCTGCAGGAAGGCAGAGAGAAGCACTGTGTGTGACTTTGCAGTTAGGGGCACCTTGTTGCATTTATTTAGGTCCTAATTCCCCACAACAGGGCAAACGGAAATAAACCCAGACTTTCTTCCAGGCTTTACCACATGGTGTTCGTTTGACTAAAGATAAATTATAAATGACCTAATCCATAGTAATATTATAAGAATGACTGCTTAACTGGAGGCTTAACAAGATTTCCTGACAAACAGTTTTTCAAAGTTGCGCTAAAGTAACTTCAGTGAAAGATTGTGATTTTACCTCTGCCAAATGACCTTTCACAAATAAGTGGATTTGGAAAGAACAAATTTAAGTTGGCAGAAGCATTATTATACCTCCTCTCACTTCTGAGCATGTATTGTTTCACCTTTCACCAGTTACATTATTCCTTGTAGATGTGAATTTTATAAATACTATATGGGTCTACCTTTTTTTTTCTTACAAACATGTATTTGTAAGTACAGATTTGTATAAATTGTGGATTAAGGTATCATTGATTTTTCTCACTACAAAAACATATATAGCAGGGAACTTTAAACAAGGAGAGCTGCTGATGAGTTTGAGTTATAATGTAATTATAAAATTTACTATAAATATTTTAGGTTTGTGTAGTTGTTTTTCTGAAACTTACTAGTGTAAATTTTTGGGGTGACTTCTTTCCTAGGTTGATTAATTGTTTTTTCAGAGTTTATGTTTAACCATGAGAAAGCAGAGATTGTTTTTATTTAATTTGCTTTATTGGGCATCCATCATGGAATTAATTAAGTTGCACATTAAATGCTTTGTCAGTGGATTCGTACTGTTTCCTTATACTGCTCATGCCCTAGTGGCTTTCAGGTGTTAGGAGTTATCCACTATAATTTTTTTTCCAATTTTGAAATCCAAAAGTTCATTTTATTTATTTATTTATTTTGAAACAGCATCATGCTCTATTGCCCAGGCTGGAGTACAGTGGCATGATGTCCGCTCACTGCAACCTCTGCCTTGTGGGTTCAAGTGATTCTCATGCCTCAGCCTCCCATGTAGCTGGAATTACAGGCATGTACCACTAGAGCAGGCTAATTTTTGTATTTTTCGTAGAGACAGGGTTTTGCCTTGTAAGCCAGGCTGGTCTCAAACTCCTGACCTCAGGTGATCTACTTGGCTTCCTAAAGTGCTGGGATTACAGGCATAAGCCACTGTGCCCAGCCCCAGCAGCTCATTTTCTTAAATTATTTGGGGCTGTAATCCTGATCTGAACTGACATAAAGCTATTTATAGTCATTATTCTCTAATTTAAATATTTTTTATCTTCACTGGGAAAATAGTAATGTATTTATTTACATGATGCTGCCATCAGTCCTGCTGATTAATATGTCTATGCACTTGGTTTCCAGAAAAATTCCAGGTTCAGAGACTCATTCAGTCCCCAGGCATTTGGGGTGAGCAGATGGATTGTAGCCCTGCTCCATAGGCCTTCCTCCATTGCTTTACTGCCTGGGGCTGCCTGGAAGAGGCAGGAAAAGATAATCCAGGAATTCAAGAAAGAAGCCATGTGGATGCTGGATGCTCCTAATTCCTTTTTACCCATCAGAACCAGGTTTATTTGCTCTTTAATCTACTTCAACTCAGGGGCATGTTAATCAGTTCTTACTAGTGGCAGCTTCAGTTCTAAGCAGGAAATTACAGTTCAGTGTGTGATGCAACAAATATAGAGTGAGTGATCTTGTCTATAACAAGCTTGTAATCATTTTGGAGAAAAGAATTTACTCATTAAAAATACTACAAGTGAATTAAACTGTAAATCGAGACCGTATAAGTGGTTTTGTAAGAGAGTCTTGTGAGTTACCACCGCTTGTTGGCTAGCCTTCTGGGAGTTGCATGGGCAGGTCTGGGAAAGGTGGAATGATATGAGACCCAGTGTTAAAATGAGTAGATGCTAATTACAGAAATGGGGGAGAGAGGGATGTTTTGAATTTTGAAGAATGACAGCAAAGTACAGAGGAAGTGAAGGTCAGGGATGTTTGGGGAACTAGAAACAAACCCTCTGGTGCAAAAGTCAAGAGCTTTAAGGGAAACTGAAGGGAACATGGTGGGAAGTGTGAAAACCAAGAGCAAGTCTGAGTTTGGGTTGAAAGCAACAGGAGCCAATGACGATTCTTTAGTGGTATGCTGAAAGTGAGGTTTTAAGGAGTTTAACCCGGCATTGTTGCACAGAAGTGTCTAAGAAAGCCGACCAGAAGCTGATTAGAAGCTTCTCAGAAGCCATTTTCAACTGCAGGGTTTCTTAAAGTGTCTGGCAGTGACTCTGCCTTTCTAATTACGGTGGCCAACTATATATGGTATTCGAACTCCTCTATATGCTCCTGATTGCTGGTCATGATAGTGGTGATTACTTTTGACTTACTGTAGGCACCCATCATTGTGCTATCTGGATGCATTTATAAAATTATAGAAGTAGACATCTCTGCCATTATGGTTTGCATTCCAAACACAGCAAGCAGTGTAAACAGTGGTCATGCTTAGATACACATACACACCCCCACCCCCATACACACATATACCTCTTAATAGTTCTTCAGACTGCCAAGTGTGACTTACATGTTCTTTCTTGAATGGGTAAGAATTTGTAGACAGTTCATTGAAATAGAATATTTAGACAATCAGAAGTGTACAAGATTAGAATCTCCATATTTGCACATGTATTTATTTGTAGGTCAGTGGGCAATTAAAAAAAAAAAAAGAGAGAAGGAGATAACCCTAAAGTGTCCTGGAAATTCCCACTTTTTAAAATCTGCTTACAATGAGACCAGAAAGGTGGGGGTGGGGATGTGAGGAGATGGGTAAACTACCAAATAATATAAATACTTTAGCTGTTCTTATAAAAGTTTTTTTTTTAATATGGTAATTTGAGTAATTTACTCAAACTCAAGAGATGTCACCTACTAGAGAAAGGACATACTGAAAGAGGAAATATTCAAATGCACAACATTGTGTAAAAAGCAATACTTACAAGTTTAAAAGACTCACTTCTAAAGGAGTTCGGCTTCAACCTGTCCTCATCTGGACAGGTGGAAAGATGTACATTTTGGGGTAGATCAGAAAGATGTGGTTTGTGACTTCTATATATATAAAGGTTTCTATTTAGACATTTATTTTGTAATTTAATTTACCTAAAATTGGTCCCTAAATTACCATTTTCTCTTACTTTTATGCAGTAGTAAAGTATGCAGTCATAAGTGATAAAGGCTGGGATCAAAGCTAGCTATTTTGCTAATTGCAGAACTATGCACTCTGTTTACACTGCCTGTGATAGTGCCTGGAAGAACTCACTGTCAATATTTCTGCCTGTTTCAGTCACATCGCTGTCACTTGTGTCAGTGACGTAACTTGTTTAGAGATGCAGTGCAGTGGATAAGAGCACAGGACCTGGACATGCCTTTCTGTATTCATGTCCTGGCTCTGCCTATTAGTACCTGTGTGGCCTTGGACAAGTTACTTAGTTTCTCTGTGCTTCTTTGTAGCACAATGAGTAGATGCTAATCTTTAATTCTTTATTTTTGTTTGTGTCTGCTTTGTGTATTTACTTTATGCGTTTTTGTTTTTGTTTTTGTTTTTGAGACAGAGCCTGGCTCTGCAGCCCAGGCTGGAGTGTGGTGGCGGGATCTTGGCTCACCGCAAGCTCCGCCTCCCAGGTGCATGCCATTCTCCTGCCTCAGCCTCCAGAGTAGCTGGAACTACTGGTGCCCAGCTAATTTTTTTTTTTTTTTTGTATTTTTTTAGTAGAGATGGGGTTTTACCGTGTTAGCCAGAATGGTCTCGATCTCCTGACCCGTCTTGGCCTCCCAAAGTGCTGGGATTACAGGCGTGAGCCACCGCGTCCAGCCTAGTTACTTTATCCTTTTAAAAGTCCTCTTCCAAAATGCAGAATATAATTAAATTAATGCCTGCTTCATCAGGTTTTTTTTTTTTTTTTTTTTTTGAGACGGAGTCTCGCTCTGTGGCCCAGGCTGGAGTGCAGTGGCCGGATCTCAGCTCACTGCAAGCTCCGCCTCCCATTCTGCTTTGTGTATTTACTTTATGTGTTTTTGTTTTTGAGACAGAGCCTGGCTCTGCAGCCCAGGCTGGAGTGCCCAGGCTGCAGCCCACGCCATTCTCCTGCCTCAGCCTCCAGAGTAGCTGGGACTACAGGAGCCCGCCACCTCGCCCGGCTAGTTTTTTTGTATTTTTTAGTAGAGACGGGGTTTCACCGTGTTAGCCAGGATGGTCTTGATCTCCTGACCTCGTGATCCGCCCGTCTCGGCCTCCCAAAGTGCTGGGATTACAGGCTTGAGCCACCGCGCCCGGCCCATCAGGTTGTTTTGAGGATAAGAATGTGTATATAGGTCAGGCGTGGTGGCTCACGTCTGTAATCCCAGCACTTTGGGAGTCTGAGTCAGGTAGATCACTTGAGCCCAGGAGTTTGAGACCAGCCTGGGCAACATGGAGAAAACCGTGACTCTACAAAAAATAGAAAAACTAATTGGGCATGGTGACACGTGCCTGTATTCACAGCTACTCTGGAGGCTGAGGTGAGAAGATGGCTTGAGCCCAGGAGCCAGAAGTTGCAGTGAGCTGAAATTATGCCACTGCACTCCAGCCTGGCCAACAGAGTGAGACTCTGTCTCAAAAAAAAAAAAAAAAAAGATAAAAGAAAGAGCGTGTGTATACATATAAAGCCCTTGGAACCATGATTGGCATGTAGTAAAGCTTTCTGTAAATTTGTGTTAAATAGTCTTCATGATCAGAAAACAAAATATAGCATGTAAGTTCTATGTCCTAGACATATGACATAACTGATTGTTCAGCACCTTGCAACTAATTTATTAAATTTTTAAAATTATAAGCTTGCTGACAATTTTCCCTATTTCTAAAATATAGCAAGAGGATGTAATACTGATGTTTGATTTTGAAACAGGTGAAGGAAATGCAGGGTGTTTAATCATTAAGTGTCTGGAGGCTGTATACTGTAGTTCTGCCTATAATACGTTCCCACTTTCCCTGGGTGCCTGGGTTTGTTCCTGGCCTGAAGGGCAGCACAGGTGTCCGTAGACCACACCAAACCAAAGAATCTGGGATGATGCTCTCTTCTTAAATGCTTCATTCATACTTAGGTCATTTGGCTGAAAAGGACTTTGGTAAACATAAGCTTTTTAGAATGCCATATAATTTAATATGAATTCATCTTAAATATATTCAGAGCGTATACATTTTCAAGTTTAAATGTTTATTAATGAAACATGCTACTGTTGCTACTTTGATGTGTAAATTCTCTATATTATTGCCACAAAAATAAATATGCACTCTAAATTTACAATGAAATCATCACAGAATACCTAAAATATCAACAATTTCACTGAGGAAAATATAATGGTAGAATGCTATATGCCAGAGTTAAACTTGTGTGAATTTGTTTAGGAAAACGTGGTTGCACTGTTCCTAAGGGACCCTCTTCCTGAATGGTAACCAGTCCAGTGTGTGCTGTCTGAGATGTGTGGACACCAGGATGAATTATGGAGTAGATACTTTCCTTCTCTGAGAGTAAGCTGATTTGCTTGCGTCCTCTAGTTTATTCAAAATAGTTGATTTTGTTTGGTGGTTCTCTTTGTCAGCTTGCCAGTCAGTGCTGTGACTTGCAGGGTTACCCTGTGCTGAAGACTACAGTGCTGGGGGCGCTGGAGGCCCGTGAGCAGACAGGAAAAAGGGATGAAAAATCGGTGGTGGACACACTTCCCAGCTCTTAAACAGCTGACAGCATAATTTTTGATTCAGTAACATCCAGAAAGTATTCACTTCCCTAGGATTCCAGTGCAGATGTTAGTTGGAGTATTTTAGAACTTTTGACCAGATAACCACATTTTTAAACAGAATTTTTTTTTTTCTGACTGGAACTGGAATGAAGTACTAAACACTAAATAGGCCCTCAGGTAGTATGGAAGTACATTAAAAGTTAGATAATACTATATTATTCATTCACATCTCTATGGATATACTGTATCATCTTTTTAAAAAGTGATTTTCATATTAATATTTGTATTTCAGAATTAGAATTGTATGTAAGCATATAATAAATGAAGCTTTGTATTTCCGTATTTCCGTGCTATTATATGTTCCCAATTATAGAATTCAAATTAACATTTTAATGTGATTTTCTTCACAGTAATTTTTCATTGTCACACTAATTTATTTTTCTTTCAATTTTTTTTTTCTTTTTTTTTGTGTGACCGGCCTCACTCTATTTCCCAGGCTGGAGTGCAGTGGCATGAACGTGGCTCATTGCAGCCTCTGCCTCCTGGACTCCAGTGATTCACCTACCTCAGCCTCCCAAGTAGCTGGGACCACAGGCACATGCCACCCCACCCAGCTAATTTTTAAAATTTTTTTCAAAAATGAGGTCTCACTAAGTTGCCCAGGCTGCTCTCAAACTCCTGGGCTCAAGTGATCTGCCTTGGCATCCTAAAGTGCTGGGATTACAGGCATGAGCCGCTGTTCCAGCCTAATTTTTTTTTCTCTTACAAGTGCTTTGCTTACATTTTTATTGTTAGAAACAGGATTCAAATAACTGCGTATTTAATATTCTTTTTATGTAGAAGAAACAGTCTTGAACTTTATGATACTTTTGGTTCCAACTTGCTAAAATCCTGGAAAAGGATGAAACATTTGTGAAAAAAATCAGACCTTGGCATTGCGGTAGTTGAGGAAGGGTCATGCGTGTGAGTGAGTGCCACTCTGAGACAGGCAGCGCTTTCTCCCTTGTGGTAATTGGATATGGTATGGGAAGCCGACTACTTAATCTGCTTCAGCCAAGCAGTGTTCAAAGTTTAATGCCCTTTTACTGAAGTGGCAAACATAATTACCTTACCTAAAAGGATGTGTTGGTAATGATTTTACCGAATAGTTCACTTGGTGAACAATAGTGAAAACAGTTCACCTTCCCTTGTCTTTGTTTACAATTAAATTAGCCCCTCCATGTCCCTCCCTGCCCCAAGAGTGGATGAACTTGGCAAATCAGACTGAAATGTTGAAGAAAATGGTCTTGACTCTCTTTTAATTGCAGTGACCACACAGCTGCTGTGAATCCTGTGACTGAATTCCTATAACCTGTAAAAGGGATTGTTATTTGCACTCACTCAAAATTTCTTGGAAGTAGCTAATTAATATCAGATACCAGATGTGAGGCCATTTTTAATCACTGTGGTTTAATTTACTATAATATCATTGCCTACATGGAATATTTTTAATTCTTTCTTTTTGTTTGTGCCTGTTTTGTGTATTTAGTTACTTTATCCTTTTAAAAGTCCTCTTCCAAGTTTATGTTTTGAAAAAGAGAACACTTATTTAGATTCATGTTTGCTTACAGGTCGTGACATCTATGACTTCCCTAAAAAACAAACTAATCCTTTTGTCTCAGAGCCAAATTTTAGTTTTAACGTAATAGTGATTCATTGTTTGTTCTCTTTGAGTCCTAGATCTTTCTTTTAATTTTGGTGTCTGTCCATGCCAAATTAGAATTTTATTAAGGCCAAAATTACTCATGAGTCATGACCAGCATCACACTTACAACTGGGTAATTTGAAGGTGCTTCAGATACACATTAAAGCAAATAATGATGTCATACATTTTAATGCAATATTTTTTTCCCTTCTTAACATTGTAGCAGTGAAGCCTGTTCTGTTAGAGACCAATTCTGTTTTACTTTAGAAAAATGTACCTCTGTGGTCATGTCCATGTGTGCACAGTATAGTTATTATATTACTATAATATAGCACACAGTGACACATAACTTAGTACTAAGATTAAAAATACTTAAAATTGGTGATTTTTTTGTGCCATGTTGAGTAGACAGTTCTTATTCTTCTACCTGTCTTTTTTTTTTTTTTTTTTTTTTGAGACGGAGTGTTGCTCTGTCACCAGGCTGGAGTGCAGTGGCCCGGTCTCAGCTCACTGCAAGCTCCGCCTCCCAGGTTTAAGCCATTCTCCTGCCTCAGCCTCCCGAGTAGCTGGAACTACAGGCGCCCGCCACCTCACCCGGCTAGTTTTTTGCATTTTTAGTAGAGACGGGGTTTCACCGTGTTAGCCAGGATGGTCTCCATCTCCTGATCTCGCGATCCGCCCGTCTCGGCCTCCCAAAGTGCTGGGATTACAGGCTTGAGCCACCGCGCCTGGCCTCTTCTACCTGTCTTAAACTAGGAACAGTGTTAGTGTGACTGCCTCAAGTCACGTTAGAAGACTGATGCTCAGGCTTCCTCTAGTACAAAATACCTGAAATTCAAATTTGGCTTTTCTGTGCTGTTTTCCTAATTAAATGTATTCTTGATGTTGAGTTTAAATTGATTACACCCCTGTTCTGCAATGTGTTGGGAAGGAGGACACATATGCCTGATTTAAATTTAATGTAATTGTATAGATACAATTTCATTTTCCATTCAAAAATTGAAATGATATAAATTAATATATGTACAGCTAAAATTAAATCTGTGATGTGGAGATGAACTCCATGCTGTCCTTTGTGCACTGTGTATTACACATGAGTATTAAATACGTGCTTAGTGAATGGGTTAGAAAGAGTTTTTTCTTTCTTTCTTTTTTTTCTTTTTGAGACTGAATGTCGCTCCGTCGCCCAGGCTAGAGTGCAGTGGAGTGATCTCAGCTCACTGCAACCTCCGCCTCCCGCATTCAAGCAATTCTCCTTGCTTCAGCCTTCTGAGTAGCTGGGATTACAGGCACGCGCCACCACGCCCCGCGAATTTTTGTATTATTAGTTGAGACTGGGTTTCCGCAGGTTGGCCAGGCTGGTCTTGAATTCCTGACCTCAGGTGATCTGCTCGCCTCGGCCTCCCAAAGTGTTGGGATTACAGGCGTGAGCCACCGCACCCGGCCTAGATAAGAGTTTTATTAGATACCCCTGTAAAATGCCAAGCAATCAGTTGCCATTAATAAGAACAGCAACAATTTCCAGTTAAAGATGTACATGTTTAAGAGCTGTCGTTCTTTAATAAAATATGACCAAGATGTCTTAAACATGGGCTTTAATACATGTTACTGTGGGTTTCACTCTGACTTAATAGTACACAAAGCTCTGAAGACGCATGGTTTCACCGGTGGTACATTGGCACATTGTTTTCTGTCCATGTTTAAGTTCATTCTTGTCCAGAACAGTTTCTGGTTTTCTAAGCCTAAGCTATTAACATCTGAGTTAATTAAATCGATAGGGAGCCTTTTATCTTTCTTTTTCTTTTTTTTCCTATCTGGAGGCTTTGTTTCCCACTGACATTAGCGGTTCCCTTCCTATCTGCACCAGGAAAAATGTGCAGTCATTCCAGGAGCACGGTCTCCTCAGAAGGTTAAAAGTGATTGTAACTTAGAGGTTAATGTTTCACCCCAGAGGAAAGTGTTTCACCCCCCTTGATGATATGCCCCTGGGTGCTCACATAGGGTAGTACTCTTTTTTTAAACCAAAATTTTACACACGTGTTATTCAAGTCTTCTTTACGAATTACACATTCTCTCCTTTTATGCTCTCTTTGACTCTAGTATACTATTTTGCAATTAACACATTTTAAACTTCTTCCAGACAATACTTCTTCCAATAACTTCTTACTTCAAACTCCTTTTACTAATGACAAGATACCTGTGTCCATCACGGTGAGGAATTATGCATTGTTTACACCAGCTTGTATTACTTATATAAATATCATCCTGCAAAGACAAACTACCATTCATATTGGGACTAGATTTTCTTAAATTTAAATTCTTTTGGAAAATCAGGTTCTATCGGCTCTGCTGTCTTTTCCTCTCTAACTGTACATCTTCCCACAATTTTGGTTTATAAATGATGTTATTATATTAGGATAGCTTGGCTTTTAATGTAATATTAGCTAGTTTTATGGCTTGAAAAACTTAGTACATAGACTATGTTCATAAATACGGCACTGTACACTCTAGCATATGGCGTGTGCACTTAATCTGAAGAATCAGACATTTTTTCCTGTTCTGTGATGATTGATTGATTGGTGGTGGGGGTAGAAGTGGCCAGTCTTTGGCAACGTAAAATTTTGTCAAACTGATTTATTCCATTGTTAAATTTTGAAATCAGTATTTTTTTAGAGGGACTATCTCGAGTTTATGAGGACAGAAATAAATATTCTTAGAAAATTGAGAAGGTTTAGTCTTTGTACATGCAAACTAGGGGGTGTTTAGATCAGAGTAAATGTCTTGCAGTAGGGGTTGACGCTGAGCCATGTTTAGTCATTGAAGCATGACTTCTATTCTGGGAATGTGGTAATTAAGAGGTAAATATTATTTATAATAGCTCTCATAAATCTTTAGTTGTTCAACAAAATAGCTTGCCCTCAGAGTTAGATGATTTGGCTGAAATTATTTAATTGGGTTATTCCTACTTGATCCAACATTTGATTATAATATATGTAGTAGTGCTAAATAATTTGGGATTTCGGCCTCTGGCTGGCTGTTGGAGACTTTTTTTTGGTGGGGGTGAGGGGGGGTAGGCAGGGGGCATCCTAAGGAACAACTTTCCCTCTACTAGCATTCTTTACTAGAAAAAGCTCCTATTTAGTTTTTTCGTAAACATGTGTCTTATTTCCTTTTGGCATTGTCTTTCTTGCTCCCAATTATAATTGCGAGCAAATAGCAATAGAAATTCTGTGTAACTTCCAGCACAGTTTGGTCATCAGAGCTTGCCAGCAAGTATGTCTATTATGAGAAAACTGCATTTGCCACAGCTAGACCATCAGCACGTGAAGTCACATTGTCTTGTGTTCTGTAGTTGTTTTTTTCCTATTTATGCTCTATTCTGATTCAAGTTCAGCATCTCAGTGATTATAATTGTGGGGAAAAAGTTTCATTTTGAACTATAAACAGAAAAGATACCAAGTTGTTGTATTTGAAAGATTATTTTAGAATTTGGTTATACCTTCAAGTAAAATAAGCTGAAGAACCAGATATTTAGGCACATTTTGACTATAAAATAGATACTCTACATAAAACAAGAACAGTTTTATTTTATTTTATTTTATTTTATTTTTTTGAGATGGAGTCTCTCTCTGTCACCTAGGCTGGAGTGCAGTGGAACAACCTCTGCTCACTACAAGCTCTGCCTGCGGGTTCACGCCATTCTTCTGCCTCAGCCTCTCAAGCAGCAGGGACTACAGGTGCCCGCCACCACGCCTGGCTAATTTTTTGTATTTTTATTGGAGACGGAGTTTCACCATGTTAGCCAGGATGGTCTTGATCTCCTGACCTCGTGATCCGCCTGCCTCAGCCTCCCAAAGTGCTGGTATTATAGGCATGAGCTACGGTGCCCGGCCTACATATGACAAGAATAGCTTTTATATGTCTATATGTCACTTCATAATGTTTGTTTATTATTTAGCTAGTTATTGCCTATAAACCAGTATTTAGGTATTATATAAAATCTGAGGAAAATAGTTCTGTAAGATTCCATAAAATTCCAATTCTATAAGATTCCAAGATGTTTTAGGTATTTAAAAGTTTTATATATACAATAGTGACTCATTTGTTATGGTATATGAATATGGACAAGAACTTAGACTGAAGCAAAAAATAACAATTAGTTACATAGCTATTTCAAAGCCCATGCAGTAGTTTTTAATGTTCAGTGAAGTTAAAACATCTCCTGTCCAGTTATGCTGGATAATAAATATTAAAGCAGGAGATATTAGAACAATACAACACTTACTGTGCTATTTATAATTTAAAATATTAAAGACAAATAATAGAATAACTATAAATATTGATATTGTGATAAAACTTTTAGCATGTCCAAGTTCATTTTGATAGATACAAAAAACCAGAGCCAAGCAAAATAAAACACACCTAAAACTTTATGAATGTTAATAATATTCTATTTTTGCCATAAATCTTTGGCCGTTGCATCATATTTTATTTAATAAAGAACAGCTGTTAAGCTAGGGCTTGGTCCACTGTATGTCAGTATCAGGATGCGATGATTCTTTCCTGACCCATATTCTTCTCTCTCTTTGGCTTTGGTCTCTTGTAAGGCTCTTCTGTAGGTGGCCTTGGCCACACCTGTGAAATCTAGGGCACAGTTGTGCTGCTTTTACTCATTGTGAACTTGATCATATGTTTTGTATTGTGCCTCTGTTCATTGGCTCCTCTTTATTTTAGTGTAATTCAAAGTGCTAATTGGTGGTTTTAAATGTAGTTTTGACCAAATTGTGTTTGAGGTCACATGTACCCAGTTTAAAAAACAAAGAAAAAAACCCAACTCACTTTGCAGCTTCCTCTGCAGGTAATATTGTCCTAGAATGGTTCTTGCTTATAAGAGAAAATCTAGTAGGGATTTATGGGAAAACTTTTGCACTTTTTTTTTTTTTTTCTGTTAAGGCACTGCTTTTCTTCTTGTTCCCTTATTTCCTTCTGTGGCAATGATAAAATGTCTCAAAATTTTAAAACTTTACCTTTGTTTCTCAAAAGAAGACTTTCAGACTTATATAAATCAAGATTTTAATAATTAATGTGTTGCCTCGACTATGGAGTAACTTTCTAAAGTTGTACTACCATGATCTTAATTTATTGACCCTTAGGATTAAAATAATTTGTGTCTTTATAACCTAACATTCTTTGCTTGGCTGATAGATTTCTTTAAAATGTTATATGTTTATATTTTATACATACTTTAAGAAGCTTTATTCAATAGCCACATTTCAAATAAATAAAGGTTCTGTTTTTGGTAAGCCTATACCTTTGTTTCTTCTAGCTTTTAAAAGTGTTAATAGCCTGGGAATGACCCTTGACCATCTCTAATTGTTTGGGAAATTGTAACTAGAAAGAACTGAGAGAGGACAAACTTGGATGAGAAGTCTCAGAACTGATAGTAAAAACAAGTGCAAACAAGAAAATATTTTATATACTTCATTCAGATTAATGAGGAATTAAACACTTGAACTAGTCAGAAATCTAGTTTGATTCTCAGCTTTTGAAAGCCTGAATTTGTCATCATAATCATCAAAATGAGAAATTATGAAAGAATGTTAATTTAAATTTAAAACAGCTGGAAATACAATAGATTGCATATAAGCTTATCTTCTCATCTGTCAACAACTGCTTGCAGATGTCACATGAACTATTTTAACTGCAATTATAAACTCAATGGAATGTTTAGAGGTGATTCCCAAAATGTGATTGGCTGACATGCAGAGTTATTCCTAAGAAACAGGCTGTCCAACACAATTTTAAATATACTCAAGATAAAGAGTTTCAAGTTAAGGTTTTGGGTTAAAAAAATCAACATCAAATGATAAATGAGAAATATAATCTTAAATTTTTTTAATAGTTTATTTATAAACACAACATATTTCTATTTCATTAAATTTTTTTTCTCAGTTGTAAAATTCTGGAGCTGGAGCCTATAGGCCAATCTGTAGTATATCTAAAATGATTAAAGATTTTATACTTGACAAGCGGTCTCTCTGAAGATTACTTTCTTCTCCTTGGAGCGGTGGATTCATCATCCTCCACTCCAGGGTAAATGTCTAAAAGTCACTTCTGCCACGTTATTTGCCATCTGGTAAATTGTTGCAATACCTGTGAGTCAGTATTATCTGCACAGTGTATTTCCTCTGCTCAAGGCACTTTGACCATATGAGGTGTTCACATCTGATCAATCGGGCTCAAGCTTGCCCTAGTCTGAGGCTGGACCAAATGATCTCTAACGATGTTCTTACCTGATAATCCAGAGGATACGAATCAAGATAATTCAAGTGTAGAAAGCAACAGTAAAGCATATGTTCTAATGTGTAATATATCTTCAAGACCATCTGGACCATGAAGTGTATTTTTACTTATTGTGTGTATATAGGGGGATCATTTTATAGGATTGATTATATTTTTCCATTTCTTGATTATTTGATACTTAAATTTTCAGTTTCATATTCTCCTCTTTCACAAGTTGTCCCCATTTACATATGCAAAGATAGTTGTTTGCCACAAAAATAAACATTTAACAAACTCCAAACACATAGACTGTGTAATTAGTATAACGAAATAATAGTGGCTGAGTGATGAACAGAAGTGATTCTCTCATTTGGCTCTGTGACTTCCAAAGTTATTAATGACATTACATATTCTTTTCTATTTTATTTAAAACCTAACACTCATAAAGTTAATTCTCATAATTTTGCTGGGTTTAATAATTCAAAATACAATCAAAATTTTTATTTAGTATGCAGTTTCATTCTATTAAAATCATCTGCTAAATTACTGTTAAGTAGTCCTATAGCATACATTATTTAATAATTGTAAGTAGTGACATGTCATCAACTGTATAATATGTATTATTGATTCTGTTATTTTATTTTTCCTAGCAATGCACAGGGAACCAGTAAATTTCACAAGCAGAGAATACTAACTTGTCATTATTTAATATTCTAAACAAATGAAGCCGCCTCCATAAGTGAATTTAAAAGTGAGCATTTTTAAGTTTAATAACTCAAATTTTTATGGTGTTAAGTAAAGTATATTAAATATAACCTCACCCTAATGACTCAGCTATAATTAAAGAAGAATTCATGACCAGCCTGGATAACACCATGAGACCCCATCTCTACAAAAAAAAAAAAAAATTAGCCAGGCATGGTGGCATGTACCCAACTACTCTAAAGGCCGAGGCTGGAGGATTGCTCAAACCAAGGAGCCTGTGATAGTGCCACTCTACCCCAGTCTGGGAAACAGAGCAAGACCCTGTCTCTTAAAAACAGCAACAACAAACGTACACACGAAAATTATTGCTGCTTCCCATTGATTTTCAATGCTATCATTATTTAACCTCTCTACTATTTGCCCTCACTTTTTACAATTTTGCTTTTATTCTTCTCTCTTTGGTCTCCCTCTCTAAAATTTCTCCTCTGCTTCTGTTTTTTTTTTTTTTTTTTAAATACTAGGAAGACATTTATTATTTTTATAGCTATAGTCAAACCATAAAATAAGTTTATTTCATTCTCTGGTGATTTCACTAACTATTTTGAGAGTATCACTTAAAATGGGATTTGTTTGTGTGTAACAAAATCTAACTGTAGCGGCTAAAGCAAATTGGAGTTTATTTTTCTCTAGTAACTAAAAGGCCTCAATGGGCATTTCAGGGCTGGTACCACATGGAGCAACACCATATCATCAAGGTCCAGACTTCTGTGCTTTTCTCACTTGATCATTTTTAGAGTTTGACCTTCTGTGCTTCATTCCTCATGGTCACAACATGGCTGATTGTTCTGCCGTTCCATGTCTGATTTCAAGGAAGAAAGAATAGTGAGAGAGGAAGTTGTTGCCTGAACACATTCAAACCAAAGCAGAAGTTTTCTCTGAAATCCCCAGTAGGTTTGCCCTTACATCTTCTTAGGTAGAAGTGTATTTTTGCCATTCCTGGCTGTAAGATAAGCCACTAAAGGAAATATGTGCAACTTCTAACAATATTGAAATTCTTTTCGTAAAGAAGAAAAGGAGAATGAATGCACTTTGGGTACATGTCTTGGTCTGTTTTATGTTGCTGTAAATCACAAACTGGTTGATTTATAATAAAAAGAATTAGTTTTCCTCACAATTCTGGAGACTGGAAAGTCCAGGGTTTCAGGACTGTGTCTGGTGAGGGACTTCTTACCGTGTCTTCTCATGGTGGAAGGCATCACATCAGGAGAAATTGCTCCAGAGTGCAAGAACAGGTGGAATTTTATATAACAAACTCATTCCTGTGATAAGGATCACACTCCCAAGATAACACCATTAATCCATTCAGGTGGGCAGAGCCTCATAACCTAATCACCTTCTGAAGGTCCCACCTTTCAATGCTTTTTGGCATTGGGGATTAAGTTTCCAACATATGAAGTTTGGAGCAGAAGACAATTGCATTTGTGACATTGTGTCGTCGTAATTTCTAGATTTGTTTTCTCCAGGTGGTTTGCAACATTGGTGCACTCTTTGTATACCCACGTGAAAGATTAATGTTACTGAAGTATTGTTTTTAAGTGAGAAAGATGAATGCTACCATGTAAGACCTTTTGACTGTCCAAAAGATTAAAATTCCAGTTTGGAGAGGTAGCACTTACATGAAAAACTTACAAAACTTGAGAATTTAAACTTGCTGATTTCATTGTGCCAAACTGATTAACAGAAAGGAAAAACTTGAAGGCCACTCCTCTTGAAAAAGTATTTGAGTAATGTCGATTTCAGTGTAAGACCAATTAAATCATGTCAAATTAATTAAATATAACATTAAAATAGTTTCTTTAACATATTGTTGTTGATTTCAGTTTTACTCTGTAATTTTTGTGACATTGGAAACCGGAAATTTTCAAATTTTGACTTCTTTTGGATCATTTCCTCCCCATTGCTTAATGTATAAACCGTAATAGGGCTTTCTGCAGCCAACATGCTCATTCTTTTCTTTCTGTTAGACTGTGCCTTTTCTGAGAACAGTTGGTACTGATGGAGATTTCTGTCCTTCCTTTTCTTCACACAAGTGTCATATGAAAATTGGGGGGTCAGCTATTGTCAGATCACAGGCTCCTCTGATAACAGAATACTGTGATTCCGACTTCGCTGTGTTGATTTGTAGATACCACACTGTGTGATCATGACAAACATCTAAGCATAAGAGGGGGAGGAATGATTAAAATTTATTCACTTTACCCATAAAACACCTGGTACAGATGCAGTGTGTGGTTCTCACAGAGGAAAAACAGTGGTTCCTCCTTCCAGGTGGCGTGTCCACAGCACTGGTACCAGATAACAAGAACCTTAGACTTTTCTTGTTGCTGCAGTGTGTCTATTTGTGCCTCTCTTAAGTGTCTGACACATTACTCATGGAGAAAGAAATACAAAAATGGAAAACATAAGCTCACAAAAATGCATTTAGTGCATTTATGATGTTAATGGAAACCTTGGATACATTTCTCTGTTATTTCCTTACTATTGATAATTTACAATGTTGGTTTTATTATTCAAATTCATAATCATATACATGTTAAGCAATTTTTTTTTTTTTGGTAAGTAGACTGTATATCAAACTTGAGGGATTTGTCATGGAAAGACATTTAAAAGATGGCAGAAAACAGCTATTATAAGGGCATTTGACCTTTAGATAAATTTTCCCTTGGTCAGTTTCCATAGATGATCATCTGATACATTAGGATTTGGCCAGTTTATATTATTTACATTTTTTCCTCTGCAACTGTAGTATTTTCTTTAATGTTTTGAATTATTCTTCTTAACGTGCCTTGAATAAAGGTAATTATCACATATGCTGATGTTTTCCCATTAGGCAGAAAATATTTAGAAAGGCTTTGCTAGCAAAAAACAGATTAACTTGTTTTCAAATTAGAATTTAATTATTTTATTTCAAGCTTTGATTCCTTTTTAAAAAATCAAGTAAATGTCCTTGAGAGCCATACCTTTTGTGTGTATGTATTTATCAGTTACTTGCATCTTCAATTGAATGAAAGACAAGAGTAGGTTGTATTATGGCAGAGGGGTAAAAGAATGGATGCTCTCATGGGTACCTCAAAGGTCAAGTCAGAATTGCCTTCCCTGTGGATGGTAGAGAGGAGTGGAGAAGGTGCTCTCATGTGGAAAAACAAGAAAAGTCTATGACAGGCCTCAGTGTTTGCCAGCTGCAGTGGAATTCTTTTATTGAACTCTGTGTCCTAATCTGAAACCACCTCAGGAGAGTATATATAGCTAAAATAGGAGCTCAGTTATTTTTCAGGGGCAGTGATCCAGAGGACACTGTAATAGAAATAGATAATTTCAAAGTTGAAAATATGTTAGATACTATTTTTATTCTCTATCTGGAAAGTCTGTATTGAGGCTTTATTCTGTTTTGCTTTCTCAGATAAATACCCTATTCAGGTCACTGGAAATAATATGTCAGGTTTTAAAAGAGACTTCACATGTAGCCAAATAAACCTGCTAAGTATATTTAGAAAATCATGCTAGTGACTAATATCTTAAACTGTTTCCACAAAAACAATGCTGTTAATAGTAGGATTTACCCTTTTGCATTGGAAATGAGTTGTCAAGGTTAAAAAGATGAGTAGCCAGATATTCTTGCTAAGTATGTTTTGAGAAGAATTTTAATAATATAAAGTTTTTGTTAAACATAACCTATTAATTTTAAACAATAATGCTGACTGAAGTCATTAGGTAGCTGTGAAAATAAGTTAACCTGGTTTTTGCTAGTGTAGCTTTTCTAAATATTTTCTGCCTAATGGGAAAAGAGGGATAAGATCCAACTACAATTGGAAGCTCGAACATTTAATCTAATCAAGTTTGCAGAACTACTATTAAGATCATATGTAACTATCAGATATTTTTTAATCTGAGAATTTCTTTCTAATAAATAGAGATTTCTTCCCAAGCATTATAGGAATATGTCTTATTGTTTTATTTTTTTTGGCATGGGTTATTAGGAAATAATATTTTCAGGGAGTTCAGGGACCCGGAATTGATTCCCAGATAATTCAGATGAACCTTCTTTAATCATTCTATTTTATGTTATTACTGGAGAGTACAGGGTAGGTTGAAACAGCATAGACTGCCAAATCAGAACTGGATATGAATTTAGTGATGTGCCTTAAGAGCTGTATGACCATAATTCTGCGAGTCAGACTTTCTGAGTCAGGCTGTAAACTGGGCAAAATAGTGTATACATTACAACATTGTAAGAGAGCTCATTTAAAGCACTGTCTCATGTTAGCTACCCATGTTCATAGTTCTGGAGGCTGGGAAGTCCAAGATCAAGGAGGCAGCAGATTAGGCGTCTGCCAAGGGCTCACTCTTCATAGATGGTGTCTTGTTGCATGTCCCCCTCACCTGGTGATAGGGGTAAGGAGGAAGCAGGCTCTCCCAAGCCTCTTTTACAAGGGTACCAATTTATTCTTGAGGTCTCCATTCTCATGACCTCGTCATCTCCCGAAGGTCTGGCCTCTTAATACCAAAATGCTGGGGTTGATATTTTAACATGTGAATTTTTGAGGGACACTGACATTACAGACCACAGAATGTGGAGGGGCGGAGGGGTTTCTCCATGTGGCAGAAGACAGGAAAGAGGAGAGAGCTTATGCCATAGCCCTTATTGGAGTTTCAGGGTAAAGGCAAGGCAGGATAGGGTAGGGTAAACAGTTTAGAACTGGCTGGTTTGAATTATTTCAGCAGGCTCTGAGGCATAGGATTAATCAATCCCTAGTTGCAGGATACCTGACTGTGGGAAATTAAGGCAGAGGAATATTGTCTCCTGGGGTATATGGCCAGATAAAGGAGGTATGGCTCTGGATTGGGTAATTTGCATACCAAACGCGTGCTCCCTGCTGAGGTCTTTGCTGTCTCTAAGGACTGGCAGCCCCTGGAGGGCCGTCTCTCTCAAGCCATAAAGATTTTTTAAGATGTCAAAATCGGCCGGGCGTGGTGGCTCAAGCCTGTAATCCCAGCACTTTGGGAGGCCGAGACGGGCGGATCACGAGGTCAGGAGATCGAGACTATCCTGGCTAACACGGTGAAACCCCGTCTCTACTAAAAAATACAAAAAACTAGCCGGGCGAGGTGGCGGGCGCCTGTAGTCCCAGCTACTTGGGAGGCTGAGGCAGGAGAAGGGCATAAACCCGGGAAGCAGAGCAAGCAGTGAGCTGAGATCTGGCCACTGCACTGCACTCCAGCCTGGGTGACAGAGCAAGACTCCGTCTCAAAAAAAAAAAAAAAGATGTCAAAATATCATAATACACAGAAAAATTTGAAATAAATAAATATATATATACACATGTGTGTATATATATACATATATATATATATTTATAAAACATCCTCTTACTTGGCAGCATTTACAATGATTGATCACTATTTTTCAGCTTTGTCTTCAATGCGCTCATTTTACCTGTGGTGGTTACTCCATCCCATTCTCCATTGCTGGCTACTCCCCTTGAACTTTTAATGTCGAAGTGTCCGGGGCTCAGCCCACTGTCCTCTATTCTTTTTCATCTCTATTCACTCTCTTAGTGATTTAACCCAGTTCCATGGTTCTAGATATCTTCATATCTGTATCTTTCGTCCAAATCTGTGTTTTTAACTTTAAAATATAACTAGCTGCCTTTGTCATTTCCACTCAGATGGCTAACAGACACTTCAAATTTAACACATTCCCAATTGAAACTTTTATCTCTCTACTTGTCATCAAATTCGCTCTAGCTCTACCTATAGCCTTCCCCAACTCAGTCAGTGGCAACAAATTGCTCTAAGTTGGTCAGGTCAAAATTCATGGTATCATCTTTGACTTCTTTCTGTCCTACCCCACATTCAGACTCATCAGGGAATCCAAACCTCTTGGCTGTGTCTTCAAAAATATATCCAGAGTCTAACCACTTGCTACATCTCTGACCTGAGCCACCATCGTCTTCCACTTGGATCAGTGCAGTGTTCTGTTTGCCGGTTTCACTGGTTCTTATCTTCACCTCCCTAGAGTATATTCTCAACTGAACAGAAAGAAGAATCGTTTTAGGATGTAGGTCACATTATATTCCTCTCCTGTTATATATAAGGCCCTAGAATAGCTCCCTACTTCACAAAAAGTAAAAACCAAAATCTCTACCAAGTAATAGCAGTCATTGCCCTGACAGTGTTTCTATTAAGAGTTTAGTGACTGGTTCATTTTATAGAGGTGTGGACAGTGTCAAGGAAACAGAAAAGAACTAAAGAACCTGAAGCATCCAGGTACTAGCAACAGTGGGAAGTCCTAACCACCCTAGTCCTGCAGGGGCAAGGTGAGCGAATAGTGCTGTCAGCCCTGGAAATTGCTGGGCACTGTAGGAGAGGGGCTATCAATAGGAGCTGTAACTGTAGAGTGCACACACTTCTCTAACTATGGTGAGGCACCATAAATGTGATGAGGTAGAGGTAGAGTGAAGAGAATGATTATCCAACCTATGTTTTCTTCACATCCCAGCCAAATACTTGGCATTGTCAGTCTTTTTTATTTTGGCTATTCTGGTGGTGATGTAATGGCATCTCATTGTGGTTTTATTTTGCCTTTCCATGGAAAATGATGAAGCTGGACATCTTTTTACAAGCCGGTTGCCCATTTGGAT
Source organism: Trachypithecus francoisi (assembly GCF_009764315.1). Taxonomy (NCBI): domain Eukaryota; kingdom Metazoa; phylum Chordata; class Mammalia; order Primates; family Cercopithecidae; genus Trachypithecus; species Trachypithecus francoisi. The sequence continues at coordinate 170,401,958 of NW_022681454.1, read as the reverse complement.
ATCCTCTTTTATAAAATGCCTGTTTAAGTGTTTTGTTATTTTTCTTTTTGGTTGTATATCTTTTTTTTTTTTTTTTTGACTATAATTCCTTAACATGATTTGGTTGCCAGACTTTTGAAAGCTGTGTGTATTGCAGATATCTTCTTCTATCTCTTACTGGTCTTTTTTCTTTCTTTCTTTTTTACTGACCAGATTTCTTTAATTTCAATGTAAGGTGTTTTTACTTTCTTGGTTTTCCTCTATGATTAATATTTTTTATGTCTTAAGAAACATTTATCTATCCAATGTTATGAAAATAGTCTTGTAGAAGCTTTATTGGTTTTTTCACTTTCAGATTTATATTTACTATCAAACTGGAATTGATATTTGTGTAGCAGGGAGGGTAGAAATCAAGACTAGTTGATTTTAATTTGGATAACTAGGTAACAGCATATTTCTCTGCTGCTCTGTAATATTACCCTTGTAAATAAATTATGTCTCTATACGGTTTCTTTCTGGACTCTGCTTTATGATTGTATGCTCTCTGGCATTAGTATCACACTGTCTGAAATTCTGAAGTTTCATAGCATTTTTCTTTTCCTTTCTTTCTTTCTTTCTTTTTTTTTTTTTCTGAAGCAGAGTGTCACTCTGTCACGCAGGCTGAAGTGCAATAGTGCAATAATGGCTCACCACAGCCACAATCTCTCAGGGTTCAGCAATCCTCCCACCTCAGTCTCCTGAGTACCTGGGACTACAGGTGCTCGCCACTACACTTGGCTAATTTTTGTGTTTTTCTGTAGAGTTAAGGCTTCACTGTATTGCCCAGCCTGGTCTTGAACTCCTGGGTTGAACTGATCCTCCTGCATCAGCGTCTGAAAGTGCTGGGATTATAGCTGTGAGCCACCACGCCAGCTTCATTATATCTTAATATTTGACAGAAATACCTACAGTTTGTTGTTCTTTAATATCACCTTGAATATAGATATTGAGATTCCATTGAATCTAAAAATTGATTTGGGGAAAACTGATATATTAGCAATAATGAGCTTTCTATTTTGGTCTTATAGCATTTATCCTATTATGTAAACATTTTTAAGTTTTTCTTTTTGTGTAGAGATCTTGCATATCTTCCTTTTCAGTACCTAGGTATGAGACATTTTGAAAGCTATGGCACAGGATATTTGTTTTTGCATTTCATTGTCTTTTTTTCTGGGTATAGTATTCTAGGTTGGCATTTATTTTCCATATTTTAAAGATTTTTTTCCTTATTACTTTCTGTTTTTTATTACATCCACTATCAATCTTATTGTTGCTTCTTTGAACAAGAAATGATTTTCACTTTTACCATTTAAAATTCTGTCTGTGGGGCCGGGCATGGTGGCTCACTCCTGTAATCCCAGCACTTTGGGAGACTGAGGCAGGCAGATCACGAGGTCAGGAGATTGAGACCATCCTGGCTAACACAGTGAAACCCCGTTTCTACTAAAAATACAAAAATTAGCCGGGTGTGGTGGTGGGCACCTGTAGTCCCAGCTACTCGGGAGGCTGAGGCAGGAGAATGGCGTGAACCCGGGAGGTGGAGTTTGCAGTGAGCTGAGAGTGTGCCACTGCACTCCAGCCTGGGCGACAGAGTGAGACTCTGTCTAACAAAAAAAGAAAAAAAAAAAAAGAAAAAAAATTCTGTCTTTGGAATTCAGTAGTTCTATTATGGTATAGTATTTTAGGTGTAGCTTTCTTTGTGTTTAATCTGTTTGATGATCGTAGCAATTTTTGAATCTATAGCTTGATGCTTTTTGTTATTTTGGAAAATCCTAGAACACTGTTTCTTTAAATATCCTTTCTTCTTTATAGTCTATATTCTCTGGTTAAATATATGTTAAACATTTGCACTGTCTGCTCTATAGCTCTGTGTCACTTTTCCTATCATCTATATCTATTATGCTTTCTTTTTCTAGTTTTCTCTGAATGTTTTCTACTGACCTATCTTCCAGTTCACTAATCCTTTCTTTAGTTCTAATATTATTAATTCAATATATCAAGACCTATTTTCAGTTATTACATTTTACACTTCTCAAATTTCTGTTTTGTAAAATAAATTCCATTCTTTGCTCAAATTCTTCATCTTCCTTTCTGTTTTCTCAAACATACTATTTGTAGTACTTTAACAATACCTATTTCTGTGGGGTTTTTTTGAGGCAGAGTCTTGCTATGTTGCTGAAGGTGGTCTTGAATTTCTGGGCTCAAGAGATCCTCCCACTTCAGCCTCCTGAGTATACAATACCTATTTTAATATCAAGCACATCTGAAGTTTCATTTTTATTGTCTATTTTTTCTATTTTTTTGTTAGGCTTATTTGTGAATATTTTCCTCATGTGCTGAAAATTTTTGATTGAATGTTTGGTGTTTTATTTAAAAATTATAACTGTCTAGATTATGCAGTTCTTTTTCTACTAGAGAGGATTCAGTATATCCTCCAGTAATCAACTAAAAGGGGGATAGATCACTCCAGTTCCATTCGAGTATGACATGGCTAGAAGCTTTTCTGAAGCCCGAGTGTATCAGTCTGGTATGGCCTACCCACATTCTTTGGGAGTTGTCTTTTGGGATACCCATTCAGAGCCTATGAATTTATGAGTGTTTTTTTTTCTTTGGTGCTTTCTGAACTTCAATTTTTGTATCCTCCGCCCTGTGAGACTGTTTTGAATACATTCTTGTGCTTTTCAGAAGATATTTGCTTAGCTTCTTTTCTTCTTACCATGGATAATTTGAGAACTTAGTGCCTCAAAAGGAAAACCTTAAGTATCAGGGAGCTTTATTTCTCTCTTGTCTTGTGTACCCTCTGTCCGTGATCTTAGCCCCTCAAATGTGACTGCCTCTAAAGGCCCAAACTTCGATGTTTTGTCTCTCCAGCTCTGTGAAAATGCTGGCAGTCTCACTTTTGTTAACTCTGTTGTTTTCCGCCTGAATTTTCAGCCTCTTACCCACCCAAGGACTATCATATTATATTACCCAAGGGAAAATGTTGCTCTCATAATGTCAGCTTACCTCTCTTTATTTTCCTGCCCAGGATCTTGGCAATTGAAACCTTGGCTGCCTCTACAGTTATATCTTCAAATAGGTGCTTGTTGCTTTTAATTTCACCTCATATTTTCGAGTTGTTCTCAGCGGGAACATTGTTTTCTCACAAGCTATTCCATCATGGTCAGAAGTGGAAGTTACTAAATCAACTACCTTGATAATTATTGTGCCGTTAGTATGGCTGAGTGACTAAGGGAACACATTTTTGTTTGGATAGGCCCTTGGTTTAAATTCATCTTACTGTGTTTGAGATACCATTCCATTGAAAACTTAGTTTTACATCTGTAATCAGAAAAAAAGACCTTTTTAAATAGGACTCTTATGAGGATTAATTGGAAAATATTAACATAAAAGAACTGATTGCAATAACCATCACATAGTAAATTTAATAAATGTGTCTCAAATGATACAGAAACCTTATGAAAACTGTAAGGTTAAATCATGCATTTCGGAAAGTAATAATATTTACTTTACTCCCAATGGGTTAATATGAACCAAATCATTTGAAGATATTTCTATTAAATATTGATTACATGTGAAAGAATATAACATATACTTAAGATTTATAACAATAAATGAATGCCAGTGTACCACTACTCAAGTTAAAAATAAAATACTACCAGTTCCATTGTGTTTTCTGTATATGTATTCCTTATAAATATTTCATTGCGTTTTGTTTGCTTTTGAACTTCATGTAATTGGAATGATGTTCTGTGTACCTCTTTGCAACTTGCATTGTTATAACTTGCTTTGTCTTCCAATCATCTCTGTTATTCATCCATGTTTATAACTATAGTTTTTTCATTTTCTCTTATTTTCAATGTGGTGAGATTATGTTGTATAATATCCCCCAAATATGTATTTATTATTAATAGAAATGGCGTGTTTTCTGATATTTCACTTTTGGCCCTTTTTCCTTGGAACCGTATTTGGGAATTAGTTGAAGATGAATTTTGCTAGAGCAGGTTTTTGTTTGTTTGTGCTCGGCACATGTGGACACTATAAATAAAGACCACTTTCAAAAGTATTTTTGGCTTAAGGCTGCTGGAACCACACAGATAGTGTTACTTCAGACCACAACTAGGATGAGAGCTTTCTCATGATTATATCCCAAGGAGGGGGAGATTTCTTTCTTCCTTTTACCCAGAGCAAATGTTGAGACAGGCAGATTTCCTTGCAGTCTCGTTTTGTAGATCAGAGTTATTTTTCTAGTTTGCCCTTATATTGAGAGAACACCACAGATTCATTCTAGCTTAATTTAGGAATCTACTATTAGACTCTTTAAGAGAGCTCTGGGCTTTGTTGCCTGTTAGGCTGTCAAGTTCAAAGCCCAGGTTCACCAGCTGGAATTCACCAGCTGGAGCACCTGTTCCAGGGTGAATATGACTTAGTGTTGAATACTCTCTGCATTATTTCACTTCACTTTTGCACCCCCAGGAATACTTCACCTTCTTAATAGATCTTCATATGCAGACACACATATGTTTAAACATATAGAAGTACATATGTGTGCATGTATGTAGATAGATAGATAAATGCACTTTTTCAGAAAGAGTCTCTTCTGCCGAACTGTTAGAAACAGAAATGTCTTAAGTCTGATTTGTGCTGCTGTGACAGAATACCTAAAACTGGGTACATTATAAAAAATAGAAATCTAGTGTTCACAGTTCTGGAGGTTGGAAAGTTCAAGATCAAGTTGCTGACAGGTCAGGAGCCTGGCGAGGGCCCAGTGTCTGCTTCTAAGGTGGCGCTTTGAAGGCTGCATCCTCTGGAGGGGAGGAATGTTGCTCCTCACATGGCAGACGGACAGAAGAGCAAAGAGAGAGAACCCATGATACATGAAAGCCCTTTTGTAAAGGCATTAAACCCACCCATGTGGGCAAAGCCCTCATGACCTAATCACCTCTTAAAGGCCCTACCTCCCCCTCATGTCCTTACATTGGCAATTAGAATTCAACATGCGTTTTGGAAGGGACATTCAAACCATTCCAAGAAATAACCGATTCAGTTTTTATAAGACATTTTAAAACTGTCCCTAAGACCTGGTGACTTTCAGGCCTCATGTTCTGAGCCTACATCTGATGTCAGCTACCATGGTGTCCACTGTGCAGCCAGAGTCTCTTCAGTCATAGGTATGGGGTGAAATAGGTTTCCACCTCTTCCCTGAGCTTCACTGACACAGAGGTGGGGCAGTTGCTTAGCTGAGTGGAATAAATGTATTCTAAAGAAAACTGACAGGTCAGAGACAGCTGAGCTTACTCTTTATTGCTTTCTTACCTTTCTCTGTCTCGGGCCAGATTTTCTTCCAGGCTGATGACTTCTTCCAACTCTGAATTCTAGTACTCTCTGCTGTTTCATTTTGTATTGCATGCCTTCCTCTCTCCTCTGATCCCTTCCATCTGCCTGAAAGCACTTCCCTTTTATCATTTTTGTGTCCTATAAGAATAAAGTTAGCAAAGGTGTTAAGTATGTGTTTATTTTTCCAGGGTTACATAGGCACGTGTATAATGTAGGGAAACTGGTTGGCAGTCAGAGACAGAAGATACATACACGTGCACCCATATACATTCGTTCACTGTTGTCCTTAATGCAGTATTCAACATTACAAATTATTGTAATCTTAATAAAACTGTGACATAGTTTTCCTTGTTTATTTAGGGAGCACCTATAAAAATAATGTATTTATGGATTTATTCATTCACTATTGTCCTTAATGTAGTATTCAGCATTACAAATTCCTATAATTTTAATAAAACTGTGACATAGTTTCCTTATTTCTTTATTTAGGGAGCATCTATAAAACTCATGTATTTACTCCTCAGAAAACTTACATGGGCATGTAGTTATGAACCAGTTCGTATATTATGATTTTATATTCACAATATTTTTATATTTATGATCCTAGTTTGAGGATATTTATATTAGAATGTTCACTAAGGACTTAAATAAGTTCTCATTGATACTTACATTGAATATTATCTCAATGTACTTGAGAGAAAAGGTATTGCAAGAAAAGTTAAGTATATTAGTACATCAATTGCATAATTTAATTTTCTCACAATTTTAGGGCAATTTTATATGGGATCAATAATCATACACTTTTTTTTTAATGTTTACTTGTTTTTGTGAAACCAATTACAAGAAAATGCAGAACCTGGCCGGGCACGATGGTTCAAGCCTGTAATCCCAGCACTTTGGGAGGCCGAGACGGGCGGATCACGAGGTCAGGAGATCGAGACCATCCTGGCTAACACGGTGAAACCCCGTCTCTACTAAAAAAAAAATACAAAAACTAGCCAGGCGAGGTGGCGGGCGCCTGTAGTCCCAGCTCCTCGGGAGGCTGAAGCAGGAGAATGGCGTAAACCCGGGAGGCGGAGCTTGCAGTGAGCTGAGATCCGGCCACTGCACTCCAGTCCGGGCGACAGAGCGAGACTCCGCCTCAAAAAAAAAAAAAGAAAGAAAATGCAGAACTTTTCCCCTTCTACTTCTGAAGTGGAGGAAATCACTTCAAATTCATGGGATCTTTGACCTTTGCTCATGGGGCCGGACTTGCAGTATCCTAAACTTCTTTTTCCTACCTATGTATGATTTTGCCATGTGTAAAACAGTTGTTGCTAGTACCACGAGTGAGTGATGATGAGCTTAGAATACGTTCAGCTAAGATCAGTGCCACTCGAAGCTGCCTCAATATCGTGATTCTTCAGTTCTTTAAAAAAAATTCATTGTTTTGGAATCAGCAGATTATTAATGAATGGAGTATTTGAGGGGAATAAATATGACTTTGGCAATATCACATGCATGGGAAAAATTGGCTAGAGAAAGGGCTAAGTCTTTCATTCTGTGTTGTAGAGAACAGCTTTAGCTGGTATGAAAAAAGCTCTGGAATAGATATGTGAGGAGGAGTGTTGGATAAGAAAAGGAAAGAGAAAAAGCTTGCTGTGGAGTGGAATTCTCATTACATTTCTTTCTTACCTACTACTCTGGGAAACCTTCAGTTACAGGACTGATAAATATTTATTAAGAATATATAGACAGTATAACCTAAAAATATTGGAAGATCTTTTAGCAAGGCTTAATTGAGTCAGATTAAATCTACCAACCACTAAAAGATGGCTTTGCCTAGAGAAATTCTTTTTTCTTTGGGCACAACTATTAGGGAAAAGCCTGTTGCCTTGTATCTTAATTGAAATCTATGCATAAAATTCAATTAAAAATGGCCTATATTTTGAATTGTTTTTCAAGTTACAGAATAACTTTAAGATCTCTGTAGGTAATTTCTAAAAAGCATAAATATTTTACAATGTATATCTGTAACACCACCATTAAAACTTACCATTCTTTGCTCTATATTTTCCAAAGCCATAATCAGAGAAAATAAAACCTGCTTAAAGTATTATTTTATAGCCTGCTTTAAAAATGTCACTTAAAATACCCTATTTTTCATCTCCTGATCTATCCCCCAAGAATATGATTTTAAAACTGCATTACCTCATTTCAACTTACTTATTTTATGTCCTCCTTTTGATTAACTATTTTTATTTTTTTCTGTGTAAAATGCACTTATTTCTTTACATATTTTCTCTAAATTTGGAAGCTATGACTTATTCAGTGATACCATGTTAACATTTAAAAATTTTTAAAATATTTAAATATATTTTATTCAGACAGTCCCAATAATTAAATTTATTTCACTGGCAAATGCAATATAAACCAGTTGCTGCATCTCTCCTCTCCAAAAAGCATGTCTTGTTCTAGTGATGTATTTGGAGATTGAAGACTTAAATTATTTTATTTATTTATTTACCTTTTAAAAATGAGAAATGAAAACTCGGGTATATGCATGGTATACACTGTGACTTCTTGATTGATGTACATTGTGGAATGATTAAATCAAACTGATGAGCACATCTAGCATCTCACATACTTATCATTTTTTGTGATGAGAATGTTTGAAATCTACTCACTTTATTATATTTACCATAGTCACCATGAGTACATTAGATCTTCAGAAATTATCCCTCCTGTCTAACTGAAACTTTGTACCCTGTACACAACATCTCCCTGTTGACTGCCCCACCAGTCCCCGAGTCCTTGGTATCCACCATTCTACTCTCTGCTTCTATCAGTTTGATTTTTTGTAAGTTTCTACATTTAAGTGTGATCATGCATATTTGTCTTCCTGTGCCTGGCTTATTTTACTAAGCATAATGCCCTTTAGTTTTATTCATCTTTTTGCAAATGGCAGGATTTTCTTCTTTTTTTTTATGGTTGAACAAAGTACCTTTTTTTCCCCCTACTCTCCCAAATGTATGGGCTCAACCCCAAAATTGGCAGGTCTAAGAAATCTTTCCAAAGGGAAGTCTATTACATTTAATTTATAAATATAAGTTGCAGAAAATTCATCATGACAATTCAATTCAATAAAAAGTATAGTTTTTCAGTTTTTACTTTAGTAACGTATTATTTTAGTTTCTTAGCTTTTCAGAAAGTCTCAGTCTTTTCAATGGGAAACTCTCTTAGGGCATTTAAAATATAATTTGCTAACAATGAACTTTTAGATGAGTAATCGTGGCTGTTATCACTGGCCCTGGATGGCAGTGGGATGAGCTTGCAATGCCAAGGATGGAGCTGAGCAAATGCCACTGGAAGCTAAATACATGAAAGAAACCAGGGTTTTGTTGCTGCAATGACTATATGATGGTATGAGTACAGGAAAGGGCTAGAACCTCGGCATCTGAGAAGAAAAGGCATTGATAGCGTGGATGTAAATGACGACTGGTATTTGAATGCAATGTGGGGCCAGAGGTAGACACCATGGAAAGGTCTCAGACTTTGCATACAGGACACAAACTAAAGTAACTAACTAGGGTTAGAAGAGGAGCCCATTTTCTGGAGATAGGTTACTCAGAGCAAGAAATGCAGCAGGTCAGAAAGCTGTCAATTTGGGAAGCTACTTATTAATGTACCTTACCTCCTCCCTGACAACAATCAAGATTGATAACCACATTTAATTCAGTTTTAGTGAGTAAGAGGGAGGTTTTCTAGCACCAGCTGCAAAGACTAAAAAATGTACATGTCCTAGCTCTGGGAAGTGTCTGGCATGATTGATGCTTGAAACTTATTCATCTAAATATGAATTTCCTACTGGAAAAGAAATTAAACTTCTGAATATTCATTTGGTAGATCAGTAAGGTGACTAAAGTGTGGCAAACCTCACAATGATTATGAATAAACTTTATTAAGAAAAACTGAGGCAGTTAGCTTATTTGTTCTCCAAGACTGAGGAAATATTTGTCCTCAAATATATGATGGGATATTGTTTGCTGCTGGTAACCAATCTTTGCTTCCTTCTACTAATAACTTATTTTTCAATATGTCTTACTTCTGACTCTAATGAGACTATGTCTAGATAACGTCTCTCCTAAGGGCTGAAAATACAAATAATTTTCACACATAACCAAGTAATAAAGAATCTATAATATTGAATGAATGAGTAATTTACAAAAGAAAGTGGTGAAAAGCAGAATACACAATTTCAGATTTATGAAATACGAAATTTCAGATTCAGGATATGTACAGTGAAGTTATGTTTCTACCTTTGTGGGGATTAAGTAAAAGACTGTATATTAAATATAATGGAATAATATTCCCCCAAACATGGTAAATCTATACTTTTCCTGAATATAAATTTTCCTTTAGGACACCAAATCTTTAATTAGGTTAATTATAATTTCCGGTAGATTAAAGAGGACTATTGCTCTTTAAACATAAGGATACTTATATGAGAATGAAATCTGTGAGAAAGAATTGGAACCTGAAAAAGACAATGAAGAAAACTAGCAAAAGGTATGTTCAACTAGAAGAAAGAGAATTTAAAAGTTAAACCCAAGGTGGTGAATAATCACAAACATTGTTAATGAAGAGCACTTTTTTTTTTTTTGCTGATGTTCTTTGAAGTGTTTTAGCCCTGGTAATATATACTTAGAATTATTTTAGAATTTGATTATCTATGACTGCACCAATGTGATTGTGTTAGCAGTATGAGTCTTACTTTCTATTATTGAAATCGTTGTTAACAGATCAAATTAGCCATTATAGTTTAATGCTCTGTGCATAGAGTGGCATGACTTAGATTAGAAGAGGTGGATAATATTGTTCTCATATTGATATTACAAGCTTTTATCACAGATCTAGAGACCTTTGTCTTCTAATTCTTGTGTATTTATCATTGCTTATTCCATTCAATTGGCATCTAATTGAAATGGAAACGAAGACAAGTACCACATGTGTGTTCCTTTATAGCCCCTAACATTCACTGTTTAGTTATATAGGTCTAGATTATGAATGGTGCATAGAAAAAAAAGTATGAATAAGGAATAATTAATAATGAATACTTATTTCCATCACCTGTTCAGAGTCCATACTCTGTCCATTTATTCCTCATTTTACCAGTCTACATTTAAGTTCTCTTTTCTAGCCACCAAGCGTTATTGTCTAGCCACCATTTACTGAGTGTTTAATATGTGTCCAGAATTGAGCAGAGTGCTTTGTATATAATTCATATAACCAATCTGGCAAACATCCTTGATTTTTCATGTTACCTAATTGCCTAAACCTTCCAGCAATCTATCAGGAAGTCAAAAAGCTTCTCTTCCTCTGAAATATATTCCAAATCCATCCATTTCACTGCATTTCAACTGTTATTCTCCTAGACTAAGCTGGCATCATCCTTTGCTCTGGTGATTGCAATAGAACCTAATTGTCCTATCTTTTTCTCACTTTATACCCTTAAAATCTAATCTACTTCTTGAAGTCAGGTTGTGTTTCATTGTAAATGAGATAATACCATTTCTACATCTCAACCTACCAGTGACTTCTTTCCATCATATCTGGACTAAAATCCAGACTCTGTAAGGATGATAAGACCTATCAGAATCGGAGTACATTTTTTTTTTTTTCATCCCTACCACATGCCATGCCTGCTGTTTTCAAAAGGCTACAGTTCTTTCTTGTCTAACATGTAAGCACATTCTTTTCAAAGAGCCCAGAATGTTCTTCCCTAGATAGGCATGACTGGCTCTTTTTTGTGGAGGTCCCAGCTACCAATTCCTTAAGGGAATCTACCGTTCCTTATCTGTTCTAAAGTAGACACCCAGCTTCTATCATGACCCTCAGTTTATTGTCATCAACACTTCATTTTCTTTTTTATTTATTGTTTATTCCTTAATTGATTATACTTCTTTAGAAGAAATTCCAGAAGCTTTGAAGTCTTTTGTTCATAGGTGAATTCCCAGAACCTACAGTAATTTTTGACATTCCAAAAATGCTTGTAAGCATTTAGTACATTTTATTAAATAAGAAATTAGTATCTCCTCTAATCTCAGAATATTATAAATGTATATTGTTATCATTTAATGGATTTAAAAAGTCATGAATGTGGGAGATAAGCCCAGGGTTATCTAGTTATTTCAGTGGCAGAGTCAGAATTTGAGCTCATGTATGTCAGACATTAGAATTTTACCTATAGTCTTTGACCTCTGCGTCACATTATGCTATCTCCCATGTGCCAAATTATTCTCTTAACTTACTATATCAGTTAATATATCTATAAAACAATCTCTGGCATAGGAATATAGCATTCATATAATAAATCATTACTGTAATGCATTGACAATGCATTACAGTAAATAATGCATTACTTAACTAGATACATCATTCAGCTGTTTAGATGAGTCATCAACCTAAAAATATCTGACTGACTATATAGTAATGTGGTAATATATTCATCGTAGAGAAATGAACCTATGGGTTGAATATTCATAGTAATGTGAATACAAATATGTGTATCAGTAGGATTATAGATGTATTATAGTTTAGTATTTACCTAGCATACCAATGGATGATAATGATTATCTATAAATATTTCTGAGTGTTTTAATTTGGTGTTCCCTAGAAGTAGACTTTGAGACAGGGAATTGAGGCAAGGAGTCCATCTAGGAGGTAATCCCAGGGTACTTTGGCAGGAAAATGGTAAAATGAGACAGGATAGGAGAGGACCCAATAAATGATATGTTATCAAGCAAGCTATCATTATGAGTATCTGGAGTTTAAATCTGCTGGGGGACTCTATGAAACAGTGTAGAACACACAACTCTGACTTATCGTGACCAAGGTGCAAGGGAGCTGGGTATTTGTATTTATACAAAAACTCTTGTTAAACTTTGGCTTAGGGCTGCTCTAGGGAGCATAATGCCTTGTCTCCTGTCTGCTGTAAGTGGGCAGCATGGGTTCTGGCAGTAAGAGCAAAAACTCAGGGAATGAAATGGAGATGATAACAGATGGAAGTTAAACTGGTATCTACTGAAATACTGACCATAGAGAGCTAGGCAGGCCATTAACAAGGTCTTCTAAACTACTCATATATGCGTGGTAATCTGCATGCATTTCTGAATGTATACATATATACAAATTGGAATGAACAGATGAAAGGAGCTACAGAAAACTGTGAAATATAGAAATTACTTAGCTGTAATAGGACAGATAGGATATACAGACAATGCTCTTAAGTACATGGGTTTCTATTTGAATGTATATGTTGGTGCAGACCCTTGACAATTTGTATTTTCAGGAATTGTAGGTATATTTGAGAAAGTTATATTTTTGTGTAATATATAACAGTTCTCTTTAGGACTTACCAGTGGATACCCTAAGAAACATTTAAATATTTTCCTATGTTTATTCATCCCACTTCACACTGGTATAGATAAATAGTTTTTTGATAACTCAAATCTACCTGTGTTAAGCAGAATAATGGCCCCCAAAGATGACCACAACCTACTCCCTAGAACCTGTGGACATGTAACCTACATGGCAAAAGGGGTTTTGCAGATGTGGTTAAATTAAGGATCTTGAGATGGAAAGATTATGATCCTGGATTATCTACGTGGTTCCAGTGTCTTCTCAGGTCTCTTTATAAGTGAAAGAGAGAGGATAGGGAGTCAGATTCAGGATGATTGATGTGAAAAAGACTCATTTGGTCAGTGCTGGCTTTAAATATGGAAGGAAGCCATGAGCCAAGGAGTGCATGGAGCTCCTAGAAGCTAGAAAAGGGAAGAAAATGTATTCTTCTCTAGAGCCCCTGACAGGCTTTGCCAGACACCTTGATTTTAGCCCAGTGAGAACCATTTTAGACATTTCACCTGCAAAGCTATAAAAAAAAAAAATGCATTTCTAATGTTTTAAGCAACTAAACTTATAGTACTTTATGCCAGCAGCAATAAGAAACTAACAAGTTACCTAATAAACACAGATGTAAAGGCACCTCAAGCAAAAAAAAAAATAAAAAAAAATAAGGCCTGTGTTTTAAAGATCATAGCAGTATTTCCACTGTCCGTATGTCACTGAAGTGATAAATGCTGTGTTTTGACCACTGAAAGAATTTGAAATTCACGTAAGCAAAACTAAGTTGGAATTCTGCCTAATTACTCTCTATTTAATCTCAAATAACTTTTAATTTCTCTTTGCTTTATGTTCATCATCTAGAATATGGTTACAGTAAGTTTACTGTAAGTATTAATTTGAATAATCTAGGTGAAAGGACATTGTAGTCTGCAACATAGTAGATGCTATTTTATATGACTTTGTTAGCAAAAAATAGTGCTAAAAGAAATCAGATATCTAAAAGATATAAACCACATAATCCTAGTCAATTTGTAGATTTCTGAGTATTTCTGTATCAAAGTGGCAAGTATATGTTACATTTATGATGAGTAATTCATAGCTGTTAAAAGATTGACTATTAACTGAGAGTAAAAATTGTCCTTGTTATTGTCTTATGCATTTTAATTTGCATTTTCTGTGCCTTAAATAGAAATATTTAAAAACAATTCATGTGTGCAGGAATAAAAGCACTTTAGTGAACTAGTAAATGGTAAACTTCTCCACATCATTCATGAGGGAGGAGTTATAAAACTGTTCTAATTCTCAATTTCCTAAAACTTTGGTAAAATAGTATTCTATGCCATCTTCTCCCTTCTGTATGTCTTCGTGTTTGCAAAGATTCTTTGGGGCACAGAAATAAGCAAATCATCCCTGATGAAAGGGTCATCTTAGCTGCCAGTGACCAAAAGAGTGGCCTGCTGAGGAGTTTCATAGTGTTACTGCAGGCTGCCATGGACTCATGCGTGAGGAATTCACACAGCTAATCAATTCCATAAGGTGCAGTTTCTGGCTTCTCTCTTCTTAAACCCGTACATAAGGAATTGGCACTCAAGTGTTTCATCCTGTGGACTCTACATCATTCCTTCACACCCTCTGCCATTTCCTGGCCCTCCCCAAAATAGACCCAAAGCAAAACAATAATAAACAATTTGCTGTTTGAGTTTTAGTCAGCACTACCATTCACCAGCCCTTAAGAATGCCACCGCAGCTGGCTGTCACTGACTGTTTCAGCAGGATCAGGCTGGAGGTAGGAGAGGCAAGGCAAAATTTCTCCTCCTTGTAGGTTTTAGTTAATTGCTGTCAATGACAACTAGCTGTTGTGCACCTGTTTCCATACATTTAGTTTCTACCCTCCATCAATAAATTCTAACAATCTTTATTGAACATATTCTATGTCATGTACTATAGTTTTGGTCCTTAAAATACCATCTGAACATAGGTATTGTTGTTATCAAATGAGGAAACAGACTTCACAAATAGCGACTGGGCCACAAATCTTGCTACTAAGTGGCCTAGCCGGTGGACTTGGAAGTCTAGGCTCTTTCCCTATAGTCCCCCTTGATTTTATTAGCCAAGTTCTAATTCTAGCGTGGTCAAGTCTTGTTTCTTGGTTATGTGTGATATAACTTAGATTTGTGTGTAAGTTATTATTTCATAGTTTTGTGTGATATAACTTACATTTTCTGAAAGGTGCTAGGAAACAGAGGGCACAATTTATATGGAAAATAAAGGCCTGAAGAGTCACTCATCCTCCAGTCTTGAGATGGCTTTTACATAGATCATATCGGCGCTCCGAATGGCCTGCTGACTTTCCATAATCTGAGTGTAATAGGGACAATACCTTTTGACTCCAAACGTACTAAGGTTACTGCCAACAAAAACCCATGTGCACATTTACATCTTACGTGGGAAATTTTAATCAGAGGATGTCTTCATCTTTTCATCGCTACTGAACTGACTAAAGACTCACTCGAAGACATTTCTGTTTTAATAGTGAAGAGAAGGAAGTGATTCTCTTTGCATCTCATCCCTTTGTCTCTACAGGCATTGCGCTCCTATGAACACTGAAGAGTGGAGGATGGGTTTTTCTAGGCAGTAACCTTAATACATTTGGAGTCAAAAGGTGTTGTCTTTATTACACTATGGAAAGTCAGCAGGCCATTCGGAGTGCCAATATGATCTATGTAAAAGCCATCTCAAGACTGGAGGAGGTGTGACTCTTCAGGCCTTTATTTTCCATATAAATTGTACCCTCTGTTTCCTACCACCTTTACCGAAGCAGCCTGTCTGCCATTTTCCACTTGTTTGGTGCTTTAAAATCTTAAAGAACTTCATTAACTCCATGGAGGCCTTCAATTTAATATTGAGGATATTGGAGTATTTATCACAGAAAAGATACAGCTCAAAAATTTTAACACAATGTCATGGAAAATTTAAAAAAAATCTATTACATTTTGGTGAGAATTGTATATTGAATTTTTCAGAATGTAAGCTAAATTGAGTTTAATCTTATACTTTATAAAAACAAATAAATATGAAATTTATTCATCTATTTTTTTTTTCTTTTATGACATATTCCAAATATACGGAGGAGGACAGGGACCTAAAAGACTCAGTCACCCATGGTAGGGCTCTATCAGATTCTTTCATTTTGCCTTATGTTTCCAGATATTGTTATGAGATAAAAACTTACGGGTAAATTGAAGACCTCTGTATAAGCCTTCAGAAATCTTACTCCCTGTCCTCTACCAAGTTAACTAATATTCTGAATTTAGTATTTTTATTTTGTGCATTTTTTTACGTTTACGCATATCATTGATCTATCCGACTTTTTATAAATTATGTTGTGCTGAACATATATTCTTCAACATATTATTTTCTGTTTTTGTTTATATTTTATTTTAGGGATTAAGCCTTGTTGATGCCTATAGCTTTTATATACATATATAGAAATCTGTTGTATGATCCGTGGTTTAGCAATTCTCTGGTAGAGGATATTTCATTTTCTTCAAACATTTTGCTACTGCAATTAGTACTGTAGTGGACATTTTGATGTTTCGTTATGAAACAGAATGCTTGTCCTTTTAGTTTGTAGGAATTCTTTGATCATTCTATTAATCTTTTGTCAATTATGTGGTTGAAATGCCTTGAATTTTCAAATTTATTTGAATGATAATACTAACAGTAGTCCCTTACGATTTTTGCCATCCATTCTATAAATAACTATTCACGTTTCAATTCTAAAATTCTTTGTAAGTTTTCTCTTTCATTCTTGGAAGACTGTTTACTCTTTAGTCTCTTTAAATAATTTTGTTTGGATTTTGGCTCTCTCTATTTCTGTGTTTATATTTCACTATTTTGTACTGTTGCTTTGATTAAATCCTTCCTTTTAGATTGTTTAATACATTCTCATTCTTTTTCTAACTTCTTCAGTTGAATTACCTTAAATTTATTCTTCACAGTCTTATAGTTTTTAATAAATGTATTTCATGCATTTCTCTTTTAACTTCTTCCCACACGTTTGAAAAAGTGTTCCTTTTATTGTAAAGTTCTGGTTCTCTTTCTTTTTTATCTCTTTTGTCCTACTGGGATTTCCTGTTATAACTCATGGGCTACTGAAGTTTCCAAAAGTATAGAATTTTTTTGCATAAAGTTTTTGCAGTATCTATTAATTAATGATTTCTATTGTAGTTACACCATGGTCAAAAACATTGGTTCTGTAAGATACCAATTCTTTGAAATTGTTTGTGATCTTTTGGAACCCAGCTGGTGGTCAGTTTTCATAAATAGTTTTTGTATATCTGATAAGGATGTCAATCCAGACAGGATTTTATGTATGTGCCTATGAGAAGAAACCTGTTAAATTTATGTTGGATATTCTCTATTTTACTAAATTCCTGCTTCCCTCGAAGGGTTTAGGCATGCAAGTCCTTTAGAAATCTAAAAGTAATAATGTTAGGTTTGTAATTGAAATGGCTTCTCTGTGGACTCTGTGTCTTTTACTGTATTGTGAACCCTTTGAAGCACTGTTTTACATTTTTTTTCTTACTGGCATTAGTAGTACTACATATATAATTTTTTTTTTACGGTTAGTATCTATATAATATATTTTCTTCAGTCTCTTTATTTTAAACTTCCAAAACAAATGTAATTTTGTTTTAAGTTATTCTTGTAATCATCATATAGTTTTATAAAAATCAAATTTGATTATCACTAATGTGTGAGTTTGATAAATCCATGTAATCAATTACTGATATGTCACAACACAATAAGGGCTGTGGTCTTCATTCTTCTGAACAATCACTTTACATTTAGTTTCCGAGGTCAGGCTAATAATTAACCTTTCTGCATGTACCCAGTGTTCTGACTCCTGTAAGGATTAATTTTAAAATGTTCAATATTTATTTTGCCTTTGGATTTTGCTGAAAATTTAATTTTAGAAATAAAAAAATCTCTAGTTCTTTCAAATTTTCCATTAATTACAGATTGTTTACTGATCTTTTTTTTAATACTGCATTTTGGCATAATTTTTTATAAATGTTTACACTGTAATTTTCAGTAATTCAATGTAAAGCTAACAGGTTTTTTTCAAAGATGAAGAGAAACAATATGTTATAGAATATAATACCTGGTGGGATAGTTAAGTAGGGGTTCTGGAGTTTATTTTTGTTTCTGCTGCTACTTAACTATGTTATTACAGAGAAAAAAATCATGTAAGAGACTCAGCCAAATTCTCTTCTGTATAACAAGAGGGAGTGACTTGCTATCTCAATTTCAGTTTTCATATTTAATGACTTACAATTGAATTTTTGATATATATTTGACCACTTTCTAAGATTTTATTTTTACATGATTGAAAACTTTATATTGTATAAATATTTTTGGATACATATGTACCTCACATTCAAGATAAGAAATTCTTAAGTAATTGAACTTTGTGACTATAATTAAATATATACACTAATAGATGATAAAATAAAATATTTTTATTCTGAAAGCCTAATTTTAGGTAATGAAAATCATTTTATGGGTAAAGTATACATTTTATAGTGTGCTAAAAAGTACACAAAATTTGACATTTAAAAAATAAAAAATGTTAAGTAACTTGGAATGAAGGGAGCATATCAAAGCGTTTGTGAATAAATAATCTCAAATTGAATTTTTCCAACACTATCATATCTCTTTTTCTATTTAAAAGAAGGTTAATCGTTGGTTTATTCTTTTCTTTGAGTTTGTCTTTTGTATTTTCCAAGCTTTTAATTGTCAGTGGGGGGAGGGGACGTATTTTTAAGGTTTCCATCAGCATCCATTCTCCTCTACTCATTGTTACGCCAAAGTGACTCAACATCTTTGAGTCTTCCCTGTTTGAGACCAAGTCTGTACTCAGCTTCTAATTTCAGCTCTAGCTTCCATTCACTCTCAGTCTTTGTTAACATTATCTAGTTTAGGTTGATATTATTGCATTATTGACTTGCATTATAAATTTCTTCTTTCAAGAATAATATGACCTTTTAATCTTGTTATGTATGTTTACCCATTATTTACATAAATTTTTATTTTATATTCTATATGGTTTTATTCTAACAGTCTTTTGTAGTTAAATATTTTTATACTCATTCATTTGTCATAAATCTTCAAGTAATTTTTAGAAGAATTTTGTAAAAGTGTACGACTGTTTTTTAATTTTGTGGGTAGACTATATCCATAAAATGCCTAAATATATTCAGAAACTTCTTTTAAAGTTCATATCACTTAACTTTGGTAAAGAGTTTCAGCAAAAGCTTATAATTAAAATACATGACAGTGCTCACAGAGCATTTCTGATTGCTATCAGAAATAGGGGTTTATTCTGGAAAGTTGTTTTCCTGAAAGCCTTAATTTTAAAAAGTACAGTTTAATACCTAATATATTCTTATGTGTATATTAATGCCATAATAAGCAATCTTCCTCCCTTTGTTTCTTCCTTCTTTTCTTTCCTCTTTCTTTCTTTTCCTCCTTTCTATATTTATGCTGTATACGTACTACTTGAAATATCCAGACACTGTACTATTTTTTATGTTTAATTCACAAACCATATCTGGTGATATGGATATTATTGTTCTTGTTGCATAGTTGAAGAAACTGAAACTTTACTGAGGTTAGATAAGAGCCACAAGTATAGCAGATTTTATAGCATATAACCCTGCAAAGCTCAAATTTGGATTGAGATCTTTGTTTATTCTAGACCCTCCTCTATGTCGTTCTGTGTCAGTTTGCTTTGTTATTTATTGTGGTAAAGTAATCATTCTTCACTTCAGCAGTTATCTGTGAGGTGATTCTAAAACACAGAAAAATCTTGTTTTAAAATAAATTGTATGTATGTCATCACCTAACAATGAGCCTTTGTGGGGTCCACACAAAACCATTTTGCTGCAGTGTTGGCATAGTGTAAAATTTCCAAAGTTTTGACATACATATTAAATTCTTCAGGATATATTTTAAAAGTCCTTGCCAATCCAAAAGGAAATGTTTTTAAAGTTTTTTAATGAAATTTTTATATATTTTAATATTTAAATTTTAAATCGTATTTTTAAAACTCTTAGGCTGAATTTTCAGTTTCTAATTAGCAAAGTAATTATCGTTTGCTGTAAGCCAGCTTCCTCCTCTTTCTTGACCCTCATTTGTCTTCACTCCTTATAAGATGCTTAATGAAGGAGAACTTGATTTTTGTTCATTTGTTTTTGAGACGGGATCTGGCTCTGTTGCCCAGGATAGAGTGCAGTGGTACAATCATAGCTCACTACAGCCTCGAACCTAGGCTCAAGGGATCCTCCTGCCTCAGTGTCCTGAGTAGCTGAGACTACAAACTCATGGCTAATGAGCCTGGCTAATTTTTCAATTTTTGTAGAGATAGGGGTCTCACTATGTTGCCCAGGCTGGTCTTGCACTCCTAGGCTCAAGTAGTCCTCCAGCCTTCCAAAGTGCTGGGATTGCAGGTGTGAGGACCACGCCTAGCCTTAAAACTTGATTGTTGTTTACATGGTGCACTTAAGAAGCCTAATCTTACCTTCTGACCTAGGGTTTGCAGTCACAAACTTAGAGTTTTTTAATGAAGACTGTGCTATTTCTTTTTTTTTTAAGGGATTTGTTTTTATCTAATTTATTTCTGCCTTTATCTTTACTTATTATTAATTATTCAAACTAAGATTGGGATCGTCATTTATTTATGAATAACTCAAATTAGTTTATTTTTATACATAGTCCTGGTGAAGATATTCACTTTATGCCTTCAGTTTGCATTTATCTTGATTAGTGTGTAAGTGCATCTCATTTCCCTATGCTTCTGTTTTCAAAGCTTATGTAACTACACTATTAAATTTTATACGTGATGTAACAGGATACAATCCCATGATATATTTCCATGATGTCAAAGCTTTGAATTATGTAAATGGGAAAATGAAGCAAATCATACCACTTATTCATTATGCATTGTCATGCAGCAGACACACAGTCAAGTGATGCTGTTCAATTTCCTTAACTGCATATTCTTAAAGTGCATATCTTCGTGGTATCGAAGCACTCAAGCAATAAGTAAAATTCTGCATCTGGTTAATAAATTCAGCAAACAGGAATTCATCAACATCTGGCATCTGCTTTATTTTACTGGCTTTATATGAATAACTGATGCACGGTGACCTTTGATAAATTTGGGGGTTGCTTGAAATTTTAGTAGGGGTTTGATATTGTTTGTGTGTTACTGTGAATTTAATATGGCAACCAACTTTCTCATGATTGTTTTACTCATGCTAGAAACTACAGCATCAACCAATCAAAAGACTGCTTAGCATTTGGTGTTATCACATATAGCCTAATTTGCACAACTTTCCAAAATATAAGCACCAGGATAGAAGACACATCAATAAAATGTAAGAATTATAAGGAAGAGGAGGAGGTTTTTAAAAGTATATTATTATTCAGCAAATAATGGAAACTGATGCTTACAAACTACTAACTTAAGAGGGTTTTTTTTTCCTTTAAAAATTAATGCAATGATAGTGCAGAACATCAAACAAAAACTGCATAGTTGATATCTTTTTCTTCATCAACGACTTTCTTATCATTATATGAATATTATAAAAATATTGGGATGGAGATGCCAAAATTACCTCTGCTAAATGCCATCTTTCATCCTAAGGCTATACAGGAACGGGCCTTGCCTACTGAACTTTGTACCTATAGGCCTACTACATTGCCTCCCACCTGAACCCTGGATTATAAATGGGATGGAGAGTTACTTTTCTACTCAGAGAGCAACCTTGATATTTCAGAAGGAAAAGTTAGCCCTGGACACTTGAGCATTTCTAAGAAAATAGGGTATTTTTTTTTTCTTTTTAAATTGTGTACCTGCTGCCCTGAATTCTCTAGACATTCTGAGCACTCTGTATATTCTTACTCATAACTTAGTAATAAATTATGTTTATAATTTGGAGACTGGTATTGTATAATTTAGTTCACTGAAATAATTTGATCGAGTGATTTCATAGCCAGACAGAGTCAATGGATTCATAGAAATGAGAATCCTGGATTAATCACCATCAAACATTTTCAACATAAAGTGACTTTTTTTCCTTAGAATGGGATTTTTACTACATTCAAATTTTACTAGTGCTGTAAGCCTGAAAATTTTGAGTCAGGTAATGAATTTGAGAATGGATAGCTAATCTTTAAAAATATAGTAACAAATGTTTCGGGGAATTGTGGCTATTTTTCCCTTTTGGAATGATAACCAACATTTTTGGAAATGAAAACGTTGATAAATTTGTGTGGACTTAAATATGGAGTCCACATAAGATTGAGGTCATAGGACAGAAAGAGTATTTGCTTCACATTTACATTGCTGAGGTATTATGAAGAGGTTAGAAAGGTGATTTTTATTTAGCTTGCAGAACAAATATTTTAAAATCACAGAGTAATATACACTATGAAATGCCTACATATATTTATTATCCATATGAATAAAACAGTAGAAGCTGAAATATAAAATAACATGCCAGTGCTGCCGAAGAGATTTAAGCCAAATATCTACTACTCTGGAACATCAGATATGTATATTGATATCTATCTATATTATTATTATATATTACATAATTTATATATTATTTTATATATCAGTATAATATATATTGTTTTATACAGATTATATTATTATATATTATTTTTCACTAATGTTATTTATATATATTATACATTATTTATGTCCAATGTCTACATAATTGTGCATAATACATCCTGTCTCTAGTCAGTTGTCGTGACAAGGGTTTTAATCATTTATGCTTACTTTATGATTCTGTTGTACAATTTTTATTGGACATTATTTCTGTTTTTATTAACAGGGCATATCAAACACCTCCATACACACTTGATTACAGATTTTTTTGTCCCAAATATTTTTAGCAATTTTATTTCTTTAATATGAAAATAGTTTGGGAACAAGCTTCTATCATCTACTATTTCTTCAGTTATTTTTATTTTTATTTTTTATTATACTTTAAGTTCTAGGTTACGTGTGCACAACATGCAGGTTTGTTACATATGTTTACATGTGCCATGTTGGTGTGCTGCACCCATTAACTCGTCAATTACATTAGGTATATCTCCTAATGCTATCCCTCCCCCCTCCCCCCACTCCACAATAGGCCCGTGATGATCCTCTTCCTGTGTCCAAGTGGTCTCATTGTTCAATTCCCACCTATGAGTGAGAACATGCGGTGTTTGGTTTTTTGTCCTTGTGATAGTTTGCTGAGAATGATGATTTCCAGCTTCATCCATGTCCCTACAAAGGACATGGACTCATCCTTTTTTATGGCTGCATAGTATTCCATGGTATATAACCACATTTTCTTAATCCAGTCTATCATTGATGGATATTTGGGTTGGAGACAAATGGCTAACTAGAATAACCAGTGTAGAGAAGTCCTTAAATGACCTGATGGAGCTGAAAACCATGGCACGAGAACTACGTGACAAATGCACAAGGTTCAGTAACCGATTTGATCAACTGGAAGAAAGGGTATCAGTGATTGAAGATCAAATGAATGAAATGAAGTGAGAAGAGAAGTTTAGATAAAAAAGAGTAAAAAGAAATGAACAAAGCCTCCAAGAAATATGGGACTATGTGAAAAGACCAAATCTACGTCTGATTGGTGTACCTGAAAGTGACGGGGAGAATGGAACCAAGTTGGAAAACACTCTGCAGGATATTACCCAGGAGAACTTCCCCAACCTAGCAAGGCAGGCCAACGTTCAAATTCAGGAAATACAGAGAACACCACAATGATACTCCTTGAGAAGAGCGACTCCAAGACACATAATTGTCAGATTCTTCAGTTATTTGAATGTAGATGGCCTACCACAGGACACAAGAAGTTGAGAATATGCTAGGAGAATTGCCAGCACTGCTCAATATGGGTGTTTGCCCAGATCTATCTTTTGACTCTCTCATTTGATCTGTTCTTGTGCTTCTCACTTCCCTGGGTGGCCAGTCCCTTGCTGAGTGTTTCTGGCCTTCAGTATCTGCTTCTTCTGATTCTTTTGATGCAGCACCCACTTGGGCTCTCTTCTGTAGTTCGCTAAACTCAGTTGCTTATCATTGTAATATTTCCATAATATCTGAATTACTGTCTCAACTTAGGAGACATCCACTTGTCTTCTGCAGCACCTGACTGAGTTCTTGCCATATAAATTTTTGCTGAATAAATTCAATGTTTGGCTTTTCATGTCATCATAAACAAGACTTACACCAACAATCATGGGGAAATTTGAATAAAATTAAGATCAGCTCTGACTTTTGCAATTTTACAACTTACAAGTTAGTGTTAACAAAATGTATAAAGATGGTGATATGCCATTTTGAAACATGTTGAGCATTTTCTTCTTTAGAACAGCCTTCAAGACAGTTATGAAACACATTTAAACTTAAGAAAGCTGAGAATCAGAATGATTATTAATACTTATTTGAGGGTAGATGAAAAAGAAAAGGGAACGTTTATACAGTTTTAGTGAGAATGCAAATTAGTTCAACCCTAAGGAAAACAATATGAAAATATCTCAAAGAACTAAAAATAGAACTACAGTTTGACCCAGCAACCCCACTACTGGTATCTGGGTGGGAATATATAAGAGGAAAAGAAACATCCTATCAAAAAGACACCTGCGCTCATGTTTATCGCAGCACGATTTTTAATAGCAAAGTCATGGAATCAGCCTAGGTTCCCATCAGCAGCGGATTGGATAAAGAAAATGTGGTACATACACAGCATGGAATACTATGCATCCATAAAAGAATGAAATGATGTCCTTTGCAGCAACATGGATGCTGCTGGAGGCCCTTTTCCTAAGTGAATTAACACAGAAACAAAAAGTCAAATACTTCTCATTCTCACTTATACGTGGGAGCTAAACAGTGGGCACACATGCACATAAAGAGAGAAACAGTAGACACTGGGGCCTCCAAAATGGGGGGAAAGAGGGAGGAGAACAAGGGTTGAAAACTACCTATTGGGTACTGCGTTCACTATTTGGGTGACAGATTCAATAGAAGCCAAATTGCAGCCTGACGCAATATACCCTTGTAACCTACCTGCACATGTGGCCCCTGAATTTAAAAAAACCAAACAAAAAATTAACAAGCAAACAAAAAGAAAGCAGAGGAACTAGGGTTTGAATTAATATTTTTGATACACATATCACTATCTTCCTCTTAAATTATGTGCTTAAATACATGAAGAAGGAGGAGAAGAAAAAAACAATTAGGAGACTTACTTTAATAATGTATCATTTATAACTTTTCTTCCTAAATCTGGTTACATGTCAAGAAACCGTATAATGCGAATCCCTCTAGTTCACTCTTCCTTTCCTTTATGTACATCTCGGTTGCAATTCAAATTTTCTTTTTTCTAATGAACAGAATGATCAGTAGCAGTTGCACCAAACATTTCAATTTGCAATATACATTTAATGGTTTTTCAAGTGAAGGTTACATTTTATCTTTTTTAAAAATTATCCATAGAATAATGTGTTTTAGGATGAATGAAACCACAGTGTACTCAGTTTAAAATTAAGATCCGGTGGTCTGAGACATCACATAGAAAGCATAAATCAGTAGCTGTCTGACAGTTTCCCAATTGCTATGACACTAAAGATAAACCATACCAGATAAATCAACCCCCTAAGTGGACTCTCTGGCCTGGATTTTTCAGGTTTTAATGTGCCTATGGAATGTTCCAAGATAATTTTCATCAATGTTGATTGTCCAGCTCACAGAGCCCTGGGCACTAAAGTGATTGACATAAACCAAGTCATTATTCCAACAATTAAATCAGCAGGAATTAGCACAAACATTTTTTTTTTCCTGTTCCGTACACTAAAAATGTTTCCATGCTGCAATGTTAGGATTTAAATGTAACAAACATAATCTTCCCTGTGTTGTATAACTTTCCAATCTACTATAAAGTGATTTTGAAGAAAGACAGACTATCAAAATGGAGCATCTGGTTTAAAAATAAATAGCTGACTCTTCCATGTGGCAGCAAACAATACATAAGAGATATTGGACAATTAACAATTAATTACATTGATAAAAATAATTGATGAATTAAGAATGTAAATCTAAATATCCTGTGTATTCCTCTTTTTGGTTTAACTTTCAAGTCCAGAAAGCTCTTAATGTGGTTAATTAATCAATGATAACTTTACACCACAAACCTTTGCTGAGTACTTGCTATTCATTCGTTGAACATTATTTATTTTAATAAAAATGTATTAATTGAGGTTTTACTATATATGCCACTGTTTACGGTGCAATGAAAAAAAATAACCCTAACTTGGGACAAATGTGATTTTTGTCTTTGCTTAGGGCATTTTTGGAATATTTACTTTTGAAAATGTCTCCATGACCTGTGGCAGTGTTTTCTTCTGAATAGTCTAAATAACGATTGCAAATCTAAAATAAGTAAAGTTATTTGGAGCCATATCTGGAAAATAATGTGAGTATTCCAATTATTAGGGAAGGCTAGCTTTGATCAACATGTCTATATAACTATAAAATAATGAGATTTTTCTTTTCTTTGTGCCCTGAAAGCAATTTCAAACCTATAGTTTTGGCATGTTCATAGCCCTTCTCCACAGCCTCTGGGGACAAAACTCCCAAATTACTAAACAGAGAAATCCTAGGGCTCATGTACATTTTCTACCACTCAATTAAGTAGGCTTGAGGCTGATTTCTTTCAGGGCCAGGCCTACTATCATCAAGCTATAAACAAATGGTTAGTGCTGCAAACCAGTGTGGAAACTGCCAATCATCACTTAATTTAGATGTGGTGTTTCCCAAAGCTCTTATATCTGATTTGTTTTATAAGGTGATCTACCAAATGCCTTTACACTCTTGAAAGTTTGAGTTCAGCTAGGTGCTGAGGCACACTGGCCTAAAGCAGACATTCCATAATCTCTCCTGGGTTTCCTGGACGTTGCAGGCTACTAAAATTACAAAGCAAAACCTCCTATTAGCCTGGCATTTAGACTTGCAAGTGTCAACTTACTACTTACCTTGTTTTATTTTATTTCTTCAACAATCTCAAAACCTTCCTGTCTCGATTTCAAGCTTTGGTTTGTTCCCACCATTTGCTTGGGTCTAGCATCTTATTCTTTGATGTTATTTTTTCTTTTCTTCATCTTTTAAGTTCAGGGGTTCATGTGCAGGATGTGTAGGTTTGTTACATAGGTAAACGTGCGCCATGGTGGTTTGCTGCACAGATTATCCTATCACGTAGGTATTAAACCCAGCATCCATTAGCTATTTTTCCTGATGCTCTCCCTACCCTCGTAAGCTCCTCCTGCAACATGCCCCAGTGTGTGGTGTTCCCTCCCATGTGCCCACGTGTTCTCATCATTCAGCTCCCACTTATGAGTAAGAACATGCAGTGTTTGTTTTTCTGCCCCTGCATTAGCTTGCTCGGGATAATAGCTTCCAGCTCCATCCATGTCCTCACAAAGGACAGGATCTCGCTCCTTTTTATGACTACATAGTTTCCCATGGTGTATATGTACCACATTCTCTTTATCCAGTCTATCACTGATGGGCATTTAGGTTGATTCCATGTCTTTGATATTGTGAATAGTGCTGCAATGAATATATGTGTGCATGTATCTTTATAATAGAATGATTTATATTCCTTTGGGTATATACCCAGTAATAGGATTGCCGGGTCAAATGCTATTTCTGCCTCTAGGTATCTGAGGAATCACCATACTCTCTTCCAGAATGTTTAAACTAATTTACACTCCCACAAACAGTGTAAACGGTTCCTTTTTCTCCACACGAGTTGTTTTTTGACTTCTTAGTAATAGCCATTCTGATTGGCATGAGATGGTATCTCATTGTGGTTTTGATTTTGCATTTCTCTAATGATCAGTGATATTGAGCTTTTATTTCATATGTTTGTCAGCTGCACATATGTCTTCTTTTGAGAAGGGTCTGTTCATGCCCTTTGCCCACTTTTTAATGGGGTTGTTTTGTTTTTTTCTTGTAAATTTAAGTTCCTTGTAGACTCCAGATATTAGACTTTTGTTAGATGGATAGATTGCAAAAGTTTTCTCCCTTTCTGTAGGTTGTCTGTTAACTCTGATGATAGCTTCTTTTGCTGTGAAGAAGCTCTTAGTTTAATTAGATCCCATTCGTCAATCTTTGCTTTTGTTGCAACTGCTTTTGGCGTCTTTGTCATGAAATCTTTGCCTATGTTTATGTCCTCAATGGTATTGCTAGATTATCTTCTAGGATTTTTATAGTTTTGGGTTTTACATTTAAATATTTAATCCATCTTGAGTTAATTTTTGCATATGATGTAAGGAAAAGGTCAAGTTTCAATTTTCTGCATATGGCTAGCCAGTTCTCCTAGCAACATTTATTAAATAGGGAGTCCTTTCCGTATTGTTTATTTTTGTAAGATTTGTCAAAAGTCAGATGGTTGTAGGTGTGTGACCTTATTCCTGGGTTCTCTGTTCTATTCCATTGGTCTGTGTGTCTCTTCTTGTACTAGTATCCTGCTGTTTTGGTTACTGTTGCCTTGTAGTATAGTTTGAAATCGGGTATTGTGATGCTTCCACCTTTGTGCTTTTTGCTTAGGATTGTCTTGGCTATCTGGACTCTTTTTTGGTTCCATATGCATTTTACAAAAGTTTTTCTAATGCTGTGAGGAATATCAATGGTAGTTTAATCGGAATAGCATTGAATCTATAAATGACTTGGGGCAGTATGGCCATTTTCATGATATTGATTCTTCCTGTCCTTGAGCGTGGATTGTTTTTCCATTTGCTTGTGTCCTCTCTGAATTTCTTATCAGTGGTTTGTATTTCTCCTTGAAGAGGTCTTTCACTGCCCTTGTTAGCTGTAATAGCATCTTATTCTTTCAAGAGGACAGTTTGTTCAGTTTGTTAAATTATTATCACCATCACAACCATTAAACCTTTCTTCAGCAACTGAAGAATGTGCCACAATATCTCTCAGTTTGCAAAACATATTCCGTTCATCCTCTGTTTTCTGCATCTGTAGCTTATAAAGATATATAAATATATTTTAAGCCAAATTTGTAATTATATATGATGGGAATTGAAAACATGGGTGATTTTTAAATAATCACTAAGGAATAAAATATGCTAAAAATAGGTTGTGAAGAATTGATATGATTTTCTAAGGATGACTTTAATGGAGAAAAGCAGTAATCCTACAATAGTTACTTAATATATAACTATTTTTATGATTATTCTGTTCAGAACATGAATTTATGTTATTATTTGGGGCCTTTTCTAATCAAGTGAAGAAAGGTTTTTTTTAGTTTCAAACTGTTTTTAAAATTTTGAACATTCATAAATTACATGAACACTAACAGATATAAATTTGTTTTTGGATAAATTCTGGATTCATCTATATTTTATTGATTTGTGAAACATCTCAAATTTAACATAGAAATGTTAAAAAGAAATTATATTAAAAGGTTTGTTGGAAAATATTCTATATTTATTAACATTAACATAGAAATGTTAATGTTAATAAATATGGATTATTTTCCAACAAACCTTTTAATATAATTCCCTCCTTCAATGAACTAATTTTTATGGTGGTTTACATTTCTTTTTCAATGTTGGTTTACATTTGACATTAGGATGTTTATTAGTTAATACAACAAAATGGGTGGTCTTTTCATTAATATTATCAGTCAGGTTTGTAAATAGTGCATGTTTTGTATAACCACTTAAAATTTATCTACTGATACAGTATATATTTTGTTTAAGAATACTTCAAATAAAAACAGTAGTTATCATTTGTTGAAGTGGAAGGATCATTATTTAAAAATCCATCCTTAAATGTAAAATGATTTATGCTTCACTGTGTAGTGCATTGATAAATATTTAGTCTATAGTTTTTTCTATTGCTATGTGTTTAGCTAACAATTGTTTTTAATTTGGTGAACAGTACCTTATTAGGAATATTTCGAAAAATTTTGAAGCAATCATGAAATATTTAACAATTTTACAAACAAAGAAATATTTTTAAATCACCAGAAATATTTTCATTCAAATGAATATTTACAACCAAGATAGAGTCTTTTATTCCTTAAATGTGTATAAATTTAAACTTTAAAGTACTTAATTGACTTAGTGCCTCAGAGAAACTATCTTAATAGTTATGAAGTGTTATGTGTACTAAGCATTATGCTAAATTCTATAAACACATCATCTTTTTAAATCATCACAAGAAATTAAAAGGAGGGTACATCTATTATATTTTTTTTTACAGTAGAACTAATTGACACACAGTGAGAGGAAATAATGTGTTCAAGTCCCACAGGTGATAAGTGGTACAGCTGAGTAGAATTCTGGGTCTAAAAGCTAGTCCCTTAACTATTATAATGTAGATGCATAGGCAGACCAGTAGTTATATAAAGTTATATAAATCAAGAGAAAACACTACAAAATTTAGGTATAGGATATTTATGTAAAATATGGGCATTTCATTAGGAAAGCTTGCTAGAAACATGGGGGAACTTTAAGAAACAGTGAAATTCAAAGCTATCATTGTCCAAAAGCATGTGGTCTTGTGTTTTTGCATTAGTGATTTAGGTGCTACTCACTTCCAGTATTTTTCTCCTAATTGAGAAATACCCTTTAGGCCTAGATTCTGTGGACGAGGTGGGGCTTCAAGGTGGAGATAGTCTCTTTTTTCTAGCAGGTAATGATGTAAATCCACTTTTGAATGAACAGGTGCACCTATTTCAATTAAGGCGAATTAGTTTCCAAAGGCTTTGAGTTTTAGATATTATAGAAGGCTATTTAAATGTGCCAATTTACGTAAAATACATTCTGAAAGATTATGGGAAACAGTTTTGTATAATTCACGGAAACAATTTCACAGTCCTCTCAAATGATGATTTTGAAAATGACCTAAATGGCAGGCACCTCTTTGAAGCAGCTGGCATGATGTTATGTGGTCCCATGGCTCCTTACATTTTCAGGTCAATATGAAATTCTCCAGAGTCCAACTTGAACCTTGCAGTATTCTGTTCAAAACTGCCCCTGTTCAGAAGCCTGCATATGTAACCTCTTACCTTTTATGTTTCACAATTTCCATTGAACTCTTCCTATACACCAGAATGGGCAAAAATAGGAATTTAATTTCTAGGAAGAGTTCCTCTAAGAGCCTCTGTCCAAAACATCCAGTGCTGAAACAAGAAAAGGTGATCCTGGCATATATTCACTAGTAATTTTTTTTCTTTTTTGTCTTCTTGTCTTTCCTGTTTTGTGTGTGAAGAGGGAAACTCATCAGTTCAAAGACTGATGAGTCAGAATGCTGTCATTTTGTATCCAAATAGTGGAAATTTAAATTGTTAAAATAAAAATACACAATCACTAACATTACCCTGATGAAATAATGATAAGCAAAGTAGTCTTAAATTAACGGGCTATAAGTGCTGGATAAAGAACAATATTTTTAAAATATCTAAAGTCATATAATGAACAGAAGACAAATTTCCATGTATACCTGAAAGACTGGTTTTCAGAAGTTATAATAGAACGTGGGGATTTAAAGATTGTATTTGGATCATTTATTTTACAGTTAGAAAGTGATGTAGGAAGGAGTTCCCAGAGGAGATGAAACAGATTGAAAACAGCAAAATTCCATGACAGAGGCGGCTTGAAATAGAACCTTTTTTTTCAAAGCAATAACTGGCCTCTTCGTCATCTATAGATAGTGTTTTTGGCACAATCAGAAACATTTACTTTGCCAGTCATTGAAAGTAAAAAGAAAAGAAAAATTGGCTGAATGCTTTTAAATTACATTTATTAAATTTCTGCTTTCATACAAAGGCGTAAAATTATTGTGTTTAATTTTTTTGAAAACATTATTATAAAGCTACATGCTTAGAAGTTGGTTGATTGTTTTCCCACAGACGTTTTATACCTGAAACCCTAAATTTTGGATATGAATATATAACAAATGCACATGTTCATTCTAAACATTTTCTTTTCAAATAGTTTTACTTTCCTTTAGGTTTCCTAAAGAAATGTAAATTCCTTCTGCCACTTAGCTTTTGCTATTTTTAGCAGTTTCTTAAAGTCTACAAATTCCTTTCACTCAATTTTTGCACTTAGTTCATAATGACTTCACATTTGACATTGATTGTCCACAAAAGGAGCTATTTTTAGTTTCTAAAGGTGAACGTTATTTGTTTTAGAAATTCTCGCATATATTTCTTAGCCTAAAGATAGGTTTTCTAACATGTGGTAGTGTAGTCTGTTTACTGAGCACTTGTAGTGGAACAAATTCAGTGCTAAATTCTTGGTTTTTAATAACTAATTTATTTCTTACAGTAACTGCTAAATATGCTTTGAATTATAAACTATTTGCCAAAATTACAGATAATAATATAACCAAACACCATAAACACCATGTGGATTTCACCTAAACTGGAAGTAATTTGGTGACTTCCTTATTTAATCTTTTATTTATTGTACTTGGCCATACTTATTGTATGTTTATGTATAAAAACATAAAACAATAGAACGTTTTACACAAATATTACACTCACTGTCTTATAAATGGAGAAACTGAGACCCAGATAATTTTAGTAACTTATTCAAAGTTACCTAGCTGGTAACTAGAAGCAAAACCCAAATAAGACCACAGATTACTACTTTTCTCAAGTTCTTCAACATAATTCAATATTGCTATCAACTCAGAGGTCTCGGAAGATAAGATCTTACCGTCCGAAAACAGCAAAAAGTAAATTTCATAAAATCCTGTGTGTACCAAACAATTTATTACTAGAAATATATATCTTTCTAGAAATAAATAAATAAAGCAAAATTATCTTTTTAAAGTTCTTTAGATTGTTGAGAAATCAAGAGCATTAAGGTTGTGTCTCCCCTTTAAATTTACCTTTTAGTTTCTTTGGATTTAAGTTTTTAGATGAAATTTTAAATTCTATTTAGCTCTCAGTTTATGTGTATTTAAAATTTAGATTTAGGATCTTTTTTTTTTATAAGGGTGAAATTACACGTGGAGAAATTTTCTGTTTATAGTGAGTTTTGACAAATAGAGTTGTATAACCACCATCCCCACAGTCAAGATACATCACTTCTCCCCTTCCCAAATATATCCCCTGGTGACACTCTGTGGTCATACTCATTCTCCACCTCTAGCCTTTAATGATGGCTGCTGTTAATCCCCCTATAGATTTGCCTATTCCAGAATGTTGTATAAAGGAATCACACATCATGTAGCATTTTGAATCTGGCTTGCTTTATTTGTTATAATGCATTTGAGATTCGTTCATATTGTGGCAGATATCAGTAGTAGTCTTCTTTTCATTGTTGGATAGTATTCCATGACATGAATGTACCATTATATTTTATCCATTTGCCCAGTTAGAGAACATTTGGGTGTTTTCAGTTTTCATTATTATGAATAAAGCCTCTATAACCATATTGCATACAAATGTTTATGTGAACATAAGTTTTCGTTTCACCTGGACAGATACTATACAGGACTGGAATTTTAGTAAGTATATGTTTAACTTCGTAAGAAACTGCCCAACTGTTTTTGCAAAGTGGCAGTACAGATTTACATTTTCAGCAGCAAAATATGTGAGAGTTCCAGTTGCTGCACGTCCTTTTGAGCACTTAGTGTTGTATTTTTAATTTTATCCACTCTGATGGGTGTGGAGTGGTGTCTTACTAAGGTTTTAATAATTTAATGGATTACATTACTTCTTATTTTTTTGTTTGTTTGTAAACTGTTTATTTTCTTTGGTGAGTTTGATCAAATCATTTGTCTACATTTGTGTTTTTGATTATATTTCAGATACAAGTCTTTACCAGTTATGTGCTTGGTAAATGTTTTCTCACTGTTTGTCATTTGTGTGTTTTTTGGAAAGCAGAATATTTCAATTTTCTGGAAATATAATTTGTCATTTAAAATTTGTAATGTAAATTGCTATTGGTATTAAGTATGTAAATTACATGGTAAGCAATGTAAATTGCTATTGATATTAAGTGTAAGAAAACTTTGCTTCACCTGTAATCACAAATATTTTCTTCTAGAAAAAAAAAGGTCTCTGAAGACTTTTTTTTTTCAATGAATATGTTTTGTTTCTTCTCTCCATATTTATTGTCCAACTACCTACGCAATGTTTACATTATTTAGTCAGGCCTTTACATCCACTTTCACAGATTCTACTGATGGATAAATTGGGTTTGAAATCCTCTTTTCTCCAAAACTGACAAGTCATGCATCTTCTCATTGATATTATCTGGCTCCCCTGAAAACCTCTAGTTTGGTCCATTTTTAGTGATATCTTTCTGCTCTGGTTCCTCAAACCAATCTATATCTAAGGGACCCCCAGATTAAAGTTCACTTTCATTCTTTTAACAAATTAGGTGCTAATTGCTATTGGTATCAAATGCAAGAAAACTTTAGGTGCAAATTTGTTAAAAGAATGAACTTGAGCTTTAGTCTGGGGGTCTCTTAGATATAGACGGGTTTGAGGAACCAGAGTAGAAAGATATCACTATAAATGCATCAAACCTCTAGTTCGTTCCATTTTTTTTTTTTAACTTGGTAGAAAAAGTCCCATTCTCTTGGAGAATTCATCAAATACTGAACCCACCCCTCTTTATTTTGTCTGCCTGTTTTCTGCCTTACATTGTGCTGGATGAAATCACTCCTCTTGCCCCAATCCCCAGTGATCTTTTCAGTTGGTATTTCACAGAGTATGCAGAAGAATTTGACCCTTTTAAACCATTCCCTCCTTTCAGAAACACTCTCTTAGTTTAGATGTCATGACACCCCATCCTCAGTCTCTCTCTTCTTGTCATTTCACTGGTTCACCCCTGGGATCTGAATGTCAGATTCTGTAGTTCCCCAGAGGTGGTTGTCTCTTGCCCTTTTACTGTGTAACCACGTCCACAGGACTGTCAATCACACTCATGGTTACATTTTCCAATTAGATACATAAATAGCTGTGACATGTGTATTTACAGGGTAGGGTGCTCCGGATAAGTACAATCATGTATCCTGCTGTCAACTTAGATTTGTCACATTGATGGCTTAAATGCTCCCCAACTTGAAGGGTCAACATGAGTCGTTATTTTCCCACAGCCCAAACTGGTCCTCCCATAGCATCCTCTATTCACCCTGTGCTTCTCATGACAGAAACTTTGGATTCACCTGGACATTCTCCTCTCCCTCGCTGTGCACATATAAACAAATAGTCTATATTTTGCTACCAAATATGACTCTCAAATTTGTTTATCAGTCTCTTTGTCCAAATACAGAATTATTTCTTGTACACACAGAGGATTCAGCAAGTACTTGTTGGATGATGGTGACTATAATTGCCCCGTGTTAAAAGACTGTTTAATCAAGAGCTATGATATGAATGTGAAATATTGCTTAAGCGGATGATGAAAACTTCCAGCTGAAGTTAATATGTAAATGTGCCCTTGAACAATGGGTACTATTTTGATGGATGCGATAAAGGAAGAACTAGTTTAATGAGAGACAGAGATTACAGAAAGAGTGCGTTACACATGTGGACAATGAAAATTATTTGACTAGCACAGATTCATATTGGGGAGTGGAGGAGAAAAGTTGTTTTAAAAAGTAGAATCTGTGGTTGCTCACACCTCTTGTCCTAAGAATTTGGGAGACAAGGCAGGAGGATCAATTGAGGTCTGGAGTTTGAGACCAGTCTGGGCAACAGAGTGAGATCCCATTTCTACAAAAAATGTTAAAAATTAATTAGGCATGGTGACACATGCCTGTAATCCCAGCTGCTTGGTAGGTTGAGGTGGGAGGATTGCTTGAGCCCAGGAGCTCCAGACTACAGTGAGCTCTGATTGCACCTGCTCTCCAACCTGGGAGAGAGGAAAAAAAAAAAAAAAGTAGAATCTGAATTATGGAGACAATTAGAACATTTCCACTCTAGTGTAATTATATGCTCTAAAATATTCAGTTATGTATTTTCATTTTGCTGAAATCAATTTTTAAAAATCAAATGGTATGTGAAAATAGTTAAAAGTAAAACAGCTTCACTGGGCTACTAATGAAAAGCTGTCCTCTGCCTATTCTTTAGTTGTGTTCTCCAAAGACAGTGTCTTTCAGGTTTCTTTATGGTTGCTATTGGTAATTATGTCCATATTCCCAAATATTATACTTTTGGTACTCTTTGATGATTTTTCACATTGAGATTTTATGTATGGCTTATTACTATAGAAGACAAAGATCTGGGCTCTTATTCCTGCTTTTACTCTTCCCCCAAACCCCCATTCATTCTCTTCTTCCTCCCCAATCCCAGTCTCATCTGTTCATCATCTTAAAGGAGTTATGCTTTATCTAAGTTTGGGGGTAAATATAAGTTTGTTGTTTATTTTATTGCAGCAGTATATTATTTATTATTACTTTTTTTTTACACATGATTTTACAGTTATTTTAATGAATAATTATTTTGATTGTCTCTACCATCAATTATCTTTACAAAAGTTTCTAAAGTAGTTGTAAAACTCCACTGAAAATTGGCAACAAATATAATAGTCTAAAATTCCATTTTTTTTCTCTGTTCTTTCCTGGCAGCCTCTATTTTTCTGCCACAAGTGACTAGTTAGTTTCAAGGCTTATGTACAGCGCCTTTCTCTCCAGTGCTAGAGAACCATTTCCTAGTCTATATGCTTTCTCTTTCTTAGCATTTTTCTTCATTTTATGAAAGTATGCCATATATCATGGTATAATTTACATACCATAGAATTTACTCACTGTAAGTGGATAATGATTTATAGATGTGCAACAATTCCTGCAATTCAATTTTCCAATGTCTTTACGATCACAAAATGTTCCCTTGTGCCTGTGCAGTCAGTCTTTGCTTCCACCCCCCAGCCCCAGGCAACTAACTTCCAGTTGGCTTTCACTTTCTATAGTTTTGCATTTTCCAGAAATGCCTTATAAATGAGATTCTACAAGACGTAGTCTTTTGTGTCTGGCTTCTTTCACCACATAATGTTTTTGAGGCTCATTCGTGTGGAAGTATGTATCCACGGTTTGATTTGCTGAGTAATATTTTATTGCATTCCTATAACCCATTTTATGTATCTATATAGCCAATTGATTGATTTTGGAATTTTCCAGTTTGATGCTGTTATGTGTAATATGACTATGAATAGTCATATGCAAGTCTTCCTGGGGACATATATTTATTTCACTTGGGTAGACAACTAGCAGTGAAATTACAGGCCATATTTTGTGTATTATGATTTTTCAAGAAACTGTCAAACTAGCTTATGAAATAGCATATATTTTATATTCTCATTAACAATATATCCAAGAGTTCCAAATACTCCACATCCTCACCTATATTTTATGTTGTAATTCTTTTGGATTACAGCTATTCTAATGGGTAAAGATAGTGATCATTCATTGTAGTTTAATTTACAAAATTCACCCTAATAACTAATACGTTGAGCATCTTTTCATGTGTCTGTTAGCCATTTAAATACAATTTTTGGTGTAATGTCTATTAAAATATTTTGCCCTTTCTTTTTTGCTTGGGTTGTTTGTCATCTAGTTTATTGGGAAGTGTTATTCCTTTACTCTAGATAGAAGGCCTTTATCAGATATATGACTTGCAAAACTTTCATCTACATTTTGGGATTGTCTTTTAATTTTCTTAATGGTGTCCTTTGTAGAGTAAAAATTTTCAGCTTTGATGTCATGTCTAAGAAATTCACAAGAACAAAACTTCATTTGTTCTAACAGCTTCATAGTTTTAATGCTTACATTTAGGTATATGATATTTTATGTTAGTTTGAGTATGGTGAGAAATGAGGGTTGTAAGTATTGTAAGTTTTTTTATTGTTTTGTTTTTGTCTTTGCATATGATTAACCAATTATTCTAACATAGGCTATCCTTTCCCCATTACTTTGCTTTAGTATCTTTATCAAAAATCTTTTCACTATAAATGTAAGTTGGTTTTGTGTTTTTAATTTTGGTGGGTGTTTCTGGATTCTCTCTTCTGATCTATCAGTCTATCTCTAAGTCAATAGCACACTGATATGGTTCCGCTGTATGTACAAATCTCATGTTAAAATATGATCCCCAGTGTTAAAGGTGGGGCCTGGTGGGAGGCATTGGATCACGGGGCTGGATCCCTCATGAATGACTTAGCTCCATCTACTTGGTCACAAGTAAGTTCTTGTTCCATTAGTTCACACAAGATACGTTTGTGTAAGAGTCTGGGACGTCCCTTTCTCTCTCTTGCTCCCTCTCTCATCATGTGAGATACTGGCTGCCTCTACACCTCCCACCATGAGTAAAAGCTTCAGGAAGCCTCACCAGAAACCAAACAAATGCAGGTGCCATATTAAACTGTGAGTCAAATAAATCTCTTTCTTTATAAACTATTTAGCTGGGTTCTGCATAAATTACCACAGTTCTGCATGGCACCAGCATTTGGTATTCATTTACAGCAATACAAAAAAGACTAACACACACACACTGTCTTCATTCCTGTAGCTTTAGAGAAAGTTTGAGACCTGATGGGATTTTGATAGGGATTGCATTTATTTATAGATCAACCTTAGGAGAAGTGTCAACTTAAAATTGACTGTTTGAATCTGTGAACATAATGGGTCTTTGTTTATTTAGATCTTTAGTATCTCTTAGCAAAGTTTTATAATTTTCACTGTACAGGTCTTAGGCTTCTTTAAATTTATTCCCAAGTCATTTATTCTTTTGGGCTGTGAATGAAATTGTTTCCTTGATTTCATTTTGTGATTTTTCATTGCTAGTATATAAAATTCAGTTGATTTTTGTGTGTTGGTCTTGTATCCTGTGACCTTGCTAAACTTATTTATTAGTTCTATGAAAAAGATTCTGTAAATTCCTTAAGATTTTATACATTCAGAATCATATAGTCCATGAATAAATAAAAGTAGTTTTACTACTTTGTTGCTGTTTTGAAACAGGGTCTCACTCTGTTGCCCAGGCTGGAGTGCAGTGGTGTGATCACTGGTCATTGCAAATCCAACCTCCCCAGGCCCGAGTGATCCTAACACCCTAGCCTCCCAAGTAGCTGGAACTACAAGTGCACTACCACACTCAGCTACTTTCTGTATTTTTTTGTAGAGATGGAGT
Organism: Trachypithecus francoisi; assembly: GCF_009764315.1. Lineage (NCBI taxonomy): Eukaryota > Metazoa > Chordata > Mammalia > Primates > Cercopithecidae > Trachypithecus > Trachypithecus francoisi. Next base: position 170,362,965 of record NW_022681454.1, on the reverse strand, counting down.
CTTACTATCCTGCCCAAGTTTGTCTTGAATTCCTGGACTCAAGTGATCTATCTGCCTAAGCCTCCCAAAGTGCTGGGATTACAAGTGTGAGCCACTGTGCCCTGCTAGTTTTACCACTTTTTTTCCAATCTGGATACTGTTGGTCAATAAATGAATTAATTTGCATTATTATAAAAGCTATAGCCTCCATATTTGATTAAAGTAGTACAAGCAGATTTCCTTGCCTTGTTCCATCTAACAGGGGGATAGCAGTCAACCTTCCCTCAAGTAGGATACTAGCTGTGGGTTTTTCATAGATGTCCTTTATTAGGTTGAGAAGATTCCATTCTATTTCTAGCTTACTGAGAGTGTTTAATCAGAATTGAGTGTTGGATTTTGTTAAATACTTTTTTGTACTTTTATGTAGATTATTATATTATTTTTTTCTTTGTTGATATGGTTTCTTATATAAACTGATTTTCAGACATTAGATTAGCCTTGTATTTCTGGGATAAATCCCACTTTTTCATGGATTATAATCTTTTTCTGTATCGCTGGATTCATTTTGTTGTTTTGCTGAGAAATGTTTTGCCTCTGTGTTTCTAAGAAACATAAGCCTTTAAGAAATTTTTTGTCTCCATGTGTTTCTTGGACTTTGGTATCAAGGTAGTAATGATCTCATAGAATAAGATGGGACTTTTTTTTTCCCTAATATATTTTTGGAAAGTGTTTGTGTAGAATTGGTAGTATTTTTTTTTTTTTTTTAGTTATTTTCTAGAATTCACCTATCAATCCATCTGGGCCTGGGCTTTTCTTTTTAGGATTTTACTTACTAATTCGGTTTATATGTTAGGTCTACTTGGATATAAGGTGAGTGGGTGGAAGATTTCTCTGACTCCCTCAGAGGAAAATCTCTGTAAACAACATATAGCTTTCTCCTCTGGTCACAAAGACTCTCCAGAGAAAAAGCTTTCTATTGCTTTGGGGAGTGTGGTGGTGAGTGGGTGGGGTTGGTGGTTAGGGAGTATATGTCTGGTTGTCAGCTATCATTGAGCCTGGGCAGACGAGGGGCATGGAGATTTGCTATTCTTTCTGTAGGCTTTCTCTTAATATTCTTTCTCTCTCTCTGTCTCTTACCCTCCCCTCATCCTTCCCTCCTTCCTTCCCTCCCTCCCTCTCTTTCTCTTTCTTTCAGTTTATCTTGTTCCTATTAATTGCTGTACCTAGGGTTCCTAAGTTTGAAACCCCTGTTTCAGTTTCTCCATGAAATGAGCCTTTAGAATTAAGCTAAGATTTAGAAGATGCAGTTGCTTGACTGGGCAGGGATGTAGATAGGGGATCTGAAGGACAAATTGGTCTTTAAGTAAAACTTCAGTCAATATCTCCATTTTTTATCTGTCTCTTCATTTTGTGTAGTGCCTGCTGAATAAATATGTCTGTAGATCTGGGGCTTAAGATTAGTTGCTCATAGTTATTCTTATCTACAGATACATGGTATTTAGCTTTCTCTCCTGTGGTACCCCCTCTATTGATTTTTCATCTTCAAAAAATACACCAGTATCTTTCCTTGTTATTTTCAACTCTATTCGTTTTATCTCTCTGGTTATAATTCATTATGCTTATTTTAGTAGAGCTTTGGAAGGAAGTAGAGCTATATACCTGCTTTCAATGGGCCAAGTTTAACTAGTTATGTCAATGGTATTTTAACATCACAAGGGGAAGGATGTACAGATTAAGTATTTCATTCTCACTGATGCTGAATTCATGGTCCTTCAAATTGAATTTTGGTCACTGGTTTTGCTTTTTCACTTGGTACTTCTTGGCGTTAGGTCTTTTGCAGTCACCTCTATTCTTATGTATTTCTCGCCATTATTTTCCAGTGTGGCAGAACTTTCTTTCGGATGAACTGGGGACAGTATAAACTACTGTTATTATTATTTTTAGCTAATAACAGGTGGGGGCCAAACAGGGAAATTCAACAAATACAAGAGACATACAGTGCAGAAAGAAGATTCTTCAAGGTTCTGGACTTTAGATTCCAGAGTTAGAGGAAAAGAGAATATATCAATGATATCCTCATAGAGCTCTGTAATGAATTTGATAAAGTTTATATAGTATGGAAAAACAGGGGTTAGAGATGTAACATTTTAGTTCTAATATAACTGTGTCTTTCCTATTCATATCCGTAGCTATTCAACTTTGAGAATGCATTTCTGAAACCATGTGTTTTAATTTATGTTGCATTGCATAGAGGAAGAAAAATGCAAATAAGTGTTTAGAAGATTTTCATTTAAAAATACATGGTGAAGGGAGGGTCTTCATTAATATAATTTTCACAAATTGATATTTACATTAGTAAAAACTTGTTACTTTTTATAAAATCACTTTGAATCAGGCTTTATGCCTTCCTTCCTTTCTTCCTTCCTTCTTCTTTCCTTCTTTCTTTATTTTCTTCTTTCTTTGTTGCAGTCTGTTTTAGTAAGCTAGGATTTTAAAAACTTTTCTAATAGTTAACTCTTCATATTTGATTGTAATTGACTGTGAAAATAAAATAGAGAAAAATATTCAGATTAAAGGGATGTGAAGTTCCTGTCCTACCATTGACTTAATCTGGTGGAAGAGTTAAATATAAAAATAAGTATTTGAAATGAAAATATTATACTGTTTTTTCAGTGTTCTCTTTAAAAAAATGTTTTACTTTGAATTTAGAAACTAGTATTATTGTTATTATTTTATTTTATTTTCGAGGCAGGGTCTCACTCTGTCGCCCAGTCTGGAATGCAATAGTGTGATCATAGATCACTGTATCCTCAACTTTCTGGGCTCAAGTGATCCTGCCACCTCAGCCTCCTAAGTAGCTAGGACTACAGAGGTGCACCACTATGTCTAATATTGTTTTTTTAAAAAAATATATAAAGAGATGGGGTCTTGCTGGTCTCAAACTCTTGGGCTCATGCTATCCTCCCATGTGCTGGGATTACAGGTGTGAGCCACCATGCTCATCCAGGAAAGTATTACTTATAAAGTTACTTCATGACATGAAAAATGAAAGCAAATTATCCATACCAATCCTCTTCTTTCATTTATTTCTTCACTGAATACCATTTGCCTGGTATGCTACAAGGGAGAAAGTACATGTGCCCGCCACCACGCTTCGGCTCATTTTTGTATTATTAGTAGAGACGGGGTTTCACCATGTTGGCCAGGCTGGTCTCAAACTCCTGACCTCAGGTGATCTGCCTGCCTCAGCCTCCCAAAGTGCTGGGATTACAGATGTGAGCCACCACACTCAGCCCTACTTTGAAGTAAATTCTTAATGGGTTTTAGTTACCCATTTAACTGAGAAATTTAACAGCTCAAGGGCTAGTAAAACTGCGAAATTGAATTTTGGTGTTTTAAGATACAGTATTTCTGGTTAAATAATTCAATTTTGTTTTACTCAACATTGTTTCATAGCAACAAATTTCCCACCCTGCCACTTTAGTAACTAATCTGGAATTCTTTAGAACCAAAGGCATGTAAGCAAGCAACAAGAAATTCATCTGGAATTAATTGCAGTACACAAAGCAGGTGTGCCTCAAAATTCACAAGTTCTTTGGGAATAACAAATTCTAAGGAGCTGATAATTAATATTCTTGAGCTCTCAAAATCAATGTAAACTCTTATAAACTCTGTGAAAGGAGAGACATTGTTTACAAGTAGCATGCCTTGAATATTCCTTGGCACATAGTAGTCATTCAATAAAAATTTTAAAATCATATTTTCCCTACTTTGTTATCTATTTAAAATATTGTGGCCGGGCGCGGTGGCTCAAGCCTGTAATCCCAGCACTTTGGGAGGCCGAGACGAGCGGATCACCAGGTCAGGAGATCGAGACCATCCTGGCTAACACGGTGAAACCCCGTCTCTACTAAAAGTACAAAAAATTAGCTGGGCGTGGTGGCGGGCGCCTGTAGTCCCAGTTACTCGGGAGGCTGAGGCAGGAGAATGGCGTGAACCCGGGAGGTGGAGCTTGCAGTGAGCTGAGATCTGGCCACTGAACTCCAGCCTGGGCCACAGAGCCAGACTCCATCTCAAAAAAAAAAAAAAAAAAAAAAAAAAAAAAAAATATTGTGTGAGATTCAAGTGGCTTCCTAGTATACCTGCCTTCTTCTTATAATTTTTTTACAAATATCATCATATTTATACACACAATAGCTTTGCAAAGTATGTTTTATTATCTACATTTTACAGATGGGGGACCATAGGCTTTGAGGTGTTATTTTTATCACTAACTACATTTATTAAAAAACCTCCTAGGACATCCAGAATGTATATAAGCTTTATTCATTAGTTAGTAGGATACCAGGAGAAACCTTTGAGGAAGAAAGTGCCAGATAAGAGTGATACTTCCGAAACAGTGATCAGCTGGTGTGTATGGGATGCATGGGGAGGGAGAGAAGCAGCAGTAGGGAAAACAATTTGATCTCACCATAATTTTCTACAACAAGGTAATTACAGTATGAACTTCAGGAATAGCAACAGCAGAGCTGGAGAGGAAGGTATGAATGGGCTTCTAATCTCATTTGCTGTTGTCATTTACTTTAGCTCTTGTGACATCTCTTACTTTGATCTTCCTCCCCTTGAAGGCACTCTAAGTAAACCCTTAAATACTATGGAAACAGGCTCTTTCTTTTTGGCTATAATGCATTGTGTTTAAATGTATGGAATAGTATTTGCTGTGATTGTTTTAAGAAAACGGCTTGTTCATGCCTTTGAGAGCTCTGGACTACCAGATGCTTGGAATGTCTCAACTCTAGATGCAACTGAGTCTTTGCCAAAATGAGGCAGATCAAGGATGGTGGCAACTGTTGATTTTTGTGTTGGCCCAGCATCTTGTGTAAGAGTGGGCATATTGTAACCACTTGGAAAATCAGTAAAACATCATGAGTCCCAGTTTCTGAAACTTTATTCTGTCTCTTGATTTCCTCCTTGTTTTCCAGATATATTTCCCCTCTGATAATCCTCTTTTTCTTTTTTGAGTCTCTCTTTTCACTCAGTCTTTTCTAACAGGCTTAATGGATCCTGATTATCGAGGCCTCCAGATCCTAAAAAGATGTCCTTTTAGGGGAGTAATAAGGAATCTGATGACTTCACCTTGGAATTACCTTGCTTCTGAACACATCACACCTATTTGAGAAAAGGCTCACATGTTTGGCTTAATACTGGTCTTTCATATAACCCCTTGCAGCAGGTAGAAAAACGTTTTTCTAACTCTTCTATGTAAAGGGACATAATTAAATAAAAATAACAGAGGCAAAAAAATAAAGGGTTTCTTTGTAAACGGAAACATTAGAGGAAGAAAAAATTAATCTCCTTCAAATAATAATAATAAATTCAGCTCAAGCCTAACGGAAAAAAGAAAAAAATAATAATAAAATACAAATAAACTTGAGAAGAACTTAGGACAGAAACCTAGTATAATCAAGTACTGGACTATTTGCGTACCTTATTTCACAGTAACTCGTTTCGTTGTTTCAGCAGTCTTCATATTTCAAATGAGGAAGTAAGCCTCAAAGGTTATAGAGATAGTATCTGGAGAAGGACAGATTGAAGCACAAGTATATCATTGCCCAAAACACATACGCTTAGTGTTATTTTATACCATACATGTATGGTCCTCCAAAGCTTGTTCTCTCTTAGAAAACCCAAAACTGTCAGACATTGTGTTAGATGTGTATCTTTGGATCTACATTGTGTTATCTTAAGTAGTGTGTACGTTTGATTGGGGAAATTTAGATTTCACAAATAATATCGGTTTTAAGTGAGTGAAAATATTAAAGTATGCTTTGAGAATTGAACCTATTACACAGTTTAATAAAGATCCATTAATATAATTACTGCTGACAGGTTTACTATAGTTTCCACTACATGGCTGTTACTAACTATAGCTATCTTTGAGTGTCAACGTATATAGTACTATGCTATGTTGACATACATTATTTAATGCCATCAAGTACCACAAGGTTTTTTTCAAAAGCATAATTGAAATTAGTCATAGAAGAAGAAAATGAAATTTCAAAAATTTTTGTATATCAATAATATCAAAATTTGTGCTGTCACAGGTATATGCCAAATAATATGCTTAGCATCAAGGTTAATTATAAAGCTGTTATAGTATGGTTTTAGCATGACGTCAGACAAAAGGATCAATGAAACAAATCCAAAAGTCCAGAAAAAGAACCAACAACGTATGTAGTCAGGTGGTTCACAATAGAGAAAATGCATTATAAAAAATGAAAAAAAAGCAGTAGAAAAGTTATTATTTATACTCTTAGGCTGAAAAAGGCCTTTCTAAAAGTGAATATAAAATAAAATGAAAATATGTGTATGGCAGAAAACACTGCAAACAAATTAAAAGACAATAAAATAGGAAATTATTTGCAATATACATAATGGATAAAAATGGACTAATACTCTTTTTTTTTCTTTTCTTTTTTTTTTTTTTGAGACGGAGTCTTGCTCTGCCACCCAGACTGGAGTGCAGTGGCCGGATCTCAGCTCACTGCAAGCTCCGCCTCCCGGGTTTACGCCATTCTCCTGCCTCAGCCTCCCGAGTAGCTGGGACTACAGGCGCCCGCCTCGTCGCCCGGCTAATTTTTTGTATTTTTTAAGTAGAGACGGGGTTTCACCGTATTAGCCAGGATGGTCTCGATCTCCTGACCTCGTGATTCGCCCGTCTCGGCCTCCCAAAGTGCTGGGATTACAGGCTTGAGCCACTGCGCCCGGCAATACTCTTAAAATATAGCATGAATACACTAATGAGAAACAAACCGGTGCTTCAGTAGAAAGATGGGCAAAGAACTTGAACTGAATATTAACAAAGAAGAGATATAAATAAATTCTACATAGTGCGTGATGGCAAAAGTGAAGGAAACTAATTCTTTTCAATCCTGGTGGGAGTATAAATTTGAACATCTATTCAAGGAAGATGTGGTATTGCAAGTTGAAAGGCCTCTAATACATGCTCCATTCAGATAGCCAATTCACTTTGGAATAAAATTTCCTATCCAACAGAAGTGATATAATTCTGTCAGGTATATGTATAAACTCATTGTGCAGCTGTCTATATAATGGTGAATATAAAAAGCAACCTATTCAGACAATAATAAAGAATTGATGAGATAATTCATAGTAAAAACAGAAATTAGCACAGAAAGGAATGTAATAAAACTATAAGATGATGATACAGATGTATAACTTAGATTTGAAAGGAAGTTCATGATTATGACAAAGTAGGATACAGAATTTATACACTACACACACACACACACGGATCATATATATTTAAAATGTAATATTTTCACAAAATAAAGTGTATATATAGATTGCATATGTGTGTGCATGTTGTGTTAAAAGTTAAAGATATGCAACACACAAAAAAAGTTATCTTCTCCAAATTACAGGATTAAGGTAATCATGCTCTTCTTTATACATTTCTGTATTTTAAAATTTAAATGATGAATATATGTAACTTTTTATAACCAATGCTAAATGTTCTAAGTAATCATACCTGAGCATTTTGGGAGGCCATATTATTAGCTCTCATTTTACCCTTTCATTTACTTCACTGCCCTGATTTCTGCATCAATTCCATTTCTGTTTATACATCCTCTGCTGATAAAAATGCATACTATGTCCATTAAAAGACATGTAGAGAATAAACTAGATTAATAAATTGCAGTAGTTCGTGTAATGGAAAACCGTTCAGCAGGGAAACCAACTGCTCTACATGATAAGGTTGAGAAGAAGAATATTCAAACACTGAAGATTATATACTATAGGATTTCACTTATGTAAATTGAAAAACCAAAAACTACTTATGCTGGTAGAAGTCAATAATTCTTGCTTACATTTTGTGAAGAGAAATGAGAATAAAGTTAGCTTCTAAGATGTGGTCAGTGTTCTGTATCTTGATCTAGATATGACTATAGTGATTTTTTCAGTTTGTAAAAATTCATCACACCATATACTCGTGATTTGTTCACTTTATTAATTAGAAGGTTTTTTTTCAAAATGGCATCTTTAATATTAATACTACATTTAGCACTAAACAGCATTGACATAAATCGATCTTTAAAATATCAAAGAAGAAAGGAAATTTTACTAAACAGAAATATTTTAATAACATATTACACTTTTTAATTTCAAAAGAATTTTATGAATAAACCTTTAGGAAAAGGATATAAAGTTGTTTTTGAAATTATAGGCAAGCAAAGGAAAATAATTTTGAAATGTTTTATATTTACTTACCTAGGAATACTATGTCTGAACTGCTCCATTCTCTTCTCTTTATGAAACGAAGGATCACTGTTGAGAAATGCCTCTGTAAAAAGAAAATAATATGTTACCCTGGTCAATAAATAATTCTCCCTAGGAACATTTACTAAATCTAGTTGCTAGTGGCATTTTAGATTCATTCATTAACTCATTCTGACATTTCTACGTGATTTTACACGGTGAAATTCAAGCAAATTTCAACTTTCCGATGTGTTAAGAGGCTAATAAATTACCTATACAGCTAATTTATTGTATCTGACAAGGCCCACTCTTAACTTAACTGCAGGGTTTCCCAATAGCGGCACTACTGACACATCAGCCTGGATAATTCCTTTTTTGTAGGGGAATGTTCTGTGCCTTGTAGAATGATTAGCAGCATTCCTGACCTCTACTCACTAGTGCCACGATTCTGAAAAGTGAACAAAAGGAGCAACAGGGAGACTGTGTGATTGGAAGGTGGGGGAGGATCTATCATTGGCAAATCAACTCTGATTTGAGAACCATTACTCTACTTACTGTTCTGTATATTGGAATATTCAAGGAATCAAGTTTAATTCCTTGGAATTGCCTTAATATTCAGTGAATAATTGCATTTGTTATTTTGTTATTTTTGGCTTCACCTGCATAGTACTGTTTTTGCAATCATATAGGGAAAAAGGTTTGAATTAATATTTCTGAAGTTATTTTGCCATTTGCCAAAGTGAAATCAATGAGGATCCCCTTCCAGAAAAGTCAAGCAAGTAGTTTTCCGTGCAGGAAATCAGTGCATATAAAGTACTTTGTTTTCCAGTGTGTTGATTATGCAGAAGTAACTGATTGTCTACCTTGGTATTACATTAGAGAGTAAATGAATATTTAAAATCTCCGAAGAGCCTACTTAGATTTTGATTTGTTTTTTGTTTTTTGTTTAATTAAAACAGGTAACGAACTAAAAAAAAGTTACTGAAAAAAATAAGATTTTATGCTGTTAATAGATATCAAAAGAGTCTGTTCTCTATTATTTTCAACATTTGCGATAGAACTTTTCAGACACAAATTCAACTGAAAATTAAAATTTAAAATTTCCAATTAGAAACTTCCAATATTAAGCTGAAATATAAATATCTAATTCCAGGGTTCCCTATCGGTGGCACATCAGGTTGGTGTAGACACAGATGATGGGTGGCCTGAGGGTGAAAGAATCCTGACTCTCATGCCTCCGCTGAAACATTAGGTAAAATGGTTTGCTGAGGTTATGTGAAACATTTACAAATCTTGATTCCTTAGAAGGATACATTTGAATTTCTGTATTTATTGATGACTCTCTGTCAAAGGGGGATTTTAAAAGTGAATTTTATAACTATGTATTGGAATTTTTCCCAAATCCAAAATTTTGTTTCTTCTGCCACCTCACCCGATTTTTGCTTAAAAGAAAGTATTTTTAAATAATTAGAATATATTTTTAAAATGTATAGATTTGCCCACCATAGATAGCTGAAGAAAACGAAAGAACCTACAAGTTCACCTGTTATACAACTCTCATTTTTACATAGGAAGGAATGAGAATATGCAAGTTTCTTTGCTATTTTAGGGGAAGAATAACTCAGCAACTAATGGTAGTGCGCAGTTACTGACTTTGGTAACTACTTTATGAGAGATTAGTGCCAATTTATTATTTGTTTTCTTAGGACACAGAGATGATGTGTATAATGAAATTTTTGATAAATATTTCATTTTAAAACATTTTAGTAAATTTCTTATATTGTTAATCTGACCATTTGAGCAAGTAATCCTCCTTATGCTTTACCTTATAAAATTATCTGTTGTAATGTACATGTTTTCAAATATGAGGTATTACTGGAGTCAAACTTTTAAAGATAGTATATGGACAGTTAAAAAATTCATAAACTTTTAAAGATATTATATGGACAGTTAAAATTTATAAACATTCCTTGTTTTCCAGTTTGAACATTAGGTAATTTTTTCCCCTCTCCACCAAAATACAGATCTATTGGACAAGTAACCAGACTTGCCTATGACCCTTTGTGGCTACTTCATGAAAATATGATACAGGTTGAGTATCCCTATTCCAACACTCCAAAATCCAAAGTGCTCCAAAATATGAAACTCTTTGAGTATTAACATGACTTTCAAAGGAAATGCTCATTGAAGCATTTTGGATTTTGGATTTTTGGATTAACATTGCTCAACCAGTAAAATACAACTATTTCAAAAACATACAAACAAATCCAAAATCCAGAACACATTTAATCCCAAGCATTTTGGATAAGGCTTCTATTGTGATCAGATGTTTCTTTTGATCTATTCTTGCCTATTATTACAGTTCTGATTATTATTATTTGATAAGAGTATATGCTCCTGGGTAAAAGAACATTTTTCATAATTCAAGTCTATGCATTTCCACGTGATTTTCAACTTCATAAAATTATTAAATGTGTCACATTTATATATAACATGGTCACTAACTTAAGAGAGTTGTTTGAAGAGACTGTTGGCACTGGTTTTATAGATTTTTAAAATATTTTTCTAGATTTTAAATTCCACTCATCAGCAAGTCCAGAGCCATGAATGGTATTAATCCCAGTTGCCTCTTCTGCTTCCCACTTATTATTGACCCTCTGGGTGTTACAAGTAGGACAACTTGCATGCACTTGCACCTTCTCCCTAATGGGCATCTGCACAACCCCTAGTCAAAGTAGAGAAACAAGAGAAAATTTAGGTTTTTTAAAAAATAATAACTATGTGTGTAAAACATAAAGTTGTCAATTCTCCCCTAAGTGCTCACCTCATGTTATGACTCTTCATAACCCAAAGAGAGCTATAGAGTGCAGGAGAAACCCCAAAACTCTTTGTCATCTTGTAATTTCTCCTAGAAAGAGATATCTTGTATCATCCTTCTTCTGTTAAGTCAGAAGGGAATGCCTTTTAGGCATATGAATAATCAAGGAATGGAATGACTCCTGATTCTCTGTAGCTCCCTGACGTTGTCATTGCACACTCAACTTTGGCTTCCGTAGCATCATAGACTCCTCCACTGAATATCATATAGGTTGCTGTTTGCTAATGCATACATGCTGATGATTACTAGTAGTTACTAGTACCTCCTAATTGATTCATCCAAGTTGGAATGCAAAAATATATTAACTTTTACATTGGTCGAAGTTTTTATTACAGTTTAGTATCCCTTTGTAAGGCACTTTCTGTTTTGAACTGCACCAAATCCTTTGAAAGATAAAGGAATATATTGATATTCAAACAAATGACCTCAATGTTCTAGAAAACAGTGGTGTATATAAGGCTCAAGAAAGCATTAAGAAGGAACTTGACTTTCATATGCATAACACTTCCACTTGAAAGATTTTGGTATGTCCACGGCTCAGAACTCATTCTAGTTTACTGGGACCTCTCCATATTCTTCCGAACTAGAATGTGAATGTGAATGTGCCATGGTTAGGTGGTGAACAGTCCTGTCACTATTCACTGAGATATTCACTAAACAACCCTATCAGTTAGATGACAATGCTCACTTCCTAGGTTACTAGTCATTTAGAGTGAAAATGCAGAAGACAGATCTGAAGAAATACTGCCCCAGAACTTGGACAGTACTGAGGTAGAATAATGGTGTAAAAATTTCAATTTATCTGATAATCTCTGTACTGTGCATTTGTTCCCTAAAGATGTTATAATGACAATTCCACTCTGGCTACAAGAGTCATATTACACTCATATATCAAATGCCTATTTGAATCACCACAAAAACTCTATAAGAAAGATACTGTTATTTCCATTTTACAGAGTAAAATAAAGTTCAAAGAGATGAAGCCTAATCTTACTCAATTAAATATGATCTGGAGCAAAGATAGAAATCTGGGTCTTTTTAAAAATCCTTTAAGTTCTAGGGTACATGTGTACAACGTGCAGATTTGTTACATAGGTATACATGTGCCATGCTGGTTTGCTACACCTATCAACTAGTCATTTACATTAGTTATTTCCGGGTCTTTTGATACTTAAGCTTCTTTTCCTTCCACACCCGTATAATAATTACAATCTAGTGAGAAAAAGTGAATCAGTCGCTCAATCTTCAAGCCATTTTTATTTCATTTGTCTACCATAGACTACTTTTGTCAATGATTATTATAAATTAAATAATGTATCAAAGGCATGCTCTGTGCAGAAATAGGAACAGTGAAGTAAATGAAAGGGTAAAATGAGAGCTAATAATATGGCCTCCCAAATGATCAGGTATGACTACTTTAAACATTTTGTTTTGGTTACAAAAAGTTGCATATGTTCATCATTTAAAATTTAAAGTACAGAAATATATAAAGAAGAACATGATTACCATAATCCTGTAATTCAGAGAAGATAAACTATTTTTGTGTGTTGCATATCTTTTACTCTTAACACTAGTTGCACACACATACGCAATCTATATATAAATTTTATTTTGTGAAAAGATTATATTTTAAATATATATATGATCCTTCTGTGGGTATGTAGTATATAAATTGTGTATCCTACTTTGTCATAGAATATATCATGAACCTCTTTTCATATCTAAGTTATACTTCTATATCAACATCTTATAGTTTTATTACATTCCTTTCTATGCTAGTTTCTGTTTTTACTATAAATTATCTCATCAATTCTTTATTATTGTCTCTATAGGTTGCTTTTTTTTTTTTTTTTTTGAGATGGAGTCTCACTCTGTTTCCCAGGCTGGAGTGCAGTGGCATGATCTTGGCTCACCACAACCTCTGCCTCCGGGATTCAAGTGATTCTCCTGCCTCAGCCCCCTGAATAGCTGGGATTACAGACATGCGCCACCACGCCCAGCTAATTTTTGTATTTTTAGTAGAGACAGGGTTTCACTGCATTGTCCAGGCTGGTCTCAAACTCCTGACTGCCTGATCTGCCTGCCTTGGGCTCCCAAAGTGTTGGGATTACAGGCGTGAGCCACTGTGCCCAGTCTGCTAGGTTGCTTTATATATTCGCTATTATATAGACAGCTGCACAATGAATTTAGACATATACCTGACAGAATTATATCACTTCTGTTGGATAGGAAATTTTATTCCAAAGTGAATTGGCTATCTAAGTGGAGCATGTATTAGAGGTCTTTCAACCTGCAGTACCATATTTTCCTTGAACAGATGTTCAAATTTATACTCCCACCAGGATTGAAAAGAATTATAGTTTCCTTCACTTTTGCCATCATACAATATGTATTATTTATATTTCTTCTTTGTTAATATTCAGTTCAAGTTCTTTGTCCATGTTTCTGTTGAAGCACCAGTTTATTTTTTCATTAGTGTATTCATGCAATATTTTAATAATATTAGTTCATTTTCATCTATCATGTATATTGCAAATAATTTCCTACTTTATTGTCTTTTAATTTGTTTGCAGTGTTTTCTGTCATACACATATTTTCATTTTATTTTATATTCACTTTAAAAAGGCCTTTTTCAGCCTAAGAGTATAAATATAATAGCTTTTCTCTGTTTTTTTCATGACCATCACACTTACAATTAGGTAATCTGAAGGTGCTTCAGATACACATTAAAGCAAATAATGATGTCATACATTTTAATGCAATATTTTTTTCCCTTCTTAACATTGTAGCAGTGAAGCCTGTTCTGTTAGAGACCAATTCTGTTTTACTGTAGAAAAATGTACCTCTGTGGTCATGTCCATGTGAGCACAGTATAGTTATTATATTACTATAACATAGCACACAATGACACATAGCTTAGTAAAGATTAAAAATAATTAAATTGGTGATTTTTTTGTGCCATGTTGAGTAGACAGTTCTTATTCTTCTACCTGTCTTTTTTTTTTTTTTTTTTGAGACGGAGTGTTGCTCTGTCACCCAGGCTGGAGTGCAGTGGCGCGATCTCGGCTCACTGCAAGTTCTACCTCTCGGGTTCACACCATTCTCCTGCCTCAGCCTCCGGAGTAGCTGGGACTACAGGCGCCCGCCACCACCCCTGGCTAATTTTTTTGTGTTTTTTCAGTAGAGACGGGGTTTCACTGTGTTAGCCAGGATGGTCTTGATCTCCTGACCTCGTGATCCATCCACCTCAGTCTCCCAAAGTGCTGGGATTACAGGCGTGAGCCACCGCTCCCGGCGGTGGTATTAATCTTAATGATAAAATTTCCTCCGAGATATTGAGAGATTCTGCCAAAATATAAATCTTATTGTGACATTGTTGTTGAAATTCCTTTCTTCATGTGATTATTTGTTCTAAAATAGCTCCCATGAAAGTAAAATTCCTACTGTCAAGCATCCTGCTTAATTATATTGTATTGTTGCTGGTAGCTAAAAATAAAGCAAAGCATTAGAGCGGATTTCAGTGTAATTTTATCTGTTTAGGAGGGTGATACAAAGGAATACATTTTCAAACATACAAATTGACCAATTATTTTAAAAAGCTATGAAGAAAACAAATAAGCTACTTGAAAATTATTTTAAAATTATATCACAAAGTTTTTTTCCTAACAACCAAATATGTATTTTTAATTGTTTTGGTTCATACAAATTAAAATATAAATATAATTTTACCAAGGAAAGTGAAGTAATTTAGGAGTAATTAATAATATTTTTGTGAGGGAACAGAGCATAGATAGTATTAAACCTAACCGTTTTAAAGTGCATTTGTTTCTAAATCCCTTAAGCTGGTAAGTCATTGATCTTGCATTTTTCTTTGACAGGCTTATGCAAGCAAAGATCTGGAGGAGCAGTTACGGTCTGTGTCCAGTGTAGATGAACTCATGACTGTACTCTACCCAGAATACTGGAAAATGTACAAGTGTCAGCTAAGCAAAGGAGGCTGGCAACAAAACAGAGAACAGGCCAACCTCAACTCAAGGACAGAAGAGACTATAAAATTTGCCGCGGCACATTATAATGCAGAGATCTTAAAAAGTAAGTATGGGAGATAAAATATATAGTAAGCCTTATATATCAAACGAGTGGAAGTTGCCAGCCTGGTTCTTTAATTTCAATGTTTGTATCACCACATACACCTTTAGGGCAGAAAGCAAATAGAAAATAAAGAATTACTTCAAAATATAACATTTTGTGATTTCACTTTGAGTATTAAGACGACTTCTTAAAATACAAGATAGAAAGATCCATGCATAACAACACGCATTAATTTTTTCAGGCGATAGCCATTGGAAAATTTTTAAAACAGATAGCTATATTTTTACACACCGTATATGTTTATTAATGTAAACATTCTTTATCTTATCAAATAATGATACCTTAATTTCCTATCTGATTTGGATTGAGAAGTGCTTCATTTGAAATCGCCTTTTCAGATGCCACTTGTTGCCTTGCTACTTCATAGATAACTGGCTCAGAGTGGGACTTAAGCTGATGAGGTATCTACCATAAAGCTTCACAGAAAATGATCATGTTGCATAAAATGTCGTAGCATCAATTGGTAGAGTAGGACTGGGCACAGAGGCTCATGTCTGTAATCCGAGCCCTTGGGGAAGCTGGAGTGGGAGGATTGCTTGAAGCCAGAGTTAGAGACCAGCCTGAACAACACAGCAAGACCTCATCTCTATTTAAAATAAATAAATAAGTAAGTAAGTAAGTAAATAAATAAATAAATAAATAAATAAGGTGGTGGAGTAATTTAAAAACCTACTTGCCTTCAGTTGGTAGCTCTTAATCACTTTAAAAGTTTGATATTGGAAAGTATTTTGAGAACAAAGGCAAACAAAATGGCTTCATGGTTGTATAACCAATAGTCTATGTCCTTTTCCAAAAATTCTATTTTAGGGGAAATATGGGAGAAATAACCTAGTATACTTAGGAAATACACCATTTGTAATGCAGAATTTAAAAAGTCAACAGTATTATAGGTGAGCTACTAACTCATCAGAAACAAAATTCCAGAGGAGAGCTAAAAGGGAGAGGAAACATTGACTTTGCTGAAGAAAGTTCAGAATGAGTCCCAGTTGGTGGAAAATAGCCTTGCATTTCACTGCAATGCAGCTGCGGCCATGACATTACTCAAGGTTGCCAAATAGTCTGCCTGGAAAGGATTTTTGACTTGAATCTAAAACCATAGCTGTCTTCTCATATGCAACTCAGTTTTAAAGAAAAATAAAATTATATTTATATTTGCATTGAGAGCACGTAAATGGTCACACTATAAAGAATGAACATGACTCTCTCTGCACTTTCAATAAACTTTCATATATTAAATTACCATTTGCCTAGGAAACAAAAACTAAACATTAGTGTTGTGGGATATTGATGTACTTTTAATAAAGCATAATGCTAATTTTGCTCATTGTCTGGCTATAGAAATGAGCTTAAGAAAATATTCTTAGCCTGTCTTTTCAATGTTGTATCATATTCTTGTTCACAAGTCAATTTAAGATCCTATCAGCTGTCTCTTTAGTTATATATTGAACTTAAATGTTAAAATCTGAAATCGAATGTGAGTGACTTGCAGCTGCTGTGGGCTTTTTTATCTTGGTGGTTTCCATAAAACTTACTGGTTTTCCTATGACTTGACAGGTATTG
The DNA here is from genome assembly GCF_009764315.1 of Trachypithecus francoisi. Lineage (NCBI taxonomy): Eukaryota > Metazoa > Chordata > Mammalia > Primates > Cercopithecidae > Trachypithecus > Trachypithecus francoisi. The sequence goes on along the minus strand of NW_022681454.1, from coordinate 170,346,116 downwards.
ATAATGAGTGGAGAAAGACTCAATGCATGCCACGGGAGGTGTGTATAGATGTGGGGAAGGAGTTTGGAGTCGCAACAAACACCTTCTTTAAACCTCCATGTGTGTCCGTCTACAGATGTGGAGGTTGCTGCAACAGTGAGGGGCTACAGTGCATGAACACCAGCACGAGCTATCTCAGCAAGACGGTGGGTATTGCCCATTCCTGCTACCCGTGAGAGCCCCCTCAATCAGAACCTTTCACTTTAGGGATGATGTGCTTAAACTTCTGGTTGCTTTAAAGTAATTTGGTTCAGCTCAGAGTCTCCTATATTTTCTTTGGGGGAATGAAGTCAATTTTTTAGTATTTTGTGTTTTTGACAATACAGTGTCACAAAGAAAGTAATTAATGCCTTATTGCTTGGCAAACTCTTCATATGATGGAGTCAAAGCCTCATGAAGAAAACAATAAATATGCACATGTATGTGTGTACATGTATGTATGTATGTGTGTGTTGATCTTTAAGAATAAACATTTTCATTTGGCAATAAAATACTTTTAAATGGGTAAGTTTTTGGATGGTGGAGATAACAGTGCAAAGTATGCATTGAAAGTGTAAAATTAAATGCGTGTGTTCTGTGAAACAGTGGTATGGTATTGAAATAAGCCATCTCACTGAACAAATTGATTGTCTTCCTGACAAAAGCAAAGGAAATAACTCTGACACTAGATCTCAGATGTTTTGAATAAACTGGGAAGTTTATCTCATTAAATGGTGAGCTTCTGATAACCAGGAAATGTCTCTTAAGGTTGGCTTTGAATCAGGGATTTTCAGACCAGACACATAAACCCGCTTTGTGGGTCTTCTGTGGTAGAGGAGGCTGGCTGTGGAACACGCGTATGTGCTGGCGATAACCGTGAGAGTGTTGTTTGAAATCGTGTGCACCTCTGGCCTCTGCACAGAAATGTTTGGAGAAATCCAGTCCTGTGGGTTGGGCTGAAGCAAACTTCTCCCGAAAGACAGAACTGTGGTTGTCTTGATGGCCTTCCAAGCTGTTTTCAAGTTAGACTCACACACGTAAATCTGGCTAAATTCAGAACTGTTCTTTGACCTGGAGAATGAAAAATGAAATTGTTTGAAAGATGTGATGTTAGATTTGATTTTATGATGTGGTATGACAGAAAATTAACATTTTAATTTTATGCAAACTTAAGCTGATCTACATGGTTTTCACTAATAAAACCTACTCTTATTTCAATATAATATTAATAGAAATCAGAGTTAAGATTACTATCTCAACTCCATGAGCTACGTTTTTTCAGCTAGTTGAATATTTCTACAATTTTTACTGTTATGATCATTTGGCCTCTGAGTTTGGAGACATTGTCTTATTATACAACCCAAATTAATTGCTTTTTTTTCCAAAAATTGAATTTCTTTATATTGCTCAGCCACTTGATAAAGAAACAAGCCATTTTAGATTAAGACTTGCAAGAAGAAACAAAAAATAAATTATAAAACTAAATTTTCTATTCATCCTGCCTCTGCCTCAACTCTAAAGGTTAAAAAAAAAATTAAAAATGATAGAAGCTTTGAGACCTTCTATCATTTCTATTAGTATCATAGTTAGTTAAGCTTAGCCAAATGAAATTCATTCTGATTATTTCCTAAAAGCACAGCAAAGTAATGTAGCGGTCATTCCAACATGTGTTCTCAAGGAAAAGAGTATGACTCTAAATATAGTCATGCATTTAAAAACTTTACCAGAAAATTGTACAGTTGTGGGAACATTATAATATTTCAGTGGTGGACAAAATGTTAATATTTTTAATAGACTAATATATAATTGTGCTATTGGACATAGCAAAAGTTATCCTTAGTTCATTTATCCTCCCTGAATCTTTATCAAACAACAATAAAATAAACAATAAGACATTATAGTTTTGTATTTACTATTCTAAATAAGTTAATACTCCTTTAACAAGTTTTATTGGTATATGCTTCTTTTATCATAACCCTGAAATCAAACAGGATTCTTTAAAATCCTCTAAATTTTAGAACTACATACTTTAAAATAAATTCAATGGGAACACTTAGGCCAAGCATTTTTATTCATTTTTAAAACATATTAATAATTAAAACATTGTTTTTATCTTCAAGCCAAACCCCTTAAAAGGAATTTTGGTATACTGAATCTCTTGACAAAAATATCATTTTCTTTTAAAGTTAGAGAAAATAAATATGGATGATTTAGGAATTGAAATATACAAAATATACAATTTTTGGAATGCTATTAATTTATATTTTAAAATAATTCAGTTAAGCAATATGATGTATTTTAGATTATATTCCTAATATGGTATTTGATTTAAATCAAATAGTAAACCAAGGTGCTTTGGATACTCTTTCCAACTAAGGACATAGCCTTCTTTCTGCTCTTCCTCTTTCCATTTCCTTTCTTCAAAATCTTTTCTATAAATTACTTTCAAGCATATTTTTTAAAAACATAGATCCAAATCTATGGCTCGGCATGGTGGCTCATGCCTGTGGTCTCAGCTGCTGCAGCAGCAGAGGGAGGAGGATTGCTTGAGCCCAGGAGTTCAGGGCTGCAGTGAGCTAGGATTGTACCACTGCACTCCCAGCCTGGTTGACAGAGCGTGACCCTGTTTCAAATACACAGAAAACCCCCCACAGATCTGATGTCAGTCTCCAGCATGAAGGCCTTTCAGTGATTTCCCATTGCTCATAAAATAATACAAAAATCTTTTTTAAAGTTTTTATTTCTTGATATATCATAGTTGTACATATTTTGGGGTCATGTGTGATGTGTTGATACCTGTACAAAATGTGTAATGATCAAGTCAGGGTAATTGGGATATCCATCGTCTCAAACATTGCTCTTTTCTTTCTATTGAGAAGACTACAATTCTTCTCTTGCAGCTTTTAAAAAATATACTATATATTGCTGTTCACTACAATTTTCCTGATGTACTATTGAATACTAAAACTCATTCCTTCTATTTAACTGTGCTTTTGTACCCCTTAACCATCCTCTCTCCATCCTCCCTACCCTTCCCCTTCCCAGCCTCTGATAAACAGTATTCTTCTCTCTACCTCCATGAGATCCACTCATTTAGCTCCCACATAAATGAGAACATGCAGGATTTTAAAGACCCCATCTTTATGACAACCTGCAATCTCTGCCTTGTAGCCGCTCTTCAGCATCATCTAATGTAATGATTCTTGATCTTGTGCTTCCAATGCTCTAGGCTTTCTCCAGTTCCTGGGCATCATCGTGTTTCCTCTGCTCCTGGGCCTTGGCACACACACCTTTAAGTTAACCTGGCCATCTTGTCTCTTCTTTCCTGAGGTGCTAGTTCTTCAGATCTCAACTTGGGTGTCCAGTGGCTTCCACAAGGCCTCGGGCAAGACTTACTGACCTATTTAGATTAGACCCAATATTTGTAATAAATGCTTTATAGTTTCCCATACTTTTAAAATAGTATTTATTACAGCCTGTAATGACATAGTTTATAATTATGTAGTCATTATTACTTGATTAATGTCTCCCTCCTCCACAAAGGCAAAAACAGATCTGTTCACTACTTATCCAGTGCCTACCACAGAATCAGTGCACAAATCCCTTTTAGTACCACATAAAAACTGTGGACCCTTTCATGAGAACAAATGAAGATATAGACATATCCACAGCATTTTCCCCCACAGCTTTGGGGTGTTGATTCCCTGACCCCTAGCATTTTCCCTTTAAACCAGGCTTTGAAACTGCTGCCTTGAAGATGAATAATAATAAAATAACTGATTAACACACTTGTATAATTTTCAAATAATGAGTCTTTTTGCCAAACAAAAGTTTATGCTATAAATTTAGCTTGATCTTTTAAAAAATATCTGTTTCTGGAGAGGAACAGAAAAGATAACTATTGGGTACTGGGCTTAGTTCCTGGGTGATGAAATAATCTGTGCAACATCCCCCCATGACATGAGTTTACCTGTGTAACAAACCTTCACGTGTATCCTCAAACCTAAAATAAAAGTTTATATATACATAGACATATATATATGTATGTACAAATATACACATATATAGCTTTTCTCCCATATCTGTAAAAGAAACAGATATATAGTAATATAGTAATATATATTATTATATATGATATAATATACTGTAATATATAACTATGTTATATCTAACATATATAGTTATATATTACAGTATATTATATCATATATAGTAATATATAATATATTATATAATTATAATATAATATATATTATATAATTATATATTATAATAAATATATAATACTATATATTATATAATTATACATATGATAATATATAATTGTATATTATAAAAAATATGTAATACTATATATTATATAATTATACATATATAATTATATATGATAATAAATATGTAATGATATATATTATATAATTATATGTATAATTATACATAAATATATATATATAATATATATTATATATTACTATACATAGTATATATAGTATATATAATATATAATTATATATAATAATAAATATATATTATGTATATCTGTTTCTTTTACAGATAAGGGAGAAAATGCTTCTTTATTCTCTCATTCATTACTTAATATGAGCAAAAGCCAACATTACATTTCTCTTACTATTGGTCAACCAAATAAATGCATAGTTTACCTGTGGGCCAAATAGATACCTAAGCATACCTTAGGTAAAATGTAAACTTAGAAAACAGAAAATCAGTATATTGTTAGTAAGCAAAGTAAGTAAATTTAGTCTTCCATTAACCATTAGTGGTTTTTCTGTGACCGTTACATATTCACTATCTGCGTTGGTCTAATTAGGTGTCACATTCACCCAATGGGTATTGGAGTGAAAGTGTTTATTCAGGGGGAGGTGTGTATGCACAGTAGCATAGAAATTACTCTATCAAGAGGGAGGTGTTGGAGAGGTTTAGGCTTTAGAAATTGCAAGGTTTGGTTGGGCCCGGTGGCTTACACCTGTAATCCTAGCACTTTAGGATGCCAAGACAGGCAGATCTCTTGAGCTTGGGAAATGGAGACCAACCTGGGCAACATAGTGAAACCCTGTCTCTCCAAAAAAGTATAAAAATTAGTCAGGCCTGGTGTTGCACACCTGTAATCCCAGCTACTACAGAGGTAGCTAAAGTGGGAGGATTGCTGGAGCCTGGACGGCAGAGGCTGCAGTGAGTAGAGATTGCACCCGTGCACTCCAGCCTGGGTGACAGAACCAGACCCTGCCTCAAAGTAAAATAAAATAAAATAATAAAATAAAATAAAAATAAATTGCAAGGGGCCAGGGGTAAGATGAGCATTTAGTGCTAAGTGTAAGCTGCATATAGATGAAATAATTTTGCCCAGTACACTCAGTACTTAAACATCAAATATTTGCTATAAGAAAATTGTCTACTTTAGATCACATGGAATCATTTCTTGCTGTATTTCATCTCTTTCACCTCCCAGCTTTGCAGAATTTAGGCTTATTTTTATAATAATTTATAATGTTGATATGAGTTTTCTCAGCTTCTTCCTCATCATCTGTTTGTGTGAAAAATCAGAACTTGCCTATGAAATGTCTGAAGTTTGTCTGCTTTTTGTTATTGGTTGATTTTTTTTTTTTTTTTTTAGTTTTTTTCTGTCCTTTTGGTAGGCTATATACTTGCAATAATCACAATATTTATACATTCTGATCTGTAATCCAGTCGTATTTTAAAATTTATGTAGCAATCATTTTTATTGTATCATTTTAATTTTTTAAAGATTTGAAGATTTTGACAATTAAAAATGTGTAGTTCATCAAAAATATGCTATTTCTCCTGAGAATTCTGACCTAAGACACCTTCTCTCCAGACTGTAACTCTCCTTATGTTTTCTCATCTACTTTTTTTTTACTTTACCCAAACTTTTCCCTCCAACCAGGCTTCTCTGCTGATTTCTACACTGTCCACTCAATCTTGTGCGTTGGCTTTACCTCAGACAGGTCGGTCTGTCTCACTTAACACTTATAACCTATTCCCCACCACCTTGCCCACATAAGCAAGTAAGTGAATCCTATTCTTTGTCCAGTATTCTCTGTCTTAGTAAATGACATCATCATTCAGCCAGTTGGTCAAGCCAAGTTATTCTTCCTTTCACCAAAACTAATTGCTATTCAATCTACCTTGCAAACATCTCTAGGACCCATCCAGTGTCTCCATGCTGCTCATCCCACTCTGATCTAGGCCACATTTACCCCTCACCTAGACCATTCCTCTTGGACAAGCCTAATAACTGCTCTCCTACCTCCATTCTTCCTTTCCTCCAATCCATTTGCCACTTTTTAGCAGTGATTTTTTTTTTCTTTTCTTAACGCTAGGTCAGACAGTGCTAAAAACTCCTCGATAGCATTGCCTTATTGGGATGGAGCCAGCATTCAACTAGTGTTGTGACAAGCTTGTCTTTTCTGATTGGGTTGCTCAGGCCAGCCAGCATCTGGTCAGATTGATTGGTACAAATGTTCTAAGTTGTTAGTGTTTTGAATAGAACTCTTAAAATCCCTTAAACTTAATTTCCTGGTCCCTCAGTGATCTGGATGCTACTTAAATGTCCAGCCTCAAATGTCAATGCTTTTCCCTGCAAAAACTACTTACCACTAAGACCCAAATTCTTTTCACTTTTTGGGTTATGTCAATATCTGTCACCTCCAGCATTGTAATGCTGTACTCTCTGTTCGAAACATCTCCCTACACTTGATCCCATATCTCAATGTATCTAGTTAATTTCTACTCATCCTTAGGCCTAAACATAAATGTAACTTCCAGGACATTCTGTTGTGTGCTTCCACAGCATCCATTGTTGCTGCAACTTCCAGGACACTCTGTCGTGTGCTTCCATGGTATCCTTTGTTGCTGTCTCTTAGCATCGTTACTTTGCCTGTCAGATTGTTTTATCTTTGTTTTATTCCCTAGGTGGTTTTTGTTGTTGTTGTTGTTGTTTGTTTGTTTGTTTTAAGATGGAGTCTCACTCTTGTCGCCCAGGCTGGAGTGCAGTGGCACGATCTCTGCTCACTGTAACCTCTGCCGCCTGGGTTCAAGTGATTCTCTTGCCTCAGCCTCCCAAGTAGCTGGGATTACAGATGTGTACCACCACACCCGGCTAATTTTTTGTATTTGTAGTAGAGATGGGGTTTCACCGTGTTAGCCAGGCTGGTCTGGAACTCCTGACCTCAGGTGATCTGCCCACCTCTGCCTCCCAAAGTGCTGGGATTACAGGTGTGAGCCACTGCACCCAGCCTTATTCCATAGATTGTAGACTCCACGAAAGCAAAGATTGTGTTTGCTTATTACACTGAACAATAGCACACTAGTTGGCACATAGCAAACACTTAGAAGTGAATAAAATGAATATGTGAATAAAAAGAAACAAATTTGGGGTTAAAAGTCAAATTTTGAATATGCTGATTTGAAAGAGTCTGAATAGTGAATGGTGTTTAGGTGGAGATACCAGAAGTTTTGATGTATGATTCTAAAATTTTAGAACAAGGATTGGGTCTTTAAATATAGATTTGGGAGGAAGCATCATTCTGATAAATGTCATTTAAAGCCTGGTGTGCTTATTAATTCTTAGGGTATTCATGGGTCAGAAGAGAAGAGTAAACATCAGTACCAAGGGAAAATTAGCATTCATCATTGACTGTGCCCTGCATTTCCCTTGTTGATTTGTATTATCATGCCCTTTTCCTATTCAAAGGATTCACTTACATTTTTGTTTATAGTATAAGGGATACATTTTTTTTTTTTTTTTTTTGAGATGGAGTCTCGCTCTTGTCACCCAGGCTAGAGTGTAATGGTGTGATCTTGCCTTACTGCAACCTCCACCTCCTGGGTTCAAGCGATTCTCCTGCCTCGGCCTCCCAAGTAGCTGGGATTACAGGTGCCCACCACCATCCCCAGCTAATTTTGTATTTTAATAGAGATAGGATTTCACCATGTTGGCCAGGCTGGTCATAAACTCCTGACCTCAAGTGATCCACTCGTCTCGGCCACCCAATGTGCTGGGATTACAGGCGTGAGCCACTGCACCCGGCAAATAGTTTTAATTTACATTCAGTTAGGCGAGTGCATATTGTACACCCATTATGTTGTGCTTCATACTATGTACTAAAAGCATACTATGCACGAAATGTAGGTGTACAATGATGTATAGGTCCTGCCCTAATAGAGCTAACAAATTAGCAAGGGAAATCAACATTTATCAAGTAATTAAAAGTAGTTTAAGTGTTGTGCAAGAAAAGTACAAAGGCTTATGAAAATGCATATCCGGGTTGTTTACAAACCAAGAGAGGTCGAGGCATAAAATTTCTGAAAGCAAGAAGGCAGTGTTCCCACATAGTTACTAATATTCCAAGTTCTGCAAACGTGTACTTAAGTAGAACCTTTTCCTGAGTTTATTCAATTTATTTCATTATCAATGTAATATGAATGGGAGTGTGTGATGATTTCCTTCAAATATAAAAGGAAATTTCTTATTGCTATATATTCTTAAGGTTAAAAAAAAAAAAAAAGACTTTTCATTTTGTTAAAAGAGTTCCAGGCACATTTTGTAGCAAAGTCACCAATTGGAAAGATATAAATTGTAAGGACAATGTACCTTAGGTAATGTTAAACTCAAGTTTTTTTTATAGATACTTCATAGAAATGTTTTTTCTTTTCATGGGGCTCAGTGAAGGGGAGGTTATCAGAGTGTGTGAGGAAGCCAGCTGTTCATTGAAAAGTAAAAACATGTGCACTGTGCATTCCAAAGTGTACTAATCGATAAAAACTGCTTCAAAGTTCTCCACACAAATATCTAAGTGGCTTTGAAAAGTTAAGTAGATTGGATGTCTTTTCCACCTCTTTGATAAACATACACTTTGAGTATATTTTCTTATGAGAAGTTGTATGTTTAAGAGATATAACCAAAAAGTAGAAAATGAATTTTGCAGGGGATAAATTATTTGGTGATGAAAGCAGAAGAAAGTCATCTGCTTTTGAGGCACACATTTGGATTAAAAAGTTACTTGAATATTAGTATTTACCTTATGTATTTTACTAAATCTAGGAAAGAATAAAGAAAAACAACTCAATCTCTGGAGCCTCCTTGAAAATGGTGGGGTTAAACCAAGCTCAAGAAACTAGAAGTTCTTTGCTGTATTCATTAGTGCCAGACTGAGGAAGCCAGTTTAGTTTGGAAGCTGGGTCACTATGAGCTAATTCTGATATATAGAGGCAACATTATTTTAAATTCTACATTGCCATCTTAAAAACAAGCAGCTACTTCTTTTTCATTATTTTATAAAGCAATAATATGAGCATGTATATTAGGAAAGACATGCTTGATTATATTTAAGTTGGATGTTTCATAAAATTTTACAACAAAAAATATTTAAACCTAAGTAAAATATGCAACTATATAATGAAATTAGAGGTATTATTTTGCACTGCAGTCAGAGATATTTCTTCCATCAATTAAATAGAATATGCAGCAGTCTGGAAAATTAATTTATTACATTCCTATGCATTCAGCAAGTGGAACGTGATTTGTATTGTATCTTTAGCAAGTTAATATTTGGCAAGCACAGTTGTTAGAAATCAGGTTTTGCCGGGCGCGGTGGCTCAAGCCTGTAATCCCAGCACTTTGGGAGGCCGAGGCGGGCGGATCACGAGGTCAGGAGATCGAGACCATCCTGGCGAACACGGTGAAACCCCGTCTCTACTAAAAATACAAAATACTAGCCGGGCGAGGTGGCGGGCGCCTGTAGTCCCAGCTACTCGGGAGGCTGAGGCAGGAGAATGGCGTGAACCCGGGAGGCGGAGCTTGCAGTGAGCTGAGATCCGCACTGCACTCCAGCCTGGGCGGCAGAGCGAGACTCCGTCTCAAAAAAAAAAAAAAAAAAAAAAAAAAAAGAAATCAGGTTTTATCCTGATGTGGAAAAAGAACTCTATACCAGTACCAGTTATCAGAAGTTTCTTTAAGAATAACATTTGCCTTAAGAACATAATTAATGCATCTGTGAAAAATACCACTTTTTTCCAATCCAAGATACAATGAGATTCACATGTTTTGTTCAGTATTTTTTTTTTTTTTTTTTTTTTTTTTTGAGGCGGAGTCTCGCTTTGTCGCCCGGACTGGAGTGCAGTGGCCAGATCTCAGCTCACTGCAAGCTCCGCCTCCCGGGTTTACGCCATTCTCCTGCCTCAGCCTCCCGAGTAGCTGGGACTACAGGAGCCCGCCACCTCGCCCGGCTAGTTTTTGTATTTTTAGTAGAGACGGGGTTTCACCGTGTTAGCCAGGATGGTCTCGATCTCCTGACCTCGTGATCCGCCCGTCTCGGCCTCCCAAAGTGCTGGGATTACAGGCTTGAGCCACCGCGCCCGGCCTTTGTTCAGTATTTCTAAAACTCTTCAATTGAGGTTTTTATTTTAATTGTGGTACTGTGTATACTTTTTATGCATAACAATATGTTAAAATTAATTCAGTAACAGATTTAAATCTGTTAGGCTATCTGTTATTCCATATTCTTTCCCAAACCCAATTTAAGTTCCATAGGCCTTTTATAGCTAGCCATGTGGTTGCAATGCTAAGTCAAAATGCTAAGACTTTTTCCCATTTGGGGGGATTATTTCTTTAAATGTTGTGTAGTTTTAAAATCTGATTTCACAGTTACTAATCATATTCTTCAGGGGGTACATATATATGTACTTAATGGACTAAAGTTTAGAATATTTATATTCAAATTAAATATGGTGGTGAGATTTGTTCTGAAGAGAAACTGGTTATATTTAGGATATAATGGTGTTTTAGAGGAAGGCATTTTTTGTGTCATATTTGTATCCACACAAACATTACTTAGAATTTAGTACTAAATTATAACTCAAGATCTTCTCAGTAAGGAAGTTCTACCCCTTTTTCTTGAATAGCCTGCAAGATAAGTACAAGTAGGAATTGTTGCTTTACAGCCGTTGCTATGTGGCTGTAAACAACCTATTGTTTCAAAATGCGGCTTTATTTGATCTCCATTCTTGTTGGTGAGAACTGACTATTAAATATTCCTATTAAAGAATGCCAGTAGATTACAACTGGGAACCTCTCAGTTGGAAACACTTTCCATTTCCTCTTGTTTATTATAGTTTTACAGAATATACAGTCAGATGTTTTTTCCAGTTGCCAGCCTTGCTTAATTACCATTTTTTATATGTCCTTTTGATCTTCTCCAAAACCAGCAGCTGGTATTATATGCCTAAAGTATACATCAGACTCCATAATGAATTGTATTATTACAACTTTTTTTTGTGTCCTACATTGGACACTAGGTAATATTATTTATTGTTCCAGAACAGTTCACTTTATTGTATAAAACTGTTTTAGAAAAATTATAGTTTTCAAAATATCAAATTATAGTAGATTATATCATCAGTTAAATACATCATCAATCAGTATTTACTAAATAAACATACATACTTGGAGTTATTAGCTAGTACTGAACATAATACATAAAGTTTATGCTCTATGAACTTAAATGTAGAACAGAAAATACTATTATATACACAATAAAGCACAAAATAGTCTGACAATAGTATCATGATTCATGTTTTCTTAAAATAATCTAGTTACTGTTTCAAACATTGATATGTTTAGATAGATCTAAACTCTTTTGAGAGAAAATTCTAGTTACTGTGTTAGTTCAGATCATTATTTAATGGCAAGAACAAATTGCATAATGGAATTAAATTCCAGTGTTTATGGTAAGCTATTTGGTATTTCAGAAATTCTACCATAGTATCTCTTTCTGTGTATATGTATTTTCTCATTCACCCACACCATGAGATTTCTTTTTTTTTTTCCTTTTTTCTTTTTCTTTTTTCTCTTTTTTTGGAGAGGGAGTCCGCCTCTGTTGCCCAGGCTGGAGTGCAGGTGCAGTGGCACAATCTGGGCTCACTGCAACCTCCGCCTCTCAGGTTCAAGAGATTCTCCTGCCTCAGCCTCCCAAGTAGCTGGGATTACAGGCATCTGCCACCCCACCTGGCTAATCTTTGTATTTTTAGTAGAAACGGGGTTTCACCATGCTGGCAAGGCTGGTCTTGAAGTCCTGACCTCTAGTGATCTGCCCACCTCGGCCTCCCAAAGTGCTGGGATTACAGGCGTGAGTCACCACAGCCGGCCCTCACTGTCAGGTTTCTGATCAGCTGCATAGAGGCAAGGTCATTGTTGATGACTGTTATCCTGAGATTCTAGCAAGGAGCTTGGTATCATGTAGGTACTCAACAAATAGTTATTGAAAACCAAACAAGGAAAAGATTTTAAATAGAAAATTTAAAATTTGGAATTTCTTTAACAAAAATTTAAATCTTGGCTGATGTGAATGATGATAAAGAACAAGAGGAAGAAGAGGAGGAAGAGAAATCCAAACACTACACTGCAGTCACCATTATTATTATCCCTATTTTATAGGTAATGAAATGGAGGCTTGGGGAAGTTGGCTAATTTTTCCAAGTCTCAGAAGTAGTAAATTGAAGATCCAGGACTCTAATTAATGTCTGTTTCTCAAGACTAAGTAAACTCTTCTTTATTCTTACATATTTAGTGGAGTAGGGAAGTTGCCAGTGATTTGAAAAATGATATGTATTTATTTTGGTAGGGGAACATGCGAGTTTATAATGCACTTCTAGTTATTATTTTGTTAGTTCAAAAATGTATATTTTTTAAGCATATAGTATCTAATTAGGAAAAAACGCTTATGGAAATTCTTAGTAACATAGGGATTAAATATAGCTATGTAAAAATTAACAAAGGGGTCTGTAAACAAGAAAATAGAATTTACTATATTTATTGAAAAAGCAGTCGAAACTGTAATCATTTATACATTATAAGTCAATCAATATACACACATGAGACCAGTACAGAAAGAATCTGAAAAATTGAAGAGACCTCTTTAGTATGTGACAAGAGCTAGTATAGGTACAATTACATCTTAATACATACCCAGGCAGCATATTCCCAGTAGATATTACTAATTTTCCTGAAGTTGATAGATAAATAAAACTCAATTATCAAGACTCTTTCTACTTTTAATATTATCAAAGGTATCTTTCTCTGGACTCTTAAAATTTTTTCACGCTGGTGTCAAGTAGCAGGTCAAAATTTGGGGACAGAGGATGTGTTTCAAGAGAAGAAAAAAAATTTTTAACTTTAATTTTTCAGTCTCTGTTCCTTTTGATAAAATTAACTGAATTCAGCCTGCCGATTGCCTCTTAGACACATAAAAGAGAAATGAGACATCAGTTATTAAGATTTTGGTTTTTATTCCTTTATTTTATGTTTTGATTTCCTTTATTTCCTTTAAGTAGTTAAACTGCAATAAAATTTTTCTCTCCAACTGTACTTCCATTTTATCACTTATAAAAGTCTTCACTTTAGAGGAAAAGACAGTTCTCTAAACAGTGATTTGGTTTTAGTGCTGTTTTACCTGCCTCCTTATTCTTTTAGTCAGTATATTCAAAACTACATTTCTTGTAGCCTTTGAAATCATAGAACCACACTTAGTTTTCCAGGAGGATGCTTTCTTAATGTGAATTAGCTATTCTTCATCTCAGCAGAACTTTCTTCAAAGCTGCTGTTCCTGAATTCATGCTAGGTACCCACGGGTGGATCCTGATTTGTGAACGTTATCTACCTAGGCGTGGATGAGGTCTCTCCATGATCACTGATACTGCTCACTGCAATCTGTCTACCATTTGGAAAACAGGCTGGGGCGGAATTTGGAAGGGCAGCCATCAGTGGGGGCAGGAATGATGCTACCAAGGGTTAGGGGTGGGAAAACATAAAATCTACAATGGCTGTTAGTTATCTCAAATAGTACCTTACCTTCACTACCAGGCTCTGTCCTGCCTGGTTTCACTGGAGACAATGCCAAATCCTGCAGTGCCTGCTTACTTGTTTTTGCATTGCTATAAAGGAATATCTAAGACTGAGTAATTTATAAAGAAAATAGGCTTAATTGGCTTATGGTTCTGCAGGTACAGGAAGCATGATGCTGGCATTTGCTCACCTTCTGGTGATGTCTCAGGAAGCTTGCAGTCTTGGTGGAAGGAGGTGCTGGTGTGTCACATGGCCAGAGTGTGAGCAAGAGAGGGAAGGGAGAGGTCCCAGACTCCTTTAAACAACCAGCTCTGGCATGAACTAACAGCAAAATCTCACTCCTTACCAAGGGGATGGTGCTAAGCCATTCATGAGGGATCTGGTCCCATGACCCATTCATCTCCCGCCAGGTCCCAGCTCTAACATTGGGAGTTACATTTCAACATGAGATTTGGAGGAGAAACACATCCAAACCATATCAGATTACAAACACTGTATGTATAAGCACAATTGTTTCTGCTGGTCTGAGCCACTTGAGCCCTTTCCCTCTAGTCACATGGAGTACCTCTTCTTGTCCCCCATACCCACTGCTGCTTCCTTTCTACAGCCCCTGCCCTGCCACAGCCCTTGGAACCACACCAGGTGCTGGTTATCTCCTGTCAATTCCTGTTATATTTGATTTCCCAGAGCTATGTGGCCCTGTGACCACATACACTTGTTTGAAGCTCTCCCCTCTTTCTCTGGAACCCCTTGACAGTCTCCTCTCCTGATGCTCCATCATTGTTATGCTTCTTCCCAAACATATTCACTAGTTCCTTTGCCTCTTCCCACTTCGTAGATGTTCCTATGCCCCGGGTTTCTTTTCTTAGACATTTTCTCATTTCATTTAGAATGCTCATCAAGTAATCTCCTCAATGTCCAAGACTCCAATTACAGCTTAAATGTTCATGATTTTTCAATGGCTCTCCTAAACTCACACATATGTGACTGCCTACTAGATCTAAAATCTTAGGTACACCTTCCTACCATCTACATTATTACAGAGCTTAAATAATCAAATTGTAAGTTATAAAAACATAAAAAGTAAGTAATTTTATAAGTTTATTAAAAATTGCTTCTTTTTAAAACCACTTTATATGTCTTCTATAGTGCTAGTTCTTAATACAGATTCCGTAGACATCTTAAAAGATAGAAAAATTGTAGCTTATGAAGACACTGCAGAATTCTCTCTTAAAATACGTATATATCAAGAAAAGGATTACTGGCATTGCAGTATTTCACCTAATCAAAGATTTTATCCAATCTGTGTAAATGAATGTCTTCTCACATGACAAACTGGTCAAAATCATAATAGTGGCATATGTTGAGGCCACATAGTGTAGTTATCTACGCAGAACAGACAGTATTGTGGAGAATACCTAGAATCTTGAGAATTTATCCAGATAGTAATAACTTACATCTGTATAGCAAATAATATACATATCAGATTCATTTAGCTTATATAATCCTTGTAATATCCCGAGAATAATGAGTCAGATGTTATCCTTAGTTTACTGATTATCAACAACAAAAAAAAAGCTTGGAGAAATTAAATGAATTTTCCAAATTTATACTATTTATAAATGGGAGAGCTAATAAAAGTCACCTGTCTGGGTTTGTAACCCTGTACCTATTTCTTCTAAAGCATACTGTATGTATCCCAAGAAAGTAGCTAAATTTTTTAATAAATATATAAGGAATACATCTTGAATGAAGACAAGATGCATTTTATAATTTAGATATTTCTGTATTTCATTGTTCAGAATTCATTTTAAAAGTCTCCTTGTTGGTGTGGATGAAATTGGCAACTAATCTTATCCCATAAATATTTTCAATGGTCTTCAGCTGATGACGTGAAATTTCAGCAAAGGCCAAGTCACGAGGCTTTGAAGTTTGTCATCTTTTTTATCACTGCTCAGATTGCCATGAAGACACCAAGTAATAGATGGATCAATTATAGTTAAATGACTGCAAGTTGATCTTATCAAGCAGTTAGTGGGCAAGATTTCACTTTTACCATTTTTACTGGTAATTTAGAGTGTAAGAACCCTAGGAATTTAAATCTACTTAGTTTTACTTAAGTTTAATTAATTCAGAATTG
The DNA here is from genome assembly GCF_009764315.1 of Trachypithecus francoisi. Classification (NCBI taxonomy): domain Eukaryota; kingdom Metazoa; phylum Chordata; class Mammalia; order Primates; family Cercopithecidae; genus Trachypithecus; species Trachypithecus francoisi. The sequence goes on along the minus strand of NW_022681454.1, from coordinate 170,330,079 downwards.
TGTAAAATTTCCTACCTTATTTCAAGCTCATTATTTTCATAATGACTTTATCAAGATAGCAGAAACATGGCTTCATCTATTAAATTATAAATGTGGTTTTTTTCTTTTAAATATAATCAGTTTGTAAGAAATAAATATAAAACTACATTGAGGTAGAAATTTAGTAAAAATTAACTCTACATCTATGTAAGTTATGTCTGTGTATTCAGTTTATTTAAAGTAGGACATAACCAAGCATTTCTGGGTTGTGTGGCCAATAGCTTTGCTCTTAAATCACAAAGATGCTTCTGTGTGTGACACTTTTTAAATCCCTGGGATATTTTAAATGTTCATGTCAAAGAATCTATAACTTTGAAACAGTTATTTTTTCTTGAACACATTGGTCTGTCACGTCTCTGCTCTATAATCATTAGTTGGTTATCCTAATTCTAATTAGGATAACTAGTGACATAAGATAAACATATGGAGTATTTATTACTCTGATAAAAGATACTGGTTAGGAGCAAGACAGTTTTTAGTTTATAATCATAAAAAACATAGCTTCCTGCATACATTATTCAGTATTACTTATATAGAGCTAATCTCACTCTTTTTTGGACTCCAGTATGAACCATAAAAGTGCTTTATAGCATCTATATAATTTTTTCTTCTTTTTGTCCCTTCTTTGTAGTTATTTGAAATTACAGTGCCTCTCTCTCAAGGCCCCAAACCAGTAACAATCAGTTTTGCCAATCACACTTCCTGCCGATGCATGTCTAAACTGGATGTTTACAGACAAGTTCATTCCATTATTAGACGTTCCCTGCCAGCAATACTACCACAGTGAGTATGAATTAAATCTATTTTTTCTGCATCCTCTACTAATATTACACTATTTTCAAGTAAACGTAAGTTTATTAAAATAACCTTTGTGAAATTTACTATAACATACTCTGCTTCAAATACAAAACAAAGACAAAATTTTGTATAGTATACCATGAAAATAAACTGAAAATTAAAATTCAGTGGGAAGCGCATTTTAGAGGCAATGTAATTCACAATATAAAAGAAGTATGTCTGTGAAATAAAACACATTCCACCAGTGTTCATAAAATGTCAGTAAGGTAGCTTAATTGATTTAACGTTCCTGAAATCAGATATGCCAACTCATAAATCATATTAAAGCTCAAAACATTTCAGCCTTGATAAGATTTTAGGCCAAAAGAAAAAGTAAATGTAAATAATTTTTATCTATTAGCATTCAGTTGCTTTCTTCAATCTCAAATATAAAAATATATATGTGTGTGTATATATATATATGTATATATATCTCCATGTTTCTTATTTCAGCAAGGTTTGAGTAGTGAAATAGTGATTAATTACTTGAAAAAAATTATTTTAGTATCATTTCAAATTGATATTCAAACCGTTATTTGTTATTTGTTATTCAGGTTTCCTTTCCATCCTTTTTTTTTTTTTTTTTTTTTTTTGGAGGGGCAAATGGCCGCATATACTTCATGTGATCATATAGGAGAACTTATCATGTTCTCCTATATGATCATATTCTGACGCTGTGAATAGTTGATTATGATTTCATATGCATTACTACCTAAGACCTGAGAGCTTTCTGCCCCAAAGTAGGGATGCAACCTTTGTTCCTTAGGATATGCAGTGCATGTGGATGAAACTTACATAACTCGAACATTTGTAACAAATGTATAAATAAATTGATCAAAAAACATATTTATTACAAAAAAAATTCAGAAAACCTTGCATTTTTAAAAGACTCAACAATAAATATAATATGCCAACCATGGTCTTCCTCACTGAATCAAGTTGTACTGCTCTGCTTAGTGTGGCAGATGGGGGACGCCTTGTTTGTCCAGGGACAGTTTAGGAAAACCTGGAGGATAGCCTACTTTGAGTGACAGAGATCTGTCTCCTTTTATGTGAGAAAGCAAAGATCTTCCATTTATGAATAGATGCATGCTAATACAAGCAAGAGACCACTACCACCTGAACTCAAGAGGATGCTGTATGTGCAGTTTCATCCCCGCAGGCCTGAGAGTTCTGTTCACGTTCCTCAGCCCTGAGCAGAAGCCCTCAGTGACTCCTTCATTCTGAGAGTTTTAGCCATTGGAGAGTTTTAACCATACTCATGGTTTCCAAAGTGACATTTGAAGATCTAACCATATTTTTGACTTATAATATTTTATCTAAATCTATCTTCTATTGCTATATTTGTACTTATATTAGCTGTAAGTACAAAGAGAAAGACTTGTTAAATCCTTTATTTCTACATTATTCATGGCAGTGTTTTCTCATTTTCTTTGAGGCCTTGAAATCACAGAGTTGTCCTTACTTCTTCTTCTTCTATTCCATCTAAATACGATTGATTAGTTTGGAGGAGGAGGAGATATGTGTTCCAAGCTAAACTTATATTTCATTTCCATCACTGCCATTATCATCCACTTCATTATGCATGTCTTTGATTTAATGCAGTGATATTCATACTAGTTTTCAAGCATCCAGTCTTTCTCCTGTTGTATAATGTCACTGTTTTATGAAATAAGCTTTAAAAGGCATCATTTCATTCATCTCACCAGAAACAGTGATTTTCAATTGCTCAAAGAACTGAGCACAAATTGCTCATCATCCTATTCTGGTGTCAGTCTTCCTTTCTTGTTTTGTCTTCCATTATTCACCCAGTCTGTGTTTCACCAAGTCCTATTCCCAGAATGGCAAGCTCATTTCCTGCTCTGTATCTTGTTTCTGTTCTGGCCCTGGCTTGTTTTCTGCCTTTCCAAAGCCCTCTCCCTTTCTCAGAGTTCAGTTAAAGGTCTTTCTCCTGCATTTGTCTTGTCTAAATACCACGGCCACCTTTGCTTCTTGAATACCCATAGCACTCACTGAATTAACTTCATCCTCACGTGGAACTGGATTATGAGAGTGTTTCCAGTAAGTTTATGTCCTCTGCAACATTCAGCCAACAATACTCAAAAATACTTGAGCCGTTCCTGTGCTCTCAGCCCTTTACCTGCATTGTCTGATTTAACCCTTAACAAAATCATCTAGAAGGTCAGCAGCAGCATTTGCCTTATTTTACAGATGAAGGAGGAAATCACACTCCAAAGCTGTTGACTAAACAATGTACATAAATGCTTGTTAAATAAAATAACTTATTTCCTGGATATATTTTATAGCATTTGCCATGTTTTCATGATTACTTATTCATATAACAACTATCCTATACACTATTTGAGGTTAAGAAGAGACAGGAAGCTACAGCAAAAAAAGCCTGAGTCTTAGAGTAAGCCATATCTGATTCTGAATTCAGATTTACCACTAATTCATTCTTTATGATCAGCTAGGTGTTTTATGGCTCTGAAACTCAGTTTTCTTATATATAAACTGTAAAGATGTAAAGAGGATTGAATGAAGTACTGAATGCTTATGCAATGCTTAGCAGAATGTCTGGTACCCAGAAGGTAGTCATTAAAGGGCAGATTTATTATTACCATTAATATCCAAGTCTGATTCATTTCCTCATCCATGTGTTTTCCAGTATTTTTAAAACCACTATTTACAGTAAGAAATACATTTTATATTCCAAAGCAGGATGTGTGCTATACACACACATAGTGTGTGTCTGTGTGTATATATATGTCAATATTAGAGAGTTTTAAATTAGATAGGTAGATAACTTCACATGTAATTAGTTATGTATAAGCATAAAACTAAAACAAATGATCATTTAAAAGTATTGTCCTTAATTATAGTGCTGCTCAAGCTTTCTCATTATCACAACCCCAAGGATCCTTTTATAAACATTTTTTTCCTAATCACTTTCCCCACAAAATTTTAATATCACAAATATACTCTGTCTCTCTTTACACTATATGTATATCTGTGCTTTATATATAAAAAGGAAGTATAAAGTTTACTTTTCTATTCAATGTAGGGTTAAAAGACAAAATAAAATGTTTAAGTTAACATTTAAATTAAAAATTTTTAATCTTTTAACAGCTAACATAAATTTATAATTGTATTTGCCAAGAAACTTAAGGTAATCTATTTACTTATATAAATTATAATATTTCAAATTACATATGCAAAGTAGCAGTTGATATGAACATATAATATAAATATAATAATTTATAAAATCATTCAAAATCACTATTTTTCCAGCAAAAGTAAAATACTTTTTTAAATAGCTTCTTTAAAAATATTTGGAGAGCTTAACTATTAACTTTGCTTAGTACGAGAAAACAACTTTTAACTTATATAGCTGATAAATATTAATTTAGATATTGCCAACTTTTTATTTACATCATTTGACATGTAATGGTATGACTAACATTTGTAGAATTAATAATAAAATATAAATTATTATTATTTAATTCTCAAAGCTCCAGTCACACATGAAAACACCAAGGACCAAGCATAAGCAATATTCACAGGACAACCAATGGCAGCCAATAGGCCCACATAGGTACCACTTAGTAAATGACTTTGAAATCACTCAGTCAGTCAAGAGAAAATCCTCCAGTCACAGCCATCTAGTCACCACCATTTCATAGCTCATATATTGCAAATACTTGGGGTATGTTCCATTGCCAATGCTGTTCGTTTAATGGCCAATAAAATCGAAGAGAATTTAAGTATTAAGGAATATTATTTTCTTGGGTTTTGGAGAGACAAAAATCATTGAGATACTAAGATTTCAGCCCCACCCCGGCCTCATACCCAATTTTTACCCCCTTAGGGATGATTTTACTGCCTTTATGAATATTTGCCATATTACATGTGATATACCCAAATGTTTTTTCTTTTCTGTTTTTCTTCATGAAAATATTGGTCTCAACCCATTATGAATTATGGCCCACAATTTAATAAAAGCTACACTAGTGATAATATATATATGATGGACATGTAACTATGTTATGAAATTCTAACATTAGTTAAGATTTAAGAGGAACAGTCACCAACACAGTGACTAAAATTAAAAACACTGACAAAAACAAGTGTTAGAATGTGGTGCAACCAAAACTCATATGTCATCAATGGGCATTAAAATTGTTCAATCATTTTGCAAAACAGTTGACAGTTTCTTATGAATTTAACAGGTACATATTTATACACAATAACTTGTATACAAATATTCTTTATTAGTCAATAACTGAAAACAACTCAAATGCCCATGAAAGATGAGTGAATTAACACATTTTAGTGTATGCATACAGTGGAACATTGCTGAGCAATGTAAAAAGAATGAACATAAAAGGATCTCAGAGACATTAAGTTGAGTGAAGTAAGCTAGGCTAAAAGAGTACATGCTGTATGATTTGATTTACATGAAGCCCTTAAAAAAGGCAAATGTACTCTAGAGTGAGAGAACACAATTCAATGTGTGTTTTGTGTTTGAGGATGTGGATTGGGATTGACTAGGAAGGGGCAGAAGAAACATTGTGAGGTGTTGGAAATATTCTATATTTTGATTGTAACAGTAGTTAATGTGGCTACATAAGCTTATGAAAAGATGAAAGATAAAGAACACTTCTAGATCCTGTTAGAGAAGAAAAAGAAGCACTTGCCTGGCTCTGAACTTAGAGCATGTAGAGTCAAGTAAGAACAACAAATATTAGAGTTACATTATTATTGTCTTATTTTACTAAATATTACAAAGCACCAAGCATCTGCCACACATTGCCTCACGTTCATACAAATACTGCTGGTGGCTCCATTCTTGATGCACATCACATAGTACAGGGCTGAAGGGTATGGATGCTGTAGGTGGCTTCCAGTTTTGAGAATTTATTCTCTGATTTCTCTTTGAGTTTGAGTAGGTTCTCTAAACTTTCTTGTCACACATTTTTTTAACCTACAAAAGAGCATATAAGAATGTTATGTATAACATCATACAGTATAATATTTATAAGCTAATCTTCACTGAAATCAATCTGTTCAATAACATTATACCATATTATATATTAATCTGATATTGTATAATAGCATAATGTAATACTAATAACTCCTAACTCAAAGATGTTGTGATTTTTATAACCAGCAATCTATGTTAAATATTAACACAGTACCTAAAACATAATAAGCATTCAATAAATGATTGCTGCTATTTTACTAACATCCTACAAATTCGGAAATTGAGTCTTAGAAATGCTAATGTGCACAATGCTAAGCAGCCAGAAAGCTGTCAAGAAAAGATAAACTTTAAAATCATTTTATTTCTGACACCCATGTGTTCCCCCCAATATCTTCTAGCATTTCTAGCATTGAAAAACTTTCCAGTCTCAATATCAGAAAGTATCATAAAAGCCAGAGGAAGTAGCAATTCTCTCTAGCAGACACAGTTAGATACCAAGTTTCATATTGGTGTTCTCACAGATTCTTTTTTCCAATTATTTCCTCTCATATTTTCTTCAAATTGAACTCCATGTATTTCCATGGGCCCTTTAGTAGAGACTGTCTTCTCATGGAGGGAGCCATGTGTGATTAAGCAGCGATCCCCTAGATTTTCCTGCTTGGTAGTAGTGTTTGTTTATTCATGAGACATGTATGCCAGGTCTTCTGACTCCATAACACTGTACTAGGAAATGTGGGCTACTTTCAAAATGAATAATACAATTCTTTAGCTAAAAGAACTCATGCACCAGAGTACAAACAAACATATTATTTCTAATATAATAAGTGTCTAAAACACTATGCTGTACTTCATTCACTCATTCAACAAATAGCATCTGTGTTTCTGCTAGGTACTAATAAGGTGCTAGACCATAGAGATAGAAAGATACATAGAATTGTTACTCTGGAAGAAATTCCATTCTGGAGCCAGACATGTAAACATACGACTGAAATCAGTGAAATACGTGCGATGAGGAAGCATCCTGGAGACATAGCTACAGTAGAGAGGGTGTACATGAGTCTGGAGAGGTCAACAGAATCACATATGACAGCCTAGGATGGGCTCTTTCTTAAAGTCTCTTGAGAACCACTAAAAATATATATGCAGAGAGGTGGTATCTGCAGTTTTGTATTATAGAAAGAGCAGCCTGGTGGCAAGGGAGTATGTGGATTAGAGGAAACAAAATGGGAGGTGGAAAAATTCAGCAGTAATCTTTTGAAATAATCAAAGAGAGAAATAATAAAGATGGTGGCCACGGCAGTGGATATGGGGATGGAAAGAAAAGAGGTGGAAAAGACATTAGAAATACGAGAAAGCATACGACTTGGGAACCACATATGGGGAATGGTAAAGAGGAAGAAGTTGAGGATGAAACTGTATGGATGGCATTCAAAAGACAAGGAGCACCTGTTCGTAGGAGGAACTAAGGAGAACTGAGTTTTTACACGTTAGCTTGAGTGCTAGTAATATTTGTAAGACATCAAAGTGCTAGAGCAATTGGAAGAGATGACTTATACCAAAAGAAATATAGGAGGTAAGAAGACAAGAGGAACCACAGATGAAACTGTGGGGAAATCAATATTTAAGAAATGTAATTGGTAGAGCAGACACAATAATCTGGAGACACAATCTGTATAGGAGACTGAGAAGGGGCAATCAGAACAATCAGAATAACAACAGAGAAACAGACCACAAAAGCCAGTAGAGACATGAGTTCAAGGAAGGAGGAACTGGTAAGAAGTGCCAAACATTAGAAAGGTTCAAGAATGGGCCGGGCGCGGTGGCTCAAGCCTGTAATCCCAGCACTTTGGGAGGCCGAGACGGGCGGATCACGAGGTCAGCAGATCGAGACCATCCTGGCTAGCCCGGTGAAACCCCGTCTCTACTAAAAAATACAAAAAACTAGCTGGGCGAGGTGGCGGGCGCCTGTAGTCCCAGATACTCCGGAGGCTGAGGCAGGAGAATGGCGTAAACCCGGGAGGCGGAGCTTGCAGTGAGCTGAGATCCGGCCACTGCACTCCAGCCGGGTGACAGAGCGAGACTCCGTCTCAAAAAAAAAAAAAAAAAAAAAAAAAAAGAATGACTGGGACTTACTCTATTAGCTGAACAGCATGCAATGTAGATGTTTATTTACTAATAACTTACCATAATCTGGGCACAGAGAGGGAGAATGTGTTTTGAGAAAGGGGGAGAGAAAGCAAGAGAGTGAAAGAAATTCGCATTTACACATGAGAAACTAAATCAGAAAGGGTAAGTAGATTTCCCCAATGTTACACAACTAAAAAAAGTTGCAAAGCAGAGATTCGAACTAAATTTGTTGGAATACAATCCATTTCTTTTGAGGTATGGTTATTACTGCATTTTTATTGTTTTTAATTGATACATAATTATACATATTTATGGGGTATATGTGATATGTTGATACATACATATAATGTGTAATGGTTAGATCAGGATATTTTGGATATCCGTCACCTCATTTATCATTTCTTTGTATTGTAAACATTTTAAATCTTCTAGCTATTTTGAAATATATAATAAAATGTATTAACCATTGTTACCCTGCTGTGCTATGGAATACTAGAACGTGTTTCTTCTATGTAACTGTACTTTGGTATGCATTACCAACCTCTCTTCACTCCCCCACAACTGACCCACCCTTCCCAGCCTCTGGTAACCATCATTCTACTCTTTACATCTGTGAGATTCACCTTTTGGCTCTCATAAATGAGTGAGAACATGAGATATGTGTCTTTCTGTGCCCAGCTTATTTCACTTAACATAATAGCCTCCAGTTCCATCCATGTTGATGCAAATGGCAAGATTGCATTCTTTTTATGGCTAAATAGTACTCCATTGTGTATGTATACCACATTTTCTTTATGATTGACTTCTATAAATTAAAAAATATCAAATACCAAGGGCAAAACAAAAACAAAACAAAAAAGTGCCCTTCTACCAAAATTTGAAATGTAACAACTATTTTGTCATATTTACTAAAGATACAACCCAAATCCCCAGTCATCATTCTTCACGCTTCATTTCCAGAAGTAACCACCACTCGAACATTGTATTATTCTCACTCCTCTCTATTTTTATGGCATCTGGATGTATTAACATACCAGGAGATATTATACAGTGCAGCTTTGAGTGTTGTGTATTTTAAGTTAAAATGTTGGCAATACTTTTTTTCTCTTGAGATTATGTTTTACAGATACAGTCATATTGCTATCTATAGACTTGGTTTACTCATTTAATAACTATATAGCATTCCATTAAATAAATAAACACAAGCTTTTATGTTCTTTTCTTTGTTCTGTGACAATGTACTATAGCGAAGTCAACATACACTACAGATTAGCAAGAGAGTACAATGAACGAGGAGAGAGTGGTGTCAAATAGACAAGGACCTTGAAGTTAATAGTGCTAAATTTATTAATTACTTGGTTAGCATGAACAATGTCCCTAAAGATGTAAGAAAATAACACGTTCTGAGGACAGTTAATAAACCAGATTAATTTGGATCTTGAGCTGTGAAAGCAATTGGTATTAAATGAAAAGACAGTGCTGTGATTCTAAAGCTTTGGGCACCAGCCTAGCAAATGTCACCTATTCTGTAGAGGTATTAGGGGAGCAAAAGTTGTTTCTGGGTAGAGGAATGAATGACAAGACGATGTTCAGCATAGCCAAGAAATCTTGAATTATTTTTAATGGATAATAAATATAGAAGATAGGTATTATTGCAATTTGGAAGATAGTCACATTGTGGTGGAAAAGAGAAAAAGGATGAAAAAAGATAAGAAAAAAATGAATAAACCTAGTGTGAAGGCTAATTTGCATATTTATTTATTTGTTGCCTTTTATTTCTTTTATTAAAATGTTGACATTGTTTACTCAGTAAAAGTTACTTGCTTGCAAGAAGTTACACTTACTAGGGTTTGTTTAAGAAGATTTTATTCTTATGAGAACACATCTTATTTCCAAGGAATAGAGTAGATTTATAGCCAAGGAAATCTTTGATTTGGAACTTGAGATCTCAATGTCTTTGGTCTATTAATCTTTAACAGATCCTCAGTCCAAATGCCTAGATACTTAAATATACATGAGTTTTACTTTTAGCCATAATGCTTCACTCTTTCCTTTTTAATTTGAAGGTTATACATTATCGCTTCACCAAAAAAGAATGAAGCAAAATAGCATAATGACATTAATTTAATAAACTGTATCAGAGCAGAAATGGAGAGATAGCTCAGCTTCCAGTTAACTGGACCACAGTCTTGTACTAAATTATCAGAAACTACCGTTTTTTGGCATTTTAAAATATGCATCTTTAGTAAGCCCTGAAATTATCCTCTTTGCCAGTTCAAAATCTTTATGTCCATATGCAGTTATTTTTGAAATCATAAGTCATATGTCTGTTCATCCTCTTTCCTACAAAGCTCATTATCTAAACATTGTCTCACACTTCAAAAGATCACCTGTTGATATGAATGGATTTACCAGTGGAACTCAGGAAAGAGATTCCAGGCTGTCAGCATTACTATTTTTCTAAAGGGAAGGTAACTTTGATATATAGTTTGCCTGCCTTTGGACAGTCTCGTTTCTACCTTCTAAAACACGATAATTGAAAGCACCACATTCCTATGACTTACTGATAGATTGTGAGAAATAACAGCAAAATATATACAGCTGAGGAGATTGCATCAATATATCTCTGCACTGAGATTATGGCAGTGATTTGCCTAGAATTGGGCACTATTAGATCAAAGATTGTCATAAAGTTTAAAGTTACATTCAACCAAACACATGGACAATTTTTGTTAATAAATATCAGACCAGATTTACCAGTTGTTTTCTAAAATTTAATAGACATTTTTTAACCATTTTGGTTTACAGAAAAAGCAGAAAGTATAGAGATTTTTCATATAACATCGTATCCTCTTCCACAAATTTCCTCTATTTTTAACATCTTGAGCTAGCATGGTACATTTGCTACAGTTGAGGAATCAGTACTGACATGTTATTGTTAACTAAAATCCATAGCTTACATTAGGGTTCCCTCTTTTTTGGGTGTAAGTTCTGTGGATTTTGACAAATGTATAAATGACGTGTCTATCATTACAGTATCATGAAGAATACTTTTACTGCCCTAAAAGTCTCCATGTTCCACCTGTTCATTTCTCCCTCCCCTGTATTCCTGGCATCAACCAGCCACTTTGATGTCATATCAACTCTTATACCCTCATAGCATGTTTTTATTGTCATCATTGGTTTGTTTTTGTTTTTCTGTTAATGACGTGTGGCTGTTACAAGGTAATAAGACCAGAGGCTGTTGTTGAAGGACCTTTTTTCTTAATTCCTGGTTACTTATCCTTGAATTATATGACAAGCTGATAAATCCAGTTACCATGGAATTTCCGTTGTTTCAACCTGCCAATACTTCTCTCAAGCTTATATATCCAAGAAAATATAAAAAATAATAGAGCAGAAAATCACAAACTTCCATACTTATCCTACTCTCCCTGTGTCCCCATTCCCAGTTCTGGTGGCTTTCCAACTCAATTAAATCCTGTACTTAGCCAGTTGGTGACCACACAATGTGACATGTTTTATATCCAAGTCAGTCTCAGACTAGGTGAGCTTTTGTATGTGACAGATTACTGCTTAATTTATACTCAGACAAAAAGGAAAAAATTAAACATATAAACACAATTTTTTTTTTGAGAGTCTCATGCTGTTGCCCAGGCTAGAGTGCAATGATGTGATCTCAGCTCACTGCATCCTCTGCCTCTCGGGTTCCAGTGATTCTCCCGCCTCAGCCTCCTGAGTAACTGGGATTACAGGCACGTGCCACCACACCTGGCTAATTTGTATATTTTTAGTAGAGATGGGGTTTCGCCATATTGGCCAGGCTTGTGTCAAACTCCTGACCTCAGGTGATCTGCCCATCTCGACCTCCCAAACTGCTGGGATTACAGGCGTAAGCCAGCATGCCCAGCCTAAACCCACGTTTTACATTAATGCAATGATTGTATTAGCCTTTCAAATATTAAGACTGGCAAAATTGTTACAACTATGGAGTTTTCATTGATTCATCCTACTCACCATCTTTTCCTTTAATGTCTGAACAAACCCCAGCTCTGTCCACTGTTCTCCCTGTCAGTAGACTAATGGAACACAACCAAACAGTAACACAACAGACACAAACACAAGTTCATGCGGAATCAATAAAAATCAATAGAACGGAAGATAAGTCTATGTGTTCTTTGATACATACTATTAAGCATGTGCCTTTTTAACAATTTATATGAAACCTAAAATGTATGTATTTCTGATTTCTACCTGTAATACTGAAGAAGTTACTTAATAATGTTGAATATAAAGGCCACCTTTACTTAACCACTTTCCATTCACTATTAACTGCTGTTTCCAAAGTATAAGCAAATCAGTCTCTGTGTACATAGTCAAGTGTATACAAGCATCAGGCATAACAAACTCAAGATGAACACGACAGTTCAAAGACATTTAGTACAAAATTGTTGAAGCATTTTTACCCAGCGTTCTGTGGCTCTGACAATGAAAGAATATAGTTGCTCTTTCAGCTGCTATTCAGACAGAAAGCTTGGGCAAGAAGGGTCTGTATCTATATTCTTCATAATATAATTACAGGTTTCAAGTTCAGATAACATCAGCAGTTGGCATTTGAAAACCAAAACCCTATTTTGCTATTTATCAAGATTATTACTATAGTCAGATTTCGCTTACTTGTTTCTTTTTTTCTTTTGAGTCAGAATCTTGCTCTGTCACTCAGGCTGGAGTGCAGTGGTGTGATCTCAGCTCACTGCAAGCTCCACCTCCCAGGTTCACACCATTCTCCTGCCTCAGCCTCCCAAGTAGCTGGGACTACAGGTGCCCGCCACCACGCCAGGCTAATTTTTTGTATTTCTGGTAGAGACGGGGTTTCGCCGTGTAAGCCAGGATGGTCTCGATCTCCTGACCTCGTGATCCACCCGCCTCGGCCCCTGCAAAGTGCAGGGATGACAGGCGTGAGCCACCGCGCCCGGCCTATGTGTTTCTTGAATAAGGTACAGGACATCCCGTTGGAGAACCCACTGGAAACATGAAGATGCTCTGAAGGAGGATATGAGCGCTCATGGTACCTGCCTTGAAACATGGGTTTCACTAATGCTAGTGGCTCACACTTCCCATTAAACAAGACTAGGCGTAGGAAGGCTGTTTGAGGGACACAGCTATGGAGCCATAGGTGCCGCATAGTAAGCCAAATTTTCATTTGCTGTGCTGTTGTGAAAAACCTTATTAAAAGAGCTTCCAATGAGAGCACTTGATTAATAATGCAGTTCCTATCTATAGAAATAATGTGCTTTTCAAAAAAGTCATCATGTGTTATCATTGAATTCACATTAAATTAATGTTATCATTCATTTTGAATGATCTGTGAAGTATTTTAAGAGCGATCTGGGGAAGTAAATCCATAAGTAGTTTAACATAAATCAAGGTGCAGTTAATTTTTTTCAATTAGAAATGTATTACAAAGATCCTGCCATTTGCAATGACATGAAATAACCTGGAGGAAATTATGCTGAGCAAAATAAGCCAGACATAGAAAGATGCATATTGCTGATCTCCCTTATATATGGAATCTAGGAAAATAGAATTCATAGATACATAATAGAAGAGTGGTCACCAGCATCTTGGGGGTGGGGGACATGGGGAAATGTTAGAGGGTGACAACTTGCAGTTACAAGGTGAATATGCTCTGGAGACCTAACATAGAGTATAGCATAGTTACTCTACTCAATAGTATTCTCACGACACCCTCCCACCCCCCCACACACCGTCACACTCTGAGGTATGGATATGTTAATTAGTTTGATCATGGTAATCATTTCACAGTGTATACATATACCAAAACATCACTTTGTATAACTTATATATGTACAATATTTATCAATCATACTTCAATAAAGCTGGAAAAATGCATGAATATTATATATATATGTGTGTGTGTGTGTGTGTGTGTGTGTGTGTGTATCAAAGATTATAGTAGATTATAGCTCTTTGAAAAAGAATAACATTTCAGCTCAGTTCTGACTAAGGCCAAACAAAAGGTGATAGCATGTTTTAGTTCCTTAAATGTGAATTTGAGAAGTCAAGGAATCTCCAAGTGTAGGAAAACCTCAGTGCCAAAAAGTGTAGAATATGAAAGAATCACAAAAATAGCATGCACAAAATAGCCTGCTATGATGTTCAAAGTATAAGAGCTAGTAATTATTAACCAACATTTAGAATATAATGTAGCAGAACATATTTGGAACACATTTATCTGTTAATATTTCCAAGGAGAGACAAATGCAAAGTAAGATTTTCTTTAACGTTAATTGTTCTTTAGTTTGAAAAACGCATATACTCATATTTTTGTCATCTGATTTTAATGAGCAAAAAGCAATAGCTGCCAAACCAAAGTCAAGTGAAGCTGTGAAAATAATTAATTAAACAAGTCTGGTAAAAGCATCTTTATACATGTTTATAGATCCTTCATACATGTTATAGGCAGAATTGTGGTTGTGTCTGTGTGAGTGTGGTGGGGTCAGTGGGGGGATAGGAAAGTTAGTTTATTCACATGATTCTCAACATAGATATACCTTGCAAATAATTGTGCAATTCCCTGCTTTGCAGACAAAATGTCTTTGAATCAATGTCTTTTTAAATACACCATACAAAAAAAAACATAACTATAAACCTTTAAAGTATTTATGCGCACTTTAATATTCAGAACTAGAAGAGAAACTTCAGTAAGGAGAAATGCTTTAGAGATTAAAATGTAAAGGAGATAACCAAATTTTACTAAACCTTCTGTCCATCATGACCACGTTTCCTTTCATTCTAAAATAACAATATTTTGAAAATTTTGACCCCCCCCCCCATTTTTACATGAGAAGTTTTAAATGCCAAGAACTTGCTCCTCACTTTTGAAGCAGGGTGCTTTCTTTAGGAGCCAGTCTGTATCACATGCATTCTATTGGTTTGTATTTTATTATTTTTATTATATATCATTCTATTACATTTTAAAATGCATTTCTGAGCCCATGTAATTGATTTCGTGATTCATTAATGGGTTGCAAGCAGCAGTTGGAATAGCACTGGTTTAGGTAATGGCAGTATAAATCACATGTTGGTAAAGTGAAAGATGTCTTTCTACCAACACGGTATAATGACCACTTGATGCCAACATGACAGTGTGTTAATTAAACCATGTATCAATCAACATTGAAGCAACATGACCAAAATGGTTGTACCATCATTTATAGAAGAAGATTATGAGTTTCATGCAGCCAGGAATAATTGCATTGCTATTATAGAACTTAACATAAGTTGTAACTTATTTGATGGAAGGATACTAACAATCAAGAGGATATAAATTTTCAAAACAATGATATTGTTTTGCACAATTGATAAGTACTGACTGTCTGCATTTTATCTAGAACAATATATGTTCATGATTAACCAAGAAAATAATGACAAAAATGTACAATGAGTAGAGACTTGCCCTTGAAATTCCCTAAAATTAGTAGGAAGATACAATGTTCTCCAGGAAATATTGGTAAGTGAAAAAAAAAGGTTTACAATAGTGTGTAAGGGATGCTATCATCTGTGTAACAAAATGAGAAAAAACATATATACAATTTTTTGGCAAGAAGATACCCTGAAAACATAAACCAAAAAGCTAAAAAAAGAAACTTGCTGATGATACAGAACTTCTCTGACTGTACATTTTTCTCATAGTCTTAACTCTTATAATTACATCCGTGTTTGACATTTTCAAAAGTAAAAGCACAAAAGTACATAATATATTCAGGATAAAGCAAATGACAGTTTATATGAAGATGGTTAGAAGCCAAGGTTTTCATGGAAATTATTAGTATGAAGTCAAGGTAGTACATTAAAATCCAGTAATGCTAATTGGATTTGGAGGTAACAGTATAAAATGTTTTCTCTAAAAATATACACAAGAATCTCTTGCTTGAGATCAGTAATCTATTCCCAAAAATAGATATTGAGAGCACATTTCTGTTGTTCTGAATGGTAACAATTACAGTGAGTGGAAGGTAAACCAAAACATAGCTCTTTCCTGCAAAATAATTGATACCTAATAACGCCTGTAGAAAAGTGACAAACTATCTTGATAAAATCTAAATTGTATATTGTTTCCTAATCATCCAGCAATTATTGCTGTTACTAACATACAGTTGCTTTGTATCTAGTTACATGGACTGTGTGTATGCTGTATGAGAAATTGTTACTTTATGGCATAGCATAGCAAGTAACACAGCAATCAAAAAGTTAAAAGTCAAAATTTAAATAAAAGACCCATAATATACTGTTTTTCACTGTGCTAAAGGAGACCTGACTCTTGAAAAAACTCAAGAAGGGACAAAGAAGGATCAAATCAGTCATTGCTGTTTGCAGAAGGTGATGGGTGGATGGAGGACAAGCGGGCAATCTTAGACAAACTGTCATATTAAGAGGAATGAAGAGGCCTTCCCTATGTCTAGTAGATGCTGTAGTGACTGCTGGACAGGAAAGCTTTGGTCAATTTTCAGAAAAGATGTTCAAGCTGAAGGAAGATGTTGAAGCTGCATTTTGGTTGCAAAATGCAGGTTTGCTTGTTTTTCTATTGAAAAATTCCTTCATGTGATGCTGTAAGAGTTATTAGGCTATTATTAAAAGAAAGATGTATTATCACACTGAGTATGACTGCAAAACTTTCTTAGCAAATGGCCTGTTTATTTATACTCAATGCACATGTTAAGATGGCTACATAGGATTCTTACTCAGTTCTATCAATTTGGAATGTAACTCAACATTCTTCCAGCACATAAAGTTGTTTTCAATATTATATTGAGTGTGAAAGACGTAAATAAATACTTCCATTTGATGTCTACACCAACATCAAATGAGGTAGTGAGAAGTTGGTATGTATTCTGTAAATTAGGATATTTAAAACCAAAAATCCTTCTACTGGGTAAACATTAACTAGGAAAACATTCTACAGGATATTCATGCATTTTTCTAGCTCTGCCCTCTGAAAAGATCTAGTAGTAATGTGATCTGATGGCACTAAACACTTCTGATTTCAAATAATAGCCTCTAAAACACTGTTTTCCAACAAAGAGAATTAGGGCTTCTGAAGAAATGGATGATTCCAGGTGTGGAGGAGAAAATGAGCAAGCTGAGCTTGTGATATATGTTCACCCCAGAGAGGGCTCATGTCACGTGGGCACCAACAGAGAGGGGTCTCAGGTAGCAACAGTGGGGCCATTGGACCATCAAAGGAGCAATTGGTGTACTTGATTGAAGCCTGTAGGTTCATAATTTTTACTAAAAGAAGGAAGAAAGGAGGGAAGAAATGGGAAAGGAGGGGAAGGGAATGAAGAAAGGAGGGAGGGAAGGAAAGAAGTAAAGAGCTAGAACAACAACAAAACAAAATATCTTTGATAACTTTTTGGTGGAGTACAGAGTGGAAATTTTGCATTACTGGAGCCTTTACAACATGGGGATCTGTGATTCAGAAATAAGTTAGTAAAGATACATTTTACATAGATGTTTCATCCAGCATTGCTTGGAAAAGCCAAAACTGGAAATGATGTAGATAGCTACCTAAGAGATAAATAAAATAAATAATGATACATCGTTTGTATGGAATATTACATAGCCACTAAAAATAATGGAGCAGAACTCTATTCAATGACTTATAAAAATGTCCATGAGATATTGCATAATGGAAAAAAGAAATTTCAAAGTAAAAGGTTTTACCTTATATATTTCACAAGCTAAAACCCTATATGATTATACAAATCAACATGTTTGCCTTAAAAAGATAAAATCTGGTGTCCTATATGACCATACCACAAATAGTGATCACCTCTGGGGTTGGAATTTGATAGCAGTTGTGGGTAGAGATAGTTTGGGAGAAAACATTCACATTTTATTTCATAATTCTTATGTGTTTAAAGCTTTTTTATAAGCATTGTTTTGATACATATGTGAGCAGAGATGGTCCCTTCTAGGTACCAGTCACACCATTGCTAAACCTCACCTGTTTCTTCCAAAGGTGCCAGGCGGCAAACAGGACTTGCCCCACCAATTACATGTGGAATAATCACATCTGCAGATGCCTGGCTCAGGAAGATTTTATGTTTCCCTCGGATGTCGGAGATGGTAAGCAGAATGATGTTTTAAAGACTAAATGCCAAGGGTCTATATTGTGATTAACATATTCTACTATTAAAACCACATGTACAATATTCATCATTCTTTGAAATAAGTGACTAAAAAATAGTACATTTTCTACTTCGCATTGGTATTATTTTGAACTCCTTTGTAAAGGAACATACTCATGTTTGTACACAATCCTTTGATGGAAAACATACAAAGGAAGATGCTTTTAAAAGCTTTTGTTTCATGCCCCACCCAGAACCAAGTAAGGTATAGTAAAGATGCTCTGACTGTTTGTCTAGACTCAACAGATGGATTCCATGACATCTGTGGACCAAACAAGGAACTGGATGAAGAGACCTGTCAGTGTGTCTGCAGAGCGGGGCTTCGGCCTGACAGCTGTGGACCCCACAAAGAACTAGACAGAAACTCATGCCAGTGTGTCTGTAAAAACAAACTCTTCCTCAGCCAATGTGGGGCCAACCGAGAATTTGATGACAACACGTGCCAGTGTGTATGTAAAAGAACCTGCCCCAGAAATCTACCCCTAAATCCTGGAAAATGTGCCTGTGAATGTACAGAAAGTCCACAGAAATGCTTGTTAAAAGGAAAGAAGTTCCAACACCAAACATGCAGGTAAGAGATCCTCATGAAGAGTTTTAATTTCTCTTACTAGAAATATGTTCTAAACTAAAAGCAGTTTTCTTAACCAAAGTAACAATTGCTTGTGAGAATGAGGCCAATAAGTTCTGAAAGACAAAATCTTACTTTTTTTAACCAAAAATTATTTTTTTTAACCAATGCATGAGACTGAATTTACTTCCAAAAAAGCAAGATGGGAGCCTTGAGGATCACAACTAAATCCAAGTTCAGAATATACTCTAGATTAGTGGCTCCTGTGGGAAGTTTTGAAAATACATACAGGCAATCCACTCCACCCCCACCAAAAAGTATAATGTTTTCAGACATAATTAAGGACAACTGTTCTAAATGCAGACAATTTTTATGCAAAACTTACAAACAAAGGATAGGATGGTACCATTGACTATAGAATTATACCTGGAAATGAAAAGATTTAAGCTAAGTATTTGATAGAATTAGAGAAATAAATGAATATATTGTTAAAGGTACCCAAGCCTCATTTCTTAAACTTGGTTTTGTACTCTTCTTCACCAAGAAAAAAAAAAAATGAAGTTGCTGGACTCAAACACATTCAGTGTTAATCCCTGAACCTCTTCCTCTTTAATCTCAGAGAATAAGGTGATCCTACTATTTAAGCCAGACCTGTGCGTTTGACATTTTCTCCACATTCCTTCAACATTGCTTCATGCCATTCCTTCTTTCTTCTGTAACTTTAACATCTTCAGCTCTACTTCTTCCCCTTCAGTTTATAAAAGTTCCCAAATTTCTTCTATTTTATTAGCCTGTTACTGTGAAGCTGAGCATACTTTAGCAACCCAGCTCTATCCTCTTCACAGCTGCTCAAAAATGAGGCATTTGTTTTCACCTCTTTCATCTACCATGTATTCAACCAACTGTAACCTGGTTTGTGGCCTACAGTGCTATGTTAAACCTCTGTTTAAAGTTTCATTGGCCTCACAGTTGGCAAATCCAACAGAGAATTGTGTCCTTAGGTAACCTGTCCTTTCCGTGGCCTTTTTCTTCCAGCCCACCTCTTCTATGATGCGACATTGTACTTTCCTAGTTGTCTACTAAATTTTCAGAGCATTTGTTCTTAATCACTTTCACTCTTTTACATCCACTCTTTACATATGGGAAGATAATGTTGTTTTTAGCAAAAAAAAAGCTCGTATTCCATTTATTTACTACTATCTTCACTAATGTTCATTATTGTTTTTCCACAGTATATAACGAGTTCATCGTTTTATTAAGAGTTTTGTGTCTTTATTGTAATGTATGTTTTTGATGATTTTCCTCAACTAATATTTCAGCTACTGCATAAAAAGGCTTTAGTGAATCTAGCTATCTCATTGATTATATTTTTCTTCCCTTATACTGCAAAGTGCATCGTAAGTATCATTTTATTTTGAGAAAGAACTATATTCCAATTTAACCTACATATTCCTACTGTAATAACCAAAAAGATATTTCAAAAATGTATATGCTAGTATTTTCAGAAGGATACAGACACTCAATCTTTTTAAGCTTTATTAAACTATGTTTTATATTGAATTCTTGAGTGAGTTTAGTATACATTGAAAAATCTGAAATTCCTGTGTCTGCATACAGACTAACCAGCCGTCATACTTTTCTACAGAATTCTTACATGAACACAGACAATATTTCTATCATTGCATTTCTCCTAATAGTATACATTCTTTCAAAAAGGCTTTCTGTTTACTGCAACTCATCATATGTTCATTTTTCTAAGTGTGTAATTCCAGACTTTGTGATATAAATTGGAGCAAAAGAGAAAATATCGTATTTTGAAAATTTATATTCTCTTCATTCTCTCTTAATATTTATTACAAAGTGCAGTGGGCAGAGTATATATTCTTTGGTTCATTGCCTTAATTAACAGCTTTTATGGATCATTAAGTATCATATCCCTTTTTAGTAGAGGAATACCAGTAGTCACAACTATGAATTCGCATTTGCAAAGTTTAAGAAAAACTAAACATGCTTGCTTTTCTAGAGCCAAATAAATGTATGTAGGGATTTTTGTAGCATACTTTCGATTTCCACCTCTGGTCATCTTGCACTTTTCCCTTTACACCTATTCCCACACATTAGGCATGCTCATACTCCAAAAAGTTTTTCAAAAATAGCTTCAATTCTCACTAGGCGTATTGACTCACACCTGCAATCCTAGCACTTTGGGAGGCCAAGGTGGACACATCACTTGAGGCCAGGAGTTTAAGACCAGCCCAGCCAACATGGCAAAACCCTGGCTCTACAAAAAATGCAGAAACTTAGCCAAGCATAGCCACACACACCTGTAATCCCAGCTACTCAGGAGGCTGAGACACAAGAATGACTTGAGCCCAGGAGGCGGAGCTTGCAGTAAGCTGAGATCGCACCACTGCACTCCAGCCTGGGCAACAGAAGGAGACTCTATCTCAAAAAATGAGGTCTCAATTCACTGGAGCAATGGGGCAGGGGACAGATTGACCAGTTGGTAATTTGTCTTCTCTCTGCTACTAGAAACCGGAAGTCTAGGATGGGAGGAAGGGGACCCTTGCTGCTGAGTATTGTCCCTCTTACCTCCCTGCCCCAGAATGCCTCTGTTTCACCTGGAGCCCAGGTGGAAAGGAAGAGTTAGCCACTATCATGCAGCCAGCTGCCAAATAGAGACACAAGAATGAGGGTGGGGCTGCTCACTGAGGACCACAGTTCTGCCAACATGGCTGGGTTTAATTGCCTGGAAGTCTGGGTCCCATACAAGTCCCAGACTCATGTGAATTCAGCCATGCTTATGTGATCACAGTAAGTCAGCAGACCTTCAATGTTCACTTTCAAAATTTCTGTTTTATGTTTCTTTCATCCCTGAAGCAAAGAGCACTTCAAAGGAACTAATGCTTACAGTACCTCATCCTTCCTTCCATTTGTTATATCAGCAAGCAAGACTTATTTTAAGGCTTTTCCATTCCTCTGAAATGTAATTCTAAGCAGAAACAAACTTTTATAAATCTATGAACAATTTCATCATAAAATTAGTAATTTTGTTCTAGTCTGAAATATAAAAACACTGAAATACCTTGGTAGCATCATGAATCCATTGCCTTCATCTTTAACATAAGTGTGTTCTTGTTTGTTCTCCTAGCTGTTACAGACGGCCGTGTACAAACCGCCAGAAGCCTTGTGAGCCAGGATTTTCATATAGTGAAGAAGTGTGTCGTTGTGTCCCTTCATATTGGAAAAGACCACATATGAGCTAAGACTGTACTGTTTTCCAGTTCATCGATTTTCTATTATGGAAAACTGTTGCCGCAGTAGAACTGTCTGTGAACAGAGAGACCCTTGTGGGTCCGTTCTAACAAAGACAAAAGTCTGTGTTTCCTGAACCATGTGGATAACTTTACAGAAATGGACTGGAGCTCATCTGCAAAAGGCCTCTTGTAAAGACTGGTTTTCTACCAATGACCAAACAGCCAAGATTTTTCTCTTGTGATTTTTTTTTAAAGAATAACTATATAATTTATTTCCACTAAAAATATTGTTTCTGCATTCATTTTTATAGCAACAACAATTGGTAAAACTCACTGTGATCAATATTTTTATATCATTCAAAATATGTTTAAAATAAAATGAAAATTGTATTATAAGCTGCTAAGTTCAGTCCATTATCATCTTACATGATGAACGAAAACTGCTATCATGAAGACACTGATCTTTCTCTGCCCTTTTTTCTTCTCTAACCAGATATCACATATGTATTACTATGATAAAAAGTATGATCCTGTGAAAGAGAGTGTCAGAGGACAACAGAATGCTATTGCTTCATCTCTTATATGGTTAATGATTATGAACATTTTAGCACAGGATACTTTTGAATTTATAACCAAGTGAATCAATATGTAACATCTTGTAAGATAGACTGCTCAGCATTGTGATTAAAAGTCATTCAGTGCTCTGGGAACATTCAGAATCTTACCTTGGTAGAAAAGCCTGCAGTATATATTAAAATAGCTTTAAAATATTTTCACAAAAATAATCTTTTCCAAATATTTGATTTCTTCTGGCCAGCGAAAATACTTTTTGTGAGTGGAAGTGCTTCTATCCAATACATTTATAAAAAACTAAAAATAATATTTAAATGCTCATGCATGTTTAAAAGGAAACATTTCAGCCATACAATTGAAGTGCTTGTTTCATTTTCAAAAAGGCATTACACTAAAATACCTTTATATATATATATATTATATATATATATATTTTTTTTTTTTTTTTTCCCTTGAGACAGTCTTGCTCTGTCGCCCAGGCTAGAGTGCAGTGGCGTGATTTCAGCTCACTGCCCCCAACCTCTGCCTCCCAGATTCAAGTGATTCTCCTGCCTCAGCCTCCTGAGTAGCTGGGATTGCAGGCATGTGCCTCCACACCCAGCTAATTTTTGTATTTTTAATACAGATGGGGTTTCACCATGTGGGCCAATCTGATCGTGAACTCCTAACCTCAAGTGATCCACAGACCTCGGCCTCCCAAAGTGCTGGGATTACAGGTGTGAACCACCATGCCCAGCCTAAAATACCTTTTTCTGAAAGAAAAATTTTGTCTGCATAAATAAAACCAAATAAGTGGTTTGTTTGTTGACAGAGAATTATATACTGGTATGTCATAACTACTGTATAAAAATAATTAGTCCTAAAAAGAGAAAATATTCCTCATAAGCATGTAAAGATAGCACATTAATTTAACTAAAACATTTTTGTTTTTTTTTTTGAGAAGGAATCTCGCTCTGTTGCCCAGGCTGGAGTGCAGTGGTGCGATCTCAGCTCACTGCAAGCTCCGCCTCCTGAGTTCAAGCCATTCTCCCGCCTCAAGCCTCCCGAGTAGCTGGGACTACAGGCACCCACTAAAACATTTTTTGACTGGTATAGGTGACAAATCAGTATGACACAAAATATCAGTATCTATATATTTTGCTACAAAATAATGTTTCCTTTCAAAATTTTTAATTAGGAAGTCAGTGCCCTGAAAATATACTGTTTTCAATACTAACTTTAAAAAATGGTTTTAATGCAAAGGTTACTGAATTCCAGCTGTGTGCTCTGTACAGCATTATCATCTAGTTCATGAAGTAAAGTTTTTAATGTCCTGGAAAAGAAAAGGAAAGCAGTCTTCCAAAACACTCTCATTTACAAATTATAGACTATTTTTCTATTTTTTAGTAACAATGGCTCTGAAGCTTGTGAGCAGTCAGCATATACCTTGGGCATTCTACGTACTGGCTAAGGTCTAGAAAGTATTCAGACTTAAGAACAGTAAGAAAAGAAAAAATCGAAAAGTAAATTTGACAACGGGTGATTACAAAATGAAACTTGGGATCAAAATAACCTCTTTTCATCTTATAGGGAGTCACTAGTATATAAAATCACTAGTATATAAAATCCCTAGTATATAAAATGCTCCTCCTCATCTTTGAAATTCAGCTAAGATTCATTTTTTCATCTTATTGGAGCCAAAAGGAATATAAATAAATATGTAATCTATTACTGTTGATCTGGCCAGTCATTTTTAGATTTGATATATTTATTAATTTTTAAGCTAAATTAGAAATAAAATATATTCTAAGTGTTAGTAAGCACCCTGAGGCCATGCAAAGAATAGTAGAACCTGATACAATGACTGTTATATGTTATCAGGTTTAAAAACCAACTAAACTGTGTGCTAGACGTTAGTTTTTTGGGGTAAACCAAAAAATGAAAACACTAAATGAAAAAGTAAAGCCTGAATCATGCCAAAAAAACTACTTAATCTTGTCCCTGGAGATGTAATAATTTTGACCAAAAGTGAGAGTATCATGAACAAAGATAACACATTGCCAAACATACTTGCAAACGATTTTATGTAAACCATAAAAATCCCTCTTCAACACATAATGAACGAGATGTTGTGTAGCCAATGAAGAAAATGGACTAAAGATAAAGCTAAGCAATTAATTAGATTAACAAATGTGATGCAGCAAAGAAGCTAAAAAATACAGTGAGAATGTTCATAAACTTTGCGGAAGAGTCCTGATGCCAATTCAGTCAACCTAAATGATAAGAAAACTCTGGAAGTTCACAGCCGTTATCATTTCGGAGCAGTTAATATATCCAAATCTTAGAAAGTTTATAAACAGAACTTTATGTCCAGAAACCTAATAGTGCATACTCAGTTTAAAAGACTTAAGGAAAAAATGTTTTGGTGAGCAATTGTGTAAGACTTAGCATCCAGATTTTTTGGGGGAAAGCTTTTGACATTTACTAACTGCTTGACTGAAACAGATTCCTTTATTAGAATTTCTAAAAGTAACCTTTGTTCTTTATATTCACACCACTCAAAACAGAAGTTTAAGTGGCAAATACAAGACTGGATTCAGTGGCATATCTAGAATGCACTTTAAAGAAAAGAGAAAGGGTCATGAACTTATCTCTATGCACTAGGCTTTCTCAAGGGATACCCTGCTTGTGAAGGAATTTTACTCGATGGATGAGAGAGAAGAAGCAGACACAACAGGTGAGAGAGTTCATATTACAGCAATTCTTTCAGCATACGGCAAAACTTACAAAACTCCTTACTTACATGCTGAAATTCCCATGTTTATCTGTCTAGGAAGTGCTGGGGCTAAGAGTATACACAGGTCTCTTGGCCCACACCCTTCTACATTGCTATGCTGTCCCAAGATCTGAGTTTTCATTAGCAGGTTTTCCAAAGGATATTTTTTAGGGACTTTACCTTTTCAAATAAAAATGAGAGTAACATAAAAATAGTATTTCACTCTGCTACAGAAGAGCGAGCATGAATGTGTCTGATTTTTTCTAGATGAATTCTGGAGAGTCCTGAATAAATCCATTATCGTGTTCTAAAAGTGTCTATCGTATACCTAAACAACAATTTAAGGAAGTCAGTGACACATATCATGTTTTAAAGTAGTTACTTATGAAAGAATTACTAATTTATCTGTTCATATGTTTGAATTGTTGGTATATATGGATATTTTTAAAGTGGAAAATAACTATCTGCTAACTTCTGGAAGTGTGAGCCAGTTTCATACGGTCTTTTCATTCCATACCTAACAACTCCTTGTCTAAAGAAGTATAGTGTAATAGAAGGAGCTCTGGATTGGGAATCCTAAACTAAGTTTTTAATCCTTACTTTTCTGTGTCCCTGGGCAAATCACCACCTCCCGAGTCTCAGCATGTTAATCTGTGAAGGAAAGAGTTGGATTAAAATTGTGTATGAAATCCTGGCTCTGAAGTTACAAAGTTTGTTCTAAACTACACACAAGGGAAAATCAAAACCAGAACATTTTAAGAACTCCAGAGACACAGCATTCTTGAGATTACTGACCCCATTAAGAGGAAATATTTATCCTCTAAAAATGTTGCATGTAAGAAATTATAAATGAAAAACCTATCAGCCTTGTACTATAATTCTAATTCTACTTCTTAAATCCTCATACATTTCCATAGCTCAAAGCATCATTCTGATTTCTTCATATCAAAGGTGATCACGGATAGAGACTTTGAAAAATTTATTTTCAAACATCTTGAAAAAAATTAAACCATGCAACTTTCATAAGGAAGCAAAAATTAAGACTTCTTTTGCACGCCTTCCAAACCTCAATCAGATGTGCATATACTGTATTCAGTCTAGGCAAGGCCTTTGAAGCAAAAATCGATTTCTAATGTTGTTACCATCTGGCATTCTGATGACAGGATTTCATTAGGGATTGGGCCTTTGTCTCTGAGATTTGACATCTATATAATTGTAAATACAGAGGTCAAAATGTTGGATGCTACCCATAGACTCACCCACCAGAACTGATTATATATCAGACTTGATGAAACATGATGACTGTTCACTCTAACAGCAATAACTGTTTGGATTGGATAGAAATGATGGCGACACACTGTTAAAAACTTCTTTAAAATTAACTAAGTAATGAATGTCCGGCTAAGAAAGAATTGAAAATGTCTCAAACAAAAATACTTAATTTTACATAGAAAATTTATAAATACTTTTAAAAGGAGAAAAAAGTTTTCAGGAATATTCAACACCATTGGACTTTATAGCAATATTTTTAATGTGCCATTAAAGTCATGTGGAATTTTTTTCATCATGATAAGGCAGCTGTGCATCCTCTTAGCCTTTTTGAACATTCATTTTCTTATGTTCAAATATATATGGTTTATATAGCTCTGTTCAGTAATTTTTTTTTAAGACAGAATCTCACTCTGTCACCCAGGCTGGAGTGCAGTCATGTGATCTCAGCTCACTGAGCCTGCACTTCCAGTATTCAAGTGAGTCTCCTGCCTCAGCCTCCGAGTAGCTGGGATTACAGGCACTCGCCACCATGCCCAGCTAATTTTTATAATTTTAGTAGAGATGAAGTTTCACTGTGTTGGCTAGACTGGTCTCAAGTGATCCTGACCTCAAGTGATTCGCCAGCCTTGGGTTCCCAAAGTGCTGGGATTACAGGCGTGAGCTACCATGCCTGGCCCGTTAAATTTCTTTATTGGAAATATTATTACACTTACAAAAAATGTAACTCTGTTCATTCAATTTTAAAAGGAGCCCTTTTCTTTGATATTAGTGACATCTCTAAACACATACCATCCAGATGTCACAGAGCCCTTCCTAAACATGTAACAAATGGCTTCTCACAAGCTCAGTTGTCCCTACCATATTGATGCAGGACAGGCAAGCCCCAAAATTGGGGCTCAGCCAGGGAGGGTTCTTGGCTTCATCCAGGAAAGAATTCAAGGACAAGCCAGTGGTGTGAGACAGCAACTTTTATTGAAGCAGCAGCATACAGCAGCAGCAGAGGTACTTCTCCTTGTGGAGCAGGGCTACCCCACAGGCCTTGTGCCCAGAGTAGCAGCCAAGACGCAGTTCTGCAGTCATATTTATACTCACTTTGAATTATGTGCCAATTAAGGGGAAGTTTATATAGGAATTTCTAGGATGAGGGTGGTAACTTCTGAGGTTTCAGGTCACTGTGGTGGAAAAAGGTGCGAACTTCCAGGGTTGCCATAGCAATGGTAAACTGACATGGTACACTGGTGAGCATGTCTTAGGGGGAGGTGCTTCTTCCCTGGACCTGTTGTAGCTAGTCCTCCATTTGGTCGAGTGTCTGAGCCCCACCTTCTACCTCAGTATCTGGGTGGGCAGTCATGATTAACAACTCACCTTCTAGGGCATGTAGGAAAGAGAACTCGTTTTCATCCATATTATGTGGTAGCTTATTCCCTGGGCCTCAGGGAATCTAGAGCTTCAATAATGGAGGGATATTGGAGGTTGCAGAGTTCACTTAAACAATCATTGGTCTCTTGTCTGCATCTGAGATAATTTGAGGAATTTGGGTTAGACCTAGAAGGGGTTTTCAGTAATTGTAGAGGTCAACCTCTCATTTTTACAAATAAAGTTACGTACAGTCCTGAACTTTTAAAATTCTTTCACCAAATTCATATGCCTTGATTCTCTCTTTTCTTATGAAAAGTTATTTTACCACGGACTTTGCATCTGCATACAAACAGGGGGAACAAACAGAGGTTCCCCTATTTGATGCAAATCCAAATAGAAATAGATGCAAATCCAGATATGCCTAGGTTTTTCAGAAGGTTGCATTTTCAAACACACTTTCCCTGGTAGAGCCTGGTAGAGTTTCCCTGACAGAATACCACAGGCTGGTGGCTTAAACAACAGAAATTTATGTTTTCACAGCTATGGAGGCCAGAAGTCCAAGATCAGGGTGCCATCCTGGCTGGTTTCTGGGGAAGCCTCTCTCCTGGCTTCCAGATGGCCACCTTCTCACTACATTCTCACATGGATTTTCTCTGTGCATATGGAGAGAGAAAGAGAGAGGTCCGGTGTCTGTTCCTGTTCTTACAAGGGCACCAGTACTGTTGGATGAGGGCCCCGCCTTTATGAACTCATTTAACCTTAGTTGCCTCCCTGAAGGTCTTATCTCAAAATACCTTAGCGGTTAAGCTTGAACATACGGATTTGAGGGAGGGGACACAATTCAGTCCTTAGAAATCTTTATGCCCAAATTTTAATTAGCAAGAAAAAGTCGAATATGAATCAAGCATTTTGAAGCCAATGAAAATATCCCAGGGCCTTAGCGTATCTGAGTAGTGTTGAGACCAGGGGATAAAAGAAAAGTAAACAAGAATTTTAAAATCTGGAGATGTGCAGAGAGAATAATTAGCTCAAGAATTATTCAAGTTATACTGAAAACTCCACCTGAGAGAGCTTGTTGAAAAACGGCTTTACTAAGCTTGAAGTAAAGATGATAAAATATCTGTATGCATGAACTGGATTTTGCTCCCAAGTCAGACTTAAAAATAGCTGCCTTCATAGTTTGTACATCAAGATGCCCCACACTGTAATGAGCTTATATGGAATTCTAAACAATTGTTTGATGCTTTCATTCATTACCAATATAGTAACCAAATTACTGGAAGGAACTCTGGTGATAACTGTGGCAATCTATAAATGGTTTTCCAAGCAGAAGATACAAGTGACGGCCTCACTCAACACTGGGATTCTGTGGGAGACCAATAATCACAGTCACAGTTGTTGATTTCAAAGGGCAATTAATTCCTTGGTTGCTGGTTACAAAATTCACAATTATTTTAAAGATTAGAAGAGTGCCTGATTAATAATAAGCCCTCACTATGTAATTTCTATAATCTTGGGTAGTTTCAAATGTAAAATTTTCTTTCTAAGCAGAATTATAGCATCCGGAAATTAAGCCTCAAAATTCTAAGAGGGAGGAAACTTGAGAAAATATTGGTAATCAGTCAAACATCAAATTTTAGAATCTAAATTTATCACCACTGTGATTATATAAAACAATGTTGTAATGCGTTTTGGAATCAATCATACTTTTTGTTGCATCGGGTCATGAAACTTTGTGCTTCAAATATATCCTTTCTGACTTTTTGTCCTTTAATATGTAAAACAGCACACAGAGACTGGAGGTTTGCTGTGAAAGATCAAGATTAATATTCCAAGAATGAGAGGCAGTTTTGACTTCAAAAAAAAGTTTTTGAAAAGAAAGAAACAAAAAAGAAATGAACATGAAAAAATTAAAAATTCCTGAATATTAATGACAATAAGTTGAAAATAAACTTTTTATTCAAATTTCTACTTGATTAAGAATTTCTCATATTTCGGTAGGAATTTTTTTCGTTTTGAATAAAAAGCACTTTTTTCATAAATCTGATAAACTCAGTTTAAATCAGAACTTTTCAAACATTAACTGTGAGGGAAATGTTACTGCATTTTTTAAAGGCAGCATGATCTGGAAAATGTCACTAAGCAATGCGAAATGTTCCTGTACTTCAAACTGAACAAAGGGGTAACACCGTGTCCTTAACATATAACTTGCTTGTAAAGTTATATGTAACTATTAAGCAGCTGTTGGAAAAAAATACTCTAACTCAGCAGTAGCTATGCTGGGACTCCTTACCACATTTCTAGCATATTTGAATTTAATTTTTATTCTTTCTGTCGTCAGAGGAAAATAAATTTATAGAGATCCACTGAAATCCAGTGTAAGTTTCATAAAAGATGAACAACAGAAGGTTCAGTCAATGTGATTCAAAGCATAGTTTGTCAAAAAGGCGAAAGGTTAAAGTGTAGAATTGTGAGAGCTTAGAGGAGAGGTGACAGTAATTTAAAAATAAAGCTATAAAAATCTCCAGACAAAGTGTGTGTGCATACATAATTTCGAAACACTAACAGACAACTTAAAAGTAAAACAGGATTGTACGATAATATTCATAAAAAAATACAGACTATCCTCCATATTGTAAGTCCCAAGAAACCCTAAATATTATCCACAGGTTTCAGTTTTCACATGCTATTTTTATTTTACTATAACCATAGAATATTCCTCTATAAGGACTACTTCTGCACACATTTGGGAAATGAGCTGATCTTGAAATAAAACACTATCTTTATACATTTTGGTAAGGCAGTCACAACCTTGCAGACTATATTCAACATCTGAAGGTGACCGGGCATCCACAATTGTAAGCAACTTTATGATTTTGGAAAAATACCTACAGATTGTGTTAGCAGCATTTTATTTTATTTTATTTTATTTTATTTTATTTTATTTTATTTTATTTTTGTCCTCTAGTACAATATATATATTTTTTACTATACTTTAAGTAATAGGGTACCTGTGCACAATGTGCAGGTTTGTTACATATGTATACTTGTGCCATGTTGGTGTGCTGCAATCATCAACTCGTCAGCCCTCATCAACTCGTCATTTACATCAGGTATAACTCCCAATGCCATCCCTCCCCTCTCCCCCCTCTCCATAATAGGCCCCAGTGTGTGATGTTCCCCTTCCAGAGTCCAAGTGATCTCATTATTCAATTCCCACCTATGAGTGAGAACATGCGGAGTTTGGTTTTCTGTTCTTGCGGTAGTTTGCTGAGAATGATGGTTTCCAGCTGCATCCATGTCCCTGCAAAGGACACGAACTCATCCTTTCTATGGCTGCATAGTATTCCATGGTGTATATGTGCCACATTTTCTTAATCCCGTCTGTCACTGATGGACATTTCGATTGATTCCAAGTCTTTGCTATTGTGAATAGTGCTGCAATAAACATACGTGTGCATGTGTCTTTATAGCAGCATGATTTATAATCCTTTGGGTATATACCCAGTAATGGGATGGCTGGGTCATATGGTATGTCTAGT
This sequence comes from Trachypithecus francoisi, assembly GCF_009764315.1. Lineage (NCBI taxonomy): Eukaryota > Metazoa > Chordata > Mammalia > Primates > Cercopithecidae > Trachypithecus > Trachypithecus francoisi. The sequence continues at coordinate 170,298,552 of NW_022681454.1, read as the reverse complement.
TTTAGATCCTTGAGGAATTGCCATACTGTTTTCCACAATGGTTGAACCAGTTTACAATCCCACCAACAGTGTAAAAGTGTTCCTATTTCTCCACATCCTCTCCAGCACCTGTTGTTTCCTGACTTTTAATGATTGCCATTCTAACTGGTGTGAGATTGTGTCTCATTGTGGTTTTGATTTGCATTTCTCTAATGGCCAGTGATGACGAGCATTTTTTCATGTGCCTGTTGGCTGTATGAATGTCTTCTTTTGAGAAATGTCTGTTCATATCCTTTGCCCACTTTTTGATGGGGCTGTTTGTTTTTTCGTCATAAATTTGTTTGAGTTCTTTGTAGGTTCTGGATATTAACCCTTTGTCAGATGAGTAGATTGCAAAAATTTTCTCCCATTCTGTAGGTTGCTTGTTCATTCTAATGGTAGGTTCTTTTGTTGTGCAGAAGCTCTTTAGTTTAATTAGATCCCATTTGTCAATTTTGGCTTTTGTTGCCATTGCTTTTGGTGTTTTAGACATGAAGTCCTTGCCCATGCCTATGTCCTGAATGGTATTGCCTAGGTTTTCTTCTAGGGTTTTTATGGTTTTAGGTCTAACATTTAAGTCTCTAATCCATCTTGAATTAATTTTCGTATAAGGAGTAAGGAAAGGATCCAGTTTCAGCTTTTTACTTATGGCTAGCCAATTTTCCCAGCACCATTTATTAAATAGGGAATCCTTTCCCCATTTCTTGTTTCTCTCAGGTTTGTCAAAGATCAGATGGCTGCAGATGTGTGGTATTATTTCTGAGGGCTCTGTTTTGTTCCATTGGTCTATATCTCTGTTTTGGTACCAGTACCATGCTGTTTTGGTTCCTGTAGCCTTGTAGTATAGTTTGAAGTCAGGTAGCGTGATGCCTCCAGCTTTGTTCTTTTGGCTTAGGATTGTCTTGGCAATGCAGGGTCTTTTTTGGTTCCATATGAACTTTAAAGCAGTTTTTTCCAATTCTGTGAAGAAAGTCATTGGTAGCTTGATGGGAATGGCATTGAATCTAGAAATTGCCTTGGGCCGTATGGCCATTTTAATGATATTGATTCTTCCTATCCATGAGCATGGTATGTTCTTCCATTTGTTTGTGTCCTCTTTGATTTCACTGAGCAGTGGTTTGTAGTTCTCCTTGAAGAGGTCCTTTACATCCCTTGTAAGTTGGATTCCTAGGTATTTTATCCTCTTTGAAGCAATTGTGAATGGCAGTGCATTCATGATTTGGCTCTCTGTTTGTGTGTTACTGATGTATAAGAATTCTTGTGATTTTTGCACATTAATTTTGTATCCTGAGAATTTGCTGAAGTTGCTTGTCAGCTTAAGGAGATTTTGGGCTGAGATGATGGGGTTTTCTAAATATATAATCATGTCATCTGCAAACAGGGACAATTGGACTTCTTCTTTTCCTAACTGAATACCCTTGATTTCTTTCTCTTGCCTGATTGCCCTAGCCCCAGAACTTCCAACACTATGTTGAATAGGAGTGGTGAGAGAGCGCATCCCTGTCTTGTGCCAGTTTTCAAAGGGAATGCTTCCAGTTTTTGCCCATTCAGTATGATATTGGCTGTGGGTTTGTCATAAATAGCTCTTATTATTTTGAAATACGTTCCATCAATACCGAATTTATTGAGAGTTTTTTGCATGAAGAGCTGTTGAATTTTGTCAAAGGCCTTTCTGCATCTATTGAGATAATCATGTGGTTTTTGTCTTTGGTTCTGTTTATATCTGGATTACGTTTATTGATTTTCATATGTTGAACCAGCCTTGCATCCCAGGGATGAAGCCCACTTGATCATGGTGGATAAACTTTTTGATGTGCTGCTGGATTCGGTTTACCAGCATTTTATTGAGGATTTTTGCATCGATGTTCATCAGGGATATGGGTCTAAAATTCAATTTTTTGATGTTGTGTCTCTGCCAGGTGTTGGTATCAGGATGATGTTGGCCTCATAAAATGAGTTAGGGAGGATTCCCTCTTTTTCTATTGATTGGAATAGTTTCAGAAGGAATAGTAGTACCAGCACCTCATTGTACCTCTGGTAGAATTCGGCTGTGAATCCATCTGGTCCTGGACTTTTTTTGGTTGGTAGGCTATTAATTATTTCCTCAATTTCAGAGCCTACTATTGGTGTATTCAGGGATTCAATTTCTTCCTGGTTTAGTCTTGGGAGAGTGTAAGTGTCCAGGAAATTATCCATTTCTTCTAGGTTTTCTAGTTTATTTGCGTGGAGGTGTTTATAGTATTCTCTCATGGTAGTTTGTATTTCTTTGGGGTCGGTGGTGATATCCCCTTTATCATTTTTTATTGCATCTATTTGATTCTTCTCTCTTTTCTTCTTTATTAGTCTTGCTAACGGTCTGTCAATTTTGTTGATCTTTTCAAAAAACCAGCTCCTGGATTCATTGATTTTTTGGAGGGTTTTTTGTGTCTCTAACTTCTTCAGTTCTGCTCTGATCTTAGTTATTTCTTGCCTTCTGCTGGCTTTTGAATGTGTTTGCTCTTGCTTCTCTAGTTCTTTTAATTGTGATGTTAGGGTGTCAATTTTAGATCTTTCCTGCTTTCTCTTGCGGACATTTAGTGCTATAAATTTCCCTGTGCACACCACTTTAAATGTGTCTCAGAGAGTCTGGTATGTTGTATCTTTGTTCTCATTGGTGTCAAAGAACATCTTTATTTCTGCCTTCATTTCGTTATGTACCCAGCAGTCATTCAGGAGCAGGTTGTTCAGTTTCCATGTAGTTGAGCGGTTTTGATTGATTTTCTTAGTCCTGAGTTCTAGTTTGATTGCACTGTGGTCTGAGAGACAGTTTGTTCTGATTTCTGTTCTTTCACATTTGCTGAGGAGTGCTTTACTTCCAACTATGTGGTCAATTTTGGAATAAATGCGATGTGGTGATGAGAATAATGTATATTTTGTTGATTTGGGGTGGAGAGTTCTCTATATGTCTATTAGGTCCGCTTGGTGCAGAGTTGAGTTCAATTCTTGGATATCCTTCGGCTAGTTCCTATTTGTAGAACCTATGGGTCAAAGCTATTAATTTTTTAGGCATCAGGATACGTAATCCCAATATTGCCTTCCAGAAAATATGGTGACCATTTATACCCGCACCAATAGTTTGAAAGACTTAAGTTTCATTGCAACTTGACTAATATTACTTTCAAAAAATCTTGGCTAATTTGTAAGTGAAAAAGCTATCTCAATTGTTTTCATCTGCAGTTTTATTGATCACTAGTGAAGTAGAACATGCTTCCAAGCACTGACAAAGTATTTCTCTGTGATAAACCTATTCAAGGCCTTTGTCCATTTTTATAGGGTTGCTTTCCTTATCAAACTGTAAGAGCTTTTTAAATGTTACTATATAATTTTTAACTTTTGATATTCTGCTTGTTTGTATTTTTTTGTTTTCTATTGAGAATGTAGTTTATGTTGTTCCTATGTACTAAACAAAATGTTATGTAGTCAAACTATTTTACTTTGCTATCTTTATTATATTAACCTCCTTACCCCCACACCCCCACACCCCCTTGTTTTTTTTTTTGTTTTTTTGTTTTTTTGTTTTTTTTTTTGAGAGGGAATCTTGCTCTGTCTCCCAGGCTGGTGTGCAATGGCATGATCTCGGCTCACTGCAACCTCTGCCTCCCAGGTTCAAGTGATTCTCCTGCCTCAGCCTCCTCCTAAGTAGCTGGGACTACAGACGCACACCACCTCACCCAGCTAATTTTTGTATTTTTAGTAGAGACAGTGTTTTACCATGTTGGCCAGGATGGTCTTGATCTCTTGACCTTATGATCTGCCCACCTTGGCCTCCCAAAGTGCTGGGATTACAGGCGTAAGTCACTGTGCCCGACCCTCCTTCCTATTTTAAAAGAAGTGCTGTTGCTTCCTGTTCACCAAAGGCAGAAATCAGAAGATATTTCAGGATTACATAAATGATGAAGGAAATGTCATTACTCATAGAGGGATATCTACACGGCACTCTAAGATTGAAGCTGGGGTACGAACCAAGTCTGTATCCTCTGCGCTCTCAGTGTGGAGGAATGTTCTACATGGCAAAGCTTTCACTTCCTATTTTCCTTTCACGATTCTACAGGAAGGACTTTTGGCTTCCCTGGCAGGCACATTCACATGTTCCTTCGGATTGCGACACCAGTGATATTTGACTGAACATGCTTGTTCTTAGATTAGAAATTTCCTGGAGTCGTCGCATATCCAGCATCAGGAGGTGAAACTATCCAGAGGAGAAAACAAACTTACAGACTGTAAGCATGCCAGAGAATCTGTGATATAAATTAGCAATTATTTTGTCTTAATAAAAGTCTTATTTTAAACAAGTAAATGGTTACTTAATGGTAATATATACAAAGTTTAACTTTTTAAACAAGAATTTATTTCAGTATATGGTTTGATTTATGTTTTGTCCTAATCATTTAGTCAATTTCTCTACCAATATTTTCAAATAATTATTTTCTCCTGTGGGATGTGCATATGTGTGTTTATTCCATGTATCTTTTATTATGTATTATTTTCTTATGTCTTTTTGGTTCCTTCCTAGGCCATATACTATTTTTATTCATTTTTTTATTCTTTCATCAGTATTGTGATATTTTAGCCTTAACTTTTTTTTTTTTTTTTTAAATTTCTGGTGAATACAGCATGTGTTCCTTATTTCCCTTCTTTTACCTGATTTTCTTAGGTCCTGATAGCCACAAGGACTTCATCTCATAAGACATGCTATCAATCACTCCCACAACTTCCCTACTTTGTATTTTCTGGGAATTTTAATCTCCAAATGGTGTCTAAAGGTGTGTGAAGGGGAGAATATTAGTTTAATCACCTCAAAATTAGCACCAATACAGAAGAGGAAAGCTGCCTAACTTGCCCTGGTGATCTCTCTAGCCAACTGTCACACTGTGGGAGAATTACCCAGCAACTTGCTTTTTTATTCCGATCTGCCTGACTGCTTTGTTTCAGAAGGTAAATGACTGGATCCATCACCAGCCTTTTTCTAAACCTGATTATTTCAACCTTAGAGTTTTTCTTATAAATTCCTCCAGACACTACCTGTCATCTGTCTAGCAGACAGTTATTAGTGGTCTTAATAGGAATTTTACTACAGAGTTTAGAGAATTGAATGAGGGACTTCTAACCAATCTGGTGGCATTTTATCTCCAAGTCCCACTGCTTCTTAAGATTATAATGTTTACGTAGCACAAATATTGAAAGAAGTCACATCTGAACAATTTGTCTTTTCAACACGCTGAGGATAAACATGCCTTAATTTGGAAATGGCCTTTACAACTTACTGTCTATACAGAAGTGGTCCCCAAAGATGGTTACAGAATTGGCACCAGCTCTTGTTAGTCACCAACCAGGTAACTTGTAAGGAATCCTGGTGAAGGTGTTTTCTATTGAGAAAAATATAAAATAACTTATTTCTCTTCTAATGGCATTTTGAGTTATTGGTCTTCATATAAAAATATAAAATCTTTCTGTTAATATCGAAAACAACATAGTGTAAGAGGAAGGTTAGAAGCAGGGGAGGGAATGGTACTCCCCGAATGAAAGTGGTAATAGAATCTCAATTGAGGTTCTATGTCAAACTGCGCATGACCCTTGGCAATAGGTGTGGAATGTACGAGGTGTTTAATTTTCCTTTCTCTTTTTTTTTTTTTTTTTTTTTTTGAGATGGAGTCTTGCTCTGTCGCCCAGGCTGGAGTGCAGTGGCGCGATCTCCGCTCACTGCAACCTCCGCCTCCCTGGTTCATGCCATTCTCAGGCCTCAGCTTCCGGAGTAGCTGGGACTACAGGCACCGCCACCACGCCTGGCTGATGTTTTTGTATTTTTAGTAGAGAGGGGTTTCACCAGTTAGCCAGGATGGTCTCGATCTCCTGACCTCGCGATTAGCCCGCCTCGGCCTCCAAAGGGCTGGGATTACAGGTGTGAGCCACAGCACCCGGCCGAGATGTTTAATTTTCACTGTACAAAATTAAAATCATTAAAATATGTGTTTTTAGCCTCTGCTATTTGTGCAGCATAAAGACTGAAATCTATTGAAATAGAAAGGTCTTATCATTAAGTAATCAGAGTGCATTGTTGGTGGCTCATTAATCTAAAAGTGAAACTGAGGATTATTAAGTATAATATAATCATGTTTTAAATATAATTGAGTTTTATATACACATGTGCTACAATTCACTAGGCTTCTGTCGTGGGAATGAGACCTGTTCTTTGGAGTTACGTGTTGGCTTTCTTACAGACATAATACCTGGGATCCTTTGTTTTTAAGTTTTTATTTTAATCAAGTGGATTAGAAATTCAAGTTTCTCAAAGCAATGTGAAAAAAAACTTATTTTTTGTGTGATCCAAATATCGATAGTTGATTTGTGCATACCTAATTGTTCAACTTTTTTTTTTTAAATTGACTCAACTTGACTGTGTCTTTCCAAAGCATTCAGTCAGTTTTCCTAGACTTTCTAGTAATTTTCCATATATTATGATTCTTTTCAATGGAGTCACTAAATAGGAAGAAAGCATTAAATAAATATGCATGCATTCATTCACATAAATAACTCACAATATTATTATATATTTATATATATTACATAAACGCTTGAAAGACGCATTGTTTAGGTAACGAAAACAGACATATGTGTTATTCAGAGGATTCAAACTGTGGACTATGGTGTTTCAAAAAGCTACTCTTTCACTTCAAGAACAAAGCATCTGGGTACACAAAAACAAACAAAAGCATCAAGCCACATGTTCACAAATAGAGAACAAGAAACTAATAGTGTAAGTGTGAACATGCTGGTGGTTTTTCTGTATTTTCTCATTTTATATCCTTACGATGACTTTGTAAGGATATGCTCAAGATTAATCCATTTATCTTTGAAACTTTGAATTATGTAGTTTTCTTTCCATTTCCTGCACCCCCACACTCGCATCTCAACCCCTCAGTGGCAACTCTAAGAAACTTCAAAATAATGTGTCTGGCTAAAAGCTGAATGATGTCTGTTAAAAGCCTATGCTACTTACAGTAAATAAGAATAATAAAAGAATACACATTTAACCTCTGACCTCTTTCAATCGTGAAATGGCTTTTCAGGCTACAATGCCATGAATATTTTCCAAACAGAAGTCAAATAAGTTACAGGTAACAGAGTACATTTAAAACATTACACCTTGCAGCCTTCTTGTATTTTTTTCTTCACATAATATTATGAGCAATAGACATATCTGAAAGAAAGAATCATTGTAGAAGTAGTCTCATTTTTATTTTGTTCACTTTTTCTGTCTTCATTTCATATGATAACCTTCTCAGAAAACTTCACCTCCATCTACGCACTCAGTGTGCCCATATACTATGGAGCCATATGAAGAAGTCTCAGACTATCCTGCTTGATTTTAGATACAATTTCTAATAAATCGCTATCCAGTAGTTTATGTTTTGTGTTCTTTAAACAGACTAAAATATTCAAATGTTATTCATTCCATTTAAAAGTATTTACTACAGTCCACCAGTTTTTTTCTTTTTCACCAAAGAAATCAGATTCTTTTTCTGTCCACAAGTTATTGTGACTAAAAAGAATTTCAGTACTTTAGACAGCACCTTTCCAATTTTGAGTCCTGTCAGACCCTGTGCAGACATTACCAGGTTGACAATCCTCCTATTTCCTGCCTAGCTTTATTCTTTCATGTGTGCAGTCTGTTTACCTAGTTTTTTTTGAAAACAGAATAACTTTAAATCTCCGTGGCCTCATGAGCTTCTGTGCCACATAATTCTATTTATAGCAAACCAGATATTTCCATGTAACTTCATAGTCTATGAAATGTTTTCTTCATAGCCAAGTAAACTCAACACATTCACTTTTGAGATAATATCTAAAAAGAAAATCTTATCTGCCTCAGACTAAAGGAATGGGTTTCATTTAAATGTTTCCTGTTTTCAGTACATTGCCTGAACTATTATTACAAAACTATTATTTTTAACACAAAGTCTGACTCAATTATAAACGAAACTGTTACAACTGAATTTTAGGTCTAGTTACAAAAATATGTAACAAAGTTGAACTACTGAAAAAACAGGGTGATACCATTCTTAGTTGGAAGATTGAAATGTCTTCACATTGGATTATAGGACTTCTGCCATCGAACCAATGAGTTAGTTTAAGACACTGTTCAAATGATTGACAAAATGAAGAAATTGATTTTTTTATCAGGTGTAGCACTAAATAAGTTGCAATAATTGTCACAAATATCCATCTACCTTTATATTTTAAATATTACACCCCAAACCATCTACAAAGTTGAAGAGCATGACAGCAGAATGCCAGAATGCTTAGGATAAGAACATTTCCAAAATGCATACAATTTCCACAGAAGCACCTAGCACCAGTTTTTGTACATGGTCAGACGCACACAATGTTAATTACTCTGAGGTCAATTATGAAGAATATATTTTTGCCCAAAAGATTGATGTATTTTTAAAACAAACTGGAACTGAAATGTTTTACACAATATATCCTTTATTCTATTCCGTGTTTTCATCTTTAAGGCCTATATTTTCTGGTATTAATAGCTCCACTCTTTTAATTTAGTTTGCAATTGCCTCTTTATTTTCAGTCTCCCTTGATTCATTTGGTTTAAGCTTGTTTCTTGAAAATCGCAAATATGTTTTTGAATTCTAATGTAAGAATTCGATTTGTTCATATTTAATGTCCCATATAATTGATTTATTTTATACACAATCATTGTTTATTTATATTGTTATTTCTTCTTTACTTATTATCCTTGTTGTTGTTATTTTGAGACAGAGTTTCACTCTGCCACCCGGGCTGGATTGCAGTAGCACAATCACAACTTCCTGCAACTTGGACCTCCTGGGCTCAAGCAATCTTCCCACCTCAGCCTGCTGAGTAGATGAGGCTATAGTCTCGCACCACCACACCCAGTTAATTTTTTTGTGTGTGGAGATGGAGTTTCACTATGTTGTCCAGGCTGGTCTTGAACTCCTGGGCTCCAGCAATCCTCCCCCATTGGCCTGCCAAGTGCTGGGGTTACAGGCATGAGCCACTACGCCCTGCTCTTTCTTTATTTTTGTTGGTTTGATAAAGAAAACCCACTACAAACGTCTACTCAATTTATTGATAATTTCACTTTCTATCCTCTCATGCAGAGCTTCAACTATAGTATGAAGATAAAAACCATTTTCTCTGCTAAGACCCACAGTCCTCCTACCCACCTGAATTTGATGATGACTTTGCAATACATTGATTTCCATCATGTCTTTCTTGATGTCCCCATGGTAGTAGTAGACTTTCCCTGGTTCACCTCACATTTCCTATCCCTGTGTTTGCTAAGATACATAAAATTCTCCTTTATTTCCTGCATTTCATCTCCTAGCTCCCTTACACTCAGGTCAGGCCACCAAACAGTCCTTAGCCAATAAAATGCAAGAAGTCGTGTTAGGTTTTTCTAGACTGAGGCAGTGAAAAGTCTTTGTGGAATTCTGGAACCTCTATCTTCCTCTCCCAGAAAAATCAAGGATCAAGGAGAAGCACTTGTCTTAAGATGGTACAGCCACAACATTTAAGCAGCTTGAAATTTGAGTGGACTACGGAGGTCGGCTGTTTAGGAGATTTGCCCAACATAAAGAGGATTTGTATAGCAAGTGAGAAGTGAGTTTTAGTATAGAAAGCCACAGAAATCTGGGGGCTAAGAGTTACCAAAATATAGCTTATTCTATCCTTCCCTTTCAAAAGTCCTAGTTACCATTTGCATTATATATTCTCATCAATATCCATGCGACAATGTTAACTGTATTTCCTTTCTGCGTTTATCTTCCCCTATCTTGAGCTCTTTGTAATGGTCTATTTGGTGATTGGTTAATATCTTTTCTCAATTCTTTTTCTAATGGGGTAAATGCATGATATGCATTATAAACTCTCTTTTATATTTTATTTAGGCATATACTAGCTCAGTTTGATAGCTTGATCTATATTCTTTTTTTTTTTTTTCCGGAGTCATGCTGTGTCATCCAGGCTGGAGTGCCACGATCTCAGCTCACTACTGCAACTTCCATCTCCTGGGTTCAAGAGATTCTCCTTCCTAAGCCTCCTGAGTAGCTTGGATTATGGGTGCCCACCACCACACCTGGCTAATTTTTGTGTTTTTAGTAGAAACGGGGTTTCACCAAGTTGGCCAGGCTGGTCTCAAACTCCTGACCTCAGGTGATGTGCCTGCCTCGGCCTCCCAAAGTGCTGGGATTACAGGCGTGAGTTACCACCCTTTGGTTTTTGATCTATAATCCTTAAGTTGCAGTTATTTGTGTCATTCACTTATAGTTATTATCCTACTGTCTTCTGTCCAACATTCTTGCAGAGACATATGTCAGGCCGGTTTCACATTTTCTACTTTGGTGTAACAGGTGAGTTTAATCTTGAAGCTTATTTGGTTTCCACTTGATATTTAGCATTGGAGACCTTTATGGAGAATATGTGTGCATGTTTTGTTATTGACCCAGGTTGGAAATCAGTGTGCCCTCTGAAATTTCAGGTTCAGGTTCTTCAACTCTAGAGGCGTTCCTTCTATAATATTTGTGGCGGACAGCTTCTAAGATGGTTGCCAATAATCTCCACCTCCTAGTATTCCCCCTCCTGTAGAGTCCCCTCAAATGTTATACCAAGATTGAAGTGTTGCAGCAGACAGTAGAAGAGATGGCAAGTCACTCCCAAGATTCAGGTATGAGACGTTGGCTTCTATCTTGAGCATTCTTGCTCACTCACTTTCATTCTCTTTCTTTTTTTTTTTTTTTTTTGTTTTTCTTCTTTTGTTTTTTTTTTTGTTTGTTTTTTTGTTTTCTTTTTTTTTTTTTATTATACTTTAAGTTCTAGGGTACATGTGCATGACGTTTATATCATGTATAACTCCCCAATGCAATCACTTTCTTAAATCACTTGCTCTGGGGACACCCCTGCTATGGGCTGTTTTGTTTAAAACAACCCATATGGTAAGTCTTTTCCTAGCAGCCACATGAGTTAGCTGACAGCGGATGTGTTAGCAACAGTCAAGTTCAGAGATTACAGTGTCAGCTGAGAGTTTGACTGCAATCCCAAGTGAGACCCTGAGCCAGAAACACGCCACTAACCCTCTCTGGGATTCCTGACCCATCAAAACTGTGAGATAATATCAGATCAGTATAGTGTTTTACACCACTTTGTTTTAGGATAATTTGTTACAGAGATCGATATTTAATGTAATATTATTCATATATTTATTCCCCTTTGGCTATTTGTTTTTTTTCTTCTAGAAGTTCTGTTAATCACCTGCTTGACTTCTTAAATATATCCTCCCAAAGGTATTTTCGTTCCCCTCATGATTTCCATCTCCATAATATTTTCTTTTTCTTTTCTTTTTTTTTTTTTTTTTGAGACGGAGTCTCGCTCTGTCACCCAGGCTGGAGTGCAGTGGCCAGATCTCAGCTCACTGCAAGCTCCACCTCCCGGGTTCACGCCATTCTCCTGCCTCACCCTCCCGAGTAGCTGGGACTACAGGCGCTGCCACCTCGCCCGGCTAGTTTTTTGTATTTTTAGTAGAGACGGGGTTTCACCGTGTTAGCCAGGGTGGTCTCGATCTCCTGACCTCGTGATCCACCCGTCTCGGCCTCCCAAAGTGCTGGGATTACAGGCTTGAGCCACCACGCCCAGCCTCCATAATATTTTCATTCTGGACTTTAAAATATTTTTATATCTGATCTTCCAGTCAAATAATTCAAGCTTCAAAGGTGATTGACCTCTCTTGCTATTTATCTACTGAACTGATTAATTGGAATATCATGATTTTAATTCCTATGGCTCATTATTAATAGTTAAGAAGTAGTCTGTTTCTAGGGAAGGTAGAACACCCGGGGGAGTTCTACTTTCCCAAGACAGGAGACAAGGAAGACTCAACTGGGGTGTTCAGCTCCTTCTTCGGCTTTTGAGAGTCAGATCAATAATGTGAGACCAATGGAGATCTTCCTATGGATCTCCACACATCTCAGAAATCAGATCCCAGGTCATTCTCAAGTTACCCTACTTTTCAGTCTTTGTCCCCAAACTAATATACTACTGTCTAGGGTCTTAAATAGCCAACAGGTAAGAGTCCCCTCACCCCTTCTCTATGTCAGAGCCCCAGAAGAACCCAAGCCTGCACTTTCTCTATTTCATGTAGAACACAATGCTTTTTAGCCCAGTAGATGCAAAAAGCTTGGAGTTGGAAATGGGCAGAAAAGAAGTCACTGTAGATTATCATTTGCATAGTCAAATTTCAGAGAAAAAACGTATTTTACTATTGAATCTTCAGTCTTAGAAAGTTATGGCCTGGCACGATGGCTCATGCCTGTAATCCCAGCACTTTGGGAGACTGAGGTGGGCAGATCACGAGGTCAGAGATTGAGACCATCCTGGCCAACATTGTGAAACCCCATTTCTACTAAAAATACAAAAAATTAGCCAGGCGTGATGGCGGGCACCTGTAGTCCCAGCTGCTCGGGAGGCTGAAGTAAGAGAGTGGCATGAACCCGGGAAGTAGAGCTGGCAGTGAGCTGAGATTGTGCCACTGTGCTCCAGCCTGGGCAACAGAGTGAGGCTCCATCTCAAAAAAAAAAAAAAAAAAAAAAAGAAAGTTATAATATATGTAAAATATTGTTCAATAAAAGACACTAGTGTATTGGGATCATACAGTCACTTCCTGGAAATAAAACAGGCTATTTCCTGCTGAAAGTAACTGAGTTAAGGAGACTAGAATCAGAATTTTAATGGTTTTTCAAAACCTGTAATATATGTGGGGTAAATATATTCTTGCATTTTAAATGATATGGAATTATACTCAATCTGGGACCTTTTCATCTCAATAAGATCTTTTAGCTGTTTTTAAAAATTAAGTGCTACAGTACATTAGGCATAACATGAGATATTTACAAAAATTTTCTTCAATTCTTCAAAATCCTAACATTTCAGTTATAATTGTTCCCATTTAGAGATTTGGAGAATGAGAAGCTATTGGTTAAATATATGTGTTCTAAATACAAAATAACAGGTTATTTAACTTTCTTAGTCCTGGTTTTTTCATACTTAGATGAAGTTGAGAATCATGTCTATTTCTAGGATTGTGGTGAAATTTCAAAGTGGGGGCTCAGGAAATCAAAGTTGCCCTCATTGTTAAAGAGAAGTATTATTTTGAAGCAGAGAATAGACATGAATTGATTTTTAGTCGTGATGTGAGCGTGCTGGGGAGCATAGGGTGAGGGGTATGGTTTGCATTAAGGCAGTATGTCCAGTGTCCTTTGGAACGCTCTTCAAAAGCTTGAGAGAAATAAGAGGAGGCTTCTAATGCCTCAGAAATAAGGTCTACATTGCTATATTCACATGTATATTTTAGCCACCCTGAGTATAAAAGTCCTCCAAAATCAAGATGATGAAGCAGTGTTTTGCTCCAAAGCACCCTTTTTCTTCTAATCACTTAAAATTCAGCTCAAGAATCTGCCAAATCCTGAATAATTATGTGAGAGATCTAATCTTTCTCCCATGTTGTTATAAATCACAGAAAACAATGTTCAGTTTGAGGCCCACAGAGTTTCAAGTGCAAAGTACATAAAGAGCATTTTAACAGTCACATACCACCAAATAAAATTATGGCCATAACGGTACTCAAACGTGTCAATAAAGGAAATAAACCAGGATGTCTGTAGACGCAGAGGTCTTACAAATCGGGAGCTCTCACAGGTGACTGCTTGGCCTACTTCTAAAGCCACCCCAGCTGAAACAAAGGTGCCAGACCCCTTGCTGCTACAGAACTCCTTTCATCTGCCACTGGGCAAACATAATAATAATAACAGTAATAATAATAATAATAAATAAGTTGCCTCTAGCTACAAATATCTCAACTATTTCTCTTTGAGAGAGGCAGTCATACCTTTATAAGGGTGACAAGGTGATCGATTGGTCTTTGTGGGGAAGTTGGAAAACTTCCAGACAGCAAAGTGCTCACATATTAAATTCAGTGGCAGGGGACAGTTGAGGAAGGCAGAATTATTTCTCCATGAAAGAACATAATGACACTAATATGTCATTTTGAAGGTGCTGACGTCTAAGTAAATCCAAGCTGCTACAGGTCAGAAGTCATGAGAAAATCCCAAATTATTCATCTCAGCTGTGACAGTCCAAAATGACACCCAGAAAAGTGTGAGGCCAATGTTCGAGGAGAGGAAAATTTTTATCTGAAGGCTTAGAATCAGCTCGTGCTTTTGGAAATTCTTGGCCTCACCATTTCCGATATTTTCCACTCTGCCCTTTTTTCCTCAGCCCTACTTATCAATAATATTCCAGTGTCATAATTTTTACTATTTATTTTCAATATAGAGTTCTCTTAAAAGTGATTTTTGAGTCCATAAAAAGAGAAAGCCTTTACATTTGCAATGAAAAACAGTAAGTCAAGTAAATAATTATTATGTCTTCATGATTGAGTCTTCTCTCCACTGAAAACTCTTAACATATTTTCTACAGGCAGAAATTGAGAAGTGACTATGTAGTACACTATTCAGACCTTCTTTAAATATTGTTATTCAAAAATGTAAAGCTAAAACAATTCAACTAATTAATGTCCCTAAAAAATTCTGCTTCTGTGGGACATTTCCTCCAGGCTTCTTGAGGAGTTATTTAAATAGGCTCACCAAAGAGTTCACTGTCTGGAGAATCATTTAGGCAGAAAAAGAGGGAAGTGATTCATGTATTATAAAAATGTTTCCTTTTCCTTAATGCCTTTTAGATTTTTGTTAAATCTTGTGTTCTGAATTCTTTTAGACCCGCTCAGCTCTCAAATGTTCATGACAGTATAAATCTTTTCCTTAACCACTGACTCACAAGGGCAGTGATTCAAGGTTTTTACATGTTTGGAGGGGAGGGTGGTGGTGTCTGTGTGTGTCTATTCTTAGTCAATTCAGTAGGAAAGATGAGTTGAAAAGTTGATTTCATAGAAACTATTGAGTACTTGCTATATCTTATATTGCTTTATGTGCTTTACATATAGATATTACTTTGGTCTCCATTGCACTGGGTGAGGAAGGTAACGTGATCTCCATTTTAGAAATGTGGAAAGTGAGGCACTAAAAGGTTGAATACATTTTCCTAAATTAGGAACTAATAAGTGATATAGCTGGGAATTGAACGCAGAGCAGTTGGCTCCAGAGTTCACTCTTTTCACTACCTGGTTGTTGAGCCTTAAAACATTTACACTGTAATCTTTTGGACTCCTTCAATGAGACACGATTGCTAATTCAGGAGCTGTCTCCACATTACATTGGTTTCCCGATTTATTATACAGATGGGGGTGAATGCTTGCTCATCATGAACGCTGAATCGGCTTGGTTCCTTTAACCTAAAAAGGGTTGTCTTTATCCTGAAAAGAGAAGATTTATTTTAAGACAAAAATTTCCAAACAGAAAAGGAATTGAAACTTAGCACATATTATTATTATTAGTAGTAGTAGTATTTTATTTTATTTCTTTTTTTGAGATAGAGTCTTGTTCTGTCACCCAGGCTGGAGTGCAATGGCATGATCTTGGCTCTGTGCAAGCTCCACTTCCTGGATTCAAGTCATTCTCCTGCCTCAGCCTCCTGAGTAGCTGGGATTACAGGCACCCGCCACCACGCCCGGCTAATTTTTTCTATTTTTAGTGGAGACGGGGTTTCACCATGTTAACCAGGAAGGTCTCGATCTCCTGACCTCATGATCCATCCGTCTCGGCCTCCCCAAGTGCTAGGATTACAGGCGTGAGCCACCGCGCCCGGCTGAAACTTAGCACATATTATAAACACCTAAACAAAAAAAGAGGAAGATGGTGTGACAAGAGGCACGGCAGTTGCCCCATCACGAGTCCTATCTACTTGAATCTGTGTGGGCTGTGACTGATGGAACCCAGTGGGGTCACGAGGCTCTCCAAACACCCTTTCAGGAGGATCCCTTGGTAACTCTGCTTCCATGCTATGAGGCCTCAGCAACACAGAAGAGCCACATGCAGATGCTCTGGTGCACAGTCTCTGCCGAGCACGGCCTTGGATTCATCCCAGCCCAGGTGCCAGACATATGGGTGAGGAAGCTTCCACGTGATTCCAAGTCACTGCCATTCCAATGAAGTCCAGCAGAGGCCCCAGATATCATGGAGCAGAGACAAGACATCTCACTGAATCCTGTCGGAATTCCTGAACTACAAGATCTTCGAGGAAAATAGCATGATTATAATTATTTGAACAAGGTCTGAGGTGCTTTATTTATGCAGTCGTGGTAAATGAAATTGAATTGGGGATCTAGAAATGAAGTACCACCAAAACAAAACCTAAAACAGGTGGAATTTGTTTTTAGGATTATGTGTCAGGCAGATGTCCAAAAAGCCTTGTAGTAGGCTAAAGAGTTTCTCTTCAAAAGATGTCCACATTATCACCCAGGAAACTGTGAATGTTATCTTTTTTAAGGTTCTTTCCAACTGTGTTCAACGTATTTTGTGATGGGGAGGTTTTCCTGGATTATCCAGGTGGGCCTTAAATGTGATCACAAATGTCCTTATAAGGTAAAGGCAGAGGGAGATTTGACCACACCCAAAGAGAAGACAAAGTAAAAACAGAGGTAGAGATTGGAGTAATTCAGCTACCAGAGGCTGGGAGAGGCGAGGAACAGATTTTGCCCTAGAATTTTTCAGAGGGATTGGGAGGCTGAGGCAGGTGGATCATTTGAGGTCAGGAGTTCAAGACCAGCCTGGCCAACATGGTGAAACCCCATCTCTACTAAAAATACATAAAACTAGCCGGGTGTGGTGGTGGGCACCTGTAATCCCAGCTACTTGGGAGGCTGAGGCAGTAGAATCACTTGAACCCAGGAGGCGGAGCTTGCAGTGAGCCCAGATGGCATCACTGCACTCCACCGTGGGCAACAGAGCAAGACTCCATCTCCAAAAAAAAAAAAAAGAAATTTTCAGAGGGAGCGTGACCCTGCCAATAACTTGACTTTCCCCAATGAAACTGATTTTTGACCTGTCCTCCAGAACTGTGACAGAATAAATTTCTATTGGTTTAAACTACCCAGCTTGTGGTACTTTATTGTAGCTTCCACAGAAAAGTAACACAGCCCTCAAAAAGGGAGTCAGTGAAAGAGACTGAGGAGATTGTTATTGGAAGCTAGAGGAAGGAAACTTGTATGTACAGTAGTAGAAAACTTGTCAACACAGTTATCACCAGTAACACGGAAAATAAGAAATATGCTAATGAACATAATCAAGGTAAGGAGGTTTTTGGAAGAGGAACTGGAGGTGCATGTGGCTTCTTCTAGCCAGCTATAGTAGAATGTGAGAGCAGAGAGAGATTAACGAAAAAGTAAACTCTTCCTTTTAAAGAACAAGTATCAAGGGTTTAGGAAAGTCTTTCCTGATAGAAAAGGCATATCAATTAAGAAAGAGTCGGGGCTGGGCACAGTGGCTCACACTTGTAATCCCAACACTTTGGGAGGCTGAGGCAGGTGGATCGTGAGGTCAGGAGATCGAGACCATCCTGGCTAACATGGTGAAACCCCGTCTCTACTAAAAAAATACAAAAAGATGGGAAGGCACCAAGATGGCAGAATAGGAACAGCTCCAGCCTCCAGCTCCCAGCATGAGCGACACTGAAGACAGGTGATTTCTGCATTTTCAACTGACGTACTGGGTTCATCTCACTGGGGCATGTTAATCAATCAGTGCAGGACAGTGGGTACAGCCCAATGAGCGAGAGCCGAAGTAGGGCGAGGCATGCCCTCACCCGGGAAGTGCAAGGGGGAAGGGAATTCCTTTTCCTAGCCAAGGGAAAACTTGACACACAACACCTGGAAAATTGGGTCACTCCCACCCTAATGATGCACTTTACCAAGGGTCTTAGCAAATGGCACACCATGAGATTATATCCTGCGCCTGGTTCAGAGGGTCCCACACCCACCGAGCCTCCCCGTTTATTAGCACAGCAGTCTGAGATCTAACTGCAGGGCAGCAGCGAGGCTGGGGGAGGGGCGCCCGCCATTGCTGAGGCTTAAGTAGGTAAACAAAGCGGCTGGAAAACTCGAAGGGGGTGGAGCCCACCACAGCTCAAGGCCTGCCTGCCTCTGTAGACTCTACCTCTGGGTACAGGGCATAGCTAAACAAAAAGTGGCAGAAACCTCTGCAAATGTAAATGTCCCTCTCTGACAGCTTTGAAGAGAGTAGTGATTCTCCCAGCACGGAGGTTGAGATCTGAGAATAGACAGACTGCCTGCTCAAGTGGGTCCCTGACCCGTGAGTACCCTAACTGGGAGATCCTAACTGGGAGTAGCCTAACTGGAGTGGATCTGAAGCAAACTCCAACAGACCTGCAGCTGAGGGTCCTGACTGTTACAAGGAATACTAACAAACAGAAAGGACATCCAGACCAAAACCTCATCTGTACATCACCATCATCAAAGACCAAAGGTAGATAAAAACACAAAGATTGGGAAAAACCAGTGCAGAAAAGCTCAAAATTAAAAAAAAAAAAATCAGAGTGCCTCACACCCTCCAAAGGAATGCAGCTCCTCGCCAGCAACGGAACAAAGCTGGAGGGAGAATGACTTTGATGAGTTGAGAGAAGAAGGCTTCAGTTGATCAAACTTCTCAGAGCTAAAGGAAGAACTATGAACCCAGCGCAAAGAAACTAAAAACCTTGAAAAAAGATTTGACAAATGTATAACGAGAATAACCAATGCAGAGAAGTCCATAAATGACTTGATAGAGACGAAAACCATGATACGAGAACTACGTGACAAATGCACAAGCTTCAGTAACTGACTCCATCAACTGGAAGAAAGAGTATCAGTGATTGAGATCAAATGAATGAAATGAAGTGAGAAGAGAAGTTTAGAGAAGAAAGAGTAAAAAGAAATGAACAAAACCTCCAAGAAATACGGGATTATGTGAAAAGACCAAATCTACATCTGACTGGTGTACCTCAAAGAAATGGGGAGAAAGGAACCAAGCTGGAAAACACTCTACAGGATATTATCCAGGAGAACATCCCCAACCTAGCAAGGCAGGCCAACATTCAAATTCAGGAAATTCAGAGAACGCCACAAAGATGCTCCTCGAGAAGAGCAACTCCAAGACACATAATTGTCAGATTCTCCAAACTTGAAATGAAGGAAAGAATGTTAAGGGCAGCCAGAGAGAAAGGTCGGGTTATCCATAAAGGGAAGCCCATCAGAGTAACAGCAGATCTCTTGGCAGAAACTCTCCAAGCCAGAAGAGAGTGGGGGTCAATATTCAACATTCTTAAAGAAAAGAATTTTCAACCCAGAATTTCATATGCAGCCAAACTAAGTTTCATCAGTGAAGGAGAAATAAAATCCTTTACAGACTAGGAAATGCTGAGAGATTTTGTCACCACCAGACCTGCCCTACAAGAGAACCTGAAGGAAGCACTAAACGTGGAAAGGAACAACCAGTATCAGCCATCACAAAAACATGCCAAAATGTAAAGACCATCGATGCTAGGAAGAAACTGCATTAACTAACAAGCAAAATAACCAGCTAACATCATAATGACAGGATCAAGTTCACATATAGCAATATTAACCTTAAATGTAAATGGGCTAAATGGTCCAATTAAAAGACACAGACTGGCAAATTGGATAACGAGTCAAGACCCATCAGTTTGCCGTATTCAGGAGACACATCTTATGTGCAGAGACACACATAGGTTCAAAATATAGGGATGGAGGAAGATCTACCAAGCAAATGGAAAACAAAAAAAGTCAGGGGCTGCAATCCTAGTCTCTGATAAAACAGACTTTAAACCAACAAAGATTGAAAGAGACAAAGAAGGCCATTTCATAATGGTAGAGGTATCAATTCAACAAGAAGAGCTAACTATCCTAAATATATATGCACCCAATACAGAAGCACCCAGATTCATAAAGCAAGTCCTTAGAGACTTACAAGGAGACTTAGACTCCCACACAATAATAATTGGAGACTTTAACACCCCACTGTCAACATTAGACAGACCGAGACAGAAAGTTAACAAGGATATCCAAGAATGAACTCAACTCTGCACCAAGCAGATCTAATAGACATCTACAGAACTTTCCACCCCAAATCAACAAAATATACATTCTTCTCAGCTTATTCTAAAATTGAGCACATAGTTGGAAGTAAAGCACTCCTCAGCAAATGTAAAAGAACAGAAATTATAACCAACTGTCTCTCAGACCACAATGCAATCAAACTAGAACTCAGGACTAAGAAACTCAATCAAAACTGCTCAACTACATGGAAACTGAACAACCTGCTCCTCAATGACTACTGGGTACATAATGAAATGAAGGCAGAAATAAAGATGTTCTTTGAAACCAATGAGAACAAAGATAAAACATACCAGAATCTCTGGGACACATTTAAAGCAGTGTGTAGAGGAAAATTTATAGCACTAAATGCCCACAAGAGAAAGTAGGAAAGATCTAAAATTAACGCCCTAACATCACAATTAAAAGAACTAGAGAAGCAAGAGCAAACACATCCAAAAGCTAGCAGAAGGCAAGAAATAACTAAAATCAGAGCAGAACTGAGGGAGATAGAGACACAAAAATCCCTTCAAAAAATCAATGAATCCAGGAGCTGGTTTTTTGAAAAGATCAACAAAATTGATAGACATCTAGCAAGACTAATAAAGAAGAAAAGAGAGAAGAATCAAATACATGCAATAAAAAATGATAAAGAGGATATCACCATCAACCCCACAGAAATACAAACTACCATCAGAGTATACTATGAACACCTCTATGCAAATAAACTAGAAAACCTAGAAGAAATGGATAAATTCCTGGACACATACACTCTCCCAGGACTTAACCAGGAAGAAGTTGAATCCCTGAATATACCAATAGCAGGTTCTGAAATTGAGACAATAATTAATAGCCTACCAACCAAAAAAGTCCAGAACCAGACGGATTCACAGCTGAATTCTACCAAAGGTACAAGGAGGAGCTGGTACCATTGCTTCTGAAACTATTCTAATCAATAGGAAAAGAGGGAATCCTCCCTAACTCATTTTATGAGGCCAACATCATCCTGATACCAAAGCCTGGCGGAGACACAACAAAAAAAATTGAATTTTAGATCCATATCCCTGATGAACATCGATGCAAAAATCCTCAATAAAATACTGGCAAACCAAATCCAGCAGCACATCAAAAAGCTTATCCACCATGATCAAGTGGGCTTCATCCCTGGGATGCAAGGCTGGTTCAACATTTGCAAGTCAATAAACGTAATCCAGCATATAAACAGAACCAAAGACAAAAACCACATGATTATCTCAATAGATGCAGAAAAGGCCTTTGACAAATTTCAACAGCCTTTCATGCTAAAAACTCTCAATAAATTCGGTATTGATGGAACGTATCTCAAAATAATAAGAGCTATTTATGGCAAACCCACAGCTAATATCATACTGAATGGGCAAAAACTGGAAGCATTCCCCTTAAAAACTGGCACAAGACAGGGATGCCCTCTCTCATCACTCCTATTCAACATAGTGTTGGAAGTTCTAGCCAGGGCAATCAAGCAAGAGAAAGAAATAAAGGGTATTCAATTAGGAAAAGAAGAAGTCAAATTGTCCCTGTTTGCAGATGACATGATTGGCTATTTAGAAAACCCCATTGTCTCAGTCCAAAATCTCCTCGAGCTGATAAGCAACTTCAGCAAAGTCCCAGAATATAAAATCAATGTGCAAAAATCACAAGCATTCTTATACACCAATAACAGACAAACAGAGAGGCAAATCATGAATGAACTCCCATTCACAAGTGCTTCAAAGAGAATAAAATACCTAGGAATTCAACCTACAAGGGATGTGAAGGACCTCTTCAATGAGAACTGCAAACCACTGCTCAATGAAATAAAACAGGACACAAACAAATGGAAGAACATTCCATGCTCATGTATAGGAAGAATCAATATCGTGAAAATGGCCATACTGCCCAAGGTAATTTATAGATTCAATGCCATCCCCATTAACCTACCAATGACTTTCTTCACAGAATTGTTAAAAAACTACTTTAAATTTCATAAGGAACCAAAAAAGAGCCCGCATTGCCAAGACAATCCTAAGTCAAAAGAACAAAGCTGGAGGCATCATGCTACCTGACTTCAAACTATACTACAAGGCTACAGGAACCAAAACAGCATGGTACTGGTACCAAAACAGATATATAGACCAATGGAGCAGAACAGAGCCCTCAGAAATAATACCACACTTCTACAACAATCTTATCTTTGACAAACCTGACAAAAACAAGAAATGGGGAAAGAATTCCCTATTTAATAAATGGTGCTTGGAAAACTGGCTAGCCATAAGTAGAAAGCTGAAACTGGATCCCTTCCTTATTCCTTATACCAAAATTATTTCAAGATGGATTAGAGACTTAAATGTTAGACCTAATACCATAAAAACCCTCGAAGAAAACCTAGGAAATACCATTCAGGACATAGGCATGGGCAAGGACTTTATGTCTAAAACACCAAAAGCAATGGCAACAGAAGCCAAAATTGACAAATGGGATCTAATTAAACTAAAGAGCTTCTGCACAACAAAAGAAACTACCATCAGAGTGAACAGGCAACCTACAGAATGGGAGAAAATTTTTGCAATCTACTCATCTGACAAAGGGCTGATATCCAGAACCTGCAAAGAACTCAAACAAATTTACAAGAAAAAAAAAAAACAACCCCATCAAAAAGTGGGCAGAGTATAGGAACAGACATTTCTCAAAAGAACACATTTATGCAGTCAACAGACACATGAAAAAATGCTCGTCATCACTGGCCATCAGAGAAATGCAAATCTAAACCACAATGAGATACCATCTCACACCAGTTAGAATGGCAATCATTAAAAATTCAGGAAACAACAGGTGCTGGAGAGGATGTGGAGAAATAGAAACACTTTTACACTGTTGGTGGGACTGTAAACTAGTTCAACCACTGTGGAAGACAGTGTGGCTATTCCTGAAGGATCTAGAACTAGAAATACCATTTGACCCAAAGAATTGTAAATCATGAGTATATACCCAAAGGATTATAAATCATGTTGCTGTAAAGACACATGCACATGTATGCTTATTGCGGCACTATTCACAATAGCAAAGACTTGGAACCAACCCAAATGTCCATCAGTGACAGACTGGATTAAGAAAATGTGGCACATATACACCATGGAATACTATGCAGCCATAAAAAAGGATGAGTTCATGTCTTTGCAGGGACATGGATGCAGCTGGAAACCATCTTTCTCAAGAAACTATCGCAAGAACAGAAAACCAAACACCACATGTTCTCACTCATAGGTGGGAATTGAACAATGAGATCACTTGGACTCTGGAAGGGGAACATCACACACCGGGGCCTGTTGTGGGGTGTGGTGAGAGGGGAGGGATAGCATTAGGAGATATGCCTAATGTATATGACGAGTTAATGGGTGCAGCACACCAATATGGCACATGTATACATATGTAACAAACCTGCACTTTGTGCACATGTACCCTAGAACATAAAGTAAAAAAAAAAAAAAAAAAATTAACCAGGTGTGGTGGCGGGTGCCTTTAGTCCCAGCTACTCGGGAGGCTGAGGCAGGAGAGTCGCGTGAACCCAAGAGGCAGAGCTTGCAGTGAGCTGAGATCACCCCACTGCACTCCAGCCTGGGTGACAGAGAGACTCCGTCTCAAAAAAACAAAAAAAACAAAAAACAACAACAAAAAAAGAAAGGGTCATTGATTCAAATATTAAATCCAAATCCAGAGAGCTAGCAGGAAAACATTGTCTTGGAATCAAGATGAAACCTTAGATGTGACTACAGAACCCTTTATACAGACCTCAGAAAAACTTATATTTGTGCCTTATAGACACATTGAGATGGACCAAAATCTTTCAACCCATCTTCAGGGCATGTCTCTGTTAAGAATAATGTTAAGGCTTCTAAAGGTCTTAAGAATGTTATTCCAGATTGGGGGCAGTGGCTCACACCTGTAATCCCAGCACTTTGGGAGGCCAAGGTAGGTGGATCACCTGAGGTCGGGAATCCAAGACCAGCCTGGTCAAAATGGCAAAACCCTGTTTTACTAAAAATACAACAATTAGCCGGGCATGGTGGTGGGTGCCTGTAATCCCAGCTACTTGGGAGGCTGAGGCAGGAGAATGGCTCGAACCCAGAAGTGGAGGTTGCAGTGAGCCAAGATTGGCTCTGCACTCCAGCCTGGGTGACACAGTGAGACTCCCTCTCAAAAAAAAAAAAAAAAAGAAAGAAGAAAGAAAAAAAAAGAAATGTTATTCCACAGACGTCCCACAAGGGGCTTGAAGTAGAAATGGGTTTATCTCTGAGACATTTGTGAGTGTAGGTTTTTTTTCTAAATGTTAGACTTATAAATTGACATACAACAAACCCACATTTTTAAAGAAATCATATCAGATGGGACTAAAAGGGACAGAGACGGTATCGAATGAAAAAAGGCTTTTGAATTCCAAAACTTTTACTGGCAAGATACATGATTTAAAAAATAAAGAAACAGACAAATACAAATCTGCTTAGTTGCAGACATGGACTACTCCTTATAAAAAGGAAAAATGACTCACGGGTGGAACAAAGAGCCGAGGATGAATATAAGAGCTGTGGAAACAACTCTCAGGTTGTGGGTCTAAGCCTTATCAAGGAACTGGGAACATGTCCCCTGCTGGATTTCAGAATTGCTGTGAAACAGTGATTCCATTTTTGAATAGCAGTGGTTATCCTATATAGGTTTGACTTTTGTATGTTTGGTGTCTCGGAGAAAGACAACTTCTCTCTTACATTCACAGGTCAGATTGCAAGAAATTATACTTGAGGAACTGCACTCGAGGTGTCTTATTTACACATCACCCATTCGATTGATTGATTGATTGATTGATTGAGATGGGGTCTCACTCTGTCGCTCAGGCTAGCATGCGGTGGAGCAATCACAGCTCACTGCAGCCTGGACCTCCCAGGCTCAAGTGATCTCCCACCTCAGCCTCCTGAGTAGTCGGGACCATTGGCATGCCACCACGCTCACCTAGGTTTGTTTTGTGTTTGTTCGTTTTTTGCAGAGATGAGGTCTCACTCAGCTGCCCAGGATGGCTTCAAACTCCTGGGCGTAAGTGATCCTCCCGTCTGGGCCTCCTAAAGTGCTGGGATTACAGGCATGAGTCAGCCCGCCCAGCCCCATATCACCCAATTTAGAGAAGATTCTGGACCTTGAGTCTGAAATGAAGGTCAACATAGAGACTTTGGGGGGTCTTGGGAGAGGGTGTTTTTATTTTGCGTGTTACTAGGATGCAAATTGTTGTAGCCCTAGGGCAGATTGTGGCATGCTGCATTTTCTAAAGGTGGCCACCAAATAGATCCCATTCAAAATACTTCTCTAAAATGTGCCTTGCTACTCTCCCCTCAAAAAGCGCAGCCTATGTCTCCTCCTCTTGCACCTGGGTGGACTTGTAGTTGCTTCAGCCGATAGAGTACGACCACACGTGGACGTGCTGCTATGCGACCTTTAATACCAGATCATAAATACCATAATGCATTTACGGTCTGGGATGTTTGAGGACCCTCACGCTTTGGACATCACCCCTCGGTATGTTTCTCACAGAACCCAGCCACAGTTCGGGGTGGGTTCAGAACTAGCCTGGAACGTAGCCATAACTGTGGAACGCCTCCCTGCAGCCTGTTCAATGGGTAAATATCCTAACCCAGTTCCAGTCAACATTTCCAGCTGAGTCCAGCCTTCGTTTCTGTTTTGTTTTTTTGAGACGAAGTTTCACTCTGTCACCCAGGTTGGGTATACACAGAGTCCTGGGCGTAATTATTCTAGGGTTCTTAATGGCTTTAGAGCTTAGCCAGGCTGGAGTGCAGTGGTGTGATCTCGGCTCACTGCAAGCTCTGCCTCCCAGGTTCAAGTGAGTCTCCTACCTCAGCCTCCTGAGTAGCTGGGGCTATAGGCGCCTGCCACCATGCCCGGCTAATTTTTATGTTTTTAGTAGAGACCAGGTTTCACCATGTTGGCCAGGCTGGTCTCGAACTCCTGACCTCAGGTAATCCTGCCTCAGCCTCCCAAAGTGCTGGGATTATGGGCATGAGACACCACACCTGGCTGTTAGTCCAAGTTTTGAGTCACATCAACCCAGGTACCAGGTTGCTGAGTGAAGAAGCCCCCCGGTTATTCCACCTCTCAGATATTTGAATCACCCTCAGCTGAGGTCACAGACATTACGGGGCAGACATAAGCCATCTTTGCTGTGCCCTACCAGAATTCCTGACACCTAGAATCAGGGAGTGTAACACAATTGTTGCAGTTTTACAATACTAGGTAAATAATGGTTGGTTACATAACACTGGTAACCAAAACAAGGCTAGATCAAAGAATATAAGAGTAAAGGAAGAAACCACTAAAGAAACAGAGAAGTGAATAGACGCAGACATTACAAATGCTATTATTTACGTGTCTAGGCCATTTCAACAATGAGGCTTTCCATGGAGTATAGAGCTCCTGGATAGGGAAAATGAGGCCAGTAAGTAATAAGGGCAACAGGAAATATGTACACAAGAGCAGCATGAGGAAAGGGCCAGCACACTCTTGTGTGATTGCTAGACAGATGCTGGAGAATATGTAAGCAAGTAGTTTGTTTTTAACTTAGCCTGATTTGCCAAAATACCAGTGATGTTTTAAGCATGGGGGTTAGAGGCAGAAAGGAGGAGGGAGAGTGGAAAGGAATTTTAAATTATCAAAGAAAGGTTCAGCCCAAACCATTTTAATGAAAACAAGACTTTATAGCAAAGTTGCCAGATATTCCAGTGGACTCAAAGTCTTTTTAATTCTTGACAGTACACAAGACACTTTTTCTGTAATAACTTCTTTTTTTCACAAACACAGACATACTCATTTTGTAGACAGCATTCCACTACCAGGTAGGCCTTGCATCTCCTATTGAAAACATGGGCCACTTTTTGGACATATAGAAAATACTACATTTTAGACCAAACTCTATCCTCTTTTAAAAGAAATAATCTTTTAAAGAACTAAAAGTTGACAGAATCAATGCATTATTCTGATTTGACAAGCGTCAGCCTGCTCAGATAAAGAAGAACACATCTTCCATTGGAGGAAAACTTCTCATACTAAAGAAGGGTAATACATTGACCCAATTATTCCAGTAAACTCATAATTAAGAACTGTGTCGGGAACAATACTAGTATGTGTAAGTGCAAACAATGTTAATTTGACCAGTAACCCAATGTTCTCTATTGCTTCAAAACAAATTATGGAAATTTAGCAGCTGAAAACAGCACACATTTATTAGCCTACCTTCCTATAGATCAGAAGTCAAGAAGGTTGATTCTGCTCAAAGCCTTACAAGGTTGAACTGATGATGTTGGCTGGCCTGGACTCTTCTCTAGAGGTTCTTGGGAAAAATCTGCCTCAAAACTCATGCACGGTGTGGGCAGCGTTGAGTTCCTGGCTGTTGTAGGGCTGAGCACCTGTTTTCTTGCTGGAGGTTGACCAGGGACCCCTTGTAGTCCCCAGCACCATTCTCATCCCTTAAGCCATCTGTTTCAGCTTTCATATCAGCAGTGATTAATTTCCCTCACATAGAATTCCTTCCATGCTTAGATTATTTGACTTACTCTTCCACAAGCAGCTGGAGAAAACTGTAAAAGGCTCATGTGATTAGGTTAAGCCCACTGAGATTATCTCCCTATTTTAAGGTCAGTTGATCAGTAATCCCAACATCTGCAAACTCTCCATGCCTCATAATATAACATAATCAAAGGAGGAACATCCAGCGGAAGAAGGAGGAAGGTCATAGGTCATCTTAGAATTCTGCCTAACACACTTGTTATCATCAACGGAGCCACACTGTAAAAACTACAAACAAAATCCGCTAATTGACCTTGGTTCCTTCCTACTTAAACGGCCAGTTTCAGCTCTTAGGAAGTGAAAGTGGCTTATCAGCCAGGTCTAAGTTTTAGAATAGAAAGTGAACTTTGAATTCTACTTCTGCCTCTAACCAACGCTGTGATTACATACACATGCATTCATCACAGTGAACCTCAAGTTCTACCATTTGGAAAAAAGGAACAAATAATACACATTCCAAAGGGTTTTTATGAGGATTAAACGAGCTAGTACATTAAAAGGTATCTAGTGCTATGCGTTGTACATAGTTGGCACTCAAAAGAAATTCCCCAGCGCTGCCTGCCATTCCTGTATAAAGTTGCGCTGGGCTATAAGCACAGCTGCACTTCAACCTCTACCCCTTCAGGCACTTAGCATATTTTCTTTTATCAGTATCCCTTATGAAGCATCCACTATGTGTCCTGTAACACTAAATGAAGGCAGAGCAATAAACCATCAGCAGATAAATATTTCAGATTAATTTTGGGTATAATGATAGTTACAAATTTGGGCTACACTAGTTAATGTCAATGTATGTGTACTAGCAGAATTTGATATGAATAAGAGAAAAAATAAACATCTGGAAAATTTTATATCAAATACAATGCCGCTAAGTCCTGGAAATGTCCTGTTAATTATATTACAATCTTAGTTTTCAGAAGAGTAGACTATAGTATGAGTTCTTTTTCTCGCTAATGATTTGTAAAGTAAGTTACCAATAACTATCTTTGTCATGATTCAGATAATGCCCTTGAGATTGACATGTATACTTACTCCCATCTTGCTGATGGAACTTGAGACCAATTTAAGTAGTTCTTCCAGGATCTTAAATAAGTTAATGGAATTTTAACTTATTTAAAGAGGAAGTTTAGAATAATTGTAGGAAGATTGCAGAATAATTGTCTCCTACTGGAGACCAAGTCCCAAGTCTTACACAGACCCCTGAGGCCATAATGCTACCTTTGCTGTCACTGCCACATCTTCCAAATGTTTCCACCATCGCATGCATGGAGACGGCTTGATGCCATGAGGTGAGTGCAAACCAGATTCAAATAGCAAGTTAACCTAGGTCATAGTTTGGGTTGTTAGGAGCTGAGAATTCCTTGCCAATCCAAAGTGCAGATCTGATGGTTCAGAAATATCAGATTCCCAAGTTTATTTATTCCTGTTCTTCTTCAGAAAGCATCCTAGAAAAATTACCCACTTTATATTCAGTTGGTAATAACTGAGGAATGGATATGGAAAGTCACAGAGACTTGAAGGAAAACAGATGTTTTTTGTTTTTTCTCTGATACTGAAAAAAAAACCCACAACAACTTAGAAAAACATGACTTGCTTGAGTGTTTTTTTCTCCATAAAAACAAAAGTGAGAAACTGCTGCATTTTTCCTGTAACTGAATTCAAAAGCACCAGGTATCAAAAATTATCAAAACCATCACCAAAATATTCACTCTAGATCAGACCAGAAAATTGGCATTTATATTGACTCATCTGCAACTATTCCAGAAATCTGGAAGGAAGCACAGAGCTGGTTTCTGGTTTCTGTCATTGGAGTTTGGAAAGAAAGAAAAAAAAAAAAAAAAGCCGAAAGGATAAAGGATTTTGGAAGTACATTACTGAGGAGAACTCTGCAATTTTATTCCTCAATTA
Organism: Trachypithecus francoisi; assembly: GCF_009764315.1. Lineage (NCBI taxonomy): Eukaryota > Metazoa > Chordata > Mammalia > Primates > Cercopithecidae > Trachypithecus > Trachypithecus francoisi. The sequence goes on along the minus strand of NW_022681454.1, from coordinate 170,268,860 downwards.
AAGAAAAATTTTCTAAACTCTTGGAAATTTTCTAACTTTTGGAAATGAAGATGAATTCAAACATTTCACTTTTGATTTTAAATAAGGAAGTGGTCAGTGTATTGATTGAAGAGTCACACTTTCAGTAAGACAAGGTTTAAAACTAACTGTCAGGAGGTAATGCCAATTGTTTTCTTGTTTGAATAGTTTTTCCGTCTTCTCTTTGATTCTTTGCTCATTCCTTTGAACTGCCCAATGTGTGTCAAATAAACGAATTCAAGCAATATAACACTTCTGTTGGGCTGAGAGCTATAGTTCAGTTGCCTAATCACTATTAATCCAAAATGACAATCACAAAAATAATAGTCAATTAAAAAGTTAATATGAGGCTGGCCACTGTGGCTCACGCCTGTAATCCCAGCACTTTGGGAGGCCGAGGTGGACGGATCACAAGGTCAGGAGATAGAGACCATCCTAGCCAACATAGTGTAACCCCGTCTCTACTAAAAATATAAACAATTAGCCGGGCAAGGTGGCAGGTGCCTGTAGTCTCAGCTACTAGGGAGGCTGAGGCAGGAGAATGGTGTGAACCCAGGAGGCGGAGCTTGCAGTGAGCTGAGATCGCACCACTGCACTCCAGCCTGGGTGACAGAGCAAGACTCCGTCTCAAGAAAAAAAAAAAAAAAAAAACTTGTAATACTTTTTCATATTAACTTCTTTTGTTTGTTTTTTGAGATGGAGTCTCTCTCTCGCTCTGTGGCCCAGGCTGGAGTGCAGTTGCATGATCTCGGCTCACTGCAGCCTCCGCCTCCTGGGTTCAAGTGGTTCTCTTGCCTCAGCCTCCTGAGTTGCTGAGATTACAGGTGCGTGCTACCATGCCCGGCTAATTTTTGTATTTTTAGTGGAGACGGGTTTTCCCCATGTTGGTCAGGCTGGTCTCGAACTCCAGACCTCATGATCTGCCTAACTCAGCCTCCCAAAGTGCTGGGGTTACAGGCGGGAGCCACGGCGACCTGCCCCTACTAGTTCTTAAAACTAGTTTATTGGGTGGGGACTTTATTTAAGAAAGACCTAATCAGTAGAAACTAACTTCTTTGCTGATTTCTACAGAGTCTACAGAGAAATACATGGTTCTTTTGTCCAGGAAGAATACAGTACAGCCAGACTTACTTATGATAAGACTTTTCTTTTTTACCCTCTGTAAAGCTGCCTTGACTCTCAGATCAGCTTGTGTCCATCATCAAACATCTTTTATTCCTCTAAGCAGGAAGCAAGCAACTGTGCATTATTTTATCAATCCGCTTCTCCCCCATTGCTCACTATATTTCAAATGAAGCACGATGAATGCAGTCATCTTTCTAAAACACTATACTGATTATATTATTTACCTAAACATTTAATTTACAATCTTGAATTCTATATCAGAAGCAGAATCTTCCTTTTAGCTTACAAAGAACTCCACAAAAACCCCAGTAGCGTTTTCTACCACTGTCTGGTTTTTCGTAAGTCTGAACTGGACCCTCCACTTTTCCCAAATATTTCTTTTCTTTTCGTAACACTAACACTTTCCTGGTGCCATTAACCCTCTTGTGGTGCCTATTCCGTTCCTTCTCAATCAATTGATATGTCATGTCATATTTCTCAAAAACTATTTTCACTTTAAACTAGATTATAAAAAGAATATAAATTCATTATACAATGCTCAGAAAATAAATAAATTTAGGAATAAGATTTTAAATTCACTTAATTCTATCATCAAGAGATAATCACTGTTAATATTTTGATGTAATATTGTTGTAGACTTTAAATTTGGGAGGTACTTTTTAAATGATATATTCCATATAATGTCTCCTATGCTCTATTTTCATTAACCACTACATTATAGACATGTCAATAAATATATATATATTTTTCACACCTAATTTCTTGAGTTCTCTGAAGCTATGTATCACTCACCTTTTTGTACCTTGCAACTCCAGACACATAGTGTGAGATGGCATCACATAGAACAAGTATAATCTGCAAAATATTGTGATTTTGCAGCTTTTGTCTATTTATAGCTATCAGAATAAACATATCCATTATGTTTAATGATGTTTGTTGCATTTTCTATAGCATTTTGTTTCATATAAGAAAAACAGATTGATAAACATATACGTAACCAAATAAATGTGTTTGATAATATACATTTATATTGTCATATGCATAAATACTTAAATAAATATGTCTTAAACTGAATCATAAAAGACTGTAAAAAGGAAGATGGTCCCAAAGGGAGATAACGTTCTCTAAAAGAAATGTGGATAATGTCTTTAGAATAATCCATATGACCAAAAGCGGAGAGGAGACATTAAAGGCATGATTTTGACTACACGGGAAAATCTCTACATGAGCACACGTAAGTGTATGTCCAATGAACGTTCCCATGTTGTAAAATGGCAGGGAAATCTTTCAGTCATGAAGCTGCATCTCTGGATTGGTGGTCTCTGGCCACCAGCTTAAGACATTGCCTATGATCTTTAAATGAGTATATACACAGCATGAACTAATCAGAGGCATCTAGTTTGTTCTTGTCACAGACTTCTTGGAAAGGAACAATTATGTACATGCATGATTAAATTAAGACCTTTTTGCATGATAGAACTGTAGGATATTTAGCTCGATTGGGGAACAAAAATAACTTTTCCCTTGCAAAGCAATCATATAGGTGACAAACTAAGTAAGTGTTTACAATGATGACCCCAGGATGTACCATAATTGAGCCTGGGGATAAATGCTATTTGCATAGCAGTCATGTTCATGATGAATAAAAAATGTCAATTTTATTTCTTTTTCTTCCTTTTTTTGAGATGGAGTTTCGCTTCTGTTGCCCAGGCTGGAGTGCAATGGCGCAATCTCAGCTCACCACAACCTCTGCCTCCAAAGTTCAAGCAATTCTCCTGCCTCAGCCTCCCAAGTAGCTGGAATTACAGGCATGTGCCATCATGCCTTGCTAATTTTGTATTTGTAATAGAGACAGGGTTTCTGCATGTTGGTCAGGCTAGTCTTGAACTCCTTACCTCAGGTGATCCACCCACCTCAGTCTCCCAAAGTGCTGGGATTACAGGTGTGAGCCACGGAACCTGGCCAAGAAAATAGCCATATATGTAGCAAAGGTAATAAAATTATTCCCAAAGTTGCAGTCTAGTAACTAATACTATTTACATAGAAACTAACTTAAATGTTGTAATAGTTTTCCCAGTTATGGAAGCTATGATATGGATTCCACTAGAATCAGGAAAATCTATTATTATATGGAATACTTTTTTAAATAATAGGTAAAGCACAAGGAAATTACTATGTACACTATAGTTTTATTCAGAATTTTTTTATTTTATATACTTTTGGGTAGATTTACTTCTTTTCTCAACCAAAATTTTTATTCAGAACCTAGCTTTTAAGAAATACGATGTTAGTATATATTTTGCTTTTCTAATGAAGGTATTCCAGAAATCTCTCAATGTACTTATATTTCATCAGCAGAAAACCGCGCTAATTTTTTCCTTAAATTAGGGTTCCTTCAGTTTTATTTCCTAGGAAGTAGTTTCCTTTTTTTTCTCCCCTTCATTGGCAAAAATGGTTTCCTTTGAAGATAACAAAGAACTATATTCCAGAAATTACACAATGTGTCACTTTTAAAGAGATTTTTCTGAAGCAATCAGAGTCTTCAGCAATCCCCTTGGACTTGTAAAACATTTTACAAGGATCTATTAAAACCTTGCATTTCCACAAGTCATTGAACCAAAGGCATTTTAGGTCACTTCTGATAATGACATAGTCACAGGACAAGAACATGTCTTAGTTAACATTCAGTGAGATTAGGTTTTCCTAAAACCTCTTAAAATTATATAAGCTATCTAAAACTAAGTTTATAAATAACTTAATTATTTTGTATAGAATTTTGTAATGTAACATGTTTGCTTCAGAGAATCAGCGACACCTGATGAAAATTTTCTCAAGAGATACCTAATCTGCTGACACCTTGATCTTGGATTTCCGGCCTCCACAATAGTGAGAAAACAACTTTCTGTTATTTAAGCCACCAGTCAGTGTTTTTTTTTTGTTATGGCAGCCCCAGCAAACTAATACACTGTAGATTGTCTTTTGTATTTTCACTCTGTTGATTATATACTTTGATATGCAGACTACAAAAATAATTTTGTTCTAAGTATGTAAGATGAACTTCTATTGTAGCACATTATTTGCAAATTCTACCACATTCATTATTTCTTTTGATTAAGAATTAGGTCTCCCCAGTCAGGCATACTTTGTTTGGTTCCCAGTTTTGCCCTATATCGTCTATGTGATCTTGGGCAAGCTTCTTATCCAAAGCCTACAATTTCCTATGTAAAAATGAGAACAATAATAATAATCATTTCTTCACATAACTATTGTGGGCATTAAAATCATCTGTGTGAGATTGGCATGAATTTCATCCCACTTATTCAGTAGTGCAAAAAACGAAACATTTTTTATAAATACTGTAATTTTTGTCTATAATGTGATTTTTTTATCTCTTTTTAGGTAATGTATACCTGATGAAAAAAATAATGTTGGTCAACTATGGAAAAATTTTGTCATTTCAGACTTTAAATTTAACCAAGTAGCATCTTAGCCATGAGGAATTCACACATCATGGTGCAGAGAGAGAACACCTGTTCTTGGATATCAACATCTGTTCCATATGGCCCTGTGTGAATTTCTGCACTTTCTGGTCCTTGGATGAGGTCAGCCAACCACACTGGCATTTGCTTAGATGTCTGCTTTTCTGGAATTCTCCAATTGCTAGTCAACACAATCTCTATTTTCCTTGACTTGACTGTCAGAGATCTCAGATACATGGTTTCATATTTGGCCATCTCTAGTCTTGTGGGCTTGTAAGAAACACAGATGATATTCAAGACTGCAGAGACTCAGTACATTTCCTCAAGCCTTTTCTGCCTCAGCAAGTCATGCTAGCATCTCTACATTTCTGCTGCTACCACCGGCTGGCACACATCAGGAAAAGCCCACACCCTGCTTGTTCCCTTTTCGAGAAAGCAGAGCTCACAGCTCTGTTTAGATTATCTCAACTAAAGCTTAATCCAACCAATGGCTCTCTGGAGATGGGTCCAGGGCCATCCAGTGTCCTTGTACAGAGAACCTCACTGTATTCTTCCCTCCGTAATTACTTGTCTTCTTCCCAGCCTGTGGAATTTTAGATAAAAACTAGGTGGCTGGGAAGGAAAAAGCCCAGCTCTTATTATATATTCTCTGTTTATTGTTTAGACAGGGAAACTTGGCTCTTGCTATTCAATAGATAGATGTGAAAACTCAAAAAAGTTCTGTCTCAATGACATGGACTTGACCTTGAGGCTCAAAAGTCTACTTTAAAACAACAGCAAGAAGTATGCTCAGCAGCTTCCTTGTATTACTACTGTAAGAACTCTACCCCGAGGGCAGTAAGTATAAAACGTCTTGCCTCCATGCGTCCCTAAATTTGAGAAGTGAGTGGGGAAAAGACAGAGAGAGCTAGAAATGTTGGAAATGAAAAGCACAGTAAGTCATTATAATTTTATTTCTCCATGCATGTAAAGTACTTGGAATAATGCCAACTATGTAATAAACACTGATTTATTTTAAATCTGTAGGAAATTAGCAGAGCATATATTATCAGGATTTTACAAGATAGCGAAATTGAAACATAAAGGTTTATTTAATCACTAACAGTCTCAGGCAAGTGGGAGAGGCATAACTAAAACATAGGCTCCCTGATAATTTTCTGTTTTCTTTCCAGGATATTGTGTGGCCTCAGGCATTTGGGTAAAACTAAGAGATACTAATTAGTCCTTCATGTGTGCCAAGGCAGCAGTTCATGTTTCTGTCTTTCTTTTAAATGAATAGTAAACAGATCTAAAATAAAGATACCATTTTTGATATTTTTTCCAGGTTATAAGACTTTCCCTAATACCATGTCAATTTAACAAATGGATTCTTCTGCTATATAACATGGATATTCCGTGAACGTACAAGAGCATTAAAGCTTTCAGTATTTAAGTAGGGTATAGAGAAGTAACATTTTGGGACACATTTTGTACGTATTTCTATATAAGTCCATATGTCTAATAAAGCTGGAATTGAAAGGAGTCTAACATTGTCAAGTGTGAATACGAGAAAGAGGGAAAGTGTGTGCTAATAAATGACCCCATATACAGCTCCAGGGCAAAGAAAAACATAATAAAAGAAGCAGTGTGATTTTAGCTGTTCCACCAGACAAACTTTATTTTGTTTGCTCTGTGAAATTTCCTTATATAATTTTTAAAGAGTCCAAGAAAAAATATAGTAAGTGAGATGATACGTAGATTTTATACTGGTTCACACTGAGGGTTTTTTAGAGCATAAAGGAATATGCAATTCAATTTGGGCAAAGTAGGTGGCAAAAAATGTCAAGTTCTCAACTTTCCTGAAGTTTGGTCAGCATATTTAACAGACCTGTACAATTCATTTTCATCAGGAAGGATAAAAATGTTAGTGATTTAAAAAATGGAGAAATCATTTAGTGATAAATTTGTGCCAAAAAAATCCAACTCATTTCTAGAATGAGTTTTTATTCTGTAAAAAAAAAAAAAAGGAAAAATCTTATTTAAGAAACCAAGTATTTTCTTCTATGATATATTTAGTAACCAATATCCCTGATTAACACAAGGATTTCATATACATACGAATATAAAACAACCATTTTATCTGTGATTACCTTAAAACTATACCATAATAAAAGACTTTCTGAGGTTGATGCATGCAAGCATCTCTCAGGAACTCTTGTCTTAATTCTTAAGAAAATAATATGTCATCACATGTCAGACATTCCATAACAGGTTGATAAGACAGAAAATTAAATTTCATATATGGTGATCTAAAAGGAAAAACTTCAAATAAGCTTTGGAAACACACCGATGATTCAAGAGGAAATAAGTTTTAAGTCCCAATGGATTTACCAAACATGGAAGACACTATTTTGTTCTGTTCGTTTTGTGTGGCTTTTGCCCAATACTCATTATTTTATAACTATGGAATTGTTTGCTTGTTTGCATTTTTTTATTGTTGAGTGTTGAGAATCCTTTATGTATTCTAGGTACTAGTCCTTCGTCAGATATATGGTTTGCAAATATTTTCTTCTAGTCTGTAGCTTGTGTTTCAATCCTCACCTTTTGATCTTCTTTAATCCTTTCACAGTGCATTTTCAGTGAAGTACAATTTATCAACATTTTTTATGGATTCTCCTTTTGGTGTTGAATTTAAGAATTCTTTGCCTAGCCCTACATCTCAAAAGTTTTATTTTTTCGTAAACATTTCATAATTTTATATTTTACTTTTAAGTCTTTGATCCATGTTGAATTAATTTTTATATATAGTGTGATGGTTAGAGATTCAATTTTTTGCTGATGAATAGCCAACTGACCCAGAACCACTTCAACAAATTGCTTTTGTGCCTTTGTCAGAAATTAGTTGAGCATAGTTGTTTGGATATATTTCTGGGTTCTCTAGTCTGTTCCATTGATTTATCTGTTATCCCTTTACCAGTACCACACAGTCTTGATGAGTATAACAACATACTATGCCATGAAATTAGGTAGAGTAATTCTATCCTATATATCGTTTGTGTCTTTTGATGTATTTAAAATGTTTTAGCCATTATTTTTTCAAGTATTTTTCCAGTTCCCTGCTGTCCTTCTCCTACCCCTCGAGGACTCTGATGACACCAATAGTAGATCTTTTGCTACAATCCCTCAGATCCTTTAGGCTCTTTCTTTCTTTCCCAGTCTGATTTTGCTTTCCAGATTGGGTAACTGCTTCCTTCTAACTCCTGGTGAAATTTCACTTTTTGTATTATTAAGTTCTAAAATATCCATTTGGTTCTTCTTCACCTCTTCTATTTATTTGCAGAACAAATAGAAAGCTTCATCAAAAAAAGAAAATATTTGATGAGGATTTCTATTTTTTCATCTACTTAAAGTGTCTTCATAATTACACAGAGAAATATTTTTATGGCATCTGCTTTAAAATCCTTGTCATATAATTCAAACATCTCTGCCATCTCAGTGCTGGTATCTGTAGGTTGACATTTTTTATTCAAATTGTAGGTTTCACTGTTTCTCGGTATGACAAGTAAGGTTAATTAAAACCTGAACATTTAGGGTATGATGATAGAAGACTTTTGATCTTATTTAAACTTATTTTAGCTGGTGTCCTCTGACGCCTCTTCAGCAGGGGAAATGAGGGGTGCACCTTTGTTACAGATGGGCAGGGGTAGAAATCCAGGTACCCCAGTTGACTTCTGTTGACACCCAGTGTGGAGGGGCTACTTGGTAATCCTGGCTAGAGGTGAGGTTCTGTCTTCCCTTTGGCTCTCCTCTGATGCTGCCCTGGCTGGGAGGGGTAGGAATTTCTTTTTCAGTCTCTCTATTTGTTCTCCATTGATACCATGAAGTGGCATCTCACCGCCTCTGGGCTGTGCTGAAAGTCTCACACTAGGCCTCCACTTTCATAACCACAGCAGGGGAGAGGGATAGGAAGAGGTGCCTCATTACTGACAGATGGAGAGGTCCTGCATCTTCTCAAGGTCTCCACCGACACTGCCTCGGAGGGATGCTTCATGGCCACTCAGCAGGCATGAAAGTGCCAGCTCTCTTGGCCGGGCGCGGTGGCTCAAGCCTGTAATCCCAGCAGTTTGTGAGGCCGAGACGGGCGGATCACGAGGTCAGGAGATCGAGACCATTCTGGCTAACACGGTGAAACCCCGTCTCTACTAAAAAATACAAAAAAACTAGCCGGGCGAGGTGGCGGGCGCCTGTAGTCCCAGCTACTCGCGACGCTGAGGCAGGAGAATGGCCTAAACCCGGGAGGCGGAGCTTGCAGTGAGCTGAGATCCGGCCACTGCACTCCAGCCCGGGCGACAGAGCCAGACTCCGTCTCAAAAAAAAAAAAAAAGAAAGTTCCAGCTCTCTACCCAGGCTTCTCTGATCTCACACTGCCAGGTGGCTTGAGGAACCTCATTACAGTGGTGAGAATGGCAGTCTAGGCTATCACTCAGTCTTTATTGTCATGGGTGGGAGTGGGGCCACAGTTTTTTCCATGTTATTTTGCTGGAGTAGAGGAGTTAGTGTCTAAAAGTGTTCTTACCAGGCTGCCCTTTTTCTGGTCTCTTAGCTAGAGACAGCAAGCTTGGTTGGGTTTCTGTTGTCTTTGCCTGTTGACCAGTCTGGGTTGCTGCTGCTTCATCTCCAGGTCCGGGATACATGAGGTGAAAGAAAACCCAAGGGACACACTGTTGTTTTATTCTTTGGGTTCTGAGGTTCCGAGCCAGTCTTCCTTCTTTTCTCCACTTTTCAGAATTTGTTTTGTGTACATAATTAGCTTTTAGTTGTTCTCAGAGGGAGAAATTGGAAAATGTATGTCTACTTCCCAAAAGTGAAGTCCTATGGTGTGATGTTTTAGATGGTACTCTCTCAAGGGCATAATAGAAAAATTCACTTTATTAGTGATTCTACAACACACTGTTGGTCCTAAATTGATACAACTATTGAAGAACTTTCAGGAGAAAATCTTTTTGGAAAACTTCAAAAGTAAATACTGTCAGATAGTATTCTTATGATTAAAGGCATCGCATTTATAATAATCCCATATGTTAGTGTATTCCTAATTACCTAAAATTTACTTGAAGATCAGAACACTGTTGGCAGACTACTCCAAAATGATCATTCTCTCTATCTTTTTGTGGGAAAGGAGAAAACCAAATAATATGGAGAATGCCTTTGCATTATCAGCTTGAACTAAGTGACTTTTCCCACAGTTGGTTCAGTTGATGATTATCATTCCCATCTGATTATGTCAATCTAGTTATCAAGGTGAAGGTCATCTAGAGGACTGTCCTAGGGGAGTAAAGATGCTGAGCAGTGCACTGAGTGGCACAAGGAAGTCCCAAACTTTCACCATGTCACCGCTCCTAGTAACTCTATGCATTCCTGAGGACAAAATAATTCTAATCTATCTCAATTGGGAGGTGATTACATCACAAAGACAATAGATGTTGAAAACTGAACAAGAATGGAACATAAGAATTAAAACATTGTAAATAGTGAGAAGATTAGTCCATTGTACAGGCTCTGCTATTTAGTATGAGAAGTGTGAAAAGGCAGAATCTGTTTTAAAGTCATTTTTGTGCTATATTTACTTGAGGCCAAGATGCTGAATGAAAAATAGCTGAACAGTCAATTATGTGGTTGTTTGTAATTATCCCAATTTTGAGTTTATATAAGCAATATTTTGAATTTAATGTCAATTTTGGTATGCAATACCCTATACATAAAAGTGCACTGACACATTAAGAGGAAACAAAGAATGAAGAGGAAAAGGGTAGTATTAAACCAGCTCAAATATTTTCTAAAACTGTGACTTAGAGTCTAACTTGGGTGAGTACTGTATATGCTTTGGAATAGATAGTTTCAACAATGAACAGGCTTGTTCTCATGATTTTTCACCATCTGTTTGCAGTCACAAATCTGTGAAGCAAATTTTTCTCACAAAAGTGAGAAAAATTTCACTCTTATGACATTTTCATATGAATTGATTGTGTCTTTTTTTTCCCCATAGTTGTATATTTCAGAGTCACAAAAAGGGGTAATTTAAGGAAGATATATGATTTCTTCATTCTATATACAAAGCAGTAACAATGAGTGGTTTTTGATCATGTCAACATCCTACAAATCTAAACAAACATAAAGGTCCTCAATTTATATAGCAACTCATTTAGAAGAGGTCCCACCTAATGACTCAATTAGCTTAATAAACAGCAACACCAAGTTTCTTTTAATATTTGCTCACTGTGAATTCTTTCCCCAAATGTTTGGATTGCCGAGAAAATTATTACTTCCTGTGTGAAGCCTTTCCTGATATATTCCAATAAAGTTTACTGTCCTGTCTCCTACGCTCTCATGATTCCTTACATAGATTTGGACAAGCGGTTCTCAACTGGAGGTGATTTTTTGCTCTCCAAAGAACATTGGCAATGTCTGGAGACATTATTGATTGGCCCAACTGAGACAGTGCTACTGAAAACCAGTGAGTAGAGGTCAGAGATTCTGTTAAATATTCTACAACTCACAGGACAGCCCCCACAACAGAGAGTTACTTAGCAAAAAATGTTGATAGTAATAAGATGGAGAAACCCTAGGACCCTGGTCTAGAATAAGTCACCTTGATGGCCATTCTTGACCTGGGATTTATGTCAAACCTGCCTTGCCTGCCCTGTATCAGAGAAGCCAGTGCATCTGCTCACCTCCTGACAATATCACCAGTCCAGAGGAATCTCAGGAACTCTGTTTCTCTGGATTTGAAAAGATGGGCGGATCACCTGAGGTCAGGAGTTTGAGACCAGCCTGACCAACAGGGTGAAACCCTGTATCTACTAAAAATACAAAAATTAGCTGCGCATGGTAGTGGGTGCCTGTAATCTCAGCTACTCTGGAGTCTGAGGCAGGAGAATCTCTTGAGCCTGGGAGATGGAGGTTGCAGTGAGCCGAGATGGCACCACTGCATTCCAGCCTGGGTGATAGAGTGAGACTCCATCTCAAAAAAAGAAGAAAAGAAAAAAGAAAACTCATTCCCTCTTTCACATCATCATTATTGAATGAGGAGTACCTTCTGGATCTCCATGCCCGCCTGACAAGAATTTCACTCTCCTTCCATCCAGCAATCCAGGTCTCACTCTCACTCTCTGCCATAAAATATTGAGAAATCATCTTATCTTGCTTTTCGCAAGAATTCAAGGTCTCCTCCGTCATGTCATCCTTCAGATTCTAATCTACATTGCCTTTTCTGACCTCTCTCCATTCTTCCACAATATCTAAAACCCTTCTTCCACTGTACCCTTCAGAATTTAAAGTCAGTAGTCAGAAAAATTGCTGTTATCTTTAAGCTGAACTCTAACCAAAATATGGCTTTCTCTTAAGTGAATGGCTGTTTCTAATTAGCTCACTTCCGAGATGACTGTTTCTTGGCCACATCCCTGGCACCTCCAGACCAAGGGAGGCCTTGCTCTTGAGACCATTCATCCCTCTACCCCCACTCAAATCCTTTAGTTTCAGCTTATGCATCAGCACACTCCATGCACTTTCCTCCATGTGGCATTCATCTACTAAACTCTTTATGAAAGTCTTTATTAAGAGTTCTTTCCTGGATGACTCTTACTATTTGCAATACTATATTACAACACCAAAACTCATACAGATTACATAATATCCTGTCTTCTCAGTTCCTTGATCTTCTTTTCTACAATATTTAGTTAATAAGTGAATGAAGGATCTCCTACTCCACCTCTCTCATTCTCTTACTCCCATGGCCATATTCTAGGTCTTGTCTTTGTCAATATCCACAATCCCTCTAAAATATCAATTCCGTGCATTCTACTCAATGAGACCTTTCCAGATCATTCCCTCTGATTACAACTATCTTCAGCTTGTTGAGAATTGCTAACCATTAACCAACTACCTCCTCATGATATCGTATCTTTCTGATCTAATTTAAATTAAATTTTATACTTCCTAATTATAACCATTCCCTTGTCGCTGATCATGCACTCTTGGCAAACACTTCAACCCTGATAAAACCCAAGTCTGTACCTGCTTATCGTCTGCCCACATGCATCCTCAGTCTCCTAGACAATTATTTTATACCTTCTCTTCCCTCTTAGAACACCTAATATTTCATCCCCAATCTTTACTTTCAGCTACTTTTTTCACTAAAAGCTTGGAAGCAATCAGAAGGGCACTTCCACAAGGTTCTTCCCAATATCTGTGCATTGATCAGCTTCTGATATACCAAAATTACCTCCTTTTAAGCTGTTGCCCTCCTGATCTTACCTGTGGCCAACTTCTCACTTATGTTCTAGATTTCATCCAATCTTACCTACTAGAGGACATCATTCCGGCAATTCTATTCTCTTCTTCATGATCTCTTTCTTTCTCTGAATTGGATCAGTCACTCATCATTAAATTATATGATTCTATCTCCCATCTCAAGTAGAATAAACATCTAAACACCACATTTTTTCTCCATCACCCTTATTTTTCTGCTTCCTGTTTTTGCAAAATTCCTTGATAAAATAGTTTATAGCTGGATGTCTCAAGTACCTCTAGTCTCTTGCTTTCTTGAACTCTCTCAAATAAAAATTTTGTCCTAAGCAATTCAACAAATATTAGATTTATCAAAACTTGTCACAGGCACCAAAATCCCCGGGGACCTCAGCATATGTGTTGGATTAATGATTCTTTAAACCCTGCATAATATCAAGTACTTCGGAATTTTCTTCTCATCTTTGTATTATCGTCATTCACTTATTTGCCTTATTCCACTATACACTCATTGAGGACAAGAATTAGACCTCACCCAGCTGTCTGTATCTACTAAGATATTTAGCTAAGTATCGCCTTCCACACTACTATTATAATCACTATCAATATAGCTAATATTTATTGAATTCTTAGGATAAGCTAAGCACTATTCTCAGTACTTTCAATAATTGATTCACATAATCTTCATAATAACCCGAGAATAGATGTACTATTATCCACACTTAATTGTATCAGGTGAAGAAGCTGGAGCATGAAAAAATTAAGCAATTTTCCAGAGGTCATACAGCTGTGATGGATGAATCACAAAATCTGACCCAGGTGATCTAACTCCTAAGCCAGCATTGAGAATAAATTATATATTTAAATTATTGATCAAATACACTTAATGGGCTAAAGGCATGCCATTGCTATACTTCAATGAATATCCATAAAATTCAGTGTAATTGCAGTTGAGCTTATTTTCTTATTTTTTTTTCCAAGATGGAGTCTTGCTCTGTTGCCCAGGCTGGAGTGCAGTGGTGCAACCTTGGCTCACTGCACGCTCCGTCTCCTGGGTTCAAGCCATTCTCCTGCCTCAGCCTCCTGAGTAGCTGGGACTACAGGCACGCAACACCACACCCAGTTAATTTTTGTGTTCTTAGTAGAGACGGGGTTTCACCATGTTGGCCAGGATGGTCTCAAACTCTTGACCTTGTGATCCACGCACCTTGGCCTCCCAAAGTGCTGGGATTACAGGCATGAGCCACCGCACCCGGCCCAGCCCAGCTTATTTTCATAATAAAATTATGTTGAACAATATTGATTTCAAATTTCTTCAAATTTTTATTCTTTTATTTTAATTTATTTATATTTTCTAAATATAATAGAATATACTTTAATATTTTAGATAATAGAGAATAAAATATTTGATTTGGAGTGAAAAAGGAGAACATACAGGATTCACCAAATGATAAATCTGTCGCATTGAAATCAGCTAAAATTTTGAACAGGAAAAGAATAGGAAAAGCCTTTTTTCTAGCCCACCCCCATTTTTTGTTGTTTCTCTCCCTGGAGAGAAACTTTAAAAAGCACAATGATTGGGAACACTTATGGAAATAAATGGTTTAGGAACTCATGTTAATAATTATTCCAATAACATTGTCATGTTAGATAAACACACTGAACACTCAGAATCATTTGTATTTATATTTTTTGGTTTGACTTAATAACTTCATAATTACATAATTACATCCCTGAAATTAGGGTGCAGGAATGTTTAGTCAGTTACTAGGACTGAGGATTTGAGTTTCATTTACAAAATGAACAATTCATTATTATTGAAAAAGCAACAGTTTAAGTGACTGTCAAATTATAGTTCCTTATTTCAGGACTGCAAGCAATTGAGCTCTGAGCATTCCACACTTCTGAGGAATAAATTTTGCATAATCATTCAATCATTTTGAGTGGGCAGCAATATAGCTTTAGCACCTTTGCTTTGTACACTCAAATCTAATTACATAGGACTGAAGAGAAGTAATCGTCTTCCAGAAATGTCCATTATGTTTGCAAGGCTTATCTGCTTAACAGTTTTTGTCCAGTGTCAGGTAGAACTGATTGCACTTTGTGTTGGAAATCACACTGTCTTCATTCTTTTTGGAAATAATCAAGTATTTTTGTTATTCTATAGATGGCACCATGCAAGGCAAATATTCAAAAGGAGCATCTCACTGAGTTTAAGCCTCTTCTACCATATTCTGTGGAAACTTCATGTGGTGGTTTCTTTAGCTGCAGAGAAATTCCAGTGCAGACAATCCCAGCCTTGATGCTGATACTGTAAATGACCTTCCCCGGGTTCTCTACGTGAATGGTGTGCACAAGGGAATGACGTCACCATCACTTTAGTTATTTGAAGACGGCCTGAAACATCCCAGGGGAGCTGTGAGAACAATCAGCCCCTCCTTCAGGAAATGAGAGGAAGTGCCAACCCAATGGAAATTTATTTATTACATGTTTGAAGGCTGCTGAAATAACAAAACGTCCTTAACAAGCAAACCTATGCTATACAAAACTAATAATAATAATAATATTCTCACACTCGGGCAGTGAATGTCATTCAGGCAAGTCTAAGGAGCATTCTGTTAATGGCACTCCCAGAAAAGGAAGAGGGCAATGTGGTAATATTAAATAAATTACTCATCAGTGAAAAACTTTCCTTGACCCATTTGCTCGCAGGAAATCTGCTCCAAGTTGGCCTTGGCACCGACCAGGTCAACAGCTTCTGCGTCAGAGCAAATGCCTTGTCACAATTATATTGTGCTGAGAAATCCCTACTCTCAGGTTCAAACAGTTACAATGAGACATGCTGCAGGAGAGCAGACACTCCCCAAATCAGGTGAGATGTCAGGTTCCATTTGTCAAGCCTGCAGGAAATCTAAGGTTTGAACCTCTTCATCATTTTCTCTCCCTTCCCAAAGCTGAGCTCTGCAATCTGGAGACATGTTGTGTGCCTGCCCTGGGTCGCAGTGCAAGGCCATCCCTTACCTAAACTGTACTTTCAGAGTCATATCAAGTGTGGGAATCTGGCTCTTCCTTTGAGCTTTCTCAGTTACATTTTGCGAGTTACTTCTGAATTGTACATCTCTGTCAATCCTGGAAAAGGAATTCCTTTTTGCCATTTTACACTATTATTTCTTGTTAGAGTTTGTATTTTTCCTACTATTGAAGGTCCTCCTTTTTTCCAGTAGAGTTGAAATAAAATTATACATTAAAAAGTAGGAAGACGGAAGAAGGAATTCTGTCTCAAGAATGTACCATAGAGGCCAGATGTGGAAGCGTATGCCTGCAATGCCATCACTTTGGGAGGCTGAGGCAGGAGGATCTTTTGAGCCCAGGGATTCGAGGCAGCAGTATGCTATGATCACATTACTGCATTCCAGCCTGGATGACAAAGGAAGACCCAGTCTCTTAAAAAAAAAAAAAGAATGTACCATAAAAATCCTGTGTAAATTCTCACCCTGCCGGTCTGTCATACAGATTTCAGACTCAAGACCACAACTTCAACTCTTACCTGAATTTCCAGCCTGCCATTCTGCCCTTTCCAGCCCCCACATCATTAACTCCACCTATTGAGCGACATCGTCGCCCATAAGGGTATGAATAGTAAGACTTGGGTCTGGAAGCTCTGCCAAACAGTTCTACTTGTCCAGGCACTTTTCCTTGTCAGTGATCAGCAGCTTCTCGTTTGCAACATGACTCTGGGCCATGGTGCCCTGAGGTCTGGCTGCTGGAAAGCCCTGGAAGAAGACCATCCCTGCATTGCTATGACGTGTAATTCTCTCCACCTGAGTAGCCCCATTTCTCTTCCAGGGCTGCCTGAGCCACCGACCTTTTGTTTTAGCAGCAATAGGAATTAGTGTGAGCAAGGAATATTCCCTAGCACAGGCCTGCAACTAGAGATGCTGTCAGTCTGAGAACTGAACTCTACCTACAGACACCCAGAGGCCTTTTTTTCTGACTTAGGACAGACCGAGACAGAGAATCCTGGAAGTTGTACTAGGGAGGATTCATTCATAGCAGAGTCTCAGGGGATGGACAAGCAGACTCTTAGCCTGAGTCTACCTGAGAGACAGTAAGAGAATAAAATGTGGTTTGAAGAAATTAAAAGTGGCAAATTTAGCCAAAAGAAGATCTGCTCTCTCTGCAGCAGGACACTTGCTGAAGATGACTCTGCAGACTGCAGACTGGCTCCAGGGTGACCTTGAGAGGCATGTGTGGAAAATGGCAGGGCCACATGAGGGAAGGAGCCTGGATCATGAAGTCAGGCCCGGAGGAGACTCATCACCATCCAGGAACACTTGGATCAAACAAGGACTAAGTCACTCCACAGAAAATCCATGAAATTTGAAGACCTTGGCAGTTTCAACTGATGTCCCCAGAGTTCTTAAATGATTAATACCTCTTTTAGTTCTTTTAATTAATACCCCTAGTGAACCCCTTCAGTCCTCTGTGTCTGCCTGCCTGCATTGAGCAAACACAGGGGAGTGTGGGAGCCGTCAGGGCAGGGAGATCTCTGTACTTTTAAGACAGAATCAAGTCTTCCGGTTGCAGAGAGAAACTTTGATTCAAGAGAGCTGACCTCACCCAGGGCTATGAGGACATGAGCCCTCTTCTACTTCAGGCCCATTGTCACGCCCCACCATGCCCATGTGCAGACAGGTGGGAATAGCATGGTACTGCTTTCATCTTCTGGGGCTTCTGTATGGCCAGGTGGGGCCTAGAGTGGTGCAAGCTCCAAGCTTGTCTCTGGCTGCAGTCAGATCTTTCCATTTCCCCAGATGCACTGGATAATAATATCACTTTCTATGTATGCAGAGAAAATCAAAGTGCCTTTTTTTGGGGGGGGGTGGGGGGGATGGAGTTTCCCTCTGTCGCCCAGGCTGGAGTGCAGTGGCGCAATCTCGGCTCACTGCAAGCTCCGCTTCCTGGGTTCACGCCATTCTCCTGCCTCGGTCTCCCGAGTAGCTGGGATTACAGGTGCCCGCCACCACGCCCCGCTAATTTTTTGTATTTTCAGTACAGACAGGGTTTCACCGTGTTAGCCAGGATGGTTTCAATCTCCTGACCTCGTGATCCACCTGCCTCGGCCTCCCAAAGTGCTGGGATTACAGGCGTGAGCCACCGTGCCGGCCTCAAAGTGCATTTTATAGAACCTGTTGGTTCCCCCCTCTCCCCAGCCCAATTGGCGGTCTGTCCTGCTTGCCAGGCACTTGTCTGAATTTAAGGCAATGCTCTCTAAGGTTCCATGTGGTCAGCTGTGGCCTACAGGATACTGATAATCAGGGGCAGGGCTGCAGTGCCCTTTGGAGCCATGGAGGGCCTGCTTGCTGTCACAGAGCTATCCTCCCAGCTGTCCCAGAGTAGCTGTGGGGTGCTTTTCTGGTGTTGTCCTAAAACTTGAGACAAGTCTCAGGTCTCTTTGGGTTTCCCTGGAAGATCCTGGTGTGTGCTGCTAGGGTTGTTTTTATAGTAAACAGCCAACAGACTTCAAGGAGGGATGAGCTGGTCAAAAGACTTTCTGCCCAGGTCTAAGAATATCACGAAGTTAGTGAAAAGATTGGAATAATGACAGAAGCCCATCAAGCCCTCAAGTCACCCATGGTGACAGCCAGTCCTCCAAAGTAATAAACTCTGAGTTTCAAAGCACTTAATAGAAGTCCAAACAGTTCTTCACTTGGGGACACAGTATACTTATTTGGAAAAGAGCAGAAAAGTGAGATTGAATTTTCATTACATAGGCCAATGATGATCACTCAAAAAGGCATCAAACTTCCTCTAATCTTGGCTGGGTGTGGTGGCTCACACCTGTAATCCCAGCACTTTGGGAGGCCAAGGCAGGCAGATTGCTTGATTCCAGGAGCTTCAGACCAGCCTGGACAACATAGCAAAACCCCATCTGTACAAAAAATACAAAAATTAGCTGGGTGTGGTGGCCCATGCCTGTAATCCCAGCTCCTTGGGAGGCTGAGGCAGGAGATTCATTTGAATCCAGGAGGTGGAGGTTACAGTGAGCTAAAATCATGCCACTGCACTGCAGCCTGGGTGAGAGTGAGACCCTGTCTCTAAAAGAAAACAAACAAACAAAACAAAAAAAAAAAAAATGAAAAAAAATATTCCTCCGATCTCAAGTGACTGATGCAAACAAACAAAAAAAAGGTCTTAAAAAGTATCTCAGAAGGATGCATAATTGCTTCAGAATAAATTAATGCACACTTTGAAAGAAAATACTCATCTTCAGGGAAGTCTAAAACTGTTTGCCCAAGAAACTGCAGTATGGAAGCAAAGCTTAAAGAACAGAAAAAAAAGTGTTTGAAAACTCAAACACAGGAATGAAACCAGTTGTAAATAACAAAGAGAGACAGTTAAGATGTCTGACTGAAACTGTACTGAAGATCACACATTTTCCTGATCTCTTTCAAGATTACATGAATGATAGCAACGTGGAATTAGAGACAAAGAGTGAATCAGAAAATGGAGATCACCTAGGCTAGCAGTCAGAAGTTGAAGAAAGTCATTGAAGCTATTAATGTAGATGTTTCCACTAAAGGCCTTCAAGGAGAAAAATAAGAAATATTCAAAGAATTATTTGAAAAAAATCAAACAAATGAATAACTTATAGGACAAATAAAAGGTCTCCAAACTGACTAAGTGTCTTTGCAGTCTGAAAACTCACAGCTTGAAAGTGGGATTCAGAAGCTTCAGCTGAAACTTCAAATACCGCCTAAAATACATCAAGAACATATAATGAAGCTTCAGAGAACATCAGCTAAGGACAAAATGTGCTGCTTTAGAAACACAGAACAAACTTCCCAAAGCGTATGGAAATGTGTACTATGCATCTCAGAAGTGCAGCCTCTATGGGAAGATGGCCAAAGGCCTGGGCCAAAAATTGGACAGAATTATTTTTTCCTATCAAAACCAGGTTCTCTTCTATGGGAAAGGGCTTAAGAAAGTTGGATGGCAGCTCTGTTGACCAAGAGAACTCTCAATGAGTTAAGAAAAGAAAATGACCATAACAGATAAATATTGGCTGAAACAGAGTTTTAATTCCAGTCTTTTCCAGTGGCCCTTTTTCTCCTGCTGTTCTGCATGCAGCTCACAGATCCTGACAACGTCAGGAGAGCCCCTGAATCTGCAGGCAGAGCTTGAAGCTGTGATGGGGTCGGGAACCCAGAGTCACATGAAGGTTTGACTCCATCTTCACAGCAGCTGACCTCTGAGCACCCATAATCGCAACAGAAGAGTTGTCTGTGTTTTCTCTTTTCTAAAGCAATTTTATCTCTTTTTAGTTTAATTGGTGTTATTTAATTGCTCCTATTGAAATTTGATAGCATTATAAGATAGAGTTTTTTTATTAAGATTAGTTTCTTTTTTTAGTATTATACTTTAAGTTCTGGGATACATGTGCAGAACGTGCAGTTTTGTTACATAGCTATACATGTGCCATGTGGTTTGCTGCACGCATCAACCTGTCACCTACATTAGGTATTACTCCTAATGTTATCCTTCCCCTAGCCCCCAACCCCCAACAGGCTCCTGTGTATGATGCTCCCCTCCCTATGTACGTATGTTATCATTGTTCAACTCCCACTCCCACTTATGAGTGAGAACATGAGGTGTTTGGTTTTCTGTTCTTGTGATAATGTGCTGAGAATGATGGTTTCCAGCTTCATTCATGTCCCTGCAAAGGACATGAACTCATCATTTTTTGTGACTGCATAGTATTGCATGGCGTATATGTGCCACATTTTCTTTATCCAAAGATAGTGTTTTTTTTTTTTTTTTTAAATACACATTTATTTAACATAATTAGTAAGAATACATTATTTCCACTTCATTTGACACTCTAGAGTTAGATAGTGTAAGTACTACATTCTGATTTAAATAAAAAGACCCCTATTACTTAAACTATCATTGACGTTTGACATGGATGGAGACATTTAAAAAAAGAAAGACCATTTCTGTTTGTAAAAAAATAAGAACAGTATAGATATTTCACACAAAATTTGGTTGTAAGTTCAACAAAGTTAATCTACTTCTTCCACTAAAAATATTCTAGTCTTCCATAACACTTCAATTAATCCATATCACTACAACTGAATTTTGTTCTCAGAAAAAGAGAGGTATTATCCAAATTCTTCTCTTCTGAGAGAAATATGAAACTGGAAAAGGAGTCAAAGGCAAGACATTTTTATCTGTGAAGCAAGTTAAAGATGTAGTAATTGTTGCTCACCTGTGCGTTTGTATCACAAGTGCTTATTGAGCATCTACTGACTGTCAGACACTGGGCTGGGTGTGGTGGACTCGGTGGGTCTCACTTCAGTCCAGGCACCCTGAGAGGGCTCAGTGGGCAGAGAATGCCCAGGAGGGCAGTGCCAGGGGAATGTATAACTTGAGGGGAAGTGTCCATCAACTCCATATCGGATACAGAAAATATGGTACATATACACCATGGAATGCTACACAGTTATTAAAAAGAGTGAAATCACGTCCTTTGCAGCAACATGAATGCAGCTGGGGGCCATTATCCTAAGTGAACTATCACAGAAACAGAAAACCAAATATAATATGTTCTCACTTATAAGTGGGAGCTAAACATTGACTACACATGGACACAAAGAGGGGAACGATGGCCACTAGGGAATACAGGAGAGGGGAAGGAGTAGGGGGCACAAAGGCTGAAAACCTACATGTTGGGTACTATGCTTACTACTACAGAAATGGATCCATTCGTTTTTCAAATCTCAGCCTCATGAAATATACCTTTGCAACAAACTTGCACATGTATCCACTGAACCTGTAACAAAAGTTGAAAAATAAATAAATAAATACATAAAAATAATTTCCTATTGGTAGAGAAATAAAAAATAAATAAAACACACTCTTATATTGAAAAACCAGATCAGTTGTCCTTAGTATACCCACATTCTAGATCTGCCTGTTTGCATCAGTAGATCATGTGGGGTATTCTCCTGTTCACTTCCTGTAAACCGGATGCTACATGCCATCTGCATGTCTTTGCTGATAAGTCTATTCAAATGTTTTGCCCACTTTTTAAAAGCGGTTTGTTTCCTTGCAAAAAGAAAAAAGAAACCTACAGTGAGACAGTCATCAGCCTCTAATTTTATGGTTCCTCTGGTCCCTTCCTATCTGCCTCCACCCAACCTAAGGCAATCCCTATCTTGAAACCCTTGTTTTTATGTGGCTTTATGATATATATATAGACATGCATATAGGCTCCTAAATGGATATTTAAAAATTATACTTATTTTTGGCTGGGAACCGTGGCTCACACCTGTAATCCCAGCACTTTGAGAGGCCAAGGCGGGTGGATGACATGAGGTCAGGAGCTTGAGACTAGCCCGACCAACATGGTGAAGCCCCGTCTCTACTAAATACAAAAAAGTAGCCCAGCGTGGTGGCACATGCCTGTAATCCTAGCTACTTGGGAGGCTGAGGCAGGAGAATCACTTGAACCCAGAGGCGGAGGTTGCAGGGAGCCGAGACTGTACTCCAGCCTGGGAAACAGAGTGAAACTCAGTCTCAAAAGTAAAATAAAAAAAAATAAAAATTATACTTATCTTTAACTTTTGACTTTAATAAGATACAGCTTAAGATTAATCCTTACTATCAATGCCGGGCAGTGTCTCTTTTTTTTTTTTTCTGTGCCGTATAATCTCTTTTATGTGCCATTTATCCACTCTCCTGTTGAAGAACATCAGGCTGTTTCTAGGTTTGGGCTCTGTGTACAGCATTGCACACATCCATCTTTTTTTTTTTTTCATTCTATAAGATGCTGCTAACAGGTTGGGATTCTTTGTTAAGGAGAAGATGACATAAATTCTCTTTACACATTTTCTTTCCATGCAGGTTTTAAAAACACTTATTTTAATCCAAGTGATGTAACTTTTCACACTGATCATTGATCCTTAATTTACAAATTATCTCTGCTCATACAACATGAAAACAATAAGTCATTTTGCCTAATTCAAACTACCGGTTAACTCAGTGGAAAATAAATCACTCCTACAAGTTATTTGAATTAACCAGTCTAATGAGTGCAAACAGCACACGCAGAAGCCCCATAAATCCTCAACAATGGTAGGCTTGATTGTTTCTTCAACTTGTAGATAAGAAACTGGTAGCTGAATGTACTCCTAACCCTTGAGACTCCCTAATCTTAGAGAACACACTAATTCACAGTCAGCTAAAGCCTAAATCAAGGATGCTAAATGTACTCCTAACAATTAAGACTCCCTGAACTTGGAGAGGACACTAGTCCACAGTCAGTCAGCTAAAGCCTAAATCAAGGACGCACACCTGTTGCAAGAAGAAAAAATGTTGCTCATGTATTTTGAAGGATGAGCATTAGCATAGTCATTGCTATGCTGTGAGAATTTCTTCTCCAACACACCTCCCCAAAGTCTTAAGCAACAGACCCCTCTGTAGCCTTCCTGATCTGGTTGTGTCTGTATCAGATACAACTGGACAATGTTGGTTGGGGCCATTGCCCAAGGGAATTGCACAGATTGGGAAATGAGGTCTTACAGGCTTTCAACGAGATACCACCTTCAAATCTTGCAGACTTGACTATCATTTCACAAGTGGCACGGAATCCAAAAAGATTTCACAAGTGGAGCCGTTGATGTTTGGCCCATTCACTACACTGGGAAGAAAGGAAGTAGGTGGGTATAGGCTTTGGGGATGAGCATAAGCTCCATTGATTCCAGGTGACTTATCAACCTATTTCTAGAATTTCTGTCTCAACAAATTTTGAGTAACAAATTCAAAGGGCTTTTTTCTAATCTTTTCATTTTCTATAATCTTTCTGGAAATTAGGATTTTTTTTTCTCTCTTTCTTAGCAGATTATATAGCACCCATTTTATTCTCTCATTCGACAAATAAGTATTGAGTTAGAATTAGATGCCAGGTACTGTGCTAGATACCAGAGACACAATGCTAAGCAAAAGAGACAATAGGACTTGCCTTAAAGGAGTGTATTAGGTTAGTGCAAAAGTAATTGCAGCTTTTGATTACTTTCACTGACAAAAACTGCAATTACTTTTGCTCCAACCTAATAATTAATCACACTGTGATAAGTATTATGAAGGAGAAGGTGGTGCTCCCTGATTTATTCTGGGCAGCGTATGACAGACAAATCCTTTGTAAAGAAGTGAAACTATGTTAAAGTGAGCTCTGACTACAGGCTAGCAGCTATCTATGGAAAATGTACTTCCTATTGCACCTCCTCTTTCCATCTCTCCTGTTACCACTCTCATTCAGAACATACCTGCCCTCTGAGCACTTCATTGCCCAGATAGGAGCCCAGTTTTCTCACCTCCAGCCTGCCTAGTCCAATCTATTCTTTTCTCAGATACCCTTCTAAGTACTTTACATATAGCCACTCATTTAATCTGCACAACAATCCTAGGCATGACTGTCATTCCTCTTTCACAGGTCAGCAAGCTGAGACACAGGGTCAATAACTTGTCTAGGGACAGAGCCAATAAGAGGCAGATCTCAGATCCATATCTGGGTATGTTTGCTCTAGAATCTGTGTTCTCAGCTAGTGCACTTGACTGCCTCTTGAAGATTAATTATGTGCCTCTTGTTTACTCATGCTAACTGTTTAATCCTAACATCAACTCTGTGAGTTAAAAACTATTACAGAAAGAAAATAAGAAAACAAAGACAAAAATATACAGTGAGGAAACTGAAGCAAAATCATAAAGTGACATATGAAAGGTTACAATTCCAGTTAGTAGAAGAAACCATTTTTCTAGTCAAATGTTTGAACCCTGAGCCAAATCTCTTTCAAATATTCCTCAACTATCTCCCTCCTGTGTGTGGACTGAATTCAAGTGGGTTCATGCAGGTGCAAAGCAAAGTTTCCAATCAAAGATGAAACATAATCTCATATTTACAACATAATCAGGATCATGGAATTTTAGTGAGGTCATATTTTTTTCTATGCAAATTATATGTATGCAACAAAACTGGATTAATAACTCTTATGCAAGTAGTGTTATATTTCTGTCTTCCTTTTCTTTTATTATTGTCAATGATAAAAATTTCTATGCCAGCCATTCATTTATAATTCAGGACACTTACATGCTGATTTAATGAATATATAATAAAATATTGAAGCAGCTATGTCATCTGGAATATAAACTCGTGGTTCATCGTCACGTGGTGGCCAAGAAAGAATTCAGAACAGGGACACACAGGAGGAATTTAAGACTGGAGGTTTAATAGGTAGAAGAAAAGAGAAAGAGAAACAGCTTCCTCTATTGCAGAAGGGGTATCCCAGCGGAAAGGAGTGGCTGGCATCCAATGCCCTGAGTTTTATAGTCCAGTTTGTAGAGGTGGTGTCTGATTTACATAGGGTTCACAGATTGGTTCAATCAGGTATGACGTTTGTATAGTGCATGAGGAAGGCTGGTCACCCCACCCTAATCGTTTTATGCAAATAGACTTTCCAGTTGATAGGTGCCATCTTGTCTGCTCCTTACAATGTATGTAGCTGGTGGAGAAGGGAAGATGGAGCCACCATTTTGAAAATGTCTAGTCATTAGTTCCTGCCAGCATTCAGTGATGCAGGCTCCCAGCTTGCAGACTGCTATTAGAAAATGATTTGGGGCTGCTTTTCACTAAAAAGAAAAAGACTTACTGAGGACTCCTGTGTCCTGTCTAAGTAATTCCTTCTTAACTCCTATATCAACATGTCTAACCCATTGGCTTAGGATATACAAAAGAGAAAGAAGATGATCTAGCTATACATTGCCGATAAACCAAGTCTTAGCTAGGCAGACTGAGCAGTCACCTGGGGCATTTTAGCAAGGCTTGTCATTAGCTAAAACCCATTCTACTATTCTCCATACTTCTAGAATTCTCCTTTTGTGAATGGAAGGGGAGTAGTGAACCTGACTAAACAATCAGAAATCCCAAGTCCACCCATACATGGCTTTAAGTCTGCTTAATCAGAAATAAAAGGCCCTCTGGTGCACGTTGCCTTTTGGTGAATGATGGTCTAAGCCAACCATAGCCAATTCACCTCTGATTAACAAAACAAAGCAGATGCCAGTATTTGCTTCAGACAAGCCCCCCACACACTGTTCCTCCTTACCTTTTTATTTTTTATCTTTTCTACCATTTTCTCTCTCTCTCTCTCTCTCTCTCTCTCTGAGACGGACTTTCTTCACGCTTGTCGTCCAGGCAGGAGTGCAATGGCGTGATCTCGGCTCACTGCAAACCTCTGCCTCCCAGGTTCAAGTGATTCTCCTGCCTCAGCCTCCCACGTAACTGAGATTACAGACACCTGCCACCACACCCAGCTAATTTTTTTGTGTGTTTTTAGTAGAGACGGGGTTTTGCCATGTTGGCCAGCCTGGTTGCCAACTCCTGACTTGAGGTGATCCTCGGTCTCCCAAAATGCTGGGGTTAGAGGCGTGAGCCACTGCGCCTGGCCCACTGTCTAGAATTTCTCCTAGAATTAACTCACATTCCACAGGTTGTTTTAATAATAATTCTAAATATTTCAACCTACTGTTCAAATGTTTATGGATGTACATTCATCTGGTTGTTTTAAAACAGTCTTAGGAATGATTGTTTACCTAAAAACATATTTCTTTCAGATAATTACATATAATTACAAGGATGGGCTTGGGTTTGGATACTGTGCAATATAATATCTAATGCATTAAAAAAGACATTACAAATAATTACCATTAGCTAAATGGGCAGCTGTGAAGTGTGTTTCTCAGCAGATATTTTTTAATAGACTAGATTCCCATCTGCCCAGCACAGTTACTGAGAAGCTGCCTAGATGCCTAGAAGCAAATACAAGAAAAAACAACTTTTGAAAAACCGTATTCCCCTTGCTTCAAGGATAAGTAATCAGTCTGCTAGGACAAAACTGTTATTTTCCAAAAGTTTTCTGGTTTCCTGAGCTAAAGTCTAAGGAAGATATGGCAATAGAAAGCAATGCTGATTTTATAAATGTGAGTTTTCACTTAAAAACATGAGATTTGTTGAGGTTTGGCTGACAAATATTTCAGGTTATATCCTTGGAGAAGCTCTGATTCTCTACCTGCTGATGACACACATACTTAAACTTTGTTCAACCAATCCAGAAATAATGAGCCCACAGCCTAGGATGAGCTCCAGAGTTTGACAGTAGCATAATGAAAATGCACATTGGAAACAGCCTTGAGGAAGAGGTCTGGACAGCTGACAGAGCTTAAAGACAGTCTGTTAGCTGCAAAAAGAGAAGGTCAAGCAGTATTATTTACAATGCACAATTCTCTCTGGTGTTTATCTTGGACAAATCCCTCAAATCCTCTATTTTCTTATAGTATTGACTGACCAGATAGAAGCCTTTCTACTAAGACTTGCATTTTATTTTCAGTCCTGTCATCTTTTTTGAGTGGCCCCATAAAAGATATAAGCACAGGGTGCCAAAGAATGTAATTCAGAGATTGCAAATCACCAAGGAGTTTACTCTGTTTCCCTATGGCATGTTCTGTAATTCTTTCTCTCTTTTAAGAAACTGATGGAGTTGTACCTGTCAGGAATAGCTGACTGCTATACTTGGCATTTCCCCAAGTTGTGCTAACAAGACCTTAAATTTGACTCTGTTATCTTAGCTTGAAATATTTCAACCCTACTATAAAATGGGACAAACCCGCCCAAGAAGTGTGGAGAGGAGTGTATATATGTTTTGGAAGAGGAAGATGTAGCCTTATCTTCTGCAATGTGTCACCAGCTAAGATTTTTAACTGAAAGTACAAAGTTCGAGTTCACACCAGTCATTACTTCTCAAAATGTGTGGCTTATTGATGCACAGAAAATGCAAACAACTTACAGAAATAATGTTGCTTTTTATTTTTTGCTATCTCATGGGTCTTATAGTTAGAAATATGTTTCCAAATTCCACAACTACATGTATTGTTAAACCATTCCTACACCCCTTTGAAATCATTAAAAGAGGTATGTAATAGAAATCAAAGTCAATTCCCTTATTACATAATAAATACATTTTTTCAATATGTCCGCACTTTAATTCTGTGTGTAAGAGTTGTGTTGATGAAAAACGACTTATCTGAAATGACTGTTGAAGGAGTTGCTTTTCCCCTCTGCATTGCAATAGATACTTCAGCTCTGAGAGCCACTTGGAGGTTTTATCTAGGTAAGTATTGTTTCTGGCTGCATCCATTCAACACACTGGAACTCACAGAACCTCAGCTAAGAACATTCTGGGGCTAAGTTACAGGAAACCAAAAATGAACAGAGATTTATTTGAAATTTTGTGAGCCAATGAACACTTGATAGACTAACTGCATACAACGAACCTCGTCTGTACAAAAAATTAGAAAGGGGGCCAGGCGTAGTGGCTTACACCTGTAATCCAAAGACTTTGGGAGGCAAAAGTGAGAGGATTGCTCAAGTTTAGTAGTTCAAGACCAGCCCTGACAACATAGCAAGACTTTGTCTTTACAATCTTTTTTTTTTTTTTTTAAATTAGCTAGGCATGGTTGCACATGTAGGTAGTCCTAGTTACTTGGGAGGCAAGAGACTGGGGTGGGAGGACTGTTTGAGCTTGGAATGTCAAGGCTGCAGTGAGACGTGGTCATGCCTCACTCACTGCATTCCAGCTTGAGCAACAGATCAATATCCTGTCTCAAAAAAGTAAAATAAAATAAAAATACAAAAATAAAAATAAAAATTTAGCCAGTCATGCTGGCTTACGCTACTCAGGAGGCTGAGGTGAAGGATTGCTGGAGCCCAGGAGTTCAAGGCTTCAGTGAGGTATGATTGCATCACTGCACTCCAGCCTGGGTCACAGAGTGGAACCTTGTCTCTCCCAGAATAAAGTAACTATATGAATGAAGCACCAAATAGTTACTTTGGGAAGTTGTGAAGGAAGTTTAGCACTGGATGAATTAAAATCAGAGGGTACAATCAATGACTAGACTGAGTACACCAAGGCAACTCTTTGAAAAATATTTTCAATTTGTGTCATTTTACTGCCAAATTTATTTCATTTCACTTTAGTTTTGTTTATTTACTTCAAAGTTATTTTAAAACTTACTTTTTTCAAATGATAAATAAACATTTAAGCTTTCTTTGCAACAAATTGAACTTCAATAGTACTTATGGTTGAGTAAATTTCAGTCACCATCTCTTTCACCTTACTGAAATGGATCTGGGTTCCACACAGCACCTATATTTGGGATTTGGTTTTCACCAAGTAATGTATAGACATCCCAGATATTCTATAGCCTGACAGATTGCACAATTTGGCAGTAACATGTATTGGTGTGTATGTGTATACCAACACAATATTCTCTTAAAATATACATTCGAATCATTTCCTGCTACTGTGCTATTTTAGTGTTGAGGTCTAACCAGGTCAGTGTGCTCACTTAAAAAGTAACATTCACATTTTATTTCATTTGCCACTTGTAGATTATTGTTACTCCCAAGTTACTGTTTCTAGGCTGGGGACCTAGTTTGGAAAAGTCTTCCCTTAGTTCTTTTGGATGACATGAGATTCACAAAGTAGCTTTCCTATCATGTTTCTTCACATCTCATAGAAAACTAACTACAAAGAATGGCATCAAGTCCTTATGTATTGCCATGCCACGGCCAGCAAGAAGCAAGTCACCCGTTGCTGATGGTGCCAGCTTCGTTGACACTCAGGTGCATCAGAGTCTAAATGATGCTTTTCCTGTGTACTCATTCTTAGTACCCTGTGTAAAGGAAGGCTGCAGAAGAGGATACAAGATTGGGTGTCCCCTGAGGAGGAGGAGCTCAAGCTCCAGGCTAAGGGGTAGTGGGGGTAGAGGGGGTGTTCTCAAGTGCCAGTCATTGAATTCCAGACTTCTAAGGAGGCAGGATGATAAGGCAATGGGGTTAAGTTACAAGAAATAAAAATGCAATCCTACACCCCCCAACCAATGGAAAGAAGCCCCTCTTGGCCAAGGGAACCCCAGAAAAACCTTGAAAACTGAGTTTCCAGACATGATAGGCACGTCTTGTTATACTCCCACCCTCTCTAACCACCATTAGGCTTTCTACCCCGAAAACTAAAGAGAAGCCAGTCCTTTGGAAAGACTGGCCCCACCGCTGATTTCAACCAAAGGCCTGACTGCTGCTCTCCCCTTTTGTGGTTTCTGCACAACATCTGACCACCATCTTTCTGATAAGAAACCACCGATCATGGAGTGGTTCTGGCCAGTCTAGGAAGGATGCAAAGACAGGGCTTTCATGTCCTCTGCTTCACTTTTTGACATCCAAGGGCTGAAAACTACACCCTAAGAGTATGCCAATGCCACCATGTTTGGACATGGGTCCCACGAAGAGGCATGAAGCTTAATTGTACATGTATGTGCTCTCCCTTTATGAATATTCATGACACCCCCCCAGTTTATTGAATATGTATAGTCACTCTGCACACACATGAAGTCCTGTTCTCTTTGCTCCTCCCTCCAGGTACCTGTTTTTGGCTTCTGACCAGAGGCTGTGCTTCCCAGCCTGTAAGAATGGCCACCCTGTAGACTGCAATCCTTTATGAAAAATGAAGCTCTGTTTTCCAAATTTATGAACCTTGTAATTCATCAGTGGACAATAAATTGGGATCAGTGAGGCTAACTGGGAATGGGAAAGCAAATAAATCACTGAATTCAAGCACAGATAACTCAATTAAGAAACTAGTGCTACCCTATCCCCAACTCTGTAATCTCATACCATGTTTCTGCCCCTTTCTTCTTCTTTACATAAAGCTTCTATAGGCATCAAATTATTTGAGTTTCCAACACAACACTTGATAACTCTCTGGACAAACCAGTCATCACTGGAATCCATCAGGAGAATGGAAACAGGTATTGAGCTGATTCTCATTTACCACTTTGTGGCTACATGGGCTGTTTTATTTGTTCCTCAAAGCAACCCAGTGAGATAGATCCCATTACCTTCTTTGTCCAATTAAAATAGAGAATAAGAAAGATTAAGTAACTAGTCCAAAGACACAGCTATCAATTCCCAAGGCAGCTTGACCCCAAACTTCATTCTTTCTTTTCTGTTTTCAGCTGTGGAATATTCAGACAGAATGCCCAGGGGATCTCAATCCCACCTGAATTTCTGTTTGCCTTCAGAAGTGGCAAACTGGCAGCCCCCCAATCTGTTAATATTCAGACCGTAGAATGACTCTGTGTGAAACACATAGCATTTGCAAATTTGGAATTAGTTGCAAATATTTAAAACTAGAGAGACAATAAAATCAAAATGTAAATTTCCGGCTTCTCTTGAAAAACTCCTATACCCATTCATAGACTGTAAATTAATCCCCTATTAGGAGTCCATAGAACCAAGGTTAAACCCCATCTGATAGCAACTTACGAATAGTACCTGGATATGCAAAGCCAAATAGTCAGAAAAATGTAGGTACCTAGAAGGAAAAATTATACTAACTAAACTAGTATCTTCTATAAACTGAGAGGGAGAACAGACCTGATGGTGAAATGGGAGCCAAGCTCTGAAATGGCTTAGGAACGACTTAATCTTCACTTGACAAATACAATCTGAAGTGTTAGGTACTGCTAAGCAGTCCTTGCTGAAGTATGGTCTTTAGAGTCTCTATGTAATAACATTTATTACTTCTTCTGCCCTGGCAGCAAAATCCACCTGAGAGTCTCAAAGGTCTTTTCTATCTAAGATCTATGGGCTAAAATCTATGCTTCTTACTGAGACAAAATACCCATTGAGCACTTCTGCACTTGGCAGAAGCTTTAAAATATAATTCTTTGGTTCCATAAATGTCCAAATGCTAGAACTTATCTGATGATTAAGAAGCTTGTCTCTGTGTCAAAGGGAGGTTCATTTTCTATAAGCAAACTTGGTGGGCAGGAAGGTATCATTTATAATCCTGTATTTAAGCACACAAAACTGAATAAATGTTGTTGGAGTATCTGACAAATTAAAAATAAAGATGTTTCCTTTGGTCTGTCTGATAAGAGTCATGAATTATCTATAAACCCATGTTCTGACCCCACCTTCCATCTTTTTCTGTTGTTTATTTCTGTCTTCTATTTTTTATAACCTGGACCTCTTATTTATTTATTTATTTTTCCTTTTAGACACAGTCTCACTCTGTCATCCAGGCTGGAGTGCAGTGGTGTGAGCAGAGCTCATTGCAGCCTCAACCTCCTGGACTTAAGTTATCCTCCTACCTTGATTTCCCATGTAGCTGGGACTATTTTTATTTTGTATTTTTTATAAAAAATAAAAATGTATTATTTTTATTTTTGTAGAGATGAGATCTCAGTTTGTTGTCCCGACTGGCCTTAAACCCCTAGGTTGAAGTGATCCTCACACCATGGCTTCCCAAAGTACTGGAATTACAGGTGTGACCCACCACACCCAGCCACGAACCTCTGTGTTTCCTCAAGATTCCTTCCCATTTTATTTCATGAAGCTCATGTTTCTCCCATAGGACATGATTTATTGGTATCCCTGAAATCTTTGTTCCTTTTCTTGCATTTGGTTATCAGAGGTGGCATGATGTAGTGTCTAAGAACCCTGGGTCTGAGGCAAAAAAATCTAGGACTATTTATTTTCAGCTGGGTGAATGTGGATATACATCTTCCATATATGATACCTGAATCTGTAAAATGGGAATAGCACTTACCTTAAATGTTTCTTGTGAAAATCAAATAAGATAACACATTAAAAAAAAAAAAAAACTTGCCAGGAAACTGTTGCTCATTAAATGCTCTTTTATAACTATAAAGAATATATTGACTTCTCTGATTAAGTTGAAGTAGAAACTTAAAATTATAAAATAAAAAATGTTTGTCACTTGTCTTACAGCAAAAGGCTCGTATTTTTTACCTCTTCAATTTTTATACAATAATGTGAAAAAACATACAAAAAAAATTAAGCACTGCTTTAGCTTTGTGTAAAATTTTGCCTTTTTTCCCCAACCTGTAAAATATTTTTAAAGTAAAATTGAAACTGAGTCTTTAAGAATCCAAGTTAAATTAAAATATTTTGTGCATTACTACATTTAGTTCAATAGATTTTCTTCCCTTTGTTTTCAACAAAGCCTTCAGTGAAAGAGCCTATAGTTGAGAAAATATCTGAAAAATAAAATAAGAAGTTAGCATTACATACTCTACGTGCTCTGAGTGAATAATTGAACCTAAATGAGAAGTAAATTACTCACAAACAACCCTTTGAGGAATTGTAATTTACAGAAGTAGAAAGTTGGGGTGAAGAGGTTAAGTACTTGCCTGAGGCCGCACAATTAGTAGTCTGTCAAGGTAAGCAGTTGAGGCAGGTTTAGAATCTATCCTATCTGGTTCTAAAGCTAGTGTTCTTTCCACTCTACCACATTGTTTCTGCAGTTTCCCACTGGATCTTAAAGACCCATGTCCTCTGTATCACAAAGTGAAATCTGAGACAAATGAACCAGAATGCAATTATTTTGAATTCATAACACACTAAAAATATCTTCATAATCTTTATTTTAAAATATCAACACTCTAGGGCAGTGCTTCTCAACTAAGGAGAACTGTGCTTTCCAGGGGCTATTTGGAAATGTCTGGAGACATTTTTCATTGTCATGATTGTGGGGGCAAGGAGGGTGCCACTGGCATCTGGTTGGTAGAAGCCAGAGACATTGCTAAATGTCTACATTGCACAGTAAAGTGCCCTCAAACAAAGAATTGTCCAGCCCAAAATGTTAATGGTACTAAGAATGCAAAACCCTAATCTAAGGACTTCTGACTCATGGCAAGGAAGACTATTTGAACTAACCTTCCCATTGAGGACAAATTTTATAAGTCAATAAAATATACATGATTTAAAAACAACAACAACAACAACAACAAAAACAACACTGAAATAACAGTAAAGAATGGTGGGTCCGAAATCTGAAAAAAATGCAATACTCTTGAGATGTAGGGCCTACTATATAAAAAAACTCTGTGCTGTGACTTTTACTCATCAGAAGAAATAGCTACCAAGCTAAGAGCTGGCAATATTGGCCTTTCAGGAAGAATAGAACAAACCCCAGGAACCATTTAATGTGAAAAATCAATTTACATCCTCCTCCAATTTAAGCTAGCACCCAATGACTACACACCCAGAGTTGCTCTGAACTAGAAATTAATTAGCTCTTGTGCAAACTTGCAGCCAAAGTGTGTGTCCTCTGGATAGTTCAGGGAACCTGAAGCTTTACTCTTTATTAAGATGATCTCAGACTGGTAGTGCCCCAAGGTGCTTGGCAGAAGCTAATGCAAAATTTCTCTTCAAAAATGATACAGTTATATTAGGTCTCAAAGTTTCTTAAAAATAATTTTGTAACTACAATGACCATCATACCATTCATTGCAAATAATCTGACACATAAGCAAATAAATCCCTGTGATAAAATGCTCTGGAACTCACAGCCAACAGAAACATCTGCAAGAACTCATCATGTTAGTATAACTAGATACAAACTATAAGACCCCTGTGCTCACTATGGCTGGTGAGCATCCTACCGTTCACCAGTGTCTGTGACGGATGCCCTGCTTCCAGCATGGGAGAGGATCGCAGTTCTTCGTCTTTGAATTCAGGCAACGCCAATACCTTCTTTTTGTCATGGCTCTTTATAGTGCAGTTTTAGCTGTCTTTGCATCCAGAAATGTTGTTACAGGCCCACGTCCACTTCATTCTAAAAATTACTGTGGTAATCTGAAATAATTCCACCTTGGCATTCAGCTGCAATACACTGTTAACCAGGTCATAAAGAAAATGACTTTATGGATAGGAGGTACTCTAGTTCTCAGATTGCCAGGGTGTTTAATCCTGGAAACACCAGGAGGTTATTCATAGCCTCAAACCTGTCTGTCTCCAGGCACTCAGCTCATCTACCTGAGATGCTCTACAAACAGCCTTGCATGTGGCTGAATAACATAACTGTACAGTTCTGGCACCAATATAATGTGATATTTTGATATTTATATTATATCCTCAAACTATAACCCCTTGACGGCAGAAACTACTCGTGGCTCAGGCTATTTATTCTATAGTTATTGGCATGGTGCCCAGCCTCTCCTAGATAATATACATTGGAGGTGAGATTGTGGATAAGTGAACAAATCCTCAAAGAATTTATCACATAATATTCCCAATAGTAATAACCCAACCATTTAGATAAATATTTGTAAATTTACACTTTATGATCAAAACCAATACTACAGTTTTAGGACCTCAAATATTTACCTCTGTAGAGATTAAGGAAAGTGACCCTCTTATATATAAAACCCCTATTTTGGGCCTTTGTTATTTAGTAGAAAGTCTTTGCCGCTAAGAACATTATTAAAATGATAACATTCTCTTAAAAATATCCTTAACCCTGGCCTGGCTTAGATCTCCATAGAAAACAGTATTGTATAAACAGAGCTGAAAATGATCTGTTTTATATGACCAGATTTGTTCAGGGACATACACTGTGTAGTGTGAAAAG
Organism: Trachypithecus francoisi; assembly: GCF_009764315.1. Lineage (NCBI taxonomy): Eukaryota > Metazoa > Chordata > Mammalia > Primates > Cercopithecidae > Trachypithecus > Trachypithecus francoisi. Next base: position 170,233,405 of record NW_022681454.1, on the reverse strand, counting down.
AATATAGAACCATTTAGGGGAAGAAAACAAATGTTGTATCTTGAAATGTTGTAACTGTGAATGTCTGCTTGAGAAATGTTCACTTATTGATGAAACTTTTCTTTTGAAATATATTTTATTAAGAATCCTGTGTATATGCTGTCTTTCATGCGAACTTTCTCTCATTTAAAGGTGAGTTATTTTGCAGTTTAATGTGCAGAATGTACTAATTATATGAGGTTTAATTCATCTTGAATCACAGAAGATCACTATGCTTGGATAATTAATGCCTCACTACAAATATTAGGGAATTATGTTGTATGTAATTAATATCTAGAAATATAGATACTGGTAAATATATGAAATGTTGGACTCACTTTTTCCTTTCTCAGCCAGGGAAAGGCCTTACCATTTGTAAAAGAGAGAACTTTCCTTCAGGGTATGTGCTGGAATCAGGCATTGATACCCATCTAGCTCCAGGGAAAAACTGCTCCTTGCTGAGATCTGCCTAAGGGACTTCCTGCATCAGCGTTTGCAAAAGGTGTAGCAGCCTTGCCCGGAGGTAGTCATTTTACTATCTCCCTTGTGTGTTCTTTCCAGGAGGACTATCTGGAACAATGTAAAATATGGTAGCCATACGTGGACAACACAGTGGTGGTTTGTCCATTGTCCAATGGTGGACACATAGTGGTAGTTTAGGGAAGGTCACTGATTTCTCCCTTTAACTTAAACTCATCTAAGACACTCCTATATTAATTGTTTTAAGGCTGTTATAGCAAAAGACCACAAACCGGGTGGCTTAAAGCCAGAAATGTATTGCTCCACAGTTCTGAAACCTGGACGTGTGAAATTAAGGTATTGGCAGGGCCATGCTCTCTTCAAAGTCTCTAGGAGAGGAAACTCCCTTACCTCTTCCAGCTTCGGGAAACCCCAGGTGTTCCTTGACTGGTGGCAGCATCACTCTAACCTATGTCTCTGTCTTGATGTCTTCATATGGAGTTCTCTGTGTCTGCTCCCAATTCCCTGCTTCATAGAAGGACTCTAGTCATATTGAATTAAGGGCCCAGCCTACTCTAGCATGATCTCATGCAATTACAGCTGAAGAGACCCCAGTCCCAAATAAGGTCACATTCTGAGGTACCGTGGGTTAAGATTTTAGCCCATCTTTTAGAGAGACACAATGCAACCCCAATACAATAACAACTCCCAATTAATAGCAAAGCAGAGTCAGGCTGAATTGCCTTTGTTCTTTGAATTTTCTGAACGTCAAAGTGTCCCTCTTTAATTTCCTCATAGAACTGGCTCCGCCTGGCTACAAGCAGAGAGAACCAGAGAGGGAGCCACAGTTCAGTAGGACACTGAGGCCAACAAGAGAACATCTCTGTCCACCTTCAACTTGGGTGTCAAAAGCTTTCCACAGAGAGCAATTACCCCAAACAAACACAGGAGAACAGTCCCTGAGGTGAAAGTGGCTCTAACCTTGAGGGAACAGAGACAGCTGCCCCAACCCATCCAAGGTGAGCTCTAACAGGCAAGCCAAAACAGTCCTCATCCCACCTCTGCCCATTGCTCTCATGCACAAACTCACAGGTATGCACACTTTTACTGCCCTCCATCATCCAGTCTACACCATCCAGTGTTCCTTCTGGGATTTCATGTCTAGAAACTCCTCTGAGGCTCTGCAGTAATAGGGTTGCCTAAGTCTAATAGCAGGAGAGAGAGACAAGAGGGAGACAGGTTGGTGGGGGATAATCTTCTCTCATAAAAATAGTCAAGCAAATGTCAAAGAGGTTACAAAGGAAAATGTCAATCATCAAGGCATGATTCATAGGTTCTATCATTTAATTATCACAATAAGGAAGTTTGCTTTAGGATTATACAATTTGTCTAGTGGAATGGCCCTTGCACATATTGCAGGCAGTGTCTAACAGGAACTACTGGTCGTAAGCGGTGGCTCATGCCTGCAATCCCAACACTTTGAGAGGCCGAGGCAGGCAGATCATGAGATCAAGAGATTGAGATCATCCTGGCCAACACGGTGAAACCCCGTCTCTACTAAAAATACAAAAATTAGCTGGGTGTGGTGGCGTGCACCTGTAATCTCAGTTACTTAGGAGGCTGAGGCAGGAGAATCACTTGAACCCAGGAGGCGGAGATTGCAGTGAGCCAAGATCGCGCCACTGCACTCCAGCCTGGGCGACAGAGGGAGACTCTGTCTCAAACATACACACACACACACACACACACACACACACACACACACACACATCCAAAAAAAAAAAAAAAAAACCAAACAATACAAAAAAAAAAAAAAAAAAACCAAACAGAATTACTATCCTATTTATGGCCGTTCTTGTCGCTACTGAAGTTTGGTGGAGGGCGTGTGGGATTGAAGGGATGATTCATGCAATAAACCTACACAGTTAAAGAGAACATAGGAAACTGTGGTTTCAGAGACTTCCCAAATCTGACTTTTTGCTACTAGGGCCAGTCACTATATAAGAAGTGCAATGGCTTGCTTTTAGTGTCACACCAATGATTTACCACCCTTTCATTGCTTTTTGTTGTTGTTGTTCTCCCAAAGGAGGACTGATCTATTGTTTTTATTCTCCTCTGTCATAATTCTTAACTTCACTTGCATATCTTTATTGAAAATGTTATTGCTTTGTCTTTGCTGGAGAACCATTTCAAATTCACCACTCCTCCACTTAAATTTTGGAGGAGTTACATGGAAACTTCCTTCTCAGGAGCATGTGCAAATTGTGTTTGTAACATTCAAGTTCTGAAGAGCAAATGCATCTATGTCTTTTCTAGAACAACAACAAAAAAAAGAATAACTGGAAAAAAGGAGCAAGTGTGGTAAAATATATTTTAATTTATTATGAATAACAAAAGTTGCAAATACTTTTAAGTTAAAGAGTACGGAATAAGTATGTTAAGTGCCAGGTCACATTTAAACAGTTAGTTCATACTTAGAGGATTATCCAAGCTATCACTGACATTGGCAATAAGACAAGAGTAACATTGTTTAAAAGGATTAAATGTTCTTGAAAAATATCTCAAAGGAATCAGATGTGGCTTCACTACTTTCATCACTATGCATATTTCTTTGCCTATTTCTCTTTTTCATCCAAAAAATAGGGAGTCTTTCAAACTAAAAGTGGGGAAAAAAGTCATCTCTAACTCTAATTCCATGTCTTGAATTACTGCTGGTACTTAATACAGTCATCATGGAAATTATTTTCTGAAGAAGTGCAAATATTTTATTTCTCTTTATGTCAAATGATAGCAAAAGACAATAAATTGAGAACAGAGAAAGATGCAAAATTCTGAACTGAATCTAGATAGAAGTCAGATCCTTGGAAAAACTGTGTGTGTGTGTGTGTGTGTGTGTGTGTGTGTGTTAATGTCAGGGGTATCACAGACCAATCCTTATTTACACACACAAAAAAAAGATTTTATGAAATGAAATAATGAATCAGTCAATTACTCCATTAATGAATAAATGTATAAAGAAGAGTATATAAAAAATAAAAATACATTTAATGTTGTAATTTGTCCCTTTGTAGATTACATCCTAAGTTTTAGGGATAGAAAGTTAATATTTTTAATGAAATAATGGCAATATCAGATGGTAGTTGCATTCTAAATATCATTTCCTAGAAGAATAAAAGCTTAGAAATCATAAGGTACCGTAGACATTTTTTGTTTTGTTTTGTTTTTTAACTGACAACTTATTTGTGAAATTCAGAAAATCGCATGATTGTCATCAGTGAGTTGACTGCACTGGGTCTTTGCGGACGTAGCCACCTGCATGAAAAAAGAAATGTAGTTTATTTGGGACAAGAAATTTTATAGCAAATTACGAAGCAGATTGTAGACTGCTTTGCTACACTGAGCTCCATTCAGTTACTCAGAATGAATAATTGCATGAAAGGATGCTTATTTGAATAAATGAAGCCACTGGATGACCCCGAGTAGAAAAAAATAAAAGCAATGAGGCAGAGAGATACTTTTTCAACCATTTGGATTGTGGAGATTATCACAGGATCTATACAAATTGGGAGACTTACCTCATTATTGTCATTGCAGAAGGGTAAATGAAAATAAAGATGGATTCTTCAGATTAAATGTCTCCTTCAAGTGTCCCACAGGACAAATTCATCCCAAAACTATATTCACCGAATATTTATGAGTTCCTATTATGGGCCAGACATGTTGCCACAAGGTGCCTGAAATCAGAAGTAAAAAAACAAAGTCCTTGATTTTACAGAGTTTCTATCCCAGTGAGTAAGAACAGCCTGGCACCTCCCTGTGAAATTTTAGCACATCAAGAATAAAGCAAAGATCCTAGATGATGCCCAAGAGGAAAAGAAAAAAGGCAATCATCTCAATGGCTCCCAGATTCTTATCAACAACCCAGAGTGACTGAATGTTTTGGAGAAATACCTTCAAAATTCTGGGGGAAAATTTTGAACTGATAATTTACGATAAGCTAAAATAGCAACCAAATGATAAACCTTGCATTTGGGAACACAAGGGACAAAATGTTTATTGTTCCTTTTTGTTGTCTTTCACATTCAGTAAGAGGGATTGCCTGTGATTGCCCCTAGAAAATACTAGAAAGTGATTTCCTAGGGCTTTCTTCCCTTTCACATATTAAAGAACAGTCTCATTTTTAGGCATGAACATTTTCAGTCATACTGTGTTGTATCAAGCTTAGAAACTTCTCTCTCCTCTATCCTCTTCCTACCCTCCAACACATACCACACACATGCTGCACACACACACACACACACACACACACACGTATATACACACACAATTCATTTCCGACTCAGGTTTGGAGCTAGAAGTAGGAGGGGGAAGGAACAATGTCTTCTCTCTCTCTTTCATTCTATCACCTGCTCCAAACACTTCTACTGTGTCTGGAAACGCTCAGTTGAGCAAAGATACCCTGAGTGTAGGGATATTGCTTGGTAAAAATACATGCAGCTGCCTGAATCCACACAGACTTTCCCTGTGTTCGCATAACTTAAGGTAACAACATTTACATGTGTCATTATGAAGAGAATCAGATCATTTGTTTTGTTTGATGAACTTAACTACTTTATCCCCACAACACATCAGAACAACACATTCTGGTGTTGGGCATTACAATTTAAAAGAGCTTTCCCATGTGTACTCTCATTTGAATTTTACATCCCTGTGAAACGTGCAGGCCAGATATTTTCATTCCTATATTACGCAATAGACAACTGAGCTTTAGCAGGCTCTGCGGCCTGCTCATGGCCGCAGGTAAATAGCAGAGCAGAAATTTAGCTCTGCATTTGGGACTGCAAATTGTTCTTCACATTTCATAAATTCTCTGTCTTTTCACTCATAAACACAGTATCACATCAATGTTTTCCTTTATTTTGGTGTATTAGGGAATCTCTAAGCAGGCTTACCACTTGCATTCAAATCCAAGAGAAAAGTAAACATGCATCTCTGCTATCTCTCTTCTTTCCTGGTTTCAGTAAGTGCCTGAAAACCTCATGCCCATGCACTAAAGCATGACATGTTCTTCTAAGTGCAAAGTGTGCTTTTCATGTCATGTACTACCTGTTGGTGCTCTTATTCAATGTGTACTTGGGTGACAATATTTATTATGGTCACAAAGCACAGTTTTAAAAACTTTACCTGAGTAACTCATTAATCTTTACAATAAGAAACTGTATAAGGTACTATTAACATTCTCATCTTACGGATAAGAAGACTGAGGTAAGATACAGAAGATAAGTCACTTTCCCACAGTCACAAAACTAGTATGTGGCAGTGCCCACAGCCTAGTCTTAACTGGTTCCACTTAGTCAGGGCTTAGCTTGTGCCTTGCTAAGACTGTGTCCACACATTCAGTTAGACAGCTGTGAAAACTATCTTGCTAATTCATCTGACCCGCTGATGGATTACTGAGGGACCTTGTGAAATTGTAAAACGAAGGTTGCTCTTTTGAATTTCCTTATGTCTCCAGACTCTTTACATCACTGCCACCTTTCCCCACTTGCCACTAATGCCAGAAACTCACAGAAACAGAGTCTGTGAGTCAAAGGGAATTCGAGACATTATTCAGCTCCACATTGTCCAGTCGAATGAATCTTTACTGCAACTTTTCTGTAACATTTGGCTGCTGCTGCTGTGGGGCTCTGGAAGCACAGAGAGATCTCTCATTGCAGAGGTAGATTGTTTCCTGGCTAGACTGTGCTAATTTTCAAAAAAAGTCCTAGAGTTGCCATTTTTCTCTCTGTAACTTCTACCACTCTTCCTAGTTCTATCCTTTGGATACACGAAAATAAGCCTATTCTTTTTTCAACATAACAATATAACAAATGAAGCCTATGATGACCTACATTCCAGACATTTTAATTTTCCTTTGAAATCTACCCAGTATGATCCTCAATGACCGGGAAACCCAATCAGAACCGTTCTCCAGATGTGATGAGATCTGTTTTGTGCAAAGTAACACCAGACTCTTATCTACCTAATTTTAGGTATTGATTCTCAATTAAGATTCTAACATTAAGCTAGGCCAGCTGTGGTGGTTCAAACTTGTAATCTCAGCACTTTGGGAGGCTGAGGTGGGCATATCACTCGAGGCCAGAAGTTCAAGACCAGCCTGAACAACATGGTGAAATCCTGTCTCTATGAAAAATACAAAATTTAGTTGGGTGCAGTGGCTCATGCTGCAATCCCATCTACTCAGGAGGCTGAAGCACGAGAATCACTTGACCCATGAGGCGAATGTTGTAGTGAGCTGAGATTGTGCCACTGCACTCCCGCCTGGGTGACAGAGTGAGATTCTGACTCAAAAAAAAAAAAAAAAAAAAAAAGAAAAAAGAAAAAACAACAACAAAAAAGATTCCAACATTAAGTTATTTAGTGGCCACAATTCCCCATTGACTAATGTCAATCGATCGCAGGGTGTAGCTTTGAGAATGAAATGGTTTAATGACTTCTAAAGAATTATCTCAATACCTAACAAGTAATAAGCACCTGGTAACTAATAATGAATGTTATTATTATCTACATTTCATAATTTGGAATTTGGTCTATTATTTAATGGTGATCCTTCAACATATTAGTTTTTTCTTGAGCTTTGTCATTCTTAAATTTCAGAAGTAAGCTTTAATGGCTTTGTCTGAGGTCAAAATTAAAAGGTTGAATGTGTCAGTGTTGACAAAATGCCAAGGCCTGCTCTCTGGGAGGAGTCTTACCGCCCAGTGCTTCTGTTTTGCCAGCATCGTTGGTTATGTGCCCTTCATTTTATTTTTGCATGTCCAATTTCTGTGTGTCACGGGCACATGGATTTCATTAGATAATTCAACCCTGTCCTTCTCATTAGGATTGTTAATGATTATGTCAACATTTCATTTTATAAAGATCCCTATAGTTCCCTGTGAGAGACCGATGGTCCTGGAAATATTATCTGAATCTTTACCTGGATTGATTTTCTAGGGCTGTCATAAGAAATTATTACAAACTTTGTGGCTTAAAACCAAAGCGATGCATTTTCTCACAGTTTCAGAAGGCAGAAATCTGAAACCAAGGTGTCGGCAAGGAAATGCTCTGTGAGAAGGCTCTAGTGGAGCCTTTTCAACTTCTAGTGGCTGCCGCTGTTCTGTGGCTGGTGGCTGCATAAATCCAGCCTCCGTCTCCATCTTCACGCAGCCTTCACTGTGTCTGCGTCTTTTCCTTTTCTGCCGTGTATTAAGACACTTGTCATTGGGTTTAAGGCACTGGATAATCCACGTGGTGTCACCTTAAGATCCTTAACTTAATTACATCTTCAAAGAGGCTTTTTTTCCCAATCAAGGTCCACATTTGCAGGTTCAGGAGTCGGAACAAGCCCTTTCCTTCCAGCGAAAGCCCTTCATCCTGTGACCCTCCTGCCGGTCCCCTCACCCATATATCTGCGCATCAAATCATCTCACCTCTTCTAGGCAGAACCACAATGAAATCGTCCTTGGGAGAATCTTATTTATTTTATTTTAAAGGAGAAAAAGACTCTCTATAACATTAATTGATAAGACATTTCAATAAATTTTCTCAGTTGTTGTATTATTCCATTATTTAACTTAAATGTTCCAACTTTTTATTCAAATCCTTTCCAATTGAAAAGTCTTCAGTGGCAGTAACTTCAAAGGATCCTCTTTTCTTTGACTAAGAGGATATCTAGGTTACAGGCCATTATTAAAATGCCTTATAATACTTTTATAAAAGAAAAATGAATACAATTCCTTCAAAATTTCTTCATTTGTCTTCTTCTCACATAAAGTTGTTATTTTAACCACTTCTGAACTCTTCACAGGATCTCCAGACACCTTTGCATTACAAGACAATGTAATCTTAGAGTCAAACTTCCTAGGTTTACGTTTTGCCTACTCTGCCTGGTCTAGGACCTTGGGAAAGTCACAAAATCTTACCCAGTTTTCTCATCTGTAAAATAACAATAGAAAATAATTCTGACCTCATACATTTCATGAGGACTGAACAGGATGATGCAGTTACATCCTTAGCACAGTGTTTGGTACACTGAAGTGCTCAATAACCACTGGCTGTCCTTCTCATTGCTATCGAATTCAGAAATAGACAGAATACCACCTGTCCAGAGACAAGTTCAATAGTTCAATTTGATGCTTAGCTAAAGGTTATTGCATTTTATGCTATTAGGAATGTCTCCTATGATGGGATTCTTCCTTTCTTCCTGCATTCCTTCCTCCTTTTTCTTTTCTTCCCCCCTCCCTTCCTTCCTCCTTTTCTTCCCTCCTTACTGCGGAGCTCCATTGTTGGTTCCTGACCTGCTTATTATTCTAATATGATACCTTTGTTCTAATTACCTCATTCTTTTGATTCTAGAGAACTGGACTATTCCTTTTAATTTCCCCTGATAGGGGATTTTATCCAGGCATCTGGTGCTTCAGAAAATTAATTGCCCTTTCTGATCTTGAAATAAAGTATCTAGTCTCATATACAGCCATCCCACGTGTGTGGTACTGTTGTTGTATAATTTACTGGAAATACTTTGGTCAGAACAGTCAAAACAGTTATACCAACAGATTTTTCTAGGCATGTGAGATTAATTTTTAGGCATCTTTTTGAGACAAGGCTGGTTTTAATAATACTTTCTTGAAGCATCTGGAGCCGAGAGAAACTCAATATTTTACTCAGCTTAGCAACTGGCAATCATTTTCATGTACCAAAAACGTAATTGTATGTTTTATAGAATTGGGGAAGCTTCCAGTTATGAACAAGTTTGTGAACTAATATGAGCTATGTCCTCCATCCTTGGAACCCAGTTGAAGTGATGTCACAGAAGCAAGAGGGAAGTGAATGCAACATCTATCTTAACACAAAACAGCAGGAACCTCTGGGAGACACATAAACTAGTGGTTGTGTCCCAGCTAGAAAGAAAAACAGCATCCTGTCAAAAGAGAGGACCAGGACAAGGTGCCACAAATGTGGGGCTCAGCTTGAGGAAGACATTCTAGTGATGCATTAGTCTCCTTCACATCATTCTATTCCTGACATGTTATAAAGGAGAGGCAGGATAGTAGCAGTGTCCACAGTGCCATGCGCAGGATTGGGTGATGTCTCTCCAGCACCAGAACCAGCTGTGCTAGAAACAGATAAAATGTCTGGAAGCAAGCTGTTCAATGCCTTTTCTCACCAACTCCCACATTCTGGGCCAGACAACTGCAAGTGACAATATCATCTCTTGGAAAAGAATGGTGACTGGAGTAGAGGAAACCACAAGTTTTCTGTAGAGCATAACATTACCTGAGATGGGGTGAAATGGTAAAAGCTAAAGCTTCAATTTCAAGGCCAAGGCTTTCTGTTCTGAGACAGGCCTCCAACCCTTGCTCCTAAACTCATGAAAATGAGAAAAAACTGGGGTTTTTACTTACTCCTCTTCCAGGCCTACAGACATGAAAGACCAACAACAATTGAAGAGCCTCTTCAAAAAGAAGAAGTTATAGTCCTGCAAAACAAGAAATTTAAGAAAGAATAATACATATTCTCAGATATGTAGGAGAAGATGTTAAAAACATAGGAAAATGATTTAAGAAAAAAATCAATGAAGATATTGGGTATGAAAGTGTAACTGCTAAAATAGAATCTAACATATGGGTTGCAGAGCAGACTACAACTGAGCCTTGAACAACACAGGTTTGAGCTGCAAGGGTCCATTACACATGGATTTTTTCCAGTACAAGTTACACTGAGTGTGCCTGCCTCTCCTGCCTCCCCTTCCATCTCCTCCACCTCTTCTATCTCTGCCATTCCTGAGACAAGACCAACCCTTTCATTTCCTCCTCCTCAGCCTACTCAGTGTGAAGACAATGAGGATGAAGACATTTATAATAATTCGCTTCCCTTAAGATTTTCTTTTTTTTTGAGACAGAATCTTACTCTGTCACCCAGGATTGCTCACTGCAACCTCTGCCTCCTGAGTTCAAGTGATTCTCCTTCTTCAGCCTCCTGAGTAGTTGGGATTACAGGAGCCTGCCACCATGCCCAGCTAATTTTTGTAGTTTTAGTAGACACGGGGTTTCACCATGTTGGCCAGGCTGGTCTTAAACTCCTGACATCAGGTGATCCACTCACCTCAGCCTCCCAAAGTGCTGGGATTACAGGTGTGAGCCACCATGTCCAGGCAACCTTATTATTTTCTGAATAACATTTTCTTTTCTACAGCTTACTTTATTGTAAGAATACAGTATATAATACAAACAACATACAAAATACATGTTAATCAAATGTTTGTATTATCAATAAGGCTTCCAGTCAGCTGTAGACTATTAGTTAAGTTTTTGGGGGAGTTAAAAGTTGAATGTGTATTTTTGACTGTACAAGGCATCAACCCCCACATTGTTCAAGGTTCAACTGTATACACAGATTACAAACAAATCATTGTGCTGGAATATTTGAGCAAAGATCTCTTCTAACGGGCATAGGAAATGTAAGAGATGAAAAAAATAAGATGGAAAAGATATGAGTACAAGTATTTCACCCTTCTTAAAGTAGTTTAAGAAGAAGAGGAAAAAGTAAAATGAAATTTTAAAAATAATGGAAGACAAAATAATTTAGAATTTCTTATGATGAAAGAAAAGATGAAAGACTTCAGAATAAAACAGAATATTGAAAAAAACCCATAAACTTAGTGAAAATTTGGAAAGTATTTGCATATACTTGCAAGACATGGTTATTACAAGATCTAAATGACAAATGAGTGTTAATAAGAGTAACCTACCGACAAATAAAGATAGAAATTGTAACTCTCAAAACAACAACCAAAAATTGATCTAGGAAATAGGGAAAGTAGTGAAAAAAAAAATCCTGATTGATATAAAACACAAAACAAAATAGTAGAACAAAAACTGAATAAAATGCCAGTTTCAGTAAAAGTATGATCTCATTGATCAAGACAGACTCTCAGCTTGCGTTTTCTTAATCCTTTTCAAGCCATAAGTGACTTATGAGACATATGTTTTAAATGACCATTTTCTCATTTAAAATATTTTTCTTCTTTCGATACATGCTAATAATTGCCAACTGCTAAAGAATACATAAAGTAAAAAAATAAAGATAAAAAAATGCCAGGTAAATATAAACAAAGCTATCTTTAAAATATATTGAAATTTTAGTATTAAAAACAGACATTTTATATTAAAACACATTAAATAAATTTCTAAAGGACAATTATACGCTGGTGGAAAAGCACTCTCAAACCAAGTGAGTATACATAATATACATACATATGCACATACCAATTTTAAATCAAAATATATAAAAATAATTTAAAAATTTACGAAGAGACATTTTTTAAATTGGCAATGTTTTTTTGAGATGGAGCCTCACTCTGTTGCCCAGGCTGGAGTGCAGTGGCATTATCTCGGCTCACTGCAAGCTCTGCCTCCCGGGTTCATGCCATTCTCCTGCCTCAGCTTCCTGAGTAGCTGGGACTACAAGCACCTGCCACCACACCCTACTAATTTTGTATATTTTTAGTAGAGATGGGGTTTCACCATGTTAGCCAGGATGGTCTCAATCTCCTTACCTCGTGATTCACCCGCCTCAATCTCCCAAAGTGCTTGGATTACAGGCATGAGCCACCATGCTCAGCCCAAAATTGGCATATTTTAAGTATTCTTTAAAAAATTCTAAATTAAAATATAAAAATACACATATACACATACCAATTATTCTTTAAAAAATTCTACATTGAAATATAAAAATTACACATATACACATACCAATTTTAAATTAAAGTATATAAAAATAGTTAGAAAATTTATGAAGGGAAATTTTTTAAATTGGCATATTTTAAGTATTCTCTAAAAAATCCTAAATTGAACTATAAAAATAGGCAAAGCCATGAAAGATCTGAGCAATACAATAAATAAGCTTGAATTAGTATTCAAATATATAGCTTTACATTGAACAAAGGTATGATATCCTTTCTTTTAAGCCCTAAAAAGCAAATTGATACTGGGTCATAAAGGAAGACTCTATAAATTCCAAAGAATCAACATCATATAAACTATGATGAAAACCATAATGCTACAAAATTAGAAACTGATAACAAACAGATAGCTAAAATAGTCCCATATGTTTGCAAACTAAAAAAAAAAAAAAAAAAGACTACGAAATTACTCGTGGGTTAAAAAGGCATTTGCAATGTAATTATAAGAAACACAGGCAGGGATGAATGACTGTGAGACCACCATGTATTAAAATTTATGTGAAAAACCTAAAGCAATATTTGGAGAAAAATTTAGAGCTTTGAATATATGTGTATATGCCTATGGGTAAGTGTGTGTGTGTGTGCGCAGACATATTAGAAAACAAAAAATATTGAAAACAAATGACCTAAGATTCAACTCAAAAGTTAGACAATAAGCAACAGAATAAACAAATAGAAAAAAGGAAACAACAAAGAAAAAGACAAAGGGAATGAAATGGAATAAACAAAGATGAGAACTGGATCACCCCAGCAGGCTCCCTGAGATACCAAGAAACTGTGAGTCTGCTTGCTTGCTTAATGGGGAGGTTTGTGGTCTGGGGCAGGTTCTCAGCCCTAGTCACCAGCTGCCTGGAAATAGACTAGATGCTAATGTGAGGGCATGATGGGAGTGAGACCATCCTTTAGGACTGCAGGCTGCATGGGAGCAGGGTAAGGCCTGTGACTGCCGGTTTTCCCCTACTTCTCTGGTGACCAGTATGACTCAACAGAAATAGCTATAAACCCCCAGGGAATATAACTCCGCTGCACTGGGAACCACACCAGCATCCGTTACAGCAGCTGTAGCAAGCCCCGCCCAAGAAGAGACAAAAGAATCTGAACAACAGCCCTTGAATCTTAGATCGTCCCTCTAAAATAGTCTACCCAAATGAGAAGGGACCAGAAAAACGATTCTGGTAATATGACAAAACAAGGTTATTTAACACCCCCAAAAGATTATACCAGCTCACCAGCAATGGACCTAAACCAAGAAAAAATCTCTGAATTGCCAGAAAAACAATTCAGAAGGTGAATTATTAAGCTAATCAAGAAGCCACCAAAGAAAGGTAAAGTCCAACTTAAAGAAATAAAAAGCATGAGAGGATATGAAAAGAAAATTCTTCAGTGAAATGGCATAGATAAAAAATAATCACAGCTTCTGGAAATCAAGGACAGACTTAGAGAAATGCAAAATACACTGGAAATTCTCAGCAATAGAATCAAACAAGCAGAAGAAAGAACTTCAGAGCTTGAAGATAAGGCTTTTGAATTAATCCAATCTGTCAAAGACAACGAAAAAAAAATTTAAAAAATAAACAAAGGCTCCAAGACATTTTGAACTATATTAATCTTAAAAACCTAAGAATAATTGGTATTCCTGAGGAAGAAGAGAAAACTAAAAGTTTGGAAGACATATTTGAGGGAATAATCAAGGAAAACTTCCCTGGCCTTGTTAGAGATCTATACATTCAAATACAAGACGCTTAAAGAACATCTGGGAAATTCATCCCAAAAAGATCACCATCTAGGCACATAGTCATCAGGTTATTTAAAGTGAAGACAAAGGAAAGAATCTTAAGAGCTGTGAGGTAAAAGCATCAGGTAATCCATAAAGGAAAATCTATCAGATTAACAGCAGATGTCTCAGCAGAAACCCTACAAGCTAGAATGGATTGGGGTCCTACAAGCTAGAAAGGATTCTGCAAGCTAACTTGGGGTCCTATAAGCTAGAAGGGATTCAGCCTTCCTAAACAAAACAACCATTATCAGCCAAGAATTTTGTATCCAGCAAAACTAAACTTCTTAAGTGAAGGAAAGTCTTTTCCAGATAAACAAATGTTAAGAAAATTTGTCACTCCCAAGCCAGCACTACAAGGGACTGCTAAAGGGTGCGTTAAATCTTGGAACAAACTATCAAATTGCACCAAATATATAACCTTCTTAAAGCATAAATCTCACAGTATCTATGTAACAATAACACAATAAAAAAATAAAAGCCCACAAGGTATTCAGGCAACAAATAGCACAATGAATAGAATGGTACCTTACATCTCAATAGTAACATTGAATGTAAATGGCCTAAATGCTCCACTTGAAAGTTACAGAATAGCAGAATGGATAAGAATTCACCAACCAAGTTTCTGCTGTCTTTAAAAGACTCACCTAACACACAAGGACTCACATAAACTTAAGGGAAATGGGTGGAAAAAGATATTCCGTGCAAATGGACATCAAAAGTGAGTAGGAGCAGCTGTTCTTATATCAGACAAAACAAACTTTAAAGCAACAGTAGTTAAAAAAGACAAAGGGGGACATTATATAATGATAAAGGGACTAGTCCAACAGGAAAATATAACAATTGTAAATATATACGTGCCTAACACTGGAGCTCCCAAATTTATAAAACAATTACAACTAGACATAAGAAATGAGATAGACAGCAATACGATAATAGTGGGGAACTTCAAAACTCCATTGGTAGCCCTAGACAGGTCATCAAGACAGAAAGTCAACAAAGAAACAATGGAGTTACACTATACCTTACAACAAATGGACTTAACAGATATTTATGGAACATTCTACCAAACAACTGCAGAATATACATTTGATTCATTAGCACATGGGACATTCTCCAAGACAGACCATATGATATGCCACAAAACAAGTCCCAGTAAATATAAGAAAATCAAAATTATATCAAGTACTCTCTCAGACCACAGAGGAATAAAACTGAAAATCAATTCCAAAAGGAACCCTCAAAACCATGCAAATACATGGAAATTAAGTAACTTGCTCTTGAATGATCATTGATTCAACAATGAAATCAAGATGGAAATTGAAAACATTCTTTGAACTGAACAACAATTGTTACACAACCTGTCAAAACCTCTGGGATACAGCAAAAGTGGTGCTAAGAGGAAAGTTCATAGTATTAAATGCCTACATCAAAAACTCTGAGACAGCACAAATAGGCAATATAAGGTCACACCTCACAGAACTGGAGAAACAAGGACAATCCAAAATCAAACCCAGGAGAAGAAAAGAAATAATAAAGATCAGAAATAAATGCAATTGAGAAAATAAATACAAAAGATAAATGAAACAAAAAGCTGGTTCTTTGAAAACATGAATAAAATCGATAGACCATTAGTGAGATCAATGAAGAAAAAAGAGAGAAGTTTCAAATAAGCTCAATTAGAAATAAAATGGGAGTACAACTGATACCACAGAAAAATAAAAGATTTTATTCAAAGCTATTATGAACCTTTACATTCATAAACTAGAAAACCTAGAGGAGATGAATAAATTACTGGAAATATACAATACTCCTAGATTAAACCAGGAAGATATAGAACTTCTGAACAGGCCAATAACAAGCAGTGAGATTGAAGTGGTAATAAAAAATTGCCAACAAAAACAAGTCCAGATCCAGACAGATTCACAGCTGAACTCTACCAGACATTCAAACAAGAATTGGAACCAATCCTATTGACGCTATTTCAAATGATAGAGAAAGAGGGAATCCTCCCTAAATCATTCTATGAAGCCAGTATCACCCTAATACCAAAAACAGGAAAGGATATAACCAAAAAACGAAACTACAGACCAATATCCCTGATGAACACAGATGCAAAAATCCTCAAAAAAATACTCGTTAACTGAATCCAGCAGCATATCCAAAAGATAATCCATCACGATCAAGTGGGTTTCATATCAGGTTGCAGGGATGGTTTAACATACGTAAGTCAATAATTGTGATACACCACATCAATAGAATTAAAAACAAAAATCAAATGATTATCTCAATAGATGCAGAAAAAGCATTTGACAAAATCCAGCATTCCTTTATGATTAAAACTCTCATCAAAACCAGCAGGGAAAGGACATATCTTAAAGTAATAAAAGCTATCTACAGCAGACCCACAGCCAACATTATACTGAAGTGGGAAAAGTTGAAAGCATTCCCCTGAGAACTGGAATGACAAGGATGCCCACTTTCACCACTTCTGTTTAACATAGTATTAGAAGTCCTAGCCAGAGAAATCAGGCAAGAGAAAGGGCATCCAAATTGGTAAAGAGGAAGTCAAACTGTCGCTGTTTGCTGATGATATAATTGTATACTTAGAAAACCCTAAAGACTCATCCAAAAAGCTCCTACAACTGGTAAATGAATTCAGCAAAGTTTCAGGATATAAAATTATTCAGCAAAGTTTCAGGATACAAAATCAGTGTAGATAAATGAGTGGCTCTGCTATCTACCAAGAGTAATCAAGCTGAAAATCAAATCAAGAATTCAGCCCCTTTCACAATAGCTGCACTAATAATGATAATGATCATAATAATAATAAAATACTTAGGAATATATGTAACCAAAGACATAAAAGACCTTTATAAGGAAAACTACAAAACACTGCTGAAAGAAACCATAGATGACACAAACAAATGGAAACACATCCTATACTCATGGATGGGTAGAATCAAAATTGTGAAAATGGCCATACTGCCAAAAGCAATCTACAAATTCAATGCAATTCACATCAAAATACCACCATCATTCTTCATAGAACTAGAAAAGAGAATCCTAAAATTCATGTGAAACCAAAAGGGAGCTCACAGAGCCAAAGCAAGACTAAGCAAAAAGAACAAATCGGAGGCATCACATTACCTGACTTCACACCGTACTATAAGGTCATAGTCACCAAATCATCATGGAACTGGTGTAAAAATAGGTACATAGACCAACGTAAAAGAATAAAGAACCCAGATATTAACCGAAATACTTACAACCAACTGATTTTCAACAAAGCAAACAAAAACATAAAGTGGGGAAAGTATCCCCTATTCAACAAATTCTGGTGGGGTAATTGGCAAGTCAAATGTAGAAGAATGAAACTGGATCCTCATCTCTCACTCTGTACAAAAGTCAACTCAAGATGCATCAAAGACTTAAATCTAAGGCCTGAAACCTAAAGATCCAAGGACATCAGAAAAACCCTTCTAGATATTAGCTTAGGCAAAGACTTCATGATCAAGAACCCAAAAGCAAATGCAACAAAAAGAAAGATAAATATATATGACTTAATTAAACTAAAAAGCTTCTGCCCATCAGAAATAATCAGCAGAGTTAACAGAAAACCCACAGAGTGGGAGAAAATCTTCACAATCTGTACATTCAACCAAGGACAAATATGCAGAATATACAAAGAACTCAAACAAATCAGCAAGGAAAAAACAAACAATACCATCAAAAAGTGGGCTAAGGACCTAAATAGAAAATTCTCAAAAGAAGATAGACAGATGGCAAACAAACATATGGAAAAATGCCCAACATCACTAATTATCAGGGAAATGTAAATCAAAAACACAATGACATACCACGTCACTTCTGCAAGAATGGCCATAGTCAAAAAATAATAGATTGTTGGTGGGGATTTGGTGAGAAGTGAACAATTTTACACTGTTGGTTGGAATGGAAACTAATACAACCACTATGGAAAACAGTATGGAGATCCCTTAAAGAACTAAAAGTGATCTGCCATTTGATCCAGCAATCCCACTACTAGGTATCTACTCAGAGGAAAATAAGTCATTACACAGAAAAGAGACTTGCACAAGCATGTTTATAGCAGCACAATTTGCAATTACAAAAATATGGAACCAGCCCAAATGCCCATCAATCAACAAGTAGATAAAGAAAAATGTGGCATATATATACACATATATATACACACACATCCCCATAGAATACATAGAATACATACATATATATACACATACACACATACTATAGAATATTGGCATATATATATATATATATATATATATATATATACCATAGAATACTACTCAGTCATAAAAAGAAATGAAATAATGACATTCACAGCAATCTGGATGGAAATGGAGACTATTATTCTAAGTGAAGTAACCCAGGAATGAAAAACCAAACATCATATGTTCTCACTTATATGTAGGAGCTAAGCTATGAGGATGCAAAGGTATAAGCGTTATACATTGGACTTTGGGGACTTAGGCTAATGGGTGAAAGGTGGCGAGGGATAAAAAACTACACATTAAGTATAGTGCACTGCTTAGGTGTTGGGTGCGCCAAAATCTCAGAAATCATCAATAAAGAACTTATTCATGTAACCAAACACCGCCTGTTCCCCAAAAACCTATTGAAATAAAAAATTAAAAATGGAAAGCAAACATTAAAATAATGCTATGTATGGCTATACACAAATAAATTGGGTAAATAGGATGAAATTATTGAATTTTAGTACCATAAATTGACAAAACTATCAAAATAGGACATTTTGTAAACAATAATCATTATGGAATAAAAAAGTAATTAATATTTCCCCTAAAAAAGCCACAGAGATAATTTAACACATGACCTGTACCAAACTTCAAAGAAGCACATTATCCCTACTTTAAACATGGTTCATTCCAGAAAATGATTTGGAAAACCAGAAAACCTGTGCAAGTTTTTATGTATCTTTAATTCATTACCAGATAAGACTAGCACAAAACAAGAAATTATGTAGCTCCAAATTAAAATATTATTGCTATATATTATAAATTCTATTTGAAATTACATGAACCTTTAAATAAAATGTTATCTAAATTATTTCAACTGTGTGTTAAAAACATAATACATCAGGATCAAGTAGGACTTACCCTAGGGTTATAAAATAATTTAACGCAAGAAAATATATCAAGGTAAATTATCACAGATCTAAAAGAAAGATCATTGATCTTTTCAATAGTTGCAGAAAATACCTTTGAAGTAAAATCTCTTGTGAAACTAGAAAAGACAAGCTTGTCTTTAGATTGTAAAGGCTATGTGTTAAAACACCATATAATACTCAAATAAACATTAGAGGTGTTCCTTTTTAGTTCCGGGAATAGTAATATGCCTCCCATCACTGCTGTTTTCAGTGAAGTACAGGAAATTCTAGATAATATAATAAGACAAGAGAAAGAATTAAGGAGTACATGCATTAACTAAAATAGTCATTATTTGCAAATAATCATTCCATGAGAACCAGAAGAAAAACCATAGACTTAATAAGAGTTTAGAAATTTGCAAAGTTTGTGATCAAAATAAACTCTAGTTCCTCCTTCTGTGTCTCAATTATTCCTCCTTTTTTCCTCAGACTTTCTAGTGTTGGAACACTCCAGGGTTTACTTCTTGTTCCTGTCCTCTATGAACACTGGAAATTTCAAACTTTCTTGTGGCTTGAAATACTGCCTGTGTATATCCAAGTTTGTATCTCTATCCCATACCTGTCTCCCATCTCCTCCAACTCTGGAGACTACATTTCCACTTGAAATCTACTTGACATCCCAAACTTAAGACATGCAAAACTTAACTCATTTTCTTCCCTAAAGCTGCTTCACCAGCATCATCCTCATCTCAGTAAAAAGCAGTCACATTCTTGAAATTTCTCAAATAAAAATCCTTGAAGTTATCATTGTCTTCCCTTTCTACATCCTACATCCAATCCATCATACATCCGGTTGTTTCCTTCATTGGAAATTATTCAGAATATGATACCTTGAACCATTTCTATCACTACTGCCCTTTCTCAGGCAATAACACCCGTCCTTGGAATTAATGAAATAGCCTCCAAATATCTTCTACTCTTATCTCTTCATAATCTATTGTCAGCACTATACCAGAGTTCTCCTTATAAACTACAGGTCAGATCATGCCACTCCTGGGCTCAGAGGTCCTCAGTGTCTTCCCTTTCACTCATAGTAGAAGCTACAATCCTTACAAGGGTCTACAGACCCTACATGATCTGCTCCCCGAAACCCTAAGCGCTTCAACATTTTTTCCAGTTGCTCTTTTCTCTTACTCAACTCCTTTCCAGCCCCACTGGTCTTCGTGCTGTTCTTTGGGTTTTGTGTTGCATTGATTTACTTTTGTTGTTTTGTTTGCTTTTTCTGGTTTTTCTTGCTGAAGCTGTTGCTTCTGTCTAGAAAGCTCTTTTTCTTCCAGACACCTGTTTGTCTAACTGTCTTTCCTCTTTCAAGTCTTTGTTCAAATCTCACTGCTTCAGTGAGGTTTATCTTGACCACCCTATTTAATCCTGCAACCTCTCCCCTCACAATACTCCTGATTTTTCTGACCACATTCTAGTTCGTCTCTTGTCCATAGAAATTATCACTATATACAAAACAAAATTCCTGTGAAAACCCCAGTAGAATTTTTAGACGTTTAGGAAACTAATTCTAAATATATATTTAAAATATAGTTATATAAAATATACTTGTATATATAGTATTTATACACATATAAACTAGTATATATAGTATTTACATATAAATATTTATATAATTATGTGTATATAAGTATATAAAATATCCATTATGTATATAGCACTGAATAAAATTACTTTAAAACCTAAGAAACTTTAGAATATAAAAACAAAGCCAATTACATGAATAAATACCACTTGTAATCCTAGCACTTTGAGAGGCCGAGGCGGGTGGATCACAAGGTCAGGAAATCGCTATCATCCTGGCTAACATGGCGAAATCCCGTCTGTAACAAAAATACAAAAAAAAAAGGAAAAAAATTAACCGGGCTTCGGGGCGGTCGCCTGTAGTCCTAGCTACTGGGGAGGCTGAGGCAGGAGAATGGTGTGAACCCAGGAAGCAGAGCTTGCAGTGAGTCGAGATTGTGCCACTGCACTCCAGCCTGGGGGACAGAGCGAGACTCCGTCTGAAAGAAAGAAAGAAAGAAAAGGACAGAAGGAAGGAAGAAAGGAAGGAAGGAAGGAAGGAAGGAAGGAAGGAAGGAAGGAAGGAAGGAAGGAAGGAAAGAAGGAAGGAAGGAAGGTGGGCCTAAGTTTATGTTTAACTATAAACAGTGATGTTACAATTTTCCATTCAACAGTATGGTGAAAACCCAATATTCAGTCACACGCATGGCAAAGCTAGAAAAATGCAGTGTAAGTAAGATCGGAAAACTGCTGCAGTCATTCTGGAAGTAATTTGCCAATGTTAGCTAATTAATGTGTTTATATCCTTTATCAGCTCTCCTTCCCTGGATTTACCCAACAAAATGTCTCATCCAGGTCTATGAAGAGACTTGATAAAAGAAGTTCACTAGGGTGTTATTTAAGATACTGAGAGATGAAGTCAGCCTAAACTTGCAATAACTAGTGGGAATATGGTAGACTGATTGCTCTTCACCAATACTGAATTTCTTTCCCTAGGACAGGAGCAAGAATTCACAGGCAGTCTGGAGAACCCACCTAAGAACTAGAGAGAAACAAATGGAGCCGCTGTGGTTAATTCCAGAGCTGGGTCATATCACCAGATCAGCTTTGTTCCGAAGCTGCCATTGGCCCACCACACTGGGCATTCGACCCAACACCACTGGATTCTTGTGTTTTGCTGCTGCCACTAGGCTTGTGAGAACTCTGCTGGTGCCCTCTATACTTTCTCCAAATCCCTAGGTCATTTTTCATGCCTCCAAAAGTGAATGATAGTAGCTCCACATGCTCTTTAACTGCCAGGAGAGAGGGATAAGGGAAGAGGTGTCTTCCTATTTTGCTTTCTGCACAGTGAAAGATGGAAACTGCTTTCACCAAATCTCACAATCTGTGGGGAAAGGGGGAGTTTCTTACAGGAGGAAAAGGGGCAGGTGCAGGACAGACTGCACATGACAAATGTCTAGTTACTCTGCCTTTATGACAGTTCATTATCCCATATCTGATTTATCCCATAGTTGTGATTCACAAAAATGGTTCCTGCCTGTAATACAATTATGGCTTGCACTAAAACACAAACCACATTTATGTCCTCTCACAGAAAGACAACTCCAAAATTGTGAGTTACTGCATCTGACTCAGATTCCATACAACTGAGTAATGTCAATTCCTCCTCAAATTCTGCTGCTTTCTCGTTTGGGTAATTTGCATTTTAGACTAAATTGTATCATTTTTGTAATACTGAGGGAATTTAGAAGAAGTAAAAAGAAAAATCATTAAAATATGTAAATAAATATATATCCTAGCATGAAAAATAAGGCCAGGATCTTATTTGTACAATTGACCATGAATTCATTTATGTAAGCAAGACCAGAGTCATTTGTACAGTTGACCACGAACCCATTTATAACACCTCCTCACTCCCAATTCAAAATTCCTTTTGCTTATACCCCAAACCTTAACTTTTTGGAGGACCCTGAACTTATAGGGTCACCTAAATATTCTCTCATAATGGAGCTAAGCTCTTGTTTGTCCTGTCTTTATAGAATTGAATTAGATTTCCATTAACTTTTATGAATGAATTTGGTAACATGATGAGGAGTGTCCTTCCTTCCCCATATAATACAGAAAGGCCCATAAATACTGGGATTCTTTTTTAAGTGGTAAGAATAAACACACACACACACACACACACACAAATCCTATTAGCTTAGAGGATGTTTGCTTATATGCTAAATCTGACTGGATTTAGCAGTGCATTTTATACTGTTGTATTTTAATATTTTTATCTTCCACTTGATGGTATGTATGGCTCTTACCAAGGCATCTGGAATATCTATTACTTCCTGCTCTTTAGGGCGTATCTATAGAATGCTATAAATGCAATGGAAGTCATGTTAAACCTTGAGATAATGAGATTATCAAGGTTCCTAAAGACTAAACAAAACTCAGAGCTAGAGGATTGGCACAGCCCTGAGATTAGATGGTGAAATTCTATGTCTGCCCTTGCATATGCAAAGGTAACTATTTCTGGTGCTCTTTGCTTGGTGGAATAGAAGAAACAATCTATGAGTTTCTAAGAGCTATTATTTTGCTCCTGTATTAAATTAATGCCTGTTATAATAACTGCAATTGAACGCAGCATGTTTTTAATTATCTTCCTGCAAAATATGGTATTGATTTACAATTACTATTTTGGTTGAGAAAGCAGTCTTTATTCCAGAGATCAAATTATGTGTGTTTATGTGTATGTGTGTGTGTGTGTATCGATAGATAGATAGATAGATAGATAGATAGGTAATAGATAGATAGATGATAGGTAGGTAGGTAGATAGATAAATATAAATAACTAGATAGTTGTAGATATTAAGATACATACTACATATATATCTAAATATTCATCTATATCTATATTTAGATATTTGTAGATAAGAACCTCTATTCTAAAATTTTACTCAGGTTCAGTAGTACTACTTGGACCAAAATCCATTGGTCATTTGATCTTTGGAAACTCTCCCTCTGACCAGTGGACTGAAAAGTCTTTCTAGGTCCCCATATATTGTCTAAGTTCAAAGTCAATGTCCACTGAAACATTTCGGTAGATCTAATTTTCCAGGGCACAGATTGATGAGTAGAGAGATTAGTATTCCTTTGGAAAAGTCTAGGAGGAACATTATTTATATGTAGTTATGATTTTTGTTACTGGGTCACTTCTACAAGGCAGGGCTTTCAGCCTGTTTGACATCATGGCATGCATAGAAAATAATATATCTACAGCATACTAGAGTAAATGGAGAAATCAGCAAAACTGCATGTACTTGGCCTGGAAACTCTAGCTGCTCACATGCCATCCATTTATTTCAGGCTGAGGAAAACAGTTATCTCAGCAAGCTATAACCCCTGCAAGTCACACCATTGTGTTGTGACCACCAATTAGGAGATTCTGCTCTGATGTACCTGATCTACTCTTTATTCAGCTGTGGGTCTGTGAACCAGCTTAGATATGCAAATCAAATGTGCAAGTCATTCATGGTGACTTATGCTGGGCTTCTCACTAGAGGGAGGGTTTTTTTTAGGATAAAAAATGTTTTATTCACTTAATAGACTGCTCAATCTTTTCAAACACAGGGATCCCATGTAAATTAGCCACAATAAAAAATGTCATCAGGCCAGACCCTTCTGATTAACACCCTGCCTTGCTGTTTATTAGGGCAGCCACACCTGCTTTGCTCTTGATTTAGTTTCCACTACATTGCTAAGATACCCTAAGATCACCCTGTGTCAGTCTGCTAGGACTGCTATAACAAAATACTATGTGCTAGGTGGTTTAAATAATAAACATTCTCACCGTTCTGAAGGCTGGGAAGTTCAAGATCAAAATACAGACTAATTGGGTTTCTGGCGAGGGCTCTCTTCCTGGCTTGCAGATTGCCGCCTTCTTGTTGTGTCTACACATGGTAGAGATAGAAAGAGAGAGAAAGCTCTCTGGTCTCTTCTTATAAAAACACTGATCTCACCATGAAGACCCTACCATCAGGACCTCTTTTAAGCCTAATTACCTCATAAAGATCCCTTTCCAAAAACCATCACATTGGGGGTTAGAGCTTCAACAGATGAATTTTGGGAGGATGTAATTCAATATATAGCACTTCCCATGAGAATTTTCTTTAGGAAACTCATTCCCACTGTGAGGTCTCCAATCAGTCTCAGTGCTTTTGAAGAACTTTCCAAGATACTGACCCTCCCCTTACCAGAATATTTCTCAAGGCCTTGATTAAGGGAAAACCTGTGCCCTCTTGAGGGAATATATTTAGGTAATAGGCAGGGAGTTCATATACACTAAATTCACTTTCAAGTTCATATCTCCCAGAGTATTTGGATTGTTTCCTTACTTTAACAAGGTAATTCTGGTTTCTCAACTTTGTTTACAGTGGCCTGACATTGATTCCAGACTTCTGTCAGCTGTTTGAGTAAACAATTGAAACAAGACCCAGTTGTTCAAACCAGCACTCAAAATCCAGAATCTCTGATAAGTTCACACACATTGGTAAATTGAGCCTGATTCTCTTTCCTTGGATAAATATCCTAAGAATCCATACCTACATAAAGAATACAAATTTTTGTTGATATAAATGAACAAAGACCTGTAAAGTAATTTTGAATATTAAGTACATAAAACTTAACTTGCTGGGGCAGGTTGAGCTCTGGCTTTAGTCATAACTCTGGAAATGATGAGGTACATATGGAGAACTGGTTTAATATTACAAGGTAATTGAAATAGGTATGGCATATGCCAGGGAGGGAGAAACAGATTTCTCAAAAGAGAAATAGGTACTCCAGTTGGCAATGCAAATTCAGTTGAGACTGAGGGGTTGGGAAATTCTGATTACTACAAATCTTACCTTAAGTCCCCCAAACTGTCATTTGTATCCTACTATTTCCCTCCTGCCACCCCCACCCCAAACGCCCTGACGTTCACTGTAAGAGATCTAGCATGACTGTGAATCCAGCTGACACCTTCATTTGATAGCCAACAAAATCAAAGTACGTGTTTTGATTTTGGCGATATCAATCTCTTTTTTTTTTTTTTTTTTTTTTTTGAGACGGAGTCTCACTCTGTGGCCCAGGCTGGAGTGCAGTGGCCGGATCTCAGCTCACTGCAAGCTCCACCTCCTGGGTTCACACCATTCTCCTGCCTCAGCCTGCTGAGTAGCTGGGACTACAGGCGCCCGCCACCTCGCCGGGCTAATTTTTTGTATTTTTTAGTAGAGACGGGGTTTCACCGTGTTAGCCAGGATGGTCTCGATCTCCTGACCTCGTGATTCGCCCATCTCGGCCTCCCAAAGTGCTAGAATTACAGGCTTGAGCCACTGCGCCCAGCCGATATCAATCTTTTGGTAGAATTTGGAAGGTCTATTAGCTTGGTCTTAGAAGTTCCCTGGGATTGGATCTTTTCCTTGAGAATTTAGGGATTTGAGCCAGCCATTTCTATTATTATTGTTATTATTATCATTTGAGACAGGGTCTTACTCTGTCACCCAGGCTGGAGTACAGTGGCATGATTATGACTCACTGCAGCCTCAACTCCCTGAGCTCAAGTGATCCTCCCACCTCAGCCCTAAGTATCTGAAACTACAGAATTGTGCCACCATGCCTGCCTAATTTTTAAAATTTTTATAGAAATGGGGTCTCACTATGTTTTCCAGGCTGATCTTGAACTCCTAGGCTCAAGTGACCCTCTCATCTTGGCCTCCCAAAGTGCTGGGATGACAGGTGTGAACCTCCATGCTCAGCCTCCATTCTTTTTCTTTCTGTTATCCTGTACCGTTGGTAACAGTCACTTTACCTTAAGTGTTGGAATTCTTCATGTCCTTCATATTCTTCTATGATAGTAACATTAGCTTCCCTCAAAACCTTGCTTGAAGCTAGTACCTCACTCCAGGTGATAATGTAAGTGGTGGTTTCACCAAGGTGTGTTATGTGCAGCAACATTTTCTCCCATAACTAACAATATTTTTGTGCTTCTTTAGCCTCACCTAAGCTCCCTCAACCCCCCAAAATCTCAATCCCCCACCCGCCACCTTCACTGTCACGCTAAGGGACATTGCCTATAACCCCACTCCCTGTACTTGTTTCTATATTAGGAAACTCTATAACATATATATTAGGAAACTCTATAACAGAGTTCTTGTAACAAGCTAAATAATATAACTCTGGCTAATTTAAGCAAAAGTTCATTACTGGCATAATATCAGATCACTATGAAAAGCTGGAAAATCAACCTTAAATAATTGGCATGAACCAAGAAAGGACACAAAGCCAAGATAACACCTCAGGAATAGTTTGATTGCAATGATAACCTTGTACACTCAAGGGCAGATCTCGGATTTTTGTTGTTGTTCAGTTCATGTCTTTAACCCTTTGTTTTAGTCACCAAGGAAAAGGGGAAAAGTTACTCTCCTTGCTTTGGCTGTATGGAGGATTTATGGAGCGTGACTCCAAGCAAGATTCACACAAGTCTCTAAATATATAAGAGGGAATTGAATGACAAAGACTATACCTGTATTTCTTCATTTAGTATTGTACTGTACCAAAGTGTCACCGGAGTAAAGCTTATTTTCATATAAGTACTCTCAGCTTCTCTATCCCCTTTCTGGGATATAAATTTTTTATCTTCTAGTGTCTCAGAGAATTGCTGTAACTGGTTAATAGCTGAAGGGAAGAATTTAAAGACGCCAAGAAGGTAAATTAATTTGCTAAAGAAATAACTAAAGAACAATAAGAGATTAATAAGCTTTTTGTTTGTTTGTTTGTTTGTTTTTTGTTTTTCCTTTGGGAAAGGTCAGAGAGCAAGAGAGAAAGAGATTTGATAGTTTGGAAGAGAGAGAAAAAAAAAAGCCAACGACCATGATAAAGAATCTTTAGGCTGCCCAGGATAGATTTCTCCCTTTTCAAAAGACTGTATAAGTCAGTTATTTTTTATGTTTTCTGCTTGTTGTTCATGCTGAGAGTTATAGTAATGTGAAATTTTGATGAGATAACAATATACAGAGTTTTATTAAAATTTAAATACTCTTGGCTGTAGGCGGTGGTTCATGTCCAGCACTTTGGGAGGCCAAAGAAGGTGGATCACTTGAGGCCAGGAGTTCGAGACCAGCCTGGTCAACATGGTGAAACCCCATCTCTACAAAAAAAAAAAAAAAAAATTAACCAGGCTTGGTGGCATGTGCCGGGCCTATAATCCCAGCTACTCGGGAGGCTGAGGCACAAGAATTACCTGAATCCAGGAGGCAGAGGTTGAAGTGAGCCGAGATCGTGCCACTGCACTCCAGCCTGGGCTCCAGAGCAATACTTCAACTCAAAAATGAAAAGTAAAAATAAATGAATAAATAAATAAATACTGCTAGTTCTATTTAATTCTTTTGGAGTTGATTTCTATATCTGAAATTTTATTTTATTTTTTACAGATGTCATATCTTGTTGTACTCTGTTGACATTTCCATAGCCTATTCTGATTGATGTCATTTTTTTTCCAGAAGAATGCTATTCCTCTGGACTTTCAGGTTGCTGTTCAATTTCTATGGCAATATAATACTTTTTATTGACCTGTTGTTTTGTTTCACTCTTTTCAGTCTCAAAAGGAAGTAAATGTATCCACACTACGAACAAAGGCAAAACTTATACTACAATTGCTGTCTGGATTGGTGACAGTATGAACTAACAGAAGACTTGAAAAAGCAGTCCTGCACTTTAATGCTACTATCAGCCCCACCCAGAGAGTTTTCCTTATACAGACTATTATGTGCATGCAGTAAACTACAGTCAATTATCATTTTCCTAGCCCTAATTTTGACAGTCGCATTTGCCAAATAATTTTTAAAAGAGGATATTTTAAAATAGGAATGGGAAGGGGGCATTATCTGATGCAGAGCAAATATTGAAATTTTCTAATTACCTCAGTGTGCAGGCAGTAGAGGACCAATAAAAATTACCGTAAACTTTTTTAAAGCCAGAAAGTTCACTGTATTTCAAGTTATAAAGCACTACAGCCCTCCAATCATACAGATCAATCCACCACTATTGAATTTACAGTTAATTGGAAAACCTTCAAAATTCTTACACTAGTTTGATTGTGATTTTTAGTTTTTGATACTATAAATTCTCTGTCTTCACAAGTAATTTAATCTATCTTCTTCATAAGTAATTTTCTTCAGAAGAGACTGCATTGGGTGCTCTGAGACAAATATAATATTAAATGACCTCACTAATGATCTATTTACATGTTTCTCTTCCCCCAAATAGAAAGTGAAACCATTGAGGATCAGGATTCTGTTGTATTTTTTGTTGCAGTTTCAGCTGTAATAATACATGGCATATAGAGCATGTTTAATAAATATTTTTAGTGTACACCAAATGTGTTCACCAGCAAATTTCTGAACAGAACTTTTCATTCTCTATTTTTCCACATCCCTGTGAATCTTCCCACTACTTCCTGATGTTGGTCATTGCCTCTCCAATGGCACAGCTCTGAAAGGAAACCAAGTGCCTTGCTCATTGCCAAATCCATGATCCACTTTGCAGCTCTCATGCACTTGAGGTTGTTGTAATGGACTAAATTTGATGACCAGTCTCCACATTCAAAGAACCTTTCCTTTCCTTTTATCTCCCCTTTTCCCTCCAATGGTATCTCCTCTTAATGACTTAATCTTAGGGTTTCCTAGGATTTCATGCTCAGTCCACTTCTTCTTCTGTACTCCCTTCCTTCTGCTCTGTACTCTTTCCCCAGATATTTTCTTCCCATGTCTTCAGCTCTTCTCAAGCAGAGATTGTAATAGATGATAATAATCTTTCAAATCTGTATCTACAGGGTTTGTGCCTGTCCTTGACTCTAGACATGTATTTCTCATTTTTTAAAACCTGTGTGCTTCCTTGGAACTACACACTCAGTATGTCCAAAACCAAATGCATCCTCTTTTTCTCCTCACCAGTTTTCCAGAACTCCTTTCCTACAGAGGTCCCCAAACCAATTAATGACATTTCTGCATTCCCATAGGTTTCTGAACTAGAAATTGAGATTATCTTTATTCCTTCCTCTTTCTCCTTCTACTAGCATCCCCACATTTAATTTATTGCTGAACTTAGTCAAGTGTACAAAGTTTTTCCCAGATGAGCTTCTTGTATTTCCTCTCCACTCTTGCTGCTATCATTAAAACCCATCCATGTGTTTTGTCTATCTGTATAATCCAACACTCTTTCAATCACATCCACTTTACATGCCATCAAAACATGATTTTGATCATAATGTTTCCTCTCCTATAGCATGCAGTCTAAAACTTCTAGCATGACATCAAAAGCTGTTTATAATATCTTGCAAGGTATCTTATATGGTTTGCCTTTGTGTCCCTACCCAAATCTTATTTTGAATTGTAATCCCATAATCTCCACCTTTGGTGTGAGGGACGCAGTGGGAGGTAATTGAATCATGGGTGTGGTTTCCCCCATGCTGTTCTCGTGATAGTAAGTTTTCATGAGAGCTGATGGTTTTGTAAGCATCTGGCATTTCCCCTGCTGGCACTCAATCTCTCTCCTGGTGCTCTATGAAGAGGTGACTTCTGCCATGATTGTAACTTTCCTGAACCCTCCCCAGCCATGGGGAAGTGTGAGTCAATTAAACCTTTTATAAATTACCCAGTCTTGGGTAATTCTTAATAGCAGCATGGGAATGGACTAATACAATATCTTACCAACTTTCCCACTTCCTCTACCATGTTGGTCTCTAGTATCACCCAGCTCTGATTATTCTGTGGTTTTCAATGTCCCGGTGGCTTGGCTAATAATGTTCTCTCCACCTACATTGACTTAATTTTGCCCCTTTTATCCTCTACTCACTTGCATACCCAATCTGAAATTATTCTACATTCTTGGCCTTGACCTCCCTCATAATTTATGATTTCTCCACATCTTGCTATCTTTTTTAAAAGTTGTTGGCCGGGCGCGGTGGCTCAAGCCTGTAATCCCAGCACTTTGGGAGGCCGAGACGGGCGGATCTCGAGGTCAGGAGATCGAGACCATCCTGGCTAACACGGTGAAACTCCGTCTCTACTAAAGATACAAAAACTAGCCGGGCGAGGTGGCGGGCGCCTGTAGTCCCAGCTACTCGGGAGGCTGAGGCAGGAGAATGGAGTAAACCCGGGAGGCGGAGCTTGCAGTGAGCTGAGATCCGGCCACTGCACTCCAGTCCGGGCGACAGAGCGAGACTCTGCCTCAAAAAAAAAAAAAAAAAAAAAAAAAAGTTGTTAACAACGATTTCAACATGAGTCTGTATTTCCAGCATAGTATTGCAACATGCATCATTCTGTGGCTAGCTCTGAAATACTGTGGATATGTGAAAATGTGAAGGAAGCATTCTAAAGATTTCAACACAGTAAATTGTTATAACAGTATTTGCCACAGCTCTACACCTTAATTTATTGACTGGACATTATTTCAGGGAAGAAAACAATTCTTATTAGAAGTCACACAGAGTACTTTCCTTAGAACTTTTAGTCTAACAATTCTTATGCAAGATGAAGAATGAACTTCATTGGGAAGCCTGGAATCTAAACTTAAGTTTATCTTGATGTGGACTTTAGGCTTCTTGTCTAAAGAAAGTATGTTAATAATGTCTCTTATTTGCCTCCACATAGAATGCTTTTTTGAGGAAATATACATACAAATGAATGGTATAATACATTAAAGCAAATATGATAATTATATGTAATGTTTACACCTGAAAAATAAAATCACAGACACACACTCCTAGTATTTCAAGATACTATTCAAAATTCTTAAACTCCACCTAAAATGTATAATAGAATACCTGTGTCATATGAGTACTAAAATTTTTTAAGAGGTAATATACACTTTCAATCTGTGATTTCAAAAAGACTTTAAATGAAACTAACCTGGAAAATATGGCTTATTAATTTCATATTAATTTATAAATGGTTGATCTTGAATCTTTCCAGAGAACATGTTTTAGTATAGAAAAGCAGAGAATGTGGAAGGAGTTGGGGTTATTGATATAGGTGGGCTGACTTGAGGGTAGAGAACATCCTAATAGAGGGAAATTAGGAGAATGTGCTTTGATCCAAAGAACTTCTGCCGTAGACCTTGTCTTTATGTATGGCCAGTGGTTTTATCTACAGTGGCATAAACTCCAGGTGATTGAGTGAAAAAACTTCGGCACATTCCCCACATTGACCACATCACTACCAGATGATAAGTTGAGACTGTCAGTAGGTGTTCCCTTTCTCATTCAGAGACTGTTCACAATTTTACAAATATGCCTAATGTCACTCTGAAACTCACCTGTTGGCTGGATCCACACAACACCAGTATCACCACACTGGATTTTAACTGGGTAAAACTTAATTTTTGACAAGTGTTCTCCAAGACAGGGAAAACAAATCCAGTCTCTTCAGTGTTTTATCATACTGATTAATATTTATCATAAGTTACATCCTGGTTCAATTACAACTCAGTTTCTTCATGCTTAGACAATGCATTGATCCTAGTGTTTCCTTAATTCTGCTTAAGCTCAGAGCTCCAGTACGGAAACTTGTAATCACTGGGTTTCCCAAAGTTTCCTTTTTTCCCCAAAAAAGGATGCATCTAAACTTAGAATGTAATGCTTCTTTGATAACTTCGAATCCACAAGGAATCTCTAGCTTTTATAGTGTTGCCTAGGATTTAATTCAAATCCTAAAACTATTACAGAGTTAAAACAAGGGTCTTGTAGATGAACGTGGGTCATACCACTGCTGCAGTTATCTTCTTGACACTTATTTTGGAAATGCTAAAGCAACTAGCAAATCAGAAGACATTAAATTATTAAGTTGGCTAAAGTTTCAAACCTGTCAATGTTTGCCAGAAATCTGTTGGTAGAAACTATGCTCATTATTTTTTAACTTAGTTGTTTTATATTACATAAGAAGGGTAAAGAGGACATAGACTGAATAAAATCTGAATATGCCACCATGAGAAGATTGTCCAATCTGTACTTAATTTAAACATTAATAGTAATATTTACTATCTGACAAGAGCAAATTCTATGCAGACGATCTTTCTACTACCCCATGTATTCTTACATGTTGACTGGAAAGCAACCAATGTCCTTGTTTAGCATTTTATTGGATTTGAATCTTATTCATCTCATACTTCGATACAATTGGCTTGCAACTGGCATCTCATGTCTTCAAGGACCACTACGGCACTCTGTCTATAAGCTTTTAAATGACAAAGTAATTTGTTTCTTTTTCTTTTGGAAAATTATGTGGTTTGCTTATTTTCTAAACTTTAAAAATAATTCCAAAGAACTCTAATGTAATACCTATCTGTTAAATAATACTGCATTCTAGGCTTGTGAAAATGCAAAGTTAAATTGATATTACAACTTCGAAATAAACACTGTACCAGTACATCTAATCCACGGAGGCTTATTTTGTTTTAGTCTTCATGCTACAACAAAGGGTAAAGATTTCTATCAACTGAAACGAATGTATAATTTTTGTAGAGAAACACATTTACATAAACCATTGAAAATTAGTTCATGGTTTATGTTAAATATCTGTCTATCCATCTTTGGATACAATATCTATATGTTTTTCTTTCACTGCATCTTGTGTCTAAACTCCCATTCCAGAACCACACAATCTGAACACATTTTATCCATAATAGTCAAAATGGCTCACAATCCCCAACCTGCAGAAGAATAAGGCACTTTCATGATCACTGATCAGTCATTGTCTACACACACTTTCTCTTCCCATCAATCATCAGTGGTACTCCCTCACCTACTCAGCAGAATAACCAAAGGTACGTGGGCTTGAAATGATGGGTGCTTCTCAGGTGTAGTCAATGACTCTGTATCAGAAAAACTGTGTCCATTGGAAGCTAGTGAGGCATTAGTGAAACTCATACTTACAGAGAAACATGGGTCTCAGGTTCTAGTGAGATCTACCACTTTACCTAAATGATTCTCTGATCAACCACTTAAATACTCTGGGCCTCATGATAAAATGAGGAGTTTAGCCTGATCAATGATTCTTTATCATCATGGGTATTGCTCATGGAGCCATTCAATATATGAACATTAATAAACAAACAAATAGATCAATGGAATAAATGGAGGATGCATAAACAGACCCAAATAGCTGCACGCATTTATTTGATGAAATAAGTAACATTGCCTAATAGTGGGGGAAAAGAGGGTATCTGAAAAATTATATTTAGGTAATTGGTACCCTTTGAAAAAAAAATTAAATTGCACCCCCAGCTTACTTTTATGCCAAAATAAATTCCCAGATGGGCCACAGATGTAAATACATAAAAAAGCAAAACCACAGAATTCTAGAGGAAAACATAAGAGAAGGATTTTATCATATCTCTATGAAAAAAACCCTTCCTAAGTAAGTCACGAAACTACTCTGGTTTCATAGGACAGATTGATATATTTAATACATTAATTTTCAAATTCCTGAATAAAATCACAGATAAACTTGAAGACAAAATGAAGAAAAAACTGGGATAAACATTTGCAAAACTTATCATGTGGGGTTAATTTCTTTAACATATGAAGAGATCTGATAAATAAATCAGTAAAAAATAAGTATCTTATTTTTAAGTGGTTAAATATGAAGATACAGTATATAGAAAATAATATACAAATGATTTTAAAATACAAAATATACTCAATCTCACTGAAATTTTTAGACATCACGTTTGGAAATAAGAATTAAAGCACTATGATCTCTTTTTTAAAGAGATTTTGTTGATTGACTCTAGTTTGAAAACCACTGAGCTAGATATTACCTGAGATCCACTAATCTCTGAAGGTACCTGTGATCACCCTGTCTTTATCAATCTGTGATTCTAGCTATTGTCTCATGTCACTTTCCCTACCATTGATAGGGAATAATGTGACATTTATAGTGCCATGCATCCTACAGCAACCCCACACTGCAGCAACCATATACACAGCCCTCTGCATTTCTTTAGCTAAGGGCCTGGGTGTGGCTAGGAGGAAATCATACACATGTCACATTGGGATATTTTCAGAGTCATGCTTTCCCAATGTGGTGCTTCAGTCTTATTCTTCAAGACATTTCTCATTGTTGGTCTTTCCCTCTCACATTCACTTAGCTGTATCCTGCAAAATTTCGACTTCCTTAGTCCTCTCACTGAGTTGCTGCTGCCTGTTCATTTTTACCAGATGACCTCATCTCATTAATTCACAGAGGAAAAAAAGGTTATTTCTTCACTTCTTGACCAATCTTCCAGACCACAGTGTGAATGTCCTAGCATCTCTGTGCTCTTTTTCTCTCTAATTTTGGAGTCAGAGGAAGATATGTCTGTTCTGTATGAAGGAAACACCTTTATCTGTATTTTGGAACCCCGTGCCTCTGACTACTTCAGTGGATTCTGCATTATTTTTCCCTTCTCTGTCTTATATCTTCAATCTCTTCCACTTTCTTGTTGTCTTAGCCTAGTGTTTCTCAACCAGGAACAATGTGCCTCCCTCCCTCAGGGGATGTTTGGCAACTTCTGTAGATATTTTTGATTGTCGCAACTGGAGTGCTACTGAGTCCAGTGGGTAGAGGACATGCATCCTGAAAAAAACCTACAATGGACAAGACACTCCCCACATCCTATGCTCAATATAATGAAGTATTACCTGGTTCCAAATGTCAGCAGTGTCAAGGCTGAGAGATGTGTTAGCGTATAAACATGTGCCTGCATTCCTTCTCTCTTCCCTATACACACAAATTATATTTAAAACATCCTTTTCTTGACCCTTCATCACCCTTTAGCTCTCTTATCTTCTCTTCCCTTTCTTTCCCAGTCAAACTTCTTGAGAACAAAACACCAAAACCCATTGTTCTCACTTGCTTTTGTCTCAACTATATAAGGCAATGTGGTTTCAGCCCAGGCTATGCCACTGAGACCACCCTAAGAAGGGTTACCGAGAACTTGATGTTGCCAAATCCTAAAACAAGTCTCAGTCTTATCTCAGAATACTTCTCTGTGGCATTTGGCTTTTTTCTTTCTTTTGATAAATGTGTCCTTAAAATTCTCTCATTCTGTGTCTTCCACACCTTGCATTATTAAACCTTGGAATGACAACTTTTTCATTCTCCTTTTTAGGCTCCCATATCTTTATTTTAATACAATGATATTCCTTATTATTCTGTCTCTTGGAGTCTTCTAAGACTATACTATATCCTCTATGTCAAGCTTATGGTATCCACCACCTAAAACCTGACGATGTGTAAATATATAACAATAAACAAAATAGTTCTATGGAAGTCAAGGATCACCTATGTTAGGGCCTCATCCTGTATATCTCCAAGGCACTTAAAATTTTATATACAAGAAACAAACATATTTTACACTTCAAAATGACATTCGTTCTCTTGTATTTCCTATCTCGTTATAAACACCATTATCCAACCAATCTCAGAAACCACACAGTTGCGAGTCATCCATTCCATTCCTCACTATAACAAGTATTATTAAATCTGCATCATCTATACAAATGCTTTTTGACTTAGGATGGGCTCGTGTCCAAATAAATGCAATCTAACTTGCAAATATTCTAAGTTTAAAATGATCTTAATATTCCTAAACTACTGAATGTGATACCTTAGCCCAACCCACCTTAGGCATGCTCAGAACACTTCAACTGGCTTATAGTTGAGCAAAAATTATCAACACAAAGCCGTTTTATAATAAAGTGTTGAATATCTCAGGTACTTTATTGAATATTGTACTGAAAGTGAAATCAGAATGGTTGTATGGTGCATTAGTCCGTTCTCACACAGATATAAAGAATACCTGAGACTGGGTAATTTATAAAGAAAAGAGGTTTAAGCTCATGGTTCTGCAAGTTGTACAGTAAGTAGAGTGGCTTCTGCTTCCATAGAGGCCTCAGAAAACTTACAATCATGGTTGAAGGTGAATGGAAAGCAGGCACATGTTCCATAGTCGGAGCAGGAGGAAGAGAGAGAGTTGGGAGGTACTGCACACTTTTAAACAGCCAGAGCTCATGAAAACTCACTCACTATACAGTACCAAGGGTGGATGATGCTAAACCATTCATGAGAACTCTGCCCCCTTGATCCAGTCACCTCTCACCAGGCCCCACCTCCAGCATTGGGGATTATATTTTAACATGAGATTTGGGTGGGGACACAGTTGTAAACCATATCACATGGGTACCTGAAGTATGGTTTTTACTGAATGCGTGTGGCTTTTACACCATCATAAAGTCAAAAAATTATAATCAAAACATCAGAAGTTGAGGACCATCTGTATTTCAAATATGACTTCTCCCATCCAAATATGTCACCATGAGGGCCATGACTTAGTTCCCCATCATGTCTCACTTGGATTGTTATAATACTTACTAATTGATGTCCCTACCACTAGCCTCTCTACGCCGCTTGAAAGGTCAGCTTTTAAGGCTAGGTTTTATCATGGCTCTCCTCTTTCTAAAATCCTTTCAGAATTCTTTATTGCCTGAGCCAGATTCTGAGTTGTTTTACAAAGCACATAAAGCTTTAATAACATGACACTTGCCAAGCTCTTAAGCCTTATATCTTTCTCCTTTGCCCTTCCACTTTATGTTCCAATTATATGGAACTGCTCAGACTTTCCCACACTCAACAAAATGTTTCCTATCTCCTCAGCTTTGACATTTTTAATCTTAGTGCTAGAATCAACCAGCATGTTCCATCTAGCAAACTTCTATTCTGCTTTCAAGACTCAGATAGGTGTCTATCAAGAAAACCTTGGCACTCTTTGAAGATTACTTGCTCTCTTTCATCCTCATTGCCTTTTTGCTTTGTATTTGTGTTCAAGGTTACATTTGCCCCATTGTATTGCAATTTTAAAATACATATTTGCTTCCCCCATTTAATCATGACTTGTTTAGGAAGGATCTCTGTCTTAGTGATCAATGATATAGCACCAGAGCCTAGAAAAACGCTTAGGACTTGGTACTCAATTAATGTTTGTTAAAGAAAGGAGGAAAGAAAAGAGGTAAAGAATGGGGCAGCCATACATTCTTTACTAATTGGCTACAAAAAAGATCTAAAAAACTTTAACTCCAGCATCCAAAGCATTTGTGAAACATCTCTTTGTTCTTAGTTGTGTACTGAGTACCATACAAAGCCAATTAATTTAATTGGCAAAATATGCTTTCAAACAAATATAAAACTAATAACGAATCCTTAATATGACTGAACCTAATGCAATTGTATCATTCCAGTAGCACACATTAGTGAGTAACACTAGCTACATGGTTTCCTTATTTTAGTGTCTCAGTGAGTATTTACTTTCTCAGTTAATTTTAATTCCATAACAATAAAAAGCAAATTTCTCAAAGTATGTCCCAAGGAACGTGGTCCCATAAGATTTTCTCACATAACGGACTCCTGTGGTCCATCATGAATGTACAACATACATTCATATCTCTCTACTCAAGCTGGAAAATGCTCTATTAAAAGCAGATTAAAAGCATTAAAAGCTGTGAGAAAGCATCATAGTAAGGGAATCCATTTACATTTGCTGTGTCTACCAACCCACAAACTCATTTAATCATGGAACTTTTTCATGCCTTCACCATAACATCTCATGATGCTAGTGTTCTGTAAAACAAACTTTAGGAAACACTGGTCGGAAGGGTAGTTTTAAAAACATTAAAACTTCAGCCCTTTCCCAAGTCGAAAATCCTCCCTCACTCAACTGGCCCAGGTCGGGCATGAGGCTGGGCGTGATGCTGCAGGAGATGCATATTCAATTGTGGAACCCCAAATCAATTTCATATTTATTCCAAATAGTTTCACCCAAAAATTTTTAAGTGGAAATTGTCCATTACTTAAAAAATCTAACATCACTTTTCTGTAAAATTATTAACATATTATAGAACCAAAATTATATTGCCATTTTGATATAAGAATTAGGATGCAAATAAAAGGTAAAATTATAAAAGATCTTTCTTCAAAACAATTATCTGAAAATAAAACAAATAAAAAGGTGAAAGATCTTATTTCATAATTAGTATGACACGAAGTTTTTCTATTTCATCAAAAATGTGTACTGTAGTTACAAAGAATCATAGTGCTGAAAAATAAATGTCGAGCTCGCTTAACCCAGTTGCTTAATTTTGGCAGTAAGGACTTTGAGGCCCAGAGATGATAAGTGACTTATCAAATATTACCTGAATACTTAGAGGGGTTGCAGACATAAGGCTCGTGATTTCCATTTCAATGCTTCTCCATTTCCTGCTAATGAATTTCAGTCTAGGAATAGTGTTCAGGATTGGAATCAAATAAAATATACATCTGTACTAACCTGTTACATATTCAGTCCAATATGACTTGTAAAGTGCTCTTATTCGTTATCACAGTTGACAGTCACATCAGCATTGTAAGGTGAATAGGGTCATCCTTGCCTCCTTCATCACCAAGATTTACAACCTAGTCCTAAGTGAAAAGTTCCCTGTGCCTGGGAGATAATACCTTGTTAAAAATGTAGAAAAGCTCAGTTTTGCTTTCCAGAGATAGGTCCAGGAATAGCCCAGCAACAGCTTAGACTGAAGATGAGTTTGATACACTTTAGTAGAAACGAGTTCTGAGAAATCCGCAGCTAATTGAAGGTTGTATTTATCTATGTTTTGCTGTTGCACACTGCAGATGGAATTTCAATCTCTTAATGGTTAAAAACGCACATTTTCAGGAATCCAAAGTGTTTAACTTGAATCAAGTCTAAAGTAAAAGACAAACAGTCTGGTACATGGGGAGCCCTTCTAAAACCACTCTTCCCAAGACAAAGGAAAACAAGGTTGGTATTGAAGTGGAGCCATTTTCTAAACAGCTCTATCAACTAAAACTGAGACCTCACTGAATGCAAACGATTAGAGCGTCACGGGAAGATTAGAAAACATTCTACTGCAAACAGCACTCCCAGATCCACAGAAACCAGGTCACTACTATGTAAACATTTTGCACCACTTTGTAAACAGATAAAAATATCAAGTCGGTTTGGTGTAAACAGACCAACAGCAGGAGAAGCCAGCATCCTTCTTAGATGGGACTCTGCCGACAAGCAGAGACACATTATCAACCGATTTAGAATTGCATTTCATGGTTTCCATTTAAGTAATTACGTTTTCTGAAATCTGGCCCATTTGTTGAGAAGACAGTGACGGGGTAACAGCAAATTCAGGGTGGCCCACTGCAGGCTCCAGCTCTTACTCCATAACTTATATCTCTGCTCATACCACTTCTGAAACCAACAACGATTTTATGCCATAATTCAAAATATGAGCTGAACATGGCAGATATGAAAATAACAAATGACCGAGTGCTCATAGGCAGACTTTGAGGAGAAAAGACAGGAAAACTAGGGAAGAAAAACAAGTCCTGCATACGAGTTAACCCCATTTATGGAGGCCGGGACACATACTTTACAAAGTATCTAGCATGTTTTAGCAAAGTATTTAATTCTCTCTCATTCTACCGTAATTTCCTACCCGGCTCTTTCCAGCACCCATTGCTTCTTTCTGTCTTCATACTTATCAGAAGAAAAAGGAAAGTAAATAGTGAACAGAGAAAAGGTTTAATCTCTTAAACATGTCTGACATTGAAAAGACCAAGTAGGCCGGGCGCGGTGGCTCAAGCTTGTAATCCCAGCACTTTGGGAGGCCGAGACGGGCGGATCACGAGGTCAGGAGATCGAGACCATCCTGGCTAATACGGTGAAACACCGTCTCTACTAAAAAAATACAAAAAAACTAGCCGGGCGCGGTGGCGGGCGCCTGTAGTCCCAGCTACTCCGGAGGCTGAGGCAGGAGAATGGCATGAACCCGGGAGGCGGAGCTTGCAGTGAGCTGAGATCCGGCCACTGCACTCCAGCCTGGGCGACAGAGCGAGACTCCGTCTCAAAAAAAAAAAAAAAAAAAAAAAGACCAAGTAGACTGGATTTACATTAGTTGTCTTTGAAGATTGTTTTCACGTACACCTTTACTAATTATTTATGGAGCGCCTTCTGTTGCCTGTCCCTCTACTACACACATGATGGTAAAATGGATAAAATATGGCTTCTGCTCTCAAAGAGCACATTTTATATGTTCAAATATATTTTAAACTTGTAGGACATTTAAGAATATGTGGCTATTTATAATCCCTTCATCCTATAAGGCCAAGTAGTAGAAAAAAGGCAGATAAAATCCAGACTCAAATTAATACAGCATTCACATTCACTAACCCATATGTGACTCAGGTGCTAAGCTTTTGATATTTTTTAAGAATTGTGGATCTGTCGCCTCTTGTGCCCTGCTCCAAGTTCCCTTGGCCTCACATTCAGCTATAGCTGCAGTGTCGAGTTCTATGCTGGCTGCCATTGGCTTTGCACAGGTGTAACCTGGCAGTGCCTCATCCCAGGCATTTGCTGTTGAATCTGGTGTCCTTTCCAGTACTTTTTCCGACCAGGTGACCTGGGAAACCTGCATGAACCATTAGCATTCATGAAGCACAACCAAAAATTATAGAAGAACTACCACTTTGTGGGACAGTCCTTGAAAAGTGCAGGAAAGAAATGGACAGAAAAGTGCTTTTCTCTTTCTTCCTTCAGATGGACAGTTCTGAGATGCACTCCACAAAGGTTCTCAGAAGGTCACGGTGAAATCAAGCATCTGTCGTATGCCGACACAGGTGATCAGCTGCATAACATATCCTGTTTTGATATTGCCTCCCTAATTTCACTCCATTGGTCTCCGACTTCTACTCCCTGGGAATATGTTCAATATAAACTTCTGCCTGCAAGCTTTATCTCAGGTCTGCTCTGGGGGAGACCATAAGACAGTGTGAATTGTCCCTCAATGGATGAGTTTTTTAATGATGTTCAATGCAACTGAATTTTTTTGCATTTCCTTTTGTGATTCTTCCTTTAGACATAATTTTAGGAGTCTAACAAAGATTTCACTTACATATTAATCAGTATCTCTTTCAAAGCTTCTCCCTTAAATGACATCTTCATTATGTACAAGGAGCTATATCTAAGCATTGAGAAAGGAAGAAAGGAAGAAAAGACAGAGAGAAAGAATGAAAGAAAGAAAGAAAGAAAGAAAGAAAGAAAGAAAGAAGAAAGAAAGAAAAGAAAGAAAGAAATCAAAGCAGATTTTTAAACTGCTTGACAGAATCTGAGAATCCATGGCATTTGTGAAAGACCATTTCTTGTGATTAAGTTTTTGCAACCACAAATACTTCCAATATGTTACCTATAATTCTACTTTATTTGTTTATATATACATATATATAAGATCATTTTCTGGTTCAAATAAAGTATTTGTTTATATATATTGGAAATATATATTGGAAAAAGAGACAACTATATATATATATATATATATCTTTTTCCAGTTCCTAACATTCTTCTTTCTGGTCTATTGAGTGCTGGGAAATACAGCAGAGAATGTGCAGTGATACAGAAGGAAGGCCTTCAAGTCTGAGTCAATCTGAGAGATGACCCAGATATCCACTGTGGAACAATGGAGACAGAAAATAAAATTAGAGTCACATGCTAGAGAGAAAATAAGACTTTATCTTGTACGTGATT
This sequence comes from Trachypithecus francoisi, assembly GCF_009764315.1. Classification (NCBI taxonomy): domain Eukaryota; kingdom Metazoa; phylum Chordata; class Mammalia; order Primates; family Cercopithecidae; genus Trachypithecus; species Trachypithecus francoisi. The sequence goes on along the minus strand of NW_022681454.1, from coordinate 170,191,003 downwards.
AGAAAACTCATTAATAGAACACATACAATATATCCTGCAAATTCAAGTTTTCACTTGTTATTTATGAAACCTTTGCATATCTACTTTGTTCTCTTGAAAAATGGACACACACTCCATCCTGTAAATATGCTACAATGTACTTGGTCATTTTTCCTACTGTTGGATATTTCACCCTCTTCGGATATACATCAAACTGACAGTAGTAATTTCTGGGAAAGGGACTAGGATTGGCTTGGTAATCAAATGGGGATTAACCTGCATCCATAAATTTTAATGCCTTACAAGGAGGGTATATTCATGTATTACTTGAGAAACTTGAAAGTAATAATTTTTGAAAATCTCCCATGTCTTAGTTTATATAAAAAGACAGGCTGACAGGCTATAAAGGAAAATGCCATTTCTACTTTACTACACTCCACAGATCACTTGCTGTGCTTTTGTGACAATTCTCCCTTTCTTGTACCTCCCTTTGTGCCCAACATCTGTATCTTGTTTTTGATGTCAATTATATCCTGATCTTATGTGTGTCAAATGTTAACGGGGAAAACACCATTGCCTCTACCTGGCTATCTGTGTTGCTTTATTTACCTGGTGCCTCTAGTTCCATGCCTGCCCCTCTCTGTTCTGCTTTGAATTTCTGGGGCTGTTAGTCTGCAAGCTACATTTCCACACTCCCTTCTCTGTTGGCTTCTCATTCAGTTCTGTCATTTGAAAGTGCTGCCAGGAGATCAGAAATCAGGAGAAACTGAGGCATTTCTTGCTTCTGGTTCAGATCCCAATGGCCATTGCTGACAGTTGTTGGTTGTTGCTACAAGAGCAGCAGGGAGGGGCTGCCTGAAGGCTCCACAGCCCCTGAAAGCAGTAGCCACTCACCTAAGTGCTGATTGCTCTAGAAATGTCAGAATTTCCAGAGAATACTGAAGCAGCTGGTTCCTGGGAGCTTGGCTCAGAGGAACAGCAGCAGAGTCTTCATCTTTACCCATCACTCCCTCCTTTTTTGGTCCCTTGATATCCCTTTCTCTTCTTCCTTTAGCTCCTCTAGTCCTTGTAAGTCCTTTGTATCCAATTTCCTTCTACCTAAAATGCTTAGCCTGATTTTGCTTTTCTGACTGGATGCTGACTGATCCATTACTTTTAGCTCTAACAATGTTCAAGGTTGTTTTTTGGTACAGAAGTATTTACCCAAACGACTTAATTTATCTTTTACTCCACTTCAAGCCTTGACTCAGACAAGGAGCAATACATTCTCAATTCACTCAGCCCCTGCTATAATACCTGAGGTCGATCGGACTTTAGAAAGCAATCATCCAGGCTTCAAAGCAGAGAATCTGGTTTTATAAATGCACATGGTGAGCATGTCAGTAAAATGCTAAAACATCAAGATGTCAAGTGGAGGTTTAAGTCCATCATCTAGAGGTTTCATATTAATGATGCAAAGCATCCAAGCATTGGAAAACACCTAGATGACTGATTAAACCTTCCAGGTAGCTTGACGTTATGTAGCCAAAGCTTTGAAAGGCACTCAGACAGTTGCAACCATTTTTAACATTTGTGCTTTTAGCATATGAAAGCAAAGTGCCTAAAATACAGCTTATTCCCATTATGTGGATCTCTGTGGCAATCAGCCCATTACAATGCTTTTAAGGAGGACATTGATGAGTCCTCTGTGGTTTCAGAGATGAGAGGTCAGCAGTAAAGACTGTCAGAATCACATGGCACCAATAGTAGACAAAGAATGCTCAGAATACATGTATTAATATGCCAGTTAATATTTCTGCCCAGTTTGTTTTCTCAGCAGTATTTTGCTATCTGGGGACAAAAAAAAAATGTGTTTTGCTTTACAAGTGTGACATGATTGATGCTTTGCTAGGAGAGACTTTTCATAACAAAACAGATGTCTCCTGACAAGAAAGTTATTGGTACAAGCAAACTACATCATTGCAATAATGTTAAGGTTCAGACTCAAGCAAAAGATAGTAGGAGAGTGTGGGGGAGGATGGTGGGGAGAAAGACAAAGCAAGCATGAGGGAGTGAGATATAGTTTGTTAGAAATCTATATCCTTAACCTACCACATGGGCTTGATCTGTGATGTATTGAGACAGGACAGAGCTCTCAGAAGGCTAACACATGCAAGCTTTAAAAAGCCAATCTCTGCACGCATTCATTTGTCAATATCTTATCAGTAAGCACTTCTGGTTTTCCAAAAACTCTTAACTTTATGATATCAAAATGTCATTATATACAAATTGAAGGTGATAATTCCCTTATTCCATCATGACAGATTCATAGAATCATACAATATATAGAATATTGGATCCTTTGGAATTTTGTTCTAGTATTTAACTTACTCGTAATGTTTCTCATTATTATCAATTCATATAGGACCTAAGTCTATAGAATTAAGACAACAGGTTTTAGAACTAATAGGCCTTCTGAAGAAAGGCAAAGGAGAGTAAAATTATATGTCTCCATAGGAAAGGAAAGTTTTATACTTAAAAATCAATCAAACAAAAAACAAACAAAACATAAAAGTTCAGGATGTAAGCTAAAGTCACAGATCTAAGTGGAATTTATTTTGTAAACTTGATTTAACAGTTTCATAATTTGCTTTTCTTCAACTTCCCAAACGCAATTATTAAGATCCTTAATATCTAGCAATGAATCCTATTCAAGTATGTCACATATATATATATATATATATATATATATGGTTTCAGTAGAAAAGATGATGATGTCTTCCATCACCTACAAAGCAATACATTCCTTGGACTGTAAAGCATTTTCAGAATATTTTTCAACAACTTAACATTGTTTCCATCTCTGTCTTTTAGATTTATGCTCTGAAGATGCTCATGAAAAGTCATCTGTCCCTGATACCTTTTTTCCAGGTTGATTGTTACTTGCTACTGTTCTTTCTTAGTTACTTACCCATATTAAGTTTTTTTGAGGTTGTCTTTTAAGGAAACTTGAAGGCACTTTTTTCTTCACATCCGGCTTCTGACTATCTCACTTCTCATTACGTAGCAGAACCTCAGGATAACCTGCTGTCAATCAGTCTTCTGCAGGTGTCCTGCCAGGCCAAGAAGCACATGACAAGGATGGCTTCAGTGATACCTAGGTGGTCTTGTATTGCAATGCAATACTGAGTGATAAACATTCTTGCCAACCAAACACATACAAATATTCCCATCAATGGTTTGATTAGGTGTTTTATAATCAAAACTATGCAGTCATTTCATGGTTTAGACTTGCTCAATATTAATAAACATTCAGTTATCTGGGAAATAGATGCCAGAATTTCAGGCACTCAATAAGGCGTTTGGAATCCGTGATATGTCTTTCTACTTTCTGACTTATTAGAAGATTTTATCAGAGATCTTGATGGTGAATTTGGGTCTAGTTTCTCTTTTTTTGGATGAACTATGAATACATAACAGATTCTGAAAATCTCTCAAGGAGTTTTTACAATTGTCATAGGATATTGACTCAAGCATTTTTCCTCCTAGAGGAATGTAAATGTGATATACAACAAAATTTAGATAGATTAAAGAATAGATAGTAATGTTTCTTGCAGATGTCCTACTGTGGATACGTGAGTGGAACTTGCTTGTGACTGTAAAATAAACAAACAACAAAAATCAATTGCACCTTTAAGACTTGGAGGCATAAGCAGTGTGCGGAACTAAAATACATAATAAAGTATTGTTCTTGTAATTCCTAGGACATCAAGGTTCAGCTTTAGAAATGATGGTAAGCCTCACTATAATGAGAAAAATGCAGGAAAGAAATGTAAAAATATGTCAGGGAGTCCCTGGAACCATATTGCTACCAAAAGCCACTTTAAATTGTGCAAAAGAAAAGGTATCTTAATATAGTCGGATTTATTCTTGACAAATTGCACTTTGAACCACAGGGAACTCTTCCTATGAGAAAATTCAGACTATAACCTTCCTCTTTGTTTCAGTGAGACAGGCAATTCAAATAGAGCTGAGAATGAAGTTCAGGGAAGCTGAGTCCTTGGACTACAGCCATTCCCATGATAACATTCCCGATCTGGCACCCAGTACTCTCCAGAGCACTTTAAATTTGTATAAAAGTTATTTAAGACAGATTTATTATTTGAAGTTAATGTTGAACAACCGCATCAACAGAGATGGAAAATGTGAAAATAGTTCTGAGGACTCCGGGTGCTAGCAGGCTAGAATGTCAGCCGTGGAACACAGAGAAGAGCCAGTGGGACATGCAAGAAGATGATAGCACTGAACAGGGTTGTTCTCTCAGTCATGGCGACAAGTGCTAACACAAGTTCCCGGGGGAAGAAAATGCAAATGGAACCTTCTGTCAGAATCATGCAGTGTATCCATTTGTTTCTCTTTCTAGGGTGTAGAGATATTCTCAATAAGTTTCTTCAAATATTTTTCCATAAGCCCATGTTTGAAACCTTTGAGTCAGGAACCTGAAAATACCTTTTCAGATAGATCCTATGAGTCATGGAGTGCCGTTTATGTCCTTGAGAGTAGCTTTAGTAAATAAAATACATTTTAGTTTAATATGATTTCTAAAAATAATATTTGGTTTATTAAAATCAAGTGTAAAAATCTAAACTTTCTTAAATTTTTAAAATTCAACTAATGCATCATTTTTTTTTCCAATTCAGCAATCTGGTAAATTTTGGCAAGCATCAAGAGAGATGCTTTTAGTAAACATGCTCAATTGCATGTATCAATTTACTGTATTTGATTTCTTTGAAATACTTCAAATGATTCTTACAACCCAAACCTAAGTACTTGACTTTCCTTATAAGTCTATAATACATTTGATTTACAAATACAGTGACTCACAAGTTTTTCTGAACTCCTAACGTAGCTTACTATCAGTACTATTTCCTCATCCTTTTAAACTGAAAATCATGAATCTAAATTAATTTTCAATTATATTATAAATTAGAACATAAGTCAAATCTCTTATATTCTCTAAAACGCCAAATTTATTACAAATACTTAAATATTACATAATGAAGATAATTTCCAAACAACAAAAAAAAAACTGAATTTATTTTATTATTTCTATGCTTGTATCTGACTGGAGTTAAACTATATGTGCAACATATTAATTAAGGAATAGGTAAAATTGATATTCAACTGGAATTCCCTAGAGTAGGAGAAATTGATGTTGACAACTGGTTTCCTGTCTCACTATCTTAGCATTCATTCTGATTGGTTGGTTCCAGAGCGGGTGTGGTAAACCAACTGTCCAGAACAAAAAGCCCTGATTGGTAGCATATGGCAACATTTAACAACCCACTCTCATGAGCCAGTTTGAGCAGACTTCTGAATACCATTGGTTGATCTCGTATGTACCTGTTGTTACAGGTTTTGCATATCGCCTCTGGTAGAGTCTCAGTTCCAGCAATAAAAGGATGTGAAAACATGTTTGCTACATGTACACCATTGGTGGAAATGTGAAATGTTGCAACTACTTTGGAAAACAGGCAATTTCTCAACATGTTAAACATAGTTACCATGTGGCACTGAAGTTTCACGCGTAGGTATGTAGCCAAGAAAAATGAAAATACACATCTATGCAAAAACATGTATGCTGAAGTTCATGGTTCATAATAGCCCCAAACTGGAAATAACCCAAACATCTATCAACTGATGAACGAATGAACAAAATGTGGCATATCTATACAGTGGAATATTATTTGGCAGTAAAAAGTAATAAAGTTATGATACATGCTACAAAATGCATAAACCTGAAAAACATTATGCTGCATAAAGGAAGCCAGTCACAAAAGGCCGCATACTATGTAATGTAATTTATATAAATATCCAGAATAGGCAAATATATAGTGATAGAAAGTAGGTGAGTGGTTTTCCAGAACTAGAGAAGGACTGCTGAATGAAGGCTTGGGGATTAGGTAGTAACTACCAATGGATGCAAGGTTTTTGGGGGGAGTGATTTAAGTGCTTTTAAAATAAATTATGGAACAACCTTGTAAATATACTAAAAGCCATTGAATTGTTCACTTAAAACAGGTGGCATGTAAATTATATCTCAATCAAGCTGCTAAAATATTCATTTGCTTGATCAAGTTATAATTTTATTTCTCTCTCATGTAGGAGTTTAGGCCAGGCATGGTGGCTCACACCTGTAACCCAGCACTTTGGGATGCCGAGGCAGGTGGATCACCAGAGCTCAGGAGTTTGAGACCAGCCTGGCCAAGATGGTGAAACCCCGTCTCTACTAAAAATATAAAAATTAGCTGGATGTGGTGGCATGGGTCTATAATCCCAGCTACTCGAGAGGCTGAGGCAGGAGAATCGCTTGAACCCAGGAGGCAGAGGTTGCAGTGAGCTGAGATTGTGCCACTGTACTCCAGGCTGGGCAACAGAGTGAGACTCTGTCTCAAAAAAAAAAAAAAAAAAAGAAAAGAAAACAAAAGAGAAAAAAGAAAAGAAGAAAAGAGTTAAGAGGTAGGTAAGTAGTAGAGTATTTGTTCATCTACTCTGGATTGACTAGATGGATTTTTCCATCCCCAAAATGTGGCTTATATTTTTACGTCCAAAGTGGTTACTTCCATATACACAATCTCCCACCCAGCTGGAAAGGAGAAAAAGCCAGGGTAGTACACACCCAAATTATCTTAACGGAAAGACCAGGAGCGAGTATAACAAACTTTTGTTTATAACGTAGTCATATGGCTACAGCTATAGGGGAGTCTGACAAGTGTAATCTCTAGATGAATGGCCATGTGCCCCACTTAATCTCAGCAGGTCTGAGATTTTTTCAGACTCTCTAAAAAAAAGAGAGAGAAAATGGATATGTGGTTCACCACGTGCATCTGCAGTACCACTAATGAAATAGCTCCACCTTTCCAAGATAATTTGGGGTAATTATCCTAAGAAAATTGGGATTAACTTCTCAGTAAATGAGGTTTCATTCTTATAGAGAGGTTTTTTTGTTTGTTTGTTTGTTTTCTGGATCAGCAAAATTTGAAAGTGCACACACCGGGACAGTTTTCCTTGGATCTTAAATAATGAGTTGAGCCTTTTATGGACAGCTGCAATGCCAGCAAGGACTCACAGTTCATGCCTTCCAAATGGGTGCTCTTGAAGACTTTGTCTTTGGAGTCTTGTAACACATAATACCCTATTTTCTAGCATACTATGAATCTGTAATCTTCTCATATAAATGACTTTACAACCAGATTAGACTCAACTAATTTACTTATTGCTTCTATTTAGAATTTGTATTCGTCCTCCCTGGTTGTCCCTCAACTTTTATTCTGATATTTAAATAGCGTTGAGTTTTGTTTCACGTATCTCTAGGATCTGCATTTGGCTCTTCTGAGTGCAAATGATAAGGTCACTCAAATAATAGTGACTGTCACAGTCCAGATCTTAGCCCCCAAGTGTGCAAAACCAGATAAGAAAGATCTTAGCAAGTGCTGGCTTGGAGCTTATGTTGTCCTCTGTAGGCTAGAGTCAAGATCTTTGTGTTTTCAGCGAGGACAAAACATGTTAACTGACAAAAATCAAAATTAGTCATTGCTATTTACTATGCTTACCTGATGCCTTTCTATTTTATCTTTGTTGCTAATAGGTATGAAAAATCATTTTGATAAGTACCTCTAGTTTCTTCAAGAATGATTCCATCCCATTTATATCTATAGCTATAATGGGAAGTATTATATTACATATTATATTATATATTGCATTACTGACAATATCCTCCTTCTTTTATTCTAGGATTGTGCAGTTACTAGAAAGCTGTTTATACCCTTTGTCCACTACTAATAATATGTTTGACCTGATTGCATCCTACTCCCCCAAGGCTTCCTCAGTCAAACGGAGAAAATAAGACTATGACATAAGGTGGTTGTCAGTTTTAAGATATAAATATTGAGCACACAGTAAATTTGCAAAAATGTTTGCAATGACTATTTTAAGTGTCACCTTGCATAGTCTTAGACAACTATTAATATCTGTCAAATTACAAAAGAATTCATTTCTCAAGAAAAAAACACTCTCCTTTCAGAAAACAGACAAAAACTCTGCTACAGGATTTTTCTTCATATGTATAGTGATCCTTCCTCCATACAGAATAATTACATTTGTGCTGTATGCGGCAATAAGATCATCTTTATCTCAATTCCTGCCCTTTTTCCTTTTTCCTGGTGTCCCATAATACGGTACTCGTTTTCTCTGTGTGGAGTAGGGTTCTCCTAGTTCTTCTCCACTCACTGTGGTTTGATAAAGACAGAAAATGATTTAGGACATTTTTCTTATCGCTCTCTCATGTGAGTGACTACTGGGCCTGAGTAGGAAATGAGCACTTAACAACACCGCAAGGTCTTCTGTGTCCAAAGGCGCACCGTGCTTGGCTGTATTTGGTGTGCTATCGGCAGAGGGCATGTGCTTTAGGACTCGCCTGTAAGTAATCGTACTTCTGGGGAGGTAATTTGCACATCAGATGACATATTCTCTTGTGGCTTCTACATTAAAAATAGCCACTGTCCTTTGCTCATTGCATATGTCAATGTCGACCAAGGCAGCCCCATCAGCAGGATAAAGGCTTTGTTCCATGAAAATCCCTGGTCTAGAGGGAATGATGTGAAAATTAACATATGTGAGTGAGAGAATATCTATCATCTACCTATTTATTTTCCTGTCTATCTCTACATATATTCACATATGTAAAACATACCTTCATTATCAGAAACATCAGTGGATGTATGTTTGTATATATAAGTGTAAGTGTATATTTGATGCCTGACTATAGGAAAACTTCAGGAGAAACTTTGAAAATTTTTAAAGAAAATTAAGATCTATATTCTGTTTTTTGGGGACTGAGGTCTAGGTGTTTTCTTGCTCTTCAGATTTTATGTTGTGTTTTTACCTTTATCCATTAGCTCTATGCAGCTAGTCTGTCCTTTCCTTAATATTCGAAGAGTGAAAACATCAAAATGGTTTCAAACCAAGTAGACCGAATATGTGAACAAGAACTACAAATTTCCTTTAATCAGCAATACAATTTGATACAAATTCCTATATTTAAAACAAATTCAGAAACTCTTCTCCCCCCAGAATTGTTTTATCTCCCCAGTGTCAAACCTATGACTTAGCCAAGGAATGGGTTCGATTCGCATGAACTGGTATCTTGAAAGCTGACAAATCTGTGATTGTGAGAGACACAGACACCTAGGCCGCATGCCGTCCTTCCAGAATTCAGGAGACCAATGTTAGAAGTTGGTCAGCAATGTCTGCAAAGCATCTGAAAAGTTGGAAGACCATGGTGATGATGAGCAGGAAACATTACTCCAAGATATGACACTTTGGCATATTGAGTACGTTAAGCTGGAGGAAATTAACAAACATGTAAAAGCAGAAAGAGGTCTCTGACCTTGTGTCTCTTTTCCTCTGACCTTCTCCCACCTTTCTCACCTAACACCATAAAAATAATTATCTGACCTATCTACCCTGAAAGTAAATCATAAGATGCTGACTCCAAAGAGGTCCTGCCCTATATTCCGAAGCCAAGAATTGGAAGAAACTGGCCTTCCTAAGTTCCCCCCAGTTTATTACCATTAGCTCATACTCCCTTTGGTCCAACTACTTATTCTTTATCAAAACTAAGCATAAAAATATACAGATTTTGCTTTGTCTTTGAGTCTTCATTTCTAAAGTTTCCCATGTCATAAAAAACTTAAATAAATTTGTTATACTTTTCTCTTATTAATCTGTCTTTGTTTCAAGGGTATCAACCATAAGTCTTACAAAAACTTAAATAAATTTGTTATACTTTTCTCTTATTAATCTGTCTTTGTTTCAAGGGTATCAACCATAAGTCTTACAATGAGTGAGTTAAAATATTACTTTTCCTCCCATACAAAGGAAGCAGGTAAGAGGTAAAACTCTTATTATGTAAGCAGTGGAGATCCAGGTGGTTGTGGCTAGACTTTAGACAAACAGCTGTAAGGCGTGAGATCCTGACTACAATGGTTAAATGTGGGATTGGGTCCTAATCCCAGAAGTCCATGCTAAGGGAAGTAATATAAAGATTGATCATCAGAGCAGGAACTCTTACAATGAAAAACAATCCAAGAACAAGTTATAGGAACTAGAATAAATGATCCTATTTGGACTTCTTATAAGACAAACACAAGGTTGAGGCCTTGTGTTCTGAATGAACAGTAGAGACTTCTGGGCGTGGGTATGAGCCCTGCAATTTCAGCAATAGTACTTGGAAGACAATTTAAAGAAGTCAAGAGGCAGGTTATTGACAACCAAGAATCTGAATGTCCTTTTTGATTAAGCCAGAAATGTTAAGTATAGTCAAAGGGGTCATTTAATTAGCAATCTCAAAAAAACCCACAGCCTAGTAAATTATGAATGAAAGATCAAATGCTGTTATTGCATAGGACATGGCTTTCTTATTTCATAATTTGTAAATATCAGAGGGCAAATGAACAAATGTCTAAAATAATGACTGCATATGTGTATAGACACCAAAATAAATGTTGGAATTCTAATACTGAGTAAAATCCATATTGCAGTCTATATTTTCCTGATATGTTATAATCCACAGTCTGCAAAAAAGAAACTTATAACTAAAAAAAAAGGTTAATGGACATGAATGCTAACTAGGGAAGCTCCAGTAAAGTAGAATTAGCCCTGAACATGAAGTCAAGAAACCTGGGCTATAGATGTGTCTGTCCAATAAGTGACTGTGTGACTGAGGAGAAGAAGAAAACTGGTATGTATGGGGCACTTTTTTGACAACTCTCAGCAGGAGGCATTGCATATGCTATGCCATTTAATAATAACAAAACCTCTGTGTGTTAGATAAATTACTGCTATTTTATAGCTGAAAAAGTGAGGCTCAGAAAGTTCACGTGGCTATTGTCTGTTTTGAAAGAGAATCAGTGAATAGATTTCTCAATTACTATATATTTTTTGATGACCATAAAATATTTTCATCTGGGGCGGGGCACAGTGGCTTACTCCTGTAATCCCAGCACTTTGGGAGGCCAAGGCAGGTGGATCACTTGAGGCCAGGAGTTTGAGGCCAACCTGGGCAACATGGTGAAACCCTGTCTCTACCAAAAACAAAAAATTAGCCTCATGTGGTGACACATGCCTATAATTCCAGCTGTTCTATAGGCTGAGACATAAGAATTGCTTGAACCTGGGAGGCGGAAGATGCAGTGAGCTGAGATCGCGCCACTGCACTCCAGCCTAGATGACAGAGCAAGACTCTGTCTCAAAAAAAAAAAGAAAGAAAGAAAAAGAAAAATATTTTCATCTGAATCTTATCCAATAACGAGGTGTTTAATGTTGTCATTTTATGATAATTTCTAATACATTGATGTCCATCTTGATCATATACTTGCTAGAAACTAAAAGAGACAAATATATTTTATTTTTCATGTTGAAGTTAAAACTTACATTGGGAATCTAGGTCCCTTGGAGAATGGTGTGAAAATTGGTGTTTTAGATCTTAGAGTCAGAAATTCTACATGCTTGCAGAAAAATAACTGATGGAATGTTTTAAGATAAGATAATATAAATGGCTCTTGGGCCATAAAACAAGGAAAGATATTAATTGTGTTAACAATTAGTAAATGTTCTCAAATAACTAAGATACTTATTTTAAACTTCTATGCAAATCAGAGTAGACACTTATGTGTCACAGTAGGCTGTCTTCTGGCCTGAGAGTAAAGGTAAAATCAAATCACGATTATATAAACAATCCTCTAAGATGTCGTATCCTGTTTGCATTATCAGAAAGAATGATCTCTTATATGAACCAATTCATTTCCAATGGCTTTTTATGGGTCATCAGTTGTGTATGAGCCATAGATGGCACATTCAAAAGGGGTTATTTCAGAGAGTTTAATAACGGGACAGAGTTAAGGAAAACAGACAGTGAAACATCCAAAGTTACCACCCATGGCTTGAAGGGGCAAAGGAATGGAGCCAGATACCAGATACCTGTGACCTTCTGGGAAAAAATACAGTCGCGCCAACTCACGACTTGGCTCAGATGGAAATGGAAAAATAAACACCATTACTCTTTTTTTCTTATCTTCATATTTCTTGTGGTGCTTCCCATTGACCACACCAGCTGGAGGCCAAGGAGCATGACTGGTTAATGGAATCCACAGAGGTCTGCTTCTCATGGTTCAGAGAAATGTGGTGGAACTTGGAGGGCAAACAGCGATATCCAGAACAAATGCTTTTCTAAGAGGAATTTATTTTTTATTCTTTTATTCCTTCCTTGTATGCATATTGGTGAGCACCAATTACATTCAAGATGCAGTACTTATAAAGGTTTCTAGAGGAAGGAAAAGGAGAAAATATGCATATGAATTTGTCTATGTTCTCAAGGTGCTTACAGTATAGTAAGAAAAGTATACAACAGTGCAAGGCAGAATATAATATGTGTAAGAGAAATACAAAGAGTTGTTATGAGAATTAAGAGTAAAGAAGGAGATCGGGCACAGTGGCTCACTTCTGTAATCCCAAAACTTTGAGAGGCCAAGGAGGGCAGATCACGAGGTCAGGAGATTGAGACCATCCTGGCTAACATGGTGAAATCCCATCTCTACTAAAAATACAAAAAATTAGTCTGGCATGGTGGCATGCACCTGTATTCCCAGCTACTCGGGAGGCTGAGGCAGGAGAATCGTTTGAACTCACGAGGCTAAGGTTGCACTGAGCCAAGATTGCACCACTGCACTCCAGCCTGGGCGACAGAGCGAGACTCCATCTAAAAAAAAAAAACAACAACAACAACAAAAATAAGTAAACAAGGAAGGATTGAAACAATCAGAAAGATTTCATGAAAGGCATGGTATTCGAAATTGGTCTGGTAGGATAGGCAAGGTCTGGACAGAAACAGATGGTGGAGCTATCTCACTTGGAGTAACAAAGTATGGGAGACAAGATAGTGTGAAGATGGAAGCTGTGTCCAGGATTATTCCAGTCACATTGGAATATAGTGCGCCTTTAAGGAAATAATGGGAGATAAAAATCAGAAACAAAGCCGATAAAACCAGAATACCTGTCCCATATACACACAGGTAAGCATTCATGTTCTTGCCAGCACACACATCTATTAAAACAATGTTGTCACAGCTCAGAGCTTCAGCAAGTCATTTTTTGACGTACATATAAATGATGTGAAAGTGAATTATATACTGATATTAGTTTATCCTTTAGTGTAAGACAAAATTCCATATGCACACTGGGCTTTCCTTCATTCCAGCTTTGACACAATCACTGTTTAAATGCATGATTGCTGCTAGGATAACAGCACCATCTAGTGTGTTCTTTTAAGTTAAAAAGTTCAAGGACTTCTGATCTGTTTCTAATCCTATTAGACAGAATATCATAAAGGTCCAAAAAAAAACCAAAAAAACAAAAAACAAAAAACACCTCAAACTGCCATCCATTTTTGTCTTTAAAACATGCAGTTTAATAGATGGAAATTTGTTGGGATTTATGACATTTCTAAAGAATCCCCCGAGAGAAAATTGCTCCGTCTCTTCAGTAACTGAGATGAAGAATGTATAAAAAGTAGTTTCTTGTCATTTTCCCAGTTTGCCAAATCTAGCAACTATAATGTAAAAAAAAAAAACATTTTTTCCATTAAAGACAAATGCCAATTTTATTTCTAAGTACATGTTTTAACACGTAAATTAAACAATGTATATCCTTACACTTTAAACATCAGTGATGACTATGTAGTTATAGAATATAAAACTTAACATAAAAACCGTAAATACTGTTTACTTTAGTCATGGAATATGACGATGAAACTTTCAGCCATATATAATAAACCAACACCGAAAACTAAATCATGCAACAGAGTATCTGACATGCCAGAGAATCAGTCTCATTTGTTTTGCTGTTGGCTGGCTTAACAGAAGACAAAGAGAATGATGGAAAGAGAAGCAGAGAAGAGTCACTGAGTCACAGAAGAGAAAGCAAAGAATAGGAAGCAGAAAAGGGGAGTAGGAATTCGGGAAGAATGAAAACCACACATTATATTTCCCCACTTTCCATCTTTGAGAATTTTAAATTTCAACATCGGACTTGCAATCCTACCACATTTTAAAATGAAGCCAATAATTTCCTATTTACCATTATCAAAAAGTGTAATAAAATAAAATAACTGAAAAGAATATGCCCAAGCAAATGATACTCAACAGGGACAATAGCCATGCCTCTCCTAAGCGTATTGCAATGTACCCAGATAACATTTAAAGAGAGAATGCAGCCCACGCTTTGGTGCCACAGCAATTAAGCCACTTTCCTATTTAACGTTTTGTCTGTTGATACATCTGAAAAGAGCTGATACTAGCTCACATGAAAGCAAATCCAGCATTTCCTGATCGGAATATTTCATGTGGAGAATATGTAGGTTGAATGTTAACAAAGAGCTGGCGTATTGAGACGATGTTTCCCATTGCTTTATACATCGGTGCTTTCAGAACCACTGTTACGGGCAAGAACTTGCCCTTCAATTAGAGTCAGCTGCTACCCTGTAGGCGGTGGCTTGGCATGGTTATGGCCTCCTATGGTCATGTCTTGTTACAGGCTGAATTAACTGGGAGGAAATTTACACTATCTCCATCAAATATGCTCAAAGTAAATACGCTTTCAAGATCACAAAAACCTATATTAAACACATTTTTACTATAGGGGGTCTGGTTCTTCAGCTTCCGCAGACATAGCAATCACCTGGGGTGTTTAGAAATGGATAGCCCAGTGACTCACCCTCAGGCCAACTGAATCAGAAATTCTTTGGGGAGGGTCAGGAATTTGGCATTTTCAACAAGCACACCAGGTGATTTTGAGATGGATCATTAAAAGTAGGCTTTTATGAAAGCAACATGAATACCATATATTTCTTATTGACCAATAGAAGGCTTTTCTCTGTATACTTTTCATAACCATTGTAGTTCGTCCTTTGAACAAGCGGTCGCATGTGTTGATAGATTTATACTGCACCATGTTTTAGCAACTGTGATCCGTATAGTTTCTGATGCATGTACTCTAATTACAAGTTCAAAGTTTCAAAATCTTGGATCAAAATTATGAAAGTATATTTTGTCTACTGAAGACTGAATAAAGTTTTAAGGAAGATACAAAATAGTTTGTTAAAGGTCCACTATACACTTCTTCAAGACACTCTTTCATTTCCTTCCTTCTCATTCTCTTTCTTCCTAGAAACCCCTCATGATTACGTCTCATCCATTGTCCCACCTTCTTGCTGACCCAATCACCAGGAAAAATGCTCCATCTGATCTCAACATCTTATTTAATTCCTCTGTGTCTCTGTTCTTCTTTCTGCCTCTGAATGTTCATTTTTCCTAGAAAACTTCAATATGTTTTTCAAGACACAGATTGAATGTTACTTCCTTGTGAATCTCTCTTCCACCTCATTGCCTCTCCTTCACTCTATGCACCTCACAACACACGGAACACTGACTTACACCTGTGTACTTACGTGCCTCTCCACCGACCATGCAGTAAGCCCTTTCAGAGAGGATAGTTTCTTACTTTACTGTCTAGACCCAACCCAGAGGATAGAGACAGTCAAAACTTGTTTATAAATTAAATGTGTTACCAGTTCTAAGCACTTGGTCATCTGGAAATCTGGAGTAGATGCAAGTATTCTAAAGTAAGATTTTGAAGAAATATTTTAAATCATTTGATATTTTCAATAGTGAAATCCCAAAGACCCCCTTTGCCCTTAACTTATTTTATTTGAGGATAGTTCATTATTTCTTAATCTACTCCACAGAAAATAAGGATATGTATTAGAGGTAAATAAAAATGTGTGTGGAATGATAGAGAATGTAGAGACAGCAGCTATAAATACTGGTATGAGACTCTTTGAGATGCTTTATTTTGTTTTTCTTCTGGCTAGATAACGAAGTAGTGTGTACAGAGGTGGTGCTATTTGGGAATAAGGACACCTGTGAAACATTGTTCATCATTTGCCAGTCAGTTACAGGAACCCCCATAATTCTTCAGTATTTCTTAGAAAAAGAGGACATAGGGAAGGGAACATAACACACCGGGGCCTGTGGGAGAGGGTAGGGGACAAGGGGAGGGAGAGCATTAGAACAAACACCTAATGCATGAGGGGCTGAAAACCTAGATGACAGAGTGATGGGTGCAGCGAACCACGATGACACATGTATACCTATGTAACAAACCTGCACGTTCTGCACATGTATCCTGGAACTTAAAGTAAAATAAAAATTAAAAGTAAATATTTTTTACAAAGAAAATAAGAGGAGCAATCTCTCAAGAGCATAAGTAGATCTCAACATACAGGCCCAGCAGAGTGCCTTCCATATCACAGGTTCTCAAGACGGTTGTGAAATAAACCTTAAATCCTTGTGAAAGTCAAGGTGATTGTTACAGATTAGTGCCAGTAAGATTTTCTATACTGCAAAGCACCAACAGTACTCTTAGTAGAAAATGTAATCACTAATAAACACTACTCAGATGATCTAACGTACTGATGTATGCTACAATACCTATTTATATTTGTAGGTACTACATAAGATGTTCATTTTAGTAATAGTATCAGTTGAAAGACAAATTAAAAACACACTTATCATCCTTCATCCTTTAACATGGGAAATTCCATTGAGCAGAAAGTAAAAATATAGCTGTCTGCATCTTATATTTTGTCAAGAATAAAATGATTACCACTTTCTTAATTTCAGAATTGGACTTACTATAACAAAAACATATGGACTCCATCATCTGTTTATCTCAAGATACACTTATTACTCTATAACTACAAATTAAGAACATACATCTGAAATAAAGATACATGTTCCATATAATTTTTTTAGTCATACAGAAAGGTATGCTATAATCACCAGTGGAATTCACACATATCTATGTTGAACAATCACTATAGAGCTTAATTTAATCAACACTAATCAACTTAAAGCAAAAAAATGCAAAGTTAGTAATTTTATGATGAATAAGGTTAGCATTTTGATGTTTTATTATTATTATTCTGATATTATTAAAGGGAAGTCATTGGGAAAACATTAACATTTAGGATACATATACTGTAAATGTAGTTAGGATAAAAGATTTTCAATCCATTTTTAGTGCTTCTTGATTGTGAACATGTTGGAAAAATGTTCCATACATGAAAAAAGGAAGATTTGAAAAGATTAATTCCTTGAATACGAAGTGCATCAATGACATTTATATTAGAAAATGTCAGTCACAATTCAATAGCTAAAAAAGAACTATAGAGCAGTAAGACCAGTGATTAAAAAGATACATACTTACATGTGTTTAAATATGCAGAACATCATATGCCTTCTTCATTTTTTTTCACTTGCCTTCTGATAAAGTGTATTACTTGAAGTTCTGTTTGTCTGTATCATTACAGAGCATGTATTTATT
Organism: Trachypithecus francoisi; assembly: GCF_009764315.1. Taxonomy (NCBI): domain Eukaryota; kingdom Metazoa; phylum Chordata; class Mammalia; order Primates; family Cercopithecidae; genus Trachypithecus; species Trachypithecus francoisi. The sequence goes on along the minus strand of NW_022681454.1, from coordinate 170,173,546 downwards.
CCTACAATTTCAGTGGCCTGTTCTGATATCTAATTTGTGAAGCTAGGTTTCTAGGTTAAGATTGGGTCAAAAGATGCAACAGATTTGTTTACATGAGCAAGTGAGAGTAATTCAGGCCAGGGAAATCAGTGATATTATGTTATTGAGCTCCTGAGTTCTCATTTGATAAGTGAAGGACCTTCATCAAATCATAATTTATTGCTTCACAACTGTTATTTTATAGCTATAGTTGTCTGCCAATTCCCAACATGTTAGCAATAGACTATAGATTTCACTAAGGACTATCTGTTAAATAATTTGAATTCTATAGAGAATTATATATATATATATATATATATATATATATAAGATAATGTTATAATAATAAAGTATTTGGAAGTATTTTTAAGGTTTATTAAATAATTTTTTTTCTGTGAAGTAGCTTCTATCACTAAACATGTCTCCCAAATTAGTACCTTTATTTATTTACAAATTACAACTATAAATATTTTTCAGGAAGTATGAAAAGCAGTAAATCAATCAAATCAGATTGAAGTCAAATAGCCACAAACAGTTTTGTAATCAAAATTGAATGAGAGCCCACTTTTTATTCAAGATAAATCACATGCAGGCACATAATGAGCTCCAAGAATTCATTCCTAAGACAGAAGAGCTAAACTTTGAAACAGACGTTTAGTACAAGATAACACTTAAAATTATAAGTGACTTTGTGATACTCCAGGGTTAAAAAGAATGTATATCCTTTCAGAAAATTGGCTATTCTATTTATATGATAGTAAATTTAGGCTCAGATTCAAAACCCGTCTGCAGCTCCTGATTCCAATGAGTGTTTGGCAATTCCCAGGCCTGACAGTTTCCAAGTGCACTGTATTATAATGGTATGCCTCAGCCTAACCCAAACCAAAAATTTCCCATGCAAACTTAAATTTATGTTCTTTGTCCTGATTTCATTTACAAACGGCAATTATCTTTTGAGCAAGAACTAATATATCCACTTTATAAAAGACATTCACACACGATAAAATATAGCCTTACACAGAAATTAGTCACGTTTAACATATCTCTCTGACACAGGATTGTTCTTATCCATATGTCACATGGTCCAACTTTGAACCAATTTTCTAATAGGACTTGGATCAAAAGTCAATAATCTTGAGGTGCTGGAAACATCAACCTCTTTAAGACATTAATATTTGCCAGTATTCGATGAGAACACAGATTCATTCTTTATTAAAAATAAAAATCTTTCATTTAGTAAGCTCAGTTTTTAATTTAGAGATGGAAAAAGACATATCACATATGAAATACAGTTATTTGATATTTTAAGGTAATTGATTTTCTGAAAAATAATGAGAAATTCAATAAAAATGTATTAAGCAATACCTTTTAGTTGCCGACCATGCTGGAATTAGGGATATACCAAAATAAAACAAAGCAGTTCTCAAATTTCCTTCATCTAAAGGAAGAAAATTTGTCATATTGTCCCCTACATTCCTAAGTCTTTGTTTTTCTTTATTGTTTTTACTCTCTGTTACTAAATCAAATAATTTCTCTTTACCTGTACTCAAGTTTACTTATTCTTTTTTTCTATCTTAAATCTGGTCTTAAGCCCTTAAAAAAACTTCTTATTTCTGTTACTGTAATTTTTTTATTTCAGCGTTTTCTGTTGATTCTATTTCATAGTTTTCATTTTTTCTGTGGGAATCCCCATTCTCTCACTCATTAAGACTATAATTTCCCTTTTAAGATAAATTTATGTTAGTGGCTTTAAGGTCTTTCTCTGTTTAAATTCAACAAGTAGACCATCTAAGCTTTGTTTTCTATTAATCACTTTTTTTCTTGACTATGCATCAAATGTTTCTGTCTCTTTGAATGCCTTATGATTTTTTAAATGAAAATACTGCACATTTTGAAGAATACAATGTTAAGCCTCTAGATTTAAAAAATCTTCTTCTGAAAACTGTTCATTCTTGTTTTAGAAGGTAGGCTAATTACTGGCTGACCATGGTGATCTCACTTGGCTTTGAATTTCTGCTTTGCTAGTACAGACCTTGATGAAGCCCAGATACTGCAGGGGCTTGATTTTATGCTTTGCTAGGGTAGACCTACAGTAGAAATTAGAAAGGTTGGTTCTCAAACCTAATGTGAAGATTTTATGGTGTCTGGCTAATGCCAGGGATTTCTTTCTATTGTGATAGCAGAACGCCAAAGGTAAGAAGGAGGTAGATGTCAAGACATACTCCAAAGAATGTCTAGATCTGCTCTTCTCCAGCACTGCTCATTTAACAGTATTTCTATTGCACTGTTGATCTCATAGTACTTTAATCTGGTAAGCACCACACGGTCTTTCCCTATTTGTGGACAACCCATCCCCTAACCACCGACTTGTGGCATTGTTGTGCATAAGCTTTTGGAGTCACCTCTCTGCCAATTTCCCTTGTCTTTCATGCCCTACTCTACACTGCTTAAGCTGCCCTCAACTCTGATCTCTGCCTCTTTGGTTTCTCTAAGTACTACATTCTCTCCTCAGACCGGGGTTCCTTGCACCATAGTCAGGGAATTGGCTCTCAGAAAGCTGGGCAACCACGGGAGAATATGGAGAGATTCCCTTCTGTCTGTGCGCACAGTCTTGCACTGCTGTTGCCTTCTGCCTGAAAATGTTTGCTTGACATGTTTTTCCAGTTTTAAAGTTGTTTATGGCAGGACTGCTGGTATATTACCAGTCACCCCATCTAACACATATTATTTTATTCATTTATATTTATACACTGAATTCATAGAACTCATTTCATTTTTCTAGGTATGTTCATGCTAAATAACTTTTTATTTAAAAAACAAACAAAATACTTTTAACAGTTTCCCACAGAAGTCTTATAAGTCATTTTCAATGATTAATTATACAGTCCTAAAATAAAAATATTATAGTTTACCTCTTTTTAAAAGTCATTTTCCTTTGCACTGTGTTCTTCATAGATATATTGTTATTTCAACGTTTATTGAAAGCCTACAATGGAAAAGATGCTACAGAGATTATGAAGAGAAACCAGATAAAGAATATTTTTAAGGCATTGATAGGCAAATAAAAATTTACTCAAAGTACCATGATACACTGTCAAAAGGAACAGGGGCATTGAGGCATCAGATAAAATGTTAGCAGTACGTGGAAGAGAGAGAATGTTTCAGAGGGGAAGAATGTAAAACAAAAGTTTAAGAAGCCAACACTTGAGATAGGCCTTGAGCTAGCTGTATTTGTTTATGAATAAGTGAGGAAGGAATGAGTATCTCCACATTAAGGACACAAGGATTAACAAGCAACAAGATTAGAAAACTAAGGATATCTACAAGAAACAGTAAGAACCTCAATTTGTTTGGAGTTTAAGGTAAGCTAAGAAGAAATAAAGGAAAATTTTAAAAGTACTCTAGAGGCAAGTCTTAGACCATGAATACCAAGAAGGGATTTGTACTCTATTCTTCAGACAGTAGAAAATCTTTGAAGATTGTGTAGGCAGAAAATGTCTTGAATGAATGAATGTTAATGTGTTATGAATGAATATATACCTTTAAATGACTCAGAAATTATCTAATCTGCCATGAAAGCTTAGCACATTTGACAGCTATTTACTCTCAGAGCAGTCTAAACATAGTATATTTTGCAGCTATCAGTAATTAGTAGTTTTGACTTAAAATCTTAGAAGTCAAAGGAAATTCTAGCTCGTTAAAAACAAAATTAAAAATTCAAAGGGGAAACCTATAAACAAAATAAATTTACTCATTTATAAACCTAACTGTTGTTCTGAAATGTGAAATAATTAGATTGATTATTATTTCTTTGCCAGAGATCAAACTTAAGAGCTGATGATAGATATGTGCAAAGTGATTTTCCTCCAGAGGAAAGACAGCGTGGTTAAAGCAAAAAAACCTGGCCTCTGATCTGGTCTCTGCTTTTAATTAGTGTGTCTCAGTACTTTTGCACGTAAATTAAATAGGCTATTTTTCAAAGTCCCTTGCAGCTCTAAAATTCTATACAGAGAAATGCTTGCTACTATCTTGGTAAAAGTTTCCAAATCATCTTTTCTAATTACTGAAAAGTGATATGACCTAGAAAGAATTTCTCATATCCAAACAATATTGGTATTCTCTTTTAAAAATTTATTTGCTTGTATTGAACAAATTTTTACTGAGCACTTACTATGTGTAAAGAACCATACTGAGCTCTTGAGATGTACTCTTGACTAAACCAGACAAGATCCTTACCTCCAAAAAAGGTGTGAGCCCAAGTCTGTATCAGAATGCAGGGGAATCATTGAAGTAGTTACACCAAACTTTATATCACAGACTTCTTTTCTGAGCAGCAGGTCAACCAGAAATGCAAATGAAAGAATGCCAGCACTGTGAACTTACTAGCACCTTCCAGTTCTGTTAGAACACTGTTTCTACCACGGGTCAGCGGTGTTGCTCTTCCTGAAAATTTGAGAAAAATCAACCATAGTCTTCAAATACATGTTGTTTCCAAGAATGCCTATCTCTGTTAGCGGGAAAGAGAAGAAATTAGAAAGGAATAATTCCAATGAGTAAGCCTCTAATTTGGGCATTTATAGAGATTCAAGTTTAAAAGAGTAGGAATTTTTTTAATTAATTTCCTCTCTAGGAGCCACATTATTTCGCTCTTCCCCTACAATATCAACCCCTACACAGACAAGGACAACAACAGTTACCTATTTAGGCATTATAAAATTTACAGGTAATTCAATAACAGAAATAAACAGTGGAATAATTTTGGCCAATAAAATACAAGCAACACTTAAAAATGAAAATACTCATTTTCAACACGGATGAAGCATAAGAGATTCCATTAACATGCTATAAAAATATGACTTGATCCAAGACTTTGGGTTAGTAATTTTATGAGGCTTATGAAGAAACACAAATATTCATGTCTGTATTGGTAAATATGGTGGGAAGATCTAACTTTTCATTGTAGTAAAAAAATCACATAGCATGAGTTCCACCTTCTTATAAAAATGTTTAAGTATACAGTATAATATTGTTAACTATAGCACAATGTTGTATAGCAGATCACTAGATGTTTCTTTCATCTTGCATGACTGAAACTTTATACCCATTAAACAGAAGCCTCCCATTTCCAGCTCCCTCAACCCCTAGCAAGCACCATTCTATTTTCTGCTTTGATGATTGTAAAGATACTTCATATTAAGTGGAATCATGCCGTATTTGTTTTTCTTTGACATTTCATGTAGCATAATGTCCTACATTTCATCCATGTAGCATATTACAGAATTTCCTTCTTTGTTCTGGCGGAGTAATATTCATTGTATGTTTATACACATATCCTTTCATCCATTCAGCTGTTGATGGACATTTAGGTGGTTTCCACCTGTTGGCAACTATGAATAAAATTGCAGTGAACATGGGAATGTAAATATTTCTTTGAGATCCTGATTTTAATTATTTTGAATAAATACCCAAAAGTGGAATTGCTGGATTATGTAGTAGTTCTGTATTTAATTATTTGACAACCTTCCATACTGGTTTTCATAGTGGCTGCACCATTTTACATTTCCTGCAACAGTGTATAAGGATTCCAATTTCTTCACATCATCACCTACACTTGTTATTTTCTGTTTTTGTTTTTATAATGGCCATCCAAACAGGTATGAGGTAATATATCATTGTGGTTTGATTTGCATTTCCCTGATGGCTAATGATGTTGAGAATCTTTTCATATACTTGGCTATGTGTATGTCATCTTTGGAGAAATATCTATTCAAGCCCCTTGCCATTTTTAAATTGGGTTATTCATTTTGTTTGTTGTTGAGTTGTTTGAATTTCTCATATATTTTGGATATTAACTCCTCATCAGCTATATAGTGTGCAAAAATTTTATCCTATTTAGTAGATTATCTTTTCATTCTGTTGGTTCCCTTTTTATTGCTCTGTTGTGTAGATGCTTTTTAGTGTGATGTAGCCCCACTTGCCTACTTTTGCTTTTGTTGCCTGTTTTTTTGATGTCATATTCAAAAAATTATTGCCAAGTCCAATGTCAGGAAGATGTTTCTATGTTTTTTCCTAAAAGTTTAACAGTTACAGGTCTTACGTATAAGCCTGTAATCCATTTTGAGTTGACTTTTGTGTATGATATAAAGTTAGGGTTCAATTTCATTTTTTTGCACATGGATATCCTCTTTTCCTTACCCCATTTGTTGATAAAATTATCCTTTCTCCATCACATATTCTGTGCACCCTTACTGAAGATCAGCTGACCATATATGCATGGGTTTATTTCTGGGCTCTCGATTGTATTCCATTGATCTATATATGTACCCTTATGCCAGCATCATATTATTTTGATTACTCTTGCTTTGTAATATATTTTGAATTCAGCAAATTTGTAAGGCTTCCAGATTTTTTCTTTGTCAAGATCATTTTGGGTCTTCAAGACCCTTTGTGCTTCCATATAAATTTTAGAATTTCTTTCTATATCTTTGGGATTTTGGTAGGGATTGTATTGAATCTGTATGTTGCTTTGGGTGTTCTGGACATTTTAACAATATTGAGTTTTCCCATCCATGAACATGAAATGCCTTCCTATTTTTTTGTGCCTTCTTTAATTTATTTTAGCAGTTCTATAGTTTACAACGTACAAGTCTCTCTCCTCTAGTTAATTCCTAAATATTGTATTCTTTTAGTGTTATTACAAATAAAATTATCTTATTAGATTATTTGTTCTTAGTGTATAGATATGCAATTAATTTTTGTATGATGATTTTATGTTCTGTAACTTTACTGAATTAATTTATTAATGGAAACATTTTTTGTATGGAATTGTTAGGGTTTTCTACATGTAAGATTATGTTATTTATGAACACAGATAATTTTACTTTTTCTTTTCCAATTTAGATGCTTCTTTTCTTTTCTTGCCTAATGACTCTGACTAGTACTTCCAGTACTATTTTGAATAGAAGTGACAAGAGTGGCCATCCTTGTCTTGGAGAAAAAACTTTCAGTTTTTCGCTATTAAGTATGATGTTAGCTGTGGGCTTTTCATATATGGTCTTTATTATGTTGAGGTAATTTCCTTTTATTCCTGGTTTGCTGAGTGCTTTTATCATGAAAGGGTATTGAATTTTGTGAAATGCTTTTCTGCATCTATTGTTATGACTGTTTGATTTTTATCCTTCATTCTGTTGATGTGGTGTATTAAATTTATTGATTCTCTGTGTTGAACCATCCTTACACAGAGATAATTCCCACTTAGTCATGGTCTATTATCCTTTAAACATGCTCTTGGAATCTATTTGTGAGTATTTTATTGAGGATTTTTGAATCAAAATCTATCAGAGATATTGGCCTATAGATGTATTTCTCCATTTCTACATGAAAGCTATTTTGAATTCCTTTTCAGGTAATTCGTTTACCTCCATTTCTAAATTATCAGTTTCTGGAGATTGTTATGTGTTTCTTTCTTTGATTGGGCCATACTTCCTATTTCTTTGTGTTTCTTATAACTTTGTGTTAGTGTCTATGCATTTGATGTATATGCTGGTGTTGTAGCAGGAGGGGGGACTATTGGTAAAAGAGTTTTTGCTTAAATTTTTCTGCTAGCTTTGATGCAGTTGGTTTTGTTCTTGCCTAAGTTACAAGAGCATCTTAACTGGTCCCTGGATTTTTCACAAAGGGAATTGATCTGTGTACTGTTTTTAAATCAGTGTTTCCATGAGAGGAAAGAGGGTCTGGAGTTTCCTATTCAGCTATCTTGCTGACATCCTGAGGAGATTTCATTTTTGCTAGTCAGCATGGTTTCAGGCTTGCAATAGTATTCAAACTGAAACTAGCTTAAGCTAAAATAACTAAAAAACTAGAGCAAATACCTGAAAAGTTAGTAGCATAAAGTACATTTTAGGCAAGGCAAAGCTTAAATGATGTAGTTCAAAGCTCTTTTTGTCCATTATTCAGCAGATTTCCTCAAACAATGAACAAAATTACCAGTTTCACAGCTTGAATGAAAATTCCAGCCAAAACATCCTGGAAAAGACTGTCCCGACTTGGGTCATATGCCCTTCTCTGAGCCATTGACAGTTTCCAGAAAAATGTAGTATTCTGAAGATCATGCCCATATGTGCTCCACTGCAGGGCTGATATTGATTTCAATAAGGTAATGGAAAGCATTCCCCTCAGTAAATGGGAATATGTTTCCATGAGCTAGGAGGACATGCAGACAGCAAAAGCAATAGATTTTCTCTCCCTATCCTACTCATGAAGAAAAGTTTTCTGAAACTAAGCTTAAGAAATTATTAATCATAGCTTAAACCTTAACACAAAAAATACCCAATAATAAGGGAATGGTTAATGATGATATATTCACATGATGAACTATTTTGAAACTGATAAATGTTATTTATAAATGATATATTTACATGAAAAATTTGTTATAGTGTTAAATGACAAAACAAGGACACAACTCTCTAGTACCTTATTTATTTGATCATAGCTGTAAAAAGTTTGTAAAACACATAGAAAAAATCTAGGAATATTACAACACGAACAGTAGATCTTTGGTGATGATCAAATAATTTTTTCCTTATTTTGTATTTTTAAATTTTTATATAATGAGCTGAGATTTCATATTTTGAAAACAATTACAATTTTATTTGAAATAGTAACAGAAAATCTTATCTTTGCTAGCATTTATATTTGGGGGTAGGTCTTACAATGAGGACATCAGAAGCAAAGGAGAAAGTATGGGTATACTAGCTGCATAAGAGCAGAGACTTGAATGGACAAATTGTGCTTTAACCAAGTGGATAGAATTTTCATTTATTTTGAGGCACTTGGAACAGTTCGGATACATGACACTGAGATGCCTTCCTTAATTTTCTCTAAAAGTCGTGCAGGGCATATTGGCACCTTGCTTAAGAATCTAAGAAGTGTTCAATGTGAAATAGCCTACAGTCAAGTTTTAATAAAGCTAGGAAAGGATGCTTTTGTTCATTAACTCAACAGGGCTCACATTTGGCCTAAAACTTCAATAAAGTCAAGAAATAAATGAGACTGTGAAACTGAACCCCATGAACACTATCTGTTGGTTATGTGGTACTAAATAAAGTAGGGTTTCTTTTAACTGTACCTGTCTCTAAGAAAAGTTGGAACTGATGATTCTCAGGGTATGTGAGACCTCGAGTAATTTCAGAAAACGCTGTCCATCTGGACTCTTGCTGTAACTGTTATTGCTATTTTAATTAAAAAATCTTATGTTGATCTGTTTACTTATTATAATTATTACATTTCAGTTTTAACATTTTAATTACACCACTGCCACCGTATTGCCTCCCACATTTTCTCTGTTCTTCATGGGCAAGCTAACATGGTGAGCTGCTGTTAACAGACAATGGGTTTGCTTGCACAGTATCATCTAAGAATTAAAGAGGTAAATACTTATCAAAACATAAGCTAACTTGGTGAAGGAGTAGAATCCACAATCTTAAAACCCTAACTTAGAATGTTATTAGAGTTGCAAGTTCATTTCCTTATGTGTTTTCTAGTCATCCACTATGACCATACTAGATATGGTGACTAAGTTCGAAGAATTAGACATGGTCCCTGCTTTTAGGAAGCTTAAAATGTTGTTGCAGGTGTGAACATGTAAACCACTGTTATGAGGTTAAATATATAAATATTATATATATACATGAATGTATATACACACGAGGACAGTAAGATAAAAATTTGTCAATCAAGTAGAAAAGAAAAGAATTTTCGCTCATATTTGCAACATGAACAGCTTAGAGAATTGCAGGCTGAGAGGTTTTTTTTCCTTTTCTTTTCTTCTTCTTTTTTTTTTTTTTGTGCCAAAAGTCATGTGTTTATGAAAGTGCACTCAGGGACAGTGAAAAGTCCAGCATGCCTGCAGCCTAAGTGTGTGAGGAAGAAACAAAGTTGTACGCATGTTATTAAAAGCCCTGGCTACCATGCTAGGGACTGAACATTATTTTGTACACTAACAGGAGCCACTAGGGTATTAAAGCAGCAGAGTGTGGCGTGAATAGGTCTGGGCTATCATAAGGTAAAGTTTGTGACAGTACAAATGGTGGATTTAAAGGGTGAGAAACTATAAACAAAGAAACCAGTCAGATGCAATAATCCACGTGAGGAAAGGAAATAAATTCAGGGAATGGTAGCAGATATAAAAGAAAGGCACATAATTTAAAGACAATCCAGAGTTACAACAAACACTGTAATAACAGGTAAATATCAGATTTCTCTGCATACACCAGTGTATTAAGGACTCCATGCACATTTATCTCATTAAATCTTCCTTAACAGTCCTGTGAGGTACATTCTGCTTACTATGTTTGTTTTAAATATGAGGGAAGATATGAGAATTTGGTAGCTTGCTGAAGATCACATAACTGGTCATTGTACAGCTGGGCCTGAACCTAGATATAACTGATTCCAGAGCATGACAAATCTCTAAGATAAACAGCCTTCAACGTGACTATGTGACCATGCAATTTCTGGCCTCAGTGGCTTAAGAATGAGGATCTGATTGACTGAGGAAATGAATATATAAAGGAAAGTAGGTTCTGATTAAAAAATTAGTGTTGGATACATTTACTTTGAATATTGAAAATACATATATGTTCCGTAGAAAGTTGAGAGTTTCATTTAGGGCCGAGTTACTCTTATGGGGATTGTTGTAGAAACCATGGCCAAAAGTACATTGCCAAAGTAGAAAGTCTACAACTAGATACCAACAGAACTGGGGGCAGACGCCTAAGGAATTACTTTGTTCAAGGAATGCACAAAGGATGATGTCTTAGAGGAGGAGAAAGGAGAGGAGCTTTCAGAGTTCCAGCCAACGACGCTGGAGAATGCAGGGTTAAGGAAGCCAAGGAAGATGAGAGTTTTGAAAAAGAGACGTTGAAAACGATTTCCAAAAGCATAGTTTTAGACATCAAAGAACAATCATGTTGGAGGAGAACTGGGAACCATTTGTTGGATTTGGCCCTCAGGAGATCGCTGTTGACATTGAAGAAAGATGGTTTAGGGGAGGAAAGGGGTCTGAAGTCAGATCACTGTGAGGTGCACTGCAGAGGGCAGGCTCGGAGGAAGAGCAGATTCCTCTGACAAAATTCACTCAGTCCTGGTGAACATGTTTATCTCTTCCCCAAATTCCATGGTGGAAATATTAATAGTGTTACAGAGCGATAGCTACTCTTGCACAAGAAATACTCAACCTTCTCCTAGGGTGAAAAATGCTTTGCTCCTTTAAATCTCTGTTATAAGCCTAAAAGAGCCTCTCGGTTATGCAGTTAAAAGACAAAACTTTATCCTCACTCCTGATGTTTTCTTCCTATGGAGGGTATTCCATTAGTGTAACCCATTCCATACTTCTTCCTGCACTTTTCCTAAATCAAACACAACCACAGTGGACTATCTTTTCTAGTTGGTAAGTTTGGGAAGATAAATGGGGCATGTTCAGCTCAGCTGCTTTCCATTCATCTCCTTGGGGCTCAGCCTTTGGCAGAAAGAGTACAGCCACCACTGCTTTCTGCAGGCAGGTCTGCCATCATTCAGGTGACCTGCAATTTTGAGGGATTACCACAAAGGAAACAACATTTGGTGTATTTTGATGGGAATACTGCCAAATAAGATGCAATGAGCAAAGCTGAAGAGAAAAAGAAAGTAACACATAGAGACTTTTAATTGGGGGAAAGACATGTGGTTTGGAATCTTCATTGGGTTTTGCAGTAGAATATTTTGAAGTCTGTCATGGCATATACTGAACCAGCTTTTAAATATCAAGGCAAGGGCCAGCACCTTTAAGACCCAGGACACACGATATTCTGATCTGGATCTACAAATATAGATTATGGTATATTTCTCTATGACAAAACATTTCTCTATGACTTATGGAGCTAAGCCTAGAAGGTCCTTGACAAAGATGCTCAAGGCAGTGAAAGTCTTTCACAGGCACAGGCAGCCCAGAGCTTGTTGCTTCCTGACCTTGAAATACAGTTGCATATGTTATGTAGACAGCAAAAACCACAACAGATGTCAGTGGCTGCAGAGGTCTTAGAGCTCAAGGGCAGCAGAGGCAAGAATTAAACTATAAAGAGAACAAGTTTTTCTGTAAATTTGTAGACCTTGATATCGTTGTTTTAAAACTACAAGGCAGCTGGGTTTCGCATGTGCTCTGTGCTACTTCTGACATTCTGTCTTCAAATGGTTAGCGTCAGGCTTGGGTAGGCAGCAATGGATCAGCAATTAACAGCCCCAAATCATTCTCTCTATTCGGGGCCAAGAAAATGATGGTGAATTTATGAGGCTCATTCAGAGACTAGAGTGGAAAGTGCTCAAAAGAAACACTAGATGTGTTTCAAGGTGATACAGTTATCGTAGGGGAACTTTCATTGGTTTCCTTTGTTATGAAGGAAACTGACCTAGAAACTTTAGAAGTCACAAGCAGTGAACAGACAGTGCCCTGAGGAGCACATGGACAGGACCTTGGACCACATCATAGCTCAAGGAACACTGGCTTCAGAAGTACCTACACTAGTTTCATCTCAGGAATATGTTGCAAATGTTTTTCTGGTTGAAATAGGTATGGAGACAAGATAAAACCATCACAAAAAAGGAAATTTCTTAGGCCTAAACAGTTCTCTAATAAGAGGCAGTGGAATTAGCCACAATGGCACAGGAATAAAAATGCCTTTCTACAAGGTACGTGGTAGCTATGTGACCCAACAGAGCTCATTGTCTATGCAGAGCAGAAGTACCCAGACCACAGAGATCCCAGAGCAGATGGACAGTAAAAGCTGTGCATGGGCAGATTTTTCTCTCAGAGATGGTGGTGAACTGTACTAAACCTTTTGCTAAAGATTTCCCTCTATTAAATTTAAATGACCAAATCATAGATTCTGCTTAAATTGTACCAACCAACCAGTGGCATCCTGGTGAGAGTAAAAATTAAGATTTTTTTTTTTTTTTTTGCCATCACCTCTTTTGGAAGCCAGTCCCTAAGATGGCCCCCAGGGTTCCTTGCCTCTAGGTATTTAAGCCCTCATGTAATGCTTTCCATTGACAGTATCATGGGACTTAGTGATGCATTCCTAAGAAATAAGAAGAAGGCAGAAGAAATGGTGTATGACTCAGAAACTAGGACATAAATGACAGTGTGACATCACTGTTTTGCTTTCCTTCTTTCTCAAATCACTGCTCTGAGGGAAGCCAGTTGCCATGTCATGAGGAGTCATGGAGAGTCTCATGTAGTAAGAAACTGAGGTCTTTCACCAATGGTGAAAAACTGTAGGCTGCCTACACGGGCAAGGGTGGGAATGAACCTTGCAGCTGTCAGATGATTATAGCCCTTGGTGACAGCTGGACTGCGATCCCAGGGCAGATCCTGAACCAGAACCAACTAGAAAAGAAAATGTGCTCTCCAATTCCTAAAACACAGAAAATGCGAGAGAATACATGCTTGTTTTTTTAAGCTGAGAAATTTTGGGCTGATGCGTCACACAACAATAGATAATTAATATGCCTTCTTTTACTTAGAAATATAACTGACATTTTACTACAGTTTCAGCTAATATTAAATAATGGCTTCAGGAATTTTTACTTGGGAAAATTGTCCTAAACCCTTTTATGTAAAGTTGGTATATGTGGAGACTGTGGTTATAATCACCTGTGTCCCGTTAATTCTTTGGATTCTAAAAAGAGAGACATGTTAGATACCTTGTGTTAAAATAATAAAATGTATGAGGTCATAAAGAAATATCAGCCATTCTTATGCATCCAGATAACTGAGAAAACCTCTAGTATAGACTGAGCAGAATTTTCTAAAAATGGGAATTTCTTTAATTTCTAACTTTTACCTCATATTATCTAAAAATGAATTTTAAACATTAATTTCCTTTAAATGTTAATAGGCATAGCCTTTAATTTCTCCCTCTGAATCTGACAGCAGAAGAGGGCTTCTCTGAAAGTTTTCTGGCATTTTATTATTATAGAATTTATGTATTTTATTCTATTCATTAATATCATTAAATCTTATTACAGGATCAATGACATGTTACATAGGAAAGCATGCTTGGACATACTTTGGGATGGGAAAGAGAATAGGAAGTAAATTTTGAAGCTTAAGTAAAGTGGCCCTGGTGTAATTTAATTAATGGAGTAGACTCATTTCAGAGCCTTCTTGGGGCAACACATGTCTTTCCCATGAGAGGTTCCAAGAGAATCCTAAAGGACTAGTTTTTCATCCTTGAGAGGAGGCAAGCAACCCCCTCCGTGGGTGTGGTAGGCAGTCTATCCTGGACTGCTGGAGATCTAACCAGAGGCATGAAAGCTACACCCAAAAAGGTACAAGAGAAGGTGAGAAAGTGAGCTGCAATTTTCTTCTTCTGAAGGCAGTTCTATTGCTGTAAAACCCACCCTTTCTTCACCCCTTTACTCTGCTCTCTGGGAGTGAGGTGATTTATCTGATGGACACATTTCAAAAAAAAAAGAACTGGGTACCATTTTCCTTGAGATAGCTCTTGGCTTCTGGGTATAGACTTTCCCTGTTTTTCTTGGGAGCAGGCTGTTCCCAACACTGGTGGCCCCCAGGGCCTTGACTGGGTAAGTTAAGTCTGACTAATTCTGTGGTTTATTTACCAAACCTCTTTGGCCCTCACAACTTAGCCTTCATCAGTTAAAACAACAACAACAACAATATTTTCTATTTTCCGTATACCTTACCCTTCATCTTATTTCTCAATTTGTTTAGGACCTGCGCAAGAAGAAGTGTGTTATATCTCAGGGAAACCAACACTTCTATCAAAAATCAAGTGAATGCAAGGATTTAGCCTGAAGCGTCCAAAGGAAATAATACAGTTTTTTTTTGCTTTTAATTGTACACTTTTGTCATGATCAATTCAATACGTGATTCTAGTGTTAACAAGATGCCCCCCTGGAATACATATTTTCTTGGTTAATGGAACAACAAATAACATGAGAAAAGCTATAATTAATAAGAAATGTATCCTAAGCTCAAAATACTGAGTTTTTGTAGCCAAGCAAACATGAATTCTAAACCCAGGTCTGACAAATCACTTAACTTCACTGGGGGCTGTTCTTCTTCCGTTTCTTCACCTTCATTTGTGTAATTAGGAGCAGCAGCGATGGAGGGCTAATGTATGGATCAAGTGGCATAATGAAGGCAAGGTCAAGCACAGCACTGATATCAGTGGGCACCCAGTGTACAGAAACTGTTCATATTAGGTCCTAAAGTCTATTTTGTTTTACTGTATAATAGTTCATTAGGTGTGGAATTTCACACTATGTTTTACCCAGAAGATCACTACATCATAAAGAAATTTCCTTAAGATATTTCTATTCCCATGAACAATTTTTTCTGTCAAGCTTGCAATTAGTGAGTATATGACTTTAGGCAAGTGTCCGGTCATCTTCTCACCTGCTTTAAATTCAGAATGTGCCATTTTAAGGTGATTCAAACATCTTGTCAGCTTTCACTGCTTAATTTGTATGAATTTTGGATCTAGGGGCAAAGTGAAGTCAAGGAATAAAAGTCCCTGTGGATACTGTTATTAAAAAAAAAAACAAACCCTCAATATTCATATTAGATTTGCTTATAGAATGTCCATGGTACAATGTAATAAATTCTGGTTTTCTTGCCTTAGAAAAAAGTTTCTTATATCAGTCCTTAAGGAATTATTTTGGACTCTCTTTCTTGGTTAAATTATCCCATTAACTGAAGTGTCCACTGTTGAGGGACTCAGTTTTTCAAACAGAACTTCAATAACTTTAAGTGTCTGCAATGGATCTTTCTCCCAGCATTTAGCTGTACTCCTGCCAAGCTGTAAAAGAATCCTTACCCCATATCATATGCTCCAGGGGATTATTTTAAGCTCAACTTTCCAAACTGGCTCACAGATACTCCGTAAGAAACTTTACTTGGGCTTCTGTGTGTGCCCTGTCTAATTTTATAGACTTACATTTTCAGACATTTCCTAGCTTCCAGCCTATGCTCCTTTTTCCCTCAGATCTCTGTTTCTCTTTGTTCTGGGCCCCAAATCCTCAGGCAACACCAATCACTTCCAAAACTAGTTCCACAGTTCCCTGGGACCACACTCAATATGGATGGAGAACTGCTTATAGAAACCATAAAAGCAGTTACTAATGAAAAAAGGATTGTGTTTCTATCAACATAATTTCAATATAATACACTTAAACATGACAATAGTATTCAAACATAGATTCCATTTTAATGGAGTAGCTTGTGTTTGTATGTTTTTTAATTTCAAAAATTACTGTTATGTGGAATATAACAATAATTAAATCTATAACTTTGGAGACGAACATTCTCTTTTCAAGAAGGAAAATCAAAAAAAGGTTAAACATTAAACAGAATGTTTAAAAGGAAGCATACCTGAGTACTATAATTTTAAGGCATTTCTTACATTCAGTTCACTATAACACAAACAAATTCAATACTTCCCTAGCAAAATTAACGAAATATGTTTGGACCCTGAGAACAACTCATTGCCAGAGATGAACTTACTGGTGGAAACTGGCTATGCAATTATACCTAATATTTAAAGGAAGCGTTTATTAACAGAGCTGAGAATACCGAAACTTCAGTTTAAATTTCATTTAATAGCTAAAATGAGATATGGTTATAAATGTTAACATGAAGGGTATGCTAAACTTCCAAGTTCTGTTTTCTTTTTTTTTTTCCTTTGACATACCAGATAACCCAAACAATAGGAATAGTAGATTGCTTATGGAGTCAGGGTGGTTAAGGTGAGGAGGGGTCCTTGGGTCCAGTTTATATTTCTATTTACTAACTACGTGAACAGAAGCAAATGGCAGCTTCTCCGTTTTGTCATTACTAAAATGGAATTAAAAATAATTTCTATCTTGTTAGGTTGCTGTGAAAACTAACAAAGAAAATGTGCAACGTAATTCGCGCAATAGCTGGGATAGAGAAAAAAGGCTCAGTCAACATTAGCTCTTATCATCACAGAAAGGGAATGAATACGTATTTAGTAAAAGTTTCTGATGTAGACATTCTGATCTGACTGTCTAATATACTCGTGTATTGGCTACATTAAAACAATTTTTTCTCAGTTTAATATCCATTTAACACAGTTATTCTACAAGCTCAAACGTGTACAGTGAATTCTTCCTGACATTTTATTTAATGTTACATTCCTTGGGCTACACACAGGTTTTTAATCTCAAAGAGATTTTCTTTTCTCAATCACCTTAAAACACTTGCTGAAACTAGAATAAAGAAACTAACATAGCAACTCAAACAAGCTTTAAATCGAGGATTTCACTCCAATATGGGAAAAAAAATTTTTAGCAGACCATGTTCTACCTAAGGTAAAGTTGGAAGCACATTGATTTATTTTGGAGCAGTCTGAACAGTTTCTTTGATAATAAATTCAATCTGTGCTCAACTTTTTAAACAGTAAGCAATGACACTATCATTTTTTCACTAGTACTTTACACATATTTTATTTCTAACCACTTTTTAGTGTTCAAGACCTTGGTCCTACAGGAAAAAAAAATTGTTTTCTGTTTTTGGGGCGGTGTGTGTGTGTGTGTGGTGGTGTTGTTTTGTTGTTTTTCTTTGCTTTCATTTCAAACAACTCCCCTCTCTCCCCTGTGAAACAGACATCTCATTTTAATTTCAGTATTTCTCTTATTTTCATTCAGGAATTCTTTAATTTCATAAAAGAAGTCCTTTTATGTACTCTCCTTTTAATTTTCAAGGAATCAAAACCACCACTCTTGTCAATCTACCAGAAGATTCATTCATTCGTCTTTTCTCTCGATTCCAAGTAAATGTGAATTACCTTGTGAAGTATTGTCACTGTCACTGTAATCTGTTACCACTGTAGAAATGAATCATTTCCTTTTAGGGTTTCTCTCTATGTTCCTCTTCAATCTACCAATGGAGAATAATTACCATCACTTTATATTTCTGGAGTACTTTATTTAAATCTCTCATTAAGCTCCTAATACCTATGATCCAGCGTTATAATTATTGCATCCAAGCTCCTAGCACATGGTTTGAACATAATAAGCATTTATTTCATGTTCATTGAATTGAATTGCCTCTTTGAAATGATTATTAGTGATTCAGCCACTTACATTTCTTGGCCACATTGTGCCAACCACTCTGCCATAGAACAGTGCTGCTCCCACAGTGGACTTGCAGGCGTACACAAAACAAGGATGTTCATTGACCTCACATAGCTGAGTGGGCTTCTACTCTATGCCTGTCTTTATTCAAAGTATTATTGCAGTTTTGATAAGTCATTTAAATAATTAAAAGAATTGTATCGGGCATTACGCAGTTCAATTTTGCTTCTGCCAAAAATGCTCTGCTCTATTTCTTTCTTTTTTTTTCTTTGTTTTTTTTTTGAGACAGAGTCTCACTCTATTGCCAGGCTGGAGTGTAGTGGCATGATCTTGGCTCTTTGCAACTTCCACCTCACGGGTTCAAGCAATTCTCCTGCCCCAGTCTCCAGAGTAGCTGGGATTACAGGCACCCGCCACTATGCCCAGCAAATTTTTTGTATTTTTAGTAGAGATGGGGTTTCACCAAGTTGGCCACGCTGGTATCAAACTCCTGACCTCGCGATTCGCCCACCTCGGCCTCCCAAAGTGCTGAGATTACAGGCATGAGCCACCGCGCCCAGTCATCCCACTCTATTTCTAGTCTTTTCTTTGTAGCTAGGACTGGCAGTATGGTACAATTCTAGATAGGAAATATAAGTTGATAGATGCAGGGGAGAGTCTATACATTTCTTGAAAAAAAAAAAAAAAGCAGTTTTTTGACACCATTCCTTTACTCCATCACCAGGCTTGAACAAAGATGCAATACCTGGAGTTGTGGCAGATAATCTAGTAAAGTGGAAAAAAGGAGACAAAACTCTCAGGGCGGCTGGCCCTGTCAGCTGGAGTGCTGAACCAATGCCAAGGGTGACCAGCTCCTGACTTCTGGTTATGCTACAAAACTAAACCCTTGCATGCTTATGCTGCTCTTTCTTTTCTTTTTTTTTTTTTTGAGACAGAGTCTTGCTCTGCCACCCAGGCTGGAGTGCAGTGGCCGGATCTCAGCTCACTGCAAGGTCCGTCTCCCGGGTTTATGCCATTCTCCTGCCTCAGCCTCCCGAGTAGCTGGGACTACAGGCGCCCGCCTCGTCGCCCGGCTAGTTTTTTGTATTTTTAAGTAGAGACAGGGTTTCACCGTATTAGCCAGGATGGTCTCGATCTACTGACCTCGTGATCCGCCCGTCTCGGCCTCCCAAAGTGCTGGGATTACAGGCTTGAGCCACTGCGCCCGGCCTATGCTGCTCTTTCTTGAAGCTCATTCCTCTTTCACAGAAAGGCACTCTTTTCCTGTTTTCTGAAAGAAAAGAAAAGAAAAAAGTGACTCAGAGCAACTAATGTGCCCAAGGGCAAGCATTTGTTATATGGTGTCAGCAAAGCTTAAGAAATGCAGTTTGACTTCTCCACAAACCTCTATTCAAGTATTCTGGATGATAAGACTGGTAATCTAAACACTGTGTATACATGTCTACCTGTTGTAATTTTGTATAATGTCAATTATAATTGACATTATAATTGCTCTTACTAATCAGTCTAACCTTTAAATCTTTCACTTGTAATATTATTATATTTTATTTCTTGCTAATTTTTAAAATAATGTGGCTAAGCAATGAGTATTAGAAATGAATTTCTTTCACTTTGCATACTGTTTGTCCTAGTTAAAATAAAGGCAAAGTGGAAACTTGACCACTAATGGAAAATCATGATGCTTGTTCTGGAAACTTCCCTTTCAAATAGCAAAAACCAATGTCTTAAAACAAAGGGTGGACATAACTCCGCAGATAAGGCCTTGCTATACAAAATACTGTGCACTCATTTATCTGCAGCCAAAATGTTGGTTTTCCCTCTTGAAAATGCTGCCCCAAATTCCAATCGTCTGCAAAACAATTCACCTGTCAAGTTTAAAGCTTTTCGTTCATAATTCGGACTGTATCCTGCCATTGATATTTATTTTAATCTTCTATTGATTTCTGTGGGAATTCTTCATGGAGAATGAAGGCAGGATATAGCCCTAAAGGAATTTCTGTAAGAAGGTTCCCACTTTCATCTCTTTGTGTTTGATTTTTGTTAAGTTTAGGACATGACGTTGTACATCTAAAAATAGGTCTACAGTCTAAAACCGTGACAAAGTCTTCTATTTTTTTTTTTTTTTGTATTCAGGCTGAAAGGTCAATGAGAATGGTAAAGTCTCACAGGGAAGAATTATATCATAAATGATTTTTAACCCTATGTTTTTGTTGCCTTTTCTATAAAAAGGAAAGTCATTGTATTACTAAAAAAAAAAAAAAAAAAGTTTTTTGCTTCCCCAAATGCCTGTGTACCAGGAAATTCATTTTTTAAAAAATGCCCATTCAAACCATGTTTAAAGTATCTTTTAAGACACTGGATATCACATAATACAGTCATTTAAAATTATAGTAATGCTGACTAAGGAATTCTGTGGATCTTGGAAACTTATTTGGGAGGCTGTTAAGTTTAAAAAGGCAAAACTGAAAATTATGTATACACATATTTTTCTACTGGGGAAGAACTGTCCTCACTCCATTCTTCGAAACTGCACGTCAGCCTCATCACTGTATTTCGTTACCTGAAGTAGTTGGGAACTTTGTGTGGCAGAGGTGGGACTCAGTCACTCAGGTGCCTTTTCATAAACAGTCCATGTGAGGGGTGTGGTCGACTTACAGCTTTTGAGCCAAGGCCACACGTTTTCAGGATGGCCTCAGGTGATGACTGGGCAAAGGCTGAGGTACAAAGGCTTCTCATTTCTTCCCAACTCAGAACCTCTCTAACAGGTCGACCTTGCCCTGGAGCTCCCCACTGGTCTGGCAAAGATTTGGTCCTATCTATCTCATAGGCTAACAGTTCCTCCCACACAATCCAGCTTCCTTCCTTTTCCTTTCACAAAAATCTTTTTCCAGTTTTTTATCTCTGGCCCGGTATCTGTTTCCCAGAGAACACAGCTGACACCAATAGCAGTCCAAGAAATTAGGCAGTAAAGGTGCGGCTCCAGGACTGAATTGCTGGCCGCCCCTCTGATCACGAAGACACCATTCCATGCGGTAGGCGAGTCACGAAATCTCGTTCCCTGATACAAGGAAGCAGTGTCATTTCTAGCCATTCACTGGCAGCCACTTGGGAAACTGGTCTTATAGAAGGAAACACTTTGGTGCTTCTAAAGGTACAGAAACAATGCAGAGAGTGGAACTCGTTTGCTGTCATTAAGTCATATCGATTCCTTTCCTAATGAAAACTTAATGGCCCTTAATAAACAATTGAAATCCAAGTGTAAAAGGGCAGACTGTCTCCTTTGCAGCAGAAAAGAAGTCCTTCTTCTATGTTGGGAGAGTCAAAAAAGTTTAAGACAAAACTTAGGTTGTAGAATTATAGCAACTAATCTTTAAAGACAACTGAAGGCTCAGCTGAAGCCAATTTATTCTGTCAACCTCGGGACCTTGGCTGTGGACCCTGACATGTGCATTGCGGAAATGTCGGTAGGTGCCCCTTAAGATTTTGGTTCCCCAGGCTCTCTTTTTTAAAAAATTAATAAACTTAATTTTTTTAGAGTAGTTTTGGACCCACAGCAAAATTGAGCAGTCATTACAAAGTTCCCATATACCAACTGTCCCCACACATGTGCAATGTCCTTCCCTATAGGGGACCCACTGTTAGGAGTGGAAGCATGTAAGGTTCAAGTAATAAATGAAGCCGCGGACAAAATCCAGGTTACAGTGGGGCTGCTTGGTCTCGCTTGGTGTATAGATCCCCACAATGGTCCTTTTCAAAGTTCACAAATGTATGATTATGATTGACTTACTTGAAAATTGGGCTCTTGGCCTGTATGGTCATTGTCCCCCTCCAAGTACAGCAATTAAATAGAAAATATTATATGCCAGAAAGGATGACAGAGATTAATAACACTCTGAAAGATCTGAATGGGCTGGGCACAGTGGCTCATGCCTATAATCCCAGCACCTGGGGAGCTTGAGGCAGAAGGAACACTTGAGCACAGTCTGGGTGACAGAGCAACACCCTGTCTGAAAAAAAAAAAAAAGAGTTTCTAAATAATAGAGTGTTTGTGGTGTGTCTATTTCAGTTCCATTATATTTGTGAGTCTGGCCCCTGCCAGAAGTGACTAGACTTGGAGGATGGTTATAGATGACTCAACTACCAGGCCGATCAGCTCCATGATGGAGGTGGTATCCTTGCTAGAGCAGATAAATATGGCTGCAGGTTCATGGCATTACAGCTAGTTATTTATCTAGTTACTTCTCTTTCCCAGTCAACAAAGACAATCAGAAACTATTGGCCTTCACTTAGAAAGGAAATCAATACACATTCCCAGTTTGCCCAGGGCTTTCTTAAATATCTCACTCTCAGTTGGAATGTAGTCTGAAGAGATCTGGACTGTCTGTGCATTCCACAAAGCATCACATTGATCCACTTTATGTGTGGCATCATGCTAATCTGGCAGAATGAACAGGAAGGCCCTGTTAAGATTATGAAGATTCCTAGACCTGCCACTTCAGGAGGGGTTTTACAGCTCCAGTGGTCAAGGACATTCTGGAACTTTCCCTTCCTAGTAGAAGGCAAATTATTGCATCTTGAGTTCCCTATCACAGACAGGAAAGCACAATTCTTAGTAGCTCTCAAGGTTATAGAGACAACACATTCTGTACAATGGGAAAACTGCTGTGTCCCATCCATGCGGTGAATGAGGACTAGGTCAGAAAGGTGTTCTGCAAGCATTGGAATAAACAACAGAAGGTACAGCTGAAGTGCCAACTCCAGGGTAACAATACTCTGTGAGGATGGGAGCCCATATCCAGGATGCATTATGTAAACTGAATTAGAAAACTTTATATGGTACCATGGCCTCCAGTATGGAGAATACATCAGTTTGGGTGCAGTAGAAGCAGGAGTGAATCATCATCATTCCTAATCATCCATCAGGAGACTTTGTGTTTCCCGGCCCTGCAACTCTAGGTTCTGCAGTGTTACAGGTCCTGTTCCACAAAGCACAGAGTCTATTCTTCTAAAAAGGACGATAGCCCTAAATAAAATAAGCCTTACTAAGTGCTGGACACTACATGCACTAATCTAATTAATGCCCTAAAAACATTGAGAGATACTGATTATCATTAACCTCTAGTTAGTGTGGAAACAAAAACTAGAAAATAAACTTACTGGCTGGGTGCAGTGGCTCATGTCTATAATCCCAGCACTTTGGGAGGCCAAGGTGGGAAGATTGCTTGAAGCCAGGAGTTCAAGACCAGCCTGGGCAAAATAGTGAGACCCCCATCTCTACAAAAACTATTTTTAAAAAAATTAGCCAGGCATGGTAGTGTATACTTGCAGTCCTAGCTACTCAGGAGGCTAAGGTGGGAGGATCACTTGAGCCCAGGAGTTCGAGGCAGCAGTGAGCTATGTTTGCACCACTGTATTCCAGCTTGGGCAATAAAGCGAGACCTTGTTTCAAAAAAGAGAAGGGAAGGAAATGGAAAGGAAGGAAAGGGAAGGGAAGGGAAGGGAAGGGAAGAAACTTACCCAAGTTCACATATTTACTGAACATAAAATTCAACCACTGTATATATCAAAATTTATAACACAATGAGTCAGATAATATTGAGTGACATTGGACAGCTATGGTCTTATGTTCCTGTGAGATCTTTGACTTAAGCATTCACTGTTGATTTCTATTTCTTTCAAAACTAAGGTGATCTTTTAAAAAATTCATTTTGAAGGGGACATACTTAGACCACATGACCCTCATAAACCTTGTGGAAGTATAACTTCCTGCACCTTTGGAGCATTTGTTTTCCAGACCATGGCATCTGGATGTCTTGCCAAGGTAATAGAGACTCTGCTGTGTTTTCTATCTACGTGGTGTCATTAGCAAAGTGGCCAGAGTGTTGTCCTGGGTGTTCACACATAGTTACTTGACCCTGATGAATGACATGCGGACACAGAACTGGAGAGGTGAAATAACCCACTGGCAAGTGAGTGAAGATGTACTACCATCTCTCTGACATGAAAAACAAGCTTCCCATGCTACTTCCTGCTTTGGGGGACAGAACAAAGAACATTTTTCAAATCAATGTATGCTTACCAAGGGCTATATGATTTGCTCCAATGAAAGGGCTACATCTTCTACAAAACTGCAATACTGGATCTCTACTTAATTACACTTCTGCTAATCACTTGTCATTCTCTGTGGTAACTCTGTCTTTCATCGCTGGCCAAACGGAGCAATATATTAACTCACCTAACCTGGCAACAGCCCTAAGAGTTAGACGATATTATCCTTCAACTTTACATGGTCAAGGAACTGATGTGAATTTCTGTCTTTTGATGAAAACATCTACGGTCGATACTCGTTATTTGTGGTAGTTTTGTTTCATAAAGTGGCAACACTGAATTACTGGAGATTAAACAATTGCTCTTAGGGGAAAATATGCATGTACATATCTAACATAGATTATAATCTTAAATTCTAGGAACAACTCAACCTGATAAATTCTGTTTTCTTTATTTTACAAAAGCAAAAACAAGGTTTAAAACTAAGAGACTTGCCTAAGACAACAGGTTGCAGAGTT
This sequence comes from Trachypithecus francoisi, assembly GCF_009764315.1. NCBI lineage: Eukaryota > Metazoa > Chordata > Mammalia > Primates > Cercopithecidae > Trachypithecus > Trachypithecus francoisi. The sequence goes on along the minus strand of NW_022681454.1, from coordinate 170,148,806 downwards.
GGGATTCAAACCCTCAGCTAACTGTCCCCAGAGACATAGCTTCTTGCGCTACTCTGCTCTGCCCCCCACCATCTCCACCCTCTGGTCAACTCTGTATGAGCTCAAATAAGGAGGCAGAACATCAACTGGTAAGACCACAGCTGGGAGTGTGCATGATGGGTGACTCAAATTTTTTGCTGCTCTGCAAATTCATGTGTGACCATGAAAATGCTGCCAGTATTGATTTCTAAGTTACAAATAAGTTTTTGTGAGTAGAAAATTTGCAATACAAACCTTTGATTAATAAAGATTGGCTGTATTTTAATTTTGCATTCAGTAACTGAAGAAATAATTATAAACTAGATTGTCACCTCTTGTCAAAATTCTATTATCATATGACCCTCATTAATCCCATTCATGTTAGACCTGTAATCACTGGAATTCTGTATCTAGGGAATTAGTAAAAAGCAAGTATTGGGTAAACCATTGTCAAACAAGTAAAGGCGAAGGATATAATAGCATATATACTAGGTCTTCTGAGACAGCATTTATTGGAGGAATGCACAGAGACAAAAGCACATGTATGATCATCTGTAGCCCTTTTAATTATAGACCAATGCAGATGGACCTTTTAGGATGCAATATTTGACTCTGAGAGAGTCACCCCAACCTTTGGCCTTCAAGGCTTTTAAGCTGCATGATTGGAGAACTGCCAGCTCCTACCCTGGGATAATCAAAAATTAAAGGTCAAGTCTTGAATTTAAACTAGTAAAACAAAGCAAATCCTTGGCCTCCAAGTTTTTCCTCTAGTTTGATCAGGGACTTGGAATCAAGAACCTGTATCCTAAGTACACTCTCTCAGTATTCTACTGGCCTTGAATGTTTATTATAAACATGTGGCTATAGCAGTTTCTACAGAGATTTGCAGTCAGCTAGCCTGTAAGGAAGAAATCTTAGGCACATTAAAACTAATCTTTTGACCACAAAGGTCTGAGTATTTCCCTTTTCCTTTGCATGGTCATTAAAAAAAATAAATAAATAACCACAGAGTCCAGAGAACCTTATTTGGTTGCTGTTGCAACTTTTTTCCTTATATCTGGACTTTTCTTCATTCAAAAGGCTTTGGAAATTGAATGAGGGGTTACCACTATTACAGTGTCCAAAGCAGACCTGTATTCACCTGACTTGTCCTTTCCTAGTTATACAAATCAAGTAGGACATTAATGGACTCACCATCTGTTTTCATCCTAGAGATCCCAAATTGTCTATCCACCATAAAAGGTCTTGCAGATGAGAACAGACCTCTCTGATTATGACACAGTGCCTGATGTCAATTACAACAATCACATCCATCTTGCTTTTGGTGATAGAGTGTAATCACCTGGCTTCTGTCACCCCAGGAACTTCCCTTATCCATTGAAATCAGGGAGTCATTTCAACTGCAACATCTCCTCCAGCAGCTCTAGCCCATAAACAGCCAGGAAAGATCTCTGACATGCTGGCACTGCTCTCAGCAGGATAGTTATCATGGCATTGATGAATGTTCTGTCTTCAGAGCTCTCTCTGGGTCAGAGTGAGGGTTAGGGAGAGAAGTCAACCACATATGCTAAATTTACTACCTCACCTTTTATCTCCAGTATCTTTGGATTCCTTTACTGGTTTCATGCCAAAAAGCTTTTGCCTTCTCAGTTTGACTTAGCAAGAGCCACCTGAGACATATTTTAGTCACTGAACCAAACAATTATCATTACTTCCAGCTGTTGAAGTCACATTGAACCCAGAATTCTGGCTCTCATCTAGATAAATTCAGCAAAATTTAAAATTATGGTTTTTTTTTTTTTTCCTTTTTGCTCTAGAAAGCACAGCTATATTACCCAAATTTTTGCTGATATGAATTAGAAAATTATTCCAATTCTTTTTGTGGGTAAGTCATATCCTACTAGTCTTGATTTTGTAATTTGTCTCCCCTACCCTCACCCCGAGAGTACTATTAGATCTAATTTAGTTGCGGATTTGGATACAAAACACTATGATGGGGTTAACAGGTTTCCCACTGAAATGTAATTCCCTCCAGCCAGTGATACTCTGAGTCTGTAAGCAAGGCAAGAACAGCTCCTTAGAAAGTGGAAAGGGGTTACTTTAGCTGACACAGAAAGTTCACTGGAGTTAAATAACTGGGTTACTTTTACTCCTCTGTGTCATCTTAAGTAACTCCATTCCAATTCTGGGAGTTCCATTATTACCAACCAATGCCCTAACTTTTTCTTAAGTTTTCTGCTGAGGTTATAAAGTCATTTGATGTGGAAATCCACACTTTGCAGCAGCATAATGTACACTTGCTTTTCAGCTATTTCAATTCTGCAATTGAAAAGATGAGGATTCATTTAACAGTCATAGGAAGCTCTTAATGTTCAGTCTGTCCAAGCTCATGGTGAAGAAAAGCGGCTATCCATCCCATGAACTTTAGGCTGTTCCTTGGCAGTGGCTACTCAGTCCCTTCAGCCCTTGCTGTTGGATGATATTTGATTTAGCTCTTCCCTGTGACATGCCATGGACAGCTATACCCCCATACCTCAGTATTATGTGACCGCTACTGCCTCAACCCCAGATGACCAAATCATCTATCTCAAATACCTTCCAGTTTCCTGGGAGCTTTGACTGCATCTACTGTTAATATCAATTTCTCTTCCATTAACATATTTGTATCTAAAAGAAACAGGAATCCCTATAACATTGGTTCATGGTATCTCAAATACAAGCAAACCCATGGGGAGTACGGGCTTCAGAATCATTTAATCTTACAAAACAAGGATGTCTGTAAGGTCTGAGATGGTTTATGTTTCTTCTGCTTTACACTGTGTTAGATTCATCCTAATGTGATTTCACCTCAAGGCTCTAGGAAGGACAACAGTAGCAATAAACGCAGGTCAAGTGGGAGAAACAAGGTTGCTTTCCATGACTGTGTCATGAGATAGGAATATCTCCTGGAAGCCTCCAGCAGATTTATTTATGTCCTTTCACTATGTGAATGACTTTAAGCCTTTAATGTACATTCACAATTGTGGGTTCTGCTTAAAAATAATATTTTATATTTGAAACAACATTCCGGAGTAGGAATTTCTTTTTTTTTTTAATATAGCTTAATATAGTTATAATATTTTAAATTTTCTTTTTTTATTTTTTATTTTATTTTATTTATTTATTTATTATTTATTTATTATTTATTTATTATACTTAAGTTCTAGGGTACATGTGCATAACGTTTATATCATGTATAACTCCCCAATGCAATCCCTCCCTCCTCCCCCCTCCCCCGATAGGCCCCAGTGTGTGATGTTCCCCTTCCCGAGTCCAAGTGAACTCATTGTTCAGTTCCCACCTATGAGCGAGAACATGCGGTGTTTGGTTTTCTCTTCTTGTGATAGTTTGCTAAGAATGATGGTTTCCAGCTGCATCCATGTCCCTACAAAGGACGCAAACTCATCCTTTTTGATGGCTGCATAGTATTCCATGGTGTATATGTGCCACATTTTCTTAATCCAGTCTGTCACAGATGGACATTTGGGTTGATTCCAAGTCTTTGCTATTGTGAATAGTGCCGCAATAAACATACGTGTGCATGTGTCTTTGTAGTAGAGTAATTTATAATCCTTTGGGTATATACCCAGTAGTGGGATGGCTGGGTCATATGGTACATCTAGTTCTAGATCCTTGAGGAATCGCCATACTGTTTTCCATAATGGTTGAACTAGTTTACAATCCCACCAACAGTGTAAAAGTGTTCCTATTTCTCCACATCCTCTCCAACATCTATTGTTTCCTGACTTCTTAATGATTGCCATTCTAACTGGTGTGAGATGGTATCTCATTGTGGTTTTGATTTGCATTTCTCTGATGGCGAGTGATGACGAGCATTTTTTCATGTGTCTGTTGGCTGTATGGATGTCTTCTTTTGAGAAATGTCTGTTCATATCCTTTCCCCACTTTTTGATGGGGTTGTTTGTTTTTTTCTTGTATATTTGTTTGAGTTCTTTGTAGATTCTGGATATTAGCCCTTTGTCAGATGAGTAGGTTGCAAAAATTTTCTCCCATTCTGTAGGTTGCCTGTTCACTCTGATGGTAGTTTCTTTTGCTGTGCAGAAGCTCTTTAGTTTAATGAGATCCCATTTGTCAATTTTGGCTTTTGCTGCCGTTGCTTTTGGTGTTTTAGACATGAAGTCCTTGCCCATGCCTATGTCCTGAATGGTACTACCTAGATTTTCTTCTAGGGTTTTTATGGTATTAGGTCTAACATTTAAGTCTCTAATCCATCTTGAATTAATTTTCGTATAAGGGGTAAGGAAAGGATCCAGTTTCAGCTTTCTACTTATGGCTAGCCAATTTTCCCAGCACCATTTATTAAATAGGGAATCCTTTCCCCATTTCTTGTTTCTCTCAGGTTTGTCAAAGATCAGATGGCTGTAGATGTGTGGTATTATTTCTGAGGACTCTGTTCTGTTCCATTGGTCTATTTCTCTGTTGTGGTACCAGTACCATGCTGTTTTGGTTACTGTAGCCTTGTAGTATAGTTTGAAGTCAGGTAGCGTGACGCCTCCAGCTTTGTCCTTTTGACCTAGGATTGTCTTGGCAATGCGGGCTCTTTTTTGGTTCCATATGAACTTTAAAGCAGTTTTTTCCAATTCTGTGAAGAAAGTCATTGGTAGCTTGATGGGGATGGCATTGAATCTATAAATAACCTTGGGCAGTATGGCCATTTTCACGATATTGATTCTTCCTATCCATGAGCATGGTATGTTCTTCCATTTGTTTGTGTCCTCTTTGATTTCACTGAGCCGTGGTTTGTAGTTCTCCTTGAAGAGGTCCTTTACATCCCTTGTAAGCTGGATTCCTAGGTATTTTATTCTCTTTGAAGCAATTGTGAATGGAAGTTGATTCCTGATTTGGCTCTCTGCTTGTCTGTTACTGGTGTATAAGAATGCTTGGGATTTTTGCACATTAATTTTGTATCCTGAGACTTTGCTGAAGTTGCTTATCAGCTTAAGGAGATTTTGGGCTGAGACGATGGGGTTTTCTAAATATACAATCATGTCATCTGCAAACAGGGACAATTTGACTTCTTCTTTTCCTAACTGGATACCCTTGATTTCTTTCTCTTGCCTAATTGCCCTAGCCAGAACTTCCAACACTATGTTGAATAAGAGTGGTGAGAGAGGGCATCCCTGTCTTGTGCCAGTTTTCAAAGGGAATTTTCCAGTTTTTGCCCATTCAGTATGATATTAGCTGTGGGTCTGTCGTAAATAGCTCTTATTATTTTGAGGTACGTTCCATCAATACCGAATTTATTGAGCGTTTTTAGCATAAAGGGCTGTTGAATTTTGTCAAAAGCCTTTTCTGCATCTATTGAGATAATCATGTGGTTCTTGTCTTTGGTTCTGTTTATATGCTGGATTACGTTTATTGATTTGCGAATGTTGAACCAGCCTTGCATCCCAGGGATGAAGCCCACTTGATCATGGTGGATAAGCTTTTTGATGTGCTGCTGAATCCGGTTTGCCAGTATTTTATTGAGAATTTTTGCATCGATGTTCATCAGGGATATTGGTCTAAAATTCTCTTTTTTTGTTGTGTCTCTGCCAGGCTTTGGTATCAGGATGATGTTGGCCTCATAAAATGAGTTAGGGAGGATTCCCTCTTTTTCTATTGATTGGAATAGTTTCAGAAGGAATGGTACCAGCTCCTCCTTGTACCTCTGGTAGAATTCAGCTGTGAATCCATCTGGTCCTGGACTTTTTTTCGTGGGTAGGCTATTAATTGTTGCCTCAATTTCAGAGCCTGTTATTGGTCTATTCAGGGATTCAACTTCTTCCTGGTTCAGTCTTGGGAGAGTGTAAGTGTCCAGGAAATTATCCATTTCTTCTAGATTTTCTAGTTGATTTGCGTAGAGGCATTTATAGTATTCTCTGATGGTTGTTTGTATTTCTGTGGGGTCGGTGGTGATATCCCCTTTATCATTTTTTATTGCGTCTATTTGATTCCTCTCTCTTTTCTTCTTTATTAGTCTTGCTAGCGGTCTGTCAATTTTGTTGATCTTTTCAAAAAACCAACTCCTGGATTCATTGATTTTTTGGAGGGTTTTTTGTGACTCTATCTCCTTCAGTTCTGCTCTGATCTTAGTTATTTCTTGCCTTCTGCTAGCTTTTGAATGTGTTTGCTCTTGCCTCTCTAGTTCTTTTAATTGTGATGTTAAAGTGTCAATTTTAGATCTTTCCTGCTTTCTCTTGTGGGCATTTAGTGCTATAAATTTCCCTCTACACACTGCTTTAAATGTGTCCCAGAGATTCTGGTATGTTGTATCTTTGTTCTCATTGGTTTCAAAGAACATCTTTATTTCTGCTTTCATTTCGTTATGTACCCAGTAGTCATTCAGGAGCAGGTTGTTCAGTTTCCATGTAGTTGAGCGGTTTTGATTGAGTTTCTTAGTCCTGAGTTCTAGTTTGATTGCACTGTGGTCTGAGAGACAGTTTGTTATAATTTCTGTTCTTGTACATTTGCTGAGGAGTGCTTTACTTCCAAGTATGTGGTCAATTTTGGAATAAGTGCGATGTGGTGCTGAGAAGAATGTATATTCTGTTGATTTGGGGTGGAGAGTTCTATAGATGTCTATTAGGTCCGCTTGGTGCAGAGATGAGTTCAATTCCTGGATATCCTTGTTAACTTTCTGTCTCGTTGATCTGTCTAATGTTGACAGTGGAGTGTTGAAGTCTCCCATTATTATTGTATGGGAGTCTAAGTCTCTTTGTAGGTCTCTAAGGACTTGCTTTATGAATCTGGGTGCTCCTGTATTGGGTGCATATATATTTAGGAGAGTTAGCTCTTCCTGTTGAATTGATCCCTTTACCATTATGTAATGGCCTTCTTTGTCTCTTTTGATCTTTGATGGTTTAAAGTCTGTTTTATCAGAGACTAGGATTGCAACCCCTGCTTTTTTTTGTTCTCCATTTGCTTGGTAGATCTTCCTCCATCCCTTTATTTTGAGCCTATGTATGTCTCTGCATGTGAGATGGGTCTCCTGAATACAGCAGACTGATGGGTCTTGACTCTTGATCCAGTTTGCCAGTCTGTGTCTTTTAATTGGAGCATTTAGTCCATTGACATTTAAGGTTAATATTGTTATGTGTGAACTTGATCCTGTCATTATGATATTAACTGGTTATTTTGCTCGTTAGTTGATGCAGTTTCTTCCTAGCCTCGATGGTCTTTACATTTTGGCATGTTTTTGCAATGGCTGGTACCGGTTGTTCCTTTCCATGTTTAGGGCTTCCTTCAGGGTCTCTTGTAAGGCAGGCCTGGTGGTGACAAAATCTCTAAGCATTTGCTTATCTGTAAAGGATTTTATTTCTCCTTCACTGATGAAACTTAATTTGGCTGGATATGAAATTCTGGGTTGAAAATTCTTTTCTTTAAGAACGTTGAATATTGGCCCCCACTCTCTTCTGGCTTGTAGAGTTTCTGCCGAGAGATCTGCTGTTAGTCTGATGGGCTTCCCTTTGTGGGTAACCCGACCTTTCTCTCTGGCTGCCCTTAAGATTTTTTCCTTCATTTCAACTTTGGTGAATCTGGCAATTATGTGTCTTGGAGTTGCTCTTCTGGAGGAGTATCTTTGTGGCATTCTCTGTATTTCCTGAATTTGAATGTTGGCCTGCCCTACTAGGTTGGGGAAGTTCTCCTGGATGATATCCTGAAGAGTGTTTTCCAACTTGGTTCCACTTTCCCCCTCATTTTCAGGCACCCCAATCAGACGTAGATTTGGTCTTTTTACATAATCCCATACTTCTTGCAGGCTTTGTTCATTTCTTTTTCTTCTTTTTTCTTTTGGTTTCTCTTCTCGTTTCATTTCATTCATTTGATCCTCAATCGCCGATACTCTTTCTTCCAGTTGATCGAGTCGGTTAGTGAAGCTTGTGCATTTGTCACGTATTTCTCGTGTCATGGTTTTCATCTCTGTCATTTCGTTTATGATCTTCTCTGCATTAATTAGTCTAGCTGTCAATTCTTCCACTCTTTTTTCAAGATTTTTAGTTTCTTTGCGCTGGGTACGTAATTCCTCCTTTAGCTCTGAGAAGTTTGATGGGCTGAAGCCTTCTTTTCTCATCTCGTCAAAGTCATTCTCTGACCAGCTTTGATCCGTTGCTGGCGATGGGCTGCGCTCCTTTGCAGGGGGAGATGCGCTCTTATTTTTTGAATTTCCAGCTTTTCTGCCCTGCTTCTTCCCCATCTTTGTGGTTTTATCTGTCTCTGGTCTTTGATGACGGTGACGTACTGATGGGGTTTTGGTGTAGGTGTCCTTCCTGTTTGATAGTTTTCCATCTGACAGTCAGAAGGACTGTCTGTTGGTCTGTTGGAGATTGCTTGAGGTCCACTCCAGACCCTGTTTGCCTGGGTATCAGCAGCAGAGGTTGCCGAAGATAGAATATTGCTGAACAGCGAGTGTACCTGTCTGATTCTTCCTTTGGAAGTTTCCTCTCAGGGATGACTCCACCCTGTGAGGTGTGGGGTGTCAGACTGCCCCTAGTGGGGGATGTCTCCCAGCTAGGCTACTCAGGGGTCAGGGACCCACCTGAGCAGGCAGTCTGTCCGTTCTCGGATCTCAACCTCCGCGTTGGAGATCCACGGCTCTCCCCAAAGCTGTCAGACAGAGTCGTTTGCCTCTGCACCGGCCCCCGCTGCTTTCCCTATTGGACCTCAGCTGTGGGCTGTCCCCAGAGGTGGAGTCTACAGACACAGGCAGGTTTCCTTGAGCTGCTGTGAGCTCCACCCAGTTCGAGCTTCCCAGCGGCTTTGTTTACCTACTTAAGCCTCAGCAATGGCGGGCACCCCTCCCCCAGCCTCGCTGCTACCTTGCGGATAGATCGCCACAGACTGCTGTGTTAGCAGTGAGGGAGGCTCTGTGGGCGTGGGACCCTCCCGGCCAGGTGTGGGATATATTCTCCTGGTGTGCCTGTTTCCTTAAAGCGCAGTATTGGGGTGGGAGTTACCCGATTTTCCAGGTGTTATGTGTCTCAGTTCCCCTGGCTAGGAAAACGGATTTCCTTCCCCCTTGCGCTTCCAGGTGAGGCGATGCCTCGCCCTGCTTCAGCTCACGCTGGTCAGGCTGCAGCAGCTGACCAGCACCGATTGTCCGGCACTCCCTAGAGAGATGACCCCAGTACCTCAGTTGAAAATGCAGAAATCACCGGTCTTCTGTGTCACTCGCGCTGGGAGTTGGAGACTGGAGCTGTTCCTATTCGGCCATCTTGCTCCGCCCCCGGAGTAGGAATTTCTATCTCTTTTCTTTCTCCATCCTTTACTTTGTTATTACCACATAGCCAGGTTAGAGTAAGCCTCATTAAGGCAGGTACTTGACTTTCTAATTTTTTCTATTGTGATATTTCTAGTGTTCAGTATGTACTCAATAAGTAGCTACACATGGAATGGATGACAAAAACTACTGCTTGAGAATCTGGCCCTTTTAGCACCCAGAAATCCCCAAAGATGGACCATTCGAGCTGGTATCTGCTATCCTCTTGATTTTAGAGTATAAAGCGCCAAAATTCTCTTGGCGTAATTTTCGTTAGGTTTATGTCCTCTGCCTCTTGTCATCTGAGTGGGTTGTTGGTGGCCAAGGTTTGAATGTGGATGAAAAAGAAGGAGCAAATAGAGACTACTTTTAGTCTAGACCTTCTTCTTTTGCCTCATCTGCACAAATAAGTCACCTTGGCTCTCATGTTTTTAGCAAGTGAAAGTCAATCCTATATGGGAGGGCTATTAAGAGAAAGATTCCAAGATGTCCCAAATCCCCTGATTCCTGCCTTGCCTGGCAATACTTCCTCCTCAAAAGGCCCTGTATACACAATTGTGGCAGAATACGAAATACAGGATTTTTCTGTTAGCTGGGTTTTGTGCCAAAGCAGAACTCCAGTGAGCTAGGTTGCATCAGGTGGAAGTATTTTATTTTTTCGATGGTGGTTAGATCAAAATATTCCTCAATCAGGGAAGTTGTAATGCCTGCTCTTTTTCTCCCAAAGCTCAAACCAGAGTCTTGGAATTCACCACAGAATGAAATGTAAAGTCTCACCTGCCTGGATCAAAAACAGAGAATGTTTCTTCACATATGAGTCACTACCCCTAGCAAAAGTGAGTTCAGTTAGTAATCTGGAATCTGAACAATCCCAACCCTTGCCTTTCTTCCTTAGGGAAAAGATGAAAGTGAAGAAAATAACAGGGTTTCTGTCTACTAGAAGCCAGCACAGTTCAGCTAACAAGATCCAAGAGCTCCACACAGGATTTGAGGCCGAAGACCTAAGATAATTAACACAATTTTTTTGGTATTGTTTCTTCTTTGTATTTTTGTGCACTCAGAACAACTTTGGGCAGCTGATAGAGAGTTTAGAGGTTCAGGATGCCAGTCATATCTATTCCCTTTCTTTTTGGAGTCACATCTAATAGAAGATATACATTCCCATTAAAATGAGTGTAAAAACACATGGTCATATATGTGGAAATAGAATTAAATAGCTTAAGATAACACTTAAATGCCATGTAGTTTATCTCTCTCCCTACTTCCGAGAGAACGCCCCTCAAATCATTTTAAAAGCATTTTTACATATAATTTTTGCTACAGCTCTTCAGAAGAAGAGAGTGTTTTAGTTTAGGGTTTGGCCAGAAACAGACACTGAGAAAAGGATGAAAAGGGAAAGTTGTGGATCTGGGAGGTGATCTCAGGAAAGAACTGTAAAGCATAGAGAAATGAAACAGAAAATGCAAAGATGTTAATATAGGGTGTGCTAATAAAAAGGTTACTTCTTCAGACCTCTGGGAGACAGTATCACAATGTGGAGCAAAGGGAATGCTAACACACTCTTGGTAGACTGTAAATTATTAAGTCACTATAGAGAACTGTATGGAGGTTCCTCAAAAAATTAAAAGTAGACTCTCAATATAATCCAGTAATCCTACTGTTGGGTGTGCACCCACAGGAAATGAAATCATATTGAAAAAATATTTGTATTTTCATATTTATTGCTTCACTATTCACAATAGCCAAGATATGGAATCAACCAAACAGTCTAACAATTAAAACATGAATAAAGAAAATGTGGAATATATACACAGCGGAATACTATTCAGCCACAGTAAACTATGAAATGATAATGAAATACTGTCATCTGTGACAACATAGCTAGAACTGAAATAAACCAGGCACTATCATACCACTTTATCACACTTGTATAAGGATTGTGAAAAAAACAATTAGTATCATAGAAACTGAGAGTAGAACAGTGGTTATCAGAGAGATTAGGGAGGGGAGGATGCAGAGAGGTTGATCAGTGGGTACAAAGTTTCAGTTAGATAGAATCTGGCATTCTATTGCACAGTTGGGTAAAGATGATTAACAATGAGGTATATCGCAATATTGCTAGAAAAGGGGCTTTTGAATGTTCTGACCACAAAGAAATGATACATTTGATTTGATCATTATATAACATACATGTCAAAATATCAAACTGTACCCTATAAATATGTACATTATAATACAATCATTTTTAAAATAAATTAATTTTTTAAAAGAAAGAAATGAACATAAATGATTTTATGCTAGAGATGAGGAAGCTGGATTATTTACTCCAATCTCCTATCCATCATCACCTAGGGTCTGCTCCAGGGGCATCAGCTATCCAGACCTAGACACACCAGAAAAAGCCTTTGGGCAGAGATTCTCATGAGACCATGGTAGGAAGGCTCCCAGATGTAGGTAGGAGCTCCAATAGCTCCTGCTGCAGTATATAAACCACCTTTTGGTAAAGTTATCTTGGATTAACACTCTACCGGAAGACATCCCCCTAAGATCTAACTTAAGTCCTTTTTGATAACTTTATGAGAACATCTCCCTAAGATCTAACCTAAGTCCTTTTTGATAACTTTATAAGACTCTTAAAATGAAAGTTATGTTTTTCAGTTCCATCAATAGATATAGTAACATTTCTTTATATACAGTTCTTGAAGAATATTATAAAGTCTGTTATCCTTGAAACATATATAAACTATGTAATAAGGACCATGTTTTTCTTGCACCTATATTACTTTAAAACAGTTTTTGGTAATATGCCATGTTTCTATCCCCTTTCTTGGAAAAAAAGTATTAGATAATATAAATGGAAACTTTACTATGTTTTTAGGTACTAAGTGTATCGACCATTTTAATCACTATATCATCAGAATAATCTTGTCAAGTAGGCGCTATTACTATGCCTAGTTTACTGATGAGGAAAATAAGGAAATGAGGGGCTAATTCACTTGGCCTTGGCCACAGAGCAAGTAAAGCAGAGAACCCACCCAGAAAGGCTGGCTTCAGAGCCTACAATCTTATTCTCCGGGATAAACTGCCAATAGATGTATAGTGCTACACAGTTTGCAGCCTATTCTTTGTATCAAGTGTTCCAGTAGGAGTATTTTTTTTGTTACTCCCGAAAACTGCAAATTAGCCTTTCTGTGAATGTGGACCAAAGAGACCCATATCTTCTGCTGACCGTGAAGTTTCAGCCCTGACACCGATTGTATTTGTGCAGCTTGGTGCACAGCCATTGACCTTTTACTTGTTCCTTTTGATCTGTATTCTGTTTATATTTGCCAAGTTCGACACCACCCAATCTCTTTCAGCTGACTTAAAAAAAAAAAAAAATGTTACACATTAGGTCTTTCTGTTCTGTGATAAAAAATTAACAAAAGGATTAGAGAGTCTTCTCTCATTATATTAAGTGCTCTTAGAATGCATAGTGCTGATATCTTGGCCCATTTCCTTTAGATGATAAGAGGGGTGGAATATTTACCAAATTGCTATTTCGTTCTTATGGATAAGTCCCAGGATTACAAATGGTTTAGGAGATTCACGGGAAATAAAAAGCATTATAAATCCCCACATTCAAAGGAAGATAATTCATACAAGACACAATAACATGATCTAAAAAGTTTTGGAACTTGCATATGAAAAACAGGAATTGCATATAAAAAAGTGTCAGCAATAATATATAGAGAGTTTCTCATCAGGAATCAGGTGCTCATTACATTTCATAAAATTTATTTACTTTTTTCTTGATCATATTACTCATACTATATCAAAAACAAAATTGAATGTTTGGAGTTTAATTTAAAATGTATATGATCCTATCCACTAATCTATTTCTGCATTCTAATAATAAAATTTGTAAACCTTATGGGAAGTACCAGAAGTTTCAAATTTCAAATCTTTTCACAGCATGCCTTCGAAGCATTCTAAAATACTAAACACTGTCAGTACCCTTTTGTTTCCAAATGCTTTTGTTTGGCCTCCCTTTTAGACCAAAGAAGTTTATTTAAACTGATCATTCTGTTACTTTTTTTAAAAAATGAGAAAAGTTTAAAAGCTTTCATGGCTATGGAACAGAGTAGTAGTACAGTATTTTTCCTTTTTTGGCCATTTTTTAAGCATAACTGCAATCAGATTTCTGTTCATTATAGAAAAGAAAATGTATCAAACCAATCGCAGTTTGTCTTGGGGAGAAAATCAAGTAAAATTCTGAAAATTATGGCAGCAACTGCATTTTCAAAATGAACCGTCAAATATCTAGTCAATTTCATTCACAATCTTCTGAGAAACTTTCTAATACTACATACTGCTTGATGGAACAAGTACAAGAAAGCTAGCTTTATATACTATGGTGCTTGATTCTTCAAGTTGCAACCTACTGGCAGATCAATTTACACCCCAGGTTTGGTTTTGACACAATTGTCTTGGGTGTAGTTCAAGTCTTCTAAATTACCAGCAATTCTTCAGCTGTTCATTAGCTATGATTCATATAATTCATGTTATCATAATTTTCCCTCGTTCTATTTCTAGTAAATATTTTCACTGTTTTCCATCTTAATTTTGCCACTCATTTAAACAATTTGTTGTATTTAAAATGACAAGACCCTTAACGATGTTAGCACTGATAATTATTTCTCTAAGGTGGGCAAAGTCTGGAAGACAGTTTCATCCTCCCGAGTAACTCTTCAAATCCCAAGGTCAGCAAGCCAAAGAGCATTCATCGGTACATCAGGAAGGGAACAGGAACCTCCACCCACTAGTGTTTGACAGCCATGAATGAAATAATGGGCAATAAGACAAAGGAGAAACTTGCGCGGTCATCCTCGTTACAAACCCGTGAAATCCGATAGCATGACACATTTTATAACCCTGACAAGCAAAGAACTTGAGAAGTCAGTAGAAGGAAGGCAAATGGGAACAAGGATTTACTCCCTCCTCCACTTCGAGCATCCCGTACATATTTTGGTGTAATTTTCATACAGTGTTTAGTTTTTTTCTATACCCAGAGGGCAAGAAGATATTTGGCAATATTAGATCTTGTTCATAGCAAATATCAAAATCTCAGTAATTGATTTAGAATCTAATGACATATAGAGAAAAGGCTTTTATTTCCTCTTGATAATTCTTCTCAATAAAAATAAATTGACTCATCTATCTACCTGTCTGCATTGTTTAGCACTTTATTGCCACATTTTTATTAAGATTTGTTTCCAACCAACCAACATTTTTTTCAGTTGGTTTTAGGTTTTCTGGCAGTGGGAGATAGCTTTCTTTACTTTTTTTTCCAGTTTTCTTTTCTAAGACATTGCATAGTTCCAAGTCAAATTAAAAAATAAACATATTTAGAGAATTCTAGCTGCCATCCCTGCCTCTTACTCCCTGTTTTCTCCCTCCCCACATAGGTGAATATTTTTATTAGCTTTTGGATTGACTGTCTATTGTTTCTTTCTGGTAATATAAGCAAAGTATACACATGCAAATATATATACACACAGATAAACAAATTGATTATGTCATAAATACTATTCTGAACTCTGCTTTTTCTCACTAACAATGGATCTTTCAATTCCATATGGCAGTATATAAAGATATCCTTTATTCCATTTTATAACTGTTTAGTACACCGCTGTGTGGATGCATCATAATTTATTCAGCCATTCTCATAATATAGATATTTGGGTTGTTTCTTGTATTTTGCTATTACAATTTATACTGCAAAGAATAGCCTGTGTATATTATATTTTTCATTAATTTTCTGCCAGTTCTGACTTCTTTTAAAGAGATAAACACCAATTCACATGAAAACCATGTGACTTGCAATTCATCTATCAGAATGACCTCCACAAACCTAATGGAAACATTTCAGGATTGGAGGCAGGGATTTCGTGTGAAGCCACAGAAGGCCCGTGCTACATAAGAAAAGTGCAAACAATGAACCAAGGATAGAAAAGTAACCAAACTCTGCTTGGTTTTCCTCGCTGGATAATAATCCCTGTGAAAAATGCATCATTGGTAGCAAGCTGAACACTCTGAAGATCAAACAAGCAGTAAAAATATGTATGCCAACACAGATGCTGAAAAGCTGTATTGTAATATGAGTTTTTTTTATTCACCTCACAGCAACAGTTGGGAAGTCAAACTGTGGTTTCTCTGATGTAATGAAAACTAGATGGAGAGTATGGATTTAGGGAAGAGTGGTGATTTTCAGGACAGACTTTTAGTAGACCCATTTCATAATCATGTTTCATTTTTACCCAGTACCACACAAAATAGTCTTTCAAAGAAAATAACATGAGCCTAGATGGTGCTGCTGGCTCTGTGTTTGGAACTCTCTAAAGCTTTTGCTTTAATTTCGGGCCTTATGCATATTAAAGGATGGAGATTTTAAAATGTTAAACGACATCTAATAACTTAGTTTTAAAAGCTTTGGAAAATGCTATAAATTGTTCTCTCCACTCTGTTTCTCTGCTTTATTTTTAATGTCATGTGTTTGTCATTCACGAGATGTCATTCACATTTACTCTTGTAAAATGGCAATAGATTACACAAGCAGGAGAGCTATGAAAAGCAGTGTAGTAATTAAACGCAATTTATAGATGAGCCAATGTACCCCATAATTTCTGTGAGTCAGTACAGTGGAAAAATTATGAACGTGGGCTCTGGAGCAGTAGTTACTGAGGTCTCAAGGTGAAGACCTCCAATCACAATTTGAGTGACCTTCACCAAGTTACTTAACATTTTTGGTATCTCAGTTTCCTCATCCATAAAACGAAAATAATAGTAGCGCCTACCTCATGTTTGTTTTGGCAGTTAAATGAGCTAATATTTAAAGCATTTGTTCTTGGCACGTAACAAGTGCTCAATAGATTTTAGCTACTGGGATGTCTACATTATTATTATGCTTAGGCTCACATAGGAACAGAAATTGGTGGGTTCAGTTGTGATCTTTACAGCTTCCCACCTTTCAGCATTTCCTGGTGGAAACAATAGTCCCCAGTAACGAGGTAGGTATGTAGATGGCTAAAGACATAATGAACAATTTCCTCAGGAAATAGTGCCAGAACGCAACAACGCATTTTTACAAAGAAAAAAGGTGCTACCGACTCTTTTAAATTGTCCAACACATAAGATAGCCAAAATTACTTTCGGCTAGAAAATTATAAAACAGTGGTTTTGAATAACAAAGAAAGCAAATGGAACTGCCATAATAAATTAACAAAAAAAAATAGATTAAATACCCTTTGGTAATATTTTTTCTACCATTTCCCTCTACACCCCTCCCACAAACCTAACTGAAATTGTTCTATTACATAATTCAGCGTCAATGCACTGATAATATTATTTTACCAATGCTTTGGTGATACTATTTTTATTTCTCATTCTTCTTTTCTGGATTAAAAGATAAATGAAAACGAAAATATTTATTTAGCTCACCAGTATTTTCTTCATTTTCTATCATCTACAGCAGTTATCAAATAAATGGCTTGATATCAACCAGTGTGATTTTGGAGAATGTTTACAGCAAAGGTGCTTGGAGTTATAAAATAATTATTATTCAAGTATTTTTGGCTGACAATATTTAGATACTAGGATCGATTTTATTTTGTGACCCGCCTGGATTTGTGATGATAAAATTATATCATCAACATAATGGACAACCTAATTACCTGTTCTTTGGATATACATGTGGAAAACATAAAAAAAAGTTTCTAATAATTAATGTAACTTCATAAAATACAGGAATCAGAAAATGTTTTTTAAAAAAACAAATCAAATCTGTTGTCAAATTATTAAGGGAATTTCTCTTGTCAACCATGACACTTAGTGATATTAAGTAAAGAATTCTTGTTGAGCTCATGGGGTTGATACATTACATAATTTACAGAATAAAAGGAACAATTATAGAAAATTCAAATTAAGCTGTAAATGTCCTTTTGCTGATAAATATAATTAGACAGTATTCTATAACGTTAATTTCTGCACAGAATTATAGTTTAGCAGTGTTTAATAATGTGGTTATTCCTGAAGTATGTCTGCTTTTAGTGTAAACTATTAGACTAAGAAAATAAGACCTAAAATATATTATTACACATTAATGTATAGGGTATTAAATGAGACTTTTCCTATCTTAGAATTGCATCTGAGGATAACACACGTTCAAGCACGAACACAATCTTACAAAGATTGCTAAACGTATCCGAGAGATTTTCTTAAAAAGAGCAAAGAGTTACATCATCTATACCCTACCTCTAGGATAGGTACCATTAGCTACTTTTAGTTTCTATGCAAGAAATGGATCTGATGTGAGGAAGAGAGTTGTCGATTGACTGTACAGCTGCGTGTTTGTTCCCTTTCCCCGTGTAAGGGGAGCTTGAACGAAATCATTCAGCCAGTGGATTTGCTACCGCAGAATTTGTCACGTCCCTGGGTGGATCCTGGCTGAACTACAGGAACTAGCAAGGAGGGCTTGTGCTGTTGCTGAAGCAGAGTGAGCTGTGAGTTCATTTTTCTTTTTCTTTTTTGGTTACAGTTTTATTGAGTTGTAATTCACATAAAATAAAATTCACCTATTTAGACAGTACCGTTTAATGATTATTTTAGAGTTGTGCAACTGTCACCACACAAGTTTAGAACATTTTATCACCTCAAAAAGGAGTCACACACCCTTTCCCTCTCACACACCAAGCTCCCCATATTCCCAGCCTTAAGCAACTACAAATCTACTTCTGTATCTATGCATTTGTCTATTCTGGACATTTCATACAAACGGCATTATATGTGGCTTTGTAAAGACTCGCTTCTTTCATTTCACTTACTGTTTTCAAAATTCATTCGTATTGTAGTATGTAGTAGCACTTCATTCCTTTTTATGGTGGAATAAGGTTCCATTGAAGGGATACAACACATTTTGCTTCTCTATTCATTGTTGATGGACACTTGGGTTCTTTGTATCTCTTGGCTATTGTGAAACATGCTGCAATGAACATTGGTGCACAAGTGTCTGTGTGGGTACCTGTTTCCATGATTTGCGATATATACCTAGGAGTGGAATTTCTAGGTTATTAGTGGCTCTGTTTAACTTTTTTCCAAAGTGGCTGCACTGTTTTACATTCCCACAAGCACAGTATAAGGGTTCTGATTTCTCCACATCCTCACTAACACTTGCAATTCTCTGAATTTTTTATTATGATTACCAAAGTGGGTGGGCAGTGGTATCTAATTACCTTGATTTGCATTTCCTTGAATACTAATGATGTTGAGCATCTTTTCATAACCTTCATGACTGCACCAGTTCTCAGTTTTCTATGCCCACAAACCCCTTAGAGGTGATGAACCCAGAGCTTTTAAAATACAGTCTTTTCTAATGGGGTGCAGGCAAATAGGCCCACCCTTTCCCTCTAGGAAGGTGTCTATATTACACTGGCCAGCAGACAAATTTCTCCTCTGCTCTGGTGGGAGACACCATCCCTACCTTTCAGTGCTGTTCACCATACAAACAGCCTCGGAAAGATAGTCTGAGGCAAAGATCATTAGAGCCTCTCCTTACCAGAAGGGTAGGAACACAAGAGACTCGAGGACAGTCTCCCAACAGCTGAACAGTGATGTCCCTTATGCAGGAAGAGGTGTTGAAAGCTGAGAAGTCAAAAAATGTTTAATTTTGATTGTCAGGATCAAGACAAAGCGGACATTGAATATGTTTAGCATGAAGCTGATTTGCCTAAGTGGTAGGAGTTGCACCATTTCTAATTCCTGCATTAAAGATACAAAGCCTCCCAAGGGTGGCCTGTGCCCCAGCTTCCAAGAGGAGATATGGGAAAATGGAAGATTGTGGCAGGGTTTCATTTTCAAGCCAATGTAAAAGGATCCTTTTCTACCAAAATATTTCCTTGATAAACAATTTAAAGCTTCACTCTATAAGATTTGAAACATCAGCAGGCAACTCTCTTAGTTGAGTTTTTTGGATTTGAGATATCTCTCTGAGAGACAGAAAGGAAATCTTTTATTATTATTATTATTACTATTATTATTATTATACTTTAAGTTCTAGGGTACATGTGCACAACGTGCAGGTTTGTTACATATGTATACATGTGCCATGTTGGTGTGCTGCACCCATTAACTCGTCATTTACATTAGGTGTATCTCGTAATGCTATCCCTCCCCCCTACTCCCCACAATAGGACCCGGTGTGTGATGTTCCCCTTCCTGTGTCCAAGTGATCTCATTGTTCAATTCCCACCTATGAGTGAGAACATGTAGTATTTTTATTATTTTTAGATACAGGGTCTCACTCTGTCATCCAGGCTGGAGTGCAATTATAGCTCACTGCTCCCTCGGACTCCTGGGCTCCAGTGATCCTCCCACCCCTGAATCCAAAGTAACTAGTACTGCAGGTGCATGCCACTACACCCAGCTAATTTTTAAAAATTTTTTGTAGACACAGGGCCTTGCTATATTGCCCAAGCTGGTCTCAAACTCCTCGCTTCAAGCAATTCTCCTGGCTTAATCTCTCAAAGCGCTGGGATTCCAGGCCTGAGCCACTGGGGAAATCTTTGAAAGAAGGATAATGAAATGGAAACCCATTTTGAAATGCAGAACAGCTCGAGAGACAGCCATGGGTGATACGAGGGCCCTGGGCACTAAAGGGCCAAGGGAAGAGCAGAAACAGAGAAAGGCCTACTACAAACCAGGCAAGATGTTTTCCGTTTTTTCGCTACCTCTTGGCCTTTCCTTTTCTTTTTCCAAAGACCACAATGAGAAATTCCATCCCAAGCAAGAGCAGTTACTCAGTTTTATTTTCAGGTCCTTACCAAAAAGTGAGGAAAGTGAAAAGTTTACTCCAAATAGACTTTGTGGCGCCCGTCCTTTACACCCATAAGATGGCTTGTTAGTGATGCTAAACTGGTGTTCCATGAACCTGAAAAAGAAGCATTATCCCTGGAGTTTATAGAAAACTTTTCAGAATTAACTGTGTCATAGCAGACCTCTGTCTGAGGCTAATTTATAGTATATCCAAGTGCGCGCACACACACACACACACACACACATTGGAAGACCCTAAGCTCCTTTCATCTGGTCCCCATGAAAAGTGTTGCTTCTTTCAGATGTGATTCCTTCATCAGTAACTATTTTTTTGAAACAAAACAGCTTTTTACTTGTTACAGTTCATGCCTTTCTTGTCGTGTAGACTAAGTCTAGGATAATCCTGCTTGCTGTCTCTTTCCCTGTGTCTTGCATGAGGACAATTGCTGCGAATGTGAGGTGTAGCCTCAGGTCTCACACTTGGACAAACGCCAGGACTACAGGAACAAGTAAGATGAAGGACAGAATTCCTCGAATGCTTCCTTCTGAAAAAGAGAAGGCAAAAAGAAAAGGAGAATAGAAGAAAAGGAAAGGAAAATGTATGGTGCTTTAATGAGGGAAGGAGGAATATGTGTTAATGGCAGAAGGAAATTTGCTAGCGATTGAGGAATTGTATTTCACATTTTATATTTGTATATAGAGTTCATGATAGATGCAACTGAAAAATTTAATAAAAGAGGTAACTTGATTCATGCACTCAGAGTTCCTAATCTAGTTGAAAAGTCAGCTTTATTTTTATGTATGTATGTATGTATGTATGTATGTATGTATGTATTTATTTTAGAAAAGGCATCTCACTATGTCCCCTTGACTGGTGTATATATATATCTATATATATTATATAGATATAAATCATCATATGCTTGACTCAAGCAATCCTCCCGCTTCAGCCTCAAGTAGATGGGACTACAGGAATGAGCCACCATGCCCAGCTGAAAGGCAAACTTTCGATACACGAAATTTCCATAAATAGACTCAATCATGGAGAATCAAACCCACAAGCTCTGTTGAAACAAAATAGGGTCAGATCCTTTTAATCAAATAAATATTTTTGAAAAAGATACACTTCACACGGTTCCAGAAAAGCGTGAAATTGGAATCTGAATTTAGAAATGAATTGGAAACAATTTCAAGTGGTAGGAAATTCCTAAGTGTAGAAAAGCTCTGACTTAGAGTACTCCTCTGACTTTGATCATCTCTCTTTCCCTCTAATTGTTCCCTAAACAGCTGTGCATACCTGACAATACCACCTGGATATTCAGGGATTACAAGCAAAATGCAATCATTTCCTCCTTTTCTTCTCTGAGAAATGTATGAGTGTATTCACAGAATTTTAGATAATTTTTGCTTAGTATGTTATATGTCTCACCTTCCACTTCTGCTTTTTATGTGGTCTTCTGAAGACAATTTGTCTTTTAGGTGAGCCTAATGGAAGGATTATAGCACAGGGCTGGGCTGATAGGAACTGTGTCTCAGAAGGCAGGATGGAGTACATCTCCCACCTCACCTCTTCTGCCTGTGTGTGGTCAACCTCTGAGGTTATGATTGTACATAAAAGGGATCAGGCAATTATAACAACACGTGTTTATTGAAAATCAAAGCCAACCATTAAGTAAATATTAATAGAAATATTAACAAATCATTCTATGAAAAATGGAGAAAACAGTCAAAATTTAGATGATCTCACCTTTTTTCCAACATGTTTGAAATATATCTTGTTGAAATATTATAGTTTAAATTGTAACAGGCATGAATATTATATAACAATGACCATTTCTCTTGGGACACTTAGGGTGTCCTCTGTTATCACTCTCATGTTAACAAAAGCATAATTTCAACTTCCATCATGATGAAAAAACAAAGCTAAGACAACCTTAGCTCCCAGATCAATAATGGACCTTTGAATTAACTTAATAATCAACTCACAAAAATTTACCCTTATAGAAAATCAAGTCTTCTTACTATTACAATTCAATTTTACCTAATTCGTTCTTCATTTCAGTGGAGTTTACTTTTCGACATTTTATCCTCAAAACTTTCTTTAGGGGAATTGTTTTGCTGATATCATATACAGTGTTATTGTCACTACAGGAATATACTATATAGATATAAATCATCATCCTGTGCAAACATTACTTAAACTCAGCTCTGTCAAGAGAAGAGTTCCGAAGACAAATACTTCAATAGTAGCAGGTAAGAGCTGATTAAATGTGTAGTAGAAATACTAAATTTTTACCTGTCCACCTGATGTAAGCTCACTGGTTAAACTCATCTCACTGATGAGACAGGGAGAATCAAAACTCCCAGTGGACACATTCTCTGAGTGTCAAATATCCATTATAATTTAGAATCTTGTTTTCAAGCAATGTATGTTAGAAAAAAACGTTCACTACATTTTCATGATATCCATATCTAGATTAGTTTTTTTTCCACTATATTGTACAATCAAAATCAAAATCAAACTAGGATTCAATCTATTTTTAATTAAAGGTGTTTACAATATGTTCATGAAGATAATGGTCTATTGTTATGTCTTGATCAGGTTTTAATATTAGAGTTATAATGGGCTTCATGCAGTCAATTGGTAAATGTTCTCTTTTCCTCTGTTTTCTCAATCATTAAAAAGTCAGGAAACAATAGGTGCTGGAGAGGATATGGAGAAATAGGAACACTTTTACACTGTTGGTGGGATTGTAAACTAGTTCAACCATTATGGAAAACTGTATGGAGATTCCTCAAGGATCTAGAACTAGAAGTACCATACGACCCAGCCATCCCATTACTGGGTATATACCCAAAGGATTACAAATCATGCTGCTATAAAGACACATGCATACGTATGTTTAGTCATCTGAAGGGCTAATTGGAAGGAGAGTCTGCTTCCAGGTGGCTCCACCAAAGGTCTGACAATTCAGTGCTGGTTGTTGGTAGGAGGCCTTAGAGCCTTGCTACAAAGACCTCACCAGTAGGCTTCTTGTTTGTAGTAAGGACATGACAGTTAGCTTCTCCCAGAGTGAGTGATCCAATGGAAAACATTTAAGGCCTAATGTTGGAAGTGACACTTGGTTATTTCCACAGTATCTTTTTGGTTATATGTCTTCTCTCTCTCAGTGTGGAATGGAGTACACAAAGGCATGCATACCAAGAAATGGGAATCACTGGGGTCATCTTAGCTACCACAGAATTTAGAGTGATGTCCACTTCTCTCATTCCTGATATTTGTAATTTGTGCTGCGTATGTGTGTGTGTATGTGTGTGTGTGTGTGTGTGTGTGTGTGTGTGTATGCGCGCGCGCACACGCTCATGCACTTAACTGGTCTGGTTAAAAGTATTTTTAATTTTATTGATGTTTGGAATGAACCATATTTTAGCTTTATTAATTTTCTCTATGGTTTATCTGTTTTCTATTTTACTGATTTCTTTTCTTTATGATTTTTATGTTTATTTCAACTGCTTTGTCTAACTTCTTTAGCTGGCAATGTACGTCGTTGATTTTAGAACTTTCTTATTTTCTAATATACACATTCAAAATTCTAAATTGTTTTAAGGATGCTTTAGCTGCATCCCCCAAATTTTGTCATGCTGTGTCTTTATGCTTATTCACTTCAAAATATGTTCTGATTTTTCTTATTATTAGTTAGCTGACTTATTGGTTATTTAAAAATGTATTACTTAATATCCACATATTTGGGGATTTTTGCAGAGATCTTTTTATTATTTATTTCCAATTTAATTTCATTGTAGTCAGAAAACAGTCTGTAATATTTAAGCCATTAGCTTTCTGGAGACTTGGTGATTTACCATGTATACCTGAAAAGAATACATACTCTACTGTTGTTGAGTAACTTCTTCTATAAACATCACATGTGAAGTTGTTTGGTAATATTGTTTAGGTCTTCTATATTCTTCCTGGTATATTTGGCCACTTGTATCATTTACTAAAAGAGGATTGTTGAAATCTCCAGTTATAATTGTTGATTTTCTATATTTTCAGTTGATGCATTCTGAAGCTCTGTTATTTAGCACATACTTATTTAGGAGTGTTACTGCTTCTTAATGAATTGACTCATTTATCCTTATGAAATATCCCTCTTTATGTCTGGCAATATTGCTTGTCCTGGGCCTACATTTTCTGGATACTAATATAGCCACTCCTATTTCTTCATAAATAGTTCTTGCCTGTTACATCTTTTTCTATCTTTTAAATATGTCTTTATATTTAAATAGGTTTCTTATGGACAGAAATAGTGAGTTCTTTTTGTCCAGTCTGACGACCTCTGGATTTTATTCAATTAATGCCATGTCTTTATTAAAGAAAGACAAAGGCCAGGTGCAGTGACTCACACCTGTAATCTCAGCACTAAGGCTAAGGTGGGTGGATCACTTGAGGCCAAGAGTTCGAGGTCAGTGTAGGCAACATGGCAAAACTCCATCTCTCCTGAAAATAGAAAAATTAGCCGGGTGTGGTGGTGCGACCTGTAATTCCAGCTACTCGGGAGGCTGAGGCAGGAAGATCACTTGCACCCAGGAGGTGGAGGTTGCAGTGAGCCGAGATCATACCACTACACTCCAGCCTGGGTGACAGAGCAAGACTCTATCTTAGAGAGAGAGAGAGAGAGAGAGAGAGAAAGAGAGAGAGACAGAGACAGAGACAGAAAGAGACAGGAGCCAAACTTGCAAACTTGGCAAACAAGAAGCAAAATGCTGCCCACATGGGGCTCTGCCTTAAAGGATTTAGGAGCAGGCTGATAGTCCAAGAGAAGTCAAGGAGGTCAGGACCTTGCCCTTGCAACATCTCAGAAGGGTTTAATGTGAGATTTCAGGCCCTCAGTCACCAGCAGACAGGCAAAGGGTGCAGCAAGTGTGGAGCTGCCCCAGGGTTTCCTTGAGGCAATTTTTTTCCTTCCCTCTATACCAGGAAGCTGCAAATTTTTCTGTAAAGGGCCAGATAGTAAACATCTTAGATTTTATGGGCTGGATTGGGCCCATGGAACCTATTTACTGATACTTGTTCTAGATTATTCCCTGGTCCTGTCCCAGTTATTGTCCTTCCATGTCTACTTTATTATCTTCTCCATCATCAAGAGATTCATTGTAATTGTCCATCTTATGCATATCCTGAATATTGCAAATCCTCCTCCTCCTCTTTGCAATCTTTATTAGCTTCACCATCCATTTCCTCTCTATCACTGTGGTACTGGTGGTACTGGTGGTACTAGTGGTGCTTGTGATGCAGTAGAGAACTTGTAAGTCCTGCAGATCTGCCTTCACAATGGGCTTTTTGATAGACATGACATTACTGTCTATTTCTACAAATCTCTAAAGCCAGGTTGGTGGCTGCTATTCCTCCTACTGTAACTGTCTCATGCACATAAATTTGATTCAGATTAAATGACAGCATATGAGTGACATGAGGGAAAAGTGGGGAAAACAAAGTTAATATGACTCCTGGAGCTCTGGGAGATAATATAGTCTATGGCAATTACCTATCAGCCTTTTAACTATAGTATTTAGGCCATTTATGTTTAATTGATTATCAGTCTGGTTGGACTTCAATCTATTATCTTGCTATTTATTTTCTGTTTGTCATGCTTTTCATTTGTTTCTTGTGCTCCTGCCTTTTTTGCACTCAGCATATTTGCATATTATATTATACTTTTTCTCCATCGTTGAATTATTAGTTGTTCTATTTCTAATTTTTGTAGTGATTGCTTTAGAGTTTACAGTAAGCATCTTTAACTTATAACTGCCTGCATTCAAATAATATCAGACCACGTTTTGTGTAATAAAAAAGCTTTACAACAAAATGCTTTCATTTTTCATCTTCTATCCTTGTGTTAGTGCTTCTAGTACATACTTTAACTTCTACATGTGTTATAAATTTCAACATACTTTTAAAAATTTAGACATTTAATTATACATTTTTTAAATGTCAATATTTACCCACATATTTACTATTTGTGGTGGCCTTGCAAGTTTCTATTTGTTCTTATTTTTCTTCTACCTGAAGAAAACTTTAATATTTCTTACAGTACACATTACTGACAGTAAATTCTCTCAGCTTTCTTTGTCTGAAAATATTTATTTTTCCTTTATTTCTAAAAAATATTTTCTATTAGATGTAGAATTTCACATTGAATTTTTTTATTTCAGAACTTTAGAATTATTACTTCACTGGCTTCCATTGTTTTCTTAAAAGTTTTGGTTAATTTTAACATTACTTGCCTGTAGGTAATATGTCCATCTTTTTTACTCTGCTTCTTTAAGATTGTCTCTTATCTCTAGTTTTTAACCTTTTGATTGTGATATGACTCAATGTTATTTTTATTTCTTTATTATATTTGAGATTATTTAGCTTCATGGGAATATAAATTTGTAGTTATTATTTCTTCCTTTTTTTTTTTCAATTCCACTTTACTTCTGGATCTCTGTTTTTTTGTTTGTTTGTTTTTGTTTTTGTCTTTTGAGACAGAGTCTCACTTTGTTGCCCAAGCTGGAGTGCAGCGGTGCAATCTCGGCTCACTTCAACCTCCACCTTCTGGGTTTAAGTGATTCTCCTGCCTCAGCCTCTGGAGTAGCTGGGACTACCAGTGCATGCCACCACACCTGGCTAATTTTTTGTATTTTCAGTAGAGACAGGGTTTCCCCATGTTGGCCAGGCTGGTACAAACTCCAGACTGCAAGTGATCCCCCTGCCTCGGCCTCCCAAAGTGCTGGGATTACGGGCGTAAGCCACTGCGCCTGGCCTATGGGTCTCCATGTTATACTACTTGATGTCACAGGTCATCAAGTCACGTTTTTGTTTTTGTTTTTTTAATATCTGTTTCTCTCTGTCTTCATTTCAGAATTCTTCCCTTGTCATATCTTTGGTTTTACTGTGTTTTACTTTTCCAATGTCTAATCTTCTATGAAGCCAATCGATTAATTTCTCATTTCAAACATTGTGTTTTTCTTTTCTAGAAATTCCATTGATTTAAAACTATGTCTTTCATTTCTCTTCTTATCTGTATTTTTTTTTCTGGAAATCCTTAACCATATGGTAATATTGTGATTATATATATACACACACACACACATATATACACTATATATATATATATATATAATATATATATATATATATATATACACACACACACTATATATATATATATGTTTGGTTTCTGTCCCCAGTTCCTGACATAGAACTTCAAATACCCTTGACAATAGGGGTGCTAGGAGAATCTTTTGTTTTAATATTTGGCCTTTGATTCCAGTTCCTGTTAAAGAGCTCCTAAATCCCTTGAAATTTGCTGGGTGGTAGAAGCATCTTTTGTTCTAATGAGGTGACTTCTGGCAGGCTCCACGATAGCTCAGGATAGGGCCTGACATCTGGGGAAGAGAGAATGGCTGAAGGTTAGGTTGATAACTCACAGTTAGTGATGTAACCAATTACATCTATGCAATTAAGCCGTCATAAAAACCCAAAAGGTGCTGGGTGCGGTGGCTCACGCCTGTAATCCCAGCACTTTGGGAAGCCGAGGCGGGCGGATCACGAGGTCAGGAGACAGGGATTGTCCTGGCTAACACGGTGAAACCCCGTCCCTACTAAAAACACAAAAATTAGCCGGGCGTGGTGGCGGGCGCCTGTAGTCCCAGCTACTCAGGAGACTGAGGTAGGAGAATGGCCTGAACCCGGGAGGCGGAGCTTGCAGTGAGCTGAGATCCGGCCACTGCACTCCAGCCTGGGTGACAGAGCGAGGCTCTGTCTCAAAAAAAAAAAAAAAAAAAAAAAAATATATATATGGTGGGATTTAGGGAGCTTCTGGACAGCCGAACACGTGGAGGTGTCTGGAGGGTGGTGCACCTAGAGAGGGCTTGTAAGTTCTGGGTCCCTCCCCACGTCTTGTCCTATGGATCTTTTCCCTCTAGCTGTTCTTCCCTATCCTTTGTAACATCCAATGTAATAAATCGTAAATGAAGTCTTTCCCTAAATTTTGTGAGGCACTCTGGCAAATTAATTGAACCCAAGAAGGGGTTTCTGGGAATCCAAAGATTATGGATGGCTTGTGATCGGCCTCTGAAGCAGGGACGGTTTGTGGAGCCGACATCTTCACCTGTGGAATCTGACACAGTCTCCAGGTAGATAGTATAAGAATCGAATGAAATTATAGGACATCCAATTAGTGTCTGCTGGAGAATTTCTTGGTGAGTAGGGAGAACTCCCTACACGTATTTTGATGACCAGAAGCAAAGGATTGTATTGAGTGTTGCACGACATTTGATTTTTTTTCTTTTACTTGTGCACAATAGCTCTTGTAAAGTCCTGTCTTCCTCTTCCTGTATCTCTGTTATCTCGGGACCTGTTTCTGTGGAATTTTTCTCCTGATTATGGTTCATATTTTCCTTCTTCTGTACATGTCTAGACAATTTTGATTGAATTATATGTATAATTAGTAAAATAATAGTGGGAATATAATTTTTTTGGTCTTTTTTTAAAGTGTGATGAATTTCGTATTGCAGGCCAATGAGTGCTTTGGAGTAGAAAGCAGGAGGAATTATTGAGCCTAACTCATTGGTCCTTTTCTCAGATGACAGATGCTATCCATTGTTGAATATCTAAAAGCAGCTCTTTTTTTCTATATTTTTTCCAGTTTTCTAATTGCTTATGGTAGGAGGTCAAGTCCTATACCAGTCGCTTTACTATAGTCCAAAACAAAAGTCCTAAATCCATGACTGAATTACGATCTGAGAAAATAAAACCAATTCAGAAGTCTGGCTTAATATTTATATATTTTGTGTATATATACATATTTACGTATATATATACACATATTTACGTATATATACACATATTTACATATGTATATACACACTCTGAAGTTTGAAGATACTGCTTCATGATTTTTTAAAATCTGTGATGCAATGAGCATTAAAAGTTCCATTTGTGTTTACTTGTAAATTTCCATTTAGTCAGCTATATGGCAACAATGGCATAATGGTTGAACATATACTCTTTGAGCCAGGGCATCTTGGTTAAAGATCCATTTCTGGCACTTATTACCTGCATGACCTTGTGTAAATTACTTAACTTCCCTGTGCTCTAGTTTTCCATCTGTTAGCCTAGAATAATCATAGCGCATATTTTAAAGAATCATTTTGAGAATTAATATCATGGAGATGAGTGTCAACATATAAAGTGTCTAGGAAGATTAAAAGCTTCATATCTTAGTTACCCATCTGTGAAATTGTGGTATCATATTTCCCGTATCATAGGGGTACATTGAGGGTTAAATTTTACTTCTTAAAAGTATTCCTATTTCTTGGAACTTTGTGAGTCTTTTCAATTTGAGAATTTATTTATTTGATTCTAAGATGAATTTTCCTCTCTTCTGGTATTTCTGATAGTATAACTTTGGGGTCTATTTTTACACCTCATTAACCTTTATCCTACTGTCTTCTTTTAAATTTTTTTACATAATTGGTTTTCTAAAAACTTACGCTTAGTCTTCTCGCTCATTAACTAACTCTTCAGTGGGACCCAACCTGCTTTTCCAGCTCTTTGGTGCTTTTGTATACTTTAACTCCCCACTTACACATTTCTAAGCTCCAATTTGGAGGGGTCATGATGCTCAGGGTTCAGACTGGATGATCTGCTTCTCGGAAGATTGCATAAGGAAGCAATAATAACAGAGAACCAGACTGATATACTCTACTACTCTCTGCCCAGTGTCTCTATGTTACATATTCCCCTGTACCCATTGCCTATTACCAAAATAACATTGCATAGCAAATAACCATAAGCTTTCCATGGGATACAATGATAATCATCTATTGTTTACTTTTTTCTGGACTTTTTTTACTTGTCTTCAAATCAGCTGGCTGTGAGTTGAACACTGGAGGTGACTTGGCTCTGTTTCACATATTTCTTATTTTCTACTGTTTCTACTGCCATGAGAATACAGATGAGCAGTAGAGGAAGAAGAGAGGATAAGCCCAGTCACTTAAGGACTTTCCATTTCTTTCTATCATGTCTGCTAATATCACAATGATCAAAAAAGTCACAGAGCTGTGTCTCCACAGAGCTGTGGAGAAATACACCCCATCACAGTCAGAAATACACTATAAAGTTATATGGTAAAGGGCAAGGATATAGAAAGGGTGAAGAGTTAGAACCATGGTTATCAATCTACCATAGCCTTCAGAACAATTATTAAACTATCAAATAAAGAAGAGGAAAAACTTTGAATTGGCTCTTTTTCTAAAACTAAACAGGATTCTGCAAACTGGAAAAAGAAAATACAAGTGAAAAATTTAATTCAGTTATAGAAAGAAAAGAATATTAATTATTGAACACCTGATATGAAAATTGATGCCGGGCGCAGTGGCTCACGCCTGTAATCCCAGCACTTTGGGAGGTGGAGGTGGGTGGATCACGAGGTCAGGGGATCGAGACCAGCCTGACCAACATGGTGAAACTCTGTCCCTACTAAAAATACAAAAATTAGCCGGGCATGGTGGCGGGCGCCTGTAATCCCAGCTACTCAGGAGGCTGAGGCAGGAGAATTGCTTGAACCCAGGAGGCAGAGGTTGCAGTGAGCCGAGATCATGCCACTGCACTCCAGCCTGGGCAACAGAGCGAGACTCCATCTCAAAAAAAGAAGAAGAAAATTGACAAAGACGTATCTGTTCGTATTGAATATGTACAACTCTTGTCTACAGAGTGTATCAGTTAAGAGCATGGGCTGTACAAATCAAAATTTGTGGTATCAAATCCAAGATCAGCCATTTATTGCTCATGTGACATTGAGAACTTAAAGTATTTAATGTCTTAAGCTACATTTTTTAATCTCCAAAATGTGGGTAATGTGGC
This sequence comes from Trachypithecus francoisi, assembly GCF_009764315.1. Taxonomy (NCBI): domain Eukaryota; kingdom Metazoa; phylum Chordata; class Mammalia; order Primates; family Cercopithecidae; genus Trachypithecus; species Trachypithecus francoisi. The sequence continues at coordinate 170,117,730 of NW_022681454.1, read as the reverse complement.
AGTTACCACAATGCACATTGGTACACTAACTACAGTAGTGTTCATAAAGTGTTTACTTCCATGTGTGCGACACTAATGTAGCTACATACCTACTGTCCTAGCTATAGGGACATTTATGTAAAGTACCAAATATTAAATATTTCAGACTTTGGAAGCCGTAGGATCTCAGTCTCTGTCGTAACTCTGTAACGCTGCTGTTGAAATGTAAAAGCAGGCACAGACAACATATAAATGAATGAGTATAGCTGTGCTCCAATCAAACTTTATTCACACAAACAGGCAGTGGGCCAGATTTGGCTCATGGGCCATAATTTGACAACACATTCTTAACAATAAATTAGTGTATCTGTCACCTCCAATTCCATTTTAAATTCCTGGAGTTCAGAAACCATGTCCTTACTTTCCTTGTATTTTGTATCTCCTAACCAGTGCTTAGCATATATTAGGTCCTTACTAAGTGATTTTTTAAAATAAAATTATGTATGGAACCCCTACCAAGCACTAAAGCACCAGTATAATGCCTTGCTTATCTACTGAAGTCATTTCTGCCCACTCTTGCTTTTCTGCTCAAAGAGTCAAAAGGAAATGCTACCTACGAGTTAGAAAAGAAATGAGCCTGTTATTATAATATAAACAATCTTTCTGCTACTAAGCTGTATTTTCTTCTAGGGTTTGGATCATTCGTGTTTCCTTTGCACCTTGCAGAAGTACTTTAACCTCTTCACAGTGCCACCAGGCCATTTTTTAATCTTCATTATTCGGCTACATTATCTATCTACACAGGACATTACAAGTTTCCTTGTATAATCATTTTCCTTTGAACCTAATGGAAGGGTGGGTTCAGTTTATGGTCGTCTAAGTGTTTGGGCCAGGACAATTTGTGTGACTCTGCTACGATAATGATGAGAAAAGCAATGTATAATGTTGATGAAGAGGATATCCTGCCCTGCCCTGTCCCCTTCTCTGCCTTCACACGCCCAGCACGCAACTCTGCTTACCTTAATGCATGCACCCCAACAGCACTTATGTTCCCAGGGTCCAATCTTTATCACAGGTTCTATTAAATTCTTCACCAGGACGCTTTAGAGGGCATAGTAGAATGTTATCCTCATCTTTAATTCTCCTTACAGATCAAATAAGGTAATTATCATCTTATATAATAATCTTTGTATACAAGTCAGGAGAAAGAGGGCGTTAACACAAAACACCAAATTAGTTCCATTACTATCCTTGCCAATAAAGCAAAGGCTTTTTAACTCACATAAATTTTTCTGTGCATGTTCCTTAGGGGAAAAAGTATAGATGCCTACATCACAAATACTAAAGACCCAGTGTCTAGAAGTGTGTGTGTTTATGTGTGTGTGCTTGTGCATGAGAGGGAGAGAAGCTAGAATATAAACACACTTAAAAACCAATCATTTTAATTGAGGCAGGGCAGGCACCCTTTTACTGATTTGGACCACGTGGTAAAAATGACTGCTTGCCTTGTTTAAAATCAGCGCTTCCGATGCTGGCTGTCAATGCAGATTCCACCCCAAGAAGCCAAAACAATGACCTGACAGCTGAGACATTAGGGATGGGTGTTGATGAGAAGATTTCCTTGTGTTATTTTCATTAGGTTTCCTGCTTGCCTCATCAATGCTTGACAGATTTGGATGCCAAAAAGTAGAGATTGCTTTTATGGAGCATCTCGTAGATTTATTTCCTCTAAAACTTGATGAGGTTTCACCTCAGTGACTTAACAGAGCCTGGTCTTTACTGCAATTAGCAACAGATGGATCCGGATGTGCGTAATCACAAAATGCCCTGGGGAAGGTAGTTTGAGGCAAGCTGAGATAAGCTCCTGATCATCTGTGGTCATTGTCTTCCAAGTTCACGCATGATGCCACCCACCACTGTGTTGATATTCCTGTTATCCATGTTCCGAAGATAGCAATCTTTGTTCCAGGATGTGAATAGGACTTTTTTTCTGTTTCATATGGGTAGCCCATGTCTTCAAGTTCTCTCTGAGCTGTGCTTTTCACTCTTGCCCTCATCCTAACACCTATGCAGCTCTATTTGCTATATACTATTATTTCTCAACCTCAGCATTTTTGATATTTGAACCAGACAATTTTTCGTTGTGGGGGTGGTGATCCTACACACTGTAGAATGTTTAGCAGCATCCCATCCCCGGCCTCTCCCCAGTAGATGCCAGTAGCACCCCCTGAACCTCTGAGCTATTTCTGCCAAAAATGTCTCAAGACATTGTCAAAGGTTCCTTGGTAGGAGGACAGGGCACAAAACCACACCTGGCTGAGAACTTACTACTATAGCCCAAGTTGATTTTTCTACCGACAGTGTCCATAGTCATATCAATTCTACCAAATGTTACAATGTATCATGTTCTTGAATAAGTATTTCTTTCAATACATGATTTTACAGATAAGGAAATGGAGAGCCAAGGTGACGAATGCAATTATTCAAGATGATATAGCTCACAGATGACACAGCCAGAGCAAGACCTTATTTCTTCTGACCTGCCCCTGTTCCGTGTACTCAGTCACAGGAAGTAGTCAGAGAAAGCTGCCACAGCTGCTCTGTGCTACACAAGATACCTATCAAGTAGCTAAGCAATTTGTTTATGCATTTATCCCTATGTTCAACAAATATTTGAGGGGTTTCTTTATGCCAGATACTACTGTGGATTCACAAAGATATAGTAATGAACAAATCAGACTAAGTTTCTGCCATCCTTAAGGACATGTAAAACAGGCCAGGTGGTGATCAGTGCTATAGAGAAATTTCAATCCTCAAAGAGAGATTGGGAATCAAGAAGGGGTTGTGACTCTATAGAAGGTGGTCAGGGAAGACCTCTCTTACAAGGTAACGTTTGACCAGAGAAATCAAAATGCAATGCACCTAGATATTGAGAGAAGAGCATTCTATGCTGAGGGAGTAGCATGTACCAAGGCCCGAGGAGGGGGTGTGCTCAGCAAATGTAAGAATGAGCAAGGAGATCATTACAGCTGGAACACAGTGATCCAGAAGAGGAATGATAGATGGTGAAGTTAGAAAGTGGTGAGATGGCAAGACATAGAGACAGGCGGTGATATTGATTTACCCTGAGATTTACTTTCCAGTGGAAAAGCAGATCGTCAGATTCAACTCCCAGCTCTACCTATTCTGATTGTACACCTTCAGGAAGTTACATTAAGCAACTCTCTGCGCTTCAGTTTTACTCATCTGTAATGTAAGGACCTTTAATAGCACTACTGGATAGGGTAGTATGAGGTTTGAAAACATTAACATGGCCAGACACGGTGACTCACGCCTGTAATCCCAGCATTTTGGAAGGCCAAGGTGGGCGGATCACCTGAGGTCGGGAGTTCGAGATCAGCCTGACCAACATGGAGAAACCCCATCTCTACTAAAAATACAAAATTAGTTGGGCATGGTGGTTCATGCCTGTAATCCCAGCTACTCGGGAGGGAGGCTGAGGCAGGAGAATCACTTGAACCCAGGAGGCGGAGGTTGCAGTGAACCAAGATCACGCCATTGCACTCCATCTTCAACAAGAGCAAAACTCCCTATCAAAAATGAAACAAAACAAAATAAAACAAAACAAAGCAAAGCAAAGCAAAACAAAACGTTAACATATTTAAAGCACTAAGAATAGTTCCTACAATCACTACAAGATGTTATCAGTTAGATTATTGACTTAAAATGATCATTCTTACTGCTGAGTATGGAATAGAGTGGCAGAGGGGATGCAATAATAGAAACAGAAAAAATAGGAATCTGTTACAATAATGCAGGATCTTGGGCCACGATGTTATAAAAGAGGTTTGGAGAAAAATCCTGAGTATTCTGGATATACTTTAAACACAACATCAATACAATTATAGATTGATTGGCTGTGGGGTTTAAGAGAAAAATGAAAAGTCAAGGATGACACCAAGTTCTTTAACCCAAATACTAGAAGAACAGAATCACCGATAACTAAATTAGGAAAGACTAGGAAAGTAACTAGTTTGGGGTATTAAGGATGAATGTTTGAAATCCAGATAAAAATGTTGAATAATCATTTTGGTTTGTAAACCAGCATTTGGAGGTCAGAAGAGAAAACTGAGCTGGACACAAATATTTGGAAGTTATCAGCACACAAAAGCTCTTTTAAACCATGAAACAAGGTATAATGAGTGTGGATAGAAGAGGAGGGTGGGGAATGAGCCTAATAAATCAGCATTTATAAGTTAGCAAGATAAGGAGAAGCAGCAAAGGAGAGAGAGAGTCAGGGGTAAGGTAAGAGCTTTGAAAAAGTGGAAGTGCTTCTCTAGAACTCAACAGAAGAAAGTGTCGCAAGGCCTGCTAGGACTTTGAATTCTAATGGTAGACTACATATGTAAATGAGACAAATCTTACCTCTGAGAAAAACTCAAAGTTCCACAAAAGATTAAAAAAAAAAAAAAACCAACTGTCTTCTTGAAGGCATCAAAAAGCTAAAATGAAAAGGATAATTGCTTAATCTGAAGAGATCCTTGAAGTCTCATTGTATTCTTCTCTCTCATGTTGAATGTTGGAATCTTTGCTTTTTTTTTTTTAATTACTGAGCCATAGTCTGGGAAGAGATAAAAACCCTAAATAATGAGCCCAGAAGCTGAGACTTCCTCTATGAAACCATATGAATGGTTTAAAAGAAACCATAGTAATGTTACTAAGAAACCAATAGATGAGTTAATAGCAGATTAGACAGACCTAGAATTAGTGAATCAAAGGATAGTTCAGAAGAAACTATCCAGGAGGAAACACAAAGACACAGAAGGTTGAAAGTATAGAAGAGAAGGTAGCAGACATAGAGAATACAGTGAATATGTGCAGATTCTGGAGAAGGTGGCTAAGAGGTTAAAAAGCTGACTAGAATAGAATTATTGGAAATTTACATGCCTAGTAAGATGCAAGCTGGAGTTCAGAGCTATACATATGGGAATGAGGATGCAGAGAGTCTCCGTGTTTAGACTGGCATCCAATGAGCTACATTCTAAAAGTTAGTATGAACCCCCACAAGGAATTTTCTCAATTTCTAAGACAACTCTCAATTTATTGTTATATTTAAAAAATACCATATTTGGCACACAGTAAAAAATAACCTAGTTCCTGAGAGTATAACATTTTATCAAGAGCAGAATTAAATGACAATAGAAACAGACCCATGGTGGTTGTGATACCAAATTTAAAATAATTATGCTTCTTATGTTCCAGTAAACAAAAGATAAGAATGAGAGAATAGACCGATAATGGAAGCATATTAACAAGAGAAGGCAGAGGCTTGGCGCGGTGGCTCAAGCCTGGGGAGGCGGCAGGCAGATCACAAGTTCAGGAGATCGAGACCATCCTGGTTAACATGGTGAAACCCCATCTCTACTAAAAATACAAAAAAATTATCCGGGCGTGGAGGCGGGCGCCTGTAGATCCAGCCACTCGGAAGGCTGAGGCGGGAGAACCACGGGAACCCAGGAGACGGAGCTTGCAGTGAGCCAGATAGCGCCACTGCACTCCAGCCTATAAGACAGAGCAAGACTCCCTCTAAAAAAAAAAAAAAAAAAAAAACAGAAGAGAAAAGAAGGCAGAATGAAAAAGAAAAAGAAACCATAGTAATGTTACTAAGAAACTAATAGATGAGTTAATAGCACATTAGACAGACCTAGAATTAGTGAATCAAAGGATAGTTCAGAAGAAACTATCCAGGAGGAAACACAAAGACACAGAAGGTTGAAAGTATAGAAGAGAAGGTAGCAGACATAGAGAATACAGTGAATAGGTCTAATGAATAGATATGGTAATTTCAGTGGGGAAGGAGAGAGAGAATAAAGCAGAAGAAATTTTGAAAATAAAATGGCTACAAATTCCAGACTGATGAACCACATAAAATAGATTCAAGCAGGATCTATTATCCTATTTGTATTGTATTTATTAAAATATTAAAAGAAGCATGAGAAAAACATTGCCTTTTTGATTTTATGATTTTGAAAAAGGATAAAATCTTCAAGGCAGCATGAGAAAAAAGGCAATTTACCTTCAAACGAGCAAGAGTTAAACCAAGAGCTGACTTCTCAAGAGACAAAATAAAAGCCAGAGAAAGAAGTAATGCTGAAATTAAATGACTGACAACCCATAACTTTTCAGTGAAGAAATCCTTCAAGAATAAGGATAAAAGTAAATACACAAAGATAATTTATCACCAGTGAAGGAAGTACACTAAAGTAATACTAAAATGAATTAATCAAGAGAAAAAGAAAATATAAGAAGGAATACAGAACAACTCAAAGAATAATTATGTGGTAAATAACAATATTAATTGTATAAAACATTAATTGCAATATGTTACAGAGTTTTACACATGTATTGTTAAAATACTCTTTTAAATGTGTACAGTTTGGAAGCAGTAAATGAAATCAAAGACATTAAAGGTCCTACCTTTTCCCCAAAGGGGTAAAAATACTAGTGGAATTTCACTTTGATTAGTCAGGAATGTATCCTGTAGTCTCTAGGTGGCCCTAAGAAAGAATAAAATATTATATAACTGAGATTTTTATCTAATGAAAAATTTTAAAACAAAACTATTTCCCCACTTCCCCAATCCTCCATTTCCTAGCCAATTCTCACTCAACCTTTCCACTAATAAAAGTGTTTCCAAAAGAAAGTTGTGATCAACTGTTCCAGATTAGGCAACTGTTTGAGTAGATAAAGATCAAGAAATGACCATTGGATCTGATAATTTAGAAGTCACTGACAGGAGCTGTTTTAATGGCATAGTGAGTGCTGAAATTGTAATTGGAGTGTATTCAAGAGAGAATGGAAGGAAAGAAAAAGGATACAGCAAATGCAGACGACTTTTGAGGGGAAATTTCTCAGAAAAGGGGAACAACATGAAAATATAGCTAGAGTTGAATGCCAGATCAATGAAATTATTTCTTTATATTTTGCTGTGGGGGACACTGTAGTTTTTGTATTGATGAAAATGCTTCCACAGAGAGAAAACTTAATTAGGTGGAGAGGGTGGGAGGGGGCAATTTCTTAGCAATGACTTTGATTATGAGTAGTGATGTAATGGGGTTCACAAGGAAAAGGCTCAGCCTTGGATAGGAAGAGACAACTCATCCATCAAAACTGGAGTGAAGATAGATGGCTGAAGAGACAAGCAAGTTAGCAGAAGTGGGTGGAACCTTGGCTGTTCTTTTCTGTTTTTATTTTTGTGGTAAAATAGAAAGGAAACAAGTAGAATTGTTAGCTAGCACTAAAGGTTCATCGATATAGAGTAAGGCAAGCCAACAATATTGCATGTTTTCCAACAGCCTGAATGCAAGTGTAGCAGAGAGGTGGCATTAAGCAGATTTGGAATTATTTCTGATAGAAGGGAAAGAACGGAGTGGCTATATCATATAATATAAGGTAGGCAAGAAGAGAAGTGAGAATATCAGCGTGGTGATGGATGATGAAAAGCTGGTAGAATCAATAGATTATTGATCCTGATGAAATCAAAGAATCACTAGGGTGCAGGTACTTAAAGTAATTACCCAGAAACATATGAAGTGATGCTGGGATAGTAGGATGCTTGATAGGAAACTATAGCAAGAATGTAGCTAATCCTAATGCTAGAGGTGGAGTATGGGAATCAGTGGGTGGCAAATCAATCAATCAATCAATCACTCTCAGAATTAATCAACTCATATTCATTTAACAGGTTTCAAATCATTGTAAAATTCAAAACTGATCATGCCATTACTGAAAACAACTCTCCTTCTCCACATCCCAGCACTAATTTTCAACATAAAACTCAACCACAAGAAAAAGGCATGAACATCCTTTTATTATCTGCTTTGTTATTACTTCTCTAGCATCAGAAATAACTTTGTCACCCACATACCCTTTGAGTATTAACTCTTAACAAACTGTATTTCAGAAGCTGCTTTTACTAAAACAAAAACCTGACAACCATACCCCATTAAATTGGGGTTAGAAAGAAGATCTGAGTTTGAATATTTATATCTACCATTGCACTTACGTTGAATTTCATTATTTAGTAGCTTCCCACAATGTGGAAACTCTTTGAAGATGTGTAATTATTAATTTGTAACCCCAGATCTCTTTGTAAAAAAAAAATTACTATTTCTTTGTTTCTTCAAGAAAAATGGAGAAAATGAGAAATACAGACTCCACTATCACTTTTGTATATGTGTAGAAAAATCGAATTATTACATGAATGATTAAACAAATGAATTAATAAATATGCCTTGTACCTGAGGCAGAAACCAAGCTAACAAGTTAGCCTTGAGGCTGCAGTTAGAGACATAGATTATGTGGTGAGGAGGTGTCTATGAGGGAAAAATAATCACAGTTGTAGGAAGAAAATAACTTATCAGTGAATCCTTTTTCTTAAGGACAAATTTATTTTGGTGGCATGTTCTTAATTTCTGGAGCTGCCATACCATTTTCTTGACTACTTTCATTTTGGTTTTGATATCTCATCTCTTATTATTTTGAACAATAGAGAATTTTATTTTGTGGTTTATATTTATAATAATCATAACTCTCTTTTCTTTGGTTAACAATTCCCCCAGGTTTAAATTAAATTAAACTAGATAACATGTTAGCAACCCAACACCAGTGAATACAATTGAAAATTTATGGGCTAATTTCAAACAAATTATTCCTTTCAAGTGAAAGAAGAGCTAGAAGATGGTTTCAGGATGGAGATTCTGTACAAACGCCAGTCACCTCTGATAGCTGTGCCAACAACTGGATGATTTAACACTTCTGTTAATTTTTTCCTCAATCTTAAAATGGCTGTATTATAATCTCAGTTGTTCATAAAAAAAAGGTCATTAATACTTGACAAGTAGCTGGAAACAATGATGCTCAATTGTAGCTTCACTTAAGTTCTGCTAAACAACTTTGGTTTCTATGTTCAGCTGTTTATTGGTATCTAGGTACTTATTTAATTAGCTACTTGTTTAATAAAGTCATTTATTACTGTCAAGATAGCCATAATCAAGAGTATAATACAAATAAAGTATGAAAAAGATTAAAATAGATTCATCAGCCAAATACGAGCTCCTATACAATAGAGACACATAATTGTTTCAGATCTGGTACTGAGATTAGCCTGATTGACTTTCTGGCTTTGATTCAACAATCTATTATCTCATGTTGAAATGAAGTAAGTCTGGTAATAAATAGTCATTGTATTGTGTGTTGTGCAGGCCCAATCAAATAAAGGTATGTTCATTTACCTACCACAGCACCTGGAAAACCAAATACTGAAGCAAGATAGATTGTACTACTGTTTTTACTCATTAAGCTTCATTCTATACTAAGTGTCTGTGCATCAAGTTTTTAGGAAGCCCAGACTTTGTCTGAGAATGTTACTTACACACAAGGTGATTTCCTTTACATTATGGCACACCCTAAAAAGCCATGATTCTTTTGAAAATGCTTACCTATAAGTTTCAGGAGTGAGATTTACTCTTTTTATTGAAAACATAAAGAGAGAAATACAGTGAAATAAATTAAAATATTACAGGGTTTTTTTTTGCCTTTTACAAGACTCAAACTAACATAGCACACAAACGATCATGATGCCTGTATTTAAATAAGGGATACTTTAGCAAATAATTTTAAAGTTAAAGCAAAGTTATTTCTGTATCTCTGGCTTCCAGTTGCCTACGAGATAAAGTCAGACCTCCTTCCTATGACATCTGTGCTGTGTTTCTTCTCAACAACCCTTCTCAATATTTTTGCTCCCCTGTGGGTATGCAAAGCACTCCAAACCCTCCATACCGTGTCAGGCATCTTCTACTACAGGACTGGCTTCTACCACCCCCACTCAGAATCTAAGTTAGTTTTTAAGAAGAAAATGCCTTTCCCAAGGAAGAAAAGAGTATGAGTGGAAGCAGAAGTAATTAAGAAATAGAAGTACTTGTTGTGAAAGGATTCGCATATGCTTTAGTTGGAAACTAAATGGCAAAACTCAAAGGCATTTAATTTGATTTTAGCAAATTTTATTTTATGTCATTTTGTTAATCAGAAGAATTTGCTACCTGGGTATATAGTGTTATAAAAATCAAATTATGTAGCATAACCTAAGGCTCCATGAACTCAGAGTGACCATTTTTCACATATATACAAAACTGTTATCTTTTTATTAATTGCAAATGTAGGTAGACAATTAAGTGTTCACAGCATATATAGTTAGATTCGTTTGCTAAATTTAGTGTAAATAATGTCACTTATTTGGAGATGATTGGGTTTTCCTGGTGGTAATTTTCAGTAAACTGTTAGACTGAGGTATAAGTCTAACCAGATGATGGGGTTGACAGCGTTGAATCTGAGGCTTTCATTTTCTGGTAATGGTCTTGGAAATGAAGAATATTCCACAAATTCTGTCAGGAAAATTTGTGGCAGATTGATACCTTTACATGGCATGTTTTTATAATCATAGTCTCACGTAGCTGCTATAAAAGTGAGGCAGCTCAACGTTTTATGTCTTTCTAGCCCATTTAAGCCAGTTTCTAAACTCAAGTAACTGAATTTCATTCAAAATATACAATGTGTTACCAGAAAAATCTCATTTATTAGATATATTGTTGTATGACAACTTAGTAGTTAAGGATAGGCAAGCCTATATTTTCCATAAAAACCATTGAACAAAATAGGAAAGTAATTGATTTTTATATTTGACTTTTAAATTTAAGATAATTTCTTTCACAGTCATTTAAGCGTTCACTGATACTTACCAGCTGAGAAAGCTGCCCCAAAGTAAGTGCTGCAAAGTTTTGCTACAGAAGTACTTCAATTAAATCCAACTAGACTTTACGGAGCAACTGCTTTGTGCTGAGCCCAGCGCAGAATGCTCTGGAACAATACTAGAAAATTACGAGCCTGGCTCCCACCCTCAAAGATTTGTTATCTAATTGGAAAGACAAAAACATATATATGTAGCTGGGCACGGTCGCTCACACCTATAATCTCAGCTCTTTGGGAGGCCAAGGTGGGCAGATCATCTGAGATCAGGAGTTTAAGACCAGCCTGGTCAACATGCTGAAACCCCGTTTCTACTAAAAATACAAAAATTAGCTGGGCTTGGTGGTGGGTGCCTGTAATCCCAGCTACTCAAGTGGCTGAGGCAGGAGAATAGCTTGAACCTGGATGGTAGAGGTTGCAGTGAGCCATGATAGCCCCAGTGCAGTCCAGCCTAGGCGAAAATAAGAAAAATTTATATATGTGTGTGTGTGTGTGTGTGTGTGTGTGTGATTATATTTTACATGTTTTATGTATTCGGCACCACGTATGGTGCTGTAACATAAATTCATGTAATACTACGCTTCAATGGAGGGTAAATGGACAGGAATTAATTTAAACCTGTGGGAATCATTAACCAAAGAAAAGAGAGTTATGATTATTAAACATATAAACCATAAAATAAAATGCTCTATTGTTCAAAATTATAAGAGATGAGATTTCAAAACCGAAATGAAAGAAGTCAAGAAAATGGCATGGCAGCTCCAGAAATTAAGAACATGCCACCAAAATAAATTTGTATATGTCAGCACGTGAAGGTAAAATTATGGGTGTGATAAAATCATGTATGGCTGATCTTGAGATGGGCAAATCTGAAAAATATATTCAATCTTCACTATTAGGAGAAAGAAAGTTTATTGTGGAAAATGAAGCATGGAGGATTGTATTATTTTACTATGCTATGATTTACACTCAGAAAACATGCAGAAAAAGTGTTGCTTCTCTTAAAAATCCCGTTGTTTCCACCCACTAAGTAAAAATATCTTATTTCAGTGACTTTATTTGATAAGTCAGAATGAGATGTCCTATAAATGATTGTTTTCAGGAAAAAAAAAGGCAAAAGAACACTCAGAGATCCTAGTTGTTTGGAGAATTGAAAAGATGTTATAGAAGGGAAAGAAATATATGGCCAAATACACTTATTAAATAAGAAAATACAGAGTTTTTAATTTAGACTCATGGGTATAGTAATGTCTCTTATTATTCTTATGTATGTGTACATATGATTCTAATATTCTGTTACATATTTACTATATTTTTTCTATAATATATTATTTGTAAGATTTATGTCAGGAAATAATTTTAATGAATAATGAATTAATGGATTTAATCCTAAATAATATTATATTAACATTGTATATTAATCTGGTTAATCAGTAATAAATTATTTTATCATTATGAATATATACTATCTACACTGTAACTTTCTGAGGTAGGTCTTACCCCATTTATAGTGAAGAAATGAAGCCTAGAGAGGAGAAGCAAAGGTCCAAGATCACACAGCTGGTGAGTAGTGGAGCTGGGACTGGAATCCAGGCAATACGGCTCCAGAGAATGTGCTTTTAACACGTGCAGTGTCTCTCTCTGCATAGCAAACAAGTCTCTGATAAAATGACCATTCTCGCCAGCTTGCATCATGGAGTCAATGATACTCATGCCCTTCCTCTTACCCGAACTGTGTGCCCTACCCTGTGTATCACCAATCGACACCTACTCATTTTTCAGATCTCAGGTCAAGTTTCATGTCAGGCATTCCCCAAACCCCAGTCTAAGTCTCTTTCCTCTGTTATATCTTACATAGTCAATTATTTTCCCTCATATCAGCTCATAGATCAGCTCATAGTAAGGCACGTGATCATTTGAATAATGTCTGTCTTCAACTCCAGATTGCATGCCCCCACCTCCCAACAGGCCCTGGTGTGTGATGTTCACCTCTCTGTGTCCATGTGTTCTCATTGTTCAACTCTCACTTATGAGTGACAATATACAGTGTTTGGTTTTCTGTTCCTGTGTTAGTTTGCTGAGAATGATGATTTCCAGTTTCATCCATGATCCTGCAAGGGAAATAAATTCATCCATTTTTATGGCTGCATAGAATTCTGTGGTATATATGTGCCACATTTCCTACCAACGTAACTGGTACATAGTAGGAATCCCAAAGTATTTGTTCAATAAATCAATGGAAGAATAAATACATAGTAAATAGATTAAACAGAGTAATTGAGCATACTTAAGTCCACTCATTCTTAAAAGTTTTGTAACTTTTCCAGGATACTCTCAGTGGTTGCTCCAGTTGGAATGGATCATGTAGTCTCTCCTGAGCCCTCACTGCCCTTGTACTTGTTTTCCGTTGTTCTCAGAGTCTGCTTTCTATGACCTCTCATTCATCTACGTCCACCTCCTTCACTATAATGTAAAACTTCTGGAAGTCATGAGTGATGTCTCACTTGCCTTTCCGTTTTCTACAATGTCTACTTGGTATATTGAACACCGAAGTTACTGAGATTTTTACTGAACTGAATCAGGTAAGACTGAATTAGCATTACATGGTACCCTTCCTGTTTATCCCTTTTTGGAGCCCAAACGTGGAAAGAGCCATGCTGGAGGGCCTAGAAAGAACTGTGTGCTTTGTTATAGCTAATTCAAGACAATGAAGTTCTGAATGTGCTTTGCCTACACATGCTGTTCTACCATGTCAAATGTCCCATTTAACAGGGAAAATCTCTAAGGAAAAAGTGTTCAAATATACAGACTAAATACACTGTCTTACATTTTTAAAATACAAACCACATGCTTTTTATGTTCTAACAGACTCTGGACTCCATCAGCAACTTTCAATACAGTGAACTTACAGTACCCTCAGTTTTGGAATTTAAAATTCATTATTGCTCATATATGTGTCTTGACCCATACTAGGAATTCTGACTGCTTTCCCAGGAGTGATGAAGGGATTTCATGATTAGTCTACACCTTCTCACCTCATCCCTTTGTGGGTAAAAGCATCCGGGAGATAACCATTTAGTTGTGCCTGTAGCCTGTGGCCATGGAACAAAAGCACCATCTACTGCTCCACTTACAGGCAGAGGCCAAACCCACCACCTGAGTCTCATTAGCACCATGTCCTTACCAACCGGACCAACCCACCCACACCTAGTTTATTCTGCTATCAACATAAAATACCATATTAGAAGATAAGCTCCTTGAAATCCCAAAAGGAGACTGGAAATTATTGGCAGACCCTAATTTAAAACTACAATTTGAAATTATGGAATTAAGATAGCAAATGGTACGCCATATGCTATTAAAAGTAGTGTTTTCAAAGATAATTTCTTTTTCATTTTAATATCTAATTGCACAATATCAAAAATGAAAGAGGCTTGGTCATGATCGCCTACTGTTTTAGGGAACCAAGGACCACAGCCTGCACTAGGTCCCTGGTGGTTTCAGAGCCTTTTGGGTGGAATCCACTGGTGGATTCATCCTCAAATGCTATTACTGAGAGAATTTCATCCCATTCATTTTATTGTGATCGGTGATCCCATATTCTATTTTTTTTAGATTTTTAAATTTTTCTTCTCTATTACATTTTGTTTTGTTTTTTTTTTTTTTTTTTTGAGGTGGAGTCTCACTCTGTCGCCCGGACTGGAGTGCAGTGGCCGGATCTCAGCTCACTGCAAGCTCCGCCTCCGGGGTTTACACCATTCTCCTGCCTCAGCCTCCCGAGTAGCTGGGACTACAGGCGCCCGCCACCTCGCCCGCTAGTTTTTGTATTTTTAGTAGAGATGGGGTTTCACCGTGTTAGCCAGGATGGTCTCGATCTCCTGACCTCGTGATCCGCCCGTCTCGGCCTCCCAAAGTGCTGGGATTACAGGCTTGAGCCACCGCGCCCGGCCTTGTTTTGTTTTTTATTATACTTTAAGTTCTGGGATACATGTGCAGAACGTGCAGGTTTGTTACATAGGTATACATGTGCCATGGTGATTTGCTGCACCCATCAACCCGTTATCTACATTAGGTATTCTCCTAATGCTATCCCTTCCCTAGCCCCCACCTCCCAACAGGCCCTGGTGTGTGATGTTCACCTCTCTGCGTCCATGTGTTCTCATTGTTCAGCTCTCACTTATGAGTGACAACATGCAGTGTTTGGTTTTCTGTTCCTGTGTTAGTTTGCTGAGAATGATGGTTTCCAGTTTCATCCATGTCCCTGCAAGGGAAACAAATTCATCCATTTATATGGCTGCATAGTATTCTGTGGTACATATATGCCACATTTTCTTTATCCAGTCCATCATTGATGTGCATTTGGGTTGTTTCCAAGTCTTTGCTATTTTGAACAGTGCTGCAATAAACATATGTGTGCATGTGTCTTTATAGTAAAATGATTTCTCGTCCTTTGGGAGATGGACGAGAAATGAGATTGCTGGGTCAAATGGTATTTATGGTTCTAGATCCTTGAGGAATCACCACACTGCCTTCCACAATGGTTGAACTAATTTATAATCCCACCAACAGTGCAAAAGGATTCATATTTCTCCACATCCCCTCTAGTACCTGTTGTTTCCTGACTTTTTGATGATTGCCCTTCTAACTGGAGTGAGATGGTATCTCATTGTGGTTTTGATTTGCATTTCTCTAATGACCAGTGATGATGACATTTTTTTCATATATTTGTTGGCTGAATAAATGTCTTCTTTTGAGAAGTGCCTGTTCATATCATTTGCCCACTTTTTGATGGTGGTGTTTGACTTTTTTCTTGTAAATTTATTTAAATTCCTTGTAGATTCTGGATGTTAGCCCTTTGTCAGATGAATAGATGGCAAAATTTTTCTCCTATTCTGCAGGCTGCTTGTTCACTCCAATGATAGTTTCTTTTGCTGTGCAGAACCTCTTTACTTTAATTAGATCCCATTTGTCAATTTTGGCTTTTGTTGCCATTGCTGTTGGTGTTTTAGCCATGAAGCCTTTGCACATGCCTATGTCTTGAATGGTATTGCCTAGGTTTTCTTCTAGGGTTTTTATAGTTTGGGATCTTACATTTAAGTCTTTAATCCATCTTGAGTTAATTTTTGTATAAGGTGTAAGGAAGGGGTCCAGTTTCAGCTTTCTGCGTATGGCTAGGCAGTTTTCCCAACACCATTTATTAAGTAGATCCTTTCCTTGTGACTTGTTTTTGTCAGGTTTGTCAAAGATCAAATGGTTGTAGATGTGTGGCATTATTTCTGAGGCCTCTGTTCTGTTCCATTGGTCTATATATCTGTTTTGGTACCAGTGAACGTGCTGTTTTGGTTACTGTAGGCTTCTAGTATAGTTTGAAGTCAGGTAACATAATGCCTCCAGCTTTGTTCTTTTTGCTTAGGATTGTCTTGGCTATATAGGCTCTTTTTTGGTTCCATATGAAATTTAAATTAGTTTATTTTTCTAATTCTGTGAAGAAAGTCAATGGTAGCTTGGTGGGGAGAGCATTGAATCTATAAATTACTTTGGGCAGTATGGCCATTTTCACGATATTGATTCTTCCTATCCGTGAGCATGGAGTGTTTTCCCATTTGTTTGTGTCCTCCTTTACTTCCTTGAGCAGTCGTTTGTAGTTCTCCTTGAAGAGGTCCCTCACATCCCTTGTAAGTTGTATTCCTAGGTATATTTATTCTCTTTGTAGTAATTGTGAATGGGAGTTCACTCATGATTTCACTCTCTGTTTGTCTATTATTGATGTATAAGAATGTTTGTGATTTTTGCACATTGATTTTGTATCCTGAGACTTTGCTGAAGTTGCTTATCAGCTTAAGGGGATTTGGGGCTGAGACGACATGGTTTTCTAAATACACAATCATGTCATTTGCAAATAGAGACAATTTGACTTCCTCTCTTCCTATTTGAATACACTTCATTTCTTTCTCTTGCCTGAGTTCTAATTTCATTGCACTATGGTCTGAGAGACTGTTATGATTTTCGTTCTTTTGCATTTGCTGAGGAGTGTTTTAATTCCAATTATGTTGTCAATTTCAGAATAAGTATGATGTGGTGTTGAGAAGAATGTATATTCTGTTGATTTGGGTTGGAGAGTTCTGTAGATGTCTATTAGGTCCGCTTGGTCCAGAGCTGTGTTAAGGTCCTGAATATCCTCGTTAATTTTCTGTCTTGTTGATCTGTCTAATATTGACAGTGGCGTGTTAAAGTCTCCCACTATTATTGTGTGGGAGTCTAAGTCTCTTTGTAGGTCTCTAAGAACTTGCTTTATGAATTCGGGTGCTCCTGTATTGGGTGCATTAGGACAGTTAGTTCTTCTCATTGTATTGATCCCTTTACCATTGATCCCTTTACCATTATGTAATGCACTTGTCTTTTTTGATCTTTGATGGTTTAAAGTCTATTTTATCAGAGACTAGGATTGCAACCCCTGTTTTGTTGTTGTTGTTGTTGTTGTTTTTTCTTTCCATTTGCTTGGTAAATATTCCTCCCCCATCCCTTTGTTTTGAGCATATGTCTGTCTTTGCTTGTTGAGATGGGTCTCCTGAATACAGCACACTGACGGGTCTTGACTCTTTATACAATTTGCCAATCTGTGTCTTTTAATTGGGGCATTTGCCCATTTATGTTTAAAGTTAATATTGTTATGTTTGAATTTGATCCTGTCATTATGATGCTAGCTGGTTATTTTGCCCGTCAGTTGATGCAGTTTCTTCATAGTGTCGATGGTCTTTATGATTTGCTATCTTTTTGCAGTGGCTGGCACCAGTTTTTCCTTTCCATATTTAGTGCTTCCTTTGGGAGCTCTTGTAAGGCAGGCCTGGTCGTGACAAAATCTCTCAGAATTTGCTTGTCTGTAAAAGATTTTATTTCTTCTTCACTTGTGAAGCTTAGTTTGACTGGATATGAAATTCTGGGTTGAAAATTCTTTTCTGTGTAAGAATGTTGAATATCGGCCCCCACTCTCTCCTGGCTTGTAGGGTTTCTGCAGAGAGACCCGTTGTTAGCCTGATGGGCTTCCCTTTGTGGGTAACTCTTCCTGTCTCTCTGGCTGCTCTTAACATTTTTTCCTTCATTTCAACTTTGGTGAATCTGACGATTATGTGTTTTGGGGTTGCTCTTCTCTAGGAGTATCTTTATGGTGTTCTCTGTATTTCCTGAATTTGAATGTTGGCCTGTCTTGCTAGATTGGAGAAGTTCTCCTGGGTAATATTCTGAAGAGTGTTTTCCAACTTGGTTACATTCTCCTTGTCACTTTCAGGTACACCAATCAAACATAGATTTGGTCTTTTCACATAGTCCCATATTTCTTGGAGGCTTTGTTCGTTTTTTCTCATTTTTTCCCTATTCCTATCGTCATGCTTCATTTCATTATCTCTGCTTTGCACCTCAAATTGTAAGTCCTTTGTAGCAATCTAATAGTATTGTAGGATAAAAGAAATTTTGTAATATGTTTATAATAAGTGATGAGTAGCAGTATCTGGAGTATCTTCTCTTTCCAACCAATACAAGAACTTTGTTTTTCAACATTAATAATATTCAAAACCCAAACCAAATTGAATTGCTTCATTTGCTGTTCCTGAGAGAACTGATAGAGATTACTGACTATATTACACTTTGATTTATCTATGTTTGGTGCCATAAACAGGTTTTCTCTAGATAAAAGAATAATTCTGCATAATGGCAATATCTCCCTTGCTACAAATGCTTAATTTATGATAAATATTTTATGAGCAATTTCAGAGACTATTGGCAAGGAAAAAAAGTAAAAAATTTAAAGGATGCTTTATATTTTCTCCTTTGGCAGACAGTGAAAAACATTTTAAACTTAAAAAAAAATACTGCATAGATTTCAGTATTATAAAATGAATACTTGAAATTCTCTTAGTTCAAGAAGCAAAGTATGTAATGGTGTAAATACAATATTACATAAGAATCCTCCATAGTATACACATAACTATAAATCTTTTACTTTTGAATTGTTAATTGTTACATTTGAATACTGTTGACCCTGTAAAACATTTTTCCTAATATTTCTGATATAGTTAATCCCAAGTAATGTGCATAATTTTAATCTGTCCACTTGCAAAATAACAAGTTTGAAAATGATTAGTAGCTATTGCATTGTAGGTGTTTCTTATATAATTTTATAAATTAACCCTTTATGAGATACATGGTTGGCAAATATTTTCTCCCATGTTGAGTTATCATTCTGTTGATTATTTCTGTTGTGCACAAGCTTTCAGACTGATGTAGTCTCTCTTGTCTATTTTTGCTTTTGTTGCCTGTGCTATTTGTGTCATATCCAAAAAATCATTGCTAAGACTAATGTAAAGAAGCTTTTCCTCTATGTTTTCTCCTATTAGTTTTACAGTTTCAGATTTTACAATCAAGTCTTTCATTCATTTTGAGTTGATTTTTGTGTATGATATAAGGTAAACGTACAACTTCATTTTTTGCACGACAAAGGACTTGAATAAACATTTCTCCAAAAAAGGCACACAAAGGACCAACAAGTACATGAAAATAATTCAATATCACTTATCATCAGGGAAATGCAAATCAAAACTACAATGAAATATTACCTCACATCTTTTAGGATGGCCATAAAAAACATAACAAGTGTAGGTGGGAATGTGGAGAAATTGGGACGCTTGTACCCTGTTGGTGGGAATATAAATAGTACAGCAGCTATGGAAAACAGTGTGAAAGTTTCTCAAAAACAATTAGAAAAATGTGATGCAACAATCCCACCTCTGAGAGTATGCAAAAGAGCTGAAACTAGTATCTCAAAAAGTTGTCTGTACTCCCATGCTCATTGTAGCATTATTTACAATAGCCACAATCTGGAATCAACATAAATGTCTGTCCATGGATGGATGAATAAAGAAAGTATGGTGTGTATATACTTAGGAATTTATTTCATAGATACAAAGGAATTTCATTCATCCTTTAAAAAGAAGGACATTTTACTATCTGCAACGTGGATGAACCTGGAAAATAGTATGAAGATACTATGCCAATTGAGATAAGCCAGACACAGAGGATAAACATTACATGATTCTACTTATATGAAATATCTTAATAGTCAAAGTCATAGAAGAAGAGAATACAGTAGTGGTTACTGGGGGTAGGCAGTGAAGAAATAAGGAGTTGCTGTTCAGTGGGTATGAAGTTTCAGTTATGCTGGATGGATTAGTTCTAGAGATCTGCTGTACAACATAGTGCCTATAGTTAACAATATAGTTTTGTGCACTTCAGAATTGGTTGAGAGAGTAGATTTCATGTTAATTGTTCTTACACACACACACACACACACACACACAAAGAGGGAGACACCAGGGCTGGTTGGGAGGTGTTGGATATGTGTATTGCCTCAACATTGGTGAAGGCATGAGTTTTGCACATGTTCAAACTCATTAGATGTACACATTAAATATGTGTAGCTCTATGTATTTCAATTATACTTCAATAAAGCAACTAAAGTTAAAAATAAAATTACTGATGGCATCAATTTTCTTGAGTAAGGTTTATCTTTAGGTTTAAAAGTTTTTAGATTTCAGTGTTACTAGGATTCAGATAAACTGGATACAATTTTCTGATATGGCTTGTAGGAGCAAAAAACGTGTGGCAAATACGTCTTCTTTTAAAGTTTAAAAGTGCTCATAGTATTTGAATAATTTTACTTTGCATTAGCTATATTTATATTAGTTGCAATGAAGCATTGCCTTTAGTAAGTCCTGGTTGGCAAACAAAAGATATTCAAGTTACATTTTTAAATTCTCACCAACTATGTACAAGGGTCTCAATCTCTAGCAGATACCAAGTGGGAGAATAGGGCTCAGAACTTGGATTTTTCTCCTTCTTGGACTCCCTATTAAAACTGTGCTACTTTTCGTAACATGTTTACATAAGTAACTGCCTAGTAAATAAAAATCAAGTGAACTTCTGAGCATTTACTAATAATATCGAAAGATATATTATTTCAGCCAACTTTATAGTTGAGGAAAAACAAAATTCCACGAGGCACAAACCTATCACCTTATTCCCGTAGGCAGCATTCCTAACTCTCTTTGCAAAAGGAAACATGAGACAGGCCTCCATTTTTCTCCTCTTTTCTTTTCCTTATGGAAGTTGTGAAACAATGAAGAGAGAGCAAAGAGATTTGATAATAGAAAAACTTCAGCCAAATTAAATTCAAAGACATCTAATTGAGCAATGAACTATTTGTAGATCAGTCAGCCCCCAGAATCACAGCAGATTCAGAGAGACTCCAGTGCAGCCACATGGTGGAAGAAGATTTATGGACAGCAAAAGGAAAGCAAGGTACAGAAACAGCTGGATTGGTTACAGCTCAGCATTTGCCTTGTTTGAACACGTTTCTAAGGGTTGGCTACATGTGGTTGGCCAAAACTCAGTGACTGGCACAGGTGTAGGCTACAGTTGGTTACATCTCCACTTGCTATAGTTCACCATGTACAGAATAACCTTTAGGTCGAACTTAAATATGTAAGGAGACAGCTTTAGGCTAAACTGGGTTTAACAAATTTGTAGGAAAATTTGGTAATTTAGGAAATCCTTCTTAAGGATTATGTTCTACTTTCTGTTCTCCTCTCCTCTTTCTTCTATGGTTCTAAGGCACACCTAACTTTTCCTCTTTTTTTGATAATACTCATGATATAGGGAAACGAAAAAACAAAGAAAAAAGATGTAAAGGAGGAGAGGGAAATAGAATATAATACATAAATATTTCTGTGCTCATTTTCTTTTTTAATCAAGCATAAGCACAAGAGGTAGTCTGTGTTTTCATAATATTAGCACTTGTTCAAAGTGAGAATTTCAATCACATCATCACATAACACACACAAGTGGTCTGGTTGGTTTTTGTTCTGTGTTTTTAGTTTATTTATTTGTTTGTTTTACTCTGTCACCCAAGCTAGAGTGCGGTGGTATGATCTCAGCTCATTTCAACCTCCATCTCCCAGGCTCAAGCAATCGCTCATTCTCCCGAGTTGCCGAGACTACAGGTGTGCACCACCATGCCTGGCTAGTTTTTGTGTTTTTTGTAGAGATGGCGTTTTGCCATGGTATTTTAAATCTAACTAACCAGTGGATTTTCTTGTGTTCCACATATATTTTTCTACAGGGGTACATAATAAGCTGTCACTATTAATAATTTACATGTTGAATTACCTTTTTCATTATGTTACTTTTCCTGGAGTTCACTTTATCTTAGTTGGCTACATATTTTTTTCTCTATTTCTGTGTTAAATTCCTCACCACAAATATAACCCTACTTATAACAATAGATAGAGTTTATTCTGTTTGACAAATTTCACCACGATCAAATCAGGCAAAACTATTTTTGTTTATTTATAAATATGTCAATAATTGATGTTGGCCTATGATTCATTTTGAAAAAATAATCATGTTACTTAAAAAAAATTGTTAGGTGCTATCACTTTGGCATAAAACTCACCCAAATAGGAAATTGCTTATCATGTCATCGATTCTTTAATCTATTAATTCAGCAAGAACAATTCCTACTTGTTACGCATCCAACATTTGAGCATACTTCTTTTTGAATCTTGAGAAAGATAAAAGAAATCAAACTTCTTTGAGTTTAGAAAAAAGGAAAGCCATGTCAGTACATTTAGATAGTGAAAGCAATTAGTCACAAATTGTAGCTCTGCAATGGAGCATGAAGATGAAACTGAAAACAGCCTTTATAAACACTCTATGGACACATTGCTGAGAACTTTTCAAGCTTTGCTGGTCACATTGCTATTTAAAATAAATCTGCCTCTCAAACGTCTAAAAAAAGAGAGATAATTTTTCATAACATCAAATCATCCTGATTTTTAAAACAAAAGCTGCCATTGTAATTTCTCCTTAAGCAATGGAGTAGAGATAACACTGAAAATCTTTTCCAAATAAATGAGATTTCCTCTTATTGTGAAGATGAAAACACTCCCTCTTAGTCACAGTGAGTGGAGGAAAAAAAATCAGTCATTTGATTGTTTCTTGGTTTTAGGTGTGCCTTCTAAATTGGATGACATTCACAGACATGCAGGATGCATGACAAGGACTTTCCCTAAACAGTTCCTAAATACTAAGCTAATGTAGATCTCAGAACCCACATTGGGTCCTAGTGAGTTAAAAGATGTGTGGTAAAGAGTAATGGCATTTTAAGTGACTCCTGATTGTTCATAAGAAAAATCAGCTAATATAACTAGTCCCAAATGACCAAACTGAATTTTAGTATTTTAAGGAAGTAAGTTAAGTGACAGTATCAGTAAACTAGCATTTTAGTTTTAAAATAAGGTACAAAGTATCTTTGAAGTAGAAAGGGACTTGCTTTCAGAATACAAATAAATGCTCCAATGGCAGAGGAGAAATATCTCAATTTTAAAGAATAAATGTTACAAGTATCATTTCCTAAGCACAAAACTCCAGATTTGCTTTCTGAAGAATCACAGAATATGCTTTAGAAGTGTTTAATCTTAGAGATCTGTTCATTTGATGTAGCGTTGAGATGAAATGGCAAAATATGATACTGTTTCAAACTTTAAAAAACTGGAACACCTGAGAAAGTTCAAGTATATATTTTGTTTTTCTAAAATAACAATTTTTTTCCTAACTCACAAAATTAAGGAGTATAGACTTGTTAAAAATAGGGAACATTGATTAACAGCAGCTTAGTGATCCTTTTAAGTGGTAACATTTATTTTACCTATTACATGACTTGAAATAATCAGATTCTCTCCAGTTTTTGAAAGGCAGCCTAGAGTCATTGAGAGAACATCAATTTATGTGGCAGAAGCCCTGAATCCTGGATGTGGCTCTCCTGCTTATTAGCTGTGTGACCTTGAGTGAGTTCGTAACAACTAGGTGTCAATCTACTGAGTTACCCAGTGAGTCTAACTACACATGCCTGACTTGTTCTGAGGAGCAAATGGCATATATGTGGAGAAATGTTTAAGCTAGTCCAACTTCACAGGCTCATCCAGGTTCAAAGACTGCTAAAAATAATAACTTCAATTTGTCTAAGGTTGCTTTCCTTTTGCTTTACAATGAAGCCACAAACCAAAAGACCTAGATGACAAGAATCAGATCAAGAATGCACAGTGGTGTGATTGGATAAGGCAGGATCTTGGTAGCCTTCCTGGAATGAATGATTCACCATGTCAGCGAATTGCAGAGCTGTGGCCTGGAACCAGAGGATGGTGGAGGTAAAAAGGGACATACCAACATTCAGGGCGCTACCTCAAAACCATTAAAAAAAATTTACTGTTCTCTTACTAACATATTAACGTATCATGTTTTACTTCTCCCTGTATAATTAGGCCCACTCAATGTTTCAGTGATGACTACTCCAACATTGAAAATTATAACGTGATCACACAATATTTACCAATAAGTTGGAAACAAGAGCTACTACGTGATTCTCAGTTTATTTAATTCTATCATTTTCAAGAAATTGTGTATACTTGTTTCTCAATCTATGGGATTTTCTAACAATTAGCACTTTTCCCAACACTGCTAGAGGTCGCCATATAATATATTAATTATATTTTTCTTACTTTTAATATAATGAAGGACACACGAAGGAATTCAATGATCTATCTATCCATCCGTCCATCTATTCATTCAGGAAATATATAGAGTAACTACATATGATACTCTATATTATATATTATTGCCTCTGCCTGTGTCAAAGAAAAAACATTTGTGCCTAAACTCCTTTGAAGAAATGTTAACGTGAAAGGTAAGTTTCTTCCACAATGGTAGGGATAAAAAATAAATCAGAATCTGACTAAGAAGAAATAAGTGTCCCAGCCACGCTTGAGCCTTGGTTACACAAAAATACGGATATAAATTTTGCATTAGATTTATTCTTTACCTTAAATATCTGAGTGGGAGAATAATCATTTCTTGAGATAGTTGGAATATTTTCTTTTTTCAGTACAGGACTTTTTATATGAAATATTTAAATTATATAAGGTATATAACAGTTTTTAGTCTATCTTTATGATTTTATTCTTATTGTTTTCTCTGTATGAAATTAATTTTTCCTACATATTTATTGGTCATGCATACTTGAAATCCTAATTCTATGTCCATCTGGGGAAAGCATCCCAGACAGTGCCAGTACCTACCCTAATGCTTTGTACACAGGCTATGTATTACATACATCCTGCCCGCAAGACCCCATGATAATTTAACTTTATTTTGTGTATTATCTTCTTAATGAAATATGCTTCATATAATGGAAAATTCACCCTTTTAAAAAAATGAATTTTTTATTTTTAAAAATGCAACTTCATTGTATTCATAAAGTTGCACGATAATTACTGCTATTAATAAATTGTTCTAGAGTATTTTTATCACCTAATAAGGAAGCCGCATGCCCATTAGTAGTCATGCCCTGTGATAGGCAGAATAACAGCCTCCCAGAGATACCCACATCCTAATCCCTGGGAACTTGTGAATATGTGGCTTTACATGGAATTAAAGAACTAAAACAACAGATGTAATTAGGATTGCTAGTCAGTGACCTTAAAGTAAGGGGATTGTTCTGGACTATCCAAGGGGGCCCAAGGTAATCACAACAAATATTAAATGCAAAACGGAGAAGCAGAAGAGTCAGTGCCAGAGTGGTGCAATGGGAAAAAGACTAAACCGGTCATGGGTGATCTCATGATGGCAAAGCGTGCAACAGCCCAAGGAATGCAGCCCCTAGAAGATGGTAAAGGGAAGAAAGTGGATCTCCCTAAAGTCTTCAGGGAGGAATGTGGTCCTGCTGACTTGTTGACTTTAGCCCACTCAGACCTATTTCAGACCTTGAAACTCCAGA
Organism: Trachypithecus francoisi; assembly: GCF_009764315.1. NCBI lineage: Eukaryota > Metazoa > Chordata > Mammalia > Primates > Cercopithecidae > Trachypithecus > Trachypithecus francoisi. Next base: position 170,092,067 of record NW_022681454.1, on the reverse strand, counting down.
ACTGTAATATAATAAATGTGTGCTGTTTTAAGCCATGAAGTTTATAATAATTTTTTACAGCAGAAATAGAAAACTAATACACTGTCAATTTTCTCCCTATCCCTAGGCCCTGGCTACTTTCTATCCCTATGGATTTGCCCATTGTGAACATTTCAGGTAGATGGAATCATGCAATCTGTAGGCTTTTGCATCCAACCTCTTTCACTTAGAATAATGTTTTTAAGGCTCAAGCATGTCGTAGCCTGTATTAGTACTTCATTCCTTTTAATGGATGAACGGCTTTTCATTGTATGGATAGACCACATTTTGTTCGCTCATTCAATTGACAGATTATTTAGGTTGTTTCTAGTTTTTGGCAATTAGAATTAACGCTTCTATAAACATTTGTGTACAAGTTTTTGTGTGGATCTGTGCTTTCAGTTCTCTTAGGTATATATCTAGGAGTGAAATAACTGGGTCAAATGTTGGTTCTCCGTTTAATTTTTTGAGGAATTGCCAAACTATAGATGCTTCTTGATTTAGCATGGAATTACATCTGGATAACCCCATTGTAAAATCCAAAAATTACAAGTTGAACCATCGTAAGTCAAGGACCATCTGTATTTTCTGAAGAGGCAGCACCATTTTACATTTCCACTAGAAGACTGCAATTTCTCAACAGTCTTACAAATACTTTTAATTGTCTGTCTTTTTGATTATAGACATTCTAGTATGTGTGAAGTGTTGTCTCACATTTGCTTTTATTTGCATTTCACTGATGACTAATTTGTGAGCATCTTTTCACATACTTCTTGGCCATTTGTAAATCTCTTTGGAAAAAATGTCTATTTAAATCATTTGTCATTTTTTAATTGGGTTGTTTTTATTATTGAGTTGTAAGAGTTCTTTACATATTCTGATGCAACCCTTTAATCAGTTATATAATTTGCAAGTATTTTCTCTAATTTGTGGGTTGCCTTTCACTTTCTTGATGTCATTTGAAATGACAAAACTTTTTAATTTTAATGAAGTTCAGTTGATCCATTTTTGTGTTTTGTTGCTTGTATTATTAGTGTCATATCTAAGAAGCCATTGCTAAATCCAAGGTCATGCAAATTTACACATGTGCTCCCTTCTGTGAGTTGTAAAGCTTTAGGTCTTACATTAAAATTTTTTGTTAATTTTTGTATATGGTGTGAGATAGGGACCAAAATTCATTCTTTCAGTGTGGATATCCATTTGTATCAGGATCCTTTGTTAGGCAATTATTTCCCTATTGAATGATCTTGCTTCGTGTTGAAAATCAGTTGATCATAGATGTATGGGTTTACTTCTGAACTCCCAACGTTATCCGTTGACACGTGTCTAGGCTTCTGCCAGTGCTATACAGTCTTGATTTACTTAGTTTGGTAGCCAGATTTTAAATCAAGAACTGTAATTTCTCCAACTTTGTGCTGCATTTTCAACATTATTTTCATTATTGTGGATCCCTTACATTCTGATATACATTTTAGAAACAGTTTGTCAATTTCTGCAAAAAAAAAGAAAAAAAAGAAAAGAAAAGAAGAAAAGGCAACTGAAATTTTGGTATGGACTGCTTTGAATCCATATCAATTTGTGAATTCAAGTGATCAATTTGAAGATTATTGCTCTGTTAATAATATAAAATCTTCCAAGCCATGAACACACAATGACTTTCCGTTTATTTAGGTCTTCTTTCATTTTCTTCAACAATGCTTAGTATTTTTCCATGTATAAGACTTGCAGGTCTTTTGATTTATTGTTTCCTAATTATTTAATCCTTTTTTTTTTTTTTCTGAGACAGGGTCTCGCTCTGTTGCCCAGGCTGGAGTTCCATGGCAAGATCTCAGCTCACTGAAACCTCTACCTCCGGGGTTTAAGTGATCCTTGTCCCTTAGCCTCCCAAGTAGCTGGGATTACAGGTGTGTGCCACCATGCCCAACTAATTTTTAGTAGAGACAGAGTTTTGCCAGGTTTGCCAGGTTGGTCTCTAACTCCTGGCCTCAAGCAGTCAACCCACCTCAATCTCCCAAAGTGCTGGGATTACAAGCATGAGCCACAGGGCCAAGTCTATTTTATTCTTTTTAATGATCTATAAAGAGAGAAGATTATTTAATTTTATTTTTGACTTGTTCATTGCTAATATACACGAATGCAATTGATTTTTTACATTGATCTTACATTCTGCAATCTTGCTAAACTCATTTCTTAGGTAATTGCGTGTGTGTGTGCATGTGAGTGTATTCTTTCACTTCAGATTGTCTATATACAACATAAATGTCTTCTCTCCTTTTTTGCCTGGCCAGTCTACCTACAAGTTTGTTGATGTTGTTAACCTTTTCAGATAACAAACTTTTGAGTTAATTTTTGTATGTAATATGAGATAGGTTTTCTGTACTTTTTCTATTTAGTTTCTTTTTTCTTTTCTTTTCTTTTCTTTTCTTTTTTTTTTTTTTGAGATAGAGTCTCACTCTACCTCCCAGGCTGGAGTTCATGCAGAGGCCCGATCTCAGCTCACTGAAACCTGTGCCACCCGGGTTCAAGCGATTCTCCTGCCTCACCCTCCTGAGTAGCTGGGATTACAGGTGCACACCACCATGCTTGGCTAATTTTGTATTTTTAGTAGAGACAGGGTTTCACCATGTTAGCCAGGCTGGTCTTGAACTCCTAACCTCTGGTGATCCACCCACCTCAGCTTCCCAAAGTGCAGGGATTACAGGCATGAGCCACCGCGCCCAGTCCAATGTCCACAAATTTTTGATTTCCCAAATTTTCTTCTGTTGATGATTTCTAATTTAATTCCATTGTTGTCAGAAAACATACCTTGTATGCTTTCAACCCTTATGCATTTTTTAAACATTTTTATGGCCTAACATATTATGATCCTGGACAATGATTCATGTGCACTTGAGAAGAATGTGTATTCTATTGTCAGGTGCAGAGCTTTACAGATATTTATTAGTCTGAGCACGTCTCTGAATATATGTTAGATTTTAATAAAAAACAAAATTTTAAGAGCAAGAAAGGAGAAAACACTGGTATTTCAAAATTCAGAAAAATGTTTAATCTTGTTAATAAAAAATGAAAATTTAAACCAGATAACTATTCTTGCCTTTTAAATTAGCAAGAATTTTTGCTAATTTCATAAGAAAACTCAGTCCTGCTAGGGGTGCAGCCAAACAGTCACACTCACACATTGCTGGTGGAAGTACTTTGGTACAAGTCTTACAAAAATACAATTTGACGCCCAATAGTTTTACTTTGGGTACAAAAATATATTCGAGTGTATTTTATAAAAGCAAAAAAAATTAGAAATAATCATAATGTAACCATTTACAATGATGTTTATGAAAAGTTCACAAACCATGGAAAGCAGTCAACAACTTATTTCAAAAGAAACCAATGAATGAAGAAAACAAAGAATTAGAAAATACACTCACACACACATAAATGCACAACAGTTAAGTAGAGTTCCCTGGAAATGTAATGATATCTCAACTTCAGAAATCCTCTACATATAACTTACCTTATTGAAGACTGGCATTACTATGACAGAATATTTTTAAATGGTTAAATATTTAATTTTAGTAAACTTGACTTTTGACGTAATGTACCTAGAGAAATGGATTGTCTAATAATTTCCCTCTCTTTGGGGCCTAAACTACACATTGAGCAAGGTCATTGAGCAGATAAAATAAGGTTGTGGTCCAGCCTACGCTTACGTGCATGCATACTCATTCCTTCTTGCGTAAAGCCTTAGCAAATAACAGTCACACACATGGCCTTAAATAAGCTCTAAGGCCATGATGCATAAAACGCATCTGACAAATCTCTCTAGGTACTTATAATTTTTAAAAAGCTCTTTAGCTAATTGGTAATAGAAATGTGTTTGGTTATATACTGATACTTCAATACTCTTGGTAGATACTACGAATTGGCTCACTTAGCATCTATTCAAATCCCTTCTGGTAGAACTCTTTGAACTTTCAAGGTAAGAAAGCTAAAAACTGCATTGTCTGTATTTCTATTACAGTTAGGATTCTGTGTGAGACCTGGTTTGAACCAATCAGACATATCTACATGAGACTTGGAGATAGAATGGTAGAGAGATGGGCTTGTGGTATTGGAGATATGGTTCTTCTGAGGAAGCTGAGGCAGGTTTCAGAGCATCTGGTCTCAAAATACATAGGTGCTGAGTGGCAGCAACAAGAGTGCTGGGTGAGGTCAGAAACTTCCCATTACAGATCTCTTCCTGATTATGTAGTATCCAAGTGTGAGTATCATACTTTCTTAGAGATAATACATTCTACAAAATCTGTCTCTGTTTAAATCAGCTAGAGTCGAATCTACGATCTGTCACAGAGCACTATAATTAACCTAGTAATTCATCAAAAACAGCAAACAACATAATTAATGGAAGAATATTAGGCTTAGCTAATTTTAATATTGAATGTACACTAAGCAGCAACAAAACAGCTCTAAACAGAAAAAGTGGAAAGGAAATGGAAAATAGTAAAAAGGTGATAAAGACTTGTAGTCATCTGTGTAAACTAAAAATTCATAGACATACACATAGGCACAAACACAATTTCATTATGACACATACGTTCAGCGGCATATATCAAATATGCCACCAACTGAAGAGGGTAAGGAGAATGTGATTTCACAAGAATAAAAACAAATGGATAGGTAAATGAGAGGAAGGCAGAGAGGGCATCAGTCACCTCTTTGGTGCTTCTTTAGGTCCTCTCAGTCTTACGAGTTTAGGGGCTTTGGGTCACTTTGTTCTGGTCCTGGTGCTGCTGCAGAGTTTGACTGTGTGACAAACTGACCACCCTCACACAGGCACAGCCAGCTGGCTCCTCGTGGCACATCCACCAGGCACATCTCTCAATAAGCCAAACAAAATGTTGGCTTATATATCCTGTCAATATATAGCCAAACAAAATGTTGCAAAACCCAAGGGTGTAACACCACAGAGGATAAATCTTTGACCCATGGGAAATGTGAACCAGGGGATTACATCTTTCCTTTGTTCCCCCACATGAAATGTCCTGAGAAATAACCAATTATACAGCGCCTTGGAAGATACATTCTACAAGATCAACTAGTCAGGCTCCCATGATATGGATTCTTCTTCCTTTCCTGCCTCATTCCCCTTTATCCTGATTCCTGTTCCCAGAGATTGCATATGTTAATGACATTTTAGTGTGACGCCTTTTCCTCAGACCCTGTTTTCGGGTGAACCTGGCAAGACAGGCAGACAAAGAAAGGAGACTTGTGAGGTTCAGTGCTCATGTGTGCATTGACCTTAGAAACACAATGAACTCCGTTGCTTGAATGGAGCTAAAAAGTATTGAGAAAACAAAAGGCTTTGTCTTTAAAAAAACTAACAAGATAAACAAATCTCAAGCAAGACAGATAAATAAAAGAAAAAAAACGCAATAAATAATGACATATATAACAGTTATTTTTAACATTTAAAGAGTTATTTCATATAACTATACATCCATAAATTTGAAAGTTCAAATAAAAAGAATGCATGTCTGAAAAGACTTTTAAAATGTCAACAATCTAAAGAAGAAAGAGAAAAGTTGAACTCAAAATAATTATTAAGGAAATGGAAATAAAAATGTCTACTGTTTACACATACCTCAAAAAATACCTCTAAATCCAGATGAGAGTTCTGTAATTTGTCACTAACATTTGAGAACAACAACAAAAAAATCCCTAACTTATGGAAACAAAGAATACAGGGGGAAAAAGAGAGTTCTCTCTATCAATCCATCCCTCTATCAATCTATGAGGCTAGTACGGCTTTGGTAACAATACAGATAATACAAACACACACACAAAAATAACATTAATTTATCTCATTTGAAAACAAAATCCTAAGTAAGTTGTTAATTATGCAACTTAATATTTGAAGTGTAATATATTAATTTAGGAATTTTTATGTTAAATAAAGAGATTTAGTAGCAGAAAACTTGCCAATGCAATTCACTGCTTAATTGACTAAACGGGAACAATTATGTAACCATCTAAATACTGAAAAGAATGACCGGGCGCGGTGGCTCAAGCCTGTAATCCCAGCACTTTGGGAGGCCGAGACGGGTGGATCACGAGGTCAGGATATCGAGACCATCCTGGCTAACACGGTGAAACCCCGTCTCTACCAAAAAATACAAAAAACTAGCCAGGCGAGGTGGCGGGCGCCTGTAGTCCCAGCTACTTGGGAGGCTGAGGCAGAAGAATGGCAAGAACCCGGGAGGCGCAGCTTGCAGTGAGCTGAGATCCGGCCACTGCACTCCAGCCTGGGCGAGAGCGAGACTCCGTCTCAAATAAATAAATAAATAAATACACTGAAAAGAAATGTGTACCCACTTATAATAAGAATTCTAACGAAATAGAAACAGAAAGGAACTTTCTTTACTTGCTGTAGAGTATGTGCAAAATAAATCACGAAATATCACCATATTCAATGAAAAAAATTTTTAATTATTTTTCCTTAAGGTCAAGATCAAATCAGAAATACCAGTTATCACTGTTATTGCACAATACATTATTGGATATCTTGGATAATGATTGAGGGCAAGGAAACATGGAAATGTGATTTGATTTAGACAGAAAAAGATTGAATTGTCCTATTTCAAGTGATGTCATTACCAAAGAAATTCCACACACTCGTGAGTTTTTCAACAAATAAATTTTTAGATTTAATTAATGTAATAAAGAGTTTAACTGCAATTTTTGATGCTTGAGTGCTGGCAACTTCCATTTTTAGTATTATTCTTAATTGGCAAATAATTGGTTGCAATGTGACACTTTGCTATATATCTACAATGTGAAGTGAATAAATCAGGCTTTTAAATCCATCACCTGACATAGTGTACTTGTCGTTTTGCCTAAACCCATCCTTTTTGCCTTGTGCCCACTTATAGATATTATTTCTGTAATAATTGCTAAATTAATATATTTCATGTATAATATTATTTAAATTGCATAATTAAGAAATACAATAAAGCCTGGCACTCCCTCCTTGGGTGCTGGTGGGAGATAAAAACCAAGCAAGCCCCTGCCCACGCGTGAGAACCTTCACCACAATCCCACCCCCTAAACACAATTTTTAAAACCCTAGCCAGTCTCCTTCCCTTGCTTTCTCTATCCCTATGGGAGCTGCTTATAATGCCAGCCGTCCTCTCCCCAGAGACCTTGACTTCATCTCTTCTTGGTGTGTGTATGGTCTTATCAGTCTAGGCATTTGAACCAAATTTGGAGTGAAGGGTCCATCTTATATCTTGAAAGTGGTCACAATAAGTGAGATTGATAAATACAACATCATTTTACTAAAATTAATAGTGACCGTTTGCACCAGCAACTGTAGATAATGAAACAGAAAATAAGATGAACAAAAAAAGTACAGAATATCAATGAAATAAATTTAAAGGATGCATACAATTTTTGAAGAAAACAAAAATTCTTTTTTTTTTTTTTTGAGACAGTCTCACTGTCACCAGGCTAGAGTACAATGGCATGATCTCGGCTCACTGCAACCTCTGCCTCCCGGGTTCAAGCAATTCTCCTGCCTCAGCGACCTAGTAGCTGGGACTACAGGCATGTGCCACCATGCCCAGCTAATTTTTGTATTTTTAGTAGAGATGGGGTTTTCCCATGTTGGCCAGGATGGTCTCGATCTCTTGACCTTGTGATCTGCCCACCTCAGTCTCCCAAAGTGTTGGGATTATAGGCGTGAGCCACCACACCCAGCCAAAAATTCTTTTTAAAGTATACAAGATCGTGGTATATGAAGACGTACTTTTTGTTTGGTGCTATGCTATTTACCTGATTCTAACAGGTGTTACCCCAACACACGCAATGTGAATGCTGCTCCGTAGAGTTGGGTCAAGTGGGAGTCCTGATCTTGTTCATAGATGAGATTAAAGATATTAATTCTCACTAAATCTAGAAATTAAATGCAATTCACATAAAAATCCCTGCAGGATATTAAGGAGGGATATAATGAACTGATCTCAATTTTAATGTGGGAAAATAAAACTACAAATAGAAGTCTGAGTCTGCATAAAACGGGAAACCACCCTTATAATTAAAATGGCAGAAGAGTTCTTCCATTTCAGGTCAAGATAGAGGAACAGAGAACAAATTTAGCTTTCTGCCTGACACAAGTATAAAAGGCAAAATATATGAAATCGTGGTTTTCACATCATTGGACATCAAGCACTAAATCTCTGAGAGTTGGCAACAAATTAACACTAATTTCTCCAGCTTACTATGCTGAGAGTGTCCAGTCTAGGGTACAAGGAAGGGTAGCCCCAGTTGAGCCCAGCATTCTTCAGGTTGAGAAGACAGAGCTGGGGGTCCCAGAGGCCAAGGCAGCTGGCATTTCAGGGCAGAATACCAGAAAGGAGAAGGCTGCACAGATAGAACTCCCAAGTACTGCAAAGCGTCGCCTTTCATATTCAGCTCAGTAAGTAACATCCTGTGTGTGTGAGGAAGCTCTCTAAATCCAGAGAAAGATCATCCAATGGAATTAGAAGGAACCATACCTGGAGGGTATGGAGGCAGAGGGTATAGAAGAGCTGGAGGCAGAGCATATTCTCATGAGCCTGAGTGGAAACTTCATAATTCATAGGGTTTTCAGGAGAGAATTCAGAAGAGTCTTGCCTCAGTAGCAGGAAATCATTAGCCCTAGACTAAATGCCACTCTGCTTCCACCCAAAATATTATAAAAGCAAGGCCTGAAAAAGATCACTTTCTGCTGACTTAGCTACATTCCATAAAAAAGGGTAAAAAAAAGGGTAAGAATTAGATTTATCCCATTAGTCACAGAATTCAATTTATCCCATTAGTCACCAGCAAGCCTGGAACATTACAACTTCCCAGGTACACAGAGTAGCTTTTCCACAACCTAGAACAGTATCTTAGACCTAGCCTGCCGAAGAATCACCTTAAACATTCGCAGCTCATTACACTGCCCAGTATTCTGGGCATTACGCCAATATTCTGGCTCAGTAGACTTTTGCTGGGGCCCCTGGTAGGGATTTTTATCAAGACTGGTAGTGCTAATGCTGCCTTCAGCAGAGCACTTTTTGAGAAGCACTGAACATTTTCTTTAAGCTAGCAGCCATGACCCTAACCAGACATGCAGGTAATGGGCCAGGTCGGCTATGGACACTTTTTCCTTCCAAATGCTTCTATCTAGGGTGAGAGAGAAGTGAGTGAGTGCAGGGAGAAAGGCTATGCAAACGGTTCTTTCTTTGTGAAAGAGAATGACCAAATTGGAAAAGAACTGTCATTTAAACATGATCCAGTTTTTGGTTCTCTTAATCCTTTTGGCTTCGCCATTAAGCTGATGGCCAATCTGAAGCAAGGCTTTCTCCCACGTGGGTTGAAAACAGCTGCGCATTAAGACTGCCACACCCACCCCCAGCAAGTGGATTTCCTGACGCCATACTCATCCATATATTCTCCAGAAGTGTTTCATTTAAAAAAAAAAAAAAAAAAGTCCACATTTTGCCCAAACAGGACACTGGAATGGGTCAGAACAGTATGTCCAGAAAATTCACTTCAAATCCAATCTGTTTCCCAAACCAAAAGGTCATTCCCTCTTTTATGTCCAAATTACGTACAGCCACATTTTCCAGCATAACCTTTCAGAAAGGGTAACCAATCATTTCAGTTTGCCTGGGACTGACAGTTTCTGAAATGTGGGATTTCCATTTTAAAACCAAGGCAATCCCAGGTAAACTGGAACAAATTAGTCACCTTCTGCAATATGGCAAATGACAGCAGTAAAATGAACATGCCTCTAATTTGAATATAAATCTGCTCAATCAATATGGAGGAAAAATTTAAGTCGAAAAATGAAATTAGTTCTTAGGGGTTACAGAAAGTGCAAAGTAAAGTAAAACAGGCTGAAATAATTCTTCTTCTTCTTCTTCTTCTTCTTCTTCTTCTTCTTCTTCTTCTCTTCTTCTTCTTTTCTTCTTCTTCTTCTTCTTCTTCTTCTTCTCTTCTTCTTCTTCTTCTTTCTTCCTCCTCCTCCTCCTCCTCTTCCTTTTCTTCTTCCTCTTCTTCCTTCACAAGTTAAAAGTTTAAGAAAATTAAAATTCAAAATGTATCTCTCCCAAAATTTCATTCTGCTCCATTTCAGCCAGAGGAGCTCTCAGTGAAGCTGTCATTTCCTCAGTAAATATATCCTGGGAAGCCTCCCCCTGGAATGAACGCTCTTCTTTCAGGGCTTCAGAAGTCATAGTATTAGATCTGTGCTAAGGCTCTTCTGAGGCTCACTTGTAAGGAATCCAGAGTTAGTGGGATTCACATGATTCTCCATAAGTATCATAGCTATCACCTCATCCCTATAACATTTAGAAAATGAGATAATCCTCAGATTCAAAAACAATTATCCAAATAAAAAATCATATTCCCAGAACCCACGATATTTCATTGATGAACATCATAGCAGAATCCCAGGCTTACTCTAGGCAAGGATTAAAGCCAAGCCCACTCTGTGGGACCTGCATAAAGGAAGGTATATGAAGAAAATCTGTTTTAGTTATTCCAGGAGGCCAGTCATTCTATGTCAGCTGCCCAGAATCCATTATCTGTGAACTCTAACTTTACAAGGAGGACTCTCTGAGGAAGAGGAAAATTTTGGCAGTCTATCCTGATCATCTCTCTTGGTTAAAGCTACATATGCTTACTGCCTTCCCTCTCAGACCGAAGGAGGCTGAGAAAAGTTGCCATCTTGAAAGTTTAGAAATTTACAAAGGAGGAAGTACAGACACCAGCTCTTATTTAAGGGCCTTTCTTTCACATGCATTGCATTAAAAATTGCTTAATTTCAGTTTCCCTCCGAGTCCAATGTTTCTGGCACCCCAGTGGTATCAACATCCACATTCTTGTTACAGTATTTTTCAGACCTGTGACATATGAGCTATTTGCACTGCCTCATGGTGCTATTGCTGAAGCCTGAGCAAGCTGTCTTCGGGATGATTACTCCCTCACATGCAATCCACCGTCTATATTTAATCTGAGAGCACACAACAGGGCCTGACTCTAGAGCCACTCTGTAGCCACACGAAGTTGATGCTTTCTTCTTCACAGCCCCCTCCCTGACCCTGTGTGCAGAATACATTTTGTTACAGCTAATCTGGCACTGCTTACCTAAACCTGGCTTTGGTAATTTAAAACTAAAACCTCACTAAGGCTTTGTTCCATGGAGGTCTGGTTTCTGCAGTTCTCTCGGTAAAAACAGCCACTTTCCTGTGGACAAAGCTGTCATAAACTGCAGTCACCTGCCAAGATCAAAATCTTACATGGCTTCGGAATGAAAACCATGCACCCAGGCTTCTGTTTACAAGAAGCCAATCTCAGCATTGCAGATACAAAGGTGCACTGCAGAGAAAGAAATGCACTCCAGTAAAACCCCTGGCCCAGCACTCAGTCCAGGCCAATGCCCCAGGTTACTTTGCTCCCTGGTTTCCTCCCATCTATTTCTCCAGGTCTCCTGCCCCAAATCCAGGAAATCCTACCAGTTTCCTGAATTAAATATATCTTTCAGAAAGCCGTGAGCTCACCCAGAGTGTCTATCACTGTGAAGTTTACTGCTTAGAGAAGCAGAGCAGAACCAGCAAAGAAAAGGTGCAAGCATATTTTATTGACCTCAAATGGAAAAGTATTTCTTTAAAATGCCCCAGACTGTCACCTGAGGAAAGTGAAAAGAGAATTTAAGAAGGGGAAAAAAACAATGAAGGAGCTACATCTTTTTTCCCCCAACTTCATTGAATTATAGTTGACAATTAAAAGTTATATATATTCAAGGTATACAATGTGGTGTTTTCATATTTATACATACATTGTGAAATGATTACCAAAATCAAACTGATTAACATATCTAACACTTCCTTTAGCTACTGTGTGTGTGTGTCTCTCTCTCTCTGTGTGTGTGTGTGTGTGTATGTGTGTGTGTGTGGTGAGAAGACTTCAGATCTACCCTCTTATCACATTTCAAGTATGTAATGCTAACCATATTCACATTGTTGTACATTAGATATCCAGAGATTATTTATCTTCTATATCTAAAGTTTGCACTTCTTAACCAGCATCTCCTCACATCCCCTTCCCCAGCTCCTGGTAGCTACCATTCTACTCTTCAGTTCTATGAGTTTGGATTTTTAGATTCCACATATAAGTGAGATCATGCAGTATTTTTCTATGTCTGGCTTATTTTACTAAGCATAATGTCCTCCAAGTTTAGCCATGCTGTCTCAAATAGCAGGATTTCTTTCTTTTTAAAGTCTGAATAATATTCCATAGTGTGTGTGTGTATATATGTGTGTGTGTAATATATGGAATATATACATATTTCTACAGTTTCTTTATCTATTCATTCATTAATATTTAGGTTGTTTCCATATCTCGGCTATTGTGAATAGTGCTGAAATGAACGTGAGAGTGCAAGTATTTCTTCGAGACACTGATTTCAAATTCCTTTGGATAAATACTCAGAAGTGGCATCGCAGGATTGTGAGCCCATGGTAGTCCTATTTTTAGTTCCAGTTTGAAGGGACCATTTTTAGTTTCATATGGTTTCACATAGTAGCTGTATCAATTTATATTCCCACCAACAGCATATACAAATTTCTTTTTCTCCATGTCCCAGACAACACATGTTATCTTTTGTCTTTCTGATCACAGCCATCTTAACAGATGTGAGGTGATGTTTCATTGTGGAATTGATTTGCACTTTTGTGGTGAGCAGTGAAAGTGAGAGGTGAAGCCAGCTGGACTTCCTGGGTTGAGTGGGGACTTGGATAACTCTTATACATATCTAAAGGATTGTAAAAGCACCAATCAGGGCACTGTGTCTAGCTAAAGGATTGTAAATGCACCAATCAGCACTCTGTAAAAATGCAACAATCAGCACTCTGTGTCTAGCTAAAGGATTGTAAACACACCAATCAGCACTCTGTAAAAACGCACCAATCAGCACTCTGCGTCTAGTCAAAGGATTGTAAACACACCAATCAGCACTCTGTAAAATGGACCAATCAGCAGGATGTGGGCAGGGCCAAATAAGGGAATAACGGCTGGCCACCTGAGCTAGCAGCAGCTATCCACTCAGGTCCCCTTTCACGCTGCGGAAGCTTTGTTCTTTTGCTCTTATAAATCTTGCTACTGCTCACTCTTTGGGTCCACACTACCTTTAGGAGCTGTAACACTCACCATGAGCATCTGCGGCTTCACTCCTGAAGTCAGCGAGACCACGAATCCACCTAGAGGAACAAACAACTTCTGACGTGCCATCTTTAAGAGCTTTAACACTCACTGCAAAGGTCTGTGGCTTCACTCCTGAAGTCAGCAAGACCACGAGCCCACTGGAAGGAATAAACTCCGGACACATCTGAACATCTGAAGGAACAGACTCTGGACACACCATCTTTATGAACTGTGAGGGTCTGCGGCTTCATTCTTGAAGTCAGCAAGACCAAGAACCCAATGAAAGGAATAAGTTCTGGGCACAAAAGCATCTTTTCACATACATGTTAGCCATTTGCCTGCCTTCTTTTGAGAACTCTCTATTCAGGTCCTTAACCTATTTTTTAACTGGGTTATTTGTTGTTTTTTTCTTTTTTACTATGAAGTTGCAAGAGTTACTCACATACTTTACATATTAGTCCCTTTTCAGATATATACAGTTAAAGAAAATGTTTGCCCATCCCATAGATTGTCTTTTCATTCTGCTTATTATTTCCTTTGCAGTGCAGAAGATTTTCAGTTTGGTGCAATCTTATTCGTCTATTTTTGCTTTTGTTTCCTGTGCTTTGGGGGTCATATCCAAAGAAATCATTGCCTAGACCAGTGTCATAAAACCTTTTTTGTATATTATCTTCCATTAATTTTATGATTTTAGGTCTTTAAGTCTTTTTAGTTGATTTTTGTAGTGGTGTATGGTGCATGTATATGGTATGAGATAAGATTCAATTTCATTCCTCTGTGTATGGCTATCTGGTTTTCCCATCACCATTTACTGAAGAGACTGTCTTTCCACAGTATGTGTTTTTGGCATTCTTGTTGAAAATCAGTTAACCATAGATGTGTGGATTTATTCCTGGGCTCTCCGTTATCTTTGATCTATGTAACCGTTTTATGCCAGGGGCATACTGTTTTGAATACTGTAACTGTGTAATATATTTTGAAATCTGAGACTGGGATGTGTCCAATTTTGTTCTTCTTGCTCAAAATGGCTTTGGCTAATTGAGGTCTTTTGTGGTTCCATATCCCATACAAATTTGAGGACTAGTTTCAGTAAAGAATACCATGAAGATTTTCATAGGGATTACATCAAATCTGCCAATCACTTTGGGTGATATGAGCAATTTAATGGTATTAATTATTCCAATCCGTGAACATGAAATGTCTTTCCATTTATTTGTGTGTTCTTTAACATCCTTCATCAATGTTTTATAATTTTCAGTATATCTCTTTGGTTTAGGTTATACCTCTTTGGTCTAAATATTTGATTTTTTTGCTATTGTGAATAATATTGTTTTCTTGATTTCCTTTTTGAATGGTTCATTGTTTGTGTATGGAAATGTGACTTAATTGACTCACACCTGTAATCCCAGCACTTTGGGAGGCCAAAGCAGCCGAATCACCTGGTCAAGAAATCAAGACCATCCTGGCCAACATGGTGAAACCCCATCTATACTAAAAATACAAAACTTAGCTGGGCATGCTGGTGTGCGCCTGTAGTCCCAGCTACTCAGGAGACTGAGGCAGGAGAATTGCTTGAACCTGGGAGGTGGAGGTTTCAGTGAGCCGAGATCGTAGCACTGTACTCCAGCCTGGGTGAAAGAGTGAGACTCCATCTCAAGAAAAAAAAAAAAAGAAATGTGATTTTTTTACGTAGATTTTTTTAATCCTGCAAATTTACTAAATGTGTTTATTAGTTCTAATAGGCTTTTTTGTTGTTGTTGAGTCTTTAGAGTTTTCTGTGCATCTGATCATATCATCTGCAGATAGATATAATTTTGCTTTTTCCTTTCTGATTTGGATTCCTTTTATTTCTTTTTCTTGTCTAATAGCTCTGATTAGGATTTCCAGTAGCATGTTAAAGAAATGGCAAGAGTGGGCACCCTTGCCTTTTTTCAGATCTTAGAGGAAATTCTTTCAGGTGTTCTTCAGTGATTGTGATGTTAGCTGTGGACTTGTCATATATGACTTTTATTGTATTGAGACTTTAATACAATTTTAAAGAGACTTTTGTTGTATTGAGACTTTAATACAAAGTTTGAATGAACATCAAACTTTGACAAATGATATTTCTGCGTCTATTGAGATACTCATGAGTTTTTCTGAATTATATATTTTGTTAAAACAATAGTAAATTGTTAATGTAAGTTTTTTAAAATGAGGATTTACATTAAGCTTACTTGGAAGAAGTGATAATTAAAATATCTAAACATTTTCAGTTTATTGATCAAATGATTAAAGCATAAAAGAATGAATACATATATATCTTATGTTGACTGGAAAATGATAATCTGAATTCAACTGAGCAGCATTTAGTTGGCTTTATATGTGTTTCAGTAACTGGAGAGAATGGGGAAATAATCTAAATGAGAAAGACTAGTCTGACCCCTATCATTTCTCTGAGAGGATGAACAACAAGAATAGTTATCAGGGTTTAGATTGACCAGAAGTAGATGAAGCAGGCAGTAATTTACAAGTCATTGAGAAAAGAAAAAGAAGAAGAAAAAAGCCTACAGTGGAATGAAGAACAATGGCATCTTTAGGGTTTGGATAAAGAAAGATAGCTTCATGGCAACATTCCAAAATTGAAAGAATTTATGAGTTAATAATTCTAAAGATAATGTTTTTGCCCCTTTACCAGTGTTGACCCAATTTAAAACTGTGTCTTACAGGGCGCTACTTCAGCTTTATGAGTAGCTTTGTCTAGGGCAGTCTTACATCATCTAAGGCAATAACCAAAGGCATGAACATTTTTCACATGTCTATGAAGCAGTGGTAGAATAGGCAATGGAAGCAATACATGTATTAAATAAAAATATTTCACTGAACTTCTTTTGATAGCATAGATTTTGAAATGTTGTAAAGCTCTTAGCATAGAACAAACAGGTAAGAACTATTTTTCCCTTTTTCAGTAGAAAACAAATAATTAATTTTAGGTCTTCGTACACTGGATCAAATAACTGAAACAAACTGCTTAATTGGCTGACCCTTAATCTCTTTTACTGCTGTACCTCTATGATGTCTTCAGAATTGATCTACTACGTTTTATTTTATTTTTTAAAATTTCTTATTGCTGTACTTTATTGATCAGTTGTCAATGTTCCAGGCATACATGAGCTAGTACTAGAGAATGCCCTGAATTGGATGATTTTGAAAGTTGTATGCTTACTAATGTTTATCTTTTAAAGTAAACATGCCTTTGAACATGGATCTATATACAATACATATTCCAGAAAGGGAGCAACTGAGAATAGGATATGGGATTAGGCAAGAAATGGAGCTGAAATAATTGACTGTTAGTAAGGAAAAAAATTAAATACCTACATCACACCATAGATGTGATGGTTAATATGGAGTGTCAACTTGACGGGATTGAAGGATACAAAATATTGATTCTGGGTGTGTCTGAGAATGTGTTGCCAAAGGAGATTAACATTTGAGTCAGTGGGCTGGGAAAGTCACACCTACCCTTAATCTGTATGGGCACTATCTAATCAGCTGCCAGTGCAGCCAGGATGTAAAGGAGGCAGAAAAACGTGAAATGACTAAACTGGCCTAGCCTCTCAGTCTACATCTTTCTCCTGTGCTGGATGCTTCCTGCCTTCAAACATCAGACTCAAAGTTCTTCAGTTTGGGGACTCAGACTGGCTCACCTCTCTCCACAGCTTGCAGACAGCCTACTGTGAGACATTGTGATCATGTGAGTTAATACTTAATAAACTCTGCTTTATATAAATATATATATATATCCTATTAGTTCTGTCCCTCTAGAGAACCCTGACTAATACAATTCACAAAATAAATCCCAGAGAAACTAAAGACTTAAAAGGACAAAGCAAACCTGAAATATTTTAAAATAAAGTATAGGAGAGTATTGTCATTCTTTAAAAGAAAAATTTATTAGATAAGATGTGACATTTTAAATGAAAAAAAGACTAGGAAGTCTGATTAAATCTTTAAAATTTTAAAAATTACTACACATATAGCTGACAAAATATTGACAACTAAAATTATTAAGCTGTGAATATTAAAATTTAAAAATACAAGTGAAAAGAGAAAACTTTCAAAGGCTATAAACAGAGATGCCATAGAAGAGGAAACCCAAATGGCCAATAAACATATCAACAGATGCTCCAATTTGGAAAATACCAAATACTGGCAAAAATGGGGGAAAGGAACTCACAGACAACTGGCAAAGTGTGAATTGGTACAACTATTTAGGGAAGCCAATTTTTAATATTCTTAATTAAAATTTAAAAATTTTCATTCAGTAAAATTGAAGACAT
Source organism: Trachypithecus francoisi (assembly GCF_009764315.1). Lineage (NCBI taxonomy): Eukaryota > Metazoa > Chordata > Mammalia > Primates > Cercopithecidae > Trachypithecus > Trachypithecus francoisi. Next base: position 170,074,506 of record NW_022681454.1, on the reverse strand, counting down.
AGGCCCCCTAGAACCTAGAAACCCACTTCTTCAGCTATACACTCTAGAGAAATTAGATATATGTGCCAAATATGTAAGAAGATGTTCAATACAACATAGTTTCTGTGAAAAAAATGGGAGAAAATTAAATAGCCATCAACAGAAAATAAATAAACATATATTTATACAATGCTACTCTCTATAACGAATTTTTGCTTTCTATAGCTATGAAAATTAAACTGATTTACCCCTATTGATAACCAACTAGGCTAAATTTCTTGAGAATAGTATTGAGTTAAAAAAAAAAAAAAGGTGCAAAATGAAACATACAGTATAATATCTCTTATTTAAATTGCAATCCTCAAACAATAACTCTTATTTATGTATATAAATTATTAATAGTACTAAAACATAAATATGAAGATATTAACTTTAGAATATTTATTTCTAGTGAGGAACTGCTGAAAATACAATTGAAGAGAAGTGCAAAAGTTTTATTTAATCAGTAAAATATTATTTTTTGAATTATAGGTTCAAAAACAAGATAGATTGCTAAATATGAGTGTTCAATATATGTATATATCTTTACTATATGCTCGAATTTTTAGTGTATTTTCAAGTTCTCATACTAAAAAGAGTGGATGTTGACTTTCTAACAACTCTATGGTGCTTTAATCTTAATGGGAAAAAGCAGGATGCTGAGTATATTGTGTGATCTCAACAATGTAAAACAGCAATGGTCAACTGGCTGCCAGCGGTTTGATAAGGACCACAGCCTGTTTTGTTTGGCCGTGCTATAAAGTTGGCCCACGCAGTGTTTAAAAAAAAAAAATGTGAAGGATTTACTAGCACTTAAAAATTGGGATATATCAGAGAAAAAGCCTAAGTTCCGGCTTCTCTTGCAAAATCAAGATATCTGGCAACATGGGCACCGCAGTTGTGTAGGGTAAAATGGATGGGGCTGCCAGCTCCTGTGAACAGGGCAAGTGGTGTTCGGTGACCGCCTCCAGCACTGCCCACTCAGGACCTAATCGGAGTCTCTGCTGTCACTAACCATTCCACTTGCTCTTTTCTCTTAGACCAAGAGGAAAGCTAAATATTTCCCCTGGCCTACTTCATTCATTTTCATTATCTGCCTGCTCTTTTTGCCATCTAAGTTTATAATCTCTGAATTTTTTTTTTTTTTTTTTAGACAGAGTCTTGCTCTGTGGCCCAGGCTGGAGTGCAGTGGTGCGATCTCAGCTCACTGCAAGCTCCGCCTCCCGGGTTCAAGCCATTCTCCTGCCTCAGCCTCCCAAGTAGCTGGAACTACAAGCGCCCGCCACCACGCCCGGCTAATTTTTTGTATTTTTAGTAGAGACGGGGTTTCACCATGTTAGCTAGGATGGTCTGGATCTCCTGACCTCGTGATCCTCCCGCCTCGGCCTCTCAAAGTGCTGGGATTACAGGCGTGAGCCACTGCACCGACCTATAATCCCTGATTTTTAAAAATAATTATTTGAAAAGGATTGGAAGGAAATTAAAAACTGTATTTTTCACTGCTGCCTGTGGGTTATTGGATGGTCAATGTTCAAAGGTTAAAAAGCAATGTATAAAACTGCAAAAACAGCTAAACTCAAAAGGATCTTCCATATTACTATGTCAGGTCCTAGCCAGCACTCAACTAGCCTTCTAGGATTCTTCTGTGCTCCAACCTTTAACCACTTGCAGCTCTTATCACCGCAAAGTTCCTATTATAGTTCCCAAGCACATAAACTTTTAAGATCCACAGTTGTTGTTTTTCTTTTTTTCTGAGACCATTTCTTTAAAAAAAAAAATCCTATCTTTCATTTCTATAATTTGAGCATCTACTTCTCTTTCAAAGATCTTACTCATAAGTTCAAAACGTAAGTCCTCTGTGAGACTTGTCCTGATTTCCTCTAATTATAAAATGTATCGACTTGCTCACACACCCAGTAATCCTTTCTGTCTCTTGCAGTACTTACCAACAGGCACAAACATCATCTATTTGTCTCTGTCACTATACAGAGGGGAGGACAGATCTCACACACCTCTTCCTTAAAAGGCAGAGACCAGAAAATATTAGACACTCAAAAATATTAAATGAAATACAACGTTTTAATCATTGTTATAGATACACGATATTTATGAAATAGAGACGACTAAGTTGAATCCACACTTTCCATGATATGTCATGAAAGTTTCGTTTTTGATTAAACAATGACATGTACTTTTTTATTACCTAAATCCAGGTAATGTAAAAAATAAGATCATAATGAAGTAAACATGAAAATATTCTTACTCTATAGTTTCTAGACAAGTGAAATTTATTTCATTATATTGCATTTTCAATCTAGCAAAAGATATTTACCCTAATTTCTTTAAATTCGCATTAAGGGCTTCTAAATTTATTAAGTTGGACATATTATGGAGTGAAAGTTAGATTACTTCTCGCCCACCATAGTCAGTGAGTTTTAAGAAAACTGTCCAAATGAAACATACAGCAACACATATTCCAGCATCTATAGTTTTCCCAAATCACTTTTAGATGCAACTTAAAGGATTGATTTCTGGACATTTTCCTACCATGAGGCAGTTTCTCCTAATTGCCTTTCATGAAGATTAAAAAGTGCCATTTTATGTGCTGTCTAAATTCAAATAACCTGTCATGGAATTCTCTCTCCGTCTAGTATCAGTGGCTGTTGTCCCTACTGACTTCCTTTTAATAGCTGAGTTGTTTGAGTTTCTCAGGACAATTTTACAGAGAATTTATCTGTTTAGCAAGTAGTGTGGGCAAGAAGGGATAGAAGAAGGGATAAAAACTAGTAAAAACTACAATTTTATCTTTGACCACGTGGGAATGCTGGCACTTACCCCTCCCTTTTCCTATCCTCAGAGGCTTGACAGACATGCACTCTTACCTTTAAGTTTACGTTATTTAAAACCTTTAGAATTTACTACTAAGCAATCTTCATAACAGTTGCTTTAAATCTGGCAAAGGAAACATGAAACCTATTTAATTCTCACTGATTGCTTACCAGTATGAAGACATTTTGCTCACATTTTGCAGCTCTCAGGAATTCATTGTAAAGCAACCTTACTGGAACATGGCAGATGCCTTGCTAATGAGCATTCTTTCTTGAAAGCGGATTCTAAAATGTTACAAATATAGCAGGCTACAAGAATGCTACGCCTGACCTCAAAAACCAAAGATGATCACTATGGGGGCCAAAAATTGTAAAGCTAGCATCTATGTTGCGTGAACCAAGTATGGTCCCTGGCAAGCATCCCAGGGTAAAATTCTCAACCTACCATGACTGAACCAAAATAGAGTAACTCAAAACCTGGAGCATTTGTTATTAAAGGAGGGAAAAATGCATTTCACTAAATGTGGCAACAACACTGATGAATGATTTACACTCAAACATCTTCTAATCTGAAATACCATGCTTCATACCAACAAGAGTGAGGGGGAATACACAGCCATTCAGGGATCGCTCTTGCAAGTTACTGTTAAATAACACGTTGGGTACACAGACTATGCTGATTCAAAATTTTTAAACGAACTTTTTGGTATTTTTTCCTATATTTATTGAGTTATCATTGACATATAAAACTGTGTATATTATAGGTGACTTTATGTGCCTATATTGTGTAGTTATTACCAGAGACAAATTAATTAACATATCCCTCACTCCCCATGGTTACCATGGGAGAGTCTGGTGGGGAGGAAGCTGAGGACACTTAAAATCGGCTCTCATCAAATTTCTAGTAAATAACACAGTACCGTAGTATTAACTGTAGCCGCAGTGCTGTACATTAGGTCCCCAAAACTTATTTATTTTTTAACTGAAAGTAAAACGTCTTTTTGAAAATGTGATAATTCTTTGTTCTCCAAAAATGGGGTGCTGTTAGTTAATAACACTGTTGATAATCTTAACTATCTAAAAATTATATGAAATATCATGTAGCTGGCATGCTTTTTACATTGGCAGAGTTCTCTTGTCTTCTGTTTGATATACTGCGGCAGAAGTGCCTAGTGAACAAATACATATGCACAAGTGATATGGACCACAAGACATCTGAAAACCAACAGACTCACATTCGTAGAGTATTCAGAAGAGAGTCAGAACTCAGTTCTGGAACCAGATTGCTTGGTTTCAAATTCCGGTTCTGATACTTCTTTGCTGTCTTAACAGAGTTATGCGTTTTGGTTTCCTCATCTGAAAATAGTACTAATCTTACAAGGTTATTGAAAAAAATGGCACAACATTAAAATGAACAAATGTTTAATTGAATCCTATACAAATAATATGCTAAAATTATATATTTTAAAATATAAAACTCATGTCATTAAGTTACAAAATGCTTGAGATTTAGATTCTTTTCATTTATAAAAAAATTCTATTGATATGAAAATTTCTAATAATCATAAATTTTCTCAAATATGATATATGTTTTTATATATTATATGTATCTCATCTATGACTTAGCTGGTCATACAAAATATATAACTTAGCTGGTCATATATTAAATAAAATCCTGCCACCAAATAATTTCATAAACAAATTTTAAGACTATTCCACAGCAGAAATATTGCTTTTAATGTAGGATATGGAAATATTTCAATATGGTTTGGTTCATATGATGGGATTTACAGACTCTAAAATTAAGTCTGCCTGAAGCTTATGAATGTCTTACAATGGTTTGGGGGAAGATTTGTTGAAAAATAGTTGCAGGAATCCAGGTGAGAATGCTAGTTACTAACCAAAGGTGATGATGACAGAGAGAGAGAATTCAGCAGGTGAAGATCTATTTTGGATATAGAAACACAAAATTTCATTAATGTTGGACTGAATTTCAGGAGTAAAGGAAATGCTAGATGAAATATGAATTCCTCATTTCCAGACAAGGCAATAGGTGGACAGTGATGCCATTTATTGGAAACAGAGAAAACTAGGATGAAAGACAAGTTCAGTTTGAGATGAGTTGTCCGCAGTTCGTAAAATTTGCAAAGCAAAGGTCAAGTGGGGAGTGAAAAATCGGAATCTGGTGCCTAGAAGAGGAACCTGAGCGAGACTTGGAGATCAACAGCTATGGATGTAGTATAAAATGGTGGAGTTAATAAAATCATGTAGGGAGAGAAGAAAGAGAGAAGGTAAATGCACTAATAACTATGTAAGGATGATTAAATCTGAGGTAGAGGAGGAGTTGCTAGGGAAGAAGACCGAGGAGGAGCTAATGAGGTAACAGAGTATTTCAAAAAGGAAGAGTAGCCAAAAGTTTTACCGTTGATAAGGAGGAACACTATGAAAACAGAGAAATTAACTTCAGAGTAACCAACATGAATATTAGTTTTAGACTTTAACAATGGCAATTTCAACTAAGTTAAGGGCTCAGAAGCAAGATTAAAGAGATTTGGGGAATAAATTGGTTATAAAGAATTTGCAACACCTGTAGGCAACTCTTCAGCAGTATACTCTTCAGCAGTATCAGTGTAAGAGGAAACAGAGGAAAGAGGCAGTGGTTGCAAGGTGATCTGAGGTCCTGAGAAGTAATTTCTGTTTATTTTTGTTTTAAGGTGAGAAGTATTAAAGTACTTTTGATTCTAATATCTTTAAGCAAATGTCACTAAAAAATTAAGATTTCATGCCTTCAGATGATAGGGGGAAAACCAAAACTACATTGTCCAGCTGCTACATGGCTGTTCAGTCCTAAGACTTTAAATTCCATTAGGACGGAAACTTTTATTTTGCCTTCCTTTATATGCCATCAATTTAGTAAAGTTTTCAGAATAGGCTAAATGCTTAATTAATAGTATTTTCCCCCATTTTCACACTGTAGGGTTTTGTTTTGTTTTGTTTGAGACAGAGTCTTGCTCTGTGGCCCAGGCTGGAGTGCAGTGACTCGATCTCGGCTCACTGCAAGCTCCGGTTCCCGGGGTTCACGCGATTCTCCCGCCTCAGCCTCCGGAGTAGCTAGGACTACAGGCGCCCACCACCACTCCCGGCTAATTTTTTGTATTTTTTAGTAGAGATGGGGTTTCACCGTGTTAGCCAGGATGGTCTCGATCTCTGACCTTGTGATCCGCCCGCCTCGGCCTCCTAGGCCGCCTCCGCTAGGATTATAGGCGTGAGCCACCGCACCTGGCCTTTATGTACCATATTTTCGTATCCAGTTCAGAGTTGATGGGCACCTGGGTGGTTGATTTTGTGTCTTTGCTATTGTGAATAGTGCTGCGATGAACATACGGATGCATGTGTCTTTTTCGTAGAATGAATTCTTTTGCCTTGGCCACATACCTAGTTAAGGAATTGCTAGGTTGAATGGTAATGCAACTTTTAGTTCTTTGAGAAATCCCCAAACTGCTCTGCACAGTGGGTAGACTAATTTACATACGATTTTTCTAGCAGCTTTAGTTGAAAATTCTATCCTTTCTCCATTAAATTGCCATGTGTCCTTGGTCAGAGATCACCTGATTCTGTTCCACTGATAAGTTCTCTATTCTTCCATCAGTACTACACTATCTTGATTACTCTTGCTTTACAATAAGTCTTGAAATTGGGTAGTGTGTCTTCCAACTTTGTTCATTTTCTTCAATATTGTGTTGACTATTCTACGTTTTTTGACTTTCCATATACATTTTTGAATTTGTGTTTTAACATCTATAAAAGAGCTAACTTATTGTGGTTGGGATTGCATTGAATCTCTTCATTAATTTCAGAAGAACTGGCATCTTAACATTTTGACTCTATTGATTCAGGCAAGAGGAAAATACTTCCATGTATTTAGATGTTTTAAAATTTATTTCATCAGAGTTGTATACTTTTCCACATATAGATACTCTACCTATGCATCTAGATTTATATCTAAGTATGCCATCTTGTGGGGGATGCTATTGTAAAGTGCATTGTTTTAATCTCAAATTCCAATTGTTTGCTACAGGTATATAGAAAAACAATTGATTTCCATATATTAACCTTGTATCCTGTGACCTTACTATACTTAATTGTTAGTTTGAGGAAATTTTTTATTTGTGGATTTGTTTGAATTTTCTACATAGATTTTTTTTGCCATCTGTCAATAAAAGCAATTTCATTTCTTCCTTTTCAATCTGCACGAATTAAAATTTCTGTTGTAGTACAGTAGCTAAGACTTCCAGTATGATGTTGAATAGAAGCAGTGAGAAAGGACATCCTTCCTTTATTCCAGGTTTTAGGTGAAAACATCTAGTTTCTTACCATAAGTAGCTGTAGATTTCTTGTGGATGATCTTTATTAAGTTAAAGATGTTTCCCTCTATTGCTAATTTGCTGTGAGACTTTAAAACAAATGGGTGTTGGATTTTTTTTCAAATACTCCTTCTACATCAGTTGATATGATTACATACTTTGTCTCTTTTAGGATAGAGATGTGGTGGATTACGTGATTGATTTCAAGTTTTGGATCAATCTTGCATACCTGAAGTGAATCCCACTTAATTGTGGTGTAAAATTATTTTCATGTATTCTTGAGCTTGATTTGATAATATTTTGTTGAGGATTTTTGCATCTATGTTAATAGATATTTGTCTTTAGTTTTCTGTTCTTGTACTACCTTTATCTGATTTTGGTATTAGGAGAATGCTATTCTTATAAAACTTAAAGTCAACTGTATCCTTATCAATTTTCTTCCTTCTCAATCTACCAATTATTGAAAGAGGAGTGTTGAAGTCTCCTACTAGGGCAGTGGATTTGTTTCTTTTTCTTTCAGTTCCATGAGTTTTTCCTTATGTATTTTGGCACTCTATTATTAGGTGAATATGCTTTAAGGATTGTTGTGTCTTCTTGGAAAATTAACAATTTTATCATTATGTAATTCTTCTCTTTAACCTTTGATAATTTTCCTTCTTCTGAAGTCTGCTTTTTGTTAAACTGATACAGCTACTTCATCTTTTTTTGATTAGCATTAGCAAGGTACACCTTTTTGCTTTTTATAACCTGAGTTATTAGGCTTAAGTTGAATTTCCTATAGAAAATATATAATTGGGTCTTTTTTCAAACCTGATTTTGATATTCCCTGATTTTAATTTGTATATTAAGACAGTTAACATTAAAAGTGACTATAAAAATATTTGGTGTAATATCTGCCAGATTTGCAACTATTTCTTATTCTTTATGTTATTTTTTCCCCTCTCTATTTCTGCCTTCTGTAGTTTTAATTGAATATTTTATAAAATTCTATTTTAATTATGTCATATCAATTATACTTTTTTCATTAAGAGTTTTTAGTGGTTGCCCTACATTTTCCAATATATCTTTAATCTAAGTCAACCTTCAGGTAACACTCTACTGCTTCAGTTGTAGTGCTATTCACTCGGAGAATTTCTATTTCCTTCCTCCTGTCTTCCATTTTGTTACTGTCATTTATTTGATTTATCCATAATTCACAATCACAAACCCACTGTTAATACAATTACTTTATATAAACCTTTTCTTTTAAGTCAATTAAGAGTTTAAAACATGACATTATTTTATCTTCATTTATTTCTTCTCTAATTCTATTTCTTTCTTTATGTGGATCTGAGTTTCTCACATATATAATTTTCATTCTTCCTGAATAAACTTTTTCTAACATTTCTTTCAGGGAAAGTGTCTGGCAAAGTTTCTCAGTTTTTTGTATGTCTGAGAAGGTTTTTGCTCTCATTCTGTTTTGAAGGATAATTTCACTGTATATTGAATTCTAGTTAGTGAGTTCTTTCCTTTCAATACTTTATTTCTCACCACTGCTCTCTTGCCTGCATAGTTTCTGACAGTAACTCCACTAGACATCTTGTTCTTGTTTCTATATAAATAAGGTGATTTTTCTCCCTCTGGCTTCTCTCAAGATTTTCTCTTTGTTTTTTGCAGTTTGAACATGATATACCTGGTGTCACTGCTTCTTGTTGTTGTGTGTGTGTGTGTTTTATTATTCTGCTTTCTGTTCTCTGGCTTCCTGGATCTGTGGTTTTATACCTGCTCTTAATTTTAGAATGTTCTTGGTTATTATCATTTCAAATATTTCTGCTGCTACTTTCATTCTTCTCCTTTCAGTACTCCAATTACATCTATATTGTAAGCTTGGTAATTTATCTGAGTTCTTTTCCACTTTTTTCATTATTGTTTCCTATGTATTTCAGTTGGAATGTTTCTGTTGATCTATCTTCAGATGATCTTAGTGATTCTTTCCTCAGCTGTGTCTGGTCTACTGATGAGCCTCTCAAAGGTATTCTTCAATTATGTTACCATTACTTTCTACATTTTCTAGTGTTTTCTCTTTTTATTTTTTTATTTTATTTTAGATTTAGGAGGCACAAGTATGTTTGTTACAGGCATATGGTGCATAACGGTGAGTTTGGGGCTTCTAGTACACCCTTCACCCAAATAATGGACATTGTACCCAATAGATAATTTTTCAAACTTCAGTCCCCTCCAAACTTCTCCCTTTTTAGAGTCCCTATTGTCATTTATTTCTATCTTTATTTTTACGTGTACCTATTGTTTAGCTCCCACTTATAGGTGACAACATGTGATATTTGATTTTCTGTTTCTGAGTTATATGTTCTAGGACAGTGGACTCCAGCTCCATCCATACTGCTGCAAAATACATTATTTTAGTCTTTGTATGGCTGTATAGTATTCCATGGTGTATATATAGTACATTTTCTTTATCCAATGGACACACGTCGGTTCCATAACACTGCTAATTTGAATAGTGCTGTAATAAACATAGGAGCCCAGGTGCTTTTTTATGTATGATTTTTTTTCCTTTGGGATTCCTGAGTCAAATGGTAGCTCGATTTTTAGTTATTTGATAAATTTTCATACCTTTTTCCATAGAAATTAAACAATTTAGATTCCCACCAACAGTGTATAAACAGTCCATTTTCTCTGTATCCACGCCAATGTCTATTTTTTTTTGACTTTTTAATAATAGCCATTCTGATAGATGTGAGATGGTATCTCATTGTGGTTTTAATTTGCATTTCTCTGATGATGAATGATGTTGAACATTTTTTCATTTGTTTTTTGGCTTTTTGTATGTCTTCTTTTGAGAAATGACTTTTTGCCTTTACCCACTTTTTAATGAGGTTTTTTTTTCTTACTGAACTGTTTGAGCTCCTCATAGATTCTGGATATTAGTCCTTTGTTCAAGACATAATTTACAAATAATTTCTCCCATTCTGTTCATTGTCTGCCTGCTCTGGTGATTATATTTTTGATGTGCAGAAGCTTTTTAGTTTAAGTTCTATTTGTCTGTTTTTGTTTTGTTGCATTAACTTTTGAAGTCTTAGTCATAAATCATTTGCCTAGGTCAATGTCCAGAAGTATTTTTTTCTAAGTTTTTGTCCAGACTTTTTATACTATCAGGTCTTATGTTTAAATCTTTAATTCATCTTAAATTAAGTTTTCTATATGGTGAGAGATAGGAGTCCAGTTTCATTCTTCTGCATATGGCTAGCCAATTTTCACAGCACCATTTGTTGAATAGGGAGTCCTTTCCCCATTGCTTATTTTTGTTGACTTTGCTGAAGATCAGTTGGTTGTAGGAATGTGGTTTTATTTCTGGGTTTTCCATTCTGTTCCATTGATCTAGGTGTCTACTTTTGTCAAAGTGCCATAATGTTTTAGTTACTAATGCCTTGTAAAATAATTTGAAGTCAGGTAATGTGATGTCCCCATATTTGTTATTTTTGCTTAGGATTACTTTGGCTATTCCATGCTCTTTTTAAATTCCATGTGAGCTTTAAGATTGTTTCTTCTAATTCTGTGAAAAATGATGTTAGTACTTTGATAGGAATTGCACTGAATCCATAAATTGCTTTGGGCAATATGGACATTTTAATTATATTGATTCTTTTAGTTCTCCTTGTAGAGATCATTCACCTCATTGGGTAAATGTGCTCCTAGATATATTTTTGTGTCTATTGTAAATGGGATTGAGTTCCCGATTGGATTCTTAGCTTTACTGTTACTGGTATTTAGAAATGCTACTTATTTTATACACTGATTTTATATCCTGAAGGTTTACTGAAGTTGTTTATCAAGTCTAGGAGTCTTTTGGAGTGGTTTTATGGTTTTTATAGGTATGCAATCATGCCATCAGCAAACAAAGATAATATGACTTCCCCTTTTCCAATTTGGATGCCATATATTTCTTTCTGTTGCCTGATTACTCTGGATTTTCACTCCTAGGATTGTCACTTCTGTGTTGAATAAGAGTGGTAAGAGTGTACCTGCTTGTCCTGTTTTAGCTCACTCAGGGAATGCTTTCAACTTTGTCCTAGGTGGCTCTTATCATTTAGAGGTGTGTTCCTTCGATGTCTAGTTTGTTGAGGCTTTTTATCATGAAGGGGTGTTGCATTTTATCAGTTTTTTTCCGCATCTATTGAGATAATCATATGCTTTCTGTTTTCAGTTATATATATATATATATATATATTTTTTTTTTTTTTTTTTTTTTTTTTGAGACGGAGTCTCGCTCTGTCGCCCAGGCTGGAGTGCAGTGGCTGGATCTCAGCTCACTGCAAGCTCCGCCTCCCGGGTTTATGCCATTCTCTCGCCTCAGCCTCCCGAGTAGCTGGGACTACAGGCGCCCGCCACATCACCCGGCTAATTTTTTGTATTTTTTTAGTAGAGACGGGGTTTCACCATGTTAGCCAGGATGGTCTCGATCTCCTGACCTCGTGATCCACCCGTCTCGGCCTCCCAAAGTGCTGGGATTACAGGCTTGAGCCACCGCGCCCGGCCCTGTTTTCAGTTATATTAACATGGTGAATCATATTTATAGATTTGTGTATGTTGAACCATTTTTGCACACTGGGTTAAAACCCACTGCATAGAGATCAGTTATCTTTTTGATATGCTGTTGGATGGGATTTGTTGGTATTGCATTAAGGATTTTTCCATCTATATGCATCAGGGATATTGGCCTGTAGTTTCCTTTTTTTGTTGTGTTCTTGTTTGATTTTTGTAGCAGGGTGATACTAGTTTCATAAAATACTGTAAGGAGGAATCCCTCATCTTCAGTTTTTTGGAATAATTTCAGTAGTATTGGTACCAACTCTTCTTTGTATGTCTGGTAAAATTTAGCTAAGAATCTGTCTGGTCCTGGGCTCTTTTTTGTTGTTGTTGCTGTTGTTGTTGTTCTTCTTCTTCTTCTTAGAAGATTTTTTATTACTGATTTCATTTTATTACTCATTATTGGTCTGTTGAGGTTTTTTTATTTCTTCCCGGTTCAGTCATGAGAGGTTGTATGTTTCCAGGAATTTTTCCAGTTCCTCTAGGTTTTCTAGCTTGGGAGCATAAAGATATTCATAGCAGTCTCTAATAATCTTTTGTATTTCTGTGATATCAGTTATAAGGTCACCTTTATCATCTCTGATTGTGTTTATTTGAATCTTTCCTCTTATTTTCCTGGTTAATCTACCTAGAAGTCTACCAATTTTGTTTACTTTTTGAAGGCTCTCAATCTTATTTAGTTGTCTCATTTTGTTATTTCTTTTCTTCTGCTAGTTTTGTGTTTGGTTTCTTCTTATTTTTCTAGTTCCTTTATGTGTGATGTTAGGTTTTTAATTTGATATTTTCTTATCTTTTTGATGCAGGCATTTAATGCTATAAATTTTCCTCCTTGCATTGCTTTCACAGAGGTTTGGGTATGTTGTATCTCCATTTTCATTCATCTTAGATAGTGGTATTGTTTACCTAAAAGTCATTCCAGAGCAAGTTGTTTAGTTTCCATGTATTTGTATAATTCTAAGAGTTTCTCTTGGTTTTGATTTCTGATTGCATTCCACTGTGGTCTAAAAAGATACTTGATATAATTTCAGTTTTTTTTCTCATTTGTTGAGACTTGCTTTATGGTCAATTCTGGAGTATGTTCTATGCACAAATGAAAAAAATATATATTTACAGTTGTTGGTAGCATGTCCTATAAATGTCTATTAGTTCCATTTGGTCTAGAGTCCAGTTTAAGTCCAGAGTTTCTTTGTTTATTTTCTGCCTCAATGATCTGCCTAGTGTTGTAAGTGGAGTCCTTCTCTTCAAACATTATTTAACTTTTCTTGAATGTTCTTTACCATGGTTATATAAATTTCCTTGCCTTACAATTCCAACACTTGTGTTCTGAGTCTGATTCTAATGCTTACATGGTTTCTTCAGATTATGGGGTTTTCTTCCATTTATCATGCTTTACAATTTGACACATTGGGTAATAAGAACTGAGATAAATAGGCCTTTAATGTGAAGATTTACATTCATCTGGCTAGGAGTTGGGCTTTGTTTAATGTTTGCTATTGTTCTGGTGCCAGAGGCTGCAGCTATTATCCTTGATTTTGTCTCTCCTCTTGCTTTGGGCTCCTCTAAAAACCCTTCCATAGGGAGACTGTGTGTCTTCCAACTCTTTCAGCTGTAATTCCTTGTTATTATTCATTCAAATATTATGTTGGTGGGGTGGTCAGATGTGCTGTGGGGGAAGCATTCTATAGTCTTATGATTAAATCTCAATCTGTCTGCATCTCTGGACTGTGACCTTCACAGGTGTTTTTCCAGTGATATAACCTTGTTTTCCCAACTGACATGAGACCGAAGGCTAGAAATGGTAACAGTAGGAGGAAAGTCCTTCTCTATGGGATAAGACTTAGGTAAAGTTTTTTTCTCCTGGAGAGTGGGTCTGCTTTATACAGAACATTCTGGGAGTATTTCATAATGATTTCTCTTCCCCTTCCCCTGCCAAAACTGTAACAGGAATTTTTTTGGATTATCATCATGAGAAGCTGACAAAATTTCTCTAAGTAAACCTAGGACAGTTTGGGAGTTTCCTCAGACTATAGCCCCCAGGAGTTTCTCACTCTCAAGTTAGTCTACTCTTGGCCTCCAGCAATTCATTAGAAATGCTATTTCAGTGTTCCTCCCAGCTTGTGGATCTAGCTGCTTCTGCTCTGTGTAAATAGATCTCAGTTGTGACTCTCGAGACTTACTGCTTTCTCTGATTTTCAAAGTAGCAATTTGCCCTGCAAATCCAGTTCTCTACTAAGGCCAAGAAAAGCCATTGATTTTCCTTTGTTCAATTTTGTCTTGTTTTAAGTATGGAAGTGTTGGGACTGAAACTGGAAGTCTCCATTCAATGTTTTAGAGAAAATTTCAACACCAATTTGACCAACATAGTTTTGTTTTTGAGACAGACTCTTGGCTCTGTCACCCAGGCTGGAGTACAATGGTATGATCTTGGTGCTCTGCAACCTCACCTGCCTTAGCCTCCTGAGTAGTTGGGATTACAAGCATGCGCCACCATGCCTGGCTAATTTTTGTATTTTTAGTAGAGATAGGGTTCTGCCATGTTAGCCAGGCTGGTATCGAACTTCTGACCTCCGGTGATCCACCTGCCTCAGCCTCCCAAAGTGCTGGGATTACAGGCATGAGCCACCACACCTGGCCTGACCAACATCTTCTTAACCTGTATTCCATGGATCATCTGATCCTGCAAGCAAATTTGTACAGTATACATATGTGTATTTCTCATATGTGTCCAGGACTTTTATTAGATTCTCAAAGTAGCTGATGACTTTAAAAAACTGAGAACAATGCAATACAAAATAATCCCTTTGTTCTGTACGTAAAAATACAGCTCAAGTCCCCAAGACAGGAGTAACAAGTAGACATAAGGCACATCACTTATGCTTTCACTTGGATATCTTCAACTAATGAATACAAATTCTAAAATAAAAGTCTGTATCTGCCCTACATGTTTAGTTTGTGAAAAGTTACCCTTTCATCAAATAATTTTAACAATACAATTTGCAATTTTGTTTTAAGTAAATTTATCCAAACAGAGGCAAAATATTTTTTTTTTTAAGATATGGCATTTGAAAAGCAAATGTATGTAGATGTAGGACTAATGCATGATCTAAGACAAAGAACGATGATTTTTAAAGAACTTTTCTAAGAGAAAAAGACTTTAAGCTGCTTCTGTTAATATAACAGAGGAAGCTAACAATTAATTTCGGATTCAAGGCTGGAAGTATCTCTCATGCTATATGCTATACGAATACTATTAGTAATAAAGCATCAAGATAAAAGATTACTTTTAATTTTGTACCACTGTGTAAATCATTGTACTTATTTTCCAGACTGATTAGATAGCATTGTGAGAGAAGGTGAAAAAGAAGCTTACATGTGAACATTAAATTAACGTAACTTTTTTGTCAAAAGAACATTATGGTGGTAATATTACATCCCCAACTGTGCTCTGTCATCTCTCGCAGATAAAAAGGAAAAGAAGTCCCACTGTTTACAGGGAGAAGATCCTGTGGATAGTCATCACTATTTTGCTTTTGCTCAGTATTTTACATTATCATCAGACTTCCCAACAGTAGTTTCTGAAAGATGAAAGTGGACTCTCACTGAGAATTTCACACAAATAGATTAATTTGCGCCGCCATTTTTGGCACGTTGCCATGGATACAGCCATCGGAAGGCCTCAGTGCAGCTGCGAGTTGATTGACGGTCCATTCATAGTGTAAGGCTTTACAAAACCAGTCACATGAAAGGACACTCATTAGTGGACAAAGGCCTTATATACACATTTTGGTGATGCTTCCAAGGCTGAACATTACCTCTCGGTAAATCTGACCTTCATATCAATATCACCAGTGAAAGTTGGAACTATACCATGAAAAATATATATTCAAAAATACTGTAGAGTTAACATATTTATTCAATACATAGCTTTATTTTTCTTTCATTCAAATCTAGCTAAAAGAAGGTGGAATAAAACACAAACCAAAAAGGTTTTGTGTTATAAATTCTATATTTTCTTTAAAAAAATCAAAAAGTTATTTCTCATTATGAACCTACAGACTGGTGTATGCTTAGATTAACAAAGGGAATAATTTCTGCTATTTACTATGGAACAGAAAAAACAACAACAGGCTTTTGACTTCTTTCTGCCTTCTGCATGGTATAGTCCATTGGGAAGTATAATGTTGACATTTTACATTGTCACACACCCAAGTGTGTAAAGATATAACTTTATTCCTCTGTATTTAAACTTAGCCCGTGAGACTCTTGGTAATAAAATACCTTCCTCTTATTTATTCAAGGTAATTCTGTCAACTCTGGTAGAACACTCTGGGGTATCTACTCTACCAATTCGGGATGCATCCCACCTTGTATATCTGATTTTCTTCTCCCTGGTTGTAATCTGAGTTTCTCAGGTGCCTTACACGTTGCTTTGTTATCGAAGTGGAGAAGACTGTCTTCTATGCTCACCGCTGCCCGACTGGCCTCTGCAAACCTGTCTCTCTGGCCTTGAGCACTGGCCCGGTCTTGTTGCATCTTCTGCTGATAGTGATATCCCCACATGGCATCCAGCTCTTAGGTCCATGCTCCGCTGCAATCCTCTGCCTCCATGCCAGACCTCGCGTCTGTCTGCTCAGCCACTTTTCTGCACTTCTCAGAGTGTTCAGGAATGCCTGTGTGCTTTTCCCTGAAACTCCGGGAGGCTAACCTCAGACTCTCCTGCATAGACATCTCAGCACCTGAGACGCAGAGAAAGAAGGCTTTAGCTAAGTGCACACAGAGAAACTTTATCAAACTCCACTGAATCATGACTAGCTTTGACTCTTCATACTGTGTCTCACTCAATGAGTAAACTACATGTGAAGCTGATTTTGAGACTTTGATGTTCTTTAGCTATGAGTCTCTCTATACTTCTATCAAAGGGCCAGAAATAACAACTCTTTCAGAACTTTCATTGTTCAAGATTCCTGCTGTTTTCCTTGAATCTGAATCGAAAGACATTGTTTGGCACATAACCCATGTATAATAAAATCTAATCAATCAACCTGACAGCATAAATGAA
The DNA here is from genome assembly GCF_009764315.1 of Trachypithecus francoisi. NCBI lineage: Eukaryota > Metazoa > Chordata > Mammalia > Primates > Cercopithecidae > Trachypithecus > Trachypithecus francoisi. Next base: position 170,057,650 of record NW_022681454.1, on the reverse strand, counting down.
AATGAGACCCTACTGTCCTCTCCATTGCTGATAGATTCAGGAGGATTTACTATTCTGCCTTCTCTTTTTCAGTTAAGTTGGGCCAAAAAATTTTTTTAAAAAATCAAAATCAAAATTTTGGAACTGCTTACTTGGAAATATTTGAAGACAAGTCAAAACCAAAATTTTGGAACTGCTTACTTAGAAATATTTTATGTGAATTAAAATTGTAGCACCTAAATGAATCAGAACACCAATGAATTGCGGAATGAGGAAATATTTGCACACTTTTGTACAGGTGCATGCTACATGGAAGTGTTCTTTGTTGACACAGTCTGGTTAATCTCTCCTAAAGCATTGGAACTGGGGAAAAATACTGTGAGTTACATGTGGGAATAAGTTGTGCAGGTAAAATGTGCAGCTGGATGGGACAGTGTCATAAAATAAATTATCACATAAAATATTTACATTTTGTGTCTATTTTCCATGTCATTATTTGCAAATTACCCAAGCTAATAACTTGGGGGTACAGAAAGACCCTGTGAAAGGACTAGGGGGACACAGTCTAGGAATGTAAGCCATGTAAGCTAGAAGGAAGGACAACTAATAAGGAAAAAAATAACTCTTAAGAGAGAGCTTCTCAAATGGCAAAATAAAGAAAGGTACTTTGCCAAAAGAGAGCAATTACCAAGCAGTTCAGAGAAGTAGAGAACTTAATTTTGAATTGTCTTATTTGTATCTGTTGTAAAGGACTTTCTAGTTTCCTTTTGGATAATAAAGATAATATTAAAATGACTTTTTTCTATATTTGTATTTGAAATTTAATGGTAGCTAATTTTCAGATGATGCGTTGATCAGGAAGTAATAGAAGTGCCTTTGTATTCAGTTTTCTGTGAAGTCTCAACTCAAAACCTTCAAAAATGAAAAGTAGACAGAAAAAGATCTCAATTCTCAAGCCTTAAAAGTATTAAATGACAATAAATAAAAGAAAGAATGAGCAAACATCCGTTTGGAAAAAATGTCATTTCATCGACAAGCAGCGTTGTTATAGATGGAGCGGTAGTGGCACAGCGCGTTTCTTGGGTCTCATTTGGGCAAATATATGCAGTTAGGAAGTGAACAAATAACCAAATCGTTCTTAGAAGAGGATTAAGCAGTCTTTCATCTTAGTAAACCCACAGTTGGAAAACATCATGTGTGTGTTTTTAAAGTCTTGGTTCCTTTTTCTTTAGTTTTTTCTTTTCTTTTCTTTTCTTTTCTTTTCTTTTCTTTTCTTTTCTTTTCTTTTCTTTTCTCTGGAGACAGTTCTCACTCTTCACTCCTGTCACCAGGCTGGAGTACAGTGGCGCAATCATGGCTCGCTACAGCCACAGCCTCCCAGGCTCAGGTGATCCTCGCACTTCAGCCTTTCAAGTACCTGGAACTACAGGCATGGGTCACTACACTCAGCTAATTTTTTTTATTTTTTAGAGATTCAGGGTTTCACATATTGCCCAGACTGGTCTCGAACTCCCGGGCTCAAGTGATTCGCTTGCCTTGGCCTCCCAAAATGTTAGGATTATAGGTGTAAACCACTGTGCCCAACAGTCTTAGTTCATTTTTCTATTTAAGACATAAAAATACTTCAAGCAAAGTAATAATTAAAAAAAATAAAGTCCTGGGGGAAATGTTACACATTAAAGACAGAAATAAATTGATCTAGATTATTGTAAGCATGTGGGTATATAAATACTGATTTTACTTTTGGAAATCTCTGCTTCTTTTCAACTCCAGTAAAGCAAGATTTTAGTAACTATATTTTTAAATCTATTTTTCCAAATGAAAGTTATGATATCTCTTTTTCTAAGACACTGTGTGTCATTTATTAATATAAAACTTACAGGTATCTGGTTGCAATCTCAACCTTGACTCTTCAGCACCATTAATTTATTAGGAATGAACATAACCATATTACTGGCTGTCAATATAATTTTAGAAAAAATTATAAAATGTTAGCCTGGGTAGATGGCAATATACTCATCATTTAACAGCACAGTCTAAAAATGTGTGTCAATAATAGAATACATTGTAAATTAGCTAACACAACTTTATAGTAACCAATTTTTATGAAAATCTTTAAGTTAAAAAATTAAAAATACAGATATTAAAATGCCTTCAACTTAAAAAGTTAAGAACACCAAAATCTTCTCAGAAATGTCAAATTTATATTTCAGAGTACAATAATATATACATGACACATGTAAGTGGAAGATTTGACATTGATTATTTAAATGTAATTATCTGTAGATAATTTGAATCTTCATCTTGGAGCTTATGTTTTATATATAATTCTATTATCTGCCACAATTTACTCTTAATTAAATAGTTGGCTTTATAACTTTGAATTACATAGTTTATTTTTTTCTACACCAGTTCTGTTTTACTTCTTATTAATACAGTAATTAAAAAACAAACCGGCAACTATATTTAGTCCAGGTATAGTAATATGAGCTAACTTCTCCTGAGTGATTCCCCAGGGACCAAGCACTTTGCTAGATGCTTTATATGCTTTATCTCATTTAAACCTCACAGCACAACTGTAACTAGGCACTGCTAAGTATCATTTTGCAAACATGCAAACTAAGGCAATAGGTTAAATGATTTTCCCAGTGTCTCAAAGCTAATAAATGGCAGCATAAAGACATTAATCCAGTTTTGATTATACTCACCACTTTCAGACAATATTTTTCAATGTTTTTAGAACCTTTTTGTATTTTTTATTCTGTCAATATGGGTCTATTGCTTTTTGATGAAGCTTTCATAAATCTGATTTAGGCTAAAGTAAATATGAAAGTTGTTTTCTAGTCAATTCAGATCCAAAGGCAGCAAGGAGAATCTTTAAAGAGGTATCAAGTATTTAGGAGCTGAAATTAGAAGAAACGTAAGTGTATAACTTGGGGTGGGAGTGAACTAAATGACAATGAAGGAAACAACAGCTTTAAGCTTCTCAGACAAGTTATGTACTGCCTCATGTTACTCAATCCAGCAAAATGATTATAACAACCTTCACTGAGGGAGCTCCATGACAGTTTGCCCTAAGAAAATAGATACAAAAAACACAAACATAATGTCAGCCAATAGAAAGTAATAAACTATTTTTAATCATAATAGCAAAAAAGAAGAATGTATTCCAGGAATAAAAAGATAATTCAATACACTAACCTAATTTTGAAAATATTAACAAAATCAAAAGAAAAAAATCTAGAGGATCATCTTCACAGATTTCACAAAATAAGCCACTGAGAAAATGTAATATTTTCTCACAAAAACTATTAGTAAACAAATTTTAAAAATTTCTGAACATGATTTTTAAAATCTATCTCAAAGCAACAGAACTATTTTTCTTAAAAATAGAATCCTAAAAATGATGCCATTGAAGTATTAAAAAGACAAGGACCATCGCTGTAACCACCTTTGCCTTAAATTACTCAAAATATGCTGGTCAATGCAGAATCAGGAAAAATAAAAGTCACCTAAATATTTGAAAGAAGGTGATAAAAAGTATCATTCTGTGCGTATTATATTATGTGCTGCCAGGAAAACTCAAGAGAATCCATTGAAAAACTTTCATAATTAACTAAAGAGATTAGCGACCAACAAAAAATTGCATAGAAGTGAATATTTTTATGCTAATTTATTTTAAAATTGTTCTGAAAATATAATGGCAAATAGTCCTAATAAAAATAGTCCCTTAGTTCAATCAAGCTGGTATAACAACATGCCTTAGACTGAGTAATATACAAACAACAGCAATGTATTGTTCTCAGTTCTGCTGGCTGGGAAGTCCAAGATCAAGGTGTCAGCAGATGTACTGTTTGGTGAGGATGTGTCCCTTTTTTGTAGTGACAGGGTTTTCCCGTGTTACCCAGGCTGGTCTCAAACTCCTGGGCTCAACTGATCCATCTACCTTAGCCTCCCAAAGTGCTAGGATTCAGGTATGTTGTGAGCCACTGTGCCCAGCAGTCTTAGTTCATTTTTCTGTCTAAGGTGTCAAAAGTACTTCAAAGAAAAGAATATTTAAAAAACATAAAGTCCGAGGGGAAAAGTTACACCATGTTTTTTCACCTATCAAGAGAAAAACAAGCTCCCTCAGTCCTCTTTTGCAAGAACACTAATCCCATTCATGAAGTTTCTGCCCTCATGTCCTAGTGCCCTCCCAAAGACCCCTCACCTCTTAATACCAACATTGGAGATTAGATTTCAACATGAATTTTGGAGGGACACAAATATTCAGACCATAGAAAGTAGTAACAAGAGATGAAATACTTAAGTAGAAATGTGTAGGACTCAGAGGAAGAAAATTAACTTTATGGAGGGATGAAAAATGAATTGAGTAAATAAAAAGACCATGTTTATAAAAAGACAGATCATGTTTATGTGTGAAAATATTCAACAATATAAAAAGCTATGATTCTAGATTTGTAATGGTATTTTTGTTTGTTTTTGTTTCCTTTCTTTTTTATGCCAATTAAAAACACTTGATAATTCTTTGTGGAAGAAATAATTGGACATACATTTATGTGAACTGCTATACAAGATACTGGGAATAAAATAATAAATAGAAAATATACAGTCCCAGCTCGTGGAGTTTTCATTTATGGTGTGAGACAAAATGTAAAAGTACACCAAAAACTTACAGAATGTAATGCATAATGAGGTTTCTATTCTAATAGGCCAAATCTAATTAGATAATTAAGGTCTCTCTGGGAAGCAATCCTTAAGCTATAACAAAGACATTTAAAGATCGATGCCTAGTTCTAAAAGACTGAAAATCTGCATAACATTAGTGATGAAGGGTATTGATAATGTTTTCCTCTTTAGTCTACATGTATTATTTAACATTTCTATAATAAAGATATAAATTTCTAAGAAAATAACACATTAAATTAGTTTTTAAAGCAACTTGAAATTAAGGACCATAGCTTAAACATTGGTGAATTTTTCTAGAATGTCCTGTGTTTAAGCCCTGGGCTTAATCATCTGTGCATTTCTCCAGTGTGAAAAATATATTCAGTCAGTGAATGAATGTAGATAAAGACAATTGAAATATATTTTCTCATAGTCTATGATTAATGTTCCTTTGTTCTTTATTCACAAACATATCCAGAGTACTCTGAGTACTGAATTAGCTACAATCTTTATTTCAGCAATTGATATAATCATGTTTTATTTATATATAAATGTGACGAAAAATGCAGAACATTACTTCTTATCTGACTTTTACAAAATATTCTATATAACTGCTTGATGTTATTCCAAAAGTAGTCTCTGATTCAGTTTGCCACTAGAAGAAACTAGTCAGATTGCTCTCATAATTACAGATAGCTTTGTAAATGAATGTCTGCTGAATAGCATTCCTACTGACAAAGCCACAAACATGCATAGAAAAGCTTTTGAATTCATTGCTCTAAAATTTCAGGAAAATATGGTCAGTGGCATAAACCTTTCACAAATTAGAGTACATTAAAAATGTGTATTTATTTCTAATATTTTTGACAAATAAGCCTATTTATCTTTTTTTCCTTTTAAAATGTGGGGAATTGAACATATTTCCATGCAAGATATGAAGATAATTTTAATAAGACTTTTGATACTTACATATACTTCAGTACTTTAAAGCTTTACAATGAGTAACCTTAAAATCAGTGTAACTATCAACAGATATATTCTACAATTTACTTAACACACAAAAACATCCTAAATCTGAAAAATATACTTTTTGTAAATATTATATTCTAATGACTTTCAAAAGGTGTAGTTAGGTGATCATTTTTACAGATGGTGAATTATTTAGATTTTCATATTATATTAGCTCTTCAAATATAATCTCCCATTAAATAGCACATAATGCTTCTAAATAAATTTAGTGGGTATAATCCATGACACACTACAGATGAAATGAATTTCAGCATTAGAAATGCACAAGCCCATCAAAGTTCTACTTCAAGGACTGTTCTTGAGAGCAATAATTGGCATGTGGTATGAAAGTCAATTAGAAGCTTCTTGAGCAACTAGGAGCCAAAGCATTGTGGTTTTGGCTCAAATACCTCCCAATGGAATGTCCATTCCAATCCATCATGAGCAGGATTCAGTTTGTTTTACGTGACACTTGTATACTTCATCAAGGGAAGTGCTAATGAACAAACAATCACTTTTATTTCAAAATCTAATGCTTATAAAGGGCCAGTCACTGGTAGATCTTCCAGATGATCTCCAGTACAGGAACAGAGAAGCCAGAATAAGCAATACAAACCTGTTGCCCCTCCAGTGACCTCTATCTTGAGTTAGAGTTACTTCCTGATGTAGATGTTGGAGATGGCTCAGTTTGTATGTGACTTTAATCCAAACCAGCTCCCTAAAATGAGGTAAAAATGAAGCTTTAGATTCCAAAGAACCAAAGGAGGGGTAAGATAGGATGTGTGCCGCTGCTCAATGTGACTCACTAGTACCTTGTATGGGATTTTAGTTTTCCTCTCTTGCATACTATGGGCTTACCTTCCAATAGTGAAGTAGAGAAAAAGACTACGTGCCCTTTATATCCAGAGTCAAATATCTTCCATTCACACTGGCAGTAAGAAAGCTGAACAAGGAGCAACTATTTTAGTGGACAAAAGAGTTTTTTATATGAAAAATTTGCTACCAGCAGTTAACCCTTAAGGTCTGGAACACAATGTGTCTTTAAAAATCTTTGTGCCAAATGGGATAGAGGGAAAGAGCTGACAAAATGAGATCATGAGCATACAAGAACTTGCTTGGGGTGTGTTATTAAATTTAGTGATACCTTGGTTTCCATCTATGGTATAGATGGAGCTAACCTATCTTAGCCAGTGTCCAGGTAAATAGATTCTCTGACCCCTTGACATACAACTTGTACCTCATCTGCTTAAACTTTCCAGAACACTGGGAAATTCGACACTAAGCCTTCAACCACAAAGATTCATAGAGGGTGTGAACACAACAGTCATGTCATAGGTATTAGTTCAATAAATTTGGACCCAAGTTTATCCCCATTCTATTTTTCATTTCCTCAAAGATTTGATGCAAGAAAAGAGTGGGGACAGGAAAAATTCTCTAGGGGCATTTATTTAAATCATCAAAAATGCTAAGATAATGAAGAAAAAAAGAAAAATTATAAACCTCAGTCTTTTTTTTTTTAAGAAAAGGAAAGGTCTATCACAGTTGTTTTATTAAGTGACATATTTTCAAAAGCTATATTCTGAACAAAGTTGCAATTTCTCTTCCTATCTTACATGACAGAAGACTAGCTGTATAGGATAATGAAGAAGTAAATGCTTTGCAAGTATGGTAAAGAAGACTTTGTAAGCCTGAGAGGTTTCAATGCAAGAGATGAGTGCTTTCAAAAAAGAGTCAGTGAATCCATTTTGATAAAGGAAGGATAGACAAATGTGGACAAGAGTAGCGAAATAGTAAAGAGAACTTGAGAAAAATTTAAAAAGAATGAGAAGCTCTTTAGTAAGTACTATAATAGAAAGTATTAGAGTTTTGTGGAATGTGAGCGATCAATACATTCTCTCAAAAACAACTGAGGAGTCGAACTAGACGAATCTGTATTGATCCCTTTTCGTATGCCAGCTGCTCTGCTACTGTCCATCCCCATGAGGTATGGATTAATTATTAACCCACCCAGTGAGGTGTGGATTTAATTTTCACAACCTCACCATGATATATGAATTTGTAACCAATTTTTACATGTGGGCAGATCAATATTGAGGGTCAGTATCTTGCCAAAAATCATTGTTATTAAAGATTAGATTGACAACCATGGCAGTAATGGCCAAATAAAGCATTATGGATCCAGAAGAAAGGAAGGTTAAGAAAAATGTGAAGGAGTGGAAGCAGCACAAAAATTTCAATTAAATTAAGGCACTTGGCTCCAATTCAAATCATGCTGAATTCCCTTCCTTCTCAAGAAAGCACTGAGCTTTCTGGCTTCCGGACTCTCCCTCAGGATTGCTTACCTTGCCTGGAAAACCTGCCACTTTCTCCCAAGCAGTTGTCTTTGCCTAGTACTCACACTCATGACTTTCTTCAGAAGGTCTAGGCCAGCGCCCGAGTAACGTGGGGCTCCCTTAGGCTCCCCCAGCACTCTCTGGTTTGGATTAAAGCACTCTCTCTGTGCTTGTCTCAGTCACCACACTCAACACTCCACGGCTTCATGTCTCCTAATGTGTCTATTTATCCCTCTGGGCCATGAGCTTCTTGAGATCAATGATTGTCTTTTTCACCTTTTTAACTGTGGAGCTTAATGGGGCACCTGGGACATTTCTTCCATGGTTTCCTGCCCTTTGAAGGGGAATGGAAAAATATGAAGAAACCAACAGTTCAGGCAAGTTATATAGGGGGCTTCATGACACAGTGAGGTAGGTGAAGAAGTTTTTGAAAGACTGACTGCCTGTGCTCTTAGATCTTACTCATTTGGGAGGGACTTTCCATTACACTTGAAATGAAATCCAAGTTTCTTACCTCCCCTATCTAGCGCTATGTGATCTAGCCCCTGCCTGTCTCTCCAGCCTCGTCTACTATTTCTCTTCCTCTCATTATCTGTCTTCCAAACCCAGTGGCCTCCTGGCTATTTCTGAGACATATAAAACTTTTTCCTACCTCAGGTCTTTATAGGGCTGACTTCATTTTAACATTTAGGTTACTGTGTCTACAAGAAGGAATCCAACAATGACAACAAGTGAAGTGTCTCCTGCCCACCTTCAAGCATTTTCCTGCTCTTTCAGTCTCTAAATTTACACTGTTTGTATGATGATTTACTTTCTTTGATCTCAGTTTTGGAATTTTAAGCACTATGAGGGCTGGTTATGGTCTTTTTACTTTTGAATCCCCAATATCTGCACATAGTATGTGCTCAATAAATACTCCTGAATAACTGAATATATTGATCAACCACGATGTGCTTTTGCTACGCATTATCAGTGGGAATGGATAAACATGAAAATAATAACTAATATAATAGCTAATAAATATTAATTTACTATATTCTTAGCACTTTCCTAAGTGCTTCATATGTACTAATACATTTAGTCTTCAGAAATCCTATCATTATACCAATTTTACACTTAAAAAGCTAAGGCACAGATAATCTATGTCGTATAACATGCCATACCATATAATACAGGAAAAATATAACGTGATGATACATAAATGACAGCCTTTGGCTTTCTAGTTTATCATCTAGCATATGATGTCATTTCTGAAATTAATTCCCTTTTACTTCCTTTTACCCTCTCATCTTATAGGAAATTCTTACTCTTCCTTCTGGATTTAGTGTACATCTTGCAACCACTGAGTAGTTCATCTAAAGTGTCACCTACAATATTAGATGTGCAACCTCGTTGTCCCCACAGAGCTTTCTACATAATTGTGTTACAGCTCATAGCACATTTAAATTAAAAATGTGTATTTACCTGGTTGTCTCTCTGATTAGACAGAGCTCTTTGAAGGGAGGAATATTGTATTTCTGCTTCCACTATCATTAATGCGTGTCACAGCATCTAATATAGAGTAGATTCTCAGAAAAATGTTTATTAAATTAATTGCTACCATTGTTCATATGCTGAGAAATTTTTCAAATTGCTTGTTCCTCTGAACTTAAGAATCCAAGTTTTTACCAGTTAAATAGGTTTTTTAAATAATTCATCTTGAAATAAATATAGTTTGGTAAAATAGGTTAATTCAGACACATATTTCATATTTTAATCATGTCAGAAGCAAGTGTCCTGCAAACTGTCTATTGGCCTTAGAAATGTACATAAACTCAACTTGTCCTTAGCCATGTTATGAAGACATACTAATTGGGTTTTGGATTCCCTTCACATATAATAGTAGCTCACTTGACTACTACTTAGGTCACTCTGTAATATTCACTTAGTTCATTCCAGATAAGAAAACCCCTAGCAGTTCAGCTATGGGATTTAATTAAGAAGATAATCTAAAATAGTTGGATATTTTATTCAATCTTAACTGAATAATCCAAACCTCTGGAGTCTACTATATATATTGGACTCAAAACTTAGAAGGAGAGTTGTTCTCATAATATTTTTCAACACAATTTCTTTCTGCCTTTAGCCAAAAATAATGTAAAAGAGATCTGTTGACAAATTAAGGTCCAAGCTTGGAGATTAAAATAAAAAAAGACAGAGGAGAAAAACAGAGGTCTGAAATTTTAAAAACTTCCAATTCTGGCTCACAGTTAAAACAATACAGCAATAAAACCACAACAAAAGTGGTAAACACATTGGATAGTCATGTTTTATTTTAGTATATTATGGTGTGGTTCCCATTCAAATATGAACAGAGCCCATTCAGTTTTCCCTGCCTCTGGCAAATTTACCTCAACCAAAAGGACTCAGAAATGATGGGAAGATAAGAGTTCCAAGGAGGGCAGCCTATCATAAGAAACACAATAACAGGAAATAGGTGGTGGTCACAAGCATTAAAATGTGCCTTAAGTGTGAACTTAGGGAAAAAAAAGTGCAAACAAAGCAATGACTGAAGCCAAGAAGCAGAACAGTGCTTTTGCTGTGGAAGAAAGCTTCGCCTGCATCTTAGAGTAGGTTGATTTTTTACTGTCAGGCAACTTTAATTGAATCCATGCTCTAGGAGACACGTCCCTCCTGCCCACCCCTCCCAAAAAAAATGTAAGGTGCCACCTGGGCTTGAATTTAGAACAAGTTTGCACACCTGAAGATAATTTAACATTTCCAGAAGCATTTCAAATATTTAATTTATTAATACAGGAGGTTTTTTTTTTTTTTTTTTATTTTCTTCTAGTATTCTTCTGAAGGAAAGCACAATGTAATTATCTTAACTACATTTGATGTAATCAAATACTTGTTTGAAGTGGACCAGAATTCCAGGAGGCATGTGAGATCCAGCTCCAGCTGCACTATTTAGGTACATAATTCCAGGTAGATGAGAGCACAAATAAAAATACAATACTTAGAACCCCTATGAGAAAAGAAAAAACATGCCAATCTAGAGACAGCCTCTTAAAAGAGTCATTTTCAGAGGTTATGGTATTTATTAGCCTTCACATGCTGCAACATAAAATCCGTTTGGAGAAAATCTTTTCCATTTCCATTTATTCTTTTCAACTAAATTGATATCATCTACCATAATCATGTACCTTATTCATTGGGCTATTTCTGTCCTTTGGGCAGCCCCCTAAATTTAAAGTTTACCCTCAAAGAGCAAACTTCTATCACCACAGAAAGTATTCAAGACTCAAAGTAATTTTTTAAATGCAGCTCAAAAATCACCTGAGTAGAACAAAATGCATAATATTCCAAGGCAGAGAAGAAGAGTAAAATAACTCTAGAATGTTGCTAGTGTTAGTGTTTTTATTTTAATTTTTTTCTTAATCTTCCATATTCACATTATAATTGTAATGTGGTGTTTTATCCCCTCCATTTCTAAATAATTTATTTTCCAGAGTTCCTGAAAATATTTCAAAATGAAACTGAATACAGTTACAAAATGTGCATCTGCACGACTCACGGGCCCATTTGTGAAATATGGTGCTCATTACTGACAGTGGAACTGGTGGGGAATTTGAAACCCATTTAGAAATGTTAGGAATTATCTCAGGAGGAGTAAGAACCTTATTTGGACTGAAGCTGTCTGCAAAAATATGAAGAGAAAGACTCAAAGGCTAGGCTGCTATTTGTGCATCTTAATGTGCTCCAGTCACAGCACAGTTGGGTGGAGATGGCTCATTCTCTTCTCACTGAGGGAAACAAGAAAAAGTTAATTGAGAACAGTGCAGAAATGTTCTAACAGCTGCCTGCCTTTCTTTTCCAGGAGCAGCAGAGAAGGTTAAAAAACCTATTTATGGTTGAAAGATTCCTTCCCATTCACACTGTACTACAGTTATGGATCCCACAGAAGGGTTGACTGCCATCTTCTTATTTTGAATCCTAGGAGAGCTGGAAACAAGAATGAAAGACGAAGACCTATTCCATTGAAGACAGTGAGAAATTGCAGAGATACGGTGCTGCATGGAGCTACTTTCCAAATGTTCAGATTCCTTATTTAAGCAACAGTTAACAAACTAGAGTTTGGGAACTGCTTGAGAGTTCAGGCTGCCATCATGCCAAACCCATGGAAAGTGGATATGTTTCTGTGGAGACTTTAATCTGGACCACACATAGGAACAGGTTAAGACAGATTTTATTAGCACTCTGTCCAAGTCACGTGAGGATGTGAGGCATCCACTACTTCCTGATCTAACAACAGCTTGAGGATCCCCAGATTGAAAAGTATGTAATTGCAGTCTTGTGATATAGACCGAGGCTTAGGACCACCTGACTAATCCATAGCAATCTTTGGACTTTCCCTTTGCTGGAATTGAAGTACCTCTGGGAAGCCTTCCCCAACGGTCATGGTTGTTAATCCTCACAACGGACAGAGACCGCTCACTTTTCTGAACTTCTGGACCTATTGTGCTCCTGTGGGGATACAACGGTAAGCAAAATCAAGCCAGGACCCTGCACCCAGGGAGTGTGAAAGGGAACGTGAAAGAAATGGTGAAGGCAAGATGTTAAAAAACATCCAGATAATTAATTTCATTACAATTGCAATAAAAGCTACAAAAAACGAAGTACAGGATACTGGGAAAACAAAGATCATATATTCTCTACCACTCATTCAGCACTTTGCATCCAACTCTTGCTTGCTTTCTATGGGCAAACTATCACTCTGGTTCTTGTATATCTCCCTAATCTTTCTGGTTAGGTCATAAGCTCAGGTTAGTCAGGGACGTGACACGAGAGAACACTTATCTAGCAGAAATCGTTGTCAATAGCCATTTAAAAATACATGATGGCTATTTTTTGGTTAATTGAATCATATTAAAGAACACACTTACATAGCAAATGGGAAAGGGAGATTATTGCCAGGCTCACTGTGGCTGATGCTTTTGTTGGGTGAGGTTGTTGAGGAAGAGAAATTCCTAAATTTCTATACCATGTTCAGCTACTATCTGAAACCTGTGGGAAAGGAAAATGGAAACTCAACTTTCAAATTCTTCCCCTTCTGTATCGCCAAAGGTTGGAACATATACTGGATAGCTCATTGTGAGGAAGAAACCATTTGTGAGTCTTCAGTAATGCAAAGGTAGCTATGGAGCCAAGAATAAGGTAGAAAGTTAAATTTTTCATCAAAATTAAGTGGGGAGAATTAAGTTGGAATCAAGGAATGTTGGAGATGCAGAGAAAGGAGACTCAGTACCCCCACTCTGCATGCTAAACACTGTGTGTTTAAGTGATGCTTTGAAGGAAAACAGGATGTGGTTAACATCTAGGGAGTCTCCGTGAAACAGAAATATCCAGATGGCACAATGATGTTGTACACTCCTTACTTCGATGGAAGTAGGAACTGAGTCAAGGCTGAATTCATCCCACAGTCATGCACGTGGCCCTCCCCTGTGGCCCTCCCCACTGGCTCCACTGAATCTCCTCACTTAGTCCTGGCCCATCTTTGTACTCTTAACCAAAACTGGCCTCTATGAGTACCATTCATTCAAGATCCCACTTTCTGAGAGTTTATCTGATAAGCTGATTTTTGCTAAGGTAGCAGTGACTAATGCACCTCCCGGATAACTCATTTTCATGTTAATAGGAGCATGTCAGATCTTATCTCAGAGGAATGACTAGAATGTGATGGAAACTGGAAGTGTAGTATTTGATTATGAAGGCCTTCTTATACATTCTCAAGTCGTATCACATAAGCCAACACCTGTCCCATCTATAAAATGCCAGCTCTGTCTCATTCACCAAAACTCTGCACTGACATTCCCAGGTTCATGCCGAGCATCTTGGCAAGTCCCCAAATGGTACCTTAAATCCCTGAGCCATCCCAGCTGCTAGAAATAGTGCTTCATGTCTCTTCTCCCACAGCATAAAAAAAATTCAGTTCAGGAATCACTATCAGTGAATACTAACACTTCATGCAAATCAGCCAAATTTATTCTTCACTTTTCTGCTTCTTCAAAAAACATGACAACCACCACAAAATTTTCCATTATTCTGCCTACAAAGCTCTCCAGAAATAGAGTATCTATTAAGTTGGCTTTCAGAATGTAATATTAGAAAGATCAAGTCTTTTTAAAACCACAAAGAGAATAAAGTTGCAGAGTTTGGGATTGTTAGGGCAGAATTCCAGACTCCCCACAAGGTTCAGCCCTGTAGTAATAGTTGTTCTCCTTTTCCAACTTGGCTCAACACTACTAAGACCTTTGCTGCACACATAATGTTTATCGTTTTTCTCTCCCACTGTTATTCATGATTGAAACTGCTCTAGAAGGCAGGTGTGGGAAATGAAATATTATTGAAATATAAGGTGATGATAACCATTAGATTTCAAGCTAAATTTTCTAACCAGGACTTAAATCATTTAAACTTCATATAATTTTAGAGATCCTTTTTTTCTTAAGAGAAAAAGAAAACACCTGGTACATTATTCGGCAGATTCAAACTAAAGGAGCCAGAGGAAATTATCATTGACTGGCCACAAAGATAAGTGGTTATATATTTTAACTGTAGGGTATGACTGTTCCTTGGAAATCCTGAATGGCAACTGCTCTCATCTCCCACCATCTTCTGGTAGTCTCTCTCTCTTTCTCTCTCTCTCTTTCTGTCTTTATGCACAGATTAAAAAAATAGAATAGATTTCAGTTCTAGCTTGACTTGTTTGAATATAAAATAGAATATAATTATTCCTGACATGCCATCATTACTTGTTAGATAAAATTGGAACAAATGGTTAAGAGTTCCCTGGATGATTGTGCAAAATTATGGTCACTCTTAGAACATCAATGCCCTCTTTAGTGAGATAAAAATGAACAGGAACACAGAGTAGAAAAATTGAGACCAAGACAAGCAAAGATCTCATTAAAGTAAGAATGTGATCCATTTGCCTATTTCTTCTCAAAGTGGAGTACCATCTAGAAAGCAAATCAATGTCAGTGAAATAGGATGAACTTGTACACCAAGAACCTGATCATGGTAACTCTAGGTACATTTATGATGGCAGCTACTTAATGTGCATTCTCTCTTTGTGGAATCATAGGTTATTAGAAAGAGAAGGAATATATCAATGGGTTTCAAACTGTGTTCTAGGACAACTGCCAGGTTCAAGGCATAGTCCAAGGAGACAAGGTTCCTGCTACTCAATTCTGTCTTCACCACATCATCATCTGCTTTGATCAACTTTATGTTTCATGCACCAGCACCTTGAACAGTGTCCAACACATTGTTGGTCCTCAATAAATATTTCTCAAATGAGACAATGAATGAATATTTATAAAAAATTGAAATTCTTCTTAAGGTCATATATTTGAAAGATCACTACTTTAAAAAAATGGAAGGAAAGAAGGAAGGAAGTGAGGAAGGAAGGAAGGAAGGAAGGAAGAAAGGGAGGGAAGGAGGGAGAGAGGGAGGAAGGGAGGAGGGAGGAAGGAAGGAAGAGAGGGAGGAAGGAAGGGAGGAAGGGAGGAAGAAAGGGAGGGAAGGAGGGAGGAAGGGAGGGAGGGTGGGAGGGTGGAAGGAAGGAATAAAAGAAGGAAGGAAGGAAGGAAGGAGAAAAATAAAAAGCTAGAAGCACTCCAATGGAGTTCAGTATTCAGAGGGGTGAAACATTTTGTCCAAGATGTATAAGATGTTGCGGTCTAAACTTAATTCCTAATTCCTTTCTCCTTATCCTCAGTTGTTTACAGCATACCCAGTTGTTCTTCATCTTCTCTTCACATGGCTATAGCTCAGATACACCCCTCTGTCACCTTCGTTTTGCTAAGAAAGATCCAGATATGCCTATACTGCGATCTTCCAAACCTTGACTCAAGTTGTGTTAAGTTAGTAGGCAAAGACAGTATCTAAATACAGTTTTTTATATATGGCTGTTTGAGGATTATAATCCACAAACTTTTAGTTTACATGAAGCAAGAAGTTCTGAAAAATTAAAATCATGATTTAACCACATTTCTCTTGTTTCAGCTTCTTTTATCTCTCAATTCTCTAAGTTGTGGAAGCATGGGGCTAAATCCCCAAAAACAGAGCCTATCAGGGATATTTTCATCCTGACTCAAATAGGAATTTCCAGAAAAATCATGATGGAGATGGCCCCTGAGAGATATCTAGCCCAGGTGCCATATCCTAGAGATTGAAATGTGTGGATAATACTCAGAAGAAAATTAATGATAAATTATGGGGTTTTACTCAAATACATTCCTTTCAAAATAGTGCATTACTAATATTTGGATTTCAGTTAAAAACTATTTGCAATAAACCCTGTATCTTTCATTTCTCTATCTCAATTAAAAAAAAAAAAAACTACTTCCTAGTCTTGATTGGGCCATCATTCTTACTAAACGATCTTAAAATGATTACCACTATACTAATGTAAAATTAGTCATTAATTTGCATAAATTGCTAGTAGTATAATTAGTAACTCATATTAAACATGCTTTTCCTTGGTTACATCTCAAGTTACCACAATGCCAATACAATTATTAGCAATTGACTTTAATGATTCTTAAAGAAATTGTGTTAAAAAGAAAAAGTTGTCATGACTCTTAAAATTAGAAATTAAGAATTTTTTAACTGCTAGGAGGTTTAAATGCAGCAATATTTCTTCACAAATGTAATTTTCAAAAAAAAAGGGTCTACTCATGCAAGAGACACTAGCTTTAGGTGGTACTTCCCAGATTTCTAAATATTCTACAATAAAATAAATTACCCTAGTCTGTAGTTGAAATTATATGAAACTAATATAAAATAGAAATAATGGTAAATATGAATGGGAGCCTAAAAGAAGTAAGGTTTTGGTACTTTAGGACCTGAGAAAACAAGTTACTGTCTGAGTATGCGCTTCACCAGTGTTCTCATCAAATTCCTCTTGTTCATAGATTGTATACCTTGGCTAGAAAACTTTTTGAGAAAAGGAAACTCCATTTTACCTCTGGATCCAATTTTCCTGTATAATGCGTTAGTACAAAGTATACCAATGTTGACCTCACTCAGTGCCAAGAAGTTAAAATTATGCTATTCAGGTTATGGCAGAAACATTTGAAATTGCTTAGCAAAGGATTCACTTGTTTCTCTTTTTCTTTTCTCAGCAGGAATGAGTACTGCCTCTTGCAAGCTGTTCTCTGAGTTTTTATTAAATATCAACAGAAGTGCAACAACATGAGACAGAACTTCAAATGTAATCACTGCTGTTAGCTAGAATAACAGGAACAACCCAGGAGCTAGACAATAGTTCCTGTGCCAGGTCCTCAAGTAATCTTGATGCAGAGCAGACTACATGAAAATCAGGACAATTACCTCACTGAAAGTTAATATACTTTACCTCTTCAACCCCTATCACACACACACACAACACACACACACACGTGCATGTACACACAGTTTGCTTCATTTCCACAGGATTATGTGAACTGAAAGAAATAAAAATTCACCTGCAATGAGAAGTGTCTAATATTAATTAACTAAGCATTCCTCAAACAGGCCTCATGCTAAGTGCTACAGATATAATAGTGAATAAGGCAGAGTCCAGCCCTTACACAACCTAGAGTTCTCTCTGCGTGGATGAGATGAGGTTTGTGGGAGAGGGATGCACACTTGAAAGTACAGGGGTAATTCTAGCAAGAGAACAAAGTTACCCAGCTCTAGTTCTAAGAAGAAAGATGGGTGCATGGTAACATGAGCATGGATTGGAACATGCCACAGAAATGCAACATCCTAAGAGAGGGTCCAAGGCTAAGAGAAAGCAGAGAATTGAAAGTAGCTTAATATGACTACACACAGAATAACGCGTGTGTGAGAGTGTGCTTTGGGAAGGGAAGAGGATAAAAATACTGACGTGGGAATCAGGGAGCTGCATGAGTGAGGGCCTTGAATGTTATTTAGAGAGAGTATCGACTTTGTCTTTGGGACTATGAGGTCATTTGTAAGAAAGAAGGATGGCCATATCCATATTTGAAAAGACAATTCTAGAGGCAGTATAAGGAATGATTTGTCTTGCCTATGAGGCCCATTAGGAAACAATTAGGAGAGTGATAATCATTTAGCTAAAGTAAGGTCGAGACAGACAGAAAATTTTAAGAATGAGCCAGTTTAAGATAGATTAAAGATGCATATTCTGACAGAATTTCAGACTACCTGGACATACGGATGATAAGGAAGGTTAAAGGATAACACCTTAATATATTTCCCGGGCTACCATGCAGATGGGGGTGCGATTCAGTGAGATGATGAACATACGAAAAAGAGCAAATTTGTGGAGCAGGAAGTGAGAGAAAAGCAGTAGAAAGTGACACATATAAAAGGGCAATTGACATCTTCAGAAAATATGGATAGGATTTAGAGAAATTGCTACCTCGTTGTTGGTAGAGCAGACAGAACACATTCATAGTTAAACATCCTAGTTATTTTAATAGTTATAGCCAATTTCTTTTTTTTTCTTTTTTTTTTTTCTTTTTTTTGAGATGGAGTCTCGCTCTGTCCCCCAGGCTGGAGTGCAGTGGCGCAATCCCGGCTCACTGCAAGCTCCACCTCCCGGATTCACACCATTCTCCTGCCTCAGACTCCCGAGTAGCTGGGACTACAGGCGCCTGCCACCACTCCTGGCTAATTTTTTTGTATTCTTTTAGTAGAAACGGGGTTTCACTGTGTTAGCCCAGATGGTCTCAATCCCCTGACCTCGTGACCTGCCCGCCTCAGCCTCCCAAAGTGCTGGGATTACAGGCATGAGTCACTGCACCCAGCCCTGCCAATTTCTGAAGAACAAAGACTTGCTCATAATAAATACTGTTTTCCCCACCTTCACTTTGTTCTTATTTCTAATAGTCTCAGCACTACTCACTGACCATGTTGATCTTTTCTATCATTTCATGATTTCTTAAGATTCTCAAAACTCCAGCATAATCCCCTGTTCAGATATGCAGAAAAATATCATATATTTTGACATCTAAAATGGTTTAAAGGATTACATTTATGCAAATAAGAATCGGTGGTCAATAATTTTCTTGTCTTACATCTTAACATCCTATGAAATCTTCTTGCCTCAGTAGTGGGCTACTGACTACAGAGACAGAGGATCTATTACGTAAGGGTTTAGGAAGAAATCAAGCCTAGTAAACTTCAGTCGTTACTAGCATCATGTATAAGCACAGTGCTAGGTCATCTGGAAAATGAGGCATGAGAAGCAATCTGTAAGTAATCAGGGTCTACTATCTGCTTACGGAACAAGATAGATATAGATAAGATATAGATACATATCAAAAGACAACAATGAAAGAAGCTTTTTAGTGCCTACAAGTTATATAGTGATATGTGAAACACATTTCATGCAACTAGAGAGGAAGTCACTAACTTAGGAGAGTTTGTTCCATTTTCCCACCCATGCTAATAAATTTTAAAATCTATATAAGCAACACATTCAATTTAAGTATTAAACATATATAGAATGTTTGTTATGTAACAGAGATTCTTCTGGTGAGTATGATAAGGAAGAGAAGAGACATGATTTTGATGTCCATTAAAAATTCAGTGCAGTTGATAGATACTAACAGGTGCCCCAGTTTGAGATGTCATGTAAAAGCAGTCCAGGGGTAAGATTGCCAGAGCAGACCTCACACTCAACAGAATCTTCCATTGCCCAGGCTTTTTTTCTGTATCTCCTCTTCTATCCCTGAAGTCATTGGTTTTCCACTGGAGCTACAGACTTAACATCTGATTTCCAGCCAGGAATAAGGAGAAGGACAAGTGACAAATGTGACACTTCACCCAGCTAAGTCACTTTCTTTCAAGAGTTTCATGAAGTTTAAGGGAGAACTATCCCAGGCTTCTGCTAACATCTCACTGGCCCTTCCTGTCTGTAAGAGCCATGGAGACAAGCCGGCAGGGGAATAACACTTTTAAAATACTAAACAAAAAGAATCACCAGTGCAAATTCTGGAGTTAGCAAAAACATTATGTAGACAATCTTAGATGAAGGAATCCAACAACCATGCTCTAAAGAACTGGGAAGGATCAAAGGGAAATGATACCAAGGGGAAACCTGGACCTTCAGGAACTGTGTCAGTCTTTTGGGGCTGCTATCACAAAATACCATGGACGAGGTGGCTTATAAATAACAGAAATTTACTTCTCACACTTCTGGAGGTAGGAAGTCCAAGATCAACGTGCCATCAGATTCAGTGTCTGCTGAGGACTCGCTTTCTGGCTCATAGAAGGTGTCTTCTCAGTGCACCCTCACCTGGCAGAAGGGAAAAGGTATTTCTCTGGGTTCTCTGGAGTCTCTTTTATTACGGCACCAACCCCATTCATGAGGGCTCCACCTCCATGAACTAATTACCTTCAAAAGTCCTCAGCTCCTAACGCCATCATATTGGATCTGTGGAAGACACAGCATTCAGATCAAGGCAGAAATGAAGAAACCGCCACAGAAATGATAAAGATCTGCATAAATATAACAAATGTTCACTTTCTGGTTCTTTAAAATATGTGGGATGATTGAAAACAGAAACTGTAACACTGTCTGATGGAGTTTTCCACGTATATAGATGTAACACATTTGGCAACTATGACATGAAAGACAGAAGGTAACGAGCCTACCTGGGGGAAAGACTACCATACTTGAGTGCTGAAAAATTAATTCTAAGTAGATTGGGAAAGTCACATGTAACCCCATAGAAACAACTAAAACAGTAAATACCTTAATAGATAAATTAAAATGAAGTCCCTGAAAAATGTTAAGATTAGTTTATATTACATATTGTTTTGCCTTCTGAAATATTTGCTGAAATTCTTTTTGTATTTTCTAGTATCTGGTCAAAACTGGGCCTTGAGCTGAATGAAAGTAGGCTAACCTCTACTTAAACAAGTTCAAAGTAAGTTATGCACACAGCAAAGAAGTTAATGGAGTTCAAGGGGTCATTCCTTATAACTAACGTTTACAACCTGTGCTATCCAGAACTGGGTCCATGTTTCTGCCTGTTTTCATACATGGCAAAGAAAATATGGTTGATGCATTTGGTTAATTTGTTTTCTCATGACATAGCTCTAAAATTCTACATAATTTGGGGAATCACTGATATTAAGCCTATTACTGATGGAATAATCTTAATAAGCTCCAGAGATCGGTTCAATGAAATGCTCCATCTTCTAGGATGTCTTCTCCATGTCTTTCCTCCTCAAACTGACTCTCATCCTGTAACTCCTAGCTAGAACATGGCAAATCCTCAGTGAGTCTTTCCTAACCCTACCCCAGTATAAGGGCCCTTTGTTGGGAGAATACATTCTTATTGCTAATTGTAATTATTGGGCTTACTTTTCTAGGATCTTCATTTTAATCTGACTCAGTTACTAGAATAAAAGATCCATTAGAACAGGAACCAAGTATGTCTTTTTTCTCCCTTTATCCTGAAACATAACACAGAGGTTAGCACTTAGTAACACATGTATTTGTCAAAAAAAAAAAAAAATCTCATTGAATTCTAACATTAAAATACAGTTCTGACATTCTTTTACATGGAATTATTATTAATCATATTAATCACTATGCTTTTAACTTTATATAAATTAGATACTCTTGCTAATAAGGCATTTCCTTCCTTCTCAAACAAGTTAACAAATTTATTTTTCCTAAGATTAAAAAAAATGTATTGAACTCTAAGATATTCAGTGGCATGAACTGTGTTTTGTCTCTTTTCAAAGTTTGAAACGGCATCTGACACATAATAGGTATGCAATAAACATTTATTAAAAAGAGAAAAAACTGCCAAGATGGATTTCAGTTGTACTTCATTTACCAAGGGTATATTATAGGGAAAAAATTTATTTTAGTGACTTATTGATAATTAAAGAATTACTCATTAAAAATACCATTTAATGATGACCAACTAAGCTTTCACTTACACTGGATTTTTCATCACCAACACATATTTGGATGGGGAAAAATGTGTTTCCGTGCTCAGATGATGACAAAACAGTGTTGATACGCTCACAATCAAATAAAAGGGCACCTCATGAAAAACAGTGTTCTACTTTCTCTTATTTTATTTTGAAAGAGGTGACATTTCTTAGTATTGAAATGCCTGTCTCATTATTTTCAGAATCATTTTAAACTGTTTGGCAATGTTTATCCTCAATTCTTTATTAACCTTTGTCACTAAGCCATTTAAACCCATTTTGGATGCTGAGAGTTAATCTGGTTCTCACAGACTATAACCTACAGTGTCTAATATAGCTTGAAAGTGGGATATCAGATGAAAACATCAATTTTAAGTATCCTCAGTCTTAGTAAATTGGTGCCTCATTGTCTGCACCTTCTGTCAAATTAGGCTGAACATATTGAACTTAGCATATGTAGTGAGAAGAGATTCTAGAGAAACAGCAGTTTTCTTTACCTAAATCCTTAGAATACCAAAATAACAGTAACAATCATGAAATAATTATTTATGGCACAATAAATGATAATACATCCACTTCTATTATGCTTTAAATTAAGGATTTCAAAGAAATTTACAAAGCCTACAATAATAGCTGTTTTAAAACTGAAAGTTGCATCCAGGCACAGTGGCTTACGCCTGTAATCTCGGCACTTTGGGAGGCTGAGGCGGGCGGATCACTTGAGGTCAGGAGTTCGAGACCAGCCTAGTCAACATGGTGAAACCTTGTCTCTACTAAAAATACAAAAAATTAGCCGGGCATGGTGGCACGAGCCTGTAATCCCAGCAACTTGGGAAGCTGAGGCAGGAGAATTGCTTGAACCCAGGATCGTGCCGCTGCACTCCAGCCTGGGAGACAGAATGAGACCCTGTCTCAAAAACAAAACAAACAAAAAAAAAAACCTGAAAGTTGCACAGGATCTTCATATTTTAATGAAATCAAGTAGGTAAAGGGCTTTGTAAACTATAAATCAAAGTATATTTTATAGTTATCATTTTTTAACTCCATTGAGTTTTGAAGGTAAATTTAAGTGTACATCTTTATTTGTCTGTGTGTACATCTTTATATATCTGCAGCAGAAATTTAGTTTACAATATATTATCATTTCAATTGTAGAAGCTAACTAATTGAAAGAATGACATTCTAAATATAGTGAGTTACAGCTCATTACATTTTTCCCCTGTGGAAAAAATGTTATGTAAATTAACTAATGTACTGACTGGTTTTATCTAAGAATATATTTTTGTAGGCAACTGTATTAATATTGATGTAGCTTACAGTAGCTTGAATTGAGACAAATTAAATTAATTTACTGGGCTTGAGTGGTGCTAGAATAAGTACACACTGGTGAAGTGAACGTATGTCTCGTGAGTGAAGGAGACTTTCTGCCCTTAAATAATGATTTGGGCTCAACATCAACAGAGAGGAGTAAGTAAGAAAACAGTACCTCGCAAAAGATATGCCACAAAATAGTAGAATATCATTTTACAAATAGCAAACAGAAGCTGGGAAATTAAATGATTTCCTCAAAGCCATGCCTGCTGGAAACAAACTGCCAGAGCTCCTGGTGTCTAGTCATTTATTTTTCCTTAAGGGAATACCCAGATAAGTGGATGCACCATCTGAGAACCATTAGAGAGAGAAAGGCTGGCACATTTGATTTAATGCTTTCTCCTGGGTCAGTGCATGCCAATTTTTACTGAGGATGGAAAGCCTACCGAGATCTTGTTATAGCGCAGATTTTAATCCAATAGGTCTCAGGTAAGACCTTGGATTCTGTATTTTGGAGGAGCTCCCAAATAATGCAGATGCTGCTGCTCTGTGGAATGTATTTTGAGGGTAAAGTGCTAAGTGAAAGGGAGAGGAAGTTCTATTTCCTCTTTCACAGGTTTCCTTCAATTCCCCGGCTCCTTTTCACTACCTCAGAGCAGCAAATCAGTAAAGACAAACCTTCACAATAGCCTGAACACAGAAAAATTTTTGAAAAGGAGGTATAAGATTGACTTCAAAGTGATTCCCAAAGGGAGAATGGATGTTTATTTTAAAGAACAAAGCATACTCATTGAGACTAAAATAAAAGCACAGCCAATCTTTTCAGTTAAGTAGTCTGCCTAGCAAAAAATAACCACCAATTCTATCAGAAGGCAAAACAACACTGTACCTCAGGCTTAGACTTAATCTTCTTACATCTTGGTGGAGTCCATTTCAGGAGAACACAGTAAGATGAAGAATCCTGTTCAAGCCTGAATCCCACCCTCTACCTCCTTCTCTAAATGGTTATTATAACCCTTTCTTATAATCTGAATTTGTATTGGCCAATACTTGTATTTTCTGGAAAGGGAATTCTTCTATTCCATGATCTGTCAAGATTAAAAATTTACTTAGGCGTGGAACATGCCAGGATGATACATAGTTATACCAGAACAAATCCTTTGTTGCAGCTGTTTCAAAGTAGTGATGAATATCAGGGACATTAATTCACACATTTTCCATTGGGTGACACATGCTACTTGAAATACAAAAGTGATATTCATTATGTTTCATTATTCTTTAAAGGTGTTTTTAAAATCAATTGTCAAACCCTCTTCAAGCCTGCATGTGCAGGTGTTGGATTCCTGGAATGTAAGCAGCTGTATCATGAAGTTCTAAGGTAAATAATTTAATTGAGGATTAACAAAACATGTGCATATTTCCTCAAACAAGATAAAAATCTGATGTGCTATGAATGGTTATACACAAATACTTTTATTTAGATAATTGCAGCGAAAGAAATGTGTGCAATGTAAAAAGAAATTGCAGATTGAAGCCATACTTAGGAATTTTATGAAAAATAGTTTTTATTGTTGTTCCATTATCTTATCTAGCCTATATTTTTAAAAGGGGAAAAAATCACATAAAATTCTCGGTATATTGGTCATTTCAATTTACGTGAACAGTATTCAAAATTCACAAGAATACTAGGAAATACTAATAGATTTAGCATTTGGGGGGCAGGAAAGCAGACACACTCGGTAATCTCTCCTATGTACCTTAATGTCTGAGCAAGCATTAGACGATGTTTACTTTTTCAGTCAAGTAATTAGGAATCTATTACATGAGGGCATTTTAGAAATGGGAAATTAAGTGTTGCTTTCCTTGCAAGTGGTAGTAAAAAGCAGATAGTTGACTGCTGTTGATTAAAGAATCCATAATGATTTTTTTTTCCCCTTCTTCCAAAAAGTAGCATTTATCGCAAAGAGATTGCAGGCAGCAAGAGCAAAGAATGCCACTTGCTAGACTAACTTGTAGAATGAATTTGGAAAATTTCCAGACCTTAAAAATCACCTGCAACCCTATAAAAACAATATTGGTTTCATTAACTTTCATGTAAAACTTGATAATCGCAAATTTCAAAAGAACTATTGAAAGTCTATACTTTGTGATATTAGACGGTGTCCAGAAAATTGAAGTAGACTAAGAATTACTCCATCATGTGTTTTAAAATCTTCCGTTCAGGCATAACTACTTACAAAGCAAATGTAAAATGAACATCTTGTCTCAGTTATCAATTGCTGTACAGCAAAGCACCACAAACTCAAGTGGTTTAGAACAATAATCATTTTGTTTGCTCAGAATTACGAGGGTCAGTAATTTCGGCTGGATCATATGGTGGTTTTTCTGCTGTTCTCACCTGGGTTCACTCAGGTAGCTACTGTGATCTAGCTGCTCAACTGGAACTAAAGTGGCTTTCTTGCCCTATCTGTGGTTGATGGTGGGTATTGGCTGGGTTTCTCATACCACATAGTATCTCATCCTCAAGAAAACTGTCCTGGGCTTCTTTATAGTGATCTCAGAGTGCAAAGAGGGCAGAGCAGAAGTTCAATCTTCAGCCTGGAAGTGACATAGCAATCCTTCTGCTACATTCTCTTGATCTGAACAAGTCACAAAGCCCACGCAGATTCAAAAGGTGGGAAATTGACTTCACCTCTTGACAAGAGGATGGACAACATCACATTGCAAAAGGGACACGCGTCCAGGGATGAGAGGAGTTACCACATTCCTCCTTGAAAACACCCTTCAGTTATATTTTCAAATGCACGAATATGCCACACAAGAAAACAACAAATGTTCATGTGTATATGGTGTGTTTGTATGTATATATCTCTTGTAAATAATAATTTGAGATGTATGAATTGTATGGCATGGTGGGAGGGAGATGTATATATGGTAGGGAATTAGCAAAGCAATTTAGGACAACCCTATAAATTGTATTCATTGCTTCTTTGCTTTGTGTTGGAGAATCCAAGTCAAAATAGAATTCTATTGTACACTCTGTTAGAGCATAAGTTGTAAGTTAGAGCATAAGTACTCTCTTTCTGAGAGTGGTATTTTGTAGCAAGGTATTTGTATTCCTAGCAGGCGCATGCGCGCGCACGCGCGCGGGCACACACACACACACACACACACACACACAAAGCCTCTGAAAGAACTGATGAGGTAAGATACTAACTGAATGCTTATGGGCTAATGCTTCTTCCCATAATATGCCCTCGGCCTTCGCAATCTCCAGTTGTTATTACTTTTTCTTTTTTCTTCTCACATATTAAAAGTAAGTGTAGAGCGATGGCCAAGTAAGGAAATCAGCAAATCCTTTTCAAAAAAGCAACTATAAAGCGGGACAAAACTGATCCGTTGTATGTATGTTGTTTTCATACAACAATCAGAGAAGGATTTACGCTTGAAAAACTGTTGAACTTCAAGCAAAAACAGTAGAGTTCTGTGACATTCTTTCCTGGGGCTTCCCCCGTCTCAGGGCAAAACTTCTGCCAGGATGGAGCAAACCATGAGGACCAGCCTCTTTCCTGTTAACGAAACTCACTCAGTGTGGAACACAGAAGCAATGTTAATGAAAGTGACTTTTTGGAGGCTGTGAGTTGAGACAAGCCAAATGCTCTTAGCCCAAGGTTGCAGCTGTTAGGGCAGGCATACTCCTGGCTGAGAAGGGAAAGGCTGCAAGCTATTCACGCATTAAATACATCCTTAAATTTTCACCAGAAGACCTAGCCCCAGGCAAGAATTGATCTGCTTTCTGTCTCTGAAAATTTGCCTTTTCTGGACTTTTCACGTAAGTGGAATCATACAATATGTAATCTTTTACATATATCTCCTTTCACTTAGCATAATGGTTTCTAAGTTCTTCCACATTGTACCATGTAGCGGGAGTGTGTTCTTTTCAATCATTAAATGATTTTCTATTGCATGGATATATCACATTTTGTTACTCCATTTACCAATTGATATTTATTTGGAATATTTACAGATTTTTCACTATTATTAATAATGCTTCTATCAAAATTCACATGTAAGTCTTTAAATGTACATATGTTTGCATTTTATTCTGATTAGACGTTGAGGAGTAGAATTCTTGAGGCATATAGTAATCCTGTATAATTCCTTTTGAGCAACAGCCAAACTCTTTTTCAAAGTGGCTGTACATTTCACATTCCCACTAGCAATGTGTGAGGATTCCAATTTCTCCACATTCTTGTCAACACTTGTGTTTATCCATCTTTTATTCCATTCTAGTGTGTGTGTAATGATATCTCATTGTGGTTTTAATTTTCATTTCCCTGAAGACTAATGATACTGAGCATTTTTTTCATGTACTTACTGGCCACATACACCCTTTTTGATGAACTGTCTATTCAAATCTTTTGCCCTCTAATTTTTTCATCTTATGACTTAGTGGTAAGTGTATTGATATATTTTAGAGTACAGTCCTTTATTAGACATGTGATTTGCAAATACTTTTTTCTGTCTGACACTTGCCTTTCATTTTCTTATCATTGTCTTTTGAAGTGTTAAACTTTAAACTTTTTATGAAGTCCAATGCATCGCAGCTTTTAAAAAGTGAATTGTGCTTTTCATATTGTGTCTAAGAATTTTTTGCCCAACCAAAGGTAGGGATTTTCTCCTGTGTTTTCTTCTTGAAGTGGTAGAGTAATAATTTTTACATTTAGGCCTATGATTTATTTAGAGTTAATATTTTTGTGTAGTATGAGGTAAGGGCTGAAGTTCAAGTTTTTGTTCGTTTGTTTGTTGTATGTGGATACACAATTATTCCAGTGCTACTTGCTGTGAAGGCTATCTTTTTTTGCATTGAATCATTTTGATCACTTTGTAGAAAAAAATCGATTGACTGCAAATATAAGAATTGACTTCTGGATTCTCATTTATGTCCAGTTGAGTCAACTGATCTATATGCCTATATTTGTGCCAATACCACACTGTCTTGATTACTCTGGCCTCGTAGTAAGTTTCAAATTTAAGTGGTATAACTATTTCACCATTTTTCTTCTTTTTAACAATTGTTTTGGCTATGCTAGCTCCATTGAATTACCATACTACACATCTATTTCATGCTAGATATTTTCCCACAGGTCTCTGAGGGTCTGTTTATTTTTCTCCAATCTTCTCTCTCTGTGTTCCTCAGATGAGATCATTTCTATTGGTCTCTTTTCAAGTTTCCTGATTCTTTGATCTGTCCTCTTCAGTTTTCATTTATGTTACTCTAGTGAAATTTCCATATATATATTTTTACATATACATACAAATGCATATAATCACTTACTGTATGTTTTACCCAGCCTACCTTTCACTTTTTATATTTATTCTCATTATCATTATTCCGTATATTCATCTTTAGGTAGTAGATTTTTTTCTCACTTTATTCATAATCTCTGTTGTTCTTGAAATAACAAACTTCTTTTTTATAACACTTTAAGCTTTCTTTCTGAGATTCTTTCCAAATAAACGTTTCTTTTGCTTTTGTTGTTTAGATGTATACAACATGATTGCTTTGATATATTTATGCATAGTGAAATTGTTACTACAGTCAAGTAAATTAACAAATATTCAGCATCTACCACAATTTCTCTATCCCCCATCATCTGTTGACAGACACTGAGGTTGTTTCTATGTCTTGGCTATTGTGAATAGTGCAGCAATGAACATAGGAGTGCAGGTACCTCTAAAAGGTGCTGATAATACCAGAAAAGTGCTTGCTGGGTCATACAGTATAGTTCTATTATTCATTTGTTGATCTTCTTCCATACTGTTTTCTGTAATGGCTGTACCAGTTTACATTAAAATGGTATAATATACTAACATAACAACAGTTACATAGAACAATGGGATCGAAAAAGTAGCCCAGAAATAAACCCAAGCACATAGGGCCAATTAATTTTCAACAAGGACACCAAGAAGACACACGGGGAAAAGACAGTCTCCTCAATGAATGATGGGGAAATCGGATTTCCACGTGCAAAAGAATGAAATTGGACCCTTATCTCACATCATACACAAAAAACAGCTCAAAGGCCTAAACACAAGGAATAAATCCATAAAAGTTATAGAATAATCCATAGGGGACAAGCTTCTTGACATTAGTCTTGGCAAGGATGTTTTTGGATATTACACCATAAGTTCAAGCTACCAAAGTAAACATAAACAATTTGGACTACATCAACCTAAAAAGCTTCTGCACAGCAAAGGAAACAATCAACAAAGTGAAAAGGTGGCCTACAGATTTGGAGAAAATATTTGCAAACCATATTTCTCATCAACAGTTAACATAGAAATGTATAAGAAGTTCATGCAACTCAATAACAACAACAAAAATAACCTGATTGAAAAATGGGCCAAGGACTTGAATCAACATTGCTTCCTCTGCACTTCCCGATGGACACTTCAGATTTCCACACCTGCCAAATAAATCTTATCGATCTCAGGAAATAAGCTTACATGTTTGCCATTAATAAGGTTTATTAAAGTATAATACATCAAACTGATGGGGTCACTAAGCATTTTCCAAGGTGTGTAAATGCATTGTTGCTTAATTATTATTTCCACAACTAACAAAAGAACACACAAGATGAAATATAATCCTTAATTTTAAAGTAAAAGCAATTTACTATTAATAAGACCACATTTGCTTTGCAATGAGTTAGGGGTTGAGCACTGACAGAAATTTTCAAATGACCTAAATTTGGAACTTAATTTTGTGCACTCCTAGACTCTTGGCACCATGATTCTGTATTGATTCTTGATTGGGGAGCCACTCCCTTTGAGCTACTGAGATTCATTGCTGTCTGTTGAACATATGCTAAAAGAGCATTTTCAGATAATTTTACAGTGAGTGTTATAAAGGCATTCTGATGATATCCACATTTTCTTATCACTTTGAAATAGATTATCTGATTTTGAGATACATGAGTCTAAAAAGCTAATTTATCAAAATGTATATTTTTCCCCTTTCTCTATTAAGAGTATTTAAAATTCTCACATCTCTCTTTCATTTACTTAAATATTTTCTCAAATTTTGTATCTTGATGACCAACAATATTTCCTACTTGAAGTTTTTGATTTAGGTAATAACTTTTTAATGCTAAACAATTTAATCATATAGTATTCCTTTAAAGCTCATTTGCCAGTTGCAGAATTGAGCTGTTAGACTGGAAGAAAATATGAAGTGCCAGAATTTCTGCAGCCTGCCTCCCAAAACATTCATTAGCTTGCACTTTAACTGTACCTGCTCAGAGCCTTCTGCAGATCACAGCTGAATGAATAAGGTTATCCAACTAAACATCTTTATATCCTACGGAAAACAAAACAAAACACAATTTTATACCACTCAGTAACTCTTGTACTCAGACACAAGCACTCTAACTTTCATTTTGTATTGCTGAAGTTTATATTTCTAAAAATCAAAGTGTCAGGGCGGTGCTACACAGAGAACCACAGAAGCAATCTGACCCTGAGGAAGCATACCAGAACTCATGTGAAGAAAAGCAGGCAGACTGTAAGAAAAGCAAGCCTCATAAGCGAATGAACAGATGAGCAGAGCATTTTTGAAGACTTCCAAAAGGAGTGCATTTGAATAGTAGTCAAAATGGACATATTTAACTATAGCCAAAAATAAGTGAATCATGAGTTCATCAGAAATGTGCTTCTTAGTCTATAGTCATGTTTAAACAATATCAAATCAATAAAACAGTAGCAACAGCATAGTTTGTGAGAGTCTAAAATTCCTTTATAAACACGGAGAAGGAAAATAGTATAGGAAAATTTTTAGGGGGCCAGATGCGGTGGCTCACGCCTGTAACCCCAGCAGTTTGGGAGGCCAAGGCGGGCAGATCACCTGCAGTCAGGAGTTTGAGATCAGTCTGGCCAACATGGTGAAACCTCATTTCTACTAAAAATACAAAAAAAAAAAAAGCCTAGCGTGGTGGTAGGCACCCATAGTCCCAGCTACTAAGGAGGCTGAGGTAGGAGAATTGCTTGAACGCAGAAGGCAGAGGTTGCAGTTAATCGAGATTGTGCCACTGCACTCCAGCCTGGGTGACAGAGCAAGACGCCACTTCATTTAAAAAAAGAAAAAAAAAAAAAAGAAAAAGAAAAAGAAATTTAGAGGACAGTATTATCAACAAAACCAGGTGACAAAATATCCCCTCAAAACCCCAGAACAAGCATAAATAGAATCAGACTGAGGCTATATGATCAGCAGCTATGCAGAAATAGAAGAAAAGAAAGGAAATTTATTATTTCAGAAGAAAAGAGTTCTGATGATCCTCTGAGACAGAGTTCAAAAGTTGCTTTAAAATCTTCATCTCTAAAAGAAAAGGACAACAATCTGAGTGGGAATCTCAGCAAGCAGACTATAGAACCAAATGGTGAAAATGGTAGAAATCTGCACCGACTCCAAATTATGGATGAGTACAAGATAGCAAGATCACAGAACGTAGAAGGCTACAGCAAGATCAGAGGATGCCCCAGTTCTCGGTAATTAGAAACATACGAGAAAATCATCCTTTCAGTATAGTTTGAAGTCAGGTAGCGTGACGCCTCCAGCTTTGTCCTTTTGACTTAGGATTGTCTTGGCAATGCGGGCTCTTTTTTGGTTCCATATGAACTTTAAAGCCGTTTTTTCCAATTCTGTGAAGAAACTCATTGGTAGCTTGATGGGGATGGCATTGAATCTATAAATAACCTTGGGCAGTATGGCCATTTTCACGATATTGATTCTTCCTATCCATGAGCATGGTATGTTCTTCCATTTGTTTGTGTCCTCTTTGATTTCACTGAGCAGTGGTTTGTAGTTCTCCTTGAAGAGGTCCTTTACATCCCTTGTAAGCTGGATTCCTAGGTATTTGATTCTCTTTGAAGCAATTGTGAATGGAAGTTCATTCCTGATTTGGCTCTCTGCTTGTCTGTTACTGGTGTATAAGAATGCTTGTGATTTTTGCACATTAATTTTGTATCCTGAGACTTTGCTGAAGTTGCTTATCAGCTTAAGGAGATTTTGGGCTGAGACGATGGGGTTTTCTAAATATACAATCATGTCATCTGCAAACAGGGACAATTTGACTTCTTCTTTTCCTAACTGGATACCCTTGATTTCTTTCTCTTGCCTGATTGCCCTAGCCAGAACTTCCAACACGATGTTGAATAGGAGTGGTGAGAGAGGGCATCCCTGTCTTGTGCCAGTTTTCAAAGGGAATTTTTCCAGTTTTTGCCCATTCAGTATGATATTAGCTGTGGGTTTGTCATAAATAGCTCTTATTATTTTGAGGTACGTTCCATCAATACCGAATTTATTGAGCGTTTTTAGCATAAAGGGCTGTTGAATTTTGTCAAAAGCCTTTTCTGCATCTATTGAGATAATCATGTGGTTCTTGTCTTTGGTTCTGTTTATATGCTGGATTACGTTTATTGATTTGCGAATGTTGAACCAGCCTTGCATCCCAGGGATGAAGCCCACTTGATCATGGTGGATAAGCTTTTTGATGTGCTGCTGAATCCGGTTTGCCAGTATTTTATTGAGAATTTTTGCATCGATGTTCATCAGGGATATTGGTCTAAAATTCTCTTTTTTTGTTGTGTCTCTGCCAGGCTTTGGTATCAGGATGATGTTGGCCTCATAAAAAGAGTTGGGGAGGATTCCCTCTTTTTCTATTGATTGAAATAGTTTCAGAAGGAATGGTACCAGCTCCTCCTTGTACCTCTGGTAGAATTCAGCTGTGAATCCATCTGGTCCTGGACTTTTTTTGGTGGGTAGGCTATTAATTGTTGCCTCAATTTCAGAGCCTGCTATTGGTCTATTCAGGGATTCAACTTCTTCCTGGTTTAGTCTTGGGAGAGTGTAAGTGTCCAGGAAATTATCCATTTCTTCTAGATTTTCTAGTTGATTTGCGTAGAGGCATTTATAGTATTCTCTGATGGTGGTTTGTATTTCTGTGGGGTCGGTGGTGATATCCCCTTTATCATTTTTTATTGCGACTATTTGATTCCTCTCTCTTTTCTTCTTTATTAGTCTTGCTAGCGGTCAAGGCTACAGTAACCAAAACAGCATGGTACTGGTACCACAACAGAGATATAGACCAATGGAACAGAACAGAGTCCTCAGAAATAATACCACACATCTACAGCCATCTGATCTTTGACAAACCTGAGAGAAACAAGAAATGGGGAAAGGATTCCCTATTTAATAAATGGTGCTGGGAAAATTGGCTAGCCATAAGTAGAAAGCTGAAACTGGATCCTTTCCTTACCCCTTATACGAAAATTAATTCAAGATGGATCAGAGACTTAAATGTTAGACCTAATACCATAAAAACCCTAGAAGAAAATCTAGGTAGTACCATTCAGGACATAGGCATGGGCAAGGACTTCATGTCTAAAACACCAAAAGCAACGGCAGCAAAAGCAAAAATTGACACATGGGATCTAATTAAACTAAAGAGCTTTTGCACAGCAAAAGAAACTACCATCAGAGTGAACAGGCAACCTACAGAATGGGACAAAATTTTTGCAACCTACTCATCTGACAAAGGGCTAATATCCAGAATCTACAAAGAACTCAAACAAATATACAAGAAAAAAACAAACAACCCCATCAAAAAGTGGGCAAAGGATATGAACAGACATTTCTCAAAAGAAGACATCCATACAGCCAACAGACACATGAAAAAATGCTCATCATCACTCGCCATCAGAGAAATGCAAATCAAAACCACAATGAGATACCATCTCACACCAGTTAGAATGGCAATCATTAAGAAGTCAGGAAACAACAGGTGTTGGAGAGGATGTGGAGAAATAGGAACACTTTTACACTGTTGGTGGGATTGTAAACTAGTTCAACCATTATGGAAAACAGTATGGCGATTCCTCAAGGATCTAGAACTAGATGTACCATATGACCCAGCCATCCCACTACTGGGTATATACCCAAAGGATTATAAATTACTCTACTACAAAGACACATGCACACGTATGTTTATTGCGGCACTATTCACAATAGCAAAGACCTGGAATCAACCCAAATGTCCATCTGTGACAGACTGGATTAAGAAAATGTGGCACATATACACCATGGAATACTATGCAGCCATAAAAAAGGATGAGTTTGCGTCCTTTGTAGGGACATGGATGCAGCTGGAATCCATCATTCTTAGCAAACTATCACAAGAAGAGAAAACCAAACACCGCATGTTCTCACTCATAGGTGGGAACTGAACAATGAGATCACTTGGACTCGGGAAGGGGAACATCACACACTGGGGCCTATCATGGGGAGGGGGGAGGAGGGAGGGATTGCATTGGGGAGTTATACATGATATAAACGTCATGCACATGTACCCTAGAACTTAAAGTATAATAAAAAAAAAAAAAAAAGAAGAAAAAAAAAAAAAAGAAAATCATCCTTTCATTAGGACAGTGCCCCTCCTAAGGAAATATCGCTGAAAATGGACTCCCAACTGGGCAAGTAAGAACGCTGGTGGTACAGAAGACACATTAGTGAGGGGGAGTTCAGAGGAGGTTGATCTCAGAAAGCTTTTTTAGAGGTAGTTACAAAGACTGACACTACTATTCATACTTCATTGGACCCATGATGAGGGAAATTTCCAACACTGAAGGTCAAAATGCATACTGCTTCACTCACAACCGTAAACACTAACGCCTCTTTCTAAATATACAAGAAAATCCATCTTATTTAAACATGAGCAACAGAAAATGTTTGTAATTGATTGCTACTGAATGAGAGTGTAAAAATAAATACTCAAATAACTTACCAACAAAGGATAACCCCAGAAAAAGGTGTAACTTAGTATTTCAAAATTGGCTCAAAGGAACTAAGAAATTACAGAAGCTACGAATGAACAGTGTGAAGCACGAAAAAAGAAAATTCCAAAAATAATATAACTAGACAAAGGGAGGATATTAAGGAATAGTGGAGAGAGATTGGGAAAGGAATAAAATCACAAATAAAAACTAGATTAGGCCAGGCGTGGTGGCTCACGCCTGTAATCCCAGCACTTTGGGAGGCTGAAGAGCGTGGAACACAAGGTCAGAAGTTCAAGACCAGCCTGGCCAAGATGGTGAAACCATGTCTCTACTAAAAATACAAAACCTAGCTGGACGTGGTGGTGAGTGCCTGTAATCCCAGCTACTTGGGAGGCCGAGGCACAGAATTGCTTGAACCCAGGAGGCGGAGGTTGCAGTGAGCCAAGATTGTGCCACTGCACTCCAGCCTGGGCTACAGAGCAAGACTCCTTCTCAAAAAAAAAAAAAAAAAAAAAAAAAAAACACACACACACACACACACACAAACCGAGAAACACTAGAGAGAATACAGTAAGAAAAATGAAGTTTAAAAAGGAACACATTGTTAAAAAATCAGAAGTGTAAGGAAAAACATAGGAAAGGGTTTGTTGCAAAAAAGGTAAATATGGAAGAGAGGCCATGAAGAGACCACATATGTGTAAAAGAAAACTGAAGAATAAAGATGAAGTGCAATTAAGTGAGAAAAGGCCACTCTAACCTGGGAAAATCAACTCAGAATCATCAACACCAAGACATTTCAAGTAAATTAATTCAAATTCAGAGAAAGAGAAATAATCCTTTAGACATCCAAATAAAAAGAACATATAATTTGTGAAAAGAAAATCCGAATCACCTCAGACTGTTTGATACGAACACTTTGTACCAAACGACAATCAAGAAGCATTTTTAAATTTTCAAGGGGAAAAAAATAAAAAATAAAAAAATGAACTCACAATTTTGTAAAAAGCTAACTGATCTTCAATTGCAAATTCCAAACAAAAATAGTTACAAACGTGCAATAAATTATGGTTTATGCACACAATGCTATTAACAGCAGTTACCAGCAACAACACAGATAAATCTTAGAGCATAAGATGGAGTGGAGAAAGCAAATTACAGTATACTTTAGAAAGTCTGAATCCAGATTTATAAAGCTCAAGAATAAGCAAAACTGAAATATGTTGTTTAGGGATACACATATGTGATAAAGCTACCAAAAGCAACAACAACAAAAATAAGAGAAGAGAATAAAACAGTGGTTTCTTCCTATGGGAATGGAGAAGGATGACACAGCAGTGGGGTGGCCAAGTTCTAGCTCTTCACAGTTGGCCATTTTGTTATTCTTGTTAAGGTTTATTGTTCTTTATAGTCTTCCTAAGAAATATGTAGAAAACAAGCCTTAGGTGGGCAATAAATAACTATAAAAAATACATCATAGGCCAGGCGCCATGGGTCATGCCTGTAATCCCAGCACTTTGGGAGGCCAAAGCAGGTGGATCACCTGAGGTCAGGAGTTCGAGACCAGCCTGACCAACATGGTGAAACCCCATCTCTACTAAAAACACAAAAATTAGCCAGGCATGGTGGTGTGCACCTGTAATCCCAGCTGCTCAGAAGGCTGAGGCAGGAGAATCGCTTGAACCCTGGAGGCGGAGGTTGCAGTGAGCTGAGATTGTGCCACTGCACTCCAGCCTGGATGACAGAGTAAGACTCCGTCTCAAAATAAACAAACAAACAAACAAAAAAAGATCATAAAGACAGGCAGCCTTGAATATATATGACTGTAGAACATAGATTAATTTGGGAGACAAGGACAAAATATTATAAAATTGTACATGCTTTAACAGTATACATACAATAAAACTAACAAAAATGGAAGGCATGGAGAATACGTAAAGGGTAGAATAAGTTTGGCAATTGCCTCATAAGAATTAGGATAAATTTTTTTAAATCATGTACAAATCAGATAATGGGAGAAAAGAAAAGGATGAGGAATAGGAAGTTACTGGGCAGTATCAATATTGATTATTACAGTGCACCAGTAAAGAGTATCTAAGAGAGATGTAACTGAGGATATTATGTAAACATGTTAGTATAAAAGTAACAATTAGGCAAAAAAAAAACCCTCATAACTCCAAAATAAATACAAAAAAGGTAAATTCCAAAGCAAATAAACTTATGATGAGAGGCTTTATATGTCTCTGTATTTTATAACTAACATTTAGAAATGTAAACTAAAACCATATAATGGAACTAAGATCACAGATATAAGTTATATGATTGTATGATCTTATGACCAATTCTGTGACCTGTCATATTAATAACAATATGGTTCTCACTGCTCTATTAAATGAAGGTGAATTTCAGATTAGCCAACAACGTAAACTTCAACTCTATGTTCTTACAAAACAGATCCATAAAACAGAAACTGAGAAACGCTAAAAATGAAAGGACAAAGATATACCTGGCAAAGAGCAAATAAAAAGTTTAAAAGCATTGAACAAATGAGAGAGTACCTATTTCAGTGTTAAAGGCTGTGATTTGTAATAATAATATAATAAAATGTAAGAATGAACCAAGAAAAAGAAAACTTAGAATTCTGGAAACAGGAGATCAAAGCCAGAAGGGAAAAGTATTGACTGAGTAGTGGTGAAATAATGTCCCAGGAGGATGAAGATGCAGCAGACCTAAAAGGTAATGAGGGAAGATAGAGGAAGACAGAAAAAACATGATACTGATACCTACCCCAATATACAGAATTATATTTGGAGGGAATTGATAATTTAAAGTATTTGGGAAATATTTGGGAATACATACTTAGAAAAGTTAGCAAATGAAAAATTGAGGCAATGAACTCTAGGAGAAGAAAAAATATATACAGGCACACTTATGTATACAAGACTGAAAATGTGATCACAGTGCATTAGATGTCTCTGCTGTGAAAAATATTGACAGTCACAGTAATGTGAAAATTGAATATTCATTCATCATAAACTGTGCTGTAACTAAAATGAGAATACGAGCAGGTAGAAAATGTGTGTATGGCAGTGAGGAAGAAAAACATAAGGGACTGTATCATGTCACAGGAGAAAATCAACTTATTGTATAAAATTGATTTTAAAAAGAAATAGCAGTTTAAGCATATTACTTAGAAAATCAATGAAGTACAATTTTACAGTTCTTCGGGGTTGACGTGTTCCAGCCTTATTCCAGTCCCTGCAATAGTGAGTAACAGAGAAGTCCCAGCCTACACAGAGTTAATTTTCTTGTGGGGGCATACGAGCAATAAATAAATAAAAAGTAAATGTATAGAATGATAGTTTTATGTGTCAACATGGCTAGGCTGTTAATTCAGTAATCATCCCCAGATGTTAAATTAACCACTAATTATAGGTGTTGCTGTGCAGGTATTTCTTAAATGAACTAAAGTACATATCAGTTGACTAAGTGAGGATGTTACCCTAGTATAATCTGATTCAATCAGGTGAAAGGCCTTAAGAGCAGAACTGAGGCATCCCTGAGGAAGAAAAATCCCCCTGTGGACTGCGGGCTTCAGCACCAGCCCCAGAGTAGCAATCTATCCTTCCTGGAGCCTTCCTGTGGACTTCTAGCCTGCTTTGGCCATCCTCCGCAATCACGTAAGACAACTCTGCAATAAATGTCAATATATATCTCCTACTGGTTCAGTTTCTCGATTAAGCCATGACTGACACATATAAGGATGCCAGATATAGATACAAAAGCAATGCTGGATAAGAGTGATAAGAATGTGTGTGAGGGGAGGATGCTGTTTTATATTGGGTGGTCAGGAAGGACGCACTGAAAGGATGCTTGACTGATTGATAGCATCACTGCTCTCATTCTTCACTCCTCTGTTATCCAGGCCTTTTGTCAAGGGACTTTGCATCACTTTGCACCAAAAGCAGGATCTATATTTTTTCAACTGCTGAATCTAGACAGATTCAGAGGCATGTGAAATCATGACAGGACTTTCTCAAGCTTCTGTGTGAGCCTCATCTGTCAGTATCTCACTTCCCCCAAACAAGCTTTTTTACAGATGAGGCTAATGCAGAAACTTCTGAAAGTCACAAAGCCTTTTTGAGAAAGTCCTGCCATAATTTCACATGTGTCTTGTTCCTTGGCCACAACCATAACAGTATGCCAGGGCCAGCCTGCTGGAGGGTGAAAGACATGGTAGCCCCAGTCATCCCTCCCGAGGCTGTACTGGATCATCCAGCAGCCAGCTGACCCTCGGATATGTCACTCCGCCCATTCAAGATCAGCAAGAGGTGATTTGCTGACTCACAGCTGAAGGTGGACACATGATTGGACCCACGCTTGACCAGTCAAGTCCCGCCCAGTGTAGCTGAAACTTTTAAGTAAATATTTATTGTTGGAGTGGCACTGATGTTTTGTCATGGTTTGCTATGCAGCATTGTTGTAGCAATAGGTAACTATATGAAATAGGCCTGAAAGAAGCAGAGGATTAGGCCACACTAAAGGAACAACACTGCTGCAGTGGAAAGGACAGGCACAAATGCGCTAAGGCAGGAGTGTGCTTGTCATGCTTACGGGGCAGCAAATGGGCTTGTGTAGCAGGAGTACAAAGAGAGGAAAAGGTATCAGGAGGCAAAATAAGTTGAGTAGCAGTAGATGAAACATGTAAGGCCTTGTAAACCACAATAAGGATGGAATGACACAGGAACTCAATGGATGCTTTCAAACCAATTAGTATAAGGACTCTTAAACATGTACATTGGCTGCTGTATGGAGAATGAGCTCCAGGGAGGCAACTGCAAGGTAGGAAGGCTGTTCCATCCTCCAGTGTAAGTTCTCAGTGAAAATGGAAAGTGATTGTTGATTTGATCAGGTTACAGCAGAAGATGTGGTAAGAAGTGTTCAGATTCTGTACATTTTGCTAATAGAATGCTAAAAGGATTTTTAGATGGATGGGATACGAAAGAAAGAAAAAAATTAAAGGATGATTCCAAAGCTTTGGTTTGAGCAATTGAAGAACAGAGTTGTCATTTATTTAGTTGAGGAAAAATTTTGGAGGAGCAGGTTTGGGTATAGGTAGCAGGAGTTGAGTTTTGAACATGTTAATTTTGAAATGGCATTAGGTATACAAGTAGAGATGTTATGTGGTCAATTATATAGAGATAGAGAAAGAAATATGAATCTAGGGATCACTTATAAGATACATACAGCGCAAAATTGAAATCCCAGAGGGAATTTCTGGCAAAACATAAATGATAGAAATTGAGCCATGAAAAATAGTGCAAGACTTAAATATACCAATTAACAAAGAAAAGTTTGGAGGGTGATTAAAGACCTACCATTGAAAAAGGCACACAGACCAATGGTTTCAGCAACCAAGCTAACCGAGTGTGCTGCAGAATACCGTAAGAAACAATTTAGAGAACTGGAAATGACCTTCTCTGGAAAGTGGAAATTGGGGGTTGGCAGAACTGAGAGGGGGAGCTGCTGTTTTTCCTTTTAAAACTTCTATCTCTGTATAATGATTTAAATTACATATGGGTATTGTGTTGACTAAGCTTATTGAAATAATATTGCAGGGAGCTGCAAAAGTAGAACCAGTGGGTGTAGAGAAATCTTCCCAGATATTCGGTTATGAGTGGGGAGCAGAGAAATGGGTCAGTGTTATGGTTAGGTAGTGGGAAGTAGAAGGGCTATGAAATTTTAAATGTGTGTTCCCATAGAGTTGAAATGACCAATCAAAGTAAGATGAATGATACAGTGAGGAGGAAGAACTGAAAGAATATAATTTTCCCCAGGAGAGAATCATTACACTATAGAATACAAATGAAAGGATTGTTGTTTGTTAAAGGAAGGTGTGTTAGTCAGTTCAGGCTGGATAACATGCTACCATAGACTAGTGGCTTATCGACCGCAGAAAGTTGTTTCTCACTCTTCTGGAATCTGGAAGTTCAAGTTCTCCGAGGGTATTGGCATCATCTGGTTCTGGCGAGGGCCTTCTCCCTGGTTGAAGACTGCCATCTTATGTTGTATTCTCACACAGCTGAAAAAGAGCTAGCTAGCTCTCTGGTCTCTCTTTATAAGGCACTAATCCCACTCACAAACTTCAATCAGGACTTAGTTACCTCCCAAAGACTCCACCTCCTAACACCACCACCTTGGGATGAGGGTGCCAACATGAACGTTAAGCAGTTACACTCAATCCATGACAGCGGGATCATTGCCTTTACTTGAAGGGAAGAGAAAGAAAAAGGATTCTGTCGCTGAGAGGTTTATGGATTTGGTGACAGAAAAGGAGAGGGAATTGCCACCGAATGTTTTCTGGTTTTGGAGTATTTCCAACACTTTCTTTTTTCTAACACTGTTTGAGTTTCAGCGAAGTAGGAAAGGAGGCCATTTGATGAAAATAGGAGTTAGAGAAGGTCCCAAGAGAGGAAAGCATTAATGAAAAGTCATCTTTGATATACAAGGAAGAGAGTATGAGAGGGACAAAAATCGGCAAACAATGTTTTGCTGCAGCGCTGAGGGCTCTTTGAAATTTGTGTTTATGAATTTAAAAGATCTCCATAGAATCGCACCCACCTGGGTATTGTATCCATCAGGAGTGGCTGTGGGTGTCATCAGCAACCCACAAGAGGAGTAGGGGAGTAGGCTGGCATATAGGGAAGAAACTGCGATGCCCTTGAGCTGTTTCCTGGACTATTTTGGAGAGGTATTAAGGAGATGTCTGCAAATTTTGGAGGTTGGAATTGAACCAAAGAGAATATTTTCCTATTGAAACCCTGTTATAATCCACAAGCTGGGATGGAGTTGAGAAGAGGGAGTGGGAGTGCATCATCTTATTTGATATTTGACAGTGTGAAGAATGTGAAACTATTGGGATTATTCCCATTTTACAGTTGAGAAGATGAGTCATTGGCAAGTGAGGACAGAATTGGAATATGGAACTTCTATC
Source organism: Trachypithecus francoisi (assembly GCF_009764315.1). NCBI lineage: Eukaryota > Metazoa > Chordata > Mammalia > Primates > Cercopithecidae > Trachypithecus > Trachypithecus francoisi. The sequence goes on along the minus strand of NW_022681454.1, from coordinate 170,015,560 downwards.
TTCTGTTTAAGAAAGCAAAATTTGACCTCTGCCTTGTTGGGATTTTTGGTTGAGCCTAAGAATTACATTGACTTAAGATACATTAACAAGAGAAAGCATAAAATTTGTAAAAGTTTCATGTGACATGGGAGACTTTATAAGGAAATAAGGACCTAAAGAAGTGGCAAAATCTAAATGCTTTTATACTAGGTTGAACAAAGAGAGGCATTTGTGGAAAAGCAGCCACATTTTGTGGGGAAGATAACGGAAGATAAGAATTCTTTTAACAAGGTCTGTTTGTACAGACCTCTCCTACAGAATTATCTTGGCTATGACTCCTTGTTGAAGAACGTGGTTTTTTCTTTTTCTTTCTTTCTTTTTTTTTTTACTCTGGTGCTGGGAGGGTATGTCTCACGGGAATTTTCACCTCTCGTTTCCAAGAAGAAAAAGGGAAGAATAGATTATCCCTCTTGTATCTGTTGTTTCTAAATGCCTTTAGCTTAAAATTGTCCCTCTGCCAAAGTGGCCTATTTTGGGGTGTTCTGCCACACATCACTTCCAATTTTTTGTTTCATTTTGCTTTACTGTACTGTCATGTTGCCTCATATCTAGTAGAGAGATATTTGAAATGGATTCTTATTTTAACTCGTGCTGTACCTTTTGCACATAAAATTTGAATGTCTACCATCTTTACCAAAGGAGAGACAATCTATGGCTCTGATTTTAGATTATCCAACCTCAATTGAAGGTAATTTGGGAAATTCTGTGTCTCCTGTAAAAGACTGAGAGTTATATTACTCAGCTTCACCCACTCAGAAGTGAAAGGCCTTGGAAAGAAAAGGCAGTTATTTTTTAAATCATAAATTTTTCCAAATCTGAATTCTAAAAAACTTTTAACTTAGACAATTTTCCTTCCTGGCTCCACCTTCAGTGAAATCCTGCCAGTTTCTACACTAAGGACAATCCATTAAAGTGAGATTCTTGAAAAAGTTGAGATATTCCAGGAGAATGAGCAGCTCATTTTTATAAGTACTTAAATATTTAATTAAATACCCTAAAACCCTAAAGGATTGTTGCAGGAAGATATTAAAACCTGAAACCCAAAATTTGCTTTGAATATTAGCCACTGAAAAATAATTTTCAATAGACTCTAAGGATACTGAAATTAACAATTACTTATCAATTCTGGTAACTGGACACCCGATCCGACTCATGCTGCTGGCATTCCTGACAGATCGGAGCTGCCACTCACCATCTTTTTCTGAAATCTTACACTGCAGCTAAAAAGCATGGTATCTCTCGTAAAGACCTTTTAAAATTCTCTCAGGAAGTAGCTCTCAGCAGAAACGTTCGTTAAATTTGGTTATCCATTTTCCTGTCACTTATCCAGGAAGATTATTTTAACTCTCGGATTTTCAGGCTAACAGAAAACGGCTGACTATATTGTGGTCCCAGAGGAAATTTCTTCTGGGAGAAACAGAAAGCGAACTCTAATTTCAGAGCACACATTACCCTCACCAGTGGGTGAACACCACCAGTAGGGCTTCAACTCTTGAAATCCAGAATCAGTTCTTGAAATCCAAAATGGATAAATACAATCTTACATCTTTATTTTTCAACTTAAATGTCACTGTAAGCCAATCATTTACAATTTCTTGGAAAATAACTTTGGCCTAGTTAAATAAATTATTTCTTAAAAAAATTCATAAGGTTTTGTAGGGCCAGTCCTTTAAAGCATGTTAAAATGCTTCATACTAAAATACCTTTAACTGCATCCTCTTCAAGTTTACCTATAATCACAGTACATTTAAATTGCTAGAAAATCCTTATAAGTATTTACATATGCCAATCTATGTTATGTTATCTAAACAGACTTCTATTTAATCAAGGAAGTTATCTACAATCTAGTGCATAAACCCTCTGCTATTTTAATTTAAGCTGGTTTTTTCAATAAAAATTAAGTAGAACTGTTATGTATATACAAGTTAGTGTTTACGAAACTTTTTTTTTTTTTTTTTTTTTTGAGACAGAGTCTCGCTCTGTTGCCCAGGCTGGAGTGCAGTGGCATGATTCAGGCTCACTGCAAGCTCCGACTCCAGGGTTCACACCATTCTCCTGCCTCAGCCCCTCAGGTAGCTGGGACTACAGGCACCCACCACCATGCCCGGCTAATTATTTGTGTTTTTAGTAGAGACAGGGTTTCACCATATCAGCCAGGATGGTCTTGATCTCCTGACCTCGTGATCCACCCACCTCGGCCTCCCAGAGTGCTGGGATTCCAGGCATGAGCCACCACGCCTGGCCACGAAACTCTTAATTGCTAAACCACTAGAAGTAACTTCAAAATAAGGCAAAGTTTAGTTAAGTAGGTATGTCTTTATTTATTCTTAGAGATTATATATGTCTTTTCAGGAAAACCAGAGAAAAGAGACTTTAAGTTTGGAAATGATTAGTTAATGAAAACTAACAGATAGTCTGATATTCTTAGGTACAAAACAAACATTAAATTATAAAAAATAATGTAAGGGCCATTTCAGGAAAAACAGGCAAACGAATTCAGAGTGTTGCTAAGAATTCTTGGGTAAATTTAATTTTGAGAGGGTGGTGGGAAGGGATCAACTTATCTGGCAATATTATGATCACATGGTGGCATTCATTAACAGATATCTTCTGATATATGGGACTGTATATGGGAAACGAAGCCAGATAAATGGATTCTTTGTATTTAGCACTCACACAAATAGCCAAACATCAATTTTTTGGACTTCAAGGGCAAAAATGATCTTGGGTTTCAAGAGTTAAAGTCCTTTGTTGTTGCCCTTATAAATATTGTCTGACTTGGCCCTTTCAAACACAGACTTGAAGTGACAGGCTCACAGGTATTAGAGAGGGCTCTTTGGGGGCAGCTCCCAGACATTTTTAATTTCTGAATCTTAACACCATCAGACTTTAAGGATTCTTCACCAGTTATCTAAAAAAACACTGCTTACATTTAATTATAATTGTAGGTCATCAGAGAGCAAACAGTGTTAGTGTTGTGTGTTTTCTTATCTCAGTCCATTGTTTAAGATATTTAAGAACATAGATTTTCATAGACAAAACTCTGAATCAGCTTAAAGTTATAACCTAAGTACTGATAGGAAGTTGGAAATAATTGATCTATGGGCAACACTGTCTTTAAAAAATCAAATGATACAGTTACCATCATTATAGTATAAGTAATTTCAATGAACAAAGGCAGTTGCTTTATTATTTAATTAGTTCTAAGCAAAAATATCACTTGAAACAATATAAAGAAAATAATTTTTGAAGTAATTTTATAGTGTCAGCCTTCATTTTGATGCATTAGATGGATTCATTTCCAAAAATTATTACTAAAGCAAATATTTTCTAGCAATGTCAGCTCTAAATCGGATGTCCCTTTCTTTCCCTTTGAATTTAATGAATATTCTTGTTTTTGTATGTTTGTTTCTTTTGTTTTGTTTCTTTGCACAGGTTGGGCTAGGTGTACTGCAGCAGCAAATAAGACCATGGCTATTTTGTGTGTATATGTGCGTGTGCGTGTGCATGTGTTTGTCTCTGTGTCTAATGCATACACAGGAAAAACAGGGAAACAAATGGGCAAGAAATAAGAGAAATATTATAAATGAACACTAATTTAATAATATTTACTTTTAATTTTCGTTCTGAAAAATAATTTTAACAGTAGAGGCTTTGGTCTTAGGTTTAATTATTACCATTTTATTTCAAAAGACTGGTGTAAGACTTAAAGAACATGTGTTATTCACTTACAGTTTACCATTTGTATTTAATAGTGTAGTGATGCTAAGGGGTCAATAACTATCAAAGTAGGGATTAATGGGGGTACTGCAGGGGTCAACAAGGTTTTTTCTGTGGAGTCACATATAGAAACAAGTTGCAGGGCTGGTGCAGGGCAAAGGACATTAAGTACAGCAAGCCACAGCTCTGAGTTAGAGCTCTCCACTGCCACTAAGTGAGGTTGCTTCCTGGCCTTTGCTTCTTCATCTATAAAATGAGGGAGTTGAAAAGTCCCTTTCAGTTTTAACATCTAGTGATTTTGATGGGGTCATCACCCCGCAGTGATAATTATTATTATTGATAAGATACACAATGATATTTTGTAGTTTGCAAAGTGCATTTGTATATTATCCCATTTAGTCCTGGAGATTTTCTGTGAGATGGTATAATTTTGCCAAGTTTTTGGATAAGGAAACTGAGGACCTGAGCGTTTAAAAAATATTCCTGAGGTTGGCCGGTTGCGGTGGCTCACGCCTGTAATCCCAGCACTCTGGGAGGCCAAGGCGGGTGGATCACGAGGTCAGGAGATCAAGACCATCCTGGCTAACATGGCGAAACCCCGTCTCTACAAAAAAAAAAAAAAAAAATTAGCCAGGCGTGGTGGTGCATGCCTGTAATCCCAGCTACTTGGGAGGCCAAGGCAGGAGAATGGTGTGAACCCGGGAGGTGGAGCTTGCAGTGAGCCGAGATCGCACCACTGCACTCCAGCCTGGGTGACAGAGTGAGACTCTGTCTCAAAAATTTAAAAAAAAAAAAAAAAAAAAAATTTCCTGAGGTTACACAATTAGCAACAACAAACTCTCATCCTGAACCTAAATGATCAGACCACATCAAGTTCCCACAACATTTCTAATACTTTGAGAAAGTTATCCTTAAAAATAACTCTTTAAAATATTTAACACTCATGTTCTCAGTATTTTGATCACTGTGAAAACCTAATTGAAAAGCTTTCAGCCAAAATTACCACACTTGTCTTATCTTTCCCAAGATACTGGCTATAATTCTGAGAAGAAGCTAATGATGTCTACGGAAAGAAAGGGAAAATTAACTGGAATAGGTAATAGAACATCTGTGTCTCTTCTACATATCTTGTAAAGTTGAGAAACTGGTAGCTGACACTTACATTTCAAGGTAATAAGCATTACATTTAATTTTATATCCTCCTAAATGCAATGCCTATTTTCAATTTGCCTACCAACATAATGGGCTATATTCTTTGTGTAAAGATGGTCTCATCACTACACAGAAATATCAAGTCTCAAAGAATTTTTTACTGAGTTGACTAAAGAAAATCTTCATTTCAGACCTTTCCTCCATCCTTGATCACTTATTTGACCTTCAAAAAGTTACAAATTTTCTGTAGTCCTTTGTTCGGCCACAGAATTCTAAGAAGAAAAGACATTTATAAGATGTTTTAATAATTTGGGGTGCGGACCTAGAATAACTGAAGAAAATAAAGTAATAATATCTCAACTTTCTCATTATATAAAGAGTAGATCAGCCGGGTGCGGTGGCTCACGCCTATAATCCCGGCACTTTGGGAGGCCGAGGCGGGCAGGTCACGAGGTCAGGAGATCGAGACCATCCTGGCTAACACGGTGAAATCCCATTTCTACTAAAAAAATACAAAAAAAAAATTAGCCAGACGTGGTGGCGGGCGCCTGTAGTCCCAGCTACTCGGGAGGCTGAGGCAGGAGAATGGCGTGAACCCAGGAGGCGGAGCTTGCAGTGAGCCGAGATCTCCCCATTGTACTCCAGCCTGTGCGACAGAGCAAGACTCCAAGACTCCTTCTCAAAAAAAAAAAAAAAAAAAAAGAGTAGATCATGTCACCTTTAGAGAATTATGTACATTCATTCAGAAATAATTTTGAGTGACTATTGTGTGCCAAGTACTTTTCCAGGCCTTAGGGATACAACAATGAACAAAACACAATTTATTCCCTTGTGAAGCTCACATTTAGTTGAAGGAGACAGATACACAAATAAATAAATGAATATGTCATTTTTCTGGGTGCAAATTAGGGATATAAAGAAAAACAAAATAGAATAAAAAAGAAAAGACTGATAGAGGGGGTGCTTGACAGAGAGGTCATAGAAGACCAGGTACAGAGGTCCGGAGGCACAGTAGGCTGAGCTGGTTTGAGGCACAGCAAAGAGACCCTTATGGCTGGATCAGAGGGAGCAGAGAAGCCAGTAAAAGGAAATGAGGCTGGAGAGTCTTCACCTTGATTGTGGTGAAGAGCCCTGAAGTCTTTTCAACAGAAATGAGTCATGATCTGACTTATGTTTCAAAAGGATCATTCTGTTATGTCTGAAGAATTCTCTGTTAGGGAGCAAGATGAGAAGCAAAGATAATAAGAAACAATAGCAAAAGTCCAAGTAAGAACATGTGAGATGGGGAAGGGTCATAGTAGTGCAATAAGTGGTGGTCAGATTCTTCTAGACATATTTCAAAGGAAGAGCTATTAGAGTTTACGGATGTTTGCCTGTGAAGAGTGAGAGGAGTCAAGGATAACTGAGAATTTTCACCTGAGAAACTGGAAGATGAATGGGCCTTTCAATAAGAAGTCGAGAGGGTGAGTATATCAGATTGATGTAAGTGGGGGTATGTGTGCAGTTGAGCTTGTTTGGGACATGTTAAATTTACAAAGCTTATTAAATATCCAGATGGATGTCAACTAGGTACTTGGATGTGTGAGATCTGAGTTCAGCAGAGGCTGGAGGTGCCAACTTCGTCATTAAATGATGAGTCCACCTAGGAAGTAGGGCAAGCCAGAGAAGAGATACCAAGGTTACCTCCTGTGGTTTCCACAAATGTTGGGAAGGTGAGGAGGAGAGCAAAAAAGACTGAAAAGAGGAATTCAAGGAGCAGTAGGAGGACTGAGAAAGAAGTGTTCTGGAAGCTGGGTAAAGAAAATGTTTTAAAAAGGGCATGCACTATGTCAAATGCTGCTTGTAGGTTGAGGTAGATGACAACAAAAACAAAAATATTGACCAGGGAGTTGATAAGGCAAATGCATCTCTTAAACTATTATGAGCTGTTTCAGTGCAGTGATCCAGACAAGAACTTTATTGGGGCTGCTTCAAGAGGAAAGAGGAGTAAAGGAAGTGGATACCATGGGTAGAGTTAACAGTCTTGAGGAGATTGCTGCAAAGAGATCAGAGAAATGGGGCAGTAGATATAAGGGCTCTTGTTATCATCAGAGGGTAATTTTAAGATGGAAGCAATTATAATGTGGTTTTATAGCAAAAAATGTTAATGCATGAATGACGGGGAGAAATTTAAAGAAAGTGATTCTAGAGCAGATGATAGAGATGGGACACAATGCATAAGAAGGGTGGAGTGGGCCAAGATGATCAGACAGTTCAATTATGGTAATAAGAAAGAAGATGAAGACGGGCGGATCACGAGGTCAGGAGATCGAGAGCATCCTGGCTAACATGGTGAAACCCCATCTCTACTAAAAAAATACAAAAAAAACTAGCCGGGCGAGATGGCGGGCGCCTGTAGTCCCAGCTACTCGGGAGGCTGAGGCAGGAGAATGGCGTAAACCCGGGAGGCGGAGCTTGCAGTGAGCTGAGATCCGGCCACTGCACTCCAGCCCCGGTGACAGAGCGAGACTCCGTCTCAAAAAAAAAAAAAAAGAAAGAAAGAAGATGATAAGGTGCTGACAGAGACAGGTTGGCAGATGTGGTGGTGAGACTATGTGGAAGATCTCTTCTGATTGCTTCAACTTCCTCAGAAAAATAGGGAGCAAAGTCATCAGCAGAGACTAATTGGAGAAGTTTTGGAAAGATATGTTATGGACTAATGGCCTAACATAATAAGGGAACAGAGGAATTAAGGAAATGTAATATTTTTCCTGGCAATATTGAGTCGACTTAAGGTTAGTCATAATTCATATATTTTTTAAAGTACTCATGATTGTGTACTTTCTTCCAACCACAGTCAGCTTCCTAGGTACAAGGTACAGGAAGATTTAAGAAAGTATTGAGGGTTGTCTGGGAGAGCATTATGGAGGTGGTAGAGTCAGTGAATTGGAGATGCCTATGAGATTGAGTTGTTTGTGTCTTAGACATTTAGAGGAAATAAATAGGAAAGATAAGACACAGTTTTCATAGAATGGGATACTTGTAGTAGAGATTAAGATAGGTGACAAAGATGTTGGTGATAACAAATTCTATGCTGTGACCATGTGCATGGGTGACTGAGAAATGGCGGAGAAACAGATTGTTGAAGATCAAGGAACTGACAGTCTATTTCTCTCTGGTGATATCTAGGGCAGTGCCATGGGTGGCAGACAGGAGATGTCACCAGGAATAAGGAAAATCTGTGGAATTCTTCATCTGTCCTGCTAATCAAATGAGGTCCTGCAGAGAGAGTGCCATCATGTCAATAGAAGATTCAGACACGTGGAACCCTGTGGATAGCTCCCGACAGCTGCAGCAATGGAAGAAAATTTATAGTTAAAACGGCAAAATACACTGTTTCCTAGCTATACAACTCTGTACTTTAAGATGGCCCAAAAAATTATCTCCTCTGACACATTTGGTGGCCTTTCTCAGGGAAAAGCCATCATATGCATTATGGTCATCAAAGACACACAATAATGTCAGAAGAGGGTGAACTACTTCCTGATATCTTATTTCCCTTGCCCCCTTTAGAAAAAGAAAGTCAGTCTGTATGTTCCTGCTGTTCTGTGGCCTTCATTTCCAGAATTCCACACAGAGCTAGGTTGAAATGTAAGGCAAAAGCAGGAAATGGACTGCTCTACAAAAAGTATACTCTATACATTAGGGAATAGGAGAAAAAGTTTCTCCTGTGCAGCCTACCTCATGGGGTAGGTAGCCTAGTTAAAAGTTAGAACTGAGATCATTTTGAATGTCTTTCAGACCCTCCTGTCTTTATTTAACATGATGCTATAAGTTGTTTTGTTAAGGCAAAATAACTTGGAAGCGTATCATTTTAATTATTATGGTATGTCATAATTTGGTCCTACTACAACAGACATAATCAATTCTCTTATCATAAACTATTGAAGTTTAATTTCATTATTATAAATGACATGGAAGAGAGAAACATATTTACATCAGTAGGCATCTATCGCTCATCATTTGTGTTGGATCAGTTCTGGAAGGAAAGAATATTAACCATTTTAATGAGCTTTTTCTCTCTCTCTCACACACACACACACACACACACACACACAGAGACTCAAATTTGCTCTCCAATCAGACTACAGCATTAACAGTATTTCATCAGAAGTATGTAAGAAATATCTCTTCACTATTTTGATATACCTGTAACAACACCAAATTTTAATTTAAAAGATATACTTTGGTTTTTAAGAGTGTAGAACTTCAATTTAAAAAAAAAAAAACAGGTGAGTGGGAAGTTAGTCGTGTAATTATACATCCATTAGAAAGTAATGAAGTTATGTGAGAAAGCAAAATATTAGAGTTCATTTGGGTAAAGCTAAAAGAAGGGAGAAGCAGATGATAAAGCTGACACAGAATTAATATATAGCAGGGATGGGAAACTTCATCCCTTCAAAGAGCTAACAAAACTCATTAGCTCAAACTAGAACATCTGTCAAGTTTTGACCTTGCTGATATTTTCACTGATCTGAAGTTAGAAGCAGGGAAAAAGACTGTCACACCAGAATTAATTCCAATCAACAGGGAGGAATACATTGGCAATGAAAAAACTATTGTGAGAAAAAAGAAACTGATTAAGTAATATCAGAAATGGAGAAAACTTCCTTTGTATAATTCCTTGAGACAGATTTTAAATACAAGGGCAAAGATTTCATTCTATGTTCTGGATCTCTCTTAAGAAAGATGGATTAAGAGAGTTTGAAAGCTCTAAAAATGTAATTATCTAGGCAATAACTAATTATTCCAATGAGGTAGAAAAATGAAGGGCAAATTAAGAAATAAATGAGTTCCACAGAGTGTTCTCAGTGAATTTAGATGGTAATAGATGTGTACAACAGCAGGAAGAATGAACACACAGCCAAGGACAGATGTAAGATGCTGGCTTGGATGAATCAGGAAGGTGAAATCTATAAGTCAGCCGAGGGCTTACTAACAAACACTAAGGAAAAACCAAACACAGAAACAAGAAAGGGAAAGCCCCCATTTGAGGTGGATGTTTGAATGTTAACAGACGGTGGGAAGAAATAAAAACACTACCCTAGATTTTTATTTTATTCACCTGTTCTCTCACTTTGATAATGACATTCAGATGGAAAATAACAAAAAAAAATTAATTTATTCAAGAATACATGCAAAAACCATTAGGTTGAGAGATGTTGGAAAACAGGATATTTGCAAAGTTCCAAGGGTTGACACAGGTTATTCACTAACTCAAAGGGGAAAACTACCTTTATATTTAACAGATTTAGTGTTCAGGCCTTAACACAGGGACTGATTTTAGTATTGTGGGACATCCTGATATTATGTGTCTAATGATATGTTCAATATAAAGTATTCTTGCCAAAAATGTTTAACCTGAATCTAATTAAAGTTTTAGACCTAATTTCCAATTAACAGAAAGTACTAGGGTGAGATGCAAGAAGGCCGAGTAGGAAGCTCTAGGGTCATACTCTCTACCAAAGCAACTGTTAAGCTGGAAAGGGCAATTGAAATCAACTAATTTGGAACACTAAAAGCTAATTGGACATGTATGGCAACCAGGGGAGTGCTTGACAAAGGGAGAGGCTGCTACATTTTCTAGGTGAGCTGCCTATGCAAAACAATGATCACCCACCCCATTCTTCAGCCCCATCACAGCTAAAGGGGTTGCAGCCCGTGTTCTTGAAGTAGATGTCTGGCCAGGGTGGGCAGTGGAGACTTTAGTCTCCAAAAATTTTGTGTAATGTGATTGGTTGATCTGGAAGTGCACTGAGAGACAGGCATATGTGCTTGCCTTGGTTTCAGTCCTTTCAGTAGCAAAGAGCTTCCACTGAAAAAGTTAAAGCATAGAACGTTTTCCCCCTTTCTTTGAAGGCAGATATTTTAAGGAAATCTTTATCAAGTCACTGGATGACTGCAGAGATAGTGGAACAGAAATTTCAGTAACCACACACAACAAAGAATATACACTTTGCAAAAATAGTGTGGAAATGTCTCAAATGGATGACTCTAGCCCTCAAAAAGCAAAACTCAGCAATCCCTGAGAAGTGGGAGAGTCAGATTTCCAGAATCACCACATTATAATACTAAGATTGTCAGGTTCTCAATAAAAACACTGAAACATAAAGAAACAAAAAAGGATAACCTACTCACAGGAAAAAGCATTTGACAGGAACCATCCCTGAAGAAGCCGGGATATTGGAATTACTAGTCAAAGTAATTAAATCAACTGTTTTGAATATGTTCAAGGAGCTAAAAGAAGCCATTGACAAAGAACAAAAAAAATTCACGAAAACAAACAAAATGAGAATATTGGAACCCAGGAGTTTGAGAGCAGCCTGGGCAACATAGCAAGAACTCATTTCTTTAAAAAAAAAAAAAAAAAAAAAATCAATGAAGAGCTAGAAATTATAAAAAGAAAACAATCAGAAATTCTGGAGCTCAAAAGAACAATAACTTAAGGGAAAAGTTCACCAGGGCACCAGAGGATTCAACAGCAGATTGAGCAGGCAGATAAAAAAAAATAGCATATGCATCTGTGCATGTGTGTGTGTCTACACACACACATATGCACACACACACATATGTAATATTCAGTCATAAAAAGAATAGAGTTCTGATACATACTGGAAGACATAAATACATCTGATACATAACTGAAAGAACCTTGAAAAAGTATGCTAAGTAAAATAAGACAAACACAAAACGACAAATATCGCTTGATTTCCCTTATAGGGAAATAGGGAGATATCTAAAATAGGCAAATTCATAGAGACAGGAAGTAGAATACAGTTTGCGTATCACTTACCTGAAATGCTTGGGACTAGAAGTGTTTTGAATTTCAAATCATTTTGGATTTTGGAATATTTGCATGTATCTAATGAGATATCTTGGGGATGGGACCCAAGTATAAACACAACATTCATTTATGCTTCATATGCATCTTACAGACACAGCCTGAAGGTAATTTTATACAATATTTTTAATAATTGCATGCATGAAGCAACATTGGTGTACATAAGCTCAGATGTGGAATTTTCCACTTGTGGCATCATGTCAGCGCTCAAGAAATTTTGGATTTTGGAGCATTTCGGATTTCAGATTTTTCAAATTAGGGATGCTGAATTTGTAGAGGATACCAGGGGATCTGGGGAGGGAGAAATGGTAACTTATTGCTTAAGTGGCATAGAGTTTCTGTTTGGAATGATGAAAAAGTTCTGAAAATAGTAGTAACAGTGTAATTGTACTTAATACCACTAAATTGTGTACTTTAAAATGGTTAAAATTGTGTTATGTATATTTTACCACAAAAAATAGAAAGTTTTAAATATTATTAAATTAATTTGATATTTTTGAAAATAAGTTACATGTTAGGTCATATTAAAGTTAATGTTCTTAACTGTAACAATTATAATTTCATTAGGGAGAAAATCATTGGTGTGAAGAGTCATGAGATTTCAACTTTCAAATGGTTCAGGCAAAAATACATGCATCAACAGACAGGCATATAAAGATAAATCAAATGTAGCAAATTATTAATAACCATGAAATATAAGTATTAGTATTTATAAAAATATAAGTATTATAAAAATGTTATATTAAAAGCTAGAAAAAATACTACATGAAATCCAGAGTACACGAGATAGTATTATACAACTTAGATGTTAAAATTATCACGCCTTCTCATTCTAATTAATTAGATCCTAATATGTTCATGAAACAACTAGTGCTCTTTGAGGAATCAAGAAAAATACCAAGGAAAGATAGAACTTAAAATATGTGGTTTCAATTGCCCAAAAGTAAGGGTGCAAAGGAGGAGTTAATGTCTATAAACTACATACTAACAAATTGACATGGATCTTGATCACTTCAAAAAATGCGTGATAAAGGGTAAAATAGAAATACTTTAAAGAAGTGATGATAATCAAGACTCAACAGTTCCACTAAAAATAGATGTGTCAAATCAGTCATTTCTGATTTTTACAGATGACTAGATTATGAAGTTGATTAAGAAATTTCTGTAGATATACTATATCTGAATTTAAGTAGGACATTTGATAAAGATTTATCATTCTAATTTTGTAGACCCTGGGTTGGCAAACTATACCCTGAGAGCTAAATCCAGCTGCCACTGTTTTTGAAAATAAAGTTTTAGTAGAATGCTCCCTGCTTCGTTTACTTATGTATCATCTGTGTCTACTTTTGTGCTGCAACACTAGAGTTGAGTGGTGGCAACAGAGACCAAAATATTTATCTTTGTTCCTTTACAGAAAAAGTTTGCCCATTTCTATTGCAGACAAGTAGGGAATTACAGACTATAGATAAAAATATAGTATATAATTAAGTGTATCAATTTTTAATTTAGCATAACAGATGTAGCATTATGAGATTAATAAGAACTGCAATGAAGATATTCAAGCATACATCAGAGATATTGTGGGTTCAGTTCCAGATCACTGCAATAAAGTGAGTCACACAAATTTTTTGGTTTCCCAGTACATACAAAAGTTCTGTTTACACTATATTGTCATCTACTAAGTGTGAAATAGGATTATGTCTAAAAAATGTACATAACTTAATGTTTTAAAAATGTTCTTGCTAAATATTGCTAATGGTCATGTGAGCCTTCAGCGGGTTCAAATCTTTTTACTGATGGAGAGTCTTACCTTGAAGTTGATGGCTCCTGACTAACTAGTGTGCTAGTTGATGAAGGCTGGGGTGGCTGTGGCGATTTCTTAAAATAAGACAATGAAGTTTGCTGCATCAACTGACTCGTCCTTTCACAAAAGATTTTTCTTGTGGCATGTAATGCTGTTTGATAGCATTTTACCCACAGTAGAACTTCTTTCAAAAGTGGAGGCAATCCTATTAACCCTTGCTGCTGCTTTATCAACTAAGTATATGTAATGTTCTAAATCCTTTGTTGTCATTTCAACAGTTTTCACAACATCTTCACCAGGAGTAAATTCCTTCTTAAGAAACCGCTTTCTTTGTTCATCCACAAGCAGCAACTGAGATTGCAGCAATTCAGTCACCTCTTTGGGCTCTACTTCTAATTCTAGTTCTCTTGCTACTTCCATCACATCTTCAGTTACTTCCTCCACTGAAGTCTTGAACCCCTCAAAGTCATCCATAAGGGCTGGAAACAACATCTTCCAAACTCCTGTTAATGTTGATATTTTGACCTCTTCCCATGAATCATGAATGTTCTTAATGACATGTAGAATGGTCAATCCTTTACAGAAGATTTCGATTTACTTTACTAAGATCCATCAGAGGAATAATTATCTGTGGCTGCTATAGTTTTGTGAAATATATCTCTTAAATAAGAAGACCTGAAAGTCAAAATTACTCCTTGATCCATGGGGCTGCAGAATGAATGTTGTTAGCAGACATGAAAACAACATTAATCTCGTATATCTCCTTCAAAGCTCTTGGGTGATCAGGTGCATTGTCAATGAATATATTTTGAAAGGAGTCTTTTATTCTGAGCAGTAGTCTCAGCAGTGGGCTCAAAATATTCAGTAAATCATGAGGTAGTAAATGTGTTGTCACCCAGGCTTTGCTGTTCCATTCCTAGAGCACTGACAGTTTATTTAGCATGATTCATAAGCATGATTCTCAAGGTCTCTAGAATTTTTGGAATGGTAAAGGAGCAGTGACTTTAACTTCAAGTTAATAAAAGCCCCTAACTAGGCCCCTAACAAGAGTCAGCTTCACCTTTGAAGATTTGAAGGCAGACATTGACTTTTCCTCTCTAGCTATGAAAGTCCTAGATGGCATCTTCTTCCAATAGAAGGCTGTTGTTCTGCACTGAAAATCAATTGTTTCGCATGGCCACATTCATCAGATCTCTTAGCTAGATCTTCTGGATAACTTGCCATCAGCACTTGCTGCTTCACATTACACTGTTATGTTATGGTGATGGCTTCTTCTTTTTTTTTTTGAGGCGGAGTCTCGCTCTGTCACCCAGGCTGGAGTGCAGTGGTGCAATCTCAGCATACCACAAGCTCCGCCTCCTGGGTTCACACCATTCTCCTGCCTCAGCCTCCCAAGCAGCTGGGACTACAGGCACCCATCACCTCGCCCTGCTAATGTTTTGTATTTTTAGTAGAGACAGGGTTTCACCGTGTTAACCAGGATGGTCTCGATCTCCTGACCTCGTGATCCACCTGCCTTGGCCTCCCAAAGTGCTGGGATTACAGGCTTGAGCCACTGCGCCCAGCCAGCGATGGCTTCTTAAACTTCATGAACCAACCTCTGTTAGCATCAGACTTTTCTTCTGCAGCTTCGTCACCTCTCCCAGCCTTCACAGAATTGAACGGAGTTAAGGACTTGCTCTGGATTAGGCTCTGGCTTAAGGAAATGTGGTGGCTGGTTTGATAGTCTATCCAGACAACTAAATTTTTTTCCATATCAGTAATAAAGCAGTTTCACTTTCTTATTGTTCGTGGCTTTACTGGAGTAGCACTTTCTATTTTCTTCAATAACTTTTCCTTTACATTCATAACTTGGCTATCTGTTCTGCACAAGAGGTCTACCTTTCAGCCTCTTTTGGCTCTGGGCCTGCCTTTCTCACTAAGATTAATTACTTCTAGCTTTAGATTTAAAGTGAGAGTGGTGTGACTCTTCCTTTCATTTGAACCCTTAGAGGCCAAGGTAGAGTTATTAAGTGGCTTATGCTCAATATTGTTTTTCGGAGAAGGCCCAAGGAGAGAAAGAGAGACTGGGGAATGGGTAGTCAATGGAGTAGTCAGAATACACATAACATTTATGGATTAAGTTCATCATTTTATATGAGTGTGGCTCACGGCACACAAAACCATTACATTAGTAACAACAAAGATCACTGATCACAGATCACCATAGCAGATATAATAATAATGAATCATTGAATGTGACACAGAGACACAAAGTGAGCATATGCTGTTGGAAAAAATGGCACCGACAGACTTGGCTTGATGCAAGGTTGCCACAAGCCTTCCATTTGTAAAAAGCATATTGTGAAAGGCAATAAAGCAAAGCATAATGAAATGAGGTATGCCTGTAGTTTATGTAATGGAAATCAGTGTTGCATGTGGTCCAATATGATGTGTTCATCAATTATTTCAGAAGATATATTTTAGTTGAAACTTTTATTAAAATTACAATTATGATGAATTTGGAAGTGATAAATATAAACTGGCTCAGAAAATATGAAAAGAGGCTGGGCACAGTGGCTCTCGCCTATAACCAAGCACTTTGAGAAGCCGAGGAGGGTGGATCACCTGAGGTCAGTAGTTTGAGACCAGCCTGGCCAACGTGGTGAAACCCTGTCTTTACTAAAAATACAAAAATTAGCTGGGCATGGTGGTGCACGCCTGTAATTCAAGCTACTTGGGAAGCTGAGGCAGGACAATCGCTTGAACCCGGGAGACAGAGGCTGCAGTGAGCCGAGATCATGCCACTGCACTCTAGCCTGGGCAACCGAGAATCCATCTCAAATAAAAAGAAAATATGAAAGGGGATGGACAAACTCATTAATAATTAAAACATGCAAATTAAAATCTGAGATATTTTACAATCACAGATCGGCCAAACTTAAAAGCCTGAAAATGCAAAATACTGGCAAGAAGGTAAAGCAATAGAAGTTCATAAGCTGAAGTGAATGTTTAAATTAGTACAAACACTTTGGCAAATAATTTTTCTCTAGCAAAATTAAAGATGTACATGGCCTAACTAGCATTGATTCCACTCCGTAGAGAACGTGACATAAATTTGTAACCAAATGTGTCCAGAAATATTTACAGTAACTTTGTTCATAAGAGTTCACAGAGAATAGAAGAAAGCGAAGGACACAGTCCTAGAACACTCTAGCATTTAGAAATCCAACAGAAGCCGAGATACAAGCTAAAGAATCCAAAAAGAAGTATTGCATGAATTAAAAAAAAAAAAAAAAAAAAAAGAGTAAAAAGAGTCATGGAAGAAGCAAAGAATTTCAAGTAGGAGAGAGAGAACAATTGTTTCAAACGCTCCTGAAAAGGCTGGTAAGATGAAAATAAGAGTCAAATTAATAACGATTTCCAGGATGGTGGTCATTGGTGATCTTAATATAAACCATTTCTCCAGAGTAGTAAGATCAATTGTTCAAGAGTAATGGGATGAAGTGAGAGGAGAAAGGAAGAGGAGAAGTAGAGATAAATATAAATAACTTCTTTAAAGCACTGACCTAAAAACAAACAGATTTGGGGAAGAACTTTCTTTTTAGTATTGGTTTTTCCAGTGAGTGTACTTGAGGACTGTAAACATGCTAATGGAAATGATTCATCAGAGACAGAGAAATCAATGCTGCCAATTAGAAAGGGAATGAGTGTAGGAACAAAGTCCATATAAGCCAAGAAGGAATGGGATGCAGAATGTAAATGGAGAAGTTAATATAAATACCAATTGTACCAAGAAGGAAGGCAGAGCATGAGAGACAGGACAAATGTATGTTGGTGGGTTTAGTAATGGGAATATAAGAGTTTTAAATTGTATTTATTTTCTAAGTAAGCATGAAGCTAGGTCCTTAGTTTAAAATGGGGAAAGAGGATAGAAGTAACTGAATGTGGGAGGGAAACTAAAGAAGTTGTCAAATAATTGTCTCAGAGAGTGGGAAAGTTAATTTAATAGATAAATATGATGGCCTTGTTTGGTGCTTATTTGAAATTTTTGTTCACATATTTAAATTAAGATGTGGTCATGTTGACGTGTAATTCCCTTCCATCCCTTCACTCAACACATAACCACTGATAATCATCTCCTGTATTTCAGGCACTGTCAATAAACAGCAAAGAAAACCGAAAATACTCGTTGTTCTCATGGAGTTTTCATTCCAGTGGGAAAAAGGAAAAAACAGGCAAAATACATAAGTAAACAATATATGTGTAAGAAGTGTCTAAGTAAGGAAGAACAAGGGTTTCAGGGTGGGGATAATGAATATGACTATGAGTATGGTCAGCAGCCCAGGCCTCACTTAGAAGATGTGATGTGACTGAGGCGGGCGGATCACGAGGTCAAGAGATCGAGACCATCCTGGCTAACATGGTGAAACCCCGTCTCTACTAAAAATACAAAAATTAGCTGGGTATGGTGGTGTAGTGCGTGCTGTAATCCCATCTACTTGGGAGGCTGAGGAAAGAGAATCACTTGAGTCCAGGAGGCAGAGGTTGCAGTAAGCCGAGATCGCGCCACTCAGAGCAAGACTCCATCTCAGAAACAAAAAAAAAAAAAAGAAGAAGAAAAAGAAAGAAGAAAAGAAGGAGAAGGAGAAGGAGGAGGAGGAGGAGGAGGAGGAGGAGGAGGAGGAGAAGGAGAAGAAGAAGAAGAAGAAGAAGAAGAAGAAGAAGAAGAAGAAGAGGAGGAAGAAGAAGAGGAGGAGGAAAAAG
This sequence comes from Trachypithecus francoisi, assembly GCF_009764315.1. Classification (NCBI taxonomy): domain Eukaryota; kingdom Metazoa; phylum Chordata; class Mammalia; order Primates; family Cercopithecidae; genus Trachypithecus; species Trachypithecus francoisi. The sequence goes on along the minus strand of NW_022681454.1, from coordinate 169,997,219 downwards.
AAGAAGAGAAGAAGAGATGTGAACAGAGACTTCCAGGTGACAAAGCCAAATAGACAGTTGGGAAGTGCACTACCGGAAGAGGTGCAAAGACCCTGAGGTAGAAATAAGTCTGGTATGGTCAAGGAGCAATGTGGAGGTCAGTGTCAAAATAGAGCAAAGAAGGGGAAGACTAGGAGAAGATGAGTGACTTCAATGCTGGAGCAGCACAGACAAATCTTCGACCAGGTAGTTTGGCAACAAGAACAATGCAGAAAGGGACAGGTGGGAATGAGTTAAGTACTGAGCTACGGAAGCTAAGCACATAAGGAGCAGGGTGATGCCATCATGGAAATGAGATACCGTAAAACAGTGGTTGGAATAAAGAATTGGAGACTCCTTTAGGGTTCAAGAATAGACAGCGTAGGATATCAGAATAAATGGAGCTGGGTGCGGTGGCTCACACCTGTAATCCCAGCACTTTGGGAGGTCAAGACAGGTGGATCTCCTGAGGTTGGGAGTTCGAGACCTGCCTGACCAACACGGAGAAACCCCATCTCTACTAATGATGCACCATTGCACTCCAGCCTGGGCAAAAAGAGTGAAACTCCATCTCAAAAAAAAAAAAAAAAAGAATAAATGAATAAATGAATGGGGAAGCATAGCAATTAACAGACAGGTAATAAAATGTTTAAAACTGAGTGTTTGGAGGTGGCACAGTTGTTGGTGTTGATAATGTCTGTCATTGAGTCGCTGAGCTGGTGCAGAGGAGAAAATTGTTAGAGTTGAAGAGGTCAAGGTACTAAGAAGCTAGGATAAATAATATGTATGGATGTTGAAGATACCAGGCATGACGACAGGTGAAGTTAGTGGGGTAAAATAAGGGTGAGCCAGATACTAAAGGTATAAAAGAGTACAAAATTATCAAAAATTTATAGTTATTTATAAGAAGAACTATAAAAAAAGATATAAAATTATAAAAGGTAATGTTAGAGGCTTTCCACTTCCAGGTATGATGGAGTAACACATACTAGACTAGCTCTCCTGCCATAAGGAATTTTGAAGCCAGACCGAATATATAAGGCAACTATGTTCAGTCTTTGAACAAGAAGCATGCAAAACTGAAATTTCCGAGAGAAGGGAAATCCATCAGATAGGCCCCACAATTACCTCTACTATTTGCCTGGGGACAATTTCCAATCATGATGCACAGATTTAAGAGGAAAAAGAGCTTGGTGGTCCACAGAACTGAGAGCAAAGCAAAACAACCTTCATATCTATGGTGAAATAAAATGCATTTACAAATAAACAAAAGTCAAGAGATTGTTGCCAGCCTACTTGCACTACAAAGTATGTCAAAAGATGTTTTTCGGACTGAGGGGAGATGGTACCAGATGGAAATTTGGGTCTAGATGATAAAGGAATAAATATCACATGAAGTGGTAAATAAGTAAGCAAATATAAAATATTATTTTTCCTTCTTAATTTCTTTAAAAGACAAGCCTGTTTACAAGAAGAGGCACATCTGGAAGGTAGCAAGATAGTGGATGCTAAAGATTAATTATATTAATGTCAAAGGAACTATAGTTTTGAAAGAGAAGGAACAAAAATTGACTTGGAATTTACAATGAGGAAAAGAAGAGTAGCTCTATCTGTTTTTCCAATAAAAAGATTTGTTAGTGACCGGGCACGGTGGCTCACACCTGTAATCCCAGTGCTTTGGGAGGCCGAGGCGGGTGGATCACAAGGTTGGGAGTTCAAGACCAGCTTGATTAAGATGGTGAAACCCCGTCTGTACTAAAAATACAAAAATTAGCCAGGCGTAGTGGTGGGCTCCTGTAATCCCAGCTGCTCAGGAGGCTGAGGCAGAGAATGGCTTGAACCCAGGAGGTGGAGGTTGCAGTGAGCCAAGATCGTGCCACTGTACTCCAGCCTGGGTGACAGAGCAAGACTCCATCTCAAAAAAAAAGAGCTCTGTTAGTGCCAGTGGGTGCTTTCACTCATGTTATTAGAGACATTATATTACATCACAAAACAATGAGTAAATAAAGTCTCAAATTTAGAGCTAACCCAGACTTGATCATCAAATGCAATTAAAACTAGATATTTATGTAATATTTAAACAACAAAATCTCTACCTTCAGTTTTCACATGATATAGGAATAGAGAAAGTAGACATGAAAGTAATAGACTTTAAAGTGAATACTATATAGTATAGTATGGAAGTTGTCTTTTTCCTTAAATTTGGAAATAATTTAGCTTAAATACACTAGCCATGGAGCCATTTTAAGTGCATTTTCCCTTCCTAAATTTTCCAATTTCTTTAATGATTATCATTTTACTTAAATTTTTCCTTTGTCTTTAGTCAATCATGATAATTTGTTTTTTCTCTATAATTAACTGTTGAATCAAGATTTTCAAATGTATTACCTTCAACTTTATGTCACTCTTATTTTCCTTTTTTTTAATTTCAGGTTTTATCCTTTTTGTTCCTTTTTGATATTTCTTATTTACTTTTTCAAGAATTTCCTTCTTACTTAGATATCCTTGATTGGCATTTTCAAAGAGACTGATCTGGATTGACTTATAAATTCTGCTCTGAAAAATCTTTTTAATTTTTTATTTCTGTTTTGTTCTTTAATGTTTTCTTCCCCTTGCTTTCCTCCGATTTGCTCTTTTTTGTTTGTTTCTTTAAAATATTTGATTTACGTGTTTAGCTTAATTATTTTTGTTAATATTTATGAATCCTTGTGATAAATTTACCTCCTAACAGAGCTATGGCAATATTTCACCCATTTTCTTATATACTATTGAAATCCGTATGTGCTACCAAGATGGAATGATAGGGTGGATACGAAACACAAAGATGTTAGCAGGGGTTATTGCCATGTAGATAGGATTATGGCCTCTTTTCATAGTGCTGTCCTTTCACCACAGCATGCCAGGGTGTGGGGTGGTGCTCAGCAAACAGGCAGCAGGGCCTCTGGGACCTGCCTGGGCTTCTAGGCTGCCCTGGGGCCCTGACAATGGCTGGTGCTTGTGGTGGAGGCAGGAGGATCCTAGTTGTCACTCTATTCTGCACAGTTCTTCCAAGTTCACTAGGCTCATTTCAAAGCCCACTGACAATCCTTTCATTACATTCCTTCCTGCTCTCCTCCTGTCAAATTTGGAGGAGATGTTTCGTGAATTTTACTTTTCCTTATTAGAATTCTCCCAAATCTGTTATTTCAGCCCCTGAGAGGCAGACTTCTGAAATATAAAAGCCAATAATTTAATCTTGTTGTTTATACTTTCACTGTACTTGATGTATTCAATGGGGAAGGGCTAAATGGAGGAATAAAATACTGTAAACAAAAAAACACATTAGTTAACATTGCAGCTACCTTTCCTAACCACACTATGTTAAGTCACCTCCCCAGTTGGATGTCACAGGCTACAGCTTTGAATATAGTATTTCACAGCTTCCTGAATTCAGAACATTTGTTTCATAACACTTACAGTATTTTAACTGTTTGTAGAACTTTACCACTTTGCAATCTGTTTGGCTTTACAAAGGCATCGTAGTTGGAAGTCTCCCAGTAATGAAAATGGTCTTTTTATAGAATTAAGATTCTCTGAAGCACAGGATGAAAATAATTTCTGATTCTCATAATCTAGTTCAACAAATTTGGGTAAATACTCAGCATTCATCAATTACATCTTCTTTTATGATATCATTTAGGAAGTGTTAAACCTTTTAAAATCTTCTATAGTCACCGAAGTCACAGGTGAATTTCCCCATCTTTGAGGCGTGCTCTAATGTACGCAGATGCCAAGGATTTTTCAAAACTTTGAGAGGCTTAATCTTTATGGAACAAGGAACAAATTTTACTTTACAAATTCTAATTCTATTGTATCTACTTTTCCTGATATGTACTTTGCTTAACACTGCAATCCAGACACCCACAGACAGCTCTCTGTACCTGTCTCTACCTGGGCTCAGGACTTGTCCTCAATGTGACATTATAACTGATCTTGTATGACAAAAATCTCCACAAGTTAAAGGGCAAATGATGGACTGGAAGAAAATATTTGCAATGTATGTAACCGCTAAAGATTAAATTTGGAATATGTACCGAAACAGTACAAATAAAACAACAAAAAAGATAAACATAAGAGGGCAAAGTATGTAAATGGGCAATTCACAGAAGAGGACATATTCTGAATGTTGGGTAAGTGAAAATTAACCAGTAATAAAATTGAGTACTATTTTAGGTATCATAGTGACACGTTTTCAGATACAATAAAATCAAGTATCTACTAGGGTGTGGGGAAACTAGTATTAACTTACAGTGCTGACAGGAACATAATTTGGTACAATCAATTGAAGATGGCTTGACAATATCTATTAAAATTTTAAATGAACATCTTCTGTGCCCCCTGAAATTCTTATTTCTGATGTGTACCAGCACTGAAATATCTCAAAGACTATTAGCAGGTTTTCTTAAAGCAAGTTGCAGCAGAAGAATAAACACGTGTGTCGCATAAAAAGTGACAAAAACGTTAAATATCCAACTAATAACCATTGTTAGCTGTGTGAAGAATTACAGATAGTTAAGGAGGCCTTTGGATTTATCTATTTTTTTCTGATTTTTTTAACAGTGAGAATGTATTCATGTGATAGTTGTGAAATTGAACATAAAATTCACAACTGAGAACCCAGAAGAGCTTCATAAAAAGTAGAGATATTTCCTCTTACTTATTCCTTCTTTGTAAAGTATCCTGAAACCTGAAGAAGGAACCCCCTTATGGTGTCTTTCAATAGCAGAAATATTTCTTACTGAGAAATGTTTTAGAAATTGCCTGGCAAGGACCCCTTCAGTTAAACCTGTATTGCTTAGGCGGGGTCTGTCTCAGCATCAGTGGTTTCTTTTTTTTTTGTTTGAGACGGAGTCTCGCTCTGTCGCCCAGGCTGGAGTGCAGTGGCCGGATCTCAGCTCACTGCAAGCTCCGCCTCCCGGGTTTACGCCATTCTCTCGCCTCAGCCTCCCGAGTAGCTGGGACTACAGGCGCCCGCCATCTCGCCCGGCTAATTTTTTGTATATTTTAGTAGAGACGGGGTTTCACCGTGTTAGCCAGGATGGTCTCGATCTCCTGACCTCGTGATCCGCCCGTCCTGGCCTCCCAAAGTGCTGGGATTACAGGCTTGAGCCACCGCGCCCGGCCAACATCAGTGGTTTCTTAAGCTCCCTGGGTAATTTAGACATGCAGTTGAGATCTACAGTCCCACAGGACCTGGCCTCTACATATCTTTCCCACCCCTCTTCTTGGCAGCATGGATCTTCTTCCTTTCTTCCAATACACCTAACTTGTTTCCTCCTCGGGGCTTTTGACTTGTCTGTTCTCATTTGTCTGGAATATTCTCTTCCCAGGTCTTCTCATAGCTCATTTCCCCTCTTCACTAAAGGTCTTTAATCGATGTGATCTCATTGGAGAAAAGTTTTTTGACCTTCCTATTTAAAATAGCTCCCTTCTTCTTGTCCCATCCCCAACCCTACATCACAGCTTTGTGTCCTATTACTATGCTCAATTCTACAGGAAATCTTGTTAGATTATAGATAATATTTTACCTTGAGTTCACCACATGCAAGATTTTCATGATCAAAGTTCTTTTATCATTCACTATTATGTCCTCAGTAGGAATCTGATAAATATTTGTTGAATGAATGAATACAAAGCAGTAGTACTGTTAGATAAGCTTTCAGGGAATGTGTCAAAGAAGGTGAAAGAATGGAACCAAGTCTCAAAAAAACTCACTCACTGTTTGGTGGGAGAGGGAGTGACTGGGAAAAGGGCAAGATGTAGGGAGAGAAATAGTGCAGAAGAGAAAGGAAGACATAGTGTACACAGGCAAGGAGGCCCTTTGGCACTTTCAACAGCAGGTAGATTGTGTAGCTGAGGTTCGATGGGAAGGTGGAGCTATAGAAATGAATCTTTGCAGGTAGGCAAGTCCCAACCCTTATGGCATTACGTAGCAAGAACAAGTTGAATTGTATCCAACAGGGAATAGAAATCTAATAAAGGATTATAAGGAGCAGAGTGACATGATGATATTTATTCCCATTAATGCCATCTTGGAAGTGACAGCATACGTACTATAGTGATATAGTGTTGGGACTCTGGAATGAGATCAACCTATGTACAAATTCCAGACCTTACTACTTGTAATTTTGGGCAAATCACTTCACTTTTAAGAAACAGAGCCCTTATCTTAATAATATGGATAATAATGTTTCTGAATAGGATTTAATAAAATACTGAATGCAAAGAGCTAGCACAATATCAGGTATGCAGTATCTCTGCAATGTTAGCTCTTTGTTTTGGTATGAGACCTCATGGCAGGAAAGACTAATGTCTTCTGTGTTTCTCCAGCAAGACTTCTCCCAACTAAAATGGTGTATGGGTTGATTCTTCGCCCAGCCACTTCCCTATGGTTACAGCGTTCCTCCACTGTACCCCTCATCATTTTCTTTTTCCCTCACTCCTGGGTCTTGAGTCACTCACCAACCAATGTAAAAAATTACGGCTTTCATTGAAAGCCAATTCAATTCTTCCTTAAGCCACTTCTACCTGACCTGCTTCTATCTTTTAGCCATTTCTTCTCTACTTTCCTTAACCCTGCTAAACTCTCAAGGAAAAATCCTTCATTTTCTTCATTTCCCGTTTTTCTTTTTCTTTTACTTTTTTTTTTTTTTTCTCTTGAGACAGGGTCTGACTCTGTCACCCAGTGAGCAATCTTGGCTCACTGCAAACTCTGCCTCCCAGGTTGAACTGATTATCCTGCCTCAGCCTCCCAAGTATCTGGGATTATAGGTGGCCACCACCACACCTGGCTAATTTTTGTATTTTTAGTAGCGACATGGTTTCACCATGTTGGCCAGGCTGGTCTCGACCTCCTGACCTCAGGTGATCTGCCTGCCTTGGCCTCCCAAAATGCTGGGATTACAGTCATAAGCCACCATGCCTGGCCAAATCTTTCATTTTCCAAACTTTCATCTATTAAAACACATACCCAGGCAGGCACAGTGGTTCACGCCTGTAATCCCAGCACTTTGGGAGGCCGAGGTGGGCAGATCATGAGGTCAGGAATTTGAGACCATCCTGGCCAATATAGTGAAACCTCGTCTCTACTAAAATTACAAAAATTAGCTGGGTGTGGTGGTGCGGGCCTGTAGTCCCAGCTACTAGGGAGGCTGAGGCAGGAGAATCTCGAACCCTGGAGGCAGAGGTTGCAGTAAGACAAGATTGCGCCACTGCACTCCAGCCTGGGCAACAGAGTGAGACTCGGTCACAAACAAAAAACAAAAAAACAAACAAACAAAAAACACATATCCTTTACCAATTCAGTTGTGTAAAACACAACTTTTCCCTATGGACTCTTCTCTCCTTTTCAAATTCTCTGAGAAAGTAGTTACAAATTCACCCACATCCTCCAAACTCTCAGTGCTTTTCCTTGTACTGTATCCCATTTTCAGACTTGTTTCAAGACATTAGATCAATACGCCTTCATTGAAGCTCTACTAGATTTCCTGTGGGCTAAGACCCTGGTGTATTTTTTTTGTCCTTTCTTAGGATTCTTCTCAGTGACTTCTACATTCATGTGCATAGCCCAGGCAGATCTCGGTGCCACATTCCTCTACATTGGTTCCCATCATATCCATGCCACTCAGATGTCACATAGGATAACATGTCATCTTCAGCATCTCCTTCTAAAATACCATATTCTGAAATTACACACTTTACAAAGAACCTCATCTCCTTCTAATTCTGGCACCCCTTATTCCCACCAAAATTGCTCTTGAATCTCTCCTGACCTTAAGCTCTTTAATGCTTTCCTGTTCTCTCAGGAGATCAATCTCTAGTGTCCGTTCTTTATTTAATCTAAAAATTGTAACCCATTATTTCAAATATGCACACAAGTAACTCTTGAATGAGCCATAATCTTTTGTGTGATCAAATGTATGTTTCATCATATTATTTAGCTAAATGAAATGTCTTTCTTCTTCATCAAATACTACACTTCTCTTTAAGTTTAACCAACCCAGAAAAGTATTATTTGACTGTAAGGTATACCAGAACAGTGGTCCCCAACCTTTTTGATACCAGGGGCCAGTTTCATGGAAGATAATTTTTCCGTAGACCAGTGGTGGTGGATGGTTTCAAGATGATTCAAGCACATTACATTTATTGTGCACTTCATTTGTATTATTATTACATTCTAATATATAATGAAATAATTATACAGCTCACCATAATGTAGAATCAGTAGGAGGCCTGGGTTTGTTTTCCAGCAACTAGACGGTCCCATATGGGGGTGATGGGAGACAATGACAGATCATCAGGCATTAGATTCTCATAAGGAGCATACAACCTAGATCCTTTACATGCATAGGTCACAGTAGGGTGTGCATGCTTGTGAGAATCTAATGCCAGTGCCGATCTGACAGGAGATGGAGTTCAGGCAGGAATGCAAGCAGTGGAGAGCAGGTGTAAATACAGATGAACTTCCCTCACTCACCTGCAACTCACCTCCTGCTCTGCAGCCCAGTTCCTGACAGGCCGTGGACTGGTCCCTGGCCCAGGGGTTGGGTACCCCTATACCAGGATGTAGATGCGTAGGATGCTTATAATAGGGCTTTCATTGTCTTTAGAGTATAAAATACACAAATATACTGTAACTATGTACACTATAATAATTAACCAATAAAATTAATTCAATCAAAGAAATAATGGACTTCATTAAGAATAATTAGTCATTGCTGTTTACTGACTGAATATAAAACAGTAGGACCATAAGCATTCAGGGGAGGTGTCAAAGAAGATGAGAGACAGGAACTGAGTCTCAAAAACTCACTCATTCTTTGGTGGGAAAGGGAGTGAATTGGTTTTATAAGCCAATTCAGTCAAAATTGCTGAACCAATAGTTTTCTCTCCAAATTTTTCTCCCCAATATTTTTCTCTCACTATTATTGTCACACATGCAAACACATAGTGTTCATACATATTAGAGTTACATATGTTTACTATTTGAAGCACATAAATTTAGACTGCTAATTTGGAACCTGTCAGTGAGAAATTTAACATGTCAGAATTTTTTAAACTCATTCTATAATATACCAAGACTTATGAACTAGAGTATTCTAAAAATCAAAACACAGTCTTTAGAAACAGTAGCACTACACAGACTCTGCCAAAAAGTTCATGTTGTGATACATGCCCTTAGGGAAATAGTTGGACCAGCTTTACACAGTTATACAAATCCATTGAGTTCAGTCACAATTGTTAAACAAACAATTTAGCTTTACATTAGACATGGGAGAGGGCGGAGGTAATAGATACTTGGAAAGACTGGGAAGCTATTTTTCAGGATTATTAAAATAAGAATGAGTCTGAGCTAAGCAGAAAATAAGGACAGAGTACACAGAACTCATTTGAATTGTAAAAATTGCATAATTACATGAAATGGCTAATTAACTTAGCCTTTTATCTTTATATCTTCCCCCTTCAATACTTAGTACACTAACTTGCACTTATAGTACCCTCAAAAATATTTGACGATGTTATATCAAGAATTGCATTCTTAAGAACCTGCATCTACAGCAAGTCCATTTAAATATTATATGGAATTTATTTTTAATGTATTTCAAAATAGGAAAAGATAAAAGTCCAAACAGATACAAACACAGTAGTTCATCCTTGCAATAATATCTGAATTTGGGGGTTCCAAAGCAAAGAAACTTTGCATAAAGGAGATAATACTATAGCAGCAAATGCCCGGTGCATTTTCTTTATAGTTACTTGATCAAAGATGCAATCAGCCTATCAGCTGAAGCCTTTTTTTGTTTCCCTACAAGTGGAAGGTTGGTTTCTAGACTGCAAACAGCACTCTCAGTCTTTAGAAGTAACTGGTTCCCATATTCATGAGTTGCAGATCATTAAAGTTATCTTCCGTTATCAGATTAGTAGAAAGTCACCGAACAATATTCTCTTGATTAAAATTTGGCCATCTACCCACTCCTCCATCCTTTACCCAATAAAAACCAAATTCCTTAGTTTGGTATATATATATATGGTTTGGCCCCATTTGCCACAACTCCCTAATATTCACTCTAGTCCCAATCTCCCGTCAATATCACCTTCTCTTCTGACCTTTGTATATAGCTTCTTCTGCCTGAAATGGCTTCGTCTTCCCATGCCTCCTTCAAGCTCAACCTACCCGTTACTGCTGATGTGAAATCTTTCCTTACCTGCTTGCCTTGCCTTTATCAAGGTATAGTCACTAACAACAGTTATAATACTGGTGTAATGCGCTCTTACTATGTGTCAGGAAATGTACTTTTTCTTAGAAGGAAGTAAAGAATAGTGGTTAAAATTAGAGATGCTGGAGTCAAACTACTTGGGTTGTCATCTTAGTTCTATTATTCCCTATGAATAAGGTACCTTCGGTACCTTAAGTAATCTCCCTGTGCTTTCAGTTCCCTCTGTACAATGGAGCTAATAATAGTTCCTCATAATGTTGTTGTCATTACATCCAAAGTGCTTGCACATAGTAAGGACTACACTAATATATGTGTTTTCTCAATACAATCTGCTTCCCAGATAAAATAAATTAAGGCTTATGACTAAGTAACTTAAACTAGTAAGTGGTAGAATTGGGAATTAAACAGATCTCTGAATGCAAAGCCCATCCACCTAACCATTGCATTATCCTGCATCCAGAAATTTGTTCAATTCTTTCAGATACCAAAGTGTCTTAAATGTTTCTTTATTAGCACTTACCATAAGCCATCAGATTACATCCTTAAATATGGAGCACCTTGAGAATGGGATCTGTTCTCTTTTATCCCTTTGGTGAACTGCCCAACCCCAGCATGATGCCTGGCACAATACACATGCCCCATAATTGTGTGTTGAGGAAGGATTGTTAGTAAGGATATAGAGGCAATATCTTAAAAAAATTTTGTACTTTGTATGCCAGAGCCTATAAAGCAGTAATTAATTTGAAAGCTGAATGTGGCCTGCAGATGGAATTGATGTCTGGGACAAGATATCTTGCCCCTAAATTACATCATTTGTGTAGCCATCTATTATGTCTATTTCATTTAGATTCCCAAATTAAAAGTAAATTTAAGCAGCACCCTTACCTTATGACTGTTGCTTTGTTTTTGCGTATTGCCAACTATTCTCAACACAGACTGTGATTCAATTAACAAGGATTCAAGAAACAAGTACCCTGTCCTGGGCTCTGTGTTTCCCTGGCCATGTCTTCACAAGAACTGAGGAGCTCATATGACCAAGGAGACATCATCCCCTCCCCCTATGGAGCCCACACTAACCCTTCAAGACTTTGCTATAGATATACCAGTCCCCAAACCCCTTACCCACATAGCTCTAAGCCTATTTCCAGGATTGTTTTGGACTCTTCCCCACAAGCGTGAGTGTGCCTAGGTGTCTGTAATCTTAGGCCATAGGGGTTGCCAAGCAGCCGCTGTTTGTTGAATGAGGGAGGGATGGATGGAGCTTAGAAATGCATCCAGGTGGCCAGGCATGGTGGCTCACGCCTGTAATTCCACCACTTTGGGAGGTCAAGGCAGGTGGATCACCTGAGGTCGAGAGTTCAAGAGCAGCCTGACCAACATGGAGAAACCCCTTCTCTACTAAAAATACAAAATTAGCCAGGAGTGGTGGCACATGCCTGTAATCCCAGCTACTCAGGAGGGTGAAGCAAGAGAATCGCTTGAACCCAGGAGGCAGAGGCTGTGGTGAGCCAAGATCATGCCATTGCACTCCAGCCTGGGTGATAGAGCAAGACTCCATCTCAAAAATAAAAATAAAAAAAGAAAGAAAGAAATGCATCCAGACTAGGCGTCCACACCTGTGCATGTGCGGCCTCTCATGGCGAGGGGCAGAGCTGAGGGTGGGAAAGGAAAATGTCAAGTCATATGCCTGAAGTCAGCTCCAAGGCCACCAGCACATCCCAACTCAGGACTTGGAATGGTCCAGGAAGTTCGAATTCAAACCTATACTTCCAAGTCATCATGGAAAGAAGTGTGTTAAGACAGGAAAATAGGACAGATTTTTAAAACTTTGTTAGCTTGATTTATAATTGCTAGATATTTAGCCAAATATTATAGGGTTTACATTTGTACTTTTGCTCCAGACCCTGCTAAGGTTAGCGGCAGGTTTACAAACAATAATATACTTAATGGTTAAAACCACAGTCATTTCTCTCTTTTCCTAGAGAGAATTAAGAAGTTTACTAAGAAAGCATTGACACATTAACAAGAAAATGCCTGGTTACATCTGTTTCCTTCTTGATGGTAGATTTAACCAATGTGGATAGGCAGCCTTGCTTGTAAGTCACCGTAATCACCAACAAATGACTAGGAGGAGGTTTATTTTAAAACTCTACTTTTTTGCATGACAGTTACCATATTTATTAGAAAATAAATATCCCTAATGTTATGATTTTTCCTAACAAGATCCATACGCAAAAAGGAGAGAAGGTTAGCAATAGAAAAAAAGAAATAGGTTTGTCAAAATCTAGATTCCCAAGAAGAAAGCCTCTTTTCATTTTATAGCAGAGAGAAGTTTTCACTTTATCATCAGTAGAAATGCTTGTTAGCCAGATTAAAATTTCAGAGACTTGATGGTGGAAAACCCTCGTAAACAGAATGTGCAGCTGTGTTTCCAAACCAGTGAGGAAAAGCCACCTGCCAGTGTAAACTCAGGCTACATTGTTTTCAAGCAGTGGCTGCCTCTCTTATCAGAAATGTGCACGTCAGAGAAGAAAGTAGGGAGGTCTCAGAAGCCCACCTAAGTTCAGCAAATCAGACACCGTGTCAGACTGGTTCCCGTTATTAGGATGGACATTGTGACTTATAATAAATCCAAGGGGTACCTTTGCTTTTTAAGGAAAGGAAAGGAAAGGAAAGGGAACTGTGGGACTTTGTAGGAAAGGAAACTGCCAGTGAATCCAATCTACACAGAAATCAATTTCACACGGCCATAATTCAAGGAAATGGGGCAGTATGTAATGACGTGGACATTCATTTTGCTTTTTAAAATTCGAATGTTCTTCTTGGCTACTATAATATTTTTGAAAACAGCTTGGACTTTTTTCCCTCTCATCTCCCTCTACAAGCATTTTTGCTGTACATGGGAATCTGTGAAACAGAGCCTCGCACTGTGACTCAGCCCATTGTTTCCTTTAACTTTTCTCACCATGTCCTCCTGCATCATTTCCCTTTCTCAGGACTAAAAAACAGTCATGGGAAAAAAAAATCAATGTTTTAAAACATACACTCAACAAATAGTGGGAAATATACTAAAATGAATTTACTAATTTAGCTTTGACTTTCACTAGTACATACTTTGAAGTTCATACACAACTCACATGCTAGGACAGAATTGTATTACTTGCATCATAACATAATTAGTACATTCTGTTTCTCTTTCCCCTTCTTGTTGGGCTGGGGAAAGAGGGCTATAACTTTGTTCCAATTTCTACCTCTAATAAAGGTATGTTCCTGATTATTTGTGTATGATATCTGCTATGAAGATAATGTTTTAACACATTTTAAATAACAATGGTAATAATAGCATTAATATATTTAAAAATATGTCCAGGACCTGAAGAGATGGAAATTTGTTTATTTGACTCCATAAATTATGACAACTATGACTTTAAGAATGACCAATAAATAATGATGCTCAGGTTAGATTTTTTTAAATAAATACTAATACTGTAATGTCACCCTTTGAAAGAAATTCAGAGGCAAAGACATGGCACTTTAAACCATATGATGGAAAACAGAGAAAAAGTGTCATATTCTAGTTATCTCTAACAGAAGGACGACATCATGATGGGAAATAATGATATACAGTTTATATTGGGGAGGAAGAATTGAGTACATTACATAAAACAAACTCGGAGTGCAGAAATTTAAAATAGGTATAGAATCTAGCCTCCACCACCGCCAAAATGGACTTCAGAAATCAGCAATCTGATCATCTCATCTGCCAAGTGAGGAGGCCAGCACTCAAGGGTTGTGGCATCTCAACTAGGTCACACCAAAAGGGCAGGATTTCTTAGATGAAATCTCAAGATTCCAAACAAAAGACCTGTGTCTCTGACTGCCTGCCTTTAATGCTAATAACACCTTCACCCAATATCAATTTTTGTAACAACAAAAACTTGAGTTAATAACTTTACTAATGATGCTGTATAGATACCCTTTTTCTTGAGGTAGAGAGTATATAAATATAAACTAGCATTGAATCTCATTCACTGATCCTGTCAGTATTGTGTTTCCAGTATAATAGCAGCATCTTGTAGAAGAAATAAGCATGGACATTGGCACAAGAAAGATCTCACGACTGCCAATGTACTGGTTTTTTACGCATGACAAAATTACTCCAACTTTCTGAGATTAATTTTTGTCTTGTATACGTCATGATAAATATTGCATGATTTATGAGCCTTTGTGAAAATTAAATTATATGACATAAATGAAAATACCAAGTATTCTGCCCAACACCTAGGAAACACAGAATATAATACCTGATGAAGAAGGATGTAATACCTAAAAGTTAGATGGGCATACAATTGAACCCTTTTTTCAAGAAAAAATAAATAACTAGAGAATAATTCAAAGTTGTTTGTTGAACAAGTATTTATATTTTAGTAATGTGATAGACAAAATCAATGAAATAGGGGCTGAAGAATTCATGAACCAGCAAGAACAACAGCAAAAAGAATCAGTGTGAGGGGCAGGGCAGTGGCTGCACAGAGACAATGTCTTCAGCTGAGTTTGAAAAGTAAAAGAATAGGTTGAAAGGTAGAGATGACAGTCAAAGATGTTCTAAGAACAGTATGAAAGGCTAGAGCTGAGAAGGAACTGTCATGTATAAAAGATATAGAGCAGGAGTGTCCAATCTTTTGGCATCTGTGTAACACATTGGAAGAAGAAAAATTGTCTTGGGCCAACATAAAATACACTAACGATAGCTGATGATCTAAAAAACAAAACGGCAAAAAAAAATCTCATAATGTTTTAAGAAAGTTAACAAATTTGTGTTGAGCTGCATTCAAAGCCACCCTGGGCCGCATGTGGCCATGGCCTTGGGTTGGACAAGCTGATAGAGCATCATCGGCTGAGGAAAATCTGAGAAAACTTTGTGAGAAGTAGTAAAATATGGATAAATAAACTGAAGCCCACCAAATAAAGGCCTTGCATGCTCACCTGAGTGGTTCGAGTTTGATATAAAATAATACATACTAGATTCCACAGTAGAGGAACGATTTAGTGATTTAGTGATCTAGTGATTTAGAAGCAAGCAATCTGGCAATCAAGAGCATGATGGATCGTGCTGGAAAAAAAAAAAAAAAACAACTTCAGAGAAGTGGAGAGCATGGATAAAAGCACCTCTAATAATCCCAAAATGAGGTGATGGAGGCCTGAAATGAGATAGTGGTGAGGAGTCCAGCTCCTAGCCAAAAGCATATAATGATCTTTCAAGCCCGACCACAGACAATTGCAAAGGATTTACCTGGCAGGCTTCACAGGGAAAAGTTGTCCTCCCCTCACCAGACTGTGTGCAGCCAGGAAACTGCAATCTCTGAAGGGAGCTGCAGTCAAGGACTCAGTCACTCCATCCTCAGCACCATGTGCTTATGCATATCTGCATCTCCAGCCTTCCCTGCATTCAGAGAGAGGAGGTCTCATCATCGGGGCATTCTGAGGAGGTCTCCTCACTGGGGAGGACACTTGAAGACTCTTTTTTCACTCTGACTCAGTATTCACTGTTTCCCACACCTAGTCCTCCCCTCTCCAGCTCACCCCAATCCCCACCCCTGGGTCCATAAAATGGTCAGAGCCTTTTGTTCAGGCTCCCGGAGGTGGTGAGATATTCCCCGCCCCGCTCCCCAGTGTTCACTGATACATTGGACCTTCACCCAGTGCCATTCTGTGGAGAAAAAAGGAACATGAAAAGGGTTAAGCTTTTTTCTCTTGCCTATTCTACTACCTTAGAAAGTCATTAAAGGCTTGGCTGTTACTTTCACTTTGGCTTGTTGTCTTAATTGACCACTCCAACCACGGGTATCTCAGCTCTCTCCAGCTCAGCTCAGCTCTTGACAGATGGCAGAGCGAATTTTGAAAAATGTTGAATACAGTAAACACCCTAGTTCTGATCTCCATTCTTGTTTTAAGCAAATCTCCTACACTCTCAGTCCTCAGAACTATAAACTACAGTTGTAAAACGTTTGCAAGAGAAAAACTTATAATATTTAAAAACTAGTTTTAAATTCTTTAAACAAAGACCAGGACAGTACTTCAATTTCAAATTTATAATATAATATGCAAAAAGTCCATACTTCACGGTCTAGACTAATTTGAATGAAATTTTTGTATCACCAGCATTTGTAATGTAAATCCAAGAGTCGAGAGATCTTTAAATTATTGCATTTCAAAAACATTACTAGAAAATGATAAACTATAGGGACCTAAAGTCTCACACAACTATGACAATGATTGAATACCTGGCAATCTTTAAAAGTAGTGATGTGAAAAAATGAGGAGAGGATTCATTTGCCTCCATTGTACTCATCTCTAACATGAAATATTCAAGTTCATGGAAAAAGCAATGTGTTTATTTTATGGTGCTCTGATACTGTGATAACTACTGTGACTTCTTATGGGAATATTGCTGCATAGCAATTGCCAGAGAAGCTCATCAATCGGTGTTTCTCAAATGTGAGCAGCTCATTAGTACAATCTCCACCCAGGGAACACACAGAGCTCCCTTCTCTGCTTCATCCTGCGATTTCCATCATGTCCCTGGACCATCATTACTATTTGTATTTGTAAAATCCTTCTCTTGTCTCTTCCTTTCTATTATCATTTGATCACTTTGCCCTAAAAGCTGGATAACTGAGTACTCAGTCACTTCTTTTTTTTTTTTTTTTTTGAGATGGAGTCTTGTTCTGTTGCCCAGACTGGAGTGCAGTGGTGCGATCTCCACTCACTGAAACTTCCGTCTCCCAGGCTCAAGCGATTCTCCTGCCTCAGCCTCCTGAGTAGCTGGGATTACAGGCGTCTGCCAAAACGCCTGACTAATTTTTGTATTTTTAGTAGAGAAGGGGTTTTGCCGTGTTGGCCAGGCTGGTCTGGAACTCCTGACCTCAGGTGGTCCACCTGCCTCAGCCTCCCACAGTGTTGGGATTATAGGAGTGAGCCACCACCCTCTCAGTCACTTCTAAAGGGCACAATGTGTGAATCAATGACATACATGAGTATTGCTCTCTTCTTTTACTTTGTAAATTCCTATATGTGCATTCCTAGATACGCATTGATAATGTAACATTTAAGGTTTCACAGAAGTTTTTGAGGAAAAGGCCTAGTATAAAAAGTTTTAAATCTAGTATAGAAACTACCATTAGGTTAGAAAACTAAGAGTTTTCTGCATACAAGCTTTTCAAAATGATAGCATATTTCCCTTCTCAAATATTAAACTGTACTCTTTTTCTTAAAGTTATTAAATAGTTGTTTAGTATGAAACTATGTTTCTTCTTTTCCTAGCTTTTCTCTAGTATGGTGTCTTTTGTCCTGACAAACAACTATTGTTTAATATACATTCCTCAAAACTAGCTTTTGTATTTAAAATGTATGTAGATTATATAAGAAGTCAAAAAATCTTCAATAAATAAAATAAAGAGAAACATGGTAATTTGTATTTCACCTGGTTGCAAATGGCCTGTAGACAATGAGGATCTATCTAAGGGGCAGAAGCAGGTTAAGGTGGGATCCCTGACAAGCATTCTAGCTCTGTGTCCCTCCTTCAGCAAGAGCCACCAGATATGAGCAGAAATTCCTGTACTAAAACACAGCACTCAGTCAAACTGTTTCAATGAACTGATTTGAAATATAAGAATCACAAAACAGAAATGAAGAGACATCATCAGTTTTCCCACAGTGAATTCGAGATTTGTTGAGAAAAACTGGTAATACTGTTCCCTTTTAAGGAACATACTCTTTGAGGATAAATCATTAATTCCTATTAAAAGGAGAAAGTAGATTTAAAACACAAAGTTAGTTTGAGAAACATCTAAAGATTCTTTGACTTTTGCATTTACTATATTTTCTTTAAAAAGGTACTCTCTCACTTTTAGGGAAAAAAAACTCAATTTATGAAAAGTAAGCTTATTTTACCCAGGTTTTATAAAATCTGCCCTTACCTGACAAGCCCTGTGCTAGGATCAATGGCTAGATATAATGATTGTTTGTGATTGTAGCAGGAATGATTAAAAAGCACATTGTTTCACATGCATCTGCATGAATATATACCACACTACATGACATTGTAAAATTCTAAACTATCAGTAAAATCATAACCTTACATTGACATCAAGGAGTGATTTGTCTTCTCATATGCAAGTGCAGATTATTTTACCACAACTGCAAATTTAAATTCTCTGCATGTCTTCTCTGGTTTCTCATTTATTTTCTAGTTACACATTTTGGAAACTGAGATGGAGATTATTTAAATAATTAAAGGAGAAAATAAAAATTCAGCATTGTTTGAATGCAAAATGGCTCAAGTCCTTGATAGGTTAATAGGGAGCATTATTATTGTTACAGTTCAACAAACATGTCACTTTGACATAACTAAAGGTGATTTCCCTTCAGCTGGTCATAGGCAGGTGAGACTAAATGGAGATTGTTTAAAGGGAATGACTGACATCTGCTGGAATACAAGAGAAATGAAAAGAAAACAATGCAAGCATATAAATGCTCACAGTTAACAGTTTCGGAATACATCAATGTTTACATCTGTAACAGAACAATGTTAGCATAAGTCCTCGAAGACAGATGAATAATGGGGTGTAATGGAAAGTGGTACCCTGTGTAATTCTGTTCTGTTGCACTATGCTGAGTCCAATCAGGATAACTTCACCCTAGAGCAGTTGTACAATCTCTAAAAATAGTGCATTTTTGTTGCCTGTGATTTTTCTACATATTATTGTTGATTTCTATAGTCTGTGGGTTCCTGTCATCTTGACTCTGGCCATGTCTGTGCAATCAACTAAACGGGCTTTACAAATCTACAACCAAGGAGTTACTTAGAATTGATCATTTGGAGGGCTAGAACACAATTTAGTCCCAAAATAGACAGATTCATGCCATCAAACATCGCTGATCTATGCCTTAAATTGGGTTTTAACATAGTTCCCATTTTAAAAATGATTTCTTAATGAGGCAAGGGGAGAACTATTTATTGAGAGCTTACTAAGTTATTCCATTTAGGATATCCTGTAATTTCATGTGGTAGAAAAATTTTGTAGATGAGAAGATTTAATGTCAGAGAGGTGCAGAAATGTGCCCAACGTTACACAGATTGTAAGTGACAGAGCTGAAATTCATTACTTAATTCTACCTGATTCCACGGTTGGTGCTTTTCACCCTACAATTGAATTCAAGGTACTTTTGTATTTTCCAGTGCCAACACCATTTTATGCTACTTTTTAACTGTGTACCTTTCTAATGAAAAATGTTGGGGACGGTCCTGAAGAGTATCATGATCTGATCCTGCTTTTGGATATTCTCTGAAAGCAAGTATTTGATAAAGGTCTGTAAATCAGTAAGAGAGAGTACTCAGCAGAGTCGATGGAACCTATCTTTCCTTTTTTTCTCTAGGACAGTTTAAAAAGCAGTCACAGTCCTCAGTTTCTTCATTAGTACAATGATGAAGATGGACTAGAAAACTCCTAACCATATCTTCCAGGGGTGCATTTAGTTAGGAATACAGCAAAGGAAAACAAGTTCGTTCAGTTCATCATTATTCTGCAATAACACACTAACATAATCAAGACAATTAGCTACATATTGTACTCATCATTCATTAATTGAAAAAGTGTTTTTTTAAATTTTTGTTTTTGTTTATAATGCCTCATGGAAATTGAAGTGAAAATATGTACTTGAAGTGGTCTATTTTCACACACAAACACACCTGCTCAAGAGGCTATCTTTCCTGACAGAAACATTTGGAAAAAAAATATTTTCATGTCATTTTTCTCTTACTCTTTCCATAAACTAAAAATGAAATCCACATTTTGCCTGAAAAAGAAAATGAATATGATCAGAATTTAAAACACATGCAAAAATTATTTAAAAAACACTTTCACAATAAAAGATTATTTCTACATCTAATATTGTACCAGATCCTTAAGAAGTTTTCAAATTTCCAAAAGTTGTATTTCTTTTAAAAAACTTCCAACATGCATAAACATAGTCTGAATACGGTTTCAAATATTAACATAGACAGTAAAAGTAACACAATACAAATGTCTTCTGTAATTTATCAAATTTCTGCATTAAAATATATAGCAAGTTGAATCTTGAATTCAATAGTACCATCTAGTGGAAATCAACCAAAAATGCAGTAGATAATGCTACTTTTGTTTTTTAACAAGTACAACTGCTAGTCTTCCCATTGTCTTGCAATAACTAATCCAGTGGTCAAAGAACTGGTGAGAACCTCTTTGAAATAAGTATTTTCTTGTAACAAAAACGTTATTTGTTTTATTATGTAACACACTTATGGAATATACTAAACAATCTGACTGATTATAAAAATATAAAGTGTCTAATCATGAGCTTATTCTTGACAACCAATCTCTCATACAAGACATTTATATACATATATGTGCTTTTATATAAACATATGTAACACATTTTATATATATGACATTATATATTATATATGACATTTATGTATGTTTATTGTGCTTTTGGATGCAATTTGCTAGTATTTTTTGAGGATTTTTGCATGTGTATCCATCAAGGGTACAATATATAATTATATATTATATATATTCCAATATATTTTATATATATATAATTTTAAGGAAAAGCAGAGAGTTTATTCAGTGACTTAACTTCCTTAAAGCAAGCCCTTTTGAAATTCTTTTTGCTTTGTAATACATAAAGCAGTAACATAGATGTTTATTGTCATTATAAAGCATCATGTACTGTACATAATTTTATTTATATTTAGGAAATGCAGGTGCAAGTATCTTACATGCATACATTGCCCTGTGGTGAAGTCTGGGCTCTCAGTGTACCCATCACCCAAATAGTGAACATTGTACTCAATAGGTAATTTTTCAACTCTTACCCCTCAACCCCTCCCCATGTTTGGAGTCCCCAGTGCCTGTTATATTCATCTGTATGTTTATGTGTACCCATTGTTTAGCTCCCACTTATAAGTGAAAACATGCCATTTTTTACTCTCTGTTTCTCAGGTATTTCCCTTAGGATAACGGCCTCCAGCTCCAACTATTCACATTGCTGCAAAAGACATAGTTTCATTCCTTTTTTTGGCTAAGTAGTATTCCATGGTGTATATATATATACCACATTTTCTTCATCCATTCCTCCATTGATTGAGACTTAGGTTGATTTCATGTCTTTAATATTGAGAGTAGTACTGTGATAAATGTATGAGTATAGCTGGGTTTTTTTTTTTTTTTAATACAGTGATTTATTTTCCTTTATGTAGAAACCTGGAAGTAGGATTGCTGGACTGAATGATAGCTCTATTTTCAGTTCTTTGAGAAATCTCCATATTGTTTTCCATAGAGGTTGTACTAATTTACATTCCGACCAAGAGCATTTAAGTATTCCCTTTTCTCCTCATCCATGCCAACATCTGCTAGTTTTTGACTTTTTAATAACAGCCATTCTAACTAAGGTAAGATGATATCTCATTGTGGTTTAAATTTGCATTTTTCTGATGATCAGTAATGTTGACAATTTTTAAATATGTTTGTTGGCTGCTTGTATGTCTTTTTTTGAAAAATGTCTGTTCATGTCCTTTGCCACTTTTTAGCGGGGTTGTTTTTCTTGTTAATTTGTTTGAGTTCCTTATAGATTCTGCTACTTAGTCTTTTTCAGATGCAGACTTTGTAAATATTCTCCCCCTTTCTGTAGGATATCTGTTTACTCTGTTGATTGCTTCTTTTGCTGTGCCAAAGCTTTTTGGTTTAATTAAGTCCTCTTTGTTTATTTTTTGTTTTGTTGCATTTGCTTTTGAGGACTTGGTCATAAACTACATGTCTAGGCCAATGTGCAGAAGAGTTTTTTCTAAGTTTTCTTCTAGACTTGTTATGGTTTTGGTTCTTACATTTAGGTCTAATCCATTTTGAGTTAATTGTTGTATTTGGTGAGACATATGAGTCCAGTTTAATCCTTCTGCATATGGCTATCCATTGTTCCCAGCACCATTTATGGAATATGATGTCATTTCCCCAGGGTATATATTTGCAGGCTTTGTCAAATATCAGTTGGTTTTAAGTATACAGCTTTATTTTTGAACTCTTCTGTTCCATTGATCTATGTGTTTATTTTCGTATCAGTTCCATGCTGTTTTGGTTACTATAACCTTATAGTATAGTTTGAAGTCAGGCAATGTGATGCCTAAGCCTTTGTTGTGTTTCCTTAGGATTGCTTTAGTTATTTGAACTCTTTTTTGATTCCATATAAGTTTTATGATTCATTTTTCTAGTTCTATGAAAAATGGTATTCATAATTTGATAGGAATTGCACTGAATCTATAGGTTGCTTTGGGCAATATGGTCATTTTACCAATACTGATTCTTCCAATCCATCAGCATGGGATGTGTTTCCCTTTGGTTGTATCATCTATGATTTCTTTCTTCTGTGTTTTGTAGTTCTCTTTACAAAAATTATTCACCTCATGGTTAAATATATTCCTATGTATTTTTTTTTTTTTGGTATTGTAAATGGTATTGAATTCTTGATTGGGGCCTCAGCTAGATTATTATGGATGTATAGTAATGCTACCAATTTCTGTACATTAACTTTGTATCCTAAAACTTTACTAAATTTGCTTATCAAATCTAAGTGTTCTGGTGGAATAGTTTACTAGATATAAGATCAAATCATCCATGAAGAGACATAATTTGAATTTCTCTTTTCCAATTTGGATGTGTTTTGTTTTTCTTCTTTTGCCTGATTGCTCTGGTGAGGAATTCCAGTACTATGCTGAATAAGACTGGTGAAAGTGGGAACCCTTGTCTTGTCCCAGTTGTTAGAGGAAAGGCTTTCAACTTTTCCACATTAAGTGTGATGTTGGCTGTAAGCTTGTCATATATGGTCTTTATTATGTTGAGATATGTTCCTTCTATGCCTAGTTTATGGAGGATTTTTATCATGGAGTGGCGCTGAATTTTATTGAATGCTTATCCTGCATCTACTGAAATGATCACATGATTTTTATCCTTAATTTGGTTTAAGTTGTTTATGTTAAACATTACTGGTTGGGTGCGGTAGCTCACGCCTGTAATCTCAGCACTTTGGGAGGCCAAGGCAAGTGTATCACAAGGTTAGGCATTCAAGACCAGCCTGACCAACATAGTGAAATCTTGTCTCCACTAAAAGTCCAAAAATATAGCCAGGCTTGGTGGCAGGCACCTGTAATCCCAGCTACTCAAGGGGCTGAGGCAGGAGAATTGCTTGAACCTGGTAGTCAGAGGCTACAGTGAGCCAAGATCATGCCACTGCATTCTAGTCCATGTCCATGTGACAGTGTGAAGCTCCGTCTCAAAACAAAAAAAAAAATCCTTGCATCCCTGGGATAAATCCCAGCTGATCATGATGTGTTATCTTTTGGGGGTGATTTTGGATGTGATTTGCCAGTATTTTGCTAAGGATTTTTCCATGTATATTCATCGGGGATATTGGTCTACAGTATTCTTTTTTTGTTGTGTCCTTGTCTGGTTTTGGTATCAAGGTGATACTGGCATTGTAGAATGAATTAAGGAGAATTCCCTCCTCCTCAAAAAAAAATTTTTTTAATAGTTTCAGGAGGATTGGTATTAGTTCTTCATTGTGTGTTTGGTAGAATTTGGCTATGAATGTATTTGGTTCTGGGCTTTTTTTTTGTTGGGGGATTATTATTGATTCAATCTTGCTACTCTTTATTGGTCTGGTCGAGAGTTCTGTATCTCTCTTGTTCAATCTTGGGAGGTTGTGTGTTTCTAGGACTTTATCCATTCCCTCTAAGTTTTCTAGTGTGTGACTGTATAATTTTTCATAGTAGCCTCTGATGATGTTTTGTACTTCTGTAGTATCAGTTGTAATGTCTCATTTTTCATTTCTGATTATGTTTATTTGGATATTCTCTCTTCTTCTCTTGGGTAGTCTAACTAGTGGTTCATCAAAACGCCTTACCACTAAAGACACAAACAGACTGACAGTAAAGGGGTGGAAAAGATATTCCATGCAAACAGAAACCAAAACGAGCAGGAATAGCCTATACTTACATTAGATAAAACAGATTTTAAATAAAAAACAACAGTTTAAAAAAAAGACAAAGAAGATCATTATATAATGATAACAGGATCAATTCAACAAGAGGATATAACTATCCTAAATATATATGCACCTAACATCAAAACACCCAAATTTACAAAACAAATATTACTAGACCTAAAGAAATAGACAGCAATACAATAATAGTGAGAGACTTTATCCCATTCACAGCACTAGACAAGACATCATCAAGACAGAAAATTAACAAAGAAACATTGGACTTAAATTGAACTTTAAATGGACTTAACAGACATTTACAGAACATTTTACCCGAAAATTACAGAATATACACTCTTTTCATCAGCACATGAAACATTCTCCAATACACCACATATTAGTCCACAAAACTAGTGTTAGCAAACTTTCAAAAATCAAAGTCATATCAAGTATCTTCTGAGAGGACCATGTTGAGAAAAAGCTAGAAGTCAATACCAAAAGGAACCTTGGAAACTATATAAATACAGGGAAATTGAACAGCATGCTCTTGAACAACCACTGGATCAATGAAGAAATTAAGACAGAAATTAAACATTTTTTGAAATGAATGAAAATGAAAGTATCTCATACCAGAACCTGTGGGATACCATAAAAGCAGTGCTAAGAAGAAAGTTTATAGCATTAAATATCTACATCAAAAAAGTAGAAAGATCACAAATCAACACCCTAACATCACACGTCAAGGAACTAAAAAACTAAGAACAAACTAAACCCAATGTTAGCAGGAGAAAAAGAAATAACAAAGACCAGAGTGGAACTAAATGATATATGTTACGTAGCTAAGAAGTGGCCTAGATGAAATAGTACCTCTCAGTAAAAAATAGAAAGACCATGATCTATAGAATCAAATATATTTGGACTAGCATCTCAGCACCATGAAGTCCAAATATATTTTGACTAGCATTTCAGCAGCCAAGAAACACTGAGTTTCAGCTCTCTCATCTGAAATATAAAATAGTACTGAATTCTGGGGCGAGGTTATAAAGAGTTAAATTGTATATGTGTGTGCATGCATGTGTGTGTGTTTGTGTGTATCACACATTCACTCACTTATTAGCAATTGTTTTTATTCTTAATTCCTCATTTCTTTTATTTTGTACTTCTGCTACTATGTGTATATCCATAGTAGTCTTGCATAAACTCCTGTAGTCTGCTTAATCTTCTGTTGATAGACACTAAACTAAATCCCTGTGTTACACCAAGTTCCTCTGACTATTTCTACTAGTATCACTTTCTAAATTATCCTGGCCCCCTGATTCATGCTGTACTCATTTCTATACAGACCTATTCTTGTTACTGTATTAAAAAGATGCCTCTTTTTTGCAGGGTAGTTCTCAAATTCTCTTCTAGTTAATTCTGGGCAATGGTAAAGTCAAGTTAGTGAACGTTAAATAATTGGCTTTTTGGTTAAAAGTCACCAGAAAGAACAGTTCCTCCAGGAAGAAACAGACTTGTTATTTATTCCTAACTGCAACCATTGTCAAGATTAAAGAGAATATAGGCCTATGGATGTTTCAGAACTGAAAGATGGCTGATAATCCTGCACTGTTCTCATTGTATAGATTATAAATAGTCTTTCTATTCAAAGATGGTCTAAAAGGCCCGCATTGTCTGAATCACCATACTCTTTTTTACATTTTTAATGTGTTTTCCAGCTTCAGAAATCCTGGAAGTTTGTGTTGAGATTGAGTCTCCTGTTGCCGAGATCAGGGCTTCTGATTACAAAGATCAGAGCTTCTGCTACCATCTTAGACATGCTTCACAAGTAATAAAATGAACATGTATTGTTATTAAGCCATTGAAATTTAGAGACTTTTCACATTTGCAGCACAACCCAGCTAATCCTGATGAAAAAAACTGGTTAGTCAAATGTAAAATACATAAGGCAACTCATAAATCCATTTAGCTGAATAAACAAAACTATATTTTAATATAGTGAAAGCAAACAAGTGAGGTTATTCCCCAGTCCCTCTGTATTTTCAATTCCTGCATTCTCTGAGGATAGTGTATATGTTTTATGTGACCTCTGACTTGCTGACATTGATTGAACAAAGATCCTAGGGTCAGGATACTTACCCTCTCTGTTTACAACTGCCTCACCTGTAAAATGATGCTAATACTCCTTGCCTGCCTAAAAGTAGGCATAATGACTATCAGGGTCCCTTTCAACCATAAAATGTATAATTCTGTATACAAAATGGTAGGTAAATATCCTCACTGTTAATGCATGGCCATAGATAGAGCTGTTTCTCTATGACAGAAGGCACATGAAGTGGGTTCCCAAGAAGACAAAGCCATCTAAGGAATGGATGGCTAAAGAAATGGGGTGCTGGGGTTAAATATTGATTTGATTGTGCTAAACTGCTGGCAGGATACAAACCATTTAATTTCACCCTTTTCAGTTACTTCCTCCTAAGATCCTTGGCAGTCCTCTTCTTTCATCTTTGCCTCACCATCACCCAACTCTACAGGTCCCAAATCTGAGTGGTAACTTACTGCAGAGTTTCCCAAGTGTTTAGCTACAGACATGGGATGTAGGGAAATGAAATAGGAATGGAAGAAAGGAAACATTAGTTGAAAAGGTATTATGCAAGACACTCTGATAGAAAATTTAAATATATATTATTTTTCTTAATCTTCATAATAACATTATGTAGTGGGTATTATCATTGTAAAAAGAATAAGAAAACTGAGACTATGATTAACACATAAGTAATAAGTGCAAAATCCCAAGATATTTTCCAATATACAACAGAGGAAAAGAACAATTTTATTTTAATTTAAACAAAAAGGTTTTTTTCCAAGATGATGGATTAGAGGCTTTTGATGTGCCTTAGCCACTTGGAAACAGCAAGATAGTACATAAATATCAACTCTGTGAGCTTCAATTCAAGAAAGAAAATGGGAGTCCACTAAATTGTGAAGGACACCCCAGATCCCAGGGAGAAGACAATGGGCAAACAGTCTCTGTGACAGTGTCCAGTGATAAAAGTGAGTGAAGTCCCAGTATGTGAGAAGGCCAGAGAGCCTCCCTTTGTGACTCAACTTTTCACCAGGAATCTGAGCAACTCAGGAACTTTGTTTCTCTCAAGCCCTGGAGCTAACCTGGGGAGAGGCTTGGAGACACCGAGAGGCAAATACACCAGGAGAAAGCGGCAGGCATTTTCCCAGACCCGGGACTGAGAGCAAGACACTATTTTTAATGTCAGCACATACAAAGTCAGTCATTTGTTGGCCACCTGGCAGTGTGGCCATGCAGGTATTTCCATCTCAGGCCACATTTTGGAGTCCTGCTCTGAAGCAGGATAGGGGCTTCCACAGCCAGAGTTGTAGAAAGCACCTCAGCAGTAGGCACTGGAATTGTGCTCTCCTACATCGCAGGCCTGGGGTGGGAGGAGATCTGCTATAACAGTAGTTTCTATTGGTGACAACATTTGCAGTCAGGGCCAGCTTGATGACCTGGAAGTGGTCTGCATGTGTTATTGCCCCAGAGTCTGCTTCTCCTGAGATCACAGTGTAGTGGGACCCTCTCCACCCCACCTCCAGGCACATCTCCAGGCATTTGGAGCACCTGCTTGCCCAGATTGGCAGCCTGAGTTGCTCCATCCTTCCTGTGGAGAGATCTGAGTGCAGGGAGGCCCTCTCTGCTTCATGCCAAGGAAGATTTCCAGGTATCTGAAGCACCTGTTCACCTGGTTCAGCAGCCTGTGTTACCCACCCTTCCTGTATAGGAATCACGGTACAGCTGGGTCATCTCTGCTCCATGCCCAGGCATACATCCAGGCATTCAGGAGCACATACTTGCCTATACCAGCAGCCTGACTTGCCCCACCCTTCCCACACAGAGATCACTTCTCTCCACAACATACCCTGGCAGATCTCCAGGTATTCAGAGTAGCTGTTTGTCTGAATTAACATCCTGAGCATCTCCAACCTTCCTCTGCAGAGATTGTGGTGCTGGGGAGCCATCTACACACCACACCCAGGCAGATCTCCTGACATCTGGAGCACTCACTCTTCTGGATTGGGAGTTTAGGCCAGCACCCTCAAACTCCCCCTCCCCCACCCCATAGAGAACTTGGGGCTGAGGAGGTTTCCCAGTTCCATGCCTAGGCACACTGCTGGTGCCTGGTGGCCACCCAGTGGATTCTCCTTTGGTGCTGATTATTGTGCCTACCACTGGGAGACTTGCAGGCAGGCAGGCCTGCCCCGTTAGCCCCACCCATACTGGCTCCCAGCTAGGGCTAAGCAAGGAGCTCATATCACTGTGCACTCCATGGATCAGCCCATTGCCTGACACAACAGAAGCTTCTCCCAGTAAACAAGGATCTAGTACGCACCTGGCCACATTGGCCACCGCCTGCTCTCACCCATAAGCCTCAGCTACTGGCTTGTCAGTCAAACTGCACAGTGCAAAATAAAACCTCCCAACTGAAGTGCATAAAGCTGTGGAAGCAAAGCCAAAAGATTCTACCAAACATTTGCTACAGTCACATCCCCTAGAAATGGGGGAAAAATGAAGGAGAAAAAACAATAATGTTATAGGAAAAGAAAGAAAGAAAAATTCTATCTGCACTAAAATTACAAAAATTAGAAATGCCAGCATCTCCAGATGATAAGGAATCTGTGTAAGATTTCTGATTACCATGAAAGATCTGAATATATTGGCACCACCAAAGGATAACACTAGGTCTCCAGCAATGGTCATTAAACAAAATGGAAATTTAGAAATGACAGATAAAGAATTCAAAGCATGGATTGCAAAGAACCTCAATGAGATCCAAGACAAGGTTGAAAATCAATACAAAGAAACTTCTACAGCAATCCAGGAAATGAAAGAAAATATAAACATCTTAAAAAGAAATCAATCACAGCTTCTGGAATTGAAATCCTCACTTAAGAAACTTCAAAATACAATTAAAAGCTTAATCAATAGACCAGACCAATCAAAAGAAAGAATTTCAGAGTTTGAAGACTGGACTTTTGAACTAACACAGACAAAAATAAAGAAATTTTTTAAAGAAATGAAAACATACTTCAAGAAATATGGGATTATGTAAAGCAACCAAAGCAATGAATTACTGACATTCCTGAGAGAGAATGAGAAAAAGTAAACAATCTGGAAAATTTATTTGAGAGGAGAATTTGAGAAAAATTCCCTAACCTTGCTAGGGAAGTAAATACCAAGATACAGAAAACCCAAAGAACACCTGTGAGATACTATACAAAAAGAACATCACCAAGATGTAAAGTCACCAAACCATTCAAAGTCTATGCGAAAGAAAAGGCAGCCAGAGAAAAAGGTCAGATCACATATGAAGGGAACCTTATCAGGCTAACTGCAAACTTAAAATCTAGGAGAGATTGGGGGCATACTTTCAGCCTTCTTAAAGAAAAGAAATTCCAACCAAGAATTTAATATCCTGCCAAGGTAAGCTTCACAAGCGAAGGAGAAATAAAATATTTTCCAGAAAAGACAGCACTAAGGGAAATCATTACCACTATACCAGCCTTACAAGAGACTCTTAGGGGAGTTCTAAATATGGAAATGAAAGAATGATACCTGCTACCACAAAATAAGTCCATAGTCCACAAATCCTGTAAAGTAGTTATACAATTGAACTCCAAAGCAACCAGCTAACAACTTCACAATAGAATCAAAATCTCACATATCAATACTGACCTTGAATGTAAATGGTCTAAATGCTCCACTTAAAAGATAGAGAGTGGCAAGTTGAACAAGAAAACAAGACCCATTCATCTGCTGTCTTCAAGAGACCCATCTCACATGTGACATCACCCACAGGCTCAAAGTAAAGGGATAGAGAAAGAACTATCACACAAACAGAAAACAAAAGAAAGCAGGGGTCACTATACTTACATCAGATAAAACAGACTTTAAAGCAACAACAGTAAAAAAGAAGAAAGAAAGGCCTTTATCGTTACATAATGATAAAGAGTTCAACATGAAGTTTTAACTTCCTAAATGTATATGCAACCAACATTGGAGCACCCAGATTCATAAAATAAATACTTCTAGAGCTGTTAAAAGACAGAGAGAGTCATGCAATAATCATGGGTGACTTCAATATACCATTGGAAACATTAGACAGATTATCAAAACAGAAAACTAATAAAGAAATTCTGGACTTGTATTCAAACTTGATCAATTGAACCTAGTAAACATCTACAGAATTCTCTATTCATCAGTCTCAAAATATATATTCTTCTAATCTGCACATGGAACATACTCTAAGATCAACCACATGCCCAGCCATAAAGTAAGTCTCAATACGTTTTTTTTTAAATCAAAATCATGCCAGACATAGTATTGGACTGCAGTGGAATGAAAACAGAAATCAATACCAAGAGGATCTCTCAAAACCACACAGCTACATGAAAATTAAATGACTTGCTCTTGAATAACTTTTGTGTAAACAATAAAATTAAGGCAGAAATCAAAAAGTTCTTGAAATAAACGAAATCAGAGACACAGCATGCCAAAATCTCTGGGATATAGCAAAAACAGTGTTAAGAGAAAAGTTTATAGTGCTATATGCCTACATAAAAATTTTTGAAAGATCTTATTATATTCATAATCTAACTTCACACCTAGAAGAACTGGAAAAACAAGAACAAACTAATCCCAAAACCAGCAGAAGAAAAGAAATAACTAAAATCAAAGCAGAACTGAATGAAATGGAGACTCAAAAATCCATACAAAGAATCAACAAACCCAAAATTTAGTTCTCTGAAAGGGTAAATAAAATTGATAGACCACTAGCTAGAGTAACAAAGAAAAAAAGAGAGATGATCCAAATAAGCACAATCAAAAATGACAAAGATCACAATACAACTGATCCTGAAGAAATACAAAAGATCCCCAGAGACTATTATGAACAGCTCTATACACAAACTAGAAAATTTAGAGGAAATGGATAAATTCCCAGAAACATACATCCTCCCAAGATTGAATCATGAAGAAACTGAAAACCTGAATAGACCAATATTAAGTTCTGAAATTGAATCAGTAATAAAAAACCTACCAATCCAAAAAAAGCCACAGACCAGATGGATTCATGGGTGAATTCTACTAGATGCACAAGGAGGAGCTGGCACCAATTCTACTAGAACTATTCTGAAAAATCAAGGAGGAGGACTCCACTTCATTCTGTAAGGCGAGCATCACCCTGATACCAAAACCTGGCAAAGACACACTGGAAACAAATGAACAAAAACTATAGGCCAATATCCCTGATGAACATAGATGCAAATATCCTCAACAAAGTACTGTTCACCATGATCACGTAGGCTTTATTCCTGGGATGCAAGGTTGATTCAACATATGCAAATCAGAAAATATGATTCACCACATACACATAATTAAAAACAAAAAGCATATGATCATCTCAATAGATGTAGAAAAAGCTTCTGATAAAATCCAACAACCTTTCCTGGCAAAATCTCTCAAGAAAGTAGGAATTGAATAAACATACCACAAAATAATGAGAGCCATCTGTGACAAACTCACAGCCAACATCATACTGAAAAGGGAAAAGCTGCACACATTCCACTTAAGAATCAGGACAAACAAGGATGCCCACTCTCACCACTCCCATTCAACATAGTACTGGAAGTCCTCGCTAGAGTAATCCTGCAAGAGAAAAAAATAAAAGGCATCAAAAAAGGAAAAGAAGAAGTCAAATTATCTCTCTTAACTGCCAATATGATTTTATACCTAAAAAATCCTAGAAACTCTACCAGAAGGCTCCTAGAACTGATAAATGACTTTAGAAAAGTTTCAGGATACAAAATCTAATTACAAAAATCAGTAGCATTTCTATACACCTACAATGTTCAAGCTGAGAGCCAAATTAAGACTGCAATGTCAATTACAATATGCACAAAAAAAATAAAATATCTAGGAATACACCTAACCAAGGAGGTAAAAGATCCCTACAAGGAGAAATACAACACACTGCTGAAAGAAATTATAGATGACACAAACAAATGGAAAAACATTCCATGTGCATGGATTGGAAGAATCAGTATCATTAAAATGGCCATACTGTCCAAAGCAATCTAAAGATTCAACACCATTCCATTCAAACTACCAATGTCATTTTTCACAGAATTAAAAAAACTATTCCAAGATTCATATGGAATAAAAAACAGAGCTGTAAATGCAAAGGAATCATAAGCAATAACAACAAAGTAGGAGGTATCACATTATCCATTTTTCAACTGTACTACAAGCCTACAGTAAGCAAAACAGCATGGTACTAGTTCAAAAGCAGACACATAGATCAATGGAACAGAAGAGAGAATGCAGAAATAAAGCTATACACCTGCAGTCATCTGATGTTTGACAAAGTTGACAAAAATAAGCAATGGGGAAATAATTCACTAGCCACATGCAGAAGAACGAAACTGGAGCCCTGCCTTTCACCATATATACAGATTATATCAAGACAGATTACAGATTTAAATGTAAGACCTTAAATTAGAATCCTGAAAGAAAACCTAGTAAATTATGGACATCTACCTTGGAGAAGAATTCATGACTACATCCTCAAAAGCAATGCACCAAACAAAACTTGGGAAGTGGGACCTAATTAAAGAGCTTCTGCACAGCAAGAGAAACTATCAACAGAGTAAACAGACAACCTACAGAAGAGCAGAAGATATTTGAAAACGATGCCTCTGCCAAAAGTCTGATATCCAACATCTATAAGGATCTTAAATAATTCAACAAGCAAAAAACAAATTACCCCATTAAAAAGTGGGCAAAAGACATGACAGATACTTCTCAAGAGAAGACATTTAAGCAGTCAATAAACAAATGAAAAACTGCTCAGTCTCACTAAGCATCAGAGAAATGTAAATCAAAACCACAAGAAGATATCAACTCACTCCAGTCAGAATGGCTATTGTTAAAAAGTCAAAAAAGAACAGATTGCTAGTGAGACTGCAGAGTAAAGGAAATGCTTATATGCTACTGGTAGGAATGTAAGTTAGTTCAGCCCCTGAGGAAAGCAAGTTAGAGATTTCTCAAATAACTACCATTTAACCCAGCAGTCTCATTACTGAGTAAATACTCAAAGTAAAAGAAATCCCTCTACCAAATGTGTACTTGTATGTTCGTCACAGCACTATTCACAAGAGCAAAGACACGGAATCAAGCCCATCAATGGTGGAATGGATGAAGAAAATGTGGTGCATATACCCTGAGGCACTACACTGCCATAAAAAAGAATGAAATCATGTCCATTGCAACAACATGGATTGACCTGGAGCTCATTATTCTAAGCGAATTACCCCAGAAACAGAAAACAAAATATCACATGTTCTCACTTATAAGTGAGAGCTAAGCACTGGGTATACATAAGCATAAACATGACAACAACAGATACTGGGGACTACTAGAGAGGGGAGAAGGAGAAGGGAGATAGGGCTAAGGAACTACTTGTTGGATACTAAGCCCAAAGCTTGGTATTACACAATATACTCATTTAACAAGTCTTCACATGTCTCCCCTGAATCTAAAATTAGTTGAAATTATTTTTTAAAAAAGAGAAAGATTTTAAGATGATGGGATAATATTAGTAAATGACATGATAAAGCAATTTACCAAGAAGAAATGCAAAGAGAAAAGAAACATTAAATCATTTCAATCTCATAAGAATCAAACATATAAAATTTAAAATTACATAAACGTTTTCACCAACAAATTGGAAATTTGTAAGAAAATAATAAAATCTAGTTTTGGCAAGCTTGCAAAGAAATGGAAATCCCCATAAACTGTCAGGTGATTTAAAAAATGCCTAACCTCTCCAGAAGTCAGTCTGGCAATACATAATACAAAAAATTTATAAAATATTCGGCTGGGCACGGTGGCTCACACTCGTAATCTGAGTACTTTGGGTGGCTGAGGAAGGCAGATTACCTGAGGTCTGGAGTTCAAGACCAGCCTGGTCAATATGGCGAAACCCTGTCTCTACTAAAAAATACAAAAATTAGCCAGGTGTGGTGGCATGTGCCTGTAATCCCAGCTACTCAGAAGGCAGAGGCAGGCAGAATTGCTTGAACCCAGAAGGCGGAGGTTGCGGAGAGCCGAGATCATGCCACTGCACTCAGCCTGGGAGACAGAGAGAGACTCCATGTCAAAAAAAAAAAAAAAAATTCTACTAACCTATCCATTTCTGTCTAGGGATTTATCCTAGGGAAAGCATTAAAAATATATACTAACATATGCAAATACTTATAGGCTAAGATACTTGTTGAAATTTTTTTTTTTTTTTTGAGACAGAGTCTCGCTCTGTGGCCCAGGCTGGAGTGCAGTGGTTCAATCTTGGCTCACTGCAAGCTCCACCTCCCAGGTTCACGCCATTCTCCTGCCTCAGCCTCCCAAGTAGCTGGGACTACAGGCGCGCACCACCACGCCTGGCTAATTTTTTGTATTTTTAGTAGAGACGGGGTTTCACGTGTTAGCCAGGATGGTCTTGATCTCCTGACCTCGTGATCCACCCACCTCGGCCTCCCAAAGTGCTGGGATTACAGGCATGAGCCACCGCGCCCGGCCTGAAATGTTTTTAATATTAGACTTCAAAAATCTCAGATGTCAAACAATAGACTGATTTAGTTCATATTGGTAATTTATATAAATTGATGTTGTAGAAGAATATTTAACAACAGTAAAATTTTCATTATGTAGAGTAAAATACAGGTTGGAAAATATTAAATTTTTATAATATATCATACCTAGAATACATATGTATATAAAAATTTAAATGTATATTTTATAGAAGTTTAAACTGTAACATAATAGACAGTATAAATATGCATGTGTGTTTGTATATGTGTGTATCCTGATGATAAATTCTCCCTTCTCTGACAATTAATTTGGGGGGGGAGTGGGATTAGGCCATAATATGCCTCCTCAGGATCAAGCTCTTCACTACTGATCTTCCAGGTTGCACGGTGGGTACCACTTCCTGTATTTCTGGTTATAACCTGGAGATCATGAACTGTGGTTACTTCTAAAACAGGGTCCATACACATAACAACCTTGTTTTAGAAGTAACCACAGTTCATGTGTTTCAGGCGAACTCATTTATCTTTAGAGGCCAATCTCTCATCTCTTGACAATACTGGATTAGAGTATCTGTCAGTATCTGTGTGCAGTCCCATATATAATATTGGCCAATGTTTTTAATTTCAACCAATGTAATCTGCTGTACTTTAGGAGAAAGGGATTATAAAGGGCTATCTAAATAGTTCACAGAACTGATGGATGAGCTAAAAGAAGTCTTTAGGCTATGTTTGCAGAAACAATTACCCAAATGACACCATCAAACTGGACAAAGAATGAAGTTTTTGTCTCTGCCATGGTCAGAGTGCCAGTGCTATAGTAGTTAATTCAGAAATACATCTTAATTTGCTGACATAATTTGTGTCAGCAAAATGGGTGCCCCACATTTTGCCTCTGCCCTCTGGTGACTCATATTCTGCATCAGTCTCAAATGAGTATATTTGCTTTGTAGAACCTAAATCACTAGCTGCAGTGAACACTAGCTAAAGGTGAGTCTGAGAAACATAATTTTACTTCTGTAGTCTCTGCACACTGAAAAGTTGTAGGAATGGGTATTGCCATAGTCAATCCACAGTTTGCCTTGGCATTCCACCCCTTTGACAACACAATGTCCATACGTGTCATTCTTTCAACATTTATATTTTTAAAAAGCACTCATTTTCTCCTAACATAATGAGATTATCTTTCATTCAAATAAAAATATGTTTGCTCTGTCCCTGAAAAAAAAAATACCCAAGTCTCATCAGTAATTGCATTCATTATTCATCTTCCAATTTGGTTATACTTCTAGGATGGTCTGTATATTTCAAACTCACAGTAAAATTAGCCAAAGGCAACACAAATAGAAAAGGGAAATTATGTAAACATATGTGATCATGCAAAGAAGAAAATATTGATAGCTACTATAAAAATTATTTCTATAACTAATCAGGAAGGCTTAGTTGAAATGTACAATGTCCTTCCTCCACTCCCCATTTACACCTCAACTGGTTGAGGTTCTTTACCTGGTAGGATGGCCCAAGGCTTCATTCCTTTGTACCTCAGTTTGTCCTGTCTGTATGGGATTTCTATATTATTTTGTTAATTTTTATCATGAGTACTTGGAGGCACGTCAGTCTCCTGACTTCCAGATGTGTTTCTCTGTTGCTCCACAATGTATCTGCAACCATATTTTTCTTTGATAATTAAGACAAATGTAGTAGTCAAAGGAGTTCACAGAGAGGCATGGGGTGGGGCGGAGGGGGGAGATGTGGAACTCCCATGTTAAGCCACCACAGCCTCTGGAAACATTTAATGTTTCCAGGTCAGAACAACAAACGGCGCCAAGGCACAGCAAATGCAAATTCTTGTTAGAAAAGTCACTAGTTTCGGCACTTAGCCTTTTTAGAGTAAGTCATACCAGATGTAGGCTCCCAATGTTTTTTAAATCACCAATACACAAGAAATAAACTATCGTAAATGATAGTCGGCAAGTACAATAAAAGGTCTTTAGATACAAGAATGATAAGAATTTTCAGATACAAAATTTTTCAAGGGCAATGTATAAAATATTCAAAAATAAAAGTTGGAACTAAATTAATGAGCAAGGACCAAAAAGTCAAAAAAGGTCATGGAAATTTTAAAACAATCAAGTAGAATTTTAAGAACAAATAGAATAATAATTGTATGGGAGTATTAAACAAAAACTAAGAGCACTACCACCATACATTACTCATTGAAGAAACATTTAACATGTGGACTTCAAAAAAGACACGGAAAGCAAGAAGTAATGGTGAGTTAAGAAAATAGTAAATATCTCGCTGGGCGCGGTGGCTCACGCAGTGGCTCCCAGCACTTTGGGAAGTCGAGGCGAGCAGATCACGAGGTCAGGAGATCAAGACGATCCTGGCTAACACGGTGAAACCCTGTCTCTACTAAAAATACAAAAAATTGGCCAGGCTAGGTGGAGGACGCCTGTAATCCCAGCTACTCAGGAGGCTGAGGCAGGTGAATGGCATGAACCCGGGAGACGGAGCTTGCAGTAAGCCGAGATCAAGCCACTGTACTCCAGTCTGGGCCGCAGAGCAAGACTCCTTCTCAAAAAAAAAAGAAAGAAAAAGAAAAAAGAAGAAAAAAAAGAAAATGGTAAATATTTAAGTAAATCTCAACAAAGGTGTTTGTTTGTAGTGATTATGATGACGTGAAAGGAAAATAAATTTGGGGACCTTAAAATCACCAAGTTAAAGGAAAAAGTCAAGCTGGTAACTGCTTAGGGCAAATCTGCTTCCTATTCTGTTCAAAGTCATCCCTCTGCTCCCTGAGATAAATGCATATCTGATTGCCTCCTTTGGAGAGGCTAATGAGAAACTCAACAGAATGCAACCATTTGTCTCTTATCTGCCTGTGACCTGGAAGCCCCCTCCCCACTTCGAGTTGTCCCAATTTTGCTTTGTCCCATCTTTGCTTTGAGTTGTCTCGCCTTTCCCAACCAAACCAATGTTTGTCTCACATGTATTGATTGATGTCTGTCTCCCTAAAATTATAAAACCAAGCTGTGCTGAGATCACCTTGGACAAATGTCGTCAGGACCCCTGAGGCTGTGTCAAGGCTGTGCATCCTTAACTCTGGCAAAATCAACTTCCTAAATTGACTGAGACCTGTCTCAGCTATTCAGGGTTCACATTTTGGTAACCATGAAGGGATTCTGAGTGGAGGTGCCCCTGACCTTTGACAAATCTATCAGTGCTTGGTACCAACTCGAGTTATCTTTATGGCTCAAACCAACAGGACAATTTGCTGAGGCCTGGAAGCCTCACTCTCCAGAGAATCCCTGGTCTCCTCAAATTTGGTTGAGATATGAAGTTTACTTTGCTGAACAACTTTTTTTTTTTTTTTTGAGTTTTACTCACTTCCAACAAGGAGGGAGGGCAAGTTTTCCTGCTTCCATGGTGATGGAAGGCAGGTAACTCCTTTCTGGAGTTTGAAATCACTCCCAACAGGGAAGGCGAGTTTGAATTTTTTTTTCCTGCTTCTAGGAAGGTACAGAGCAATCTTCAGCCTGAGACCCTTCCCTAGGTAAGTAACCGAATTGAGGTTTGTCTTAGCTAACGTTAAGATTAACAACAGGCTGGTCTTAATTTTTCCTTACCATTAGAGCACTCAGTAATGGTATAAGCTGTGCAATCATTTGTTTGTTTCATTTGATTGTTTTTTCGTTGTTTGTTTTGTTTCTGTTTTTGTTGTTCTTTCAGTCTTTTTCCTATTGGGTTTGACCAACTCTATCCAATTTGATCAAATATAAAGGAAAGTTCCAAAATATGGGCCTCTGAAGTGGCTAAATTCCTACAAAATTAGAAAAAGAAAAAAAAAAAAAAGAAAAAGAAATGTGGTGGGGGAGAAGAACAACCATTAAAAAGAAAAAAAAAGGAAAGTTTTTTTTTATTTTGACTACTTAAGGAGCTTTATTTACATAACAATGCCACCTTTTTGCTACCAGGTCAAACTGAAAGAGCAATGGTTGTAGCCCCATGCTGCAGTTTCATAGCTAAGTTTCTGCCTTCTTTTTTTTCACTATGACAGCCTGGGTTTGGTTTCAGAATCAAGCCCTTTCTGGTTTGATGCTTGATGTCAGAGGTGTTTGAATCAGAGCAACTCCATCCCGAAAAGGGGCTGTGTGAAATGAGGCTGAGACCTACTGGGCTGCATTCCTAGACGGTTAGACAGTCTAAGTCACTGGATGAGATAGGAGGTCAACACAAGATACAGGTCATAAAGACCTTGTTAATAAAACAGGTTGCAGTAAAGAAGCCGACCAAAACCCACCAAAACCAAAATGCCAAAGAGAATGATCTCTCGTTGTCCTCACTGCTACACTCATGACAGTTTACACAAGCCATGGCAACATCAGGAAATTACTCCATATGGTTTAATAAGGGGCGGCATGAATCATATCTACCCTTGATTCACAAATAATCAAGAAATAACCATCAGCAGCCATCAGGAGGGCTGCTCTGCCTATGGAGTAGCCAGTCATTCTTTTGTTTCTTAACTTCTCTAATAAACGCCTTCACTTTACTGTATGGATTCTCCTTGAATTCTTTCTTGTGTGAGATCCATGAACTCTCTATTAGGGTCTGGATCAGGACTATTTTACATTAATATTGGTACTTCTAAAACATCAGCAATTTGACCTAGCTGAAATATGGTAATAAGATTTTAAAAGATTTTTTTAAAGGATATCAATGGTTAAAAGTCAACTTAATTAAAACCTAACACCCAAGATGTGTTTGTGTATGTCTGTGTGCATGTATTTGTATTTAAAAGGTCTGTTTTGTTTTGTTTTTCTCTCTCCTAGGACCTTGTCTTTTTTGAGCAAAAGTTTTTTTCTTCTGTTTACTGAATTCTATTTTCTTCATTTACGTCTGCGGTCTCTCCTTTCTCTTGAACCCTCTGCTGCATGAGGGACCTAAAATTAGTTTATAATAGCCTGGGGTTCCTTAAAGAAAACAGAGAAGGTGTCAGACTCCCTTGTGGGGAAAAACCACTGTTTTTCCTTATGGAACTCCAAGAGTGTAAACAGGCAAGTTCATCTCAACTCTTAAACTGCTTGCTTTTGTATTGTGTTACCTGAATTTTTGACTAAAATAGTTATTGCAACAGAGGCTACTCTTGGGTTTTTAAGGAAGAATGTCTTTGTTTAAAAGATGAAATGTCTTTGTTTAAATTTTTTTTTTTTACAGCACTATACAAGCATCGCATGTTCTAGCCTCATAATAATTCTCCCTTTTTGGAGACCCAGGATTCAGTATGGGCTCTGCCCAGAGGTCAGAGATCTAGTTAAGTGACAAGTAGTCCCTATCTAAATAAAGTCAGTCTCCTTATACAATACTATGATAGATTTCTATATATTTTTACGTTTGATTTGGCATCCATCTTTATTTTGCCTCTAGCACTGATAGACATTTTCTCTCTGTATCTTGGGTTGTACACTTTGCTATTTGATTTTTCACCTAAGACTTGTTTCCTTCAATACGCAGATTTAGGGCTATTTACCTGACAACTGCCAGGATAATGAAACAGGTTTTCAAGAGCTTGCATGTCTTAAATAGGGAGAAAAAAGGAGGTCTTATGAATCTGTAAGGTGTACTTTTATCGATATGCCTAATATGTCTATGTATTAATGTGTTGTGTACACAATGTTTCACTATTAAAAATATATGAAAGAGCTCTAAGCAATTGGTTTAAAGAAAAATAAATGTGCTTAAATCAAATACTTTATTAGAAAAAGGGAAAGATTAGTCAAATGCTTTTTCAAATTCAGATTTTTCAAAGACGTAAGTAAAATCATTAATAAATAATCTAACTTTAAAATTATTGGTAAAGTAATATTAGAAGTGTCTTAAGAATTTCCAGCACACATTTTTGTTGGTATTTATTAATCATGAATTTTCATACTTATCCCTGCCAAATACTGTAAGTTCTCAAAATTTGGCAGAGGGGTTACAAAACTATAAAACCCAGTGCAAAACAGAATGATCTTTGTTTATGCAGCTTTTGATAAATAAGACATTAATATTGGTTTAATGACAATAGCTCAATCTTGAATTATTTAGTAAAATAACCACAACTTCTAATCGTGTAGCTTTAGGCAGTCTAGTCCCCAGGCAGGAAGGGGGTTTGTTTTGGGAGAGGACTGTTATTGTCTTTGTTTCAAAGCTAATTATAACCTAAATTCCTCCAAAAGTTAGTCTGGCCCATGCCCAGGAATGAACAAGGACAGCTTGGAGGTTAGAAGGAAGATGGGGTCAGTTAGATCAGATGTTTTTCACTGTATCAGTTATATTTTGCAATAGCAGTTTCATAATCTTAAGTGATGACTATTGCAGTTTTCATAAATAATCTAGGTAAACAGAATAATTATGTAAATGTATGGGGTAAATACTTATAGACAAACTTGTCTTAATTTAGAATCTAAAGATATATTAAATAATAGCTATTTCATTACTTGCATATTTTCCAATTAAAATATATTGTAGGAAAACATTCTTTCTAAAAACACAATATGTGTCCTTTTTAAAAAGGTGAACAATTTTTGTCTAATTCAAAGCTTATTTCAAGGTTAGGTATAAAATAAGGTAAAAGATATGAGGAAATAAGAGAGATGCAAAGAAAGTTATAGAAATAAAGAGGTATTTTTTGGTAGGAAGCTTAAAGAAAAATATTTTTATATAAGAAGGAATCTTATATGGTAAACTTTGTCTAAAATAAAATGTCTGCTTGTTTAAAAAAAAGGGATGCTCATGACAAACCAGAATGTCCAAGCATGTTATGAATGGTCTGTGTAAGACACAACAAGAGGATTTACTTTTTTTAAAAAAACTTTTTTTATGATTAATTTGTCTATAATTAAAGAGAAATTATATTGGTCTATCTAGAGATTGGGTTTAATTATTTTAAAAAACTACTTATACCCTAAATAACTGGTTCAAAGTATGAATTTTTGTTTGTTTGTTTTTTGTTTTTTTTTTTGCCACAGAGTCTCACTGTCACCAAGGCTGGAGTGCAGTGGCATAATCTCATCTCACTGCAAACTCTGCCTCCTGGATTCCAGTGATTCTCCTGCCTCAGTCTCCTGAGTAGTTGGGATTACAGGTGTGTGCCACCACGCCCAGCTAATTTTTGTATTTTTAGTAGAGATGGGGTTTCACCATGTTGGCCAAGCTTGTCTTGAACTGCTAACCTCAAGTGACCCACCTACCTTGGCCTCACAAAGTGCTGGGATTACAGACATGAGCCACCATGCCCAGCTCTAATTGCTTTATTCATAATAAATTAGAAGACATTATAATTTTTTTTGCAAACTTCAACTTTTATTGCATTTTGCTGTTTTTGGCTTTCTCTCTCTTTTTAAGAGGCTTGAAATAATAACTCTATGTTCAACTCATTTTCAGCTCCTGCAAGTTATATTTTTTTTTCCAGTTCTAACTGTTGTGGCCTGATGGAAAAACAAAACAAAACTAAAAAGCAATTTCATCTTAAAGGTCTAAAGGAAATGTTTCCTTCCAACAGAATATTCCCCATAGGGAACAGCAGTCACGTTGCCAAAGATCTTTTCTCTTGCCTTGGGTAACTGGCCTAATAAACAGATCTTATGCTTCATTGAAATAATTCCTGTATCATTATTACTATGTCTGGTTTACTTAGAAAAAACTGAGATTAAAAACAATTTTTAAAATT
Organism: Trachypithecus francoisi; assembly: GCF_009764315.1. Classification (NCBI taxonomy): domain Eukaryota; kingdom Metazoa; phylum Chordata; class Mammalia; order Primates; family Cercopithecidae; genus Trachypithecus; species Trachypithecus francoisi. The sequence continues at coordinate 169,954,505 of NW_022681454.1, read as the reverse complement.
AAAGTTATTATATCCGTATAACTTTCTGTTATGTGCTTTTAAAGTCCTTGTGCCAGTAAGTTACAGGGCTTTGACTCCTGGGTCTAAAAGGACACCAAGTTCTGCTGAATCTTAACACTGACAGCAATTAAATCCTCATCTTCAGACCCCATAGAAGATACCAATCAAAATAAACTGGGTTTGGGAGACACAGGGCCAGAAATTAAAACTATTCAATTCCTCAAGGCCCAGGAATTACTGCAGAAGTGGCCAGCACATGAGATTGTAAGGGCCAATTTTGAGAGATAAAGTAAGTTCAGTTTCTCTGTAAAGTAACCATTAATATCAAAGGCACATTGATGCAAGCATAGCATATGAGCCCCAGTGTCAGATTTACAAGATTTTCCTGAAGCATTAGCCAACTCCTTAATAAAGGTTATAAAAGGTTTATGGAAATTATATCTTATGTCAAGATGATTAAAATCTTATAGGTTTAAAAAATTTTGTAAACAAATTTAACTGACTTCATGCTGTTTTTATTGCACTTATTGTTTGAAAGATTAAGTCTCCTCTCTCAAAGAATGAAGGTTTTCATCTTTTTTTGAAGTCCTTATTACTTTGGTTAAATGAAAGACTTATTTTACAATTACCTGTGATCCTATTTTGTGATATAAAGTGTTTTAAACTTTTGATATTTGACAAACTTTCCAAAATCAAATTACAAATTATGTCTTTTTCTGACCTAATAAATCCTTTAAGGTTTTGGTTCCCTAAAGTCAAAAAATGACATATTTGGCTTACTTGGCATAAAAATCATACAGAAAGCATTGTCAAATATGACATGTTGTTTAGCTTTCTTTAGGCTACATTTCTATAAATATGCTACTGGTAGGTGTTCTAACATTATGGGAAACTGCTATATTTCTGATTATGACTTAGTGCACATTATTAGTCATAACTATAATTGTTACGTTAACTTATCGTGTGCCACAGAGGTAACAAATTTCCTTGTCAAGTGTGTCTTTGACCATGGCTGCCTTAAAACTTTTGTCATCAATGAACAATTGTCTTGGTTTGGTCCTCTATAGAAGGTGGCTTTATAATCAGCTATAAAATTCTAACAGGTGTTCTTCAATACAGGCTTGTAACTTTGGAGATTGTGACATTAAAATAGAGGAAAACTTTAAGGACTCTTATGGAGAGATGGAATGTCCATGAATATCATGCAGAATAAGAGCTAACTATATGGACTGAACTAAAAGAAGACTGAATTAATCTTTTGACCTTTCTGCTTAAAACATTGCTGATCCTTTATTTTGTTTTTCAGAAACAAGGAAACTTTTCTTTTGACCTAGTTATAGCTTATAGCAATTGAGTAAAGTATACTCCTGTGAACAAAATTTGGAGCATACTTGTTTCTACCTGATTTATCCAGAATTTGTAAACTTTTGTGAGTATGCTTAATATATGGCAATATAGTTATTTGCATAAGTGCAAAGAATACTTTCTTTTGCAACAGGACATCATTGGAGAAACTGGTTATTTTACCAAGGCTTTGACTGGTGTGCTTTCCTTTAAGGAATCAAGCTTGACTTATAGAGTCAATAAAAGCCTCTTGGGAAAACTGGCCTCATACCGTGCCTACACAGTTTCTGTACAGGGTTTGTGACCTGTGGTAAGTAAAGAATGTCACTTTCTGACAGGCTCAGGAGCCCCAAGTTTTCTTGGGACTTCAAGAGGAGAGGAATTTACCCAACTCTTAGGTATTTGATGGTACAAATCCATGGCTGGGCTTTTAAAAAGTCTCATCTGAGATTCTTTCTATGAAACAAAGCTACAGTTAATTAATAAATTAATAACTGATTATAATTAATAATAAATTATTAATTAATAAAGCAAAATTTAAAAGCCTATGTGAAAAATAATTATTCTTGCTGCATGCTGTACAAATAATCAGGCCAAGTATAATAACACAAATCACTCCTATCATAATTTGTCTTTAGTAAAAATGGCAAACTGGAGAAAGAAAAATTCAAAAACTATAGTACAACCATTGTTAGATTCTAGTCTTGCCTAATGTTTTTCAGTTTTTATTATTTTCTACAGTTTGAACTGAATTCTAATTTTTCCTGGCTATAAGAAATAATGCCTCAAAATAATGTTTTCAATGTGTTTCTTCTTTCTTTTCCTTTTTGCCCCCATTCTTCCTAATTTGAAATTGTTGAAAACTAAGCTGTGTTTTCTTAAATCCCTATGAACTAAAGCTAGACAACTTAAACTTCAGAAGAAAACAACAGAAACCTATTTACATACATAAGCCACTTTCATACCTACCTACTAATGTATGGACTTCAGAGTACTGTAGCCTATATTGATCTTCCAGGATTGCTCTTTCATTTGTTGCTGTTTTTCTCCCTTTTCCCCCCTATTTTCTTTTCGTAGAACATGTGACTTCACAATCTGCTAAAATGAGCTTTCCTAATAACTCAGGACCTTCCTATCTAGGAATAAACCATCCTAGCCATAAGAGATCAGACAAAACCTGAGACCAGAGATTCATTTTCTTCTAAAATGCTTCCTCCAAAAAGATTTTTAAAAGAAAAGCAGGGGAAATGTGAAAGAGAAATAAGTATTGGGGCTTTACAATCACTGAGCTAAAGGGAAAAGTCAAGCTGGGAACTGCTTAGGGCAAACCTGCCTCCTACTCTATTCAAAGTCATCCCTCTGCTCACTGACAGAAACGCATATATCATTGCCTCCTTTGGAAAAACTAATCAGAAATTCAAAAGAATGCAACCATTTGTCTCTTATCTACCTATGATCTGGAAGCCCCCTCCCCACTTCAAGTTATCCCACCTTTTTTTGAGGTGTCCCACCTTTCCAGACAAAATCAATTTTACATATATTGATTGATGTCTCATGTCTCCCTAAAATGTATAAAACCAAGCTGTGCTTGGATCACCTTGGGCTCATGGTATCAAAAACTCCTGAGTCTGTCTCATGGGTGTCCATCCTTAACTTTGGCAAAATAAACTTCCTAAATTGGCTGAGACATGTCTCAGATACTCAGGCTTCACAATGAGAATGATGTCCAACTTTTGTTAAGTTTAAGAAAGAAGTAAAGTAATGGACAACAGCTGCATTAGGTCATGAGCAGGTAAATGTGGCTAAGATGTTCTGAGGTCCATTTATTGCCCAGAACTTTTCTAGGTGCTGGTGATGGCAGCAGTGACTCATGTGAAGCAGCTGCTGGGAAAAAACTAGCTGCAGTGGGGGGGACATGGCCAGAGCTGTGTGCTCCACGGATCCAGCAGGATCCTGGAACCGGCAGAAGACTCACCCACTTCTGGTTTTGAGGAGTAAGAGCCTTGCCCTCCAGGGTGCAGCTGCAGCTGCTCAGCCAGGGCTGTGGACCCAGGCATCCCTGTGTGCCGAGACCAGCTCATCATGGTGACCCTAACCCAGCCACACTAGAGGAATTATAAAGACACACACACAGAAATATGGTGTGTGGAGAGGGAAATCAGGGGGCTCACAGCCTTCAGAGCTGAGAGCCTCGAACAGAGATTTACCCACATACTTATTGACAGCAAGCCAGTGATACATTGTTTCTATAGATTATAGATTAACTAAAAGTATTCCTTATAGGAAACAAAGGGATGGGCCAAAATAAAGGGATGGGTCTGGCTAGCTATCTGCAGCAGGAACATGTCCTTAAGGCACAGATTGCTCATGCTATTGTTTGTGGTTTAAGAATGCCTTTAAATGGTTTTCTGTCCTGGTGTTCCACCAGGTGTTCCTTGCCCTTATTCTGGTAAACCCACAATGTTCAGCGTGGGCATCATGGCCATCACGAACATGTCACAGTGCTATAGAGATTTTGTTTATAGTCAGTTTTGAGGCCAGTTTATGGCCAGATTTTGGGGGCCTGTTCCCAACATGTCCCCCTGCTTTGTTTTGCAAAATGATAAAAGCAAAGGCAGCTTCTTGCAGGAGTTGGGATCCTCATCTGCAGACTACACAAACACAAAAAACACAGATTAAAAGCACAATCATCATTGAAATCATAGAGCTTCCAAGTGTTTTTATCCATTTGAATGGGTTACTAGCTGCTAATCTGTCTGCAGCTCCTTCAAGCATTCCATTTCCTGGCTTTAAGGTCAGGTGTGCCTGGGATGCTTTAAATATTTGTTCTTTTAATTTTGCAATATTCAAAGACAAGTTTGGGGAGCGTCCTTCTAGATGCTTTTTTATTCTTTTCTAAATTTTGATCTTCAGAGCTATTAATAGTTTCCACAAATCCTTATGTTTAGTTCCCAGAGTGGGCCATATCATTTGAGGTTGAGGTGCCACTATATCACCATGTTTTCAGATAATAGGAACTCTTGCCATATTTCTTACTATTTCTACCATCTGACCATTTTTTTTCAGACCAGCTGAACATAGTGTGGCCATGGCACACAAACTGAGAGGTACAATTCAAGCTAAATGTCCTCTTAGGGGACCAATTAATAATGATTCCATAGGAATCGTTGCACAGCACCTCAGCCTATCCTGCAATCAATCTTCCCAAACAAGTACATTCATTACTTCTGGCCAGGTCCAATTCTGTTTACAAATAGGTTTTTGAGGGTGGTATGCCTCAATTATAGGAGCAGATGTATTATGGTAAATACTAAGATCAGAAAGCATGTGTAACTGTGTCATAGAGTGATTACATCCAGGCATTATTGCCAGCCAAGACTGATAAATATGCCTAATAAGTATAATTGTTCTCTGTGTCAGCCCTTCTTGAAGGAATACTCACAGCAGTGGTGATCACCACTATCATAGCTACCATTAAATTACTCATTGTGACTGGTTGTCCCACTTTCCTCAGGTTTTCTTACACCATCTGTGACAGTTTCTTGATCTGTCCCCAGGTGGGTAGCTGTGTTCAACAGGTGCTGCTCGGGACAGTTGGGTCCTCCTCAGTGTCAGTCTTGACATGGCTGCAACCAGGGAGTCCTTGGGATCCTCCTGGAATTTCTTCCTCGGCATCTGGCTCATGATGAGGTTTCAGGTGTCTTGATGGTATCCAAATTGGCTGTTGATTCAGTCCTGGAGAAACACAAGCATAACCTCTACCCTAAGCTATTATTTTACCTATCTCCCAACTTTTTGTTATCGGATCTTTCCACCAAACCAGTTGTCCTGCTTCTGTCTTTGCAGCTGGTTTCTGTAGATGCTGTTCAGCTGCTGATAACATCTGGCCTTTAGGCAGGCTCAAAACATTTGAAGTCAATAATGCTAGATTCAATTGCATATGGGGTGTCCCATAGTCCCTATTTCTCCTCCTTTTTTGTTTTTGCAACTGCTGCTTCAGGGAGAGACTCATTCTTTCCACTATGGCTTGTCCTTGGGAATTATAGGGGATACCAGTAATGTGTTTAATATTTCATATGGAGAAAAATGTAGCTAGCGCTTGGCTAGTACAGCCTGGGGCATTATCTGTTTTCACAGAAGCTGGAATGCCCATCACCACAAAACACTGCAAAAGGTGATGTTTATTACAGGCAGAAGACTCTCCTGATTGGCATGTAGTCCAGACAAAGTGAGAAAAGGTGTCCACACATACATGTACATAAGCTAGTCTCCCAAACGAGGGAACGTGTGTGACATCCATTTGCCAAAGAGAATTAGGTTCCAATCGTCGAGGATTAACTCCTCCTGGAAAAGGTGAGGAATGCACCATTTGGCAAGTTCGGCATCACTGGATAATAGCTTTAGCTTCTTTCCAGGTAATGTCTATCTGTGTTTGAGACTAGAGGCATTAACATGGGTTAAATTGTGAAAGTGTCTAGCATTAGATATTTCATTAGCAATTAGGCAATCAGCCATTTGATTCCCTGCAGTCAGAGGTCATGGAAGAGGTATATGAGCCTTAATGTGAGTGATGTAAAAAGGGTACATTCTACTCCTAGCTGCTGTTTGTAATTGTATAAATAAAGTCATCAGTTGTTCATCTGTATGAAATCGTAACTGAGCATTTTAAATTAATTGTGTGGAATGAACCACATATGAAGAATCAGAAATCACGTTAATAGGCATATTAAAAGCAGTCAATACCTCAGGTACAGCTACAAGCTCCACTTTTTGAGCTAAAGTTTAGGGCGTCTGAAAGCTTTACCTTTTGAGCCAGAATAAGAAGCCTTACCATTACCAGACCCATCTATAAAAACATTCTTAGCACCTCCAATTGGTTTAAATTTCGTTATTTTAGGGAGAATTCAATTAGTTAATTTCAAAAATTGAAACAGTTTTATTTTAGGAAAATGATTATCGAGAACACCCACAAAGTCAGCTAAATGGGTTTTCCAAATAAGACTATTTATAATAGCTTGCTGTATTTATGCCTTCGTGAGAAGGATAATAATTTTTCCAAGATCATATCCACGTAATTTAACAATCTGAGTTCTCCCACTTCCTATCATAGTAGTGATTTGATCCAAATAAAGAGTTAAGAGTCCGTGAATTCATATGTGGAAAAAAAAAGTCATTCTACTAAGTCCTGTTCTTGGACAATAACACCAGTAGGTGAATGCTGAGTTGGAAAAATTAGCAAATCTAGAGTCTTCTGTGGATCTATTCTATTTATTTGAGCTTTATGGACTTGCTTTCGATTAGCTGCAGCTCTGCCTCAGAGCTTCTTTTGTTAATTGCTGAGGGCTAGTGAGACTAGGATCTTCTCTAAGGACAGAAAATAGATTACTCATGGTATAGGTAGGAATGCCTAGAGCAGGTCATATCCAATTAATGTCCCCTAGTAAATTTTGAAAGTCATTTAATGTTTTTAATTGATTCATATGTATGGCTACTTTCTGTGGCACAATGGTAGTGTCATTTACTAAGGTCCCCAAATAGGAGTAAGGGGTAGTCTGAATTTTGTCAGGAGCTATAATTAAACCAGCATGAGAAATCAAGTTTTGCAAGTGATCATAACATTGGAGTAATATTTCTCAAGTGGGGGCAGCACAAAGTGTATCATCCATATAATGAATGATATAACATTGTGAAAATATTTTATGAGTAGGTTTAATTGCTTCCTCTACATACAAATTGTGGATTGTTTAACGTGCCTTCTGGCAAAACTTTCCAATGAAAACGCTTAGCAGGCTGCAGGTTGTTTACTGCACGAATTGTAAATGCAAACCGTTCACAGTCCCACTCAGCTAAGGGGGTAAAAACACAGTCTTTTAAATCTATGACTATTAAAGGTCAATTTTTTGAAACCATAGTGGGAGAAGGCAATCCTGGCTGTGATGCCCCCATAGGTTGTATAACTGAATTAATGGAGATCTTAAATCAGTAAACATTCTCCATTTACCTGATTTTTTCTTAATTACAAAAACTGGAGAATTCCAAGGGGAAAATGTTGGAGCTATGTGTCCTTTTTCTAATTGTTCAGTAAGGAAGTCTTCTAAAGTCTCCAGTTTCTTTTTACTTAGTGGCCATTGTTCTATCCAAATTGGCTTATCTGTTAACCATTTTAAAGGTATAGGTTCTGAAGGCTTAACAATGGCCGCCATGAAAAATGATATCCTAAACCTTGGCAGAAACTTTGTCTTTCTGCTTGAAGTGGTTCCTTCAAACCTTGCAAATTTTTTCCTAGTCCCATACCAGGGACATACCCCATTTCATGCATCATATATTGACTTTGAGGGCTATATAATTGTTCTGGAATTAGAACTTGTGCTCCCCATTATTGTAATAAATCTCTTCCCCATAAATTTATAGGTACAGAAGTTATAATTGGTTGAATAGTCCCAGGTTGTCCATGGGGCCCTTCACAATGCGAAATATAACTACTTTGATATACTTCAGGGGCTTTACCAACTCCAACTATGTTAAATTGAGTGGGTGGAATTGGCCACGCAGACAGCCAGTGCTGTAGAGAAATAATTGAAATGTCCGCTTCTGTATCTACCAAACCTTTAAATTTCTTTCCCTGAATAGTTATTTCACAGGTAGGACATTTATCATTAATTTGATTTACCCAATAAGCTGCTTTGCTTTGTTTATTTGAGCTTCCAAATCCTCCTGTTTGTTTAATTTCACTTTTCCCCATTTCCACATATAGCACAATCAGGAGCTGTGCTATACACTCTCCTGGGTCTGCTTTCCAGGGCACAGAAGCAGGTATAACAATTGGAATTTCCCCGTTGTAATCTGAATTAATGACTCCTGTTTGTACTTGCACCCCTTTTAAATTTAAACTAGACCTGCCACCCTGTCTCTACTAAAAAATACAAAAAACTAGCCAGGCGCAGTGGTGAGCACCTGTAGTCCCAGCTACTCGGGAGGCTGAGGCAGGAGAATGGCGTAAACCTGGGAGGCGGAGCTTGCAGTGAGCTGACATCCGGCCACTGCACTCCAGCCTGGACGACAGAGCGAGACTGTCTCAAAAAAAAAATAAAAATAAAAAAATAAAAATAAAAATAAAAATAAATAAAAATAAACTAGACCTGCCTAGAAGTAATCCTATCTAAACAAGGGTCTACATACCCCTGTTGTAACTTTCTGCAGGGGTTCCCCCAGCAGAAGGTCCACAGTTTTTGTGCAGCATAAATCTACTGCAGCACTACTGGCTGTGGTGGGGAACAGACATTGTACATGGGCGAGGGAATGGCCTGAGCCGGAAATGCCCCGGTTTGGAACGGGGCCCGGGATGGGCCCCTCATGGCATTTCCTGAAATCGGGTTCCCATCTTTATTAAATTTAGAGTGATGCTGATTAGTCCAGTGTTTTCCTCTTTTACATTTTGGACATATTTCAGGCTCAGCAGTTTTCTTTCTTCCCCTATCTGGCAGCCTGACTCACTGATTTTTTCTACATTCTTTTTTGGTATGACCATGCTTCCCACAGTTAAAACAAGTTCCAGGAAACAGAGTATTTCCTTTATCCACTCTCAGTCCTGCCATTGCCTGGGCTAGGCAGAGTAGCCTTATGCAGATTACCTCTGATACCATCACAGGCCTTGATATAATCAACTAAATGTGCTTTCCCTCTAACAGGTCACAGAGCAGCATGGCACTCGGGATTAGCACTATCAAAAGCTAATAACTCCAACACTGTATCCTGAGCAGCTGAATCTGCAATCACCTTTTTAAGAGACTCCTGTAACCGAGTTATATAATCCATATATGCTTCTTTTGGTCCCTGTTTGACAGCATTAAAGGGAGGGTATTTTTCTCCCCGAAGTGATTTTTTCCCAAGCTCTAATGCACACTCCTCTAAGCTGCTCTGTGGCATCATCCTGCATGACCACTTGTGCATCTAAACCAGCCCAGCCACCTACCTCCAAAAGTTGGTCTGCAGTTACATTAATCTGAGGTTGGGCCTGGGCATTGTGAGCAGCCTGAATGGAAGCTTCATCTGCCCACCAAGTTTTAAATTGTAAGAACTGAGCAGGAGTTACACAAGCTGGAGCAAGAGCGTACCAGTCAGTAGGAATCATCTGACTGGAAGCAATAACATTCTTTAACAGTCCTGTTACAAAAGGAGAACCTGGTCCATATTGATTAATAGCTTGTTTAGATTCTCTGAGTAATTTAAAAGGAAAAGACTTCAATGTAGCTATAATATTTCCCTGTTGATCTCGGGGGTGTATTCTAACAGGGAACTGCCAAGCCTCTAAATCACCCTCTCTTCTAGCTTGCTGAATTCCCACCTGAATAGAACTGAGAGCGATTGCTTGAGGCACTGCTTGAACAGTCACTGGGGCAATCACTTTTTGCCCAGTGTCCTCTGGAAAAGAAAGATCTGGAGGGTCAGGCCACTCTTTTTCTTCAAAATAAGGAGGGGGTGCAGAAGGGTAGGGATGAACCTCTCCCTCCTTTGCCACTTTAGGTTTAGCTGGCAAACAAACCTGCTCTGTTACTTCTTCTGTTACTTCATTATACTCTCCTTCCTCCTCATCAGTGTGGAAAGGTTCCAAGGTGGAACGAACCAGAGCCCACACTTGTCCCATTGTTACCCTGATGCTTCCAAGCTCCCCTTCTTACTCACCAGGGGGATTGCTTAAGAGTACTCAGGTGTCCTCCAACTTAGTTCCATGTTCTCCAACTGTCGCTCCAGTGACCCTTCAACCTGGGTTCGAGGCTCCATGTTGGGCGCCACTTGCTGAGACCAGCTCAGTCTTGGAGACCCCAACCCAGCAGCGCTAGAGGAATTAAAGACACACACACAGAAATATAGCATGTGGAGTGGGAAATCAGGGGTCTCACAGCCTTCAGAGCTGACAGCCTCGAACAGAGATTTACCCACATATTTACTGACAGCAAGCCAGTGATAAACATTGCTTCCATAGATTATAGATTAACTAAAAGTATTACTTACGGGAAACAAAGGAATGGGCCAAAATAAAGCGATGGGCCTGGCCAGTTATCTGCAGCAGGAACATGCCCTTAAAGCACAGATCACTCATGCTATCATTTGTGGCTTATGAACACCTTTAAGCAGTTTTCCGTCCTGGGTGGGCGAGGTGTTCCTTGCCCTCATTCCAGTAAACCCACACCTTCAGTGTGGGCATCATGGCCATCACAAACATGTCACAGTGCCAGAGAGATTTTGTTTATAGCCAGTTTTGAGGCCAGTTTATGGCCAGATTTTGGGGGCCTATTCTCAACACCTGTGCTCTCCAGAGCCCAGGAAACCCTCCTGCTCCTGCAGGTTGGAATTGCTGCTCCCAATGCCTGGTCTCTCCCTGCTTCTGGCACCTGCTACTATTTTGTAGTAAAGTTGCAGATAAGCCTGGGTGCTCTTACAACCCAGATGGGTGTGTGTGTGCTTGAGGTAATGCTGACATGCCAGCCCCCTGCCACCTCAGCCCCCTCCTGACTTTGGGCACTGACAAGCACAGGAGGGAGGCTTAGGGGGCGCTGAGGGCAGTTCAGCACAGGGCCTGCAGGTGCCCCATGGCACAAACAGTCTGGGCACTGTGGGCACTGTGGATGGCAGGTTCATGGTGGCAGAAGGTAGACAAGCTCCTGGGCACAAAGAAGCAGGCCTCCCAGTGAAGCCACACCTTCAGGCCAGGGACAGACTGAAGCCTGGGGGCCAGGTTATCAGTTCTGCAGACTGGATACAGAACTTATGGCTGCCCATGGACCAGTCAGCATGCAATTCCTCCCCTCGAAAGCCCATAAAAACCCCAGACTCAGCCAGGCTTGGGTAGAGGAGGGATAACTTGCCTGTGGATAGGAGCTACCAACTCTGGGCCTCCTCTCCACTGAAGGCTGCAGACAACAGGTTGACCTGCCTGCAGAGAGGAGCTACCTTTGCAGTCTCCTCTGAGCTGTTCTGTCACTCAATTAAGCACCTCTTTGCCTTACTCACTCTCCACTTGTCCACATACCTCATTCTTTCTGGACCTGGGACAAGAACTCAGGAACCACCAAATATGGCAGGGCTGAAAGAGCTGTAACACAAGCAGGGCTGAAACATGCCCCTTGCTCACCACGTTGCAGACAAGAAGGAAAGGAGAGAGAAAAAGAGAAGAACTGCAGCCTTTCAAGGAGCCCAGATCTAGGAGCTCTCAAGCCAGGGCTATGAGGCCCTCACTGGGGCTCTGCATTTTCTGGCATCTCCAAGCTTGCAGATACCACCATGTTCCCCAGTGCCAGCCATGGAAGATGCTTGTGGTAGGCCTCATTTGGCCACAGTCTTGCAGGGAGCCAGGACCCTTGCCAGCACCTGGAGCTGTCCACATTACTGCAGCTGGCATACCTCAGTGTGCACAGTGACTGAATCCCACACTGGCCTGCTCACACACCACTCAATACTCTGGGCCTGGGTTGCCCTTGGCAGGTGAGGGATCCAGGTCAGCAATGTGAGTCAAGCACAGCCGGCCAGGCCAAGTGGGCAGAACAAAACTGCCCAGCAGGCCTCAGCAAAACTCAGGCAAAGGCACCACTAGCCACAGAGGTTTCTGGCTGGAAAAGCGACACCCCAAGGATCCTGTGACTCTGGGAATATAGCAGTGGACAAAGTCAAAAATCCTAGCTCTAATGGAGCTCACATTCTTAACACTTTACATTTTTAACTAGTAAGAATCATTAGCTTAAGAATTGGTTAAATCTGCATGACAATATTTCAAGGTTAACATAAAATTGTTTAAATCATTGAATACAAAATAATAAAATGAAAACAAAGATTCAATTAAAAATAAAACAAGATGAACAAAACAAGTACAAAAAAAATGCATTATATACAAATAAGAGGGGCAAAACAGACCCAAATATATTATTAATCACTATAACCACCAATTTAAATAGCTTACCAGATTGGATTTTAAAAATCCAGCTCTACACTATTTAAAAGAGAAATATCTAACCCATGAGGACAAGGCAAAGATTTCCATAGTTTTAATGATGGCAAATCATGTAGTGTAGGGCCATACTGTTTCCTGTTGTCAACCAGTTTGTATTTCAGATTGCCCAGAACAAATACCATGCTTTCAGTCAGTGGGTTATTCACCATTTTTAATTTACTTGCCTTGTTTCAATGAAATGAGATTTACTGACAATATGCACAGAGAAGTGGTAAGACTGATTTATTTCTATTAGTCTATTAGAGATTAAACATTTTTTTTCCTTGCCACGGATTTTTTAGCATAGTCTCAGTTTATGAAGTTAGACATTGCTGCTGGGTGCAGTGGATCACATCTGTAATCCCAGCACTTTGGGAGGTTGAGGTGGGTGGGTCACTTGAGCTCAGGAGTTCAAGACCAGCCCAGGCAACATAGTGAAATCTCATCTCTACAAATACAAAAATTAGCAGGGTGGGGTGGCGCATTCCTGTGTTCCCAGCTACTCAAGGAGCTGAGATGGGAGGATCACTGGAGCCTGGGAGGTCCAGGCTGGAGTGAATGCAGATTGCATCACTGCACTGCAGCCTGGGTGACAGAGTGACAAGCTGTCTCATGTTTCAAAAAGTAAAAAAACACATACAAAAAACCCCCCACAAAGTTAGAGATTGCTTTCTCTTACATTACCACTCTCAACTCAAAACTTTTAGCAATTTTTATGTGAGGCAAGACTAAATAAACTGATAAGTGTACAATTATTCTTGTGGGTAATTTTTCTTTATGCATTTTGGTGTTGTAAATTGTGTACATTAGATGGCAATACTACATAATGTGAGGAGAGATCTAGTACTTGTTTTCATCAGCTATATCACCAGAGGGCACCAAAGGACCAGTTATGAGCAAAACTAACTAAATAAAAACAAACAAAAACCCATTTGGGAAAAAACCACTATAATAATTATACTGTTTTTCCCCAACCTTTTCACAAGCACTTATCTTGCCAGTGTGAAGAAGTTCCACCTCATAAAGGTAACATGAAATACAAAGCTTCAGGGTATTGGGTCTACACAGTGCATAGTGCCATGCCAAAGACTCTGGTGCTATCACTTTTTGTCATAAAGTTTTAAAGCAAGAAACTGAAAAAATTACTTTCCTCTCTAGTGACTTTACTGCTTACACTAGGTTAAAAAATATTTCATTTATAGAGAAATTGATTCTCCAGTGCTATCTCACTAATCATTTAATTACTTGAAACAGTAATGCACTAGACATATTTGCCTCTTACTAATCTTTGAAAAGTTTGTAGTCCTGAGTGTCTTTCTTTTGTTGACAGTTTCCTTTAAAATGTGATTTCTAGCTGCGGCAATTTGACTCCTTTAGTTAACCAGAAAACGTTAGATGGCCATCAAATATTTAGAGCGAGAGTTTGGATAATGACACATAGTAGATGAGCAGTCACTAGCACATGTGGTTATTTGTAACAAATAGAGCACTGACTTTGGAGTCAGCTAGACCTTTGTTCAGGACCCTCTAAGTCTGACCTTGAGCTCAATGTCCTGAGCCTGTTGTTTTGCATTTGAATCATAACTCCACTGTCCTATCCTTTGAATTCTCCAGTATGTCTTGCCTCAAGGTCTGGCTCTTGTTATTCCTTCAGTCATGATTTCTCTTCCACTCAATATCCCTGCAGTTTTCTCTCTCATCTCTCATCTCCTTCAGATATCACCTTGTTAAAGAAGTCTGCCATGACCACCTTACTTAAGCTAGCATCCCAGTACTCCTTATCTCCCTTCCCTAATTATTTCTCTTCATAGTACTTACATCCTATGACATGAAATATGCTTTACTTTCTCACGTGTCTGTTAAATATTCTCCCTACTAGACTGTAAATTCCATTAGACAATTTTTTTTTTCCTGCTTTGGTCACTGCTCTACTATAACAATGCCTAGCAAATAGGAGCACAATAACTATGTGTTGAATACTGAATGAATCCCAAGAATGTTATGACTGGTCATTTTCTTGGAAAATCACCTACCACATAATAGGTAGCCAGTAAATTGCAGCTATTATGAAAACTTTTAGGCTCTTATTGTCATTACTTTTAATGGCAAAAGCCGCAGTTACTTTTGCACCAACCTAACAATTCTTACTACTGTTTGAACTGACTTTTCTTTTAAACATGGGGTCCTGAAATTGATTTACCAGGTAATGACCACTAATTTTTTGAAAAATGATATGAAAGAATAAATGAACATATCCCCGTAGGTGTATGTATTTTGTGAAACTTATTTGTAATTTTATGTATGTGTTATGAGTGTTTTACAAAAGCACAAAAGATACTGACAGATCTTTCATAGGTTTTCCAGGAGATCGTATACCTCTTAAATAATGGATCTTCCTTGTTAGAAGGAAAATGACCAACACAGAGACTTAGATCCCCCTGGCCAAATTTGGCAATTCCAACTAGGTAGTGATGTTCCTTATTGTTTTCACGCATGGCAAAGATTCTCTGCTAGCTAGGAACTTAAGCTTCCTAGGCCTTTGCATCCATCAGGAGAATTCTAACCAGCTGGCTCAATGTGACAAGTGACATGTTACCCCCTGCCTCCAACCCACTTTAATATATTTATTCTTTAATTAATAATCACTGCAGTGGCAATTCTTGACTCTCTAAGTGGAGAAATCTTAAAGGCAGGGCTGAGAAGTGAGGCCAAACTACAAAACAAAACAACAAAACAAAACAAAAACCTCCCAAGAAAGTGTAAAGTGTTGTGAAGAACTGTCTGTATTACCACACTCCATTCCAGAGTATAAGCAGTGTCGGCCTATTAAAGATACTAACACACACAAATGAACCATGTAAAATGGATGAAATCTGAATAGTCTATTAACTGTACCAATGGCAATTTCTATGTTTTGATACTGAACTATAGTTAGTGTCACCATGAGGGAGAACTAGGTGAAGGTTACAGGGGACCTCTTTGTGCTAGTTTTCAACTTCCAGTAAATCTATAAAAAGATCAATAAAGGCCTTTAAACAACATAGTCTCCTTACCATCCAACACTCTTTTCAAAACTGAAATTATTGTTAGACTACTTCCCAGGAATGTATTTCTAGTTAGTAGGGATGGGTAGACAAAGGAAAAATCTTAGAACCTGTCCATGGTTTTATAGGATCATTTCACTATTGGAAAGATCAAAGATTGTTAAGTAGACAAACGACCAAAGGAGTTATTAATATAATGCACTGATTTCAAATTAAAATTAAAATAAAGAACTTGCTAGAAAAAAACACGCTATGCAAATATGTAATTGAATTTCTTGATTTACAATCAAGTGCAAAGGGGGGGGTGGCCACTGAACTATCAATCTTTAAGTTAAAGTTATAAATCACTTCAGATTTTTGGTTCCTCTTCTCTTTGGGGGATTAGGCTCTTGATGAGGTTTGTTACACATTTGCTTTGACCATTGTGACTGCCTGGATACTGACCCATAGCCTTACTGTTACAGTAGAGGATTCTGTGTTTTTCTTAGCTTTCCTAAAGGCACTGACAATGCTGAAAATTTCCAGAGCCCTGTGCTCCCGGGTAAAAGCAAGGGTTAGAAAAAAAAAAAAAATCCCCCACCTTTTATATTATGAGAAACAGTTAACTTCAAGGAACCACCTCCCTTGGCACATCCAAGAACTGACCCCCCGCATCCTTCCCCTTGACTCCCTTGTTTACCAGACTCTATAAAACCCCAGGCCTCCTTCATTTCTTTGCCACATTCTGCTGCAGAAATGAAAATTCTCCCTATTGTAATATCCAGAGTAAAATTATCTTTATTGTCTGGTGAGTTTTGTCTTTCACACCAACTTCCATTCAAAGCTTTATTATTTGTTTTCTCTGGCCCTTTTTAGGCCACATGGTTAAAATGAGGGTATATTTTCCTATACTTTTCAAGATCATTAAGAAATTAATCTATATGATTGAGCTAAGAAATTGATTTTTTTCCATTCTTACCAGAAAAATACTAAGTCTGTTGTTCAGAGAACATCTGTCTCCTACATTAAAGATACTGAAGAAAGATTCATTGTTTTGAACAAGGTAAAAGAATTATTCAATTTGCTCTAAAATTATCTGTTAAAAAAATACATATGACTTTTCAAAGAGACTTTAATATTTGTGTTCTGTTCAGTTCTGTTTCCTCAACGCCCCTACATTTCACAGAAATAACAAAAACCTGCTATGTACTAAAAATGCTGGGAGGTCCTTTCCCATGCATATTTTTTTGCTCACAGCATATCTAAAAGAAAGGTATTCTCATTCCCATGTTTCTGAGGAAGCAGCACAGTCTGTATGGAGGAGAGTTCAGGCTCTAGTGCAGGTGCCAGGCTTTGAATATTGGCTTTACCACAACCTACCACACTGACATGGAGCAAGTTACTCACCTATCTTGATCGCAGCTTCTTTTTCTTTAAAATGGGAATGATAATAGTACCTACCTCATAGCGTTGTTGTAAGCATTGAGTTTAATACATGCAAAGCACACATAATGATGCCAGGCACAAACAATTAATACCAAACATAAGGCTTAGACAACTTACTCTAGTGAGCATTGTTTAGCCTATTTCACATAGCTAGAAAGTGTCCGTACCAGAATCCAAACCCAGATATTACTGACTTCAAAACTAAGAGATTTTCTGTTTCATACCACTGTAGATAGCTGGGAGTATGGTTAAAAGAGCATTATTAAATAAAAGAAAAGCCTGATACATTTGATTATATTAAGAAGCTTGATTGATCAAAAGGAACCACGAAAAAGTGAAAGGGTAAGCTAGAAGACTCAAACTGAGAGTATATAAAGAAATCCTACAAATCAATAAGACAAATAGAAAATGGGCAAAACTTGAACAGGCACTTAAAAAAGAAATTCATGAGTAGAAGTTTCTCATTTTTGCAAACAGAGAAATATAAGTTACAACCAAAATAAGATACCATTGGATATTCACCAGCTTGGCAAGCCAAAACTAAAGTCTGCAAACTCAAATTGAGGCAAAGAGAACTCATACTTCGAAAAACTACTTTGGGAAAGTCTGGTAATATAAAGATGTTGATATGAATTCCATAAGACTTAGGAATTTCCAATTTTAGATGTGTATTCTAGAGCAGTGGTCTTCGATTAGGAGGAACATGGAACTTTGTGCATGGTGACAGAGAGCTGTACGGAAATTAGCTCTGCTCTCATGCGTACTTCTAAAGTGATCTGGCTGGTAATGCACCCAGGCTTGAGGTTCTTTCCTTCCATCACCCCTTTCACAATGGAAAGCCTCACCTCATCCAGAATCTTGCTATGGTGCGTTGCCACAAGGCATCAAACCTTGGGGACAAATAAATAATTTAATAATTCCCTTAATAAAAGCAACATAAATTATCCCCTCCCATATCTAATTCCATCTCATCAAGAGTTACGATTATCTATCACATTTCTAATATACTTGTTTTGATCAACTGTGTACTATTGATAATCGCAGAATTAACTTACTCCAGAATAACTTTTAAACGCTTAGAACTTAGAATATTGGAGTCAGAGGAAATTGTAAAAGATCAATTTAAATTTACATGCACATTTTTGTTACAAAGAAATGTGGTAGACTTACCAATAAAAGACTTGAAAATAGCACTCTCTAAAGTATTACCCATTAGGACAAAATTTTGCTAGAGACGTGTAAATATGATTTGAAAAAGAAGAACTTTGACCATTAAGGAAGAATTTGTTCATTAGAGAATGAATGATTGTATCAAATCATATAAATACTGTATTCTACTGGATACATTTAGAAACATTTTTAAAGTAATGCAAAAAAGTAATGTGCAGTTTGTACTTTAAAATGTTAGTATTTGCAATGTACCAAAAATTATGTTCTATAATAAGATGAAAATTTTTCAGTATTTAAGAAAGTTTTTTAAAAAATACTTGATGTGCTATGCAAGCAACAAAATGTGAAGATCCCTTTCCTAGAGAAACACATACACCAGGCTACCTGTACAAGAATATTCAGAGCACATGTCTGTCAACAGAATAGGTAAATAAATTATGCCTACTCCGGATGCCTACTATGGGTGACTATACTACAATGAAAACTGCTAAACAATGAAAATGAACTACACCTTCACACAAAAACATAAATGAAACTCTTAAAGTTAATGCTGAGCCAAAGCAGGAAGACCAAACATTCTTATGATAAGATTATACTTATGTTCATAACCAAACCAAACTAAACTATATCACTTAGGAATGTGTCATAACTTATATTTCTAAGAATTCCCTCCTCCTTTCCTGTAAGAGTATTACTAAGTGCCATGTGACTTGTGCTCTTTCCCTATGGAATCTAGCTCCCCAACCCTTCAACTTCTTGGCTTTGCCATGTGACTTGCTTGAGTCAATTAAAGGAGCAGACATGATGCTTGTCACCTTCAATCAGAGGCTCCAAGAGTTCCCAACAGTTCTAACTGCTCTTTGGCATCCCAAAAGGAACTGTTCTCTCAACCTGGAATCTGGAATGAAGAGATGTGAGGAGTATATCCTAAGCCCCTATTGATGGAAGAAATACACATTTGTTTTTGTAAGCCACTGAGATGTTTCTATTGTCCATGACGGCAGTAAAGCTGATAGGATGCAACACAGGTAGTAAAATTTTCAAGCAAGGCAAGAAAATGGCTAATACAAAAGTGAAGACAGTGGAAAGGTAACAGGTTGTGATCCAGAAGAAGTATAGGGAGGAAGCATGCAGTAATGGTATTATTCCAACTGCTGATCTGAGTAGTACAGAGGCACATGCTTTATATTATTCAGTAAACTATATACAAATATATCATAAACTTTTCCACATTTCCTTTTGTCCATTACAAATGTAAAAAATGGCAAAAGACATTAATCCATAAGGACTTATGATTGTCCTTAGCCTAATACTTTTCAAATATAAATTACTCCATGTGCCTCCCTTTACCATTAATGTTAAACATTTATCACTGAGATACTACTAGGAGATAACATTTTACAGTAAAAACCCAGTTCGTTTATCCTCTGAAAATTTGTCATGGAATGTCCTGAAATGCCTGTCTTACATGAGACAAAACACCTGTGTAAGCCAATATAACTAAAATTTATTAATCACACTCATTTTTTGCTTTTTATTAATTCAATTTACTCAGCAAATATGTAGTGTCTTGTAGTAAAGTGAACAAGATAAACATAGCTTTCTTGCTCATGAAACTGACAAACATGAAACATATATATAGTGTGCGTGTATATATACGTATATACATATATATACGTATATATACACGCACACTATATATATACACGCACACTATATATACACGTATATATACACGCACCCTATATACATATATATACGTATATATACACGCACACTATATATACATATATACGTATATATACACGCACACTATATATATACGTATATATACACGCACACTATATATATATACACGTATATATACACGCACACTATATATACGTATATACATATATATACGTATATATACACGCACACTATATATATACGTATATATACACGCACACTATATATACATATATACGTATATATACACGCACACTATATATACATATATACGTATATATACACGCACACTATATATACATATATATACGTATATATACACGCACACTATATATACATATATATATGTATATATACACGCACACTATATATACATATATATACGTATATATACACGCACACTATATATATATATATTCCCAAGGGGCAGCAAGAGCTATAAATGCTGCTGCAAAGTAAGGAAATAATGTTCCAGGAACTGAAAAAAAAAGTTAAGTACTGGATGATTAGGCTAGAGATTAGATCAGGTAACTCATGCCTGATATTAGATCAGGTAACTCATGCCCGGTAAGTGCTTTAAAATCTAACCTTTAAAATCTAATATGTTCACCTTCAGAAAATCCTTAATGCACTACAGACAAGATACAAAAAAATAAAATGTTGACTATAATCAACTGGTATTCCCTGCTGGGATATAACAGGGGCTGGTCAGCTTAAGCTGGAGAGTATAAACAGAAAGTGATAGTGACTAGCTATGCGAGAAAGATTTATGCTTCCCATCCACCACACAGTTGTCTCTGAGAAGTGATTACCCAACCAAAGATTGTACTTCCCAGATGCCCTTGCTTATCTACACAGGGGCGTACAATTTGTTTTCACCCTTGGAATGCGAGTTGGTGGTGTGATACTCTGGGCAAAGCTAATTAAGCAGGTGGGCCTTCTCCACTCTTTTCCTCAACCCCAGACTGCCAACTTCAAGTGAAGTCTTGTCAATCCTGGGATGGCAGTCACAAGCTGGAAGACACCTGGGTCCTTCAGTCACACCATGTGGAAAGCTGCCTCAACACCCACATTGGTTCCTTGTAAAAACAAGAAATAAACTTTTGTTTTCTTTCGAGACGGAGTCTCACTCTGTAGCCCAGGCTGGAGTGCAGTGGCGCGATCTTGGCTCACTGCAACCTCCGCTTCCTGGGTTCCGATTCAAGCAATTCTCCTGCCTCACCCTCCCCAGTAGCTGGGATTACAGGCACACACCACCATGCCCAGCTAATTTTTGTATTTTCAGTAGAGACGGAATTTCACCATGTTGGCCAGGCTAGTTTTGAACTCCTGACCTCGTGATCTGCCCCCTTCAGACTCCCAAAGTGCTGGGATTACAGGCGTGAGCCACCGTGCCCAGCCAAACTTATTCGTATGCTACCAAAATGTTGATGTTACCTATCATAGCACTTGGTGTTATTTTAACTAACAAAGTGCTTACATCAGGCTTTCAAATGTCCAGATGAGAGCAAGAGTTAGGTAGCAATCAATCTCTCTCTTAATCTCAATTAAGTGTGATTCCCAGTTAGACTTTTAGTCATCCTTGGTTTTTGGCGCACGTGCAGAGAACAAACAGCACTTAGAGATTCTTAAAGCAGCAGCAGAGGCTGCAGTAGTTGGACAAGCCATGGACTTCTCAAATAAATTTGAGCGAGACCCACACAATCTCGAGCAGACTTCTAAGATGAATTTGTTTCAGATTCCTCAGCGCATGTCAGAACCCACTTCCTCCCCACCCACATCTGTTAGATTCCTTCCCACCCTTTGTACTCCCTCACCAGGGAGCTTGCAGCCATTCCAAGCCACTCACAAGCAAGCACAGGGCTTAGGAGCACAAACATGGTAGCTTTCAGAAGAAATGCACAGAGGCTTTTTCTACAGTAGAGTACTAATCAGTCCGCTTACTTCTCAACTCTTAGGTGCCTATTTCCAACTATACTCAACAGATACACAAGTGGAATGTGTATAAATCATGCACATGGAAGGAGTATTTCAAAGCTCTTTCAGGCTTGAGGTTTATTTGGATATAAAGGTATACTTATTAACGTTGTAAGTTTTCTTTTGGCCATGGCAACTCATTAATCAGGCAACAATCTACTGAACTCAGAATTCTTGCTAACACTTCACTGGGAGAAAGGGAAAAGGACAAGGGAGTATGAGGAAAAACGTTTAAAAAGTGAAAGTTCTGGTATACACTTGCCCAGGTTGGGAGAAAACAAAGTAAAATATAGTTGACCTCTTTGATCATTCCTGGTAACATACACTTAGGTTAAAAACCCTACCCTCTAAATGCAATGATTTTCTGTTGTTTTGAGGAGTATTTCTGTTTTGATTGCCTGAATTCACTGGTAAATAAATGTTCCCTTAGTGAGCCAAACCAGCCAATGTGCCCAAGAAGCTGGTGGAGGATCAGCCAACACCCTGGCCTTTCAAAGAGTCAGCTATTTGTTTTAACCCATTTCTTCCTGAGCTATACTTTAAACATGCATCCTGAGATTTTTTTTTTTTTTTTTTTTTTTGCCGGGGGGGGGGGGGGGGCGGGGTCAGGTCTACAGTAGGTCTACAGTAGGGTTTTCTAGTGTTATTTTAAAGTAAAGCAATTTATGTATCAATCTTATCACTAGCCACTATCACTTGGCTCTCTCAGCAAAAGTCAGAAAGAACACAGGTCACAGCAACTAGATCAAGAGCAGCATTTACCTTCACTGAATTGTCCAACTGAACTTGGTAAGATCTAATCTCATTAGGAACTCAAGAATGAAAAAAAGAAAAATAGCACTTACAAAGGAGGACAGTATTAATGACAAAGAATCCCCATGGATTGGTCACATTAGAAACACAACGCCTTCATTCTTCATCAATATTTATTGGGTGCCTATTATGTGCAAGGCACTATGCTAGGCGCTGGGGCAGATACAAAGATAAATCTGACAGACTGCCCTCAAAGAGCTTACAGTCTAGTATAGGAGCATACAGTCTCTGGAGAAGATATTTTAAGTGTAGCTAACCTCCCCCATCCCACCCCCACCAAAAAAAGAAAAAACCTACTAGACTTGGTTTCTTCCATTTACTTTTAGTTTAGCAGCTTCACATAAAAAGCATAAATCTGAAAGTCTTTTAAAATGCATACTTCTACTCATAAACAAAATTCATTTTCATTAGAAAAAATGCTGAATATTTATTGCAATTAAGAAAAATCTTCGGCTGGGCACAGTGGCTCACACCTGTTATCCTAGCACTTTGGGAGGCCGACACAGGTGGATCACTTGAGGTCAGGAGTTCGAGACCAGCCTGGCCAACAGAGCGAAATCCCGTCTCTACTGAAAATACAAAAGTTAGCCGGGCGTGGTGGCGGGTGCCTGTAATCCCAGCTACTCCGGAGGCTGAGGCAGGAGAATCGCTTGAACCTGGGGGGTGGAGGTTGCAGTGAGCCAAGATTGCGCCATTTCACTCTAGCCTGGGGGTAAGAGCAAACCTCCGTCTCGGAAAAAAAAAAAAAAGAAAAATCCTCAAACATATATTCAGTATTTTCATGAATTTTTTTATGAATGACTACATTGTGAAATAAACAATTTCCCAAATTGCATCAAAAACATGCAATAACTTTTTGAAACATCTCTTTAAACTACTGAAAGTCATACATGTAAGGTACACAGGCTTCTCTCTGCTAAAAGCAAGGAAAGCTTTGAAATGAATGTTTGTTTGCTACCAATGTTCACAGCTTATGGTTCTTCCCCCATGAACCCAATTCATGTCAATACAAAGTATTATAAAATAATACCTCCACTGACATATACCCCAAAGATCCAAAGCTTTAGATCTCTAAGCTTCAGATAGAAAAAAAAAATAGTGAAAAATGTTTATTATCAATTAATAGCTGGGCTTTAAGCTTATCATCTTAGAGAAAAAGCCCAGCTTTTCATCTCTAAGACGAAATCTTTCAAAAAGCCCATCTATCATCTCTAAGATGATAATCTTAAAGCCCAGCTATGAATTGGCTGACAAGACCCACCAAAGAACTGTAAAATAATTTCAGGAAAGGAAACTCAAAACCCACTTTCCTATACACCCTTAGGAATTTCTGAAGTTTTTGTTATTTTCCTTTCAGAATAAAGAAACCAAATGTAATCCATTAGGGGAATAAAAAAACACTGATACAGATGGTTGCCTAGTTAAACTATTAGAGAAAGGGATATGTGAGCACATTTTTAAATTAATTCATTTCTAACCATAATTACTTTTAAATAAGTGTCTTGAAATCATTCTCTTTTCTCAGAATCATTTCTGGGCTCAGATATATCTAATCATACTCAGTTTTGTATAAGCCTGAAGCTTTGTGTCTTTGTAGAACATTATGAGACTTCTCTAAAACACTGAGACTAAAGCAAATGAAACGGTTATCAAACTGAACACAAGTCAATTTTTTAAATGTAGAAACTGCACCCAAAAATGAGTTCCTGAGACTGAGGGTCCTTATTCCCATGTTGGAGCATTCTTGTTCTGAGCAATTTCCCTTAGTCAAGCCAACAGAAAACTTTCTCCACACTGTGCTAGTTGGACATTTCTACTTCTCTTCCTCACCAAACTCCAAAAAGAGTGGGCTTGTCAAATTGTAATTCAAGTAAATTTCAACACTAATCTCTACCAGACTAACAGATCCACTCATCACAGAAGTATAACAAACTGTTAAACTGGTACCAAGTCTGGTTAAGACTGCAGGCTTATTGAGAATACCTTCTTTAAAGAGGACACACCTGATTTTTAAGCTTTGACACCTGCACATTTTAAGTTTCCATGTCTAGTTTTGTACAAAGTAAATGAGGTTACATTTTCTGAGTGTAAAATCTAACAGAAATAAAGCAGATCAATATGAGTTCTGTGTTAGACTTTCACTCATTTTCCTGTCTTCATATTACTAACGTGCTTTTTTTGTTCAATCTCTTTGCTGAACAGATAAATTTTATAGACTTGTGTGGAGTAAAAGGATTACCATTAAAGTTAACTAGTCCAACTCTGTCACTTTACAGATAAAGAAACCAAGACCCTGAAAAGTTTAATGAAAAAGCTGCGAGCCAAGCAGTTTAGCATTCATGGTATCTTTGACCTTTCTGCTGATTTGAAAAACCCATACCCACAGGCTTTTGCATGAACTATACAACTCCACACAACAGATGTTAAAATTAGTGTAATTAAATAGTGATGTATTTCACATAAGGTAAATATAACAAATGTTTATAATTTAAACTATTCTTAGAAAATATTAGCCCAATTCTTAGAAAATATTAGCCCTTTTTGGTTACTGCTAATAGTGTAACTACAGTGTTTGGTCTTGCTTTTCTAAGGGTAACTGATTTGCAGTTGCTACTTTGGGGATGTTTGTTTATCCACTGCAGAAAAAAAAAACATGTTAAATACGATCATGTATTCAATTATGTATTACGTACTGAATTTCTAAGTTATTTTTACAAACATGTAGATTTCCTTATGCTTTTAATATAAGTGAAATGAATTTATTCAGAGAATAAAATATTACCTTGACATAAGTTGTTGGCAGCGTGAAAATTAGTCACTTCCATATAAAACAGGAAACCTTTTCTAGAATAGAAAGGGTGTCCAGGGTGACAAAAATATCAGGAAGGTTTTAAGTGAAATTTGATTAGTCTGCAATCTGAGGTATAAGACAAAGGATGAGCTCAGAAAATTAGAAGATCCGAGTTCACGTTTTAACTCTACTCCTTGCTCCCTAGGTAACCATGGAGCAATTCAATAAACTTTCGGGTTTCAGTTTCTTATCTGCAAAGAGCTAACACACTACTTACCTCATTAGATTATTGAGGATGACATAAAGTCTATGAGTGGTTTGTAAATGGAAAGCATACCACAGTTATTATCCCAATAATTATTAAAATGTAGACCTACAAAAAATAGTAAATAAGTCGCTTAGTGACAGTAGGCATGCTCCCTAGAAGAAACGTAACTCAGAGGGTAAACCATGCAAACATTTTAACTTTCAATGGCAACGCTAAAAAAAAAGTACAAAGCTATAAAGGAACGTTTTTAGAGAAAGTACTGAAGACACACATTTGGTTTACCTAAAATATTTTAAAATGAATTAGAATAATTTACAGCATATAAAGAGGTATTTAGTCGTTAAGTGGAGAAAGTTGCTAGTCACATGTAAGAAAAACAAGTATTATGGGCCTTCCTAAGACAAATGGAATAAAATTTCATCACTTTTTTATAAACCAGACTTCTAACAAATAACCATATTAATTTTCCAGTAATCGAACATATCCTAAAAGAGATAAAAGAGAATGTCTACTTTTAAATCACATCCAACATGAACTTGCGTGAATGCAAAAGGCATAAAATACAGAGTTGTTACGACTCTACAGGCACCTGAAAGTTTTAACTACCCTTCATGCTCACTTTATATTCCATAGAGAATAATGGAAATACAGGGAATACTTCAAATATGTATTTTTTACAAATCCATTTTATGTAGTTCTTATTCTCATAATACTCCACTGTGGCAGCCTTGTCTTTTTGTTTTGTTTGTAACATTAAGTAGCCCATTAACCTTTCCCTTCAAACAGGCCTTTTGATACTAGTTCTTATACCAAATAAAAAAACAAACAAAAAAAAACCAAACCAACAATAAATGAAGATGTAAGGGAAGAGATTAATGAGATACAATTCATTAAGTATAAAAATATGTTGTTTCAAATTCAGAATAATTTAATAACTCTTCGTTATTTCATATGTATCTGGAAATGGGACAGATACGTGTCCTGATCCTGTCACAAGAGGTAGAATTCCAGCATTTGGTACGACGTTCCAAGACAGGGTCAAAGTGACATTCCTGTTTCCCCTATAAAAAGACAGAATAAACACAAGTCATCAGAAACACTAGTAGATCAAAAAAAAATTTTAAGTCAAACACTGAGATGTTAAATACTTTATTTATAACCATCTATTCCTAACAGAAATCCTAATATGCTAATCTACAAAAAGAACTATTTTCTCATGTCACTTAAAATCCAAGGACAATGCTAGAAGACACCGGGACTGCATTTACTGATGTCCCAGGATGACCCATAGAAACTCACAGCTGCAGTTAATAGAACTCTCAACCAAAAAGTTTAAATGATTCAAACAGGAAATGTAAAAAGAGACAAGCTAAGAATCAGAGCAATGATTTGAAGCCTAACTCTTGTGAATTACCTAGATGGACAAACCTTAACAAAATTCTCACGTTCTGAAATGTTCATTGCAAATACAGAGGTTTGGCTTGGTCAAAATAGCTTTCTTCTAAAATTATTTTCAACGTTTACCACTAGAGTCTAAGAGGTAAAAATAACCTGAGAGATCAGTCACTCTGAGTAAACTGAGCTTTAGAGAAGTCACGTTTGGAGAACCAATAGCGCTTCTCTTAACTATTATCAACTCCTAGACCCAACACGCTGCTTCTAAGGTTTCCCGACTCACGCTCAGAAAGGAGCCCTTTAATTTGACAACCACAGCCCTACCACATCTGAATAAGCCCATATTCCTGGTACATTTAAGACAGAAGCTTTATTAGTTTGACTATGACATTTCACAAACTGCAAGAGAATTGCTTATCTTAGATCCCACTTTGCATTTCCACCCAATTTTTCAGTTCAGATATGCATAAATACTTCTCTCCCAATTTTTCTCCTCTTACTCTCAAGTATTTTTCTTTAAAATAAAAATATATCTTTCTCTCTTTTTCAACCCTTATTAAATGTAAAAAAATGACCAAGAATTGCTCACTTGAGACCATTTCCATCGTCAAAGAAAAAATATTTTGTTTTCATATCTTTCAGCAGCAGCTTCGGATTATCACCTCTCAGAACAATCTTGTCCCACAGGACAACTTGGTTCAGAGCCTATATTGAAATGAAAATTAATGAGATAACTCATCAGAAATACCATCTTATCACTTCAAATTAAAAGTATTAGTAAGCAAATAGTTTGACATGTTAATGAATTCAACTTTGAGGAGCTTGCTGGAATCTTAATGCATACAAATAATAGCAAAGAGACAGATACAAAAAGGAACAAACTTTTCTTGGTGAGAAGAATGATAATTCCCTGAGGGCATTCATTCCTTCTGCTACCTCAACTGTATTACTTAGGGCCTTCACAACTTAATGCAAGGTTTTTGAACTATAAGATCTCCAAAAAGTGAGGCCTTTGGAGGAACAGATGAATTAAATTCCTAGAAGGGAAGTCTTCTGTTAAATCACTTTTCCCTGTAAAATTTCTAAGACCCTCCAGCTCAGCATGGATCCTAAACGGTGCCAGGAAAACAGAGCCAATCCCTGTTCCATCACACAGCTAACACAGTTTACTGCTGATTAATTATGCCATGAAAATTTATAAGAAATCTTCTCCAAGATTTCTTTACAAAATCTTGAAGAAATCACTAAAAAAACAAGCCTTTTAAAGATCTTTTTTCCCTTTAATTAAAAAAAATACATGCATTGTTGTCTCAGACAATTATTTTAAGCCACTCTTTTAACATATTACAAACAAGTTCCGTTTAGAAAATTAAAAGTATGAAATGGAATAAAAAAACTTTGTGGCCACTACTAAATCCCAAGGAATTTGTTCTTATTAAGTTAGCATCTATTAGCTTGTAAGGCCAATGACTCAGTTTATGATGACTACATTAATTAAAAAGAAATGTGGAGCAGTTCTTTTTTTTTTTGTTTTTTTTTTTGAGACAGAGTCTTGCTCTGTCACCAAGGCTGGAGTGCAATGGCACAATCTCAGCTCACTGTAACCTCCACCTCCCAGGTTCACGCGATTCTCCTGCCTCAGCCTCCCGAGTAGCTGGGATTACAGGCACGCACCACCACGCCCGGCTAATTTTTTGTATTTTTAGTAGAGACGGGGTTTCACCATGTTGGCCAGACTGGTCTTAAAACTCCTGACCTCAGGTGGTCCCCCTGCCTCAGCCTCCCAAAGTGCTGGGATTACAGGTGTGAGCCACTGCGCCCGGGCTGAACTAGTTTTTTAAATCACAAATTATAATTCAAGTTTTATAATTAAAAGCTATTAATTATATCAAAACTTATTAAAACTATTAGTTTATGATTGAAAGTTATTAGCAAGGTGGCGGGTGCCTGTAATCCCAGCTACTTGGGGGGCTGAGGCAGGGGAATCACTTGAACCCAGGAGGCGGAGGTTGCAGTGAGCCAAGATCATACTACCGTACTCCAGCCTGGGCAACAAGAGTGAAACTCCGTGTCAAAAACAAAACAAAACAAAGCAAAACAGTTCAAGTACTCAGATACTCAGATTAATGAATCCCATACAACCTCAAAACAAAGGCAAACTGTTCTCAATAGGTAGGGATATTAATTAATTGTAGCTATATGGCTTAATAAGACTACCAAAACAGTTCGCACCATGTTTTTTTTTTAAAGAAAGGTATCTGGTACCAAGATGGATTTTAAGATAATCTCAGAAGGTTAAAAAATTATTAACAATCTGGTACTAAGATGGATTTTAAAATAATCTCAGAAGGTTAAAAAATTATTAACAATCTTTACAGCTTTTGATTATATATCTTCATAATGAGAATTATAATCACAGGTCTCAAATTCTGTTGATTCAAGTAAGTCACCATGCAGCTCTCTAACTGTAGCTGTGGAGAAAGAATATTTTAGCTTAAAGAGTAAACAACAGCCGGGCGCGGTAGCTCATGCCTGTAATCCCAGCACTTTGGAAGGAAGAGGCATGCAGATGACCTGAGGTTAGGAGTTCAAGACCAGCCTGGCCAACATGGTGAAACCCTGTCTGTACTAAAATACAAAAATTAGCTGGGCATGGTGGCAGGCGCCTGTAATCCCAGCTACTTGGTAGGCTGAGGCAGGAGAACTGCTTGAATCCAGGAGGCGGAAGCTGCAGTGAGCTGAGATCAATGGCGCCACTGCACTCCAGCCTGGGCTACAAGAGTGGGACTTCGTCTCAAAAAAAAAAAAAAGAGCAAACAGCTGAGTGGCAATACTACCGGCTACCCGCTCCATTTCCTAGTTGATAGTTCAGCAATATCTTTCTGATCTTACTATGGAAAATGGTCTCTAATAGTTTTTGGACCACAAATCCTCAATATATGTGTTATTGTAAATTATATAGGTAATACATATGCACTATTATTAGTTAATATCATTGACAGGGTCTCAGCCAACTTATCAGATCTATTTAGGTTGTCTTTGTGTTTTTTTATCCTTCAGTGTGACACAGCAGCTCAGAAGAAGAATACAAGTATGAGCTCCACCATTTTCCTACTGTTTACATATGTATGGATTATTAGCATCATCTTCAATCTGTGATTTCTTTGCAGAAATCTTTTTAAGCCACTTTTCCATTTTGAAAGAATTAGCTAAAATTAGATAATAGAATCCACTTATGTATTGCATATACTGCAATATTTTGCAACATGCTGAAAACAAATGAATAAATGCTAGGTAACATGGTGAACTTCTTGACCTACAGAATTCCTCCTTTCCTCCAGAATGCCTGCATATTGTAGAAGGCATGTGCCCATTTATCTGACTTAAGGGCTGAATACGAGTATTAACATCAGTTCATATAGCAAGTATTAGTAAAGCGTAACTGTTTTTACTTTAAATTGATTAATATATTAATAGAAGCTTCTAACTGTTTTCCTTACATACATATATTTCTTTGCATGGACCCCATTCTGGAGACCCCAATGCTATAGAACAAACAGAAAAACAAAAACAAAAACAAAAAGAGGTTCCCAAAAGAGCTAACGTTTTTATAACAGAGTTACCTCCACAGGCTTGTGATTTTTTGCTAGGTAACTCAGGTCAGGTATTTTAAATACATAAAATGTGTATTCTTTCATAAAGAATAAGGCTTTAAATAGCTATTAAAATACTTCTAATTAGATATACTTACATTATTTTTTGTTGAATATTCTGCTGATAAATAAAGAAACAACTGCTTAACATTCCAATCAAATATATTCTCTAGATGTAAGTAAATTAAGGAAAATATAAATTTATGAGCAGTATATCACTTTTAAATAGATCTTAATTATTCTTAGGTTGTTTATCCAAAACAGTAATACTGAAGTAGAAAAGAGAGAGGTGGCCCAGAAACATAATGTGCCACTAATTTATGCAGAAGATAAATACATTGTGAAATCCACCTTATTCCAAAACAAAAAAACATCAGTATGAGATTACTGGCATCCTCCCATACTCCTCCAAGGATTACCAGCTGAGATACTTTGAATAGTAAGAAAAGAACAAATCCAAAATTTGGTTTTCTGTAACATCAACTAAGTTTAAAAAAAAAAAAAAAAAAAGAGCACTTGATATTTCCAGCAAATACAATTCCACTGGTGCTCTAAAGTATAAACAATCACCACTATTTAAATTTAACAATATGCAAACATAAACAAGGCTCAATAATTAACCAAGTATAATAAATTGTACATGTCACTTTTGGTCACATGCAAGTAGACATTAAAATGTCTGTCAAAGATGCAAATGACACCAATGTGGCTCAATTCAGTTTCCCAAAGAGGACAAGAACGTCACCAGAATTAAGAAGACTGGTGCTAATACCAAGAAATAAGCGGAATTAATATTTGGATTTTTAAGTATTATGTTAATTGTTAACTCATTTTACTATATGAGTTTCCACACTGTTAGTAACACATTTGTTGCATTCCATTATTAATTATGTGTAACCACTAAGAATCACTCCTTTAGAACTAAGTCTAGGACTGCTGTTTACAAGAGCAAGTACAATTTCAAGTAGTAGTAGCAGCAGCATTAAGAAAATCTGAAGAAACTACAAATAATGAGATTGGTAATATATAAATATCATAGATATCAGGAAATTTCACTACACTTCTCTGGATACACAAAATTACTACTCTCACAGTAGACCTAAATTCCCTTGAGCAGATTTTTAAAAATCACACAGACTTAAAAATACACATGAAATTTAGCATAAGACTCTTCCGATGGTACACTCTATTTCCTAAAAAGGTACCTACAGAACTAATTCTTAGCCTATTTCTAAATCTGACAATTGTTAAAACTTAAGCTGAAAGTAAATTTCATGGTCATAGAAAGGCAAATTAGATAAATTCCACAAGTATATGATCAGCTTTAACTGTTCAGACAGGTACTTTCACACAAGTTCAGACTGTTCAATCTCCACAACCATTTAAATCATGGGGTATTAAAAAGGCAGGTGAGATCAGGCTAGAAATGGTACAGAACATTGCCAAGACATTAATCTAAGACCCTAAAAAAGACTAGCCTGGTCAAAATGATCCGAGTTGTCAAAAGACAGAAATTCGACATCAAGAGAAAACATTTAAATATCACCGCCAAAGAAACTCTTGTAATTGTTAATATTTTCTTTTATAAAATTCCTTATAAAAAGAGTTATGATGGCAAAAAGCAACCAGTTTACCAATAATTTTGATATAACCCTTCCAAATCATAACAGACGTAATTCACTTTTTAAACATATGTTTCTCTCTGCTATAATAAAATATGGATATATTATTTGAAACTGTACATGAAATATCTATAGGCAGGTTGAGCACCGGTAATATTTTTCCTTCTTATCCAAATGATCTAATTTTATTTTTTCTTTCTAAAAAACAGATTCAAACTTTCTTACGTAGCTTTCAATTTAATGTTTCCGTTAAGAATTTAAAGTATGTTCACACAATAAGAATTTAAAGTACGTTCACACAACTACTCATGAATCTATAAAGTTTTCTCAAAGTGTGATGGGGAAGTATTAACATTATTTTACTGATGAAAAAGGCACAGGAATTTCCAAGGTTTGGCTGATTCAATGAGATAGTCATCCAAATCATTAAACAACATATATCTCATTATAAAACTATAGAAAAAGTAATAAAATATTTTCTTAAAGGATATCAGCAGTTATATCAAATGTGATAAATCCCAGATCACTTCTTTCTCTAGGTCCAGTGAAATCTTCTACATTTTTTCTAGAAGTAAAGATAAAAGTTTTACCATCCAACAGAACATACAAAATTCACGTAACTTCTTAAAGAGAAAGAATACAGGTGTGTGCACAGGTGAAACAGCAATCCCAAAAAGAAACAAGTAAACACCAGAGAAACTTGTAAGTGTGAAAACAGGAGAAACATTCTAATCCAATATGAAAGTCAGTCTTCAGCTAACTGCATGTAACTTAAAGAGAATCCCTAACAAAACTCAGAGGGAGATAAAAACTGCTAAAAAGAATAGTAAATACTTGATGTAAAGCAATTGTGCATAATGGGTAGAAGAAACTACACATGACTACAAGGTGATATGGAATACTAACAGATGATATATTAACGGATGATACAGTAATCACCCCCTTATCCGAGCTTTCACTTTCCGGTTTCAATTATCCGCGGTCAACCCAGTGTGAAAATAGGTGAGTCCAGTAAAATAAGTTATTTTGAGAGAAAGGGAAAGAGATCATATTCACATAACTTTTATTAAGTATACTGTTACAGTTGTTCTATTATGTTATTGTTAATCCCTTACTGTGCTTAATTTGTAAGTTTTATCATAGGAAAAAACCAAGTATACATAGGATTTGGTGCTATCCGTGGTTTCAGGCATCCACTGGGGGTCTTGGAACATATACCTACCCCATTAAGGGGATACTACTGTAACCAGCTGCTATTTACTGTTTACTACGGGTCAGACCTACTGATAATATTTTTCACATTTCAAATAATTCTCACAACCTACCAATTAGGTATTACTTCCATCTTAAAAGGAAATTAAGTCCCAGAATGGTAAGAAACTTGCCCAAGACAACAGCTAACATCTGTTCAGTGTTTAATATGCACCAAGCTCTTCTAACCTCACAGGGCTGACAGTGGTAGTGCTGATTTCCACCCCAGGTCTATTAGAACAATACCTAACATCAGTACAGTAATTAAAAAAAAAAAAAAAAAAAAGAGGTGGGGGAGAAGGATGGCTATTTGATGACTGGCTTCTTGGCGATTCTGACAAAGAAATAAACTAAGGTTAAAGAACTTGTTGGAAGATGGAATAGAGAAGGGTATGAGAACAAGAGGGGAAAAAATACGGCGATTAAAGATAAAAGTGCCAGAGAATAAAATCAAGGACAAAATAGGCAATAGAGAAATGGCCCTGTCATTTCGAATTGCATTTTTTGGCGTTTTCGCAGATTTCTTCAAGTGATTGGCCATAAGAAAAAAAAGAAAAAGAAAAAAAAAAAAGAAACCCAACGAAACAAAAATCCCGCTGTATCAGATGGCTAAGACGCTTAATTCTCTCAGTGTCCAATTTCTCTGGCCAACTTCAAAGCCGTTGCAAGTGTTTACTGCCTTCTGAAGATGCAAAGGCAACAACTCTAAAGAGAATGTCAAACAGGGCAAACTCGGGTGATGAATGACACAAAGATAACCCCGTCCTGTGGCCTCCAGAGCCGGCGGGAAACCCCACGGAAGCCCGACCCAGAGCGTGGCGGCAGCGCCTGGCGGGCCTCGCGTGCGGACCACGAGCGGCCCCACACGCGCGGGAGGCGCCAGCCCGGAGGGCGGCGGCGCCGGCTCTGCTGTTGTGTTGCTCCCTCATTGGCCAGGCGTGGGTGGAGGGAAGTGAGGAACAGGAAGCAAGCGGAGGCACCGACCTGAGGAACGCTCAAAATTAAAATTTAAGAGCAAGCCCGGGAATTTACTGTGGAGGGGTGCAAGTTCCGAGGGGACGCCGGAAAAGCCCGCGACGTCCACCCTTGACGACCGCCCTCGGGGGCGAACGGCCGCTCAGGAGGACGACCCGGACGCCCTGCCTGCGGCCCCGGCACGGCAGCCCCGGCGCGGGGGCCCGGCTTCGGCTTCCGCCCCGGCCCGGTCCCGGCGTTCTGCACCGCCGGCCCAGCCTCGGCCGCACTCACAGCATGATCCGCGAGACGTGCAGCCGCACCGGGACGCTCCTGTCTTTGAAGGCGGTGGTGATGAAGCAGCCGAAGGTGAGCGCCGCCATCACGCTCAGCGAGAAGGCGAACAGCGAGTTCGCCCGCGACAACACCGTGTTCATCGCGACCGTCTCCCACGAGTCCCGGCTCCACACGCACACTCACGCTCCCGTTCCGGCGGCGGACCGGCTCCCTGCGATCCGCGCCGTCTGCGGTGCGCGCGATCCGGGAGCGCGCGCAGCGGCGGCCCCGCCTCCTTTCCGGTCCTCCGACGCGAGAGCGCGCGCGCCCGCTTTCCGAGACACACCCACAGCGCGCACGGGACCGCGCGAGCCCGCCCCTCCGTCGCGGCCTAACGTCGCCACCAATCAGCGACGAGCGAGGGAGGGGCGGGTTTTGTCGTGGAAGACCCACCCCCTCCTAAACAGCTTCTCCTACTCCTGGGTTCAGTGAATGGGGAACGGGTCGTTCGCTGTCGTTTTTCGGTTTTTGGGTCAGAGGTCTGGGACAGCGACTTCTTGATTACTATGTACCATTTATTTTCAGTTGAAACCGGCAGCAAGTTAAGGTGGTTTAGAATCTGTCCTGACGGGTGGCGTTTGGAAGCAGCACTTTAAAAAACGCCTCTGCCTCTCCCTTCTTTGTCAAACCTGGTCAAAGTTAGGACTTGAGCTTTTTTTGGAGGATATGGGAAGGAATGGGGAGTGGAGAATTGGGCGCTCAAGTCCTTACAGCTGTCACGGGCAACAGTATTTCCGTCTCCAACGTCAGTCCAATTCCTATTAATGCTTTGCTTTCTATGGATAGCTAAAGATGTTGTAGAAGATAAGGGTTGAGGCTACCAATCCTAAGTATTTGCATTTTAACATGGTGATTTCTGATAAATAAATGGATAACCTCCTGGGTTCTTAGGAGCAAAGGAGATAATGGCTGCGGAATTGCTATACAGCATAATGTATTCGAATTTCGTTAGGTCATTAATAAATAATGCATTTATTTTATCACAGTTTCAATATCCTGAAGGACATTAGGGTTCAAACCGAGCCAATCCTGACTCTGATAATACTATCTGCCAAAACCTTTGTTGCTTTCACAGCTAAGGATTTTTATAAAAATGGATTCAGAGCGTCTGCGGAAATAATTTTTTAAAAAAATTTCAGTCCATAAACCAAAACAAAAACATCTGTCCTAGAATGTCATCAGGAACAAACCAGAAAGTTGTGAAGATCTGATCTTGATACTGGCTTATGTTGTCTCTTGTTAAGCTTTCGCTTCTTTGCATTATTCATTACCATTCAATTAATTTTTGTATAGCCATACAGGTAGGATTATTACTAAGTGCCTACCGTGTACCAAGAATAGTTGTAAGTCTTGAGAATACAGCACTAATAAGGCAAACTCCCTGTCCAAATGGAATAGAGCCAACTCATGAAAAATCGATAAAATGGAGACTAAAGAGAGATCCTTAGTTGCGTTTAAAATCTTAGTTTTTAACTTCCAGGCTGGCACAGTCTATTAAAAAAAAAAAAAAAGGATTTGTATTGAATGTATTGAATGCCATCTATACTGCAAGTGATACAGAGATTGTACTGATCACTTTCTACACTCAAAGTATATAATCAGGTAGAGTTAATACAATAAAAACAGAAATCTGAAATGTAAAAAAAAAAAAATACCATGGGCAGTTGCATAGCAAAGGAGGAAGGAATCACAGCTGTGGTAATGTGGGACAACGCAGTGTGCAAGTTATTTAACACAAAGCCTCAACAATACACGTTATTATTGTAGCATGTTTTAGGGAAATAATTCTTGTTGTTGAACTGCAAGTACAGGTATATCTAAGAGATACTCAGAAGGCTGGTCCTGATAAACAATGCATGTATAAAAGAGTAGGCAGAAATAAGACTGGAAAGGTAAGTTATGGTAGAAAACCAGGTCAAGAAGTTATATCAGAGAAATTACATATAAAACAAGCATCGCTACACAGACAACCATTTACCAGCTATATGTGGAAACTGAGTGATTGGACCCCAAAAGGAAGACTGATAGGAGGGCCATATCAGAAACAACCTCCATGTAACTTAGCAACTGCCTAAATAAGAGTGGGGTCTGCAAAGCATAGAGTGAATGCAGATTGTGAACACACAAATGAAATTAGTATTATTATTATGACACCACAGTTTTTAACTTGACTTACTGGTAGTGCTAAAAACACATAAAAGTCCACAAAAAGAGCAGGATAAGGATGGGATAGGGAATTTTCTTACTCTGTTGTATTTTTCCAAATGTTTCTTTAGATTTTCTAGACATTTAATCATATCACCTACATTAGATATCATTTTGCCTTTTCCTTTCCAATTATATTTCCAATTGTTTATTCATTTCAATTGCTAATATTTCCAACATGATATTCAGTCAGACGGGGACAACTGATGTCTTTTTGTTCCTGATTTGAGCAGGAAATTTTCTTTCATTTCTCCATCAAGTAAGATGTTGGCTTTGAGATGGAAATTTGTGTGTGTGTGTGTGTGTGTGTGTATACATGTATCATTATATAATATATATTGCATATTGATAGGAAATATCTATTCCTATTTTATTGGGAAATTTTAAAAAATATAAGCAAGTGCTAAATTGTTTTCAGATGCATTTTCCCTATCTTTAAAGGTGGTAATATAATTTTTCTCCTCTACTTATTTAATGGGTTATATGAATAGATTTTATAATATTGACCCACTAAGCATTCCTGGAATAAATTCCACTTGGTCATAATGAATCCATTTTTAATATGCTCTTGGTCTTTCTTTGTTAATTTTGTTTTTTGTTGTTGTTGTTTTTTAGTTTTTGTCATCAAAATTCATAGTGAAACTGATGTGTTTTTCTTTTTTGATTGTAATATTATACTCAAATTAGAAAATATATATTTCTAATATAAAAAAATAAGTTTTCCTTAGTTTTCTATGCACTGGGATATTTTAAGTAGCATTTGGATCTGGTATTTAAAAATTTGGTAGAAATTCCCAAGGGAGTCTATTCTTCTATTTTTGTTGTTAATTCTATGTATACTTGTGCTTTCTACCTTTTTCATTTATTGTTTTAATTAGTATTTTTTCTTTGTTGGTTTTTAACTTCTGCATTTACTAATTAACGCTCCTGTTCTGTTTTCTAACTCATTTTTGTTTTTAACATTATCAACTTTTTTCATTCCACTTTTTTTGTTTATTAGCTTTGGAAATTGGATATTTAGTTGTTATATTTTTCTTGCTTATTGTTATGGTAACTGCTTTAGCTGTATCCTAAAATTTCTGACTATGAATTTCCAAGAGAAAGTACCCTTTTTACTTTTGATTGCCTTAAATTAATGTCTGATTTTAAATTATGTAGGCAGAGAATGCTGTTTGTATATTTCTATTCTTTGGATTATTGCGGTCTTCTTTGTGGCCTAAAATGTCACTTTTGTAAAAATTCAACATGCAACTTGAAAGAAGGTATTTCCTCTTAATAGTATATAGAATTTGATAGATATCTATGAGATCTGCCTTATTGATTATGTTATTTATGTCTTTCACATCTGTAGTAATATTAGTTATCTTCATTTTCTTGGATTCTGAGAGATCTGCTAAAAATCTCCAATATTAATGTGTTTTGTCTGTTTATTCTTACATCTCCTATAGTTTCTCCTTTACAAAAATTGTTGATATATTATTTGGTAAGCAAGTATTAATAATAGGTACATTTTTATTATGAATGATAGTCTTCAACATTGTAACGTGTTATTTTATTTTTAATGCTTTTTGATGCAAATACTACTAGTCAAACACTGAGAGTGTACTGAAGGAAACTGAGGCTGTTGTTTATCTTAAATAGTATCACAGACCTTAAATTAATACATAGCATTTTTAAACTAAATGTCTTGTACTCTTTAATGATTTCAACTCAGAACCTAATGGCAGTAATGAGGGGAGCAATTGGCATGCTTTGTCAGCACTTGAGTAAATAGTGACCAGTTGGGGAAGACATGCCTAACGGTATTTCCGAAGGATAGAAAGAAACCTAGAATAAATGTAAAGTTTTGATCTTCATATTTGCAAATAATTATTCTTCTGTTGTAGCAGAATGAGCCGCTTAAAGAAGGAAGGAGTTTATTTGGCCGGGAGGGTCAGCAAGACTCCTGTCTCAAGAGCCGAGCTCTCCAAGTGAGCAATTCCTGCCCCTTTTAAGGGCTCACAACTCTAAGGGAGTCCACGTGAGAGGGTAGTGATTGATTGGGCAAGCAGAGGGTATGTGACAGGGGCTGCATGCACTGGTGGTCAGAGTGAGAACAGACCGGGAAGTTTTACAATGCGGTCAGGGGTCAATCTTTAACTACCAGGCTTAGGTCAGGCAGGCCCAGGCCTGGTTTTGGTCTGGTTCCTTGGTTTTGGGTCTGGTCCCTAGGCGCCAGGCTACCTGCCTTTAGTTTCACTTCTCTTTCCTTTTCTCAGTATAAAACAGTATGAGAGGGTCTGTCTCTCTTCTCTCACTGTAACATCAAGCTAGGAAGAGGTAAGAACAACAAATCACTTTATGAGAAAATCTTTAAATAAAGCTGTATGCACATGGACAGATAATGCTGTTTAAAAAGGGGGTAAACTTAAAAGATATAATAAAAGCCTTCTTTTTTTTTGAGACAGAATTTCACTCTTGTTGCCCGGGCTGGAGTGCAATGGCGCGATCTTGCCTTACTGCAACCTCCGCCTCTCGGGTTCAAGCGATTCTCCTGCCTCAGCCTCCCAAGTAGCTGGGATTACAGGCGCCTGCCACCACGCCCAGCTATTTTTTTGTATTTTTTGTGGAGACAGAGTTTCAACTTGTTGGCCAGGCTGGTCTTGAACTCCTGACCTCAGGTGATCCAC
This sequence comes from Trachypithecus francoisi, assembly GCF_009764315.1. Lineage (NCBI taxonomy): Eukaryota > Metazoa > Chordata > Mammalia > Primates > Cercopithecidae > Trachypithecus > Trachypithecus francoisi. Next base: position 169,914,876 of record NW_022681454.1, on the reverse strand, counting down.
CCACCAAGGCCTCCCAAAGTGCTGGGATTACAGGCATAAGGCACCGCACCCAGCCAATAAAAGCGTTCTAATTACATATGGTGTTATTGGGAATATCCAAAGAGTCCACAAAGCACCAAGCTCCCCAAGGAAGTTCCTGCAATGGAGCATGTTATAGATCTAGCACATTAAGGACTCGTGGTTTTCAGAAAACGACTATGAATTATATTGTCCAGCATAGAGAGTGGGGATCTAGTCTTGTTCATTTTTCTATCCCTTTCAGTGCCCAGGACACTGAGCCTTGCACACAGTAGATGGGTAAAATAATTCTTATTGAATTGAGATGCCTTGAAATCATAGATCATGATATTTTTGAAAGAATTCTCATGGAAAGCATACATGTCACACACAGGCAACAAACAGTTAAAGTGTAAATGGGTAAATTGGTAAAGTGTAAAGCTAAATTGAATATGTAGGCCAAGGACAAATTGTAAAAGGCTTGAGTGCCAGGCTAATAAGTTTGATCATAATTCAGGAGACACTAACGAAGTTTTGAGGATTTTAGATCAATTGAGTGTCATAACCATGTAGGCGCTCAGTAAATAAGTAATTTCTTTGAGAGGGATGAGACTGCCAGTTTGTAGACCAGGCCAGAAGTTATTGCTGTAGGTTTTTGTTATGGTGGTTGTTTTGAAGATACTTGCTTGGTTAATTGAAGGATTAATAATCACTCGAGACTGGTAAGTAGACTATTCCAATGTGATAATTCCAGGAGTGCTGTTTGTGAATCTCTTTAAAGATGAAAAAAAAAAAGTTCAGAAGGAAAACCAGTTTTTCACTAGCATGTACCCAAATTCCAGACTCCCAGAAGGAAAGCTGGGACATTGTGTGAAGGTGTTTGGCATAAACCACATTGTGGACAGTTAGTCACAGTAAACCAGTCTTATCGCTTAGGAAAGTGTGGGTAACTGTTTACCAGTCACGTTCCCAGACACCAGCCAAGGGCCAACCTTGCTTACAGGTCTTTCTAAGGATAGGTATCTCAGGCCTGTTGCAGTAGTTTAAAAACGTTGCTTTCAGATCATTTTATTTCTGTTGAAAGCTTTTTAAAGAATGATTCCCATGGCACATAAGAAAATTTAAGAATATATTTTAATTTTTATTACAGTATATTTTCTTCATTTATTTTCCTTTTTTTAATATTAAGTTTGCCTACTCAGCTCAGATTCATTCAAACAGAACTATTTTATTCACTCAGTAGACCATAGAGAACTTATAAAAAGCCCATTGTCCGCCACAGACCTCTAAGTATAGTATTTCTCCAAGCAGCTTCTCTTCCTTACTTTTGTTCTCCCATCACTGTCACTCTTTTGCATCTTGACTTTTCACTCTGGTTCTTCATTCCCATCTCAGGCCCTCCTTTCTCAGACTTGCTATTTGAACCTAGCTGTTGAACCATGTTTCTAGCCCACCTGTAGGCACTTGACCCTGAGCTTGCTTGAGCAGTTAGCTCATATATTCGTAGCTGCCTGACCCACGTGCACATGTCAGAATTATTTATTGAACTTCCTTAAGAGCAGAACCAGATAGGATACCAGAGATCATTGGTTTCTGAGAATCTATACCTCACCCTCCCAAGGACAATGGACAAGAAGCCTTTCCATATTCTCTAGACAATCAAGGACATCCAAAAGTTACTGGGATTCTTTGAATAGTTTTAGCAGTTGATATTCAGCTTCTCTGCTTATATTATCTGGACAACTATACTTTTTAGGAAAGTGAGAGAGTTTGCTTGGCTCCTTGTGAAGCCTGTATGTAGCATTCTCGTAGTTAACAAAGCTAGTAAATTTTTCTGTCTTCTTGGCCTTTTCTGACTCACCCACAAACCCACTGCTGAAATTATATCTGTAATATGCTATTGTGAACATCTGGTCATCAGAAAACCCAGGTTCTAATTTGTATCACTGCGTTTTCATTCTAAAGAAACTAGTCCCGGCTGAGGTTAATGGACCTGTGAAATCACTACCAATATAAACACTGGCTTTAGGGAAATACCTGCTACTTGAAGTGCGGCTAATCCCCATTTATGATACATTGAGACAACTAAAGCTCTAGAATAAATCAGATCCAGAAATTAAGGTCCTATGTGGTGAGTTAATTATTTTACTTGAGTTTTTTTTTTTTTTTTTTTTGATGATAGGAAAGTTTCTGGATTCCCAATTGCAAACAAAAGCAGCTATATCTGAAAAGGAAACAAAGAGGGAAAATTATGGTGGGAACTGTGTAGAAAAGAGTTAACGTAACACACCTGAGACTTCTATTCTTAAAAAAGACCTGCTTGCAAGGTTGGCCTTTGGCTGGTGTTGGAGAACTTGGCTGATAAACAGTTTCCTACACTGATATAAAAATTTCCCTAAATGATAAGAATGGCCTAAACTGTTTGTAGAAACAATGTGGTTTGTGTTAAACACCTACCTTCCTTCTGGGAGTCTGGAATTTTGGTATGTGTTAGGCAGAGGGTGCTTACGTTTCCACCCCTCAATGAAAACCTTGAACACTGGTTAATGAGCTCTCCTGGTTGATAACTTCACACAAATCTGTTACTGGAGGAACTGAGCACATCTTGGGTGACTCTGTTAGAACTCTTGGAAGTGTGTGCCTGGTTTCTTCCAAACTTCTCCTCATGCTCCTTTTCCCTTTGCTGATTTTGTTGTATATCCTTTAACCATAATACGCCTAACTGTGAATATGATTATATATATTTAATCCTGTGAGCCCTTCTGGTGGGTTGGTCTTGAGAACCTTAAACACAAGGGCTATCTCCCATTTCATACATTTTCATATTCAGAATGTCTTAAGGATTTCTGCAGAGTCTAGGGAAACTTAGCCCCATTCTTTTCTGTAATGGGAGGGGTTTTATTATTATTATTTTTTTTATCCTAAGTCCTGTTAGTCATCTCAGTCTTTTGTTCTGGATGCTATACTGCTCACACATTTTGACCTGCTGTACCTCAGTTGTATTCTGCCTGACACTCAGAATCCTTGTCTCTGCCCTCTAGTTCCCAGTTACCATCTCAGGCTCTACCTGTCATGTTAACTCACATGGACCCATTTCCCTAGGTTCTTGACCTTGAGTTATTTAATAGCTGCTCAGTCTTGATTTTCAGTGTTCTGCTTGCACACATATACCCAGAATTGCGTGGGAGAATGCTTTCACCTCTTGTTCTTAACCATTGAGGCACTCAGTGTCTTCATCAGCATTTCTGACCTCCATATAAAGGGAATAAATCAGGCAAAATCCATTATTGAAGGTCTGTTCTTTCTGTGGACCTGTTGCTACTTTCATGCTCCTTATTTATATATATAAAGCTGAAAAGAATTTAAAATCAGTATATGAAAGAGAAGGTTAGATGAGCCGTGCACATGTTTTTATTACTGACAATACCTACAGAGTTAAAAATTCATATGCAACTCTATTATTCCATTTGGTAACTTAAAAAAAAAATAAGGAAATGTCCAAATTTTTCATGGTTTCCTTTGAAAAGTCTATTCTGGAAAAAAATGTTTTAAAAGAATTCATTTGTTTTAGCTTCTGGGTGCTGGAGAATATGGTTTTTTCTTTTTTCTTTTTTTTTCTTTTCTTTTCTTTTTTTTTTTTTTTTTCCGTATTACACTCTGGGAACCCTTTTATTGGAAGAAAGTAAAAAGTACCATTCAAGTGATATGGATACACTGCTAAAACTGAAATATTTGAAGCGAAAATTCTGCTTCGGTGAGTGGGTAGGGAAGAAAAGAACTCATTGCCTGGCATGCAATCTGGTCATAGATGCCAAGAAAATGATCTTGTGCACACTGATTTTATCATTTAGACAGGCAAGATTCAGTACCCAAGAGTGGTGCAGGGCAGTTGTAATTTTGGCAGTAATCAGCATCTGAGGTAAGTTATGCGTGAAACCTGCAGATATCTTTCTGCATTTATGTCATTCATTTATGTGAGACATGCTTCACTGTAAGTTACCATATTTAGAAGATGGTCAGTTTTGTGACAGTTTTCCTGGAGGTGATTCCAAATGATTCTTGACATGATTATCCTCAGAACAAAAACAGTAAATCAACCATTTCTTCCTTATTTTCTCAAACAGGGATAAAGAAGAAATAACCTTTAGGCGACCCACCAGTTACATTTCTCCATTTTCAGTGTTCATTGAGCCATTGGATATCAATGTGAATACAGAACAGTACATACATGACACTTATACTTCTCTGTTTAACGCCTTACAGTTTACTTGCAGTCCTTCTACCAAGCCTAGAATCAATATTTTTTTTTTTTTTTTTTTTTTTTTTTTTGAGACGGAGTCTCGCTCTGCCGCCCAGGCTGGAGTGCAGTGGCCGGGTCTCAGCTCACTGCAAGCTCCGCCTACTGGGTTTACGCTATTCTCCTGCCTCAGCCTCCCAAGCAGCTGGGACTACAGGCGCCCGCCATGTCGCCCGGCTAGTTTTTTGTATTTTTTTAGTAGAGACGGGGTTTCACCATGTTAGCCAGGATGGTCTCGATCTCCTGACCTCGTGATCCGCCCGTCTCGGCCTCCCAAAGTGCTGGGATTACAGGCTTGAGCCACCGCGCCCGGCCTAGAATCAATATTTTTAAGGCAAGAATCATTTTGTTTTTGTCTGTTACATAATATAAAATTTATTTAAAGGTTTAGGGAGAGAGTTGTTAGAATAAAACACATAGATGATGGAGATCTGGAAATACATCTCGACCATTTCCATTCAGTCTTACAGAAATAATTATTAGTAAATCTTTTCTGCAAGGTTGCATTTTCTAGGCACATAACCTTGACGTATTATATGCTCTGATTGGGCTTAATTTTCTGATCACAAGTGAAGAACACAGTGTTGAGAAACTTAACAATAGAGACAATATCCAGGCATTAGGCAAGTGAAGGCTAATGTGTGTCCATGCGGTACGTATCTGGGGCAAGACTCCCAGGGCAGTAAGTTGAATAACCTGGCTGAATTTAGAAGTAGAGACCATGGCAGACTCTCAGTTCAATATAAGGTGGGGATAACAGCAATGGGAAAGAAAAGTTACACTTCATGAGCACACGTAGCTATTCACTAAGGAGACCAGAGGAGCAAAGCTGTCATAGCTGGGCTCCCGGATTGCAGTGAAGGATCGTTAATTAATTATGCGGAACTCTAGAGCATGAGGGTATTCATGCTGTTGATATCTGCGTTGTTATAGTCAGGATAGACTAAACAGCTAGAAAATTGAAGCTTTAGTTAGAGGGAGACGTCAGGAAGTCATGGATTGTAACCATCAGAAGCTGGGAAACAGAGGACCGGGGGAGACGATGTCGGGGTGGGAGGGCAGAGATTAAATGCCTATTTTTATTTCCATTGTAAGACAAAGTATCCATGATTAGGTGAGGTGAGTGAATTAAATCTCAAAAATTTTAAAAATAGGGATATTTATACATCTAAAAAATACTCATACAAATAAAAAGATGAGTTGGTTTTAACCCTCCCAATGATTCTGTGAACTTTATCAAATTTTAAAAATGTATTTTTGATCTGTGTGTGTGTAAATTTTTAGTTACTCTATAATTCAATGAGTAACATCTAAATGCAAATGATAATTTAAAATGTTTTAAATTCAGATAATTTCCTATTATTGAACCATTCCAACGATTCATTCTGTATAACATAGAGCAGCTTGTAGTATAACCCTTGGTCCACTGACTAAATGCATTCTTTTTCTGCTTGCATTATATAAACTATCTGTCATAATACCTGGAATAGTGTAGGAACTCAATAAATGATACCTAATTAGTATCGCCATTGCTAAAAGTAAAAAAAAAAAAATCTAAACAAAGTTTTTGAAAGTAAAGACATATATTTAACCAATGATCAATGCCATGGTTATACTTTTTTTCCCAAGCACCTTATGTACTAATTAGTCACATTTAGATAGAATGGAGAACTGAGATAAATAATACAGTCATGTATTGGTTAACGACAAGGATATGTTATGACAACTGCATCATCAGGCAATTCCATCATTGTGTAAACATGATAGAGGGTTCTTGCAGAAACGTAGATGCATAGCCTAACATATCTAGCCTATATGATATGGCCTATTGCTCCTAGGTTGCAAACCTGTACAGCATGTGACTGTACTCAATATTGTAGGCAACGCTGACACAATGGTAAGTATCTGTGTATCTATATATCTAAACATAGAAAAGATACAGTAAGAATGCAGTATTATATATGTAATCTTATATATTACATATATGCAGTCTGTCCTTGACTGAAACATTTGTGGCATATGACTGTAATTAAAACTTAATAGCCTAGGTATATAAACAAACAGTATATGAGACAGACAAGACATCAGAAGTATACCTCGACATGGAATGTAATGACTTTAGAGATTACCTGTAGATATAAACATATTATTTAAATTATTTCCTATTATCTGAAGTTTAAAAACATGACAGGTTTTGGGGCTTTGGGAAGAGGGTATAAAAAGGAAAACTTATCAAGAAACATGCCCTCAGGAAGAAAACTGTGTGCTTAAAAGCTAGACGTGAATGGGATTGCCATCTGCAAATGAGAAGGCAAGACCTTCAGTGTTTGGGAAGACATCACTTCAATATTGTAATGTGACAGAAGAGACTGAGAACAACCGTAGTCACATTTATGTAGTCACCACTCCTGTGATATCTGAGTGAAAGCAACAGCACAACCACCTATGCTGCAGCTGTAACTGTCACCTGAGCACTCAGCTCTGCAGTCCTTCCTTTACCAAGCTATAGCTCTAAGTAGTCCAGTATTCAAATTTGAGGTCAAATTTGAGGTCACACCAAAACTATAAAATAGATCTTGATGTAGTTGAAATAATGAGTAGTATATGACAATCCTGCAGAATAAAGGAGAAAATGACTTCCCAAACTGTCCTTCATTACTTCATGTGGCTTTAATGCTACCTTTAAGGAGAAGTGATCTCTTTGAATGAGCAAGGCTTATTAGTCAAACGTCATTTTTATGATAGCTACCATTTATTTACACACCTACTATGTGCCAAGCATCGTGCTAGCCATTTCGTTTCATTCACTAGGTATACAATAAAGTACAAAACAAATCTAGACCCAAAGGGCATGGCTCACAGCCTAGCAGAGGAGATAAACTTCAAGCAAGTAACAAATGATTCAAAATTATAATAAAGGCTATAAAGGAAAAGAAGAGGTTACTAAGATAAATTATAACAGAGATTGAGTGTGTAGGGCTCCTATAGGAATTTCATTAAGATGCTTTCAGCTACAAGGAAAAGAAACTCTGAACCAAAGTAGCCTGCACACTAAAGATGTTTCTTCTCTCAGCAGCTCATGGAGGACTAGAGCAGGTTTTGCAGTTGGTGGTTTCAGTGGCCAAACCATATGATCAGGTGCCTGGGTTCTTGTGTTGGCTCTGCTGCCCACAGTATCGATTTCCTTTTAAGCCTGAGTCTTTTTATGGTTATAAGAAGTCTAAAAAATATTGGGTGTTTTTCTCTCACTTAAAGAGTTGCAACTAGGATTTCTCGTCTTCTTGTTCATGTCCAGCAGGAGAGGGAAAGAGGAGTATGCTAGGACTAAGTCCTTCCCTTTGGGCTAATGGGTGCAGCGTGGCAGAAAGACTGCTAGTTGTGCACCGAGATCCATGATCCTAAGTTTTTAGTGGAGCGCAGAGCCACCTGGAGCAAAGATTACATTTCCCAGCTTTCCTAAGAACCAGGTGTGGCCTTTTGACTCTTTTGGTAATAGAGGTAAGTGGAAGTGATTTCTGGGCTATATTCTTACAAGGAAGGGGCATACCCTTCCCTGTCCCTTCTTGCTTCCTGCTGCTGCAGCGTGAATGTGATCTGAAGATCTACAGCCACATGTGAAGATAACAAGGCAATATGGACCCTGAGTGCTTGACAGCTATAACACCATCCCGACCCCTGGCTATCTCCTTCTTTTAAATGATGGAGAGAAATGAATTTCTGTTTCATTCAAACCACTAATTAGGAGAGTTTTCTGCCATGTGACGCTCCAAACTAATATATTTTCCTTAAGTCATTGCCCAGACAAGGCTGGGTGCAGTGGATCACACCTGTAATCTCAGTGCTTTCCGAGGCTGAAGCAGGAGGATCACTTGAGCCCACAAGTTTGAGGCTGCAGTGAGCTATGATGGCACCACCATATGCCAACCTGAGCAACAGAGTGAGACCCTGTCTCTAAAAACTAAAGTTGTTGGCAGACAGAGGAATGCCACAGCTGACCAACTTCTTCCTGTCAGTATTCTTGGCTGGACTAAGGTTGTAGTTTCAGAGTTTCTCAAGTGATGGAAGTTGTGTGAGGGATGGCTGCACAAAATCCAGGTACCACTGAGAAAAAAGTAGGGAAGGGTTGCTGTGTAACTGGCCTACAGAGTGTGACCACTACAGAGATTATTAGTTAACCAGGCAAAGAGAGAAGAGCTGAACAAGATAGACTGAAAGTGTGTATTGGGTCCCTGAGCAGGAATGAGCTTAGAGGTGGATATGTTCAGAGAACTGAAAGAAAGTAAGATCAATGAATGGGGAAAATTTAACAAGATGTGGTCAGATGATGCAGGGCCTTGATTTATCGCCAAAGTAACTATATACATGTTTGCCCAGAACTGTCCTGGTTTAACTATATTTTCCTGGAAAAATTGTAATAGCACACTCCCTTTGACTTCAAAAAATGTCCTGGATTGATTAATAAATTGTAGCATTATACCACAAACATAGTCCATCTTAAGGAATTTGAACTGTATTCTAAATACAGTGGGAACTAGTCTTTTTCCTTATTTTGTATTAGTGTGGAAAGCGGTATCTTATTTTCTCAAACTTTATCATTAGCTACTCTCTCATTTCTTTCCCTAGGTGAACCTTAGAAAGTTCTTCCTGAATTGGGTCCAAAGGTTATCCAGCCTCAAAAGAACAGATAAAAGCCTATTTCTGCCTTTTCTGAGTCACATGATGTTCCCTACAAGATGGCTTCTCTCTGCCTGAATTTCTCATCCAGCAATCCAGTTAGGCTGTAAGCAATCTTGCTATGTTGTTGTAAACTATGCTCTGTGTATTAAATATTCTTGCTTATGGCACTTCTTTTCAAATCTTTTCTAACTTATTTTGACTGATCTTGTAGCCATCCAGTCTGCTGAAAATCTGCCAGCTGCTTTGTGACCTTGAGCAAGTTTCTGAACCTTTCCTGGGCCTCTTTTCTTGTTTGTAAAATTGAGCTACCATGGACTGAGTGGCTTAAACAACAGAAATTAATTTGCCACATTTCTAGAAGTGCAAGATCAAGATGCCCACAGAACTGGTTTCTAGTGAGGCTTCTCTTCCTGGTTTGTGGAGGGCTGCCTTCTCACTGAATCCTCAGAGGGCCTTTTCTCTGTATGCACTCAGGGAGAGAGAGTCCTCTTATGTCTCTTCCTTGTCTTGTGAGGACACTAGTCATACTGGATTAAGACTCACTCTTGCTGGGCGTGGTGGCTCACGCCTGTAATCCCAGCAGTTTGGGAGGCCGAGGCAGGCGGATCTCACGAGGTCAGGAGTTCGAGACCAGCCAGTTGGAGACCAGCCTGGCTAACATGGTGAAACCCCATCTCGACTAAAAATACAAAAATTAGGTGGGCATGGTGGCACGTGCCTGTAATCCCAGCTACATGGGAGGCTGAGGCAGGAGAATTGCTTGAACCTGGGAGGTGGAGGTTGCAGTCAGCCAAGACCACACCACTGCATTCTAGCCTGGGCGACAGAGTGAGACTCCATCTCAGAAAAGAAAAAAAAAAAAAAAAAACTCACTTTTGTGACTCACTTAACCTTTACTACCTTTTTATAGGCCATACTCCAAATACAATCACACTGAGGGTTAGAGCTTCAATATATGAATGGGGGGTGGGGGGTGGGGACACAGTTCCGTTGATAACAGGGTATTATGAGTAATAAATGAGAAACTGCGTGAAAAGCACTTTTAGAGTTTTATATTCTTTATTTCTATATATAAGATACTCATTGGAGAATTAAAATTGTATTTAACTACATTACAAGTGCAACTACTATTTAAAACCTAAAGATGATGAATAAGATGAATATAATTTATAATAAAATAGCAAAATTGCATATATCTTAACTGTCTACGAGAAAAAAAAAAAAAACTTGCAGTATGAGTTGGTTGCTTTATTATGCCAGAGTGTAGGGGGGTATTACTTTATACAAAATGACTCAGAAGAAAACAGTATCTTTGACACAAGGAATACTAAGTATATTTGAAAGAATAATCTAATACAATAATGTGTGATTATTGTCAGTATCTGTTAATTCAGAAAAGAAAAATAATTTTTAGTGCCTTCACCACGGCTGACACAGTTATGATCTATTCAGTCTTGCTATTTTATCATAAACTAGATTCATCTTATACATCATCTCTAGGTTGTAAATAGTAACTGAACATGAGCAACAGCTCGTGGACACTAACATGCAGAACTAGGTGGCACTCCATCATATTTAATCACAACTCCTGATTTTTTTGAAACCTAAGAATTTCACAGAAAAGAACTTGAATCTTGCCCATAATTATGGTTTATAGACAGTAAGAAGGAAAACACAGAAGATGTTGATGAAAGTTACAGCCAGAGAGAACAAGGATCCTGACAGTGCAGAAAATGTCACTTTAAGTGAGGAAGTACTGAGCACAGACACTACCACCACTTCCCACCCTGGCCTGAGACAGGAGGAAGCTATGGATATGGAAAGCCTTTCAAAAAATGACGGACAGGCAGGGCACGGTGACTCACGCCTGTAATCTCTGCATTTTGGGAGGCTGAGGTGGGTGAATCACCTGAGGTTAGGAGTTCTAGACCAGCCTGACCAGCGTGGAAACCCCATCTCTACTAAAAAAAAAAAAAAAAACCCACAAAAATTCGCCGGGTGTGGTGATGCATGCCTGTAATCCCAGCTACTTGGAAGGCTGAGGCAGGAGAATTACATGAACCTGGGAGGCAGAGGTTGCAGTCAGCCAAGACTATAATACTGCACTCCAGCCTGGGCAACCGAGTGAGACTCTGTCTCAAAAAAACAAAAACAAAAACAAAAACATAAAACCAGAAACCAAACCACCACCACCAAAACATCTTTACTAGTGTGAATCCCAAATATCTGAGATGGTCTCAGTTACTTTAAAAAGTTTATTTTGCCAAGGTTGAGGATGCACACCCGTGAGATACCCTCAGGAGGTCCTGAGAACATGTGCCCAAGGTGGTTGGGGCACAGCTTGGTTTTATACATTTTAGGGAGGCATGAGACATCAACCAATATATATAGATGTACATTGGTTCAGTCCAGAAAGGAGGAGACAACTGGAAGCAGGGAGGGGACTTGCAGGTACAAGTAGGTGAGAGACAAATGGTAGCATTCTTTGATTTTCTGATAAGCCTTTCCAAAGGAGGCAACCAGATCTGCATCTGTCTCAGTGAGCAGAGGGATGACTGAATAGAATGGGAGACAGGTTTGCCCTGAGCAGTTCCCAGCTTGAATTTTCCCTTTAGCTTAGCAATTTTGGGGTTCCAAGATTTTCCTTTCACACTAGCAATTCAAATATTTGCGTCCTGAGAAAAGGACACAGACTTTCCAGTGGAAATAACACTTTCCTGGTTTTCCCAGTATTCCTATAAGAAGCCCTAGTTTCCTAAGGCAAGGAGATGAGTCTGATATGCAGATAGGGAGTGTTTGCTTTGACTTCCCCTGAAGCATTTTACTCTTCATATACTAGAAGTAGCTCTATTTCTGATTTGGAAAGAGAACACTTTTCCTGTCTTCCTGAGAGCCAAATGGTTACAGCTAGACTGGGTCCCTAAGTAAAGTTCCAAAGTATCAGGAGGATTGGAGCACTATCTTCTAGGTATTTACATAGCAAAAGAGATGAATCCCAAATTTAGGAGGTGACTTTAGATTATAAAAGCCAGGATCTGGGTTTATCTAGAAAGACATTTACATTCCCAAAGGTTAGGGTGAGAACCCAGCACTCTTTCCATTCCATTTCTTTCTTTTTCATTTTTTCCTTTTTCTCTTTCCTTCCTTCCTTCCTTCCTTCCTTCCTTCCTTCCTTCTTTCCTTTCTTTCTCTTTCTCTTTTTCTTTCTTTTCTTTTTTCTTTCTTTTCCCCTTCCTTCCTTCTTCCCTCCCTCCCTTCCTTCCTTCCTCCTTCCTTCCTTCCTTCCTTCCTTCCTTCCTTTCTTCCTTCCTCTTTCCTCTCTCTCTCTCTCTCTCTTTCTCTTTTTCAAGTTCTCCTTCTGTCACCCAAGCAGGAATGCAGTGGTGCTATCTTGGCTTACTGCAGTCTCTGCCTCCTGGGCTTAAGCAATCCTCTCATCTCAGCCTCCCAAATATCTAGGACTACAGACATGCAGCATCACACATGGCTTATTTTTTAAATTTTTTGTAAATATGAGGTCTTGAAACTCCTGGGCTCAAGTGATCCTCCCACCTCAGCCACCCAAAGTGCTGGGATTATGGGCCTGAGCCACCATGCCCAGCCTCCATCCTATTTCTAAGGAACAAATATTTTGGTTTTGTTCTCTCTCCTCTTAGGAAATGAGTAGAATGAGTAGGCAGGTCATCTCTCTTAAGTATGTGAAAGAAGAAAATCTATAGTTCTCTTTTTCTTACCTGGGGAATGTCTGGCCACTCATGAAGGAGATGTTTCCAGCTGCTTTCATCTCTTTGTTCCAAGGTAAGTTTTGGGGAAATGGTCCAATAATTTATTATTTACTGTAAACTAATTAATAACAAAGCTGTTTTGGATTTAGAATACCCGTGTGCACATTCAAGATGAATTAACCAAAATAAATATTAAGAACCCAACATCACCCCTACTCTGCCTTGCCAAGAATGGCACTGAAAGAAAAAGTGTTTTCCTACTTAATGGTGATAGTAGTGAATACAGATGACTAGATCTAGAGACAGATGTGGCCAGGGCCATAGGGGACAGGTGCAGACAAAGAAGATGACCAAAAGGTACCAGAGCAAGAGGGCATCCATGCCACTCTATGGGAGATCTAAGCCACAGGATGGGCGTACCATTAACTAGAGTGTCCCAGACTGGTTCTATAGTATATGGGCTAACAGAGCTTTCAGAGAGAATTACTGACAGTGTTTAAATTATTTTGGGATATCTAGAAGGATATAAGAAATGGGATGTACGGCAGCCCTTTACTATGCAGATGAGAGCTATTGTTAGGAGCTAGCTCTTAGAGTTAATAAACTTACCAGTAATCTATAAAGATGAAACCTAGGGGACCTCTTTTCTTCTTCCTTCTAGCTGAAAAACTATTTACGTTTTTATACCAAGCATATGAAGAAAGAAAAAGAGGTAGGATGTTGAAGAAAAATCTCAGAAGGAAAGGGTCAGAAGAGGAAGCTGAATGAATGAGGTAAATGCTAGAATAGCTGGTTTTTACACCTATAGCTTGACAAATAAATGCACTAAACTGAAGTTCTATATAAAGCTCAACAGCTTTGTGGCACAATGAAAAAGAGTAGGCACAGTCAAAGCATATACAGTCTTCAATATAAACTTATAGAATATCTGTATGGAATCCTTATTTAGAATCCAGAGAAATACTCCCAGGTAAGAGGTAGTAGAGATAGATGCTTACTTTGTCATTGGTTGTATACTATTATTGATCTTTTAAAGTGAAGGTTTGGCTTCTTCATATGTTTACCATTTTGTGAGTCATTTTGCTGCCTACACTCATAATGCATTCTCAGATGTTGACTCAGCCCTGCTATTTTAAGTAGAGCTATTTAGTAGAGACCTGTAAAGAAGAATTATCTGTTAGGGACTGCCATTATTGCCTAAGTAAAAGTAGAATATTTAATGATTGCAAATGATTGAAGGTAACATTTTTGATAGTGTAGTATAAGAATCTGAATGGCCATTTTTATTTGTAGTCTACATTGAGCCCACGCAATGCTTTTGTTCACTCACTGTGTTACGAGAATTAGATAATGTATTTTTAAGTGATTTGGAAACAAATACATATATATATGCTAATAGAATTATTATTCCTAAGTGCAATAGTATTAGGCTGGGCAAAACAAAAACTAACCATTTTTCAATTAAGCCAACCATGTGAAAGAGTAGGAGTCTGTTGTGTAGGCCACGAAACACTGGTACTACGTTTCCATTGAATTTTTTCTTTAGATCTGATTTAGGGTCGTTAAGCTAGAGAGATTTTGTCTCTATAAAGGATTGCTTTGATGAAGACTTGTTCACCATCTGTTTTATTGCTGCCTAACACAAAGATTCTTGGTAACAAGGAAGAGAAGCTGTTAAAAGAAAGTTGAACAAAAGCAGGCAAAATCTCTACGACTGTTGAAAGGATTCAAATAGAGCCTTGTACTGGAAACTCTAGTAGATACTCTGTTCAAAAACTTGCTTTGGAAGATACCAAAAGGACTAATGCCAGTCCACCTAGTTCTGAAAATTCACATGCTAAGAAATTAACTGTAGAAGCAAAGGAAATAGACAACCCTGAACTCCAGCACACTGAGCTTGCTGACCATGGATGGTGCCCAGACACATCCAATGAAAAGATTCCTCGTTGTCTCTGATTTATCTTGGAGTGAGTTATTTGAGGACCTTGTGGAATTATTAAAGTACTACTAGTCAGTTTTAGATCTAACATGCTATAAATAAGTCTCTTAAGCAGCAGCCCTTAAGAGACCTAAATAAGTCTCTTAAGCAGCAGCAAATAATCAATTGTAGTTTTGTTAAAAATCTTTTTAATATCTGACTTTGCTAAAAATGGGGTAGTTGATTCCTTACTGAAGATATTAATGCAGATTTCAATACTCGTTATCCATGAGGAACATTATAAATCAAGCATATACAATTCTTTGGTTCCTACATTTTTCTAAAAATTATTTCAGAGGTTAGTATATATTATCCAGTGGAAAATGGGATATATTAATGATATTGATAGAACTTAACCATGAGTGAACATGTTGGAATGGACCAGGTGTGGTGGCTTACGCCTGTAATCCCAGCACTTTGAGAGGCCGAGACGGGCACATCGTGAGGTCAGGGGATTGAGACCATCCTGGCCAACATGGTGAAACCTGGTCTCTACTAAAAATACAAAAATTAGCCAGGCGTGGTTGTGCGTGCCTATAATCCCAGCTACTTGGGAGGCTGAGACAGGAGAATTGCTTGAACCAGGGAGTCAGAGGTTGCAGTGACCCGAGATAGCGGAGTGACACTCTGTTTAAAAAAAAATTTTTTGGAATATTAATTATGACTGACCTCTGTCATTCATGTCTATTATTTATGAAAGACGTTTTCTCAATGATTTCTCCATGTCGTGATAGTTTCCCACATTGTGCATTGTGCCTCCCCAACACAGAATTGAAAAAACCACATCTCCCAGCATAACTTGCTGTTAGAGTACAGACATGTGACTTAGAGTTTACCAATCAGATACAGCTTAATAAGCCTTTGATTTGATCAACTGCTTGGCAAAATAGTGTGGTGACATCCATATTGGCAAGCATGGATGTTTCTGAGTTTAAGGGTAAATGAAGTGCTTCGGGAATCACAGCAGAAGCAGTGTCGTTTGGGTGGTCATTGGTGGCAGTTGTTCATTCTAGATTATGGTAGAGGCAGCGTAAGTTTCAAGTCAGATGAGTTAGCCTCTCCCTCAATGGGTCATTTCTATTATGTGGTCTTCAGAGCTGTTCCTAGGTCAACCTAGGTTTGCCCCACCTGTGCTTTCAGTGATTGGACAACTTCCTAATATTTCTTAATAAATCATTTTCTGCTTAAACTAACAGGCTTGGATTCTAATCTCTACAACCAGTAACATTCACTGGCAAAGTATACACAATATGATAGATAGGAATCTGAGTGAAAAATAATTGTTAAGCCAGAGCTTTATTTCATTTATTATTTTATTTTATTTAAATCTTAGGTTAGTGCAAACCTACTCTAAAAATAACTCCTAATTTTTCTGGAGCCATTTAATTTCTACTGTCTTTTATTCCACAGTCATTCACAAATGCTGACTTTGTGTAATACCTATTTAAAAATGATTTTTGTGGCCTCAGACTTAACAGCACCAGTCTGTTTTCTGGAATATCAAGCCATTATTGACTTCTGAGACCATGCTAGTGCATCATAAGAACTGTGAACCATGTTCTCTTACATTCATTAATTCAGTTGACAATGTTTAAGCTCAGTTTAGCTACAAAGTGCCAGATAGGGATGAATTTGCAATTATTTGTTTTCAAACACCATTGACTATAAAAAACTACAATAGATAACATAATCATTTGTGGCCATGGTTTTCAATTCATACCGATTACACATTTCTTTGGGGATGATTTCTAAAATGAACCCAAAATATTATTTCACAGAATGTTAAGCATGGGTCTTTTCTCAGTACTTATTCAAGCTTCACAAAGTAGTATTGAATTCAGGTGCCCTACCTTTTCTGCTACTGCACATCTAAAATTTTATTGCACTATCTCTTTGGTGTTATTCTTTGGTCCTTCCTTTCTCTCACTAGCCAGTCACCAATTCTACCCCTAAATGTATCTTGTATTTATCCACTTTTCTCAGTTTCTACTCCCATTACACTAGTTCCAGCCATCATCATCTCGCTGGGATTACTGCGACAGCTTCCTAACCAGCCCTCTTGATTCTATTCTGCTCTAGTTCTACAAACACCTGGTAAAGTGATCCTCGCTTGCTTTTATTAAAGCCTTTCCATAGCCTCGCATTTAATTTAGTGTAAAATCCCATGTACTAACTGGTATTGTAGTTTGGGTTCCTCAAGAAGTCTTTTGAGAGGTTGATTAGGGCCATGAAAAGCAAAGAGGACAGCTGAAGGAAGTCAGCAGGCAGCACCATTAGCAGCTGGGAGAATAAATGCTATAGTTCTGTGGGGAAATCTGGGTGGTACATCACATGATCACCTGTGGCCCAAAAGAGTGGGCTCTGCCCACGTCTCAAGCACCTTCCCTCACTCACGCTTCAGGCATACTGACCTTCTTTTTTTTTTTTTTTTTTTTTTTTTTTTTGAGACGGAGTCTCGCTCTGTCGCCCGGACTGGAGTGCAGTGGCCGGATCTCAGCTCACTGCAAGCTCCGCCTCCCGGGTTTACACCATTCTCCTGCCTCAGCCTCCCAAGTAGCTGGGACTACAGGCGCCCGCCACTTCGCCCGGCTAGTTTTTGTCAGGATGGTCTCGATCTCCTGACCTCGTGATCCGCCCGTCTCGGCCTCCCAAAGTGCTGGGATTACAGGCTTGAGCCACCGCGCCCGGCCATACTGACCTTCTGTATGTCAGTTCCTAGGAAACTCAAATCCTTTACTATCACAGGATCTTTGCACTGTCCTGTGCCTGGAATGCTCTTCCCCAGCTCTTCATTTGGCTGGCACTTTGTCTCTGAGTCTTCAGGTCTCTGCTTAAATATTGCTTCCTCCAAAAATATGTCCTTGCTTCCTTAATTGTAGGTCAGCACTGTTATTTATTTATTACAACACTACATTTACTTCCTACATGTCAATCATCAGACATTGTTTATCTTTCAAATCATTATTATATGACTTCTTCACAAGGATGTAAGGTCCATGAAGAAAAGGAAACCTGTTTTACTGACACTTGTCCTTCTGATGTCTAATATAGTGCTGGCACAGAGCTGGTGCTTGATAAGTCTATATTGAATGAAGTAATAAAAATCTTCACCATGCTTTTGCATTATAGAAGCTTCAAGATCGTCCAGTTCAGATAGATCAAGCTGATTATGTATTGGTCATACTGTGGCAATTACATAATTAATACTAATACATAACTAACATGAATAATGTATCAAAGCAAGCTTAATGTAGTTATTAAAAGGGCAATAATTGTTACAGCAACGGTCTTACTGGAAAAGCACAACATTGTTACCGTTAAGATGATAATAATAGGTAAATCAAATAGGTACCAATGTGTTGCTCAGGGACAAGATTGGAAAAACACCAAAAAAATGGATTACACAGAAAGCCTAAGTGTGTGGTTGTTGGAAAGCATATCTGGTTGAAGTAAATTTAAATGATAATCATCTTAGAAGGTCACCTCACACAGTTATCCAAGGCCCATAACATAAATTTCATCAGCAAACTTCACCAGAAGGTTATTGATGACACAAATCAACACTCCATTAAGACTAAATGTGTCTTAGCCAAGCTGGAAGTTAATTGATAAAGTAGATCATCATGAGATAAAACTGAGCAAGCAAAAAGCCTTAAGACCTTAAAATAGGAAAGTTTCCAAATGTTGTGCGATCTGTATTCCAATTAAACTACCATTGAACAAAGCTGCCTCTTGCTGACTAAGACCTGATATTATGGCAATTCCTTCTGTATCTACACATAGCATGTAAAAGAGACAAATGAGTTAGCAATAATGCGTATGATTCGTAACTAACCAATATAGGTCATTTTTACCGGTCATTGTAGTTCCCGGAATTCAAAGGCTACTCTTTGTCTTCTCTTTTTTTTTTTTTTCAAATATTTGGGATTTTTGCTTATCATTGGGAGAAGTGTGGGTTAAAAACTTGAATATGATTTCCTTTCAGTATATGAGCCTTTTGGATTCCTTTTGTTTTAAGATGCAGGAATGTAAATCCCATGAAGACAAAAACTGTATTGCTTATCATTGTATTCTCAGTTAAGCCTAGAAGGTCCTTAATGCATATTTTTTGACTAAATAGTGAACGTCAAAGAGATTTGAGAATGGAATTAGACCAGAATTCTTCTGTAACAGTAGAGGATAATTTCATTAAAGAATTTTATCTACTTTGTTTATTTTTAGTGCTGCTAATCAACAGAAAGTCAAGTGCAAAGCATTATTTTCTTCTTATGTGTACTATAATTGTTTTCTAAACTCTACCAGGAATGAATGCCTATTCTTCTAGTACATGTATTGAAAAACAATACTGTAAAGTTTTTAATCACCTTTTTTAAATAAGATTTAGGCATAGCCAGTTTAATAAATATTATTGGTTTATCAAGTATAAGACATAAAACTTTAGTTTCATTCCTTCATTCTTCCTTTTGTAGAAGACACTTAAAATGTCAAAATGATGTTGAACATAATTCCTCTCCTATTCTGCCCATCATCTGAGTGCCCCTAAATGCTCTTACCTTTTAACATAGCCTGTTTTCAGAGGAATGCATCTTCTGAGCTGATGCTTTTCCTAGGCATAGAGACTCAATTGGTGTCTCTCTCCACTACTTTATTGACTTCCTCTCTTTCCTAACCCCAACATCAAGTGACTTTTGTGCCAGATCCCCATTGACTTCAATAGGGATAGCACTACGTTTGACAGACTGAAAAAGAAACCCAGAGTCAGCGAATGAGATGTAGGGTTTATTGAAGGGATTTACACACAGGGTGGTCCAGTGGGGACAGGCTGAACAGGAGAAGTGCAGCCACTTGTAAAAAGCATGCAATTTATATAGCATTTTCACCCATCACCCTCTCTTTAGCAGTCTCCTCCTGGCAACCTTCATTCAACACAAAACAGAAGGTTTCCATCTCCTGTACAGCCTGCACTCCATGGAATGGGTTAGGGATTCAAATGTTCCTCATAGATAAGGCACGAGACTCCCTACCTCAGACCACAGGGTCATTCTCAGGGTATGCTTAAGTTATATGCATCTGTCACACAGTGATTAATCTGATTGACAAGTCTTTGGAGAAAAATATGGATATGCTCACCTCAGCTTCTCCATTTCTTATTTTCCCTTGTAGGAGCTAGCTTCTTATCAGGAAGGGGCATTCTCTGCTGTTTCTGCAGGAACAAGCATTTCCATGCCTTCTGGAGCAATCTGCTTCAGTCCAGCATCGCCTGTGACTGGGGGATACGTGTCCCAATTCTTTTTTTCTTTTTTGGATATGGAATTTCACTCTTGTTGCCCAGGCTGGAGTGAAGTGGCTTGATCTTGGCTCACTGCTACCTCCGCCTCCTGGGTTCAAGCAATTCTCTTGCCTCAGCCTCCCGAGTAGCTAGAATTACAGGTGCCTGCCACCACACCAGGCTAATTTTTTGTATTTTTAGTAGACAGGGTTTCACCATGTTGGCCAGGCTGGTCTTGAACTCCTGACTTCAGGTGATCTGCCCACCTCGACCTCCCAAAGTGCTGGAATTTCAGGCATAAGCCACCATGTCTGGCCTTCCCAATTGTATAACAAATGTGGGAGTCAAATGGATGATATTCTTCACCCTAGCATCTATTAGTAATAAAGGTGATATTTTGATTCTCATCTTCTTCTTTGCCTTCTTTCTGTGAGAGTGTTGAGGTGTTATTTATTCGGTCCCCTCAGAACATCACCATTTTATTACATTGGCCAGGATCACTGAGAACTAGGTTAGAAAGAACAAAACTCCATGTGGAGTGATTAAAGCCTGGGCTTCAGGCATAGACTTTCATGTGAGCAGGGCATGTTGACCCAGCACTGTGGCTGACTTAATCTGTAGTCACAGTAGACGTAGTGCCTCGGGCCCATGACAATTTCAGGGCCCACAAAAATGTTTCCATGTCTTTAAACTCTGAAGAAAAGAAATACATATAATCCAGCTTGGGTGTGTTCTTTATACCAATGCAGTTGTAAGATGTAACTTTTAATATTTTTTTTTTTTTTTTTTTTTTTTTTTTGAGACGGAGTCTCGCTCTGCCGCCCAGGCTGGAGTGCAGTGGCCGGGTCTCAGCTCACTGCAAGCTCCGCCTCCTGGGTTCACGCCATTCTCCTGCCTCAGCCTCCCAAGCAGCTGGGACTACAGGCGCCCGCCATGTCGCCCGGCTAGTTTTTTGTATTTTTTAGTAGAGACGGGGTTTCACCATGTTAGCCAGGATGGTCTCGATCTCCTGACCTCGTGATCCGCCCGTCTCGGCCTCCCAAAGTGCTGGGATTACAGGCTTGAGCCACCGCGCCCGGCCAACTTTTAATATTTTTTAATAGCTTCTTAGAATTGTTCATGAAAGGAGCTTTGAAAGGCAAAAGTGCACAGGCCCACAAAAGTCATAATTGCATCGCTGCTTGATGGCCTGTGGAAGCTTTTATTAGTCTGGTCAGTCATTTACCGTGGTGCAGTCGGCTTTTAACTGCTCTGACTTTAGTGAAGTAGTTCATGTGGATGTTGGTCTGATGGGTGCATGCACCTTATGGCCACTCTGCTCTGTCCACGGGTGAGTGGCCGCTGCTAATGAAGGTTAAATTACAAGCGTGAGAAGCTCTAAGCGAACAACATGTGTACAGCATCTCTCTGAAGCAGAGCCGTAAGGATATCAGCAAGGTTGCTCAGGGCACAGGTTGCTACAGCATCCCCTTAGGGTACACTTGGCAAACATTTCCAGATCGAAGGGCCTCAATAGGTGCTAATGTGACACGAGAGGGAACGAGGATTCATTATAGGGGAAGGTCTTTCTGTATACAGACCTTTTAGATGTTAGGACACAGAACGTATCTGCTGCTTTTACAAGACAGGATAGCTGACAGCTTTGTTCCTACCAAACGCTAATGAGATTCCACACTTAAAATTGCGATGCCCCAAATTCTACACTGAGGTGCAAGATGCACTGTGGAACAATAACCTTGAATTCATGTGGCTGATCTGTGGGATCAAATATAAAAATACTGGAAGAATCAATAGATAAACTGTGAACTGACATAGAAGGAATGAACCAAGCTGCTGGTCGAACTTGCGCCACCCAGATTGAGGGAACATCCTTGAGATGATTGTAGAATTCAAAGTGGTGAAAAGACAGTAGCTGGAGACATTTACACAGGCCTCTCCAGGGCTCTCAGGGAACAGGCATTAAAATTCCCCAGTGCAGCTTCAGTTCAGGAGTTTGTTGAGGGTGATTTTCTAGGTGAACCGAAGGCGGAGAACTTGGTGAACACTTTCTCTCAATACCAGTTTCTTAGACCTAAGCAGTTCCATAAGAAAAGACAGCAGCAGGAACTTCTGAGGTGCAAGACTAAAAATGATTAGTTACCAGATACTCAGGAGGCTCATACATAAAGCTCATACATAAAGCTATGTATATACAAAAGCTCATACATATAACTTCTAGAGCTCATACATAAAGCTTTAGTATCAGATATATGAGGCTCAAAAGGGAAATAGGAATTATGATGTTTTACTGGATGGGAAGTAAAATATTTAGATGGGCATGGGGCTCATGCCTGTAATCCCAACATAGGGAGGATCGCTTGAGCCCAGGAGTCCAAGAGCAGCCTGGCCAACATAGGGAGGCCTTGTCTTTACAAAAAATGCAAAGATTAGCCAGGTATGGTGGTGCATGCCTGTAGTCCTAGCTACTCCGGAGACTGAATTGAGAGGATTGCTGGCACCCAGGAGGTCAAGACTGCAGTGAGCTGTGTTCAGGTCACTGCCACTCCAGCCTGTGCCCCTCCAGGGTGACACAGCAAGACCTTATCTAGAAAGAGAGAGAGAGAGAGAGAGAGAGAGAGAGAGAGAGAGAGAGAAGAGAGAGAGAGAGAGAGAGAGAGAAGGAAGGAAAGGAAGGAAGGAAGGGAGGGAAGGAGGGAGGGAGGAAGGAAGGAAAGAAGGAAGGAAGGAAGGAAGGAAGGAAGGAAAGGAGAGAAAAGGAGAGAAAGAAAGGAGAGAAAGAAAAGAAAAGAAGGAAGGAAGGAAGGAAGGAAGGAAGGGAAGGAGAGAAAGAAAAGGAGAGAAAGAAAGGAGAGAAAGAGAAAAGAAAAGGAAGGAAGGAAGAAAGGAAGGAAGGAACTTTAAATGAGATTGGTGACTGGAACTGTCTTCATTGCATTCAAATCTCTGCAAAAAGACTTTAGTCACAAACATCACTCTCTGAAAGAGGAAAGAGTATGTATAGGTGGACTTTCTTTTCCAGATATGGTAGATTTATAGTACTCAAATTAAGCTCTTGCTAAGAAATTTCTTCCCTTTAAGTTCACAACTGTAGATGCTGTACAATTTGGCATCTTTTGACAGACAATCTGGTGAAGATAAAACCCAGATTTTGTTTTTTGTGTATCCACACTCCTACACTTGATACTATTGAGTTTCTGCCTTGGCTTTTGGCAATACTAATACTGGGTAGTAGGAATGTAATTTTTCCTGGAATAATTGCCATCAGCAGAGGATTGGCTTGTTTTCTGCATTTGTTGGGTATGGGGCCAGGGCTGCTGATAATCTTATATGTCCTGTATCTATTTGGACACTTTGATAAATGAGGAACACAGGAGACCTGGCATTGAGCGAATGCAGCTTTTGATGCCCTAATGGCATTACAATCATGCAAATGAGGACAAGGCTGGGAAGGCTGCAGGAATTCCAACTCTTTCCATTTCCTGAGAATCCCTTAGACTGAACCTGAGCAGAATAAGAAATTAGGAAAATCATATTTGGATCTTAATTTAGCTTAAGATGTATTTGACTCTGGTAACTCACAAGATCAAGTGAATTTCATTTTGGACTCTAACTCCTTTATATGTTAACATGCTAAAGGATTCATCCCCTTTAAGAAATTTTGAAAGTTAACAATGTGTTGAAATATGCACAAAACAAGTATATATCTTAGCAAATTATTATAAAGTGATCATTCAAGTTTAAGAAATAGGACATGCCCCCCCCCCGTCATACCTCCTGATCCCCAAAGATAACCACTAACCTGGTAAACACTAGAATGGTTTTCAGCACCAAAATATGTAACCCGAAACACAATGGTTCACTTTCACCTTTATATGAACTTTGTACATGAAATTCTATAGTATTCTTTTTTGGTATGGGGAAGCCATTTTCTCAACATGATGTTTGTAAAAGTCGTATTTGTGTAGCTATAGTTTATTTTCATAATCAACTAAGTGCCTGGGCCTGGTTCACTGACAGTTTGGCTAAGCCCAAACCAGATGGCATCCATTGGGCTGCTTGGACTGTTCAGCCTCGGTGCCAATGGTACAGAACAGAAAATGAACGTGGTTGCTCCATTCGGTGGGTATAATTCAGTTAGATTCTCATAGCTCTGGCCAGGATGGCCCTCCCCTGGATGAAGCTATTTTTACTGATTCTTGAGCTGTTGCCAGTAACCTAGCTGTTCGGTCTGCCACTTGGAAAACTGCATACTGGCAAATTAAAGACACTCATCTTAGGGGCCACAAACTTTGGAAACAAAGCACAATTACCAAATGAACTATCTGGGTCACTCATGCGGATGCCTGTAAGGGCCCATCCTGATGAGACCAATAAGATGAAACCAACTCAAGCTGCTGACTGAGTCTGCACCACTCAGTTTTCCTAGATTCATTATCACACTGAACATGGCAACATTAGACTGCTGCCATCAGAGACTGGGGACTGTCATGCAGAGGCCACCACTGCCTCATACGTGTGACTCCTATCAGAAGGTGTCTAATTTGTCTTCAGTAAGTAAGGCTTCATGGTGTGGGGCATGGCCCTACATACTCTTGGCAGACTGTGTCAGAGCTTTGACCCTCTCCTGGGGCTATCAGTGGTGCTTCACCACCATTAACATTTTCTATTTGTGAAATGTCTTTTGCAATCTATCTTATTCCATTGTCCATGTTTGCTATTACAACAGAATACCACAGACTGGGTAATTTATAATGAACAGACATTTATATCTCACAGTTCTAGGGGCTGGGAAGTTCAAGACCAAGGCATTGGCAAGTTTGGTGTCTGGTGAAGACCCCATTTCTGTTTCCAAGATTGTGTCTTGAACACTGCCTCCTCCAGAGGGGAGAAATGCTATTTCTCACGTGGCAGAAGGTACAAGGACCAAGAGAGGGTGCCCACTCCTGAAAGCTTTCATATTAAGGCATTAAACCCACCAATGATGGGGAGCCCTTGGGGCCTAATTACCTTTGAAAGGACTCACCTCCCAACCTCATGACATTGGCAATTAAATTTCAACATGAGTTTTGGGAGGGACAAACATTCAAACCATAGCACAATCCAATCAACTAACCACTGTGGCCCTTGAAGCTAAACTGTGCCCTGTGTTCAGCTTTCTGGATTATTTTCGGTCTGACAATGGTGTGCTTTTTATCAAAGCTACTCAATAGTGCATGGATAGTCAAGGTACTTGACAGACCTTCCCTGCTTCCATGCATCGGATATTGTTGAGCTTTGGAACAGCTCCCTCAAAAAAAATAAAATAATAAAATAAAAAAATTAAAAATAAAAAATAAAAATAAATAAATAAATAAATAAATAAAGACTTCTAACTTTATCTCCCTCCTCTCCTTCTGATTCACTGTGGTAAGGCAGATTGGTCACTGAATGTGGCTATTCCCAGAAAAGGAACATCCACATCTACCTTCTGGATAATGATCAGAATGAGTGAGGAGTGACATAGATGTGTTTTGAAAGCTGAGGATTCTGCCCTGAGCATTTCTGGCATAATGCACCTTTCTTTTCCCCTAATAGCAAGCCAGGCCAACCTGGTAAGTATACCTTTCTGCTGGCAGCCTAGTCAAAAAGGGCTCCTGGAGATTTAAACTTAAGCCACATGGGTTAATTTTTGGGGGGAATGGCATGTTTGTAGATCATGAGAAATCCTATAATTTGGACTTTTGTCCCTTCCAAACCTCATGTGGAAATTGATCCCCGGTGTTGGAGGTGGAGCCTAACTGAGGTATTTGGGTCATAGACCAGATTTCCTTATAAATGGATTAATGCCTTCCTGGCTGCGGGGAGTGTGAGGAAAGGGGTGAGTGAGTTCTCAATCTAATAGTTCCCAGGAAAGCTGGCTGTTAAAAAGAGTCTGGCATCTCACACCCTTTCTTGCTTCCTCTCTTCTCTGCCATGAGTGGAAGCAGCCTGAGACCCTCAGCAGAAGCAGATGCTCATGCTAGCTTCTTGTACAGTCTGCAGAACATGAGCCAAATAAATCTCTTTTCTTTATAAATTGCCTAGGTATTCTATTATAGCAACACAATCAGACTATGACAAGAGTAATGATGACTCGTTGTGAACACTGCTTGTCAAGTCCCACTACAATGGCCCACAGAGGCTAAACTTGAAGATATAATGAGTCTCCCTGTTTTATAAAAATCCCTTTCTGTCTATTGCATCGGACCCTTCTGGATAAAAAGTCTGAGTGTATGTAGAGGATAATTGGAAAAAAAGGTAAAGATTGAGCTACTGGAATAGCTGCAGTCTGGAAACATGAAGAGCGAACACCTTAGACCCTGGGAAGTGTAGGAAGAGAGAGACATTAATGATCTTTCCCCTTCAGATCTGCCCTGAGTGCCTTCCTTATGAAGGAAAGGCCTGTTGCAGAAGAAAAAGAAAAATGTCCTGTTGCAGACTTTTCAAACTGTAGTAGGCAGCTTCCAGTTTAATAGGTCTGGCATCTCCAGCCTAAGGGCTCTAACCACAATTTGACCACCATTCTCCTTAACCATATTGTAAAGTCTGTTGGAAACAGCAGGAGATGGCTCAGTTCCTGCCTCCTTGTCAATGCCTCCAGATGTCTTCCGCACTCCCCACACTGAGCCATCAAGCAGTTTTTCCATAGAGTGGGCAAATGCCACCAGCTATGGTATGGATAAACTGGACAAGTTACACTGACTGCTCTCAGGCAGTCCCTTCCAAAATAAGGACTACAGTCAATTATAAAATTAAACTGGGAAGCCTAAGATTTACCAGCCAATGGGAAGCCACATTAGAGGCACTGTCAACCTGTGTCCCTCCATCCCCATATAATGTACCTATCACTTGGAGTGGCCCAACAGTTCGAACAACACTTTTTGAGGACACCATGAGAATCCATGGGGTTGCACAGTTTGTGTGGAAGCCATGCATAACCTTGCCTTCCTCCTGAAAACCAAGTGGATTGCACCTAAAGAATGATTGGGAAAAATACCACCAATAGATCCTGTATCCCTCAGATGACTGCAAAGATCTCTCCAAAATGAAGCTACTCTTGATTACTTGAAATTGCTCCCCAGAGCAATTTATGCATACTCTGAGGGTAATTTTTACTCATTATTTATGCATAATCTGAGGGTAACTATTTCTACAACGAGAGTCCTCCAATTAGAAAGGGTGATACAAAATTTACCCCGACCTTTAGCTGAAGTGATCAATGAAACCTCCTCAGCACTGGAAGGCAGGTTTGTCAGAATTTGTTTGTAGTAACTGTTCAGCTGATTGGGTCCAGAACTCTGGGAGGAATGGTTGAAATCAATAGTCTAGGCTGCTCTCATCCTATTGTTTGGAGTCCTGTTAACAGTGTCTTCATTATGTTCTGTAGAAAACAAATTTAATGTATTTGGTCTTAGCTTCTGTTGATCAGATTAGTCACAAAAGTTGATAGATCGGTGGACATAACGGGAAAATTTATTACAAGCCAAGATTAAAAATGAGGAGTGAATAAGATCGGCAGACAGCTCTCCATGAGTCTCGTATGCCTGTGCTTTTTTTTTTTCTTTTGCAAAAAGAGTGGCTTGCTGCCTTTTTTATATAGGTTTATCATTTCAAGGATATTTGTATAGCAAATAGCTTGGAAGATGGAGGTAAATGTCTTTGGATCAGAGGGTGGGCTTGTTTACTGTTCAGCATAATAAGCATAGTTATATTCCTCCAGGGTAAAGTGTAGGTCAGCTTACTGCCCACTATAAAAGATCTGGGTTCCTAAAGCTTGGAGTTCCTGAGCCACAACATGAAACTACTGCATGTGCAGCACATATACTAGTTTCATCCCTTTGTTGTTGCCCTGTAGGCAAGAGGAACTGATGCAAACACTATACTCTTGCTGTTTGCTGTGCCATGAATAATAAAGTACTGTGACTTGAAATAAAGTGGCTGATCTAGGAGGCTGAAGTGTTTTGTTAACAGCCACAAAATTATGGCAGCCTAACTTAACTAGATTACAAATAGCATAAAGTCTCACATTCTTCACAGTTCTTGACAAGGAAGATTTTTATTGTTTTTTTCCTTTATTTCATCTTAAAAAATGGGATACCTGTGCAGAGTATGCAGGTTTGTTACATAGGTATATGGGTGCCATGGTGGTTTGCTGCACCTATTGACCCGTCCTCTAACTTCCCTCCCCTCACCCCCCAGCCCCCAACAGGCCCTGGTGTGTGATGTTCCCCTCCCTGTGTCCATGTGTTCTCAACGTTCAACTCCCACTTATGAGCGAGAACATGCGGTGTTTGGTTTTCTGTTCCTGTGTTACTTTGCTGAGGATGATGACTTACAGCTTCATCCATGTCTCTGCAAAGGACATGATCTCATTCCCTTTTATGGCTGAATAGTATTCCGTGGTGTTTATGTACCATATTTTCTTTATCCAGTCTATCATTGATGGGCATTTGGGTTGGTGCTATGTATTTGCTATTGTGAATAGTGCTGCAATGAACATAAATGTGCATGTGTCTTTATAGTAGAATGATTTATATTTCTATAGCCTGGAGCTATAGAAATTGGTGCTGCCATTCCCCGGCCCAGGGAGCTTAGCGTGTTAGGTAGTTGCGAGTCCCAGTGCTGGCTGCTGCTCCTCCCACAAGGAGCTCAAATGGCTTAGATAGCAGGCAGCCACAACTGCATGCCCCCCCACCCCTAGTTCCCTAGGGTTAAGCAGATTCCAGCTGTGAGGCCTGGTGCGGTGGCTCACGCCTGTCATCCCAGCACTTTGGGAGGCCAAGGTGGGCAGATCACGAGGTCAGGAGATGGAGACCACAGTGAAACCCCGACTCTACTAAAAATACAAAAAATTAGCCAGGCGTGGTTGTGGGCACCTGTAGTCCCAGCTACTCGGGAGGCTGAGGCAGGAGAATGGTGTGAACCCAGGAGGCGGAGCTTGCAGTGAGCTGAGATGAGGCCACTGCACTCCTGGGCGACAGAGCAAGACTCCCTCTCAGAAAAAAAAAAAAAAAAAAAAAAGAATCTTCATGTGGCCTGGTGCGGTGGCTCAAGTCTGTAATCCCAGCACTTTGGGAGGCCAAGGCAGGTGGGTCACCTGAGGTCAGGAGTTCAAGACCAGCCTCACCAACATGGTGAACCCCCATCTCTACCGAAAATACAAAAAATTAGCCTAGTGTTGTGCAGGGCACCTGTAATCCCAGCTATTCGGGAGGCTGAGGCAGCAGAATCGCTTAAACCCGGGAGGCAGAGGTTGCAGTGAGCCGAGATCACGCCATTGCACTCCAGCCTGGGCGACAAGAGAAAACTCTGTCTCAAAAAAAAAAAAAAAAAAAAAAGACTCTGCATGCTCCCATGCTCTGGGGTGGGGACACTAGGCTCGGGTAGCATGGGTTTGCGAGTGGGATCTTCTGATCTGTGGATTGCACAGTTCTGTGGAAAAAGCAGTTTCCCCAGCTAGACAGCGGTTCACTCACCACCTCCCTTGGCTGGGAGGAGGGGATTCCTCTTCCCCGCCGGGCTCTCAGGTGGGCACTGCACCACACTGCTCTTCCTTCTCTCCGTGGTTCACTCCAGCCTTCTAGTCAATTTGGATGAGAGAACCTGGATCCCTTGGTTGCCGGTGAAGACTTCATACACTTATTATGGCTTTTTTTTTTTTCTATAAGAGCCTCCTCTGCTTCCAGTCGGCCATCTTGGCCCCGCCTCCTCAGCATACATCAGATACTTATTTATTTATTTATTTTTGAGACAGAGTCTTGCTCTGTCACCCAGGCTCCAGTGCAGTGGCACCCAGGTTCAAGTGATTCTTCTGCCTCAGCCTCCCTGGTAGCTGGGATTACAGGCGCCCGCCACTATGCCTGGCTAATTTTTGTATTTTTAGTAGAGATCTTGGCCAGGCTGGTCTCGAACTGCTGACCTCGTGATCCACCCGCCTCGGCCTCCCAAAGTGCTGGGATTACAGGATTGAGCTACCACGCCCAGCCCAGACTTTTATTTTTATTTTATTTATTTTTGAAACGGAGTCTCGCTCTTTCACCAGGTTAGAGTGCAGTGGCACGATCTCGGCTCGCTGCAACCTCTGCCTCCTGGATTCAAGCGATTCTCCTGCCTCAGCCTCCGGAGTAGCTGCAACTACAGGTGCACGCCACCACGCCCAGCTAATTTTTGTATATTTTTTAGTAGAGACGGTGTTTCACCATGTTGGCCAGGATGGTCTCGATCTCTTGACCTCGTGATCCGTCCTCCTTGGCCTCCCAAAGTGCTGGGATTACAGGCGTGAGTCATCACGCCTGGCCCAGATTTTTATTTTTAATTAGCTTGCTTGGGAGTCACTGGGCTTCTTCAATGTGTGGATTGATAGCTTTCATTAGATTTGCAAAATTCTCAGCCATTACATTTGCAAATTTTGCTGTTGGCCGTTTTTTAAATCTATGACCTCTGTTAAATATGTGTTAGGTTTTCTAATTATATTCTCAATTCCTCCTGTTCTTGCTTCTGTCTCTTTCATCCTGGATAGTTTCTCCTGACGTCTTCAGAGGTGCTATGAGTTACATCTATCTGCTGATGATACACCCATACGTTGAGTTACTCATTTTAGATACTATGTTTTTCATTTCTACGGTTTCTCTTTTTTTCATTTTCATTTTTTTCTTTTGCTTTAAATCTGTGATGTTTTTTTTAAAGATTCCTCTTTTTTGCTGCAATGTTAAAATTTGACTTCTAGCTTTATGAGCTTAATAAAATACTTGATACATTTATTTTCAGAAATTTCACCATCTGAAATACCTATGGGTCTATATCTGTTGTTTGTGCTAGTTCTCAATCATATTGATATGTCTTTCTGTCTGTTTCCTTATTATTTTTTAATGACTCCTAAACTTATTAGAAAAATATGTATAGAAAAATTTAGGCCCTAGAACATTACCTTCCTCCAGAGAGCATTGTTTCTTTCTGTTAGGTGCCTATGGGCACTAGCGATCTTGAATCACCTTAATCCAACTTCAGGGATTAAAATTTCATTGCCCATGTAGATTGCAGACATTGAAGGGGCTGATGTACTTCTGGCTTACTCATTCTTACTGCTAGATTTCAGCTCTTCTGGATGTCAGGTCTAAGTGTTCAGCATTCCATTTTACCATGGTCCTCAATTTTGGTAGACCTGTTTCTTCAACTTTTAGTTCTGCTTTCCTGAAGAGACTGTTTGAGGATTACTTTGTCTCCCTGCCATCTCTTCCTCGTAGCAAATGTTCCTAGCAAAAGTGGTCCCAGCAAAAACAAACAATGGGAAAAAGATTCCCTAATTAATAAATGTTGCTGGGAAAACTGGCTAGCCATACACAGAAAACTGAAACTGGACCCCTTCTTTACACCTTACACCAACTCAAGATGGATTAAAGACTTAAATGTAAAGCTCCAAACCATAAA
Organism: Trachypithecus francoisi; assembly: GCF_009764315.1. Classification (NCBI taxonomy): domain Eukaryota; kingdom Metazoa; phylum Chordata; class Mammalia; order Primates; family Cercopithecidae; genus Trachypithecus; species Trachypithecus francoisi. The sequence continues at coordinate 169,883,488 of NW_022681454.1, read as the reverse complement.
AACCCTAGAAGAAAACCTAGGCAATACCATTTAGAACATAGGCATGGCCAAAGACTTCATGACAAAATGCCAAAACAATTGCAACAAAAGTCAAAATTGACAAATGGGATCTAATTAGACTAAAGAGCTTCTGCACAGCAAAAGAAACTATCATCAGAGTGAACAGGCAAGCTGCAGAATGGGAGAAAATGTTTGCAATCTACCCATCTGACAAAGGGCTAATATCCAGAATCCACAAGGAACTTAAACAAATTTACAAGAATAAAAACAACCCCATCAAAAAGTGAGCAAGGGATATGAACAGACATTTCTCAAAAGAAGACATTTATGCGGCCAACAAACATATGAAAAAAGTTCAACATCACTGATCATTAGAGAAATGCAAATCAAAACCACAATGAGATACCATCTCATACCAGAGTGGTGATTATTAAAAAGTCAAGAAGTAATAGATGCTGGTGAGGCTGCAGAGAAATAGGAACACTTTTACACTGTTAGTGGAAATTTAAATTAGTTCAACCATTGTGGAAGACAGTGTGGTGATTCCTCAAGAATCTAGAACCAGAAATACCATTTGACCCAGCAATTCCATTACGGGGTATATACCCAAAGGAATATAAATCATTCTACTGTGAAGACACATGCACATGTATGTTTATTGCAGCACTGTTTACAATAGCAAAGACATAGAACCAACTCAAATGCCCATCAGTGATAGATTGGATAAGGAAAATGTGGTACATATATGCCATGGAATACTATACAGCCATAAAACGGAATGAGATAATGTCCTTTGCAGGGAAATGGACGAAGCTGGAAACCATCATCTTCAGCAAACTAAGACAGGGACAGAAAACCAAGCACCACATGTTCTCACTCATAAGTGGGAGTTGAACAATGTGAACACATGGACACAGGGAGGTGAATATCACACACCAGTGCCAGTGGGGGGTTGGAGGGCGAGGGAGTGAGAGCATTAGGACACATAGCTAATGCATGTGGGACTTAAAACCTAGATGATGTGTTGATAGGTGCAGCAAACTACAGTGGCACACATATACTTATGTAACAAACCTACACTTTCTGCACTTGTATCCCAGGACTTAAAATAAAATAAATAATGATAATAAAAATAAAAAAGTAAAATAAAAATGCACCTGAAAAAAAAAATGGTCCCAGAGTCCATGCTGTCCTGTTCAGATTTTCTATTTGTCCTGGATTCTTGGTCCAATGCCTTCTCATTTTCTTTATAGCTTGTAGATGCAACTAGAAAATGGTTTAATGTTTCCTCTAGAAATCATTGTCTCCAATGGGAGGTTTGTTCTGAATTAACTAGCCTGCCATTACCAGAACTGAAGATTTGTTTATCTTTTTAGTATAGTTTTTATTTAATAACAGTATAATTTACACAGAATAGAATGCACACATCTTAAATGAACATTTGATGAGGGTTTTTTCCCCCAAATGTGTATTCTCATGTTACCATCACTGAAGAACAGATGATGTTCCAATATTCCTGGAAAGTTACCACATTTCCTCTTCTAGTAAAATCTCCAACTCATCCCACCCCCCCCTCAGCAATGTCCTTTAATTTCAGTAATCATATATTTATGTTGTTGACTTTAAACTTCATATAAAAGAAATCATATAATGTACTCTTGCTCAAAGTAAGTTTTTGAGATTCATCTACATTTTGTACATATTCATAACTTATTCCTTTTATTGCTGTACTGTATTATGTTATATAAATGTACCAGAGTTAGTTTATTTCTTCTTGATGAAAATTTGAGTTGTTTTCAGTTTTGGTTAATATGAATATATCTTTTATGAACATGCTCAGAATTCCTTTGAATTTTAATTTCTTGTGGGTAATGAGAGGCCATTCATATTTAAACTTAGAATATAGCTATGTTATTGGAGTTTCTTACGCCAAGCTACACACCAGGCTTCATCTTCCAACTTGGTCTTCATCAATTGGTTTTACTTGTCATATATTTTGTTATTTCAAAATTTATTTATTTAACAAATTTTTATAAAACACTTAGTATATGCTAGACATTATTCCAAATACTTTTAAGTACTGACTTGTTTAATATTTAATCATTCTGACAACCTATTGAGATAGTTGTTATTAGCATTTGCATTTTACAAATTGTGAAATGGAGGCATAGAGAAATTAATCAACTTCCTGAGGTCACAGGAGGAGAAGTAGGAGAGTTGAGATTCAAACCAAGGTGCTCTGGCTCCTGAGGCAATGCTGGCTCTCTAGAGATGTTCATATGTGAGTAAGGAATGCCTCTAACATAATCTCATATAACCTTAGGATAAATAACCACGCCCCTTTAATATGCTACAAATGTTCTTTATAGTAAACAATTGCACAAAAATTAGGTACATATAAAATGTGCTCATTTGAGTGACAAGGTTGGTAAACTGAAGAGACTCTCCACAAGTCAAATATGGGCAAAACATGCTTACCTGTTGACCCCATTCAGTTCCTCACGAATGTTTCCTCATTTGTTCCGGGAGCGAGCTTTCATTCTCTCCATGTATGAGTTGCCAAATTCATGTGATAAATATGCAAAGGCTGAAGAGTTCAGTCCCTTCAGTCTGCCTTCCCTTGCCATACACACACAAAAAATCTGATCTTGGTTTCATGGACCTCAGTGTGATGCATATTCATCTTTGTTGGTCTTTGCAAACCACTGCCAAAGCCCACTACTGCCTTTGGTGATATTACAGACAGAGGCCAGGCGGGGGAGCTCCGCAAAGAACTCTACATAGAAAGTGTGACCAAGCCAAGCTCGGAGGCAGTTACCACACACACAAAAATGAAGCCAAATGTAACTGGAAAGCAAAATAGAGGCTTGAGAATTGTCCAAGTGAGAAAGACAAGGAGAGAATATAAACACTAAACTAATGCTGAGGTTGGTGGACAAATACAGGCTTCACTCGACTTTTTATTGATTTGTGATTCTGGCACTAGATAAACGAAAGAGCAAAGCAAAGAGCAGAATGGAGAGAAAATCGATTGCTTGAAAAACTGGGTATGGTTTACATGCTGCGAGTCCCGACTGTGTCAGCTGATGACTTTAACACTCTGACAGCACAGTCCTCGCCTGCCTGCTCGCTGTTGTCATCCCCACACTGCTGTGTGCCCTATAGCACCTGGTACACGGAGCTCAAGAGATGTGTGTGAATGAAGGAGCCATATCTTGACTCGCAACTCAGAGCAGTAAGCTGTAGTTATTTGGCAGCGGTAAGCTGGAGTTTGAGAAATTACTGTGGGACAGGTTTGTTTATTATTATTTTATTTATTTGTTTGTTTGTTTGTTTGTTTGTTTATCTTGAGACCGGAGTCTCGCTCTGGCGCCCAGGCTGGAGTGCAGTGGCGCGATCTCGGCTCACTGCAAGCTCTGCCTCCCGGGTTCACGTCATTCTCCTGCCTCAGCCTCCTGGGACTACAGGCGCCCGCCACCACGCCCGGCTAATTTTTTTGTATTTTTTTAGTAGAGACGGGGTTTCACCGTGTTTGCCAGGATGGTCTCGATCTCCTGACCTCGTGATCTGCCTGCCTCGGTCTTTCAAAGTGCTGGGATTACAGGTGTGAGCCACTGCGCCCGGCCTCTTTATTATTTTTGAAAAGGATAAAATCAGGGGCTCACCAGTTGAGGGGCTGCCTTTAAAAGGAAATTAAACAAAATGCAGGGCATATTCTCACACACTCTTCCAATGGGCCTGTAATAGAACAATTTTCCTGTTTTCATAGTTGAGAAAACAGGCTTAGAGGGATTAAGGAGCTTTCCCAAGTTCAAACAGCTCACAACTAGAGCGACTGGTTCTTCTGAAGACCTTGCCCTGCCTGCCTACCACATTCTGCTGACTTATCCTGATTAGCCTGGGACATACAGCATATCAGCTGCTAGATGCTCATCAGAGCAAATGTCGAGGCTTTAAGGTGGCCGTGTAGTTTTTGTTGTCTTCATTTCCCTACTGGTTCAACTTCAGTTAATTCACGGGTTGCATTAGGGTTACAGTAATATACAACAAGATGTATTTGCTGTTACTGTTCTTATTATCATTGCCACGATCACATCTTCAGGTAAGAGTTCCCAGTTCCAGAGCCTTGATTTCTTCAATCAGGAGCCATGGATGCCAGCGTGGGATACGTTTTATTTCTAAAACCCAAAATATCTGCTGTTTTCCCAGGATATATCAAACTGTTGAGTAACTTTGTTATGGAGCCTGGGAAGAAGAAATTACTCAGGATATTTGTGATGTGTATATTTCTTAAGAAGTTACAGCTATCATTCATACCATGGAGCAAAAAATACATCATTTGTTTTGTATATAAGGTTGGTTATGAGTTCTGTTTGTAGAAATGGACATATTTCCTAACACCAGAGGGGGGCTGATTGATTTCCGTTATATAGCTACTTGTCTACAGTAGGCAGTGAGTATAGTGTTATTGGAAGTTGGACATTTCACTAGACAAGCACACAGTAAAATTTCCGTGCCTGGCATGCAACAGATTCTAATTTAACCTAAATAACAAAGTAATAGTAATAATTACAATGTAGCTAACATTTGTTGAACTCTTACAGTGCAGGCAAGTGAGTGTTTCATATGAATTACTGCGTTTAAACCTCCCAACATGTGAAGTGGATACTTTTTCATGGAACTCTTTACAGGTAAGGAAGTGGAGGTGCAGGGAGGGTTACCAGATCGTCCAAGATTACACATCTATGGTAGACGCAATACTTGAACTTAGTTTATATTTTACTACACTGGATACAATATTTGAAATTAGAGCGAGGTTGAATATGTATCCTTTTCACATATTATCTTATCCCATTAAGCTTAACAAGGAAAAGATGAAGCCCAGCTCATTTTCTGTCTTCTGTACGCAGGTGGAAGAATAAATTCTACCGCCTGCTTGCATGGCTGCAGCGGGGCTGAAGGAGATGGGACTCAGCCAGATGCTGAATTCCCAATTTCCAGGTTTATATTATTGCCTGCAAGTATGAAGACGGGAATATTACCAGCTAGTGCATGACTCGTGCTTATCTTACTTTCTCCAGGATAGAAGCACCAGAGGCTAGCAGAGACTAGCCAGAGACTGAGTGGTGGTCACCAGAGTGACTCCTGCGGCCCCAGCAGACATGTGCTGAGGCTCCCCTTTGCTCATATTCTGTGGGATCATAGGGAGCTGGGAAATGGAAGCATGAAGAGTACTAAGTTGACTGTGTAAATTGCTAGAGAAAGGTGAACTATGTACTGGTGTTGCTCATGTTGTATAAAAAGTATTAAAATTTTAAGTCTAATAAGAACATATTTAAAATGTAATATTCCTCTAAAATTCATAATTGGAGTTAAAATAGATTTGAAATCCATGCACATAAGGCAGCTACTTATGTTGTTAAAGAAACTGTAATCTTAGATTCCTAAACAGGGTCCTCATAGACCCCAATTTTATTAGCCAGTTGGCCATGTTCCAGAGTAAATGATATATTTTACCTAATAGAAGAAATGATCATTATTAATTCATACGTGTGTATAAGAATGCTGATCACATTGCTATGCTGGGCCTGATGCAGAGGTTTATGCCAATAATCCCAGCACTTTGGGAGGCTGAGACGGGCGGATCCCCTGAGGTTAGGAGTTCTAGACCAGCCTGGCCAACATGGTGAAACCCTGTCTCTACTAAAAAATACAAAAATTAGCCAGGCATGGTGGCATGCACCTGTGATCCCAGCTACTCAGGAGGCTGAGGCAGGAGAATCACTTGAACCCTGGAGGTGGAGGCTGCAGTAAGCCCAGATAGTGCCACTGCACTCCAGCCTGGGCGACAGAGTGAGACTCCATCTCAAAAAAAAAAAAAAAAATTGCTATGCTAGAAGTACTGGAAAGATCACTGTGGCATCATTTCACTTCTAATGTGGTCCCATACTTTGGATCTTCAAAATGATGTCATTGAAAGGTTTCCCTTTCCATAGTCTTTTAAATATGTGGTTAGTTAAAATGAGATGGTTAGAACAAATTCTTAATCATAGAAGATTTGGGTGAGACACATCAGCTTCGACCCAGTGACATACTCCACTATTTAGCCAAAGGCTATTTATAACCCACACAGAGCACAAATGTACACTGTAGATCACAGGGTGTGGCTACCTCAGAGGACAGTGGTTAAACCAGGCAATTCTCAATGTTTCAACACTAACATCTGAATAATAATCTGAGAGGCACTGCAGGGCAAAAAACCTGGGTTGGAATCTCAGTGCTTCCACTTCAAGATGTATAATGTTGTGCAAATTCCTTACCTTCTTTTAGTCTGTTTCTTCATCTGTTGTACAGAAAGGATAATGATACCCACTTCATAATTTCTCTTTATAAGGACTCCAGAAAATATAAATACATCAGGGTTTTTTTTTTCCATACAAGTGAGAGAGACCTTCAATTCAAATTGATTTGATTAACAACAGCAAAAATGACTTTATTACTTCGTATTACTGTCAAATCTATATTACTGTCAGATTAGCTACTTCAGGTGCGACTAACTAGATCCAGGTGCTCAAATGAAGGTACTGTGATGCTGCCTTTCCAAATCTCAGCCATGCTCTTCTTTTTATTGGCTTAATTCCTGGGCGAGCTATTTCTTTACTGTCAATTATACCTCCAGTGTCTTTAAGCTTAGATCTTGCTATCTTAGCCTCCCCTGCAGAGGATGACTGCTTTTTCCAAAACTCCAGCAGAAGTCCCGGAAATATCTTTCTTGGCTAGTTTTGGTCAAGTATCCTTCTTTCTCTAGAGCCAAGAGATCAAGTACATGGACTTATGTTGGGCAAGATATGATCCTTTAAAGAAATGCTTGGTTTACAAGAAAAGAAAAAAACAAATTCCCAACATTTCATTCTAATAAACTGTGTAGAAAATTGCTTGGCATATAGTAAGAATTTTAATGATTTTAAGAAATCTATTTTTTAAACTCTTATATATGCAGAACTACCAGCTTTCAGCCAAGTTTTTCTGGACAACATATACATGAATAAAGCTCATTTAACCTAAAGCAATTTCTAGTTAGGGCAGATCTCAATATGTGATGTTTGATGTAACTCGATTTTTAGGATAAAGGCTATTCTGTGTTTTGGGGAAAGCTAGTGAATTTTTCCAAAGAGCCTGGATGCAATCTAAGTTAATGACCCTTTTTGTGGCTAAATACCTTTTTTATGGATTATCATAATGCTAGCAGAAATTACTCTTTTGTTCCATCATACTGGAAGAATGGCAAGAGATCAAACACAGGAATTTCCCCCCCAGTAGGATAGTCCGACAAAATAGCTCTCACCCAAGCTTTCCCCAGCCAACACTATAAATAATAATTATTTGATAATTATCATCTCTAAGAGAGCTTATCCTGCATCAATAATTATGGTTATCTCATAGAAACCTGAGACATCAGTGTCTATAGTTCTGTTGTGAATGTATTAATTGTCTATGACAAAAGCATTATGTCATAATATCTAAGTCTGCATCAGGAGTTATGAAAATGTGTTTTGCCTTTTTAAAGTATCTATTTCCATTAGTGCAGCTTGGGGGTAAGTGAAGATAAACAGGATATACTGAATGGAGATAAGGCTAAATTCGGTTTTTCATTCTCTTTAAGGAATTCAATTTGAAGTGTAAACACTGCTGTTTTCATTTCAAATTCCCATGTATTCTGAACATCTAGGGGCTTCACTTGCCTATTTTTTTTTCTCATGAGATTTCACAAAACAAAATAAAAAAATGAGGATTATGTTTTCAGTAGTGTTTTAAATGCAATAGTGAATAGATTACCGTGACAACTTGCATAATTTTTCTCTTTCCTTTTATCAGCCATCATTAACCTTCAAATTTATGGGTAAATGACCTTTCTGAGTTTGTATTCACTGCATACAAATAATCCTCAACAACCTATTCCAGGGCTAGGAACCTGTCTGCCATTATGCTGAATATTAGCAACCTTGCTGTTTGAAATGTATCCCTGTGGTTTTGTTTTTTGGAATATTAGGAATAAAAAAAGTCACTTAGAGACTTTAGATATCTACCAGAGAATTAAAAATTACATTTTTTTAAAAGGGTGGGCCAGTGGCTCATGCCTGTAGTCCCAGCTACTACAGAGGCTGAGGTGGGAGGACTGCTTGAGCCTGGGAGGTCGAGGCTGCAGTGAGCTGTCATCATGACACCGCACTCAGCCTGGGTGACACAGCAAGACCCTGCCTCAAGAGGAAAAAAAAAGTCATCGAAGGTGGGTCACTATATTTCCCCTCTGTTAAGATTTAGCAACTGGAAAGCACTAGAAATAGGCACTTTTTATTATATCCCATTGATATTTTCAATCTAATAGCTTGGATCAATACTGTAGCTAAGTCAAAACAGTTTAGTCCCATAATCTCTAGACGCACAATTCCCTCTTTTATGAAAATTTAAAGGCTATCTGGTTATGTTTGAAAGTCATTTTCCTATTCAACTTCTGAGTGACGTGAAACTAAGTCCCTAAAACACAGCAACAATTCATATAGTACCCTGAGACACTGAAGAGAAGAGTAAGCAAGAGACTAGAAAAGAGGAAGGTGGGGAGTCCCAGGGGTCAGCTGTGCAGTCTCTTCTCTGATACCTGCATGGAGGTGAGAAAAAGAAGCACCTAGAAAGGTGACAGGAGGAGGAAAGCCAGGGAGCCTTTGTTCTTTGGGAATTGCTGTAAGGATCATTCCCTTAACACTGATGTCCTGATTCCCACTCCATTATTTTATTAAAATACTAAGTTGAAGGTCATCAGTGAACTTCTGGCCAGACTCAACATACTTTCCTTTGTCCTCATCCTTTTATTAGGTTGGTGAAAAAGTAACTGCGATTTTTGCCATTAAAAGCAATTGCAAAAACCGCAATTACTTTTACACCAACCTAATAGTTCTTAATCATTGGACCCTGCCTTGAACACTCAATGTTTTTTAATGTACTAACTCTCGACTACCTTACTTGACTTTCTCTCTGTTGTTTTAGTGGAAACCACTCACCAACACATAGCTTTGAATAGACCAACAGTATTAGCCCCTCTCTCTTTATTCCCACTTAGTAAACGCACACAAAGTTCCATCTAATTTAATCGTCGTAGCATGTATGCAGCTTACTGGAGTAATTGGGTTCCCAATCACATATAATCTTGTATGATCTCTTCTGTGTGTGTCGGGGGCAGGGGCAGTATGTGTATGCATCTGTGAATCTGTGTGACTGTCTCAGTCTCTGTATGTATGAGTTGTATTTGCTCAATCACATTGTAAGTGCTTAAAAATAGAAAATTTTAGAGGCAACTTGAGCATGTATTTTATGTTCAAATAGTGCTGTTCTTTATAATGAACTTTTACAGGTCTCTAAAGCTCTCTGAGCCCAACTTTTCTCATCTTTAAAATGTGAATAATAATGTCCACCCCTAAGATGAAATAAATTCATAAATAAATAAATATATGTGTGTAGCATCCAGTATACCCTCAATAAATGATTTTTCCTATGTTTTAACTTTTCTCACATCACCCATTCTAGTAATACAATGTTGAGTTCAGTTTCAACATTTTAGTTTGACTGACTGATCGAAGCTAACAAGATCAGGAAAGTTGAGACGTACTGAGCTAATCAACTAGAGCTTGCTACCACAGTCTTTCAACATGGTATATTATAAAAACATTTATCTCAGTAAGTTACTTCAATGACTAATCAATATTTTATTTTCCTGAGGAAATGAAAATTCCAGGAAAATAGATGCACAATACTTTTAATGTGGTTATATGTCTTTTAAATATTAACAGATTTGTTCATAGTGTTATTTGGAAGGGTTTATAATATGAAAAATACAGCATCTAATTTCCACTTGAAGAATTTTTATTCAGTAATTAACAGACTCAGAGATGGTAAAATTTGCTGAGGGAAAGTATACCAACAGAACATACAAATGGGAAACAAGTAATTCATAAAAACAAAACCTGATGTCTTGACATAAAATCCTAAATATTATACTGTAGTTTTTTGTACCAGTAAAACTAGATGTATTTAAACTTAATGCACCAATGATTCCAGGCTTAGTGAAATGAAAATGTTACTTAACCCCAAAGAATCCAGGCTCCTGATTAGCTCATGCAAAGACAATTATTTGTAATAGCACTTACCGGTAAAGAGAAAGGACTGAAACCTTAGATGGGCACAAAGACGTGACTAAGGCGGGTTTTATTTCTGATCCTGAAGCATTGAAGGGGAAGTCTGCAGTGACTCAGAGCACTGTGATGGCCCAGCTGTCCACGGACATACCTCTCCAGTGTGGAGTCAGGCATCACCATGCCAGAGGGAGGACTCACCGTAGAAGCATCAGCATGTATTGACTCAGCTGACACAGTCTTACCAGTAGTGAAAGAGAGGAACATTTTGTTAATCTTCTATTTGAAGTTAATTTTTACTGATTTCCAAAGCACATATGAAATGGCACACTGGGTCTAATGAATGTCTGCCTCTGAAAATCATACCAGGGGCCATTTTCATAAGAAGCTTGGTAATTTCTTTCTAATATATAGATCTAATTATTATTATTATTTTTTTTCTGAGAGCCATTCATTCACTGGGGAAAGAAGCAGCCTGCTTTATTTGACATATTTATTTTACAGCCATTTCTCCTGTGTTGGAATGTGTCAGGTAAATCTGTCCAATCAGTTAACATACTCAGCATAAAATGGATACACCGAGGGAGAGAAGCACACAACACTTACTAGGATGACCAGTCATAGATATTGTCTCCTTATTCCAAGAACGGACACTTCTATTTTCTTATGGTTGTTATTTTTTGTTATTTTGGAACTTCTCAAATGAATTAGGCAGCAAATACCACAATCGACAGGTCCCAAACCCGGTCATAGAAATATGTAACTCAACTCCCTGTAAGAAATGATATTTAGTATTTTGGCAGATCATTTTTGGCTTAAATGCCAAAATGTTGCTGTTTTATGTCATTTTCTTAATAATTTATTTTATTTCTCTTTTAAAATATGACTTGCCTAAGGATACCTATATACAGACGCATTTCATTAATGAATAAAACATATTGGGGTTAGCAAAGATTATAGCCCTAAAAAGTATATTGTTTTCCTTGGTTTTGGAGAGTCTTGATGAAACGCATATGTTTACCTGATAATCCTTCTGGATGTGTCTTTTCTGACACCTCCCTCCCAGGATTACATGCTTCCTCTTTCTGCTCCCTTAATAACTGTTTTTACCTGCTTTATATTTACCTGATTTCTTTTCCGTTTCCTCTGCTAGACTCTGAGTTCCTTGTGGCATGGACCATTCTACTTGCCTTTGTCTCTTCAAAATCTAGCAAAGCCTTTGACACATACCAAGTTCTTAAAAACTGTCCACTGGATGAGGGAAACGTGTTAAATTATTAATCTGTGATGTTCCAGTGTCATGACTTGTAAGAAAAATGTTTATTTCTAAAACAGTAAAAACAAAATAATTGGTTAATCTGATGAGTGGTCATTAAGATACAAGCCATGGACTGTTTACGGATTTAGCTCATGGTCTACAAATAGTACAGTGCCATTTTAAAGCCTTAAAGGATAGATAACTTTACTTGATATTATGAATATCATTTACATTAACAATGGGAACCCCATACACTGTCTTCAAATTGTTCTTGATAACTAAATATATCAAATGGAAAGGATATGCGTATATATTTCAATATCTGGATTTTTAAATTTGGAGCACAGAGGTGGAGTATCATTTTATATTGAGAATGGAAAGTCAGGAGACTTGCGACACGTGATACAATTGCTTCCATGGAATATTTTCAGACCAATAGGAGTTTGCGAAGAACTTTTATGGGCTGTATAAATATTTTGAGCTGTAGGCATCATTACCAGCTGATATTTTCTTTCCTCAGGACCAGCTGTTCAGGAGCATCCCGGACGAGAGCCAGGCACATTTGAGACTTGGATCCAACTAAAGATAGCCACAGATTCTTCTGCAGCAATGTCGGTGTTGGAAGAAAATCGGCCATTTGCTCAACAATTATCCAATGTCTACTTTACAATACTTTCGCTGTTCTGTTTTAAGCTTTTTGTGAAAATCAGCCTTGCCATCCTCAGTCATTTCTACATTGTGAAAGGCAACCGCAAGGAAGCAGCAAGGATAGCAGCTGAATTTTATGGAGTAACCCAAGGACAAGGTATGTTTGTGATAATCCTCTCTTGTTTCAAGTGGAGTTTAACTTTCATTTGATCCATAATTACATGTTTTCTTTTTAGACTGCTTCAAGGTAAATATGTTATAAACTTTTGTTAAGGGAAATACTTATAACACTTCATGGCTTTATAAAGAGGAAAATTACTTTTTTATGTAAGTGTTTGGGTTAAAATCAAGGTATCATTGCAAAAGAGATTAAGGGAGGCATACTATATATATAATAGGAATATATATATTATATATATAATAGGAATATATATATATATTCCTATTAAGAAACATTTTAAAACGTTAAACATTTTATTTGCCAAGTCATAGTATTAGAGATTAGAAGTAATTGACTGCACTTCAGTCATCCTTTAATGTGTACCTGGATTGTGTAATTTTAAATCAAATCTTTAGTTATATGTAAAATAATTATTATCAAAAAGAGGGGATTTCAAGATTTGGTTTCTCACAACTTTAATAAGATAACCATTTGACTCTAAAATAAAGCACACACAAAAAGAAGATTGATGGTATGCATTTTTCTGATGGAATTGTTATTGCTCACCTCAGTTTGTAAAACATTGATTATAAAAGGATAGAAACATAATTAATAAATTTTATATGTGTGCAGCCAAGTGCATCCATGTTCTTTAGAAGAAATTGTGGTATGAAACCAAATGAGAAACAATATTACCCGTAGACTTCAAAAGGTTGTAAAACCATTTAGGTTCTATTGGGTCGATACTCTAAAAAGTAAAAATGATTCATATGGCAGGCTTTAAAGTGCCATTTTTTAATTCTCATAGTCTTCAGATTCATTTCTGATTTGAAAATCAATAGGCATGCATGAATATTTGTAGCCCAAATACCTCCAAAACAACTTAAATTGTCAGACTTGAAATTTACTGTCACACAATTTAAACACGTAAACTTGAAAGAAAAATCACTTAGAGTAGAAAGCTTGCCTTCTTAAAATCCATGTTCCTACATTTTTCAACGTGGGATGCGACTCATTTTAAAATCTAGGTTAGTCTATTGGTACATGGAAAGTTGAGTAAAAGTGGAAAATCCTTTTTAGTGTATGAGGTAGATAATGAGTACATTTTTCCTGAGGAAGATTGCAATTTTGCAACATGGGGAATTGATGTTCTCATTCAAAATGAGGAAAATTTTAATGTTCATAAGAATCTCTTGTAGGGAAGATAAAATCTCAAGTAAATAGGCAGTATTTAACCCTTTACCTACCACCTCTGCCTTAGAACAGAGAGAACTATAGTTTATGTATTTATTTATTTTCCTGGAGACTGGGGCTCACATTGTTGCCCAGGCTGGAGTGTAGTGGCTTAATTCTCACTGCATCGTTGAACTCCTAGGCTCAAGGGATCATCTGGCCTTAGCCTCCTAAGTAGCTAGGACACACAACCATGCCTGGCTAATTTTATTCTTTGTAGAGACAGAGTCTCAACATTGTCCACCTCAAGTGTGGTCTCAAACTCCTGGGCTCAAGCGATCCTCCTGCCTCAGCCTCAGAAAACTCTGGAATTACAGGTGTGAGCCTCCGTGCCAGGCCTGAACTGTATTGAAATGTGACATATACACTATGTGATTCATCTGTACTAAAACATTTAGTTGGCAAATGGAATATTTGTGTACAAAATAGCAAACATAGAAAACTGAATTTTAAAACAAAAGCCATATTTGCAGATACACGAGTAAACAGCTTGCACGATCGTAAGGTGGTAAAATTTACCCTCACAGGCAGCCTGTAGCACATTACTTCATAATCAAATCTTGTCTATGTGTTATGAGAATTGCTTTACATTGACACATGAAATATTGCCTAAACAGAAGAAACTTTTTTGTGGGTTGAAAAGGGTTTTAGAGGGGGCCATGGAAGCTCCTTTTTGTACATGTTTTCAAATAAAAAGAAACACTCATCCCCTCATTAGACAGATCTTAGTGTACTTACACTGGGAAATCATGGGAATATACGCAATGGTTTCCACGTTCCCATATACTTTTAGGATTCTATTTTAAAATAAATTAGAACTCTAGGATTTTTTGTCTCAAGAAGGAAAGAAGAAAGGAAATCGGTATCAATTAATAGGAGACACTTTTCCTGGAAATATAAAATGGAAGCAAAGTTTTAAAAATTTTGTTTTGTGTTATTTTTAATATTAGATCTATTTAACAAAAATTTCTCCTCTAATATCATGCATTAATCTGTATATGAAACAATACAGTATAGTATTATAATTTTTATTCAATGTAAGCATAATTTGTTTCCAATTTTATTTTAACATTAAGAGACAAATCAGGTACCTTATAAAACTCTTTCTTAATCTTCTACTTCTAAGCATTCATTCTTGCTTGCCCAAGAAAATTATTACTTTCTCCATTTCAACATAGTTTTTTCTTTTATTTACTATAAGTAAATTATTTTTAAATTCTGTTTGTATCTTTATAAGTCACTAATTAGGCTTAATTATCTGTGTTTAATCCAACAATTTCCTCCTTCCTGGGAGAGATTATCACCTTCATTCCCCTTTGAATTGGGTTTCTCATTCCTACTTTCAAGGCTTAGCCAGACTGCTCCCCAACATTTCTGATGTGGAGTTGCCAAATTCCATGAAATAAGAGATGGTGTGTATATTTTCATGTCTTTCATAATCACAGAAGACCCTGTTGACAACATTCTGGATGCCCTCCCCATGAGCAGTAGTACTTTGGTGTGAAATAAAAGGAACTGTTATCTGTCTTAGATATTATTGCCAATCAGCTGATTGTATTAGACAAATAATCTGTGTTTTTTTTTTTTTTTTTTTTTAAGCTCTTTCCTATCAGGCTTGAGACCAAGGTATGATTACCCATGAGAATGCTGAAAAGCTAAATGGTATCTAAAATAGCTTAAGATATTTCTTTCTTGATCCTTTTGCTGTTTCATTAAACTTTACAAATCTATCTTTTCATCTCTACAGACTTTTATCATCCTCATCATATTGCAGGGGTCTATTCTTTGCTTTGCTTTTTTGTATAACTACCTCCTGTATCATCCTTGCTGCTAAGTGTTCTGATTACAGTCTTTATATATCAGAGGCCTAGTCTATTCTTGAAGCTAACTCTAGACTTTGAAACTGACAGGGAGACTACCAGGCTTTGAAGGCTATATTGAAATATTAAACAGTGTACAGAGAGAATGAGGATGTGGAGAAATGTATTAATTTGGTGAAATCATACCAAAGGCCTAGAAGAAGCCATTAACTACTTGACACCCAAAGATACTTCAAGAGGCAGCTCTTCTCTTCTGTTAAGGGCAATACTTTTCAAGTTCTGTGTTAGACTCTGAAGAAGTTTAGCAGTTTTTGCTACAAATGGACAGGACAAGTTCTAAGCATTGATTTTTTTGAGCACCCTTGATATCAAGACCCTGAGGATACGGTATACATAAAAGGCAAAATGTATTGTTCTCATCCTTAAGTTTATATTCTAATTGAGGAGATAGGATATCTACAGGTAATAGTCACTTTCCAGAATACTCACTACCAAATGGCTCTAAAGAATGAATGGGTCATTTTCCAATTTGTACTTTCAGAGATATCTTAAAAGAGGAGGCAGATCTTGAGGTGACTCCAGGAATGAGTGAGGTGTGGATTTATGGGTGCACATGGACTGTTGGGAGTCAGTAGATTTGGCTGGAGTGGAGAGTTCATGCAGTAGAAAAGTAATAATAAGTTGGGCCCAGATGTAAAGGAATTTGAATGCCATGCTAAACAATTGAGACTTAACTTTGAAGGCAGTAGGCATCATTGAAAGTTTTTGGTATGAAAGAAGGTGGGAAAATAAAAAAGGGTATGTATTAAACCATAATTTAAAGTAGATTTCTCTAGTAATATTCTTTGGAGTTGGATGAGACAGATTTGAAATAAGTTGACCGATTAGGACCTTGCCGTGAGGAGATGAGGACCTAGACTAGTTTGGTAATGGTGGTATGGACAGAAAACAAAGAATGACAACAAAAAATAAACAAAGAAAAAGAAAAGAAGAAAGAAAGAATGTGATGATACCTGTAAATAGCATTCAAATAGCCTTTAAATTGGCAGAAAGAGCAAATGTTACCTTAGAGTAACATTTTAACATATTATTTTTTTCTTTTTAACATAGCTTTTTCTCCCAGAGTTAGATACTAACATGCCAATCAGAAGATTGATTAGCCACACAGGTCAAGTCTGCAGCCTCCAGCCAAGGCCACCCCTTGAAAGTGGACCCTTAGAGCTTGGTGAGTCTGGTAGGTTACATACCTATCCCTACTGGGAAATATCAAGGTAAATCAGGAAGTAATAGAATTATAATCTGATTTCTAGTCTTGCATTTGATTTATTTAATGTATTCTTTTCGTTCCAATTTATATTTTTAAGCACCAAGCCTTATGATTATGACTTGGCTCCAATCTCAATCTGCCCACAGAAAGAAAATGTGCCAACTTGCCCTCAGGACTGTTTTAGTCCATCTGGCATTTGTAGGTCTTGTTGCAAATTAATACATTTGCATCTTGATATCAATCAACAGTATTTTGTGTTTGTGGAGTTGTAAGTCCATTTCTGAGATGTAAATTTGCTCCAGCCTTGCTGACAGATTTCTGAGCCTGCAAGGCCATGGACCAAATTTTGGATTGTGGAAAATTCATCAAGATAACGCATCTCTATGAGGCTGCTTGAGAAACAATCTGGTGACACCCAAGCTCTTCAGGCGCTCCTTTCACGGTTGAGATTTTATGTAGAATACACAACACATGTAAAATCATCGTATAGAATATTTATGCTTGTGATTTCATAAGTTTTATTTTAGAGTTGCCATTAATCATGAATTTTTTTTTTGGTCAAGTCTGTGGTAGACACTTGGAAATAGGTCATAGTATAAATGTGTGACCTTAAGCTGAATGGCAGGTGAACTTGGCATTTTGGAGAATAGCGTAACCTGGATAAGAAAAGCAGCTAGAATTTGATGTAACATCTTTCTTTCTCCATAAATAAACTCCATCCTAGGTTTAAAGCCAACTTTAGGAATTTAGCTTTACAGCCAGTGCTAGCAATAGAAGCAGTAGCATTCTTTATACCTGTTTCTGAGGAGCAAGTTATTTCATGTGACTTTTGGTGCTGCTGGTTACCTGTGCATGAGATTAGTTATCTTAGGGACATTCTGAGAATTTCAGCAAAGAATCTGTAGTGAATCTGTAGGATGACTTATTAATAATATCTTTATTATATAAAGGTAAATATTCTCAATATGTGGAAGTTTTTGGACACATTTTCTACCTGTAGGTGGAACAACTCCAGAGAATAATAACTGGAATCGATAGAACTATTCTTGTATGACAAAATACATGGCATTATACCCAAAAGTGCTACTACTTTTTTTTTCAAAGAGGTTCTAATTTTGGCCAAGCGCTACTTTTTCAGAAATGCCTAAACACTTTTGTGGAAGAAACCACTATAATCCTGCAAATTAAAAATGAAATCTGGGAACAAAGTTCCAAGTTTAGAAAAGACTTTGTTAAATTTTAATGTATTAATGCTTTTCCTCTCCTTATTCATTTTATGTTGCTATAAAGGAATAGCTGAGGCTGGGGAAAGAAAACAGGTTTATTTAGCTAATGATTCTGGTGGCTGCTGAGGTCCTCAGGCTGTTTTCACTCATGACTAAAGGGAAGGGGAGCCAACATGTGCAGAGATCACATGGTAAGAGAGGACTCAAGAGAGAGAGTGGGGGCAGGTGTGTGTGCTTTTCAACAACCAGAACTCTCAGGAACTAATAGAGTGAGAACTCACTCAGCACCAAGGGAGGGAGGGCAAGCGTTAATGTATCCATGAGGGATCCGTCCCCATAACCCAAACATCTTCCATTAGACTATACACCTCCAACATTGAGGATCAAATTTCCACATGAGGTTTGGAGGGGACAAATATCCAAACCATAGCACTTAATAACTTTATATTTGGAGAAATGCATAAATTTTTTAAATTAAAAAAATTGACATTGGTGGTGATAGCTTAGGAAGGATCAGTTTTCCTAGGAATATTCTTATATCTTTTGTTCACCTCTTCCTTCCTTTAATCATTCAATTACTTGCACATTTATTACTTACAACATAATGTACTTACCCAACACTTATTTATGTATCTACCAGGTTAAAAGGCATTGTGCTAGACACTAAGGATAAACTACAGAAACTAACCACTGTCTTTCCCAACAGTGTACACAGTCTAGTGGAAGAAAGACGGATAAGCAAGTAATTTTAAATTACAAGATTAAAGAAGGTGCTATGGGAAGGTTCTATACAGAGAAATGTATGTAGAGCTAAGAATAGTTCTGCCTAGGATATGCCAGTTACACAGAAGCTGTACTAACAATATACACATTCTCTCACACAACTAAGCATGCATCCTTATTCTCAATGCTCAAAAGCTTCCCAATTCCCCACTTTCACTTCCTACCAACTTTTTCACTTCTCAATTTGCTATTTCAGACTAATGTATCTCTTACCTAAAGCTTTATCTTAAACTCAGAGTTTTGTTGTTAAAAGAATTTACTTTTAGGAAGGACACAAGTATGCTTTGTGAAAAATGAAAAATATTTTGATGAAAAAATTTCAAAATGGATTTTGTGTACTTTGACGGGACGTTGATATTGTCAACGTCTTAAATTTTTTACATAGTCAAGATAGTAAAGGAATGAAAACTAGGTCTTAACTTTCTGCTTCTCAATTTACTATCTCTTTTAGAAGACAGTGAATTATTAAAATAAGCTATTTTTCTTATTCATTGCCATAACTGCTATAGCTTTGAATATAGCTTAGTTGAATAAATACTGGGCTATCTACTCTCTTCCTAGCACAATATTGTGTACTACATGCACATATACCAATATATCTATAATATATATAGTATTTAATACCTATAATATATAATACATAACTAATAGATAATAAATATAAATGCATACTATATCGTGTATATAATATCTATATTATATATATGCATATGTTTACCATGTGTGATATATGAGTAAAAGCAGAAGACTTGGATGAGTGGAGCCAAACATTGCAGAAGTAAGACAACCGAAACAGCAAGCAGGTAGAAAATCATATGGTGCTAAAAGGAAAACAGTCAAGTTTTGCAATTGATGTTCTCCTCTAAGTCAGAAAGGGAAGAGATTGAGGTCCTCTGAGACTGTAAGGCACTTCATAAATAAAGCAGAGCTTAAGGCAGAAATCCAAAGGCAGAACATATTTGGTTATGTAGATGTGAAGATGAAACCAAGCTAAATATAAAGAAAAAAAGAGGAAAAGTTTAGAATGTGGAGCCAAACAAGCCTGTTTCATCTGGAGCAAAGGTGGAAGTATAAATGTTAGGGATGAAGAAACATAAGTTGAGTGGTTGATGCTAATGGGAAAAATAAACACACATCTCGAATGATAAATCTAAAAGTCAGAAGTTCTTTTAGGAATTTTCTGATGCTTTTACAGGATTCAGCATATGAAAAAGGGTTGCTAGCTAATGATGGCAATAATTATCACCATAAATATTTTACAAAATACTTGGTATAATGATTTAATATGTCATTATGTGTGTTTCATGAAGTACATCTCAGAGAAGATGGAATACCTCCACAACACTGACTCAGCACTGCACATCCTCAGAGTGGATCCATGGTAATTCTGTGGATTTGGGCAACAATTTTAGCAATTAAGCCCATTTTCTAAACTGCAGAGGAGAGAAGAACAATTATCCCCAGTGACATGAACCATGTCATTAAAAGCAGGTGAAGTATTTGGAACACCTCTTCCTCCAAAGCCACCCTCAAATAATTTTTAAAAATTCAAAAGAAAGCAAGCATTTACTTACAAATGATGTAGAACTTTCGCATTTCTGGCTGGCGCAGTGGCTCACGCCTGTAATCCCAGCACTTTGGGAGGCTGAGGTGGGTGGATCGCGAGGTCAGGAGACCGAGACCATCCTGGCCAACAAGGTGAAACCCCGTCTCTACTAAAAATACAAGAATTAGCTGGGCGTTGTGGCACGTGCCTATAATCCCAGCTACTTCGGAGACTGAGGCAGGAGAATTGCTTGAACCTGGGAGGCAGAGGTTGCAGTAAGCCAAGATTGCTCCACTGAACTGTAGCCTGGCAACAGAGCTAGACTCCATCTCAAAAACAAACAAACAAACAAACAACAGCAAAAACAAAGCAACAACAACAAAGCAAAGCATTATCAGCTGCATAGGGAACAAGTCATTTATTCTTTCCAGCCATCCCTCAGCAATGCTACAAAGCAGACCATTGGCTTTTTAGAGTGGAATTGCCCAAAGAATGTGATGGCAGGGAGGGAGAGGCTTAAGGAGTTTCATAAATTGTTAAATTAATACTGAAAAAATCTTCCAGGTGGTCTGTGATTAAACAAGTCCACTCTGTGAAATTTAGGTTAAAGATGAACATATATGGCCGGGCGCGGTGGCTCAAGCCTGTAATCCCAGCACTTTGGGAGGCCGAGGTGGGCGGATCACAAGGTCAGGAGATCGAGACCATCCTGACTAACACGGTGAAACCCCGTCTCTACTAAAAAGTACAAAAAACTAGCCGGGCGAGGTGGCGGGCGCCTGTAGTCCCAGCTACTCGGGAGGCTGAGGCAGGAGAATGGCGTGAACCCGGGAGGCGGAGCTTGCAGTGAGCTGAGATCCGGCCACTGCACTCCAGCTTGGGCGACAGAGCGAGACTCCGTCTCAAAAAAAAAAAAAAAAAAAAAAAAGATGAACATATATTAGATGATTTTTTTCTCAATCCTCATCCTACAATTCCTCATTGGTTACTATGGAAAAGGATTTAAAAAATCTGCCTTGTATATTTAAGATAGATTAATATCCCATATTTAAGGTAGATTTAAGATTTTTCTAGAAGGCCCTCGGGAGCTGAAAAGCTAGGGTGGTGTGAGGGGACAAGGTCCCCATGGGTCCCCTTCACCCTTTTGAACAGTACAACTCGGCTTTCATAAATCTTCATAAGTTGGGCTTTAAAATAGTAATAATCTTTCTCTGCAAAGAAAGGGATAAAATAATTTTTAAAACTAGACTGTCCCAGTTTATGGAAAATATTATTTGTTACACATATCTTTACAGAACCTAACCATATGATAATATGAGTCATAACTGAGTCTCCTTTCCAAATTCTTTCCTAGGGATTAGATGAGCAGCAAACATTTGGGGCCTGTCAGGCATGAACATAACTATGTGAAACAGCAGGAAGGCATCCTCTCTCTATCAGGGCAGCTAAAATTTCCATGCCACCAGTACCCACTGAGTAAAATAGAAACCTTCAGAAATACATATACTCTTTCCAGAAGGCTTATAATCTTAAACTATGGGTAGAGTACAAACAAACTGAAATTTAACACCAAAATGCCATTCATGTTTTTAAATAGAAGCACTGGCTCACCTCAACTGTCAAGTGTGCAGCGTGATTTAAGTGAAAGCTGACAATGATAAAATTTAAGTTAAGGCCCATCCATTGGAAATCTGCTCTTCACCGTCATAACACCGCAAAGTCCCTTGTTAGTGAATTGAATCAGGTGAGGCTGCCAAAGTGAGAAAGGAAGCAATCCTTCTTCTGAAGCAATCTCAAGACTTCTTCTAAAGCAGACTCAACGCACTACAAGAACTGTTAAATAATGACATTGGAAACAGCGGTGACTTTGGTAGTGACTCAACCCCTCAGTAGCAACTAAATACATTTTTGTTTAGCCGCTGAGGAGATTTATGTGCACTTATGTTTTCCAAATTCTACTTCATTCACTAGAGAAATGGTGTTTCCATCATTCATCAAGTAAAAGTAATAGTTCATTTTTAGAATGAAATGATGCACCTAATGAATTCTTGAATTTGGAAGTTTTGTGTCTCACTTCCATCTTGACCTGTGATCTAGAATCATGAATTTGGAAAAGGAAAAAGTGCTAATTCTTTAGAGCTCAAATACACAGGTCGCAGATCTGTTGCATCCAGGAAAGAATAAATACTTCATTGTAACTCCAAGAACTAAAAGAAAAGGAGTAAAATGAAAACGTAAGCATCTCTCTCCTTCTCTCTCTCCCACCCACCACAGTAATGATGAAAATGCTCAAGTAGAATCCAGTATAGGAGCTAAGTTTTCTGGCTACTTACCGTTACTCAAATAAACCAACAAAACAAGACTGGCTTTGGCTGGAGAAAAAAAAAGCTTTACTGAACATTAAGTCCCAAAGTAATAGTTGCATATCTAATTGGTGTGACATTCCAAGAATGTGAAAAGAAATCTGTTTAAGTAAGCTTAGTATTTGGAGTCTACTGAAACTGATGATAATTTTTTTTGAAAAAACATTTTTATTTGTATTTAGGAAAATTGAATTCAGTGATTGAGATTTTGTAGGTTTAAAGCTCCATTTTAGAAAGCATATACAAAATAACTACAAACCTGGTTCTATAGCATTATAATGAATATTCTATTACTTTTGAAAGACAGTGTTTTTAAGTAGAAGAAAAAAAGCTATGTACTTTATAATTAACCTAAGGCTCGTGAGACAAACCTGTGATTTTTGCCAAATACTTGACTAGAGACTGAATTTTAATGGGCTACAAGAAAGGCAGATCAGTCAAAACTGCTTTTATTATGGAGAAGAAAATTTCAATTTACTAGACGAAAGTCACTTGGTCCTTGAAATAACTCTCAATGGCATGCAGGAAAAACACTGTCTTGAATATTGAAGAAAGTCAGCAAATGGTTGTAGAATGAATAAAAGACCTCAAAAAAAGAGAAAATGGAGGTTAAAAACCCATTGCATACTGCACAATGTTTGACCCAGACATAAATTGTTCCGTTGTGTTTGTAGCATTTTTCTAGCTATGTGATCTCAGGAAAGTCGCTTAACATCTATAGATCTCAGTTTAATGGAGGTATTGATACTACTTGAGGGGATGAGTAGAAATCTTATATGAGATATAATTTATTACCTTAATCACTTACCACAGTGTCTGGTGTAAAGTCAACACTCTATAGATGTTAGCTTTCTATATCATACTTTTTTAAAAAATTCAAAAACAGGCTAGAATTGCCCAAAATTTAGTAACACAGGAAAGCATCAATAGGAAAATACAGTAACGTAACATTCTAATAAATTAACTATGTTTGCCAAATGGTTGCTATAAGCACATAATATAATACCATGACCTTTCTACTCAGCAGGTGTTCTACCCCAGAATCACATTAGCTCTTTAAGTAGATCGTTTCAGAAGTCAGCTTTATTTGTCTGCAATATAACAATTCATTGAAGCTCTGAAGAGCTCAGTAAGTTGTCATTTTTTGGGGGTAGTAACTGGAATAAGCAGAATTCCAACCCAGATTCCTCTTCCACTCTATGCTCTTTCTCACTGAATAATCACAGGGTGAGTGGCAAAATCAAAGCCTCGTATGCATGAGGTCTCTGTGCCTTCCATGCGCCTTGTCGACTGGCCCTTTCTATACAAAAGGAAAAATATTGCAGAACTGTAACTATTTTAAAAGATAAAAATACAAAGCTTGCCCAAAATAAGCCATTTATTTTATGCCTTTAAGACTCAAGGTATGATTTTGCAGATACTCCCTCTGATACAAAGGAAAGTAAGACATTCTGAGCCATTCCATAGGATTGGAGCAAAGTAATGCAGAGTTTGGTTAGTGTGACCAGGAGCCAGGAAGAATGTTAAGGTTGGGAAGGCTAGCTTAGAGTTGGGAGTTTTAAAATTACCTGCAGAAATTTCTTCTACAATCTTATTCTGTTGAGAAGGCTAGCTCAGAGTTGGGAGTTTTAAAATTACCTGCAGAAATTTCTTCTACAATCTTATTCTGTTGAGAAGGCTAGTTCAGAGTTGGGAGTTTTAAAATTACTTGCAGAAATTTCTTCTACAGTCTTATTCTGTCCAAGAAACTTTTCTTGACAGAAATTCTTCAAACAGAAATGTTTTCCTGGGCGCATTTGGTCAAATACCTAGTCGTGGCTGTCCTGTGGGAAAGCCTGGGTTGCTCTGAAAGAATTCTGTGATGAGTTACATAACAGCATGTAGCAATGGCAAGTGTTGGCAAATTCTTGGCTCTCCCTTATAATCAGTGCCATAGAAAGAGTCAAAGCTGCTTAATTAACCTCCAGCACACAACAAAGCACCAGATAGTAATGTCCTCTGCCAAACCATCCTTCTTAAAAGCCTCTTGTCCTTTTGTTTTCTTTTCTCATAATCCCTGGCAGCTGAAAGGGAAAGACAAAATCTAATGACATCATTCACAACAAAGAACTGAGTCAGCTAGTTCAGGGATTTTCCTGTCTTCCTTTATTTTCTCTGCTTCTTTCTGCCAGCTGGTCTCTTCAGGAAGTAACCAAAACATAGTTTTTCTTTTCTCTTTTTTCTTTTTCTTTTTTTCTTGGAGTGCAGTGGTGTGATCATGGCTCACTGCAACCTCTGCCTCAGGCTCAAGCAGTCCTCCCACCTCAGCCCCCCATGTAGCTGGGACTACAAGTGCAAGCAACTATGCCCAGCTAATTTTTGTAGTTTTTGTGGAGACGGGTTTCACCATGTTGCCCAGGCTGGTCTCAGATTCCCGAGGTCAAGCCTATCAACTGCTTCGGCCTCCCAAGTGCTAGGATTACAGGCATGAGCCTCCACACCTGGCAAAACATAGTTTTCCGTGTCATATCTTACAGAAAGTATTTTTCCTTATGAGAAAAAAGAAAAACAAACCATTTAAAAATAAGCAGAGTATATTTGGAAATAAAGATGTGGAATTATCTCATAGAATCATTGAAAGACCTCAAACTTGAATTCATATTTTCAATTATCTGGAGCCCTATGCACAGGTTTACAAAGTACCCATCCTAGAACTGAGGCTTCCAGGAACACTTGTGCCTTTACCAGGCCATTGCAAAGTCTGTCTGAAGGTGGCTAAGCCTCCAATGAGAAAATAATAAAATGCAAATAATGATTTTTGTATTCTTTCTTCACTATGAGACCATTATACCATAAATGTTAACAATCGGGAACAAAATTGTAATCAAAACAGTAGGAAAATTAATGCTCTTAGTTGCAAGATCTGAGATGCTAGCTTTCTCCTATGTGATGTATGGGCAGGTGTGAATCTCAGCCTCAAGTCAGAAATGAGGTTTTACTACTCAACGCTTGGCAGGAATATGATAAAGGACGAAGAACTCTCTCAAAATGGAATATCTTATGGTGAACTGCAAACTTGAGAGTAATGTTTTTGAGTAACACAGCCATATACGACAGCCCCTAGAATGTTTAGGACATAGCTCAGTCTTGCTAGTCTCTAATAGACTCTTAAGGAATAACGTTAATAATACAATAATGACCTTTTGTTCTCTGAGATTATAGAAATCCAGTTCTGCGTGATAATACCAGAATAGTAGTGCTCTAACAGAATTGCTATTTTTCTTTCTTTTTGAAAATAATTTCAACCTTTATTTTAGATTCAGGGGATACAGGTTTGTTACCTGGGTATGTTGTATGATGCTGAGGTTTGGGTTACAATTGATCTCATCACCCAGGTACTGAAGATACTACCCAGTAGTTAGTTTTTCAACCCATCCCCCCCTCTCTGCCTCCCTCTCTAGTAGTCCCCAGTGTCTATTGCTGCCATCTTTATGTCCATGAGAACACATTGTTTAGCTCCCACTTATAAGTGACAACATGTAGCATTTAGTTTTCTGTTCCTGCATTAAGTTGCTTAGGATAATGGCCTCCTGCTGCATCCATGTTGCTGCAAAGGACATTATTTTGTTCTTTTTTATGGCCGTGTAGTATTCCATGATGTGTATATACCATATACTCTTTATCCAATCCACTGTTGATGGGCATCTAGGTTTAATCCACATATTTACTCTTGTGAATAGTGCTGTGATGAATATACAAAGTGCATGTGCCTTTTTGTTAGAACAATTTCTTTTAGGTATATACCCAGTAATGGGATTGCTAGGTTGAATGGTAGTTCAACTCTTAGTTCTTTGAGAAATCTCCAAACTGCTTTCCACAGCAGCTGAATTAATTCACGTTTCTACCAACGTTGTATGACCATTCCCATTTCTCCACAGCTTCCCCAGCATCTGTTGTTTTTTGACTTTTTAATAACAACTCTTCTGACCAATGTGAGATGGTATCTCATTGTGGCTTTTTGTTTTTGTTTTTGTTTTTTGCTTGTTTGTTTGTTTGTTTTGAGATGGAGTCTTGTTCTGTCACCCAAGCTGGAGTGCAGTGGCGCGATCTTGGCTCACTGCAACCTCCACCTCCTGGGTTCAGGTGATTCTCCTGCCTCAGCCTCCTGAGTATCTGGGATTACAGGCGCGTGCCATCCAGCCAGGCTAATTTTTGTATTTTTAGGAGAGACGGGGTTTCACCATGTTGGTCAGGCTGATCTCAAACGCTTGACCTTTTGAACCACACACCTCAGGCTCCCAAAGTGCTGGGATTACAGACATGAGCCACCACACCTGGCCCTCATTGTGGTTTTGATTTGCATTTCTCTGATGATTAGTGATATGGAGCATTTTTTCATATATTTGTTGGCCACTTGTATGTCTTCTTTTGAGAAGTGTCTGTTCATGTCTTTAGCCCATTTTCTAATGGGGTTATTTGTTTTTTGCTTGTTGAATTAAGTTCCTTATAGATTCTGGACATTAGACCTTTTTGTTAGATCCAAAGTTTGTGAATATCTTCTTCCATTCTGTAGGTCACTTGTTTACTCTGTTAATAGTTTCTTCTGCTGTGCAAAACTTTAGGTTCCATTTGTCTTTTTTTTTTTTTTTTTTTGCAAATGCTTTTGAGGGCTTAGTCATAAATTCTTTCACAAGACTGATGTCCAGAATGATGTTTTCGAGGTTTTATTCTAGGATTCTTATAGTTTGAGGATTTACATTTAAATCTTTAATCTATTTTGAATTAATTTTTGTATATGGTGTAAGGAAGGGGTCCAGTTTCATTTTTCTGCATATAACTAGACAGCTATTCCAGAGCCATTTATTGAATAGGGAGTCCTTTCCCCATTGTTATTTTTGTCAACTTTATTGAAGATCAGAGGGCCGTAGGTCTGCAGCATTATTTCTGCACTCTCTATTCTGTTCCATTGGTCTATGTATTTGTTTTTGCACCACTACCGTGCTGTTTCAGTTACTGTAGTCTTAGAGTATAGTTTGAATTCTGGTAATGTGATGCCTCTGGCTTTGTTCTTTTTGCTTAGGATTACTGTGGCTATTCAGGCTCTTTTTTTGGTTCCATAGTTCTATCTTACTTTTATAATAGGTTTTTCTAGTTCTGTGAAAAATGATGTTGCTGGTTTGGTAGAATAACACTGAATCTGTAAACTTCTTTGGGCAGTATGGCCATTTTAATGATACTGCTTTTTCCCATCCATGAGCATGGGATTTTTTTGCTTGGATCATCTCTGAGGACTTTCAGCAGTGTTTTGTGGTTCTCCTCATAGAGATCTTTCACCCCCTTGGTTAGATATATTCCTAGGTATTTTTGTTGTTGTTGTTGTAGCTGTTGTAAATGTAAAATGCAAGCTATTGTAAATCAAGACTGTGTTCTCGATTGGGCTCTCAGCTTGAGTGTTATTGGTGTATATAAATGCTACTTATTTTTGTACATTAATTTTGTATCCTAAAACTTTACTGAAGATGTTTATCGGTTCCAGGAGACCTTTGCTTGAGTTCTTGGGTTTTCTAAGTAAAGAATCACATCATCAGCAAAGAGAGATATTTCAATGACTTCTATTTGGATACCTTTTATTTCTTTCTCTTGCCTGATTGCTCTGGCAAGGACTTTCAATATTATAGCAATAGGAGTAATGAGGGTGGGCATCATTGTCTTATTCTAGTTCTCAGCAGGAATGCTTCCAGTTTTTGCCTGTTCAGTATGAACTATTTTTCAAACTAGCTAAATCCTAGGTTCTTTAAAAGCTATGTTTGAAACTTGGTAAAATACCAGTCAAAAAGTTTACCAGAATGTGTGCACAGTTGTGCTTATAAATTGTGTGTAAAAGAGCTTTTAGGAAACCACTGAATTTTGTCCTTTGGAAATAGACAATCTGTATTTTATAAATGTACATTTTTTTATAGACTACATTTTTAAAAATTGAAGTATATCTGTGAGTTGTTTTTCCAGTATACATTATGTGGTTAATATTTGAAGACAGGAGACAATGAGAAATGGAAAAAAGTAAACATCCTCTTCAACATAAAGTAAGTCTCATGTTTCTCAAAGTTTTGTAATTGCACTTAATACGTGTGGATAGCCATTCTCTTTTGACGGTTTCTTTTCCTAGGCTTTGACCTGAACATGCCCTACCTCCCACTTTAATGTAATGATAATACATGATATTTTGGTTATAATTCACAAACTTTTCACACATGCCATAATCCTCATAACTGTGCCCTACATAAGGTAATGGTATTATGTTATGCTTCCTTTGTAGAGAAGAAAAAAGGCTTTAAACTGCAGAGGCATTTGCTCGAGGTTATGGATCTTAGAGGAAAGTAAAAATGTGAGCCCTGGTCTTCTGACATTGCTTCTGACATCATGCATTCTTACCATTTGTGAGATTTTGTTTCTTTATGTTATGAAACAGGCAGTGTCCTTTGTCCAGAGCTAATATCTGTATTGGGTTGCAGTCTGTCTTTCAGAGTCTTTGTACCAACCCCAGCAAGACGTGGATTATCTTAATATTTTCTGTGTGGCTTTTTCCCCATCTTTATGACAGCCTAAACAAACTCAATACTGACCATTTCATTGAGTCAATATCATTACTAGCTTGAATGCCATATGAAGACAGATTGATTTCATCTTCAGAATTTAGATAAATGCCAGCACATGGCAGTTTCTTAATGAATAGTCATGGAAAGGTGAATAAAAGGAAGAAGGAAAAGAGGAAGGGAGAAAGTGAGGGGACTCAAACTTACGTGAATGGAATTTGTCACCATTTTCAATGCAGGATGTTACCCGTTCTAATTGTCCCTATCTGAATGTTGTGGGTGCATGTGCACTGAATAAGTGTTAATGGATATCCTGGGAGTTAATTTTCAAAGAACAAGTGAAGACAGAAAATCAATACTGTCCAAAGTTGAATCTAGAAGAAATACCTTTCATTCCTTCTTCTTAATCAGACGTATTGTGCCTTTTCCCGATTTCTTTTAACTTCATAAAATTGGCATTAGAATACCACCCCTGCATACTCCACCAAATAAAAATATTTTATATGCTTCCCTATTTTTTTTTTTTTTTGAGAAAAGGTCTTGCTCTGTCACCCAGGTTGGAGTGCAGTGCTGCGATCATAGCTCACTGCAGCCTAAAGCTCCTGGACTCAATCGATCCTCCTTCCTGAGCCTCCTGAGTGGCTGGGTCTACAGGTGTGTGCCACCATGCCTGGCTAATTTTTGTATTTTTTGTGGAGATGGGGTCTAGCCATGTTGCTTGTCCAGGATGGTCTGGAATTCCTAGGCTTAAGTGATCCTCCCGCCTCCGCCTCCCAAAATGCTGGGATTACAGACATGAGCAATCAAGCTGGTCCTATGTGTTTCTTTTTAACTAGAATCAGTTAATGGCTGCTAATGTATTCAAGTATCTTTTTCATGTCTTATTAACTTGAAGGTCACTTTCCTTTAAGTAAAGAACACTGCTTTTTCACCTTTCAGTTCTCCACTTTTAACTGAATACATTTTTATTCTTAATATTTTAAACTTTCTGAGCCAATATTCAAACTTTTTTTTTTTTTTTTTTAAGGAGACAGAGTCTCGCTTTGTCACCCAGGCTGGAGTGCAGTGGCGTGATCTCTGCTCACTGCAACCTCCGCTTCCTGGGTTCAAGCGATTCTCCTGTCTCAGCCTCCTGAGTAGTGGGATTACAGGCACGTGCCACCATGCCCGGCTAATTTTTGGATTTTTAGTAGAGACGGGGTTTCACTATGTTGGCCAGGCTGGTCTCAAACTCCTGACCTCAAGTGATCCGCCTACCTTGGCCTCCAAAGTGCTGGGATTATAGATGTGAGTCACCACTATTAAACATTGTTTCTTTGTGTATTTAAGATTGAATGCTCAATATGGTACTTCAAAGTGTGTGTGGCAAACAGAAAACATCGCAGACACCAGATATGGGAACTATAACTGACAAGGAGATTACTGTCTTTTTTCTCTCAAGCAGACCAGAAAATTATCAAGTGTTAGATGGTGTCACAGGAAGGGCTATGGCTGATATAAAACTGAGAATCAGTACCTGCTGAAAACAGCCACTCTGGACTTTAGATCTTCACCCTTACAGATACTCTGCATGGATGCTTGTGTCCTAAATCCTTTATATTTGTTTTAGTTAACAAAGGTAAGAATGGTTAAACAAAAAATAGAAATCTTGCTTTTGCGCATGCACATAACTGGCTTATTCATACATAGGCTACTAGAGGATTCTGACAGGAGGGATGATCTGTCTCCAGCGATGGGAAATCTATTTTCCTGCAGTCACTGTAAAGCAAGGAAAAGAGAAGGAAGCAGCTCCCATAGTGAGTGAGGTCTCCTGTTTGGAGACGGTTGGACAAAGGCAGAGTATCTGCAGGACACCTGCTGGGCTGCCAGCATGAACAGGATGACACCTTGGCATGTAAAACTGGAGTTGAGGCCAGCACATCTGGGACTCCTGACTTTCTGTGCTTTCTGCTTTGAAGACATACTTCCACAAATATGTTTGATTTTCACTAAAAGTATCAACATAAAACACCCTAACTGCTGTCAGATGTTAGGTTTAGGCTCATGGGAGCCTAAACCTCCCATGAGCATGAGTAAATGGTTAAGTGGTGATAAAACCATCTGTGGCTAGAGCCATGGGGAGGAGAAGGATTATGTGTAAAATGGTTCTTACATTAAGTCGTTGTCCATGGTGCAGATCAGATTTTCTCCTCGGCAGCTGTTGTCCTCAGACTAGAGAACACAGATTGTTGATTTCATTCCTTGTGTGGATTTGTGACCCTTTGAAAATTTCAAGCTGGCAGTTGGTAGATAGAACAGTGTGAACAGAGCGGGTAAAAAGAATGCAAGGACCAGAAAAGTGACATTTTATAAGAATAGTAAATGCCCAGTTCTTACGTACATGCCAGGAACTGTTTTAAACAAATACCATTATAAACTCATTTAATCTTTACGAAAACCTTATGATGTAGATGCTGGTGATGAGAGATCTGTTTCTGTCTTCCTTATTTGATATTCACTGGTTTAGATTTGTTCGCATGTGGTGTTAACTAGCAATCTAGTACATTGGAAAGAGTCCAAGTCGGAAGCAGACAATCTTGGTTCCTGTCTTGTTTTGCTGAGAGCCCTGTGAGCCACTTTGAGAATACCACCTACCTTCTCTCAACCTGTTTCTTCATCCACAAAATGAAGGAGTTAGACAGGATCACTGGTTTTTGAATCTTTTCTAAAGCCATTGGCCCTTTCTTTTGTGGTGATCTGGAAGGTCATTTTGTAAAGCTGAGAGTGGAAGCTACCCTGATGGGAGACAGAGCCCACACTTTGCCAGCACACTCTGAGGTAGCTTTATTGAGCTCCTTGGGCTCCTTGAAGCCATTTGTAAATGGCTAAAGAAAATGATTTCTGTGTCCACTTTTAGCTCTGAATGCTAAATAATGCTATACACATTTATTTTGACTTTTGGTAAACCAGTTTCCTATCAGAGAAACTTTGAGCACAAAGAACCCAAGTTACCTTTTGTGAATTTCTCACGCCCATGACCTCAGTCACCCTATTCCAGAACATAGATGTACTTGACCGAACTCAGAACAACTGCACTGAGTCACCAAATAATGTGTAATGATCATTATGTTAGGACACTTCCTGTGGCCTTGCAGGGGATATTTCACTTTACTCACTTTCTTTTAAGGACCGCCTAAGGTCACTTAAAGAATGCTGTTGGCAATTTTCTTCCCAGCACTCTGGAGCACTCGTCTATCTCCATATTTTCACATCCTCTCCACCAAACACACTTTCGTATGAGGAGCAAGTTCCTGCGTCATCTTGGATGCTCTGTTACTCCTCAGCACCAATGGGAGAAGAACTAAAGTCTCTTATTGCCCTCAGTGGTAGAGCAGACATTCGGCAGATCTGCCCAGTGAGGGAGAGCAGACAGTCCCAGTAAGACTGCAGGTTGGAATAAAGAGCAGCAGGGTAAGAAGAGCCAAGTACTTTCTCTTCTCTTCTCATATTGGGAGTGTCCCATTTTCTGTTGACCTCTTCCTCTATTTTAAAATCGTTTTACCTGGGTTCTTTTTGTTAATTAGTATTTTTTTGATCATCAAATATGCCTCAACTGGGAAAAACGAACACAACTTCTTTTACAGAGTTTAATACAAGATTTTAAAACATAAACCTGTATAGGCCGGATGCGGTGGTTCACGCCTGTAATCCCAACACTTTGGGAGACTGAGGCAGGCAGATGACTTGAAGTGAGGAGTTCAAGACCAGCCTGGCCAACATGGCAAAACCCCATCTGTACTAAAAATACAAAAATTAGTTGAGTGTGGTGGCCCATGCCTGTAATCCCAGCTACTTGGGAGGCTGAGGCAGGAGAATTGCTGGAACCTGGGAAGCGGAGGTTTCAGGCAGCCGAGATCACACTGCTACACTCTAGCCTGGGCGACAGAGCAAGACTCTGTCTCAAAAAAACAAAACAAAACAAAACGTAAACCTGTGTAACGACCATTCAAGTCATGAAATAGAACCCCAGAAGCCTTCATATATCCCTTTTCAATCACAATACCTTCTCCTCCCATCAAGACAGAGTGACTAGTTTTTATAGTAATCATTCTCTTGCCTTTCTTTAGTTTCAGCTCCTATGCATACATCTCATATTGACATGGTTTAACTTGTTTTTGAACCCTATATTAATTGAATCATTCTCTAAATATTATTTTATTTACTTTTACAATGAACAGTATGATATAATTGTCTACATATATCTAGATTCATTTATTTTCAATAATGTAAATTCCATAACCAATTTGGGGCAATTATGAACAATATTTCTATAAACATCTAGTATAAATAAGTTTTCATAGCTCTAGAAGTGAAATGTCCAGGTCATAGGGCCTGTGTATCTCCATTTCTAAGACAGTGTTGCCCTGTTTTCCAATGTGGCTGTATCTGTGGTGAAACCCTAGCAGGTTATGAGAATTCACGTATTGTCAGTACTCTTAATATTTGCCAGTCTGGGCTGGGTACAGTGGCTCACACCTGTTATCCCAGCTCTTTGGTAGGCCGAGGTGGGTGGATCACTTGAGCTCAGGAAACCAGCTTGGGCAATATGGCAAAACCCCATCTGTACAAAAAATACAAAAGTTAGCCGGGCATGGTGATGTGCACCTGTAGTCCCAGGTACTTGAGAGGCTGAGGAGGGAGAACCACCAGAGCCTGGGGAGGGTGAGGCTGCAGTGAGCCTTGATCACGCCACTGCACTCCAGCCTGCATGACAGAGTGACTCAATCTCAAAAAAATAAAAAATAAATAAAATTGCCAATATGGTGGGCATGTGGAAGTACATTATGGTTTAATTTTCATTTCCCTAACTAATAATGCCATTTTAATTTTTGTTGACTACTTGTACTTCTTGTTTTGTGATGTGCTTGCCAAATATTTTGCCTTCTATTCTATTGGGCCATCTGCCTTCCCCCTTTTTAAAATTGAGTATTACAAGTTATTATGTATCCTAAAATTGTAAGAAAATGAAAACATTTAGAAGAACTATTTACAAATATCTTCTGTGGCTTGACTTTTCACTTTTTATTGGTGTTTCTACTGGTGAACAGAAACTCTTAATTAAAAATAGTCACATTTACAAATTTTTTCCACTTCAATTAAGACTTTTTGTGGAATTCATCTTAAAAATCTTTTGGTACTTCAAGGTAATGGAAGTATTTTTTTCCGTATCCTTAAAGTATTCCTTTGCAATTCATCCACTTGAAATTAATTTTTTGTATGGTTTAAGTCTACTTTTCACCAAATGCATAGTCAATTATATTCACATCATGTATTGGAAAGTGGGTTCTATATTTCATAATCTACAGTCACTACAGTGACCGGTTTGTATAAGTCTAGCGTTTATTCATGCATGAGTCTGTTTATGGGCTCTTATCAATTACGTTGCTCTGGAACTGATTTCTGTAGCTTTAGAATAGGTCTTCATAGAACAAGCTCTCCCGCATTCTTCTATTTTTTCGTAGTTTTGGGTATTCTTGGCAATTTGAAATTCTATGTATCAATTTTAGAAGTAATTTCTGTGGTTCACAGAATGCTTGTTGCATTTTTGTTGGAATTCATTGAACCTATAAATAATTTATTTGAAAAATAATTTACAACTTTGTAATACTTGGTGTTTCAATCATAAATGTAATATAGTTTCTCATTTATATAGGTTTTATTGAATGTCTCCCAATAATGTTTTATTATCCCTGGGAAGATCTTATATATATTTGTTGAATTTATTCATAGGTAACAAATTGTTTTATGCTACCATAAATAATATCTTAGTAAATTTTTATGTTTTCAACCTGTTTGTCAAGGGCAGAAAGAAATACATTAATTTTTGTATATTAACTTCATACCAAAGAACTTTCCTAAGCTCTCTTATTAATTCCAATAGGAATCTATGGGTTCTACAGGGATTTTTTGTGTGGAAAGTTATATTATTTGTGAATAATGAGAGTTTTGTTTCCTTTCTAAATGTTATACCATTTTTATTTCTTCTTCTTTCTTTATTCTATGGATTAAAACATCCTGTACGATGTTGAATAGATTGGTGGTAGGGAGTGTTCAGTTTTGTTTCTCAATTGAGAGGGAAAGCGTTCAACATTCTGTCATTAACCATCATGCCTTCTGAAGGTTTCTGTTTTGTTTTTGTAGCTACTCCTTACCATTCTTAAAGAAGTTTCTCACTTTGAGCTGTGCACACATCTGGACATTCAGTATATGGAGGAGAGTTTGCTTTGCACATGCATTTTTTAGAAAGCATTCCCCATGTCATTATTGGTGTAGTTTATGTTTCAGCTTTAACATCTGGGAAACAGTTCATAGCACCTGAACTCACTAAATAAGCAACTGCACTGTGGTGTGGACTGTCTACACTTATACTCTGTGGTCATGGCTAGTGCTGTGATACTGGTTTAAATGAAATTATCTTTCAGAGTCCATTCCTTACATCCTGAATACATGTACTGCATGTATCTGATAGATGGTCTGAAAGGTTCTTCTTTTTCTTAAGATAAGATTTTAAAAAATCTTTATAGAAGATTGCCTCAGAAAATCTCATTGAATAGAATGCTTCTTCCTTTCTCCCTATTATCTCTTGACCCATAAATAGTCTTAGAGTAGCTGTAAAAGCCTTTTTCCTTATGTTAAAATTAAATACAGTAAAACATTTCCCCCACTTCTTCCAATTCTGATATTTTAATGGCAACACAGTAAGTTCTAATTAGCCTAAGTTAAATAACCATTACTAATTTTACACCAAGATCAATATGGGGGATTTCTTTTTTTTTTTAATCTGTGTAATTTTAAAAAGTATATTTTAAGTTCTAGGGTACATGTGCACAACGTGCAGGTTTGTTACATACATCTACATGTGCCATGTTGGTGTACTGCACCCATTAACTCGTCATTCACATTAGGTATATCTCCTAATTCTACCCCTCCCCCCTCCCCCTACCCCATGACAGGCCCCAGTGTGTGATGCTCCCCACCCTGTGCCCAAGTGTTCTCATTGTTCAGTTCCCACCTATGAGTGAGAACATGTGGTGTTTGGTTTTCTGTTCTTGTGATAGTTTGCTTAGAATGATGGTTTCCAGCTTCATCCATGTCGCAACAAAGGACATGAACTCATCCCTTTTTATGGCTGCATAG
Organism: Trachypithecus francoisi; assembly: GCF_009764315.1. Classification (NCBI taxonomy): domain Eukaryota; kingdom Metazoa; phylum Chordata; class Mammalia; order Primates; family Cercopithecidae; genus Trachypithecus; species Trachypithecus francoisi. The sequence continues at coordinate 169,847,252 of NW_022681454.1, read as the reverse complement.
TATTCCATGGTGTATATGTGCCACATTTCCTTAATCCAGTCTATCATTGATGGACATTTGGGTTGGTTCCGAGTCTTTGCTATTGTGAATAGTGCCACAATCAACATACCTGTGCCTGTGTCTTTATAGTAGCATGATTTGTAATCCTTTGGTTATATACCCAGTAATGGGATGGCTGGGTCAAATGGTATTTCTAGTTCTAGATCCTTGAGGAATTGCCACACTGTCTTCCACAATGGTTGAACTAGTTTACAGTCCCACCAACAGTGAAAAAGTGTTCCTATTTCTCCACATCCTCTCTAGCACCTGTTGTTTCCTGACTTTCTAATGATTGCCATTCTAACTGGTGTGAGATGGTATCACATTGTGGGATTGATTTGGATTTCTCTGATGGCCAGTGATGATGAGCATTTTTTCATGTGTCTGTTGGCTGCATAAATGTCTTCTTTTGAAAAGTGTCTGTTCATATCCTTTCCCCACTTTTTGATGGGGTTGTTTGATTTTTTTCTCGTAAATTTGTTTAAGTTCTTTGTAGATTTTGGATATTAGCCCTTTGTCAATATGGGGGATTTCTTTGTGTTTCATTATATTTGCATAGCTTCATAATGTATCTCATCACTTCCTGGTAATGAATAATTAAGTTTATCTGGAAATTCCTGAAGAGCTGGGTTTAGGGGACAGATTATAAAGAGGGTGATGGCTGAGGCGAGGCCTGGGTCATCTTTTTTGTTATTGGTGCTGTTGTTTTTGAGATAGGGTCTCTGTTGCCGAGGTGGCAGTGCAGTGGTGCAATCATAGCTCACTGTAGCCTTGAACTTCTTGGCTCAAGTGATCCTCCTGACTTGAGCCTGTAGTGTGCCTGTAGTCCCAGCTACTCGGGATGAGTCCCAACATCCTGAGTATCTGGGGTTACAGGCACATGTCACCATGCCCAGCTAATTTTTAATTTTTTTTTTGTAAACGTGGGGGTCTCACTATATTGCCCAGGCTGATCTCAAACTACCGGCCCCAAGCAGTCCTCCCACCTCCTCGGTCTCCAAAAGTATTAGGATTACAGGTGTGAACCACCAGGCCCAGCCCCTGGGTCATCTTAACTCAAATGACTGTTTACAGTTTGGCTATTTTCACTTGGTAGTAGGATAAAATTGAGATCTATCAAAGAGACAGCCACCATTAGAGGAAGAGTCAGTGCCTCCCTGTACTAGACGTGAGGTCGAGTTTCCAAACATCTGTTCCAGATTTAAATCATACATAGAAATTGAAGCAGTAATTGGCCTATTAAAATCAGCAGTGTTTTTATTCAGTGCTATAGGTGTATGTAGCTATGCATGTAAATGCGGTTTATGTGGTATGCCCTGTACATCAATGGATTTGTGCTTTGGTGTATGAAGTATGTATCACCCCAAACTTATACTTGAAAGATGTCACTTCTGAAACCCCGTCTCTACTAAAAAATACAAAAAACTAGCCGGGCGAGGTGGCGGGCGCCTGTAGTCCCAGCTACTCGGGAGGCTGAGGCAGGAGAATGGCGTAAAACCCAGGAGGTGGAGCTTGCAGTGAGCCGAGATCTGGCCACTGCACTCCAGCCTGGGCGATAGAGCAAGACTCCGCCTCAAAAAAAAAAAAAAAAAGAAAGATGTCACTTCTGTAGACAAGTTTATGGCTATAATTTTATTCCAGCTCTCCTTAATGCTTGAGTCTGAATAAAATTTTAGGCACAGTGTTTTGAAAATCATAAATATATATCATTCAGAGTAGAAGTGGGAAATATGGGATTATAAAAAAATTAAAAGAACGAAAGAAAGTGAGCAAAGAAACATAGAAATGGTGAGTCAAATACAAAGCACAAAACTAATGTAGGAAAAATAAATCCAAAATACATCAGCAATTAAATAGCTATAAATGGAATGGTTTCTCCAGTTAAAAGATTACAATGTTCAGATTGAATTTTTGTAATATCTAGCAATATATTTTTAGAAATGACCTGCCTAAAATGTAAGGATTCAGAAAGGTTGAAAATAAAAGAATCAAGAAAGATGCGCCCAAGGGAAATACCAACTAAAAGTGCTGTTGTTGTATTAATATTAGAAAAATAAGACTTTAAGGGAAAAAAAAAATTGCCTGTGCGATGGCTCGTGCCTATAATTCCAGCATTTTGGGAGGTCGAGGCAGGCAGATTGCTTGAGCTCAGGGGTTTGAGACCAGCCTGGGCAACATTGTGAAACCCCATCTCTACCAAAAATACAAAAAATTAGCCAGGCTTGGTGGTGCATGCCTGTAATCCCAGTTACTCAGGAGGCTGAGGCGGGAGGATCATAAACCTGGGAGATGGAGGTTGCCGTGAGCCGAGATCACAATGCTACACTCCAGCATGGGCAACAACAGAGTGGGACCTGTCTCCAAAAACTAAAAAGTGAAAATAAAGGAAAAAACTACTAGATGCCACTATATAATGAGAAGAGGTTGAATTTACTAAAAAGCTGTAACAATTCTTATTCACATAATTGCTTTAAAATATAACATTCAAAAATTGACTTAAGTTTTAAGGAAAAAAATTTTCATTGAATCATTTTAGTCATTGATTGGTTAAGCAAACACGCTCATTATATAAACATGTAGCATAATTTTAAAAGATAGACCTAATTGATATATGGAATTCCTCATTCTTTTCATGGACATTTTGAACATTTGTAAAAGTTAAGTATACACAGGACCATAAAGCATGTCTCAGTAAATTTTAAATTACTAATATTATAAAATCCAGAGGTTAGCAAACTTTTCCTGTAAAAAATTAATGAGTAAATATTTTAGTCTCCTGGGTCAACTTTGTGGGACTAGTTGAGAACAGTCTCAACTTTGCAGATGTTATGTAAAAGAAAATAGAGATAATATATAAACAATTGAGTTTAGTTATGTTACAATAAAACTTTTATTTACAAAAACAGGTGATAGGCTAAATTTGGTCCATGAGCCATAATTTGCTGACCTCTGATTTGGAACATATAACTGGCCTCAGTAATTTTAATGGGGAAATCATTAACAAAATGTAATTAGAAAAAAATGTATTCAGAAGAAAAGATATTAAAGTAACTCATAGGTCAAGAAATCAAAATTATGTAAAGAATAAAACAATCACTTTCCACAAATTGATGAAGAAAATGAGAAAACTGCAAGCAGAAATTAATAAAGTGAAAAATGAAGACAGGAAAAATCAACAAAAACAAAGGATGGTTCTTTGAAGGACTAGTATGCTTAGTAAACCTCTGTCCAAACTTATCATTGTAAAAGAGGTGCAAATAACAGCTGGATTTAGGAAGAGAATATAATAGCAGATATCACTGAGATGTTTACAGTAAGTGATTATGATGTAACAACATAATGCCAATAATTTTGAATATTAAGACAAAGTGGACAATTTTCTAAATAACACAACTGATCTGAGTTTAGAAGGCAGAACTTAAACAGTTGTAAATTCAAATATGTATATGTATAAGTGGTTTTTAAAATTCCTCAAAAGAACTCCAAAAGCAGATTATTTTACTAGTGACTTCTACCAACCATTACAGGTGGAAATATTTCTAGTATGTGAACCACAATAATAGAGAAAACAAGAGACTAGTCCCCAACTCCTGTCATGAAGTATAACTAACCCTGTCATCTGTGGTGGCTCCCTATTGTGTCAGCTTGGTTATGTTGTATCTGTTTTGCTTTTTGTGTTGCTCCGAGTGCGATTGGCCGGAAGAAAAGGTAATGTAAGGGCTGGATGGCAGTGTGAGGAAGCTGCCACTGGGATTCTGAATTTTGGTGTAGGGGACCAAGTGCCGTGGGTGTTTGCACATGTCACTGGTCATTTAGCAACATACAGAGGTAAAGCTTGTCCTGGTCTCACCAGATCTTCCCTCTTGACCCTTCCAGGACCCAGGCAAGGTATATGTGCAGTTTTGTGGTGAAGGCCACCGTTTTCTCTTTAGGTCATCTATATCATTGAGGACAAAGACGGTGATAGACACATTCCTGATTTTTTTTCCCCATAAGTTCGAAATCATCTTTGCTCTCCTCAGACCATTTCTTAGTCAGCTCTATTGCTGACTGCCAGACAGGCAACCTATGTTGACTTTAAGCACAATATCAGATACAAAGACAACAGCCTCACAGGGACTTATTAATCAACTTCTACAAATGTAGAAGGTATAATTGGTATAATAAATCTCTTGTTCTGTAACATCCAGAGTGATTAAACCTTAACTGATACATTACAAGAATATGAAAGGTCACTAAGAGGAAAGAAAATTATAGGTCAATCTCACTCATGAATATAGCTGCAAAATCTTAGATAAAACATCAGCAAATCAGCTTTCTAAGAAATCTGTTGTGGTAAGGTATCCTGTTTTAAATAACATCCTGTCCCATTAATTGAGCAGAAAAATAATATTGTATTAGGAGCTACAAAGTTGTTTTTGTAGAACCCAATCAAACCTGTAAAAGTTACCTTGGGATTATTTTGAAGCAAATCTCAGACAGATCACCTAATGAATAAGGAAAGAATGGATTAGAGGAAGGCCAGAATGAATGTGAAGAGAAAAGTTAGTAACCATTATATATATAGTTTTTATATATATATATATATATATATAATAACTATTATAGTTAATAACCATTATATAGAAATACTACAATGGTAACTTGGCCTAGGCCTTTGATTCAAGTATGATGGTATTGGAAATAAATGAATATAGACATTGTCAAAGAAAATTTGGAGAGACATTGACGTGATGAAGTAATGGATTAAATTATACACACTTTCACATCAACATCTGAAAACCTTGGGGTAATGACAATTTAATTTATCAAGGCATTTTCAGTATAAGACATGATAGTACATTATGATACATTTAAGAACTGTACTGACTGGGCACGGTGGCTCACGCCTGTAATCCCAGCACTTTGGGCGGCCGCGGCAGGCGGATCATGAGGTCAGGAGTTCCAGACCAGCCTGGCCATCATGGTGAAACCTCGTCTTTACTAAAAATAACAAAAATTAGCCGGGCATGGTGGCACGTGCCTGTAATCTCAACTACTCAGGAGGCTGAGGCAGGAGAATCATTTGAACCCAGGAGGTGGAGTTTGCAATGAGCCACTGCACTCCAGCCTGGGAGACAGAGCGACACTCCGTCTCAAAGCAAACAAACAAACTAACTAACTAACTAACAAAAACTGTACTAAGTCCTTTGTCTGTTAATCTGGAATTAATCTAGGGAAAAACTTAAGTAAAAGTGCTTCATTTCACCCAGCAACCCAGGAAACTTGCACCTAGGGACTGTCATCTGGCTTCATTACCATTGGCAACACCTTTGAGAACCCAGGAACTGTTGAGAAGGCTATTCTGGAGAGTTCTGTGCTTCCAGAGTACTGCTGCTTTAAACTATTTCAAAACCTGTGGCTTCTTCCAGACCCGTTATTCTTTAATGTTCTTATTTCTACTATTTTAAGTACTTTCCCTCTCTAAATTTTTTGACTGTTACATGAAAATGGCTGATCTGTTATACTACATGATGTCAACCAGCACTGATTTCTTTGCCATGGGTAGACGCACCCATGATATAGGTTTAATGTATTTTGAGTCCACAGCTCTTCAGGTTGTGGGGTTTTTTGGTGGTTGTTTCATTTTCTTGGGCTGTTTTGTTGTTTGCTTGCTTTCATTTGTTTTCTTCTTTGTTTTATTTCGCATACAAAGGGGCAAACTTACTCTAGTATGCCAAGATGCTGTTTTGTGTACAGCATAGGCACCAAGTAACAATGAACCATGAACATTTGTGGGGTTTACCAGTAACTAAAGTGCTTTTGAGTTATAAGCTTTCAATTTGCTTTTTAACTTTACCCGTCAGTAGAAAGACAAGATTAGAAGAAGAAAGCATGAATGGTGCATTTATATCTACATTATACCACCGATAAGAATAATGCCATAAGCTAACATTAATTGAGGACTGGCTGTGTACCAGGCAGTGTTCTGATTAATGTACTAATTCTGCAGTTATGTATTAATCACAAATTCTGTGAAGTAGGTGCTATTGTTAACCTTATTTTCCAGATAATGAAATTAAAGCACAAAGAAATTGAGTAATTTTTTTAGGTAACAAATTTAATATTTGGCTGAGCTGGGATATGGACCCACCATTGGCAGTATGATTGCAGGGCTGAGGCTCCTGACAACTATCCTATATGGGAATAAATGGTTCTGTTTATAGCTCTACTGTAAAGTCATTTGTTACATCAAATGTAGGTAAACTGCTGATATAAGTGAAATTTATAAGAAGTGACATCAATGAGAGCTACTTTTATTTATGTGCATTTTGGTTACAAATAAAATTGGCATTTTTTAAGAAGTATATATTTTCTTATATGTTCAGCAGAGAAAGGTCAAGTCCTGTTTTCAAAAATAGAATCAATATTTTTGGTTAGAGTTTTGCTTGTTTAATTTTTTTCTTTGCAATGATATCTTTCTTTTTAATATTTTTTCATATCAAAGACATGAAATAATTTTGTGTTTTGTTGTCATTGTCATTTTTTTTGAGACAGAGTCTTCCTCTGTCACTCAGGCTGGAGTGCAGTGGCACCATCTCAGCTCACTGCAACCTCTGCCTCCCGGTTCAAGCGATTCACATGTCTCAGCCTCCTGAGTAGCTGGGATGACAGGCATGTACCACTTTGTCCAGCTACTTTTTGTATTTTTAGTAGAGACGAGGTTTCACCATGTTGATCAGGTTGGTCTCAAACTCCTGACTTCAGGTGATCTGCCTGACTCAGCCTCCCAAAGTACTGAGATTACAGGCCTGAACCACCACACCCAGCCAAAATTTGTTAATTTCACAGTTTACATGCCAACCAAAGGCTTTCAAGGATACCATGTTAAGGATAACAATAGCAAAAATAGTTTTTGCTTTCCTTTTCCACAGAATTATTTTGTGCTTCATAAAAATCTTAGTATAAAAATGTACTGTCTATAATAAAGTCATGCCCTCTGTTTTAGGACTCACTGTTTTAGGGTGCTACCACGATTTATTTACCATCAGTGAAAACGATATGTAAATCAAATATTTTATGGACAATTAGAAGTTAAGGGGTCATCCCTACAACCTAACTATGGGAATTTGCTAAGTTTGTCATGACTCTGAGAACCTTTGACTCTCAGGCTTATGAGGATGGCTTGATTAAGGTTCACGCAATTCTAAAAGTCTCCCAAGAGCTTAAGGTTCAACTGGGCACCAAATATTTTCACCTGTGTGTTCCCAGGACATAAAACATGTTAGACACCTGATACTTATTGAGCGAATGGGTAAATGAATGATTGACATTTCACCTCGTTCATTCATTACACAAATAAAAATTAATAAACCTTGGTACAGTTTATGATGGTCCCTCATGATTTAAGGATTTAGATATTTTGAATTAAAATTGTTCTTTATTATTCATTTATGCATGGAGGGATTATTTGTGCCTTAAAAAAATCATCAATCTTATTCAGTGTAGTTTAAAATATTCCCAAAGCAGGAATACCTTTTCTAACATTATACAAGATATTTTAAACATTTTGAGAACCTTTAGCTCTCAATATTGACAAACATTTGAGTGGGATAGAAATCATCCTTAAGTAACAGCTAAAGGAAAAGTAATCTTTATTGTTGGTTCGTATCCTGGATATTGGGAACAGATATATTTTCCTCAACAGAAGCCCTTTATCATTTTGTTTCAGGATCTATAATAAAAATATATTTCGTGAAACCACATGACATTATTATTTTAAACTATATTTAATTGGATTTTATACTATGCTTACAGTGTTTTTACTTGTATCAAAGTTGGTAAAGTTGAAAAGGCCTTCTTATATAACATTTATTCTCAAAGCCTTGCACACACATACTAATAAAATATCGTTCACCATAGTATTTAGGCCCTGATGGTAAACGTGTGGTTTTGTAATGATCTCAATCATATTTTCTCAAATGATGATTTTTCAGAGCGTTGTATCCTTTACCTAACCATTCAATCCCAACCACTCACTTCCACCCATATTTTCTCTAATTGTAATTTTTTTCAGACCCATGTAACCTTTCCTAACCACTCCATTCTCTCCTGTAGGAGAGGAGACATCACACACCACAAGACTGACATCTGTAGTTTCCCAGCAACCTTTATACAAGAAATGAATGACCCTTGAAACAAAGGTTAACTGTTGGATAACAACTGCTCAATTTTTTTTCCAAGATGCTTATGTCAGGCTTACCCTCAGACCTCATCTGCCCTCACTCACTACCACTAGGCCAACAGATTTAGGTACTCATGTTTAAGTAAAGTAGAATGAAAAATAAAATGGAGCAAGAACTGAGCTCAGACATGACTCCTAAAGGTTGTATGAGTGCATGGCCTTGTAAAGAAACCCAAAGCAACACAACCTCTGAGAACTGAATAATCGCCCGTTCCAGATGCATCTTTGCAATGGTGGAAATTTGGCACTAACAGGTAAAAGAAAACCTTAGGATTTCTTTGTGGTGATTTAGGGAGAAGCTTTTATTTTTTACTTAGTGAGCCCTTAATAGTAATTTTGGAGTAAACATTCATTTTTTCTAAGGATAGGAATCTTACACTTTTAAAAAGACATTCAGAAATGAAAAGATGATCACAGAGTTTTGCCCTGAGATAAAGGACTTAAAAGTTATATCAACTTATGTATCATTATTGAAAGCAGTCTGTGAACTGAGCTGCTCTTCAGAAAATAAAAATTACCAACCTGTACTTGTTAATATTATGGTATTGCTGTTTTTGTGATTATGATATTGTGGTTATAATTATGAAGAATACTCATCTTTTAGAGATAATACTAAACTATTTATGGATGAAATTATATACTGAGATTGGCCTCAAAATAATCCTAGGAGTTTTTGTGGGGAAGTGGGTGAGTTATAGATGAAACAAGACTAACTGTAAGTTGATAATTGTTGACACTGTGTATGGATATGCATATATGTTTGGAATTTTTGTAGTAAAAAATGGGGAAAACTGCCAACCCAGATTCAGGCAGGAATATATTTATCCTAATGTTCTTTTTCTGACAGTGGAGTAACAATTACTTTTAAATTCCCAAACTCTGGAATACACCCTCAAAAATCCATATCTGTGGATCACTCATTTGTTAATTTATCTAAATACCACTTCTTGGAAGCAGTGAGCTCTCTAAGTTTGTGATTGGTTGTGTAAGTCAGAAAAGCTAAATTTGTGTCCCCAATTTTTTAGCCTTAAAAATTGTCAGAAGGTGATCTTGCTTTCCAGTTTTTCAGAATTTCTTGAAAACGTTTATTCACTTTTAAGTATGCCTTCCATAATTATGTAGCTTTCTGTCATAATGCCTGTTAGATTTCAACTTTCCAGTTTGAAACATCTAAAAGTATTAAGATTTCTCTGCTGCAGAAGTGTCTTCATGTCTTTGACGGTTTCCAGTGCCCTTCTTTGAAAGTTTTCCAGCTTAAACATCACTTTCCCACTGAGGATTAGTGACCAAACCAGACACAGGTCCCCATGTTTTCAGGGACATTAGCAATGGTTAAAATGGAAATACAATAGTCCCTGCACTTTGGGAGGCTGAGGCGGGTGGATAGAATTGCCTTTGTTTCATATCCTACAAGGTTTAATATTTTATTTTAGTCCTTGTCCGTAGTAACATTAGGCCATCCCTCATCTATGGTATATCTTAGATGCTTTTTCTGAGCCATAATAATTCAGAGTCCATTATCTTCTATAGAATGTAATTTTTATTATTTTCCTAGTGTTTTATCTGATACTGGCTCTCTTTAAAACTTCTGCCCACTCATATGGCTTAATGTTCTTCTAGATATCTCGAGATTTTGCAGTGCTCTCTTATATGTACAATCACAGCTATACAGCATTTAAACAATTCTGTCCCTAACGCATTCACTCACTGTGCATTTCTTTTTAATGAATCCATACAGCTGAGCACACAGAACATACACTGAGGACACTCAGTCTATTCACTCTTCTGTTCCTTGTCATTTTCTAGTGAATTAACCATATACCATTTTCCTCCAATTCCATGGAGTCATTTTAAAAAATTACTTTTGCTTTTGATCCATTTTAAATTTTTAAAAGAATTAAGTATTGATAGGTTATCCTTAGTTCACAAATTGAGCTTTCCGGCTGCAATATTCTGTCTGCAGTCGTTATAAACAGGCAATTTTACATTTGATGGATTTGTGGACTAAAGCTTCTCCTGAAGCCCAGCACATCTTTCCCAGTTCAATACGTGTGAGTTATGCTCAAATCCATTGGCTTCTTTTTTCTCCACTGCCCTGGAAATTTGTTTACTACCATTAAGGACTACAGAAAGCCTTCTTAAAGCATTCTAGGAAATTCCATATTCAAATTACTCTTTAACAACTCTTCTAGTGCCCATGGCTTAAGAGATACAGTACTTAGACCTGTGCAGTAACAGCTGTATATTCTCAATCTCTGTGATCAGAGTACCCAACCCAGTGGGGGAGACATAGAAATAGATCATTATAATACACGGTGTCTAAAATTGTTTTCAGAACAAACATTGTCACAGTACTGATAAAACAAAAATTGTCACAATACTTATAATAAAACCTCCTACATATATTCTGTAGGAATATTGTTATGCATTGTTATGCATTCTGTAGGAATATGCATTATTCAAAAGCATAAAGCTTTTGTTGTTACAGAATAATGAGCATAAGCTTAAAATTGAAAATTTTAATTAATTTAATTTTAAACAAAAATTAAAATTTACTTTCACTGTATGGTTTGTGTAGATTACCGTACTACCCTTATGAGTACAAACCAGGCGACAAAGAGCCAGTGGGGAATGACAATGGCTTCATGTAAATATACTGGACTGAATAGGCCCCTTCAGTCTTTTCTCACTTCACCTAGTAATGTGCCACCCATACAAAATAGCCTGGGCCAAGCTGGCTCTGAGTTTCAGTTTCATTGGGAATATCTAGCCTCTTCTGTGGTCATATAATATGTCTACAGCTCACGCACTCTCTTACCCTTTGTGTGTTAGTCATAGAATCTGGTCACATCCAAGCTCCTCATTTTATAGAGAAGGAAACTTTGGTGTCATTAAGCTACTTGCTCCAGGTCACACAAACAGCTGGTAGGATTAGAACTTAATTCAAGATAAGGAAAAGATATGCATGGTATTCACTAGTGATAACTTGAGGTAAACATTGGCAACGTAATATGGCAGCAAATGTTAATAGGTTAGTACCTAGGAAAGAATTATAGTCGTAATTTTTTTCTCTTACTTGTTACATGAAGACAATATCCCCAGTAATTCTTTTTCCTTTTATGTACTAGAAGAAGGTAGAGCCTTAAAAATACTAATGAAAAAAGACAGATAACAGAATCTGTCACCATATTTCAGCAAGACAGACTTCAGTATGTTAATACTCTGTAACGTGATCACCAGCTCACTTAATCCTTGGAGTCCTATCATAGTTCGGTCACTGCTCTTGATTCCATCATAGACTGTGTGCCTTTTTCAACTTTATAGGCCAGCAAAAAATACCAGGCGCATGTTTGGTTTTTCCTCTCATCTTGCCAACTACCCTTTCCTCTGCCTTTTAGGGTGAACAATCTCAGCTGTATTTAAATTGACTGCTAACGTCTTTTGATTTAGAAATGACCTCTAGAAAAATCACAATAGTGAGCTGTGCCTATATAAATAAGAGGACTGTGATTTTGTACTGAAGCCAGTTCTAAACTTAGATCCTTGCAAAATGAAAACATGAGCTGGCTACCAGCTGACCGTAATGTGCCTTTTTTTTTTTTTTTTTTTTTGAGACGGAGTCTCCCTCTGTCACTCAGGCTGGAGTGCAGTGGCGTGATCTCTGCCTCCCAGGTTCCAGTGATTCTCCTGCCTCAACCTTCCGAGTAGCTGGGACTATAGGCGCCCTGTCCCCATGTCCAGCTAATTTTTGTATTTTTAGTAGAGACGGGGTTTCACCACGTTGGTCAGGCTGGTTTCTAATCCCTGACCTCAGTGCTCTGCCTGCCTCGGCTTCCCAAAGTGCTGGGATTACAGGCGTGAGCCACCGTGCCCAGCCCTAATGCACATCTCATGCTTGCATCTGAGGATGAAGGAGAAAGACTAACCTAGTCACTGATCACTACTGAGCTTTCTGACTGCAATATTCTGTCTGCAGTCATTATCAATAGGCAATTTTACATTTGATTGATTTGTAGGTTATTTAAATAGGCTTTTATCTTTTAACGATAGAACTAATTTCTATCCTGTTTCGACTAAGAAAAGCAATTATATCCACTTTTTACTTTCTATATCACACAAACAGTTAAAGACTTCCGGCTGCAGTATGTCTCTGCTTTAAAAATAGAAAATGCTCCAGCATTTTTGGCCCATCCCCCACATTGCACCTACCAGCCCTGCTCCAAGTGCTTATGAATAGAGTTCAATTTTGAAGACATTCACAAGTTAGCACACAGGAACCTCTGTGAAAGTCTGAAGGGAAGGAAAAAATAGTTAGAAATCCAGACACTGATATTTCCTCTTGCTAGAACACTTGCAGTTATGACACCTGGCTATCACAGACAAAAAACGTCAACCAAACTATGTCCGCAGATATTGCTGTTGAAATGAACTGCATTAAGCAGATCCTCACGAAAAGAAGGCTAGCGAGTATAGAGGAATGTTCTTCTAAACGAAAAGCTAGCTGGGGTATTCTGACCAGTCAAGGTTAGTATAGCAGCCATTTCAAATCTGTTGGTGTCCTGAAATAAACCATATTGGCCTGTTTTGCAAATACTAACTTTAAACTGCGGGTGCTTTCCAGAATGTGGATTGAAATGTACATGTATGGCATGGCAAAGGACTGCTCTGTATTCTCGCCTTTTCGTGTATGGAAACTGCATCGGCTGACTCATTTTTGTGACTGTATATTAAACATGACTGCAAACTCTTAGACTCTGGCTTGTTTACCTTTCTGTTTCAGCAGGTGTTTCTAAGTTGGTATGGAAACAAGGAAAGATGCTATTAAGCAGGAAAAGACTGTTTACAGGCAATTTGGAAATTTTAAATCATGTAAATTAGACATCAAGTAGGAGGATGATTTAGGCAAGTAAATGAATAGAACAACTTCCTTAAAGTGTTCTGACATGAAGTCATTAATTATAATGATAGAAAAATATGAAAGATATAAAGGAGAATTAGCACAGTACCAAAGAGGAGGAATTATTTTTAAAAAGGAATACGCATACATTTGCATAAGTTTCAGTAGAACACCAGTATGATAGGTGATTGATTTAAGTGTTGAAAATGCAGATTCAAGATAAAATGACTCCTGCCCCCGAAGATTGTAAGAGTTATATTTACTATGTAATAGCTAGAGCTCAAAGAATGTTATTATAAATGATTATGTTTTTCAAACATACAAAGCATATTTTCAAATAAATTAAAACACTATAATTTCTTTCAAAGATTGAGAAAGTAACTGGATACCTACTCCCCACCCCAATACACATTTCCTTGTTGTTACTTTTTAAAAACATAATTAACAACAAAATTGAGAAATATACCAGCACAGAAAAAAGTGGTTGACTACAAAGAAGACATTCAACTATCCAACAAATGCCCATCCAGTGCTGACTGTGTGCTAGGCACTATGCTAGAGGTGGAGAACAGCAATAAATAGTCTCATCATTTCATGGTCCTTAAAGTCCAGAAGGAATGCAATTATTATAGAAATAAAGACAATCCTGTCATTTCTTAAATGAAGGGCAAATTATCTAACTATGCCCTAAGTCACAGGCATTAGCAAGATAATAGAACTGTGGCAATGGCAAAAATTGAAAAAAGAATTAACTAATTCACCTGGTTGAATCTCACATATCTTCAATGCAGATAGAGACTCTGAAGGAAGTTGAAAATAAGCTATTATTTTATGTTAAAAATCTAATTTTGTATACAATTTTCTTTGACATGGCTTAAATATACTGAAAATATAGAGCCAGTCCCAGTGGCACATACCTGTTATTCCAGTGACTCACAAGGCTGAGGCAGGAGGATTGCTTGAGCCTGATTTGAAGGCTGCAGTGAGCCCTGATCACATCACTGCCCTGCAGTCTGGATGACAGCAAGATTCTGTCTCTTAAAAAAGAAGAAGAAAAAAATGTAATTAAAAAAATGCCCCCATGCTTTGATTTAAAAGGAGAAAAAAGACAAGTCTTAGCAAACTTTCACTAGATTTAGCTTTACATTTTCCCAGTGCTATTAATGAGAATGTAAATAGGATCAGTCTTGCTGGAGGTAATTTGATGGCATGTGTCAAAATTTTAGGAATTTACCCTAAGCAGATAATTATTCACAAAGATAAGTAATAATGTTTGATTTCCCAAAACTAAAAGCCACCTAAACATCATTTGATAGATAATTAAATAAATACATACATAATGCTCTAGCTATATGATTAAATACATATCAATATATCATAATCACTTGTGGTAGAACTATATTTTTTCACATAGAACAATGACCATGAGATATCTTAAATGAAACAAATCGGTTAAAAATATTATGAACAGTATGATTGTATCTTGATTAAAAAATGTGTGTTTTTAGAAAAAAGTTGGAAAGATACACCCTAAAATGTTTGTAATGGTTGTATTTAGAAACAAGCATTATGATTTCTTGTTTATTTTAAATTTCATTTATTTAATGTACAACTTTTATAATCAATGACATTACAGCTAATAGTACTGTATTCTGTGTTTTGCTACTATTTCAAATATACATATTATTATATGAAAATATAGAAAACACAATTCCACAATTCTTCCTTTTATTGAAGTAACTCTTCACTTATGTAGTCAGTTAGTTATATTTATGATGGACTCATTAGGGATTAACAGTCCATCAAGTGCCCTATGAGTTCTAGGGTTGAAACGAATATTGTACCCTAAAATTTCAACTGGATGTTCAAAAGAACTGAGTTTGCTTCCTGGCTTTGTCAGTTATTGTTTATAACTTGGGGCAAGTCATTTAATTGCCCTAAGTCCTAATGCAATGGAAATAATAACATTGACTTTCTTAAGAACACACTTTGTGTTAGACACTTCTCATGTCCATGTAACCCTTAGAACAGCTAGAATATGTAAATACAATTGCCCCCATTTTATAGATGAGGAAACTGAAACTTAGCAATGTCAAGAAACTGAGTTAGCCAATATGTGATAGAGTCAGGAGTCCAATTCAGATATGTCTCCTTTCACAGCCCTTGATTTTAACCTCATTACAAAGCTCCATATGGCCGCTCAGACAAGGTTCTAATGAATTTGGGTGTGATCATGTGACTCTGAGCACTCATTCATGCAACAAACATTCAGTCATGTGCTAGGTATTGAGGATATGGTAATGAATGAAATCAACTGAGTCTCGCTTTCTAAGGTCTAACATTCTAGTGATAAGTGCTGAGAAGAAAAGTAGAGCAGGGAAAGGAGACAAAGAATGAATGTTAGGGAAGGGACAGGGAGGACTTTCTAATAGAAGGTTGTCAAGAAGGCTTCTCTGATAAGGTGATATTTCAGGGAGCACTGAAGTCAGAGAACAAGTGATGTGTGTCTCGGAAAGGAGTACTTCAGAAACAGCAAACAGAAGGTTGTGTAAGGAAAAGCAAGGAGGCCAGTATGGCTGGATGAGGATGATAGGCCTAGGAAAAAGTGGGTAGAACCCGAGATCAGAGCCTGGAGAGTTCATAGGTCATGACAAAGGCTTTGGATTTTATTCCAGGTGAGAAGGGAAGCCATTGGATTCTTTCTAACTTCCAAAGGATTGCTTTGGCTCCCTTGTTTAGTAAAGATTACTGGAAGGGTATGAGCAGAAACACACTGACTAGTTAGGAGACTTTTGCAATACATCAAATGAGAATAATGGTGGCTTGGACTAGGGTATAGTGGTGAAAGTTGAGATACAGTCAAAGTTTGGATACATTTAAATGGTAGAGGCAAAATGACTTCCTGGTGTGGGCCTGGCGGTCGAGAGAAATAGAAACTAAGGATTATGCAAAGGGTTTTGGCTTTGAAGCACCTGGATGAGTGGAGTTACCATTTGCGGATCAGGAGATGTTAGGAGTAACGAATCAAGGGTTCAGTTTGGGACATGTTAAGTTGAATTACCTATTTATATATTCAAGTGGAGAAGCTGAATAGCCAAACCTAAAATTGGGGTAATCAACATGTGGATAATATTTATGTTCATGGCACTAGTAGGGAGCTCCTCAAGAGTAAGTGTAGATAGATCCAAAGACTGTGCTTGGATGGTGAGGACTCAAGGTGGGGAAAGAAACCACAACAACAACAGAAAAAAACACTGGGCCAAAAATAACTAACTCCTGTCTAAGAAGCATATGAAACACTCAATATATAGTGTCCTTGACAATTATCGTGCTTAAATTTGAGACCATATTATTACTACCAGGTGATGGAGGGAAATGGTAACACTGTTTAAACCAATAGAGAAATGAAAAAGGAATAGCTAATCATAAGGGAAAGGTGTTGGCTTTTAGAAATGTATTGAGATGCCAGGAAAGTATCGAGGTGAATCCCCAGAAGTAAATTTTAACATGTGGCACTGAAATTTGTGGGAGAGATCAGCGTGGGAGCTATGTAGATTAGAGTAATCCATATGCATGTAATAATTGTTACTAAATTTTGACAATTCTCTATTTTTATCTCCTACGGATATATAGGCAAGAGGAATAAGATGAGATAAAGTATCATTATCTTAAATAAGTTATCCTTCCTTCTGTTTGAAAGATGTAGTTAAAAGCTGATAGGAGTATATGAAAGTAATTGTTTAAAATGAAATTTGGACTGCATTTGTGATGTTCCAAAATGCATTTAGTACTGTGCTAAGTACTTTACATTCATTACAATTCAATTAGGTAGGTAGAAACACCCTTGTTTTTACAGCTGAGAAAACTGAGTTTCAAGATGTTAACTGCCAAAGGTCACATAACTAGTAAATATCTATGCTGGAATTTGAACTCAGGTCTATCTTATACTTAAATCCAGCATGCTCTGTCCGTGGCTCCAGTGATCAGTAATAGTTAACTGAGAAAACCGGTAGCTTGAAAATTATTGTGCTTAAATTTGAGACCATATGATTATTACCAGGTGATGGAGGGAAATGATAACACCGTTTAAACCAACAGAGAAGTGAAAAAGGAATAGCTAGTCTTAAGATAAAGACGTTGGCTTTTAGAAATGCATTGAAATGCCAGACATTATTTCCCTTGAAACCATGTTTCAAGGATTTCTGTGGCTCTGTGGTTGTCTGAAAGTATGCAATAAAGGCTAGTAAATGCCTGGTGATTTTTAATTTGCTTATAAACTTGTGCGTAGAGATGGGCTAGATGTTGTCCAGTCTGAAGTTTATACTGTATATACTTTAGGGGCTCCTTTAAGAAAAGTAATATGAAATTAGGGACAGAGTCTTAGAGGGGAGTCTGTGCAGGTTAGGGGTTTCACTGTCTTCATGGTAAATCCACCTCTACCTCCATTGTGAAGACGATTGTTGATTTAATATTTTACAGGGACTGGGCTCAGTGGCTCACACCTGTAATTCCATCACTTTGGGAGGCCGAGGTGGGTGGAACATCTGAGGTCAGGAGTTTGAGACCAGGCTGACTAACATGGTGAAACCCCCATCTCTACTACAAATACAAAAATTAGACCAGTGTGGTGGCGCATGTCTGTAATCCTAGCTACTTGTGTGGCTGAGGCAGGGGAATCACTGGAACCCGGGAGGTGAAGGTTGCAGTGAGCCAAAATTGCACCATTGCACTCCAGCCTGGGTGACAGGAGCGAAACTCCATCTAAAAAAATATATTATATATATATTATGTATAGTAAGAGATCTAAAAAAGGTATTGCCATTTTTTACTGAAATGAAAATGTCATTGCTTATTCCCTCTCCTTATAATTAATTCCCTTATTTTCCTATTTTGAGAACACTGAGGAAGAGCGGGTGCGGCTAAACTCTGCACCATCGCTAAGCTAGCTCTCTATTGAGTCCACATCCTGCTTCTGCTGATGTGACGTTCTAAGATTGGGAGCAGGTAAAGGTTTTTTTGTTTATTTGTTTTGTTTTATTTTGAGACAGGGTCTCACTCTGTTGCCCAAGCTGGAGTGCAGTATTAGGAACACAGCTCACTGCAGCCTTAAACTCAGGCTCTAGCAATCCTTTCATCTTAGGACTTCCCTAGTAGTTGGGACTTACAGGGACACACCACCATGCCCAGATAATTTTTTAAATTTACTTTTCTTTTTTTTTTGCAGAGACAAGTTCTCTCACGATGTTGCCCAGGCTGATCTCAGACTCCTGGGCTCAAGTGATCCTTCAGCCTCAGACTCCAGAGCAGCTGGGATTACAGGCATAAGCCATCGGCCCCGGCCACAAAGACGTTTTTAATAATAATATGGTTTTTCCATGGCCATGGACAGAGGTCTAATTGTAGTGCTTTTATTTCAATTCAGGGCACATGTTGTAAGGAGAAAAAATAAGTTAGGACCAGAAATTTATCAAGTAAAGAGAAGTGATCGATAAGAAAAAGAAATTTTGAAAATAAATCAACTTTTCAACAGCTTTTTTCTTTTTGGAGGCTGACGGTCATATTACAAGGAGCTTGGAGCTCCTTAAAATGGCCGAACAGAACTAGCAAATGACAAGTGATTTTTCTTTTCTTGCTGATTAAAAAAAAAAAAAAAAGCATGAGTCGGATTTACCTCGACAGTGGCTGGTGTGAAGTACCATGGGGAGATGGTGATTTAGGTATGGTATCAAACCTTACAAAATCGCATAGATATAAAAACGTGAGTGTTTTTCTCTAGCAATGTGGTGTTTACAAAACAGGGCAGGCTCTCTCTCTGTAAATTATATACCAGATGTCTGGGAACAAGAGTTGCTTCTAAATATAGTCAGAGCCACCTCCTGTGTAGCTACAGAGAGAGAATAACTAGGAATTTGATTAGCGTGGTGAAAGTTACAGACACGTTATAAAACAATTTCACACTGAATAATTTATCCTAAAGAGTTAAATTACACATTTTTTAAAGTAAGGGTTGCATTGCTTTTATCTTAGACACTCAATGAAAGTCTAACACAATTATAAAATTAGTACGTAGTTGTACATAAAGATATTTATATCTTGTTTGGTCTTGAGATGGGTCATAAATCTCTCTGATATAAAGCATACTGATATTGAAAGATAAGATATTTAATATTAAATATATTTGAATAGAAATCTGTAGTTACTAAATTTTGGATTTTGAAGGGGAAAAACAAGGTGTGAAAACTTAGTTCATACAGAAATTGGAAGGTGATATACATTGTAGTACCTTTGATTCTCATATGTTATTAGATTAATTACATAAATTATTCTAAGGAGTTATAAGAAAATAAATTACAGCAAAATAAATACACAGTTCAAAACAAGTAAGATTCATTTTCATTGAGTGGTATACATGTTCCAGAAATTACTTCTGTAATAGATTGATACAGCTTCATTTTTTATTTCTTATTTCAGAAAGAAAAAAATGTAACAGCAGCTGTTGGTTCTTGGCTTATATATATTTATAAATCACTCAATTGTTTTATGTCATTTAATTAAGGTAACAGTGCAGAAAAATATTTTAGTCAATAAGTGATGCTATTTATTACTTGAGTTTCCCTATCTTGTGGGGAAATATTGTTCCCTAAAACTCATATTAAAATATCCCCCATTTACCAGCTTATGTTTAGCCAATAATGCCAGTTATTATTTATTCTGCATTTAGAGAGCAGGCACTTAACATGCTCATTTCTAATCCTCCCTCAATCCTGCTTCATGGATTGTGCTTTTCTCATTTGATGAGGAAACAAAACCTCAGGGAGGTTAGATGACTTTTTAAAGGCCACTGTCCTAAGCTGGGGTGCCAATCCAGGCCTGCCCAGCCCCTCAGCCTTTTTCCTACACTCGATCCCATTTCTCACTTCCTCCTACTCTCTATTTTCTTCTTCTCCTTCTGCTCTCCACTCCCATCCCCCTTCTTCAAGGAATAGTGAGAGATTGCAAGGTCCTTTGCAGGTGAGCAGAGCTCAGTTCATGAAATGATAGCATGTGCTTTGTTCTTGCATGATGGGCCAAGGGCTCCCTCATCCAACATTCAAAACTCGTTTCTGAGGATGACGATGACGTTCAGCTTTTTCATGCCAAAGGAGGTCCTATTAATAGAAATAATAGCAAGTGCACATACATAATATCTGGCTTCAGTTTTTTTTTTTTTTTCTCTCCTTATCTTGATGGACTTAAGTTTGGATGATGAAGAAAATGGCAGTGGGGCCAGAAAGCTAAGTGACAGCCTGGGGGGAAACTGGGGGATGAGATTTGGATACTTACATTTTTTTATTTTGTCCCTGATGTGGCCTGCTTTCTAAATAATCCTTTCCTTCTCTCTCTCTCTTTCTCTCCCTCTCTCTCTCTCTCTCTCTCTCAATCCCAGCAAGTAATGCTGAAATTGTTCAGAAGACTAATACAATCTTTTTGATGAACAAACACATTAGTATGCAAGGGAGAAGAGCTGGCTGGAAGAAACCTCAAGTACCCTTCAGCTACAAATATTGTTAGCTTTACTTCAACATCTGGTTAATTGTCCTGTTAGCTAGTGACAGTGGAAAAATAGGCAGGGATAATGGGTCGACACCATATAATTCACCACCTGTGTTTAAGAGATAAATTAAGGATAATTAAATATACTATTATACAAGAGAGAAACTGATCATTATAAATATTATGAGTAATTATTTAAATCTAAACACATTTAGGCATTGATTACTAAAATTTTTATTGATTTATTATTGCTTTGCTGATTAAACTGAACAAAGTGGCTTCACATATGCAATCTATTTGCAAAGTTAGTATTATAATTTTCATATTTTCTTAAATAAGTGTTCACAAAAAATTGATATATGTTCTGAAGCTCTGTAGAATTTCATTCTGCAATCATGTTGTTTAATGATGATACAAACAGAGGTCTCTGATTTTTAAAGCATCAGATTTCATCTTAGAAGCTGGAACTGGCAAAATGCTTTCCCCAAAAGAACATTATTTGTGACGATGATGTTTGCATTTTACCTAATGATAATATAATGTTCCAATTTCGTATAAGTTATTACTTTGCCACCAATTTTTGTCCTACCAAAAATATGTATTGGTCTGCATTATTGCAATTCTGCCTTGAATATAGAATAGAGCTGTCACACAGTAGAAAGAAGTAATACACAGTATTGCTAATCACAGTAACTTGTTGCAAATGAAAACTCAAAAGAATTATGTGTCTGGCTTACTAACTTTTCTAGATAAGTGAGAAATAACACTAGATGGAAACTTATATCTGTTATTGAGAAAGAAAGTATACATTAGTCTTCTTTTGGGAGTTGTAACATCTTTAATTGTAAACTTCAATTATTGTTATTCTGTAATTCAAGATAAACACCAGTGCAAGAAACTGGCTGGGAGTTCTATCATTTCAGGGACATACTCCAGGAATTGCTTTTCTTCTTATAAATATGTGATAAGACTTAATTGTCATTGTCTTTTTTTCTACTGAAATCAAGGAGTAGAATAAGTTTGCTGAAAAGGAATCAGAATGAAACAGATTATATTTTAAAATAATAAGAGATGATTAATAAAGACTGGGTAGACAATAGATATTCCCTATCTAAGAAACAGAATCCAAGAATGAGAAAAGTACTTTTAATTTTCAACCCTCTAAATTAAAAAGATCTTGCTAAAACTTAGAATCAGAGTTAGCCTTTGCCTCCCTAATTTGTTACTTACAATGGATTACAACATTCCTGTACTATTGCTGTGGTATCTTGTTTCAGTAAACTTTATCTTGTCAAGCAACAGCCTACTTTTGCTAAGAATACAATGAAATAAAACTTCTATTTAGATTGAAGGGTTTTATTTTGGAGGGGGTGTTAGAAGGAAAAATACAGTAATGAAATCAATGACAGGAACAAAATGTCTCAGAGAGATGTATGCTGTTACCATTGGCTGAAGTGTTTCACATACTCTGTGCCTAAGAGAGAGAGAGAGAGAGTGTGTGTGTGTGTTGCGAGATAGGATTACTATCTCTCAACAAGTGAAAAGTATTGTCACTGCAGGTAGGAAGCTGCAGTTTCAATTTTACATCCACCCCTTTCTAGCTGTGTGACCTTAGGCAAGTTATTTAACTTCTGCGTGTCACAGTTTCTTCACCTGGAAAACAGAGATAATAATAGCGCCCACCTCAAAGGATCAGGGTGAGGATAAAACAGGTAAATTTATGCCCAACAACCAGGGCAGGACCTGGCGTATGGTGAGGACTGTGCAAGCATTCTCTGCTTTTATTTAGGCAATCATGTTATCATTAAATAAGTTGGTTTTTCTCAATGTTAAGATTGTTACTCCAGCCTGGTGCAGAGGGCAGAAGTCATTTACCAGTTATCAATCCCTTTGTGTCTGGTACTATTACAGAATTGTCTCAGAAATACAAATCCTAAGGGAAAGCAGGCAGAGTCTCTCTTCTCTCTGTTGACTTACAAGTAATGGTAATAGCAGGTAATGTTGAATGGTGTTTACTATGTACATACGCTAGTCTAAGCGCAATGTATATTATCTGATTTAGTTTCTCATATCTCCTTGAGGTATATACAATTATTATTTCCATCTTCAAGTCGAGGAAATGAAATCTAGATGAAATGTAATGATTTAGAGAGTCGTATGGTCTAACTCCAGAGCTGATGCTCCTAGCCCTGACTGCATTGTCTTCTTTGTTTTGCCTTTTGGTTTATGCAGAGTGATTTTACTGCAGGGGAGATAATTAGCTGCCTTGGAGGTCTTTCCTTATCACAATGGTGATACTCATTTTATAGCAACAGGCAACAGAATGCTTAACCACTAGGATGCTGTTGAGAGTCATTCAGGAGAGCTTGGGTGCAGAAGCAGTGCTCATGCTTCACTTCAGACGTGGGGCTCAGCTACTTGCCCTCCATGGCAACATGTTGCAGCCCCTACACCGCAGAGTCTGGGCAAGCTGAGGTGGGGGGACCACAGGAAATAGTAGAAGGAGCTGGGAGTGTGGCGAGGTGGGCATTCAAGCTGCTATTTCTGCTAAAAGGACAAAACAAAATTGAGAGGAGGGGTTCAATGTGAAAAACCATGAAAAGAACTTGTTGGTGGCTGATCTGCTGACCCTAATTCTCCTCTTCTCTGTTAGGTGTATTAGTCAGGGTTCTCCAGAGAGACGGAACAAACAGGTGATAGATAGATAGATACATAGATAGATACATAGATAGATAGATACATAGATACATAGACAGACAGAGAAAGATGTAGATATATGAGACGAGATTTATTAGGGGAATGGGCTCACATGACTGGAGGCTGATAAGTCCGGCGACAGACTGTCTGCAAGCTGGAGACCCTGGAATGTGTAGCGTAACTCAGTCCAAGTACCAAAGCCTCACAACCAGGAAAGCCAATGTAATTCTCAGTCAGAGGTCAAAGGCCTGAGAACTCAGGGGGCCACTGAAGTCCTGGAGTCTGAAGGTCAGAGAAAGCCTGGAGTTCTGATGTCCAAGGGCAGGAGGAAGAGAGTGTCCCAACTCCAGGAGAGTTTTTTTTGTTCTTTCCAGGCTGCCAACCATATGATAGTGCCCATCCATACTGCAAGAAGCTCTTCTCCACTCAGCCACCTACTCACAAGACAACCTCCTCTGGAAACACCTTCACAGACACACTGACAAGCAGTACTTTACCCATTCTCTAGGTGTTCTTTAATTCAGTCAAGTTGACACCTGAAATTTACCATCACTAATCCACCCCTTGTCAGTGTGGCTCCTACATGCATCTCCTTAAGCCACATAATCTCCAAAACAAATGCAACAACAAGGTAATGGTTCCACCAGATATAATATTACTATCCTGACAATAACAGAAAACGCACTAATCCCTTCTCCAGAAGAAGAGGTAAAGTTCTGGGATGATGTTTACTCCTTTCCTGATATCTCATGATTTAAAAAATTAGTACATCTTATGTTACCTATAAAGGAATAAAAAGGGAATGAAAATAAAGATAAATTTGCTTAATATATGTTAACATTCTTAACAAAATAGGGAGAAAGTACTCATGACAATTATAGTTCTCATGTCTGTCACTTGTCACGTGATCATAGCTGGTGTTTACAACTACCTTCTTCTACTACCCATTATATAACCCCTTTGCCTTCAGCAAGCATCCTTGCTTGTCATACTTCTTTATCTGGCAAGATGACCCAAACCTTCATTCCTGCTGCGCCATTCATAGTCCTGCCTGGATTGGGTGTTGTGATTTTCCTTTGATCTTATTCACAGGGCATGATAATACTAAGAGATGCCCTAAAGGATCTCCTGTACTCTGGACGTACTCTTCCTTAGCTCCATTGTGGGGTACTAGTCCAGTTTCCCCATGGAAGTCTGGATCTGTCACCCCAGTCAACACCATAATCCCTTCTTCTTAGCCTGTTGACTCAGGGGCGGGAGGAGCTCATTCTCAGCTTCCATGGCAATGGAATCATTGTTGTATCTCTGGGCGGAAGTATTCCTCCCTCTGGAACTAAGACCTCTAGGCCAGCCAAGCATAAAATTAGGAAGAAAAACATTACTAGTGGTTCACTAGGGGTAATAGTGAATGCAGATAATTCAGAAGGCATAGTAAACCGGGCACGGTGGCTCACGCCTGTAATCCCAGCACTTTGGGAGACCGAGGCAGGCGGATCACTTGAGGTCAGGAGTTCAAGACCAGCCTGGCCAACATGGTGAAACCCTGTCTCTACTAAAAATACAAAACTGATCCAGGCGTGGTGGTGTGCTCCTGTAGTCCCCGCTACGTAAGAGACTGAGGCAGGATAATCTCTTGACCTGGGAGGCAGAGGTTGTACTGAGCTGAGATCATGCCACTGCACTCTAGCCTGGGCAACAGAGTGAGACTCCATCTATAAACAAAAATAAAAAAATTTAAAAAGGCACAGTAAGTCTGGGGTAGGTCAATTTCAGAGCATGCATCGTGGCTCATGTTGGGAACTGCCTATCTGGTTCCTGCAATAGGAGTCAAATTTCCTAATATACAGTATAAGTATCTGGGTCACCCGGTGGAGAACTGCGTGTGAATAATTTATGTGACCTTGGAATTGATTGTGTCTACTAGTAATCACTTTGACTCACAAATTTTTGTTTTCTATTTTTTTTTTTTTTGACAGGTTCCTGGGCAGATCGATCACCACTACATGAAGCCGCAAGTCAAGGTCGCCTTCTTGCTCTGAGAACATTATTATCACAGGTAATATATTAAATATAGTTTAAAATATACCCCCTTTCCATGTGCATAGAACATGGTCAAAACAAATCAATCCAAATATAATAAAACTACTTGATTTTTACTTCTGCTCTTTTATTTTAACTCATGTCGGAGAAGTCAATAGTTTCTCACTTATCTTTGAAACTTCTTTTATAAATATTTTGATATAATTGTATGTCTTAGTATTTTAAATTTCCCAAACAGCATGTTTGTTCATCGATAGACATTTAAGGAAGTAATGATTGGATTTATGTGTTATTGATTAAGCTTTTTAAATATGCTTAACTCTGCACAATTGTACAGCTAATTACAGACTTAGTTCAGTAATAAAATATCCAAAAAGAAGTCATCAGATGAGATGCCAAAGCAATCTTTTTTTACATTATGGCAATCTGTGATATGCTCCGGGGAACTGCCTAACAAAACTACAGGACAACCATTTCTATACTTGGCTGCTCAGCAGACTCACCAGAGGAAAAATGAAAAACACAAATCCTTATTGAAACAGAAAGCACTCTGGCTTGGGTATTTTTTTTTTTTAAAGCTTCTGATGTATTTCAAATGCACAACCAGGCTGGGCACGGTGGCTTATGCCTGTAATTCCAGCACTTTGGGAGGCGGAGGCAGGTGGATCACCTGAGGTCAGGAGTTCGAGACCAGCCTCGCCAACATGGTGAAACCCCATCTCTACTAAAAATAAAAAAATAAAAAAAAGTAGCCAGGCACAGTGGCTCACGCCTGTAATTCCAACACTTTGGGAGGCGGAGGCAGGTGGATCACCTGAGGTCAGGAGTTCGAGACCAGCCTGGCCAACATGGTGAAACCCCATCTCTACTAAAACTACAAAAATGAGCCAGGCATGGTGGCTAGGGCCTGTAATCCCAGCTACTCGGGAGGCTGAGGCAGGAGAATCAATTGAACCCGGGAGGCAGAGGTTGCAGTGAGCCAAGTTCATGCATGCCATTGTACTCTAGCCTGGGCGACAGAGCAAGTGAGACTCCATCTCAAAAAAAAAAAAAAAAAATCAAATGCACACCCAGATCTGGAAGTCATGTGCTAGTGTTTCCCAGTCTCAAAGAGAAAGTACAGTCTCAGATGGCTACGAAGAAGGGAAAGGGGAAAGGTCGTGTTGCCCAATTTAAACAGCACTGCCTGGGTCCCAAGACCTGGATCCTAGGCTGGCACTTGAAGTGAACCACAACCTGCCTGAGCCTCCTTTTCTCATCTGTAGAGTGAGACACTTCCTTAGGGTCTTCCAGTTCTGTGATAACCATATGACTATTTTGTTTTGTTCATCACTTGATGGGAGGAAAATAAACACTGAAAAGGGATCAACAATTTCTAAAGGATAACTCCTCAGAAAGGGCCATGCAGTTCTTTGAAGAAGAGCTGTCTTAGGATATTTTTCAGTGTATGTCTCTAATCCACTGACAATTCAGCCAAGAATCAC
Source organism: Trachypithecus francoisi (assembly GCF_009764315.1). Lineage (NCBI taxonomy): Eukaryota > Metazoa > Chordata > Mammalia > Primates > Cercopithecidae > Trachypithecus > Trachypithecus francoisi. Next base: position 169,820,338 of record NW_022681454.1, on the reverse strand, counting down.
GAGACATTGTCCCCAGAGCCCGATGCGAAAGGGAGTCTCAACCTTCTCAGGTGCTTCTGCCATCCGGTGCCGCTAGTGTGTGGCCATGTGGAATTAGCTTCCCAAGTCTGACTGCTGGCTAGCCAACTCGAAATCTTTGAAAGGATTCATATTTCTTGCCTTCATTTAAAAATTCTTCATGTCTTTATTGGTGTTACAGATTTTGGTGATCTGTAGTATGTTATGAGGATTTGGCTTTGAGGTTCTTCCTGTTACAGTACTTAGTATGATTGTAAATAGACAATGAAATACCAAAGATATCAAGAAGGTAAACAATCTCACATCCTAACAGTATTTAATTATTTCAGTGTGATATTTTGAGTTTGATTGGAATACAGTGAAAAAGTATTTCCTTAGTTTTGATTGAATAATTGCAATAAAATAATGTTTTCATACACTGGGCATTATAATAATAATTGCTTTACATGCATCATCTCATTTAATTTTCATGATAATCTTCAAATTTAGAGGTTAAGGTATTTGTCCAAATTAAAACTATTCATGATGGAGCCACACTTCAAACCCAAGTCTAATTGATTTTATAGTCAGAGTTCTTAACCACCAGCACACAACTTCATCATACCTATTTAGGGACAAAAGTTCACAAAACTGTTTACTATAGTATAGAGTATTTTTCTCCCACTCTTGACTGACCTGTAATTTTATAGCCTCAATCAAAACAAGTCGGCCGGGTGCGGTGGCTCACGCCTGTAATCCCAGCACTTTGGGAGGCTGAGGCGGGCGGATCACGAGATCAGGAGATCCAGACCATCCTCCCTGATATGGTGAAACCCGTCTCTACTGAAACCACAAGAAAATTAGCCAGGCGTGGTGGCGGCGCCTGTAGTCCCAGCTACTCGGAAGGCTGAGGCAGGAGAATGGCGGAACCCGGGAGGCGGAGCTTGCAGTGAGCCGAGATCCAGCCACTGTGCTCCAGCCTGGGTGACAGAGCGAGGTTCCATCTGAAAAAAAAAAAAAAAAAAAAAAAGTCTTTAATTCTACAAAACAAAAAGGAGTGTTTAATTCTACAAAACAAAGCACAAAATAAGGACAAAAACTATTAAGAAAGCAACATTTAAAGAAAATGTGCCAGAATCTATTGAACCGCATACTGACGGCATTATTGGGTCCAGGCATGGTGGGGCCACAGTGATAGGGCTAAGGAGTCCGGACAACGGATTGACCCTATGGCATTTGAACTGGCCTATCCTGCTAAACTGGAAACTGGTTTGCCTGAGATTCTTTAATCTCTAAAATATATCACTCTCTAGTGACATCAATATAGATGCTTTTTTAAGCATATAACTCTTTGCTCACCTTTCACAATTATGTCACATTTAGGGTTATAATGTAAATGCAGTAACCTTAGACCATGTCACCCCATTGCACGAAGCCTGCCTTGGAGATCACGTGGCATGTGCCAGAACTCTGCTGGAAGCAGGAGCTAATGTAAGTATCTTTCAAAACATTAATAATTCAACATCTACTGACAGAGAGAATCCAACAGAGTTCTCATTTTACTTTTCTCCCTTCATTCTCGGTAATTTTCAAAAATAACAGAATAAAAATAAAGCTCTTGAATTCCTTAGCCTTCTTATTGCACTCTGAAAAGGATTTCCAATCATTGCATAAATGGGTAGCATGCTGCATCATAATATAGACTATTCTCTACGTTATTTCCTACTTTCATGACTCTAAATAGCAGTCGATGAACATATTTAGGTCTATAATGTTTGCCCATCTTTTGGATGATTTTCCTTAAATAAAGTCTCAGAAATAGAATTACCAATTTTATCACTTTAAACTAGCAATGTGGCTTCATTACAACTTCAACATCATTACACTTTTTTCTTCATGTTTATTCTTACTGAAAAGTATCTAATCATTGAATTAGATCTTATTTGCTATTTGAGCATGCATTTTTTTCATGATTTCTGCTAGTTTTATGCCCATTCCAATGAATTATCTGCCACATCATATTTCTGTCTGTTTTACAGCTTTCCTTGTTAATGCGTAAAAGCAAAATATACTTTGTCATATTTACTGTGCACATTTTCCCAAGTATTTCTGTTAGCCGATCACATACCTTTTGAAAATGCATAACTAAGTCAGTTAATCATGTATGACTTATGAATCTTATTTTTGGATATTTTGGTTTGTTTTAGGTAAATGCAATCACAATAGATGGTGTGACTCCGTTATTCAATGCATGCTCCCAAGGCAGTCCAAGCTGTGCAGAGCTGCTTCTGGAGTATGGTGCCAAAGCCCAGCTGGAGTCATGTCTTCCATCCCCCATGCATGAGGCCGCCAGTAAAGGTAACTTAGTTCTGGGATTAAGTGACAAGGGGAGAAAGTTTCTTTAGCAACCTGCAGTGCTCTGTTGATCTTTCAGTGAATGATACCATAGGGCAAGCCTGGAATGAGGTGTGTGGGGTGGATGGGCATTAAGTAAAATCCTCTACTTTGTGTTGGCAGGTCACCATGAATGTCTTGACATCCTGATATCCTGGGGCATAGACGTTGACCAAGACATTCCTCATTTGGGAACTCCTCTCTATGTAGCTTGTATGTCACAGCAATTCCATTGCATCTGGAAGCTTCTTTATGCTGGTATTTTCCTTTAAAACATTTTCCATTCTGTCCATACACACACGGAGTTATTTATTTCTCTAAATGAGCATCTTTGAAAATTAGATCTCATTGCTAAATATGTTCTTATTGTAAGCATTTTCACACATGAATAGAGAACCAGTAAAAAGAACCTCATTCTTGAGAAGTCGGCTTCCCGGCTCACAGAGAGATACATAATCTCTGTATTTTGCATGCCCTGCATTAGCAGACATATGGGTATGTAATGGAGTCTGAAAGCTCTACTTTTAGGTCATAAAATTAGGATCCTCAAGATTGAATATGATGCTGCCAAGTATGTATATATCTTGGAACAAATCCATCAAAAGAAATTTTCAGGATAGTAACTGCTTGGACAAGCTCATCTTCTGCTAACCTTAAAAACTCATGCACTTTTCTAGACTTTGTACTTTTTGTCCTGCTTACTTGAAAAGACTTACTGCCCTTTTCCACTTGCTTGAAAGAAATCAGTTCCTCAAGGTTTGTTTCAAGTAAGTTCAGCTTTAGTCCCTGAAAAACATTTCTAACCCATTGAGACTGTAATGGTCCCACTCACCATAGGACTCAGAGTCCCGTTAGGATTTGGATCACACCTTTTTTTCTATTCCTCTTTTCTCTAGCATGGTTCCTCTCTCTCATCCTCTCACGTTATAGATGTTTAGAAGACAAATAAAATGAGTAAATGGAGTTCTATGCTATTTATTGTTTATGAGAGTCATTTGATCCCTGATATATACTGACCTTTATTTTTAGTAGCCCTTTTATGCACTACTTACATTATCTTACCTAACTGAGAAACTTCTTGCAAGCAGGGTCTACATCTACTATTTCATTCTCATTATACCTACTCCGTCTTAGACATGAGTTCTGTTAATAGTCATTGACAGATTGTTATTTTTTGGCTGTATTCTCCCGTGAATTTTGTATGATCGATAGAGTTTATGCTTTCTAGCAAGCTTGTCCAACCTGCAGCCCATGGGCCCCATGTGGCCCAGGATGGCTTTGAATGCAGCCCAATAAAAATTCATAAACTTTCTTAAAACATTATAAGATTTTTTTTTTTTTTTTTTTTTAGCTCATCAGCTGTCATTAGTGTTAGTGTATTATATGTGTGGCCCAAGACAATTCTTCTTCCAATGTGGCCAAGGGAAGCCAAACAATTGGACACCTCTGCTTTAGAGCCTTTCGTTCGTTTGCTAGGAATATTATTCTTTCCACCAAACATTTTATACTGGGTTTTAAAAAATATGGGCCTGTAATCCCAGCACTTTGGAAGGCCTAGGCAAGTGGATCACCTGAGGTCAGGAGTTTGAGACCCATCTGGCCAACATGGTGAAACCCTGTCTCTACTAAAAATACAAAAATTAGCTAGGTGTGGTGGCACGTGCCTGTAGTCCCAGCTACTCAGGAGGCTGAGGCAGGAGAATCACTTGAACCCAGAAGGCAGAGGTAACAGTGAGCCGAGATCGTGCCACTGCACTCCAGCCTGGGTGACAGAATGAGACTCCATCTCTCTCTCTCTCTCTCTCTCTCTCTCTCTCTCTCTCTATATATATATATATGGAAAAAGTACTGTTAGTATTTGTTGATTGATTGTTATTTTCAGGCCCTTTTCTTCCATAAAATTGACATAACCAACAAAGTTTATGCTTTATGGAAATTTTGTTATGGAATATCATTTTTTTCACTAAACATTTTATATGTGTTTTAAAAATATTGAAAATGATTACATTTATTGAAATTTGAAAGGAGCAGAAGGGCCATAAAGGGACACTTAAAGTGTACTGCCTCGTAAAGACATCGTTAGTTTTAAAGATAGTATCGGAAAACAGAGTTGAAAAGAACTCATGCATTTTTATTGGTAGACATTTCTGGTGTTGTAACCGTTTATGTACCAGAAAATGGGATGGTTATTTTTAACAGTACTAAACAGCATTTATTTATTACAAACGCATTGAATGACCACCACGTGCCAGGCTTTGCACTAGGATAAAGTAAGTATGCAATACGTAATTTAACATGTAGGCTGTGTTTTAACATAAGCATTTTTAAAAACTTGCCTTTCATGCAGCTATCATCAATGTATCTTTTGATTTAAAAGGCTCAATATCTTTATATACTTATTGACTTAAACTACATAAGTGAGAAATGGCAGGAAAATCTATATACATTTTACCTAAATAGCTCACATATTCATGAGTTTCCCAAGAAAACCAAAGAGCTTCATTGCCTTAAATAAAGGAAAAGAATAATAGAAATAAGCACCTGAATAATTCTAAAAGCAATCAACCATGATGAAAATAAAAATGAATGAACTTTAATTGTGCACTCTTTATAATATTAGTTAATATGATTACTTTGGGGATCATTTAAAAGTTAAAAAGAATTGTATTATGATAGTTCAAGCATAAAGAAAAGTGTCAGAGAGTAACATAACAAATGTATGTACCCTCTCCTATTCAGATGTGCCCAGTTTATATAGATGTTTATGTACATATGAGGCATACATGTGTATATAAATACTGTATATATATGTATATATATATAAAGAAATAACTCATAACAAATAGAGTTGAAGTCCCCTTAGTAACCTTCCTCTATTGCCTTTCCTTTTCTATCCCCACTGAGGCAACTGGCTTATTTAATAATTTTTATGTATATTTATCTTCACTCCCTATTACACGTAGGTGCTGATGTACAGAAAGGCAAATATTGGGATACTCCATTACATGCTGCTGCCCAACAATTCAGCACAGAAATTGTAAACTTACTGCTAGAATTTGGAGCAGATACCAATGCCAAAAATACAGAGCTTCTGCGACCTATAGATGTAGCTACGTCCAGCAGTATGGTGGAAAGAATACTGCTTCAACATGAAGGTAAGAAAAATACATGTGGAAACTTACAAAAACAAAACTATATTTGCCTAAAATAGACGAAAGTGAGAGAGTGTTTGTTGGCATGGTAAGTAACAATGGCATAAAATGTGGAATATTATTTGTGAAAGTAAATAATTTTTAACTTAAGTTTTATCTATAAAGAAGATATCGGCCGGGCGTGGTGGCTCACACCTGTAATCCCAGCACTTTGGGAGGCCAAGGCGGGCAGATCACAAGGTCAAGAGATCGAGACCACCCTGGCCAACATGGTGAAACCCTGTCTCTACTAAAAGTACAAAAATTAGCTGGGCGTGGTGGCATATGCCTGTAATCTCAGCTTCTCAGGAGGCTGAGGCAGGAGAATCACTTGAACCTGGGAGGTGGAGGTTGCAGTGAGCCGGGATTACGCCATTGCACTCCAGCCTGGCAACAAAGTGAGACTCCATCTCGAAAAAAAAAAAAAAAAGATATCATGATAATTTTAATTTTCTCTTTCTTCTTACCTAAACTATCATATTTCTTTGGTTAAATCTATTCAATTAGTTTCGGTGATGCATTATATGTAGTTCTGGTATCATATCTGCTGATTTCTATTTGGAACATGCCCCGTTTTATAAGGGCACGAACCTTCTATGACATATTATAAAAATAAAATTGGTAAATATTTTTACATTTAAGACTTTTGTTCTAAAATAAGATTTCTTAAGCCTGGTCCAAGGACTGTAATATTTCTTTTAGCATATATATTAAACTTAATTTTAAAATTTCTCCTTTTAGTGCATAACACTTCTCAGGACTTTTTATTTATATCTCCTTCAAACAGCTGACTTTGTTTCTGAGACTTTAAATTCAACAATTATTTCCTAAGCCTGAGGATTATAATGTTTTAAAGAACATATGTGGAATATATCTCAATTATAATAAGATCTTACAAATAAAAGCAATATAACTACTTACATAAATTTCCCTAGTATAGTAGTCATACTATCCTAGGTTTACTACAAAGCATTACAGTTTTATGGCTTTATGTTATGTCCCTTACAACATAAAAAATTCATTTCTATTTTAATTAACAAATAGTTTCATGTCTTCTTGTAGCTACCCCAAGATCTCTTTACCAACTTTGTCGACTCTGTATCCGAAGCTACATAGGAAAACCAAGATTGCACCTTATCCCACAGCTCCAGCTGCCAACATTACTGAAGAATTTCTTACAGTATCGATAAAACAGTAAAATAATTCTAAATACCTTGAAAAATCAAAATTTCTATTTCTTTTGCTTAAGGAATAGTTCATATTAAAATATACTAAAGATAGGGTAAAAGTGAGTATGAGATCACCCAGGGAAGCAGTAAAATATCAATTTTCGTTTTAAGTGTACTAGTTAGTACTATTGTTTTATCATATATGCTGTCTTTGGATTATAGCATATTTATAATATCTATTTTTTGTTATTTCAATATACCCTCTTGTTGATTTAGGAAAAAAATAATAGTCTCTATTGTATGTTTTCTTTCAGATTGGAAAGAAATAAAACTCTTAGTAAAGTTATTCATATTATATTTATAAAGGTCTATATTCTTCAACTAATGGGTCAAATTTTAATTTTGGCTATTGTAATTGGCTAACTTGTTATTGATATTGACATCAAATATGAGTATGGCTTAGCAAAGAGCAACTAATATGCTTTCTGAAACCAAGATGATGCTCATTCAGGAAATCCACTATGTTGAATGTCCACTGGTCATTAGAATGACCACTTCATAAAGATAAATTGCCCACTGCCTTGCCTCCAGCAAAGGACTCACAAGTCACTTCTTTTCTCCATAGTACATGGACCTGTTACAGAAAAGTGATAGGATGAAAGGTCAGTACTGCCCTCTCACCCTGAGATATTTAGAACATTACACACCTTCTAAGGCTATTTGAAGACTGCCTCCTTCTCAGGAGTAGCCCTGATGATCTCTTATCAAGGCTGTTACATGCATATTACTCCAGCCTTCTTCCATTTCAGAAATTGTCAACAGCTAGTGATAGCTGGGCTTAAGAAAATGAACTACATATTGAATTGATGAAGAGGCCCTGGATCATATTCCAGGGATCATCAAATCAGTCCAAGGATATGAAAAAACTGGAAGTTAAAAACTCAAATTGTGGAGTTTTTAAAGAGTGGGTGCCACTTAACACATTTAGAGACCTTAAAAAATGTATGTAGAGAACTTAATCGCACTGTTTCTAATTTTTTTTACACAAACAAGGATTTAGAATATACTGTATTTGCAGGTAATAGCAAGAGAGAGTATTGTATAAAAGAAGATATTCCTAAGCTGGTCCTCTGCAAGGGTAAATACTATGTTTATTCTCTTCAGCTTTAACTATACTTGAGTGCAATAGAAAACGTAATAAAATTTTATGCCTTTTTTGTAATTCAGGGTCTATAATGATTTTAGAAATAAGATAATCAACATACTACTCCTTGTAAAACAAAAGCAACTTTGGGTGAGTTTTATAGATTTATTAAATTTTGATAAAGTAAATATTTTGGCCACTATTTTCAACAACCCAGGGTTTATTTTCTTCTGACTTCTTGGCTAACTTCCAGACTATGGGAAAATAAATTATGACTGTACATGACCCCCAGATCACTAAGCTTGCATTTTGGCAGGAAAAAAAAAAAAAAAGCAGTTGTGATTTAAAACGTTTGTTGAGATTTTCAAACATAGAAATAAAGCTGTAGCATATTCACTAAACAATGTCTTCTATGTGGATAAGGACCTTTAAATGTGTGTTGTATAGAATATCTCACACATTTGTAATGGATAATGTGCATTAAATGGAGTTCTTATAACAGAATAACCTGGTTAAACAGATACTGAAGCTGCTTTTGGGTAAAACAGGTTTCCACCAGTATTTTCCCTGAGCTAGAGGAAAAGTCTTAGATTGTAAGAGTAATGCAACACATGTACCTTATTAGTCTTGTGCCAATAAAAGAAGTAAATATCAAACATTAAAATGGACACTTTACAATTTCAGTATATCTGTACCTTGTATCTCAGCTTGAGTATGATTGTCTTATCAAAGTAGTGTTCTAACTTTAATGTATTTTATGTTTGTTATTATATTAAAGTGTGATTATTATTCACTGGAATAAAACACTTTGTGTGTGTCTCATTATTTTATTTTTTAATGAGGGTCATGGAGTGACTCAGTTGCACTAATTTTTTTCACCACCTATTTCCAAATCACTGAATCAAGAGCATTAAAAAAGAGTAGCACAGAATAAAAACCAGATACCTCAAAGGCCTTCTAATCCAAAACATATTTTATATATATGTGACATATAATACATATAATATATGTGATATTTAATACATATATTATTATACACATATACATATTTTATATATATGTATACACATACATTAAAGTTCAAGGACAAAATTTCACAAAGTAAAAATAAAGAGTTACTATGTGACAAAAGATTTAAGAAATTTAGTAAAACAATAACTATAGATAGACACTGTTGACACAATTTTTTTGGATGAAAAAAGTAATTAAATTCTATTGTTTTTATAACCACAGCATATAGTTGGTGTTTCTGAGAAAGTAAATAGGTAGTAGAAAAGAAAGGCCTCTTTAGAGCAGAAGGCTTTCATTGTTCCATCATAGCACTGAGCTCAACTGAGTAGTGAACCAGCTACAAAATAACTTAAAAATTATCCTTTCCCTTGGATTATTCCCACATTTTTACTTCAATTTCTCTATCATTATCATTTAGAATTTAGCTTATTTTAAGGTTAGTCCTTTCTCTTAAAAACCTAACTGAAATTTCTTACACTTTCAAGATCGATGGAAGAAAATTTGTTAAGAAAATTCAGTGCATTACTAGCTCATCTGACCCATGACCTTAAGCAAATCATTTCATTTCAGCTGTGTAGGTCTCAGTTTTTGCTTTTTTTTTTTTGTTTCTTTTGAGACAGAGTCTCATATCTCAGCTCACTGCAACCTCTGCCTCCTGGGTTCAAGTGATTCTCCCACCTCAGCCTCCCGAGTAGCTGGGATTACAGGTGTGTGTCACCACACCCGGCTAATTGTTTGTATGCTTTGTAGAGACAGGGTTTCACTGTGTTGACCAGGCTGGTCTTGGACTCCTGGCCTCAAGTAATCCACCCACCTTGGCCACCCAAAATGCTGGAATTGCAGCGCCAGCCACCGCACCCAGCCAGTTTTCACATTTTTTAAATGATAGGTTTCCTTCCCATTTTCAGGTCTGTGTTCAAATTCACTGAGTCTTTTAATAAGGATGGGGGAACTCAAATACATTTTAAAAATTATTTTTTGGTTTATGAAAAACATATTGTGTGTAGAAATTTTATAAATCACATGTTCAGGTTTGCAAAAAGTTTATTATTCTGAACAGAATTTAATTTTTACTCCAAGCTTCCTTTCCACCGAGTGAAATCAGGAAATTCCTGGATAAACTCAGTCAATTCAGTGCTTTCTTAATCTCTTCAGGTAAACTTTTCAGTCAATTCAAACCTCTACCCCTCCACCCCCCACCCCTGGCATCCACCCCACACCCGGCCTGCGCCATTTCTTCCTGGAATGGCATCTAAGTTCCAAGAGACATCTGTGAAATCCACTTTGTGGTGGGAGCATGCATATGCTCCTGTCCTCTGGGAGACTCAAGTGTGTCAGGAGAGTTAGGCAGGTGATATGGGGCAGTGATTAGGTGACAGATCACAAAGGACATTTGAACTGATTTAAGAAAGCTCTTGCTGGGCAGTGGTGTGCATCTGTAGACCCAGCTACACAGAAGGAATGAGGCAGGAGGATCACTTGAGCCCAGGAGTTGAGGCTGCAGTGAGCTATGACCAGACCACTGCACTCCAGCATGAGACCCTGTCTCAAAAAGAAAGAAAGAAGAAAGAAAGAAAGAATAAATAAATAGATAAATAAGAGAGGAAGAAAGAAGAGAAATAAAAGAAAGAGGAAAGAAGAAAGAAAGAAAAAGGGGCCGGGCGCGGTGGCTCAAGCCTGTAATCCCAGCACTTTGGGAGGCCGAGACGGGCGGATCACGAGGTCAGGAGATCGAGACCATCCTGGCTAACACAGTGAAACCCCGTCTCTACTAAAAAATGCAAAAAACTAGCTAGGCGAGGTGGCGGGCGCCTGTAGTCCCAGCTAATGGGGAGGCTGAGGCAGGAGAATGGCGTGAATCCGGGAGGTGGAGCTTGCAGTGAGCTGAGATCTGGCCACTGCACTCCAGCCTGGGTGACACAGCGAGACTCCATCTCAAAAAAAAAAAAAAAAAAAAAAAAAGAAAAGAAAAAGGAAAGAAGCGAAAGAAAAGAGAAAGAGAAAGAAAGAAGAAGAAAGAAGAGAAAGAGAAAGAAAGAAGAAGGGAAGAAAGAAGAAGAAGGGAAGAAAGAAGAAGGAAAGAAAGAAGAGAAAGGAAAGAAAGAAAGAAGAAAGAAAAAGAAAGAAAGAAAGAAAGAAGAAAGAAAGAAAGAAAGAAAAGAAAGAAAGAAAGAAAGAAAGAAAGAAAGAAAGAAAGAAAAGGAAGGAAGGAAGGAAAGGAAGAGAAAGAAAAGAAAGTTCTAATGTGAAAGTCAAAACACAGACCAGATCCTTCCAGAGCTCATTTTGTTTCCTTGCCACTACAAATGCTCTTCCCTCTGCCTGGAACACACCCTTCTCCATCCTCTATCTTAATAACTGCTGCATTCCCACCAACAATTAGCTAAAAAATCACTCTTCCAAGAAAACTTCCTCACCCTTCTCCCAGCCAAACCTTCCTCACCATCCCCCAGTCTGGGTTGCACACCCATCTATTCTCTTTGGGACCCTGTGCAGGCCTTTTCTAATCACATCCCTAGTACTATAGGACAAACTTTTATTTGCTTGTCTGCCTCCTTTGTAGGCTCTGAATTTATTGTAGGTGGAGCTGTGTCATGTTCACAGATCTCTCCTCATCAGTCAAAGATTCATCAACATTTCCTTCCCCTTAAAGGCCATCACATACTTCTTCAATTAGCTTGAAACACAAAAGTTCTTTTCTTCTCTGCCCACTAGTGATGTGTGTGATTGTGTGTGGAAAGACAGCACCCTTTCTCGTAGAGTGGGAACAAGAGAAAGGAGATGTTAAAAGAATTCAGCGGCTTCGGCTTCCTTAATCAGTCTCCCTACCGCAAAGCTTGAAGTTCAGACTTCGTGGGTAAAGAGAGTGGCTCTATTATTTGAAGTGGAGACATCTGCGGAGTTAGGAACCCGGATTTAGGTCCTTTGGGACAGTTACCACAGCGCTCTCCCTCACTCCCCCTCCACCAGGCAATGTTAGGTGACAATCCTTCCCACAATGGGTGGAATCTGGGACTTAGGGTTAGAACGCAACCCAAATTCTACAATCAGACTAGACTGGCTTTCTCAAACACACTAATAAAATAAATTCACCCAAAAGTTATTCATCTTTACTGAACAAAGTATGTCTTAAAAATCTGCCACACCTACAGCCACTGCCAAGTCCAGCACGTGTAATGTGAATCATGTACCACCCCCTTCAGAGATGCTTGGGCATTTCCCAAAAGAGCAGACGACAGGCCGGCAGGTGACTTGTGCTGTGTGGCAGGGGTTTGAAAGACAAGCTGGGACAAGGAGGTGCTCTGATGTGAGGTGCTGAAAAATTGAATATCCCATAAAGCACTTAACAGAGAGATAGGAGACATAACAAATGAGACCCAGAGAGCCGCAAACGTATGCCAATGGCATAGAAAGTGGAACTGCGGTCTCTAAGGACAGACTTTTCAAAGACTTTCCTTGTTCACCTACCTGCCCTTCCACCTGTCTGAAGCAGCCCAACCTGAGGCCAATTGCCACAACAGCAAAAGTAGGAGGATCACAGAACTTTCAGAATTGTGGAGAATCATGAAACTTGCAGAGTTGGCAGGACACCAGAAGAGATGAGCACTAAATATGAACTCTTTAGCACTTCACATAACACCCAATTCCCTCCAATTATGCTGAAGAGTATCAGTGAGTCTCTATTGGATGAAACAAAAAGAGATAACTAAAATATACAAGTAATCAAAATAAAAAGATAAGAGATACAAACTTACACATCCCCTGACAAAAGAAAAGCCTAACTTTTCTACTTGCAAATGCAACTTCTCCCTCTACTCTCTTGAATTTTTGTGGAAAAATTACCCCATCAAACCAAATCATATTCCATTAAGACTTAAAGGAAACAGAGGAACAGGAGTAGATTGATTGCAAAATATTGACAATAATTCCTCCTGTGCAGTCTTTTGCAATGTCACTGGCCTTCTCCTCCCAACAAGAGAAGCGGGCACATTCCCCATGTCTTGCATTTAGATGGGTCCTGTCTCTTTCTGTGACTAAGACATTGAGTAGCAGTGATGTTGGGTTAATTTCGGCCTCAAGAGACCTTGAAACTTCTAATTTCGTCCTTGTGGAAGACTGAGATACACCTACTAAGATACACCTGCTTAACTGGTCTTAAGCCAGCAAAACGTTATCAACAGAGATCGAAAGGCTCAATCTTTCTGTCATCATTGTCCTTGTCAGACTGGACCCTAGATAACAAGGTCTAAGAACAGAGTAAGTCACCATGCCCGGGTAGATGGTCATTTTTAGCAGGTCCAAAATATACATACTAAAGGTGGGAGAAAGCAGGAATAAAAATGTGATATAACCTATTACAGGAATATTTGTCTTGGGAAGGCAATTAATGCTTTTCTCCTGTGCTAATCCCACGTGGTCCTTCCTATAAAGGCAAATACATGAATATGTAAGGAATAGCCCAGAGGGAAGACATTCTCCTATTGTGCAAACACTATTTTGGGATTCATTAGCTGCTTCACGAGCTCTGGCATGGAGGTTCCTTTTATGGGTTATATAGAACAACTTACAGTCAGCAATTAAAATATTTAAAAGGAGGTTCATAGGTCCGAGCAGCCAAAGTGCGTCTCAATGGGGAAAGTAAGCACTGAGGTGAATTGTGTGCCCTAGGAAGGGAGCTGGCAGCTGTGCCTTGGCAGTTGATGCAAATAATGGTGACCCAGTAACTCTTACTGCCAACAATCATTATCTTTATAGCTCCAGAGAGAAGACAATGAAAAGCTCGAATCTGGTGAGGGCAGAGCTCTAAAATCTCTGTCTCTTGCAGGCCAGTGATGTAACTTTTTTTTTTTTTTTTTTTTCTGAGACCAGGTCTTGCTTTGTCTCCCAGGCTGGAGTGCAATGGTGCAATCTCTGCTCACTGCAACCTCCACTTCCCGGGTTCAAGTGTTTCTCCTGACTCACCCTCCTGAGTAGCTGGGATTACAGGTGCCTGCCACTGTGTACAGCTAATTTTTGTATTTTTTAGAAGAGATGTTGTTTTGCCATGTTGGCCAGGCTGGTCTTGATCTCTTGACCTTAGGTGATCCACCCACCTTGGCCTCCCAAAGTGCTGAGATTACAGGTGTGAGCCACCATGCCCAGACCAGTAATGTTACTTTTTAAAGCCAATATATCAGGATCTTTCCTTTTGATATCCCCTCAAAGGAATTGCTCAAGAGAGAACTTCAGAGAATATAAATGCCCTACACATACATAAGAAAACATCCAGTGGAATTGCTGTTCTAAGTGGATTCCTGCAGGCTGCATGATGAAGGGCTGTGACTGGCTGCACATTCATTCCATTCGCAAGGTGGGCGGGATGGCATCTTTTTTCCATTTTTCTTCTCCCGTGTCAGGGGAGTTCCACAAGCACAGTACCCTCAAGCTCTGTCCTCACTCCCCCAGTCCTTGTCCTCCATCATTGCCACCTGCAGCACCCCTCAACTCGCAACAGAGGGGATGGCTGAATGGAATTGGTTAACTGGAAGGAGAAGGGAACATGCATAGCCCCGTCTTCTGCCTACCTGATCTGAGCTACCCACGGGGAGCAAGTAAAACTGATTCAGTCCAGTTCCTAAAAACCAGAGGTATTAGTGTTTTTGTGCCAGAACACTAACAGCATGCTAGAGAACTAAATGATGAAGATTCCCAAAGACGCAAGGAAGAAAAGGATGGGGGTTTTGGTGGGCATAAGACTTGACATCAAACAGGGGAGGATCAAGAGAATCAGAAAAGGGATCCCTTATTGATCCAGGGTAGAAGAGGTAGTCAGTCAGGATATTTGATATCAGGACAGGTTTCTACAGGGAGGACCCTGTAAAAATATTCAACATGAGCAGTGTAGGGAGAGAATATGTGAAATTAGAGGAATGAGGAATAAGGCTGCTTCCCTGCAGGAGTAGACCAGGGTATATCACACAGCAGGACAGACCTTCAGACTTGCTTTATCATGGTGTGAGCATACCTGATAGAACAAAGGAAATAAAGACCTGTAGAAAATACTGTTTTCCAATCTCCCTTTACCAATATACAAGATGGAATTAACCCTCCATGACAGGCTTTTAAAAAGAAAGAATTGGGTTTTATGGAGGTGCTGGGGGATATTGTGGAAGGAAGCAGGGACTCCATCTCTCCCTCTCCCATACTTGCGCTTAGGCTGGATTCTTAGCCACTTCCTTCCCCTCAATGGATGAAGCTAGCATTCTGGACGTGATGCATCACCTTTTGGGTCCCCAACTTCAGTTGCTTATTCAAGAGGAGTTTTGAAAATGAAGCCTGTGCACCTTAGCAGTTCCATATATGGCAAGGATTTCTTCTAGTTGCTCCTCCCTCAACCCCATGCCCCTCTGTTCTCATGACAATAAGGAGCAGTTTCATCAAGCTGGGTCCCCTCTCTCCAAAGGGAGTAGCTGACTGCACACTGATCCTGTCTGCAAGGTGGGCAGGATGGCATCTTTCTCCCATTCCTATTGTACTCTCCCATGTGTAGGGAGCCCCACCAGCACAGCGCTCCAGGGCTCTGTCCTCACTCCCCCAGCCCCATCCTCCATAACTGCCACCTGCAGTAGTCCCCATTCTTACAAGAGAGGGAGCGACTGAATGGGATTGGTTAACTAGAAGGAGAACTGAGCGTGTCTAACCCCTTCCTCTCCCTACCTGGTCTGAGCTGCCACAGGGAGCAAACGCTTTGTTCTGCTTCTCTATAACTGTGCATTTGACAGCAGCTGATTCTACCTGAATCCAGGTCCCAGAAGTCTGTGACTAGGAGAGGCTTCATTTTAGACCTGGAGTTGAATATTAGGAAGACGCTTGCCCATGGACGTAAGCCACCTTCTCAAATAACAACTCCATCAGTGACAGATTTGAGGGTTTTTTTTCCAACTGCTTTGATCTTTTGTCTTATCTGAAAATTGTTTCAGAATGCAGGAGGGAAGGGAGCATGTTTTTGAGACTCTTTATAATTCAGCAGAGTAGCTTACTCCTAAGACCTGTTCATGATAAGCAGGGCCAGCTTTGCATGAACTCTGTCATCTAGCTGTAGTAATGGTTAGTAAGAGCAGGAAGTAAAATATTCATAAGGTCTGCAACGATGTTGCATAATTTCAACCTTTGCTTCTTATCACAGTTCGCACTATCCATAAATGCACATGCTGTTTGTTCTCCTTTCTCCACCTCCCGAGGCGGGATAAGTGACTGTGGAGCTCAGTTCTAACATTGCCCGCCCATCACCCACCTTCCGTCCTCAGGTATGTGAGGGCCACCCTCTTCCCTTCACTGTGTTCTCCCTGGAGACTTCACAGGAACCCACACCGTCTGTTCACAGCACCATCCTCACCTTGGAGTCCCCATCTCCCACTCAGCAGCACACTTTTGCAAGTTTGAGTTAATCTAAAACAGAGTATCTCAACCTCCACATTGTGAACATTTGGAGCCAGATACTTCTCATTGTGTGAGACTGTCCAGTGCACTGTCGGATGTCCAGCAGCGGCCCTGGCCTTCACCCACCAGATATCAGCAATCTGCTCCCTCCCCCAAGTTGTCAGCACCCCGCCCTGTCCCCTCTCCCTCCAGTTGTGAAAATCAAGGTGTCCCTAGACATTGTCAAATGTCCCCCGGGGGGCAAATTTGCCCCACTGAGAGCCAGCAATGTAGAGTAATCCTTCAGTGACTTCAACAGATGTAATTCCTTTGATATGCAAACACCTGAAGACATATTTGCTGTGTGCAGAGGGGTATTAAAGGAAGTGCGGATTTACAGTATCATTGCAGAATGGGACCAACGCTATAATTGGCTCCAAGCACGGACCCCTTCTAGGCATGGAGCCTCCCAGGCTGCACAGCTTGCACACCTCAGAGACCAGGCCTGCAAGCCTGGATTGGACTTAGACATTCAGAAGCTGGTGGGGCTTGTGACCTCCCTTCCAGTGTGACAGTAATAAATATTTTCCTAACTACCTTATAATTTTTTAGGCATCTCTCTCAAAGTGAAGTCAGCACTTCTCATCATTATGTTTCAAATTATTCTGTAGAACCATATTCATTATGTACATAATGACACATTGGCTAAGGTAAAACATTACTCCTTGTAAGGAAGAACTCAATTTAATTGTCAGCCAAATGGTCCCTTTCTAAGGAAATGAAAGAGTAATTTTACCCTTTCAGTCACATTCTCTCTGGGGAAAAAAAAAGGATTATTTTTTAAAATCTCACAAACTTTCTTCTTGAGTTGTATAGGACAAATTACGTGATTAACATGCTTTTTTTCCATGCCTCTTTATTAACACTAAGCTGGACTCAGTGTTAATGGCCCCACACTTAGAGGAGCCCCATGCTTGCTTTTACGGATCCGCTATCATCTTGAAATTCTTAATTTTTGATCAATAAGCCCACATTTTTATTTTGTACTTTGCCCTACAAATTACGCAGCTAGTCTTACTCTGTTGTGCATGCACCAGCTCATACACTAGTACGTAACATCCATCCGGAGGGAAGTTGTCCTCTTTGGTTAAATCAGATGGAAATGACTTAGGTAATTCCTTTACCCTATCCTGGGACCTAGCAAGCTAGAGGGAAAGGTCACACTTGGAATGAGGATGTATTTGCTTAACAATTGGCATATTGATTACAGGAATATTTCTAACTCTTTAGCAAAACTGCTTACAATGAAGCCCCAATCTAGCTGTGCGTGGTGGTTCATGCCTGTAATTGCTGCACTTTGGAAGGCCAAGGCTGGAGGATTGATTCCTTGAGCCCACAAGTTCAAGACCCATCTCTACAAAAAATTTAAAAACCAACCAATCATTGTGGTTCGCACCTGTAGTCCCAGCTACTTGGGAGACTGAGATGAGAGGCTGAGGCGGGAGGTTCACTTAAGTCCAGGAGGTCAAGGCTGCAGTGAGCCCTGAGCACTCCACTGCACTCCAGCCTAGGCAACAGCACGACTCTGTCTCAAAAACAAAAACAAACCCCAACCTATAGACCTAACCTACTTCTCTAGCCATTATCATCTAAACCTTTGGTTGATAATGTTTCTTTGGTTGATAACACCAAAACACTCTCTCTAACCCTAATGCGTTCCGTTATTTACTAAAACTCATTTCAAAAACCCCTCATATTTCTATGCAATTGCTCCCATCAGTCATTCTGTGTGAGATTCCCCCTTCATCATCCAAACAAATTTCCAAGATCACCTTTGAAGCAGTCATCTATGCTTACTGAGCACTACGTGCTGCCCATTGTTTCAGGCTCTTTATAGATTTCACTTATTTAATCTCTACAATTTTGTGGTGTATCCTATTTATTTCCCTATTTTACAAATAAAAATGTTAAATAACTTGTCCAAAGACATATAGCTAATAAAAGGTAGTGTGAACCCAACTCTGAGACAGGTCACAGTTAATTTAGAAAGTTTATTTTGCCAAGGTTGAGGATGAGCACCCATGACACAGCCCCGGGAGGTCCTGCCATGCGTCCACGGTGGGCAGAGCGGTTTGGTTTTATACATTTCAGGGATACAGGAGACATCAATCGACCTGTGTAAGATGAACACTGATTTGGTCTGGAAAAGGTGGGACAACTAGAAGCAAAGGCAGGACAACTCAAGCAGGGAGGGGACTCCCAGGTCACAGGTAGACAAGAGACAAAGGATTGCATTCTGCTGAGTTTCTGATTGGCCTTTCCAGAGGAGGCAATCAGGTATGCATTTAGCTCAGTGAGCAGAGGGGTGACTGAAGGGGAGGCAGGTTTGCCCTAAGCAGTTCCCACTTTGACTTTTCCCTTTAGTGATTTGGAGTCGGGGGGGATCCCAAGATTTAACTTCCGTTCACAATAGAAACAGCTATTCAAAGCTTTCATCTTAATCAGCTTAAAATACCACCTTCTAAGATCAAATTAATGGTCATCTCTTTTGAGAGGACTTCTTACACTCTCCCAGGCCAAAGTATTTGCTTCCTTTCCGCTGCTAACATATGTTTACCATGGCAGAGCTTTTCAGGGTATGCAATCTTTTCACTGATATTTCTATGTCTGTATCTCTTATAAACGATCTGCTGCACAGAACTATCCAATCAAAATTCCTGTAGTGATGGGAAGTGCTGTGTCTGTGCTATCCAACATGGCAGCCACTCGTCACATATGGCTATCGAGCAGGTGAAATGTAGCCAGTGGAACTGAATTTATTTAAATTTAAGTCTAAATAGCCACATGTGGCTAGTGGCTACCACATTGGATAGCAAAGATCTAGCACATACCCCAGGATCGTTCCTCAAAAAAAGTTTATAGAATGAATGAATCATTCATTAAAACATTTTTAGGCTAACAGAAAACACTTACATAGCTTCAGTTTGGGTTTCTTTTTTAATCATATACAGAACACATTGGTTTACTTTATTAATAGGCATGCATATGAATAAACATTAAAAATATTACATAATATCATTATCAAGATCTATCCCATATTTTACCACATGTATGTATCCACAGGGCCTCATTTTGTCACCTGGCTCTCTGCAGCCTCAAGTTCCTGAGCTCAAGTGATCCTCCCACCTCAGCATCTGGAGTACTTGAGACTACAGGTGTGCACCACCACACTCAGCTATTTTTTTTTTTTTTTTTTTTTTTAGCAAAAGTCTCTCCACCTTGTATTGCCCAGGGTGGTCTTGAACTCCTGAGCTCAAATGATCCTCCCGCCTCCACCACCCAAAGTGCTAGGATTACAGGCATGAGCCACTGTGCCCTGCTAAGCAAAAAAAAAAAAAAAAAAAAAAATTTGGCTGTAAAAATCTTTAATGGATTTTAATAATTATGCTTACATATTTATAATTGCCTGTGCCAACTCTGCAGGTGTTTTGTGTTCAGATAGAGCCCAAGTGACTAGATGAGTGCCTGGCACATAATACGGATTCAGTACACATCTGTTGAATTAATGAAGGGATTATGCCTACTAGGACGTTTTAATTAAGTGTGAAAATCTAACCTACACATCGTTTTCAAATATTAATGTTGACAAATAGTGCAATAATTAAGGAAATAGTTATGCCAAATTTTGTGGGCATTCATTTCCACTTTAAAGATTTTTTTCCCCCATCTCTTCCAATTCCCAAACAAAAACTATCTTGGCCTCTGGAGTCTTCTCACACCACTCCTCTAACTAGAGGACTGAACACAGGCCTTTGGCTGGGCAGAAACCAACAATAGTTAAAATATAAAACTTATGAACAATGACAGAAGGGAAAAAAAAAAAAAACTCTAAATAGGTTAACAGTGAGGCCAACTAAATCTGAGATTGAAAGTTCTGCCTAAGGTTTACACTCCCCAGACCGCGGCCACACCACTGGGCCCACAGCTTTGCATCCCTCAGTACCCTGCTCCGCGCTCCAAAGTCGGAGTAAAGCGGCAGCACGGGCGGCTGCGGCAGCGCTTGCGCAGGCGCTGATGTCCCGACCCATAAGACTCCGCCGCACCCCACGAGGCCGCCCAGCCAGCTCTAAGGCCCCGCCCTGCCTTCTGCTGTTGCCGTAGCAACCCAGAAAGCGCTATGGCTGCCGCCGGCCGGGGAAAAGGGTATTTGACACCGACGGCGGCAGCCCTAGCCAAGTCACCGTCACTTTCGCCACAGCTAGCAGCTCCCATCCGAGGGAGGCCTAAGAAGTGTCTGGTCTATCCGCATGCCCCGAAGACCTCCCACCTGTCTCGTTCCGTTCTGCGTTGGCTTCAGGGTCTGGATCTCAGCTTCTTCCCCAGGAACATCAACAGGTGCTTGAGTAAACCAGGCCTAGGCCTCTTCGGTGGGCGCCCCACCTGCTTTCCGCCGCCTGCCAGACCTCAGATTGCCTACCCTGGCCTGGCTTATGTTTCTTTTTTTTTTTTTGAGACGGAGTCTGGCTCTGTCGCCCAGGCTGGAGTGCTGTGGCCGGATCTCAGCTCACTGCAAGCTCCGCCTCCCGGGTTCACGCCATTCTCTTGCCTCAGCCTCCCGAGTAGCTGGGACTACAGGTGCCCGCCACCTCACCCGGCTAGGTTTTTGTATTTTTTAGTAGAGACGGGGTTTCACCGTGTTAGCCAGGATGGTCTCGATCTCCTGACCTCGTGATCCGCCCGTCTCGGCCGCCCAAAGTGCTGGGATTACAGGCTTGAGCCACCGCGCCCGGCCCTGGCTTATGTTTCGAATCAAGACCCCTCACCCACGCATACACACGAAAATACTATTAGGGAGCAAGGCTTTAACAAAATATCAAGAAACATTTTGTTTACTCAATCAAGCAATCATTAAATTGTAGACAATATAGAATGCTTTGGTGACTACAAAAAATATAAAAATAGTCAAAGCTTTTTCTTTAGTGACATTGGGCATTAATACTGGTAAGGATGGCCAGGCACAGTTCCTCATGACTGTAATCCCACACTTTGGGAGCCGAGGGAGGCAGATCACCCGAGGTCAGGAGTTCGATAACAGCCTGGCCAACATGCTGAAACCCGATCTCTACTAAAAATACAAAAATTAGCCGGGCATGGTGGTGGGTGCCTGTAATCCCAGCTACTGGGGAGGCTGCAGGCAGGAGAGTTCTTGAACCCAGGAGGCAGAGGTTGCAGTGAACTGAGATTACGCCGCTGCACTCCAGCCTCGGTGGCAGGGTAAGACTCTGTCTCAAAAAAAAAATATATATATGTATATATATATAAATATACATATATATTTATACATATATGTATAAATGTATTTTTTGTATGTGTTTATACAAAATATAAATATACATATACATATATATATATATATACTGGTAAGGATCAGTTTACCCTCTGTCAGAGATGGCATCTAGTTTGAGAGTTATCGACAAGTTTTTAAAGTTGCTGCTTAATTGTAGGCACTTTGTACGTAAGTGGCAGTTAATATTTGCTCTGGGAATCCAAACTAAATTCTATAAAAATTAAGGCAATGAATCTTTTGCAGGACTCTGGTTTAGTCTCTCCTTATCAGAGAGGCATAGGTTCCAAGATCGACAGTGGATGCCTGGAACTGTGGATACTACAGAACCCTCTGTCAGAACACATTTCTGTGTATATCTTCCATCCACAAATTTAATGCCTTTTTAAAAATCTTAACTAAGCACTTATCACACACTGTGGCTGAAAGCTTTTCAGTTTGAGGTGTGATGGTGAAACTATCAAGAGTTTCTTTTTCTTCATATTTCGGGAATATAAGATTCATTCCTACCATTCTAACCATTCTTACAACTTTCTATTAAGTCAAGAACTTTCATCTTTTCACCTAAAGGAAGAATTTTATGGTTTCTCTGTGGCATATCTGATTCACCAGCATCACTACTCTTGCACTTTGGGGTCATTATGAAACAAAATTAGAGTGACTTGCACACAAGCACATCACACTGTACAGTTGACCTGATAACTAAAAGGTGACTGATGTCTACAACGTGGAGACTCTGGACAAAGGGAGGAGTCACATCCTAGGCAACACAGAGCAGGCAGGGAGATTTCATCACACTCCCAGAACAGAGTACAATTTAAAAGTTACACATTATTTCTTGAATTTTCCGTTTAATATTTTCCGACTGTGGTTGACCCAAGGTAACTGAAACTGCAGAAAGCAAAACTGCAGATAAGCGGGGGGACTAGTTTACTAATTTGTCTTCAGCATTTCTTACAAAGATGCCTCTGAAACTTTAAAGTGCATATGAATCACCTGGGAATCTTGTTGAAATGCGGATTCAATACAAATCAACAGGTTGGGTTCATCAAAAGAACACCAAAGCCTTTGAAATGTACATAATCTTAGCGAAATTCCACAGTAGGTTCTCCTTAGAGCAATGATCCAACAACACTCATTCAACAAGATACTTTTAGTATGGAATATTAGGCTAGTGTTAATTATAATACAAACTGCATAATTAACTACATTTTATTTCATTTCCTAATTGCCATGGATCAGAGATTTTTCAAATGGCTTCCTAATTGCAGAAATATTCAGTATATATTTCCCCTGGGAACTTGAATTATCATCCTTTGAAAATGGGACCTCTTTAAAAGTCAAGTTGGATAACTGGGCACAGTTGGAGAAGGTATGTTAGCAATCATTTACACTTTTAACTGTTAAGATGTTTGTTTTAAAGTGTGCCATCCTAATTTCCTGGATCTCTACAGGTGTGTGTGTGTGACTGTGTGATACTGAATTGGCAGCTTGTTCCTGTGTATCACAAAGTTTATTAAATTCCAACTGTTTATGTCATGAGTCACCTATGAAACTGAGCATAATGATTTCCATTAGCATGATAAATACTGATTGGTTTCCCTGCTGAATATTATCTTTTAATAACTAATGCGTTAAACACAAAAAATGACTTGATAGGTAAATAAAAGGGTGATTAAAGTGAATTCATGGTACTTGGAGACTTTTATAGAATTTCTTATGATAAAAACATTTTCTTTCTACTATTAAAGTTCCTGGCAAGAAAAAAATTTAAATTACCTAAAGAACTAATCCATGGAGCAATTCATTGTAAAGCTGGAGTGCCTGAAATATTGATAGAAGAGGTTTACACTTTATTAACACATCGAGAGTAAGTTCTTTGTAATTTCCTAGTAATGCAATTTAATGTGAAACTTTTGATAATATAAATCTCATTACTAAAATGTTGCTTGTCAACAGTATTTTCTTTTTTATTTCCAGAATTAAAAGTATCCAGGATGACTTTGTGAATTTCACGGACTATAGTTACCAGATGCATTTACCCCTGGTTTCCAGGTCTACAGCTTCAAAGTCTATTAAAGATAACATTAGGTTATCAGAATTACTAAGCAATCCCAACATGCTGAACAATGAACTGAAAGCAGAGTTCCTCATCCTTTTACATATGTTGCAAAGAAAATTAGGCAGAAAATTGAATCCAGGTAAGTTTTCCTTGGAAAGGGCTGAGTTCTTCCAAGCTCTGTCAGGCTATTCTTGAGCACAGATGAAAGAAATGTCTGCACTGGCCCATTTTGCCATCTTCTGTAACTGGTTTAAAGGGTAATTACTTCTTTAAGGCTAGCAGTGAAATGATTTATTAGCATTGGAGTGGTTTATAAATCAAATTTTTGATGAAGGCGTAGGTTAACATAGTATACAGACACTTCTTTTAGAAAAATGTATGTTTATGAAAGATTCATGTAAACTTTCACAAGAAATAAGTTCACATATCAAGTAACTAAGGAGTTTAAAAGTTAAACAGGACACTCATCCCTTGGGAAAGCCTGGATTACCATGATTCACTGTGGATGCTGTCTACAGTGTGGACAATGTTATCCTTTCCATAGTAGGCTTGTTCAGATGTAGATGGTAGAGCAGATTGGGACTATCATGGCAACTTTCCAGAGATACCACTGAAATCATTCTCTAAGTACCCAAACAAAGCATTTGCCATCTGCATTTGCCAGAATCACTGGCAGGTGGCAGAGTAATTGAACTTTCGCTCTGTATTTGTTTGTTTGTTTTTCTAGCAGTTACTCAGGATACCACTCATGTATTGAAATCTTATTTCACTTGATTCCAGACATCTATAGAGAGCACATCATTTCTGTGGCACCCATTCAGGAAAAGAGGCAGATGTAGGTCATTAGGATTTCTCTCACCTGTGAACTTTTTCTGACGAAAACCATTTTCTCTCTGGTTTCTAGCAAGAGAGGAAAGCACCAATTTTAACATCTCCTAAAATTGTGAGATGGATATTTTAGGTTTGGTCCTTCCTTACTCTGTCCATTCTTCCATGTCTTATATTTTGTTTTCTCTTCCTTGATTTTTCTCATCTCTGGCTTTACTCATGAATTCATGAGTAAAGAAATAATTCAGGTTATTAATGAGGAGAATTTTATCTTGAAACATTTTGCATGTTTTTAAACATTAACATTTCGCTGTGATATTTATCACACATGCAAGCACATAATGTATATGTACAATTTAAAGAAGATGACTAGCGATGAAAACACATTTGTATATCCCTACGCAGGTTAAAAAAATAGAACGTTACTAATGCCTTTACCTTCCCCTTTGTGTCCTCGGACTGCATTCTCCACATTCCCTTCCAAGGGTAACTACCATCCTGCTGCCTTTGTTTGTAATTTCCTTGATTTAAAAATCTAGGCCCGGCGCAGTGGCTCACACCTGTAATCCCAGCACTTCAGGAGGCTAAGGCAGGCGGATCATGAGGTCAAAAATTTGCGACCAGCCAGACCAACATGGTGAAATCCTATCTCTAATAAAAATACAAAAATTAGCTAGGTGTGGTGGCGGGCGCCTATAATCCCAGCTACTGGGGAGGCTGAGGCAGGAGAATGGCTTGAACCCAGGAGGCAGAGATTGCAGTGAGCCGGGAATGTGCCACTGCACTCCAGCCTGGGCGACACAGCGAGACTCCGTCTCAAAAACAAAAACAAAAAACAAAACAAAAAAAAACCTCACCAAACTATACTTACTATTTATATATTATTCTTTACTTCATTTACCTATACATAATATTTATATGTTATTTTTTATTTCATTCATATATATTTTTAAGTTTAGTTGATTTTATGATACTCTGTAGTAGGCAGAATAAGCCCCCCTGCTATCCATGTCCTAATCCCTGAAACCTGTGAATATGATACTTTACATGGCAAAAGAGACTTTGCAGATGTAATTACAGTTATGGACCCCAAGATAGGGTGTGTATGCTGGCTTATTCAGGCAGACCTGATCTAATCACATAAACCCTTAGAAGCAGAGATCTTTCTTCAACTGGAATCAGACACATGTAGCAGAAGGAGAAGTAAGATATCTGGAGCGTGAGAGGGTCTCAGTCTGCTATTGCTGCAAGAGACAACATGGAAAGCATGAGAAGCTATGTGGTGCAGCTTCCAGGAGGAAAGAATTACCTTGGGCTGAGAGCCAGGCGAAAAACAGGGGCCTCAGTCCTGCAAACATAAGCAACTGCATTCTGCCAACGAGCTGAGTGAGCCTGGGAGAAGATTCATCCCCAGAACTTCCAGAAAGGAATGCAGCCCTACCAATGCCTTGCTTTCAGCCTCTGAGACTCTAAATAGAGGACCCAGACTTCTGTACTGTGAGATAAAAATGGCTGTTTTAAGTTATGCTATTTGTGGTAATTTGTTATGGCAGGAATGAAAATCGAATACAAGCTCCATAGTTAACACTGTTCCCATAATGAGATTATAAATATATCCTCATGTGTTTAAATTGATTAAAGTGAAACCTTTTAAGGTTTAAACCTTTTAAAGTTTAAATTGATTAAAGTGAAAACTTGTAAGCTGTTACTTCATCTGCAATCCACATGAAGAAGCGAACGTCTCAGCCCCACGTTTTGAGTAGTCTGTCCTTTCCTCACTTATTCGTAATGCTCTCTCGTGTTTCAGTTGGCGTGTATGTATGGGTCTGTTTCTGAGCCTTCTATTCAACTTTGTCTACATGTGTGTCACTTCAGCATCTTGTCTTAATTATTATTGCTTTAGAATTAGTGTTGATACTTCGTAAAGTCTTAAAATTTGTTCTTCTATGAAGTGTTGTTTCCATTTCATTCACAGTATGTTTTATTGTTATGAATTTATTAATACTGCCCATTGTTATATGTATTCATATCTAACATACTATTTTGAGGTTTTTTTTTTTTTTTTTCTCTCTCTTTTTCTGTTTCTTGTCTTCATCTTACCTATCTTTTCTTTTTTGGACCAAATTTTTTTCCAAAGATTTTTTTCCCACTAATTTTGAACATTTTAAATCTCTGCTCTTTTTAGTGCTAATCTATACATTTTAGCATGCATACTTATCTTAGTCTAAAATTAATATCTTCACTCTCTTCCTGAAACTGCAAGGACCTTAGAACACTATGACACTGATCGCTCCCTGCCACCCCTTCACCTCCTTTCAGTTCTTTTGTTGTCTGGCATTTTAGTTCTGTCCAGTTATATTTTAACACCACAAATCAGACATCATTGACTTTTGTTTAAAAGTCTATATTTGTAAAAACTAACCTGCATCTCTGTTGTCTTTTGAACACATTTGTTCTTTAGCTACAGATCATCTCAACCTTTCCAAATCTTGAACAGTACTCTTTCTCCAGTCTTGATTCCTGAGACTGCTGATTTTAAACGTTTCTCATTTGTGGCCAAAGTAATTAATTATGATAATTATAGTTCTGGCAATGTTACTGACCAGAGTTGTGTTTAGTGTTGATAGAGTATGACTGGTGAGTAGCAATTAACTTAGCAACTTCTTCAAGCCTCAGTGAAGGATGAGCTGCAGATGCAGAGGAGGAAGTGATCTTTAGAAGCACAAGGAAATTGACCAAGTATTTCAGCTTACAGGATTAGTTAAAAGGAAATATGGGAAACATGGAAATAATTTTAATTCACAATTTTTATCATATAAAATGTTTGCAAAATGAAAGATACTGTATGATTTTATCAAATATAAAACTAGATAAAACTAACCTACGATGATAGAAGTCAGGATAGCACTTTCCTTTTAGAATACTGTCTTGGAAAGACATGAGGGGGCTTTGGGGTACTGGTAATACATCATTTCTTGATCTGGATGATGGTACCCTAGGTGTATTCACTCCACAAGTTCATGGGAGTGAATTACACTTATTGTTTCTTTACCTTTTTGTATATACTTTATAATTGAATAGAAACTTACCAAAGACTAACAGGAACATAAACATATTACCTTTAAAGTAATTATTTTGTGTATTAAATATATTGTGAGCAATGCGGGGAGGGATTATTAATCTATGTATTCACACTACTCAGGAATATGATAAACAGAAATTTAAATAATTTACTTAATTTTTAAATTATGGCATCTTACTTTGACAATGGCCATTATGACTTTTTAAGAAATAACTTGTGTGTTCATATTTTATAGAATGGTTTGATGTGAAACCAACAGTGGGAGAAGTTACTCTCAATCACCTTCCTGCTCAAGCCTCTGGACACAGATATAATTCCAAAGTTACAAGAGGAAGAGTTGCCCCTGTTTTACGTAAGTTTTAACTCTTTGCTTCTTAAAATTGATTGTTTTTTTTTTTTTTGCTTGACTTTCTTCAATTAAAGTTTTTAAAAACGGTTAAATAGTTAAAATGTTGGTGTAGGTCAACTTTCAGTCCTACACTGTCAATTACATTGGTATGCAGTTCTTTATGGTAAGTGAAGGGAACATGTGGTCCGCTAAGTCGCTGCCCCCTCCCCAGCCTGCTACAATCAGATCCACTTGAGTTCTGATTTATGCTTAAATAGGTGAGTCCAAAAAACGTCAGGCTCATAGACTTGAAAGCTCAGTTCTTTAGAAGTCAGAAGATGAGTCCATGAGTCCTGAGACAGATATAGATACTTGCATACTAAGAATTCTCAATCAGTTGTATTACGAGAAGTCACTTGATTAAACCCTGTTAATTCAGAAAGCATTTATAGGACAGCAAACTCTAGCCCACGGTCCAAATTCAGCCTGTTGTCTATTTTTGTATAGTTCACAAGTTAAAAATAGTTTTTACTTTTTTTTTGGAGATGGAGTCTCACTCTGTCACCCAGGCTGGAGTGCAGTGGTGCGATCTTGGCTCATTGCAACTTCCACCTCCTGGGTTCAAACTTTTCTCCTGACTCAGCCTCCTGAGTATCTGGGACTACAATGCACGCTGCCATGCCTGGCTAACTTTTTATATTTTAGTAGAGATGGGGTTTCACCCTGTTGCCCAGGCTGGTCTCGAACTTCTGAGCTCGGGCAATCCGCCCTCCTCGGCCTCCTAAACTGCTTGGATTTAATGGTTTAAAAAAAAAAAAAATCAAAAGAATAATAGTAATTCCTGACACATAAAAATGCTATGAAATTCAAGTTCCCGTGCTCATAAATAACGGAACAAAGCCACTCCTGCTCAGTTTATGCCTTGCTTATGGCTGCTTTGACACTACAACAGTTGGTTTGAGTAGTTGCCAAAGTGAGTCTAGCCTAGAAAGTTGAGTTGCCAGATTTAGCAAATAAAAACACAGGACAACTCAACAAATACCTTTGAGGACATATTTAGGACATATTTTTACTAAAAATTATTCACTATCTGAAATTCAGATTTAACTAGGTGTCCTATATTTTATCTGGCAAGCCTACCACAAAGCCTAAAATATTTACTCTCCAGCCCTTTACAGAAAATGTGTGTGGACCTCTGCTACAGATTATGTTTCCTGACCTGTTGAGGCATTTCACCGGGGATAAAAGTTCTTTGTTTACATAGAGTCTTTGAGAGCCCTGCCAATTTTCCTTTTTTTAAACAAAAACAAAAACAAAAAAACAAAAAAAACCTTATGATTTCTCAGAACCTTTAATATGCTAATATGCATTGTAAATACTAAAGAGAAGAGAGGCAGAATGAAATGTTTTCCAAACTCTATTTGATCACACATCACTATTTGGTTTTGCTTTGTTTAATGGTCTTGTATAACTAGTGTTCCTCATAGCACACTTTTTAATGTCCAAACATCAGACCAGCCCATCAAAATCCCTTTAACTCTTCATCCACCTGAGGCATAGTAAGCATAATAGAATCCAACGGAAGTGGATAACAATGTTTCAATGGGCCAGGCACGGTGGCTCACGCCTGTAATCACAGCACTTTGGGAGGCCAAGGTGGGTGGATCATGAGGTCAGAAGATCGAGACTATCCTGGCTAACACAGTGAAATCCCGTCTCTCTTAAAAAAAAAAAAAAAAAAAAAATTAAACAAATTTAGCCGGGCGTGGTGGCAGGCACCTGTAGTCCCAGTTATTTGGGAGGCTGAGGCAGGAGAATGTCGTGAACCTGGGACGTGGAGCTTGCAGTGAGCCGAGATCGCGCCACTGCACTCCAGCCTGGGCAACAGAGCGAGACTCCATCTCAAAAAAACAAAACAAAACAAAACAAAACAAAACAAAACAAAACAAAACAAAACAAAACAAAACAAATGTTTCAATGAATAAAATGCATCCATAGTTTCACCTTTAGATTCCAGGAATATATCCCGTCCTTCAGCCTGCCTTAACCTTCTTCTGTTGGTGACATTTGTGGTGAAAGTTCCAGCAGGGAGGGAGGTGAAGCCACAGTGGTAGGGTGAGCATGGGAGGAGGGGATCAGGAGGTATGGAAAGGAAACTGCAGGTAAGTTTTGTTTTTGTGTTTAATTTGCTTGCCTCGTTCCCCTTATGATTGACTGAATTTCACTGGGGCAGGGAAAGAGCAGGGCCACCTGCTTTGGGACCTGCAGTGAAAGGTAGAAAGTAGTAGTAATGAGTCACAGCTCGGCTTCCTTCCTGTGTAAGAAAGAGATGCAAATAGACTAGAGACCGAAATTGATGCCTGCTGATATTTGAATTGCTAAAGAGTATTTCTCATTTTTGTTATCTTTTTTGAAAATCTTCAAGGTTCACATACGAGTTTTTAGAAAAACTACATGCTATCATTACTTCAGATCAGGATTCCAAGTAAAATGAATTTTTGCTTTTACAATTTTAATAATGTATAAGCTGCCATAAATAACTCCTCCCATTTTATTCTCTACTGCTCTTTTTTATGATTCTCTGGATGCTCTTTTATGATTCGCTTTCACATCAATAGTCTTGCTCTCTTTGGAAAAAGAGATGGTTTTATGGAAGCCTTCACTGGACAAGGTAGATCAGGATGGGAAGGTGAACATACATTTATTTTTTTTTACTTGTCTCAATCCAGATATATACTTGGATTCTCTTAATCTAGGCACACAGTAAATGAATGAATGATGTGGATTCAGCTTTGGTTGAGATGAGAACTACTAAGTGTTAAATCTTTTTTTCTAAATTTGTTCAAAGGACTTCTTTTCAGTTTCTGATAAGAGGGTAAATAGTTCAGGTCAGCTACCACAGTTTGATAGTTAATGGAAGGAGGAGATGCAAAAACACTAGACTGTAGGAACTTAACTCTATGTTACCATCTAAGATTTCATATAATGACACTGAAATCACAGGCTGTTCATCTGAAAATCTTCTAATTATCAAACTGGGTGGCCAAAATTAATCATAATATAGGTTATTACCTTTGCTTTTTTCTTTTTATAACACTCAAGTTCCTCTATTTGTTTACTTAAATTTAGTATCTAGCAAAATTATGGGCCAAAGGAATATAGATGTCTTAGTTGCCACTGGCCCCTCCCATTAGAACTGAGTGACCTAAAGAGTCTGGGTGGCTAGCTGGAATGCCTCAGTGTAATCAGAGTTCCAAAAACTGTATTATGAATCATGGACGTTTGTCAAATCTAAGTATAAAATTGTGCTACTGTTGCCTCAGCTGCTTTCTGAAGCAATATCTAAGAATAGTTGGGTCATATTCAGTATCAGATGCACCAAAATAAGCCCTGGAGATTTTTAGGCTGATGACTTTTGGAAGTGGCTGACATTCAGACTTTTTTTTATCCATGAGTACTATAATGTGTGATTTAAATATTCTTGTTTACCAGGCATTTAGATTAACTGTGCTCGACCTGTTGCCAATCATTCTGCATATATTTGATATATTAGACATGTTGATGCTTGTATAAACATTTAGTAACCATGAATTGATTTTAATTTTATTTAAATGCCCCAGCAAATATAGGTAATGGTGGCAATTCACATAGAGAAATACATGTGAAGCAAGCTGGACAACATTCTCATTACTCTGTTATGAAACCTATCAGAAACATGGAAAAGAAACCTTGAAAAGCACCTGTCAAATGGCTTTGAAGAAATGATGCCATCATCTCTCGCCATAATAAAGAAACAGAATCACCCAGTATTGAATGTATTTCAATAATAAATAGAGTGGTGTCTTGTCCATAATTGTGTTAAAGAACATTTCTTTTCCATTCAATTTGTTTATTAAACTCCTATGCCAGGTACTGTTGAAAATACAAAATTAAATAAATTAATACGGAAGGAGCAAAAATAATTTTAAAGGTATAAACATAATTCACCATGATGAGTAAGAGTCCTTTCTAATAATTTTGCAGGAACGGTGAATCTACTTCTTAATGTTTTCCTTATTAGAAATTAAAAGTTACTGCTTTGCCTATTATATAGTTACATATCACATTCATTAATTAAATTTTATTCTGAATGATTATTATACTTTGGCCCATAGAACACCTTGATCATCTCTAAGAACAGCCTGAACTCAAACCATTAAAAAGACAGGTGTCCCTTCTATTGAAAACAAGTTGTGGGGAAAGAAAATCATCCTTTTCTTGGAACTTGGTTCTGGTGTTTAGCAATACATTTAGTTCAATTAAAAAGTTCCCACTGGTTGCTGCTATGCCCCATATTCTAACTGAAGGGAAATAAAAGCAGACTGATGTCCTGAAAAACTAATAATCTTTTATATATTCATGGTAATTTTATATTTTATATGAAATTTTCAACTGGTATTATTTATGTTTTGATACTAGCTCATTAACAGTCTCATTTGACTTCCAAGATGAATATTACTAATGTCAATTTCCAGCTAAACTTTACCAGTTTTTCTGCATTTTTTGAAACTTCAGACTGTTTTATTAGCAATTCTACCTCCAGAGACTTCCTTGTTAAATTTTGCATTTTTGGATAGATAATATTTAAGAAGACTAAGAAAGCCCTGATGATACAGGTAACTTACTGGGAATGTGCTCAAAATCCAGTTTTATCTGAGGTAAGAGATCTAGATCAAATGCATATCTTAGCCAGCTATAAGTAATGTATCTGTTTTCTTGCATTCTCATGGGACAATCTAAAGTACAAAATTATGAGAATAATTTTTAACCTATATAGTTCCTTTGAAAAAGGTTTGAGAAACAAGTCTTTGAAGCCCAGTCATGAAAAAGATCCACAGAAGAGGATTAGTTTTGGGTAGAGTCAAATAGTAAGTTTCTTTGTCCTCTTGGCGCTGTGTTCAATCTCCTGAAAGAGCTCATCACTCATGGCCCGACTATGGTAAGTTCCCAAGAATCCTGTGGAACCTATAGAGACTGTGGAAAATAGGAAATAGTCTGTAGGCTTCATTATATCGTGATTATGTAAACGAAGATACTAAGGATGGTCAAAGTGCGTAACCTCAAGAGCTTCTTGAGGATGAATTGTGCAACAGAAGTCAACACCACAGGCATATCTTAGAAAGACCATTTACTTCCAGAAGAATCTTTGACAGAAGGAAGCAATGAAATTTTCTAGGAACTATAGCAGCTGCTATAGGAATAGAAACTTTTCAATTGAAAGAATACTTATGGGAA
This sequence comes from Trachypithecus francoisi, assembly GCF_009764315.1. Lineage (NCBI taxonomy): Eukaryota > Metazoa > Chordata > Mammalia > Primates > Cercopithecidae > Trachypithecus > Trachypithecus francoisi. The sequence goes on along the minus strand of NW_022681454.1, from coordinate 169,787,116 downwards.
TAGAACCTACTATGACATAGCATTTGTATTAATGAGTAAGCACTTTCTCCATTTTTTATACTAATTGTGGGGTATATTGTAGTCAGTGTTTCTAAAGTGAAGAATCAGCCTCTGGACCAATTCAATGAAGTGATTTTCCTAGGTTACTGAGTAGGGTAACAACTCAGTTGGACAGCTTAGCCCTTTCACACCTCTGATGACTCTGATCCAAGCATTTATGGAGAAACACTCGTCGTTCAATGGTGTTTTGGGGAAAGAAACAACTACTCATCTTAGCAGGTAACTATGTCATATCAGGATTTAACTGTAATATTTAATAAAATTTAAAGGACCTGAAATACATACATACACGTAAATCTAGATAATGACATGCCAAATTATAGCACAGTCATAACACATAATTTTAGCATGAAAGTACATATTTCATTTAGGTACAAATATCTCAAAGATTTGGTACAATAAACATTTATTAAGAGTTGACTATAAAGGTGTCTTCTATATTACTGATATACTAAATATGAATCACTAAATTTTACAAATAATTTGTGAGGCTTTTATTATATTCAGAATACCTTTTGACTTAAAACCGAAAGAGTATAAATGTTATAAGGACAACAAAATACAGTCATTGCTTTAATGCAATCCTGTTCCTGAACACATCTGGACAATTTCATAGAAATATACACACACACACACACATATATTTCATATATACATATATATACACATACATATATATTTCATTTGTCTTGATTGACATAAAAATAATATATTTTCATAAGATGTAACTATTTTGATGTTGTAGTTTTGTGAACCACCTGATAACTGCTAACTTTTACAGGCAAAATATTTTTCCAATGCTTTAAAAATCACTGTCTAATGAGACTCTTCCTTTAGGAAGGCATATTTAAACCTGCAGAGTAATTTGTCCACATTATTGGTAGTATGAACATTTTCAGATAGTAAAATAAATTCATAAAATTTGCTTGGGTTTCGTGCATATGAAATCTAATAAAAATATTTTTATGAATTAAAAATTTGTTTTCCACATTAAGGCACAATATATACAGACTGACATAGTCAAATGACATTTATAATTCTATGAAAAATTAACAGTTATAGGTCATAAGGTATAGACATTGTAGGAATCGAAGATAACAGAATGATGGTCAAATGAATCCAATTTAGATTTCACACGGAAATTGGGTTGCTCTTCTGTTGTATTTATGTGTTTAAAGGCTTGCAAAATTTTCTCATCTTTTATACATAAAAATATTATTTTCCCGCATTCATTAAAAATATAGAAGAAAGTAATGATTGTTTATATACTTAATGATATCCTTTGAAGTATGTAAGCACAACAAAGATAGGCTTATTTATTTTAAAATAATAAGAATGACAGTAGGATTGAGACTGCCATTTTTAAGTGAGGGGTTTTTAGTACATATGTGCCAGTTAATAATCCTCCTCACCTAAGAAAAATCTGAGTTACAGATATCACTAAGAGTTTAAAAAAATACTTCTCAGGTACTCTTTATTATCCATTGCATCTCTGAATTGTGTATATTCTCTTCTATAATAATTATACACACACACACACACACACACACACACACACACACATATATATATATATTTTTTTTTTCCTTTGGAGGTGGTGGTCTTGCTCTATTGCCCAGGCTGGAGTGCCGTGGTGCGATCTTGGCTCACTGCAACCTCCACCTCCTGGGTTCAAGGGATTCTTCTGCCTCAGCTTCCCAAGTAGCTGTGACTATAGGCATGCGTCACCATACTCAGCTAATTTTTGTATTTTTAGAGGAGACAGGGTTTCACCATGTTGGTCAGGATGGTCTCCATCTACCGACCTCATGATTCGTCCATCTCGGCCTCCCGAAGTGCTGAGATTACAGGTAATTTGTTTTTTTATAAAATGGAATTTAAACCTGTAATGTCTTTTTGAGGAATCAAAAGTGGTCAATGTGATAAATATGATACATAGACACATAATATATATTTTTTCCAGTTTTAAGAAGTTTTGTTAAGAAGGTTTTAAAAATATTTTAAATGTAACAAGTTTAAAGATAATAAAAGCCCCAAGTATTCTACTTATTTGAGATTACTCTTTAGTCAAACAAAAACATCTATATTATAAATCTTGTAAAACAACTTGAGTATCAAAGTACTTTCAGTATGCATTAATTTAATAAGTTTCAAAGTCAGAATTCTAGTCCAACTGAAACATCTGTAGTCACATATCAGGCTTTTCATAGCTTTACACTATTAAAAAACATTTTAAAAGTTAAATCAACCTATGTCCAAAATTTCAACCAGTATCTATTTACAAAGATTTACTTAAAAACTAATTTTCATCAAATAAATTGTGTTTTTCATTTGTTTTTTGAGATGGAGTTTCGCTCTTTGTTACCCAGGCTGGAGTGCAGTGGCGCAATCTCTGCTCACTGGAACCTCTGCCTCCCGGGTTCAAGTGATTCTCCTGCCTCAGCCTGCCAAGTAGCTGGAATTACAGGCGCCCGCCACCATGTCTAGCTAATTTTTGTATTTTTAGTACAGACAGGGTTTTACCATGCTGGCCAGGTTGGTCACAAACTCCTGACCTCAGGTGATCCACCTGGCTTGGCCTCCCAAAATGCTGGGATTACAGGCATGAGTCACCGTGCCCAGACAAATAAATTGTGTTTTAAATAAAGTTAACATAAATTGACTAGAGTATAATGTGTAAGTTATTATACACATTAATCAAAACTAATATCCATGCATGCTGAATCTCTTAAAATAGTCACTTTATCACCTAATGCTTTTCATATATATTCGACTGCATTTTGTGATTTTTACTCCCCAATTTTTTTCATGTCTATATAACTGACACTTTTACAATTGGACAGTTAAACTTCAGATAAAAATCTGGTAACATTTTCTTTTTTTAAAAGTATTTTGACTGTGTATCCATTTATTAAATAGCTAACATTAGTGGTTTACTATGCATTTTTTTTTTTTTTTTGAGACGGAGTCTCGCTCTGTCGCCCAGGCTGGAGTGCAGTGGCGGGATCTCAGCTCACTGCAAGCTCCGCCTCCCGGGTTCACGCCATTCTCCTGCCTCAGCCTCCTGAGTAGCTGGGACTACAGGCGCCTGCCACCTCGCCCGGCTCGTTTTTTTGTATTTTTTAGTAGAGATGGGGTTTCACTGTTAGCCAGGATGGTCTCGATCTCCTGACCTCGTGATCCGCCCGTCTCGGCCTCCCAAAGTGCTGGGATTACAGGCTTGAGCCACCGCGCCCGGCCTACTATGCATTTTATAAAGGAGAACATGTGTCTAAGTTGAAGATCACTGTGCACACCTTACATTTTAACATTTCAAGATATTCAATCATTCACATATCCATTAAGTACTTACTGTATATCTAGCATTCTTCTAGGTGTTGCACAATTTAATATTTCAATATTTCAACAATAGGATATTTTGATACCTTTTATGCTGTGTGAAACTTTTATATGCTTTTTAGATTATTCAGTCCTTTATAATTTAAATATTTCCTCCTTCTCAAAAGTAGCTATTACTGTTTATAAAAGAGGTACCTGTTTTTCCTTTAAATTATACACGTATTTTATTTATTGAAGTTAATTAATAAATTCACTGTTATTTCCCACCTCTCCCAACCTGCAATCCTTCTCCCAACCTCTGGCACTTGAACAACAAAGATTAAGGTAATACGAACCCACAAAGTTTTTCTTTAAAAAAAAAAAAAATCCATCATTCTCAGCAAACTATCGCAAGAACAGAAAACCAAACACCGCATGTTCTCACTCATAGGTGGGAACTGAATAATGAGATCACTTGGACTCAGGAAGGGGAACATCACACACCCAGGCCTATCATGGGGAGGGGGGAGGGGGGAGGGATTGCATTGGGAGTTATACCTGATGTAAATGACTAGTTGATGGGTGCTGATGAATTGATGGGTGCTGACGAGTTGATGGGTGCAGCACACCAACATGGCACAAGTATACATATGTAACAAACCTGCACATTATGCACATGTACCCTAGAACTTAAAGTATAATAATAAAAAAAGAAAAAATCCAGCATGGAAAAAAAATCTTCTATCAGAATGGATTGAGTCGTATTCCAGTCCCTAAAGGTGAGAATGGATTCACCTTTGCCCACATCAAAGCGTCATTCAAGGAGATAGCAGATTTCCCGTCTTCAAGGAAAAACACAGGGCCCTGCGCAGTGAGAGTTGAGGAAAGTGAAGATGAGATGATAAATTTGCGAAGTATTTTTAAACTTTCAGACAGAGAATCACTGCAATAAAAAACCTGATATTTAGGCAATGCTAATAAAAATTTAAGAATATGAGAAAATTAGTGTTTTTGAGTTGGACCCAAATATAGAAACATTTGCAAATGTCTTAACATTACATCATTATACCCTAATATCTGTCAAAATAGAATTGTTTTCAATTTAAATTCTTCAAATACAGTAGTACTGCCAATGACAAATACGTTTTGTTAATCTGGTAACTGCCACAAAGTTTACTTATTTCATAAAAGCATATATGCCTAATAATAGACTTAAATATATTTCACTATTTTACTCATGTAGCCTATGTCAATACATCTGGGAAAATTATTTAAGCCAGAAACTTTAAATGTGCTCTCCAGAAGATGAAGAATATTGTTCCATATTGTATATATAGTTTAAAATATGTTTAGTAGGGGCCGGGCGCGGTGGCTCAAGCCTGTAATCCCAGCACTTTGGGAGGCCGAGACGGGCGGATCACGAGGTCAGGAGATCGAGACCATCCTGGCTAATACGGTGAAACCCCGTTTCTACTAAAAAATACAAAAAACTAGCCGGGCGACGAGGCGGGCGCCTGTAGTCCCAGCTACTCGGGAGGCTGAGACAGGAGAATGGCGTGAACCCGGGAGGCGGAGCTTGCAGTGAGCTGAGAGCCGGCCACTGCACTCCAGCCTGGGCGGCAGAGCAAGACTCCGTCTCAAAAAAAAAAAAAAAAAAAAAAAAAAAATATGTTTAGTCATGTGATTTTCTTGCTTATTTATAATTTAGTTGCATCAGTTATGATACATGCCAAAGTAGTTATGAAGAACCAAAGGCGAAGCGTTTTCAATCTATATTACCTAGCTCTGATAAGGAAAAGCATAATTTCAAAAACACAAGATGCAATACATATTATGTTTTCTTAATTAGGTTCTAAAGTTGTTGAGTTTTGGGTCTGATTTCAAATAATACAACTTGTAGCAAATTATTTCTAGATAATGGAAACCTCATCATAGGAATACGTAAAGTAGACAGCTTCCTATTAGTAGGCACTAGAAATTTCACAATTATAACCCAAACACATCAACTTTCTGATGAAATAGAAATATCCTGGCAGGACAGCACTCCATCTATACCAGCCATGTGGGCCTCAGTGTACATGAGATAATTAGTAGCTCTTTTCCTGGATGTAGGCTTGGTTAGATAGTATCTTATGTAGATGTAGAGAGGTTAGATAGTATCTTTTAGGTCAAGGTCAGATGGAGAAAAGAAACCTTAAGAAAAGGAGGAAAGAAACATGAAGGTACTAAGTACTAGAAATGGTACACAAAGGGCAGAGAATGGCACTGATGACATACTCCAAAGATTTCATAATGTTTCTTGCTCTTTACTAAAAGTTATTTAATTTCCTGATTTGGTTCTTTATTTCTGAACGTAAATGGATAATAAAGGTGTATACAACTATGTGTCCTGTGTTTTGGAAGACACTGGTTATGTTTTGAGACTAAACTAGCTTGCAGTGGCAAGCTAAGCTACGGTTAGGATTTATATCAGTATCCAGCTGCTTCATTTGTTTTGGGTGGCTATGGCGAAACCTGCCTTCTTCATTGGCCTAGCATGTAGAAATGTGACTTTTCACATTACATTAGAAATACATAAGAATCTGCTCAATAAGTTGTGTATATTATTGGGAGGTGGGGATCTTTTAGTCTAATCTGTAGTCTCAATTTGTATTTCAGGGGATTTGGCTTTGTTTACTTCATGGGGACACCTACAACTAGTCCTGGCTCTAAGACAATAAAGATTTCTCTATTTCTTAGAGACAATGGCACCCCTGGGTCATACTGGGAGGCTCTGGTATCATTCATCATCATTAGTTTGACTGTACATTAGGGACCAATCCTTGGCAATTAGACATCCCTCACGATTAATTCCAGTAATTTTTAATTGCTGAAAAAGTCCGTAACTCGATGTAAGAACATGCACAATATATTAATGATATAATATACATCTCTCAGTTCTTAATTGCTTTGCTTTTATACATCATAGATGGTGACTAGAAAGTGAATGTAATCTACTGTGACATAATCATCTAGTGTTGACTGTTGCTTTGTCTCCCTTATATAATTCCGAACCTCAGGATATGACCTGTATATAGTTTCAAACATAGTTGTTACAAAGTATACATATCATTTGTTACTAAGTATACATATTACATGACTTGCTTCTGTGGTAAGAAGTCAGCACAATTATTGTATCTGAATGTATTTTAAGCCAAAAGAGGCCACTTGCACTAACTATGGAAGCACTAGAGGTAGTATGTTCTTACTGGGCCCCAGTCCTAAATTACCTACTTTTACCCAAATTAGGCTTATTTTAAGGTATCATTTCAAAAAGTAAACACATAAAAATGGTGAAATGCACTTTATGTGTGATATTAGGCTTTACCTGGATTTTTAATCCCGTAAGACAAGAAATGTGTATATCGGAATGACTTGGAAGATTTGATCCAGTCACATAATCTGGTCCAATAATTCCTTTCAGTGACTCTTCTTTTAGTCTCTTTAATAAAGTTGCATAAACCATTCTTTGTGAATCAGAAGGGGGTGTATCCGGAGAGCCTTCTAATGATCTATATTTTCAACAGATGTCAACATTTCATTTTGGCGAATCATAGAATTTTTGATGTTTAGATTAGAAATTATCCCTGATAATTATTTAGTTCCCCTTTATTGACGGAGGCAAATCATCTTTAGACTTAATTTATAGTAAAACAAAGGACTAAATGGCAGAAAAGTATGGCACTGTAAATTATTACTGCATATATGCCGAACAAATCAAGATTCCGCTAAATTCTGCTAAAATGAATAATGAAACAACACATACTTCCAACAAGTTTGTCTACAACGTAAATTCCTTCTGCCTTCCAATTTTTATACAGTATTTACTCACCTGCTGGTGGACTGTGTGCAAGCTCTCCATGCATCCAGTTCCTCAGAAAGATATTCAATTTTTAAAGGTACTGACACCTCCCGACGTTTTAATAGCTGACTGAATGTGTGAAAAGGAAATTAACATCTGATATCAAAAACTAAGACATCAGAAAAAGCAAACAAACTTTAAATGTGCTTTTAGATTTGTGTTTCTGTATACAGACATTACACCTTATATATAATATACATATAGAATTTTTTTAGTATATGTGTATATATGCTCACCTGTATATTTAATATATTTTAGCAGAGTCCCTGGAAAGTCAAAGTTATTCAGTCAACGTTGGGTGGATGAGTAACTGAGTGAGCGGATGAATAAATGAACTGCATAATGTATGGAGAATAGTTGGACAAGTCAAGTGATGTTAAATAATAGCCACCGTGAGAGAGAACACTTAACTGTGACCCTGATGATTTAATCTTGAATGACAGAAAGAGAACACAGGAGAAGGAGATTTGAGAAGAAAGATGATTTGAATTCTGAGCATACTGACTTTTAGGCTGGAGTTTAGCAAGCTGCTGAATATACATACAGGAGTTTGAAGAGTAGGCTATTCCTGAGTATAAGACACTGAGTTACTTCTTCAGAAGTGATAGGTGAAGCTAGAAAGTGGTGAGGTTTCTAAAGGACACCATATAACAAGGAGAGGGGAGGGAGTGGAGCTGTGGGAGGAGAGTGGGATGGAGAGGAGCAAAAAGGGAAGCAGAGGAGGAGAGAATGAAACTTTGGGGGCTCACATATTTAGTGGGTCAGAAAAATAATGATAAGCAGCAAGACAACAAAGATGAAATTGTCAGAGATGATAAATTCTTTAATATTAGGAAATTATTTCTCTTTCTAAGCTAACACAGTCCCTAAACTTAGTCACATTCTCTCGTCTCTCCTAAACCATTTTTTTTCTTTTTGCTTAATCAAGAATTTTTCTTTACTTTTATAATTATATATAGCTGAACATACTTCATTAAACATTATTTTACATCTATGTGATATATCCTACTGCTCCTATAATATCTTTTAATATTGTTAAATGTTGCTTTCCAATTTTGGTTATGTTACCTATGTAGAAAGGGGTTTTTCCCTGAGTATGCTGACAATATTAATTCCGTATTATTCCTTATTTGCACTAGGTGACAGCTAGTGCTTCACCTACACAATAGGGAAAATAAGTTAGGAATGAGAAAACCTGTTCTTCTCAGAATCTTCGGCCACATATGAACTCAGAAAAACTGCTTAACCACAGACCCTCTGCATTTGTTAAAATGGTCACCCACTAAGCCATTTAGCTAACTACTAGACTTGGAAGTAGCTTTTCATGGAAGGCACTGTGAATTTTATTTTATAGTATAAGAAGTTTCAAGTACAAGGGCTGAAGTTAAACAAGTTGTTAGAAAATGTAGGAGTATGGCTAACAGGTTATGCCTGAATATAAAATATTAAAATAGTAAGTAACCTGCTACTTCCAAACTCCCTTTACTTTGCCTTTTCTGCTATAGAGATTGAAGAGCTACAATATTCAGTTTCCTATTTTCTTTTAGTGAGATGTGGGCATAAAACCCTAAGGAGGACCTTCTTCCCTGAATAAAATGGTCTTGCCAGGAGAAAGTCCTTTGTGGTCTCTATCTTTCACTCTTACCTCTTTCCTACTTAGAATGTAGTCACAATTCATGGAGGGCTAGCATCTCTCTTGTAACCATGGGATACTCAAGCAAGAGGAAATAATCCAAAAATATCACAGTGGAAAGAAGGGGAGCATCAGGTCCTTGAAGAAATCACTGCAAGGCAGTAAAAGCCCTAGAATGCCTGTCTTAAGTGTCTTGACGTGAAAGATCAATACACCCTAGGAGTTTAACCTAGTATTAGAATTTTTATTATTTATAGCCTAACACATCTCTAATTTATGTGCTGCTTTATTATAAAGCACATGCGGAGTAAACAGACGGATACTTGTAATAATATATTTGATACTTTCTATAATCCACTTAGAGATCATCCATCTTAGTGAAAGACATTGCTCTAATGTCACGATGGAAGAAAAAAACCTTTTTTACCTTGTGTACTCATAAAGTGCTGGAACAATGCTTTGGTACTGTCTTCTGATAGCCAATAATGCACCAGTGTAACCACATAATATTAGCAACTCATTTCGAGCTCTAAAAGAGAATACACTTATTTTCATAAATTCCCCAATTTGCGGCATAGAACATTACTCTGACACACAGTTCAGGTACTTGTGTCTCTATATTCTGAAAGGTGACATTTATAGCAATGTATGTTTAGAAACTTTTCTAAACTTAAGGAAAATTATCCATCAGTTCCTAATTCCTATTCAGATATTTATACTGTATTATCAATTATAATATAAAATAAGTCTTTAAATAATATTTCACTCTTGCATGCTTGTTTTTCTCTATTTCCTGGCTGTTTCTTCATGTAATTTATCCCTAAATAACTCCTTTGGTCAGGTGGAGGGAGTCCCGGATACCGTGTAGACTCTAGGAAAGGGTCAAGAATGTCTTCTGCAGTTCTTACACAGGGAGTTAGCCAGTTTCCCAGGCTTCTGCATCCATGTTTCCATACAGGCTTTAAAACAAGTAGAGCCCGAAGTTTCTCTTGTAAATTATACAAGAGTCTCTGACAACTTTAGTTATATAGATAACAATGTCTTTTAATAAGACTTGAATCCAGGGATGATGTCTATTTTGTACTTTCTAGCCTTTTACTTCTTTCCTACAAGCTCAGTATAATGCTTTGCATACAATGGATATTTAATAAATATGACCATGAGTTTCTTATGGACTTGAGGTCCAAAAGTTTTGAACTTGCTTTCTTTAAACCAGGTATGTGTGTGTACATATAAAAACATAAGCATACCAGATATTAAGTGGACCACTAAAATTTAATATTCTATTTCAAGTTGACCTCTACATTTTTTTTCTTAAAAATATAACAAACACAAATACAATCTTTCTACAAGTGTAGCTACCTGTCCAAGATAATCCTATTTCCTGATCTGAATACCAAAAACAATGGAGCCACTTTAAAATTATCACATAGATTCACTTATATATTTTGCAGAAAAAAATACTCACTCAGTACATGTATGCAAGAGTAATTTTTCAGTACGAATATAGCTCAATAGGTCAAGAACAGGGTATATGGTATCCAAAGTCCAATCCGAACTACTGATGTATTCTGGAAAAATAAAACCAGATGAGAGATTCATTAAATAACAGTCTCAAAATTTATTCATCCATTTTTTAACTTATATGATGAATTTTCTGTGAGTCAGTACTACCTGCCTCTGTTTTCTAGATCACAAGTATTTTCCTATTCATCCTCTCTCAGGTCCCCATACCATAAAATTGGAAGAGATGCCATATTTCACATCAGCATCACTCTCCTTTTTAAATTGAGGATGACTAGTTCTTGATTTTAAGGCTGATCACTGATATAGTTAGGATGCTGGTCCTCTCTAGAGCTCATGTTGAAATGTAATCCCCAATGTTGGAGTGGGGAGGTGTTTGGATTAGGGAGGTGGATTCCTCATGAATGGCTTAGTGCAATCCCCTTGGTGATGAGTGAATTCTTGTTCTGAGTCCACAAGAGATCTGGTTGTTTAAGAGTGTGGCACCTCCCTTCCTCTCTCTCTTCCTCCCTTCTCTCTGCTCCTGCTCTCACTAAGTGATATGCCTGCTCCTGTATCCCCTTCTGCCATGACGAAAAGCTTCCTAAGGCCTCACAGAAGCTGAGCAAATACCAGTGCCATGCTTCTGGTACAGCCTGCAGAACTATAAGCCAGTAAATCTACTTCCTTTATAAGTTACCCAGCCTCAGGTAATTCTTTATAGCAATGCAAAAATGAATTAAAACGATCATCAATATGAAAACAAAGATCAAATAAATGAGTATATTTTAAATTATACTACCAACTAATTACTTACCTTTAACAAAGCTAATACCAATAGGAAGGGCTTTTTCAGGTTCTTGACTTAACAAGTAATATTTTACAGTTTCAAATATATTGTCATCTGCATGGGCTGTCTCAGCTAACTGCATACATTCTTCCACCATGGGTAGCTTACACTAGAAAATAATTGATTTGAAAACAATGTTACTAAAATTCACAGGGATAAAGGCAATAGTGTAGGTACAAAATACTTTCAACTTTCCTAGTATGGTTTTCTTATTAAAGTTGTCTAAAATAGATGTAAATGAAATCATTTGAATTAAGAGAATATATTTATGGAAATACCTTTAAGATCTAAAAACAGTAAGGGGATATTAGCTAATGAGTTAGTAGTTTTCCATCACACAAATACCTAAAAAAGAAATAGAACTAAACTGTCCTGATTGTGATACTGAAATTAGTACCTACAAATGCAATTTAGCACCCAAATGATGAAATTAATTATGTTAGAAAAAATATATTGACCATTATCAAAAACTACATTAAATGCACCAAACATAAAGGGTGTGCATTATTACATATCCTCTACACTGTAATTTAACGTCACTTGGCTTTTGAAACAAAGCAACCTTATTTCAGCGACACAAAAAAATGTAGAAGCTCTAAAAGATTTTAGCTTTGACATTTTGAAATGCCATGAAATGGATATTTTTTCATCCATGAAATTTCATTACTATAAAATAAAAAGCCACATTCCCCATTTTAAAAAATTCATTTTCTGTTAAAACTGAGAGTCTGATCCTTTCTCAAGTAAGTTGGTCTGCTTCCTTATAATGTAGGTAAGCATTAAGTTACCTTTTATATCCAATTCTGATGTGTTTATAATAGATGAAGCTTAAATGTTCAAGTTTACTTCTAAACAATGTGGATAGTTTCATGGTTTGTTTCAATATATTTATTAATACATTCATTCAATCATTTCATATTTCTTGTTTAAAAATTAGGTAAAATGAACATTTTACATCTCAATCTCTCAAAAAAATTACAACCAACTGAATTAACGGGGCTCTCATATATTTAACATTTCATATTGTTTCGCCGTCCTTATTCATGAAATGCCAGTTATTTACTAAGCAACTACTATATGGTAGGTACTGTGCTTGGCTAGAGACGTAGGTTCTTCACCTTGATATATGCTCACGGCATAGAGGAAATAAAAAATCACTCCCATTTAAATTTCATTTTTAACTAGACTATAAGAAGAAGAGTAAGATGATCATCCTTATAATTTTTATCCTATCTATTTTAAAATTCTAAAAGTTATATAAGTAAACATCATATGTGAATATTTGGTTTTCAGTGTTACAGACAGTCCCCAACTTATGTTTTGACTTTATGGTAGTGCAAAAGCGACATGCAGTCAGTAGAAACTGTAACTTTGAGTACCCACACAACCATTCTGTTTTTCACTTTTTGTACAGTATTCATTAAATTACATGAGATATTATTATGAAATAGGCTTTGTGTTAGATGACTTTGTCCAACTGTAGCCTAATGTAAGTGTTCTGAGCACGTTTAAGGAAGGCTAGGTTAAGCTATGATGTTTGGTAAGTTAGGTTGTAAATATATTTTTGAGTTAGAATATTTTTGACTTATGATGGGTTTACCCACTGTAACCCCATGGTAAGTCGAGGAGCATCTGTACTTGTGAACTTGTTCAGAGTTATTAACACCTTTACACACACTCACTAGCCTTTCTAAAGAGATATTAATGAAGTATGACCAGAAAGTCTAATTATATCCTTTCAGAATGTGTGATGAAAAGACGAGGTGAATAATATTCTAGCCCCTATTGTTAAAAGCTGTCGCAGCTAACTGCATATATTCTTCTACTGTGTGCAGCTTATATAAGAAAATAATTGATTTGGCAGGGCCGGGTGATTCACGCCTGTAATCCCAACACTTTGGGAGGCTGACGTGGGTGGATCACCTGAGGTCAGGAGTTTGAGACCAGCCTGACCAACATGGTGAAACCCCATCTCTACTGAAAATACAAAATTAGCTGGGTGTGATGGTGCACGCCTGTAATCCCAGTTACTCAGGAGGCTAGGGCAGGATAATCGCTTGAACACAGGAGGCAGAGGTTGCGGTGATACGAGCTCGTGCCATTGCACTCCAGCCTGGGCAACAAGAGCGAAATTCCGTCTCAAAATAAATAAATAAAAAGAAAATAATTGATTTGACAACAATGTTAGTAAAATTTATAGGAATAAAAAAATAGTACACATACTAAATTTTTCCAGTATTACTAGTGTGGTTTTCTTATTAAAGTTGTCCTAAATGATATAAATGAAAGTATTTGAATTAAGAGCATATATTTATGAAAATATCTTTAAAATCTGAAAATAATAACTGAGGTCATTAGCTTAAGTCTTAAAGCTTAGACAAGTCATTTAGCCTCTCTGAGCCTTGATATTAACATCTGTACCTTCTGCCTCAGAGGATATCTGTTAGTGTACATTCAAACACTACCAGTCAATGTAGAATTTAAAAACTCCCACCTTCTTTCATATGCATTTTAATTTCAAAATAAATTAGTTTTTAGTTGTCATGCTAAAAAAGCAAAGCCCAGCTTTTTAAAAAACATAATTCACAGAGTACAAAGTGTATAAAGTAGTTAAAATATCCCATCATCTCACAACCCACTGGTAACTTTGGATATTTCTCCTTTCACAAGTATTTTCCCTGTCTCAACACAAACACATTCACATACACATATCTGCCCACACATTCTCATTCACACACACTGTTGGCCAATCTGTATTAATACAATACTCAGAAAATATCTGCTTAATGAATAGGGCTACTCACCCACTAGGGATAAAAAAATCACGGTTCAAATAATTGAAACAAAACTTTGTTGTTTTACAGGTTCAAGATGAGAAAATATTGTACTTTTATCATTTTCTTACAAGAAACTGTAGGTATCTTTTTAAATATGCTACAAACATAAATACATATGTATATTCACAGTTATTTTCAAACCAAAATCATATGGCATACGCATAGTTTTATGATCTGCTTTCTATTTAACTGTTTCATAGCCATATACCATGCCAATAAAAATAGAGCTTCATGATTTTTAATGGACTAATTGCACTGAAATATAGAAAAGTACTGTAAATTAATATAAATAATCTTCCTATTGAACATTTTGGTTGTTTTTATATATAATATTGATGCACAGATTTCTATGTTCTGCAGATGAGTATTTTTAAGGCACTTTAGAAAAATGCATGTAAATTTCATTATATTTCATTAATTCTTTTAAGGATTCTAAGTTGTCTATTTTCAAAAGTTATCCTACAACATACTCCAAGATGCAAAGTGTACAGTGGAAAACACTTGGGATTTGGAGTTAGACTTGCTGAAGTTGAAATTCTCACTCCACCACTAACTAATTTGGGTAAATTCCTTACCCTCTCCAAGTTTTCTTTGTATAATTATCCCCTGCTTTTCAAAGTTTTATGAGAACGAAGATACAAATATATGTAAAGATTTAGAATGCCAAGCACACAGCAGAAGTTCAGGAAATGTTATTTCTTATTGCTGCCATTTTTGTTGTATATATATGTATCCCAAAGGGACCATATATTTGTTTCTCTGCATGCATCTCTATTTGCTTGAACCTACAATTAATTAAATCATAGCACTGCATTCCAAACCAGAATATTTAACATCATCAGCATACCTTATCATGGAGGTCATTTATCTCTTCAGTACATCCTGGGTAGAAAGCACAGAGTTTTATTAAATGTAGTTCATTATCAGGAATCATCAGGAGAAGATCGGCTGCCAAATTCCTGTTAACATAACAAAAGGGGACACTTCATTGAGGAAAAGATTTAAAAATAACATTCATCACTATCTCAAAGAAAGGAAATTCAAATAATATATCGCTCTTGCTTTTCAATTTACACAAACATTATTAATTACCTAGTTAATTATGAAACTACTCTAAATGCAGATTACCCAAACCAAAGGTCATGAACAACAAACATATTTATAAATTCCTAAATATTAAAAACTAAACTTTACATACACGAGTCTTAACACACTTATAATTAATTTTATTATTACAGAATAATTCTCTAATCAGTTAAGTAGTTTTGACTATGTTCTTTGGAGTGAATTATAAAGCAAACATTGTGAAAGTTAACTCTCGTCAACTTTTATTATGCTTGTCAATATTGATAAATTGTATTAGCCAGCTCAGTGAAACCAGTAGAATACTGAGTTATTTTAAGTTCATAATTTTGGGTATCCCACATATTTCTTAAATGATAAGTGGAAATTAAAGATGGACATGTAGTTTTCTTATTTACATTTTTTTTTTTCTTTTGAGACACAGTCTCATTTCCTGTTTCCTAGGCTGGAGTGCAGTGGCACAATCTCAGCTCACTGTAACCTTTGCCTCCTGGGTTCAAGCAATTCTTGTGCCTCCGCCTCCTGAGTAGCTGGGATTACAGGCGTGCACCACCATGTCCGGGCAATTTTTGTATTTTTAGTAGAGATGGGGTTTCACCATGTTGACCAGGCTGATCTCAGACTCCTGGCTTCAAGTGATCCACCCACCTTGGCCTCCCCTCCCAAAGTGTTGGGATTACAGGCATGAGCCGCCGAGACTAGCTTATTTACTTTTTAAAGATTCAATCAGTGCAGTAAAGCAATAGAGGGTTTTAAAAATATAAAATGGTATGTACTTAGAAGATTTATATTAAAATATTTTCTGTAAAATCCTCTTCAGATCACTAGGTGAGGAATTAATGAATGCATGCATCATAACTGAGAAAACACCTAACTTTCAATAATTCAAGATATTGTTTTTAAGAAATTGATATAGAGCCACACAGAATAGGTGACCTTAGATTAGGTGATATTTCACATAAGAATTTATAAAGCTGCGTGCTGGGGTCTCTGAGAATAAAACCCCACTTAATATTCTTCGTGAAGACATCAGTAAAATCTACATTAGTCATTTAAGTAAACTGATTCCTTTTTAAAACTTAAGAGGTGCTTAATTAAGAATATAATGAAAGCCGGGCGCGGTGGCTCAAGCCTGTAATCCCAGCACTTTGGGAGGCCGAGGCGGGCGGATCACGAGGTCAGGAGATCGAGACCATCCTTGCTAACACGGTGAAACCCCGTCTCTACTAAAAAAATACAAAAAACTAGCCGGGCGAGGTGGCGGGCGCCTGTAGTCCCAGCTACTCGGGAGGCTGAGGCAGGAGAATGGCGTGAACCCGGGAGGCGGAGCTTGTAGTGAGCTGAGATCCGGCCACTGCACTCCAGCCTGGGCCACAGAGTGAGACTCCGTCTCCAAAAAAAAAAAAAAAAAAAAAGAATATAATGAATACAGAATAGGAATAGAGATAATTGGCAAGTTCTGGTATGAAATCCAAAATTTTACTAAAAATAAAAAATACACACATATCACAAACTATCAGGATAGTAATACTTTAAATTAGGCTTACTTTAATGTTTTTAGAATAAGAAAAATTTTAGTGAAGTTTTTTTACATAAAATATTTTGATAACTCATCATTTTACTAATAAACTTTCTAGATACTATCAAAAAAAATTGCTAAAAGATCACAATAATTTTTCATATTATTTTCCCCTAGCCATTTAAAAATTACACATAATATCTTTCCAAGCTGCCACATTTTCTATTACATTGGGCAGGTTCCATGTTAGAGTAGTTTAGCTGTTCTTGCTAAAATGTATGAATGATGTCATGTGTTTCCTCCTATCAAAATTTAATAGCAGTTTTAAATAATGTCCATGAAAATATAGAAATTATTTGTTTTTACTGTGTATAAAATAGCTGTGCTAAAATTCTATTCAAACTTCAATGAACTACAAAATTTGACTTTCTTAATGTAGAATTATATCTTCATACGGTGAAATTTTAGCAAGGTCAGCTAATTTCCCTCAATGTTTAATCAAATTCACCCTTTTTTGAGAATTCAGTACACAAATGGGGAAAAATGTACATATAAAAATGATTTAGACCAATTGAATGATCTAAAATATAAAATTTCACTATCAGAACAGGTATTTCATTCTGCTTAGCTGAGTTAGCTATTATTTGGTATTGCAGGAAGTCACATTTCATTTATTGTACAACTTTTAAGTATAAGATCATGAGTGATTATAGGAACTTTTCTCAGTACTTTATAGTCAGGTTTTACATGCTGTAAATTATACATGTGAATTGGCATACTATAAAACATTGTGAAAATAGTTGATAAATATTTCTTAATACAGAGATACCATTCAAATAATACAATAAAGGAGTGTATACATTTTAAATGAACATGTTCTTAAATAAAAGTAGATAATACCTGTATCCAACAGATGGAAAGCTAAAAGAAAATATTAAATATGAATACCATGATTATACGATGAGTATCAGGAAGAAACAGACTTTTACAGTAAATGTAAAACACATGAGGTGTTTATAGCTTAAAAATTATGCACATCTTTATAAATCACGTAGTTACGTTTTTTAAAATCTGTGCAGCTCTACTACTAGCCAGGAGGATCACAGATTTCTCCTGAAAATAAAGCTAATCAGCACCACATTTAAACTTTTTCCTAGTTTCTGTTACATATATCTATGGATATATTAAAAAGAATTGTTGAGGTGGGGGCGTTACAAGGAACAAGTTTGTTTTTTCTTAAAAGTAACTAAGACATATAGTTAATTGAAAAATGTTTAGTCGTAGTAACATACAATGTTACGAGTTTGAACTGCTCAGTATGAAGACGATGTAGATGAAGACCTTTAGGATGACCCACTTCCACTTAATGCATAGGAAATTGATTTCTCTTCCTTACGATTTTCTTAACAACATTTTCTATTCTCCAGTTTATTGTAAGAATACAGTATATAATACACAAAGGATACAAAATATGTGTTGTTAATGTTATCAGTAAGGTTTCCAGTCAACAGCAGGCTATTAGTAGCAAAGTTTTGAGGGAGTTGGAAATTACAGATGGATTTTGGACTGCTTGGGGGGTTGGCACCCCTAACTCTCATATTGTTCAAGGGTCACCTGTATACGTATTTCTCTTTTGCTGCCAATTTTTTTTTTCTTGAGACGAAGTTTCGCTCTTGTTGCCCAGGCTGGAGTGCAGTGGCGTGATCTTGGCTGACTGCACCCTCCATTGCCTGAGTTCAAGTGATTCTTCTGCCTCAGACTCCCAAGTAGATGGTATTACAGGCACCTGCCACCATGCCTGGCTAATTTTTTTTTTTTTTGTATTTTTTTGTATTTTTAGTAGAGATGAGGTTTCACCATGTTGGCTAGGTTGGTCTTGAACTCTTGACCTCAGGTGATCCACCCACCTTGGCCTCCCAAAGTGCTGGGATTACAGGTGTGAGCCACTGGGCTCGGCCCTTTTACTGCTTTTTACCTTCACTTTTAAAAAGCAAATCCCCTTTCATCTGATGATGACTTTTAGCATGAAATCAGCCATCTTCGTGAATAAATAATTTGAATTAACGCTTCATGCTTTGAGATGAGGGCACGTCCCTATGTAATTGACTATTACAGCTCTTGATAGAGGGATAACTAGATACTCTCCGAGGAGACTTACTCACCATTAAGTACACTGAAGTCTAAAACTGATGGTAGGGTACTACTACATTTTAGTGGGGGAAGGGAGCTCTTACGTTACTGTAAGATATATGTAAAAATCAAAACAACTTTGAAATTCCTGATTCACTATAAAACCTTCAGATTCAGACAAAAAAGAAGAATGTAAGTGTTGTTCTTTTTCCTGAGTTGGCTGCAGCTAAGAAAGTGGTACAGGCTGGATATCCCTCATCTGAAACGCTTGGGACCAAATGTGTTTCAGATTTCTGAATTTTTTGGATTTTAGAATATTTGTATATACATAATAAGATATCTAAAGGGTGGGGCCCAAGTCTATATACAAAATGTATTTATGTTTCATATCTACCTTATACACACAGCGTGAAGGTAATTTTATACAATATTTTTAACAATTTGTGCATTAAACAATATTTGCATTAAACAAATATTTTTAACAATTTGTGCATTAAACAAATTCCACTTACATGTGGAATTTTCCACTTGTGGTTGTCATGTCAATACCTGAAAGGTTTCGGATTTTGGAGCATTTTGGAGTTTGGATTTTTGGATTAGGGATGCTCACCCTGAGTAGTCTGATATCTATTAATGCAAACTTCAGAGCTGATTTATGTAGCTTTGAATCTTGGCTCTATCACTTACTGCGACCTCAGGAAAATCAAAACCTACCACATAGAACCTAGTGAATTTTTACATATAAAGTACTTAAAATTGTGCTTGGCACAGAGTAAGCAGTATAGAAGTGTTAGTTAGCATTCATTATTATCATTACCACCTGGAATGTTCAGTAGTTATCGTCATCTGTATAGCTCCACCTCAAGGGTGCTGTGTGTGTGCATGGGATTTGTAATGGGGAAAAGGTCACAGTCCTGATAAATTCATTTAGAAACTTCCTGAGGTCCTCAGTATCTGAGGGAAAGAAAAGATAAAAATCTAAAATAATCTTTATTCCATAAACATCTACTGAATGACGGAATCACATATTTCCTAATAGAGCCTCTGTAACAATGGATTGTTTGACTTAAGGCCAGGGCTCCGCAGATACGAGCTGGAATTGCTCTGCCCTGGATTTCCGGGCTACCCCAGGTCATTCCCAGGGTCTCTTTCTCCAGGTATTGCCAGAGTCTGGGGGAGGTGTCCTGTTTCAAGTGTCCAGCAAAACCATTTTTCTTGCTGTTTTATATTAGAAAAGTGACTTTATTGTCCAACTTTAAAATAGGACACAAGATCTGACAAGAAAAAGTATAGATATGCAGAATATTAAGACGTGGGAATATGTGTTCTGATCATCTTAAGAAGAGCACCTTTGTTGTCTCATGATGCTTTAAGTGCTTGAAACATTATGGAATTACAACTGGGCTACTTGAGAATGGATCATGGCAGATTTCATTATACAACCATGGTAGTTCTCATCATGATGACATTGTTATATCATTATTTCCTTCCATAATCTTATCCTTTATAAACAAGGTGATCCTATATCCTCCCAATGCGTATCTTATCAAACGGAATTTATAATGTTTTAAAAATGTATTCCATCACTATGAAATTATTCTTTGAATTTCAAAATTCTTACCATATTGAAATCATCATGCACTTTCTCGCCAGTAATTCTAGGGCATAGTGGGTTGCTGGTGCTGCAGACTCTCCAAGTACTGTGCCCACACAGACTGCCAGCTCCAGTTCATTTCCGCGAATCAGGTATGCCATAGCAAGCTTGCTCAATAAGAAAATAATGTCTTCAGTTGCATAGATGCTGGGTAGGTTCATCACTCCCCTCCAAGCTCATAAAGCAGATAAAGCAGTATTAACCTATAAATCAATTGTTCTTAGAAAATAGTGACTGTAATAGCCCTATAAAGTAGTTATGTAAGAGTAATTGCAATTTTCAGATGGAAAAGTTATTAATGAGACATACAGAAAATGTTTAACAGGTCAGAATTAAGGAGTTTACAATCTTTAGTTCTATTTTTGTACTTAATTAATAACGCTCTACGATATTCTCAATATGTCCTTCAATCTCCATATCAGAAAAAAATGTAAATTTTTTTTTCTTTTTTATTATACTTTAAGTTCTAGGGTACATGTGCACAACGTGCAGGTTTGTTACATATGTATACTTGTGCCATGTTGGTGTGCTGCACCCATCAACTCGTCAGCACCCATCAATTCGTCATTTACATCAGGTATAACTCTCAATGCCATCCCTCCCCCGTCCCCCCTCCCCATAATAGGCCCCAGTGTGTGATGTTCCCCTTCCCGAGTCCAAGTGATCTCATTGTTCAATTCCCAACTATAAGTGAAAACATGCAGTGTTTGGTTTTCTGTTCTTGCCATAGTTTGCTGAGAATGACGGTTTCCAGCTGCATCCATGTCCCTACAAAGGACACGAACTCATCCTTTTTTATGGCTGCATAGTATTCTATGGTGTATATGTGCCACATTTTCTTGATTCAGTCTGTCACTGATGGACATTTGGGTTGATTCCAAATCTTTGCTATTGTGAATAGTGCCGCAATAAACATACATGTGCATGTGTCTTTATAGCAGCATGATTTATAATCCTTTGGGTATATACCCAGTAATGGGATGGCTGGGTCATATGGTATTTCTCGTTCTAGATCCTTGAGAAATCGCCATACTGTTTTCCATAATGGTTGAACCAGTTTACAATCCCACCAACAGTGTAAAAGTGTTCCTATTTCTCCACATCCTCTCCAGCACCTGTTGTTTCCTGACTTTTTAATGATTGCCATTCTAACTGGTGTGAGATGGTATCTCATTGTGGTTTTGATTTGCATTTCTCTAATGGCCAGTGATGACGGGCAAAAAATGTAAATTTGTAGGAGCTTCTTCAAGATTTTACAGTTATCTATCACTTCCTAAAGTCAATATATCTAAGGATAAATGCACAATAGAATCTATATCTTTAATTAACATTTGCTTATTAAATTAGAGTCAAGTGGAAGGTACTTTAAACCTATAACTTGTGAATAATACACTGGAAAAGAGGTGCTTTCATTTGTATTTTTTCTTATAATCCTAACAACTATATGTGAAATAGGTAAGGTAGGTATTCATATGTTCATTTTAGAATTGAAGACATTTGAGATTCTGAGAGTTAAATGACGTGCCCAAAGTCAGTATGTGAGAGGAAAGACTCAGATATTTTGGGTCCACGTCCAGTGATTCTTCCCATTACTACACTGGCGCTTCTCATATATGTTGAAATGTTTAAAACAAGGTTGTTACAAATAGGTATCTTGTGGTAGAAATAAAAGAAAACAAAAGTTCATAGTCTATGTGCACTTAAAACAAGAACTCATAGTTTATGTGTGCTAACTAGGAATGTAATTACTTAACTACTTAATTGGAAGGCATGCAAAACCAGATCTCACACAGAAAGTCACCATATCTTTTCCTCTCAAACACCATGGCATATCTAAAAAACTTTTCATTCGCATAAATCAGTTTTAAATGTCATACCTCAATATTATCTACGGCAAGATGGCAACATGCGGCTAGTACTGCTCGACCATCCTGAAAATACCATTCTGCCAGTTCTTTACTGACTTTGTGCAGGAGTCTAGAAAGAAAAAATGTGTGTATTCTGCATAAACACAAGTATTCCATTATAAAAGCAAACCAATACTTTTTAAAAGGTATGATAAAAAGACCAAATAAAATTTAATTTGACATGCTTGCTTTAAAGACTTGTTTTTGGAAAAAAATAAATCAGGAAAGTGGTCTTTACAAGTATATGGTCTGATAAGCCTCTCCCTCCCTCTATCCCCACAAATGTCAGAAGAGAAGCCTGATTTTAAAAGCTTACCATCCCGCATTGGACAATTTATGACTCAGCCACAGGGAAAGTTAAGTGTAGAAGAATTACAGGTTGAACTGAAATTTTTCAAAATTTAGGTGGTATCCAAAATACAGCTAGCATGTGTTAGCTTTCTAAAATGTCAAGTTTAGAAATGGCAGAGAATGGCACTAAAGATACAGGCAAGAATACATTATTCTCGACACATTATTTGCTTAACATTTCATGATCCTCTTCTACTCGATGAGTGTCTTAAAAGTTTAAATATCCTATTTTCTAGGGTAATAATAGGAGCACATAGAAAGGATGGGGGAAGGCAGACTACTGGATTAAAAAAAGGTTAGAGGACTGAAAAATTCTAATTTCCATTTCTTTTTAAAAATAACTATCAGGATTTCTTCTTTAAAAGATGACCAAATGTTATTCTAGACACCAATATTGGGGTCATGGGATTATAAACTACATTCCTGTGAACTTATACACACTAACTTTAGAATAAAACATTAATAAGCAGTCTACCTTATTTATCATTGGTCCTCTCCAATAGGTTTGATTAGTTTGTAAGTGTTTAGGTGCCTTACTTGCCATCTCTCTAGTAAAATGCATTTTGCTTTTCTGAAAGCTATATAAAATGTGTATAAACGGAGTCTCCATGCCTGAAATTTCTCTATTCATCTAGGAGTAGATGCTGTAATGGAACTGGATCATGGTGAGAAAGGTTGAGGCAGTCAAGTCCTCAGTATACAAGGAAGGATGAATTATAGAGGCTTTAAAAATTCCTAAAGGGAAGACAACCATAAAACATATGGACCCAGAGCAAATAAATCACTCACTCATTAAAGTCTTCCTTGTAGATATCATCAGAATATGAAGCTCCTTTAGGCATAGAAACATGTAAGGGCTGCATATTTCCTTCACAAGCAGCCTAGGATTTAATTAAATATTCAATTATTCTTTAGCTAATTGTTGATAATTGACACATTTCAGAATATTATTCTGAGCAAAGTATACTTAATGTTTGAAATTTATACTATAATTTGGAGATAATCTTAGAATTTGAGGAGAAGTGAGATGTTAATTGTGCGTAGCAAAAAAAGCTTCAAGTGAATTATTACTAAAAATAAGTTGTTCAAATGCATGGTATATAACATTCAGCAGCATGTGAAAAGTTTAGAGTTCAGAGATGCTTATATGTTTAAAGATCTAAAATAAGTTCGGCTGTGTGTGGTGGCTCATGCCTCTAATCCCAGCACTTTGGATGGCTGAGGCGGGAGGATCACCTGAGGTCAGGAGTTTGAGACCAGCCTGGCCAACATGATGAAACCTCATCTCCACTAAAAATACAAATGTTAGCTGGGCATGGTGGTGGGTGCCTGTAATCCCAGCTAGGGCTGAGGCAGGAGAAGTCACTTAAACCCGGGAGGTGGAGGCTGTGGTGAGCTGAGATCGTGCCATTGCACTCCAGCCTGGGTGACAGAGCAAGACTCCATCTCAAAATAAATAAATATATAAATAATAAAATAAAATAAAATAAAATAAAATAAAATAAAATAAAATAAAACAAAACAAAATAAAATAAGTTCACTGTGTTCAGAACAAAAATAGTATGCTCTCAAATGATGAGAAAGAAGGCCAGGAAGGAGGGCAGAAACCAAACCCTTTATGACTCTGTCAATTAGGTAAGGGTGAGCTAGTCAACACAGTCTTCTCCCTTCTACATCCTCACCCATCCATGTGTGTGACTTGTGTAATTACATGGTTTTACCTGTGCAACAAGCAGAGCTTCTTTAAGCCGACCTCTTGACATGAAAAAATGGACCAGCTTTTTCACATCACCAATGGCTATGCAGTATGGAATGACATCATCCTTATCTTCCTGGATTAATTGGTCAGCTCTCCTAATAAAATAAGGACAATTTTTTTTTAACAATATATTTTTTGAAGGTTTTTAGGTGAATTGAGATTTTCTGAAAGTATGGCTAAAATTTGTAGCAGATTTCATAAAGCCCTTTGGCATATCACTTCTAAAAAAGACATTTTATAATCAAATTACATGTGGAAGACAGATAAAAGTTGCATGAAATAATAAATACTAT
This sequence comes from Trachypithecus francoisi, assembly GCF_009764315.1. Taxonomy (NCBI): domain Eukaryota; kingdom Metazoa; phylum Chordata; class Mammalia; order Primates; family Cercopithecidae; genus Trachypithecus; species Trachypithecus francoisi. The sequence goes on along the minus strand of NW_022681454.1, from coordinate 169,762,318 downwards.
AAGAACTTGTTTGCCCTTAGAACATGACATAAAATAATATATACTATAGGAACTTGTTTGCCCTTAGAACATGACATAAAATCATAAATACTATAGGAACTTGTTTGTCCTTAGAACGTGACATAAAATATGCCTGAACATTTTAGATCTTAAAATCAATGTAGTTTATCTATTAAAATGGGCAATTAGTCTATTCAAAAATATTTTTATACAAGGTATGTGTGATAGGATATCAGGTGGATTAAGCAAACATTTGGGTATCTACATAGTTAAAGACAGATAATTTTAATTGTTTGAGGAAGCGTTAACAATGAATAGAGAACCTTGAAGCTCAAGTAGCTTAAAAATCACTAAGGAGAATATAGAAACATAAATATTAACAATAACATGTAGAATGTTTAAGTGCCCTAGTGAAGAAGATTAAAGAAAAATATTCTAGACATGTGAAGGGAGAAAGGGAATGGTAATCTTATCGAGACTGTGAAGGGTGTACATGTGTCTGTTTCTATATATCTGTCTCTTCTCTCTGCACCCATCTCTCTCAATCTCTCTTCCACTCTGTGTGTGTGTGTGTATATCTTCCCATCTAAGTCTCAAGTATTTTCTCAATGACTAACCCCCTAGTTAATTCTACCCTCAATGTTTAACCTCAGTTTTGTTTAAAAATTACCTGGTCTATTTAATTTATGCTACCATTTGCATTAAACCAGAATTCAATTTTTAATCTTTGGGTAGGGGTAGCAGATATTTTTCATGCTGAAAATGGAAAATATTTTTCATGATATTTGCCAGCTCACTGTTAACAGTCTCCAATTTCATAGGCTCATCGAAGTATTCCTCAACGGCTATGTTTTTACCATGTGACTTTGATTTTCTTCTTATAGCTGTTTAGAAACAAGCTGGTTACAAATAATGATCTACTTCCCTGGGCATTTGAAACTATGCTTGAGAGACTGCCAATCTGGATGAATGGCTGGATCTATAAAGTATAAATGCAGGAGTTGTGGAGAGACTACTTTCTGGCAGCTACATGGGCTAAGGGGCAGAGAAAATCAGGAGTTGGCTTTCAAAGATAAATGAAACAGAATTGGAAGAGTTTTGTATATTCTCATTTGCCTCCTCCTTTTCCTTCCCCACTAAATCTATTCTAATCTTGCTTCAGTCTCCTTCTGGCTACCAAAACAGCTCTTATTAAGATCAACAATAACCTCCATGTTATCCAGATTTCTTATTTGGGCTACGAAATCAAGACTGCCTATTGAACAATACCACAAAATCACAAGGAACTTCAAGCTCAACATGTCCAAAGAGAACTCATGATTTTTTTGTGTCATTTGATTCAAATCCTCTCCTAATGGTTTTGCTTTTGTTGTTGTTTTAGTTGTTTGTTTTTAAATCCCAGTGATTAGCAACAGCTTCTATCCAGTTTTTCAAACCTAAAACCTAAAAATTTTTGTGATACCTTCCTCATCTCTATTACCAAATCCAGTTAATTTTAACTCCTAGATATATCAAATTCGTCTACTTCTCTCAGTCCCCGCATCACTACATACGGCATCCACGCTACTGCTGTCTCCTGACTCGGCTATTCTAAGTGCCTTCTAACTGGCCTCCTCATATCGCTATTGACCTTCTCTAATCTGTTCTTGATATTTCAGCTTGTGCGGACATTCTAAATGAAGAACTGGTCACATCAATTTCTACCCTACTTAAAATTAAAACCCTTTAATGTCTTGTGTTCCTCTTAGGATAAGGAAAAAATAAAAAAGCTTACTACATTTACAAGGCCCTAAAACCTCCAGCTTGTGCCTACTCTCCCTTGGCGTCACTTCCCCCTGGCTCTTGCATTCCAGCTACAGCGGCCTCCTTTCACAGAGTTCCTGTACTCTGCTCCCTAAGCCTAGGATGCTCCCTCTGGCCTCTTCACTTGGTTATCTCCTATGTATTCTTTATAGCTCAGTTCATATGCACCAATCTTGGTCAGATTTCCTTTGTTCCAATTTATCTGAGGATACACCACATTTTAAATTCATAGATACCTAGCACAGAAAGCAATGTAGTAGCATATTAATATGACATATTAATATAACATCTTAATTTAATAAAATATGTCAATAATCACAAAGAATACAAACTACGTTTACTTTTATTCTGCAATATTAACACTGAGTGACTCCACCTTGGTCTTAAATGAAATTCCATTAAGTTTTTGCTGAGATTGAAATAATGTTTTGTGAAATAAATATCCTCTGCTAACTTGACTTTAAGGATTTGGTGAGAGCAGTAACATTCACAATTGTGCTGTGAGGGTACAGGGACTTAGAGCACTGGGGATTCTTAAAGCTCAGGAGAGGGAGCCTAAAATCTGAGGGCTACAATCAGCCTGTTACTTCACTTTCTGTTGGGAGAGCTGGTGTTAGGGAACAGTCTACTTTCCCATGGCAAATGTGTTAATCCTTCTGAATTTTATGTTTACCCTTTGATTGATTTTTACTTGTGTCTGTAAGAAGCAGTTGATTTTTTGCCACTAAACCATGTTCCATAAAAGAAAAATCCAAATTTCTGTTTTTAATGTCAGAAGCAAGGTAACTGCATAATAATATATAGTACTCTGTAAGCTTAGCACAGTGATTGGCATAGAGTAGGCATTAAATAAGTATTTGTTAAATGAACGAATAGCATAGAAGAGAGTAGAATAAAATAGAGCAGAGAATAATCATATGTTGTAGGTTTAAACGTCCCTCTAACAATGTGTTGAAGTCCTAATCCATAATACTTGTGAATGTAACCATTTATGGAAACAGGGTCTTAGCCGATGTAATTAAAGTAATACGGGTCATACTGGATTAGGGTAGGGCCTCAATCCAGTAAGACTCATGACTTATAAGAAGAGGAAATTTGGGCACAGAGACACACAGGGAATAATGCCATGTGAAGATAAGGGAGAGACTGGAGTGACGCATCAAAAAGCCACAAGATGCCAAGGACTGCAGGCGACCACACACCAAGGGAGAAGCATGGGACTAATTCTTTCTCAGAGCCTCCAGTAGAAACCAACTTTGCTGACAACTTGATTTAGACTTCTGGCCTCCAGAACTGTGAGAAAATAAATTTCTATTGTTTTAGGCCACCTATTTTATGGTAATTTTTTTTTTTTTTTTACGGCAACCCCAGGAAACTAACACTTGAGAGCAAATCTTGTCGGTTTACTACATTCTAAAACAAGAATGCTTAGTTAAGCTTCCTCAGTGCTCAGACCCTTCATCATCAGTGCCTCATATCCATGGGGAAGAAATGGCAGGAATTAGTGCCTACAGAGAAGATTTTTAGGATAATTCATAGAATAGTATTTTATGAACCTATGCTAACCTTCAGGAAATCTTGCCACTTGTATTTCAATACCAGCTTATTAATCAGTGAGTATGTTTGCTGATTTGTCCTTCTCTCCATTGACATGGGGAAATTTGCCTTCTGCTATCTTCATCAGAGGCCAAGTCAAATCCAAGAACACCAAAATTATTTGTAACTGATTCATTTCATTTACTGTATCAGCAGATACAAAATTTAGTTATTATTTAAGACAACATAAGAATAAGAAATCTCAAGAGCTACTGCCATATTTACATATTGTTTCTATTTTAACATGGACTCTCTCTGCCTTACCTCTGCATTAACTTCTTCCAGTATTTCACAGAGACCCCTGGTGCAATTGACAGGGCTTTGTCCCACTAGAATAGAAGGCAAAAAGAGCAGGAGCATATTAATTTCGGTTGCTCTATATAATTCTTAAGACACTTAAAAAAGATTCCTGTTTATAATATAGAAATTTTAGAGTTCTTGAGTCCTGATTTGGTACCTTCTGTCTTCTTTTTGTTCTGTAATCTTAAAAAAATTCTTTAAAGAGCACTAATTTTACCCCTCTTAATAATATAAAAGAAGCTGGGCATGGTGCCTGATGCCTGTAAAGCCAGTGCTTTGGGAGGCTGAGGTGGGAGGACTGTTTGAGTCTAGGAGTTTGAGGCCAGCCTGGGCAACACAGCAAGTCCCTCATCTCTACCAAAACAATTTTTTTTTTTTTAAAATTAGCCAGATGTGGTGGTGCACACTTGAAGTTCTAGCTACTTAGGAGGCTGAGAGGAGAGGATTGCTTGAGCCCAGGGGTTCGAGGCTGCAGTGAGTCGTGATCACATCACTGCACTCCAGTCTGGGTAACAGAGCGAGACTTCATCTCAAAAAACCCAAAACAAAACAAAAGAAAAAAACAAAGTAAAAAAGACTGTATTGACATGGTTAAATTCCAAGGATCCCTCAGCGACTTAGGGAAGGACTAAATGGCTGGTGTCATCACTTACAAAAGTGTCTTTAACTTGATGGAGCTTGAAGAAGTTGAGAAAAATATGTATTTTTTATTGTTATCTTTTAATTCCATTTTTCACAAATTTTTAAAACATTAAAATATTTTAAAATAAAATATGTAAAATTATATTATTTAGGGAAAATCCAGTCCTAAACCCAGAGAGCAAGAAAGAGAAAAATGGAAGGAGAGACTGAGGGAGAGAAAGGAAGAGGAGAAAAGAAATAGTAACTAAAATATGTACTTTGAAAAATATATTGATTCATCTTCTAAAACAACTCCAGAGTAATTTGTTCTATGGTGTTCAAAATATTAACATTTTTATTTCACTGCTACTTACATGAACAAATATACCATCTATGTCTCTTTTATCCTTTCCTACTCATTTTCACAAATTTTATTTATTGTCATTTCTTCATTTAACTGATAATACTTATCTTCATATTTAAAAATTGGACTTCTATTGAAGAAGCTCATTGTTTAATAAAGGCTGATTGTTACTGTTATATGAAAATACAGATTTCACTGAATTCCAGTCTAGAGTGGAACTGAGAAGAACATTTTCTGAAATATCACTACATGAATCAAAATTCATTCTAATTAAGGCTCTTCAAAACACTAGGGTTCTACTGCAATTATCACTAGAAAATTGGTAATTAACCAGAAAAGAGTATGTTAAATTTTAAACAGGCAATTTTTAATACTACATATTTAAATTCATGTTACCTAAAAGATATCTTACAATATGTTTTCAGGGGAAATCTGTCTCTAATGGAAGAAAGAAGTTGGAATGTAGATTAAATTAACTTTGGATTCACCAAACTCTTTCAATAGAAACTTGTCTAATAAATAAAAAAATTAAAAGTTTACCTAATCCCACAGTATTAAGCTTAAACAAATAAAAAACATTCCTAAGGAAGTGATTACGAATGATTCTAAGGTCACCCATATTTCTTTTCTTTTCTTTTGTTTTTCTTTTGAGACAGAGTTTCACTCTTGTCACCCAGGCTGGAGTGCAATGGCATGATCTTGGCTCACTGCAACCTCTGCCTGCTGGATTCAAGTGATTCTCCTGCCTCAGGCTCCCAAGTAGCTGGGACTACAGGCATCCGCTACCACGCCCAACTAATTTTTGTATTTTTGGTAGAGACAGGGTTACACCATGTTTGTCAGGGCTGTTCTCGAACTCTTGACCTCAGGTGATCCACCTGACTCAGCCTCCCAAAGTGCTGGAATTACAGGCGTGAGCCACCGCGCCCAGCTTAGGACACCCATATTTCTAACAACTTGCACAGTTTTATGGATCATTTTAAGTACACTGATGAACCTGCACAACAATAAAATTATTAAGCTTTACAAACAGATACCTGATTGAAATAGGCTTTGAGTTAAAGGCAGTTTCAATTATATTTAATCAAATATAAAACTCAGAAAGATAAAGAATTACACTGTTCTATCAAAATTTATTAATTCCTTTTCTCCTTGACTTTTGACAGATCTTCTCTGCAATAATGGTGCTTTAAAAAAGCAACTTTTAGTTAAATATTTACTACTTTACAAGGAAAATTTTTACATTGCTCCTAAATTAAAATACTTTTAAATTTATAATGCCTTTTCAATAACATTTTAAAATGGCACATTATTTGGGGTCAAGCAGTAATTCATTGTTTTCTTGAAGTATGTGGAAAGTAAAAAGGTGAGCTAAATTTAGTTTTGATTTATTTTAATGTAACCATATTGCTTAGTTTTACTTTATATTATTTATAAATATTCTTAATATCATGCTTTGTAGCTACACAACTAACTAACTTAAACATTTTAAAAGATGATAAGCTATGAGATAAGTCCATGTCATTCTAACCATTAAGTTTTGGTGAGGCAGGGAAAGGAAGAATTTTCACTGAACTAAAATGCATATACAGAAAAGGGAAAGGTCCAATAAGTTTACACAAACTGAATGTGCCCATGTAATCAACACCCAGGATCAAGAAACAGAAGCCCCATTCTCCCCTGTATTCCACTGTAGTCACTACCCATCTACCAAAGGGTAGCAAAAGCATCAATTCATCCTAACCTTTTTGTAAAAATCAGTTTTGTTGATTTAGTCCTCCATTAAACAATCATCATCCTTTATCAGATGATATTCAGCAGAAACCCTTCTCTGGCCAGTGTGGGATTTAGTTATGACAAGTAGTATTAGCAAGGGGATTCTATTGTGAACAAATTAGCCAACATAGTTTTTTGTTTGTATGTTTGTTTGTAAGAAGTTAAGATTCCAGCTTAGGGTGGTAGTTCTCAAACTTCAGAACTCAAGAGAATAACATGGAGAGCGTATGAAAACGTAAGATGGCTGGGCTCCAACCCGACCGTGTCCGATTCTGTAGGTCTGAGGTGAGACATGCATTGGGATCCCCAGAGATGCTAATGCTGCTGTCCTGGAACACTTTGATAACTACTCTCCTAATGTCTACACTTAATATCAGATCGATAGAGAATCAATCGGATCTGTAAAAAAGTAAGCTTCCTTTTTTTTTTTTTTTTCTGAGACGGAGTCTTGCTCTGTCTCCAGGCTGGAGTGCAATAGTGTGATCTCGGCTCACTGCAACCTCCGCCTCCCAGGTTCAAGCAATTCTCCCGCCTCAGCTTCCTGAGTAGCTGGGATTACAGGCACATGCCACCATGCTGGGTTAATTTTTGTAGTTTTAGTAGAGGTGGGGTTTCTCCATGTTGGCTAGGCTGATCTCGAGCTCCTGTCCTTAAGCGATCCTTCTGCCTTGGCCTCCCAAAGTGGTAGGGTTACAGGGGTGAAGGGGTGAGACAGCGCACAGGGTATATACATTTATTTTCCTTTTTTTGAGATGGAGTCACCAAGGCTGGAGTGCTGTGGCACGATCTTGGCTTCCTGCAACCTCTGCCTCCTGGGTTCAGGCGATTCCCCCTGCCTTAGCCTCCCAAGTAGTTGTGACTAGAGGTGTGCGCCACACGCCCAGCCAGTTTTTTTTTTTTTTTTTTGTATTTTAGCAGAGACGGGGTGTCACCATGTTGGCCAGGATGGTCTCAATCTCCTGACCTTGTGGTCCACCCAACTTGGCCTCCCAAAGTGTTGGGATTACAGGTGTGAGCCACTGCACCCAACCTTTTTTTTTTTTTTTTTTTTTTTTGAGACAGGGTCTCTTTCTGTAGTCCAGGCTGGAGTGCAGTGGTATGATCATAGCTCACTGCAACCTCTGCCTCCTGGGCTCAACCGATCCTCTCATCTTAGCTTCCCAAGGCTGAGATTACAAGTGTGCACCACCATGCCTGTCTAATTTTTTGTGTTTTTTGTAGAGGTGGGGTTTTACCATGTTGCCCAGGCTAGTATCGAACTCCTGGGCTCAAGAGATCCACCCATCTTGGCCTCCAAAGTGCTGAGCTTTTTATTTTTAATACTTAAAATTGAGTATATTCTTAATATTTAGACTACTATGTTAAACTCATTAGTTTCACTTTCATAGCACATTACCTCTCCAAGTTCAACCATAAGTTCACAGTATCTCTGAATTTGTCCTAATCTCAAGTGGATTTCAGCAGCTTCCTTCAGTCTTTCTTCTTTAGTAGGTACACCAATACCACCACCAAATTTAGACATCTTGACTGTTGTTAGTTCTTGAGCTTCAGACTGGTTTAAAAAAGAAAATAGAATTTAAAAAACTGTCATATTTTCTTTTGTATGTGTCACAATAATTTATTGCATATTTCAAAATAACTAAAAAAGAGGAAGTGAAATGTTCCTAACACACAAAATAAGATAAATACTTAAGGTGCTGGATACCTCAGTTACCCTGATTTGATCAATACTCATTGTATGCTTGTATGAAAATATCACATATACCCCATAAACTATTATGCATCCATAATAATTAAAAATTGTAAAAATTGTTTTACAAGAGTTCATGATAACAATGAGCATATAAACATTACATGAATACATACTTCAAAAGCATATAGCTCTGGAAAGTCAGTATGTTAAAAATATTTTTCTCTATAAAATATGATACCTTTCTAAACATAATATTTTGGGGTGTGTGTGGGGGTGGGACAAAGGAGGGGAGAGACTGAATCCCATTGTCCTTAACCCTGTCCAGGTGTTGTAGTTATACAGAACAGATAAAAGGTAATGATACAGTAATATACAACAATACAGAGAGGCCTCTAGTAAAAATAAACAGTTACTGGCTTACTTTAATTGGCTCCTCTCCTGTCAGATTTTGCAGTTACAGTCATTAGGTGTTTACTTTGCGATTAAAGAAAGTACTCCCTCATTATGGAAAAAACTGCTCTTTATGAGCATTAGATCACATCTCTGGCACAACTGTCTCCATGCTTTAACAGTTAACTATAGATATTCCAGAAAAATATACAAGCAATTTTTTCTTTCTGGTCCCAGGATGGGTTCTGTGGTTAGTACTGTAGATTGCCCCAGGGATGAGGTAACTACTAGTTTTTACTAAAATTCACTAAGAGCTATAATATGATGATTTTTTATAAAACATATTCCAGAATAGCCTATTAGGCCCTCTGAGACTACAATTAGAATAGCCCATATGTCACAATCATCTGCTAATAGGGGAAAGATAAAGCATTTCAAGGAGTTCCAAGTGACTTTGAAGGAATTTCATGAGACTCAACCGATGATAACCACGATTGACTTAATCTGTTCCCAAGCAATTCACTTTCATGATTCATTTTACCCAAGACGGATCTCCTCAGTGTTCATTTACTTAAATCTACCAATCTAATCATATGTATTTTTCAAATCATTTTTATATTTTAATAGTGAAAAGGCAAAAAATTTGCTTGAGTATATCATATTTGCATACTTTACTCACTGTTCTAAATTTAATCAGATGTTTCAAGTGCATTATTCCTTTGCAGTAGTTCTGAGGAAGTAAGCTATCATCCTGTCCTTTTATCACAGCAACCAAGTTCCATAAATTGTCACTGCCACCTGGAGGCTACAGAGTTGATAAAAAATAAATATGTAATAGTGAATTAAAAACCTCATAGTATTTTGCATCTTCAAAAATATTATAATGCAGGCATATCTAAATTTAAAAATTAATAAAATAACTACATGTTATCTCATGTATTGTTTCCAGTTTTACATTTGCTTTCTTAGAGTGCACAGATTATGGTAAGAGGTACCCAATGAATTAGAATAGTACATGTAAATATGTGAAAACAGTTGTAAAGATTCATGTTGGCTAAAGGGAAAATATTCGCATTTAATTCCTGTAATACTTACGGATAAACATTCTGAAAACCATCTTAGTTTTTTCACTCGAGAATTAGCAGTTAGTTTTTCTATTTCTTGTCTAATATCTCTTGATACTTTACCACACAGTAGAGGAGGAGTGCCTGGTTCTACAGCATAATCTGAAAAACAGACATAATTCAGTGAGAGAAGATTTCTCATAAAACGTTTAGAAATAAACTCTAATACATGTATATATAATCCATACCAGTGTTCCCAATAATTTCTTCCCAAGATCTGTCTGCCAGAATATTTATTTGTACAGGAGTGATTAAGGCTGTTAATGACCAGAGTCTCACTGTAGAGTCACGGGAGCAAGAGGCCATAGTGAAGGGGCGACTGGGATGGCAGGTTAAACCTGATGAAAATAAAAATCTATTTTAAGTAAAGTGAACATTGAAAAATATTCTTTATTTATATGTGCTTCATAAAACTTCTAGAGAATTGAAGCTATGAAGAAATATTGTGAGTAACTGAAAGGTTCTCAGTCAACCTTGTATCTGCATTTAATATATTGTCTTAAAATAATAACAGAATGCAATAAATCATTTCATATATCCTATAAATATGAATATAAAATTGAATAACTATTAGAGGCTGGACATGGTGGTTCACGCCTGTAATCCCAGCACTTTCCTGGGAGTCCGAGGCGGGTGGATCCCTTGAGCCCAGGAGTTTGGGATCAGCCTGGGCAACATGACAAAATACCATCTCTACCAAAGCTACAGAAACTAGCTGGGTGTGGTGGCACGTGACTGTAATCCCAGTTACTTGGAAGGCTGAGATGGGAGGATCTCTTGAGCCTGGGGGGTGAAGGTTGAAGTGAGCTGTGTTTGCGCCACTGTATACCACCCTGGGCAATAGAGCCAGAGTGAGAGAAAGAAAGAAAGAGAAAGAAAGAAGAAGAAAGAAAGAAAGAAAGAAGGAAAGAGGAAAGAAGGAAAGAAGGAAAGAAGGAAAGAAGGAAAGAAGGAAAGAAGGAAAGAAGGAAAGAAGGAAAGAAGGAAAGAAGAAGGAAAGAGAAAGAAAGAAAGAAAGAAAGAAAGAAAGAAAGAAAGAAAGAAAAGAAGGAAAGAAGGAAAGAAGGAAAGAAAGAAAGGAAAGAAAGAGAGAAAGAGAGAAAGAAAGAAAGAAAGAGAAAGAAAGAAAGAGAGAAAGAAAGAGAAAGAAGGAAGGAAGGAAGGAAGGAAGGAAGGGCAGACAGAAAGAAAGAAAGAAAAGGAAAGAAAAACATTATTAGAAAGCAAACGGTCATGGATGAAAATGTGAAAAATACATTTTGTGTGGTTAAGCAACAAGTATACTATAAAACCAATAGCATACGTAGTATGTGTGAGTTAATGGATGGGCAGATGACGTTCTAGTTGAAAGATGAAGAGCTGGGGACCTTTCAATCGAATATTGACAAATATGATTCTCTCCCACACTCAGTCCCGCATTGTCTTGGCTAAAAGGCCATTGTGGTCAAGCATATGGATTTGAATCTGATCTAGATTGAGGCTACTTTCTCTAAGAAATCATTTTTGGATTCTTAATCTGCCCATTTACTCCTATCAAGGTTTAAGGATGAGAATAAATACAACAAGAATGAGAGTGAAGAGATGCGCAAATGGTAAGTAATCTGATTTTCCATAACCACGTTAATTACATTAAAACAACTTGGGATTATATTCAAAAACAAAACACTGTACTAAACATCCAAGAATAGAGGAATGGTTAAATAAGTGGTATCTACTCTATTACTGATTTCCTGTTAAACAACTCACTTCTGGAGTGATGTCAAAGGAAGGAAGAAAAACAAAAGCCAGACATATATATATGCCCATCGCAATATGTGTGCATTGTGTGTGTGTTTGTGTGTGCACAGAAACGGGTGCAGACGGGGCGAGGGGGAGAAAGACACCACAGTGCTAACAACAGTCATCTTTGATAATTTTTGTTGACTGTTTCTTCTGTATATTCTGGTATTATAATAATAAACACGTATATTTTCTAATGTGAAACATGTTATTGTAAGATAAAACACTGTATAACTTCTTCAAAAATACTGTATTCCTCAAATTATATGCACCATTAGTAGGTCCATATAACAAGTACATGAAAGAAGGAAAGACACTTTACCATAGACATCTGCACCGTGATCACACACAGTATCCACACAAGCTCCTTCTCGAGTGTCCCATACTTTTATAGTATAGTCCCAGCTGCCAGATATGAGCAGATATGGAATCTCAGTATTCCACACTAATCCCCTCACAGGTGCAGTGTGTCCACCAAGAATACTGATGCAAGCATCCTGAGTATAATCCCAGACGCGAACAGTACTGAAAACAGAATATTATGGGTGTGATAACATTCAAGTTCTAATGTATCTAGAGTATTATTAACATATTCTTAATAGAGTGTAATAATTATTGATTAGCTTATCTAGAAGCATTTTATGTCTCAAGATAAAAGGTTTTCTTCATTTCGTTTTAATTTAAAAAATAACTGTATATATTTGTGTGATATTTTGATATATGCTTACAATGTGGAATAATTAAATCAAGCTAATTATTAACAAATTCATCCCCTCACATACTTTTCTTCGTAGTAGACAGAAATGAATATTTAACTAGGCTAGTGTTAGCTTATTTAAACATATTTTCTTTCTTGACTTTTACTCTTCATTTATTACTGGTAGCAAATATATTATTTCACAGTTTTTATGTGAATAAAATTGCTTTGTTAAAATGAAATATCAAAAACAGATATAACCAAAGTGGAAAATACGACTAATAATACAGATACAATAATTTAAGATATTAAGATTATTTGTAAATTATAAAAGCATAACACGTATGATGATGGGTATTATTTGAAATGTCGCTTCATATTTATGCTTTAATCAATACAGCAAATAATTCTTTCACGTTTTTGTCAGTGATATAAGTTGCTTGGTCAGTGCAGAATAAATCTTAGATCAAGTTAAAGAATTTAAATATAACTGGATTCGTGAAATTACTTATATCTATTGATTGTATAAATGTTACTGAAATTAAAATTTAACTTACAATCAATGTAAGACCTCCAACTGCTAATTTTGCTTAGACAATTCACAATAATTTTTTAGTCAGAGATAAATGCCAAATTGACAACAAAATAGTAGTACTTCAAACGTATTACTATTTTGCACTATATAATATAGGAGATAAATGATATATTCTTATTTCTTAAGGCATATCCCTTTCTGCTTTATATAAAAAGTTTCCTTTTGGCCAGGCACAGGCGCTCATGTCTGTAATCCCAGCACTCTGGAAGGCTGAGGTGGGCGGATCATGAGGTCAAGAGATCGAGACCATCCTGGCCAACAAGGTGAAACCCCATCGCTACTAAAAATACAAAAATTAGCTGGGTGTGGTGGTGCACACCTGTAGTACCAGCTACCAGGGAGGCTGAGGCAGGAGAATTGCTTGAACCTGGGAGGCAGAGGTTGCAGTGAGCTGAGATTGCACCACTGCACTCCAGCCTGGCGACAGAGCAAAACTCTGTCTCAAAAAAAAAAAAAGTTTCATTTCTTCTTTATCCTCTTAAGCTAGTACATGACAATATATCAAAGTATATTATAATCTAAATGTTTTGTTGCTAATTTCTGATAGATGTTAACATTTAAATATTTTACATTTGATATACTTTCATAAATAAGAATACATTAAAGGGATTTGTATCAAAACAATTTAATGCTATTGTAGGGGCCACTAGAACAGGCATCTTTCCTTTTATAACATGTTAGGTAGTTAGGCTTCGAAGTCCCAATGCATGTTTTTTGGTCAAATCTAAGAAAGGCTTTTATAGGCCCCACTGCAAATGAGTGTCTGACACTTTCCAGGCCAAAGCACAGCATCTGTGAGTTCTGTCATGAGTACAGCAGTATAACTGATTTCCCTACCATTCTGACTTATTTCAAGTCATAACCTAGAGAAATCTCATAATTATTTCTCTTATTAAATTTGGATTTATGCCAAAAATTCAATAAAAATGCTTAATCATTCAATACTAAATCTGTGGTTCCCAGCTACTTGGTAGGCTGAGGCAGAAGAATCACTTAAACCTGGGAGGTGGAGTTTGCAGTGAGCCGAGATCACGCCACTGCATTCCAGCCTGGATGACAGAGGGAGACTCTGTCTAAATATATATCTATTTCCACATACAATTTGATTCTATAAATACATACATTTCTAGGAAAATATCAGCTTATGATCTTAAGGACAAGAAAATTAGAATCCAAAAATACATACCCATCATCAGAACCACTGCAAAGAATTCCCTCTCTCAGAGGAGACCATTTAACATGAAACACTTTTGCTGTATGCCCACTAAATACTTTCAATGGTTGATCTGAGCTGGTGGCTACGTAATAAACACGAACATTTGTGTCTTCACAGCCAGTGGCTATCATGTCTCTGAAATATCATCAATGGAATATTGACATAGGATAAACATGATATATAACTAATAATTAAAGGTATACCATAGTTCTAATTTCTAAAAGTAGAATTTTTGCTTCCTTAGTGAAGTTAGATTAAAAACTTACATATGTAAAAAATCATGTATAATCACTCACTACTCATTTACAGAAACTGCACCAGTATGGAAAGAGTTTCTTTCTGTGTTTTCTTTTAATTGGTTGAATTTTTATTTTATTTATTTTAGGTCAGCGGTCATGGTATTTCTATTTCTGTAAGTTCCTTTTCAAGATGACCAGACTCATAATTTTCTGAATTTTTCTCAAACTTTACATTTTGCAACACTTAGGTGTTAAGAAGCATCACAAATGGTGAGTGATGACATTTGCTTACTTGCTGGTGGGCAAATTATTATCACACGCCTTAGCCCATTTGTTAGATTGTTTTTGTGGCATGGGTATAAACAGCAATATTCCCACTGAAAGTTTTTTGGAAAAGCTCCCTGCAGACCAGGGTTGTCTCATTGGACAGGGAGTCAGAGTCCAGTTTTCCATTCCTTTTTGATGGCTTCCCTTCTTTAAGAGGCTTTAACTGTTTGATACAACTATGGAGTCCCTGGAAATAGAATATGATCTTTTAATGTTCTTTGCTCATTATTCTCACAATAGTGAGAATAAGCTAAGCAACTGCTTGTACCTTCGTGATCAAACTTGGAATACTGCTAGGAAAGGAATTCTGAGTACTAGGCAGACCTGTGGAAATCACAGACCTGCCAGAATAGTCTACTTGAGGAACATCTACACTAACCATCACATAAACGGTTTCCACATGCTAAACATAAAGAAAGGCAGTCACACACCGTGGATCTCAACCGTCATCAAAACCCTCTCAAAACTTCAAACTGTTGACTTTGTCACATGGGTTGTAAGGCTTATATTACATTATATGGGTTATAAGATTACATCTTCTCAAGGCCCACTGATAAACAGGACAGTTTCTACACTTGGGAAATATATTTTGCATATATATATATATATTTTTACATGTATATATGAGTATATTTTTATATATGTATATGCAGATACATAAATATAAAGTCTTAGAAATGGTATCATAAACATTTAAAGAATGCACATAAAGATATTGAAATTATACAGTCAGAGATATCTTATAAATAAACTTTGTTATGTTCAAGGTTCACTTACCTACTAAGATGCTAAGTGGAATATGAATACAGCAATTAAAACATTTTAAAAGGTTTTTAACATTAAAAATGAAATGTATTAGGTATGCTTGGTAGTAAGCATAATAGTTAAATATAAAGGACTTCTTCCAGTGTCATCTGAAAATAAAGCTTTCTTAAATAACTAAACATATTATATTAATATCTAACTTTTATTTCAACTGGCCAAATAGGTTATTAACTCTATAAAACAGAGAAATAGGAATGTGGAACTGTTCCATTAGTCAGATACAAGGTAATTCTGTTCATTTGCATAATTAACAAATATTTATCGAACATCTCCTTTTTTCAAGGCACAGTGAGGGTCAGCAACTCAGTGTTTTGCTAAGAATATGCTGTTTAACACAGATGACACAGTTGGCAATCTCATAGGGCTTACATTTCAGAGGGTGAGACAGTCATTATGCAACCAGGCAACAAATAAAATTTAATTTTACTATATTAAGTGCTCCAAAGGCATATTATATGGGAAACTTATTTCATATGGGGTCAAGGAATACTTTTCTGTGGTTTTTGAGCTGAAAGCTGAAGGATGGGTAGCAGTTATCTATGTCCCACCCAGGTAGGGTATGTGGTGTAGGATGGGAAAAAGAATCCTAGGTAAGGCGGCCAGTATAAGTGAAAGCCTTGGGGTGAAAATCAGATGGCTAGTTCAATAAACTGAAAGCCAGTGTGGTTGGATGCAAGAAGTAAAGGAAAGCAAGCCTGGGAATGAGATTAATAAAATCGGGAGGGAAAAGATTAGTCAGGGACCTTTTTGTAGTGCTTGCTAAAAAGTTTTCATTTTATCCTACAGTTAATGGGAAAGTATTGAAAGATTTAAGCAGTAGAATGGTGTGCTCAGTTCTGTGTCTTAAATGTTCATTCTGACTGCAACATGGAGAGGTGAGGGAGAGAGAGGGGAGGTGATGATAAAGGGTGAATTGACTTAGAAGGTTTCAGTAGAACTCAAAGAAGACCTAAATGTTACTGGTTTAGTGGCAGGTTGATGGTTAGGAAAAATTTATATTTTTTTCTTTTAATTTGAAACAGGGTCTGGCTCCATCACCCAGGCCGCAGTGTAGTGGCACAATCATGGCTTACTGCAGCCTTGACCTCCTGGACTCAACCCACCCTCCCACCTCAGCTCCCGCGGAGCTGCACACTTGTAAGTGTGCCCCACCAGTCTGACTAATTTTTTAATTTTTCTTTTTTTTTAAGAGATGAAGTCTCACTATGTTGCCCAGGCTGGTATTGAACTCCTGAGCTCAAGTGACGCTCTGGTCTCAGCTTCTGAAGTGCTTGAATTAGAGGTATGAGCCACCATACCCGGCCAAGATGAATATTTAGACAGAGAAAATTACAGGCATTGGTGGCTGATTGAAAATGAAAAGTGAGACATAAAAATGTGTAAAAGAAAAGGCTAAGGATTCTGGCTTTAGCAGTTTTTCTTGTTAGCAATATTGGCCACTGAGATTGGAAATACTGAGGATGAGCAGATAGTGAGCTTATTTTGCATATAACCTTAACAGCGTGTAAGGCCGGGTGTGGTGGCTCATGCCTGTAATCCCAGCACTTTGGGAGGCCGAGGCGGGTGGATCACCTGAGGTTGGGAATTTGAGACCAGCCTGACTAACATGGAGAAACTCTGTCTCTACTAAAAATACAAAATTAGCTGGGTGTGGTGGCGCATGCCTGTAATCCCAGTTACTCAGGAGGCTGAGGCAGGAGAACTGCTTGAACCCGGGAGGTGGAGGTTGCCGTGAGCCCCGTGAGCTGAGATTGCGCCATTGCACTCCAGTCTGGGCAGCAAGAGCGAAACTCTGTCCCCAAAAAACCACAAAAATCAGTGTGTGACACATTCTTCCGCACTTACTGGAGGAAACACATAGATCTGTCATTTTGTAAAATGTGTGATTTGACTCAGAACACAGGTATAGTTAGGCTTTAGTACCTTAATCTATATTTCCCACATTTCATATGAAATAACATAGTTCACATTGTTTTTGACAATATCTTAAATAACTTTGAATTTTTAGATATATTTTATATCCCATTAAAAGAGGCTTGAAACACAATATTCTAAGAAATGCAATGAGTTAAAGGTCTCATTTTAGTGGAGATTTGACTTGGACGTAATTTTAAATCTAAGCTGAGTTTTACATGATAAATACTCTGCTGTCAAACAAGATCGACCTTTCAAAACCAGGCCCTTAAGTTCCACATTGTGGAAAATTACCCAGTGCCAGAGGCATTAGCATCAGGTGGGGGACAATGCAAAGTCACAGTGGAACACTGGCACCACACAGATTCCTAAGTGAGATTAAAAAAAGGGCCATGTTTCTATGATAGAAGCCATACATGCAATGGACTCATTTCTATTTTTCATTAGTTAGCATTATTTTTTTTCCTATGTATTAGAAAGTTTTTTTGAGAGTAAGAAATCAATATTTGTAAATCATGTAAAAACTTTATGGAATAAAAATAACTAAAATAAATGAGCAATTACAAGGTTGTTTCTCATTTGCCAGGCAAAGGGGATATCATATAAATAGAGTGATAAATATTACCTTTGGAAATAGCACTAAACTTTATGGTTATTTAAAATTTCCAAAATGCAGTTATTATTTATTTCAGAAAAAAACACTTACTTATTGTTTTGGCTCCAATCACAACCAAACACCGCAGCCGGATGTTTATATTTGTGTAGCACTTTACCATCAATTGTTCGAATAATACTAGAATTAATTATAACATGTTAATAGGAAAACAACATTCTAATACATTATTCAAGGAAACAAAAGTCAGAATTATAAATTTCAAATAGAAATATTCCAGGACAGAGATTTTGTCTACAAAGCACAAGGAACATTTGACAGTATTGTATAAATATTACCAATTATGAGTATATTTGCATCTCTTAATATTAATTATGGTAACCTACAATTAATAGAAGGTAATAATTTTTATTTAAAAAGTATTTTCTTGGCCGGGCGCGGTGGCTCATGCCTATAATCCCTGCACTTTGGGTGGTCGAGGCAGGTGGATCACTTGAGGTCAGGAGTTTAAGACCAGCCTGGCCAACATAGTGAAACCCCATCTCTACCAAAAAATACAAAAACGGTGGCCAGGCGTGGTGGTGCACACCTGTGGTCTCAGCTTCTCAGGAGGCTGAGGCAGGAGAATCACTTGAACTCAGGAGGTGAAGGCTGCAGTGAGCTGGGATTGCGCCACTGCACTCCAGCCTGAGCGATGGAAAAACAACAAACACGCTTCTTCTTATAGAATTTTTTTAAATTGAGGAAAACATAGTCTAATACATTTTAAAACATAATGATATAACTAACATATATGTTAGATTTTTAGCTTCAAAATGAGGTAGTTCAAAATTTATTTTGAACAAAAGGTATTTAAAACAAGTATTTATAAAGCTGGTTTTATGTACCATTGCACCAAGACCAAGACATTAAGTTATAACTTTTCATTGCATATTATCAGTAATATAACTATAATTCAGAGATGATCCCCTACCCTCTGCTATCAGAAAAGGATTCTATGTAATTTAACTGCAAAAATAAAAGCTCTACTACCCTGCTCTATTATCACCACAATGCAAAAGCTATTGATTCCATTAGAAAAAAAGCATGTACTAATTAATGTATGATGAAGTTTTAGAAATGTATGGAAAAGACTGTCTTAAATGTTATTAGGCCCACCAACACTTTTAAGGTTACTGGGGAGTGATGGTGACTTATGCTTACAGGTGTTTACTCACTGAATGTGATATCTGTCAAATAAATAATGCCCTGAAATACATGGTCAAACTAATTTTGTATCACTTAATTAAAAAACTCAGGTCTTTTGTATTTTGGTATCTATCAATTAGCACATAGTTCCTTTCAAGGAAAAAAAAAATCGTTAATATTGTTGTTTCTGAAAATTTTAACTTCCCAGTAAGGATCTTTGGTTTCTGTAACTACTGTCTTTTCTACTGAAATTAAAAAGTAAGGAAGAGAAGACTGGAGTGGATTTAGCAAAACCTAACAACTTCTGTATTCTCAAGAACTATGAGTGTCTATACCACGTATCCACCTATCAAAGATGACTTTATCCATAGATAGCTACAGGGGAGGAGCACCTGATTTTAAAAAGTTTTTTAAAGCAGGCATTTTTTGCTTACATACTTTTATTTGGAAACTTACTTATTTCTGGAACTTAAAGAATTAAGAAAGCACATACTTCTAAAACACAGGGTCAGTGAAGTTATTTCCTAACAAAAGACATTTCCCACATGCATGACCTTATTTCTCCTTGCAAAGGCTTTTTATCCCTTTATAAATAGCAGCATCTACAAAACTGTAAACAAGTTTCTACAGCACTTTATATCTGCTGAATCACCTGTAAAACTGAAATACTACTGGGTTCTCATTGTGATGATAATTACTAAGTGAAAAGTCCTGAAAGTTTCTTTGAGGCAAATAAATGAGTATTTTCATAATAATTCAAGTAGTATTTTCACTGAGAATGCAATGAATGGCTTATTAAACAAATTTTGTGATGTGATGTGATGATAATTACTAAGACTTTGTGAAAAGTCCTTAAAGGTTCTTTGAGGCAAAAAAATGAGTATTTTCATAATAATTAAAGTAGTATTTTCATTGAGAAAGCAATGAATGGCTCATTAAACACATTTTAAATACTCTTGCATTGTTATTTATTAATGATACATTATAGTAACATAGTATGTGACTATATGGGCTTAAAAATAATGCTTCTGAGAGTTGGTAGAGCTGTACAAATGAAATATCATTGATATACAACTGGAATGATCAAATGGGAACAGTGTAATTTCCTATCATGTATCATACATAGGACTTACCAGAAACCATCACTGCTGCAGGTTGCTATTCTTTTAGAATCTTTATGACTCCAGGCAATACAGAATATTCCATTTGTTCCATGCTTCAAAAAATGTAAAATACCTATCAATAAGAAATAATTCACCCCTTTTTTTCTCTTATATATTTACTTCTTCTAAGTATTACTTTTCTATTAGGAATGTGCTTTAGATGACACTAAAATAGGCATTACTGTCAAGAGCAGAAACTTGAATATACACTTTAAAAATATCTAAAGCTGTCACAATTTAAAAGTTTTAAGATATCAATCTGTTGTTTTAAGACATAAATCAGGTGGCTCCATTTCCTTCTGTTGGATACAAGGTAAAGAGTCAAAATATCCTCCTTAAGTCATCTCTAGATTTAAGCTCTGCTTAATGCCTTTTCCCATGAATACCAGTATGGTGATGAAAACAGTTATCTGTCTGCTTCCAAACACAGTGCTACTTCAACCTCAGTATAAGAAATGTTGTAAGCAGTTATTATTGGTTGTTTCTCTAAGTTCCAAAGTTGTTCCATTTTATAAAGAAATCAGAATAGATTTAACATTATTCCTATACTAAATCACTTTATATTCGCTTGATTTTCTGCTTTCTAGGACTGAGGAAGGGCCAGGGGATACAGTTATAGCTGGAATTGTAAGAATTTTTAAAACTAGAAGGAATACATTACACGAGAGTGTCATTCATTAACTGTGTGATTGGCAAATAAAAGTTGTCATCAACCCATTTCTAAACTTTAATTAAAGCATTTCTACTTTATATAGTACTTAAATTGTGGTTTCCATTAAGGGGAAACTAAGGTGACTTTTTATCTTACATCTTAAGGTTGCTGTGTAAATATAGCTTTAACTTCTTAACGCAATCTCCAGTTCGCTGGTTGTGCCTCTTTGGGGATCAAGGAGGGTAGGTTTATGCAGGCAGATTTAAAAATGGGACTAGTCCCTTTATTCATTCATTTTATTTTATTTTATTTTTGAGACAGAGTCTCGCTCTGTCGCCCAGGCTGGACTGCAAGCTCTGCCGCCTCCCAGGTTCACGCCATTCTCCTGCCTCAGCCTCCCTAGAAGCTGGGACTACAGGCGTCCGCCACCACGCCCAGCTAATTTTTTTGTATTTTTAGTAGAGACAGGGTTTCACCGTGTTCGCCAGGATGGTCTTGATCTCCTGACCTCGTGATCCGCCCGCCTCGGCCTCCCAAAGTGCTGGGATTACAGGCGTGAGCCACTGCGTCCACCTCATTCATTTTATGAGGTGGAGGCCTTCTGTCAGCTTCATTTATTCCCATGAAAATTGCACTTATGACTCTACTATCCTGTAATTCTTTTTGTGGAACACATGTAGCTTAGTTAATTAAAGTTGGCATTGTTAATTTTTCCCTTATTCATGACATAGGATTTAAGCAATTTCAGTAGTGGTCTTAACTATGCTAGTGAATGTTGGGAAAGACATAAAGAAATAAAAGACATGTCCTTGATACTAAAATACTGGGTTTCCAGAATCAGGCTGGAAGTGTTTAGGTATTAGTGGGCAGATACGTGAGACTCCAAGTTGCCAAGATGCCATAAGAAGAAATCAACAGATCTAATAAGTAAAGACACACAATTTTTGAATCTAGGCTATAAGTTTCATTTCTAGGCTCATCTCTTCTTATAATCCACTATTTATTATGGGATAAATTGTTGTGTTGGTGATGGGAGGGAAGACGGCAGGTTGGGGCATTGCTAAACTGAAAGGGTATTGTGCTGTATGTAGAGAAAGGGAAGGATGTAACTTTTATAATCTTTTGTCAAAGTTTCCTTTTTTGAGGGCAAAATTGCTCACAGTGGTCCATAAAGTTTTCCTAATAACTCTGTATCTGCTACACTACTACAAGTAGTGGGGGAGCAAGACTATTAAGGAGCATCTTCAAAGGGATAATACTCTTTGTATAGATGTTTTTAAAACCCCAAATATAGAAGCAATTTTCAAAGAAATTATATATTTAATAAGCTTCAACAGTAACCATCTAAAATAAATGAAATTTCAAGACAATCTTAGATCATTTTCCCGATTCATACCTAATATTTTGTAACCAGATTACATGTATTTTTCTTTTCTTTTTTTTTTTTTTTTTTGAGACGGAGTCTCGCTCTGTGGCCCAGGCTGGAGTGCAGTGGCCAGATCTCAGCTCACTGCAAGCTCCGCCTCCCGGGTTCACGCCATTCTCCTGACTCAGCCTCCTGAGTAGCTGGGACTACAGGCGCCTGCCACCTCGCCCGGCCAGTTTTTTTTTTTTGTATTTTTTAGTAGAGACGGGGTTTCACCATGTTAGCCAGGATGGTCTTGATCTCCTGACCTCGTGATCCGCCCATCTCGGCCTCCCAAAGTGTTGGGATTACAGGCTTGAGCCACCGCGCCCAGCCTACATGTATTTTTCAAATATTAATGGAACTCAGTAAAATATAGGATGACAATATAACTCCAAGCCAAAGGAGAAATAAAATCTGTGATGCTACAAACATAAGAGAGCAAGTTTTAAGACTCTTCATGGAAGAATAGAATTTGAAAACTGTAAGGAAATCTAAGAAATTATATAATCCACCTTCATCATTTTTTAGGTGAAGAAACAGGTTTAGGGCAATAAAATGATTCTCCTTATATCAAGAGCGAATTAATAACAGAACGAGGACTATAATTTGGGACTTGCTCTGAGTTTAGTCTTCTTCCTATTATTTAGTATTTGCCTAGATTTTGTGGAGGATGACCCCAAATTCCTTTGATTCTCTAATGCAACTTTAGGTGACTCAGCTACAATTTTCAGAATTCATTTTAGTATGTGAGTATCCTTTAGGATTTTCTTCTAATTGAGAGAACATACATACCACCTGATATATTAAGTGTTATTATATTATGAAATAAAAATATTTACAAAATACAAAATAGTATAAAACATTATATTATTCAGTAGCAATAAATACATCTTACCTCATTAAATCGTTGTATAATTTTGCCCTTTTGAACATTCCAAATAAAAGCACCATTTCGGGAAGTTCCCCCAGCAATACAATTTAAACCACCTTAGGAAACAATTTGTTAGACATTATACTAAATGTTTCCCATAAATGTAATTCTTTTTAAAAAATATAACGTGTGAAAACGTAAGAATTGAGATTTGCAAACTAGTTCTTTAATTTTTTTGAAAATTATTAAATGCATAAAATACAGATAAAATAATACAATTAATGTATCCATTATACAGCTTCAACAATTATCAAAATATGGCCAATCTTGTTCTGTCTATAGCATCTGCTGAACTTCTTTGGAGTAAATCTCTGATATCATATTTCATTCTTAAAAACTTCAGTATGCATGTCTAAAAGACAGGGACTTCTTTATTGACCAAGACCAGACTCTCATGGAGATTAACAATAATTCCTCAATATTGTCATATATTCAGTCTGTATTCCTATTTCCATGATTAGTAGTATTTTAATGGTTATGAAAGTATTTCTACGAACAGATCACATGAAAAATACAGTTTCTCCATAAAAACATAAACAATGCTTTCTGTGTTTAAGAAATAAAAAATATTTGTGAAAATAAAACTACTGCTAAGTGAATGGTCAAGGACTTAAATAAGTGCCTTTTGCAAGACAGTGAAAGAGGAGGTTTTCTCCATCAGAAGAAAGGAGCGGCTGTCATCTGCTATCTAGGAATAAAAATATGGAGAAACTACTTTCTGATAAACGATTATACACACTAAAATGTTCTCATCATATTTCTAACATTTTTACTCTGCTCTCCTTTTGGGGTTCTTAAATTATTGGGGATGTGTTTCAAAATTTATTTGCATTTCTTTTCTTTTCATCTTCTATCTACACTAAGATACAGAGGAAATTATGTAATTATCTATATCCCACTCTATTTCCATCCTTGTCAACCCTCATGTATCTTTTAAATATCATCCCCACTTACCTCAAAGTCATGATTCACCAGTAATCACATAACAGAAAATGACAGAATTTCCATTTTCTAACATTTTTACTTTCTTGCTGCAAATTCTCAATGTAGAGAGCGAAAGAATGCTATAAGTCAGATTAGATCTTCTGTGTTATGATTTGAAACAATAGTTTTTACAGTCACGAGTTTTATTTATGTTTTATGTTTCAGATAAATACTTTTGTAGGATGAAGAGTAGTCAGCTAATAAGAGCTCTAGTGCAAGGTGACTGCACTGGCTGGTGCAATTCCTATATTGCTAGCCAAGGTAACCCACTGTGGAGGTGCATACTGCAATAATCAAGATAACAGGCTCAGTTATGTTCTGCTTAAAGGACAAACATTGTCATTAAGAGTTGTAAGTAAAACCTTTTTCTATAACTCTCCTCATTGTAGGAGATGAAGGATACATAAAGCAGTGGTCCTTAACCTTTTTTGTATCATGAAACTCTGAAAATCTGAGTACTATGATACTCTTTGACAGATATAGGCATATATACACACAAACTAAAAATTATTCATAAATTTCTAAGAGATTCCCAAACTCTCTGATGAAATATAAAACCCTTAGAGGCCCACATATTCAAAGTTAAGAATCCCTGTGTATGAGGAAATAATTTAAAAAATAAGGATGAGCTATATCCACATTGCATGTAGTTACTGAATTAATATATTACTATTAGGCCAAATAAGTAAACCATTACATATACCTTAAAAGTGAAAAATTCATTTAGGTGTGTGAAATTATTTGTTATGGGAAAATAATGTTTTGAGAGACAATGTCAGAGGTTTCATAGGACATCTCTCCTTTATATGTACAGCAAGGTAGAAGGTGGCATCTAAGATCAGAGATAAGATCTTATTATAGCATACAAGTTCTTCAGTATTTCAAAGGTGAACTTATTATAGAATTACACGGTTACAAGTGAACTGTTACTTGATATATAACCATAAACAGGATTTACATTAAAATTTTCCAGAAAACTTCTATCACGTAAATTATATTATACTTTTAAAGGCGTAGCCATAGAAATACAACTAATATTAGATGGGTAAAGATAATCCTGATTTACTGTGGTTTTTCTGTATGACTTGTTACATAGAGGAAACCAGGAATCAAAGTGCCTCTGCAGATAGACTCTTCTTAAACCTTGCAAAAAGAGAATCAACAAATACGTTCACACTATCTACATTCATGTAGAACAAGATGAGATCAAGAGGAAGAAAGTAACTCAAATGAATATAAAACTTTAAAAAGCCATTTCATTACATTCCCAATTTCAATAAAATATCTCTTACCTGGAGCCCAAGAAAGGGAATAAATAACACCTTCATTACCCGGGGATGTGTACACTGCTGTTAATGTATTTATATCCCAGACTTTTATAGTGCCATCAAATGAAGCTGTTGCTAAAAGATTAGGATCATCAGGCTTGAATTTGCAGTCAAAGATAGTTTCCACATGTCCCTAGAACATGGCATAAAGAGTCATAATTATTGAGAAAACTTCACATTACTAATAGACGAACCACAATGTATACTCAAATCGACACATGTAGTATGGTTTTCCAAATATAAATGCAAAAATATATAGGCAAGAAAAACAGAAAACTGGAATCACTATGGTGATTGAATTTTCTCTGTGCCGTGACTGTATTATTTTGTACAGACCTAGATTTTAGTCAACCACGGTTCCTCAAATCAGCAACTAAACTCAAAGATGTTCAGAAGTCTCACTTTTCAATTTCAATTCAGTGCAAAAGATATTTTCTATTTTTATTAAACTTATAGAATGCTATGCTAGAAATCTATAAAGCAATTAACTTAATAGTTACCATACGTCATCTGGCACTATAATAGAAGACCAAGATGAAACTCAAACTAAAAGTCATTTAATGCAAATATTCCTTTTTTATACTAATGCTCCAAAAGCACCTCATAATTTTAGCAGAAACAAAAGAATCAGGCATAAGCCCAATTTTTAATGAGCCTTGTTCCAAAATTTTCTAAGTCTATTCTTTGGAACCTGAATACTTACTCCCATTACACAATGATTTGGATCCCAAACACCCACAAGACTATAAAGTGGTATATACAGATGCATGTAAACATATACCAGTAAAGTAGTGCTTAACTACTGTGGGCCTTTGGGAAAATCCATTAAGAGACCAACATAAATAGCTGGAATTACAACTATTCTAATGCTGGGGAATGGGAATAGAAATTTCTTCTTTAAGCAAACAAAACTAACATTTGGGATCTAGAGACGGAGTTGAAGTACAAAGACAGGGTTTTCTAGTCCTCAACTAATAGAATAAGGGTAGAGAAGAAAGTTCTTAAAACTCTGTACTTCCATTAATACCACAAATCACAACCGTTAGGAAACTACAAAAGTACTGTAAAGTTTCTCCGTTAGGTGGAGGTAAAGGAAAGAAAAATCTCAAGGGTTAGCAAGAAGGAAAAATGTTGTTAGAGTCACTGGTTCACCTGGCTGCAGCTGTCCCACGTGGTCATTTCCAATGTTAGGAACATAATCAAGGCAGGGACTTATATGCAGTTTTAAATGCTATTTCACTGCTATGCCTTAAATTTTTATTTTTTGAAACATGAAAATTCACATAGCAAGAACGAAATTGTAAATGTGTCTTCCGTGTTTTCTTCTTACCAAGAGGAAGGTGGGTAAGAAGAGGAAAATGTTGTGGCATTTTTCTTAATTTTAATGAAGCAAATATTTACATGGAAGTACACCTTTTGGAATGTTTATTAATAAGATTTTAAAAATTATGTAAGATTTTAAAAAATATTAATAATATATTTCTTATCCTATGTAATCTGGAATCTTTGGAGATGCTTTATACATACAGCAGTTCAGAGTTGTTTCTCCTGGTAACACTTCGAGAAATTTCAAATTTGGGTCTATGTTAAGTAAATTGAAACTATAAGGAAAAAATGGCTGCCTCCTGACTGGCACACAATTTAAAGTGAGAAAAGCAACTGAGATAATTTATAATCAAGCAGCTTTTAGTATTTAGTATTCAGCATTTATTAGAATTATAAATTAACAGATTTTAAGTAAAATATACTTTTAATATGAAGTGTCATAGAAAATTTATTGAATTTAGATTGCATGACTTCTGCTTACATAACTTTTTATAGATTTAAGTGTATTCTTGCATTTCTCTCCCTTCCCTTTTATAAATTTTTTTAAAAAATAAATGGTAATTTGAAGTACACAAAAAGTTTACCACACTAGGAAACAGTTTATATAAAAAGAAAAGTGAAAGTGAAAAAAAATTATATCATCCTCAAATGAATATCTACAAAATGAAAATTTTAAAATAATTAAGCTACAGATTATTTAAAAAATATTTTTGCTATAAATCGATTTTTCATTTGAGGATAAAATTAAATGAGAAGTCTTGAAAAGATACAATATTACTGATTCTTTCTCTTCAGTTACAAGGACAATTACAGTTCTAGATTCTTTTTCTAAGATCAAAAGAAAATAATTAGCGTTTAAAAGTTTCTTAAATGTCCAATTTAGTCTAATTCAAACCAGCGGAAAAAGACAGGGGCATTTTTAGAAACTCTAAAGCAGAGAAAATTAAAGACAATGGTTTTTGAGAAATATTAATTATAACACAATATGTATTATTGCATATCTTCATTCATTCATTCAACAAAATTTAATCGTCTTGCTACGTGGCAGATACTATATTAGGTAGTGGGGCTGTACCACAGAACACAACCAGAGAAAAATGTGGGATCTCGAGAAGGTTGTATTTTATCTTAGATAGGGGCTTAATTATCATAAAAACAGAATTAATAGACTCACTTAAGTATCATAACGATTCAACAATAGAAACAAATCTTAGAAAACATAATCCAACCTTATTCAATTAATGAATGGGAACAATAAGGCTTTGAGTAACTGGCAGAGATCAACTTGTCTTTTCTCTTGAAAGGACATTCTATTCTCGTTTTGTTTTCAAAATATACTACAGCTATGCAATTGTCCATTGTACATAAAATATAAGTAGACATTATGATTTTAAAAGTATAGTGGTTAAAAATTATTTTAGTAGTTTTATCATCATTCTATGCATTTTCTAAAATGTTTCAACCAGCTACAATACATTTCTAATATATTATTACTTACAAAAATAATTTCAAATAATATTAAGATACAAGTAAAAGTAAAGATCATGGGTTTACACAAAAAAGTGTTATGTATAATAAAGGAATGACTAAATACATACCAAGTCTCTAAGAAAATCCCACTTCTTAGCTCCCATATCATAAAGTCCAACTCCACCATCCAAGAAACAACACACTGCATGACCAGGAGGAAGAGAAAACGCTTGATTCTGTGTCAAAGTTGGGGGTGGAACTGCTTCACTTGTTGAGGATGTACAATGGTTTTTGGTTGGAGATTGGACTGAAACTAAAATAGAAGAAAAATAACATTCTTATTGGAATAAAACCACAGAACTTAATTTAGAAAATTCTTCATTAAAAAAAAAAAATTCCAGAATCTGTACCAGTAAACCTTTTAGGCAATGATCATATTTTCTACCACATGAGCACTTCTTTGGGATTGCCAAAAAATATAAGCACAAAATTGGACATTATTTTAAAGTACAGATGAAGCCAATAGACGAAAATTAGTGTGTTGAGGGATCACAATCTGTTGTGAATGTGTAGTTTCTTATCACCCCATAAATTAAAGCGCAGCATGACTGTTTCTGAATTATACACTTCTTTCAAAATCCTGACATAACTTATTCCCTCCTTCCACACACACAAACATATATGCATATAATTTTTTCTTTTAAAACAAATAACTCTGCCAATAATTTCCAAGCCAGGGAAAATAACTTTTTGAGATTATGGATAGTTCATTTTAATTTAGCACAAAATAAGAATCACAACACTATCTGACCTGCATTGGCATCTCAATTTTCTTTCTTTTTCCTAGGTGTTTTTTTTTTGTTCGTTTTTTCTTTTTACTGTTCATAGACTTGGATTTCTCCCACTTTCAATTACATAAATATCAATGTGTTTATTTTTATATATTATTTATCCCATATTTTGTCTTCTTCCAAAAAGCTTTTCCTTAGAATGTGAATGGAAATATTTTCCTGCAAACTTAATCCAAAATAATGACCCTACAGTAAATTATGAGACTATTAAATTATACACTGGAATACGGAAAATATTTCTCAGTATTTTTAAAATTAAAATACAATACAATTTTTCTTAGTTCATTTATTCTGGATAATATTCATTTCTCAGAATCTGAGAATTAAAGAAAGTCCAAACCAGAATGAACTACAAATGACAAAAGAGGCATTTGGTAGCAATGAATTTGGTTCACTAAAATTTTGTTTATATTTTGGTTAAAAATTAATATAATCCATCATTGGTTTTTCTAACAGTTTAATTAATTGACATTATAGGTGGGTTAGACAACTTTTATGCACCAATCTATTTGTAAATCCTGCTTTTCAGAATTCAGAATGTTTACTTTTTAAAATTTCATTTTCAAATTGTTCTTTTTCCATACTTTCTGTTATATTAAAAAACCGAGGGAAAAACCTAGAAGTCAAACAAGAGGTAATCTGAAAAGAATTGCTCGAAAATGACAAGACTGGTATGCTATTCTTCATATTTTCTGACTTTGTCTAATGGAAATGGGCTACTTTTGTAGTAAGGAAAAAAATATGAAAGAAAAGAATCTGGTATGTCAGACATTCCATGACATGGCAGTTCAAAGCTTCTAAACAAATAAAGGAACCAACAATGACAGAAAAATTGCAAGATCCCTAAACAGTAAGCCAGTATCCAGCATATTACTTCTCTAGTCCTGATATTTCTAGACTCTCCAGTTTCCAGGCTCTAGATTTATTAGTGACTTCACAATTTTGTACAAGGGGTATAGGTTCAAATACAGAGATTTTCTACTACTTGCCATTGCCTACCAATTAGACACCAAAATAACATTACTTTGAATAGCCATTGTTAATTACTTAGTATATTATAGAGTCAGAAGGAAACAATCACTGTAAATTTTTCACCACTGAACTCCCTACCGCATATTTTTTATGGTGTATTATACAAAACGGGAATGCTACCAACCACGCAGAGCAACCATGATAGACGTAACTGGAAGTCTATTACTTTTCCCTTATATTTGAAAAAAGTTCTAATTCTAAACCTCCCCCAAATTTCCCGATGTTTTCTTTTTATAAATTAAGTGTATTTTATTTTTTCTTCATTACAGAGGCAATGAATGATACAGAAAATATAAACAGAAATAAAGAAGATACAGAAGATCCATAATACTAACTACTAATCCAGTGACAACTGGTATTCAAACATGTAATATGTATCCCAGATCCTATAATTTGAATATTTAGGCTGTTTTAACTTTGTTATAAACTGTACAGATTTTAAACGGGCCATGTTTAAAACATAAATTCTCCCAGTTCAGATAATCTATTTAATCCTATCACTCTTAATATTTCTAATTTATTTTCATCAATATCATTGATTCATCTTTTCCATGTAATCTGAAATTATCTAAATATCCGATTTATTAGCATTAAAAAATGTAACTTGACTCTAAATATTTTCAATTTAGTAATACTAGATCTTGTGTAGCTTTGACGGTTCCTTGAGCACATATATTATCAAAGCCTTTTTTTAAAAATTGCTTTTCAGTGGCATATAGTATTTGATATATCACTATATCATTTTATTTGATAGAAAATACAATATTTTTTAAAAATTAAAATTTTGATAACATTTTTACTTACACTTTTTTCTTGGAGGAGAATTAAGTACATGTAAGCAGTGAAATCCTGTTTTCTTTAATTTAAGGTTATCAATAGGTGTTGTTCTTGAAACATTCCAAATGCGTAAAACACCCACTTGAGAATCTAGTCAGATCAGGGAAAAAGCATATTTTAACAAATTTTGTATGAAACTAAAATGCCTAGACATAAAAGCATAACAAAATTTCAACTGGAAATATTTTAGGACTAATTGACATCCTTTGAATAACAATACCATAGAGTAATACAACCAAACAGCTGAAATACTATTTAACCTTTACATTTTTGGCATGTGTCACTACTTTTTTGCTCCAAAACCTTTTATAGGGTTAGAAACTGCCTGTCTTGGTAGCTTCCTCCAATAA
Organism: Trachypithecus francoisi; assembly: GCF_009764315.1. Classification (NCBI taxonomy): domain Eukaryota; kingdom Metazoa; phylum Chordata; class Mammalia; order Primates; family Cercopithecidae; genus Trachypithecus; species Trachypithecus francoisi. The sequence continues at coordinate 169,730,926 of NW_022681454.1, read as the reverse complement.
AGATCATTATAATAACTCAATCACAAAAAAAGACCCTATTGACACACACTTGTTCTAAGAAATGGCCAGCCACAGAAAATTCTCGATTTCTAACCTTAAATAATCAATCCTTCCACCTTTGAAATGTTTATAAACTGCTCCACTGTCCACTTTCAGCCATTAAGGACTGTCAGATATACCTGAAGACCAGTCAGACAATTTCCTTTCTTCCAAAATTCCCACCTTAATTACTGCTTTGGAGAAGAGTCTGGCAGTTCCACAAATGATTAAATATAGAATTACCATATGGCTCAGCAATTCCTCTCCTTGACAAACACTCAACAGAATAATAAGCAAAAGACCACACCAAAACTTGTACATACATGTTCATAGCATCATTATCTATAACAGCGAAAAGGTGGAAACAATATATCTGTCTATCAACAGATGAATGGATACACAAAAACCTGCCACATCTGTATAATTACATATTATTCAGCCATAAAAAGGAAGGAAGCACTGATACATGCTATAACATGGATGAACCTTGAAAACTTTACGTTAAGTGAAAGAAGCCAGAATCAAAAGGCAACAGATTGAATGGTTCCATTTATATGAAATGTCCAGAAGAAGCAAGGCCACAGAGATAGAAAATAATTAGCAGTTTATGTTTGCACATGTGTATTTCAGGGACTTTGGCAAGGGAGTAATGGAGAGTAACTGCTGATGAGTACAGGGTTGGCTGGGGGAATAATGACATGTTTTTTAATTAGATGGTGGTAAAAATTGTACAGTTTTATGAATATACTAGAAACCACTGAACTGTATGCTTTAAAAATGGTGAATTTCATATGTGAAGGATATTTCAGTAATAGTAATAATAGACATTAAAAATGTCTATGCCTATTGGGCTGGGCATGATGGTTCATGCCTGTAATCACAGCACTTTGGGAGGCTGAGGCAGGTGGATCACTTGAGGTTAGGAGTTTGAGACCAGCCTGGCCAACATGGTAAAACTCCATCTCTACTAAAAGTAGAAAAATTATCCAGGTGTGGTGGCATGTGCCACAGTGCAATCTCAGCTACTTGGGAGGCTGAAGCAGGAGAATCACTTGAACCCAGAGGTGGAGGTTGCAGTGAGCCAAGATTGCACCACTGCACTCCAGCCTGCATGACAGAACAAGACACTGTCTTAAAAAAAAAAAAAAATTCTATGCCTATTATTAATTATATCCTGAAAAGTCAAAGGCAATTAAGATATATAAATTAAGAGCCCATCTACTTTCATGTACAGTTGTCCCTTGTTATCCATGGGAGATTGGTTCCAGGACCTCCCATGGATAACGAAATCCATGAATGCTCAAGTCTCTTACATAAAGTGGCATAATATTTGGATATAACCTATGCATGTTTTCTCGTATACTTTACATCATTTCCAGATTATTTACTGTATTAATCTGTTCTCACACTGCTATAAAGAAATACCCAAGACTGGGTAATTTATAAAGAAAAGAGGTTTCATTGACTCACAGTTCTGCATGGCTGGGGAGGCCTCAGGAAACTTACAATCATGGTGGAAGGCAAAGGAGAAGCAGGCACCTTCTTCAAAGGGCAGTGGAATGGAGTGATGGCAAACAGGAGAAATGCCAGACATTTATAAAAACATCAGATCTCGTGAGACTCACTCATTATCACGAGAACAGTATAGGGGAAACTGTGGCCCCCATGATCCAATTAGCTCCACCTGGGTCAGGCCTTGACAGTTGGGGATTATGGCAACGACAATTCAAGATAAGATCTTTGGTGGAGACACAGTCAAGCCATATCACTTGCTATACCTAATCCAATGCCTACACATCACATTATTCACATGGATTCAACGTAGTACTTGTCACACTGCAAAGTCAGTTTTTGCTTCTTGAAATTTTGTGGAATTTTTTCCCCTAACATTTATCATTCGCAGTTGGTTCAATTCACGGATGCAGAACCCAAAGATACAGGGTGGCATCAGTATTATATTAAGTGTTAAAGAAGTAAAGAATTTAAAATTTTGAGATGATAAAGAGTCTTTGTCTATTATTTTACACTTAGCAAATATGGGAAGTATTTATACAGTAGCTGAACATATTCTGTTTTCCAGAGGTCTCTCTCTCTGAACACAATTAAATGGTAAAAGTAGAGAGTCATTTAGTTTCTAATTATTATTCCTCAATTCCCCCATCTTCCCATCCCCTATCACTACTTAGCTTTGCTAATTCTCTCATGACTAGGAAACCACGAAGGAGTATCCGTTCAACCCATGGATCAGTGAGTGCTAGAGTTTGAATGCCTCCCACAAATTCTTGTATTATAAACTTAATCCCCAATGCAACATTGTTAGGAGACAGGGTCTAATCTGAGGCAGTTAGGTCATGTGGGCTCTACGCTTATGAATGGATTACTATAGACAGTGTAGGAGTGGGTTATTTATTGTGAGAGTGGCTTTGTTATAAAAGCGAGCTAGTTCTCCTCTTGCTTTCATGCTCTTGCCCTCTCTTGCTTTCAGCAGCACAAAGTTCCTCACCAGATGCCTGTGCCATGCTCTTGGGCATCCCAGCCTCCTTAGATTAGCCTTAAACTAATCTAAACGAGTTTATAGTTTAGATTACTATAAACGATAAACCTTTTGTGGTTCATAGATTACTCAGCTTGTGGTATTCTGCTATAGCAGAATATTCTATGGTATTCAGTTATAGCAACACAAAATGGAATAAGACAGTGAGGCTAATAAAGCTCTGATCAGGTAATTGTTTTTCTAGTCAGCACCTTCACTGTCATCCTACTACGCCTGAAATTGAACTGTCTTTGTCTTTTGCACATATACAGACATGCTCACATGTGTGCACATATATAATATATTCCAAGGTATTTCCAGAAACTTGGCAGAGTGGACCTTAAGTTCCATTTTTATTTGTCATTTCATTTTATTTATCATCAATGACACACAATAAAAATAAAAGTACACTAGCAATTTACAATGAATGATAATAATTGAGCTATTAATAAATTTTCCACAAAATCAACCTATAAGGACAATTTCCTAAATTCAATGAAAGAATATACACACATATTTAAAACTCTGCGGGATGGGGATTAGCTTACCTCCAGTTATAAACATCCCTGGAGCACTGGGAACCCAGGCTAAGCACTGCACAGAAGCCGCTGCACTGGGAAGATTAAATGTTGTTATGCAAGAAAGTGATTCAGAATCTACGAGGCGAATTCCAGAATGCAAATTAACCACTAGAAGATAGTCGGTAGACAGTGGGTCCCACTCCAAGGCTGTAACGGGATCCTCTTCATCTGTCCCTTCAAGGGATTCAGGTCTCAGAACATGTTTCTGATTTTTATTACCTATTAAAATATAGAAATAATTATTTCCGAAAAACTTGCAAAAAAGATCAATAATTTGGATGATGTTAACTTTTTCCTTGTACAATATCTATCTCTGAGGGTATTGAAAATACAAATGTGGTGTTTATACGCAGAAGGCATAACTGACACGTGAATGCAGAAAAAATTTGTTTGTCCTATTGATGAAAGTCAGACTCAATACTCTGCTTTGGCAATTTCTCGTGCCTTGAACGTGTCTCCCATTTGTTACCGAAAAGCGGTAAGAAAATATACAGATAAATAATATACTCAGATCTTGTCCACAATTACAAATGTCACTGGGTTACAGCAGCATAGAAATAGGGAAAATGCTTATTGAAATGAAGAATATCATATAGTGATTTAAAAGGAGAAATGTCAGAGCTGGCTGACTGCCTGGGTCCAATCCTAGTTCTGCTTCTTACTGGCTTTGCTGCCTCAGACCAGATACTTAATCTCCCTGTGCCTCATTTTTTTTTTAAATAATGGAGAATATAACAATACTTATTTCATAGAGTTTTTAAAAATGACTAAATGGATTTGATTAAAATCATTAAAATCATTAGAATAGTGGTGCACATTTTAAACGGCATCTTAATATTTACTGTTATTCCTTTCTCATTCATCTTACCATCTGCCATAATTATAATTCACACCCGACTATTGGTACAAATAGGGAAGCCAGAAAGATACGGAGTTAAAACAAGTCTAATTTAAATAAAGCAAAGGATCACCAAACAAACTTATTGTTCCTTGTAATTTATGTACACAACTGGAAATATGGAAAAAATAATAATTCTGCTGAGGTACCACATGGGAATCCACTGGGCGAGTCCTCTCATTCTCAAGAGAGGCAGTGAAGCAACAGTTAAAGAGACTACAGCCTTAACAGAAAGTACCGAGTCCTGAGTATCATAAAGGAAGCGTTTACTTTTTAAAAAGCACAATTGAAAGATAATACAACTCTTGCTGCAATCCCATAACTACAGAATTGAGGCCAGAAAAACATGCCTCCTGTGTGTTTCTAAGAGGGAGACTATGATATTGTGAAATAAATGTTTGCTTTTCATCCCTGTTTCCTGGCATTACAACTCCAAAAATCCTTGGAATCTCTACAGTGTCTTTTTGTATGCTAATGAGTTGACTAGGTAGCTGGTGGCCACTAGGTGGCTTCATAATGGGGACTGGTTACTGGAAAGACCAAGGCTTGATTAGAGATTTGGGACCTTCAACCTCATCTCCCAATGTCCAGAGAAGGAAGAGGGACTGAAGGTTAGGCTGATCGCCAAGGGCCAACGTTTTAATCAATATGCCTATGTAATAGAGCTTCTATAAAAACCCAAAAGAAGCAGAACTTGGGAGCTTCCAGAAAGCTGAGCACGTGGAGGCTCCTGGAGGGCGCATGCCTGGAGATAGCATGGAAGCCCCATGTTCTTTCCCATATGCCTTGCCCTTTTCATCTTTTCATTAGTATCCTTGTAATATTCTTTATAATAAGGTAAGGAAGTGTTTCCCTGAGTTTTGTGAGCTACTCTAGCAAACTAATCAAATCCAAGGAGGGGACCATGGGAACCTCAATTTATAGCCAGTCATTCAGAAGCACAGGCAAAATAAGCTGGAGCTTACAACTGGCATAAGAGGGGACAGTCATTGGGACTGATCCCTCAGTGTGTGTGATGTGACTCTATCTCCAGGTAGATAGTGTCGGAATTGAATTGGAGGACACCCAGCGAGTGTCTGCTGTTGAGGTGACCGCTAGCTTAATGTGTGGAGAAAGCCTGTCACACATCTAGTGTCAGAAGTGTGTTGTGAGAGTACAGCAGGAGAAACTGAGTCCGTTTTTTCCACTAAGTAACAGTTATATAGAGACAGTGTCATCAACAATATTCCTAAAATAAAACAAAGCAAATTTTATTAAGGCACATTCACGGAGTAATACTAAAATCCATTCAATTTAAACATGATTATAATAAAGATTTTTTAAAAGGTTCTCTGATGAACATGGCCTAAGAATACACTTGAGATAGCTAAAGCAGTTTTCCAATTTTTTTTGCCCTGGAATCTTCTGTTCACATGAGAAAGTTTACAAGAAAATCCAGTAAGTAATACAGGATAGCATGGTGCTTTTCAGGCTGAAAGTGAGAAGAAGGCTTAAAACTCAGCTGGATCGTCTATGAAGCCCCCCTACCCTCAATACACACACAAGTATACAAACATACAAAGCACAGTTTAAAAATTACTGATTTAAAATGATGAACTACATTATTGTGGCCAGTTCTCCATGAATATTTATTGTTTCTTCTGAGAAGGACTAGACAACAGAGATATTGAGGTCATAGGTTCCTGCAAGAACCTGGAGGACAGAAATCCTATGTTGTAACACAGGGATAGAGCCATCTGTGGTGCTGGTAAGTCATTAAGAAGATAAGGTTAACCACTCATGAGCAGTAAGAAGCCTAGCTATCCTGGTATTAATGCTAACAGTTTCAAACTCACAATCCAGAATGTAGTGTTAGAATTAAAAGGTAGTGATTCCTTCATGATCCATTAGCTCATGTATATGCAAATGGAAAATAACTATCAGGATTGTACCTTTTATAATGTTTTGTGCATATTAATTGCTAAATAAATCCTGCAGAATAAATGAGGTTAACAAGTCTGTACTGGGTTGTTATGGACTGAACTGTGCTCCCTCAAAAAAGGCATTAAAGTCCTAATTCCTAGTACCTGTAAATGTGATCTTATTTGGAATTAGGGCCTTCGCAGATGATAAAGTTAAGATGAGGCCCTTAGGGTAGAGCCTAATCCAATACGACTATGTCTTTATAAAAGGGAAAGTTTTGTCACAGAGACATGCATGCACACAGCAGGGATGCCACGTGTCATGTGAAGACTGCAGTTATACTGCCACACGCCAAGGAACAGGAAGCCAGGAGAGAGGCCTGGAACAGATTCTTCCTTAGTGCCTTCAGGGGGAGCATGGTCCCCTCTTGACACCTTATTTTATACTTCTGGTCTCCAGAACTGTGAGATAATAAAATTTATGTTGTTCTAAGCTATCCTGTTGGTGATAGTTTTCTTACATCAGCCCTAGTAAACTAATATATGGGGGAACAGAAAAATAACACACGCTGACTTGGGTATAGAAGGTTTCACTTGGTTTAACAACTGGAAGATTGGGTTATTGAAAAACAATGGTCTCTTCTGGAAGGCACATAGCTCAGATTGTTCAAATATTAAACATTCTATCTTCTAAATCTAAGAGGGAGAAAACAAAAGTGGCCTTTTTTCTTTCCTGTTCTTTCTATGTCAAAATAAACATGCACTGTCTCAATGTTTTATATGTTAGATACACAATAAAAAGTCTCAATGTCCCATGGCTTGAAACGTTCAAAGATGCCTAATAATAATAAAGCAAGAAAACAGACAACCTTAGTCAATGACAAGAGGGTAAAAATGACAAATCATAAAATATAAAAAATATCTAGAGTGCAATTTAGAATAAAATAAAAACACACTGCTCATATCTTCTTCAGAGCTAGCTTGAAAAGAAAGTGTCACAACCCTGATGAAATCTTTGGGTGCGGGCCAGGGAAGAAGTGGAGGAATATCACTAATGAGATTTGGTTATGTAACCCACAGAGGTAAGAGGAGGAACCACACACACAGCATACAGCCATGTTTATTATAGATTGCATTCCTGAGTCTAAGGAAGACTGCTGGAAATAAAGGTTACAGAGAAAGAAGTGGTATTCACCAGATCAAAACAAAGAAAGCTATCAATTACATTGGCTTCCAGTGCAAGGATGGAACAGATAAGCTGCAATGCAGGTACTTGGTACAACAAATCCAGAAGAAGCACCAGTCATTGGTCCCTCCTCATCCTAATCTTCAACAAATCAATGACACTGTCCACATGTAAATCTGGTACAACCAGAAGAAACAACAGAGGACAGGTACAAAGAGCTGAGATAGAAGCTGGGGAAGAAGTATATGAACATTTATTTTTATCTTTCTTTAAAAGGTAAATAATAGACCCTGTTTAAAATGTATTTAGAATATAATGGCCCCAATGTTTCAGTGTTTTACGCAATCCTTTTTAACTTTAGACACATTATTTCCTGAAGAAAGGTTTGTTTAAATTTTCACAATTTCATTTGTTCAATTTCGATTTCTTTTTTACATTAATTTCAGACAAATTAAATGTAATTTGTTTTGTGAAAGTAGTTATCGTGTTCCTGAGAAAGCACTTTCATTCATCCATCTAGCCAGCCAGAAGTCACATACATCAACAGTGTTATCAAATGACTAAAAGCATTTTCCCAAATGTTAAAAATACTTATTTTTGAGGGGAAAGCAAGCAATTCAGGTAATTTTTGATTTTTCAATCTTACTTTTGTAAATTAGTTATGTAAGAACATAAACTAATTTCTCAGACCCTTTCATTAAGCCAAATCAATTAACTAATAGGGGTTCGAAGGGTTATCATTTTTCTTTCATGCCAGTTTCAAGCCTCTGCCAAGGAGTCATGGCATCAGAATGGTATTTTTACAAGCAAATGGGAAAATACTTAGTATTAGTAAGCCATCATATCCTCTAGTTGTATGTCCTTGTTCATTCAGGTTGCTTTTAGTAAATGTACGGAAATAAAGAATTGATTAAAAATACAAATATGGGAAAAATGACTGATTTAGGTTAATTCCAAGTGAAATATTCACAGTTGTATTGAACGTATTATAATATATACACATTTTACGTCAAATGTATATTTAGACTCAGTACAATACTGGATAACATTTTAACAATAATATCAAAATTAAAATTTTGTCACTTTTGGCTTTATTCAAAATGGGGACAGGTCACTGGAAAGACCAAGCAAGTACAAAATTATATATAAGAAAAATATACTATTCAAGATACCTTACTAATTAAATTCTTACCTGGATGAAAAATTGATAGGCTTCCATCAATATGACCAAACACAACTTTCCCCTTTTTGTTTGTATGCCATCTGAATATACAGATATCAGACAAGAAGCTATGAGCATCTCTGTGTACAGTCACTCCACTATCTGGTCCTGAGATGGTCCAAATGAACAGTGGGCCTCTGTGGGAAACAAATGCCACCGCATCCTCTGCATTCCAGCACCAACTAAGAGAGGCGGGGATCCCTGGAATAAATTAAATACAGATACACAATAAAGAGATATGGCGTAAGATTACACCATTAAATATTCCTTGCACTGTTTACATTTCTAAAACAAATTAAAATACAAGAGCATGTTTATTATTTTTAAGACACATTACTTTCTTACTTGGGAATTGGATTTATAAAGACAGCCCAAAGACTGCAGGGAACATATGTAGGGAAAGTCCATGATGAAAGAAAATGTATCTAGTTAGGTTGAATACTACTTACATGATCATTTGCTTCATATAGTCAAATACATTTATAGACTTCTTTATTTTAGTAGACTATATATTAAAGATTAGAGCAATAAATTCTTATTGCATATTTGTATATAAGACCTCTAGGCATTCTAGGTATACAAGGTAGTGCGGGATAAGATTCCTGCTTTAGAGAATTTTAAATATGTGTTAGGGAGACAGGGATTAGTGAATACATAGATAAATGCCACTATAAGGATTTAAACACAATGGACTTAATGTTATAATCTACGTCTTAACAGGAATTTAGATTCAAATCTAAGTCTTGTCTCAGATAAACAAGTCATTTTATTTGTCTAAATTTCTGTTTCCTCATCTATAAAATGGAGATAACAATAAAAATAGCTGACCATTTATTTCACATGAAAGTCAAGGAAATATAATCATTTATGTAAAGGTACCTTTTAATCGATAAGATGGAATATAAAAGTTAATTGTTAATATACCTGCTATTGTGATCAAATAAATCATATATAAAATAAGTATTATGAGAGAGAGATTGTGCATCTTCCAACGCTGATATACTAGTTGGCTGCATCAAAATCATGAAATGGAATATAACATATCAGGTCATGTGGAGTTTGAGCCAAGGAATTTATTTTTAACAAGCTTCATCAAATGATTTTGATATGCAGAAAGGTTTAGAAACCACCGTGCTACTCTCCTAGAAAGAAATTAGATTTGAATTGTACCTAGAAGGAGGGGTAGAGTTTAAATACACAGAATGAGCAGTATTTCCCAGAAAGAGAAAATGATATGAACCAAGACACAGAGCTGAAATTCGCTGATTGATAGTAAGTTCGGTTTGTGTCAGCAGTCTATGTGCTCCAAGAGGCAGAAACCAAGCCTAATGCCTGCTTCAGGGCCTCATCCACAATGAGGACTCCATAAATATTTGCTGAATGAATGAATGTATACATGAAAAAAGCCAATACAAATGTTGATGTGGTTTCAGGATACATTAACAGAAGTAGAATGTGCCCAAAAAAGAGATGAGGTACTCTGTATGGATCCAACCACACAGCACAGTAGAAGAAGGGCGATAGACCGCTGGCTCTCTGACTATATATTTAGAGAAAGACAGCAAGGCAAGTGAAGGGACCGGAAAAAGTGTCACAAAATAATAACAGAAAACACTTTTATAGTGACTTATGTACAAGCACTTCCAATGAGCGCTGCCATTTAATTCTCCTAACAATATTCTGAGATAGGTAAGTGGTATTATTATCCACTGTTAGATAAAGTGTGACTTTTTCAAGTTGGTGACAATTTTTACATCTGGAAAAACTAACATGCATTTTCCTTTAAATGGATTGTTAGATTATTAGAAACAAAAGGAAGAAGTAAAAATACAGAGGCGAGATCAAATTCAACAACTGTATCTGAAAGTTGAAAAAAAAAAGTTCACTTAATGCAAATTTCTACTTTGCTTAGGCTGGATTCTAAAAAGAAAAATGAGCCTAAAACATTTCAAAAGTGTTACTTAAGATGCAAATCACCAAAAATAGTCATAATTTTTTTTGCAAATAAAATATTAAAGCTTTTAATCTTCAGATTAGGAAGCTATTTGGATGAGGGAGATATTCATAGCTGAAAATTTTCAAAGAAAGGAAAAAGATGAAAACTTTGCCAAAAGTTTTCCACAATTATCTAATCATTTTGGGACTGTTAATTAGAAAGTATTATTTAATTGTATATCCAGTAACAAAAGAACTATGGTGCATATAGCTGATGAATAAATAAAATCTTCCCCCGTGAACGGATGTGATGTATATAGTGTTTGATGATAAAACCATGGATACACTAGGAGATAATAAAATTAATCATTACTTTTGTATAAAATTTAGAATTTATGTTTATTATATGCAGTTATAACCTGACGTTGACCTTGTGTTACACCTTTATGAGAACAATAATATCATGCAACATTTTAGTTTATGGCACATAAAAGATGGAAAGAATTTCAAGAAAAATTTGTTGTGTTATTTAAAATTAATCTCACACAAAGTTGGATTTAAAGTACTTGGAAATGCATTATCGATCAATATAAACAGTAATGGAATAACCTATAGAATTTGTGATTGACGGACAAACAGATATGACCAGAAAGCATGGGGAGATATGAAAAGTCTTGATTGAGGCTATCAATCACTGTTTATATATCACAAAGCATTGTGCCAAAAGTAATTTGTTTTTTTTGTCACGGAAAGCCTTAAGAAAAATTGTTGATTACATTAATGGAAGCTCACTGGATAGCTGACTTTTTTACAATATTTGTTCAGAGATTGGAGCAAACATTACTCACTGTCTAATACACTGGTTGTTCTAAGTAAAAATAAAAAACAGGGTACGTAAACTTGGGAATGAGATCCATATTTTTCTAGTTGAAAATTAACTTCATTTGACAAATACCTTTAACAGTTGAGTAATAAAATTTAAGTATTACACTGATATTTTAAGCATTCTTAATGATCTAAATTTGAAAAGACAAACCAATATACTAAATATATCGAATATGCCTAAAAGTTAAAATTTTTTTTTATTATTATGGAAACAAATTCAAAGATAATTGCCTATAAATTCCCAGTATTTTTGCCTTAGAATATTATAAAGAAATTTGAACAAAACAAGGTTAATGAGATTTTCATGTCTCAGTTTTATACCTCAAACTTAAAACAATTATTTTTTAGAGAAGAAGCTGAATTGAAAAACATATGTAGCAGTAGCTTTCAAAACCACAATCAACTGAGCTAAATATGGTGCTCAAAAAGAGAGTTAATTATTGTGACACTGAACACAGAATAATTATTACTTAACTTTACCATTATGATGGGATAAGATTGAATACAAGTTCCCAATTCTAAGTACAAAGAGTATAATGCTATTATTCCAATTCATAAAGTCCAATTTGTGTGAGGAGGACGTTCTACGTTGACCAAATTAAAAACAAAGGCATGAAACCTGCTCAACAATGCATCAAATACATGCATAATACTTTCTTTGTAATTTAAAGGTTGGACTAGAGTAACAAACAGCCAAGGCTTCTTACTTGTCTCAATAAGAACATCTTTCTGATTACTAATTTTATATTTATTTTGGAAATTCTTACATTATATTTAAACATTAATAAAATTATTTGGTATTGACTAGGTTTTTAGTTCATCATATGTTGTAAGTATAATTATTTTATGAAATTTTGTTTCAGTTTTGTACCTATGGACACGAGTCATTATGTGAACTTTATTTCTTATACAGATTGCCATTAGGAAGTTTGAAAATACCAGTTTAAAACCTGAACTAATAATATTGAGAGTGCTTGTTGAAATAAAAATATTTTATTCCATAAAATAAATCCCAGTTATAATTATACCTTTTGTACTGTCGAGTTTAGCAATGACTTTTTGTTCTGCAACATTCCAAATGATCACTAAATTATCAGTACTGCCACTTGCAAACAGATCAGGATTATGTGGACACCAAGAAATTGCTGTGATTGTTTTTTTATGTTCAGACATAATTGCATGAAGTTTGAATTCATTATAACGGCGATCCAACTAAAACAAAATATATAAATAACATATTTTAGTGCTCCTTTTTAAGATAATACACTATTAATAGTCACGTTACATAAAACTAAAGCTACATACATGAAAATTAGTTCACCTAATAATAAAGACATGAACACATTTCAAGCCTTGGTCTACATTCAAGTGTATTCAGGAATATTCAACCAGCTGAAAAAAAAAACATTAAAAACTGAGAGAATAAAAACACATCCATTTTAAATATAAGTAAAAATAAATGTTTCACATTTAAATATGCATGATAATTCAGAGCTTTATTATATTTTCCATAACTATATCTATTTATGAGAAGAAAAACCCTTGGTTTTGGAATATTTTTTTTTTCTGCAATTTTTCACTTATACTTGAATCAAGAAAATTTGGGTTGAATACGTCAACTGCTCATTATTACACTATTAAGATGTCCAAAGCTTCCAGAACAATGATGTCATTCACTCTTTTAATCTTACTGTTTTTCAGACAGGACATTGTATTGTGTTTTTATATGTAAATAGAAAAAATAAACAGCCTACTTTTTCCTATTTCTTTTGTAAATGTGCCTGCAATAATTAGTGAATTAATCTCTATCATTTTTAGCATGTTTTGGAATATGTTGTTTATGTCTTTTTGTTATAGTTTTCTCCTCTTTAGCATATAATGAACCTTTCACAGTGCTATTCTAAGTTTTACAAATCATTATGATATTAAATATTTATTACATAAACTTTTTAAAGCCATATGCTTGCGATAAAATCCTAAATGATAAGCAGCCTTCAAATCTCTACATGATCGAATCTCTGCTATTTAGCCAAAGTAATTTGAAATCATGTTTCTCCCTGATCCCTCTGAACTTCTTGTTTCTCTTTTACAGCCAATCACCTCCACTTGATGGCCTTCTGCTTGCTGCTCCCTTGGCTTCTAACCACCCTATCCACTGATTTGCTCATGGTTATTCATTCTCCTATTGAGGTCTGAGTTTAAATGTACCTCTTCTGAGACATGTTTCCTGACCATGATATCTTAATTCATAACTCTCCCGAGAACCTACCCCATGACTCTATCTTATCATACCTGTTTTTTCAGCCTCTGTAGAACATACTTCTTTCTGAAAATTTTACCTATTTATTTGTTTACTTATCTTATCACCTTTCCTTACACCTTACAAGAATATAAGTTCCACAAAAAGACTTTGCCTGTTTCTTCATAGTTGGCAATCCTGGTACACAGTAAGGCTTGGTTAATTGAAGATATTCAGTTAATATTATTGAAAGAATAAACACTTACGATCTGTTTAACATCTAAGTAACTTAATGTTTGCCATCACAGATAATGCTGCAGTGAACATTGTATGTAATTTTTGACTAATCACATAAGTATTTCCTAAGGCTTTCTATTCTATAATTTCTCTCTCTTTCTATAACTTCAGCTATTCTTGGACAACTTTGGATTAAAACATTATTAAAGATAACCCATTACCAATGGACTTTTCATCTGATTAGCACTGCAGCAATAGTAATTTTAAGTTGACTTACTTAAATACATAATTGTGTTTTCTATACCTTTAGAAATAAATATGATTTTAAGTTTCAAATTATTCAGCAATTTAAGTCACCTATGGTAGATACAGTGAGGATATCTAATGTATCCAAAAGAAAAACCCTACTATATAAGTTAGAAATTAATAGAAGAATCTATTAATATAGCAAATGTGTGAAGAAGCTATGTGGCATATGAGTGACCTTCATTGACATTACCATACAAATTATCTATAGAGTAACTGTAAGCACACCAGAGAACAATGAACTATTTGCAAGAATTAATCTACTAATGCATTCCTATGATATTTACAATTCAGTAATATTGAACTGTACTATTACATTGAGATCGACCATAAATTACTCTACTTTTAGGGTACATTAGCATATTAGTGCATTACAAAACAACAGTTAAGGAAAAATTCTAATACCATTTCCCATTATCATTTAATCATTCAGAAAAATATAATACAAGTGTGTCATTATCCAGAGTGTGACCGATTATCAGACTTTGACTATGCATTGGTGCTAGGTGCTATTTAATAAATATTTCCTCCGAAAATAATTGTATTATGTTATATTTACATAGCATAATTTTCAAAGCACCTTAATTGAGATGATAATATTTAAGACAATACTTATTAACATAAATTTCATGTTAAGGTCACCATTTACATGGTGATGTATATAAAATTAAAATATAATTTTCTATTGGCATACTCTGAAATGAGGTTTTATAGTAGACACTGTAATGAACTGTCCCCTAAGTTTATTTGCATCACCTTCTAAATTAGGATAATTTTTGTTCGTTTCAGTCCTTAATGACATGACACCTTTCACGTACATTGCTTATATTAATAATTTTACCTCAATATTTTTAAAATGTCATCACAAATTTAAGACATAGAAACTTGAAAAAATTAAGTTTTGGTTTCATCCACTGAGTTGCTTTACCATCCTTACCTCAGAAGAATAGTTTGACTTGCTTGATAACTTTCTCTTCTTTGAGGAGGAAATAAAATACAAGACAGGGACTTAGGATGAGGAGAGAAATTGTGTAGGAGGGATTTGGGAGTGAGAATCTTGGGATCATATAAAGAGTGTAAAGGAGGTAGATGGGAGAATAAAAGAGGTATTTAGAAGTCGTGCTGCTGTGTTGTGTATGAAGGGGGTGAAAATGAAGAAGCGTGAGTTTCATTGAAGTTACATTTCGTTTGCTAGATATTTCTACATTTTAAGAAATGGACCACTTAAAATCTTACTCTATATTGTGGAAAATGGATTGTTTTATACATTAATGCTATTATTTCTTAAATTTTCAATAAAGCAGAAAACAATTAGTAATGAACTAATATGTAGTAATGAAAAGAATTTTTGCTCTAGAATAAAACAAGTTATTCTTAGTCTTAACCGAAGTAAGTTAGAGTTTCAAGATTCTTTCCTTAAACCCATTCATTTAAGACAATTAATGAATATCTTCTAAGTGCCAGAAAGTGTGCAAAAATTTGAGAATTAAAAGATAGGAAAGACTCACTTTTAATAAATGAAAGCATGTAGAGAGGCTTTTTATGAGGTCCTTTACTACTAAGAAAGAGGGGAAAATAGCATATAGAAAAGAGTTCATACAGGAGCTGAGATTTGAAAGATGAGAAAGTGTTCTCTAGACAGGCAATGTAAACAAACTGAAAAATTAGTGTAAGCGAAGGCAAGATATGAAAGACTGAGATGTCTTAGAAAAATGTAATTGGTTTAGTGTACCTGGAACACAGAGTGAGAGGCAGGAAGATCACAAAAGCATTTGAATGCCATACTACGAAGTTTAGATGTTACTATTAGGGAATGAGTAGCAAGTGAAAGCTTTAAAATTTAGATATGCATAACAGATAACTGATTACACTGAAAAAAAAATTAGTGGGAGCCAAACTAAAAATAGAGACTATTAAGAGATTATTATAATAGTTTAGGTGAGAAAGATATTAGGAACATACTAGAATCACTCTTGGCTACTAAGGGCACAGGATGTGAGTGGAAGAGGGAGTCAAAGATAATTATCACATCTCTGGTTTAGATGAATGGTTTGCTGGTGACACTGAGATACTGACTTTGAATTTAAGGAGGAAGACTGGACTTTGATTTAACATGCTTATGGCACTTCTACATGAAGAAATTCAGGCGGTTTTTGGCTCTATAAATTATGAACTGATAAGGGGTGTCTGAATGGAGCTAGGACATAAAAAAAATAGTTATATGAATTTTTATCCCAATAATATCTCAAAATATATCTGTCCTAATTTTACTATAATGATCTCTAATGGATTACCCACATTTCTCAACTGATAAAATAATTTTCTTATATCAAAGTAACCAATAATTTAATGATGTGTTTTCTAAAGGTTTAACTTTTAAAACCTATATGGTATAAGTCACAAAACTTAAAAATATAAATATAAATGAAATTATAGCATTATGCTTTTCATGTAACAAGGACTTAAAATATGTATTCATTAAATATTAATTTTACCTGACATAATTAAAAATGGAAAAGAATTATTATTATTTTACCTGATAAATATAGATAGCCAGAGTCGCACAATATGCAAACCTGTCTCCGCCGGCAGCACACACATCCTTGTTCCATGGCTGACATCCAGCAGCCAGCAATCCCACTTGCCTTACCTGGGACATGTTTGCCTTGAAAAACAAATATGAAGACATGTCAGTGATTTTCATTATTGATAAACCTCCTCATTGTTTTATGTCTGTCTTTCCCAACCCTTACCTTTATGCCCTGAAAAACATTTTACTAGTACTATTAATTTTGACTTTTATTTTCAGAGAACAGCAGTTGAACTCCCTAAATGTCTGCAGACATCAAGGCAACTTACTTATATATTTATTTATTTTTTATTTATTATTTTTTTTGAGACAGAGTCTTGGTCTGTCACCCAGGCTGGAGTGCAGTGGCATGGTCTTGGCTCACTGCAAGCTCCACCTCCTGGGTTCACACCATTTTCCTGTCTCAGCCTCCTTGAGTAGCTGTGATTACAGGTGCCCCGCCACCACACCTGGCTAATTTTTCTATTTTTAGTAGAGACGGGGTTTCACCATGTTAGCCAGGGTGGTCTCGATCTCCTGACCTTGTGATCCGCCCACCTAGGCCTCCCAAAGTGCTGGGATTACAGGCGTGAGCCACCGCGCCCAGCCTAAGGCAACTAATTTAAATGAGGAAAGCAGGAGATACGATAATGAAGGAACGACAGCTGATACTTGGCCAAGGGCTGGGGAATGCATAAGCAGTGATAGGAACTCTAGTGAAATAGAAATTGCACATGCTGTATTAATCGTATCACTGAAGAAGGCCATCCCATGTTGCAAGATTTATGGAACTTCCTAGAAAAACTGAAATATCCAGATTTTTATGTGAAATGTATCCATTTTTGAATACTGGCAATTCATTCAAGGCATCCCATTTGAATTTAAAACACTATGGGCCAATAATGGAAGGGTTGTGACCTGTGTCATAGAACTTCAGTGTTTACATCAACTCTTCATCCTCACAAAATCTATTTGAGGTGCATAAGACAGGTATACAAGCTGGGTTAACAATACTGTTCACTGTTAGGATGGGGCAGAAGGAAGCTGAAGAGTATCTGAATAAAAATGGTTTATGTGGCAGGACAGAGAATGCTGGAATAGACAACCCCAAAGATGCAGACAATGTAGTGCAGCAGAAGCAGGCCTGGGCAGGAAATAAGGAATTACACCAAGCTTTGCACCAGGCGTAGAGCGTGAGTTGGAGTCAAGCATTAAATCTTACGTCTCTATTTCTTGTATCTAAAATACAGCTTCTGAACTATATTTGCTGTCAGATTCCTCTCAGATAAAAAAAATGCTCTGAATCTATCTGTAAACTCTAAATACCTCCAAGATACTAGAGAACAGACAGTAAATGGTGAGGCTGTAAGTCTATGATCATAATGAAAACTCATAAGAAAATCATACTAAGGCAAAAAAACACATCTGTGCAGAGTATTAAACTATGTGGTTATCTAATAAATGACATTCAAAAAAGAAATTATTGACAAAAAATACTTTTTAAAGGTAGAATCCAAGCCATTATTAGCTATCTTTTCAATATGGTCTAAAATACTGGTCTAAAAATAAAGATAGGAGAGCTCCTAATACGACAGACAATCTTCCATTTACACTACTACAAAGCTATACCAGGCAAATTCAATTTCTCACTATTGTCAATTTCATATCTGATTTTTAAATGAGGAAAAAATGTAAGTAGTGATTATAATCTTAAATATTTTGGTTTGGAAATTAAAGTAGAAAACTGAGAACTATAATAAATTTGGTTTTACATGACTAATATATTGCATAGTCAATATTTAGTCTATGCTGTTCAAAAGCTTCACATAATGTTAATGTCAAAACCACAATATGTAAAATATCACACATACAAAACCCACATGCATAAATATACACACATCTGATCTACATCTCAAGTCTTATAGATGCTTGTTCAGTGCATACCCTGAACCTTCCAACTCTTAATCCAAATCTTTTAATGCTCAGCAATTAGTAAATTTTAAATGGTTAAGTTTTCTCCCATAGATCACTAACTCATATTTATTTACGAAACTATGTTCTTCATTTTATCTTTTCTACTTCATATTTTCACTTCTGAAAAGGATCTACTTTCTTCTCATCTCCTCTTCCATTCTTCTCCAATTCTTTCTGTCTTCATCTCATTAAATCCCCTTATCTGAGCAGAATTAGTGATAGATTTAGAAAAAAAAGTAAATAAATTACTTGAAGTATAAGCTGGCATGATAAAGCAACAGGGCTACCAATCTTTAGTGCTTTTATGTATTCAGAAACTTTCCTCCTCTAATGACACCTGTATTTCCTCAAACATTAGCATTCAGGATAAATAACAAATATATACATTTCTTTTTTTTTTTTTACCCTTACTAATCTTACAGTATCTTTCACTGAAAATGTACATTATTTCAGCCACATTGTGAGTTACATTGACTTTTGGAGATTATGTGGAGATCTTTTGAATTACTATTTATAACATCTGCATCTAAGTAAAAATGTCTTTTGATTTCTGTCTAACCAAATATTGAGTTTATATTTGGAAAAGAAACATAATTAAAGAAAAATCTTTAAACACACAATTAAAATGAAGTCATTTGGCCAAGCACAGTGGCTCATGCCTGTAATCCCCCAGCACTTAGGGAGGCCAAGATGGGTGGATCACTTGAACCCAGGAGTTCAAGACGAGTCTAGGCAACATAAGGAGATCCTATCTCTACAAAAATACAAAAATTAGCCAGGGGTGGTGGTGCGCGCTTGTAGCCCTAGCTTCTTGGGAAGCTGAGGTGGGAGGATTGCTTTAGCCTGAGAGGTACAAGTTGCAGTGAGCTGTGATCGCACCACTGCACTCTTGCCTGGGAGACAGAGCAAGTCTCAAATAAACAAATACATAAATAAAAGTCATTTAAAATTTTTCACTTTTTTGTAACTTTTTCACATTTTTCATAATTAACAAACAATTCCTAGAAAAACAGCAAAATTAAGCAAAAAGTACAGAGAGTTCCCATATGCCCTTCATAGCCTCCCCCCACCACATAATAGGAGTTTCCCCACTATTAACACTCAGCATCAGATGGCACATGTTTAAACTGATGAGTCTATATTGACACATCATTATCACCCAAAGCCCACAGTTTACATTAGGGCTTATTCTTGATGGTCTCCATCATATAGGTTTTCACAAATGTGTAATGGTATGTATCCACCATTACAGTATGGGAAAGAATAGCTTCACTGCTCTAAAAAGTTCTTTGTGCTGGCCGGGCGCAGTGGCTCACGCCTGTAATCCCAGCACTTTGGGAGGCCGAGGCGGGTGGATCACGAGGTCAGGAGTTCAAGACCAGCCTCGCCAAGATGGTGAAACCCCGTCTCTACTAAAAATACAAAAAATTAGCCGGGCGTGGTGGTGGGTGCCTGTAATCCCAGCTACTTGGGAGGCTGAGGCAGAGAATTTCTTGAACCCAGGAGGCAGAGGTTGCAGTGAGCAGAGACTGTGCACTCCAGCCTGGGTGACAGAGCGAAACTCTGTCTCAAAAAAAAAAAGAAGTCCTTTGTGCTCTGCCTATTCATCTCCCCCCCTCCTCCAATTCCTGGCAACAACTAATCTTTTAATGTTTCCATAGTTCTGCCTTCCCACAAAGTCACATAGTTGGAACCATAGAGTATGTAGCCTTTACAGACTGCCTTCTTTCAGTTAGTAATTCGCATTGCCTTCATGTCTTTTCATGGCTTGAGAGCTCATTTCTTTTTTTTTCTCCATTTTTTATTGCGGTAAAATACGCATAACATAAAATCTAACTTCTTAACCACTTTTAAGTGTACAATTCATAATGTGCAACCAGGAGTGTGAGGTTGCAGTGAACTATGACCGTGCCACTGCACTCCAGTCTGGGTGATAGAGACAGACCCTGTCTTGGGGGGTGGGGGAGAGGGAGGCAAGTAGGGAGGGCAGGAGGAAGAAGGGAGGGAGGGAGGAAGGAAGGAAAAAAGGAAGGAAGGGAAAAACACTATTAATAGTACCCAAAGAATGGGAGAAAATATTTGTAAACCACATATCTGATAAGGGATTAATATCCCAAATATAGGGAGAATTCCCAAAACTCAACAATGACAAAGAAACATGATTTATCTGATTCAAAAATGGGCAAAGGACTTGAATACATAATGTCCTCAAGTTTCATCCCCGTTGTAGTGTATGTCAGAATTTCCTTCTGATTTAAAGCTGAATAATACTCCATTGTGCATATATGCCATATTTCCTTATCCATGTGTCTATGAATTGTCACCTGGATTGCTTCCACGTTTTAGCTATTACAAAAAAAATGCTGCGATGAAAATTGATGTACAAATATCTCTTCCATGCCCTGCTTTCAATTTTGGGGGGTTTACATGCAGAAGTGGGATACTACATCAAATAATAATTTTATTTTTACTTTTTTGCAAAACTACCATACTGTTTTCCACAGCAGCAATTCCATTTTACATTACAACAAACAGGGCACAAGTGTTTGGATAACTCTACATCCTGACCAACACATGCTATTTTTTGTTATTTGATAGTAACCATTCTAATTGGTGCGAGATGGTGTTTTTTTGTTCTTTTGATTTGTATTTCCCTGAAGATTAATAATGTTGAGCATCTTTTCATGTGCTTATCAGTCATTTCTGTAACATCTTTGGTGAAACATCTATTTAAGTATCTTGTCCATTTTTCAACCAAGTAAATCACGTTTCTTTGTAATTGTTAAATTTTAGGAGTTCTTCCTATATTTGCGATATTAATCCTATATCAGATATGTGATTTACAAATATTTTCTTCATTGTGTTGGTTGCTGTCCATTTTACTGTTGATAGGATTTTTCTTTTCTTCTTCTTCTTTTTCTTTTTCTACAAACAGGTTTCTTTCTGGAGTATAGTGGCATGGTCATAGTTCACTGCAACCTCAAACTCCTAGGCTCAAGTGATCCTGCTGCCTCAGAGTCCCAAGTAGCTAGGCCTACAGGCATGCATCATCATGCCTGGCTATTTTCTGTTGTTGTTGAAACAGTCTCACCATGCTGCACAGGTTGGTCTCGAACTCCTGGCCTCAAGTGATCATCCTGCCTCAGCCTCCCGAAGTGCTGAGATCACAGATGTGAGTCACCATGCCTGGCCAGTGTTTTTCTTTTGATGCACAGAATTTTTAATTTTCATGAAATCCAGTTTGCATGTTTTGTGCTTTTGATGCCTGTGCCTTTGGTATCATATTCCAGACATTGCTGTCAAATCCAATGTTGTGAAGCTTTTGCCCTCTGTTTTCTTCTAAAAGTTTTATAGATATTGGTCTTAAATTCAGTGTCTTTGATCCATGTTAATCTTTTATATGGTGTTAGGTAAGAGTCCAATCTCATTCTTTGGCATGTGGATATTTCATTTTCCCAGCACCATATGTTAAGACTGGCCTTTCTGCATTGAATGGTATTGCCACTCTTGTCAAATGATATTTGGTCATATATGTAAGGGGATAGTTCTGAAGTCTCTATTCTATTCCATTGGCCTATATACCTGCCTTTATGCTGGTATGACACTGTTTTGATTACTGTAGTATTGCAACAAGTTTTGAAATCAGAAAATGTGAGTCCTTCAGTTTTGTTATTCAGGGTCTCTTGAGTTTCTATATCAATTTTAGGACGACTTTTTAAAATTCTTGCATTTGCCCGTTTCATCTAGGTTATCAAATTAGTTGGTGTACAACTGTTCCTACTACTGTCTTATAATGTTTTTAATTTCTTTATAATCTGTAGAGATGTTCCAATTTTTGTGATTTTAGTAATTTGAGTATTCTCTCTTTTTCTTAGTCTATCCAGCTACAGGTTTGACAATTTTGTTGATCTTTTTCTCTATTTTTTTTTCTATTCTCTATTTCATTTATCTCTGCTTGGATATTATATCTTTCATTCTAGTTTTGAGTTTAGTTTATTCTTTTGTTAGTTCCTTAAGTTGTAAAAATAGGTTGCTAATTTGAGATCTTATAAATGCTTTAATGAAATTATTTATGGCTACAAATTTTCCCTCTGGCATTGATTCCACTGCATCCCATAAGTTTTGGTATGTTGTGTTTTTGTGTCACTCATCTTTAAGAGTTCTCTACTTTTCCTTGTGATTTCTTCTTTCTTCCATTGGTTGTTTGAGAGTGTGTTAATGTCCATAAATTTGTGAATTTTTCAGTTCTCTTTCTGTTATTGATTTCTAACTTTATCCCGCAGTGTTCAGAGAAGACACAATGTAGGATAACTACTTTTTAAAATCTATTGAGGCTTAATATTTGGACAAACATATTGCCCATCCTGGAAAATGTCACATGTGCACTTGAGAAGAACGTGTATGCAGTTATGGAGTAGGGTGTTCTGTATATGTCTGTTAGATCTAGGTGGATTAATATATTGTTTGAGTCCTCAGTTTCCTTGCTTATTTTCTGCCTGATGTATTCATTATTGAGAATGGGGTACTGAATTATACAACTATTATTGTAGAACTATCTATCCTTTCAATTCAGTTAGATTTTGCTTCATATATTTTGATGGTGTTTTTTGGGTGTATAAATGATTGTAATTGTTATATTTTGCTGCATTGAAACTTTATTAATATATAGTGCCCTTCTTTGACTTTTCTGAACTTTTTTGATTAAAAATCAATTTCATCTAATATTAATATAGGCATGCCTGCTTTCTTTTTGCTACTCTGTGCACGGAAAAAAATTTTTCCCTCCTTTTACTTCCAATCTATTTGTGTCTTTGGATCTCAAGTGAATCAACTGTAGAGAGCATATAGATGGACCTTTTATTTTTTATTATTATACTTTAAGTTCTAGGGTACATGTGCACAATGTGCAGGTTTGTTGCATATGTATACATGTGCCATGTTGGTGTGCTGCACCCATTAACTCATCATTTACATGAGGTATATCTCCTAATGTTATCCCTCCCCCTCCCCCCACCCCACGACGGGCCCCAGTGTGTGATGTTCCCCTTCCTGTGTCCAAGTGTTCTTGTTGTTCAATTCCCACCTATGAGTGAGAACATGCGGTGTTTCGCTTTTTGTCCTTGTGACAGTTTGCTAAGAAAGATGGTTTCAGCTTCATCCATGTCCCTACAAAGGACATAAACTCATCCTTTTTTATGGCTGCATAGTATTCCATGGTGTATATGTGTGACATTTTCTTAATCCAATCTACCATTGATGGACATTTGGGTTGGTTCCAAGTCTTTGCTATTGTGAATAGTACCACAATAAACATACATGTGCATGTGTCTTTATAGCAGCATGATTTATAATCCTTTGGTTATATATCCAGTAATGGGATGGCTGGGTCAAATGGTATTTCTAGTTCTAGATACTTGAGGAATCGCCACACTGTCTTACACAATGGTTGAACTAGTTTACAGTCCCACCAACAGTGTAAAAGTGTTCCTATTTCTCCACATCCTCTCCAGCACCTCTTGTTTCCTGACTTTTTAATGATCGTCATTCTAACCGGTGTGAGATGGTATCTCATTGTGGTTTTGATTTGGATTTCTCTGATGGCCAGTGATGATGAGCATTTTTTCCATGTGTCTGTTGGCTGCATAAATGTCTTCTTTTTAAAAATGTCTGTTCATATCTTTCACCCACTTTTGGATGGGATTGTCTGTTTTTTTTCTTGTAAATTTGTTTGAGTTCTTGGTAGACGCTAGATATTAGCCCTTTGTCAGATAAGTAGATTGCAAAAGTTTTCTCCCATTCTGTAGGTTGCCTGTTCACTCTGATGGTAGTTTCTTTTGCTGTGCAGAAGCTCTTTAGTTTAATTAGATCCCATTTGTCAATTTTGGCTTTTGTTACCATTGCTTTTGGTGTTTTAGACATGAAGTCCTTGCCTTTGCCTATGTCCTGAATGGTACTGCCTAGGTTTTCTTCTAGGGTTTTTATGGTTTTAGGTCTAACAATTAATTCTTTAATAGATGGATCTTTTTTTAAAATCAATTCTCCCAATCTCTGTCTTTTGTTTGAAGAGCTTAATATCCATCTACATTTACAGTAATTATTGATAAAGGACTTACTTCTGTCATTTTGCTATTCATTTCCAATACGCTTCATAGCTTTTTTGTCCTCATTTCCTGCAACACTTTTGTCTTTTGTGTTTAAAAGTTAATTTTTGCAGTGAAACTTTGAATTCCTTTCTCATTTTCTTCTGTCTATAACCCATAGCTATTTTCTTTGTGGCTACCATGGAGATTAAACTTAACATGCTAAAGTTACAAGACTCTAATTTAAATTTATTCCAAATTAGTTTTAATTATATACAAAACCTGAGCTCCTTTAAAACTCCAACCCCACACCTTTAAGTTGTTGATGCCAAAAAAAATTACATCTTTATATATTGTGTGGCCTGAAACACAAACAAATTAATTATTTTAAATACATTAGTTTCTTAAATTAAGAGAAGACAAAATGTGGAATCACCAACCAAAGTTACAATAATACTACTTGCATACTAAGAATTTTTAAAATATTTTATTTGTTTAAATGATGATGAAGACAAACAATAGCATTCCACATCACTGTTTCCAAATACTAGCACTTATAATTGTCCATGTATTTACCTTTATTAAGATCTTTATTTTTTCATATGGCTTTGAGTTACTGTCTAGTGACATTTCATTTCACCCTGCAGAACTTCCCTGAGCATTTCTTCCAAAGCAGGTTTAAAGATAATGAACTCCCTCAGTTTTTGCTTATTGGGAAATGTATTTTCTCCCTCACTTCTGAAAGACAGTTTTGCAGGATAAAAGATACTTGGTTGACATTTTTTTTCTTTTAGCACTTTAAATATATTGGCCCATTTCCTTCCAGTCTCCAAAGTTTCATATCAGAAATCTGTTGTTTATACTATCAAGTATCCCTGTACATATGTGTTAATCACTTCTTTCTTATTGATTTCAAGATTCATTCTGTTTTTCAAGATTTGATTATGATGTGTCTCCATTGTGGGTCTGTTTCAGTTCAAATTCTTGGAGTTTGCTGAAACTCTTGGAAATTTACTTCACGTTTTTCATCAAATTTGAAGAGTTTTCTGCCATTATTTCTTCAAATATTCTTTCTTCTCTTCCATCTCTCGCTCTTCCCCTTTGGTACTCCCACATGAGTGCATACTGGTAGGTTTCATAGTGTCCCTTATGTCTCTTTGGTTTTGCTCACTTCTTTTCAATCTCTTTCTGTTCCTTAGACTCAATATTTTCTATTGTCTTATCTTCATATTTGCTAATATTTTCTTCTTAAATGTCTTTGAATTCTTCTATTTTACTTAAGTTATTATATTTTTTCAATCTCTTTCTGTTCCTTAGACTCAATATTTTCTATTGTCTTATCTTCATATTTGCTAATATTTTCTTCTTAAATATCTTTGAATTCTTCTATTTTACTTAAGTTATTATATTTTTCAGCCCTACAATTCTTTTTCTGGTTTTCTATCTCCTTATTATCTCCATTTTGTTCAAACATTGTTTTCTTGACTTTCTCCATATCTCCCTTTAGTTTTTAAGCATTCCAAGACAGTTGTTTTAAAGTCTTTGTCTAGTAGATCTTTCATCAGGTCTTTTTCAAAAAGCATCTGTTTATTTTTTTTTCCACTGAAAGAGCCATAATTTTCTGTTTCTTTTTAGGGCTTGTGGCTTTCTGTTGAACACTGGATACTTGAATCTAGTAATATGGTAACTCTGGAAATCAGAGTGTCCTCCTTCCTCAGGATTTGCGGTTTTTGTTTTCACTTATTATTTTTGTTTTCAATTGTTGTGGGCTGTCTCCGTGCCAAGGATCATCTTCAGGTATAAACATAAGGACTTCTCAGGGTTATTCTGAACTTGTGTCTTTCTCTGTTCATGCACAGTAACTTCCTAATTTTCTTTGTATAGGCAGTTGCTTTTGAATTGCATAGGCTTTAATTGTTGGCTCCCAAAAGGGTAAAAAGAAAAAAATTAAGGGATTCAGCCCTTTAAGTCCCCTTGAAATCACTTCGGCTGGAGGGGGAGGAGATTGTAACAGTGGAGGTAGGTGCAATACCAATGGCTGCCTGCCTCTTTGTCTGCACTTCTGTGGTCAGCAGCAGTAGATTCCTGATATACAAAGGACAGAGTGCTTTTTTTTCTACCCTGGTTCAAATAAGCTGCTTGCAAGATACTTCTGGGGTATATGCTCAGTTGTCTGCCCTGGAACTTGAGGTGAGGGATGAGTAGCTGCCACTGTGCTGGGAACTAAAACTTACTAACTTCAATTTATCATCCAAGCCTTCCCCTGGAAGTTGCAAGCCTTCACAGATTCTGGTATTACAAAAGAATTACATCAGACAGACTGTACCAGTGCAATTGTTGTCTAGGTGGGGAGAGAGATTTCTAGTGCCTTTCATGGCTTAATGGCTCATTGCTTTTTAGTGCAGAATAATATTTATTTATCTAGATGTAGTGTAGTTTATTTATTCACCAGTCTACTGAAGGACTGTTGCTTCCGTGTTTTAGCAATTATGCTTAAAGCTGCTATAAACATCCATGTGCAGGTTTTTGGGTGGACACAGCTTTTTAATTCATTTAGATAAATACCAAGGAACACAATTGCTGGACCATATAGTAAGAATACGTTTAGCTTTGTAAGAACCCATCAAACTGTCTTCCATAAGGTCTGTGTCATTTTGTATTCCCATTAGAAATGAGAGTTCCTGTTGCTCCACATCCTTGCCAGCATCTGGTGTTTGGATATTAGCCATTCTAATAGATATGTAGTGGTATCTAATTGATTTAATTTGCAATTCCCAAAGACAAATGATATTGAACATCTTTTCACATGCTCACTGGTCATGTATATATCGGCTTTGGTGAGGTATCTGTTCAGCTCTTTTGCCCACTTTAAAACCAGGCTGGTCAATCTTCTAGTTACTGAGTTATATGAATTATTTGTATATTTTGGATAATAGATCTTTAGCAGATGTGTCTTTTGCAAATACTTTCTTCCATTCTGTGGTTTGCCTTCTTATTCTGTTGATATTGTTAAAATTGAAGATTTTCATTTTAATAAAGTCCAGCTTATCAATTAGTTCTTTCATAAAACATACCTTTTTTATCTAAAAGTGCTAGCGAAACCCACAGTCATCCAGGTTTTCTCTTATGTTACCTTCTACGAGTTTCACAGGTTTGAATTTTACATGTAGTCCTATGTTGCATTTGGGGTTATTTTTTGTAAAATATATAAGGTCTGTGTCTAGTTTTTTTTTTTTTTAACATTGTATATCCAGTTATTCCAGCCTCATTTTTTGAAAAGACTATCTTAGTTTCACTGCATTGCCTTTGCTTCTTTATCAAATATCAGTTGAGTATATAAATGTGGGTCTATTTCTAAGCTCTCTATTCTGTTCCATTGATCTATTTGTCTATCCTTTTGCAGATACCACAGCTATCTTTTTTATTGGAGCTATATAATAAGTCTTTAAGTTGGGTAGTGTTAGTTCTCCAACTTTGTTCACCTTCAATCCATTCCTGCATGTTGTCTGCTTTTACCATTAAAGTTATTAGCAAATTAATTGCAGTTTTTTTTTTTAATTCCTTGTCTGATAATACCAACATTTCTGTCGTATCTGACTCTGGTTCGGATGCTTTATCTGTCTATTCAAACTGTATTTTTTTGCCTTTTTGTTTATCATGTAAATTTTTGTGAGGTGCACATGATGAACTGCATAAAAGAAAATGCTGTAAACAGGCCTTTAGTAATGTAGTGGTAAGATGTGGGGGTAGAGTGAGCATTATAAAGTCCTATGATTAGGCCTCAGTCACGTGCCCATGACCAGTGCTTCTCAGTTCCCCCAGCCCTGCTTAGGTGGGACAGGATGGCTGAGGAAGGGCTGGTGTTGGGTATTTTCCTTCTCCCAGGTAGTTAAGGATCTTATAAAACCCTAGAGTGTTACACTCTGGACAAATAAGTTCTCTTGAGGTTAGGTCTTAAGAACAGAATGCCATGATCCTAAAATTCATATAGAACCAAACAAGAGCACAAATAGCCTATGCAATCCAAAGCCAAAGGAATAAAGCTGGAGGCAATGCATTACCTGACTTCAAATTATATTACAAGACTATGGTAACCAAAACAGCACGGTACTGGCATGAAAAATAGACATATAGATCAATGGAAGAGAACAGAGATCCCAGAAATAAAGCCACATACCTACAGTGAATTGATCTTCAACAAGGCCAACAAGAACACAGAGTGGGGAAACAACACCCTTTTCAATAAATAGTGCTGGAAAAATTAGACATCCATATACAGGAGAATAAAACTAGACCCATATCTATCACCATATAAAAAAAAAACAATTTAAGATGTATTAAAGACTTAAATGCAAGATCAGAAACTATAAAAATACTAGAAGAAAACCTAAGGGAAACTCTTATGGACATTCATCTAGGCAAGGAATGTATACTATGACCTCAAAAGCACAGACAACAACCAAAAAAAAAATAGACAAATGGGACTTAATTAAACTAAAGAGCTCCTGCACAACAAAAGAAATAATCAACAGAGAGAACACACAACCTGTAGAACAGGAGAAATATCTGCAAACTATTCATCCAACAAGGGACTAATATCCAGAATATACAAAGAAACCAAATAACTCGACAACAGCAAAAATACAAATAATCCCATTAAAAACTGGGCAAAGGACATGAGTAGACATTTTTCTGAAGAAGACATACAAACGGCCAAGAGGTATATGAAATAATGCTCAACATCACTGATCATCAGAGAAATGCAAATTAAAACCACAATGGGATATAATCTTCCACCAGTCAGTGTCTATTATTAAAAAGACAGAAATAATAGACGTTGTTGAGGATGTGGGGAAAAGAGAATTCATACACTGTTGGTGCGAATGTAAATTAATACACCTTCTATGAGAAGCAGTATGGAAATTTCACAAATAAATAAAATTAGAGCTACTATATGATCCAGTAATCCTAGTACTGTGTGGCTACCCAAAGGAAAATAAATCATTATAGCAAAAAGATACCTGCACTCATATGTTTATTGCAGCACTATTTGCAATAGCAAAGCTATAGAATCAACTTAAGTGTCTATCAACAGATGATTGGATAACAAAAATGTAGTATATATACACAGTGGAATACTATTCAGCCATCAAAAATCATGTATTTTGCAGCAACATGGATGGAGCTGAAGGTCATTACCTTAAGGGAAACAAGCCATGCACAAAGAGTCACATATCACATGTTCTCATTCATAAGTGGGTAGTAAAAAATGTGTACACATGCACGCAAAAGTGGAATGTTAGACAAGGGTGACTCCAAAGTGTGAAGGAGTGGGAGGGGTGGATGATGAGAAATTACTGAATGGTACAATGTACATTATTCAGGTGACGGATACCCTAAAAGCCCTGATTTGATCACTATGCAATCTACGCATGTAACAAAATTGTACTTGTACTCCATAATTTTATACGAATTATTTTAAAAGTTGGTTAAAAATAAAGAACAGAAAGCTCTAGTGTAATTAAGTGGTTTCTTTTCCCCTCCCGCTGCTGGAAGCAAGAGGATATTCTTCTCTAATATTCACCCTGAATACCAGTTTAGAGTTCCTGGAAGTAAAACGTACAAAAGCTCCCCCACCACTCCCATTACTGGGTTCCTGTGAAGTTTTTAACTCTCAGACTTGACCATATTGTGCTTCCAGCAATTTATCAGTTACAGTTCAGATTTTCTTACTCTGGCAGCGATACCCAGGTTGGTTTCTTCTAAGTGATTTCTGCTCTGGTATGTTGTGATTCTCTGCAACCGCATTTCCACCTCAATAATTTTGAGGGCAGTGATGTGCCTTGTGCCCTTACTTCTCAGGTGGATCTAGGAAGAGTTGTTGATTTTTCAAAGTGTTCAATTTTTTCCTGGTTAAAATGGAGTAGCAACTTCTAAGCTGCTTTCATCCTGAACTAGAAACCAGCAGTTTCTCTGCTTATTTATTAAAAACAAAAATAAAGTTCTAAATTTGTGCCAACACATTTTGACTTTAACTAAGAGTATATCTTGATTTATTATTTTTTAGTTTCCAAAATTAGATAATACAAGCATTTCTATGTTGACATAAAATTTGGTGTACCTTTGATCTTAAATAGCTTTTACAGGTCTTACAGTCCAACAACTTAAATCCTGTTGAAATTCAGAGTTGAATAACTTGCTAAACCAGATATTAAAATAATAAATAGGACAAAACAGAATAGATATTTCAAAACAAAATAGATATTTCAAAACAATAGATTTTTAAAAAAATCTATGATTCTGAATCAAAGATAAAAAGCATATCATACATTATTGAATATATAAATATCATTGCATTTAAAGTCTGAATTATGTATTCAAGCAAAGTCTAATATGTGAATTTCTAGATTTCTTTTCAAAAGGACTAAAAAAGATATGCAATAATTATGCAGTCTTAATTAAATTATATCTACAATTGCCAAGGAGATGAAACAGAATGTCCAGAGCCTGTTGTTATCTTTGTAGTCAGCATCAATCGTTACTCAATCATGATTCTGCATTACTAAAAACAGAAAATGGTCCACTGAAAGTCCACTTCAAAATATAAATTTATATTTTAAATATAAATCCTACAAAATATGTCACATTTAAAGGTAAATAAACATATTTAGACAGGTAATATATTGCAGATAAATATTTTACAAAGCCTTTATTATCCTTACTTTAGAATGGTTCATTAATATGTGAACCACTCAAGAATTTTTGTGTCTATTTCAAAGATTTGTTGCTTCAGAATATACAATCTTTTTGGACCAGAAACAACATACACACTTTGCCAATGAAGTACTAAACACTGTAGCTCACTGAATAATGCAGATTTATAATGGATTTAGGAAGAAACTCTGAGCATTGTGTCACCCCACATAGAACTGACAGCATCTGTCGTCTGGCAACTATAGCCTTTGCAATGATATATATTTTTGTTGTTGTTTAACTCAAATTGTATTTTTGGATTCAATCTCATACCATATGGAACACACATACACAAAAAATAATCATATTAAATTTATTCTTAGGTTCAATAGGTAATAGATGGTGAAGATGCTTTTCGCAAAATGAATAAAGAAAGTGATAGGATATATCTACATTAGTTTGGCACAGGTAATAAAACTCGCTTTTAAATATGTAAGATTATTAGGATATAAAATAATCATAAGCCGGGCGCGGTGGTTCAAGCCTGTAATCCCAGCACTTTGGGAGGCCGAGACGGGCGGATCACGAGGTCAGGAGATCAAGACCATCCTGGCTAACACGGTGAAACCCTGTCTCTACTAAAAAATACAAAAACAAAAACTAGCCGGGCGAGGTGGCGGGCGCCTGTAGTTCCAGCTACTCGGGAGGCTGAGGCAGGAGAATGGTGTAAACCCGGGAGGCGGAGCTTACAGTGAGCTGAGATCCGGCCACTGCACTCCAGCCCGGGCCACAGAGCGAGACTCCGTTCCAAAAAAAAATCATCATCATCATACCAAAAATTATAAAACTAAAGTTCATATATATGTGTTTGTATAAACATAGTCACATGCCATAAATACTAATTATGTAATTATGTCAAAATACAAACGTCAACTTAGTGCTCTAAAGATCAAATTCACACTTGTGTGTGACTTTCCAAACATTACATATCTAATTTACAATTTTTAACTCAAAAACACAACTTATCTCTTCTTGTGAACATTCTAAAAAACAACTTTAAAAATCTGCTATGCTGATTGCTTATTATATGTAATATATATGCATATACAAATAACAAATATATATGCATATACAAATAACAAATGAAAAATAATACACTGAATTTTTTTTCAATTCTATGTTTCCCCATTCACAATACAGACCAGCCACAGATCCTGGGCTGAAGTGTATATGGGGTAGGTTTATTCTACCTTCTCTTTCTATACACTCAGTGTAAGAACACAGCCTGTGGTAAGCACCAGGAGGGCATAAGCTGGATTTCTGAAAGAAATTAAAGTCAATATTCATGTGTCAATTTTTTTCAATCAGAATAGGAGCTTTCATTTCCATCTACATACGTAGGAGAGCTGGTCAATACTTAAGCCAGAAGGAGTTCAAACTCACAATAATATAGTAATTTTAGGGTCAATCTATTTATATACTTTAACAACAGCTGTACTTTAATACTTTTCAAAACCAGGCATTCATTTATAAAGGCCCACAGTAGTATAAAGGGCAAGAAGGGAAACATTTTGAATTCTCATAATCTCCATGAGCTGTTCCAAAGTCATTTTAAGGAAACACGTTTCATTAAAAAGCATTTTTCTTAAAATTAGTTCCCATTCCTGCATACAATACAAACAAGGATACTGGCTGTGTGTGTGTGTGTGTGTGTGTGTGTTGTGTGTGTGTGTAAGTGGGACTTGGAGTATTACTATTAAACTCATAAGCTAAAACAGTTCCATCATTTATACCTGAAATTGAAATTCAGGATGGCAAACTGCTCATTAACTCTCAACTCCTTTTCTGAAGAATGCTTTAGGATTTACAATATGAGGATTATTCTCCAGAGTTAGATATTTACTGGCTCCAGAAATGTTTACCAGATTTTTTCACAGCTTTGGAAAAAAAAGTACAAAAAGCTTCACATGGTTGAGGATTTATAATTAAAAAGAAGTAATACTGAGAAAATATCTGTAATTAATGTGCTTAGGATGGGAATCTCAAGAAAAAGAAAAAGAAAGTACTGTATATCTTTGGCAGCCTATGCTCTTGAACAAGTGGTGAAAAATCTAGTAAAATGGCATATACTCTGGCTTTTTTGTCCCACTAATTAATAAAATAAAAGTACACACATTGTCTTCATTTAAACAATCAAGAAATTAAAAAAGTGAAAATAATCAAAGAGAAATCATATATTATTCTAGAATACGTCCATGTGACAAGGTACATTTTAAATAGCATTTTTTCTATTATTGTTGTAATAGGTCAGAATACTGTTTTCAAAATACTATGTAAATGTTTTCATACTAACAATGCAGTTTATTTTCAAATGTAATTAACTGCCTAAAAATTTAACACATGCAACATGGCACTCTTCTTCAGAATTGTTTTACTTTCCTTTTAAAATATTTGTATAATAAATAGTATCAGCATGCATTTATCTTCTGTTTCATTAAATGATTTTCTTTGTGGGAAAGACTTGCTTGAAATTACTGCTATTTTCTATTGGGGACCATGCTGGGGGTGGTGGAGAATGCACAGACACAAGAGACAAAGACAAACAGAGAACATGGCGGCCGCGCCTAGAGCCTGCGCCTCACTTTATTTATACTCCATAAACCCCACATGAGCAAAAATAACACAACGCAAAACAAACTTTCTGCACCCAGATGTAACCTTCTGCTTAGTTCCTTATCTAAGTTCTTTCTTATTTGTCTGCCTTCTTGGCGCCTACTAGAGTTTATTAAAAGTTCAACTAGAGATACTGTCCTTGACTACTGGAGTTCATTGAAAGTGTAACTAGCTAGAGATACTGTCCTTGAGCCTTATCTATTCTTAGCATATTATTTTCAATGGCCCCTGCAATTTTCATATATTAATCTCAATATATAAAATGTTATTTTATATTTAAAGCCTAAGATAATTTGAAAACATTACAAACTCATCTGAAATTAGGATAGAAGAAAATGCCCTTTCTTGAATATATAGTTACGCTTATTATATTCTTACTTCTGCTTTAAAACTAGCAAATAAGTGTCTTATTCACGCTCAGAATTTCGCAATGCAAAAATGTCCACAATATAAATCACGCAGAAATAGAACTATATGAGAAGAAAAGCAGAAAAAAAAAATGGCAGGAAATCGTAATTACACATAAATATATCTTACTCTTTGCAGTCCTTCATACCAATCATCTTGCTCAAACCAATTTGAAATGTAAGTCATCCAAGCCATAGAATGTTTCTACTTGAATCAAGGCAATTGGAAACTCGGCATCAGAATAGTCAGCACCTAAAGTAACAACAATGTGTTTCAACCAAACAAGATTTACCAAAATCTCCCTTGTGAAATGATGTTCAGTACAAAAGGCTAGAACTGCACAAATATTTCAGCTGAAACAATTTTAAGTATTTACAAGTAAATAAGAAAATAAGAAAAAAATCAATAATAATGTTGTTGGATAGTACCAGAGAATGCTATTATCAAATATTTTATTAACCTTTCTGTTTACATTCTTAAAAAACAATCTTAGATTTAACTTTTATAAGAAATAGCTCGATGATTTGTAAAGGTTACCAAGTTAAAAATTAGGAATCCATAAAAATCACAAAATGGGCAGCAGAAAATGAGTTATATTTTCAACTTCAGGAACTGAAGCTTTCTAAGTTAAAAGCTATACAATCATAAAGCCAATCCTATATTTCTGTTTGCTTTCAGCCCCATACTTGTGAGTTAAATCATTTTACATTTAAGTCAATTGCTAACCATGTAACCGCGTCAAAAAGTCTAAAGACACCATTTAATACAGTGCTGATATGTTCAAGAGTCAAAATCACATGAATGTAATTTAATTTTAGTTTTACTCATTTTTAGAAGAAAATATTTACTAGCCATGATGAGTAAGATATTTCTTCCTACACTGGAAAATATTTGGACTTCAAAATATCCTCTATAATATTTAGATGCTTAACTCAACATACAACAGGTTCTAAGTGATCTTTTCTTCAACAGAGACAAAATAATGGAAGGAAGGACAAAGGGATGAAGGATGGACAGTAGGAAGCGAGGAAAGAAGGAAGGAAAGGAAGAGAAAAAGAGAAAATGAGTAAAATAATGAAAAGAGAATTAAGCAACAAAGGAAAAGAAGGAAGGAGGGAAGGAAGGAGTGGGGGGAGGGAGGAAAGAGAGAATTACAGTTTTTGTAATTTGAGTGTTTCATTCTTCAATATCCAAAACGTAAGATAGATTTTGCTCTGGCACAGGAAGATACACTTGTATGGAATATAATTATCACTGCAGCTACTCGAGAACAGCTTTATCTCTAATGTGATTCCTTACTCTTTAGAAGTATTTTCAATAATAGATCTGAGTGAAGCCTCAAGTCAAAATGCTTGGGAATAGGTTCTTGCTTGTGCAATAAGCTCCGTGACTGGCAAAATCTCTTGCTTAATTTGTTTACATTTCGGTGACTTCCTTGAATCTGTTACCTTGGCTATTCTGCCCTGCCCTTTTAGTTTCCACAAGGCCCGTTGTTCCTGCCTATCTGCTCAGGTTTTTAATCGCCTGCCTTATCCTATCCTCTGTATTTGTCCTCTCCTCATTGTTGTCTCTTGCTTATCATATTTTGAGTTGCAATTCTTTATCTAAGTCCTGCCATCAGCTTTTTTTACCCTAGCTTGAACTTTTATCTAATACGGGCCCAACAGCTTTACCGACCTTGTCTCTGCTTCAGTGATTCCAGTGTGTCTCCCATAACACAACCTACAGGCCATACCAAGCTCCTAAACTCCATTTCCAGCTACCTGCTGAATCTAGATCACTCAGCCCTTTACCTGATAATCTCAATATTAACATATTTAACATCTAATGTATCTCTTTCAAGTAAGGTTTTCCTTTCTACCACCCCAAATATTCTTTCTCTTACATTCTCCATTGCAATGACTATCATTATATTCTAGATAGTAACCTGAGATGAAAATATCAAGTCATCTTTGATTATTCCATCAACCTCATCTCCTCCTACTACTACATCTGATCACCAAGTCTTAGCAAATTACTTTGAAAAAGTCTATTCAGAAGGCCTTTATCTTCATTACTAATGCCACTACTTTTAATGAAACCCTTCATTGTGACCAGTACAAACTAATGCACTGTACTGTTCTGTACTGCCCTGTTCTGTTCTCTTCTTTCAATATAATTCCCAAATACATGTTGTCCTTCTATGCTTTCAAGGCTTTTTGCCTGGAAGCTTTTAAATGTTTTGCCCAGGCTGCCCCTTTCACCTTGTCCTGTGAGTAGTGAGCTCTTGCAAGTTTTTCAAGACTCAAAGTAAGTATCTCTTTCTTTTGAAGACTTTCTCAAATCCTCCAAATCTCGTCTGTGCTCCTTCATATCTATATTTGTAAGTATTAGATAGTGATTATTTGTGTACATATAAATTGTGAGTTCCCCAAAAGACCAAGCCTTAATCATCTTTGTATAGAAGATACAAAATGTGTGTTGAGGGAACTGACACATGCAATGCTATGAAAGTTGGTCACCTAGTGATAGTTCACGCCAACTGAAGGCATGTATTACTGAAACTTGGAAAAGATCTAAGGAAATATATCTAAGTAAAATGGGATTACTATCCAATTCCTTGTAGGGAAGCAGCTAAACAAAATCACTTAAGAAATTGTTTTTGGTGTTTTCTTAAGAGTAAAATAAAACTTGAATTAGTAAAAGTACTTTGTAATCATGCCATCACCAAGTGTGTCTTTATTATACTATTATAAATCCGGTGTAAATAAAATACCTTATTCATAGAGCATATAATAGTTCTTATTTCTTATATCCTGATACTTTTCCATGAGCACCACTTATTATATTTGCAAGGAATAAGAAAAGTAAGATATTTCACATTGTGTAATCTCAGATAAAATGTTACCTTGCATAAAACATATATTTTTTTGTTATACTCCAGGTATTTTGATTATATGAGAGTAGGTGGGATCTGGTTCATTTACTATAAGAATGGTAAATGGGTTTCAACTCTCACCCCTCCCTGCGGTGTACAGTTGAAACTTTTAGCTGACCTCAGATGGGAAGCATGTCATGATCACTCAGCGGTAACTGAGATAAGAAGAAACTTTTGAGGAAATTTATTACACATCTTCGCATCCCTGTATCTATGTGCATGAGTCTAATTGATATTTCATTAAAATCACACATTTAACTTATTTTAGTCAGAAAATTCTTACTGCCTATTAAAATTAGTGATAGAAACAAATGACAAAAATAAAATGTTAAATATCACTAATTAAAATAAAATAGAAAATGAAGTAAAGTAGTTTTCATTGTTAGAAAACTTCTTGTAGGCATTGAATAGTCAAGCACACAAGTAGTCTGTGATTTCTCCATTTTTTTCACAGATGACTTTTGGCTATTCTGGGTCTTTTGTGGTTCCATATAAATTTCAGGATTACGATTTCCATTTCTGTGAAGAACGTCATTGGTATTTTGATGGGGATTGCACTGAATGTGTAGATTGTTTTGGGTAGTACAGACATTTTAACAATATTGATTCTTCCAATCCTTGAACATGGAAGATCTTTCCATTTTGTGTCCTCTTCAGTTTCATCAATGTTTTACAGTTTTCATTATAGACTCACTTCTTTGGTTAAGTTTATTCCCAAGTATTTTATTTTATTTCTAGCTGTTATAAATGGGACTACATTTTTCTTTTTAGACACAGTTTCACTCTGTTACCCAGGCTGGAGTGCAGAGGCACAATCTGGGGTCAGTGCAACCTCCACCTCCCGGATTCAAGTGATTCTCATGCCTCAACCTCCCAAGTAGCTGGGATCACAGGCACGTGACACCACACTCGGCTAATTTTTGTATTTTTAGTAGAGACAGCATTTCACCATGTTGGCCAGGCTGGTCTTGAACTCTTGACCTCTAGTGATCCACCCACCTCGGCCTCCCAAAGTGCTGGGATTACAGGCGTGAGCCACCACATCCAGCTTTGATTTCCTTTTCAGATTGTTCACTGTTGGCATATAAAAATGCTGCTTATTTTTGTATGTTGATTTTGCATTCTGCAACTTTACTGAATTTATCAGTTCTATTTCTTTTGGTGGAGTCTTTAGGTTTTTGTAAATATAAGATCATATCCTCTGCAAACAAGGATAATTTGATTTCTTTTGTTCCAACTTGGATGCCCTTTATCCCTTTCTCCTGTCTGATTGCTCTAGCTAGGATTTCCAAAACTATGTTGAATAACAATGGTAAAAATGAGCATCCTTGTCTTGTTCCAGATCTTAAGGAAAGGCTTCCAGTTTTTTCCCATTCAGTATATATATGGCTTTTATTGTGTCATGTTAAGTTCCTTCTACACCCAGTTTTTTGAAGGTTTTTATCATGAAGGAATGCTGAATCTTCCAAACGCTTTTTCGGCATCAATTGAAATGATCATATGGTTTTTGTACTTCATCCTGTTGACATGATGTATAATTTGATTTGCATATGTTGAACCATCCTTGCATCCCCAGGATATATCCCACTTGGTCTTGATGAATGGTCTTTTTTAAATATGCTGTTGAATTCAGTCTCCTAGTATTTTGTTGAATATTTTTGCATCAATATTCCTCAGAAATATTGGCCTTTAATTTTCTTTTTTTGTTGTGTCTTTGTCTAGTTTTGTATTAGGGTAATACTGGCCTCACAGAATGGGTTTGGAAGTGTTCTTTCCTCCTCTATTTTATAGAATAATTTGAGTAAATTTGGTATTGGGTTTTCTTTAAATGTTTGGTAAAATTCAGCAGTAAGGCCATTGTGTCCTGAACTCTTCCTTGATGGGAGACTTTTTATTATCATTTTGATATCATTACTTGCTTTTGGTCTATTCAGGTTTTGAATTTCTTCATGGTTCAATCTTTGTAGGTTGTATGTCCATTTCTTTTAGGTTTTCTAATTTTTTTGGCCTATAATTGCTAATAGTATTTTTAATGAACCTTTGAATTTCTATAGTATCAGTTGTAATAACTCTTTTTTCATCTCTGAATTTATTCAGGTCTTTTTTTATTGTTAGTCTAGCTTACAGTTTGTTGATTTTATTTATCTTTTCTGAAAACCAACTTTTCACTTCATTGATCTTTTGTATTTGCTTCAGCTTCTTTTATTTCTGCTCTGGTATGTATTACTTCTACAAATTCTGAGTTTGGTTTGCTCTTGTTTTTAGAGTTCTTTAAGACGCATCATTAGTTTGTTTGCTTCAAGTTTTTCTACTTTTTTGATGTAGGCATTTATTGCTGTAAATGTTTCTCTTAATACTTTTCATATATCCCACAGGTTTTGGTATGTTGTGTTTCCATTTTCATTTGTCTCCAAAAAAATTTCAATTTCTTTAATTTATCCATTAACCCACACTGGTCATTCAGGAGCATACTGTTTGATATCCATGTGTTTATATAGCTTCCAAAGTTTTTCTTGTTACTAATTTCTAGTTTTATTCCATTGTGACCAGAAAAGATATTTCATATGATTTCAACTTTTTTGAATTTTTTAAGACATTCTGTGGCCTAACATATGGTCCACCCTTACAAATGATGCATGTGTTGGGGAGAAAAATGTATATTCTGCAGCTGTTGGATAAAATATCTACTAGGTTGCTGGGCATAGGCCCCCACATCTGGCCATAAACTGGCCCCAAAACTGGCCATAAACAAAATCTCTGCAGCACTGTGACATGCTCATGATGGCCGTGATGCCCACGCTGGAAGGCTGTCGGTTTACCAGAATGAGGGCGAGGAACACCTGGCCCAACCAGGGCGGAAAACTGCTTCAGGCATTCTTAAACCACAGACAACAGCGTGAGCGATCTGTGCCTTAAGGACATGCTCCTGCTGCAAATAACTAGCCAGAGCCCATCCCTTTATTTCAGCCTACCCTTTTGTTTCCCATAAAGAATACTTTTAGTTTATCTATAATCTATAGAAACAATGCTTATCACTGGCTTGCTGTCAATAAATATGTGGGTAAATCTCTGTTCAAGGCTCTGAGTTCTGAAGGCTATGAGACTCCTCATTTCCCACTTCACACTCTATATTTCTGTGTGTGTGTCTTTAATTCCTCTAGCAGCGCAGGGTTAGGGCCTCCCTGACCGGGCTGGTCTCGGCATTGGGTGATAATGATGTCCTTTCAGTGAGGACCATAAGGAAGAAATGGAAAGAGACCATTTCTCACAAAGCCTGAGGCTCCACTTAAGTAAATTCATTTAATGACTAGAATAATGTGACCTGCCTGTCTTCGCCTGTTTGTCTTGCACAAGGCTGGGTAATTTCTAAAGAAAAGAGGTTTATTTGGCTCATGGTTCTACAGGCTGTACAGGAAGCATGACACCAGAATTTGCATCTGGTTAGGGCGTCAGATTACTTCCACTGATTGCAGAGGGAAAGGAGTCGGTGTGTGCAGAGATGACATGGAAAGAGAGAGGGAGCAAGAAAAGGGGAAGGAGATGCCAGGCTTTTTTTTTTTTTTTTTTAAACAACCAGCTCTAATAGAAACTAATAGAGCAAGAACTTGCTCATTATTGCAAGGATGACACCAAACAATTCATGAGGGATCTGCCTCCATGACCCAAACACCTCATTATTCCCTAACTACAACATTGGGGATCAAATTTCAACATGGATTTTCAGGGATAAACATCCAATCTATAGCACTGCCCTACTCTAATACCCCCCCATAAGTAAAAGTATATTCTCTCTGGAGGAAGATAACATTAAATTATCAGCATTTAATAAAATAATGACCAGGCAGGCAAAAATACAGAAATTCCAAGTTATGCTTGTTTCCACTTATATATAAATGGAACACCTTCATTTCCAGGAACAATGGAGAAGGAGTAAAAGCAAACCTCATTTGTTTCTGAGGAGGGATAGAAAACCCTCCTTTCTGACCCTAGGAACCAGGGAAAATCACCAGTTCTAGGAAAAGGGAAGAAGCAAAAGCTCTCATACCCAAGGGAGCAGGCTGGAAAAAATCTTAGTCCCCAGTTCTGTCCAAAAACAAGGCATCGATCTGCCACTGTTTGAGGAAATGCAAAAAAAGCTCTCTTACTCAACACTCATATATACAACACTCAACACTCACACATACAAAGCAGAGACTGGCTGCCACAGAAAGGGGTTTAGGGGTACAGGAGAGTCTCACAAATGTTCACTAAGAACCAGACTCTCATAAACTGGGGATCAAAATTGTAGTATAATACTACATTAGGGCACTATAAAAGAATTAGAATAAACTATGATAATCAAAAGTCAAACATAAAAGGATACATATTGCATGATTCCATTTATAGTAAGTTAAAATAAACAAAATTAATTTTGTGTTATTAGAAGTTGTGAAAGAGTTTTGGGGGGGAACACAAAGTGTAACTAAAAGAAGTCCTGAGGGAGATTTCTAGGGAGTTTACAATGTTTATTTTATGCTAATTATGCTAATGAGTACATTTTGCTGCTATAAAACATTAGATTACAATTTCTGCTTTCAGGTATATGATCTAAGAAAGTACATACTAAAAATCCACAGCAGTGGTTTCTAATATTAACACAATTAAAAGGCGAAAAATGCAGAAATTAACATGTCCACATAGAGATACAGTCTAATTAGATTATATTTTCTAACTTCACTTGGGCAATTTCATTTCTCCTTTCTACTTTTCCATTAGAGTTTGCTGCCCACCAACCCCAACCATCAATATTTCAGCACACATCAACTTAAATCTATCTGTGGGATATAGTACAAATTCTTCTCTAATCCGCAAGTTAGAAGCAGTGTCAGGGACAAGCAGATGAGGAAGGCAGAAACAAAAAATAAATAATCCCCATGATGGGGCAGGAATAAAAACAGAAGTCTTTCTAAATAAACTGAGGATGGATTAGATCCAGGAAATGTGTTTGGGATCCAAAGAAATATCAATAGGAAATGTGACGACTTTGCCATAATTATCTCAGTCTGTTCATGCCACATCTATAGCGGGTCCTCTGAGTCCATAATTCTTGTTATTACCACAGAAAATGTGTACTTGAGCAGAT
This sequence comes from Trachypithecus francoisi, assembly GCF_009764315.1. Classification (NCBI taxonomy): domain Eukaryota; kingdom Metazoa; phylum Chordata; class Mammalia; order Primates; family Cercopithecidae; genus Trachypithecus; species Trachypithecus francoisi. The sequence continues at coordinate 169,688,528 of NW_022681454.1, read as the reverse complement.
CTCCACTATTATGTTCTGAAAGGCCTGAAGAAATCTGCATAGAAAAATATTTCTGATTCAATATTTCATACTTTGATCAGACATTCCAAGCTCACCCTTATCAACAAGAAAAAATAGTGCAGCTGACAATACTCTCCAATTATCAGTGATTCCAGTTTGAAATTCTTTTTAAAGAGAGAGGGTCTCACTATGTTGCCCAGACTGGCCTCAAACTTTTGGGCTCAAGCAATCCTCCCACTTCAGCCATTTAAGTAGCTAGGATTACAAGCATGCATCATAGTACCCTCCTGGCTGAGTCTGAAGTTTTTAGTGACAAAGTGTATACTATGCTTCTCTTTAGCTTAGGTCATACACTATTTTTATGTGCACTACCAAATAAAATAAAGTAAAATCGTTGAAAAATGAAGTATTTTTACCAGATAATTGGAATATATAAAAATAAAGGCCAGGCATGGTGACTCACGTCTGTAATCCCAGCACTTTAAGAAGCCAAGGAGGGCAGATGACTTGAGGCCAGGAGTTTGAGATCAGATTAGCCAACATGGTGAAACCCTGTCTCTACTAAAAATATGAAAATTAGCTGGATGTAGTGTTACACACCTGTAGTCCTAGCTACTCAGAAGGCTGAGGCACAAGAATTGCTTGAACCCAGGAGGCGGAGGTTGCAGAGAGACAAGATCACGCTACTGCACTCCAGCCTGGGTGACACAGATTCTGTCTCAAAAAAAAAAAAAAAATTGATTAAAATAAAAATAAAATGAATATACTACACTCTAAAACTGAAAAACACAATAGCTGAAATTTAGATCTCAATGTATGAATTTATTAGTTGATTGGATACCCCAAAAGTCACTATTAGTGCAGTGGAACATAAACAAATGGTATATGCCAAAATCAATGCATAGAGAAAAAGAGAAACAGAACAAAGCATAAGAGACAGATAAGGTATGCCGAAAAGTTAAACATGTGTGGAAGAGCAGAATAAGGAGAGGAAAGGGATAATACAGTGGAACCAAAGAGAGATAAAGAATGAGAAATTTCTGAAACTGATTTCAAAACGAAGATCTCTGAACTACCAAGCTCCAAGCAGGATAAGTTAAAGTGATACCTTATTCATGCACATCACAATAAATGCCAAAAACCACAAAAAGAAAATATTAAATCTTAAAAATGGTCATGTTACAGCAAAGATCAATAGAAATAATGGAAGTCAGAATGCAATGAAATTACATTTTAAAGTGCTGAGAAAAAGATAACTAAAAACTCGGTAAACATATTATTTAAAAATGGAAGAATATGAACATTTTCATTGTAAGTTTTCATACAAACAAAACCTAGTAAATTCATTGCTAGTAGAACCATTCTAGAAAAAAAAATGTCAGGGCTTTCTTTAGGTAGAAGGAAAAGAAACATGAAAATGTTAGAGATAGTGAAGATCATCAGAAAGGGAAAATATGTAGATAAATATAAATGAATATTAACTATACAAAATGATCATTGTAATGTCTTATGAAATTTAAAATATTTGTAGCACTAAATTATATGAAAACAGTAACACAAAAGACAGCAGGATAAATGGAGTTAGTATTAGCATTAAAGAAGAGGTAAAAGTAATCATTTGTATTAAACTATAATGAGTCAAATTTACATGCTGGAATCTCCAGGGTAATTACAAAAAAGGACAGTAAATAAACATACTGTTGGCAAGTTAATTGAAGGAAAATGTAACTAATTAAAAATTATAAATGAGAAAACAAAAATTATAAATGAGAAAAAGTTTGTATATATAAATAAAATTATAATAGTTATATATTGAATAAGAGAAAATAAAATTACAAATCAAAATAAAATTAGCATCTACATTAAAAAATTCAACTCTTTACATAGGACACACTTTAATAAAAGGTTACAGAATAGATGAAAGTCAAAGATCAGAAAATGATAAACTATACAAATATTAACCAAAATATTAAGGCAAGAAATATTACCAAAAAAGAGAGGAACATTGCTTAAATAAAGGGGTCAATGAGACTGAAATATATAATAATCCTAAAACTGGTTGCATCCAAATGACATACATAGTTTTCAATTAAATAAAGCAAGAATGACAAAAAAAGAATGACATAATTAAAGGAAAACTATGTAAATCTACAATCATAATGGGAGATTTTAAGTAATAAATCTCAATAGCTGATAGAATAAATAGATAAAACCCCATAGGATCTGAACAACATATAGAAAAGGACTCAACTGACATATATATGATACTGTACCCAATAATGAAAGAATTCACATTCTTTTCAAATAAACATGGGTGGGCTACTTATAAAAATAAACCGTGCACAGAGTCATAAAGAAAATTTAACCAAACTTTAAAACACTGAAATCATTCTGAGTGTATTTTTAAATCAGGACAGAATTAAGTCTGAAATCAAGAAATAAAACTATGAAATCCATAACTACCTAGAAATTATAGAATGCATTTCTAAATCGGAATCAGAAAAGAAAGAAAAATGGAAGTTAGAAAATACTTAGCACTAAATAGCAAAGTCTAAACATAGAAATTTGTAGGTTGCAGCTAGATCAATGCTTGAGTGGGGGAGGATTATAGCATCAATTATATTTTACTTTTTTCTAATAGAAAAGGAGAAGGAAGAAAAGTCAAAGATTTAAGTTTCTATCTTTAAAAATTGGAAAAAGAAAAGCAAATCAAGCCCCAAAAAATGTAGAAAAGGAAATCATTCCAAAAACAGGTGAAAGCAATGAAATAGTTCACAAACATACAGTAGAGGAAATCAACTAAACCGAATATTGCTTCCCTTAGATCAACTCGCAGACAGATTGATCAAGAAAAATACAGAAAAAATACAAATATCCATATCAGATCCTTCTCAGGAATAAAAAAAAAAAAAATCACTGTAGAACTTACTGACATAAAAAAAAGAATACTATATCCACCTTCACACCAATATATTGGATAACCTGGATGAATGGACACATTCTTCAAAAAGAAATACAAGTTACCAAAGTTGATCGAAGAATGAGAAAATCTAATATTTAGCCTGAATATGAATATAAGTCTACATGTAAAACTTTTCCCACGCACAATCTTCCAGGCCCAGATCGTTTCACTGGAGAATTATTTAAAATATTTCAAAAAGAAATGTTACACAAACTCTTTGAGAATATAGTAAAAGAAATCACTTCTCACGTCTTTATATCCTCCCCAAACCTGAAAAAGAAGTATAAGAAGGGAACTACAGAGCAATGTCTCTCATAAATTAAACATAAAAATCCTAAACAAAAAAGTAAAGATACATCGAGTTAATGAATTAGAAGATTAAATGTCGTGAAAATGTAAATTCTCTCAAAAGTAATCTTCAGATTTAATTCAGTCCTAATCAAAAATTCTAGCAGATTTTTTTTTGTATGAAAAGTGCCAAGTTAATTCTAAAATGCATATGAAAATGTAAATGCCCAAGAATAGCTAAGACAGTCTTGAAAAAGACTGAGGTTTTATATGAACAAGCCTAATGTTTATACTACCCATTATAAAGCTATCTTAATTAAGACAGGGCGGTGGTGATGCAAAGATACACAAACTGACTAATGGAACAGCATGAGTCCAGGATAGATCTCTCCATATGCCGTTAAGTGATTTATGGTGAAGGTGATAACTCAGTGGGGCACAGAATAGACCTTTCAGTGAATGATTCTGCATAATTGAATAACTTCATGGAAATATGGGGGTGTGTGGTGTGTGTGTGTGTATATATATATACACACACACATGCACACACACACACATATATGTGTGTATGTATATATGGATATACCCAGACAGATACAGTATGCTCATACTGTGTGGAAAAGTTATAATAATGAGAATAAATGAATAAGCAACAACTACATGCAACCCTATGGATGAAATTCACAAATAATGAAAGAAGTCAGGTATAAAAATAATACTGTATTCCATGAATACATATATACACATATATATATATACACACACACATATATATATATACAATCTTGACACTAAGCTAACATAATTTTAAAAAGAGAGGGCGATTGTAAAAGTAAATACATAAGGTAAAATATTAAAGCTTTAAAAGAAAACTAATGATAACATCTTATCTTAGGGATAGGAAAAGACTCATTAAATAGGACACAAAAACTGCCAATCACAAGGGAAAACATTGACATATAGGACAGTATTATGGCTACAAACTTATTGGTATAATTTGGATGTCTGTCCTCCCTCAAACCTCATGTTGAAATTTGATCACAATGTTGGAGGTATGATGGATGTAATGGAAAGGTGTTTGTGTCTTAGGGGCAGTTCTCTTATGAATAGATTAATGTCTTCTCTCACGAAAAAGGTGAGTTCTCACTCTAGTTCCCAGGAAAGCTGGTTGTTAAAAAGACACTGGCACTTCCAGCTCCTTGCTGCCTTTCTTGCTATGTGTTCTTTGCACACACCAGCTCCCTTTCACCTTCCACCATGAGTGGAGGCAGCCTGAGACCTTAACCAAATGCTCAATCTTGAACTTTTCCAGACATTAGAATCATAAGCTTAATAAATCTGTTTACTTTATAGATTACTTAGCCTTGGGCATTCCTTTATAGCAACACGAAACAGACTAACACACTTGCATTCATCAAGATAGCATTAAAAGTGTGAAAAGCAAGGGAGAAAATGTTTATAGCACCTATAAACATTTATAGCATCTATAAACACAGGATACTTACAACCAAAGAAAAACAAAAACAAAACAGACTGGCAAACCAATAGAAAAATGTATAAAAGGGAAGATAAATTCAGAACCTGGATCATCCAAATAACTAAGTAGCATATAAAAAGTTGCTCAATATCACTAGTCATAAGGGAAATACAAAGTAAAACTGCAAAGAGGTACCGCTACACTCCCAACAGAGGGCTAAAATGCACAATACCACAGATTAGCGACAATGCAGAGTAACTGAAACTCATATACTGCTCAGGGGAATGTGTGGAGCAACCGCTTTGGACAACTCATTGGCCGAATCCTCTAACGCCAAACAAATACATGCCCTATGACCAGCATTTCCACTCCTAAGTGTATAGCCAACAGCAATGGGTAATATTCGTTAAAAGACATGTATTAGAATATTCATAGCATTTCTATTTATAAAGTATACACTGCTCAAGTATACTTTAATAGTACAATGACAAATACAATATATTCATACTGTGTGGAAAAGTTTATAATAATGAGAATAAATGAATAAGCAACAACTATATGCAACCCTATGGATGAAATTCACAAATAATGAAAGAAGCCAGATATAAAAATAATACTGTATTCCATGAATACAAAGCACAAAAATGGACAATATTCATCTATTCTGCTAGTGGTATCCTTGGTGGTGGTAGGGAGTGCTGATAATGTTCTATTTATGCTTAAAAACAAAAATAAAAACAACCTAAGGGAAGAATTTCCTCTGGATGATATGTTTGTGTAGTATGAATCATAATCATCATAATCAATGAATTCTTTTTAATGAATTACTCAGCCTCCATCTCCTGAAAATTTAACCAAAATTCCTAGCCAGAATCCCTAATTGTTCTAGTCTAAACATTAAAAAATCACTTGCATTAAGGTAATATAACAAGTCTAAAATGTCCCACATATGCCACAGTGCCTCATGAATAAAATATTATTAATTTTTAGAGTAAAAAATAGACTTCTAAGTTAATTGCTATTTAATCTAATTGGGTTTACTAAGAAAATCTATTCAGCAGTTTCTTAAGTACATTTTATTTCTAAGAAATATAAATACAGTCTTTATTAAAATTCACAAAAAAATTTTACTTTTTTATGAAAGTGGCTTGATGCAGCAGAAAAAGTATAATAAGCTGTTCAAAAGTATCTATATTTTTGGATAAGCCTATATTTCCCCGTCTCAAATTCATCTTCGTCGGTGCTATTTCCTAAGACTTAAAGTAAATAAATTCAAAATATCCCATGAAAAGCATTTTGTAAAATGTAGATGAATCTAACGTTGGAGAAAATAATTTTTAAATGGAAAGTATGTTACTTAAACACTATATTTCCACAAATTTTCAAAAATAAAAAGCATTAGGACTTATTGTTTGCATTAAGAGAAAAGGCATACCATTTTCAGTTCACCCTTTTTCTTCTATTTGGAACTTGGAAAGGAAGGCTGACACATTAGCAAATATTTTGGATCGTAAGGACAAGGGTTATACCAAAGAATGGTAGAACGGGAACTGTTAGATGTCTCAATCCTGGAAAACTTGGACTTTTAAGCCACTATAATGTTGCATTTCTCGGTCATGCAGCCAAATCTCAGGTCGACTCTTAGGTTGCCTATTTTCAAATCATATTTTACAAAGTGGAATTCTCAATTAGTCAATAATGTCAATTACTTACAGCCTTCTTAATTTCTCGTCTTTAAATATGATTACCATGTTTCATCACCCCGAGCATACATGGTTATTAAAATTCAGTCACTACTGTCTATAGTAATATAATAAGCAGAATTGGTGTCATTTTGCCTTACCAAATGTATTATTTGCCTATGTTTTTATCTTATTAATATCACATATTATTTAGTGAAAAACTCCATATATATTTGTTGCATCATTTTATTTCATTCATGTTGGCAAATAGTATAAATCATGGCCAGGAACTAAAGCCAGTTATTTAAGATACAAAGATAAACAAAAAGTAAACAAAGGAGAAAAAAAAGCTGCTTCAAGAAACTTACAGCAGAAGAGCTAGACACACAGCAGACATATATGTTGTCTAATCTACCAGCAACCATTGTCACTTGTCTCTTTCCCTGCCAACAAAGTCCCACATTCTTTTGGTACAGGTGGAATTACACTGATCTCAGGGAGGAAACGCTGTTTACCTCTTCCTAGAAGGAGAATGATGATTGGTCTATGCCAGTCATAGTTTCATCATCCTTGGACAATTAGAGGCCTAAGTGTGGGCATCTGATCCAGCTTCAGCTAAGGAGATACAAGTGGAAATCTATGATGTTATTCTCCTGCCCTTCTGATTGGAACACTGATGTGATGCTGTCGCTGCAGCAGCTGTCTTGCATCCCCGAAGGAAAGGCCAAGAAAACTGCAGAGATGCTGCCATTCTAACGGTATTGTTGTGCCATCTTCAGGCCTCTTGTTATACGAAAAAAGGGAAGTCTGTTTTAGTTGCTGATTTTCTGTTATTTGCACTTGACTTCATTTCTAATAGACACAAATAAATGTATGAAACAATATGCAATAGCTGCTATAATACAGAATGAACACATACTTGGAGGAACATAAAGAAAAATGTGCCTATGATTTAGGTGGCCAAGAAGGCTGTATAAAAAAAAAAGATGGGACTGGAACTTTGAGACAGAAATTATTTTTCTCTGCCTAAAGTATAATGGCACATAAAGAGAAGTAGTGGAACACGAGAATGAACAGACAGGCAGAGACAGAAGGATGGAAAGTCATGTAGATCGTGGTAAGAATTGTGGATTTTACTTTACAGGGGATGGGGAGTCTTTGAAACATTTTCAACATGCTAACGGTATTTTTAAATCACACAAAAATCCCATTTTGTGATTTACTAATATCATCCTGACACTATTTTGAAAAGGCCTCTGGGGGACATGGTGGCAAAACATATGCAAGTAGATGACAAAGACAAGGGGTTGAACTAATAAACTAACTGGAAGCAAGGGAGAGGGAGAACTTCAGGAAGATTTGTCGACTTCTGCCTGACTGAATAGCTTAGCCCCATTCATTGAGAGAGAGAATTCAGTAGGAGCACCAGGTCTGGGTAAAGCTCTATTAAGAGACAATGAATGCAAAATGTCAGTGCGACGTGTAGGCGGAGATTCCTAAAATTAAAATACATAAGTCTGGTTAAGCATTTCATATACAATTTTGAGCAACACCAATGTCTGAGGGATAAGGACAGGAAACAAAAAAGAGGCTGAAAAGACAACTGAGCAGAGGTACAATAAATAAAAATAATAGAGAAAATAATATGGTGAATGTCAAAGGAGAACGTTCTCAAGCAGGTTAAATATTTCAGACAGGCCAAGTAAAGTTAAGACTGAAGAATCTGTCCTGCATTTGAGGATTAAGAAACAGGTTGCTAATTAGCAAAATTAGTAAAACACCCACTAGTCAAAGATCAGTCCTCATTTTACTTGCTACTTTAGCAGCAGTAGCTGCCACGTTGGATCACAGTTGAATCCACCCTCCTGAAACATCTTTTTCACTTGCCTTTTAGAAAAGTGCTTTCTTTTGGTTCCCCTACTACTTCAGTGCCTTCTCCCCATTCTTTTTTTTTAATCTTTTTGTTTTGATTCCTCATCATCTTTCTGAACTCCAAACTTCAGAACGTCCCAGGGATCAGTCGTTGGATCTCTTCTCCACACTGTTCTCTCGGTGATCCCAGCCGGTTTTAGAAATTTAAATACCATATAAATTTACCCCCAAGTTTTTATCTTGAGTATAATTCATATTTATAATTTCCTGTTTAACATCCCCACATGGATTTTAAATAGAATCTCACATTTAAGTTATTAAAAAAAAAAACGTACGATGTTCCCCACAAAATATGCTCCTACTTATTTTTTTCTAATTTAGTAAATGGTCACCAATCTGACTATAGTAAATAGCTACTGATGACTGCTGCTATGGGTTGACTGCATCTCCTAAATTTCATGTGTTGGAAACTTAATCCCCAATGTGGCAGCACTGAAAGGTGGGGCCTTTAAAAAGTGATTAGATCGTGAGGGTTCTGCCCTCATGAACGAATTAATTCATTCAAGAATTAATGAATTAGTGGCTCAACGGATTAGTAGGTTATCATGGAAGAGTAAGTGGTGGCATTATAAGAATATGAAGAGACCTCAACAAGCATGTTAAGCATGTTAGCACGCTCACCCTGCTCGCCTTGTGATTTCCTGCACTGCCTTTGGATCCTTCAGAGTCCCGACCACCAGGAAGGCTCTTAGGCTCTTATCAGATGTGGCCTCTTGATCTTGGACTTCTTAGCCTCCATCATGGTAACAAACAAACTTATTTTCTTTACAAGTTACCCAGTTTCAGGTATTCTTTTGTAAGCAACAGAAAATGGATGAAGACAACTAGGTATAAAGAATAACTGATGTTTCCTTAATTTGATGTAATATGAATCACCTTCTGGTGATAGAGACATTCCATTTGAGATACGTATGAGTATGTATGTGTATGCTGACATTTTAGTAAAGACTGTGTAAATATTTAAAAGCATTAGGAAATAGAGACTATTTGCAGTACTGCTAATAAAAAAAACTGGGTTTTATTTTTCCAATTCTAATACATTTCTTATTAGTTTACATTTCATTACTTACTTACTTATTAAACAGCCCATGACAAAAGGAAATCAGTACATCAAAAAGATATCTCCACTCCCACGCGTACTGCAGCACAGCAGCACTACAGCCAGAATACGGGATCAAACTTAAAGTCCATCAACAGATGCATGGATAAAGAAAATGTGGTGTATACACACAATGAAATACTAGTCAGCCATAAAAAAATAAAATACTGCCATTCATGGGAACATAGAGGAGCCTGGAAGACATGTTAAGTGAAATAAGCCAAGAACAGAAAGGTAAATAGTGTATGCTCTCACTCTTATGCAGAAGCTAAAAAAGTTGGTATCATACAACTAGAGAGTACAATGCTGCTTATGAGTAGCCACGAAGAGTAGCAGTGTAGGGGAGATAAGAAAAGATGGATTAAATATACAAAATTACAGCTATATAGAAGGAATAAGTTCTAGTGTTCTAAGCACTATAAGAAGACTATAGTTAATGATAATTCATTCTATGTTTTCAAATAGCCAGAAGAGAGGACTTCGAATGTTCCCAATAAAAGACATGATAAATATTTGCGGTGACAGATATACTATCCTGATTTGATTACTCTATATTGCATGTCTCATAAATATGTGCCCATAAGTACATACAACTATGTTTCAATGAACAAAATAAATTAATTAAAAAATGACAAAAAGCCCATGACAAAGATCAAAATATGAGTAGAACTGGAGAGAGAAGCAGTAAAATATAATTTTAATTGAAAATTATTATACTTTCATATTCCAGTTGAGGAATTTTGTTCCCACAAGTTTCAAGATTCAAAGTTCTATTTTGTTTGTAGGTTCAATGTGCCTGAGTCATCTGTGCTATAGAGGCATACAAGTGTTCCAGGTTAAAATAGCATTTCTAGCAGATCCTGACAGAATCTCTTCCCACTTTCCACTTAAACACCATAATGAAGATTTGTTGTTTGCCTCCCCACCACCTCCATTCCCTTCTTTGTGCAATCGCTACATTTGTATTTGATGACCCTCTCCTCTGCTTCAGTCCAGGTTTAGGTAAAATTCCAGTCCCTGAACTAGAGCAGGTGGTTCCAGTTTATACTCATCATTTCCCTAGCCATTTTAATGGTTCAGTGATGGGAAAATAGCTCAAATGTGTTTATTTATTTTTTTTTATAAATGTTCAAACAGATTCATTTCTAATAGCCAGAAACTGAAAACAACCCACTAACCATTAGTAGGCAAAGGAATTTAAACATGGACTATATCCATATAATGGAATATTCTGCACCAATAAGAAGGAATGAACTAGTGATACATGCAACAAATGCATAAATATCAAGATAATTATACTGAGAATAATACAGACAAAAAGAGTATACAATGTATCATTCCATTTATAGAAAGTTCTAGAAAATGCAAACTAATATTTAGTGACTGAAAGCAATCAGTGTTTGCCTGGGTCAAATGTGTTTAATCTTGAAATTTAGGACTTTTATGGGCACTACCAGAAAAAGCAGCTTTCTCTTCTGTGGACTAAACCACAGAGAGTCTGAAATCAGAGAAGACATAAGTTATCTCACCATCATGAGGAGGTTTGTAGAATAGCTTGAGGCTACTACCTGGAGCTTGAAAAAAGCCAGTACAGTAGAGAGGGGCTGAGTCACAATGACATCAATTTAACACTGAAGCTAGTTATGAATGATACATACAATCGTCCAACTCTATCCTTAGATTCTTTTTTAGTTACATGAGCTAGTAAAGTGAGTGTATTTTCTGTTGCCTACAGCTGGAAGCACCCTAATTGGCACTTACCACAGGAAAAATACACCAAAAAACTCACAGTCACACATAAAATAAGGTCTCAGTATCAATGACATTTTAATCTCAGAGGAATTTCCTCTAAACACTAAGGTACTATAATCGGTGTCATAGGTACCATGCGAAAGGAACTATAGTGCCATAGGTGGACCATCCACAATGCTGCTAGAAATTGTAGAAGCCTTTCTCCCAGGACATATGTATAAATGTACATTGTCATTGCCTCATCAAATGCCCCCAATTTAGAAAAACAAGATCAGTATCAACCAGAAAGTAACAGAGCTATTAAACCATGCATGGCCCGGGAGCTGTAGTACTGTCTTTCTCATTTCCATCATGTACCTTTTCTGTCCTTCTTCACTCAGTCCATGACCCCCGCCCTTATATTTACTCAGTGACTATGGCTCCTAGTCAAAAAAAAAAAAAAAAAAAGAAATGGGAGAAAAAGTGAGGTAAGACAATAGTACTACACTGTAAGGAAGTGTAGCTCTTCAGCAATATATTACAAGTGGAAGCAAAAAGGATTTTTATTTTTTCATGTATTTCCCCATTGATTGAGTCAATGCAGAAAGGAGAAAATTCCATCTCAGGAAAAAAGAATCTACTAAATAATAGAAAGTCTGCTAGACAATGCCTATTAGATTAGGATATTGACATAAGATTTCTATCAATGTTGATATAAGAAGGAGATTTGACATTGATCATATAGTGATATAACTGATCCAGTATCCAAGAAGAAAGAGTTTGGGGCCTGCAGAAACCTACACATTCTGTATTCTGGTAATCAATAGCCTATATGGGCCGCCTCTCATTCAGGAGTAGGAATGAGCATACTATCAGCTAAGATAAAGAGGCTGCAGGATGAGATGGCTAAAATAATGATTATGAAAAAAACAAAAGACAATAGCAGAATAAAAATCCACATTAAAGAACAATAAAGAGCCGAACTGAAATTGCAAAAAAAAACATATCAATGATTCAGAGAACAAAAGTGAAAAAAAACTTCCAAAACACTGGAAAATAGAGATTTTTTTAAAATTTAGAGAGAAATTGAAAGACACAGTACACAAGGAATGAAACTTCAAACTAAAATATTAAAAATATTTTTAGAAAAAGCTAAAGCACAAGTAAAACTACAGAAACAAAAACAACAATTTGAGATGTAGCCAAAAAAAACAGCAACAACGACAACTCATTTACTGGGTTTAAAAAAAGACTCTAAATAGGCAGATCAAAAGTGCTTTTGTTTTAAGCAATATACATATTTTGCTTAAATATAAAGATACACATATTTTGCTTAAATATATATATATGTATGTATGTATGCATACAGTTAACTATCCATACCTAGGTATATTAAGGCAAATTCAAGGCTAATTTATTTCTTTACACTCTAATGAGCAACTAAGAAGAATTTTGTAAAAATATTACATACAAGTGGAAAAAAACAGATTGGCATCATTTTTCACCACTGTACAAAATTCCCAATTCAGTGATATAATAACTGTATTAAACTGAAGAACTATTGTGTTCTCGCTTTTTATTTTTTCTCTTTTTTGAGACCAGGTCCTGCTGCATCACTCAGGCTGGGGTGCAGTGTCCCGATCATAGCACACTCAAGCCTCAAACTCCTGAGCTCAAGTGATCTTCTTGCCTCAGCCTCCCGAAATGAGACTACAGCACACACTAACACTCCTGGCTAATTTCTTTTTCTTTTTCTTTTTTTGTAGACATAGGGTGTCGCTATGTTGCCCAAGCTGATCTTGAACTATCCTCAAGTGACCCTCCTGTCTCAGTCTCCCAAAATGCTGATCTCACTCTTCTATAAGTTGCCAAAGTATCATCCATATGTGAAGGGAAAACAAACAGAAAGACATTCTCATACTGAGAAGTTTTAGAGGGCAATTTACACATGTATTCTTCTTTAAAAAGTACTTTAAAAAAATTACAGTGTTTTTAAAAATGAATCAAAACAAACAGCTCAAATGTGAAAGTCAATGTAATTTTTTAAATGTATTAAACAAAGAAACTGGAATATGGCTATGAAAATGCAAATGACAAAGTAATGACTGAAAGAGAAGACAGATAACCTAAAATGTTCATTATCAAAACTTTAAAATCATATATTGTTTACCTAGGTACTAGAGCTGAGGAGAAGAAGAGAAGAAAACAAAGATATGGTAAATTTCTAATTTAACAAAGGTAATCAATAGACACAGTTTGTTTCCTGATATTTAGGGAAAAATCGACTCACAATGTTAGAAATTGACACAGTCATCTTATAATTTAAAAAAATGAAATTACAAAAATTATGAAACAAAATCTTGAATTTTACTATTTTTGTTAAAATATATCATAAAATTGAAAGAAAAAACTGGAATAATATTAACATATATATAAAACATCTTAATATGAAAAGAGTAGTTATAAATCAATCATTTCATAAAGTCTACATAGTTAATTTAAAAGGCATGTCAGAGTTACGTTTTTGCATTTAAACATTTATATATATATATACACATACACATTAAAAGCTAAAAGAATATACAGTTCAAGGTAAATATTTGGCAATTTTGAGATGGTAAAATTCGGGGAAGTTTATCATTTCATTAACTTTTTAAACTTTCAGTAATCACCGCACAATTTACTCATTCACTCAATAAATATTTATTGAGCAATAACTATATGCTAGGCAAGAACTGAAAATTTAAAAAAAGCATTAAAAAAAATCCTGCATGCCCAGAGCTTTTATTCTTGTAGCAGGGAATCACAAAATTAGCACGAGGGCTCGTGTGTTTAATCCCAGGCTTGGGGAGGATAAGGTTGGAGAATCACTTGAGGCCAAGAGTTCAAGTCCAGACTGGGCAACACAGCAAGAACCTATATCTACAAAAATACAAAAATTAGCCAGGGGTGGTGCATGTACCTCTAGTCCCAGCTACTCAGGAGGCTGAGGTGTGAGGACTACGTGAGCCCAGGAAATCGAGTCTGCAGTGAGCTATGATCACGCCACTGCACTCTAGCCTGGATGACAAAGTGAGACTCTATCTTTAAAAAAAAAAAAAAAAAGGATATCAGCAAAACGAATAATTTTATATATATACATATAAATATATAAGTATATGTGTAATATATATCACAATTATCTTGAGTTTTATATATATACACACATATACACACACACACACATATATATATACACACACACATCTCTCAAGATAATTTGTGGAATAGAGAAAAATAAAAATAATGGAGGGAAAAGGGAAAAGGAGTTCTGGACACAGAGTTCACATTGTAAATTTTTTAAAAGATGGCATAGGAAGACCTCAAAGGTGATACCAAGCAGACATTTCAAGGAAAGCAAAATATAAAGACATCCGGTGAAAAAAAGCTTGCTAAAAAGAGGGAGCACAAAAATAAAGACTCTGAGATGTATTTCTGGGAATGTCTGAGAAATCGTAACAAAAATCAATAAAAGTACCTAAAAATGTCTATGAAAAGGTCAGAGTTATACCAGGATGCAGAGATTCAAGGTAGTTTTGTTAAACTCACTTTTATACACTTCTGAATTGTGTAATTTTTCTGTAATGGAAATGTATTGCCTTTATTACTAAAAAATAAAACCCTAAAAACATGTTGTTGAAATATCAGTGTTTAAAACATAAATATACTATATGCTCAGAGCTATGCAAAAAAATATGTCTTCTCATATAATCCATAGGTGTTTATTCTTTGGAAAACATCTGGAAAATGCAGAAAACTGAAAGGAATTTTTAAAAAATCATACATTGGCCCACTAACTTGAGCTCTTTTTGTCTGAATCCGTAATTCTAAATGAGCATTATTATCATTGTGATATATAGCATCAGACATTACCAAGGATAAATAGGATTTCAAAAATCTCTTAATCAGTGTATCTCAAAGTGTGGTTCTCAAGTATTTCGCATCAGAATTAACTCAGACACTTGCTAAAAATGCAGACTTGTGAATCACATCCCAACTCTTATAAATGAGAACCTTGGAGTGGAGCTTTTCAATATCACTCTCAGACAAGTTAAATGCACAGTAAGGCTTAAGAACTACTGGCCTAGTTCAATGACTATAAAGATGAGTTGGCAGAAAAACTGCCTCTGGTATCTCCTGACTGAAATTAATCTCTTAAATGTCTACTTTACCTTTTACATGCTTGAGTTTGCCTGAGCATTTCTGAGTTAACCTTTTACATGCTTGGCAGGCAGTGTTATCTAAGCATTCCCAATATATGTCAAATCATGTTCTTAAAAGCTTAGAAGACAAAATAGGTCACAAGTACAGTATTAGCCTACATTAAAATCCTGGATTAGGTAGCAAGCAGAGAAGAATAAGGTCATTATGGCAGTTCTAGTTTGGGCTCACAAAATGACCACTACACCAGTATGAATTCCATCTTGGTCAACAAAACACAGGAATTATATGTAAGACCAAACACTGAACATCAGAAGAGCAAGACACTGATTCAAAGATACGGAAAGATGAATGGAGTTACCTTTATTATCTATTTCCATATACTTATTTTTATACTTTCCTCCATTTTAGCCATGAAAATGAAAATTATATGGATTTGAATCCTGGAACTAGACTTACCCAGATGCTTAGAGGATTACAGAATCTTTTGTGCTACATCATGGAAATAATTTTTGATTTGATCAAAGAAGTAATCCACCTCTACTTCAACAGGCTCATTCATATACTTTCAATGTGACCATTCTGAGAGAGTTATCCAAAGAATAATAGAAAAGGGAGAGGCCGGGCATGGTGGCTCACGCCTGTAATCCCAGCACTTTGGGAGGCCAAGGCGGGCCGAGGTCAGGAGTTCGAGACCACTCTGACCAACATGGTGAAACCCCATCTCTAATGAAAATACAAAAATTAGCCAGGCATAATGGTGTGCGCCTGTAATGACAGGTACTCGGGAGGCTGAGGCTGGAGTATTGCTTGAATCCGGGAGGTGGAGGCTGCAGTGAGCCTAGATCGTGCCACTGAACTCCAGTCTGGTCGACAGAGTGAGACTCTGTCTCAAAAAAAAAAAAAGAGAGAGAGAGAGAAGAAAAGGGAGAAATCACATATTTTCAAATATAAACTGGAATTTTTGAAGTAAATATTCCATTCAGAGAACACTATGAAAGGACATAAGTAAATATTTGTCATAAAAAGATACAAGATTATTTCTTCGATAGGGTGTGGCAAAAAAGTATACTCCTATTTTTATAAATAGAATCACTGCTCATTAAAAAAAAAAAAGAATTGAGGAACTCTGCCATAAATTGCTATGTAATCCCCAGGACCCTCGCTCCTCTTCTAATTAACCTGGTTTGTGAGTTGGGTTTTGCATGTAGAGTTTTTGAAGCAGGATGAGCCTTCATGCTTCTCTGTCTATCAAACTTAGGATTCCCCATTTGGCAGAAAGTCACTTAATGCTGGCACATTCATGTTCTGGGAAAAGGGGTTAAAAATTATTTTGGCAAGTCAATTTGGGAAAACCAGGAAAGAAAATCAAATGGACACGTAGAAGCTTGAATATTAATAAAACAAAAACAAACACAGGGCCAGGCACAGAACCTCATGAATGCCTGTAATCCCAGGACTCTGGTAGACCAAGTTGGGTGGATCGCTTGAGCCCAGGAGTTCCAGACCAGCCTGGGCAACATAGTGAGATGTCTTCTCTATAAAAAGTAAAAAAAAAAAAAAAATTAGCCAGGAGTGGTGGCGCGTGCCTGTAGTCCCAACTACTCGGAAGGCTGATACGGGGGGATTGATTGAGCCTGGGAGTTCGAGGCTGCAGTGAGCCATGATAGCACCACTGCACTCCAGCAGGGGACCCTGTCTCAGAAGAAAAAAGAAAAGAAAAAAGAAGTGAAAAAAATGGGAAAAAAGGGTCTATATAAAGTAACTAAACTAAAACCGTTTTCAATATATGCACAATATATTGACAGAGGCCTGAAATAAGTCTGATTTTAATTTGCTAAGTAAAGGGCTATATCACCCAAGGCAGGGCGCAGGCACAGATCTGATAGGTTGGTAATCTACATATTAGTCTGCCTAAGTCAAATACTATGCTCTTAGCCAACATAAAATTTCCTTAAATATGAGCTAACGAATTAATTTTGAAGGTGAGATATTATGTCCAAAAAGCTACTATTGATATGTAAATGCTAATGAAACATATCCACTATTATATTTTCAGGAATAAATTCATTTATTTAGTAGTTTATGGTACTTCCAAGTAAAGCCTCAGAAGTAGAATAGCACATGGACATTACCAGCTCAAGAGGCAACCAAGTTGCCAAGAGACTTGGTCGCCTGTTGAGCCAGTAATGTTTATGCACCATTCACCTGCATGGCTTAAAGTACCCTGTAGCAGTACTTCTCAAACTCCACATTGCACAAGAATCACTTGGGGCTTGTTAAAACACAGATTCCTGAGCCCCTCCCTGAGAAATTCTGATTTGGTAGGGACCTGGCCTAAAGATATGTATATCTAACAAGGTCCCAAGAGATGCTTATGCTGCTAGTCTAAGGTACACTTTGAGTAACAGTGCTATAAGTAGCATCTGGTACAAAGTGGGAGAAAGCCTAGAAAACAAACGTATTCAACCTTACAGTTGTACCTAAGGGTAACCATAATCTAGGCTTCAGATATAACTTCCAAAAGCATCTCATTTCTAATATTCTTGACATTTAATTTTAGGCGTGACGGCTACTTGTGTACCATGGAGTGCATTGGGATAAGACATTTCTAAGGTAACCAGATCTCAAATCACAAATGACTTTGCAGCAAATCTTATTTTAATAAGCAAACCAATACATTATATAAGTATTGGAAAAATAATTTTTAACTAGTATTTTAAGTAAACTTTCTATATGATGAGACCAAAACACATGCATATTGTTTATTAACTACAACAATTATTTTAACCATGTGAAAATGATTTAGACTTTAATTATTTAAACTTTTGACTTAGTCACTTGAAGAAATATAATACATGAGAAAACCATGTTGGTGATCCATTCTGTAGCTCTTTAGAGAGGGAGCACAAAGCTGTGTGTCACAGTCTGAGGTTCTAAGCCAGCTTTTCCCTTACTAATTTTGCAAACATAATTTGTATGTGTTCAGTGTCCTCATTAACAAAATAACGGTGTTAGAGTAACTGATCTTAAGGATCCTTCTATCATAAATTCCAAAATGACCCTTTCAAACCTGTTTACCTTAAAAATAAAATGGTGCATAACTCGTTTCATTAAAAGCCACCCATAATACTTTATCTCAAAGAATCAAACTTAATTAAATGTTAGCTATTTCTTATTAACCAACTACTCATTTTTTGAGACTCCATGTGGAGCTGTTTGTATTGGATAATGAAGGGTTTTTTTTTTAATAGCACATTAAACACGAGTGCTTTGTGTAATAAAAATTATTTTCTACTTTCCAATTTGAAAGTAAGTTTTTTTGTGTACGTGATATGAAATTGAACTTACTATACATTGCTGTACATGAGTCGGCCTGGGATACTGGCACATGCTTACAGCTAAAAAAAAAATGTGAAGAATCTTGAAGAAGAAGACAATAAACCTAAGCACAAGAAAAATGTTTAAGGACCTCTACCTTGAGTACTCCATCTCAGAACATCCGAACGTACAAAACAAGTATTGACTGTTATATCTTCACTGACAGGGAAATTTATTTCTCCACTTTTGCTAGAATTTATCTGAGCATGACAATTATCAATTATCCTTATCATAGTAAATAACATTGTTAAATTACCTCCTGTATTATCTTAATTATAGATTTATATTACTGTCTATTTCTATGGTGCATTTTTAAAATTAGAATGTAGAATTACAGAATTTTATAAGAAGTTTACTGAACTATATATTGTAAGTACATTTAACACAATAAAAAGTAAGACTTCTATCATTATATATAAAAATTATTTTACTCAAGTAGCTGATAATGTGACATCTGGAAGGCACATGCCAGCTGTGGCTCCAATATCAAGTTCTTTTTTTTTCTTAGAAAATCCAGCCTATTTGAAATGTTTGACTAGTCACTGAAGTGATACCTGTCTAGTCACTGAAATCAGATGAAAACAACCTGAACTGTGTCTTCTAAAGTGACAGCCCATGCTTTAAGCATGGGAACTTTTCAAGTCTTTCTAATTAATCATGATGGGAATTTTTCTTTCACTATACAAAGCTGATCATTTTATAGTGTTTCTACAATTTTTATCACCAAAGTTGCAAGTCCTTCGTGAACATTTTAAGTAAACTCAAATAAGAAAAATGCTTTTCTCTAGGTTTTGTTTCCTTATGGAATAGATTCTTTGGGAGAATTTCTAAAATTCTCTTCAGGTATCCACATCTAATTTCTTGCTGACAAATCTCAAGGAATAGTCTTATCAACAATGAAAGAATAATCACGATACTATTTTAACAGGATAAAGCACAGTCTTGGATATTGAAAAGTACCCACCAAATATTGAGTTTCATATGTTTCTGATACAAAAGAAAAGGAGCATGAATTAATAAGAAATTCCTTCCAATATCATCTTTTTTTTTTTTTTTTTGACGGAGTCTTGCTCTGTCACCCAGGCTGGTGTGCAGTGGCACAATCTCGGCTCACTACAACCTCCGCCTCCTGGGTTCAAGAGATTCTCATGCCTCAGCCTCCCAAGTAGCTGGGATTACAGACGTGCGCCACCACGCCCAGCTAATTTTTGTATTTTTAACAAAGATGGGGTTTCACTATGTTGGTCAGGCTGGTCTCAAACTCCTGACCTCAGGTGAGCCACCTGCCTCAGCCTCCCAAAGTGCCAGGATTACAGGTATGAGCCACCGCACCCGGCCTATCCTCATATGATTTCTATAAATTAATATCATTTTGATGAAATCTCTGTTCCTGAAGACACACTGGAAGATACATGACTTCACTTTAATATTTCCATCTGTTCAATGGAACAGATATACAAAACGTAAAATGAGATAATTCAGCAGTTATCAAAAGAAGCAATGATGCTTGCGTATACATAATTATCATGAATGGCTGGGTAAACTCTAAGTATTCAGTATTACAATTCAGTAATCTGATAAAGTGTTACCTTTCTTACATATGTTAGATTTCAAAGAAATTCTGGAATACAGGACGAAAATGTGAATCCTTCAAAACTGTTAGAATTACATTTTAGTCTTCATTAAAGTATTTAGGCAACAAAATTAGGTACTCTGGAGAATTTACACATTTCATTAATAGTGACAACCTAATCATTCATGTTGGACTTCTAGTATCCATTAGGGTAAAACAGTAAAACAAACAAACAGAAATCTGTTCTTTTTTTTTTTTTTTTTTTTTTTTGAGGCGGAGTCTCGCTCCGCCGCCCAGGCTGGAGTACAGTGGCCGGATCTCAGCTCACTGCAAGCTCCGCCTCCCGGGTTCACGCCATTCTCCTGCCTCAGCCTCCTGAGTAGCTGGGACTACAGGCGCCCGCAACTGCGCCCGGCTAATTTTTTTGTATTTTTAGTAGAGACGGGGTTTCACCATGGTCTCGATCTCCTGACCTTGTGATCCGCCCGCCTCGGCCTCCCAAAGTGCTGGGATTACAGGCGTGAGCCACCGCGCCCGGCCAGAAATCTGTTCTTAAACCTCTTCCAGTAATTAAAAAACTGCCACTGGCCCTGCCCCTCCTTTCCCAGACTGAAGGATACAAGACAGAGTCTACAGAAAACAGCAACAACAAAAGCGCTCTAGCCCTGGTCTTCCCTATACTGGGAGCATTGTTTTTCTGGCCTAAATTAATTTATGGCTTTCTAATCTATGGGATTATTATGTGACTAATAAGTAACTTAAAAATATTTAGAACACCACTATTTATCTTTAGAAATAAGAAGAACAAAGAATGGTAAAACTTTCAAGTAAGCATATTTAACATCTTCAGATGTCCACAGTTCTTTAAGCAGTTCTATTAGTAACAACACAAAAGAAAGTCAGAGTAATGTAAACAATAACGTTCAACCAGTTATTTTTACATAATTAAGTCTGTGGAACTCAAGAGCTTTACTTTCCATATATGCCCTTTGAAATAGGTCATTGCTTTAAAACTTCCCAGGAACTCTAAAGCTACCATTTGTAACATTAATCTCCAAACAATCCAGTAAAGGATGTATCCCAAAATATTAATGAATTAACAACTTTTCAAAAGCACTTAATAACTACATTTAATTTTAGATCATAGGAGGGGAAAGGTTCTCAGACCACCTATCTCAGATGTCTGCCTTCAAAACAGTTAGATATAACTATATCCATTTTCTTGAACACTTAGGCCAGTGAGGCAGAATCTCAAAAGGATGTAAGAGTGCTTTCTCCAAAGAGTTTGTAATCACCACCTGCCCAGCATCGGCTACTGGCAAGCAGGGTAATGATAAGGCATAAATCTACAAATAAATTAATGCTTAAACTCTAATGGACTTCAAATTTATAAATTCTCATAAATTCATTGTCATTTATTTTCTAATTTTTACAACGCAGAAATGTTATTACAGTGCTAAGAATGGCAACTATAACCTCACATTGTTGGACTTTGGCCGTTTCGTATCCTTTTATAATGAACTTGTGTTTTTTGATAGTTTTCTCTAAAGAATATTTATGAAAGATTCAGAAATGCAGTATCTCTCTTCAAACCCTTGTTAAATATATATAGTATGTATATGTATATATTAACATGCAAAATAACTTATTTTTGATCCATGGTCGGACTTTTCATTACTTTTCATTCAAATCAATTGCTTTTAATTAATACAGTAAAAAAGTCTTCTTAAATTGTTTGTTCCTTTCAATCTTTGCAAGCAAAACAAGTCTGTTTTTGGAGAGGGGAGGACAGCAAAGATTCTATTTTACGATCTACTTAATACATAGTATACCTGTCTTACATCCAATACCTTTTTTTTTTCCAGAATACATTTCCTTTTTACTCAAATCTTTCTTAGTACAACCCTACTAATAAGACCATCTTCAAAGGGTTACCGTAAATGATCTATACAGAAGTGTCTGGCCGGCGGAGGGATGAGAACAGCAATTTGGGCCCTAGACATATACTTAATAGCCATAAAAATAAAACAATGTCCCTCGAAATGTCCATAGTTTACACTGCAAAGGTAGTTTAGATACATAAATATTCGCTGTTTGCTGTGCCTTGTAAGAATCAGGTGTGTGGCTCTAAAACCAAGGGGATTATCTCATTAGGCACCATGGTGTGCAAAGTCCTGCAGGACGTACATCACCCTGGTCCGCGACCACAGGGCGGTCAGAGCCCCTCTCGCATGACGCCGCGACAGTTCAAGCATCACCCTCTTCAAGCCTGAGCTTGCCTTGGTATCTCTGCGGCCCCACCGGCTTCTTACCTGGAGGAGGAGGCGGCTGCAGCGACGGACAGAGAAAGGTGCTGAAGCCGGGCGGCGCAGCTGCTGGGCTAGCACCGCCAACGCGCGGAGCCGCCCCGCCCTCCCCGCCTGCTCTCCCCGGGCACCTGGGGGCGGGGCGGCCGGGCCCGCGGGCTCCGAGGGGCGGGGAGGCGGGCTCCGCACGCCCCAGCGCGGAGCCACGAGGTAAGGCGCCGCGAGCCCGGCTCCCCAGGGTCCGCCCCGGCTGCCCACGTGACAGCCACACTGGTCGCTGATTGGAGCACCCTGGAGGGGGAGGCGGAAGCGGCTCGAGACCCCTGGAGACTAGGCTGAGGGAGAATTGGTTACTTGGCAACAGGGAAAGTGTGCTGAAGACGCAGCTCCTGCGTGCTGAAGCGAGGCTTTGGGCAGAGGGTTTGCATTGAGGCCGAAAATGCAGGAAAACAGTGCACCGCCAGCGTTCTCACCACCTAACACATTTTATAGCGAGTCTGCACTTTCTAGGAAAATGAGTCAAATATACAGTAAGTCAGTCCTCCTGTCTCCTTCTTGGGGTACCTAGAGGAGGGGCTTGAACCATTGTCTGGAATGTGAGTGCAGAATGCTGTCTCGCCTGCACTTCATTACTGTCTGATTGGAATCAAGAAGGTCTGTGGGAGAGCTCAATGGATAAGATTATTTATATTAATGGAGTTGCACGTGGTTAATGTATCTGCCTTCACAAAACTGACATTTTCCCTGTGTTATCTGGTTGAATGGAAATGCTGAGTGTTGTCATTCCTACTGGATTCTTCACATCTCTGAAATATCTTCACTACCTATGGCCTTTATCCAACACACTAGAGAGAATAAACCTCCATGTACTCGAAATAAAGTGTATTTAATGACATCTATCGAGAATTAATTATACTCCACTCTAAATAGTTAATAAATGAATGGTTGACCTCAACCAGAGAAAGTCCTTGGACCTAATTCCTACCCGCCTATGCAGTAAATTTTAAAGTTCTTTTTTCCAAAGTATTCTCTGCAGAGACGACTACCTACCACAGCACTCAATATCCTATATTGTAAATTAAAATTTACTTAAATGTTGGATTTCCATATAAAGAATAAACTTGTTAAAGCTAAAATCAGTTCTTACAACTCCGTCCCCTATATTCTAACAAAGTGTCTGATGAATAGCAGGTCTTCAATAAATGCTTGATGGATAGATGGATAAAGAAAGAAAGAAAGAAATTAGCACATAATCTACCAGAGAAAGTATAAGGGCAACAGCTAAATATAACTCCATGTGTTAAGTACTAAAATAGGGTTACGTAAAAGTGCTATGAGATGATTTCGGATGAGGGAGGCAGAACTTTTTCTTCCAAGGTATTCAGGGAAACTTTTCAATACAATTAGTATTTGAGCAGGAACTTATAAATAGGTAGAATTTCACCTGATAAAAAAAAGGGGAAAGTGTATACTATGCAGCAGGAGCAGCATTGCCAAAAGCATAAAGTGGGAAAAAATGAACGACTGATGAAACTACATTTAATGTTTTTGCCTTCTCCAGAGTTTGGGATGTGAATCCAAAGATATGAAGGAAGATGGAAATTGGCAAAAGACTGTACTAGAAAAATGAGAAAACTAGATTGGGAAAGATGAAGACTTCTATCTATGGGTTAGGCTTTAACCTCTAAATCAAAGGAAGAGGTTGAGGTTTATAAAATCAGTGCGTTTACATCAAGAAAGACACCTTGGAAACATTGGAGATACTTGGGGTGCAGGGAGATGAAGAGCATGGTCTGTTAGGAGAAAAATTCAGTAGTTCATGTGAAAAGATGCTGATGACCTGAGTTAAGACAATGAAAATAAGAATAGCAAAGAGGGAAAAATCAGAAGAAACATTTCTGTGAAAACAGACTATAGTTTTCATTTGTGACTGATATTTGCTAGGTATAGTGCTGAACAGTCAATGGTGTACATGAAGAGAAAATGTTGAAGATACAATGTCTAGCTTGGTCCATCGGTTGGACGGAAAAAATCTTTTCTGTTTATTTTGCTCATAATGGCTCCAGCTCTCCAGTTAAGAAACATAAAACGGGCCGGGCGCGGTGTTTCACGCCTGTAATCCCAGCACTTCGGAAGGCCGAGGTGGGTGGATCACCTGAGTGCAGGAGTTTGAGACCAGCCTGGCCAACATGGTGAAACCCCGTTCCTATTAAAAATACAAAAATTATCCAGGCGTGGTGGCGGGCGCCTGTAGTCCCAGCTACTTGGGAGGCTGAGGCAGGAGAATGGCGTGAACCCGGGAGGTGGAGCTTGCAGTGAGCCAAGGTTGCGCCACTCGACAAGAGTGGGACTCTATCTCAAAAAAAAAAGAAAGAAAGAAAGAAAGAAACATAAAATTGAATGAGACAACTGAAATTACATGGTTGTGTACTCATAATTTAAAGATGAAGATATTTAAATCTCCAGCAGATTTTGATAGAATTATCCCAGTCTCCCAGTTCAGTACTCTTACTCCTTTACCATAATTTAGTTAATTCCTTTTGAACAGTAGATTTTAATAATCACAACTATAGTTAGATCTAGAGGAGCAATATACCTAATTTATAAAACAAAGATCTCTTTACTCTGATTTTTTATTCTTTTATTCAACAAGTATTTAATGTCATACACTCACCTCACAAAGAAAAAATTGTCAGTCACTTAGGCTGACTGACATTTTCAGGGCAATCATTAGTTGTTAACACTGAGTACCTGGAGTTCTTCATGATTATATTTAAAAGCAGAGCTATTAGGGAAGCCAAATGACTCCAGTCAAATTCATCTGCAAGGATAGACATGTTCTATGAGTGCACTGGCTTTGAAAAGGGTGTTCAATGCAATTTAATGTGGCAAATACCCTTTTAATATATATTCTGGGTGAGAAATCAACAAGAAAAAAACTTCTGAAACTAAAAGTTTAGAAAAATTTAGCCAAAAAGACTTGAGAGTCACCTGACTGAAAAGCCATCTCACACTATTTTTAATGTAAAAATGGTAAGCGAGCAGAAACAAGTATAACAGAAAAAAAAAACTTAAACTAATATGCAGTAAATAGTGAACTAAATACTTAAAAAAATTACTGTATGTAAAAACACTTAAAATGGATATTTAAATATTTATTCTATTTTTCACTTCTAAAATTTTCATCGAACCTATATGAGAGTTGTTAATTCTACCCGTAATGTATTTATCACTTGTCTTTTCCTAGTTTTAATCTCTTTGTCCCTTTGTGCTGAGTTCTGTATGACTTTCAGTACGGTATTTCAATTTACGAATTTTTTCTTCAGATAGTTTCAAAGTGATGATCTTGGCTCCTGCCCAGCCTCATATGGGACATTTAGGTTCCATTTTTCAGCTTAGGCTAATTCTCATCTATTCTTACCTGATTCAGATTTGGGATCTGAAAGATTTACAGTTTTAGCTCTACACTCATTATATTTAAGCCACAAATGTGCTTATTAAATTTTTGACTGAGAGTTAACAACTTTAATATTCAAATTTTCAAAAGCAAAATTCCCCAACCTCCCTGAATGTTAATTTATTCCCAGGAAAATGTTTTTATATCTTTACATAAATTTTGCGTATTAATTGAGAGGGATCATCTTTGAAATTCCTGTAGAAACCATGACTCTGAGTAACAAATCCCTACTCTGTGAGTTTCTGTGGCACTGTTACTCTTTGTACAACTAGAAATGCCTTGCCTTTGACAGTATAACCATTTTCACAAACTGAGTTTCATACTAATGGATCCTTTTGATTTTCTCTTTCACTTACCTTTTTCTTTAGTTCAGTTGATTTTATGTATAGTAATAAAGAGCATGGTGTTTTCAGTCAGTCATCTGCTGAAGTCAGATTGCACTGGTTTGAGAGAAAACTGTTAACAATTTTTAGAAATTTTGCCATTCGTTATTAAACACATCTATTCTTAAAGTTAAATTATATAAATGTATAATTAAACTAATTAAATTAAAATCAAGGTAATAAATACTCAAAACATACCACTTGTTAATTATTGACTAGTGTTTTATCCATGCTTTAGAGGTTATTTATGTTTATTGGAACTGTATGGTACAAATACTGTATAATAATGTACATTTCTTCCTAACTTATTCAGTGATGTCACATCGATAGCTTGAAATTGGTAGCTTGAAGTAGATGTGTTTACTGTCATGGGTGATCAATGACTATCTAGGCCAGTGGCATCGGGATAAGAAGAAATTACCAAGACAGTTGTAGATAAAAAGGCAGATTTATTGGACAAGGTATGAAAATACTTCACAAGGGTGCAATGGGCAGACCAGCAAAAGAGGAGCTGACTTCAAGGAGACAAAACCTTGCTGGGGATTTTATAGAATGGTGCTTGTGCTATGCACTGAAAAGGGCTTTGTGCAGTATTTATAATACCAAGGTTTCTAACTTTCATTTTGCTATCAGCTGTGGGTCTAGTGATAGCTGGGCACAGAAAGGTTGTGAGTTGTGCAGGAGGGCTACGCGTCCTGGATCGTGAAGAAAGGCAGGCTTATAGCTTATCTGCTTTCTCTTTCCTTTCCCTTGGTCCTACCAACCCGACTCCTTTTCCCTTATTAGGACTCCACATTTACACCTTGAAATTCAACAAATGTGAGAAATCAGGGCATGATTCATGGTGTTGATAATTGTCTCGACCTACCCTGCTTCATAAAGTAGCTACTAGCAAAACATGGCTATTTAAATTTAAATTAATTAAAATGAAATAACATTAAAAATTCAACTCTTCAATGATAGTACTTAATAGTTCAAGTACTCAGTAGTCTCGTGTAGCTAAGTGGTTACTGTAGCAAACAGAGCAGGTAAAGAACATTTTCAATATACCAGAAAGTTTTATTGGTAAATTCTGGTTTGCTTCAGGAGTCAGAAAACTTTTTCTGTTAGGAGCCAGAGCCTCAATATTTTGGACTTTAGAGCTATATGGTCTCTGTCACAACTACTCAACTTTGTTATGACAGAGATTTTATGTAGTGTGAAAGCTGTCATAGACAATACATAAATGAATGGGTGTGGCTGTGTTCCAAAAAAAAACTTTATTTACAAAAACAGGAGGCAAGCTGTATTCAACTTAAGGCTATAATAGTTCTGCAGTCTCTGGTATAAAATTAAGAAAATGATGGAGAAACTATAAATAATGCAATTTAACTTTAAAGTTTGTTGTGTCTATTACTGTTACATTAGAAATCCCACAAAAACTGAGGAATTTTTTTTAATATTCAAAAACTGTTTTTCAATCCTGCAAATAAGTTGTTCAGGCCAATGGTGAATGAGTGAAGTTTCTATATATGCCCTCATTGTTTCTTTATTGTCTTACTCATTAACATAAAAAAATCAACATTAATGTCAATTGCAATCATAATTTCAATACAAATACAAGAGTTTGGCAAATATTAATGAAAGTATTCTGTGAAAATCACTTTGCTATATGGAATATAAAATAAAGAATATAATATATTATCATACATAAATTGTTGGGGCATATTTTATATCAATAAAATGAATAATACATTTGTTTACATACATATACGTATACATTTTTTTTTAGAGAGCAGGTTGTTAAACGTTTACTACCACATCATAAGAACGCATCTGAGTTTATCTAAAAATGTAACACACGAATGCTTATGAATCTTGGTGTTTCAAAGTCATCTGTCTATGTATTTATCTACTCCCTCTCTCTCTCCCCGTGGTCTCTCGTCATGGCCTTCAGAATGTACTACTCATTTCCAGCTGTGGGGATTATAAAGAATAGATGATCTCAGCTGCTGTGATTTGAATCCACCATCATCACATTTATGCCAAAACCACACTTCACTGTACACAAATTTTATCTCAATAGTTATTTTTTGACCTTCACGAAGAACTAATTTTCCCCAGTTAGTATTCAAATATCCCAATAGTATGCAATTAGTGCATCCGACTGAAAGAAAATTATGAAAATACTTTTTTAAAAACATGGAAAATGTTATTTGAACATATATTAGTATTGAATATTGGGAGTTAATAGAAACCATAGCAAAATTAATTACTCTTATTTATTTGGACAGCCACCTGAGCTTATATCATTAATTTTATCAGATTGATATTAAATAATAATTTATTTTTAGCATGTATATTTCATATGGAAATTTTTTTGGTATAAGGTACATACAACATTTATCTGAGATAGACATTCTGACTCCCTAAATCTAAAACTCTCCAATATGGGCATTCAATTCATATATGTGTGTGTGTGTATATTCTACTATCTGTGCATTTAAATAAAATTTATCAAAGCCTTATAAATAGAATGGAAGAAGTACATATAATAGACTGACACTATGCAAAAGACTAAGCCAAACTAAAAATAAAGGAAAGTTCAGATATTTGGTTCTAGAAGATATGCCTTAGGCCATTTTGCTATGAAAACAAGGTAATATGTTGCTACGAACGGGAGTCTCACATGAAGCAATTTGCTGAAGATATTTCAGAAGACTTTGGGCCCCAAGACATGGGTTTTAATTATTTGTTTTAAGAATGACTGCCAGCACTAATTCTTCATGCAAACTTTTAATCTTTTAGTGACACCAGGCTGAAGGGTAGTTTTCACTTGTTTTAAAAAGCGTAAGATCATAAAAAATGATAGGTAAAAACCTAGCCTTCATAAAATCCTGTTCAAAGTGTGGGAAAATTTTCATGACATTTTAGAAGCAGTTGTAAATCTCAGAGGATTTCGTTTCTGTTATTGTATTCCCAATTCATAACCATCTTGCCAAAAAGAAAATAAAAGAAAAACCCCTAAATATATATTTTATGAAATATTGAAGCAATATGTGTTGCATGGTGTTTTTCTGGATGGCAAGTGATGGATTTTATAATCTAGAATTTTTTCAAGGAGCAGAACAGGTTAAATTAATGAAATTATGTCATATTTTCTTACATGTGACCTTCCACATTACCTTGTACCTATGCCATCCTGATCCCACCACTATATTTTACTTTTGTTTTTCTTAGGGGAATGAAAGAGAAATAAGAAAGCAGTTCACCCAAATTTGCTTCTGGAGAAATTAATATTGAAATGCAAAAAAAATTATCAAAAGGACAGTGTAGCCTCAATACTTAAGTAAATAAGCAAGTAATTCAGTAAATGTCTAATATTTGCCACTCAGATAAATTGCTTTATTAGATGAATTTTAAAAACACTAACCTTATGTTTAATAAATTAATACTTAAGGAGATGGTCATATTTAGGTTTTCAACCTCTACATTAAATAATAATTTATTTTTAAGTTGAAATATAGAGGGAGATCATGAGGAAAGATCCTTAGGGATTAATTTATAAGTATTCTCTAATTCTTTCATTACTAGAGCATTTCAGTATAGTTGTTTTTGCTACACAAAGGGACTTTTCTCTCCAGTTCATGAAAGCATGGTTAAATTTTGAGAGATTTCTTTTTCAATCAATATGTCATTTCCCCAGTTAGAAGCATTTTACACACATATGAGGGAATCAAGCAGATGTCATAAGCAGTTCAAAAGAAAATTCCAAACCTCACGAATGTGTATGTTATGTAAATGAATATTTATATTTATTTTTATTTATTTATTTATTTTTTGAGATGGAGTCTCACTCTGTCACCCAGGCTAGAGTGCAGTGGCGCTTTCTTGTTCACTGCAACCTCTGCCTCCCGGGTTCAAGCGACTCTCCTGCCTCCACCTCCCAAGTAGCTGGGACTACAGGCCCCCGCCACCATGCCTGGCTAATTTTTTATATTTTTAGTAGAGATGGGGTTTCACTGTGGTCTCGATCTCCTGACCTCATGATCCTCCACCTCGGCCTCCCAAAGTGCTGAGATCACAGGCGTGAGCCACCGCGCCCAGCCATAAATGAATATTTAAATGAATTTCAAATGAAGGCAAAAACTGTTTTGGGAGGAGAAGGGATTAAGTCAGTTAAGTCTCTACCACACAGGTAAAATTTAATGTATCTATCAGATCTACAATTTTAAAAAGGCAAAACAGCTAAAGATCATGTACAGGGCTAGATTCAGACAGCAGAAGGGTGTGCTATAGTCAGTGCATAGAATTCCATGTCTTTTCAACACGTTACCTTGCTGATGTTTGGGGAGCCAGCTCTGAATACAGAGCATACTAATTGAGTCGGCAAATATGTAGACTTTAAATTTAATTGACTTGATTTTTAACCAACATCACATACAGGTTTACCACATGTGGGGAAATAAAAAGATAATCTTAGGGTATAAAGAGACTGCCACAGTTTTCAAGGCTTGGGTTAAAATAGCACATTGGCATGATAATAAACTACAAACATCTCATAGTCTCACAGTTATAAGGACATTAAAAGAGGATTTTAGGCCTGGCTGGCACGGTGGCTCACGCCTGTAATCTCAACACTCTGGGAGACTGAGGCAGGTGGATCACCAGGTCAGAAGTTTGAGACCACCCTGGCCAATATGCTGAAACCTCATCTCTACCAAAATTACAAAAAATTAACTGGGCATGGAGGCAGGTGCCTGTAATCCCAGCTACTTGGGAGGCTGAGACAGGAGAATCGCTTGAACCTGGGAGCTGGAGCTTGCAGTGAGCCAAGAGCACACCACTGCACTGCAGCCTGGGTGACAGTAAGACTCCATCTCAAAAAAAAAAAAAAAAAAAAAGAGGATTTTAGAGACAGGCTTTTGCTCTGTTACCCAGGCTGGAGTGCAGTGATGCAATCATAGCTCATTGTAGCTTCAATCTTCTAGACTCAAAGGGTTCTCCTGCCTCAGCCTCCTGAGAAGCTAGGACTAGAGGCACACAATATCACATCTGGCTTTTTTTTTTTTCTTTTGCTAGAGACAGGATTTTGCTGCCCAGGCTGGTCTGGAACTCTTGTACACTAGCAATTCTCCCACCTCAGTCTCCTGAGCTGAGATTACAGGCATGAGGTACTGCAACTAGCCCTAAAATCTCTATTGTCAAATTTATAGTGGTACCTAGCTGAGATTTTGTTGTTGTTGCTGTTGGGGAAGAGAGGCAGGTAGCAGAGAGGACTATACTGTGATTATTCTCTATATAATGGGAAAAATAATAACCTTAATATAAAATATTGGGATAATTCTTTGCTTCGTTATGGTATAACAATAGAAAAATAGAAGTTTAAAAATAAGGTTTCTGGCATTGTCTGAAATAGTGTATAGACTTCTTAGCATTACAATCCTAACTTTTCTAATGATTTTTAAGTAACAAATTTCAACTGCCACTAGATGACACTATTTCATCCTTAGAGTAAATGTAAACGTTGATTTCTCTTCTGTTGGTGGCCGTGAAGGAAATGCAAGTTCTGTCAGGCCAGGCTTGATTCTGAGCCGCTTGATTTGATCCTATTTGCTCACTCATAAAGCTGCATTCATACCCACAATTACAACCTGTTGCTTTTCCAAATCTCAAGTACTATAGTGATTATGACAGCTATGATTCCATCTCGCCATTGGGAGACAAACCAATGAAACAAAAGCATTAGTCTTTCTCTCTTCCAGAGGTCATCTTGCCTGGTGCTGCGCCTATTTGTAAACCAGTGGCTTGTACTTATGTCTCTGCTGGACTGTCTCCACAGAAGTTCTCCTGCCATTGCTTGCCATTCTACTGAGGCACTGCCTGGAACATATGGGCATGGTCTCCCTGGTGGAACGTTGCTCCTTCTCTGAAAGCGGTAGTGGGAGAGTGAATACGAAGCAGTCATAGCTTTTTTGACCCTTTATATTTTATACCTGCACCACTCAATGCTGAAGGGAACATCAAACTTTCTGAAGGATTGGTGAAACAAAGGATCTGTAAGGTAGGAGGGAAGCAACTTCAAACTGCATTTTAAATATGCCTTCAGTTATCGTCCCAAGGCAAACCACCACAAAATTAAAAGTTTTAGAAAGTTGGGGATTTGCTTGATGGGTACATAACTTTGCTTTTTTTGTTGTTGTTTTTTTTTATTTGTTTATTTTTATTATACTTCAAGTTCTAGGGTACATGTGCAGAACGTGCAGGTTTGTTACATATGTATACTTGTGCCATGTTGGTGTGCTGCACCCATCAACTCATCAGCACCCATCAATTCATCATTTATATCATGTATAACTCCCCAATGCAATCCATCCCCCACCCCCTCCCCATGATAGGCCCCAGTGTGTGATGTTCCCCTTCCCGAGTCCAAGTGATCTCATTGTTCAGTTCCCACCTATGAGTGAGAACATGCGGTGTGTGATTTTCTCTTCTGGTGATAGTTTGCTAAGAATGATGGTTTCCAGCTGCATCCATGTCCCTACAAAGGACGCAAACTCATCCTTTTTGATGGCTGCATAGTATTCCATGGTGTATATGTGCCACATTTTCTTAATCCAGTCTGTCACAGATGGACATTTGGGTTGATTCCAAGTCTTTGCTATTGTGAATAGTGCCGCAATAAACATACGTGTGCATGTGTCTTTGTAGTAGAATAATTTATAATCCTTTGAGTATATACCCAGTAGGGGATGGCTGGGTCATAGGGTACATCTAGTTCTAGATCCTTGGAATCGCCATACTGTTTTCCATAATGGTTGAACTAGTTTACAATCCCACCAACAGTGTAAAAGTGTTCCTATTTCTCCACATCCTCTCCAACACCTTGTTGTTTCCTGATTTTTTAATGATTGCCGTTCTAACTGGTGTGAGATGGTATCTCGTTGTGGTTTTGATTTGCATTTCTCTGATGGCGAGTGATGATGAGCATTTTTTCATGTGTCTGTTGGCTGTATGAATGTGTTCTTTTGAGAAATGTCTGTTCATATCCTTTGCCCACTTTTTGATGGGGCTGTTTGTTTTTTTCTTGTATATTTGTTTGAGTTCTTTGTAGATTCTGGATATCAGCCATTTGTCAGATGAGTAGATTGCAAAAATTTTCTCCCATTCTCTAGGTTGCCTGTTCACTCTGATGGTAGTTTCTTTTACTGTGCAGAAGCTCTTTAGTTTAATTAGATCACATTTGTCAATTTTGGCTTTTGCTGCCGTTGCTTTTGGTGTTTTAGACATGAAGTCCTTGCCCATGCCTATGTCCTGAATGGTACTATCTAGATTTTCTTCTAGGGTTTTTATGGTATTAGGTCTAACATTTAAGTCTCTAATCCATCTTGAATTAATCTTCGTATAAGGAGTAAGGAAAGGATCCAGTTTCAGCTTTCTACTTATGGCTAGCCAATTTTCCCAGCACCATTTATTAAATAGGGAATCCTTTCCCCATTTCGTGTTTCTCTCAGGTTTGTCAAAGATCAGATGGCTGTAGATGTGTGGTATTATTTCTGAGGACTCAGTTCTGTTCCATTGGTCTATATCTCTGTTTTGGTACCAGTACCATGCTGTTTTGGTTACTGTAGCCTTGTAGTATAGTTTGAAGTCAGGTAGCGTGACGCCTCCAGCTTTGTCCTTTTGACTTAGGATTGTCTTGGCAATGTGGGCTCTTTTTTTTCCATATGAACTTTAAAGCAGTTTTTTCCAATTCTGTGAAGAAACTCATTGGTAGCTTGATGGGGATGGCATTGAATCTATAAATAACCTTGGGCAGTATGGCCATTTTCACGATATTGATTCTTCCTATCCATGAGCATGGTATGTTCTTCCATTTGTTTGTGTCCTCTTTTATTTCACTGAGCAGTGGTTTGTAGTTCTCCTTGAAGAGGTCCTTGACATCCCTTGTAAGTTGGATTCCTAGGTATTTGATTCTCTTTGAAGCAATTGTGAATGAAGTTCATTCTGATTTGGCTCTCTGTTTGTCTGTTACTGGTGTATAAGAATGCTTGTGATTTTTGCACATTAATTTTGTATCCTGAGACTTTGCTAAGTTGCTTATCAGCTTAAGGAGATTTTGGGCTGAGACAATGGGGTTTTCTAAATATACAATCATATCATCTGCAAACAGGGACAATTTGACTTCTTCTTTTCCTAAGTGGATACCCTTGATTTCTTTCTCTTGCCTGATTGCCCTAGCCAGAACTTCCAACACTATGTTGAATAGGAGTGGTGAGAGAGGGCATCCCTGTCTTGTGCCAGTTTTCAAAGGGAATTTTTCCAGTTTTTGCCCATTCATATGATATTAGCTGTGGGTTTGTCATAAATAGCTCTTATTATTTTGAGGTACGTTCCATCAATACTGAATTATTCTGCTTATTTAGCATGAAGGGCTGTTGAATTTTGTCAAAAGCCTTTTCTGCATCTATTGAGATAATCATGTGGTTCTTGTCTTTGGTTCTGTTTATATGCTGGATTACGTTTATTGATTTGCGAATGTTGAACCAGCCTTGCATCCCAGGGATGAAGCCCACTTGATCATGGTGGATAAGCTTTTTGATGTGCTGCTGAATCCGGTTTGCCAGTATTTTATTGAGGATTTTTGCATCGATGTTCATCAGGATATTGGTCTAAAATTCTCTTTTTTTGTTGTGTCTCTGCCAGGCTTGGTATCAGGATGATGCTGGCCTCATAAAATGAGTTAGGGAGGATTCCCTCTTTTTCTATTGATTGGAATAGTTTCAGAAGGAATCGTACCAGCGCCTCCTTGTACCTCTGGTAGAATTCAGCTGTGAATCCATCTGGTCCTGGACTTTTTTTGGTGGGTAGGCTATTGATTGTTGCCTCAATTTCAGAGCCTGCTATTGGTCTATTCAGGGATTCGACTTCTTCCTGGTTTAGTCTTGGGAGAGTGTAAGTGTCCAGGAAATTATCCATTTCTTCTAGATTTTCTAGTTGATTTGCGTAGAGGTGTTTATAGTATTCTCTGATGGTAGTTTGTATTTCTGTGAGGTCGGTGGTGATATCCCCTTTATCATTTTTTATTGCGTCTATTTGATTCCTCTCTCTTTTCTTCTTTATTAGTCTTGCTAGCGGTCTGTCAATTTTGTTGATCTTTTCAAAAAACCAACTCCTGGATTCATTGATTTTTTGGAGGGATTTTTGTGTCTCTATCTCCTTCAGTTCTGCTCTGATCTTAGTTATTTCTTGCCTTCTGCTAGCTTTTGAATGTGTTTGCTCTTGCCTCTCTAGTTCTTTTAATTGTGATGTTAGAGTGTCAATTTTAGATCTTTCCTGCTTTCTCTTGTGGGCATTTAGTGCTATAAATTTCCCTCTACACACTGCTTTAAATGTGTCCCAGAGATTCTGGTATGTTGTATCTTTGTTCTCATTGGTTTCAAAGAACATCTTTATTTCTGCTTTCATTTCGTTATGTACCCAGTAGTCATTCAGGAGCAGGTTGTTCAGTTTCCATGTAGTTGAGCAGTTTTGATTGAGTTTCTTAGTCCTGAGTTCTAGTTTGATTGCACTGTGGTCTGAGAGACAGTTTGTTATAATTTCTATTCTTTTACATTTGCTGAGGAGTGCTTTACTTCCAATATGTGGTCATTTTGGAATAAGTGCGATGTGGTGCTGAGAAGAATGTATATTCTGTTGATTTGGGGTGGAGAGTTCTATAGATGTCTATTAGGTCTGCTTGGTGCAGAGATGAGTTCAATTCCTGGATATCCTTGTTAACTTTCTGTCTCGTTGATCTGTCTAATGTTGACAGTGGAGTGTTGAAGTCTCCCATTATTATTGTATGGGGGTCTAAGTCTCTTTGTAAGTTTCTAAGGACTTGCTTCATGAATGTGGGTGCTCCTGTATTGGGTGCATATATATTTAGGATAGTTAGCCCTTCCTGTTGAATTGATCCCTTTACCATTATGTCATGGCCTTCTTTGTCTCTTTTGATCTTTGATGGTTTAAAGTCTGTTTTATCAGAGACTAGGATTGCAACCCCTGCTTTTTTTT
Source organism: Trachypithecus francoisi (assembly GCF_009764315.1). Lineage (NCBI taxonomy): Eukaryota > Metazoa > Chordata > Mammalia > Primates > Cercopithecidae > Trachypithecus > Trachypithecus francoisi. Next base: position 169,652,022 of record NW_022681454.1, on the reverse strand, counting down.
GTTCTCCATTTGCTTGGTAGATCTTCCTCCATCCCTTTATTTTGAGCCTATGTATGTCTCTGCATGTGAGATGGGTCTCCTGAATACAGCAGACTGATGGGTCTTGACTCTTTATCCAGTTTGCCAGTCTGTGTCTTTTAATTGGAGCATTTAGTCCATTAACATTTAAGGTTAATATTGTTATGTGTGAAATTGATCCTGCCATTATGATATTAACTGGTTATTTTGCTCGTTAGTTGATGCAGTTTCTTCCTAGCCTCGATGGTCTTTACATTTTGGCATGTTTTTGCAATGGCTGGTACCGGTTGCCCTTCCCATGTTTAGGGCTTCCTTCAGGGTCTCTTGTAAGGCAGGCCTGGTGGTGACAAAATCTCTAAGCATTTGCTTATCTGTAAAGGATTTTATTTCTCCTTCACTTATGAAACTTAGTTTGGCTGGATATGAAATTCTGGGTTGAAAATTCTTTTCTTTAAGAACGTTGAATATTGGCCCCCACTCTGTTCTGGCTTGTAGAGTTTCTGCTGAGAGATCTGCTGTTAGTCTGATGGGCTTCCCTTTGTGGGTAACCCGACCTTTCTCTCTGGCTGCCCTTAAGATTTTTTCCTTCATTTCAACTTTGGTGAATCTGGCAATTATGTGTCTTGGAGTTGCTCTTCTGGAGAAGTATCTTTGTTGCATTCTCTGTATTTCCTGAATTTGAATGTTGGCCTGCCCTACTAGGTTGGGGAAGTTCTCCTGGATGATATCCTGAAGAGTGTTTTCCAACTTGGTTCCATTTTCCCCCTCACTTTCAGGCACCCCAATCAGACGTAGATTTGGTCTTTTTACATAATCCCATACTTCTTGCAGGCTTTGTCCATTTCTTTTTCTTCTTTTTTCTTTTGGTTTCTCTTCTCGCTTCATTTCATTCATTTGATCCTCAATCGCTGATACTCTTTCTTCCAGTTGATCCAGTTGGTTACTGAAGCTTGTGCATTTGTCATGTATTTCTCGTGTCATGGTTTTCATCTCTGTCATTTCGTTTATGACCTTCTCTGCATTAATTAGTCTAGCTGTCAATTCTTCCACTCTTTTTTCAAGATTTGTAGTTTCTTTGCGCTGGGTACGTAATTCCTCCTTTAGCTCTGAGAAGTTTGATGGACTGAAGCCTTCTCCTCATCTCGTCAAAGTCATTCTCTGACCAGCTTTGATCCGTTGCTGGCGATGGGCTGCGCTCCTTTGCAGGGGGAGATGTACTCTTATTTTTTGAATTTCCAGCTTTTCTGCCCTGCTTTTACCCATCTTTGTGGTTTTATCTGTCTCTGGTCTTTGATGATGGTGACGTACTGATGGGGTTTTGTATAGGTGTCCTTCCTGTTTGATAGTTTTCCTTCTGACAGTCAGGACCCTCAGCTATAGGTCTGTTGGAGATTGCTTGAGGTCCACTCCAGACCCTGTTTGCCTGGGTATCAGCAGCAGAGGTTGCAGAAGATAGAATATTGCTGAACAGCGAGTGTACCTGTCTGATTCTTACTTTGGAAGCTTCCTCTCAGGGGTGTACTCCACCCTGTGAGGTGTGGCGTGTCAGACTGCCCCTAGTGGGGGATGTCTCCCAGTTAGGCTACTCAGGGTTCAGGGACCCACTTGAGCAGGCAGTCTGTCCGTTCTCAGATCTCAACCTCCATGTTGAGAGATCCACTGCTCTCTTCAAAGCTGTCAGACAGAGTCATTCGCGTCTGCACAGGCCTCTGCTGCTTCCCCTGTTGTTTTTTAGCTGTGCCCTGTCCCCAGAGGTGGAGTCTACAGAGACAGGCAAGTTTCCTTGAGCTGCTGTGAGCTCCACCCAGTTCGAGCTTCCCAGCGGCTTTGTTTACCTACTTAAGCCTCAGCAATGGTGGGCGCCCCTCCCCCAGCCTTGCTGCTGCCTTGCAGATAGATCGCCGCAGACTGCTGTGTTAGCAATGAGGGAGCTCCGTGGGCATGGGACCCTCCCGGCCAGGTGTGGATATATTCTCCTGGTGTGCCCGTTTGCTTAAAGCACAGTATTGGGGTGGGAGTTACCGATATTCCAGGTGTTGTGTGTCTCAGTTCCCCTGGCTAGGAAAGGGATTCCCTTCCCCCTTGCGCTTCCCAGGTGAGGCGATGCCTCGCCCTGCTTCAGCTCTCGCTGGTCAGGCTGCAGCAGCTGACCAGCACCGATTGTCCGGCACTCCCTAGTGAGATGACCCCAGTACCTCAGTTGAAAATGCAGAAATCACCAGACTTCTGTGTCGCTCACGCTGGGAGTTGGAGACTGGAGCTGTTCCTTTTCGGGCATCTTGCTCCGCCCCGGGGTACATAACTTTGATACTGTTTCCTTACTAATAGCTACTTCATAAAATTACCTCTTTCCATATTCTGCCATTAGACTCTCCACTCATTATCCAGGGAGTCTACCACTTATGCACAACAGTTATTTTCATCCATCTTCCTCTTGCTAGTGGAACGTTGCCTTAAGTTAGAAATACCATTCTAAAACACCACCTCTTTGGGGTACAAGTGTAGAGGTGGGAAGAGAGGGAAAAAGGAGAGGCTGGAATGGCAGAGTCAGTGTGTTAGTGTGGACTTCTGGCCTTCTAAGTATTCTATAATAATGTCAGCCAGAAATAAGCAATCGGATCTGTTCTCTCTAGGGTTTCCCAGTACAGCCACTTGCAGGCATACTCTTTTCCTCATATTGTCAAATGGATAACTGAGAAAATAAACATTGACTTAGAACATACGTCTGCATATTTGGAAGATATATGCATACCTCTAACAATGGAGGACAATTACAGTCAGCAGAATGTAAACAGAGCTTGCAAATTGGTCAGGCCATTTCTGAACAACATTTATGTTATGTTTGGCTTAAAGCCTACACAATCTGTTTCACAATGAGCCGACATTTAAAAATCAGGAGATTTCACCATAAAACTTCATTATTCCAGCTTTCCCATACTAACCAGCAGCCCTGGAAATATGGGACCTTATCCCAATGCAAGTAATTAGCTAGAGGTGAGTAGTCACTGACCCTCTAGATGTGGCAGATGATCCTCTCTGACAGTCACTGTTTCTTTCTTTCTTTCTTTCTTTCCTTCCTTCCTTCCTTCCTTCCTTCCTTCCTTCCTTTCTTTCTCCTTCCTTCCTTCCTTTCTTGCTTGCTTGCTTGCTTTCTTTCTTTCTTCTTTCTTTCTTTCTTTCTTTCTTTCTCCTTTCTTCCTTTCTTCCTTTCTTTCTTTCAGATGGAGTCTCACTCTATGGCCCAAGCTGGAGTGCAGTGGCACAATCTCAGCTCACTGCAACTTTTGCCTCTGGGGCTCAAGAGACTCTCCCACCTCAGCCTCCCAAGTAGCTGGGACTACAGGTGTGCACCATCAAACCTGGTTATTTCATTTTATTTTATTTGTATTTTCAGTAGTGATGGGATTTTACCATGTTGCCCTGGGTGGTCTTGAACTCCTGCGCTCAGGCAATCCACCTGCCCTGGTCTCCCAAATGCTGGGATTACGGGCGTGGGCCACCGCACCCGGCCTCTCTCTTTCTTTTTAAATTCTATTACCTTAGCCTGTTGTCACTGGCTTTGAACAACCTTGACCTTAAGTCACTGGCTTTGAACAACTTTTCTCTGCCACTTGTCACGTGACCATTACCAATGTCTTTTCACAGTAAAATGAAACATAAGCCCACTGTTTAGCATTTCTGATGTATTTCTGAAGGTTCTTCTCTTAGCTACATGCACATCCTGTGAATATCAAAGCAAAAGTGAAAAGGGGAAGTTTTATGACTATATGGTTTTACAGTCATAAATCTCTGTGATCTTGGATAAGTTAACCAGCTTTCTAAATGATGTCTTCTCATCTACAAAGTGGTACATTACAGCTTACTTATACCTGGATTCAGAAATAAATGGACTTCTAGAAAACCGGCCCACTGCAGGAAGAACTTCTTGAGAAACATTCCGAGGAAGGAAAGTTCAAGCCCACAGCCGTGGCCTAATTGTAAAGTCATTTGTTAATCAGGAAAAAATGACTATAATTACGGGATTTGGAAGTAATTTGAGTGTCTGTTGCACTCATGGAAATAGAATTCAAGGAAGAGAGAAAAACAAGTAAAACCTATGATATGGCTAATGAATAGTCCTGTAAACTTGTGGGCCCTGCCTGCTTTGCAATCCATATATTACATAAAGCAAAGCAGCATCCTCATTTCCAGTGAGAATAGAAGACAGCAATCCATATGGAGGATGTCAACACACTCATAGTGTTAACATCCTTCAGCTCAGCATCATTGCTTTTGCACAAAGAGGCCAATCAATCTCAGCCAGGCATTGGCATGATGTAGCTTCAGCCTTAGGTGCTACTAAGGAGAGCAACATCAGTGAGGTATCTTACTGTAACATTGCTGGTGGCTCCAGCAGCAAACAACATTATTGGAGGCTGAAGCCAGAGAATGAGAAAAGGAAAAATGTAAAAGGCAAGTGATAGCTGGGAAGAGTATATTTAATAGTTCCAACAAGACTATGCAAGACCATAGGTAGGCTGTCCCCTCTTGGAACCTCTCAGGAAAGCCATTTCTTCATGCCAAGTGTGCAGAGTTGCAGGCAAGCTGTACTGAGTACCAGTACATTGTTGAATAGAAAAGTAAACACAAAAGTAAAAGCTCAGGAATCTCCTCTTCTCTTTACCTGATTTCATCACCAACAACTTGATGGTTGTGCTGGTATTTATATAGTTTTCTTTGTTCAGTTAGATCACCGTTCTCATCCTTTTTAGTTTTATGACTCTCCTTTTGCAACATTAAGACTGACTTGCCTTTGGCTTTGTAAGGTATTGGAGATGATAATCCATATCATCTCCATTTGGTTTTCCATCCAACTTTAGAAAACTTCTCATGTATCACAGACTTTAGTCTTACCTCATATTTGGAAGAACAAAAAGATTGATAAAATTATTTTGGCCTCAAGAAATTTGAAATGAATAGTAATATTAAAATCATACTTTTTTTGTGGGGAATGTTGGTCTATGTTATAGAATATAAGAAGGAGACACAAAAGAAACTTCTATTCCCTTTGTTGACTGGCAAAATAGGGGCAAAATCAGAAGGATATTAAGTCAACCCTTTAGGAAGGGGCTAGAAGAAAATGTTTCAGTTTTCTGTGGTGTGCTTTGACATGATTGGTTAACACATTAGCATTGTTGTTATGCAATAGGTACAGCCGTTGTCAGGAGTGACTATCATCTCTTTAGTTACCAGCTACTTTTTTTTTGGATTACACCAAATAAAAGAAAATCTATTTCCTGTAGTGATAATTCCGAAAACCATCTTAAGGAACTGGTATAGGAAGATATTCATGTTCTCCCAGAATAATGGGTAGAAACTTTAAGGTAAAAGAGCTGGAAAACCTGGCTGTGTAAAATTATATAATAATAATGAAAAATACAGTGGAAAAAAACTCCAGAGTAACCTCTTGCTTATTTTAAACATGTCAAGCAAAATGCATTGTTTCTAATCTACACTGACTTCATACTGTCATATTCATTCTTTCAGTCTTCATTTCACAAACCTCTTTCGATGAGCGACTCTGTGATATAGGCCTATGCTTTGTTCTGGGATAATAAATTCAGAAAGACTCATTTTCTGGGTTTAAGAATGTCACAGTCTAATGGAAACCCTGAAAAACAACTCTAATAAAATGTGGTGTTATAATAGAGTGAGTTTGCAGAGTTTCAGAAATGGAGGGGACTGGGGGCCAGGGATATTGTCACGGAGAAAAGTCTATTCAAGCTGTGGTTGGAAAAATTATTAGGAATTCATCAAACAGGCAAGGGTACAAGAATATTCCAAACCCAGGTAATAACGTGGGTAAATTATGACCACGGTAGGGCATGATATGGTCAGGGTCCGTGAGGATAGCAAGGAAATAATCCTGTTTTTAAAAATGAATATCTACGTTTCCAACAAATAGTCCTAGAGTGATCTCTATTTCAATTTGATGCACTTTTTCCCAATTGAAATTATACTTTTTTTTTTTTTTTGAGACAGAGTCTTGTTTTGTCACCCAGACTGGAGTGCAGTAGCTCTATCATGGTGCAGTAGCTCTATCGTGGCTCACTGCAACATCTGCCCCCAGATTCAAGCAATTCTCCTGCATCACCCCCTGCGTAGCTGGGATTGCAGGTGCCTGCCACCATGCCTGGCTAATTTTTGTATTTTCAGTAGAGATGGGGTTTCACCATGTAGGTCAGGCTGGTCTCAAACTCCTGACCTCAAGCAATCCAACTGCCTCAGCCTCCCAAAGTGTTGGGACTACAGGCGTGAGCCACTGCATCCAGCTGAAATTATACATTTTAATGACTTGTAAATGATTACTACATGTCCAATTATTTCCTTTTAATTCTGTTTACAAATGAACATCACTATCTTTGTATCACTTGTCTAGTTTGTTTTTCCATTAATAAACTGAATTAAAACTTCTTATGTCATTTTGCATCATTGTAAATATTATATTCCTACACTTCTTTGTGTACCTGTGACTATAGGCACAAATATTTTAACGCAATCATTTTTTTAAATGGCATCCAAGTGGTTTTTGATAGCCAAAGCAGCTTTAAAATCAGAGTGTATATTTTGGAAATTTCAAACTTTATAATAGAAATTCATGAGAATTTCGCATTCTACACCATAAAATATATCCATAAGTTTAAAACAAAATACATTTTCAATAAAAATGCTTATTATTAAGTAAATTTGATGTGTCCGTAAGATGCTTCTTGTTAATTTTTGGAGCCTTGAATATATTCCCAGGGTGACTCACCAGCATGGTTTGCCTAGAACTTCAGAGTTTTCTAAGATACAGAATTATCAGTGCTAAAACCAGAACTGCTTGGGCAAAATTGGCTCAGTTAGTTGACTTTTATGTGTCTTTGAGAAGCATAGACTAAGGACAGGGCTTACGCATGTTTCACAGTGGTGAGCTGATTCTTGCCTAGCATCCCTTCCCTCCTATTATGGAAATTGTGTCCCGCTTTTTGTTTGTGGTCTTCCTCTTCCTCTTCAGTATAGACACATGAGTTCATTTGTCGTACCGGAGTATCCTGACCTCTCCTCATACCAAGGAGAGTCATAGACCTTATTAATAAGAGCTCCTTATTTCTTGAACACAGAGATTGCTACAAACATGGTCAGAGGTTCCAGAAAAGACTTGATGTAGATATTTAGATACTGTCAGAGAGAGACTTTTTAAAAATATGATTGCTGAATTAGGAAGACATTAATCCATGTTGAAAAGAATGATCTTGCCTTACATGAAAGAAAAAAAAAATCCTTCTGTGAAGAATGAAAACAAGATTTATCTATATCCAAGAAACCCAGACCCTGATGATGCTATTTGAGTTCCTGAATCACGATACACCTAAAACTAAACCCCTTTATAGACTCTTAGCCCTATAAGCCAACAAATTACTGTGTTGCTTAAGCTAGTATAATCAGATTTATATAACTAGCAATTAAAATAATCTGACACATGCTAAATGTTTTTCTTCAATTTACTTTAAATGCTTATTTTACAGAAACAAATATTAAATATAGTTTCCTGAAGATTCAGACTTTACTAGCATAGCATACGTACATTCATCATTGAATCAAGGCAGTGTTCCTTCAAGGAGACATGGAAGGGACAGGCGGGAAAGGATCGAATCATGTGAAGACTAATACTAACTGAGATTTCAGGGGGTGAACAGTGTGCAACATATGTCAGAGAGGGCTTGGAAGTTTCCCTGATTCAGCAGGTGATTGGCGTCAGTTGAATCAATCAAAAGTAGCAGAGTGTGCCAACTGTGGGAGCCAAATGGCTAAAAGGAAATGAAACATGTATTACCTGGAAGATGTGCTTACAGGGAAGAGGGCTCTAACTGAATTTAGCGCTGTAGCCCTTAGGAATAAACTTAGTCTTCAGGGAAGACTGAGAAATCTAGCCAGTCTACTGGGGTGTAACCTTAGATGAAGATAGAAACTCAGCCCCATGACCTGTGAACAAGTTGGTGAGGAATGGGTCCAGAAAATCTGTTGGAGAAGCCCAAAGAGCAGAAGAGAATAATCCTGGGGAAGGCAAAGTAGGAATGTGAGACACCCTCTTTCCTCGAGGAAAGATTTTTTGGGGATTGAATGGGGTAAGCCCAGTAACTGGAGCTCTGAGAAGCTGGAGAAAGCAAATATCTACGGTTGCAAAATATGCAAAGGTTAGCTTTATTTATAGCTTCCTAACTTTCAGTTTCCGGGGAAATTTTATTTTTACAATAGAATTCTTATTCTAATGATTTTCATAAAAATAACTTTTTGTCTGTATCATGACTGCCAATTGGGGACATCTATTCAAGAACATGTACACTTACTGGAAATTTATAATTTCATTTTTAAATTTATTTTTATAAACCTTGGGTTTCCAACTCAAAACGTCCCTCTTCTCCTATGTTTTCTTTAGCAAGAAAACACCCTCAGTTCACAGAGCAGTGAAACATGAACAAGCTCAATTATTGTTGAATACACATAGCAACATACAACATAAACAAGGTATTTCAAGCATTCTCATTCCTTGAGTTTTTCATGCTATTCTAGAAGTCAGATTTGTATGTATTTAGTATTACTTTCATGTCAAAATGTAATTATTTTATAAATGTTTTAATAAAATGAAAGGGCATCTAAGCACAAAGGAAGCATAAAATGCTTTAGTTCCATCTTTCTGGCTTTTAAATAACAAATATGCAAGTCTAATTTATTTTATGTCATTAAAGTGAAAAGTTATCCATTGACCCATTGACCCTCTCCTCCCTGATTCTCACATTGATAGCCACACAGGTAGCATCTTTGCTACCTACACCACTGTGTGTCTTCCTTTTCTCTTTTCCTTCCCTCTCCCCACCCTCATCCTGAAAGTCTTAGTGCTGTGGGAACAAAGAGGAATATATTGGCATGCTTGACTTTCTGGACCACATATTCTCTTGGAGGAGAAAATGATGTGAACCAAAACATCTGCTTTTGGAAGCTTTTGCCCTCTGTTTATATGGCCATTTAGCTTTCATATGTCAGTATTCCTCTCAGTTCTTTCATTTGTTGAAGAGTTCAGCTTCTGGCACAAGGTCATTCTCTGTAGTGCTGGTTCTGCAGCCAATGATGTTACATCATTATGGATAACCTGTCTAGCAGTCAGGCCTCTCAGTTCATCTTCATCTTCAGTATTTTGCTCTACTACACTCAACTTTTCATTCCATGAATCTTGTGATCATCAGTGTTAAACCTGGTACTGTGAAGAGTCTAAGATGTTATCCCACCTACAAGCTAAAAAACTACCCTGTCTGTGTGTGTGTGTATGTGTGTGTGCACGTGCATGCACACATAAACAGAAACATGAAACCTCTGGATCAAGGAACAAAGCTTTTGTTTACTCACAGAATACCTTTTCTCCATGCCCCAGTTCCTCATGGAGAGACATGACAGGAGTCATATGTACCTGAAAGGGTTAGCATCGTAGGAGAGGAACTCTGAAATTATTAAAACCCAGAGCTTGTATTGGAACTGCTGGCATATCCTCAGAGAGAGGGAGAGAGCTTGACTTGACTATCTTTTACTCTGGAATGTGAACATATCTTCTTTTGGGGAAAGATGGGAAATCCTTTTACCCTGGAATGTAAGCTATTGGTTCTGGGGAAGATTAGAAAATTATCTTTAGATTTTGATATCAAAAAAAAATATGAGCAATTGGGGGAGAGAATATATTCTCTATCTTTATGTTTTGTTAATGTCCATTGCTCAGAAGCTACTCACCAAGTAGCAACATGAAGAAACCCAGGGGCCATTATCTCACTGCAATCAGTACCTGCACAACCTCTAAAACAGGGGCATCTGATCTTTTGGCTTCTCTGGGCCACACTGGAAGAATAAGAATTGTCTTGGGCCACACATAAAATAGATTAACATTAGCATAGCTGATGAGCTAGAAAAAAAAATCACCCAAAAAGTCTCGTAATATTTGAAGAAAAGTTTACAAATTTGTATTGGGCCACATTCAAAACCAGCCTAGGATGCATCCAGCCATTGGGCCGTGGGTTGGACAAGCATGCTCTAAAATCTCTGTTTTATGCATCCCACTTTCTAATCACTTGCTCGTATACTTCTAACTCATTCATTCTAGTACCCAGATTCCAACAATTCTTACCTCCTTCAAGATGTCTAATTCACTGGGATGCTTGTTTGTTTTTATCTTTCAAGCTTTTTTTTTTAACTATCCAACCCATTGTCTGCTACCTTCACTTCCCTTCTAACTCACCCCAAAATAATGTCTCATCATTATAATTTCCCACTTATCAATGTCTCCATTGTTTCTCTCTGCATGCCAGAAACACCTCAATCCAACCCTTTACTTGCTTATGCTCAAGTGTTGGAATGTTGTTGGGAGAAAAAAAAGTCGCACAAAGGCACTATGTGGTTTCACTTTAATTCATGACTGTAAACCTTTCATAGAAATAAATGTAGCATTCCTCCACAAAACTGTAGGCTTCTCTAGGATATAGATATTTAATATTTGTAATTATAGAGCTTGTTCCACATAACTTGATAGCTTCCTATCCATTTGCCAGTGAGACCACAGTTATTCCAAGTGTGGTGCTTAATTTTTGGTGTCAGCTTGACTGGATTAAAGATATATAGATAACTGGTAAAGCATGATTTCTCTAAGGGTGTTTCCAGAAGAGATTGGCATGTGAGTCAATGGGCTGAGTAGGGCAGATCTGCCCTCAGTGTGGGCAAACACCATGCAACTGGCTGGGGGCCCAGATAGAACAAAAAGGCAGAGGAAAGGCAAGTTCTCCATCTCTCTCTTGAAGAGCTGGGCCACCCTTCTTCTCTTGCCCTTGGGCATCATAACTCCAGGTTCTTCAGGAGTTATGATGAGCTTTGGATTCAGGACTTACACTAGCAGGCTTCCAGATTCTGTGGGCTTTGGACTCGAACTAAGAGTTACATTATCAGCTCCCCTGGATCTGAGGCTGTCGGACTTGGACCAAGCCACACTACCGGCATCCCTGATTCTGAAATTTGCATGTGGCCTGTAGTGGGACTGCACAGTCTCCATAATCATGTGAGTCAGTTCCCCTAGTAAATCCCCTCTTATCTATCTATCTATCTATCTATCTATCTATCTATCTATTATCTATCTATCTATCTATCTATCTATCCATCCAGCCAGCCATCCTAGTGGTTGTGTCTCTCTAGGGAACTCTGGTTAATACATTATGGCAAGGACCCTGAGTCTAGATGGTTCCATTTTCAGGAAAGCTGAAGTTTGATTTTCTACTAGTTTAATCTATCTTTGATTGCTGAATTGTGACTGTAACATTCTTTGTGGCTGACTTTCTTAGATCAATATTTTGTTCAACTCTAAGCTTAATGTTTGATTCTGCTTTTTCCCTGTTTCCCCGTCTTTAGGTAACATGAACTCAGTGGTCTATAGCAGCAGTTCTCATGTGTTGTTCTTTTTTTTTTTTTTTCTGGTTTCTCATTCTCAATATGCAATATAATCGCGGTCTTATTCTTACAGCCTTTTACATTCTTAAAAGTTATTGAGGAGAGATGCCAAAATAGCCAACTAGACACAGTTGGAACAGCTGCCACCAAGGGACTGAGACAATTGGCACACTTCTGGCAGATCTTCAGAGGGAAGGCACAAAAGGTGGACAGAAGGAACACACAGAAGCTGGACTGAAGGAAGAGGAAGCTGGGAATCCTGCATGGGGCTACCATGCACCAGGACTTTTTTCTGGCCCTCAGTGACTCTGCAGGAACAAGTGAGTTGAACTGGCAAGGAGCAACCCACTCTTCCCATGCTCCTCTGGAATCCTGGCAGGAGGAGAATCTTCAATCACCATGAAAACTCGAGTAGGCAGGGAGAGCTGCTTAGAGAAGTGGTAGGGGCAGAATGCCAGCTGAAGTGAAGCCCAGAGGGTTTGCAGGAATCTCTGTAGCAGAAGACAACAAGGGAAGCCCATCTCCCTAGGCTCAGTTTGCTCCCATAGGAGATGTTAGCCCTAAGAGAACTGCAGGCCCTGAACTTTGCAGGGCCGTCTTGCCCATCAGACGTGATTGGTCCAACCTGAGCACCCCTTGGCCTACTGGGCCCCAGCCTGGCTACATCTGCTTTCAGGGCAGTTTCAGTTACCTAGGAGCTTGCATCATGGCTCCTGCATTGGTAGACCGTGCCTGACCAGCAGAGAGCTCAACAGGTCAGCCCCCATGGCCACACACCAGCCTGCCCATGTCTTACCCATGCTGTAGCTTTCCTGGGGCCCATGGCAAACCTCCATATAAGTTTGCTGGCACGTGTGGGAGTAGGCAGGTTTTGCTTTCCTTGCACTGCTAGCACACATGTGGGCATGTACCCTGCCCTGAGACTGCTGCAATGGGCATGCCCTCCACCCCTTCTCCCCTGACTGGACTGCCTTTGAAGTCAGAACTTTGGTAGGGAACAGAGCCAGCCAGCCCTGCCCCAACACGCTCCCCACCCTTGCACCAGCCCTACCATGATAGTGAAATAAGGCACAGAGAACAGCAAACCCTTCTCTACCCTGAATGATCACCCATGCCTATGGCCACAGAGAATAAACACAGATCTGCACCCACCAGTGCCCCACCCTACCAGTGTGACTGTGCACAGTCAACAGCAAACACCCCCATAACCAGCTGTGCCACCTCCACTACTGCGATAAGCACTTGCATGAAAGCAGGCACCCCTGTGACTGCTAGCACCCTGCCAGAGCTGAGAGTGTGAACCCCATGCTGCAGCTACTGCTGCTGCTGACATGTGCAAATGAAGACAAATCCTGCTGCCACTGAACTATGACATTCTTTGGCTGACACTACCCATCAGAGTCTAGTGACCAGTACCAGCAGTCCAGGAGCACCTCACCTCCCACCCAGCACAATAGAGTCTTAACTTTGAGGAGCCTGAGAACCAAGTCAGGGCTGATACAAGACTCCCCGCCTCAACCCTAGAGATAGTGCATGCAGTCCAGGAATTGGGAACTGAGCAGTGGCCCCCTAAAATCTTCCAGAAATGAATCCAGTTGACTGAATCCTTATACAACAATCAAACCTTCAAGGTCAGGAAATATATAGGATAAAGAAAAAAAATCCAAAGGTCACAACTTAAAAGACTGAAGAAACATCAGCCCACAAAAATGAGAAAGAACAAATGCAAGGACTCTTACAACTCCAAAAGCCAAACTTCCTTCTTTCCTCCAAATGACTACATCACCTCTTCAGCAAGGATTCTGAACCAAGTCAAGATGGCTGAAATGACAGAAATAGAATTCAGAATATGGAATGAAACAAAAATCATTGAGATGCAGGAGTACACTGAAACTCAATCCAAGGAAGCTAAGAATCACAATAAACTGGTATAGGAGCTGACAGACAAAATAGCCAGTATAGAAAAGGTGGTAGCTCACCTGATAAAGCTGAAAAACACACTACAAGAATTTCACAATCCAATCACAAGTATTAATCGCAGAATACACCAAGCTGAGGAAAGAATCTCAAAGCTTGAAGATTGGCTTTCTGAAATAAGACAGTCAGACGAGAATAGAGAAAAGAGAATGAAAAGGAATAAACGAAACCTTTGGGAAATGGGAGATTATGTAAAGAGACTACATCTATGATTCATTGGTGTCCCTGAAAGAGAAGGGGAGAGTATAAGCAACTTGGAAAATATATTTTAAGATACAATCCATGAGAACTTCCCTAACCTAGCTAGAGGGACCAACATTTAAATTCAGAAAATTCAGAGAATCCCAGTAGGAGACTTCACAAGATCATTCCCAACATATATAATTGTCAGATTCTCCAAGAATTAAAAAAAATGTTAAAGGCAGCTAGAGAGAAAAATCAGGTCACCTACAAAGGGAAGCCCATCAGATTAACAGTGAATATCTCAGCAGAAACCCTAAAGTAGGAAGTGACTGGGGGCCAATGTTCAACATTTTAAAGAAAAGAAAGTCAACATGGAATTTCATATCTGACCAAACTAAGCTTCAAAGGCAAAGGAAAAATAAATTCCTTTGCAGACAAGCAAATGCTGAGGCAATTTGTTACCATCAGATTTGCCTTAGAAGAGCTCCCGAAGGAAGCACTAAATATGCAAAGGAAAGACCATTATCAGCCACTACAAAAACATCCTTAAGCATGCAGACCAGTGACACTAAAAAGCAACCACACAAACAGGTCTTCATTGTACCCAGCTAAAATCATGATGACAGGATCAAATCCACATGTATTAATATCAACCTTGAATGTAAACAGTCGTTTAGCCTAAATGCCCAATTAATAGGAACAGAGTGGCAAGATGGATAAAGAGCCAAGACTCATTGGTATGCTGTCTTAAAGAGACCTATTTCACATTCAGTGACACATATAGGCTTGAAATAAAGGGATGGAGAAAACTCTTCCAAGCAAATGGAAAACAGAAAAAAAGCAGCGATTGCAATCCTAATTTCCAACAAAATAGATTTTAAACTAACAAAGATTAAAAAAGATAAAGAAGGGCATTGTATCATAGTAAAGGAGTGAATCCACAAGGAAAACTAACTCTCCTAAATATATATATGCATCCAACACAGGATCACCCAGATTCATAAAGCAAATTCTTACAGACCTTCAAAGAGACTTTAGTCTCCCATTCAATAATAGTGGTAGACTTCAATATCCACTGACAGTATTAGATCATTGAAACAGAAAATTCACAAAGATATTCAGCACCTGAACTCAGCACTGGATAAAATGGACCTGATATACATCTACAGAACTCTCCACTCAAATGCAACAGAATATACATTCTTCTCACTGCCACATGGCACGTAACTCTTAAATTGACCAGATAATGAAATATGAAATGTTTCTCAGCAAATGCAAAGAAAACCCTGAAATCGTAGCAACCACTCTCTTGAACCAGAGCACAATCAAATTAGAAATAAAGACAAAGAAATTTGCTCAAAACCATACAATTACATGGAAATTGAATAACATGCTCCTGAATGACTTTTGGTAAATAATGAAAGTAAAGCAGAAATCAAGAAGTTCTCTGAACCTTATGGGGACAAAGATACAACATACCACAATCTCTGGGACACAGCTAAAGCAGTGTTAAGAGGGAAATTTATAGCATTAAATGGTCACATAAAAAAGTTAGGAAGATGTTAATTTGACAACCTAATGTCACAACTAAAAGAACTAGAGAACCAAGAATAAATTAACTGTAAATAGAGCAGAAGACAAGAAATAACCAAAATGAGAGCTGAACTGAGGGAAAAATGAATCATTCAAAAGAGCAATGAATCCAGGAGTTGCTGCTTTGTTTAAATTAGTGAAATAGATAAATTAATAAAGAAGAGTGAAGATCCAAATAAACGTAATTAGAAATAACAAAAGGAATGTTATCACTGACCCTACAAATACAAATAACCATCAGAGAATATTATGAACACCTATATACCTGTAAACTAGAAAATGTAGAATAAATGAATAAATTCCTGGAAACATACCTCTTCCCAATACTGAGTCAAGAATAAATTGAATCCCTGAACAGATAAAAAATTATCCCCCAAATTGTATCAGTAATAAATAGCCTACCAACAAAAAAAAGCCCAGGACCAGACAGATTCACTGTTGAATTCTATCAGATGTGCAAAAAAGAGCTGGTACAATTCCCACTGAAGTTATTTCAAAAAATTTGGGGGAAGGGACTCCTCCCTAACTCATTCTATTAGGCCAGCATCATCCTGATACCAAAACCTAGCAGAGACACAACAAAAAAGAAAATGTCACGCCAATATACTTGATTAACACCAATGCAAAAATACTTAACAAAACACTGGCAAACCCAACCCAGCAGCACATAAAAAGCATGTCTACCACCCTTGAATAGACATTATCCCTGGGATGCAAGTTTGGTTCAACATAAATCAATAAATGTGATTCATTACATAAGCAGAACTGAAGACAAAAATCACATGATTATCTCAATAGATGCAAAAAAGCCTTTCACAAAATTTGACACCTCTTCATGTTAAAAATTCTCAATAAACTAAGTATTAAAGGAGCATACCTCAAAATAATAAGGGTCATCTTTGAAAAAACCACAGCCAGCATCATACTGAATGGACAAAAGCTGGAAGCATTCCCCTTAAGAACCAGCACAATACAAAGATTCCCTCTCTCACTACTCCTATTCAACATAGTATTGGAAGTCCTGGCTAGAGCAATCAGGCAAGAGAAAGAAATAAAGGGCATCCAAATAGGAAGAGAGGCAGTCAAACTATCCCTGTTTGCAGATGACATGACCCTATATCTAGAAAAGCCCATAGTCTTGGGCCAAAAGCTCTGTAAGCTGATAAACAACTTCAGCAACATCTCAGGATGCAAAATTAATGCACAAAACCTACTAGCATTCCTATACATCAAGAATAGTCAAGCTGAGAGCCAAATCAAGAATGCAATCCCATTTACAATTGCCACAAAAGGATAAAATACCTGGGAATACAGCTAAACAGGTGGGGGTGAAATATCTCTGCAACGAGAACTACAAAACACTGCTCAGATAAATCAGAGATGACACAAACAAATGGAAAAACCTTTCATGCTCATGGCTAGGAAGAGAAAATATTGTTAAAATGGCCATACTGCCCAAAGCAATTTATAAATTCAATGCTATTTCTATCAAACTACCGATAATAGTCCACTAAAAGCTAGACAAAAAAAAAAATAGTAAAATTCATATGGAACTATCAAAGAGCTCAAATAACCAAGGCAAGCCTAAACAAAAAGAAAAAAAGCTGAAGGTATCATGCTAACTGAATTCAAACTATACCACAGGGCTACAGTAACCAAAACAGCATGATACTGGTATAAAAACAGACACATTGACACATAGACCAATGGAACAGAATAGAGAGCCCATAAATAAGGCTGCACACTTACAACTCTCTAATCCTTGACAAAGACAATAAAAACAATCAATGGGGAAAGGAGTCCCTATTCAATAAGTAATACTGGGGTAACTGACTAGCCACATGCAAGAGATTGAAATTGGACCCCTTCTTTACACCATATAACCAAGTTAACTCATGATTGATTAAAGACTTACATGTAAAACCCAAAACTGTGAACATCCTGGAAGACAATCTAGGCAATACCATTCTGGACATAGGAATGAACAAAGATTTCATGACGAAGATGCTAAAAGCAATTGCCATAAGAGCAAAAATTGACAACTGGAATCTAATTAAACTAAAGAGCTTCTGCACAGCAGCAAAACACAACAAAGAAACAAAACAACTATCAACAGGGTAAACAGACAACCTACAGAATGAGAGAAAATTTTTGCAAACTATGCATCTGACAAAGGTTCAGCATCTATTAATATAGGGAACTTAAACAAATTTACAAGAAAAAAAATAAACAACCTCATTAAAAAGTGGCCAAAGGACATGAACAGATGCTTTTTAAAAAGAGACGTACATGTGGCCAATGGTCATATGAAGAAAAGCTAAATATCACTGAATATTAGAAAAATACATATTCAAACCACAATGAGATACTATCTCACACCAGTCAGAATGGCTATTACTAAAACATCAAAAAATAACAGGTGCTGGCGAGGTTGTGGAGAAAAAGGAATGCTTCCACACTGTTGGCGGAAGTATAAATTAGTTCGACCACTGTGGAAGACAGTGTGGCGATTCCTCAAACACCTAAAAACAGAACTATCATTCAACCCAGCAATTCCCTTACTGGGAATATACCCAAAAGAATATAAATTGTTCAATCATAAAGGTACATGAATGCATATATGTTCATTGCAGCACCATTCCCAATGGCAAAGACATGGACTAGACCTAAATGCCTATCAGTGATAGACTGGATAAATAAAATGTGTTACATATACACCATGGAATACTGTGCAGCCAGAAAAAATGAATGAGATTATGTCCTTTGCAGGAAAATGGATGGAACTGGAGGCCATTATCCTTAGCAGACGAATGCAGGAACAGAAAACCAATTACCGCATATTCTCACAAGTGGGAGCTAAATGATAAGAACACATGAACACATAGAGGGGAACAGCAGACTGAAACATTCTGGAGGGTGGAGGGAGAGAAGAGGGAGAGAATCAGGAAAAATAACTAAGGGGTACTAGCCTTAATACGTGGGTCATAAAATAATCTGTACAACAAACCTCCATGACACACATTTACCTGTATAACAAACCTGCACATGTACCCCTGAACTTAAAAGTTAAAGAAAAATTTAAAAAATAGAGTAAAATAAGAACTTTAGAATTAAAGGATTCACAATTCAACACAAGCAATAATCTATTAGTGTGGTACAAAAGTAATTGTAGTTTTTGCCATTATCTTTAATGGCAAAATTAATTAAAGATAATGGTAAAAACCACAATTACTTTTGCACCAGCTTAATACAAATGAATGTTGGTACAATTATAATGCTGTTATAATGGATAAGTCACTTTGGGCTGTGACTTGAACTGAAAATTAGAGTGTTCTGGGAATAAGTGCTTGTGTATGTATATGTTTGACATGTGTACATGTGTCTGTGTGTCTGCATGTGGGAGTGAGGAACATGAGGATGGAAGAGAAAGACAGAATGATAGAGAGACAGAGATATTGATTGATTCAGAATGATGTTACTAAATCACGTTATAGAAGCTGGAGAATAGAGCAGAAGGTGGGGACATGTTGAGTCAAAGATACCTTCAGAGGGAGAATATCCACTAGACAGAAGATAACTTAGCATTTGAGCAAGAAGTTAAGGCTGGGGATATTTGCCCATTTATTTGTTCACTCAATAATTATTATTGGGTGTTAACTGTGCCTCAGGCATTGTAATAGGGATTCTGTTAGGGAAGTAAACACATGGATGAAACAACATAGACTATTTCTTCAGGAAATTTACGGTCCATCAAGGGGCAGACATGTAAGCAAACATAATTTAATTATTAAGAGGATTATATTATAATAAACTATTAGATGAAAGAAGCAGAGATAATTAAAAGATATGATTTACAATTTAAAAAATTATTGAGGACCTCAAAGAGCTTGGGTTTATTTTGGTAATATTGAAATTTATGGCATTAGAAATTGAAATTAATAATTTAAAAATTTTACTTAGTCTCTGTAAAAACAACACTAATAAACTCATTTCAAGTAAACATAAATAACGTATTTTCTATGAAAAATACCTATATTTGCCAAAATAAAAAAAAATTAGTGAGAAGAGCAATGTTATTTAGCATTTTTGAAATCTCTCTAATGAATGGCTTAATAGAAAACCACTGCTGGAGTCTGTTATCTGCTTTGCATTCAATCTATTGTGATATCACACACATGAGCCCTCCAGAAAGCTATAGTGAAAGAACAAGGGTAAAACATTGGCAAATGATGCCTTAGTATTTTTATGTGAAAAAATGTGATGTTATGTAAATGATCTCAGGAAGCCTAGCAATTAATGGGTCTCACTTTACACAGCACTAGTTTACTGTGTAGACTTGTCCTATCACCATTCTCAACCCAACTCTTCAGCCTGCTCCCCAAAAGCATCCATCAAATCCCCGCCCACTTCAAATGGAAGGTCTCAACCACTAGGTGCTCTGTGAACAGAATCAATTAACAGTAAATCCCTTAATACCAAAAAGTTAGTGTGCTGATTTTCATAGAAAGTGAGGGGCAGAAGAGGCTCTGTCTCACTCTTTAGCCAGGCTTATGGGAAGAAAAACCACAGAGAAAATTACAAAAAAACCATACCACTGCAAGAGAAGGAGGAAACAGACAGCAGGCCTACACAGCTGCCTGTGACTTAGAAATGAAAGTCCAGTGGCGGTGGGGAATGCAAAGTAGTACCTCCTTAACTCTCCTCTGAGAGTTTAAAGAACTCTCAATGTAAATACAGAGGTTAGTTGCATGGTCCAAAGAGATAAAACATTATGTTTCCAGATTTCCATCTCATGGAGAAACAAACTCATCTACAATGTGAAATATGGTGGTTCTTTGAGTCATAATGTAAGTGGACAGGACTAAGGTAAATTTTCCAGTCCAAGAGTGAGTGGAGTAGAGCCTCAACTTAGTGGAAATAGACCATAGATTAAAATCAGAATTGGAGAGTATTGCAGCTAAGTAATATAAAATGGGATGCAAGAATTGTGACCCAAAAAATGAAAGAGATATTTTGGATGGAGTAGTCAACTATGAGAGACAGACTCCAAGAAGGAGTCCACTGGCACCTCCTTCCTAGTTTAGACCCACTTCTTGGTGAGACTGCAGTCTTTCAACTGATGGACCAATCCTAACTGGATAATAGTCTACATTAGGACCCCAAACTAACTTAGATCTGATTCAGCCCAGTCTTAGACCCAACTTTTTCTCTGTAGGCCTAACGATGAGATAGTTTATAACTCAAGTCTGAAATCTCAAAGGTGATAGCACTTGGAATTAAGTCAATGGAGAAAAATAAATGAGCGAGTTTGAGTTTGGCTTGAAGCCTTTGCTCAGAGGTAGAGAATCTGTATCTGGTTATTTCTGCTAGGAAAAATATTTCAAGGATTCACTTTGTAAGTAATGAGGATGGCCTCTTTAACTTCTCCCCAAATGCCTGGGGAGAGACACACTGAAAAGCATAAAAAGATTAAAGTTTGGAGATGGCATGGTTGTCTTCGAGAAAAGAAAATGAATTTTAAGTCATAGACATATGTTTGGGCTCTGGTTTGTCATTTTCTAGTCTTGTGGTGCAAGAAATTTACTTAACTTCTTTGAGCTGCAGCATTCTAATTTGTGAAGTGTGAAAAACAGTACCTATTTTACAGAGTTATTTTAAGGATTAAATGAGGAAATGATGTAAAAGTGCCAGCATACAGCTAGGGTATGGTAGGCAATCAGTAAATAATCATTATTATGATTATAATTTAGATAGTAATATACACATTATAGTACTGAGTTTTATTTCTAAAGGGTGGATAATATACCTATTTTTATACATAACTCAGTTTAATAGGGGATAAATAATTTCTTCATTACAAAGTAAAAGCATTTTTTAGGAAAAGATACAATAAGGTCATAGTAATATATTGTTCTGTTCAATTAGTATGTAATATGTGTGTTTCTATTCTTAGGCTGATGTAACATATCCCCCTTTTCAGATAATTTAAATAGGAAATCTTGTAACCGGTGTTTCTGAAACCAGGTCTATTTGTACCCCAATTACCAAGGAGCTTGTTAAAAATTCAGTTTCCTGTACCTTCTGAATCAGAACTCTGTGTTGCCCAGTAGTCTAAAAAGAAAAAAAAAAAATTCTGACTAAATGCAAACTCTTGAGTCACTGTAATAGAGTGAACAACTACTCCTGATTAGCTCAGGACTTTCCTGGTTCCAGTACTGAAAGGCCCACCTCCCTGCTCCTTGGAAATCCCTCAGTCCCACTAAGAAAATGTGGGTGCCAATAGCAAAAGTGGGTACGATTTTCTCCACTATGTGAGTGCATGACATGGCCCCACAGTGTTGTAAGGTACATTTGCAACATAATTACAGAGAGCCTCCTCCACATGTTTATTGCCAAAGGATAAACTATAAGTGAAGCATATTTTATTACAAATAGAAAAGGTAAATTTACCTGAAGAAAGGTTTGATTCACTTAAAGGATCTGCTCAAAGGATGGTTAGTCACCTAACAAGTAGCTAGTTACTATAAGAAAACAACATAAAGAAATAGAGACATTTAAGTCACTATTTCACTAATACTCTATTTTGTAAAGAATCAACACCAGTTTGCTTTGTCAATTAACAATTCATTCCTGTGGTTAGGCTGACCTCTGGTGGGAATGTGATTGAGAGCAGTTTCTTCAAGTGAATCAGACTTTTCTTTAGGGTTTTAAATCTTTATTTTCTATAAGAAATGAAATACGCTTCACCCACAGTTTCTCTTTGGCATTGAATGTGTGGAGGAGGCCCTCTGTAATTACGCTGTAGATGAATCTTATCATGCTGTGAGGCCTACAGGGTGTTCATATAATGGGGAAAATGCTATCCACTGCTGCTATAGGCACCCACATTTTTTTAGTTATTACTAGGGAATATCCTCTTTATATGAAATCCATAGCAAGAGAGGTAATTTAAAATTTAGTCTCTAAGCACTGGTTTTATTTGGTGTGCCCTTGCCCCAATATATCTTTCTCCCAGATTTCTATGTGTGTTTTTCTTTTCTTTGTCTTTTTTAAAATTTTACTTTAAGTTCTGGGATACATGTGCAGAACGTGCAGGTTTGTTACCAAGGTATACATGTGCCATGGTGGTTTGCTGCACCCATCAATCCATCATCTAGGTTTCAAGCCCCGCATGCATGCATGCATGCATTAGATATATGTCCTAATGCTTTCCCTTCCCTTACCCCTGCAACCCACGACAGGCCCCATGTGTGATGTTTCCCTCCCTGTGTCCATGTGTTCTCATTGTTCAACTCCCACTTATGAGTGAGAACACACAGTGTTTAGTTTTCTGTTCCTGTATTAGTTTGCTGAGAATGATGGCTTCCAGCTTCATCCATGTCTCTGCAAAGGACGTGATCTCATTTATTTTTATGACTGCATAGTATTCCATGGTGTACATGTGCCACATTTTCTTTATTCAGTAGGTCATTGATGGGCATTTAGGCTGGTTCCAAGTCTTTGCTGTTGTAAATAGTGCTGCAATAAATATACATGTGCATGTGTCTTTATAGTAGAATGATTTATAATCCTTTGGGTATATACTCAGAAAGGGGTTTGCTGGGTCAAATGGTATTTCTGGTTCCAGATCCTTGAGGAATCACCACACTGTCTTTCACAGTGGTTGAACTAATTTACACTCCCACCAACAGTGTGAAAGTGTTCCTATTCCTCTACAGCCTCGCCTGCATCTGTTGTTTCCTGACTTTTTAATAATCGCCATTCTAACTGGTGTGAGATGGCACCTCATTGTGGTTTTGATTTGCATTTCTCTAATGACCAATGATGACGAGATTTTTTTTTTTTTATATGTTTGTTGGCTGCATAAATGTCTTCTTTTGAGAACTGTCTGTTCATATCCTTCGCCCACTTTTTGATGGGGTTGTTTGTTTTTTTTCTTGTAAATTTGTTTAAGTTACTTGTAGATTCTGGATATTAGCCCTTTGTCAGATGGATAGATTGCAAAATTTTTCTCCCATTCTGTAGGTTGTCTGTTTACTCTGATGATAGTTTCTTTTGCTGTGCAGAAGCTCATGTCTTTTTTCTTTTGCTTCCTTCAGGTCTCTGATGAAATGTTGTCTTATCAAAGAGATGTTCCTGACCCTGCTATATGGAATAGCAACTCTTTCCCTGTTACTTTCTATTATTCTTATTCTGTTTTAGTTCTCTTTTGCAGCAGTCAACAACACTTGATATATATCTGTTTATCTATCTTCCTTCCTATCTATCTCTCTATCTATCTATCTATCTATCTATCTATCTATCTATCTATCTATCATCTATATCTATCTATCATCTAACTAACCATTCCTCCACCCATTCATCTAATCTATCATTTATCTATCCATCTAATCTATTATCTATGTGTCTATTTATCCACCCACCCATCTATCCATCCATCTAATCTGTTACCTAAGTATCCATCTATCCAATCTATATTATTTATCTGTTGATACATCTAATCTATTATCCATCCATTCATGTAATCTATTATCTTTGTATCTATCTATCCAACCACCCACCCATCCATCTAATCTATTAGCTAACTATCCATCTATCTAATCTAATCTGTATCTATCCATCCATCTAATCTATTTTATTTTCCTTTCTTCCTTTCTTTTCTATCTATCTATGTATCTATCTGTCTATCTATCATCTCTCTATTCATCCATCTATCCATCCATCCATCCATCCATCCATCCATCCATCCATCCATCCTATCTAGTATCTCTCTATCCATCCATCTAATCTGTTTTCTATCATCATCCATTTCTCTCTTCTCTTTCATCTGTCTATCTTCTATCTATCTACTTACCTCATCTGTCTATTTCTCACTATTTCTACTAGAATATAAAGGCAAGGACTTTGCTTATATTGTTTACTGTTATATCTACAGCATTTAGGACTGGACTTCTAGTATGTACTTACTGATGCACAAGACATATTTATTAAATGAATGAATGTCCTTTTTAAATTAACATAATACCCGTAATGCCCAATCTCTGAAAGACAAACTGCAGCCAAATACAATACTTGAGTCCTTGCAAAGAAAGTTTTAGTTAAAATAAATCACACTACAGATAGTCCTTTCACAAGTAAATGACCCAGTTACCTAATTTCATGAAGTAGAAATAAAGTAGTGATAACGTGTGTCATTCACAGGCCTGGTCAAGTCAGCAGCAATGCTGGCTGTGATGATTGTATAAGGCCCCAGGCATGAGGGAGGATGTGTTAAAGTATTTCTCCAGAGTAGCCTCAGGCTGCATATAAATTAGGTTGAACAGGGAGTCGAGAGATCAGGGCTACAGAAGTTGCATTAATCTTCAGGTTGACTGGATGGCATAAACAGGAAAAAAGGATATAAGGTGAGTGGCAGGAAGATTAGAAACTACTCAGAATACCAAATGCTGTGTTGGTTTGGACAAATTAGAGGAGCACTTCTGTAGTCGAAGTTGCTTAAGGACTTACTAGCAACGTAAATGTGACCAAGCTACCTCTTGCTTAATAATTACGCTTCATAAATAGATGAGAATTTAATCCATTGTAAAGTCACACATCCCATGGTAAGTACTTAGTATGTGTTAATGGTGTTTTGTTTTTTTTTATTGCTGTTTTTGTTTGTTTGTTTGTTTTTGTGAGACAGGTTCTTGCTCTCTTGCCCAGACTTCAGTGCAGTGGTGCAATCAATGCTCACTGCAGCCTCGACCTCTTAAGCCCAAACGATCCTCCCATCTCAGCCTCCCCAAGTAGCTGGGACCACAGTTGTGCACCACCAAGCCCAGCTAACTTTTTATTTTTATTTTCATTTTGTAGTTACGGAGTTATCCTATGTTGCCCAGGTTGCTCTCAATATCCTGGGCTCAAGTAATCCCCCTGGCTTGGCCTCCCAAAGTGCTGGAATTACAGGCATGAGTCACTGTGCCTAGCCTTGTTTTTGTTGTTGTTGCATACAAATGGTCTTGTTACATTAAAATATCACATATGATTGATATAATTCATGATGTCAGAGCTTTAATTAAATATGAATCTATTCTGTATGTGCCTCACTGCACTTTCTAAATAAAACCTCCACTCTAAACATTGGGAACACTAACTTCGTCATTCTCATTCTTCTCTGATGTTTCTATATCCCATTTTTATCCACTACCTTACAATTGGCCAGATAAACAAAGACCAGCATGGGATAAAAACGATTTCCCAACTTCAGGACACCACAAGATTCTTAGATTGGCTTGATTTATTAATTGAATATAGTGTTAGTTATGTTATGAAATATACAGACTTCATCATTTTACTACCTGTCACTGATTTCTTTAAAAAGAATACAGAATCGATGTGTATTTTTTGTCTTTCAATTATTAAAAATCAAAACACCATCATAAAATTAACTAGATGCTTTTCTTACCTCATAATCTACAGATTTATTTTTTGCCATTTGAATGAAAGTTCATAGAATATTCTCTGTACTACTCATCACCAATTATGTTGATTACCTAGTTTTAAAGTCACATAGAAAACTGCTTTTCAGTCCATCAATATTTTATCATTTCTTTATGCTGCACTAATCACAGTAACATAAACTGTACCTACAGCTAAGACTTCAGCCAAGAATCAGAAAATAACATTATAAATGATTCTGTGTCATCTGAAGTTACAAGCACTAGAGTTAGCACTATTTTATTTTGAATCAAAGGACTACAGACCAACTTCAGAGCATACTGATTCTTCATTGTCAGAAATTCTAACGATCATTTGAATTACCAAACTCTGGCTCATTTGAAGAACTCAGAAAAAGGGAAGGCTGAAAGAATCAATAAATTGAACATCATAGGTAAGAAAAACCCCGGGAACTAAACCTCCTCTGTTTCTGAAGAGAACAAGAAATAATAATCATGAATGGCCCTACATCTGGTATTAAATCAAATAATGCCTTTGGAGATATTTTAAGCAGCAATTGCTAAAACTTACTTTGATGAACCAAGTATCAATTAACTTGAATATCAGTTTAAAAAGAAAAATCTCATGTTTCAATAAAGATATGTAAATGAAGTAGTATTTCTTTTTTTCATAATTAAAAAATATTTATATACATATTTGTACTTGTCATGCTTCAGGCGCACATTTTACCTCAATCAATTGGAAAGTTCATTAAGAGCAAGATGAATATTCATCTTTTTTGTACTGTTAGGGCTCTGAATGCAGCTGTGTTCATGAAACAGAGTTTTTGCTGTTGTTTTTGTTGTTTTTATTTTTCTTTTCTAAATCGAGGTGCGCCATAATTTCAGGGAGGTAGAATATTCTTCTCTCATTTATCCATTGACATTAAGTCAATATTACAACTTTTTAGTAGCCTAAAAAATTACGAAGCACATATATTTTGCCATTCAAAACATGTTTACCTCAGATCAGTTAATAATACTATCTTTCTATATTGCAGCTATTTGCCACTTACCCATTTCAAAAACTACCAGGTGCTTAGACATGAGGACATGCAAACAGAATTTAGAGTAATACATGTCACATGCTTCCAACATGGCACAAAAATAACTATTTTTCTTGTTAATATTCTTTGATTAAATGGAATGACCTATAAAATTTTGGATTTTAGACTGAAAATATGTTTGGCAAGATCATAACAATGGATAGTATTTGAAAATGATAAAAAATCATGCTTCATTCTTTTTTCAGTTTTTACTTTGACATAAGTTCAGACTGATGGTAAGATGGTAAGGATATGAAGCAAACCTACTAGATTCCCTAAATGTTAACATTTTCTACCTTTGTTTTACTTTACTGCTCTTTCTCTTTTATGTATGTATATATGTAATATTACACACATACATATAACACACACAGAGTGCAATTTTCCCTTTACATATTCTTTTGTCTTTGAAACTAAGTAGCAGACCTGATGCTCCTTTACTCCTAAATATTTTACTGAATATTTTCTAAAATCAAAGACATTATCTCATAGAACTGAAGTACAATTATCAAGCCAAGTGCAGTGGTATGTGCCTGGAGTCACAACTACTCAGGAAGCTGAGGCAGGAAGATCCCTTGAGCCCAGGAGTTCCAGTCTAGGTTGGGCAACATTAGTGAGACCCCTATTTCCAAAAAATGAATAAATAAATAAAATAAAGTAGAGCCATCAAAATCAGGAAATTAACATTGATATTATTATCTCATCTAAAGACATTCTCATTTTGTCAATTGTCCCAATAATGTCCTTTGTAGGAAAAGAAATTGTTGGATCATACATGGTTCTCAGTTGCACGTCTTTTTGGTTTGCTATAGTATGCAGCATTCCCCAGGGTTTTTTGTTGGTTTGTTTTCGTAATCTTTATATTTTTGAAGAATATACAGGAGGCAAGCTAGTTCAGAGAACGTCCTTAAACATGCATTCTGAGGCACTTCAACACGACTAGATTCAATTCATGCATTTTTGACAGGAACATTGCAGAAGCGTGTTGTTTCTTATGCTTCCCATCAGGAGGTGCATAATGTCAGATTGTCCAATTGCCAGTGATATTAACTTTGATCACTTCATTAATTTGGTGTCCTCCTTTGTCCTCACGTAAAGCTGTATTGTTTCTTTTTGTAATTAATAAGTGCATTCTGAGAGATCATTTGAAACTAAGGTACATAAATATTCTATTACTCATCTGGCTTTCATCCACTTAGTTTTAGCATATGCTGATGATTCCTTTGGAATCAATTATTACTATGATGGTTGCCAAATTGTGATGATCTAATTTCGTAATAGTTCTGCTTTAATCAGAAGTAAGATATATTCTATAATAGTATTTATGTTTCCCTAGTGTAATTATTTTCTTAATAGATTTTTATGTTTTAATTTTTTTCTCCACTGCTAGTTTTATCTAAAAGTTCTCTAAAATTTGCATAGGTCATTTGGTAAAAAGCTACCAATTTTATAGTTCATTTCTTTCTTATAGTAAGCAATTGTTTGCATTAGTCTTTTTTTTTTTTTTTTTTTTTTTTTTTTTTTGAGACGGAGTCTCGCTCTGTCGCCCAGGCTGGAGTGCAGTGGTCGGATCTCAGCTCACTGCAAGCTCCACCTTCCGGGTTCACGCCATTCTCCTGCCTCAGACTCCGGAGTAGCTGGGACTACAGGCGCCCGCCACCTCGCCTGGCTAGTTTTTTGTATTTTTTTAGTAGAGACGGGGTTTCACCGTGTTCGCCAGGATGGTCTCGATCTCCTGACCTTGTGATCCGTCCGTCTCGGCCTCCCAAAGTGCTGGGATTACAGGCTTGAGCCACCGCGCCCGGCCGCATTAGTCATATTTTTAAAAATAATTTTAAATGTAATGGTGCTGAATATTTTAAGAGTGTGGCTCTTTTTTTTACTATATGGAATGAGATATTCTTAAGACAGATGAATGTTTTTCCATTTATTGACTTGGGGTTTGGTTTCTTTACTAAAGCTTAAATTCACCATGTCTGGGTCAGTGTTTGGCAGTACCCTGATATTCGCAGCAAGGATTAGGAACTGTAGATTTTTTTTTTTAATCACAAATGATGTTTATTTTAAATTATCTTTGTTCTTAACTATATGGCACCATGTAGTTGGTATTACACATAACAGGAAAGAGTTTTCTATAACTTTTGCATTATGAATCTTAGCTTAAGGAAAATGTCACTTTAGTGACAACACTACTGTGAGAAAAATTAAATAATTATATGATTGAGTAGTCTTGATATTGTCAGTTTTAAAATTTACCAGCCTGAGTAGATATGTAAATCAAAATACTTGTATTCTAGGGGTTTTTCTTAATTGCTAAATTGTAGTGGCCCAGTTAAAAGGAATGAAGAAGATCTTCATCTTTTAAAAATGATATATATTGATGATAATATAAAAAAATTAAAAATTATCTGGGTGAGGTGGCTCAGACCTGTAATCCCAGCACTTTGGGAAGCCAAGGCAGGAGGACTGCTTCCATCCAGGAGTTTGAGACTTATCTGGGCAATATAGTGAGACTTTATTTGTCTCTCTAAAAAAAAAAAAACAACTGAGCATGATAGCATATGTCTATAGTTCCAGCTACATAAGAGGCTGAGGTGGGAGGACTGCTTGAACCCTGGAGATCAAGCTTGCTGTGAGCTGTGATCACACCACTGTACTCCAGCATGGGTGACAGAATGGGATCTTATCTCAATAATAATAATAATAATGATAAAACAAAAATAAAACTTATTTTGTGATAAAATTGGAAATAAAATTGAGAAACTCTGGAGGGGCATTTATTGATGGTTTGCTGCAAATAGAGGATAGTGTCGATTTTATTATTAATTCTACCTTTAAACAATGCCCGTATGAAGGCTTGATTAATGCTTTCTTATCTGTCCTTTTAGACCTATAACTTGGTGTTCTAGTTCTAGATCTATACTTCATTATTACCATACACGTGTTCTTCATATTTGCTCACTGGGATAATTTATAATGCCATATACATACATTCCATGGTGTTTGATAATTCAAATTTAACTTACTTTTTTGTTTGTCTCTTCTTACTTTGTTTTTCAAAGCTTAAGGAAATAAGTTTATTGAAAGAATGTTAACATTCATTTTTATCCAAGATGAGATTGGATGATATCACAATGAAGTAACAGAATTTGTAGCAAAGAGGGCAAATCATACTGTTGTGAGAACAGAAATCATGTATACACACTTCTCCCTTCCTTTATAGCTTCATCTTTTAATTACCTTTATAATTACCCCATCCCATCTCATCTCACCTCCATATTTGCTCTATTCTCATTCTTTTTCCCAATCCCTAACCATTCTTGACCTCCTCTTTTGTAATTTAGCTAGAACTAGTTTTTCCCCTATTTATTAAAAATTATGGTAACATACATGTAACATAAAATACACATAACATAAAATTGTGGTAAAATACACATAAACATAAAATTTACCATATTACCCATTTTTAGGTGTACAGTTCAGTGGTTTTAAATACATTTATAACATTGTGTAACCATTACCATCTTCCATCTCCAGAGCTCTTTTCAACTTGTAAAACTGAAATTCTATGCTCATTAAACAATACATCTTCCTTGCATCCTCCCTGCAGCCTCTGGGAACCATCATTCTACTTACTGTCCCTATGATTTTGACTACTCTAACTATTTCCTACCAGTGGAATCATACAGTGTTTGTCTTTTTGTGACTGGTCTATTTTACTTAGCGTAATATCCTCAAGTTCTATGCATGTTGTAACATGT
Source organism: Trachypithecus francoisi (assembly GCF_009764315.1). NCBI lineage: Eukaryota > Metazoa > Chordata > Mammalia > Primates > Cercopithecidae > Trachypithecus > Trachypithecus francoisi. The sequence continues at coordinate 169,621,473 of NW_022681454.1, read as the reverse complement.
GTCAGAGTTTCGTTCTTTTTTAAGGCAGAATAATATACCATTGTATGTATATGCTACATTTTTGCTATCCATTCATCCATCGATGGACACCTATGTTGCTTCTGTGGTTTAGGTATTGCTAATAATGTTGCTATGAACATGGGTATACAAATATCTCTCCCTTATCCTGTTTTTAATTATTTTGGGCATATACCCAGAAGTGGAATTGCTGTATCATATAGTAATTTTATTTTTAATTATTTGAGGAACTGCCAAATTGTTTTCCACAGCGGCTGTACCATTATGCATTCCCATTCACAATGCACAAGAGTCCCAATGACTCCATATCTGTGCTCATTTGTATTTTTTTTAATAGTAGCCATCCTGATAGGTATGAGTTGTTATTTTATTGTTGCTTTGATTTGTGCTGCCCTAATGATTAGTGAAGTTGAGCCCCTCTCCATGTGCTCGGGGGGCATTTGCATGTCTTCTTTGAAGAACTGTCTATTTATGTCCTTTGCCCATTTTTGAATCAGGTTGTTTGTCTTTTTGTTCTTGCGTTTTTGGGAGTTCTCTATATTCAGGATATTAATCCCTTATGTGATATATAATTTGCAAATATTTTCTCCTATTCTGTGGATTGCTTTTTTATTCTGTTGATTAACTGGGATCAGTTTTATTTTCAGAGATGAATGTTTAAATTATGTAATTTTCACAGATTGAATACAATTACAGAGTAGACTACTGCAACTTTACTGTAATCATCAAGAACTTTTCAAAATTGACCAAAAAACTTAAATATATTTAAGTGTAAGGGTTCTAAATGTTCTATTTTTAAAGTCACATTTTCCAAACTCTAAACAATCTTAGCCTTAGTATATTACTGTCCCTGAAATGAACATGGCCTTTTCATGTATAAAAGTTATTTAATATGTTATTTACTATTCTTTAATCAATGTGATTTTTAAAATCATTGCAGACAACAGATAAGACATCTCTCATTCTTATGAAATTATTCATTAGTAAAACTTGAAGCTTTTTCATTTAATTTAAGGATTAATGAAGCAAAAGAGAAATAATGATGATAACAGGGTCTAAACTTCCCAACTGTCTTTTAATTTTATTTATTTGCTGTAAGATAAACCACCATATAATTTTAGCAGTTGGCTGTGACTAGTACAAATAATCAAATCAGTTTTATTATGTTTGTCATATTACAGTCAAGTTTTTTTCCTTGAATGATTTCTTTCTCCTATTAGCTCTCTAATTTATTCTTTTGTCAGAATCTAAATTGCCCATGCACCTTTTTGTCCAATGCAATTTACAGTTAGCTAGTGTATATGCTTTACTGAATATTAAGGCACAATTTTTTGGATGACAGTGAACCATAGTGGTAAGAGCACTGGATTAGGAGACAGAGGCCAGGGTGCTTGCAAGTAGAGTAGGTTGATAAATAGCACTAAGGCTGCTGGTTTTCTCCTACTCCTTTTAGCAGGCGACAGGTTCTGTCTTTCCTCATCTTGTGGAGTTTTCCCTCAGAGGGTAAAAAAGTACATCAGTTGCCTTTTGACATGTAACCACCGCAAAACTTGTTGACTAAAAACATTAGTGACTTATTATTTCTCAGGACTGATTGGCTGGGTAGCTGTTCTTCTCTCCACATGGGGTTGACTGGGGTCTGTAGTAACTGCATTCAGTTGATAACTCTACTGAGCTGGGAGGTCCAAGCAGTACTGTCTCACTTTTGGGGCCTTCATTCTGAGTCACTTCATTCTCTACATGGTATGTAATTCCACACAGCTCCTCTATCAGGATGTCCTGGATATTTTACCTAGAGGCTCAAGGATTTAGGAGAGCTCTGAAGTTTGAGGGTTAGCCCTTAATAGGCCTAAAAGCTCCCACTTGGGCTACCTCTGCTGCATTCTATTAGGCAAAGCAAGTCACAAAGCCAGCCTTATTCAAGGGGAGGGGAAATGGACTCCACCTCTTGATGGGATGAGTAGCATGTGCACCCAGGGAAGACAGGAACTGTTGGCACCTAATTATTTAAACTGTCTGTAAGAAAATACATTATTTTTATATGCAATTTAGATTAATTTCTCCCATTTTCAGTAATCATATTCATTTTTCCTCAGGACACTACTCCCCTTTCAGCCCATATCCTTTAGGTAACTCCCATCCTTAGCTCCAGTGTAAAGTATGGGACCTGGATTTAACTCACTCAGTGCATCATGCTACCTTGGTGATTGAGTTCAGGAGTGAAAATGTGATCCAATTGAAGTCAAATAAGTGCCAATAAAGTTTATTTTTCTGGTTGTTCTAGAAAGGAGACTCTCATTCTCTTCCCTAGTGGACTTGAAGCTAAGATGATGGTGTAACCGGAAATAATGATTGGAGAATCTCTCGGAGAATAAATTCAATGAGAGGAATGAAGCCAAAACCCATAGAGGACAACCCAACCCTGATGACATAATTTGAGCCCTGAAACCCAGCTTGCTGGGAGCCAAAACTATACCTCGGTATTATCAGTGCTATAACCAATTCATGTTTCTTTGTGCATAAGGCCGTATGAGTTGGGCATATGTTCACCTGCTACCAGAAAAATTCCAACTAACCAGATTAGAAAGCTAAAATTGTCTTCAGTTCAATTCCCTTTTTGGCTTTTGTGACCTGAAGTCTAAGTGCCTTAAAGAGAAGGGAATGAAGAGAAAAGGATTCTTCTATGAGAAACATGAAAAGGGAAATAACAATTTATTCAATGTTAAACATAATATATTCTGAGGCTTCTAATTGGGAGGGAATAGAGAAAAGATCAGCTGGAATTTGACATTGCTCTAGGGCAGTGCTCTGAGGAGGTGGCCAGGCCTCAGAAGAGGTGATAGAGTGATGCATTATGCCAGGTGGGACTCTAAGCTTCAGTACACCCATCTTCTCCAAAGAGGTGACAGCCAAGCATGACAGGAAAGCTGCAGAGCTGTCTGGCTAGGAGGACTATGGAGAAGGTGATATGGAAGCCTGAAAGCATGACTTAAAAAATAAAACTGTTAAGACTCCATAGACTTTGCAATTGCTCCATGGAGAGAGCCCATAGAAACCCACAGCTGAGTGCCTTGCCATCTCAGGGGAATTTAGATTTAAGTTGATAGTTGAGGTAATTTTTAGAAAATAAAACAATAGGTTTTTTGCACATCTGAATTTTTGGACTCAGACTTATATTCACTAAGCACTAATGAAATATGTGAGTTAAGGAAAACTAAGATCTCCAGGTAGGAGCGTTCTCCTATACACAAGCTGGAGGATGAGGGATCATGAATTAAAAAACATCTTTTATGTCTCTGATACATGAAGTATTGTATGAATGTATTAAATTTTAATTCAGGCTGGGCATGGTGGCTTAGGCCTCTAATCCCACACTTTGGGAGGTTGACGCAGGAGGATTGCTTGAACCCAGGGATTCAAGACCAGCTTGAGCAACAAAGCGACCCCCTGGCTCTACAAGAAACAAACAAACATAATAGGCAGGAGTGGTGATGTGCACCTGTGGTCCCAGCTACATGGGAGGCTGAGGCAGAAGGATTGTTGGAGCCCAAGAGGTCAAGGCTGCAGTGAGCCATGTTCATGCCACTGCACTCCAGCCTGGGCAACAGAAAAGATGCTGTCTCAAAAAACCAGCTTCATTCAAGTATTGAGCCCAAGCATGGTGCTAGATACTGCGAACACAGTGATAAGCAGGATAAGCCTCATTCCCGTCCTCCCAGAGCCTATGCTAGTAAAGACACAGATAATTACGGATGGACTCACAGTGCAATCTGATGACAGCTCTGTGATGGGAGGAGCACAGAATTTGCTTGGAGCATGTGAAAAGTGCAACTGTCTGAGTCTCTAGGTCATGGATGGTCAGCAAATGCAAGTTGGAAAATGAAGATAGTAGTCGTTTACAGAGCAAAGTAGAGGAGGAGAGGGGAGGTCATTTCGTGGGGGAAACAATTGTTTGAAGCCAAAAGGACAGCGTATTTAAATGTGTGAAGTGAATGTGTGGCAAATTATAGGAACTAAGATGATATCTAAATGATTTTGTGCAGGTTGAACATAAGGTTCAATGCAGGGAGTAGCAACTGAATGAGATGAGGTTGGAAGGTTAACCAGAAGACAACCATAGCTTGAAGGGCTTTATGGGCCATTTAAAATGTTTGGGTATTACTTTAATGTTTAGGTGGAAGATTTTATAACAGGAAATTACATAACCAGATTTCCATTTTTCAAAAGACAAATTTGCCTAAAGAGTAGATGATAAAATGATGAGGTGTAGGGACACCACTAAGATGTTATTACTTATTGTCAATCAGATGGTTTCCAACAGCCCTCTCCTGCTCTGAAACACTGCCCGTCTCCACCACGCTCCTGAGAGGATATTTTCCAAGCTCTCACTTCCTGCTCTGGTCCAGATGTTCCTCTTCCAGTCCAGAGAATCAAGAAATACAAGAGCCCTTTAGTGATCTCAGACTAACTCATTTCTTTCACTATTAAGCTTCTACCATTGTATTTGGACCACATGTTCAGAATTCTGTTAAGAATGCCATCATTGTTTTCCTTCACTGAGCAGATCTATAGAGTTACTTCGGGATTTCAGACTCACTCTGCTACTTGTTAACGTCTCCTAATCTGCCTCTATTTATGTACGTTAACAATGTAATTAGAAATTAATAGCAATGATACACTCATCTCAGGGTTGTCGGGAAGATTATATTGTCTTATGTTTATGCAACAGGTCTGGCACGTAGTAGGCATTACAATAGAACCTGTTTATTATTTACAGCTGATATGAGCTTTCCTGTAATTCTTTCCTCATAAGACTTGAGTGTTCTGATGTCAAATGTATTTCCTTCTCCCTGTTGCCTGATGCAAATATATAAATGGAATAAAAATAATGTCAAACCGTATTTAGGTTTATCCACACAAAATACAGAACTAGAACTCAAATGTTGCAGTAAAAACATAATGTACAGTACCTTCAAAGATGCGAATGCATGAAGCAACTTGAAAGTGCTTATCTTCATTAAATAAATCTATGAGGTATGACTGATACGGCTTAAATGGGGTTTGGAAGCCTGGCTCCGTGGCCACCTACACAAAATGAACCTTGTTAATTTATAGTTCACAGCAGGGATATTAGTAGTTGATATGGACAAGGGATGTCTGGTTCTTCTACATAAATGTAGATCTCATTTGAATTGTATTTTAGCTGTGGTGTTTCTGGTGTCTTTGAAATAATTTATTATAGTATAAACATGTTTGGATTCATGAAAAGCTTCAAAAATTTTGTCTAGGTTTATCAAATCATTTTTATGCTTACAATATCTAAAGTGAACAACATTTAAAACTGCTTTATTGTTGGAAAAAATTATGTCTCATTTGCTTCTGATAATTAAACCACACTTCACAACTGATTTAAAATGAAGTTTCTTAACTTTTCCCCGTATCCTTTGGGGCATACAGAATGGCATACTGTTAAATGAGCCTATTTTATGTGCAGAATCTGCAGTTCTTCTCTAACAAATCATTCTAAATTCTGCCTTTCACACTTTTACTTTTATTATGTAGAGAGCCTCTGTGATTTCTTAAACATTTTTATGTGACTTTGAAAAATAGTGTTGGTTGTGCTTATTTATATTAGGCATAATTGAAAATTTACAATGCACTATGTAACCTAACACTTTTGATTAAAATTACAGATCGTGGGCTGGGCATGGTGGCTCTCACCTGTAATCCCAGCACTTTGCAAGGCTGAGGCAGGCAGATCACCTGAGGTCAGGACCTCCTGGCAGATCACCAGGAGGTCAGGAGCCTGACCGCCATGGAGAAACCCTGTCTATATCAAAAATACAAAATTAGCCAGGTGTGGTAACATGTGCAATCCTAGCTACTCAGGAGGCTGAGTCAGGAGAATTGCTTGAACTCGGGAGATGGAGGTTGCAGAGAGCCGAGATCCCACCATTGCACTCCAGCCTAGGCAACAAGAGCAAAAATCTGTCTCAAAAAAAAAAAATTACAGATTATGGTCTTATTTCCAAGTCATTCTTGAGGTCAACAGCAAACACGCAAAAAAGAACATGTTGAAGAAGACAATGAATATGTTTGAATCTCAGTCTTTCCATCTGTATGTAGAAACAACATGAAAACCTTATGTATTGTTTTGTTGTAAGGTTTTCAGGTAATAGCAATGTAAAGAGGCTAAGAAAGTATATTCAATAATACTCATTGAATAAACATTAGCAGCATGCAATTCTGGAAGTAATGCATATAACATAAAATATCAGCTTTAGAATTATTAAAAGTGAGGCAAGGCAATCCAGGAAGTAGACGAAGAGATCTGGCCTAGTGGCTGTCAACCACGGTCACATCAGGAAACTTTCAAAAAATATTAATCACTGGAAATTCTAACACATTTAAGTTGTGGTGGTGTCCAGGTATAGTTTTTAAAATTATAAGCTGAGACATGATTGCTCACACCTGTAAACCCAACATTTTGGTAAGTCAAGGAAGGAGGATCGCTTGAGCTCAGGAGTTTGAGACCAGCTTGGGCAACATAGTGAGACCTTGTCACTGTAAAAAGTTCCAAAAAAATTAGCCGGGTGTGGTGGCATGTGCCTGTAATCCCAAATACTCAGGGGGCTGAGGTGGGGAATCGCTTGAGCCTGGTAGATTGAGGCTGCAGTGAGCTATGATCCTGCCAGCCTGGGCAACAGAGCAAAACCCTGTCTCAAAAAAAAAAAAAAAAGAAAATTAAAGTAAGTGTGGCCAGGGTAGGACCACTAGTGTAGTTAAAGGTGCCCGAGGGGTGCATTGCTGCACACTGGCTTTACATGAAAGTCCAAGATTCTCAGATATATTTTATAATATTAGACAAAAGTTCAGATTAAAAATTTCCCACCAACACATTTATCTTGAGCTATAGCATTTATTTCATATATTAGTGCGTGAAATAGTGTTCTGTAATTTATAGGATTCAATACACAGAAGAGTAGTGGTAGCTTGAAAGGAATATCAGAGATGTTAAATTGTTAACTATTTGTTTTGAAAACATATAAGGCCATTTTTATTAGCTCTGGCTAATGCTCTGATATGTTTTCCAATTAAAGATGTATGAAGAATAGAGGATATTAGAAACTTGATTTTAAAAGCAATTGTGGAAACCTCAAGATGAAATTAATATCATTAATAAAAGCCATAAGGATTTCATTTACTTAGAGGTGATTTTATTAACTCTGTTTAATGAAGGGGAAGGCTACAAATCCCTCTGTAGTAAAAAAAAAAAAAAAAAAAAAAAAAATTACAAATCCAGTGAAAGCAGCAATCTGCTTTTACATCTGTTTGAAAATGTCTTCCTGGATGCAGAAGTTGGAAAATTCTTTTCCCAGTTGGCTGTCTGTGTTCTATAATCAATGTATTTGAAGAGGTGCCAATGTTCTTGAAGAAGAAAAAAAGGATTTCCTACTGCTTCTTTTTGATCATTGAATATATATCTGAGCCTTGTCTTTAAACCTATTAATTCAACACAAAACTACAGGTAGTTATCTGAAAGCCCTAAAACTTAGCACCTGTATATTTTAGTGATGTTTATGATCATATGTCATAATATCTTGCCAATGTGTAGAAAGTGTAAAACTGGAAAATTCTTGTCTCATGCATACACCTTTACAGATTCATGCCGAAAGGAGAGCAGTGAATACTCGTTCTTACCATCGCAGAAACTTAAGCGGCAATTGTTTCTAGCAAAACAATACTTACATATGCAGCTTCTATGTGGTGTAGTGTAAATGTATAATTCTGTTTAATATTTAATCATTAAAATATGCTAAATAATAAGAAATAAAATATGAGTCTTAAGTCGCAGACTGGGAGAAAATATTTGCAAAAACATGTTTGATAAATGACTGCTAGTCAAAATAAATAAAGAACTTTAAAAACTCAACCATAAGAAAAACAACCTGATTTTCAAAGGGCAAAAGATTTGAACAGACACCTAATCAGAGATAATAACAATATATGAAATGAGAATATGAAAAGATGTTCCACATCATATGTCATTAGAGAATTGGAAATTAAAACAACAATGAGACAATTCTACACAACTGTGAGATGGCAAAAATCCAAAACACTGACAAGAATGTGGAGAAACTGGAGCTTTTCACTCACTGTTAGTTGAAAGACAATTTGGCACTTTCTTATAAAACTAAACATGCTCTTACCATAAAATCCAGCAGTCTCACTCCCTGTCATTTACCTAAATGAGTTGAAAACGTATATGCACACAAAAAACTGCATACAGATGTTTACAGCAGCCTTATTCATTAACTTGGATGCAACCAAGATGTCCTTCAGTAGGTGAATGGATAAACTGTGGTGCATTTGAACAGTTACATATTATTTAGGACTGAAAAGAAATGAGCTATCTAGGCACAAAAAGACACAGAGGAACCATAAATACATATTACTAAGTGTAAGGAGCCAATACTGTTTAATTTTAACTATAAGGTTACACATTATGTGATTAAAACTATATGACAATCTGGAAAAAGTGAAACTATGGAGTCAGTAAAAGGATCTGTGGTTGCGAAGAGTTACTGGGGAGGGAGGAAGGACTAAGTGGAGCACAGAAGATTTTTAGAGCAATGAAACTATTCTGCATACTATGATGGTGGATATATGTCATTATGCACTTGTCCAAACCCATAGACCATGTAACACCAAGAGTGAACCCCAGTGTAAACAATGGACTTCGGAAGATAATGATGTGTCAATGTAGGTTCATTGACTGTAACTAGTGAACTATGTTTATGGGGAATGTTGATAGTGGAGGAGCCTATGCATGTGTGGGGCAGGGGGATATGGGAACTCTCCATATCTTCCATTCACTTTTTCTGAGAACCTACACTGCTGTTTTAAATAGTCTATAAAGTGCAAGAAAGAAAGAGACAGAGAGAGGAGAAAGAGAAGGAAAGAAAGAAGGAAAAGAAAGAGAGAAAGAGAAAGAAAGAAAGAAAGAGAGAGAGAGAGAGAGGGAGGGAGGGAGGGAGGGAAGGGAAGGGAAGGGAAGGGAGGAAGGAAGGAAGGAAGGAAGGAAGGAAGGAAGGAAGGAAGGAAGGAAGGAAGGAAGGAAGGAAGGAAGGAAGGAAGGAAGGAAGAAAAGAAAAGAAAGAAAGAAAGAAAGAGAGAGAAGGAAAAAGAGAAACTTGCTTTCTCAACTGACAGCTGCAGCCTCTACATTTGAAAATACTGACATGAACAAAATGAATCATCTATCTCATGGAAGGGAGGAATTTTCTCCAAAGAAAGGCAAAGCTTTAAATAAGAAACGAGAGTATGATGGAAGCTATCTTCCCCTGAGCTTTAAAGATGCTATCATGTATACCTAATGTATATCTTATTGTGTCTAATGCAGTGGAACATTTTTGTATAGTATCAGGATGTCAGCTAAGCTGTGACATCATTTTGAGACCAATCATTCAGAGTGTTTAAAAAAGAAATTATGAATTTTAGGCTAGGCAGAGTGGCTCATGCCTGTAATCCCAACACTTTGGGAGGCCGAGGCGGGAGGATCACCTGAGGTTAGGAGTTTGAGACCAGGCTGATCAACATGGTCAAACCCAGTCTCTACTAAGAATATAAAATTAGCCGGGCTTGTGGGGGCATGCCTGTAATCCCAGGCTACTCAGGAAGCAGAGACAGGAGAATCTCTTGAACCCAGGAAGCAGAGGTTGTAGTGAGCTGAGATCACACCATTGCACTCCAGCCTGGGCAACAAGAGCAAAACTCCATCTCGAAAAAAAAAAAAAGAGAGATAAATAAATAAAAAAACAAATGAATTATGTATTTTAAGTGTAGATGCTATGAGCTCTTGAAAAGCCAAAGTTTATTATAGGTTTCAAACTAGGAATGAAAAGGTCACTGAAACACTCTGCAGGTTTTAAATTCTAGCAAGGTAAATATTGATCAATATAACTCAGATAAAAAGCTTTTTAGGAACACCCCAACCCTCTTTCTTAAGAGAAATGTGTTCCAAAATCAAAATGTAAGGAAACCACTCTGGATTATCCTTACCAGTGATAGTTCATTTCTTGCTATACCCCACATAAGGAGCTATTGTTATAAAATTCTAAGAACCTACAACTTCTGGGTCTAAACTTTGGTGCTTCTAGCTCAGGAAGCTGGTTCTCCACAACCTGAGATACTTTGACCAAAGTTAACTTTTTCTCTCTTTGGCTTTTTTTCTCTTTTGTTTGTTTTAAATTTTTCTTCTATGCTGTTTTATTCTTTTCCTCATTTTTTATTATTTTCTTACTTTCTTTTTTCTTACTTTTTTCATTTTTATTTTTCTCATTTTTATTATTCAGTCTTTTTCTCATTTTAATTTTCTTAATTTCTTTCATTTTTTTGTTTAGTTATTGTTATTCTGGCACTTTTTATTTTTGTTTGGTGTTGTGTTTTGATTCCTCTCAATGACCAGTTCGTTGCATAGAATCTGGGACTGAGTTTCTGTTGAGGTGATTAGGACCAAACTTCTCAACAGCTTTTCCCAATTTTAAGCTGACTTTGTGACAACTTGCCTATAAGCCCAACATGCTGCAGTGCCTCTCAGCCATCTTTATTCAGGAAGAGACCCGTGATGGCAACAACTGGCTCCTTAAGACCATCAGTGGGGGTAACTTCACCAAGGTGAAATTGGTCTGGCATATTTTCACGGGGAAAGAGGTGGCTGCAAAGACCATCAATAAGACTCAGCAGAACTCCCCCAGCCTCCTGTGACTGTTCCAGAAAGACCAAATCAAGAAGGCCTTGAATCATCCCCATCATAGTGAAATTATTTGAAGTGACTGACATTAAGAAAATACTCTACATTATTGTGGAGTATGTTGGTGGAGGAGGGGTGTTCCATTACCTGGTGGCTGATGACAGCATGAGAGAGAAAAAATCACAAGGAGAATTTTGCCATGAAGTGCCTATTGTGCAGTATTGCCACCAGAGGTGTATGGTCCTTAGGGACCTGTAGGCAGAACACCTGCACAGCTGACATTGCAGACTAGCTTCACAACGAATTCACCTTTGGCAACAAGCGAGATACCCTCTGTGGCAACCTTCCTTATATTGCCCCACAGCTCTTCCAGGGCCCAAAGTACAACAGTTGCCAGTGAATAAGTAAAGACTGGCCGTCACCCTCTATCGGCTGCTCAGCATGTCCCTGCTGCCTTATGATAGACAGAATTTCAAGGAGTTGCCAGAGTAGATATTGAGAAGAACATCTGATACTTCTTTCTATATGTCCATGGAGTGTCAAAACCTGCTCAAGAAATCTCTTGTCCTCAACTCTGGCAGGAGAGGCACTTTAGAGGAAATCAGGAAGCATCCATGGATGAACATGGACCACGAGAAGGAACTGAAATCTAAACTCTTACGTTGACCCACTTCCTGCTTTTTGAGAATCGCTAACAAATTGAGATAATGCCCATGGATTATACGTGGAAAGAGATTCAGAACTTGTTAAAGGGTCAGAAGTATGACAAAACAATGACCATCTATCTGCTTCTGGGCTACGAGAGATTTGAGATGGAGCACTACCCCATTACCCTCAAGTCTCGGCTTCAGCTGATCCCACCAACAGCTGTACTCCTTCTTCACTTGCACGGTACAGCATGAGATCTCTGCCACCTCAAAGTGGCAGAGTTTCAATGAGCCTGCCGTTCCCACCTTTAATTCTTACTCTAAGAATAGCAAAGACATGGAAGCAGCCTAGATGCTCATCAGTGGTGAATAGCATAAATAAAATGTACTACATGTACACCAGAATACTATGCAGCCACTAAAAATGAAATCATAACCTTTGCAGCAACATGGATACAGCTAGAGTATCCTATCCTAGGCAAATTAACACAGGAACAGAAAACCAAGTATCACATGTTGTTACTTGCAAGTGGGAGCTAAGCATTGGGTACACATGGACATAAAGATGGGTATAGTAGACATATATTAGAGGAGAAAGGCCTGAAAATAGATATATATGTATAATATTTGTATATATATCATAGACATATATTAGAGGCAAAAGGGCTGAAAACAATCTATTGGATATTGTACTTAACTACCTGGACAACAGGATCATTCATAGCTCAAACCTCAGCATCACACAATATACTGGTGTAACACGCCTGCACATGTACGCCCAAATCTAAAATAAAAGTTGAAATTATTTTAAAAGTCCCCTTATGAGCCCTTTTGTGGAACACCAAACCACTTGTTATCTGTTGCTACCCAATCCATGAATCACTGAATATTCACATGAACTCATCACATTTTTTCAGAAACATAGAGTACCACAAGAATTCAGTGGCCCGGGTAGAACCAGGAGTCAGAGTGGAAGGCCAGTGGCTCTGTGAAAGTGCCTGATAGTCACCTAACCTGCATGGAGGTGAAGACCACCTCCTTACAGCATAGCCCTCCAGTCTGGTCCTGTGGCCTCCCTCTCTATCCACAATGCCGGCACCACTGGTGAAACCCAAGATGAAACTGATTTCCTCTAGGGTCTATCCTCCAAATGAAACTCCCTTTACTCTGGGCAGTTCAGACAGACGCACGTCCAGCAAAATATGCCTGAGGATGTGACCCCCAGCCTCTTCTTCTGACAACACCCAGAGCCTACAGTGGGACATTGGGAGGTTCTTCACCATTGATCTGCAGATACGTATGTTTCTAGTTGGCCAGAAAAATAACAACATGAAGCTGAAAGCAGTGTGTATCAGACATAACAAGATGGGCAGCAGAGGCAGGAGAGGCAGTGATAAAACCAAGAAAGAATGTCAGGAGTTCAAGCTGTGCTCCCTGATTTTACCTGGAGAACGAAGACCATGTGCTCCATGGAACCCACTGAGATGCCAGAGATCAGCCGGGTGCATGGTCAAGAGAGCTTTGTGCGGTGAAGAATGCAGGTGTCCAAACTCTAAGCGTGGGGGACTGCCAGTATTCATCAGAGAGATGAGAGAAGAGACCTCTAGCCCTAGTCATAGGCCTGGCCCTCTGGCCCACCTGGTGAAGCTTTAGAGACTGGACTGCTTCGAGAACATGGTTCTGTAAACATTAAAAAAAAAAAAAAAATTAAAACAACATATACTAATTATTGCATTTGAATGTTAAGGAAAACCACTCTGCTTTATTGCTGTAGCTGTCACAAGACACTTACCTACAGCTTTGCTATGGGGAGCCTCAAAAGCCTTCAAAATTCTCTTGTGACCCAAATGCAAACACAAAACAAAATCACTTTCCTCAAGGGAAACCAAAGCCCAGTGAGGCCATCCTAGGAATAGAACAGAAGTTAAGGAATTGTAAAGGAGACTGTATTTGGGAGTTGTTGTGTTGGTGTTTCTGGCTGGGAAAATAAGGCCTGAGGGTCGTATCTGTAATGACATGTATTTTGTGAAACAACCACTTCAGTCTTTATAAAACTGAAACAAATGAGCAAAACTGAATCCAAACCAAAACAAAAAGCAAACACAAAAAAGATCTGAGTCTTGTAGATGGAACCTCACTCCCTGGAAAAGCAATCTGACCTCTCCATCTTTTTCATCGTTGGTTACCCTGCTCAAGAATCCATGATTTCCTCTTGGTCCTTATTCATTATAAATTATGAAAATTTATGCTTCATGTTTATGGTTTACATAGACTGTTTTCATTTATTCCCTTCAGCAATTTTCCTAATTGCAACTAACATTTGTATAATTGTTTAAAATGTTCAGTCTTGCAAATGCATTATCTTATTTAAATTGGACTTTGACTTTTTTTTTCTTTCTTTCCAATCCCTATAATCACTGTGGTGTACTGTAGTATCCCTATTAATAATTCTCCCAGTACCTGTCTTGGAAGACTTTTCTCAATAGCAGGAACTGTCACTTCTGCTGAATTTTACAAATCTACTCTTTAATCTTTCCCTGGATCTCACTGCACTCCAAATTTCTCAGCCTCTGAAATATTAACGTCTAATACAGCAATAGCTGAACAACAACTTTCATCTATCCCCATCTTTCAAGCTTTATTTACCCCAAATCTGCTCTTAAACTTCCTTTATCCTTTCAGTACCTTGGCCCCTTCTTCTCTCACAGTTCATTGCTACTGTCCTGGGTCTTCTTTCTTCCTGTTCTAATTTAGACCCAAGACGAATTAACTCCTTTTGTTGTTTTTGCCATCAATCTTACCTCCTTTTTCTCCCTACTGCTCTACCATTGCACTCACAAATGCTCTTGGTTTTCTATTAATTCAGTTTTCTGTTTTATCCTCTCCTATAGTCAAGTTACAGATTGGTGTCTCTGTAAATTTAGATTCAGTCTCTGCTTGGACCTCAATGTTACTTGATGTTTCTTTATTATACCATGGTCACCTCCCTATCCTCTTCATTACAGCAGCTGTAACAAACTTCATTACTTTTCTTAAGTGGGGCTGCAGCCACAATTTGTTTTCTCTCAGCACATCTCCTTCCTAGTACCTACAGAATACTGAAGTTATCAGGCCTCCACAAGGTCCTGAGGTTATCAGCCCTCTGCTCCAAAGCTCCATACTGAAATAAAAATCTTTCTTCTTTTTTCTTCACACTCTCTTTCTCTACTTCTTTTTCTATCTCAGAGGATTAGGTAATTTTGCCTCTTCTCTCTGGTTTATTCCTCCTCCTGTGTTCCAGATAACATCTCTTCATTCTACTCTAAGAAGTAGATCTCTAAGATTGAAACCATATATGCATTAACATATTCAAAATACAGTTCTTTTTCTTTCATAAATAAACTTCCTCTGACACTTATCGCCCACTCTACCTTCCTTCACTGTGAACTGTAAATAGGTTGTCTACACTCTTTTCCTACCACCCATTTCCTTATTCCTTATCTCTCTGCTCTTCACTTTTTGATAATACTCTTGCTACTGTTTCACCAGTGACTTCATAACCACCAATCCAAAGGGAACTTGACAGTCCTCGTCTTCGTCACTCTTTCTCTTTTATCTAGTTGACACTTCTTTCTTGTTGAAACGTTCTCTACAGGACTTTCTCTGGGTTCTTTCCCTAGCCTAAGATTATTTTTTGCGCTCCTCTGCATGGACTCCTCTTGTCCATAGTTATTAAATGTTTGTGTGTTCCCATTCTCCATCGTCAGTGTTCCTTTCCTCTTATTGAACGTTCTCCCTCAATGAATTAAAAATCACCAGTAATGTAGAAATTATATTTGGCTGGGACATAAAATGCTCATTCGATGACCCATAGTCCCTCTATGCCTACATTAAATCCCAATGCTTTTCAAGTTCATGTGACATTAGTAATCTTTGGTAAATAAAACTGGCTTAAAAACTGTTAGTAAAATAAAATTAGAAGGTCTTCAGAATTGTAGGTATTAAATATAATTCACACATTTTTGCCTGGATCTGTTGGACAGACAAATTTATACTGTCTCTTTTAGATGTCTTTAAGGCCAGAAAACGGCTTCTTCTGTGATATATTTGAAACTTGCTTAATTTGTCTGTGAGCTTATTTCTTTGGTTTTGAGTCTTCAGAGTCTAGGGTTTAGAGACTTGGTCAGAGCGAGGGCTAGGGCACAGCACCCAAACCCCATCCTACCTGACCCAGCAGTGCCTCATGGCCATGCCGGGAGGAGCTGGATTCACTAGACATTGTATTGAAAGGTCTTTCCCCCTTGAAAGAAGTTGGATTCACCAAGAATTGTCTTGAAATGTCCTGGGCACTGCCTCTGGTATATAACAATTAAAATTTGCTAACTTCTAAGGTTTTTCCCTGAAAATTAGGGTTACTAAGAGTTAGCATTGTAATTAATATATAAAATTAAAACTACCAGATATAAGAGAAACATTTCTGTATGAAAAATGTGTAAGGAAAGTACAATGTGTTTTGGGTGAGGAAGATTATAACAAAGGTATGAGAATGTGATTTTTGTTAAAGAAAAGGTAAATTAATTTTTGCCTAGTTCAGAGGCCATATAAATGTTATTTAAAACTGAAGGGAAAAATAATAGATAAAACTAAATGGATATAGAAAGTTGGGGAAAGAAAAAGAATGAAAAAATTTTTGAGAGTTATAAAAGTTTTATACAAATCTTATGTGGTCAAAACTGATTGAGATTAAATGGAACTATTTATAGTATTTTATTAAATTAGCTCTAACATTAATAACACATTGATGCAAAGATATGTTTTAGCTTTCTCTTTTGAACATGATTTTCATGTAGTATTGACAAGAGATAGTATAATGGAAGATTATTGTTCATCTTTTGAATAAACTGCAAAAAATAAGAAGTAGAAGAGAGAGTTTGACTCATACTGTCTTTTTTAGGTACTTGGATTGGAAAACTAAGTCTCCTCTCTTTCAAAGAGTGAAGTGTTTTGCTTTTGAAATATTTTAATTATGAATTTGGCTAAATGAATAACTTATTTTACAGTGACCTGTGATCCTGTGTTGATCAAATATTTTAAAACTTTCCTTTTTTAATATAAAGTGTTTTAAACCTTTGATATTTGACAAACTTCCAAAACCAAATTTTAAATTCTAAAATCAAGTCTTTTGACCTCAAACTAACTTTTGGATGTTCTGTAAAGAATCCCTGGAAGTCCAAGAGAGATATATAAGGCTTACGTGATGTATAAAAATCAGACAGAAATATTGTCTCTTTGAGTTCTATTTGTATAAATGTGTTCCAAAATCGCATGAAATTCCTAAAATTCTGATATGTCTTGGTATATAATATCAGGTACGATTATAATTATTATGTTAAATTGCAGTATGCCCAAAAATGACCAAATGTCCTTGTCAATTGCACCTTGAACCATGGCTATTCTGTATCTTTTGTCATCCTGAGACAATTATTGCTTTACTTTGAGTCTTCTCAAAAAGTAGTTTGCAATTGGCTGCAGTCCAAAATGTGCTTATTTTTCAAGGAAATTCATGGAAAAGACATTGCCAAGTACCTTTGAATACAGGTTTCTGAGAACTTCAGAGGTCGTACCATTAGACTAGGTAAAAACTTTCAGAAGTCTAATAGAAAAACGAATGAGTTCATGAAGATTGCTAACCCAACAGCAAGCAGAACAAAAGTTAGTCATATAAAACTGAACTGATAGAGAACTGGAATGATTTTTCTATGATTTTTAAAACTTGAAATATAGCTGATGGTTTTTGTTTTCTAGAGTCAAGAAAACTTTTTTTCTTTTGAACTATTTATAGCTTACAGTAATTGGTAAAGTATAGTTTTGTGAGCAAAGTGGAAACATTTACCATTTTCTCTACCTGATGTCACTAGAATTTAGAAACTATTTGTGGGTGGTCTTATTTTATAGCAACATAGTTTTTTGCATACATTCAATAAGAATCTGTTTTCTTCCAAAAGAATACACAATTTTAGACAATATTTTACCAAGGCTGTGGATGGAATGACATATTTTCAGATATTACCACACTACTTTGAGGAATTGAGGTTGACTTTCTAGAGCTGATTTTTAAAAAGCTCCTAGTAAATACTGGCCTGGTGGCTTGTCTATGTGGTTTTCTTACAAGGTTCCTGACCTTGCAGCAAGTAAAATGTCACTTTTTGGCAGGTTCAGGAACCTCAAGATATTTTGGAATCCTTGAGAAAAGGGGAGTGTACCCAATTCATACAGGCATTGGGCACAGTCTCATAGCAAATCCGTGGTTTGGCTTCCTAGCCTTGGAAGGTTTTTAAAAATCTAATGTGAGATTCCTTATGTAAAAGTTCCAGCAAAGCCAACTTTAAAAAAGGCTATATAGCAAATCAGTGTTCTTACTGCACTTTGTGCAAATAATTAGGCCAATTATAATAAGAGTAAATCTTACTTTGCAAATAAATTGGTCTTACTATGACTCATCTTTGGTAGATCTGGGGGACTAGAGAGAGAAACATATGTTTCAGAAGAAAACTATAGTATACCTGCTATTGGATTTTAGCCTTGTCCATTGTTCTTAAGTTTTTATTGTTTGCCTACAATTTGGACTGTGTTCTGAATTATTTTCTGGCTACAAGTCTTTAAGGTTTTCACATTTTTCTGTCATTTTTTCTAACTTGAAATCACTAGAAATTAAAAATGTGCTGTTTAAAAAAAAGCTCTGCAAACTAAAACTAGATAACATGATATAAACTTTGAGAGAAATCACTACAGCAACTTACATACAAACAGTCTTCATGCCTTTTGATGTCTGGACTCTTTCAAACATTCATTTGAATACCTCATTCGAACTACAATCCAGAAAAAGCCTGTCAGATTGCCATCTAAAGATCCTTCAGATATGCTAGAAAAATTAGTTTATAGACTACTCCAGACATTAATCTTTGTTTTTCTTATGTTTCTACAGAAATGCCTCTTACTAAATATCCGTTTGTCTGCACCATATATGGAGGTCAAGTCCATCTGCCATGCCTCCTCCTGGAGCGGGACCGTATTGTTTAACTCAGCTGAACTTTTCTCAGGACTAAGAGGCTGATTCAAGAAGATATGGGATAACATATTTAAATTTGTTCTTTTCTACTTATCCCAACTTGTTTTTCTTCTCCTTTGCCTGCCTCCTAAACAGCAAACCTTTAACTCACATCTTTCCAAAGTTATCAACCTTGCCTTTAATAAGTGAAACTTTCTTAAAGAAAAATTTCCAAAGGAGAACAGAAGGAAACTAAAATATTTCCCCTCCAAATTTATTTTCTTGACATATTTCAAGAAGACTATTCAGAAAAGCTAGAAATTCAAGAATAGCTGAAAAGCTGCCTTTCGTGGGGGGAGATTCGCAGCAGTAGAGAAAACCTTCATTGATGCAGCCAGGCTTTCTCTGAGACCTTCCTTTGTCTGGATGTGGGAAAGATTAAAAGTCTGAAAGAAACATTTACTCTGTGTTCTCAGTGAGGGCTGAGCCCTGCAAAGTTTCATCTGCATAGAAAGACCACCTTTGCAAGCCTGGGCTCCTCTTCTCCCCCTCCCATAAGCTGTCTTGCCACCGTAACCTATTTTGCCATAACAGAAGCCTCGATTCTTTCTTTAACCTCAGGATGGAATGTATAAGATTCTCTACCCCACTGGGGGTTGAGGTAATCACTCTGTGGTTCTCTGCACACATTAATAAATTTGTATGCCATTTCTCCTTTTTATCCATCTTTGCTCAGTTGATTTTCAGTGAACTTTCAGAGAGCAAAGGGGAAATCTTCCCTTGGCACCAACAAGGTTATGTAATGAAAAATATCTAGCCAGGCACGGTGGCTTATGCCGGCACTTTGGGAGACAGAGGCAGGTGGGTCACCAGAGGTCAGGAGTTTGCGACCAGCCTTGCTAATATGGTGAAACCCTGTCTCTACTAAAAAATGCCTGTAATCCCAGCTACTCAGGAGGCTGAGGCAGGAGAATCGCTTGAACCTGGGAGGTAGAGGTTACAGTGAGCCAAGATCGTGCCTTTGCACTCCAGCCAGGGCAACAAGAGAAAGACTCCATCTCAAAAAAGAAAAATTTCTATTCATCTCAGAATTTTACAAGTTTAGCTAAAGCCTCAATTTTGAGTCCCATGGTTGGTGAGTATCTCCATATTTTAAAAAAGAAGTGTTAGTTATATTTCCACAGGACTTGCTAAAAGGTGGTCTAGGCAATGAAACTGAAGATGAGGGATGAGTGGGAAGAATATTTTGGAAGCAAAACCTTAATACTTGATGGACAATGAGGTAATAGGAATGAGAAAGCAGAAATACTGGATAATTAGAGTAAAAAAATATAAAGTACTAAGTGAGATAATGAATTAATTTGCACATGTTTATTGAATTCTCATATAAAATCATGTAACTTGTTAGGTTTCAGGTGAGATAATGGCCTCTCTATGCCTGAGATCTAGGATACTGACACCATTTACATCATCACTGTAAGATAAATGAATTAAACATCAACATTTGGATGTATTCACTTATAATAAGCCAAAAGAAAGACAACATCATGGTTTTGATTATTAAAAGCCAGTATATGATGATCTGTATCTTTAGTGTATTCCACATATCATATATTTTACCGGGAATGTTAAAAATATTTATGAATTATATTTAGTATTGAAAGATATCACCATCTTTCTCAAGCATGTGGCAAAACCAGTTGGATACTGAGAAATAATGCGGTTAGCTCACTAAGATCATGAACTCTGGCGTATTTTGTCTTGGGTATGAATTTTGCATTCCCATTTATTACTAGAATTTGGGCAAGTGCTTAATCTCTGTGTGGATTAATTCCCTCATCTGTAAAGTGGGGATAGCAGTATTTTCCTTTTGTAGTGAGAATTATATTAGTTAATACAATGCCTGATACAATACCCGACAGCACACTGTACTCAGTTTATGTTATAATTATTATTTTGTATTTCAGGATTATCATAGAATACCATGGGAAAGAAACAAAAAATAGTTCTAATTTTTAGAGTTCAAACATTATTTTGAATAAATCTTCAGGAAATAGATTGTAAGTTGCTTGTGGTGATCCTAAAACTGAGCTTATGAATCAATCTCCAAAATCTATCACTTATCTTTTTTTTTTTTTTTTTTTTGGTTGCCCAGGCTGAAGTGCAGTGGTGCAGTCTTGGCTCACTGCAGCCTCAACATCCTAGGATCTAGTGATCCTTCCACCTCAGCCTCCCAAGTAACTGGGACTACAGATGTGCGCCACCATACCCAGCTAATTTTTTGTTTTTTTTTTTGTAGAGATGAGGTCTCACTATTCTGCCCAGGTTGGTCTCAAACTCCTGAGCTCCACCGATATGCCTGCCTCAGGCTCCTGAAGTGCTGGAAGTACAGGCTTGAGCCAGCAACTTACCTTTATTGAACAAATGTATTAGTGTTATGCTTTGCAACAGTCACAGTTCATGTTAGTCAGTTTCCAGAATGGTGATGCATTTCTGAGTGATATGTCAAACACTTTTAATTTTTATTGATTAATTCCTTTTCCCTCCCATAAGAATGACTGTATTCCCATGTAACTGAAGTGCATTTACAACACCCCTGCCAGGAGTATATAGCTCTTCCATTACGTGAGAAAGAGTTGTACAGATGTTTCTGTGGCATTTTAATGATATGCTCTGCATTTATCCATGCATTCTGCTAAAAATATTGTTACTGATTTTTCATATCACCTTTTCCCCATTAGATAGCAATGTTCCTCAAAGTAAGTAATCATGTCCATTTTATTTTATTCTTCCACTTACTCACAGCATAGATATGTGTATACTTCTGGGTGTGCTTTGCATGAAAAAGCAGTGTACGATACCTTGGAGACTGATTTACTGAAATAACTTCTCCAGTATGACTCTTGAAAGAACTAGGTCAATAACCCATAGAATTATATAATTTTTCTTTTTTTTTTTTTTAGCTTGAAGAGGCCTTAGAGATCACTTTTTCCAGATCCTTCATTTTACAAATTAGGAAATGAGCCAGGATTACAACTCATCCTCTCAACTGCCAAGCCCTGTGCTCTTTCAGCCTCATCAACTGCCTCTTGGATTGAGTTGTTTATTTTCCAGGTGATGTCTGCATATTATTATGTGTGTGTGTGTGTGTGTATGTGTGTGTGTGTGTGTCAGGGTGCGTGCGTGTGTGTTTATGTGTATGTGTATGGTTTTTAGGACTTTATAACCTTGTCCAATTACAGAAACGTATTTTATGTAGAAGAAAGAGGAGATGACAAAGTATAAATTAAGGGGAGAATTTTATCTTCCTCTTCTCTTTATTAATGTTATTATCATTAAGAAACAAAATGGTACACAGAAGACAAGGGACCATAAAATTATCATATGAAACCTGTCTCTTGGAATAATCTCTTTCCAGACTCCACTTAGAGATCATTATCTTGGCTACTGAGACAACGTGTGTGTCTGTAACGTGCATTCAATGTATTTAGACGAGAGACTTTGCACGTGTCTCTAATGAAAGGGAAAGGGGGCAGGGTGGGGGCCTGTGGGGAGGAGATCTACAGTGAAGGGGAGGGAAATGGGCTTCTAGCAGAGGAGGCAGGTGGAAAGAGGGAGGGGTCTGTGCGCCCGCAGAGTCGCCAGGCGTCCTGCGAGTTGTCTCCGCTGGGAGGGGCGAGGCTGTCACTTGCCAGGGCTCGAGGAGCCCGAGCGCGGCTTGGAGAACTTGGCCCCGCGCAGCGCCTGGTCACTGGCTCTCCTCTGGGGACTGCAGAGAAGCAGGACCTCGGGCCATGGGTGAGTGCGCGGGCGGGCGCGGACACTTCGCCCAAAGGCTCGGCCTCGGGAATGAGCATTATAGAAAGAAAATGAATGTTCCTTGGCCTTAGACTGCGTCCCTCCCAGCTCTGTTCCCCCCGCGCCCCGCGCCCCCAGCCCTCTTGTCTCTGGACTTTTTCTCTGGGAGCGAGGCGATGGCTATGGGTGGCACCTGGAGGTGAGGGAGGGTGCCCGACTGTTTACAGTGAGTCAGGAGGGTGGGAGGCTGCGCCTGGGCGCTGGTCCTCTGCGCCGGCCCCACGACCCAAGCCTGGGGGTCCAGTCTACTGTGCTTGGGGCGGTATTTGGGAAATAAAGAAAGACTAAGAGACCCAGGATCCGAATAGCGAGCGGATTACAGGGAGATCTCTGTCCTCCCGAGTTCCCACGTTTTCATGTTCTCTTTGGGGAGCAAGTTGAAACGGGGCACGAGAAATGGAAACTTCCTAAAACTTCCACTTGGTACAGGTTTGAGCAGAGGAAGGTGCTGGGGCAGGGCCAGACTGGGGACAATTTCTAGTCCCTCTCCAAACGAGGTGCCCATTTGCCCAATAGGTTTGAGGTTGAGGCCGAAGGCTGATTTTTCCTAAATTCGACCTGGGTAAACAGCGTGGTTAAAAGGGCGTCCACAGTGGCTCGGGTCACTGGATGGTGGAGTTCGGCGCAGTTCAGCTTCGCTCAAGTTTCCAGGCAGGGTTCGCTTATTCGGTGTTTAGCGGAGGCAGCTTGGAATAGCTCCAGGAATGTGATTGTGTGTGGCGGAGGGGAGGAAGAACTGGGTGTGAAATAGCCGATTCAAACCCACCGCTAAGACGCAGGGTCCCACGAGTCACCTCGAAGAGCGAGGGAGAGGCTGGGGAGGAGAAAGCACTCGCCATCCCTGGACTGGAGCATCCACAGGCGCAGGGGCGATGCTGCTCTTGCGCGGTTACCGGCTACGTTCAGCCCGCAGCCCGAGTTACTCTTCCAACCCCAGCGCGCTCACTTCTTCCAGCCAAGTCCACTGGGCGCCCCTCCCCCTTGCTTCTCCCTTGTCCTTTGTTGTGAGGGATTTCTTCAAGAGTAAAGGAGGCCTTGGGGACTTACGTGCTCGGGTTGAAATTCCTAAATTCCCACAGGCTCAAGGGTTAGGGGATGCTTTGACTAATCATGGAGTTTATAGACAGTAGCCAACTTGGAAGAAAGGAAAAAAGAGAAAGCTGAGGACATTTTTGCCTATGAATGTTAGCTGTGATCAAGACATTCATAGTCTCTTCTTGCTTGACCCTTGGAAGAGTCTTAGAAGGACCCATTTTAGGACCTTTGTATAAACAGCGTTGGAAATGGTCTTAAGAAGGACTGTCTTTAAATGTTTTCTGAAAAGGAAGGAGTATTTTCAGGTTAAAAAAGAAAGATAAAACATTTTCCCACGTGTGGCAGAGAGTATTTCGGGCTCTTTTTTTTATTTGGTTGTTAAGTGTTGTGTTCCATTGGAAAGACAGGTCCGGAATATTTTTAATTTTTCTCCTAAACGCAACACTTACTGTTCTACTTGAGCCTATAAACTCTTGTTTATATGCTCACACAGGAGAAAAGCTGTCATAAATGGAAAGTCAAAATAATTGACTTGATGTAATCTATTCATTAGCTCTATTAAAAGCATTACAATGCCATTTGGATCCAACATAATAAAATGTCCAGAAAGAATTACATAATTTACCCTTTTAACCTCAAGTTCGAGAGGACTGACTGTCAAAGGTAAGGTATTCATAATTTCAAAGTTAATTATTTCTTTAATTTCCATTTCCATACTGTAGTGAAAACAATTTGTCCTGGATTTTTGCTTCAATGCTCATGGATAATTATCAATCATCCCTCATTATAGGAAGGTGCTGTTGTGTGGGATGGTGTGGAGTTAACAACTGAGTTGTCAGGATCCAAAGCTTGGTCTGTAACTCTTAGAAGTTCTCTTTCCTATCTGTAATCTGAGAGATACCTAAAATTTGTCTGTTCCTTCTTCTGCCAGAAGTGGATTACATTTTTCCTATTGTAATTGAGGTCACCAAAAACTCATGTAGTCAGGGGCCTAGTAGGAGAGATTAAAAATATTCCTTAACTCTCTTTAGGTGGAGGTAGGGAAAGCAAGTGAGGAAGCCAGAGGTGAGGGAAATAGAGAAAAGAACAGGCCTGTAGCAAGGGAGAGTGAGGGCATGAAGCCAGAACTCAGGACAGAGATTCAAGTATGCAGTCCAGAGAGTAGGAAGAGCCAATAAGTAGCAAGGGGCGAAACGGGGAAAGCAGGAAGGAAGTGCATAGGGGAAACAGAAAACATGTGGCCACTTAAGGCCCTATCTCTCCTCTTCCTTTTAATTTACATATGAAAAACAAAACTTCGCTACTTAGAACCTCATCTATTTAGTGGTAGTAGGGATGGTAGGGAGTTTAGCATTAAAGTCCAAATGGCTATGATAAGAGGGAAAAACAGGGTAGGAGAATGCTAGATTGCGCCAACAAATGGAATCCAGTTTTTTTTTTGTTTTTGTTTTTTGTTTTATTTTGTTTTTCCTGGTATAATGACAACCAAACTTTATCACTTAAAGGAAGATAGTGTTATGGGGATGAATGTAGCAATCAATTCTCATTTGTCTTAGAAGAAGAAATCTGAACTCTAGCACTGTGGAAGAATGAGAGTAATTGGCTAATCAAATATTCTGAATAATTTATAGTCCTTCATATCCATAATGCACAAGGCTGATTGTAAAAAAAAAAAAAAAAGTTATTTGCAAAGTAGGCAATTGCAATTTTGGCATCTCTTCCTTTTGTTGTTTGATTTCCTCATTGATGCCCTCGGCTTCTCTAGGTATGGAGCAGGGTTTTCCCTCCACTCCAAAATTTTACTCTGCAGAAAGGAGGCAAGAACATAGTTCATACTAAAAAAAAACTGCAGGGCTAACACATTGCTAAGAGTACTTACATTTCAACTTCAAGTTGAATTTTAACCTGCAAATCTCTACTTGTGGAATTTCAGGCCCCATTGGAAAGATAGGTCAGGAATATTTTTAATTTTTCTCCTGAACACAACACTTACTATTCTACTTGACCACATATATATCACTATGAGACTGTTAATGACTGTTTTGTTTAAAAAATGATGTTGAATATGATTTAATTCGACAGATACTATGAAACGTTTAATGGGAGTGGTACTGAACCTGTCTTGGAGGAATGTGAAACATTTGGAAGGGAAGTGGTTCTAGGTAGAATAAGGAGCTCCTTCTCAAGGCAGTAAGGAGGTGAGTTTGGGGAACAGTAGGACATGGAGCTGGATTGACAGGATGGGATTTGATTTTGGAGAGCCTTTAAAAGCAATGAGAGGAATTTAGAATTTACATGATAGGAAGTAGGGTGCCTTAGAAGGTTTTTGAGCAGGGAAGACATAATGAGATTAGTGAAAATGTTGTTTAAAACAGAATTAGTTGGAGAGGACAGACCCACTTGTCACAGTAATCCTGGGGTAATATGATATATGTCTAAACCAGTTTTGGGAATAATAATATATTATATATATGATATGATAATAATAGAATATGATATATGTCTAAGCCAGTGGAACTGGAGAGCAAAAGATGGATGAGAGATAAGTCAAGTGAAAAATCTATAAAATTAGGCAATGGAACAATAAGAAAATGAATACAATATTTTGTCTAGAAATTTGAAATCTTGAAGACTGGGGAAGTAGTGGGTTCCTTGATAGAATATTTAAAGGATAAACCAGATGGTTTACTTTCTGCATACTTTGGATGAAAAATTAATTTCATATTTGAAATATTAAGAAGTGATAGCAAGGCTGGGTGCGGTGGCTCACGCCTATAATCTCAACACTTTGGGAGGCAGAACGAGGTGGGTGGATCAGTTGAAGCCAGGTGTTTGAGACCAACCTGAGTAACATAGTGAGACTGTCTCTACTAAAAATACAAACATTAGCCGGGCGTGGTGGCACACGCCTGTAATCCCAGCTACTTGGGAAGCTGAAGCTCGAGAATTACTTGAACCCATGAGGCAGAGGTTGCAGTGAGCCGAGATTATGCCATTACACTCCAGCCTGGACAATAGAGAGAGACTCAGTCTCAAACAAAAAGAAAACAAACAAACAAAAAAAGAAGTAATAGCAAGACATCTAAACACAAATATTTAGTATGTTAGGAACACCTGGGAATTTAATCAAAACACAGAACAAAAAGGAAAACAAAGATGAAAGGGTTACCAACCTTTAGTGAGAGGAAAATCCATGAACTGAATTATCTATTTGAAAGTGTGAGGATAAGGAGTACTGGTTGAGGTACAGGGAGGGGAAAGGATAAATCCTGTTTGACTGAAGAAGGACCCCCACTACATGATATGTACTAAATGCCCTAACATGAGAACAGTGAAATGTGACAACTTAAACATTCCGTGTTAGATTTGAGAGTCTACACATTTTGACAAGAGAAAAATATCAAATGGAAATATTTTGCTCTTACTCAATTTGAGTAACAATGGAGTTGGTTAAGTATCTGTAAAATTGTTTACAAATTCAGACAAAGAATAATGACACACAGTATTGTCTTGAGCTCACAACTTTTTTTCAGGGAAACTATGACACCCTCGAGACAGTTATGAACAAAGGTACAAGAGCCAAGGTTTGAAATAGGAGAAGCAGATGATAATCTCTTATGTCTTTGAATGGGTTCTATAAATCTTTGGGATCCTGCTTCCTCATTTGTTTGATGAGAGGATTGGGCAAGGTTCTGCAAATTTATGTAGCTCAGCTCTTGATCCAGTAATTATTAGAGAAAAAAAAAAAAAAACATGTAAAGAAGGTAAGATTAAGCTATTTCCATTAAGCAAATCAAGAACACTTTTATGATGCTAGAGAATTGGATAATACTTTTGATCATTTGGCTTCCAGTGTGTTATTTTCCTTTCGAAATCACAAGGTCTGATAAGAGTCCCAAACTCAGCAGAAAAAGATAAAACTCATGTTCTAAGCATTTATTGCTGCATAAAATGATCTCCCAAACTAGTGGATTAAAACAACAACGTATTATTGTCATTCATGGTTCTGCGGGCTGACTGTCTGCTGAGCAATCCTCATTTGAAGTTTCCTGCCTTGGAAGCCTGATGGCAGTAGGGGATTTAGCCATCTGAAGACAGGATTGGACTAGTCGTCCAAGAGAGCTCACATATATAGCTGGCAGTTGATGCCAGCTGTTGACTATGAGTTTAACTGTCCTGAAGTGGCTTGGGTTTTCCACAAAATGATGACTAGGTTCCAAGAGGCAGCATCGCAAGAATGAATGTTCCAAAAAACCCAAGCAGAAGCTGCAAAGATTCTTATGATCTAGCATCAGAAATCCCAGGACATCGCTTTTCCTTGATGTGAGGAGCAGCCTGCTCATATGAGGAAAGGAGAAACTGAGGGTAGCCGACTAACTGATCTAATTCCTAAAAGAGCTGTCTTGTTAAGTGTACTTCACATTGGGTTTACAACTGAAAACTCAGTACAAGTTCTGAGAAAAACATATGATTAAAGACTAAATTTTTAATTAGAAACATGAAGAAATCTAAACAGTCACACTAAAATTTCACAGCAAAACATTTGAGTGTGGAAATTCATGCCTGGGTGGAAATGTGTTGGTAGAATACTGGGATAAGCTCTACTCAAAATAGTTTCAAATAAAATCAGCTAATCTTTCTTATTTTCCCTTGAATCTGAAGTTTCTAAGGCTACTGTAAAGTACTGTTCATTTTATTTAGAAAAGAGTTGGTCATAAATTGGAATGTAGGTCAATTTGCATAAATCCTTTGCTCAATATCCTCTTGTCACAATCAACTAGATACTTTGTAGTGAACTGTTTAAGAGCTTGCTTTATTTTTTCAAGAATGTGTTAGTTTTACAAAGTACAAAATTTGAATTGGTATAATGTCACTAAAGGCTTCATCATACTTTTCTTTTGAAGAGATGTATTTAACTAACTAAGGCTCCACTTAACAAACTCTTCATGTAAATCTCCTTTTATTATTAATAATTTTATCTGGCAAAGTTAGAGCTGTCTCTGTGATTACAAAAAATCGAGGCCTTTCTCCCAGACAATTGAAAAACAAAGAAAAATTAGGGTAAATGAGATGGGTTTAAACTCCAGGACAGAATTAGTTTCAACCTAGAAATTTAGAGGCCTTAAAAAATATTAGTTCATTATTGTGTTTCATCTTATTTAACTTGAGGTCATTCTATTTTCAACTGTTTGACAAGAGATGAGGAGATGAAGGTAAATATTGCAAAGCCGGACACTCGATGCTCATTGTCCATGCTGTAGCAAGCAAACAAAACCATATCCCAATGACAAATGAAGCCTTGACCTGTATGAACGACATAACCAGAATAATGTGCTAATTCTAGAAAGTAGTATCATAAAACAAATTTTTTTTAGTTTAATATATTCACTATTTATTTTAAGATATGTAAGGTATGCTTAAATAATATACAGTAATAACAAAATAAATATCTCTTGCTAGTTGTATAAACTTCCTTATTGTAGAACCTCTAATTTTATTGTCCAGCTAGAATACCTTAAGGCATATATTAAATACTGATTCCTGGGTCCCAACTCCCAAGACTCAGATTCAGAGGGCTTGGGTTTGAGAGCTGGACCTGCAATTTTAACATGTAATCCTACTGATGATGAGGCAGGAAGTCCGGGGCATGTAACGAGAACAACTGACTCCAGAATGCCTTTCTTCTAAGCTGACTTAGCCACTCATTACAGCTGTTATTCCTTCACTTGTATCACTAATATACAGGCATACCCTGTGTTATTGAACCTCACTGTATTGTGCTTCATAGATACTGTGCTTTTTTTTTTTCTTTTTTACAAATTGAAAGGATCAAGGAGTGATTTCCACTTCCAAGTCTTATTCTTAAAGAACTATATTTCATAAGGTAATAGCTGCCATACATAGTGATTCCTCTAATGGATCTGGACAAAGTCAATTGAAAACTCTCTGGAAAGAATTCACCATTCTAGATGCCATTAAGAACATTCATGATTCACAGGAGGAGATCAAGTATCAGTATTAATAGGAGTTTGGAATACTTTGAGATCAGTCTTCATGGATAACCTAGAGAGGCTTAAGCCTTCAGTGGAGGAAGAAACTGCAGATGTGGTAGAAATAGCAAGAGAACTAGAATTAGAAGTGGAGCCTGAAGATGTGACTGAATTGCTGCAATATCATATGAAACTTGAATAGATGAGAAGCTGCTTTCTATGGATGAATAATGAAAGTAGTTCCTTAAAATGGAATTTACCTCTGGTGAAGATGTAATGATATTGTTGAAATGACAACAAAGGTTTTAGAATATTATATAAGCTTAGTTGATAAAGCAGCAGTAGAATTTACTCCAATTTTGTAAGTTCTACTGTGAGTAAAACGCTAACAAACAGCATCACATGCTACAGAGAAATCTTTCATGAAAGGAAGAGTCAATTGATGCAGCAATTATATTGCCTTAAAATAAGACAAATGCAATTCATTATCTTATTGTAAGAAACTTCCCAGCCACCTTCAGCAATTACCACCCAGATCAGTCAGCAGCCATCAACAGGGAGGCAAGGCCCTCCACCAGCAAAAAGATTATGACTTGCTGAAGATTCAGATGATTGTAAGCATTTTTTTTGTTTTAGCAATAAAGTGTTTTAAAATTAAGGTATATACATTGGGTTTTTTTTAGACATAATGCTATTGTGTACTTTATAGAATTTAGCATAGTGTAAACATAACTTTTATATGCACTGGAAAATCAAAAAATTCATGTGACTTGCTTTATTGTGATGTTTGCTTTATTGCAGTTGTTTAGAACCCAACCCCAAACACCTCTAAGGCATGTCTGCATTATTTTTATTTTCTAATCCTGGTCCTAATATTACCAAGAGCTACCTCTTGGAATTACTATTACATTTCTGTTTCATTTCACTACTAAACTTACTAAGTTTCTATAGTTGCTGTCTCTTCTTTTTCATCAGTCACTAATCAACCTTTTTGGGTGATGTTCTCCAGAGTTCACTGAAACCCCTCCCCTGAAAGGTACTAATAACCTCCTGTCTCAGAGCTTCAGTGTCATTTATGTTTATGTATCTCTCAAATCTGCGTATCTATGCCTGTCAGCCTCAATAGGTTCAAAACTCTCCTTTCTCTCTAATATCTATCTTGGAAAGATGTTTGTAGAAAATTAATGGATATTGGAAAAGCAATGTGAATATAATAAATATTGCATATATTATTACATTTGTACACACTGCTAGGAAAATGTGGTAAAGCTTCAAGTATGTTGCACAAATGCCTGGAGTTCAGTAAACACTGCATCTGATGAAAGTCTACCTTTCTTTTCTGTCTCTCTGTGTCTGCTATGTCAGCTGTTTCCTCCTTGCATTATAGTTATTTGTGAATGTGTACTGTTTCCTTACTTGGGGTCATGTCCAGACATTGAAGGCAACAACATTTAGACAATTGACAAAGAAATCAACAAATACTCTTATCGTCAAGCTATTTGCCTTTGACTGCCTACTTTGCTAACTCAGAAAGATAAAAAAATACAAAATTTAAAAAGTATAATGTATTTAATATTGATCATTGCAGGAGACAGGAAAGAAGGCAAAACTATGGAATGAGTGTATCTGTTCAGAATAGGGTGTAGAAAACAGTTGTGGGAGGGAGTCAACATTAGACCAAAGGCCCTCGTGAAAGAAACACTAAGACAAGAAGGATCTAGAATATTAAGGCAAGAAGGACTTTTCAGCTGAAAAGTAGATGAGATAGAGTTAGTGCACGTTCAGAAGAATCAAAGAAAAAAAAAAGAGTTTTAAGAAATGAGTGACCTACATTATTCAGTGCAACAGAAAGAACAGAAAGGAATACAATATATTTTGTTTTAAGGGTTTTTTCATTTATATCAGCGTATTGAAATCAAAGCATTTTTAATAAAGGAGTGAAGATACAAGTCTGCTCTCATAGACCAGATTACAAGGACTAGAAAAAAAAGAAAAAAAGAAAAATAAGGAAGAAAGAGAGGAGGGAGAGAGGGGAGGGAAAGAGAAAAGGAGGGAGGGTGGGAGGAAATTTGGATGGATCCAAGGTCAAGCAAAGATTTTTGTTGGGTAGGAAAGAATTGTTTCATGATTTCAGAAGGGGAATGATCCAAGGGAAAGGCAGAGACTGAAAATGCCGTGGAATAGCAGAATCCCTCAGCAAGTTACTACAGAATGATCTAATGATACACATTTACTATTTAAATGTGACTTCAACAGTTAAACTAAGAATGTTTGATGGCATTTGAGTTTTTTAAATGATAAGATATGCTTCTTGACTGTTCTAAATTGTGATATAATACAGTATGTCTAGTAAAGTTGGTGTGCATCTGTTCTGAAAACTGTATTGTTCATTTTTCTTGTATTTTATTTATAGAGACTGTTTATATCTTCATGTATTTAGGAATATATAGATAAATACATGACCTGTATTCAAACTGTGAAATGAATCAACAGAGATGAAGCATATTGTGGTTAAATAATCACTACACTAGGAGTCAGGAGATAATTGTTCTTATCCCAATAACTCAGCTATTATTGATCTGTGCTACCTTGGTCCTGAGGTATAAGCAAAGGGTGTGGATTAAGTAGCCTGTAAGATTTCATTCAGCTCCAGATGCCTATAAACTAGTCAATCAATCAATTATATTGAGCCCCACATCCTCACCAAATTATGAAGATGATATTCCCATAGCAGCATTTCTCAAAGCTGACAGATCTTTCTTTGTTAGTAATTCTTCTGTGTTTTCAACCCTGACTTTCTGACAGAGAAGGCAACTAAGGCTTCAACTGGATTTGGGTATTTTTCTTTCTTCACGTCTTTAGATATTTTTTTCCCTTTATTAAGTGAAGATAAGAAAAAAAAGGAAACAAAACAAATACCAAATATACAATATTACCAGGAATTACCTGAGACGTCCTTAGGCTACATGCACATTACTTACGTGTAACTCATTGTATATTATTAATATATTATTAATTAGTGAGGGAACTATTTGATGCATTTTAACATGTAAGTTTATATGTTTTATGCTAACAACTCTAAACTTTTGGATTGCTATTTACATCTCTCTCTTTTTCTGTGTGTGTGTGTGTGCACATGTGTGTGTTTGTGTGTAGGGAGTTCTTGTTTTTTTTATTTTGATTGATTTGTTTCATTTTTATATATGTGAGTACAAGATAATGTTTTGTGTGGCTGTTACAATGAAATCATTTTACAAATCCTAGAAATTATTCATTTAAAAGGAATCATTTTACAAGTTCTAGAAATGATGTTTGTTCCATTGGCAATGTTATCTCCAGGTAAAAATGACCACCATGGTTAAATCCTAGTCTGTATGCCCGAAACAAATATATTGTGTTTTTTTAAAGAAATATCAGGGCATAAAACAGATCATATCTGATAGAATATAACTCAGTGCTGGCTTATTCCTTTTGGGTGTAATATTTTTTGTTTGCTCTTTCTTTAAGAAAAATACAGAAATATATAAAAGAAAAGTGCTGAAATGGAATTGTGCTTTCAAAAAATTTTGAAGACACAATATATTTAGTAGTTTTTATTAACATAAGCCAACTATCTTTTTCCATCTAGATTTGAAGTGCAAATAATGAACTTCAACACTGGATACTCAGGGAATTTTCTGCATTCTTTTTTTTTCAGTTTTCTTACTAAATAGTATAAAAGGATAAATATTCATAGGGATGTACTTGAGATATGAGATATGTTTGACAAGGTTATACATTTTGTCACTGTTTTACATATTTTTCCCTTCTAAAGAAAGATTTAGGCCAGGCACGGTGGCTACACCTATAATCCAAGCACTTTGGGAGGTCAAGGCGGGTGGATCACTTGAGGTCAGAAGTTCGAGACCAACCTGGCCAACATGGTGAAACTCCCTCTCTACTAAGAATACAAAAAAAAAAAAAAAATTAGCTGGGAGTGGTGGCGGGCACCTGTTATCCCAGCTACTCAGGAGACTGAGACAGGAGAATCGCTTGAACCCAGGAGGCAGAAGTTGCAGTGAGATCGTGCTACTGCACTCCAGCCTGGGCTACAAGAGTGAAATTACATATCAAAAAAAAAAAAAAAAAAAAAGGAAAGATAAAGAAAGAAAGAAAGATTTAAAAAGAAGAATGAAATTTTATTTGTTAGTTGTATATAAGAAAGCAAATTCCTCAAGTGAAAAAAGGCAGAGCAACTATTAATATAAGTATACGATTTGTAAATAGTTGGTTCTTTAGGTATAAAAGGCATAGAGATACCTACAAATATTAGTGTTATTAAATAATTTCATTCATTTCACAACAGTTACCTTAGGAGAAATCCCCTTACATCATATGATAAATACATCCTGGTTTAAATCAGCTGACAGGTAAAGGGATACTCAACTCAAGAAATGTCAAATATTTAAAAATTCCAATGATAATTCACAAATCTCATTATATCATCTTAAGATCATTGTTGTGGCAGAATTTTTGTATATAGGACCACCAACAATTCCCTGGTTAAAACAAAACAAAACAAAACAAAAACAACTGCACCCCCAAAGCAGCCTTTTGAATTTATTTTAGTGTTGACTCGATTGAACAAGTATTTCTTAAGGCTCTACTGACGGGTCTATCCCATGCCCACCCTTGCTCTGCACATAATGACATAACGAAAGATGCAGGGTAAGTATAATTTGTGATTCTAAAGGATTGATGCTTTCATTGAGATATAAAACTTGCACAGAGAAATCTATTTAAAAAATGTGTAAGATACAGAGATCTAGATTAAATATAGTCATTGGTAAAACCACTGGTCAGGAATGGAGGAGATCAGTGGAGGCTACAGTCATCAAGAGAAGCTTTCTGAATGAGTACCTTGCTGAGAAGCTGGAGGGTTTGTGACTTTTCCAGGAAGTAGGGATAGTAACGGTGTGGGAATAGCCCAAGAAGAACATGAAGAAAGCTATGGAGGAGGACAAGCATGCTCTGGGACCCATCGGAGTCTCCTTCCCCTCCAGGTCTCTTACAATGAAATTTTTTTATGTCCCATGACCTCTGGAATGGGATATGACGCCACACCCTCATGGAAATTGTAGAAACAATGTGAATACTAGTGCCTTGGTGGTGAGCAACGCAGGGGTTCTGCCAGCCCCTGCACCTTATCCTTCCTGTCCCCTGACCCTTACTCCAACTCTAAACCTTCTCACTGTCCTCACAGGGTCCTTAGACACTGGTCCTGTTTGCTTTCTCTGTACTTCAACCTATCATTACTTTTTTTCTATTCAGTTTAGACTACGTGGTCCAGAGATCCAACCATTCTTATGAAAATATTCTTGCATCCCTAGTCCCTTTGTCCAAATGAGTCTGGGTTATTGCAGTATAGATCGGAGAAAGGCTTGATATAAGGATTACAAAAATCATCCTACTACATGATCATGCAATTTCAGCATTTCCTACAGGCAGTGATGGAGATCCAAGTAGATTTGGTTACAGATGTAATAAAAAGGAAGAAAATATGTGGGATAATAAGAAGGAAAAACATCTTTTTATTTGTTGGAATACAAGCTAGAAGAAGTTGGTATTCTGAAGAGAGGAAGGAGTCATCAAGAACAAGCACAAACAAATGAAAAGTATTCACAATTCTGGTAACTTCCAACTAATTATAAATAACTGTGTATCTCAAATCCCATGTTATTAAGTAGAACGATGATCTGGTATGACTTCTGTCAACCCGGTGATTCAGGATTGTTTTCTCGGTCTACTTGTCCACAGAGAGAGATGTTACATCACTTCTTGCTACCCTACGTGGTCCTCCTTGGAAGCTATGAAAGAGGATGACTCTTACAGATGACAGAAATGTTTATGATTACGCAGTTGGTTTCACTCCTTAACCAAACAGAAACTCCAGACAAGCCTTTAAGATTCTATTTTCCACTTATTGCCATGATATAATCAGAAATTTATAAATTTTGACCCAAAAACATAAAGAGATCTGATTAACTATAAAGGAAATAATTTAACATATTTAACTATAGATTATAACATAGTAGACTATTCCAATGATCAAACTAAGTTATAAAATTACAAATTAGAAACTTTAGCTATCAGAAAATGTATAGTTAAGTGTTGGTAATGGCAGGATACCAACAGCTTTTTTCTGAAAAGGATCACAAATGATTTAGCATTATTAAAATTTATTTTCATAGTTTTAATACTTTAATACTTGTATGATTTAATTCAGATGAAAGGTAAGGAAGAAAGATCCCTCTCTAATAATACCTTATATTTCACATTATTGTCTGTAGGTCTCCATAATTCTGGGGCTCTCTTCCATGTCCTTCCCTTTTGTCCTCTATTTATCCCCTTTCTTGCTTTTTCTTGGCTTTTAAAGCTCAAATGATGAATGTTTAAAGAGGCTATTATCCTTGGGTTGAAAGACTCATTCAGTTCTCTCTTATCTTCTACATCAAGGACTGACTCAAAACAACATAATTAGAATAAAATACAGCATAATTAACACAAAGCATTCTGAATAGTATTTTTTAAAGCTAATAGGATATTTGTAATTATGTCTTTTCATTTTTCAGTAAAGCCTTCTTTAATTGATATGTGGTGCTATGTTCAGATGAATTTTTAGATGCAAATGTGTATAGGAAGTAATGCTGTACTGGTAGGCACAGCTTTAATATGATCTTCCAATTCCTCCAAGGACTACAGAATTGGGGTACAAGTAGCTGTTTGCTCTGCTCAAGTTGAGTCCTTCTGTTTTCTTTGTCCCTGGCTTTCTTCTTCTGTCCCAGTGGCTGTAGCTCACTGTTTATTTATTAGCCGTTTAGTATGAAAAAACATCTACTCTTTTAACATTGACAACAAATCAGAGTAATGAGCCTACCCCTCACGCTACGTTGGGTATAATCTTTGCCTATTAGGCTCTTGGCTGGTTTTGCTGTACTTTACCATCCTGAAAGTTTGAGAAATCTGACTGCTTTCTTGGTTGTTGTTTTCCTATTCTTATTAGCACTTGCCAAATCTTTTGTCATGCATCTTTAGACCAATGACAGCTTCTAGGTCAAATTTCAGTTTTGATCACTGCATCTTTAGAAGTAAAGCTAAGGACTGAAATAGCCAGTTCCTTTTCAGTGACTGCAGTGGATGCTGATTAGCTGCATGCTGGTTGTTGAAGTCATAGCAACAAGTCCTACTTAATATCTTTTGGGCATCTCAAATAAGTTTCTTTAGTCTTTGAATATATGACTACAAAAAGTTTCATCTCCTAGTGAAAATGAATATGTTCTTTCATAGGACAACAATTTCATAGAGCTGATTAAGGATTCTTGTCTAATGCTCATTTCTGAACAAGTAAGCTGAAATTATTTGCACTCCCTTCTTTCTTTGTCCAGTTTTCATAATTAGGCTTTCAGTGGACTTAATCTTTTAATTTTAAAATGATTAATTGCCAAGTTGTTGGGTGCCATTGCTTGGGTTACTAAGCTACATACCCAGCAGTAACAAAGAGAAGTGCATTGAAGTGGGCTATAGTGGCAAGCAACAAATATTTACAAAAAGTTCGTTTTCAACAAAGACTCAGGATATTTTGTAGTCAATACTATTGTTTAGAGAGGAGATAGCTATGGTTATTTTATTTTTCTAGATAAAGGTAGATTTGGGAAGATAATCTTGTTTTGTATTAAATTCTACTACTATATAATTTATAAATACAAATGGATTTTTTTCTCTTTTCACAACTAACAAATAATTCTAATTTCTGCCTACATGAAACCTCTTTTGGGGGTATGGAGTTATAAAGTTTAGACTTTTTCAGTCGGGTTAATGGGTGAAAAAAGTTTATATTATTTTACTTTATACATCATTTGAAAAAAAAATTTATATCATTCAATTAATTTCTAAGCAACCTGAAACAAAACATCCTTCCTTGGCAAATTTATGACAATTTCATGGCATTGTTTGATTTAGAACAATCTGTTCTCAACTTCTAGATCCACTAAATTGGAGAAAGGATCTAATATCCCTAAGTTTAGTTATGTCATGTGTAGGCCTAATAAAAATAATATATACTTATGGAGTTGTTGAGATGAACAAATGAGAGGAAATAAGTAAAATAGCTTAACAAAGTGACCAGGAGAAAGTATTCAATTAATATAAAGATACACACACACACACACACACAGATACACTTTAGTACAAAAGTAAGTTTATCTTAACTAAGTTTTAAGTCTTAATTTCTATTTAAATCTATCATAAAGAGAACTTTAGATTTGTAATTAAAGACAAACTTCAATCAAATGAGTGGTTATTTTTCTAAACCAGTACACACTGTAGTCATGTGTTTTCTTAGGAATAAGCTGATCATGTATAGCTTTTATGGATATTGTTAGGAAGAAGCTAGAATTAAGAGGCAGGTGTTGGTCAAAAGACACTTAGAGATGGTCCTAAAAATCAGAGCTTGCTAAGTCTGTCTGTGTAATTTATCCATCAAGTAATTTTTAAGCCTGCTATTTGCTAGACAGAATGCTTAGTGCTAGACATTTCTAAAGAAAGATAAAATATGGTACCTGGTATAATAATAAAACAGTAGGAATTATATGGCATAACAGATGTTGAGGTGGGACTTTATATGGTGTATATGGGCAAAAGAGAGTAGTTGAAATTCCTCTTAAAATGTCAGTGAAGGATTCAGAGACCGGCTAGAGCTAATCCATAAAACTTTGAAATGATTTGTCTGACTTATGGATCAAGGAAAAGGCCTTCTAGCCAGACGAGTAGTATAAATAAAATATTGAAGTGAGAAAAGCATGAGGTATTCAATGAATTGTAAGCAGCTCAGTTGACTGGAGTATAGAAATGTGAGAGATGTGCGTTGATCAACAAGAGATCAGTTGGGGGGTGGGGCTCTTGCATGACATGTTAGATGGTTGGCCTTTTGCGCAGTAAGCGTGTAGATGCGCTGTTGGGTATTTGCTGGGGAAATAAGACACTTAAATTGTTAACTTAAAATGATCATTCTAGCAGCAATGGAAATGAAAAATATGATACATGGGAGATTATAAACAACAGGAAAATATAAGAAAGGTTTTGGTTAAGAATAGAGGTAAATATATCAATGAAATACTACAAAAATTTAAAAGTTTCTTTTTCTTCTTTGTAGAGATGGAGTCTCACTCTGTTGCCCAGACTGGAGTGGCAGTGGAACAATACTAGCTCATTGTAGCCTGGTGGGCAGAATGCAAACTCTTCTGGGCTTGAGCAATTCTCCTGCCTCAGCCTCCTGAGTAGCTGGGACTATATCCACAGTCACTGCACCCAATTTATTTAAAATTTTTTTTGTAGTGAGAGGGTCTTACTGTGTTGCCCAGGTTGGTCTCAAACTTTTGGCCTCAAGCAATTCTCTCATCTTGACCTCCCACAGTGCTGGAATTTATAAGCATGAGGCATCGCATCTGGCCTAAAAGTGTTCTAAAAATAATTCTTTCCACATAACACCTATTGGAATGGAGGGATGGTTAAAGAGCTGAAATTTCATTTTCAGTGTTTGAAGAAAAAAAACCGTATGATCATCTCAGTAAACACAGAAAACACATTTAATAAAATGTAGGGTCAGGTGCAGTGACTCATGCCTGTAATCCCAGCACTTTGGGAGGCTGAGGTGGGCGGATCACAAGGTCAAGAGTTCGAGACTAGCCTGGTCAACATGGTGAAACCCCATCTCTACTAAGAATACAAAAATTATCTGGGTGTGGTGGCACATGAGTGTAATCCCAGCTACTCGGGAGGCTGAGGCAGGAGAACAGCTTGAATCCAGGAGGCAAAGGTTGCAGTGAGCCCAGATTGAGCCACTGCACTCCAGCCTTGGTGACAGAGCAAGACTCCATCTCAGAAAAAATAAATAAAAAATAAATAAAAGAAAACATATTTAATAAAATTTAACATTAACTTATAAAAATTATAAGTAAATTAGGAATAGAATAGAATGGTTATAAACTGATCTGGAATATCCTGCAAAAACTGTTGGTAACATTATATTTAATGGTGAAACACTAGAAATATTCCCAATAACGTCAAGTACAGGGAAAGGACACTCGCTCTTGCCATTGCTTTTCAGCATTCACTTGGTTGTCCTAACCAGGGCAATCAGAAAAGAAAACATATAAGTGGAAAGAATGGAAAGAAGGAGGCAAATTTGGCATTAATCGAGACAATGCACTTGTCTATATAATAAAGACATTCTACAAGAATTATAAATAATAAGACATCAGCAGGAATGCTTGCATAGGTCAACAGGTGTTATCAAGAGCATTTCAGCATCTCAACAATACCAGAACAAGGGTAATTAAAATCTGATTTACAATAGCAAAAAGTTTTATAATAATCCCAGAAGTAAATTTACCAAAAATACATGAGATTTTAATGGCAGAAAGCAAATGTGAACACATGATAAGATAGATCTGGTTAGCAGATACGCAATCTCATTATCACATCTCTTTCAAATATGTGTGTGTACATATATAGATATAGATATAGATATATATTTTCCAATCCAATTTCAAGAACATTTTCAAAAAAGTTTTCATGGAATCGACAAACTGATTCTAAAATTCTGTAAGGAAAAGGGATTTCTATAAATTGACATAATTCCAAAAAAGAAAAAGAAGGTGGGAGAATTAAGCTTTCTAAATATCTAGACTTATTCTTAAACTACAGTAATTACAACTGCAGTTTAGCACTAAATAAATACATAGATGAATATAACCCAATATAGGTCAAAAATAGGTTCAGCTTTCTGTGTCCTTGATATGTAATAGGGGAGGAATTACTAATCAACGTAGGACTACTCAAAAAATGGCGATGGGACAACAGCTTTGTGTAGACAATGAATAAATTATTTTACTGCCTCACACATATCCCTATCTTACCCTATACATGAAAATAAATTCTAGATGCATCTGATAAGAGTTACCTAATAAAAACAATAAAAATATAGGAAAGCATCTTTATTACACTAGGGCAGGGAAGGATTTTAAAAATATAGAGGAAAAGTAGTAATAAAAAATACTGACAAATTTTGCCATATTAAAATGTAAAGAATTTCTATGAAGCAATAAAATATTTTTAAAAAGGTTGGATTTTTTAAGTGTTAAGAATATATAAATAACTTATACATCACTAAGAAAAAAGACAAACGATACAATAGAAAATGAGCAAATAAAAGAACAAGGGAGGGCTGGACATGGTGGCTCATGCCTGTAATGCCAGCACTTTGGGAGGCCGAGGCAGGCGGATCACGACGTCAGGAGATCTAGACCATCCTGGCTAACACGGTGAAACCTCGTCTATTCTAAGAATACAAAAAAATTAGCTGGGCGTGGTGGCGCGCACCTGCAGTCCCAGCTACTTGGAAGGGTGAGGTAGAAGAATTGCTTGAACCTGGGAGGCAGAGGTTGCAGTGAGGTGAGATCACGCCACTGCCCTCTAGCCTGGGTGACAGAGCGAGACTGTTTCTCAATAAATAAATAAATAAATACATACATACATACATAAATACATAAATAAATAAAAATAAAAAGTAAAAGAACAGGAGAATTTCATGGAATAAGTAATCATAGATGTCCCATAAATATATCAAGAAATGCTCTAATCTCTGGTAACTACAGAAAATCATGCGTGCGTGTGTGTGTGTGTGTGTGTGTGTGTGTGTGAGAGAGAGAGAGAGAGCACAATAGGTAACCGGAGTACTCCTATATGCATTAAATAAACTGAATTAATAGTTGTAAAGCTTGCATCAAAGAAAACTCCAGATGCTTCCCTGGGGAATTTGACCCACATTTAAGGAAAATATAATAGCAGCAGCTCTATCACAAAACCTTCCAGAAAGAAAGAATGACGAAAATCATTCTCACCCCATTTTATGAAGCCAGCATTCCCTGATGCCAAAACCAGACAAAAATAAAATAACACTGCAGACTAATATATCTCAGGAGCCTAGATGCAAACTTCCTCAAGGAAATTTTAAGCAAATTGAAGCCAATATGCAACATATACAAGCCAAGTGGGCTTTATTCTAAGAAAGCAAGGAAATGGTTTCAAATGGTTTAACATTTGAAATTTAATTAGTGTAATTCACCATAAGAACAGATCAAAAAAGAAAAAACTTACAATCACCACAATAGACATAGAAGAAGCATTAGACAAAGTTTAGCACCCATTCATGATCAATTAAAGAAGTAAACTTCCTTAACCTGATAAAGGACATTTCAAAACTCACAGAGGGGGATGGAATTTTGTCTGTTGAGACAGGACCTTCAAAATAGAAAGCTCTGCATGGTAT
Organism: Trachypithecus francoisi; assembly: GCF_009764315.1. Lineage (NCBI taxonomy): Eukaryota > Metazoa > Chordata > Mammalia > Primates > Cercopithecidae > Trachypithecus > Trachypithecus francoisi. The sequence continues at coordinate 169,579,778 of NW_022681454.1, read as the reverse complement.
ATAAAGAGCTCCAAAGAAGCATGAGAAATACAGTGCAAGTGTGTTATCACCATGAAATTAAAGGCATTGTTTAAAATATTTGTTCAGCCACTTTCCATTCTATGTATCTGTCTGATACATTATGGACTAATCACAGCCACATGAAGAGTTGGAAGTCCTTTAAAATCTGATTATAGATTATCTGTCCTCATAGCTTTCCTCCTTTGTTTTGATCCTTTAAATTCTCCCCTCCCCATCTTTGAGACACCTTGTGCTATATTATTTATTATTTAACTTAGATACCAGGGATGCAGCTTGCAATAAAAAGCACTTGACAAAATAAAATTGTGTTATGTTCTATGACTCCCATAAAAAATGAAAACCATTTATGAATAGCACCAAAATATATAAAATAGGTATAAACTGAACACAATACATACATGTTATTTATGCAGAAAAATACAAAAGGCCCATGAAAGAAAACAAAGACCTAAATAGAAAGATATACCACATTAATTGATTGGAGGACTCAATATTAAATTGTCAAATCTCTCTAAACCTATCTATAGATTCAATGCAACCTCAATAAAAATACCAGCAAGAATTTTATAGGTCGATTCTCAAATTCATATGGAAAGGCAAAGGAAGTAGACTAGCCAAAGCAATTTTTAAAATGAACAAAATTGGAGGAGTCATGCTAGTTCATTTTAAGACTTATTCTACAGCCACATACATGTGACATTGGTGAGAGGATAGATATATACATTAATGGAATAGAGTACGAACTCTACAGATAAATCCACATCACAATTTCAGCTTATTTTTGACAAAGATACATAGACTATTAAGTGGAGAAAAGCAAAGTATTTTAAACAAATGATACTGGAAGAATTAGACACCATGTATAAAGAAATGAACCTTGAACTTTGACCTAACTTGCACATTATAAAGACATTAACTCAAAAAGTCTAGTTTTAAAAGAAAAAGTTGACATCCATCTAAATGGAAGACACTTATTTTGTGAGACACATTGATAAGGAAATGAAATGGCAAGCCCCATACCGGGGGAAATCGTTTGCAAAACATATACCTGATAAGCGACTGATATCCTAAATATATAAAGAACAGTAAAAACCTGCTAACAAGAAAACAGAGGGCAAATAACTTACATAGACACTTCACTAAGAAAAATAGACAGGTGGCAAATAAATGCAAAAATATGTAAAATATTATTAGTCAGTAGAGAAACGCAAATCAAACTGACAATGAGATAACACAATACACCTATGGGAATTTTTTTTTTTTTTTTTTAAAAAGAAAAAAGGAAAACAGAACAAAAACCCAAACAAAGAAAACCAAAAACCCTGAAAATACCAAGTCCTGACAATGGACAACTGGAACTCTCAAACATTTGTTGTGGGTCTGCTAAATGGCACAACCACTTTGAAAAATGGCTTGGCTGTTTTGTATAAAGTCAAAAATACACTTAAAATGTCCCAGCAAGTCCTCCCTTATGTATTTACCCAAGATAAATAAAAATGTATGTTGACTCAAAAATCTGAAAGTGCAGGTTTATAATGGTTTTATTTGTAGTCATTAAAAATTGGGAATAAGGCCGGGCGCGGTGGCTCAAGCCTGTAATCCCAGCACTTTGGGAGGCCGAGACGGGCGGATCACGAGGTCAGGAGATCGAGACCATCCTGGCTAATACGGTGAAACCCCGTCTCTACTAAAAAATACAAAAAACTAGCCGGGCGATGAGGCGGGCGCCTGTAGTGCCAGCTACTCGGGAGGCTGAGACAGGAGAATGGCGTGAACCCGGGAGGCGGAGCTTGCAGCGAGCTGAGATCCGGCCACTGCACTCCAGCCTGGGCGGCAGAGCAAGACTCCGTCTCAAAAAAAAAAAAAAAAAAAAAAAAATTGGGAATAAACAATGACCTTCAGCTGCTAAATAGGCAGACAAACTTTGGTGCAGCCATAGATGCAATTCTATTCAGCAGTAGAGAATGAAGAAACTCTCAATAACATAAGACATGGATGAATCTTAAATGCATGCTGAGTGAAAGAAGCCAGACTCTAACAGCTATCAATCAATTTATGTGGCAGTCTAGAAAAGGCAACTTTATAAAGATAAAAAACAAAGCAGTGCTTAAGAATGGTTGGAAGTGAGGCAAGTGGTTGACTACAGATGGATGAGATAATTTATGAACAATTGTTCTATGTCTTAATTACGATGATGTTTATGTGACCACATACATTTTCCAAAATTCTTAGAATTTTATTCTAAAAAGGGTGAGTTTTCTATGCAACAAGTTATATCCCTTTAAAAGCCAGATAGAATCTAATATAAGTAAACATTACCCTTGGTTGATTTTGAGTGGTAGGATATTTTTGTTTATTATATTATTTTTATACTGTTTTCCCTCAAATAAAAATAAAATAGAAATTATTTCCCCAGTTTTAAAAATATTAAAAAAATTACCTCTAGATAAGACCTTCTCTATTCCTGCTTCAAACCATAAAATTCTGCATTTGTCATCTTTCTTTTATCCCCTTCATTTCCTTCAGTTTCATACAATGTACAAAATCTTTAAGTGTTCGACATAATCAAAGTGAGAATTTCTGTAAGCTACTTTTAATTAAAATCATTCAATTTAGCCAACCATTATGCATTAGATAATATGTTTCACTTATTTCATATTAAAAACAATGCACCTTTTTTTTTTTTTTTTTTGAGGCGGAGTCTCGCTCTGTCGCCCAGGCTGGAGTGTAGTGGCGCGATCTCGGCTCACTGCAAGCTCCGCCTCCGGGGTTCACGCCATTCTCCTGCCTCAGCCTCCCGAGTATAGCTGGGACTACAGGCCCCTGCCACCACGACCGGCTAATTTTTTGTATTTTTAGTAGAGATGGGGTTTCACCGTGTTGGCTAGGATGGTCTCGATCTCCTGACCTCGTGATCCGCCCACCTTGGCCTCCCAAAGTGCTGAGATTACAAGCGTGAGCCACCGTGCCCGGCTAAAACAATGCATCTTAAATGGCAAAATACGCTGACAAACAAACATCGAACCCTACGCCTGCTGAGCTGGTGTACTGATTGAGAGGAAGCCTTAGGATTCCTAACTCTTGAGAAGTGACATGTACATAAATCTTTTCAGGGGTCACATCACTATTATTATCGCCAACATAAATATTTCATATATTTTTTCAAATTTGAGAAACATACTTTCAAAAACCTATGTTGATTCTACCCAGCATTTGGAATTTGGAAACAAGTATTATTATAATCCATCAAACCAATCCTCATTTTAAGAACCCCAGTTTATTTAGGAAGAACATTCACAAATTTATTAGAATATTCCAGTTAGTAGACATTGATCTTACACATATGGAAACTAATAATAAGGCCCGTGTCAGAAAGTAAGCTAAGTAGTCATACTTATGTGGTTCAAATTCTGTTGCCAGTACACTCAAAACAACTTAAAAAATTTAAGTGATCTTACTGTGAGGCCTCAAGGTTTTTGTTTTGGTTTGGTTTTTAGAGACAGGGTCTCACTCTGTTGCCCAGGGTGGAGTGCAGTGGCACAATCTGGGCTCACTGCAACCTCCATCCCTGTGGCTCAAGCGATCCTCCCACTTCAGCCTCTGGAGAAGCTGGGACTGCAGATGCGTGCCACCACACCCAGCTATTTCTTTCTGTAGTTTTTGTAGCATCTTGCTATGTTGCCCGGGCTGGTCTCCAACTAGTGGGCTCAAGCAATCTGCCTGCCTGAGCCCTCCAAAGTGCTGCTTTTTTAACTTTTGTAAAGTGATAATATTATCTTAATTCAAGGTTTGTTGTATGGATTAAAGATATGTAAATTATCTCCCACAGTACCCAGACCTTAGCAGATCTTCAAAATTAGCTGTTATAAATTTCATTACTGGGTGAAATAATACTCCTAATTATAGTCAGGGCAAAATAGTAAACCAGATCAGTATACTTGACTGCAGAGGAGCAGATGTAAAACTCACAGAACAGGAAGCAGATGGCTCTATTAGCATTACTACTGTTGCTAGTTGTTACTATTATTATTTACTTTTAATTAACTTAGTGGCAAATAGAATAAAGCTATTAATTACATATTTGTGGTTGAAAAATAAGTAACTGATATTTTCAGTATCATAGCCTAAGTGGAAATTCATTGTCTTCTCCCTGTCTTTTCCTGTGAACTTTTGCTGTGGTTCCAGGTCTATAAGGCTGATCTCAGAAACTCAGGAGCTCTGCATATGAAGTTTTCATATGATTGATATTTACTTTTGACTATGCTTTAGAAATACGCTGCTGAACTTAGGAATGGAATAACTGACTCAGTTGATTTGATGTTTTTTGCTTATCCTATACCACCTGGAAAAGTTGTGTTTAAATAACCTTTTGGGCAGTATGGTGATTAAATATTCAGTAGTATAGATTGATGCTTGCTTGAAAAACAAGTCATTAGTTTATGGAATTGAAATAGAGTCGAAATAGTGTTCAGTGTTGTTAAACTTATACCTCATGAAACTGTAGTTAGTCTTTACATTATTGTGGCAGTTGTTTCTTGGTAAAAACGAACTTGTGTTCTGACCAAATATTTATTTTAATTAAAGGAAAGTTGACATTTGCCTGACGTTGAGTGATAAAATTATTGGGAACAATTGTGAAATATTTATTGGAATTTTAAAGTAAGGGTTCCAGATTTCAATATATACATATATATATATATATATATATATATATATATATATATATATATATATTTGCTTTAAATGGACAGTTTTAGGCTTTACATGGGCCTTGATAAAAATAGATAAAACACTCTGCGAAGATACCACCTTTACTATGATTGAGTTAATATAGCTCATGATTAGCAGTGGTTCTCAACTCTCACTATGCATCAGACTCACTTAGAGAGCTTTTAAAAACTAGGACTGTTTGGCTTACCTCTTGAGATAGAGTTTCAATTGAGTCAGATTAAAACTCAGATATCGGTATTTTTTGAAAAACGTATAGTACTTGAATCCAATATGCAGCTAAGCCTGAACACCTGGTTGAAAATACTTGAATTAGACACTATGGTTGTTTATTGCCATATTATTTATTTTTTCAGCATTGACTCATTGTTGTAAATAATAATAATAATACAACTCAGTGACTCACACAAGTGATTTATTTCTCTCTTAAGTCACAGTCTGGCATGAGTGGGAAGAAGGTATTTGGAGGCAAGAGGGGAAGGGACTGACCTTTTTTGGAGTACTCTGAAAGATAATAGTAAATGATAGCTGACATGGTTTGGCTCTGTGTCCCCACCCAAATCTCATCTCAAATTTTGTAAGCCCCACCTGTTGAGGAAGGGAGGTGTTTGATCATGCAAGTGGTTTTCCCCATGCTGTTCTCATGATAGTGAGTGAGTTCTCAAGAGATCTGATAGTTTTATAAGTGTTTGGAAGTTTCCCCTCTATTACTTCTCTCTCTGCTGCCGTGTGAAGAAGGTCCTGCTTCCCTTTCACCTTCTGCCATGATTGTAAGTTTCCTGAGGCTTCCCGAGTCATGTGGAACTGTGAGTCAATTAAACCTATTTCCTTTATAAATTACCCAGTCTCAGGTAGTATCTTTATAGCAGGGTGAAAACAGGCTAATACAATAGCACATCAAAAATGGCATTATTTCTTAAAACTTTGTTTAGCATCTTGAAAAAAGTAACCATACGTATTTATTTTTAAATGTTTAGAAAATTTGGAGAAACCTTTTCAACCTGACAGCATTGAGGTAGGACCACATAGTCAGTATTTGGAGGGTTAAGTGGTGCGCCTGCAAAGGGAGACTATTTAGCAGAAGTGTTTAGGAATTCAAGAAGGTTAAAAAGAGTTCAATTGGGAGTCACACTTTCTTTCTATAGTTTGATTATAAAATATCACCTCTTAAGAAGAACCAGGAATCTCTACTTGCATTTAAGCATTAATGTTACTGCATCACATAGATATTGAATATGGTTTCATACACTTTTCCTGATAATGTGTAGTTAATAGCCTTTCTGTAAGGCTAATCAGATGGGAAGGAAGAAGAGAATTATTAAGATTGTCTTTAACTTTTTATATAAATATTATTTTGTATGAATACAAGTTTCTAATCACAAGGCATTTTTGGTAAGAATTTGATTTAAGATATGTATCAAATAATGTATTACTATTTATAGATATTAGGAAGAATATAGTATGTTTCCATTCACTAGGAATATCTAGATTTTTCTAACAGGTATGAAGAGCTTATGTAAATTAAAACCCATATTTCAAGATACTATTAGAGCAATAAGAATTTTATTTTCCATGAAAGACAAAACATTGAAAAAAATGTTGCTCATTTTTTATGATATTTGTCAGCATGCTGACAAGAAAGTACTAAATAAAATACAGCTAAACTTTGGGCTTACATGACTGTTTTATCCATTGTAAGAATATTAAAGATATGAACACTGATTTTCAATTTGTGATAGGAATTTCCATTATTAGGACATAAAAAGTCAGTCTGGCTACTCTACAGTCATGTCATATTCCAAAGTCTAACTTTGATGAATTCTTGTCTCAGATAAGTTGTCTTTTGGAGACCAGTTGTTCACACTGTTCTATTTCTTTGATTTGCCTATTAATTATTTAAAAATACAATATTTTGACCTTATTTCAATGCATTTATTAGCATATTAGCTTGTAAAACATTTACATAATTTTAAAGATCTGGATAATTTCCAATAGCTTAATTATGCAAATTCACCTGGACTTCTTATATCCAACACCGTTAGGGAATGCAGGGTTTCCTTTTTGTTTTATTTTTCTTGATTTATTCAGTTCTGTCCTTTTATGCTTAAATCTAGGCATTCTACTTATTTGTTATGCAATTTGTGTGTTTTACTTGTGTTCTCTGTTGTCACTTCTCTGTGTGGGTATTTCCACCTCACTTGTACAGTTATAATGACGGTCAGAAGCAGAGAGCTCCACGGGACTGCCTTAGTCCATGACACACGGCAGGGCCTGGCCAATGGAGCTTCCTATTAGAGGACCGTTCATCTGTGTTCCCATTTCCACAGAGTCAAGCCTCAGTGGCACTTTGCCCTGTTTGTTGTAGACCTTCACTTAATGGGTATGCATGGTACCTGTCGTTGGTTCTGAACCACATTGTTACACGATAATGTTACATTTATTTAGCAATTGCCTGTGGTGAGGAAAAAGGACAATTTTAATAATAAAAAAATGGTTTGAAAGACAACGTATTGGCTGGGTGTGGTGGCTCACACCTGTTATCCCAGCACTTTGGGAGGCCAAGGAGGGCAAATCATGAAGTCAGGAGATCGAGACCATCCTGGCTAACATGGTGAAACGTCATCTGCACAAAAAATACAAAAAAATAAAAATAAAAATTAGCTGGGCGTGGTGGTGGGAGCCTGCAGTCCCAGCTACTTGGGAGGTTGAGGCAGGAGAATGGCGCAAACCTGGGAGGCGGAGCTTGCAGTGAGCTGAGATCGCACGACTGCACTCCAGCCTGGGCAACAGAGCAAGACTCTGTTTCAAGACAAAAAAAAAAAAAAAAAGACAACATATTTGAGCCACAAATGAGTTAAAAATTGTGAAGTAATAAAACCTGGTAAAAACATCAGTGTGAAGCATGGTAGGTGACTTATTAAAATTGGATAACACAAGGCCAAATTAGAAGAAAGTCTGAATCACTGAATTTTCAAACACAAATAGCATAGTTTTTTATTCCTAACATACCAAAACCTTCAAAGCCACTATTACTACAGTTTTAAAAGGAAAAATCTTATCTTTTTAACAGTATAAGTAGTGAAAATCATTTTAAATTACCTCAGCACCTTTTACAGAGAAATTAATTTAGTGTCATTTTGAGATGTTTTTTCTTGAAAGATAACTAATAAAATAATTTCATACTGAGGATTCTGTGATTACAATTATAGTACTTTATCTTTGACTCGTACATTTTTTTCTGTTGAACAGTGATAAATTTAAACATATTATAGATTAAGTTATCAAATGCTAAATCAGTGCAATAAGAACTAATAATGTTTTAGAATAAGGTATAAGTGTTTAAAGATTTCTGAAAATTAGCTAGGAACTGGTGAACAATGAAATTCTATAGGCATGAATGCAACGCTGAGAAGTCTGGATTTTTTGGTTGTTTTGTGTCCATTCATTTATTCACTGAATAAATTTTGATTGAATGCCCATCATGTACCTCCTACGTTCTAGATAAACTGTTAGATGCTGAAAATATAATCGTGATCAAGATGCACATGGTTAGTTATATCACAGATATTTACAGGCTAATGGGGAAGACAGGCAAGTAGATAACTGCAACTCCAACATTGGTATTCCACAGGACCCAACAAATAATCTTGTTACTCACCCAAGTTTGGATTGTAGACAAACACTCTGGCAGATGGAACTAAAAATGTTAGCTGTGTTTACTGATAAGGAGTTTTGAAGAAAATAACTTTAGTTAGTCTTTCCGAGGGGGCTTATTAATGCTTCAGCTTGGAATTGGACAGATTTACCTGTATACAGGCAAAGTGCATGAGAGACTGCTGCTCAGAGCCTGTCTCCTAATCATGTATGGCACAGACGAGCAGAGAATGCAGGCGAGCACTAGCTTGCTGTATTAGATAGGCATGTGTGAAGGTTGAAAGTGGAGAGGTAGGAGATTATGGACTTGAGGGAATTCAAAGTAGTTCAGATTGACTGATGTATAGGACAGGTGCGGTGGCTCATGCCTGTAATCCCAGCACTTCGGGAGACTGAGGCAGGCAGATCACTTGAGCCCAGGAGTTTGAGACCAACCTGGGCAACATAGGGAGACCCTTGTCTCTACAAAAAATACAAAAATTAGCTGGGCAAGGTGGCATGTGCCTGTAGTCCTAGCTACTCGGGAGGCTGAGGCTGGAGGATAGCTTGACCTTGGGATGTTAAGACTGCCGTGAGCCGAGATTGTGCTATTGCCCTCCAATCTGAGGCACAGGGTGAGATCCTCTCTCAAAAATAAAATAAGAAAATAAAGGAAAGGTATCAGGAGAGGTGTCTGGAGGACATAAATAGGATTGTTGTGTACATGGCCTTGTGGTCATGTTGAATAGTTTCAATTTTATCCTAGCAGCTTGGAGCCGTGGATTTTAAATAGATAGTTGACATAGTCACATTGCCCTTTAAGTGTCATTTAGGACCAGGCACAGTGGCTCACTCCTGTAATCCCAGCTACTCAGGAGGCTGAGGCTGGAGAATCGCTTGAACCCGGGAGGTGGAGGTTGCAGTGAATTGACATGGTGCAACTGTCCTCCAACCTGGGCAACAGAGTGAAACTCTGTCTCACAACAACAACAACAACAACAACAACAAAAATGTATTTAGGAAGCTTTTTGCAGGGTGGACCTGAGAGGGGTAAGACAGAACAAAGGATCTACCATACAGACTGTTTATTTTTATATTTATTTATTTATTTATTTATTTGAGATGAAGTCTCACTGTCTCCCAGGCTGCAGTGCAGTGGCATAATCTCAGCTCACTGCAACCTCCACCTCACAGATTCAAGCAATTCTTCTGCCTTAGCTTCCCAAGTAGCCGGGATTACAGGTGTGCGCCACCACACCCAGCTATTTTCTGTATTTTTAGTAGAGATGGGGTTTCACTATGTTGACCAGGCTGGCCTCAAACTCCTGACCTCAGGTGATCTACCAGCCTTGGCCTCCCAAAATGCTGGGATTACAGGCATGAGCCACCATGCCCAACCAGGCTGTTTTAATAACACAAATTATTATTAAACCTAAAATGATGAGTTGAAAACTGTGAAGCAATAAAAGCTGGTGATAAAAAGTCGGCATAAAGCATCATGTGATAATTTATTAAAAGCGGGTAAGACAAGTGGAGGTGGCACAGATGTGTACCAGAGTAATGAGAGTCCGGGTGAATAAGTTGGAAGACATTTGCTATTTTATCTTTCTAGTCCCTTCTTAGCCATTTCACCGCTCATTAACACCTCCACTGAGGGACTAGCCAGGGGAGCTGAGTCAGATCTTTCTAATATTCTTTCAGAACAGTCTTTTTGAAGAATGCTTAGTAATTTTTAAAATTGCAATTGATAGTCATGAAGTGGTTTGGGATTAACTGTAAACTTCATTTATTCATCCTGTCCCAAGATCTCATTAGCAAGTATGATTGAGTTGGAAGTGAATTTAATTATGTATTTGACCCTTTTAATTACCTCACTTGGCATGTGATAATTTGTAAGCTTTCTGCAAAATTTTAATTTGACCACCTCAGAGGAATTACAGCTTTCATAAGATGGACCTTACTGAAAACAACAACAACATAAGCAGCAAAACCATTTTCTAAAGCTTTGTGAAGTTCATTTTGGGATTTGGGATTAGATAAAAAGCTAAATAATTTCTTGGGTCATGCTTTTTTTTTTTTTTTTTTTTTTTTTTTTAAAGAATAAACTTTTCCTCATTGTGTAAACTCTATTGATGTGGACTGTTTTTGATTTGAAGACCTTGAGTAGACACTCAATATCTCAAGGCTCAATATTCATGATATTATCTAATCTTGGACTTTAGAAGATGTTGCACTTATAAAGTTAAATCCTCTGGATTTTTTCATGTCTATTTCTTTAAACTTCTGGTTCATGATTTGCCATAAATCATCTCTTTTCAGGTGGGTGTTCACTGTTACGGCCACACTTTGTTTTCATTGACATAGCACTGTGAGATTATCAATAGACATAGATGATAGTCATGTGATCCTCTATTCATTTCCACCAACACTTAATGGGCACTCAGGTTATGCCCAGCACTATTGACTGTCCCATGGATCTGAATTTAATAGTATAGAAAGATAATAGATATAACTGCTCATGAGAAATATGAATAGAGATATACATTATCACAGCATAGAAAAGAGAGTAACTAATTTTCCCTTCACAATCAAGAAAGGAAACTTTGTGTAACAATGGAAAGGAGTGTTTCAAAACACTAAAAAGCATACATCAAACAGAGGTATTCACATATGCAAAGAAACAAGCCCAAAACAAAGATGAGGGAATGTTTTCCATTTTATTTTTCTCTGTGTGAACGAAGAATATTCTCTAAATTTTAAATAATAGGCTATATATATATGAAGATCCTAGTGCCATAAATTACTATTTCAGATTTTATTCTTAAACATCTTATTTTATAGTGTGGTACCTGAGCCCAAGAAAAGTGAATCGGCTTACACAAGGTTGTATGGTTGATCGAAGGCAGAGCAAGTCTGCAAGTCGGAAAATGTTTGCATTTAAGATCAGTTTTAAAATGCTATGTTCAGGATTGTTTTGTTGTTTTTATCTATAAATCTCTTTAGAAATAATTACTGGCATGAATTTAACAATCATCAGTGATTTTGCATTTTAATGTAAATAAAATCTTTTTGAGCAAAATAAATAGTTAGTATTTTTGTATAGATACACTGGAATATTGTATTATTCTTAAATGTATATACACCACAATTAAAAAAAAAAAACTTCTATTACTTTTAGTAGCTGACTCTGACACAAATTTTGTTTTTTAAATAAATTTTAGAGCTAAGCAGGGGTTCTTTGAGTAAACTGATGAATAATAAAGTATATGCAAAGAATCATAATGTGAAGGGAAGGAAAGAATGAATAGTAGCACCATGGAGAATTTAGGTCAAATACACTGCACGTGACTCTCTTCTGACTGGAAATACTTTTCAAGTAGACAACAGAGAACAATGTACTCAGCTGCATGCCCCAGCAGTGAGACAGCGTGTGTCAGGCCAAGGAAATAACTGTTTCCACCCTCCCAAAGGCAAGAGGTCCCGTAACTGACTTTCACAAGGTGTGATTTTTATCTCTACTGGTTTCTCTTTCAGAAACCAAACAGCTAGAAATTATGCAGACTGTATCCATTCTTCATTGGTGATTTCAACACCATCTCTATCCTACTTTCATTTTTCTGGAAAAAAATACATGAAATGCTTTATTTCAAAACCTTTAATGTAGAAAGACAGCTCCAGCAGAGACTTCAAGACCACTGTTTCTTCTACCATCTCTCTATTCACTGCACACCTCCTTCTCTCGTTTGGTTTGGTTTTCTCAGTAGCTCGATTGGCTACCCTGATGCCTCCCCGCTTCCCAATAGGGGAATATAGTAGAGTTGGAGGGAGATATAAAGGAGAGGAAGGGGAATAATTTAGGGAGAGGAGTTACTGGATGTCATTCTGTTGAATGTGTTTGGTTCTAATTTATATATGAAAAAGATAAATGAGGTTTTTAAAGAAAATTATGTGCACACAATATTTTTGATATATTAAGCACCTACTTTACTTCCCCATTTGATTGCAGTTTTGAAAATAAATATGACTCAGAAAATATGCTTTATGTTGGTTTCGATGAATAGTAACCTAAAGGCAGGTACTGGCTCCTTTTCAGATTTTATTTTATTTTTTTTACCCCAGAAGACAAAGAGAACACACGTCTCTAATGACAGGTTTCACAGGAGCGCAGCAGCAGTGGAGTTAACCTTGCAGCCTACAATTTTAATCCAAACCACTAAGATATTAGGGCTCTAGAAAATCTAAATATGTTCTGTATTTTAAAATAGAGTTAATAAAAAATGTCTGAAGGTGGTTGATGCTGCAGACAAACAGGCTTTGTCTGGGAATTGGACACCTTCTGGGGTCTGTATCCTTTACTTTCCTAACTGAGACTGTATTGTATTTGCAACTTTCACTGAATTCCCCAGGAGTGCTCTGCGCTGCTCAAGCACAGGCTCTGGCTTCCATCTCTGTACGGCACCCTGTGTTCTTCAGTTTGGAAAAAAAGGGTCTGTGGGTATCGGCTGATGCCTACACTTGGTAAGCGCAGTGTATCTAACAATCAGAAGATTCCCTCTTCTGACAGCTTAGTAATTTAAATAGAAGCGGTGACAGAGAAAAATAAAATCTTGCTTTCCTTCTAATTGCAATTCTTTCCTTTTAATGTGACCTTTTATTTCAACATAAGAAGTTTGTTGTGGCTTTGAAGATACAGCTTTCTTCAATTGCCTTCTCCCTTTTCCTTTTTTTCACTTGTGATTGTGTTAAGCTTCACAACCCTGCATATGACCCTTTAAATCTAATTTGAATGAGGAGAGAAATAAGCTTAGAAAGAATGTGTCTTTCAAAGAGAGCACGAACTCTGTCCAGCTCTTTCTGTGTATCCCTTATAGCCCTCTATTTTATAAACGTTTGTCAGTAAATACGTATGTGAAACACACACACACACACGAACAAACCAAACTGTATTACAAAGTCAATTGTTATTGTTTACCGGTAACCTTTTCTTCATTTCCCCTGCTTTTTGAATTTTGTTCTTTTCCATGGAAGTTCACTTTACTGTGTCTCTGAAAACTGTAGGGCATTTGGCTGCCGAGGGTCCATGTGTTTGCTGCCATGAGTCTGACCTTCAACCCTCAGTTTCCTTCTCTGTTATAAAGGACAAGTCTGGTGTGTTTCTGTTTAAAAGCCAAAAAATCAGATTTCCAGTGAAAACAAACTTGTTTATTGAGAGGTGGCAAAGTGCAAGGGCAAAATAGTTTTATTTCCAGATAATTTGCCAAATATTTTTTGGTAGGAGAAGTTTTCTTTGATGAAAAATGTTTTTAGAAAGGAGAAAGAAGGGACACAGTGGAATATTTCAGCATCATTGTGTTTTAAGGAACAATAATAATCTGAAAGTAATTGCTGAATTGGTCTTGAAAGTAAAAGTAATTAAGTAGCTTTATTTTTGTGCTTCATAATCACTCATTTTCCAAAGATCATTGTATGCTCTTTGGTGGTTTTTTTTTTTTTTAATAGGTAGACATTATTTTAGAGCCATTTTTGATTAATAGAAAAATGAGTTGAAAGTACCTAGAGTTCCAATTTACCCTGTATCCTTCCACACACACTTTCCGGTATTATTAACATTGGGTTCTGTTGTGATACATTTGTTGTAGCTGATCAATGTTGATATATTGTTGCTACTATTATTATTATTATTTGAGATAGAGTTTTGCTTTGTTGCCCCGGTTGGAGTGTGGTGGCATGATCTCGGCTCATTACAACCTTTGCCTCCCAGGTTCAAGAGATTCTCCTACCTCAGCCTCCCAAGTAGCTGGGATTACAGGCACCCATCACCATGCCCAGATAATTTTCTTTTTTTTTTTCAGTAGAGAGGGGCTTTCACCATGTTGGCCAGGCTGGTTTCGAACTCCTGACCTCAAATGATCTGCCCGCTTCAGCCTCCCAAAGTGCTGGGATTATAGGCATGAGCCATCTTGCCTGACTAATACTACTATTAATGTCCATAGTTTACATTTGGGGTCAATGAATCATGTTGCACATTCTGTGAGTTTTGACAAATGTATGATGATATCTACCTACTATTAGAGTATCATACAGAATAATCTCACTGCCCTAAAAATCCCCTGTGCTCTGCCTTCTCTCCCTCTTTGCACTAGACCTCTGGCCACCACTGCTCATTTTACTGTCTCTATAGACATTTTGTCTTTTCCAAAATGCCATATAGTTGCAGTCATATAGTGTAGCATTTTTAGATCAGCTTATTTTACTTAATAATATGTATTTAAGATTCCTTATCTTTTCATGACTTGATAGCTCATTACTTTTTATTGTTGTACAATATTACATTGTATGGAAGTGCTACAATTTATCTACGTGCCTAGTGAAGGATATCTGGTTGTTTCCAAGTTATTTGCAATTATGAATGAAACTGCCATAAGTATCCATGGGTAGCTTTTTGTGTAGACTTAAGTTTTTAATTCATGTTGGTAAATACCAAGAATCATATGCCAAATGTATTTTTAGTTTTATAAAATACTGCCAAGCTGTTTTCCAAAATGGCTGTACCATTTTGCATCTCCACCAGCCCATCGGTGAATGAGAACTCCTATTTCTCTACATCCTTGCCAGCATTTGATATTGTCAGTGTTTTGGATTTTTGCCATTCTCACAAGTATGTAAACATATCTTATTCTTTTAGCCTTCAGTTATTTACGTGACATATGATGTGGAGTGTTTTTTCATATGCTAATCGATAATCTCTATGTCTTCTCTGGTGAGATGTTAGGTCATATTTATTGTCCATTTTTTAATTGGGTTATCTGTTCTATTATTGTAGATATTTAAGAAATCTTGATATATTTTGGATACCAGTCACTAATCAAATATGTGTTTTGCAAAGATTTTTCTCCCAGCTGGTGGCCTGTCTTTTTATTCTATTTATAGCATCTTTTGCCAAGCAGCAATGATTAATTTTAATGAAGTTCATCTTATCAATATTTCTTTCATGAGTCGTATGTTTGGTATTCTATCTAAAAATTCATCACTAAACCTAAAATCACTTACATTTTTCTCCTGTGTTATCCTCTAAGATATTTACAGTTTTGTGGTTCACATTTAGGTCTATGATGTCCTTTGTGTTTATTTCTGTGAAAGGTATAATACTTCTGTATTCGTTCTTTTTTTGTCTATGAATGTCTACTTGTTCCAGCACCTTTGGTTTAAAAGGCTGTTCTTTTTTCGTTGAGTTGCTTTTGCTCCTTTGCCAAAGATCAATTGACTGTGTTTGTGTAATTCTATTACTACACTCTCGATTCTGTTCCATTGATTTATTTGTCTATTCTTTTGCTAGTATTATGCTGTCTTGATTGCTATAATTTTGTGGTAAATCTTAAAGTCAGGTGATATCAGTCCTCCAACTTTGTTCTTCTCCTTCAATATTGTGCTAACTATTCTATTTTTTTCTGTTTATTTCCATATACAATTTAGGATAAATTTATTGATAACTTGAAAATAATTGGCTGAGATTTGGATTGGGAGTACATCTATAGACCAAATTGAGAAGAACTGACATCTTGACAATATTGACTTTTTCTATCCATGTACATGGGATACCTCTCCATTTATATAGATCTTGTCTGATTTCATTCATCAGAATGTTGTAGTTTTTCATATAGTTCTTGTGTATATTTTGTTAGATTTATACCTAGGTATTTCATTTTTTCTGATGGTAATGTAAATGAAATTTTGTTTTTAATTTCAAATTCCAAATGCTTATTGCTGGCATATAAGAAAGTGATTGACTATTATATATTAACCTGGTATCCTGCAGACTGAAAATAATATTTTATTAATTTAGTAATTTGTTGATTCTTTGAGATTTCCCACATAGACAATCATGCCATCTGCAAATTAAGTTTTACTTCTTCCTTCCTAATACTATTACATTTTATTTCTTTTTCTTGTCTTACTGCTTCAGCTTGAATTTCCATTACAATGTTGAAAATGAGTGATGAGCAGGGACATCCTCACCATAGCAGGAAAGCTTCTAGTTAATTGTCATTAAGTATGATGTTAAGTGCAGAATTTTGTTAGCTATTCTTTACCAAGTTGAGAAAGTTCACCTCGATCTCTAGTTTGCTGAAAGTTTTTATCATTAATGGGTGTTGGATTTTGTCAAATGCTTTTTCTGCATCTATTGTCATAATTGTGATTTTTATTATTTGGCTTTGTGATGTGATGATTACATTAATTGATTTTTGAATATTTAACTAGATTTTCATACACTAATAAATCACTTTTGGTCATGATGTATAATTATTTTTATACATTCTTGAATTTGATTTGCTAATATTTTATTGAGGATTTTTGTATCTAGGTTTGACATTTGTTGTAGTTTTCTCTGTGTTGTCTTTGTATGGTTCTGGTATTAAGGTAATACTGGACTTGTAAAATGAATTAGGAAGTATTCCCTCCACTCCTATTTTCTGTAAGAGATTTTAAAGAACTAGTTTCTTTTTTAAATATTTGGTAGAATTCAACAGTTGATTCATCTTGGTTTGCTGCTTTCTGTTTTGGAAGGTTATTTATTATTGATTTAATTGCTTTTATAGGTATAAGATATCATAATCAGTTCAGGCCACTACACAAATGATCACAGACTGAATGACTTCAACAACAAGCGTTCATTTCTTGGTGTTTTGCAGGCTGAATATCCCAAATCAGGATGCCAGCATGGTTTGGTTCTTGGTGAGTGTCCTCTTCTTCATTTAGAGAGGGTGGTCTTCTTGTCCTCACGTTGCAGAAAGAGAGCTGCCTAGCTCTCTGGCCTCTTGTTATAAGGGCACTAATTCCATTCATGAGGACTCCACCTTCATAATCTGTTCTCAAAGGCCCCACTTCTGTACCTCCATAGACCATCATGCTGGGATTAGGTTCTGAATATATATGTAGTATTTTAAATATATATATATATATAATTTATTTATTTTTTTATTTTTTTGAGACAGAATCTTGCTCTGTGGCCCCAAGCTGTAATGCAGAAGCTCCATCTTGGCTCACTGCGACCTTCACCTCATGGGCTCGAGATTCTCTCACCTCAACCTCCTGAGTAGCTGGGACTACAGGCACATGCCACAATGCCTGGCTAATTTTTGTATTTTTAGTAGAGATGGAACTTCACCGTATTTTCCAGGTTTGAACTCCTGAATTCAAGCAATCCTCTCACCTTTGCCTCCAAAAGTGCTGGGATTACAGGCATGAGCCACTGCAACCAGCCTGAAAATATAAATTTTAAGGGCACAAAAATGTTCATTTCATTGCAAAGGTCTATTTAGACTGTTATTTTTTCTATGTGTAAGTTTTGGTAGATTGTATCTTAAGGAATTAGTCCATTTCATTTTGGTTATCAAATTTGTGGGCATAGAGTTGTTTGTAATATTCCCTTGTTATCTTTTAAATGTCTATGGATTCAATAGAAATAGCCCCCCTTGGCCAGGCGTGGTGACTCATGCCTGTAATCTCAGCACTTTGGGAGGCTCAGGCGAGCAGATCACAAGGTCAGGAGTTCGAGACCAGCCTGGCCAACATGGTGAAACCCCGTCTTTACTAACAATACAAAAATTAGCCAGGCATGGTAGCACACGCCTGTAATCCCAACTATTTGGGAGGCTGAGGCAGGAGAATCTCTTTTTTTTTTTTTTTTTTTTTTTTTTTTTTTTGAAGCGGAGTCTCGCTCTGTCACCCGGACTGGAGTGCAGTGGCCGGATCTCAGCTCACTGCAAGCTCCGCCTCCCGGGTTTACGCCATTCTCCTGCCTCAGCCTCCCGAGTAGCTGGGACTACAGGCGCCCGCCACCACGCCCGGCTAGTTTTTGTATTTTTAGTAGAGACGGGGTTTCACTGTGTTAGCCAGGATGGTCTCGATCTCCTGACCTCGTGATCCGCCCGTCTCGGCCTCCCAAAGTGCTGGGATTACAGGCTTGAGCCACCGCGCCCGGCCCAGGAGAATCTCTTGAACCTGGGTGGTAAAGATTGCAGTGAACCAAGATTGCACCACTGTACTCCAGCCTGGGAGACAGGGTGAAACTCCGTCTTGGAAAAAAAAAAAGAGAGAGAGAAATAGTCCCTCTTTCATTTCTGATATTCTGATTTGTTTCTTTTCTCTTTTTTCCTTAGTTAACCTAGCTAGAGGTTTATCAGTTTTATTGATCTTTTGAAAGAAACATTCTATGGTTTCATCGATTTTTCTCCTTTGATTTCCTGTTTTCAATGTCTTGTACTCTACTTTAATTAATATTTTTTTTTCTGCTGCTTACTTTAGAGTTAGTTTGCTCTTTTTTGGCTAGTTTCCTTGGGTAGAAGCTTAGATCATTGAATTTTCTATCTTTCTTCTTTTCTAATATATGCATTCAATTATGTAAATTTTTGTGTAAGTATCAGTGGTCTGTCTTTATCGATTTATAGCTTTCTGTCCTTGATTTCTAGTTTCATTCCATTATACTTTGTGTGCTTTCTATTCTTTTCAATTTATTGAGATGTGTTTTAGGACACGAAATGTGGTCTATATCGGTGAATGTTCTGCGTGAGATTGAGAAGAATGGGTGTTCTGCTGTTGTTGGATGAAGTAGTCCATAAATGCCAATTAGATTCAATTGATTGTGCTGTTTTCTTCACTGCTTTTCTGCCTGCTCTATAACTTTCAATTTCAGATCGAGCAGTGTTTAAGTCTACAACTGTAATAGTGGATTCATTTGTTTATCCTTGCAGTTCTTTCAGTTTTTGCCTTACATATATTGCTAATCTATTGTTAAGTACGTGCTTATTAAGAATTGTTTTGTCTTTTTGAGAACTGACCCCTTTATCATTATGTAGTGCCTCTCTTTATCCCCGATAACCTTCCTTGCTCTGATGTCTGTACTGCCTGAAACTAATAGAGCTACTGCAACCTGCTTTTGATTTGTGTTAACAACGTAATGGACTGAATTGTGTGCCCCAAATTCAGAACGTGTCTGTATTTGGAGAGAGGGTCTTTAAGGATGTAATTAAGGTAAAATGAGGTCATTAGGGTGGCCCTAATCCAACATGACTGTTGTCTTTATAAAATAGGAAATTAGGACACAGGCACACACAGAGGCAAGATCATGTAACGATACAGAGAGAAGAAGGTGGCCATCTTCAAGCCAAGGGGAAAGGACTCAGAACAAACCAACCCTGCTGGCACTTTGATCTTGAACTTCCAGAATTGTGGGAAAACAAATTTCTGTTGGTTAAGCCACCCAGTCAATGTGGTACTTTGTTATGGTAGCCCTTGCGAACTAATATAGTACGGTAATGGTATTTCTTTCTTCATTCATTTACTTTTATCTATTTGTCTCTATAGTTAAATGGGTTTTTTTGTTGTTTTTGTTTGTTTGTTTGATATAGTTTTGTATTGATATAGTTAGATTATTATCTATCATGTTTGTTACTGTGCTACTGTTTTCTACTTGTTGCCCTTGTTCTTTGTTTCTCTCTCTCTCTCTCTCTCTCTCTCTCTCTTTTTGTCTTCTACTGTTTTTCTGTCTTTTCTGGTTTTAACTGAGCATTTAATGTGACTATTTTTTTCTTCTCTCTTAGCATATAAATTATACTTTTTAAACTTTTCTTAGTGGTTGCCATTGAGTTTAAATATATATTTACAATTAATTTAAGTCTACTTTCAGAAGACACTCTACCACTTGGCAATATATATTACCACAGGTAGGACAAGTACCTTGAAACCGACTATTCCTAATTCCTCTTTCCTATCTCTTGGAACAATGGTGTCAGGCATTTCATTTATCCATGAGATACAGTCATCGAATACATTGTTGTTATTATTTTGAACCAGCTGCTATCTGCTATGTCAATTAAAAGTAAGAAAAACAAAAGATTTCATTTTACCCTTATGTATTCCTTTTCTAAAGCTCTTCATGTCTCCATGTAGATCCAGGTTGCTCATCTATATCATTTTCCTTCTTTCTGAAGAAATCTCTTTTAAAGAAGCATCTGCCAGCACAAATATCCTCATTTTCATTTTCCTGGTAAAGACTTCACTTTTGAAAACAATTTTTCTAGGTGGGTGGGTTTTTTCTTTTAACAGTTTAAATATTTACTACATTCTTTATTTTGCTTGCATGGTTGTAGAGAAAAGTCCGATATTATTTTTACTTCTCTCTGGGTAAGCTCACCCACCCTCCACCCTGCCCCAGCTTCTGTCAAGATTTTTCTGTGTTTTTGATTTTCTGCAGTTTGAATATGGTTTGCCTAGATTTCATTTTTTATTTTGTTTTGTACTTATCCTGCTTGGTGTTCTCTGAGATTCTTAGATTGGTGGTTTGGTGTCTGTTATTAGTTTTGGGAAATTCTCAGTTGTTATTGCTTCAAGTATTTTTTTCTGTTCTTTTCTCTCCTTCCTTCTTGAATTCTCATTATAACTATGTTACAACTTTTGGAATTGTCCCACATTTCTTTGATACTCTATTTCATTTCTTTTCTTCTTTTTACATTTCCTTTTTGATGTTTCCATTGACTTTTTTTTCAAGCTCACTGATTTTTTCCTTGACTCTATCTTCATTTCTGTCATTGTTTTTGATTTCTAGCACTCTTTAGATTTTTTCTTAGTTTCTATTTTTCTGCTTACATTACCCATCTGTTCTTACATGCTATCTGCTTTATCTATTAGAGTCCTTATTAATCATAGTTGTTTTAAATTCATAATCTTATAATTCCAAAATCTCTACCATATCTGAGTCTGATTCTGATGCTTGCCCTGTCTCGTGAATTTTGTTTATCTTTTAGTATGCCTTGCAATTTTTGTTGAAAGTAGGCCATTATATACTGGGTAAAAGTAAATGAGGTAAACAGGTCTTTAGTGTGCGTTTTGTTTTTGTTTTTTCTATCTGGCTAGGAATTAGGCTATGTTTACTAATTTTCTTTGCTGTAGGTGTCATAGGCTAAAATTTCCTCGGGGTCCATGTTTCTATCACCTCTGTTGTCTTTATGTTTCCCTAGAAACCAAAGTAGTAATGAGTATGGGAGGCTGCAGAGCAGAGAGTACAGGGATGTTCTTTCTTATAGTCAGTCACTGCTGCGAAGTAAGAGGCAGCTGTGACTTCACTTGAGCACTGGAGAAGCAAAAAATGTTGCCTTGTCGTCATAGGTTGGTGGCAGACTTTGCTTTTGCTCCCACATGGGAGCATTCTTGGTGAGGGTGGAATGGGCTCTCTGCGACAGGGAAAGAGATGAAGGAGTCTTGAGAAGCTGATGTTCAGGAGTGGGCACAGGTCCCAGTAAACTCACTTTAACATCTGGTGTCTGTGATGTTGAAAAGGCATTTGAGTTTTCAGTGACATGTAGGAGTCCAGGGCCAAGGAAAGCAGGTGCTCGATCACCTTGGGTTGATGCTTAATGTCCTGTAACATTGTCACTGGGCCCGGATGGTGCACAACATGGGCTACTATTCTTGGGCCAAAGACTTTAGCCAGATTGGCAACATCTCGAAATTTCTTAAATAAGGCCTGAGACGTGGACATTTTCAAGTGTGCTCCCCTGTTAATATACAAGATTGCTGTGGTGGTAAGGTTGGGTGAGGGGCAGCACTGTCCTGTCCTGTAATTAGGACTCAGTCTTTTAGTGAGCCTGTACCCTTGGGCTGTAACTTTGCAGGTACTTTCCCTACTTAGGTGAAACAGGAAGGCTAGAGTGGGCTGGAATTGAGCCTTTACCTTCTTCGAGGTCGGGTAGGCACTGGCAGAATATTTTCCCTTGAGGGTAAGTCTCGTTGAGAACAGAAAGCTCTGGTGTTTTTCGAAAGAGCTACTCTCCCACTCTCCACCCACTCACACATTGGAAGCTATAGGCGGTTTTTCTCTGATCTTCTCTGTGAGAGCCTGGTAGGGCTCCTGAAGGTATAACTCAGACAAGTGTGGGGACCTCCTAGGAAGGCCCCACTGGGAGATTTTTAATTCTCAAACTTGTCCAAACTGAGCCTCCAGCAATTCATACATTACAATTTTAGATTTCAACTCCAGTACTAGTTCCAGTAGAGATTTCTGCTCCAGGAAATTGGATTTCTGTGTCTGCCTATCTTTCTCTCCAATTTTTGGGAGGTGTCCATTTGTCTCAAGACCTCAATTCTCTCATGGACCTAAGAAGAGCTGTTGATTTTTAATTTACTCAGCTTTCTATTTGTTGTTGGAATGGAGTAGTGACTTCTGAACTCCTATATGCTGGCCAAAAAAAGGAAAAATCAGTTTTATTTTGATTTTTGTTAAATGAACATGCTTCTTTAAAAGTAATCTAAAGGTGAGTTTTGTAAGCGTTTTGAAAATTTGCATATTTCAAGAGAATGATAAATTCCCAATAAAGGGATGTGTGTGCAACTGATGAGTGATAACCAGATAATAATATTTGCAACGGACAGTCTATTAGCCAAAATGTGTTTTGTGTTGTCAGCTACATTTGAAGAAAATTTTGGTTAATAAAGTTTCAGAAATTAGCACATTAGTATGCTGAATATTATGGTATAACATACACATTCTTGTGCATTAAACAGTATGTGCTCATCAAACTACATCATTTGCTTGTGTCCCTAATTCCTAATGGAAAAGTAGCTATGTCTTGCAAGTAACTATCATTTTTTTCAAAATTGAAACAACTCTATAGTTTAAAATGCCATGAATTTTGTATATCCTAAAGTAGCATGCTGTGGGATTGGTCATTGCATCACAGAATTTTAGAATTTGAAGATATCATTAACATTGTATAGTTTTGTTTTCATATTTTACAGATCATGTCTACATAAGGTAAGTGTCTTATTTAGGGTCAGAAGTGAGTATGTGGAATAATTATATTGTGGAATCTTAAAATGTGACTATCAGTCTTGGTCTTAATACAGATTTAGCTGAACAATGAGGATGCATTGACACAGGGAAGGGAACAACACACACGGGGCTGGGGGATGGCGGAGAGCATCAGGATAAATAGCTAATGGATCTGGGGCTTAATACCTATGTGATGGGTTGATAGGTGAAGCAAACTAACATGACACGTTTGTCTAGGTAACAAACCTGCACATCCTGCAATGTGTCCTAGAACTTAAAATAAAACAAAATTAAAATGTAAAAACGAGACAGATTTAGACCATCTTGTTCCTATTTACTTCATCAGGGGATTATCATATAGTGGAATTTAGAATGATGAGCTTGAAACTCTGGAGGACCTCAAAGCAATACCTGACTAACCACAAAATGGCTAAATTCTATGCCTAGAATCCTAGTTTAATTTTTTTACTTGCTTATATACCAGTTATTTGAAAATTGACTCCAAGTATGTCAAGTTCATTTTGAAAAGTTTAATTCAAACACATTGGTCCCAACTAATGTGACTTAACAGGAGCTTATTTAAGAAAACATGTCAGGACATTTGTACATTCCAAAGTAGAATATTTGATTTGGTCCTATTCAATGAGGATGCTACTTAGTGACTGTGTAACCGTGGTTAATTTATTTAACTTCTTTGTGCCTCAATTTTCTTCCTTGTAAAGTGGGATGTGGATAATAGTTTCTTTCTCATAGGGTTATTTTGAGGATTAAATACATTAAATGTATAAATTGCTTCAAACATTGTCTGACAGTAATTTCCTAATTAATATTAGTTATTGTAATTAAAGAGAACAGATACTCAGACTCTTAGGATTTGCATTTTTAGCCCTCCTCTATTTATAACCCTTTCTAAAACCATCCTGGGCAGATGATTGGCCATTTCTATATTACCTCTGAAATAGTTCCTTTCCCTCTACTGATTTTGTATCAATATGTTTGCATGCGTGTGGAGTGGGGCAGGCAGTGGTGGAGAGGCAGGAATGTGTTTAATGAGTTTCAATAATTCACTCTTCTGTCACTCAGGGTGGCAAAGCCTAGTCTTGAAATTTATTGTGCATACATCTCTAGTGAGTGAAGTAGCACAATCCCCACATCCCAGTTCTCCTAAAGCTCTGATGCTCTTCTCATCCTTTCTGTTATCTCCTTCTTAGGTAATTTTAAGTAAGTCTCTGTAATTATAGCAGTCACTGAACTGTGTGTATGTGGTGTGTGTGTGCGGGAGGGGCGGATGTGTGTATTCAGGATCATTTCTAGGTGCATGAGAGGTTATTAGATGGCAAGCATGCAAGGATCATGTGCAGTACCTGAATCATGATTAGTGAAGCGGGCTGTTCTCTGAACTCTCATAATGCGTATAACATTAAGCTGTGTAGAATGAAGATGGGGGCATGACTGTTTATAAAATGTGACTATAGAGAGTTCCCATGAGTTCCTGGCGCCATCTACCTAGCGATTTTGAGGATAGTTATTTTTAAATTTTATCATTGTTTCGGGTTTCCTTTAAATACTTGGCAAAATCTCTGTTTTTAGTCACTATTTCTTGAATTGATTTTGTAGAATAATTTGGTTTTCCTTCCATCCAATATTCCTATGTATATTGTAACTATAGGGTTTTTAAGGGTTTTGGACAGATTCAGTGGAAACCTTTTTTAAAAAAAATCCTGGGATTCCAGGCAATTTTATTGTGTATTCAGACACTCATTATGTTCTTCATTCATTTATTACATTTGCAGGTGAAATTCAGTCTTCATTTGAAGACAATACATTCCGGTTATGTTTAGTAGGAAAGGAAATGTATCCGAGTAGCTTTTTGTAAAGACAGCAGTAAGAGAGTAAACCGTGATTTTGTTGGGTGAAACCTGAAACCAAAAAGGTTTTCTTTAGTGTAAACTATGCCTCCTTTTGGAAACCCTAGTGCTGTGGCAATGTAGATAACACAGATGTGAGTAGATCACACCCTAGTTCATTTCAAGATGTGATATAGATCCAGGCTTAATGGACTACTAATACACACTCAGAGTGGCTAGAGGCAAGCATTCTCCAGAGACCTCCAGAGATCTGAGGAAACTTGTCCTCCTGGTCAATGAATTGGGGGAAGACTAATATCTTTGTTTAGAATACAGTTTTAGCCATTTTTACATGTCACCCTGTCAGTCAGCAATTGAATTTAGAGACAGATTTTGAAAGTGGCTTTATGGTTCTCAAGGGTAGTGGCTTTGAAAATACACTTCAAATACAATCACAATGTGCACATCTGCAACCTAACGCTACAGAGTGGAATAGTAAGCACAACTCTGAATTAAGAGTGGTTTCCTAAACTTTGTGGAGATTTTATTCTTTTGTTGGCTACCATTTAAAATGTACTTTGAAGGTGAATGATGCCATTCAAGTATTTTATATGGCCCAACTAATATTTTACAGGAAATTAAAGTAGGCAATGCTCTCCAGCATTCACAATGACCTGGAAACTGGCCAGGCGTGGTGGCTCATGCCTGTAATCCCAGCACTTTGGGAGGTCCAGGCAGGTGGATCACTTGAAGTCAGGAGTTCAAGACCGGCCTAGCCAATATGGTGAAGCCCCGTCTCTAGTAAAAACACAAAAATTACCCAGACATGGTGGTGGGTGCCTGTAATCCCAGCTACTCGGAAGGCTGAGGCAGGAGAGTCGCTCAAACCCCAGAAGTGGAGGTTGCAGTGAGGCAGGATTGCACCATTGCACTCCAGGTGGGTGTTGCAGTAAGACTTCATCTCAAACAAACAAACAACAAAACAAAACAAAACAAACAATTACTCAGAAACTGTGAAATATCAGTGATATATTAGGATGACAAGTTACATTAATGTTACAAAAGTGAGCACAAAAATGAGGTTTTTTTATAACTGTTTTCATTTACTTTTTATGAGAACCTACCATTGAATTTTTATATATATATAGACTTTAAGTTCTGGGATACATGCACAGAACATGCAGGTTTGTTAAATGGGTATACATGTGCCATGGTGATTTGCTGCACCCATCAACCTGACATCTACATTACGTATTTCTCCTAATGCTGTCCCTCCCCTAGCCCCCAACCCCCGACACGCTCCAGTGTGTGATGTTCCCCTCCCTGTGTCCATGTGTTCTCATGGTTCAACTCCTACTAATGAGCGAGAACATGCGGCATTTGGTTTTCTGTTCTTGTGTTAGTTTGCTGAGAATGATGCTATAGTCATCATCTTGCAGCATGCCTGGTACATAAATACATGGTAGGGACTTACTTATGAATTTGTTCAATTAAAGTGTAAAATAATTAATGGACTTCTTTGAGAGCAGGTACCCTTGTCATCTATGGCTTTTCTTATCTGCCTTTGCTCTTAGCTTAGTGGGAAGCACAACATTTTTGTTCAATAAGTGGTGTGGGTGGAGAAGAACTGATAGAAACCCACTGAGATAAGAGGCTATAATAATGGGTAAAACACACCTGTTCATGTGTTGTAACTTCATTTGCCAGCCTACTTTTAAGCCTGAGCATTCAGTCTGGACATTTCCAAGGCGCATGTTCTGTAAAAAGTAGGGGTGTTTTTGGAAGCTGTTCTGGTGAAAAAATATATTTCTGTCTTTTTCCCTATGCTTATATGAACAATTGCTAAATATATTTTGATAGGCTGTATTTTGATAGAGAATATTGAGTAATTTCTGTATATTTCCCCATTGAAATATTGTGAAGCACTCTCTGACAATATGTACTCTAGAATACATGGTTTATTTTATTCTCATGTTTATGTTAGAGAATAATGAATGCCTTGACATTCTTACTTGTACTAAATGATCCTTATTCTCCACCTCTATTTAAAAATGTATTTTGCTTTCTTAAAATAAAATTGGGATTAAAATTACATTAAATTGTTCAGGGACATAGCATTCAGTTGAAATGAATACTTAAAAATTTACACATTAGAATTAGAGGAGGGATTAATCAATTTTCTTTTGTACCTTCTGGTTAAGCTGAATCAATTGAACACCTCTGTAAATGGCTTCTGATCTCATTGAATCTTCACCTAAGTACTTCAAAAATTTTTATTTGAGTGAGAAATCATTTAGAATTTGACAGAATCAAATAAAAGCAGCCTAATTATTGGTTTAAAACTCACTGTAAAACTGTACTTACCAGAGATAACATAAATTTGAGTATAAACAAACAAAAAGGAAAGATTAAAAAATAGAAATAGTGATATGAATTAGAGCAAAGGAAATATAATTAGAACAATGATGTGAAGCTTGGATGAGATTCTTACACAGAATGTGTATTGTTAAACCCTACATTATATTTATTGATGGCTCAAAAATTATCTATATTTTTCTAACATCCATCAAAAGAGGGAAAGTCTGTTGTCCAGAGGATAAAATGAATACAGAATATGTGTCTTTCTGGTATATCCAAGAAAAATTTGGCTACTGGGTCCTCTAGAACAGAAATTTTTAAATTTTGATGACAATATCCTCAAGAGGTTCTTCTAATGTATATTGCAGAGCCTTTGGTTTTGTACGACACACGTGCACTATGGCGCCCATCCATGGAGTTCTGTGGGACCTATTTGGGGTTGCCATAGCGGTGTTTTGGTAAATGTTTTACAGCTGGGTCTCTGGTGAGGGTGCAGCCCTTACCCGACGTATTTGTCCATTTTCAAGGTGTAACTATTCCCACAAAAGCTAATTTTAGCATCACTGAAGGCAGAGCTGGAAAGAGATACATACAACGGGCTCTCCATAGACCGTGAGAGCCAGCTCCAGCATACCACCATGTCCCCAATGACAGCTCTCCAAAACCCTGCTTCATCCAACACTGGATCGGGGTGTTCAGTAATGGATAGTTTACTCATTACAGTGATTGAAGCAAGCTCCATCAGTAGAAACAGATGGAGCCAAACAGCTTTGTTTTGGCTGTTGTTACTGCTTGGGATGAAGTTATTCCTTATTACTGATTAAGAATAGAGCCAAATGATTTCACACTCAGGTGAACCAGAGATAGACTGGATACTCATAAATAAAACTGAAAACCTGAAAATAAATCTTCCTGAAAAAATTTTTACCTTACCTCTGTACTGATGAAAATATACGATAGCTAATATTGTATTTGAACACGTGATACATACTGGACACTATTTTTAATGCTTTACATGTATTAGCTTGTTCCAGTCCTATTAAAATCCCAAGAAGTTAGTATTTTTGCTGAAAGGTCAGAGCTAGAAACATGCAGCTGGGATTTAAATGTGACTTTCCTGGTTCCATAGTCTACCATTTTCTTATTTTTGTAAACATATTATATATTTGCTATTGAATATTTGTTGAATAAAGCAAAGGACACCAAATATTGAAATAAGCTACCCTTCAAATGAACTTGCTAGATTTTTCTTTCTCCCATGGACCCCAGGAACAGGTGTGGTATGTGGGCTTGTTGGAACAGATGGAAAAACTGTTCTTTGCTCCTCATCTCCAGCACTGACTTGAAAAGTCCAGCGGTCAAGTGCAGGTTCGTCCAGCCATGGATTATTTATGTGGCAAAAGCCAAGGGACTTTTCTTCCAGGTATTGGAATATTGAGAATAGGGTGATTCACCTGAACGTCTCAGGACTCTTAAGAAAAATTGTGGAGTTTGTTTTGGATTCTCAAGTAGATGCAGGGTGTTTTATCTGTGTTTGAGGTCACTGTCTGGTCCTTCGACTTAAGTATTATTAGGCCCTCTCAGCTCCTGTAGTACCTTTTCAGCACTGCTGGTAATTTACTATAGTCACTGGCTATCTCTCTTTTGTTCCATTACTACAAGGTTTGCCTGTTTGCTCTCAGGCAGCCAGGGTGAGGTTTTACTCTTGCCCTAGATAAGTAGAAAATACTCAAAGTCCAAAACATGTTTAAGATCCATGGAAACGACAGACATGAGGCCCTGTGACAGGGATGTAGCTGGGCTACAAAGGTGAAGATACAGGTGCAACCTCACTGAAAGGAAAACAGAAATGATGACTTCCATGTCTCTCCAGAGATGGTCTAACTCATCATCTCAGATTCACTCCTCTTTAGATCTCTTAAGACTTGTGCTTTGGCTTGACCCTTCAGGTGGAAAAATAATAGACAAAACTCAATGCGGTATATACTATCTGCTAGCCACTGTTCTCAGTACTCTACACATTTTAATTAAAACTCTAATAGTGTTTTCATTTTACAGGTGAGGAAACTGGGGCACAGAAAGACAAGAAACTTATTTAAGCTTACACAGCTCTCAAGTGCTTAAGCTGGGTTTTACACTGATACAGCCTAGCCACAGGAGCCACACACTCAGCCACTGGAGCTGTGCTGTCCCGTAGAACTCCTGGAGATGATGAAAACGTTCTAGATCTGTGTTGTACAATACCTGAGCCTTAGCCACAAGTGACTGTTGAGCACCTGGATTGTCAATAGCACAACTGAGCAAAGGCATTTACATTTCATCTAATTTTAGTTAATTCAAATTGAAATAGCCACATGTGACTTGTGTCTACCTTCTTAGACAGCTCAGCCCTAGACTATACTGCCCTCTAGGAAAAGTGAAAGTATAGAGTGGGTCAGGAAGAAAAGCTAAGGACATGTAATTGAATAAATTTCTATCACCCAGTGATGAGTGCTGTCAGCGTTTCTCAGGACTGTAAAGAAAGATGTTTTTTAAACCAACTGGGTTAACATTTCTAACTCCATTTCAATAGTTTCCATGGTAGTTATTTTATTTTATTTTTTGAGACAGAGTTTCGCTCTTGTTGCCCCGACTGGAAGGCAATGGCATGATCTGGGGTCACAGCAACCTCCGCCTCCGGGTTCAAGCAATTCTCCTGCCACAGTCTCCCAAGTAGCTGGGACTACAGGCATGTGCCACCATGCCTGGCTAATTTTGTATTTTAGTAAACATGGGGTTTCTCCATGTTGGTCAGGCTGGTCTTGAACTCCCAACCTCAGGTGATCCGCCCACCTTGGCCTCCCAAAGTGCTGGGATTGCAGACGTGAGCCTCTGTGCCTGACCTCCATGGTAGTTTTTATATACGTTATAAGTCTGCCATGTGTCCTGCAGAACTCAAAGTTGTGTAATGTGTCATAATAAAGAGAGCAATAATACTATATTAACTAAAAATAATGACACGCAAATATCAATTAAATTCCTGCCATATACTGCTTGCTTTACAGGAAATTGGCTGCTCCTTTTGTGGCTAGAAAGTGCATTCTTCCTAATTCTTTGTACTACATATCTTAAAATGAGTACAGTTTAGGTCTCTGCAAATGCTATTTCCGTAGTCATTTTCACATCTATTGCACAAATTACTTTCCCTTAGAATACTTCTCTGTGGAAAATTATCATGATACAGCAGAGGTTCCAACACAGTATATTTATAGGTTTTTCAGCTTCAAAAACTATCAAATTCTG
Source organism: Trachypithecus francoisi (assembly GCF_009764315.1). NCBI lineage: Eukaryota > Metazoa > Chordata > Mammalia > Primates > Cercopithecidae > Trachypithecus > Trachypithecus francoisi. Next base: position 169,549,082 of record NW_022681454.1, on the reverse strand, counting down.
GGAATAGTTTGATGTAGAATAAAATTTCCCTGCCCTTTCATTTCTTTATTTGTTTTATAAAATTTAGGATTTTAGATATGTAGAATGCATGCTCTATTCTTGAATCAAAGTAGAACATTCCCATTATTTAACTTTTAAGGCAAGGGGATTTCTGTTTTTCTTTTCTTTTTCTCTCTCCTTTTTTTTTTTTTTTTAAAAAACAGGGTCTCATTCTGTCGCCCAGACTGGAGAGCAGTAGTGCGATCTTGGCTCATTGCAGTCTCCACCCACTGGGATCAAGCTATTCTCCTGCCTCAAACTCCCAAGTAGTTGGCACCACAGTCGTGCGCCACCATGCCTAGCAAATTTTTATATTTTTAGTGGAGATGGGGTTTTGCCATGTTGCTCAGGCTGGTCTTGAACTGCTGGGCTCAAGGGATCCTCCCATCTCAGCCTCCCAAAGTGTTGAGATTACAGGCCCAAGTCCCACGCCCCCACAGGATTTCTGCTTTATTTGGACATTGTAATACACCAGGACTGGACTCAATGGTGGACAGGATGGCTCATTATTTATTTTATTATATGATTTTATGGGCTCTGGGACAAAATATGTTACAAAAATTTGCAGGAAAGAGGCATACAAAAATATCTCTGGAATGAGTGAATGGATTAACGCTTTCTAATATTCCTAGTTACATGTTACCTAAATGGAAGAATTTAAAATTTTTTCTTACCACAATCCTTACCCTAGGAAAGTAGAGGTACTGTAGCCTCTGCTCCTTGTTACAATGGGCAACTGGGAAAATAATTGAATAATATGTTAATTCCATTCCTTCGGGGACATTCGTTTTGAGATCACTACCTTAAGCTACAATCCATCATGGGAATCCATTATGCAGCTTAGAACTCCACTAGACTCCTTGGACATCTAGCTTTGAAGCCTACATAGAAATGAACTTCTCCTAGCTTCTTAAGGAAATAAGGGTTAGGGTTAGGGTTAGGGTTAGGGTTAGGGAATCTTAACTTGAATATTGCAAACATAAAAGAATGTTCTCAAAACGCAAACAGATTTTTGACTCTTGAAAAGGAGAGTTTTAGTTACTTGTCTCTGAGGTGTTTGTTTTAGTTACTTGTCTCTGAGATACTTGGTCACTTGGGCCCTGTAATATCATTGTATTTATCAAGGTTCTGCAGAGAAAGAGATTCGGCAGAATGTGTGTCTGTATGGAAGGAGATTTATCATAAGGAATTGACTCACATGATTATGGAGGCTGGTGAGTCCAAAGTCTTTAGCATGGCTGCCGGCAGGCTGCAAGCCCAGGAGAGCCGATGATGCAGGTAAAGTTGGAAGATAGACTGCTGGAGAATTCCCTCTTGTTCAGATAGGCTGGTCTTTTTTTTTCTATTCAGGCCTTCAAGTGATTGAATGGGGCCTACCTCATAATGCAGGACAATCTGCTTATGAAAAGTTTACCAATTTAAGTCTTATCTCATTTACAAACACCCTCCACATTGACCAATACCGTTAACTACCGAGGTAATATAAATGTGAAGAAGCCTTGACTGGTACAAAGTTAGACAATTCTGGGATAAATCCAGGTATTTTTTTTTTTTTTTCAGAAAATTGTTGCAATTCATTTCTTATTAACTGTTACTTATTAACTGTGCATATTCCAGTTGCTTTAAATGCCCAAAGCTTCATTGTTTCAACAGCCTTTCAAGGTAGATGGTATTCCCCTCATTTTTAGTGGAGGACACTGAAGCCTCAAGAGATTATTTGGCCGTCAGAGGTAATGAGGATGGAGTCCAGAAATTTCTGGCTTGTAGGCCAGCGCTTGTCCAGCTCTGTCCTCTCTCTTTCCTTTTCTGTCTGTTCATGGCCTGATCATATGGACATCATGGAAATCAATATCTATTTTTACTGTTTTCCCTCCATCCTCAGTTCTATATCCACAGATTTAAAAAATAGTAATGTATGTTTCTTCCACCCATTTTTCCTACTAAAAATAGTATTTTCCACATGAAATACTATTTATAAAGAAAAATGGCTTGTTACAGGGTCAGTTGGGCAGATAATCATCTTGAGAGGGTGACATTTTTCATTCCATGGGGAGTTCCGTAGGCAGTATGATAGATGCAGCTTTTCAATTATTTATCAATGTGTTGTTTTTAAGAGTAGTAATTTCTGGGTTGCAGAGATAAAACCCCCTTTCCTAGAGGTTGTTTGGAATGGGTGGCACTCACTATGACAGAAGCCTGAAATAACTAAAGGCTTTCTAAATATTCATAGGAAAGAGAAAAAAGTCTTACAAAGACTGTATTTTAATATTTAGTATTATCTCTGCTCCTGTAGGTATTTTCAGTTTCAGAGCTCTACTTTCTGACCTGACTAAATATTTTGGATTCTTCAGAAATTAACATTGTTGAACTTATGGCTGATAATTTCTGCAGGGATAATAGAATGCTTGCTATTAATCATTTAAGGTGACAAGAAATATCATGGCATTTAGACCTATTGTGTGTCATTTAAAAATACTTTCATTAAAATAATACATTTTCTCTAAATGTAAGTGAGGACTTTGTCCCCTCATTTCCCCTACCAGCACACTCAAGCATAGCAAAAAATAGCACTGCCCAATCTGTTGACTGCAGCAGATTGTCCTAGGTTCTTTTGAGAGTAAAGTTAAATGTAAAAACTCCCCCAAAGCTACTTTTTTCCACTTTTGAAGCACATTTCAATAACCAGACATCATCTTGCAATTCCTTTCCTGGAAAGTAATAGTTAAACCTGGAATATTTAAGTTTTGTTTAAAGTTGGAAATAATTCACAAGTATTATATTCTTATATTCACATTTCAAAATTATATCTAGTTGTATAGAACATATTGTGTGCTTGGAATGTCTTGTCTTAGGAATCAATGGCACTTTTGTAATTATTTTAATTAATAAAGTCATTAAAATAATGTGAAAAATTTGAGTAAAAATAAACATATGTTATGTCTCATTGAGACTCTGCTAGACCCATAGCTAATACAATTTTATTTATTCTTTTCTAATGATATAATTACACATCTGCATTTGGATGGACCATAGAGTTCTTAAAATATCACAATACAGTAGACAGAAATATAGTAAATTTGTCAAAGTGTATATAATCTTGTTTCCCTTTATATTCGTTATAAAACGAATTGCTTTCTTTTTATTTTTTATTTTTTATTTTTTTTTTGAGACGGAGTCTCGCTCTGTCGCCCAGGCTGGAGTGCAGTGGCCGGATCTCAGCTCACTGCAAGCTCCGCCTCCCGGGTTTACGCCATTCTCCTGCCTCAGCCTCCCCAGTAGCTGGGACTACAGGCGCCCGCCACCACGCCCGGCTAGTTTTTTGTATTTTTTTAGTAGAGACGGGGTTTCACTGTGTTAGCCAGGATGGTCTCGAACTCCTGACCTCGTGATCCGCCCGTCTCGGCCTCCCAAGGTGCTGGGATTACAGGCTTGAGCCACCGTGCCCGGCCACGAATTGCTTTCTTAATGGAGAAATTGTGTGTTTTTAAGACTTTTTGAGGGTGTCCTTACTTTATTTTTATTATAAAAATGTTTGTGATCCATTGGTGTTTGTACATTGTCTGATTACTGACACTTTTATCTTTCTTCACTCATGGATTTGTAAAATTTGTTGAAAATACATGGCGAGAATTCGTAAGGCTACAGTGCTTTTTTTCTATTTGATTTCATGGTCATCCAAACAACTTAATGCAGATATCAGACAATTTTAAAACAAGTTGTTGGCAATACCATCTATTCAAGGAATGTACTAAATGTGAAGAATGAACAAGTACTGTAAAGCCTGTCGGTTCAACTTTATTTTTTTCATGCGTTTAAAATCAAACTTCTGAGAACTCTGAAAGTATCAGCCAGAGAAGACAAACCTCATTTATTTACTGGTTTGAAGGAATCTTTACTAAGGTTAGCTCTTGATAAGAAGATGCAAGGAGTATTAGCTATGGTTCAGCCTAACAGCGCTTGACTAGTTTCTTAGATTAAAAAAACAAACTCATGTCTGTTTTACATAAAATATATGCCAAACACAGTTAACGATGATTTTAAGATGTAATGTAAAATTTATATCACTTTGACTTTTGGCCAGGTGTTGTGGTTAAGGTCTGTAATCCTAGCACTTTGGGAGGCTGAGGCAGGAGGATCACTTGCGGTTAAGAGTTCAAAGCCAGGAGTTCAAGACTAGCCTGGGCAGCACAGCAATGAGACCCTGTCTCTACCAACAACAACAACAAAAATAAACAAACTTTACTTTTAGTGAAAAAACTTTCCCAATTATTAAAAAATGAATATACATATTTTCATTGTAAACAAATGAGAAATTATATAAAAACATAAAAAGGACATTAAGATTACTTCTAATCACACTACCCATTGATAACTCATTTTAATATTTCTGAGTATTTCTTTTAAAAATATTTTGTGAAAGTTTAAGTTAGCTACTCATTTTGGGAGTTTTTCCTTGATTCCTTAGTTGTATGGAAGGGAGTTCAGCTGTGGGAAAAGAGAGATCCAAATCTACATCATCCCTCCACCACATCCCTCCAACACACACATACACACACTTACCACCAAATGCAGCCTTGTTGGTAGAATAAGAAAAGTATCTCATCTTTATCAGGAAGTTATCGTTTGTCTTCAAGGATCTATGGCATTTCAATTGCTCAATCTAGTAACAATTGATAGTAAGTTAGTATTAACATTATTCATTTACTGAGTGGGGGCATGAGTCTATAGCATAACTTTTTGGCCAGTGTTTCAGGATTCCTGCAAAAGGAAAGGGCAGAATCACAATTATAATTCTTCTCACTTCCAGTTAGCCATTTCTGATTTCTTATGTGTTTGTATTAACCCATATGATATATTTGTGATTTTGAGTTACAATAACGAATTCTGTAAAGTTTGATGGAATAATCTCAATTTTAGAGTTTAAATATTCAAAAGTCAAACAATGTAAAGGAAGTAGAATCAGATGTGGCATCTTAGTTTGGACTGCTATAACACAATACAATAGACCGTGGGGCTTAACAACAGACCTTTATTTCTCAGAGTTCTGGATGCTGGGAGTCCAAAATCAGGGTGTGAGCATAGTCGGGTTCTTGGAGAGGGCCCTCCTCCCGGCCCACAGATGGCCATCTTCTCATTGTATTCTTATATGAAGGAAAGAAAAATCATTTCTCTCATGTCTTTTCTTATGGAAACTAATTTCATTTATGAGAGCTCCACCCTCATGACCTAATTACCTCCCAAAGTTCTCACCTCTTAATACCATCACCTTGAGGGTTAGGATTTCAACCTGCGAACTTTCAGGGGGACACATCCTATCTATAACATGAGGGTATCATAATATTGGAGCAAAAATCACAACAACATGTCCTCTTTATAGCACTGATTAAGCTGCGAGTAATATCCTCAGGTGGCCTCTGTGTTTAGTAACTCTGAAATGGGATGTGTTTGGAAAACGGTTTGCTATTGCTATTGCTAGGTGCCATGCTGACATACAGTGTTGCATAGAAAAAGAGTAGGGCCTTGTTCATTCATTCATCTTTTTATTCATATATGAATGCATGCATACTTTCAGTAATTATCAAGTGTCTACTGTGTTCTAGGGATTTTGCTAAAAAATCTAGAATATGATGAGAAAATTGAGACAATAATATTTTCATATTTTCTTTGAAAAAAGTAGTGAGGACAGAATATAATGTACTTGAAAAATATACTTAGCCCTCAGTAGTAATATTGATTGTGCAATTAAAATTTAGGGTGTCTTTTGTTAAATTATTTGTATTTTTTTATTTTAGCTGAGTGATCACAGTTCCTGCTCTATTCGCCATTCATCTGGAGAAACAAATGTGGTAATGAATGTAAGAGTATTTGCAGAATACATATTACAAACAAATGCTCATTATTATCAGGAATAATTTGAAAATGCATGTGGGATTTATGATATGCATTTATATTTTATCTTGAAGACATCATTATTTTTGAGTTCTTCAGACTTAAGAAATATTATTCTTAAGAATATTATACTTAAGAAATATTATTGTTATCTTTAAATGACTTTCTTCAGTCGAAGTTTTCCCTCTAGTGGTTGCTGTGGAAATCACATGAAGATTTTCTCATGCTAAATGTTCAAATGGAAAATAAACCCATAATTGAAAAACAAATAGCCAGAATTATTGAGGAAATTTGAGGTACTTTTTTTTTTTAAGACTCTGCAGTTGGATTTTAAAATTATATAACAGCACTCAGTTTCGGAAAATTAGAAAGAAAATTATTTGGTCCTTTTATGGCATCAAATGGATTTTAATGAAGATGACGATTAATATATCTAGGCTTGAAAAAAGCAATAGAAAAGCCACACACACTCCATTTCATCCTATAGATGAAGCATTTGCAAATGCAGGCTCTTAAATGATTTTGCTTTCTTTTCTGATCTGGTTTCCAGTACAGCAGTAATCTCTAGTCTTGGCTTCCTCACAGGAAGTTGAGCAGAAGTTCTGTGTGAGTAAGCATATTTTGATTTTTCTTAAAGGCACCTTTCTTATAAATCACTCCCAAAATCAGAAAGACTTTAATGTGATGGTAGGGTAAAGGCATTTTAAAAATCCAAGCCCCAGAATGGTCTACCAGGTCCCTATTGTCTGTCCTCTGCCCACCTCTGTAGTCTGGCATTGTCCTGCCTTGCCCTTGCCCACAGTGCTTGGGCTGCTGCCATCTTTATCCTTCGTACACTCCGCAGTTGTGCTTGCGGTTCTCTGTTCTTGACATGCTCTGCCTCACATCGCTGGCTTCTCTGGGCCACCTGCCTCCAGAAGGTCTTCCCTGACCCACCTTAGAAAAGTAGGCTTTGACAGTTCATCACTATCACATCATCCATTTATTTACGCCAGAACTTTTACCATCAGCTAAATAGTGTAATTTATTTTCTACTAGTTTTTGTTTGTATCCCTCAAAAGAATGGAAGCTACATGAGACAGAGATTTGTGCATCTTTTCATGATTGTGACCCAGACCCTAGAACAGTGCTTCACACACGGCAAGTGCTCGATATTGGTTGACACAATGAAGAAATGAATGGAAGATGATACTAACATTAACTAATTGTTGTCATTTGTTTAAAATTTTTCCTGAAACACTCAATTGTTTTTGGTGCCTTGTCTCAGTTGATACTCAATTTGTAATCTTAGAAATAATTTAACTTCCTCATTAACTTTACATTCAAATGAATGTATGAGATTCTTGAATTTTTTTAGTTTTTATAGATTTATAGATTGTTTTATAAATTTAGGGGGTACAGGTACTGTTTTATTACATGGATATACTGCATAGTGGTGAAGTCTGAGCTTCTACTGTAACTATCACCCAAATAGCTTACATTACACACCTTAAGTCTTCTGAGTCTCCAATGTCTATTATTTCACTCTCTATGTCCATTACTTATACATAATAGAACTAAGTAATATGTACCCATATTACTCAGTTATAAGTAATATAACATATTTTATATAAGTTATATTATATATATAATATATATAACTTATAAGTTATATATATGTAACTTATAAGTTACAACTTACATATTATAACTTATATTTCTCATCAGCTATATTACTTACAACTTATATATTGTAATTTATATTACTTATAAGTTATATTACTTATAATTAAGTAATATGGGTACATATTACTTAAAACTAATACCATGTGGTATTTAACTTTCTGTTTCAGATGGGGTTTTAAACAGTTTTACAATTCTTTATACAGAAACTCTACTATAGAAACACTAGATTAAATATTTGTTTGTACTAAACAAGAATATGATGCTCATTCATCTTCTTTAATAAGTTCAATTAGATTATACAGCTTATTTAGTGATATGTTCAATTTCTTATATCTGTACAGTAAAAAGTTATTCCAGAAACTAAAGTTGTTTTTCTGAAATTTATGTTGTTTCATTTTGCTCTGTCTTCCATAAAGAGATAATTGCTGTTCACACCCACATACTTGGCTTCATCACAGAGTCTTTTCTAGCCTCAATGAATTAAAAACCAAGCAAACAAACAAAAAAAATGCACCCTCTTCTCAAAAGGCTTACTTTTTAAACCTTTAATCAGTTTTGATTGGTGTTCTCCTTTGAAACTGCTTTAATTATTTCTCATACCACTTGATGATTTGGGGACCAAAAGAACAAAAATGTATATGAAGCCTAAGGATTCGAGGTCTCTGAAACTGCAGTTTCTGTGTTTATGTCTGTTGAAGACTGAAGTGGGTAAAGCCTACAAAATGCGTTATTAGGAATGGTGTTACTGCTGCTTTTCTTTCTATTCATGTGTGTTGCCTGTTAATGTGAATTTATCATTCATGTAACTAAGAGACAAGCAGTTTTGCTGAAAATTTGTGGCCAAAAGGCAAAAGTCAAAAACTGTGGATTCCTTACTTGAGTGTTCTGCTCTGTCATTTTCTTCATACAGCCCTATGAAAATGAGGGAGATGTACACAGATTGTAATAGTATTTCCTTGATAATATTGTTAAGAGCTATATGCTCTCCAAATGTGATAATAATCTGTGTCTGTTCTGTCTTGTACGTGTGTGTGTGTGTGTTCAAGGAATAATGTATTTTAACCTATTGTAAATGAGTGATAAGAATTGGAATAAAAATTCGTATATATTTTCTAGATAGTTCTGTTTATTACAAAGACTTAAAAAGAAAGATGAAACACAGCTTATCCCTGACTTACTCGGGCTCTTTCCTTTTGCACTTGTGCTTTCCTGCTCTCGTTACCATAGTTACTGGTTTAATCATGATGCACAGAACAATTTCTAATTACAGTATATGCCAGCACAAAAATTAATTCTTTGCATATCTTAGGCCACAAACAGCTTGTAGCTTGTTTTTTTGGCACTTTATTACCACATATAATGAAGAAGACATTGGTACGTAATTTTAAATCTATTATGCTACTTGTTATTGAAATGAAAATAAGCTTCTAGAAATGGTTAAATTTCTGAACATTCCTCTCAAGACTAAACTGGGAAGAAGTCAAATCCCTGAACAGACCAATAACAAGTTCTGAAATTGAGGCAGTAATTAATTGCCTAGCAACCAAAAAAAGTCCAGGACCATATGGATGTGTATCCGAATTCTTCCAGAGGTACAAAGAGGAGCTCATATCATTCTTTCCAAAATTATTCCAAACAATAGAAAAAGAGGGACTCCTCTCTAACTCATTTTATGAGGCCAGCATCATCCTCATACCAAAACCTGGCAGAGACACAACAACAACAACAAAAATTTCAGGCCAATATCCCTGATGAACATCGATGCAAAAATCCTCAGTAAAGTACTGGCAAGCCCAATCCAGCAGCACATCAAAAAGTTTATCCACCACAATCATGCTGGCTTCATCCCTGGGATGTAAGGCTGGTTCAACATATGCAAATCAATACACGTCATCCATCACATAAACAGAACCAGTGACAAAAACCATATGATTATCTCAATGGATGCAGAAAAGGCCTTCAATAAAATTCAACACCTCTTCCTGCTAAAAACTGTGAATAAACTAGGTACTGATGGAACATATCTCAAAATAATAAGAGCTATGTATGACAAACTCACAGGCAATATCATTCTAAGTGGGCAAAAGCTGGAAGCATTCCCTTTGAAAACCATCACAAGACAAGCCTACCCTCTCTCACCACTCCTATTTAACACAGTATTAGAAGTTCTGGCCAGGGAAATCAGGTAAGAGAAAGAAATAAAAGGTATTCAAATAGGAAGAGAGGAAGTCAAATTGTCTCTGTTTGCAGATGACATGATTGTATATTTAGAAAACCCCATTGTCTCAGCCCCAAATCTCCTTAAGCTGATAAGCAACTTCAGCAAAGTCTCAGGATATTTTGTACATTGAAATCAATGTACAAAAATAACAAGCATTCCTATACACTAACAACAGACAAACAGAGAGCCAAAGCATGAGTGAACTCCCATTCACAATTGCTACAAAGAGAATACAAAACCTAGGAATACAACTTACAAGAGATGTGAAGAAGCTCTTCAAGAAGAACTACAAACCACTGCTCAAGGAAATAAGAGAGGGCACAAACAAATGGAAAAACAGTCTATGTTAATGGATAGGAAGAATCTATAGCGTGAAAATGGCCAAACCTGCCCAAAGTAATTTATAGATTCAATGCTATCCCCATCAAGCTACCATTAACTTTCTTCACAGAATTAGAAAAAAAAAAAGTACTTTAAATTTCATATAGAACCAAAAAAGAGCCTGTATAGCCAAGACAATTCTAAGCAAAAAGATCAAAGCTGGAGGCATCACGCTACCTGACTTCAAACTACAAGGCTACAGTAAACAAAACAGCATGGTACTAGTACCAAAACAGATATATAGACCAATGGAACAGAACAGAGTCCTCAGAAATAACTCCACACATCTACAACCATCTGATCTTTGAAAAACCTGAAAAAAAAAAAAAAAAGCAATGAGGAGTGGATTCCCTATTTAATAAATGGTGTTAGGAAAACTGGCTAGCCATATGCAGAAAACTGAAACTGGACTCCTTCCTCACACCTTGTGCAAAAATTAACTGAAGATGGATTAAAGACTTAAACGTAAGACCTAAAACCACAAGAACACTAGAAGAAAACGTAGGCAATACCATTCAGGACATAGGCATGGGCAAAGACTTCATGACTAAAACACCAAAAGAAATGACAACAAAAGCCAAAATTGGCATATGGGAGCTAATTAAACTAAAGAGCTTCTGCACAGCAAAAGAAACTATCATCAGAGTGAACAGCAACCTACAGAATGGGAGAACATTTTTGCAATCTCTCCATCTGACAAAGGGCTAATATCCGGAATCTACAAAGAACTGAAACAAATTTACAAGAAAAAAACAACCCATGAAAAAGTGGGCAAAGGATATGAATAGACACTTCTCAAAAGAAGACATTTCTGTGGCCAACAAATGTATTCAAAAAAGCTCATCATCACTGGTCCTTAGAGAAATGCAAATCAAAACCACAATGAGATACCATCTCACGCCAATTAGAAAGACGATCATTAAAAAGTCAGGAAACAACAGATGCTGGAGAAGATATGGAGAAACAGAAACACTTTTATACTGTTGGGAGTGTAAATTAGTTCAACCATTGTAGAAGACAGTGTGGCGATTCCTCAAGTATCTAGAACCAGAAATACCATTTGACCCAGAAATCCCATTTCTGGATATATACCCAAAGGATTATAAATCATTCTGCTATAAAGACACACACACACGTATGTTTATTGCAGCACTCTTCACAATAGCAAAGACTTGGAACCAACCCAAATGCTCATCAATGATAGACTGGATAAAGAAAATGTGGCATATGTACACCATGGAATACTATGCAGCCATAAAAAAAAAAGACTAGTTCATGTCCTTTGCAGGGACATGGATGAAACCATTATTCTCAGCAAACTAACACAGGAACAGAAAACCAAACACTGCATGTTCTCACTCACAAGGGGGAATTGAACAATGAGAACACGTGGACACAGAGAGGGGAACATCACACACTGGGGCCTATTGGGGGAGGGGGTGGGGTTAGGGGAGGGATAGCATTAGGAGAAATACCTAATGTAGATGACAGGTTGATGGGTGCAGCAAACCACCATGGCACATGTATACCTATGTAACAAACCTGCATGTTCTACACATGTATCACAGAACTAAAAGTGAAATTTTTTTAAAAAAAGAAAATATGCTTCTAAAGTGGATTGTGTTAAAATAACTAATAAAATACTTTTAAAAGATGAAGGCTTATTACAAGTGAGACATCACTAGTATTATCCCTAACATATTAATTAATACGCATTTTCCAATGTTTCTCTCTCAGAAAACATTATTAAAATGATGTTCATTACTTAGAAACCAAAATTATTAGATTGCTGTGACAAAGCAGTTGAGCCAGAAACCAGTATTTGAGCATTGATATTTTCCAACTATAGATAACATGAACATTAAAATTCCCTGTATTGAAAGTTTGAAGAATCTTGTATATCACTTAGTAAAAAACAGTATTTCTTAATGTTTGTTAAGCTCTTGTATGCCAGGGACACCAGTAATTTCTCCCAACATCCTGCCATGAAATGGAGGGCCAGCCAGAATTAAATCTGGCTTTTTAGTTCCTATTCCAGTAATCCTAACTTAACTGTGCCAACCTAGTTAAAGAAGACGTAGCCGAGCATGTTAGCTCACGCCTGTAATCCCAGCACTTTGGGTGGCTGAGGTGGGTGGATCACAAGTTCAAGAGTTCGAGACTAGCCTCACCAACATGGTCAAACCCCGTCTCTACTAAGAATACAAAAATTAGCCGGGCATGGTGGCATGTGCCTGTAATCCCAGCTACTCGGGAGACAGAGGCAGGAGAATCGCTTGAGTCTAGGAGGCGGAGGTTGTAGTGAGTTGTGCCCACTGCGCTCTGGCCTGGGTGACAGAGCGAGACTCCATCTCGGGGGGACGGAGTGGGGGAAGGCGGGAAGAAATAAAGAAGATTAAAAAACGTTATAGGTATTTCTATTCACTTTTCTATTCACTTTTACTATAATTTTATAGCTGAGCAGCTGTTATAAATATCAACAAAATTTTTTCTCAACAATAGAACTTTCAGAGTATTAGAACTTTTTAAACTTTTCTTTGCATTTTGATTGTTAATATGATAGTGCTATTATTACTATTCTTAAATAAAATATATTTTACTACATTTCTGCCTTAGTAAAATGTTTGATAATAAACTAACAAGTGCATTATTTTTCTCATAAAATTACAGTATACCACTTCCCAAACCCATAGGTAAAAGTTAGACTGTTAAAAGTAATTTTTATTGTAGATTGTTGTGATGCTGTTACCAAACATATCTGAATCATGTTTATGTTGGTTGACATGAGAAGATACACACATTTTCAAAAAGAATCAATGTACGGTACTTTTATGACTCCTGTGATTCCAAGTCCCCTTACCTATTTTCTTATTGCTAGTCTACCAGGCATTTTTAATTTCATTGGTAAAACTCGTCCTGATATAAAATATATTGTATTATAAAACAATACTAGTACAGATCTTCACGGCATGTATGTATTTTCTCAGAAATATTATATGTAGTTTGGAACCAGGTGCTATGGTTCTATTTGTGCTTATGGAAAAACTTATGATTGCCAAATTACAAGTTTTTTTTTCTGCTTATTAAGAGTGAAGCAGATAAATGTAAAATAAAAAGTTGAAAAATTTCCTGCTATAAGGTCTTAACTTTTTCTTGTTTCTGTTGAACATCTTCATACCCTAGTTCTAGGTCACCATATACATCCACTTATATGTAGTTTATTACAAAATACATTTTAACTTCTAGCTGAATTTTCTTCTGACTTTTTCCATCTGGTAGGCTGATATTACAGTTAATGGATGCATGTAATGGTTATATTATGTTGTTAACTGAAATAGCTATAAAATTAGTGAACTATTTAATTGCCATTTAAATTGGTGAAGAGTGGCCTCTCTTTAATTGGGGAAGATGTATGTATTGGCTTTTTATTTAGTACTTTTAGCTTGTCTGGCAGCAAATGTAAATCAGTCAGCAAAGCGTAATTCTGTTAAATGTAGCTGTGCTGCTTTAAGAGAGACAAAAATCTCTTAATTCAGATAACAGATTTTACATCAGGAAGTGTACGGATTACTAAATTATTCACAATTCTAAATACGCTAGGAATGAAATTGTAGACATAAAGATTTGAAGACTGCTACATGAGCTTGCCTGTTGTTTTACCCCCTCAGGGCTCTTTGGCACTGCAGCAGCTGAACAGTATTTATTGTATTTGCTGGAACAATATTGTATCTTCCTTGAATTCATTCTGAATTCTAACTCTAGTCCAGAGTTGTGATCGATATAATTTAGACTTCTATGCAGATACATAGAATTATAAACAGGATTGACATATTTAGGTATGGCATATTTCAAAACCATTTTCACCCTTTTTTGTTTATTTATATTAAGCATTATTCCTTTTGTTACTAGAGATAGCATTTAAATTATAGAATGAGTTAAGGAAAAGATGAATTATGGATTTTGGCAAAAGCTGTAACACTGTTGGGTGAAAGCTTAGAATGTAATTTGTTTCTAAAATCACAGTTGACTCTGGTCTTTTTCCCCTTTCTTATTGATACATCATATTTTACATATTTATGAGGTACGTGTGTTTGTTCCATGCATAGAATGTATAATGACAAAGCCCAGGTACTTGGAATATCTATTACCTTGAGTATTTGTCATTTTTTTTTTACTTCTTAAAAAATTTTTATTTTACTTCAAGTATCTGACAAAGGTCTAATGTCCAGGATCAACATTCTGTTATTATGTATCCTTACATAATTAAGGATTATTTACAAGAACATAAACAAATTTACGAGAAAAAAACTAACAACCCCATCAAAAAGTGGGTGAAGGATGTGAACAGACACTTTTCAAAAGAAGACATTTGTACAGCCCACAAACATCAAAAAAAAAGCTCATCATCACTGGTCATTAGAGAAATGCAAATCAAAACCCCAATGAGATACCGTCTCATGTCAGTTAGAATGGTGATTATTAAGAAGTCAGGAAACAACAGATGCTGGCGAGGTTGTGGAGAAATAGGAACACTTTTACACCGTTGGTGGGAGTGTAAATTAGTTCAACCATTGTGGAAGACAGTGTGGCAATTCCTCAAGGATCTGGAACCAGAAACACCATTTGACCCAGCAATCCCATTATGGAGTATTTGTCATTTCTATGTGTTGGGAATATTTCAAATCCTCTCTTTTAGTTACTTTGAAATATACAAAATATTATTGCTATGTATAGTCACCCTATTCTGCTATCAAACATTAGAACTTATTTCTTCTCTTTATGTTTGTACCTGTTGACCAATGTCAAAATCATTTTAATAATGTAATAAATTATTTATCTAAAAAATAATGAGAGTGAGCCTAAGATATAAAAAGTTAAAACTCAAACTCTATGTAATCTATTCACTTGAGGTCACATCCATATAAATAACTGACTATCAACTTTAGAATTAAATAGGGTGATGGAAAGTCACCTTACTAGCCTAATTACATTTTTTTATTGCAGCTTTTGATCTAAGTGGCACTTGTAATTTAGGCGCATTTTTTTCATTGTAAAAATAGACCATTTAGCTTAACTTTGCTCTCAACTTTGTGTTTTTATATTAGTATTTTTCTGATAGCCAGATCTTTTTAATATTTTAATTTAAATTAATTTTAAATTCAACATTGTGAAAGCAACTTGTTTAAAAAATTCAAGTAAACATATAAAATAAAATAGAATAGTCTCCTTCATATCTTTACAACATTTCACCTCTCCCATTGTACTTTCCAACCCATAGGTGATCACTGTGTTCAACATGCTGGATACTTTAAGGTTTCATTCTATTTATTCATTGACTTGTTCATTCATTAATCAAACATTTTAAATACTATGTTTCGTGCACAGTATCAGCTCCATTTGTACATGTCAGAAACTTTTGTATACTTTTATGACATGAATTGAGTCACACTACAGCAGCTTGTTCTGTAACTTAGTTTTGAATTTTTATTTTCGGTAAGTTTCTTCACAGAGGTACATATTGATAGAACTCATTTGCATCTTAAATGCGATAAAGTGCATTAAAGGCTGCATAGACAACATAATATGTATGTAAAGTAGTGTATTTAATTGAGGGGCATTTGAGTTGATTCCTTTTAATTTAGCATTTACAAAGAATGTTACAATGAAAAGTTTACCCTTGAGTGCACATATGTCAGTATTTCCATAGAGTGGACTTCTAAAAGTGAAACTTCTAAGTCAAAGAAGAAGCACATTAATAATTTTAGTATTTTGATAAATTGCCATCCCCCAAAACTACTCCCATTTTTAATTCTAATAAAAGAAATAGTGGTTTCTGTCGTCTGTACCCTTGACAATGCTGGAAATCATCAATCTTAATTATAGGTATCTGAGGAAAAGATATAATTCACTTCTTTTTTTAATTTTGATGTGATCGTCCATCTCTCTAAACTCCACAATAGTCAAGATGAAGGAAAAATTCTCACATGTTACTCGATATTTTTTTTGTGTGTATGACTTCTTTGTTTATATTGTTTCCTTATTTTATTATTTACTTACTTGCCTTTTTATTATTTAGTTTTAGGAGTTCTAAATACATTATGGATAAGAACCCCCTACTACAATTTACCAAATAGTTTCTCTCAGTTCTGTGCTTATCTTTTAGCTTTATGGTACTTTTACTCTACAGATGTTTTAAATTTTTATGTTTTTTTTCTTCAATTTTTAGAAAATACTGCTTCTGGTTTGATATCTTATTAAGTTATACTTACATATCTTGACATTCTGAAATATTCTTTTATAAATGTTCCTAGATCTCTTAAGTGTGCTTTAACATTTAGTTATTTATTTATGAATTCATAAAATATCCATTGAGTGCCTGCAGACTGCTAGGATTTGTGTCAGATGCAATGTAGAGCAATCCCAACTGCTCTCTGGGTAACTGGTTCCAGTGGGCTAAAGGACTGGCATCACATACACAGTTCAATGCATGTAGTTACACACTAAGACAAGTGCAATGAAGGAAAGGTATGCCTGGAAATTATTTTTATTTTATAGTATAACAGGAATGTATAGTTTTTTTTTTTTTTTTTACTAAATATTTAGTCATTATATTCTATTCAAGTTATTGCATAGTGTTTCATGGTTCATTGATTTTAAAACTCAAATAATTGCTATAAAAAATTAACACCTTTTTTTGTATTATACTTTAAGTTCTAGGGTACATGTGCACAACGAGCAGGTTTGTTACATATGTATACATGTGCAATGTTGGTGTGCTGCACCTGTTAACTCGTCATTTACATTAGGTATATCTCCTAATGCTATCCCTCCCCCCTCCACAACGGGCCCCGATGTGTGATGTTCCCCTTCCTGTGTTCAAGTGATCTCATTGTTCAGTTCCCATCTATGAGTTAGAACATGCGGTGCTTGGTTTTCTGTTCTTGGGATAGTTTGCTAAGAATGATGGTTTCCAGCTGCATCCATGTCCCTACAAAGGACATGAACTCATCCTTTTTTATGGCTCCATAGTATTCCATGGTGTATATGTGCCACATTTTCTTAATCCATTCTATCACTGATGGACATTTGGGTTGGTTCCAAGTCTTTGCTATTGTGAATAGTGCCACAATAAACATACATGTGCATGTGTCTTTATAGCAGCATGATTTATAATCCTTTGGGTATATACCCAGTAATGGGATGGCTGGGTCAAATTGTATTTCTAGTTCTAGATCCTTGAGGGATTGCCACACTGTCTTCCACAATGGTTGAATTAGTTTACAGTCCCACCAACAGTGTAAAAGTGTTCCTATTTCTCCACATCCTCTCCAGCACCTGTTGTTTCCTGATTTTTTAATGATTGCCATTCTAACTGCTGTGAGACTGTGGTTTTGATTTGCATTTCTCTGATGGCAAGTGATGATGAGCATTTTTTCATGTGTCTGTTGGCTGCATAAATGTCTTCTTTTGAGAAGTGTCTGTTCATATCCTTCACCCACTTTTTGATGGGGTTGTTTGTTTTTTTCTTGTAAATTTGTTTCAGTTCTTTGTAGGTTCTGGATATTAGCCCTTTGTCAGATGAGTAGATTGCACCTTTCTTAACTTAATTTTATTAAGCCAATACCCCCTCTCCTTGCACTTTTCAATTATTCTTTGTCAGTCTAGAACACTTACTCTTGAACATCCACTATAAATTTGCTTGTTATGTTTTACAAAACCTATAAAATTATAAAATTTTTATTGGGGTTTTATTGAATTCATAGATTAACTAGGGGAGAACTGATATGTTTATATTAATGAATCCTTGAATTCAGGATATGATATTTATTTATTTGTTTATTCAAATCATTTTATTCATTGTATTAAATATATTTTCTCTTTTATATTTTTCTTCATCAGGAATATATTTGTTTTTGGTATGTTGGCATTGAAAATGGGGATTTTTTAAATTCTAATTTTTCTGAGTATTTCTTTTGTTCCAGTAGTGGCTTTAGAAATCTAAGTCTTTTAATGGGTTAGAGGTGGTAGTAGAGAAAGCAGAGAATATTCAGCTGGGCAGGACTTCTTTATTATTTTTGGGTAACTTCTTTTTTGTACATTGACAGTCTGTACTTTTGGCTACTGTGAGTTTCCTTAAACAGTGTCCTGCCTCTCTTTCCTCACACTTGAGTGAGAAGTTCCTGACAGCTGAGGTAACCAAATTCAATGGGTCTAAAGGACCTGTCACCTAACAGTTCAGAGGTAGAGAGGTGGGAAGATGAAGTGAAGGCTCTTTTGCAGCAGTAGAACAGGTAATTCCAGATAGATGAGTCATACTGTCCCAACATCAGGTTTTGCTATTGGAACTCAGAATAAAATCATGTTACTATACTCTAAAGTGCAATACTTAGAGTAGAGGGTATTTTAGTAATGATATCATCCACATTAAAGTAGTCAGGGTATGCAGAGGGAATTAAATGAGACTGAGGGATTATCATTCCCTCTTAAATAACAAACAGTTCTTAATATTTACTTTGGAATTTTGTGCTTGGTTGTGACCTTTGAACATAAAGTAGGGATTTGAACAATAATTTAATTTTATCATTATTGTTTTTAAGGAGATACATGCAGGCTTAGCTAGTCATAGGTGGCAATTTCAAAAATGGGGCTACACTTTCAGGCTAACCTAGTCAGTATGAAGAAATTGATTTGTTATACAATTTGTTGTTATGACTTGAGGCATAAATGAGAACTTCAGCATTATAAATGGAAGGAAAATAAATTAAATGTGATTGTTTTATTACCCTCCTGTTCTGTGAAAGGGTATCTGAAAGCATTTATAGAAAGTTAATTTCTTTTTTATATTTATTTTTATTGAGCTAGTTAATTTCAAACACCCCATAAATTTTAGAACCAAGAACAAACACTGTCACATGCCCTGGAACAAAATACATGTTAGTGTTAGAATAACATCACTTGAAAATTATAGTGCCAACATATATTGAAATGAATATAGTCTATGTAATTTTTCCTACCTCTTCAGATTTGGGTTATATTTTAGAGTTTTCGAGTCACTATAACTTCAAATTAACAACTTAAGTCAATGATTTCGTTTTTAACCAGTAGGTAAATCATTTATTTGATGTATATAGAAATTTGGCTAATGTATGGTTTCTGAGATTCATGGCTATAATCCCTTTCTCTTAAGTGTTACTTGATGAAAGTTTGGGAGGCACGTTTACAAAAGACAATAAATATTTTAAAATTAACATTTAAAATAGTCGACTTCAGGGAGGAAAAATTTACCCACAATGAATGCAACCATTTTAAGCATAGCGTTTGATGAACTTTGACAAATGTGAAACCCATGTAATCATCATCATCCCTCAGAAAAATCCTTTAATTCTTTGCTGGTCAATCCACCCCAACCCTCAGCTACAGATTGGTTTTGCCTGCTGTAGAATTTAATATAAGTGGATGTAACTTTTGATATGTGGTTTCTTTTACTCAGCATAAAGCTTTTGAAATTCATACATGATATTCTACATTTTAATAGCCCATTTCTTTTAAAAGATGAAAAGTATCCCATTGTATGGATTCACAGTGTGTTTTCCCACTCATCTGTTAATGGACATTTGAGTTGTTTCCATTCTGTGACTTCTATGAATAAAACTTCTAAGAACACTACGTGTAAGTCTTTGTGTAGTCACAAATTTTCATTTTTATTCACTATTGACACAGGGAGGAGTGTAATTGCTAATCATATGGTAAGTCTATATTTTACTTTCTAAGAAACTGCTGCACTGTTTTCCAAAATTGTATCATTGTACATCCTCAACAGCAGTGTATGAGACTTAGTGTTACTCTAATATCTTCACTTATAGGAAGTGTTGTCAACTTTTGAATTTTAATCATTTTAGAGGGTGTATAGTGGTATCTCGCTCTGGTTTTAATTTGAATTTCTCTGAAGATTGGAGACATTGAGGGTCTCTTTATGAGCTTATTGATCATTTGAAATATCCCGTCCTTTTGCCCATTTTTAATGGAGTTGTTGATTTTCTTATGATTAGTATTTGCCTGCTGTATCTTTTCCAATCTTTCACTCTTATTTATTTCTTTATATAAAGACATATCTTGTACAAAGTATATAGTTGTGTGGTGCTTTTTTATAGACTGACAATTCACATTTTTATTTGTGGTCTTCATGCAATGAATATGACTGTAATTGATAGCGTAAGTCCTCCTTCTTGTTTTTTTTATGTAGGCCTTATCTATTCTTTATTATATACTTACTCCTGGCTTTTAGGTTAATTAGGTATTTTTACCATTCCCTTATTTTCTTATCAACCATATTTTATTTTTAGTTTTTTAGTAGTAGCTCCAGAATTCCCAATATGCATTTTATTACAGTCTACCTTAATTTAATATATATCTTCATGTATGATGGAAGAAACATAAAACAGTGTTCTTCTATTCTACTTTCTTCTCTTTGTAAAATTGTTACCATGTATTTTCTTTCTATACATGTTATAAATCCAGAATATTTTGCTATTATTTTTGTTTTAAACCATCAATTATCTCATAAATAAATATTTTGAAATGAGAAAATGCCTTTAAGATATCGTCTTAATTTGTTTGTATAGCTATAAAAGAATACTTCGGACTGGGCAATTTATAAAGAACAGAAATTTATTTTCTCGCGGTAATGGTGGATGGAAAGTCCGAGATCAAGGCGCTCACAGGTTTGGTGTCTGGTGAGGGTAGCTCTTTGTTTCCAAGATGGCGCCTTGATCCTACAGCGTCTGGAGGGAAGAAATGCTGAGTCCTCGCCTGGCAGAAAGTGGAAGGCAAGAGGGCACAGCATTGTGTGCAGCCTTGTTTATAAGAGCCTTAATCTCCTTCATGATGGAAGCGCCCTCATGGTTTAATTACTTCTTAAAGACCCCATCCCCTAATACTATAGCACTGGTAACACCTGCATTTTGGAAGGGACACATCCAAACCATAGCAGATATACTTACATACTTCTCATTCCTAGCACTTTTTTCTTTCTTTTTTTTCTTTTCTCTTTTTTTTCACCCCCCTAGAAGCAGGATCTCACTCTGTCTCCCAGGCTGGAGTGCAGTGGCACAATCATAGCTCACTGAAGCCTTGAACTCCTGGGCTCAGGTGATTGGGCTCCTGCCTGAGCTTCCCAAGTAGCTAGGACTACAGGCATGCACCATCATACCTGGCTAATTAACATTTATTTATTTGTTTATTATGTTTTTGTAGATGAGGTCTTGTTATGTTGTCCAGACTGGTCTGAACTCCCAGCCTTAAGTGAACCTCCCATCTTGGCCTCCCAAAATGCTGGGATTCTAGGCATAAGCCACCATGTCCAGTCCATTTTTAGTACTTTTTATTCCATTATGTAGACATGTAGATTTGAATTTATCTGCTCTCATTGCATAATTCTGATATATATATCAGAATGGACTCTTTAAGCTTTTTTGTATCTGGAAAAGTTTTTATTTTGCCTTGATTCTTTAAATATATATTTCCCTGGACATAGCATTTGAGATTGACAGTTTTTCATCTCTTCAACACTTTAAAAATAATGTTTTGTTTTTTCTTGGATTGAACTAATAGTAAAATATGCAGAGAAAAGTACAAGTCATCTGAATTCTCATCTGTAACATATTTAGAATTCAAAATGTGTGTTTGCTCACTGGCCAGAATTCTACATTGCAAGACAAAAAGTGTCAAAAAGTGTTTTAGAAAAACCCTTGGTGAATGTAAAATTTAGAGAGCATCTGGGAATGTGAGGCTGTAGGATTTAATTTCTGTGGCTTAAGAGTTTAGTAGGGTTTATCTAATATTTATTGAATATTTTTCTAGGTCTTAGTTTCTTCATCTGTAAAATGGGCACAATAATAGTTATTATTCATGGGATGACTGCAAAGATTGAGACAGGAATAAGTTCTTAGATTTGTGCCAGTCTCAATCTCAGTGTCCAGTTAATATTCACTATGATGTTAAAGACAGTAATAATGATTACCATACAGAGTCACTGTGATTATTAATATTACTTGTTTTGTTGCTTTTAAAATTAGATGTGATTTCCTGTCTCAGGAATTTGGTACTTTGCTAAAGAAGAGCTAAATGCCATCTTCTTAGCAAATCCTAATAATGGATAATTATTCTAAATAATGGATAATTAATTTATGTACACCTTTATGCCAGGTATCGTGTAAATGCCATACATAGTGCCACATAGTTATTTATAAAAATGTCAATTATTTAATAATATATTGTACCAAAATTATGTAATATTAACTGAGAAGAAATAAACTCTATGTTTAGAAAACAATTACATTGCCTTCACTGTTTGGTATGTGGGAAGAAAGGAATGCTCATTTTATCTGCAGGAAAAATGCCAGGATTCTTGATAGAAGTCTTCAAATTATTTGAATAGCTTTTATCCTTAAGAATTCAAAGGGATTAAAATGAGGATCAGCTTTTGAGGCTCAAAAGAACCTCACCAAGCAAAAAAAGGTTCTTATAAAACCGAAATTCAGAGTTGAGTATAATTGTCTAAATTTAGCTTGTGAAGTGCATAAAATAAGCTGTATAATACCCAAAATGCTCCTTAGAAAGATGAGTTCATGTTGAAACTTAAAGAAAAAAAAACAGATGAAAAGTCTCTATAGATTTTTTTTTTTTAAGTTTAGGCTTATGTTGTGCTTTTCATTGTTGCTCTGGTCTCAGCTAAAAATTTTCTCTTTAAAAAGAATTATATTAACATGGAAGTAATCTTGACTATAAAATAAACTTCCCTGGCATTTTTGTTTTGAAAGTGCTAATGCTGTTTCCAAGCAGTTTCAAAAAGCACAATTTTTACAGAATGTTTTTATTAACAAAAGAAGATGCCTTGTTTGAGAGCGACTTAATATTATCTCTATGTTTCATGACTGTAACATTATTCATCTCTGGAGCTTGCATGGCACGTCAAATAAAATAAAACAACTGTTGACTGTGTTGAGAACAAAAAGAACCAGAGAAAAGAAAGTTAAGATTAATGATTTTTAGCTTTTCATTTATCTATAGGGAATATATAAGTTCTTTCGAGACAGGAATGAGACAGAACTAACTCTTCATATTAAAATATAGTTTGGTTTAAATAGTCCCAAGACAGGTACTAGGCTATGATGTATTTGAGAGATCATATTTCTTCTACCATTGTTGGATATCTTCATCATCCTCCTTCTTTGTGTGTTTCTATCTCTGAAGGGCTTATCACATTATGCTTTATAGTTTAATGGTTTATATACTTCTCCCACTTACTAAACTGAAAGCATCAACAAGTTAGGAGTGTTGTTTTGTTTGTATTTACAGCAATTGGATTAACTAATATGCCCAAAGCCCTGTATACACTTTTTGAGGGAGAATCATTCATTTATAACAGCATGATCTCATTCTATTTCAAAGGGAAATGTTTGAGGAGTGATGGAGAACAGCAAGGATAGATTTACGAAGGAGTACTATTGCAACTGGCAAGTTGTATACATGCCTCATCCAATCAGTATGGGTCAGGACAGTTTTACAAATGCAGAACCATATTACTTTATTTGTATTTTAATCACTGAGCTTATCTTTGTTTTACACATCTTTCCACCAGTGGGAATGTACTCTTCAGAGAATAATGACAGAGCAGTAGACCTGTAACAACGGCCCCATACTTCCAAAGTACAAAGTACTCTTGGTATTGAGCATGAGCTAATGAGGTTTCATTATGAGGCTTAGTTTTCAAAATATTTTGACCGAGATAGGTGATATCAGGAATATAAAGATGTTCCTTTCTGCTTATGAAAGTGTTTACGTACAGAAAAAAGTAATTGGAGTTCTAAAATTGAAGCCTGCTGTTTTGTTCCTTGTCATAGCACTGTAAACTTAAAATTCATTGGTTTTCCTGAGCTTTTAAAACTTTTTATTTATTTTACTTCATCACAGCTCTGAATCTATTGAGAGATAATGTATACTTATTTATTCCACATAAACCTTAGATTTACAGCATGAGGTAGTCTCATCTGAGTTTCTTTTGCATCTGTCACTTAATAACGTAAGTGTTCCTCAAGATATGAATATTGTTGAAATGTGCTTAAAATGTATTCTCAGACAACTGTATCCATGCAAATTAATCAAGAATATAACCAAGTCTTTTCAGTAGAGCTTCATTATTTTAGTTTTCGGAGTTTAATAAGTAGAAATTTCTATGATAAACCTGAGTTCTTTGGCCAAACTATACTATAAAACCGAGCAAAATGTGATGAATCAAGATTTAACGCCTGTTTATATTCTACCTCTTTTGCATATTATGATTTAAACAGAAAAACAAAATAGCCAAAAGTTTCATAGTGTGTTTCTTGGTGCATTTTCAGTTCTCTGCACTGCCCACCACATGCCAGCCTGGCCTACTGCAGCGCCCACTTTGTTGGGCAGTAAATATTTTCTTTCTGAAATGACTCTGAAATACACTCCTCTTTTGTGCCAAGCCTTTATGGATGATATTTCAATTTCAATTATTTATTTTTGGCTGTAGAAGTGGTAGTGGAAGTGAGAAGTAATGTTCCAGTCTTTTAAGCCTGTAATGCTTGTTATGAAACCATTTACCCAAGGCACCACATGTGGACAAGTAAAAGAGAAAACAGCTGGATAATTTTCCCAGGTAAAGGCTTATATTGCCAGAGCAAGCTTTTACCACATAGGAACTTTTCCAGAATAATGCCTTTAAAACTGTAATATTTCATTCCATTTATTGAAACATTCTTGTCCTATGTCCCATAGTGTTAATGAGCAGGCTTATATTATTAGAAGGCATTCTGTAAACTTCTTTGCAATAAGTCAGACTTCTCAAGCTTTCGGGATTCATAAAACAGGAAAATGCTCACTTCTGGATGCTTATTTTATAAAGTAAAGTATAAGTGTATGAAAAATATAAATGTCTTCTGTTTTATAAATCTATTTTTTCTTTAGAAACCACTTTCATGTCCTCCTTAAAAAATAAGAATAATTTGCTAAACAACAATGACCCTCTAACTCCAAAACCAGTTAAGCTAAAGGCAAGAGTCTTTAACATTTAGGAAAAAATCCAGTAGAAAGAAAGAAGGTTCATTAGCATGAGATGAGTTATATCTTTATTATTTTTTTTCCTTTTTGAGACACAGTCCCGTTCTATGGCTCAGGCTGGAGTTCAGTGACACGATCTCAGCTCATTGCAACCTCCTCCTCGCAGGTTCAAGTGATTCTCCCACCTCAGCCTCTGGAGTAGCTGGGATTACAGGCGTGCACCACCACACCCAGCTAATTTTTCTATTTTTAATAGAAATGGTGTTTCACCATGTTGTCCAGGCTTGTCTCAAACTCCTAACCTCAAGTGATTCACCCACCACGGCCTCCCAAAGTGCTGGGATTACAGGCGTGAGCATTACTGCACCTGGTCAAGTTATACCTTCATTCTTAGCCAGTACTCTCTTAAGTAGAGCTAACTATGAACAAGGCTATACCTTCATTCTTAGCCAGTGCTCTCTTAAGTAGAGCTAACTATGAACAAGGCATCCAGTACAGTTTGGGATAAAGCATGAGTACATGCGTTGGGAGATCTAGGTCCAGCTCGGCCACTGCCCAACATTGTGCAAAGCCACAGGCCTCATCTTTCTTTTTCAGGGAATCATATGTCTCTTCTAGCTATTAAAAAAAAATGCCATAATCTGTATTCAACATGTACTAGCCACTCTTGGACTTCTGTTTATAGTGAAAACAGAGCTCAGAGTGACTGTGGAAACCACGTTCTTTGTCTGTATTTGAACTGTGGTCAGTGAATAGTTCAGTGCTTTCAGAAATGATTGGACATTTCTTAATAGAAAGAATCATTTTCTCAAAGCCATGTTCTTCTGTCCCAATAGGCAGTCTGAGAAGACAAGTTATACATTTCTTGTGTTGGTCTCCAAACTTAACGTTTTGTGCACTCTATGAGTAAAAATATTTTCCACATGCATATCCAATAGGTGTACACTTATTTTAAATTATACACATTATGTAGATTATTAAAAATAACAAAAACAAAGGAAAGCATTAGATAAAGTGAACAGCATTTTAAATAATGTTTTGTTAACAGCATAGGCACTTATTAGATTTTACTAAAATATTATTGTAAGTACACTTTTAATTGACAGCAGTGACTAAATAAGCTTCTGCATATAGGAATATAGGTTAAGGCAGTGATTTGATGATCTGACTCTAGGTTCAGTTTATTTTATTGCATAGTTATTAAAATCAAAATTAGTACCCTTTCAATTTGCATTTCCCTATGAAAAATAATGTTTTTGAATTGTCAATAGTCACTTTCTACATGTTGAGTTTCCCGTAAGCTTTGAGAAAATTTTGCGAAAAGGAACATATTCTTCTAATACTTTCATATTGTAAAATAATAAATATTTCAGCTAAAATATTTTACAAATACTATCTTTGTGCCTTGATTTAGAGTAATTTTCTTGGACAAAAATTTTCAGGTTATCAAATTATAAAATTGTCACATTTAAATTTGTCAAAACTTGATTGAGTATTTCATCAAATTTCAAGACCATGTAATTGCAGGTCATCTCAGTGTTATTTTAATCTTATATGGAGTATAAAATTATCCAATGAAAAATATAAGCTCTATTAAAAGATTCTTCCCCCAATCCAATATATTTCTAAATACAGAGAATTTAAATATTAAATCTTGAGGCCCATTTGATCTCCCAATTTCCTTGATCTTGTGTGTGTTTTTCTGTTCTAGCCTATTCCTAGTAATTGCAATTGACCCCAAACTGTAAAAGCCAGTATTTTTTGGCATTCCATTTACTGAATACTCTGAATAAACCTTTGACAGTGTTTTTGACTGTTTTTAATTTTTTAGTGTTTCCATGTTTTAAATGTTTTCTGAATTTAAAATACAGAGAATTTGTAGCCAGGCGCGGTGGCTCACGTCTGTAATCCCCACACTTTGGGAGGCCAAGGTGGGCAGATCACTTGAAGTCAGGAGTTTGAGACCAGTCTGGCCAATAAGGCAAAACTCCATCTCTTCCAAAAATATAAACATTAGCCGGGCATGGTGGCAGGCACCTTTAATTCCAGCTGCTAGGGAGGCTGGGGCAGGAGAATTGCTTGAACCTGGGAGACAGAGGTTACAGTGAGCTGAGATCACACCACTACACTTCAGCCTGGGTGTTAGAGTGAGACTCTGTCTCAAAAATAAACAAATAAAAAAAAAAGAGAGAATTTGTGTATAAATACATACACATACACATTTGTAAATTTTGACAACTACAACTGTATTTTGATGACTACAGTATTAATACAATATTGGAACTAGAAACTAATTTGGATGAAGTTATGAATTCTAATTCATTTCAGCCACTTCCAAATATTTTTATTAAGACCTTTGATTTTATTCCAAAGCTATACTACAATAAGACTGCTATTCACATTATCACCATAAAAGCAAATCATTTTTTGTCAATGATGAACTTTTTAACTACATTTACGATAGTGTTTACCATAATATAATGTTTCAGTTTCAACAGAATGAGCTTATAAGAGCTTTATTTTAAATATGTAAATTAGATTTAAAATTCAAATCATTTTAATAACTAAATTTAATTTTCTATTTTTATTTCTATGCTTCTACTTGAAGTATTTATGACACAGGATTATTTAACTGCTTTTGAAGATCATTTGGCTAAATGGAAGTAACAAATTTATCTCTTTTCGTATGTTCACAAGAAAACTTGGAATAAAATAATGCATAAAATTAGTCTAGAAGTCAGGCACTTGATGTAAATGCAAAGCGCACTCCACAGTGATTTGTAAACACCCAGTTTCACATTATAAATCATTGTATTCAGTTACCATCTTCATAACATAACTGCCAAACTTTTAAAAAGTTGCTGATTCTTCCTTAGTGGTTTTGTGTTTCTGATTTTCATGTGATCAGATATAGTAATTACTATGATCCCTGGTTGACAAACACTTTGAAAACTTACAGGTTCATTATTAATTTCTCTGAGATGATAAATGGAAATGTAGTATTAATATTTTTGTTAAACATGCACTTAAGAACTAACGTTCTTTACAAAATTAAAAAGCTTTCCCAAAATAAATTGTATAAATAATTGTAGATTTGCATCACACAATAAATGACAGAACCACTGTAGCACAAGTATTTCAGACTTCTCCTTTTTTTTTTTTTTTCTTTTGAGGCAGAGTCTCACTCTGTTGCCCAGGCTGGAGTGCAGTGGTGCTGTCTCGGCTCACTGAAAGCTCTGCCTCCCAGATTCAAGTAATTCTTCTGCCTCAGCCTCCCAAGTAGCTGGAATTACAGGCGTGGGCCACCATGCCTAATTTTTGTATTGTTAGTAGAGATGGGGTTTTGCCATGTTGGCCAGGCTGGTCTCGAACCCCTGACTTCAGGTAAGCTGTGTGTCTTGGCCTCCCAAAGTGCTGGGATCACAGGCTTGAGCTGCCCCACCTGGCCTCAGGCTTGTCTTGATTTGTTCTCAGAAGCACTCAGCCTTGATTTCCCTCATCTATTTCATATACACCTCACCTATCCTTTCCCATATTCCTTACCTACCTCTCTGACTAGTGGCCTGTCTGCTGTGTTCCTTTCACAGTCTTTAGCAAGGGCCACAACACCTTTGGAGGGTTACAACGTGTGGTCAGAATGACAGGAGCATCAAAGCCTTCTCCCACTTCTGCTTTGGTCTGTTCCTAGAAACTGGTGTCCAGGAGACTTCATTTTGTGTTTAATTATACTGCCAGCTCTTTCTCTAAGGTGATTTGAGTAATATTTTATTTGGCAAACATCAGCAATAAAGACAGGTCACTACTAATCTTTAGATTTAAGCATGTATTAAAATGAGAGCTCTGACTGTTGTGTAAGATTCCCACATGCAACTAATAAGGTCATGTCAGAAACAGGAAGTAGGAAGTAGAGAGCTACCAAATGCATCTTTGCTTATTTGAGTGCAACTATTAATAATGATTATTTATTTGAAAGGAAATACCTGTGACAAATACTTGAATAGGACTATTCTAGGCAAACCTAGATGATCCCAGGCAAATCAGGAATGATGACCATTTTTAATCTTCATGCTTGTTGTCTTATGATATCAAGATGGTTGAGGCAATGCCAGCCATGAGGACTTAATTCGAAAGCAGAAAGATGAGGTTGGGCATGATGGCTCACAGCTGTAATCCCAGCATTCTTGAAGGCTGAGGCAGGAGGATCTCTTGAGCTCAGGAGTTGGATACTAGCCTGGGTAACATGATGAGACCCTGTCTCTACAAAAAATATAAAACTTAGCTGGGTATGGTGGTGCATGCCTGTGGTCTCAGCTACTTGGGAGGCTGAGGTGAGAGGATGACTTGAGCCTGGGAGGCAGAGGCTGCAGTGAGCCAAGCTCATGCCACTGCACTCCAGCCTGGGCAAGAGATCCAGACCTTGTCTAAAAAACAAAACAAACAAACAAAAACAAACAAACAAGAAACAACCAAAAAGAAACAAACAAACCCAAAACTGCAGGAAGGTGCGTATGGAATACTAGAGGTAGTTCTTGGAAACTTCCCCCTCCATCACCGACTTCTGCTCATACTTCATCTGCTGGTGAGGCAGGTGTATGCTTGTCTCTTACTGTTCAATGTGTGTTACTTTCCCAGGTATCTCATAGCTGGAACTTGAACTCTAAATTCACTGTGCTCATATACATTCCCATGGTTCTCTTCCTTTGCAGTAAAATATTCTTCTAAAGAAAGAACACTCTCAAGTTGTTAATCTTTTCACTTGTATGGTGTATATATATTAATCATGTTATGAAATGCCAGGGACTATACAGATTGGCTTTGACAAAAGTTTGTAATAACTGTTTAACCTATACCTTAGTAAAGATTCAGCATTTATTTTTCTAGAAAAAGATTTATAAATCAATTGTTATATGAATAATAACACAGTATCTACATACGAAGTCATGTTATTATGATATCCTAGACAAATAACAAGTGTGGATTATATTTTAGTTACCAGTACAGAGATAAAAATGAGCTAAAAGGTGTACTGATTAAATTATAGGGCAATTGTAGTGGGCAATGATGTGTTTCCATTTATAACTGCTAATACAGTATCTCTTTTCATCAGTTAATGAAATGACGAAAAGATAGGAAAAGAAAAGCTGAAAGAGCTTTTTCATATTCAATTAAATTTTATGTTAGGTAGATTTAGAATTACCAGTAGCTAGAGATTTTTGCTTCAGGGTTTGTAAGTTTTATAATGTAAGTGTTATTGTAAACCCCAAATAAACTCATCTTTTTCCAGACTTTGACTTCATTCCACGAGAAGGAAAATCAAATGCGCTAGTGTCGTCTATGTAGAGATGTTTAAATTGAGCTTCTTGAGTTGCTCTCTTCCTTTTATTTCATTATATCACCTTGGAAAAGTTTTCGTTTCTCCAATATCAGATTTCTTCTTTTTGGTGTGAGTTTCAGAGCAGAGGTAAGTCTGGAAGCCTTTGGGAACCTTTCCAGCTTGGCTTATATCTACATACGAGAATAAGATAATTTGTACTTCCTGACTAATACCTTAGGATCTTTGGGGACTCTGAGATCATTATGGAGCTGGACTAATATCAGGCTGAAGAGTCCAAGGGAACCTTTAGCATAAAGATGTGGAGGAGGTAAAAATCTGTTAATGTGGACTGATTGCTGATATCAGGATACTCAAGAAGACCATTGTGTAACTTATAGGACATTTGGGTATCATTATGTGTTAATAGAAATTCCCTGAGCACTGCTTTAGCTTGGATAGGAAGCTAACATGAATTGAGTGTCTAACATGTGTCAGGTATTTCACATACCTTTTCTCTTACAATCTTCACATTAACCCTTCCCATTAACACTGATGTACTAGAAGTTCCATTTTAGATAAGCATATTTTACCCCACATTGTGAATCATAAACATATTAGGAAGGCAAGCAGGATTTAAGCTCATCTGTCTTGGTCTTCATGGCTTGTGTTCAGTTACCACACAAACTAGGTCTTCCATTACTCGCTTAGAAGCAGATTTCCCTCCCATTCCAGTTCTGGTGACCTGGATTATTGTCCAAGAGAAATGAAGTACTGAAGAAGGACAGCCATCCTATACAGACTTCCTGTACCAGCTGTATAAGGCCAATATAATTTGTGTTTCCATTTTTGTTAGCTGTTTTTGGAAATATGATACACTCCAATAAGTAAATGTAAAATTCCACTCCAAAAACAAAGACAAGAAAGCTAGTGCTGCAAACAAGATGATGGATTATGGTCAGGATTTGAATACTTTCTATGGTGTAAAATACATCTTACTGTATTCTTCTGTACAAAACTGGATTTTCAAAATGTGTTAAATTTACTGAAAAAAACAAAACTAAGGCATAATTCTATTTTTCCTAGGAATTATTTGATGCCTTTGCTATTTCATTTTATTTAGCAGGTTATGATTATGTAATCTTATTTATATCTCATGTTTTTCTTTGGAAATAATGGTCCATGATTTTTTTTAGCAGGATCATGTGTGGATTTACTTAAAGACTCTGATTAAAATACTGAAATTCTCTATCCATATATGAACAAAATTATGTTTCAACTGTCTTGAGTGCTGTAGTGAATTGGAAAAAGTGCATACAGAATGTATAAGAAGCAAGGCCAAATTTGACATTTAAGTAAATTTGAGATTAAGTGATTGAGATGGAATATTATTTTTTGAGATTAGATAATTGAAGATTGGAGATGACTATTTTTTAATAGATCACACTGAATATTAAAAAGAAAGATTCTGAATCTTTTGTTATTGAAAGCTGTTAATGAGTCAAAACTAAGCTGACACTATAAAGATTTCACTGTGAAATTCCAAGGAATGTAAAATATCACATTAAACATATAAACAGATTGGTTAAAGATAATCCTAATTTTCTTCATGGTAGAAATTATTTTCTTATTTAATAAATGTAGTACTACTGGTAGAGTCATGTTTCCTCACCTATCATATAAGCATATGCTTTGACAATGTTCTGATGCAAGAACATATTTATAATTGATCACACATCAATATTGTAATTCAATAAAAAGTAATAATATTTCAGAGACTTTTAGAGTATATTCGAAGCATTTTTTTTTTTTTTTTTTGAGACAGAGTCTCACTCTGTTGCCCAGGCTAGAGTGCAGTGGCGTGAGTGAGCCACCTCCACCTCCTGGGTTCAAGTGATTCTCCTGCCTCAGCCTCCTGAGCAGCTAGGATTACAGGCATGCACCACCACACCTGGATAAGTTTTTGCATTTTCAGTCAAGATGGGGTTTCATCATGTTGCCCAGGTTAGTCTTGAACTCCTGAGCTCAGGCAATCCACTTGCCTCGGCTTCGCAAAGTGCTAGTATTAGAGGCATAAGCCACTATGTCTGGCCTTATAATTCTTATGAACAGTAGTCTAACTATTGTTTCTGTGAACATAGTTTGAACTCAGTAAGTGACTAAATAACCAAATGATATCATCTAGATTAACACTATAGTGATATTAGGTACTAACATTCATTGAGTGCTTGCTGTATGCATGGAACAGTTCTCAGTTCTTTATTTTTTGTGTCATTTTATAAGACAATGTTAAAAGGTAATTGACCCTTTTATACTGGTAAGATAAATAAGCACAGAGAGGGTAAATGACTGGCTTGGGCTAACACAACTGGTAGCAGAGGTGGGATCAATTAAACATTATGCCCTAAATTCCTGCCAGACATAGGATCCCAGTGGCCATAATAATATCAGTAGTAATTAATGCTGATTCTATTGTATGTTGCCTTCCTGGAAAGGACATTTTCTCTTTCTGTTCATAAGCAAAGAAACACACATACAGAAATAAACATACTCACATGCATGATTGATGGCATAAGCCAAGCTCCATCACCTTTAAAGGTTACTTTCCTTTTATGACCAAAGATGGCTGGATGTGAGAAGACAGATAGAAGAGTATACTAGAGTAAGATTCTCTTTACTTCACAACGTCCTTGATGGAGGTCTAGACAAGAGATAATGATTTGAACCATCTTTCACATAGATGGCGCTTTTTAATCTGAAACACATGAGGAAATTTGGGAGGCTACATAGCTATCCATTACAGGGGAGGCCTGAGGCAGCAGTAAGATTTCCGACTGAATTGGATCCCTACTTGGTTACAGTTACAGTTCATTGTCCATAACTTGGTCAAGAGCAGTACCCAGCTTCATCACAGCTTGGGAAATGTGACCATTTAGGAGTGTGTCCAATTCTCTTAATGTGATAGAAAAGGAGAGAATGGATGCTTGAAAGGAAATGAGCAGTCATGGGTTCACCTATTGACTACTTCTCTTTATTAAAGATGAAAACTTTGGCCTAATTTTTCTTTATTCACCCTTGCATTCTGTTAGTTAGAAGCCTGCTGGAAAGTCATCGGCAAACTTCACTGATGCTTTTAACTAAGTAAGGGTAAGTTTTGTTGATCCAAAAATAAAGAGACCCTCTATTTTTAAGTTAGAAATGTTTATGTAAAAGTGTTAAATACTCTTTAAACTTCTTCTGGCCCGTTAATCTTTATTTGTCTGTGGATCTTGCTGGATTAAAAAGGTGAGATCCTGGATTTAAGGAGGTTATGGTGGAGAGAGACCCACAAGTCACCTTTTATGATATACAGAATTTTTAGAAGTACCTCAAAAAGACTTGTTATATTTTACTAGACTGCCAGGGACCTCATTTTTACAAGAAAAATCATGAGAAGGGAAAAAAAAAAAAAGAAAATCATGAGAAGGGTTGAGTTCTTTTTATAAGTGATGGGCGGCAGTCCTTAATGAGCAGATATTTTAACCTATCTTATCTTAATGATAAAAGGCAATTTTCCCACATTTTCTAGTTTTATATCAATTTATTAGTGAGCTCAGTTTTGTTTCAAAATATGAGACTATAAAATAAACAAGTATATAAAAATCTTTCTCCATATTATTTAAATATATTTTATAAGTTAGTAAGACAAAAACCAGAAGCTCATAAATAGTAAACAAAGGATATAAACAGACAAGTCAGAAAAGAATGATGTATAGATGTGATGATAACTCCTTCTTATTAATCACTAAAGACACAAGATAAAAAATATGTTGTGCTCTTGTTTCACAAAATGTTAAAAAATTTTTAAATATACATTTCTGTATTTCAGACATCCCACTGGAAACACATTTTTGACAAAAAGAATTAAGAAACATGATATGCAGTTTTCTTAGGAAACTCCAGCAAACTAAATTAACAGCTTTTCAGCCAAAGATCTTAGACTAAGGAAATGCTATCTTTAGTTCCAAGCATTCTATTGTCTTGCTAAACCGTCTTCCACATGGAAATGGGAAACAATAATTTAAGATATTTTCCAGAATTCATTTGTAGACATTTTATGTTAAGGACAGGAACCATATCTGCACCTTCTTGATGAATACTAATTTTTCTTAAAAACTATTGCGATGTTATTTTGTGTGCCTCATTTTTTTTCCCTAAAGATTTTTCTTTTCCAATTCTATTTTTTCCCCTAAAGCCTCTTCCACATGTAACTCAACAGCTGCTGCCCACTTTATCAGCTCCATTACCTAAGCAAAACTTTGCATATCCTTAAAATCTGACAAGTTCCTAGCATATATTTTTGTAGTTTCTCCAATGTTTTTTAAAAACATTCATAGCTTGCACATATGGTTATCATCAAGACTGTCTGAAATATGCCTTCATTATAAAATTTCCCTTTTTTTTTCATTTTGCTGTCCATGTTCAATCTCAGGCTTTTAAGTTATGTGTATAAAATATGCTCTCTATAGACATTTTCATTGTGGGAATCAAGATTAATATGTTAGGAAAAGAATTATGATAATTTACCCTTTTATCTTGATGGGATCTATTACTAAAGCAGCTATTTGAATTACTATTTAAAATGAGATAGACTTTTTAAAAACTGTTTTAAATTTTACTAAATAGGGAACCAGGGAAAAAGGATTCAATTATTTAAAAATTATTATAATAGTATATAATCCCTTACAAATTACACATGGACACTTATAAGGCTACTTAACATTGTTGTCTCTCTAGTGTTTTCTTTAGAAAGCTTTTTTTCTCCTTAAGTTGAGATTTCTTAAGCCATTTGGCATTATTTTTCCATTGTCTTTTTATGTGTGTTTTTGCACCAACTCATTCCTCCCACATACCAGATCTCACACATTTTAACATGTCCATCCTGGATTATTTTGACACCCCCCTTCTATTTTGTGAATTTTGTATCAAGGAGAATGAATGAAGAGTAATCATCTGTTAGGCGGATTTTTTAATAGCTGCCCACACTACTATGGTAACATAACATGGACAGATATATAATCCAGTCAGCCTGTTTCTGACTTCTTTGTTCTTGTTAGAATCATATGTTACCTTTTTTTTCTAATAGGAATTCTTTTGCTGTCTCAAGCCCTTATGCTTCATTGTTTTGCTTATTTATTGCTAATATTCCTTTTCTTGCAACATTAAATCAGCAGCAGCATCCGTAGCAGGGTCCTTCAATGCAGGCAAGGAACAGTGCTTGGGGAAGAAGATGGCTCTTATAGGGAATGTTAAAATGGGGAGAGCATCTGAAATTTCAGGATGCTTAAAGATAAAAAAAAAAAAACAAAAACTTTTTTGTCCTTATCAAATTAGAAACTTTACTTACTCCCCAAAATTTCATATAAAGTTAATAAAAAATAAACTCAATTTGTTTACTCTTTTATTTTTATTTCTTTTTCTTGCTCCTGGCTGGGAGCATTTCCAAACTTCTCTCTCTTTTCTGTATTCCTTTGCTGTGTGAACTTCCTTGTTTCTGCATAATATCATCTACTTGTTTAGCTTTCAAAATCTGTATAGATATAGCCACAGCTTAGCATAAAACATCAGTTTGGTGTGTTAACATGACCTCAAATTACGCCTGTCCTGAATAGAATTCGTTCATCATTTTCTTTATCACTCCACTTCCTGCCCTTCTTGATTTGCTTATTTTTGTCAGTTTTTTTGACATCTAAACTTGAAAGGGGAGAAAAGTTTACTCACTCCTCTTTCATTTCCTGTAATCAGTCACCTTCAGATGTTTGGTCTCTCTTACATATTCCCACTTTTGTCATCATCTTCATACATATAATCCTAGTTCGGGTTATTACATTATCTGTAAGAACCTTCTAATTAATTTCCCTGCTATCAGAATATCTCCTGATTTTCAATACCACCAGTTCTTGACTGAACTTATGTTTTCTTAAAGAGTAGTTTTCTTATGTCACTCATCACATTTCACCCTAACTACTTTACTGTTCCTCCGTGAATAGAGTTAAAATCACTTTATTCGGGATACGTGGCTTATTATGCCAATGATCTGTTTCGATATTCCTATTAAACCTTTTACACAAGGTGCTAAAATGGAAGTTTGAACTGAAAAGCAGGGGATAATAGCTAACATATTCCAAGGCGGTACTGGGCCTTAAGTAGTATTTTCAAAATAGGGGAGGAAAAACCTCTTGCCAATGTATAGGACATGAAATGTATTATACTTTTGAGATGGGGAGAGGAGTTTTGAGAATTTTTTTTAAGAAGTGTGTATTTTGTACTATGAGTCTCATCCTCCTCACGCCTTCATTTGCCCCCAAAACTTGGTATTAAACCTTCTGTCCAAGTCAAAAGAGAAGGATCCTAACATCAGTTGAAAAGCTTAACATATGTGCCTATCATTTGGAGGGCTGGATAGACTGGTGTCTAAGACACCTGAGAAATCTAAGTGATTTCTGGCCTAGGCAGCCCAAGATTTGGGAAATTATTTCACCACCCTGGCTTATCGGGGCATAGGATGTGTAAGCATTACAATGGACTGTGTATGAGAGTGAACCAGCAAGGGTCATAATACATGTTATTTAAGGCTGTCTGAGGGAGAGGTTGGCAAGCCAACACCTCGGGCCAAGCCCCATTGCCTCTTTGTAAATTTTGGAGCACAGCCATGCTCATTCATTTATGGATTGCATATGGCTGCTTCGGGCTGTAGGAGTAGAGTAGTTGCTACAGAGACCATCTGGCCCACAAAGCCGAAAATATTTATTATCTGGCCTTGTACAGAAAAAGTTGTTGAACTCTGGTTTGGAGAGGTAGGCAAATTTCAGCAGAAAAAGTGGAATTATTGTTTGATTTCTTAGGCCAGAGAAAGGGGAAAGCAAAATGACTAGAATAGAGAAGCAATCATCCTGGTTATGGGAGGTCGTGTAGAAGGGTGCTAAAGACAGACATTTCAGAAGCCTAGTTAATATGAAAAGAGCACACCTGCTTGATATATATTCCATGTCCTGTGGTTATAACACTAGCTCATCATAGTCTCAGTCAGGCCAGTGCTTGTTAGAGCCCTTTCTTCTTCCTTTCCATTCACCAGCCTAGTAAGGCTGAGAGAGTGAATTACCTACCAGACTAAGAAGAGGAGTAACAGCAGGAGGGGACAAAGAAGATGAGCTTACCTGGGAACACCTGCACCCCTGCCCAGCTTTAAAGCAGGTTCAAAGCTTTTATTATTACATGAGTTTCATCATTTTTATTATTAAAAGGAGATAGCATTTTGCAACTTAGAGACTTTGAAATTTGTGTAGCTTAAGAGTAACCAGAGAAGATATATGGTAGAAACACCTTTTTTCAAGGGTCAGGGAAACCAGTGGTGTGCTGTGGCAGAATTCCACTGGCTTGAGAGAGCTGTTTGTTAAATATTCAGGAACTCTGGGACCCTGTGATTAGAACATCTGTAGCTTGAAATTGGCCACAGTGGACATATTTATGCCACAGAAACTGATAAATGCTGCCAGTCAGGACTGTTTCTCCCCAGAAAATCAGAGTCAGTTTACTAGCACATCATTGGTCCATAACATGCCCCAGGGACTGCTCTGAAAGTGTAGTGAGATTTGAAAATGGCGGGCTTTTTGTTATACCCCATGAACTCTTCATGTTTAATACAAGGGAAGTACTAGGTTTCTCTTCTTTTGATTTACATTTTGGTGTCATTATCACTGTACTGTAAATACACTTACGATTATTTCTCATTAAATATTTGTTTAACCTGTTTTGTTCAAAGAAATGTTGATCTCTCTCTGTTTGCCCTATACAAATCCTGTCAACTTTTGTGACTCACCGTGAATTGTACCTTTTTCTCAAATCTTTTCCAGATTACTGCAGCTTCAATTGAATTCTCTTTATTGCTCTTCCTTTAGTACTTGTGTTTCATTGTGTAAAATCATAAGCAATATGCTACATGGTATTCACACTTTTTGTGCTCCGTATTTTCTCCCTTTACCTATATTGTAGGCTGAGGGAAGGTAGGAATCACAGCTTCTTTCATTCTTCTATCACGTCAGTTCCATGTTCATAGTTACCATTAAGCAATTTATTTATAAATAAATATATTAATAACAGTTTACTCAAGAATAAATATGGTAAACTTACTCTATATTTAACACTGGCATTTCTCTACCTTCTAGATTATCAGGACGATTAAATCAGATAATACATGTGAAATTTTGAAAAGTATGACTACTTATCCAAATGCGACAGTTGGATAAAGGACCTGAAAATATTTGGACTGTCTTGGCAACCACTGATATGTGTTTGACTAAAGCTAAATTTGCCTTTTTCAGTCAAGGCACCTCTTTTCTCTGTTGTCACATAATCGTTGATGACTACTAGCTAATTGGTGAAATTTTCTGACCTATCTTTCCTGATAATAAAATAACTTGTATTAACAGCATTTTTTTCTATCAGTTACTATTTCTGAGTTATAGTAAGACCCGATTAAGTTGGCTATGAGCTAGTTGCCCTCTTTTTTTTTTTTTTTTTTGGTAGTCTGCCTCTAGTGGCAAAATGCAGTGATCAGGATTACACAGGGAGCATCCTGGTTCAAGAGCGATGGGAAAACAAAATCACTATGTGCTCTTATGGATAGGGTATATAAGAGAACAAATCAATAAAGCTGGCTCACTCTTATTTTCTAGTGATTATTCTTGCAAAGAGAAAGCCCAATACAGTATGAGAAAAACAATCTTTTGTTATGTGGTTCATAACAAATTTATCTGATTTGTTTTCACAGAGTCTATTTTTAGTTGATGTGAAACAAAGCCTCAGTGATAGTTCTATAAAAAAAATAGCTTTTAAATTTTTGTTGAAATATCCTTCCTTTGTTGAGATCTTCTTCTTTATCCTTATAGGAATGTAAAGATTCTATTTGCTGGAACCAGCTAAGACAACTTACCTATAAAAACCCCTTTGATGATACACACTTCTTCCTCAAAATTTATCCCTAGATCAGGTATCTTTTCTTTTAAACTGTCTTTTTTTTTTTTTTTACTTTGGAAAACTTGAGGATTTTCAGTCTATGTTTGGTGATTTTTTTTTTTTTTATGTGTTCAAATTAAAGCCAGGGGAATGAGTAACACTAGCCTTTAGAGACTGTTAGGATACTGGCAGTCTTCTAATCAAGTTCACTTGGCAGATGAGGATATAGAAGACACAGGTTTCTGAATAATCTAGGCATGTTCAAGGTCAGATTAGTTTGAAATAGACTGCCCCATTCATAGGCATGACATTATTAGTATGTCGGGATTTGTGTGTGAGTGGTAATAGGGCATCTGCTGTGGACAAATTATTTAGAATCTCTAGTTTGTTTAAAATAGATTGCATTTAAAAAAATTATCACTAGACAAATGGAAACTTGACACATGTTTTCATAAATTACATAGTAATAAGTGATATTATATATAACATGATAACTATGGCCAAATAGTTATTTAGTTAACATATTCTTTTTTCTGTATTTACTGTATTTACTGTTTTTCTCTGCTCACATTCAGTCTTTACATTCACTTCTTCCCTGCTTCCTGTTGACCTTAAAAAACTTTTACTACTCAACATTGTAGGAGATGAAGAATATATTTTCCTCACCCATCGTAGGTTTATGGCTGAGGTCCCTATAACAAAAGACAGATTAAGAAGGAAA
Organism: Trachypithecus francoisi; assembly: GCF_009764315.1. Classification (NCBI taxonomy): domain Eukaryota; kingdom Metazoa; phylum Chordata; class Mammalia; order Primates; family Cercopithecidae; genus Trachypithecus; species Trachypithecus francoisi. The sequence goes on along the minus strand of NW_022681454.1, from coordinate 169,508,774 downwards.
AAGCATACAAACTTATTTAATACACCTTTTATGTGACACAGGAGCTTTCATAAGTAAATGAAGACCCAAAGAAATAAATATATGTTTATCTTTTGTGCTAGGTTTGATGAAGAAGTAGTCATAATGATTAGATATAAAGTATGATCTAATAGTAATAAACTAGAAGAAACAGAGCAAGCCGGTTGGTTCAGTTTTCTCTCTGTGCTCCTGTGCCTTCAGATAAGAGGATATTCCTTTCTCACATTTGTGACCTGTTTCAGGAGAGAAGGGCAAGAGAAGGTCAGAGTGACTTTCCTGCTTCTGCTGTTTTCTCAAATGTCAAGGGGTCATATTTTGGAGTAGCATGTCCTGAACTCCTATCCACAGTTTTGATTTTTTATGCAGAAGGTGGAAATGACTGTGCATGAATATTGGATAAACTTAGGATTTGTGGAACATCAGAGGACATAGATGTAGATGCAAGCTCATTTGAACTATGTCTAGAAGGTCTGCTACTTCAAACAGATGCGGTTTTGAGACCAGCAATTTAATGAGAGACAAGGAGAGTCTAGGAATAAAGTGAATTTAGTTGGGATTGAGATTGGAAAAGAGCACAAATAAAATTAGAGGATTGTAGTGGGAACAAGTCCTCTTGGGTGTATGCATGTGTATGTGAATCTGATTGGAGGTGGAAGAATGGCATGTAAGAGAGAAAAAAAAAAAAAAAACAGTGTTCTGAGGCAGCAGGTGTTCTGTAAGACAGACCAGGAAGAGGTGGTATGGCAGCCAGGAAGCTACCATGGTACACCAGAGAAGCCAAATTATTCTTGAGGCACCCACTGAGCTTGCTGGCTGCAATGGCTAAGTGGTAAGTTGTACTTATGAGGTTTAAGGAGAAATGCTAGCTCTTTAACTGGAATGGCCACAGGTCATTTGTCCTTGTGGCAAATGGCTGGTCTGCTGTGACTCTAAAGGTAATTTTACCTATGAACAGAATCTGAAAGACAAAATTTGCTTTCGATGATGTCATAGATGCTCTTCACTTTCATCTATTTCAATGGTTGATAATGTTCCTCACATCTGTAGCTGAGATTTCCCAACTTAATTTGGGTTCTCATCAGGGTAGAATTCCATCCAAGTCAATTGCAGCATCTGCACCCACGGCTCTGAGAAGAGAAGGATGTGCTTGATGGTGTCCCCAAGTTCACAGTATCAGATGGGACTCGTTAGAATTACAAGGAAATAAATAAAGAAAGGTAAACTGGATTTCAAAGAGTCTAAGTGTGGCTGCTGTTGCGCGGAGGTGGTGACATGCAGACATGTAAGCTTGGAAGCTATGCAAGAAACAGAGCTGTGTGTCTGAATATCACCATGGTTACGGTCTATAAAAAATAATGAGGAGAGAAAAATAAGAGCACTGGAGTTTGAAGGCTTGTTTTCTAAAATTGGTTTTTATCTATTTGATAAAATGAAAAGATCCTGTGGTTTGCATTATCTTGACTAAACCAAAAGCCAAAACCAAATTATAAATTTCTCCTTAAATGCTCACTGCTAAACATTCAAGAATGTTTGTGCTGTCTTTCCCTCCCCTCGACATCATGAATCTTAGGTTTAACGAATCATTGTGAGACATTAAGTCATCCTCTAATCTGAGGCTGAGCTACAATCAAAATTCAGTGATGACTTTGTATCTTTCACCCACTGCTTCTTAGGTTTGTTGTCACTGATGCAGTGACATCGTTCTTGAATTTCAATGCTTCTTGCATCCAGCTGTGGCCATTGATTCACTCATTGAATTTGATGGTGGTAAGCACAATAAGAAAGATGACTTAATGGGCCTTAAATGTTCACTCTTATTGAAGCCATTCTGCAATTTTCATTACCAAGAGAAGTCCCTGCTGCAATGTTATTCTTTTGACTTCCCAAATGCTTCTGGTAAGCAAAGATACAGGGAAATGCGGTCCACACCAGCTGTCTCAATCTAATTGAGAAAGAAACTAAATGCTGATATTTAGTACAAGTCTACTAAAATGCTCTTTTTTTCTTAATGACAAAAGGGACAAAAGGCATTGCATCTTCACAATTAAAGGGAAGCATGAACATTGATAATTTTCCAAAAATAGCATGCTTAGACAGTATGAAGACCAGTATTTTTAGATGATTCCTTAATATTAGAAAATATATACTGACAGGGATCCGAGTAAGCCACCTCAAAATATACCACTTTGGCATAACGTTTATTTTGAGCTGAAGGCAACTGAGAAACAGTAAACACTGAAAAGACTTCAACCCTCCTGTATTTGGCTAAAATCAGGTCATAAATTTCCCTTCGTGAAGGTTCCCCACCTTCTGCCTTCCCTTGTGCCAGGAAAGGAAGAACGTTTATAATCACTGGAGATGATCTCCAGGGGTGTCCAATCTTTTGGCTTCCCTGGGCCATAGTGGAAAATAAGAATTGTCTTGGGCCACACATAAGATACACTAACATTAACAATAGCTGATGAGCTAAAAAAAAATCACTAAAAAAGTAGAACCTTTTAAGAAAGCTTATGAATTTGTGTTGGGTTGCATTCAAAGCCATTCTGGGCCACATATAACCCACAGGCCATGAGTTGAACAAGCTTACCTAGGCTCAGCCCAGAGACAGCACCTGAGAGGAATCTGAATAACAGACCTTACTAAACAACCCTTATCTTTCATTAGTTTCTCCTACATATTTACCTTCCCACAATTAACTGCCCTTAAAAGCCTAATCCTGCTTTTGTTCCTCTTGACACTTCCACACAGTTTGTTGCTCTATGTGAAAATGGTGTGTATCCCTGGGTTTAACTGCTTTTTTGGGTCTTCGCTTTTTTTCTAGGAAGAACTTCATAGGCATATGTGATAAATGATTTTTCCTGTTAATCTCCCTTTTGTAGGTTTAACCTGCAGGGCACCAGTCACTGAACTTAGGGGGGTAGAGGACAAATTTCCCTTTCTTACAATATCCATCTTGTTTAAAGTGAAATAAGAAATGGCAAATTTTAAAATGGATATACTTTCTGAAGATGCTGAAAATAACTTCTTTGGTTACTTTTGATGTATCTTACGTGAGTAACTCAGGAAATATTTAGTAACAACTGGCACTAAGCACAAGACTAGACAAAAGCACTTAGGAATTACGCAGTTAATTATTCATTTTTGTACATAAATTGTAGGAGCTTTGCTGTCAGGAGAAGGCATTATCTTTTTCAAGGTACTATACCTTTGCACTCAGATATAATAAACCAGGAAGTCTCCAAACGTTCATCCTTTCAGGGTTACCAGTGTTGAGTGCCAAGTGCTGGTACTCTACTTTTGACTGTTCTGGAGGCCTTATTTCTTAAGAAAAATCTCAAAAAATAGAATGTCTACTTTAAATGTGTGCATCTTGTATGTGTTTATGAACATGTATGTGTGTATATATGTATGTGTATCTGTATACATATGTATGTAGACACATGTATACATGTGTATGTAAAATATCACTCAAAGTCAAATATCTTTTATGTTAGCTCAAGTCTAAGAATGCTTGACACTTTACTGTAAGTGGATAGTTTAAATGAAGTTTGACTTTTCTTTGTCTTCTTTATTATTTCTAACAATATCAGTTGCCTGTCATAAACTGAAAAATGCATTTGCTATCTTAGGCAGAATAATAAATGTGGGTTGTAAATAGTGTCTTTCATGGATAATTTAAAAAATTTTATTAAGAATGATAATAGAGATTACTGTAAATGTGGCTATCTTCCCATTACTTATATTTCTGAATGTCATTGGAAATATTGAAAAAAAAAGTGTGCTATTCTCTAACTTTACTTCTTTCACTCCATCCACATAGAATATAGTAGAAATCTCTTTCAAGTTTTGTTTTCTATTATTTTGAGAAAAATATTCTCTTCACATGTATTTCCCCAGAAGGACATTCTCTGTCATAACCATAGTACAAAGATCCCATCTTGGCATGTGATATTGATACTATATATCATGTTATCCATGGGCCATATTCACTTTGGCTGGCTGTCCCAATTTTGTCCTTGGTTCCTCACGCACTCCAGGACCCTCCACTGGACTTGTTATCATGGTTCTCTAGATTACTTCCATCTGAAAGAGTTTCTCAACCATTGTTTTTATCTTGAGATTTTAAAAAATGATAGGACACTTATTTTATGGAATGTCCCTCAGTGGGGGTTTGTTTGCTGATTCCTCAAGATTAAATTCAGGTTTTGCTTTTCCTGCAGGAATAACACAGGAACACGTGGTTTTATTCTCAGCGCATCACGTCAGGAGGCACCTGTTGTCTGACCTAAAATTGCAGGTGTTAATGTTGATTGGTTGATTAAAGCTTCTCCAGTATGAAGCTATTCTTTTTACCCTTTGTAATTAATAAATAATTTGAGGGGAGATACTTTGAGATTATATATAAACTTTTTTCTCATCAAATATTCACCTAATTAGCTTTAGCTTCAAGTAATTCAATGATATTTTCTAACTTCATCATTCCCTCTATATTTACTAGTGTACATTCCCCCGTAAGGGAGACTTTTTCTATTTATTTGTCTATTAATTTACTCATTGATTCTTATTTTTTCAATGAATTACAATCTATTAGAGCTATTTATTTTGATAGTCAAATGACCTGAGCTTGGCCAATGAGAGACTCCTGGGTCTTTTGGATAGGATTCCATCATTATTTAAAAACTTTTGTCACTTTCTATTGTAACAAGAGATTCCAGCTTATCATTATTTCTCTTCATCATCCCCAGAATCTATCATTTCTCTAAGGAGCCGTGGTTTTTTTTAGTGAAGATTAATATTCAGAAACCAAGATCTGGGTTATAGACATGCTTACTGTTATTGGTGTTGTTGCTTCTCAGCTTTCTCTAGAAAACATATGTACATATTTAGATATCTTTATTTCTATATTTATTTATCATAAATTAGCTATTATTGTAGAGCTTTATAAAAATGGAATCATAACAGAAGCTGCATCATTCGTCTGGGGTAATAGCTGAGTTTCGTTGTCCCATAGCCACGGAAAACTAGGTCGCAAACACACCAGCGTGACGTTAAGAGCAGAAGTTTAACAGGAGAAAGAAAGAGAAGAGCTCTCTCTGCTGCAGAACGAGGGGTCCCGCAGAAAAATGCGTTGCTGTTTCCGTGTCAAAATGCATGGGGTTTATAGATGAGCTTGAGGTGACGGTGTCTGATTTACATAGGGCAAACAAGATTGGTCGGACCAGACGCGCCATTTGTATAGCAAGGAAGAATCTGGTCACCCCACCCAAATCTTTTATTTTGCAGATGGTTCTCCACCTGGCCAAGGCCATGTTGCCTGTTCCTTACCGTACACATGGTGACAAAGAAAGAGAAGATGGAGCCTCCATGTTGAACATGCCTGGCCCCCGGGCAGCCTTTTCCTATTGGCACAGCTGCTGATATTCAGCCATGCAAGATTCCAACTTGCTTATCGGTGTCTGCAGCTCAATTTTTCAGGCTGCTCTTTTTTAGGAAATAAATGATTTGGGGACTGCTTTTTATTAAAAGGGAAACCTTACCGATGAATCTCTTACCCTCACTAACTGCCTAAATAATTTCTTTTTAGCTCCCGGATCATAACTATGTATTCCTTATTTTCGGCTTCTTTCATTCAGCATAATGATTATGAAAGGCATCCAGGTTGTTCCCCATATCAGTTATTTGTTCTTTTTTATTCCAGAGTAGCATCTTGCATGAGAATACTTCAAATTTTTATCCATCCTTTCGCCGATGGACTTTTGGATTGTTTCTAGTTTTGGACTACTACAAAAAAAGGTGCTACACACATTCTTGTCTACATCTTTTTGTTGCCATTTATTTTCATTTCTATTGGATAAAAATCTAAAAGTGGAGTTATTGGGTTGAGGAATATTTTGTTCTTTAATTTAAGTTTTTGAGAAAATTATAGGCCGTGCACGGTGGCTCACACCTGTAATTTCAGCACTTTTCGGAAGCCGAAGTGGGCAGATCACCTGAGCTCAGAGGTTCAAGACTAGCCTGGCCAACATGGTGAAAGCTCATCTCTACTAAAAAATACAAAAGTTAGCTGGGCGTGGTGGCAGGCGTCTGTAATCCCAACTACTCGGGAGGCTGAGATAGGAGAACTGCTTGAATCCAGGAGGTAGAGGTTTCAGTGAGCCGAGATTACACCACTGCACTCCAGCCTGGGAGACAGAGTCAAACTATGTCAAAAAAAAAAAAAAAAAAAAAAAAAAAAGAAAAGAAAAGAAAAGAAAAAAAGAAACAAGAAAGAAAATTATCAAGCTTTTTCTAAAATAGTTCTAAATTTACACTCCCACCAAAAAATATATGAGAGTTCTGGTAATTCAGTATCCTAGGTAACATTTGGTGCTTTGTTCTTTTTAATAGTAGCTACTCTAATGTTATAATCCTATCTCATTTAATTTTTGATTTTTCTATTTTTAATGTTTGTGAGCACATAGTAGGTATACATATTTATGGGCTACATGAAATAGTTTGATACAGGCATGCAATATAAAATAAGCACATCATGGAGAATGAGGTATTCATCCTCTTGAGCATTTATCCTTTGAGTTACAAACTTTTCAATTACATACTTAAGTTATTTTAAAATATGCAATTAAATTATTATTGACTGTAGTTACTCTGTGGCTCTATCAAATACTATGTCTTATTTATTCTTTCTAGCTTTTTTTTGTACCTGTTAACCACCCCCACCTCTGCGGCTGCCAACTTCACCCCCTGACCCCCATTATCCTTCCCAGCCTCTGGTAACCATTCTCCACTCTCTATGTCCATGAGTTCAATTGTTTTGATTTTTAGATCCCACAAATAGGTAAAGACATGTGAAATTTGTATTTCTGTGCCTGGCTTGTTTCACTTAACATAGTAATCTCCAGTTCTATCCATGCTGTTGCAAATGACTGGATCTCATTCATTTTTATGGCTGAATAGTACTCCATTGTGTATCTAGACCACATTTTCTTTATCCAGGCATCTGTTGATGGACATGTAGGTTGCTTCCAAATCTTAGCTATTGTGAACAGTGCTGCAACAAACATAGGGGTGCAGCTATCTCTTTGATATACTGATTTCCTTTATTTTGGGTATATACCAAGCAGTGGGATTGTTGGATCATATGGCAGCTCTACTTTTAGATTTCTGAGGACACTCTGAACTGTTTTCCATAGTGGTTGTACTAATGTACATTCCCACCAACAGTGTACAAGGGCTCCCTTTTCTCCACATCATCACCAGCATTTGTTATTGCCTATCTTTTGGATAAAAGCCATTTTAACTGGGGTGAGATGATATCTCATTGTAGTTTTGATTTGCCTTCCTCTGATGATCAGTGATGTTGATCACTTTTTCATATGCATTTTTGCCATTTGTATGTTTTCTTTTGATATGTGTTTATTCATATTTTTTGCCCATTTTTTGACTGGATTATTAGATTTTCTCCTATAGAGTTGTTTGAGCTAGCTTCTTATATATTCTGGCCCTTTCCTTTCTTTTCCTTTCCTTTCCTTTCCTTTCCTTTCCTTTCCTTTCCTTTCCTTTCCTTTCCTTTCTTGTCCTTCCTTTCCTTTCTTTCTTTCCTTTCCTTTCCTTTTTTTCTTTTCTTTTCTTCTCTCTCTCTCTCTTTTTTTTTTTTTTTTTTTTTTTTTTTTTAAGACAGAGTCTTGCTCTTGTCACCCAGACTGGAGTGCAGTGGTGTGATCTTGGCTCACTGCAACCTCCACCTCTGGGGTACAAGAGATTCTCCTGCTTCAGCCTTCCAAGTAGCTGGGATTACAAGTGCCCATGACCACACCCGACTAACTTTTTTGTATTTTTAATAGAGACAGGGTTTTACCAGGCTGATCTCGAACTCCTGACCTCAGGTGATCTGCCTGCCTCAGCCTCCCAACGTGCTGGGATTACAGGTGTGAGTCACTGTGCCTGGCCATATTCTGGTTATTAATCCTGTGTCAGATGGGTAGTTTGCAAAAATCTTCTTCCATTCTGTGGGTTTTCTCTTCATTTTGTTGATGAAATCCTTTGCTGTGCAGAAGCCTTTTAATTTGAGGTGATCTCATTTGTCCATTTTTGCTTTGGTTGCCTGTGCTTGGGAGGTATTGCTCAAGAAATTTTGCTGAGACCATATATAGATTTTCCCCATTTTTTTTTTTTTGGTGGTAGATTCATTGTTGGAGGTTTTAGATTTAAGTCTTTAATCTATTTTGATTTGATTTTTGTATATGGTGAGAGATAGAGGTATAGTTTCATTCTTCTGCATATGCATATCCAATTTTGCTAGCACCATTTAATAAAGAGACTCTGTCTTCCCCAAGTGTATGTTCTTGGCACCTTTGTTTAAAATGAGTTCACTGTAGATGTATAGGTTTATTTCTGGGTTCTTTACTCTGTTCCATTGGTCTGTGTGTTTGTTTTGTTTTTATGCCAGTATCATGCTGTTTTGGTTATCATAACTCTGTAGTATAATTTGAAGTTTGCTAATGTTATTCCTCCACTATCTTATTTTTAAATGGTTTTATTTGTATTTCCCTAGTTACTAATGATGCTTAGCATTTGTCATGTATTTATTGTCTATTTATATATCTTTCTTTGTGAAGTGCCTCTTCAAAGACTTTTTTCATTTAAAAAATTGTTTTGTACTATTGAATTGTAGGACTATTTTATATTGTCTTGATGCAAGTTGTTTATCTCTGCCTTGACAGGACTAGGAGAATACTACAGGAAAAGAAAATAAATACAAAATTACATAATACAATTTTAAGTTGTTTAGTAGAAACATGAATTCTGTGAAATAGAAGAGAGAGGAAGAAGCAAATAATTCAGCTGTGGGTGTGGAAGAACATGTGGCATCTAAACATGGACTGGAAAGTGACTAAGGTTTTGCCTAACAAAAGAAGCAATACAGTATGTAAGGAAAGAAAGGTGTGAAACAGCACAGAAAGTCAGTTCCATGAGCATGGAAACTTGTTTGTTTATTCATTATTTAGACTGTAGTACTGAGAACAGTACCTGGCAAACTCTTAGGTGTTGAACAAATCTGTGTTGAAGAATAAATAATCGAATCCTTGTAACCTATAGGTTCATGGGTAGCATCAGCAGTGTTACTAGAGAGAAATGACATGATCTTATTTGTTTATTTTGAAGCATAACTTTGATGGTTATTTGTATAATTAATGTCAGAAGGGAGAGAATAGAAGTCAGTTTGGAGTATTTTGGTAGTATTTAGCCATTCGTTTAGCACATATTTATTGAGGGCCATTGTGGGCCTCACATAATTGGTAGTTTTACCAAGGAAGAATAAGGTGTGAATCCTGCTCCCAAAGGGTTCTCAGAATGTTTGAGATGTAGAAATAGGAACATACATTAGCCCTTTGTCAGAAGAGTTGATTGCAAAATTTTTCTCCCATTCTGTAGGTTGCCTATTCACTCTGATGGTAGTTTCTTTTGCTGTGCAGGAGCTCTTTAGTTTAATTAGATTCCATTTGTCAATTTTGGCTTTTGTTGCCATCGCTTTTGGTGTTTTAGACATGAAGTCCTTGCCCATGCCTATGTCCTGAATGGTATTACCTAGGTTGTTTTCTAGGGTTTTTATGGTTTTAGGTCTAACATTTAAGTCTGTAATCTATCTTGAACTAATTCTCGTATACGGAGTAAAGAAAGGATCCAGTTTCAGTTTTCTACTTATGGCTAGCCAATTTTCCCAGCACCATTTATTAAATAGTGAATCCTTTCCCCATTTCTTGTTTTTGTCAGGTTTGTCAAAGATCAGATGGCAATCATTAAAAAGTCAGGAAACAACAGATGCTAGAGAGGATGTGGAGAAATAGGAACGCTTTTACACTGTTGGTGGGACTGTAAACTAGTTCAACCGTTGGGGAAAACAGTGTGGTGATTGTGATTCCTCAAGGATCTAGAACTAGAAATACCATTTGACCCAGCCATCCCATTACTGGGTATATACCCAAAGGATTATAAATCATGCTGCTATAAAGACACATGCACATATATGTTTATTGCGGCACTATTCACAATAGCAAAGACTTGGAATCAACCCAAATGCCCATTAGTGACAGACTGGATTAAGAAAATGTGGCACATATACACCATGGAATACTATGCAGCCATAAAAAAGGATGAGTTCGTGTCCTTTGCAGGGACATGGATGCAGCTGGAAACCATCATTCTCAGCAAACTATCGCAAGAACAGAAAACCAAACACCACATGTTCTCACTCATAGGTGGGAATTGAGCAATGAGATCACTTGGACACAAGAAGGGGATCATCACACATCGGGGACTATTGTGGGGAGGGGGAATGGGGGAGGGACAGCATTAGGAGATATACTTAATGTAAATGACGAGTTAATGGGTGCAGCACCCCAACATGGCACATGTGTACATATGTAACAAACCTGCATGTGTACACATGTACCCTAGAACTTAAAGTATTAAAAAAAAAAAAGAAATAGAAACAGACAACTACATCACAGTGCAAGCATTACGGTGGTGAACATATTCCCCAAGAGCCTGTGTTTGCAAGGCCATTCTTGGGCATTAGAATCCCTTACTGGAGCTGAATCTACACGGGTAACAACCAGAAGAGGGGAATTGGACAAATGTTTCTACGAAAGATGTACCATAAAGAAAGAGACTCCCTGAGACCCAGTGAATACAGTAAGCAAGAAGCAGCTTGGAATTCACAGAGGCTCAAGGTCAAAAATAGAAGTAGATCAGTGGTAGTTGGGTATCAGGTCTTGGGGAACTTGTAATTATATATGGAAAAGTTTGAGCTTTATCCAGTCAATGATGAACCACTGAAGTGATACAGGCGGTGGAACGACATAATCAAATTTAAATTTTATATAGATCATTTCAAAATTTATGTGATAGATGAAAGAAGACAGGATTGGTATAGAAAAACCAGTTGTACTGGTTTAAGGGGTAAATGATTAAGGCAGCTAGAAGGTTTCTACTCAGAGTGACAGCTTTTATTTATCAAAATTAGCTTATAATACCAAACTACCATGGTATAATTCTGATTTAAGATATTGTTATCTTGCCTGTCTCTCATTATTCACAATTTGAAATTGAGAAGAGAGGCTTAGTGCTGTGTTACTTGCCAGCTTTAGTAAAATATAATAAGTATCATTAATGTAGCCAAGAGAAGAGGGATTCTAATTTAAGTAAAGTCAATTTTTAGAATCACTAGCTTGTATAGAGGACCTGATTCTTCAGTTCTGAAATCTAGGCTGATTTTATTCTTTAACCAAAGTAGCTCAATTGACCCAATTAACAATGCATCTCTAGACACATTTTAAAAATTCTGGAAGAGATTTTAGAATAAAAAGAAATGTAGAGTCTAGTACTAAACTCTTCTCTCTTACGTTCTCAAATGCATGCCTCCCTAATCTTAAGTATCTTGTATTCCGAAGAATGGGTCTGTAATATTTTTACAGTTTAGGTAAGAAATAAACTCACTAAAGGAATCCAGTGGTAGTAGAAACATTGTGCAATAAATGAGTAGAATCCTGTTGTATGTTGTATTGAGAATTCTTAAATATACTGGTCTCTGGACTGCATACAGGAAGGTCCATTCCTCACCTCTCCCCTTCTCAATGTATAAGAGACCTGACCTCTGCAGGCCGCATTTCACAGGCTTTCCTGTCAGCTGGCTTCCTTTCAGCTGGATTCCATCAATGGGAGGCACTGGAGTGAGATTGGAGAGTGGGAAGTAAGGAGAAGCCAGGATATTTATTATCCTTGTTTTCTGACTTCAGTGGCATCCCTCAAATGCAGCTCCTCTGAGGCTCTAGCTTCCAATGTAAGCCCATCCTGGTTGCAAATGCACTGACCCTGGACGCCACAAGCATCACCTCTCTGCTCCAACCCAGGCTGGACACCAGCCTACTATATTTCCTAATCCCGAGGATGTCTCCCTGTGTTCTGTGTGGCTTCTCGGCTCTTCTGTCCCCTATTCATCCTATTCCCTGTATTAACTTCTTTGATTTAAATGCTTAGAATGCTTTTTGTTTTCTATGTTGGGCCCTGACTGATTCATGAGGCAAGCAAGATCTTTAAGTGCTTCAGTTAATCATCTTGAATTAAACATTTTCAGTGAATATAATCATTTTCTCTGATACACTATTCAAATGAAAGACGCCACCTCAAAGAAGAGGATTTCTGGGTGATTTGAAACAAACAAATGAACCAAAAGTCCTTTCAAACATCAACGTCTTTTCATTGACTAATACAGAACATGGCCTTGAATCACAAATGTGATGGCAAGTTTCTTTACCAAGATATTATTTTATGCATTTCTCCCCAGATTCTACCCTGCCTCCTGCCCCCACCACAAGAAGAAAGACAGGGCCTGTGGTACCTATCTAATGGGGAGATTTTTGCAAGGCAGAAAACAGAAGCAGAAGGCTTTTGGAGTTAAAGGCTTTTTGAATTTTCTTAAACTCTTTAAAGAAATAGTGTTGGGTCCATAACTGGGGTAGAGTGAAAACAGAATTTGAAGTAATAAGGCTTTTGAGGAGTTATATAAAGGCTTAAGGCTTCAAAGGGGGCAGAGATCTCTGGATCTCAGGAATAGCTGAACTCACATCACAGTCCCAGGCACCTCCCTGAGCAAGCTGAATTATCTCAGGGGATAATTTTCTGGTGCGTTTAGGGAGGCAGGATGCTAGGTACCTGTTACTCCAGAAAGTTTATCATAGAGACTCCAGAACTTTGTGGCCTGAGGAACTATGTGGATTAGGATATTAAGTGTCAGTGATCACCAAAGCAGACTGATGTGGGATCTTACCATCTACCTTGAGTCCCCCAAAACCTCCTGAGTCTTCATCATCCTGAAATGTAAAGCTTCCCAAAAAGATAAAAGTCTAATTTCCTGCCACTCTTCCAAGATGGAAACTAGAAGTCAGAACTAAGTTTATTTTAAGGAAATAAATAAAAGTAACACTAAATGTATATCTGAATTTACTGACTCATATTCATATCCATTGCAAAAGTAATAATACGCAGTTCATGCTTTTTTATTTATAAAGCTATTACAAATCATATTTTAACTACCAGATGTTAACAACAACTTTGCTTAGTAAAGGTCATAGGAAAAGGCCACACACAGAGACACTCAGGATTAATAAAAGCCAATGTAATAGAAAACACAATAAAATAAAAAGCAAAGTAGATCAAAGATTTCAGGGTTTATGCCAAGGTATGATTATGAAGAGTTACTGAAAAAGCTGTTAAGAATATTTTAATTTGAAGTAATTACAAAAAATGCACTATTATACCTTTACATCATATACAGTATACTTAATACAGAATTTAGAAAATATTGCAAACCAAATAAATATTCCATTTTCAACTAATTTCTATGTTATTAAGTACTTGTGACATTGATTAATTGTATCTCATACAATTGAGACTTTACCAATATCCTACTCTTACTATATTAATAGGCTGATTCGGAATTTTAACTTGTTCACAACATGTCATCTGTTTAAATGTATTAGTAACTATATATCTCTTGGTGATATACATACCTGTAGATATTATTTTTCCTCATCTGTGTTTTCAAAATTTTCTGCGAAGAACATGTAACACTTTCGAAATGTTAGTTACCTTCCAGGTTCTCAGTTTTTTCCAATTGGCAATAAGAAAAGTTAACCTATTCACCATTATTTTGAAAAGATAGGATGCATTGTTTGTATCAGTATTACTTTAATTGAAATTTGCCTAAATTTATTCTGAGAAAAATATAAATAGGATTTTGAATCATGTATTCCTTATATCGACTAAATGGAGTCATTTAGTTTATTCCAGTCCTTATAGAAGCTTACCAAACAGAGCAAAATGGATCACATATTTAAAAGCAAGTTGGCTACACTGGTAACATCTCGAGTGATTCACTGGCATACTGAATCATAAGGTGATTTTGTTCTAAAGATCTAAGAAGATTTTGTTTTGCCTTTAAGCCTTTGAGTTTGCTTTAAAGTTCACTGATTCATGGTTTCTCACTCTATGGTACTCTGGGTCCCCTGAAGCACAAAGTAACACAGTAAAATAATGGATGGCAAGACACGAGTTATAACATGTCTTATCAATACTGTATACTGATTTGGGAAGCAGTGTGTTACAGTAATAGTGTTTTGACTTTGGGAAACAGAGAATAGGTTTAAAACTTGGACCTGCCACTTAGTAGATGCATGACCTTAGACGTGATACTTAATCTCTCTTTGAACTTCGAAGACCCTTATGTAAGAAAATGAGATCATTCATTCTTTGTATAATATTTTGTGTATGAATTTTCTTCCTAAATGATACTAGAGTGTCTTTGAAATTAATTAACTAAAATGATTTAACCACTCCCCCTTTGACAGACTTTTGAGTGGTTTCAATTGTTTTACTATTAAAAATATATACTACTAACATTAAAATCCTTGTATTCTGGTTGTTTGTGCAGGTTACTCTGGATTAGGAATGATGAAAGGTAGAAGGGTAGAAAATGTAGTCTCGTTGTTAACTAGAAGACATTATTAACCATGGAACACACTCTTTTTGCACACATAATAATCTCTTTCTTTTCATGAAAAGCAATTGTGGACAGAACGGAGCAGCTGTTTCCTCAGAGGGGAGTCAATCTATCAGACAGAGTTAGTCTTTTATATTTTGTGACTGTATCTTTTGATCTGAGGCACAGTAATTGTTCTTTAGCACCCCTTCCTCACTTTTTTGCTGTGTACAGAAGTATCTTCGTATAGATTAGATATAGATGATTTATCAGTTGGACTTAGTAGTTGCTGAGAACATTTAATTTGGTCTATCACTTTTCCTTTTTTCTCTGAGCAAAAGTATCTTCAAAGAACTAAAAAAAATGTAATTCTAAGATGAGCACAGTCTGCTATCTTATCTTCTGTTTTCCAATTATATCTACCATCTCAGTTTTAAGATCAACAAAGAAGGTGGGTGAGGCACTTGTGAAATTATCAGCCACACTGAGACAACAGTATTCTCAGAAATAGGAGTTAAGGGGTCTCTGAAATAAGAGATTACTTTATTTTTAATCTCTGTTTTTTTTTTTAAGGATTAGATTTTTGACCAATCCATTTTAACAGGTATGATCTCAGAGATATAATGTGAGATGTGCAGTTCTCTCGAATGTTGATCATTATATTTTATATCATTTTGTTAATGAATTTTATATTGCTTTTTCTTACCAAGTTTTAGCATCTTCATGTCCTACCAGGAGATGAGTTGATAGATATCAGGGTGTCTTAGACTATACATTCTTAGAATAAACTTAAGTTCTTCAGTGAACTTCTGTTTGTACTCAGGAAGGTTAGGAAACTTAACTAGATTATGCCAATCTGATCTGAACAAAGATTTGAAGATGTAAAACTAATGTGGTTAGTTATCATCCCCATCTGTCTTATAAGACATTAAGAAGAAATATTATCTATTCAGGGGGTAGTTTAAGAAAATCTGGCCGAGGAAAGAGAGGAAGGCCCCATGAAGGTGCTGGAGGATCAGCGAGAAGAATAGACCAAGAGGGAGAAGGCAGTCAGCTTAAGGGAGACCAGGCGGGAGGCTGATCAGAGTAAGGTCAGATGAAAGGGAGAAGTGTTTAATTTAGGATTTTAGGTACTCCATGTTTTATTACCTTTTCTTTTTTTTTTTTTTTTTTTTTTTTTTTTGAGACGGAGTCTCGCTCTGTAGCCCAGGCTGGAGTGCAGTGGCGCGATCTCGGCTCACTGCAAGCTCCGCCTCCCGGGTTCCCGCCATTCTCCTGCCTCAGCCTCTCGAGTAGCTGGGACTACAGGCGCCCGCCATCTCGCCCAGCTAGTTTTTTGTATTTTTTAGTAGAGGCGGGGTTTCACCGTGTTAGCCAGGATGGTCTCGATCTCCTGACCTCGTGATCCACCCGTCTCGGCCTCCCAAAGTGCTGGGATTACAGGCTTGAGCCACCGCGCCCGGCTTTATTACCTTTTCTAAGGAGTTCTTAAGGGAATCAGTTTTAGAAATTTCCTAAGTTGTGGAAGCCACTTCAAAAAATAAAATCATTGAAAAGTTGAAATTTTGAAACTTCTCCTTTCCTACGGCATATCACGAAGGATTATTTTCTTCATATTCCAAGTTTTTCTAGTATCATCAATAAAGCTCAAAGTTGTTCTTGATAAAAGCCTGCCACAGTTTAAGAAGTTGGATAGCAACCCACGTGTTCACTGATTCAAAATAAGGGAACCTGAGCATCAGGCTCTTAGGTTTACCATCACTGTCTCCAATGCCTGTCTTATTCATGGGGGAGATCCATTAAGCAGTGAAACAATGCAAATGAAAAAGCTTACGCCAAGGACAATTAAGATGGAGGAATAAAAGCTTAGATAGTGCTTTCAAGCAAAGGGAGCAGAACAGTGGTCAGGAGCAGGACCAGCCCAACTGTCTAGTCACTGGTACTCCAAAGAGAGGAGACATCAACAGGGTGTCTGGCATGATGAAATGCCAACACCGGAAAACACAGTCCTGATCCGAGTCTTGACATGGAAACCCTGGAAGAAAATGAGTCAGAACAATATAGGTAAAACCTGGAAGACGGAGCTTTTACTGAGGTTTAGCAAGAGGGATTAGTTGAAGTTCACCTAGTTTTGGGAATAGTTGCTCAAAGATGATTCTTGTATATTCACTGCATTGTTTGAGGAATTTGGATTATGTCAACAGGGTGAGAAGGGACAGCTGGGGTGAAGGTCACGTGCCAGAGGGGGTGAGAGGAAGGGCCAGCTGCAGGGATCAAGCACATGAAAGAGCAGTAGTGGAAAATTTAGTCCTTCACTCTCTCTTACAAAGTGGGTGAAAATATTTATTGAATAAAGGAATGAAAGAATGAACAATAAATATAAGAGTAAAAATAGAGGGCAACAGGATTTCACAGTAGTGACCCTTATTCCAGTGGGCCTGTTTGCGAATTCATGAAATAGTTGTTTACGAATTCATGAAATAGTTGACACATGAATTACAAGTTGAACGGTAGACAGTATTGGACATTTGAGAAGAGGAAAGGACATTTGGTAGAGAGAGAGAAGCATAAATAATGACCAAGAAGTGAGAAAAAGTAGGACAGGGATAGGGAACAACAAGTAGCAGATTGTTTTTTTTCTAGATTTTTTTTTAAGGTTAAGTTTTTTTAAGGTAAGTTCGAATGAAATAAGAGGGTATCTTGAGTCCCTATTTAAGGATTTTAATTATGCAAATAATAAATGCCTGTGATATTATCTCTCAATTAGGTAGGATTCGTATTTGCAAGATGCCATTTTGTTAATTTTATTCTGAGAACGTAAATTGTAGTTTGCTTTAGTTACCAAAAGGTGGCAAAGTTACATGCTTGATAGTACTTTTAAAGTACCAGACTGCTTCTTAAACAAGCCCTCTGATTTTTTTGAGTCTGTGTCAACACACATACAACATACAAGGTAACAATGGGCAAAAGCCACATTGAAGTTTGCTGTACTGCGTGTTGATCTCTGTTCCTGGCAATCCTACAGCATCACAGCTTGCAATATTATGAATCATAGCCTTGGCTTTTCATTTTATTCTTTATTTAGTACTATAATTATCTAAATGAGCTTTGAAATGATGAGTTGAAGCTTCAGACTAGTCTCTGATTCTGCTATTCTGAGTATAAATTTGGTTCAATACTTTACATGTCTTAAAAGAGCAATGTAATTTTTAAGAGGCAGTTCAAATTCTCACTACCTGCTTTTCTCCCTTACAGCTTCTCAAGGAATAGCTACTGTCCTGAAATTAAGATGACTTTTTTTGTGTGTATGTTTCCGTTTTAATTACTTATACTGGTTAATGCCTGCTAACAAAGAGCATCAGAAAATCTATATTTGAATAAGTTGGGTACATTTCGATGATGGAGAATGCACATCATAAGAAAGCGTGGAGCACCTCAGTAACACGGTGTTAGAAAGGATTTATTACAGATTTGGACTTGCATTAAGGAAGTCTGGGAGGACTCGAGGAAGTGGGACTTTGCTCCAAATTGTTTACTGTTAGGAAGCAGAAGTAATTCTATTATTGAATGTCTTATCAAATCTTACCAAAAAGGAGGGAATAATAGGACAAAGCTAAAGGAGTAATTGGTAGAGAAGCAACAATCACTTCTATTAGGTGGGAAGAGGAAAGGACATTCAGTAGAGAGAAGAAAGCATAAATAGAGGAGATTTGGTCATACTTGTGGTTTGGATAATATTCCTGGTTTGCCTTCGCTTAATATGAATTCAGACTTGTTTTTATTTTGGTCCATAATGATCACAAGGTGGCTTTGTCTAATGTTGATATAAAATTATTTATGTTCGGTAGAAGAATATTAAGCCCAGGTCGTCAGTCTCATAAAGGTGAGTTCCAGGCCAGACCCTAGTTGTTAGTGTTAGCTTTGCTCACACATGTCAAGGGCTGCTTTTTGCGTATATTTATATATCTACATCTAGTTGCATATACTCTATATCATTTAGGCTATGTATCTTTTTTTGTGTTTAAATGTATATAAATTATCATACGGTATGCATGATCTCTAATAATTTGATTCTTAAAATATTCATTCTTAGAGGGGCATGGTGGCTCATGCCTATAATCCCAGCTTTTTGGGAGACCAAAGTGGAAGGATCACTTGAGGTCAGGGGTTTGAGACCATTCTGGGCAACACAGCAAGACCCCATCTCTACAATATAAAAATAAAGATTAGCTGGGTTTGATTGCATGTGATTATGGTCCTAGCTACTTGGGAGGATCACTTAAGCCCATGAGTTAGAGGCTGCAGTGGGCCATGATTGCACCACTGTACTCCAGCCTGGGCAACAGAGCAAGACTCTGTCTCATAAAATAAAATAAAATAAAATAAAATAAAATTGCTTTAAACATATTCAGTTTGCTTCTTTTTGACTGTGTGTATGGTTTTCCATTATACAAAAAGCCTCCTAAATATATGTGGACATTCAATTTCATTACGCTGTTTTGCTATTATAGGTAGTGGTGTCAAGAACTATAACTATGAATATATTTTACATACATACATAGGGATTTCTTTAGGGTGTTTATTCTAAAATGAAATTACCAGATTCTATAGGATGGACATTTCAGCTTTACTAAATATTGTCAAGTTGGTCTCCAAAAACTGATTGTATAAGTTTTTACTTTGTCCTGCATTGTTGCAGAGTTCATTTTCCTGTATCTTTCAACAGCACTTGTTATCAAATTTTCCCAGACTTCTGGGTATGCAGTAGAGTCTCGTTGTTATTTTCATGTGCTTTTATCTAATTATTAGTGAGCCTGCATATTTTGTTACATAACATTTGGCCATTTGGTATTTCCAGTTTTGTGCATGGCTTGTTTATATTATTTGGTTATTTTTCCATTGAATGTAGATGTTTTGCTTGTTGATTTGTGGTATGTTTTCACATGTTTTGGGTTCCTATTAATTGTATAGTCAGTGACTTATCTTTTCCTTTTTTCATGGCCTCTTCTTTACTTTGCTTGTTTTTGTTTCTTTCCTTTTTGCTTTTTTGTCTTTTTGAGATGGAGTTTCACTCCGTCACCCAGACTGGAGTGCAGTGGCACCATCTTGACTCACTGCAAGCTTTGCCTCCGGGGTTCATGCCATTCTCCTGTCTCAGCCTCCCGAATAGCTGGGACTGCATGTGCCCACCACCACACCCGGCTAATTTTTTGCATTTTGAGTAGAGACGGGGTTTCATTGTGTTAGCCAGGGTGGTCTCGATCTACTGACCTCGTGATCCGCCCGCTTCTGCCTCCCAAAGTGTTGAGATTACAGTCGTGAGCCACCGCACCAGGCCTCTTTTTCTTTTTCTTTTTTTTTTTTTTTCTTTTGACAGGATTTTGCTCTGTCACTCAGGCTGGAGTGCAGTGGTGTAAACAGTGCAGTCCTGACCTACTGAGCTCAAGTCATCCTGCTGCTGTAGCTTCCAGAGTATGTGGGACTACTGGCACACGCCATCATGCCTGGCTAATTTTAATTTTTTTGTAGTGGCAGGGTCTCGCCATATTGCTCAGTCTGTCTGGTTTTATGGCATTTTCTAACACAGAATTTTTAAACTTTCATGTGATCAAATTTATCGGTCTTAAAAAATTGTTTGTATTATTTGTTGCTTAAAAATGCTATTTATTCTAATGACAAACTTATTCTCTTTTTCTCCTAAAAGTTATAGTTTTATTTTTCACATCAGATCTTTAGTTCACCTAATTCTGTGTATGTGTTTGTGTGTGTGTGTGTGCATAATTTGAATAGGAATTTATTTTTCCATTTGTTGTCCAACACTTTTTTCCCATCTGAATTATAATGTTACCTAATTCCTAAGTGTAGTTTCTATAATTACAGGGATCTATATCTAGGCTCTATATTTAATTACATTCTTCAATTTACCTCGCACTATGGCAGTATCATAATGTTTTAGTTGTGCTTTTTCCTCCTGTTTCTTGGTCAAAGCTGACTTAGGTTTTTGTAGATCTTTATGTTACCATATTACTTTATGTTGACTATTTTAAGGTCCTTGGAATCCTTTTGGGAATTCAATGGGCACTGTGTTTAGTTTATACAATTATAGGGGAAATATCTACCTTTAAGCTTTGAAATTTTTTATTAGTGAACATGGTCTATTATCTTCTTTTATTTAAGCCACTTCTATTCTTCAATGATTTAAAAATTTTCTCAGTAAAGTCTTACAGATTGTTTTAGACTTAGATCAAAGCACAGTTATTAAATATGTTACATATTATCTTTATTTTCATATACTGATCTTATATTCAGCAATCTTGCATAAGTCTCACGTTGCTAATATATAATGTGAGTTCTTACGGATTTGCTATAATAGATTAACTATCTTTGTGAGTCATGACAGCTTTGTTCTTTTCTAGTTCTTGTATATTTAATTTCTGTTTTGATTTATGGAAGCGAACACTCTAGCTTATTCCTGAATTAAAAGGAAATGCTTCTTAAGATTTACTCTGTAGTATACTGTTGCCTATAAAATAAATAATCATTAAGAAATTAAGACAATTTTAATAGATTTTTGATTTGCTTAAAGCTTTTATTCTTCATAAAAGCATACTGATTTTATCAATCTATTTTATTGCTCAAATACCTTGTTCAATAAGTTTGTGCCTTAAATCTGTTAGTATGGTGTATTAAAATAATATTTTCTATTTTTAAGTTATCTTCGTATTCACATGTTAAACCATCCTTGAATTGTGATTGATTATTATGTATTATTTTTCCATTTTAAATTAGATTTTAAAATTTTAGTTTGTAAATAAAATCAACCTTAAATTTTTCTTTTTGATGATATCCTTATCTGTCTTTGGTATTAAGATTTATCTAGTAACATTGAATTAAATTGCAAAATGTGCTCCTATTCTGTAGCAATTTGTACAAAATAGAAATTATCTCTCCTTAAAGTTTTAATGGGGTCCTTATTTAATAATATCTGGACCTGGTTATTGATCGGTGGGCAAAGTTTTAACTATTGATTATTTAAATTGTTATTATGCAATTCAAGTTTGCTATTTCCTTTTGAAACATTAAAGTATGAATTTTAACAACATTTTCAACATACCTAAGAAATTATTTTTAGTGTTTTTTATTTTTTTTAAGTTTTTATCATGGTTATACTTTTATCGTGTCTAATACTTTACCTTTTCTCCTTCATTCTTGATAACAATTGCAGTGGTTTGTCAAATGTATTAGTTTTCGAAACACTGGGTTTGAAAATATTCTTTCTCATATTCTTGATTTTTAAAATTCTACTAATTACTCTTTTCATCTTTATTGCTTCTTGTGATCAGTGCTTTTTCCTTGTACTTTGTTCTTTTAAGAGAACAAATGAATTTGTTTGAATGTTTTTCTTTCTAAAATATGTATATAAGGCTTTAAATTTTCCAGTACTGTTTAATCTGCATTCTCGTACATTTTGATGGACAATTTTTTTCACTGAAGTTCAGTTGTAAGTATTTTGTCGAGTTTATTATTAATTTTTCTTTAACCCACACATGATTTAGAAGTTTTTAGCTTAAATTGTGTTTAATGACTTTTTCATCAGTGATTCCTTATTTACCTGCATTTTGATCATGTGACATTATGAACATTATATAAATTTTTTTGGCAATTGTTGTGACTTATTTTATGGCTTGATAATTGATTGGTGTTTATAAATGTTTTACGTATATTTGAAAAACAATGTATTTACTTTAATTATTGGATATCAGGTTTCATCTATGTCCATTGGATAAACTTTTTGTCTTGTTTTTGTATTCTAAAACAATGACTTTTGTCTAGAAATATTTTGTTGTGATATTAATTTTTGATTAGTGACATTAAATTAGCTATCAACTTTTCCTTGATTAGTATTTACCTGACATATATACTTTTCTATTTATTTAGTTTCATTTCTTTTAATTTATTTTTTCACTTTTTTGGTTTCCACAATTGTATCTTATAAGTTGGCATAAACAGATTTCCAAAATTCAATTAGAAGCAAATTTAATCTTATAACACTAATTTGGGTTTCTGAGACTTGGGTTTTATTTCTATCATCCTATTGGGGTGTGTGTGTGTGTTTACTGAGTTTTACCTTTACCATTTTTCTCTTCGTTTTCTGTTGTATTTTGTTGATCAAATGTTTTTAACTCTCTTTTTGTCTTTTTATTACATGAAGTTCTTATACTTTTACACTTTTAACATGCACAAATTATGTGATGCAGTCTTAATTTAATCAATATCTCCATTTGATTCTGGACCATAGAAGGACCTTTTGGTTCAGTGACCTTATCATACTTGTGTAGTTATTTCAGTAAGGGTCTGTGAGTTAGGAACTCCTTCAGGCTTGGTTAGTCTATAAGTGTTTCACAATCATTCTTGAAAGGCAATTTAGCTTGCTTTAAGGTTCTAGCTTGACAGTTATTTTCTCCCAACATTTTACAGACATTATTTCACTTTCTGTTGGATTACGTTGCTGCTTTGGAAGTCTTCTTTCAGTCTAAAGCTCTTATGGATACTGTGAACTTTTTCTTTAGTTGCTTTTGAGGTCGTTTTGATATCTAGTAATTTTCTATAATGAGTACAGTTGTAGAAACCCTTTTATTACCCTATTATTGGTACACTGTACTTCCTGCATCTGAGACAGTATGTTTTATTAGATAGGTGGAAGTCTAAGCTTTTATTGCTTTTGATATTGCCTTAACTCAGGCTCTATATTTTCTCATTTTGGAACTTCTGTTAGATATATATATAGAATCTCTTTATTCTGACCTCCATGTCTCTTAATGCTGTTTTTGTATTTTACATTTTATCTTTTCATGCTGTATTCTGAGTGATTTCCTCAGATCTTTCAACTCTCTTAAATTTCTTGTGTGCTCTGTGTAAATTGCTGTTTAATAGATTTATCAAGACTGTTACAAAACAGTAAAACTCAAAACATACATATCTAAAATGTGTGAATCATAAGTATAATAATTATAGACCATTATTTTTCAATATTTGAATACATCCTTGTAACCACCATCCCGATTAAGACTAGAATTTTATAAGCAACTGCTACAATGAACATGGTGGTACAAATGTCTTTTAGAGATTCAGCTTTCAGTTATTTTTGATATATACCCAGGAGTGGGATTGCTAGATTAAGTAATTTGTAATTTTTTCTTTTTTGAGACAGGGTGTTCCTCTGTCACCGAGGCTGGAGTTCAATGGTGCAATCATGGATCATTGCAGCCTTGCCCTCCCAGGCTCAAGCCATCTGCACACCTCAGCCTCCCAAGTAGCTGAGACCACAGGTCTGCACCACCACACCTGGCTAATTTTTTAAGTATTTTCTAGAAATGGGGTCTCACTGTGTTGTCCAAGTTGGTCTCAAGAGATCATCCAGCAAGAGGTGTCCCTTATACCCATCCCAGCCCATCCTTCTTAATTTCAACACTGTCTATTCCTATCAGCATCAATTACTTTTGTCTGTTTTTGAACCTTTTATAAATGTAAAGTATGTACTCGCTGTGTCTAGTTTCCATCACTTAACATAATCCTTGTGAGACTCATCCATTTTGTTACAGGTAGTGCTGGATCAATAATGCTCATCATTTTATAGTATTTCACTGTATGGTTATACCACAATTTATTTTTCATTCTATCAGTAATGGCTGTATTGTGTTCAGGTTTTGAATACTATAAAGAGTGCTACTTTGAACACTTTTGATGCACATACATATGTTTCTTCTGAAAGGTATATTCCTATAGAGTGGAATTGCTAGTCATAAGGTTTGTATGAGAGTTCCAGTTGCTCTATATTCTCACCAGCACTTAGTATTGGCTATCTCTGCCATTTTACCATTTTGTCTCAAAGAATTTCCAAATTTGCAAAGAAATTTGAAAACAGTAGATATTTTAAAAACATTTTTAATATGTCAAATAAATATTTAGATATAAAAATAATTGGCCTGGTATGGTGGCTAACTCCTGTAATCCCAGCACTTTGGGAGGCCAAGGCAGGCAGATCACCTGAGGTCAGGAGTTTGAGACCAACCTGACCAACAAGGTGAAACCCTGTCTCTACTAAAAATACAAAAACATTAGCTAGGCTGTTGGTGGGCACTGGCAGTGCCAGCTACTCGGGAGGCTGAGATACGAGAATTGCTTAAACCCAGGAGGTGGAGCTTACAGTGAGCTGAGATCACGCCAATGCACTCCAACCTGGGCAACAGAACGAGACTCTGTCTCAATAATAATAATTATTATTATAATAATTATAATTTTGGTCACAATAAATGATGCTTTACAACTATGAATGCAAATGTTGGATTTATTGGAATTTTAAAATAAGAGTGGTCTTTGCCTTATTGCTTTGTTCTATTGTATGAAACAGTCTGACGGCCGGGCACGGTGGCTCAAGCCTGTAATCCCAGCACTTTGGGAGGCCGAGACGGGCGGATCACGAGGTCAGGAGATCGAGACCATCCTGGCTAATACGGTGAAACCCTGTCTCTACTTAAAAAAATACAAAAAACTAGCCGGGCGAGGTGGCGGGCGCCTGTAGTCCCAGCTACTCAGGAGGCTGAGGCAGGAGAATGGCGTAAACCCGGGAGGCGGAGCTTGCAGTGAGCTGAGATCCGGCCACTGCACTCCAGCCTGGGTGGCAGAGCAAGACTCCGTCTCAAAAAAAAAAAAAAAAAAAAAAAAAAAGAAACAGTCTGACAATATTTGTACTTAGTTTCCTAAAGGAAATTCTAGGAAAGAACCATGAATATAGTTGCTAAAACTGTTCAGAATATATGTGTAAGTGATGTGAATCATCACTAGTATGTGAAAATGTTGAAAGAAAAAGAAGACAATGAATCTAATGATCTTGCGTTCTTTGTCAATGCTTGTTGGTTGAGTCATAGAAGAATTTTACAAAGATTTATGGTTCTGTCAACCCCAATTCAAGAATTTTAAAACAAAAGTAATGCTTGACAAATATTCAATAATCAGGGACAAAAATAGCCTTGTGACGTATTTTATCGGCAAGGTCACACTGCACTACACATGAATTTAAACCTCCAAGGAAAGGGAAAAGCTTATTTTTGAGGTAGCCAGGTAGATATGAGATTTGATTTTTAAACTGAAACTTTTTGTAATACAAATCAATAAGATCTACTTTATACATTTTCAAATATGAATCAATGTATAGAACATTATAATTGTAATCAACTGTGTTATGTAAATTGGTTGTAAAAACTAGAAGAAAAATTTCAATAACATTTCTCCATTGGTAAATTTAGAATTGTTTTCAATTTGTGTAATACCTTAGTGAATCTGATGTCAATATTGAGTTCACACAAAAGTAAATTTGCTTATCTGAGACAGATGTACTTTTGAGACAGAGTTTTGAAACTGACATGTTCTTGCTTAAAACTCAAATCTATTGTTCTAAAAAAAAAGATGACCAGGGTTGTCAATATTGTGGATATTAAAGGAAGATGATTTTTGATATTCAATTCAGTTATTAGGAAACTTTCAAGTAAGTTTGCAATAACTTGAGAAGATGCATCTATTTTCTTATTGTAAATTCTATGTAATATAAATACAGATCAAGTATTTCTGATGAAAATTTAGCATTGAAAAGGAGATGTGCTGTAAGTAAAAAATGCTTACTGGATTTTGAACACTCAGTGAAAAAGTTATGTGAACTACTATCTCCTTAATTTTTTATATTGATTGGATATTGCAAGATAATATTTGGTTTTGAATATTTGTTTAAATAAAGTATATTATTAAAATAAATTTCTTCTGTTTTTGTAATGTGGTTACTAGAAAATTCAAAATTACATATTTGGCTCACATTGTATTTCTATTGTACAGTGAAAATCTAGAGCAGTAGCTTAAATGTGTATATTTTCAGAACAAGCAATCTCAAACCAGTGTGTTACAAAGCAAATTGGGTTAATTACCTGTGTTTAAATCCAGTAGTTTCCCACTAGCTTACTTCCATCAAGAAGTAAGATAAATTCCTTAGGATACTGAGGACTCTGTGGTCAAATATTTGGCTCTTAGTTCAGCCATGTGAGCTACTCTTCTCTCCATTGTACTTTAGTGTGTCTAAAGAAATGAGTTTTTTTTTTTTTTCTATTTTTGATGATGCCATTCAATTTCATGAGTTTTAAAATTTTACATCAGTTGTACCTGCTACTTAGAATGCCTTCATCATCTTGACTGCTTGGAGAATTCCTATCAATTTTTCCAAGACTTTACTCTTATTTGTTCCTGTTCAATAATTTCCTTGAATTTTCTTGATGGAAGATTAATCACTACTTACCTAATCTGTATTACCACAGTGTTTTCCAAACACCCCTTATCACCTTTTATCAAAATGTTTTTGTTTGAAAGATTTATTTTCTTACCACCTGTAAATTCTTTCTGGTCTTGTTCCCTACATTTTTTTACATGTCTGGCATAGCACCTGGTTTATACTATATATATATATAGTATATATACACACACATATATATACATACATATATATATGAATACTTTTTAAATGTATGAAAGACAAAAACTAAAGTAAGGTAAAACATCTGACTTGAAAGACAGGATGAAATAAATAAAGGGAAAATTAAAAATTTAAAAGTTTCTTAAAAATGGTAGTCTGGGTCTACATGGAAATTCTCTTAGCTTTAATGGAAGAATAAGTTATTTGTGAAAAATCTGAAATAGTACAAAAAGGTGATTTTAATTTTTATTTAGTAGGAAATAAGACATTATAATTTAAGACATTATAATTTAATATATTATTATTGAAGATTTATTATTTACTCACAATTTTCTTAATCATCCAATAGCATAAAATAATTTTATTGCTCACTTGTGCATTAAATTACTAGCTATGTCAGTTACCACTGAATTTTTTAATAAGTACATATTAGAGCTCACAGAAAAATATTAAAGAAAATGTACGTGACTAAAAATAGTAATTGATATGTTTAGAGGCACACTAGCTCAGGCACAATGGAAAACATTTATGTCTTTCTTGTCTTATATTAAAGGGAAATAGTGGAAACAGCTAAAATTGATTAATTAATTAAAATGATAACAAACTATGGACAAATATATAACAAATGATTAATCTAAACAATTATATGAAAATTATTCTAATCAATTTCTCCCCTGTTTTTTTAAATGCGTTTGACTGCAAATTATGGTTGACTCTTGTTGAACACACTGGGTGTTTAAAAGGGCTTTCTCAATTTTTTTTATTATTATTTTCTCAAACATTCAATAACAGCATAACATTCTTTCTAACCAAATGATATACTAAAATATTTAGAAAAAATATCCATGTCTACTACATAATAATTAGTGGAGGGAAGAAGGCCACTTTGCCTACTATTTTGATGTTGCTGTATAAAGGTGCTTGATAAAGTTTGGTTCTGTGTCCCCAATTAAGTCTCACTTGGAATTGTAATAATCCTCATGTGTTAAGGGTGGGAGCAGGTGGAGATAATTGAATTGTGGGGACAGTTTCGCCTATACTGTTCTCGTGATAGTGAATGAGTTCTCATGAGATCTGATACTTTTATGAGGTGCTTACACTTTCACTTGACACTCCTTCTCTCTCCTGCTGCCCTGTGAAGAGTTACTTACCACCATGATTGTAAGTTTCCTGAGGCCTCCCCCAACATGAGGAACTGTGAGTCAATTACACTTCTGTTATTTATAAACTACATAGTTTTGGGTATTTGTTCATAGCCATGTGAGAAGGGACTAATACAGTAAATTGGCACCAGGAGTGGGGTGCTGCTGTGAAGATACCGAAAATGTGGAAGCAACTTTGGAACTGGGTAACAGGCAGAGGCTGGAACAGTTTGAAGTGCTCAGAAGAAAACAGGAAGACATGGGAACATTTGCTACTTCCTAGAGACTTGTTGAATGGCTTTGGCCAAAATGCTAATAATGATATGCACAATGAAATTCACCCTGAGGGGCTCTCAGTTGGAGATGAGAAACTTGTTGGAAACCGGAATAAAGGTGTCTCTTGCTATGCTTTAGCAAAAAGACTGTTAGCATCTCGCCCTGTCCTATAGATCTATGAAAATTTGAACTTGAGAGAGATGATTTAGAGTATCTACCAGAAGAAATTTCTAAGAAGCAAAGCATTCAAGGGGTGACTTGGGTGCTGTTAAAAGCGTTCAGCTTTTTGTAATCACAAAGATATGGTTTGGAATTGAAACTTATGTTTAAAAGGGAAGCAAAGCATAAAAGTTTGGAAAATTTGCTGCCTGGTGATGTGATAGAAAATAAAAACCCATTTTCTGAGGGGAAATTCAAGGTGGCTGCAGAAATTTGCACAAGTAATGAGGAGCCAAATGTTAACCACCCAGACAATGGTGAAAATGTTCCCAGGGCACGTCAGAAAACTTCATGACAGTCCCTCCCTTCATAGGCCCAGAGGCCTATGAGGAAAAATGGTTTCTTGTGCCAGGCCCAGGACCTTGCTGCTTTGAGCAGTCTTGGGACTTGGTGCCCTGTCCCAGATATGGCTAACAGAGGGCAAGATACAGCTCAGGCCGTTGCTTCAGAAGTTGCAAGCCCCAAGCCTTGGCAGCTTATATGTGGTGTTGGGCCTGCGGTTGCAGAGAAGTCAAGAATTGAGGTTTGGGAACCTCCACTTAGATTTCAGAGAATGTATGGAAATTCCTGGATATCCATGCAGAAGTCTGCTGCAGGGGTAGGGTGCTCACAGAGAACCTCTGCTAGGGCAATTCAGAAGGGAAATGTGGGATCAGAGCCCCCACATGGAGTCTCCACTGGGGCACTGACTAGTGGAGCTGTGAGAAGAGGGCCACCATCCTCCAGACCCCAGAATGGTAGATCCACTGACAGCTTATACCATGTACCTGGAAAAGCTGCAGACATTCAATTCCAGGCCATGAAAACAGCCAGGAGGGAGGCTGTAACCTGCAAAGCTACAGGGGCAGAGTTGCCAAGGTTGTGGGAGCTCACCTCTTGCACCAGTGTGACTTGGATGGGAGACATGGAGTCAAAAGAGATCATTTCAGAGCTTTAAGATTTGACTGCCCTGTTGGATTTTGGACTTGGTAGGGCCTGTAGGCCCTTTGTTTTGGCCAATTTCTCCCATTTCGAGTGAGTGCTTTCAACCAGTGCCTTTACCCATGTTGTATCTAGGAAGTAACTAACTTGCTTTGGTTTTACAGGCTTATAGGTGGAAGGGACTTGCCTTGTCGTAGAGGAGACTTTGACTTTTGACTGGAATGAGCTAAGACTTTAGGGCATTATTGGAATGGCATGGCTGTGTTTTGAAATGTGATGACATAAGATGTGGGAGAGGCTGGGGCAGAATGATATGGTTTGGCTCTGTGTCCCCACCCAATACTCACCTTGAATTGTAATAATCCCCATGTGCAAGGGTGGGACCAGATGGAGATAACTGAATCATGGACATGGTTTCCCCCATGCTGTTCTGATGACTGTGAATGAGTTCTCACAAGATTTGACGGTTTCATAATGGTCTTCCCCTTTCACTCAAGGCTAATTCTCTCTCTTGCTGCCCTGTGACTTCCGCCATGACTGAATAAGTTTCCTGAGGTCTTGCCAGTCATGAAGAACTGTGAGTCAATTAAACCTCTTTCATTTATAAATTACCCAGTCTTGGGTATTTCTTCATAGCAGGGTGAGAATGGACTAATTCTATGCTTAACTGCCTTTGCTTGCTTTGAGTCTAGAACACTGTAACTGAATTGCTGTCCTTGTACATCTAGAATTACTTTTATTTAGATTGTAATATTAAAATGACTCAGATTTGCTGTCCCTTGCTTCTTGCCTGCCACTGAGGCAGGGACAAAACTTCATCCCTGGAATCAGGTGCAGAGGATTGTGCCACACAGTGCCCACACATGAATCTTCTGTCTGTATTCACCTCAGGACAAATGCCACTTCCCTATTGAACCTCACCACTGGACATCCCCTGACTTTCATTTACCTGATGGCAGGGACTCATCAGGCGTATTCCTTCCAATTATGTTTCCAGAGCCTCCAAAGCTGGGGAGCTGGTTTCTGCCAGAGGAGGGATAGGTGCACACGTGGACTTTGAGGCACACTTTGTTTATGCAGAATCCTGTCTGTCACGACAGAGTCACCAGTCTCTGTGACCCTTCTTATCTCTTAGCTAGAATCTTATTGTTTCTGCCCTTTGTCTTTTCTAACCTCAATACAGAGAACCAGATGAGGGTCAAATACTAGACTGTGACTTAATGGTGAGAAAATAACCAGGAAAAAAAATTTAAAAAGAACTCAGGTTGTTCGGAGCAATGAGAAATATTGCTGGATTGGTTTAATCCTGTTTCTCCTCCTGATTCTTGACATTTCATTTGGACTAACACTGAGGAATTTTCCCACTTTCATGTGCAAGCATACCCTTTCAGGTCTCTTTAGTGTGATCTTCTTAGGTGGCATTTTCAAATGTCTTAAGTTGCGCATCCCACAGGACAGATTTGACTGGAAGGATGTGGTTACCATGGTACTCAAAAGACAGCTTCCAGAAAGAAATGTATCTCCTCCACAAACAGAAGTGAAAACTGAAAATAGATAGAGTGGCATATTTTCTCTCCAGAAATTGAGGACAAAAAGTACAGTATATGTTAGTAAAATGCAAAGTCTAATTTTAGTTTTTAAAACTTCCTTATTACTTTAATGCATTTAATGAATTTTAATTATGGCTTTGGTCATTGCATGAGTCATATTATTACTCCCGTAGCACAGTCTGGTAGGGGGTCAGTATTCTGGAAATCTGATATGAGGTACTTTATGAAATTGCTCATCCGAAACTCATAGGATTGTCACCACACTCCTCTTAGGTTTCTACCCACAGTAATACTATTTTTAGATCTAAGCACCATATGGGAATCAAGCTACATAGAGGAATCACAGTGCAGATTCTAGAAGGTTTGAGCTGCATTAAAATTTTGTCTGACGTTCTCAATTTACAGATGAAGAAAGTAAATGACAAAAAAGGTTATCTGACTTATCCAGTCAAGCAAGTGGTTAGAAATAAAACCAGCACTTGCTTTTACTTTTCTTATTCTTTTGTACGTATTTTGAATTTCTTATTGCTTGCTTTATAATTACTAAGACAAGATTTACATCAAGGGTTAGCCTACCAAAGGGAAATCATAGCTCTCAAAGATAGGTGATCCACCATACCGTTTGCACTTAAAAACAAAGGTAATATTTTTGTTTTCAAGGCTTCTGTTCTTAGGAATTTAAGGGACCAAGGGAGGATTTAGAATGATCTGTATTTTATAGGTTGCTGAGTCTGGGAAAACTTCATGTTATAAACAACATGAAAATTTAGTCTGCATGTTTAGTTGGCATATGAGATGGTATTTGTAGGAAAGAGATGCTCAGTAATTTACCAGTAACCAGCATCTCGACTGTCCAACTTTTGGAAAATATCATAGTTTCTTATAAAAAAAAAGTAAAGTGTAGGAAATAGTCATCATGTAGGTCATTATATTTGGCCAGTATAAAACTATGTTTGTGTCATTTAATTGTAAATGGGTTCTCAGTGCTACTAGTGATTCTTTATCAACTCAAATTGACTCTAATTATCCCAAGATCACTATTACAAATGCTTCCTCTCTGTCATCAGTCTTCCAACTCTGCCTGGTTATGCCTGTTTGTAACTTGAGGAGAGTGGTTGAAAGAAAGAAAACTACTTATGACTAATTTAAGCAAAAGAAAATTTACTGGCTTGATATTAAAAGCTCATGGCATTGCAAAAAGAATGGAGGAACAGACATGAAGAGGACAAGTCAAAGCCAGCTCTGGAAGCCGGAAACTGGGAACGGTGGGAATCGTTCTTTGGCAGAAACCTGTCGGGGGCAGCTGCCAGGGAGTGTAGACTCCTATCCTTATAGTATTCTTGCATCAAGGTTCAAAGTCCCAGGAGTAAATTTTCTGTCTAAGCTTAGCACACAGTTCTGCCTCTTGGATGTACTGGGAGGTGAGAAGCATGATCTATCCCCTCCAGCTTTTGTAATTGGAGGCAGGCACATAGATTTCAGATTGCAGTATACACACACACACATACCTTGGGGCTTAGGTAACTTCACAAAAGGAAACTGAGATGTGTTACGCAGTAAGAAAGGGTACAGTGTAGAAAACAACTGTTCAATTATCTTTTATATTTTCCTTCTCTGCAGATGGCCAGGGTCCTGGCTTAATTAAAAAGATGTATGCCAATTGATATGAACTGTATATGCCAATTGATATGAACTGTATACATTTTCCTCTTCTCCTATTTCCATCTATTTCACATCAAGGATCCCTCATTCTCAATGCCATCTACCTTTCTGGAAATTTCTATATCTCATACACTTTCTTTCTCGTCTTCAGTCTCGTTATTACAGTCTCTCTTTTCTCACGACTTTAAGCTATTCGCCATCTCATTTCCAAATATTAAAAACCTTTCATTGACCTTTTTCTTGCCTTAAGGTACCATTAACTGTCTCCAATTTCTCTGTGTAAGTTTCAAAAGCGTAGGACACACCCATTGGCTCTGCTCCCTCAGTGTTTACTCCTCCCTCCCCTCCACACCAGGGTGCCGAACCTGCTCTCTCAAGTTTCCAGAGAGCTCTCGCAACACCAACAGTCCTCTACCCCGCCGCAGCCTCACTGAGCGCTCAGAACCCCGTTGGCTGCAGGTCTTTTCTTGAAAAATAGTTCCTTCTTCAGCTTTTGCAGCATTACATTCAATTTTTTTTTTTATTATACTTTAAGTTCTACATTCAATTTTTAAAATGTCTCTGATCTCATGTTTCCTGTATTTCTCCTGGAACTGTTTGTTTCTCTAACAAATTATATGTGGGTGCTCATCAATGATAACATCCTTAGATTTGTCATCACTTCTATTTCTTTATGCCACAATCTTTATTGACCTGAGGAACATGAAGATGTGCGGCTGAGTTTCCGCCTGCTGTAAGGAATATGGTGCTCTCTGTTTTCCTGGTGATGCCTCACGTCTCTTTTATGAAAGTTACCATTTTCTTTTTACGCTAGCTAGTCATGTATTTTTCCCTAGTTTTCTATGGATTGCAATTTTCTGGAGTTTATGGGACTCTTTTATTACTTTGTTTAATATACAACAGGTGCTCAGTCAATAATTGTTAAGTTAATAAGTTACTACAGGGGAAAATGGACTCCCTCATAAAAGTCTGTGGAAAGATGCACTGTAATAGAAACAAAGCTAGATAATTAAACATAACTTTATGACACATTAAAGTTTTATGACTGTAACCGCAATTGTTTACTGAGCTTCCTGAACACAAATATTTGGATTTGTTTCCATATTGAGAGTCTATAATAGTGAGGAGACCAAGAGATAATTTTACATATTGTTATCTCTTTTAAATATTGGGGATTCATTTTAAAATTACATATCTTGAAAATAATGGGAGAAAAAGATTTTTGTCACAGAAATTAAGTGCCTTTTTTGGAAAAAAATAAAATTAATTCATTAATAATTGTTAGTCATCTATGAGAAAAAAACAGAGCCAGTCCTTTAAATCTTTGATTTATCATAATTACTCTATTTATAGTTTGGCTATATTTTTTATCAAAATATATTTCCCATTGACTGTGTGGAAAATATAATAATAGAGCTGAATAACAAATAAATGATTACATATTTTTAAAGTGTGAACATCCACCTATGATACAAGAAAATGTGATTGTTTTCTATAATTGTAATTTAAATAATATTTCATACAAAACGTTTACAGTGTTTTTTTTTTCACAAGGCACTAGTCTTTTAGTCTTGCTGATAAATTTTCTAGACATAAAATTAGAAATGACAAAGTACTTAATTTAATAATGGAATGCCTGTGTGTGACATTTAAATCTGAGTACCAGGTAAATGACTTTTTTGTAGGACCTACTTATGTTACTTCATTAAAGTGAGAAAAGAATACACATTTCCCTTCATTACATCTGAAAATTAACATATCAATCTATCTAATCAATTGAATATAGCTAAAACACACACAGATGCAGATAAATAAAAATAAAATTTTATTATTTATTTAGTATCTTCTTCTTCTTCTCCCAAATACCTTAAATAAAATCTGCAGGTATCTAATTGTCCAGTGAACAATTCCATTTCTTTTGAGCCCTTTAAGAAGTTTAATTAGTATTTATCTGTAAACCCAGAGAACATAGTTTAATTCATCCTAATAAGACTTGTTAGAGATCACATTTTGGTTTCACAGAAGTGTAAATTTTAGAATTTTATTTTCACAGAAGGATTATACCATCTGTCTATATGTTAATTTATTGCTTCAAATGCATTAACTTCTTTACACCTTTTATTTGTCACATAAATTGTTTACATATTAACCCTTGGGTTCCTAGACTAGCATTGGAGAAATTTTACTCTAAGTACTCAAAATAGTAACTCAACTTTAAAGACGGTAGTATTTATTAATATTATATTCACTATGATCAAAGCAATGTATAATGTTTCTTCTAATTCTCAAAGAAAGCCAAGTAAAGAGATTTCTATTATGTAAGCTTTTGAAATATCTCTAATTTCTTTATTTGCCTTAGTTATACATACTTCAATTTGCATCGCAACTCACCATACCCACATTATAGGAATATTTTAGTGCTTCCTGGGTTAAAGCCAAGATGGCTGATGCCTCAGACAGAAAGACATACATCAAAGAAACCCTGGAAGCAATTTTTAGGAAGTGCCTGGAAATAGAGGAGAATGGTGTTAAGTCTAGAGTAGTGTAGTGAAGGAGGAGGCGGAGACAAGTGATCAGGGTGACACCACGGTGCAGAGTAGGTTCCAGAGAGCTTGCAGATGTGTGTAGAACAAAAAGGCATGAACCATACCCTGATAAATATACACCTCTGTAAACTGTGCAAAAATGAGAGAAGATAAAAACATGTTACTTCTAGTGTTGATTTAAAATGCTGGCTTGCCTAATTAACCAGGAGGAAAAGGAAAGGCCAATAGAGGTAAAATAATAAATATGTGGAATCTCTGAGGTGAAGAGAAGAAAAAAAGGATAGAGAGATTGTATTTTACAAGCCATAATTGTAAATTCCCAGTGGAATGAGTCAGACATTTTCTCTGGAATGCATATGTCAGAGACAAAAATAATGCGTTAGTTGAGCTTTAGTAATAAAATGATCTATGATCTCTTTAGGAATAGCTGGCAGGAAAAAAAGAAATAAAATTTTTTATTTCTGCAGCAAAAATTGTGAGCAGATCACAGATATTCTCATACAAAATGGTCACTAGAGATTGTATTTGTCCAAGGTTAAAGAAACATCATGCTATTAATTTTGCACAAAGACTCTGAAATAGGCAATGTTCCTCTACAGGGCAAATAACAGCACGGATAACCCTGGGACGGAAGAAGTCAGAATAAGCCAAAAATGGTGTCTTGGTGAATGAATATAGGGGATAGTGCCATTACTTGCTAATCAAGATAATACATAGAAAAGAGAGAAAGCTATTGTGACCAGGGTTAAAGGGAAGGCTGAAAAATATTCAGAAATCAGGAGGAAAGGCAGCTACTTTTGTTAGTAAGATTGAATTTTTTATTTTTTTGAGATGGAGTCTTACTGTGTTGCCCAGGCTGAAGTGCAGTGGTGTGATCTTGGATCACTGCAACCTCTGCTACCTGGGTTCAAGCGATTCTCCTGCCTCAGCTTCCCAAGTAGCTGGAATTACAGGCACCCACTACCACACCCGGCTAATTTTTGTATTTTTAGTAGAGATGGAGTTTTGCCATGTTGGCCAGGCTGGTCTTGAGCTCTTGACCTTAGGTGATTCACCTGCCTCAGCCACCCAAAGTGCTGGGATTACAGGCCTGAGCCACTGCACCTGGCAGATCGACTTCTTTTGAAGACAAAAATTCCAAAATTTTGGTTCAAACTATTTGCTCAAGGTAAAGATGAAGTGAGAAAGATAAATAAGGAAAGACTGGAGAAGTACCAGAAGGCTCTAGCATACAAATAAATCAAGCAGGAGGCATGGGATTAAGAAGATGAATGTTTCTAAAAACTCTCTAGAAATATGATATTAACGTAATTAAGATAATAATAGCTACTCACATTTATTGAATCTTTCTTATTTGTTTGCCATAAATGTTTTGTGTGATGGGTAATTTTATTTCATTCTTACAGCATCTCTTTAAAAAGATAATTATTCTAACCTCTGTTTTATAGAGAGGACTTTGAGGCTTTGAAAGACCAAAGTAGTTGTTCAGGATTAAAGCCAGTTAATAAGGGAAACAGTTTCCCAACTTAGCTGTCTAACCGTAGGAGAACCCTAGGAAACAGAGTTATACACAGAAGAGACGAGAGAGATTTTTCCCAAAGAGCAAATTTTCACCATGACATAAGGTGTGGGAATAAGGAGAAGTTAAAGAAGAGAAGCCATGTAGTGTAACAGAATATATTTAACAGAGGAAAATTTTAGGGTTCTAGATAGCAGTCTATAAGGAGAACTATGAGATTGAGAATGTAAAGAAAAAACTTAAGAAAGCTTTTAATTGCAGAAATAAATATTTTATATACATTAATGTTTATCTTTGTATCCTCCATATTTGGCATAGTAGGTACATGATAACATTTTATTGAGTGAATAAAGGAAACTTGATAGCTGAATGTTTAGTGCCAACAAGGTGGCCTAAGATCCTGAATTAAAAGGCTTAGGGTAGCTTACTTACACAGGGGCTTTTTAATAACGTACTGATGTTTGATGTTTGAGGAACTGAATTACTGTCCTGAAAAAATTGAAAAACAAAATGACTCGGTTCAAGAAAAAAGCAGATCTTGTATTTTAAAGTGAAGTTTAGATGCTGTATTCTGGCTCAAGGAAACTAACAATTAAGGTCAATGACAAAACACTAATAGCACTAATCACACTATACTACTATGGCAATTCAGTTTGTTAATTAATTGGTGAATAAAGGAAAATAAATAACATGCCTAATCACGCAGAGGAAAAATTCAGAGCACAGAATCTGGAACCAGATAGCTTTGGTTCAAATCTCAGTGCTGCAAATTATTAGCTATGTGATCTTGTCTAAATTTTTTAAAGCCTATACTATTTCCTTATTTGTAAAATGGAGGTAATGATTGTAGTTACATCATAGACTTGGTAGGAAGATTGAAAGATCTAGAACTTGTGAATGGTTTAGAAAAATAATTGGCACATACTAAGTGCCATGTTAGTGTTTTTTTAAAATTTTTTGTTTTGTTTTGTTTTGTTTTGAGATGGAGTCTTGTTCTGTCACCCAGGCTGGAGTACAGGGACATGATCTTGACTCACTGCAACCTCTGCCTTCTGGGTTCAAGCGATTCTCCTGCCTCAGCCTCCTAGTAGCTGAGATTACAGGCACATGCCATGATGCCCAGCTAATTTTTGTATTGTTAGTAGAGACGAGGTTAAACCATGTTGGTCAGGCTGGTCTTGAACTCCTGACCTCGTGATCTGCCCTACTCGGCCTCCCAAAGAGCTGGGATTACAGACGTGAGCCACCATGCCCAGCTGTGGGTTTTTAAAAAATAAATAAATGTGATATATCTGTGAGTGATTAACTTACTCCTTGGGTATATGTACTACCTTTTTATTTTGTGTGTCCTATACACAGAATCACATATTATTATAAATATAGAAAAGACTTTTGAAGTCATTAGCATTTAGCTAGGAGGCCAACATAGTATTAGGAAAATAAACAAGATACACTTTATTTCATATAATTTTTAGAAAGTATGATTGCAACTGTAAAAAAATGCATAGAAAAAAGGTCAGATGAAAGTACAATAAGCCATTGGCATTTATGGGTTTGAATAACGAGATTTTTGACAAATTGTGAGTAGCTTTGGAAGTCTGTGAAATGTAGTCTTTTGTGATTTTGTTAGGCATGATGGTGTTTTGAAGTAAATCATTAGTGACTAAGTCAAATCAAATGCCTGGAATCAGCATTTAGAATACTATGCATTTATTGAAATGTAATCACAACATGTGAAACTGAAAGGTATCTAGGAATTAGTGTAGACCAACTCAAGTTATCAATAATACAAGCAATTGGGCAATAGTAAGCCATCGATAGCACAAGATCAAGCTGAACTCGCACTTTCCTGAAGTCATGCAACAAATGAGAGCAGAAAAGAATGAAAGGAACTTCCAGAGAAATGGAGTCATTCATTCATTCTTTCATCAAGTAAGGATTCAACATTTACAAAAATTGTCACTGAGTAATAATGAGATATAACAGGCAGGTCATATTCTAGACCATAAAATAAGTCACAATATATTTGAAATGATTGAAATGATACATAACATGTTCTTGTATGAAACAAAATTAAATTAGCAATCCATAACAGAAAGATAACTGGAAAATCCTCAAACATTTGGACACTGATCTCAACATATTTTTTCATAACTAAGCAAAATACAAGAAAAAAAGTGAAATGATTTGAAATTGAATGAAAAGAGAAACATTTGTCAAAATGTGTGGGATGCAGGTAAAGCTCTACTTAGAGGGAACTTTACAGCATTAAGTGCATAAATTGAGAATAATGAATTAGTGAAAGAAGAGTTGTCCAAAACAAGTTAATGACATAGAAAACAGAACTGACAAAGGATGTATCACTATAGGTACTACCGACATGAAAACAACAATAAAGGACTAGGTTCCAGTTCCACATGTAAGGAGTTTGGAAATCACCATTACTTCCTAATAGCAAGTAACAAGCTGAACAGTTTGAAAAATCAACACTCTGAATCCAGATGACACAAGGCAACTGTTGCCTCCACCATTGGAGAGAGAGGTGAATGCAGGGAGTTAGCCTTACCAGATTAAAGACTCTTGAGGATAAGAAAACCTGAACAAATTGCTGGAGGCTTGATGTGGAAAACTCTGGGAAGAGCTTGAGAGAAACCGAATTACAGGGACAAGGCACAATACTCACCTTCAAAAGTTCAACCAGATTGACCTGGTTCCCACAGTAAATATCAGAGAAAAAGTCCATTGCTCTTCTGGCAGGGGGAGGGGAAAGGGAACCATTTTGAAATACATGAGAGAACTCTGTTCTTAACAAGGTATTTCCTAAAGAGAAACTACTTAACCAGAACCAAAAGTGGTGGGGTATGATCAGAACCTAACTGATCTGGGGGAAGGGAAATACCCCACTTCAATCACCTGTAGCCTTTCATGTGGGAGAAGGAAAATACCAACTCAGTAGCCAGTACATCACTTTGAAGGAAAAGAACAAAATTGTAGGACTAACCCCTGACTTCAACACTTACTACAATGCAACACTAATCAAGACAATGTAATACTGGCTAAAGAATAGATCAGTAGATCTATGGAAACAGAAACAGATCAATGGTAACAAATAGTTTAATGGAACAGAATAGAGAGCCCAGAAATAGTCCCACATAAATATTGTCAACTATATTTGAACAAAGGAGCAAAGGCAATATGATGGAGCAAAGATTTTTTTTTTCAACAAATTATGCTGGAACAACTGTACACCCACATGTAAAATAATCTAGGCAGAGATCTTACATCATTCACAAAAACCAACTCAAAATGGATCACAGACCTAAATGTTAAATGCAAAGCTATAATAATCCTGGAAAATAACATGAGAAAAAAAGCTAGATTACATTGGGTATGGTGATGACTTTTTAGATACAACATCGAAGGCACAATTTATGAAAGAAACAAATGATAAACTGGGATTTATTAAAATTAAAAACTGCTCTGTGAAAGACAATGTCAAGAGAAACAGAAGACAAGCCACAGATTGAGAGAAAATATTTGCAAATGATATATCCAATGACTGTTATCTGAAATATACCAAGGACTCTTAAAACTCAACAAGAACAAATTTAAAAATCCCAGTTAAAAAGTAGACCAAAGACCTTAACAGACACCTTGTCAAATAGGATATGCAGATGGCAAATAAGCATATGAAAATATGCTCCACACTTCATGTCATCAGGGAAATGCATATTAAAACAACAAGGCACACCTGGTAGAATGGTCAAAATCTGGAACACTAACAACACCAAATGCAGATGAAGATATGGAGCATCTGAAACACTCATTCATTGCTGGTGGGAATGCAAAGTGGTACAACCACTTTGGAAGACAATTTAGTGGTTTCTTACAAAAGTAAACATACTTCTGTCTTATGATTCAGCAATCACACTCCTTTATATTTTTCCAAAGAAGTTGGGAACATGTCTACACAAAATCATGCACTTGGATCTTTATAGCAGCTTTATTCTTAATTTCCAAAATTTGAAAGCAACCAAGATGTTCCTAAGTAGGTCAATGGATTAGCAAACGTGGTATATCCAGACAATTAAATACTACTCATTACTAAAAAGAAATAAACCATCAAGCCGTGCAAAAACACTGGGAATCCTTAAATGCATATAGTTAAGTATAAGAAGCCACTTTGTAAAGGCTACATACTGTATGATTCTAACTATATGACATTCTGGAAAAGGCAGAATGATAATGATAAAAAGATCCGTGGTTGTCAGGAGTTGAGGGATGGAGAGGTGGAGCACAGAGGATTTTCGAGGCAGTGAGGAATGCTCTGTATGATACTATAATGATGGGTACATTTGTCCAAACCTTAACACACACCACACCAAGAGTAAACCCTAAGGCAAACCGTGGACTTAGGATGACTATGATGTGTCAATGTGGGCTCATCAGTTGTAATGAGCGCGCCATCCTGGCGGGAAATGTTGACAGTGGGGGAAGCTATGCGTGTGTTGGCATAAGGGGCCTTATGGAAATCTCTGTACCTTCCTTTTAATTTGCCTGGGATTTTAAAACCACTCTAAAATATAGTTGTTAAAAAATGAATCTTACAAATATTATGGCAATAGATTAAGTAACTTGGATAACATTTGAAAATTCTGTGAAAGACTTAAACTACTGAAGTTCACTGAAGAAAACATATAAATTGCAAATAGCTCTATAGCTATTAAATAAATTGAGTTTTCCATTAAACATTTTTCCACAATGAAAATTCTAGGCTCAAATGGCTTCAGTGGTGAATTCGGCATAATATTTAAGGAGGATGTAATGCCAATTCCACACAAACTGTTTCGTTTAATAGTGGTTTCCTATCAAATCACTCTTCTACTGATAACAAAATCAAAGAAAATTCAAGGAAATAAAACTACAGACAAATATTCCTCAGCAGAATAGACATAAATATTCGACATGCCAGCAAATACAATCAGAAATTAAGAGTAAGAAAAAAAATCTCAAAAACTAGCAATTGCAATAGCATCACAAAATAAAGAAATGTTAGTGGATAAATTTGACAAAAATATTTAAGATGTGCATGTAGAAAGATAAAAGATTTATGAAAGACAGTAAAGAAGAACTAAGTAAATGAAGACATATATCATGTTCATGGATTGGAAAACTCAATATTATTAAGATGTTTGTTATCTTTCAATTGATCTATAGATTCAATGAAATACCAATCAAGATCCCACTCAGAGTTTTTGTAGAAATATTCTAACTCATTCTTAAATTTACACAAAAATCCAAATGACCTAGAATAGCTGAAACAATTGTGAAAAAGAAGAACATAATTAGGTAATTTAGACTATCTGATAACAATACATATCATTAATCAAGGCACTTGTTATTGTTATAATGTTAGAACACAGAACAGTGGAGAACACTAGAGAGCCCAGGGATGGAAGCACATCTATATAGCCAGTTGATTTTCAACAGTGTTTCCAAGGTAATTCAATAGTGAAATGATCATCTTTTTAACAATTGTGCTAAAATGATATCCACATGCAAAAAAATACTCTTTCATTATTACCTCATACTGTATAAAAAAAATGAGGCCAGGCACAGTGACTCACGCCTGTAATCCCAGCACTTTGGGAGGCCAAGGCGAGTGACTCATTTGAGGTCATGAGTTCAAGGCCAACCTAGCCAACCTGGTGAAACCCTGTCTCTACTAAAAATACAAAAATCAGCTGGGTGGTAGTGGTGTGCCTGTAATCCCAGCTGCTGGGGAGGCTGAGGCAGGAGAATTGCTTGAGCCTGAGGGGCAGAGGTTACAGTGAGCCGAGATCATGCCACTGCCCTCCAGTCTGGGTAAAATAGTAAGACCTTGTCTCAAAAAGAAAAAAAAAAAGAAAAGAGGACAAAAGAAAAAATGAAATTAAAAAATGAAAATTATAGATATAAAGTAAGAACACCAAATAGAAACTTGTAAAAGAAAACATAGGAGGAAATCTCAGTGATCTTGAATTAGGCAAAGATTACCTAAATAGTACAGACCCACAAAGACACAAACTATAAAACAAAATATAATGAACTGGATTTAATCAAATTTAAAAATGTTTGCTGTTCAAAGGACACTTGAAGTAGTGAAAAGCTTAGCCATAGAAAACATATTTACAAATATTTTATAAGATAAAAATTGCATCCAGGATAGTAGAAGAACCCTTACAACCCATCAATGAGAAGAAAAACAACCCTATTCAAAAATTAGCAAAAAGCTGGGCACGGTGGCCCATGCCTGTAATCCCAGCACTTTGGGAGGCAGAGGCAGATGTGGGCAGATTGCTTGAGTCCAGGAGTTTGAAGCTAGCTTAGGCAAACTGGTGAAACCCTGTCTCTACAAAAAATACAAAAAAATTAACTGAGCCTGGTGACATGCACCTGTAGTCTCAGCTACTTGGGCAGCTGACACAGGAGGATCACCTAAGCCCAGAAG
The DNA here is from genome assembly GCF_009764315.1 of Trachypithecus francoisi. Taxonomy (NCBI): domain Eukaryota; kingdom Metazoa; phylum Chordata; class Mammalia; order Primates; family Cercopithecidae; genus Trachypithecus; species Trachypithecus francoisi. Next base: position 169,465,381 of record NW_022681454.1, on the reverse strand, counting down.
GTCCAGGCTGCAGTGAGCCATTACCGTGCCACTGCATGACAACCTGGGCGACAGTCAGGCCCTTTCTCAAAAAACAAAAACAAAAACAAAGGGCACATGAAAACTTGCTCAACTTTATTTGATTAGGGAAATGCAAATCTAAACCACAATGAATATCTCCGTAAACCCACTAGAAGGACAACATTTAAAAGTCTGAGCACAGCATGTTGGCAATAAAATTGAGAAAATGGAATTTTTTTTTTTTTTTTTTTTTTGAGACAAGGTCTCTCTCTGTTGTCCAGGCTGGAATGCAGTGGCAGAATCACAGCTCACTGCAGCCTAGAATTCCTGGGTTCAAGGGATCCTCCTGTCTCAGCCTCCGCAATAGCTGGGACTGTAGGCATCTGCCATCACAGCCGGCTAATTTTTTTACTTTTTCTAGAGACAGGGTTTCACTTTGTTGCCAAGGCTGGTCTTGAACTCTTGGGCTCGAAGAGTCCTCCCACCTTGACATCCCAAAGTGTTGGGATTACAGATGTAAGCCACTGTGCCTGGCCAAGAAAATGGAACTTTTATACATTGCTGGTGGCAACATACATTTGTTCAATTTCGGAAAATAATTTTGAAGTTTCTTATGAAATTAAACATATACTTTTATAAACCAGTAATGTCACTCCTGGATATTGATTCAAGAAAAATGTGAAGGCATATGCTCATGCAAAGACTCATACACAAATGTTTACAGCCTCTTTATTTGCAGCTTCCCAAAACTAAAAAAAAGTCCATTAATAAATAAATGGATAAACATATTGTGGCGTATTAGTTCAATGGAATACTGTTCACCAATAAAAAGTAATGGATTATTGATATGTACAGTGTCATTGATAAATTTTAAAATAATTTTACTGAGAAAAAAATCCACAAAACTGTGCATAGTATAGCATTTTATTTATATAAAATTCTAGACTATGCAAACTAAACAATAATGTCAAAGAAGAGATCTACTGCTGCCGGGAGATAATATGGAGGAAACTATGGATCACAAAGAGGCATGAGGAAACTTGGAAGGGTGTGATGGAAATGTTATCTATATTGTGGTGATATTTTAATATACGCATGCACATTTGAAATCTCATGAAATTTTATACTTTGAATTTTGCAGATTATTGTATTTCAATTATCTTTTAATACAGCTGTCAAAAATGTCTGCTCAATGCAATCATCAGAATCAGTGAAATGGAGAAACGGAAGGAAGAGAGAGAGATGAGAAGGGGTGGAGAGAGAAAGACAACAAACAGAAAATCGTATTTGGAAAAACTCACATGCTGATATTCAGGGTGCGGGTATAATTGGTCCAGTGACTTTGGAAAAATGCAAAGCTGAGATGACCCTATTTGCAACAGCAATCAAAGCTTTCAAAACGAGTAGTAAAATTTATTTTTTAAAAGCAAAATTTATATGAAATAGTCACTAGATATGCCTGCCAAAATTGCTTGAATGAAAATGGACACTCAGAGAAAAAAAAGACAAAAATATAAAACCTTGTGCTTTGAGTAAATGGAATGCTAATATAATACTGATGGGGATTTAGACTGGTTACTAAAGCTGAACATTGCCACGTGCTCCAAAGCAATGTGTACACTGTTTATGAAAGTACTTGTACAAGAAAGTTCAAACAGCACTGTCTTTAATAGTCAATACCAGAAAGTATATAGATATTCATAGCAGTAGATTGGATTAATAAATTGTGCTAAATTAACACAATGAGAACACTGCTCAGCAGCAAGTATAAATGATCTATAACTACAGGGACGGATCTCACAAACATGTCGAGCAAAAACAAATTTAAAAGAATGTATTAATAGTGTATGATTTAGTTTCTATAAAATCTAGAAACAGGCAGTCTACTACTATACTGTTAGAAGACAGGGACAGTTTCCCTTGATGGAAAGGAGTGACCTTGAGGGGTCTGGCAGAGTCTTCCGGCACTGAGATAATCTTCTGGGTGCTGTTTACATGGATATATGCAGCTTGTGAAAATTCACTGGATTTTACTCTTGCAAAGTGCACACTTTTCTCCATGTATGAGATACTTAGGAAAAAGTTTTTAAAGGAACTTAAAGCCTCAGCCAAAAAGTGAATCCATGGAAGTTATAAATTAGACATAAATACAAAACTATGCTTTGGGTAGGAAGACTTAAAAAATGTAAAACTGTGAATTCTGCTTTGAATTAATGTACACGCTATGGCAGTTACAAATAGTAATTTTAGATTAACAGATTAAACATGTGAATATTTGTATTAATAATTTTTGGAGAAAATATGCTACTTTCATATTATTTATTGCTCCATCTAGTTATTTATTTCATTTCTATTTTATGGAAGATATAATACATTACAAATTTGGGAAACAACCTTAAATTTGTATTAGGGATAGTGAAAAATAAAATGTCTTTAAACATTTTTTTTTTTTTTCAGACACAGTCTCTCTCTCTCTCACCCAGCCTGGAGTGCAGTGGTACCATTGTGGCTCACTGTAATCTCTGCCTTCCAGATTCAAGCAATTCTCATTCCTCAGCCTCCCCAGTAACTGGGATTACAGCGTGGGCCACCACATATAGTTAATTTTTGTGTTTTTAGTAGAGATGACGTTTTGCCATGTTGCCCAGGCCGGTCTCAAACTCTTAACCTCAAGTGATTTGCCTGCCGCGGCCTCCGAAATTGTTGGGATTACAAGCGTGAACCACTGTGTGCAGCCAGTATACATCTGATTGAAAATGTTTAAATTTTTTTTTTTTAGTTTGAATTAAAATTATTGAACTTGTTTCTCTGAGTCATTTAAATGAAAGAGGACTGGAGTTATAAATGCATAGTTATATAATTTATACGTATGTTATTTTTATATTTTTATCCTTTTTATTTATCCTTTATTTGCCCTTTTTATCCTTATTTTTGTATTTTTATCCTTTATCTAAAGATAAATTTATAATTCATATATATTTGTCTTTTTCTGTCTTTTACTCACCTTATACAAGCTCCAATATTATATTTGTGCCTTTAATTTCTTTATAAAGAGTAAACTTGAAATATTCTTTGACCATGCTACAGTATTCCATTATATTCCTGTTTTATATTTGCATGTTATTAGCAATTTTTCATAATGCTTATTTTCATGGATCTAAATTCATTTACGATTATACAGATTAATGAAGAAAGTTGGTGCTGTTCTCTGGCCTAGTGTTTTTTTGTTACAGATCTTTCCACATGGATGAGATATTTATGTGAGGAAATTTCTAGGAAATGAGATATTTTTCCTAGAATTCACCATATGCTTTACACATAAAGAGTAGCCTTAACATTCACTTAACTTTCCTCTCAAAAGCATTGAAATACTCAGAGCCAAAAAATAGCAATCTGCTTAAGCATAGTAGCTGACCATTAAGGAAAGATTTTCCTGGTTCTACTCCCAGATGTACTGCGTAGGAGGAACAGGTCATGAAGTGATGTGTGATCTTTACTGCTGGTGTTTAAACTGGGTGTTCTGCTTGCTTGTCACTGAAGTAACTAATAGAAAAATGGTCAATATAAATTGACAGCATATACTATAATATTTGGTTTCTAGAGATACTATCACTCTGTGCTACACTTCCATCTCATCTTTGCTGTTGGAATATTTTAAATTATGCATTCAATTTCTCTAACAAACAAAGTGCTATTCAGATTGCCTATATCTCCTGGAGTGAATTTTGGTAATTTGTGTCTTTCATGGAATTGGTCCATTTTATCTAAGTTATCAAATTAGTGGGCATAGAATTGTTCATAGAATCTAGTATAGTCTTTTAATGTTCATGGCATCAGTAGTGATGATCCCTCCTTAATTTCTAATATTGGTGACTTGTGTATTTTCCTTCTTTTATTCTTAATCAGACTGGCTAAAGTTTGCTAATTTTATCGATATTTTTTCAAAGACTCAGCTTTCAGTTTCATTGATTTTTCTCTATTGTTTTACTCTTTAGTCTTTCCAATTTCGTTTATTTTTACTTGTATTGTTATCGTCTCGCTTCTGCTTGTGTTGGGCTTAATTGGCTCTTCTTTTTGTCGTGTCTCAACAAGGCAGCTTAGTTTATTTATTTTAGATCTTTCTTCTTTTTCAATATATGAATTTAAAGTTAGAAATTTCCCTCTAAGCATCCAGCACTCCTATCCTTGCATTACATAAATTTCAATAAGTTACATATTCACTTTTATTTACGTTGAAATAGTTTAAATTCGTCTCAAAATGTCATTTTTGATCCATGTGTCCTTTAGAAATGTGTAGATTATTTTTTAAATATTTGGTATTTGGCAGCTATTTTGTGTTGTCTACTGTTTAAATTAGAGCCTTTGGCATATTACTCATAGTTATTTTCAATTCCTGGATACACCACATAGCTGGTTTTGTTTTGGGGGCATCCAGTTCCCAGCTGTTTGAAGTTTCATGATATAGAATATTATTTAGGAAAACCCTAGAGCACTTCATCAGTATTCTTGTCACGTCTGTCTTGGTTTCAGGAATCTAACAAGAAGTAGGAATCAAGTGAGTGGGAGTGAGGAGATAATCTTGTCTGGATATTATTTCTCTGGGTTCATTTGGCTCTTTCTTCTGTAGGGCAGAAGGACGTTCACCTTTCTGTACTTCTGCTACACAGTAAACACAGACTTCGTTGAAGTGTATGGATATATTTTCTCTAGTAGACAGGAATTTCATGGAACAAATTATACTGAATTAAAAGTGAATGACACAACCTGAGTTTCGTGTTGTTTAACTAGTTTAGCACTAATTTAGAAAATTACATTGCCTCTATCTTTTGTTCTTTGTCTCTTAAATGCACAGACACACCATTGATTCCCAGACTTTGAGGCCGCAGCCTCTGAGGTTTTTGCAGGTGTAACTTAAATTTCTTTGGATTTCTTTTTTAGTATTTTTCTTTGTGACTAGACATATTTTTAATATTTTTAATAGCGTTATTGAAAGATGATTGACATATAACAGTTACACATAAAACATGTATAATTTGATATTTCAACATATTTATACATCCATGAAACGATAACCACAGTCAACGCATTTAACATGTGTACATCCTTCCCCAGCTTTCTTCATGCCTCTTGGGAATTCTTTCTACCTGAACCACCCCATCCCCTCCTTCCAGCCCCAGGCAATCACTAATATTCCTTCTATCACCATAGATTAGTTTGAATTTTCTAGAATTCCAGATAAATGAAATCATACAGTATGTACCCTTTTTTGCTTCTTTCATGCAGCATAATTATATTGCAGTGTGTTTTAAGAATTTCTTCCATTTTATTATCAAATAGAATTCCATTTCATGCATATATTAGATTTGTTTATTTGTTCACTTGTTCAGAGACATTTGAGTTACTTTTAGGCCTTAACTCTTACAAATAAAGCTGCTATAAATATTTTTAGAAGAGTCATAATATGGACATATACCTTCATTTCTCTTGGGTATACACCTAGATGTGGAGTGGATCGATCATATGGTTGATGTATTTTTAACATTTTAACAAATTTCCTAAATGTTTTCCAAAGTTTCTTTTACCATTTTGCATTTCCACCAGCAGTGTTTGAAAGTTCCACTTCCAGGCCGGGCGCGGTGGCTCAAGCCTGTAATCCCAGCACTTTGGGAGGCCGAGACGGGCGAATCACGAGGTCAGGAGATCGAGACCATCCTGGCTAACACGGTGAAACCCCGTCTCTACTAAAAATACAAAAACTAGCCGGGCGAGGTGGCGGGCGCCTGTAGTCCCAGCTACTCGGGAGGCTGAGGCAGGAGAATGGCGTAAACCCGGAGGCGGAGCTTGCAGTGAGCTGAGATCTGGCCACTGCACTCCAGTCCGGGCGACAGAGCGAGACTCCGCCTCAAAAAAAAAAAAAAAAAAAAAAAAAGAAAGTTCCACTTCCTTCATATCCTCACCAACACTGGGTTATGTTCAACTTTCTTTAGCTTTTCTTTCTGTTTTCTTTGAGATGGAGTTTCTTTCTGTCACCCAGGCTGGAGTGCAACAGCATGGTCTCAGATCACTGCAACCTCCTGCTCCTGGGTTCAAGCAATTATCCTGCCTCAGCCTCTCAAGTAGCTGAGATTATAGGCGCCCACCACCACACCCAGCTAATTTTTGTATTTTTAGTAGAGACGGGGTTTCTTCATGTTGGCCAGACTTGTCTCAAACTCCTGACCTCAGGTGATCCACTCACCTCAGCCTCTCAAATTGCTGGGATTACAGGCATGAGCCACAGCATCTGACCCTTCATTAGCTTTTCTAATAAGTATGTAAAAATGTCATATTGTGATTTTAATATTCATTTCCTTAATAATGTATAATGTTGAGCATCTATTTATATGCTCATTTACCATTCATATATTTATTCGGTGAAATGTTTGCTTAAATCTTTGGCCAATCTATTTGCATAGCCTACCTCTCCAGTGATCTAAGTCTTTAATTTCTCTCGACAATAGTTTGTAGTTTTCAAGAGTGTGGTTCTTGACCATTGTTGTCAGATTTATCCCTAAGTATTTTATGTTTTTTGATGCTATTGTAAATGGTATTTTAAAAATTTCAATTTCTAATTACTTCTAATTGTCATCTGCAAAAACACAGGTTGCTATTTTTTTAATCCTTCTTCCACTATTTAGAACCTCTAGTATATTAATGAATATATGTGGTAAAAGCAAACATCCTTGTTTTGTTTCTGATCTTAGGTGGAAAACATTCAATCTTTTATTATTAAGTATGGTGTTAGATTTAATTTTTTTTTCAGAAAATCTTTATCAGGTTGAGAGAGTTTCTTTTTATTTCCAATTTGCAGAGAGTTTTTAAAAACAAGAATGGATATTACATTGTCTCAAATGGCTTTTCCTGAAAATATTATAGAATTCAGACCATTTACATTTAATGTTATTACTGATATGGTTAGGTTGACATCTGTCATTTTGCTATTTTAATTTTGTGTTTATTTCTTCTTTGTTCCATTTTCACTTCCTGTTTTTAATTGATTTTTGTGATTGCATTTTCTATATTTTCTGTGCTTGTCAGCTATAACTACTTTGCTATTGTCATGGATATTTTAATATATTTTGTATGTTTTAACTTATCAGAATCTACCTTCAAGTGGTTTTGTACTTCTTCACATATACTGTAAGAATCTTGTAATTCTTTGCTTCATTTCTCTCCTCTCAGTCAGTACTGAAATGTATTGTACTGAAATATTCTGTACTCATACATTTTACTTTTCGCATATTTGTATATCACATGTTATACATTGCTTGTGATATAATTGCTTGTGCTTATTTTTGTTCATTGAATCAATTACATTTTAAAATATTTATGTTAATTTTTACAACAGCTTTAGGTTTATAGAAAAATTGAGAAGATAGTACAGAGAATTGCCATACTATTTACACATAGTTTCCCCTATTACTAGCATCTTACATAAGGATTGATACAGACAGGAGGTAGGGAAATACTGGGTAGAAGAAGGCAGGTTCCCTTGTGAGAGCTCCACCTGCAAGTCTGGACATGAGGCCCTGAATGAGAATATGCATTCCTGTTTTCCTACCGAAATGTTGCCTTTTCCAAATCACCCTGGCCTACCATGACCCTCACTCTGTGCCCATAGAAACCCCAAGTTCCACTGGCAGAGGAGCAGAGTGGCACAGCAGAGAAGGAGAGAAGAGAAGAAGCATCTGAACATAGAGAGGAGTCAACTGGGAATGGCTGAACTCCAGGGGAAGATTATCTTCCCACTCCATCCCCTTTCCAGCTCTCCATCCAGCTAAGAGCCACTTCCATTGCTCAGGATAAATCCTCTGCATACACCACCCTTCAATCCATTCATGTAACCTGATTCTTCCTGGATGCCAGACAAGAATTTGGGATGCACTGTGCAGGAACCTAAAAAGGCTGTCATATTGACTCTTTACTGAGCTGTTTAACGCTTAAGTCATCCACAGACAGCAAAGCTAAAACTGTTTGTCACCCATGCCCTCTGGGGCTCCAGAGGTTGTGGGCAACCCCTAGATGTTGCACGTGGGCTAGTATGGGGTTCTTTCCTGTTGGTGCCTGAAGGCACTTCCCTGTTCCTACACCCACTCACCTATGTGCTACCCTTCCCACAAGCAGTATGAGCAAATGACCCAGTGACTGAGTAACTGAGCCACACCCTGTCGCAAGTCCCACAAAGGGATCAAGGGAACTCTCCCATCTGGTATATTTGTTATAATTAATGAACTAATACATTGCTTTTAATCAAAGTGCATATTTTATTCTATTCTCTTTGTTTTTACCTAGTGATTTTTCTTAGTTTTTACCTTAAAAAATCCCTTTACTCAGGAAAACCACATAAACATTAATATATCAATATATTTTTTGCTTTTTTGAGTGATTCTTTTTTTTCTTGAACTAAAAGATGTTACAGGCTTATCTTTTTTATATCTCATCCCAGTCCTAGAATCAGCCATTCGTCCAATGATCTCTGGTTCCTTCTCTCGGTGAGTGGTATTAAAAAGCAAGAGCCGAGCGCTAGGCTCTGACGTGCTCCTGTCTGCTAGTTAGGTGTTCTCATTGTTGCTGGATTGTCATTGCTTCCAGGCCCTCTCAGTTGAGTGACAAAAGAAACATATATGTGTATATTAACCCATAATATGTACATATTTATAAATATTTCCATATGTAAGCATCAGTATTATATTAACATGAATTCTCGTATCTTCAACTCTAATCCATTACCAAACAAGTCATTCTAGCCTCCTTCCCTTGCTGATTTAAAAATTTCCACTCCAACAGTGAGAAACCTCATTTGCATCATCTGTCATCTATTTACTTAATTGTTCCATTCCAGTACTTTCATCTAGTACCATTAGAATTGTTATCCTCTACCCCAGTAGAAAACAATTTTGTTGACTAGAATACAGAGCTTATTTTCAGTTCCTTTTGCCTTATGTCTCATAGACTCCACTGATTTCCAAAGTTATTTCATTCAGTACCTTACTCTCAACCTCTTAAGTGAGGTTTTTCTCATACATTTGTAATACAGTTAGATTTTCTTGTCACAGTCTGCATTCTTTCCTGGGATCCTCTGTCCTAATATATTATTTGCATACATTTGTTGTACTGTTTGTGTCATAAAGTTTTATAAGTTTTGCAAATGCAAACTGAACTTTTGAATATTTGGACTATAGTTGTAATAACTTTTAATATTATTGCCTGCTATTTCTAATCTTTAGTTGAGATCTGGCTCTGTTTAGACCGATTATTTTCTTTCTGTTTGAGAGTATATTTTCCTACTTCTTTGCATGCATAGTAATTTTTGATTGCCTGCTAGAAATTTTGAAATTTTTCTTTTTTTAAAAAAATATTGTTGAGCTATGTTCCAGGATGCAGTTAATTACTTGGAAATAATGTAATCTTCTCAAGGATTCCTTTTAAGTTCGTTGGTTGGCATCAGAGCAGTGTTTTGTCAAATTACTTTAACTACTGAGGCAAAACTCTTCTCAATGTCTACCCTGTGACTTGAAAATTGTGAGATGTTCTACCCTTACTGGTAGAAACAAACAGTACTATTTCTTGCTCTGTGTGAGCAACTGGTGCTGTTCCTTTTAATCCTTTCAGGTGGTTCTTTCTTGAGTGTTTTTTGTTGTTGTTGTTGTTGTTGTTGTTGTTTTAATGCTTATTTGTCAACCAGTGCTCTGCTGAATACTGAAGGCAAACCCTCTGTGGATCTCCACACTTATCTCTTTGTGCAGCTCTATTCCCTTGGCTACTCGGTTCTTTTAACTGCTGTTGTCTAGGTCTTTCTGTATTCTCAGTTCAATCTTTCAACTCACAGAGTTCAGCACTCTGCCTGGGTTTTTCTTTTTTGCACCACTGCCTGGAAATTCCTTCAGGGCAGTAACAGGGCAATTATAGGGCTCATTTCATTTGTATTCCCTTTTTCAGAGATCTTTGTATTTTATTACATGCCACCCTTTGTCTTGGAAACCATTGTTTCATACATTTTTGTTCAATCTTTTGTTGTTTCAGGTGTAAAGGTAAATCCAGTCCTAGTTATTCAATCTTGGCCTGAAGCAACAGTCCATCCACCAGTCATTCATCAGATTATTTTTTTCTCTTAAGTCCTAGGATTTTCACCTTTCTAAGCTTTCATTGCTATCAGATAAAAAGAGTTCTTGATGAAACAGACTCTGACTTTATTCATCTTTTAGTTCAAGAGCCTTCATGTAATTTCTGGATGAGACACCTCTCCTCTGTCCTCATATCCTTACTTTCTTTTTGTTTCTTCTTATTTGTTTGTTTGCCTTTTATTCTTTTCCTAAGAAATTGATGGTCTCAGTATCTTCATTCTAGATATGCTTGTCTTCTGCTATCTTGTGCTGACACATATTTATTTCCAAAGTGCCTCTGCTAAAATCAAAATTATATCCTCAGAACTTTCAAAAATTTCAGTTTACCTGCCCAAGTCAGAAATATGCTTTCCTTGTGCTTTTTCCTATTTCTACTTTTATAGAAGTCCCTTTGTTTTAACTTTGTGAGATGTTTAAGTCAACTGGCAACCTGCATTTAGTTTCAAGGTAAAGTGGGTACCTATAGTTCAAATTAATGTGAACCAATTATAAAACATATTGCATAAATACTCTTTGATAGTGAAATAGTTAAGAGTATTTAGGCTTACAACAATTGTTTGAACTTGCTAAGCAGGCTTAAAGTTTTTATTTTTGGTAACTGAGTGATATTAATTATCATAATATCTTCACACAAAAGTACTGCTCAGAAATAAAACCTCAGCATCATGTGAGTTCTCAAGTTGCCACAACTCATATTTGCTGGGTATTTTCTTTTCCTTTTTTGTTTTGAATTCCTTGGAACATAACCCCTTACATAAAAGCATAGAACGACTCTACTGGTAATCCTATTAATTCTTTGTAAAGAGTAACGAAGATTTCCTGATTTTCTTACTTCTTGATCTCATTGTTTCTGTGGCTTTGCAAAGCTAAAGAAAAAAAAAGAACTTGTTTGAATTCCCAATTATTGTCTGATTTGTGCTGCACTATTATTTAATACTTCCTTAATATTGTGATAAGCTTCAACTCAAGATTTTAGTCAAGATTTTAGTTAAGGTCAAAAGGAACAAAAGAAAACCTAGACCTTCTTTTGTTACTACTTTCTTGTAAACTTAACTCTAGAGTATTTTATTAAATAATCTTTTTTGATATCATGCCAAAAAAGCCTTATTTCAATAATATTTTTGAGTTGAATTGAAATAATCACTCTAAATATGTATACGTTATTAAGGATAGAAGCAGTAAATTATTCGTAAAGTATTTTAATCTCTTTGAACCAAAGTGGTTTGAAATTTTTTCTTTAAATTATAAATAATAGGAGAAAAAATGAAGCAATCAATTGTAGCTTTCAAATGTTTTCTGTAGTTCTGTAAAATCAGGTTTTTGTGGGATTCAAGTTCCCTAAAGGAGATGATGTTAGATCTAAGAAGAAACATGATATTGGTAATAACTGGATGACCCATTTGGGGTACAATGTTAATGGAAAAAAAAACAATGTTTATTGTGCATTGATTGAGACATTTTGCTGGATATCACATAATCTATTAGTTGCTTTGAACAAGGTGATATATCTTTTCTGATTTTCATATTGCTGTAAGGATGTGTGAAATGCATTATTTTATTAGCACTTTGACATTTTCATTGAAGTTTCAAGAATTTTTTTCCTTCCTGTTTTCCTGACAGCAGATGTAAAAGGACTTTCCTCTTTATATTTTAAAGGCAGCAGAGTATTAAACAAAGGAGGGAAATTAAGTGCTATCTATTGACACTCTGAAATCATTTGCCAGACCTCATTCCTTTTGTTTTTAAAGATAAGCTCAAGTACATTTTCAAATTTGGGAGTGTAAATACTTATTATTAATATAAACTCTAAGGGCCTCCATACTGAAAGGGCTTGAAACGCAGGTCTAACATGACACGACAAGGGGCTAGTTCACTTTTTCTTTGCCCTCTCTAATAAAGTGGAAATTTATTAGAATTTTCACTAGAATGAAGAATGAAACAAGAATGAAGATGGGCCTTTGCTCTGAAAGAAGACTTAAATTTTTAAAGCCAATCCTTATTTGGTCTCTGGCAATTCATTTATCTCCGTAAGTATCCATTGGTTCTTATCAGTTCCTTTTCTCATTATTCCTTTTTAAAAATGTGAGCCTTCCAAAATTTCCTTTTTTTTTTTTTTTAATTCTCTTTTCTCTCAATATTTTCTCCTTCAGGTTTTCACACATTTCCACTTATTTATTTATTCATTCCAAACTGATGGAGTCTCTATTCCATCCTAGGGGGAATGCCAAATGCTAAAAATGAGAAGATTTCACTTTCTGGTCTCGTCCTTCTATTTCACAGCTAATAAGATGGCCAAAGCCCCCGTTTCAAGTATTACGGGGAGTTCAATACCCTCCCCTGGGAGCTTATTTTCTTGTGTTTGTCTCTGACTCCGAATTCCTGCTTTGACTGATGTTTTAATATCCAGTCACTTCCTGGGGCTAACGTCTTCTTTCCATGTTGCTTCACCCAGTGTGTGGCCACTGTCCTCCTTTCTTGTTTCTTAAGGCACCACCGACATGTGTCTGTTTCGTCAAACAGATTTGACTGCAAACAATGATGGAGGAAGATAATAGTCCAATACAGAATAGAAAATTATTTAAATTAATTATTAAATTGCACACCAAACAAAACCCAGAATGCAAATTGAACTGGACTTGCCAATCACAACTGATTTGCATACTGTGCCACATGTTGGTGGAACAAATTGTGTGGGTCTGAAGGGAAACAGATTGACAGACATTCTCCTCCTTACTCCAAAGCTTCTGTATCCACGATCCCTGTTTTATACTAGAGAACTAGGTACTCTTCCCTCTTCAATGTAACCTGAATATTATTCCCTCTCATTGAACATTAAGAGTGTTAGTAAACTCATTTGGAGACTATAGTTTTTTTTTTGTTTTTTTTTTGTTTTTTGAGAGGGAGTCTCGCCCTGTTGCCCAGGCTGGAGTGCAATGGCACGATCTTGGCCCACTGCAACCTCCACCTCCCTGGTTCAAATTCTCCTCCTTCAGCCTCCAGAGTAGCTGGGATTACAGGCACCCGACACCACGCCCAGCAAGTTTTTGATTTTTTAGTAGAGACAGGGTTTCACCATGTTGGCCTGGCTGGTCTTGAACTCCTGACCTTGTGATCCACCCGCCTGGGTCCCCCAAAGTGCTGGGATTACAGGCGTGAGCCACCATGCCCGGCCAGAGGCTACAGTCTTCAGAAAACAAAGTGTCAGGCAAAAGGAGAGAATGGGCTGCAGTGATATGCTGTATCCTAGGTGGAATATTTCTAGTAAGAAGAATTGTTGAAAGTAGGAGGAACACATGCATGATAGGGAAATCAATTTTTAACATATCTAATATAGATATACTATTTTATGTTACAAGTAAATATATATCGTATATAAAATTATATATAGACATATATAATATTGTATTTATATAATAATATGAAAAATATAAATACATAAGATTTTAAATATGCAATATATATGTAAAATGAATATCTCCATTCTGTAGGTGCCCTTCCTACATATATGTTTTATGTATATTTATATACATATTTATTTTACACATATATCTATTTCTTGCAATGCATCAGCTAAACAGACATTGGGGTCTAAAAAAATTCCACCTGAGATTACTTATGGTGAAATAGTTCAGACTGTTGGCGCTGTTAAGCATGCATCACCCAGACTAACTCTTTCCTGAATTCCAAACCTACTTTTATCTTCTTCCCACATGGTGTATTAGTATATGGAAGTCAACAAGTCCAAAATCAAATTGCCTCACCCCACCCCAGTTTATGTTCTTATTTTTGTTTTTCCTAATGTCATCCTTTAATCATCCTGGTTTTTATCTCCTCTCTTCCCGTTGCCCTCATATCCACAATTTTGTTTTCCTGAACTTCTTGTGTCTGCATTTACAAAACGTTCCAATTTTTCCTCTCTCTTGCATTCCCACTGTTACTCCCTTGTCACAATAATTTCTTTTCTTATTAAATCCCAGGGTGGCAATTGTAATAAACTTCTAATAGGCATGTCTCTGTTCCCTCCCTTTATAGCTTAAGGTTCTAAAGTAGAGTTTAGAATCATGTTTTTCTCCTGATATACCTCAGGAATTTAGAAAGAATGAAAGAAGTTTGTTTTCTTTCGTGCTGAGTAAAGCTTCCATGTCTCTCCTCAGATCTTTTCTTTAATAACTTTCTTGGATATACTCTTATTTTTTATAGAAGCACATGAGGGTGGATGTCAACTCTGTGTTGTTTAGTTTAGCCTTTACTCTGTCCATACTCAAAAAGTCACTGTTTTCTATTTATGATTTTGCTTATGTTAATCTCTCTCCCAGAATACTCCCCATTACTTCATTACCATGTCTTGCTCATCCTCACATGTCTAAATACATCCAATTCTTCAAGACTCAAATGAGATCATATCTCTTCCCACAAATCTAGTAGGACCAATATTCCTTTCCTCAGAATTCATTTAACATTCTATGTTTTATTATAAATATTTCTGTCTTCTCTTTCATATCAGACAATGACTTTGGGGAGGAAAGTGCTTCAACATAATAAGTTCCAATATATATTTATCAAATAAAAGTCATGAGATTAGCAAATATTAAAAATAAGGCAATTATGAAGAAATGATTATAAGGGTAGTACAACTGTTTTCATCTTTTTGACAATAAAACCATTTCCATGTTAATCTGGGCAGTCTATACTGTGCTGCAGTAACAAATTAACTCCCATATCTTTGTGACTTAACATGTCCATGGATTATTTTTGGTGGTGCTACATGTCCAATGTGGATCATCAAATGAACTCTGCCCCCCGTTGCTATTCAAGGCACTGGGTCAATGGAGGCTAAACCTCTATGATATTGCATTCACCAAAGGTAGACAAGCATCCATGTTCTCATACCTATCATCCAGGCTTTTGCTTGGAAGTGACACACATGTACTCTACTGTTAGTCCATTTGCCAGCATTAGACACAAGGCCCCACCCAACTAAAAGGGGGCTGGGAGAATTGGGAAGCACATGGATATTGAATAATTGAATATTTGGTGCAATGTCTTTATTATACTTCTCTACCAAATTAATTAGTACTGTACTTACCTTTGGATAGGAAACATACCTTATATGTCCAGATAGGAAACATTTTTACACTTTTTTTTTTTTTTTTTTTTTTTTGAGGCGGAGTCTCGCTCTGTCGCCCGGACTGGAGTGCAGTGGCCAGATCTCAGCTCACTGCAAGCTCCGCCTCCCGGGTTTACGCCATTCTCCTGCCTCAGCCTCCCCAGTAGCTGGGACTACAGGCGCCCGCCACCTCGCCCGGCTAGTTTTTGTATTTTTAGTAGAGACGGGGTTTCACTGTGTTAGCCAGGATGGTCTCGATCTCCTGACCACGTGATCCGCCCGTCTCGGCCTCCCAAAGTGCTGGGATAACATTTTTACACTTTTAAATCTATACATATTTATAAAATGAATTACATATTTTGAAATTAATACATTTCACACACAGAGATAAATATCAAGCAATGAAATTTCAGGCAGTTCAATACCATTTCCTTGTTAATGAACCAGTCAACAACAACAAAATCTAAAATTAAGATTTATCACTTTTCCTTATATGAATCTGAATCGTATATGTGTTTTCTTACTCTTCCTTTTATTTACACACAGAGATTTTTAAAAATTCCAAAATTGTCATAGCTGATTTGCTTTATGGCATCAATAATAGTGTTTATTAGACATTTATGTTTATTAGTTAAAAATAACAGTATTTATTATTGTGTAATAAAAACATGTGTCAAGAACGATGTATACATTATCTCTTGAAATTTCAGAACATCATTTCCCTGTTGTAGGCAAATTGTTAATATTCTCATTTTATGTGTACAGGATTGAAACCAAAATGGAATTATAATTTTCCAAAATTACCAGTTAGTGCAAGGTAAAGCCAGAATTTGGTCTTCATTATGTGCAACTCTAGTCTCTAAACTATAATCTGTTTTCAAGTAAATTACTAAAACCATCTATTACAACTAAGTTTGGCTCTTTACCTCCAGAATTTTCTGTAATGTATTGATTTTAAACACTGTAAGACATTTGGATATTTTTCAAATGTAGGTATAAAATAAGAAGGAAAATCTAGGGCCTCCCATTTAAGAACTCTGTCATCTGATGAGTCCCAGAAGGAATGAAATAGTTTTATTTCATTGACTTTCAGAGGTAAATGGAAAGTTATGTTGGAAAAGGCTTTTCATTAGAGGCTGCTAGTCTTGAAACTAGGAAGACAAGACAGCTACAAAATATGCTGTCATTTAAAATTATACATTATTGCAAATGTTCAAGAAAAAAGCTTGAGCACTAGAATGCAGAGAGTCACTAGATTATAGCCTTGGTGTTTTGACAACTACTCAAGAAAAGGAACTCTGAGCTTTTTGCCAATTAACAATGGAAAAGAGCTAGGGGCTAAGTGTAGGCAAAGAGAAATGAAGATATGAACTTGGGAGAGAATTAAAGAATTTGATGTTTCTTTTGCAGAACATTGTCCTTTGTTAGGAAACTTTAGCAGTTCCCGCTTATTCGTGGTCATACATTCCAAGACCCTCCAGTGGATGATATTGCCATATCTGGTTGATGTTGATCAGAGCACGTTTCTGTTCATATCTTCCATCCACAAATTTAATGACTTTTCCATCTTAAAGCACTTATCGAGTACTATGGCTGTAACTTTTGCAGTTTGAAGTGCGACAGCAAAACTAGCATAATTTTTTTTTTCCTTCTTCACAATTTCATGGATAGAAGATGTCTCCTTACCACAGATCTTAATCTTAACATACAATTTTTGTGTTTTTTTTTAATTAAGAACTTCCATCTTTTCACTTAAAGGAAGCATTTTATGGCTTCTCTTTGGGATATCCAAATTGCCAGCATCACTACTCTTGCGCTTTGGGACATTATTAGGTAAAATAAGGGTGACTTGAACACAAGCACTGTGATACTGTGACAGTAGACCTGATGACCAGGAAGGCTACTAAGTGACTAAGTGGCAGGTAGCATCCACAGCATGGAGAGGCTGATCAAAGGGGGAGTCATGTCCTAGGCAGAATGGAATAAGAAGGTGCAAGATTTCGTTACACTACTCAGAACAGAGCACGATTTAAAACTTATGAATTGTGTGTTTCTGGAATTTTCCATTTAATATTTTTGGACTACGGTTGACCCTGGGTCACAGAAAGAGCAGAAAGCAAAACTGCAGATAAGTGAAATTACTATACTCTGAGCATCTTAAGGAAAGGAATTTGCTTTAATGGGCATGTGAACAAGTAGAAACTTTGTTTCTAGATTGAAAGAAAGGAGGACAGTGGGTAGTTTCAAAGATGTGTTGAATGACATATTCTATGTGTTTTCCTTTATTACACCAAACTGCTTCCTACTTTTGCCTGAGTTACTTTTTTGGTTTGGTAACTTTCTTCATTACTTCTTTTTCTATATGTTTTAGTACTGTTTGAGCTAAAAAGGGAGATTCATTGATTCTTGGCTCTTACTTACATAGCACATATTGACAACAAAAATATTCCAGAATTATTACTTGTTTTTGACCTCAAAATGAGGCCATGTAAGACAAATGCATTAAGCAGCTCACCTTCATTATTTCATCTTTAGACTAAGTCACATTGAGATACACATCTCACAATTAACGAAGATTGAATAAGCAGGAGAAAAGATCTGTATATTTGTATTAAAGTACTTAATATAATGCTACATGCCTATATCATTCTATATCTCACTTTCTTGATACTTTGAGTAAAATCCTATTATAAGGGCTTTTGCATTTTTATTAAAATTGGCAGAATCAGTGAAATACAGTAGAAGGACTTATTCTTCGGTATAGACATTTCTTTAATCGCTAAGAAAAAATCATGTTTTTCCACATATTAAAAGTTATACAGATGTAACCAAATTTGTGCTGTATAATATTATTTTAAAAAAGAAATTATAAATCCCAGCACTTTGGGAGGCCGAGACGGGCGGATCACGAGGTCAGGAGATCGAGACCATCCTGGCTAACACGGTGAAACCCCGTCTCTACTAAAAATACAAAAACTAGCCGGGCGAGATGGCCGGCGCCTGTAGTCCCAGCTACTCGGGAGGCTGAGGCAGGAGAATGGCGTAAACCCGGGAGGCGGAGCTTGCAGTGAGCTGAGATCTGGCCACTGCACTCCAGTCCCGGCGACAGAGCGAGACTCTGCCTCAAAAAAAAAAAAAAAAAAAAAAAAAAAAAAAGAAATTATAATGACTCACTTGGTATCTAAATTAATCCAGAGTGCCTCTCACGTTAAAGGTTTTACAAGCAGGGCAAAGGTCATATTGACTTCGGGCTGCAAAGATGAATTAGCCACGGTGACTCTGGGGACTTGTCTCTCTAAACTTCTTCAGGGAAGAATCAATGTTTGAAGTTTCTTTCCAATATTCCAGAGGTTTTTAAACTGAAGTTTTAGGATCTTAAAATAGGATTTCATGTTGAGCCTCATAAAACAGCAAAAACGTGTACAAAATTTGGTAGGTTTTCAAATATTCATTTGTCGGGTGATAGAATAGAAGGTGTATGGTACATCTAGTTCTAGATCCTTGAGGAATCGCCATACTGTTTTCCATAATGGTTGAACTAGTTTACAATCCCACCAAGTGTAAAAGTGTTCCTATTTCTCCACATCCTCTCCAACACCTGTTGTTTCCTGACTTCTTTTTTTTTTTTTTTTGGAAAGTGAGCCATGAATGTCTCTCCATTACAAATGAGGATTGTTTTATTGGTAATTCCCTGTAGTTGTGAACAACAATATCAAAGATCATTTATTTTTATTTTTATTTTTTTTATTTTTTTATTATACTTTAAGTTCTAGGGTACATGTGCATGACGTTTATATCATGTATAACTCCCCAATGCAATCCCTCCCTCCTCCCCCCTCCCCATGATAGGCCCCAGTGTGTGATGTTCCCCTTCCCGAGTCCAAGTGATCTCATTGTTCAGTTCCCACCTATGAGTGAGAACATGCGGTGTTTGGTTTTCTCTTCTTGTGATAGTTTGCTAAGAATGATGGATTCCTGACTTCTTAATGATTGCCATTCTAACTGGCACACGTATGTTTATTGCGGCACTATTCACAATAGCAAAGACCTGGAATCAACCCAAATGTCCATCTGTGACAGACTGGATTAAGAAAATGTGGCACATATACACCATGGAATACTATGCAGCCATAAAAAAGGATGAGTTTGCGTCCTTTGTAGGGACATGGATGCAGCTGGAAACCATCATTCTTAGCAAACTATCCCAAGAAGAGAAAACCAAACACCACATGTTCTCACTCATAGGTGGGAACTGAACGATGAGATCACTTGGACTCGGGAAGGGGAACATCACACACTGGGGCCTGTCATGGGGAGGGGGGAGGAGGGAGGGATTGCACTGGGGAGTTATACATGATATAAACGTCATGCACATGTACCCTAGAACTTAAAGTATAAAAAAAAAAAAAGAATAGAAGGTGTAAACCTTTTATCAGATTATAAAATGAGCCTGTATGTACAAAAAGTAAGCATTATTGAAATAATAGTTTCTTTCTTTTGTTTTCAATATAAGGCAAACTGGAATAATGAACTAAGGGCAAAATTGAGAGTAGAGACACAATGTTATGACACATGAGAACTTGAAAAGAACAATTCTTACGGGGGTGGGGGGTGTTATGAACTTGAGGGTGACTAATATTTGGAAAAGCGAAATAGAGGAAATGGCAATGAGTGAAAACACATGGTGGGGTACTTTGGAGACAGCATTTTTTTTCTCTACTTTTAAGTACGACAAAAGGTGTAGTACAACTTACATTTGAAGGCAGCTTGGAGGCAGATTCATATATTCTATCATTCAAATAATGGAGAGACAGTGAATGTTTTTTAGCATGGGAATAATGTGATTAAACAATCCCTGCTTATGGTAATTGTCCTGACAGTACTAAAAAGGAGAGCTCTTGAATTATCGAAATTAATTGGTATCTGATTGTAATGACCCAGATAAGGATTACTAAAAGTAGAAATTGTGAAAATAGAAAGATACAAATTATTGCAGAAATTTCAAGGAAAGAGAAATCTGAACTGAAACTTGCATATTTAGTTCTGTTCTTTGTTTCAAGAAGATTTAAATGTAGTTATACTCACTAAGGGAAAAAAATGAACTCATAAGCACAACAGTAACTCTATATATGCATAGATGCCGACATTCTTAGGTGAACATTTAGGGAGAATGAGAAGTTACTAATCCAATGTATCCTTTACTCAAGAATGTGAAATAATAGAATGGTGGGTTCCATGTCTGTTAGGGAAACATCGAAATCAATGCTAGGAACCTCATATTATCCCTGCAAGTAAAAAATTTACATTCCCAGTTAGTAATGTGGGTCACACTGTTTTCTATTATGGCAACTTGCGTGTATTTATTTTAATTATAAACTCTATGCTGAGAAGCTCTTGGAAACAAAATCCTATATCGCATTTACATAGATCCACCACTAGGAAAGAAAGTTTTAGGAAAACACACAGTTTCTGTAATTAACTAATAAAATATTTTTAATTGACTTCCGTCACAAAATAAAAATCTGTTTCTCTTTTTTTTTGGAGTAAATTTTAAATCAATCAGTCAAGACAATTGAACTATTAAAGGTGTTAGCTGACTTTAGAAAAAGAAGAGGGCTGAATTAAGCTGGTGTAGATAAAAAACACATGCAAATATTACGCAAAATATAATACAGCTCCTTTCTCTAGCCATTATAGCCGAAAAAAGTGTTTAAGATATTTATCACTTATGCCCCTCTTCATCTTTCTTCATGGGAAGTAGCAATTGTCTAAACAGAGTTTTAAAGAAAATAAATTCAATACCTGGAACCCACGAGATACTTATAAAATCTTGAAAGTGATAAGGAAATCTGATATAAGTATTTAAAAGAAAGCTAAGAGGTATTGGAGGAATTCTTAATTAATTTGAGAAAACTTGGTTTTTGTTTAAGCTACAAGACTTCTTTAACTATCTTGTCATCATTTGTAGAGTCAGAAAGCTGGACAATGATCACTAAGGTCTTCTTGAGCTTTAATAATATTGGATTTTAAAGAATGAAAGAAAAGCAAACATGCAATAGTTTTGTGTGTGAGAATAAGCATCTATAATCTGCATAGAGAAAAGAGCACTGTTCTGTTATTGAAACCTAAAACGAATAAATCAGTAGAAAACCAAAATAAGACTTAGGAGGATATTTCATATTCTTGGTTTCATACAGTAACAATGGACCATGTCACCATTTGAATAAAAGTATTGTTTGACAGAGAGTAAAGCAGATTTGAGATAATTCAGTCTGGTGGCAGAAGGAATTGGAAAGACTGCCTTGTCTTCTCAACTAACATTGGAGATCTCGTGACATCTGTGTTTGAAGTGAGGGTTTTTTTCAGAAAAAGGAATATAAACTCACAATTTTTTATTTCTCATGTTAAAGACAAATTATTTTGACATTTGTTAAAATGGCAATGAAGGTTTTATTAAAAGCTTTTGCAATGAGGATCAAGACTATTGACATAGTAAAGAGAGATTAGGCTCAACTCTGAATACAACAAAGAGAGCTTGGGATTTACAGCCAAGGAGCAGAGTGATATGGTCAGTGGATGAGAAATTACTAAGAAGAGACATTAAGGGTAGGTGGGTTACTGCTAATTGTAGCTAAGGACTTATGTATCAAAGGTGGGGGATGAGGAACTTGCAGATAGCAAAGGTAGAGTGGATTCTCTCCGGACTGATTTATCAGGATTCTTGCTAAAATTAAGCTAACCAGGTTGAGAAAGGAGCCCAAGGATGAGGCATCCTCAAAAGAAGGGCCCAGAGAAGCCTACGTTTTTGTCAAGAGGGGAGTCTTCATTAGTTATGAATGGATCTAGTCACCTTATTTTACAAGTGAAATTGCTTCTAAGCGATTATCTCAAGAAGTGACTACATAATTTTGGCCTCAGTATAAAATGAAAATGTGGAACCCCTTGTACAAAACTTAAGAATTTCAAGACGATGGCAGCAGAACATCAAACCAAGTGGTGGTCTCTTCTAAGCATAGCACCTAGTTCAGCTCCATAGGTTGCCTGCCTGTGAAGCTGGCCTGGGTCCCAAACTCCTTGAGAGTAGGATTTATGACTCACATAACTGCCAAAGTCCTGAATAAATGGTTGAAACAGAAATCCAGTAGGTTTAAATGACTTTGTGAGGATCACTCAGCATTTCTGCCATGGAACTAGGATCACAAATGAGATGGTCTGATACAGTGGACTTTTCTCCTCATCGTTTTGTACTCTGGAGGCAGAAGTCTCTGTTCAGTAGATTCACATTTAGCTTAAGCACATTCCTGTCAAGGAAAAAATGAATGTAAAAGGAAAGACATTTATATTGGAGAAATCAAAGTTAATCATATTGTTTGTAAATTCCTCCCTATTTTAGGTGAAATAATTGTTTATATTCTGTATTTTCTTACATGCTCTTCATCTAGGAAATTCTGCTTCTTATTTTTGGCAAGCAAATATTTTCCTTGTGCTCATGGGTATAGATCAATAGACCTCTTTAGTTTAGAAATTCAGAGATTTGATATATTCCTGAAAGATTTACTGAAGTTTGATATACCTACCTAACTACCTACATACATAGATATATAAAATATGTAATGTGTTTATATAGAAAATATATAATATATGTAATTTATATATTTTACATATATAAAATTAAAGAAAAACTGTACATCAATTATTAATAAGGAATTATCATTTTTATAATTAGGTAAGCAAGGATTGGGATTAATAATGCTTTCTTTTTTCTTTTCTGCATAGAGCCAATAATTCAACTCATATTAAAGTATAACTAAATTGACCTATAAGGTCAATATTTAATCTTCTAAATTAACTGTGGTATGTAGCATCATAGAGCAGAAAAAAGCTGGCCATGGAAATGTAAAGAACTATGTTTATTCTCTTTGTTTTTAAATTTTTTTAGAGACAGGATCTCACTCAATCACTCTCGCTGGAGCACAGTAGCATGAAGGTCAAGGCTCACTGAAGCATTGAACTCCTAGCCTCCGCCTTCAGGCTGGCTGGAGGTGTGTGTCACCATGTTCAGCTAATTTTTATTTTTTGTAGAGACAAGATATCCCTATGTTGCCCAGGCTGGTCTCAAATTCCTGGACTGAAACAGGTCTCCCACCTCGGTGTTGGGATCACAGGTGTGAACCAACATGGCCAGCCTGTTTATTTTTCCTATGGCCACTTACCATATAATGTGTGTGAGCATCAAATATTTCACTTGTTAAAAAAATGATAACAGTATCTGCCCTTTCCTCACTACACAGGATTGTTATGAGGGCCAAAGTCATTTACATAATAACACCTTTAAAATCTGTAATATATATATTGTTTAAAATAGCAGAGACAAAATTATTTTACATACTTTAATGCTAAATTTGCTTTTGGAGAATCATTTAAATTTAGGAAGCCTTAAAAACATAATATGAAAAAGGAATTCTGTACAAAAAATTGCTGTTACCATAGGGGAAAAAAAGCTATTTTTTTCAAAATATTTTTAAATGTTTTATCTATGCAAGACCAAAAAGAACTAAATTTTAATACCCAGAATTATGAATGTAAATCTATCTCACATCATTAAGTAATAGTGATTATTTTAAATGAAAAAATTATTTTGGCTACATGTATATTCACAAAGGAACACCCTATATTATCTTAAAATAATATGATTAACTGGATGTTTCTAAAACAATAAATGGAATGACAGCTATGGAAACTAGAAAACTCATTTTCTGTATGCAGTGTCAGATCATACCTTAGATTTTATTTCTACATTTTTCAGAATCAGTAGAAAAGATGTTAAATCCGTTCATGATAATTTAAAAAATCAGCCTTATAATGCCTCCATTTATAAAAATGTTATAAAATGCTATAAAACAGTCTAGCATTTTTTCCTGTGTTCATATGTAGTTATAATTTAGCATGGATATGAAAGGTTATTCCTTTTATTGAAAATGTTTTATTTGACTGAATGTGTCAACAACATCGCATTGTAGAAGTGTGCTGGCCCTTTAACGCTCTGTTTCTGTTGTCATGGAAATAAGATTTTCAAGTAGGTTTATTTGCGGGGCTTTGCTTTTTATAGACTTCTTATCATTTTCAGTTGGTTTTGGACAAGCATCCTCATCCTTCAAATAAAAACACTAATCTTTATTTTACCATATTTCTTAATGTTTTTCCCAACAGCATTTCTCAAGATCCTGGAGGGTGGGGGACGTTCGAATTTCCAGGCACGTACATTAAATATGAATGTTTAGCTCCTGGCTCTAAAAACAAAGATTTTTTAAAAAGTGTTATGATGACAATGAATTCCAGAATCCATTTCCAATTTTAAGCTTATAAAATGTACGTTACTCTCAAATTACTGTTAAATTATATAATTACAATTTATATATGAGAATATTTTGGAACATGAACAGAATCATGTAACTTACTCATGTTGCTTATCTAAATGCAACCTTGGCCTACATATTCTTTCATGATTTAGCAGCCACTTATCTTTAGAATTCATTTTTATAGACAGACAGATTAGGTTAGGATCTGTTTGCTGCTAATTAGTTGTGTGACTTTGCCAAATTATTTCAACTGTATCTTTTTCAGTGTTCTTCTCTGTAAAATGGGGATAATAAGTAAGTAATAAGCAGAGTTATGGTGACAATTACATGTGTTATTATATGTTAAGCACTTAAAAAAGTAATTTGAGCCAAACGGGAACTCAATTAATGTTATATTTGCCAGTGTTTTGCTATTATTGTCTTTCGCTATTTTCTACCGTTCTCCTGTTCATTCTTCAAGTGCATTAAAACTTTTGCTGCCTTATAACTTAGCCCTTTGGGTATATCATTGAATTATCATTAACAATTTTCTCTCTCATACAGGATTCTCCACTTTACTGCCACTAGAACACTTGGAAATTCTGTATTTATTTATTTATTTATTTTTGAGATGGAGTTTCACTCTTGTTGCCTCAAGCTGGAGTGCAATGGCGCAATCTTGGCTCGCTGAAACCTCCGCCTCCCGGGTTCAAGCGATTCTCCTGCCTCCGCCTCCCGAGTAGCTGGGACTACAGGCACACGCCCCAACACCCGGTTAATTTTTTGTACTTTTAGTAGAAACGATGTTTAACCATGTTAACCAGGCTGGTCTCAAACTCCTGACCTCAGGTGATCTGCCCGCCTCGGCCTCCCAAAATGTTGGGATTACAGGTGTAAGCCACTGCGCCCAGCCTGCATTTGTTTTATTACTAGTTGACTCTCTATTCTTCCACATGTAAAGGGATTCAATACGCACTTATTAAAGTAATTAATAATGGAGAAGATTTCTTTAAACTGGAGTAGACATTTCCCCTTTTTTCTAACTCACTAAATAAATAAAGATTGAAATCATCCTTAGATTTTCAAATGAGGCACTTTCCTATGTCCTGAAAAAATTATGATGTTGTTTAATGGTAATTATGAGAAACTCTTTTCTATTCTATGGTCAGTTGTAGCGATAGCTGTCTTCTAATGTCTATCAATAAAGCTAACAAAATCATTTTTCTCCCAGTCATATTGGAAATAGCTGTTTGTTCTAGATGAATTGGTTTTAACAATCTCATTACTGAAGAATTTAATTGGGATGGCTCTACTTTAGACATAAGTTACACTGATCTCTCTCTCTCGCTTCAGGAATTATAATTTTCATTTTTAAATTCCTAATTTTAATTATACATTAATCTCTAAAGATGTCATGGTAGAGTAATATTATTAGCCAGGATCTCCTATAAATTATTTTGATAAGTTTGTGTATTTTTTGATGGCAATAAAGACATCAAGAAACTCCTTGGAATTATAATATATGAAAAAGCTAAATGGGAATTGACAATGATTAATAACTTCAACTATAAAGTATTTTTCTTGAAATCTAGTGTTCAAGACTAGTCTATTCCCACAGTGAAAAGGTTTAGGTGGTACCTACTATGTTGGTGAAATATCTGTTTTTGTTGAAATCATATTTTCTCATAAAAAAAAGTGTTTTTTTATTTTTGAATTGAATTTATTATATATTCAACATGCAAGTTCATTGTCAAATAATGTAAGTGCTGCTCTCAGTCTGTTATGGCTTGACTTTAGATTTTCTTGAAGTGTCTTTCAGAAACAGAATGTTTTACTTTTGGTGAAGTCCAAACTATTTCTTCCAGGTTTTCATTTGTATTTTGTTTTGCTTAATTTTTATGCAAAGAGTTTTTTAAAATTTAATGTAGTGGAATATTTTAATCCTCTTTTTTATTGCCTGTGGAATGTTAGTCATAGTTAGAAATTCTTTTCCTTTATCCAGGTGACAAACGAATTCATTCATGTTTTCTTTAGCACTTGTTTGATTCTATTTATTTGTTTTCTTCTGGTTCATCAGGAGTTCATTCTAGTATATAATGTGAACTGTGGATTCAAATTCTTCTTTTTCAAACTGGCTGTCTTGAACCAATACCATTTATTTAAGTCTGGCTTTTAAAATAGGCTATTAATGTTTACTTTATATTGAATAATCTTAAATGAAAAGACCCTAGCAATATTAAGACCAAAGTAATAGTAGAGAATATCTCCTCAAATAGGTGTTTCTTTTGATTATTGCTGAAGTCAGATCCATTATCATATGTAGATTAAAAATTTCAGCACGGCATGGTGGCTCACACGTGTAATCCCAGCACTTTGGGAGGTTGAGGTGGGCCTGAGATCAGGATCACCTGAGATCAGGAATTCGAAACCAGCCTGGCCAACATGGTGAAACCCCATCTTTACTAAAAATATAAAAAATTAGCCAGATGTGGTGTTGTGGGCCTGTAGTCCCAGCTACTCGGGAGGCTGAGGCACGAGAATTGCCTGAATCAGGAGGCAGAGATTCTGGTGAGCCGAAATCTCACCACAGCACTCCAACCTGGGTGATAGAACAAGACCCTGTCTCAAAAAAAAAAAAAAAAAAAAAAAAAAAATTCACTGCTAGAAACACCATATCCTTTGTTCACATAAAGTTTTCGTAATGACCAGGAAGGAGTAACAGATTAAATGTGAATGGGGATGTAGTAACAGCACTTACTTATATTTGTTTATATTCAGTACTGCTTCATTGGAGTAGACTACTGACTTTGTTGCAGGGAACCAGCATTTAGTGGAGTAGACAGAAAAAATGTGCAACCTTCCTTACTTAGGGTAGAAATAGAAACATACATCACCCTATCATCCAAGCAAATGCATCATGAGTTTCAAGTTCTGTCTGAAGCTTGGATGATAGGGTGATATTTATTTCTATTTTTCCATGAGGGTAAGAGAAAATCTCAAATTAAATGGTAAAATTCTCATGAATAGATTAAGAAGTGCTTTGCTTTCTTTCTCTCAATCCGTTTTCTTGGAAAACTCAAGCAGAACTGATGATGTCAGTCATTATTAAATGGGTGCGTGTGTGTGTGTGTGTGTGTGTCTGTGTGTGTCTGTGTGTGTGTGTGTGTGTTAACCAAGGCCTATTAAATGGCTATTCTTTATTAGGAGCTGTGGTAGGTGCTTTGGAGAACCAAAGCACATAGAAATTTGGTGTTTTCTCTGACTGCAGATGATCCTTTCGTTAAAAGCAGATTTTATTCAAAAGTTGTACCATTTTCACATTTTGGTCATACGTTGGAGAGCCACCCTTTTATTCTTGCTTAATTTTGTACTTAACAAAGTTCTTAAACTAAAAATGTAGAAAAACACAGAAAAAAATAGAGATCTCCGAGCTTATAATCTAGCCACAAAGCCAGATGAGGACATGGATGACTGTCTAATAAATGCCAAATAAAATAATCAAATCCTACATATGTCACAGAGAAGAGGGATCATTGGTTCTTCTTCCACAAATGAGATCCTGTTGCTGTTGTCCCTGTTTCATTTGATAGCAACTCTCTGTCAGTGCTCAGGCTGAGAACCCTAGTGCCAGCCTTAACTCTTTCTCACCTACCTCATAGGCAGGCTCTTAGGATATTCTGTCAATATGGTCTTCAAAATATTGCCAGAATTTGTCCATTTCTCACTAACCCCACAACCACTCTTTTGGTTGGATCCATCATTCTCTCCCTTTTGGGTTACTGTAGTAGCTCTCTAGCAGGTCTCCTTGCTTCTGTTCTTGCTCCCTGCTATTCTCAGCAGAGCAGCCTGCTGTATTAGTTTCCTCTTGCTGCTGTAACAAATTACCATCAAATTAGCTTAAAACATCACATGTATTGCCTTACAGTTCCAGGAAAGGAGTCTTACTGGGCTAAAATTAGGGTATAGGCAGGATGGTACTCTCTGGAGGCTCTAGGAGAGAATCTGTTCTCTTGCTTTTTCCACTTTCTAGGGGTTCCCTGTATTCTTTGGCTCCTGGCCCTTGCCTTCATCTTCAAAACCAGAAGCATAGCATCTCTCTCTCTCTCTCTCTCCCCCGCTACTCTCACTCTCACTCTTGTTCTCGCACCTCTATTTTTCATCACATGGTTCTTCTCTGACTCAGACCCACCTCTCTCCTTTGACATTCTTTATGATTACATTGGGTTCATGTAGCTAACCCAAGATAATCCTCCCATATCAAGATCCTCAACTTAATCACATTAACAAAATCCCTCTTGCTATGTGAAGTAATATATTAACATGATCTGAGGATTAGAACATGGACATCCTTGGGGATGTCCTTGGGGAGTTGTTATTCTCCCTACTATGCCTGGTGATCCATTTTAAAGTAGATAAGATCATGCAGCTCCTCAGTTTCAAGTCATCTAATAGTTCTAATCTCATTTTCCTTAAAAGCCAAAATTCTGTGGTCTACAAAGCTGGACATAACATATCCCATTGTCATTGTAGCATCATATTCTACTTTCCCTTCTATTTTTTTGTTCAAGTTGTGCTGATGTTCATGCTGTTTTGGGGGCATTTTCTAATATATTCCTGCCATAGGAAGTTTGCATTGGTTCTTCTTTTTCCTGCACATGTTCTCATTGTTGCCTTCCTTGGCCAACCTGTCTAAAATTTTAACCTACTTCTGGAAATATTATACTTTTCCTCTATGTTTTTTTTTTTTTAACTTATCTCTTCAGAACATACCATCGTACACTATGATTTACTTATTCAACATTTGTTTATTTGTCCAAGAATATAAGCTCCAAGAGGACAGATATTTTGTCCCTTTATTTTACTCTTTGCTCTCCGTCACCTAAAAAAATTTCTGACATGTGGTACACCACATTAGTTGAGTGAAAGAATCTATGAAAGGAATGGGATCTGAGGAGCAGAAGAAAATGGAACCAAGACAGAAGAATAATTAGGCTTGTTATATGTATAGAAGTGTACTCCAGGTTGAGAGAGGGTGGTGATTAGAAACACAGAGGGAATCAAGTGTTCAGGGAATATCAATAACAAGCATAATTGGGTAGAGGGGTAGAGAAAGTCAGCTATTTGCCAAAGATTCTTACTCTCTCTTTATAATGTGGAGCTGCTCCTGGGAAGTGGCTGCCAGGCTGAGGACCACATTTCTCAGCCCTATAATTAGGCATAGCCAGATGATGGAGATCTAGCCAATGGAATGTCAGTGGAACCACGGGCATCTCTTCCAGGCCAGAGACCTACAAAACACTTTCCACGTTCTACACTTTTATGTTCTTCTCTTTCTGGCTTTTGGGTAAATGTTCTGCAAGCCCCTATTTTTCAAGCACATGCATATAAAAATATGTATAATATATAAAGTATGCATTATAATTTATATATAACATATACTTTTGAAGTATATATTATATTTGCTTTATTATACAATATTTTAGAAACTATTACTTCAAAAATAATATATTATTTATAGTTAATGTGTACTGTAAAGTATATATTATGTACATTTATAAAGTATATATTATATATTATACATAAACATACAAGTGTGTGTATATATATACACAAACACATATACTTGAGCATGCTAAAAGGGGTTGAAGTGTGCACACCAGGAGTCATTGGCTTCTTGGCAGTATAGTGGCAATCAGAAATGGAGAAGGACAGAGAAGATTTTTAATTTTAAATATATTTTTGTATTTCTCCTCCAGATTTTCTGATTCACTAGGTATAGAGTACATTTTGGGATTTATGTTTTCTTAAAATCTTCTCAGATGATCAAAATGTACAGTCAGGTTTAGAAGATGATCTCTGTCTGGTTCCCCAAGACAGCCGTATTCTTGAAGA
Source organism: Trachypithecus francoisi (assembly GCF_009764315.1). Lineage (NCBI taxonomy): Eukaryota > Metazoa > Chordata > Mammalia > Primates > Cercopithecidae > Trachypithecus > Trachypithecus francoisi. Next base: position 169,434,881 of record NW_022681454.1, on the reverse strand, counting down.
GAGTAAGCTTTTTGAGAAAGATGGTATACTAAAGTTAACACAAGTAAGCAAGTCAATTTCCACCATGAGATAAAATGTATGCTTCCTAATCATTTAACGAGTCTTAGTGTATGCTATTCTCATGTGCTGTTTATATATTGATAGAGTCCAAAGGAGAAACACGATATAGTAAAAAGACCTGGGCGATGCCATCCGATTGGGGATTTCTTTTTTTTTTTTTTTTTTTTTTTTTTTTTTTTTTCTTTTTTTGAGACGGAGTCTCGCTCTGTCGCCCGGGCTGGAGTGCAGTGGCCGGATCTCAGCTCACTGCAAGCTCCGCCTTCCGGGTTCACGCCATTCTCCTGCCTCAGCCTCCCGAGTAGCTGGGACTACAGGCGCCCGCCGCGTCGCCCGGCTAGTTTTTTGTATTTTTTAGTAGAGACGGGGTTTCACAGTGTTAGCCAGGATGGTCTCGATCTCCTGACCTCGTGATCCGCTCGTCTCGGCCTCCCAAAGTGCTGGGATTACAGGCTTGAGCCACCGCGCCCGGCCCCGATTGGGGATTTCTAAGCTCCCAATAATTGGCAATTTTTAACAAGTGCCCAAGATAATCCGATAAAGTTCGGCAGCACTGTCTTCTCAAGGCATGAATGCATGATGGGATCTCCTGGTGAGCTCAGCAGGAGACACTGGAGAAAAGATAAAGGAAGGGAAGAATAAAGGCAGTGTAGTTAGTTCTAGGACAGAAAAAGAGTAGGTGCCATGTGGCTGTTTAGGGAGCTCTTGACTCTATGTAAATACCAGGGATGAAAAGAAATACAATTACCAGTAATCAATCTTCGTGCTTCTTTATTCTTCTCTTTCTTTGGGAGAGATATCAGATGCAAAAGTTTCAGGAAAGCTTTAATAAAATTAAGAAGAGATGTACTTTTGTTTTCTAATAGTAGTGGTGGTAATAATACTTGGAAGATTGGTTATAATTATCATTTTTATGACTAAGGCTCTCTCAGCTCTTGTTAGTATAAACTTATAAACAGTTTTTTTTGTTTGTTTGTTTGTTTTTTTTTTAAACTCTTGGTAAGGGAAAAGTGCACAGGTGAGAGAATGTTGATAGTTTAATCCATTCCATGCAGGATTAGAAATATAGTGAAGACATTGTGTACATAGTCAAGCAATGTGAGTTTACAGTACACATTCAATACAAAAGGAGTAAAGAAGAGAACACAAGTCTGTGAAGGTCACAGATGCAAACTCTGAATATGCTAGCAGACTGCATCCTTGAGTCAGGGTACTGAAAATTCTGCACCCTTTTTCACTTTTTAAAGATTTTGTAACCACCCATGCAAACAAGCAAGCCAAGAATAAAACAAACTAAAAAAATGTAGCCGGACAATTCTAAGGGACGGTGGAGTCTTTTGTCCTTTTGTGGAAGCATATACTTGCCCTTCCCTGCTGCCAGGCTGGAAGCCAGAATTGAGATGTGGGGACATTCTATAGCAGATTTTTGCATGGCTTTAGGAAAGCCAAGCCATCATTTTCAGATTAAGCAAATAAACAGTTGAGTAAATCGTAACACATCTCTCTCGGTTGGGTGGTCACCGCCCTCTTTGGCAGTGCTGTTTCTGCTTTCCTCTGAAGTCACTGCAGGTGTCCATCTCTCTGATACCTAGTAGGGTAGCTACACAAATCCTAATAGGACCAGCTTTTTCTGAAACACACTAGCTCAGAGACTTGGCATCACAGCACTTCTCTGGAAGGACTTGGAAATTTTTTAGCCCAGTTTCTTCATTTATAATTCAAGAAATCGTGGTCTCAACCTTACCGACCCATGTAAAGGCTTATCAGACTGATTTTCTCTCTGCTCTCTTCTCTCTCAGACCTAGTAACTGCTGGTTGGTTTGATGTCCTGGGTATAGCTGATTGGAGATGCCCACCAGGGACCCAAAATAATTTGTGGCTGGTGGTTAGGCAGAAAAGTTCCAAGGACTGCAAGGAATCACAGTTTCTGCTATGACTCATCTACTGTCAGGGCATACTGTTTAAACTTTTTTTCCTTTAATTTCCTTATTAGTTAAATAGGAGAAGAATATATCTTAATTACTCTACTGGGAACAACATGAAGCTGAATTAGACTTCACCAAAAATATTGGTTTGTTTGCATGTTTATACTTTGCCTTATTCCAAAAAAAAAATCTGTTATCCAGGAAGATATAAAAGCATGAAGGATTGAAGATTGCTCTATGAACTGGATTAAGGATGTGGTAAAGGGATTTAAAAACAAAACGTAACAAAACAAACAGACCAGCATTCAGCTGAGTCTCTGCATACTTCTACAGAGTCCTACAGGTGGTAAGGAGGAGGAGCTGGGGAAAAGGGCCCACCTTGTTTCATGTTCTATAATTTTTGCTATGGAAACCTGCCTTTGTCACTGATTTCTGGTTTTCATCATTCTGTCTTCTTTCTTTAGCCCGCCCACCCCCAGGAGTCTTTATCCATACTAATAGTTTTCACCAGAATTCCTTACTGATGATATTTTTGTCTTTTTGTTAAGAGCCTCTCCAGAGAAGACGTTTATCATGCCCTACTCAGCTCCTCCTATATTCTGAGAAAGCAATCCTGCCTTTTGGGGAAATACTCCTTCCAGTCAATCCTTCCCTCAATGGAAATGGTTCTTTTATCTGGTGTTGCTTTGAGGTATGAAGCTAGCTGCTGTTGGCAATCATATTTCCTGTTTACTGGGAAACTCTAAAATGGAGATGCCAGCTTCACAGTGCAGACATAGTAGAGGCTGGAAACCATCCTTATTGTCTTTGGGAACCAGCATTCTTGTGATCCAGATGTTCCCCTGTCATAACCTGTCCACTTTGTGGATGTGCACCGTGAAACTCCCCATTTGCTTTTAGCTGGTTGCAGCTGGCTTTCTTTCTCTTGCATTAAAAGAGCCTTCATTAATATACCAGATCAATGTAATACTTGTATGTGAATAGAATAGAAAAGCTTACATGGTTTTCGGGAATTAGAAAATAGAGATCAAGACATAAAACATTCTACTATTTGTCAAGTATGTGAACATTTTCTAGGACAATAAAATAATAACCGAGTTAATACTTCCTTCCTATTGGTCCAGCTATCACTAATTCTTTCTGCCAGATTCTAAACAGACTTTAAACTCCTGAGGATAGATGCATTTTCACCACTTCTGTGTTGTTAGTACCTACCGCAATTTATGATGCATAATAAAAACTGTATTAGTAACTTTGAATATAAATAAATATAACATATTTTGTTAAAATAAAAATCCTTAAAATAGCAAATATTTCACATAACATGATATACTACACTATTTTGCTTTATCCTCCTTGTCTTTATAAAGAAAAATATACTACTTTCTTTCTTACTTAGTTGAGGTTGAGGTTTAAATCTCAAACACTTTTGAAAAAGCAAGATTAGAAAATAATTTTGGAGTCACTTGGCTGAAGAATAATAGCTTATTATTTGTTTATTTGTTAGTTACTAAATGAGTGACGGAATTCTTTGAGAAGGAAACAGGAAGGTTAGAGAGCCAGAATTTCAAGAAACAAAGAACCAGGGAGTTGACAATCCGAGGAAAGATCAAGGGGACTCTGGGCTAGATAAGGGGGCATCAGGGAAGCTACTTCCAGCATTAAGAAGTCAAGTAGAATTAAGATGGCTAGGCCAGGTGTGGTGGCTCAGGCCTGCAATCCCAGCGCTTTGGCAAGCCAAGGAGAGTGGAGCACCTGAGGTCAGGAGTTCAAGACCAGCCTGGTCAACATGGTGAAATCCCGTCTCTACTAAAACTACAAAAATTAGCCAGGCGTAGTGGCATGTGTCTGTAGTCCCAGCTACTCAGGAGGCTGAAGCAGGAGAATCACCTGAACCCGGGAGGTGGAGATTGCAGTCAGCCAAGATAGCGCCACTGCACTCCAGCCTGGGCGACAAGAACGGAACTCTGTCTCAAAAAAAAAAAAAAAAAAAAAAAAAAAAAAAAAAAAGATGGCTAAATGGCCCTTACACAGTTCTATTTGTGACCTTTGAGTAAGCAATATTGGGGAAATAAACTGAAGGGAAATCAAATTGCAGGGGACTTCCTAGGAGGTGGAGAAGGGTGGGAGTAGCCTGTCAATGAATCTAATTAAGCATGGATTTCTTTTGCAAAATAGAAAAAGATGTTACTTTCTTGACATGGGGCCCATCAATGGAGTACTTTAAATTTCATGTTGAGAAATTTATGTTTGACTTATTGAAGAGATTGGTCTGTTCAAGATAAATTACTGTCTATAGTCAGGCATAAAGTAATTTAGACTTTGGAAATGCAAGCTTAGTGTTTTGAGCTTTTATGTAAGAAAATGTACCGAAGAAGTGAATGTTACAATAAGCACAGTGCAGCCATTCAAACGTACTTTCAATTTTGACTAATAATTTTACCTTGCCCTTTCTTGGTGTCTTTAGACTTGAGTATGTAATCTATTAGATTCAATTTTTTTTTTTTTCTATCCGGTGAGTTTAATTTATCCAACGTGTAGCTCTGCAGGGATTTGCAGTAATTAAATAAAGGGCATTTCTTTCTACCATTCCATGTGTTTTGATAAAACTCCGGCTTTAATTTCCAGTTGACAATAAAAGGATGAGTACAAATAGATGCTAATAATAGATATTAGTCCCAATAAAAAGGGATTCCATTTTTTTAAAATAGACAAATAAATGAGATAAAGGAGTCAAATAAGCTCAGCAATTTAGATTTCTTTCCCAGTTTAGGGGATAAATAAAAATGTCCAATTAAATCAAAGTTGTTCCACTTACTTTTTTTTTTCCCAGTCCAGTTAGTGTAGGGATATATATGGAGATACAGGCAAAAGTAAGTCAGGAAATATAAGTGAACAAATCAATATGAAAAGAAACCAGAAATAATGGAGATTCTACCAATGAACCTGAACAAACACACTGAGTGAAATCAATAAGTACAGAATGGTAGCATGCGTACATGACACATAGAGTAAGAACCTTCTATTTTATTTATACACTCTTTATTCGAAATGGATGAAAGATATGGACTCTGAAGAAATCTACCTACTTTGAATCTCAACTCTGCCATTTATTGCCACTTATGAGTGATCTGATCTTGGTAAACTCACTTAAATTCTTTGTGCCTCAGTTTTTATATGAAAACAATGGGTATAATATTAGTGCCTCCTAATAGAAGTATGGTGAAGATTAAATGAGATGACATATGTGTGAAGAACAGTATCTGGTGTGAAGAACAGTATCTGGTGCATAAAAAGGGCTTATATAAGCATTAGCTATTAGTGTTGCATCATCATTATTTTATATACACTTTGGCCTACATAGTTACAACATACAAAGTTGTGAATAGCATTCGTGTATTGATGTGTCTAACAAATGTGATGTAACAAATGTGACCAAGTTTAATGCTCTAAAGTTCACCTATGATCAGACTGTGGCATTTAACACAACCTCAGGGAATGATGCTCAATAAAAATAAAAAACAAAGTGATTTTCATCACTGCTAGCTCGTGGACCCCAAACTCACATGACCAGCTCAACTGTCACCACCCAACGATAGATCTTTGTTGATTCTCATGCCCCCACCTCTCCATATTCATGTGAATTTTCCTCCCCTCTGTCTCACTCTCTCTTTCTCTCCTTTCTCTGGTCCTCTGTTCCCTGCCTCAAATCAGTGGCAGTGGATCTATTAAACTCAGAAGATGGATGTCAACTTCATGAAAGGCCAGCTACCATGCCTAGACACTGGGCTTAGTTTGGCCACTTTTGCCCAGATTACAGCAGTTATAAGAAGTTGATAATATCGTATCCAAAGCTGAGATTAATATGTGTTACAAAAAACTATTTGTGGCAGATTTTGCATTAGGTTTTCTAGTAACCTGCATTTAGTTTTACGGTCACAAAATGCTCATGTCCTGCATTTAGTTTTATAGTAACTTCCCAGATTCTCCAAGAAAAATGAGTAAGATATATATATATATATATATATCTTACTTTATGATATATATCTTATTTTATGTAAGATATATATATCTTACTTTGTGATATATATATCGTAAAGAACTTATTCTGGTAGTTTTTCTGAAATAAGGTTATTGAAGTGTCCACATGCAAAAACTGGAAACTGCTAAAAACCCCCAACTGACAGGTCTCCAAGTAAAATAGTGGGTAAAACATGTTTTTGCTTGGCATCCAATTATACCACTGACTTTACTGTTTAACTGACTTTAATATTTTATTTAGCTTTGTAGGTTACAATTTCCCCAACACAGTGTCTTTAACAAATTATTGTTGGTATTAAAATAGAGAGTTGTATGTTTTTATCATATAATTTAATCTAAAAGGATATTACTAAATAATCTTTCAACTTGAAAATTTCCCCGTCTTGATATGATTATGGTTGTAACTGAACTATATCAAGTCCATTTTCTATTTATTTCAGATGTACAAAAAGTTTAACATTCTTGGCCAAACCTGGCGGCTCATGCCTGGGGTGGCTCCCAGCACTTTGGAAGGCCAAGGCAGGTGGATTGCTTGAGCTCAGGATTTCGAGATCAGCCTGGGCAACATGGCAAAACTCAGTCTCTACAAAATTATAAAAAATTAGTCAGACATGTTGCACGCTGGCACATGCTTGTAGTCCCAGCTATTTGGGAGGCTGAGGTGGGAAGACTGATTTAGCTGGGGAGGTGGAAGTTGCAGTGAGCCAGGATGGTGCCAAGATGGTGCCACTGCACTCCAGCCTGGGCAACTGAAGTCAAACCCTGTCTCCAGAAAAAAAAAAAGAAGGTTAACATTATTTATAATTTTAAAATTTGAAATGTTTTCAATGCCAATATAAATTTACAGTCTTTCTATTTATATAAATATATTTTATACCATTAAAAGATAAAGTTTATTGTAATTAAAATTTACTTTGCAAATTTAAATTCCTAAATCATTTTGATAATTCATAAGATCTATAGGTTCTGTAAGTCCATTTGTAACTACCACCTTTCTTATTATTATTTTGCTTAGTGTATTTCAAATGCTCATCCACAGATTGGGATTTAGATATCAATTAGGGCCACAAAAGTACTAAGTTTTTTAAGCAATTAAGCTAATTTTATTAACTCTAATTAAAAATTATTCACATGAGGGGATTGAAGAGCGTTTGTAATATGAATACTCTTACAAACATAAATATTTTGTTTGTAAACAGAAGAATCACTCTGTAAAGAATAACAGTTTTCTTCAAACAACATAGTGAGATTGTCATCTTCTTCGTTTTTTTCTATTTCAGGAACAATTAAAATACAATTTTAAAATGAGGTCATGGAACCATCCAAAGTTCAAACACACAACAAATTCAAAATATGCCCCCTGCTAAATTTTGGACACAATTGCTAATTTGAAAAACTCACGTGCTTTCAAATATTTCCATGTGGTTTCTTAGCAGGCTGTATCTTGCCTTCTATCCTGACTAATAACTGTTACAAGACAATTCTACTTGTTGATAAAATTTGTTTTGGCAGACCTGTGGCATGAGCAAGTGTAGAACTGATCCAGGAATTGCCAAACCAGATCAGTCCACTAGTCTTTCAAATTGCATATACTGACCTCTGAGAAATCAGTATAAGAATATACAATGTTTTCGGAAAAAAAAAAAAAAAAAAAACTTATTTATAAATACTCAAGATAACATTATTTTCACAAAAACACATTACTTCATCACTCAGAACAATATACAGTTGATTTAAAACCTGATATTTCATGACCTGAGGCCTTTCTCTTATCTTTTCCTAGTTTATGGGAGAATAAATTATTTGAACTGACACCACGTTTGAGGCCAGAGAAAGAAGCAGACTAATGTTTACTGAGTGCCAACCATGTCTGTGCCAAGATTTGTGCTGAATGCATTTGATCCTCACCAAATCCCTGATGAATAGGTATTCTTTTCCTCATTTACGAATGGGAAACAGAACCTTAAAGAGGTCATGGAGGATGAACAGGGCTGGCTGAGCTGCCATTTGAAACTCTGATTGCTCCTTACAGAACATCATGCGGACTAAACCAACAGAGCCTAGAGAATGGCTCGAAGGCTTGTGCGTGATGAGAAATAATCCAGCTATTTGTTCTCTAAGCCTGTTGAATAAATAGCTAATTGGTTTGCACCCTTTCCAGCCTGCTTCATAGAAGCAGTGTTATGATGAAGGGCACAGGTTTAAGAACCAGACCTGGGTTCTAGTCCCAGCTCTGCCGTTTACTGGCTGTTACCTGGAACAAGTCACTTGTTCTGTTTCTGTGTTTCTTTAGCTGTGAAGTGGGGATAATAACACTATGTGCCTCACAGGGTTATTTTGAAGATGAATGAATGAAAGTGCAGACGTAAATGCTAAGACCTGTGGTTGGCATATATAAGCTCTAACTAAACGTTTTGTATTATTACATGAGTTATATCAGGTGGTCTTACTGAGCTACTAAGTATAGCTGACATTTTTTTACCGCATGCATGCTTCACTCTTTCTTATTTAAAATGGCGATAGCTACATCATTTTTGTATAACATTTTATATTATTCAAAGAACTTTTTCATCTTCTGTCATTAGAGAATCTACTTTTCTGAAGCTCCATTTCCCTCGTCTGTAAAATGGCTTTAATTAATGACACTTACTTCATGGGCATCTTGCAGGGATAAAATGAGATCATGTACCTAAAACACTTAGTAAAGTATTAGGGCACTTGGTGCCCTCACCTTGTGAAGTCAGTGAGGCAAGTATTAAGTTCATTCTGTATTTGAGGAAGTAAAGAATATCTTCGCCCAAAGTCATGTAATGAGTTAGTGGTACATCTTCACACACAGTGGAGTAAACGGACAGATTACTTGTTAATAAAGAAATAAATCAACATTAGAGCTCTTTTTTTTTTCCTAAAAGGTTAGTGATCTCTCCATTTTCTTTTGTGCCTCAGTTGGTATACATGGACAAGCTGGTTGTAACATGAGTTTATTAATAAGAAACTCAGTAAGCTCTCTTTTTTGAGCCATGAGAAACTTGTTTTTGTTGACTTACAAAAGGTGTTTTAAATTTCACTGCACAAATTGCATGCTTCTGTATTCACTTCTCTGTGAACCATTCAGAGAAGGCTGATTATTACCACCCTCTTCTATCACCCCAGTTTTCCGTTCCATCTTTCATTTTATGTATAGCAATATTTACGTCCTTTAGTGAATGTAATCAAAAATCAATATAATATTGAAACTACTATATTAACAACTCAGAAATGTGCAACGACCACATGATAGTATTACATTTAAAAAGCAGTGTTTTATAATGGAAAGTGTGATAGCTTTGGAGTCACATAGACCTGTGTCTCAATCTTGTCCCTAATTCACAATACACACACACACACACACACATACACACACGTGACTGAGAGAGGGGGGGATGGGGGGAGAGAGAGAGAGAGGGGAGAGAGAGAAAGAGATTAATTTCTGCATTAGGTAATATGTTGAGGTCTTCTAAACCTTATGTTACAGATCAGTGGCCAATGGTTTTTGAGACTAAATGATAAGAGACAGTTTTTTGTTTGTTTGTTTGTTTTGAGATAATGTCTCCCTTTGACACCCAAGCTGGAATGCATTGGCATGAACATGGCTCACTACAGCCTCGACCTCCCAGGCTCAACTGACTCTCCTGCCTCAGTCCTCCAAGTAGCTGGGACCACAGGCTCACTCCACCGTGCCCTCTAATTTTTTGAGATGGGGTTTTGCTATGTTGCCCAGTGTGGTCTTGAACACACGGGCTCAAGCAATCCACCTTCCTCGGCCTCCCACATTTCTGGGATTACAGCTGTGAGACACCACACCCAGCCAAGACATTTTTTTAAACTAAATTTGAGAATCTCTTCAACTTGACTTGAAAATGTCCAACTTGAAAATGTTGTGTTGCACCACATGAAAGCAATTACAAAAGATCCCATCTGGACAAAAAGCACATTCATGACCACTGCTGATTGCTCAAGTGTCTCTCTCATTGTCTTCTTTCCTTTCGAATGAATAATAAAATTCTAATAATGACCATTTCATAGTAGAGATTTTTGACATATTTTTATTATTTTGGCTATGGATGATGTTAAAGATTGACATCATCTTTAGGTTGACCACACAAGCTAACAGAACCCCTAAAACACTCTTCACTGCCTCATTCTGATATATTTTCATCATTGCCCGTGTAAGAACCTGATATTAGCTCCTTAATGTATTTGTTTATTTGGCCTCTTACCTTCCTCTTTTGAAATCTAAAGACCATGGGAGCAAGGACCCAGTATATGTGTTCATGGACTTGCCCTATAAATTAGATTTACATCTGGGCAATGGTAAGCACTCAATATATAATATGTAATCAATGAATTAATGACTGAAAGACTATCATTGGGCAGGATTTCTTTGAGCATGTTGCATTTCCTCTTAAATCAGTTATTATAAATTCTGTTTGATACTACTCCCATGACATATACTTCTGCTTTTAAGATTACTGCACCCCAGGGTAACCTAGTACCTGTAAAACCTAGTACCTGTAAAAAAATTACCTGTAAAACCATGGCTTGTGTGATTTTAACATTCATTCTGTTTTTTAAGGATAATGGTTTTAAAATTTTTAGTTGATTTTAAATTTACAATTCAATTTATATTAAAGATTCTTTATGGGCTACAAGAGGTATACAAGAAGAGATGCCTCAAAAAGTATCTAGAAATTTATACTGGCATCCTACCCATTTAGCTACAAGTGTTAAGACCTAAATAAAGACATCTTTTGAAGATATGTTTACATCACTTTTGTAGGAATTGATTAGTCAACATCTGTTCACTTTTTGTTTACTGAGTCATTTAATGTATTGGAAACAGTGAACTTTTGAGCGACTTTTATATTCAAAGTTTGCTTCCTCATAGTTGTAGAACTTGTGAAGGCCGGGCGCGGTGGCTCAAGCCTGTAATCCCAGCACTTTGGGAGGCCGAGACGGGCGGATCACGAGGTCAGGAGATCGAGACCATCCTGGCGAACACGGTGAAACCCCGTCTCTACTAAAAAAATACAAAAAACTAGCCGGGCGAGGTGGCGGGCGCCTGTAGTCCCAGCTACTCGGGAGGCTGAGGCAGGAGAATGGCGTAAACCCGGGAGGCGGAGCTTGCAGTGAGCTGAGATCCGGCCACTGCACTCCAGCCCAGGAGATAGAGCGAGACTCCGTCTCAAAAAAAAAAAAAAAAAAAAAAAAAAAAGAACTTGTGAAAATATTTTGCTTGTCTAATACCTTTGCTTGTCTTATACCTTGTAAAATACCACTTACTCTCAGCATTGTAAATAATAAGAAAAAAATATATGCTTATCATACAGTGAATACCACACAAATACTTGTTAAATGTTAGTGAATAAGAAGAGCTGAACCTAGCCCCTGGAAAGCTGGGCACCTCCAAATAGGTCTAACCTCAGTCTCATTTTATGAATGGTAAGGGAGAAACAAGTGCAGCTTATGGTTTCTGATGCCAGTGACAGGCAGGGGAAATGAATATCAGATATATTGAAATATTAAAAATAAAAAAATGTATGATACCTGGCAAATAGGAGCTACGGACAAATAATATTGAAATTCAGGAAGTCAGATAGAGAGAGGAAATAAATCACATCTACCTTAATATTTGCAATAGTGGCCGGGCGCGGTGGCTCAAGCCTGTAATCCCAGCACTTTGGGAGGCCGAGACGGGTGGATCACGAGGTCAGGAGATCGAGACCATCCTGGCTAACACGGTGAAATCCCGTCTCTACCAAAAAAATACAAAAAATTAGCCGGGCGAGATGGCGGGCGCCTGTAGTCCCAGCTACTCGGGAGGCTGAGGCAGGAGAATGGCGTAAACCCGGGAGGCGGAGCTTGTAGTGAGCTGAGATCCGGCCACTGCACTCCAGCCTGGGTGACAGAGCGAGACTCCGTCTCAAAAAAAAAAAAAAAAAAAAAAAAAATATTTGCAATAGTAAATGCTAAAGAGAGGTTTGCATTTTGTCCAGGACAGCGGCAGCAGGGTGCTTACTGCTTACTGGAGCACACCGCTGAAAACCGTGAAGAACACAGTGGATGGAGTGTGTGTCTGCCGCACAAGCACAGTGCAGTCAAGTGGTGTTTGCAGGTTCATTCGAAAATAACAGTGTGCACATTGCAGCAGAGGAACTTCTAGGATGTAAATTACTTGAGTGTATCAATCTTCCTGGAGCCATGGTCTGGCCAAATATCTATCCAAAGAGACCGTATGTCAGGGCCAATAAAACATCCCTGAGAAAATGTTTTCTGGGTATTTTCTAGAACACCATGGATATGGGCCTATTTGTTTTCTCCTTAATGGAGAGTAGATCACAATCTAAGGCCTCTTGCTCAGAACTGACAAACTCCCTAAAGATTTCAGATACCCAACTCACAAAAAAAGAACAATGTGTAAAATCATACCTTTCTCTCAGAAGTAAGAAAGAAAGGACTTTTCACCTTGATTGCCCATTGGTAGAAGCCCAGTGCTCCCGGCCTTTTTAGTCAGTTCAGATGTGTTGGGCAAGGCACTTTGAAGAATGAGAAAAGTTGTCAGTCTGAGTTTTCTTTTTTGAGATAAGAATATTTAGGTTACCTAAAGTGATCTCTGGAAATGTAAGAGTACACTTTAATGTATTTTTTCATCCACAGAGGACTTGCAATCTAACGTATAAGCAAAAATACCAAAATGCTTATGATAAAGCTGAGAAAACTTGAGTCTTGTTTTTCCTCATCAGTTCTCTATGCACCATATAGTGTAATCAGCTTTTTCAGAGGATATCTCCTACCATCTGCATCTGCAGTGAGATTCAAAGCAACAATTTAAAATCACTGTTTCAAAATTCAGGACTTATGACAAGCCACTAGTTTTGCATAAAGTTGTGTTTACACCCCTCCCTCTTGTCTGTCTTTTTCTCTCTCTTGCACTTATCTATTTATTTTTGCAAGATTGTCATTTGCAATATCCAATATGATATATGAGGTTAGGCTTAACTGATATTTCTTAATTGTTAAATATTGATTCAAGTGAATGAAGCAAAAAAACTCATCCACTTTTCAGATAAGTTATAACCTATGTTCATTGTCGTTAATACAACACTAAGCCTTTACTCAAAACTGAAGAAATGCTGACATGTGTTGGCTAACAACTGTGTTAATCAAGTACTGAATAGCTTATCTTTTGAGTGATATAAGTTTAGTATTGGGGAACCAAAATTCAAATCTCAGTTCCTCATTCACCAGCTGTGTAGCCTTGAGAAAGTTGCTTAACCTTTGAAAGCCTCCATTTCCTCACATGAAAGAAAACTGTCTCGCAGAGATGTTGTGCATATTAGAAAAAAATTATAAAAATTGCTAGCCCAACGCCTATAACATTTTAGCTGCAGTTAGTGGTAACCAACTTATTATTGCCGGTTTTGTAAAATTATTAAGTTTTGTGATAATTAAAATAATGTTGTAATTACATTAAAAGTATCAAAAAGCATGTACAGAAATGAGAACACATGGACACAGGGAGGGGAACATCACACACCAGGGCTGGCTGGAGGCTGGGGCCAAAGGGAGGGAGAGCATTAGCACAAATACCTAATGCATGCAGGGCTTAAAGCCTAGATGATGAGCTGGTAGGTGCACAAAATCACCATGGCACATGTATACCTATGTAGCAAATGTGCAGTTCTGCACATGTGTCCCAGAACTTAAAGTAAACTTTTTTAAGCCAAAAAAAAAAAAGAAAAAACAAAAAGCATGAAAAGAATTGAATAAATTATCTCAAATACCACTTTCTAGAAATAAGCACTCTTAACATTTTCCAATAGATCTGTATAGGCTTGTTTCAATGCAAATGTTTATGAACATTTTTAACTACAAAAGGGTACTATTTATACTGCTGTTATATACTTCTATCACTTTCTTATGAACAGCATTTCATTGTTAATATAGATGACTTATATAATCATTAACTGCTATATAGTATTCCCATTTTTGGATGTACCAAAATTTTTAATAAACGATTCTCCTAAAGTGGACAACTTTTTTAAAAGGCATTATTTATGTTTACAGAAAAATAGAAAAGGGTAAGATTTCCAATTAAAAGAAGTTTTCAAAATATTAAATTGAAATTAAAGCAATTACATATGATGACCAATTCTCTGTTTGGGAATGCAGAGTTTAACATCAGAAAATCTACAAATGCAATTCTTACTTTAATATATTAACGGATGCAGTTTATGTAATCATCTTACTTGATGGAGAATAAAACATTTTTTTCTGATTCAGTACTGTATAATAAATGAATCTCAGAAATATAGACTAGAAGGGAACTTATTTAAATGGATAAAAAAAGTCTACCCAAACCTACTACAAATAACATATAATAGAGAAAGCATAGAATCATTTCTTTTAAAATCACTGCTCAAATCAACATTGCACTGGGGACCCTAGAATGCACAGTAAAACAGAGGAAATAAATTAAAATATATAGATTGGACAAAATCTCATTTGTTTTAATTCAAATATATCATTTTCTACATAGAAATTTCAAGACCTATACATTATTAGAACTATAGGGAGAGTTTAGCAAATTTGCTTCTTATATGACTAATTTTTATTTTTATTTTTTATTTTATTATTTTTTTTTTGAGACGGAGTCTTGCTCTGTCGCCCAGGCTGGAGTGTAGTGGCTGGATCTCAGCTCACTGCAAGCTCAGCCTCCCGGGTTTACGCCATTCTCCTGCCTCAGCCTCCCCAGTAGCTGGGACTACAGGCGCCCGCCACCTCGCCCGGCTAGTTTTTTGTATTTTTTTTTTAGTAGAGACGGGGTTTCACCGTGTTAGACAGGATGGTCTCCATCTCCTGACCTCGTGATCCGTCCGTATATGACTAATTTTTAAAATCCGATAATGTGTTCCTTTACTTCAGTCAAAAAAAGGACTTGAGAGATTTAGTATAAAATATCTCTAAAAGAAATCAAAATACTTAGGAATAAAAACACAAAAATATGCAAAGCTCCTAGGGAGAACATTTTAAAACATTCTTAAAATAAATGAAAAAAAGTTCTCAACATATGGAAAGAGATCTCATGTTCATGGAAAGAGATTCAATTTTGTAAAAATGTTAATTATCTTTCATTAATCTATGAAGTTAATTTAAGTTCAATAAATATAAGTTCACCTCCCCCTCAGTATATTTCAAAGCTGATTCTGAAATGTATATAGACAACCAAAAGTCAAGATTAACTAATGCACTGTAAAAACATATATGTTAGACATTTTAATTGCTATGGAATTCGTATTCAGAACTTACAAATAACATCTACAGAATAATACCAAAAAGCAAACGATACCATGGGAAAATGAGTGAAGGGCATGAATATGCACTTCTCAAAAGAGGAAAATCATTGGCTAATAGCATGAAAATGTTCTCAACTATATGAGATACTTAAGGAAATCATATTAAGATATATAATTAATACTCATATAAATTAAAAATTTATCTTTGTAACATTTAAAATTATTAAGTATGGAAGATGTAGAACAGTAGGATTCTCAGATAGTTCTCAGGGAAATTTAAATTGGCACAAGCAGTTTGAAGGGCTTTTTAACACATGTATTATTGAAGGCACACATACTCTCCTACCCAATGATTCCACACATACACACACCTCAGACTTCTAGGGAAAATTTTAAATGTATGCACTAAACATATATAAAAATATTCATTGTAATTTTTTACAGTTATTTAGAAATTAGAAACAACATTAAATGTTTATCAACAGATCTGCATATATCATTAAAAGATTGAAGAAGAAGTTGTGAAAAGAGACATAAAAGAAGATATCCTTGATACCCTATGAAAACCTACAGAACAGGCCAGGTGTGGTGGCTCATGCCTGTAATCCCAGCACTTTGGGAGGCCGAGGTGGGTGGATCATTTGAGGTCAGAAGTTTGAGACCAGCCTGGCCAACACGGTGAAACCCCGTCTCTACTAAAAATATAAAAATTAGCTGGGCGTGGTGGTGCATGCCTGTAATCCCAGCTACTTGGGAGGCTGAGGCAGGAGAATCACTTGAACCCAGGAAGCAGAGGTTGCAGTGAGCAGAGATTGCACCACTGCACTCTAGCCTGGGCAACAGAGCAAGACTCCATCTCCAAAGAAAAAGAAAAGAAAAACCTACAACACAATACTAACTATGGTGTATATACACATCTGTATACACACACACACACACACACACACACAGACACACACATTAAATTATAAGGACAGCATACAGGAATAAAAACACTCCAGTCCCAAGTGATTGTTAACAGGAAGTAGAGCTGAAGAAGATATAAGGAAAGGAATGTGATTAGAGAAGATGTATAATCGGCTTTATATTTTATTTTCTATGTTGGGTGGTAGTACAAGTGTTTATTATTTCAGTCCGAAAAGTTAATTTAAAAAAAGAAAATAAGAAGGAATAATAACTGTGCATAAAATCCTAATGGCTAAATTGTGGCATTGAATAGAGTTTGAAGATCAGAGATACGTCCATTGAGTAAAGCTCTCCGTATTTCCGCTAAACTGCTTGGATGATAATTGCATTTGTTGACGAAAGCTATCAAGCATGTCAGAAATCTTAACAAACTTTCTCTACTTCAACTCCCGATAGTAGTTTTACTCTGAAATCATACTTTTGTTGATTTATTGCTGTTTAAAATGAGTATTAATATTTTTAACTTCAATCATAAGTTGAGTATGAGAATCATTTCTTCAACTTTTTTGTGTGTCTCTCACAGCATCTGGCAACATGTTGGGCAAATGGGAAGCAGTTAAATGTTTTTGTTTTTGGATGGATACAAATATTCATGTTGTAATAAGACTTTACAATCAGGGCCTCTTCCTACATTAAATGCCTTTGGGTCTACTGCTTATATAAGTGTAGACAGATATCCAGGTGGTTCAAAGAATGGGCTTTGGGATCAGAATTTCTATGTTTAAATCCCATCTTCACCACCCTGTTACTTGCTACAAAGAATTTAATCTTTTTGTCCCTATTTCCTCCTGTATCAAAATGGGGACAATAGTAATTACCTGACAGGGCTGTTGTGGTGAAGGTTAAATGGGATATACACTTTTTAGAACCTCAGAACAATGCTTCACACATGTGAAGTGCTGAGTATAATTGTCATTAATAATAATATAACTGCACCTATCATACTTCGTTCCAACTGTTTGTCTCTCTCTTCCATATTTGCTATTAGCTCTGTTAGAGCAGGAAACTACATCTGCCCTGTTCACCTGGCTCAGCTTCAGATACCTAGTAGTCATTGAATAAATGCAACTTGAGTGAGGAAGTGAGCTATAAAGTTTATTCTTTGGTGAGCTCAATTTAAAGTAGCATTTTTGTGACCACAGAGAATCAGCTTGGGCCAATTTTTATGATCTCTTTCTCAATTAGTAGTAGTGTTTGGATTTTGAGTAAACAGAGGTCACTGCTCTTTTCCCATGGCATACCTTTTAACCCATCATGCTTTCTGCTATGTTTTATGGAAAACATAATTACGATGAAAAGAGATTTGGATTACTCTTGCTTTCTGGCATTTTGGAGAAAACAAAACTATTTATAAGTTTTAAAATTTGGATCACCTCTATGGTTATAGGATTGCATAAGTACTTAGAACTCATCTTTCTAGAAAAGGGTAAGTTTGGCCCAAAGAGTGTCACTCTTGAACTTTCCTGTCTCCCCTTAACTGTAATCACCATTTATGACAATACAGCTTTCCCTTCCTAGAGGAAACAGGAAACACACTTAATATTTCCCAGCTCCCTTTTTGTTTTGCCGGTTGCTCTTTGAAATATCTCATTATCATTCTGCCATCAACTGCTGGGGAATGACATTTGTTACAAAATGAACATGATATATATCTCCCCAAGTTATTATAAATTATGTTCACTCTCTAAAATATTTTGTGGAAGCAAATAAAGATAAGATAAGGTATGTGTAAGCCACTGAGTTTTTTCATTCATTTATTTGTACATCATTATTGTTTTATTCATTCATTCATTCATTCATGCATGCATTCAACAAGTATCAATTGAAAGCTTGCTATGTTCTTGTCTTGTGTGAGGGGGAAAGATAGAGGCCATTATCTCATGGAGCTTATAGGCTGCAGGCTGGGGGGAAGATACATATATATATGTATCTCAAACTAAATATATATATATACACACACACATACATATTGCAGACTATATCTATATATATATTGCAGACTTTGAGGAATAGCTCTGTAATGTCATGTGATATGAATACTAAAAGAGGCCTATGCTGTCGGAAAAGTTTTGCCTGAGAATAACATTTTCCAGCTGAGATCTGAGTAGATCTAGCTATCTGAGGGTGGAAGGAAAAGTGTTTTAGGAAGAAGAAACAACGTTCATAAATGGACAATTTTGAGAAATTAGAAGGAGATGAATGAATGAATAGCAGGGGAAGGTTATGCCGAAGAGGTGAGCTCCTGCCAGGTCATGTCCGATCGTTCCAGTCAGGCTAATGAGGTTGGAGAAAGGTCTTGGTAAGAAAGAGCCTAAGATACCCGAAAGGTAATTTCTTGGGAGTAAATATTAACGGGTTTGCCATTGTCCACCTTTAGGCTCCAATCTTATAGAGTACAAGCTAGGTCTTAGGAGTGTCTTCTTTTTCAGTACTCTAAGTAAACTAAGGAGCAAGACTCAGAATTGGATATTCCAGCATAGGACTACCAAATACCTTGGGGACACAATGTCTAATAAATAGTAAAAGAGTTTCCGCCCATGCGCCCAGATGTTAGTCTATTACGTGTTCTCAGCAGAGTACATCTCCCTCCCCGTAGGCCTTCGTGTATTCACTTTCAACTGTTTAGAAAATCTTTTATTTCTCCCCAGCAATCTGCCTTCCCCTTTTTCCCATCTAATTTCATCTCCTTTGGGTGAAAGGTCACTTGCTTTGATCAGGTCAGATCAAACTATACCTTCTAGGAAACCAGAAAAACTTTTCCAACGATCAAAACTAAATATAGGTTAGATATCCTTGAGGTAGGCTCATGTGGCATCTAATGCATTTTTATATTTATTCGGTAGTACTTGTCATTCAGCATTGTGATGTTTGGTCTGTCTTATGCCACTAGGCTACGTGCCTAATTAGGGCAGGAGTTTGTCTCATTAGTATCCCTTTTGCCTACATCGATTTCCTGTAAGAATGCTTAATAAACACTTTTACAATTCAGAATAAAAGGAAATGAGGTAATGATACCACTGTGAACACCATGATCATTCTGTGAATTGACTGCTTTCTATGATTATATAAGTCTGAAGAATGTTATGGTCATTTTATAATGGACGTTGCAGTGTTTGTGGTGGTTTTAACTTTCTTTAAGAAAATGTTGGCCAGGTGCAGTGGCTCACGCCTGTAATCCCAGCACTTTGGGAGCCTGAGGTGGGCAGATCACAAGGTCAAAAGATCAAGACCATCCTGGCTAACATGGTGAAACACTGTCTCTACTAAAAATACAAAAAAATAGCTGGGCGTGGTGGTGGGTGCCTGTATTCCCAGCTACTTGGGAGGCTGAGGCAGGAGAACAGTGTGAACCCTGGAAGCAGAGCTTACAGTGAGCCGAGATCGCACCACTGTACTCCAGCCTGGGCAACAGAGCAAGACTCTGTCTCAAAAACAAAAAAAAGAAAAGAAAATGTTATGGAAGTCTGTTTCTGACCTGGAGCTTAGAGTAGCAGACAAAGGGGTCCTTTTTCTCTGTCAAAATATATGAAGATCCCAACTCAGACATTTCATTCTAAAGATAATGCTAATTCTGTGTCTGAAACATTTGAGGTAGAAAAAAAGGCAGTTTCTAAATCGTGTTCTTGTCTGTTAGTCCTATGCACTGTGCTTGGTTTTCATGATCTTCTTTTCCACATCTCTCTGTACTCTGACCCAGGGACCACGGACGTTTTTCCCCTCACTTTTTATAGTTAATGCTGTATTTGGAACCACAACTTCCTTAATCTGTTAACTCTACTTACTTGTCTATATTATGAAAATTGTATCACAAAGATGACTGTATTACATCATAGAGGAATATGTCAATATTTTCTCAGTGTATATAATAATGTATTTATCCGTAAAATAAGATGAAGTGTTAAAGGCAGCTCCAAATTAAGATTAATTAAGAAAAATGAAAGAGAATTATTATGGTTTTGGATTGAGTGAGCTCACACAGGAAAAAGTAATATACATTATAAACATTTCTTAGACAGTATTTCAAAGAGAAATCTGGATAAAAATATAATCATATTTTTAACCACTTAGTTAACTTCTATTTGTTTTATTTTATTTTTTAGAGGCAGGGTCTTACTCTGTTGCCCAGGCTGCAGTGCAGTGATGTGATCATAGCTCACTGCGGCCTCAACCTCCCAGGCTCCAGTGATTCCCCTGCCTCAGTCTCCCCAGCAGCTGGGACTATAGGTGTGCACCACCATGGCTGGATAATTTGTTTTTTAAAATATCTGTAGTGGCCAGGTGTGGAAGCTTATGCCTTAATCCCAGCACTTTGGGAGGTCGAGGCGGGCGGATCGCCTGAGGTTGGGAGTTTGAGACTAGCCTGACCAACATGGAGAAACCCCATCTCTGCTAAAAATACAAAATTAGCTGAGCATGGTGGCACATGCCTGTAATCCCAGATACTCGGGAGGCTGCGGCAGGAAAATCACTTGAACCCGGGAGGTAGAGGTTGCAGTGAACTGAGATCGTGTCATTGCACTCCAGCCTGGTCAACAAGAGCAAAACTCTATCTCAAAAAAAAAAAAGAAAATATTTGTAGTGATAAGGTCTGTCTGTGTTGTTTAGGCTGGTCTCAAACTCCCGGCCTCAAAATGTGTTTGGATTACAGGCATGAGCCACTGCATACAGCCCATATATTTTAAATACATGACTAAGAGTAGAGTGGGGCAAATACAATATGATACAATGGAAAGAATATTAGATGAGGCATTTCAGTCCCCATGAAGACATATCATTGCTAGTTATTAAGGTTCATATAGTATATTTTATAATTCATAAAGCAAATCTACTGTAATGTCAAACATTTTTCTTTTCTAACTAGTTTAAGATGCTGGAGGTTCAAAATATTTTTACTTCAAAGGAGATACAAATTTTAAAAAGTAATCTTAAAACCACCATTAGCAGCAGCAACTTGGCTAGGCTTTGTGGCTCACACCTGTAATTCCAGCACAAGGTGGGTGGATCACCTGAGATCAGGAATTTGAGACCAGCCTGGCCAACATGGTGAAACCAAACCCCATCTCCACTAAAAATACAAAAAACCAGCTGGATGTGGTGGTGCATTCCTGTGATCCCAGCTACTCGGGAGGCTGAGGCAGGAGAATCACTCAAACCCTGGAGGCAGAAGTTGCAGTAAGCCGAAATCGTGCCACTGCACTCTGGTCTGGTCTGGGTGAAAGAGCGAGACTCCATCTCAAAAAAAAAGAAAGAAAGAAAAGCATCAACAGCTCAGCTGCCATCAAACATTAGGAAGGGGAAATGGGGATTTTTGGGGGCATTTTTAATGAGCACAGAGTTTTAGTTTGTGGAGATGAAAAAGTCCTGGGGATAACTGGTGGCCATGGTCACAGAATGATGTGAATGTACCTAATGCCACTGAACTACAGATTTAAAAATGATCAAAATGGCAAATTTTTATTGTATATTTTGCCCCAGTAATAAATACTGAAAACCTACTGACAGGAGATTGCTGTGAGGAGGCTATGTATGTGTATGGGTCTTTCTTCATTCATTTGACAAGAGTCCATTTAGACTGGCTCTGAGGACTTTTTTGCATATTTTAAAAATTAGTTTAAGTTGATATTGGCTTATGTTGGTAACAATTGTCACATGAAAAAGCCTGTTTTAGACAAAAGTGAATGATTATATGAACGTGTTCTGCTGCAAAATTTCCAGAAGAAAAAGAAATCATGAATATTTTAAAAACTTCCTTTCCGTCTCCTTTCCCTCTCTTTTGCTTTATATGTGTGGTGAAAAAGAAAGCTATGAATTGAGGCTTATTTCTCAAGATGCTGAAGATACTCACAAAGGAACAAAGTAGGAAGGAAAATTAGCTTCTAAGATCAGAACATCAGTCAAGAAA
The DNA here is from genome assembly GCF_009764315.1 of Trachypithecus francoisi. NCBI lineage: Eukaryota > Metazoa > Chordata > Mammalia > Primates > Cercopithecidae > Trachypithecus > Trachypithecus francoisi. The sequence continues at coordinate 169,412,655 of NW_022681454.1, read as the reverse complement.
TCAACAGACATGGGTTCTAAGACTTACTTGGTCATTTCTTAGACCAGTCTCTAGGTGTCCGTGAGTGTCAGTTTTTTTTTTTTTTCAACATAAAGTGGGGAAAATTATGCTTTTTCCTTTCGATTTACAATGGGTTGATGTATGTAATTATGTTTTATAGATTGTAAAGCGTTCTAAAAATTTAAGGTGGCATTATTGTATCTACTGGCACTACAATAAACAATTGCTTTCACTAATGATTTCCATGGTATAAAATGAACGAAGAATCTAAATGAGGAGCGTTGCTCCATTCTGTGTTGATTATATGCCAGGTTATGTCAGCCTAGGGATGAGTTGAAGCAGAGAGGCTGCTACAATTTGGCTTTTTGATTTCCCTTATGGTTTCTCTGTCTCAATCTGTGCACTGAGCAAGCAGCTCTCTCAAAAACCCTTGAATACAAATAGATATATATTCAGAAGAGATAGGTTTTGAGTTATCTGAACTCCAGTTATTTTTGGACAAAATTCATTTGAAAAGAGAAAATAATAACAAATGATAATAAAAGTAAGAGGACTAAACATTCATTTATGAGAAATAAAGTGGAATGCAGTAATTGTGTTTCCTCTAAATAGTTGCTTTTGTAGTATTTAGAGGGTGATGTGCAACATGCTACTGGCCTCCTTTAAAGAATGCATGTGAAATACAAGCTATAATGCAAGAAACGTATGCTATGGATAATGAGGATGTGAGTTATTTTTCATTAAAGCCAAAGAACTGCAGTTATGTCTGTGTGCGTGTCCTTGTGTGTCTCTCTGTGTGTGTGCATCTGTCTGTGTGTGCTTGTGGGTGTCTCTCTCCCTCTGTGTGTGTGTGCTGGCTCATTTGGAGATGGAGACAGAGGCAAGGATCCATTCTTTCTACTCTAGGAAAGGTTTATGCTCCTTGAAAGAGATACTGTTTATTTTCTTGCTATACCTTTTGTGAAGTATTGAGACTCTTGGACTGTGCCCTGTCACTCAGTAGGCTGAAGTACAAATGCTAATTTATTGCCAGACTGCACCGTTGTGATTTGCATTCCAAATCAGCTTGCAGATTCCCATTATAAATTGCTGTCCTCTTGTTTCTTATCTCAAATTTCTTCCTCCCTTACATCATTCTTTTCATTCCCTAACACTGACCTATCAAGAAATTCCCTTTCAAGAGATTCTCGTTGGAAATCAGCAGCTTTCGTAGGCTAAAATCATAACAATAAATAACAAAGACATCAATAGGGTTTTTCCTTCCAGTGGTTTTCTCCCTTTTACTTAAGAGTCATATGGCACTAAGTAAAATAATTACTTAAAACATGTATCTCTCAGGCTTAGAGCTTTATACGCACTCCTTTGACAGCCACGCTTCTATTTCTTTTTAAATCTCAAAGGTGTGGGCTTACAAGTCCTGTCTTAGTAATAAACTTTTGCAGAGTAACCCTGAGATGGTGTAATTGCATCCTTTCTTGGCACCTTAAATCAAATTAACTAAATACTTAGTGAGGAGAAAAAAGGAAAACACATTTTTTTGCAACGTATCTGACTGGGTGAGAAGCCACTGCTGCAGCATAAAGAACCGACGGGAATCTGGGCTTTCCCACTCTGGAAGCGAAGGGGGGAATTATGGGTTGGTGGTCGGCTTCATGTTAGGAGGACACCCCTCCATCTGTTCACAGCTCAGCCTGTTTCCAATTTAAAGCCCAGATTTCAATACAAACCTCAATTTCTTTTCCCCATTTTAAATGCAAAGCAAGACTTGTGAATCATAGTGTCTCTGTTCCTGGGATTCAGACCAAATTTTCCCCCAAAATTCTCAGGCTATTTGTTTGAATACCTGCTTACAGTGGTACACAATGGGCAGCTTTGAGAAGAAAAATTGATAATCTTCATGGAAGAGTAATTTGAATGAAATTACACTTGACAGCTCGTCTCCAAGCAAACAAGAGGAACGAGGGAGCCTGAGCTAAGCTCTGAGGACTTGCCCAAGCCACTGCTGTTGGAGCTTCCCAGGGAAAAAAAAAAAAAAAAAAAACACCAGTTTTTCCAACATCTAATTGAGCTTTTGATTAATTCCGTGTACCAGATTCTACTGAAGAAAGGTAGCCATGGAAGAGAATATGGAAGAGGGACAGACACAAAAAGGTACTGTGCTAAAACGCGTTTATTTGTAACTAAGTAATTATTTTGCAGTTTCCTTGTTTGCTTTAGACACTTGCCAGTAAGGCTAATGAATGTTTCTCTCTTGGAAGGCATTTTGTTCCTTCCTCTCCTTTAGTCTGTTCCTCACTTGCAGTAATGTCTGGCATGAATGTTGTCATTATTTGCAAATCTTTCAGATATAAGTAGCGAAATGCAGAGTCGAGTATTAGTGAGAAGAACATTGCGGTATTGTAGTGAACTATTCCTTAGACCAGTCTTTGTTAACCTTCATTTATTTCGTGATTTCACGCTTGCCGAACTGGGTCAAGGGATCCCTAGTGTGAGCCACAAATACAATATTTGGAGTTAGTTAAAAATTTGGTGATGGAATCATTATCCATACCTTTGCGTGGACATCTGATAGAACAAAGACCAGGACCATTAATTATCTTTTGATTGCTGCACGTTTTTAAAACAATCTTTAAAAAATAAGAACATAAAAACGAGGATGCACTTTCGGTTTAAGCAGATGGAGCAAAAGTTCATAAATGTTCAGGGTGTATAGAAACGTTAAGATTTTCCTTTCTATATAGTTGACTGTAATCAACTTCTGAGTAATAAATGTTAAAGGAAATTTTTTGATGCATTTTTAAAGCTTGTCTAGGTATATCTGGCTGTATGAGTTAAAGTGAAATTGCCATTTTTGTAGGTTGAAATGGTCAAATATTGGTAATTTGGAATGATTCAATCAACTCGAGAATTCTTTTAATGTGTCAAATGGTAGCTTCAGAGGGAGCTAGCTTTCACCCCAGACAGGCAGCGTTTCTCTCGTCTGCTGCGGGCTTATGTAATGTCAAAGAAAATGGTCTCATTTTCTTAGGACTGAAACGGTAACACAGGTAATACTACATAAAGGTAATATTCAAGAGTAGTGTTGAAAAGGATTCAGCTATCAAAGTTAATTTCAAATGTATATAAAGGCACTTGTTTAAAAAACTATATTTTATATGATAAAATATACAGAGTGGAAGCGCAGTATAGTTACCATATTTTTAGCTATTTAGCTATGCTGGGTTTCTTCTCTTAATGCACACATACATACTTTGAGGCATATATGGTGCATACACACACACACACGTAATAAAAGACCATTGATATTAAATATATGAAAGTTTGTTATAAGCAAAAGGTAATAGATATTTCCCAATTTTAGTCCTTAGTACCCTTATTAATGATAATCTGTAATAGAAACACAAAAATCTACATTAATAGCATGTGATCTATTTTTAAATTAAAAAACCTCAGCTCCCTTTATTATATGCACAAATAGCCTAAGTATTCATCAGTGATTGTAAATGGGAAATTTTAATGGTCATTTCTGTTCTTACAAGGTATCTTGATGGACTGTTTTAATTTAGAATAAAATATCTTATGACAACATCTTTTTTGTAATATCTAATGATGATACTTATTGGCCGATCGATTTGCTTAAGGAAAGACAAACAACATTTTAAATAGAACAATGATATTCATTACACTAAATAAAATCTTGAGTTAAATCATGGATTGTGGTAACAGGTTGAATGTGTCTTAGCAAGCCTTGGTAGATGCAGGAACCAAGAAAAATGATGTAATTAGTTACGATTTTTTTTTCCTCAGGTAACACTGAAAAGCTTTCTTGTATGGGGGTGGAGGTGGCAATGCTGTGAGGAAAGATTTCTGTCACAGTGGGTTTTTCATCGTTAATATATGCACCAGTAACAGTGGTGGAAAGCAATTTTAAATCAGAAAAATGTTTAGTGGTCTATCAGTTTGTAAATGTATATGAATACAATATTTATGGTTTAGGTTTCTTTCTTAATTGAGAAAAGGGGGATTTACTTTTCTTCACTCTTGATATTCTGTTCCTCTCAACTACGCCTGTGACACCTTTTCTATCTAAGTTTGTTGTTAGAAAGTTACATTTGAATCGAAATGCTCTGTCGATATGTGCGTGGGCTGTAACTGTGAAATTACTGGAGGAGCAATTTGACAAAAGATAAAATCGTTAGAGATTTTTCAAGAGTTTAGGTGGAGAGACTTAATGATCTATCTCAAGAAAAGCAGCATTTTGTGTTCTTATCCCGTTTTTCTTAAACCGCATAGGATTTTCTTAAACAATAATTCAGATATCACAGAGTTTTCTTCCATTTGCAAGAAGTAAGTGGCTTTTCAGTCTTTTCTTAAAATTTAGACCTTGTCTTTCCTGTCACATGTCACCAAGACTTAAAACTCACATCAGTGTTTACTCATATTACCTTGCAAATTCAACTAGAATGTAAAACTGAGTGGTTTCATTAATTAATTGTAATTTCATATGTTTGAAAATAGAGATACTTGATGCTTAAGCACTTAAAGAGATCATCCATAAGAAATATATTTTTCTTCATGGTCAGAGCCCACTCCCCCCTCAAGCTTTAAAAGGCAATTGAGAATAGTCCCCTAACTGTTATCCTAATTTAAGTATATGTGTTCAGCCAGAGAGGGAGGATAATTTAAAAGTATGGGTGACTTCACCCACCAGCCATTCTGTTCAATGAGCCCATGCTTGATGTGGAACTGAAATGGGAATCATTAATCTGTTGCTCCATCAATTTCTGCCACCCTCCCCAAAAGTGAGTATCTCATTATGCTGAGGGGAATCTAGTATTTTAAGAAACATATAGTTTTTGGTAAAACATGGCCTCTAAATGAAAGCCACTTACTTCATCTTGTGTTCAGCCAAAACTGAACAGCCAAAATGGTATTCTAGTACTGAAGGAAAAAAAAAAAAGGAAAAAAGAAAAGAATGTTTTGAATTTGGTCTTTAGTATGGCCGTCCTAAACTTAGCATCATCTGTCACCAAAATCAAGAACCGTAGTCACAAAATCATGGCAACAGGGACCCCAATTACTGCAGAGGTGTTGAGCAAAGTGAATAAAGATATTTGGATGAAGATTTAACAGGTACGTATTTATGACTTGTAGCCATGCAACTGTTTGTAGAACATTTTGCCAAATCTTAAGAGAAAATATGTAAATGATTTATGGGTTCCTAATTAGGAGTGAATTGGTGAATACACATTCAGGTTGCCAGACAAGTGGGTGACCATCTCTTTGTGAACAGCCCTAATGAAGGCCTTGCTGAATTAGGAGGGGTTTACAGAGGAAGGCTGATGAATCAATGAGTAAAGGGACCAACAAAACTGTATAGAGATAAAAAGAAAACAACAATGGACAGAAGGAGCCAGCAGGTTGGAGTCTTCATAAATTGGCTGAACTGTTCCAAACAGCCAAAACCATGATGGATTTAATTTCTGAACATGAACATTTTATGAAACAAGTCTCAAAATTACATGGAGTATACCAGAAAGTTTTGATCAGCACAAAAGATAACAGCCACAGCATCACTCACCATGTTTTTCTAGTGTAATAAACCAGCAGCTTATATGAGTCTGTGCTGTCAATGTCAACCACCGACTTTTCCAACACCAAAACCCCGCCTACCATCGCCTCAATGGAATCAATCCTTGGTGACTGTCAGGGATTGAGTCACTAGCAGATGTAGATGATCAAGCTCAATGTGATCAAATGACCAGTTTCATCATTTCAAACAGCAATATACAGACAAAGTTCAATGGTCATTGTTCATCCTTAGCTCAATAACACTAACCTATTTGTCATTTCAGCATATCTTTAGCTTATTAAAACCAATAAGAATACATAAAGGAGAGTGTACAGGTTTATTTTGTTTTTCATATCAATGTTAATGTCCATCTATCTCACTATTCAAAATACTGTACAATTATTGTTGACAAGAGAACTCTTCATCATATACATTATACATTTATAACATGTATTACTATAAAGGAGTCTATGCACAAAAGGATATACTGTATATTGTACTTAATATACAGTATATTTAATATACAGTATATTGTACTTAATATACAGTATATTTAATATACAGTACAGCTTATAAGCTGACTAAAAGTCTCTTCAGACATTTTTGTGTGTGTAAGATTATTTTTATATTGAAAGATGACTTTAGAATCTAACCTTTCCTTAAGCAGACATCATCTCTGAAGAAGCGACACCACTATGATCAATGAAAAAAAAAAATAGGCCGTTTGGCTTTAGGAGACTAGGAAATATTGACCAACCTATATTGCCCGGTGATTTCAGTGCCAGACACTGGCCTAAGGACTTCAGCTAAATGAACTCATTGGCTCTTCACAATAACCTTAAGTGGTACTAAAGTTGAGGAAAATAAGTATCAAATTGGTTAATTGACTAGACCCAAGTCACATAGCAGTAAATAGTAGAGCTGGGTTCAATACAATCAGAATGAGTCCAGGTTCTGAACTTTTAACCCCACTCTCTACACTAGATGTCCACAGGTGCCTGCCTGGCAGCCACACTCCTTTGAAGGACTGCCTCCCCCACATGCTTCCATTGCACTCATCAGTTATGATCTGTAATTTATGGTTGTGTTCCTTACCACCAACTCTGGCTTCTTTTTCTTTGCCAGATGTGAAAACGTTTTCAAGGGCAGCCAATCCCTGAGTGCACTAGCAATCTATGACTTGTAAGTCATGAATTGAATCCAAAATGATGAATTGGTTCAATTGGCCTTCTTTCTTGAACTGGGAAAAAAATGATTCTCAGTATGCTCTGAGGATCTCTTTATCCCATGGCAAATTTCTGTAACACCTATGCTGCCCCATCTTTCAGCTACCCTGGGTGAATCTCTATTCTTTGCAATCAAAAGACCTCTAAATAAAACAAATCTTCAGATCCTTTTAGGAGTCTTACATAAAGAGGCTTAGTGCTAAGAAATTTTCCCTGAGTTTAACCTGGTGAGCAGAAGCTGAATCAACTGTATATTGAATGTATTAAATTTCAACTTTGACACCAATTTTTAGTATAACCTTGATGATTTTGATTTTTTCCCCTCACTGATCTTTAATTTTTTACAATTTAAATTAGTTTGTCCCCAAATCATTGCCTACCAGTAAGTATTGGTAGTATAATGTTTGGGGAACTATTGCAAAGAAATTAAAGGACAGAATGTGTATGGTTTATTAATAGATTTATAATCCTTAATATGTCATTGAAGTCTGTAGACTAGTGGCTAAGAAAATAACAAAAACAACATCAAAATCCTTTAAGCAGTCATTTAAGTGTAAGAATGAATAATTTGCTTCTTAGCTGTTGGCTACTTACAGACCTATGAAAAGGGAACTGGTTTTATCCATCTAGTGGACAGACTTCATCTCAGCAAATACTGTCACAAATCATCTCTTCAGCTGCCGTTTCTGCATTTGGATAACAAGGCTGGAAGAAACATAGAGAATCAGATTTTATAAAGCATGGAGAAAAAATCTGTCCTAAGATTTGACAGCTGTGCTTTTACTAGCATTGTGCTTAACCTGAAGTGTCCTCCTGGGTATAAGAAATTACTTTTATACCTTGGTGTTTTCAAATGTAGTTCTATAACATCTGTCCGTAGGGAAAATTAGTTATATTTTTAATAAAGTTGAATAGATATTCCCAGAACTTCTGCATTGTTGTGGTTATGTCTGCTGTGGTTTAGATATAACATTTCAGAATTTTATCATTTTATATTTTCATTGGATCAGTTGCTAATTATGGTTTCTTTTAGTGTCTGTGGTACTGTTTATCTCAAAGATCCAAAAGATTAATAATACATTTCTAACATCTTGTTAGGATGAAGGATATGAATAGATCTTTTACAATATCATTAAAATGAGTGAATTCACCTTTTCAAATGAAAGTGCTTGATATAGTTACTTCATTAATTCCTTAAATTAAAGTTTAAATATTTAAAGAGACTAAATGAGAAGTACAGCATGATAGATAGATAGATGTTGATAGTATTCTTGGAGTGATGACTTCTAAGAAATGGTTATTAGAAATTAATTATTCCCTTATTCATCAGAAGACAATGACTCATGAGGGATTCATAGGATACAGGAGATAACTCCTAGTTTGTCCATTGTGAACTCCATTTTCCCCCAAGCAAAAACCCCTCCCCCACTATTCAAAATGTTTGACAGTTTTCTTTTTCATACATCGAAGGCAGACTGCCTGGCTTACTTTCAAAAATCCTTTTGGATAGCATCCATACTAACAGGTGGCACAGCTGTGGATTAGCTGATGTTATAAAAATAATTCATGATTTTCCATGTGCTTTCAAGTTGTGACCATTGTCTCGGATATTCTTAATCTAACAGTAACTTCCTTCTTTCTACTGTGAACAATACAAAGAAAGAAAAACAGAAGATAACTGATTTTTTTTTTTTGTTCAAATCATGAGTGGGAAATATAATTTTGGTCAAAGATGAGAGTCGGTTCCTTACTGGAGTTTGTTTATAGAGTTCACTAGGGAATTAAGTTATAATATGGGGAAATCTGAGGCCAGAGAAAAAAGGAAGAATGACTGTTGGCTTTTAAATGATGTGTATTAAGAGATGTCAACATGTTAAAACATTAACTGCTGTATATATCCAGATTCGTTTCCAAAAGAAGGAAAGACACTTTCTCACATTGTTTAAACTGTTTAATGTTTTTGTACTTAAATTTTTGTCATATGAAAAATGATGAGTTTTAGTATACTTACCTCCATCAAAGAGAGGAATTGGATGGACTATCCCTGAGAATGACACTAGAAACATAAGAGATTGTTCATATTGCCTCCTGTAAGGGGGTGGCCATGCTTTTTCTTAGTTATCAAGTAAAAGTGAGGCAATTAAAGCATTTTGCTAATTAGCATGTTTCATTGATTTATAATAGAACTTCCAATGTCTAGGAAACTATTTTCTACATTTTTATGGTTGCAATTAATATTCCCCGTGAGAAAGGTTATTTGAATGGTGAATTATCTATTCTTTCTTAACAAAAGTAAAATATGGGAGAAAAACTTTACACCTGTATTTACTCCCTGATTGTTGTTTTATGCAACAAAGTTTAGTAACTAATTCAAATAAAGAAATAATACATACCCAAATTTGCTTCCCCCCAAAACTTGACAGCTTTTTTTTTTTTTGGAAAACAATTTTTGAGATTCTTCTACACATTTCTTGTGTTGGTGGATATCCACTTTCATTTTTAACAGTCTATACCATACCATTTTTTCAGTTCAGTTTAGTTATTGAACATCAGAAACATAATTAAGCACTTTTACTAGCAAGATTTATTTTTCAAGGAAAATATTAGTAATAATAGCTAATATTTAATAATCCAGGCACTGTTCTAAGCATTTCATTTCCAGTGTCTAATGTCAATATATCTTAACATTAGTTAATAAATATTAATTACAGTTTTTTAATAAATATCAAACGTTCTTTGACTTTATGGTCACACTATTTAGTCAATGGCCATTGGGTTCAAACTCTACAGGAAACTAAGAGAAAATCTCACACAAACATCCAGAGAAAAAAGAATTGTCATGTAACAAAATGAGATAGTTTTCCACTTCAGTTCCAAGAAAGATTATGAGGTGGTCAGAAGGGAGAACGAGCCAAATGATTTCTCCATTTTTCTAGTTAAAAATTTATTTTTCCTATAATAAGGGCATTTAAATTCAAATTTTTGTAACCATAGACTCGACATTTGACGGGCAGTGAAGAATTATATTTATTTTTCTTCAAATACCTTTCAAAATGTCAATATTCAATAATAGAATTCATTATTAAAATCAGGATTGAACGTTGTTTGAGCAATGGAACTCTTAGATGTGACACTAAATGTGGTTTGTCCATTTAAAACCAACCATAGGCTTTGAGAATCTCTGTCTTAAAAAGTACCCTTGTATTACCAAAGCCAGATTCATTTAGTAGTTTATTGTCTCAAAAACTTTATTTAGTTTTTCATCAAGTTAAAAAAAAAAAAAAACCCTTTTACTGTGAAAAGAATGCTTTGAATACTAGTCAGAATACTTGAGCTTAAAACATTTTAAATCTCTGCTCAACCATTCACAGTAAAAAGTTGTAATTAAGTCATAAGATCTAGAATTCAGAAACCACGCACTCAGATTGTCTCCATGAATTTTAAACATGTATAAGTGCCAGCAGTTTTTCAGTTGACCATCATAATGAGTGGCCAATTGACTTTTGGTTTCCCAACCAGATGACTTTTGTTAAAGCCCTGGCTCCTTTTCTCCACCTTTATTTTCTCTCTAACTTAATCTGTATTATTCAACTGTATTTTTTTCAAAATCTCCATTTTGAGAATTAATTTTTTGGGGGTTTAGGTCCGTTTAATGTGAGTTAGACGTAATAATGACTAGGTAAAAGCATCTATTATAATTCCTGGAATATAGTAGGAGTTTAATAAATGCAGAGATTCCTTCTCCACATTTCCTTTCCTCTCATCATAACACACTGTGCCCATCTGAAAAACTGACCAAGCAATTTTCCTTGAGTCAGAGAGCTGGAATTAAAGGACCAATAAGTTTTTTGAATTGTTGTAACAATTATTTCTTAAATGTTTTAATTTAATATACAGCATCTCTTACTGTTTACTTTTTTATGTATATGTCATGCCGTAGCTCCCTTCTCAAAGTACAAATCCCTGAAGGGTAAAGATTTTGTCATTTGTTCGTGAACCCAACCTGCAAAGTGCCCTGAAAACAAACCTATTCATAGCTGCTGCTGCTGATGATGATGGTGATGAAAGGAGAGCAGGAGGAGAAAGAGAAGGAAGAGGGGGAGGGGAAGAAAAATAAGAGGATAAAGAGGAAGAAGAAGGGTTCAACTGTACAGACTAAAGAAAGAATAAAACACAATTTTTTCCCCTAAATAAAGCAGCTAAACCTGGCTTGGGAGAATTTAGCAAGGGCTCCATTTTATGCCATTAGATTAGAATTAAAAATAATTATTTTCTTCTTTGACCTGAAATATATTCAGCAGTTTGGTAGCAGCCTTCTTGAAAATGAATAGATTTTCTTTTTTTATTATTGAAGAGCCCACACATATTTTTAGCATTCTGATTCTAGCAATGAAGTCAAATATATTAAACTGTAAGGTTCAGCAAATGGTTACTGAAACTTGGAAAATTATATCTTATAATATTTTATAATATGCTGTTAAAATTTAATGAAGTAGTTTACAAATTTGCTGACACTAGGCTTACTATGTTCATTCATAAGAATTGATCAAAGAAAACAAAATTATGCAAGAAATAACAGTTTGAAATCCTTGAGGACAGTTTAATAAGATAAGACTTTTTATAGGATATGTTTAGTAATTTTTAAGGTAATGAATTTAAAAAATAGCATGCAATGAGTAATCAATTTTCTTTTGCCTTCTTTTAAGCTTTATTTTAATTTTTGTATTTTAATCAGTATATAGTCTTATCCAATTGGCTTATATTTTAGATGGGGTCACGAGAGAACCTGAAAACAGATAATTTGAGCTCTAATCAACCGTATTTGAAGAGTATTTCTTTCTAACCTTTCAATGTTCATCATATTCTCCCTACAATTTCGGTATACTAATTTTTTTGATGTATTAATCACTAGTTTGTGTTTTGAAATGAATTTGTGATACCATTATTTGGTGGAACTGAGAATGAATTCTTATTAAACAACTGAAATAACTTCTTGTTTTATACGTCAGTTGTATAGCCATGCTGAAAAGTGTAATCTTGAAGAAAGATAAGCTTATTTATTTAGGTGTTATTTTTACATAGTAATTTTTTTTTTTGCAACGCTACATGAAAATTTAATTCACAAAGAGACGACAAGCATGTATTTCCACGATTGATCTCTACAACACCTTTTAGCAACTTTAAGCCCCCTCCCAAATGATTGGGATCTGCATATTATACTTATGTGGAGTGTAGTATACTTACTGAAGGTCTAAAAGGAGCTACTGATTTATGACACATGTGTTCTTTCATATCATCTGTGTATCGAGTGACCACTAATTTTACATAAATATCAAAATTTATTTGCCCATTGTTTCTGCTAAATTGGAAGGAAACTTTGTGTCATACTTACAGTTACATCATCACTGCAACATTTGGACTTAACTCTGGTACTCTATTTTCTTTTAAATTCTGCAATGAAGCAAAAGCAACATCACTATAACCTAATGATGATGAATTCTTTTCAGGCAACTGTATTACCCATGCTTGTGTCCCTCCAGGCATTCCAGAGTCTTTAAAGTATTAAAAAACAGTGTATTTATTTATCTAACACGCTCAATTTTTTAAAAATGTATCATATCCAGTGGTCACTTCATTCCATCTCTATCAGATTCCTGGAAAATTCTCTCCTATTAACTGACAAATGTATTTTGCTTCAGTCTTTAGGTATTAATAGATTTATTTTTTTAAAGTCTACTGAGTGGTTTGTTACCTATTTGTGTGTATTATAGATGTATTAGTTTGAACCATGTCAAATTACCAACATTAAGCCCTTTTTATCTACAAAATGGCTATTCAATATACCTATAATATTAGTGTGCTACATTTATAAAAGTTTTTAACGTGATCCTAATTTCAATGTACAAAATAGAAATATATGATATGAAATAATTAGGATCTGCATATTATACTTACGTGGATTGTAGTAAACTTACCCAGCATTCTCCAAAATCCTTGGGAGGTCATTAATTCGCTGTTTAGTTTTCCCTGTTAGCAAAAGATGGCAAACTATTTGAAGAATTTATTGTCTGACACATTCAAATTTCATGAAAAAGCTAACATTGATCTCATTTCTTACGTTTCTTGAGTTCAATACTTGGGAGGCTTGTCAAACATAGGGCTAAGATTCACAAGTGTTTAAGACCAACCCTGTTTGTCTTAATGTAGACAGAATGTCCTTTAATCTAGAAAGGGGAAAATTTGTTTTGTTTTTCCTTGGATAGAATAACACTCCAAAAATCATTTTCCATACATGTGGCATGACTCAATGGAGTCTCAGAGCCCGCAAGCTGGTAATGCCATTCTGTTATGAGGGGGTTCTCTTTCAGATCCTCTAGGATGAGTTTACAAGGCTATTTTGTGGTCCTTGAGGGAAAATGAGTTATATACCATTTCAGTGTTGAATGTAAGCCAGGCATTAACCTGACCATTATTACCTCTCTGGTGATTTTGAAGTTTTATTTTGCAAGAAACAGAAGCCTTCATTGAATGGGTTTTATGATCTGTGTTTTAGAAGTATGATGAAGTCATGGTTTAGGCCTCAGAGTGGACAATAATACAGTATAGCACTGAAGGACAATGGAATGCACTTTATTTTATGTAGATATATAATTTTAGCTATTATTTATTAAGTGTGTGTATGGAAACAAGTGGGGATTGATGTGAAAGAATTTGATGCACCTGATCTTACTATAGGACAGATTGAATTGTTTTAGACAAGATTTGGCCTAGAGGTTGGAGGGTCTTTTCTCTGACTTGGATAATTTGCATTCAGTGAAATTAAAATGATATTGATATTATCTAAAATGGACTTATATACACAGGATTAGCATACATTGATTAAGGAAAACAATCTATATCTCTACCTAGATTTGTGTATATGTTATATAATTTTGTTTCTGTTCTGTTTTGTGTATTCTTTTTACCTATTTATTTTTATTTTGTACATTCTCAAAGGAGATTACTCTTCAGTTTAGCCCTCAGCCACAGATTATACAGTTATTGGAATTATTTATTGACTTCCTAACCATTTTGGAATCCATATACTTTTTAAAAATATTGTACTCTCGGGATCATTTTTTTTGAAATTAAAATTTTGAAACATCTTTAAAATTTAGTATTAAAAATCCCATTTCAGGGTCCATAGAACTTGAATGAAAAAAAGAGCTAAACCTCAAAAAAATATTTGAATTGTATCCTTATCAATAGGGTTTTATATTAAGTCTCTTGCTCAAAGGTGTTCTGTTTGTTTTTGAAAACACTTGCTACTTTTAGGGTGACTTTGGAAGTGTCTGTTATACCTCAGTCTTCATGACTCCAATATTTCCATTTTTTACTTTTGTATACAAAAATAGTAATATTACTTCTGTGCCTTGTATGCTTTACTTTCTTGCATTAGTTCAGTCACTATTCTTATAAGTTGTGTTTGCAAAATTGTTCTTCAATTGAATCTTAGATTTCTAGATACTTAGATTCAAGCAGTTCTTAGTGTGAGAGGGGAACGTTAAAGACTATGAGCTCAGTGTCTGTTGTTTTGGAAGAGGTCATTGAATGCTACTCCCCCACAATGAGTCAAAATGAGTGGCCCAGAGACAAAAATTAAAGAACTGCATGTATTTTTTGGCCAAAAAAGAAATGATTTATATTATAGAAAAGGGTTGATGCCAGTGATACTCTAGGAAAGGGAGCTGACTGGAGCTCCCTAAGACAGATGAGCAAAGGGAGATTGTGATTGCTGCCTAAGACATCCTGGGGCAGGAAAACAAGATTGGAAGAGCTATTTAAAGCCACGTTGGGAAAGAACAATGTTGTTTCACCATTTTGCAAAATGGAAAAAGGAAAAAAGGAAAGGAGACGGTAGACTCTTATATTTTAAGCACTATGTATCATGCCACTGAAATCTTTGAACTCATTGCTCATAACTAGCCTCTGGCAAGGATTTCCAATTGCTTTCCTTTCACTTTCATGTGCAATACAGCAGAGGACATGCCAGACAAAAATTGAATACCTCTTTTGGTGCAATATAAAAAATGCATTTTACATTTCCCTTGGCAAAATTGCTTTCCCGAGGAAATCCACTGTATTCTAAGGAGAAAATGGGACACTAAGAAATACAAATCTTTACATTCCAATTGTGGGTTACATTTGTTCTGAAAAAGAATCGACTCAGGATTAAAAGACTAACAGAAAGGACATATTTGAGAAAAGTAGTCACATTCAAAACTTACCTGTCTGTGATTGTCAGTAAAAGAGTTAAGTTGCCTCTCCTTCCCCCACCAAGAAATATAATAATTAGAAAATTAGTACAAAGTTTGTATGTATATTTTTGATAAGGTGATTCTGGTAAATATGCAAGAAATACGACATAAATTGACCATATTGCTCATTGTTAAATCTAAGTTAAGTGTTTCAAGTTTTCCTCATTCTGTAACCTAGCTTTTCAGTTTTGCTCTTCAAATGAGATGATTATGTAAAGGAAATGGTTATTTGTCTTGAATAACTGGATTGTAAGTATCATAAATAGAGTTTTCTTAGCCTTAAATAGGTGAATTGAGTGCTTTTAGGATAATTTGGGTACATGGCAATCTTAATGTCAAGTTTAAATAACTCAGTTTCATTAAAAATTATTAAATGCCGTAACAGCAACTTTTGTGAAAGGTGAGGTGATTATGCCTTAGATTATTATAAATGAATAACTTAGAAGAGTAGTTATTAACTTTACTTTGCAATGAATGTGTTATGTTTGTGATTTGAGGTTTATTTGTCTTTTTAAGTTACACAAGTAACTTAAAGTACCGTATTCCGAGTAGCTCTTCAATATTAGTTTGCTTTGGCATCACCTATTTGTTGATGTTTACAGCACTTCATTTCCCCAACTCAAGTTTCTGATTCAGTGAGTATGGAGTGGGGCCCAGGAATCTGAATTTCTAGTATTTTCTCAGGTAATGCTATATTTGTGGATCCTGGAACCACACTTAGAGAATTGCTAGTTTTGTAGATTATTGGTTAAAAACCCTGGTAGCTTTCCCAATTGTGATTCATAATTTATATACCAAGACAAAGATATTATGGATTTGAATTCCCAAAATTTGAGAGGAAATTATACTCAGAGATTGCAATCATTTAAAATGAGAACTTTAAGGGTGTTCTGGACAACACCTCTATAATTTTGCCTTTGAAAATGAAAAGAATTTCAAAGCCTACAATCATGTACACAAGCCCTTGACTACTTCAGAAAGTATTGTGAAATGACTGGGAGGCTGTTGTGGGCAGATCACTTGAGGCAGGGAGTTAAATGATATGTAGTCTTTAATCTGGATTATTCAATAGGCATAGAAGAAAACTACAATCATGGAATGATGGGGGAAAATTGATTGAGATAGCCTACAGTTATTGAAAATGCTAATGCATGTAACAATAAAACAGTTACCATGTATTCCATATACATGGGAGCTCAATTATTTGAGGGCGGGATATAAACATTGATATCACATCACACATTGCTGCTGGTATTAATACTATTGTCAATCCCAATAGCTACCTACCCAAACATCATTAATAAATAAATGTTATGACCAAGATTATGACAGGCCCAATGAACCCTACCTCTGAATACAGTTAAAATAGTTGGTTATCAATATTGTGACTGAATAAGATCATAGAACATCTTTTATCTACAAGTAAAACGAATAAAAAGAAAGTAAGAACTGTAACTATCGGGACCCCAGCTATTACCATGTGCTGTAGAATCAGGTATTTGCTTTCTGGCATTATTTGGTTCAATTTTACATGTGTTAGTTATCTAGAAGAAATAAAATGACTAGCAGCTTTTCATACATTGGTATAGAATATGATATTAAATTTGCCAGTATTTTTTTTAGAGAAGAGAATCCTTAGTAATCTGAGAGAATTGAGTACTTACTAGAAACAACAAAGAATGACATAGGATTAACACACACCAAAAAAACAATTCCGGACTTATGAGAAATGTTTGAAAATACTGTTTTGAGTCAGAACAACTTTCTTTTTTTTTTTTTTTTTTTGAGACGGAGTCTCGCAGTCGCCCAGGCTGGAGTGCAGTGGCCGGATCTCAGCTCACTGCAAGCTCCGCCTCCCGGGTTTACGCCATTCTCCTGCATCAGCCTCCCGAGTAGCTGGGACTACAGGCGCCCGCCACCTCGCCCGGCTAGTTTTTCCTATTTTTTAGTAGAGACGGGGTTTCGCCGTGTTAGCCAGGATGGTCTCGATCTCCTGACCTCGCGATCCACCCGTCTCGGCCTCCCAAAGTGCTGGGATTACAGGCTTGAGCCACCGCGCCCGGCCCAGAACAACTTTCAAAGCATGATTAGACAGGAAAAAAATTGTGAGGTTTAATTCCTAGGGGTATCACTGAGAGGAAGGTAGTCTTCAAGCTCCTTCACTGGTGCATGCTGTTTACTTCTTTGTTTTTGAACGAATGAATATATAATGAGTTCCCATAGGAATTAAACTTCGCAACTTCTTCCAGAATTCCCAGTTGTAAATATCACTCCTAAATTATAATCCATATTTGGTAAAACAACATAAAAGTATTGTGAATGCAATCAAATAAGGTGATTGGTTTGTATTTTAGCTTTTGCATACTTATAATGAAAAACACTAAAGTACCAGAGGGAAGGTAGTGTAAATAAACAGAACCATTCAAACATAAATTCACATTCTAACTCTGCTATGTGCTGGTTGTGTTTTCAGGCAGTTGACTTAACTTCTGATCAACAGACTTAATTTTCTCATCCATCAAGTAGGAAGAAAACTGTCTATATGATGGAATAGTTGAGATATTTAGAAATCATTGAATGCACTGATTGGTAAATTAGAGATTATCAAAATAGATTTTTATTCATCTTTTAGATTATATTATTATCTTCATTCATTATGTTATATCGCCTCCTTGTATGTACTGAAAGCCATTTACTTCCAATGTTTGTGATTATATGTAACACAAATATAAGTCTTATTAATAAATAAGATAAGTAGATAATTAATTTAGAATGACTAGTTGCTAGCCATTCTTGTAAGTGTCACTGTCCAAGGCAGACTACATTATAAAGCTTTTGATGTAGAAGAGGTGGAGACAGAGAGCAACTAAAACAGCATCCACACATAAATAAATAGATATTTAAGAAAATATCAGTGATATAGTTTGAGAAAAACAGGGTGGCCTGTTAGAAAGTGACAAGATTGCAATCAAGCTGTTAGTTTCAGCTGTAGTCTCCATATGAAGGTTCAGTTGGGGTCAGGGGAAGAATCTGCTTAGTGGCTCATCAAGTGATGACTTGTTGGCAGGCCTGGTCCTGTACCACATGAACCTCTCCACAGGGCTGCCTCATGCCATGGTGCCTGGCTTCTCCAGAGCAAAGGATGTAAGGGTAGATGGGGAGAGAGATTCCATGTAAGTTGGAAGCCACAGTACTTTTACTTATTTTATTATATTTCATTTAATTTTGAGACAGGGTCTTCCTCTGTCACTCAAGTTGGAGTAAAGTAGTGATTATGACTCACTGCAGCCTCAAACTCCTGGGCTCAAGTGATCCTCCCACCTCAGCCTCCTCCCAGATGGGACCACAGGTGTGTCTCACCATGCCCAGCTAACTTTTTAAAAGTTTTTGTAGAGATAGGGTCTCACTATGTTGTGCAGGCTGGTCTCAAACTCCTGGCCTCAAGCAATTCTCCTTCCTTGGCCTCCTAAAATGTTGAGATTACAGGCATGAGTCACCATGTCCAACCCACAGTGCTTTTATAGTGTAGTCTTGGAAGCAACATTTCATTGCTTCTGCTGTATTCTATTCATTAGAAGCAAGTCAAAAAGTGCAGCCCTTACTCAGGTGGAGAAGATTTCAGAAAGACATGAATGCTACTAGGAAGGGATTATTGAGTGCCCTTGAAGAGGCTGTCTGCCTCAGATAACCATAGGTACCTCAGCTGCAGTATGTCCAAAATGGAATTGATCAACTGACTGCTGAATCAACCCTACATCCTTTGTTCTTGACTTCCATCACATCTGTCATTTATGTACCCTGTGTCCCAAGCTAGAAGTTGACAGGTCATTACTAATGCCTTTCACACTTTCCTCTATATTTAATGAGTTATCAAATGCTTTCATTTCAGAAATGTCTTCTAATTCCGAATTCTCATCTTCATATACTCAGTAATGTAATTGACTATTTCCTTAAGCTATTGAGGTTGTGTTTATTATGCTTCTCTTCATCCAATCTCTATTCACTTTAATTAGAATAATTTCTCTCAAACAAAATATATTCATGGATTCTGTTGCTTAAAGGCTTCCATTGTTTATACTATCTATAAAATTAAATCCATTAGCTTTATTTTGTTATATCAAGCCATTTGTAATATGGCCCAAAGCAAAGTTTCTAGGCCTATTATCCAGTCTCATCATTCAGCATTGAAATAGTCTCTTGGCATGACCTCACGTGATGTGTACAGGCCCATCGTGATTTCCTTTCCATCTTCTTTCTTACCGACCATGCCTCAATCAGTACCTCATCAGGAAGCTTTTTCCAGGCTTTCATATTCATCATAAGTCATGCAATTCCCCAGGTTCCAGTACATTTCTATAATGTCATACAGCTCATTGAATTATCAGCTTCATTTTTCCTCTTTCTATGCTATCCTTTTAGAATAACTTCTGAGCAATATTAATCTTGAATTCAAAGTTCTGAACAGAAAAGTATAATGATTGACAGTAAATACTGAGAGAATAAACAATTCCTTGTTTAAGTTATTGTGTGTAATTGCACTATATCTTTGAAAGGAAAATATACTACAGAAGGTCCAAAGAAGGGCTACGAACAAGATAAACATTTGATTATGGTTTCTATTAGGGACTCACATACGTAAATCTAAAGAAATTATATGAATATTCAACACTCATTACGATAACATCATTAAGCACTGTTTCAAGTGCATTATGTTTATTAATTTACATAATCCTTACAATAACTATACAAACAAGATACTTTTATTACTCTTATTTTATGGATGAGGATCCTAAGACCCAGAGATTTTTGATAATTTTTCCAAGGTCACTCAGTAGTAAGTGGTGAAGTTGCTTCTTAGGCCTGTCAATGTAGATCCAGATACTCTGTATTACTCTAGAAGGAAAATGGTTTCCAAAGATGCATCCAAATCAAGATGACATACATTGACAAAGGTTAAAAAGTTAAATGAATCCAAATCAAGATGACATAAATTAACAAAGGTTAAAAAGTGAAATGAACAAAGACTAAAAGGCAAAACACTAATTAGGATAAACGGATGAAATTATATTTGTGAACCAAGAGGATCAGAATTTATAGCATCATAAAAAAGTATTTTAAAATATTTTCCCTCTAAATATCGGGAAGAATTTTGGCAGCTTTCCAGAGTTTAAAGAGGGAAAGAACTCCTACTATCATAAACAATGGGAAATGCATTTCTGAACGTCAGGACATCAGATGATCCAAGTAAAAAGTATAAGTAGTGTCTGATGTGAAGAAGAATTCATGGAACTTGGCCGGGCATGGTGGTTCACACTCGTAATCCCAGCACTTTGGGAGGCCGAGGCAGGCGAATCATCTGAGGTCAGGAGTTTGAGACGGGCCTAGCCAACATAGCGAAACCCTTTCTCTAATAAAAATACAAAAATTAGCCAGGTGTGGTGGTGCACACCTATAATCCCAGCTACTCAAGAGGCTGAGGCAGGAGAACCCAGGAAACGGAGGTTGAAGTGAGCCGAGATGGCGCCACTGCACTCCAGCCTGAGGGACAGAGCGAAACACTATCTCTAAATAAATAAATACATAGAATTCATGGATCTCTTACAGACTATTCTGACATGTTCTTAATTGCTGTAAGATGAGGACGGTGGGTATCCAGGCAATCTCCACCAACGGGGTCCTGGATAGCTCAGAGGAAGAGGATTCATATTGTATGAAGCCATGGAATATCTTTTAGAAGGGCAATTATTATTAATTTTCTGGAAGAGTTCTAGAAGGGCAATTATTACTAATTTTCTGGAAGAGTTCTAGAAGGGCAATTATTACTAATTTTCTGGAAGAGTTCTACCAAAAATACATAATATAGTCCATAATAGTAGACTCATCTGTACTAGTTAAAGAATGTATTAACATGGATCACTTTTTAAGATATAATGTTAAATGAAAAACCTAGGACCACAAGCGCAGACCGCTATGCCTGGCTGATTTTTGTATTTTTTGTAGAAATGGGGTTTCACCATGTTGGCCAGGCTGATCTGAATCTCCTGACCTTAGGTGATCTGCCCGCTGCAGCCTCCTAAAGTGCTGGGATTAAAGGTATGTGTCACCATGGTCGGCCACATTGTTAACTTTATCATTGTGTGTTATATTATTTGCTTTATGTTTGAAAGGTTTCTTAATATAAATATGTAAAAGAAAAGGCATTGTGAATACAATAACATGAGAATCCCATACGTGCTTCTGTCTTTAATTTCAATATTTCCTTTGAAATTGGCAAATACACTTTCTGATCAGATGTCAAAGAATTATAAGTTAAATTCCAAAATAAAGAGTTTTACATTGTATTTTAAAACATAAACTTATTAAGAAACTGAAATTTAACATCTCACATTTTACTAATATTCATCAATTATAATTATCAGTGGATGTATTCTAAGTAAACTTAGTTGTTATTTTGAAAAGTAATGCCGGCCGGGCGCGGTGGCTCAAGCTTGTAATCCCAGCACTTTGGGAGGCCGAGACGGGCGGATCACGAGGTCAGGAGATCGAGACCATCCTGGCTAATACGGTGAAACCCCGTCTCTACTAAAGAATACAAAAAACTAGCCGGGCGACGAGGCGGGAGCCTGTAGTCCCAGCTACTTGGGAGGCTGAGGCAGGAGAATGGCGTGAACCCGGGAGGCGGAGCTTGCAGTGAGCTGAGATCTGGCCACTGCACTCCAGCCTGGGTGACAGAGCGAGACTCCGTCTCAAAAAAAAAAAAAAAAAAAAAAAAGAAAAGTAATGCCATTCCCAATTTTACAGAGTGTCTTTACAAGAAAGCATGCGTTTCCCAAGGCCATTAAAATAAATGTATCACAAGGGCAGTAAAAAAACATACAAGATTGCCTCTTCTTTTTGGCTATTTTCTTCATTTAATTTTTTCTAGTCTTATTTTTTATTTTTAAATGTACTTGAAAGAGTAAATACCAAATATCCAGTGTAAAGCTTTAGAATTTAAAAAAATGGTATATAACCCACACTATGAGCTTAATACATTCTACACCTTTGACTTAACTATTTATTGGCATGGCAATTTCAATCCAATGCATAACCAGAAGAAATAAACACTATATGTGACTAGCAGTAAACAGAGGGATTGAACATATGAGCTTAAAATTTTTTAGCACATACGAGTTGGAAATTAAAAAGACTGAAATATATTTTTATAATAAGATCAAATTACTTAAACCAGAGTCAATAACTGTTATACTATAAACAAATACAATCATTTATTTGCAGCTTTATAAATTATTTTATTTCAGTGCTAATTTTACTGATGACTGCTTAGGTCTTATGACGACTCCTCAGGTTATATGATTAATAACTAAATATGACCACATGCTATGGTATCAAAGCATCAATTTGATTTAAAAAATAGGCTCCCCATAAAGATTTTAATATATGGAAGTATTTCTGGGAGTGTAGAAGGACAATATGTCAATTTTCAGAAGGCATAAAAGCCACAAAATATTTGGAAACTAGTTTGCTGTTGTTACAGAAAAGTGTGTGTGTGTGCATGTGTGTATATGAATAAACGGGTAAAATATGAATGTCACTATTTTGTAATGAATATTGCTTCTCTATGTTTTAGATGAGTGCTTTCATTTTGATATAAACATTTTGTTAGTAGTCTTCATTTATTAAGGGAAAATTGAATCTCTTCTCTGTTATGTGGATTAAGATGGTGACTGCAATCAATTTCTGAGTTCAATTTTAAATAGACAAATTTAACCTTTTTATCAATTGGTCTTACTTTACATATAGAGACGTTTATAACAATACATCCATCAGTCTACAAATTAATGTCAAATCATGAAGCAAACTCCAAATTGTGTTGACTGCCACCAGTTGACTGGGTGGCATATGGCAAGTCACTTAACCTCTGAGACCTTAATTTTCCCATTTGCAATGCTAAGGAGTGGTGCTAGAATTCCATGTCTATGCATCTATTAATTTTAGGTGCATTTCTTAAAACTGATATTATCAAGAGTAATGTAAAAGTATTATTAAATTCTTGTCATCTTGCTAAAACAAGAATATCTTTTCTATTTATACATTTTATTTATCTCTACTTGTTTTAATAAAGCCCATCTGCCATCTGATTTATTTATTAAATAAACTCATCTGAGAATCAATTTTCTTTTACCTAAAAGAGCCTATGCATAACATGATTATAAAGTGTGAAAAAAATGGAACTCCAGTCCAAAAGACATAGGAAAAAGATTTGGCAGAAAATAGGTACATTTATATTGTATTTATTCTTTTTTTCTTTTCTCTCTCTCTCTCATACACACAACCACTCCCCATTAAAGCAAACTTTAATTGTAAATATAATAAATACCCAGGTGAAGTTAAAATATTTTGTATATTATATGTCTAAGGGATTAGTTTAAATATTTGTTTCAATCTAGTGCTAACATCTGTGTTCTCTTTTCTTCCTCCCTAAAAGAAGGAACAAAATATCTTTTATGCAATGAATAGATAATTTCATCATGTTGCAAAGTCCTTTAATTCATGACATTTGTTGTTCCTGGTTTTCAAATGAAGACTTTTTAAAACAACAACCAAAAGCGTATACAACTTTCCCTATGCCTTCATAAATTTTCATTGCATAATATAAAATTAAAATCATGTTGAGATAGAGTGACTTCCAGTTTGTAGAATATAGTATCCTTATATCAGGGACACCCCAGTGGCATTTGCTTTTGTAGTGAAAGAGAAGCTAAAATATATTGACTTCGGGCGTTTTTAATAGAAAATACACTCATAAAGATAACAATAACCAAGGCAGAGGATAAAAAGAATCATACTTGTGATACTTAATAGCATTTTAGTTATTTTAAAAACTGGTGGTGATCTTACTGCAAGCATCTCTACAGTGCAGTCTCAGGAAATCTCATTAATGTGTTAGCCCCTTTATTTTGCTGGTGAATTTGTTGACAGAAAGTAATTGGGTCACTGTATTGAAATGCCGCATGTAAGCCCAGAATTCTCTGTGTTGGTTGGCATGACAACCATAGTGGTCGATTAAACATGCTCAGAAATTGGGAACCTGGGCTTCTCAGAAGCTGTTAACTAGATGGGGAATAAAAAACTGTGTAGATAATGGCAAATTGGGCAGAAATTTCTAAGAATTGCCTTGAATGTGCTATTATACATTTATTTATGTAGCGCTAACAAGATAAATGTATGTGTAAAAAGCTAGATATTTAAAAATTCACTTAGATGATTTCAAAATATAGTTTTGATTTTATATGTGTTTTAATAAGAAAAGGTTGAAACAGCTTTACAGTATTAAGGACTCTCTATTAGAGATAATTCTGATATTACTCAAAACAAATATATTTGCTATCAATGGCAGTTTCTATTTAGCTCTTTCCCCTTGTAAATGATTTTGTGAGGTGCCTGGCAGATGATATCTGCAGATGGCATACAAAGGCACATTGGCACACAGAAACAGCCTTTGCTGGCCAGTTCTGGCATAGCCAAATTTAGGGACCAGGAAGATGGTAAAAGGACAAATGATTAAGGAGAAAAGCAGAGAGTTGATTTGATGGTATGACTCACTAATACCTGTTTTCTTCTATATTTTAACTCCCTTCCTTTGGCTGGTGTATAACGGTTAACATAAAGACAAAACTTGGAGATATAAAATGAAAGCAAGTTATCGTGTCCTAGAACACAATTCGTGCTTTTTTGTTATTCATGTTCCTTGATTTCTCACACCTCAGAAAACATTTGAGCTAGGAGAAGGAATTGACTTTCTAGAAAGTACTGTTTTTTAAAATTAGCCTGCTTTTATCTGGATAATAAAATAATAAAAACAAGATAAATTGAACATAGCAGATTTACAGCTTCTGCAATTGAGTTTAGTTGCCAAGACAATCAATATGTGAGATCAACGAAGGGGGCATGTCTTAATTTTATTATTTCTTATTTGTATGCTTGTATTAAAATTCAAACATAGATGTTTTGATTAATCAAGGAGCTGAATATGGATATCAACTATAAAAATAAATATTTTAAATAAGCCACGTTTATACCAAAAGTCTATTGTTGAAATAAATTTTAAAAATCATTATTCATTATAGCACTTTTGAGAAGAAGACGTGTTAAAGATCACCTTTGTTCTGCAAAAGTAAATTAACTGTGTAGGATTAGGAACTAATTAGTGATAGAACTGGGCCTAAAACCCTGCTGGCCTCATTCAAATGCAGACTCTTTTTACAGCACCATGCTGCCTTCTAATCCCACTACCAAACACGTTGTGGTCAAAACACGTTGTGGTCAAAACACGTTAACTTCCTACTTCCAGGAGATGTTCACTTAGTGTAAATGAAACCAGCACCGTTGATGAGTTTTATTTTCATATTCCTCATTTTCTTTCTTTGTCATAGTTCCTTGCATGGAGCTATGGCTCTAATTTATTACATTATGCACCAGTTTTTGTTTGCTTACATTTTTAGATAGCCTTATTAATGTCTTCATTCTATTTATATGTCTGATTTCTTCATTAAGAACTATTAAAGGGTGGATAGGTTCAAGTATTTGCTCTTCCTTGGCTGGTATTTTAAAATTTACTTCTAAAACAAAATCCACTTCTGAAATTCCCCTGTAACACTATAGATGCATGATTCTGCAAAATTTTCATTTTCTGCTATGCAAATAATTAATAGTAATAAAATCCAGTTTGAGTTTAGTTTATAACTGTCTCTAACATTAAATTTTCTAGGTTTGGGGGTGAGGGTTTTGTCTGTGTTGTATTTGCATCTGTATGATGCTTTGATTGCTTTGATTAAAGCTTTTCAAGTATTGGGATTCAAAAATGTTATTTTTTAAAAAGAAATCTGTGGTCTGTATGTTTCTACTTTTATTTCTGTTAATAACACAGACTGAATATGTCTTGCCAATTTAAAGAAATTTCTTTGAGAAACAAATGACGGTTTTCCTTGATTTCGGGATTGAAAATACATGTATCTCTGACTGTTCCTTTTGTTTTTCTTGACATATCAGTTAAAAATATTTGTTTTCATCCTCCTTTGTTTATTCTTTAAATCTATTTTCAGATGTTTCTCCTTTTCCTTTCTGTTGTTTGGTCTCTTCTCTGTCTTGCTCTTCCCTGTTCAGACACATCCTCTCTCTCCCCTTTCCATTTGCTTTGACTGGAGTAACACATATTAATGAATATCCACAAAGGGACAAAAAGAGACTGGAGGAGGAGGGTGAGCTGGAGAAGCGAGTTGCTAGCAAAGTCAAATCTGAAATAAAGGATGAGAAGAGTGTAGATGGAAAAAATGAGGAAGAGAGGATGAAACAATGGAAAAGTGTAATTTTCAAAACTTAAAACCTCAGAGTATATCTATGTATGGCTTTTTTCATCTTCGTGAGATTGATTTGTTCATTCGTTCATCATTTAATAAATATATAACGAGCACACAATGTGGGCCAGCTGTAATCAAGTTGCTGGGAAGACAGTAATTAGAAACAAGCTAACACGCCAAAACCAGCCTTCATGGAGACTGTATTCTAGTAGGTAAAACTGTCATTTTAAAATGGTGCTTTATATTGCTTGTGAATATTCTTGTTACAGAAGTGAGAGCAAAAGGAACAGATTTTTCAAAGAAAATTATGTCTTGCATATATTAAATTTGTCTGACTAGGAAGAGTTATGTCAGTAAAGCAATTAGATACATGGGTTGTGATTTGGGGAAAAAAGCTGAATTAGAAATCTGTACTTGTAAATCATCAACAAGTATGAGATCATTGGTGATGTTGATACTGGTGAAATCAACCTAAAGGTAGAACAAAAAGGACCAAGAATAGTAACTTAAAAAAACAATTTAGAAAAAATCTCAGAACAGGAAACAGAATGTTAAATTGTCACAGAAGAGAGGATGTGCCCTTGAATCAAACGAGAACAGAGTTCACAGGGAGCGAGTGGCCACCAGTGTCACACTTTTATAACAGACGTGGAAGGTAAGGTCAAGGGGGACTTTTGAGGGGGTATCATCAGTGAAACTATTGAGAAAATCATTTCTGCTTTATTCTCTATAGCGCATACCTCATTAAATACATTATTAAAGCTTTAAGATGAATGTTATTAATTGGCATGTCACATCCAATGAAAGGAATGCTATTTTTTTGTGTTGTTTGATCTTTGATAAAGATTTGAACATTCATACGTATCAAGGGTAAAGAAAAAAATAAAAAAGAACAGAGGGAGAAATAGAAAAACAAAAGAAAAAATAAAAACACCGAGATTACAGGCTAAAGGAAAACTCACAGGGGGAGGTAGTTGTGGGAGGGAATGCCATCCAACAAGTGGCTGGAAAGGTTAATAAACCCTTTTAAGGAAGACCACAGATATTTTTCTTTCTCTTTAAAGAATAAAGTTCAGCCTTCTTCCTTGAACTCAAAGAAAGAAAGTTTGGCTAATTCTCATTTTGTGTGTGTTCGGTCTCACATTCTGTGGAGAAAGAATTGTGGTGAAATTAGTCTGGAGGTTTTGTGCAGAATGGATTAGAGAGTGAGACTGGAGGTGGATGATGATAGAGGTCAGACCAAGGGAAAAGTTATAGAATGAAAGGGTGCAACTGACTCAAGGGAACATGGACTGATAAGGCACATATCATATTAGTTTTGAGGGAGAAGGGAGTGTCTAGACTCAAGGGGCTTTCATGTGCTTGAGTGATAAGGAGAACAGAGAAACAGGAATGGCAGGAGAAGGTGGTGGGTAAAGGAAAAATGTCTTATTTTAGACATTTTGAGTTTGAAGTGACACTAAGACACCATACGGGGATGAAAATAGACAATCAGAAGTGAGGGACTGAAAAAAGTAGAAGGGGCAAATGTTCAGCATGGGAACTTTATAGATGCCCAAATTGAGGTAATTGGAGGGGGGAGAGTCAGGAAAAGGGAGAGAAGAAGGATAATTTGGATCAAATGCTACCTGCCAACTGAATACCTGCTAGTCATTAAAAAAAAAAAAAATACCTTCCCTGACCTTTAAAAAAGATGGTGTTATTTGTAAGTGTCTCTACCTGAGATTTTAAACATTCTCAATTCATGGTGTCTGTAGTGTCCTAGTAATTTCTCCTCATGGCGTCTCTAAGTCAAAAGAAACACCTATCACTTTTAAG
This sequence comes from Trachypithecus francoisi, assembly GCF_009764315.1. NCBI lineage: Eukaryota > Metazoa > Chordata > Mammalia > Primates > Cercopithecidae > Trachypithecus > Trachypithecus francoisi. The sequence goes on along the minus strand of NW_022681454.1, from coordinate 169,384,382 downwards.
TTAATGGACGTCACTGTGTTTTCTGTTGAAAGTTTAAAATATCCAGCAATATCCTGTGGATTTGCTGGCGCTCTGTGAGATGCCTTGGGTCACAGGTTGGAAACTATAGGTTTATGCTATGCTCTCTCATTTTTTTTTTCTTTTTTCTCTATCAGAGTGTTTATGGCCCTCTATTATAATTGCTTCTGTAATTATCTGTCTTTCTGATTGGACTGAGTCTGCAAGCTACACTAGGAAAGAACCATTTCCATCTTGTTCCTCATTGAATCCGCCTTACCCAGCCATGATGATTGGCTTGTGGCATGTGTTCTGTAACTAGCTGTTGAATTAATCCCAGTTATGAGGGGAGTAATCTTATTTGTCTTTATATTCAGTGCTGATTTATCTGCATCTATTTTTCAAACTCTAAGTTATATTCTGGCATATTTCTTTCAGTAGAATTTTTCTAATGATCTATGTGAAATCTGTTGAAAACATATGAACAGTATGAACGCAAATGCTAAAAAAAGGGGTTTCTTCTTTATTTCTGCCTAAGAGGGGAAGGGATTTAAAAGAATAATCAGTTTGAGTAACTGTTAAGGGTGCTTTAGAGGAGATGAGAATAATAACTATAACAATAGTTAATATTAATACAATATGGTTACTAATTCTATTCTCCCAACAGCTATAGGAGGCATGATGCATAACAAAATGCCCCAAAGTTAGTAGCTTAAGACATTCATTTATTATTTTTCACAGTTATGTGGGTTGTCTGATTCATTCTTCTGTTCTATGTGATGCTGGCTGCAAGATGCTGGGACATCTGCAGTCTTCTCGGAGCTTCATTGGGCTGGAATGTCTCAGAAGGCTCAGTTGATGCTGGGTGATGGCTGTGAGTTTAGCTGAGACTGCGCCAGAATTCCCAGGTGTGGCCTCTGCATGGAACTTGGACTTTTCGTAGCATGGCAACTGGACTCAGTCAGGGGACATCCCCAGAGCAAGTGATCTTAGGGACTAAGGCAACAGTCGCAAGGCTTCTTATGATCTAGCTTTGGAAATTGGAGAAATTCACTTCTGTCACATTGTGCTTCCAAAGCCAAGTCACCAAAGCTAGCCCAGCTTCAAGGAGGGGGAATTAGATTCTATGTTTCCATGTAATAGGCAGCATGTGTATACAGAAAGGGGATGAATTGAGATCTTGGACTATTACCAAATGTAGGTACTATTACTTTTCTTATTAGGATTGAGACGATCGATTTATGGAGAGGCTAGTAACTTAATTTGATAGTGGAGAAGTGCAATGGCCAGTACTTGTACTTAGAGAATTTGCTCTCAAGAGTCTGTGTCTTTAATCACAACCAAATACTGCCTCAGCCTGTGGCAATATTGTTCATTCTCATATATGACTGCACACACACACACACACACACACACACACACACTCTTAGCATATTTAGAGGTCATGATGGTAATGATGATATTGACTATAATCATGGTAATTTGTTTTGACTAGTTCATTAGAATTTACATTCATTATTTTGTTTACTCGAGATGAATTTTTCCTTCAATTGTTTAATTTTGAAATAATTTTACATTTACAAAAGCATTGCAAAGATAGTACAGAAACTAGGATGATACACTTAAGCCAGCTTCCTCTAATGTTTACATAACCATAGTACATTAATCAAAATTAATAAATTAACATTGATATAATAATCTCCAATTAACTGCAGACTTTATTTGGATTTGCTAATGTTATCTACTAGTGATCTGCTAATGTCACTTAATGTTCTAGGATACAATCCAAGTAACTACTGTTGCATTAGTTTCCTACAACCTGTGGCACTGTTTCCATATTTCTTTGTTTTACGTGACCTGACACTTTTGAAGAATGCTAGTCATGTATTTTGTAGAATTTCCCTCATTTTGTGTTTGTCTGATATTCTCTCATGATTAGAATGGGATTATAGATTTGGGGGAAGAATAGGACAAAAGTGATCTGCCTCTCTCATCACTTCATATCCAGAAACACATATTACCCACATTATTTATTACTGGAAATGTTAACATTGATCACTTGGCTAAGGTGTTGTCTACTAGGTTACTTCACTATGAAGTTACTATTTTTCCCCTTTCAAACTATGTATGTTAAGAAAGTGAGACATTCTGGCTATACTATACTTTTAAAGAGAGGTGATAAGCCCCACTTCCTAGAGGAAGGGATATCAAAAAATTTGTGGACGTATCTTAATACTACCATTGTAATTGGTAGATGTTTCTGAGGCTATGCAAACAGAACGATTCTCATAAAATGAATTTGAGTCTTTATTTTTCTCCTTTGATTTGAAGTTTTTGTTACAAAATTTATTTTTCTAATTTTTTGTCTGCAAATATTGGGATATAATGTGACAAAATGGAAATCCATAAAATATTGCCAATAATTCATATCAATCTATATAAATTCAAATGCAATCCATTTCCCAATTAAAGTACAAAACATTTAAATGACACAGTTCATTTGTTCCATTTACTATCTCTGCCTTAAGGAATTGAATCAAAGTATGCATTCATTTTATTTAATTATATCAAAGCATATAATTTGGCACAAATAAATAATAGGCTTTAATATTATGCTTCGAAAATTGTGCAATGTTTTAAGTCGTATGTTAAGCTTCTTTCATATTATTCAACTTGGTACTCCACAAATACTGAATTTCCTCACTAATTTAATTTATGAAATATTGAAGTCAAAAGGATTAAAAGAATTTCTGACAAAAATGGAGAAAAATATAACATCATGAATAATTCACAGTTGTGCTACTCCTTTATCCATTATTTAAAAAAAATTAGCGGCAAAATTAATGTGACTTAATCGGAAACAAATTCTATTAGAGTTAGGTTTCTTATGTAGATGAAAATAGGGTGACAAGGCAGCGCCTGATTATTTAATAATTTATGTTTATGTTTAGAATCCTTATTATTATGGCAAAGGTGAATTTTTTTTTTTTTTTTTTTTTTTTTTTTTTTTTTTTTGAGATGGAGTCTTGCTCTGTCGCCCAGGCTGGAGTGCAGTGGCTCAATCTTCGCTCACTGCAAGCTCTGCCTCCCGGGTTCACGCCATTCTCCTGACTCAGCCTCCCGAGTATCTGGGACTACAGGCGCCCGCCACCACGCCCGGCTAGTTTTTTTGTATTTTTTTAGTAGAGACGGGGTTTCACCGTGTTAGCCAGGATGGTCTCGATCTCCTGACCTCGTGATCCGCCCGTCTCGGCCTCCCAAAGTGCTGGGATTACAGGCTTGAGCCACCGCGCCCGGCCGAAAAATTTTTTAAATTACTTTTTTAAAAAAGTTAATCCAAAACATTTCTCATTTTGATAAATAAAACAAGGTCACAAGCAAATTAAATAAACCATCATTAAACTAGAAAATTTTGAAAATAATTTAATAGCATTACTTTGTGAGTTTTGCTCCATCATTGCTAATAATATGAAAATAAATTTTTTTCAGATTTCTATTACAGATATAGATATTACCATGTCTGTGTTAACTTTACTCAGTGTATTGACAACAAAATAAGCTTAAATATTTATTTTAAAATGATGGTATATAAAGAGTATTTTAGTAGTTCAAATGATAACATTGTATATTAAAGAAAGAAATTAGAATAATTATTTTCACTACTTAATTTTGACATTTATTTATTAATAAGTTCTATTTCTTAAGCTACAGGCAATAAATAATGTAATTTATACTATATATGGAATATAAGTAGTTTAAATGTATAAGGTAATAACAACTTATCTGTAATTTCCATGGCTTGTCTTTCTACTAGTTAATCAAGTGTAATAAGCTGAAATAAACTGGAGAGTATAGTTGCATTTGAGTTTTATTAATTTGCTACATTGTATTAAAAAGGACCATCAAGAAAACAATGATGAACAAAGCATTATTTCCATCTTTGAAAACCTTATTAGAGATATGTAAGGGGAGGAAGACATGACGTAGCACTTTTACCTCACAGTACTGGGTTTAATTTCCTTAGTATTCTTTCAGTTGAGATTTTAGAGAGATTCTGCATAAAGGTGACATTTTTGTAGAACCCTTCAAGGATGATTAAGATTTTGAAGGGTGAAAGCAGATGACATGATGTTCCATAATGAAAAATAGTACCAGCAAAAACCTAGGTGGTTGAGGGAAAAAAATTGTTGGGAAACACAAAGATATTCTCCTCGTTTATCCTAGAGTATATGAAAGAATGGTCTGTGAAATAAAATTGGGGTCAGATAATGGGAAAATTTTAGCCTAAACTTTTTAGGATTTAGCACAAAATTGATAATAATAACAATGCTGTGATTATTATAGCCAGCACTTGTAGAGTCTTACCATGATTCAGCCTTGCAAGAATCCAATGAGAAGACACCATTATTATTTTCACATTTTATTATGGTTGAGAAACCTGAGATTTCAAGATATCTTAGGACATTTGCACAGGAGAGTCATCCCAATGGCCATGTTATATAGCATGCCCAAAGTTCTAGAGCCTTTAGAAATGTGAAATAAATCTCAAATGAATGATCAAGATTGTCAATTTTTAAAATGCGAATAGTCTGCATAGAGACCCTAGTTAAAGGTTTCAAGTGCAGGAAATCAGAGGCAAAAATAAATCATTGAGGTAATGACCAAATGAAGTGAACACCCATAGTTAGAAGGCAAAGGAAGGAAAAGAGCAGAAGTATCAGAGAAATGTATGGAAGATCAGCTGGTGCTGTGAAGTAGAAGTTCAAAAAGGAAGGGGTTTTAGGAAGCTTGACATGGTTGAAGTTGAGAGGCAAGTAATTTCAGAACCAAAGTAGGGATGTCATTAATGATATAAGAAATATGTGTCCTTCTTTGGCTGCATCTTTTTTGGTCAACGCTACAACAGAAGAGCTCTGGCTGCCCCTCCCTGACACCCCCTTCCCTTCATTTCTTCGGGGCATCCAAACAAACAGACCACTTGGGATTCCTCGGGCCACTTGGGCCTCTGATAGAAGCATGTGTGTGCTTGTATGATCTTATTTTCGCACGGTGGGTGTTGCTTGAGTCGTGTTATTAAGATTAAAGACATTAATGTGAATGTTATCTTTTTTGTTTTATTTTTTTTTATTACTGTGCCTGAGGCTCTTTGCTTCATTTATGGACTGCTTTTGTACATCTCTGATTTATTTGATCTTTTTGGTGATGAACTATATATTTCATTTCTGGCCTCTCCTAATTTCTTGCCCTTCTAATTGATTGATCATATACTTTCTAAGGCTCCTAAATTTCTTCACCACAAGTTCATCTTTTCTACACCTTTTATCATTTGACCTCACTAATCTGAGTAGACCGAATTCAGGATTTGGCTTAATCCTACCATTAGGAAGTTTTTATATTCATCCAATAAAACATAGTATTATTATAGATGGGTGATTACAAATTCACTTGTTTCAGAGATAGAGAACACACTGGGGACTGATTGTCCCAAAATATCTTGAAGCCTCAGGTTTCTCAACCATAAAATGTGAAAATAATACTGGTGTCTTCGCATTGGATTCTTGCAAGGCCATGGTAAGGCTCTATAAGTGTTGGCTATGATAATCACAGTCCCCAGTGTGTTAAATTAGTTTTCTTGCTTCTCTAAAGCACTATAGTGTCCAGATATTTTAGGTATAATTCAGAAAGCGCTGGCTAATTTGTGTAGTGGAAATTCAAATTTTCATTAACCTTAAGACACAGTTTAAAATAAGTTACATTCTTATTGAGACATATGAAATCATTAAACAAAAACTATAAAATAGGTAAACATAGGCTTGAATATGCATGTGTTGAATGTGACACACTGTGTTATGTTATTTAAGTTTCACCATAACTGCATGATAGCCATTCATGAGTTCCACAGATATTTGTTGAGTGCCTACTCTGTGCCAAGCACTAGGGGTGAACAAAAGAAACAGAAAACTGTGCTCTTGTACGTATCCACTTCCTTTTGCAGAGTAAGAAATCAGAAGCTCGTGCAAGTGATTTATCAGAAGTTAATGCCTGGTTCAGGCATGATGGCTCACGCCTGTAATCCCAGCACTTTGAGAGGCTGAGGCGGGTGGATCACCTGAACTCAGGAGTTCCAGACCAGCTTGGCCAATATGGAAAAACCCTGTCCCTACTAAAAATACAAAAATCAGCTGGGCGTGGTGGCAGGCAACTGTAATTCCAGCTACTTGGGAGGCTGAGGCAGGAGAATCCGTTGAACCTGAGAGGCGGAGGTTGCAGTGAGCCGAGATCACACCACTTCACTCTAGCCTGGGCAACAGAGCAAGACTCCATTTCAAAAACAAAACAAAAAAATTAACACATGAATTAAAATACTAATTTTTTCTGACTTTAAAGTATTTTTTTTTTTTCACTGAGCATACTGCCACCTCTGAGTTACTGTAATTTATTATGGTTGGAATATCCTTTTCAGAACGAATACATGTGTATTACCTTCTCTGGAGGAAGTCATTCTTTTCATAAAGCACATGAATTTTGAACTTACAGTTACTCTTCACTTTCCTTTTAAAATTTTACCCTTGTATTTCCTTACTCAGAATATATGTAGTGCTAACCTTTTAGGTAACAATCATGCTACCATCACGTGGGTTTATCTGTTGCCAAAGGGAAAAACAAAGAGCAGAGAAGTTCATTTTTATTGTGCTTAACAGAAAAGTTTTTTTTTTTTTTTTTTTTTTTTAAATTTGTTAACTGATCTTCAGTGTTTGCCTCTAGAGATGCGTGGAGCAGACTGTCCCTAATTTTGCTTGGTGATGGTAGAACATATTCTTGAGGGCCATGAGACCTGAAAAGCTGTGGTAGAACAGTACCAACAAGGCAAACACACATTCATGTTGCCCCATACGAAACCCGCCTACTGAACTAGAAGCCACATGAATGCTATTCAATACACTCAATATTCAATATTGATAATATAGCCTAAGTTCTTCTGTGAAATATAATTTGCTTTGGAGAAGAATGATGTAAATCTACATTGATTTGGGAGGATGTCTAGTATACATTATAAACCTAAAATAAAATGGAAATTACTCTGCCTGTGCCTGAGAGTTTTAAAATATTTTTATAGGTCAGATGCTATTCATAAAGACTTCCACATCAAATGGGTAACAATGATTGCATCAAGCAGGGTAAGATTTAAACAGGCAGTATGGTGAGAAACTGCAGTCTTCACAGGATAGATAAAGAACAAGAGTGGGTGAGGCAGAATAAAGAAAGCATGGAGCCACTCTCTCATCATTTCCATAAGCATTTCTGGGAACTGGATAGCTTACTAGCAACTATTCTTTGTTTCTGGACTATCATTTTGTAATACAGATTTTACCTCAATTACTAACAATGTTATACAATAAATTTGTAAAAAATTAGTACATTTTATTCCAACTGGATAATTGATATTTATACTTATGTATTATACATATACGTATAATTATATAGTAATTCACAAGCTATCAATATGATTACATTATTGATATATCTGTTTATTACAATTACATAATATATAATGTTTTGTTATATATAGTAATATGTTATTTTTATATATTTAGTAGATAGACATGTTATTAAGGCGATAAAGTTATTAGGTAATTATAGTCATCTGTGTCATACTCAGTAGAAAAATTTGAGGCATCTGAGGCATCTTTAATAAGGAAAAAACTATGTTGTTTGATTTTTCTCCTATCCTACAGAGTTTTCTTTTCTTCCCCCCCCCCCCCCGCCAATATGGAGTCTTGCTCTGTCGCCAGGCTGGAGTGAAGTGGCGCTGTCTCACTGTACGGCAAGCTCCGCCTCCCGGGTTCAAGCGATTCTCCTGCCTCAGCCTCCTGAGGACGTGGGACTACAGGCGCCCGCCACCATGCCCGGCTAATTTTTGTATTTTTAGTAGAGATGGGGTTTCACCATGTTGGCCAGATGGTCTCAATCTCTTGACCTCGTGATCCACCTGCCTCGGTCTCCCAAAGTGCTGGGATTATAGGCATGCGCCACTGCACCTGACCCCTTACAGAGTCTTCTTTGTCATCATGGACCTGGGCTGTTGGATGAATGGCAGTGACAGACACCAAACTTGAATTTTAAATAGTAGTACCCAACTTTATTAATATCAGTCTAATATTTGTAGCCTAGATCTAAGTGCTTCAGCCTTCCTTAGGATAATTTTTCCCACAGAAAACATTAATCCGATAAGAAAACAGAATTCTGGTGGTCCCAACCTAGTAATCTTCAAGTTTTACTCTGACATTTTTTAATAAGCATTGTGTTAGAGTCAGAGTTGGGAAATGGTGAAAGGTAAGCAGATTACATGCAAATCTGTGCTCCATTATGCTGTGAAATAAATGAGTGATAAATAAGTAAATTCTAAAGTAAGCAGTTTGCAGAGTTTCTGCTCTATGAATAGCAAGTGGACTAATTAAAAACATTATTTTAGATGATAAACTGTTCTTTATGGTTTAATTGATATGTAAATGTTATAAAAGAAAAATAATTCCTATCATATAATCTGAGGGATTTAAGAAAATTTTTATTAGTTATTTTTTACAGTTTCCTTACCATCAGAATGAAATCTATTTTTAATCTACGAAAGTTGAATAAACTCCTATGGTCTTCATAAACTGTAGATAATATATAGGGTACATTGTTGATTTCTAATAACATTGAAGAGAAGGTTGAAAATTATAGCATATCAAATTCATTTATGCTAATTTAACATCCTGTTAGTAAATTAATTATGTTTAAGATTTGGTGTGTCTTGATATTTTCTAGTTAAAAATTGGCTGTGTTACTAATTATAAAATATAAAGACTAATCCCAAAAGTACATATAATGCATTCGCTTGTGGACTCTATTGTAGAGATTATTTTTATCTTTTTTTTAACTAAATAAAGAAGATAATGTTCTCTGTCTCACAATTGCATGTTATATGAAGAAATAACTGCACGTTTAGTATAAATTAATATTAAAAAGCCTCTATTATTTGTTGAGAACCTTATGATAGGATAGGGACTAAGATATGTAATTTTTTACTCTCTACTCAGTATTATAATAATAATCAAGAGATAATAATAAACAGGTTTGCCAAGGTTCTTAAAGGCTGAGTGCTATTTTTCATAAAGACAATAAATAAAACCTATGATCTTCATTATCTCTAGTTAATATGTCAGGCCCTTACTCACTGTGGTCCCATAGCTAGTTATTGCCAGCACTAGGATTCAAATACCAAATTCTTCTCCAAAGCCTATGTACGTTTGCATAACAACAGTAAACCTCACTATCTTGCATTTACTTACTATCTTCCCTACTACCATCTTCCTCTAACATGTATCCTTAATAATTATTTCAATCGTCTAAAATTAAATTCGGAATTTATAAATGTCTGTTATTAAAACACGTGTACACACCCGTGGGTGCATAAAATGTTTGTTTCTTTGCTTTTTGCAAAGATTATATTTTCTTTATACAAGGCTAGCTGTTGAACTTTGATTTGTGTACGTAGGCCTTGACACTATGAGATTTGGAGACTTACCTCACTATTGGTTTCACCATTTCAATGTATATGAATTTATTTTCCCTTTGTTCCCAGGAGCTCCACTTATTTTATATACCTCATATACCTCTTCATTTGCATATATTAAAGTGTATTAGGCTATTTTAAAAATCATGATGGGGTTCGATAAATAATGTGTAAATGTGAAATTGAATAGTAACATTTAGTAGGGAAATTAAAACTTTGCTAGGAAAAACATATGAAACTACATTATTATTGAAGTAGGGATTCTTACTTTGCCTGTTCATGAAACTGATTTCCCAGGGCAGCCTCTTAGTTGTTGCTAACCCTTGTCATGCTTCCAAGATCAATGGTTGAATATATTAGAGACTGAACAAGTTAAAATATGCTCAGAGATCCCTTGCACACCTGACTTTTTTGGCAGCAGCTCAAGTTTTGACATCATGAATCAGCACAGTTTGCTCTTTCAGTCTGAGCTTCTGTTCCTCCTTCCTGATTCCCTTCCTCATGTCAAGGTTGTGGCTAGGCCTTTGTTTGGAAGCCAAGTGGCAAGATGCATTTGCTCTTACTGTCAGTTACATGAAAAAGGCACATTAACCTAATTTTCCATAAAATTTACATATAAATTGACTTAACACAGGGAGTAAGTCAGTTCAAAATGGGACACTTTTAGGATAGACTCAGTATAATATTGAATCGAAATTTTTCTCTAAGAAAGTTTTATTAAGGATCTTGCCATAGATCTCTTTTTGAAAAAGCCTTTGCCCATGGATGAGTTATCTCTTTTATCATCCCTTTAAAAAAAAAAAATCTCTGGTTTCAACTTCTTGCAATTTTTAAGGAAATTCTCACACCACAAATTAATAGTGATGTCAGGTATATTGTGTCCTTGGCTTTTTATAATCTGCAGATTTTCTAGAATTTAGTGTCTTGAAATTTTCTTTTTTTTTCTCAAGGTTTCCTGTTTCATATTCTAGTCAACAACTGAATAAAATATAACCTCTCTTTTTGTGCTTTCATTCCATTGAGCTGATATATGGATTATAACTTGGATTTCTGCAGCATGTTGATTCAAGGTGGCAGAGAAAAAATGACTCTGATGTAATAAACATTTAATTGACTTATCTGAAAAGAGTAGACTATTTTTGGAGTATACTTTACATGGCTTGCTTTATATTAATTTGTGGACTTTTTTATACCACGAGAAATTTTCCTGATTTCTTTCTTTTAATGGTTTTGACAATTAGTAGGTGGTCCTTTAAGGGAATATGAAAGCAAGGCATTTGGAAGGAAGCTACCGTTTTTCCCTTCTGCTGTATCAAGTTTGCCATTTTTTTCTGCTTGATTTTGAAAGACAAAATAACTAATAGTGGATGGGGAAGGATTAGAAATTATTAGCAGAATGAAACAACATTCGGGTTAATGGAAAAATCTAGGGTTTTTAGTGAAATTCTGAATATGTATGTTAAATAACATTCCTCACATTCATGTTGTTGGGTATGACTTTGGAGAAACACCACTATAGAAACGGTGTTCCTACTTGGACATAGGTAGGGGAACATCACACACTGGGGCCTGTTTTGGGGTTGGGGGAGGCGGGAGGGATAGCATTAGGAGATATACCTAATGTAAATGACAAGTTAATGGGTACAGCACACCAACAAGGCACATGTATACATATGTAACAAACCTGCACGTTGTGCACGTGTACCCTAGAACTTAAAGTATAAGAAAAGGTGTTCTTTTTACATCTTCACAACAGAGAAAACACTTTGTCCTTTCCCATTTGTGTCTTTCAGCGTTACAAAATATCTGGGATCTTCATCAGATCTGTGTTTTATACCGGATTGAGTCTAGATTTTTAAATTTTCTGAAATTTTATTAGGTGAAAATTATTTATTTGATACAGAGATATTGCTCTCAACTGCAAACATTTTGGAGATGCTTCTTTTATATAGCCTTGCAGTGTTCTAGAGCAACTAGAAATATTCCAAAGATTTCTGCCTAAATTAACACTGATATGGATGTGAACCTTCGAAGCCATGATAGATTTTACACACTAAAAATAAAAGTGTTAGCACTGCACACATCTGTTCACCTTATATCCTGATATTATTTTATATCTATATTGACTAATATTTTGGTCAAAATTTTGGGATCATCTGGTTTATTTAGAAACAAAAAGTATTTTATGGAAATTCTTTAAAAACAATGAATGGGTGAACAAAATGTTTAAGAATTATTTTTTATATAGCATCACTATTATGAACTCAGAGATAGAAAATAACTGTTTTGCATAACTTTTTATAGTGATTTGTTAAGCTTTCCTAGGAAAAATGTCCTTCATTAGACAGTCATGACTGCGTTTTTAACTGATTAATTGTAGTTTAATGATGTAATGTTGACATTAACAGTATTCTTTGCTCTGTTGTTCAATTGTGACAAGAATCTTACCATTATGTACAAGACTCTTCATTGAATAAAATGTTTGTGAAATTCACTTATAACTTAAATTATTTTATCTAATAAGCTCTGTGGCTGATTGTTTTTAGTTTCTCTTAAGAATTTATGTGTTGTTGGATTCTATGCCAAAATAAAATATTGGAAGTTTTTTGTAAAACGGATGTTAGTTTGATTGTTTTATTATTTTACTGTGTTAAATTAATATCCACATACTGCAATGTTAGTATTAAAGATTAGAGGGGAGAGGAATCTAACGACTTACCCTATTTGAGGGATTTAGATTTTATACAAATAAGATTAATACACTTATTAATATTTTTAAATAATTAGCAGGATGAGTTACATCAGATACGGTGTTGTTAATTCAAGAGTTAATTACTGAGCATTTTAGAGAACTTTGGCTCAGAAGACAGAAACAAAAAATAAATTGAAATACAAATTTCCTTCTCACTGGACTTGACACACATTAAGGAGATCTTACTTTTACTGAACAAATATCTGAGGTGAAAACAGCAATATTAACAGAACTGTGGTCTATGAAACTTGATTGTCCGTAATGGACATTAGAGAACTGGAATTTTCTGTTTTCCTAATGAATCTCAAGCTGTCTTGGGTAAAAAACTTGATAAGACTGGGTTTTATGAATTTGATATGTTGATTAATGAAATGGAATTTTATTTACTCTTCCATCTAATTTATTTGGAAGGATGTATTTTTTAAAATATTTATGAAATGGTATATCATTTTGATTTGACAATTTGTGTATTGAAAATTTTCCTTTCTATTTTTTTTTTTTTTTTTTTTTTGAGACGGAGTCTCGCTCTGTCGCCCAGGCTGGAGTGCAGTGGCCGGATCTCAGCTCACTGCAAGCTCCGCCTCCCGGGTTTACGCCATTCTCCTGCCTCAGCCTCCCGAGTAGCTGGGACTACAGGCGCCCACCACCTCGCCCGGCTAGGTTTTGTATTTTTTTAGTAGAGACGGGGTTTCACCATTTTGGCCAGGATGGTCTCGATCTCCTGACCTCGTGATCCGCCCGTCTCAGCCTCCCAAAGTGCTGGGATTACAGGCTTGAGCCACCGCGCCCGGCTTTCCTTTCTATTTTTAAAAACAGTCTTTGCACTCCAGACAGAGCGAGACTCCGTCTCAAAAAAAAAAAAAAAAAAAAGACTTTGCATATACTGAAATGAGAGCTCGGACAAGCCTTTTGTCTGGAGATGCCTGTAGCTTCTACATTAGCTATTGCTGTGTTTCTATGGAAACTGTGTAGGACTCTGAGGTATACAGGTTTTATGCACAGTGATAGCCAGTCCTTTTCTCTCCCCATTCAAATTGTTAACATATAATAGTACTTCTGTGATTCACTAAAGAATACAAATAAAATTTCATTACTTTCTCTCACAAGTGTGCTGATATATACATGTCATTTTGTATCAAAGTAGTATTATTTAGCATTATTCTTTTTAAAGAGTTTGATAAATACAAAATCAAAATTTACCTTGAGAATCATCCTTTTTTAGCTCCAATTAAGATATTTCTCTAAGTTTGAATGTTGAGATTTTATTTCATTTTTGATTTCAACCAGTCTATGCCAATTAGGTTTTCTTATTTTCTGTTTTTGCTATAAAGATGCAATAGTGAATTCTGGAAATAATTTCAGAGCTAAGCATGTGATTTGTTTAAGGATTTGAGTATATAAGAATAGAGATTTTTCTCCACTGAATCCTGAATGGCATATGCCCATCTTACTCCATAACAGGTCAAAATGATTTTAATAATTAAGAAGACTCAAATATAGAAAGTTGTTCTCCTGAAAACCCATTCAACTGTTTTTTAATATGCACGGCAGCCTGTAAACATTCGGCTGGTAAACTTATGTAAACTGATGTTGGATATTTATATGGGTGGAAGGAATCACCACCAAAACGTCACTGGATGAGGTTTTTCAAAATGAAGATTACACAAATGGAAAGGGATTGGTTAATTCAATAATCATAAAAGGCTTTTAGTATGCTGATTTATTCCAGTGGCCCTGGCCAAGGCCTAAGGTTAATTATTGACCAAGGCGGTCCAGAGGAAATTTTAAATGCTTTGAGTTTTAAGCGTGTTACTTTATATTGATTGAACTTGCTCTGCTTCCATTTGATTTCTGAATACTAGATAATTAAGGTTTTTACTCTATAATTAATATCTTTCTCTCTCTGTCTTTCTATTTTAGTGCATAAAATGTAGGTAGAAAAAGTATGGAAGCCCATGGATGATTGTAATAAATAGAGAAAAGGAAGATGGATGCTGAACCCAAGAGAATGTGGAAAGTGAGACTAGAGTGTACAGTGTGATGTCTCTGTGTTTCCTCTTAATTTTTTTTTCCTCTTTCCTCCAGAGAGAGTGGATAGAAGCCAGTTAGGAAGACCTGAGGCTCAAAACTCAGCACAATGACAGGAAGGAAGGTTTCCCAGTCTAAAAAGGGATAATGTGAATTCAGGTAGTCTCAAGCTCCTTCTTCTGTGATCTATTTGTGACATTTCTGGATGAAACACTGGTAACATAGGACATGACAGAGCTCTTTGTCAGTGATACACTCTTGCAAGCATGCAACATTCTTCTCTCATATTGCTCTTCATCCTTCAAACCCCCTAGGACTTCAGCCTTTCCTGAGGCTTTTACTCTAACCAAAGCCTCTTTCAAAGTGGCATGTTCTCATGATTCATTCTCTTTCCAATTTAAAAATGCTATTTACTGGAGGATAAAAAGAGGAGCAGTATCCTATTTGAAATTACTGATAATAAATTGTGATTGACAGATACACTGGCCTCATATTAAGGTGTTTGTGGGACAGAAAATATCTATTTACAATAAGAAGGTGTGTAGGAAACATTCCTAAGATACCCTTGTCCTTCCCCTTGTGATTGGCCTGGGAGGATCAGCAAATGTGCCCTGAACAGGAGGATGATGGAAGGGGCAATTCCTAGAAATGCACAGGAGAAAATGACAGGACCAAGGGTCAGAAATAAGTCTGTTGGCCTCTTATATCAAGAAAAATTAATTCAGATTACTGACAAGCAAAATTAAATTGTATAGTAAAGCAAGGAAGGTGTGGTTTTCACAGAGATTTAGTCAGTGCATTTGATTAGACCATGGCAAGGCAAAGTCAGTCCATTGACTGAGAAGAATAAAAGCAGGGATCCTGCCTGCTTTGTTCACCACCCATTGCACATCATTTGCTCGCTCCATGCCTGATGGAGTAATAAACATTTCTGAATTAATGAATAAATAAAATGAGCCATCTATCTGGCTAGTTTTGAGGTAATCATTGGCATTTTACTTTGGATCTTAATTGGATTTTTTTACGTCTTCTAAACATCAGATATAAGATTTATGAAAATTCTTTTTTTTTGAGACAGAGTCTCGCTCTGTCACCCAGGGTGGAGTGCAATGGTGTGATCTCGGCTCACTGCAGCCTCTGCCTCCCAGGTTCAAGCGATTCTCCTGCCTCAGCCTCCTGAGTAGCTGGGACTACAAGTGCGCGCCACCATGCCTGGCTAATTTTTGTGTTTTCAGTAGAGACGGGGTTTCACCACGTTGGCCAGGATGGTGTCAACCTCTTGATCTCATAATCCGCCTGCCTCAGCCTCCCAAAATGCTGAGATTACAGGCATGAGCCACTGCGCCCGGCCATGAAGATTCTTAAAACTGAAAATGAAAGCATGGAACGCACTAAAACAGCTGAAGCAGTGGGAGTGACAAAATCCAACTAGAATGTGTCAAAGATGATATGTTCGTATTGCAGGGTTGGTGATGGGCAGAAGTCAAGGAAGCAGGAGCTAGGACACTGTGGCCATAATGAGGGTGAGATAGGTTAAGGATAGAGAAAATATTTTCTAAAACACCCCATTCTCCCTGCTACGGACAAACACAGGAATGAAGAGGCATTACGTATTTGTGACAGGTAACCAAAAACCTTGATGTTTTCAATAAATACTTTTCTTGTAACCTGTTTTACTCTCAGAAGGTGCAGGAAGCAGCTCTCAGATTAATACTAGCAAGGGATGCACCAGGGATGAATTAATCATTTTGGCAGAAATCAGCTAGGTTGTTGTGAGTGATCTCTTCTGGGAAGCCTGTGTAGAGATAGTAAACAACAGTCTACACAGCTACCATCTAAGCATATCTGGATATTATGGCTGATGAACCAGTAGAAAGGTGTCAGAGATGCAGTTGAGGACATTGTGCAGTGAGGTCATCCATGAGGTGGCAAGGATCAGGGCTGGCAGGGATGTCAGAATGCAGTCTTCAGAGACTGGACCCACATGGGAAAATTTTGAAAAGGAAAGTTGCACAAATATAGCACATGTGCAGTGCTGAAGGAAGATAACTTGAAGTAGAACAAACAGAAGAAAGTGTGAGAGAGAAGGCTGGACAGTCAAGCAAAGGGCAGATCAAAATGGAAGTTATGAGCCTGAAATTCATTCTGAGGTATAGAAAACCTCTTGAAACTGTATTGCTAACACGAATGATATGGTAAAGTTAGTATTTTGAAATGTCATTCTGGCTGCCAAGAGATGTAATTAAGAGCTAAGAGATTAAAGGTGAGCCAGACTGGCAGCCACAGAGCTGTTAAAAGAATCTAGGTATCGGCCAGGCACAGTGGGTTACGCCTGTAACCCCAGCACTTTCGGAGGCTGAGGTGAGTGGATCATCTGAGGTCAGGAGTTCAAGACCAGCCTGGTCAACAAGGTGAAACCATGTCTCTACTAAGTACAAAAAATTAGCTGGGCGTGGTGGCACATGCATGTAATACCAGCTACTTAGGAGGTTGAGGCAGGAGAATCACTTGAACCCAGGAGGCAGAAGTTGCAGTGAGCTAAGATTGCACTCCAGCCTGGGCAACAAGAGGGAAAACTCCGTCTCAAAAAAAAAAGAATCTAGGTATCTCTTTTACAATACTGTAACTAAAAGTCCTTAGAATAGGTCAAAAGTGCAAAAATAATGTTATTATTCACCTTGATATTCTACTTCCTGAATATTTTAGTGGAATGTCACATAGGAATAGAATTTAGCCATTCGATGAGACTGCTAATCAGTGGAGACTACCTGTGATTCATCTTAACTTTATTCCATGATTTAATATTTTCTAGACATGAACTTTTCCAATGGAACAAAAGCTAAGAAATATAAAATATAACGGGATGAAAGCAGTTAGCAGGCAAGTTTAGCATTTACTGAAAGGCTAGTAAGACATGGACAGAAAGAAATAAGATGTGGGAATAAATCATTTATTTGGTAGATAGACTCTTGAATATCATCCTGGCTCCTCTCACAATCTAATATTGTAAAAGTTGGGTGGCACACAACCCTGGGTTCCCAGACCTGGCAGCGACCTCATTCGGGGGTGTTTGGATGAGTGACCATGGAGCGCGTATGAGTCACAGGGAGGTCCTGGGAAGAAGGGTCCACTGATTTGTATTCTGAACTCACCTGGATCTTTTGCACAAAGCGTTTGCTAATCTGATTCCTCATTTTCTCCCAACTTCAAACCCAGATTGGCCTTTGTGTTTAAATCAATTTTACAGTCCTAGAATTGTTTCTGTGCATTTTTTCATTTAATACTATAGGGTAAGGTAAATTAGGCCTGTTTTCTCAATGGGGCTTAAAAAGATTATGTGGTTTATCCACATTCACATTGCTACTCGTTTGAAAACTTTCATTGGAAAGTCAAGATTGAAAGCCAAGTTTGTTTGGAAATAATATGCAACCTTGGTTAATAAACTGCCTTTCAATTGATATTTTATTATTGAGGGTTAAAATAGATATTCCTAAAAACTAACTTTCAGATAGTACTTAGTTTTATTTATTTATTTATTTATTTATTTTGAGACAGAGTTTCACTGTCACCCAGGCTGGAGTGCAGTGACACAATCTCACCTCTCTGCAACTTCCACCTCCCAAGTTCAAGCAATTCTCCTGCCTCAGCCTCCCGAGAAGCTGGGATTACAGCTGCCTGCCACCACACCCAGTTAATTTTTGTATTTTTAATAGAGACAGAATTTCACCATGTTGGCCAGGCTGGTCTCGAACTCCTGACCTCAAGTGATCCACCCACCTCGTCCTCCCAAAGTTCTGGGATTACAGGCATGAGTCACTGCGCCCAGCCAAGACAGTCCCTTATTTTCTAATCTTGCACTACACATGAGTGTCTGTATTTATCTTTAAATATTTATGTTCAGAATGATACATAGTGCCAGATATTTCTATTCAAGTTTGGTGATACATGTGAAGTATAGCCTATTATATAATAAAAATTAATTGCATAAACTACTCTTATGAGGGGACAAGTGAACTTTCTAGACAATGCATCATTTTTTCCTTTTTTTTGTAACTTAGCCCTCACTATTTCTCCTTATGTTGCTTGAGTTAGTCACTATATCAAATTATTATTTTTTTTTAGCTTTTATTTTCTTTTCTGTTTGCTCTAAAAATCTCTAAGAGCCCAAGAAACGCCTTGAATCTCCCCAACAAGCTACATCATTTTCCCTTATTTGCAATAAATGGCATCTAAGACATCTTCTATGGAGAGAATTTATTCTTTCAGTGAAAGAAATGTAGATGGCATAATCTGTCTAATCAGTAACACAAAACTGATACACTTCTTCCTAGAATGCTTTGCACTCTCTTATACAATATTCACAGTCTAGAGTTTAAAAAAAAAAATCCCTTTGAACATTTCATATAATTTCCCTATCTTAATCAGGTGAAAGCTTTTCCTTAGAATTTTAGTTGTCAAATTGAGCATCATCATGTTGTAATTAAGTGGTGATTCAAAATCAGAGGTAATTAAAACAGAAATTCTTCCACTTTCTAGATAAACACAAAGCATATTGTTCTTAATAGAAGTTCCAATTTCGTTGTGTTTTCTTCTCAGTTTTAGGGGTGAATTACTATCTGGTTTGATAAATGCTAAACTAAATGCAGCAACCTCTAAATCTCTGAAAAATGTGTTATCTGCTTGAATCTCCCAAGTAGGCTACCTGATTTTTCAGTGTAGGTATCTGTAATATGTAGCATCTAAGACATGTTCTACATAAAGAATTTATAGTTTCTCCCAGTGCCAGAAAGCAGGAGGCCTTGGGATGTTCTAGAGTGAAACCACCCACTCAACATCCGCATTATAACTCTGAATTCATGGGTGACAATCCTGTGTCTGCTGAACATATTTAAGGAAATTCAAACATTCTAGCTAGTAATTGAACACATACAGGAGAAAAAATGTTTATAAAACTCCTAAAATGCATTATTGCCCAATGGCTGAAGCCATAACTACAGGCACATATTTTATTGGATGATGCACAATTGGTGTCTAGTTACTTTTATTAAAAGTCTCCTAAAAAAAGTGAAATGTGAAAAAACTTTCCTCTAAAAACTCTGTTTTCTAAAACATGCTGGATTTCTGGTTTAAACACTGGACAATGAATTCATAAAGGATATCTTGAGGTTTTAATGGTAAAGTCGTCCAGTCAGGGGTTTCTGAATTTGGCAAAGATTTGCTGTACGTAGTGCAAGCACATTTTCTTTGGCCAGGTTACAAGCAGTTCTCATGTATAGAGAAATCATCTTCCTGTCCCCCACAGGAGTGTCACCTTCTCACAACATATGTAGCTCTATTCTGCCAAAAAGGGGGCAGATTTTGAATCTTGGCTTTCAAGAGCTGTTCCATCTGTGGCTCATGATCTTTTCTATAAATTCTCTAACTTCTTTGAAAAGAATAGTATGTATCTTCAGGAGAACTGACGTGCCCCTTGAATATTTAAACAGTACTGATAGCTTTTATTTCAGGAAAATGTGCTAGACTCATTAATTATAAAATGAAAGAAGAGAAAGTCATCCTTACCTTTTACTGCATACCCTTTTCATGCTCTGAAAGGCAATGGCTGAAACAATGGATTGACTCATTAACTGCTGAAAAGGTTTATGATTACAGGGGAAACTCAGAGGTAAAGAGTAAGTGGAGGCCGGGCATGGTGGCTTACACCTGCAAACCCAGCACTTTGGGAGGCTGAGGCAGGCAGATCATCTGAGGTCAGGAGTTCAAGACCAGCCTGGACAACATGGTGAAACCCCGTTTCTACTAAAAATACAAAAATTAGCTGGGCGTGGTGGCAGTCGCCTGTAATTCCAGCTACTCCGGAGGATGAGGCAGGAGAATTGCTTGAACCTGGGCGGTGGAGGTTGCAGTGAGCTGGGATCATGCCACTGCACTCCAGTCTGGGTGACAGAGTGAGACTCTGTCTCAAAAAAAAAAAAAAAAAGAGTAAGTGGAGGCCCTGATCTTCTAACACATCGTTAGACAACGTGCTCTGCAGAGAGCACTGCATCAATGACAGGTATATTAGATCAATCTAAATCCATTTTATCTATAAGTTAATATATCAAAGGCAATCAGGTGCGACAACAAAAGCAAAATGAAGCTAGTGATCAAAACTTAACTGACTAGTGTAAATTGAAATTGCTTTAATTGGAATCACTCATTTAATCTGGATTGACATTTCTTCAGATTTTTTCCTCCAGGTAAAGGCTTATTTTACTGAGTGAATGTTTTCCTAACATGATTAGACTTGCTGCATTTCAGAATCGTTTACCTTTCTAACCCTTTTGTGTTCTTCATCTATAAAACTTAAGGGACAAAATAAAGTTGATTAAATCACTGTTCCTAATTTCTAACGCTTTATGAAAATTTTAATTACATGAACTATTCTAGAGATCAAAGAATAACATTGACCTAAGTGCCATATGAACTTTCTACTTAAAAGAAGAATATTCATCTGTTACTGTGAAAACCCCCAATGGGCTTACAGTCTCATGTGGGAATGAGTAGTTATAACAATAAGCAGTGCCAAACAATGCAGAATAATAAACCATAAAGAATCAAATTATTTCAGTTCATTTCAAAGGACAACCTAATGTTGGGACACCCTGATTTGGAATGGAAGGTGATTTGGAGAATATGACATATGAATAGAGGCCTGAACAATGAGCAGGACGTTGTTAAATGGAGAATGGTTAGGTGTGTGTGGGGGGATGGGAATTAAGACAGCATTTAAGACAGTTCTAGAACAGTGTGGTGCAGAGAAGATGGTGATAAAATGCTGATTTCACTGGGGCAATATGAAAAGAGAGAGCTATGAAATGAATTTGGGGAGCAAGTCTGAGATCAGCTCATAGACAGACTAACAGGTCATAGTGAGGACTGGGTTTCTATATTTTTTTTTTATATACTTTAAGTTCTAGGGTACATGTGCATAATGTGCAGGTTCGTTACATATGTATACTTGTGCCATGTTGGTGTGCTGCACCCATCAACTCGTCAGCACCGATCAACTCGTCATTTACATCAGGTATAACTCCCAATGCAATCCCTCCCCACTCCCACCTCCCCCCTCCCCATGATAGGTCCCAGTGTGTGCTGTTCCCCTTCCCGAGTCCAAGTGATCTCATTGTTCAGTTCCCACCTATGAGTGAGAACATGCGGTGTTTGGTTTTCTGTTCTTGTGATAGTTTGCTAAGAATGATGGTTTCCAGCTGCATCCATGTCCCTACAAAGGACACAAACTCATCCTTTTTATGGCTGCATAGTATTCCATGGTGTATGTGTGCCACATTTTCTTAATCCAGTCTGTCACTGATGGACATTTGGGTTGATTCCAAGTCTTTGCTATTGTGAATAGTGCCGCAATGAACATACGTGTGCATGTGTCTTTATAGCAGCATGATTTATAATCCTTTGGGTATATACCCATTAATGGGATGCCTGGGTCATATGGTACTTCTAGTTCTAGATCCTTGAGGAATCGTCATACTGTTTTCCATAATGGTTGAACTAGTTTACAATCCCACCAACAGTGTAAAAGTGTTCCTATTTCTCCACATCCTCCCCCGCACCTGTTGTCTCCTGACGTTTCTATTTTAAGAGTAGCAGGGAGTCTCTAAAGGATTTGAAACAAACAGGTGGCATAAAGGGTATAAAAATACATTAGATTGAAGAAATAAATTCTAATATTTAATAGGACAGTAGGGAAATTATAGTTAACAATTATTTATTACATATTTCACAATATTTAGAAGACTTATAATGTCGTGAACACAAAGAAAAGAGAAATATTTGAAGCAATGGATATACTAATTATCTTGATTTGATCTTTACAGGTTGTATCCACATATCAAAATATCACGTGTACCCACAAAATATGTACAACTACAATATATCAATAAAAATAAATTCTTAAGAGATTCCCTCCACTGTTTTTGGTGGAGAATAAACTTGATATGGTCAAGGCAAGAAAGAAGAGTCCAAGTAAAATGGTGGTTTGGTCTAGTATAATGCCAGTGATAATAAAGAAAAATGGGAGAGGTCAAACTGTTTGCATGCGATTTGAAGATGAACTTTACATTGATAGGGAGGAAAGCAGTGTGCTAAGAATGGCTACCACGCGATCAGGCGCGGCGGCTCACACCTATGGGGCCGAGGTGGGCGGATCACTTGAGGTCAGGAGTTCGAGACCAGCCTGGCCAACATGGAAAAGCCTCGTGTCTACTAAAAATACAAAAGTTAGCTGGGTCTGGTGGTGTGTGCCTGTAACCCTAGCTATTCGGGAGGCTGAGGCAGGAGAATCACTTGAACCCAGGAGGCAGAGGTTGCAGTGAGCCGAGATTGTGCCGTTGCACTCCAGCCTGGGCAAGTGTGAAACTCTGTATCAAAAAAAAAAAAAAAAAAGAATGTCTTTGGGCTGATTCACTAGAAGAATGGAGTTATTGAAGAAGGTTAAAGAAAATTTAATATGGATGTGCAAATAAAATAATTCGGTTCAGGACATATTAACTTTGAGATGTATACCAGATATCCAAATCAATGTGTCAAGGAGGTACTTGGCTATCAATTCTGATGTTTTTATTACATTTTTGAAACAGTGAGTTTCATACTTCATTGAGGATATACATTTTATCTTTGGATATGAAGGATGAGTTCTATACTACAAAGGTATCTGTCCTGTTTAGAATGAAAACAATTTTCCCCAAATCTTGTATTCTTATTTTCTTAATTTTTATTTGGAAAAGAAGCCTATCACATGACATATGTTATCTATAAAAGCAAGCCAAATGTACTGCTAAAATCATAGCCACAAAGTAGAAACAAGCCAAATGTCCACCACCCGATGCATGAATAAACAAAATGTGGTATATCCATACAATGAAATAACAGTCAAGCATAAGGAAGAATGAAGTACTGATACATGCTGCAGCATGGCCACATCTTGAAAACATTTTGCTAAATGAAAGAAGTCAGCCATGAAAGCATGTGTGTAGCATGATTCCCTTTATATGAAATACCCGGGATAGGCAAATACTTAGAGACAAAGCAGATGAGTCATTGGTAGGTGCTCTAGGGAGGCAGGAAATGAGGCAGAGCTGCTTAATGGGTACACAATTTTCTTTTGGGATGATGAAAACGTTCTGGAATTGGATAGTGGTGATGGTTATACAATATCGTGAATGCACCAATTACACTGAATTTTACACTTTAAAATGGTGACGTTTATGTCTGTGTATTTTACCTCAATACAAAAGGGACCAAATAATATTTTATCTGATCTTGTTACTTATTAACTAAAACAGCATTTCCAAAATTATGTTTCTGATAACTGCATAAAAAGTACTCCCAAAATAAATCTGATAACACTAACTGCAGGACTTCCCAAAGATGTTGTTATAATCTATTAATATCAACCGTAGTTTAGGATTTAAAGCATTGAACATTTTTCACTGGAGAGTAAAAACAAATTTAAAGTAAATTACTTACTTTGGATTTACAGAAGACTGCTTTTGTTTTGTTTTGTTTTGTTATTTTTTTAAAAAGCCTGTTTTCTGATAGTAGATCTAATTCCATAAGAAATCACTGTTATTACTCAGTTTATTATTGGGACATACACAATGTTCTATTTCACATTGTTAAATAAAGAGCCTATTAAATAATCTGGGGTTATTCTTTATGATTGTATTTTTTCCCTAAACAGTATTTAATGAGGGCCTATCCATAAGTGGAAAATAAAATTAATTTTCATTGGTCCTTAAGTGGGCCTATGCTTATTTAAAACTTCAAAATTTTAATAAATTAGTCAAAAGAATCTGATTAATAAAAATAATATTACCATTAAAAGACAAAATACTTGATGGCAATCACAGGATGGAAACTAATTTTATGAGTTCATTGATGTTAATCCAGAAGGGAAAGATTAATTTTTAAAAACGCATTTCTGGGCCGGGCACAGTGGCTCAGGCCTGTAATCCCAGCACTTTGGGAGCACAAGGCAGGTGGATCACAAGGTCAGGAGTTCGAGACCAGCCTGGCCAATATGGTGAAACTACATCTCTACTAAAAATATAAAAATTAGCCTGATGTGGTGGCAGGCGCTTGTGGTCCCAGCTACTCAGGAGGCTGAGGCAGGAGAATCGCTTGAACCCGGGAGGTGGAGGTTGCAGCGAGCCAAGATCGCGCCACTGCACTCCAGCCTGGGCACAGGAGAGTGAGGCTCCATTAAAAAAAAAAAAAAAAAAAAATTCTGGAAATGGAGATAGCTCTGAAACACATTTCAAAAATAATTGAAAATGTATTGAAAGGCAGTTATTGTTAATGAAAAAACTCTGGCAGCATCTATTTTTTAACAACCTTATAGATATATATTTTATATATAACATTCACCCACTTAACGTTTACAATTCAATGGTTTTTGGAACACAGGCAGCATTGTGAAAACATTACCACAATCTAATTTTAGAACATTTTGATTACTCCAGAAAAAAACCTTCTACCTATTAGCAGTCATTCCCCATTTCCCTTCTCTCTCTCCCAGTCCCACACAACCACTAATCAATCTAGTTTCTGTTTCTATAGGTTGGCTGCATCTACTTTAATCCATTTTTGTTTCTTATTTCTGTTTTTCTTAGTGTTGAATTAGACCCTCACCCTGGGGGTTGCGGGGAAAGAAAAAGCAATTATCTGCACTTGCCCTTGAGACATCCATTTTCACATGTGGCCAGTTGCACAGATACTCCTATGTTCTTGTTCTGTTTTGTTTACCCACTGGGAATCACTTTCCCGTAATTGCTTTAATCGAATGCCTTTTTATAATATTCACGAATAATATTTTGTCTGTCTAGAAGTGAATACTTAGATTCGGACATTTAAATCCTTTGTCTGATGTCCTTTATTGATTTCAGTCAGAATTTAAATACATTTCATAATAAATATAGCAATACTCGATAAAAGACTAGCAAGCTGACGCTACATATAGTGAATTGACCCCTATGGCTTCAATATTTGACATACGGTGAATGTTAGTGCTAGTCTAAATGTTGTTGAGTGAGTGAATGAATGAATAAATAAATAAATAAATGAGTGAATAAAAATGTGGCAAACATGTTATATGAGCAATGGAGCAATATATTATTAATACCAATTTTACATGTTCTTGGCTGAATTTCTTTGGTGGTTGTTGATAATATTAAGTGGCATCCCTGCACCGTATTAAAAACTTAGCACACTGTCATCAAATGCATACTAAGTGTCAAGTGAGCATAGAATGACCAAGGGAATTCAAAGCACACTAGACGAGAATACTTGCATCTGAAGAACTCCTCATCTTTTGCAGACATTGAAAGCTTACTATGGCCAGGCACAGTGGCTCTCGCCTGTAATCCCAGCACTTTGGGAAACTGAGGTGGCTGGATCAACTGAGGTCAAGAGTGCAAGACCAGCCTGATCAGCATAGTGAAACCCCATTTCTATTAAAAATACAAAACTAGCCAGGTCTGGTGGTGCATGCTTGTAATCCTAGCTACTTGGGAGGCTGAGGCAGGAGAATTGCTTGAACCTGGGAGGCAAGGGTTGCAGTAAGCCATGATCATGCCATTGCACTCCAGTCTGAGCAACAAGAGCGAAACTCAATCTCAAAGAAAAAAAAAAAGGGCTTATTATTTGCCTGGTAAGAAACTGTTGATGATATTTATCATGTTCGTAGACTAGAAATGGTCAACTAATTTAGATTTTATGATTTTTATTTTTATTTTTTTGTCAATGGAGAGACATGAATCAGGTGAGTTTTATTACTTTAAAAAACTTTTAGTATATTATTAATTATTAAATTATCGATGTCTGAATAATTATATCCTACATTTTGAAATCTGTTACTTAACTATTTAATTGTGGCAAAATAGATTAAAAACAATTGAATAAAAGTGTGTAGCTTTTGTGGGTCAATGTCTATTTGAAATATTGGTAGAAGGATACATGCTATATTTTAATAGAAATACAGTATTACATTATAGTAACACTGTCACATCATTCAACATATATTTATGGAGATCATATTGTATGCAGCAGTGTAGCCATTAACATTTTTGCACTAGGCTGGGCCCGATGGCTCATCACCTAAATACACTGCCTGAATGTTACCAATTATCCACTCATTTATTCCACTAATGTCATTATACAATCATAAAAGCTTACGGTATGGGCCAGGCATGGTGGCTCACACCTGTAACCCCAGCACTTTGGGAGGCCAAGGCGGGTGAATCATGAGGTCAGGAGTTTGAGACCAGCCTGGCCAACATGGTGAAACCCTGTCTCTATTAAAAATACGAAAATAGCCAAACGTGGTGTGAGGTAGGAGAATCACTTGAACGCAGGAGGCGGAGGTTGCAGTGAACCGAGATTGCACCATTGCACTCCAGCCTGGGAGGCAGAGCAAGACTCCATCTTGAAAACAACAATTTTTGCACTAAAGCAAGGCTACTCGTTTCTAGCTCAGGGTAAATCTTGACTAGTGACTCTGAAAATGTGTCACTGCTCCTCAAAGTGATACATAACTTTCTCTCTCAGTAACTCTGGGATAAGAATAGTACTTCCCTTAGAAGTTTTTATGAGAATTACATGAAATAATAAATAAAAAGGCCTTAATACTAGACTTAGTATAAAACACAATTTCAATAATTGTTAGCTGTTATTCTAATGTCACAGTCATTCTGTGGTTATCAAGATGTTTTATGATTGTCTATTATTACTGTTTGTATTTCATATGTACCCAGACAAACATTTCTCACTCTAAAAGACCTATTTTTCTGTTGTTTTATCCCTAAGCAGGAAGATCTTGGTGTATATCTCTATATCTATTTCTCTCTTTCTCTCTCTCTCTCTGCCTGCATTTATTTAACGACTGAATAATTCACTACCTATGGAGCTCTAGTTTTATAAATATTTTCTATGGTTTTCAGTTTATAGGAAGAGTATTTATTCTTTTCCCATGATTTTCATGCAATTTATAATCATCATTGCAATCTTGATTTAATCTTTATAATCTGCATTTGAATATAGATTAAACCTTTAAAACATATTTCCTCAACATGAGAGTCTTTTGAGCATATTTTCATAAAATGTCCTAGAGTTTCATAATGTGAAGAGCTATAAGAGATAAAAATAGTCCCCCAAGGTTGTTGTGTTGCTTGTCTCCTCACCTTTTCTCAGATACCTTCTTATACATCTGTACCTGCTTCTTCACTGTTAGTTTCACAAATATTTAATTCCATAAACACCTACTTATTCTTGGGAATCACTTGGGGACTGTCAAAAATTTTAAAATATACACATGGATCAATTTGATTGGAGGAGAAAAGTGTTTCAGATTTATTTATTTAGATTTATTTTATTTTATTATTTTTATTATTATTTTTGTGGAAATGGAGTCTCACTCTGCCACTCAGGATGGAGTGCAGTGGCGCGATCTTGGCTCACTGCAACCTCTACCTCCCAGGTTCCAGCGATTCTCTTGCCTCGGCCTCCAGTGTGGCTGGGATTATAGACATGCACCATCACACCTGGCTAATTTTTGTATTTTTAGTAGAGACTGGATTTCACCATGTTGGCCAGGCTGGTCTCTAACTTGTGACCTCAGGTGATCTGCCTGCCTTGGCTTCCCAAAGTGCTGGGATTACATAAGTGAGTCCCTGTGCCCAGCCAGATTTAGATTAAAACAGAACATTCTCGTATTGTTTCTGGTAATATTCTATAAAAGATAATCTCTTTCTTATGAAGGAGAAAATTGCTATATCCCCTCATTAATATATAATTCCTCATATTTTAGAGATTAAATTTTTTATAAAGTGATACATAATCACGGTAAAACATCAAAAGCTATGGGATGGTACAAAAATAAATTAACAGTCCCAGTTTAGCCCTTCACAAACCCCAGTGTTCTTTTCTAGCATAACCGTCATTGAAAGGTTTGTACCTTCCTCTACATTTCGATTCAAATACATGACATGAGTTTAAACTCATAATCTATCATTAAATAAACTGAGTTGCTTGTTGGAATTTTGCATGAGTTGATTGCCAGCATAGGTTTGGAAGTCCTTTTTAAGGAAAAGGAAAAGACCCTTGAAATTCATAACAAAATTTTGTTTAGCACGCTATGTTCAAAAGGGAGAAAAAGGATAAAGAAAATTTTATACCTTTTACAATTTAACCTCTTACTGCCTTGAGATTTTATTTTTAATGCTAAGTTGTCTTGAATAATTATCTAATATAACTGAAATCATTATTTTCTCTTGCCACCCTGTATTCCTTTAACCCCTGTTTTGTTTGGTTTTCCTTTATCAAAGTCACAAAAGCATCATCATGAGGCAGATAACCACTTATGAAAAACCCGCATAGCTACACACAGCAAATAACTGGATACTGTGTTCAGACACTAGCAGTGAGGCTTGTGGGCTCAGAAGTGCCTTCGGGAGCATCTGTTCTCTGACGTGCTGGCACTCAATGGACACTTAATAGTTTTTGAATGGCTGATTGCATGAACTAAAGATTTAATTTTGCACAATATTGTTTTTTATAATAATTTAACTGTGTGCTCCATGCTAGACACTGCAAACGAAGCTCAGGTCTCAAGGAGAGTAGATTCCAGCAATTTTTGTGACTTCATTGGCCACAAAAGGGAAGAGGCTGTCTGCCTTGCATAAATTAGCATGAATTTGGAAATACAACTTGATGTTGCAATCCCTTTTAAAAACAAAATAGAAAGCTGACCGCCTCCTGGGCACTGGAGGTAAACTGCATGTTCAGTGTGTGATTTTGTATCCCCTGCTGTGCCTCAGTAGAGGACAGCAGGATGTACTCAGCATCTTGTATTTATTTTTATGTACTAGGACTTTCCTACTGTTACAACCCCAGGAACAATCTTGGAGAAACATTCTTTGTTTCTGTAAATCTAAATAAATTTTCTCAATGTTCCTTTTAGCATCTATAAAAAACGGTCATTTTTAGATTTAATTTGCTATTTATTCACTGGTGGATCAATTGATACTCTCTGCCAGTGTCTCCTAAATAACACTCCACATTTAGGCAGTGCATTACAGTTAGAAAGCTATTTTACATACGTAATCATATGCTTGGAATTGGTGAAGCCAACAGATTTGATTGAGTCTGGCCAAACTTAAGACTTTCATTATATCACTTGCTATTCCTTATTGACGTCTTAAAAGTTGTTATCCATTTTCTTAAAAACGTTACTGATGAGAAAGCAAAATTCCTTGATTTTCTTATGGCACTTTATATTTTTTCCAATTTTTAAAAAAGAAATGGAATAAACAAGAGAAAGTATTGCTTACTAACCATTTTTTTATGTCCCAGTCCTGTGTTGGATGTTTTAAAATAAATAATACAAATGTTAATTCTCACAGTAACTCTTACAGATGACCCTGGTTAATTTAGGAAACAGAGATTTAGAGAGGTTCAATGGGTTACCTTGGGTCACTCCCTGGGGAAGTGAAAGGCTACAACTGGCAGGGGCCTTTCCTGCTCCAGGAACAGAACTTCTTCCATTGAGTGATAGCACTTACTTCTCCATTCTTCTGCTTTGGCTGTAAATGTTAGATTACATAACATATTTGCAGTTATGTCACTGAAGTTTTATTTTATCATGATATTCGGCTTTTAACCTACTTTTAATTCCATTTCTTGGCTAATCTGTTCAAACACGTATTATCTGTACATTTTTATACTTATTCGGGTTCTATGAATGGTTCTTTGTTCAGTCAACCAAGTGTTACCCTTCTTCCTTCTTGGATACAGGGATGTTCCCTCTCCTTGGTCTTGTGGTAATACTTTCTAATGAGCATATGTTTCTCTCGGATAACCTTCTCATTACATGTCTTTTTCCATGAACTTTAAAATCAAGTCGTATAAACCAATTTCCCCAATCTCTGATTGTGTAAATGATGAATTGTTGCATTCCTTGCTAAGAAATATACTTTATGTTAAGAACACTCATTTTGAATCTAGTCTTTGCTAAAAGCACTACAGGAACTATGTATATTCCCCACTTGAGTAACTGATCATGATTGTGCTTGTTAGTTACCTATCCATGCGTAATATATTTTAATGACATAAAGCAACAACCAACATTTTTATATCCCACGATTCCCGTGGGCCAGGAATTTGGGGGTGGCTTGGCTAGACGGTTCTGAATTGGGATCTTTAATGAGACTGAAATAAAATGTGAATGGTGGCTGCAGTCATAGGCAGTTCTGACAGGGCTGGAGCATCCACTTCCAAGGTGATTCATTCACCTGCTCCTGGCTGGTTCTGGCTGTCAGTGGGAGTCCTCAGTTTCTCTCCATGTGTGTATGGACACAGGAATGCCTGTGCATCCTCATAGCTTGGCTCTGACTTCTCCTAGGGTGACTGAAGCAGCACTCCTCTGTATAAGCTGGCCTCAGGAGGGGCACACTGTCACCTCTGTCACATCCAATTGGTCACACAGATAACACCTAATGCAACGCTGGAGGAGACTATCTAAGGACATGAATACCCCAAGCATCCCTGGGAGTCATCGTAGAGACTGGCTGCTACACATTTCCAGAGGCAGCCTCCATTTCGCCTTCCTAAACCCGCCCATTGCTCCATAGTTGCCTTCATTACCTTGCTACTCTTTCTTCATCAGATAACTAACATTCTCTTTATCCCCAGAGTTCCCTTGTCTGCTTACAATCTCAATCTACTTTGGGATGCCAGTATTTTATCAAAGGGGCAATTGATTTTACTTGTCCTTTTATTGCTTATCACCTAGAGTATTTTTCAATACTAATTCAAAGTGCGTGACTATTAATGACTGCATATATTATTTAGTGTGTTTATTCCACTGTGTACAGGTGTTTTATAAGTTCATATACCTAGTTCTAGGTTTTTTTTTCTAGATTGCATATCCTTCTGTCCCTTAGATATGTCTGCTTTTATATCCCAGTGACAGCTCAAATTAATGTCTGTCTGTGTTTTTCCTTCTAC
Source organism: Trachypithecus francoisi (assembly GCF_009764315.1). Taxonomy (NCBI): domain Eukaryota; kingdom Metazoa; phylum Chordata; class Mammalia; order Primates; family Cercopithecidae; genus Trachypithecus; species Trachypithecus francoisi. The sequence goes on along the minus strand of NW_022681454.1, from coordinate 169,352,991 downwards.
TGGCTCCACATCCTATCCTGTCAAACTCAGTGAATGGCTCCATCATATCTTAGTCTCATAAACCAAGTACTGTCAGTAATTTTGAGTTCTTTTCTTTCCCTCACACACAACATGAAACCAGCCAAGCTGTTTCATGGAGCCTAACTTTTAAAACCTTTCAAGATTACCATATATTCTGCCTCACCATTACTACAGTCGTAACTCAAATCTTGTCATTCCTTTACTGAACTATGTCACTAATCTCTATATGTTCACCATTCTTTCCATCTCTCCCTCACAAACCCATTCTTCAGAGAGCTTCCAGAGCATTCTTCCCAAAATGCAAATGTGAGCATATGCCTCCTATGCTTAGGATCCTTCAATGGCTCCTTACTGCCTTGCAAAAAAACTCTACGCTCTCTTCTTTCCTTAAGTCTTACCACTCCCTCCACCACCATATCTAACACCTTCCAGAACATGCTAGATCTTAATCACCTAAATAACTTGATATTCCTAACACATCAGACCTTAGCTCCTATAGTGATATGATCAGCCTTGAAACCTTCTATCCTCTTCTCTCTTACCTACTGAACCGCAACTAATTTTTCAAGGCTCAATACAAAGTTTGCCTCTTTCAGTTTGCCTTTGTCTTCAGTTTTCTCTCCTGATAGTCTGCAGACCCTGTGATGTCAATGATTATGACTTATTCTTTCCAAATCTCCTGAGGTCATTGTAGTCACTGACACACAGAAGCTATCAAGTAAAATGCTAATGAATGGAAATAGAAATCCCTTCATTTGACCTAGGTAGGTGGATTACAGGAATATTTGACTCATCCTGGAACACTACATAATTACCTACAACACACGTTGTGTGTGAATGCTATTCCCAGGCAATTGTCTGTTGGGCTTGCAGAGAAGTAAGTACTACTAACGTAATTGGAGAAAACTTTTTAATGCAATTTTGAGATAGAAGCTAATTTATACTTTCTTTACCACTAGATTGAGCTTGTATATTAAGGAAAACGAGTTAGTTTTTCTTATTTCCTATTTAATGTGTTAGAACATAAATAAACATTTCAGCTACCCTGAACCTTGGTCCTTGAAAATGTTATTATTGACTGCATGATTATAGAGACTCACTTTAGAATTAAAAAATCTCTTTTACTTCTTGAAAGTTATAAGGTAAATTTCATGTTTAGTCTTTCTGACTGCATTTGAAACCATAAAATGTTAATTTTGTAGCATCCATGTAATTACAGAGAAGAAAATAAGAAGTTATTTTAGGTATAGTTAAGGATACCATATTTGTTTATTTTTTTTTCATTTGAGACATCTTTCAGTACAGTTATCACATTGTCAACCAGAAATGCCACATTGTTTCTACATTATCATTATTCTCTTTTTTCTCCTGTACTGTAACAACAACCAATTATATTTCGTTGGGTTTTTATGTTGTTATGACACAAGCGTGAAAGTGTTTGAATTAAGAAAGGTTAAATGTTTTGTTTTTCCCTTAAGATATTATAATGTTCACATTACAGAAAATTTTTTAAAAGATTTTTTTCCTTAATTCTTGAGACGTAATTGAAAAGTGCCTACAAAATGTGGAATTGTGTGCACATGTGTGTGGTGGGGCGAAGGTAGACATAGAGGAAGAGAGGGAGGGGAAGGAAGGGAGACAGAGATTGAGATTGCTTTAGAGCAACAGGAATATCAAATCAATGAATATTTCACTTTATTGCTGGAATAGAATGGTTGGGCACTGACATCTGGAATAAAGAGTTGAGAAGATGAAGGCAGAATAATGTTCTCTATCTTAATTAGATAAATAATTTGCAGCTCTACACTAGCCTTGTCTGTGTCCCTGGATTATGCATTCTATTTGTAGGTAAAACAAATGTGAATGTACTTCTAGATGCTGGCTTTGCCTATAATTCCTTGTTTTGTTTTTTTATTTTGTTTATTTTGAGACGGAGTCTCGCATTGTCGCCCAGGCTGGAGTGCAGTGGCCTGATCTCGGCTCACTGCAAGATCCGCCTCCCGGATTCCCGCCATTCTCCTGCCTCAGCCTCCGGAGTAGCTGGGACTTCAGGTGCCCACCACCTTGCCCGGCTAATTTTTTTTTTGTATTTCTAGTAGAGACGGGGTTTCACCGTGTTAGCCAGGATGGTCTCGATCTTCTGACCTCATGATCCGCCCACCTCGACCTCCCAAAGTGCTGGGATTACAGGCTTGAGCCAGTGTCCGGCCAATTCCTTCTTTAGTTTGAATGCTGTTATTGTGCTTTGAAGTAAATAACCACGAACTTTGAAAGAAAGTACCTACAAACGATGTAGTCCTAAAGTTTAACATTGATCATTTTGGGATTATTATTCCTACTTAGGTTACAGCTTTGCAATTGAACAAAGTGGGTTTAAATTATGTAAATAGAAAATCAAATTCAACATGAACCCATTTGTATATAGAGAGTTAGAAGTGTGGGATATTTTTTATCCTTAGATGTTCTTTTATCTTTTTTTGCTTGGAAGTTACTTTTGGGATTAAAAGGATTCTACTTTTCATGTAGTTATCATCTGCCTTTCAATACCGTAATCCCTCTCCCTTAAGCCAAGGACCTTGTTCTTGTTGCTTTTATTGTCATTTAAGCCAACTAACTTGAGCACATCAAGGAGATTGTTGATTCAGCCAGTCAGGCACATACCCATGCATGTAGCCAATAGGCAATATTTTCAACCACAGTTCACTCAGTGTTTAGTGGGAATTAGCAGTGAGTGGAAAGGGATTAGGACTAAGAAGTCATTGAAATATTTGCTTATTAAGATATGTTGAAAAATAGTGATTTGGTAATACTTTCAATAAGTGAATTAGGAACAAGTGAATTGATAGACTGGAGCATAGATCTTTCTAGTTGGAGTAATTGACATAAGCAAAACTCTAAGGTGAAAATGGTCTCCCCCTTTATGGAGATTGGACCTACCTAGTGTGTTAGTATATATTGGGGCACCATTGCTAAGGGAACAGTAGATGATGGAGTACCAAAAGGCTGATGCTTGATGCGAAGACACAACAAGATCAAATTGTCGGGCATTAACATAGGTCCTTACAAAGTAACCTGTATTTTAGTTGAGTCATACACTACAAATGGAAATAGGATTTCTAGAAAAATAAGTCAAATTTGCATGCATGCTGTCTTGGAAAGTAAAGAAAGCAGCATTTGGAAGACCATTAAGGAGGCTGTTAGTTTAAAATATGAGGGGGTAAATAATTTGCTGTAATATAAAGAAGAATTAGAATTTAAATGCCAAAGAATATAATTTCCCATGTAGTGAAGGGAATGTGATACCTGGGGCCTCAAATAGGATACTTTATGAAGGTAAAAACACATTGTTTCAGACTTTATCAATTCAGCTACAACTATTTACTTGTTAGATTCCTTTTAAAATTACATTCCTATTTTCATCTATAAAACGTAATTATCTGCAGTCCATTTTGCTTTGATATTTTTATTTGCAATCTAAGTTAATAATATGCCTGTGCTTTCTCTATACATATATGACTTTTATTAACCTGACTGTGTTAGTATCTTTATAATTTCTTTCTGATCATTTTGAACAGCTTTCTCATAATAAATATGAAACATCACTAAGTATTATTTTTAGCTTATATAGATACATGTTTCATGGTAAAATTAAACTCCTTTTCTGGTTAAGAATGACTGAAGTATATTGAACATGGAACACCAAATACTAATGATGTTGAAAATCTCTGGGATTGTTTCATGTATTACAACAGACAAAACGATAAAGTTGCAGATCTCTGGAAATGAATTCATCCCTGTAGGTTTTAACTCTGTGTCCCATATGGGAAATGCAGACACTATGTTTCAGTGCATGGGAATACTAATGGAATTGATTAAATGATACTTTCTAAAACTAGAGAACATTCTGTCTTTAGTTGTTCACACGTTGTCAAGCATGATGCTTTCCTTTCGAACCATTGGACAGAGTCGGCTCACTCTCTGCAGATGGAGCCTTAACACAGCTTCATGAAGTAAGCTGTTGCCTTGTCTCACTATTCAGATGATGCCCCCAAATCCCTTTTAAGAAAGGAAGATAGCATAACCAACTTGGAGATGCTCCAGAACACAGTTTAAAAGGCAGGAAGAGGTCTTTGTCCTTTAATTTCATGTAAGAGATATATAAGCAAATAGAAGAAGACAGAAATAAAGGCTGTTTTGCTTTATTATGTGTCAAAAGTGGATGTTCTTAGCAGTCAAGGACTTGAAACCAACCTTCAAACCCTGGAAATATGTCTTCTTTCAGGCTCTTTCTTTGGCCTAATTCTTCCTTCTTGGAGCTAACTTTTTTAGAGCATAGTGGAAGGATCACCATATTCTGCTTGAGGAAGATGAAGGAACCAAGTGTAATGGGTTTGAGAGACCAGTAGACAATAATTAGGCAAACATGGCACAATTCTAAGTAGAAAGGACAGCGTGGAAAAAGGCTCGGGCTTGCAGATACACTTCCTAAATCAGGGAACTGTTTGCTGTGCTGTCCACCAACAGGCTTAGATTATATCATCAGGGTCACGGGAAGGACAAAAGGACACTAAAGAGCTCCAAAAAGGATAGGGATTTGAAAATATTTCACTTTCAAACCATCATCTTGGACTGGTTAGAAGGCAACACTCTATGCACTCTATGCAAGAAATGAGGATAGAAGAAATGATCTTCCTAAGTAAGAAATGATCCACAATTATACAAAATTACTAGGTAAAACAGACTGAATTAGTATGTGGAAATGCTGAAAACAGAGAAAAACAGGAAGGTTCCATAGTTTTCAGCAATTAGGTACTTCCTGGTACCATTAGGCAAGACTGGAACCCAGGATAAAAAATGCAAGGGAAGAAGGAGCTAACATCAATTGACTCCTGTTTTATTTGTTTGTTTGTTTTGTTTTGTTTTAACAATGCTCTTGAAAATAGAGCAAATTCTGTCAGCCATTATTTGTAAGGATAACATTTACTTTAACTTGCTCTCTCAATTATATTTTCTCCAATGTTTAAAAATTTCCCTTTTTTCCCCCATATGATAAAATACAATTTCATTTTCCTTGAATTGTAAGACAAACAAACAAAAAACCAAATAACAACAACAACAACAAACAGGTGCCTCGTGTGACTCTGGGTCACTATTAATTGTCCATGGTATAACCACATGTAATACTACACTAGCTCTCATTTTTCCAGAATGATCTGTCATATAGTTTGCACAAAACAGATTTGGCTTTTTGGCAAGTGAGCTGGAAAAAGCTCCTCTCTTTCTCCAGAAACCCCAAGTTAATACAAGTCTTCTTATTATAGATAGCAGCATCATTTAACCCTGTGGAGTCTAAGAAATTTGCTGAATATAAACATGTTCAATAAGGTCAGGAGATCGAGACCATCCTGGCTAACACGGTGAAATCCCGTCTCTACTAAAAATACAAAAACTAGCCGGGCGAGGTGGCGGGCGCCTGTAGTCCCAGCTACTCGGGAGGCTGAGGCAGGAGAATGGCGTAAACCCAGGAGGCGGAGCTTGCAGTGAGCTGAGATCCGGCCACTGCACTCCAGTCCGGGCGACAGAGCGAGACTCCGCCTCAAAAAAAAAAAAAAAAAAAAAATATATATATATATATATTACAGTAATATATGGTTAGTTTATACAGTTAAATTATCATAAAATTGGTGATAAGAAATAAACAAAAGAATATTTTTTCTACAGTATCCTTGGGGAAATAAGTTGTCATTCTAGGTATTAAGGAGCAATTTTAAAAATTAATTTTACTAATTGACTACAATTTCCATGATTTTCATCTCATATGTCCTAAAATGTAACGATTTTATGCAATCAGTTTTTTGTCTGTATTTTATAGTTTATGATATCTCATGTCTTCTACATTCTGCATGATACTAAATGCTATCGTATCCTCATATTCACTTTTCTGACTCTTTAAAGCATTTTATTTTGCTGTATTTAAATTTGTATTAGTGTATTCAGACATTTAGAATATAAATTGTATAGAAGATTATACAAATCTTTTTTCCCTTTTCTGCTTATCATATCATCTCAAGTCTCACATCTGCAATTTATTATAATTTAATCTACCATGTTTATTACTGAGAAGGCAATATATATACTTTATTTGCAGATCATAAATGAATTTCCTTGAAGATTATAATTATAATGATATTTTGCTTTGGATTTCATCTAGAATTATTTGAAAAGCTTTAGTTAAGAGGCTATAGTAAAATATCCTCAGCGCGGTGACTCACACCTCTAATCCCAGCACTTTGGGAGTTCGAAGTGGGCAGATCACTTGAGGTCAGGAGTTCGAGACCAACCCGGCCAACATGGTGAAACCCCATCTCTACTAAAAATACAATAAATTAGCTGGGCGTGGTAGCACATGCTTATAATCCCAACTACTCAGGAGGCTGAGGCTGGAGAATCTCTTGAACCCGGGAGGCAGAGGTTGCAGTGAGTCAAGATTGGTCCACTACGCTTTAGCCTTGGCGACAGAGCCAGACCCCTGAAAAAAAAAAAAGAGCTAAAATAGGAAAACCCAAACTCTTAACTCTTAACATATATATACTTTCTTTATAACCTCCTCCATGTTACCATGTTAACTTTGTCTCTAGAATTTCTCAGGAAATCCTCTACTTTTCAATCTAAGAGTGCTCCAGTACACATTAAAGTCTGGGCCTCTAGATATTATTACCTTTATGAGCCTCAAGGTCCATGCTTTGATTTAGAAATAGCCTCACTTTGGGCCAGGCGCCGTGGCTCACACCTGTAATCCCAACACTTTAAGAGACCAAGGCGGGTGGATCACCTGAGGTCAAGAGTTCGAGACTAGCCTGGCCAACATGGTGAAATCCCATCTCTACTAAAAATACAAAATTAGCAGGTCGTGGTGGCATGCACCTGTAATCCCAGCTACTCAGGGGACTGAGGCAGGCGAATTGGTTGAACCTGGGAGGCAGAGGTTGCAGTGAGCCAAGATCACTACACTGCCCTGTAGCCTGGGCAACAAAGTGAGACTCCATCTCAAAAAAAAAAAAGGAAATAGGTTCACTTAGAATAATGATTAGAGGATATTTTTAACAGAATGCAGTTGGGAAATCTGATCTTTATGTACAAAATGAAATGGTTGTTTTTACAAATCTTTGGGAACACTGCACATAGGCCAAGTGTGACACAGCAGGACCTGGAGGACGTAGTTAGACCATAAAGCACACAGAAGGCATAGATGATGTGGGGGCATCTTTTCCATTCTCTGACAACTCATGCTGGCCTTCAGTTGTGGGGAAGTAGTCATAAAATAGTTCTCAGAAGGATGTCTAAAGAGGACCTCACACCCTGATTATCATGACATTTTATGTAAATGTAAAAAAGTAAGGGTGATTTGATGACATCAATCACTTTTTACATATGCATTCCTCGTAAGTGGTGTCATGCAGAAATGTGTGGTTATAGGGGTTGAGATAAAATGTTATGCCCTACTTTTGGTATTTGAGCAGAGAAATGAAACATATCAAAAATGTAAGTTACATAAATGATACCAAAGAACATATTACTATACATTTTAAAGCTATCTTCTGTATGTTTTAAAGTTAAATGTGACATTTATTTATACATGCAGATGTCATCTTATTTTATTATGCTTAATAGACTTTGCAGATAGTGCATTTTTTATAAATTGAAGGTTTGTGGCAACTGTGTCCAGCAAGTCTGTTAACACCATTTTTCCAACAGCTCACTGTTGACATGTGCTCACTTCATGTCTTGGTGTTACATTTGGTATTTCTCACAATATTTCAAACTTTTTCATTATTATTATATTTGTTACAGTGATTTGTGATCAGTGATTGTTGAAGTTATTAGGTTAATGCAAAAGTTATTGCAGTTTTTGCCATTAGTTTTCTTTTTTGACCTCAGGTGATCCACCTGCCTTGGTCTTTTAGGTGTGTTGGGATTACAGGTGTGAGTCGCCGCACCTGGCCCAAAGTGAGGCTATTTCTAAACCAAAGCACGGACCTTGAGGCTCAAAAAGGTAATGATGTCTAGGGGCCCAGATTTTAATGTGTACTGGAGCACTCTTAGATTGAAAAGTAGTACTTTTGCACCAATCTAATACTACATTGTTTTAAGGAGCCATAAACTGTGCTCTTATAAGACAGCAAACTTAATCAACAGAAGTTGTATGTGTTCTCACTGCTCCAGCCATTTTCCTATCTGACTCCCAAAGAGAGGCTATAACTTTCTTCATTTCTATGAAGGTTGATTGAGGTGGGGTGAAGTTGAAGCAGAGAAGATGCTAACAGATCTTGGTTCATGAGGTTTAAGAAAAGAAGCCATTTCCATAAAAATTGTAAGGTGAAGCAGCAAGTACTAATGTAGAAACTGCAGCGGGCTATCCAGAAGATCTAGCTAAGATCATTGATGAAGGTGCCTCCACTAAACAACAGATTTTCAATAGACAAAACATCCTAATATTGGAAGATGTCCTGTAGGACTTTCATAGCTATAGAGGAGAAGTCAATGCCTGGCTTCAAAGTTTCAAAGGACAGGCTGACTCTCTTGTTAGGGACTAATGCAGCTGGTAACTTTAATGTTTATTTATCACTCCAAAAACCTTAAGGCCCTGAATTATGCTGAATCTACTCTGCCTATGCTCTATAAATAGAATAACAAAGCCTGAGTGACAGCACATCTGTTTATGGCATGGTTTACTGAATATTTTAAGCCCACTGTTGACACCTACTGCTCAGAAAAAAAATGATTTACTTAAAAATATTACTGCTCACTGACAATGTACTTTGTAACCCAAGTGCTCTGATGGAGAGTACAAGGCAATTAATGTTGTTTTCATGCCTCATAATACAACGTCCACTTTGAAACCCATGGATCAAGGATTAATTTCAATTTTCAAACCTCGTTACTTAAGAAATACGTTTTGTGCAGCTGTAGTTGCCGTAGATAGAGATTTCTCTCAGGCATCCAGGGAAGTCAGTTAAAAACTCTCCAGGAAGTATTCACCAATCTAGGTGCCATTAAGAATATTCATTATTCACGGGGAGAGGTCAAAACATCGACATTAACATGACTTTGGAAGAAGTTGATTCCAACCCTCGTGGATGACTTTGAGGGGTTCAAGACTTCAGTGCAGGAAGTAACTGCAGATGTAGAGGAAAGAGCAAGAGAACTAGAATCAGAAATGGAGCCTGAAGATGTGAATGAATTGCTATAATCCCACAATAAAATTTGAATGGATGAAGAGTTGCTTCTCCTGAATGAAAAAAAGTTTTCTTGAGGCAGAATCTACTCTTAGTAAAGATATTGTAAAAATTTAGAATATTACATAAATTTAATTGATAAAGCAGCAGCAGGGTTTGAGAGGATTGACTCCAATTTTGAAAGAAGTTTGATGGGTAAAATGCTATCAAACAGTATCACATGCTACAGAGAAATCCTTTGTGAAAGGAATAATCAATATGGCAAACTTCACTGTTGTCTTATTTTAAGAAATTGACACAGCCACCCTAACCTTCAGGAGCCACCACCCTGATCTGTTAGCAGCCACGAACTCCGAAGCAAGCCCCTCCACCAGCAAAAAGATGAAGACTTGCTGAAGGCTCAGATGATCGCTAGCAGTTTTTAGGAAGGATTTTAAAATTAAAGTTTATACATTGTTTTTTAGACATAATGCTATTCCATATTTTATAGACTACAGTATAGTGTAAACATAACTTATATTCACTGAGAATTCAAAAAATATGTGTGTGACTCACTTTATTACAATATTCACATTATTGTGATGGGCTGGAATGGAACCCACAATATCTTGGAATATGTTTGAAAGATATTTAGAGATATTTAAAACACAATTCATACTACTATATATATATATATATATAAACAGTATTTCTGTATTTCATACTCCCTCATAATGATGTAATATTTAATTCAGTCTTATACTTATTATGACACTAATGAAAAATACTATGTTCTATATGTTCTAGGGTTCCTTTCTTTTTTCTTTTTCTTTTTTTTTTTTTTTGGAGATGGAGTCTTGCTCTGTCGCCAGGCTGGAGTTGGAGTGCAGTGACACAATCTCGGCCCACTGCAACGTCCGCCTCCTGCTTCAGCCTCCCAAGTAGCTGGGATTATAGGCACATGCCACCACACTCAGCTAATTTTTGTATTTTTAGTAGAGACGGGGTTTCACAGTGTTGGCCAGGATGGTCTCGATCTCCTGACCTCATGATCCACCTGCCTCGGCCTCCCAAAGTGCTTGGATTACAGGCGTGAGCCACCATGCTGGCCTCGGTTTCTTTCTTTAAAAATATATTTGAGTATTTCAGTGTGCACATGACAAGAGATTTAGACTATCTTCTTAATGGGTTACAATTTTCCAAATTATAGTACTTGCAAGTCATCACACAAAGCAACAAATTTCACTTCCCAATTTTTATTTCTGTTAGTGTGTTGATAATCCATACATATAAACACACATCAGTTTGTTAAGCCTGAATTCTCCTGATGTCTAATATTTAAGGTTTTCATAAGATAGCCTTAATTATCATCTAGTTGATCTAAGAAACTCTTTGTTTTTTTTTTTTTTTTTTTTTTTTGAGACGGAGTCTTGCTCTTTCGTCCGGGCTGGAGTGCAGTGGCCGGATCTCAGCTCACTGCAAGCTCCGCCTCCTGGGTTCCCGCCATTCTCCTGCCTCAGCCTCCGGAGTAGCTGGGACTACAGGCGCCCGCCACCTCGCCCGGCTAGTTTTTTGTATTTTTTTTTAGTAGAGACGGGGTTTCACCGTGTTAGCCAGGATGGTCTCGATCTCCTGACCTCGTGATCCACCCGTCTCGGCCTCCCAAAGTGCTGGGATTACAGGCTTGAGCCACCGCGCCCGGCCAACTCTTTGTTTTTTTAAGACCAAATCAGATTTGGCATAGGTTTAGAAACATAAAATCAAAGTCCTTGGATGAAAATGAGTATATAAAGGATCCATTCTCTAAAGGGTAGAGATATTTTGGATCTACCCATTTTGGGTATGAGGAGCTTGATTCTAATTATAATGGGTTACGCACTTCAGAAACTTACCTATAAGAATTCCAAATGTCATTTTTTGCTGCAGATTTTGATCTTTAAATTTAAAGAATTAGATTTTAAATCTGATCTTTTAAGAGACCAAACAAAGGCTTGGTGTTGAATAATTGAATTCATGATTTTGTACATTTATATACATGCTAATGTATAGGTAACCTAAGATGTGCAAAATAAAGTTAACTTCATAACTTTTAATAGTTTTTTACTACAGAATTAACAAAACTGCTAGTCAAGAGGAGCTGCAGAAAGTGATTCTACAGTACCCCGTTTAGATCACGGTTTTTTTTTTTTTTTTCATAATGCTTTCCCTATCACACACTAATTCTCTCCCTTTTAGCAATCTAGAATGCATACTTTCTGAATTAGAATGTCTGGTTTTAGGGGAAAGCTGTTGTTCCTATGAATTACATGGAAATTTAGCCTCTTTGTCTGGAAGTGCTCAGAATGTCCATTTTCAGTTTAGCAGATGATGAATTCATTTTCTTTTATTTATTCTTGTCACTCATTCTAAGGTCCTAATGAGAACCCTGATCATCTTTGGTTTGGGCTATTAAAGGTGACACCTTATTTCTTTGCCCAAAACTTGTCCCAGCTTAAATCCATCATTCACACTACAAACAGTGTGATCTCTCTAAAATACAAATCTGAATATGCCACTCTGAGAAAATAAAACTCATACTTGTTCACATGACCAAGTCCTCCCAACTTGACCCCCATCTCCTTCTCCAGCCTCAGATAACATTTTTTCTTACTTTGCAACGTACACCTTGGTAATATCAGTGGTGATGTTATTTCTCTCCCCACAGCATGTTGAGTATTTTGTGTATTTGGTTATTTTGCACTCTCTGCCAATCTTATCTTTCCATAGTTGAGTGATTCTTATGCATCCTAGGAATAATTATAATGTACTCGTTATGAGGATTTCTGTGAACCACACATTTGTATCATCCTGGATGGAAGACTTGGCAGCCTCCCTGCCAAGTACACTAGGTCTTTTGAGGCAGGGACTTGCTCTCATTCATCTGTGTTCTTCTAGCATCCAGCCCAGTGCTTGGCACATGGTGGGCAACAAATGTTTGTTTAACTGAACGGAACAAAGCTCATGTTTTTTATCTTTCTCATTTGCTAATTTGCAAATTAAACATGCAAAGTAAGTACAATGGCAGCTGTAGCCGACTCACATATGGAGGAACCGGCCCAAGAAAACACTTTCATCTGCTTAATTTTTCACTGAAATTTGTTAAGCTACTGCAGAATAATATTCTCAGATCTCCAAAATGAACCCAATGCCTATAGTCTCAGACCATGTTTAAAAAGCAGACACTTAACGTATGTCAGGATAGCAGATTTACATTTAGTGCATGAATACTTTGTGTATGTTGTAAAAAAACCTGGTTATTTCATGTTTTTTTCTGATTTTTTATCATAATACTCTCAGAGTATTTCTTTCTTATCTTCATCTTTATGGCTTCTGCAGTAGATAAGACAGTGTCACAGAAAGGAAAACAATTTGCACTTCCTTTCAGAGAAAAAGAATATTGAAAAGACGAATTGAGGACCTGGCAAGTTGCTTACTTTCCTGTCCTTTTTCTTTTTATTAGGTTTAACAATTTATATTTCCTGCAATAGACACACACAATTCCTACCCATTCCTCCTCAGCCCCCCTGATACTTCCAGCACAAATTAGAAAGTAATATCAGAATGTTGGACCCAGAAGCAGGAGATGTATTTTAATTTCAGAGAAAAAGAAGGTTTCTTTCGACTAGAGTGTTTTGTATTGATGGACAGCTAACATTTAAGGTTTCAATGTTTATCTGCTAGGGAAAAGTGAATGGCGGACAAACTAAAATCTTTTGAGTACATGGTATGTACCAGGGACCTTTGAAGGCTTTTATATGTATTATTATTTTGTCTTATCAAACTCCAGAAAGTTAATGATATTGGGCTATTTTTTTAAAATATAAAGATCTAAAGGAACTAATCCAATATGAATAGTCTTAAAAATAGTATTAGATATTTTCAAATTTTGAGTTTTAAATTTTTATATTATATTGATTATCCATCTTATTTTTATTATTCTCTTTCTTCTAATTTCTTAAGGTAGATGCTTAGCTCATTGACTGGTAGTCTTTCTTATTTTAAAATTTATGCATTTATGACTATGAATTTCCCTGGAACACAGATTTAGTACACATCAGAGATTTGGAGCTATGCCCTTTTTTAGTATTATTTAATTCAAGATGCATTCTAATTTTCTTTTTGATTTCTTTTTGACCCATAAGTAATTTGGAAATATATGGCTTAAATTGAACATATTTGGATATTCCCCCTCCTTTTAAAAATTTTATTTGTAACTTACTTCCACTTTGGTGAGGAAATATTGTATATTTCAAGCATTTTTGACATTTGTTGAGACTTACTTTATTACTTACTCCATGGCCTATTTTGGTAAATATTCTGTGTGCATTTGATAAGAATGTATATTCTGTAACTTGTGGTTGCAGTTGTAAATGAATGTCAATTTGGTCAGTTTGTTAATCATTTTGTTCATCTCTTCTATGGTCTTCTTGACCTTCTTGACCTTTTGGGTTTTTTCGTTCTATTGGATATCGATGTACATCTGCTCGGCTCTTCCACTATGACTTTACATTTGTTCATTTTCCTTTCAATTCTGTCAGTTATTACATTATATACTTGATGTTGTTTAATTAGGTGCCTACAAATTTAAAATTGTTCTTTCTCTTGAATTAACCTGTCAATGAAATGCCCTTATTTTTAGCAATCATTTTTGTCTTAATATTTACTTTGATATCGGAATACTCACAGAATTTTCTAGTGTTTAGTACTTGTAAAAGTTGTTTTTTCATTTTTTTCAGACACATTTGTCTTTTATTTGAAGTATTTAGTACAGTTACATTTAGTTTAATTAATAATAATTGAAGTCAATACCTACATTTTTAGTTTTTACTTGTATTTTTCTTGTATGGTTTTCATTTTTTTCTTCTTGTAACTTGTTTTGGATTACTTGTATCTTTTGTATTTTCTCTTTATTAGTTTGTTAGTAGTAATTCCTTCTTAAAATTTTCTTAGTGGTTCCCCAAGAGATCACAACATGAATTTTTAAGTTATTTGAATTGACTTTGAATAAAATGTACTAATTTCCACACTTTATACTGGCATCTACACTGCTTTAACTCTGTCTTCCTGCCTCATCATGAACTACTATGGACATTTATTTTAATTGTACTTATATTTTGAACCACATAAGTTGTTTTTTTAATCAGTGTTAATCTAGATTTAGCCCTTCTGAGGCTTTTCATTTTCCCTTCCTTGTCCTTCTTTTTGGCATTATTTTCCATCTATGTTTTTCTTTATAAAGAAAAAAATAATCTTTATTTTGTTTTCTTTATTTCTACTCTTGTTCTTGCAAAATATTTTCTTTTAACACTTGAAATAATTATTATTATTTTCTTTTTTCTTTTTGTGGTGAATGGGGTCTTACAATGTTGCCCAGGCAAGTATCAAATTCCTGGTCTCAAGTTATCCTCCCACTTCTGCCTACCTCAGTGTTAGGATTACAGGCATGAGCCACCATGCCTAGCTAAATAATTAATTAGTTAAGGCGATCATGTCTTTGACTTTCCTTGTTCATATTCTCAACATATTTAGGGCTCTCCTTGATTCTCTTCTCTTCAGGACCTTGGCCCCTCATGTCAAGTGTGCTTTGATTTCTCTCAGAAATCACATCTGCTCTTGTGTATGTTCTAGTATATAGCTAGCTTTGAAATTCCTGAAATTGTTTTCTGCAGGAAATGTATTCTAAGAAACAGTTTTTGTACTGAATGTGAAAAACCCAGTAACTGAGCCTTAAATGTGCATGACTCTAAATGTCCATTTTCTAATGCGTACTTGTGTATTCTTTCCTGAATAACAGAGTTTGTTAATACAGTGAAATTCAATACAAAGAGGATGAAATAAAGTAAGAAAAAGTAAACAGTATAATTCAGTTTTTGGTAATGCACATTTTGAAAAGTCACTGATAAGCCCATGTATTATTGATCTATTCTGTATATGGCATCTCAGTCTCATAAATGCTGCTGGGTAATTAGTTTACATTTTAAGCAGGTGAGCCATTTTGCAAACTGGTCTAATCCATGATGTAATAGAGAATTCACAGCTACTCTAGATCAGAACAATCCACCACAAAGGAGAAGGAATTATTTTACATTTTGGATGATATAGCTTAGGAATCAGAATAGACTTCCTGTCCCACACTGTAATATAACTATTTGGGTACTAACTTAGGGAAATAATTACCCTTTCAATTTCATTCACTGATGAAGAAAAGTTTAATTCTTTTTTTCTACCAAATATTTTATTTTCAAAAACTTTCTAAATAATTTTACGTAAAATAATGGATATAGAATATTTTTATCAGTGGGTTCCATAAACACATTTAATTTTAGTTAGAATAACTTAATTCTTACCTTTAACTCTTGTTTTTTCTCCTTTCCCTAAATGTGTAGCTCCGACTCTAAGTTACCCTTGATTGCAAGATCTGTCATCAATTTACCAAAACATTTTCAAGGAAAAAAGAAGACATTTTGCTCTAAATTATGCAATAATTATAAGACATCCCAGAAACATTAAATTGTGAAAAAACACATTATGAAATTGAGAAATTATGGAATATAATAGTACCAACTAAATGCTAATTACCATGCTAAGCAGTGAAGACAAGCAGATAAATGAGACATATATCCTGGGTTGCAAGAGTCTACAATCTAGGTTAATCATTAACAGTGCAAACCCATAAGTATAAGTGTGATGTTTGTTGATAGAAATATAAAGTAGTCGGCCGGGCGCGGTGGCTCAAGCCTGTAATCCCAGCACTTTGGGAGGCCGAGACGGGCGGATCACGAGGTCAGGAGATCGAGACCATCCTGGCGAACACGGTGAAACCCCGTCTCTACTAAAAATACAAAAAAACTAGCCGGGCGAGGTGGCGGGCGCCTGTAGTCCCAGCTACTCGGGAGGCTGAGGCAGGAGAATGGCGTAAACCGGGAGGCGGAGCTTGCAGTGAGCTGAGATCCGGCCACTGCACTCCAGCCTGGGCGACAGAGCGAGACTCCGTCTCAAAAAAAAAAAAAAAAAAAAAAAAAAAAGATATATTCCATTAGTTTTTCTTTCTGTTGGGAGGCACTCATGGGAAGATACTGGAAGAAAATAGAAAATGAGAGATTTTTCCCCACTGAAAAAGTCTGCAACGACACTTGCTGGTCTTTAACATTAGGTTCCGCAAATGAATTACTTTTAATGGTTGTAAATAATAATGTTAGGTTATTTAAATTGTATTTATAATTTGCATGTAATGCTGATTCTTCCTAAATTTAAATAAATACAAGTTATCGTCCAAAATATCATCCAGTTATCTGCTATATGGTGACAGAAAACGTTCTGAGTTAACTTTCCACGTACTTTCATTTTTATCATACAGCTAGTAATTTTAATACAATTTCTATATTGGACTACATGTAAATTCAAATGGAATATGACTTCAGTGCTTGTGATTTTTGAGTATGTAATTAAATCAAGTGGGACAAAACATGTATAATATGCTAGCCTAAATTTAATACATATTTCTTCATAATTCCTTAATATTTAACTAAGCTAGCTTTAAAAAATAGTTTTAGAGACAGTATTTTCTATATATTTGTATTAGCAAAGTATTGGTCAAATATTATGTACTATTTTAAAGTCATTTTTGAAGGTTTTTTATATTTTCTGTTTCCCAGAATATTTTTATGTAATTTTCACTTTTGTGGAACAGTATGATCATCGTCAAAACTCTTATTTTTTATGAAACTAAAACAAAAATAATTTGATAATTCCTAAAAGTTAACTTCTTAATATATAAAGCTGAATTAGCATTTTTCAGAAAAAAACTTACAAAATCATGGTAGCTCAGCACATTCAGAGAAGCCAAATGACTCAGCATTCTAATGGTTCATCAAAATATTTTCAAAATGTCACTTTTCCCCCCAAACCTTAAGAATTTGAGGTTTGCTATTATAGAATAATTTACTCATAAAAATGTGACTCATGAATGGAATTTATTAAGAAAAAAGTCTGTATGTTTACAAAACAGCTCAGTCATTCTACCAATCTTTACGTTTTTATATGTAGAGAATTTCCCTAAAGCATATAGTTAGTAACTTTCAGCAACACTTAATTTTTGATCATTATTAACTCTCAAATTGGGAATTACCAGTATTAAGCTACAGGCGTTAGTCATCTGTAGGCTTAGAAAGAACATTTGTTTCTAGCAATAGAGACTTCTGTTTTTGGTGGAAAATATGGCAGATTTCATGTCTGAAATCTGTTAGAAACAACTTCCATCTATAGGTATTTGAAAAAATGCATCTAATTTATTATTATTGATGATTGAATTTATATCTCTTTGGCAAAAATACAAATGCCAGATGACTAAATGACCTAACATGAGATTTTGGGAGAAGAATGGGGTAAATAGAATGACAAACATGACAATTTTTAAAATTCAGGCGAAGAACTTAATGAGAACAATTAGGAACTTATTCTGTCAAATGAAAACTAAAATAAAGTGTCTTCTATTCAACACCTTGTCAGCCACAGCTGTAGTTTTCTTTAATGCTTGCTTTAGACTTATACCAAATGCTCGCTGGTTTCTTAGAACACAATATGACCACCTCCACAAATTATGTCAGTTTTATACTTCAATGTTTTTTTTTTTTCATGAAAGCAAAGACTACTAGCCTTCAAAACTAAGCTGTGAGTTTTAAAAACTGAGGTTTTAAAATTCTGCCTGATATCCACACCACCGATACTTTGTATATCTCAAGCAAATACCAGATGCTATGTAGGGAGGGTGGAGTGCAGCATGCGTCCACAATGAAAACTCATGGAATTTGTTGGACTTCATCAAATTGTCTACACATTAAATTATTTACAGTATGAACACATTGCTCCTTTTGAAATTGAGAATTATATTTTTAAAAATTATCTTTGCATGTTGTTTATCAAAGGTTAGAGATTTTTTAAATTTCTATAAAAATATTTTTAATCCTCAAATCACTGAACATTTCATCTCTGAGCCCTCTATGTCTCCCATGCATTTTGATGCCCTTTTCTCTGCCTCCCTACCTAACTCACCCAGAGATACTATGAAGTATATGGATGAGCTGAGTCCTTTGCTTGCCAATTTAATGTCTATATTTAGTTTGCTTGTGATGGTTTTAAGAAAACATATTGAGAATATTTTCTCAAATTAGTACCACCAAGAGAAGCAAAATTGTAGTACTGACCATAAGGCATACTGACATTTTCTGAAGAGTTCTGCATGATTGGCCACAGTGAGCAGTGAACAAAGTAGCTTTATTTTGATGTTAGATGGCTGACATGCTTTGAACGTTTAGTCCCTCCAAATTTCATGTTGCAAAGTAATCCCCAGCGTTAGAAGTGGGACCAGCCAGGCGCGGTAGCTCATGTCTGTAATCCCAGCACATTGGGAGGCTGAGGCAGGCAAATCACCTGAGGGCAAGAGTTCGAGACCAGCCTGGCCAACATGGTGAAACCCCGTCTCTACTAAAAATACAAAATTTAGCCAGGCAAGGTGGCACGTGACTGTGGTCTCAGCTATTTGAGAGGCTGAGGCAGGAGAATCGCTTGAATCCAGGAGGTGTAGGTTGCAGTGAGCCAAGATTGCACCATTGCACTCCAGCCTGGGCAACAAGAATGAAACTATGCTTCAAAAAAGAAAAAAGAAAAAGTGGGACCTAGTGGGAGGTGTTTAGATGACCTCATCTCATGGGAGTGAATCCCTCATGAATGACTCAGTGGCCTCCCCAAGGTAATTTGTGAATTCTTGCTCTATTAGTTCATACAATAGCTGGTGTTTAAAATGAGCCTGGTACCTTTCTTGTTCCTTCTCTTGCCTTATGATACATCTGCTCCCCTTCATCCTCCACCATGACTCAGATTTTCCTAAGGCCTCACTTGAAGAAGATTCCGGTACCATGCTTGTATGACCTGCAGAATAATGAGCCACATAAACCTCTTTTCCTTATAGATTGCCCAGTTTCAGGAATTCCTTTATAGCAATGCAAAATGGACAAATACAATGACCAAGAGGTGCTTGGGTTTTGAGTGTTCAAAAGCAGAGAACTTCTTTCACTTCACACCGTGTTCTGTAAATGGTGGGTGCCCAAGAGAATTCTACTATTGACATGACCAGGCTAGAGTACTATAAAAATCAGGAATATAGTAAATACATAAGCCAGTAACATAGTAATTTATTATCATTGCCAAGTATTATGCACTGTACATAATTGTTTGTAATATACTTTTATGCTACTGGTGGTCCAATAGGCTTGTTTACGCCAGCATCACCACAAATATGTGACTAATGCATTATGCTATGACATTATAATGCCTATGATGTCACTAGGTGATAGAAAATTTTCAGCTACGTTATAATCTTATGGGTCCACAGTCGTATATGCTGTCTCTTGGTGACTAAAATATGCCAGTAAGCATCCTTGTTAAAATAAATCTGAAGGCTATATTTCACTAGAAATTTTTAATCAGTAAATTTAGCTATTTTGGGATATTATTTATTTGTTTCAACAATGTAAAGTCAATATTATTGAGAACAAAAATGATTACCTTCTTTGTGGAGTATTGTAATTATTTTCAAATTTTTTTAAAAGAAAACCTTGATATTGATAATATTTTGTGCACCAAGAGAAAATAACTTGATAATGAGATGGTCATGCTTTAAAACAGGTGGCATGGATCCTCAGAAGTGAAGACTCTACATTAGTTTATTTGCATTTGTATACATGACTCCTTCTAAGAGTCCTTTCTACAATAAAACATTTTTTTTTTTTTTATGCCACATGCTATGGGTCATGCCTGTAATCCCAGTGTTTTGGAAGGATGAAGTAGGAGGATTGCTTGAGGCCAGGAGTTCCAGACCAGCCTGAACAACATAGCAAGACCCCATCTCTACACATAAAGAAAAAAATAGGCATGGTGGTGCATGCCTGTGGCTAATTGGAAGGCTGAGGTTGGAGGATCCCTTGAGCTCAAAAGTTCAAGACTGCAGTGAGCTATGATTGCCCCACTGCATTCCAGCCTGGGCAACAGAGTGAGAACCTGTTTCTAAAAAATATAAATAAATAAAAATAAAAGAAAACATTCTTTTAGTCTCACAGACCTTGTGGATGAAACCTAATTTAGAAAGGTTTGTGACTGCCCTTATATTTTCAAGTAGGTCTGTTTCTAAATGACTCTATACATATGACGTTTATCTTCCAAATCCATTTGTGTTTTAAGATTCATAAATAGGCTGGGCACAGCAGTTCACACCTGTAATGCCAGCACTTTGGGAGGTCGAGGAGGACAGATCATGAGGCCAGGAGTTCAAGACCAGCCTGACCAACATGGTGAAACTCAGTCTCTACTAAAAATACAAAAAAAAATTATTTTGGGCATGGTGGCATGCACCTGTAATCCCAGCTACTCAGGAGGCTGAGGCAGGAGAATTGCTTGAACCCTTGAGGCGGAGGTTGCAGTGAGCTGAGATCACACCAGTGCACTCCAGCCTGGATGACAGAGCAAGACTTTGTCTCAAAAAATAAAAAAATAAAATAAATAAAAATTCATAAATAACTCTGACGGTTGTTTGTAATAGAGGCTCATAATTTGTATTCTACTTTTGATTAAGGATTTTATTTGTGAAAAAAATTTACAGTGATATCATCTGTGCATTCATTACATTTCACAGCCTGATTAGTGTATTTGTCCCTCTCAGAGACTAAGAATGGACTACTTAATAACAATAATTAGGAATAGCAATTCCTTCTTGCTTCCCCAATTAGGCAGAATTTAGGATCAAATCTGAATATAACTATAATCAGTTTTCTCTTTATATGACCCTAGGATTTTAAACTCCTGAAATCTATGGCCATTTGTTTCTAGCTTTCCTATAAAATTTCCACACTAATTCTTCACCCTGTTAGAGCTTGAGAGAGATTTTTTTGCCAGAAGAAAAGAGTATTAACTCTGTATTTCACAGATCTAATTTAGACCTAAGTAAGGAAAACTCAAGAAGGAAGTACTTTGAAAACTATTATAAGTTGCATAAAATGCCACATATAAAATATACAATATAAAGCACTGCTCTGAACAAAGATAAATATGGTTTCATGACATTTATAAAGTAAACATTCAATAATTGTTCATGGTCTTATTGAAAAACACATGTAGTGTGGAAAGTCCTTATAAATAAGTCATTCTCAAGGGTATAAAAGGGCTCAAATAAGGAATAAGTTACCTAAAGTAAATATTATAGCATTTTTTTTCTTGTCACCCAGGCTGGAGTGCAATGGCACAATCTTGGCTCACTGCAACCTTCACCTTCCAGGTTCAAGTGATTCTCCTGCCTCAGCCTCCGGAGTAGCTGGGATTACAGGCGTGCACCATCACACCCAGCTGATTTTTTGTATTTTTAGTATTTTTAGTGTTAGCCAAAATGGTCTTGATCCCCTGACCTCATGATCTGCCTGCCTCGGCTTCCCAAAGTGCTGTGATTACAGACATGAGCCACTGCACCCAGCCCATTATATAACTTTTTATTTTTTTTTTAAGTAAAGGATTGACTACAATTGAAATAAATTAACATAAACTGAGAAACCTTGAAACTAGCAGAGAAGACTGAGACCAAACGTTCAAACCATGTCAGCCACCCAACATCAAAATAAAGCGACTTTGTTCACTGCTCATCGTGGCCAATCACGCAGAACTCTGCAGAAAATATCAGTATGTCTTAATAATTACTGCACAGAGATCCACTGAATGATTTTTATAGGGAAATGATCAAGTGACAGCAGTGAACCAATTTAATTGATGGCCTTTTGGGTGCAAATTAGAAAAGAGAACAACTAAAGGCAAGGGAACAGAATCCGGTTCTGAACCATTAATCCAAGTACAAATTGAAGAGTTGCAAGTAAGAAGAGCAGCACTGGCAATCAGAAGAAAATGTTGAAATTAAAAAAATATGTACGGCAAAAAAATTAAAACAACTTGGTTTCAGATTGAATATAGGCAGTAATATAGATTTAATTAAAATACACTTTAAGTTTCCAAGCTTTGATGATGGAAGTCAAATTGAAAGAGAAGAAAGTTCAGGTTTGGAAATTTTGAGTAGAACAAAACATTAAACTAGGCACGCTCCACAGGAATTTCGATGTTTGGGATAAAAGTTTAAATAGGAATGCCAGAAATATTACGATGATTCACAATGGCATTTTAATTTTCTAAATAAACTAATTATCAAATTATCGCTAAAAGACCATTTTAGAGATGATTAATGCTATTTTTTAAAGCAGAACTAAATGCCTATGCTCTGTGCCCACTACTCGTAGGCACGCAGTCAAGCTTGAAAACAAGATTGTTTTCCTCAGTCTTTGTGTTTTATTCTTTTCATGGTCTCTCAGAGATAGAATGAATGAATTAGCTCTCAGGTTCATAAAGTAAAGAGCACATGTTGATTTGGAAAAAAAACACTTTTTTTTTTAAGTGGAGGAACGTTATGAAGTTAATCAAACCTCCAATAAGGAGACACTTATCCTCACATAGGGACAATAACAGCAACAACAAAGGGCAATTGAGTTTAGTTTGCTTGTATATTTATTTATTTATTTATTTTGAGACAGAGTCTTGCTCTGTCACCCAGGCTGGAGTGCAGTGGTGCAATCTAGACTCACTGTAACCTCCGCCTCCCAGGTTCAAGTGATTCTCCTGTCTCAGCCTCCCGAGTAGCTGGGACTACAGGTGAGTGCCACCATGCCTGGCTAATTTTTCTATTTTTTTAGTAGACATAGGATTTCACTGTGTTAGCCAGAATGGTCTCAATCTCTTGACCTTGTGATCCGCCTGCCTCAGCCTTCCAACGTGCTGGGATTACAGGTGTGAGCCACCGCATGCTGCCTAGTTTATTTTTTAACAGTAGTTTGAACTGTTTAGGCTTTATTTCTCAGAGTTTTATTTATTTATTTATTTATCTTGCATCTTCACAAGGACTGTCTTTAAAAAAAAGAAGGTGATTTTGTACAGTAAAAAGACATTTCACTACTGGACTAAAAACTTCATGAGGAAAGTAACATGTCCATTTCACTCATTGTTATATTGCCTGTCCCTAACTTGGGTCTCACACTTAGTGGTTATGGCTTATAGCTTAACTCTGCTGCTGTGGTCTGTGTGGACTTAGGCAAATAAATTAATATTCCATATCTCAGTTTCCTCACGTTATGAAATACAGTTAATAACACAGAAATTCTTGCCTAATAATTGGCTTAATAGGTGTTAAACCTCCTCAAAATTTAAACCCCTATATAAATGTAAATCTTAGCATTACATCATAATATTTCTCTGAGGTAAATGAAAATTTGATGATTACCTTCAATGTATGAAGAAGTATCATAAGAAGCTACAATAAGCTTTTCTAGTGTCTGCTACTATAAGGTAGCCTTAAGTTGTAGTATTAAGTAATTGAGTTACTTATAGAAAGGTGATATTTTCATCTCAAAAAATTCTCATTATTTGTACTTTTTTTTTTTTTTTTTTTTTTTTTTTTTTTTTTTTTTTTTTGAGACGGAGTCTCGCTCTGTCGCCCAGGCTGGAGTGCAGCGGCCGGATCTCAGCTCACTGCAAGCTCCGCCTCCCGGGTTCACGCCATTCTCCTGCCTGAGCCTCCGGAGTAGCTGGGACTACAGGCGCCGCCACCTCGCCCGGCTAGTTTTTTGTGTTTTTAGTAGAGACGGGGTTTCACCGTGTTAGCCAGGATGGTCTCGATCTCCTGACCTCGTGATCCGCCCGTCTCGACCTCCCAAAGTGCTGGGATTACAGGCTTGAGCCATCGCGCCCGGTGTATTTGTACATTTTTAAAGACATAGGATGAAATCTTTGTTACCTGGTTTAATATAATTGTATCACTTACAGAAACTAATATTAATCTTCCAAAATCCCATGCTTTTCCAGATTATATAGATAAGTTTAATGAAAAAATGATGTATATATACATCCATATACACACATACTTGTAGAAAAAATCTTTCCTCTTTTAAAAGTTATACAGATCTGGAATTTAACTAGCATGCTAGAAAGCAATAATTAATATAAAAGCAAAAGAAACCAAGGAATAGGGAACACCAAAGGATTTTAGATAAGGTCAGAAAAATGTGTGCTACTGTGGCAATAATGCTTGAATAAAGAAGTGAGGAAGCGGGCCGGGTGCCGTGGCTCACGCCTGTAATCTCAGCACTTTGGGAGGCCGAGGCAGGTAGATGACGAGGTCAGGAGATAGAGACCACCCTGGCCAACATGATGAAATCCTGTTTCTAATAAAAATACGAAAATTAGTGGGTTGAGGTGGCAGGCGCCTGAAGTCCCAGCTACTTGGGAGGCTGAGGAAGGAGAATCATGTGAACCTGGGAGGTGGAGGTTGCAGTGAGCCAAGATAGGGCCACTGCACTCCAGCCTGGGGTGACAGAGCAAGACACGAGACTCTGTCTCAAAAAAAAAAAAAAAAAAGATGTGAGGAAGTGAAAGAGGAAGTCGTGTTTCCTACCTGAGGGAAGAACATTGTAGGTGTAAGGAACAGCCAGTGCAAAAATATTGAGGCAAGAGCATCCCTGTCATATATGAGGAGCGGCAAGGCTAGTGGGACTGGAGCTTAGCAAAGATAAGGTCAGAGAGGTAGCAAGTGTTGAAACTGTGAAGGCTTTATACTGCTAGGACTAGGGTATCTCCCTGAGTATACTTAGGGGCTATCGAAGTGTTTTAAGAAAAGCAATGATGTCATCTAACTTTAAAAAAAAGTTATTCAGGCTGCTCTCTAGAGAATAAAAGTAAGTTGTAATAATGAACAATTTATTTTCTACAGAGTGCTTTTCAGATGCTTTAACTGTTCTTGCCACAAATATTTATAGAGGCTGGCCTGTGCCAGATATTGTGCTGGGTACTGTGTAGAGGACATTGAGCAAAAACCTGCTGTGCCTTACCCTTGTGGAGTGCGACATTCGTTAAAGAATCAAAGACATGCTTGAGGTCAGATTCTCGGTGGAATGACGTTGTCAGGAAGATCAGGGGAAGTTGTCTCAGGAAGTAATTGTTGCAGAAGTGTAGAAGTTCAGTAAGTGAAAATGAAGGTGTGGCGCAGGTGTGGTTTGGGAGCACATTCCAGGCATTGCGTGCTGCAGGACCAGCTGTACGTCAGGGAGGATCTCAAGGAATCCAGTCCATCAGCTGCAGTGAGAGATGAAACTCCAGCTAAGCAGTGGCCACAGAAAAAAGAGTTTTGAAAGCCAGGCTGAGAGTTTGTCTTTATTCTAACATCAAGAATATTCTTAACTAATTTCAGATATGCCATGGTATCTTTTTATAATTAGTAAGTAAGCATAAATTGGAGAAATGACAAATTTATATTCAATGTCTTCTGATAGAAATGGACTAGTGGAGATGCAATTAGACCCATTAAGTTCCCTTTGAGTGGTCGACAAGAAAAGGATGGTCCGACAGACTGCCAGGAGGTTGGTGGGAGAAGATAGAGGCAAAGGAGTAGAGGAAGTGATGCAGAGATGCCAAGAAACCAGACAACAAATGGATCTTTTGACCCAAGTAAAAGTAGTGTCAAGAAAAATGGAGGGGTCATTAGTGGGCAGTTTAGCTGATAGTTGAATCATGTACTTTGGTGAACATGGGAAACCATGAGAATGGTTTGTGTGTGGTAAGAGATCGAGACCATCCTGGCCAACATGGTGAAGCCTCGTCTCTGCTAAAAATACAAAAATTAGCTGGGCATGGTAGCACATGCCTGTAGTCCCAGCTCCTCGGGGGGGTGAGGCAAGCGACTCACTTGAACCTGTGAGGCAGAGGTTGCAGTGAGCTTAGATCATGCCACTGCACTCCAGCCTGGGCGAGAGAGCAAGACTTTGTCTCAAAAAAAAAAAAAAAAAAAAAAAAAAGAAAAGAAAAGGAAATGACAAAAAGATGTAAAAATACAAACAGCAATTAGGAGCAATTTGGCTACAAAGAGAAATAAACAAGGACAGCAGCTTATACTTCAGCTGCTAGAAGGGCATGCAGAGTAAAGGAGAGTTGTATATTTATTTGTAAATTTTTTTGAAAAGATTCAGTAATAGTTGGAAGCCAATGCGAAAATCCAGTTGAGAAAGTTGAGTATGCATGAAAGGCAGCATGATTGACTGTACAGGAATATTTAGATATCAGGAGGAGAGAAAGTTGACTTTGAATATATATATATATTTTTTTTAAATTTTGTTTGGATACATAGTAAGTGTATACATTTATTTACATGAGATATTTTGATACAGGCATGCAATGCATAACCATCACATCAGGGTAAGTAGGATATCCATCACCCACCTCAAGTATTTACCCTTTTCATTCCAAACAATACACTTATACTCTTTTCGTTATTTTTAAATGAACAATGAAATTATTTTTTACTGTAGTCATCCTGTCGGCTAGCAGATACTAATTCTTACTTATTTTTTCCAACTGTCTTTTGTATCCATATGAGACTGACTTTAAATAGACAGGAAGATCTCGTCACTTGTCAATAGTGAAGGAATTTTCACTTCCAACAGAGAGGAGACTCTGAATGGGTAAAAGGGCATTTTCTGGCAGATCTGCACACTTGCCACCAGAAGGAGAGGGGCATTCTAATCTGATGGTTTCTATAATCCCTAGAGTAGGATGACCATGTAATTTGTCACTGAAACTGGAACACTTTTGAGAATGAAAATAGGCACTATTAATCATGAAGCTAGGAGTGTTTTAGCAAACGGGAACTTATGGTCACTATCTTAAACTGAGTTCCCCCAGAAACTGCTCTGGTACAGAGGTTTGAGTTTTGGTATTAGATCTGATAGATGAGGAAGACATCAGTAGGGGACTAGGAAATTAATATGGCTAAAACAATTTGGGGAAATAAGGAAACCACTAAAGCACAGATCACAAGCCGTGTATCACTTTGAACAGCTGGAACCATATCCACCTGGGGAACCACTTAGAGCCAGTGTAGATCTTACACCTTAAGAGTTCTGTCACCCCAAGAGAGAAGCTGCGATATTTCTACTAAGCTCCTATCAGTCACTGGATGAGGGGTGTTCTTAGATGGGCATTAATTTCCCTGCATTTGCCTCATTAGCAGAAAAAGCATTTGTGAGGCTGAAGACAGCTTCGGACAAAGAAATGCAAAGGCTGCAGATTGGAAGGAAAATATCTGACAACTAGGGAAGGCCTAGGGGAAATGCAATAGGGAGAGGGGCACCAACAGCTTTCAGCCGAAGTTTCAGAGTCAGTTACAGTGCAACTGAAGGTGATCTGAGAGTTAAGGGATAGGTGGGAAGTTGAAAGGAAATTTTATGAGCACGGAGAAAATAGAAACAATTATATGAGAAAACATGATTACTTAGCAGTGCTGAGACCTCTTCACCACAACGAGGAATATTCTAATAGTCCTTGAAATAATTATTTGTATCTTTATCTACAGAAAAGAAACTGGCATGATGGGAAAGTAAATATACAAGGTCACAAAAACAATAAACAAAAAGGTTGGAAAACAAAATCTTGTACTCTGGCTTCAGATGCTTTATGTTCTTTTTAAAATAACATCTGACAAAGATATGTTAAATGAAGTCTTTTTGTTTTGTTTTGAATTTAATTTTTTTAATTTTTAAATTTTATTTGGTGATGGATCATTTTTAGTTTGTGTTTTTAAGGGAAAATACTTCATTGTTTCTCTTAGATTCTTACAGGAAAATAGCTACAATCCATTTGCATGTGTTCAAAATATTTATGTTTCATTCTATCTAATATTTCTAAGTTCCTCCTTATAATTTAATATTATAACCTTATGATGATTAATAATAATCAAATGAGTGTACAGTTGCTCCATTGTTACCAGAAGTATGTAAGAAGTGAGATGATCTGAAATTGTTTGGGATATTTTCTAGAAACACACGGTAAGTTTCTTTTGTTTTTTTTTGAAACGGAGTCTCCCTATGTCACCCGGGCTGAAGTGAAGAGAGGCACAGGCTTGGCTCACTGCAACCTTTGTCTCCCAGGTTCAAGCAATTCTCCTGCCTCACCCTCCCAAGTATCTGGGACTACAGGCGTGCACCACCGTGCCCAACTGATTTCTGTATTTTTAGTAGAAATGAGGTTTCACTATGTTGGTCAGGCTGGCTGCAAATTCCTGACCTCAGGTGATCCACCCACCTCGGCCTCCCAAAGTGCTGGGACTACAGGTGTGGGCCACCATGCCTGGCCCACACCATAAGTTTTTATAATTGTATAATGACATTAATGTAAGAAATTAATGGATAATTGGTAACATTCAAGCAATGTATTTAAGTGATTAGTTTTCTAATCAGTTTACTACGAGACCAAAATCCATGGCAAGTCAGACCACATTAGCATAGCATTTTCCCCATGGATCTACTCACTACTCTGGCAAATTGTTTAATTAAAAAGACTAGAAATTGTCCTATTTCTTATCTCACTAACAGATTTGTGACTAAAAGTTAAGGATATTGACTGAATACAGACAAGATGAATTTGTTTTTCCCTATGTAGCATTCATCATTAAATTTAGTATTTTTTTTTCCATTTGCAACTTTAGATGAGTATTTGCTGTTCTTCAACTCTTACACTGTACGCATTCTGATATGAGTGAACTAAGTTCCTTGGCAGAACTTTGTTTTTAAGTCTACTAGGTTGCTTTTGTGAAGCCTAGTACTGCTTCTATTTTTGTAATAAATAATTATTTAAAAGTGTATTTCAAAGATTTCAAACATGTTATCTTTTGGTAATGCTGATGACATATTATCAATTAGTGCTCTTTTCCTTTCCTTCCCTGAAATGCAGCAGAGAATTTCTGCAATCTGACCATTTTCAATTTGACTATTTTTTCTTTTGGGGTATTAAAATTTAGAAGGCGATGGGAGATTTTTCTCTTCCAGAAAATTTGAAGTTTTATTTATTTATGTATTGAGACAGAGTCTCTCTGTCACCCAGGCTGGAGTTTTGTGGCATGATCTTGGCTTACTGTAACCTCCATCTCCTGGGTTCAGGTGATTCCCCTGCCTCAGCCTCCTGAGTAGCTGGAATTACAGGTGCACATCAACACACCTGGCTAATTTTTATATTTTTAGTAGAGACGAGGTTTCACCATGTTGGCCAGGCTGATCTCAAACTCCTGACCTCTAGTGATCCACCTGTCTCAGCCTCCCCACATGCTGGGATTAAAGATGTGAGCAACCATGCCCAGCCTTTTATAAAAAATTAAGGTAACATTTTTGCATTTTAGTTTTTGTGTCTTTTAGCTCCTCTACATTATAATTACAATAATGCTTTGGAATTTCATAATGGGATCAACATTCTAATCAATCCTAGAATAACCTAGAATATCTAATCAGATAACCAACATAGAATGAAGATAATAACATATAAAGCTTCAGCATAGTTTCCATTAAGGAAAGATTAGCTATTTAGATGTATAATGTGCTTTTGAAATAATGTCTGAAAACATTAACACAAACATATTCATTAGAATTTATTCAGAATGTATTTTCTACAATATGGAGACAACAGTTTTTGGTAAAGGAAACACAATTCTTAGGAGTTTTCATAAGAGATTTTCAGAAGAATTTTTTATAGATGCAGATAAATAAATGATTCAAATGAACTCTAGTTGTATTAGTAAAGAAATAGGGTATTTGGAAAACATTATATGATACATGAAAATAAATTTGATGATATGTCTGTGAAGTATCTTGCTATAAAAGTTAATTATTTTTAATTATGTCTTTCATGTCAAATCGAATTATGATTTATGGTTTGCATCTACTCTAATGAACTGCAAAGCATTCATTCATGTAAATTATTAAAATGCAAAATAGCATACAAATTTTTCTATGTTGATTCAAGACATTGAACTATCCTATATGATAGACAGAAGACAGATTTACCTTTTATTTATACTGTACTCATTGATACTGTTTTTGTTGTTTTTAAAATACAGGCTGATCATTTACGTTTGAATGAAAATGTGATGGGAAACAAAAATATACACTAATAAAACACTCTTCATTTGGCATAAGAAAATGAGATTAGGTATGGTGGCTCACATCTGTAATCTCAGCACTTTGGGTGGCTGAGATGGGAGGATCTCTTGAGGCAGGAGTTCTAGACCAGCCTGGGCAATATAGTGAGACTTCATCTCTACAAAAAATTTAAAATTTGGCCAGGTGTGGTAGTGCATGCCTGCTACTCCCAGCTACTTGGGAGGCTGAAGTGGCGAGATCACTTGAGCCCAACAGGTGGAGGCTGCAGTGAGCCATGATGGCACCACTGCACTCCAGCCTGGGTGACAAAGCAAGACTCTGTTGCAAAAAGGAAAAAACAAAAACAAACAAAAAAAACCCCCAAAACATAACACATTAAGAGACAATATAGCTCCATTCTTTTGGGGCTAACAATAAGAGCTTATATTTGTTTAGCTCTTATTATGTGCAAGATCCTCTTCTAATTACTATACATGTATTTTATCATTAAAATAAAATATTAATTGAGCAACAACTGTATCAGCAGGTCAATGAGAATCTGGAGTTTACATCTATGGATATGTGTAGAGCAAGATGCAATTTGTAGAGTAGTCAGGATACAATCTGAGCAAAATCTTGAAGGCAAATTAGTTCAGGAGATATGTAGGGGAAGAATGTTTGCAGTAGAGGGTCTCACCAGGGAGAATGCCCATGGGCCGGTGTGTGCCGGGTGTTAGT
The DNA here is from genome assembly GCF_009764315.1 of Trachypithecus francoisi. Taxonomy (NCBI): domain Eukaryota; kingdom Metazoa; phylum Chordata; class Mammalia; order Primates; family Cercopithecidae; genus Trachypithecus; species Trachypithecus francoisi. The sequence continues at coordinate 169,321,946 of NW_022681454.1, read as the reverse complement.
GACACAGCAAGGAGGAGAGTGTGGCAGAGTGAGGGAGAGGGAGCGAAGTAGAAGGTGAGGTCGGAGCAGTTATGAGGGATAACTTCATGCATGGTGTTGGCAGTCTGTTGTAAGGGTTCTTTCTTTACTCCAAGGGAAATGAGGAGCTGCTGCAGGTTTTAGAGAAAAGCCCTCTTCTCTCAAGGCCTGATTCTATTCTCATCTGACTCTCAAGCTATCTCAGTTTTATTGCCATACACATTTATTTTTCATTAACAAATAACATATACAATGCACAGTACATTTGTTCGACCAGCATCTCTCTACTCTGCCTACCCCCAGCGTCTGTAAGTGCCATTCTACTCTCTGCTTCTATGAGTTCAACAATTCTTTTTTTTTTTTTTTGAGACGGAATCTCACTCTGTCCCCCAGGCTGGAGTGCAATGGCACAGTCTCGGCTCACTGTAACCTCTGCCTCCTGAGTTCAAGTGATATCCTCCACCTCAGCCTCCCGAGTAGCTGGGATTACAGGCACTCACCATCATGCCCGGCTAATTTTTGTGGTTTTGTAGAGACGGGATTTCACCATGTTGGCCAGGCTGGTTTTGAACTCCTGACGTCAGGTGATCTGCCCGCCTTGGCCTCCCAAACTGCTGGGATTACAGGCATGAGCCACCATGCCTGGCGGAGTTCAAATTTTTTTACATTCCACATATGAGTGAGAGCATGTGATGCTTGTCTTTCTGCACCTGGCTTATTTCCCTTAACATAATGGCCTTGAGGTCCATCCCTGTTGCTGCAAATGACAGGATTTCCTTCCTTTTTAAGGCTGAATGCTATTCCATTGTGTATGTACACCATATCCTTCTTATCTGTTCATCCTTTGATGATTAATCCTATATCTTGGCTGTTGTGAATAATGCTGTAATGAACATGGAACTGAAGGAATCTCGTAGGTATACTGATTTCCTTTCCTTTGGGTAAATACCCAGTAGTGGGATCACTGAATCATATGATAGGTCTATTTTTAATTGTAATAAACAACAGATAACATTAACAAATGACATGTATAATATATTATACATTTTAAATAAGATTTTTTAAATACGAGAGTCCCAAAAGTTATGGGATTAATGTATCAACGGATGATAATGTTCTATTAGTTTATCTATTATTTGTCCAGTAAAAGACTCAATATTTAGTATAACTTAATATGTCTTTATAAATGATAAGACCAGCTGCTTCCCTTATTACTCTAAATTTTCAAATGCAACCAGGCTATAAGATGAGCATTCCATTCCATATTGTTTCTTAATTTAGGTAATAAAGAACTAAAACACAGTAAGTTTATAAGTTCAATATCTGGAACTTTTTGGTGAAAATGTAGTATTCCAGCCAAACTCCCTCAGAAATACCCTTTTGCCTGCCTTTTAGCACTACGGCTTCTGCTGAATTTTCAAACTGGTATCCTCTAAGGAATTTGAAAACCAAATCAATGGTTGAAATGGGAGTCAGGATAATGCTGAGAAAATAGGGAGAAAACCCTAACGCACAATGATTTTCACTTTTATTTAACTTTTTTCTGGGACCAAAGATAAATGGAATCCAAGTCCCTCAGGGACATTTGCTTCCTAGTCCTCAGATGGTCAAGGTTGCTTCTGTCACATTCGTGTTCTGGATTTTGCTCATTCAGTCATAATTATGAATTACCCTAGGTCTTGTGACTTGTCAAGTGAAAGAAGAATAATCTTAGAAAAATATATCAGCTTTTTGTAACTAAACAGCAGTAAGAGTAGGCCATATTTAGAATCTCATCATGAGAGCGAACCGTTGGAGCTACCATAAACCTTTTGTCTCCATATTTTAGACAGGGTCTCTGTCACCCAGGCTGGAGTGCAGTGGCACAATCATGGCTCACTGCAGCCTCCACCTCCCAGGCTCAAGTAATCCTTCCACTTGAGCTTCCTGAGTTGCTGGGATTATAGGTGTGCATCACCATACCCAGCTCATTTTTTTTTTTTTTTTTTCTCTTTGTAAAGACAGTTTTTCCATGTTGGCCAGACTGGCCTCGAACTCCTGGGCTCAAACAATTCGCCTGCCTTAGCCTCCCAAAGTGCTGGGATTACAGGTATGAGCCACCATGGCTGGTTAAAGAAAGGATTTTTAAACATATTGCTGGTTTTAACAGTAAAGAGAAAATTATACATATTGTACATCATGCACAATATAATGTTTTTTGAGACAGGGTCTCACTCTGTCACCTGCTGGGTGAGGTGTCAGAGCCTCCGCACGGGAAAAAGGTCCACTCACAGGTTGGTAAAAGTAATTTATGGACATGAGTATAGGTGTTAAAAAGGAAAGTTTATTAGAAAGGAAGAAAGCTGCAAAAGGGTGCAGCCGCGATCCATTGTGGATTTTCTTTAGAGGTATTTATGGACCTTAAGGCGGGAGCTTAAGGTTGTAAAATGAGTTTTGGTATGAAATGAGTTTTGGCATGGCACTCCGGAGATGCATAGAAATTTTAGTTACCTATAAAAGTTGAAAGAGGCCTGGAACCAGATGAGACCAGGGGGTCTTCGTTCCCTTCTAAATTCCTCAGATAAGGAGTTTTTGTCTTTAGGTGGTCTGTTTGAGGATCACTAGGTGATTTCCACTCTCTAATCACCCAGGCTGGAGTGCAGTGGTGTGATCACAGCTCATGCAGTCTTTAAAATATACTGGGCTCTAGGAATCCTCCTGCCTCAACTTCCTAAGTAGCTGGGACTACAAATGCACACCCCCGCACCAGGCTAATTGTTGTACTTTTTGTAAAAGTGGAGTCTTATTTTATTGCCCAGACTGGTCTCAAACTCCTGGCCTCAAGCAATTCTCCAGCCTCAGCCTCCCAAAGTTGTGGAATTATGGTCATGAGACATTGCACCTGGTGCATAATATAATTTTATAAATTATTGCATGTAACTTGGTCACACTTGAGAACAAAAGTAAAATAGTAAAAGTTATTAGACCGCTGGAATACATTTTTCTCTGTCATTAGTTAAAACCACTGTGAATGTCTTTCACTCCAATTACGTTCAGTTCCAAGTTCAGTCTTAATATGAATATCATCAGATGTTGCGTAAAAATAATCTTTTCAATTATCTAAATTTATTCACCATCAAATATATATACCTTGTGAATACCTATTTTCTACCTATTGAAACCAATGAAGTGTCAACAGTTTTTCATTGAGAATACAGGATATTTATTGTCTTCCACATCTTAATTCCAAATAATGTTATTTATTTAGTAAGAAGTGTCTTTAAGAATTATTTCCCTTGGCTTTCCAGTGGTTTGAGGAAAACATTAAACTATTAAGTTTGTACAGCAGCTATAACAATAATAAAACCAGTCCTTTGTCCCTTACCATCTCTTAATGAAGTTGTTAGATTAGATCTTGCTTTTTTTTTTTTTTTTGAGACGGAGTCTCACTCTTTCACCCAGACTGGAGCGCAGTGGTGCTATCTTGTCTTACTGCAACCCCCGCCTCCTGGGTTCAAGCGATTCTCCCTCCTCAGTCTCCCAAATAGCTGGGACTATAGGCATGCACCACCACACTTGGCTAATTTTTATACTTTTATTAAAGACGGTTTCACCACGTTGGCCAGGCTGGTCTCGAACTCCTGACCTCAGGTGATCCAACCACTTCGGCCTCCCAGAGTGCTGGGATTACAGGCATGAGCCACTGTGCCTGGCCTAGATCTTGCTTTTTTAAAAATAGAATATATATATATATATATATATATATACACACACACACATATATATAGATATAGATATACTAGAAAAGCTAAAGTAACTACTAGTTGTTGGAAAAATACCCACAAAACAGGAACAGCATAGTTCTGATATTACCTTCTCTATAGTCTTTTCATCACACCTCAGCAGTGAACAGTTACAACCAAATGCAGAAATGACTATCTTTCTTTACATTGTGAAATACATTTCTAAGATGTCTTCAGTTCAAGATCCATCTTTTGGTTCTCTTGCTGTGAATTCAGTACATATTTTTCCAATGTAATTTGACTGGACATCATGTTGAAACTGAAGGGTAGACATTTTAGTGGGTAAACTTGACTTATCCTTCTTGTACAAAAGGAACAAAAACACACCAGAAAATAGAGGTAGAAGATGAGTCATTGGGGTTATTCAGTCCTGTGTCCGTGAGCCAAACTCTGCATGAAATGCAGGATGTATAAAGCTACATGAAACATATTCCTTGGTCTTGGGAACTAGTTATTAATCTCATCTGGACCACAATACAGGAGTGCTATACTTCAGTGTAGAGCGTGTTCTAGAAATAATAAAGATCTAATGTTTTCTTTAGCATTTCTGCCTTTTCAGATATTCCATGGACATTCTTCTACTTTGCAGTGTTCTTATTTTCACTTCACAGTCTCCAGAGGTGACTGATAGGAACTGAAATGAGCTTTGTGTGTATTCATAAAATTCCGGGGATTAGTAACATGAAATAAAAAGATTTATGTGAAGTGCAGGTTTTCATATGTGGGCTGAGCCCTCTCAAGGATATGTCCTGTGGTGAGCAGAATACAAAAACAGCTAAAAGGCATATTCAGTTATCATACGTTCATAGGCCGCTTTGGAGTTCTTTTAACCTCTCTCTAGACCTTTATTTTCAGCCCCTACCGTCTAAAAGTCATATGAGATATGATCAAAAGAAGCAAAGGACATTAAGTATTTAGGTGATGGGATGAATTAGTCAAGACTGAATTTGCTGTAAGAAAAAACAGTGCATCCGTATTTTGTTATCAGGGTGCTCAGGCAGTTGTAATAGAAGCAGCAAAATGACAGGCTTATGCTTGGCTCAAATAAAATCGACGTTTCTTCTATAACATTTAAAAAGATTTATGAGGGACTTTGAACTAATATTTCCCTGGCCTTTAGGGAGCCAAGCATATGCCAATAGCTCCTTTAATGAAAGAGAGAGAGGGAGAGAGAATGAAAATATTCTTTTGATTTAAAAAATATATTTTAGCTTTTTAAAGTCTCTGATGCCTGAGAAAAGATACTGATTGCAGAAGTGACATATCTACTTTGAAGTACTGCCATTTGCCTCTCTATTTCCAAATGTACCTGACACAATTTAAGCTCTCTCGACAGCACTTCAGGACTCCAGAGAGAGTGTTCCTCTTAACAAATGGTAACAATTTGTTTCTGACATTGTAACAAATTAATTGTTACATATCCATTTTGAACATTCTGCTAATGCTTATGATACAAAATGGCTTACTGTGATTATCAGGAGACAATTTGTTTTGTTCTCTTGTCCATACATATTTTGAAATAACATTTTGATGTAGGAAATATTTGAGAATATGGCTTAAAATTTTTTGTTATACAAGGTCAAGAGATCTGGAACATCATGGCCAACATGGTGAAACCCCTTCTCTACTAAAAGTACAAAAAATTAGCCTGACATGGTGGCGGGTACCTGTAGTCCCAGCTACTCTGGAGTCTGAGGCAAGAGAATCACTTGAACCCAGGAGGCAGAGGTTGCAGTGAGCCGAGATTGTGCCACTGCACTCCAGCCTGGTGACAGAGCGAGACTCTCAAAAAAAAAAAAAAAAAAATTGTGTTATAACCAATTTTGGTATGTTGTAGTAACTATGAGAGAGAATTTTAAAAATATGTGCTTCCTAAAAGAAATGATTTTTTAAAACTTGGAATAAATATATAAATTCTAAAAAGCCAGATTGCATTAAAAATCTATCATTATGTTTTCAGTAAGATGGTTGTATCTGCAAATGTCTTGGTGAATTTCTATGAACTAAATTAAAGAAACTTTCTTTTACAACTTGAATTCATAATCAGTATTTATTTTATAGTTATTTTAGTCACTTGGTGTTAAAGTTATATTTTTATTTTTAAGAATGCCTTCAAATTTCTCAAGTGTATTCTAAGTATGCTCCAATTCTGTTAAAATGATTTGTATTTAATCATGTAGTAGAGTGTGCTGGTAGATGATCCCATCTTTGCCTTTTTACACTGTAGCTTTGAACAAACCTGTTTCATACATTCCTGGTTTGTGTGTGTGTGTCATATGGTTTAAGCATTCACCAATTTAATTGTAATAATGTAAATATTTTCAGTCTTGTTTTTTTGATTGTTTGTTTGTTTATGTTTGTTTGTTTTTGACAGTCTCACCCTGTCGCCCAAGCTGGAGTGCAGTGACTCCATCTCAGCTCCCCTGCAACCTCCGCCTCCAGGGCTCGAGCAATTCTCCTACCTCTGCCTCCTAAGTAGCTGAGACTACAGGTGCCCACCATCACACCCAGCTATTTTTTGTATTTTTAGTAGAGATGGGGCTTCACCATGTTGGCCAGGCTTGTTTCCAACTCCTGACCTCAAGTGATCCTCCCACCTCAATCTCCCAAAGTGCTGGGATGACAGACGTGAGCCACCACACCCAGCCTAATGTAAAGATTTCTTTTTCTAGATTACTTTATAAAGTTTTGTTTGTTCTTTCATTGTTTTTAAAGTAACAATATAGTAAAATATAAAAGAAAGTATTTTTTGATGAATTAATTTGTGTATAAGGGATTCTGTTCTCTTTAAAAGACAGATGAATTCATTTAATTATAAAAAGCAAAGATACATATAAACACTAATTTTATAAAAACAAATCTACAGAATATCTGGTGTAACATAAGCTATTGCCATTTTTGCAGTTGTTATTTTTTGTTTTAAGAACATTTCTCAATAACCATAATAATGAAAGCATCTGAAAATTGCTCTGGTCATGAGGAAGCATTTATGGCACCGGAACAGTATACCTGTTCTGGAATTCAAACTGCTATAGTTAATTGGTGCAATTTTACAAAATTTTATATACTGTTTAAAGTTAAAAAATAACTTCATATGCCATATTGCTTCACTAAATAACACATAGTACTTATTTAGCAACACAAAATGCCTTATTTATGCTGAAAATTCTTGGCAATTATAACAGCTTTTCCATGATATCCACAAGACATTAGAAAAATTATAATACATTCTTTATCACATTGACCAAGAACAAAACATGAAGTCTCAATTGTGTTTTTCTCATAAGTTTGAGATAATTTTATCTAATGAAGCACATTCCATTTTTTTCCTAGAGGACCAATCTTATCAACTGATTCTCTCTTCTTTAACTGTCTTTAAAAAGTTGTCTATCTAAGAATCAGTCTTAAGTAATGACTGTTTCTATTTTATTACTCATGTCTATGTCTGTATGTGGAAACAGCATTTTATGCTGGTGCTACCATACTATGTTGTAAAATTCCAACTGCAGCAAACATTTTGGCAGTCTGTGAACTCTCATCACTGTGAGTGATGTGATTAGGCAGAAAAATGCATAATTAAAAAGTAAGCTTCTATGATTAAATCATGGAATTGAACGGATGTTATGATCAGGAGAATTCTACATGACTACCAATGAATAGCAGATTTTCACTAGTCATTGTTAAATATTGAAAATAAATAGTGTTCTCTTTTATGGACAGTAAAGGGATTCTCTCTAAGGAAGAGACATTTAAGCTGTAAGCAGGAAGGAGCCTAGCATGGGAAGAGCATCAGATTATCAAGGCAGAGGAAACAGGAAGAGCGTAAAGGCTGGTTTGCAAGGAGTTGAAAGGTGGCCAATGTAGCTGGTGCGCAGTGAGTCAAGTGGGCCACAATGGGAATGATGCTGGCAAGATCACAAACAGCATTCTAGTGTAGAAGGAGCGTGTGGAAAATATAATGGTAAGTTAATGTAAAGGAAAGTTGAGGAAAGATCTTAAGCAGGAGGCTGACATACTCCAGGTTGTACTTTGAAATAATTCCTTCAGCTGCTGAATTGATGTTGTGTGAGATAAGATAAAATATAGACAAATCTGTTTCCATGAAACACATATCTCAGTAACCATATTATTTTGGAGCAATACCTAAGAAATTATTTTCAAAAAATAGACAATTTTATTAAATACTAGTAAATAACTTGTGATTATAAATTCCTTTAAGAAAAATGCTATCTTATTTTCCTGAATTAGTTTCCTTAAGAGGCTAATTCTTTATACATTTATTGGCAATGTCTTCAGCTTTCCCTGTTTGGAATTTAATAGTTCTGAAGGTCTCAGGGTCTTCTATAACTCTTTCTCTGTTGTTTTTGATGTGGAAGTTTGTGTTTTTATTTTGAGTTTGGTGGAGAGTCATACTGATAATCCTCAACATTGTGTCATTAACAAAACAGAAGTTTCGAGATGAATACATTCAGTACAGGTCCAAGTTTGCCAGTGACTTTGTTGCATTCTGTTGTATGATGTACACAACAGTTTCTTCTACAAATTTAAGATTATAGTATAATACAGGAAGACTTTTGAATTATCTCTCCAGCACACTTACAAAAACACTCCTTACAAGCTACTCAGAAAGAAAATAGGCTCACTTTTTAAAGAGTTTTAGGAGGAAAACACAAAATTGTGTTGCAGCTAACCATTCATTGCCCACGTTTCTCATTCTTCAAGCCAAAGCAGAAAATTATCATGATTCTGGTATTTCTCTGCAAGCTGGACATGGGGGAGGGTTTGAAGCTAATGAGCACTTTTGGATCTGTCTTAGTTGGTTGTTGAGACATGTTTTTTCAATCGGATTATTTATTCAACAAATATTAACTGAGCACCTAATATGTGTCGGATATTGTGCTAGAGCATGGGCATGCAGAAATGAGCAAAATACAAATTCTTTTCTTTTGATGGAATTTTGCTCTTGTTGCCCAGGCTGGATTGCAGTGGTGTGATCTCAGCTCACCACAACCTCTGCCTCCTGGGTTCCAGCAATTCTCCTGCCTCAGCCTCCCACATAGCTGTGATAACAGGCATGTGCCACCACACCTGGCTAATTTTGCATTTTTAGTAGAGACCAGGTTTTTCCATGTTGGTAAGGCTGGTCTCAAACTCCTGACCTCAGGTTATCTGACTGCCTTGGCCTCTCAAAGTGCTGGGATTACAGGTGTGAGCCACCGTGCCCAGTCACAAAATAATTCTTGACCTCATAGCTTTCATAGTTTGGTAAAGAGATGCAATAATAATAATAATAATAAAGTCAATAGTAAGATAAACAACACATTGGATGGTGATAAGTGTTATGGGAAAAGAAAACAATCATTTGGGTGGAAAGTTCAATTTTACAATAGATCAGCTTGTGTCAGACTAAACATGGCTGCAGATTCTACCCCACTCCCATTCAGTCTTCAACTCTTCCTCCCATCCCCTCTCCCAGCTGAATCTGAGCTGCCTGTGACTACTTTGATAATAAAACGTGGCAGAATTATGCAAGTTCTCAGCAGTTCGAGGCATGCTAGCTGAGGTGCCATACTTGCCAGGAAGAAACCATCCTGGACATCCAGCCCAGTCAAGCATTCAGATAACCGCAGACCTATTCACTTTCGGGCTGCATCTGCATGAACAATCCCAAGTGAAAGCTGCCCAGCTGACACCAATAAACCCATAAGATGTGAGAAATTATAATAAATTTCTCCTTTAAGCTAGTACATTTGGGAATGGCTTGTGAGGCAGCAATGGATAACTCAACAAACACACACGAAAGAACAAATGAATGAATGAGTATTTTGAGCAAAGGTTTGAAGACTGTGAGAGATCAAACCGTGTGAATATTTAGGGGAAGAGCATTTATGTTCATCAGTCCATTCATTACAAGATAAAATGAGGGTTTTAAGTGGATTTCCAGACATTATCTGAACAAGCAGAGTATATGCTATCAAAACCCCACAGGTGTATGGAATATGGAGTTCTAATTTTTTTTTTTTTTTTTTCCTTCCAGGGATTGTTTTTCTACATCAGAAACATGTCTCTACCTGACTGTTCCCTCACCCTAGGGGCTTATTTATCACAGTCAGAAGAGTATGGTTCTACTCATAATAGAAGCAATTAACTTCTCCGCCTTAGGGAAACAAGTTTAATTAATCAAAACATTCTTGCTAAGTCATGTTGACCAGTACAGAATGTTCTGTAATTAGTAATATATTTCTAAAAAAAATTATCTGAATGTTAAATATTAATCTTAATAAACATTTTCATGATGGCATTTTAAAAATAAAAATGTCATCATTCTTCTGAAAAATTCATCATAAATAGGCTTTCACATACTCTGGCAGTATCTACTGTCAATAACCACTTGAGAAATTGCCTAACTATGATTACAGTTATTTCATATACGCTGTGGAGATCACACCAGGCAATGCATTGAAAGTCTTGGTGACCAGGTATGGTGGCTCTCCCCTGTAATCCCAACACTTTGGGAGGCTGAGGCAGGAGAATCCCTTGAGTCCTGGAGGTCGAGGCTACAGTGAGCTATGTTGCACCACTGCACTCCAGCCTGGGCACAGGCTGAAACACTGTCTCTAAAATATAAAAATAAAAACAAACAAAAAAGTCTTGATATTGTTTCTGATGCCTTGGAACTGTTAAAAAAAAAAAAAAGTCTGTCTTGTTGAGATAAATAGCTATAAACTGTATATGTTGTTTAAGCATTTGTTCAGATTTCTTAGAGTAATTCCTTCTTAATCTTCTTATTACATGCATATCCTAGTTTATCAAATACTTTTAGAGGATTCAGGGCATCTCATGTGATTTTATAGAATACTGCATGGCTTGCATATCTTGCAGCATCAGAATCAACTGAAGAACTTGATAAAAACTCACAAGATTCTCAACAGAGGGGATCAAAAAATCCCTATTTTTGACAGCATCCCTGCTGGTTTTGATACCCATCCACAAATAAGTAACTACCAAAAAAATTAAAAGATATTATTAACTAGAAATATGATGGCAGACATTTCAATTTTCACAGAAGGACTAAAAGACAAAAAAAAAAAAAATCTATGACAAAGTAGAACAAAAAGACAAAAAAGTCAAAATTGGAGAGAAAAGGTAAGCAACTTAGAAGATCAGACAAGGGGCCGGGCACGGTGGCTCAAGCCTGTAATCCCAGCACTTTGGGAGGCCGAGACGGGCGGATCAAGAGGTCAGGAGATCGAGACCATCCTGGCTAACACGGTGAAACCCCGTCTCTACTAAAAATACAAAAAAAAAAATAAAAACTAGCCGGGCGAGGTGGCGGCGCCTGTAGTCCCAGCTACTCGGAGGCTGAGGCAGGAGAATGGCATAAACCCGGGAGGCGGAGCTTGCAGTGAGCTGAGAACCGGCCACTGCACTCCAGCCCGGGCCACAGAGTGAGACTCCGTCTCAAAAAAAAAAAAAAAAGAAGATCAGACAAGGAAAACCAACAACCACTATCAAATATAATGAGATTCAGCAAAAAATGCAGTGAAAAATCCTCCTCCATTGTGTACTACAGGATACAAAAATGCCTTTGAAGGCTGTGGATTTTTTCTTGTTTAAAGACATTTCTTTTTAAATTTGTAACTGATTTGTTTAAGCAGAGTATTATAGCCATGACTACGATGTTTTAAGATGAAAACCTGTCCTTTGAGTTTATTTTTGGTAATGCTCTTTTGTTCTTAAAGATTCAAATATTTACTTTGACTCTATGCTCTGTTTAGGCCAGAACATATTTAAATAAGATGTTAATAAACATTTAACAATATTTAAGGATTATTTGAGCTATATTCTAAAAGGCTTTAAAAATAGAGATTATCAGGCTGGGCTTGGTGGCTCACACCTGTAATCCCAGCACTTTGGGAGGCCGAGGCGAGCATATCACGAGGTCAGGAGTTCAAGACCAGCCTGACCAATATGATGAAACCCTGTCTCTACTAAAAACACAAAAATTAGCCGGATATTGTGGTGCACGCCTGTAGTTCCAGCTAATCAGGAGGCTGAGGCAGGAGAATGGCTTGAAGTCGGGAGGCGGAGGTTGCAGTGAGCTAAGATTGTGCCACTACACTACAGCCTGGGCGACAGAGGGAGATTCCTTATCAAAAAAAAAAAATAGAGATGATCATGTCATTCATTAAAGAGTTAACTATTACAGAGTGTGTTTGCTAAACATTTTACAGTCTAAAGTCTTCCTCAGAAGCCCAGTTTTGAAATATCCTTACTCATCTTTATGGTGTGTCATACTTTATGCCAAGAAGCTTTTTAGTCTACTATTCTTTGGATAACTTTGAACTCCAAGCCCACGGCCACTGATTCTGATGTGCTGATGAACACTGCAATCCTGGCTACACCAACTGGACACTAAGGATATCACAATACTGGATGTTTTCATAGGATGTTTTCTGGAATTTTTCTAAAAGGTGCCAGAATTTCCTAATTTTATTTCTCACTGTTATATAGGCTCAAACAGAGTAGAGACCATATATATATATATGTTTTTATCACTTCTGTATACACAGTGTATAGAAGAAATAGGTGCTCAAGAAACAGTCTCTGAGTATTGATGTAGTGATTCCGTACCCCTACTGCTAGCTGGGCATAGAAAAAAGGAGTGAACATGTGAAATAAACTTACCTCAGTCAGGTCTTGATTGAACTGTTCTCTTATTTCTACCCAGGGGACATGTTTCCCTCAACGTTAGGATAAGAGAAAGTCAGGTTGGCCTCACTCCACTAATATTTCCATAGACACAAAAAGGTCTTAAGGCTAACTTAGAACTGTTCCAAGTGTTCAGAAAAAGTCCTCAATAAAAGCATTTGCTTTAAATTTAGCTGAAAGTACTTCTCGTTCCCCTTCTCTGATGATGACTTTTTCTGAGACACTTATCGTCCATGACCCCAATTGCTCTATTCCTCCTTTATTAATTTGGAGCACTCTGGGGACACGAGCCAGCATCAGGCCTCCTGTCTCTGCCATAGTGTGACCGTGGGGCAGCAGGAGGTAGTGGGGGCTGTAAGAGCTACAGGAAGGGAGGGATTCAGCCCCAGAAGCAAACTCAGTGAGTCCTACCAATCTACAGACTCAGGCCCTTAACTCTAGGAAACTGTTTTATATCAATTATTCAGTAATTTGCTAATCTTCATTTTCACTGCTTTATTGATGAATCTCATTATATTGGATTGTGGTGGTTGTTCTTCCTTGTCTGATCTTCTAAGTTGCTTATCTTTTCTCGCCAGTTTCCATCTTTTGTCTGTTTGTTCTACTTTGTCATAGATTTCTTTGTGTGTGTGTGTGTGTATGTTTTTAAGCTATGAAAATGTAAACTTCTGCTATATTTCCATTTAATAATAGCTTTTAATTTTATTACAGTTGCCTATTTAGAGCATCTATTTATTGTAGGAAAACACCATTCTTGTCACATGACCAGGAAAGATTAGGCTAGCAGACACATATAAGGGTGATGAGTAGAATTCATTGAGAGAAAAGGAGAAAGAAAATATAACTCAGCAAAGTGAGATGGAGTCCTGATAAAAGGCTTCCCACTTTACCAAGTGAATCTCCTGGTTACCACAGAGAGACAAAAGAGGCCAGCCTCCCCACCCCTGACCCAAACCGGCGAGAACTTCCGAGGCCCAACTCCGTCCTCCCAATACTCAAGCCAGCTATTCTCTGGGGAGCCCTTTTTACTTGGTTGCCTCATGTTCTTATTTCAGTTAGAAAGAAACACATCCATTTTGTTTAGAATGCAATATATTTTGTAATATTCTAAAGAAATATATAAATATATACATATATGTATTTATATATACACAATATATATGTATATAAATAAATAAATATACACATATGTGTATATATATACATATGTATATATATATTTGGTGTGCCAGTGTGCCCTTTTTAAACTCTCTTCAGCTGCCTGCTTTATCTCTTATTTCTTGGAATTTCATTTGCTTATTATTTTCGGTTTCCGTCTTCCAAGTTGGAGACATTCCTCAAATACCTAGTGGTTGTCTCTTTCTAATTAAGAGTTATCAGTAGTATGGTAGACTAAATAGCAAGAAAATCTTTTTTGTTCCCAAACAATTGAAGTTTTGAAACAAATACGTTTGTGTATTTAAAATATAGGTGCAATTAAAATATAATTACTTATATATGTGCACATATATGTACACACTGATGTACTGTCAAGAGAGTAAGCAGAACCCTCAGAGGCCAAAAATAAAGTTAAAGGAGAAGTTCAGGGAGCTAAACAAGAAAGCACTGCAGGCAGCAGCAGGTCCTGGGTCATTGTCATATTCCTGGTTTCCTTGGGCTTCACGTTGGGTGTCCTGGCAATATAGGTTAGGAAACAGAGGTGAGTTCAGCCCGAGACTGGAGGTCAAGTTAGAACACACAGCATAAAGGTCAGGACTCTAAAGGACTCCGTGAAAGGCTAAGCCAGGAAAACAAAATTAAACAAAGCAAAAAGTTACAGAACAATAATAGTAACAAAAGTTGTGTGTAAGGCAGAAAGGGAAAATTTACATCTTTTATACCTTGGGTGAGTTGAGGGGGAAAATATATCTCCTGAGAATCTGGTACCACAGGCCAGCTCTCCTGTGAGTTGGCAATCTAAATTTCTGCTGCTTTCAGAAACTGAAAAACTCAAATCTAGAATTTAATTTAAAGGAAGTCACTATACATGTCAAAGGATTGGCATCCTATAGACCATATTCTCTAACAATAATGCAATAAATATATGAACAGATAACATACAGAAAATTTAAAAAGCTTTCATATTTGAAAACCAAAATAAATAATCCAAGAAAAAAATGACATATGTCAAAAAGAGATCTCAATAAACTTTAGAGAATACTTAAAACTGAACAAGAATGAAAAGTTCGAGTATCAGAACTTTTGGAATTCACTCAAATCAGAATTAGAAGGTAACTTTATGGGGTTAAATATTTTTATTAGAGAAAAGTTCAAAGAGCAATGAGCTCAGCATCCATCTTTCCACACTAAAAAATTAGAAAATGTATAGGAAAATTTACCCCAAGAAAATAAAAATAAAGAAAAAAAATTAATCTAAAAATAGAAATTAATGAAACAAAGTAATCACACCAAAAAAAGTTTATTTGAAAAGAATAATCATGTTGGAAAACCTTCAGCTTTACTTAATATGATAGTCATTAGTGCTGTTTGCTAAGTTTTGTAGCTCCCTGTCTTCTGGAAAGATAGCAGAATTGCACTTTTTGGTCTTTGTATTTGAGAGGGAGGAAAGTGACTCTTTCTACCCATTGGGCTTAGAAATGGCGTGTACTACCTAGAGCCTAGAATACTTGATTGCCAAAGTGAGATTTCCCTGGTGTTTTTTATTCTGATACCATGACTAGCAGTGTTCAAGACGGTTTGCCTTTATCAACTTGAGTTTCTGAATGGCTATAATGGGAAGAGATCCCCACTATGAAGCTGCGAAGGAAATATTGTAGACTTTCTGAAAAATAAAATGTGATGTTTAAAGTCATTGGAATTTTTATTTTATTTTATTTTATTTTTTAATTTTTTTTGAGATGGAGTCTCGCTCTGTCGCTCAGGCTAGAGTGCAGTGGCACGATCTCAGCTCACTGCAACTTCCACCTCCCCGGTTGAAGTGATTCTCCTGCCTCAGCCTCCTGAGTAGCTGGGATTACAGGCGAGCACCACCATGCTTGGTTAATTTTTGTATTTTTAGTAGAGATGGGGTTTCACCACGTTGGCCAAGCTGCTCCCAAATGCCTGACTTCATGATCCACTTGCCTCCGCCTCCCAAAGTTCTGGGATTACAATCTTGAGCCACTGTACCAGGCCTGTTTGTTTTAATAGCAAACATAAAGTATAAAACATAGGTTGTCCTGGCTGATGCTCTTTAAGAAGAGAGAAAGGAAGAAAAGAAAGACAGAGAGAGAA
Organism: Trachypithecus francoisi; assembly: GCF_009764315.1. NCBI lineage: Eukaryota > Metazoa > Chordata > Mammalia > Primates > Cercopithecidae > Trachypithecus > Trachypithecus francoisi. Next base: position 169,306,161 of record NW_022681454.1, on the reverse strand, counting down.
AGAGGGAAAATGAGAGAGAGACAGGGAGAGAGAGAGAGAGAGAGAGAGAGAGAGAGAGAGAGAGAGAGAGAGAAAGGGGACAGATGGAGGGAAAGAAAAACCAAAAGGGAGGAGAGAGGGAGGAGAAGAGGGAGGAAGGAAAGAAGGAATGAAATAAAAAAGAAAGAATTAAAATCACTGGAGAAAACCAAAGGATATATGTTCAGATGATGAATGCATTAAAAATATTATTTAAAATGTTATATACAACTTAATGAGAAAATTTATATCTTTTATGAAGTTTACATATGCTTATAGAAATTGAATTTAGCAAACAGACTTAAGAAGAAATAGAATACTTGAATCACTCTATAAACATCAGCAAATTAGATCAGCAGTTTAAATTCTTCCCATAAAATACACAAGTAGACTGGATGGTTTTACTGATTGTTCTACCAAATATTTTACTGTGCAGGTAATTACAACTTTATGCAGACTCTCCCAGGGCATTGGAAAAAGGGATCACTTTACGAGGCTGATATAAACTTCATGACGAAACAAGACAGCAAAAATTTGTTGTCAATGACATTCATTAACATATGGATGACCCTATAACTTCACCTATTATATTCTAACCTCTCCTTGTGTTCCTTTGTCTCTACCTCAATCTATCTTGCCGCCACTGGTCTCTTAAATTTTCCTCAGATACTCTAGACACACACTTGCCTCAAGGTATTGACATTTAGTTTCCCTCTGTTTGAAACCTTCTCTCAGGAGTTGGAGACCAGCCTGGTCAACATAGTGAAACCCCATGTCTACTGAAAATACAAAAACTGGCTGGGTGTGGTGGCGGGCATCTGTAATCCTAGCTACTAGAGAGGCTGAGGCAGGAGCATCTTTTGAACCCAGGAGGCAGAGGCTGCAGTGAGCCAAGATCACACCATTGCACTCCAGCCTGGGCAACAAGAGCAAAACTCCATATCAAAAGAATAAATAAATAAATAAAAATAAAAACTAAAATTAAAAAATAAAAAGAAAAGAAACTTTCTCCCAGATAGCCTCTTGGATGGTCCCTTTGCCTCCTCCAGACCTTTTCACAAATGTCATCACAGTTATGCCTTCCCTAGCCTCTTTTTCGGAAGTTGAAACTGATATTCCAATACTCCCTAGTCCCACCTCTTTGTTTAGAGTTCCTTCTTTGAACTTTTCACAATCTTACCTATATTTCTTCAGTATCTTGTTTATAATCTTGCTCGCACCTCTACAATGAGAGCAGAGATTTTCACTGATTTTGTTTACTTCTAAAGTCTCAGCAGTTAGCATAGTGTCTGACACCCGGTGAGGGCTCAATAACTATTGGATAAATTGATAAATGCAAAAGTATTGAACAAAGTTGGCATGACAAATTTAGCGATGTATTTTTAAAAACCCAGTGGTGCCATTGTTGTTTTTTTTCTCATGAATGCATGTTTAACTTACATTAGAAAAATTTATTGAAACGTCAGATAAAAAGAAGAAAAAAGAATTATTTTACCAGGTGGGAAGCATGTGATATAATTTAAAACAACAGACCATATTTCACCAATAAAACAACAGCAAGCATTAAACTTAATGGTAAAAGCATAAGTATTATCTATAATATCAGGATCACAAAAGATACCTTTTCACATTATTTTTAATCTCCTCTCTGTATTTTATCCAATTGCATAAGACAATAAAAAGATAAATTAAAAGGCACACATATTGAAAAGAAAGAAATAAAGCTCAAAATTTTCACAGATGGTATGATTACCAACCTAAATTTAAAATAATCCACAAACTCAAAATAATTCATAGAATCAATGAAAGAATTTTAAAGTTTGTGGGTAAAAAAATAATATCTAAATTACATAAATAATTTATACAAATGGAAAAAGGCCAATCAGAATCCCATTGAGTTAATTTGTATAATCAGACAAACTGTTTTTAAAATTGATTGGTAAAGTAAAAGGGCAATGACTAGCCATGACCTTCATGAAGAAAATGAATTGGTTGAGGCAATTTCCTCCACAAATCAAAACATACTATAAGGCAGTGTGGTATTGGCCCAGCTGTTACTGGAAAGGGGTCCCATACAGACCCCAAGAGAGAGTTCTTGGATCTTGAGTGAGAAGAAATTCGGGGCGAGTCCATAGAGTAAAGTGAAAGGAAGTTTATTAAGAAAGTAAAGGGATAGAGAGTGGTTACTCTCCATAGACAGAGCAGAAGCTTGAGCTGCCTTATCAAGGATACTTACTGTTACTTCTTGATTATATGCTAAATAAGGGGTGGATAATTCGTGAGTTTTTGGGGAAAGGGGTGAGCAATTCTTGGAACTGATGGTTCCTCCCCTTTTTAGACCATATAGGGTAACCTCATGACTGCCATGGCATTTGTAAACTGTCATAGCACTGGTGGGAATGCCTCAGAGCATGCTAATGCATTATAATTAGCATATAATGACCTGTGAGGATGACCAGAGGTCACTCTTGTTGCTATCTTGGTTTTGGTGGGTTTTAGCAGGCTTTCTTACTACACACTGTTTTATCAGCAAGGTCTTTATGACCTGTATTTTGCGCTGACCTACTCTCTCATCCTGTGGGTTAGAATGCCTAACCCACTGGATATGCAGTCCAGCAGGTCTCAGCCTTATTTTACCCGGCCCTTATTCAAGATGGAGTTGCTTTGGTTCAAACACCTCTGACACAGGGACGGAGAAATAGACTAATAGGACAGAATAGACAGCCATCAAACAGATCCATACCTCTCTAGACACTTGATAATGACAAAGATGACATAGGTCAGGAGAAAAGGAATCAGCTGTCTGGTAAATAATATTAGGAAAAATTTATCAATGAGTCAATTGTCAGTCTATTGTAAATCTCACTTCTCAACCTCTGCTCTGTCAATCACTTTTCCAGAATCCACAATTGAGTTGGCCTCTCTTCTTTGTTGTCTATCTCTCCTGGTCTTTTTCTTATTGGTTTAGGTTCTTTTCCCTTTATTTGTTTTGATGCAGTTTGTGGTGTGAGCAAAAGCAAAGGCATGTGTTTGACTTCACAGTGTTTAAATGGAAATAAATGAATCAATGTCTTTTTAAAAAGTATCTTTTTTAAAAAATAACATATCTTAACAGCTTCTATTTTCTTTGAAATTGTTGTATTAGTACAAGTCCATCTATAACTTCACTAATCTTTGGGCAAATGCTAATGTTTCAGAGGGTATGTTAAACATCTCATAATTCTTTTAATATTTGTTTTCATGTTAATGCTGAAGGCACAGTATTATTTCATTTTGGAAAGTATAACCAGAAAATGGATATGAGAAATACCTCTTTGTGTATATAGGTAGTGACTAGAACATGTAAAGTCGGTATTCCCTATTTGAGCCATCCGTTCTGTTTGAGAATTAATGGGCCTATTTATATTATAATATCTAGCATTGAAAATGTTTCCTGTTCAAACTAATCTTTATCATTTTACTAGAGAATTTCTCAAGAAAAAAATATCTTCTCCAGCACCAGCACTCCACTTACTATGCCTTCACGAATATTCATTTAATAGAGTGGTTTTTCATTTGCATTTCAGTGAAAACGTGGTACTGGGGGCATAGGATCCGCAACCTTAAAGGGTGATTGTTGAGAACCTATCCGGGGCCCAGGGGCAGGGTTGCTATGGCAACTCTGCTGCTCAGCCAAGGCTGTTCCTCTCTGCGGGTGGAAAGAAGCTCCCCTGCCAGCAACTACGTGGGATCCTGGCAGCTGGAGAGAATACTGAAATAATGCGCTGCTTCCCCAGATGGGAGTTCTGAGAATCTTTAAAAACGGATAGGCAACTCAGGCTCTGTGGAAGAGTGCGGATAGTTAGGATCCAGCCCATTACAAGCGCGATATGTGTATGATGAAATACTTAAGATTTCTTCCTTTGAATAGAAGTTTCACGGAGGATGGAGTCTTAAGTCAAAAGATGCTAGCTTAACTTCACAGTAGTGCAAGTTTAGAGGAATTTGTATTTGCCATAAAGGTAATATGATTCTGAGAAATTTAAATAGTATCATTTAAATAGAGTAAAGAGACCTTACACTCATTTGGAAATGCACGTTATCTCAGGCTTGTCAATTTGGGTTGACCCGGTTTTAGAATTTATCCTGGACTTTTCTTTTTAAATTTGAAAGCCAGTACTCAATTGAAGTTATACTTGATGCTCTGACGCAGCAACTCCAGTATCCCCCTTGCAGCTACAGAGCATAGTGTGGAGGCTAGAACTGGTCCGTTTAAAGTAGAGTGGAGACAATGAGAAATAAGTGAAACCGACCCTGAATTAATATTTAAATTAATCAGAAGTCCCCAGAAATGGTTTTGGTGGTCAGTCATGAGCTTACCGCTTTATCTGCTCCTGAGCTATTCTGATTCTGATTTAGTCTTTACTCAGTTATTAACTTTCGGCGCTAGAATCCAGCAAAGGCAGTTCCCACCCAGGCATTCAGTGTTTGAACTCTTTATATATGAACTTACTCTATTTTGAACAGTTTTCTGAAACATGTTCATCTATCTGGTTTTTATACTTCTGATTTTCTATAGTAGAAATATCCCACAACCACATCAAATGCTTCGAGAAGAGCGAAAGACAGAAATCACAGATGAATAGGATTTGAAATCATGAGACTATGTGGTATACTTGCCAAAAATAGGGATAGCTCTACTTTGGGCTGGCACCAAATTTTTTATTATTATTTTTAAATAATCAGTGAGGTAGAAATTGTGGAACAACAAGAGACAGAATAGTTCAAAGATTTTTCTGCCACCCTGTTAATCTCCACCCAAAACTGTGTTCAGTGACATTCAGATACTACACACATTGGTTTTAGCCATCTGCTGGTGAAATCTCTTCCTATTACATGAAGTTTCAAGCTGTTCTAACCTTTTCTACTTCCCCACATTGTGTGTGTGTGTGTGTACACGCGCGCGTGCGTGCACGTGTGGGGGATGTGTGTGTGGGTGTGTGTGATGTGTGTTGGGGGAGGAATGTTCAAGAAACAATTTTGCCTGCACAAACAACAGCTACTGAAATGGGAAGGTGTTCAGACTCCTTTTTTTAACCTCCTCTGGGGCAGATGGGATGGACTAGAATTCTCAAGAAGGCCAGTTCAGTGAGCAGCATTAAAAATAGCAGACTAGCTCAATCTCTCAATATAAACTTAGTTCTCACAGGAACTTTGCAATTATCATATGCTTCATATGTTGCTATATGCATCTATGCCTTCTAGATAAAGTGTTCACGGATCTTCCTATGACTTAAGCACAATAAGAATCCATTTTTAAATCCTGTTTGTCATTTGTTTCTGAAGAAAAAGGAAAAGTCATTAATTATCTGAGGGGCGTCAGCATTACAAAGACAGATTTGATCAAGAATTTTCATAAGGAGGAAATCTTTGGCATGAGGATATGTGTGTGTATCTGAGGCGTGGGGTGGCTAGAGGTGGGTTCATGTGGAACCTAGGTCATCCTTGCAAGTACCCTTAGCCTGTCAGCCCTCTTACCTAAATTCTCCTTTATCAGTTGTGGCTGTCACATAATGCCTCATCAATATTTCCTCTTGCAAAACATGTACACTTAAGCATTTCTAGTTAATTTCTTAGAAGATATCTAGAAAAAGCCTAGGAAATTGTGACCTTTATTTTGAATATTTACCATCGTTTTCTGATGTCTCAGTTTAAATGGTTAAAGCTATATTTTAATAAGTAAAAGTGATGAGACTTTAAAAAGCAAAAGTGACCACGATGGCCAAAGAATTTCTGACAACTACATAATGGTACAGTAATAGTTCACATTAATAATAGTTAAATTAGGCCGGGTGCGGGGGCTTACACTTGTAATCCCAGCATGTTGGGAGGCTGGGGTGGGTGGATCAGGGGTTTGAGACCAGCCTTGCCAACATGGCGAAACCCCGTCTCTACTAAAAATACAAAAATTAGCTGGTGATGCGTTTCAGTAGTCCCAGCTACTCGGGAGGCTGAGGCAAGAGAATCGCTTGAACCCAGGAGGCGGAGGCTGCAGTGAACTGAGATCACACCACTGCAGTCCAGCCTGGGTGACAGAGTGAGACTCCATCCCCCACTCTCACCCCCCCAAAAATAATAAATTACATCTAATAATGACAGATAATATGTAGTGAGTAGTTACTCTATGTCAAGCACTATTTTTTTATATTAACTCATTTAATCCTCATGAGAACCGTATGAGAGAAATTCTCTTGTCACATTTTTAAAGATGATAAGCTCAAAAGAATAAATTTGGCAAAAACCACACAGTTTTCGGTGTGTCCAATGTGTTCTAGTTTGCTGTGCCAGTGTCTTTCTCATTTTTTTCAAACCATGCATGATACCAAGAAGTAGGTTTTCATTATGAGTCACTACTCAAATATCATATGGGAGTACTGAAGTCAAAAGAGTCAAAAGTAATTTCCCTTACTACATAACATGCATTCAGATATTGTCTCTTCCAGTCTCGGCCACTTTTAATATTTGCTGGTCAAAGTTCAGTAAGTTTTGAGGTCAGGAATTCAAGACCAGCCTGACCAACATGGTGAAACCCTGTCTCTACTAAAAATACAAAAAAAATTAGTGAGAAACGGAGGTGCGTGCCCTTAGTTCTAGCTACTTGAGAAGCTGAGGCAGGAGAATCCCTTGAACCTGGGAAGCAGAGATTGCAGTGAGCTGAGATTGTGCCTCTGCACTCCAACCTGGGCAACAGAGCCAGACTCTGTCTCAAAAAAGGAAAAAAAAAAAAAGGAAAAAAAACACTTCACTAAGTTGACTTCACAATATACTAACAGGCTTCAACTTACTGTCTGAAAAACTGGTTAATGAGTACAAAAACACATTTATGTAAAAAGAAAAAATTCTAATATTCAATAGCACAGTAAGGAAATTATAGTTAAAAATAATCTATTGTATATTTCAAAATAGCTAGAAGAGAAGAATCGTAATGTTCCTGACACAAAGAAAACATAAATATTTTAGGCGGTGGATATCCCAATTACCCCAATTTTATAATTATACATTATAAACATGTATCAAAATATCTCATGTATCCCCAAAACATGTACAACTATGACACATCAGTAAAAAAATCTGTTACAAAAAAAGAAAAATACAGATACATGGAGTGCAAAAGAATAAATACCACTGAAATGAAAACATAAGCATGTAACATTTGAGAGCAATAAATTCAAAATGGATTGCTACACCTTCAAGTATGGTGAAGATGAATTATTATAGAAAATCTGGGTTGGGAAGGAAGGGCTTCTCTGGGTTTTGCAGTAGATGAGGAAGACATCAGTCATAGGAAACATTCTCTTATTTGTGGAGGATGGGTTTATAATTAAGGAATTTGATTTTAGTATCCTTCAACACACTCTAGGTCTTGATTTATATGTTTGACCTGGTATTGTCAGTGCAAATATACTTTCCCATAGTGCTGAAGTTTGAAAACAAAATTTTAAATTAGATCAACAAAAATATGACTTTTTCCCTTTGTGATCTTTTACAGGGTGTTTTGAATGCTGTATCAAATGCCTGGGAGGCATTCCCTATGCTTCTCTGATTGCCACCATCCTGCTCTATGCGGGTGTTGCCCTGTTCTGTGGCTGCGGTCATGAAGCGCTTTCTGGAACTGTCAACATTCTGCAAACCTACTTTGAGATGGCAAGAACTGCTGGAGACACACTGGATGTTTTTACCATGTAAGTCACTCTAGTATTTCTTGTTATTTTTCAGTGTATATATTTACACTTCTGTGTGTTAAATAAGTGGGGCCTACAGTTAAATGAGGTGATGATATATATGAAACAGCACTCTTAGGACATACATGATTCAGAAGGGTAATCATGATTCATAATCACCTTTACAGTCAATAGAAGGCACATAGCACAGGATCAGAGGCTGACTTAATCAGGGCTTAACCAATGCTTTAAATGTAAAGTTGTATTCAAAATTTGGTTACCATTAAGTGGAATTCTGGCACTTTTCTTGCTCTTCTAATTTGAACAGAGGCTGTTCTATTAGAATAGTGCCAGGTACAAATCTGGCCCTTGCTACTAACTTTAGGAAAATCACCAAAGCTCCATGGGTGCTCCCACATTTAAAAGAAATAAACTCAGCCCTGGGTATGGTATCTTACTGTTGCTGCCTCACAGAAATGATGTAAATATTACGCAAAGTTCTTATTGTCTTCTGTAAAAGAGTAAATCACAAGAAATCGAGCAACATTTTTTTCAAACACCAATTATACTTTTCTCTCATAGAACGTAAAACTCCTAAGATCACTATATTATGATTATGTTAAAATAACTCTTTTAGAAAAGTAACTTAAACAGTCTGAAAATTAAAGTTTGCTGTTGAAATTTCAGCTCCTTATTGGAGAATATAGGGAACCAAGGTTTGGGATTGAATTATAGAAACATTTATTTATAGATAAGTTACTAACTGAGATAATTTATTCAGTGATTTTTATGCCCATGAAAAGAAAATAATTTATTACAGTTTGTTTGTAATCCCAGCTGATAATAAACTTGTCTCCTGGGCCCTTACAGCTTTTGTTATAACTTCTTGTGTTTATTTCATGCTGTTTGATACCTGTGTTTGTAAAGTTCTTCATGTTCCTTTATTTTGTCATTCTAAATAAACTCAAACATTCTTAATGTATATACATTTTTTAACTAATATGATGCTTTTAGATTTATAAATCTGAGTGGGTATCTGGATGGTTAGTGTAGCTTTGCTTTTGAATCTTATCATTCCATCTAAAAGAGCTTGATCACAATTCTCACATACGCAGGGCAATTCCCATTGACCCGGTGCAATTATAACCTAAGATCTTACTCTGAAAAAACACTTGGTCAACCCAGACGACTTTTTTTTAGACGGAGTCTCGCTCTGTCGCCCAGGCTGGAGTGCAGTGGCCGGATCTCGGCTCACTACAAGCTCCGCCTCCCGTGTTCACGCCATTCTCCTGCCTCAGCCTCCCGAGTAGCTGGGACTACAGGCGCCCGCCACCGCGCCTGGCTAATTTTTTGTATTTTTTTTAGTAGAGACGGGGTTTCACCGCGTTAGCCAGGATGGTCTCGATCTCCTGACCTCGTGATCCGCCCGCCTCGGCCTCCCAAAGTGCTGAGATTACAGGCGTGAGCCACCGCGCCTGGCCAACCCAGACAGCTTTTTAGGTAGAAGATAACTTTTCTCCAACTACAATATCAGGAATGTATCATATTGCTAAGTTTCTTATATTCCATCAGGTACAGGCAGATTATCTTGAACAAGGTATTTTTCAAAGTAATTTTCATAAATTTTTTCCATGAAAGTATATTTCAAAGTATTTTTTTATAAATACCATAACATTATTTATTTATTTATTAAAGTTACTAATTTCCCCTGAAAATGAAAAGAGAATGGAGTTGTGGGTTGGGCACGGTGGCTAACGCCTGTAATCCCAGCAGTTTGGGAGGCCGAGGTAGGCAGATCACTTGAGGCCAGGAGTTCGAGACCAGCCTGAGCAACACGGTGAAACCCTGTCTCTACTGAAAATGCAAAAATTACCCGGGCATAGTGGCACATGCCTGTAATCACAGCGATTAGGGAGACTGAGGCACAAGAATCGCTTGAGCACATAAGGCAGCTCCAGCCTTCACAACAGAGTCAAACTCTGTCTCAAAAAATAAAAATTTAAAAAAAAAGAGAATAGAGTTTTACATTTCTATCAGGTAACAGAGCAAGAATGCTGTGTTTTAGGGGGTGGGTGGATGACATTTACCTCTGGTCAGAGTACATAGCAAAACTTTTAGTAAAAGGAAAGCTGAAATATTTGTTTATTTAAAACCTGTTGATACTTAAAACCTAGAGAAAGACTGATAAGAAAATAAGAAATAAAATGAGGAAGTTGAGATTGAGGAAACCCAGTGCCCCCCACCCCCTACACATACATGGGGATTAGAAGAATGGAATTGATTAGCTACTAAATTAAGAAGTGAAATTATTATAAAAATATAGTCTGTAACTCTGTAGTATCAGGTGAAAGCTTCACCAAGGTCACTGACAAATGGGAATGAAGAATTAGTAGCAAGTTGAAAGTTGCATATTATATTTCCCAAAGTATATTTATTTTACAAATTAGTCCTGAAAAATTGACATTATGCATTAAATTGAATCCTTTAAGCATTAGTAGACAGTTTATCAATTTTCGTCAAACTAAATACAAACCTATGTATAAAACCAAAATTTAATAGCTGTCAATGGCTTAGATTCAAATAGCATGAATCAACCCTTTAAAGATTATAAGTCATATTCATCATTTAGAATATAATTAAAATACTTCAGATTATTACAGGTTAGCTTTTAGAGAGTCTTAAGTAAATGATTGCATGGATATATTTTAATGTGATAAAACTGACATTTTCTAGATTTATCTCAGCCTACCCTGGACAAAATATGTTCTCACTGTGCATTATTTTAAGCCATCACAGATGTCCTTAACATCTACAGATTCTCTCTATATAAACTACATCCAAATTGTTAAATTTAGCTATAGAATTACAAGTTTGTAAGAAATCATAAGCCTAATGAATGGCAAGAGATGCTTGTGTACATCTATCAGCAATTACTGTTAAGATATTTGATATTTAAACAACAAACTTTCATATATTGTAGAGAGCTACTAAAGCTCTAACGGCAGTGTATGTGGGGGGTGAGGGGAGTTTAGAAGAAAGATTGGAGATTATATGCTTAATTTCATACTTTTACCTTTGCTCTGTCATATTATATATTAAATATGAAACCAATAATGCATGTTTGGAATGGAAAAAATACCATTTTGATTGGATTACATGTAAATGTCAAAATTCTCTCTCTTCATATTTCACATTACTAAAATTCCTTATACAGGCCCTGTGGAGCTAACAAAGTATTTGAGACTCTCTCCCTGCCAACAAATAGTTCATGAAAACACAGAGGGAAAATATGTACTGTAAACCTCTTAGTACGATTAGTGCCAAGTGATAAATTTAAAGATTACATAAAGGTTTCAAGGAGGTAGATATTACTCTATGCAGGGCTGCATTATGGGGTATCAGAGGAATGGAAAAAGTGCAGGGGAAACAGAAGATGTAAAATAAGCAAGCAGAAGGTAGAAGAGGCTGAACAATACATTTGCACGCCATACATCTCCCTTGGAAATCAAGTAAGGTAGGTTTGGAAAAGAATGTGTAAGAGCATAATTGCGGAGAAAAAGCTTACCTAATTTTAGTAATTTACAGTCTATTTCTTTTCTCCATAGTTCTCATACTTAGTTCAACTAAATTCATCACTCCTATATTATATACTTGGAAAAGAAGCTTGTTTACTGGATGTGTGAACTTAAAGATAAAACCAGTTGCCCAAGCCCTGAATCTTCCATCTGTAGTCCTCAGGATTTGAGGAGTTACCCACTTCTTTATCTCAGGGACCACAAAATTTTCTCTCTCCCTCTGTTTTCTCTCTCCACTATCTCCCTTCTCTTAAATACATATACCCATCTCAACATGCTCAATATTTCCAAGTCCAGAAGAAGACATGAAAGGCAATGGCAAACACAATGACATGTGACTATTCTGTTTCACTAATCACCTGTCCATAACGCAAACCATACTGACCATAAATGAGTTTGCAAATAATTCTCATTCTTATGTAATCCATATTGTAGACATATCATTCTAAATGCCATCAGCCCCTGACAGTGGGAGCTGGCCTGAAGTAGAGCTCCTAAACTCTTAGCTGATATCACTCATTAAACTTTGTTTTCCTATTACATTTGAGATGTGGAGAACTCCAGAGAGACAGAAGAATGTATTTCTCAAAGATTTTGTTACTCATTTATATAACTGATTTATAGTCATTTATATAACTTTTAGTACCTCTCTGTCTCTTGTCTATTTTGTTCCCCTGAAGCTTTTAATCCCTTAATTTTCAGCTTAGTTTCTCAAATCCAGGTCATTTGTTAGTTCCAAACTGCTTTGGTAAGAAGTGTACAACTTCTTATCCATTAGGAGATATTCCTACACTCTAATCACATCTTCTGTTGGTTTAGCATTGCCATTTAGGCCTACTCAGCACTCAGAACAGCTCTGCCACTTTCTGCTATGTGATGAGGAGGCCATTTTTTTCTGATACTTGTGATTCAGGCTTTTTCTTCTGTGAGCCTTTTGGAAAGATGTTATTACTGTGCTTCCTAAGTCATTTGATGAAATAAGTAAGAAGTAGGGTAGGTGTTTTGCTTCTGTGAAGCAGATTCATATGGGACAATGAAATATGGAGACTGGTTAGAAAATTAGATATCACACAGAAATCCAAACCACTAATTTTGCTAAGTGACTTGGGTTTTTGAATAGCTCTCCTAAGGACTGGGCAAGGAACAGTCTTACTCATAAGCATGCCTTCCCATAAGTTATAAGATAAAGACTGTATTTGTGTTGTTTGTCAGAGTGAATACTTTATTTTCAAAATTTTATTGATTTTTTTAATTGACTGTAATTTCAAGTTAATACATCAAAAACTGAGTTCACTACCTAGTGAATTTTTTCATATTGCATGCACATATAAAATAGTTCCTATTTACCGAAAATAAAATCAATCAGTAAGCTCAGATAAAATAGATATATAGGTTTTACTCTCAACTAACTTCATGTGGGTTTACATTTCTAAGTTTGCTTGTAGTTTACGTTTACTCCTTGGAGGTTAATGAAGTAGGAAACAGTTATTAGCAGCTTAATGGATGAGTGTGAGAAGGGAAAACTGTGAATTAATAGCAACATGAAATATGAAACAAGGTTTCATAGACTAACATGAATCACAGTACTGTGCAAACTGCCTGTACTGAACTAGGTTGTTGACAAGTAAATCAAATTGTTGAAGTCTTCTACCCACAACAATGGCTGAAGATCTGCCAAATTTGTATTGATGTATGTTTATTGTTTAGTCTTGGGGAGTCAGACATAATGTAAGTCATAACTGGAACTCATGTTAGAAAACCATACTGAATTGCTGACTTTTGAATTAATAATCAAATAGTGTGCATTTCATTAGGCAATATTTCAGCCAGGTTAGTACTTCTTGAATGGGTATTTTTAAAAAACCTCAAAATACTAGAGTATGAAATAACAACAAGAATAAACCCAATACTTGAACCGTGAGGAATTTAGACAGACAAGATGGAGTGGTGGATAAGATTCTGGAGCCAAACTCCCCAAGTTTGTTCCATATTGTCTCTGCCCCTTTCTAGCTTTCTTACCTTGAAAAAGTTACTTAACCTTTTTGCCTCAGTAACTCTTCAGTAAAAGGGACATATTAATGCTGCCTACATTCTAGAGTTGTATGACAATAAAATTAGTTGATATTTCAAAACAATTATAACGTGACTGGCACAGAGTAAGCACTACACAAGTGTTTATTATTATGATGGTGATAGTAGGGGTGATAGTGGTTATGATAATGACGACATCTACTCTGAAACCGACTCAGAGTTTTGATACCTACTATCATGCTGCCTTGTCTGTTTGTCCCTGAACACACCTTAAACAACCAGTTATTGTGAGTTATCTCACAATAACTCACTCACTCACTGTCATCAGAACAGCACTGAGGAGATGGTGGTAAACCATTCATGAGAAACCACCCCTATGATCCAATCACCTCCCACCAGTCCCCACAATGGGGATCATAATTGAACATGAGATTTTAGTGGGGACCAGATCCAAATCATATCATTCTGCCCCAGACCTTTCCCAAATCTCTTGTCCTTCTCAAATTGCCAAATACAATTATGCTTTCCCCAAATTCCCCCAAATTCTTAATTCTTTCCAGTATTAATTCAAAAATCCAAAGTCCAAAGTCTCATCTGAGATGAGGCAAGTTCCTTTCACCTATGAGCCTGTAAAATAAAAAAACAAGTTAGTTACTCCCAAGATACAATTGAGGTACAGGCATTGGGTAAATACTCCAATTTCAAAAGGGAGAAAAGCTGAAAGAAAGGGGATACAAGCCCCCAGGCAAGTCCAAAATCCAGTGGGACAGTTATTATGTATTAAAGTTCCATCATAATTTCTTTTGACTTTTTGTCTCACATCTCGGGCACACTGGTGCAAAGGTGGGGCTCCCAAGCTTTGGGAAGCTCTGCCTCTGTGACTTTTCAGGGTTCAGTCCCTGTGGCTGCTCTCATGGGCTGCTTTATGGCTTTTCCGGGCACAAAATACAAGCTGCTGGTGGATCTACCATTCTGGGATCTGGAGGATGGTGGCCCTTTTCTCACAGCTCTACTAGCTAGTACCCCAGTGGGGACTCTGTGTGGGAGCCCCAGCTTCACATTTCCCATCCACAGTGCTCTAGTAGAGGTTCTCTATGAGAGCTCCACCCCTGAAGCAGACTTATGCCTGGACATCTAGGCTTTTCCATATATCTGAAATCTAGGCAGAGGCTTCCAAACCTCAACTCTTGCCCTCTGCTCCCTTGCAGGCTTAACACTGCATGGAAAGCTGCCAAGGTTTATGGTTTGCACCCTCTGAAGCAGTGGCCCGAGTTGTATACTTGAGCCCCTTTTAGCCATGGCTGGAGTGGGAGTAGCTGGTGTGCAGAAAGCAATGTCCTGAGGTTGTGCAGTGTAGCAGGGACCTTGGGTCAGGCCCTTGAAACCATTCTTTCCTCCTATGTTTATGGGCCTGTGATGGGAGGGGCTGCCACAAAGGTCTTTGAAATGCCTTTGAGGCCTATTCCCTATTGTCTTGGATATCAGCACTTGGCTTCTTTTAACTTATGTAAATTTCTGCAGCCTGCTTGAATTCCACCACTGAAATTGAGCTTTTCTTTTCGACCACATGGGTAGGCTGAAATTTTTTCACTTGTATGCTCTGCTTCCCCTTTAAATATAATTTCCATTTTTATGTCCTTTCTTTGGTCATGCATATGAGCATAAGCATGTTAGAAGCAGCCAGGTCACATCTTGAGTGCTTTGATGCTTAGAAATTTCTTCCACCAGATACTTTAAGTCACCATTCTCAAGTTCAAAGTTCCACAGATCCTTAGGGCAGGGACACAATGTGGTCAACCTCTTTGTTAATGCATAACAAAAGTGACCTTTGCTCCGGTTCCCAGTAAGTTCCTCATTTCCATCTGAGAGCTCCTCAGGCTAGACTTCACTGTCCATATCACTATTAGCATTTTGGTCACAACAATTTAGCAGGTGTCTAGAAAGTTCCAAACTTTCCCTCATCTTCCTGTCTTCTTCTGAGCACTCCAAACTGTTCCAGGCTCTGCCCATTACCCAGTTCCAAAGAGGTTTCCACATTTTCAGATATCTTTATAGCAATTTCCCACTGCTTGGTACCAGTTTACTGTATTAGTCCATTCTCACACTGCTATAAAGAAATAGTTGAAATGGGGTAATTTAGAAAAAAAACAGGTTTAATTGGCTCACAGTTTTGCAGGCTGTACATAAAACATGATGCTGGCATCTGCTTGTCTTCTAGGGGGGCCTCAGGAAACTCACGATTATGGTGGAAGGCAAAAGGGAAACAGGCATATCTTACATGGCCAGAGCAGGAGCAAGTGAGAGTAGAGGCAGGTGCTGCACACCTTTAAACAACCACATCTCACCATAACTCACTCACTCACTCACTCACTTTCACAAGAATAGCACTGAGGGGATAGTGCTAAACCATTCATGAGAAAACTCCCCTATGATTCAACCACCTCCCACCAGGCTCCACCTCTCACACTGGGGATTACAATTAAACATTAGATTTGGGTGGGGACACAGATCTAAACCATATCATAGCAACTTTAGGGAAACATATCTATAAATAAGAACATGATAGTTTCATTCAAATAATATTTGAAGAGTTATCAGGTAGAAGAAAACTCGCTTTTTTCTTTATGGTGCAAAGAGAAAAGACTTAAGCCAAAGTATTTCAATTTATAGAGAAATATTTTCTTTGGCTTCATATAAAGAACTTTCCAAAAGTCTTTTCAAAAAAGAATACACAGACTACCTTGAAATGGAGTGATTTTCCTATCAATTAAGGTGTTTAGGCAAGGATGGTAATGAACTTATAGTTCTGAAGTGCTTACAATCTATAATTCACTTAGTCTTGTTAATTCAAGAATAGCTGTCTTAGTTCCTGTTTCACAAGTTGAGCTATCATGAATTTCAAGTATGAAAACATATTTTAAAGTCTTTGTATTTATTATACTTCTTTAATACTCCTGTTTCCAAATATATATATATAATATGTCTGTGTATATGTGTGTGTGTGTGTGTGTGTGTATATATATATATATTTAGGTTAATCTTATGTCTGAGTAATCTTTTAATGAATGTACTCATTCAGAAAAAAAAATTAGGTGATACTATATGCCACTCACTGTGCTCATCTTTAGGAAAGCATAGTAGAGCAAGAGAAATTCCTTGTCTTCAAGCTCTGAAATATGAAAGGTATGTGAGCAAAGTTCCATCCACATCAGACTAAACAGATACAAATAGAGAATGGTGGAGTTAGTACTTTAGCAGAGTTATAGGTTGCATCAAGCTAACCAAACAGAGGAAATTGAGATGCTGCAGTAATTAATATCATACTGTAAAGTATTGGCACATAGAAAAATATATAAAATGGAACAGAATACAAAGGCAAAAAGAGACCTAAATCCATGTAAGTACTCATAAATACATATGAAACTATGTTTCTACCTTACGTTTTACCAAAATTTTTCAGGTGCATTAAAAATTAGAATTTAATAGTAAGCTAATTTGTAAAAGCTAGACAAAAATATAAATTAGGGTTTTCTTTACCATGGAGTAAGAAGGATACAAGCAATATAATAAATCACAAAAGAAAATATTTATGTATTTGACATATTATAAATTAAAATTGTATTAATTGAAGTGTTATAAAACATTAAAATGTATTAAAAAAACTGATAAAATATTTACCACTTACATGAAAAGAGCTCATTTTATAAATGAAGAATTGTTACATCTACAGCAAAATATCTCACTAAAAACAGGAAAAATGTAAAAACAGGTATACTAAAAACTACAAAAGATTAATAGCTTATAAACATATTTTCATCCTCACTAGTAAACTCAGAAAAGTAATTTTAAATGATACCATTATTTATAACCTATCAATTTATCAGGAAAATTAAATTATAATACCTAGCATTAGGGATCAAAGAGATAGTAGGACCTTTGCTTTTTATTAATGCATCTTTATTTTGGCACACACTTTCTGGACACCATTTTGACCATATGTACATTAATTTTTTTCTAGGAATTTATCCCAGGGAAGAAATCTAGACTGTGAACAAATATTACATAATATTATCATTGTTGCCATGCTGTTTTAAATAACAATTTCTAGCTTACCATTACTGCTGCAAAAAAGAATCACCACAAATACGGTTACTTAAAACAAAATGTATTATCTTAGAGTCCTGGAGGTCGCAAGTATGAAATGGGTCTTACTGGGCTAACTGAAATGAGCTAAAATCAAGGTGTTGGCAGAATTGTGCTCCATCTGGAGGCTCTCAGAGAGAAACTGTACTCTTGCTTGTCCTGGATTCCAGAGGCCACCTGCATCCCTTGGCTCATGGTCCCCATCCATCTTCAAAGCCAGCAGTGTGGCATCTTCAAATCTCACTCGGAATTTGACCCTACCTCTCTTGCCTCTCTCTTTTACTTTTAAGGATCCTTGTGGTTACAATGGGGTTACCCAGATAATCCAGGGTAATCTCCCCACTTCAATATCATTAATTTAATCAGATCTCCAAATTCTTTTTGGCATGTGAGATGACATAGTTACAGGTTATGGAGATTAGAATGTGAACATCATTGGGGCCCTTTATTCTTCCTATCACTGAACAAAAGTAGACAGTTGGTAAAATGGATCATGATACCTTCAAATGACAGAATGTGTCGTATCCTAAACATTGTTTAAAAGGTATATAATAGTTTCAAATGTTCATAATATATTGATTTAAAAGGAAGTTTTCAAAGTGGTATATAGTAAACATAGCTTTGTGGAATTAATTAAAATAAAACTGGTAGTATAAACAGTGAATAATCTGCATTTTTCTGGTATGCTTTTTAAAAAAAAATTACAATGCTTGTATATTGCTTTTACAATTAGTAAAACAGTTGTGTAACAAAGTCTGAAAGTCTGCATTTAGGAAGAAAGTAAAGTATGTGAATTAATCCCTTAAGAAGTAGGATAATATGGATGGTTGTCTTGAAAGGCAAAAGTAGTGAATGTAAAATTTCTTCACTACTTCTCTATTTGATCCTTCTGTGACTTCATAATCAATGATTTCTTTATCAGAGGGTTATTTTTGCATCTTCTGATATATCACTGACAAAAATTCATCCTTACCTAGATAAGTAAGAGTTTAATTTTCCTAATTTAATATTCAAAGTTATGTGTTCTATTAACTTTATATATTGCTTGTTGATAAAAGGATACTTGTGTGACAAAGAAGAGAATTAAGTCAGTAAGATATGTCAGGTTTATTATAATTTAAATGTTCGATGATTTAAAATTTTGAAATGGATTTTGGAATGTAACATTAGCAAATGTCCATCATCACATGTTTGAAGGAAAACTTTACCTAAGAATATTTGAATGTCAAGAAATTAACATTAAGCTTCAATGACGTCTATAGCTTGTGACAGGCTGATAATGGCTCCCAATATTATAATTCCTGTAACATCATATGTTACCTTTTATGGCAAAACAGACTTTGAAGTCGTGGTTACATTCAGGATCCTGAGGTGAGCAGTTCCTCATGGATTATCTGGATGGGCCCCAAATCCCAACACAAGTGTCCTCATGAGAGGGGAACAGAGAGCCATTTGACCAGAGAAGAAGGCAATGTTACTCCTAAAACAAGATGCTACCTGCTGGCTTTGAAGAAAGAGAAGGGCCCACTAGCCAAGGAAAGCCCAGAATGGAGTACTCTGAAAGTTAGAAAGAGCAAGGGAAGTTTCTCCGAGTGTTTAGAGGGAGCAGGGCTCTGCTAATACCTTGATGTCAGCCCAATGAAACTGATTTCAAACTTCTGACCTCCAGAACATAAGAAAGTGTCTTTTTTTAAAAGTCACGAAGTTTGTGGTAATTTGATGAAACAAGTCATAGGAAATTAACACATAACTTAGGCTAATTTATTGCAGCATTTCCTGCCAGGTATTTTTACAGAGTGTTTGAGTTAAAGTTTGAAAAGGTACAATGAAAAGGTTTATGTTTGCTATGATTGCCACCAATAATTTACAATTATACTCCTAGCATAGATGCCACCCCTTGCAGTCTCATATGTTTTAATTGAACGAAACATGAATTTGAGATAAATGATGTCAGCAAGTGGGTGGACTGGTATGTCCCAGCCCTTGTCCCGCATAAAACATCAATTCAGCAACAATGTACAGACCAACACCTTTATGAGATTTCCAGAATCCTCTTAAGAGTTTGCAGTACTCCAGGGGAGCAGAAAGCCTATAATAGTCATATGTTGAAACAGAGGACAAGAGCAATCTTTCTTATCCCACATCAGCCCCTCTTCCAAGCTAGCTCACCTCAGCACTGGGAGAAAAAGAGACCAGAAGGGCTGAGCACACACCCAGTGCTCCGGCTTTTTGGAGGTTTGTTTGAGGGACTGATTTTTGTCTCATCTCATTCTAAGCAGTGACAGAACTAGCCTAGTGTAGATACACGGCGACCTCTTAGAACATCTCAGTGAAATTGGGAGGAGTTTCACAAACATTGTTCTGCAAACACTGACAGACCCGAAGGGAGAAATTAACAGTGACACAATCATAGTAGGAGATTTCAATACCTCACTTTCAAGAATGGATAGAATATCCAGACAGGAAACAGAGACTTAAATTACACCATAGAACAATGGCATAACAGCATGTACAGAACATGCCACCCATTGGAGTACAGTACATATTCTTTCCAAGTGGAGCTGGAACATTCACCAGGAAATATCATGTCAGCTCATAAAACAAGGCTTAAAAAATTTAAGAGGGTTGAACTTATATTTCTACAACTCCATTTACAATAGCTTCAAAAAAAAAAAATCAAACCTAGAAATAGACTTAACCAAGGAGGGAAAAGGCTTGTACACTGTAAATTGTAAAACATTCTTGAAGGAAATTAGAGAAGACACAAATAGATGGAAATACATCCCCTATTATGCATTGAAAAACTTAATTTTGTTGAAATGTTCTTATTAACCAAGGCCATTTGTGGATTAATGCTATATTTATCAAAATCACAATGGCATATTTTGTAGAAATAGAGTAAATCCTAAAATTCATATGGAATCACAAAGGACTCCAAATAGTCAAAACAATCTTGAGAAAGAAGAATAAAAGTGAAATTTCATACTTCTTCACTGTAAAACATTATAAATCGACAGTAATCAAAGCAATCTTGGCCAGGCATTGTGGCTCATGCCTGTAATCCCAGCACGTTCAGAGGCCAAGGCTGAAGAGATCACTTAAGGTCAGGAGTTTGAAACCAGCCTGGGCAACATAGTGAGACTCTAACTCTACAAAAAAAGTAAAATAATTAGCCAGGCATGGTGGTGCATGCCTGTAGTCCAAGCTGCTCAGGAGGCTGAAACAGGAAATCTCTTGAGCCCAGAAGTTTGAGGCTGTGGTGAGCTATGATCGCACCACTACACTTCAGCCTAGGTGACAGACTGAGACCCTGTCTCTAAAAAACAAACCAACAAACAAAAAACAGAAAACAACAAAAATGAACAGTCTGATATGTATGTATGTATGTATTGGTACATAATCATACGTATTTGTGGGTGTATGTGATATTTTGATATAGGCTTACAAGGTATAATGATCTAATCAGCATAATTAGGATACCCGTCGCCTCAAATTTTTATCATTTCTTTGTTCTGGAGATGTTTCAAATATTCTTTTCTAGCTATCTTGAAATATACGTAAATTATTGTTAAGTACAGTCACTCTACTGTGCTGTTGAACAGTAGAGTCTGATATTGACATAAAGACAGACATATAAACCACTGTAGCACTGTAGACAACCCAGAAATAAACTCAAGCATATACCATCACCCAATTTTCACTAAGAAGACACAATGACAAATAGGTAGTCTCTTCAGTAAAGGATGCTGGAAAAACAGGATATCCATATGCAATATGATGAAACTGAATGCTTATCTTACACCACACACAAAAATAAACTCAAAATGAATTAAACTTTAAATGTAAGACCTGAAATTATAAAACTGCTAGAAGAAAACATAGGAGAAAAGTTCATACCTTTGATCTTGGTGATGATTTCTTGGATATGACACAAAAGCCATAGGTCACAAAAGCAAAATAATAGACAAGTGTTACTAGATCTAGCTAAAAAGCTTCTGTGCAGAAAAGGAAACAGTCAACAAGTGAAAGGGCAGCCTACAGAATGAGATAAAATATTTACAAACTGCATATCTGGTAAAGAATTAATATCCAAAATATATAAGTAACTCCTACAACTCAACAGCAACAAAACAAAACCAAAAATGCCTGATTAAAAAATAGGCAAAGGAGGACTTGAATAGGTATTTATCCAGAGAAGACTTACAGTTGGCCAACAGGTATATGAAAAGATGTTCCAAATCACTAACCATCTGGAGAAATGCAAATCAAAACCATAATGAGCTGTCACCTCACACTTATTAGAGTGGCCATTACAAACAACAAAACGACAGAAAATAACAAGTGTGGGTGAGTGTGGGAATAAATTGGAACCCTAGTGTGCACTGATGCTAAGATTTGAAAATTGTGCAACCACTATGGAAAATTTTGGCAGTTTCTTGGAAAATTAAAATCAGCAACACTATGTTATCCAGCAATCCCACTTCCTGGTATTAATACAAAGGAGTTCACATCAGGATCTTGAAGAGACACATATACTCTCAAGTTTACTGCAGCATAATTCATAGTGATCAAGATGTGGAAAGAGCCTAAATGTGCACAGATAGGTGAATGCATAAGGAAAATGCAGTGTATACATAAAATGGAAGGTTATTTCGCCACAAAAAAGGAGGAAATCCTGTCATTATGATATGAGATGGAAGAAGTTCAAGGACATTAACTAAGTAAAAATAAGTCAGTCACAGAAGGATAGTGCTGCACAATTTTCTTTATATGAACTATCTAAAATGGTCAAACTTATAGAAGCAGAAGTTAGAATGGTGGTTTTCAGGGCTGTGGCCTGGGGGAAATGAGGAGTGGCTGTTCAATGAGTATGGAGTTTCAGTCATGTAAAATGGAAACATTTGAATGATCTGCTATACAATATTGTGCTTATACTTGACAATACTGTATTGTACACTTAAAAATATGCTAAGAGAGTGAATCTCATATTATGTGTTATTTACTACAATAAAAAATAATGAAACATGACTTTTCTTTATCACAACCCTAAACATTCTAAAGTAGCTTCAATATAGCCTGCAAAATTGCAGATACTCTGTTCTGAAGTCTGGTAGAGAAGCAACTGGAACCATCAACTTCAATATATCTATACCCCAGACTAGAGAAGCTACTCATTTTTATTCAGGAATGTTTGGTTTTCAGTGCTTAGGAAGAAGTAGCCATTTCTTACTTTTTAAAATTGCCATTTTCCAGCTCTAAAGAAATACTGCATATGCTAGCAACTTGTGTGCATCAAACCACTGTGTTCTAATAAATGGCTTGTAACATACAAGTGCGTTAGACAATGTCAGAATTTGTTTTGAGCAGTCTTTACAAACAGAACAAAAAGATATAATAATTAGTTAACTATATTAGTTCACTGTGACTGCCATAACATATTGTCACAAACTGATGGCTTAAAACAGCAGAAATGTATTCTCTCATAGTTGGGGAAGCCGGACACCTGAAGTCAAGTCGTCAGCAGGGGTGACCTCTTTCCAGAGATTGGTAGGGGAAATTCTATTCCTTGCTTGTTCCTAGCTCTGGTGGTTGTGAGCCTTCCTTAGCTTGAGGCCACAGCACTCTGATCTCTGCCTCCGTCTTAACAGTACCTTCTTTTCTTCTTTGTGTCTCTCAGAACCCCCTCCTTGTATCTCATAAGGAAACATGAGCTTGCATTGAGGACCCACCTAAATAATCCAGGATAAACTTCTCTCAAGATTTTCAATCACAATTTATGCCATGAAAGTTAATATTCACTCTTTTGCCATATTAAGTAATAGTCATAGGTGTCTGGGATTAGGAAGTATTTGCCTGGTGCAAAGTTTTTGCAGTTTTGCCACTAAAAGTAATGGTTAAAACTGCAACTACTTTTGCACCAATCTAAATAAATGTATGAAGCAGGGTTTTTTATAGCAGACCACAGTAATCAAGGTTCATTTTTGCTCTTGCAATAATTGCTGGCTGTGACAACTTTTTGTAAGAATTAAAATGTTAGAAACTTTTGGAAATGCATGAACTTTTTGTAAGAATTAAAATGTTAGAAACTTTTGGAAATGCATGAACAAACTAAGCATGCCTATGTAGTTTCACTGAAGGCACATCTGATTTCCTGCTTTTTGCAATGGATAGAAATCACGTGAGCATAAGTAGTATCTTGGAACATTGGAATATGTGGGCGAGACAAAAAGAAAGTAGATTTCTAAGTTGAAAGGAGGGACTAGACCCCATTCCGTAAGACCTGAAACAGAAACACACACACACACACACACACACACACACACTTTTAATGACCATTTTTATTTCAATCTAGAAATTATGTTAGTAAAAATGCTGCTTCCCAATAAACTTTTGGGAAAATAGAAAGAGATGTATGATATGTGTGTGTGTGGGTGTAAAAAAGTCACAACTCTAAATCCAGAATATTATACAATGAGACACACCCACTAAAGTCAAGAACAAAAGAGGCTAGGATGATCTCTGCTTCTCATTCTCCTCCTTTTCTCCGAATCTCTGCTTAAACCATGGTTCTAAACAGAAAACATGATAATTGGCAAACAAGAAATAAAACTCCCTCTATTTCCAAATAACAGGGTGATACATTTGAAAAATGTTAGGACCAATAATTAAGTCAATTCAAGTAATAATAGAATTCAGCAACATAGTAGGATCTAAAATTTACATGTAAAAATCAGGAACATTTGTATTGCTAAAGAAGAATTTTTAAAGGTAAAGGTAAATTTGATTTATAGTAGCCCAAAAAGTAAATTAAGGACCTTTATAAGAAATGTTCAAAACTTACATGAAGTTGGCTGTGAAACACTCGTCAAAGATGTAAAAGTAGATTTGAACAAAGGAAAAGGTATTCTTCATTCTTGCTGAGGATTATCAAAATGTTAATTCTCTCAAAATTAATGAATCGATTCAGTGTACCCTAATGAAACTTCAATGGGCATTTTAATAGTGCTAGACAGGAACAACCTAAAGTTCAGGTGTAAAAATAAACACACACAAATAGTTAAGAAAATACAAAGAATGGGGAGCTATGAGAGATCTAATCTTATAAGATATTAAGACATATTCAAAGCCCCTTTGATTAAAACAGTGTGTTACTGGCACACAAGTGAACAGATTTATGGAACAGAATGGAAAGGACAGAATAGACAAATCTAGATATAGAAATCCATTGTATGACAGAAGTAGACCTAAAATCATTGCAGCAAAGCTGGTCTTTTGAATAAATGATGTTGGAAAAACTGGACAGCCATTTTGAAAACAAAAAAGATAAAATTATATTCTTGTGCTATCCAAAGAATACATGCTAAATTGATCAGATGTGTAAATATAACAACATGAAAATGGACACATGCTAGATGAAGCCATGGGTGAATTCCTCTGGGTGTAGGTAAAGGCTTCTAACTGTGACTAAAATCCCAGATGAGATGTAATAAAAATAAACACTGATAACATTGACAACATATTTCTTTTTTTTAAGTTGCATAGCAAAATGTCATAAGCAAAGCCAAAAGACAAATGGCAAACTAGGAGAAAATATTTGTAACATCTATCACTTGTGTCTTAGCCCTCTCTTACATTGCTATAAAGAAATAACTAAGACTGAATAATGTATATATATTAAAAAATGTAAGGCCAGGCGCAATGGCTCATGCCTGTAATCCCAGCACTTTGGGAGGTCGAGGCAGGTGGATCACGAGGTCAGGAGTTTGAGACCAGCCTGGCCAAAATTGTGAAACTCCGTCTTTACTAAAAATGCAAAAATTAGCTGGGTGCAGTGGTGCACACCTGTAATCCCAGCTACTCGGGAGGCTGAGACAGGAGAATTGCTTGAACCCAGGAGGCAGAGGTTGCAGTGAGCCGAGATCATGCCACTGCACTCCAACCTGGAAGACAAGAGCAAAACTCCTCAAAAAACAAAAAGTGTATGCATATATATTTAATTGGCTTATGTTTCTGCACACTATAGAGGAAGTGCAGTGGCATCTGCTTCCGGGTAGGCCTCAGGAAGCATCCTATCATAGTGGGAGGCAAAGAGGGAGCAGGCACCTCACATGGCCAGAGCAGGAGCAAGAGAGGGAGAGAGAGAGTTCAAGGGGAGACGCCACACACTTACACACTGTTAAGATAGCACCAAGTCATGAAAGATCCACCCCCAAGACCCAAACGCCTCCCATCAGGCCCTACTTTTATTATTGGGGATTATAATTCAACATGAGATTTAAGCAGGGACAAATATCCTAACTATATCACTCCACTCCTGGACTCTCCCAAATCTCATGTCCTTCTCATGTTGCAAAATGTAATCTTGCCTTCCCAGCAGTCACCCAAAGTCTTAAGTCTTTCCAGCATTAACTCAGAAGTCCGAAGTCTCATCTTAGAAAAGCCAAATCCTTTCTACTTGTGAGCCTGTAAAATCAAAAACAAGTTAATTCCTTCCAACATACAATGGAGATACAGACAGTAGGTAAATATTCCCATTCCAAAAGGGAGAATTATTGACCGACATAAAGAGGCTTACAGGTTCCATGCAAGTTCAAAATACAGCAGGGCAGTCATTACATATTAAAGCTCCAAAATAATCTTTACTTTATGTCCCACTATCCAGGCCACACTGATGTAAGGGGTGGGCCCTCAAGGTCTTCGGCATCTCTACCCCTGTGGCTTTGCACAAGGGTTTAACCCCTGTGGCTGCTTTGAGTGCCTGCACCTTTTTGAGGCACAAAGTGCAAGCTACCAGTGGATCCACTATTCTGGGGTCTGCAGATCAGTGACCCACTTCTCACAGTTCCACTAGGCAGTGCCCTGGTGGGGACTCTGTGTGGGAACTCCAAACCCCTTTTCTACTTGGCATTGCATCTAGCAGAGGTTCTTGTGAGGCCTCTACTCTTGTAGCAGGCTTCCTCCTGGGCACCCAGCCTTTCTCATACATCCTCTGAAATCTAGGCGGTGGCTGCCAAGTGTTCTTCACTCTTGCATTCTGTGCATCTACTGGCTTAGCACACCATGGAAGCTGACAGGGCTTATGGCTTGCACCATCTGAAGCAGCAGCCCAAGCTGTATCTGGGGACTTTTGAGCCAAGGTTGGAGCATGAGCAGTTGGGATGTGGAGAACAGTGTCCCAAGGCTGCACAGGACAGTGGGGCCCTGGGCTTGTCCCCTGAAACCATTCTTTCCTTCTAGGCCTCTGAGCCTGTGAAGGGAGAGGCTACCACGAAGGTCTCTGAAAGGCCTTCAAGGCCTATTCTCCGTTGTCTTGGATATTTGTACTTGGCTCTTTTTTAGTTATGCATATTTCTCTAGCAAGAGGTTGCTCCACGTCCTGCTTGAATTCTTGAATTCCTCTCCAGGAAACTATTTTTTTCCTCTCTGCCACATGGCCAGGCTGTAAATTCCATAAACTTTTATTCTCTGCTTCCTGTTTAAATATTATTTCAAATTTAAAGTTATTTATTTCTTCCCACATCTGAGCATTGGCTGTTAGAAGCAGCCATGCAAATGCTTAGCTGCTCAGAAATTTCTTCTGCCAGATACCCTAAATCATCACTCTTGAAATTCAAACTTCCACAGAGGCATAGGGCATGGACAAAATGGAGCCAAGTTCTTTTATAAGACATAATATGTGTGACCTTTGCTCCAGTGCCCTATAAGTTTCTCATTTCCATCTGAGACCTTGTCAGCCTTGACTTCACTGTCCATGTCACTGTACGCATTTTGATCACAATCATTTAATCACTATCTAAGAAGTTCCAAAGTTTCCCTAATATTCATGTTTTCTTCTGAGCACTCCAAACTCTCTCAACCTCTGCCTGTTACCCAATCCAAATCTGCTTTCACACTTCCAGGTATCTTTATAGCAATGTCCCACTCTCCAGTACCAATTTTCTCTGCTAGACCATTCTTGCATTACTATAAAGAAATACCTGAAACTGAGTAATTAGTAAAGAGATTTAATTGGCTCATGGTTCTGCAGGCTTTACAAGAAGCATGGTGCTGGCATCTGCTTGGTTTCTAAGGAGGCCTCAGGAATCTTGCAATCATAGCAGAAGGTGAAGGGGGAGCAGGCACATCACATGGCCAAAGCGGGAGCAAGAGAGAGTTGGAAGGGAGGTGCTACACCCTCTTAAGTCAGCACCAAGCCAGAAGGGATCTGTTCTCATGACCCAAACACCTTCCACTGGGCCCCAACTTCAGCACTGGGAATTACAATCAACATGAAGTTTAGGCAAGGACAAATATCTAAACTATCAACAGACAAAAGTATAATATCCCTTATTTATAAAGATCTTTTAAAAATTATGGGGTGCAGAGAGGACCACAAATCTTATGGTAAAATGGCAAAACACGTGAATAGACAATTCACAAAAAGATATATAGTGCCCATAATCATATGAAAAGATGTTGAATTTCATGAATACCTAAGATAAATAAAGCAATACTAGGATACCACTCATCACCTATCAGATTAGCAACAATTTAAAAGCTTAACAATGCTTTCTTCTGTAGAAGATGGGGAGAAACAGACTCTAATATACTGCTGGTGGGAATACAAAATGGTACAAGACCTATAGAGAGGAATTGGCAACATGTAACAAAACTACATATGTCTTTATTTTCCAACTCAACAATCCTCCCATCCTAATTCTAAAGATACGTCTTCAATTATTTGAAAATACATATAAACAAAGTTATTCATTGCGGCAATATTCTAACTGTAAAATATTTATAACCATATAAGTAAGCATTGGAGATTTTGTGAATAAATGATAGGGTGTAAATACACATGGAGTAGTATGCAACAGTTAAAAAGAATGGGAACAATCTCTATGAATTTGTATAGAGAAATTTTCAGAGGCTATTCTTCATTGATCAAAGTACAAAGGAATATATGGAGTATGCACATTTCATGTAAAAAGAAGGGAAAATAGACATACACACACACACACACACACACACACACTTGCCTTTACATAAAAACACAATAAAGATAATCAAGGATCCAGTGAAATGGGTTACCTACAAGGAACAGGAGGGACAGGATAGAAAAGGTCTTGCCACTTTTCTGGACACGTCTTTTGTATAGATTTGACTTTTAGAAGCATGTTAATGTCCTGTATATCCAAAAATGAAACTAAGTCAATATGGATAAGATGGAGAACGTGAAACTGAAACAAACAGACCCAGTTGCATTAGCATGGCCACAATGAATGGAAGAAACAATACACCAATCCTTGTAACTTAGAAACACAGTATATTGACTATATAGTCACAGTCTTAGGCAAGGTGTGGGAAGGATTGGAAACCACCAGAACTCTTTCCAGACAGATATGATTTTTGTAATGAGGTGAATAAGTAAATCTGAAATAATCTTAGATTTA
The DNA here is from genome assembly GCF_009764315.1 of Trachypithecus francoisi. Classification (NCBI taxonomy): domain Eukaryota; kingdom Metazoa; phylum Chordata; class Mammalia; order Primates; family Cercopithecidae; genus Trachypithecus; species Trachypithecus francoisi. The sequence goes on along the minus strand of NW_022681454.1, from coordinate 169,277,262 downwards.
TTATGGAATTAAACAAAAGAATAAATGTGTTAATGTTCTTAGGAGTCAGTGTGCTCATTACGGAAGAAAGACATACAAATATCAAAGGAGGAAAGCAATAAAAGTCTCTGTAGTGATAGACTGGATTTGGAGGTATCACTGTGTACTCAATATTTCTAAAATATGTGTATATTTGTTATGCAGTTATGTGTGCACATGTATATACATGTATATATGAACACACATACATGTACACATATATAGATATGTTTATATAGTTGCATATATTGATATGTGTGTGTATACATACATGTATTTCTTACCTTGATACAATAAAAAGACCTAAAAGTACAGACACAACATTAGCAGTGAGCACAACTAGCACCACATCTTGGTCCCCAGTACCATTGCTCTTTAATAGGACAAGAGTTTCTCAAAGAGATGCCTGTTTCTGGGGTTGAAGAGGTATGTGCTAGATGAGCCTGGAACATCTTGCTATATAAGAAAGTAAGGAGTATTCTTAAAAATTGCTAGGCACATGTCACAAAGATAACAAGAGCCAGCTCGAAGGGATTCCTATTTCTCAAGTCTAGAAAAATTTGAGCACCAAAGTAATGAGCTATTGTAATGGCATTTAAACCTTGATAAAAAAAATCAGACACCATTAGTCCATGTCACTAATAAATAGACAAATCAGTAAATGGGGGAAAAGGGTAGGCTCTTCGCAATACTCATCATTGGATGGGGTCCAAACACTGGGGAGAAGTTTTGACCGGGAGCAAGATGTTTGGTTGGTCTTAAGGTATCTCCTCACAGATCACCTGTTAGTTGGAAGAGAAGTAGTATACAATACAGAAATCAGACATCATCTTAACTAGCTGATAAAAGTTAAAATTAGGCCGGGCGCGGTGGCTCAAGCCTGTAATCCCAGCACTTTGGGAGGCCGAGACGGGCGGATCACGAGGTCAGGAGATCGAGACCATCCTGGCTAACACGGTGAAACCCCGTCTCTACTAAAAAAATACAAAAAACTAGCCGGGCGAGGTGGCGGCGCCTGTAGTCCCAGCTACTCGGGAGGCTGAGGCAGAAGAATGGCGTAAACCCGGGAGGCGGAGCTTGCAGTGAGCTGAGATCCGGCCACTGCACTCTAGCCTGGGCGACAGAGCGAGACTCCGTCTCAAAAAAAAAAAAAAAAAAAAAAAAAGTTAAAATTAGTACTGAGAGGCAGAAGGACTTTGTGTGAATAAGGAGGAAGATACCCTAACAGGAGCACAATATCACCTGTATGGTATTATAGCCAAGTGTGAGTAACCCGTATCTAACCTTGAGGAAACATCAGACGAACTCAAAAAGAACATTCCGTTCAAAAAGGGCAGAATAGAGTTATATTCTTCAACAACATAAATGTCATTAAGACACAGACAGTGGAAATGTTCCAGATTAAAGAAGACCAGAGACACAGCAAATAGGTATAACAGTAGCCCCTAGATTGGATCCGTTATCAGGCAAGAAAGAAATCCCACAAAATTCATCATTGAGTTGGTTGATTAAATTGAAATTCAAATAAAGATTTGACATAAGTATTATGTCAATAATATATTTCCTGAGATCAATAACTATATACTGTGAAGACATTCTCTATGTTCAGATATATCATCCAGAGAAAACAGTGAAGTAAATGAGGTAAAATGTTATAAAGTAGAGAAAGGATGTAAAGTTGCTCCACATACTACTTGTTTTATTCAAATTTTTTCTGCAAATTTGAAATCATTTCCAAATTAAAAAATTCAAATATGTTTAGAAAACATGCCATTTTAACCAAAAAAATTGTATAGAATAGTCCATGAAACACTCTTTAAAGTGTTCTTGATGTCAAATTTGATCTGAAAGTTGACATCCTCAGATTCTTTCAAATACATGACACATCATCTGCCTCATTGCCTTTGACAAATAGATTTGTGCAATATTTAGACTTTCAGGCAGTGAAAGTCAGCCACTAAACAATTGCTCTGGGACATTACCATTACCAAGCTCTTCTCTCTCTCTTCTTATATGCAGCAAATTCTATTTCATGCATTCTTTCAAAAATACTGTCACAGCATCTCTAGATTTCTATCAGCATGATCAAGCTTTCTATCCCCTCATTTTGAGCTTGTATATAATCACAGGATGTCTCCATCACTTAATGCCACCCTTTCCATTCTAGTCATACTCTAATTAATTTAAGAAAATAAATTCAAGCTTGGGAATGTGAAATAAACAACAATTTGTTAATAAAACAGTATCAAGGCTGCAGAAATAGACCTTTAGTTAATATATATACTTCTCCACACACCATGACCCCTTCTTCACTTCAATAAAACTCCTACTCCCAGAAGATCCCTTCTCTTTTCTCCAACGCCATTGACAGTTCTCCTCCAGATGTTCCATATGTTCTTTGCCTTATCAGTGTGAAGTCATATGTCTGAATGTGTCTCCGCGTGTGTCTGTATGGCCTGGAGTGGGGAATTTGAAATATTAATTGACTGCTTCCACGTGATGAACTCAAGATGTATACTCTGTTTTTTCCATATATATAAAATACATGTTCTAGAGGAAGAAATATTGCTGAGGTCCAATAATTTAAGAGAAATAGCTACATTCTAAACATCATGTGACTGATTTAGGCAAAAACTTTTTTGCTCGATTGTTTTGATTGTTTCTTGTGTTGAAAGAATTATTCAATGGACTAGCAATCTGTGACCACATTTTTCATGACTGGAACATTTAGATATGGTGATATGCTTATATCAGGATTTCTTTAATATAGGCTCTTGCTTTTTATTTATGGGTTCTTTTCTAAAAAAAATTATTCAGCAGATATTATGTAGTTCTTTGAGGGCGTAATGTTTTTGTTTAATTACATTAGAAAATTTTTAGAACCAAAATGATCAGAAAAAGATTTTCTGAACAATAATTAGTTTTTAGAGATTAAAATGGGATTTCCCTCAAAGATTGATTTCATATCAAAACTAGGAAAATTACTGAAAGCACTTTTTTGGCCAAATTCTTCCCATTTAGCATGTTTGCAATTTTTTCAGTTCTATGCCTTCAGAAATTTCTCTTTCTTTCTTCACCCCCAGTCATTTGTACTTTTGTCTACCAAACAAGTCCTCTACAAGAAAATCATTCCCTACTTTAGAGGTTTTTGTCTTATGCCAACAAATTCTCTTAGCTTTTCTTGTTTATGTGTTAGCACATAGAAAAGTAAGGAAAACCCCAAGAGGGAGAAAGATGTTAAACCCCTCACTTCCCCAAAATGGTACGAAAACATAACATTTCAGACCAAATTTAGAGCCTAAACATTAGTTACAGAATGAAAATGTATTCCTTATCATAGCCAAAATGTATTCATTTTTCACACCTTATAGTATATTTGTTCCCTATGCACTGTTATTAAAAACAACAACGAGAAAGCAGTTTTTTGAGCTACAGAATTTAAGCAAATTAGAAACTATTAAAATTACACTGATGAATCTTGAATTTGATCTAAAAAATTACTGTTGAAAATAAATAGGGTACTGGTATACTTACATCTGTTTAAATAATTTGACACGTTAAGTTTCAACCACAAAGGATATATATGTGACCAGTTTTAATTGGGAAAAATAGAAAGGGATAGATACTTAAATAGATCTGGAGGATTCAAATCAAATTTATTTTCCAAGAAAATGATAGGTAAGAATTAAGAGGCTTTTGATAGACACTTCTGTCATTCATTAGCTCTTTTGTGATTACTCATTAAACATATATTAATTTAATAATTACTTCCTTTTTTTCCGTTCACATTTTTTACATTTAGATAGGTTCTCACTTTGTTTCTCAGGCTGGAGTGCAGTGGTGTGTTCGTAGCTCTTTGCAGCATTGACCTCCTAAACACAAACAATACTCCAGCTTCAGCCTCCCACGTAGCTAGGATTACAGCCTTCTGCCAGCAAGATTGCCTAGTTTTTTTTATTTTTGTAGAGATGGGGTCTTGCTATGTTGACCAGGCTGGTTTTGAACCATGATTCAAGTGATCCTCTCACCTCAGCCTCTCGAAGTGATGGGATTACAGGCCTGAGCCACTGCCCCCACCCAATTCAGTTTTTTATCCAGCACTGTCAGATAGCATTCTAGTGGAAGATATAGTAGTTGATATAAATGACCAAAACTTCTGCTTTTATGAAACTTATATTCTAGTAGAGATGTCAAAAGTTAAAGTGAGGCTGGGTGTAGTGGCTCCCACCTGTAGTCCTAGCACTTTGGGAGGCCAAGGCTGGCAGATCCTGTATTAGTCCATTCTCATGCTGCTATAAAAGACATACCTGAGACTGGATAATTTATAAAAGAAAGAGGTTTAATTGACTCACAGTTCAGCACAATGGAGAGGCCTCAGGAAACATACAACCGTGGTGGAAGGGGAAGCAAACATGTTCTTCACGTAGCGGCAGGAGAGAGAAGTGCAGTGAGAAACAGCAGGAAGGCATCTTGGAAAACCACCAGATCTCATGAGAACTCACTCACTATCACAAGAACAACATGGAGGTAACTGTCCCCATGATTCACCTGCCTCCCACTGGGTCTTTCCCATGACATGTGGGGATCTATGGGAACTACAGTTCAAGATGAGGTTTGGGTGGGGACACAGCCAAACCATATCAGATGCCTTTGAGCCCAGGAGTTCAGATTCCTTCAGACCAGTCTGGGTAGCATGGCAAAACCCTGCCTGTACAAAAAAAATGAAGAAATTTGCAGGGCATGGTGGTGTACACCCCTAGTCCCAGCTACTTAGGAGACTGAGGCGAGACGATCACTTGAGTCCAGGAGGTTGAGGCTGCAGTGAGCCATGCTCGTGTCACTACACTCCAGTCTGGGTGACAGAGGGAGACCATGTCTTGAAAAATAAATAAATAAATAAATGAATAAATAAATAAATGGAAATCATACTAAGAAAAATCATTAAAAATCTTAATTATGAAGGAAATTAGAAGTTCAAAGGAAGATTGGTGAGTTTATTGAAAGTGTAAATTTATTTCATACTCACTGAATTCACCCAGCAGTCTCAAGAAAATATTTAGCTTCAACAAGTACTTATATATTGGTGCTGTATTAACTTTTAATTAGAAAGTCATGATCTCTATCCAAAGAAATGGATACAGTAAATACGTTCCCAGTATTAAATACAACCTATTTTTTAGATTAAATAACTATTGTATAGCATTCAGTTGGTGTTATTTCCACATCTGCATTTACCTGACTGTTTCTACAGCTCTTACTACATTGAATATAAAATGCTCACTGATCATGCAGATATATATATATATAAAATAAATCCTACTGGAGTATTTAACTCTAGCTACACCTAGGACTATGAATATTCCTACAGATTTAAAAGATATTATTTGGAGCATATGTATGGAGTGAATGCTTTCAAAACATGGAAATGCAAATGATCTTAATTCATAAATGAATGAATTATTCTTCTTAATGTTATTGAATATCATTTCCTAGTTACAGAGCTAGGGGAAAAGAATGAAATCTATCTATCCTTATATCCATCTGTTATTATGTATCAGTTCTGGTTGTGCACATTTTTACATTTTCTAGATAAACGTTTTATTTTAGCCACATGATGTTTAAAAAAAAGAAAAACTGGGTAATCAATTGTGAGAAAATGAAAAGGACCTTCCCATGCCACTATAAAAGTGTGCCATATCTTGGCTCAGACCCAATTCCGCAGAATATCCGTTAGTGATATTAGTAGTGATACCTAAAAGTCTCATTGTCAATATTAATCTGCAAAATCATATCTTTTTCATTACTCGCATTATCATTAACAAATACACACAATGTTTATGATAAGTACAAAGTAGAATACAACCATAATTGACTATCTGTAATGAAAAATATGGGATTTATATCATTTTATGTAAAACTACTGCATCATTAACTATAAAGCTTCCTTCTTTTTTAATGTAAGTTTTAAAAACCAGTGTTACATACACAAACCTTTACATCTGACATTTTGTCCTAATTAGAGAAATTGTATGATGATTACCCTACTTAACAAATGAATAGGCCAGGAGCAGTGGCTCAGCCTGAAATCTTAGCACTTTGGGAAGCCAAGGCGGTGGATTGCCTGAGCTCAGGAGTTCAAACCAGCCTGGCCAACATGGTGAAACCCTGTCTCTACTAAAAAGACAAAATTATCCCGGCGTGGTGGCACATCCCTGTAATTCCAACTACTTGGGAGGCTGAGGCAGGAGAATCACTTGAACCCAGGAGGCAGAGGTTGCAGTGAGCCGAGATTGCACCACTGTGCTCCAGACTGGGCAACAGAGCAGACTCTGTCTCAAAAAAAAAAAAAAAAAAAAAAAAAAAAAAAGAATAAGGAGCAAACTCCTTTAGAAGTATAATTTATTGCTTATTCCAGCTTACTTCGGTGTGAACCAGGGAAGAACCAGGGAAGAGGAGAGGCTAGAAAAGAAGAGGAAGAAACTGACGAACACGAAAACCCTAAATCTCTTGTCGACAAATATGGGAAGTGGCAGCACAAAATTTATGTATAAACATTAGATATATGAAGCAAACATGTTTTGAAATCCAACCTTCATTATAAATATAAATATTCTATAACTTTCATTCCAAGAGAATCATGAGTATGTGAGAGTCAATTTCTGCACAGCAGCAATGAAAAGTTGTTGAAATAAGTGACTTTGTCTTTTCTCTCAGGATTGACATCTTTAAGTATGTGATCTACGGCATCGCAGCTGCATTCTTTGTGTATGGCATTTTGCTGATGGTAGAAGGCTTCTTCACGACTGGGGCCATCAAAGATCTCTATGGGGATTTCAAAATCACCACTTGTGGCAGATGTGTGAGCGCTTGGGTATGTTCGTTCTTTACATTCAGTATTTAATGTGGATTTATTTCAATAGCACACAGGTGTTTGCATTCATCTCCCAATAATTAAAGTATTTTTTTTTAAACACAGTAACATTTCCTTCTGTGATGCTATCTTAAATCTTGATAACATTATTTTTGAAATTAAGATTATTCCTTGTGAAAATTCAGTTTCAAATCCTCAGATTCTATGTAGCACAACTAGTTTTGTTTCTAGAGGTTGCAATACTGTTGGTTGATCTATGATTTTTTTTTTCAAAAGGCTTTGTGGTTCTCATGAGAATTACAGGAAAATTCATCTCCAATTTATAAGCAATACATGTGCCTGTGTCCTGTTAAACATATGTGTCTGTATTTTACTGTAAATTTGAGGACAGCTATATCATGTGATTTCTGTTTTGTATTAACTGAGGAATTCTATTAATTTCCACCTTAAATTTTAATTTATATAATATTTAATGGCAAATCTAACTTACAGTCTTACTCTAGAGTTTCCTAATACAGAAAATGCATATTAATGCATAAGAGCGGTGAAAATGAAAAGTAATAAGGTTGAAAGTACTTTTGCACTTTTATGCAGAATAATTTTTCTAGAATGAAATGTTGAAGCTTCCATTCTTGACAGACATATTTTCCTTTTTTCTAATGTTATGTAACAACATGTGTCTAATTATAACATATAATTCATATTAAGTAAACTTTCTCTAATAGGGAATGATGTAATTACTTCAATCTCACAGAAATGTTCAAAAATACCTGTTAACCAGCAAAACTTTTTTATTTTAACCTGTTTCTAACACATTTTATTATGCTTCTCGGTGTCAACAGTAACGATAATCTGATAGGTTAGTTTGCCTGAGCTGTGGATATTTGTAATGGTCTCTGGAATTATTTCTTATGAGAATCACCTATTTTAGTTTGGGACAAAACTAATCGTAACACCCAAGGAGCTAAAATATATGAATTCGAGTAAAAGTGGGATCCCAATAATGTGACTAAGTGGCTTTCAACTGTGCCTTATTATTGAAATATTTTAAATCAGTAATATCAAATTATAGATCCAGAAAAACTTAGTTACACAGAGATCTTGGACTGATGAAAAAGTAAAACATGAATAATTCATGGTCCAATTTTCAGTGATGCCGAAGCAATTTCTCTAGTAAAAAGGCAACTTCCGATTTTAAGATTCATTTCTCTTCTGCCAATAGAGTAGAGTGAATTGAGTTATATAGTAATTGGCTTTTTATTACAATTGGAAGAGTAACATTGTAATGCCACTGGTGTGCCTTGGCAAGTTACTTACCTTTTATGGATCACAGTTTCCTCATTTACAAAATGAGGATCATTTCTAAAGCTTATTCCAGCTCAACGAGTCTGTGATGCTAAAGCCCTAGTGAAAAAATAATGAGATAAGGGGTTCTGAAAGCACGTCTTTACCATACGGTAATAACCCTCTGCCAGGAAGAGTGCAGTCAATTGTGTTATTTCATTCAGAATTTGAAAATAACTTCATAATAAAAAAGAAAAAGCAATCAACGAAGAACTGCATATCTATATAGAGAGAGATATGCACTTGGTTAGCTGCCTGCCATTCAAGCATCTTAAAGGCATTTCAAATAGGAATTTTCGAAGCAAACCATGAGCCACGTTTCTGTTTTTTGTTTTTGATTTTTTTTTTTTTCTATAATGGTAACCATTATGTCACCAGTCCCATCCAACAGACCAGAAGGGTGGCAGCAGCTGCGTGGGCTCCTCCAGAGTCAATGCAGCAGGGTGTCAGCCCAGCAAGATGCCCCGCCCACTCCTGTAACACCTCCCCGCCACCCCGGAATGAGCAGAGCAGAGACAGGAGTAGAAGCTGTATTCTCCTGCGTTCTGCAGAGACAGCAGAACAGCGGATGAGGCTCTGAGCCATACTCTGGCTGTCCCAGCACTGCCTTCACGAAGGGGGTAGCTCCACCACTTAGAAGTAAACAGTGGCGGCTGCAGCCAGCACTGCAGAAACCTGCCTCCCTTCTCCTCTGCCAACCATTCCTCCACACCCCCACCTCAGCTTGCATATCACGCAGGACTTGCAGCTCCATGAAATCGAGGGGAAAAGAAAGATTTATCTTCCACCCTCTCCCGCTACTTATTTCCATTCTCCCGATGCTGCTTTTTTTTTTTTAACATTAATTAATTATTATTATTATTATTTTTTCATCTGTAGGCAGATTGTATCTTACGGTCTACCTTATTATGTTCAAAGTGAACCTGTTAACCTGTTTTGCCTGTGTTCCGTAGCTTTGAATGAGTCTGTGCTTTTGAAGGTATTATATCAGTGCAGCTCTACTTGGGATACTGAATAATACTAAAGCGTGAGTTTTTTTTTTTTTTTTTTTTTTTTTTTTTTTTTTGCGGCAAGTATATAAAAATCTTCCTTAGTTGATACTAACAGAAACTTGTTATTCTATCCCTGTTTCTCTCTACTGCATAAAGAGTAAATGGTTACTCATTGAAATTACATCACCACAAATGCAATTAATTTTGAAGCAGCAGGCCAGGCGCGGTGGATGACGCCTGTAATCCTAGCACTTTGGGAGGCTGAGGCGGGCGGATCACGAGGTTAGGAGTTCGTAAACCAGCCTGGTCAACATAATGAAACCCCGTCTCTACTAAAAATACAAAAATTAACCTGGCATGGTGGCACGCACCTGTGATCCCAGCTACTTGGGAGGCTAAGGCAGGAGAATCGCTTTCACCCAGGAGGCGGAGATTGCAGTGAGCCCAGATAGCGCCACTGCACTCCAACCTGGGTGACAGAGCAAGACTCCGTCTCAAAAAAAAAGAAAAGAAAAGAAAAGAAAAATGAAGCAGCATTGTATCACTGAATGGAGAGATAATCAATATCCCCTTTACTCAATGAATGCCTTTGAAAGCATAACTTGATCTGCATTCTGTGTTTCCTCTCATGCAGTATCAGGGCCAATTCAAGTTCATTACAACATTTTAATGCTATCTATCATTCCAAATCCAGAATTTGAGGCACATAAAACCACAATATTAAATTTTGGGAGTGAAAATCATTATTAACTACTTTATTAAAACATTATATGAGAAGTTATTAAAGTATTTTAAGTAACAAAATTTATTTGCCTTAAATATTAAATGATACCAAATTGAGTACAGTCAAATATATGTTATTGACTACTTTAAACATGACCTTATTAAGTTTAATGTAGAAATATTTATTTTCTTTAACCATATTTTCTTATTAAAGTTTAAGCCAAAACATATTTATTCCGCTGCAAATTAGGAGACATTCAGTGTGTCGCATTTTCAAATCTTGACATATTTTTTGTACCCATCCCCAATTTTCTTATTTCTACAAATTTCCGATTGCTCCTGTGACATCATTATGGATCTCAGAATTTTTCTGTACTTCTTCTCTCATTTAGATTTTTAAATAAAACACTTCAGAAGTAATAGATTTCCCAAGTGTACTAAAGTCTATGGAATTTTTAATAAATTTATTTTCCATAAATCTACCTGCTCTAGGAGTTAAATAAAACAATAATAACTTTTGGAAGTGTGTTTACTAGTTTGCTATGGCTGCCACAACAAAATACTATAAAGTGGATGGCTTAAACAGCAGAAATTCATTGTCTCACAGTTCAGGAAGCTAGAAGTTTGAGACGAAAGACTCACCAGGGTTGACTTTTTTTTTTTTTTTTTCCTGAGGGCTGTAAAGAACACCTGGTTCTGTGTTTTTCCCCTACCTTCTGGTTGGCTGCTGGTAATTTTTGGCATCCAGTGGTTTATAGAAATCCTAGTCATCACTACCTTCACATTCACATGATCTTCCTGCCTGAAAGGCTGTGTCCAAATTTCCCCTTTTTTATAAGGACAGCAGTCATTGGAATAGAGTTCACCCTAGTGACCTATTTTTTTCTTTTTCAACTCAATAAAGAGCAATAAGGTCAATCTCTGAGATACTGGTAGTAGAATTTCATCATATGAATTTTGTGAGGACACAATTCAACTCATAACAGTCTTATTATAACAGCAACGTTCTTCCATATATGTTTTAAATCAACAAAATTAACTAATTACTATTGTTACCCTGTTTTAGAGATAAAGAATCGTAAGAGGTTGACTATCCTAATCTGAAAATCCCAAATCTGAAATGCTCCAAAATGTGAAACTTTTTGGCTGTCAACGTGATGCTCAAAGGAAATGTTCACTGGAACATTGCAGATTCAGGGTATTTGGATTTGGGTAATTCAACTGGTAAGTCTAATGCAAATATTACAAAACCTAAAAAAAAATTTGAAATTCAAAACACTTCTGGCCCTAAGTATTTCAGATAAAGAATATTCAACCCTTATTCTGTTTGTTTAGTTCAAAACACCTGTCTTAGCCTCAGACTTAGCCAGGCTAATTTTCATATTTTTAGTAGAGATGGGGTTTCATGATGTTGACCAGGCTGGTTTACGAACTCCTTAGCCTCAGGTGTTTGTAGATTTGACCACAGCACATTAGATTAGTATTTTTAAGACACATTCTATATAATTATCTTAGAATCTATTCTGTATAACTCACAGCTCTGTTTCATAGCTTAAAATCAAATTTTAGTACTAATAATAAGTTCAGTAATAATAACGGGAAATATTTTTTAGGCACTTACATATGCCTGCACTATACCTACTATACTTAATTGTAGGACATTGAATCCTCTGATAAACTATGCCACATAGATACTAGAATTATCCTCATTTCAGAGATGAAGAAGCTGCCACCTGGAGAGGATGACTGACTTGCCTGGAGTACATGGTGGGTGATGAAGCCGGATTTGAATCCAAGCATCTGGCACAGAGCCCACGCCGCTAACCTCATGATCAGGGCTTCCCTACCATTTTGTGGTTTATTTGAGTTAATTTAATAGGATGGTTGTCTGTTCACTGAGGGTCTTTTGTAAATCGGCAGTCATTTTCTGTTTTGCATCTTTGTAAGATCACTCACTGATTCATTACAGAGATGTCCTCATCTTAACCTTTGCTTTTATCAACAATCACGAATTGTCTCTTTCTACAAATACAAGAATGCCCTGCAGGATGTGAAATAATTTGGTAGTCTAAGATACTTTTTTGTGACTAACAAACTTTTGATGACAAGCTATAAGGAGGCCTAAGATAAATTTCTAAGTATTGTAAAGAAACTCTGCGTTCTAGTCTGCCCCCCAAATTTAGTGCCTTTTAAAATAAAACGCACACACACACACAGACACACAGACACACACGCATTTGAACCCAAACTGTGGAAACAGAATTCCTAGAATAAAGCCTTACCTCTTTTTTTTTTTTTTAGCTTTCACAGAGGTTTTTAACTCCATTTTTTTATTTTTATTTTTATTTTTATTTTTATTTTTATTTTTATTTTTTTTTTTATTATACTTTAAGTTCTAGGGTACATGTGCATAACGTTTATATCATGTATAACTCCCCAATGCAATCCCTCCCTCCTCCCCCCTCCCCATGATAGGCCCCAGTGTGTGATGTTCCCCTTCCCGAGTCCAAGTGATCTCATTGTTCAGTTCCCACCTATGAGTGAGAACACGCGGTGTTTGGTTTTCTCTTCTTGTGATAGTTTGCTAAGAATGATGGTTTCCAGCTGCATCCATGTCCCTACAAAGGACGCAAACTCATCCTTTTTGATGGCTGCATAGTATTCCATGGTGTATATGTGCCACATTTTCTTAATCCAGTCTGTCACAGATGGACATTTGGGTTGATTCCAAGTCTTTGCTATTGTGAATAGTGCCGCAATAAACATACGTGTGCATGTGTCTTTGTAGTAGAGTAATTTATAATCCTTTGGGTATATACCCAGTAGTGGGATGGCTGGGTCATATGGTACATCTAGTTCTAGATCCTTGAGGAATTGCCATACTGTTTTCCATAATGGTTGAACTAGTTTACAATCCCACCAACAGTGTAAAAGTGTTCCTATTTCTCCACATCCTCTCCAACACCTGTTGTTTCCTGACTTCTTAATGATTGCCATTCTAACTGGTGTGAGATGGTATCTCATTGTGGTTTTCATTTGCATTTCTCTGATGGCCAGTGATGACGAGCATTTTTTCATGTGTCTGTTGGCTGTATGGATGTCTTCTTTTGAGAAATGTCTGTTCATATCCTTTCCCCACTTTTTGATGGGGTTGTTTGTTTTTTTCTTGTATATTTGTTGGAGTTCTTTGTAGATTCTGGATATTAGCCCTTTGTCAGATGAGTAGGTTGCAAAAATTTTCTCCCATTCTGTAGGTTGCCTGTTCACTCTGATGGTAGTTTCTTTAGCTGTGCAAAAGCTCTTTAGTTTAATTAGATCCCATTTGTCAATTTTGGCTTTTGCTGCCGTTGCTTTTGGTGTTTTAGACATGAAGTCCTTGCCCATGCCTATGTCCTGAATGGTACTTCCATTCACAATTGCTTCAAAGAGAATAAAATACCTAGGAATCCAGCTTACAAGGGATGTAAAGGACCTCTTCAAGGAGAACTACAAACCACTGCTCAGTGAAATAAAAGAGGACACAAACAAATGGAAGAACATACCATGCTCATGGATAGGAAGAATCAATATCGTAAAAATGTCCATACTGCCCAAGGTTATTTATAGATTCAATGCCATCCCCATCAAGCTACCAATGAGTTTCTTCACAGAATTGGAAAAAACTGCTTTAAAGTTCATATGGAACCAAAAAAGAGCCCGCATTGCCAAGACAATCCTAAGTCAAAAGGACAAAGCTGGAGGCATCATGCTACCTGACTTCAAACTATACTACAAGGCTACAGTAACCAAAACAGCATGGTACTGGTACCACAACAGAGATATAGACCAATGGAACAGAACAGAGTCCTCAGAAATAATACCACACATCTACAGCCATCTGATCTTTGATAAACCTGAGAGAAACAAGAAATGGGGAAAGGATTCCCTATTTAATAAATGGTGCTGGGAAAATTGGCTAGCCATAAGTAGAAAGCTGAAACTGGATCCTTTCCTTATCCCTTATACGAAAATTAATTCAAGATGGATTAGAGACTTAAATGTTAGACCTAATACCATAAAAACCCTATAAGAAAATCTAGGTAGTACCATTCTCTAGGAAACTTAAGGCAACATCATTTTTTTTTTTTTTTCAGATTTTATCAGTAGGGAAGATTTGGAGGGTGGGGTGTAGGGGGTGTAGACTCCCTCAAACATAGGGGTGAGATTTTAAAATAATATTTGAAAAACCATTGCATTGAGGAAGAAGGGCCAGGATTTTATTTGCTGCAAGTATCTGAAGTAGATCTCGTATATTGCTTCAGAATTGAACTCTAAATACTAGGACAGTGGACCAATCTCAGCGTAACTGGTAAGATATTAACTATGCTAGTACATAAATTGTAGGAAGAAATAAATAAGAAAAAATAAAGTTCTTATTTTTTCTGATGTCTAATGTAAAAGTTGACAGAAATTTTCTGCTAGTCTCTCATAAGGTGGCATTGATAAAATGGAAAACTCTGTGTAAAGCATCTAGTTTAGATTTTAAAATACAAGAGACTTACAGCAGCCAGAAATGGAAAATTGATAAAAGTTTGCATCATGTGGATGCTTCTCAGATCACCGTAAGTTGTGACTGAAATTAAATTAAAATAAAATAACTTCTCAAAATGTTGAACATTTTATTTTGTTTATATCTGTTTTTGCATTTTTAGATTATTCAAATCATGATATATACTCTTTGGCCAAAACTTAAAAAAAAAAATTGCATATTCTCCAGATTGTCCTAGGATAAAATTTTATATAATTTATGACTGCTTACATTTTTATAATCCTAAAGTAATTTTTAAATAAACATTTTATTTTGGAATAATTTTAGATTTACAGAAAGGTAAAGATGGTACAGTTTCCATGTATACCAAACCTAGTCTGCCCTGTGACTGACACTTTACATTAGTATGGTATATTTGTTACAGTTAATGAACCAATAATGATACACTATTGTTAACTAAAAGTCCATGCTTCTTTCTGATTTCCTTAGGTTTTGCAAAATGTTCTTTTTCTGTTTCAATATCCCATTCAGGATACCATATTACTTTTAATTGTCTCTCCTTAGACTACTAAGAACTACAACATTTTCTAAGACTTTCCTTGTTTTCAAAGGACTTGGCAGTTTTAAGGAGTATTATTAGCTAAGTAATACATTTTGTAAATGCATTTCGGTTGTAATTTGTTGGATATTTTTCTCATGATTACATTGGGGTTTTGAGTAATGAGGAGGAAGGTCACAGAGATGAAGTATTTTTCTCATCACATCATATCAAGGGTGTCTAAAGTACTTTTACTTAAAAAGAAAAACTAAACACATAAAATGACACATTATCTGACCCAAGCTTTCCTAAACAAAGTAATTCTATTAAAAATAATTACATAAAGCATCTATTTTATGATAAACATCCTGTATTTAGGTTAATACTCTATGGATCTCTATTTTCTTTTTACAGAATACTTGAAATCTTCCAATGTCTAACTTTGTTAATATAAAATTAAATTGTAGAATGTGATGCCCTCTACAAAGTTTAGGGAAATATCTCTATAACATATGAATTTCTAATTTCTACTTACAAATATACTCTAGTTTAAATGAAGGCATCTGCAGGTATAGGTTTTTCAATCCAATTTTGCAATAAAGCCAGGAATTAATCTCAAGGATAGCAAATATTCATCCTCAACTTTTTAGACTTGATGGTTTCCAAGGCAACAATCTGGGTACATTCACTCATATTAACTGTTGTCAATGTGATTAGCCTCAATATTACACATTCAGGTGACACTTGACAAAGGAAAGTATGGTTTGTAAAATTGGTTAATTCAAACTCAAATATACTTTTAGTATGCCAACTAGTTTCAAACAAGTAATAGTATTTAAATAGACCACTAGAGTAAGGATGAAATAATAACCACAGACTACTTATGGTCTTTTAAAGTACTGATTGGTTGGTGAATGCCTTTATTTTTCAACTAGAAATTTTATGCCTGCCATACTGGGAAAAATCTTTATGCAAATTTATTTTAAAATTATTTTCAGAAAAAACTCAAGAGCTATATATTTTTTTGATTCTGCCTTTCAAGCAATAACATTTTACAAAAGATATTGCTTCACGACATATTAGATTCATTTCTTTATCTCTGTTTCTCATTTTGAGATTAACCACTACTATAGTTTATATGTGAAGGTTGCTTTACGGGGAAACTAAGTGTTTGGAGGGTATTAAAGTTAAATATTCAGTGAAGAATTAGTAAGACTAGCATTATTATATTGGGAACACTTGTCAAAAGTACTTTTCTCAGTCCGGGCACAGTGGTTCACGCAGGTAATCCCAGCATTTTGGGAGGCCGAGGCAGGTGAATCACCTAAGGGCTGGAGTTCGAGACCAGCTTAGCCAACATGGTGAAACCCTGTCTCTACTCAAAATACAAAAATCAGCTGGGCGTGGTGGCGGGTGTCTGTAATCCCAGCTACTTGGGAAGCTGAGGCAGGAGAATTGCTTGAACCCAGGAGGTGGAAGTTGCAGTGAGCCGAGATTGTGCCATTGCACTCCAGCCTGGTTGATTGAGTGAGACTCCATCTCAAAAAAAAAAAAAAAAAAAAAAAAAAGTAGTATATTTCTCAGACATTTCCAGTGTCACTGATACTAAAATTATATTATATTGTTAGTGCTCGCCAAATGGAAATTTCCTTTGCAGTAATATTTGCTGAAAAAATGTATATTGTACTTGAAACAGAGTTTTACTCTTATTGCCCAGCCTGGAGTGCAGTGGCACAATCTCCTCTCACTGTTACCTCCACCTCCTGGGTTCAAGAAATTCTCCTGCCTCAGCCTCAGTAGCTGGGATCGCAGGTGTTCCACCACGACAGGCTAATCTTTGTGTTTTTGGTAGCGATGGGGTTTCACCATGTTGGTCAGGCTGGTCTCAAACACCTCCTGACCTCAGGTGATCAGCGAGCATCATCCTCCCAAAGTGCTGGGATTACAGGCATGAGCCACCACCAAGCCCATCCGATGCTTTTATTTTTATATAATTTGACTTTATTTGAATTTTGTTTTCAATTGAAAACGTAAAATCTCTAGCTCAGTTTTATTTTTTTAAGGATCTGTTACAAGGATTGATGTGTCATATTGTGTTGAGAGGATTCATCAAGAAACAAAACAGAATCCCTGTCCCTGGGGAGCCCCTACTACAGTCAGAATACATGGGAGACTTGTACATGAAGACCTGCATACTAAACCTATTGATGAACATGCATATAGCTTACACTGCACAAAGAGGAGGGGATCAAAGTCTGTGATAAAGAAGTGTTGACTAGTGGAGACCTAAGGCCTAGTACAGTACACATTGTGGGCACACAGGACATTTTAATTACAGTGATGCACCCGCTAGTGTGCTCATCAGTGCTGAACCACATGTCGGAGGGTGGTCCCGTAGGCTTACAATACCATATTTTTACTGTACCTTTTCTATGGTTAGATATGTTTAGAGACACAAATACTTACCATCATGTTACAATTGCCTACAGTATTTGGTATAGTAACATGCTATGTAGATTTATGGCCTAAGAGCAATAGGCTATACCATGTAACGTAGGTTTGTAGCAGGCTACACATCTAGGTTTGTGTGAGTATATGCTAGGATGTCTGTACAAGGACTAAATTGCCTAATGATGAATTTCTCAAAATATATTCCTTTCTTTAAAGGATGTATAACTGTATTAACAAATTAGTGAGTAAAAGGGACTCTTGATCTCGGGTTGGGAGGATAGAAAGAACTTCTACAAGTAACCCAGACGGTGTGAATTAGAATTAAATACATAGAGTGCTGCAGTCATACATGTGCTAGATCAGGATGGAGAGGTTTAGTAGTTGCAAAACTCTGATGTGTCATGCAAATCTTGAAGTATATGAACATGATTTATGGAGTGGATGAGAGCAATGCAAGATAATAAAGAAGAAAGTGTTGCAGTTAGTTTTTAAAAGTTGACTTCATTTTTTGAGCCATTTTAAATTGGCAGTAATATTGAACAGAAGGTACACAGACTCACATTCCTTTCTCTTACATATATGCAGCCTCCCCTACTCTTAAAATCCCTCACCAGGCTGGTACATTTGCTACAATCAACAAACCTACATTGACGCATCATCACCCAAAGTCCACAGTTGAAATCAGGGTTTATTCTTGGTGGTGTACATTCTATGGGTTTGAACAAATGTATAATGTCGTGTATCAACCATTAGAGTATCACATGGAGTGTTTCACTGCCCTAAAAGTCCTCTGCGCTCTACCTATTCATCCCTCCCTCACCCCCAACACCTGGAGACCGCTGATTCTTTTACTGTCTCCACAGTTTTGTCTTTCCCGGAAAGTCATAGTTGGAATTATGCAGTATATAACTTTTTCAGGTTGGCTTCTTTCACTTAGCAATATGCATTTAAGTTTCCTCCACATCATTTCCTGGCTTTATAGCACAATTTGTTCTTTTTAAAAATATTTTTATTTTACCGATTGATTGATTTAAATTGACAAATAAAAGTTGTATATATTTATTTTGTACCACATATTGGTTTGAAATATGTGTACATTGTGGAATGGCTAAATCAAGCTAATTGATAAATGCATTACCTCACTTTTTTTTTTTTTTTTGTATTGAGGACACTTAAAACCTATTCTCTTAACCATTTTTAAGAATACAACACACTGTTATTAACTATAGTGACCATGTTGTACAATAGACCTCTTAACTTATTCCTTCTGTCTAAGTAAATCTTGTGTGCTTTGACCAGCATCCATACCCAACCCCATCACCTCCAGCTCGTTTCTTTTTAGCATGGACTAATCTTCCATTGTCTAGATGTACCAAGGTTTATGTATCCATTCACCTACTGAGAGACATCTTGGTTACTTCCAAGTTTTGGCAATTAGCAAAACGCTTTAAACACCTGTGTGCAGGTTTTTCTGTGGACATCAGTTTTCAGCTCATTCAATATCAGAGAGTTGATGGCAGGATTATATGGCAACCGTATGGTTAGTTTTGTAATACATTGCCAAACTCCTTTCCAAAGCTGCTGTACCATTTTGCATTCCCATCAAAAATATGTGAGAGTTCCTACATTGCAATTAGTTTTGCACTTTAGAAAAATTCTTCTGACTAAAAGTAAAGGCTAGATTGAAGAGGAAAAATGCTTGAGGTAAGGAAAATTTATATTGTTTACTCTGTCACTTATGTTTTATTACTT
Source organism: Trachypithecus francoisi (assembly GCF_009764315.1). Taxonomy (NCBI): domain Eukaryota; kingdom Metazoa; phylum Chordata; class Mammalia; order Primates; family Cercopithecidae; genus Trachypithecus; species Trachypithecus francoisi. The sequence continues at coordinate 169,258,045 of NW_022681454.1, read as the reverse complement.
TATGATTTTATATATAGTTATTTCACTACCATGTTTGCTTCCAATTGTATGAGCAGTGATGTTTTTAAAACTTTCTATATTTTAACTTGCCCTTGTCATTTCTAAATTAATATGATTTTTTTCTAGCTGCCATTTTGAGTGTGCTATTTATAAATCATCCTGATAGAATCTTCTTTTGTTTTTCATATGTATGTATGTATGTATGTACGTATCTATCTATCTATCTATCTATCTATCTATCTATCTATCTATCTGTCTATCTATTGCTCTTCCTACCTGTTAGCTAAATATGTTTTCTTGTTTTGTTTTGGGTTTTGGTTTTCTTGAGACAGTCTACTTCTGTCACCCAGGCTGGAGTAGAGTGGTACAATCTTGGTTCACTGCAATCTCTGCCTCCCAGGTTCAAGTGATTCTCCTGCCTCAGCCTCCCTAGTAGCTGGGATTGCAGATGCACACCACCATGCCTGGCTAATTTTTGTATTTTAAGTAGAGATGGGGTTTCACCATGCTGTCCAGGCTGGTCTTGAACTCCTGACCTCAGGTGATCCACCTACCTCAGCCTCCAAAAGTGCTGGGATTACAGGCGTGAGCCACCGAGCCCGGCCTAGCTAAATATGGTTTTAAGTGAGAAAGAAAGCAAAGCACTAGTTGAAAATTTGTGCGAGCTGGTGTGCAGGCAAGAAGGTGTGCTCCTGTAATCATTTCCTTCCCTCAGAACCCTGAGTATATTATACAGAAAGGTAGAATCACCCTGTGGCAAATATTTAGATGTTTTCTTTGGTATGCCTCATTCCTTTGACAATCATAATAATATTAAATATACCTGTCATTGTTTTGTTTAATTGCTTTCTCTGGTTCTTTAAAATTTTTCCTATCACAAATCTGGATGTAATTTTTTAAAAAAATTATCATCTCAGTCTGTATAGTTCTGTTTTATTTCTATTGAATGTGCCAAAAAGTATTCAAGTAGCATTTTTTTTAACATTTTTAAATATTTGAAGTTCTGATTCAATGATAATCTCTCAGCAGATTGACACATGCATATGATATATGTGGTGTTCTCCTGGATTGTGATAAAGCTTATAATTTCCTTTATGTGATCAATTTTAAGAGCTATTTTTGTGCTATAATTTCACATAGAAATTATAGCCTGTATGTTGCCATTTGGTAGAAAAATAGACATATTCTCACTGGTCTGAAAGATATTTCACTTCATCCCAGGACAATGATATGAAGAAATGCACCAACATTTATTGCCAAGACTTTTTCTTGTCTTGCACAATTTTCTGAAGGTCCCAGTGGAGGAGGTGATTTGAAGAGCAACAACGCACATGCTGATTTAGGGATCATACACTTTCAAACAACGGAAACATCTTTAAAACAAACAACGCACATGCTGATTTAGGGATCATACACTTTCAAACAACGGAAACACCTTTAAAACAATAATTACATTTTAGCATGGCTTTCTTCATTTTAAACTTTTCAAGTTTAAAAATGAAAACTGACATCCTCGGTGACTTTCAGTGACTTTTCTTTTTCTTTTTTTTTTTGAGACAAAGTGTCACTCTGTCACCCAGGCTGGAGTGCAATGGTGTGATCTCAGCTCACTGCAACCTCCACCTCCTGGGTTCAAGTGATTCTCCTGCCTCAGTCTCCTGAATAGCTGGAATTACAGGAGCCCCACCACCACACCTGGCTAATTTTTGTATTTTTAGTAGAGATGGGGTTTCACCATTTCGTCTGAAATTAAACGCCCATCAAGGAATGCACACTGGTTATCACTCACTTCTAATGAAATTTTATTTTTCTTTGATATTGAGATATAGTCAATGTGTCAACACTGTTTAAATTCTCCATCTGACTTAGAAAGATAACATTCTAATGTCTTCATCAGAGTTATAAATAAATTTATTATGTATATACTAAGTATATACTAGTTGCACAACTAAATGTATGTAGGGTTTGCCTGTAAATCGGATATCTCAATTTTTTGGTTACTTAGCAAAATATTTAATAATGAAAGTTAGAATAACCAAGGTAGAAAAGTCCATAATAATTGTTCATCAATGGCAGAATTACCTTACTTGCAGGGATGCTAGTAAAAAGTGTCACACTGTCAACCTAAGTGAGGTAATATAGCCATAGTTATAATTTCAGACCAGCATATGCATTCAATGACAGTTTCATTTACTTGATTGTTTTGCTTCTTCATTCTAATTTTTGTTAATTTTAATTTGAGGAAGAAGAAGTAAGACCCTTGTTAACAGGGAAATTTGAGTAGTTTTAGCTCACTGGTGGTTACTCTGTTTTATTAAGTAATAGCAACACTTTATTTTTGTGTTTTAAAACAATTGTGACTATTTTAGTGTATGCTTTTTCCAGCAATATTTTTGTTAATGTTTTTAGCAACATATTTCCTTTATTCAGCATTATATTTCTAAGAAAATATTTACAAGCCAAGAGTATATCCAGTATTTCTATTTTTTAACATAACATATTAAAATTTTCAACACTTGAATTCATATTGTTTATCACTAGGGCCATACTTGGTTGTAGACAACTTTTATGTCCACATACTTCTTTTTTTTTTGAGACAGAATCTTGCTCTGTCACCCAGGCTGGAGTGCAATGGTACGATCTCGGCTCACTGAAACCTCTGCTTCCCGGGTTCAAGCGATTCTCCTGCCTCAGCCTCCTGAGTAGCTGGGATTACATACCCAGCTAATTTTTTTTATTTTTAGTGGAGACACGGTTTCACCATGTTGGCCAGGCTGGTCTTGAACTCCTGACCTTGTGATCCACCCGCCTCAGCCTCCCAAAGTGCTGGGATTACAGGTATGAGCCACCACGCCCAGCCTATATACTTCTTTTTAATTTTGCTCTCCCCCAAAATCTTTCACTTTTCCTCATCTTTTCCAACAAATGAGGAATCATCATCTTGTAAAATCTTGAGATTTGTCAGTTTAAAAATGACATTTAACTGTCAATATTGTATTATTGTGAACAGTTGCCTTTTATTTGTCATATTTTTATTTTTAGTTATCAGGTTAATGTATCAAAACCCAATAAATCATAATGATAAACACATGGCAAGATACGTTTTCTCACAAGACAAACCTTACATTCACAACATCATTCATTCAACAGATGTTTGCTGAGTGTCTACTGTGTCTCAGGCACTATCTTGAGCATTAGAGATAAGCAGTAAGTAAAACAGACAGAAAGTTGAATATATTTCCCCACCAAAGCACAAGAGCTCATGCCCTGATTTCTATTAATTTTAACTGGGAATAAAATAACTCTGGACAATATGATGTGATAAACTTATCAAGAGTGTGCTTGCCTTTCTAGTGCAGTTTTTGTGACTATCATTTTGTGGCTTTAGACATTATGTGAACCTGCTCCATTTAAAAAATAAATTTATGGAGCATAATAATTGGTTTTGATTATGCTATTTTTCTCTTAACTATTTTTAAAAAAGGACATTGAGTACTTTTAATACTCTTTTACCTTCTGCAAAGTAACAATACATAGTAATAATGTATTTGTTATTTCGGTGGGCTGATATTTTTATTTTACTCTTTAAAAAAAGGTATCTCGGTCAAGCGCAGTGGCTTACGCCTGTAATCCCAGAACTTTCAGAGGCCAAGGTGGGTGGATTGCCTGAGCTCAGGAGTTCGCGACCAGCCTGGGCAACACGGTGAAACCCCATCTCTACTACACAAAAAATTAGCCAGGTGTGACGGCGTGCACCTGTAGTCCTAGCTACTCGAGAGACTGAGGCAAGAGAATTGCTTGAACCCGGGAGGTGGAGGTTGCAGTGAGCCGAGATCATGCCAACTGCACTCCAGCCTGGGCCACAGAGTGAGACTCTGTCTCAAAAAAAAAAAAAAGAAAACAAAAACAAGTTACCTCATATGACAGGATTTAAGATTTTCTTCCTCTATATCTAAAGTAACATATTTTCAGCCCTTACACTCACTGAAAATTCTCTGTAGCTTTATCCCTGTAGTTCGGTGTAGGAAACCAGACAGTTTCACTGATCATTTTATTCTGATGAAATCATCTTTACCAAATGAGATTGAAGTATTTAATCATTTCACAATGACACTGGCGGTTTTTATGAACCAAACCACACAGCGAACACTTAGATTATAATATTAGCATTTCACATATGCTCATGAATAAATTCCTCAAATCATTTTTTGTTATATAAATAGATTTTATTTTTTAGAACCATTTTAGGTTCACAGCAAAGCTGAGGAGGAAGTACAGGGATTTCTTACATAGCCCCCTCCCCAACACCCAACAAGTGGATAGACTCCCATTATCAACACCCCACCACCACCCTAATGGCAAATTTACGATCGATGTATCTACATTGACACATCACAATTGCCCAAAGTCTAGAGCTTAGATGAGGATTTCCTCTGGGTGTTGCACATTCTTTGGGTTTTGGCAAATGTATAATGACATATATCCACCATTATACTTTCAAACAGAATAGTTTCACGGCTCTACAAATCCTCTGTGCTCCACCTATTCATCCCTCTCATTCCCCCTACACTTGGCAACCACTGCACTTTTTACTGTCTCCCTACTTTTTCTTTTTCCAGAATGTCATAGAGCTGAAATTACACAGAAAGTGACTGCCCTTTTCAGATTGCTTTTTTTCACTTAGTCATATGCACTTAAAATTCCTCCATGTCTTTTCAGAGCTTGATAGCTCATTTCGTTTTAGTGATGATTAATATTCCATCCTTTATCTAGATGTGCTGGAGTTTATTTATCTGTTTATCTACTGAAGGACATTTTGGCTGCTTCCAAGTTTGGACATTTTTGAATAAAGTTGTTATAAGCATAACAAATCATTTAAAATAATTTTTTGATCACAACTTGAGCATAGGTAGTTTTGGGCTATATTGCTGACGACGACGATGATGATCATTGCATATTTTTGAGTAATTTACATAATGATTTAGTAATTTTCTCTGCATTAAGCTATACACTGTGTAATTTCCAGAGCCTACTTGATTGCAATGCTTTTTCACTTTGCAACTGTAGTGATAGTATGTTCAGGTATTCATTTTCTTCCCTTTAACTTGGTGTTTTCCTGCCTTAGTGTTGCAGTTTTCAACCAAGAGCTATTTTCTCCTCAGGGAAATTGAGACATTTTGATTGCACAACCCATATCTGACATCTAGTGGTTAGAGGCCAGTGATATTGTTAAGTGTCCTATATTGTACAGGACAGTCCCCTTAACAAATAATGATCTGGCCTCAAGTTCAGTTGTGACAAATTCAAGACACTCTGATTTAGATATTTGGCTCATATCCAGTTACCCCATTCATTAATGCCTTTGGCTATTTCATTGACATTAGTAGGTGTGTCTGGTTTATCATCTCATTGTTTTTTTAAACAATAGGAATAGTACCCTGTCAGTGCCTAAAGTTGAAGAGCAAAGAAGTGTTTACAACAAATGTACTCCTAAGATCTCCTTTGATTCCAATATAGAAGGAGTTATTAACACTGGATATCTATCAGAATCACCTGCAGTGATTTTAAAAATATAGATATAGTTAGCACAAAGGGGCCTGAGCTTCTTTTTCTTTCTCACATTGACCAGATGATCCTAATGTCTGGCCATGGTGAAAACCGTTATTAGAAGTTGCATTCCCTCAGCTATTGTCTATCTATTGAAGCGTCGTTTAAAATCACAGGATTATTAAACTCTGAGCCATTTCTGCCTTTGATAAAATTTAAAGGTATTTCCTTTGTTGTTAAAGTGGGAAACATAATTGGATTGCTACTCTTTAAATTCATTCCAAGATGAGAAAATACTACCAAAATATATTACTGTGAAATATAAGGTTCTGAGCTAAGATTTAGTAAACTATTTTTATATCCTGTGCCTTGAAAAATGAGAAACAATGACCTGAGTTCAATCTGATAGAATATTGTTGGTTATAAAGAGGCTTTGGATACATCAAAACATCCATTTTATTCATTTCACTAAAGTTTAAATGTGCCTTATATCTGAAACTCTTCATTATATTATAACATTCCATTCAATATGTAGCATATGTTTTCATCAGTTAGTTCAGAGACTCAGAGACTTTTGGAATCAGAGTCAGCTGGCTTCTTTTCATCAATGCTGCTGACTTCCAAGGTGTTATTTTTACCTCTACCGGTGCACATGTGCTGAAGTTACCACAGAAAGTCTAGACCTCAACAGGGAGTGATTTTCTTAGACATTAAGTCTAAGTTCATAGGAGTTCAGATGAAAAACCAATTATATTTTACAAGTCATTTTCATGTTAAATACACTGCAATCTCAATGGCTACATAATCAAGAAGCAATAATATGTCGCCTTTTACTAAAGAACATGAAACCTTGCCTCTTGCAATTCTGTTTCAATTTCTCTACCAGATTTCTAAAAGTGATTAGAATATCCAGACTGACATCAAAACAATAATCACATGTGGTTTTATTTAATTTCAAGTGACAAAGAAACAATTCATAACAATTTTGTTGAATCAAATGCTAACATGTGGTAGGATATCAAGAAATTTACACTGAGTAAAAACAAAAATCAAGCAGGAAATCTAGTAGGAGGATGCTTGTTTTACCAGACATTTGCATGTTCTGATGAAATGCTACTAAAACGATTATGGGATAATGGAATATGTCAGATATTAATTAAATATATAGCACCCCATTTTTATCATTTTATACCAATTTTACTATCAAAGATCAATGAATTAACTAATTCAAATTAAGGAAGTTTTACTGAATTTTTTTGTCTGTGTGTGAGTCAGGAGGAATTAGTCAGCATTTTAATATATGTAAGTGATCCTAGATAATGACTAAAATAAGAAAAGCCAATGAGGCCACTTTGTTTATGTAATTTCTACAGAACTTATCTTCCCTTCCTAGAATTACTGTAAATTAAAATTCAGTGTCTGCTCAAAGCAATAAATACCCAATGGGACAGAAATAGTTTCCTTATGTCCATACCTACCTTTTGAAAGTACTAAGTAATACATTTTTATTAAATCAGACTATCTCCTCTCTTTGAGTTACTGCTTACATTTTCTGCTAAGTGATTTTATATAGAATCTTCCCCTTGTTTACATCATAGCCCTATAAGAAAAGTATCATAATTTCCAGTTCACAAATTACGAAAGTGACTATGGGAGATTAAGTGGTATGTCAAACTAGTGACTAGGTCATCTGATTTCAAGTTCAGTAGTACTTTTATCACTTTTTTTTCATTTTTCCACTGTTTCCCAGATATTTTGAAGATGAATTTCAGAAAGTGTTTAATCAAAAAGCAGAAATTAATAAAGGCGCACATACACAAAAATTGTTTTCAGAATCAGAAAAATTTCTCACATTATCAGAGTTTGTTCTAAGAAAAGTAAGAGCAGCTTACTAATTTATTTAACATTCAGACTACAAAAAATATATATCCATTATATGACTAACAATGTGACATTAGAAATAAATTTATAATTATGCAATATTTTATTTATTACAGTAAAAGATTTTCTACATAGGATTACGCATGATCAATTTGAATAATTCTTCAATTTTAGTAATCATCAGATTCTGAAATAGAACATAAAATGGAGAGATCAAATTACATTTTAGCTTCTTTAAATACTTCAGTGAATACTTTAGTGAACTGCTACATCCTGAAATATAATCAGTTTACATTCGAAGTTAGAAAATAAAGACTTTTGCATTTTTCTAGCAAAAAATTTATGCATTAATAGTAATGGAAATATTTTCTCACCACACTGATTTACTCTATATCATCCAGCTTTGTTAATTTGCTATAACGTAGCTCAGAGCAGAAAGAAGATGTAAGTCAGTCCTGTGGTTTCAGAAGTTAGACCTTTTATTGCCTTGTAAAGTAGCAGTAGCGACACACTTCAAAGTGTTCCAAGCTACTTTGAATCTAAACCTATTGAGTTATAAGTCCCATTCTACATTGAACAGCATCTTCAAAAGAAGCTTTAGAAAGATCCCTAAGGGTAGAACAAATGAAAAATAAGATAGAGAGGATGCAACCAAAAGCATGCTGATTACTCTTCCATCGATTTTAGAGTTGCTTTTAGTCCTCCAAAGCAATGTGCTTCAGACTGCCATATCATGTTCATTGTTCTAGAGACTATACATTAGCCTTGAGATCTACAATTGCAAATAATGAAAATGTTAATAGAAAAGATTTTTCCCCCAAAGGTGTTCTTTTAAGAGGATTTCTTCACTTTCAGCATGGTTTCCAAGAATTTCTGGAGCCTTCCTTCTTGAGAGAGAGTTCATTTTGAATAACTTTCCCAAACTCAAGAACTTATTCTTTTAATTTATCCAAACATGAAATGAAATCTAATTCCTTCATTCTATAAGACTATATAGAATTATATAATTCCATAGTATGTACACAATATATGTAGCAATATAGTAGTAATTGCATTGATATTTTCAATGATAAAAATAGCTAATATTTTTGTCAGAGCTTCTTATGTAACAAGTTTCAATGCTAAATGCTTTTCATGCATTATCTCATCTCAGGCTCACTTAAACATGTGAAGCCAATTTAGAGTTACTTCCATTTTACAGAGGCAGAAACAGAAGTATAAAGAGCAGACTACACTCAAGCCAGCTGAAAAGCCTACGCCTTTCTTGAGTATGCCAGAAGACCCTCTTTTATTGCTAAAAGCATGTGATATTTAGTTTAGGAACACAGTAACTGGCATGTCAGTGCTTGTTAAATTAATAGAGACAGGTTTCTACCTCTTACATATTAGAATCCAATGGCAAAAGATGGAAAATGACGTGCATTATATCGTATAGTTTATTAGTGTTAGAGGTGAATGGGTATTGCCGCTTGGAGTATGCTTATCCATGTTCAGAGGCTTAGGTGACCATTGTCACTTAGACTGGGTGCCTAAGCAATGTTGTGATAGGGTAGGGAAGCCTTTGAGAGGGGAGAAATTCTGAGCTGACCCCTCCACTATTCTGTGAGCTTCATCTATGATATGCTTCATTCCACATTCCAGAAAGAAAGGATAAAGACCACTTAAAAATATTAATATTATCCTTTCACTCTGGGGAAGATGAGCAAAATGTTTAGCAAAATGCTAAACATTTTGCTCATGTGTGTCTCAAGTGTGTCTTAAGACCAAATATTCTCTATATTTCCACCTGGGCTATTTTATTCTGTAATCAGTAAAATAAGGGGGAAGTGTTATTGCCTTACATGGCTGAAATCCTGCCATAAATCTTTATGCATATTTACGCATATTTAGCCTCATAAGTATATGTTCAGCAAGACCAAAATAATTCTAAAAGGAATGTAAATTTTGATATTATTTTTAAAAAGAATAGCTTTTTAATGATAGTTACTCTCCTTCCTTAGGTGATTTAAATAAATTAATATTCAGCAAGTTTTATTCGCTAATATTCTTGAGGTAGGGTTTGTTTCATCTTACATGTATAAGGTTTAAGTACGTCTGCCAAATCTTAGTTTAAGGATGTTGTCAAGACAGATGTTGGCCCCAACTATTAGCATTTCATAGTAGAGACAAACAGGAAGTAAGAGTTGAGATGAGATAAAACAATATTATTAGAAAACATGTGTTCATGAATGCTCTGGGTTTCTGAAGTACTGGGGCATTTAGTAACTGCTATTTAATGGAAAGCTTTGATCTCCTGCCTCCCTTTATAGGTTTTATATAAATTTCTTGCTATCCTTAATCCCAATAAACTCTATGTTAATCACTATATAACTTTAATATAGCTGCATAAGTTCTATCACAGGATTGATTCTCATTTTACGGTTTTTCAAAAATGCTAATTTCAATACATATTAAGAGGGTTATTGAATAAGTTTGACTTGTTTGAGATTTCACCTAAATCATGGGGTAAAATCTAGCTGATAACTCATCACAAAAGAGATGAATAGGGTCGAATAAGATATCTAGTTTCTTTCAGTATATTTATTGTATGCTGTATTGCTATTTTGAAAATGTGACTGCTTGAGGTGTTAAAAGTTTAGCCAGAATGCACTAGTCAATCTATTCCAGTCTTTGATCAAAGTGTGCTTCTGAAATTCAGAAGAACCAAATATCTATGGAAATGTAGCTTTTGGCATCCAGGGGCTATATTTCAGAGAGTTTTCTATCTACTGTCTATCATCCATCCACCAATACATACATCTATCTACATGTCCTTTTAGTCAGCATTTATACTATGTGTGAACTAAAACTTCATTTAAATTCATGCTTAAACTAAGTATTTTATTCAATTCTATCCAGGATACATGAACTTCTTTTACACACTTTATAAATATTAAAAATGTTTCTGAAATGTATTTTTAAAACTTTATTTTCAAAATTAAAATAATATTTTACTATACATAAGTATATATAAACTATATATAAAATATATGTTAACAAGCACAAAACAAAGCAGACTTAAGTTTATAAAAAATTTTTAAAAGAAGAGTACACACTAATATTATATACTAATGTGATTTAAGAATTACCATATTCGTTAATTGTAAACACGGTTAAACAACTTAAATATTTATGAATGACATGATGACAGTTTAGTCCTACATAAATTTATTGACAGACTTTTAATTGTTCCGAATTCCCTTTGCAAGGTGAATACTTTCTAAATACCTAGGAATATTTTCTAAATTTAAAAAAAAAATTTGTGGTGCGATTTTAAGTTTAAATACATGGATGAAAAGGCATGATAATGCAGATAGATTATTTTTTCTTTGTACATCAGAACCTCTGCCAAGATATGATTTTCCAGCAGATTTATTCACTTAACCCATTATACGCACTATTTCTCAACTTCCTGTGCTGCAAATCAACAGCGTTGTGATACTGACTTACATACTGTATCCCTATAAACTTTCTATAATTGAGCTTTGCAGATTAAACACAAAATTATTCCTTTTTGGTAGATTACATTTTCTCTCTCCATTTCTTTCTCTTTTGCAGTTCATTATGCTGACATACCTTTTCATGTTGGCCTGGCTGGGAGTCACGGCTTTCACCTCACTGCCAGTTTACATGTACTTCAATCTGTGGACCATCTGCCGGAACACCACATTAGTGGAGGGAGCAAATCTCTGCTTGGACCTTCGTCAGTTTGGTAGGTGGATATTGGATCTCTTAACTGTAAAACACCACCCCGTATTGTGTTACCTACATAGCTGCCTCTAAACTATTATAGATCCCTTTGGAATGATCAGTACCTCTTCTACCACAGAGATAAATTTATCAGAGTATTACTGCTAAGACTATTCCCTTCAAATTTCAAGTAGAAAGTCAAGGGTGAATGGATGTTAATATCACAACGTATACACATGTATATTGACCAGGATGTCAGATCACATTCCCTGGTATTGGCAGCTTAGAAGTGCGATTTCCTTTTCTTGATTCCTTTGCTGTTTTCCAAACTCAATGTGATATCTGCATTCTACTTTCATCCTCCCATGAAAAACTGCACAAAATATCAAGTCTACAATAAAGATCACCTAAGAAGGACATGGTTCGTTGTCTTCTGAAATGGGGGGGGCAGCATCTTAGTTAGCATTTAATAATGATAAAAACAAAAACTGTTAAATAAATTAGCAGTCTGCTTTGGTTATTTCCATTTAGGGCTAAAATCCCATGTAATAATAATACTCGTATGTATATGGGTTTACCACATATAGACTCTATTTTAAGTACTTCACATGTGTCATGTTGTTTACTTCTCATGACTCTATATGGTAGGCAATACTGTTTTCTTCTTCTGTAGATGACAAAACTGAGGCACAATGGGGTTGTTCAGTGACGTGTCCAAGGTTACACAGCTAGCAACTGACAGAGCTAGGATTCAAACATGGGCAACGCAGGTTGAATCAGAGGCTGGTTCTTGCTCATAAGTCAACTGTCTTTCATATTAAAACTTAGTACTGAGCTGGAAGTGGAAAAGTAGAGTATAATCTCAGCCTATTTGAGATTCTATGTTATCGTGTGTAACATGATGGGAGCTACAGAATTTATAAAAGACATGCAAATCCACATTTGCAAATGGATTATTTTTTCTCTGAACAGACATTAAAAGCCAACCTACTAACACCTGGGGACACTGAGCTTTTTTCTCTAATGAGGTTTCCTCATACTTCAGAAAAGCAGGAAACATTTCACTTAGATGGGATATGAAGGGCTTGTGGCTTTACGGTTATGCTGTAAGTAGATTATAGGGTAGCCAACTAACTGTGTGTTCAGAACAGGCTTACCTATCATCCTAACAGATGAAGCCTTAAGTCCCCCTGTAGTGTGATCCACTACGCTACACTAGTTCGCATTTAATAATAATAAAATCAGGTGGGGCGTGGTGGCTCATGCCAGCACTTTGGGAGGCCAACGCAGGCACATCACCTAAGGTCAGGAGTTCGAGACCAGTGTGGCCAAGGTAGTGAAATCCTGTCTCTACTAAAAATAAAAAAATTAGTCGGGCATGGTGGCACATGCCTGTAGTCCCAGCTACTCAGGAGGCTGAGGCAGGAGAAGTTCTTGAATCCAGGAGGCAGAGGTTGTAGTTAGCTGAGATGGTGCCACTGCATTCCAGACTGGGCGACAGAGTGAGACTCCATCTCAAAATAAATAAATAAATAAATAAATAAATAAATAAATAAATACAGATAAAAATCAAAGAGTGCTAAATAAGTGAGCAGTCCTCTTTGGTTAATTTTATTTAGGGCAAAAATCTCATGTAATAATAATACTCATATGTACATGCGTACAGGAGAAAAAGTTCTATGGGTGACATTCTTGGCAAGAGGGAATACGGACATTGGGGAGGTTTTACTCTCAAAATCAAATCCCTTGTAGATATCAGAAAAGGAGCCCACAGCAAATGCTGCTGGAGGTCACTGCAGAACAGCTGCTTAGAAAGCCATGACTCTGCTTTCAGCCCCTTGTCCTAAACGTCTTCCTTTTATTCTGCCGATCCTAAAAGTTAAATTTGAAAAATATGTGATTAGCCTCTCAAATAGGGTTGGCGGGTTAAAATACAGGGCACCCAGTTAAATTTGAATTTCAGATAAACAAGCTGTATTTTAATTACTAATATGGTACCCAATATTGTATGGGATATAGTTATACTAAAATGATTTGTTCTTTATCTGAAATTCAAGTTTAACTAAGGGACACCGAGATTGTTTTCACCGTTAAATCTGTTAACCCTACTCTCAGAGCTTCGGTTTATCTTAAGAAAGTGTTATCACTGGAATACATGAGGGTCAGATTCTCTTGAATGTGATTGTTTATATTTTCAGAAATACACGACAGATTAGCATGTTCTGATTAGAAACATTTCATTTCTTATAGTATAATAAATGCAAATAGTTAAGTAGGTGATTATAAGGTCTTTGGTATTATCAAACCATATTCTAAACTGAAAAAATATTGGGAGACTTTAGAAAAATAATATTTAAAATTTCCCCAAGTTATTTTTCTAAAGGACAGAAAGAATAATCCTTTGTAAAAGTTAAATGGACCGTCTTAATATTTTCAACTTTAAAAAAAGAAAAACTTATTAATTCTCAATGCATTCAAGTGCTTGTGATCCCCAAATGAACCTAATCTCACTGAAAGTGTTGAGACTTATACCACTGAACATATAGGATTCCTTATGACATTAAGCACAGAATATATCTTAGAATCATAGACTTTTATAAATGGACTTCATTTATCACCAGTCCAGCTGTCTGGTCTAAAAGAAATGGAGCCTTAAGAAATGAAATAATTTTCCAGGGATATAGCTACCCAGCAGGCCATACTGGGATGGAAAGGTGAGTGTCCTGAATCTTAGCACAATCATTTTCTACTCGACAGCTTTTCAAATACAATTTTTAGCAAAAGAGCTTTTTTCAACGATAATCTTAAGTAAACCATTAGTCTATTAAGTAGACAGAATAAAGGATCCTCAAAGATGTACACATTCTGATTCCTGAAACATACATATATGTGAGATTACTTGTCAATGGGGAATTAGGGTTGCTAGTCAACTGATCTTAAAATGGGGAGATTATCCTGGATTAGCCAGATGGGCCCAGTGTAATCCCAAGGGTCCTTCAAACTGGAAGAGAGAGTCAGAAGAGAAGAGTCAGTCAGAGAGAGATAGACTATGGAAAAAAGGCAGAAAGATGCAGTGTTGCTGGCTTTAAAGATGGAGAAAAGGGGCCAAGAGCCAAGGCATGTGGGTGGCCTGGAGAAGCTGGAATAGGAAAGAAAACTGCTCCTGCTTCTAGAGCCTCCAGAGAAGTGCAGCCCTGATGACCCTTTGGTTTTTAGCTTTGTCTTCCAGAACTGTAAGAGACAAACTTGTGTTGCTTTAAGCCACTACATTTGTGACAATCTGTTACAGCAGCAGTAGGAGACAAATACAATATTGAAAGCCAAGTCAATTTTTTTCCCAAACCACTTTATTGTTTGTGTGATCTCCTACATTTACTTGATCATGATGGCAACCCATTTTCTGTAAAAGCCAGCAAAGTTGCATCTCCCTGACAATTCTGCAAGCTTAATTCCCCTTCACAGCTTACTCCAACACAGGTACCAGTTCTAGAGTTAAGGATGTGAACATCTGTGGGAGCCTATTTTTTGCCTACTGCAGTCTGTGGGAGCCTATTTTTTGCCTACTCTGGCCACCAAAGATACACATCCATTTCTTTGTGTGAAATACATTCAACTTACCCCAAGTTCCAAAGGTTTCATCCCATTATGACATCAACTCAAAGTCAAAAACCTTATTTCAATCTCATTAGTTCATATCTCTGATTGTCTTTGTTTTTTAAAAAAGAATGTGCTATATTATTTGTTTCCATATTTCATAAAGCATAAATATGTGGTTAAAATTCTTATTTGAAGCTTACCAATGTTTACAACATATTTATCAAGATTTATCCAAATGTAGCTTTTCTTTTGTGAATTTGGAAGAAAGAGGAGACACTTTTTAGATGTCATGCAGCATTTACATGAGCTATTAAGACATTCTGTTTAACTGTTTATATAAAATCTATTGCTATTTAGTATTTATTTGCCCTCTAAATTATATATCCTGGTAAGACTCCTGAATGTATGTATACAACCACATTATTATCAAGAAGCATGAGAGAACCATTCCTCAAACATTGTATTAGGATCAATTCAGAATTTACTAATATTCATCAAAAAGACAATTGCATAGATAAGAATATACTTTAAAGCCATTTCCCTTGTTGCAAAGTTGTCTCCTTAGTATATAGATGCTATCTTTTATTTTACAGGAGACCAGGTATTTAAACTATGTAATAGGAACTCTCAGCCTATAATGGCCATTATACCTGCTTAGTGGAGGTATGCATCTCACTATTCATTCCCATGCATGTAATACATTTATGCAATTCAAACAATTCTAATCGAAGGCAGAGACATTACTTGATATAGTTGGACAATTTGTAGACAGCATATCATATTAGGATTTTCTGTATTTCAAAATGCATCATGAAATAATTTTACTTGTATTTTGAAGCTTTTATTATGATTTCTGTTATCCTCCAATTATATATTCTGTGATTCAATTTCATTGGATGTATTAGATGTTTATCTGTATAATTTTATATGAGGAAATGTTAAAATCGATCCCCATTGCATCATCTAGATGCAAGGTTTGAGACTTTCCTCCATTACAACCTGAAGATTTGATAAAACTTAAGGGCAAGCCATGGAGACAAAGTAGGTAGGGCTTCTTTTAGACTTTTAGCCAATCCTACCTCTTACTCAGCACACCCACACATGTTAGCGAGAGCAGCTTGTTTTTATCTTATTTCCATAAAGCACTTCTCAATAGGATTTCATTTCATTTATTTGCTTACACTATTTTTGTTGCTGAAAGCAGGGATTCCATCTAGGTTGCAGCACTCGCCACACAGAAAGCCAGTCACTGAGACAGAAAGTATTGCCAGGAAGGAAGGCTTTTTCAGGTGCTGCAGCGGAGGTGGATGAGAGATCAGTCTCAAATCTGTCCTCCACCACTAAAAAAATCAACTAATTTTAAGAAAGTACCTAGCCTGAATTATTCAGGTGGCATCAATGTAATCAGAAGCGTCCTTAAAAATGAAAAATAGGGCCAAAGGAGAGGAGTCACTCAGAGGGAGATGGACTAGAGAAGAATGGTATGAAAAGATCCATTGTTGCTGACTTTGAAAATAAAGAAAAGTCCCCCAGAGCCAGGGGAGTTAGGTGGTCTCTAGAATCTACAAAAGGATATGCTGATATTCTATCATTTTTACAATTAGCAATGTAAATGTAAATTATTTTTAAATTTGAGCATTTGTATTTCATAGTAGGGAGTTAATACCTATCATCCTATCAGACATCAGAGTGTCATAAGTAGCTGCTCATTCTGCTTACTTCCAACTCTCATTTACATTTTTTGTTTGTTTGTTTATTTTTTGAGATGGAGTCTTACTCTATCGCCCAGGCTGGAGTACAGTGGTGCAATCGCAGTTCGCTGCAAACTCTGACTCCCGGTTTCAAGCAGTTCTCCTGCCTCAGCCTCTTGAGGAGTTGCGTGTACCACAATGCCTGGCTATTTTTTGTATTTTTAGTAGAGACGGGGTTACACCATGTTGGCCAGGCTGGTCTCGAACTCCTGACCTCAAATGATCCACGTGCCTTCACCTCCTGAAGTGCTGGGATTACAGGCATGAGCCACCGCGCCCGGCCTATAGTTTTCTTAATAGGAATTTACAACCCTAGGACTCATACTTTAACTGTCCAGTAAGCACCAAAGGTTTTTATTGCCATAGTGATGAAAGTCATAGTAACTGTGTACACATATTATGCATCATTTTCTCTGAAGTTGTTCGTATTTCAGGCACAAACCATTCTCACAATGCTAGAAATATATTACTTGTGTTTAGCTAAAATGAAAAATATAAAGTACTAAAAAAGCCTGTTACTGCAACTTTCATGCATCAAGTCCTCCCTGTTCTCCCCAATTCTGTTTGCACCTAGTTCTTAATGCTTCTCTTGCCTAGTTTTAGCTTATTATTTTTGTTATTTTTGAGACAGAGTCTCACTCTGTCGCCCAGGTTGTAGTGCAGTGGCATGACCTCGTCTCACTGCGACATCCACCTCCCGGGTTCAAGCCGTTCTCCTGCCTCTGCCTCCCAAGTAGCTGGCGCCCACCACGACACGTGGCTAATTTTTGTATTTTTTTTAGTAGAGATGGGGTTTCACCATCTTGGCCAGGCTGGTCTTGAACTCCTGACCTCAGGTGATCCACCTGCCTCAGCCTCCTACAGTATTGGGATTACAGGAATGAGCCACTGCGCCTGGCCATCCTTGTTTATAACTTGCCTTTTCTCCTAATTGCTTTGAAGAAACTGAAAATGTCAGTCTGTATCATTTAGTTAAAAACTTTTCCGTAGGTAATAAAATATATTCAGTATTTAGAAAAATTGATATAAGTTTGAATAATCTTAATTTTTGGTGAGAACAATTTGGCCATTCATAGACAGATATACAAGAATCAAAATAATCAGGTTTTCAAATTTACGCTGGAGCTCCTCCTCCACAAGCTCACTTCTAGAGCTTCATATTATTCATATGTTGACTTTTAAACTACAAGTATTTTTTAATGTATATTATATATGTTTGTTATACATGGTATACTTATCACAAAAACTTGTGTGTGTGTGTGTGTGTGTATACACATATACGTATAGCATCAGGAGTACTGCAGGTTCAGTAATGACGTTAGCAGTGGCACATCCATATGGGCCTGCAGCAACCTCACTTTCTTGCCTCCTCAGAAGGAAGAATTCAACTGAGGGGCATAAGACAGAGTGAGACACCAAGGCAAGTTTCAGAGCAGGAAGGAAAGTCTATTAAAAGGTTTTAGAGCAGTAATGAAAGTAGGTACAGTTGGAAAAGGACCAAGTGGGCGACTTGAGAGATCAAGTGCACTGTTTGATCTTTTGACTTGGGATTTTATACATTGGCCTTCTTCTAGGGTCTTGCGTACTTCTCACCTGATTCTTCCCTTGGGGTGGGCTGTCCGCATGCGCAGTGGCTGACCAGCACTTGGGAGGGACCGTACGTGCAGTGTGTATTCTGGAGTTTCTCGCATGCTTATTTGAGATGTTTTTCACTTATCATTTGAGTGTTCCTAGAGGAAGGTCATATATCAGTTACACTCTGCCATTTTGCCTCTTAGTGTGCATGCTTGAGCCTGCTTGTCCAACTCCTAAGTTTGTATCAGGAAGCTACTGATCACCAGCCACAGGTGTTTCTTTATTGGTAGACAGCTGTGACCAATTATTATTTTAGAAAGACAATTGACAACTGCCTGACTGTCACCTGATGGTGGTATGACATCCTGGGTGGGTGATGGGTTGGAGGACTCTCTTGCTCTGCTCATGTCTGACTAACTACCTACTGTAAAAATAGTATTTTTTTAAATGATGTAGAAAGGTTTCATGAGTAGTTGTCATTTGAAGGACAGGAGGAACACAGCTCAGGGAATATTCTTGGCAGAGAGAAGAACTGGTACTAAGTTCCCAAGCCAACATGATACCTGGTTTCTCAGGAAACAGCAGGGAAGCCAATGTGCCCAAAGTAGAATAAGAGAGCGGGAGCAAAGATTGAGATGAAGTCTACAAGTTCCTGTGATTTACCACCTTGATGAGTGCATTACAGAACATTACAGGTATGGGGCTTTATTCTGAGGGGAATAGAGAGTCATTACAGATTTTGGCAGAGGAAGGAGATGGTCTGACTAATAACAGAAGGATTACTCTGGCTACTACTTGAAGAATGGTTTGTAGGAAGGGTAGAAGCGAGGAAGCCAGTTAGCATATGATTGTACTAATCCAAGTGGGAGATTTTGGTGGCTTGGATCAGGAGACGGCAAGGGAGGTGGGAAGAATCGGTCTGATTATGGATATATTTTGAACATAGAAGCAGCAGTATTTTCTGGTAGATTGCATATAGGGTTTGGGGGGGAAAAAAGAGAATTCAAGGAGGAATTTCTTTTGACTGAGCAAGTGGTAAGATTTGCTATCAGGAAACATAGGAAAGGCTATGAGAAGTGTTTGCCTGGGAGTGGAACCAGCAAAGGAGAAGAGCAGAAGTTTTTTTTAAACTGCTTATTAGAAATCCAAATAGAATTGTCAGATAAGAAATTGGATATATGAATCCTGATTTCAGAAGAGAGATATGGGATGGCCACATAGATTTAGTTGTTGTTGATAATATTTAAATATCTGGGACTGGATGAGATATGCATGGGAGAAAAAGGGCTGAGGAGTGAAGGATGAGAAGCTCCAACTTAAGAGGTCAGAGAGAAGGGAGGCAACAGACAAAAATATGAGAAGAAGGAGCCAATGAGATAAGAAACGTAGAAACTGAAAAGTATAGATTTTAGAAGTCAAATGAAGAGAGCATGAAAGAAAAGGTGAGCATCAACTGTGTTTAATACTGCCAACTTGCAAGAACATGGAAACTGAGAATTAATCCTTGGAGGTCATTAGTGATCTTTATAAGAAAAATTTCCATGGAGAGGGGTTAGGGCAAAATCTGACTTGAGAGGGTTTAAATAGAAATGAAAGGAACGGAATTGCAATGCGGTTAGGCAACACTTTCTAGGTGTTTTGCTGAAAACGTGAATTGAGAAATGGATAAGGAAATGTAAGTACAACATAAATATTCCACAGAATAAAGTCTGTAATGGATTACGATGAAGAGAGAGAGCCTTGACCAGAAGCTTTTTCAACAATGGTGATTTTTAGGGAGGAAATCTCATGAGAAAAGCCTTTTAAATTTTTACCCACTCTTAGAACCATTTGGCAGAAAGGAAAGGTTTTATTGAGGGATCTCTGTGTTTATTTACTGCAAATAGATTTTTTCGCACTGAGGCCGGGCGCGGTGGCTCAAGCCTGTAATCCCAGCACTTTGGGAGGCCAAGGCGGGCGGATCACGAGGTCAGGAGATGGAGACCATCCTGGCTAACACGGTGAAACCCCGTCTCCACTAAAAATACAAAAAATTAGCCGGGCGAGGTGGCGGGCGCCTGTAGTCCCAGTTACTCGGAGGCTGAGGCGGGAGAATGGCGTAAACCCGGGAGGCGGAGCTTGCAGTGAGCTGAGATCCGGCCACTGCACTCCAGCCTGGGCGACACAGCCAGACTCAGTCTCAAAAAAAAAAAAAAAAAAGATTTTTTCGCACTGAAATAGATTCCACAAACTATTTGCAAAGGAGAAACTAACAGCAGAACCTTTGTAAGAGAGGGAGAATGATAATACCTCATAAAGCTAAGAATATGTAAATACATATACATATTAAAACTAAATAAAGAAGGCCTGGCACCATGGCTCATACCTGTAATTCCAGAACTTTGGGAGGCTGAGGCGGGCAGATCACTTGGGGTCAGGAGTCTGAGACCAGTCTGGCCAACATGGTGAAACTCGTCTCTACTAAAAATAGAAAAGTTAGCTGGGTGTGGTGGCATGCACCTGTAATCCCAGCTACTCTGGAGGCTGAGGCATGAAAATTACTTGAATCCGGGAGGTGTAGGTTGCGATTAGCTGAGATTGCACCACTATACTCCAGCCTGGGTGACAGAGTGAGACTCCATCTCAAATAAAACAAACCAAACGATAAAAATAAAACAACAACAAAAACAACTAAAGAGCAACAAATGCTAAAGGCTTAGGTGTTAGAATGTCCTCAGTGTGTTTTATCATGCCTGTATGTGTTTAGCACTTCAAGAGTTCTGAAAATGAAATTAAAGAGCCATCATCAGATGAACTTGGTTACTTTTCCTCTCTAAGATGAGATGAAGAGACAAGCCAGTGAATTACCTCTGTGTTCGTTTTAAAAATGTAGTGTTCTAGCCCCCACATTCATAGATTCCCATCTATTCTATCTATCAGTTTTGTGTTAGAGTCTAAAAATACATATTTTTGACAATTTCCTAGGTGATTCTACTGCAGTTGGTCTGTGAACCAACTGGAACAGGGGTAAATAGAAGTGAAATGGCAACTTTTCATTTCCTGTTACTAATAGCATTGTTTGCAATATTGGCAGAAAAAAAAAAGTACTCCTTTGGGCAATATGCTTTTATAGATTAACAGAAGCATTGCACCAGCTGAACAAATTTAGATCCTGACTTCAGCACAGTCTGGGGCATAGTTAACAAAATAATTGTGATGCCTATACTATCACATTAATGGGCCAAACCAATGAACTGGCTATAATTGAATCTGGAAATTCTGGTGGTGAGATTCAATTAAATTCAGATTGAAATTATTTGAATTGCTTGAGGGCTGAATAGTTTGGCATATTATATTCATAATTCTCTGTGTAGTTATTATCCACAATGAAAGCTAAATAATTTTTCCACTATAACATAAGATAAAATGGAACTTGCTTAAATTTGATTAGCAAAAACTTTCATTTTTTCTCTCTTGGCTCTTCAAAACATTTATACCGCTAAACTGTCATTTTCTACACATTGTAGGAATTGTGACAATTGGAGAGGAAAAGAAAATTTGTACTGTATCTGAGAATTTCTTGAGGATGTGCGAATCTACTGAGGTGAGTGGTTTTACAGCCTTTAATTTTGTCAGAATTTTAGCATTCATTTTGTTATTTGGATAATGTCTTATAACTAAATCTATATTGAATTTCCCCTTTATTCTATCAGAGGCAATTTTACTTGAAGTAGTGTTATTCAGGGGAGTAAAGGCTAAATAGGAATTAGATGCTCTACATATTTCAATAAACATTATAACAACTATTTCAAATTTTCTGGAAACTCATTTTAATGAAGGCTGAAAACATGACGAAGTTTTTTTTTTTTTTTTTTTTTTTTTTTTTTTTTTTTTTGAGACGGAGTCTCCGCTCTGTCGCCCAGGCTGGAGTGCAGTGGCGCAATCTCGGCTCACTGCAAGCTCCGCCTCCCGGGTTTACGCCATTCTCCTGCCTCAGCCTCCGGAGTAGCTGGGACTACAGGCGCCCGCCCCCACTCCCCGCTAATTTTTTTGTATTTTTAGTGGAGACGGGGTTTCATCGTGTTAGCCAGGATGGTCTCTATTTCCTGACCTCGTGATCCGCCCGCCTCAGCCTCCTAAAGTGCGGGATTACAGGCTTGAGCCACCGCGCCCGGCGATGAAGTTATTTTAAAGAGAGCATAGCCCTCCTTATATTGTTATAATGTTAGTGATGAAAACCATCATTATTAATCATTGTCTCATTTTTATAATGAAATTGTATTATAATGATGAAGTTGAAAGGATTTCAATGATTTGCAAGGGAAAATATATTGTAACAATCTGTTTTGATCGAGTGTGTGATTTATCACAGGCTTGCTTTTATTTAAGATGCACAAAGCCTTGTTTATAAGACAGCAGCAATCTTGACCTCTTTTCTACCTGTAACTCTGGCACCTTTTGATTCTCTGTGGTTTCCGTTGCAGCTGAACATGACCTTCCACTTGTTTATTGTGGCACTTGCTGGAGCTGGGGCAGCAGTCATTGCTATGGTAAGACCTCAAAGCTCTGGTGCTTGGTTTCAATGTGAATTCCAGAGCTATTTGCTTGTAGAGATGATAAACTATCTCTAAAGTTTGAAGTCCATGTAAAACACGTTTATTTCATCAGATTTAAAAAGCCAGGGGGAAACAATGGGCAAGTAAGTAAGTCAACAACAAGGCTAAACCCCAAGAAATAGTATTATTACCATATGGAGAACATTAACAAAAATAGTAATTCATTAAGATTTTAGATATTAGATTACTATAAATATAAAAATTATTTCTGGAGCATATATGTATATACCAATGTGACATTCTGAGTAATCTAATCTATTCCTTGATTTACATTTTTTTTCTTAACTAAGAACATTAAAAAACCATATAGAGTCATTTATGAAAAACAAATTAGGTTATTTAAAAAAAAAAAACCCTCAGTAGTTTCAAGTCATGTCTTCTATATCTAATTTGCTGCAGAAATATTAAGAGCCAGTCGTTAGATCTTCTTTTAAGACATCAAGCTTTTACACGGTGAGGAGGATCTACCACGTGCCAGGGCCAGTCTCCTCCTTTCTAACTTGGCATGAGTTCCAATTTGCCCACTGGAATGCCAAATATCAACCCTGAGCAAGTGCTCTGAGCATCAGTAATAGCTTTTGCAGCCAATATCTTCAGTCTATGTTTGTATCCTTGAGGATGAGTAGCCCTAGAAGGACTCCTAGTAACCTCACGACTGTCACAGCCGAGTCAATATATAAAAATGGTGAATGAATTGGAATTTATTTAATTCTGTTCCTTATGGTGCCAGTGTCTATCTAATGTATTGGTGAAAGGAACACTTTCTTTCAAAAAAAGATTTTCTCTCTGGTCAGAGACTAAAAATAAGAATGATGAGAAAATACGAATGTGCTAATAAGCCATGTCAGACTGGTTATTTTAGTGATTTCATAAATATTTTGTATTTAATTTGTTTTATTAAAAATGACTTACATATATTTTCAAAAGAACTGACTGTCAGTACTAACATGAATTTTCACATGTTTCGTTACTTTAGCATTGCTCAACATTTTTGATATAGTGACAGTAAAACTCTATATAGAAATTTTGTTTCAGAATGTGAGATGCTTGATAAAGATCATGTTGGTTGATTAATTGGGGGGTTCAAAATAGAACAAGAAGCAAAGGCCTTATATTCTTAACCTAAAGTTAATGCTAAACTATGCCCTGGGGAAGGGCCAACAAGTTCTGGCCAATGATATATCAAACATTATGGTCCTTAGGAGAATATATGCTGGCTGTGACATCAGGGGAAACATATGTACTTTTGTGTTCATACACCCATTCCTGTACTGTCAAAAACTTGAATGACACGGGTATGTACAAGCAATGTATGCCCAGGCACAAGAAGTCTGTGAAGGTATCTTTTAAAAAGTGGAGTATAATAAACATTTGTTTGCATTTGCTACATATATGTGCATATAAAATTCTGTCTAAAAATACAGGTATACACTAGTGAAAAACACCTATTTAGACAAATGTTATTTAAATATCCCTGAAAATGCTTACTCTGAAAACAAATCAACAGATTTTGAGATGATAGAAATTTATATATTATGTATTTCTTAAGCAATCTATGCTTTCCATATACTTAAAGCTATACATAAATTTTATTTAAAACAGAAAGTTTAGAAGATAATTTTTTCAAGTACTAAGCATTCTTTGGGGGTTATTTTCTCTGTCTAGAGTCATCACAAAACTCCATACTAGCTTCAATGACTGACCTATGTATTTCCAACTTATAAGCTCTAATAATAGTGCAGGTCTTAGGAGAGAGGGAAAATATAACGACTGCTGCTGTTCCTGGTACTAATACTGCTAGTACCAGGAATAATAAAGCAGGGACTTTATTATTAATAATATTTCTTAAAAACTTAATACATATTAAGAACTTAAGAATATTAATTGTAATGCTATTAATAGTATTTCTTAAGAACTTACTCTGTTCTACTCTACTCTATTATTTTGTAGAGAAGTTAGGAAGTCCTACATGCTGACAAAGTAAGTCAACTTAGCATTGGACCAGATTTCAGTAATCACTGTTCACCTAGCAAGGAACAGTAATAAGCCCTGCAACTTGTGTTCCCCTTAAGGCCAGAGGAAATGCCTGTAAGATCCATTAGGAAGCACCTGTTTCTGAATTGGAGTGACCTTGATTTTTTTTTTTTTTTTTTTTAAATGGAGTCTCCTCTGTCACCCAGGCTGGAGTGCAGTGGCGTGATCTGGGCTCACTGCAAGCTCTGCCTCCCAGATTCATGCAATTCTCCTGCCTCAGCCTCCCGAGTAGCTGGGACTACAGGCACCTGCCACCACACCCAGCTAATTTTTTGTATTTTTTAGTAGAGATGGGGTTTCACTGTGTTAGCCAAGAAGGTCTCGATCTCCTGACCTTGTGATCTGCCCGCCTCGGCCTCCCAAAGTGCTGGGATTATAGGTGTGAGCCACCACACCTGGCCTTGAAATTCTTTTCAGTATTTCACTCATATATGTATATATATATAATATAAATATTTTATATATAATATATATATTGTATAAATATATATATGTATTTTTTGAGACGGAGTCTCACTCTGTTGCCCAGGCTAGAGTAGAGTGTCATGATCTCAGCTCGCTGCAACCTCTGCCTCCCAGGTTCCATCGATTCTCCTGCCTCATCCTCCCGCGTAGCTGGGATTACAGGCACATGCTACCACACCCAGCTATTTTTGTATTTTTAGTAGAAATGGGGTTTCCCATGTTGGCCAGGCTGATCTTAAACTCCTGACTTCAAGTGATCAATCCGCCTTGGCCTCCCAAAAGTGCTGGGATCACAGGCGTGAGCCACCGCGCCCAGCCTCACTCATACATATTTAACAATAATTTGGGGGCCACATTTTCTCAGATACTATGAAAAGTTTTTGAAGATTGAAAAATGTATTCATTTATTTGGCAAATATTTTGTGTATCTGCTATGTACTAAGCACTCTCCACAGCACTTGATATTTTACAGCAACAAAATACTGCATAAACTTCATTATGTGTATAAGCCTTACTTAATCCATATATAGTGATTAAGTTTTCACTATGTAAATGCCATAATGTACAAGAATGTAACTCACAGCCCCTGCTTTCAGGTGGCTTATAATGTTCCTTAAACAAAATGCTAAACTTCGGAGGAAACAGAAAATTCTAAAAATAGGTTATTTATAGTGGTGTGCATCTTTTTCCCTACATTCCATGTCAAAATTTTTTTTTTTTTTTTTTTTTTTTTTTTGCTGTTTGTTGACTATCTGAACATGCCACAATATTCACTATTTGGAAATGACATTGCATTCTTTATATCCATCTGTACTTTTCTAGAGCCAGCCCGCCTCCTCTTTCAACGTACTATTTACTAATCATCAAAATCTTAGTGTTCTATTTTTCTGAATGTTGGTTTAAAATATTGCCCACCCTTTCAAACTCAGAGAAAGTAAATAACCGTCAACTTAGTTTCTCTTCCCTATTCATCAAAATTCATCATGTGGAAAGCTGCTTTACCTCCCCTGTGGACCAAGAGGGAAGAAAGAAAAGAAAAACAAATAAACAGGCTCATTGCTGGGTCAACTCAAGTCAAATAAAGGAGCTTTATTTCTCGAGCAACTTCGTTACTCAAGACAAACCAGGCGCTTCCTTTTTGAACATGGCACTATTGTAGCTGTTGTGAATGTATATACACATAAAAAACCCATATGACACAATATTTCATCTCTTGTAGCGTATAGTAGAAAAGAAACTGCAAAATTCGTTATATGCAAAACTAACCTGTTAATCAAATCCACAGGTATATTTGGGGGTTTCCATGATCTCTCTTTAATTGGGGTAATAGATCCTCTAATTAATTCAAGTCAATTAGACACAAACTGTATGTGAGAATATTTTCTGATTATGGATTATAAAACATAGATAGATGAACATGAAATGAATCGTCTATGGTTTGGGCAAATGAGGACACATTGGGCAGGAAACATCCCATAAAGATTAAGAATTAGTCTTGGATTACTTCCAAGAATTGAAAAGGAAGAGAAAGAGATACTGAAGGAAAGGGTGCCAAGAATAGGTGGGATATAGTTGGAGGAGTGAAAAATATATTTTATATTGTTTCTATTACCAGAGAAATTTTGGTTCCATTTTATATGTGAACATTTCCTAAAAAGATCTATAATTCTAAGACTTTTTTCCAGATAGCAAGGTGTAATGAAGACACTGAATAAACTTCCAATATAAATTATTTTTGTCTTTGATTAGGTTCACTACCTTATGGTTCTGTCTGCCAACTGGGCCTATGTGAAAGACGCCTGCCGGATGCAGAAGTATGAAGACATCAAGTCGAAGGAAGAGCAAGAGCTTCATGACATCCATTCTACTCGCTCCAAAGAGCGGCTCAATGCATACACATAAATGCATCTTCCTGTTCTTTCTACCATTTGAATGCATTGGTGTTTAACTAAGGGCCATCCAACCATCCAACCTTTAAAAAACAAAGTGAAAGTGCTTCTCATCAATGATCTGTAAGGTGACTTATGAATCACCTGAGTACAATTCTTTGTTGGTTAGCACTTAATTTCCCAATTTATTAAATTGATGTAAATCAGATCTTTTCTACAAGCTCCTATCCAGCCTTTTTTTTTTTTTGAAATTTCTCAAACTCATTTACTAGTTCTGTAAAAGCAAAGATACTAACATTGTCAAATGCAAAGATTTGTTTGATTTTTAACCACTTCCCATGTGTTATACATAACACCTTTTGCATTATTTCTTATGTTTTGAAAAGAAAATAGCTTTTTATACTTTTTAGTTTTGATTTCGGTAACTAGTTTAACTACAGGTAACCTTCAAAGGGACCATTGTACATTATGAACAATAGACAGAGATGACATCATGATGACTCTTGAAATACGGAAATTTTGTCTGAAGATCAGGGGCCATATTACTATAGGCCCTGGTTCATGTTTTCATCAATCTAAGGTGCAATTTCTAAATTTGTAAGAGTAGGTTTAAAAAAAAGAAGTGCTTCTTATCTTTGTTAACATTGTACTTTTTCTTGATGTTCTTCAAAGGTATTTATCTCAGATTACTCATGTTTATGTTGTGAGCATGTAGAAACAGTAATGCTAATGCATGGCTAGTTGCCTTTTTAAGATTGTGACACCAGGCTTACCTTTTTAAAGTTTAGTATATAGAGACAATTTTAATGGAAATAACTACTGTAGACTATTGGAGAATGATCTCTTTGTGATTTAAGAAGTGGCTGGATTGGAACTTTTAATATGCTAATGTGGAAAATTAATTACCTTTATGAAGGTGGTTTATTACAAATAAGCACACTAACCCCTCGGAAGTTGTTTTACCTACTTTAAAAGTTTTAATGGATTGCACCTCTGTAAACTATTCCTAAAATGTGTATGATATATTTGAAAAGGCTTCCATTAATATAATAGCTTTGCTTGCAGCCTTCCAATCTATGTTGGTTTACCTGTAGTGTTTTCTCAAGTGTGGTCAGAGGCTCCTATAGAATGTATTGTTTGAAAGTGTAGTGATATATTTGTGTTTTTATTTCAAGTAAGTCATTTTAACCGAATGTTCATTCTTATTCATTTATAAAAAGTACCTGTATCAAAGGAATTTTAAAAAAAGCAATCAGTATTATTGGACCAAATTTGGTGTTTGTTTTAACCTTGACTCTCTTCTTTTGATTATTTCTAATGCTACAAGAATGCTGTAAAGTGTCTTCTAAAATGATGTAGCCTGACAAGACATTTTTGTCAGTGTATTAAGCTAGGTAGTATTGTGCACTGATTTGACCATTGTGAAATCCTTTCTCAGTGTAACTGCATTTCTAATAAAATTTATTGAGTGAAATAATCTTTGTACAATGACTAGTCATGCATCATCAGTAATTTTACAAGTTCTTGTAGTAGGTAGGGGGTACTACTAGAGATATCTGTGGCATGATTATGCATTCTGTAGTATTATTTGATTAATTTGGGGTTCATTTTGCTTCCTTTTCTTTATGCTTAGATTATCTTACTGGTTCAACATTTTTCTGATATATGCAGTATTACAGATATTCAGCAAAATATTAATGGGCTTCTTTAAATTCTATATTATAGTGTTTCAGTTCCATGTCTTAACAGTTTGTGATAAAACTGTCGTTTCAACTTATGTAATGATGTTGACACTTTTGACTTTTATTTCTGGTATTAGAGTTTGTATTTTCACAGAGTGCTTTGTAGCAGGCATTACAATTAATCTGTTTTGTACATAAATGTGCCAACAGCTTGATGGTGGCGTTTTTGAAATGTAGAACAAAGTGCTTGCAAAATGTAATAAATACACTTGTGTACTTTGTGTACTTATTATTAGCTTCTGCAGTGTATTTGTTTTTTTCTTTTTTGTTTTGTTTATTCCTCTTTCCTATGTGTGTGAACTCTTTTCAAGTACAATAGATGCTATCCCCTCATGATTCTACTTCAGCTGAGCTGACCTAACCCGTCAAAATTCAATGACGATTCTGTGCGTAAATATTCACTATCAGAATGCTGGCTCGAGGGAGTAAAGACTTTGGAGGTTATTTTATTTAGAAAATGATAACTTTTTCTGAGTGCTGCCATTTTCTTGTCTGATCTCTATTGTTTTGTGTTTTCTTTAGTACTTCACAAACTAACAGAGAAAAAAAAGCCTAATGCAATTCAGAAAGAAAAATGATTTCTTGGTTTGCTTCAAAATACAAAGGTGAGAGCAATGAAATTCAAATGTATATACATTTTTTCTAGGCTTTGTATGTTTTACATCTGGCTTCTTTTGGCCAAGCTAGAAGTTATGGCAAGTTAAAAATAATAAGATCATTATCAATAAAAATACGAATTTTCATAAGGCTTAAGAAATTATATTAGTCTCTACTTACATATTACTATGAATGGGAACATGAAAACTTCATGGACTTATGTTAGAAATATCTACAATAATTATAAGTAGATGTGGACAAAGGATTTTAATTATGCTTTTAAAAGTTATTTTTAAGAAAATAAAACTATTTTCTACCTATATTTTATTAAATGATAATTCTTATTTCCAGTGTTTATTAAATTCTTATAATAGCAACATAATTGTATACTATACAATATGAATATGAACAATTTTATAATATATGCTTTACAAAAAGTGTATCATTATAAGATTATTATAATTTTTGAAAACTGAAAAGTCAATTTCTCTTTGTAAAAATGTGCATTTTATCCTTAAAGCAAGTAATTTCCTTTTGAGAATTTTAAAGGTAATATCAAGCCTAAGGAAATTACTTACTTTGAGAATAAAATGTGTGTAAGTCAGCTCTAACTTGCATGTAAATAGTTTCATTCTTTATGTTAAAACTTAAAAATATCAGATTTCTTCAAAAAACAAGTAAATCTTTGTTTTATTTGTTTGTTTATTTGCCTTAGACAAAATAGACACAGGTGACTTTAAAATGTATTTCATTTAGGCAACCTGGCAGCAGAAATATAATGACCACCATGAAATTTAAATTATACTATAACATCTTGAAGAAATTCTCTTTGGTTTCCTGTGAGGTTTTCAGATAAAAGATTGTTTTAAGTCAATGAAGACAAATCTGTGTAAAATGCTTCTAGCTCAAATGTAGACATTTTTATTTTCTTAAATAAATCCAGGACCTTGAGTTTCTTCTTACAAAAAACACTTTACCTTTTTGATCATTTTAGGTTATTTGGCTCTTGACCACAAAAATCCATCACAGGGTAGCAATATGAAATTGAAAACAACTTAAAAATGGGGAAAATCAATTCTTAAATTCATTTTTAAATGAATAATGAAATAAAATATTAAATGAGATAATATCATTTTGACCACTGTATTGCTAATCTGTGGAATCTTTTATAGATAGTATTTGGAAATACCAAACACAATTTAAAAAATAAACAAACAATTGGAAAATTAAAAACTAGAAAGGAGAAGAGCCGGTTAAGTGTAAATCCAACTAATTCTGTTATTATCCTTTGAGTAATAGAGAGAAAGAAAAGAGCAATGTTATTGGAAGCAATGTATTTCATGTAGGAACAATTTTAAAAAGTCAAAACTATAAAAACTCCAAATTAGACCCAAAATTAACAGCCTATTAAGTAAAAAATGTGCAAAAAATAATTGAGACTGCACATACTGTTTTCTTCAGGGTTCTCTGCCCTCCACTCCAGGTTCTTGAGCAAGTGTTCAATGTCCAGGTCTTGGAACACTAAAGAAAACGCTCTTTAGTCCCCAAGAACCTGGAACCCACTGACAGAGGAGCTGATCCCATCCAACTACCCAACACCCCTGCTCTGATTTTAAACATGGGAACTATTTTTGTCTTTAGAGAAATGTTGCAATGTTTGCTTTTTTACTTTTTCAACAATTATTTTGCCTCTTGAGAGCCATCCCGATAGAAATAGAATGTTTGAAGATAAATCTAACTATGTGAGTCAAATTCTCCGAACCATTTCATGTACATTGGAAAGAACAATCACCAAAAAATATTGCACCGAAAGGTGGAGCAGAGGTGCTTTTTTGGTATCACTTAGGATACTAACTATGTGTAGGTAAGCACCAGATTTTAAGCACCAGATTTATTGTTTTTTTCTCTCTCTCATTTTTTTGGTGTGTCCCGAAGATATGGATATTTCTTTTCTCTGAAATATTTATACAACTTGTCATAAATAAATTAACATTACCATTTTGGCTGATATATTAGTTGACATATCAATGAAAGCTTACCCATATGATCCACTAAAAATACACATGAAGTTCTTTTGTGTTTTCTAGTAAATGAGCATTGAGAATTAGCAAATTTTTTTCTGGTCTTTTTAAATCATTTAACTCTGATGTCTGTTAATTTTTCTAGAAACCTGTTCACCTATTAATTAATCCATTAATCAACTTTCTCAAAAGAAAAGATGATGTCAACCTAGCCTTTTGATATATAAAGAAGATTCCCAGAAACAAGGAGTGAGTTTTAAGAAATACTAACAACATTTAAAGGAATGTGTGAATAACTCAACCAATGACTTTATAACACAAGCTAGAAGTAGTATCCCCATATCGTCCCATCCACGTCCACACTTAATGACCCAGCCAATGCAACACAGTTACCCTGTCATTCAAGTTACAAACTACATTTGCTTTTCTTTATGCAAACAATGTTTACTGAGATTACTATATTGATCATCTTTCTTAGTATTAATATTTTATTTTTGGATAGTGAGATCAGTTCTTTGAGAAAAAATGCAGCATCCTGAATGAGAACTGAGTGTCCTTGGTATGTGAATGAAACTTAGCAGGACAATAATTTTCCCAAATGACACCTCCATGATTTAAAAGTACTTATGCTGTCTAAGCCACCTAGATCATAACTTGTAAGTAGTACAAAAGTAGGTTAGAGATAACAATGTGATAAATGCAAATGATAGAAAAATCACATTTTTGGCCAGGCGCAGTGGCTAGGGCCTGTGATTCCAGGACTTTGGGAGGCCGAGTTGGGCAGATCACAACGTCAAGAGATAGAGACCATCCTGGCCAACTTGGTGAAACCCCATCTCTACTGATAATACAAAAATTATCCAGGTGTGGTGGCAGGTGCCTATAGTCTCAGCTACTCGGGAGCCTGAGGCAGGAGAATCGCTTGAACCCAGGAGGCGGAGGTTGCAGTGAGCTGAGATCATGCCACTGCACTCCAGCCTGGGCAGCAGAGTGAGACTCTATCTTAAAAAAAAAAAAAATACATTTTAAACATCTAAGTTATCTTATTTATAGAAGTTGACGCAAATAGCTTAAAACTTTTCCCCTTGGTTTCTTAACATCTACTACTTAATATCCAAGCATCATCAGGTACCATTCACATTTCTCTGAATAGAATACCTATTGATTTATATAAGTGTAAAATTTATGCTTGAAGTAACAAGAGAAGTTTCTGGTAAGACAAGAGGAAACTTCAGATATTAATATAAATACCTTGACAAGTCAGTTGCAGAGGCTGGTATTTGATCCTTCTCCTCCAGTGGTTTTGACCCTATTCCACTCTAGCCACTAAAATCCTAAAAACTCACAATTTCTGATAATTGCAAACCATGTATAATCTAAATTTCAGGTATCTAATTTCCATCTTCCATATGCTATTTCCAGCTTTCTTACTCCATGAGGACCATATATCTATTGGTCTCCTACAGTCCTTCACTCTCCTTATGTCCTTCAGTAACTAGCTTATATTGCAAGTTCATCATTGTAAAAACTTCTTTGGCAAATCCTCAGCTCCTTTGACCCTCTACTTTCCTTAAACAAGTATGGTAAGATGTCAACCTTGATTGAATTCAACTGTCTGCCTATTCCTCCACACTTGAGCCTGCATAGCATAATGTGGCTGGAGTAAAACACATGCCAAGACTCACCTAAGTTTAGGTGAGCACACAGAACCCCCAAGAAACCTACTCCATTTTTCTAGAACAGAGTCGGCAATCATTTTTTTCTGTAAATGGCCAAACAGCAAAAATGTGAGTTTTTTTCTTTTCTTTTCTTTTTGAGATGGAGCTCTAACTATTTTGCTCAAACTGGCCTCAAACTCCTGGGTTCGAGTGATCTTCCTGTCTCAGCCTCCCAAGTAGCTGGGATTACAGGTGTGAGCCATTGCACTAACTGGGATTATAGGTATGAGCTACTGCGCATGGCCCAATATGTGAAGTTTTATGTACCATGAGGTTTCTGTTGCAACCACTTAACTCTACCTTCATAGTGTAAGAACAATAATAGAAATATGTAAATAAATGCCCATTACTTACATATTCTGTGTTCCAATAAAACTTTATTCACAAAAACCCATGAGGGCCTAGATTTAGCCTGAGAGCCATAATTTGCTGGCTTATGGTCTGGAGCATTCACTATTCTACATCCCCTGGTTGGTTACTATATCATAACTCCTATCAATCTTCCAACACTATTTCTATCCATAGAGTTAAAAATTGCTTCCTATTTTAGGGAGAAATTATAAATAATCAGAAGTACATTTCTGTAAATTTCCATTACTCATCTGTAACCTCTCTGCATCAACATGCATAATCCCTGCTTGTTCTCTTTTTATCGTGGATGAATTGGCCCCTTACCTCCTTGAGGGAAGGTTATCACTACAGAATCATTTTCTCTCTAATCTCTTCTGAATCATCATTTTTTTCACTTTCAAATGGTTTATCCCAATCTTAAAGTAATCAATCACGAGTAAAAATAAAAGCAAATACCCTCACTTGATTCTACATTGATTTACAGCCAGCCTATTTATTGCTTTCCTTTACAGCATATTTATGTAAAACATATGTATAATAACCTCTAGTTACTCTCCTATCATTTTATCTTAAATCCCTTGTAATCAACTCCTGTATTCAACATCCATGGAAATTAACATGCCATGGCAGAGTGACAAATGCCCCCAGATTGCTAAATCCAATGCTTAGTTCTCATTCATTTTGTATCACGTGATTTTGAGACCCCACTACAGTTATCTTCTAGACACTAGGATCTAGCAATAAATATAATAGGTAAAAATCTAGTGTAGTTTGCATTCTGATGCAGGGAGGTAGATACTAATTAGATAAATAAATAGAATATAAGGTATTTTTGAAGGGAGACATGCTATGGAGAATAATGAATCATGTGAGATATTCCAGGAATGTCGCAGGGTTGGGCTGGGGTGGTGAATTTTCAGGGGAGGCCTTACTGAGAAGGTAACATTTTCGTTACAACTTGAAAGAGCTGAGGAAGTAAGTCATGTAAGTTATATGGGGGAAAAACATTCCAGGCAAATGAAACAGTAAAGAAAAGGTTTTTGCTTGAAATGACAGTTGAACCAGTGTGGATGAACAAAAGAAAAGTCATTAAACGAGGTAAAGAGGCCAAAAATTAGAGATCATTAGTTATGGTCTTGCAAGCCATTGGATACTTACTCAACTTTTGAGCAATATTTGATATAGTCAGTCATTCCCTCCTTTCTGCCACACATTCTTCCCTTGGATTTCAGGAGAACTCATCCTCATGATTTTCCTACCAACTCTCTGGCTGTGCCTTTCTAAATCTCCTTGCTCATTCTTGCTCAGCCATGTCATCTATTACCATTGTAATTCCTTGTCCTTAACTTTCTTAGTAAATGACCTCTAATCTCATGGTTGAAAATATCAATAAGCTGATTACTTCAAATTCATCTCTCCAGTCCAGAATCTTCCTCTGAAATAATCCAGACTCATTCATCCTAAGGATATTCAACATATTTTGAGGCCTCTCAGAGTTAACACATATCAGACAGCAGAGCTGCTGTTGTCCCAGTAAGTTGCACCTTCTACAGTCTTCTCCACCTCCATAAAAAACAAGTCCATACTTTAACTGCCCCAGGCCCATATACGTGAGTCATTCTTGATTGTCTCTGTTTCTCACATCCCCTTTTAGCTATACCCTGAAAATATTCCCAGAAAAAGTCCTTCATGATTTCCATTCCTCAAGACACCATTATCTTCTCTCCTGATTGTTGGAGGCCTTTGCTAACTGGTCTTCCTGCTTCCTTTTTTTTTTGTTTGTTTGTTTGTTTGTTTGTTTGTTTTTTTGGTTTTGAGACGGAGTCTTGCTCTGTCACTGGGCTGGAATGCAGTGGCACGATCTTGGCTCACTGCAACCTCTGCCTCCTGGGTTAAAGCAATTCTCCTGCCTTAGCCTCCCGAGTAGCTGGGACTATAGGCGCCTGCCACCGCGACTGGCTAATTTTCGTATTTTTAGTAGAGACAGGGTTTCACCATGTTGGCCAGGATGGTCTCTATCTCTTGACCTTGTGATCCATCCACCTCGGCCGCCCAAAGTGCTGGGATTACAGGCATGAGCCACCATGCCCAGCCCCCTACTTCCATTCTTAAACCTCCCTTTTCAACCAAATTTTCTCAACCCAACAGCCAAAATAATCCTCTTAGAAAGTAAGGGAAATCAGATCACAGTTTTGTATGCAGTCCCCTAAAGCTCCCTGCCACATTCGGGAGTCAATGCAAAGTCTATACTATGGCTTACAAAACACAATTTTATCTTGCCACTCAATACCGTATACTTCTAACCCATTTCCTCTCACCCTTTCTAAATTTGCCCCAGCCACTGTTGTTCGTGTACATCAACAACTCTGCCCTTTCTGAGCCTTTGTACCTGCCATTCACTCTTCCTGGAATGTTTTTTTCCTCAAAATACCTGTGAGCCTCGTCCTTTTTCTTGTGTGCTCAAAATGTCTCAGTTAGTTTTCCCTTACAACCTATCTGTAGAATGGCTTATACCTTTACCTTCTATCTGCTTTTTCTTTTCTTTTTTTTTTTCGAGACAGAGCCTTGCTCTGTCGCAGGCTGGAGTGCAGTGGCGTGGTCTCGGCTCACTGCAACCTCTGCCTCCCAGATTCAAGCGATTCTCCTGCCTCAGCCTCTCAAGTAGCTGGAACTACAGGGGTGTGCCACCACACCCAGCTAACTTTTTGTATTATTAGTAGAGACAAGGTTTCACCATATTGACCTGACTGGTCTTGAACTCCTGACCTCAGGCAATCCACCCACCTTGGCCTCCCAAAATGCTGTGGGATTACAGGAGTGAGCTATTTTTCATAGAGAACTGTCTACCATTTGACCTACTGTATGCATTTACAAATGTATCTTTATTGTCTAGTTTCCTTCAGTAAAATGTAAGTCCATGGAGATTTAGATTTATTCCGTATTACATGGCACATAGCAGGCAATAAACATTTATTAAACTAGTTATCAATTAAAAGAGTTACATGACCACAGCACTGAAGTAAGTTTGCTTTTAAAATGCAGTGATAATTTATTAAAGACCAGTTATAAAAAGAGTTCTAATAATTTTTTCTGTTCTATGGCACTTTTATAGACATGAGCTCATTATTTTTGTTCTACATGTTTTAGCGAGAGCAAGTGATATTTATCTTTTTCTAAATTTGAAGCACTGAAACCTGACGTGTCTGTGATATGTATAATAAGACAGCCTTCTTTCCAATTTCATTTTTTTCTCCAATTTATTTCCATTCATTCTTCCTTTTGTGGTCCTAGGAGAAGTAATTATGGCACAAAGAATTTGTCTGATATTGGCTTGGCTAGAACTAAAACATTAAGAACACATTTTTCTTCTATATTTTCTTAAGTTTTCCAAAACATTGCTTTGTTGAATGCTAATTTAAGGTGAGAGATGAGGTTTCTGGAAAAAAAAAAATTCAATACCACAGTTTGGTGAAACTTAAACTGGTCAAAAGACTTTTCACAACACTGTTGGCACAGGGATTTCAGGATCAATAGAAGAAGGGCAGTGGAGAGGAATCAGATTTCCGGGCTGATAATAAAAGAACATCAGTAAATATTGAATTTTAGGTACTGAAAAATTTCATCACCACCAATAAGGATATCAGAATAGCCTCTGTGAATAGATAAGAGAGGCATCCAGAAAGTGAGATTTCATCTATTCAATTTAACTTAAAATTTCCATTATCAAAAATTCAAACTAGTGCACTAGGAAAAGAAAAAAAGGGGCAGTTCTTTAAAATTCAGATTTTGGGGTGTGTGTAAGAAACATGTTTGTCTTGTCAGGTTTTTAGGATGATTAAATGAGATATTGTTATTGCATATAGATTGATGGTGCTGTACATAGCTAATCAATGGTGGGTGATTATTTATTTTTAATAAAATAATGTATCTGCCAAAGTATTAATACTATGATTTGATAACCAAATTGAGATGATGGGATGCTTCTCTATTGTCTCAATCATATTTCTTTGGGAATGGTGGGGAGAGCCTGTGTCTGAAAGATTAAAGTATAGACCACTTATGTTTCCCATGGGAGGAAATATGGTATTCACTGCACTTAGATACTTCAGGACTAAATGGTTTGCAACGTCCTTCTCTGGGTGATTGCAGAGAATGTGTTCCTCCTCATGTCTGAGACCAGAACTTCTCTATTTGCATAGCTGCTTTCTCGCCCTTGTTGCTAATTTATACTTTTTAATATTCTATAACTTCAAACTGCTTCTCTATAAGAATATACCATTCAGCTTTTGATTCTGCTCAAGTTGCCTGATCTTATGTAACAAAAACATGAGCAAAAATAAAACTCTGCCTTACCTCATTTCAACATATACCCACTTTTCTTTCACAGTCAAAATTATCAAAGGAATTGTCTGTTCTCTCTCTGTAGTTCTTTACTTCACCAATCTTAAATTACTAAATCAAAGCTAAATTCTGACTTCCATTACCTCTCATTTGACCAAAATAACTATCACTAATAATTCACCACTGCTACCTATATTGTCACATCCAATAGATGCTATTCGGTTTTCATCGTGCTGTTTTTACACAATGTTTTAGTTTGTTTGTTTAAATGTAATCCAACTGACTTTTTTTTTTTTTTTTTTTTTTGGGCAATACAAATTTCTCAAGAGCTTAACAGGCTTCCACTCTGTGTCCTAGTAACAATATCAAAAGTTCTTCTAACATATTGTTCTAATGCTTCCTCACTTCCAGGGCTTTTACTTTTAATAGCAGCCACCTTAAGATGACCTGAAACAACTGTGTGGAAGATAAACAATAGTTGGATCCTTATCACCAGACTGAGTATCGAAGGGATTTTATCAGGCACAACCTTTCCTCATCTTTTTCTGTTTGGAATCTATATGGCAACAGCCAGCTTTTTGAACTTAGCAAGACCCCACATTTCTCGACTCTCTTTTTAGTTCTTTGAAAACTAACTCATCTTTACTCATCTCAATTATTTCTTGTAATACCTACCGAAACCTGGCCAACAGGAGCCAACACACTATTAACATTTTGTTTTCCAACTTCTTTCCCTAGGGCTATAGGTTTAATAGATTACAAAAAATGATCATTTTACCAAATATTTTAATCATGTACCCCAAAGGCCACCATTTTTAAAAAGCCTACAACAGTTTTCTTATTTTTGACCTCTCAAGATTTTGATTTCATATTTTTTGACTGAGAGTGTGGTGCTTCTGTAAAAAAGCAAAACAAAATGCAAATAAACTCTTTCTCTCTGTCTCTCTCTCACACACACATATGCACATATGCGTTTATGAGAATTATGAATTTATTCGTATTTTGTTTTGCCTTTTTTGCAGAAGCATCACACTTTCAGTTTCATTTTCTCCATTGGGTAAGGTAAACTAATAGCTGGAAAACAATCCTGAAGTCTCAGTGGCTTAGCTTTCTACTACGCATTTTTGTTTCTCATGTGGTTTGCACCATACTAGGAATCATTAGAGGGAGCTCTGCCCCTTGCAGTCACTGAGGGCAGGCTGCTATCCCGTCACACTCAAACGTCCACTCATCTTCCTCAGTCAGTCACTAGAAACAGAGGGGACAGGACTGTGCAGCAGTTATGAGCCAGACTTCTGCCCAGATTCCACAATTCAGCTGCATAGCTGCACCCAACTGCAGAAAACCCTGAGAAATGGAGGTAGCTGTGTGCCCAGAAAAAAAAAAAAAGGGACAGTGATTTGTCGGTTAACCAACTAGTGTGGGCCTCAATCTCTCTTCTCAGCATCCCACTGGAAGCTTCACAGCTACTGAAGCGATTAAATGTGGAATCTCATCTCTCTTTTTCCCATATTCTCTATCTTAATAAGCAGCATCAATACATATCCATACTACCAGCTGGAAGGGTTTTACTCAACAGTTTCTCTACAACACAAACATATATATTCAAAGTTATTTTCTAAATACCTCTCAAAATCATCTATTACATGCCATCTCCACACAATCAATCAGTTTCAAGACACCAATTTTCCCTTCCTGAATTTCTATAATAGCTTCTTCTTTGGTCTACATGCAGCTGTGTGACTTGCCTCACAAATCATTGTCTGCATTGCAGCCAGAGAGATGACAGCATGAACAACATGTAACTGATCCTGTCCCTTCTCTGCTTAAAACTATTCAGTGCCTTTCCTTGTTTTTAGGAGGAAAATAAATTTTAATAACATACTTTATAAAGCTCTGCATGATCTTGTCCCTACTGAGGTTCCAGCTGATTACCTACTAACTATTAGAACTCCACACACTGGAATCTTTTGATCTTCACATTCATCCTTCTTTTGTTTTAACCACTCGACTTTAAGATATTCTCAGTCTCTGCTTAGAACACTCCTCTCTTCTTCTTGTTCGGTTCATTTCTATGGATCCTATAGATAGCAGTTCAGACTGTTTGGTCTCAGAAACAGTTCAGTTGTTCTCTTATATCTGTGCTCAGGATGCTGTAATCCATCTTTAGAACAACTGTCATTATAATTAAGTGATTTTGGGGAAATTGTGTTGTGTCTGTTTCCTTCCAGGAAAGTGCAAGCCTGAAGAGGCCACTATCTTATCCTCTGCCTTTTATTCCCAGCACAATGTAGTGTGTTAGACAGCAGGTTTTTAGTAAATACTTGCAGAATAGATTAATCTGTTGGGAATAGAAGAATTGTATAAATAATCATGCAGAGCAGTTTGGTAAGCAATAATGGTTTTATTAAACTGAACTTGAGTTGTGATTTGTAAGATAAAATAAATAAATTTTCTTAGGATAACTCCAATCTACAGATTAAAGGAATATCACAAATCTCATGAAACACAGAGAGATGTGTTCATTTTTGTTAGTTTCTATTTATTTAATAATGATATTTTAATTGATAAAATTGGCATCTGTAAAGGAGGTGGTCTGTATTTGGTATTGTAGCTCTTGTACAGAGGCAGTTTGAATGAAAATAATTGCATTTCATGTAATATTCAGCACACTGGTAACTTTTGGAAAGGAAAAAAAAAATCCAAAATCTAACTTAATTGAAAGAAGTTTCTATTATAATTTTTAGGGGCCTAGTTTGCATATGTTTAAACTTTTTAATTTAAGGATAACATATAAACAAAGAAGTACACAGGTCATAAGTATATGCTTCATGATTTTTCACAAACTTAACACACAAAGAACCAAAACATTACCAGGACCTCAGAAGCCCCTCTTTTGCCCATTCAGTTATTAACTTAAAGGTAGCCGCTATCCTGAAATTTACATCACAGACTATATAAATGGAATTGTACATACACTTTGTGTCTAGCTTTATTTTTATGAGATTCATTCACACGGTTGCAAATATTTGTAGTTGATTTTTTTGCTCATTGAGATGGAAATGTCTATCGTTGTTTATATTACAAGTTTTTTGTTTTGGTTTGGTTTGGATTTAATTCATTCCATTTGAGTTTCTTCCAGTTTTTAACTATTCTAAATAGTGCTGCTTTGAACATTCTTGTTGTCTTTCAATAAACATATACATGTGTGTCTCTCAATAGAAATGAGTATATATGAATATATAGAATATGAATATATATGTATACATGTATAATCATTTCTATTGAGTATATATCTAGAATAAAATTGCTGAGTCATATATTATGGATATGTTGAATTTTAGCAGATACTGCCTACTAGTTTTTTAAAATGGTTGTACCAATTTACATTTGCACCAGGGCTTTCATGACAGTCTAGTTACTCTACATATTTACCAACATTTAGTGTTGTCTGTCTTTTTGACCATTCCAGTGGATGTGTACTGCTATGCTATCACATAGGAATTTTAATGTTCATCTCCATTATAATTAATGAAATGGAGCTCACTTCATATGTTTGCTGGGTGTTTGGATATCCTCTTTTGAAGTAGCTATTTAGTCTTTCACTCACTTTTTTCCATTAGATTTTCTGCTTGTTTAAAATCAATTTTTAAACACTCTAGATACAAGTTTTTAATGGAATATATACATTGCAAATATCTTTTCCCATTCTGTGGATTGCTTTCTCACATTTCCTGATGGTATGTTTTGATAGACAGATGTCCTTAGAATCAATATCAACACATTATCCTTTTTTTAAAAAAAGTATGATTAACATATTAGAAATCTTTGAAATTTCTTTTTTTTTAATACGGATAACCAATTGTTCCAGAAACATTTCCAAAACCACATTTTTTATAACTCTATAAAACTTTTAATGTATGCTAATATGAATTCATCTTTTTTTCTACATTTCAAGAATTCAGAACTATTCTTGGTCTTTTGTACGTCCACTAACATTTTATAATCAGCTTGTTGCTTTCTACCAAAAAAAAAAAAAAAAATCCACTAGATTTCAAGGGGAGGTACGTCAGATATATTGATAATTTAGGGAGAATTGACATGGTTGAAACAGTGAGTTTTTAAATCTTGAATATGGTATAGTCCTGTCTTAATGTAGGACTTCTTTAACTTTCTTTTGCAGGGTTTTATGTTCTTCATTGAAAAAATCTTGAATATGTTCCATTACATGTTTCCTAGATATTTAATATATGTTTAATGCTCTTCTCAATATTTTTAAATTTTATTTTGCATTACGTTTTATAGAAACATGATTGATGTTTGAATATTGTCCTTGTATAAGTGATTTGCAAAAATATACTTATTGATTCTTACATTTTGTAGACTTGTTTAGATTTTCTATGTACATAGTCACATCATCTGCGAATGCTGGGAATTTTATTTCTTTCTTTATAATCCATGTGCCTTTAGTTTTACTTATTTAGCTATTTATTTTTGCTTCACTGCACTTACTAAGATCTCTAGTTCAACACTAAGTTGAATTGAGGTTGGAAGCTGTCTTTTTGATTTTTTTGTATCTAGACAAAATGCAAAATTTCACCAATAAACATATTTTTTGTGTATTTTTTGGTAAACACATTTTAGCAGATTAAGGAAATCCATTCTATTCATATAGAGTTCTTCATAAATGTGTATTAATATTTATCAAATGCTTTTTCAGAGTCTACAGAGATGACCATGTGACATTTTTCTTCTTTGTTCACAAAGAGAACTTCATTTATTGAGTTTTTGAAGGTTAAACCACTTTGCCTACTTGAATGATCCCAACTTCATTATACATATATAATGATTATGTATTATATATAATCCTTCCTTATATATAACTAGATTTAATTTACAAGTAGTTTGTTAGAATTTTTCCATCATGTTGATGAGTGATGACAGGCCTGCAACATGTTTTTTCTTGTGATGTTCTTGTTGGGCTATGATAGCCTTATGAATGGGCTGAGAAACACAACCTTGCCTCCCCTGCTGGTCTCTGGAAGAGTTTGTACAGGACTGTGTTATTTTTTACTTAAAGGTTCAAAATAATTCATTAATAAAGCTCTCTGGTCCTGGGCTTGTCTTCTGAAAAAGTTTTAAACAATGGGTGGGATTTCTTTAAAAGGTAACCATATATTTATGTGTTAGTTGTGTTCTACAGAAGATATATCTGAGGTAGAGTTAAAAATGTGAGAGTTAACCTATTTGGGAATTAATGCCTGTGAAACATAAAATGGAGAAGAAACAAGATTGATGAGGGAGAGCCTTGAGGTCTTGATGCAAATATGACAGTCTCAGCCAACCGAATGGCTACTCCAGTGAAAAATTGCCTCTTAGAAGAGTTCCACATTTGGAAGAAAAGTCTAGGCCCTACCCGTGTTGTGCTCAGTTATTGACTAGGGCTGCCTGAGAAGAGTATGGTCTCATTTTCAAAGGTGAAATGGATACTTAAGTTGCTATCAGCTAGATTGCTTACTAGCAAGGGTTGTTGGCAAGGGTTTCCTTAATGCAAAATCAATGAAGTACATCTCCATACTGCCAAAATTCATGTTTTGTTATTC
Organism: Trachypithecus francoisi; assembly: GCF_009764315.1. Classification (NCBI taxonomy): domain Eukaryota; kingdom Metazoa; phylum Chordata; class Mammalia; order Primates; family Cercopithecidae; genus Trachypithecus; species Trachypithecus francoisi. The sequence goes on along the minus strand of NW_022681454.1, from coordinate 169,214,609 downwards.
CTTCTTCTGTCATTTTAGTAATGTATGTTTTTGGAGGAGTTTATATACATTAGCAAATATTTTTGTGGAATGTTTTTGTAGTATCTCCTGTGATTTTTTTTGCTTATAGGTTCTACAAACATGAATCTTTTACATTCTGGTTTGGTTATTTGTGTTTTGTCTTTTCTTTTACTTTCTTGGCTAATTTTGTCAGTGATCTATCATTTATGCTAGTTATTTTTAAAGATCCAGTATTTGATGTTGTTGATGTCCTTTATTGCACGTTGTTTGTATTTCATTTATTTCTGCTTTTATTTTTATTCATTTTTCCTTTCCATTTTGCATTTAATTTGCTGTTCTTTAAATTATTTCTTTGACCCAAATCTTTGATATTCAATTATTTTCTTTTCTATGAATTTTCCTTTGAACACTATTTCTGCAGCACCCTGCCTGTTTTGATGTAGTACATCTTTGTATCATTCAGTTTAAAATGTTGCTTAATGACCATTGTGAATTTTTATTTGAAGAATGGTTTAAAAATGTAGTATTTAATTTCTAAGCAGTGGGGAACATTTATAATTCTTTATTTATTAACTTTTAGCTTAATTTAACCATGGTCAGTGAAAATACTCTGCATGATTTTCATCTTTGGAAATATGTTGAGACTTTCTTTTGGCTCAACATACAATTACTATTGGTAAATGTTTCAGGTGAACTTGAAAATATCATAAATTATTTTTGTTGTGGCAGTTATGCCACTTTTCTTTTGGTTAAGGTTAGTATAGCCTTATTTATACTCTATTCCTACCATTAAATTTCCGTTTCAGTTTTGATGAGTGTGTAAACAAGCATATTCTTTCCAGTCTGACAATCTTAGCCTTTTACAAAAGATGTGTAATCAATTTAATTTCATACGATACAGTTGGGTGTTTATCTATAATCTACTGACTGTTTTCTATTAGATCTTTGTTTTTTGTCTTCTTCCCTGTCATTTCCCTTGGATTAATTCATTTTTAAAGAAATTTTCAGGTATTAATGTCTTAAGTACATACTTTTACTAGTTTTTAGTTGTAATTTTAGTAATTATAGTTTGCATCCTGGGGATTATCGCAGTCAAATAAAAAGTGACTCTTATTCCTTTCACAGTCATGTAGAAATGAAGGACACGTTAGCTTCCTTTACTGCTTTCCCACCTTTTAGTCTTAATCATGCTCTTCATTCCTTGTCATAAGTCCACATCTCCAAGTGGGTAATTCCTTTCTTCCTAAGGAACTACATTGAGTATTTATTTTCCTTTGACCTGCTGAGGAAGTGTTCTCTCAGTTATTGTTTTACTGTAAAATCTTTATTTTTTAAAGGACATTTTCACTGACTTACTCTATTTTACATTGTCATTTTAAAAATGTTATTCCATTTGCTTCTGGCTTTCACTGTTTTCTTGTGATCTTCATTGTCATTTCTTTGAAATAAATGTGTTTATTCTTGCTGGTTTGGTTCAAGTTTTTTTTTTTTTTCCTTTATTTTCAGCATTTTATATATATAGTTGTTGCTGTTGTTTTATTTTCTTTTTTTTTGAGAAGGAGTCTCGCACTGTCACCTGGGCTGGAGTGCAATGGCATGGTCTTGGCTCACTGCAACCTCTGCCTCCCGGGTTCAAGCTATTTTCCTGCCTCAGCCTCTGGAGTAGCTGGGATTACAGATGCCCGCCCCCACGTCCGGCTAATTTTTTGTATTTTTGGTAGAGATGGGGTTTCACTATGTTGTCCAGGCTGGTCTCAAACTCCTGACCTTGTGATCCGCCCGACTTGGCCACCCAAAGTGCTGGGATTATAGGTGTGAGCCATTGCATCCGGCCAAATTTTATTTAAGCCTGATTGGTGTTTGCAAATATTCCTGAATTAGATTCACATACTGGATCAAGTTTGGAAAATTCACAGTTATCTTTTTGAATTTTTCTAGTCCTATTTCCTCTTTTCTCTTTCTAGAACTTCAATTTTATACATTAAACTTTTCCACTGTGTCTCATGTATCTCGAAGGCTCTTATCTGTTTCTATTTTCGATTAATCTCACTAAAGTGTGGCCTTTAAAGATTTCAACTGAGTGAGTGATGGCTTCATTTCATCAACTTTGAGAAACCAAACCTCTTTATTTCAAAAAATTTTCACTTGTTTCTTTAGTCTCCTATAGAGCTCAGCATTAGAATTTAGTAACCAAACGTCATATGTTCTCACTCATAAGTGGGACCTAACCTATGAGGATGGAAATGCTTAAGAATGATACAATGGACTTTGAAGACTCGGGGGAAAGGACGAGGGAGGGTGAAGGATAAAAGACTACAAATCGGCTCCAGTGTATACTGCTCAGGTGATGGGTGCACCAAAATCTCACAAATCACCACCAAAGAACTTACTCATGTAACCAAATACCACCTGCTCCCCAAAAACCTATGGAAATAATTTTCTTTTTTTAAAAAAGAGGGGAGATCTAGCTTTGCACATGAGGACATTCAATTCTCCAATTTTGTCTCTCCGGTTTTGCATAACAAACCAAAATTTGCATATGCATTTATTATACAGCAACGGACCTCTGCTTAGACCAAGCCATACCTTCAGCCTTTTAACTGTGTTTGGAGTTTCAAATTTCTTCAGTGAAAACACACTTACAGATTTTCAGGTCAAATTTACAATGTTCTGCCTTCTCTAGAATTGTAATTCACCTAATCCTCACTGCTTTCACAGATTTCCAATGTCACTTTAAACACAATTGTGCAATTCATGCAGTTATCATGGCTATTCTCAGCATGAACACTGGTCTGCTATAAAAGATTTTATCTTCTCTTGTAGTTAAATTCTTCTGGAAAGTGTCCATATGTTGGTAAACAAAAAAAAAAAAATGATTTACTTTTTTGTTCTCAAATTATTTGAAATTAAATTGTTCAATGCAAAAATAATAGCAATATAGTTTACTGAATATATGTGTGTATGTACAGATATATGTATATCAACAGTAGGTTGTTATATATAACAAGAAGAAATGTAAATTAATATTTTTGTAAGGTTTGTAAGGTTCTTACAATATACATAGAAGTGGTACTGTGTGAACTCAAGATAGACTGTAATACATTGAGTATATGTATTTTAACTGGCAGAGTAACTAAATACAAAGAATACCTTAAAAAAAAAACAAGGTAAATTTACAAGAAATTACTAAAAATAATAAGCTTAGGTAGAAAGAAGAGGTATAGTCTGAAGAAGCTAGTGGACAAAAGGAAGATAGATACATGATAATGATACACCAGTTAAGAAGAAATTACTTAGGCAGATAGGGTAAGGAAGTCCTCAGTAAGGTTTTCCTTTTATTGAAAAGCAGCCCCAAATTATTTTTCCTTCTAACAAAGAGCAGCCTGTAAAATCGAGCGGCAGACACAGATGCTGGCAGTTGCACCAGGCTCCATCTTCCCTTCTCTTTGTCAGCCACGGGTACAGTAAGGAACAGACAAAATGGCAGCCGGCCAAGGGGGAAGTTCATTTGCATAAGATTGGCATGGGGAGGCCAGCCTTCCTGGCGCTATGTAAAGGTCATACCTGATCAAACCAATCTTTGAGCTCTATGTAAATCAGACACTGCCTCCTAAAGCCTGGCCATGAAATCTGGCGCATCCCCCCACTGGGAGGGGGAAGCCTTTTCTTCTTGGAAGTCCCCTCTCTCACTAGAGAGACAGAGCTGTTTTCCTTTTTCTTTCTCTCTCTTTCGTTTGCCTATGAAACCTCTACTCCTAAACTCCTTGTGTGTGTCCATGTCTTACATTTTCTTGAAACGAGACAACAAACACCAGGTATTTATCCCAGACAAGGTAGCTGCTTCAATAAGATGGTAGATTTAAACGCAAGCAGATCAATATTTACATTAAAATAAAGGGATTCTCCGCCCGGTGCGGTGGCTCATGCCTGTAGACCCAGCACTTTAAGAGGCTGAAGCAGCGGATTGCTGCAGCTCAGGAGTTTGGAGGCCAGCCTGGGCAACACAGTGGAAACCCCATCTCTACAAAAAATATAAAAATTAGCTGGACATGGTGATATGCACCTGTAGTTCCAACTACTCTGGGAGCCAAGGTGGGAGGATTGCTTGAACCTGGGAGGCAGAGGTTACGGTAAGCAGAGATTGGGCCGCTGAACGCCAGCCTAGGTGACAGAGCAAGACCCTGTCTCAAAATAAATAAATAAATAAATAAATAATAAATAAATAAAATAAAAAGAAGATTCTCAATTCCAATTAAAATACAGAAGTTGTTACCCTAATTACACTAATGAAGAGCAAAGCTCAGTTTTATCCTGCTTACAAGAGATGCAAAATGAAAACACACATCAGAAGCCTGATGCTAGTATATTGATATCAGAACGGTAGACTTCAAACCAATAAATATTACCAGAGACACAGAGAAATATTTCATAATGATATGTCATTTTTAGAAGAACACTTTAAATGTGTAAATGTGTATGCATCTAATAACAGGTCTTCAGATCGATGAAACTAAATCTATAAAACCAGAGAGAAAAATAGAAAAATTCACAAACAGACAAATGTTACAGCACACCGTTCTGAGTAGTGAATAGAAAAAGTAGAAAATAAATCACTGAGCCTAATGGAAGGTTACAATGCTATCAATTAAGTGGACTTAATTGACATTTATAAAACATAATAACTACACATTGAACAATACTATACTCATTTCAGATCCACGTGGAACACTCTCCTTGATAGATCACATGCTGGAAACGAGTTAGGAAAGTATTTTCCCACGAATTCTGTTAAACATCATACCTCTTAGGGGTTCTTATCTATTGCAATATGGCAAGAAAAAGAAATACAACACACATGGATCAGCACAAAAATGAATAAAATGCTTTTATTTATATATGACATACTAACATACAAAATCCTTATAAATGTATGAAAATGCCCTACTATAACTGATAAGCAAGTTTAGCAACGTCATAAGATACAAAGTTAATGTTAAAATGTTTTGTGCATTTCTATATACCTACTACAGACGTTGGAAATAAAATTTAAATAATTATATCTTAGCATCACAAAATATAAAATACTTAAGAATACCTTTAATAAAACGTGTTATTTCTTTAGTAAAACCTCAGAATATTGTAAGGAGAAAGTTAAAAAGACCTACATAAATGAAGGCATATACCGTGTTCAAAAACAAGCTGGCTCAATGTTTTTAATAAGTCAATTTTCCCAAAATTGATCTATAGATTGAAAAACAACTCATTCAAATTTCCAGCAGATTTTTGAGCAGAAAATTTGAAACTAGTTATAAAATATATATAGAAATGCATTGGGCTTATAATTGTCATTACACTCTTGAAACAAAAAGTAAAGTTGGAACATTTACAGCACTTTATTTTAAGACTTATTGGAAAGCTCTAGTAATGGAAGCAATTTAATTCTGGATTAACTACAGACAAATATGACAATTCAACAGGATAAAAGATCTGATATTAGACTTAAGCACAGTCGAGGGACTGTTGACAAAGGTTCCAAAGCAACCCAATGGGGAAATATTTTCAGCAAATAGTTAAAAAACAACCATATATCCACTGTGGGGGGGTTGAGGGACAAGTGAGGGGGATAAACATTGACTCTACTACCTCACATCATGCACAAAAGTTAATGTAAAGTGGATCATAGAACTAATTATCAATGCTAAAATTATTAAGCTTCTAGAAGGAAATACCTTAGTAGAATACTTTAGTAGAGACAAAGGTCTTTAGACATGTTGTAAAAGCCCAAACTCTAAAAGGAGCCACTGATGAATTAGATTTTATCAATATTAAAAACTTCAGCTTATCAAAATGTAAACAAATGAAAACAAAAGACACAGAGTAGAAGAAAGTATTTGTGATACATATATTTGACAAACGACAAAGGAAATATATCCAGAATGTATAATTTATTTAAATCAATAAGGAAAAGAAAGTCCAATACAGTTGAAAAGAAACTTAACCAATAAGATGGGCAAATGGCTAATAGGCACCTGAAAAGTTAAAATCATTAATTATAAGGTAAATTAAAGATAAATCCAAAATGATGACACCATTAGAATACCTAAAACTTTTAAAAAGTGACAAAAGGATATGTTCAAGAAGTAGTTCGACTGGAATTTTCATACATTACTAATATAAATACAATTCATTAATTCTCCATAAATTCTAGATTATAACAATTTAACTCCTAGATATTACTCAAGACAAACGAGCTCACAGGTCCACAAAAAGACTGTACAAGACTGTCCAGAGCATATTTAGCATCAACAAAGAGGAAAGCAGCCCCTGAATGTTGCAGCTTGGAGCTAGCTGTTCTGGTGGTTTGGGATTGTTTATAGCAGAACATAAACAATTTCAAAATACACGACATCAGAAACATGACCATAATAGAACAAGGCCAAAGCAAGTCCACTCCAGAATTACGTATGGGCAGAAACTGAAACAAGAAAATCACCCAAACCATGGTCTATTTTGTCCCTCTCATTGCTGACTTAAGTGACCACTGATTTTTTGTCACTTGACCTTTAATACCACCTTGTCTTTTCTGCCTTTCAGATAAAAACTTTTCAGATATCCAGTCATAGAGTTGCACTCACTTTTGGACAGCATTCAGTCCAGACAAAAGCATCTTTGGGCATTGCCCCACATATTCCAGATCAATTGCAAATCTTATCATGAGCCTGTTATCATGGTATTCATTATCAGTTGCTGCCTGACAAATTACCCAAAGATATAGTGGCTTAAAACAGCTTTGTTATCTCAGCCTCAGTTGGTCAGCAATCTGAGCACAGCTAGGCTAGATTATCTACATCATCTGACTCCAGATCTGTAACACTACAGTCATCCTGAGGCTTGGCTGGGAAGGGTCTGCTTGGTAGTGCACTTACAGGGTCATTGGCAGGATTCTGTTCCCTGTGGGCTGAGCACTGATATCTCCGTTCTTCATAAACTGTTAACAAAACTTGCTGAGGTGATGGTAATACTCTGTATCTTTATTGGTGTGGTGGTTGTATGAGTTCATAGAGTTGTCAAAACTCATGAACCTGTACATTAGTCTATACACTTAATTTTATGTACATTTTATATAATAATATGTCAATTTTAAAAGTCAGGTTAAACAAAATCAAAGATAGAAGGAAAATGCATATTTTTTAGACCATTTCTCTAGGTTCATATCCTAGTCCTGCCATTGTAATCTTGGATGCATTTTAAATCACATTTATGTCAGTTTCTGTACCTGTAAAACTGAAATCGGGATAAAATAGTTCCTACTTCAAAAAGTTTTGCAAGATAATCCATTTGAAGTAACTGACAGATGGTGAGACCATTATATTACTATATGTCTGAAATAGTTAATTATGTCAGCAAAATTATTAGATTTGGGGATTAAAAAAACTTTAGAGATAATATTCTCATTTTTTTATTTACAAATAAATAAATTCAAAAACATGACAATTATCTGAGACTGTACTGATTTATTTCTCAAGCTCAAATGCGAAGTTTTTAAAACGATGATTCAAATGAGTTGGGCGGGTCCTGGAGTAGATGACCTCATTCTATATTTTCTTTGCTTTTGGGATTTCTACAGGGACTGTGAGCTGAAAATTTCATAGAAAACATGAGGTATAAAAAATTAAAGGCATAATGGAACTAAACATGTTAACTGATGATAGCTTTTTTCATATATTAATAATTTTCACAAACATCTGCCCAGTTGATAATTTTTGCAATTTACTATTTTCCCATCTTTTTCATGAAAAAGGAATCTATTTTTTATGCTAAAAATCACAATAATTGGCCTTCTATTGCAATCTTTGTAAAATCAGTGGTTTTATTTTATTTTTTATTTATTGTTTTTGAGATGGACTCCGACTCTGCCGCCCAGGCTGGAGAGCAGTGGCATGATAAATCAGTGATTTTAAAATGTCAATGACAGAGTTTTTTACATAAAAAATAGAACTATACAGCATTGAAGGAAAGTTTTTTTTTTGTTATTTAGTACTTTCAACAATAATATTCTGTAAGTTTATAATCACAATTGATAACTATCAATTGTGACTGATTACTTTACAAGTGATTGTATGCCAAAGAATATATTTTAAATTTTTTATATAGTATATCTTGTGTTTTGACTCCCAGAATCACAAAACTTTAGAAAATTCCTATGTCTTGTATTGAAAACTTTTGTGTACTTAATGTTCCTATAATTTCAGATTTTTCATAATAAACGTATAGTTTAAACTTTAAAACAAAGATTTCCGTCAATGAGTGAATTAAAATATAAATGACTTAACATGTGATCTGCTATTGTGAATATAAGCTAATTTTAAATGGAAGTTCAGTTTTTTGACCTTATCTATTCTTCATACTTTAAGATGCCACTAAAGAATCTCTACTAGAACCCAATGACAGAGTAGGTCTGTGAAACCTACTCTATTCTTTGAAAGAAGCTCATGCTCTCTTTTGGTCATTTCACTACAATAGTTCCACCTCTTTGTGCAATAGCATATGTGTGTTTCTGTACTGTCATCATATCCAATACTTTTAGAATCCCTTTCAGTTTGAAGGTATTTAGATAATTTTCATCGCTTTTCTGCATAGTTTTTATTTTGTATAACTTTGAGGAACCTGAGATTGATGTCTTTAAATGACCTGCAATAGGCTAGTTTTGTAACTGATTGGCGAATGCAAGTCTGATGTACCAGGTGAATAGGCTATTTCATTTTAGTTTGATTTTTGTCTCATTATTTTTAACTAAAATTGTGATTGACAGAGTCCTTGCTGTTACTCGTTAGTTTGCTTTGATGTATTTTGCAGCAGTCACTTGAGGAATGACAACCAACCAGAAAGTCAAGCCGCCGGGGTAAATTCACGGTCTGATGTAAATTTTTATTTATCTCAGGAGTGGTCAATAAGCTGCCCAAGAAAGTGAATAGGTCTGTGGTTCATAACAACAGAAATACTTGGAATTGTCTGTCTTTCGGTAAAGCTTTGTTTTGGCCAATGATGGTAACTATGAGGGCGTATTTGTCTACTAGCTTTCTGGATATATGTTGTCTTACCTATTTTACTTTTAAATGTTAATCGTTTGCTTGCTTGATAAGAGGTGGGATCTATCCAAAATATTGTTCAGTGTTGTGTACATCTTGATTTTGTTTTATTACTTTAAGGAAACATCTCTAATTAGATGAATTTGATTACAACTTCCAACTATATTAATGTTTTATGTTAATGAAAATTTTTATGAACAGGAGAGCATCTCCTACTGTAGCCAATATATCTTATCTTGAAATTGCCCATGTAGCACTGTAAAATAATCCTGTAAACCTTTTGTAAATGTTCTCCCAATAATTGCATTTATTCTCAACTGTGATGATAACAATGGACATGGCAGTCCCAGATAGCAGTTAAATTAAACTCTTGAATCACAGGAGTCTCTGAGAGACCCTGAATAGACTATCAATGATGTTAGGGTTTGTATTGAGTTGGTATGAAGAGATTGATTGTAAGAGATCAGCTAACCAGTCTTGTTTGATTGAATGAGCAATGAGCTAGGATGAATAGAGCAAACAAATTGTGACATCGTTTACCATGATTCTCATCTATAAGAATGATGACAGTATCAACCTCAAAGTTTTAGTAAGGAGTAAATGTATATATCTATTGTATATACATGTTAGAGGCTGGGCACAGTGGCTCACACCTGTAATACTAGCACTTTGCAAGGCCAGGGCAGGCAGATTGCTTGAGCCCCGGAGTTTGATACCAGCCTGGGCAACATGGTGAAACCCATCTTTACAAATATTACCTGGGCATGGTGGTGTGTGCTTGTAGTCCCAGCTACTCACAAGGCTGAGGTGAGAGGATCTCCTGAGCCCAGGAAGCCAAGGCTGCATTAGTCATGATCACACCACCACACTCCAGCCTGGACAACAGAGCAAGACCCTGTCTCACAAACAACAAAAACAACAACAACAAAATGTTAGTTAGTTATGCAGTAATTTATTCACAAAATATTTATTGAATATTTTATGTGTACTAAGTACTGGTTCAAATGGTTTCAAATCACTATAGAAAGAGACTAAGATTACAGTCCATTTGTAGATTGAATTCTAGCAGTGGATACAGATTATTGCCTTAATTTCGGCAAGAGATGATACTCCTGACCAGTGCAATAACAATAAGGGGTAAAATGAAAGGACCAGATTTTGGATATATAGTTAAGGTACAGCCAGGAGGATTTCCTGACAAATTGAGAAAGGTCTGAAAGAAAGAGAGGAGGCAAAGTTGATTTCATATTCTTTGGATTGAGAAATGTAAAGGATGAGGTTACTATCAAATGAAGTACTAAAGACTGCAAAATAGCTGTGGGAAGGAAGATCAAGATTTTAGTACTGGACAAATATTTAAGATGCCTATTAGATATCTAATGGAAGTTTTTGAGTAGGTAGTTGCACATAAAATGTGGCAGTTTTGAAATGAAGGTTTAAAAAATGGTGTTATTGATATTTAAAAAGTATTATTTAAAACAATGAGACTGAATGGCTTCCCTAGAGGAATGAGGGTGAAGAGAGAAATAGATCAAACATTGATATCTTGGGCACTCCAACAATAAATAGACAGTGTAAAGCTTTAGTGTTGAGTAAAGTGGGGTAAACACACGCTACCAAGTCTCATCTGATGAATGCAGCTATAAAACCTGAAAAGAATGCAAGAAACAGTGATTTGAGGACACTGAAAATTAAATACTAAAAGGCTGATTATGGAGGGAGAACAGAATTGGAAATATCCCTGAGTTAGTGATGAGTTTACCAGTTTTTTTTTTTTTTCGTTAACTCTGGCCTCAACTCAATGCAGCCCAATATTTGGGAGTGGCATCAGAGTAGAAAGATAGAATGCCCCAGGAGAAACCCTCTCATTCTTGCTTGAGGAGAATTAAATAGATCTTCTAACACTCACAGTGGGGTATATATCCTGTTTATTTTATTTTCTCTGTGATCTCATTTCCAGTTTCCTAGCAATACTATTTCAATGATGGAGGTAGTAACAGCAGTGACAAAGGTGTTATTGGTTCAGAATACTAGAATTGTTGTCTTAAGAGGATAGCCTGAGCTGCCATTGCATTTTTAAAACACTTTCTGCACTCCTGTTGCTCTGCACCAATGCTGGTGCCCTGATCTTGGACTTTTCAGCCCCCAGAACTGTGAAAAATAAATTTCTATTAATTCTAAATCACCTAGTATGTGGTATATTGTTATAGCAGCACAAACATACTATGAAAATATTAATTTTTGTGTAGAATATAGAGTCTGAAAACAATGTTTGTCTTCAGAGAATGTGTATACAATTGAATGATCATTTTCTTAATAAATCCATCACTCTATAAATTCCAGGTTAATCCTTTTTATGATGAACTTCTCAGAAATAGTTTCCATCCAGATAACAATATATTTCATGATTAAATTATATATATATGCCTCATAATAAGCCAGATTTTATAAGAATACTCTTTTTTACCACGACCTTCCCTAATAAATTCAGTTACCATAATTCCAAAACGCTTTCTATATATATTTAAAGATCCAATCAGGAGTAAGATGCTAATCAATTGCTAATCAAATTTAGAGATGTTATATTCTACTAGAGTCTAAAATATCAGCTGTTTTATAGCATAAGGGTAACTAGATTGACCTTGAATATGTATGCACATAGTTCTCTCTGAAAATAGAAATTGCACCAGTTTTATTACAAAAGAAATTAAGAAATAAGCCTGAAGTTCAAGAGGTGGATAAAGAGAACAAAGTAAAATGTAACTTAAGCAATTGCATGTGCTAAAGGTGAGAGTCATCCCAAATCTAACTTCTACAGCTTTAGGCATCGTTACTTCAAACAGAATCAGTAGCTGCTGCACTCCAAAACACAGAATTAGAAGAACACAAGAGGCTGGTGGGACAGTGTTTAACGTCTTGTGATAACTCCTTCTGAGCTTTCACGCCTTTAATAAACAGTTTTGAATTGCTTTTCCCTCTACTTCATTCATTTATCTAGATTCCCCTGTTCATTTTCTCATACTTTTTTCTTCTTCCTTCCTTTCACTCTCAGAAAGCAAAATGCCTGAAACGCAAAGGAAAATGTCTCAGCATTAGCATGACAAAGGAATAACTATAATCCCTTCGATACATTTTTAGATAACTTCAAGATATAATAAAGTCAACAAAACAGTAGAAGTATCATAGACGCTGATAATAAACTTAGTTATACTTGTCTCTCATTTCCACCAGGTGGGGATTGGTTCCAGGACACCCACAGATATACTTTTAAATTTACTGATGGTCGAATTAAGGTAATTCTGGAACATGCAGGTGAGAATATCTGACATGAAATTCTACATGAGGACATAAAACTTATAGTTGGCAGTAAACTACAAATGCCATTATAAATTTAATTTATTATTAAAATCATTAATTTTCAAAGTGCTTACTTTTTTAAAAGATTGTAAGTAGTTTATAATATTTTTATGCATATGTTCCTATTTCTAGGGATCATCTTTTTAATGGTCTAATATTTGATGTTAAAGTTTGTTTTTTAATTAAAATAAACCTAACTGTAGAATGTGCATATAGACCAAATAAAATGATTCTAAGGAAATTTATATGGGAAGTACTAAGTTCTGTTGAACATAGCTCACGTGTAAGAGATATTTTAATCAACGTAAGAAAGATTTTTTTTTTTTTTTTTTTTTTTGAGATGGAGTCTCACTCTGTCACCCAGGCTAGAGTGCAGTGGTGCAATCTGGGCTCACTGCAAGTTCCGCCTCCTGGGTTCACATCATTCTCCTGCCTCAGCCTCCCAAGTAGCTTGGACTACAGGCACCCACCACCACGCCCGGCTAGTTTTGTTGTTGTTGTTGTTGTTGTTAGTTTTTAGTAGAGACAGGGTTTCACTGTGTTAGCCAGGATGTTCTCAATCTCCTGACCTCGTGATCCATCCGCCAGCCTCCCAAAGTTCTAGGATTACCGGCATGAGCTACTGCGCCTGGCCAAAAAGGAGATTTTTTTAAAAATTGGAAGTGAGTAAGGTATCCTGAACAGCGACTTGCACACATCTTACCAAGGACAGAAGGGGTTTTATGAGTGGGCCTTAGTCCACCAAATCTATTTTCCGCATCTTCCAAAATAGAACCAATTCAACAAAATTTAAATTTTAAATGTCAAAAGCGCACAAATCAAGTACACAATCCCAACGCATGAATTTCTGGTTGAGCAAGTTGTAAATATAAAACAGCAGTTACTTCGTTACACAAAATAGCAAATGTGTGTTCAAGGAGTAAGAGAGCAATGTGTGCTTAAGACATAACAAAAGGACACAACAGCACAAGTAATGTTGTAGGAATACATGAAATTAAATGCAGTAGTGTTGCAGGCTCACTGTAACACAGTTTATTTCCCTGGAGTCATATTAAAATTTTTGCTGCAGTAAGAAAATGTTCTTTAGGAGAAGTTTGTGGTTAAATGCAGCTTAGAGAGAGGGAGTGGGACTCCACGAGATCTCAAGGTATAGTAAGTATGACTTGAAATGGTAACCCAGATTTTTGTGGCTTAATCTAGAAAGTAACAGTTGTAGCAGCACAGAAAGTGGGTTGTTTACTGGTTTAAAATTTCCAAATAAATAAAAACTTATCTTTTCTGTCTTAATATTTATGCTGCATTAAAATTTATCTTGGTGAAATGCCAAGTGTATCCTTATCTTTACTTCCATCACACAAGGAAATTTCCATTGAGTCCAAAAGTGACCCAGCTTTTATCTATTAATATTTAACCAGAGGTAAATCACACATTTCACAGAATTTTTGTTTAAAATCAACATTTTTCCTTAAAAATAAATTTATAATACTCATTTTGATAAGAAGATAATTTAGTTTATTAGTGAAGTCGTGTATAATTCAAAAAGAATATAATACATGTTAAAAGAATGACCTTAGACAAATTAAATTTAGAAGTTGCCTTGAGCAAAGAGCAAAGGGAGAATTGGGCAGCCCTTAGAACCAGAATAGGTTCAGAGTGACTCTGGGGCTGCCACATGGTGGGATCATATTTATGGACAGAAAAAGGAAAGTAACACAAAGAAGATGAAAGTAAGGTACAGAAGCAGCTGGATTGGTTACAACTCAGGATTTGCCTTATTTGAGCATAGTTTGAACAGTTAACTGCCTGTGATTGGCTGAAACTCATCTGCTGTAATTGGCTGACACTTGGCCACATGTAACAAGAGTAAGTTACAGTCTGTTCGCACATCTAATTAATCAGAAGACAGTTCACTACCCAAGGAGAAACATTTAGGCTGAACTTAAAATATGTAAAGAGGCAGATTTAGGCTAAACTTAATTTAGCAATTTCCCCCTTTTGTCAACCTGAGGCCTTTTTGCTTGCTGTTCCATTGTCTATGACAATCTTTCCCCACATGTCTGCATTATTTACTGCGTTTCCACCTTGATATTTTTGCTTCTAAGACAGGCCTTCTCCAACCATACTCTGTGTTTCACCCCCTTCTTTGTTTTTCTTCAAAGCATTATTGCCATCTGATGTATTATATATGCCATTCTTACTCATTTTGCTTAGTTCCTGTCTTCCCCACTAGACTGTAAACTCCAGGAGGTAGAGCATTTTGGCCTCTTGTTAATAGCTATTCCTAATGTCTAGAATAATGCCTGGCACATATCAGATGCTCAATAAATATTTGCTGAATCAGTAAATAAAATTTAGTTACTGTGCTAGACAGAATAAGGTCCCCCAAAGATGTCCACATCCTAATCCCCAAACCTATGGATGTTTTACTTGATATGACAAAAGGAGTTTGCAGATATGAGTAAGTTAAGGGTCTTGAGATGGAAAGATTACCCCACATATCCAGGTGGCCCAAGTGTAATCACAAGGATTGTCATCAGAGAAAAATGGAGGTGCAGAGTCAGAGAAACAGATGTGACTACAGAAGCAGAGAGTTTGGAAGAAAGACACTGTTGAGAAGGAAAGAGTCCAAAGCCTAGAAAAGCTGAAGACTTCTCAGGGCCTCCAGAAGGTGGAAAAGGCAAAGAAGCAATCTCTTCCCAAGAACTTCTGGACAAGGTTGGTCCATCTAAACTCATTTCAGACTTTTGACTACCAGAATGGCAAAATAGCAAATTTGTGTTGTTTTAAGCCATTAACTCTGTGATAATTTATTACATAGAAGCAGTACATTAACACAATTAGATTGCCTTGATATTTTAACCAATCAAAGCCAGAAACTAAGTTTTCTTGAAAAATTTTGCATTTAAAGATATTAATTGCATATGAATCTACACATGCATATAATCCAAATAGTTGTCAGTTTTTGTACAAAGATAATTTATATAAAGATAATTTTATCTTTGTACTTAAAAGTGATCTAAGAAGAATATGTAGGTAATTTGTACAAATTTTAGAATTTTTAGAATTTTACAATTAAAAGCAGAGTTGCTATTCAGAAAAAAACTTTTGTATCTTTATTTGGAAACAAAACTACTCAGTGAAGTGTGATGATATACGAATCACAGAAATGTAAAAGTTAATTTCCTGTAATTAACTTAGTTTTACACATTATCTAATTACTATTTAGCATCTTGAACCTCTTTACTTTTTTTCATAAATGTGACATAAGACTTCTAGCCATGCAGATACACCTTGAATTACACTAGGATCATGTCCTGATAAGTTCATCATAAATTGAAAATACCGTAAGTTAAAAATGCATGTAATACACCTAATTTACTGAATGTCAAAGCTTAGCCTAGCCTCCCAGAAACATGCTCAGAACACTTACTTTAGCCTACAGTTGGGCAAAATCATGTAACAAAAAGCCTATTTTATTATAGAGTGTTAAATTATCTCATGTAATTTTTTGAGAAAATCAAAATTCAGAATTAAAAAGTATGATTTCTACTGAATGCATTTCACTGTCAAGGATTGCAATATTTAAAAATCATAAGTCAAACCATCATAAGTTGGAGACTGTATTTCTGTTAGAAATAAGCACATAATTGGCCGGGTGCCGTAGCTCAAGCCTGTAATACCAGCACTTTGGGAGGCCAAGACGGGCGGATCACGAGGTCAGGGGATCTAGACCATCCTGGCTAACACAGTGAAACCCCGTCTCTACTAAAAAATACAAAAAACTAGCCGGGCGAGGTGGCGGGCGCCTGTAGTCCCAGCTACTCCGGAGGCTGAGGCAGGAGAATGGCGTGAACCCGGGAGGTGGAGCTTGCAGTGAGCTGAGATCCGGCCACTGCACTCCAGCCTGGGCGACAGAGCGAGACTCCGTCTCAAAAAAAAAAAAAAAAAAAAAAAGAAATAAGCACATAATTATTTAGACTAGTTACATTTTTGTTTCTTAGTAGACCACTAGGATTTTTGCTAACCCCTGTGTTGACTATACTACTTACTAGCAGTTCATACATAGCTAAGTCATCAAGAATCTCGATTTCTTGGTTTCCTCGTCTGCAAAATGGGAACAAAAATAATACCTCAAAGAATTCTACTGAGAGTGAAAAATTCTGTGTAAGCAAAGCCCATAAAACATTGACTTCTTTTTTTGTTGTTGTTGAGATGGAGTCTTGCTCTGTTGCCCAGGCTGGAGTGAGTGATGTGATCTTGGCTCACTCCAAGCTCTGCTTCCCAGGTTCACGCCCTTCTCCTGCCTCAGCCTCCCAAGTAGCTGGGACTACAGGCACCCGCCACCACACCCGGCTAATTTTTTTGTATTTTCAGTAGAGGCGGAGTTTCACCCTGTTAGCCAGGATGGTCTCAATCTCCTGACCTCATGATCTGCCTGCCTTGGCCTTCCAAAATGGTGGGATTACAGGCGTGAGCCACTGCACCCATGGTGGTTTCTTCTTGACTTCTTATGATTACCTAATAAATTCCCAGTGATTGTTATGACATGAAAGTCCATGTTTCTGTATTCTTCTCTATGTGATAATAATCTAAGAACATACATAATAACATTATATACATAAGAACATACATATTAAGTATGTTCTTAGATTATTATCACATAGAGTAGAATATAAACACAGAAAAATATCTCAAATATTATATAACACAGTATTTCTGAGCCTAAAACCAAAATCAATTATAATTAATATATCTTATTTTTCATTAGCTACATTTTTTTCTTTGTCAATTTACAGAGGTTTATAACTTACTTAGGTAAATATTCTTGATTACCCCCTAGTGAAGGCCAGAGATAAATTTTAAAGACTGTTTTAAGACACTTTATTTGGAGTAGACTCTCTCACATATAATAACTCTAGACTCTGGAATCATTACAAAATTAATATTTCTCTAAATGTGTATATAGTACTTATAAAATTAATGAAATAAACACTTATGAATAAAAATGACTATATCCCAAGTTTAATATTTATTTTACTATATTTAGTTAAAACATTGACAAATGGAGCACATCTTGCTCTCTTAAATGTTTTAACTCCCTTTAAAACTAGATACACAATAACATAAAGGTTATGAAACAGATCAGTTTACTTAAAGTGTTAATTCCATGTATATTCATCAGTTTTCAGTTGACATGGGTTGGCTCTGTGTCCCCACCCAAATCTCATATTGAAACATAATCCCCAGTGTTGGGGAAGGGACTCTGTGGTAAGGGATTGGATCATGGGGTGAACTTCCCCTTTGCAGTTCTCATGATAGTGAATGAGTTCTCATGAGATCTGATTGTTTAAAATGTGTATCACTTCCCCCTTGTCTTTCTCTCTCCGGCCACCATGTCAAGATGTGCTTGCATCCCCTTTGTCCTTCTGTCATGACTGTAAGTTTCCTGAGGCCTCCCAGTCATGCTTCCTCTACAGCCTGCAGAACTGTGAGTTAATTAAACTTCTTTTCTTTATAAATTACGGAGTCTCAGGTACTTCCTCATAGTAGTGTGAGAACAGACTAATACACCAATTTCCTGCTGGAAAATAAAAAGCAAAGCAAAAAAAAAAAAAAAAAAAAAAAAAAAAAGAAAACAAAACAAACAGAACAAAAAACCCACATTAGCCTAGCTGGCTTCCTTCCTTTCTTCCCCAGTTCCTCCTTTTCTCCCGCCTTCCTTCCATCCTTCCTTCTTCCCTTCCTTCCTTCCTTCAGCAAAGACCTGATGTGATAACCACATGAAGAATGTAGGACTCCAAAGGTTGGTATTTTAGAGAAGGTGTGAAAGATCTGCTTCTGGGAGGAAATGGCACTGGACAGCAGGACAAACTAATGCTGAGACCAGCTGCCACTCACAGCATCAAAAGCCACTGCTAGAAGGGTGGTCATGTGAATAGCAAACAGGAAGAAACAGACCCCTTTCCTACCATTTCCTGTCAATAATTTTGTAGCACTCCCTGTTGGCAACAATTAATCCGGGAAAGGACAAGTATTATTTGCAGAGTACTAATATGGGCAACACAACAGTGTAAGTGTAGCCTGAGAGCTTGAGACAGTAGTTCATTAATCACACCATGGTTTAATGTAATTTTAACCTCGTAATAGGAAATTGAATTATGAAAGCCTACCATCATTTCTCATTACCTCTTTTTTACATATAAAACTTTGACTGGCATTAAATTGGCCATGTAGATAATAATTTTTGTCTGTTTTAAAGTCAAGATGAAATATAATCTATTACTTTGTCAGAAATCTAGGTAGTAAAAGGGAAAACTGATGAGTTGTTTAAGGTACTTCAAATGACCTACTAAAAAAGTATACTTTGAAATAATCCTGAGAAAATAAATCTAATTTTCTGAATACTTAAAAGTATAATTGGGCTATTCTTTCATGCTTAAGACTCATGTTCCTTCTCTTTCTTTAGTACTTATTTTTTTCCTCTTTTAAAATGCCCAGACATAATTGGAATATTATGTGATATTTATTTAGTATAGTGGAAGATGTGGATGCCCACCAGATTTTCTGTACTGGGCTGGGGTACCCACACCCCAGCTAGCTATACTCATATTTCTAAGCTGACATGACGGTAAGTTGCTAATAGCTGACAAAGGCACCTTCTCCTTGAGACTTATCCTTGAGTACACTTGAGTAAGCATTCTATACTAGATGATTTTGTGATATCTATCTTCCTTTAGTCCGTGCACTCCCAGGCAGCCTTCAGCCAATGGTTGATTGACAGGAGTTGTAAGCTGGGATAAAAGTGTCATTCATCTCACCTCAACATGTGACTGACTTAATGGTAAAATGCATGGTTCAGAATCCCTGTGTGGGTGGGCTCAAGTTACATTCTAGCAAAATCACATTCTTTCTTAGATCTTTCCCTTCCTTTCTTTCACTGCAGTTTTCTCTCAGAGCATCATCTCAATAAAGCACTTGAAGGAAAATCCCTATCTTAGGCTCTCATTCTAAGGAATCAGATGTAAGATATTAGGACATATGAAATGTGGTACTGTAGCATTTCCTGTAAAGTTCTTTCCTCGTTCTGAGAAATGAGGGACAACCTGCCTGACCCAAAATATTCTGTTACCCAGTTAATACTGTTTTTCTTCCAACTGGGTCAGAAGTTTAAAGGTAGAGAATTTGCAATAAAATGGCTACTGAGGTCATCATAAAAACTGTAATTACAGATCTGTTACCCTATGCAGGTCTTATCCTTCTCCTGAGCTTTCTAGTTACATACGCCAGTACTTTCCCCCTAAAATAGTCATTGTCAAAAGCCGACAAGACCAACTAAATTTTTTGTTAACAAGAATCCCAGTGGAGCCTGTAATCTCAGCACTTTGGGAGACTGAGGTGGGTGGATCACGAGGTCAGGAAATCAAGATCATCCTGGCTAACATGGTGAAACACCGTCTCTACTAAAAAAATACAAAAAATTAGCCTGGCATGGTGGCAGGCACCTGTAGTCCCAGCTATTCGGGAGGCTGAGGCAGAAGAATGGCAGGAACCCCGGAGGCGGAGCTTGCAGTGAGCCGAGATCGCACCACTGCGCTCCAGCCCGGGTGACAGAGCAAGACTCTGTCACAAAAAAAAAAAAAAAAAAAAAAGGAATCCCAGTGGATCTGACACTTAAATCAGTGTTATTGTCTAGGACGAGAATAATTAAAACATACTTATAAAATAAGAAGAAGAAACAAAAACATTGTCACCACCAAGCTACAACAAATATGCTAATTTTAAGGCAAAGAAGGCACACCACAGTGTAAATTGATCCACTTGAAATGCACCTATGTGGCTAACAAGAAATGGAATATGAAGAGGCCATCTGTCATTTTGTGTGGGTGGTATAGTACCAATCTCTTTACAATTGAGTCAAAGGACATTAGACATCTGAACTCAACTTCAGTTGAAGCAGAAAATAAAATTGTACTTTTGCAGATATACTGTATTTAATGTATTTTAAATAGACGTTAATAACCTCCTTTGGTAAAACGATTCTAAAGAATG
Organism: Trachypithecus francoisi; assembly: GCF_009764315.1. NCBI lineage: Eukaryota > Metazoa > Chordata > Mammalia > Primates > Cercopithecidae > Trachypithecus > Trachypithecus francoisi. Next base: position 169,194,114 of record NW_022681454.1, on the reverse strand, counting down.
GCTGCAATTATAAACTTTCATAGTAGTTAATGAGCTAGAATGAACACTGGAAAAACTGTGATCTACAAGAAGTGAACAGTTAGAGATAAAAAACTAATGAAATATTTTTCAGAAATCATCACCAATTGTGTTTTTAAGGAAATTTATATAGAACTAAAAATCTTGCATTTTAAATATTGCCAGTGAAAACTAATTTTAATCATGCTAATCCTTACATTTCATACAAGATCTGTGAATGCAATAACAATGGTTAAAAATAATCAAAACTATTTTTTCTTTTCATATTTTATTTATTTCCAACGACAAAAAGTAGATATATTTATGAAACAAAACAGGATGTTTTAATATATATACACATTGTGAATTGGTTAAATCAAGTTAACTAACATATGTATTATCTACTTGTCATTTTTGGTATAAAATACATTGTTATTAACTATAATTATCATGTTTTACAATAAATCTCTTGAATTTATTCCTCCTGTCGAAATGAAAATTTATATCCTGTGACTAATGTCTGTCCATTTCTTCCCCCTTTGCACCTGGTTATGACCATTCTACTCTATGCTTCTATGAGTTCATGTTTTATAGAATCCACGTGCAAAGGAGATCATTTATCTTTCTGTGCCTGGCTTATTTCACTAAACATAATGTCCTGCAGATTCATTCATGTTGTTCCAAATAACAAGCTTCCTTCCTTTTTAAGTCTGATTACTATTGCATTGTGTATGTACACCACAATTTCTTTATCTATTCATCTGTCGATAAACACAGGTTGATTCTATATCTTGCCTATTCTGAATAAAGCAGCAATGAACATGGGGGTGTAGGTATCTCTTTGACAAACTGATTTTTTTCTTTTGGAAAAATACTCAGAGGAGGAATTACTAAATCATATGGTAATTCTATTTTTAATTTTTTGAGAAGTCTTCAAGCTGATTTTCATAAAGGCTGTTCAAATTTACATTCCCACCAACATTATAGCACGATTTCCTTTTCTTTACATCCTTGCCAACACTTACCTATTATCTTTTTGATAATAGCTGTTCTCAACAGGTGTCCAGTAGTATCTCATTGCAGTTTTAATTGGCATTTCCCTGATGATTGGTGACGCTGGGCATTTTTTTCTTATACTTGTTGGACATTTATATGTTTATTTTTGAGAAATGCCTATTTCTGTACCTAAATGTTTATATCTTTTTTTCCAGATTTGTGAGGTTTTCAATTATTATCTCTTTAAACAAGCCTTCTGTCACTCTTGTTCCTCTTTCTCCTGCTTCTTTAGCTCCTGTTTTATGAAGGCTAGCATTCTTGCTGCAATCTCATAGATCCTGGAGGCTTCCTTTATTCCTTTTTATTCTTATTTCTTTTTTCTGTATATTTTCAAAGAAACGGTCTTCAACTTTACATATTCTCCTGTTTAATGAATTCTGCTGCTCATATTCTCTTTTACATTTTTTTACTGCATCCATTGCATTTTTCAGATTCAGCCTTTCTAGTCCTTTTTGTTGTAATTTCAATCTCTGTGAAATTTCTTATTTTGTTAATTTATGTTTTTTTTCTGGTTTCATTGAGTTTTTTCTCTGTATTTTCTTGAAGTGTGCTGAGTTTCTTTAAAACAATTATTTGAAGTTTTTGCCAGGCATTTTGCAGATTTCCCAAATTATTGTGTTGGCTGGGCGCAGTGGCTCATGCCTGTAATCCCAGAACTCTGAGAGGCCGAGGCAGGTGGATCACTTGAGGCCAGGAGTTCAAGACCAGCCTGGCCAATATGGTGAAACTCTGTCTCTACTAAAAATACAAAAATTAACCAGGTTGGTGGCATGCGTCTGTAATCCCAGCTACTTGGGAGGTTCAGGCAGGAGAATCATTTGAACCTGAGAGGCAGAGGATGCAGTGAGCTGAGATCACGCCACTGTACTCCAGTGACAGAGCAAGACTTCATCTCAAAAAAAAAAAAAAAAAAAGAAAAGAGACAAAGAAAATTATTGTGTTGTTTTGATGATATGTCTGCCTGGTTTTTCATGTTTCCAGTTGGCTTATATTGATGTCTGTGCAGTTGGTGGTGCAAACATCTCTTGTAGACGTCACAGGATGATTTTGATGGCAAAGAGTCTGCTATAGGAGTGTGTGAAAGTGCAGCAGTATGATGTTTATTCAGTTCTGTCAACTAAGGTCAGTGTGAAGAAGATTGCAGGGATCCTCAGAGGCCAACACTTTAGATATTTGCAGCAGTGGTAATCATTGGTAATGGCTGTCAGGGTCCTTCCAATGTCTATTCCTTTCACTGGGAAAGTCAACGTCAAGGGCATCCATCTTGACACTGGTGGTAACTTGGGAGCTTGTTTGCAGTGACAGTAACACTGGCATCTGACAGTTGGCATCTGTGGAGCAGCCACCAAGCCAAATACTGAATCCTCGGCACACAGGTAAGGACTTTACCTCTGGAATCTGGAGTAGTTATGGCTCCAGTGCCTGGGACACAGCCATCTTCTCTACTGCATTGGTAATCATGTGCAAGGTGCCTGGACTTGTGAAGCAACCAGAGAGCCAAGGACAGGAGCACAGGCATGAGAAAAGCTCCGGTGGCTCTGGGACTGAGTGTGTAGCTGAGCTATTTGGCAGCTAAGTTGGTATCTGGAGCACAGATATGTATAGAGACACTTTGAATCCCAGGCCAAGAATGTGAACTAGCTTGCTATGGCAGTGGCTCCTCTGTAGGAGGCATAAGTGTGAGCGGTGGAGCCACAGACAGGTGTCTGAATTGTGGGCACTTGCAGCGCAGCTGTGACTCGGGGATCACGGACAGATGTAGGCAGAGGTAACTCTAGTCCTGGAGCATCAAAACAGCAGCTGATTATCAGGGCAGCGGGTACAGCTGCATCTCCTCTCCATGTTTCCTGATGGGAATGACTGTCGGTTACCTCAGTGGCAAAAGATGTTAGTGTCGTCCATGGTCCAGGCAGCTGAAATCCATCACTGTTCCCCCTGCATAACTAGTACTGATAGCATCCACTTTTCTTCTTAGTCCCTAGTCATCTCCTGGCATCTCAGTTATTCTGTTATCACCAAAAATCCATTCTGTGTAGATGTCTTCTTTTTTGCTCCACTTTGTTCCTGCAGATTTTTATCTTAATTTTATGATGGAAACAAATTTATTTCTTGCAATTCTAGAGGCCGGGAAATTGAAGGGTGTGACACTGGTGTCTGGTGAAGGTCTTCTTGCTCAGTCATAACATGGTGGAAGGCATCACACAGTGAGAAAACAAGCGTGTGCTAGCTCAGGTCTCTCTTCCTCTTCATGTAAGGCTACCAGTTTCATCTGGGTGATCCCAACCTGATAACCTTATCTAATCCCAATTACCTCCCAAAAGCCCCACCTCCAAATACAATCAACATATGAATTTGGGGATTAGGTTTCCAACACATGAAATTTGGGGACACATTCAAACCATAACATCCCCCTCTCTTTTTTTCCCTCATGACATTGACTTCTTGAAGAGTCCATCAAAGTTGTTTTCTTCTGATGTTGGTAACTTTTATCCATCCATTTAATTGAACGCATTCAATTAAATCAAGGTACTTGTATTAGGCTGTTCTTGCACTGCTATAAGGAAATACCTGAGACTGGGTAATTTATAAAGAAAAGAGATTTAACTGACTCACAGTTCTTCAGGCTATATAAACATGGCACCGCTGTCTTCTCAGCTTCTAGGAAGGCCTCAGAGGCCTTTAATCACGGCAAAAGGTGAAGCAGGAACAGATACATCAAAGAGGCAATGAGGAGGTGGGGTATCACACACTTTTGAACAACCATATCCCATGAGAAGTCAGTTACTATTGTGAAGGCAGCATCACGCCACAAGACATCCACCCCCATAACCCAAACACCTCCCAGTTAGAATGTAAATATTAGAAACACAAATTATTTTGTTTTCAGGTATTTTTCACAACAGAAACATTTATCCAATGAAATGTAATTATTAAACATTGTTTGAAACAGAGAAAAGTAAAGATAGCTTAATTTGCTATAGTATGTCAAATATAAGACCACGTGCTATTTTAAAAATTGTAGGGCTGGGCACAGTGGCTGACACCTGCAGCCCCAACACTTTAGCAGGGCAAGGCAGGAGGACTGCCCAAGCCCAGGAGTTTGAGACAATTGCTGCCGATTTTTAAATGGGTCCTTTAGCTCTCCCACGACTATTTTGTTTGCGGTTAGATGTCTTTATTTGTTTTATTGTGGGGGATAGAATATGTTATATCTTACTCTTCCATATTGGTGACATCATTTCTCTCCCAAAATAATTCTTAATAATTGTAACTAAAGACATACGTGAAAAACCAGTCATAGCCCTCTATTTATTAGAAATGAGTGGGCTGCCTGAATCTTCAGTGAAGTCATTTTTTTTCTTCTTTCGATGGAGCAGAGAGCAGACCCAGCAAAGGTCTGATTGATGTTTCTTCTTACTCCTACATGGACAGAAATTGATGGAACAACAACGTTATTTAAAAGCGATATCTCCAAAGTGATATCTTAAGCCTATTCATAACACAGGTAAAACAAGAGTGAAGAAAGAGCTTTCTGTTGATGTGTTTGTTCAGAAAATTCAGGAAGGTTGTTATAGAGGACAATTAATCATGTGCCAAATCAATTATCATTTATTAAGCCCAGTGTTCATAATGTATTTTATTATTACTGATCTAAGAGAGAAATACTTTATATATTATGTGTGTGTATGAAGAAAGGAAAAGCATAGCTTTACCTAACTTGAAAATATACAATAGTTTTTCATGTTTGTGGCACTACTGATTAATTTAAAGCATTATTATGTATATGGAACAACGAATTTTAAGATGTATACAATTCAGTTCTTAATGGATTTATATATATGTTTAAATAATCAATTCAATCAAATTTACATTTTATGGAGAGTCAGTATTGTGGTAAGAATGTAATCTGGAGCCAGATTTCCTGGGCTAATTACCTAAGATAAACGTGCAGCAATGTTTCCAATTGTATAACAGAGACCTTATGAGAATTAAGAGTTAATACATGAGTCATGCTCAATACAGTGGTTAACACAAATAAATGTTGTCTATTGTCATTATTACTATGACTAGTATCACCACCAATATATGTAAAGCACTGAGTAACATGAACACAAAGTCATGGTATTATAAACGAAGTGATTCTACAGTGTTAACATATGTTCACCACCCTCTTTTAAAAAACGTGGTTTTGAAGGCATTTATATATGGGTATATTTTCCTAGCTAGTGCCTTTAAGGGCAAAAACTAGCATACTTAGAGATTTGGAATAAATATATACAAAAAACAAAAATACACATAAATATACATCAATGGGATGAAATTTTTACTGAATGAGACATGTACAGAGGTTGAGGAAGCAACAGTCAGTGCAGCTCCAGGAAACTTCATGGAGTGGAAAAAATCTGTGCTTAACTTTGCTAGAGCAGCTAGAGCAGCCTTTAAAAGAATGAATCATGATTAAATATCAGTAAGGAGGGAATGGAAGAAAGCTTCTGATCAGAGGAATGACTAAATATACAAGAGAAATGAGGATGCTAAAGTCTATTTTTTCAGATTAGTATCTGTATAGTGTGAGGCTACATTTCAATACATTTTCAGATCTGAGATAAGGCATGTTTACTTTGTCCTAACCAAAATAGGTGAGAATCGAATGTTTCTAAATAGGAGATATCATAATGAAAATGCCCCTGAAAGAAGCTCAGTTAGGCAGCAACATCTGACTCCTGTTGCCGAGTACTGAAAATGGAGAGACGTGACCAGTAAAGATGATAGTCTAAGATGTGACTGATAAAGATGATAGTCTAGCAGTCATTGCATGAGGTAAAATATTATTTGCTTCTTTGGGTATTTTCCAAGGAAATTGTGTACAGAAAAGCAGAAGAGTAAGGTTTAGTAAAGTTGTATAGTGAAAAACTTTGACCTTTAGGATCTGAACTTGCACACTTGGTATGCACATCTGATTTTTGCTCTTTTCATAAAGTGTGTGGAGAAAAATATAAATGGCAGGTCTTTAAATAAACGTAATTATAAAACAGGGCATTTTATCAAATTTTGAGGTCTTATACAGATAAAACCTTTTCATATTTGTTTGTTTCTCTATATAGCTAATCAGCTTGTATTTATGTATTTCCTGTAATAATTTAGAAATGATTAAAGATTTTTGGATAAAGGAAGACAATTGCATGTTGACATGTTCAATAAGCTGATGATAACTACAATATTGATTTCCAATGAAGGCAGGCATGTCTTTCACCAGGGAGGCATAAAGGAAAAATAAAATCATTTTCCATGTGTACAACTGTGTAGGATACCATCCTCTTGTATTCTAACAGGAAGCAGAGCTCAGTCTTATTTTATATCCATACTTTCTTCTCCTCTCATCTTCCTAACAAAACAGAATATAAGTTATTCCAGGTCAGAAAAGTAGAGGTGGTTTTTCCTTCTTTTCTAATTAAATAGTCCATGATCGGATGATCCAGATATTTGACACATCTATAGTAAGTCCTCATTTAGTGTTGTTGATAGGTTCTTGGAAACTCTCACTTTAAGCAAAATGATGTGCTGTATGCCGTAGAAACTTAACTCTTGTTTATATCAATTAGCCTATTGTAAAATTGGTTTCATTTCACAGTATATCGTTTCACTTAAATTTGCAGTTTTCAAGAAACTATCAATGACATTAAGTGAGGACTTACTACATTTCAAATGAAATGCCATTTTGAATCACTTCATGCTTATTCCTGAATCCATAATTTATACAATATAGAGACATTTCCCTGATAAGCAAGAAAATTTGGCTATATTAATTGAGGCATTTCAAATATCAAAACTTTGAGAAAGAAGCCCTCACTATTAGCATGCATGTTTTATTAGCTTTATTTTGTCTTTCATTTTTCTATCTTTTTTCAGTAGCTATTTTATATTAACAAATGTTAATGTTTTATGATTAAAATCTAAAATATATATGAATAAAAAAGAATATGCAAAGTATCTACTGACATGTATAAAATGATTATAAAATGAGAAATTTGAAATAAGATGATAATTTAAAAATATACTAGCAGTACAGCATACTTTAATGAACATACATAAAAACAAATGAAATAATAACATCATTTTCAAGCCTACTGAGTCATATATTTAAATGTGTAGTCTATTCAAGACAGATGCTTATTCAAATTTTCACAGCTTTATTGAATTCATTTTTAATTAGTCATCCTGCTGACTCCCTCAGGCCTCAATTTAGACTACAAATTTGTGGATTGTTAGTTTTGAGCCAATTTGATTTTTTTTTTTTTTGGTTATTTATTTTAGGAAGAATTATCCCTGAAGCAATTTTCTTCTACCTGCTATGAGCAGAGATTCCTTAGCTCTTACATTTTAACTATGTGTTTGTTTCAATCAATTTTCTCTTCTTAAGATATTTATATATGAAGTGTGTGTGTGTGTGTGTACCTACAAACTGTAAGAAAATACTTACAAATAATATATCTGTAAAGGACTTGTATTCAGAATATCTAATACATGCTTGTAACTTATTAATAAGAAGCCAAAACCCATAAAATGGACAAAAGATTTGTGTAGACATTCAGTAAAGAAGATCTGTTAATGGCTTAAAGGCATATGAAAAGGTTTTCAACATTGTTAGTCATTAGGGGAATGTAAATTTAAACCAGAAAGAAATATCACTGCATGTACAAGAAAAACTATTGTAAAATAAAAAGAAAATACTGACTTTTGCTGAAGATGTGTAAAAGCAAGGTATTACATATGCTTGTGCGAATGTAATATGTTGCAATTTCAGAAATAGTGTGATTGTTTTTAAAAAAATTTGAACATAAATTTTCCATGTAACCTAAGAGAAATAAAAGCATACATCCGCACAAAGATATCTACTTGATGATTACAGAGGGATTATACATAAGAGTGAAAACCTGAAAATAATCCATTGTTTATCAACTAGTAAATGGATAACCAAAACTGGGCACAGCCATATAATGAAATACTACATAGAACAACCAAAGAAAAAATTATTAAAGAAACAGGTATTCTTAAAACCTCTGTCATGCAGTGTGACCAAATTTGTACTTGAAACAATATACCTAACAGACACAGAAAACTCATGGCACATGGTACACGCTCAGAGTGAGATCATGTACAGCATTAAGAAACAACTCTAAATACTTAAAAAAAGAAATCACACTGAGCATATTGATTGATAAAAAAATTAATGTTTAAATATGTAATAATAATATATTATGAGATGTAATAATTTGTAGACTGAACAACTTCTAAATAATCCATGCATAAATAAATAATCACAGTAGAAATTACTGAATATTTCAAACTAAAGGATATAGATAAAAGGAACAGAATAAGTTTACCATTTCAAAGAGTAGGAAAATGGGTAAAAACCGAGGTGGATCAATCAAGAAAAAATTAAGTGAATAGAAATGATCAATATCAAGAATAGCAGAGAGATTATTCTTGTATATTTTGTAGACATATAATAGCTAGAAAAATAATATAAACATGTTTATGACACCTTTATAACTCAAGTATAATAAATAATTTTTTTAAATGCATTAACAAAGTGACACAAGATGAAACAGAAAATACAAATAGTTCTATATTGACTTCATTGTCAACAACTTTTCTACAGAGAAACAGCACAATATTTTTTCACTGATAAATTTCATAAAACAAAAACCAGAAAACTAGTTTGGTATCTACACAAACTAGTTCTGGAGATACAGATGGGAGCTGTATACACACTGGAAACAAAAAGGAGTTTTTCAAAAGGTAGAAAATTTCTTAAATCTTTTAAAAGCCTAAAACATATTAACAGAAATTAATACTTTTGAAGAAGTAGTCAGGAAACTCAAGTGAGGAAAGAATAACTGACCTTGAACACAAGTCTATAGTTACTTCTCAGTTTTAACACAAAAAGAAAAAAAAAGATAAAGGAATAAACATCCAAGAACACTCAGAAATTGTGGAACAATATCAAAAGAGTAACATATATGTACTGGGAATACTAGAGGGAAAGAAACTAGAAAGTAATAATGGCCAAAATTGAGGGCACGAAAATAATCCATAGATCAGGAAGCTCAGAAAACACCAACTATGGTAAAGATTAAACACACACAGGCACATAGACACACACACACACACACACACACACAGACATACTACATATAAACATTGCACTAAAACTGCAGGTGGAAAAAAGACAAATAGAAAGTCTGGAAGGAAGCTGCTGGATGAGAGGCACTTACAGAACCCCTAGGAAAAGAATGACAGCCAATTCTTGCCTGAAATAATGGAAACAAGAAGATAATAGAGTGACATCTTTAAAGAATTGAAAAATAAATCCTGCCAATCTAGAATTTGATGTCTACATATTATACTTTAGCAATGAATGATAGATAATGTCATTCTTAAGCCCAAACTGAGGATATTTACTAACAACAAACCTCCCATGCAGGAAATATTTAAAGTTTTTCAGGAGGAAGGAGAATGGGATAAATCAGAATCCTGAATTTCCATGAAAAAAAAAAAAATCAAAGAAAGAATGATTTAAAGTAAAGTAAAAAATCTCTTTTTATTTTTCTTGAGTTAATATCTGTTTGCTTAAAGCAATTATAACAATATATTGGATGATTATAGAATATGGTAACTAAGGTAATGAAAACAATATCAGAAAGACAGAAGGGAGAACATGAAACACACTACTATATGAACTCTGCACTATGTGTTATTTCAAGATGTACTAAGATTATTTAACAATATGTAATGCAAACCAAGTTTCATCAAAACAATGTAAAAAAAAAGTATAACTGATAAACCAAATAAAATGGAATCATATAAAATTCTTAATTAAAAACCAAACAAGGTAGAAAAGAGCTGGAAAAAAGTGACAAAGAACAAATTTAATGAATATAAAAATACTATAAATAAATGTAGTACTCTGCAATTCAACTATGTCAATAATCACTTTGAATACGAATGTTCTAACAATAATAGTTATTATCAGACTGGATAAAAATACAAGCCCCAACTATGTCTGTCTGCAATAAACCCACTTTAAATATAAAAAATTCTTATAGCTTAAAATTAAAAGCATGGAGAAAGTTACCATGCTAACTCGAAGCAAAAGAAAGCTGCAACAAATATATTTTAGATAAAGTAACATTTTGAAGAAAGAAAATTAACATGGATAAAGAAGTACACTGCATAATGATAAAGAGGTCAGTTCTCCAAAAAGAATACAATTCTAGCTTGCATGTACCTAACAACAAAGCATCAGACCACTTGAGGCTAAAGCTGATGAAAATGAAATTTGAAAGTGACAAATCCATAATTATAATTGGAGAACTTAATATCCCTTCCCCTGTGTCACATACATAATTGATAGGTAAAGCAGGCAGAAAACCAACAAGGATATAGATATCTGAAAATAAATAATCCATTTGATCTAAATAACATCTATAGAACATCTCATCCCCAAATAGTAGAATACATATTTCTCAATTTTGCATTGATATTCACCAAGGTAGATCACAGTTAGTGCCATAAAATACATCTGAAAAAATTTAAAATAATAGAAATTATGCAACATATTTTTATATGGTTGTGATGGAGTTAATCTGGAAAAGAATAACAAAAAAAAAATGACTAGAAATGTCCAAATATTTGGAAATTAATCAACACACTTCCAAATAACACATTAGTCAAAGAAGCCTCAAGAGAAATTTTAAAATATTTTGAACTAAATGAGAATGAAAATAACATGAAAATTTGGTTGATGTAGCAAGAGCAGTACCTATGAGGGAAATTTATACCAGTATGTGCACATATAAAAAAGAAAATAAAGTTAAAATTAATGACTTAAAAACTTAAATTAGAATAAATTACTTAATTCAATTAATAACTTCCTAAATTCCACCCTAGAAAAGTGCAGAAATAATAGCATATTAAAGTTAAATCAAGCATTAAAAAAAAACACAAAATATAGCAGAAATAAAAGGAATTCAAATTTTTAAAAATAGAAAAAATTATGAAAACACAAAACTGATTTTTCAAAAAAATTAATAGTATTAAGAAACCTCTAGTCAGGCTAATTAGGGAAAAAAATGGAAAGGACACAAATTGACAATATCACTCATGAAAGAGGTTTCATTAGTGCTGCTTCAACAGACACTAAAAGGATAACAAAGGAATACTTTGAATAACTATACACCATGAATTTTATTACTTAGGTTGTACAAATTTCACAAAAGACACAAGCTGCTAAACTTGCTTAAGAAAAAATACGTAACCAGAATAGTTCTATATCTATAAAAGCTATAAAATTCAGTTAAAAACTTTAAAAAAATAAAACACAATCACAGATAGTTTTAATAGTGTACTCTACCAAACATTTAAAAGTGTAATGCTGATTTTACTCAGTTTTTTTTCCAAAATTAAAATGAAGAATAATACTTCTCAACTAATCTTAGGAGTCCAACATTACTGTATACAAAATCAGGCAAATATATTTCAAGAAAAAGACACCATAGGCCAGTACAGTTTACGAAAATAGACACAGAAATCCTTAAAAACATTAGAAAATTGGATACGGCAAAGATAAAAAGTACAGAATACCAGTACAAGTGGAATTCATTATAAAAATGCAGACTGATTAAACCTAGGTAAACCAGTCTTTGCAGTTCAGAATAACTGCATGGTTATTTCTGTAAATGTGGAAAAAATAGACAATATTAACGTCCTTTAAAAATACAAAATTCTCAAAAATATAAGAACAGAAGAAAAATAAGTGAATTCCTTAATGTAATAAATGGTATATATGAAAAATTTATAGCTACCACTATATTTAATGGTTAAAGATGAAATACTTTCTCTCTAACATCATGAATTGGGCAAAATATCCTTTTCGGAGATCCTTCTTCAACATTATATTGGACATCTTAGCTAATGCAATAAGCCAGGCCAATAAGATATAAGGTCTATATATTGGAAGGAAAAAAAATAAGTTTTTGAATTTGCAGATGACATGATGTCTATGTAATTAACTTCAAAGTATCTTTAAAAATCCTAGAACTAGTAAGCCAGCATAACAAGGTCATATGAAACAAAATTAATATAAAAAGTTAATTATTTATTTATATATCAACAATGTGAAAGTGGAGTTTTTAACACAATTTTAAATTTTGTAAAAAACGGAAGTACTTGGGCAAAAATCTTCCAAAATATGCACAGGTGTATAGAATTTATATATGAAACGGTATAAAACACTGATTGAAAAAATTAAAGGCCTAAATAAATGGAAAAGTATTCTATGTTCATGAATCAGAAGACTTATTAAGAAGTTAATTTGCCAGAGTGATCTGTAGATTCAATAACATCACCGTCAAAATCTCAATAAAGTTTTTAGAGATACTGACATCCTGGTTCTTAGTTGGATACAGAAGCAAAGAACCTAAAATAGCCAACACAATTCTGCAAAAGAACAAAAATAGAAGACTCACATGACCCAATTTTCTGACTATCATAAAGCTAGTTTAGTCAAGAGAGAAGGATTCTGGTGAGAGAATAAATACATTGATCAGTGAAATCGAATAGAGAGATCAGAAAGAGAGATGGATCTATGCAAATATATTGAACCAGTTTTGACAAAGGTAAAATGATATTTTGATGGAGAATGGCTAAAATTTTTGCTGGAACAATTGGATGTCTATATGACAAGAAAGAATCTAAAATAAATTCTTATACAATAATCTCAAAATGAGTCATAGACATCAATTTAAAATGAAAAATTATAACACTTTTTGGTGAAAGCATGGGAAAAAATCTACAGAATATGAGTTTGGTAATAAATTCTTAGATGCAATGCAAAAAAGTATAATCTATGATTAGAAACACTATTAAACTTTAAATTAAAATATTTTTGTTTTAAGACTACATTATTAAGAGAATAGAAATACAAATTTCAAATCAGACAAAAACTTTTGTAAATCAAGTATTTGGTGAAAGACTTAGGAATCTATACAAAGAGCTCGTAAAAATCAGTAATAAGAAAGAAAAATCCCAATGAAAAAGAAAACATAGATCCAAACAATGACACCTCACCAAAGAAAATAGATGAACTGTAAATAAAATATGAAAAAATGCATATATTTGTTACTGGGGAAATGCAAATTAAAAACAATAAATGAGAAACCACTATACAATTGTTAAATTGGCTAAAACCTCAAAACTATAAAAACCAAATTGTGCAGAGAATGCAGAGTTAAGAACTCTTTTTCATTGCTGCTGTGAATGCAAAAAAGTCCAACCATTTTCAAAGACAGTTTGGCAGTTTCTTATAAAGCTAAATATACTCTTACTATGAGATCCAGAAATCTTTCTATGTATTTATACAGCGGAATTGTAAACATGTCTATACAAAACCTGCATTAACATGTTTGGATCAGCCCTCAACTGCTCACCCCTTAACTTTGGGACATATACAGTGACTTATTTCCAACGGTGACAGTATGGAAATGAGGAAGGGAGAGTCACATTACAGTAGAGAAATCTGAGAAAGACTACCTAAGCCAAGTGACAAAGGCTAGCATCATCACAGATATGTGGTGTTGACATCATGCACCTAGACACAGTGTGATGAAAATGGTACTTTACTTCTGTCATTTTCCTCCTTCATACTCAAAACTCTATTTAACCTTAAAAAAAGAAAACCCCCTCCTGGTTAACATGGTGAGACCTTGTCTCTACTAAAAATACAAAAATTTAGCCGGGCATGGTGGCGGGCGCCTGTAGTCCCAGTCACTCGGGAGGCTGAGGCAGGAGAATGGCGTGAATCCGGGAGGCGGAGCCTGCAGTGAGCCGAGATCGCGCCACTGCACTCCAGCCTGGGCGACAGAGCGAGACTTCGTCTCAAAAACAAACAAACAAACAAACAAAAAACGAAAAAGAAACCCCAGTTAGAGGAACTTTTGCAAAACACCTGAGCAACCTTCCTAATTATGTCAAGGGCATAAAAAATCAGGAAAGCCTGCAAAAAAGCCTACAACCAAGAGAAGCCTAAGAAGACACAACCGCCTGTAATGTGGTCTCCCAGATGGGACCCTACTACAGAAGAAGAACAATGGGGTGGGCGGGGGGTGAAAGAAATCTGTAAAAAGTATGAACTTTATACCTCACCAAAACTGTTTTAAAACAATTTTCTAAATGTTATTGAACTTAGAGCCAACATGATACATACATTGGAGAGGTAATACACACTGCTTACCTGCACTTAAATCAAGATGACTTAAAAATAACTAAGTTAATTGTGTTTTATACGACATTTCATTCCCAAGTCGATATTTCCTATTATTTCAAAATAATGGTGCTATTAATTAAGGATGAGCAAGCTTTTTTAAACATATATTTAATCTGTTTCCTGTGCACTCGGTAGTATAGTTTCCTATACATCTATAATTAAATCACTTGTTTTGTAAAGTAATTTTCCTGACTCAACTTCTTATTTAGATTGTTAGTTTTATTTCTTAAACCTCTCATTTTATATTAAAAATATGCTATGAACTAAAACAGATAAATCTCCACATACCCTAATTAAACATATATTTGGGTACTGAATTTTAGAAGTATATTTCAGAAGGCATGACTTGTTTCCACACCCAAATAAGGCAAAAAGCTAGTATAGTTAAGGTTGGAAAAAGCTAGTGTAGTTAAGGTTGGTTGAGAAGTACATAGGAAAAGGTTTCTGAAGGTCTTGTTTTTGAAACTTACATTTTTTGTTACCTAATCCTTTCTGTGCTTTGTATTATTAAAAATTGCATGTAAATAAGATATATATACTTTGTGTTGCTTCGCCTTTTTTACCACTCTGCAAGAATAAATTCTATCCTCAGTTTTAATAGCATAGATTGCTTTCACCTGTTTTTTGCTTTATGCAAGTGGAATAATGTAATATGTATGTACTATTTTGTAGCTGATTTATTTCATTTATTTTTTGGTAAGTTCATCCATGTTGTAGCAAACATTTGTAGAGCATTCTTTCTTATTCCTTTATACTATTTCGGCATGTGAATATGCTGCAAGTTATTGATCTAGGCTACCACTGATGAGCATTTATTTGGTGGGTGTCAGTTTTCAGCTATCATGATGAATATTTCTATGAACACATTAGTTCATATCCTTCAGTAAAAATATGGAGACACTTATGTCTAGCCTATAACTCAGATTGCAATTCATCAGAATACATGTATATGCTCATGTTTAGTGGACAGTTCAAAGCAATTGTCCAATGTGTTTCAACCAATTTCAACAACTAACACCAATATAATAGAGTTCTAATTAATCCATATCCTTGCTAAATTTTGATATATTTCAAAATTTTAATTTTAGCCATTCTGTTTGGAAAATGTCATCAAATTGCAGATTAAATTTCCGTTTCTCTGATACCTAAAAAGCTGATTGACTTTTCATATTCTCATGGGCCACTAGATACTCTGGAGAAGTGACGGAGTTCTTTGCCCAATTTTCTGTACATTTGTCTTTCTCTAACCCTAATATATTTTTTTATTATTATACTATAAGTTCTAGGGTACATGTGCATAACGTGCAGGTTTGTTACATATGTATACTTGTGCCATGTTGGTGTGCTGCACCCATCAACTAGTCAGCACCCATCAATTCATCATTTATATCATGTATAACTCCCAATGCAATCCCTCCCCCCTCCCCCCTCCCCATGATAGGCCCCAGTGTGTCATGTTCCCCTTCCCCAGTCCAAGTGATCTCATTGTTCAGTTCCCACCTATGGGTGAGAACATGCGGTGTTTGGTTTTCTGTTCTTGTGATAGTTTGCTAAGAATGATGGTTTCCAGCTGCATCCGTGTCCCTACAAAGGACGCAAACTCATCCTTTTTTATGGCTGCATAGTATTCCATGGTGTATATGTGCCACATTTTCTTAATCCAGTCTGTCACAGATGGACATTTGGGTCTAACCCTAATATTTTGAAGGAGTTGTCTTAGTCCATTCAGGGCTGCTGTTGCAAAATACCATAAACTGAGCAGTTTATAAACAATCAAAATGTGTTTCTCTCAGTTCTGGAGGCTAAAAAATTGAGGATCAAGACACTGGCAGATTTAGTGTCTGGTGCCAAGTCCTGGTTCATATACATCCAGCTCCTAGCTGTATCCTCATGTAGCAGAAGGAAGTCAGGGAACTCTCCAGGGTGTCTTTCTTAAGGCCCCCAGTCTCACAAGGATTCCACCTTCATGACCTAATCACCTGCCAAAGGCCGTGTCTCCTAATACCATCACATTTAGGATTAGGGTTTCAGCATATTAATTTGGGGAGAACACAAACATTCATTCTACAGCAAGTCCTATATATTTCATGCTGTATATGAATCTTTTTCCACAGATGCATTTTGCAAATATATTCTCCAAATAAATAAATGATTTGTGTTTTCATTCTTTTAATGGTGTTTTTGGAAGAATAGACACTCTTATTTTTAATGTTTTATATATCAAATATTTTTAACTTATCCGATTTTTAAAGTAAGTTTGCCTATTCCGTGGTCACAAGTCATCCTTCCGTGTTTTCCTTTAATAGATCTATTGATTTCTCTTTGACATTGACATCTTAAATCAATCTGAAATTGGCGTTACAGTACAGTTTGAGGAAATGATAAAAGATACATCACTTTTACATGGATAGCAATTGACCCAACAAAATCTACTGAAAGAATCATTTGGCCTCTCTATTCTACTTCACTGCTTAGTATCTGACTATCGTAATTTCCATAACTTTGTAATAGGCTTGAATATCTGATAGTGTTTTCTTCTCCTTCAAAATACCACATTTTTCTGTTTCTTCAAAATGCCGTGGGGGTGGGAGTTTCAGAGTGACTAGATGAGGAGCTTGACAGACCCTTTTCTCAGCACAACAACAATTCAAATGATGAAAAATTTAAAAATGTTTAATGCTGCTGACAGTTGTCCTAAGAGCATACGACAGTTGGAGAAACATTTACCCAAACGAATCTTCTAAATCTTGGTAGAAGGGAAAAAAATCTGTGGCACTTGACCTTTATCTGTGATACTGTCTATATTCTGTACAGATATGACCAAGAAAAAGAGTGTTCACTCAACCCCAAGCTCTCAGGCTAGTGCTATGGATTCACCCAAGTAAGAACAAATATCAGACGTACCTAAATCCATTTCCAGCTTCCTGTTATAAAAACTATATTTTGTGTTACCATGAACCAGATCAACCACCCAGCTTCCACTCAGAGTGAGAGTTCTTCCCCAGGCACAACAGGCCTAGATTACCGAGTCCTCTGTTTTCCTTGCCCCAGTCTGCTTATAGATCAGAGGTTCTATGCCAGGAGGAGCAAGCCAAGAAGACCATGGTCTACCATCTTGATTCCATACCCTCTTGTAGAAAGGAGATATCACTCTAGTAGAGTGGTTCACTGTCCCCAGTTCCAACTCCTGTATAGTGTCACAGATGTTCTGCCCAGAAGGACCGAGAGGTCTTAGCTCTGACTGATGAGACTAACTTTATTTACTAGAAAATGAAGAAGTTCATGAATAAGAACATTTTTGAAAATAATGGAGGTTGGGTGGCAAGCAATTAATAAAGGGCCAGTAACTTCATGAACTTCATAGCAATAAGCAAAATGGCAGCCTAAACAGGAGTTTAACAGAGAGAACAAGGTAAAGAGACAGCCAGCAAGATTTCTCCTGGGAAGACAGTCATGACAGAATGTCAGAGGGCTGTGCACATGTGCTACGGTGCACCCATTACAATCAGAGCATGACATATTACAGACGTGAAGAATTCCTCAGGCCACAGTCAAATCTGTTAGCAAAGTATAGGAGTATCACTGAGTCTACGGGATTAAGCACAATTTCTGATCAAACACTGACTATACAAAAAGCAACTCTGAATATCAATAAAGATGTAGAAATTGGCCAGGCGCAGTGCCTCACATTCATAATCCCAACACTTTGGAAGACCGAGGCGGGTGGATCACGAGGTCAGGAGTTTGAGAGCAGCCTGACCAACATGGTGAAACCCCGTCTCTGCTGAAAATACAAATTTTAGTCAGGCGTGGTTGGGGGTGCCTGTAATCCCAGGTACTCAGGAGGCGGAGGCGGAGGCAGGAGAATGGCTTGAAACTGGGAGGCGGAGGTGGCAGTGAACCGAGATTGCACCACTGCACTCCAGCCTGGGTGACAGAGTGAGACTCTGTCTCAAAAAAAAAAAAAAAAGAAAAAAGACTATAAATTATATAAAAGAATCAAATTTAAGTTTTTAAGGTAAAAAGTATGATAATTAAAATAAATAATTTTATAGAAGAAATAAACAGAATATTTGAGCAAAGAGAAGAAAGAAAGAATAAATGAACTTGAAGACAGATTATTAGCAAGCAGAAATCTCTCTGAAGAAAATAAACAAGACAAAAATATTGTGGATGCCCTTGAGAAGTATGTGACCTGGTTTGAAGCAGTGGGTTGAAACCTTTCTTTCCTTTAACAGATTTTTTTAAAAACAGCTCTTTGAATATTATCTCTATTTAATTATCTCTTTATGCTTTTTCTGGAACTCCAATATTATGAATATGGGAACTTTTTGTATATTCTATATACCTCTTACCTTCTTACTTTTATGCTTTTTTGTGTGCTTCTGTGTAGGAATTTTCCCATTGACTTACTTATCTTTCAGTTGCGTGATTCTGTAATCTGATCCAGTCTACAGTTTGACCTATATTCTGAGTTCTTATAATATACTGTAATTTTAGTTCTAAAATATTTATTTGGTAATGTCCAATTCAATGTAAAGAGGTACTTTACATTCTTTCTTATATTTTATACATTTTTCTCCTACTTTAAAACATTAATCATAGTCATTTTTTAAATATACTCTTGGTCCACTGTTTGGATCATCTTGACCACACTTATAGCTTCTCCTTCTGTTTCTTTCCTTTATTTTCTTCTGCTTTGTTTATTACAAGGTCATAATATTTTTACTCTTAGCATGTAGGGAAATATTTTATTATATGTTGATAATTATGTAAAAAGCAACCATAGGACCTCCAGCTGGCTCCACTAAAGATTTGTTCCTCTTTCCTCTGTTAGAAAGATAAGCTGAGGACCTGATTACCTAAATGAATCACAGGAGTTTTTGGTAAATCTTGGACTAATTCTCCTTTGTTTATATTGCTCAGGTCTGGGCCTACTAGACTTTCAGTTGGGAGTTTATGTGGCTCTTATTTCCTCAGCTCTGAAAGATTATGGGGATTAATCTGCATCATTTAAGGGTCCAGAAGCCAGCTTTCCAGCCTCTTGCCACATGCAAGTTCAAAATCAGATAAATGTCTTAGGAAGAGACATACTTGTGCTTGAGACAAGCCCTGTATTACCATGACTAATGTCCAAAATATGACATGATTTCAGGAAACTATGCTTTTTTGAAATTTCAAATTAACTCACCAGCATCCCACAAAGCCTTCAAATATAGCAAATGTGATTTAGGGGAAAATCATTACGAATTGAAGGCTCCAAAATGTCTAATTTATGAATCTGGTTCTGTGTAGTGACTAAGAGGATTGGTGGTTTCTCTTTTTCTTGGCAGAGGTCTCCTAACTGGGTCAAGCCTAATCCTCAATTCACATTCAGCATCTGCAAGAGCTCCAGAGGGAAACATGGGTGCAAATTTAACTTATTTCAGAACTACATTCCATGCCTGACATGTTCATTCACTTAGTCCTCATTGCTTACACAGTCCTCTCACAGCCTTAAAGTATGATTGTTTAATTGGGATTTTCTAGATTTTTTTTTCAAAATTCTAAGTATCTTCTTTATCCTATTTTATAAGCAATGTTACAAAGAAGTTTAGTGGGGTTAACATCTTCTCATTTCAGATTTTGAAGAAATTCTACCTAACTTTAAATCATTTCCCCAAGATGGTCAAAAGTGGTACTGAGAAAAGTTCAAAACTGTATTAAACTGTTCTCATGCTGGTAATAAAGACATACCCAAGACTGAGTAATATATGAAGGAAACTGGTTTGATGGACTCACAGTTCTACATGGCTGGGGAGGCCTCACAATCATGGCAGAAGGCAAATCAGGAGCAAAGTCACATCTTATATGGCACCAGGCAAGAGAGAGCATGTACAGGGAAACTCTGCTTTATCAAACTGTCAGATCTCATGAGACTTATTCACTATCATGAGAACATTACAGGAAAAACCTACCTCCATTGTTGCAGGAAGTCAGAGACCCCGAACAGAGGGACCAACTGAAGCCATGGCAGAAGAACATAAATTGTGAAGATTTCACAGACATTTATCAGTTCCCCAAATTAATACTTTTATAATTTCTTATGCCTGTCTTTACTGCAATCTCTGAATAAAAATTGTGAAGATTTCATGGACACTTATCACTTCCCAATCAATACCCTTGTTATTTCCTATGCCTGTTTTTACTTTAATCTCTTAATCCCATCATCTTCGTAAACCGAGGAGGATGTATGTCGCCTCAGGACCCTGTGATGATTGTGTTAACTGCACAAATTGTTTGTAGAGCACGTGTGTTTGAACAATACGAAATCTGGGCACCTTGAAAAAAGAACAGGATAACAGCAATGTTCAGGGAACAAGGGAGATAAGACTAAACTCTGACTACTGGTGAGCTGGATGGAACAGAGCTATATTTCTCTTCTTTCAAAAGCAAATAGGAGAAACAGCAGTGAATTATTTTTCTCAGCAAGGAACATCCCTGAGAAACAGAATGCGCCCTGAGGGTAGGTCTATAAATGGCCCCCTTGGAGGCGGCTGTCTTTTATGGTCGAAGCTGAAGGGATGAAATAAGCCCCGGTCTCCTGTAGCACTCCCAGGCTTATTAGGATGAGGAAATTCCTGCCTAATAAATTTTGGTTAGACAGATTGTCTGCTCTCAAACCCTGTCTCCTGATAAGATGTTATCAATGACAATGTGTGCTCAAAACTTTATTAGGAATTTTAATTTCACCCCATCCTGTGGTCCTGTTACCTCACCCTGCCTCCTCTTGCTTTGTGATATTTTATTACCTTGTGAAGCATGTGATCTCTGTGACCCACACCCTATTCGTACAGTCCCTCCCCTTTTGAAAATCTCAAATAAAAACTTGCTGGTTTTATGGCTCAGGGAGCTTCACGGAACCTCTGATGTGTGATGTGTCCCCTGGACACCCAGTTTTAAAATTTATCTCTCATACTCTTTCCCTTTATTTCTCAAACCAGCCGAGATGTTTTGGGAAATAGAAAAGAACCCATGTTAACTATTGGGGGTGGGTTCTCCATGATTCAATTACCTCCCATGGGGTCCCTCCCATGATACATGGGAGCTGTGGGAGCTACAATTCAAGATGAGATTTGGGTGGAGACACAGCCAAACCATATCAGAAACCTTCTGTTGTCTACCTTTTTTCTGGGTCCTCCATTGCACCTAGGTAAGTACTATTCCACTTAGAGTTCTCACAAAATGAAAACCCACACCCTGAGATAATCACAAGCATTAACAAGATGTAGCTATCACTATTAGAAGTGGAGATCAAAGGGAAGGGGTTGGGTTTCCTGGAACCTACAGTGTTGGAATAGGTCTTGTTGTTCTAGGGCTCCAACCACTGAGGAGAGAGCAGAGCCAACCTGCTGCTGAAGCCTTTGGAATTTGGTGGTAGGCTCAATGACCTAGGACTCAGAATTCTGAAGGTAAGTTGCTTGGTAGCTGTGCTGGTATCTCTGGGCATGAAAATACTATTGGATCCAGAAGTTACTAAATATATGTAGCATTAAATTTAATTAAAATTTTCCTAAAGCTGCCTCCCTACTTTAACTCCCTACATAGAAAACTGCAGCCTAACTGTATATAAACAAACTGCAGCCTAACTTAAGAGTATAATCTTGTAACAAATATCTAAGTCTCAGCCAATCACAGCAGCTGAGCTTCAGTTAATCATACATGGCTGATATGGTTTGACTCTGTGTCCCCACCCAGATCTCATCTCAAATTGTAATCCTCAATTCCCCACACATAGAGGAAGGGACCTGTAATCACCACGTGTTGAGGGAGGGAGGAGATTGGATCATGGGGGTGGTTTCCCCCATGCTATTCTCATGATAGTGAGTGAGTTCATACAAGATCTGGTGGTTTTATATGTCTTTGACTGTGCCTCCTTCACACATACTCACTCTCTCTCACCTGGCACCATGGAAGATGTGCCTTGCTTCCCATCTACCATGATCATAAGTTTCCTGAGGCCTCTCCAGTCGTGCAGAAATGTGAGTCAATTAAACCTCTTTCCTTTGTAACTTAGCCAGTCTTGGGTAGTATCTTTACAGCAGTGTGAAAATGGACTAGTACAGCAGCCAACTGATCAGACCATATCCGTATGAGGCAAACATCTCACTGTCCCATGCTCAAATAAGGTCAATGCCCAGTTGTGATCATTCAAGTTATTACAGTACATCATGTTAATTTTCTGTCTATAGGTACTACCTGCCCACATTGCTGGGTGGAGCTCTTTGAACTTCTGTGTCTGAGTGCTGCCCAATTTATAAGCTGCATTTTATGTAAACAAACTCTACTAAATTTAATTTTTCCAAAGTTTTTCTTCTAACAATATTAAAAACATGCAGACTGAAAGCTACTGATGCTGTCAAGGTGAAAGCTGTTACTGAGGAAACACGGACATAAATATCCCTCAAACATTTCTCTCAGCTTTCCAGTCTCCCTCTAGCTCCACTCGTTGGCAGATACAAATAAGGGGAGGACTGACAAAGAAGATATGTGAGTTTTAGTTTCCTGTTCTCCCTGTGACAAAGCAGAGTAAACAGAAGAAGAAAGTTGGAATGGAGAGACAGCAAATTACAACACACAAACACATACGCACACATGTACACTCACAAACACATGCACACATGAACACAAATCACTACCACTCATGAGTTTTGCTTGGGATACACAAAGAGACTAATTCCATGGAAAGTAAATCAGTAAATATGCTTAAAATAATGAAAAGCAGAGATGTAATAGGAATGTCCTTTATTTAATGGCTAATGTTTATGATCCTTTAATAGATCTCTGGGATTTTCTTTCAGTGGTCTCTGGCATATATACTAAATATACACTAACATTTCTACTTTCGAGACACATAATTAACATGGGGAAATTTCATTAAGGGTTGAGTTTGTGTTCTGAAATTGTAAATTTTTGCTATTCTTTCTTAGGTGAAATCTGAGCATTTTGTTGTTCCTTATGTGTTATTTTTGCACATCGTCCAAAAGAAAATTAACAAATAACAAAATAAAATGAAAATAGGAATCCAAAAACTGATATTAGGTAAATCCTTTTATATACCTCTTTTTTCACTTTTCTTTGATGGGGTGGGCCACTATCAACACTACCCGTGCCCTTTATCAGGCTGTTGGGTTTCCACTTTTGGTTGCAATGGCAGTGATGTTTACTGTTGCGGATTCTTCTCATATTGCAGGTCTTAGGAGCAAGTACTTTCCCAAAGTGACATATGGATACACTTCCTGTCAATGCATACCTGTTCTGAGCAACACTCTGTACCATCTTTCACTTCACCAAAATCAGGTACGGTCATCCCCAGACAGCAGTATTTCAGCAGGTGATATCAGTGAAATAAGTCCAATGTACAGTATAATAATGTCTCAAATAAGGAGTTTCTTTCATGTTCTCACACTGAGCTTTTCCACGCAGAATATCTCAGATAATACATTTTATGTATGTAGTGCCACTGATACCACAGTGACCAAACCATTCACCTTGGGTATTCATCTCTCTATAGCAAATCTGATTTGCACTCTTGACCTTTTGCCAAAATTTGTTTGTGCCACTTATCATGGATATTACTTCTCTTTTTTATAGTAGTCTCCAATCACACAAGGAACCCCATCCTGCACATACACATCTTCTGGACAATTATGCAAGTTCCGTTTCACCGCTCTGGAAGATCACATCCATTGTCCTCTTATCTACACACCTCACCTGACGGGATGAACTGCAACAAAGCCCCAAAGCACAAGCAGCCCCAGGTTTCAGAGTGCAGTTTGCCAAACCATGTGAATCTTTTTTTACACAACTGTAAATAACCACAGTCATAATCCTCATTTTCTTCAAACACACCATTCACATAGCATGGCTTTGTGAAGATGACCTCAGGATTTGGTGAATTGTGTAAGCACCTCTTTAATTATTTTTTTAACAGTGGTGGCTGCTAATTTAGCATAACTGTAACTGCAATCGCTATACCTACTTACATATGTTACTATTTCAAACATTATGTATCGTTTTTTGTCCTCATGGACTTTGGTTTTGTTATTATACTCCATTCCCAAATTATAACCAAGTGCATTTAACACAATCAATGCAACAAAAGAAAATGTGTCACCTATGAAACTACTAATTCAACACTTAAGAGGAAGACTGCATATTGTTCCAACATAATAAGTCTAAGCCAAGATATTTAGGGTGTCTGTGTCTTACAAAAACATGTGAAGCATTATGGTATATGCAGGAATTAGAGCTTTTTTTTTTTTTTTTTTTTTTTATTCTCAAAGTTGTCCTAGAAATGGATTTTTTTTTCTTCAGAGACAGGGATGGCATTCCAGACCTCTGTTCCAAGTAAAACCACATCAGTGTCCAATGTGGTTAAATTTATCTCACCAAATATCTATTTCATGGACAACCATGACTGCTTCCTCCTGAACTTTTCAGATAGTACTTTGCTGATAGAAGAATTGTTTTAGTCTACCACCACTGCCAGTTCAAGAATCCATCCATGACTCCACCAGCCCACATATCCACTTCTCATGAAAGGGAAATTATCACTGTCTTGAAACTTGGTCTCTCTATTTCTTCTTCTGTTAATTCACATTTCAAGGGTGGGAACACACCAGATGTTCAAATGTGGTAGAAAGTCTTCTGGGCTTAATTTCATAAGCAATGACATTTACCTATTTATCAAATACCTTTATCTCAATACAAGGACTTTGCCAAGAGCAACCAGGGATTCAGAGTTCCCTTCCACATAATCATGATAGCAGCAGTCATTCTGGACAAAAACTTCAAGGAGAGCACCCTACTCTGTGTAGATGAACACTTGGAGGTGTTGAGAAGGTAAAGACTTCTTGACTTTGATTTGGACAGTGTGTCTATGGCCCCCAAATTTCAGATTATAGGAGATCCAACCTGGGGTTTCCATGACTCCACAAGTGCCAGTTACCTTCAGAAGTGTCAGCACTTCTGGGGGGCTGTGGTGTGGAAAGTGCCTAATGGGGCCATCTAGAAAGAAACAAACACACCTGTAGCCACAACAGCAGAAGAGTGATCTTCACACGCACCAGGGGTTCTTCTATAGCCTTTATGGAGCCTCGACTCTGAATCTATGGGTGACAACAAAGGAGGAGCAGAGAGGAGGCATAGCTGGTCTGTCTCCTCCCTTTGAGTTGACTGTATGCAGCACTGACTTTAATGGTCTGTCTTGCGGCATGCTCAGGTTTTTAGAGCAGCACAACTAAAGAAGAAATAAAAAGAAGGGCAGAGACTCAGGTGGCATTATGAGCAGGCCAGGGTTGAGGAGAAAGGGCAGGGTATGGGTGAAAATGGATTTGTGTTTGGATCAAGACATAATTCAATACATTGCACTGGGCTCAGGTTTGCTCCTGAATATTCATGAGGCAGGAAGGATGTGGGTGCACAAAAGAATAACAGGTGGCCACAGGGTGATGATGACTGAACCTAGATGACGGACACATGGATTCACTATGCAGTTTTCTAAAAATATGCATATATATCAACATTTCCCCCAATAAATCTATTAAAAAAGGGGTCTTCATGGAAAGGTGAACATATATCATGCTTTGATGAGGAAATCTGGATTTAGACATATGAACTTCAGATAAATATCCATAGTCATTCTTTTCCATTTCAAACGGTAAATTGTTTAGTTATATTATGGAGAACAGCTATGTATCTGTCTTGAGTAATATCTCCTATATAGGAAACATTCATATCCATACAGTTTTCAAGGTCCTTCAATATACTTCCACACAACAAATCATTACTTATCTTATCTTCATCTCATCCTGTCAAACTGCAAAGTGCTAAAGTATCAAATTTCCTTCAAAAATAGTACTACCTGTTGCAGTGAATACCATGGTTCAATAAAACAATAAACAATAGTGGAATTGGCAGGAGAGGAACTTGGATTGACAAATGTTACTTGAAGTTGTTTATATTTGATTCTAGTCCTAAGAAAAATATTTTTCAAAGCCTCTTATCATGTAAAATGGAAAGAAAATCAAACCAGCTGGGCAAATACCAGTTGGAGAATACTAAAAGCAAATTATGTTAGTGTTGCTATTGGTTTGTTCCTGTTTTTCTACTTCCTTGAGTTGCAACAACATTTGGTTGTTAATTTGAGATCTTTCTATCTTTTTGATGTGGCTAATTAATGCTATAAACTTCCTTCTTAGCAATGTTCTTGCTACATACTGGAAGTTTTGGTGTGTTTCAAAAAACTAGTTTCTGCCTTAATTTCATTTACCCAAAAATTATTTAGGAGCAGGTTGTTTAATTTCTATGTATTTTTATAGTTTTGAGAGTTCCTCTTGGTATCAATTTCTAGTTTTATTCCACTGTGGTCTGAGAAGAGTAACATAAATTAGTACAATTTCTGTGGAAAACAGTATGAATATTTCTCAAAGAACTAAAAATAGAACTGCTATTAGATCCAGCAATCGCACTACTACTCAGAGTTTCCTCTATAAACCACTATATCAAAAATACATACCTGCGCTTGTGTGTCTATCATAGCACTATTCACAATAGCAAAGTCATAGAATCAATCTAAGTGTCCATCAATGGATAACTAAATAAGAAAATGTGGTATATATATGCCGTGGAATACAATGCTACCATAAAAAGAATGAAAACATGTTTTTTATTGCAATGAGGACGAAGCTGGAGGCTATTATCTTAAGTAAAATAATTCAGAATCAGAAAGTCAAATACTGCATGTTCTCACTTGTAAGTAGGAGCTAAACAATGGGTACCTGTGGACACATAGAAAGGAACAATAGACATTAGATACTCCAAAAAAATGGGAGTTCAAGAGAGGGATGTCAGCTGCAAATTGACGTATTGGGGCTGGACACGGTGGCTCATGCTGTAATCCCAGCAGTTGGGAGGCCAAGGTGGGTGGATCACGCGAGGTCAGGAGTTTGAGACCAGCCTGACCAACATGTTAAAAACCTGTCTCTACTAAAAATACAAAAATTAGCTGGGCATGGCAGCAGACGCCTGTAATCTCAGCTATTCAGGAGGCTGAGGCAGGGAAAGTTGCTCGAACCCGGGAAGCGGAGGTTGCAGTGAACCAAGATCGTGCCACTGTACTCCAGTCTGGGCAATAGAGTGAGACCCCATCTCAAAAATAAATAAGTACATAAAATATAAAAGAAAATGTATATATTGGGTACAATGTTCATTATTGGGGAAATGGATATACTAAAAGCCCAGACTTCACCACTACACAATATATCCATGTAAGAAAACTGCAGTTGCACCTGCTAAATCTATTTTAAAAATTTTAGAGGCAAAATAAATTGCCTTTAGAAATGAAAAAGAAATCAATGAACTCCAAAAGGGGGAGGAAAGTTTTAGGGAAGGAAATATTGTTTTACTGAACTAAAGGCATTGAAATCCGTGGCAGTTTTAGGATTATAAGGTAATGAGCTCTTGAGACCCACCTCCATGAGTATTGATGTCATGTATGAGAATGTATTTACATGTCTTATATAAAAATACAACCACAAAAAATTATCTCAATAATACAAATATATTATTACATATTTGTGTAAATGAAAAATCTGGTACTAGAGCCATGCCTGGCTGAAATGCTGATTTGTTGCTTTGTTCTTGAATAATACATTAATTAAACCACATAATATGTAGACACTACATGTAGAAACATAAATGAATGATACAGGTCAAAATCGGTTAGTGGTCTGGAGCATGGATTTTGTCAGAATGTATGGGGCAAAGATATACTTTAGAAATTTGTAAAATTGCATTCAATATTTTACATGTAAATATCTTTTTAAATTTAGCTTCTGTGAGCCTCCACAGTCTTTCTCAGATCATTAAAGTAATTAAATTACTAAAGTAATGAGACTAAGAACTACTAGCCTATTTCATTAAAAAATAAAAAAGGTGGGGAAGAAAGAGTAATTTGCTATGAAGAATCTAAAATCCACTGATCAAATACCACTTCCCATGGTTGGTAATGCAAAAATGAAAGATCCCAGATTCAGCACCTATCATCTCCTGGACTCCGATCCACTTCTCTTTAATTTTTCCTTTATCTTGATTCTACGTATTTTTGCCTTTTTTTCTTTGGAATCATATTCCTGTCATTTATGAAATCTTCTTTTCATAAAAGCCATGACAATCTCTTCTCCGTTTACATGTATTTATGGAGAGCTCCTTATCCCTACTAAACATTACAAATATTGTATCTCAGCAACGTAAAACCTGGCAGATGGGGAGCTTCCGGTTCTCAGAATGTCCATATGCCCTACAGACCAGATGTTTGGGAGTGATTTGCCACTTTCAGTCTACTAAACCGGCAGCCACCTCGTTATATCATTATTCATCTTTATTCCTTGATCTTACAACCACACCCCAAATCAATCCTGAACAAACTACAGAGAATTGGGTGTCTGATACTACTTTCTTCTCTGCCAGTAATCTTATCCATATTCTCGCTGTATTTAGCAAGCATGTGAACAACCCATAGAGCACTCAGGTTTGTCTTTGTTTTTACCCTTACAACTCATCCACAATGATCTGTAGCCACTGACCTATGGCCATGACCTATACCATATTATCAACCATCTTAACTCTTATACATTAAATAGTTAACCATAACTTTTATTCTTAATCAAAATTTGCTCATCAAATTTCTAGAGGATCCAAATCACTCTTCTTTTCCTTCTTTCCATTTTTCAAGTTTCCCTCCTTGTGCCTTTCATCCCCAGCGCCTAGCTCTAAATTCCATCACTTCAACCGTTGTGGACTACAGTCCTCAAGCCAGTCTAGATGAATCCCTTTCTCTGCTTTTGCCACTCCTACAGCACACTGACGACATCTGGTATAATAAATCAGAGTATATTTAGGAGATATTAAAAAGGGAGAAACATACAGAATTAGGTCAAGATCAACCTAAAACTTCAGCCTAAAGGATGAAGTTATGAAGAGGTATTTATTTCAAATACTCCTATACTTTTACTAAGTTTTGTTTTGTTTTCCGCATTGTTCCTTAACTTGCTGATTTTCTAAGTTTCCTCAGGAATATGTAAGACCCTTAGGTGAAAATCAATACTATCTTTATTTTTGCAAGTTGCTACCAGTATTGAATTTCAATAATGGTAGTTTAAATAGTAAAACAAACAATTCCCTGTTTAATGCTTAACACAGGATCAGATATTTGTCTTAGTCTTTTGTTTTGTCATTGCAAATCAGTGGCAGGGGACTTTTTCAGTCTGAGCATTATACTCCTCATTAAACTGACAAGAGTGGCTTGATTGCTTGGGTAAAGTAATCAAGTGAAATAAAGGGGAAACTTACCTTACAAAATTTCAAGAGCACACAAGAAGACAGCAAGATCATTAGAAAATTGTTGAGGACAATACCTCTAAATTGTGAGTAAAATCCTGATATGCTGATTTGCTCTCCACGTCTCTTTTTGATATATAGTTGTTAACTATTATTGCATGTAAATTTTTGTTGTGGTGGAAAATGATTATTTAAAAATAATGTAGCCCTGTTGACAGTGAACTTGACCAATATAAATCTGTCAGAAATGTATTCCTAAGCCCTCACCTTGCAAGCACATAATAGAAAGACTCTAAGGAACGTTTGAGCCAGGCTATCTTTGCACTCTTTACATTATTTTATACAATGACTCTAGAAGTCACATCTCCTGAGAGAATAAAACATTTTCACTAATTATGTGGTATAGTGCCATAATAGTGTAGAGACTTCAAGGTATACCACCATATACCATCTTTTATAAATTCTGTTTTCTTCTTCCCACAGTTTCATCAAATTCATCAATCTCTGTATTCTAATTAGCACTTCTTTTCTCACTTTCATTTATAACTTAATTCATGTTTTTTAAACTATGAGTGACAGCACATTATATACAACATAGATGCTCTGAACCAAATAAATCTAGTAGAATAAGAAATAATAGAGTACAGATACTCCTCTAGATCTGAATGCATGACAAAGAATCGGGTTTTGTGTGTGTGTATGTGTGTGTGGGTGTGTGTGTGTTGATTCATGTCTGCATAAATATTGATGCTTCTCTATGTCAGAGCTAAACTTTTGAATGACTTACAAACTGATGAATTGATGATTCCCATGGTCCTTGTTATAGCCTAATTCATTGTTCGTTTGTACCACCCATTTCTCTGAAGAAAGTTTTTAATGTAAGACCTCACACGACAAGGAGAAAGAGAAACCTCCTCCTTCAATTATCTCTCATTTAAGGTCCAGATTTACCTGGCTAGCAACAAAAGTCTCTCATTTTCATGACAAGTGACTGAGAGTCCTACCTACTGTCGCTCCACCATCTCCACCAAATTTTATTTGTAATTACTCTTCAATGTGAATAAATCTGATTTCCTTACCCCATTTTATATGCTCCCTACATATAGCATAACCATTTAGCCCTTTGTACTTTTGTTCATACCATTAACCTGATTCTAGATTAATTTTCCTTAACATTGAACCATGTCATAGAATACTAAGAAGTTCCAAAATGAGTTCAGTCTCATTAAAAAAAAATATTTTCTGAGGGATCCAGATATCAGTAATTGTATCTTTCTTTTCAATGTCACTGAATAACTCAGAGACATTTCATATCTGCACATAAATATGCTTTCTCTATTGCAGGGAACTGTTTGCAGTAAGAATAAGAAAAAAACAAAATTTAGAAGAAAAGAGAGATGAATAAAGTAACAGTGTGGGAATAAATTTCATAAGTAAATTGACTAGTTGGCAGTTTACGAATACCAATTTGAGAAGATTGCATTTAGCTAGCTGGTTGGGGGAAAACCATGGAAACAAGATCAGTTATATTTTATCCTTAAGCGTTTACCTGTGGGAAGAAAGGAGGTTGATAATGTCTGCCAGTGTCTTTCCATTGCCCCTCCATATTAGTAAGTCAAGTTCTACATCTTTCCCTCATTGGACTTTCTTACTTTCTCTCAGCTTTGATCACAATTTATTCTTCTTCTTTTTTTTTTTAATATAAACAACAGAAATTTACTCATCACAGTTGTGGAGGCTGAGATACCAAGATCGAGGCACTGGCAGGTTCAGTGCCTGGTGAGGGCTGCTGGCTCCAGCTTCAGGATGGTTCCTTGTTGCTGTGGCCTCCAGAGGGGATGAAGTCTGTGCCCTCACGTGGCAGAAGGCAGAAGGGCAAAAAAGGAGCCTTAAGTTAGTTCCCTCGAGCTCTTTTATAAGGTACGAATAATTCATTTATAAGAGTGGAGCCCTCATGGCTTAATCAGTTCCCAAAGGCCCGACTCTTATCACCACAGTGGGAATTAAGTTTTAACACATTAATTTGGGGGCACATTCAGACCATAAAGGAACAGATTTGAACATGGTTTTCATTTCTATTTTAGCTTACCAAGTCTGCCATAACAAGGTAACAGAAAATGAATGGCTTCAGCAATAGAAATGTGTTGTCTCACGATTCTGAAAACTAGAAGTACAATATCATGGTGTTCTCAGGGCCACAAGAGGTTCCAGGGAAAGCTCTATTTCAGGCTTCTATTATAGCTTCTTGGTTTGAGGCTGCATACCTCCTATCTTCACCTGCTGATTTCTCTGTGTCCACAATTTCTCATTTTACAGGGACACTTATTTATATCAGACAATACAGACTTTTAGTGAAAAACTGTTACAAGAGATAAAGAAGGCTATTATATAATGATAAAAGGTCAATTCATTATGAGGACATATAAAAATAATAGGTATATATGTACCCAACATCAGAGCACCTAAATATATGAAACAAACATTGACAGACCTGAAGAGAGAAATAGAAAGCATTTCAGTAGTAGTAGGATACTTCAGTACCCCTTCAATAATGGATGCAACGTCCAGACAGAAAGTCAATAAGTAAACAACAGATTTGAACAAAGTTATAGAACAAATGGACATATCAGACATATGCAGAACATGCCACCCAACAGCAGTAGAATACATATTCCTCTGAAGTGTGCACAAATTATTCTCCAGGATAGGTTACATATTCCATCACAAAGCAAGTCTTAATACATTAGAGAAGACTGAAATCATACCAAGTATCAATTAGTAATCAATAACAAAAGAAAAACTGGATAAATTCATAGATATGTGAAAATTAATCCATACACTCTCAAACAGCCAAGAAGTCAAAGATGGAATTGAAAGATAAATTTAAAAATATCTTAAGACAAAGAAAAATGGAAACACATTTCAAAACTTACTGAATGGAGGAAAAGCAGTACTAAGAGGAAAGTTGATAGTGATAAACACCTACTATACAAAAGAAGAAAAATTTAAAATAAACAAGTTAACTCTACATCTTGAGCAACTAAAAAAAAGAAAAGAAAAGAAAAGAAAAAAACTAAACCCAAATTTAGCAGAAGAAAGAAAATAACAAAGATTAGAGCAGAAATGAATAAAAGGAAAAAAGTAAAATCAGTGAAACTAAGACTTGGTTTCTCTGAAAAGATAAAAAAAGATAAACTCTTAGGTATAGTAAGAAAAAGAGACAAGACTCAAATAAGCAAAATTAGAAATGAAACAAGAAAAATCCATATTAATAGTCATATGCCACTTGAAAGGGAATCGATTGTCTTCCACGAAACAGAAATCTTTAAGTGAATGTACCATGATGCCAATGAACATGTTCAAACAGCACATTTTATTATCAATATCTCAGTGAAACCTCCAGATACATGTCACCAATAACTGAAAGACTAATAGAAGACTCCAATCAGATATTTAAAGTACATGTTGGTATTGGCAGAGGGATTCTTAGGGAGATTCTTGTTCAACAATCAGGGGAGGCATCTCTTCACTTTGCTGGGCATAAAATTAACTGAGAGTTTTTTTGTCTTTTATTTTGCATTTTCTACATAAATAATCGTGTCTTCTGAAGGCACAGACAATTCAATTGCTTTCTTCTTAATCTGTACATCTTTTATTTTGTTTTCTTGTCATATTGTATGAGCTTGGATTTCTGGTACAACATTGAAAGAGTGGTTGCCTTGTTCCCAATCTTAGGAAAGCTTTGGGTTTTTTTGCCATTAAGTATGACGTCAGCTGTAAGCTTTTTTGAAGATATGCTTTATGACTGTCCATGTATATAGCTCTAAAGGATCTGTAAATAAGCTTTATAAATCAGGGTTCTCTAGCAGAATCAATAGGGTATTTGTGTGTGTGTGTGTGTGTGTGTCTGTGTGCATGTGTGTGTGTGTGTATTTGTTATAAAGAGTTGGCTCACGTGTTTATGGAGGCTGACAACTCCCAAGATCTGCATGGTGAGTTGGCAAGCTGGAGAGCTAGGATAGCTGATGATTTAGTTCTAGTCTAGGTCTGAAGGCCTGAGAACCAGGAGAGTCTATGGAATAGTATCTGTTCAAACATTGGCAGGCACAAGACCTAGGAAGAGCTCACATTTCAGTTCAAGGCAGGAAAAGTTCTTACTTGGAGGAGGGTTCGCCTTTGTGGTCTGTCAAGCCTTCAACTGATTGAGTGAGGTCCACCCATATTAGGGAAGGTAATCTTTACTAAGCCTACTGATTTAAATGTTAATGTCATCCAAGAACACATTCACAGAAACAGCCAGAATAATGTTTGGCCAAATATCTGGACACTCTGTGGACCAGTCAAGTTGACACATAAAATTAATAATCACAGCCAGGCACAGTGGTTCACATCTGTAATCCCAGCACTTTGGGAGGCTGAGGTGGGCAGATCACGAGGTCAGGAGATCCAGACCATCCTGGACAACACGGTGAAACCCTGTCTCTACTACAAATACAAAAATTAGCTGAGAGTGGTGGCGGGCGCCTGTAGTCTCAGCTACTCGGGAGGCTGAGGCAGGAGAATGGTGTGAACCCAGGAGGTGGAGGTTGCAGTAAGCCAAGATCCCGCCACTGCACTCCAG
Organism: Trachypithecus francoisi; assembly: GCF_009764315.1. Lineage (NCBI taxonomy): Eukaryota > Metazoa > Chordata > Mammalia > Primates > Cercopithecidae > Trachypithecus > Trachypithecus francoisi. The sequence continues at coordinate 169,159,732 of NW_022681454.1, read as the reverse complement.
CCTGGGCAACAGAGCGAGACCCTGTCTCAAAAATAAATAAATAAATAAAATGAGAATAATAATAATGATCATTAACAATCACATAAGCCAATAGAACTAAGTGTATTGAGCAAGGTTGCAGGATTGAAAGTCAACATACAAAAATTAATTAGAATTCTGTATATTAGGAATAATCAAAAGAAAAATAAAATTTAGAAAATGTATGATAGCATGATAATCTAACAATATTTAGGTGTATATTTTTAAAATGAATATAACACCTATACACTGAAAACTATAAACATGGCTGATAAATAATTTATAATATCTAAATAAATGGAGAGCTATACCTTGTTCATGGCTATGAAAACTCAATGTAGTTAGATATCAACCTCCATAAATTGATTTGCTAACAAAATATAATCTTAATCAAAACCCCACCAGACTATTATTTTCTAAAAATTGGGACATTGATTGGAAATGAAAGTACAAAGGGCTAGATAAGACAACTACAAAGGACTTTTAACCCATATTGAAAAGTAGTAGCATTGCTTATCTTACACTACTTGAGTTCATGACTTACTGTACAGCTTTATTAATTGTTGTAGTGCAGTTTCTGATACCAATGAAACAGAATACAGAGTTTAGGTATAGATCCATATTTATACATCAACTTATTTTTTACAAAGGTGCTAATGTAATTCAATGAGGAAAGAATAATCATCTGAACAAATGGTTCTGTAACAATTGTCTATTCATATACAAGACACGAACCTTGACCCTTACCTCACGCATAACCTAAAATTAACATCACACATGTAAATGTAGAAACTAAATCTATGAAAAGTGTTGAAAGGAACAGAAAATAAAACTTTGTGACCTTGGGTTTGTAAAACATTTCTTAAATAAAACATAAAAATTAGCATAAAGATAAAATTAATAAATTGGAATACATCAAAATAAAACTTTTTTTATAAGTCACAGCAATAAAAGAAAAAGACTTGTATCCAAAACACAACCCATAACTCATCTGTCAGAAGACAAACAACTCAATAAAATTATAAGCAAAATGTATATTAATAAATAGATCACCAAAAATATGTGAATGGAATCTAAGCATGTGAAAACATGCTTGACATTATTAGTCATTAGGGAATTGCAAATTGAAACTGTAGTGAGATGGCAATTCACATACACCAGGATAGCTATAATCAGGAAGACAGATAATAACAAGTATTGATGAGGATGTGAGAAATTGGAACCCTTGCACACTGTAGATAGGAATGTAAAATAGTGCAGGGACTTTGGAAAGAAGACTGTCAGTTCCCCAAAAAATTAACCATAGAGTTACGATATGACCCACCAATTCCACTCCTGGGTATATACCCAAGAAAAAATGAAGGTGTATTTATACATAAATCAATAAATCTGAATTTTCATAGTGACTTATGCATTATGCCCCAAAATTTCAAACAACCAAAATGCCCATTCATTGGTGAATAGAGAAACCAACTTGAATACCTCATTTAATGGAACACCACATAGCAATATAAAGAACAAACTTCTGCCCGAGTGTGGTGGCTCAAGCCTGTAATCCCAGCACTTTGGGAGGCCGAGACGGGTGGATCACGAGGTCAGGAGATTGAGACCATCCTGGCTAACACGGTGAAACCCTGTCTCTACTAAAAAATACAACAAACTAGCCGGGCGCGGTGGCAGGCGCCTGTAGTCCCAGCTACTCGGGAGACTGAGGCAGGAGAATGGCGGGAACCCGGGAGGCAAAGCTTGCAGTGAGCTGAGATGCGGCCACTGCGCTCCAGCCTGGGCGACACAGCCAGACTCTGTCTCAAAAAAAAAAAAAGAACAAACTTCTAAAATGTGCAAAAACATGAAGAATCTGAAAAGCATTATATAAATGAAAGAATCTAGTCATAAAAGATGACATACTGTATGTTTTCATTTATATGAACTTCTAGGAAAAGCCAACTGTGGTGACCGAGGTAGATCAATATTTGTTGGAGCCAGATATCTGAAGATGGTAATTGACTATAAAACAAAAGAAAACAAAATACACCTGGAACCTTTCTTCATTGCCTCTTGGTATTGTATACAAACAAACTTTTTGTTAGGAAATGTGTTCAGTGACACCTAGCTGATAGATTGATTGTAAATGAGCACTTGTATTAGCTTTTCAATATTGATGTAACAAGTTGTCCAAATTTGGTAGCTGAAAACAATAGAAAATTATGCTTTCATAGTTCCAGAAGCAGGAAGTTTCAGGGCAAGGATCAACAGGGTTGGTTTATTTTGGAGACTCTGAGGGAGAGATCATTTAATGCCTTCTTCTAGCTTCTGGGGCCAGCATTTCTTAGTGTTCCCTGGCTTATAGATGTATCCCCCCAACCTCTGTCTCCATCTTCATTTTACTGTCTCCTCTGGTGTCTTCTTACCTTCTCTTCTCTTGTAAGGACATTTACCATTTGATTATGGCCCACTGTTATCCAGGATAATATCCTCTTGAAATCCTTAACTGTTACATCTGCCAAGACCATATTTCCAAATGAGATCACATTCACAGCTTCTGGGTGGACATATATTTTGGGGAGCATGTTAGTCTTCTCCTGCTGCCATAACAAAAGAGCCCAGAATGGGTGTCTAAAAAACCACACATATTTATTTTCTCATAGTTGTAGGGGCTGGAAGTTGAGATCAGGATGCCAGCATGTCTATGTTATGGTAAGGGTTCTCTTCCTATCTATGCACATGACTATCTTTCTGCATTCTCATGTGGCAGGGAGGGCACACTGGTGTCTCTTCCTCTTCTTATAAGGATATTAATTCCCTAGGATCTATAAGGACGGCACCTTTATGATTTCATTGAACCTTAATCACATTCTTAAAGGCCATATCTCCAATATAGTTCCTTGTATGTGATTAAGGTTAGGGCTTCCATATATGAAATTTGTGATGACACAATTCAGTCCATTGCAGGGGTAACTATTTAACCCACTACAGAACTATTCCTTCATTCTTCCTTTACTGTCACAGCCACAGCTTAGACAATTACCTGGCCAAAAGGGAAGAGGAAGAAAATAACACCAAATAAGACAGATGTCATTTCTTCCTTTCCCTTCTATATCTCATATCCTACAATTCCTTTTATTTTTTTTTTTTTTATTTTTTATTTTTTATTATACTTTAAGTTCTAGGGTACATGTGCATAACGTTTATATCATGTATAACTCCCCAATGCAATCCCTCCCTCCTCCCCGCTCCCCATGATAGGCCCCAGTGTGTGATGTTCCCCTTCCCGAGTCCAAGTGATCTCATTGTTCAGTTCCCACCTATGAGTGAGAACATGCAGTGTTTGGTTTTCTCTTCTTGTGATAGTTTGCTAAGAATGATGGTTTCCAGCTGCATCCATGTCCCTACAAAGGACGCAAACTCATCCTTTTTGATGGCTGCATAGTATTCCATGGTGTATATGTGCCACATTTTCTTAATCCAGTCTGTCACAGATGGACATTTGGGTTGATTCCAAGTCTTTGCTATTGTGCATAGTGTCGCAATAAACATACGTGTGCATGTGTCTTTGTAGACCAGAGACAGATAAAACCACAAATATGGGGAAGAAGCAGGGCAGAAAAGCTGGAAATTCAAAAAATAAGAGCGCATCTCCCCCTGCAAAGGAGCGCAGCCCATCGCCAGCAACGAATCAAAGCTGGTCAGAGAATGACTTTGACGAGATGAGAGAAGAAGGCTTCAGCCCATCAAACTTCTCAGAGCTAAAGGAGGAATTACGTACCCAGCGCAAAGAAACTACAAATCTTGAAAAAAGAGTGGAAGAATTGACAGCTAGACTAATTAATGCAGAGAAGGTCATAAACGAAATGACAGAGATGAAAACCATGACACGAGAAATACGTGACAAATGCACAAGCTTCAGTAACCGACTCGATCAACTGGAAGAAAGAGTATCAGTGATTGAGGATCAAATGAATGAAATGAAGCGAGAAGAGAAACCAAAAGAAAAAGGAAGAAAAAGAAATGAACAAAGCCTGCAAGAAGTATGGGATTATGTAAAAAGACCAAATCTACGTCTGATTGGGGTGCCTGAAAGTGAGGGGGAAAATGGAACCAAGTTGGAAAACACTCTTCAGGATATCATCCAGGAGAACTTCCCCAACCTAGTAGGGCAGGCCAACATTCAAATTCAGGAAATACAGAGAACGCCACAAAGATACTCCTCCAGAAGAGCAACTCCAAGACACATAATTGCCAGATTCACCAAAGTTGAAATGAAGGAAAAAATCTTAAGGGCAGCCAGAGAGAAAGGTCGGGTTACCCACAAAGGGAAGTACAATTCATTTTAGACAGAAGACATTGATCATTAAGTGTAAGTTGTAAAGATGCAATATAGTGGCTTTGGAAAAAATTTTTTGACTTATTCATGTATTTGTTTATTTTGCTCTCTGGGAAAGCTCATTTAGATACAAACACAGTAATCACTCATTACATTTGATTGACTTATTCCCCTGAATTTTCAGCCCTTAGATCTTTGTGCGTCCTATAGGAGCTATGAAATTGAAGGTCAGTGAGATATTTAAAACTGGTATATTGAAATATTATTATTGTAAAAGGATAAGCAACTCTAAGAAATCTTATTATCTATACATGTCAAAGCTTTTTTCCTACAATGACAAGTAATTTATTTTCTTCTGTTAATACCATTTTTTTCAATTGTCTGAGAGTTTTTAAAGGACACAGGTAAAATGAATAGTGTCACAGGCTTTACTATCTTCAAGTCAGTCCCTGTTTGATGTAATTTATTATTCCAGCTCAGTAACTGATTGATTAGTTACTTGTCCTTAAATTTATAGCTATCATTTTTCTACTGTTTAATTTTGCTCATTTTTAAAGAGTATTTCATCTAGATTTTATTAAATAATAGGTATATATATATATACACACACACACATATAATACACTTTTCATTATATTACGGGTAATCACCCATATCCAACATCTTCTCAATACTGTGTTCAAAAATATACATACATAAAAAATAAAATTTAAGCTACAAAATTCTGCTTTCAGCCTTTCATGCACAACCCCGGGAAGTCTGTAATTTGTTTTTTAGGCTACCTGAAGAGCTATTGCTTGATTAAGATAAAAGTTTGTAAGGCAATTCAATGCAGCATTCAGTTAAAGAAACCAGACATTTTCACAAAATCATAAATACAGTGCGAAGGCAGATTGAAAATGAAATGCCTGTTGAGTACGTTCTCCACACAGCTCCTCAGGGCTGCCTGTATGTAGAAATTTTCTCACTCCATCTGTTCCCTCTGCCTGAGTGACAGGTCCGCTTCTGCCAGCACTCCCTTCACCAGCAAGAGAGAGAAAATGTTTCCAGGTGCACACAGACACACCTGATCTCTTGCCTCATCATCCTTTTAGTGTATTTACTAAAAAGGAAATAGACTGAGAGGAAATAGGTAAAAATGGGAAAAAGTTTCAATTTAATAAATTTGAAGTAAAAAGAGAAATGCATCTGACATATTCTTCTGAGATAGCTGAAATAAAGTCTCTTTCACTAAATATTTGGTGTCCAGGAGCCATCGTGCAGCATTGTTGTATTAACAGTGTTACTGAATGAAGACATACTCATGAATTCATGTTTGCTGTTGTACCTATGACTTAATAAACTGTTTTCAATCAAGATTTTAGAGGCATTAGAACTGAATACCAGTAGCATGCTAGTGAAGATGGTTATATAATCTCAGCTCACTCCATAGCCTGAAGCAAACAATTTCTTCTAAGTATTTCAATTACTTCATCTAAAAAAAGTCAGCTGCTAAGATTTGATTTCTCTGTATGTTAAATGCATCAATGAGAATTTTTTGGTAAGATGATTCAGTGTCCTCTGACTAATTGTGCTATATGGGTTTGAAGTACCAATCACTTACGGGATACTAAGACTATAAAGGATTGTAATTTTTTTTAGATGATTCATTTTAAACTCTTGGAATAGGGACTGTTTTGAATATATCTTTGTATCCCCCCACAGAACCTAACACAGTGCCTCACAGAGAGTTGGGATGAATAGATTTTTGTTAAGTGAATGGATTTTACAGTCTCAGTCTGTAGTTACAATTTCCCAGAGAAAAGGAGAGACCTTGTTTTAGAATTGGGATTGAAAGAAGGATCTCACAGCTAAGACTTGAAGGAAAAATGCAGCCAAACTGTGGCCAGTTCACAACAGAAAACCATTGCATAATCAGTCTTTAGGACCTTTGTGTAAATGTTTCCCAGGTCCACCATCTGTGCCCCCTACACATACATAGGCTTTGCAAAATGTTACATTGTCAGCTGCGGCTAAGGGCTTTGGTAGATGTCACTTGATTGTGTCTGCCATCACAGTTGGAATGAAGACAGACTCTCCCCCTCTCTCTTTCTCTGGCTATCCTCCTCTACAAAATTAGGTGTTGAGAAAACGTGATATTAGGAGAAAGGCAAACAGCAATTTCCTACTTATTATTTGAAGATACTTAATATCTGTAGTCTAAGGAAATTTAATGATAGGCATTCTGCAGAATGATTTCTTCCAAACTCATGGTCTGGCTCAAGAGATATGACTTGCTTTAAAAATTATTTCCCTATAATGAGTTAAGTAACTCATATGTTAATTCACTCATAAAGTCATTAATTTTGCCCTTATGATGGACAAGATACCATTTTATCCCTCAAGGAAACAGATCTGCAGAGGAGTGGAGATATTGTATCCAAAAATATCCACACTAAAGGTAGAAAGGATGAAATCTGCAATAGAATAAAAACAAGAAAGAAAACTTCTGATGTCTTCATTATTTCCTATGATGTGGCAGATGAAATGTTCTCTTGAAGGAAGAAAGGAAACACTTGTTGAGGGCTTAAGGAGGTAAAAAATGGTTTAAGCAGTTTCTTCGTGTATAGTGGCAATGCACGTTACACATGTGGGTATACATGTACATGCATATATGCATGTATAGGTATGTATGTGTGCATGCGTACATATGCACAAACACACGGATGCTGATATTTTTATTCATATCTCTGCTTAACATATCGTAAAACTCATAATTGTAAAAACAGTAACATCAAACTAGTTGTTTATCTTCTTAAAAGTGATATGATTATTTTACAAGGTGTAGACTTTCTGGTTCACTTTCATTTAGATGAAGAAAATGGCTGAACAGAAAGTCTGTTGCAGAAATAAAAAACCAGCATGTGTCTTTTTCATAGAATTATCAGATGCTGACATCTAGTGGCTCTCAAAATTCATTATTATGAAGGACTTTTACCAACAGTACATGCTTTCCATATCTGCAGATATGCGCAGATGGATATATTTTATTTATACATTCCATTATGGTTCTTTATACATAAAACAGTTGACACTTAGAGTGAAAAAACTGTGGCAAACTGGACATGTTGTGATCAGCTAGACTCCACATTTTGCATATAGCTAAAGAAAGCCCTCTCATGTTTGTCTCTCTCTCTTTCTCTCTTTGTCTTTCTCTCCCTCTCTCTTTCTCTCTTTCCCTTTCTTTCTTCTTTCTTTCTTTCTTTCTTTCTTTCTTTCTTTCTTTCTTTCTTTCTTTCTTTCTTTCTTCTTTTTCTCCTTCCTTTCTCTTTTTTTCGTGCTTCTTAGTCTTTCTTACTCTTTCTTTCTCTCTTTCTCTTTCTTTCTTTCTTTCTTTCTTTCTTTCTTTCTTTCTTTCTTTCTCTTTCTTTCTTCTTTTTCTCCTTCCTTCCTCTTTCTTTTTTCATGCTTCTTTCTTAGTCTTTCTTACTCTTTCTTTCTTTCTTTCTTTTTTTCTCTGTCTTTCTTTTTGGTCTCTCTCACACACTTTTCTTTCTTTCTTTCTTTCTTTCTTTCTTTCTTTCTTTCTTTCTTTCTTTCTTCTTTCTTCTTCCTTTCTTCTTTCTCTCTCACTCTTTATTTCTTTGTTCCTTTTCTCTCCTTTCTTTCTCCTTTATTTTCTTCCTCTCCTTATTTCTTTGCTTCCTTTTACCTTCCTTTTCCTTTTTTTATTTATTGTGCAGGATAAGGTCTTTATAAATGGTCTTGCCACCTCTTGGACTTTGGACCTTTTGTAATCTGAAAGAAACCTCTAATGCATTAAATTCCTCTGACATTTGAAAGTGCTTCTCCCTATATTTCCTGTCTTTGCCCTGCTTTACCAAAAACTTGAAGTTATTCATGTAAAAGTATGGCCCCGTAAGACTTCTCATTCCTTTTTCGGTTTGTGTATTTGGCATGTTCTGTTACATTACATAGTTTGTATTTAAATATATATGTAGTTATTCTGTCAAATTCATTTTAACTTTATTTTCCTCTTCCTTTCTTCCCTCCCTCCCTCTTTCTCTTTCTATCATTCTGTCTCTTACTTTCTTCATTTTCTACACCTTATAGTTTTAGTACAATAGTTACTGCTAGTACATTTCTTTGAGGGTTATCTGATTTTATTTCATTGATGAATATACATAGTTAAAAAAGCCTTATTATGGAAAGCAGATTACACTGAATGCTTTCTTGATTTTTTTCAGTTACAGCTTCTCTTCTTGATCCTTTTCCAAAAGCCATCAATTTAATGAGTTTAAAAAGAGCTTTCTAAGTATGAACTTCCTTCCTTGTGGAATTTGCATTCATTTTTCCACAAAACTTCTCAGGCAATAATTCTGTGGCAGGAAATGCAAGGTAATCAGCTTGGTGCCCTTATTCTTGAGTTCTGTCAGGTTAAGCTGTCAGAAACCCAGAAAATGAGAGAAAAAAATGTGTAAATAGGTAGATTATAGCTCTCTTGGGTAGTGAAGAGTTTGCCTCCTCGTTGAACCTGAAACAAGCTGTAAGGATTAGTTTAGAGGCTTGCTTGGAAATTTGAAATGGACTGAGGGCATATCAGAGAACACCTAAAGGAAGGAAATCCAGGATTGCTCCAGGTCGTATGTGCTTCTCCCTCCCACTTCGACTCTGTCTTGTTCCTACTCCTTCACAAATACACTCTGCTCCTACACCTCAAGTTGATTTTAGAATACGGCCAAAATAGAAAGTTATTCTTGAATAACTTCAGAAGATCTTGATAATTTGAGTGAAATGAGAATAGGTTTGCTAGAACCCTCTAAAGGCAAAATTTTTCTGCAAATTATCAAAGTGTTATAGGGGACTGTTTCAACTCAATTCCACCTAAAGATTCAGTAGGCCTGATCACCTTTGTATCATTTTCAAAATCTGTTTACTACTCTTAGCTGCTTTTTAGATCACAAAAGACTCCAAATAACCACAGCAATCTTGAGAAAGAAAAATAAAGTTGGAATCATTCCACTACCCGATTTCAAATAATATTACAAAAACAAAGTGCGGTACTGGCATAAAAACATATACATAGACCACTGTAACAGAATGGAGAGCCTAAAAATAAACTCAAGTGTTCATGATCAACTAATTTCTATAAAGGGCAGCAAGAGAATACAGTGGGGAAAGAATAGTATCTTCAATAAAAGGTGCTGGAAAATCTGAATACTCAAATGCAAAAAAACTGAAAGTAGATGTTTATCTTACCTCATACATAAAATTCAAATCAAAATGGATCAAAGACCTAAGAGTAGGCCTGAAACTGTAAAACTCCTAGGAGGAAATATAGGGAAAAAGCTCCTTGACCTTGCCCTTGGACATTTTTTGGATATCCCACCAATGGCTCAGGTAACAAAGGCAAAAATAAAACAGTAGGACTGTAGCTACATTAAACAAATGATTCAGCACAGCAAAGAAAACAGCAGAATGAAAAGATAGCCTATAGACTGGAAGAAAATATGAGTGAACCACATATATAATAAGCACTTAATATCCAAAATATTAGAGGCTCACACTACCAAAGAGGAAAAAGCAAACAAACCAATTAAAAAGTTGGCAAAGGGCTGGATGCGGTGGCTCAAGCTGTAATCCCAACACTTTGGGAGGCCGAGATGGGTGGATCACTTGAGGTCAGGAGTTTGAGACCAGCCTGGCCAACATGGGGTGAAACTCCATCTCTACTAAAATACAAAAATGAGCTGGGAGTGGTGGCGTGCTCCTGCAATCCCAGCTACTTGGGAGGCTGAGGCAGGAGAATCGCTTGAACCTGGGAGGCGGAGGTTGTAGTGAGATGGTGCCACTGCATTCCAGCTTAGGCAACAAAGACTCTGTCTCAAAAAATAATAAATAAATAAATAAGCGGGCAAAGGACTTGAATAGGTGTTTCTTCAAGGAAGAGACAAAAATAGCCAACAGGTACATGAAAGGTGCTTAACATCACTAATTATCAGGGAAATTGTGATCAAAAACCACATTGAGATACCACCTCGCTACTGTTAGGATGGCTATTATCAAAAAGACAAGAGAAAACAACCATTGGCAAGAAAACGGAACCCTTTTGTACCTTGTTAAAAGGAATGTAAATTGGTGTAGCTGTTATGGGAAATAATACGGAGACTCTTCAAAAAATTAAAAACAGAACTACCATGTGACCCAGAAATCCGTTTGAGTGCATACCCAATGAAAATAAAATCGCATCTCACAGAGATATCTGTTCCCCCATGTTCACTGCAGCATTATTCACAATAGCCAAGATATGGGAATTTCTAAGTGTCTATTGATGGAAGAATCGATCAGGAAATTGTCATATATAGTATATAGGATGCAATATTATTCAGCCTTAAAAATTGAGGAGATCCTGCCATTTGCGACAATGTGGATGAACAGTGAGAACATTATGTAAAATAAGCCAAATACAGAAAGACAATTACTACATGATTTCACTTATATATGGAATCTAAGCAAACAAAATAAAAAAGTTAAATTCATAGAAAAAGAACAGAACAGTGGTTACCAAAGGTGAGTGGGAAATGGAGTAATGTATGTGAAAGGGTACAAAATTATTGTGATTATAAAGGATGAATAAGTCTAGAGATTTATTGTACAGCATAAGGACTATAGTTAATAATATTTGTATTATATACTGGAAATTTGCTAAGGGATCAGATTTCCAGTGCTCTTAACACACATATATAAAAAGGCAACTACGTCAGATGATGGATATATTAAATTGCTTGACTGTAGTAACAATTTTACCATATATGTGTATATCAGAACATCACGTTGTGCATCTTAAATATATACAATAAAAAAATTTTAAATGAATAAAAGTCATCACTGGTTCCGTAGTTTTTAAAAAAGAAAAAAAAAAAAAACTAGTTCTATTATGTTTCTCTTTTGTCAGTAAAACTGTTTTGCTTTTATAGACTATAATTCTAACGAATAATGCATTAGAAATCTAAAGACAGTTTTCTCTGAATGTTTGTAATTCAGTATTCTACCCCAAAATCCAGTTTTGCTGAGAAAGAAGTCATTGTCCCCTTTTTAAAGATTACTACAGGTACTTGCTGCAAGCCAAATTAGGTTGAGTACTGTCCCATTTGGCTAAATTTCTGTTCATTTCTCAATGGAGGATTTGTCTGCAGACGTTACTTGAGTATTGTGGCTATTCCAGGGACACCTCACTGCCACTTTGTGCTGGATGTGAATGGCACAGGTGCTCGAACTGTGCGGTGGCCTTGGACTGGTCTTACCTAGATGTTGCACTTCCTCCTCTAACACTCACTCAATCTTCTTTTAGAAACCAGGAATCTGGTGCTACTGGGACCCAACCCTCCTAATGCACATCTCATCTGGAGCTCAAAATTGGTCTCATGAGTGCTCTGCCAGTTATACTTATAAGCTCCCTGGAAAATGGTGTACTACCATCATTTGTGCATATTCTTCAATTTGGTTTGAATGATACCTCACTGGTTTTATCAGAGTAAAATTATTTTTAAAAAATGTTACTGGAATTTTTGTATCTATGGTTATATTATGTGCTTTGAAATATAAAGTAGAGCTCACCATATGGAACAATAATGACCCCATCATCCATTTTGTTAAAGAATAATGCACTGTATTTCTTATCATGTTTTTAAGAAACTCAACATTGCTAAATTAGATGGGGCTCTCTCTATGCCACATCCTTACCAGGATTAACTCCTGTCCCCTCTTTCGCACCTGTGAATGAACAACTACCAAATAACAATTGCAGGTCAATTTCCCTGATGAACATAGACACAAAATTCCTTGACAAAATGTTAGAAAACTGAATCCAACAGCACATAAAAAATAATGTGCCACGATCAAGTAGTATTTATACTAGGGATGCAAACATGGTTTAACATATACAAATCAATTTCACATCAACAGAATGAAGGACGAAGATTATACAATCATCTCAATAGATGTAGAAAAAGCATTTAATGAAATTCAACATCTTTTCATGACAAAACTCTCAACGAACTAAGTTTAGAGGGAAGATATCTTAACATAATAAAGATATCTCAACATATCTCAACATAAATATATGAGAAATCCCCAGTGAACATCATAGTGAATGGAAAAAACCTGAAAGCCTTTCCTCTGAGACTGGAATAAGACAAGGATGCCCACTTTTCTCACACCTATTCAACATAGCACTGGAAGAAACAGCCCGAGCAATTAGGTAAGAGAAAAAAATTAAATAAAAGGCATCCAAATTGGAAAAGTGGAAGTCAAAATGTCCCTCTTTGCTAATGATATAATCTTAATATTTAGAAAAACCTAAATACTCTTTCAAAAACTTGTTAAATCTAATACATAAATTCAGTAAGTTGTAGGATACAAAATCAACATGCAAAAATTAGTATCATTCTTATATATCAGCAATAAACTAGCTGAGGAAGAAATCAAAAAGGCAATCCCATTGACTATGGCTCAAAAAATTAATAAAATACTTAGGAATAAATTTAGTCAAGGAGGGGAAAGATCTCTATAAGGAAAACTATAAAACACTTATGAAAGAAATTTAAGAGGGTGCAAACAAATGGAAAAGCATCGCATCCTCATTGATCAGAAGAATTAGTATCATTAAAATGACCATACTGTCCAAAATGAATCTACGGTTTCATTCAATCAAAATACCAATGTTATTTTTCACAGATTTTTTTTTTAATTTTAAGATTCATATGGAACTGAAAAAGAGCCTGAATAGCCAAAACAATTCTGAGCATAAAGAACAAATCTGGAGCCATCACACTACCTGATTTCAAAATATATTACAAGGCTGTAGTAGCCAAAACAACGTGGTGTTGGTGGAAAAACATACACATGCACCAATAGAATAGAAAAGAATCCTGAAATAAATCCATGTATTTCTAGCCAGCTGATTTCCTTGACAAAGGTGCGAAGAGCTTACATTGGGGAAAGGACACCCTCTTCAATAAACGGTGCTGAGAAAGTTGAATATCCTTATGCAGAAGAGTGAAACTGGACCCCTAGCTGTCACTATACACAAAAATCAACTCAAGATGGATTACGGACTTAAACATAAGACCAGAAACTACAAAAGCACTGGAAGAAAACATAGAAAAAATACTTCAGAACATTGGTCTAGGCAATTTTATGGCGAGGTCCTCAAAATCACAGATAACAAAAACAAAAAAGACATACGAGGCTATATTACACTAAAATACCTCTGCATGGCAAAGGAAGAAAAAATCAGCAGAGTGAATAGAGAACCTGTTGAATGAGAGAAAATATTTTCAAACTCCTCCTCCAGCAAAGGAGTAATAGCAAACACATATAAGAAACTCAACGGGAAAAAACACATAATTTCACTAAGGAGTGGGTAAAGGACATGAACAGACATTTCACAAAAGAAGACACAAATGGCCAACAACTAAATGAAAAACTGCTCAATATCACTAATCATCAGGGAAATGCAAATCAAAACAACAATGAGATATCATCTTATCCCAGTTAAAATGGCTATTATTGAAAAGACAAAAAAAAAAAATGACAAGGTCTTGTGAGGATGCAGAGAAAAGGGAACTCAAACACTGTTGGTGAGAACATACATTAATACACCTACTGTGAAAAAGAGTATGGAGATTTCTAACTAAAAATAGAACTACAGATCAAACAATCCCACTACTGAGTATTAATCTGAAGGAAAAGAAATCAGTGTATCAAAGGGATACTTCCACCCCCATATTTATTGCAACACTCTTTACAACGATGTGGAATCAACCTAGGTGTCCATTAGTGTATGAATGGATAAATAAAATATGGTATGTCCACACAATGGAATACAATTCAGCCATAAAAATGAAAAAAAATTATGTCATTGGCTGAAACATGGGGGAACTGGAGGTCACTACGTTAAGCAAAATCATCCAGGCACCAAAAGACAAATAGCACATATTCTCACTCATATGGGGGAGCTTAAAAATTGGATCTCAAGAAGATATAGTATGGAATGGTAGATACCAAAGACAGGGAAGGTGTGTAGATAGGAGCAGGGTGGTGAATGGATGTTAGTTAATGGGTGCAAACAGTTTGATAGAAGAAATAAGTTCTAATATTCTGTAGCAGAGTGCAATGCCTATAGTTAACAACAATGTATTATATATTTTACAATAGCTGGAAAAGATGACTTGAAATGTTCCCAACACATAAAAATAATAACTACTCAGGGTAGTGGATACCCTAAATATTCTGACTTGATCATTACACATTCTATGCATGTAACAAAATAACACACGTACCCCATTGTATTAGTCCATTCTCACACTGTTATAAAGAACTGTTCAAAACTGGGTCATTTTTAAAAGAAAGAGGTTTAATTGACTCATAATTCTGCATGGCTTGGGAGGCCTCAGGAAATTTATAATCATGGCAGAAGGGGAAACAAATATGTTCTTCTTCATATGATGGTAGGAAGAAGAACTGAGCAAAGAGGAAAAAGCCCCTTATAAAACCATCGGATCACATGAGAATTCACTGACTATCACAAGAACAGCAGCATGCTGTTTACTAGCTACTTTATTGGTTGAAATTCTAATAATTTGAATAATAATTGACAATAAATAAATTCTAATAATTTATTTATTGACAATAAATTCTAATAATTTTCATTTGAAATATTGGATTGTCAGAGTTCTCCATTTTTGCCAACGTGACAGAAGTAAAATGGTATGGAATGATGGATTGCATTTGCATTTCTCTGATAAATATATGCTTATGAAATATTTTTCATCTGTTAGTTGACCCTTTGAAGTTCTTTGGCCATACATTGCCTGTTTTTATCTTGTATTCATCTTACTACAGGTAGGAAAGGGTGAAACAACCAGAAGATAAATGATAACTTCCCTAAAAAATGAAAAGTAACATAATTTGGTTTTTAGAGAAAATTTTTACAAGTTTTGAGATTTAATGCTCAACATAAAGAGTTCATGAACAATTTAGTAAGCTGAAATATTACAGAACAAAAACAGGTCCTCTGAAACCACATGTTCTGCTGGTATTGTTCCTTTGCGTTCATTTATGAAAAAACATCCTAGTCTTCAGAACTAGTAAATTTTCACTACATATTTTTTACTACATAAATATATAAATACATATTGAAAACTTTCTTTACAAATATATAGTGAATATATAAATAATATACATTTATACAATGTACATTTCATATATACATTTCTACATATAGTTAATACATAGTAATATATATGTCCACATACATACACACTTAAGGGAAACCATATTTATTGAAGAAGCAAAATCCAGTTTATTGATTATCAAAATAATATTATATTTCTAGTAGCATATATTTTAAATGAATGCTTTAAACTGGTAATTTTCTCTGTGGAAAATGCTTAACAAACAAGTAATTATTAAATTTCAGAATAAGTTTTCATCTCAAATTATGGCACTTATTAAATGAACTGCAAAGCACTGTTAAGAATATCAAGAAGAACCTAGCATAGCTTAAGTATAAAAATGGCAAGATATCTGACACTAAAAGAAAAGAATCATAATTATATCATACAAACATGTTTGTGTCCATTTTAAAGACATTTTCACAAAGTATATTACTATATTACACTGGTTTCTCTACAAAATATGCCTATGTTACTTAGCTTATTAAATTCCCTCCCTTTGATTGTTATTTATTTTAATTTCCAGTATGTAGTCTAAGGTTACTATGTAAAGTTTCTCTAATCATTTAATTTCCGAAAGGCAGACTTGAGATTTTTACTACTGCAGCCCTGCTCCTGAATGCATAACTCTACTGGTCCCTTATCATGTAACACGACAGGAGAGCTGCTGCTTAGTATGCATGCCCATCAGTGATGGTGCATTGTCCTGTCTTGTTATGATGGTATTGCTGAGCCATATCCTTAATAAACTGAAGCACTGTTGGTGAAATAGTGCATAGTCTCTTGAGGCACTGAAGGCCAACCAAAACCTCTTTAGATGAGCCGCTGCTGCAGAAAACAGATCTGACCACGCTGAGTATCTTCAGCATGGGTCACAACCACTAAGGAAGAATTCCATGCCCCTATTTGCCTTTTTTATATCTCTAGTAATAGACAATGAAGAGACTTTTAGTTGTTTTCATTGTTATTATTTTCTCCTAGAATGTCTTTGTGCCTGTATCACAACAGAAGATGAGGCAGAATGCTATTGGAGGGAGATTTGACACAGACAAAATGTGGAATCCTCTAATTGGTTTGATTTGGGAGAAGTTGAAAGGCCTATTCTCCTAAAATACCTCCAGACCTGTCAACAGATGTCTGAGGTCCCATCATTAATGTTCTATGCCACACTCTAATTTACTTTAATCCTCATTACCAAGAATATTTGGTTTACTTCCTTTAAAAAATACTGAAGGGGAAAGATCTGGGTCATCGTTCTGCTTCTGTCACCAAGTAGCTGGGAAAGCCTGTAAGAATTTCTCAGCTTTTTTTTTTTTTTTTTCCCGAGGGCATTGGACTGTGTATTTAATTCAATGCTTTCCACTCATGCAAAATCTTAATATCTAAATCAGCAGTTCTCAGACTACGGTATGGAAACCTCTGAAGGGTCAGTGAAATCCTTTCTGGGATCTACAAATCAGAATAATTTTCATAATAACGTAAGACGCTATCTGCCTTTTAAAATTCCCATTCCCTTGAGAGAATTTTCAATAGATAATAAGATGTGCCGTTTCATAACAGATTGTGTGCAGAAGCATTCTTCTGTGAAGTTAGACATTAAAGGGATTTGCTAAAATGTACAACAGTGATACTCTTTTCACCTTTTCTTCTAACATGCTTATTTTTCATAGAAGTGTTACTTGTGTTAACCTGCAATAGGTTTATTATTTCTATTTTTAAACCGCCTAATAAAAAATATTTTAACACATCTTCAGCTTTAATTTCTAACGCTGTGTCAATAGATTTAACTATAAGTAGATTTAATCCACATAAACAAAAGCTCTTTGCATACTCAAAAATTTGTAAAAGTGCAATCAGTTTATAAGACCAAAAAATTCAAGAACTGCTTATTTACTCCATAGTGGGGAGAGCTTATTCCTTACACCGTATCGGGGAGAGCTTATTTTTTCCTACATACAGACTTTGGCAAAAGTCTTATTTTTTCCTACATACGGGGTTTTGAGGATAACAGGATTGGGAAAGAGAAACGTTATAAAAATAGGGATTTTTGGAACAATTCATTAAATAGAGTCACAGATGAGAGTGACCTCATTTAACAATTTGGAAACTGGAGAGTAAGGTTGCCATCCCTGACACAGAGGTCGGGCTTGTGCGATGGAGAGAAAACAAACAGCAAACAGAGAATGAATTATTTCACACTTATGCAGAGATTATTTGCGTTAGATTTAACAAAATTAGGAAATAAAACATCTACTTTGTATTAGTCTATAAAAGAATTGTACAGTAAGTTTGTGCTTCTAAAAGTATTGCTTTGTAATAGTATTATTTCCAACAGACTTAGCAAGTGTTGGATTGAAAATCTGAAAATACATGGTACTACCTAGGTGATACGTTTTATTTACAGAACTGGCCTCTCATCTAGGTTACATTGTAAGATACTACACAATGTAAGGAATATAACTTATTTTAGACATAAATAAAAATCGGTAGCTATTATTTGTGTCCTAAAGTATTTCAGAGTGTTTTGTGTAATTGTAGTGACAGCAAAACGGAGAGAGAAAATGGGACAGAGAAAATATTAGAGATCAGTGGCACGGACTTTCCTAAAATAATGAGAGATGCAACATACAGATTGGCAGCATAAAAATAAAGAAAATACATTTAGGTGTATATTAGTCAAACTGTCAAAAATTAAAGATAAAGAGAAAACTCTAAACCCTCTAGAGTGGGGGTTTGGAAACGTGATAGTATCAAAAGAATAACAATATGCCTTTCAGCTCCCTTTGCACACAAACAATGCAAATTAGCATATAGCTTACCAGTCTTGGAAAAAATGATCAACCTAGAGTTCTTCACTAAGTAAAATGTCTTCCAAAAATAAAGAAAAAAGGAAGCCTTTTCTTTTCAGATAAACACAAACTGAGAGAAGTTGTTTCCATCACAATTGCATTATAAGAATATATTCTCTAGGTGGAAGAAAAATGATTCCAAATGAAAATACAGAACTTCAGGCATAAATCAAGAATGCTGAAACGGCAAATATTTGAGAAAATAAGAAAAAAACAGCAACTACTTAAAGAAACATTAATTTCTGTGTTAAAAGTTATGCCTGTGGTTTTATAAAATGTGAAGGTAGATAGATATAACAACAGAACAAAGGGCTAGGGGATAATTAAAGTTAAATCATGGTAAGATTTCTTTTAAGGAAAGTGATGATATTCTAATTTACGGCAGGCTCTAATAAGTCACCAATACCCAATCACTAAAATAATAGTATAAAAGCTATAAAAAAGAGCTAAGAAAGGGTATTAAATGGAATATAAAAGGAAACACTTCAATAATCCAAAAGAAGGTAGGAAAGGGCAATAAAAAGAAATAAAGAATGATTGGAATAAGAGAACAAAGAAGACAGTGGACTTAAACCCAATTGGATCAGTAATAACAATAAGTACAGACTATATACTAAAATAACATAAAATATTTTCAGACTGAAATTCTTAGAAGAATAGTAAGACCCTGTTACATGTTTATTTGTTTCTTTTTGGTGTTGTTGTTTTTGTTTTTGTTTGTTTGTTTGTTTTTGAGACAAAGTCTGGCTCTTGTCCCCCAGGCTGGAGTGCAGTGACTCCATCCTGGCTCACTGCAACATCCACCTCCAGGGTTCAAGCAATTCCCCTATCTCAGCCTCCCGAGTAGCTGGGATTACAGATGCGTGCCACCACACCCAGCTGATTTTTGTACTTTTAGTAGAGATGGGGCTTCACCATGTTGGCCAGGCTGGTCTTGAACTCCTGACCTTGTGATCTACCTGCCTCGGCCCCCCAAAGTACATGATATTTTTAAAGACATATTTTAAATATAAAGACACCGAAACATTGAAAGTGAAACCGGCAAACAAAATATATCATGCAAGCCTAAATAAAAGGAAGTGATGTCACTATTTAAATATTAGACAAAGTAGATTTTAAACTAAACTAAAACAAGAATAGTTCACAATGGTAAAAGAGTTAATTCAATAGGAAGACATAGTAGTCTTAAATGACTGTGCACCTAATAACATAGCTCCAGCTTTCAAATTTATCATTCTGTCTTTCTTCACTGTAGATATGCAGATAATTTTCATTTCTTTTGAACTATGACATGTACTAAATCTTAGGTGTTATATTTTACCTGTGACTTCTCTGCATGTATACAGAAAATAATACTATTACCTCCACCTGCCATGATTTTATAGTTTTATGCATAGCCACTGTTTCAAAAGGTATTAAAAGATGCTTTACATGCGAAGGCATTCTAGGAGAGTAAAGCAGGGTCAATGACCTAGTGAAGACAATATGAGAAATTCCATAGTGCCATTACGTGAAAAATATTATATACTTTTATCAATATTGTTAATGAATTCTGTGTATTTCTCCTAGTATCCTGACAGGCAGAATCAGTCTCTGTCTGACTTAAAGTTTATGGCTGAGAATGACTCAAGTAACAGGCGCCATTTGTGGTGCATGGTTAAGGCTGTGCATGAGCTGGAGCTGACAGGACAGTGAAGTATAAACTCCAGGGGAAGTGCTGGCTTCTGGGCTCATGTGCCTTTTAGGAAAAAGCATTCTGTGGATGCTTTTAGAATACAGCTGCTGGGAGTTATACATGATATAAATGATGAATTGATGGGTGCTGACGAGTTGATGGGTGCAGCACACCAACATGGCATAAGTATACATATGTAACAAACCTGCATGTTATGCACATGTACCCTAGAACTTAAAGTATAAAAAAAAAAAAAAAAATAGAATACAGCTGCTAACCCGATTAAACTACGGTTGATTAAACAGTTATCATTTAACTGTTTCGATGTTCTGTCCCCAGGCAAATTTTATTACAAATTACTGAGAGAGAAACTGGACATCAATATATCAACTAAATAAACTCTGTAGGTTGATTAAATCTGATGATCACTGCAAAGTTATGGCTCGATA
Source organism: Trachypithecus francoisi (assembly GCF_009764315.1). NCBI lineage: Eukaryota > Metazoa > Chordata > Mammalia > Primates > Cercopithecidae > Trachypithecus > Trachypithecus francoisi. The sequence goes on along the minus strand of NW_022681454.1, from coordinate 169,139,201 downwards.
GAATTACCCTAATATCTATATAATAATTTTGGGGTGCCCTCACAATACTGTTAATATAAAAACATTCACCACCACCATTTGATTAATAATTCACAAAAATATAATACATTGATCATCAGAAGATATATCTTTCATAAATCTTGATAAGTCTGGTTTCAAAAATAAACAAGGACTATTGAATTGTAGAAATTAATTAAGAATTTTTTCTTCAAAATAGATTGAGAGCCTATACTTTTCTACGTCCTCCGTTTTCATTTAAGATACTAGATTTCACAACACAAAGTAATTATTTTAAGATCAGATGGTAAATGTGAACTATATCCTTGCAAAATATTTGTTTCATTTTTTAGAGCTTCTCTAGTTTTAGCTCATACTCATCTGCAATATATCCTATATTTGAGTAAGTTTAAAAGGCTAAAAATAGTGGCTCTGCTGTCATTGATAGATGTGGTTTAATAAACTGGGTACCAGTAAATATTACTTGAAAAATTTGCTTAATTTTAGTCCATTGAAGTCAGAGTGTTACTTAGTCATATTTATTTTTGCTATTTAAAAATGCATGGCAACTTAGCTAGAATTGAGTTAATTTTTCACAAGTGACATATTTAGGAGTGACAGTATTTCCTTAGTTGCTTTATTGCTGTCAGAATTAATAAGTCATAATTGGTGTTAAGATACAAATATCTACTTATGTAATTAACGGCAGGGTTCCTCAAACATACCAGACAAGCAAATATATCCTTTGGTAGTTTTTTCCCTTGCCATAAATCGGTCAGGTATGACTGTCAGAAGTCTAAAGAATTCGTAAGATCACATGCACCATCACTAAATTATTGTTCGTATGAAATAAATATGGGCCTCCTTCTGTTGAATTTATTAGCTATAGTATGCATACATATATCTAGAAATTTAACATTTACATGAAAAGAGTGGAACTTTTTCAGACTGAAATTTCAGACTGAAATTCTTAGAAGAGTAAGACCCTATTATATAGTTGGTTTTTTTATTTTTTATTTTATTTTTATTTATTTTTATTTTTATTTTTATTTTGAGATGGAGTCTTGCTCTGTCACCCAGGCTGGAGTGCAGTGGCACGATCTTGGCTCACTGCAGCCTCTACCTCCCAGGTTCATGCAAGTCTCCTGTCTCAGCCTCAGCCTCAGTTATGCTTTTAATTTTTGATACCTATGGTTATGATATCCTGGGATACAAAGATAGCTCAAATGATGTAATACATCTAAGGCACAGAAATAAAAAGGAACATTTTTATCCAGAATAGTTTTATTAGTGTGGTGAAGGCAAAAGCTGGATTTCAAAGGAGAAAACAAGTTAAGGCCTTGGTGTGAACCACACTTAGTTCAATTCTTATCTGAACTACTACAACCATGCCTCAAAAAAAAAAAAAAAAAAAAAAAAAAATTCTGTAGATACTCTCTTCACTCCAGAGTCAAAGATAAATCTATTATTTTCTACTTGTTTCTCTTCACCACAATACATCTTGAAATGACAGCTTCAACTTCTTTTTATTACATCTTGAAATCTGTCTTTAGATACCAACTGAAATCTTCGCTCCTAAGGGTCATCAATAGTCTCCTAGTTTTCAAAGGCAATAGCAAATCCATCTCCTTGAAAAATTGGTCATTTTGTTTAATCCAACTTCACTACTCCTTCCCTCTTCTCCTGTGACACATAAAATTATTGCTTATGCTTCAACCTCTCTGATATATTTCTTCTCCTCAATGTCTAAAAATGGATGTTTTACAATATCCTTTCTCTAGTGTCTTTTCTCTGTACAATATTTTATTCAGGAATCTTAACTACTGCAAAGTATTTAGCTCTCTATTCAGAAGTAGCCAAATTTAGTTGAACAGGTCCTCAATGCTATTTTGATTTTGCTCTCAAAGTTCCACATTATAATAAGCATTTGGTACACACTTTATGCATATAATTTCATATCTATTTTTAACATTTTCTCAGATCAAATATTTAAGTATGGACTCCAAAATCTCTTCTAGCTTTCTGCCTGTGCAAAACTGAGAAAATAATGTTACTATCTCAAGACATATTTTCTTCATTTCTCAGGAGAATAATAATCATATCTAACTCATAGGGTAGGGTTGTTTTTAAAGATTAAACAAGATGGTAAATGTAGGACACATTACACCATGTCTGATATGTGACAATAGACAAAATTTAGCTACAGGCATTATAATATTTATCATGTAATTTTACTAATATTCTTTTAAATGTATTATTTAATTTTCCATCAGCAAAATTACAGCAACTTATGCTCTGCCAGCAGGATGTGAGGGCATCCACTTTTTGACATTTTGATAGGAAGTGACATCCTCAGAATGTCTCTTATCGTATGAGTCCTTTAATCATTGGAGAAAACCCTCATTGGAAACTCTTACCATGCTTATGCTCAGGTCTCATTGGTTGGTTTGTACAACAGTTCCATGCTTAAACCTCCAGTGGCACATGTGATGAAACAATTGGTTAGTTGATACTAGAATTCATTCTTCCCGCTCTCTCACCCAATTGAGGTCCTGGTCCTGGGATCTGTCTCTCTAAGGGCATATATCTGCATGATTACTTCTCTCTCCTGAAAGTCTTTGCCCTTTCCAATCAGGCCTACCCTGAATACCTATTTAAAATTTCAATGATCCTTCCTGGAAGCACATATCATTCTCAGTCAGCTGTGATATTATTTTCTTTTTTTCCAACAGCACTTTTACCTTTATCAAGTGAGAGCATTTACCTATTCATTATTTTTAAATTTATTTTCTATCTAATTTCATTACAATATGAGCTCTAAGGAGGCTGACATTTTTGTCTACTATATTCACTGATATAGTCCAATGACCCTTTACTCTCCCCGCTCTCTATTAGGCCCTTAAATGATATTTACAGGAAGAAGTTAATAGAATATTTCAGATCATACAGCACATCACCTGGAAACAAACTGTCTTGTGTTACTATCTCAAGACACATTTTCTTCTTTTCTCAGGAGAATAATAATCATATCTAACTCATAGAGTTGTTACTATACTAAAGTGTAAAGTTCTGGAACAAAGCACTGGTAAAAACTATGAGATTATCTAGTGGTGTGATAGCTGGGTTTGCAAGAATATTTGATGGTACTAAGGAATTGCTAGTAAATGTTTTAGTGTGATAACAGAATTGTGGTAGTGTTGAATGAAAGAGTTCTTTCCTTTAAGATCTTTACTTACAGATATTAAACAATGAAATGGGAATCTTTAGGGTTTGTTTTACAGTAATTGTGTAGGAGGGAAGGTGGAAGGTAAGGATATAGATGAAACCAGAATGACCAAGAGTTGCAGGCTCTTGTCATTGACTAATAGAGCCATGGGGTTTGATTGTATTATTTGTTTTGCTTTTGCGGATATTTGAGATTTTTTTCAAAATAAGAACATAAAAACCTATCGATATTTAAAAAATACCTGCCCTTCTGTTATGGTAAATAAAACAGATGTTCTTAGCAATATAAAATGTAGTCTGTATTTGATTATTCAGAAACCTCATGCCTCAAGAGTGAAAATGAGCACTATTTATTTTTACTCTATGCATGAATGTAAACAGTTCTAACTGGTACAAAGCAGAGCTAGGAAAGTTATATTAAACAGTGAAAGAAAACACTGGGTAAGACAAGATGCTGATTTTTTGAAATTTAAACTAGTGCATTGACCCTGAAAATAATCCTGCTCTTTGGAACGTTTCATTTTTGCCTTTAAGATTCTTTGAATGAGATAATGTAGATAGATAAATATTTCATTTGAAATTGGAATGAAGTGTCTTCTAGCTGCACTCAACTCACAACTAGACATATGGGACACTGAAATCAGGGCCGGGGTGGAATTCCAAGGCATCTTTTCAGGGCTACTTTGGGAAAATAAGCCCTGGAAAGCCAGTTCACAGAAGTTTGCATGCTATTAGCAGTCCCAGCTTCATTTTCCTCTAGAAATGTTATGCTTACCAAACCTGATGAGCTCATTTGTCAAACTGCAGTGATTTTTCATACGGATCTATACAGAGAACTGAGATAGGCCCACTCTTTTAATCTATACTAAAATTGGACCATAGACTTTTAGTCATTCATCAAAAATGATGTACCTTTATCTATGTTATACTACACATTTGGAACGCATCCTCCTGTAGTTTTCATTCTAGTTAAACATTATAAAAAATAAAAAGCACAGATAGTAAAAAGTTATTTTCTGTTATGATCAGAGGAAATTGGCCTTCATAGAAAAAAACACGTATATCAACCTCACTGAACGGTAGAAGGAATGGAAGGTGTTATAGTATTTCTACAGGTTTGTTGAGAAGAATCGGAAACCAACAATGTTGCTTAGTAGTCTGGCGGAAAAAAAGCAGACTTGGATTTTCCACCTGCTTCTTGTCTGGAGTTTGTAAGATGTCTTTCTTATCTGTTATGTGGTGTACTTTATGAGGAACTCAAGAAGGAATTCACACTGGCCGGGCGCGGTGGCTCAAGCCTGTAATCTCAGCACTTTGGGAGGCCAAGACAGGCGGCTCACGAGGTCAGGGAATCGAGACCATCCTGGCTAACACGGTGAAACCCCGTCTCTACTAAAAAATACAAAAAACTAGCCGGGCGAGGTGGCGGGCGCCTGTAGTCCCAGCTACTTGGGAGGCTGAGGCAGGAGAACGGCGTAAACCCTGGAGGCAGAGCTTGCAGTGAGCTGAGATCTGGCCACTGCACTCCAGCCTGGGCGACAGAGCGAGACTCCGTCTCAAAAAAAAAAAAGAAAAAAAAAAAAGAAGGCATTCATATGTAGTATTAAGATGGATAATATTTGTGTCTTTCCTGAGCAATTAGTTTAATTGCTTCTTTAAAATGCAGAAGCAGTAACTTTTTTGTTATCCATCTTTAAGAAAACATATAGTGCCAAAGTCATGGGCAATTTCCAGCAAGATATTTACCTTTACGGTATTGCAATTTTTACCCTCATTTCTCAATGTCTTGTGATTCTGCTCTTGCTTTACAATCTTTGTGTTTTTATCTCGTATTCTAGCTAACCTTATCAACCACCACAAATCCATAAGCAAACTCTTTGTCTTTTCGGGGTCTTGGTTTCTTCAACTGTAAAGTGACATTTGATGGTTGTATGTTTGTAGAGATTTGTGTTTTACACATCTTATCAAATCAGAATGGCCACCATTTCTTTTGGTATTGCTCAAAAGGAAAAGATAAAAAGGGTTATGACTATATTGCCTAACGGTACTTATTACATAGGCAAAATAGTGAAAAATTATGCTTGTGTTGAATGAAAATTTTGTGTAGTTTTATTTGGAATTGTTCTGAAACTCTAAAAATTTGTATAATTAATAAACTTAATGAACAGAAATGGACTTTGTTTATAGTTGGGAATCACGTATATATGTAAAAGAATTTCATTGCATGTGATAAGGGTACCTGAAGAATCTATATTAAAAATCTCTTATCATTTGAAGGAACTATTTCTGCAATAAATTCCAAATATATTAAGGGGAAGATGTAACTGTAACATCGACTTAAAATTGTACCCCTAAATCGTATCTAGAATTAACATTCTACTTTTCTCGTTATAGTCTGCTGAATGAGGAACAGATTAATCTGATCTATAGCTACTATACTATGAGAATAAAAGCTTGTCAATTTGAAATAAGTGGGCATGTACCACAATATATGTTCAGACTTAGAGAAACAGATGTTTTATTCTTAGTCATTCCCTGGCATTATAAAAATCTACTGAAAGGAACTATGTAATTCTTTTGGAAAATATTAGACTATTAAATGTGCAGTTACGCATGAGTCATGATTTTCATAAATGTAAGTTAACAGCCAGATGAAAGTGCTGTGGGAGAAGGCATGCTAATTTGTTCTAATTTAATGGCATTACTGCACAATTTACTGAACGGTTCAGCAAAGCAGAATCAACAGCTGCTGTGGAAATGAGATTATTTAAAACAAGCAGGGGGAGCACATTTATGCCCAGGGTCAGAGCCTGAACACTGCCCTCTAAGTAGTGCTTGGATAGTCAGCATAGTATTTTGGCAGAGGAGAAATGGAAATTGGATGAAATCCAAGAAAGACAATGCATATGAGGCTCCAAATAAATATAGTACTGTCACATTTAGCAAAAATTCACTGACCCTACTTGCAATTCATGGCAATAATAGCATGACCAGGAAACTAGGCGGCCTTTTATCATAAAGAAAGTCAGGCAGTGCATGATAAATTAGACCTGAAATATAGTAGGAACATAAGTAAGAAAAGGGTTTCAGCATGTTTAGCAGGGAGCAGTTCTGTTGAGCAGAGGTAATTCCTGAAACTACCTAGACATATGAATCAGAAATAGGATGGCTAGGTTTAGCACATAAAATACAGGATACTCAGTGAAATTTGATTTCAGATATATTGAATAACTTTTAGTACGTGTCAAATATTAAACATACTTATATTAAGGAATTAATTGTTTGTCTGAAATTTGCATGCATTTAGACATCCTGTATTTTATCTGGCAACCCTAATGAGAAATAATTCACTGAAACACTTGAGTTAACTGGGTTGAATCTTCCTATCCCTAGTGCTCACCTTAGTATATCGAAGCCTCTCAGTTAATTTTTGTGTTGGTTTTCTGTTACTGCTGTAACAAATTTCCACAAACTCAGTGGCTTAACAGCAACACAAATGTATTATTTTAGAGGTCTGGGGGGTAGAAATCTAACATAAGTCTTACTGGGGTAAAATCAAGGTGTTGTCAATGTTGTGTTCCTTCTCAAGGTTTAAGCCGAGAATCTGTTTTTCCACCTTGTAGAGACCATCTACATTCCTTGGTTTAGACTGCCCTTCCTACATCTTCTAAGACAGATAAGGCAGCTGAGTCCCCATAATGCAGCATTCTGACCATCTTCCAAGGCACATATCCTGCTGACTCTCTTCTAGCTCCCTTTTCCACTTAAAAGGACCATTGTAATTACAGTGGAAACCCATGGATAATCCAGGATAATCTCTCTATTTTAAGGGCAATCCATTAGCAACCTGAATTCCCTTTTGTCATGTAATCTATCATATTCACAGCTTCCAGTGATTAAGACAGAGCCATCCTGGGATTGAGAGGGAGGGCATTATACTGCGTGTTACAATGACGAAAACATTTTTGTCTTGAATTAGGCAATTACTTTAAAGCTGCCTCATCCCAAGTGATTTGGCCTCATCCTCTTCTAATTGACTAATTATGTTCATTTTTAATAGGATACAAAGGAAGCAGATTCCATTTGATTGAGAAATCCAACATTCTATCAGTGGGAGCCGGAGAGTTGGAAAAGGGAGTTCAAGACTACACAGAGATGTTAGTGAGGAAAAGCCCCAACATACCAAAGCCAAGCAATTTTATTTGTTCTTTTAGCATCATTTTCTTAATGAAGGAACATAGAATCCCTGTGATAGTAACAGGAGGCAGAGAAATTCTAGGCAGACAGGGGTGGGTCCCTGGCAAAACCTTACCTTTGAGCCGAAAAGCCTGAAATCTGTGGCCTAAAGTGAGAACTTCCATCTCTGTGTACCTGCTCTCTCCCAATTGGTTCTTTCTGAATAATGTCTTTTTACCAATTGAATATTGTCTTTAACAAGGTTACCCATGGCCTACTCTGCTCCCTATCCTGTGCCTATGAAGACCCCGACTCAGCCGGTGGAGAGGAAAAGTAGATGGATGTTGGAAAGAGGCAACCTGACTTCAGAAGAGAGAGGCAGAGAAGTGGCCTGACTTCAGGGGAGAGTGACCTGCCCTCCCCATCCCCTTTCTAGCTCCCCTCTTCCCTGAGAGCCACTTTCACTGCTTAATAAAATTCTCCACATTCACCATCCTTCAATTTGTCATGACTTCATTCCTCTTGGGCACTGAACAAGAATTTGGGAAAGTGCAGATACCCAAAAAGCCTATCACACTCGCCCTTTGCCATTGCTGGCAGAGGGTAGCTGCCCCACGTGGTGAGGCAAAGGGCCCACTGAGCTAATAACACACTGCTGTCTGCAGACAGTGGAGCTAAGAGAGCCTTGTAGCATGCCCTATGGGGCACTGCGGTCACAGGCACCCCCACCTGGACGCTGCCACAAGGCCTGCACAGTTTGCTCCCACTGGGGCTAAAGCGGCCTGCAGGTTCCTACACTCACTCATTTTGCTTTCCACACATTCTCTCGCTCACGCCCTCCTGCAAGGGGTTCAGCGGGGTGGGCTGAGTAAATGGGGCACCCCTGTCACTAGTTCCACGAAGGGTTCAAGAAAATATCCTGCATCTCCTGGACTGTATCCATTCATGAGGACTAGTATATAAAATGTAAGCAACAATTCTACAAATATGAACCTTTAGAAGAAAATAATTAAAACAAATGAATAGTAAGGACAAAATTCTAATGTTTTATTGATTTATTATTTATTACAAAGCTTTATTTCTAGATAGATACCCAAACACACACACACACAGACACACACACACACACACACTATTGGGTCACATAGAAGTTTACAAGTTTGAAGGGAAATTTACCTGAATAAATTCCATTCTTATGACTCTGTTATATTGATATGACTCACTCACTAAAGACATTCTATGTATGTCAGAATATTCCCCATCAGCATCTGGGAAGATCTACATCTGTTTGACATAGAATAAATGATTATCATTTTCTTGTTTAAGCAGTGTGGCAATTACTTAAAAAAAGTTCCCTTTTTTTTTTTCCCAAAGTTTTTGATCTAGACTGGTGTAAATATCATGCAGTTAAAATTTCAGCTAAAGATTCTCTTGAGATAAGCAAACTTAGGTGATGAAGACATTTTAGAAAGGATTCCTTCCCTTTTTACACCCACTTTTTGACAATGGAATCCACTGCAGTTATTGGTCACTCACTAAAAGCCACATTATATTCTAGGTTCTATCCGTATTCTTCTATGGGGAACTGTGGCTTATTTAAAAGAGTTTTTAAAGTTTGAGGGTTTTAAAAAATGTAATAGAATAACTCAATATAAATTAAATATAACTTCAAAGAAACAGATTGCTTTAAATTATTGAAATTGATAGGACCTTCATTAACCAGATTCAGTCTTTATTGAATCCTTGTTTTATTTTGATCGAACTGGATTAGTAAGAGAAAGGGAGATTGTAACAAACCAAAGACAAACCAAACGTTCATTTCAAAATGCCATTTCTAGAGCTGTGTATAAGTATCAATTTATTTATTTAACGTTTGGCATTTATATCTATCCTCCTATTACATAACTGGCCTGCATCATTGTAAATATGATGCTGTTAAAGAGTTTTTCCATTTAAATTGCAAATTTAAAGCCAAGTCTTGAGGGAGCATTTGAGTGTTTCAAGCACTGATGACTTTTATTGCAGCTTTATCCTTGCCCAGTCTTTGAAAATTGTTTTTCTCTATTCTATTTAGTATAAACAAGATCTGCTTTGTGTCAACACTCTGGAGATACAGATGAGTTAATGTAATTTTTCTACTTTAAGGTAAATGAAATTAGAATTTTCTACTCTACTGTGAAAAATTTCAGTTACCCATTTTCAAGCCCCTCTAAGCCATCTAATCCCATTAATTAGAGTACTAAATCCTACATTCTTATGCTCAAGAATTTTGGAAAACATTTTAAACCTTTTTATTTTTAGTTTAACACTTTCCACCCCCACCCCCCACACCCCAACTGCTCAGTTAATCCTAAATTCCCCAGGCTCCACAGAGTAAATACAGTAATTTGTGGGATGTGTGACTCTTTCAAATATCAGGTGAATTGAAATATATATATTTAAAAGTCAAGCAAATTAAATGAAAGTTCCTTAGAGAATATGTTGAGCACTCGATGACATGCCTTGGAGCAATAAAAGATATTGCGGTCGGGCAAAACTACTTAGAATGTAATATTTAGTTTTATTTGCGGTATTTCATTTGTTAAATGATCATAATATCTGGGGAATCAAAACATCGTTGTTCCCTAGAAGCCTAAGACTTCCAAGTGAAATACAGGAACTGATTCCTTTTAATTGCTCTCTTTGTTCCCCTCAGCAAACAATTTATAAGCAATTGGATGGTGGTCTTCTGGCAAAAGCTTTACCAGAAAGCTCATTGAATCCTGGAATTCTTGAAAAATACATATATTGCTAAGCTACATTCAAGCCTCTAGAAGTTTATGGATGCTGAGTAGCTTGTCTGAGGTCTCCTGTTTGAACCATGACTGGCATCTATCTCTGAACTGTCTCCAAGTTGGGAAACCAACGGTATTTCCCTCTCCTTTTGAATCAGGGTAGCAGCCTTTAGAAAATTGCCTGCGTTTGAATCCTAGAACTGCCACTTAGTAGCTCCACAACCCTGGGGGAAATACTTAATCAGTGCCACAGTTGTCTCACCTATAAAATGGGGATAGTATCTACCACACACATACAGCCTTTTGAAGGGAAAATGTAGTTAAATCATGTAAAGCACTCAGAACACTGCCTTTTATGCAGTAAGTTTTCCATAGGTGCTGGCTATAATTACTGATTTCATCCTTTATTATTTTAATTTGTTTTCCTAACCAGCTTGCTCCACCAAGGATTTGAGGTAGTTTATAATAAAGTCACAGATCTAATGGACAAAGAGAAAAATTCAAAACCGAAAGGATGAGGAGAATGTTTTTTTCGCAGGGAATGGTTCTGAGAAGCATTCATATGATTTTGACCAGAAGCAGTATCATAAGACAACAATTGGATCTTGACAAATGTGGGAAAATCTACATGACTCTCACCTATCCCCAGCTACTTCTAGATACAAAATATAATGACTAGTTTTCAAAATGTCCTATTTATTTTAATACTTCCTGTGAGAAAATGATGGTTTTTAATAGGTCTCCTAAATAATGACTTGGCATATAAAAATGCCTTAAATCCAGACTGAGAAATTAATGAGGTCATGAAAAAGCAGTAAGTCTTTCTCTTTAGACTTTTGGTATTTTGAGTAAATATGATGGGACCATTGGTATTTAAGACAGATGACACAACCGTTTGAAGAAAAGTTAATGATTATGTGCACAGTGGCTCATGCTTGTAATCTTAGCTCTTTGGTAGGCCAAGGTGAGTGGATCACTTGAGGTCAAGAGTTTGAGACCAGCCTGGCCAACATGGTGAAACCCCGTCACTGCTAAAAAACAAACAAACAAGAAAACAAAACGAAACAAAAACTGGCCAGGTGTGGTGGTGCATGCCTGTAGTCCCAGCTACTTGGGAGTCCAAGGCAGGAGAATTGCTTGAACCTGGGAAGCAGGGATTGCAGTTAGCCGAGATCTTGCCACAAATCAAGAGTCCATCTCAAAAAAAAAAAAAAAAAAATACATTTTTCCTTTTTGCTGTATGTTTTTGAGTCTTGATCAAAGGACTATGACTTAGAAATTATTTTTTTGGGTGCTTCAGTTATGAACATTGTGATAATGGCTTCTATTAGATGAATCATGAAGCTATAGGAAGTACTCAGGTTGTCAGTTTATCCAATTTACCAATATACATTCATACTAAATAATTGATACATTACTAGAAACTAAAATGCTCATTTCTAATTTGTTTTTATGATTTTATTTTAGGTGGCTAGTTTTGAATCACATTAAATGTTACTTTCATAGGAAAAAGAAACCAAAGCTATTCTAATCCATTTTATTTTTAAATCTAATTTCATTAGTATACAAACTGAATATGTATGTTCAATTTTATAATATATATTTATAGTTCTTTTATCTAATGCTGTGTATTCATCTAGAAAAGCAACAACTTCATATCAAGCCTTGGAAACTCAAAATTGTCAGAAATGGAAGAAAGCTTTTAGCCACAAGGTGTCATTGTTTGTCTTTAGTGAAGTAACTATGGAGACGGGTTCTCTCAAGGTTTATTGGATTAGGAAGCAGAATTTGTTTTACTGACAATAATTTAGGTTGTTGCCTTAACTCCACTCATTCCATAGATGATACAATTTCCAAAATTGTTTGCCAATTCTGTGTTTAATGAGCACGAGAGTCTAAAATAATACAACATGCTCTATGATGAGTTGTTTTATGGTTTAAAGTTTTTAAAATTTGAGATTTTTTCTTTAGACATTTAATAAAATGACTCAATATGAATTAAATATAACTTCATACAAAAACCCAAATTGATTTGGTTTATTAAAATCAAATAGGGACTTCAATATCCAAATTCATTTTTTCTTGAATCTTTATTTTGATGACATTGTATTTGTAAAGAAAAAAATGATAACAAACCAAATGGCATCAAGCTTTTACTTCAAAATGCCATTTCTAGGGATTTGTATAAACATCTTTTCTTCTCAGCCTTTGGTATTTATCTCTGGACCTTGTAATACACAGAGTTCCTCAGTTAGAAATGGTATCGTAATAATTATGGCTACACAAAAGTTAATCAAAACATTTATACTCATAAAAAATTCCACAATGTCCTAGATTATTTCTCAGTGTCTGCTACTTTGGTTATCTGAGGAAATTTCAATGTAGATATATTGACCCAAACTTGATGTAAAGTAAAATAAAAAATATTGGAGGTTGTGTTTACATTCTAAAATCAGCTTAAATTCCATTAACAAAAAGAGAACATCAATATCCAAATACGTTATATTTACATAAATTGTAATATAATGGAAAAAATTTTAATAGCACATTTCCCAAGTATTGAACTTGTTAAATATGTCCAGACCAGTTACTTCTAAACTCTATTACATACAAAAGTCATGTTATGGGTTGAACTGTGTCCCACTAAATTCTATATATTGAAGTGCTTACCACCAGTACTTCAGAAAGTGACCTTATTTAGAAATAGGGTTGTTAGAGGGACACTTAAGATGAGGTCATGCTGTACCTACTTCCCTATCCAATATGGCTGCTGTCCTTCTATAAAGGGGGAAATTTGGACAGACACACAGGGAGAATACTATGTGTGGATGAAAGCAGACCTTGAGTGATGCATTGCAAGCCAAGGAACACAACACCAGCAAACCATCTGAAGCTATAAAAAAGACATGGAACAGAATCTCCCTCATGGCTTCAGAAGCAGTCAACCCTGCTGACACCTTGATATTGGACTTCCAGCCTCCAATACTGTAAGACAAAAAATTTCTGTTGTTTAAGCCACCCAGTTTGTAGTACTTTATTACAGCAGCCCTAGAAAATGAATACAACTAGAAACTAGGGGTTAATAGATATGTCATAGGATTTTTTTAAAGTTAGTTACTGTCTCTTTCTTAAAACTTCCTTCTTTACTTTTCTTTTAACACTATCTTATTTTATTTTTCTCTCAGTTACCTTTGCTGAATCTTCTTTGTCTTCCTGATCCTTAAACAAGGTAATGTCCCAGGTTGTTATCCAAGGACCTCTGGTTTGTCTAATACTCACTCTCTAGGTAATCACTAAGTACCATATCTTTGAATACTTGCTGCTTCTCAAATGTATATTGTCATGGTGACCCATGGCTAATTTGAAGTTTCTATGTATTATTGATTTACCTAATATTAGCAAGTCAGCAGGCATCTCAAGCTTCACTCACCTAACACTGAGTTTCTGATCTGCAAACCCATTGCCATTGATGTCATCTCTGTCTCCTTGATTGGGCAAAATGCTTGAGATATCTCTGATGCTTCTGTCTCTTATCCACTTTCAGTTAATTGGAAAATTTTGTTATTCTAATATATTTTATACTCTAAAATACATTAGAAATTCAATCAATTTTTAACACAACTTCCACTGCCACCCAAGCTTCTATTGTTTCTGCGATTCAATTCTTCCTCCCACTCCTCAGTGTATTTGCACAGCCACAAGAGTGACCTTTCTATAATAAATATTAGATGAGTCATTCTGCTGCTCAAATCCATCCGAAGCTTTCTTATTATATTCAGAATGAAATTCAAAGCCTTTGCTGTCTTCTACAAAGACAGATTTGATTTACCTCTGATTATCAATCTGGCCATTTTTTTTTTTTTTTTTTCTATTAAACCCTATTGACTGATTTAGCTACCATGGCCCCGTTTCAGTCCTTTAGCACTGAAGCACCTTAGGACTATTCTTTTCCTTCTCCTAGAAATTTGTATGGCTCAAGTCTTCACTTCATTCAGGGAACCACTCAAGTCCAGTTCTCAGAAACCCCATCCCTGATAATACATATGTGAAACAGCATCCTTTCACTTTTGTTTCCTTAACAGATTTTTAAAATACCACTTACATATATATTTTATAATACTTACACAGGCATACCTCATTTTATTGTATTTTGCGTAATTGAAATTTTCAAGTGTTGAGTTTTTTACAAATTGAACGTTCCTAGCAACCCTGCGTTGAGCAAGTCTTCAGAGCCGTATTACCAGCTGTATGTGCTCACTTTGTTTCTCACTGTCACAGAATTTTGATAATTCTCATAGTATTTGAAACTTTTTCATTATTGTCATATCTGTTACTCGGTCTGTGATCAGTGGTGATCTTTGATGTTACCAGTGTAATTGTCTGGGGGCACCAAGAACTGTGCCCATGTAAGATGGGAAACTTAATTGAAAAATGTTTTTATTGACAGCTTCATTGGCTGGCCACGTCCTCTTTTTTCTCCCTAGCCTCGGGCCTCTCCGTTGGAGAAACAACAGTATTGAAATTAGGCCTATTAATATTTCTACACTAGAGTCTAAATGTTCAAGTGAAAGAAAGATCTGAATGTTTCTCACTTTAACACAAATTCTTTCTTTGATTTCTTTCTCTCCCAAAATGTAGGAATGTGAGTGGGAATGTAATGTAAGAATATAAGTTCCATGTGAGTAGAAAATTTTACTGCTTGCTGCTGAATTTTCTATTTCTTGAACTGTTTTAAGTTTGAGAGTTAAGAATTTTTTTTAAATTTTTAGATTGTTATAAATCAAAAAAGTAAACAAAACTAAGGAAAGATATATGACAGAGACTTGCATGAGATTGATGAAGTCTAAAATCTTTACTCTCTGACCCTTTACAGAAAAAAATATTTGCCAATCCAACATCTATTATGTACTCAATAATGTATATTTATTATACTAGTAATATTTATTATATTTGTCTATATATTAAACCATATATTTTAACATATAATAATACATATTTAAATCTCTGAGAAGTCCTGAATAAAGTTGAATGTTGAGTCAATTCAGCACTTCTCAGAGCTTGTAATAGGCTGGTATTTATTGCTTTTCTCTAAGAGTTGAATGTGGGCATGCTGTGGTTCTCGAATGTGTATAGCTACAACCTAGGTTTCACGGCATCTTATTAACATCTCCTGGAACACTGTAGCATTCTTCAGAAAATAATTTAGAAAATGCTGTTTAAAACATTAGTAATGTAAAATCTAGACAAACAGTGATAAACTATGAAGATAATTCACCAGAAGTCTCATAGCAACTAGCAAGAAACTTACTGGTGAGGGTCCACCTGGGCCCCTAGAATACAGGATTCCAGCCACGTCTCCTTCAGCATTCAGAGGGAAGATATCACTCTGTGAAACACATCTGGTCTTACTCTGAGATCTTTTCTGTCACTGGGTACACAATCCTTCTAGTGTCAGAAAAGGTACTCTTTTTGTCTGGGCCACACTCTATAGGAAGGGGCCATTCTGTTTTCAGGGCCCACTGTCTCCTCTCCAGCCAATCATCTGGAAACCCATTCTGTTGGGTTGCCCGTTTTTAGGCTGTGTCATTTTCTGGCTTTTTGTTATATACTAAATAAATGACAATATGCTCTGGGTCGTCGGTATAGGCAATAGTTAATTTATCATGGATCATCCCCTCTATCAATACACACCAAAAAACATTCTAGTTCCTACTCATCTGAAATAATGTATTGAGTTAGCAGTTTAGGTAATTCACAGTGTGGCAAGTTTCAAATGCCAACTGCAAGTAAGACACAATTTCTGTCCTCAAGATGCTCATATTTTGGGGGGAAGAGTATACATTTTTTAAAATACCTGAAGTGGTGATTCACGACCTGTGTGATAAGGCATCCCAGGGCTCCCCAGTGAAGTCACAAGGGATACATGATGTATCTTAAAATTTCAAGGGAAAGATAGATGTTCAATATTTGTTGAATACTGCTTGAAGTATGAGCTCAAAATGCTTCACAATTTCGATATGATATCCTGCTATATTCTGTTCAGTGACATCAGACCTTGCTCAGTTGGGCCTTCACAGTGCGTTGTGATAAAAATCAAGAACTGTACAGGAAATCAATATGGAACAGAAAAGGAAGGTGGCATTGTTCAATCCAATTCTAATATTTGATAAGTTGTTCAGTGCCCAATAGGCAAACACATACCATTCAAAAGTAATTTTGTTGTTTAAAAGCTAAATTAAAATACTACTTTTTCTTTCCATTAATGTTATTGTTTTCCAGATGGTTACTATGTTGTCAGGGCATAGACACTTCTTAAGTGATTTGGATCTAATGCATTAATAAGCACAACTGTCAGGCATTTCTTTTGGTCCAGGGGTGTCATGAAAATAATTATGAGGCATGAAAGTTTCCATGAATTGAGAACATTCGGGAGCCTCTGAACTAAATTTGAATTGGTGAATATCTCAGGAAAAATATGTGCAATGGTGCATAGAAACACGAAGGAGAGAGATTGGTTTGGTTTTTAAGATGCATTTGGGAAGCGTAAGAGGGAAGGCTAAACAGAGTATTGCTGTGTCAAAATTTTCTTGCCTAAAAGCAAAATAATGATTTTTCTTATGCTAACTATTCTTTCATCCTAAGGGAAACAGTAAGGAAAGGAAAATAAATGAACTCTGTATTGTGTATTCATCACTGTCATAGGAGTGATGGAAGGGTAAAAGGAAGTAGCAGATATAAGTAATACCTTCAAGATTTAAAATAAAATTAGTAAGAGAAAGCACAGACAAATTAAATGTAACAATTCAACAAGGATAGAACTTCAGAGAGGGAAGAGATAAGTACATAAGGAACTATTTAGTAAAAGCTTGGTATGGGCGATACATTTAGTTAGGCCATTGAAGGATGTGCAGAATTTAGATCAATTGTTTCTTCAAGGAAAAGAAGATGAGAAGCAGCAAAAATGCAGAGAGGAATAACATACAAATATCAGGCTTTGGAAGCACTCTCTATTTGAATATAATTATGTATACTTTTATTCTCTTAAACACATAATTATTTGGTCTTTATTATGTTTTCAGTATTGTTATAAATATCTTTGAAAAAAATAAAACTAATGAACTTGAAAATACAGTTGAAAAAGTTAAATAGTAATAACCTATTTTAAGTTAGAAGACAATGAAAAAAACTTAATTTAAAAAAATACAGCAAGGAAACTAATGTTTAGCAAGACACCAAGGAAGAACCTTTCAAATGTATCTTCTCATTTAATCACCAATATTATAAGTGTGAACAATAATCTCTGTCTTGTATAATTGCAAAAATTAGCTAAAATGATATAAGGATTTAAATCATTTCTACCACATAGAAAGCATTAAATAAACACAGGACTGTCTTTCAGTGCCTGCTACCATATACATATACATTAACACAATACATAAAACCTTTAAGAGATGAGGATGCAGAGAATAAGGAGACCCACAGAGTGTGAAGAACTTAATTTTCACTAAAGTCAATAATCAGCAAAATAATAATATTAATATTAACAATAAAAAGAATATTGTTATGTATATTTAGTCATTCAATCTAAAATATGAAAAATTAAGCAAAGAATATATTTTTGAAATGGACAGTAAAATTACAATTCTAACAGAAATTTGGAAAATGTTTCCTACAAATATATGATTGCTATGATATATAGCATGTTTAAAAATTAATAAGAATTAAGAGAAAGGGGCCATACTTCCTGAGTGGCAGAGAAAGGAACTTGCCAGAGGCATAGTCTAGCAAACCACCAATTAAGGTGGTTAAAAACGTTTTTTAAAAATCAATTTAAATCTCTGGTAATCATCCCAAGGACACACAGCAGATGGGAAACAATTTATTCAATAAAACCCACTAAATCTCAATTAGAGCAGTGAGAGTCTATGTCATTCAAACAATATCTTCTCTTACCACCTAGGCTCTACTCCAGCTCCAAGTTGTAGAAGCTCTACACTGGACTCTTTACTTTGGGCATATCAGCATTCTCCAGAGAGACAGAACCCACAGGATATATATATGTATATCCTATTGGTTCTGGATGTATTGTTTCTGTATATCCAGAATAAATTACACACACACACACACATATATACATACATGTATATATGGATATGGAGGAGAAGAAGAAAAGAGAGAAGTTAGAAGGGATTTATTGGGGAATTGTCTCACATAATTATAGAGGCTGAGAAATCCCACGACAGGGCATGGGCAAGTTGGAGACCCTGGGATACCAGGACTGTGACGCAGCTCCAAGTGTAAAAGCCTCAGAACCAGGGTAGCTGATAATATAACTCTCAGTCCAAGGCCAAAGGTCTGAGAATCTAGGGGTTACTGACCTAAGTCCTGTAGTCCTAAGACCAGAGAGCCTGATGTTCAAGGGCAGGAGGAGGGGAGAGTTCCGGCACCAGGAGAGGAAGACGAAATCCATTTCTGGCCTTTTTTGTTGTATCTGGGTCTCCAGGTTATTGGACGGCAGCCACCTACATAAAGGGTGGATCTTCCCCACTCAGTTCACCAATTCGCATGCCAATCTCCTTGGGAAACATGCTCACAAACACACCCAGGAGAAATGCTTTACCAATTCTCTAGGTACCCCCGAATCTGCTCAGGTTGACAGCCGAGAAGACAGGGGTTGCCTTTTCCCTCAGCTTCCAGCCTGGGGCATGTTTTTCAACTGGCGAGCAGCAGTCTAGCAAAACTATTTCTCATCCCCTGAGTCCCATGTTATAGAAGCTGTATTATAGGTAGGTGAAGCCGAGGGGACCAGTTCTCCACCCATCGTTTAGTTTAGGGCAAAGCCTCCACTACAGGCACAGTAAACTGTAAAGAGTCTGCCACAGTTGCTGCAATTCCAGCTTCCTCACTGGGGCAAGTTTCTATGCCAGGAGAGAGCGCTGGAATAACTACACTAATATCACAAAAAACAAATAAATTTTAATCGAAACATTTAATAGCAATAAAGGGGAATTTTTAACATAAAGAAAGCAATCTATCAAGAGGCTGTAACAACTATTAACATACATGAATCTAAAAATAGAGGTCAAAAATACACGAAGCAAAAATGGACAGAGTTAAAGGAAAAAGACAAAATTAAATAATAATAGAGACTGCAATACTTTATTTTGATAATTATATATATATGTGTGTGTACGTGTGTGTGTGTGTGTATATATATAAATATATATATATATATATATATATATATATATATATATCACTCCACACAACAGTAGTAGAATACATATTTTCTCAAGCATGCAGGGAACATTCTCCAGGATAATTATATATTAGGCCATAACAAGCTACTCTCTCTCTATATATATACCATATATATGTGGTATATGGTATATACCACGTATATATGGATTTAATCATGCATACTTCTAGGATCACAATGAAATTAAACTAGAAGTAAATAATGGAAGAAAATGTGGAAAATACATAAATACATTAAAATTAAAACAATATACTCTTAAATAACAAATATCAAGATAAGAAGAAATAGATAAAAATATCATAGTCTCATAGCTCTTTCTGAGTTTCAGGAGATTAAATAAAATGTTTTATTTGCTTTTATTTCTATTTATTTATTCACTTTGGGCCATTTCTGGAGACAAAATGGTTGTTATTTGTGACAATTTTTGTAAACGTTTTTGTAATAATTTTTACTTGGGAATTTTGCTGGGAGTGGGTCTGCAGATTTCTCCATTCCTTATGTTAAAAGTAAAACTCATAATTTTCTTATAGATGATGATATAGTTTTTGTTTGTTTGTTTTGTTTTTGTTTTTGTTTTTGATACAGGGTCTTGCTCTGTTGCACAGGGTAGAGTGCAGTGGCACAATCATGGCTCAATGAAGCCTCGACCTCCTGGGTTCAAGCCATCCTTCCACCTCAGCCTCCCAGTAGCTGGGACTACAGGCACAAACCACCATGCCTGGCTAATTTTTATGTCTTTTTTGTAGAGATGGGGTTTTACCATATTGCTCAGTCTGGTCTCGAACTCCTGACCTCAAATGATCCACCCGCCTTAGCCTCCCAAAGTGCTGGGATTTTAAGTGTGAGCCACTGTGCCCAGCTGATAGAATACTTATTGATTGCAAAATCAGTCAGTGCTGAGAAAGGAAAATACTTGTGAGGCCATCTTACTGAGGGCTGTTCTAGATTTATTAACTGGGCACAGAAAGCTTATGGAAGTACCAACCTGCCAGTTATGCCACAATAATGCCCTTGTGATAGCTATTTGAAGAAACAGGCTTAGGTTGGCAATTTGAGAGGTCTAGTGGCAAAGCTCTTGAGGTTCTGGAAACATGTTCGATAGAAGACAATTAAAATATCTGGTAGGCAGTTTATGGATGACTAACAAAGCCAGATTGTGTTATAGGCCTAAATTACCATAATGTGTGCATAAAGGTAGGTATCTTAATCCATTTTCTGCTGCAATAACAGATTACCACAGACTGTGTAATTTATGGAGAAAATATGTTTATTACTTATAGTCCTGAAGTCTGGAAAGTCCAAGGACATAGTGCTGGCACCTACTCAGCATCTGGGTATAGCTTTCTTACTGCATCATAGCATGGCAGAAAGGCAAACAATCACTAGAAAGAGAGGAAATGGGGACAAACTCATCCTTTTAGCAGGGGCCCACTCCTGTGATGACCGCAGAGCCCCGCTGGCCTCATCATTTCTTGAAGGCCCCACCTCTTAATAGTGTTTAAATGACTAGTTTCCAACACATCAACTTTGGGTGCATACTCAAAACACAGCAGTAGGTATTTATTTATTTACTCATTATTTACTTAGAGACAGGATCTCACTCTGTTGCCCAGGCTGGAATGTAGTGGTATGATCATGCCTCACTGCAGTCTCAAACTCCTGGGCTCAGGTGATCTTCCCACCTCAGCCTCATGAGTAGCTGGGACTGTAGGCACATGCCACCGTGACTGCTTAATTTTCTTTTTTGAAGAAATGAGATATTTGCTATGCTTCTCAGGCTGGTCTCAAACTCTTGTCTTCAAGTGATCCTCTTACTTCAGCCTCCCAAGTTGCTGGTGATTACAGGTGAAGCCACCACACCTGGACAGCACTAGTTATTTAGATTTGAAGTCACTGACGTCACTAATTCCACATAAAAATTCCTTTGGAAAACATACCTTAGGGCAGTAGATCAATTTTACAAAAATACTGTATATTTAGAATGTATTGCCTATTGGATAGTCTAGGCCAGATATTAAAATATGACACATGGTCATTTCTAAACTTATTAATTCGGTGAGGAGTTACAATTAAAACTTTCTAATTCTGGAATCAATATAAGAGTCTGTATAACAAACTTTATAAGAGCCTAGAAAATGATCTCTCTAATTATCTAAGCTGAAATAAACCAAAAGCATTTTTGCCTAAAGAAAAGGCACATGTGATTTGTTTAATGTATTTTGTATAATTGTTGGCAAACAAAGTCCTCTTGCAATGCAATCATCCATAAAAGTAAATGTATTATAATCATTATTCCAGATCACATTTCTTTAATAGCTTCTTTAATAGAAAATGTTTTGTTGAAATAATTTGAATGAGCCATCTTACCAAATCCACATTATGAGTACTAAAAAATGCTTTTAACTATTAATTAAAATTACGAAATGTCCTGTTATGGTTAATTTTATGTGTCAGGGCTGCCCAGATATTTAGCTAAACATTATTTCAGGGTGTGTCTGTGAAGATGTTTCTGGATGAGATTAGCTTTGAGTGGACTGTGTAAAGCAGATGGCCCTTCCTAGCATATGCGTGCATCAATCGATTCATGAACGGTATAAATAGAAAAAGGCAGAGGACAGGAAAGTTCACCTCTTTTCCAGCCTGTTTTAGCTGGAACATTGGGTTTCTTCTGCTCTCAGACTGTGACATTCGAGTGCCCTAGCTCTCAGGTCTTCAGACTCAAACTGGACTATACCACTGGCCTCCATGAGTCTCCAGGTTGCAGATAGCAGATTTGTGACAGAGCCTCCATAAAAATATGATATATATATATTTTTAAATAAATATCAATGTTTATTTTTATATAAAGGAAAAAATTACATGGTTTATTAGGCTGTTCTTGCATTGCTGTAAAGAAATACCTAAATCTAGCAATTTACAAAGATAAGAGGTTTACTTAGTTCATGGTTCTGCAGACTTTACAGAAAGCATGATGCTGGCATCTGCTCACCTTCTGGGGAGGCCTTAGGAAGCTTACAATTACAGCAGAAGGTGAAGGGGAGCAGCTGTCTTACACAGTGAGAATGGAAGGGAAAAAAGGAAGGTGGTGGGGGAGATGCCACACACTTTTAAAGGACCAGATCTTGCAAGATCTCATGCACTATTGCAAAGACAGAACCAAGCCATGAGGGATCTGTGTCCATCATCCAAACACCTCCCACCAGGCCTCGCTTCCAGCACTGGGAATGAGAATTCAACCCGAGATTTGAGTGAGGAATAATATCCAAATTATATCACATGCCTCCTTATCACCAAATATAACATCTTTCTATTAAACATCATATAATTATCAACATTATTATGCCTTACATGAACTTCAAATAATGTAAAGCTTCCTATCTATCTATCTATCTATCTATCTATCCATCCATCCACTATTGGTTTTGTTTCTATGGAGAACTCTGACTAATTAATATGTCTTCCATTTCTATAGTTGGCATATTGGGATACCTAAAGAAAAACAAAGTAACTACATACTTAAATTTTATTTTTCGAAGATTGTATGAGGCTTTTTGATCTCCAATTTGTAGTCTTTATATTTTTATATATCGCATTTTTCAGAGAACATGTTTAACCCAACTGGGAGCCCATTACCGTGGTCTAGACAGGCCCACAGACATGTAGTTTTTCAGCTGGAAAATGGTTGCCTTTTGAGCACAGGATCTTTTTCACATAGAAAGCCTTGCAAATGAAAACTTGTGAGTATATAACTTTTAGATATTCTAAGGCCAAAATGCGAGTTATATATATTTTTAATCTTTAAGTGGGCCTAGATCTGGCAAGTAAAACATCATGTTTTACTTGACTAATATGTTCAATTATATATATAATTAGATGTCTGATTATATATATAATTTATTAGATTTATTATATTTAGATGCTTGATTATTGATTATATAATTTATTATTATAATTATCTGATTATATATAATTTATTTGCCATAACCTTATATTAAAAATAATTTCAATTTATTTTATGGGTTTTGGAGTGTTTCTCATTTATATATCTATAGTGACTAAATACATGTTAGTTTTTCTTTTACATGTTTGTTTATTCAGTATTACAGAACACATATTCCTAATACCATATGGAATAAAAAATGTTCACAGCAGTTTATAACTTGCATTGTTCGTTTTCCTCTTAAATTATATGAGTTTACTGGGACTCATAAATACCACAAATTGGTGGCTTAAACAAGAGAAATTATTTTCTCTGAATTCTGGAGGTTAGGAATCCAAGATCAGTTGTCGGCAGGTTTGGTTTCTGCTGAGGCCTCTCTCTGCTTGCAGATGGGCCCCTTTCTGCTGTGTCCTCACGGGCCTTTTTTCTGTGGGCAAACATCCTTGGTGTCGCTGTCTAAATTTCCTCTTATGAAGAAACAAGTAAGATTAGACTACGGCTTACCCTAGTAGCCTCATTTTACTTAATCACCTCTTTAAAGACCTTACAGCAGATATGGCAACATTCTGAGGCACTGGGTATTAGAACTTTAATTCATAAATTTTGGGGGAACAACATTGAACGCATAACATAAAGTCATAACATTGTTTTACTATGTATAGCCATTTGTAGTATTTTCAACTATTTTCGATTTTAGGTCAATCAAACCAATTAGAAGAGTGGAAATCCAGGCACATGCATCCTAGTGTCAGTCACTCATTAGTAAATTTATTTAACATTTTCTGATATTTCAGACATCCTACAAGGAACTTTAAGAAATCCAAAAACAATACACACATAATATTTGCCCTCTAAGCATTTACTACTTAGAAAATAAGATATAACAGAAGTTGTGTTACTTGGACAAAGTAGTGAATGTCTTTGAGTTGTGCAATCAACTTATTATGCATCATCCAGGAAAGAAAGACTTCCTTGGGGAGATCAGAGAAGTCAATAGGGTTGGGTTTGGAAAAACAGTCATTATGCTGAAGCTTTATTCACTGCTAAATCCAAAACTTTGCACCATTTGAATGGATGCACATGGTTCCACTATCAAAGGGACAAATGACTGTAGGTGTTATACCCGTAAAGTGTGATGAGCAAATGGCTTAAGGAAAACCAAAAGGAGATATTACCTTCCTTCATGGCATGTCAGTTTCCTGTGCTCAGGAGGCAAATAACTCTGTAGAAGGAATCCAGGGACAATTGCCTTTTGACAGACAAAAAGACTAAACATTATATGTGTTTATGTGCATATGTACAGTTATATGTGTGTGTTTTTAAAATCAAACCCTGAGAATATATTACACAATAATTATCCTCCAATGCTTTTTCTTGTTTTCCTTATTCTGTAATAAAATAACAAAATATAAATGAGACTGATATACCTTTGTTATTTAAGAGCAACTGCAGGTTAAGTACTTGTCTACTTCACCATGGTAAACCTATAGCAGGTCATTTCATCATAGACTTCTCTTTCCACTCTGACAAATTTAGCAGTTCTTTTATTTCTTTAACCAGATTTTAAATACCATTTAAAGTACTTTTTCAACAAAAAAGTGTTCCTTTTCATTTTAGAGTGTATACTTACAATTGGCTAACAGGTGCCTTAACTGCCTCTGATGAGGTTGTATCATTTGCTGGAAAATAGATAATGTTTCAGGATGGTTAAATGACAAAAATTTCTGAAGAACCTGAAAACTTGAAACTGGGGGTCAGTAAATCAGCATGCTGACTCTAACTGGGACTGTAAATTCAAAATGGATATTGCTTACTCAGTTTCTCCAAGTCTGCATAATCTCTTGTATATCTTTGGCCATATGTATGGTAGTCTCTTCCGTCTTCCTCTCTCTCCCCTTGTTTCTCTGCTTGGGTGTTGTTCAGTTTAACTAGCAAGTCTGTGGTCCTTCCTGTCCAAGACCATGCTTTTCTACCATCTCTGTATTTCTTTTTTTGTTTGTTTTTTGAGACTGAGGTTCACTGTGTTGTCAAGGATAGACTTGAACTCTTGGACTCAAGCCATTCTACCACTTCAGCTCTAAGAAGCTGGGACTGCAGGTGTGAGCCACCATGTCCAGTTCATCTCTGTGTTTCTTAATTTATGCATTTTATTCTTATGAAGACAGCTTGACTAACTCATAGTAGGTTGTAAGTTGATTTACCTTAGATAACAGGTTTTTAATATGGTTTTATCTTCTCATTAGAAAATGGCATAAAACATATACATTTGGCAGTATTTAAAGCCCTTATACATATTAAGAAGCATTTTAAATTTTTTGGTATTTTCTAAGATCAATTACATATTGCTTAATTAAACCCAATCTCTAGAATATCATTGTGTCAGGAATTGGTTCCTTCTGGTGGGTTATTGGTCTTGCTGACTTCAAGAATAAAGCCGCGGACCCTCGCAGTGGGTGTTACAGTTCTTAAAGATGTTGTGTTCAGTGTTTGTTCCTTCAGATGTTCAGATGTGCCTGGAGTTTCTTCCTTCCGGTGGGTTCATGGTCTCACTGACTTAAGGAGTGTAGCCGCAGACCTTCACGGTGAGTGTTACAGCTCATAAAGATGGCATGTCCATAGTTGTTTGTTCCTCCCAGTGGGTTCATGGTCTCACTGGATTCATGAGTGAAGCTGCAGACCTTCACGGTGAGTGTTATAGCTCACAAAGGTAGTACTTACCCAAAGAGTGAATAGTAGCAAGATTTATTGCGAAGAGCGAAAAAACAAAGCTTTCAGAGCGTGGAAGGGTACTCAAGCGGGTTGCCCTACTGGCTGGGTGGCCAGCTTTTATTCCCTTATTTGGCCTCACCCACTTGCTGCTGACTGGTCCATTTTACAGAGGGCTGTTTGGTCCATTTTACAGAGTGCTGATTGGTGCATTTTACAGAGTGCTGATTGGTGTGTTTACAAACCTTTAGCTAGACACAGAGTGTTGATTGGTGAGTTTTTACAGAGTGCTGATTGCAGTGTTTACTACCCTTTAGCTAGACACAGAGTGCTGATTGGTGTGTTTACAATCCTTTAGCTAGACAGAAAAGTTCTCCAAGTCCCCACTCAACCCAGGAAGTCCAGCTGGCTTCACCTATCATCATGATTTAACTTTGCATCTTAGGTGTATTTTATGACTGCAACTGAGAGGAAAGTACAAATGCATACACTCTCATTTCATCCTAATGTTAATGTATTTTTTCAAAATCTTCTGAAGACATACCATCTCATACATCCTAGCCCATGTTCACAAAAGTCTAAACAAAAGTGTTAAAGACAAATACTATTTGTATAGACAAATACTACACAAGTTAACTAGCTAAACAGTATAAAGTTCAGATGGTTAGTAGCTATGAGAACAAAGACATTTCATGCAATACTCCAATTTTGTTGGAGCATTGACTATTATCTGCATTTTATAGATGAGGCAGCTGAAGCTAAGGTGGAAACAGAGTATACAACTCTTAGGAAATACAAACAAAGCAAAATTTCGACCATAGCATTGAAATGTTCAATTAGTATTTCTTAAGGGAACATAGTGCTTGGAAGATGATTACTAAGTGAGTTGGTGGATGAGTTGTCTAATATTTAGCATGCAATTACACTTACATAAATTCTTATGTCATTTTTCCATGGGTACACTTCCTGTAAATATTCCTTAAAATTTTGAATTTTAATAAAATCTTGAAAAAGGAAATTTTAGTAAAATACTATTCCATCTTTTCAAATGGTACAATTCCTGGGAGCTATCTGTGGGATTCAAAATTGGGCCTAATTCTCTAATTAGGCCCTAATTGTTCAACTGCAATTTTTCTTACTTTCCCGTACTTTGCTCAATTTCACTGACAAAATAAACAACAAAACAAACTGAATATTCCTTGGACAGTTTTCAATCCCTGCTATTCTCAATTTGGGTAGAAAAGCTGCAAAAATAGTTAAATAAGCTCCAGTGAAGCACTTACTCATGGTGAAAAAACAATGCTTTCAATAACAGAAAAATAAAATTTCAGCTTATAAGTCTAAGTGATGTTGCTGTAACAAACAATCTCCAAAATGTAAGTGGCTTAAAACAACAAAGGCTTATTTCTCCCTCATGCTGTATTCATCCTACATAGAGGTGGCAGAATGAGTTGTACTCATCTTGTAATTTGAGAACCCATCTTGACCACTGCCAATTATGCTGGAAATAAGAGTGATCTCTGGTGGCTTTTGTACTGGGGACTAAGTGCTCAGCCTGGGGTGGTGTTTATTACTTCTACCTTCAACTCATTGACCAGAATGAATCCCATGCTGTCATTCAGCCAAGAGGAGACCAAAATTGCAAGCCTACTGTGTGCTGGACATTTTTAGAGATGAACACTAATGACTACCACAATCAGAGAGATATTTAGGTAAGTACTGATGGTATATGCCTTCTATAATAGTATTACAAATACTTTTAAATAGAGCTGTTTGAGTTACGGAGGTGGAGGGATTCAGCCCTGACACTGATGGAACTTGGAGGGAGGAAGGGCTATGGACCCCTTTGAAACAAAAATTGTCTGAATACAATATTGATGATTTCTGCATGCCTCAATATTAATATGTGTAAAACTGACTTTTCTCATATTCTTAGCTCAATAATTAAAATGAAGAATCCTGCTTGTGGATATATCTATCCAGATTCTCATAGATATTCAGAGCCATATATATGAGGTTGAGCTATTTGTTTGCTATTACCCACAAACATATATTTTATGGTTTCTCTGACATTATATAATTCACACTCTAGAGAACAGGTGCTTTAACCATATTTTTAAGGAAGTAACAATTTGCTAGAAACAATTGCTGAAGAGTTGATAATTTCACTGTGTGTCAGATTGCTTTTCTCTGGTATTATCTTTGTTTACCTGAGAAGGAACCAAAGAATAAGAAAATAAATGAGTATCTGAAGGTCATACAAAGTCACTGCTAAATCTATTTGAAAGTGTTTCTACAGGCCGGGCGCGGTGGCTCACGTCTGTAATCCCAGCACTTTGGGAGGCCAAGGCGGGCGGATCACGAGGTCAGGAGATCGAGACCATCCTGGCTAACACGGTGAAACCACGTCTCTACAAAAAATGCAAAAAATTAGCCGCGCGTGGTGGCGGGCGCCTGTAGTCCCAGCTACTCGGGAGACTGAGGCAGGAGAATGGCAGGAACCTGGGAGGCGGAGCTTGCAGTGAGCAGAGATCGTGCCACTACACTCCAGCCTGGGCGACAGAGCGAGACGCCGTCTCGAAAAAAAAAAAAAAAAAAAGAAAGTGTTTCTACATATATAAAAATTTATTAATAACTAGATATTGATTTTAATCATTAGAAGGCTTATGTGTAAGAATTTAAATGCAAGATTCTTGAAATTGTTATGGCATGTCTGTAGTTTGTGTATATAATGGAATCTATGATTCCTGTGTGTCTTTCTGTTGACACCATGTAAAAAAGTTTTGGTCCTCATTGGATTTATTCTCTAAAATGTTATAAAATTCAATGTAACAGGATGACATTGCTAATAAAATGTTATGCAAATTAAACCTCCAGTAACAGTCTGTGTATATGAATCAACAGAGGCAACAATACTCTGCAATAACTTAAATTCAATTTTAGTTATACTTTCTCTTCCAAAATGAAGACACATTTACTTAATCTGAATATATACACTTATTTGCTAAATGTTTCTTAAAACAACCTTTAATACCTTTACTCAGTCTTACTCTACCAGTCTAGTAAGGGTTTGCAGTTGACGATACATGTCTGTAGTGGGTGCTGCTAGCTGCTCAACAAATTAATATTTGCTTGGGGCTCATAATTAGAGTA
This sequence comes from Trachypithecus francoisi, assembly GCF_009764315.1. NCBI lineage: Eukaryota > Metazoa > Chordata > Mammalia > Primates > Cercopithecidae > Trachypithecus > Trachypithecus francoisi. The sequence goes on along the minus strand of NW_022681454.1, from coordinate 169,109,971 downwards.
CATATTCCAGCTACCCATGCAGTCAGGTGTGGCCATGCCACTGAGTTTTAGCTAAGGAATGGGAACAAAAGCAGTATTCCTTCCGGGACTGATTCACAAAACACTGTTGTGTATACTTCTTCATAGTTTTTCTCTCTTCCTATTGAATCAGATAAAGATAGCCTCTGTTACATTGAAAATCACATGTTGAAGATGGCAAAGTCTTTGTTAGTTGTGTTATGTAATGTCTACAAGGAAGAACGCTCAGTGTACCTGAAACACTTGTCCAACATTGTTCATGTCAACATAAGATAAACTTCTGTGTATTTGAGATTTTTTGAGGTCCATTTGTTATTCTTACTGTAACTAGTGTTACCAATTAATGTCGTAATTCATAATTTAAGGTGAGATGAAGGAGAAAGTAGAGTAAGAGTGGGGACAATAGCTTAGTGAGGAACAAGCCAAAACCCCACATTATAGTAACCTCTATACTTACTATGAGAAGATTTGGTCATAAGATGACTAGTTATGCACGAGAATAAGAAAGTCTCACTACTAACTAAATCACAGTATATATAAAAAAATGGAAACAATTTCTTGGGATTATGTGTAATTATTTTGCTACTAAGGTTATTCAGGGAATTATCTTGTCATGAAACCTGAAGAAGTAGATAATAAAAAAGTTTCCCACAACTTTTTGGACAATACCTTGATAACGTTTCAGGGTTGTTTTAACAGTCCCCAGTATATATACTGATGCTATCACACCAGAGTTTAATTTAGTAAAAATAATCTGGAGGAAGTGAAATTAAATAGTTTAGCTATGTGTTTCTCTATTGTTTCAACTTGATAGAAGGGCAGATATAGTAATACGTGGAAGAGTTATAACAACAGAATAATATGTGGAACAGCTCATCTTCTCTGAAAATGAGCTCCTTGTAGCTATTCTGTGAAGGGCAGTTGAAATCACAGGCATATGCCATAGCTGAGTTTCAGTAGGGTTAGTACCCTTTTATGAAAACTGAGAATTCTAGCAATAGGGGTCAAAATATCAGAAGGCCTTCCACTCTCCTCAAAAGAATGCCAAAGGAAGAGTACATTTTATGGTTTGAGATATTTGTGTTTAAATGACCTTTATATGTTGATAAAATCTCATGACTTTTGGACACTGAGGTTAGAGGGGAAAGAACCTTACATCGTAGGAGTCTATAAAAAGTCTATAATAAGCAAATTATGTAGCTGCATGTAGTTCAGAACATACAGGAAAAAAAAAAAACTTTTCTTTTTGTCTCAATTGGTTAGTTGCTAAGGAAACAGTTTTAACAACATTGATTTATTTTTATCCTCTATCTCACCTATTTTGATGTTCTACAGTAAGTTATCAATTCCATGTATTTTTGAAAGGCCACCTATATGCACAAAATACTAGTTAGCTCAGCTATTTGTGTATTTGGTAATGATAGATTATATTGAAGTTGGAATAAGCATTTGCATTGTAATGATTGCTGCTTTTTTCCTTCTTAATGTTGAACAATTTCAACTGTTTTTAAAGGGCACACAGCTCTAGCTATTTTCATGGCAGCTATGTCAGACTCATTCCACTCAGGGTTTGGCAGGTCAGCAGTGTGTTTTATGTATTGGAATGATTTGCTTTACGTATTTGATGCTATGTTTTCCACAGACCTGAAGTTCTAGTGCTGCTGTAAATAACATGCTGTGATTGCACAAAACTGAATAAGACAGGCAGTGATTCAGAGACTGGCAACATGCTGGAATCATCAAATTCATTTCCTTATATCCAGTATCAAACACTGGACAGATGGAATTATGTATAAAATTTTAAATAATTGGAAATGAAAATATGATATATTAAATATTCATAAATTATTAAAGAATTTTTAAAACTCAGGTGGATGGCCTCCACTTAAAATCATAATTTTTCGGCCGGGCGCGGTGGCTCAAGCCTGTAATCCCAGCACTTTGGGAGGCCGAGACGGGCGGATCACGAGGTCAGGAGATCGAGACCATCCTGGTTAACACGGTGAAACCCCGTCTCTACTAAAAAATACAAAAAACTAGCCGGGCGAGGTGGCGGGCGCCTGTAGTCCCAGCTACTCCGGAGGCTGAGGCAGGAGAATGGCGTAAACCCGGGAGGCGGAGCTTGCAGTGAGCTGAGATCCGGCCACTGCACTCCAGCCCGGGCTAGAGTGAGATTCCGTCTCAAAAAAAAAAAAAAAAAAAAATCATAATTTTAATGTTTGAAATTACCATTTGATACATACCAGACTTACATAATTGAATCAGTTTTCACAGGAAATAGAATTTTAAGCAAGAGTTTTAGCTATTAGAGCAAATTTCACCGTGATAACTTTTATCTCTCCTTCATCTGATCGTCGTTGAAGATCAGTTGCATGGATCTATTTCTGGGCTCTCTACTCTCTTCCATCGATTTATTTGTCCGTTCTTTTGCCAGTACCTCATTGTTTTGATTGCTGCAGCTTTACACTAAGGCTTTAGGTCAGGTAGACGTAGCCCTTAGACATTTTTATTCTTCTTCAATATTGTGTTGGCTTTTCTATGTAATTTGACATTCCATATAAACCTTAGAATCAGTTTGCCAATATTCACAAAATAACTTGCTGCAATTTTGATTTGGATTGCGTCAAATCTATAGATAGAGTTCAGAAAAACTGACCTCTTGACAATATTGAATCTTTCTATCCATAAATATGGAATATATCTCCATTTTAAAAATCCTCTTTGTTGTATTTTTAATTCAAATTTCAATTATTTATTGCTGGCACATAGGGAAGCAATATACTTTTATATATTAGTCACGTATTCTACAACCTTGCTATAATAGCTTATTAGTTCCAAAGTTAGTCTTCTTTATATTGATTTTGTAACCGTAGTGAATTGCTATGCAAATGTTAGCTATTATTATTTGTATAATTTTTAAATGGGATAAAAATATGTCATGAAAATCTTTCAGTTTTGTAATGAAGATAAAAGGAGTCCGTACTAACTTAGATAAGTATTTTTTTAAGGTATACTTTATCGAATACAATATGCTAAGTGTTGTTCAATAAAATAAAAATGCACTGAATTTCATTTGAAGTATTTTCAATACAGCAGAAACAAAGGAACATACTATTTGAGTTATCTTTCACTGCATGACAATTTATCTGAAGCCTTAGTGACTTAAACAATGATGATTTTTTTTTTATTAGTTCATGCATTCTTTTGCCACATGTATTAGGCAGCTGTTGAGTAAGCTGGGCTGAAGAGTTCAAAACACTCTGTCATGTGTCTGCAGAGTGGTGATAACCATAAGCCAGAGCACCTCATTTCTCCTCTAAGATGTCTCTTATTACAATTGTTGTACAACTTTCCAGTGTTTCCCTATGGGTGCTTTTTAGAGCAGGATAGCCTGGGCATTTTTTTTTGTATAACAGTTGCATTCCAAAAGAAAATTTCTCAAAAGCAAAAGCTCAAGAACCTACTACCAAGCACCTACCAAGCATCTGCTTGATGAGATACATTAGTAGGACATTTACTAATGTCCCATTTTCAAAGAGTAGTATAGCCAAGTTTAAGGTCAGTGTAGAAGAACATGAATATGAAAAAAAGATATGAAGAGAATTAATGTAACAGTCAATCATACGCCTGTAACTACAATGAAAAGCAATAAAGGACTATTGTTTTAGAGTGGGATTAACAGGGCAAGAGTGATTATTTCTCAGGGGAAGCAATGTAGACTCATGATAAATATGACATTTGAGATTGGTAAGATTTCAAATTACAGGTCTGATAAATAGCATTTCAAGCACTGGTAGCATTTCAAGTAGAAACACTATGCACAGAAGCATGAAAATGCAAGACCTCATTGTGTGATGAGAATGCATTATAGCCAATGAGAAATAAGGGTAAGAGTCAAGATCTGGAGATAGTTTGGGCCATGTTTAGGCATTTGGATTTTATAATGTAATACTATTTCAGCAGAAGAGAAGCATGAGCATGCAAATGAATTAGGAAATTTATCCTAGCAGCAAAGTAGAGTTGATTGAATGATATTATTTGTTCAAAAATTGGAGGAAGAAAAATTCAAAAGTCAGTGAGAGGAAGTAAGAAGTATTGCATAGTGCCTACAATGCATCCAAACTTGTTCAAAATTTGGCAACTCTGATGTGGGAAAAAGAAGATTCAAAATTTTCTGGGAGGTGTGGATTGGGAGAGATGGAAAATCATGGTAGATGGGTCCTGACTCCCAGTGATGTTTTCAGTACCCATTCACAACACAGTTTAGGTACTGTTCCTCTTAACTTGCTTCCAGCGTGACTATATGGATAAATGGAAGCCTGTACCCAGGGACTCACGAAGAAGAAATGACTTTGTAATTTTTTTCAAGTAACGAAAGGAGGGGCAAGATACATATTATGGTGAATTATATCCATGTGGGAGAAAAATACAACAAACAAAAAGCAACTCCATATGTAGTCCTTTTTCCTTTAGTGGGAGGGAGAGACCCTACAGAAAGAGAATGAAATTGCAGGTTACATATCCAAGGCTGTTTTTCCTAGGAAATATGGGAGTGGATAGAGGAGGTGGGGCTGGATGCTCATGGAAGAAGCAAAGGGTGACTGGCTTACCAGCCTGATCTCCTTTGAGAACCAAGACTGGTGTATATATTTCAAGACAGCTACAAATCCAGTTCCTAGGTTTTAGTGAAGACGTTTAAGAATAGCTGAACAAAACATCTTAGAGGTTTTAAAACTGAGCCAAGACTAACTCTGTGAGGGAAGAAAAATCAAGAGGCTTGAGTTATGAACTTCAAGACGGTTAGAGAGGACACAGATTAGATATCATTTCTCTTTTTCATGGATGATTTCTCACTATGCAAGAATGTTACAGGTAAAAAATTTTAGTATTTATACCCATTCTTCTGAAGAGAGTTGATTCCCTGAAATGATTTGATTTGCTGAATGTAGTGATGAGTGGAGAGTTAGGAAGGTGAGAGAGGAAAAATGTCTCAATTAAATAACTGCAAGGGGCTGATCCAGTTGTTCAGGAGGAAAAGAGTAACAGGCCTGACTGGGAAAAAGCTGGGGAAAGGAAGAGCAGAGAGAGAAAAGAGGGAAAGAGAGTAGAGAGAATGATAAAGGAAAAAGAAGAACTACTTTATCCAGGAGAGACAACAAGATAGAAAAGTCACAATTGGCATAGTGAATATAATTATGAGAGGAGGCCGGGCACGGTGCCTCATGCCTGTAATCCCAGCACTTTGGGAGGCTGGAGCAGACAGATCATCTGAGATCAAGAGTTCAAGATCTGCCTGGCCAACACGGTGAAACCCCATCTCTACTAAAAGTATGAAAATGAGCCAGGCCTGGTGGCACACACCTATAGTCTCAGCTACTCAGGAGGCTGAAGCGGGAGAATTGCTTGAACCCTGGAGGCAGAGGCTGCAGTGAGCTGACATTAGACCACTGAACTCCAGCCTGGGCAACAGAGCAAGACTCCATTTCAAAAAATAATTATGAGAGGAAAAAATATGCAGGTGAGACATTTACAGAAATGATTTTGTATGCCATGCATTTGACCATTCTCCTCAATCTCATCAAGAAATTTTTTCAAATTATATTTGAATTCGTATTTTTATTCCTTTTATTTCTCATTTATTTTAAATGTAGCCACACAAAAATCTGGTGGTTCAATTATAGCAGGAAATGAATGTGCTAATTTCATCTCACATCAGGGGAATCAATAGATACTATTCCAGGCTTGGCATTGATAGTCAAATAAAGATGAGTTATACCAAAATTTAAACACACATGGGTATAAAAATATCTTAAATGAAGAAAAGAGTCCATACATTTTAAGTAACAGAAAGAAAAAAATAACAGGAAAGTAGGCCACATAGCAAAATTAAAGAAACAGCATGATACATAAAAGTGCACAAATTACATAACTGAATTAAGACATACCTCAGTTATTAAAGCAAATCTAAATGTCAAAATCACTAGTAGAAAAGTAAAACCTCGGCCCGGTGCGGTGGCTCACCCTTGTAATCCCAGCACTTTGGGAGGCCGAGGTGGGTGGATCACCTGAGGTCAGGAGTTTGAGACCAGCCTGACCAACATGGACAAACCCTGTCTCTACTGAAAATACAGTATTAGCTGGGCGTGGTGGTACATGGCTGTAATCCCAGCTACTCGGGAGACTGAGGCAGAAGAATTGCTTGAACCCAGGAAGTGGAGGTTTCGGTGAGCTGAGATTGTGCCATTGCACTCCAACCTGGGCAACAAGAGTGAAACTCCATTTAAAAAAAAGGAAAGAAAAGTAAAAACTTTGAGGTCTGACAAGCAAAATATAAAATAAAATAAATAAATTATTTCAAAATAGAATGGTATATCACTGTTACTCATTGTGAAAATCTGAAAAATAAAAAAAGGACTGGTAAAAGTTTAACAAGAATGTGAACAAAACAACCCACAGAGGTTAAAATTTCTACACTAATGTCAGAAAAAGGAAAATACTAATATCAGAGAGAAAATATTTCGTTAAAAATAATTAAATTACACAAAGCATATAATAATAATTCATGTATTCTGTAACAATGATATAAAAGTCAGAGCTTTTCACATTTTTTTGCCTTAATAATTGAGCAAAATAGTTATCAATCAAGACTTGTTTAAAGTGTAAGAATAAATTGATAGAAAACAAATAGCAATTTTGAAATTTAGCTCAACTCAATTAGATACAAAAACTACAAGTATAATCAATTTATACTTTTCTTCCTGGAAATCTTAGCCAATGTAATGAGAAATATTAAAAAGTAAAAGAAAAAAATGTAAAGCCTACAAGAAATTAAATACTACACAATTCAATTACTGGAAACCCATGACAATCAAGTAAACATTAGTAAGCACCTTATAAATTGTATAACTGATTTAACAACAAAACCAGAATTTTGAAATATGTGTCAATAAGCATATCTGACTTTTATGAAACAAATACAGAAAATATAAAAAGAAGATTGGAGAACCATCTTCCTTACTAAAATGACCTTTAGAACTAAATGTATTTTCCAAAAAAATTTCCCCAAGGTTTGTAAGTATAACAATATTTTCTAGAATTAAGGGATTTTAAAACTGAATAAAATGATCTAAGGAACATTTGGAAGATGATTTTAATTATTTTTATTAAAGTATCATCACTTCTTAGAACTTAAATCCTTAGAAATGACAGAGAATGAGTATTTATTAAAAAGATAAACAAAACCTATAACTATGATGATAATCAAGAATAGCTTCATGTAGGGAGGGGGCCAGCAACTAGGGAAAAGCACTTGAAGCAGGAAGTTTAGTAAATGGGATGAATATGAGGAACATAAAACCCCAGAGAACTGCAAAACTTATCTCAGGGGCTGAGGGCTGCAGAGGAGTCTCAGGTTTAGATGTGGGAGACATGGAAGCAAGATGGCGGTGGCAGTGACGGGCCATCTAGAGCGGCCGCTGCCACCAATGGCTGCAGTGGGGAGGTGTGAGCAGTGGCAGAGAGAGTGGCTACAGGAGCAGCAGTAGTGGCAGTGGGAACACTGTGCCCTGTATCCCCAAGGCAGGTGGCTGCACCGCCCCCACCCTCATACTGCTGCCCCAGACTCAGAGCCTCTGCCACTCTGGATCCTGGCCCATGTCACCCCTCTCACCTGACACTGCTGTGGGGCTGGCACAGGGAGGAGGCAGAACTGGGCCCAGGATGGTGCCACACTCCACGGAGCCGGCGGGAGTCAGAGACAAGTGGAGCACTCCCAGAGTCGGTTGCCCTGGAGGGCTGCCTCAGTGGGGCTGGGCCGAGCCACTGCCAGTTGGGGAGCAGTGAGGTCAGGCAGTGAGGGGCATGCAGAGAAAGGCCCAGTGTGGACCTTGAGCACACACCCCAGGCTGCGAGGAGGCACAGCTGGGGCTGCCTACAGGCTCCACGGAGCTGGCAGGAGCCCTGCCCTCCCAGGTACAGGACCTGGAATCTCTGCAGTCTGCACCCTTGGGGGCCTGGGCAGGTCTCCCCTTCCCCTACAGGCTCAGGAGTATCTGCTCCCACTCCCTGGCCTCTCCCCACTCCTGGCGCCCACTCTGATCTTGGGGCAAGCTGGGGAGCTGTCACAGCTCAGCGGGTGTGTGCATCCTTTGGGCAGCACTGACACACCAACCCACTGCTGCCTTGGCCCTCTCCAGACTTTGGGTGCTGACAAGTGGTGGGGTTCAGGGAGGGGAGGGAAGCCGAGGCTTGGGGGCTGAGTGTGGCTCAGCACTGGCTTGCAGGTACCTCTTGGTGCAAGCAGCCTGGGTGCCATGAACAGTTGCAGGAGGCAGACAAGCTCCTGGGTGGAAGGCAGTGGGTCCTGGTGAGGGTCCACCTTCAGACCAGGAAGGGCCTGAAGGGTGGGGGCGAGGCTGCCAGTATTACAGACTGGAGCGGGAACTTGCAGTGCCCTTTCCAGTCCCATCCATGGTCACCCATGGACCAACTGGCATGCACTTTCTCCCCTCTGAGGCCCATAAAAACCTCAGGCTCAGCCAGGGCAGAGCAGACGACAGGACAACCAGCTGCAGAGGAGCTACCCTCTCAGCTGGATGTGCTGGCTGTGGAAGGGAGCTGCCCCCTGTGGGTCTCCTCTGAGCTGTTCTATCACTCAATAAATCTCCCCTGCATCTTGCTCACCCTCCACTTGTCTGCATATCTCATTCTTCCTGGTTGCAGGACAGTAACTTGGAACCCTCTTAATGGAGAAGCTAAATAAGCTGTAACCAAAACAGGGGTAAAACATACTTCTTACTTGCCACGTTGCCAGTGAAGAGAAGGAGAGAATAGCTGTAGCCCCTTGAGGCCCCCAGACCTGGGAGCTCCCCAAGCCAGAGTAATGATTCCCTCTTTGGGGCCCTGCAGTTCCTAGCATTTCTAAACTTCCAGGCACCACCATGTTCCCCAGTACCAGCTGGGGAAGCTGCTTGCAGTGCACCTGGTGGAGCCACAGCCTCACAGAGAAAGCTGGCACCTGGAGCTGCCCATGCTGCGGCAGCAGCTGTTGTATCTGACTGCATAGTGGCAGGATCCCATACTTGCTCACACACCCCTCACTCCTCCACACCTGACTCACACTCTCCTTGAAGGTGTGGGATCCAGGCTGGTAGCATGAACCAAGTGCAGCCTGCCATGCAAAGTGGGTGGAACAAGCCCAGTGGGCCCAAGTAAAACTTGGGCAAAGGTGCCACCGGCCACAGATTTACAGCCAGGAAAGCAATACCCCCAAGATCCCCTAACAATGGGAATCTGGAACTGTAGGTGATGTGAGGAGACAGCATGTTAAAAACTCTCTCACTTTATGTCACTGCCATTAAGTAAGGCTTTCAAGTGAAATTATTTTTGTACTCTACCCTCAATAGACAGAGAGAAAAGCCGTAACTGTCTTATCTTTAATTGAGGACACTAAAGTCTAGGAAGTTGTTTCCCAGAAATCCAGTGACTTCTGGGGGAATGGGCACTCAACAGTTGATGTTCAGATGGGCTATTGGCTCACCTTTTCCCACAAACCTGTCATATCCCCTTCACCATCACTAAAATGACTCAGACTTTACAGTTACAAAAAGGGTAGCTGTGTATTACAATTTATAGTGTGAATATCATTACGAATTGCTTTCTCTCACACACACAATTGAAAGAGAAGCACCAAACTCATTAATTTATTACAACAAAGTAACATTGCTGATAGAACAAAAAAAATTTGTAAGAAATGCTGTTGTTGCATTTCTTAAATGTTCAGGGAACAAATTGAATTTACATTTTACGTCCCTCTAAGTCCATAATGAGTTAGTAAATTAAGCTAGGATCTTTGCAAAATAAGGCTAATATATTGGGGAAATCATACGGGGGATGATCAAGGAATAGAATGGTGCCGTGGCATCTCTGTCAATGAGATCATTTCTGGGCTTTGCGATAGTAAATTAACCCAGCATAGCAGTTTCTAAATTATAACAGGGTGCCATTCAGGATTGAGACTTTTCACTTTTTATGGGAAAAAAATTCTTTTGGTAAAGCTAGAGGGACCCTCCAAGATCATTTAACACTTTTATAAATTGTTGTTAAAGGATCATTTTTCATTTTATTAAAGAGAAAGTCAGTCTCAAAATCACTGTGTTAGTTAGGACTCAGAGTTAGCTACTGTAATGAAGACTGAAATAACTTGATGGGTATTATCATGGAAGAGAAAGAAAAGCGAAAATAAGGTAAAAAACTTACACATCAATTTTTCCTCTAAGGGGCAATTACTACTCTCATTTTAGTGCATTTTCTTGTATTAATTTTTCTGTATAAGTATGGTTGTGCATTAAGTATATTTGTGTATTAACTAAAAATTATAAATGTTATACCTTTTATTTAAAAGGATTATACTATACATATAATTTTATATCATAGATTTTTCAATAAATCTTGAGCATATATATGGCATTAGCATTTTTAGTAAAATCAATTTTGAAATCTATCTCATATTTCCTCCCTCATATATACTGCAATTTACTGAGTCATCTTCCCAGTGTTGAACATTTAAATTTCATCCAACTCTTCAATATTATTATTAATGGGACAATTAATATTTTGGTTCATAAGTCATCACTTAAATTTGAGATTATTTAGTAGTATAGCTTCCTGGAAATAGAATTATCGGTGTGGAAGATTTTATGGTTCATGATTTATATTGCCAATTTGCTGTTCTGAAAGTTTGTAGCAGTTTACACACCCACTGGTGCCTAACATGCTATATATTCTTCACAAACCATTAATTTAATAATATTTGAATAATTTATTGATTGAAAGCTAAAAGGGGCTCCCTTAATCTTTGGCTTTTTTACATTTTCTAATCCTTCATGAGCCAACTTGAAAATTTATATTTCTTCAGAAAGTGCTCACACGCCCCTCATTATTGTAGATAATCCTTCTGTTTTTTTTTCACCAATTAAACAAAGACTTTTTAATATTTTGCTAAATGTTAATTGCTTTCATTATGTCTCCAAACATTATTTCACCACTCATTGTTATAACAAGTTCAGTGAAGATATGCTTATCTAATATTGTACAATATTGTTGTGTTCTGTACATAAACATGCCTATGAATGAGTTCATTTGAGAAGTAAATGATTAGGTAACTGATGTTTTAAAGACTTTGTGATACAGAAATCCTTGGTAGATATTAAAGAGATTTTTAAATGTTTTGAGCTACTGGTCAAAGTTCTTGCATAAGCTGAGACATATAACAATTTTTTCAATTTAAAATAATGGAACATAGATCTTGTAATTGCTAAATCTGCTAACACTCTTTTGGGAACAGCTTAGATGTAAGTAACAAGAGATGCTTGTGCATGAAAGTGTTTCATAAACTGTACTGTATAAATGTAAACTACTACAATTTTCAGGGAAAATCAGAGAAAAAATGTCCCTGCTGTTGGAAGAGTCCTCTCAGGATTCATCTACTCATTAGCCCGACGTCCCCAGTGACTGGAGGAGTGCACAGACTGAGGCCAGAGGCACAAGGCTCGGGATTGGAAGAGGCCAATGCAAGGGCAGAATCTGCAGGCCCAGCACAGGACTCTTTCTCCTCCCCTGTGTAATTGATCTTTAAAAGCACTGATCGCTGTCTAGTGCTGGGAGCACGAGGCCCTTTAAAACTTATGAATTAATGGGGGAGTACAGTAAAAAAAAAGAACTTTCTACCTAGCCCTCAATAAATAGTTGTTGGTGAAATTAGAAATTTGAGGTGGAATTGTTAAAGTTCGTCTTGGTCACCCCTCTCTCGTGAACTTTAATTCTTTTCGTACACTCTGGTGACTCCATTTCCTTGTCAGTCATGGTAGAGGATTTAATGAAATGGCACAGTATGAGTTCTTTGGAGACATTAATGAAAACGCTGCTCAAGGCAGTCAGGGACGTCTAACTGAAAGGCCTGCAGAGAGCCTTCAAAATGCTCATCAACTAGCTCAATAATGACAGAATAGCTTGTATGGTAAGTAGAGGGCCTTTCCAACATAGCAGTAAATCCGTCCCGTACTTGAGCACCACTTTGGGCACCAGCTCTTGCTTAGGAAGTAATGGTAGGCCATGTAGGTGGTCCTGAACCTGGGCTGAACTACAGTGAAAGCTTTCCAGAGCTTCACTATAGTTAAAGGCTCCTTGTCATAGCAAATATTTAAACATTCCAGAGCATAGACCTGGAAGAAGGCCTCCTCTAGGCTGAGTTGCAAATACTCAAAGATCCTACATGGATTTCTTCTGCAGATTAGTCTCTTTCTTTGCACCAGTTCCTCATTTGGGGCATCCTTCCTCTCGCTCACGCACACTCGGCTTCCTGCACCAGCATGTACTGGTGGTCAGGCCCTCTGTCCCCAGCATGCAGGAGACCAAAACGCTGTCTGCTGTCCTCAAGGTAAGGGCTACAAGGGAGGACGAGAGCATCGTGTCTGCAGGAACATACTTGGGGCAGAGGTGAAGCATCCCTCCCACGCTTTCCTCAAAGCCATCTGTTGGTGGGTCGCGCCCAGAGCCCACCTGCAGGCAGCCTAATGACTCACCGGGATCACCCGTAACACCTGACTTTCCGGAGTCCCCCTTTATCACAGAAGGTCTCTCTCCTACTGCTGTGCCTTCCATGTTGGAAATCATTCAGAGTTAAGCCCATCATGCATTTGAGCCTGTTCATTCCTTTTCCCAGAGGGACGCTCAAGCGGTTTCATGTAATCCTTGAGGATTCTGCGCACTGTACTCTCTCACCCTGCCCCTGTCTACGCATCAGCTCTGCCACCCGCTCAACACTACGCTACTACGCTGATACTTCATTGATGTGATGATAGGCATGTTTGTCTTCATATCTTTCCATTTAGCAACCAGTTTAGGATCTGAAATTGTGATGTTTGGACGGCTTCTTGAAAGAATACCTTTTCCAAAAGAACTTCCCCATAGAGCTGCTCAGTGTCCTCTGCATTCCTCACAATCGCATTGTTGTGAATCATTTCAGCATAGAATAGCTTGAATTCTTTCTGAGGACCATGGTCCTGACCAGAAGGAATCGGCAATGGAGACTCTTTAAGTCTCACACATTCTTCGTTTCCTGTTTGAGGCATGGAAAACTGCTTCTGCCATTTTTCAGAGGAGCTATTCTTGGCCCCACGCACTTGCCGTTCGATCCTTCTATTTTTAACTGACCCTGAATTTGTTCTCATTACTGTTTTTATTAAGACGGATTAATGACTTAAATATTAAAAAAAACTCAAACTGTAAGAAAATAAAGTGAATATTTATCTCACGACTAAATGAGAAAGGAAATTATAACTATAGATAAATAAACCACAAAGGAAAATCCACATACATGATTTAAAAATTTGTAAACTTTATATAAAACAAGTGACAACTGGGAAAAATGTAGGTCACTGATGTCATTAAATAATAAAATGTAAGCATAAGTGTGTAATGCATAATATATGTCTACACATCCTGCATTTAACCCAAAGCAGAGGTGTATTCATCATTCTATTTGTTAATATTTTCTTATTTTCTCATTTCAACTTTTATTTTTATTCTTTCTATTTCATCTACTTAATCCTTCATATAATATTACATGGTATAAATATATTTCCTTTTTAGGTTGAGTAGACTGTTTATACTTATCATTAATTTTATACTTATCACCAAAATTTTTCTGAACATTTCAGTGTCAGCTATCACTTGCCTGAAGATGATAAAATGAATAAACAAGAAGCAAATGCAAATTAGTGGAGAACCTAGGAAAAAATATAATTTTTTTCTCAGTCTGTTTTTGGCATACCTGCTTATCATTTTGATTGCAGAGGGAAAACATATATACGCAATCATTGTAAGCCAGTAAAACTTTTCAATGTATTTTAAAATGAAATGTCACAATATTTTCTCATATTTCTGAAAGAGTAACATGATTTTGAGGTGTTTTAACCTATATAAACCGTTTTGAAAAATCAATATGTTGCTTATAAGATACAGCTAAATTTGGCCTTGGTTTTCCAAGATAATATATTATTACCGTAATATGATGAGGTATGAATTTCTGACAGCTATAATTGAATATCTGGCTGTTCAATTCCAGACAAGGTGAGAAAAAAAAAAAAATTGTGCACTTACGAAGCTTTTAAAATTGCTTTTTGAATTATTACTTTTTTGGCTGACAATATTACATTGAGTAGTTCTATGACAAAAATTTCAGGGGCTGTTTAAAAATATTTAACATTTAAAATTCTATACTAAAGAATTAAATTCCAGCTACAGTATTTTGCCATGCTTATCTCCTTAATATACTACATTATTTAGGGTATTAATGAGAATTTAACATGTCAAATACAAGACTCATAAATTATAACACAACTGACTTTTAAGTAACACAATGATAGGGTTGAAAGATAGTTTGGAAATAATCGAATTCAACTTTGGGATAAAAAGGTTTAGTAGCCATGTCCTCCAACCAAGGGCATCCTGGGGAGAAACTGCCTGAAGTCACCTAGTAAATGTGCTTCCTGTTGCTATTTTCTGTGGAAAGGTAGTAGACAATTCGAAGCTTTAAGATGCTTTTTAGTAAGGTGTACATGCTCTGTTTGAGTTACTTATGGCAAACAAACTAGGAAAATATGGATTTAAGAGGCATGGTCTATTGGAAAATGCCATTTATACGAGTATAAAATAGAGACGTTTCAAAATTAAAAAGCTTTTTATTGTGTAAATGATACTCTGAATGGCTCACTTAGAGACCTCATATATTAAATCTGGGCCACAATATGTACTCTTACATCAAGGAAAGACGTAGGCATTTGCTTTAGCAATACCAGAGGTTTACATATTTGCCTGTCTCACAGCCACCAGTACCCATCACATTATCTGTAAAAAATGGCATTGGGTAACAGATGTGATTCAAGTGAGTCTGATTTTAAAATTCTACCTTCTGTGTCATTTTTAAGCCCTTTATTCACAATTGAGAACAGAAAATCAGGGAGGTTATGTAACTTTCCTGTGGGTCCTCTATTTGTGCAGCTATGAATCTCATTAAACATGTGACCCTGAGTAAGTTACTTACTCTTTCTATGCCTCAGTTTTCTTATCTGTTACTAGAAATTATAATAGTACCTACCTCACAGGTTACTGTCTAGATTAAATGAGCTAGGTTATGCTAATGTAGTTAGAATATTTATTGGAGCTATAGCAAGAAAGATGTGTTCATGTTATGATTTTTTCCAGCATATTAGATTGGTATAGTTTGGAACTTAAATTTTGGGTTCCTGGCCCATCACTGTCCTTATATACTGGGTTTCATACATTTCTCTATTATTGGAAAAGAAAATGATAAGACAAATAATTTAAAATGTTCTCTTAATTTTGAAAAACAAAAAAAAATTAGAAATTTTTTTAAGACTGTACAACCAATGCTTTTGAATTATTACTGCATAGAAAAGAATTTTCAGATTCTGTAATTTAGAATATACTCATCACTCTATGTTCAAATTCACTCTTGCTTCTGAATAAGTGCAATGGAAATTTAATAATGGTGATGGAGAGACCATCTCTATTATAACTGATTTGTAAATTTTGGCATTTGTATTACGTGGGTGAAATGTTTTAGGAGTGCTCTGTGTCTATGTATTAACCTTTGATTGCTTATTACATGACAAATGCTTTGCTAAATGTGTTTGCATAAACTCATCTCACTCAATAATGATGATAACTCTAGGAGATAGATATTATGATTGTGCTTACTGTGCAGAAGAGGGAATCAAGCAAGGAATGTTTAGTAGCTGCTCAACTTCTTTTGCCTAACTAGTGATTTTAACTGCTATTTAAAGACCAATAGTCTTATGTGGTCACGTCTCATAATTCTTACTCAATGTACCATACTGAGCAAATAACATCCTCCCTGAGCCTCAGTTCTCTCCTTTATAAAATAGTATTAAAATTAGGTAATTAATTTAAAGTACTTAGTGTAGTGCCTAATATACAATTATAGACTAACAAACTAATTTTAAAAATGTAGGTGGTCATATAGACATTAATGACAAAATTAGAAGGAGTCAATCCTGACCTATTGAAGATCAATTATTGTTACAGAGTTGAAAGGAGCACTTACAAACATGAGAATATTTGATTAATTATCTATTCATTCCGATCAACTTACTTTGTTTTAACTCTTGCTGAGCAGAGTGCTTAAAAAGAAAACCTCTTGCCATCAGAATGTCAATGATTTGCCTTTTCTCCTTAGACTTGAGTAGTGGTGTTGGGGAGGGTTAGTGTGGATAAATGAGGAAATGGAGAAAGGGGGCAGAAAAATTTAAAAGACATTTCAGTTCGTTTGTTGTCATTTAGTTTTACAGTAAAAGATAATTCCATCGAAAACTATAAGAATAATAATCTCAAAAAATATGTCATTTGTATATATTTCACATGTGTAACTTTTGCTCATAAATTGGATATACAAAAGAAAACATACTAGGATATAGTGTATGCATATGGTTCCTTTTTTTTTTTAATTTTACCTTCAGTTCTGGGATACATGTGTAGAATGTGTAGGCTTGTTACATAGGTATACGTGTGCCATGGTGGTTTGACACACCTATCAACCCGTCAACTAGGTTTTAAGCCCTGCATGCATTAGCTATTTGTCATAATACTCTGCCTTCTTTACTTGCCCTGCAACCCCTGACAGGCCCCAGTGTGTGATGTTCCCCTTCCTGTGTCCATGTGTTCTTACTGTCCAACTCTCATTTATGAGTGATAACATGAGGTTTGGTTTTCTGTTCCTGTGTTAGTTTGCTGAGAATGATGGCTTCCAGTTTCATCCATGTCCCTGTAAATGACATGAACTCACTCTTTTTTAAGACTGCACAGTATCCCATGGTGTTCATATGCCACATTTTCTTTATCCAGTCTATCATTTATGAGCATATGGGTTGGTTCCAAGTCTTTGTTATTGTAAATAGTGCTGCAATAAACATTCGTGTGCATGTGCCTTTTTAGGAGAATGATTTATAATCCTTTGGGTATGTACCAGGTAATGGGATTGCTGGGTCAAATGGTGTTTCTGGTTCTAGGGTTCTAGATCCTTGAGGAATTGCCACATTGTCTTACCGTCTTCCATAATAGTTGAACTAATTTACACTCCCACCAACAGTGTAAAAGTGTTCCTATTTCTCCACAGCCTTGCCAGCATTTATGTTTCTTTTTTTTTTTTTTTTTTTTTTTTTGAGAAGGAGTCTCACTCTGTCGCCAAGGCTGTAGCGCAATGGTGTGATCTTGGCTCACTGCAACCTCTGCCTTCCGGGCTCAAGTGATTGTCTTGCCTCAGCCTCCCAAGTGGCTGGGATTACAGATGTGCACCACCATGCCCAGCTGCTTTTTGTATGTTTAGTAGAGAAGGGGTTTCGTCATGTTGGCCAGGCTGGTGTTTCCTGACTTTTTAATGATCGCCATTCTAACTGGCATGAGATGGTATCTCATTGTGTTTTTTATTTGCATTTCTTTAATGACCAGTGATAATGAGATTTTTTTCACATGTTGGCTGCATGAATGCCTTCTTTTGAGAAGTGTCTGTTCATATCCTTTGCCCACTTTTTGATGGAGTTGTTTTTTTCTTGTAAATATGTTTAAGATCCTTGTAGATTCTGGATATTAGACCTTTCTCCAATGGGTAGGTAATTTTTCTCCCATTCTATGGGTTGCCTGTTCACTCTGATGATAGTTAATTTTGCTATGCAGAAGCTCTTTAGCTTGATTAGATCCCATTTGTCAATTTTGGTTTTGGCTTCAATTGCTTTTGGTATTTTAGTAATAAAATTTTTGCCCATTCCTATGTCTTAAATAGTATTGCCTAGGTTTTCTTCTAGAGTTTTTATGGGTTTGGGTTCTACAATCAAGTCTTTAATCCATCTTGAGTTAATTTTTGTATAAGGTGTAAGCAAGGAGTCCAGTTTCTCTTTTCTGTATATGGCTAGCCAGCTTTCCCAACACCATTTATTTAATAGGAAATCCTTTCCCCATTGCTTGTTTTTGTCAGGTTTGTCCAAGATCAGATGGTTGTAGATGTGTGGTGTTATTTCTGAGGCCTCTGTTCTGTCCCATTGGTCTATATATCTGTTTTGGTACCAGTATCATGCTGTTGTTGTTACTGTAGTGTTGTAGTACAGTTTGAAGCTAGGTAGCATGATGCCTCCAGGTTTGCTCTTTTTGCTTAGAACTGTCTTGGCTATATGGGCCTTTTTGGGTTCTATATGAAATTTAAAGTAGATTTTTCTAATTCTGCAAAGAAAGCCAATGGTAGCTGGATTGGAATAGCATTGAATCTATAAATTACTTTGGGCAGTGTGGCCATTTTCATGATATTGATTCTTCCTATCCATGAGCATGGATTTTTTTTTTTTCCATTTGTGTCCTCTCTTATTTACTTGAGCAGTGGTTTGTAGATCTCTTCGAGGAAGTCATTCATGTCCCTTGTAAGTTGTATTCCTAGGTATTTTATTATCTTTGTAGCAATTGTGAATGGGAGTTCACTCATGATTTGGCTCTCTGCTTGGTGTATCAGAATGCTTGTGATTTTTGCACATTGATTTTGTATGCTGAGACTTTGCTGCAGTTGCTTATCAGCTAAAGGAGTTTTTGGGCTGAGATGATGGGGCTTTCTACATATAGAATCGTGTCGTCTGCAAACAGAGACAATTTGACTTCCTTTCTCCCTATTTGAGTACTCCTTATTTTTTTTATCTTGCCTGATTGATTGCCCTGGTCAGAATTCCCAATACTATGTTGAATAGGAGTGGTGAGAGAGAACATCCTTGTCTTGTACTGGTTTTCAAAGGGAATGCTTCCAGCTTTTGCTCATTCACTATGATATTGGCTGAGAGTCTGTCATAAGTAGCTCTTATCATTTTAGGTATGTCCCATCAATACCTAGTTTATTGATAGTTTTTAGCATAAAGGAATGTTGAATTTTACTGAAGGCCTTTTCTGCATCTATTGAGATAATCATGTGGTTTTTATCATTGGTTTTGTTTATGTGATGGATTATGTTTACTGATTTGCATATGTTGAACCAGCTTGGCATCACAAGGATGAAGCTGACTTGACCATACTGGATAAGCTTTTTGATGTGTTGTTAGATTTTGTTTGCCAGTATTTTATGGAGAATTTTCATATTGATGTTCATCAGGGATATTGGCCTGAAATTTTCTTTTTTTATTGTGTATCTGCCAAGTTTCGGTATCAGGATGATGCTGGCCTCATAAAATGAGTTAGGGAGGAGTCTTTCTTTTCCTATTGTTTGGAATAGTTCCAGAAAGAATGGCAACAGTTCCTGCTGATGCCTCTGGTAGAATTTGACTGTGAATCTGTCTGGTCCTGGGCTTTCTTTGGCTGGTAGGCTATCAATTACTGCCTCAATTTCAGAACTTGTTATTGGTCTATTCAGGGATTCAACTTCTTCCTGGTTTAGTCTTGGGAGGGAGTATGTGTCCAGGTATTTATCCATTTCTTCTAGATTTTCTAGTTTATTTTCGTAGAGGTGTTTATAATATTCCTTGATGGTAGTTTGTATTTTTGGGCATCAGCTGTGAAATCTGCTTTATCATTTATTATTTTATCTATTTGATTCTTCTCTCTTCTTTATTAGTTTAGTGGTCTATCTATTTTGTTAATCTTTCAAAAAACCAACTCCTGGATTCACTGATTTTTTGAAGGGTTTTTTTTGTTTCTCTATCTCCCTCAGTTCTGCTGTGATCTTAGTTATTTCTTGTCTTCTGCTAGCTTTTGAATTTGCTTGCTCTTGCTTTTCTAGTTCTTTTAATTGTGATGTTAGAGTGTCGATTTTAGATCTTTCCTGCTTTCTGATGTGGACATTTAGTGCTATAAATTTCCCTCTTAACACTTCTTTAGCTGTGTCCCAGATATTTTGGTACACTGTCTCTTTGTTCTCATGGGTTTCAAATAACTTCTTTATTTCTATCTTAATTTTGTTGTATACACAGTAGTCAGTCAGGTGCAGGGTTTTCAATTTCCATGTAGTTTTGTGGTTTTGAGTGAATTTCTAGTCCTGAGTTCCAATTTGATTGCACTATGGTCTGAGAGACTGTTTGCTATGATTTCCATTCTTTTTTTTTTTTTTTTTTTTTTTTGAGACGGAGTCTCGCTCTGTCGCCCAGGCTGGAGTGCAGTGGCGCAATCTCGGCTCACTGCAAGCTCCGCCTCCCGGGTTCACACCATTCTCCTGCCTCAGCCTCCGGAGTAGCTGGGACTACAGGCGCCCGCCACCTCGCCCGGCTAGATTTTTTGTATTTTTTTTTAGTAGAGACGGGGTTTCACCGTGTTAGCCAGGATGGTCTCGATCTCCTGACCTCGTGATCCGCCCGCCTCGGCCTCCCAAAGTGCTGGGATTACAGGCTTGAGCCACCGCGCCCGGCCTGATTTCCATTCTTTTGCATTTGCTGAAGAGTGTTTTACTTCCAATTATGTAGTCGATTTGATACAGCTCTTTTATTAGAAATTTGTATTTCTGTGTGAGGTAGGAAGGAGGAGAAAGTTGGATTTGGTGAAATCGGTAAACCAATATAAATTATAAAACATAACTTTTTTCATCAGAAGAAGCAACTTTTATATGTTTTATAATTCATTACTCATTGCTTTGAATATTTCATTTTCTTGGCATATGTTAAAGAGGAAAATAGATATTTAATTAAACTTCAAAAGAGCATAACTTTGAGAACTGCATTTTGTGTTTCAAAGAATGCATCACTCTTCAATGCTTTCAATTTACGAAAGAAGGTGTATTGTTTCCTGTCAAGTATGTTTTTTGTTTTGGTTTTTGGTTTTTGTTTTGTTTTTTTTTTTGAGACAGCGTTTCACTCTTTTGCCCAGGCTGGAGTGAACTGACACCATCTCGGCTCACTGCAAGCTCCGCCTCCCGAGTTGAAGCGGTTCTCCTGCCTCAGCCGCTCGAGTAGCTGGGACTACAAGCGCCCGCCACCACACCTGGCTAAATGTTGTATTTTTAGTAGAGATGGGGTGTTGCCATGTTGACCAGACCGGTCTTGAACTCCTGACCTCAGGTGATCCCCCCATCTTGGCCTCCCAAAGTGCTAGGACTACAGGCATGATCCACCATGCCTGGCCCAAGTATGTATTGGTAAGTCTCATAGATGAGTTGTTGTACATAGGCGATCACATCCATCTTCACAGCATGTGTGGTTTGGAGAAGCACAGTGATCGTAAGACAGCCTGCAGTAAAAGTACTTTTTATGAATCACTCATATCTCACAGTACGTTTTACTGTGACTTGTGTCTTTGGGTCTCAAGAAAAGATGCTTAATTCATACATAAAAACATCAAGGCTCACAGAATTTTGTTCAAGTGAACAAGTATATTTTGTTAGTCACTGGCAGTCAGAAATTAAAATCTGATCTTTAAATAATCAATTATGCCTTCTTTCCATTAGCTGACGCTGTCTTTTGCCAATAAATACCAATTTTCAAGTATTATAAAGAGAATGTAAAACATATTTCTTGGATGACTTATTATTTTACATTTTTAACAGTATTTTGCTTATTTAAAAAAATGATAGATTTGCATCATCACAAATGGAATGGTAGTTATACATTACTTTTGAGGTTTACATTATGGGTTCATGAAAAAAGTCAGGTCAAATGATTTATAAAGGTTCCTACATGGAAGTGATTAACCAGAACCAGTTAGAAAACATTACTGCTGAATTTCACTCAGTCCATCTGCTTGTCTTTAGATTCTAGTTATATTTAATTTTTTTATTCTTTGATTTGACTTTTGAATATTACAGTTTTGGAGCACTTTGAAAGACTAAAACATCTAAAGAATATAAAATATAGGCAATATTTTAATATTCTGTTACATTATATGAATACTTCTAGCTTGTATAAATTAAGCGATACCAGTATTTGCTTTAGTGCTTGATATTTTTCTCTTACTGCTTTTGAGATTTTCTCTTAGCTGTTTGCTTTCAGTATTTTTACTATGATAGAGTGACCTCTTTCTGTTTCTCCTATTTACAGTTTTTTGAGCCTCTTAAATGTGTAATTAATATTTTTCATCACATTATGGAAGTTTTTGTTAATTCTATATTTGAATGTTATTCCTCCTTTCCCCTTTCTTTGCTTTTAGTACTTTGTGAATATGTTGGTTCACTTAATAGTGTCCCTCATTACTGTAAAGTAGTGTTTATTTTTCTTTAATCTTTTATCTGTTGTTTGGATTATATCATCCATATCAATCTACCTTCAAGTCTGCGGATTCTTTTTGGCCAGTTCAAATCATCTGATGAGCCCTTCTTTGTGTGTGTGACAGGGTCTTCCTCTGTTGCCCAGGCTAGAGTCCAGTGGCATGATCTTGGCTCACTGCAACCTCTGCCTCCCAGGTTCAAGCGATCCTCCTGCTTTAGCCTTCTGAGTGGCTGAGACTACAGGCGCACGCCACCACGCCTGGCTAATTTTTGTATTTTTGGTAGAGACGGAGTTTCACCATGTTGCTCAGGCTGGTCTGAAACTCCTCGGCTCAAGTCATCCACCTGCCTCAGCCTCTCAAAGTGCTGGGATTACAGGGCCATGAGCCACTGTGTACAGGCTGATGAGCCCATTTAATGAATTTTTTCCACTTACTGTACTTTTCAATTTCAGAATTTGTGTTTGATTCATTTTTCAATTTTTTATTTCTTTATGGATATTCTCTAGTTAAGATATTTCCGTCATGCTTTCCTTACTTCTTTAAGCACTCATTTACTTCTTGGAACACATTTATAATGGTTGCTTTAAAATCTTCATTAAGTCTGACATGTGACCCTTTTGTACACACGTCCTGTTGCCTGCTCTTTTCCCGTGTAAGTAAGACTCGTTTTCTACTGGTCCGCTTCTTTTTTGGCTTTTTGACATGTGGTCTTACTCTGTCACCCAGGCTGGAGTGCAATGGTGATCACAGCTCACTGCATCAGTGAACTCCTGGATTCAAAGGATTCTTTGGCCTTCAACTTCTGAGTAACTGGAACTGCAGGCATGTACCACTATGCCCAGCTAAGTTTCAAATAGTTTTTGTAGAGACAGTCTTGCCATCTTGCCTAGACTTGTTTCAGACTCTTGGCCTCAAGTGAGCCTCTTGTCTTGGCCTCCCAAATGCTGGGACTAGAGGCATTTTTCTTCTTCTGGGATGACATTCTTTATTGCATTTGTGGCTTGTTGATGATTCTAGGTGCATGCAGGTGTCTCACTATCAATCCCCTGCTCAGCTGAACCCAAGGCCTCATCTCCTGTCTCTACATGGGCATGAAAACTCAAGTTCTAGATTGCTAATTCGATATGCCCTCAACTATCAGATCAGGTGGAATGTCAACCAAAATGTTTAATGCTTTGGTTTAAGCTTGCCTTTGTTGCGTGTGTGTCTTTAAAAAGTTTTGATTGTATAAATTACTTAAATGTTTAAAAATTATAAGGTGTGCTTTTAAGCAATATTATAAACAAATTCAGGCAGGCAAGAATATGCATTCTCCTATTAAATATTCTTTAAAGCCTAGTGGCTAAAATAATTTACTTAACTGGAAAACTAAGCATATAACAAGTAAAGGACAACCTAATGAATATTTATATAACTGTTAATGCTAATATTCTTCCATGAGGAATCATAGTCTTTAAAAATAAACCTTGTGAAAATAATTCTTATCTACCTTTAACTTCTCCGTGTCATTTACTTACTTCCCATAATTACCACTTTTTGTTCCATTTAGTATACAAGTGTTCTTAATTTCACTGACCAATGCCTTAATGTTAGGGATATGCTCAAAGAGGTGTTGAAAAAGTAAACCCCTCTTCATCTGTCAACTTCAAAATCAAACTTATCAGTCAAGCTATGGTTGATGCTCCAATAAGCCTGTTTTCCATCTGTCCAGTTTCCAGTTTCTTTGCACCAGAAAAAAAATTGTCAGTTCTCTGACACTGCAAATTTGTGAAAATTGGTGAGAATTCAGAAAGGTGGTAAAAATTGCCATTGATTTGATTTTTATAGCACACCTATCAGCTTGTTGAGTAATAATTTGAAAATTTACCATTAAAATTATAAACAGTATCGTATATTGTCAGTGAAGATCACACAATTTATGCCATTGAAGATTAACAGTATATGACACCAGATGATACGCCATTTTGTCAGAAAGATTATTCTGAGCCAAAGGCACTTGGGAAGCAACAGATTCTAGAAGCACATTCTGGTCTCCCCTTTTCTTCCTGAGAAAAGCAGGTAAAAACTCACATATGAAAGATGCCCTCCCTGAACAAATATTCTTTCATAAGGAATTGTAGTCTTTAAAAATAGACCTTGCCAAAATAATTCTCACTACCTTTAACTTCTCCATGTCATTTAGGTACTTCCCACAATTACCACTGTTTGTTCTATTTAGTATACACATGTTCAACTCTGTGACTTCAGCTCTTCCTTTTATGAGGGCTCTTGTGACACATTAAAGCTCATGTTAGTGGAAGCTAAATGATGAGAACACATGGGCACATAGAGGACACACAATGGGGCCTACTGGAGGGTGTAAAACGGGAGGAGGAAGAGGATCAGCAATATAACTAATCAGTACTAGACAAAATAGCCGGGTGATGAAATAATCTGTACAACAAACCCCATGACACAAGTTCTCCTATGTAAGAAACCTGCATGTGTACCCCTGAACTTAAAAGGAAAGTTCAAACAAACAAACGAAAAACACCTTGTATTAAATTTGTAGACTTTTCTTCTGATAATCTATCTTACATTAATTTAATTATAAGGCCCAGTTGGGGAGCTTATGAAGGTCTAGCTAAAGTTTTGCCTTCCCTACATCATTAATATGAATATTTTTACTTCCACCAAAGAGAATTTTGTTGCATTACATTTTTTACAGTATTTTACATTTTATATTACCCTTATGATAGAGAAGCAAAAAAAGTCATGTCACAGCAAATCTTCCACAGTTTTAATCTATATAAGACTTGAAGACATTAAAAGGATATTGCGACATTTCAAAAGGTAACACGTACTTTCTACCAAAAATAATATGAGTTTGAGTGTTCATATCAACATTTTAAGAAATATAATAGATAAAAAAACTAGACATATTTCCAAAATATAATTACTATAAAGGTTCTATTTGGTTTTCAAAACTTGCTTATTTTATTCATATAAATATTTTTATCCTATTAAATTCTTTCTTTTGGTAATTAGCTGCTATGAAACCCAAATACTGCTCTTAAGAATATGAACACACCTCAAAAACTCAGTTAACTACATATTTCCAGGAAACCTAAAGACAAAAATCAAGAAAAAAGGACACTAAATATAGTTAACATCTCTGATATGAAAACATATTAATCTTCATTTATTAGGTTCAGAACCATGGGGCAATTATTCCCAGACTTGAAAGAACAAACCTGACTCTGGTACTAGCTGTTTAACCCTGAATTTCAATATCTCTAGTTTTGAAATGTGGAAACAGTGCTTTTGTCAAAGGTCACGATAACGTTATGGATTAAATTGTGTTCCCCCGAAGGGTATGTTGAAATTGTACCCTCCCAGTACTTACGAATGTGGCTTTACTTGGAAAGAGGGACTTTGCAGATGTAATCAAATTAAAACAAGGACATAGTGGGGAGGAGGGGGAGTCTTAATTCAATACAGCTGTATCCTTGTAAGAAGACATGTGAAGACAGAGGAAAGATGGCCATGTGAAGATGGAGGTGAAGATTGGAGTGATGTTGACACAAGCCAAGGAACATCCAGGGGTACCTGAAACCACAGGAAGCAAGGAAAGATCCCCTGCCCAGAGGCTTCAGAGGGAGCATGACACTACTAACAATTTGATTTTGCACTTCCTACCTCCAAAACGGAGATAATAATTTTTTGTTTTCTTAAACCTTTTAGTTTGTGATAACCTAGTAAGTTAGCCCTAGGAAACTATGACAGGTTGCTTTTATGGTTTTGACAAGCTTGGAAAACATTGCTTAATTTTACTCTTACTTTTTTTTCACCATTCTATAGGATATTGATAAGTTGAAACTCCTAAGAATATTATATTTATAGAATGTACAGAGTGTAAGAACTTAAAAGTAAATTTGAACCTCAATATCAAGCTATTCAAAGACCAAAGGGAGAAAACCCTTTTCATAAAACTCATGTGTCTTTTTATGTTTTACCTTGGGAGAATTGATTGAGACATATTGCTTCATTGTCTGTATCTAAAAGAGAATTTTATTCAGTTTCTAGACATTGCATGTGAAATATATCGATCATGTGAAATACGTTGTATATCTCTGAAAAGCCAAATTCCACAGATGACAAACACATTATCTCTATATTATTTCACTTTGCCAAGAAATGACAAACTAGTCTATCTATATCCCTTTTCATCTAAAATATTTATTTACTTCTCTATTATGTTTACATTTTTTTTTTTGCATTTTAAAACCGTTGTTCAAAACATAGATATTACATGGAGAGCAATAAATATTTACTCAGGTTAATGATTTCTTGAATCACATGCTTAGTAATACATCTTTTATGAGTTCGATTGAATAAATTAACCAAAACAGGCTGAAATAACAAAAGCCACTCTTCGTTTCACTGACCAGCTAAAATGGACGAAGGCAGAAAAGAGGTCGTGATAAAGAAGAAGAAATGACGCGCCTGAGACGAATCCTTATGTGTTCTTGTGATCTTGATGGAAATGTAATGTAAAAGAGCTTTGATTTAGGGAGGGAGTTGTCAATTTGATATTGCTTATACTGCCATTTCATAGTTTGTTTTTATGATATTCTAAATTTCTCCAAGCATTCTAATTTCTGTAAGATTTTCTGGCCAGTACCTGAAAGCATGACCCAGTGATATACAGTACTTGTTAGAAACAGTTGAGTAACCAAGGTTTTGAGGCTTCAATTTCCTTTAAATATAGAAGCCATTGAGAATACTCATCTGCAAGAGATACAAGTTTTCATTTCCTCTGCTTCCAAATTGTCAAATGAATAGCTTATTAAATGTGATATAAAAATAATGGACTTCACAGCACTGTAATTCTCTGCCATAAAAGAAGCAATCAAATTGGTAGAGCTAATACTGGTGCCTTGAACAATGCAAGCTATTAAGGAAAATTGGAAAGAAATGTTCAATAAATTATGCACTGTGCACTTGTGCTTGCTAGAGGCAGAATCTCTCTCACTCTCCCTCCTTTTGAAGTAAGCTTTTGTATGGCTACAATTTTCCTTTATGCACTTTACTTTCTACATATGTTCAGTCTTGAATATTGTGTGCGTGTGTGTGTGTGTAGACAAACACAAAGTAGGGATTCACCTAAGATGAGAATAAAAGCTTAGACATCATGCTATCACTACTACACCACACATCAAATTGAAAAACAAAGGCAAAAACACTCTTAGGACAGAATTCTTCAAAAGTGCTTGTAAAGACTTTAGTACATTATGTATGTTATGAGGTCCAAGAGTGCCTAACTCACACAACTATCTTCACATGCTTTCTAAAAATCTTTGCTAATTTGATATCATGTAAATAGTACTTCATTGTTGCTTTATTTTGTATTTCTTTCATAATAGGGTCATTATTTTATTACAGATTTGTTCACGATTTGAGTTTCCTTTTTTTCAGGTCTTTTTTTTTTAGAATTGCCTTTTACTTTTAAAATTGGGGGTTTTGTTATTTTATGGATTTTTAATGGATTTTGTAGATGGAGTTGGATTTAATGGATTTGGTAGAGCAGATTTGATATTTATTTATTTTTTATTTTTGTATATACTTTGAGCATATTAATATATTTTAGTTCTCAGGTTACTCTTTCATTATTTTTGTGATGTTTCTGCTATGCTGAATCGTGTAACATTTTATACTTAAATCTGTCAATTTCCCAATTTGTCATTTTTATATATAGAAAATAACTTCCATTGCAAGTTTAGATAAATGTTCACTTATAGATTTTGTAGTTCTTTCATTTAAAACAATTAATCTTAAAATGTTTCTGTAATTCATTCTATGTATCAGAAAAATTTTTAAAGATTAAACATGTCCATTTGCTAAATAATCCTCTCTAGAGTTATTGAAATCTCATCATTATGCATATTTCATTCTATTAAGGTTAATTTTATTACTTTTATTATGTAATGATGATTCCATATAGTCTAATTATGAAATACCATATTAATTATTAATCAATTACTAATATGGTAATATTACCATATTAATATAATTACACATAAAAACACATAATTGTGTTTCATAGTAACTGGTAGTAAAATCAACCTCTGTTATTCTTCCAAACCAAAATAATTTTGAATATTCTTAAAATACAATTTACAATTAGTTTTTCTAGTCTCAAAACCATGCCTTTGATACTTGCTTCAAATTACTTCCTATTTATTGATACATTTCAAAAACATCAATTACATAGTTTCATATTAAGAGCTCAGAGCCAAGAGACAGACTACTAGGTTCAATCCTGGTATTGCCACTTCCTGTTTTTTTTGTTTTTTTTTTTGAGACAGAGTCTTCCTCTGTCGCCCAGGCTGGAGTGAAGTGGCTAGGATTTCAGCTCACTGCGACCTCTGCCTCCCGGGTTCAAGGCATTATCATGTGTCAGCCTCCCGAGTAGCTGGGATTACAGGCACGCGTCACCATGCTTGGCTAATTGTGTGTGTGTGTGTGTGTGTGTGTGTGTGTGTGTGTGTGTATGTGTTTAGTAGAGACCAGGTTTCGTCGTGTTGCCTAGGCTGATCTCAAGCTCCTGAGCTCAGGCAGTCTGCTTCCCAAAGTGCTGGGATTACAGGCGTAAACCACCGTGCCTGGCCCTGCCTTTCTGATCTGGAGAAAGTTACCTAATCTCTCTGTACCTCAGGTTTTTCCATCTGTAAGAGGTAGTGTAATAATACCTTGGGGAGCAGTCAGAAATAATATAATATTTAAATAGAATAATGTCTGGTATAAGTTTTATTCCAGAAATTCTTAAATAAACTATGTCTTTATTCAAGAGATTTGCAGAAGCATTGCATTTTTCTTATTACACTAAATTCTAGTTCCATGCCTTACTGTTCCAGCCCCTGACGGTTCTATTCTTTCCTTCCATTTCCTTGCTTTAGCCTTTTTGTTACTTTTCCTTTATTAAAATTAAAAATTGAATAGTAAGTATTCTTATCGTTGTTCCTTTTTACATGAACTATTTGGGAATGGGAACTTCTCTCCTGAGCGCAGCTTTGGCCACATTTGTTAAATGTTAATTTGTAGTAATTTTATTTTATTTTTTCCCTTTGTGACTATTGGCCAGCCCATAGTTTCAAGTGCAAATTCACCCAAGTTTAAATGTGTGCAATGTTTTTGAAATTTAATGCTGATTTGAATTCTGCTATGACAATTTAATTGCCTTACCAATTATCTTCTGTCAAGCTAGTTTTTTTCTATTTTTGTTCACGTATTTGTTTTATTCAGTTTTTGCTTACCATTTCACCTCTCATATTTTATTTTACAAAAGCTAAACTTCTTGAATTTTATGGAACTATAAATTTATTCCTTGTTAAAATTTTTTAAATTTTTCAAATGAGTGCATTTCTCCTAAAAAATGAATCATATATATTTCTTTTTAAAAGATATAATTCTGGTCGGGTGCGGTGGCTCAAGCCTGTAATCCCAGCACTTTGGGAGGCCGAGATGGGCGGATCACGAGGTCAGGAGATCGAGACCATCCTGGCAAACACGGTGAAACCCTGTCTCTACTAAAAAATACAAAAAAAAAAAAAAAAAAAACTAGCCGGGTGAGGTGGCGGGCGCCTGTAGTCCCAGCTACTCAGGAGGCTGAGGCAGGAGAATGGCGTAAACCTGGGAGGCGGAACTTGCAGTGAGCTGAGATCCGGCCACTGCACTCCAGCCTGGGCGACAGAGGGAGACTCCGTCTCAAAAAAAAAAAAAAAAATTAAAAAAATAAAAGATATAATTCTATAATTTCACAGTCCTGTTTGTCTTTGAATTCATCTGATTAATCAGAAATCTGTTGTCAATTGAGAAAAATTTGAGACAAGTCTCGGTCATTTTAGAAGGTTGAGTTGCCGAAGTTAAGGATGTGTGCCCGTAAGAGCCTCAGGAGGTCCTGGCGACTTATGCCCAAAGTGGTCAGGGCACAGCTTGGTTTTGTACATTTTAGGGAGACATGAGGCATCAATCAATATATGTAAGAAGTATATTGGTTGCATCCAGAAAGGTGGAGACAACTCAAAGCAGGGAGGGTGCTTCCAAATCACAGGTCAGTGAAAGACAAATTCCAAAGGAGGCAATCAGAATATGCATCTATGTCAGTGAGCAGAGGGATGACTTTGAACAGAATGGGAGGCAGGTTTGCCCTGAACAGTTCCCAGCTCGACTTTTCCCTTAGTTTAGTAATTTTGGGGCCCCCAAGATTTTCCATTCACACTACCCACAACTTCTTTTTTTATTGAAAGCAGGATGGGAAGAATCAACTCAGTTTCTCAGTTGATACCTCCCAACAATTAACATCTTTTTCCAAGACATTATACCTGAAGTCTGACTAATATGCATAGACCCTAATCAACTTCCTGATATTTCACTGTCATTTAATAACCACTGGTCTGAAACTAGATATGCTAATCTAATAACATCATATTGCTGTGAATTTTAACATTTCTTCTGAGGGGCCTTGAAATAGTTTGTACCATTTTATTTGCTAGAAAAAATAATTAAAAATATAAAATTCCCATGATACTTATTACTGCTTCTTCTGTTGCCAACATTTTTTTTTCCATAACAAAGCATCAAGTCCTGTCTGTAATGCAAAGGTTTTTGGAAATGTAGCCCTAGAATTAATGTGCACATGTGGAGTATCAAACAGGAAGATGAGGGACTGAGAGCTCCGGTTACCTGGGAAATCAGCACCCAAAATGGGCAATAGATCTGTTTACTCCTGTCTGAGAAAGGACTGACCATTGCAAAACATGGGATTAGTGCATGAGATTAGGTGGCAGGCAGACAATCATACTTTCAACTGATGTTAGAGTATCCAATATACTTTCAACTGACTAGTCATACCCATCTCTCATCTCCCTTGTGATGGAATCCAGCCCTTGGCCATGGATCATGATTTGCCTAAGTCAGTCAAAACTATTCTGTTGTCCTTTGCCAGAAACTTGATTTTCTCATTTGGAGCCTGGGATAACTCTGCAACCTGTCCAGTGACATATTAGGTTAACTTCTAGGGAGCTTCTAGGAAGACTTTTGCTTGACTAATGAGACAAGTGTAGCTGGTACTTTGTCTTCCCATGTTCCCTTTGCCTGGAACTCAACCCTGATATTGTCCTGTAGCAGCCCTCTTGTGACCATGAGGAAACAAACATGATGATGAATAGACAACATAGGCAGAAATATAAGAAAAAGCTCCCAGCTCTGAGATTTAATGACATTGCTGACCACTAAACTATAGCAACTACCAATATCATATTTTACTTTGTGTTAAAAAATAACATTTATTTAAACCACTTAATCTTGAACTTTCTACTTAAATTTGAAAACATTTCTGCTCAGAAAGATAGCTGCTACCATTTTCTCCATTATTTTTACACAAGGTTATGTCAGTATTTGGGTAGTTGAAATTCATCCTCAATCCTTGTAAATTATTGACTAAAATTACATTTCCCAGTATGGGCACAACTTTATATTGTAGTATGTATATATTTATAGATTTTATAACTGAACAGTAAATGAAGGAAAATTAGTTGTCCATAGGTAATGAGCAGTGTAACTCCAAGTCATATTATAAGCAAATAATTTACATGACTAAAATTTCCATTCTGCAAGAGTATCACAGTTTAGGATTTTAATCTGGAACAGAGGTACAGGTTGAGTATCTATTATTCAACATACTTGGGACAAGAAGTGTTTCAGACTTCTATTTTTATTTTTTGCATTTTGGAATATTTGCCTTATACTTACCAGTTGAGCACCACAAATTTAAAAAATCTGAAATCTGAAATGTTCAAACAAGCATTTTTTTAGGGTGTCAGTGTTCAAAAGTTTTGGATTTTAGTACATTTCAGATTTCAAATTTTCAGATTTGGAATGCTCAAACTGTACTTAGTTTATTCCCCCATATTCCCTTGCCACGTCTGTTATGGGTAGACAACTTTATGACATATGAGAAGAAAATTCTCTTGTTAGTTTACACACTCCACTCTACATTTACCTATTAGATGTGGTATTTCTCCTTTCATGGAGAGCAGTGATTTCAACTGCTACAGAAATAGAAAAAAGATATCTGTAGATACAACCACGTACCTTTTTATCTTTGTGGTTATGAGTTTTGGAGACTGCATCCTGCAAAACAACTCATTTTTTTCTATAATAATATTTATCACAATAGCACTTGACAATTTTTTTCATGCTCTAGAGTATCAATTCCTCAAAGGCAAGGGTGATAGTAACTAGCATATAGTAGTTATTCAATACAAGCTTACTTGGTTAATGAATGAACTACACAGTTTTCAGACAGCTTTTTTTGAGTAGATTTTAGTTTTTAAAGCAACTTTAGATTCATAGCCCAGTTGTGTAGAAGGTACAGAGATTTCCCACATATCCTCAGTCCCCACGTAGGACAGTTTTCCCCACTTTTGACAACCCCCACCAGAGTGGTACATTTGTTACAACTGATGAACCTACATTGGCACATCACTGTCACCCAAAGTTTATGGTTACATAGAGTTTCACTTCTGGAAATGTACATTATATAGGTTTTGTCAAGCTCTATAAAGACATGTGTCCACAATTATAATATTATACAGAATAGCTTCACTGCTCTCAAAATTCTCTGATCTCAATCTATTCATCCCTCCCTTCCTTCTACCTACTGGCAACAACTACTTTTTTATTATTTCTATAGGTTTGCCTTTTCCAGAATGTTGTATAGTTGAAATCTTTCCATTATACAGCCTCTTGAGAATGGCTTCTTTCACTTAATAATATGCATTTCAGTTTCCACTATGTCTTCTCATGGCTTGATAGCTCATTTATTTTTAGTGGTAAATAATATTTCATTGTCTGGATGTATCACAGTTTATTCACCTAGTGAAGGACATTATGGTGGCCTCCAAATTTTATCAATTGTATGAGGACATTTTTGCATTACTATAAAGGAATACTGGAGACTGGACAATTTATAAAGAAAAGAGGTCTAATTGGCTCACAGTTCTGTAGGCTGTCCAAACATGCCACTTTCATCTGCTCAGCTTCTGGAGAGCTTCAGGAAGTTTACAAAGATAGTCGAAGGCAAAGCAGAGGCAGGAACATCACGTGGTGAGAGTGGGAGCAAGAGAGGTTGGGGCACATTTCAGAGTTATAAGCAACCTGATGTTGCTTAAATGAGGGCGAACTCACTGATCACCAAGCGGATGGTGTTAAACCATTCATCAGGGATCTGCCCTCATGATCCATTCACCTGCTACTAGGTCCCATTTCCAACACTGGGAATCACATTTCAACATGAGACTTGGAGGGGAAAAATGGACAGACAATATCAGCAATTGTGAATGAAGCTGCTATAAAAATCTGATTTTAGGTTTTTGTGTGGATATAGGTTTTCAACTCATTTGAGTAAATACCAAAGAATGTGATTGTTCAATGGTATGATAAGAGTATGCTTCATTTTGTCTTCCAACATATCTGTAATATTTTGAATTCCTACCATTTATTCTCTATGAATGAGAGTTCCAGTTGGTCCATGCACTTGTAAGCCATTTGGTGGTGTCATTGTTTTGGATTTTAGCTTTCCTAATTGGTGTGAGATAATATGCTTTTCATCTGTGAACTTCTTTAGTGACTATCATCAAAATTTTTTTATCTGCTTTTCTATAGAATTGGAAAATAGAAAAGGAAATTCTTAAGTTTATCTTATAATTTTTTAACTTCAAGGCTGTATCAAAAAAGGTGTTGATCTTTATATGTGAATTTTTCTATTCTGAGTATTTTAATCATATTTGCTTCCCTCAAAAAAAAATCAACTGATACTGGACATATTTGGTTCAAAATGAATCACAAATTAGAAAAAATACTTTTCACAGGTCTGAGGAGTTGTTAATACATATATTTATTTATATTACCCTGGAAGCCAATATAAGGTTTTCTGAATAAGAAACATATTATTCCTTAAAACAGTAAGAACAGCAGCCTCTATGTAGAAAAGGAATCTCACAATTAGGAATCTGCGAGTTTATATAAACCAAATTTACCCCTTTCCCTCCTGAGGGAAGGAGAGAAATTCTTGCTCTCTATTCCTCTACAATCCTTTGATATGTAAATGACTGATTCTACTGATCAGGATTTTATTCCCCTTTGAAAATAAATAAGTAGTCTGGAAATCTCTCCTATCGCCTCTGGCTATCCAATCACCCTTTAATTTCCAAGATTTGTCTTTTAATTCAGGTTCCAGTGTTCTTTCCTTGGAAAGCACTGAAACTGCCTTGGCAAAATTATGACTGAGACAGTGAACTAGATCTAACCTGACTGACTCCATCCAGCTTCTAACCTTTAAGCTGTCCTTTTTCCTTTCTGGGCATAGACTGAACTAACTTTGGGAGGAACTTAATTTATAGTTTATAGTTTAAAATAAAAACAATAACAACCCTTTCCAAAAATAACCCTCTTTCTTGCCTGGGGACTACACTGGTTTTGTAGGAATAACAAATTAGGCACAAGATTAGAAATTACGGTTTAGGAGTTAGGGAGCTGAAGGCTACAAGATTCTGACCCTTCCTAAACTGCTCCTAAGATCAATGCTTACGATATTTTGCAGATCCTGCGCTTGATGGATCAGCTGGCACCATCCAGATCAATAAGCTATGTCATCTGATGTGGCCCCCATCCAGGAGCTGACTCAGCACAAAAGAACCGCTTCAATTCCCTATGATTTCATCTCCTACCTAACCAGTCAGCACTCCTGGCTCACTGGCTTCCCCCCAACCACCAAGTTGTCTTAAAAAACTCTAATCCCGAGGAGTTTTTTTGGGGTGTTCTCTGTATTTCCGGAATTTGAATACTAACCTGCCTCGCTAGGTTGGGGACATTCTCCTGGATAATATCCTGAAGAGTGT
The DNA here is from genome assembly GCF_009764315.1 of Trachypithecus francoisi. Classification (NCBI taxonomy): domain Eukaryota; kingdom Metazoa; phylum Chordata; class Mammalia; order Primates; family Cercopithecidae; genus Trachypithecus; species Trachypithecus francoisi. The sequence continues at coordinate 169,074,758 of NW_022681454.1, read as the reverse complement.
TTTCCAACTTGGTTCCCTTCTCCCCATCACTTTCCTTGAATGCTCTAGGAAACTGATTTGAGTAATAATAAAATCCCGGTCTCCCGCGTAGATGGCTATGCATGAATTACTCTTTCTCTATTGCAATTCCTCTGTTTTGATAAATTGGCTCTGTCTAGGCAGCAGGCAAGGTGAACCCACTGGGTGGTTACAGCAGTAACCATTTATTAACATGAAAATATTATTTCTAGAGTTCTACAAGGTAAATAGCCAAAATAATGTTATGTAAAGTTTTTTTTTCTTTCTAATGAAGAAAAGATAATTTATCTGCATTCCCATGTTCATTGCACATCATTAACAAAATCAGATATGAAAATAACCTAAATGTTTATTGGCAGAGGAATGGATAAAGAAAATGAGACACACACACACACACACACACACACACACACACACACACACAGTGGGATATTATTCAGCCTTAATAAAGAAGGAAATCCTTCCATTTGCAACAAGGATGAACCTGGAAGACATAATGTAAAGTGAAATAAGCAAGACACAGAAAGACAAATACTACTGGGAGGAGTGAGTGTGCACTGGGGTGGGACCTCGGGAGGTTTGCTCAGTTTTGCAGCGGAGAGGATCCTGGCCTCTCCTCTTCCTGGGTGGTAACCTGGAATTCAATCTGTGAGGTGGGAAACCTGCTAGCAGGACTCTTACTTTGCTGAGCGTCTCTGTTTCCCTTTTTTTCTTTTTTGACCAATAAATTCCATTTTTCTCACCCTTCTGTGTGTCTGCAAGCCTAATCTTTCCTGGTCGTGTGACAAGAACCCTACACTATGTGATTTCACATATATGTGGAATATAAAAAAGCTGGACTCATAGAAACAGAGTGTAGAATGGTGGTTACCAGGGGTTGAGGTTAGGAGAAATGGGGAGATGTTGATCACAAGGTAAAAACTTGCAGTTTTAAATGCAAGTTCTGAAGCCCTAATACACAGTACGGTGAATATAGTTAATAACAATGTATTGTATGCTTGAAATTTACAAAAATAGTAGATGTTAAGTATTCTCACTACAAAAAATATATAACCATGTGAGCTGATGGATATGTTAATTAGCCGGATCATGGTAATCATTTCATATGTATCAATATAAGTATACATAGATTGAAATACCACATTGTATGCCTTGAATATTTACAATTTTTATTTGCTAAGTACACCTCATTGAAGCTGGAGAAAAAAGATTATTGATCTATAAATACTTAGAATCCCAATGTCTTAATTGCATTTTCAGAGGAAATCAGCCATTGACTGTCCAAATCTGCAGTAGCAGCCATATGAACAAGGCATCAGCTAGAAGCTGGATTTGTTCAGGTAGACAAATCTAGTGGCAAGGGCAGAGGAAATCATCTGATGCCAATCACAACAGACCTTTACTTTGAACTCCTGACCCATAACCTCAATCATTTAGCCACATTATAGGAACCATGAAAGCACTGGAACTATACATTTATAGAACCTCTATAAAGAATAACCAAATTATTCAACCTGCTCTACCCTGAAGCCAGCATGACAGAATGAAAAGGTTGGGTCAGCTATGGCATTTTGACTTTTTACCTTTTCATGCAGATACCTAGTAGAATGGCCCTCATGCAGTTAAAACAGTTTTGCTCTTTAAGAGTGCTAATTTGGTCCAATCTTTTTTTCTTTCTTTTTTAAATCAAATCCTCACATCTTAGATGATTGGTTCGATCTTATTTGAAGATTAGAGAGATAGACAACAGTCTATTAGAAAACAGCGGATATGAGCTCAGAAGCTGTCTGTAAAATAAAGCTCTCATTTATATTCTATTTTGTGGTTTTGCCTTAGCAGATCTGTCACAGCCCTCAGAGGGCATCCTGAAGGATGCTAGTCAAGTGAAAGGAACATTGAAAATGCTGTCTTAAGGAACAAGTGAGATACATGGATGATTTTTAGGCAGATTTGGCATCAAAATACGGGCTAAGGCTCCTCTCAAAAGAATCTGAGAAATTAAGAAAAAGACCATGATTAGGGAAAAATGGCTAATATAGTGATGGATAGAAGTAAACATATAAATATGAAATAGAAAGGAAGTAAAAATGAATAAAAAATAAAAGACAGTGTTCAGTTAACAAAACGTAATGTTATCTTCTCCTGTTCTGATTTTAACACATACAGGAAATATTAAATAAATACTGGAGTAAAACTGTCCATGGTAATTTTTAAATATGAGTTTAGAAGCGTATTTTTGTTTTTTTTGAAAAAAAGGTCAAAGAAAGAAGCGATCAGGTTGGGCTAGTGAAGTTTAATGTGATGCGTCCACTATCGGTTTATTTTAAAGAAATTTAGACCATATAGTAAATAAATCAAGGCTGCTTCAGTGAAAAGCAGGTTGATTTTTGCAACTTGTACTTGGATGGTCACAAGGCCCGTGTTACTAGGCCCAAGGTGTGCCTGAAACGTAAATCCTGAGGCCACTAATAAGGAGCTCTGACTTTAAATCCTCAAGGAATAAAGCAGCAGTCCTGTGGACTGAGTCGTGTTGCCTTGGGCTATAGTTTTTTTTACAGCCTCCTGGCTGATACCCAGCAGAAGACCAGCATCTGAAGACAAATCTGACAGTGACTGCAGACGGTGCCAGAGTAGTGAGTAAAAATGGTCATTAGAAAGAAGGCCAGTTGGCATATTTTCTTCACCTCCATTAAGATGTTTAAAAATCCACACTTTTGAATAAACATTTATTTTTTCACAGTCATTTGTGAAGGTCAGAGACACTTAAAAACTGCTTTCAGCATTCAGGAAAAACAAGAGAACCAGGAGCAAGGAAAATAGATCAAAAGGAATGGAATAATGTAATTTCGAATCTACAACACTGTTCAATGCATACTGTGGAAGGAATCTAGGAAAATGAAATGAGTTTCTTCAACATACATGTTCTAGCATAGGAAGAATTCTAATAATATATTCCTTAGAACTTATAAGTAATCTGGAGTAATATTCATCAAAATATTGCAAGAAATGGAGGATTATTATGTTGTTCTATCACCATATGAATATAGACGACACCATTAGTAACAAGTCTTAATTATGTATCTGTTTTACATTATTATATATTTTATATAGATATTTATATTATTTGTTTAGATTGCTCTTAGAAGCACAGCCAGATCTGTTTAAGGAATCTTTTCTAAGACTTTCAGTTAAGATATCATAAGTTAACATTTTAAATTATATAACCTGACTCTTGTTTGTTTTGTGGTTGATACGGTTTAAAAGAAAATAAGTATAACACAAAAAATAAACGCTTGAGGGGATGGTTACGCTATTCTTTCATTAATCACAATAATGATGTGATTATTTCACACTGCATACCTGTATCTAAACATCTCATTTACCCCCAAAATATATACACTTACTCTGTACCCATAAAAAGAAAAAAGAAAAATTACCGTGTATCCACCAAAAATAATTAAAAATAAATTTAAAAAAGTATTTTTATTGTGCTGATGTGTTGGTTATATCTTTCACAAATAAAGTATGGTGAGGGCCTGGTGCATTGGCTCATGCCTGTAATTCCATTACTTTGAGAGGCCGAGGGGGACAGATTACCTCAGGTCAGGAGTTCAAGACCAGCCTGGCCGACATGATGAAACCCTGTCTCTACTGAAAATACAAAAATTACCCAGGTGTGGTGGTAGGTGCCTCTAATCTCAGCTACTTGGGAGGCTGAGGCATGAGAACTGCTTGAACCCAGGAGGCAGAGGTTGCAGTGAGCCGAGATCATGCCACAGCACTCCAGCCTGGGTGACACACAGCTAGACACTGTCTCCAAAAAAAAAAAAAAAAAAAAAAAAAACAATGATGGAGGGACTCACGAAACATTTAAACATTTGGCTTCTTCCTTTTCAAAAATATGAAAAGTTCAGATTGTTTTGTTAAATAAAATTTATAGGAGGCCATGGAATGTGGCTCCTGCACTAAGCCCAACACACCAAACCAATATGGAGTTTAATTCTAGCAGCTGAGTTTTAGTTAATTTCAGGAGGCACTGTAACCAATTTATCAATAACTGGGTTGTCTCCACACAGCACTTTCGTTTCCTGTAAATGCTGTTAGATCACGTTATTGGTTGGAGTTTTCTAAACCTGCTGTTGTTCAAAGAGCTGCGGACTCAAAAATCATTTTTGTTTTTATTTACACAAATAAACTCGAACTTAAACTTATCTAAGGCTTTTCTTCTTTTCCATTTAATACCTTAAAGGTCTATTTTTGATATTTATATAAACAATCAGATTAGTCTCAAAAGTTAAAAGTATTTCACAGAATAAAATTTGGTCTGAGGATCTTTCAGGTTAAGAATGAGGGTATTGGCCGGGCACGGTGGCTCAAGCCTGTAATCCCAGCACTATGGGAGGCCGAGACGGGCGGATCACGAGATCAGGAGATCGAGACCATCCTGGCTAATACGGTGAAACCTCGTCTCTACTAAAAAATACAAAAAACTAGCCGGGCGAGGTGGCTGGTGCCTGTAGTCCCAGCTACTTGGGAGGCTGAGGCAGGAGAATGGCGTAAACCCAGGAGGCGGAGCTTGCAGTGAGCTGAGATCCGGCCACTGCACTCCAGCCTGGGCGACAGAGCGAGACTCCGTCTCAACAAAAAAAAAAAAAAAAAAAAAAAAGAATGAGGGTATTAGGCCGGACGCGGTAGCTCACGCCTATAATCCCAGCACTTTGGGAAGCCACGGTGGGTGAATCACAAGGTCAGGAGATCAAGACCAGGTGAATCACGAGGTCAGGAGATCAAGACCACCCTGGCTAACACGGTGAAACCCCGTCTCTACTAAAAATACCAAAAAAAAAAAAAAAAATGAGCCGGGCGAGGTGGCGGGCGCCTGTAGTCCCAGCTACTCAGGAGGCTGAGGCAGGAGAATGGGCTGAACCCGGGAGGCGGAGCTTGTAGTGAGCCGAGATCCCGCCACTACTCTCCAGCCTGAGTGACAGAATGAGACTCAGTCTCAAAAAAAAAAAAAAAAAAAAAAAAAAGAATGAGGGTATTTAAGTGACCCTGGATTTCAAAAATTAGCAAACTTGTGTAGAACATGATGCCGATTTCAATGGGTGAACTTGATAACATTTTTTTTAAATTTTCATGCAACAATTACTAAATGGAAAAGCATATTGGAATATTTATTTCTCCAAGTAAATCGTCACATTAGAAATATTGGTATTTAATTAAACTTTTGTATCACTTCCTCAGAAAGTAATTATTTCGGGCAAAAAAACACAAAAAACAAAAACAAAAACAAAAATAAAAATAAAATGCCTCTGTGCTCTGGACCTCTCTCCTGTATCTTCAGGACAATACTACTTTGGAATAATCCAAGTCAAATTTACAAAAAAAAAGATCCATAGCTGGTGTCATTTGTAAGTGGAGACAATGATTGACTTTTGTAAATATTTTCTATTTTTAATTATGAATACATAATTGTAAGTATTCATGAGATACATGTGATCTTTTTATATAAGCATACAATATGTAATGACCAAATCAGGGTAATTGAGATATCCATCACCTCAAGCATTTATTATTTCTATGTGTTAGGAGCATTCCAATTCAACTCTTTTAGTTATTCTGAAATATACAATAAGTTATTGTTAACTAGAGCTGAATGCAATTCAAAAATCTAGGAGATAATGGTCTTTTTTATTTTTGCCTTTAATTACATTTTTCTGTAGGTCATGATGCTTTCGACCATTTTATTTTTTTCTTTTTTTTTTTTTTTTTTTGTTTGAGACAGAGTCTCGCTCTGCTGCCCAGGCTGGAGTGCAGTGGCCAGATCTCAGCTCACTGCAAGCTCCGCCTCCCGGGTTTACGCCATTCTCCCGCCTCAGCCTCCCGAGTAGCTGGGACTACAGGGGCCCGCCACCTCCCCGGCTAGTTTTTTGTATTTTTTAGTAGAGACGAGATTTCACCGTGTTAGCCAGGATGGTCTCAATCTCCTGACCTCGTGATCCGCCCACCTCGGCCTCCCAAAGTGCTGGGATTACAGGCTTGAGGCACCGCGCCTGGCCAGCTTTCGACCATTTTCTTTCTTCAAATTCTTAACTTTGGCTTACATATAACCAGACTTTTTGTTTTCCTCCTAACTCCCTGGGGTCTTCCCAGTCCTTTGCATGAGACTCACTCCTCTGCTTGACTTGCAAATATTACTGATGTCTCAGGCTGTATCCTTAGCCTCATGCTGTCCTTCAACAGTATGTTCTTCCCAGATAAGCTCATTTAAATCTCTGTGGATTCTGCTGCCAATTATATCCCAGATGTATATTTGGAATCCTAATCTCACAAGCTATCTATATATCACTGCCTAATTGAAATCTCTGCCTGAGTATATAATAACACCTAAAACTAATTGCGTGAAACCAATTTTTAACAATCCGTTATGGTTCTAGGCATTAAATTGGCTTCACTTTGGATATTTCCCACCTTGAGAAAATCTCACTGTTATCAGCCCAATTTCCTAAGGCAAAATCTGGTGATCACTCATCTCTGCTCTTCCCTCATTGACTCTTCATTTTCTTTCAAGTCCTCTTTAATCAAGTTCTCTCTCAAGTTTGTTTTCTCTGTTTTCAATGCCATTACCTTAACTTGGGCCTTTATTATAATCATCAATATCATTCATATTAGAGCAAAAAAAAAAGAGCCAACTCTGCCTTCACACTCTAAATGCTGCTATAGACAACTTCTTAAGTGACAATAGCTCATGTTACTACCTTAAACCTTTCTTCACCCTTTATGCTTTGTCATTTCTATCAGATACATTTACAAATAATTAAGTTTACAATGTAAGCTCTTCACTATCACTTCCTTCCTGATTCTTGGATTTCACTTACTGTTACTTTCACACCTATTTTTGCTTCAGCTGTGAATAAATATTGGCCATTCTCTAAATGTCTAATGTGGCTTCACTCTCTATCATCAACTTGGTATTTCCTCTGATTGGAATACTCTTCTCTTTTCACCTCGTATGTTGTTATAATTTTTTTTTCAAATTTCAGTTTAAGTATTGCCTTCTGAGAGCTTTCTGGATACATGCCAAATCCCTTCTCTCACATTGCATTTACTTCTACTACTTACTTGTTTCTTTTTTCTCAATAACTGTAGCTATTTGAAGACAAAAGCATGTCTTATTCAGGTCATGATTTTAGCTTATGGTATCATGTCATAATGATTTCATTACATATATATCTACTGAATGAATGCCTAAATAAAGGGCCAGGGTACTAATGAGAAAAGCAATCTTTGAGAGGCAATGGGTGAGGTAGGTGGGAAGATACAAAAAACAAACTTTTCGAATAATTTTACCAAACTCATCTTTGTCAAGTCAGGTAATTAACCTATGAAAGTTCAAGATCTATGATTTCCAGGCATTGAGAATGACTTATCCCAGCATTTAAAATGTTCATTTTCATTGGATAAACTTTTTTCTTATTTTCCTAGGCCCTTTATACTCAAGCAAATTTTATTTTCTATGCAGATATGAGTTTAGGTGTGACTGTAACTTTTCCTTCTCTATTTGTTAGTCTTTACGTATTTTCTGATTTATTTGAACTCATCAATCACTTTAATTGAATAAATCCACCAAAAACTTAAGATGGTAATTCAAAATGCAACTTAATAACAATTATATTTTAAAATATAATATTCAGACAGGTGAGCTATTAATATTAGAAATTATCTAGTCTAACATCTTCATTTTGAAGAATCTGAGGTTTCAATGGATGAGTTACTTACCACTCACACAGCACACTAGTGATTTAGGGATTCATTCTGGGATCTATTTAGTGAATAAATCTTTCCTCTTCATTAAAGAAATTGTCTGGCTATTGTAAGAATTAGCCTCAAATGTTACATCCAGTGTTTATTTAACAAGGTTTGAAAAACTCGACTAACATAAATAGCTACTGTTTTTAGCATGGTCTGGCATTATCAGAATCTGTTTGCTAAAATATGTTTGCTAAAATATGTTTGCTAAGATAGAGCATTTAATACACCAAAGCATATTTACAAAAATTTTTAAAACATGACTCTCATGCAAATATAGAATGAACACATGCCAAAGGTTTTATTTAACACAGTAAGTCAAAGGGATGATGACACGAATTTGCTAATAGTCATTTCTCAAAATCCACAAGGAATTGATTCCAGGAACTTTTGCAAATACCAAAATCTGCAAGTGCACTAGTGCTCAAGTCCCTTATATACAATGGCATAATATTTGTATATAACCTACACAATATTCCCATATACTTTAATCTCCAGATTTCTTGTAATATCTAATACAATGTAAAGGTTATATAAATAGTTTACTGTTTTTTAAAAAAAATTGTGTTGTTTTTAATTGCTGTTTTTTAAATTTTTTTTCCAGAATATTTTCAATCCATGGATGTGGAACTCATAGATATGGAGGATGGACTATAGATACCAACTGGTTAGTGCCTCACATGCTGAACAGAATGAATACAAGATAACATAACTTCATAGTATGTGAGCTCGTCTCAGATAGTTTATTAAAAAGATGTACATAGATGCTTTCCTTAATGTATTTAACAACTCCAAGGCAAGTCTGTCAAATAAAAAAAAAATGACAAGGACTCACCGTCATTTGTTTTATTTCTGAAGGTAAACAAAAAATAAAAAATTCTAAGGCCCACCAACCATCTCAACGAACGCTTCTTCGCAGCTATGGGCATTCCTGAGTTAACCTGAAAATCTAGTTCATGTTATGATGAAAGAGGGGGTTGGGCATGTCTCACTATACCCTCCAGCATTAACATTAACACAGATCTTAAGTGTGATAAGAAACATTTGCAATCTTTTTTCCTTGAAGCCTGCTACCTGGAGGCTTCATCTGCATAATAAAACCTTGGTATCTACAACCCCTTATTTTAACCCAGACATTCCTTTCTACTCATAATAACTCTTTCAAACAAATGTCAATCAGGAAACATTTAAATCTATCTATGACCTGGAAGCTCCCCACTATTGAGTTGTCCTGCCCTTCCAGATGGAACCAATGTAAGTAAATCTTACAGGTATTGATTGCTATCTCATGTCTCCCTAAAATGTATAAAAGCAAGCTGTACCCCAGCCACTTTGGGCACATATTGTTGGGACCTCCTGAGGGTGTGACTGTCGTGTCCTTAACTTTGTCAAAATAAACTTTCTAAATTGATTGATACCTGTCTCAGGTATTTGGGGTTGACAAATTGATAACCACGAAGGGATTCTGAGTGGCATTTCCCTGACTTTTGACAAATCTCCTGTTGGTGCTTGGTACCAGCCTGAGCTTTCCTTATGGCTCAAACTGATAGGACAATTTGTGGAGACCCCGGAGCTCCCCTCCCTCCATAGGATCCCCAATCTCATTCCCAGGTAAGTAGCTGAATTGGAGACTTTTGTCTTGGAAATTCTCCTTAATGACTAAAGGTTAAAATTGACAATCAGTTGAGCCTAATTTCTCCTTACCACAAGAGCATTCAATGATTATATTGTTGGTTTTGTTGTTGTTGTTGTTCTGGTCTTTCTCCCATCGGATTTGACCAACTCTACTCAAATTTGTCAAATCCAAATGAGAATTACAAATTATGGGCAACAAGACTTCTGAATTGACTAAAATTCCTCACAGCTTCAAAAGAAGAAAACAACAACAACAAACCATGCACTTGGTTTCTATGTTTGCTTCCCGTCTTAAAAACAAGAACAAAACAAAACAAAACTTTTTTTCTTGTTTGTTTCTCTGTTTACTTTTCTTTCACCCTATTCCTGCTTTCCCCTTTGTTGTCTTCAGTACCAAGAAAAAATCTAGAGAAGACTTCTAACAACTCTAGCCCCAGAAAGAACTCAAAACAAAGATGCCACTCATCCCTTTGAGGATGCTCTGTTTTCTTTGTGGCGTTTCAGCAGTCGTGGGCAAATTCTTCTTATATCTGAAGCTCTCCTATATTGCATTATCTGACCACGTTGGCTTTGTGGCTACCAGAGATAATCTTGCAGTGTGAGAGGATTTGATCTTGGTGTGTGTAATGGCGGATGAGAGCTACAAATTTAGGGGTGGCTGAGCACAGTTTACAGGAAGTAGTCTTGGCTGGTGTTTTTCCTTCAAGGAAGTTGTTGCTTATGATCCTAATTCTAATTTGGAGGTACATTCTAAATAGCCTTCTCTATTACCTTTCCTCCCAAAATTAGTCTTGATTGACTTGTTTGCTCATTTGCATGAGGAACTGAATTGTCGCTCTTTTTACAGATAAATGAGAGATTGAGTTTACTCAGCTCTGAAGAGAAAGGGCATTTTGCTCCTTCTAGCCAAAAGGTGTTCCTTGGTAACTGGGGCTGAGTGTGAGTTTTGGGGGGGTTGACCTTCACATGATGTGCTGCAGCCCTACAGGGAACTCCCAACAAAATTTGTTTTAAAAGGCTTGTCTAGGAAACACATATAGGAGCTTATCACTCCATGCTTTGAGCCCTCTCAGAGGTGCTAGACCTCCAGAGAGAGAAAGTGAGGCATGTAATAGGAAGGCATAAACGACTCAGTGGTGACTCACTGTGGAGTCCTGACCACAGTCAGCATATCTTGTTCCACTACACTAAATCCTAGGCTACAGCCCAGTTCCTTGTTTTAAGAAAAAAAAAAATGTGCAAAACAAATCACCTAAGAATGAGGAAAGACAAGGAGAATGACCCACCTTGGACAACCCTCCAGCTTTATGGTACCTCTATTTGCAAGTGATTGTGTAAATGGAAGGACATAACAGGTTTTCTAATACTCCAGCTGGTTACAGATTAGGTCTGTTCTTGTGTACATTTTAAATTGATGAGCAAATAACATCATGGAAAACTCAGAGCCCAGAGGTTGACCTGTAACTAACTATACTGTTCCTCAATTCTCTATCTCTGTTTTCTTTTCTGCCTGATTGAAGTCTGCTGTTACTTTTCTACTAACGTAAAATCCAATGTTTGCAAAGTTTTTAAAATTATTATTGTTTTTACAAACTGCTGAGTTTTTATTAATCTCTCATGGCCAGAGTTCTGAAGTAAAAACTATAAGATCCTTGTTTGTAATGAGTGTGTTTGCGTGTGTTTATGTGTATGTATTTTGTTATGTCTTTTTGGCCACAAAGTACCAAATTGGCTTGAAGCTAAAGAGTATTCATAAATTAAATAATCAGCCCACATGCTTTTCAAGTTCACGTGATTTAGATAACAGCTTTAATAAATAAGCTGGTTTTAAATTATTGGTAAAGTAATATTAGAAATATCTTAAGAATTGTCAGCATACAGTTTCATTTGCATTTATTTCTCAAGCAATCATCAAAGATTATTGTTGGAGAGGAGTTCAACTGAACTCAAGCAGAATACTGCCGTCCCACTCCATCCCCTTTCCAGTTTCCCACGCTGGTGAGAGTCACTTCCACTGCACAATAAAATCCTTCACATTCACCAACCTCCAATTTGTTTGTGCCACCTCATTCCTCCTGGATGATGCATAAGAAGCTGGGTGCAGTTACAAGAGGCTGTCACACTGGCCCTCCACTGAGCTGTTTTAACACTTAAGCCATCCATGAATGGCAAAGCTAAAGGAGAGCACTGTAACGCATGCGTTCTGGAGCTCTGGGGGTCATGGGCAACTGCTAGACGCTGCTGCCAGGCTTTGGAATTCTACTCCTGCCAGTGCCTAGAAGCACCCATCTTGGTCTCTGCCCCCTCTCACCTGCTCACTCCCCATCCCACAAGGGGTTTGGGCGCTGTGGACTGAGTAAGTGAGCCACCTGTTCACAAGTCCTCTGAAGAGGTCAAGGGAACTATCCCACCTCAATGTGGAAGTGATATTTCACTACCAAACTACATGAAAGAGCTCTAATCAATTCATTTTTAAAAAAGTAAGTGCTTACCAGGCTGGTTGAAACTAGCTAACATGCCTTTTAATTCACACGACCTTAGTAATCTTGGTAAGATTAATTTGGTAAATTTAATTTCAAATTTATCTCCAGTAGTTTAAAATCTTAAAGTCATGTTGTGCTAAATTAAGTAACCTTGGTTTTTTTTCACTGAGAATTTGAGTTACTAAGAGCTAAAACAATAGGAGTGTAAAAGGTATATTTGGTGAAGTTTACAAAATACAATGATGTGGTTTTTGCTGAAGAAAATGGAATATATTTTCTAGTTAAGAAACTATTTAAGTCATTTTAAAATAAAGGGAAACATACAGGTCAAACTAAATAGATTTAAAAAAAATTTAGGCCAGGGCAACAAATGTTATCTTGTTACCCTGAGATCTGTGGTTTTTAAGAAGATAGTCAATGTGGGGGAAGGGCAAGACCAAGTAACTATTAAACCAGAGGGTATAAAGTAAAGCAATTGGTCTATTTTACAGATTGCTATCATCAGCTTCTTGAGAAACCTTTACTATAATGAATTGTAAAAATCACTAATTTAATGACATAATTCATAGTTTTAAATGCTGCAGAATGAAAGAGCTTGTTTGTTGATGCAGGAACCATAGCTCACTATTAAACAATCACTACTGAGTAATGTGATCCCAATGCACACGAGGTTATTCCTGCAACTAACCTGTTGGACCAGATAAATGCCTCTGTACAGTCTGTTTGCCCTGAGATGGTGATTGACCAAATCTCCCAACAAAATATCAGGGGGAGCACACCAGATGAAGCAATTGATATGCTTCATATGCAAGCCGTATGAGACTGACCTTATGGTGACCAGTATATTCTCCCACCAAATATGCCCATTACACAGGTCATAGTAAATTTAGGGGTTAATGGAGCTCCTATTGAAACCACCATTGCAAAATTATAACTGAGCTGACCTAGCTAACTACATCTTGCTTCTGATCTCCAAACTGTCCTTGTTCACTTCTGGGTGCAGGCTGAACTAACTTTAGAAAGAACTTAGTTTATAGTTTAATCAAACATGATAACAGCCTTTTCCCAAAACAAACCTCCTTCTTGTCTGGGGACTATACTGCCTTTGTAGGACTAACAAATTAGTCACAAGATTAGAAATTATGGTTTGGGAATCATGCAGCTGGAGGCTATAAGATTCTGACCCTCCCTGAACTGCTCCTAAGATATTTTACAGACCTTGCACTTGATGAATCAGCTGGTACCACCCAGATAGATTAACTGTCTCATCTAATCTTGTGATCCCCCAGCCAAGAACTGTCTCAGCTCAAGAGGACAGCTTCAGTTTCCTACGATTTTATCTCCTACCTAGCCAATCCCCATTCGTGGCTCACTGGCTTCCCCCCACCCACCAAGTTGCCCTTAAAAACTCCAATCCCTGAATGCTTGGAGAGACTGATTTGTGTAATAATGAAACTCTAGTCTCCCACACAGTCTGTTCTGTGTGAATTACTCTTTCTCTACTGCAATTCCCCTGTCTTGATAAATTGGCTGTCTAGGTGGCAGGCAAAGTGAACCCAGTGGGTGGTTACACTTTTACATGGATACCCCAGGTAACATCACTCCCATAGAATCATACAATTGTTTGAGTAAGCCTTATCAAATTTCCTGTCTCTCATGGGTCTTACAGATGCTTAATAAAACATTGGGATAATTAACAACAACAACAAAAATAAAAAGGGAAAGGAAGAAGGAAGTCAAAGTACTCTCCCCAGAAAGGTGATAGAAATTTTTGGATGGGTTTTCACTATTTGCCCCAATCGGAAAATTAAAACAAACAAACAATCAACAAACAAACAAAAAAGAAACTAAATAAAAAGCCAAAGGTTATAATGAGAAAGATGGCATTGCCTGGGCAATATTGAGACAAATAAGATAAACATTAACCAAAGGGCCTGAGTGCCTTGGTCCAAACTTTGATATGAGATCAAATCCTTTTGATGCAGTATCTTGCTACCTGAGGGATGCAAGGAGGAGAATACTCAGAAGCAGGCAGCCTTTCCCCCTATCAGCACTGATTCTAACTATATCTTCAGATAGATTCTAGAGCTGTTAGGTTGTACAGTGCCTGATAGACAGCTCTCATCTAACAAGAGTTGTTTGGCTTGTGGATAGCATTTCCAAGGTGAACAAGTGACATCCTGTTTGAAATCCGTGCTCTGGTTAAAGAACAGAAAAACAAATTGTTTTCGTTTGTCATGTATAGTTTAGAGCTATTGGTTGAAGTACATTTTTGTGAACAAATTTACTTTTCTATCTGAGTTCTCCAAAATACGGAAACTGTTCATAATCATTCTGATTCGATGACAATATGGTTATTTGCATAGGTTTAGTAAGAGTCTCTACTTTTAAAACAGGACAACTAGGGACACTGGTTATTTTACCAAGGCTTTGCCTAGAATAACATATTTTTAGGTAAAGTTCCAGCAAAGCCAACTTAAAATGAGACTATATAGCCAATCAATTCTTGCTGCATTTATGTGAATAATCAGGCCAAGTATAATAAGCCTAAAACTTACTTTGCTCACAAATTGGTCTTACTGTATCTTCTCTCTAATAGAAAAGGAGGGCTAGAGAGAGAAAGAAATTGTTTCAAAGCAAAAGTGTAACGCTTGTTATTTCAGCTCCCACTTTTGTTTCTGAGTGCAGATTGAATCATTAATTATTTCTTGGCTACAGTAATCCTCTAGAGAGTGCCAGATTATAATTTTTCTTCATATTTTTAGTTGGCACCCTAATGGAATAGGTTCTTCTTTTCTGTTCTGACACACAAATACTCTGTAGAAATAGTAATCTTATTTATTTCTCCTTTTACTTGCAAGGAAGCTAAAATCATGGTAATCTGAAGAGCAGAGATGCAAATCTCCCTCCGTTAGCATTCCACTGGGCCTAATCTGTTTTTCACTTCAAATGGCCTGCTTTTAAGACTATACAAGCACCCTCCCTCTAGGTCCAAGGACTGTCATAGAAAAGGTAGGCACGTGAAGTTGTAAGGGCCTGGATTTGAGGGATAGAATTAGGTCAAAGTTGTACCCTCCAAATCAAAGGTGGGTACAAAGATGCCTAAGCAATTGATAAAACAAAGTACCTTACCTTCTGAGCTATTACATGGCACCTTTTCATCCACCCCAACTGTCGGAAGCTTTGGAAACAGAGCGACTCCATCTTGAGTGACGGATAGAAAAATGAGGCTGGGACTGGCCGGGCTGCCTTCCCAGAAAGTTAGGCATTCCTAGACTTTAGATGTTTACAGTTAAGGGAATAGATTGATAATATTTACTATACAGAGCTAGACTTGGGAGTGTCCAGATATCCTGCTATCTTGAGGACAAAGCCATTCCTAATTTTGTGGTAAAGATAATAATATTGATTCTTGCAAAGATATAGTGATTAAGAAAATTAATCCTTTGCTAAAAATACAAAAAATTAGCTGGGCCTAGTGGCAGACGCCTGTAGTCCCAGCTACTTGGGAGACTGAGGCAGGAGGATGGCATGAACCCGGGAGGCAGAGTTTGCAGTGAGCTGAGATCGTGCCACTGGACTGCACCCTGGGCGACAGCACGAGACTCCCTCTCAAAAAAAAAAAAAAAAAAAAGAAAGAAAAAGAAAACTAATCCTTTATCACAAACCCTTGTAGCAGAGCCCATCTCCATCTCCCCATGACCTTTTTTTAATCCTTTTTATACAAGCATTGTACCTAGGGTGGGTGTGTTTCTCCTGTTACTTTTGGGAATGCCCTACTCTGTCTATGGAGTAGCTGTACTTTCACTGCGTGACTTTCTTAATAAACTTGCTTTTGCCTTGCTCTGCAGACTCACCTTGAATTATTTCTTGCTTGAGATCCAAGAACCCTCTCTTGGGGTCTGGATCAGGATCCCTTTCCTGTAATATCTTTCTGGCAACCACTGAAGGGACTATAGTGAGGAAATCCTTGACCCAAAGGCTCTCTTTGGGTAAGTGGTGGGGTCCTGTAATATCTTTCTGGTGACCACTGAAGAGCCTATAGTGAAGAAACCCTCAATCCAAAGGGAAAATTTGGGTAAGTAGTGGGGTCCAGTAACATCTTTTTGGCAAACCGGAAGAGGCGATACTGATGAGACCTATGACCCAGAGGAAAGTCATTTGCACACACCAGTTGGCTGACTTTGAGTAAGTGAGGATTGGGTTAGAAGTCCCAACTTAGGGGAGTCTCTCCTAAGACAGAGAGGGTTAAAGGCGTCTCTCAATAAAAGGCAAGGACTCTTGACCAAGCTTGGGTTAGAGATCTGACTTAGCAGGGTTACAGTCCATTTGAAGACCTAGGGGGTTAGCATGAAGTCCCTCTCAGATAGAAACAAGTTTGGCACCACAGGATGTTAACCGCCATGCTCCTTGTATTAATCTGCCTTGTCCTTTTTGTGGCATGAATCAATTTCTTGGTTACTGTCTCTGTTTCTTTGTCATTTTCAGGAGACTTCCTTTAACTGGTCTTAGGGATTTTAACTTACTCTTCCTATATGTGCCTCCTGATTTCCATCCATTTGCTTGTGAAACATTGGGAACAAAAAAGGCATTGAAGGCTCCCTCTCTAAAATTGCTGATTGAGGTTTGGTATTTAATAGCAATGAGCAATAAGATTAGATAAATGTCGTTATGTTTTATTGCTGCTGTTACATTTTGTACCTACATGTGATCCAGAAGCACTAGGATGAAAATCAGGGAATTTTTTTCCTTGCTGTTTTGTTTAATTTTGCACACAAAAAAACACTTCTTTCCTTTCTTGGATTCAAGCAAACTGGCTTTGCTTGTCCAATCCATGTTGCCACTAATTGCCCAGAACCTGCCCTCTCTGGTCATTCCCATCTAAATCCTTTTTCATTTCCTTTGCCTTATTCGACATTTCTTTTGTCGGAGTCCATGTTGTGATTTATCTGAGATTTATGGCTGCCTCATTTATATTATTCAGACACTGTGAATAAGATAATTCCATTTCTGGCAGGGATCCCCCTCATTATTGCAGCTGATCTTAAAAACCTCTCCTGTCTTTTTTAGTGAAACTCAGCCAGTGACAATACAATCTTGCAGGTTTAGAACCTTACTTTCAACATCACCTGCCTCCTTCATGGGAACCATGGCATCAATTCCAAATAACTCACCACTAGGATGTATTTTTGAACGTTGAGACTGATTTAAACCGAATGCACTTAAGAAGAGAAAACTGGTGTTTCCATATAACACTGTTTGGCCTCGGTATTATTTGGGAAAACAAGAGAAATGGCCTCCTACTGGAACTAAGGCCTTTAATATTATACTTCAACTCGATTTGTTTTGTAAGTGAGAAGAAAAATGGGATGAAATACCACATGTCCAAACATTTTTGCTGCTCAGTGAGGTTAAAACCCTGCAGCAGGTGCATGTGTTTTTGATGAGAGGAAAGGAAGAAAAAGAACTAGACATACTAGATGATCCTGTGATGTAAGTCCCTGCAGTTCAGCAGGCATTTTTTTGGCGGAGCAGAACTTTCAGATGTGTCGGCCCTTTCTCTCTCTAGTCCAGCTCAAAGTCCTATTGAGAACCCTTCGTCTTCTCTTCCTTACCTGTCTAGTCCCACTCTTTACCCACCACTCCCTGAGGAACTTAGCCCAGTAAGTACCACTCGTAGTGAAGCCTCTTATAAACACCTGAACGGAAATCTTTCCTTAGAGAGGTGGCAAATGGGGAAGAAGGCACAGTG
Source organism: Trachypithecus francoisi (assembly GCF_009764315.1). Taxonomy (NCBI): domain Eukaryota; kingdom Metazoa; phylum Chordata; class Mammalia; order Primates; family Cercopithecidae; genus Trachypithecus; species Trachypithecus francoisi. Next base: position 169,057,061 of record NW_022681454.1, on the reverse strand, counting down.
AAAGTATATATTCCTTTTTCTGGGTCTGATTTGGCTCTATGTAAAAAGAAGCTTGGCTATTTCTCTGAAGATTCAGGAAAATTCGTAGATGAGTTTGAGAAATTAACACTGACCTATAGTTTAACTTGGCAGGATCTGCACGTTTTGTTGTCTCTGTGTTGTACAGTGGAAGAGAAACAAGACATTTTGGGAACAGCTAGGACCCAGGCAGATAAGGTATTGGCTCACAACCTGAACCATAATATGTCAAGCAGGAGGCATGGCAGTTCCATCATGATGGATCCATCAACATGGATCAAGATCCATCTTGATCCAGAGTGGAACTATCAAAGAGGCAGTGAGGACTTGCGGAGGAGAGACCACATGGTCATTTGCTTGTTGGAAGGGATGAAGAAATGTATGAAAAAGCATGTTCACTATGACAAGGTTAGGGAAGTTTCTCAGGGTAAAGATGAGAGTCCAGCTTTGTTTCAGGGGAATTTAGTTGAGGCAATTAAGAAATATATGGATGCGGCCGGGCGCGGTGGCTCAAGCCTGTAATCCCAGCACTTTGGGAGGCCGAGACGGGCGGATCACAAGGTCAGGAGATCGAGACCATCCTGGCTAACACGGTGAAATCCCGTCTCTACTAAAAATACAAAAACTAGCCGGGTGAGGTGGCGGGCGCCTGTAGTCCCAGCTACTCGGGAGGCTGAGGCAGGAGAATGGCATAAACCCGGGAGGCAGAGCTTGCAGTGAGCTGAGATCTGGCCACTGCACTCCAGTCCGGGCGACAGAGCGAGACTCCGCCTCAAAAAAAAAATATATATATATATATATATATATATGGATGCTGAGACTGCCTCAAGGGAAGGGCAAACCCTTTTGGGAGAAGGTTTTATAACCCAGTCTGTCCCTGATATCAATATGAAGCTAAAAAAAAAAAAAAAAAGCAACTATGGATCTCCAAACTCCTATTGAACAGCTTTTGGATATGGCAGTTTTAATTTTTAATATCAGGGACAAAGCAGAGGAAGCAGAAAGAGCAAGAAGGACCTCTCACAAGGTGTAGCTCTTGGCTCCTGCCTTAAGCTCACCTCCCACATGGGGTTGCCCGCCTGGGTCTTGGCCTGAACAAGGGAAGCTGAAAGGTAGAAAGCCTAAAGCTAGGTGTCTGAGTCACCATGTCTTGGCCATAAATCAGTGTGCACACTGTAAGAAAACTGGCCATTGCGAGAGGGATTGCCCAGTGCTCCGAAGGGAGCCATCGGCACCCCAACCAACTGAAAAGGAAAAGGTCCCTGATGCCCATCACAGGGGGTGTGACAGCGGGAGTGGCTCCCTTCTTCAGGGCCCTGCTGCTCAAACCTCTAGGGGAGCATACAGACGGGCAGGTTGTGGGGGTCCAATCCCGTGGCTGCATCTAGGGGTGGATGTTGACAGCTCCTGAAGCCCCAGTGGGCATGTGCTACAGTGTGCTCTTTTAATTTTGCTGTTTAGAAGCAGCTTATGTTAACCAGCTCAAGCAGACCCTCTACCTCTACCTTGTTGCAAGGACAGAAGGCTTTCTGTATCCTGGGTTCTTACCTTGGTGTACCGGAAGAATCAGATTGCACGTGAGCTTGGAGAATGAGTGCAAAGTTTTACTGACCTCTGCGTCGTTCCACTGGTCGATGGCCTGCTGGCGTGCTGGCATGCTCCCCTCGATGTCCTCTTGACGTCCAACCGCTTGTGTCTTCTTCCACCGATGTGTTCCTCTCGATTTCCGGCTGCTTGTGTGTGTGTCTGCCTGCTAGGGTGTCAGAGTTTTTATAGGCACAGAATGGGGGCGTGGCAGGCCAGGGTGGTCTTGGGAAATGCATTTGGGCGTGAAGACAGGAGAGCCTGTCCTCACCTAGGTTCGTGGGCACAGGGCCGGGGGTGGGGCAGGGGAACCCTGACCAGGGACCTGCCCTTCTCCTTTCAGCACTTTCCTACCCTCCTTCCATATCACAATGATGGCCAAAACAGTCAAGCAAGCTCAAGAGTAACGGGTCTGAGATCTGCCACAGCTCTCATTGGACAACCAGCCATATCTCCTGAGAAGCCTCGGGTAACCCTTGATGTGGGTTCCTGGAGGGTAAGAATATTAACTTCCTTCTGTACTGCTTACTTTGTTTTGACTCATTATATTGGGCCCCTGTCACCCCAAAACACGGGCATAGATGGACAAGCCCACAGACGCCATTTTACCTATCCTCTAAGCTGCTCTTCAGGTACTCTGGTTTTCTCCTGAATACCATACTCCCTTGTTGGGAAGGGATTTGGTAACTCAGCTGCAAATGGTAGTAGCTTTTGGAAATCACAGGCAGGTGACAAATTGCTCCTTCTCCTTTCCTGTGAATAAATATCAGGTTTTGTTGCTAGACACTCCTGATTTAAGTCTTAAAGTACGCCAGACTTTGAATCCAGCTACCTTTTTGCCTGAACACACAGGCACCCTAGATCATACTTGTATACAATTAGGGAATAGTTTACTCCAGCCAGCTGGATTTAAAGGATGAGCCTCTAGATAATCCTGAGGTAGAATGGTTTACAGATGGGAAGTAGCTCTGTGCACCAGGGAAACAGAAAAGCTGGATATACGGTCATTAGTCAACACGAGGTAATTAAATCTCAGGCCTTATCAGCTTCTACCTTGACTCAAAAGGCAGAATTAATAGCTCTTATTAGAGCCCTGCAATTGGGAGTGAACTTAAGAATTAACGTTTACACTGACTCTAAGTATGCCTTTCTGGTACTTCATGCTCATGCTGCTGTCTGGAAGGAACAGGGACTCCTAATTGCTGAGGGTTCCCCTATAAAACATCACTTAGAAATTCTGAATCTATTGGATGCTGTTCTTCTGCCCAAGGAAGTAGTTGTAATCCATTGCAGAGGACATCAAAAAGGAGATTCTAGGCCAGGAGTGGTGGTTCATGCCTGTAATCCCAGCACTTTGGGAGGCTGAGGCAGGTGGATCATGAGGTCAGGAGTTCAAGGCCACCCTGGCTAAGATGGTGAAATCCCATCTCTACTAAAAATACAAAAATTAGCTGGGTGCAGTGGCAGGTGCCTATAATCCCAGCTACTCGGGAGGCTGAGACAGGAGAATTGCTTGAACCCAGGGGGCGGAGGTTGCAGTGAGACGAGATTATGCCATTGTACTCCAGCCTGGGGGACAGAGTAAGACTCCATCTCAACAACAACAAAAAAGAGATTCTAGTGTGACTAAGGGAAAGTCTTTTGCAGATGCAGCTGCTAAGGCAGCAGTGATAAGGGAGCCAGTTGGACTTGTCGGCATATTGGTACCCTCAGCTATGGTAATGACAGAACCAAAATACACTAAAGAAGAACAAGAATGGGCTAAAGGTCAGGGTTTAATTCAAGATCCTTCCGACTGGCTTATCAATGGAAACAAACTGTTGATACAGGTGCTAATCAGTTGAAAGTAGCTAAGTATTTGCATGACTCTACTCATTTGGGAAGAGATTCCCTGTTTCAATTGATGTCTTGGCTTTTTATAGGAAATGGCTTACTTAAAACAGTAAAGCAGGTAACTCAGGCCTATGAACTATGCTCCTTGAATAAGCCAAATAACCAATCTTTACCTCTTCCTCTAGTAAGGCTTGTTCAGCATAAAGGAACATACCCTGGTGAAGATTGCCAGGATATACTCAGATGCCCCATGTAAAGAGATTAAATATTTATTAGTGTTTGTTGACACCTTTACAGGTTGGATTGAGGCTTTTCCTACTCGGTCTGAAAAGGCAATTGAGGTTTCTAAAATATTAAAGGAAATAATTCCTAGTTTTGGGCTACCTAAGAACTTACAGAGTGATAAGGGTCCATCTTTCACAGAGACAATTACTCATAACATATCTTCAGCTCTAGGAATTCAGTACCACCTTCACCTGACATTGAGGCCACAGTCTTCAGGGAAAGTAGAAAGAGCTAATCAAACTCTAAAAAGAACTCTTGCTAAACTATGCCAAGAACCTGGCTGCTTTTATTGCCTGTAGCCTTGCTATGGGTTTGAGGGGTCTCCAGGGGAAATCTGCCCCTCAGCCTTTTTGAAATGATGTGTTGAAGGTCTTTTGGGTAACTACAGACCTCCTAATAGACATAGATACTTTCAAGCCACAGAATTATGCAATCAATTTAGGATAAGTGCAAAAGGCGCTCCTTGAATATGGAAATCAAAGACTCCCTTTCCCTACTAAGGAGGAGACTCTTGTTACAACCCAGCCAGGAAATTGGGTCCTATTAAAAACTTAGAAGGAATAATCCCTAGCAGATCAACTTTCTCCAAAAATGGAAGGGACCCTATCAAGTTCTCCTTACTTGATACCCCAATTGCAGTCAAATTTCTGGGAATCAACAGGTAGATCCACTTATCTCGAATTAAACCTTTCTCTTATGAAGTTCCACGGGCTGACAAATATAAGAGACTGATCGCATTTATTCCTGTGAGCCAACCAGTAACCTCCGACTCCTGTTCAGAAGAAGCAAAAGGGATGGGTAACATAAAGATATGGATTGGCATTCTACTTTTGTGTATAAGTTGGAATCATGCCAAAAGTTACTTGTGTATAATATCGGCTTGGTTCGACATCTACTCAGTTCTTGGAAAGACTTCCTGTTTAGTTTACTTGGAGTGATTACACTTATTTTGCTTTTCTGTTGTGGAATATATTGTGGTTGTACTCTCTGTGTAGAAATGCAAGACAAGCTCACTCAATGCTTTCTTAAATTGGACACTTATTAATCTTCCAGGGATCACCTCTTATTAATCTTCCATGTATCACCTCTTGTCAGAATGCCATGTCTCAGAGCTATTAATGAACTTCACCGTGCCAATGCTTTCTGAATGAGCTTCTCTCTACCCTGAATGCAAGAGACCCTAATAGTTAGGCAGGAATATCATTGCCCCTATTCAGCCTGAAGGAGATACAGAAGACGGATCTTCATCCCTCTGCAACCCTTAGGATTAAGAGTACTCTTTAAAGGGAGCCGGGAGATATATCAGAGTTCATGGAAGCAGAGTGACTTAATTTTGAATGAAAGCTGAGAAAATGAGGTTAGGACTGGCTGTGCTGCATTTGCAGAAAGTTAGGCATTCCTAGCCTGTAGATGTTTACGATTAAGGGAACAGGTTGATAACGTTTACTAAGCAGACCCAGACTTGGGAATGTCCTAATATCCCCATATCTTGAGAACAAAGGTACTCCTAATTTTGCTTTAAAGATAATAATATTGATTCTTGCAAAAAAAAATAGTAATTAAGAAACGTAATCACAAACTCTTGTAGCAGAACACATCTCCTCATGATCTTTTTTTATCCTATATACACAAACATTGTACCTTGGGTGGACACGTTTCTCCCCTTACTTTTGGGAATGCCTTACTCTGTCTATGAAGTAGCTATGCTTTCACTGCTTTACTTTCTTAATAAACTTGCTTTTGCTTTGCACTGTGGACTCACCCTGAATTCTTTCTTGTGTGAGATCCAAGAACCCTCTATTGGGGTCTGGACTGGGACCCCTTTCCTGTAACACAACCATAAAGAATGTCCTACTTCCTATAGAATTAAAAGTAAGTAATTACTGAGAGTATAAAGATACCTCATAACAGAGCCTCCTGGCTATAATACTCTCAGTTAAGAGTTTTTCAGATATATATATATATATATTATATATATATATTTAATTTTCAATAATTTTAAATATATTTTAAATATATATATTTAATTTTCAGAAGAATGCTTATGTTTTGTATAGGTAATTACTATAAGTCTGTAACTAATGCCAAGATTATGATAGCTCAACACATAGAAGTTAAAGGGAAGTCAGTTTTGTATCCTTGCCTGTGGATTTTGGTTGTTGGCTTTTTATTTTAAAAAAAAAAAAAAACTTAAAAAATAATTAAGGGGGTAATGAATGCCTGTCCATGTCCATTCTTATCTGGCTAGACTCTAACACCCTTGGTCATAGGGACAAAGGACAGGATGGACCTGGGGCAGGCAGCCATGCCACTCTGGCAACACTGTGGGACAAAATAAAAATGTGGTGCCCATTGATGTTGCCTTTGGCAAATCTTGGCCAGAAGGGCGAGAATAAAAACCAAAAATGGAAATTCTAAGGTCCCCCCAACCATCTGAATGGACCCCTTCTCTCAACTAAGGGCATTCTGGAGTTAACCAGGAAATCTAGTTCAGGCCATGATGGAAGAAAAGGTTGGACATGCCTCACTATACACCCCCAGCATTAACATCAACACATACCTTAAGTCTGATAAGAAACCTTTACAATCTATTTTCTCTAAAGACTGCTACCTGGAGGCTTCATCTACATGATAAAACCTTTGTCTCCACAACCTCATATCTTAACCTAGACATTCCTTTCTACTGATAATAACTCTTTCAACCAACTGCCAATCAAAACTTTTTCAAATCTATCTATGACCTGGAAGCCCTCCTTCACCCCCTCACCCCCACCCCTGGCTTGGAGTTGTCCCGCCTTTCCAGGTGGAACCAAATATAACTCCTACGTGTATTAATTTATGTATTATATTTCCCTATAATATATAAAAGCAAGCTGTGCACCAACCACCTTGGACACATGTCATCAGGACCTCCTGAAGCTGTGTCATGGTTATGTCTTTAACCTTGGCAAAATAAACATGCTAAATTGATTGAGACATGTTTCAGATATTTTGGATTCACATGAGTTTAGCATAATTTGAAAATACATATATTATAAAAGCAATATCCTGCTGCATCTAACGACACTTAACATCCCAGTTTTACATAAACTTGCCAATGGAAAATATTTGAAGAAACTAACATCTAGTAGAAATTCTTATAGCTCCTAATATTTGATGTAAAGTGTGTGTGTATTGCTTTAATTGAATGAGAGAAAGGAGTAAAGCAAAATTATAGTAACCACAATAGCTACCACTTATTAATCTCATTATGCAAGTCTGCCAATATGTTAAATGTTTTGAGTATATTTTTATCACCCTCACTACAACCTTAGAGTTTAGAAATTATTTACACATGGCAGATGGCGAACTCCGATTCAGAAAGATTAAAATCCTTTGCTCAAGAAAGCAAAAAGGGCAGATATGAATTAACCTCCATCTGCCACTACTGTTCATTTTCTCACTGCTTTCTTTTTTTTTTTTTATTTTATTTTTTAAGTCTTTGGCTTTTCTCTTTCATCATAAACCTTTGGAAGTGTGGGGGCTGAGGTGGCCTAATACGTATTTATCTCTTGAAATATAGTCTTAGGGAGCCAAGGAATAATACCATGTAATTAGTAATTCCATTAGTATTTATTATGTGCTATATTCCAGTTTCTATGCTAATTATATAATCTGGATTAACGTATTCAGTGTTCACAATGGTGTTAAATGATAGATAATGTTGAATGATTAGTTGTAAGCACCTGAAATTAGATTTTGGTTGACAAGCAAAAAACCAATGTGTTAACATCATGCTAGGCAGCTAACAAGATTCCCCAGGTAGTAAGAATCCAGACTTGGAGGATGCACACACAGGAATGAAGCTTGTGTATGCCCCCATCTCATGGTAACACTGGAGGACCGGTTCAGTGAGAACACGGCCAGCACTACTGCCACTCATTAGCTTCTGTGACTTCTGCCACTGATACTTTGGGGGATTGTTGCCTCTGAGCCCAGCAATGCTGCCCAAAGAATGGAATTTTGTTGTACGTAATCAGTTCCACTCCCAGAGATAGTTACATGAGGTCCTCAGTACAGAGCAGGTGCCCCTCACTAGCATGAAAGCCTTTTAACCTTTCATTGAGGGAGGGGATCCATCCTCCACCAAGATTCATATGGTGGGGAATTTTTTCAAGCTTTAAAGAGGATTGGGATGCTGAGCAGACTTAAAGAATAACCAGTAACCACTTTGCAAGTAAGAAAACTGAAGTGGAGAAAGATTGCATAGTTTTCTCAAATATCCTTTTTTTTTTTTTTTTTTTTTTTTTGAGACGGAGTCTTACTCTATCATCCAGGAGGGAGTGCTGTGGCGTGATCTTGCCTCACTGCAACCTCCGCCTCCCGAGTTCAAGTGATTCTCCTGCCTCAGCCTCCCAAGTAGCTGGGATTACAGACGTGTGCCACTATGCCCAGCTAATTTTTGTATTTTTAGTAGAGACGGGATTTCACCATGTTGGCCAGGATGGTCTCGTACCCCTAACCTCATGATCTGCCCACCTTGGCCTCCAAAAGTGCTGGGATTATAGGCGTTAACCAGCACGCCCAGCCTCAAATACACATAACTAGTAATCAGCAAAGATGTGACTGGATTTTAAAGTCTGTATGACTCTAAAATTTCTGCTTCTAACTACTTTCTGCTCTGGTAGTTTCCTACTGTCAATTATTTGTTTTGCTCAGCCATTCCCTCAGTGTAAGAGAGGGCACGCATGTCCACTTCCTATTATTTTTTTTTCTGCCTGGCTGCTGAGGGGTCGCTGCTATGACATCTCTTTTATACTGAGAGGTAAAGGGGATATCTGTTTGCACGCATGCAGAAACAGTCACTCCTTCTAATGGCAGCAGTTAGTACTGTTTAGAGATTCTTCACACAGTATATTTATACACATCTCAACCTCAACCAAATGATATTTTCTTTCTAAAGGTGAATTTTCCATTCATGTTTTACATCACGTCCTGTAAATCCGCATACAGATCTGATGCCCTTAAGTCTTAAAGTTTGTGGACATTCTGAATAATACTTGACTTTTTGAAATTAAATTGTGCTGGAAGATAAATCTAAAAGAAGCTAAAATGCCAGAGAAAACATTGTAGACTGCAAACATTTTGAAACAAAGGTAGGAAGGTTTTAGGAATGCCAGTTGCTAGGAAACCATGTCTTGGTTATATAGTTTCAAAATTACTGAAGAGCTCATGCTTGCTTTGGTCAAGAGAGAACCAATAGGAGTAGAAGAAAATCTGATGCAATAAAATGTTGAATGTTTTAAAAAGATGACTGCCAAAATAATTAATTGAAGAGAATATTGTATCAATAATAAGGTTCAAATCACAGCTTGTTCTTTATTTGGAGACATAGGTTTAAACTGCTATAAGATTTATGAAACTATGAGGATATTAATTAATTATTTAGCATTGGAGGATTCGGGACACTATTTTTAAATCAGAGATACTACTAACTACTTCACATGATTTTTGTTTAAAAATAATAATTTTGTGATAGCATCTTGTATAATATATGATGTGGATTAGTGTTTAATATATAAACCAAGTATGTCTATTATTGCCTCTAAGCCCAGCCCTGCTGCCCAAGGAATGTAATTTATTTAGCTCCTTCCTTACCCGTTGTTCCATCGTCACTCAACTGGGCAATAACAAAAGCTTTCTGACTGGGTTTCTGGCCAGCAGTCCTTCTCTTAGAGCTAGCTACCTTCCCTAAGCAAAAACCTTGTCCTCTAGGGAACTTTGCTTCCATATAAAAGATCAATTAACTTCCTCCAAATTCACTAAGCTGGACAAAAATAAGTAGAAGCCCCAGAACACAAATGCAAGAAAGAGTGCAGGTTCATTCCATATACTTTGGAATGTGGAACATTGTTATCCACAAACAGAATGTTCCATGAGTTACTGAGTGGCTCCTCTCTGGTTTTCTCTGAAACAGTATAGTCTGAGAAAAGGAGTGGGCACTTTTATGAGAACTCTTAGAGATAACATAAATCTACAAGGAAGCATCCAGAATGGAGATTTGGGGTGGTAGTAAGTTGGCAAAGCAGGGACATTTGCAAAATGTCAGCCACAGTCCACCATTATAGGTGCACAGTTCTTGGTACAAGGAATTTCAGGGTTTATAAAGTTTGCTTTCCTCTGCAAGAAAGAAAGAAGAAAAGAAAGAAAGGGGCCAGGTGCAGTGGCTCACGCCTCTAATCCTAGCAATTTGGGAGGCTGAGGCAGGCAGATCACGAGGTCAGGAGATCGAGACCATCCTGGCTAACATGGTGAAACCCCGTCTCTACTAAAAATACAAAAAATTAGCTGGGCATGGTGGCGGGCGCCTGTAGTCCCAGCTATTCGAGAGGCTGAGGTAGGAGAATGGCGTGAAGCTGGCAGATGGAGGTGGCAGGGAGCCGAGATCGCACCACTGCACTCCAGCCCGGGCGACAGAGCAAGACTCAGTCTCAAAAAAGAAAGAAAGAGAGAGAGAGAAGAGAGAGAGAGAGAGAGAGAGAGAGAGAAAGAGGCCTGAGAAATTTCAAAGTTTCTGTGTCTCACAACAAAGACTTCAGAGAAAGCAAAGACAAAAGAGATAAGGAAAATTAAGAACTAGTGGAAGTGTCCATGACCCAGAGTGAGGCTGAACAGAAGCCTCAATTCAATGCTTCTCTCTACTGCTGCCAACAACTCCATATGGGAAGCTCATTCTAAATTTTGCTAACTGTTCCAACAATTACTTAACCCTGTCCTTGAAACATTGGAAAAGATAATAAATTGAGTGATATAAAGAATAGAAACCAAGAAAAAATATAATTATTAGCAAATTATATCAGAGAACACTTCATATTTCAAGAGATTTCACTGAAAATGGAAATATATGGAAAATAATGAATTAATACAGCTGGTGACATTATTAATATAAGCAAGTCAAAGTATTACTGGTACAAAGCTAGTAAGGATAGACAAGTCAATTATTCACATTAAGAATATGAATAACAGGACAAGTCATGGTGGCTCATGCCTGTAATCCCAGCACTTTGTGAGGCTGAGGCAGGAGTATTGCTTGAGACCAGGAGTATGAGACCAGCCTGGCAAACACAGTGAAACCTTATCTCTGAAAAAAACACAAAATTAGCTGGGCATGGTGGCATGTACCTGTTATCCCAATTACTCGGGAGACTGAGGTGGGAGGACCGTCTGAGCCTGAGAGGTGGAGGCTGCAGTGAGCCATGATGGTACCACTGTACTCCAGCCTTGGCAATAGAGCATTTCAAAAAATAATCATGATAACAATTAAAAAAAAGAATATGAGCAATAAAATGCTTAGTGACGAGTGTAACAAAAAATATATAGAACCTACAAGTGGATACAGTTTTTGAAATAAGGTGAACCACTTAAAAGAAGGCTTGAATAAATCAAAGAAACTGTCTCATTCTTGAAAACTTTCATATTTTAAAATGTAAGTTTTCCTTAGATGGCTCCATAGATGAAATGTAAACCCCATAAGAATGCCATGTGTTTTTTTTTTTGTTTTTTTTTTTTAGGGTAGGGAGTAAAACTTCACAAAATTATTTTAAAGTTCATCTGAAGAATAAAAATAGGTAAATAGCCATGGTGGGGAGGGAGGACCTTGCACAGAACTGACAGCAATGAACACAGTCTTGCTAGTAAAATACATCCTGAGGCTAAAATAATGGGAAAGGAAAAAAAAATAGCTGAGTCTGTACTTAATTTCTTATGCCAGAATATATTCAACAAGTAAACCATGTACATCTGAGAAGAAAATATGCATTCATGTTTTATACATTTAACACATTTAGTATTTTTAAGAGAGAAAGCATTTTTTAAAAATATGCTATGAAACCAAAACATCAAAAATAAACAATTCGTGAAATCGACAAATGAAAATTTAAGCAGCATGACAAAGAAATGTAAAAGTGAAAAACTTCTTTAAGGTCAAAATAAAGGGAAATGATAATGATGCTGATGCTGCACTGGGGAAAAGTACTTGTCATACATAAGAAAACCAATTCTCTAATACAGAACATGTGATAAGTCACTAGTATAAAACAACCTGGGAGAAACAATGACCAGTTACTCTAAAAACGCATTTTACAAAAATCAACTAAAATTAAAATGTCCAGATAATATTTTTAAGAGCTTCAATTTCATTTTTAATTTAAAAATGCAATTAAGGTAACAATGTACCATTTTTCACTTATCAGATTAGCAGAAATTTTAGAACTCAGCTAAATCTCTTTGTGGCAATATGGAAAATAAAGATGATACAAGAAAAATTTAGTACAAGTTATCAGTAACTGCCTGTTCCACAGTACAAGGTGTGCAACCTTCCACAGGGCCCCCTCCGTGTTAATGTGGGTGTAAGCACGTCAACACAGGCACCTGAGACTCCAGCCTCACTACAGCCCCTCCCCAAAGTCTTGACTTCAGTAGGTATATACTTCAATCCACAAGTTGTGTTCACAAAAAACGCCAACTTCAATTTTCTAAATCTTGATTTCGTATTTCAAGTCCCCAGTTGATATCAGTTCAGGGTTCTTGCCCCTTTGCCCAGGTTTGTATTGGATTCCAAGTTATGGTGGGAGGTGTCTCATGATCAGGCAATTTCAGTCCTCACTGACACTGACTGAGATGCCCATTCTCTCCTTTGGCCACTGATAAGTAGTTCACGCATGTTGCCACTATGCCTTTTTCAATATTTTACTAATTTTATTTTAGAGTCTTTTTTTTTTTTTTTTTTTTTTCTGAGATGGAGTTTTGCTCTTGTTGCCCAGGCTGGAGTGCAATGGCACGATCTTGGCTCACCGCAACCTCCACCTCCCAGGTTCAAGCGAATCTCCTGCCTCAGCCTCCCTACTAGCTGGGATTACAGGCATGTGCCACCACGCCCGGCTAATTTTGTATTTTTAGTAGAGACAGGGCTTCTCCACGTTGGTCAGGCTGGTCTCAAACTCCCGACCTCAGGTGATCCGCCCGCCTTGGCCTCCAAAGTGCTGGGATTACAGGCATGAGCCACTATGCCCGGCTATTTTAGAGCCTTAACATCTCTTTGGACTCTACCTAAGGTTGGGCAAAGAGACTCCATGTATGTTTAGATAAAATAAAGCTATCTGGATATTCTTTTGTACCTTTTCCCATTGGGTTTGGCAGCTTTGAGTTTAGTGTACCAACATTGAAGCTTCTCTTATTTTTCTACTGCTATTCTTCTGTTAATGAAATTATTCTCTCAGAATCAGGGAGTAATATTTCCATCTCCAGAGTCTCGTCAAGGCCTATGCCTGAGTTTTAGAACCCATGAGGCTTTTACCTGCTCTAACGTTTCTTTCCCGAGTCGATGAATGACAAGTGGTCCCATAGGTTTTGGCGAACACTTAGAGAAAACAAGGATACTATTTTTAAAATACCGGATGTTAGCTCTTCTTGCTTGTAACCAATGCCACCTGCAAAAGGAAGACGTGACAGATCGTGTAATGGCACGAGGAGGAGGTGTGGGGCAACTTGGAGAGAGGAGCTGGGTAGGAAAAACTTTCCAGTCGAGGGGCATTTCAGCTCTTTTCAAAGCACATGAAATGCAGTGGTTGGCAGAAGGAAGCAAAAAAAAAAAAAAGGATGGTAGAATTACTAATGTGTAAATGTAGAGGCAGAGAATAGTGTGAGATGAGGCTGAAAGTAAAAGCAGGTTCATGTCATAGACGTGACGATGAAGAACTCACACATTGTACGGTAGATCAGGAAGAGCCAAACAAACATTCTGATGGTGAGAATGAAACTGTTGTTGCATTCGTAAAGATCAACAAGGTGGCAATGTTTAGCGTGAATTTGATGGGAGCAAAACCAGACGCAGGCAGACAAATTCATAAGCTATTTCCATCCAGGCAAGGGCTTGTTAATGTTGGAACTTAAAGGAAAAAAGGCAATTTGAGAGATTTTAGGTAGTATCTTCTGAGAAATAATGAGAAATTGGATGTAAAGAGTGACTGTAGCTCCTATTTCTTGACTTTGTTTCCTTGAATATCAAGCTAAAAAGAGAAAGAGACTAGAGAGGAAAGAGCAGTACTTTGGAGGATGCTGAGCATTCAGATATGGAGCAGAGATTTTATCTGCATCTTTTAAAAATTAAATTCCAATATATGAGCTGTAGTAAGTATAATAAATATTTTTCGAGATAAAATGTTACATTGAGGGAATCCAAACTTTCAAATTGTTAAAGTTCTTTTTTACAAATAAAAGCTATTTGATTATTTAATTTTTTCAACCCAAATTGATACGTTTGAAAATGCAGTGTATGGGCTGATCAAATCCAAAGAAGCTAACCATTATTCCATGCAAAAAATAATCCACCTGTTTTAGTGAATTCACAGCTGTAACACATTTTATTGACACCAGCCCACATCAGTGAAACAGTTTTCTGCTTACTTCTGCTTTTAGAACCTACATCATCTGGCCTCTTTATAGTTCTAGGATTCTTTTTATGTTTCTATTATTTATTAGTGCTGGTTTTTCTTTCTTTAAATCTCCCAAATTGTGAGCTCAGAAGTAGTCTAACTATGAGACATTTGAGTGCTCCAAAGTTGTGTCAGTAATTTCTTTTCTTTTTTTTGAGATGGAGTTTTGCTCTTGTTGTCCAGGCTGGAATGCAATGGCGCAATCTTGGCTCACCACAACCTTCACCTCCCAGGTTCAAGTGATTCTCCCGCCTCAGCCTCCTGAGTAGTTGGGATTATAGGCATGCACCACCATGCCCGGCTAATGTTTTTGTATTTTTAGTAAAGAGGAGGTTTCTCCATGTTGGTCAGGCTGGTTTTGAACTCCCAACTTCAGGTGATCCACCCTCCTTGGCCTCCCAAAGTGCTAGGATTACAGGCGGGAGACACCGCTCTCGGGCCATGTCAGTAATTTCTTAATGAAGTTAAAATGGTGCTGCAGTTTGGATGTTTGTCCCCTCCAAGCCTCATGTTGAAATTTGATCCTCAATGTTGGGGTTATGACCTATTAGGAAGTGTTTGGGTGACGGGGAAGATTTATCATAAATGGCTTGTTGCAGGCCTTGCAGTATTGAGTGAGTTCTTACTCTTAGTTCCCATTACAGCGGGCTGTTAAAAGGAGCCCGACACCTCCCCTTTTCTCTCTTGCTTCCTCTCTTGCCATGTGATGTGTGCTTTGCCTTCTGCCATGTGTGAAAGCAGGCTGAGGTCCTAATCAGAAGCTGCTGGTGCCATGCTTCTTGTGTAGCCTGCAGAACCATGAGCCAAATAAGTAGCTTTCTTTGTAAATTACCCAGCCTCAGGTATTCCTTTATAGTAACACAAACAGAGTAAGACAGATGGCCACAGTAATCCTAGTTTGCTTTTTAGTTACCACATCTAGCATTCCTGACGTGGACAGTGATTGTCTATGGTCTAAACTGTTATCTAAATGAAGTTAATAAAAGCATTGGCACAAAAGTCAGCTGAGAGAAGCCTCTATGAAGGGATGACTGGAACAAAGTACATGGAACCAAGAGAGCTTTAGGGTAAATATATATTTCAATATAAATAAGTATATGTTAGGGAATGCCATACTATTTTCCAGAAAGTTGAAATAAATGTACACTTGTACCAGTAGAGAATGTGATTTCCTGTTGTTTCATATCACTGAGACTTGATTTTTTTCCCCAACTTTTAATACTTTAATACTTTATTATGGAAATTTGTAGTTTTGTTACATGGAAAAAATTAGAATTTAACATTTTTTGCTCATTTTACTGGGTGTTTTGCAAATATTGTCTCCCAATATATGACTTATCTCTTCACTGTCTTTATGACGTCTCTTCATAAACAGCATTTTAATGCATTAGAATGTATTAATATTTAGATCTGTAGTTTCTGCTACATAGTATGTGTTATGCCTTGATGTCATAAAAAAACTCTCTTAATTTTCTTCTAAAATTGTATTGATTTTTCTCTTTCATTAACGTACTGGAAATTTATTTTTGTGTATGGAGAGATTAGGGACATAATTGGGCTTGATTTTTGAGTAGGGTGATATTAGGGATACTTTCTCTTATATGGATAATGTAATATCCTAGCAACAGTTATTAAAAATGATTATCCTTTCTTTACTTATCCAGTAGGCCACTTCTGACATACACTCTGCACCCAGTGCAGTGGCACGCCCTCAGCTCACTGCAATCTCAGACTCCTGGGTTCAAGCGATTCTCCTGCCTCAGCCTCCCAAGTAGTTGGGATTACAGACATGTGCCACCACACCGGCTAATTTTTGTATTTGTAGTAGAGACAGGGTTTCACCATATTGGCTAGGCTGGCCTCGAAATCCTGACCTCAAGTAATCTGCTACCTCGGCCCCGCAAAGTGCTGGGATTACAGGTGTGAGCCACCACACCTGGCCTACCCATCTTATTTAATTAGGTTGAATCTATGTACTATTTATGCCAGCAAAACTGTCTTAATTAATGTTCATATTAAGTTGATATTGAGTAGAGAGAAATTTCACCTAATGTATTTTTCAATTTTAAGTATGCGTTGGCAATTTTTGACTTTTATACATTTACCTTTTTGGATCAACTTCTAAATATGTTAATTGAATTGTTATTGAAATATTAATATTTTCAGTTGGAATTGCACTGAATCTGCTTTATTGGAATTTCATTGAATTAATTTTGGAAGAATTGGACATTTTCCAGTTCAAAGATTTCCAATGCATAAATAAAATTTATTTCCATTTGCTAGATCCCCTTTCATGTTACATGTGATTTACTTAAAAATATGAAAAATTCTACATGACAGCAGAAGCATATGAGTACAAGAGATGTAATTACCATGAAAAGATTCCAAGGTCCTTGCAAGGGTAAATATCAGTTTTGAGAAGCCTGAGGTCTATACAGTATTTGACCTTAAAAATAATAATAACAGTATGAACACAAACTTAGGTACAAAAGTTAGTATTTCATTAAAATGAGAATAAGATAAAAACAAGTTATAAATTTTAAAAGGCAAATATCTCAATATCATAAATCCAGAAAAATGTTTATTAATAAACTCTCTGTCATCCCTGTAAATATCCTTTGCCCTATACATTTTATAGTTTCTTATTTCATCATCTCCCATTGGCTCTCTGTTGAGGGGAGAAGTAGACCTGATTTGTAGCATTTGCCAATTTGCGTTTCAAGTTACCAACTTGACAACATGGAACACAAGAGCTGGGAAGACATACAGACCATGTGGTCTTCTGAGTTGGTGCCAGATAGCTTCAATGCACCACTGGTATGTCTGGATAATTTATTTCATTTGCCTTTTAATTTGATACACGGTACTGATTACTTTTACTAAATCTGTGTAATGTCATTGAGATGAATGTCAAAAATTTTATTTTGACCAAAAATGAATCAAAATTACCAGCTGGTTGGATAACTATCCTGAAGGTTCTTTAGTTTGGAAACACCATTTTTTTGTAATTTTTAATAAGTAAATCTCTTTAAAATGTAATAATTATAATTACATGTTTTAGTATTTTAAAATAACACGGACATTCTTTCTTGCCTATCTGATGTTTATATGGCAGATATTCATTTAATTTACAAGTATTCCAAGTAAACATAAACTTCTGTGCTTTCTGGACTCTTTATGACATTTGAAGGATCTCAAAATAATTTGGCCTTAGAACTTATCTGGTTTAAGTAATAAGTCTCTTTGTGAGAAGAGTTTAAAACAAAATGACATTAAGCAAACTTTCATCTTGGAATAGGCTAGTCAGGCTCTCATAATATTATATTTTTATTGCTAAATTAAAAACACATCAATTTGAGATGCATTAGTTGTGTTAAGTGTATGTTCTATGTGATTTTTTTATAGGCATTATTGGGAGTGTGATTTAGAAGGAAACAAACCCAAGCTGCCTTTTATTAAGAGAGCTGAATAGAATGATGGCTTATTGTAGTGAGCCATAATGAAAGATCACAGTGTGCATGAAGTTAATGCATTCACCAAATGAAGCTGCTGCTGACCTCCAGGTGTGCCCTTTTTTGCACAAATTATGCATTTAAAAATTACTGCTCTTCTACTGAGCTATATGATTGTGAAACGAGATTGTGCTCATTCTAAATACATTGCATAGTTGATGAATATGTGTGCTTTGTATCATTTGAACACTTGTTTCCTAAGGCCATTTTGCTAGATTAACACAATATTGCATGCCATTTCATGGAGCAATGTCAGATATTGTCAGGACCAAATGTGACAGATCTGCTAAGATACAATTCAAAACCTTGGCCTCAATAAAACATGAATATTCATACACAGAAATACCTTGTTTTATTACTGTGTTGACTTTGTGTCCTTAAAACATAGGAATTCTGATAAAATTTTATTTCATGTGATTCTCATAAAAATGTTTAGGGTATTTAAAATGCTCTTTATTGCATTATTAAGTCTAGTTCCCCTTTCGTTCCATTCCTGCTGTAAGTATTTCCTAATTTCTTGCTGGTTTTTTGATTCATTTAAGAACAGTCTTTAAATATCTTATTTAATATGTTTAGGTGATCTCAGGGATTTCTTATTCAATATGTTTACGTGATCTAATCTTCAATAATATTGGAAAGAGAAGTGATGAATTAGATCATTTCCACATCTATTATTTCCTGCTTATGATTGATTTCTTACCAACTCTACTCTTAATGTTATCTATTTGTAAACATAGCAACAAATTCAGATTGTTCTAGCAACTAAATAAGTAATTTTAGCTATTGCTTGTGTGACATTCATTTATTTAGTACCTGTGAAGAGTAAGATGCTCAAGTTAATTTTCTCCAAACACTGCTGTAATATTAATCACTAATTCCTTAAATTATTGTTTCTTTTACTACCTCTCTTTCTTCTTGTCTTGTGTACTATTAACATTTATATCACTAATACACAAAGAAATTAAATTACTGTGCTCAATTCATCATCACAATTTTTCATTTAGCTACAACTTTGGCTTTTATGCATCCAATTTTAACTATTGAAAAGAGAAGATTTTTCAAAAATAAAACTCATTTTACTCATTATTTTAATAAGTATAAAAGGCACCACTGTTATTGTATTGACTTTTTCAAGTAATTAAACAATATTGTTTTTGTTAGCATTGATTATGGAATAATGGGATCTAAAGAAAACACTTTTTTAAAACCTAGGCAAGATGTTTCTCTTCATAATACTTGAATTTCTTTTAAAAATCAAAGTAAGGGCCGGGCGCGGTGGCTCAAGCCTGTAATCCCAGCACTTTGGGAGGCCGAGACGGGCGGATCACGAGGTCAGGAGATCGAGACCATCCTGGCTAACACGGTGAAACCCCGTCTCTACTAAAAAAATACAAAAAATTAGCCGGGCGAGATGGCGGGCGCCTGTAGTCCCAGCTACTTGGGAGGCTGAGGCGAGAGAATGGCGTAAACCCAGGAGGCGGAGCTTGCAGTGAGCTGAGATCCGGCCACTGCACTCCAGCCTGGGTGACAGAGCGAGACTCCGTCTCAACAAAAAAAAAAAAAAAAAAAAAAAAAAAAAAAAAAAAAAAAAAAAAAAATCAAAGTAAGTACATAAACTTATGAACTGTGACAAAACAAATTATCTTCAGTAATTAAAAACATTGATTTTAAGGTGACAGTTGAAACTTTACTTTTTCTGTGAAATTCTCCTTGACTCCATGTCTACTTTGAGTTTACTGAGTCATTTTCCTTTCTTCCTTTCTCTGTTCATTTCTTTTGTGTCACCATTTATTTCAATTGCCACAATTTGTACTCTCCTTAATTTTGTTTTACTTCTTTAATATCTGCTTCTCCATGAGATTCGAAACTGATGACGTGGACACATATTTTGTCCATTTCTAAATATATAGTATCTTGCACTACAGTTGAATGACTAAATCAATTTGATGAACATCTACTACTGCCAGGCAGTGTACTAGGAAAGCACACAGAAACAGGAATAAGTTAAAGTACCTGCCATCAGAGAACTCACAAATTTGTTGGAAGAAATGCATTTAAAAGAAACACTATACATAGAGCCTAGAGTTATAATTGGGGCATGCATTATGTTACATGAACAGAGAGGACAGAAAGAAGCTAATACTACAGAATCAGGAAGGATTTATGAGAAATGTTTAAGCTAAGATTTGAAGATGAGTTCACATGAACTAGAAGAGGAAAAGTGATATGCAACATGGAGCAAAACGTAACAAATGAATTTGCAGAGAATGAGAAAGTAGGAGAGAGCTTAACACTTTACAGATACTGTTTCATTGTCTTTTGAGCTCCATTTGTTATTAGCAACACTCATTTCTTTGTAAAAGCACTTGTTCTTTTCTTCCATCTTCCCTTCTTCCCTTATATCTCCTCAGGCAATAGCATTTATCTGGGACAGATGAGGTATTCTAACCTTTCTTCCTTCTGTATCCTCAGGCAAGTGCACCCAACTGGGACAACACAGGAAAAGTGCAGCTTTGGAGACCTTGCTGGCATGTCTTCAAATAACTGATAGCCATTGGGGGGCAAGCTATATTTTCTTTACCCTGAGACGGCTGTCACTGTTTCATTTCCGGAGTGTTTTTCAGTTAGTGTCTCCTTTTCTTTTTTTATCATTTCTCTATCCTGAAGGGGCCATTCCTGTCAAGTACACTTAAACAAGTACTACTTAATTATTTTTTAAAATATAGTGGAATAGAGCATTCATTAGTAAGCATTTTCATTATCATGATATTATTTCTCTACACCTTGCCTTTGAGTATGATAAACTTTTCAAGTAGATAACAGCTGCTATTGCCAGAAAACTGAAACAAATACTGAAATATAAACTTGGCAATCTAAGACAACCATATTTGTTCAATTTTTTTGCACGTATCACAACTATTTTTTTTTGTTTTTAAAGGAACAGTTTAAAAGTCACATTTTCTTTTCATGTATTACCATTTGAATAAAATACCATAAAGGTATTATACCAGAGCTGTCATATAAACAGACACTGGAAAGCATCTTTTCCTAATAGTGCATGAAAATGTCAAGTTTCTCGGTGTATAGAATTTTTTTTATCGTCTCACACCTTTCCTGGACTGGAACATTCACCCACGCACTCCACTAGGGTCTTGGTCCGTAAAGACAGTGAGAACAGAAGTTAGGGATGTGGAAGGTGGAGGAATGAAACAGGTACTTTTTACATAATAACAAACTGAAGTTGAGCTACAAGAGTTGATATTTTAGCAAGAAAAGTATTGCCTGTATTGTCATTTTCTCCATCTGAGGTCTGACCAGGTAGAACCATTTTCTAATAACCTCTGAAAATCGTTGGTTTGCAATGATGTTTGGAATCTGAAGACTCTTTTTCTTTCTCTGTTTTCTCTGTGGGAAAACAGCTGTAAGGCCAGACGCAGCAGCTCACGCCTGTAATCCCAACACTTTGGGAGGCTGAGATGGGTGGATCATGTGACACCAGGAGTTCCAGACCAGCCTGGCCAACATGGTGAAATCCTGTCTCTACTAAAAATACAAAAAGTTAGCCGAGCATGAAGACGGGTGCCTGTCCAACTACTTGGGAGGCTGAGGCAGGAGAATTGCTTGAACCTGGGAGGTGGAGGTTGCAGTGAGCTGAGATCACGCCACTGTACTCCAGCCTGGGTGACAGAGTGAAACTCCATCTCAAAACAAAACAAAAAAGAAAAACTAATTGTGACTGATCCATGGTTTTATCCAGAGACAAAGAGTGAGAGGAAGTAGAACTGTTTTGGAAAGATGAGAATGAAGTAAAGCATGATAGAGAAAAAGCAGAGGAATGTATTTTGAGGATGAACCCCCATCTGTTCATTCCAGGTGAACTGTCTATGCACGTTGGAAGCCTGAGGGGAAAAATGAAGAATGATGGAACCATTCTCTGGATTCTTTAAATATGTTTGATAATATAATATCACTGTTTTGTTCTGGGTTTGGACTCCTAATAGGATATTCAGAAACGAATCTGAGATTGGATGGCATGGAAGTGTGCGCAGCTAAGCCTACTTAGGCCAGGTCACTCTCATCTTGTTTTCAAACTGTTAGAGGGATGTGATGGTGCTGGAAGTGGGTGTAATCTCTGTGAGGGAGAGATGTGGGGGAGATAGAAATTATTCATATCTGAGCTCCTAGTTGCTAGGGGTGTAATATTCAAGAACAGGCTTTTCAGCCAGACAGTAAAGATTATACTGTGTGAGAGTACAGAGTGATCATCTGAATAAGCTTCCTGCAAGAGCATACAGGGTAGGCAGCTTATGGAAGGGAGATTTGCACAACTGTGTCATTCAATGTAGAATTTCAAAACCATGTTGTTGGGAGGACTTTTTCTAATTATGTAGAAAAGTCAGTGAGAGATGGCTGGTTGGTAGAAATAAACCATCAAATTGCAACAAGAGGGCCTTACATTTGGTCCTGGATTTGATTTGGGATTTTTACCATGTATATGGATGGTGGTGTATGCAGAATAAAAGGACTGATTACTAGGGTCCTGAGTTATAAAAAGACACCAAGAATTGTGTATTTTAGGCTCAAGGAACTCACCGATAATTGAGTCCTTATGCAAAGCTTGGCGAGAGATGCTGTTTAGCTAAACCAACACTACCAATCCCACTATGTCCTTCTAGGTTAAGAGAAGACTTCAGAGGGAAAAGGAAATCACAGTTTGGCCACGTAGAGCATTTGTAAAGTATGGTTTCCCTTACCCACAAAGGAGAGAATAGAGTGATGCTAAGGTCCTAAGGAGAAATGCTCTGTAAAATCTGCCATACCACAGTAAATGGACACTAGAATTTTGCTTCCCACGCAGATGTCTGTGAGGTACTGGTTAACTTAACTTCACTGATGCTATCAGAGAAGAAAAGGCATAAGGACTAAAGACTAAGGATGAAGACTGATAGATAGAAGGAGGGTCAGGATCACCCCTCCCCATCATGTCCTTGGTACCCTAGAGGAACTGAAGGTGGATTCTGCGTGTGCCAGCAAAGCTAAGAGTTGGCATGGGAAATAGATAGTTGAGGGGGCACAAACTTATTGGATACCACTGCAGAATGGGTCACTTGAATTCAGGTGCTAATTAAGTAGGATGACAGATTTGAAAAAATAAATTTTTTGGAAATTTTCTAAAAAAAAAAAAAAGAACTACTTTATTTCTCCATGAAATAAGGTTTACTACTAAACCATTCAGTTCATATTTGTCATCAAAAGTCGTATTTATAGCTAGATACTTCTCTTAAGTGATAAATCCAGCTTATTTTAGGAATGAAGTAATAAAAATGAGATTATTCAGAAGCTTTTTCCTTAGGAATAGAGAGAAATCCTATCTTCCTTCAGGTGAGAAAAGAGGCTGGAAAGCAGAGTGAAAGAAATGTGACTTCAGCTCACATAGCAGCACTCCACTGCTGTGTAACAAACCATCTCCACATTTGCAGTTTTAAAAAACAAACATTTATTTTCTCCCACAGTTTCTGAGGAATCAAAAAACAGAATTTCTGCATGGTTCTGCCACCAGGTCTCTTATGAGGCTGCTAGAGCTGTTGACCAGAGCTAGACAGTTGCTGGTCAATCTGCTTCCAAGTTCATTCCTGTGGTTGCTGACAGGGCTCTGTTCCTCCCTGGCTGGTGGCTAAAGCTTCAGTTCCTCATTGCAGGGGCCTCCCCATAGGACTTTTCATAACATGGTAGCTTGCTTCCCCCAAAGTGAGAGCTGAGTGGAGAGAGAAGATACCCATGATGGAAGTCAGTCTTGTAGCAGCTAAACATGAAAGTGATATGCTAGCATTTTTGCTGTGTGTTCTTGATTACATAGACTAACCTGATACAATGTGGAGGGGGCTACCTAAGGCTCTTTTAGGAGGTAGATCACAGGGGCTGCCTTGGCAGTTGGCTGCCACAACTGGTGCTTTAGTGACTCCCTGAATTCAGGCAAGGTTGAGACTACTTGTCACTGCCACTAGGTTGTAAGTCCCTTTTATTTTTTATTTTTTTTAATTTTTTTTTTTTTTGGTAAATCTTAAGCTGGATAATACAAAAGATTTATCTACAGTGAATTTCATGGGAGCTATACATTGAAAAAGAATGAGGCCAGACACAGTGGCTCACACCTATAATCCCAACACTTTGGGAGGCTGAGGTGGGGAGATTACTTGAGGTCAGGAGTTCAAGACCAGTGTGGCCAACATGGTGAAATCTCGTCTCTACTAAAAATACAAAACTCAGCAGAGTGTGGTGGTCTATGCCTGTAAAAATAATCCCAGCTACTTGGGAGCCTGAAGCAGGAGAATTGCTTGAACCAGGCATGCAGAGGGTGCAGTCAGTGTGCTATTGCACTCCAGCCTGGGCAGACAGAGCTAGCGAGACTCTGTCTCAAAAAAAAAATAAAAAAGAAAAAAAGAAAAGAAGAAGAATGAGAGTTTGACTGTGATAGTTCACTACAACTGATTTCACAGAACCCATCCATCGTCTGTTCCAAACTGTAGGCAAACTGGGTATTTCTGGAGAAATTACCAACTCTTTTCAGGGAGCTTGTGTAGCCTCTACAATGCTATATACCAGTTTTTCTTTGGTTACAAATAGAACATGGGACTTTAGATATTTCCTTAGCGGAAACATGTGAGGAGTTTCTTTTTGTTGTTTGTTTTTTTTCTTTATACCTCTATTATGTGTTGAATTGTGACCACCAAAAAGATACGTTGAAGCTTGAATCCCTGGTGACTGAGTGTGACCTTACTTGGAAATTGGGTCTTTGCTGGCGTAATTGAAATGAAATGAGATTATGAAGGTAGGCCCTCATCCAGGATGACTAGTGGTCTTATCAGAATGAAAAAGCTGGAAACAAGAGGGAAAGGCACCACATAATGACAGAGTCAGAGACTGAAATGTTGCAGCTGTAAACCAAGGAACACCAAGGATTGCTGGCAAACTGCAAGAAGCCAGGAGGAAGCAAGAAAGGATCTTCCCTACAGGTTTGAGAGCGAGCGTGGTCCTACCAACCTTTGATTTCAGATGTCTGGCTTCAAGAACTCTGAGATCATGCATTTCTGTTGTTTTAAGCCGCCCGGGTTGTAGTACTTAGTTAAGGCAGCACTGGGAAACTAATAGGACCTTCATTGCTGAGCAAAGTCGTACCAAGAATACACTGTTGCACATAAAGGCCCTAATCCAAAGCAGCTAATATAAAGAAGTTTAGATCAAGAGAGGAAAAAAAGAGAATTTATATCTCTAGCAAGTCGATGGGAGGTAAGCCACCAGAAATCAGCAATATTAGATGCAAGTTCTGAATTCACCTCATATGTGAAAATGTTAATTTTCTTAACTTTTCTAAAACTGACATTTTGCACTAGTAGAACTATTCCTGCTGCTCTAATGGCAGGGTAACTCCTGGAGCATCAGGTGGAAACAGGAAACAAGACCCCTATGCTTTTGTTGAACTTTACTCATGCTTTTGCTCCTTCCGCTACCTTTTTACCCCACTCTGGGCCCACTTAGAGGAGGCATTGTCTCTGCGTTGTTCTACTGCCCACCTGGCCACAGCTGGAAGCCTTCCCTGCTTCCTGTTAGTGGTTAGTCGGAGGTTTCTTTTATGTGATAACCTTGGTATGGTCTACTTTGTCTCTAAGCTTTGTTCTTGTTATACGAAAGAAACACTCTTTGAAACTTAGAAAACCCCTTTTTTCTCTCAAAAAAGGCTAGGTTTTACACTAATATTCCACCAGGAAACTGATGTAGTTGGAAACTGGAAGCTAAGTAATGAATTCCTCTTCAGGGATTTGCACTTTCAAATGCACTCTGTACCTTGCTGCTTGTGTTTCGATTTTACTTTTACTTTTCTGCATGGTCCTCGGTGCCCATGGACTTGTCTGGACTGTCAGAAACACAGTAAGTGGGAGAGAAACACTTTTTTTTTTTTCTTTAGCATAATGGTGACCGTGACTGAAGTCCAATCTAAAAACAGGTTGTTCCTATTAGAAACATGAATGCTGTGCTAATTTTTAATTTTACCTCGATAAACATTTCCATGGTATACAACAGCTCAAGGGTAGTGTTGCCTAAAAGACTCCTGATCAGTTATATGTGACCCATATGTTCACATCAGTATTCTGTAAGAGAATACTTTGAAGTGTTTCTAAGGTCAAGTTAGGTTTTCCTTATCACTAATGTGCAAATTGCTTTCAGACACTCCAGTAAGCATTTTGGTGACTGAATGTTGAAGTACTACTATTTATTTGGATAATTCTTTACAGCCTCATCAGAGATTTGGAATTCATATTGTAGATAGTGAAGAACATGAGTAATTGTTACAAATTATTGAGGATAGGATTCATCTTACTGCAGGATGCAGGTTAATTTTTGTTTCTCACAAAATTAATTTCCTTAAGTTTTTCTCCATCATTGTCATGATGTAAGTATGTGTTAGAAAATTTCTTTGCAAGAACTTCCATATTTGTCTTGCATAGAAAAATAGTTTAGATCTGATCCTTACACCATGTTTGTTTTAAAAGAGTTTTCTTTTTCTCCTTTTTTGGGAGTACAAATCATTTGCAAGACGGTACATTAGCATCCATTTCTGTCTCTGTGTTACATGTTTGTTTTACTCCCTCAAGGATTCCAAGTATGTAAGTGATGACTGTATTAACTACCACACACCATGCTCTCTTCTCTGCATCTGTTATTTATACAGGAATAATGCTACTCACCAAGACTGGCTGCCTCTTTAGAAACGGCTCTAGTTGAAGCTCAAATTGGTGAAAATAAGGTCTTATGGTATGGGCAACATCAAGATATTTTTTCAAAATGAGAAACACATATCAAGAATTAACATGAGACATGATGGTCTTTGTGTTACTCAGTACCAAATACTGTCCAGCTCCAAGACAAATAACTCAATCTAAGTTATTTGCAATTATCATGACCCCAGAGCCTATAGAATCCCAAACAACTTAAATACTGTCTAATCATTCAAAATATTAGACAAGTGGATATTTGGCAAATCAGTATCAAAGACAAGCTGAAATGAGGAAATCCTAGTGACAAAAAAAAAAAAAAAAAACTTAAAATGAGTACAGTTTTGCCAATGGATAATTGTGAAAGTAAGGGAGGCGAATTTTATACTATTGACTGGATAAGAGTTGGAGATTGTCATCAGGTGCTATATGCATGGAAAGAGTCTTTAAACACAAGTAAGCTACCTCTGTCATTCAGGTGCTATACGCATGGAAAGAGTCTTTAAACACAAGTAAGCTACCTCCGTATTGCAAAGGGAATGTCTCTGAGTTAGTGCTAGGGAAAAGGTACGTGGGGTCGTGGGGTTTCTCAAGATGCTAGAACCAGTGCAATTTCTCTGATTTGTCATTCCTGTGGGCAAGACCCTGCCTTGCCACTTTACATAATTGTTTTTTTCACATCTCCTACAGGCACAACCTGCTTCCAGAAGGGGTGAGGAGAGGTGAGTGCAGTGCAGGGAATTCGCTGCTAGCCTGACTCTTCTGAGTCATTGAACATCATCCTATAAACAAACATCGGACTGCTGAAGCTCAGAGTCCATTTGCACTTTTATTTCATGAATTTTATTCATGTCATTTATTTGCATTTATTCTTTTTCTAGGTGAGAATGGTTTTTGAATTTGATGTGTTCGTTCCAGAGAGTAACTCTAAAAGTACCATCAAAGTAATACATGTTTGTTTTTTTACCAATTAAAAAGCCATCTTTGTTTTTCAGTTCTCTAAGATTTTGAACATAGTGAGAATTGATATAGCTTGGCAATGTTAGTTGCCTTTGCTTGTCAGTAATAAAAAGTGAATTTTGGGATACACAGTCATAGAGAGCTCTTGGAAAGAAAGAGAAAAATAACTATTTTTGTAACTATTTTTTCACTGCCAACTAAACTTCAACAGAATTTATACTTATAAGTAAATATATATTTTTAAAATATTAATGAGTCTGGCGTCTGTCTTTCCTTTCACTAGCTGAATCTTTATTTTTCATACTAAAGGCCCAGGTAAATTCAGGAATCATTGATAAATTAATTATGCAACCATAAAGAATTAAATTAGAATTAACATATGCATCTTCCTAATGTCTTTTTTTTGGGGGGTGAGGTTAACTTTTATTTTAAGTTCATAGGTCCAGGTGCAGGTTTGTTACACAGGTAAACTTATGTCAAGGAGATTTTGTTATACAGATTATTCTGTCACTCAGGTATTAAGCCTAGTATCCACAGTTATTTTTCTGGTCCTCTAGATCCTTTCACCTTTCACCCTCCAAAAGGCCCCAGTGTGTTTCGTTCCCCTCTATGTGTCCATGTGTTTTCATCATTTAGCTCCCACTTAAAGGTGAAATCATATGGTATTTGGTTTTCTGTTCCTGTGTTAGTTAGCTAAGAATGATGGCTTCCAGCTCCAGCTAGGTTCCTGCAAAGGACATGATCCTCTTCTTTTATATGGCTGCACAGTGTTCTGTGGTGTATATGTACCATGTTTTCTTTATCCTGTCTATCATTGACGGGCATATAGGTTGATTCCATGTCTCTGCTATTGTGAATAGCGATGCAATGAAATATGTGTGCATGCGTCTTTATAACAGAATGATTTACATTCCTTTGGGTGAATACCCAGTAATGGGATTGCTGGGTTGAATAGTATTTTTGTCTTTAGGTCTTTGAGGAATCATGACACTGTCTTCCACAATGGCTGAACTAATTTACACTCCCACCAACAGTGCATGTTTCTCATCTCTACCAATGTGCACTGATTTAGTACTAGATGTTTTCCATTTAGTAGAGGCAGCAAAAAGCATACAAGAAGGGTGTGTTTCAGGATGTAGAACTCTCAAAAGCTACTTAGACATTATATCAGTGGATTGAAACATGGTTAAAATGATAGTTTATCATTCATACGTAATTTCTTTTTGGAAAACATCTCCACCATAAGGATAAATGTGATCAAGTATTTATTGTGTCAAGGAGGGTAATGTAGATACAAGCTTTCTATTTGTTTGCCAGGATCTGTTTAGCCACTAAGAATTGTGATATGGAGATTGCAAATAGTAAAAGCTAATTTTCTGCATTACTTCAAGGAATGTTCTTTTATTTTATTGTTTTGTAAAAGTCAATGACTAGATATAGTTGTCATGTTTGCATAATGGTATATGGTATTTCTAAACTTGCTACTGCTATCCTTATGGCCCTGGCAACCTAAAAAAAAGTTATAGTATTTTGGCTTCTTGTAGGCTGTTGAAAAATAAATATGAGAGACACGTAGTATTAACAAAAGACCCATCTAAGAAGACTCATGTAGAGTCCAGAATTCTCTTTGCTTCAAAGAGAAATATAAGCAAACAACACAGTAGGTAGATCTTACTAGGAATAATTATTCCATAAAGCAAAAATGTTACTAATCAGTGGACTGTGGGTGGGGAATAGAAATATCATAAAAATTCTCTACATTCTTCAGAAGGTACAAACTGCCTTCGATGCTGGAAAGCACATATAGTTACATCACATTTCATCAGATCCACTTGTATTACTCAAGATTTTCTCACAGCCACACTCAGAATAGCGTTTATCCAAATGTTCGGACTCAGTCAAGCTGACACAGAAAATTGACCGTTGCATCATGTAAGGAGGAAAAAAAAATGTTCTCTGTAGCACACTGTGTTGG
Source organism: Trachypithecus francoisi (assembly GCF_009764315.1). Lineage (NCBI taxonomy): Eukaryota > Metazoa > Chordata > Mammalia > Primates > Cercopithecidae > Trachypithecus > Trachypithecus francoisi. The sequence goes on along the minus strand of NW_022681454.1, from coordinate 169,027,651 downwards.
CATTGTCAAGGACAAAAGGTATTCATGCTTCCCACTCCTACAATGGTAGCTACACATCCCACTCTGACTCCCATCCCACCAATTTAAACTACTTGTGAGAGGGACAAATCACAGTAGAATCCCAAGATATATGGAGCTTAAGCATTATTCCCTTACACAAGGGTTTGCTGATGAGTAAAATTCAGGTTAGACATGATGCACATGATTCTGATGCAGTCCTTCTGTATGTTACTATGTCCACAATCACAGTAATTATTACAATTGCCTGCTACTTATCTGTGTTCTCCTTAGATGGCAAATATTAAGGGGAGTGACAAGATATGTATTTTCATTATGATACACCCAGTGCCTGGTGTTTAATAAGAGACGTTCAATAAAGTTGGAACAAATGAAGGAAAACATAGACAGGTTGATCCAGAAATGAAAATGAATGTTAACAATGGCAAAAGAGCTAAGCATATAGGAATATTTAAAAATTGATTAGAAAAATATAGTATCATTGGCTTGAGATTGGTGACTACCAAAGAGTAAGACATTGTTATAATAGAGGTATATATTTTGGGAAACTCAGAGAAGAAAAGATAAAGTGAAAATAGCACTTTATGAGCTGAATTTTATGGAATGCTTTTAAACCACTTTGATCTGTTCTCAAAACTAACAGTGTTAATTGAATTTTGTGAACTTCTGTTGGCCTTTTGGTCTCCAACTTTTTTCTTGATTACTGCCTCATTTTGAACAAATATGCACCTCCTGTCGAGGGATTATTTTTATAATGTAGAGTATTAGACGGGTCAGGCTTGAGTCAGAAAAATTGGTAATTGCAAAAGTATGGGCTGCTGGATTAGAAGGATGATTATTAGAGTCAATCATGTTGTGGCATTGGGGAAATTTTACATGCAGTTTCTAACCTCAAATTTCTTTTAAAAATGTTTTATTATATATTGGACTATTATAGTTGTATATATTTATACAATACAGTGTGAGATCATAATTTTTAATACAATGTGGAATAATTAGATCAAGCGAATTAACCTATTCATCACCCCAAATATTTAACTTTTTTTAATATTGAGAACGTTTGAGATTTAATTTCATAGTGATACTGAAATGTGCAGTACTCAATTATTAGCTATATCCACCATACCATGCTAATGATCTTTTAAAAAAAAACCCAAACATTTATTCTATTTAACTAATGCTTTGTACTTTGATTATTGTCTCCTCATTATCCCAGCCTTCTATCCTCTGTAACCACCATTCTACTATTTCTGCTTGTTTTGGAATCCACAACTAAGTGAGGTCATGTGGTGGTTGTCTTTCTTAGCCTGGCTTATATCAATTAACACAATGCCCTCCACGTTCATCCATATTTTTGCCAATGACAGGATTTCCTTGATTTTTTTTAAGGTGAAATAGTATTTCATCATGTATATATATTACACTTTCTTTATCCTTTCACGTTAATGAACACTTAGGGTCAATTCCATAACTTGGTTATTGTGAACAGTGCTACAATAAATATGAGCTTGTACACATCTCTTCCATGTACTGATTTCAAATATTTCAGGAAAATAAACAGAAACATAATGGCTAAATCATGTGGTAATACTATTTTTAGAATCTGAGTAACCTTTATAGAGTTTTCCATAATGGCTATACTAATTTACATTCCTACCAATAGAGTGCAAGGGTTCTCTTTACTCCATATATTCACCAGCATTTATTTTTTGTCTTTTTGATAATACAATTCTAACAGATGGGAAATGATATCTCATTGTGGTTTTATCTGAATCTCTCTAGTGATTAGTGATATCAAGTATTTTTTCATGTATCTGTTAGCCATTTTATATGTCTTCCTCTGAGAAATGTTTATTCAGGTCCTTTGCCCATTTCTTAATCAAATTATTTGTTTTCTTTTGATAGATTTATTTTGAGTTCTTTACATTTTGGACATCAATTCCTTATCAGATGTATGCCTCACAGATATTTTTTCCAAATCTACATGATATCTTTTCACTCTGTTGTTTCATTGTTGTACAGAAGCTTTTTATTTTAATGTATTTTGTCTATTTGTGCTTTTGTTGCCTGTACTCCTGGTGTCAAGTCTTAAAAATTATTGTCATAGCCAATGTTGTATATATATTCTCCTATATTTTCTTCTAATAGTTTTATAGTTTAGGTTTTATGTTTAAGTCTTTGATCCACTTTGAGTTGATTTTTGTTTGTGGTGTGAGATGAGGGTTCAATTTCATTCTTTTGTATATGGATATTCAGTTTTTTGAAAACCATTTATTGAAGAGACTGCCTTTTTACCATCCTGTACTCTATTCTTTTCCATTGATTGATAGCTCTATTAGTATGCCAATACCTTGCTGTATGAATTACCATCACTTTGTAGTATAGTTTGAAATCAGGTAGTGTGATGATGGTAGCTTTGTTCATTCTACTTATGACTGTCTTGGCTGTTTGATGTTTCTTGTAGTTCTAAATACAAAATATTAATTTTGCCTTCAGAGTTTAAAATATGAAAATATGAATTATAAGATTGTTTTTTCTATATCTGTAAAAAATGACATTGGGATTTTGACAGCAATTACACTGAATCTGTAATCACTAGGTTACATAGACATTTAACAATATTAATTGAGCCAGGAACAGTGGCTCACACCAATAATTCCAGCACTTTGGGAGGCCAAAGTGGCAGGATTGCATGAGGCCAGAAGGTCAAGACCAACCTGAGCAACATTGCAAGACCCCATTTCTACAAAATAAAAATATATTAGCTGGGTCTGGTGGCACACAGCTATTGTCTATATACACAGGAAGCTGAGACAGGAGAATCACTTGAGCCCAGGAATTTGAGGTTACAGTGAACATGATTATGTCACTGCACTGCAGCCTAGGTGTCATAGCAAAAAAGCAAGACCCTGTGTCAATAAATAAATAAATAAATAAATAAAGCAAAACAACAACAAAAACATTACATTTGTATAACCCACTAACACAAGATATCTTTTCGTTCATTTTTGTCTTCTCAATTTTTTTATTAATGTTTAATAGTTTTAAATGTATAGATCTTTCACCTCTTTAATTAATTTTATTCCTGAGTATATTTCATTCTTCTTCAATTTGCTAAGACTTTTTTTGTCACCTAATACATGATCTACCCTGGAGAGTGTTTCATGTGTGCTTGAGAATAATGTGTATTCTGTTGTTGAATGGAACATTATGTATATTTCTGTATATGTCCATTTGGTCTAAAGTGTTGTTGAAGTTCAATGTTTCATTATTAATTTTCTGTCTGGATTATCTATTCAATATTGACAGTGATGTATTGAAGCTCCCTACAATTATCATATTTCCATTGATCTCTTTTTTCAGATCCTTTACTATTGGCTTTATATATTTAGGCGCTCCACTGTTGGGTGCCTATATATTTATAATCAATATATCCTCTTGATGAATTGACTCCTTTTTCATTATATAATGTCCATCTTTTTCTCTTTTTACAAGTTCTGACTTAAAATCTATTTTTTCTGATACATGTACCGCTACCCCTACTCTCTTTTGGTTTCCATTTGCATGGCATATTTTTCTCCATTTCTTCACCTTCGGTCTAGGTGTGTCCTTTAAAGTGAAATGAGTCTCTTATAGATAGCATATAGGTGGGTGTTGTTTTTGTGCATTAAATTTGCTCTGTGTTTTTTGACTGAAGAATTTAATCCACTTACGTTCAAGGTAATTATTGACAGGTGAGGACTCACTACTGCTATCTTGACCATTGTTTTCTGATTCTTTTGTAGATACTGTTTCGTTCTTCCTCTCTTGCTGTCTTCCTTTGTGGTTTAAAGGTTTTCTCTAATGGCATGTTTGGAATGATGTAAACTTTTGTTTTATGCATGCTGTATAGATTTTTTGTTACCATGAAGCTTACATAGAACATCTTACATTTATAACAGTCTATTTCAAGCTGATAATAGCTTAATTTTGATTATATATACAACTTTACACTTTTACTGTCCCCCCATTTTATGTTCTAGACATTGAACTTACATCATTTTGTAATTTATATCTCTTGAAAACTTAATTTAGCCAAAGATTTTACTAATAATTTTGTCCTTTAGCCCCCATGCCTGTGAAAAAAGTTATGTTACACACCAATGTTACAGTCCTAGTATATTCTGAATATTGCTCTCTGTTACTTATACCATTAGATTTTGTGTTTTACTAAGTTTCATGTTATGAATTAGCAGCCTTTAGTTTCAGTTTAAGAAACTCCCCTAGCAATTTTTATGAGACAAGCCTAGTGGTGATGAACTCTGTTTGCTGTTTTTGTCTGGGAAAGTTATTTTTCCCTCATTGCTGAAAGACAGCTTTGCTGAGTTTTTCTCATGTTAAAGTGTTTTCCTTCAGCACTATACATATATCATTTCACCCTCTCCTGGCCTGCAGGGCTCTGCTAAGAAGTCTATTGATAATCATATTATGACCTCTTTGTATGTTTTCATTTCTTATCTTTTGCTGCTCTCAGAATTTTTTCTTTGTCTTTAATTTTTATATGTCTTCATAAACTCCTTTATGGGTTGAATTTAATTGATGACCTCTGCATTTTCTGTACCTTAGTGTTGACTTTTTCCCTCAGATTAGGGAAGTTTTCATCTATTATTATTATTATTATTTTTTTTTTTTTTTTGAGACGGAGTCTCGCTCTGTCGCCCGGGCTGGAGTGCAGTGGCCGGATCTCAGCTCACTGCAAACTCTGCCTCCCGGGTTTAGGCCATTCTCCTGCCTCAGCCTCCGGAGTAGCTGGGACTACAGGCGCCTGCCACCTCACCCGGCTAGTTTTTTTTTTTTTTTTTGTATTTTTAGTAGAGACGGGGTTTCACCGTGTTAGCCAGGATGGTCTCGATCTCCTGACCTCGTGATCCGCCCGTCTCAGCCTCCCAAAGTGCTGGGATTACAGGCTTAAGCCACCGCGCCCGGCTTTATCTATTATTTTTAAAATATGCTTTCTGATAATTTTTTTCTCTTCTTTCTCCTTTGAGAATACCTATTATGCATATGTTGGGTCGCTTGATGGTATCCCATGGTTCCCACAGGCTTTCTTCATTCATTTTCCATTCTTTTATCTTTTTGCTCCTCTGATTGAGTATTTCAAATGTTCTGTCTTTGAGTTCACCAATTCTTCAGCTTGATCAACTAGCTTTTGAAGCTTTCTATTGCATTTTTCAGTTCATTGTATTTTTATCTTGAGAATTTCTATTTTTTAATTGTTTTGTTTCTCGTTTTGTCAAGTTTCTTATATTATGTATTGTTTTCCAAATTTTATTTAGTATTTTTCATCTGCATAGTTTTGAAGTTCACTGAATTTTTCAAGAGGATTATTTTGAGTCCTTTTTTGTCATTTCATCAAGCCCCTTTTCTTTAGGGTTGTTAGGGCTTTATTAGATTCTTTTGGGGGTGTCATGGTTTTCTGAGTTTTTCCATTGGTGTTTGTACATTTTCAGGTATAACCACCTTTTCCAGTTTTTACAGGAGTTCTTTGGCATTAATCTCATTAGTCTAGTCTGGTTTTGGATAGGCTAGCTGGTATTGATCCTGGGTAGGCAGAGCTTGCTTTTAGCTTCTCTAGATGATTAGGATGTGCCTTTGCTCTGAATTTTGGTGGGGTCTCTGAGTAGGCTCTGCCATCTGGTAAGACCACTGCCTGAGCTCTGCTTTGTAGTTATGGGCACTATAATCGCCTCTGATCTGGCTCGGCCACATGATGTATTTCCTGGACAGAGATACTGTTATCTTAGTTCAGGAGTTGTATAGGTTTGTGGGAGGGGACTCCAGTTTAAGTGGATTGAGATGGATGAACCAACTACTGTGCTCAGTAGAAATGCATGCTTAAAATTTGCCTTCCTCCTTGATGTAGTCTGCGGTAATCTTTGAGTCTTAGAGAAGGGCTGATTATACTTTCTGATGTGGCAAAACTATTGTCTGCTTGTGGTCAACATTTACCGTGGTGGTTTTCTCTCTCTCTTGGAAAGGTCTGGAGGTGGCCTTGAGCTACAGAAAACACAGATTTAACTCCTGATGTGGGATATTTAGTGCCTGCTAATTATGGAAATCTGCTGCAGAGGTCATCTCCTTCACAGGGTGGGACCCCGAGATAGTGTCTGTGGCTGATCCTGGAGGTTGTTTAGGGATTCAAGATGGGTAGCACTTCCCACCTCTTCTGGGAGTGATCAGCTGAGCTTGGAAGGAAGTTATGCTCCTAGCTGGTACCTCTCATTGAGCGCCACTGCTGGAAAGTATATTGAGCTTTCAATAAAATCCGCATGCTGATCTCTGTGGGCTCTTTCTCCTTGCCTTTTTCTACCTGACCCCAGGTAGTCTAACCATGTAGCTTCCTCCTACATTTCCCATTCCCTGTGACGTGAGAACAAAGTGGACCTCCTGGGACGCATCTCATCATGCTAAGGAAGCTGAATGTTCACCTCCCACTTCCCATTTCCCAATTTAAAAACTGTGGACCCTGAGAAATCTTCTCTGTGTGGGACTGTCACAACTTGAGGAGGAATAAAGGTTATGCAGTCAATGAAAGACCATTTCTCCTACCTTTCAATGCAGATTTTTATTCAGTTCTGTAGATAATGCAAGTGACTCAGGATTCCTCCCACATTTTGGTATTTTTACCAAGGTGGTTTTGTCTGTGAATCGTTGCTAGTTGATCTTTCTGTAGGGGAGAGTAAATTCTGTGACTTCCTATTCCTCAATCTTGCGGACATCACCCTCCTCTAACCTCAAATTTCTGGCCTCGTATTTACAAGCGTTCACCAGGAATGTTCCGGCCCTTGCAGATTTGACTGAGTATATTTGCTGGTCTGAGTCAACTTAAGGATTTAATCAGCAGCCCTCTTAGAGAATTGTGTATTGCCGTGGGCAGTTGAGCTTCATATCTGTTAGAGTACATTGTGAAAAACAACCTGCTATGCAAAGTTCAAAATGCAAATACAGAGGCCCAAATACATATTCTAACTTGGAATTGCTTAGGGAGCTTCAAGGAACTTTAACCTGATCCACAATTAGTGTTCACACTTGAATAGATGAGGTCCTAGAGAAAGTCTTACATTAGGAAAAAAAATAGTCTGTGAGGTAAAAACAAAAAGGATCATTATGAGTAATGAGAAAAGGAGCCACAGAGGGTGAGCCAGACTAATCAGTCCGGTTTTTGGAGGAAAATTAGATCAGTCTATGCATTGTTATTTCCCTAGTCAGATCCTACCCCTTTTTTTCCCCCAAATGTTTGTGTTCATGGGAAGATGTGATCTGTGCAATAGTTAACGAGGTTTCCAAAACTCTGGTGTAACTCTTCTGAAAGAAGTTGTTTACCACCAGCTCAAAAAGAGTGAGTAAGAATAAGCAGAAGTCCTGGAGAGCACCTGGAGGAGTTTGGCTGCGGGGGCGGGGCTGGCAGCAGCTCATGGGTGGCAGATGTGTGCTGCATATTTGGGCTCTTGGCTATAAAGCTATCCAATAGCACCAGTGTTCTGACTCAGTTATGACATGCGCCCGACTCATTTTTAAAAATATTCATCAATTTTAAACATATAGGAACCAATATGGTAACCACCCCTCATTATCTTCAGTTTCTCATTTTGTGGACCATAGTCAACTGTGGTCCAAATATATTAAATGGAAAATTCCAGAAATAAGCAATTCATAAGTTTAAAATAGCTTTTATGATAGTATACTTTTATAACAGTTCTATTTGATTACTAGTTATTGTTGTTAAACTCTTACTGTGCCTAATTTATAAATCAAACTTTACCCTAGGTTTGTATGCATGGGAAAAAACCAGAGTATGAAGAGGGTTTTGTACTATACATCTTGGAATGTATTCCCTGTAAATAAGTGGGGGCTACTGTTTAGCACAATCAATTCCCATGTTCCTGTTATCCAGTGTCAACAGTCATGAAGTTGTAGTCATTTTTATTTCATATATTCCCCTACCTATTTTCTTCTCTCTTATGCTCTTTTAAAGTAAAGCAAAGACAATATAAGCACTCTAAACATTTAACATGATAAAATAGCAATACATTGTTAATGCCATTAATTTTACAGTTCCTGGGCAATTTTTTTTCATTGTATTTGTTTGAATTATGATCCAAGTTAGTTGACTTTCAGAAAGTAAGATTCTCTTGAATAACGTGGGTTGTCATGGCAATCAGTTGGAATGCCTTAAAACCATAGTTGAGGCCAGAAGGAAAGAATGAGAAAGAGAAATTTGCCTGTAGATGATTTTGGCCCATGCCTATGGTATTTCCACCTGTTCCTAATCTTCGCTTCCTGATGGCTTGTCCTACAGACTTTGGATTTGCTTAATCAACCCTCCACAATTGCATAAATAATTTCCTTGTAATAAATTAAGGCTGGGCATGGTGGTTCACGCCTATAATCCCAGCACTTTGGGAGGCCTAGGTGGGAGTATCTTTTAAGGCTAGGAGTTCAAGACTAGCCTGGGCAACATAGTGAGACCTCATCTCTACAAAAAATTAAAAACCATTATCTGACTGTGGTGGCACATGCCTGTAGTCGCAGCTACTCTGGTGGCTGAGGCAGGAGGACTGCTTGAGCCCAGGAGTTCAAGATGGGAGTGAGTTATGATTATGCCACTGCTCTTCAGCCTGGGTGATAGAGTGAACCCCTATTGCTTCAAAAAAATTCTCTGGAGGAATATTGACTGAATTGACTGATATAGATTCTTTTTATGTTCATTCTGCTTCCTTGCAATTCTTCTGCAAGTCATTTGTCATGTATAGTTTTATAACCTTGATTTTAAGATTGTCACAGCTGGAGTCCTAATATTTGTAGCATTTTTCTTCCATTTCTCATTCTTTATTTCTTTTGCTCTCAACTATCACCTAGTTGGCCATGGTTATTTGCCTGGTGAAGTAACTTAAACCTTCATTCTTGGAGGTTCTGTGCCATTAACTGTCCTGTTAAATTAAAGTAGTTATAAATTTGATTGAATCTGATTGATTTTTATCACAAGTCATGAAAGTACTACTGAGAGCCTTAGGAGACTTCCCAACATTATAGACACACTTCTGACTCCTTCTGTGTAGTGGGAACCCATGTTCCCCTTGATAGAATCAAAGCACATCAGTCAATACTCTGTCTTAATTGCCTATTGATTTGCTGCTTAAGGAGTACTATGTGGCCAGGTGACAGCCTAAACTTTCAATTAAATGTAACCAGTTAGATGTTTCCTTTAAAAAGAAGTATTCTCTTGGGAAATAAAACATTTAGGCTGTCAGAACCCACAATTTTGAGAAGAGGATGAAGAAATGATGCTAGTAGTTCGTTAGAGCTAATAGTGAGAAGAGAATAGTATTCTCACTGACTTTCCTTGATTCTCAGATCTGGAAATTCTTGATATGGAAAAAACAGAAGTTTCTTGGTATAGAATCAGTGATTCAAAATACATAATATATCCCGAAGAGCAAGATCCCAACCCCCTTTTCAAAGTATCATCACTCAATGGGCATAGATACAGAATCTTTGAATTGCATTGTGCTAATCTATCAGGTAAGCTCCTTCAGGGTAATAGGCAACATGACAAAAAATCGGGGAATTCCATTAGTCTGAGTCTATTGCCATACCTTATTTATTTAGGGGAAAAAAGAGAAATTTCTTAGTGAGAACAATGCTATGTGGTGTACCTTACTTTTGAGTAAGACTTTCTGTAAATCCATAGATGAAGTTTTTGGCGAAAGAATTATGAGCAGGGAAAGCAAATTCATATTCAAGGTACTACCCCTTCCATGATGGAAGCATTCAATGTATTAACCAGTGGCTGGAGTGTCCCCATACAGAATGATGCCATAGAGGGAGCTCATTGTTGAGCTCTGTTATTGGCCAACACTTAGATCAGCCATCATGAGAAAAGTACATGTTGTTGTGCCCATGAGTAAGCTCCATCCTTGCTGTTTTGGCTACATAGTCCATGAGTATTGAGTAAGAGCAGGGTTGACTGGGGAAAGAAACAAAATGGGTAATCTTGTTCAGTTCGTTAGTAAGACCCTCCTCTTTTATGGTTGCTCTTTATATGTATTCGTATGTCTCTGTTTTTCTTCTGCAGGCACCCAAATAACCAATTTTGCAATCATGCTTCTTCCAAGTCTCTAAACATTGAACTAAATTATTAGCCAGTTGTCAAAGATCAGGACATAGTGTTCTTTTGATCATCTCTTCTTCCAGGAAAAATGAACAAACAGTTGCATGATGCAAAATTATATCTTCACCAGTACTCTGGACCACTCCTGAGTGAGTTTAGAGTGCTGTAGCCTTCTGCTTTCAGATGGTGCCAGCCATACCATACAGGGCCGTCTGTAAACCAGGTCTGTAATGTATCTTCTTCTGTCAACTTGTCATGGGGTACAACCCATGCTACAGATATGGGTTGGGACAGAGTGGGTCATATAACAGGAGCAGGGATCATGAACGTCTGAGCTGTTAGCTCATAGAATGTACTTGTGCCTTCAGAACCTACTCAAGCCCAGTTTCACATATGTCACTTCCAATGAATGATGGACTTTTGCTCTGTATGTCCAACTTCATGTCATTATAGGTCAGACATAGTCAGTCCAGAATGCACAGCTCAGCCTACTGTGGTACCCTATGTCAAGCATTTAGTCTGTAGAAGAATCCAGAAGCATGCTAGAAACTGTTTATAAGAAAATGGTAATCTGTGAAGGAAGGATTACATGTCTTTACTCCGGAATCACAAACGTCACTGTTGTGATTCAATTATTGCTGTCTTTAAAAATACAGTAAGAGTATATTTAACTTTTACAATATTTCATCATAATGTCTTCATAGGACTCAAATAGCGGAGTAACTTTAACAGCAGCCTGAACCTGATGTAGTGCTTCCTCGAAGTCCAGGTTTCATACAAATCTAGCAGCAGTTCTGACCACTCAGTAAATAGGTGGAAGTAGCACCCCAAATTTGGATATGTATTGCCTCTAAAACCACAGTAGCTCAGTAGGCATTGTGTCTCTTCTTTGTGACAGGAGAGAACAGATGCACTTGTATTTTACCTTGAAAGGATGTCAGCATTCCCCAGATCAGTCAGATCTTAGAATTATCACTGAGAAATCTTTGCACATCTTTGAAATTGTCTGTTATTTTGTTCCCACCCTCTGGCATACATGTATCATACCACAGTGGTTAGGATTATTACTGCTACCTGTAATCATTATGATGTCATTGACATGCGCTAATTTGATGTTCTGTGAAATGAAGAGAAGATCAAAGTCCTTGCAGACTAGATTATGACTGAGAGTTGGAGAGTGATATAATCCTGTGGTGAGAAAGCAGAGAAAGTATACTGTCATTACTAAGATTCATAGGGAAAAGTATTTAACAGATTGATGGCTGCATTTCAAGTATCAGGGGATATGTTGATTTTCTCCAGTAACTAAACCAACCATAAATCTAAAGCAATACTGCAATTAGAATCTCCACTTGATAAAATTTATAATATTTTTTTCTCTTTTCCCAAGACTCATCTGTGTTTTGCTTCAGCCAAAAAGGCAAATTTTACAGAAGAAGTGATTAGAATCACTTAACTGGATGTTAGCACTAACCTCTGCAATCCTGCCAGAAACACACAGTATTGTTTTGCCTTTACTATTATAATAGGTAGAAGCAATTTTTTCTTTCTTGCACTTTGTCTTTCCTGGTATATTATAGTAGCCCATGGTTCTATATTAGTGTGGAAACTAATGTGGGCTTATGCCGGTTGCTTTGTATGTCTATTCCAAATATGCATCCTAAAATTTGGGAAATCATCATCGGTAGATGCAGAGGCACAGTGGTCACTCTGAGATGAACATAAAACACAGCTCTGTTACTCTTGACAGGTGAATAATGCCAGTGTTGGGTCTCAAGAAAATAGTGCGCTCCAAACAACGAGTAATCACCAAATCCTAACTTCTTCCCCTAATACACAGTCATCTGGGAAAATGACTAGAGGTTCCTTGGGGGAGGCTAGGGGAAGATTTATGGTATAAATGTTAGCAGTGTAGCAGAGTCCATTCACTTTTGTGTTCCACTCACAATGTGTTTTTCAAAGCATCAATGCAGAGAATGTCTTCTGGGCTCTCACAGTGGGGACATAGTTATGGGCAGGAGACCAGGTCTCATGCAATAAATCCACTCCAACTTTCTAATCTCCATAAGCATATGGGTAACGTTTTCTGTAACAAACGAAGAAATCTGACTTAATTTTGTTCAGTATAGGCCACCTATGTTTACTTCCAAATTTTAATCAACCACCCAAGCACAGTAACTCCTGGCCTCATGAGCTAACTCCTTGATCCAGGATGTCTGCATAGTGCAACTGTATCAATATATTTGACCTGATGGAAATTTTTTTTCCCAGATCCCAAACACATAGCATTCAAATTTTGGGGGCAACTTTACATCTACTTTTATTGTGGATGCTATATATGGGTTTTCATGATTGTTGTCTGATTTGACTTTTTATGGAGAGATTTGAGAAGACTTCAAACATTTTCTGCCACTGCTGCTGTAAATTTCCCAACTTATTTTTCAAACAAGTTATTTGTTCAAAGGTAACTGATTTTCTGCTTTACTTACAAAATACAAAATTGTGCCTTTTGAATAACATTCTGTTTAATATCATATATATGTACAGATAATACGCAATGATGACTAAAATTAGCTTGATTTTGCAACTTGTGTGGGCAATTTCAAAAGAACAAGAACACAATAAAAAAAGAGATACTTATTTACTTATTCATACTTTATATATTTTTAGTGTAAATGTGCACTAAAATTAGTGCAAACCTAAGTGTCAACAATGCATAAAATACTATAGCAAGAAAAGCAGAAATCCTGCACAAGATCAACGCTAAGAAGTAAATTAACACTGTAGTCATGGAAACAGGTCTTCCCTTTTTTCTTTTTAACTAAATATGCACATTTGACTCTAACAAGGAGACTGGGGCTTCTGCGTGTTGTATCTACAGTAAGAACTTGTCAAAAAAATGACACTTGTTTCTCAGAATTATTTAGGGACTACCTTGGATCACAAAGACTACCTGAGAAAAACCCTCTTTGGCAATTATCCTCTGGGGTCAGCGCTGCTGAGTTGCTTCTGCGTTCATAGCCTCTTTCCTTCCTGTTCTGACTTAACCAGTTCTTCACAGCTCCAGACTTTATTCTCAGTGTCTCTCATAAAAACAGCAGCCTTTTGTGAACTGGTGGTGAGGAGAGGAAGTATGTGGGAAGAGTTTTTATAAAGGATTTATGTTTCCTTAATTTGTTGTTGATTTCAGAGCTACCTGCTCGTTAAAAATCTTCCTCCTACCCCTAGCCCCATCCACATTTAGCCTGCCAAAACAATCAATTGAATATTTACCTAGTATGAAAAATAATTTTCCTTTTGGTATAGTTATTTCATTTATGCTACTAATGTAAAGCACATAAGGTGATCATCAAAGTTCCCACATTTAGATTTGTTTCAGTTTAGGTCAAGGGAAAGTGTATATAGTAAATATTTTATTTTTAATTTCATTAATCTCTAAAGTAATTGAAAGAAAAGTAGCCTTTTCTTTCATGATCTCTCTCTTCTCTCTCTCTCTCTCTCTGTGTGTGTGTGTGTGTGTGTGTGTGTGTGTGTCTATTTTCTTAAGAGATTTTCTGCAATAAGAAGGAAGGTGTTTTTAATCTCGGGTGACATTCTCTAGTTCACTGAAATTATTTTATTTATCCAGAGACTTTGGGAAACTCTTTCTTCATAGTGAGGTGTGTAACAACTTCATACAGAGCTTATTTATTTTTTCCAAATTTACTGCTCTTTATGATATAGACTAATTTGGTTTTCATTAATTTGCTTAGTCTTATATTTTTCATTATTTCAATCTCTGAAGAATAATGTTTTTATTAACACAGTTTCATCTGAAACTGTACTTCCCAAAACAAACAAACAATGGAAACTCCTATTTCCGTTGGAGGTCAATGGAGGTCAGCTCCATTGTGTTTTCTTTCTGCGGTTTTTCCCAATTTCTTGGGTCTGAAGTGTCTTTTCTATTTGGTATGATTCTTGAGCACATTACAATACTTAAAAAAAAAAAAAAAAATTTTATGTAATGACATTTGACATCTAGGAAAAGTACATACGAAGGCTTTAAAATCACCAAATGTGTAAACACAATTTAGTTTACAATTTTTCCTTTCCCAGCTGTAAGAATTGAGCAAACTATAAATTTTCCTTTTTCTTGCTTGCACATAAGATAATGGAAGACTCAGCCATAGTCTTGATCAATTTACCATTTAGCAATTTATTTCAAACTTCTATTTCCTAGCAAAAGTTATGCATGGGAGAATTTTTCTTTTAATATCTCTACTTTTTTTTCACGTCTATCACAGCACTAGAAGCGCCTCCGTGAAATGGGTATGCTACAGAGATGATTAGGATTCACTCAACAGATGAATTGTTCATACACACAAGTTAATGTAGAGCCAAAAACTGGTTACACATTATAAACTTTTGAAGGTATTACAAATATTCAAAAGGAAAATTGGTGAAAACTAACGGTCTCTGCAGATTACTTGAGTCCCTTAATGGATTAAATGTATATTTAAAGAACAATCTTGTGTTGATGAACATTTTTTTTTTAAATGAAGGACAGTGCCTAAGTTGCTTACAAAAAAGTGGTTTTGCAAAATAGAAGAAAAAAAAAAAACAGGTGAATTGGATATAATACAGTGTTTGCTGGGAAGATTAGGGGAAGAGAGAGAGTGATAGTTAAGAACTAGCACTTTGAAGTCAGATATACTGTGATTTTAGATACCAGGATTTTTGTTCCGTTATTAGGTTTCTCACCTTAGAATTTTTTTACTCTATTAATGTCTTAGACAATTTCATCCACAACGTGGAGTAGAAAATAATGGTAGGCACTTTTTGAAATTCTCCTTAGGATTAAATGAGGTAGTGCAGTAATCGTAGGGGATTGATCCCAGGACACCCTGCATATGCCAAACTCTACGGATGCTCAAGTCCAGAAGCTGGCCATGAGAAACCTGGGGTTACTGTATTTTGGATGAGATTGGCTTAATTGACTGCTGTAGAACTCAGGGGTACAGAACCCACAGAAAAGGAGGATTGACTACATTTAATTTTGTTTTTTTCTTTTTCTGGAGACAGTCTTGCTCTGTCACCCAGGCTGGAGTGCAGTGGCGCAATTTTGGCTCACCACAACCTCTGCCTCCCAGGTTCAAGTGATTTTCATGCCTCAGTCTCCCGAGTAGCTGGGACTACAGGCATGCGCCACTACGCCCAGCTAATTTTTATACTTTTAGTAAAGATGGGGATTCTCCATGTTGGCTAGGCTGGTCTCAAACTCTTGACCTCAGGTGATGTGCCTGCCTCGGCCTCTCAAACTGCTGGGGTTACAGGTGTTAGCCACTGTGCCTAGCTGACTATATTCAGTTTAATTCTATCACTAAAAAGCATTCAATAGAGATTATTCATTTTAATCTGTTTGAATTATATATATTTTTTGTTTTCTGCAAAAATGTGCATGGAACAAAATGCTAGGAAATCATTGAACTAGCAGAAAACTAAAAACAATGGCAAGTATTCTTTACTGAGATAAAACTTATTCTGAGGTGGTTCAAACATAAGCATAATGCATGGATCCTTAGTAACTAAAAAGAGTACAATGTTAGGTTGTTGTAAAGTACAAAAGTGTTAATATAGAAATGTTTTGCATAGAACAACTGCTTTCTCTTAGCTGAATATCAAGAAATTTGTGTGTGTGTGTGTGTGTGTGTGTATGTGATACCAATAGCTCTTGAGATATAGGATGATGCTGTTTTAAAAATTAAGGTGGCTGAGAAGGAATTACTCCTCTCTCTATTTTGTCATATAGTAAGTTTTCACTAGGAAAGTTAGTTATGAATGCCAAATAGTTCTTCTGGAGAGATCTATAATACTTCTTCTCTTGCTAGGATCCTGGACCTTCATAGCAATGCCACAGCAAACCACCTGTACTGAGATTTTGAGATTCCTTGCCTTCAGTTATATCAACAGAAAATTATATTTGTCTAACTCCATTGCCCTTGAATGTAACCTGTTTTTATGCTCAAACTCATTGAAACTTGAGCTCACAAAAAAGCAATATCAAAACGAACACTATCATAGTTTCCCATCATAAATATGTCTGGTTAAAAATAGAAAAGACACTTTTTTTTTTTTTTTTCTGAGACAGAATCTTGCTTTTCTGCCCAAGCTGGAGTGCAGTGGGATGATCTCGGCTCACTGCAACCTCTGCCTCTGGGTTCAAGTGATATTCCTACCTCATCCTCCTGAGTAACTGGGACTACAAGCATGCACCACTATGCCCAGGTAATTTTTATATTTTTTGTAGAGATGGGGTTTCACTATGTTGGCCAGGTTGGTCTCCAACTCCTGACCTTAGGTGATCCATCCGCCTTGACCTCCCAAAGTGCTGTAATTACAGGGGTGAGCCACCATGCCTGACTGGCAAGACACTTATTGAAACCATAACTTTGTGTCATAGAACTGCTTCTATATTTGGACCCATGTAATAAAAGTTTAGAATGTGTGTTGCTTTTTCCCACTAAAAATGTAAGAGGATGTGCCACTGACCCCCTTCCCACCCACAGATTTTGGTCTAGCAATATGTTTAAGAGAGTTAAGTTCAGTGACGTAACTTGTATGTATTTTGTGTCCAACAACGCTTTTATTTTAAATCATTTTCAGTACAGTTCATTGTTAGAAGCATTTCTATCATTCAAGTGAATTGCTGTACTCTGGGATTAGAATGTAGAAAAAATAGCACTAACTTTAAGGACTCAAACTTCTCATGAACTACATTTTTTTTTTTTTTTTTTGAGAGTGTCTTGTAGTAGAGCAGATCCAAGATTTATATTTTGATAGCTGATTTTATTAATCTATTGATCCATCCACCCATCTGTCCAGTAATCTACAGGCCCTGGACACATAAATATAGTTTCAAAGATGTAATAGTCCATGATAGAGATAGTCAACATAACAAGAAATGGCAGGCACAATCAAAACTCATTTGCAAGCATAATTGCAGGAAAGCCTAGTACAGAATAGGGAATTAGAGGAAGCTATACATTTGTGTTACTACATGGAGGATGAAAACATTTTTTTCATAGTGATCTTGCATGGGAACACAGCATGTCAAACTAGAAGAACCAGTGTTAA
Source organism: Trachypithecus francoisi (assembly GCF_009764315.1). Classification (NCBI taxonomy): domain Eukaryota; kingdom Metazoa; phylum Chordata; class Mammalia; order Primates; family Cercopithecidae; genus Trachypithecus; species Trachypithecus francoisi. The sequence goes on along the minus strand of NW_022681454.1, from coordinate 169,010,370 downwards.
AAAAGGATTCATTTTTTACTTTTTACCCAAAGTATGTATATGTGTATGTGTGCATTATAAACTCTGATAATTTGAGACAGGTCTCAGTTAATTTAGAAAGTTTGTTTTGCCAAGGTTGAGGATGCACATGGGTGACACAGTGTCAGGAGGTCCTGACAACATGTGCCCAAGGTGGTTAGAGCAAAGTCTGGCTTTATACATTTTAGGGAGACATGAGACATAAATCAACATATGTAACACAAACATTAGTTTGGTCTGGAAAGGTGGGACAACTCAAAGTGGGGAGGGGACTTTCAGGTCATAGGTACATAAGAGACAAATGATTGTATACATTTGAGTTTTTAATTAGCCTCTCCAAAGGAGGCAATCAGATATGCATTTATCTCAGTGAGCAGAGGGGTGACTTTGAATAGAGTAGGAGGCAGGTTTGCCCTAAGCAGTTCCCAGCTTGACTTTTCCCTTTAGTTTAGTGATTTTGTGGCCCCAAGATTTATTTTTCTTTCACGGTGTGCCTATACTATTAATATGTATGTGTATTTTATATGTGTGTGTGTGCATGTGTGTGTATATACATATATGGAGGGAGAGAGAGAATTGTTTTAAGGAACTAGCCCATGCGGTTATGAAGGATGGCAAGTTCAAAATCTGTAGCATAAGCCCACAGACTGGAGACATGGCATGGAATCTTGATCCCAAAGACGGTCTGGAGGCAGAATTTCCTCTTCATGAGGGATCTCAGCCGGTTTTTTCTTAAGACCTTTAAGGTAATCTGCTTTACTCAACGTCTATTGATTTAAATATTAATCTCATCTAAACAACAACTTCATGTAACATCCAGACTGGTGTTTGACAAAATATCTGGGTAATGTGGCCTACTAAAGTTGACACAAAATTGATAATCACATAGCCCCTTACATTAAGGAATGGAAACATCTCAAAGAAAGGAAACTGAGTATTCATAACATAGATAAAGACCAAGTTACTGATGATCAGTAAGCCAAAGGCAATTCACAGAAAATAATTTGTCAGATAACCAATTTGGTAAATTAGCAAAAACAACTATTAAACTATTTTTATAAATTTACAACATATTATGTGGAATGATTTTTACAATATTTGTAGACGTCTATGAAGTTTAATGAAGGGTTTTATTTTGTCTTTATAGTAACATGTTAAGAAATATTATATTGGCTTTAAATAAAGGGGTAGAGAGTAGTTTAGTCTCATTAATTACAGAATATTCAAAGTAGTGTGCTCCATAATTAATAAGCAACATTTCAGCAATTCATATAATATATCTATTTATCTTGATTCCTTTCAAATAATATTTGGTTGCTGTTTTTGTCCACACTTTTATAATTTCAAAGTTATTTTCATCAGTTCTTAAAGAACATACCAACGGTACCATACTGTGTTGATCACTATAGCTTCATAATGTAGTTTAAAGCCATTTATTGATAACTTCTAGTTCATCATACTTAAGATTTAATATGTGATATAGTTTATCTTATTCCTAAGTACATGTCTTACACTAGCAATATTTTAGAATGGTCAAGTATTTGCTTCTATTTTTTCTTCAGAAATTGTACTTGTATTAACCTATAACATTTGTTGTGCTAATCATATTATTTATTTAGAATCTCTTCCTTGCATCCTCACTTTTTTTCCTTTTGTTTTGTGTGGCCCCACATGATAGTTTTTTTCCACATAATAAAATGGCTCCTTTTTTTTAAAATTTCATTACTGATTACAAAATATACCTCTCTGAATGGAAAACATGTTTTTAAAAGTTTAAATTGTCTTAGAATCTCTCATTTAAAAAATCTGAACAATTAAAAATTTGTGGGTATGTAGAAAGAGGTAACTAAATGAAACAAAAACTTTCAAAAGTTAAGAAAATCAAATTGATACAAATATGAATAATTAAAATATATTTTGAAAGGTGAAAAATGCAGTGAGTTCTGAGATTTAGCCTTTTAGTAAATTCTTTTTTTAAAAATTGTCTTTTGATAAGTGGATTTATAGTTTATTCATTTAGAACTCATCACATACTTAAAGCATAAATATTATTTATTTAATTTTCAAAATTCATGAAGTCTTCAAAAATCTTATAAAGACCTTTAGAATATCTAGATATCCAACAGTTCCAACACCGTTTATTAAAGAAACTATCCTTTCCCAATTTTGTATTCTAGGCATCCTTTTCAAAAACTAGTTGACTGTATGTGTGTGGGTTTATTTCAGGAGTCTCTATTCTGTTCCATTGATATATGTGTCTGCTTTTATGCCAGCACCATACTATTTTGATTACTATAGCTTTGTAATATACTTTAAAGCCAGGAAGTATGATTCCTTCAGCTTCATTCCTCTTTCTTAAAATTGCTTTGACTATTGCAGGACTTCTGTGAATCCATATGAATTTTAGGATTGCTTTTATATTTCTGTGAAAAATAACTGGAATTTTGATAGGGATTGATTGAATTTGTATGTAAATCGCTTTGAATGGTATGAATATTTTAATGATATCAAGTTTTCCAATCCATGAACACAGGATATCTTTCCAGTGATTTACATCTTCCCCAATTTATTTCATCAGTGTTTTATAGTTTCAGTGTATAGATCTTTGGCCCCCTTGGTTAAATTTACTCCTAAGTACTGCATTTTTTTGATACTATTGTAAATGGGATTATTTCCTTAATACCTTTTTCAGATAATTTATTGTGAGTTTATAAAAACACAACTGATTTTCACATATAATTTTCTATCCTGCAAATTTACTGAGTATATTTATCAAACACGATAGTTTTTTAGTAGAGTCTTTAGAGTGTTCTGTATGTAAGATCATGTCATTTGCAAACAGAGACAACTTTTGTTGTAATTTGGATGTCTTTTTTTTTTTTAGTCTAGTTGCTCTGGCTGTTAATTCCAACATATGTTGAACAGAAGTGACAAGAGTGGGCATCTTTACCTTGTTTCTCATCTTTGGGGAAAAGCTTTCAGTTTCTAACCATTGAATAATACAGTAGCTTATGTTGAGGTACACTCCTTATATACATAACTTGTTGAGCATTTTTATGATGAAAGAATGTTTAATTTTGTGAAATGCTTCTTCTACATCTATCAAGATGATCATAAGCTTTTCATCTTTCATTCTATTAATTGGACATATCACAGTTATTGATTTGCATTTGTTGAAAGATCCTTTCATCCCAGAGATTAATCACACTTAGTTATGGTGTGTGATCTTTTAAATGAGCTCTAAGATTTTGTTATTTTGTTCAAGGATTTTGTATCTATGTTCAGTAAGGATATTGGCTGTAATTTTTTTTCTTGTACTGTCCTTGCCTGACTTTGTTATCAGGATGATATTGGCCTTGTGAAGTGAGTTTGGAATCTTATTTTCAATTATTTTTGAAAGAGTTAGAGAAGGATTGGAGATAAATCTTCTGATGTTTGATAACATTTACCAATGAAACTGTATTATCTTTGACGTTTATTTGCTGGGAGTCTTTTGATTATTGATGACCTCTTACTTGTTGCTAGTCTATTCAGATTTACTGTTCTTCATAATTCAGTATTGGTAAGTTTTATATTTCTAGAAATTTATCAGTTTATCCTAGGTTATTCAACTTATTGGCATGTAATTTTTCACAGTAGCCACTTATGATGGACCTATATCTTACACCATACATAAAAATCAACTAGAAGTCAATTAAAGCCTTAAATGTAAAACTTAAAACCACAAAACTTCTAGAAGAAAACTAATGAAAAACCTTGATATTGGTCTTGGCAATAATTTTTTAGCTATGACACCAAAATCCCTGACAACAAGTTTTCTTTGAAGATGAAGATTGCATCAAACTATAAAGCTCCTGTGCAGCAGATAAAGCAATCAACAAAATGCAAAAACAATCTACAGAATGTAAGAAAATTTTTGAAGCTGTGTATCTGATAATGGGTTAATATTTAAAATACATAAAGAACTTCTACAACTCAGTCACCAAAACCTCAAATAACTCAATTTTAAAACTGGGCAAAGGATCTTAATATACATTTCTCAAAAACAAAACAAAACAAAAAAACCAAAAATGTACAAATGGCTAACAGTTATATGAAAAGATGCTCAACATCATGAATCATTAGGGAAGTGCAAATCAAAAACACAGAAAACTGTCATCTCATACCTATTAGGTTAGCTTATACATATTTTTCAAAAAGGTAGCAAGTGTGGATGTGGCGAAAAGGGAACCTTGGTGTATTATTTGTAGGAATGTACATTGCTGCAGCCATTGTAGACAATAGTATGGAGTTTCCTCATACAATTAAAAATAGAATTACAACCTACCATGAATGAATTATGAAAAAAAGAAAATCTGAATAGACTAATAACAAGTAAGTCGTCATCAATAGTCAAAAGCCTCTCAGCAAATAAATGTAAAAGATCATATGGCTTCATTGATTAATTCTATCAAACCTTAGAAGAACTAGCCCCAATCCCTCTCAAATTCTTACAAAAAAATTGAAGATAAGATTGATGACCTATCAATGCCACTTAAGGGCATTCCTCCCAAGGAACTGAAATCAGAATTTTGAAGAGATACCTACACTCCTGTTTTTATTGCAGCATTCATTATTCACAATAGTTAAGATACGGAAAGAAATCTAAGTGTCCATTAATGGATGAATGGATATAAAAATATGGTACAAACATAAAATGAAATATTATTTAATCTTAAAATAGAAGAAAATCTTTCTATTTGCAACAACATGGATGAACCTGGAAGACATTATGCTAAGTGAAATAAACCAGACAAAAAAAGGCAGGTTTGTGACCTCACTTATATGTGGAATTAAAAATAATCAAACTCGTAGAAGCAGAGAGTAGAATGATGAATGATTACTAGGGACTGGTTGGTGGCGGATGGAATACAGAGGTAGCAGTCAATAGGTAAAGTTTCAGTTATGAAAAATAAATAAGTTCTGATGATCTACTATATAACATGTTACCTATAGTTAACTATATTGTGTACTTAAAACTTTCAGAGAGTAGATCTTATGCTAAATGTTCTTAGCACACACACATAATAATAATAATATAATAATAATAATAGGGCCAGAGGAGACTCTTGGAGGTGAAGGATGTGTCTGTAACCTTGTTGGTGACGGTTTCACAGGTGTAGACTTATTTCAAATACATCTAGTTGTATATGTCAAGTATGTACAGCTTTTTACATGTCAAACATACCTCAATAAAATGTTATTTGTTTGTTTGTTTGAGAAAAAGACCTTTAGAGTAAGTAACTTGGAAGATGTCAGTGTTGATTGGAAATAGTCAATGCTGGCCACAAACATGCCAACATTATTTCTGGTAATTTTTAGTGATTTAATTTGTTTTAGTTTATTAGTGTAAGAAACCAACTTTGGAACAGAAAACCAAACACCGCATGTTCTCACTCATAGGTGGGAACTGAACAATGACATCACTTGGACTCGGGAAGGGGAACATCACACATCGGGGCCTATCATGGGGAGGGGGGAGGGGGGAGGGATTGCATTGGGAGTTATACCTGATATAAATGACGAATTGATGGGTGCTGACGAGTTGATGGGTGCAACACACCAACATGGCACAAGTATACATATGTAACAAACCTGCACGTTATGCACATGTACCCTAGAACTTAAAGTATAATAAAATAATAATAATAATAATAATAATAATAAATAAAAAGAAACCAACTTTGCAAGAAAATGGCCAGTTCTCAAAGGGAGTTGGGGTAGTGCTAAGGGCAGCACACAAGCCTTAGAAGTCAATCATTTCTCAGATCTCCTTCTGCTTTCCTTACCTTGGAGGTAACATTAAATATTATATTTGTTTCTTGTCTTAAGAGATGACATTTCTCTGCTCATTACTATATTCCAATCACTGCTCTAAGCTTTTTATATGTATTGTTTCATTTAATCTCAAATTCATGAGAGGGATATGATTATGATTCCCCTTTTCAAGATGAAGAAAGGGCGGTAGAGAGGGGTTAGGTAATTACCTGGGAGGTAACACAGTTGTATGTGTTGGTGGTGGGATTTCACATGCTCAGAGGGTTGTAGAGCTGAGCTCTTAACCAACTACACTCTGCCTGTGTTAGCCAGGACAAAAACCACCCCCCACACCCACCTGTCACCAATTAAATATGTCCACATTCTTATTCCTCCAAAACTATGAATATGCTTACTTCAAATAGCAAAAGAGAATTTGTTGATATGATTACATTAATAATTTTTGGATAAGGAGATAATTCTAGATTATGTGGGTGAGCCCAATGAATGACAAGGAGACGTGACAAAGGAAGCAGGGATCCAAAGATGCCACTGCTAAAAGTGGGCCATGGGCCAAGGGATTCAGCAACAGGTGGTCTCTAAACCCTGGGATAGACAAAAAATGCATTCTCCCCTTAGCATCCCCAAAAGGAAGCAATCCTGCCAAAACTTTGATTTTTGCTCCATGAACCCCAGTGGGCCTTCTGAGCTCCAGAACAATAAGAATAAATTTGTGTTGTTTTTAACCCGTTGCATTTGTAGTAATTTGTTATAGCAGCAATAAGAAACTAATACAATTTCTTGAACCCATTTTTTTCTTTCACTCAAATACCAAATAACTACCTCTATTTTTTTAATGGATCACATTCACATCCCCAAGAGAACCTTGAGCACATTCAGATGCCCAAGAGAAGACAGCTGTGTAGTTGTGTTAGTTATTTTTTCTTAGAGGTGGAATTATTATCCAAGCAATCTGAAAACTCTACCTGCCCTATAAATTTTTGCCTCTAAACTGGGCTTTAATCCCCGGGCTGTTCATTCAGGTATGGAAGACTCTTACAGGAACAAAGGTTCTTTGTGCATTTAGTGATGAGAGTGGCATGGAAGTCACTTGGAGCTTCATAGGTTTCTTTCTAGGGTACTGTGATTGTTACTGTTTTTCATTTCAAACCAATTGTCTATTTAGTGTAACCAAAATCTCTTTGCAGCTTGCATCCATTGCTCTTGGTGTGCATGATTAAAAAATTACAGCATGTGTCCTGTGTCATTTGACAACTGTACACTTTCTGTGCTTCATTAACTTCTAGCTAAGTAACGTTACATAATGACAGGTGATTTTTAATTGTTGTGACAGTTTTGAACTTCATTCAAATGAAATATTATAGGTTGTGAAAGGTATTCTCCTTCCTCTGAATCTAGTGGTTGTTATCACAGACTCCGGTGTCAGACTGCCTAGGTTTGAATATTGACACCCAAATGGTTCAGAAAGCTTATTGTTCTTGCTTCTCTCAGTTTCCTCAAGTATGAAACATAGATGATAATAGTACCTACCACATAGGATTATGGTAAGAACTAAATATCTTAATGCATTTAAAGTGCTTAGAACAATGTCTAGTACAAAGTAAGTGCTTAGTAAATATTAGCTGCTGTTATTACTACACATGCTAAAATTAATTCAGATTTAGCATTTCTTTGGAAAGAAATTGGTCTTGTTGCATTTATTTTCATATATTGTAGAGCCTGAATGCAGTATGCTCTTTATAGTTTTAGAACAGAGCTCTTTGTTTTTTCTGCTCTGGATATTCTTTGTGCGTATTTGAAAATGCTCCTTGTGATTAATGTTAAAGTTTAGTAAAAAGGCACAAGGATAGATCAGCATTAAGACTGGGCATATATGATGTCCGGCTAGTCCCCACATGGCTGCCATGAAGCCAGTGTTTACAGTCCAAAGTTCGATAATCTCAGGAGCAATAATTTATAATGTTGTTTATTTTCCCTTTTGAAATGTAAGGTTTTGAACAATGAATGACTTTAAAGAGAAGTCTTTCCTCAGTATTCACAAGGCTGACTGGGTGTAGGAAGATCTTTATTACGATGTACGTTTGCAAGACAAGCATTGTCAACAACACAGCAGTGTCCTTGACATGACTATTACTTTTGCTAGAATTAAAGCTTCCCAATACAGAAATCTCAGGAAACAGCTGCCTTTCATTCCCCTCTTTAGTACATTATGGTGTAGTCTATTTTTAGCAGCAAACTTTTTAGTCAAATATCACACAGAGTCCATTGATTATCTCTAATGATGATCCTGAGACATTTCCATGGAGACATTAGTACTTTCAAGTTTGCTCTTGACTAGAGATTTTAAGAGCTTTGCTGTCTCATATACTTAGTAAGTTAGTAGCCTTTTCACTTCTGGAAATTCTTATACATCTTTGCCTGTTTCACCAAATTTAAAATGGGAATGATGACCCACTTCTATAATTTTATTTGGACATCATGGGAACAAATAAGATGTTTGCAAAGGAATATTTATGAATAAAGTATACTAAGCGTAGGTAATACATTGCTTTTATTTTTGTGTTACTTTCTCCCTTAAAGAGCTCTTGGAAGCACATGGTAAGATGAAAGTTTTAGGTAATATATATATATAGTTCCAAGTAAATTTTTTTAAATTAAACTTTTCATTTTGAAATAATTGTGGATTAACATATAGTTGTAAGAAATAATAGAGAGAAATGCCATAAATTCCTTACCAAGTTTCCTAATAAGAACATTTTACAAATCTAGAGTATACTATCGTAATTAAGATATTGAAGTAGATGTAGTCAACTTACAACATACTGCTTCTCGACCTGTGGTGGGGTTATGTCCCTATAAGCCTATCATCAATTGAAAATATAGTAAGTCCAAAATGCACTTAATACATTTAACTGACAAAACATAGCTTAGCCTAACCTACTTTAAATGTGCTTGGAACACTTAACATTAGCCTATAAATGGGCAAAATAATCTAACACAAAGTCTATTTTATAGGCTATTTTATAGCCTATTTTATAAAGTTATTATAAAGATTTTGAATCAAAATTCAAAATTTAAAATATGGCTTCTACAGAATGAGTATCACTTTTGCATTGGAAAGTTTAAAAAATCATAAATTGAGCCATTATAACTCGAAGTTATCTGTATATATATACATAGACAAGATACCAAACATTTCCATCATCACAAGGATTTATCAAGTTGCCCTTTTATAGCCACGTCTACTTCTCTCCTACCACACACCCTCTTTAAACCTTAGCAACCACTAATATGTTCTATTTCTATAATATTTTCATTTCAAGAATGTCATATAAATAGGAGAAAACAATGTAACTTTTACATTGTTTACTTGTAATTATGTGTAATCTTTTTTAACTTATCATAACTCTCAGGAGATTCATCCAGGTTTCTGTGTGCATCAATAAATAGTACCTTCCTTTTCTATTGCTGAGTGGCATTTCACGGTATTGTTTTACCACAGTGCGATCATTCAGCTGCTGAGGGATATCTAAGTTGTTTACTGTTTTGGCTACGATGAATAACTCTGCTATAAACACTCATGTATAGTTTTTTTTGAAACATAAGTTTTAATTTTGTGGGATACATGCCTGGGAGTGCAATTGCTTGATGGTATAGTAGTTGCATGTATAGTTTTTAAAGAAACTGACAAACTTTTCCAGAATAGCTGTACCATTTTATGTCTCCTCCCACAATGCATGAGTGATCCAACATCTCTGCATCCTCACCAGACTCTTGTGCTGTCACTACTTTTTATTTTAAACAATTATCTATGTATGTAGTAATATCACATTTTTGTCTTAGTTAGCAGTTTCCTTTTAAAAATTAATTAATTTATTTATTTTTCACTTTAAGTTCTGGGATATATGTGCAGAATGTGCAGGTTTGTTACATAGGAATATGTGTGCCATGGTGGTTTGCTGCACCTATTGACCTGTCCTCTAAGTTCCCTCCCCTCAACTCCCTCCCTCAACAGGCCCTGGTGCATGTTGTTCCCGTCCCTGTGTCTATGTGTTCCCATTGTTCAACTCCCACTTATGAGTGAGAACATGTGCTCTTTGGTTTTCTGTTCTTGTGTTAGTTTGCTGAGAGTGATGGCTTCCAGCTTCATCCATGTCCCTGCAAAGGACATGATCTCATCCCATTTTATGGCTGCATAATATTCCATGGCATATATGTACCACATTTTCTTTACCCAGTCTATCATTCATGGTCATTTGGGTTGGTTCCATGACTTTGCTATTGCAAATAGTGCTGCAATAAACATATGTGTGCATGTGCCCTTATAGCAGAATGATTTATATTCCTTTGGATATATACCCAGTAATGGGATTGCTGGGTGAAATGGTATTTCTGGCTCTAGATCCTTGAGGAATTGCCATACGGTTTTCCACAATGGTTAAACTAATTTACATTCCCACCAACAGTGTAAAAGTGGTCCTATTTCTCCACAGCCTCACCAGCATCTATTATTTCTTGACTTTTTAATAATTGCCATTTTGACTGGTGTGAGATAGTATCTCATTGTGGTTTTGATTTGCATTTCTCTAATGATCAGTGATGCTGAGATTTTTTTCATGTTTGTTGGCCATGCAAATGTCTTCTTTAGAGAAGTATCTGTTCATATCCTTTGCCCACTTTTTGACGGGGTTGTTTGTTTTTTTCTTGTAAATTTGTTTAAGTTCCTTGTAAATTCTGGATATTAGACCTTTGTCAGATGGGTAGATTGCAAAAATATTCTCCCATGCTGTAAGTTGCCTATTTACTCTGATGACAGTTTCTTTTTCTGTGCAGAAGAAGCTCTTTAGTTTAATTGATCTCATTTGTCAATTTTGGCTTTTGTTGCATTTGCTTTTGGCATTTTAGTTATGAAGTCTTTGCCCATGCCTGTGTCATGAACGGTATTGCCTAGGTTTTCTTCTAGGATTTTTATGGTTTTGGGTTTTAAATTTAAGTCTTTAGTCCATCTTGAGTTAATTTTTGTATAAGGTGTAAGGAAGGGGTCCAGTTTCAGTTTTCTGCAAATGGCTAGCCAGTTTTCCCGGCGCCATTTATTGAATAAGAGATTCATTCCCCATTGCTTGTTTTTGTCAGGTCTGTCAAAAATCAGTTGGTTGTAGATGTGTGTTGAGGTCTCTGTTCTGTTCCACTGGTCTATATGTCTGTTTTGGTGTCAGTAACATGCTGCTTTGGTTTCTGTAGCCTTGTAGTATAGTTTGAAGTTAGGTAGCATGATGCCTCCAGCTTTGTTCTTTTTGCTTAAGATTGTCTTGGCTATGTGGGGTCTTCTTTGATTCCACATGAAATTTAAAGTAGTTTTTCTAATTCTGTGAAGAATGTCAATGGTGGTTTTATGGGAATACCATTGAATTTATAAATTACTTTGGGTACTACGGCCATTTTCATGATATCAATTCTTTCTATCCATGAGGGTGGAATGTTTTTCCATTTGTTTGTTTCCTCTCTTATTTCCTTGAGCAGTGGTTTGTAGTTCTCCTTGAAGAGGTCCTTCACATCCCTTGTTAGCTGTATTCCTAGATATTTTGTTCTCTTTGTAGCAATCGTGAATAGGAGTTGATTCATGATTTGGCTCTCTGCTTGTCTATTGTTGGTGTGAAGGAATGCTTGTAATTTTTGCACATTGGTTTTGAATCCTGAGACTTTGCTGAAGTTGCTTGTCAGCTTAAGGAGTTTTTGGGCTGAGATGATGGGGTTTTCTAAATATAGAATCATGCCATCTGCAAACACAGACAATTTGACTTCCCCTCTTCTTATTTGAATACGCTTTATTTCTTTCTCTTGCCTGATTGCCCTGGCCAGAACTTCCAATACTATATTGAATAAGAGTGGTGAGAGAGGGCATCCTTGTCTTGTACTGGATTTCAAAGGGAATGCTGCCAGCTTTTTCCCGTTCAATATGATATTGGCTGTGAGTTTGTCATAAATAGCTCAATATTGTAAGATATGTACCATCAATATCTAGCTTATTCAGAGTTTTTAACATGAAAGGATGTTAAATTTTATCAAAGGCCTTTTCTGCATCTATTGAGATAATCATGTGGTTTTTGTCATTGGTTCTGTTTATGCGATGGATTACATTTATTGATTTGCATATGATGAACCAGCCTTGCATCCCAGGGATGAAGCCAACTTGATCATGGTGGATAAGTTTTTTGATGTGCTGCTGGATTCAGTTTGCAAGTATTTTATTGAGGATTTTCGCATGGGTGTTCATCAGGGATATTGGCTTGAAGTTTTATTTTTCTGTTGTATCACTGCCAGGTTTTGCTATCAGGATGATGCTGGCTTCATAAAGTGAATTAGGGAGGAGTCTCTGCTTTTCACCTGTTTGGAATTGTTTCATAAGGTACGGTACCAGCTCCTCTTTGTACCTCTGGTAGAATTCAGCTGTGAATCTGTCCGGTCCTGGGCCTTTTTTTTTTTTTTTCTGGTTGGTAGGCTATTAATTGCTGCCTCAGTTTCAGAACTTATTATTGGTCTATTCAGAGATTCAGCTTCTTCTTGGTTTAGTCTTGGGAGTGTCTATGAATTTACCTATTTCTTCTAAATTTTCTCATTTATTTGAATAGAGGTGTTTACAGTATTCTCTGATTGTAGTTTGTGTTTCTGTGGGATCAGTGGTGATATCTCTTTTATCATTTCTTATTGTCTCTATTTTATTCTTCTCTCTTTTCTTCTTTATTAGTCTAGCTAGTGACCTATGTATTTTGTCATTTTTTTTTAAACAGTTCCTGGATTCATTGATTTTTTTTTTGGAGGGTTTTCCATGTCTTTATCTCCTTCAATTCTGCTCTGATCTTAGTGATTTCTTGTCTTCTGCTAGCTTTTGGATTAGTTTGCTCTTGCCTCTCTAGATTTATTAATTGTGATGTTAGTGGGTCGATTTGAGATATTTCTAGCTTTCTGATGTAGGCATTTAATGTTATAAATTTCCCTCTTAACACTGCTGTGTCCCAGAGATTCTGGTACGTTGTCTCTTTGTTCTCACTGGTTTCAAATAACTTCTTGATTTCTGCCTTAATTTCATTATTTACCCAGGAGTCATGCAGGGCAGACTGTTCAATTTCCATGTAATTGTGTGGTTTTGAATGAGTTTCTGAATCTTGAGTTCTAATTTGATTTCACTGTGGTCTAAGATTCTGTTTGTTATGATTTCAGTTATTTTGCATTTGTTGAGAGATGTTTTACTTCCAATTCTGTGGTCTATTTTAAAGTAAGTGCCATGTGGCATTGAAACGAATGTATATTCTGTTGACTTGGGGTGGAGAGTTCTGTAGATGTCTATTACGTCTACTTGATTCAGAGCTGAGTTCAAGTCCTTAATATCCTTGTTAATTTTCTGTCTCATTGATCTGTCTAACACTGACAGTGGGGTGTTAAGGTCTCCCACTATTATTGTGTGGGAGTCTAAGCCTCTTTTTACATCTCTAAGAGCTTGTTTTAAGAATCAAATGCTCCTGTATTGACTGCATATATATATATATTTATTATATTATTATTATTATTATACTTTAAGTTCTAGGGTACATGTGCATATATATTTAAGATAGTTAGCTCTTCTTGTTGAATTGTTCCCTTTTGCATTATGTAATTCCCTTCTTTGTCATTTTTGATCTTTGTTAGTTTAAAGTCTGTTTTTTCAGAGACTAGGATAGCAACCTCTTACTTTGTTTTTGCTTTCCATTTGCTTGGTAAATTTTCCTCCATCCTTTATTTTGAGCCTATGGGTGTCTTTGCATGTAAGATGGAGTTCCTGAACACAGCACACCAATGGTTCTTGACTCTGTCCAATTTGCCAGTCTGTGTCTTTTAATAGGGGCATTTAACCCATTTACATTTAAGGTTGGTATTGTTATGTGTGAATTTGATCCAGTCATCATGATAGTAGCTGGTTATTTTGAACACTAGTTGATGCAGTTTCATCATAGTCTCATTGGTCTTTATATTCTGGTGTGTTCTTGCAGTGGTACTGGTTTTTCCTTTCCATATGTAGTGCTTCTTTCAAAAGCTCTTGCAAGGCAGGCCTGATGGTGACAAAATCCCTCACTATTCACTTTTCTGGAAAGAATTTTATTTCTCCTTTGCTTATGAAGTTTAGTTTGGCTGGATATGAAATTCTGGGTTGAAAATTATTTTCTTTAAGAATGTTGAATACTGGCCCCAATCTCTTCTGGCTTATAGGGTTTCTGCTGAGAAGTCTGCTGTTAGTCTAACAGGCTTCCCTTTGTAGCTGACCTGGCCTTTCTCTGTGGCTGCCCTTAACATGTTTTCTTTCATTTCGACCTTGGAGAATCTGATGATTACGTGTCTTGGGATTAATCTTCTCATGGAGTATCTTAGTGGTTGTCTCTGTATTTCCTGAATTTTCATGTTGGCCTGTCTTGCTAGGTTGGGGAAGTTCTTCTGGATAATATCCTGAAGTGTGTTTTCCAGCTTGTTTCCATTCTCCTGACTCCTTCAGGTACTCCAGTCAATCATAGGTTCGATCTTTTTACATATTTCTTGGAGGCTTTGTTTGTTCCTTTTCATTCTTTTTTCTTTAATCTTATTTTCATGCCTTATTTCACCAAGGTAGTCTTCCAATTCTGATATCCTTTCTTCTGCTTGATCAATTCAGCTATTGATACTTGTGAGTGCATCATGAATTTCTCCTGCTGAGTTTTTCAGCTTCATCAGGTCATTTATGTTCCTCTCTAAACTGATTATTGTAGTTAGCAGCTCCTCTAGCCTTTTATCAAGGTTCTTAGCTTCTTTGCATTGGATTAGAACATGCTCCTTTAGCTCAACAGAGTTTTTTATAACCCATCTTCTGAAGCCACTTCTGTCAATTCATCCATCTCAGCCTCTGTCCAGTTCTGTAACCTTACTGGAGAGGCATTGCGCTCATCTGGAGAAGAAGAGGCACTCTGGCTTTTGTGTTTTCAGCGTTTTTATGTTATTGATTCTCATTTTCATGAGTTGGTCTGGTTTCAGTCTTTGCGGTTGCTGACACTTGGATGGGTTTTTTTGTGGGTACTTTTTTGTTGTTGATGTTGTTGCTGTCGCTTTCTGTTCATTTGTTTTTCTTGCAGTAGTCAGGTCCCTCTTCTGTACGGCTGCTGCAGTTTGCTGGGTGCTCGCTTCATGCCCTATTCCTCTGGTTTGCTCCCATGCCCGCAGGTGTCACTCAAGGAGGCTGGAGAACGGCAAAGATGGGTGCCTGATACTTCTGGGATCTCTGACCTTGGGAGCACCAACCTGATGCCAGTAGGATCACTCCTGTATAGGGTGTCTGACAACCTCTGTTGGAGGGTCCCGCTCAGTTGAGTGGCATGGGGAGCAGGACCCATTTAATGAAGCACTTTGACTATCCCTTGGTGGAAAGGGTGTGCTTGACCAGGGGGAAACTCACTCGCTTGAGCTGCCCAGATTCCTCAGAACTACCAGGAGGAAAAGCTAAGTCTACTGGTCCACAGAGACTGCCACTGTCCCTCCCCTTAGGGGCTCAGGCCCAAGGAGATCTGGGTTCTGTCTCTGAGGCTCTGGCTGGAGTTCTTGGAGTTCCTGTAAGGAACCCTAACCCTGTGAGGAAGGATGGGTCAGAGTCAGGCCTGAAGAGGTGCCGTGGCCACAATCTACCACAGCCAGTGTGTTGGGCTGTGGGGGACACCTCTTGGGACCAAGCCATCAATCTCTCTGGCTCCAGCAGGGGAAAAGCACTACCTGGAGCTATAGAACGGATGCCACCCTTCCCCCGCCCAGGGAGTTTAGCGTGTTAGGCACTTATAAGTCCCAGTGCTGGCTGTTGCCCCTCCCGCAGGGAGCTCAAATAGCTTAGACAGCAGGTGGCTGCAGGTGTGGTGCTGGTCACCCCTCCCTTCGGGAACTCAGCAGGTTTAAGCAGATTCTAGTTGAGAAGCTGTTGAGAATCTGCATGGCTTTGAGGTTGGGACCTAGGCCCTGGTGGCGTGGGTTTGCAGGTGGGATCTTCTGATCCAAGTCTTGCACAGTCGCATGGGAAAAGTACGGTTTCCCTGGCTGGGTAGCACGCTCACTCACCACCTCCCTTGTCTTGCAGGTGGGGCCTCCCCTCCCTACCCCGTGTGGTTCTCAGGTGGGCTGCGGCACCACACTTCTCGTGCTTCCTCTCTGTGGATCTCGCCAGCCGCCTTGTCATTTATGAGGAGAGAACTCTGATACCTCGGCTGCCGGTGCAGGATTCACACGCTAATTATGGTTCTTTTTGATGGGAGCCTCAGATCATGGGTGCTTCTACTCAGCCATCCTGGCACCACCCCAGTTAGTAGTTTGTTTTTGTTGTTGTTGTTTTCTTTTCTTTTCTTTTCTTTTTTTTGAGATGGAGTTTTGCTCTTGTCACCCAGCCTGGAATGCAGTGGAGCGATCCTGGCTCACTGCAACTTCCACCTCCTGGGTTCAAGCGATTCTCCTGTCTCAGCCTCCCGAGTAGCTAGTACTATAGGCGTGCAACGCCACCATGCCTCGCTAATTTTTATATTTTTAGTAGAGACAGGGTTTCACCATGTTGGCCAGGATGGTCTCCATCTCTTGACCTCGTGATCCTCCCACCTCGGCCTCCCAAAGTGTTGGGATTACAGGTGTGAGCCACCACGCCTGACTCAGTTGCAGTTTTTTTGTTTTTTTTTTTTGAGACGGAGTCTCGTTCTGCCGCCCAGGCTGGAGTGCAGTGGCCGGGTCTCAGCTCACTGCAAGCTCCGCCTCCCGGGTTTACGCCATTCTCCTGCCTCAGCCTCCCAAGTAGCTGGGACTACAGGCGCCCGCCACGTCACCCGGCTAGTTTTTTGTATTTTTCAGTAGAGACGGGGTTTCACCGTGTTAGCCAGGATGGTCTCGATCTCCTGACCTCGTGATCCGCCCGTCTCGGCCTCCCAAAGTGCTGGGATTACAGGCTTGAGCCACCGCGCCCGGCTTGTTTTGTTTTTAACAGTTAATGATGTTGAACTTTTTAACAAGTGCTTCACTGCCATCTGCTTATCCTCTTCAGTGAAATATCTTTCATATCTTTTTCCCGCTTTTCTATTGAATTGCTTCCATTTTTACTGTTAAGTTATGAGAGATCTTTTTTATTTTCTAGATACTAGTCCTTTTTCAGATATGTAGTTTGTAAATTTTTAAAAATTATGTCTTACTAGGCATAGTGGCTCATGCCTATAATTCAAGCACTTTAGAAGGCCAAGGTGGGAGGATTGCTTGAAGGTAGTAATTTGAGACTAGCCTGGGCAACATAGTGAGACCCTGTCTCTACAAAAAATGTTTAAAAAGTTAGCCAGGTATGGTGGTGGGTCTCACTACTTGGGATGCTGTGTGGGAAGGTTGCTTAAGCCTCAGAGGTTGAGGTTGTAATGAGCCAGGATTGCATCACTGCACTCCAGCCTGGGTGACAGAAGCAGAAAGAGACATTGTCTCAACTCTGTGTGTGTGTGGTGTGTGTGTGTGTGTGTACGCACATATATAAAATACATATTTTTCTATATATATTTTTCTACATATATCCATATATATTTTTCTATATATGAATATATATCACCTGTATCTATATCTATCTACCTATCTATATATCATCTATATCTTGTCTTTTCATCCTCTTTCCAGAGTCTTTTGCAGAGTAAAATATTTTAGATTTAAGTCTAATTTATCATATTTTTCTTTTACGGATTTGGCTTTTGATATTAAGTCTGGAACTCTCTGGCCCTACATTCTGAAGATTTTCCTCTTCTTTTCCCCTAGAAAGCTTACGGTTTTATACTTAAGGACATGATCCATTGCAAGTTAATTTTCTATAAGTTGTGATCCTTAGTTTAAGTTTCTTCCTTTTTCTTTATTGTTTATTGCCTATGGATGTCTATTTGCTCTAGAACCATTTTTTTAAAGCTAATTTTTCTTCACGGAATTCCTTTTGCACTTTTGTCAAAAATCACTTTGATATATATGTGTGCCTCTATTTCTGACTTCTCTAGTCTGTTAATCTATGTGTATCTCCCTAACTGATACTGAGAAGATGGGTTCTTTTCATTTTATTCTTTTTTTTCCTCACCAAATTGCTTTAACTATTCTAGTTCCCTTTTCTTTCCTTATAAATCTTAGAATAATGTTTTCTATATCTGCAAAATGTCTTACTAGGATCTTTTTGGTAATATGTTAAACTTCTATATCAATTTGAGGTGAATAAATATATTCTCTATGTTAAATTTTCCAGTCTGCAAACATAGTATATCTGTAAATTTACTTAAATCATCTTTGATTTTTTTCTTCAACATTTTATAATTTTTAACATACAAGTCCTGTGCATGTTTTATTAGATTTATGCCTAAGTTTTATGCTATTTTTAGAAGCATGGGAAATGATATTGTACTAATTTTATTGTACATGGGTTCATTGCCAGTATAACATGATGGTTTATTTTTGTATGTTCTTCTTGTATCCTGCAACTTTACTGAACTCATTTATTACTTACCAAAATTTTGTTGCTAATTCCTTGGGATTTCCTACTGTGGGAGCTGGCCAGCAGCCCGCAATGCAACAGGGCTCTCTCTTTGTTCCCAGGTGGATCGGCAGGTCGAGAAATAATAGACACACACAAGATAGTGAAAGCTATGTCCAGGGGGGTCACCACCTTGTGGTCCCGTGGTGCCAACAATGCACCGTATATGCCAGCATTTATGATTAAGTTTAGTGAGGGTGGGGGTAAGCTAGTGAGGGATTTAGGGTCATTTGATTATGAGGTGAGATGGTGACATGGGGATGAAGTAATTGTTTAACATAACATCTGTATGCAGAAGTACAGTATACAGATGTAAGAATTTACAACAGAGTGTGTGCATCAGTAATTTCTAACAGAAACTTAAAACAGGAACACAGTCTTTCCATAACCTATGATTAGCAAGATATTAATCAGCAGTAACAGTTGTGGCAAAAGTTGGTTACAAACAATTCAGAGAAACAGGACATGAAGTTAGACAACTGGTTAGACCAGAAATTCTCAGAAGGGAGTAGGCCTTAACCCTATAGAGGCCTAGGAGAGCTGTGGCAAGATGAGGGCGTTTGTTAGCCCTATCTTATCCATATGGACAGGTGCTCCTCATGTGTCCATTTATAGGCTCTCCACAAGAGTCGCATTACATTCCCAGAGCTGTGAACATCTGCTTTTCTGGGACAGGAATCTTGGTGATATGAAACCTCCCTGACTGCAAGTCCATTCATAGGCTCTCTGTAGGGGGAAGCACATCACACGCTGTTGGCTCATTCTGGCAGTCCAACCTGACATTGCCTTTACACAATCCTGCATGCAATTTTGTATTTACAATAATCAGGTGCATTTCGTCTTTTATTCCATAGCAAAAGTTTCAGGGGGTCTCGCTACAATTTCCTATGTAAATCATCATGTCATATGCAAATGGAGTTTATTTATTTGTTTCAGATATGTGTGCCTTCCATTTCCTTTTCTAGTCTTAACACACTGGCTCACATTTCCAGAGTAGACATTCTTGCCCTTTTCTCTTTTTTTTCTCTTTTCTTTTCTTTTCTTTTTTCTTTTCTTTCTTTCCTTTTCTTTTTTTTCTTTTCTTTTTTCTTTTCTGCTCTCTCCTCTCCTTTCTTTTCTTTTTTTCCTTTTATTATTTTTTTTAGACAGAGTATTGCTCTGTTGCCCAGGTTGGGATGTACAGTGGTGTGATCACTGCAACCTCTGCCTCCTGGGTTCAAGGGATTCTCCTGCCTCAGCCTCCTGAGTAGCTGGGACTACAAGCATGTGCCAGCACACCCTGTCAAGTTTTTTATTTTTAGTACAGAGAGGGTTTCACCATTTTAGCCAGGCTGGTCTTGAACTCCTCAGGTGATCCACCATCCTTGGTCTCCCAAACTGCTGGGGATTACAGGCATGAGCACTGTGCCCGGCCTCTTGCCCTTTTCTTGATCTTAGGAGAAAAGTGTTGAGTCTTTAATATTAAGTCTAATGTTAACTATAGAGTTCTTAGAGCTGGTCTTTAACTGGTTGAGAAAGTTCTCCTCTAGCCCTATTTTTCTGGGAATTTTTCTGTTTAAATGCTAAATGAGTTTTGAACTTTGTTAAATACTTTTTCTGCATAAATTGATAAGATCATATGATTTTCCTTTTTTGTCTGTTAATATGGTGGGTTCCATTGATGGATTATCAAATTCTGAACCAGACTTTTTATACCTAAAATTAACCTAACTTTGTCATGTGTATATTTCTTTTTACATATTGCTGAATTATATTTGCATATATTTTGTTAAGGATTTTGCATCTATATTCATAAGGACATGCATCTGCACTTTTCTGTTTTGTATGGTCTTTGTCTGCTTTTTTGTATCCGAGTAATAGTAGCATCAAATAATAAATTGGGAATGGTTTTCTGTATCCTCATCTATTTTTCTGGAACAAATTGTGCAGAATTGATTTTTTGTTTTGGAACATTGGCTAGAATTCTACAATGAAACTATCTGGAAATAGTAATTACTTTTTTCTTTAAGAGTTTTAAATTTTTGACTTCAGTTTCCTTAATAGTTACAGAAGCTATAGAATGATTTAAATTATCAATATTCTTACTGGATGAGTTATGTTAGATTTTCTCTATTTTGTATTATTGATGAATAACTCTGTTTCATCTAAGTTGTCAAATTTAAATGTGTGACATTGTTCTTGGTATTCCATTAATATCTTTTTCATGTCAGTGGAGTTTATGGTGATATTTTTGTCTCATTCCTGATAGTAGTGTTTTGCATTTTCTTTTTCTTAGACTTGTTGGAGACTTGCCTACGTTATTCATATTTTCTAAGAACCAGCTGTTTTTGAATTATCTTTACTGGTTTTCTGTTTTCAGTTTTATTGATTTCTGATCTTATTTGTATTATTTCATTCATTTTGCTTACTTTTAGCTTATCTCACTATTCTCAGTTCTTGAAATGGGAGCTTAGATTATTGATTTGAGGCTTTTCCTGTATAATACATGCATTTAATGCTTGTTTTCCCTCTCATCAATGCTTTCTCTATGTCCAACAAATTTTGATGTGTTATAATTTCAATTTAGTTCAGCTCAGTGTGTTTTTAAAATTTCCTTTGAGACTTTTTATTTGAGCCATCTATTATTTAGAAGTGTGTTGTTTAGTTTCCAAGCTTTTGGAGATTATTCTATTATCTTTTTATTATTGCTTTTAGTTTGACTTCATTGTAATCAGAAGATACAACCTGTATGATTTTGATTCTTTACATTGGTAGAGGTTTGTTTTATGTCCCAGTATATGGTGTAATTTGGTATATGCTCTGTGGGTGCTTGAAAATAATGTGTCTTCTGCTGTTGTTCGGTGAAGTGCTCTAGAAATATTCATTAGATTCTGTCAGTTAATGTTGTTATTGAGCTTTTTATCCTTTCTGATTTTCTGTCTATTTGTTCTATTAATTGTTGAGACAAGGATGTTGATATCTCCTAACATAAATGTAAATGTTTCCTTTTATTATTTTAATTTTATAGTGTTGCTTTACAGCAGCTGTGTTACTTGGTGCATACCTGCTTTGTACTTGTCTTACTTGGTGCATACTCCTTTAGAATTGTTATGTCTTTTTTGTTGGATTGATTTTTTTTTTTTTTTTTTTTTTTTTTTTTTTTTTTTTTGAGATAGAGTCTCACTCTGTCACCCAGGCTGGAGTGTAGTGACACTATCTCAGCTCACTGCAGCCTCTGCCTGCCAGGTTCAAGTGATTCTTCTGCCTCAGCCTCCTGAGTAGCTGGGACTGCAGGCATGTACCACCATGCCCGGCTACTTTTTGTATTTCTAGTACAGACAGGGTTTCACCATGTTGGCCAGGCTGGTCTCGAACTCCTGACCTCAGATTATCCGCCTGCCTCAGCCTCCCAAAATGCTGGGCTTACAAGCATGAGCCACTGCACCCGGCCTGATTCTTTTATCATTGTAAAAGATTTTCTTTGCTTTGTTGTTAACATAGCCATTCCTCCTTTCAATTAATATCTGCATAATAAATCTTTTTCCATCCCTTTACTTTCAAACTACTTTATATTGAAATGAGTTTACTGTGGACAGCATATAGTTGGTTATGTTTAATAATTTGTTATGCCAATAGCTGTATTTTAAGACATTTGCATTTAATGTAATTGTTTACATGGCAATTTTGCTTTTCATTTTCTTTGTTGTCTCTCGGTTTTTATCTGTCTGGTTACTTTCTCCTGCTCTACTTTGAGTTAATTAAATATTTTCTTTAGAATTTTATTTTGATTCAGGTATAGCACTTTTTTGTTGTTGTTGTTTGTTTGTTTTGTGATGGAGTCTTGCTCTGTCTCCAGGCTAGAGTGCAGTGGTGTGATCTTGGCTCACTGCAGCCTCTGCCTCCCGGGTTCAAGAGATTCTCCTGCCTCGGCCTCCTGAATAGCTGGAACTACAGGTGTGCTCCACCACGCCCAGCTAATTTTTGTATTTTTAGTAGAGTCAGGGTTTCACCAGGTTGGCCAGGATGGTCTCAATCTTTTGACCTTGTGACCTGCCTGCCTCACCCTTCCAAAGTGCTGGGATAGGCGTGAGTCATCGCACCTGGCCATATATATAGTATTTTTGAGTGTATCTGTAACTGCCCAATGGGATCACCTTGCCTGTTGCCTAGACGGAGGTGATTTATCAAGACAGGAGAATTGCAATGAAGAAGAAATAATTCATGAAGAGCTGGCTGTGTGAGAGATAGGAATTTTTTTATGATTCAAATCACTCTCCCTGAGCATTCAGGGATCAGAGTTTTTAAAGATAATTTGGAGGGTAAGGGCTTGAGAAGTGGGGAGTGCTGATTAGTGAGGTTGGAGATGGAATCATAGCGGTTCCAAGTGAGGTTTTCTTGCTGTCTTCTGTTCCTGAGTGGAATGGCAGAACTGGTTGGGCCAGATTACTGGTCTGGGTGGTGTCAGCTGATCCATCCAGTGCAAAGTCTGCAAACTATCTCAAGCAGTGATCTTAGGTTTTACAACAGTGATATTATCCCCAGGAGTGATTTGAGAAGGTTCACAATCTTGGAGCAAGAGACTGCATGACCCCTAAACTGTAATTCCTAATCTTGGAGCTAATTTGTTAGTCCTGCAAAGGCAACCTGGTCCCCAGGCAAGAAGGTGGTCTTTTTGGGAAAGCGCTGTTTTCAATTTTGTTTCAGAGTTCAACTATGAACTGAATTCCTTCCCAAAGTTCAGTCTATGCCCAGGAATGAACAAGGGCAGCTTAAAGGTTACAAGCAAGATAGAGTCAATTAAGTCTGATTTCTTTCACTGTCATAATTTTCTCAGTTACAATTTTGCAAAGGTGGTTTCATATCTCTTTGTGTAACACTTTTTAGGGTTGTTCTAAATATCAGATTACATCCATAGCATATCATAGTCTACTGGTGTTACCATTTTACCATTTAAATTGATACATAGAAATCTTACCTCCTTTTATGTCACTCTATCTTCTTCTAGTTATAAATAATTGCCTTAATATTATCTCTATTTACATTTAGAACTGTATTAGACAACTTTTGCTTTAACCATCAAACATAATTTAGAAAACTCAAGAAAAGAAAAATATGTATTGAAATTAAATATATTTTATATACCCATATTTTTGCTTACGATGTTCTTTCTTCCTTTCTGGTGTTCTAAGTTTTCTTCTTTAATTATTGTCTTTCTGTTCAAGTAACTTCTTAGCCATTCTTTTAAAGCAATTCTACTGGCCAAAAAATTCTTTTCATTTTTCTCGTCAAAATAAGGAAAGGTTTTGATTTTTATCTAATTCTTGAATAATATTTTCCTGGAGATAAAATTCTGGGTTGACAGTTCTTTTATTTAAACATTTGAAAAACATTCTGGCATTTCCTTCTGGCACACATTGTTTCCGAGGAGAAATCTATTGTCATGTGACATGTTTTTCACTGGCTAGTAAGATATTGTTTCTCTCTCATTGTTTTCTTTACCTTTAGTTTTTAGAAGTTTTACTACAATGTGTCCAAGTGTAGATTTCTTTGGGTTTATTCATTTAAGGATTCACTGAGCTTTTTTGAATCAGTAGGTTCATGTCTTTTGCAGACTTTGGGAAATTTCCTACCATTAATTTAGGTTATTTATTTATTTATTTTTGGATACAGAGTCTCACTCTATTGGCCAGGCTGGAGTGTAGTGGCATGATCTCAGCTAACTGCAAACTTCACCTCCCAGGTTCAAGTAATTCTTATGTCTCAGCCTCCCGATTATCTGGGATTACAGGCATGCACCACCACAGCCAGATAATTTTTGTATGTTTAGGAGAGACAGGGCTTCAGCATTTTGGCCAGGCTGGTCCCAAACTCCCTACCTCAGATATGGGGAGGTTCACAATCTTGGAGCAAGAGGCTGCATGACCCCTAAACTGTAGTTTCTACTCTTGGAGCAAATTTGTTAGTCCTGCAAAGGCAGACTGGTTCCCAAGAAAGAAAGTGGTCTTTTTGGGAAAGGGCTGCTATCAATTTGATCAGCCTGTCTCAGTCTCCCAAAGTGCTGGGATTACAGGCATAAGCATTTTTAACCCCACTATATTTCTCCTTTCCTTCAGGACTCATAACATCAATGTTTTATCGTTTGTATAGTCTCATAGATCCCTGAGGCCGTGGTTGCACTGTCTGTCTCTCTCTCTCTCTTCATTTCCATTTTTCTCTGTTGTTTAGGTGAGGAAGTTTATATTGTTTCATTTATCAAGTTCAGTGATGTGTTCTTCGGTCTCATCTTTTCTGTTGTTGAGCCAATAATGAAAGCGTTTTCATTTTTTATTTTTCCTTTCAGCTATATGTTTTCCAGTTTTAGAAATTTCATTTTGTTCTTTTTTGATTTTTCTATTTTTTTCTTTATGGTTTCAGGCATAATAATAATTGTTAAATTATTTTAGTAATGGCTGCTTTAAAATTTTTGTCAGATATTTTAACACTCTGACATCTCAGGGTTGGCATCTTTCAATTATATTTTTTCATTCAGTTTGAGTTCTTCTTGGTTCTTGGTATGATAAGTAACTTGCAATTTAAATATGGACATTTTGTATATTATGTTTTGAGTCTCTGGATTTTACTTAAATCTTTTTGAGCATGTACTCTCTGATGCCATTCTGGTTGGGGAAGAGTGGTATGCTGCCTTTTTATTACCAGATGTGGGCAGAAGTGTAGGCCCCCCATTTGGCCACTACTGACAATTGAGGTGGGTTCAAACACTCATTGACAACTGCTTGAAGATAGGAGTTCTGGCTTTCTGCTAGGCCTCCACTGTTACCTCCCTGGCTGGGACGCGTAGAATGTCTTTTTGCTACACCCTCTGTCCACCATGGGAACTATCCACTAGATAGTAGTGGAGGTCCTGACTCTTCACTATGCCTCCCGTGGTACCACCCCAGAAAGAAAAGGGACGGGCATCTTTGTACTGCTGGGTTGAAATCTGGGCTCTTTGCATGGTCTTCACTAACACTGAGGTTGAAAGGGGGTCTCATTACCCTCCCAGGAGGGATGAAAATATCAGCTTTTCACTTGGCCTTATCTGATAACACCTTGATAGTGGCAGGGATGGGAGAGGGGAGTTGGGACTCTTTGTTACAACGTGGCTATGGTGAAAGCCTAGACTACCAACTGGGGTTCAGCTGGCCATAATGTTTTCTGTGTTTTTTGGCTGTAGTAGAGCAATCATTGTTTAAAAATTTTCTGGCTTGCTAGACTCACCCTCCCTAGTCAGTCTGTCTTTTTTTTTTTTCACCTTTCAGAACCTTCTTGTGGTTGTGCTACGTACAGTGTTCAGGGTTTTTAATTGTACTTAGCAAGAATAATTGGGACAAGTATTTTGACTACATCTTCCCAGATGGGAAAAATCTAGTAGTTTTAAGTACATAGAATGTAGCTGCTTAAAGATGTCTAGTTTTCTGTGATGAAGATCTTATCCTTGTCACCAAAGGTTGCAGGGAAGAGCCAATAAACAAGCATGGGAGTTTAACAACATCAACAGTGTTGTTTGAGGATACACAATTCTTTGTTCACAGTAAGCCGAATCAATGCACCCTAGTCTTAGTTGTACTCCAAAATTAAGAACTTAAATTTTTTGAAATCTAAAGTATAAATACAATATTTTTTTCTGTATTATTTTTGCATTCTATTATTCATTTAACCAAGGAAGTCTGTAAGGTAACATTGAATTCTGTGTGGTTGAATGTGTACAAACTATAGATTGAAAACACAGTTCTATTACTATTCTCATGTCTTACAAGTGATATTTAAGCATAATACCCTGGGACTCACTGAAGGAAATAAACTGTAGTTGTATTATGCTTGTTTAAAATGTAGACTAAACATGAACAGCAAAGGCATAGTAAATAGGATAGGCACCTAGCCCCAAGACAGGGATCTGCAAGAGACTAATGAAGGAACTTGATGAAACCAGGAAATGTGGGATGAAAAACTTCCGTATTCAGATGATGACATTTATTTTTTGACCTCTTGTTGAGCTTGTTGTTCCTGACATCACTCCACGTGATACAGATATTGGAATCAAATTACACTTTTTGGTACGTACCCATTTGAACTATTCAAAGTCACATTTAAAATGACAATTGATTCAGCTAACATTGATTAAAAGGGCAAGATTAATCTATCAACAACTAATGCTCAAAACTGAAGGCCAGAAATTCATGCTGACCGAGCAATAAATGTCTCATAAATTGTCTAACACTCCCACAACAGTGTCCCCACTTGCTTTTCTGGATGATCTACCTGAAGCATACTCCATGCCTCGTAAAATGTTGTGCAAGATCCTCGAAGTGTTAAAAAATGGAGGAAAGCAAACTATGGCTTAAAATCTGAACAGCATTTCTGGGCAGTGTATACAGAAACTCAGAGCAGGGCATTTTGGTGCCTCACAAAGCAGGACTCTATGGAAAATGGACAGGTGCCACTGCTTGGCATTTGCTGGTGCAAGTATTAACTTTCTACAATATTTCTAGTAAAAAGGGGTCTAGATAAAATGTAAAGAAAAGGTTAAAAATCAGATATGTTTTAGTTCCATTTTCTTTTTTTTATAATTATACCTTTAATGTACTTTGAGAGAATGGTGTTTCTTTGCTTTTCCAAATTTATTCAAGACCTTCAATTTATATTTAAACCATAAGGTTAAAAAGAAAAAATAAAATAAAAAGGTGTGGTTAATTTCTTTCTTCACCCTTGCGGTACCCTCCCACTCCCTTGCATTTAGTTTATTTTTTACTGATTCATTTTCCCAGCCCCAAGCCTTGGAATCCCTCCCTCCTACCTGGAAAAGAAAAGAGAAGAAAGGGCTTTGGTAATTCTGTTGGCTTTTTTTCTTTCCCTGTGGGAGACTCGATTGAAAGTACTCTTGACTTCAGTTTGTAAAAGAAAGGAAAAGAAAATAAAGGAAGAACAATCCTCTCCTCTTGTAACACACACACAAAAGAGAAAAAAAAATCAGTGGTGAGAAGGGTGCCCAACTCTTTATAAAAATCCTGCTTATGTTATCACATGGTGAGCTTGGTCTGTGAGTGAAGGAATCCACCGTGGCCCCAGCTTCCCTGCAGCTTCCCTTCAGTGATCCTGCGCTGGAGGGAAGGCGTGTTAGCCAGAGGACTGTGTTCACTTGTGTTCTGAGTTTCTTGTTGGCAGACAAGAATCTTTATTTTTATTTTTTATTTTTTGAGACGGAGTCTCACTCTGTCGCCAGGCTGGAGTGCAGTGCCGCGATCTTGGCTCACTGCAGCCTCCGCCTCCCGGGTTTAAGCGGTTCTCCTTGAACCTAAGTAGCTGGGACTGTAGGCACACGCCAACACCCCTGGATAATTTTTGTATTTTTAATAGAGATGGAGTTTCACCATGCTGGCCAGGATGGGCTCGATTCTTTGACCTTGTGATCCGCTTGCCTCAGCCTCCCAAAGTGCTGGGATTCAGGCGTGCGCCACCTCTCCCGACAGACAAGAATCTTTAGATTAAAATTTGGCACTTTTTCCTAGAGCCATTTTTGATGACCTGCTAAGTCATTAGAGAGCAGGCTAACACAGAACATCTACTTGCAAGTGTCAAAGCTTATCTGTTCTCACCCTCCATCTGAACGTAGGAGCGCTCCTGGCGTCTATTCCCACTGCTCAGCGCACCAGCCCCCATGTAACCCCCAGACAGGAAATGGTGGGAAGTGTTTTAACTGCCTTTTATTATAGAAATTTTTTAAAAATTGTTTAGAATGTACAATCAGGTGTACTCTCAAGAATGTGTTAATGTATTTTCAACGCAGGAAGGAAAATCCCTGCAATGATAACTTTGTAATGGACAATTTAGCTAGGCTGAGCTACAGTTCCAAACTACCCAATCAAACAGGAGTCTAGGTGCTGCTGTTAAGAGATTTTGCAGATTTCAGGGAAGTCCCTAAATTAATCTAAAGGGAGATCATCCTGGGTGT
This sequence comes from Trachypithecus francoisi, assembly GCF_009764315.1. NCBI lineage: Eukaryota > Metazoa > Chordata > Mammalia > Primates > Cercopithecidae > Trachypithecus > Trachypithecus francoisi. Next base: position 168,982,009 of record NW_022681454.1, on the reverse strand, counting down.
GTCTGCTCCAAGCAAGTGAGCCTTCTCAGGAAGCTTCAGGCCTTTCCAGATCTCATGCTCCTTGGGCTTCAGCCTGCTGTGTTCCTCCCTTTCTGACCGCCTTTGAGCTTAAAGCCTCAGCTGGGTTATATAGGGTTCCGGCCTACTTTTGATCTTTCCTTCCTGAGTCCCAGCCTGACTGATTTTGGACACAAAAATCAATCGTGTAAGCAAATTACTTGCAGTCATCCTTTAATATATACTCTCTCTTGGGTCTGCTTCTTTAGTTGAACTCTGAATTATAAAGAAGCATTTGTCATTTATAGGCTATAAGTAAACTGAAATCATACATCTGAGCACTGTGGTATCACTGACTATTTTTTTGGCCTCTGAGAGCTTCCTTTCTTGACCATCTGAAGCACTAGATACTGTCAAGAAAGTAGTTGAAAAAAACTCTTGTATATTTTGATTTTAGTTCGCCCATAACAAGATTGTTTTTTCTGGGTCTCATTGATTTATAAAACAGTTTGGAGAATTAATGGAGGCATGACGCGGCATACACAGTGTGGTATTGTCCTGGCACACCGTCTCAATAATGAAAATCAACTTCCGCTTCCTTAGTTTTAGAAGCAGGAGAAACAAGTTTCTGGAGACTCCTAAAAGCATTTCTAGATCCATCTCTTCATTAGCAGAAAATTAACAGTTGACTTTCTTTCCCTCACACTCAAATAAATGTGTCACACTGAGAGGTGACAACATGCTGGCAGCCCTCGCTCTTGGCACCTCCTCAGCCTCCCTGTCCACTCTGGCAGGCTTGAGGAGCCCTTCAGCCAGCCACGGCACTGTGGGGGTCCCTCTCTGGGCTGACCAAGGCCAGAGTTGGCTCCCTCTGCTTGTGGGGAGGTGTGGAGGGAGAGGCGCAGACAGGAACCGGGGCTGCCCAAGTTCTGGGTGGGCTGGGCTCCATGGGCCCCACATTCGGAGCGCCTGGCTGGCGCTGTTGGCCCCCATCAGTGAGGGGCTTAGCACCAGGGCCAGCAGCTGCAGAGGGTGCAAAGGATACCCCAGCAGTGCCAGCCTTCCAGAGCTGCCCTCGAGTGCTGGAATTCTTGTTGGGTCTCAGCTGCCTCCCGGCAGGGCAGGGCTCGGGACTGTAGCCCACCATGCTGAGTCTCACCAGCTGTCATGGGCTCTTGTACCACCCCAGCCTCCCCAATGAGCACCAACCCCTGTGCCCCTGCGCCCAGTCCCATCAACCACTGAAGGGCTGAAGAGTGTGGGCAGTTGGCACAAAACTGGCTGGCAGCTCAGCCTGCAGCCCCAGTGTGGGATCTACTAGGTGAAGCCAGCTGGGCTCCTGGGTCTAGTGGGGACTTGGGGAACCTTTATGTCTAGCTAAGGGATTGTAAATACACCAATCAGCACCCTGTGTCTAGCTCAAGGTTTGTAAATACAACAATCAGTACTCTGTATCTAGCTAACCTAGTGGGGACTTGGAGAACTTTTCTGTTTAGCACTGTGTCTAGCTAAAGGATTGTAAATGCACCAATCAGCACTCTGTCAAAATGGACCAATCAGCTCTCTGTAAAATAGGCCAATCAGCAGGATGTGGGTGGGGCCAGATAAGGGAATAAAAGCAACCTGCTGGAGCACGCCAGTGGCTACCCACTCAGGTGCGGTTCCATGCTGTTAACGCTTTCTGTTTTAGCTCTTTGTAATAAATATTAGCTGCTGCTCACTCCTAGGGTCCATGCTACCTTTATGAGCTGTAACACTCACTGCGAAGGTCTGCAGCTTCATTCCTGAGGCCAACGAGACCGCGAGCCCACCAGGAGGAATGAACAACTCCAGATGAGCCACCTTAAGAGCTGTAACACTCACCACGAAGGTCTGCAGCTTTACTCCTGAAGCCGGCGAGACCACGAATCCACCAGAAGGAAGAAACTCCGAACATGTTCGAACATCAGAAGGTAGAAACTCCAGACACACCAGCTTTAGGAAGTGTAACACTCAGTGCGACGGTCCGCGGCTTCATTCTTGAAGTCAGCGAAACCAAGAACCCATCAAATCTGGACACAATACTTACAATAAAGTGACATTCTGTAAGAATTGTCCACAGCTTCTTCCTCATGCTATCGAAACAAAACATCATTTGTTCCAGTGGTTTCTTCGAACTATCTCATTGCTTTATATTTATTCCAACAGTAGCCTCTCCCTGCCTGTCACCCTCCTCACTATTCTCAGTATCAATGACAATGAAGGCACCGTCTTTCTGCAGCTAATGAGAGGATCGCTGCAGCCACTGGCATTGGGATCCCATAGTTTGCCTTTGCTGGCCAGAGGTCTTGTTCTCTGAGAGTCTGGCCGTAGGTAGACCCTTCGTTAAGCCTGGGCTGTCTCCTGCTTACCAGAACAAGAAACTCAGAAACATGTATTTCATTTCCACACCCTCAGAGAAGGCTTTGAGCAAGCTGGGAAGCAGCCTAGTGGTGTCTAAATAAAAAAGCTGAATCCCACTGTGAATGGGAGGAGGTACTGAGTAACTACTGTTGTCCTGTTTTGAGGCTCCTGCGCCATGCCTGTGTGCTTGCAGCATACTGCGTCCTCCCCCTCCTCGCAGCTTTCCTTCCCCATCAATGGGGAAGAACAGACATTTTGAAATACTGCATTTTCTTTCTGATCTCCTTAATAGAAACAATGAAAAAATTAAGAAAAGAACAGAGGGATATAAAGTAAACAAACCTAAATTACTTTGCTATTAGAAAACTTAGAATTTTGCATTTTAGAAATCTTGTAAAACCTAAAAACAAATATTGGAATAAATTTGGGCTGACAGACACTTCTCACTTGGTCAGTTACTAAGACACATAACTGCCTACTCTTTGAAGCACATGCCTTGAAGGACTATAATATTTCAGCCTCTGCAGTCAAGAGTGGAGGAGGTAATCAGGTTCAAAACTCATTTGAGTTGGGGGCATTCAAGTTATTCGTGTAATTGACTGAGACTTGGAGACACAAAACAAGCGACTGGGTGATGAATGAACTGATGAACAAAGCAATAAACCAAAAATGAGTGTTGACAATAAATAAATGAATCCAGAGCCAGGCGTTGGAATGGCTTGTTGTTTGTAGACAAAGCTGAAGCATGCATACATGTGACTTCATTTTTATTCTCAGTGGATTCTCTCTCTCTTCCTAGACAACTATATATATATATATACACACACACACACACACACAAAATCAAATGTGACACAAGATAGTTCACAGTCTCTGTATCACACAAGAAGAGCTGTGATTCTTTTCCTGAATGAACTCTGTGCTGTAAGTGAATTAATCCCAGCACTTTGGGAGGCCGAGACGGGCAGATCACAAGGTCAGGAGATCGAGACCATCCTGGCTAACCCGGTGAAACCCTGTCTCTACTAAAAAATATAAAAAACTAGCCGGGCGAGGTGGCCGGCGCTTGTAGTCCCAGCTACTCGGGAGGCTGAGGCAGGAGAATGGCCTAAACCCGGGAGGCGGAGCTTGCAGTGAGCTGAGATCCGGCCACTGCACTCCAGCCTGGGCGACAGAGCGAGACTCCATCTCAAAAAAAAAAAAAAAAAAAAGAAGAAGAAAAATGCCTTTGGGTAAATGAGCGGGTAGAGAGCGAGAAAAACACTTTACGTAAAAATTTAGAAATACCATTTCATCATTGTGTGACTATTTGCTTGTGGAAGTGCATTTTTATTTAAAAGCACAATAATTTTATTCATATACATTCTTTTTAAAGTTTGCATACATGTTTTTGTCTATGTCACTGAATTTCCTGAGGATTTATCTTGACCTACCTTACTCAATTTTATTTGCTAGCATTTGGGAACTACTAGATTGTTTTACTTCACTTAAAATTTATCTGGTGTTTTATGTTAGTGTTGGCCAACGTGAAACAAATGCAGAGGAGAAAGGTTATGAGCGTGAGTCATTCATTAATTTATTTGTTCAATACATATGTATATTGTATGCGAGGCACTGTGCTATGGGCTGTAGCGGTGGCAGTGATCATGGTAGATTGCAGGACTGTTATATTTGAGTCTGAAATTCACTTGAAAGTTAAAAATTTGAATTTATTCTCTTAGTTTAAAACAAATGATGATCAGTAGGGAGCATTATCATCCTTACCACATAGGAAAATTCTAAAAGGAGTACTTTAAATACGTTATAGCACTAAATGTGTCTCTGTTTTGAATTGTAAGAGGAGATGTGAATTCCAAAATGTCATTAGCATTCAAAAAGCCTAAGAAGTACCATTATAAATGTTTGTTTCATAGATAAATTACTAGCCAGGAAACATAAAGAATAAAATCATGTTTGCTATCAATCACATGTATACTTTCATAATTTGGGTGTTGCGAAAAATTCTAATGTACTTTGCATTGGCTGCTATTACAGTTTTATAAATTTTTTAGTATGGAGAATACATTAATCTCTGATATGACCAGTTTTTTTTTTTTTTTTTTTTTAACAAGATCTGGCATTCTAATTCTATTAGAACTTACCATAAACAGGGTCCACAAGAAAAATTTTCTTCCTCCTGTCAAACAAAACAAATGATGGAGCATACTTACTCTTGCAAATTCAGATGAGACACAGATAATCAGCACATTTACAATCACCTGGTTGCAAGGCTGAAATTATCCATGTTCCATTAGGCTAAAATATAATGAGGCATGGTAGATAACTTCACGGTCACACGCCCACAGTCAACACAGAGAAAATGATACCTCTTGCTAAAATAATGAGGAGAACAGAATAAACTCTTTTCCACAAGCTGTATCTTTTTTTTTTAAGTTTTTATTTGCTTTCACATAATAAGAAGAGATAGAGAATGACTTGCTTTGTTTCAATTTGCTACTGCAGCTGCTTCCAAGCAATACAAATACACACTGCCTCTCTTCTACTCAAATCTCTTAGAGTTTCTGGAAAAATTCTAGGACATGTAAAATGGTTTTTATTCTGCCCTCTTCAGCTTCTTCTGTCTTTCATGTCTGCATATATGCAGTGGTTAACCAATCAAGCAAGCACATTAATAAACAAAATAAAAGAAAACAAAACTAGTTGAATTTAAATGACATATTACTTTGAAAATAAGTTAACAAATGGATAAAAATTATATTTTTGTCTTTTAAATTTAGTCTTTTGAGCAAATTTTTAATCATTTGTATGACAAATAATTATATGTATTAGAACAAAAATTGAGCGTGAAAAGTGTCAGAAAACTCAAAGAAATACCTAGAAACAATGACTTCCTGAGATCTAAGAAATTAAATATATTTAGGAAAGTGGAGAAAGAAAAAAAATCAAGGAATTCCATTGAATATTTTAAAAATGTATCTTTTCAGTGTACTCTATCTTGAAATATTTTTGACCTTTTCTCTCATTTTGAATTTGAAGATAAGAAGGCAGCATGAAATTTGGAGCAGAGCCATAGCAATGATACTGACATTTACGGTTGTACTTCTGCAAAGTCAAGAGTGTCAGCCAGCTAAGGCTAAGATGCTTTTAATACCCATTCTGGAGATTTTCTGATTGTATCTTTCATCTTGTGTGGGGCCTGTGTTATGGACTAAATGTTTGTGTCTCCCTAAAATTTGTATGTTAAAGCTCTAACACCTAATGTGACTGTATTTAAAGATAGGGTCTATGAGGAGACAACAGGATTAAATGAAGTCAGAAGGGTGGGGCCCTAATCTTACAGGACTAGTGTCCTTACAAGAGGAAGAAACACCAGAAATCTCTACAGGCACAGAGATAGTGGCTGTCGCTAAACCAGGAAGAGAGGCCTCAGGAGAAACCAATCATGCTAACACCTTGATGTCAAACTTCCAGCTTCCAGAACTATGAGGAAATAAATTCCTGTTGACTAAGCTCCCCAGCCTCTGGTATTTTGTTATAGCATTACCTATGGTCGTATCACCAATGAAGATTTTGCCACAGGTAGCACACTCTTGTAGAGAAAACTTCCTTCATTGCAGTTGGACCAAGTACTAGTCACATCTCAAACTTGTAATCTCACATGAACCATTGCAACAGAAGATATTCTAGAAGGTCAAACAAATGAGTGTCTATAAAATGCGACGGTTGTCATCTAGGCTAACTGCTGTCAGAATCACTCACTTTATATCACTTCTAAATCAAACAGAAAATAGTATTTTTCTAAGTAAGAACAATGTCAATATGATCACATTTTAGACTACTTTTGTATATTATTACTGAGAATCTCTCAAAATATTAACATACGTGCAAATAATAAAAGTAAAAACAAACTGCTATTTACATTTTAAGTGTCTGTATCTGTAGTTTTATATATAAAATTTGAGGGTTCCAGAGAGTTTTACAACAAATTGATTCTTCCTTTGAATGTAGAAATTATGACTTGCTATGTCTAGGTAAAGTCCATTTCTATATTTTCTCTTTATTATGTTACAAAAATATAGGTAAATACATGGTTTTAAAATTGTTATTAAAAATAAATTTATTAGTAAAAAAATGACCATTTTTAAAAAGACACTGTTAGAAGTTTGATGTACTTTATAGGCTATATATATATATATATATATCACAAATATATGCACACATATATGGTACATTTATACACATAGTTTTTTAAAATATGATCTTATTACATTAAAAAAGCATCATGCTTTTTCACTTTATATTATATCCTGGATATATTTTAATGTCAGTAGACATAGATGTGCCACAAATTTGTAAAGGGTTGCACAGTATTTCATTATATGTAATAACCAAATATGTATTTAACCTTTCCTCTGTTGATACACATTTGAGTTGCATCAAATTATTAACATTATTGGCTGAATAGATTTAATAAAGTTATACTACAGTAGTATAATATTGACAATATCAATCATTTAAGCATTTACTCATCCAATCAATAAAATTTTTAATATTATTTTTCAAACTGGAAATTTAAAATTGTACCTTAGCCATTGAAAACAAACATGCTGAAGTCAGACCAAACTGTGACTCCTTCATGCTTTTGCTGTAAAAAGTTGGTAAAAATACTATAATTTTTAAAACCTCATTGATCTTATCTGTAAAGTTGTGATAATAATACCTGTGGTGTTGCAATAATTAAATGAGTTTACGCAGAAAATATGCTTAGTACCATGTGAGACACTAATACATGTGAAATATAAATTTAAACCAAACAGTAGTAGGAATGGTAGTAACTGCAGTTTTATGTCCCTGTTTCATTATTGGAGTAATCTTCCTTCCTTGTTTTAGGGGCTACTTTTTGGTAAAGTTCTTGTCTACATCCTTTACTCCTATGCTGTTACTCAGAATAAGTGTTTTCTTATGGATTTAAGGTGTTGTTGTGGAGAAGAAATAAGGCTTTTTGTACGGTGTGCAGGTATCTTTTCATTTCTTATTTTCATCATAGGTTTTCTGGCCTCTCGGGACACTTTTCTCTCTGTAGAGTCCAATGTAGGAGTTTCTTAGTGCAGAAACCCTACTGAAGAAAGTCTATCTGCTAAATGAATCTCAGAAAGCCAGTCATCTTGTGCATGTGTGGCCTTGGTCAAGCCAGTGAGGCTGATTCTAGTTGCCTCTACTTGCAATTGCCTAGCCTTGACCCACTGCTTTCTCAGCTCTCACTGCTTCTAATCTCATGCCATAGCTGTAACTCTTTGTGGTTTTCCATGTCTTCCAGGGTTGTTTTGGATTTAATTTAACTTTTGTTTCTTTTGTTTTATTTTGAGACAGAGTCTCTCTCTGTCTCCCAGGCTGGAGTACAGTGGCATAATCTCGGCTCACTGCAACCTCTGCCTCCTGGGTTCAAGCAACTTTCCTGTCTCAGCCTCCTGAGTAGCTGGGACTACAGGCACATGCCATCGCGCTCAGCTAATTCTTGTATTTTTAATAGAAATGGGACTTCATCCTATTGGTCAGGCTACTCTGGAACTCCTGACCTCAACTGATCCACCTGCCTCAGTCTCCCAAAGTGCTGGGATTGCAAGCATGAGCCACTGCTCCCAACTGGATTTAATTTAACTTTTATAAATAGCCTTATCATCAAAGGAATTTTTTAAAAAGAGAATGTTAAAAGCAGTTTTAAAATCAGCAATATTTAATCCAAAAAATTATTTATTTAAAAATAAAACAACAACTATAACAACACCAACAGCAGCAAAAACATAATTTCTAAACATTTTAGGGCCATGGCCTAAGGTGTTGACAAATACATCCATGGATGCTCCAAGGCGCGGAGGGATGATTTGGATAAAGTCCAAGTATATTCAGAGGAAATCAGGACTAAGAGTCTTCATGGCCCATGATCAAATTTGAGGATGAGGTGATGATTTTGAGGTGAATAACAAAAATAATTTAAGGGATGGATATTTTGAGATGTCTGGAAAATTGGACCAGGTGCTGGAAATTGGAAGAGCAGCAGCTCTGCAATTTACTCTCCTCCTTCCTGCCCCTCCTATGCCACCCAGTCGGAGAGCAAGGACTGGTATGTGGAAGCAGCTACCTGAGGAATAGGAGGCAGAGGTCTGAAAGGGCAGAGAGAAAATGGAGAGTTCCCATAGCCACCTGCTTAGATCAACCAGCTTCTTGTGAATTTGAAGGTATTTAGGTAAAAAGGAAAGATGATAATTAACCCCTAAATGATAACTGCTGGTATATGCCTCCATTTTTGAGGAAGGTACAGATTATTGAAGGAGTAGGATATATTCATTGAGCTGCAATGATTCAGTTTACAATATCAGTCATTTGAACAACACATTTACACTTCTATTTTCTTTTTTTTTTTTTTTTTTTTTTTGAGACGGAGTCTTGCTCTGCCACCCAGGCTGGAGTGCAGTGGCCGGATCTCAGCTCACTGCAAGCTCCGCCTCCTGGGTTTACGCCATTCTCCTGCCTCAGCCTCCCGAGTAGCTGGACTACAGGCGCCCGCCTCGTCGCCCGGCTAGTTTTTTGTATTTTTAAGTAGAGACAGGGTTTCACCGTATTAGCCAGGATGGTCTCGATCTCCTGACCTCGTGATCCGCCCGTCTCGGCCTCCCAAAGTGCTGGGATTACAGGCTTGAGCCACTGCGCCCGGCCTACACTTCTATTTTCATGAATCATTTACATGAGTCGTGGGTAAGAATATTATGTAGTTTACCATCAACGTCTTCTGAATTTGCAAATCTCTGTCCTTTAATGGTTCATCTTATTATTTTGACATATCCAAAATACACAAAGTTGAGTTAAAGAAGAGTGTTTTGATCATTTTACATTTCCTTGTATGGCTAATATACTGTCTATGGAAACAAGTCTGAGTGAAAGAGGTCCTTCAGTAATAGAAAATGTGTTTAATAACCACATATACCTCCTAAGGTGAGATGCGTAGCTTTCTCTTCTGGGCTCTGCCTGAAGGTTAGTGAGCATTCAGTAAGCATTAAATGAGTAAGAAAAGGGAGAGAGAGAAAGAAGAAAAGTAAGGGGTATGAAAAAGAGAAAGAAGACACAGACTAAGTAGTGGTTAATATAATTATGTTACTTTTCACATTATAAAGCACTTTCCTGTACATTACCAGAAGAATATAAAGACTTCGGAAAACCATATTATTTTGAGATGTGTTTGGTTTTATTTGGCCTCACTTGGTTTTTATTCTCATGCTTACTTTACCTTGCAGATTCAGTTTTTGGTACTTTAGAAAGATACATAGTATCTTAGAGCTTAAAGCAAAGTATTACTGGATTTAGATTAGTAGGATTTCTAAATTTTGTGATTGAATCCGTTTAAGGAGAAACAAGAAGTGTGATGATTTAATTCCATCAGAAAATGTCATTTATCTTATTCATGGATATGTGAATCTGGTTAAAGAATAGCAAACCTACAGCAGCATTGTTTGCCATTTAATGTTGCTTTCTTTGTTTCCTCTAAAATATAATTCAGCTTGAACATGGTACTATATTTATTTGTTTATTCACCAGTTTTTGTTTGCCTAGACAGAGTGAATGGATATAAACAAACATTTGCATGGCTTCTTTTTCAGATTTTTATTTTTGCCTAATTCCCAGCTCTTTCTGGTCTGACTATAGTCCTGAATATAAAGTATACCAGTTACTGCAAAGTTCCACAGATATAGGCACTTTATATTCTTTATTGGTAATGAAATTCCATAAAACATACATAGTTTCTAGAAGCTAAGAAAAATAGAGTGTTTATCATGTGAAAGATAAAGGAGTCACCATTCCAATATGTGCATTGCTCAAAAGACGAGTCAGTAATTTTTGTTTGCTGTTGATAAATGTTACCCTTGGTTTTATTTTTACTCAGAATAAAATTATATGAAATAACATAGATAATGTTTGTAAATTTACAAGCATCTTGGGCAAAGCTTTTTTGGAAAATTGAACTTCCCTTTCTAAAATATTCACGTTATTTCCCTAAATTCTGAGATGTGTTGGATTTAGTTGAAGTGCTTTTGTGCCTATTTCAGAATAGTTGTATGTTTCAGTTTTTTTATGATAAAAAATGAAGGGTCTAAGAAATTCATTTCACTGATTATAAGATAATTTATATGTATTTAAGGTATTTAATTTGTTTTAACTTGTATAATAAGAGAAAAATAGCTTCTTTTGCTACCTGTGGGTTAAACAATACCCACCTGCATCTACTACACTGCAAAATTTCAAGAGTATCTACTCTTCTTATAATACAGAAAAGAAAATATAAAATATTGATTGATTTCAGTGGAGGAAATAAGGAATATAATTAGATTTATGTGTTATCATACTAGCTCAAAGGTGCATTAACTCCTTTACAAAGTTTAAACTTTGCCATATGAGAAGTTTATTATTTGGATTTCTATTTTACAGATGTCAAATATAATATCTGTAATATAAAACTCTAAGAGATTAATTAGATAGCCTAAAATCACGCAAATAGAAAGTAGGTGAATCAGCATTTGCATTCAGATTTATCTGAAACTAATGCCTCTGGGATTGCTGCTATATTATACTCTCTCTCTTTTTTCTTTACTTTTTGGTCATTGATCAGCATGACAACATATATTCTAAATATGTTATTTGCATTATTAAATAATATTCCTAAAGGAATGAAAGGGAAAATGAGAAGGAACAAAGGAGACACTGTGTATGTGTGTGTGTGTGTGTGTGTGTGTGTGTGTGAGAGAGAGAGAGAGAGAGAGAAAGAGAGAGAGACAGAGAGAAAATAGACGGTAGGTTTTTTTGTTTTTTTCTTTTTCTTTCAAAAGGTAAAAACCAGGGCAGCAGTTGACTTTTATATTTTTCTTTGCTTTGGGCTAATTTCTTCGGTCACTTTGAGTAAGATTTACTGTCCACATATTTCTGAAGCCATTAAAATGCCCTTTCTCCTAGTATATAAAAAAAAAATCCTTTATTGTTTGTTTAAATGGACTTAGGGAATGGAAAGAAGCTCTCCTGTAACCATCTTTTCTAAAGTTTGTATATGAATACCCAATGACCCTCTCTGAAGCTTCTCAATGCCTTTGCAGAAAGTTCCTCTTTTTCTCTGAGGCACTATTCCATCAAGTTCTTACATTATCTAGTCGAAAATTTCCTTTTCAGTCTTTTCTTTTTTTTTCTCATTTATTTTTGTGTGGATAAGAACTATAACATACAAAGAGTTTCTCTTATACATTACCAATTTAGATTCATGTACAAATCCACCTGCTGGTGTTTTAGAAGGTTTAATTAAAATGGCCATGTATGTGCTAGTCCTTAATATAAAGCCATGCTTATCTAACTATCACTACTTATCCAGACCACAGAGACCTTGTCCCATGCATGTAGTTTTTCAATACAGTTCCAACCCTAGTGATTTTAGTTTTCTCTGAATTTCAGTGGTGTGAAGTACACTGTAAGTACTCACTTAGAGTGTCTTCTGTACTTCTTTGAATTATTATTTTTACTCTGACTGTTAATACTTATCTCCTAAATGAAGATAAAAGCTGCCATTTAGTGCTTTCTTATCCTCTCCTGACCCATCCCATCTCCAAGCCTAACCCTGCACTTAGAAATGAGTATGCAATTAGCAAACATTTTCTTTAGTATTTTTTTCCTCAATCCTTAAAGAGTGATAACAATGATGACAGAAGATAACAATCTGATCAGCAATTCCTTAATGATAGTGCATTGAAAACATTATTAGGTTTAGAATAGTGTGACTCTGTAGAAAAGTGTTAACTAGAGAATCCTAAGGATATTCACTGTGCTAGGCTCAACTTGTAGTCAATTAAGTCTGTGTTTTTGGTTATGTCATGTAACCTCCCTGAAACTTTTCCTAATATTTAAAAAGAGAATGTGGAGATGGATATTCTTTAGTTTTTTTTCTGGTACTAACCTTCTAAACAATCTTCTTCTATTCCTTTATCTTTAGAAAGTGTAAATGTGGTTGCTGTCAATGCATAAACAACATATATGGCTCTTTCCATACTGTATGGATTTTCACATGGGGTCAGACAGGTTGTGACAAGGCAACTCTGCATCGCTGGCTATTGTTGACAAGGGGATTGGGCTCTAAAGTTAATGTTTTCTTAGTGTTTCTTAGAAGGTTGTTAAGGAGCAGCTGGTGTGCTTAGTCATTCTCGACTAGTCTGAGCCAACAGATACTACTTCACAGCTCTCACTGGCAGATTGAACAGGCAATGAGCAAGATAGAAGGATAAGAAGACTAATGTAGAGGAAACATTAAAAGGCTCATGTCACCGAAACTGTGGGGCTGGATTTTTCTATACTGTTTTTCATCACACAGGTTACTTCCCCTGGTTACTATGTTCAAGTCAGTGGTAAGGGACTCAGACATAATGATAGCTTTCCTTGACTCTTCCGAACAGCATTATTTCAATCTCGTGCATTGAAATGGGACAGAGGGGTTAAGGAAGTAGGAAGAAGCGAAGAAAAATATGAGAATTTCCTATCTTAGCTGGAGTTCATAGAGCACCAGTACTTGTGGTAGATGCAACCATCCCTGTGACAGATGAGAAGGTTGTGGGAGGGGTACAAGTGGTGGAGTGGCTGAATCAGATGGGAGATGATAGCAAAGAATCCACTGGCTTCCTAGGGCTCGAACATTCCCCTTGTGCCCAAGAGAAGTTCTTGGGAGTATTAACCAGCAGCCATGAATGAACCCTTAGAAAAGTGAGATGTTTCTGGAGTGATTTGTGGGACTATGAAGTGAGATAAAGGAAATAAGGAGGGATGATCTTACATCTGAATGAAGAGAAAATATGTCAGATAAGTCTGTAGTAACCACACACTGCATTCTTGCAGACTGCCTATGTGGAGAAGCCATACCTTAAACTCAATAGATGCTTGCTGGAATTGTGGATTTATTCTAGGTAACTAACCAAGGTTTGCTAACATGTATGGGTTAGCGCTAATCTTCTCTATGACTTAGGTAACTCTAAACACGTAAGTGTATTCTTGGGATGAAGAAATGGAGTATAGTGATGCCTCCCCTTAGGTGGATTTGCTAAATCATACTGTAACTAGGACACAAGACTTGAATTTTCCAAGATGTCAATGTCTTGGACTAAAAATTTAGACATCCAAAGAAATGAAAGTTAAAAATGAAGAAAAATATTCAGGTGTCAAGTAAAATTTTATTTTGCTCTAGTTCTATTTTACTTTTGTAATTAATGACTAATTTATACTGTTAAAATTTTATAGTAATGAGTCTCAGTCACTGCAATGTCTTTCTTAAATGAAATAATATTTACAAAAATGTTCTACAAACTATGATGATGTACAAATTCTACTTTCAATGTTACTTGTGACTTAGGGTATACATTGCTTAGCAAAAAGATTGGATGCACAGGAGACATAATTGTATCCACAATATCTAAAATATCATGTTAATACATGCATAATTTACTGGCAGATTGAACAGGCAATGAAAAAGATGGAAAGATAATGAATGTTTGAAAGGATGAAGGTAAATATTATTTTAATAAATATATTATTTAAGAGACAAAGTACTTAAAGATTAATTCAATAGATTGTCTTAACATCCTATTCCATAAAGTTTCACTATAGGAAGCAAATATTTGGGGACATAGTTTAGTTTAAAGTTGTCTAGAACAGTAGGGCAATCCCTTAGCTTATTCCAACTGTCTCTATAATTGCTTAAGCTATTTTCTCTCTCCAGAAAGTGGAGATATGGTAAGAATGGTAATGCGATAATGAACACCTGGGGACTTCTGAAGCTTCTATTGAACTTGAACAGGTTACTTGAGAGTCACTTCAAAGTGTGAGGAATTCTGTTGGCTGCCTAGAATTTTAATTGCCCTGAAAACTGTATTTATATATAAAAATGAATGCAATTCATATAATGCAGGTGAAAATATCCAGTACCAGACAAACTAAGATACTAAATCTAGAAAACATAATGCCTTCTCTTGCTTTTTCTACTTCTTACCTTTTTCCTATTTACCTTTCCTTTTCCCTCCCAGCTTCTCTTCATTTTTATTGTTATTTTTCTGTATTCATGGCCTTTATTCTCAGAATTCCTATGAGGTAGAAAATTATTCCAATTTGTGCATTTTGCCTTATTTCTTATAGGCTCCAAATAATAAATTGAATTGAGAATGAGGACCTAAGACCTTGAAAATGGTATATCCTTTGTTATTGTCTCCGGGTCTTTAGTCATATACATATTATCTCAGTATTGTTTCTAACTCAAATAAAGAACACATAGCCTAAGATAGATAGACAGAGTATTTTATAAAGATTAACATCTTTTGTAAAGAAATTATCTTCCATTTTTCTTAAAGAGTAAAATTATTTAGTAATTATTCATGCTTATTCTTTATTAAATGTAATATAAATGAAATAGAATTACATTATAAAATGTATTTTCCCTTATGTGGTATAGATAATTCTAACAAGATCTGATTTTTAAAGTTAAAGTCTTCATTTTATTATTCAGAAGTTTCCCACTGTTCAACTTCACATCAAATTCTGTAGCAGCAGGAGGCAATTTGGCTTTCGGCTCTTTGAATTTACAACATTAAGCCAAAAGAGAAGTCTACATCATTTTTCATTTATTACATTTAATTCTAACAGTTTTTATCTACAAAATCCATTAATGCATATTAATTACATGACCAGAATTAAGCCAAGTATTTCAAAAGATTCAGAGAACCACATAATCTGATCCTTGGCACAAATCGACTCATATTCAAGTTGGGGACATACACTTGCATACATGCCATCATGAAGAAGTTAACAAATTATAATAAAAATGTCATACATATTAAAAAAGTTTCTTAGTTACGTGTGAGGTCAAGACTATTTATAATACTCTTGGATTAGTTCATTTTCACATTGCTATAAAGAACTACCTGAGTCTAGGAAATTTATAAACAAAAGAGGTTTAATTGACTCACAGTTCCGCATGTCTGGGGAGGCCTCAGGAAACTTACAATCATGGCAGACGATAAAGGGGAAGCAGGCACCTTCTTTACAAGGTGGCAAGAGAGAGAGAGAGAGGGAGAGAGGGAGAGAGCAAGGGGGAAAGTGCCACTTTAAAACCATCAGATATCACGAGAACTCACTCACTATCACTAGAACAGCATAGGGGAAACTGCCCCGATGATCCGATAACCTCCCACCAGGACTCTCCCTCAATATGTGGGGATACATTTCAAGATGGACACAGAATCATACTAATCACCTCAGTATATCAGATAGATAAACATTGAAAAAAATAATAACTTAAATAGAGTTTTGCTCACTGTGCCTTTTCCCATGGCAATTCATACTACTGAAGACAAATAACTGGCTGTGAGTGATTCTCATAAAATTCCCAGTGTTAATTCATATTTCTGTCATGTACATTATTCAAAATGAGCATTTCTATGGCTACTATTTATAATTCTTTCTAATTTTCCACATGACTAAGCCTAATATGATATGCAGTAATCATCAGTGATGCAGCTTTGTTCTTGACTGTAGCACAGTAGGACCTTCTCTTTTTTTCAGGCTATTTCTTCTACATAGATGATCTTACACACACATACACACCCATGACTTCGGTTACTGTCTCCACATTAATACGTTTACAACTCTACCTTGTGAGTCCTGTTTAATATCTTCATTGTAGTGTCTCATTCAAGTTCACCACATTAAAAACAACACTCAGGATTCTCCCACTTCCACCCGTCATCCCCAAAGCCAGGCTCTGCTCCAGTATTTCTCATTGGCTGTGATGGACTGCATCTTTCATAATGGACAGGCTGGAAACAGTTGACTAAACTGACCCTGACATTTCTCTAACTTTTATCGTCTTCCACATTGTATACATCACCAGGTACTCACGAATTGTCTTTCTACATTCCCTTCAATTCCATATTCTTCCTTTCTCTATCATCACCATCCTATTTCTAATTACCATAGTTTCTTAATACTACAACTGCTACTATTAACCAGACCCTTCATGTTCAGTCTTCTTCCTGAAAACAATCTCTACTCTACAACCAGTTTTTTTTGCTATTGTTCTACAACATATAACTAGTCATATCAATTATGCATAAAGCCTTTTATGCCTTCGTATGATTATAAAGAAAAAGTCCCAAATTCTTAGTATAGCTGACAAGATCCAGCAGAATTTGATCCCTGCTTGTTTCTCCAGGCTCATTTTTGGTCACTTTTTTTCTATTTATTCTTAGTATTTTTTTTATTATTATTAAAAGGGATTACACATACAACTACGCAATACCCTTTTCAGCCTCCTTTATTCCCCCATCATGCTGAACCAGGAAACAACTGCATCAGAATCATAACAAATATTTAAATGCATATTTCTAGCTTCTATTCGATAATGACTAAATCAGACTCTGTGAGTAGAAATAGGACTACATGATATCAGTTACTTCACGGAAAGTTTATACATACAAATCATTCAAAACCTTTATTTTAGATGTTAGGTTTCTTTATATATGATATAAAGGGGCTTCTTTTCTCAATCGATACTCTTAATTTAGGTAATCTCATCCATTACCTGACTTCCAATAACTAGATGTCAGAGAAAGCCACATGTAAATCTTAAGCTTCTCTTTTGACTTAAGACTTAGATGTTTAATTTCCTCCATGACATCTCCACCAGATGCTCACAACCCTCTCAAATTAGACAAGAATGCACTAAACTACTCATAGTGTCCCTGCAAATCTTTTCCACCTCCAGTGTGTATCATAAAATATCCATCTAGCCAGTGACTCTTGCCTGAAATTTTTATTTCACTTCCCACCAATTCACAACCATATACTCCCTAAAAAAAATGTCTTGCATGTGTTCACCTTGTTTTGTATAAAACGGCAGGTCTCTTGGCCAACCAATCAGCAGTTTTGTCCACGCTATTGTAAAGGCCTTCTACCTGAATTCCCGCTTACCTAACTACCTCCCATACCTACAATTTTACACATTGCAGCCAGAAGGAACCTGTTGCATCACTATTTAAGATCCTTCAAAACCTTCCCACTATATTATGATAAAATCTAAATTCTCTGATGTAGCTGATAAAGTTTTGCATAGTCTTGTCTTTTACTCCACCCTGATCTTCCTTCCCACTTGCTCTTTCTCTGTTCAGCAGCCACACTAGCCTTCTGTCAATTACTTCTGGCTCAGACTATTTGCATTTTCTGTATCTTTATTTCATCCCACCTCCCCTCAACTGTGCTTGTCTAAATTCTACTTATATTAATGTACCTATGTGTATGTGTGTGTATAATATTTATACACCTATATACATATCTATATATAATATATATATACATACACACAGATATACAATTACAGTTTATGTATACACAGTGTATATATAAACATCAGCATGAGTTACATAAGTAGGAATTATGTATATATGTGAAGCTTTCCCTAAACTGTAAATCTAAATCATACTGCTTTATTTTGTTGTAATTTACTTTTCTTCTAAGAATATATCCATCATTTTTAATTGTATAGTTGGTTTGAAGAAGTATTGATTTAATATTAGATTGTTGCAAAAGTAATAACAGTTTTAGACCATGAATTTTTAAATCATAACTAGGCTCAAACACATCTTTATTAATCAAAATAGGAACCATTACAATCAACAGAAGTAAGTTGTTTATTCTTGTAGCATAAAAATCCATGCTTCGGGATTTGATGAACTCTTGGAAAGCATTTTCTGCATTCTGCTGATTTTGGAAGCGTTTTCCTTGCAAAAAGTTGTCGAGATGCTTGAAAAAGTGTTAATCTGTTGGCAAGAGGTCAGATGAATATGGTGGATGAGGCAAAACTTTGCAGCCCAATTTGTTCGACTTTTGAACCATTGGTTGTATGGCGTGTGGTTGGGCATTGTTGTGGAGAAGAATTGAGCCCTTTTCTGTTGACCAATGCTGGCTGCAGGTGTTTCAGGTCTTGATGGATCTCATCAAATTGCTGAGCACACTTCTCAGATGTAATGGTTTTGCCAGGATTCAGAAAGCTGTAGTGGATCAGACTGGCAGCAGACCACCAGACAGTGACCATGACATTGTTTTCATTACAAGTTTTGTCTTTGGGAAGTGCTTTGGAGTTTCTTCTCAGTCCAACCACTGAGCTGGTCCTCACTGGTTGTCCCATAAAATCCACTTTTGTCTCACATCACAGTCTGATAAAGAAATGGTTTATTATTGTTGCGTAGAATAAGATAAGATGACACTTCAAAACGACAATTTTTTTTTTTTTTTTTTTTTGCTCAGCTCACGAGGCACCCACTTATCAAGCTTTTCACCTTTCCAATTTGCTTCAAATGCCAATGACCATAGAACAGTTGACGCTGATTTCTTCAGCAACTTCTCATGTAGTTGTAAGAGGATCAGTTTCGATGATTGCTCTTCATCGGTCATTGTCAACTTCTGAAGACTGACCACTACGTTCCTCATCTTCAAGGCTCTCAAGTTCTTTGCAAAACTTCTTGAACCGACACTGCACTGTAGGTTCATTAGCAGTTCCTGGGCCAAATGTGGTGTTGATGTTGCAAGTTGTCTCTGCGCTTTAGGACACATTTTGAACTGAAATAAGAAAATCAACCAAACTTGCTTTTTGTCTAACATCATTTCTATAGTCTAAAATAAGTATAAAATAAACAGCAAGTAATAAGTAATTAGCAAAAAAGTAAAATAAAATAAAACAAGAAATGCACATTAAAATGATGTATAACCACATTTGTTAAATAATGTATTCCAATATCAAACAGCAAATTTCAACAATGCAAAAAAAACCCACAATTACTTTTGTGCCAACTTCATATTGTTTTTAATGAGATGGCAACTTTTGCATCTTACAGGGACATTTGCTCTGAATTCAGTATCGTATCCCCAATACCTAGTTCAGTGTTTGGCATGTAACAGGCACTCAATACATATTTATGGAATGAATGAACAAACATGTAAATAGAATATCTCAATACAAAACTACTGACTTTTTTATAAAAAAATCAATCATTTCTCATCTTAATTGTTTCTCTTGTCATATGATTAAATAATTAATGCTTTAGGAGGGAAGGAGCAACTTTTATATCAAAATTTCAATGCAAACTCAATTTATTAGATATTTAGGAAGTTGTGGATCAAGATATTTATCAGGTTTCTTGGTAAAAATTCAGTCATTCTGGACAAAACATTATGCTGGTGGAAATATATCAGGAAAACAAAAATTAGCCAATATTGACAGTAAAAAAATTATGAAAATAAATAGCCAATAATATCAAATGTCAAAATTAAAATTAAAAGGGTGAGCAAACAACTGCTTAGGTATTTAGAACAATTGACTCATTCTGATAGCATAAATATATGGTTAAAAATGTTTATCTTATAGTTGATATGTACCTTAATTTAACTACCACCTACCATGAATATATACTTTATGAGCACACAAATTTCTCTCATGTAAAAAGTTTTACTAAATCAATAATTGACATATTGGGCCAGGTGGGACTATGGAATGTTTTCAATCACTTAAATTTCCAAGCATCTGTGTGGAAAAGTGAGGCCATCAATGGTAATATCACTGATATCAGATTTTCTCCAAGTACATAGAAGACTGCATGTGTTTTTTTCACAATGAGCAACATCAATGGCACTGCTCAGTGATTCCAGAGATGACTCTGCTAAGATGGTCAAATTATAATACATAACTTTATATTTTAGTTTCTTCTCCCACAGTTATTGGGGTAACTGAGAATAAATAAAAGATTTAATTCCAGACTAAAATTTAGCTCAGGCCATCATGATTGCATCTTACAGTGGTAGACAACTTGAGCATTTATTTTATTAAACTTCAGCACAGGTGAACTGGCTTGGGAAATCTACCAACTTAAAATGTAAAAAGTGCAATATAACCTTTGCTATTTTGCCAGCAGCAAAATTATGCATCATGGCTTACCTTAAAAGTGATGTTTTGGACTACATTGAAAAGAGAAATTGTGTAGAGACAATATTCAAGTATTTCATATTTGTTAAAGCACAAAACGCTGTACAAATATTTTCTTACTAATTTTTGTATACAATTTATGAAATGCTTTCTCTGAAAGCATTTGCATTTTTTAAGGTATGAATTATAACCCTTAAATTGACATATGGCTATTTGGAAAGTAGTGGAATAAATAGTATGTGGGTAGAAATACAATTTACAGATGAACAAAAATCTAGACTTTTTAGTTCATTTCATTATTTCATCTGAAAAAAAGAGTAGTCATTATCTAAAATGATTTTCAGTTTGATGTAATATTTTTCATAATTTTTATAACCCCTTTCCAAGCCCTGAACACAAGGATCACATTTTAAAGATTTTTTTTTTTTTTTTCCAGTGGAGTCTTGCTCTGTCTCCCAGGCTGGAAAGCAATGGTGCTATCTTGGCTCACTGCAACCTCCGTCTCCTGGGTTCAAGTGATTCCTCTGCCTCAGCCTCCCAAGTAGCAGGAATTACAGGTGCATGTCACCACACTGGTTAATTTTTATATTTTTAGGAGAGATGGGGTTTCACCATCTTGGCCAGGTTGGTCTTGAACTCCTGACTGTGTGATCCACCTGCCTCAGCCTCCCAAAGTGCTGGGATTACAGGAGTGAGCCACCATGCCCACCCTTAAAAGTCTTTCTATGACATTGCCCTTCATCATCACCTATGTAAACTCTGCATTTCTACAGAATTATATGATTTTGGTGTCAAGTCCATGTGGATAAAATGAAGTCTACGTTAGCACTTGTGAAATTATTATTCTTTTCGGTTTTTTTCTAGTAGTATCCAATAAAAACAAGATAATATTGCTCCTTGGCTTTTATTTAATGCATATAATTTAGAGATATTCATGTATTACGGATCTTTCATTGGGTACTTTATTTCTTTTATTTATTTTTTAAAAATTTCAACAGTTTAAGGGGTACAAATAGTTTTTGGTTACAGGGATGAATTGTATAGTAGTGAAGTCTGGGCTTTTAGTGCACCTATCGCCCAAATAGTGTACATTGTAGCCAATAGGTTATTTTTCATCCTTCTTCCCACCCTACCTTCTCCCTTCTTCTGAGTTTCCAATGTCCACTATATCACTCTGCATACCTTTGAGTACTCGTAGTTTAACTTCTACTTATTGGTAAGAACATGAGGTATTTGGTTTTCCATGTTTGAGTTACTTCATTTAGGATAATACCCTCCAGTTCCAAGTTGCTACAAAAGACTACTTTATCTTTTTCATGGTTGAGTAGTATTCCATTGGATGGATGGATAGATAGATAGATAGATAGATAGATAGATACATTTTGTTTAT
The DNA here is from genome assembly GCF_009764315.1 of Trachypithecus francoisi. NCBI lineage: Eukaryota > Metazoa > Chordata > Mammalia > Primates > Cercopithecidae > Trachypithecus > Trachypithecus francoisi. The sequence continues at coordinate 168,960,203 of NW_022681454.1, read as the reverse complement.
TCACTCATTGGTTAATGGGCACTTAGACTGATTCCATATCTTTTCAGTTGTGACTTGTGCTGTTATGAACATACAAGTGTAGGTGCCTCTTTTATATAATAACTTATTTACTTTTGGGTTGTTACTGCATAATTCCAGTAGTGGGATTGCTGGTTTGAATGGTAGATCTACTTTTGGTTTTCTGATAAATCTCTCTACTGTTTTTCATAGAGATTTTACTAACTTACATTCCCACCAACAGTATACACACGTTCTCTTTTCACCATATCCACACATATATCTATTGGTTTTTTTTGTTTGTTTGTTTTTTGAGTTTTTAACAGTGGCCATTCTGGCTGGAGTAAGGTGGTTTCTCATTGTGGTTTTAATTTGCATTTCCCTGATTATTAGTGATGTTGAACATTATTTAAACTTTTTTTGGCCATTTGTGTGTCTTCCTTTGAGAAATGTATGTTCTTGTTGTTTGCCCACATTTAGTGGGATTATTTATTTTTTTCTTGTTGATTTGTTTGAGTTCCTTATAGATTCTGGATATTAGTCCTTTGTCAAATGTATAACTTGCAAATATTTTCTCCCATTCTATAGGCTACCTGTTTACTCTGTTAATTTTAGTTTAGTTTAGTCTCATTTATTTATTTTTGTTTCATTGCACTTGCTTTTACGGTCTTAGTCATAAATTCTTTGCCTAGGACAATGCCCAAAAGAGTTTTCCCTAGGTTTTCTTCAAAATTTTTCATGGTATTCTATGTTAGAATTAGGTCTTTAATCCATCTTGAGTGAACTTTTGTATGTGGTGAGAGATAGGGGTCCAGTTTCATTCTTCCACATATGCCTATCCAATTTTCCCAGCACCATTTATTCAATAGAATGTTCTTTCCTCAGTGTATGTTTTTGTTTTTGTCTGCTTTGTGAAAGATTAGCTGGTTGCGGGTAATTGGCTTTATTTCTAGATTCTCTATTTTGTTCCATAAGTCTATGTGTCTACTTTTATACCTACATCAGCCTGTTTTGGTTACCACAGCCTTAAAGTATTATTTGAAGTTGAGTAATGTGATGCCTCAAGATTTGTTCTTTTCGATTTGGCTATTTGGGCTCTTTTTTGGTTCCATATAAATATTAGGATTATCTACTTTTGTGAAGAGTGATGTTGGTATTTTGATAGGAATTGCATTGAATCTGTAGATTGCTTTGGGCACTGTGGTCATTTTCATGATGTTGATTCTTCCAATCCATAAGCATGGGATATATTTCCATTTGTTTGTATCATCTATGATTTTATTAATGAGTATTTTGTAGTTCTCCTTGTACAGATCTTTCACCTCCTTGTTAAGTATTTTCCTAGGTATTTTTTTCTTAGCATTTTAAATGGGATTGAGTTATTGATTTGTGTACATTGATTTTGTAACTTGAGACTTCACTGAATTTATTCATTAAATCTGAGTCTTTTGGAGGAGTCTTTAGCATTTTCTATGCATAAGACTATATCATCTGCAAGCAGGGATAGTTTGACTTCCTCTTTTCCAATTTGGATGCCTTTTATTTCTTTCTCTTACCTAGTTGCTCTGGCTAGGACTTCCAGTGTTATGTTGAATAGAAGTGATGAAAGTGGGTATCCTTGTCTTGTTCCAGTTCTTAGGGGTAATGCTTTCAACTTTTCCCCATTCAGTATGATGTTGACTGTGCATTTCCCAAATATTATTGAATATTGTAAAATCTAAGTAATTCACCTAACCTAAATTACTTTGAAATAGCATGATATACCATACTCAATGATTACTTTTTAAAGATGATTGAAGTATATATTTATCTTATGAAATTGGTACTAAGAAATCAAAGGAGGAACTGTAGCCTCATTTCTGGAGTAATATCTATTAACTTGTATGCTATTTTTTGAAATACCTTAAGATAAGTTTAAATAATAGCACAAAAACTTGTCACATGCATTAAAAGATGATAAACTGGAAAATGTTTTAAAATAATATTATTTTATTGAGTTTTCTTTTTCTTGATTCTTTTTAGGTGAAATTTTTAGATGTATGAAAACATAAAAACTAATAACTGGTATATTTTATATTTCTATATTTATCCTATTACAAATTGGATTGAAGTGGCACTATTAGAACATATATTTGTATTTGTGACTCTCCACAAATCTTTCTTAAATGTGTATTAATAAATGGAAAACTACATAAAAGAATTAGATGTATTTTACATAAATCTCAAATTTCTGACAGTTGATGTTTGATTTAAAATCTAAATGGTTTCAATATAAAGGATTTAAATGTAAAAACTAACTAATTCAAGTATTAGCAGAAAACTAGTATGCATTTCTTTTCTTTTTTTTTTTTTTGAGATGGAATTTCACTCTTGTTGCCCAAGCTGGAGTGCAATGGTACAATCTTGGCTCACCGCAACCTCCGCCTCCCAGATTTAAGTGATCCTCCTGCCTCAGCCTCCTAAGTAGCTGGGATTGCAGACACATGCCACCACACCCAGCTAATTTTTTGTATTTTTACGAGAAACGGGGTTTCACCACATTAGCCAGGATGGTCTCAAACTCCTGACCTCAGGTGGTCCACCCGCCATTGTGTAAATACAAGTTTTCTAGCAATGACTTAAAATCCAAATGTAATTTTAAAAGTCTGATAAAAAAAATCGACTACATATTTTAAAAAGGTAAAAGTCGCATAGGAAAAGAAAAGCTTAAAGCAAATTCAGGAGATTGCTAACAAGAGCTAGTATTGGGACATGTGGGAGACAATATTTGCAACACTTATCACAGATTAAGAGCTAATGATCCAAATAAATAATGTTGAGTTGAGGACAAGACCAAAAGTCAGATAAAAAATAGGAAACAAACAAACCCAAACCGAAACCATATGCCTTTGCTCGTTTGTACAAAACACATACAAGCACAAATCAGAAACTAATGAGATTACTTATTTAGAGAAAGTAGGTGGGGAATGGTTAGAGAAGATAAGAAGATTAGAACAGAAGAAAGGCTCTCAGCAGGACACTTCTCTGAGTAAACCATTTTTAACACTCTGCATTTGGGGATCGTATTAATATTTCACATACACACAATAAATTTAATAAACAATTATGGGGAAAGGTAAATACAAAAGCAAATTCAACTAGAAACAAATGAGCCTAACCATGTTTCAAATGCACAACACAAACACAGTGAAGGGAAAAAACAAAGTACATTTTGTATCTTTTTATTTAACAAGGAGTTAAGAGAAGTGAAATCAAGTGTATTTTCTGCTTCCCGCCTACACTTTAAACTTAACTGAGAGTTAATGTTTGCTTTGAAATGAAAGCAAATTGATCATATTATGACGTTTACTTGTGTCTACTGCTAGCATTTTATTAACATTTTAATATCACAGTGGAAAAGTAAGAGAAATACTGAAAGGCTATTTCTAACACCATTCTCCCTTGCTATATCCCACTTCAAATAAGGGAAGATGAGATGCCCAGTTTTCTGAATTATTTTGCAACTGGGGTTAACCATGTCCCCCGTTCCAGCCCATTGGGGACATAAGTGAAAGTTCTTATTTTCCTGCTAAAGACAGACGCAGCTGGTACCACTGCTTTCCACAAGACCGATGCCTAGATTTGCATCTGCCAAAAATGGACTACACCTTATTTCTTGCACTAGACCACGAAAAATATAAACCTAGTTGTTTAAGCTACCCTTAGTGTGGTTTTCTGCTAAGTGAAAATAAAACATCCCTCACTCACTACAGATCTTCATGCTCAGATCACGCCCTGAAGCTAGAATTACACGAATAAAATGCTTTTAGGTAGAAAAGATAAATCTGTTCTTAAATTTGTTTATGTTTGTATACGAATTATCTCATTTAACCTTCAACATGCTTAAGAGCAAGAATTATGATACCAATTTTGTATGTGATCAAACTAAGATTCAGAGATTTGAATTATAACACCCAAGACCATTTAGCTCATAACAATATCAGAATTCAACAACAGGACTTTTTAATTAATTTCACTATGCTCTTCAGTCCTACATAACAGATAAATCCAAAAGAACTTTCAACAAACCAAAATCATGATACCACTTTGGAGATAAAATCCAGATAAGTATAAAGTATAATTCTTGGTAGGCACTGCTTTTGTCTATTTTTCTGATTTATAGCTAAATTCTCAATACCTCAGAGCTATACATGTGATTACAATGGGCTTTGAAATTCTAAGGTTTATTACAAGATCAGATAACTTAATATTTGCTTGCTAATAAAACTAACTCAATACGTATTGCGACTGCAATTTTTCCTGAGTGAACTTTAATAAATTCCTGATTCTGGGCAGAACACTCATCAACATGAGTATTTACTCAAATTGACTATGCCACTGAGAAAATTGTTTTTCCTGAGTATAAAACAAATGACTAAATATTCTGCTTTCTTAGAACCTATGTATAGTGTTTGAGGGATAGAAGTATTCAAAGTTCCCATTGTAATATGACTAACTCACTAGTACAAATGAAAGCAGTAGGAAAATATATGTAAGATTAAAAAGCTGAATTAGGATTCAAAGACTAAGTATTCTAAATGCCAATTTTATTAATTAAATAGATTATTGCATGCCACTGTGGATCAGCTAGTTTCTTAATTCCTGAGAATACAAAAAAATCCATATATGACCCAATAAGCTCAATGTTCCGTAGGATCGACTTAGAACAACTACTGAAAAAAAAAAAAGCACTGTAATGAGGAGGTAAATAAATGTGGATGTTACATTCCCAAAGTGGAGATGTAAAAAAGCAGTTACCTTTACTGTGGAACGTCATCTCTGATAAAGTGCCATTTTTTCTGGAGTTGACATTTTTCTGGTGAGAGAAGTTGTAGGGATTTCTGCTCAGAGAAGGTACAGCTGACAAGGTAAAATAACAAACAAGAACAGAACATTGGGGGAAGGCAAGAGAGGTGTGCTGGAGACAGTTTGTGAAACACTTAAAAAGGAGTTTTACTGTAATAAGCGAAAACTTTTGGGGGATTTTAAGGAGAAGAAACTTGTAAATTTTACTTGCCAGATCTATTTTTGCTTTTTATTTAAACTTTATCTTGAAGTGAAAAGAAATGAATTCATCTGCTATCATTTATGTTTCTGGGCTTTTGAAGTGTTTTTGTACTTATGCTTTATTTCACTTTGTATTACGTTCCTTCAATTTAATAGTAAGAATCACTTGAAGAATTTTAAATCTTCCTTAGCTAAACCAAGGGGAAGTGGAATGGATATGCACCTAGTGAAAAAGATAGCCCTCAGAGCAACAGTAAGAAGCAAAGTAGAGATCACAAGGAAAATGTCATCATAGAAAGCTGTGCCTACTTACTCTTTCCTCTGTGGCACTCTATAGAAGGAATACTTATATAAGTATTTATTACCCCATACTTTTCTATTCTCAGTAGAAAAAATGCAGCATTCAAAATAAACAATGTTACAATCAATATGTGCAATTCAACAGTTACACAATTGAGCAAATATTTTCAACTTCTCATGTTTTTAGTATGGTCTTTCTCCAGTTGTTTTTACAGTTCATAAAAGCATTAATGGCTTAGAAATAGTGTAAACTGGGCTTATATTACTGCCTATGCATTGCATGATTATGACTGAAGCCCAAAACCCTTTGGGGATGTGTAAACTTGTCTTGCAGGTCTCCCCACTGCCCCTTCCTGGTGCTTAAAATAAAATCACCTTATTTCTCTCTGGCTTAGGGAGAAATTCATCTTAAGAACTTGCCTCTGGCTCTTGGGTTGCTTATCCTAAGCTTGCTTTGTTTTATATGGTATTTGGTGCTTAAGACATATACCTGAATTGAATCTTAACTTATTCAGTTTTCTGAGTTCAGTTAACTTGTTTAGACAAAACAATTGAAGAAAGAAATTGCCTAATAGATAGATGAGATTTATGAATGAAATGCTGGTAGCTAGCATTTTATTTTTTATTCTGCACTAGCCGAACATGTCAAGATTCTCATGAAGGTTGAATTTATTTTATCATTTGTATACTTCTTGGTGCAATAGAATGCTAAAAGAACTATATTGTCAATTTGCTATATTTATCTGGAATATTTAATTAATGTAAATAGCTTATGAACTCTCGATCTCTATGAGAAGATACATTCATATGTTTAAATTGGACTATGTTTTGAGAGACTATAAAGAGCTAGGATACCATGGCATGGAAAATTAACCAAGGAAATGGGGAAATAAGAAATATTAACATGTGGTTTTGCAGTAAAATAATAAGATAAAGCCTTAGTAAGCATTTCCCCACAAAATAATGCAATGTGCGGGGCAATGTCTGCTAGAGATGAACGGGTAAATTGACTCTCAGCTTTCTTACAAATGGGGAAGCAAACAAAATCAGTTACACAATACTTAATGTCCATAGAAGAAAGGCAAGCCACTTTTTCAGAAGAAGTACATCTATTTCTGGTTTTTATACCTGAAGAGAATTTTCCCCAAGGGTCTTTTTAAAGTATATGCTGTGATATGGCACGAATTCACTTCCAAAAAACACCGCTTGGAGTGGTATTTTCAGATTTCACAGCACAGCTCGCATAATGGTCTTTCACTTCTGATGGGGGTAAAACACCAGAGTGCAGTTCGCTGAAAGCTGCTCTGCTGAGGGCACCTGGGGGACATTGTTCTCAGGACTACTGTTCTTCCTGGGTTCACAAGTAGCACAGCATCAGTTTTGCTCATTCACTTTGTGCTCCATTTTTGTAGTGAGACATCTGCTTCTGAAACCATTTTTGATCATTTAAAGCTATTGTCAATACAGTATCACATAACCATTGCTCGTTTTAGGATTATTAACAAATACTAAAGGTTTTTTTCTTTTTTTTTTATTGTTGGTTTGTTTTTTCTCTGCAAATTTTTGAGACAAGCCTTGCCTGACTGTTCACTAAACAGCTACCAAAAGTAAGGTGTGATTAAGATTTGATTTTTTTTCCACTCCGGACCTAATTGTTGATTTTGATTTGAGTAAGATTTGTTGTTTTTCTACTCTAGACATAATTGTTAGTTTCTAATAAAGATGATTTCCCCCTCCTCCCCCCATGAGGTTCATCAGGAATCTGGAACTGTCTACCATAGTGAACTGATTTAACCCTTCAAGTATATGCTAATGATGTAACAAACACTCTGGAAATGTGTTATGCCTGGAGGGTTGTGAGACGGTGGCTGAGCAGGTCATTGGGTGACCTTCCTCTATGCAGTTGTCCATGTTCTAGAGAGACAGAGGCTCTCTCTCTCTTCCAAATGGTGTTGGGGGCTGTACTCACTCTACCCAGCTGGAAAGGGAGCAGAAAAGAGGTTTTCATTGGAGTTTTGTGGCCAGGCCTGGGAGTGGTGATCATCACTTTTATAACCACTCTACTTATTGAACCTTGGTCAAATATACAGTCAAATACATGGCCAAGATCTAATGGTAACCCAAGCTAGGAAGCATAGATTTGATGGGATAACCATTAATTAGTGAAAAATTCACACCATTGACAGGGGACCTTGAATGTTGGATGTATAGCTAGCCTGCTTTAGCTAAACTAACTGCATCACTCACAAGGGCAACATTATGCAAATGCTCATAGAATAGACTCAGAAGTCTGAGAGAAAAAATACATATAAGGCATATTAAACAGTAATTATATAATTCTCAAAATAAAAAGCACGTGGCACCTGAAAAGATGTCAATGGATGTAATCTGTCCCTTAATAGTTCATGTTTTAGAAAGTTAATTTGGCAGTATTTAAGCATTAACCTGTGCTTCAGGAATGGATTCAAATGAACCGTTTTGTCAAAGACATCTACACACAAATTTCATACCGCTTTAAAATTACTTACAGTCTATTCAGAAATTTCCATAGGAAACCGATATACTCTGCTGATACTAAGTGGCATTGACTTTAGAGCTAACACTGTTTCATAAGTTCATTCATTCATTGAGCAAATATTTTTTGAGCATTTTCTTTTCTTTTTTTTCTTTTTTGAGATAAAGTACCGCTCTATCACTCAGCCTGGAGTGCAGTGGCACAATCTCAGCTCAGTGCAACCTCCGCCTCCCGGGTTCATGTGATTTTTTTGGAGCATTTTCTATGTTCCAATTTCTAAGTAGGACTTTAAAAACCAGTAAAGGGTAAAATGTCCCTGGACCAAAGAGCTTGTGGTATAATAGGGAGATAGACAAATATAGAAAAACGATTTGATCAAATCAAATTTCTGGCTTTTTTTCCCTCCTGTAGGACACTCAGAAAAAAAAATGAAATTATGAGAATTGTTTTTTCAACTCCTTTTCTACTCCAACCATAATTATGCACCATTACGAGCATAATGAAACTCAAATTTGAGTCCAAGGAATTATTACCTTCATTTGCCTACTGAGGAGAACTATCAAGACTCTTAATCACATGGAATAACTCATTCAGCAAATACGGCTGGGTTGCTGCTGATGGAATGAGGGAGTTGGAGGCATTAGAAATGACATATCCAGAATAGACAATGGAATCAGTGACAGACTTCTACTAGTGGCAGCAACCTGTGCCTCACTCCTGCACAAATCCAAAAGGGTTTTTGAGGCATTTGATGGCATGTGCCTGTGAAAGAAGTAGATATTCTGTCTTGGGAGCTTGAGAAAAGGCAAGTGGCACTGTTCTAGTAGCCTAAAGGCAAGCACATATTTAAATAGTTGTGGGGGTAGAAGGCATGGGATGATGAGTAACTAGCAGCTCAGAAATGGGTACTTTAAAGATCAAAGTTCATATGCCCACAGTTTCTGAAATAAATTATGCCATTTGGAATCATCTTACATCCCTAAGAACAAGAATATTCCTACCAAAATCATTTAGAAGAAGTTTTCTCTGACAGCTCACCCTGTTAAAGGTCATCATGAGATTTTATCGTTTGGAAAAATGAAAATACAGTGTCCTCTGACTATGAGTCTAAATTAGTACAAATCCAGTACACAAATGAACAGGCCATTATAACACAGTGCAAGAAGTGCTATGAGTCAGGACCCCGCGAGATTATACAGGAGTGTCACTCAACCTTATTCTTAAACACTGGCAGGTATCAGGTGCCAAGTTTTGAAAATAAATGTATATGTCTGTTCCAAAATAGGGAAAAATGAGTGTAATTATATAGTGAATTTTTGTAAAGCTAAGTCTACTTAATTTAAATTAGTTATTCTGAGTTTATGTCCTTCCTACTGTTTTAAAATTAAAACATTTCTTACTTTACAGAATTTGGGTAACATTCCTGTTGAGTCCTTTTTTTTTTTTTTTTGAAAAGAAAAAAACTCTTTCAAATGAAAATAAATCAATATTATTATGCATAAATATTCCAAAAAGACCCCTTGCATCTTATATTTATAAAAGAAAGCCATGAAAGAAGCTTTATTTTAGAGAAAAAAAAACTGCATGAGTGACATGGATTTATAACAGTTATGTGATTTGAATATTTAATGCATTGGGCTAAGATAGGTGGAATTGTCCATTCCTGTCAGTATTAGCATTTTACAGATGTCGCTGGTACTAAGGTTTTTCTGTTATTGAATCAGAAAACCTCATCCCATGGATAATGTTTATATAAGCACTGACAAATTCTTACACTGTAATTCTCAAATCTATATATCATTTCTTTGGCTAGGTAAACTTACCTTTTCTTTTGAATGAAATATTTGTTCCTTAAAATGTTAATGTTGTACGATTAAATCTTGCTGGTTCAGGAATCAATAAATGTCTTTAAATGTAATTCTACATATCTCTTCTCCAAAAATTAGGTTGAGATTATACACACACACACACACACACACACACACACACACACATATATATATATATATATATATATTTTTTTTTTTTGACAGTCTTGCTCTGTCACTCAGGCTGGAGTGCAGTGGTGTGATCTCTACTCACTGCAACCTCTGCCTCCCGGATTCAAGCAATTCTCCTGCCTCAGCCTCCTGAGTAGCTGGGACTGCAGGCACACACCCCCGTGCCCAGCTAATTTTCTGTATTTTAATAGAGACAGGATTTCACAGTGTTGCCCAGGTTGGTCTCGAACTCCTGAGCTCAGACAATCCACCCACCTCGGCCTCCCAAAGTGCTAGGATTACAAGCTTGAGCCACCATGCCTGGCTGAGATTATGCATTTTTAAATTTTTATTTTCATTTAAATTTTCACTTAAAAGAAAACTTCAATCCTTTACCCTACTTCCCAAATCTAATCCACTGACTATGACTGAAGAACAGAGAGTGCCTGTGTTTCAGGCCTACTTCTCTGTTGCAAATCCTTCTGATGATCACCTGTGTTTCCAACAGTGACTTCCTAATCAGCTCTGCCATTTCTGAATGATACATTATTATTTATGAAGACCTCAATGGCTCTAAAGTCTATTCCTCAAATGCATGTATTTATATATTTTTGAAATGTGTACTGACAACCAAATATGTACCTTGTTTTAGGTACTGAGTTAAACAACAACAACAAATGCATGACTTCATGAAGCTTACATTTTAGCGTGGTAATATAGCATTTAAAATGAGTATGTAGGCTGGGTACAGTGGCTCATGCCTTTAATCCCAATTCTTTGGGAGGCCAAGGGTGGTGGATTTCTTGAGCCCAGGAGTTTGAGACCAGATGCACAATGTGTTAAAACCTGGTCTTACAAAAAAACTAGAAAAATTAGCTGGGTGTAGTGGTATGAGCCTGTAGTCCCAGCTACTTGGGAGGCTGAGGTGGGAGGACCACCTGAGCCCAGGGAGCTTGAGGCTGCAGTGAACCATGATCATGCCATTGCACTCAGCATGGGTGACTGAGGGAGACCCTGTCTCAAGTAAATAGATAAATAAATGAGTATGTAAATATGTAGTGTGTTAGATGATGTGTATTTCAAAGAAAACTAATGAAGAATAGGTTGCATATGAAGAAATGTCATGGAGATGGTACTGCTTTACATAAAAGGGGTAAATGAGGGCTTTGTAGCATTCATATTTGAGAAGACACTCTTACAGCTCCACCTGGTTCTTCTTGCCTGAAGCTCAGGAAAAGCCAATACAGGGAGACAGCAGTTGTTGTAGCAGAGAAAAAGTTTTAATAATAAAGAGCAGCTTGGCAAGGAGATGGGAGATATTTCTTAAAGTCGCCTCCCCAAAATTTTGCAGGTTAGAGTTTTTAATGATGACTTGGTCAGCAGGAGGCTAGGGAGTGGGTACTGTTTATTTGTTGGGTAAGGGATAATGTCACGGGGTGTTGGAACTTTTTTTTTTTTTTTTCACTGAGTCAGTTCCTGGATGGAGGTCACAGAACCATTGATTCAATTTCTTGGTATGGGTCACTAAGCCAAGTGGCATCAGTTGGTTCAGTAGAATGCAAAATTTGAAAAATATGTCAAAAATGAGTCTTAGATTTCACAATGGTGATGTTATCTATGGGAACAATTTAGAGAGTTACAGGTCTTGTGATCACTGGTTATGTGACTCCTGAACAGTAAGCAATTTTGGAAAGGCAAGCCAGGGGAACAACGAGTGGTTATCTTTAAACCATGCCTACATCTTAGCAGCACTCAGGCCTCTACCACAATTCTAACATTGTGGCTTTTCATTTGAGTTATGAAGGTGGTTTCAAGACCTGAAAGAAGTGAAGAGGAAAGACATGTTTATGCATCACCCCAAATTTACTCTGCCATAGTTTCCTGCTTAAAGCATCTGATAACCCTTGAGAAAGATTGCCTAGTGAGGAAAGCAAAATAGCTCAGAGCAGTCTGTACTATGTGAAGTAGGCAAAATTTATGAGGACTAAGGAGACTTGAGCATTCAGTCATGCCCCCAATACCTGCTCATGCCTGGGGCAATTGTATAAAGACATTTTGTTCTTTTCCTTCCCTGTAGTTTTCTGATTAGCTGACTCATCCATTACGTTCATGTTCCCAGAATTTGTGTTACAAACAACAATGTGTAGCCAATCAATATCTTATATTATTTTAATGTTAATTCATAGTGAATAATTTAGAAACTGCCTCCTTTTTTTATTTAAAAACCCACTTGTAACTGCTGCTAATAGGGCATATATTTAGGACAATTTGAATCCATGTCTCCAGCACTATAGTCCTCACATTTGGTTGACATAAATTATACTTATATTAATTTTACCTCCTTTTTTAAATTTTGGTTGACAATGGTATCAACCACATTTTTATACAAAACAGAGATGAGGTTTTCATCTTTGTTGGAGAGAATCATTGAGCACCACCATTGCCCTTCATGGCTGTGTCTGGGTCATAATGACTCTGCATGTAGCATTATCTGAGGATATACAGAGGACTTTTCTCCTGACCTGGCATTCCATTCAATATTACTTCAGACACATGACCAGTGTAATGGCATGGGAAATGTAATAATATGTTTATAAACAAAGTATTCACAGTCTTCTATTTTGTACCATATAACCCAGAGGCAGCTCACCTAGTAGAACCGAACCAGACTCTTAAAAGCTCACCTATGGTGCTACATTAGGTTTAAGATTCTATCCTTCAGGGTGTAATATCATCATTAATCCAATTAGTCATCTATGGTGCTGTGCCTTAAGAACTGTCACACATCAATCCAAGAACCAAAGCCTAGAAGTAGGATTGGTTCCTTCCACAACATTCTTAGTGGGCAGTCACGAACTTTTGGTTGATGATTCTGCAACTTTAAGCTTTGTCAGGTTAGAAGTCATTTTTCCTGGGGTAACATATCTATCAGGAGATATAATAGGTACTACACTAACCTGAAAGCAGCTGGTACTATGCATTTAGATGTCTTAAACCAGTGGATTAATCCATCAAAAGGGAATTACTGTACTTGGAGTAATTGACCCTTACATATCCAAATTTTGTTGAGCCGGAAGCCTACAAAATGAGGGAAGAGACTCTTCATAAGAAGAAAATAAAAATTACTAATAAGAAATTAAGTAGAGGGCCTTAGAGGGAGCCCTTGTAAGCTAAGGCATTGGATCCTAAGGTTAAGTAGCTTGCAGCAAACATACCTTTAGGAGCTAGGATTTCTGTTACACAATGGGGCATGGAGGAATATGTTCAAACCTCAAGGGATTGTTGAAGGTATCTTTTGAGGCATTCATGTTCCATAAGAGTTATGACCCTACAGATTTTTTGAAAACTTGTCAGGCATGCAAATTAGACCGTACACACATTTCTGGATGAAAATCAGGGGAATCTGGAATAAGAAGTTGGAGGAGGTAGACAAAGATTAATTGTGGCCCCAGGAGTAGCTATAGTCCCAGGAATTGTAGTGGCCTCATTTTTATTGACTTGTATTTCCTCTTAAGGTAGAAGAATTGAGGGAATCTTAGGATAAAATGTAAGAGAATGTATGTGTATCATGGGTGGCAATACAAGATTCAATGCATGTACTGACCCAAATTGTTTAGACATGATTTTCTGTTCAGTGGAATGAATGAACTTAGGAAATGTAAGGGTGTTGCATTTCTGTGGGTTGAAATTTCAACAATGAGAGACATAAAGGAACTATCAACTAAATTATTTTCCATCTTTCCTCTGACAGACTGCCTTAAGATGCAATATATCCATATAACCTCTTCTAAGACATATTGCACAGAAGAGCAGTCAGCTGTGTTTTTCAGTAAATCTGTCACCAGTTCAGTCACACATCACATTGTATTTGTATTTCATCCTTCCTTGACCTAATTATCTTTTCCCCATACTCTTGCTTTCTTGAGAGAGCAATAACCAAGAAATATTTGGTTGTAAAATATTCTGGTGGGCTCTGTTTTCTGGCTAACCCACAAGAAGATTGCTCAAGGCTGTGGAACAGCGAGTACAAAAGCCCTGAGTTGGCAGAATATTCAAGGAGCAGCAAGGAGTCCTTTGTGTCTGGAGGTTAATTAATGAATAGAAAAATGTTTAGAAATGAGTTGAGAAGGTAACCAGACACTTAGGCATATGAACCTAATTTGGTCTTTGTAAGGACTTTATCCTTTTTTTTTTCTTGAAGAAATCAGGCGGATGGTTTTGAAGACAAAGTAACATTTTCTTCTTATGTATTAAGAGGCTTTTCCTGGAAATCATATACAGAATAGACTGCAGGGAAGACAAGGTGAGATGGAATTTAGGAACTCAGATGGAATTTAGGTGGAATAATAGTTGCTGGGACAAAAATTGTATTGGTGAAGGTAGTGATAATTGATCAAATTCTGAATAAATGTTGAGGGTAGAACAGACAGAATTTACTACTGGATTAGATTTGACATGTGAGAAAAAAATGGTCTAAAGTATAATAATAGGAAGAATAGAGTTTCCATTACTGAGATGGGGAGACAGTTTTAGGAATACATTTAGGGGAAGGTGAGGTTGTTTGGGACATTTTAAATTTAAGATGTCTAAGATATTTGTGCATCTGTACACACAGAGAGTGAGCATATCCCCAAATCCCCAAAATTAGACATCCACAATTGATAATGAGTAGCATGTTAATATCATTTAAAGTCTACATGAGATCACTTTGGTTGATACCAGAGAAAGGTTGCACGGATGGAGCTGAGGATATCTTAAGTTTAAACCATGAAGGAACAAAGAAGCCTGAGAAGCAGCAGCAGAGAGGTATTAGGAGAATGAGGGTGTGGTGTCCCAGGAGCTAAGTGAAGGGAGTGTTTCCAGAAAGAGAATAATCAGCTGTGCCATGACATGGTGAGTTTCCATGTGGCAACCTGGAGGCTATCCATCACAGGACAACCATTGTTATAAGGAAAGAAAAGAGGATGTGTTTAATTCCTCTTCAGATTAAGCCCCCTGTTCCTCCTGACGCTTTCCTCTGACTTCACTACTGCCTTTTATTTTTTTACTAGTATGAAGGTAGAGCAGTTTGAGATACTGAACTGTCATTCCATCATCCCTAAGACCACCACTCTAATTCCCTGACCCAGGGCCTTTCTCCATATCTCTTGTCGTCATCAGAGAAATTTCTGTAATTATGTCTTCAGGAGGAATGTGCACATATGGAAAAAAGAAGTGAAGTCTTGGCCGGGCGCGGTGGCTCACGCCTGTAATCTCAGCTCTCAGGGAGGCAGAGGCGGGAGGATAGCTTGAGCCCAGGAGTTCGAGACCTGCCTGGGTAATACAGCGAGACCCCGTTCTCCACAAAAAGAAAAAAAAAAAAAAAAGAAGTGAAGTCTTTTCTTTATATTCCAGAATAAGTCATTGGAAGCTTATGATGACAGTGTAAGAGAAAAGAGTCTTTGAAATCTCTTTAAAGATAAGGAACTAAAGTCTAGGGGAATAAGAGCCTTAAGTTGAGACTATAAATGACAGAATAGGGAAGACTGCATGGTGCTGAGGGAAATTCTTTCAACTCTAAGAGACATAAATTCAGCAAGGTTATGGGAAGACGAGGAGACCTGGAGGGACATGATGAGATTTTAAATGCTGGTTTCTTGAGTAGCGTCTTTTTGGCAAGCACCCTCCTGTCACCACTGTCCCAGACCTTGCTTAGTGGAAACCATAAAAATGGTAATGGAACCCACAGTAATTTTGTGAGCCCCAAAGCAAAAGACTCTGTGGCAAGCCCTATTATCACGATGATGCCTGATTGGTAGGTTAGCAGTGAGGTTAAGTCTTTAGACAGAGGGGGCTGACTCAAAGAGTTTCCTTAAGCACTACGTGGTAACAAGTATAGCCAAGTGTTACTCAGTCCTTGCAGAAATGCTGTGTGAGCCCAACAGATAGGCAGAGGTCTGTGGTCCTAGTGAAAAAGATGCTGAGTACATGGTCCTTGTAACAGGAGGCCATGGGGATCACAGCACACATCCTCACACCCCTCTCATCCAACTTAGCAGATGTCAGTGAACGACAATGGCCGCAATCAGGCAGAAGCAGTATCCTTGGCGAGCTCAGCTGCTCTATGCTTGTGACCACTAAGAATAGATGAGGTGACATGGGACAGATACACCTTCATTGCTGTCAAGACATTAGTGAAGTTCCTAAAAATTTAGATCACTTTCGAGGTAGGGAATGATGAGAATTGAGCTGACCACATTTTAATCTAGAAGGGGCATCATTATTGTCAAATGCAAGTTGGTACTTGGCTCACAACAAAAATAGGACACATAAATAAGTTACATTTACCCTTGAAGAAAGACAGTTCTCTCATTGCACAATTGACTTTCATAAACTGAAAGTTTAAACTTATGTCACTGAAGATACGCTATTCCCCAAGGACATACCCTTCCTTCACTCTGTGGGGTGGGATAACAAGTTTGGTCAAAATCATTGAACCACAATTTCAACTATTATTTGTGACATAATAGAAAAAAGTAGATGGCTCCACAGAGTAACAAACAGATGCTTGTGAAAATGTATGAGAACATTTCGAGCTGCACATTCCCATTCTCTGAACAGTAGGGAGTAGAATAAATGGCAGCCTTTTTTACTCTATATAATTTACATTGAAAAGAATAATGAAGAGACTATGAATAATACATTTAAAACAACGACCAAAATAAACGACAGCTTCTCAAACCATGAGTCTACCAAAGTAGCCCCCTTTTTATTGGTTACTTATTTCTCCCATGCAGTAATACTATAATATCTGTATTGCAAGATCATTTTGGATTATTCAGGCAGGTGTTTTAGGAATTGGAATTAATAAAATTGGTCTTACAGTTCAAGCACTTTATTTTCTCATTTCTTAATGTGTACAGAATAAGACATCTTTACCCTAATAACAATATTTTCTGGTAAAAAAAAATGTTGGCAGGTAAATATACAAAACAAAACAAAACTCAAAGCTGGGCCATTATATTTTATATGCAAACAAACCTGAGTTAAACAGAGAGGCATCTTGGCACAGGAAAAATTGATGGACCTTGATGTCAGTTAGACCTACATGTTCAGTATGAGATCTGTGACAACAGCTTCACATCCCTGAACTTCAATTTCTCCATCTGTTAAAAGGGATAAAAATTGCACTACATGTTATGAAGAGGATTATATGAGATTATATATGTAAAGATTTGTATTATACACAGTTAATATTGGTATTTCTTGGAAAGCTAAAGGACTTTCTCAGTTAAAATAGGCACTGCCACTTATGCAAATAAAAGTTTAAAATTTACAAAATGTTATCAAACATAAGCAAATGTAAAAAGTAAAGACAAAGGAGAAAAATGATTACAAATGATTTTATTCTAACTCCTCAGATTTCAGCTTAAAATAATAGTTTTTGCTAAGAGTTGATAAATTTAATTACATAAAAACTTTAAAAAGCTTTTGCATATAAAACATCCTTAAAATTACAACATACTGAGACAAAATTGTAACCCATATGGTGGATAAGACAAGCTAATTTCAGCAGTTTGTAGAGGCATTCATAGACTATTTTTTTAAGGCTAACAACTATTTGAAAAAGATGTAAAGGAGATGGATTTTCAGTTTACAATAAACAAATTCACATATGCAACAGAAATAGAGAAGGAAAATTAAATATGTTATTTTTCTTCTACAGAAGAGCCTAAATTAAGAAATTTGATAGCTTTCTTGTTTTTGAGAGTTTGGGTAAAGCTTCTCAACTAGCACTGTGGGTATGTAACTGGTGCAACCACTTGGAAAGCAGTAGACTTTCTAGTAGTCAAAAGTTAACGTGCATGTCCTCATTGGCCCAGCTACTAAGCTAGAAGATTCCCCCGTGAGTATTCTTTCCACCCTTCCAAGATGTATATACAAGAATACTTTTCACATCTCAGTAACAGCGAAAGAATGGAAATGACCTAAATAATTACCAATATAAAATTGGTTAAATAAAATGCTTTATGTACCTAGAATGAAGCTATCAGATGTAATGAGGATTTACCTCTATTGGTGATGGAAGATATCCAAAATATATTATTAAGTGAATAAAACACTACAAAAAGGGTTCATCTAGTACAACCATAATTGTGAAAATAAATGAGTGTTATATATATTATTTATGCATACTAGATATATGCATTTTAATAGAAAGATAAAAAATTCTTTATAGAATTTAACTTCTTGAAAAGGGACTGGGACAGGGACAAAGCTTAATTTTTTCCAGGCTAAATAGTTTAGGTTTCAGCCGTATGCCTGTGTTGTATTTATTTTAAAAATAAGTTGATAAGCTTTAAAGATATCAGGGTAGTTATTAATATAGATCATTTGTTAAAGCAAACATCACTTTTTGAAATATTTTAATGATTCTATTTTCCATTGTGCTTCAGTAGTATTAAACAACTCTAGTGATACTTCCTCTTGGAAACATTCCAGAATTGAGAAGGGCAATATTTGGTTCCAACTGGTTTCTCTGTAGTTTTCCTGCTGAGTGATATGGAAATATACTTCTACCTATGTTACAGAAACTTCATAACCTTATTTTTTCTGTATTTATTTATTTATTTACTTCGGAGACGGACTCCCTCTCCGTCACCCAGGCTAGAGTGCAATGGCGCCATCTTGGCTCACTGCAACCTCCGACTCCCTGGTTCAAGGGATTGTCCTGCCTCAGCCTCCTTAGAAGCTGGGATTACAGCCGCCCGCCACCACACTAGACTGATTTTTGTATTTTTAGTAGAGACGGGATTTCACCATGTTGGCCAGCCTGGTCTTGAATTGCTGACCTCAAGTGATCAGCCCACTTCGGCCTCCCAAAGTTCTGGAATTACAGGCATGAGCCACATCGCCTGGCCATTTTTTTCTGTATTCTTAACACACTGTTAGATTGATTAGACACCAACAACAAAAAAATGGCCTTTTCATATCTCTTCACTGAGATAGAACTGAATTTGCCAGCTCCCTGTCGATTTAGAATGAACGTGGTCCAAAAAATCTGTTTCCCTACTTTGGTAACCATCAGTCAGATAAAGGCTATATAACATGGAATCAAAGAATGTAATTGAATGGATTGGCCCAGAGAATTTATTTGGAAAGAACCATCACAATGATATGATCCCCCTCTCCATTACCTAGAAATGGAGGGGTCGGGACTATCTTCTTGCCCAAACACAGGCAAAGGTCTTCCAGTGGAACAGTCACAAAACTTTGAAATACGTTTCCTGCACATGAGGACTGGTGCTCGCTCCATATCTGATGAAGACACAGCTGAATAAGGACCGAGGTTTCAGTCATGATGAGGGAACCAAGAAGGTGAGATTAACTTCTTTGATATTGGAGCCAGAAGAGTACTTTTGGGCTTCATATGGTCTTGTCAAATGTAACTGAGCCACAGTTGCTTGAGTCTTCTGATGGACCGTACCTGGAACATGCAGGAGAGAACGCCTCCATGTGGTTCTCTTGGGTCCTGTCCAAAAAGCCTGCTTTAGAGGATAGCTCAGCAGAAAGAAGATGGGGATAGATAGTGCCATAGTGCCATAGCAGGTCTCTGTCATCCCCCTGGGTCAAAGGAACTACAGAAGAGAGGAATCCAAAAAGGAACCTCCATCTCCAAAGAGCTCAAAAGAGCCTACAAGAGAAAGGATCTGCTTTCACCATTTCGAAAATCAAAAACCCAAAGGCATACAGCTATGCAAGAATTGGCCTATCCCATTACATATCACTTCCCTCTGCACAACTTTGCATGGTAACTGGAAGGAAGGGAGAAGAGTTTGACATTAAGTCAAGTTCAGAGTTTCTACTGGCACGGTAATTACTCCAGGAATTCTAATTGCTGAAATGAATTACTTTTAATGACTAAAGTGACAAGAAGACTTTTTAAAATTATCTTAAGGTGACCAGAGGAATCAGGAGCCTTTTACATTTTTAATTGAGGAGGATGGTAAGATTATCCCTACTGAAAAAGTTGTGATGACAGTTAAAGCAACATGATTGTTCCACATATGGGTTGATGTTATTCAGAATACTTGCAATGTTTTATTCCATCCTGTGTTGCAAGCCTTGAATATTTTCAGGCCTGAGTTGGAGGAACAGCTATTCCTATGACCGAGTGATAATAGGTGACTTACTTAACTTCTCTGCATCTTGGATTGTTTGTTAACGTATTTAATAATAAAACATTCCAGATATGCAGAAATGGACAAATAGAATCAGCACACTGAAAAACTCCAGGTGGCATCAATCACATCATAGTCCATATGAGTGTCTCCCCAAATCTTCACTCCAGAGCCCCGTGAAGCACTCAACTATGCCACTGTCTATGGTATCATTGCTTTCAGAGAACAGAGATAACACCACTTGCTTCAAAATATTTAAAATGTGACATGTGTTCTTTTAATATTCTTAAATGTTCTTTATTTTTCTTAACTTTGTATTGCTACATCGTAGATGTACATATTTAAGGGGTACATGCATGTCTTTTTAAGTACATTTTAAGGAATAAAAATTGCTGTTAAAATTTTATAGTTATAGCAAAGATTTTGTGTATCTCCCAGTCGTATTCCTTTTAGCCTGTCATGATTTTGTGTCCATAATTCTTTCATATTTATATAATATTAATAAAGCCAATGTATAGTTTTATTTTTAGATTTTAAAGTTTTATATATGTGGGGGCTCTTGCTGTTTCTCTTGGTGGAGCTATTTCCCCTCTGGTACCCAGGCCATCTAAATTCTCTGAGTCTAAGGTGGGGCTGAGTGTCACAAATTACTCAAGCAAATGTCACAAATTACACTGGGAGTGATAGTAAGTGGAGCCATGCCTACCTTCCCCTTTCTTCCTTAGACCAATCTGTTCCATGTATTGGAGCACAGGGCCATGTATTAGTCATCGCTGCAAGATATAGACTGCAGCTGGAAGGGTATTGTTCTCTTCTCAGGTTGTATTACTTTTAAGCTGGCACTTCAGTTACACCTTTCAAAAGCTGTTCCATCACTTTGTCTGGTCATAATGTGATCCTAATCCTATCCCATTAGTCCAAGGTAAAGATAGACATCAATGTAACAATGGTAAATAACGTTGTGGGGAATGTCTAAGCCACCTCTTCATGAAGATTATTTGTGCATTTTCTCCCTGGTCAGGCTTGATAGTGGATGAACCACTTGCAGTCTTCAGTGGATTGCTGCTATATGACCATAACAACCTTATAACTTATTGGATGTGATAGATCCTTAGACATGTTGGCTATCTGGCTGCAAAGTGAGGTGTTCTCTCTTCACACAGAACCAGGAGGTGTTTTTCTAAGTCAGTAGATTTCTCTGATGTAGATGGCCTGTATTGTGACTCTCCCACTGGGGTCAGCTATGACCTGCATATGCATTCTTTTTCCACCTGTGAAACCTGTAATGCCATAAGATCTGCTGGGTCTTATGGATCAAGTGTCAGGGATGTTAACATTGCAGGCTGAACACAATCCAGAGCCTTTTCCTTTTCCAATCCTCACTTGAAGCCTTCCATGTCACTTGATAGGTGGGGCAAGCGTTATTTCTCAATGTGGAAAAGTTCCTTACAAACCTCAAAGGCTTCTAGCTATTGATATTTCTTCTGAATGAAGAAAGATGCAAGATGAAATAATTTGACCTTTTCTATAGAGAGGATGTCATGGTATACAGCGGATCACTGGATCCCTGCAAATGTCACCAAAATTTTAGTTGAATGTATCTCCTGATCTGTGGAACTTATCTGTGTAACAAGGTCTCCTATCAGATCCTTTTAATACAATGTTATACATTAGTGGACTGTTTCGATGTTCCGTAGAAGGACCAGGCAGTTCATGTCCCTTTAGTAGCTCAGTCAATGATGGGCAAGTAAACACAGTTCTCACGTAAGAGCATATATAAGTAGGAACTTTTATATCCTCCATATAAATGAGAACTGCTTCTGGTACAGGTCCTGAGAGAGATGAACAAGAATGAATTTGCCAGATCAATGGCCACACTGAGGTCATGCTGTTTAGATCTAGCAAGGACATAATATCTGGCACTGAAATTATAGTTACTACCTGGCTAAGTTTAGACCATACAGTATTATTTTCCAGCTTCTTCCTTACCCCTATTTTTGTTGGTAATAGGTACACCCTTCTTTATTTAAGTCCTTAAGGTTGACACCAATTTCTACCATTCTCCGTGTGTGTGTGTGTGTGTGTGTGTATTTCATCCATGCATGTGCATTTGTCTGGGGATTGGTAGGTGGGTAGGGCAAACGTAGAGACTTCAACTTGGCCTTCCCCACTGTGATAGCCCTTAATCCATAGGCCAAGAAAAAAAATATGGTGAGACTTTCCATTTCCAAGTATACTCATTAAAATTATACATTTATAGGTTGAAGAAATGACCCCTGGTTGGGCCTGTGGATATACTGAAAGCCAGAACTGGACTAGGATTTATTAATGATTTGGCCCTGACATGCCCCTGTTTTCCAGTTGAGAGGAAGCTTGATGACCCTTCAGAACGGGCCATGTCCTTGTCAACTCAAATCCTATGTTCAACTTTCCTTGAATTGTCTAGGTATTCTTTCCTTTGTAGTGCATGGTTACCTGAGTAAGTGATCGCAGGTTCCTTTGGGGAAGTTTGGGAAAAATCAGGACCACAAATATTTGTTGAAGTGTATGTGTTTTTCTGTGGACCCGGTCTCTCCATACATCACTGTGTTCCAGGTTTGAAAAGCTGGCTCTGATCTGGACATTGAGAAAGGCATCGTTACTTCTTGGGGCAGCTGCCCTCAACCTCCTGATTAAAAATCCTTGATTTATTTTTTACATATTGATTGAGCAATACTCTGAATATCTGTCCTTCCATCTTCCTCTAGGGTCCCTAAAGTTTATGCTACCTCGCTATCACTCAAAACCTGCTCTCATTGTGATAATTGTACCATCTTGTTTATTTCAGGATCCTATGATGCCCGTGACTATTAAGAAGTCCACTTCTGTAGCATTAGCGCTTATATTTAACTCTTCCCTACCAAAGACATCAAAGATGATGGGGCTCCCCTCCCTGTTCTAATTCATATCATTTTACTAAACAGAGCATTAACTTCCTCCCTTCTCCTGCCCTGGACATAGATTTCTGCAATTATGTAGGTCTACTACAATGTGATTACTTCTTTGAGCTTTTATATCTACTATTTTACCATCTACTATGGCAATGTTTTCATTCCTATTCCATTACTATCTGTTTAACAAGGCCCAGTGCGCTTCTTGCTTATTATATCCTTTTAATACAATGTTATGTATTCAGTGAACTACTGTGATGTTCTGTGGAATGACCAGGCAGTCCAGGTTCATGAATATTTTCAGTTTTTTAAAAATGTCATCCTAGTAGTGGGTTTATGTCTTCTTCCTGTGTGCTTACCAGTATATTAAGACTTGCATCATAAAGATGTGGTACCATATCAATATATTGTCCTTTATCCAACTTCTTTTTTTTTTTTTTATTTTTATTTTTATTTTTTTATTTATTTTTTTTTAATTATACTTTAAGTTCTAGGGTACATGTGCATGACGTTTATATCATGTATAACTCCCCAATGCAATCCCTCCCTCCTCCCCCCTCCCCATCATAGGCCCCAGTGTGTGATGTTCCCCTTCCCGAGTCCAAGTGATCTCATTGTTCAGTTCCCACCTATGAGTGAGAACATGCGGTGTTTGGTTTTCTCTTCTTGTGATAGTTTGCTAAGAATGATGGTTTCCAGCTGCATCCATGTCCCTACAAAGGACGCAAACTCATCCTTTTTTTGATGGCTGCATAGTATTCATCTGTCTCTCTCAGGATACAGTACTATGCAAACTCTCACAGCTCCTGCAGGAATATTGGCTCAGTGCTATCAAGTCCTTTGGGGTACAGTTCCTTTTTACTCGGAGCAGGCCTAGCATTTTCTTCATCAGTTTATGTTGTATCTTGGCACTTGGTATTAGCCTTGTGGCCAAGTGGGGAGGTGGGATAAGTCTTTAGGGGGATGATATTTTGTTCAAAGCAGAGCCCTCTGCATCATCTTCAAGCAAGAAAGGACAGCAGAACCTTATCAGGCAGGAGTGGGCCATTTGTGCAGGCCCCGGTGTGTTCAAGGACATTAATTCAAATATCCCTTTCTCAAATCTCAGGCTTCCAGTCTTTCCCAAATCGGTTCTTGGAATAGCAGACTTGCTGGATATGAATTCAGCCTTCTCTAAAGTACTCTACCTTTCTAATTATGTCCTGGGCTTACTCCTCAGCTTTTCCCGACCTCTGGCTACAATGGATGGGAATCTTTTATATGCCTCCATGGAGGCCTTCTGACTCTCAGACCTTGTTTAAAATAGGTCATTGATCACTCTTAGCCTTTCCCTGTATTTCACAATGCATCAGTAGTACCCAGTGGCAGCAATCAGATTCCACGCTCCTTATAACTGCCAGTGACATTCTTAAAACTCCCAATTGCCTGAGCAATTGAACCATCAGTGCCTTCCCTTTCACCATGGTTCCATTCTACTTCACTACTGGTGAAAATTGAATGACTGTACTGCTATAGCACATCCATCTAATGTCTGTGATGTGCTCTTCTTTGCCATTTCATTGTGGTCAGTGGGCCACTCAGCTTTATAGTCACCTTATAGAGCATACATCATAAGATCACTCCCCAAAACAACTGTAGCATCCTGGGTTTAAGGAAACAGACTCTAAAAAGGTATCTGTCTTCAGGATGTTTACATGGGAAGGATCTCAGAAGCACTACGTGTAAAAGAAGAGGAGAAGCAGGAGTGGAAAGAGGAAGAAGTTGACTTTTGATGTAGCTGCAAAAGAGGCCTGTGCTGATTGCATGAGAAACTCTGGCACCAAGATGGGCCTTCAGAGATATCCCATGTTGAGGCAAGGGCTGAGCTTCTGTACCACCACACTGGCTGCATTTGATGGCCAGTGGAGGCAAAACCTTAGTCATGCCATTTTGTTTAGGTGAAGCCAGTTCTCATGGAAAGAGTCAGTCTTCAGCAGCTAACATTCTTGGCACCCAGCAGAATGACTACACCAGTCATGAAACACTGTGCTACATTCTTTTTTTGATGGGAGGTGGACAGAGTCTCACTCAGTGGCCCAGACTGGAGTGCAGTGGCATGATCTCCACTGACTGCAACCTCCACCACCCGGGTTCAAGCAATTCTCCTACCTCAGCCTCCTGAGTAGCTGGGACCACAGGTGCGTGCCACCATGCCCAGCTAACTTTTGTGTTTTTAGTGGAGATGGGGTTTTGCCATGTTGGCCAGGCTGGTCTCGAACTCCTGACCTGTGATCCGCCCACCTTATTCTCCCAAAGAGTTGGGATTACAGGCATGAGCCACCCTGCTGGGCCTGTGCTACATTCTTTACAAATATAAACTCTTATAATTTTTATAAGGACCTTTTGAAGTAGATTCCATCATTTTTCATTTTTTACAGGTGAGGAATGCACAGAGAACTTAGGTAATTTGTCCAAGTGGATATGACTGGGAATTGTGGCAGCCAGGATTTGAATCCAAACAGTCTAGCTCCCAGTTAACTGCAACACATTTCCCTCAATCATTGCCTTTAAATTATTATATGGCATTTTGAGGATAAATTGGGATAACATATGTCAAGTACAGTCTACCGTGCTTCAACATTCTAGAAGCTTAATGATTAGTAAATATAACTATTTATTTCGGTGTTCTTCATTAACTTGTTAATTTTCTTGGTATAATATCAGCAGTAAGCAGAAACTCTATTAAGGTGTGGGTGTGAAACCACATTAGGGCGTGGGTAGAAGCGTCATGAAGAGGTTTTTAGAATATATGCCTACCTGTCAAGTTTCAGCTGTGTTTCTCCTTGCACACTCGATTAGAAAGATGCAGAACTACCTGTTTGTGGTGTCCTGAAATAAAGACAGAGGCAATAATTGCTATCTGAAATGCAATGGATGATTATATAAGTTGCTGATTCTTGCTGTTGTCTACACAAAGAGAAAAAAGTATCTTCAGGAAAAATATTACATTTTATTTACTTTCATAACACTTTTCATAGTTTGCAGTACTTCATGTATGCTAAGTAGTTTTTTTTGTTTTTGTTTTTTTTTTTTTTGAGACAGAGTTTTACTCTTGTTGCTCAGGCTGGAGTGCAATGGCACAGTCACGGCTCACTGCAACCTCCGCCTCCAGGGTTCAAGCAATTTTCCTGCCTCAGCCTCCCAAGTAGCTGGGATTACAGTCGTGCACCACCACGCCCAGCAAATTTTTGTATTTTTAGTAGAGACAGGGTTTCACCATGTTGGCCAGGATGGTCTCGAACTCCTGACCTCAGTTGATCTGCTCGCCTCGGCCACCCAAAGTGCCAGGATTACAGGCATGAGCCACCGCTCCCGGCCTATGCCAAGTACTTAACTGATATACTTAATATAAAAAAAAAATTACTGTAGATATAACATTTAGAACAGGTATAGAATGCAGTAATGGTGAAAAAAAGCAGATTTGTAGACCTCAGTTATCATTTCTAGAGGAACTGTAGATTCTGTGAGTAAATAGGTAAACAGTGTTCCAATTAGAGATTGTGTTTGGAATGCTTCACTGGAATTACTCTGAAGTTTTAACAATTTACTTTAATGTGTATCTAAGAGTAACATTCCTGTGTTTCACTTGTGGCCTGTATTAGATCAATGGTGAAACTGCTAAAAGTTAGTACAAATATGGCCACAAATATAATACACATTTGAAATATAATAAAAATGACTTTTTTTTGTCATGCACAAATTCATCACCCTAAAAATGTCCAAAGAGCATTATTTTTGACAAAAGAAAAGTATATTGTTCAAAGTAATATCCATTAGAACTTTCTGCAGTAATGGAAATGTTTTGTAAGATGCAGTCATTTTATCATAACAGTATATCTAGCAATAAAATTTTATTTAAATAAACACATTGAAGCATCTCTGTGGAATAGCCTAGCTGGAACAGTCATTACTACTCAGAAGATTAATCTCTTGGAAATGGAAAAATTATAAAATGTAGACATGAGTTTTCTTATCTCAGATCACAACTAAGGTTAAAATGTTTAAATTTATTTATATTGGGACATTATCATTGTTGCTGGTTATGTGGCATGATAAGCTTTGAAATATAAGTCTCAGTGTTTGATTATCTGGGTCTGCTCGTCCAATATGATAGCTGAGAGACACTTACCTTTATTTAAATTTAAATTAACCAAAATTAAATACTAAAAGATCAGTTCCTTAGTTGCATCAGCTACATTTCTAAATAGTAAGAAAGTAAAGCTATATATGGGCTAGAATGTCCTGATATTTGAAAGGAGTAAGTAGTAAGGGGAAGATGCAGGGTTATTTATTTATTTGTCTTATAAGGTGGAAGAAATTTGAGGATGTTTAAACATTAATGTGAAGCAGTGAGCAGAGTGCAAGAGGGTTGTCAACACAGAAAGAGACAGAAAGATCAATGTAATAACGTTCTTGAGGAGGTGGGAAGTAACGGGTGGAGCACAGATAAAAGACATTAGACTTTGGGCCAGGCGTAGTGGCTCGCACCTGTAATCTCAGCACTTTGGGAGGCCGAAGCAGGCGGATCACAAGGTCAGGAGTTCAAGACCAGCCTGACCAATATGGTGAAACTCCGACTCTACTAAAAATACAAAAATCAGCTGAGCATGGTGGCATGCGACTGTAGTCCCAGCTACTCAGGAGGCTGAGGCAGGAGAATCGCTTGAACCCAGGAGGTGGAGGCTGCAGTGAGCCAAGATCCCACCACTGCACTCCAGCCTAGGTAACAAAGTGAGACTCAGTCTCAAAAAAAAAAAAAAAAAGACATTGGACTTTGAAAAGAAAAGGGGGATTTTATTGCAAAGGAGAGAAGAAAGAAGGACAGGGAATTGAGGAAGTTTTTTTAATACAGTCCCTATTATCTTTTCCCCGATCTGAATGGAAGAATTTCCTAGAACCCACAGGGAAACAGAGGGCTCAGAAGTTAGATATGGTGGAAAACATAAATCAGGAGATGAGCAGAGGGTGAACCAGCAGGACTAAGGATTGCTGGCAATGTTGAGGGGTCACGTAAGGTTGGTCTTTGTCAAATTGTAGCTGCAAAGGTCTGGATGGTAGCATCATTTCCCTGCAGCTGTTGCAGCCCAGAGTAGACTAAGAGCATGAAGACAGCTGGGTTCCTCCAGGACTAATTTTTTTCAAAAAAGTTTTTTTTTTTCTTTTGTTTCCCTCCAGATGCTCCATAAAGCTAAATTACAGATTTGGGAAGAGTTGCAACAGTGTGGGAGCATGGGAAGGGGGAGCTCAGCTGAGCTGGAGAGAGAGCTGAATAGCCAGGTGTCAGACTTGCACATTAAAAACAACAAGCAGAAAATCAAAGTGCCAGTGAAGCTTTAAATCACTGACCGAGATAGTATAACTAAATCAGAGCAAGCTCTGACTTCTGGCTCCCACTCTCAGGTTGCTCCATTTCCCCATGGTTGGGGGTCAGGTACATCAACACAAATAAGTGGGTCATTTCCTTGCTTAGGGAGCCTCAAACAAAAGTTTCCTGCTGTCCTGGTGTTTCGTGGAGGGCATGTGGAGAGGGGAGAGAGAGGGGAAAGAGCCAGTCATGGAATAGTGCTGAGTACTGAGCCACAGCAAAGAAAGGCTCTTCAAATTTCTTTCATCTTTCCTGTAACAAGATTTTGACAAAAAGGAAGGCCTTTATGGAAGCTCCCAAATACAGAGACACTTGGGCTAGAAACGCAGATATACAGAAGAGCTTGGCTGGCCCGGAGGATCTGAGTCCTTGACTACAACTCCCTCCAGAGGTTGCAATGCACTTGGTCTTACACCAAGTCTTGTGTGTCAAGGGCAGCTTTTCCCAGTGAAGCTTGCCAGGTAAAGCCTTTGTAATTGCCTATAGTCAGGCCTGAAAAATCTCACATCATTGTTTTGGCCAGGAGCTAGACTCCTCAGGAGAGTTATAAAACCTGCAGAGGACTCTGTGCTGGTAAAAAGGTAATACATTGCAAATGCTACTTTGGAGTGAAGAAGAGATAGGTGATCACAAACAAAGAGTCATTTCCAAATGATTTTCAAACTGCAGTTAAAAAATCACCTGAGGATTTGTTATGAAAGCATCTTTCTAAGTCTCACCCAGAGATGTAGACTCAGTCATTTTGGAATGGGCACATAAATCCCCATTTAAAGCAAACATGCAGGTGATTCTGTTGCCAATCGTTTTAGAAAAAACTGTCTAAGTATGCATAGCAAATGGGAAGTAAAGATAAAAATCTTCCCACGTTGATATCTTCCCCTGTGTTAGAGGGACAAATTGACACACAGAAAGCAAAGGAAATGAAAGAAGCCTTCCACCAACAGAGGGGGAAAAACAATGGAGGGGGCGTAATTACTGACGACATTAGCAAAGTAGATGACATTTGCTGGCGGCTTTTCTACTTTCTAATGCAATCTTAATAACATTATTAGTGGCATTCTCTGGATGGCAGTTTTTAAATTCATTTTACAAAATGGGCCACTGAGGCTCAGAATTTTAGCAACTGGACCAAGATTGCTATAACTGGTTGGGAGCCTTCAACTTTGCCTGGTATATTTCTTATTATACTCAACCTTGTCTCCAGATCACCACTCAGGTTGTTACTAGCTGCGAATCCACACGGATCTGCAGCAAATTCGATCCTTGTCTCCTTGGAGGAAAGAACGAAGCCGAGGGGCAGAAGTAGGTTTAAGGCAGAGGGAGAGACCGAGGCAAGTTTTAGAGCAGGAGTGAGACTTTATTAAAATGTTTTAAAGCAGGAATGAAAGGCAGCAAAGTATACTTGGAAGATGGCCAAGCAGACCATTTGAGAGATCCAAGTACACCATTCAGCACTGGACTTGGGGTTTTCTACATTGGCAAGGTTGCAGGCTTTGCTTTTCTCCTCCCTTGATTCTTCCCTTGGGGTGAGCTGTCCACATGCACAGTGGCCTACCAGCATTTGGGAGGGGCCACATGTGCAGTATGTTTACTGAGTTTGGGCACATGTTCACTTGAGCGTTTTTCCCTTGCCAGTCAAGCGTTTCCAGAAGAAGGTCATATGCAGGTTAAACTCTGCTGTTTTGCCTCTGCATGCACATGCTTGAGCCGGCTCGCCTAACTCCTGAGTTCTTATTGGGAAAGGGCTGATCATCAACTTCAGATGTTTTCTCTGTTTTGGCAGACTGTCTTCCCCTGGCACCAGCTGCAACAAAATATCATTTCAGAGAGAACATTTAATAACCATCTGACCATCACCTGAGGGTCGCCTGACATTCCTTGAGGGGAGAGGGGGTCTCCTGCCCTGCCCATCTCTGCCTAGCTAACCGCTCTAACAAGTGCAATATCTCTTCCTTCCCTATATACTTCTGATAGAACAATTCTCACAGAGCAGAAATCTAGAGGTCTAATTTGAATCATTCTCGCTGATTTTGCCTTGCTTTCTCCTTCTTTTTCTCCTTGTTTCTACTCTAAGACTTTCACGCAGTAATACCCCTATTTTAGCTTGAGTTCATTTTTCCATGTATCCCAGTAACATGGATCTTCTATTCTGACCTCTCTTGTTAGCAAATTCCAAGCGGCCACATTAAACAAACAAGAAAACAAACACTGGAATAAAACACTAAAATCTATCATGGAATAAAGTTTTAATATCTCAGTTTAATTTTTTATTTAAAATAAAAGTTGTTCATTTCTAATGAAAACCAAAACAAAATTGAAAGCTTTGATAAGACCTCGTCACTCCCGGCTTTAAAATAACATTCAAATTTATCTCTTTTGAACTTTTAAAACTTCATTACTTATTTTGAAAAGTTACATATTTTTTTTGACTCTCTAAGATTTTCTAAATTTTCCAAGGGATTTGTCACCTAGCCAGTAACCAATGAATGCCTTCTGTGGTATAGATTTGTAAGGATTTTAACAAAGAAAAGTAGGCTATTTATTTTCAGATTGATACAGTCAATTCAAAAACTGCATAAACACTAATTTTTACATCCCAATTATTCTCAGAAAATTAATCTAAACTGGAATGTGCCAAGAGTAAGAAAATGAGTTGGCTGGATGCACACTGAAATAAATCTTTATCCTAGCCTGAAGGGGTTTGCTTACATGCTCCTAAAGTAGATCCATAGCCAACAAATTGCATTTCAGATTGCTTTAACTTCAGCAAATAGACATTCAATTGTCTGCCCCAATAGAGAGGAAATATTTGCAAAATATTATTTATAAAGCTCCTCAAACAAAAGTGGTTTCTTTTTTTAGAAATATAACTTACTTGGTTTTTGGAAGCCAAATGCTTGGCTTTATTTGATGAGAGCATTAAGTGGGCTCTGCTCAGCTTTCAGAGGACAATGCATGATATTATTTTTTTTTCCCTGTATGGCATTCAAGAATATTCTAAAGCTATTAAATTCATGATTCTCAATCATTTTATACCTTGGAATTGGGAAATAGTGTTGATGAATAAAACCAAACTCCGTAAAATATTTGAAGAGATTTATTATGAGCCTCAAATTTGAGTGACCATAGCCTGTGACACAGCCTCACAAGGTCCTGAGAACATGTGCCCAAGATGGTTGTGTTACAGCTTGGTTTTACACATTTTAGGGGAACAGAAGTTACAGGCAAAGACATAAATCAATACATGTAAGGTATATATTTATTTGTCCCAGGAAGGAGGAGTCAAATAATTCCTGATTGGCAATTGAAAGAGTTAAGCTTTTCCTAAAGAGTTGAAGTCAGCAGAAAGAAATGATTGAGTTAAGATAAGGAGGTTGTGGAAGCCAAGGTTCCTGTTATATACATGAAGACTTTAAGTAATAGGCTTCAGAGAGAATAGATGGTAATTTTCTCTTGTTGGACTTAACAAGGTGTCAGACTCTCTGGAAAGAACCTAATAAGGGAAGGAAATTCTTAATAGAATGCAAATTTTCCCCATAAGACACAGCTTTACAGGTTCACTTCAAAATACGTCAAAGAAAATATATTTTGGGGTAAAGTACTTTGATTTCCTTCAGGCCCTGTTATGCTATACCAGGGTCAGGTTGAAGTTGGGTATCATTGCCACAAAGAATCTGTTTTGTGAGTCTTATGATTTCTATTTTAATGTTAATGCTGGTCAGTTGTGCCTTAACTCCAAAGAGAGGGTACAATGAGGCATGCCTGGGCTGACACTTTGCATCATGATCTAAACTAGTTTCTCAGGTTTCTTCGGGAACCCCTTGGCCAGAAGGAAGGTCCATTCAGTCACTTGAGGGACTTAGAATTTTATTTCTGGTTTACAATAGTAATCTAAGTTTAGAATATTTTTAACTTTTGTTTTAAGTTCAGGGGTACATGTGAAGCTTTGTTACATGGGTAAACTTGTGTCATGGGGTTTGCTATACAGATTATGTCATCACCCAGGTATTCCCATTAGTTATTTTTTCCTTATCCTCTCCCTTCTACTACCTTCTACCTTTTGGTAGGCCCCATTGTGTGTTTTTCCCCTGTATGTGTCAATGTGTTCTCATCATTTAGCTCCAACTTACAAGTGAGAACATGTACAGTATTTGGTTTTCTGCCCCTGTGTTAGTTTGCTAAGGATAATGGCCTGCAGTTCCATCCATGTTCTCACAAAAGACATGATCTTGTTCTTTTTTTATGACTGCATAGTATTCCCATGGTGTTTATGTACCATATTTTCTTCATCCAGTCTACCATTGATGGGTAATTAGGTTAATTCCATGTCTTTGCTATTGAGAATAGTGTTGCAATGAACATACACGTGCATATATCTTTATAATAGAATGATTTTTTTTTTT
This sequence comes from Trachypithecus francoisi, assembly GCF_009764315.1. Classification (NCBI taxonomy): domain Eukaryota; kingdom Metazoa; phylum Chordata; class Mammalia; order Primates; family Cercopithecidae; genus Trachypithecus; species Trachypithecus francoisi. The sequence goes on along the minus strand of NW_022681454.1, from coordinate 168,927,469 downwards.
TTTTTTGAGAAGAAGTCTCACTCTGTCACTCAGGCTGGAGCTCAGTGGCATGATCTTGGCTCAATGCAACCTCCGCCTCCCAGGTTCAAGCGATTCTCCTGCCTCAGCCTTCTCATTTTTAGAATGATTAATATTCCTTTGGGTGTATATAATCCCAGAAATGGGATTGCTGGGTTGAATGGTATTTCTGTCTTTATATCTTTGAGGAATACTTTTAAAGTTTGGTTTCTTTATCTGTAAGGAGTTCATAGAAACTGCAGAAAATAAAATGACTAATATTGACAATAAAAGGTACAATGGTGCTTTCAGGTGAGATCCTGAGACTGAAAAATTATACCTAAATTTTTAGGCCTCTTATTATTTTACTGCATTACCTGTCTCCTCAGTTGCAATTACCCTCTGCACCACCAAACTCTTAGAGAAAAAGGCACAAAGGAAATCTTTAAAACATGGGATTAGTGAATGCCAATATGTTACTATGGGATGCACTCCGATGAGAAACTAAAAAGGACTTACAACTTCAAAAACAGAGTTGTCAGTCATATTCATCCTTCAGAGAAATTTAAACAAACAAAATCATTTTCTCTATAGTAAGGACTTGAGTAGTAAGCTCATGTAATTGCTTCTTTGCATTCAGATGCCAGTCTATTCAATGATGCCTTCCCTGCACATTGTTGAATCACCTGCTAATTAAACAATACAGACATTAGTAATCAAACAATGTTATCATCACTTTCTTTTTGGGAGTACTTGACTATATATGGTAGACTCTAGAACTAGAGACACACATTTCTAATTGACTGTTAATTTATATAAAATGAAGTTAGTTATTTATATCTAACAACCAAGAAATTTGATGAAATTTACTGTTTTATAAAGTCCCTATTTTAACATCTTTGGTCATAGACAATCATGAGAAAAGGTTAAAAAACAACTATCAATTGCTTTTCCTGTATAAGAGCAATCTGTTAATCTTGGCTATGTATAGGTATGTTTCCTCATTTGAAAGAGGATCAAAACAAATACTGTAGCTAATGAAAAAGTTGGGTTATATCATTTGTTTATCAAAATGATACACCCTTTTGAAGATAAAAGAGAAGATTGACACTACTATTGTTGATCAGGTTATTCCATTTAATTGAATGTAAAATTAGAAAACTCTGGTCACTGTTCTTGTTTTTTGTTTGTTTTAGTAAAATTAGGCCATACTATAAGACTTGGAAATTACAATCTTCGTTTATTTGATTAGTGACCTGAAGATGTCAGCTGTCATAGTTTTATCTTGAACCCTTTGAGAAAAGAGTTTTAAGGAAAAAAAATATATATTGTCAGTATTTTTAAGCAAACAATTAAGACATAGCTAACTGAGATAATTCAGCCTGAAATGGATTTGAGACCATTGTCATGAAATTTGTGTAGAAATATCTCCTGACTTGGAGCCGTAAAACATACTTTAATTCCAAAGTCATCAACTTAATTAGTTATACATCTATAGAAACTCATTTCAACTTTTGACTCAGCTTACTCATTTGTGCTATAGATATTATAGTATTATTCAGAGGTTTATTTTTCAAAATATCTCAAATTGTGTAATTAAAGACATATAGTAACTCTAAAGCATTGCATCTGTAAGAGGGTAATATGAAAGTGAAAGGTACATAGATAGGTAAGCAGATAGACAGGTAGATAGGTAGATAGATAGATAGATAGATAGATAGATAGATAGATAACTCTTTTAAAAACACATTTGCCTTTATTTCCCAGTGGGTGAAGACGAGGTGAGCATGAATCTATTATTGAGCATACTGCAAACAATTTTTCATTTTGTTTCAAAATAGATTGAAGAAAGAAGACAGGTTAGTTGTATCTCTTCTGAGCTGGCTTCTCCTCCGTACAAACTTAGATTGAGAGGCAGAACAGAAGTTGAGAGGCAGAACAAAAATAAGTATTTTGGAAGAATGTCACACTGGGATCCAAGTATAATATGTACTTATGCAACATTACATATGTGTTATGTCTTTAAGATAATTCTTAGAATAGATATTTCCAGGTCAAAAGTTAATTGCCTCCACAATTTTGATAAATGCTGCTATATTGCCTTTGATACAGGTTATATCAATTTATGTCTTTTCTAGTCAGATATAAAAATGCCTTTCACAAACATCTCTGTTGATGTGCAATTAAATTTGAGAATCTTTCCAAATCTACTAATCGAAAACTGATATATTAATGTAGTTTGTTTGTTTGTTTGTTTGTTTGTTTGAGATGGAGTCCCACTGTGTCATCCATGCTGGAGTAGAGTGGCACCATCTCCGCTCACTGCAACCTCTGCCTCCTGGGTTCCAGCGATTCTAGTGCTTTAGCCTTGCGAGCAGCTGGGACTACAGTCGTGCACCACCACACCTGGCTAATTTTTTTTTTTTTTTTTTTTGTATTTTTAGTAGAGATGGAGTTTCACCATGTTGGCCAGGCTGGTCTTGAACTGCTGACCTCAAGTGATCCACCCACCTCGGCCTCCCAAAGTGCTGGGATTACAGGCGTGAGCCACTGCACCCAGCCTGTAGTTTTAATTTAAGCTTACCTTATTATGAGATACTTTTAAATGTATAAAAGCCTACATGTATTTGCTTATTTGTGAACGATGTGTTTTCCAAATAGTTCTTCCCTTATCCCATCTTCATTTCCATTTGTCTATTGATTTTTAAAAAATTATGTTTAAATGGAACATATATTTGTACTTAAATTTATCAATCTTTTCTATTATAGCTTTGATGTTATTTTTAGAAAAGCCTTTCCTAATTTTAGGTTAAGGAACGTGTCATGATTTATTCTAGTGTTTTTATATTTTCATAGGTTACATTAAATCTGTAAACAGAGATTGATTTTGGTAAAATTTATGAAATATAAATATAAATTTATTTTCCAGGTGGTTAACCAGTTACTGCAACATTATTTATTGAAAAGTCTCTTTCCCTTATTCATTTTAAAGGGCAAGATTATTGTATGCTAAGGTCTTTCATGTATTTGTGTTTATCTTGAGATTTTCTATTATGCCATTAATCTCTGTATTTATATCACTGATATAACATTGTTTTGATTATTAATGGGTTATACTGTGCTATCAAATATCTAGTCGTGCTAGACTATTGTAGTTTTGCAAACTTTATAAATTAAATTACAGATAATTGCTATCTTTATGAAGTTTGGGATACCTGTCCCTTTGTTATGCTTTTTATTCACCCAAGACCTAAAATTATGTATATTTTCTTTACACAGTAGTTGCATATTTTTCAATAGAGTTAAAATACTGTTAGGTGATCTAAGTGCACAGATGTTAAGGGCATGGTTTCATGAATAGAAAAGTGCGTTCATATGTATAGCTACCATCCCAATCAACGTAAATATTTTCACTACCCCACAAAGTTCCTAATATTCACTTACAGTCAAGGCCCACTAGCCAGAGCCAACCACTGCTGAATTTCTGTTGCCATACATTAATTTTATCTGTTCTTTTAAAAATCTTTTGAGATTCACCTGTCTTATTATGTACATCAGGATTCTTATTGCTGAAAAGTATTCTATTTTACGAATACATGAAAATTTTCTACTTAATCTCCAGATTCATGAAGCTTTTGGACAGTTTAAACATAAGTATTCTTTTGCCAGTTTTTTTGTGTGTGTGTGTGGACCTAGTTTTTATATTTGCTTTGTAAATATGGAGGAGTGAAACTGCTACATCACAGAGTAGTTGTATGCTAATGTTATTATTTCGACACTACAAAATAGTTTTTCTAAGCATTTGGAAATTTTTATAATCCCTGCAATATACAAGAGTCCCAGTTGCTGTATGCACTAACATTTATTGTTTTCAGATTTTAACTCATTTGTGTGGGCATGTAGTGATATCTCATGGGCTTAGTTGCCTTTCTCTCATGATTGTGGATGATACTGTACTTTTCAATGTAATTATTCAATGTACTTTTCAATGTAATTATTGGCCACTTGAATACCTTCATTTCTGAAAAATCTGCTCAGTTCCTTCCTGTCAGATTGTTTGCTTCTTAAAAAATATCACTTGTGTTCATTTATAACACATATAAAATGCATGCTTTTAAAAAAGTATGGTTTGAGTTATGAAAAATTCATGTTACTGTAACCACAACTAAAATTAAAACAGAATATTTTCATCACCTTAATGGTTGCCTTTTGCCTCTTTGCATCAATCCTCTGACTTGACTAGCTTCAGACAACCCCTGATATGCTTTCTATAACTGTAGATTCATTGTAATCTGTTCTAGAATTTCATATAAATGACATCATGCCATATCTACTTTTGAGTATCTGGTTTATTTGGCTCTGCACAATGTTGTTAAGATGCAGCCATGTTGTGACATCTTAGCAGTTAGTTTGTATTTATTTTATTTTATTTATTTTATGAGACAGAGTTTCACTCTTGTTGCCCAGGCTGGAGTGCAATGGTGCGATCTCGGCACATTGTAACCTGTGCCTCCTGGGTTCAAGCAATTCTCTTGCCTCAGCCTCCCAAGTAGCTGGGACTACAGGCGTGTGCCACTACACCCAGTTAATTTTTGTATTTTTTTTTAGTAGAGACAGGGTTTCACCATGGTGGCCATGATGGGCACGATCTATTGACCTCGTGGTCTGTCTGCGTCGGCCTCCCAAAGTATTGGGATTACAGCCGTGAGCCACCGTGCCCGGCCTTATACTTATATTTATTTTTAATAGTATTATTTTATTATCTGTACTTATCAAAAATATTTTTATCCATTTACTTGCTGATGGATTTTGTGTTATTTTCAGTTTCTGGCTATAATAAGCGCACCTGTTTTTAATATGTGTCTATAATTATTTGTATGAACAGATGATTTACACTACTTTATAGGAAGCATATGCATAGTTGACATTAAACTGCCAAACACATTTACATTCCCACCAGCAATGTCTGAGTGTTACCAGTTGCTCCAAATCTTCAAAAACTCTTGGCATTTTCAGTCTTTTTAATTTTAGCCATCCTAGAGTGTGTGGTATTTCATTGATAGAGTTTCTACTTCATTGATGACTAAAAGGCTGAGCATCTTTTCATATGCTCATTGGTCATTTCAATAACGTATTTAGTGAAGCATCAGCTCAAATCTTTTGTACTTTTAAATGTTTTTGTCTTATTATGGAGATACAAGAGTTATTTATATATTCTAAAACCTCATTCTTTGCCAGATACATGCATTATTAATTTTTCCTGTTTGGGGTTGCCTTTTCACTTTCTAAATAGTGTGTTATGAAGATCAGAAATTTAAATTTTTTTGAAGTGTAGTTTATGAGGGTTTTTTTCACAGTTTGTAATTTTTTTGATCTAATAAATTTTTGCCTACCCAGAATTTGTAAAGTTATCCTATGTTTCTAAAAGTTTAATCATTTTGCCTTTTACAGTGAAATGTACAAGTCATTCAGAATTAAGTTTTAGTATGATTTGAGGCAAGGGATGATATATTCCTTTCCTTATTCAAATGAATATTCAGTTGGTCTAACACAATTTGTTTAAAAGGCTATCCTTTCTCCATTGAAATACGTTGGCACCTTTGTCAAAAAGCTATTTACCATGAGTGAACATCTGTATCTATTTCTGTGGTCACCATACTTCCGCTGATTTATTTAAATATATTTTTCCCTATACCAACATTATCTTGATTAGTATAATTTTATTGTAAGACCTGAAATCAGGTAATATACATCTTTCAATTCTTGTCCTTTTAAAAAATTATTTTGGTTATTCTGGGTCTTTTGCATTTCTATTTAAAATTCAACTTCTCAATATCTATAAAGAAAGCCTTAAGGATATTGATTTGGGTTTTTATAAATCTATTGATTAATAAACTAAGAATTGACAACAAACAATTTTGACTCCAAATCTATAACTATGGTTATCTCTTACTTATTTAACTAGGTTTTGGTCAATTCCTCTCAACAATATTTGCAGTTTTAAGTGTATGTATTTTGCATCTATTTTGTGAAATTTGCTTTAAAATCTTGACATCAAATATTTCAAAATTTAATGCTATTGTAAATGGTATTGTCTCCATTCTAAATTACAATTGATATATAAAAATACAAATTACTTTTTATATTTAGTTTTTATCTACAACTTTGCTAAATTCATTCAGCAAAGTGAATTTATTAATTTATCTAATAGTATTTTTGTAGGTTCTTTGGAAGTTTCTATGATTATATCTTTTATAAATAATTTCAGCTTTGTTTTTTTTTCTAACCTGTAAACCTTTAATTTCTTTTTCTGGACTTACTTCACTGGTTAGGATTGCAGAGGCATCCTTGCTTTGTTCCCATTCTTAGGACAAATGTGTTTAAGCTTCATTATTAAGCATGCCATTTGCTATAGGCAGATCCTCTTTATCATAGTGAGAAAATTCTATTTTACTTCATGTTTGTTAATACTTTTTTGATATCTATTAAATTGATCATACACTTAAAAAATTTTTTTTTAGTCTGTTAATATGACGAAGTACTTTGATTGCTTTTAAAGCAGCCTCGGATTTCTGGAACAAACTCCACTTAATTCTGACATTAGTATCTGCTAATATTGTCAGGGACGTTTTTTCAGATTCATGAGAAATAGTGGTCTCTATGTTTCTTACTCAAAGGCTTTTTCTGGTTTTGTTATTAAGATGGTGTTGGTTTCATAAAACGCAGTGAGAAGTTCTTCCTTTCTTAAAAAGATTTTTTTTGTCAGGATAGGCATTTTTTTTCTTAAATATTTAATAGAACTCACCAGTGATACATACGTCCTAAGATGGAGCTTTCTTAGTGGGAATATTTTTGATAATGAATTTAATATTTCTAGGTCTGTTCATATTTTTTGCTTCATTTTGGGCCAATTCTAGAATGTTTTTTTAAAGAGAATTTTCTATGTCATGGAAAGTGTGAAATTTGTTGAAAAAAGGCTATCAAAACATTCTTTTATAGCACATTTAGTGCTTGTGATATTTATAGTAATGTTTGTTCCCTCACAAATGCCTAATGTTGATAAATTTTTCTCTCTTTTATGTATTTGAATGTATTTCTAAGGATTTTGTACCAATTCCATTAATCTTTCCACAGAACCAGAACTTAGCTTTGTTATAGTTTCTGCTTAACTGGGGATAACATGAAAGGTGATTTTTTTCTTCATAGTACCAGATTTTTTTTCAAATATTTTTTTCACGATGACTATGTGGTTTTCGATCAGAAAGAGAAAACAATTTGCATTACACAATTAAATTTGAAGAAATATGGTTAAATAATTGTAAAATGTATCAAATGAATAGAACGTGTATTAGATGTTTAGATATAAATGCATTGCTTACTAAAATATAAATAAAATAATGAAAATGAGTAGTTACAAATAGATATTACTTGAAAATAATCAGGAAGCTGGTCCAGAAATAAAAAATGCCTGCTTGTCTCTGCTTGTCTTCCCTGTTCTCCCCTCCCTAACCTCCTTCCCTTTTGCTAAAAAAATGTAATATTTAAAAGAAATCTCATCCAGTAAGGGTGGCTCAAGCCTGTAATCCCAGCACTTTGGGAGGCTGAGGCTGGCAGATCACTTGAGGTCTGGAGTTTGAGAGCAGCCTGGCCAACATGGTGAAACCCCATCTCCACCAAAAATACAAAAATTAGCCCCGGGTGGTGGCGCACTTGTAGTCCCATTGCCTCTGGAGGCGGAGGCAAGAGAATACCTTGAACTCGGGAGGCAGGAACTACAGTGTGCTGAGATTGCACTGCACTGCACTCCAGCCTGGGTGATAGAGCGAGACTGTCTCAGAGAAAACAACAACAACAACAACAACAACAACAACAATGACTCTTATCCAACACTTTTGCAATGAAATTGATATAAGCTTTAATTTTAGAGACGTAATCATCACAGTATATTCTTTGTCCTCAAAGTAATAGAAAAATATTTCCTGGTTTGTAGTCTTTTTAGAAAACATGCTATTTGTATCATCCATCTTCTCCATTTCATCTAACTCTGTTTAAGAATGTCACTTTCTAAAATTCTTTTGGGTCCATAATTTATGTTAGCACTAATAGTACCAGAAATAGGTACACCAAATTTATAATATAAACGATAGGAAACTGTGAAAGTAGAAAAACGTTGAATGTGAGCTTGTTAACAACTTACATTTCAGACTGATTGGCTGATAAGTATTTGACAGTCAACTTTAATGTAGGTTTCATTTCCATAACCTGCTGTGATAGTTTATTCTTGATTATTTCAAACCTGATCACTCTGTTCCTGCCTTCTGCATAACTTGCTTTCTCCATATTTTATCTTTTTCTTTCCTCAGTAACTATTAGAATTATGTTTTCCTCTCGGAAACCTAGTGCTCTTTATTCTTGAATCCCACATGCTTCTTGCCCATTAAAGCTCATAAGCTGTGCAAAAGGCATGGATCTAGTCAACAGCACTGCTGCAAGATTCTGAAACTGGGTGCAGTCTCTGCAGGTACACTTGCCAGTCAGTGAGAGGGCATGTTTTCTTGACTGTAACTTATTTGAAAGGATTATTTCCTTTTTTTGCATATGTGTGTTCATATGAAATCAAATAAGGATTGTAATTATAAAAGTAAATTTTAACTTCAATTGCTATGTCAGGCATAATTTGGCCTGATGAGAGGATACTGATCCTATTGGGAAGTAGAAATGTTGAAGCATGTACACAGATAACAGAATGGAGTCTGCAGTTTTCTGAAACAAACCGTTATTTCTTATTATAGTTTCAAAAGCTCAAATAAAGGTTTTACATATGACCACGCTTAAGTGCAAAACAACAGATATTTTAGACAAAACAATCTTTTGTCTGACCTGATATTATAATGATATAAATGGTTTAGGTTTGAGTAATCTCACATGGATTTTATCCCATACATAATATTCTACAAAATATTATTCACTAGCTTAATATTTCTGTCCCAGGTTTTTTTTTTTTTGAAGTAATTTCAGATGCAAAAGTGCAGCATCTGGGTAGACTTAATTTGCTGGATGGATTAGTCACTTTCTGCTAATTTCATGTTATTGTGCATACAATATTTAAAAGAGCATAGCTAAATCTAGATACAATTAACTATCCAGAAGTTCTACAAACACAGTAGGTTTGACTTATCTGAGTGGAAATGCTCCTTTGTTTTTCATAAAGATGATTTGGACTGATATTAGAATACTAAAAATGCAATAGTGGAAAGTGCTGTCAATTTCAATGAACTCAAATCTTTATGTTTCAGGCTATATCTGAACCTGATTCCCTCTGAAGAGGATCATTTTGTTATATACCATCATGTTTCCTTAGCCTTTTTTTAACCTTCTGCCCCACCAGGGTGCCTATTAGAGAATTTCTTCCAGGATATTCAAATTCTACAGATGATATCTGTTTAGCATTCAAAGACATAATTCTCACAGTCAAAAAGAGGGAGTGAGTTTTCCATACAGGAGGCAGTAGCATAAAGAAATCAAAATAGCAGAGGAGCTTTTCCAAGGGCCAGTCTGTATGCCTTTTAATGGAGACCTTGGTAGAGAAACCAATGATCTCAGTTCCCTGAAAATCTACAAGGTAAACTTCCTCTAAGGTCATAAATGTCACAATTGCACTTTGGATATCTTTGTACAATATTTTGTCTGCCTCTTTTAGTGAAACTCTGGGATTTATTCAATATTATCTGTTTAAATAAAATAATAAGAAATGAGTGATCATCTTTAAATGGAATAATGCTAGTACCAATTGTTTACTTGTCTACTTTTGACCAAATATAATCTCTGAGAACCCCATTCTTCAGTATAATATATAAAAACTGATTAGTAGTAACTCATACAGGGACTTTGCATGTGGAATACCTTGGCCGTCTTTATTATGATATTGCTTTAAGAATGATGAACAGCCAGTTAATTAGGAAAAGGGTAGATATCTTCAAGTATCTCAGGCTAATGAGACCATCTGTCTTACAAAATTTTAACTCTCACTAAGAAAGAAAACATAGTTGACAACCCTTTATTTAGGCATAAAAGGGCAGTCAGTATTTGGGAGCTAAATGTTCTTATACTTTAAAGAATTCTTACACTGACCAAAGGAAATTATTATAATTATTGTGAAATATTGGAACTGAATTAAGGTCAGCATCTACCATGTTCCAGCTAAATGAGCATGTCTTGGGTCATTTATCATCTGGAATATATTAGTGGTAGGAGAAAAGACAAGGGAGACTTTGTGAAAAACAGAGAGCAAAGGGTTGGGTGATAAAAGTGTTTAAACTTCTCAGGCAAGTTTATTTGAAGATTTAGCAAGGAACTGTGAGATGGAGGAAGGAATACTCATTTAGAAAGTGTGCATTTCTGGCTGGGCGCGGTGGTTCATGCCTGTAATCCCAGCACTTTGGGAGGCCGAGGCAGGTGGATCACCAGGTCAGGAGTTCGAGACCAGCCTGGCCAACATGGTGAAACCCCGTCTCTACTAAAAATACAAAAAATTAGCCTTGTGTGGTGGCAGGCGCCTGTAATCCCAGCTACTAGGGAGACTGAGGCAGGAGAATGGCATGAACCTGGGAGGCGGAGGTTGCCATGAGCCAAGACCATGCCAGTGCACTCTAGCCTGCGCAACAGAATGAGACAGTGTGCATTTCCTCAGCCACCCTTGAGTGAAGGGTAGGGTTCCATGCGATATCCCTGTTGTGCACAGCTGCTATGTGTAGAGCAATTTGCAACTTAACAATCTCTCCTTATATCCTTATTACATCTCATTTTTTTTTCTATCACTTTCCTTATGTAGGTGAGACATCCTGTTTGATGGATGGCCACACCATTTTCTGTGGCAGAGCAGTCCTAAAAGTAAGGTTGAGTATCCCAGAGGTTCTGTAGTCTTTCTACCACAACACGCCAGACAGGCTGCTTTCCATACTCTTTCCTCCAGGGTTGAAATAGTTCCCCCACCCGCACTTCAATATGTATGGCAATTTTCTATTCAAGCATCCAAAGTGGAGGCTCTCCCCACAGCTAATTCTTACCCTAACTGAGAGACTGCAGAACATGCTAGTCTACAAACTTAGTGTGGACATATTCCTCAGCAATCTAGAAATGACGGAACAGATACTGTTTCTACTAAGCAGAATGCAGAGGTGACAACAAGGACAGATAATTCATGGCTTACTATGAAACTGTCATGGAATATTTGCCTAATCTCCCTAGAAGGACAAATGTTCATGCAAGTAATTTCTCTCCTCTGTTTAGAAACAACTCTGTTCACTATGATTTTTTAAAAGCCTAATTAAAAAAATTGTTGATAAGACTTAGACATGTTTAGGTAAATATTGTTGAAGTTTATGTAAATGTTTGAAATGAATAGGGAATGAGACACACTATGGAATTGATATTCTGGTTTATTAAAAATATTTACAACATGAATTACCAATGTAAAAAAAAAAGACTTTTGAAAAGCCAGGTGTGGTGGCTCACGCCTGTAATCCCAGCACTTTGGGAGGCCAAGGTGGGCTGATCACCTCGGGTCAGGAGTTTCAGACCAGCCTGAGCAACATGGAGAAACCCCGTCTCTACTAAAAATTAAAAAAAAAAAAAAAAAAAATCAGCTGGTGTGTCGGTGCATGCCTGTAATCCCAACTACTCGAGAGACTGAGGCAGGAGAATCGCTTGAACCTGGAGGGTGGAGGTTGCGGTAAGTCAAGATCACGCCATTGCACTCCAGCCTGGGCAATAAGAGCAAAACTCCATCTCAAAAAAATAAAAATAAAAAACTAGACTTTTGAAAATTCTTAAGAATGATTTATCATGACTTTTTAATAATCCCAACTTAATCTTTGTTTGGTAAATCCTTAAAAAACCTGAGGATTCTGAAGAGCACTGACAACATCCTTATCAATATCATCATTATGTAGTTTTATGATATAACTTCTGGCTCTTTGTATTTATTTATTGGGGTTCTGGATGACCCACAGTTTTCTATAGCATACCATATTTTTGTTTGTGCATTAATTCAGTTGATATTTATTGGGAATCTAGGATGTCTCTGGCCTATTTTCTAACTGTAGCATTTCATTACTCTGGAGAACAAATTATCCCTGTTAGGCATATTTTCCTGACCTCAGGGAACATTTTAAATAACAAGGTACATAGGGAATGCTGACCCCATGTAGATCATCAACTCAGATATTTCCCTTAAAATGCGTTTAATAAGTACAGTTTCTAATTTTTGTCTTTGGAATAATATGGCATTGAATATTAATAAAGATGTGAGTTCACTGAAGCTACACCAAAATTATTAGCACTTATGAGACAAAAATAAATTAAGATAAAAGAAGAAATCATGATGAAAGTGGATGTTGTATCTTCTGATGTTTTTGCAAAAAAATAAAAAGCTTTCATTTTCATTTTTCAAGGATTTGATACTCAGCATCAATTTAAAGTAACCTTGCCTTGGATCTTGATGTAAATATTCACTTCATTGTTGTAACTGATGAAAGTAAAGCCACTAAACAAACTATTTGTAAGTTGTACTTTGTTCTATAAACTATGAGTGTTAGGTCCATGACTGTCTTGTTTACTCCTCTCTCCCTGACATCCAGCCTTGGTCCTGTTGAAACTTACATGCTCAATGAATTTCCTACATTATGACATGTATTGTTACGTGCATAATATGTACATATACATATTAATGATATCTGATATCAATAAGAAGACTGATTATAAAAATGACCAAGTTACATGTCCGGGGAATTTTATATAATTCTTATGAAGAGCAGCAAATAAGTACATTTCAAAATTAAACTCCTATGTCCTTTCTCATTTCAAATAGACTTATAGGGAGTTTTCAGAAAGACGGAATAAGAATGAAAGTAGGAGTTGGTTGCAGTGGCTTATTCCGGTAATCACAGCATGTTGGGAAGTAGAGGTAGGAAGACGGCTTGAGGCCAGGAGTTCAGAAACAGCCTGGGTACACAACAAGATCTTATCTACACACTCAGACACACACGCGCGCACACACACACACACACACACAGTTTGTCAGGCATTGTGGTGCTTGACTGTGGTCCCAGCTACTTAGGAGGCTGAAGTGGGAGGATAATTTAAATTTAAGCCTGGGACTTTGAGGCTGTGGTGAGCTACAATCATACCATTGCACTCCAGCCTGGATGACAGAGCAAGACCTTGTCTTTAAAAAAAAAAAAGGAGAAGAAGAAGGAGAAGGAGAAGGAGGGGGAGGGGAAAGGGAAAGGGAAAGGGAAGGGGAAGGGGAAGGGGAAGGGGAAGGAGAAAGAGAAGGAGAAGGAGAAAGAGAAGGAGAAGGAGAAGGAATGGAAGTAGGAAGAGAAAAACAGTCACGAGTGCATATAAGAACGTATAAACCAATGATAAAGCTTACCATAACCACAGTGATTAAAGTTGCCTCTAAGATTTGTGGCAGTCAGAGCAAGACGTTAAAAGCTTTTTTCTCATTATCAAAAGGGAGAAAGTATGTCAGCTCTCAGAGGAAAGCAAGATGTTCTAGGACAGAGTCAGTTAATAATAGTGGTTGGCTATTAGTAGCAGACACAGTAGAATGACAACCTAACACATCCGGGTTTTTTATCACACAATGCGCTGTGTGGGGAGAGGCAGTTGTGTTGGTTCTGGGGATCAGGAATGTCAGGGTCAAGCTTTCTGCCATTCTCTTGACTTTTTCTTCTGTTCCCAAATAGGTTGCTGAGCTCAGCCTCCTGACACCCAGGAGATCATGGGTGAGACTCTAGAAGTTGGTAGAGTTTAAGAAAAGCTAGTATTATTTAGAAAATTCCTCCATATAGAAATTGGTGCTTGAATGGTAGGACCCCAAATTCAGTCCGATTGAGTCACTAGCCATAAAAGATCTGATTCATGCAGAAGGGGCAAAACTGAAATGTTGTGTGAGTTGTAATATAGGAACTTGTGGTCTGCTAACAAAGAACAACAAAGAAGCCAATGCTCTCTGCTACAAGTCCAGGAGGGCTGAATATGGAGAGCCAATTTTAAGTCTACAGCTCCCTTAACATTTGCTAGCCACGAGATTTTCCCCAGAATGTGATGTGGAATCAAGCATAAAAGTAGATTTAAATTGTGAGATAAGGAACGCTGAAGGAAAAGGACCTAGGTGTGTCTCTACATTAATTCATAGATGGATATGAGAGATGTTGGTACAAAATTTATTATTGATAAAGTAGAAAATAAAGGAAATACATTTTGTGCAGAGGGAGCAGAAACTGTAGGACATAGATTCAATAAATAGACTAAATCCCCTGCCCCATCAAACATCATTCATAAATGTATTGCTTCTAATACAATATTTAAACATTGCAGCATATTTTCAGAAGAATTTGTGCTTCTTAACTCAACATAGTAATTACACATAATAGTACTTAGAAAATGTTAAACAAGTTGACTCACTCTATCTAATTGTATTTACAAATGCATTTAAGTTTAGGACTATTTTATTTGGCAATATCAAATAAGAAAAACTACAACAAAATTTATGCTCATGAAATTATGTGTTCTATATTGACATTTTAATCTTGAAAAGTGAAGTCACTAAGTTTATATACAAACCAATTCTCTACAGGGAATGTTTTGTGCATATTCTTGAAATCTTCTCTGATTCTTCCTTGGTTTATGTGAAAATCCTAACAATTCTAAAGCCACTATTGTTTTGAAATCACTAAGGCTGAAACCTCATATCCTAGATTTTTTTTTTTTAAAAAAAGCTTCAATTTTTATTTTGTAAAAGGCTTTCCCTTAATTTATATCATTGTGCATTCGGATGAAATGTTAATGATAATGGACAGCTGTACTTTCCATCTGAAAAGAACATCTGTGTAATGCTAGCATTGTGAAAGTGGAAAACGTAACTACATATCATTAAGCTGGCTGAAATTACAATGGAGATGTAACTGAAGGAAATTCTTTTAAAACTGAGATTTTTGGGTTTTCTTGTTGTTATAATGACTTGGAAAAGATCCCCGAAGAAGTTTCTGAATTATATATACCAAAATTTAGACAAAAACTTTTTTGAAATGCTTGGCCACCTAATACTTGCATCTTGTTGTGTGATGTGAGAATAACTTTTAAAACAGTAAGTATGCATTTTAATGAACACGGATTTTAACACTCCTCACTAGAAATCTCCATAGAGATACTGTAGGATTGCTTCAGCAACAGCTACTCCACTGGGAATACTTCCCACTGCACTCTAAGAATCAGGAAAGTCATTAAACTGAAAACAGGGAGAAAACTGGGTGCCTCAGGGGTAGACTTAACAGGAATGAGGAATGAGTTTTTTGAAGTTATTTTTGTCCTTGTCATGGCTTGCCCCGAGCACAGCAAATTAAATAATACAAACCAACAGAGGTATAATATTGAGTAAATATGTATCAATATGGGGTAGAAAGACAGTATCTTTAAGCATGTTTAATTAATTTTGGAAATAAGAAAGGTCTCTCTAGAATAAGTTATTTGCCTAGTGAAAATAAATACCTTGATTCAGTCGGGCGTTCTTTTAATAGTTTATATGAATATGAAAAGTCCTTCCTCATGTGTTTTTGCCTACAGCATTTGAAACTAGGAATTCTGAACGCTGTAAAAACCACACCAAGCATTCCCATGGTTTAGTGCAATTAGTTTTCCACTCATGTGACAGTTCAGTGGGATGTGTATCACCTGCCTCCAACCTGATGATTTGGGGAGCCAGCGTCTTTCCCTCTTGTGATATTGCCATCTCTTAGGACATTAGAGTCCTTTGCTCCCAGCTGGCAAATAGAAAAAGAGAAACAGGCAAGCCAAACTCAATTCTCAATTGTGTCAGCCTAGAAGTGTGACATTTGACTTCTCATTCACAGTCCACTGGCCAGAACTGTATGCCCATTATACAATTCCCCAGCAACAGAAGGTGGTGTTTCTTTATTTTTTTATTTTTTTGTAGAGAGGGGGTCTTGTGTGTTGTCCAGGATGGTCTCAAAATCCTGGCCTCAAGAAATCTTCCTGCTTCAGCCCCGTAAAGTGCTGGGATTATATGCATGAACCACTATGCCCAGCAGTAGTTGGGATTTATAGACAGGCTGAGCAGTCAGTTTGCAGTCACAGCTCCATACTGTGGAAGGAGAGTGGTATTTTTAGTGGATAATTAACTGATCCTAGAAACCAAGAATTATTTATTTTGATTTTACATCCCAATGTCTTGGTGGAAGATCAGAGCTGCATGAGAATGAGGATCTTGTCTCTGGAGGATTTGGTTTAAAAATGCATTGAAAGCACAAATCTTTTCTTGGAGATCAAGAAGTCAGCAGCAAAAACATTAAAGTTCAATATGAATACTCATAGCGTCAGACTTCTAAATTACCTTTCTAGGTTTTATCACACACACACACACACACGCACACACACACACACACACACACACACACCATTGAAGGCATGAATTAATTTTACATTTGCTATGTATAACACAGCATGTTAACTGAGTCAGAAAAGACGTATGGAAGGCTCTTATGGAATTCCATATCTAACAGTCCTACTTCTTTCCATTTCTTCTAAGTGATACATGAAACCCTGGATCCATATGTAAATAAACAACGCATGGCCATGCCTCAAAGTTACCGGGATGATTTCCTTCCATGTTATGTAAACTGAGTCATCCACAATGGATAGAATGTTCAGCCACAATGGATAGAATGTTTCATTTGGCATGTTCTCTGAGTGTTCAAATGAGGCTCATTTCATGAGACTTGTTTTCAGAGTGTTGAAATTGAGTTTATGCTCTTCAATTTTCTGAGTTAAAATGCATAGAATGTTAGACCCGAAGCGATCTTCAAGATTATGTACTCCGTCCCCACTTTCTTTACAAATGAACAAACAAAAATTCAGAGATGTATACTTGCTTAACGTTAAATAGCTAAGTATTGCAGAGCTAATACAAAGGCATATCGGATCATGCCTGGGTGCCTCATCCAGGGATGCCTTCTAATTATTTTTTATTCTTATCAATAAAAACATAGGAATGCTAACTTTGTTTTATTTAATTAATATCAGCTGAAAAAAAAATCTAGACACTGGTATGATTTTTCTTCATTATAAGCACATTCTTTTTAAATGTAACCATTAAAAAATACCACAATGAAAAACTGAAATCAAGATGCAATTGATTTTTTCAGCCAGTTGTTGAAACGGTATTGAACTACCAGAGAAGAAATAATTACAGCTATTCTTGAGGCATGAAATAACCACAAGTTAATGTCATTTATTCCTGAAATGTTTTGTATGCTTTCAGAAAATCAAAATTATGTTTCAACAATGGCGGAAAAGTGCTTATCCCCAAAACTGAAAATAACTAATTCAGATTAGGAGAGTCTTTGGGTGAATGCTTTCCTTACTGTGTTCAGAATGACACATAACATAATTAATTCAGTGGGAAATTTATATTCACCTAGTGTATTCATTCATATTTCATTGATATTCATTTTAGAAGAACATAAATATATAAACACAAATTGATATATGTCTCCTGTCTCCTTAGGGCTACTTTTAAAAATGTTGTGAACTTACAATTAATCCTGAAAGACTTATGGCATTGAAGGTTAATGTGAGAGTCTCACAAGAAAAGGAGATTTTGAAGTCAGTAACTTACGATTTCTGCTGTAGGAGAGATGAGATGTATAAGGAACATAAAATTTCACTTCTTAACATTTACTTATATACGGATTCATCAGACTTTCAAGAGAACATTAATTTCTTTAAAATAAATTGATTATTTTCTTAATTCAGGCAGAAATTATAAAGTGGAGAAGGAGTTAAGAAAAAAAAAAAGGAAACCCTTACTATATAAGGGGAAAACCCCATGTTAGTTACATGAAAGAAATTATGCTCTAATCTGACTGAGAATGAAATTCTACCTGAATCACAATAGTGGGAAAGAAGAAATTTCACAGATGTTCTTCAGTTTCACTTTTGACAAACACAAGGAAAAATGTAAGAAGAGGGATTTATCAAGTGGGATTTAATTATATTAACTGCTATTATCAGTGCCATGTTTTATTTGAAAATGATATTCTGTGACAAGGGACTTCCCAAATTTCTGTGTTTTATAAATATTAAGTTTTCTGTATGTACATTTTCTGGATAATTGCAAAGGAGAAGAAAACATTTTGATATCTGATGATAAGAAGTCTTTCATAAACACACAGGATAAATATTTGATCTGGGGACTTCTCATTGTTGCCACAAACTGGAACACTTCTGAGTCTGAATTTCGGAGCAGTATGGATGCTCTATTTTTAATGTACAATTATTTCTTCCTAATTGTGCTCTTTAACACATAATCTATTCTGTGATTCTGATGCCTTTTGCCTTTGTGTGTTCCTTTCTAGGCAGACTTCCCGTTCCACAACAGAAACTCAATTATTTCAATGAGATTGTGAATTATTGCACTGAAAATCAATTTCTTACGAAAGATTTTAGAGAAGGACGAAAGCTAAAGACTGAGAAATGTCTGTGGTATTACAGTAAGAGTGTGTTAAGACAGTCTCATATTTATACAATGCAGGTACTTAAACACTACAAATTATTTGTAAACCACAAAATCTTTAATAGATGTCAATTTTCCTTGACAGACAATTTTATCCAAAAAATTAAAAAGAGGGAAATAAAAATGTAGAGTATATAATGATTTCTTAAGAGTTAGTTATGAGAAAGGAACCAACTTAAAATTACAAAGAAAGAAACCAATTTAAATCATTCCTTGAGACCATATATTTATATATATCTTTTCTATTATCAAGGTGAACTTGGAATTTGCCTTATTGATTTATAATTTATTAAAACAATTTCTGAGAAATTTGCCCTTATTTGATATAGTAGGTGTATTGATCAGGTTTCCTATTAAATTGGTTCCCTCAGTATTGCAGAAGTGAAAATCACTGCAGGCTGAGATTATTCCAATGAAACAATTAATTTGAAACTACTTACATTGAATTGTTTTGTTGAAAATGCATAATTTGATGATACTTGCAATTTTTCAATCTAGCACTAATGGATTAATAAACCAATAGAAAAGGAGGTAATCTCTGCCACAATGTGGAAACCATCATGGCTAAAATTGAATGCTCCAATCTCTGAAGTAAGTGCACTGTGAATCAACAATTTTCTTTTGAAATGGATATGCTTGATTTGCTAAGTTGCTTTTTGAATCATTTCTAAGTCTCTTACTCTTTCCTTTTTATTAGAACAGTGCTTGGTATAAGCACATTTTGTTGTTTAGTAAAAAACAAGTACCAAAATCTGAATGAGAACCCAGCACAGCCTCTGTATTAGTTTGCTAGGGTTGCCATAACAAAATACCACAGGCTGGATGGTGCAAACAGCAAGACTTGTTTTCCCACAGTTCTGTAGTTAGAAGTCCTAGATGAAGGTGCTGGTAGACTCAGTTTCTGGAAAGGGTTTTCTTCTGGGCTTGCAGATGACTGCCTTTTCTTTGTATTCTCACATGGCCTTTACTCTGCACATAGAGTAGAGGCCTCAGGTGTCTCTTCCTCTTCTTGTGAGACCATCAGTTCTATGGGACTAGGGCCACACCTTTATCTCCTCATTTAATCTTAATTACCTTTCAAAGGCCCTGTCTTTAAATATAGTCACATTGGGATTTGGGGCTTAAAAATATAAATTTTGGGAGGACACAAT
The DNA here is from genome assembly GCF_009764315.1 of Trachypithecus francoisi. Classification (NCBI taxonomy): domain Eukaryota; kingdom Metazoa; phylum Chordata; class Mammalia; order Primates; family Cercopithecidae; genus Trachypithecus; species Trachypithecus francoisi. Next base: position 168,907,723 of record NW_022681454.1, on the reverse strand, counting down.
TCAATTCATAGAAGCATCTGATATCATAGATGTCATAGAATTTGACTTATGTTTCTACTGATTCTTTCTTAGAATGCTACTCTTCACTAAATTAACTTCTCTTTCTTCATGACAACCGGTTTCCCTGACTACCTGGGCCCCATCTCTTCCTCTACTTAATGCCGCATCTTGCCACTTTATGTCTTGCATATTGTAAAATAGCCATGATATATTTTGTCATTTCATGAACCATTATTCTTCCTTGCTACTCCTGTTAAGAAGCAATTTACAACTCTGTTCCTTTATTTCTGCTTCTGCCTTGATTCATGTTCCAATGCCTGCAATTAACATCTCACTGTATCACTCCTTCTCCGTATTAAGTATCTTATTTTATGGATTCTGTTTACTGTATACTTTTTTTGATGTCTCTCTACTTCTGTGATTCTTTATTATCTATGAAAATCTCCTTGTGTTTCATATTCAACAGATCTACTTTATTAGAGTTTACTTTGGACTTTGATCCAATTATCCATGACCAGGATAGCAGAAGCACATGGGGTCACTTAGAAGAAAAAATTCTTGATAGATCGTCACAGAATTTTGGGCTGTTTTCAGTACAATTTGGGGGCCCTAAGTAATAAATGCTGAAGATTATTTTTACCTAACTTCTCATTTTTTTAGCCATTTTATCACAATTAGCTATACTTATTTACCATGTCTCATTGCATACTCTGTCATTCTAAATAGCGACAAAGAACCATGCCTTAAAGATGATGGATTTTTGGCTAGCCATAGTGGCTCATGCCTGTAATCTCAGCACTTTGGAAGGCAGAGGTGGGAGGATCATGAGGTCAAGAGATCGAGACTATCCTGGCCAACATGATGAAACCCCATCTCTACTAAAAATACAAAACAAAACAAAAAAAGTTAGCTGGGCATAAAAATACGAAAAAATTAGCAGTCCCAGCTACTAGGGAGGCTGAGCTAGAAGAATTGCTTCAATCCAGGAGGCGGAGGTTGCAGTGGGCTGAGATAACGCCAGTGTACTCCATAGAGCAAGATTCCATCTCAAAAAAAAAAAAATTATTTATTGTATGATAGAGAACACATAAGCTCAGAGTGATAAATGCCTGTTTTATGTTACACAGTGAGATAGTATGTAGAACTGAGGTTATATATCAAGTTGTCTTACTCCTGTCTGGTAGCCTATTATGCCTATTACCTGTGGTATTAGTCCATTCTCACACTGCTATGAAGAACTACCTGAGACTGGGTAATTCATAAAGAAAATAGTTTTAATTGGCTTATGGTTCCACAGCCTGTACAAGAAGCATGGCTGAGAGGCCTCAGGAAACTTACAGTCACGGCAGAAGATGAAATGGGAGTCGTGTCTTACATAACTGGAACAGGAGGAAGAGAGAGCGAAGAGGGAGGTGCTACACACTGTTAACCAACAAGATCTTGTGAGAACTCACTATCTCGAAAACAGCAAGGGGGAATATCAGTCCTCATGATCCAATCACCTTCCACCAGGCCCCTCCTCTAACTTGGGGAATTACAATTTGACAGGAGATTTGGGCAGGGACACAAATCCAAACCATGTCACGTATGAATTTTTGAAGTTCTAGATTGAAGGCCCTCACCCTTTATTTATATAAATCTTGAGTTAACAAGTTTTGCAAAAATTAGTTGTTCCAGAGTTGAAACATACGTTTTAAAAATCTTTCTAAAACAATAACAATAATAAAAATATTCTTTAAAATTAATTCTTTCACAACCTCCCTTACCCAACCTTACTCTACGATGTAGTCAAAGTGAGATATGTTTGCAAGTAAATCAAATTAACTCACCTCACTCCTTAAAATGTGTCCCAATTATTCTATTCTCTTCTGAAAAAGTTCAAATTTCTGTTTGTTTCTGAATGGCCTTTTCTGAATGTGCTCCATTCACATTCTTAGTGAAATTTCGTGTTGGTGGAGAAAACACACCCTGCCCTCCAAAGATGCTGAAATCACTCATTCAGGACTGCCTTCTGCTTCCTCTTCTGTTTTGTCTTCTTCCTTTACCTAAATTGTTTTCATGAATATTGTTCTAGTTATTTATTTACATATATTTACACTACATATAAACAAAGATTGTGTGCCTCAAAAAGGCAGGACAGTCAGAACCTTTTTACCAATAGTTTACAAAGAAATCAAGAGTGAAAAATTTCCCTGAAGCCAGGATGCTGAGGAGAGAGGTACAAGGAAAGGGTAGAAAAGGGCAGTCCTGACCTCCTAGGAATCTGCAGCTAGCAAAGCCCTGAAACTTTTGAAATGCAAAAGGGTCTATGTCTTAGGAAAAAGGAGAAGCATATTTTAATAATGAACAGAAGATTTTAAATATTGGAAACAAGTTTTAAGTTCAAAAACAATACTGGTAAATCAACAAAAAGAAATAGATTTATTTGTATTTGATGATGATTACTTAAAAGTGGTTAATTAGGACTTATGACATGAAATTTATTGGGACAAAATAACATACTCTGAACATTCAAACCACGTATGAAAGTGACTGAATTAGCAACATCCTTGAAATTAATCTAAGTTCATTTAAAATCTAACTATATCTATAAGAAAATTTCTCATCTCCTTCCTGTTTCTTCTACTTTATATACTTTCAGCAAAATTAATTTGCATATTTTCTGACAGCCTAATTTTTATTTCATTTGATTGTGCTTTCCTACCTTGGCTAAATATATATTTCAATACTAGCTCAAATATAGAAATATTTCTCTTACAGAAAAATAGCATTGACCACATTGTGTTTTGAATCTAGACTATTGATTATTTATAATAACTGTTTAACTAACATGGTCAAAATTGTTTTAGAGAGTATATGGCAGCAAACATATACCAGACCTGTTGAGACCAAAAAAGTTCATTTTCAAAATATATTTGTGTTTAAGTAATGACACAGAAGAAATGAAAGTCAAAAGATTAAACCAGAAGTCTATGATAATTATGTTTAAAATGCTCTGCAAAAAATCCAGAAAAGTAAAATGCACTGGCATTTTAAGAATTTTAATAAATGATTCATTCTTTACTGAGATAGGACTTTCAAATGTATGGGTTGGCTGCAAGTTTTATACTGATTCAGTATTTTTCCTAACAGCTGGATTTTGATTTAATAAAGTAGTTACATTTGAATTTGTTCTCTGAGCTTTCTTGGATTTATTGAGGAAATGCAATTATTAAAATGACACTGAGTCATAGTTTTTCCTTATTAAAATGCTATTTCTTTCTTTCTTCTTCTTTTCTTTCTTTCTTTTTTCTTTTTCTTTTTTGAGAACGATTATCTTTGCCTAAATGCCAATAACCCTTAATTGAATGCTGATTTTTAAAATGTCAATTTTCACATTTTTCTAGAGAAGAAATATATGTCGGTATTAAAAGCTTTTTTATTAATAATACATGACACAGAGTTGGCAGATAGACTTTTAATAAAGTATTTGCACTTTTTTAAGATGTTGACAATTTTGTTTTCTAAATAATTACTTTTAATTATATAGAAATATCAGTTTGTGTGTGTATATATATATGCACACATCTGTTTGTATAAATGTACTTAAGTATATATGTAACATTAGAAGTCACATATATGTGTATATACATCTCTCATTCTGAGAAAGGTCCTGGGAGTATCAATCGGCTTCTGACTTAGCAAGTTTGTGGTTGGTGGAGATGCTTCCAAAAGGTTCATGGTTCTAGTCCACCCATTGCTACCTAATGGTTTTATGGTCTTTTTGTAAATTTTGTTTATAATTGACATATGATACTTCATATAAATGGGGTACAGTTTGGATACAAGTATACATAATGTAATGACTGAATCGGAGTAGTTAGTATATCCATTGACTCATTATATTGTGGTGAGAACATTGAAAAACCCTCTCTTCTAGCTATTTTGAAACATACAATAGAATATAGTTAACTTTAATCACTCTACTGTGAAAAAGCAGACACTACTGTGCAACAGAACACCAGGACTTATTCCTCCTAGCTACCTATAACTTAGTACCCATTGATCCATCTCTCCCCATGTGGCTCTGACCCTCTTCTGCCTCTGGGAACATGAGGAGGATGAGATAATGTTGAGACTCATAAATAATCACAGTGCTAGCCAGAGCTAAGTTAACATAAACAGAATTAGTATGGAGAGAATTCCAGATTCAATGTGAGCAGTACCACCCACCACCAGCACAAGGCAATCTCATGGGAACTATATCAGTGTTCAAACTGCCCCAGTACCTGAGACTGTGTCTAACATTACTAATGCCAGAGAACTATGTTAGTTGTCTTTCTTGTGGGCATCTCATGAGGAACCTTCATAAAAACAGCTAGTATCCAACCTTTTAGTCCCAGGAAGGGTATCTCTCTGTAACTCCAGGTGTGTTCAGACCCTCACTGCCAACATGGGATTAAGAGTGATAATCCCTTTCAATGGCCTCAGACACTCTTAAGATCTCTTGAACTGGGTGGGTGGGTTGATGTTTGAGTGGTATGTGATGTGGACAGAGATGAGCTAACCCCATGGCTATGTTAGTGTTGGATTGAAAGGAATCTATAGGGGTCTCTCCAAAAGCCTTGGTTCATAAGCATATTTATAAGCATAAGATATATCCTCTAAAGGTCTTAAAGACAATCAAGGCAAGTTCTCAAGAAACTTAATTTATAATACAAGCAAACTTTGATATGAGAGAAAACTAACTCAGTAAATATTTACAATCTTACAATTACAGCCTTACAAATATATATATATATATATATATATAATATATATATATATATATATATATATATAATGTGAAAAAGAAAAGGAAGAAACTGTGCAGAACCTAATTTGGATGAATGAGTCAGTGACGGTTATGGATTAAGGTTGAACTAAAATATGAACATTTGTCATTTGTTGTATTCAAGGCTCTCTCTCAGTCTTATTCTTCTGACACTAAAGAAAATATTGATTGTGGAGGCTTTCCCAAACCTGCAGGACTTTTCTGCAGCATAGATAGTCTATTGGCTCTATGGTAGAAATTTTTTGGAGATGGTGCAAGGAATGCTATTCTATTTTTATTTTATATTTATAGAGTTGGTTTTAGAAACTTAGTAAGTTACATGCATTTGCTGACATTATTTTTATATTTGCTACAATGCTTCTCTGAAGCTGGTATTATATAAAATGGTTTAAAATACGAACATTCTGAATACTTTTTCACATTTGTTATGTTCAAAGAGTTTTGCTACAATATGAATTATTTGATATAGAAGAGAATGAACTACAAAAAAATTATACTAAATGCTCTATTGTTCTTAGGATGCTGCTCAATATTTTATACCCACTTGGATACGCAAACATAAATATAAAAATATGCATATAAAATATACATAATGAAATCCATACATATAGTAGATTCTACTTTTCTTATGTTAACAGCTCAAGTGGTATGGTTATGTGTATCTTTAAATAACCTTCTTAATGCAAAATAGCATACACCTAAATTATTCACTGTTTTCTGTTGTATTTTACTTTTGGTTTTTATGATACAAAGGTCGGTAACTTGTATATTAAATTTAAATAATAACATTTAGAATAATGACTAAAACTTTCCAAATGTTGTGTGTTCATAAAATAGTCAAGGCAATTAAAATGTAGAAAGAAGAAAGTAAAAAAAAATGACAAAAACATAACTCTCAATCTCAAAATCCAACACCAGCAATAACTATTATTAGTGTTAAATGCACATCATTTTATGAATATGTCTACACATATTCCAATAGGAAGAATGGGAAATACATGCATACAAATGGATATACAATAAAAATTGAACACAGAATTGCATTGTTAATCCTATTTTTCATTTAAAATATATTAAGTATAAATGTCCTTGAATTCTGAATAATAAAAGCAACTGCCTGAGGTATTACTAAAATTGTTTTAAATACTTATATCCTCAAGACACATTAATTTATGAAATATCTTCTAAGATATAAAATATGCAAATGATAACATCACATTTCAGTTTTAGATAATTTATTGGGTCCATTATGAGAGATGTGTGATTTAATATGCTTATATCGCTTTAGTTGTTGTCTCATACTTTTTGCTATTTATAATACTATTATTAACATTATTATTGTGATTAACTCCTAAACATTTGCATCATTTACATTTCTAAATTTAAAGATAATTCCCAGTAAACTTTATAATTTGTTTTTACATGGACTTGGTGCTCTTTGCTGCACTAGTTCTTTTTATTTTGTCTTCTTTTTTCATCTTTTGGTAAATATTCAAATTAATTTTACTTAAAACGTATTTTTATCTCTTATATTCCAGAAATTCTTTTGTGGTTGTTAGTTTTCTTTTTTCTTTTATTTTATTATGCACATTAAATCAGATTACATCATATTACATCTCTTCTAAAGAAATACCACCTGACTGGGCGCAGTGGCTCAGGCCTGTAATCCCAGCACTTTGGGAGGCTCTGAGGTGGGTGGATCACCTGAGGTCAGGAGTTCGAGACCAGCCTGACTAACATGGTGAAACCCTGTCTCTACTAAAATTACAAAAATTAGGCAGCCATGGTGGTGGGTGCCCCTAATTCTAGCTACTTGGGTGGCTAAGGTAGGAGAATTGCTTGAACCTGAGAGGTGGAGATTGCAGCAAGCCAAGGTCGTGCCACTGCACTCCAGCCTGGGTGACAGAGTGAGACTCTGTCTCAAAACAAAACAAAACAAACAAAACAAACAAACAAAAAAGAACTACCACCCAAAGAGGCATTTATGTACAAAGATAGCCATAGTGGCATAGATTTAAATGTAAAAATCCTAGAAACAACTTAAATGTCCAAAACTAAGAGAAAAATAAATGATAGATGAGACCAACATTTAATAACTACAAACGAGTAGAGTAAAAATAGATTGTCCCTTAATGGTGCTTTCAACATAGGACATTATGATAAAATATAAATTTGAGATAAGATCTACAATTATATTTACATATATTAGTACTGGTATTAAATTGAGATGGGAGGCATTTCTTCCCTTGTCATGAGAGAACATAATTTCAGAAACATTGACCAACTGTTGAGTTTCTAGAAGTAGGTACCCAATTGGTGAGGTGTTTTGAACCTGTATATTTTCAAGAATATGTGAAATAGTTAGAGAAGATAAGGCTGAGAATGTTAGGAAAGTGGGAGGGCTGAATTTAATGACTTAATATCATTAAAGAACTGTACTTCTCTTTCATGGGTATTTGCAAAGATTGAAAAGAGTCCTGCTTTAATTATTTCCCACTTATGAAAGTATAGCTCCACCATCTTGTAGTCCAGTTGAGCACAGCTAACTAGACAAGAGATGGACACCTAAGAGGTGACCATCATATGCTCTCTCAAAACATGGAAGCCTTTCTTTGCTGCTAAGTAGCCCGAGGAGAGAATTCTATTCAGAAAATAGAAAGGAATGAAGATCATGTACAGAAAGAAACTGTTTGGTGTCCTTGCAACTTTTCAATTACTAGCTCCAGCTACTTCCTGCTAGGTTCCTGCCTCAGGTTATATTAAATGTATATGAATTCCAATAACAAATTCCACCTTCAGCAGCACTTTAAAAATTCATGAGAGTAATAGGGAATAGACCTGCTTTATTTGCTCCAGAGATCACAACAAAGGCCAATGATGGATTTTTCAGGAAGGCAGATGTTGAAATATTTAGATTTTTTTTCCCTAGGCAGATAAAACTTTAAAAAAGCAGAATAGGTGAACTTGCGAGCCTTACCCTCACCAGCAGGACTTAACAAGAGGTTATGTGACCTATTGACAGAGACATCCAGAAGACTGCTTTGTTAACTGAGAGGATGGGCAGGGTACCTGAAATCCCTCTTGCAACAACTAGAGTTGAAGAACAGGAAAAAACATGTATCTGATGAGACTTTTGTCATAGTCCTGTGTGTTAACAATGTATTAGTACCTAAAGTTTTCAATGTTGCTGATGAATCAGGTGCCTTAGATCATGCCACTGTAAAATATTTTCAAGAGGGCAAAAGTTTTGAGAAGGTAATTTTAGTAATAAATTTGATAAATAATTTTGCAACATAACATTGCCTTGAAGGTCATGCAACTTCACATCAATGAATTGGAGACCAAAGATTGGAAAGAAGTAGTTGGCTGGGTGCAGTGGCTCATGCCTGTAATCCCAACATTTTGGGAGGCTGAGGCAGGCAGATCACAAGGCCAGGACCTCAAGACCAGGCATGGCCAATATGGTGAAACCCCATCTTTACTAAAGATACAAAAAAAAAAAAAAAAAAAATTAGCCAGCGTGGTGGCGGGCACCTGTAGTCCCAGCTACTTAGGAGGCTGAAATAGGAGCATTGCTTGAACTCAGGAGGTGGAGGTTGCAGTGAGCCAAGATCACACCACTGCACTCCAGCCTGGGTGACAGAGAGAGACTCTGTCTCAAAAACAAAAAGAAAAAAAAAAAAAAGAAATAGTTGCAGAATGGACATCACACAAGAATATAAGTTCTAGAGAAGCCTTGCAGTCATTATCACCAACTGACGTTGACTAGGAAAAACTACCTTCCCTAAAAAGCTTTAAATGTTTTAGTAGTACATTTGGCTTATTATGGCAAATAAGTAAATAATTAATTGTATAAATGTGTTATAAATGTGTTAGTCATGGTTTAAGAAAAATGGTAATGCTTAGAGGATTAAATTAGAAACCAGATTTAGAAATAATAAGTACCAAATATCAATTCTATTCTTTGACAGGCATTGTAGAAAACATCTCATTTATTCATCATAATCTCAAACAAGTCTTATTATTCAAATATTATAGATGAGAAATCTAAGTCTCAAAAACTTAAATTTCTTGACTAATGACACGAAAGTGTAACCAGGATTTAGATTCAGATGTAGCTGGGTCAAGATGAGTAATGCTGGCTACTGTAACCAATGACCCAAAAATATAAGTGGATTAAAATGACAAAGTATTATTTATCCCTCATTTCACAGTTCAATGTGTCACAGTGAGATTTTTCTGCATTTAGTTAATAAGCAAAGGAAGACTGAGAATCTGCAGGATTTGTTAGTTTGGGAGTCAATCTAGATATAGCACACATTGTTACAGTAGGTAGCTGGTCAGACATGAACAAGGCAGTAAAAGGCTTCCTGCATCCCGACACACACACACACCAGCAGTGTCAGGTGACCATCAGGTGATGGTCAGACAGTTGTTAACTATGTCTCTAAAATAGTAATTAGTCACAGCCGGCACCAGGGAAAGGCAGTCTCCCAACACATAGAAAAACCCTAAAACTGGTGATCAGCAGTTTCTTGATAAGATCTCAGGAGTTGGGTGAGTGGCTCAAGCACTCGCAGTAAGAGGCAAAATGGAGCATTTGACTGGTAAGGGAGGAACTCGTCAAGTAAGAGTGTGTACAACTCCAGTAAACACACTGCGCTTGTGGCCCCCCGCCAGTGTTAGCAGGCCACTGCGCACACGGACAGCCCAGCCCAAGGGAAGAATCAGGAGAAGGGACGCAAGACCCCGGAAGCATGCCTACATATAAAAGCCCAAGTTAAAGGTTCAACAGTGCTCTTGATCTCTCAAGTCTCCCCCTTGACCCTCTTCCGAGTGTACTTGACTTCCTTTCATTCTTACTCTGAAGCTTTTTAATAAACGTTCACAACTGCCCTAAAATTTGCCTTGGTCTCTCCTTCTGCCTTACGCCTCTCAGTCAAATTCTTTCTTCTGAGGAGGCGAGAATTGAGGATGCCACAGACCCAGCCCTGTGTGGATTGGCCACTGCTAACAACATCACTTTCCCTAGCCGGAGCCCTGTTACATAGCGGCTGGCTAATATCTATTATACTCCTGGTGTGTACAGCAATTACCTATCATGAGCATTTCATTTTATAATTAATCATTATTATTACCTACATGTATTGTGTTGTAAGTAGTCAGGCCTTTATTCTTTTTATATAGGAAAGAAAATAGGAAACAAAAAAAAAACCAATTATTTGGTCTGACACAGAAAATTAAGTGGATACACTCAGCTAATGAGGCTTTTCAAAAACAAATGACCAGAATACTAATCATTCAAGGTTTTTAAAATTAAACAATTGATTTCCTTGTCAAACCCAAGGAAAAAATGTAAAAGGATAACATATTAGGGTTATTTTGTCATATATTGCTATATTGAAGAAATTTAAAATATTTGGTTGTTTTATTTAACTGTGACTTATTTTGTAGCCTTAAATTAGTGAGTGGGTCATCCCACACTTCATGGACATTTTCATGAACTGTTCTGTTATCAGAATGTTTGAACATTTTGATAGTGTCTTGTGTGTATTGACTTGCATAATGACAAGTAATAAATATATTTTTATGGTACATGGGGAAAGAAACTACATAAGATAACTAAATCTCTTAGTTTTGTCTTATACATTATTTTAAATATTTTTATTAAAGTAATATTTACTGATCATAAAAATATTCAATTTCTACAAAACTCACAGTGAAGAGACATTCTGGTAATTCCAAGACTTGTACAAACTATGCACAATATGTATTGTATTTGGAAAAGAGGAAGAGTTTATAAAAGTAGCAGTTTTTAAAAAATTACCTTTTTTTCGATTATCCATTACACATTAACATACACACATCCACTGAAAATAAGCTACAACCATACTGTCTAGAAAAGCATTTTCTATATGAATTTTTTCCACATTTAGCATTTAACATAACTGCTAATACTTAACAAGTGCAATTAACAATCATATTTGATTGTCTTTAAACAAAGATTAACATATTTTTTCCTCAAAGTAAATTTTAGATATCAAAACCTACACTTACATTTAAAACTTCTGACAGTTTAAATATTTCCAATGAAAACCATCAAAAACTTCCCAGATTTTCTTTATATTCCAAGTCCATTGTCTTAATTATCCAGTGCAAACTCCTTCCAAGATTTTCCCGTCTCTCTCACCAGTTGGCATTTCTGTGGTGCTGGCCTCATGCTTGTCTTTGCTTGTTTCGCTACTGTCTCCATTATACTATGCTGTGGCTGACTGTTATCTTGAGCATCAGATCCTCTGTTTAAAGCCCTTTGACCTATTTCTTCCTCTTCCTTTTTGTTTGTACTTTTCTCACTCCAATCTTTGTTTTTATTGACTTCCTCATGCTGACTATGTTTAGTGAAGGATGTATTCAGCACTTGTGTAATCGCAGGAAATCCTTCACTAACCAATATATTCTTAAAATTGCTGCAGGCATAACTTGTTTTCTTCTGCCTCACTTTATGCACTTTGCAGATATCACTTTTTTTTTTTTTTTTTTTTTAACTAATATAAGGTTGGTGACAACTCTGCATGGAGCAAGTCAACCTGCGATGTTTCTCCAACAACTTGCACTTACTTCATGTCTGTGTCACATTTTGGTAATTTTTTAAATATTTCAAACTTTTTCACTATTGTATTTGTTATGACGATCTGTTTTCAGTGATTGTTTGACGCTGCTATTATAATTGCTTTGGGGCATGGTGAACTGCAGCCATATGAGACAGCAAACAAGTGAAAAATGTGTGTGTTCTGACAGTCCCACTGACCAGCCGTTTCCTCATCTCTCCTCTTCTCCTTGGGCCTCTCTATCCCCTGAGACACAATGGTATAGAAATTCGACCAATTAATAATCTGACAATGACCTCTCAGTGTTCAAGAGAAAGAAGAGTGGCATATTTCTCACTTTAATTCAAAAGCTAGAAATTATTAAGCTTAGTGAGGAAAGAATGTCAAAAGCTGAGATTGGCTGAAAGCTAGGCTTCTTGTGCCACACAGCCAAGTTATGAATTTAAAGGAAAAGTTCTGGAAGGAAACTAAAAGTGCTACTCCAGGGAAGACACAAATGAAAAGAAAGTGAAACAGCCTTATTGCTGATAGGAAGAGAGTTTTAGTGATCTGGATAGAAGATCAAACCAGTCAAACATTCCCTTAAGCCAAAGTCTAATCCAGTGCAAGGCCCTAAAACTCTCTTCAATTCTATGAGGGAGATGAAGCTGTAGAAAAAAAGCTTGAAGCTAACAAAGGTTGAGTCATGAGGTTTAAGAAAAGAAGTCATCTCCAGAACATAAAATACAAGGAGAAGCAGCAAGTGCTGATGTAGAAGCCGCAGCAAATTATCCAGAAGATCTGCTTAACATCCCTGATGGCAGCTGCACCAAACAACAGATTTTCAACGTAAACAGGACAGCCTTATATTAGAAGAAAATCCCATTGAGGACTCTCATAGCCAGAGAGGAAAAGTCAATGCCTAGCTTCAACGCTTCAAAGGACAGGCTGACTCTTTTGTTAGGGGCTAATGGAACTGGTCACTTTCAGTTGAAGCTGATGCTCATTGACCATTCTGAAAATCCTAGGACTTAAGTAAAATCTAGGAATTAAGTAAAATCTACTATCTCTATGCTCTGTAAATGGAACAACAAAGCCTAGGTGACAGCATATCTGTTCACAGCATGATTTCCTAAATATTTTAAGCCCACTGTTTAGACATTGCCCAGACAAAAGCATTTCTTTCAAAATGTTACTGCTCATTGACAATGCACCTGGTTACCTGAGAACTCTGAGGGAGGTGCATAAGGCGCTTGATACTGTTTTCATGCCTGATAACATCCATCTCTAGCCCATGGATCAGGGAGCAATTTTGACTTTGCTCAAGTCTTGTTACATAAGAAATATGTTTTGTAAGACTCTCGTGGCGATTCAGTGTGATTCTTCTGATGCACCTGGGTGAAGTCAATTGAAAACCTTCTGGAAAGTATTCACCATTCTAGATGCCATTAGGAACATCTGTGACTCATAGGAGCGGGTCAAAACATCAACATTAACAGGAATTTGAAAGAAGTTTATTCTGACCCTCATAGGGGACTGTGAGGAGTTAAAGACTTCAGTGGAGGAAGTAACTGCGGATGTGATGTAAATAGAAACAGCACAAGAATTAGAAATGGAGCCTGAAGATGTGACTGAATTGCTGCAATCTCATGATAAAAAGTGAATGGATGAAGAGTTGTTTATTACAGATAAGCAAATAATATAATTTCTTAAGACAGAATCTATCCCTAGTGAAGATACTGTGAACATTACTAAAATTATAACAAAGGATTTAGAATATTACATAAACTTAGTTAATAAAGCAGTGGCAGGATGTGAGAAAATTAACTCCAAGTTTGAGAGAAGTTCTACTTTGGGTAAAATGCTATCAAACAGCATGATATACTACAAAGAATTATTTCATGAAAGGAAGAACCAATGTGTAAACTTCACTGTGTTTTTTTAAGAAATAAGACACGGCCACCCCAACCTTCAGAAACCACCACCCTGATTACTCAGCAGCCATCAACATGGAGGCATGACACTCCACCAACCAAAGGATTATGACTTGAAGACTCAGATAATCGTTAGCATTTTTTAGCAATAAGATATTCTTTCATAAAAGTGTATACATATTTTAGACATAATTTTTACATGCACTGGTCAACCAAAAAAAATTCATGTGATTCGCTTAGTTCAATAATGGATTTATTGCAGTGGTCTGGAACTGGAACTTTTTTTGTTTTGTTTTGTTTTTGAGATGGAGTCTTGCTCTGTCACTCAGGCTGAAGTGCAGTGGCACAATCTAGGCTCACTGCAACCTCTGCCTCCTGGGTTCGAGCGGTTCTCCTGCCTCAGCCTCCCGAGTAGCTGGGACTACAAACGTGTTCCACCACACCCGGATAATTTTTGTATTTTTAGTAGAGACAGGGTTTCACAATGTTGGCCAGGCTGCTCAAACTCCTGGCCTCAGGTGATCCACCTGCCTCGGTCTCACAAAATGCTGGGATTATAGATGTGAGCCACCGTGCCCCGCCCTGGAACTGTTAATACCTCCCAGGTACTGGAACTCTTAATATCCCCCAGGTATGCCTGTCTCAATTATTGTAGACTGTTTCGTGAGTACCTGACTAACTTTGACTTGCTGTATTTCTTTTGTGTTCCCATAATCTTTCTGAACTTGTTGCCTGTATTGTTGCTTCAATATATCTGTTTCCATCAAGACTGCCAATCTTGAGTGAGGTTTTCATGTAGGCATGTATCCTCTGAAGCTGAGAATCCATTGATACTTTTTGTTCTTCTTCTGGCTTCCTTTATCTTTATTTTGCTGCACAGTTTCCATTTGTTCCTATTGCATATGTTTTATAGATGCTGCTTTTTTCTTATGTTGGCCTATCAGAATATTACTTCTGTGAATAGCCTGAATATTTTTTCATCTTTTCTCTTTTTCCAAATTTTTCACCTACTTGACCTTCTCTTTCTCCTTCAGAATCAGATGTTGAGATAATGCCTGCTGAGGTAATTTTGTCATTTATGATTCAACTTCTTTATTCTTTTTTTTTTTTTGAGCTTTTTCTTGACTTTCCTTCTTCCTTCTGCTCCTCTTTATCCCTTTAAAACAGCTCTTTAAGCTGCTTTTCTCTTGATCTTTTTTTATTATTTTTGTCTTCCTCACTTGCCATGCCGCTCTCTGAAGGACAGACCAATCACTATTTGGGATTTGCCTTTGATTTTGGAGCCTTGACTTATGTAGTTGCAGTTTTGCCTGTTTTGGATTCACTTTTAGATTAAGAGATGTGATTTCTGTTTTTACAACTCCTGCATCCTCATTTTCTACTTGCTTTTCTGTCTTTCTCTTCTGGAAGCTCTCAGAGTGGTTCTGTCAATTACTTTAGTCATGTCCTCTTTGCTGCCTTTTTCTTCATGGTCAATATCTTCCTTTTACTCATTAGTTCCTTTCACTTCAACTTCAATATCAGATGATGTACTTGATGGTTCAGTTGGTGTCTATGGATTTGAAATTTTTGCTTTGGATTGTTATCTTTCTGCCTGAAGTCTTCATTAAAACCTGTCCATTTGATTTGTTTGCTGTACTTTTCCTTTTCTGGAGTAAGGAAATAAATTCCTTGGTTCTAAAAGAACAGTCTCATGAGTTGAACAAAAGAAAATGAGTAACTTATTTGTGCATGACCTTGCAGCTCCATCAGGAACTTCATCTAAAGTTGACCCTTGATGATAACTTTCTTCTTGGTGAATATTAAGTCTCCAGTTTGTAATTGTGAGGCATATTCCAGCAATAGGTGTCCAACTCCAGGAAGAAGCTGTGGAGGTGTGGATATAGAGGAGATTGGGTGAAGTGGTCAGGTGTGAAGAGAGACAGCAAGCCAGTCTGTGAGCCTAAGCCTAAGGAGGGAGAGGATGATAATTCGTATGTTAAGTTGCTGACATCCTTGTCATCATTCTTATTATTTCACTATATTTGTAGATGGTGCATCCAATAATATGTCAGTTCCCAAATTTCCAAATGGCTGAAAAGTCCCTCTTTTTCCACCTCAGCCACCCACTTCAGGATCATAATCTAGACTTTATCAGTACCAATAATTGTATCATTTCCAAAATCTCAATTTCAAGCATCACATTTCCTGATTATAAGCTCTTAATTTCCTCTCTCTGGTTCCCCTAGTTACCCAGCTCTAATAATTATGTGGACTCTGTCCTACAGTGGAGTTTACCACTTTTGGATTGTCATTCCTCATGGCCTTCCTTACCTAGTTTAGGTTTCTTTCATCCATCCTTAACTGTCTTCTTCCTCTTTTCATTCATTGAACTCACTCAGTTCTTCGCTTACAGATAACTGTATTCTAGACTCTAAATGAGAAAAACACAAAACCATGTTTACTGTTGTCATACAAAATTCAAGACAAAAAGCCTCAAATGTGTCCTCAGTGTTACCAGGCAATTCTCTTTCATTTCTCTCACAATTTGCTGGGTAATCCTACCTCTGCTTTTCACATCCTCAGCGAATGATACTGTTTTTCAATCACTGTGAAAATACAGGTGAATGGGAAAATAATTTCTATTCTTTTACCAATATGCCTACCACTTACTTTAATGCTTAGCTCTTTGCTGCCTGCTCTTCTGTCACCTTAGATAAACTACCTATGCTGCAGAGGTCACTTGTTTCCATCACATGGATTTTCTCCAAGACGTCACTCTTGCAATTGCCTCCTTCTGTCTTGCATGATCAATTTCCCCCTTCTTACTAGAACACTGACATCAGCATTCAGATAAGCTATAATATTTCTCATCTTAAAACCATTATTCTTGACCCCCACATTTCCTTTGATATAAGTTCACTTCACAAATAACTTCAGAGTTATATATGTTCTTCTTCTAAATTTCGATTTTCACAAATTCTTTGAATCTCAGTCAGTTCATTATACACATCATTCATTTGATATTTCTCAAGTGTAGGTCATAAAATACCTCCCCTTTTTGATAATAGACACTTTAACAGGTGTGAGGGGATATCTTATTGTGCTTTAATTTGAATTTCCCTGATAAGTAGTGATATTGAGTGTTTTTCATATATCTGGCCATTTCTATGTATTCTTTTGAGAAACAGAACAAACCATGGTGAGGATGTGAAGAAAAGGGAACCCTGGTACATTCATGGTGAGAATGTAAATTAATGCAGTCACTATGGAAAACAGTATGGAGATTCATGTAAAAACTAAACATGGAACTACCATATGATCTAATAATCCCACTTGTGGATATATATCCATAGGAATTAAAACTAGTATGCCAAAGAAATAGTTGCTCCCATGTTCACTAAGGTATTATTCACAACGGGCAAGACATGGATTAATCTAAGTGCTCATCAGTAGATGGATGGATAAAGAAAATATGGATGTAGGCAGGTCACTTGCGGCCAGAAGTTCAAGACCATCCTGGCCAACATAGCAAGACCCCATCAAAAATTAGCTGGGCATAGTGGCACACACCTGTAATTCCAGCTACTACTTGGTTGACTTAGGCATGAGAATCATTTAAATGTGGGTGGTGGAGATTGCACTGAGCTGAGATCGCACCACTGTCCTCCAGCCTGGGTGACAGAGCCAGACTCTGTCTCATAGAAAAAGGAAGACAAGAAAAGGATAAAGAAAACAAAATGTATGTGCATACAGTGTACCTATAGGGACTTAAAAATAAGGAAATTATGTCATTTGTAACATTATAGATGAACCTGGAGGTAATTATGCTAAGTGAAATAAGTCAGGCACAGAAAGATAAATATTGCATAATCTCACTTATATGTGGACTCTAAAAAGTTGAACTCACCAAAGTAGAGAGTAGAATGGTGATTACCAGAGGCTGGAAGCCTGGGGGTTGTCATGGGGAAAAGGGGAAAGTCGGTCAAAAGGCTACAAAGTTTTAGTAGAGAAGAGCAATAAACTTTAGCACCCTATTGATAGTATAATGACCACAGATAATAATAATGTGTTGTATATTTTCAAATTGCTAAAATAATAGATTTTAATCTCACCACAAAAAATGATAAATAAGGTGATGGATATGTTGATTAGCTTGATTTAATCATTCCAAAATGTAGACCTGCACCAAAATATTACATTGTACCGCATAAATATATATAATTATTATTTGTTTATTTTAAAATAAAATACCTCCACATCACTGGTCCCAGCAGTAATTTCTTGGTTCTCATCTTAATTATCAGCAGCATTTGACATAGTTAATTGTGTGCTCCATCTTTTTAAAAATGTTTCATTTTGGCCGGGCACGGTGGCTCAAGCCTGTAATCCCAGCACTTTGGGAGGCCGAGACGGGCGGATCACGAGGTCAGGAGATCGAGACCATCCTGGCTAACACGGTGAAACCCCGTCTCTACTAAAAATACAAAAAAAACTAGCCGGGCGAGGTGGCGGGCGCCTGTAGTCCCAGCTACTCGGGAGGCTGAGGCAGGAGAATGGCGTGAACCCGGGAGGCGGAGCTTGCAGTGAGCTGAGATCCGGCCACTGTACTCCCGCCTGGGCCACAGAGCGAGACTCCGTCTATTTCATTTTTAAATTGACAAATAATAATTGCACAGATTCATGGAGTACCTAGTGATGTTTCAATACATCTAACATACAGTGATCAGATCAGGGAAATTAGCGTATCTGTCATCTCAAACATTTATCATTTCCTTGTGTTGGGGACATTATTCTCCTTCTAGCTATCTGAGCCTATATATTATTATTAAATATAGTCATCCTTCTATGAAATCAACTTCGTTTAGCTTCCATATATGAGTGAAAACATGCAGCATTTAACTTTCTGTTCCTGGCTTATTTCACTAAGCATAATATCCTCCAGTTCCATCCATGTGACCATGAATGGCAATATTTCATTCTCTTCTGTAGGTGAATAGTATTCCATTGTACTCTCCTTGAATCATCAGAGTCTTTTAGCTGCTGAATACGACTTTCTTCTGCTTCCTCCCCAACCCATTTCACTAACCTTCATCCAATGCTTTTTAATTTTCCTAGTTCTAAATGGTAGAGACACCAGGGCACAGTCCTTTACTCTTTTCTCTTTTATATTTATGCTTACTCTATAAGCAATCTCATCTAAACCATTGCATTTAAATATGCTTAATGTGCTTCTTAGTTCCACAATTATGCCTTTAATTCCAGCTAAACTCTTGACTGATATATCTCACTACTTTTCCTTGGTAAATACATCATCATTCACTAAACTGTACATTTCAAAAATCAAAAGTGTCCTGAACTTCAATCTTTCTCTTGCTTCTTATATTAAAATCATGAGCAAATCACGTTTGCTGTATGTCAATTACATCCTGACTTGCTGTTTTCTAAAAATCATTTCCACCATAACATTAGTCCAAATTTCCCTTGCAATCTCATTTAACTTATTGTTTACCACCCTTACTTGTGATGGAATACCCTTTGTTTCAAAATGGACCTTTAAAAATGTATCTCTGATTTTTTTCTGCTCAAAATTCTTCATTGACTTCCCTACATACCTAAAATAACATGTAAACTTTTTTTACAAGTGTAAGACCTTGTAGAGTCCAGACTCTAGCTACCAACCTTAATTCACACCCAGTTCCTTTATTCTTCACACACTGAACTCCAGTTATCCAGGCCTCTTAATGTTCCTTTAATACACAAAGGCATGCCTCAGAGTCTTTGTGTTTACTGGGCTGCCTTCCTGGAACACAAGTGTATAAGGTTTGTATGGTTTATTTATTTCCATCAGGTCTCTTATGAAATAGCATCTCATGACAGAGGATTGCTTGGATTATTCTGTCTCAAATATCACCCTCAGTCATACTATATATATATAATGCCTTATCTTACTTTATTTTGAAATTTTTGCAACCTGATAGTGTATGATATTCTTAGTTCATTTAATGCCTCTCTCTAAGTAGGGGTTTTATCTGTTTTACTGATCGCTATATCTCTGCCAACTAGAAGGAGCTTGACACATATTAAACACTGAATAAATATTGGTGAGTAAAGGAGTAAATCAACTAATAAGTTCCAACAACATACTGCATATAAATCATTTCAAAACTAGCATATTATGCTAACTTTGCTATTTGTATTGTTTTGGTCTCTGTATATGCTGGTGGTAGGAATGAAGAAATTTAACACTCTTATGTAGTACTTAATATGTACTAGCCACTGTTCTAAGCATTTTATACAAGTATTAACTCTCAGTAACTAGCACATTGCTCCAGGAATCTGTGCCACAGGTCAAGAAGTACTTAAGCTTTGCCTCTCCTATCACTTAATCTTATGCCTCATTCGTTCATTCATTAGTTGATGTTCCTCTCTCTCCATAATCTTTTTACCTGTTTGATTTTATATGGACTGTCTGATTCCTAACCTTTTGGTTGTACAGACTTGACATCTGTACTACTTATTCAGCCTGTTCTTGGCCTTCTTGTCTAATCACTCATATGCGTGCTTAAATCAGTATTGGAACTATCTACCTGATTTGAACCTGGAACTTCTCAAAGCATGGCCTCATTTCTTGATAGTTTGATGACATCACACAGGTAGGACACTTTTTATCCTTACGTGATTTAAACAAGTTGGGTGGTCAGTCTGTTTGTGCCCCCTCTACTAGGAAGGTACTTGTTTACAGGTGCCTTCGAGAAGCTTCCTTTATTCATATACATGGGGAGATAAATTAGTTTATAGATGAAACATATATATGTGTGATATATGATATATATGTGTGATATATTTTTATTACATAGTAGATACAAGGAATGAGAGTTCTATGAAATTAGTCACTATTAAAAATAATGCTCAAACTCTCAATACTATTGGAAAAGCAGTGTTCTAATACTGCTTGTTGGAAGTATAAGTTAGCCCAACACTTTGGAAAAGCAATTTGACATTATGAGTTAAATGTCCTTAAATTATTCATATACTACCTGGTAATTTTAATGTTAGAATTGTATCCAAGGAAACTAGTCTAAATATAAGCTGTAGGCACAAATATGTTAATAATTGAATTATTTATGATTTGAAAAACTGCAAGCGACTTAAATGTCCCAAAGGAGGAATGTGGGAGAATAGATATAAATCCCAAGAAATATTGTATTGCCAATTAAATTATGTATGAATAAATTTTAACATGTATATAGCTTCTAAATAATTTAGAAAAATGAGTTTATCAGTTAGTGTCCTGGGGTGAAATAGATGGCATACTCCAGGTGGGTCATTTGCACTGGTGGAGGAATTATTCACAAAGGTGTAGGAAACTACAAGGATTGGTGTGCCACCCTGAGGGCTGTTAGTCCTGAAGGAGCAAGGGCTGGGAACAGTTACCGTGGAGACAGAACTATATGGAGAGATCTTCCTGTGGTTGGTTACCACACAGGGAGGAGAGAGTGGAATAAAAACCTTATTTTACTCTTCTTCCTTCCTCCCCTTGTGGCTTGCTCACCATTGCTTGAAGACTGACTCACACAAGCTGCATGCAAGCTGGTCCTGCAACTTGTGTACTGTCTGCCATGCACTTACAAGGAGAGACGGGCAGCTGAACCAGAGCTAAGAGCTGAAATTGACCAACATCAAACATAATTTACTGTGTAAGCCTTCCCTTGGAGATTGCGATCCTTCAATATACTCCGTATTTCCAAAATAGCTATGTTAGACAGATTCAGTCAGTGCAATTGCTATCCAGAAGGAAAACTGATTCCTGGTAATACCCCACTATCTTTCCAGAATCTTCCTGAAGAACTTTAAGCAGGGTAGTAATACAATAATATTTATATTTTCAAAAAGTCAAAGTAGGTATGAAAAATGTGTGGACTGGACAAGAGAGTGTGAGAGAATAATTAGGAGGCTGTGCATAGTCTGGAAGAGAGTTGACTAAAGCCATCACTCAGGCTGTACAAGTGAGAGTGGAGAAAATGAGGATGAAGAATACACAGGAGCTGTTGTTTGAGTAAATGTGAGGTTTGTGGGAGAAGGAAGAGGCTCACTCTCAGGTTTCTGGCTTGGGCAATGGCAGCACATAATTCTAATGTACTATAGTGCTGCTGTCCCTAGATAAGTATAAGTACCAGAAACTTCCACATTCCTTACACACCTACTGTGTTTCCTTGTTGTGGTTAAAAAAAAAAATAGAAATCAGAAAGGAATAATTGTGAAAACGCTGCTTCTAATTTGAAAGAAAATTGTCCCTTTGCCATCCATTGGTGGACATGTAGATAGACTTAACAGCTATAACTCCTTAAATAATCCCTACTCCTCACTACCCCCACCCCTCAGTTCACCTGTTTAGCCAATGGGGCAATTATTTCCTAATGGCCAGAGTTTAAATTATTGATATTTCAGTAGCTTATTTAATCCCCCAAACTATTAGCAAACTTGGGTTGTATTTTAGAGGAAAGATTAAACATAGAATTGATAAAATATCCTTTAAATCCATTCATTGCGGAAAATTGCCGATTTCCGTGATTAAATTAAAATAGATTAATATCCTCACTATTTATTTTCATGTTCCACAAATGTGATTTTTCATCTTAACAATTGTTTTAAGAATAACATACATATGGAAATAAGGCCATCAGAACTCTACACCTTCACACCCATGTAGCCATAACTCAGCTGAAGAAATGAGACGTGGCCAACACCCCGAAAACCTCCCCAGCATCCCAGCTACTGCTCCCTAAAGGGCACCACCACATTGATTCTTACAGTATAGATTGGATTGGCCAGTTTTACAAATTTGTGAAAAATGGAATCATCAGTTGTGGACTCTTTTAAAAAAGGCTCTTTTCACTCTTTAACTCAGATAGTATCTGTGAGATTCAATCCAGGGAATGGTGTGCCAGAGTAATTTGTTCAGTTTGATTGCTACTGACTGTTTTTTGTTTGTTTGTTTGTTTTGTATGAATCCATTAGAAAGTGTTCATTGTACTCGTGAGGGTCATTTCTGTTGTTTCTGCATTGGGGCTATTAGAAATAATACTGCTAATAACACTTAGGTACTTTTTCTGCCCCATATGGATACATGTTTTTGTTGGGTGTAGACATAGGGGGAGAAACTGCCTGGCCAGATTTAGTATATCCTCTATATCCTCTCAAACACGCTTTTTTCAAAATGGTTGTACTAATTTATACCTCCACCAGTAGTGTTAAACTACATTCTCCATTCTTGACAACAGTTGATATGATCAATATTTTTAAATTTAACAACACAAATGTCTGCATATAAAATCTTATGATTTTAATTTGCCATTTGATGACAAATGATGTTTTCATATGCTTAGTAGTTCTTTAGATAGCCCTGTTTTTCTTCTTATTTTGGTAAAGTGGTTAATTATTTGACTGACTTGCAAACATTGTCACTCTTATGTTTGGCTAGATTTGATTTATTCATGTACTTTCTTATGATTTTTGCATATTTTTTTAATAAAGGAAATTGGCCTATAATTTGACTCTCGTAGAAAACACCTGTGATCTGTTAGAAAAAAAATGATCATACTGATCTCATAAAATAACTTAGGAAGTGTTCACTCTTTTTCTGCATTCTGAAAGATTTTGTGTTTGCTGAAGCCATCTAGGTGTGAAGAGGTTTGCTTTTTGCTTTTTAATGTTTTAATTATAGATTCAAATGTATAACACATTTATAACTATGTAAACTTGATAGTTCATTTTCTTGTTTGGCCAATTGTGTTTTTTTTTTTTCTATCCAAATTTTCACATTTATTTGCATTAGTTGTTTGTAATAGTGTCTTATTATATTTAAAAATTTTTGATGTCTAGAGATATCCCCTTTTTCATTTTTGATGTTAGTAGATTTTTTTTCTACTCTCTTTGCTTCTAATAAGACTCTTCAGGATATTAAAGTTTATTAGTTACTTAAAAGGATGACTTTTAAAAAATTCTTTATTATGCATTCGCTTCCTAATTTATTACATTCTGATTTTTACAATTATTTCCTTTCTACTCACTCAAGCTGCATTCAAGCTGTTCCTACAACTTGAGCACTGCCTGCCATGGGTCTAGAGGTGAGAGATTAATACAGGAGTTATTAAGAAATTATTTTAGGCACTTAGGGTAAAAGAGTTCTTAGTGGAATTTTACTTTAATAAAAAGCAGCCCCCAAATTTATTTTCTAATAGAAAGCAGTCTGAAAAGTCCAGCTTCAAGAGAGCTGGAAGCTTGCCTATGTTAAATGCCGGCAGCTGTACTAAAAGCCAGGTGCACCCAATATGGCGACTCCCCCTCCCTCTTCTTGGTCGTCACGTGTGCGAGTGTCATGGCCCGGTAAAGCCACACGTACGGATATCATGACGCCAGCCATGTAGAAGCCATGTTTGCATAATAACACATATGGGTGTGCGGGCCGGTTTCTTCATGGCCTATGTAAGTGGCACACCTGTTGAAACCAATCCCCTGGGCCCTCTGTACATCGATCACCTCCTACTCAAGCCTCTCTACAAAATCAATCATATCCTGCCCCAAACCCAGAAACCCTCTTGGGCAACCTACTTTCTCCGTATGTGAAAGCTCGCTCTCTCTCTTTCTCTTCTTTTTTGTCTGTTAAAGTTTCCACTCCTTAACTCGCTCATGTGCGTGAGTCCGTGTCGTTAATCCTCTGGGAGCCAGCCGACGAACCCTGGGTATTTTACCCCAGATACCGAAGCTGCTTCAGGATGTGCACCTGCTCCAGAGCTAAGAGCTGAAAAACTACCTATTAGGTACTGTGTTCACTATTTTGGTCACGGGATAAATAGAAACCAAAACCTCAGCGTCATGCCATATATCCTGGTCACAAACTTGCACATGTATCCCCTGAAACTAAAAAACAAACAAACAAACAAAAAAAAAACAAAAAAGTGGCTGATCATTTTCTGATAATAAAATTCACATTTTTACATCAGTGGCTTAAACATTTCCCTACTTGTAGCAGGGGTGGTGGTGGTGGTGTGTATGTGTGTGGGTGATTTCACCTTATTTTGAAATAAAGCCAAAGAGAAGTTCTAGAAAATGAAACTTTTATCCCCCAGAGGCGATATTTTGTTATAAATAGCCCTTTGGCAGACACCTCTGAAAGTGTTCAAGCTATACATAAAATTAATGAATCTACAAAATTGTGAGTATTGATTCTGTGTGCTTTACCTTACCCATGACCTTCCCTTAAGATTGTTCTAACATAACATTGAAGTAGAGATGAATGTGTCTTTCTCCCAGAAATTTCAGCGATTAAGATGCTCCGTGGGATCATTCTCCACTCTAGAGTATAATAAAAAGCTTGTGTCTCCACTATTTTATTAGCCAGAACGCTGAGCACTACCACATATTTGGAGTACAGTAAGAATTGATGTTTTTAGTAGTAACACTGAAATATGTGATCTGGAGGTGCTTTATGAACCCTCAAACAAGATCAAATCATATTTCTGCAGAGACAGTTACACACCTAAAATATATAAATAATAATTTAAATGAATATGTGATTAATAATTTTCCTCTGCTGTCTCTCTCTGAAAATTATAAGACAGTTATTGAATACAACTTTTAAGATATGGGGTTGATTTGTAAGATGAAAGAGTGAAAGTTTAAGTTCATTTAATTATCTTTAATATTCAGACCTAAACTATTTGCACTGAAATCCAAAATATATTCATGAAAGACTTACACTTGTACTTGATGACAAAATATACTTGTATAGATGAAAAGACACAAATTATACTTAAATACAAAAGATTTTCTTATATTCTTTTTTGTTTTTATCTCAACTGAATTGACATATGCTCTTTTCACATAAACTACCTAGCTGTTCCCAGCCAAAGGAATTAGAGACATAAAAATGAGAAAAGAGCTGGTCATTTATTCTTGTTCATCTGTCTGTCACTATAGTATTATTTTCCATTATTTATTTTCTAGAACTTAGATCCAGTTAGTTGTAATTCATTTAGCACATGAGAGATTGTGTTAAGTGTATTAAGACTTTGGCTTTGTTGCATTTGGTTGTTTAAGTATTATTTGAAACTGTGCACATCTGGGATTTTTTTTGCATTTTTGTTAAAACCTATAGAAGCTATAATGAACATATATCAATTACTTATGTCGTTTTATCAAATTAATAATTATAGTATATGAAAAACATACTATAAAGTTTTTTCTCAAGAAACAATGTAACACCTTAAACTTTGCACAATTTTAATCCTTGGAACTAAATTTGTCACGAGCTTTTAGCCTCTCTACACTTAGCTCAGTCATTCAAAGCTGAAGATGACATAATCATCCCAAAAGATTTTGCCAGGAATTATTTCTATAAAATAAAGATTCTTACATGTAGATTATACTTCATTTGTAATATAAACATCAATTTAATGTTATTATTTGTACTGACAACACAATATATACTGTGGATAATAACTCTAGTACTGCTATTGAAACCACTTTTTGATAAACAATGGCAGATGAATAAAAATTTCATAGGAACATTCTTTCTACTGATGTGAAAATGGATCAAGCCCTTCTCTGCTGAGCTCAACAGGGGGACAATTTCAATAGTAGCCAAAAAGTTATCATCACAGGGAAGAGGAAAGAGATAAAAATGGTCCATGCTTACTTAGCTAATTATAGAATATTCACTTACAGCATCCTTACTGGAAGTATTTCAGCGTCCTAAACCATGGATGGTATAAACCAGGAAGAACTACTGCTTTGCAATGAAAGACAAAGAACAAAGGAGGCAAGAATTAGCACCTGTAGTAAGAAAGCCCCTGAAGAAAGTATGTAAAAGACCAAGTCAAGCAAATTTTAAAAACTGTCTTAGACTCAAGAAAAATGGACACCAACCATCTATTGCTGAATCAGAAAATTATGACAAGGAGTTTATGAAAGAAAGGTAAAAATCTGAGATGCTATATAAATAAAAAGCATTTATAGCAATCACTTGATTTATAACTTGTCTGCCAGTCTAAGAAATGTAGTTCAGCTTGAAAGTAGGCAGTCTTAAAAGAACACAACACATGGAAAAGCAGGTAGAGATAGTATTTTTTGGCTAGTAGCTGAAAAATGAGTGTTCCACGTATTCAACCCCCTTTTAATTTATAATTTTGGTGTTTTGTTTAGCCATTATGGTCAGGTAACAGAACAGATCACTGTTCCGTTCTATAATAATCACATTATTTAGGCCACTGCTACTTAATGGTCTTTGAACCAGCAGCATTTACATCATTTACAAACTTGTTAAAAATGCAGAAGTTCAGGTCCCACCATGGTTAAATCAGAATCTTCAAATTGACAAGGTATCCAGGTGATTTGTGTGCATTTTAAAGTTTGAGAAACACTGATGTATAACTACAGTTTTGCAAGTGATTCCCAAACATGACTGCATATTAAAAATCATCTGGGGAATTTCTTATAGGCAGTAATCTTCAGGCTTCACACACTAGACATTTTCATTCAAGTGGGCCAGAGGGGAGTGTGTACACATCATTGTAAATGCTTGCCACTAAGTGTTTTCAATCTACAGTCTTGTAATAACTGTACAAGAGAAAAAGTAAAGAACATTGATTTTCAAAACATCTGCACACAAGACTTATTTGGTTTAGTTGTTAAAATATCAGATTCACAGGATCATCTGGAGATTCTGATTCATGATGCCAGAGTTTGAGATCACGGATTTTAGCATGTATTGTGACATGCTCTCCAAGTGATTCTTATAACAACTGAACCAACTTTCTGGACTCTGCCTTTCCAGGATAATATTCCCGTCTAAGTGCTGCTTTTTATTGACTTTGCTATCCCAGGCAGCATAGTTTTCCACTGTCATCACTTGCTTTGTATTCTGATTCTTAAAATCACTATGCTTGTAGTTATAGCCTGGAACATGACTCATTGGGAAGCCTGGCCTTTCAGAAATAGAAAAAGCGAACTTATTCTCAAGTCTAAGTAACCTGGGGAGTGAAGTCAATTCAAGCTCTTATATGAGATAAAATAAATACAAACAGAAAGAGTATGTTCATTCCTCTGTTTCCCAGTCCTCAGTCTGAGGGCAAGACCATCTCCCAGACCAATGACTCATTACTATCAGTGGAATGTATTGGCTTTCCTTAAACCACAGTTTTCTTTCCATTGGCCCCTAACACTAGGTTTAAGTTCATTGAACCAGGGAAAATTGAGGGTTATGCAATACAGCTCTAATATATGCTACTTTTGTATAATGATAATCTTCTTCCATTCATCACACATTCATTAAAAGAGGAGACATATCTAAGGGTTTTGTGGCTCCAAAAACTGGTATACATGAATGGAAAGTATCCTATTGTGCTGAATTTTCCTAAGCTGAAATGGTTAGAAGTAAAAATCATTTCTTATTGGTTTCAATGTTATCCTTAAGAGAACAAAGTTCAAGAACACTAAAACAAACATTTGAGAAAAGCATCCCCCCATAGGAAAATGGAATTCATTGCCTTTCTAAAATTTGTGAATCCCAAATGTAATCATATGTTGCTGTAAATCTTACTCCCTTCTTAAGGCAAAGTAATCCTACTACTAGTAATTAATAAATTTCCGTAGAAAACTATGAAGCAAATAGCAGGAAATTCTTGAAATACCAAACTCATTTTTTATTCAGATAATAGAACTAAGACCAAGATAGAAGATATGGCTTGTACACCTAATTTTTAAGCTAGACTCTAATTTCACATTGCCTGAATCCAAGTCAAATCTTATGTTCCCTTTTCTCTTAGCCACTGCCTCTCAGGTAGGGTGAATCCAGGTGATCCAGATTGGGTTAGCTAAGGATCATAGTTGAGGGGGAACTGATTATATATAAACAATTCCATTTTTCACCTGCTATGCCTTTTCAATGACTGCCCAGGCTGCTGTAGGTCATAACAAAATTCAGCAGGACTAAGGATATGAACATTTTATTGAATATATTACCTGTAAAATGCAAAGAAATGCTCAAAGAATTACATGTTTGGCAGTAAAGTATGAAGTTTTGTAAAGACTTCTGTGGTAATTGGACAATGATTCTCCTTAGATTATTTTAGATGTACCATCATGTAGAAACTTTGGTGCACTGAAACATGGAGAACAAATGTTCCTTATGTTTTGCCTCCATGTTAAAACAGTATATGCTGAATATATTTATGGACAGGGAAAAATTATCATTTCTTATCTGAGGCTTCTGAAACTTCGTATGTGAAAATATAAAGGGGGCTTTATTTAATTATTAATAGCAGCATTTCTTCTGAGGATGAATGTATATTATAAAGAAAATAAGTTACATGAGTGGGAAAACTTTGACATAACCCTGTCTTTGACAAAGCCCTGAAATAAAGTGATAACTATTTTTCATTGAAATGATTATAAAATTGAGGTAAGGGAGAGAAAAGAAGGATATCTTTGATGAAGAGGATACCAGCATGTACATTAAGCATAGCTTGTACACCAGAAGAAGACAGAACCTTGTTATATATGAATTCGGCTAATCAGGAGAATAAATATGAGAAATACTTCTGTCCTTGAAAAAAATGCTTAATTCTTTTAAATATAAACTTAGAATATAATTAAAATTGATGCTTCTATGTAATTCTCATGCAGAATATCTCCTCGTTTTTTACCTTTGAACATGTATAACAAATTATTACAGAAGAGTAGAGAAGAAAAATAAAAATACCTGAACAATTACATATGACCATCATTTTTAGATTATAAAAATGAGATCCAGACAGGCAAAGTAACTTTCTCAAGGTCAAATCATGTTAGAAGTTACTTTAAAGTCACATTACTTTCTTTTTGCTCTTAAAACTACCAATTAGTAACTACTGATGCTGATTTTTTTTATTTGAATACAATAAATGAAATATTTAATAAGTTAAGATCTAGGAAAATATTAATTTTCTAATACTTGTGATTTACAATGAACAGATTAAACAGTGAGCACCACACTATTGGCATCAGTCATATTTCTAGAATTGATATTAAATTGATACTCTTAAATATCAGAAATTGTGTACTATGCCATAGAATCAATAGAAAAAAACAAATGTATGCATTCTAATTTTTACAATTTTATTTGTTGTTTATACTGGCTGTTTTATGTAATCTAGACACAGGATGGTGAAGAACATTTTCCATAAACAAATGTATTCTTCCTGGATGAAATTATAGATTTGGCTTTATGTTTAATTAATAAACTGAGAAAATATAATAGTATGTGATTACACAGAACAGGGCAGACATATTCTATCTTCCTATAAGTTTGAAATGCATTTATTCCAACTATAGTAGAAGACGTTAATATCTTTTAGTACAGTTGGACATCCTTTGTGTTAGAGAGATTTTGAAAAGTCAGAAATGATATGTATTGGAAATTTGTAAATTTTGTAGCTCAGAGTGCTATATTTGTGGCTTCTTGTTGTTCCTGGTATAACAATGCACAAATTACATCTTTAATTTTTGTGACAGGTTTTGTGATTTATGACTACATTTCTTTCAAGTTTGTAGAATTCTTATAATTTGGATGATTGATAACTGAAAGAACAATCATTTAAATTAAAGTAAAATTCTACCCTGATGAAGAAGAAATACAGTGAAATAGAACCAAATATAGATAGATTTATTATAGGAATTGGCTCACGTGATTATGGATATTGGCAAGTCTTAAGATCTGCATGTGAGTTAAGAAGCTGGAGACCTAGGAGAGCTGAGGGCTTAGTTCCAGTACAAGTTCAAAAGCCAGAAAACCAAGGAAGGGAATGGTATAGTTCCAGTCCAAAGCCAGTAGTCTCAAGACTCAGAAAGAGCTGATATCTCAGTTCAAGTCAACAGGTAGGGAAAAAGCTGATGTCCCATTTCAACGTGAGGCAGAAGGTATTCTCTCCTACTCAAGAGGGGATGAGCATTTTTGTTGTATTCAGGCCCTCAACTGATTGGGGGAGGTCCACATATATTAGCAAATGCAAACTGCTTTACTGAATCTACAGATTTAAATGTTAATCTCATCCAAAGACACACACACAGAAACACCCACAAAAATGTTTAACCAAATATTTGGGCACCTCATGGCCAGGTTAAGATTAACCGTTTTAACATACACACAAAATGAAAGTAGAACAGGATGTGGAAGAGGCAGTAACATTTTTGAGAGATGTACAATATTTTCCAAAGAGCCACCCATGGAATGCTATAGCTTTAGAGATACTTTAAGTTATTTTATGTTACCCCTTTTATTTCCTCCTCTATTTCAGTATATTTTGCTGCCTGTTTTATTTCATACAATGTAGACTTATAAAAAGTTATTTAAAAACGTTTTTCATTATCAATAAAGTAATCCACATGATTTGGGAAAGGGGGTTTTGAAATTAAAACAGATTTCAGACAGCTGCCTGTGTTATAAATACTTTTACACATGAATTACTCAGATCATAATGGGAGATGTTAGTGCCTCAGCATTTCTCAGTTGTGCCGTACATAATAACTATGTGAATAAATACTATGAAGTCATACAGATATTACTTATTTGGCTGAAATATTGTAGCAATTGACAGTTCAGAGAATCACTTATGGAACACTAGGGTAAAATTACATAGTAATTGCGAGACATTTTATAATAGCTAGATACTAGTTTTAAAAGCAAGCAATTCAGTATTTACACTAACTTCCTTTTAGGTCTAGGTCATATAAAATAACTAGTTACAGTGGTAAGTAAAATTTAAGTAGTCTGGGAGGAAGAAGAGTTTATAGTTAATTAAATCAAGGAATGAGGCTTTTGAATGGCTGTGTGAGGAGCTTGGCAAATCCTTCCTTCAAAAGACAGTAAAATGGGACATAATTGTTAAAAATAACCATTTTGGGGGAACATTTGACTAAAAGGGCATACAATGCATTGATAAATATTTCTTCAAAAAATTTGTTGAATCTAAATAAAAACCATGGAAGTATATGGTATTTTAGCTAAGGCCTGCTCCCATTTCCCCAGTTCTGTGATATGTGGCATCTATCTGGTTGGGCAGGGTAGGCCTCCAGAGTGGAAGCTCCCACCACACCTGCCACTCCATATTGTGAAAGTTCTATCTTGGGCTTGTAGGATGGGCTGCGAGGACTGGTAGCTCTTATCTCCCCATTTTTCCATCACACTTACTACTATCATTTAATTATTCTTTTAGTGTCTGTCTCTCTAATGAAATATGAGTTCTAGGACAATGCTTTTTTTTTCTGTTTTGTTCAATGCTGCAACACTTAGAAAATTTAATCTGCTGTAAGTGGTCATGAAAGATTTATTAAATTAGTAGATCTTTTACCTAGTGGCTTCGTTTTAGTTTTGTTTTTTATTGTGTACATATTTGGACTGATTTTAACCATCTTATTTTATGCTGTTTGTCCTGCTCTTAAGTTTTCTTTTTTTTTTTTTCTTTTCCTAACTTGATTGACTATTTATTTGTGGGGTGTTTTTATATTACTCTACTTTTATGCCCTCTCCTAGATTTAGAAGTTATGCATATTTTAATTTTACTAGCTTTTAAAACTATACTGAAAGACAAGAGCAAATATACTTGATTTGTGTATTCTTATTCTTCATACTAATCATATATTATATATAATTTATTAACATTAAATTTAGTTTTTAAAAGCTAAGAGAAAATATAACGTGATTGAGCCATGCCAAAGTTAAAATCATTTTTACTAAGAACTAGATGAAAAAACTTCCCCAAAAAATCAAGCAAACAAAAGCAGTTGATTAAATAAACATTTTCTAAAATGACTCTCTAAAAGAAAAATGGTATTTTGTGTGAATACTTATTTTTACCTTCTCTTTTTAAATTATAAATTTCTTGTATATTTTACACACAAACACACATATATACTTCAGGGACATAAAGATGTGCCTTGTGGTGAAATAAAATGTTAAAACCATTATTTATAAAACAAAAATAATATACTAGAGGTCTTGTTTTGATTTCATTTCTCTTCCCAAATCTACTATTATTTAATTTTAAATTAAAACATAGCTCTTTAGTTAAAGTAAATGTCTTTAAACTTTATTTCTTAAACATGTTATTCATAATAACCAACTACACATTGTTATTGAAAGTAACCTATTATGTAATAAATATAAAAATAATTGAAATACTAAGCAACTGTACATTGTTATTGAAAGTAACCTATTATGTAATAAATATAAAAATAATTGAAAAATAAAATGTCCGTAACATATAAAGTGTTTAAAAATAAGCAGAAATTAGAGATGTTATAGCCTCTCACTCCTGATTTGTATAAAATAAACTACCTTCCAGACACAGAAAATAGCCACTAAATATGTTTTAGAATTACTTAGAAGTTGTGTGCAGAGCGTACATCCTTCATGTTTTTCTTTCTCATCCCTTTAAATAGCAACTTGAAACACAGTTGGTGACGACCAGGGCTCAGTTTGGCTTCTGATAGAAATTTGGATACACAAATATAGTTATTAATGTCTATGCTTACGTGGAAGGGTGTGTTCAGATCTAAGATAGGCTGAAAAATGTTTTCACAATTTCCATAATCTAAAACTTGTGGAGATCCTGTGACAGTGAGATAACAAATCTTTGCTAATAATTGGAAAGAAAAGCCCAGTTCCTGAATTAATTGCTACTATCTAAAAGAGGATGTGAGTTGACCTCTGATGCCAACTAACATGGAAGAAGAGTAAAATATTTCATTATTTTCCTCAAAAATTAGTGTGTTATATATGCTTGAACAGCAGTAAGAAAGTTCAAAAGTGTAGATTTTAAAATATTTTCTCTAGATCCTATGTATAAGCTCCACACTGATAATGTAGTCAAACACAATAGAAAAGGAGAATAAATGTGAAAGCCAACATACTAAGACAAAATCAAATGAACATAGAGATGTAAAATATTTTGAAAGATAGGGGAAATACTTTTAATATTTGAATTAACTGGCCTACTGTAAAGCTGTAATAATGAAATGGCTCATACCACAAAGTGCTCATCAATTGTGAAAGAACTGTTTATAGATGAGGAGAAAATTAATGACAAGAAAGAGGTCCTTCCACACTAGCAGTCATTTAGGCTACAGGTATATGTGTCAATCTCTACTAGGAACATTAGAGGACACAAACTCATCCACCTATCAGATAACAGTCTCTGTGACTTACAATAAAAAAGAAAGCATTTTCAAAAAAAATTGCCACATGTCTAAGAAAATCTTAATTTAGTGTTGACATAGATCTCCAAGCAGATTTGATTTCATTCTTTTCTTTCTTTCTTTTTTTTTTTTTTTTTTTCTGAGATGAAGTCTCACTCTGTTGCCCAGGCTGGAGCTCTGGGTGCTGTGGTGTGATCTCAGCTCACCAAAACCTCCACTTCCTGGGTTCAAGCAATTCTCCTGCCTCCGCCTCCCATATAGTTGGGATTACAGTCACCTGCCACCATGCCTGGCTAATTTTTGTATTTTCAGTAGAGATAGGGTTTCACCATGTTGGCCAGGCTGGTCTTGAACTCCTGACCTCAGGTGATCCGCCCGTCAAGGCCTCTCAAAGTGCTCGGATTACAGGTGTAAGCCATTGAGTCCAGCCTCCAAGCAGATTTGAAAACCAGTATGTGAGAAGTACAGATTTCATTAATTACCAGATAATGAAACTGTGACAGGAAAGTTTGAAAATTCAATCTTTAACAACAGGTAGAAAATAAAAAGGAAAAAAAACAGTTTTAGTAAGGAACAGAAAATAAGTTTTCAGCACCATTACTTCAAGAAAAGCAAAATGGGCCATGGCAATTATTATATTTTAAATAATAGTTATAAAAAATCATTTCTGCTCAGCTCTGATTGCTACCCCCCAACAAACATCTCCTAAAAGCGACCTAGCAACTAAAAACATAAATGGATGTCTAATATTCAAAATATCACACTTCAAACAAACATCAAACAAAATAAAAAGCAATGCATTCAAAGAATGATGATGTATCTGTGCTGTATAATAACAGTGAAATTTTAAATGTTAAGAAATGGTTGAATTAGCTTATTCCGTTACAGGCATAATTTAATTGAGGTCACTTCTTCGTAAATTACACGGACTATTTACACTGTCAATGTGTACTCAGAGGATTAAACAGAGCATTATATTTGTTGTTCTGGGCTTAAGGGCATTCACTAAAGTGTAAAGTGCAGTAAACCTGCGGTAATTTTAAAGAAATATTTAGGTATCTAACAATTTTAGGTTGTATAGGTGACAAACAAATAAACGTAAGGCGACTAAGACCTCATCAAGGTAAAAGGATCAAAAGCCATATACTGCATTTTTTTTTTTTTTTCCTGCTTGTTAAATCAAAGAGCTGGTTTACGACGGCTCAGTGCTCTTTTACACAATAGTAAGGAAAAGACATTACATCCCAAGAAGAGGTTTGGCTAGTGTCTTAATCCATTTCTGCTACTATAACAAAATACCACGGACTAAGTAATTTACAAACAACAGCCATTTATGTCTTACAGTTCTGGAGGCTGCGAAGTAAAAGGTCAAAGTGCCAGCAGATCTAGTGTCTGGTGAAGATTTACTCTCTGCTACCAATATGGCATCTTGTTGCTACGTCCTCACATAGCAGAAGACCGAAGGGTACAAGGATCTAGGCACTCCCATCAACCTCTTCTATAAGAGCACTAATCCTGTTCAGAAAGGCGGAATGCTCAGAACCTAGTCACTTCTCCAAAGACCCCACCTCTTAATACCATTACATTGGGTGTTAAGTTCCAACATGTGAATTTTGGAGGGGCATATACATCCGAACTACTACATATAGTCTCTGATAAATTCAGAGGGGTTACTTCTGCATCTTTATCTATGTGTGCACAGTTCCTCATGTAATAAACACAGTGCTTGAAGATGCTGTTTTTATTGGCATAGCTTTTCTTGATTAAAAAAAGGAAATACTTGCCTTAATAAATCCATGGAGATAAATTTAATTGTTATTTTACGTCACCCTCAAATCATGTCTAAATCTATAGTCGGTTAATCATCCAAGGTAAAATCATCAACTCTCTCGTCTTTGTTCTACATTTAGTGGAATTAAATTTTGTGGAAGTAAATATTGTGAAACTTCCTAGTATATCTGGCAGATGGGTAAATAAATTTCTCTCCTCATTCTACTTTCAAAATCTCGTCTATTTATTAAGTTATATAACTAAAAATAATTTTAATATTAGCTTGTTTTGTTCCACCGCATTTATATATTAATTTGGAATTAATTGCCATTTAAGATAATGAGATTATCCATCCATGAAGGTGACGTGGTTCTTTATTTATTCCGATTTTATTTATGTCATCAAATAATGTTATATGATTTTCTAAAGAAGGTATTGTTGATATGTTACTTATATTAAGTAACTTCTAGGTCTATTTCTATTTTCATTGAGTTGCATTGGATTTTTTATTTGATAATTAATGCTTAAAATGAAACCCTATTGGTTTTTGACTAAATCTAGTAATCCTAATGTATTCTTTTACTTGTCTAATGGTTTTCTAAAACTACTCTTGGATTTTTAAATTTAGGCAAAAAATGTCAATTTTTTTCCTATAACTTTCTTATTTATTTATTCTCCCCAATACGGAGTCTACTGTGTTTTCACATATATATGAAATATATATATTTACATATGACATATATATGAAATATATATATTTACATGTGACATATATGAAATATATATTTACATGTGATATAAATATATATTTACATGTGATAAATATATATATTACATGTGATATATATATTTACATGTGAGAGATATATATATATATATATATTTTTTTTTTTTTTTTTTGAGACAGGGTCTCACTCTGTCGCCCAGGTTGGAGTGCAGCTGCATGATCTCCGCTCACTGCAACCTCTGCCTCCCGGGTTCAAGTGATTCTCCTGCCTAAGCTTCCTGAGTAGCTTGGGTTACAGGTGCCTGCCACCGTGCCTGGCTAATTTTTTTGTATTTTTAGTAGGGATGGGGTTTCACCATGTTTGCCAGGCTGGTCTCAAACTCCTGACCTTGTGATCAGCCTGCCTCGGCCTCCCAAAGTGCTGGGATTACCAACGTGAGTCACTGAGCCCAGCCTACTTTCCTATTTTCATATTTCTGATTTTTATTTATTATCTAGTATCTCTGCCTAGGGGCTCTGCCCTTATGTAAAATAAGAACATCAGTAACCTGCATTCTTTTTCTTTTTCTTTTTTCTTTCTTTTTTTTTGAGACAGAGTCTCACTCTGTCGCTCAGGCTGGAGTGCAGTGGCGCGATCTCAGCTTACTGCAAGTTCCGCCTCCTGGGTTCACGCCATTCTCCTGCCTCAGCCTCCCGTGTAGCACATTCTTTTTCTTAATTCGTATTTCAATGGCCAGTGGCATTTATTT
Source organism: Trachypithecus francoisi (assembly GCF_009764315.1). Lineage (NCBI taxonomy): Eukaryota > Metazoa > Chordata > Mammalia > Primates > Cercopithecidae > Trachypithecus > Trachypithecus francoisi. The sequence continues at coordinate 168,870,929 of NW_022681454.1, read as the reverse complement.
TCTAAAATATAAATCTTTAGTATCTTAACTTAGGTTTTTGGTAGAAACCTAAAACCAGATTACAGAAGTTTCCAGCTGTTCTTCATTTTGCAAGTGTTTTTTTATGAGTAAAAGTAGACATCAATTTTATTATATTCATCTATTTAGTAGTTCATAGTATTTTTTCCCTTAATGTGCTAATTTAGTAAATTACATTGATAGGTTTTCTTCTGATTCTAGATTATTCTTGGATAAACTCTACATGGTTATGCTCTATTATTACTATAGATAGTGGAAGAATTTGCTATAAATTGAACTTTTCTCCCAATTTGTTTGGGTCTGAAATTAGCTTATAATGCTGTCTTGTACTTGTCTTATTTGCATGTTAAATTTGTATTAACCTTATAAGACGAGCTGGTAAAATGTCTTAACTTTTTTTCTTTAGATCTTTATACAAGTTAGGGATTATGTATTTCTCAAAAATTTGGCAAAAATCATATGTAAAAAACATTTGGGGCTTGAGGTAGATAAGAGCAGAGGAATAATTATAGCCTCCATTTTTAAAAACAAGTATTTGGATATTATTCAACTGTTGTTGATTTTCCATTCTGTGATTGATTTCGGTGTCTACTCTTCCCTAGGTATTTTCTATGTTGTTAAATTTTCAAATTTAGTTTGAAATGTTGGCCATAACATTATCTTATTATTTTTTACTTTGTGGGTATGTCTTCTGAGTGGTTCCTTATGTATTTCCTTTATATATTTCCTTGTATATTTCCAATAACAAATAATATGTTATTTATTATTTGTTTTAATATTCTTTTGTGTTTTCTCTCTATGATTGTTTCTCTTATACTTTTTGTTTGCACTTTCCTCACTTTTAATATGTAATGTTTTAATAAATGTTTAATAGCTAGGAACATTTTTATTGATTTATTTCATCATCTGTGACTGATAATTGCCTTTTCTTCTTCATTTCCTTAATGAATGGGAGTGATTTTCTCTGTGATAATCCCCTTCCTGTCTTAATATGGTCTGCTGTGTGGATTAAAGGTTTTAAACTATCTTTTTAGTGCACAGGTATCTAACTCATAAAAAGTTCTACCTAGGAAGCTACACCTAAGGAAAAACGTCTTAGGAGACATCATCATTAGAACAGGATTTAAAGTAATAAGATTCTGACTTAGAACCTGAACTTTGTGCTGTAATTTGATGAAATTTTGTGAGGGTTTGGATGTATTTTGCACATGAAATAGATGTAAAATCTTTTAGCCACAGACCAAAGTTTTGCAGATTACTTGCAGTGATTGCACAAAAATCTCTCAGATCCCTTATGCCTCTTTAGAATGCAACTTTGCACCCTTTTCCATCAAGAGGTAGAGTCTAATTCCCTTCTTAAATCTAAGATTACTTTGTAACTTGCTTTCAACAACCAAAGGTGACAACAGTAAATTAGCATGACTTCAGAGTATAGGCCTGAAGCGGAATAATGGCTTTTGTTTTCATCTGAGCAACCTGAGACTTGTTTGCTCTTTGTGTCTAGGCTGCGGGAAACTGAGTGGCTGAGTAGAAGAGAACTGAGGTTCTCCAACTTGCAGACAGCACAACTGCCAATATATGAGTAATTTTGGATCTTACTGTTTAAACCACCACATTCCAACTAAAGTGGAGCTCTTGAGTGACCTCAAACAAAACCAATCCACAGAGTCAAGAGATAATAATAGTGTCATTAATTTGTATACTACTAAACTGTGAATGGTTAGATAGCAAAAGACAACTGAAATATTCATCATATTTTCTCCACTCCTGTTATAAAATCTTTCTTCAGTCTCCATTGCAATTGCATAAAATTACACTCTTCCTCATACCCAAAGCACACACACTTTATAATTTATCACACGTTGCTGCATCTTCCTTTACTCCACCCATTATTTCCAAAGTCATCCAGCTCACTTGAGATTACAGGTGACTACTGTGAGCGCTTTTTTGAGTATCTCAGAAGGAGTTAGTTAAAATCACTAAGGCCTGGATAACTCAGTGTTGGGAATAATTAGATAATGAGGTAGATTTAGTTTCCCATATCTAGAGCTCAGTAGTTTCAGCCTGTCATTTTCCCACAGTTTAGATGGAATTCAGATTTTAAGATAGGGTGAGGAAAGTACCTGGAAATGGACCATCCATGGCAACTTCCTGGTAAATTTCCATGGTAGAGTGACTTCTCCAGAAACTCAGTCTTTTCAAAGCAACCTGTGCTTTTAGGCCTCTAGGAAACAGAGTAATCGCCAAATTCTTCAAAGACATAATATGACAATTTATTAATTGCCAAGGATAAATTTAAATGTCAAGTGGATTTGGATATAATTGATATTGTAAGCTCCTTTACTAATTGTAGGAAAATACATAGGAAGCAAAATTGTAATAGACATTTTCTTTGTGAGTACAAAATTTAAAAACTGATAATTTATCTAAAAGAAATTAGTTTGATGATTTCAATTGCTTATCATAAATAAATATGTATATTCACCCCCAAACTAAATGCACCAGTAGATCAAACTGAGCAACACTTTCAAGTGCCTCTTTATTTCATGATGAATTATGGATATTGCTATTATTTTTTTCACTGAGGAGTGTTGTATTGGGTTCTCATAATCACCATATTCCTTTACTGATATGTCATTGTTCTTGTCTAGTATAATGAGGTTTAGCTACAATTAGGGCTTTTACATTGGTTTTATCTAGAGAAGCTGTTTATGAAAGTTGGTGCTGGATTGGAGAAACCAGAAATCCTATACTTGCATCTAAAAGCTTCCAGATTTGACTTCTGAAGTTTTTTGTATGTGTTCTCTTTATCAATAAAAGAATATACATCTTTAAATATGACTGTTCACATTTTTTTTTTTTTTTTTTGTCAGTCTCATCACTATGACCATTGTGACTCACACATAGGATTTTTTGACTAGGGATTGGCTAAGATTCCTTACCAATGCTAAAGAGTATTACAGATCACCAATTAAAAATGTTGGTTTCTATACCCATTTAGGTGAATGGAATGACAGATTTTCAGATTATAGTTTTAGCACAGACTGAGATGCAGCTGAGATAGATGGTAATCTTAATTATTCTTTCTTTCTTTCAAATAATATTTATTGAATGGCTTGTATGTACCAGGAAATCCTGTGTGTGCCTGGGGTACATATGCGGTGAAAAGAAATTTCTGTCCTCATGACTCTGGCATTCAAATGGGTGTTCTCTATCTTTTGGGATATTTCTATCATTTTGAAAAATTGAATAATCCTAGAATCAAGATTTAATAATGTAACACTGTGTTAGAGAAAGATATACAGGATCACAGCTGTGTGACTAAAGTATAAAAATCTTATTTACTTTTTAAAATCCTAGTACTTCAAAAAAAGTAAACCCTATAAGATTAGCATTTTATTTTTAGATCAAACCACTACTACATTAATAAGACACAAAATAGAATCAAATAGTTTTAATGTTTAAAGAAACATTAGTTTTGTCTTAAAACATTTAGCAATACATTGTTTTCCTTTATAGCATACAGTCTTTTGACAATGGCTATTTGAAAGTTTATTCAAGAATAATGAGATGAAAAACTTGTGTCATTGTATAATACATGTCCACTTTTTAGTTAACATAGTTCTCAGAATGGCAAAAATAAGACAGTACATTAATAAGTAGCAGTAAATCAAAAAGCACAAAGGGAGAACCATTTTAATGATTCTTAGGTAACAAAAAATAATTTGATGCGCATATGAACTTAGTCTTCTCCCTGTTTGTAAAATCCCCCTTACACTATTTGTAATATCATTCAGTCTCATGGCTTTACATTTCTTCTGCCTGCTGTTGACATTCAAACCAAGGTCCCTGTATAAGACTGTTCTGCTGAACTCTGAAACTCAACTTCTCACTTTTCCTCTGAAACCTGATTTATCCATGTCAGTTTGAGGAGAACCTCCTCCTTCAAGATGCTAATGGGAAAATCCTGGAGACATATTTGATCCATTGCTTTCTCTCATATCCCGTATCTAATATTTCAGGAAATCTGTTGGTTCCTCCTTCAAAGTATACGTAAAATCTGACCACTCTTCTCTGCTGTCCCTCTGGGCTGAGTCATTAGCATCTCTCATTTTCATTAGCATAGTAGCCTCCATATTGGTCTCAATACTTCTATCCTTCTAACCCACAGGATGTACCTTTGGGAATGAAAGCTCATATAGGAGCTCCTGTTTTTGCTTAGAAGTCCAACTGAAAGTCCTTACAATGACTCCCACTCTTTTCACCTTCCTTTCCTCTCTGACTTTATCTTCTGCTACCCTCCCCGTCACTCCCTTCTGCTAGGCACGCTGAATTCTCTTCAACACTGGCCCTGACCACAGAGCATTCACACCTGCCAGTTCCCCTTCCCATCACCCTCTCAGTGAGTTCGGCTCAGACCGTCCTCCTTGAAACTGTGGTTGTTCTCCTGTTCCCCTCTCCTGGCAAACCTTATCCACTGTTCCTCCTGTATTATGACCCAAAAGAATTGTCACCTTCTAGTATCCTATATCAAATATTTATTCTTGCTATTCATACTTTATTTGAATATAATTAATGTAAGCTCCGTAAGAACATTGTTTTTTGCCTGTTTTCTGACTAGATTATGACTGATGCTTAGAAGGGCCCTCAATAAATAGTTATGTGCCTCATAACAAAATTTCAGTCAGCAATGGACTACATATCCAACAGTGGTCCTCTAGGATTTCAATACCATGTTTTTACTGTCCCTTTTCCACGTTTTCATATGTTTAGATACTTACCATTGTGCTAGAATTGCCTACAGTATTAAGTACAGTAATATACTCTACAGCTTTCTACCCAAGGAGCAATAAGCTATATACCTTATAGCCTAGGTGTCTAGAAAGTGATACCCCCAGCCGGGCTTCCAATCCCAGCACTTTGCGAGACCGAGGTGGGCAGATCACCTGAGGTCAGGAGTTTGAGACCAGCCAGTCCAACATGGTGAAACCTCTTCCCTACTAAAAATACAAAAATCAGCCAGGTGTGGTGGCATGCACCTGTAATCCCAGCTACTCAGGAGGCTGAGGCAGGAGAATTGCTTGACCCTGGGAAGCAGAGGTTGCAGTGAGCTGAGATCGCGCTATTGCACTCCAGGCTGGGCGACAGAGCGAGACTCTGTCCCAGAAAAAAAAAAAGAAAAGAAAAGAATGTGATATCCTCTAGATTTGTGAAAGTACACTCTATATGTTCACACAATGATGAAATCTCCTAACAACATATTTCTCAGAACGTATCCATGTCATTAAGCAAGGCATGGCTGCGTGTTTTAAATGAATGCATAAACTCTTGTGGTTTTCAGTAAATCTTATGTGATGGTTAGCAAAAGGGAAACAGGATCTTATTTGATGAATTGAAAAATGGAGTGTAATATTACTAGAGAATATAAGAGTTTCAAACAACTATTCCTTTTACACTTTTATCATTGTAAAAGTAATTTTCATTTAGTGTCATTCACTGTTAAGTATCATGAGGAAGAAAATCAATAGAAGTGTCTTTTTTGCTGGCTCTTGCCAATTAAAGTACAGAAACTACATACTAGTTTCATGATTATATATGTATGTACACACACACACACTTAGTTTAAATGGAATACAGCCTTACAATGCTTGTGGCAGTTACATTAACTAAAGGCTCTCAATAAAAGACAAGCATTCTAAGGGGAAAACATGTTCAGATAAACAAGCTTTAGAGTAAATGTTCTTAAATTTTGGATCTCTTTAGAGCTGATGAGTTTTACATAATTTAATTTTTGAAAATTTTCTGGTAATTTATTTTTATTATACTTTATGTATGTATTTTTATATTAAATATACTCCATTTATACTATATTTATTTTTATTATACTTTACAAAAGTATTGGTCCACAAATGGATCTGCATTTCTTCATCACAAATATTTCAAAAAGCAATGGGGTAAAGAGGATAATAATAAAGAATAGTAAGTATAATTTCAAGCTGTATGCATTATCTTTATGTCTCAGTATGATATTTGCATTCTTTTCTTTCTTTATATGTAAAATGAGTATCATTGAACCTAACATGTAGGGTTGTTTAAATACCCACAATGTTATACGTAGTGTACCATGCACAGAATAAAAAATAAATATTAAATAATGAATTTATTGTCATATACTTTCTTATGATATCTGAAACAGTGTGTCACATTTTATTTATTTTGTCATGTATTCATTTCCTGTTTAACTCAGCTATAAACTGCACATAAATTCACAGCCCTGGAGATAGTACTTTGTATATATCTAGCTGCTCAGTAAATGTATATTTGATTTGTTCAGATTGCTGTAGAGTTCCAATCTGCTTGTTTTCAAACAGGATAGTTGACATGGTGATATGTAAAATCATAAAGTTATTTCAACTCACATTAACATTGCTCCTTTATTCACCAAAAGGAAAGACATAATATATATTTCAAGAGAATGGCAGAGGTCTGTTTTGTTTTTCTCAACAATCCCAGCCTAGAACAGTGCACAATACTATCAGCAGGTCTTGAAACAGTATTTGGTAAATGAATCAAATATAATTCCTGTATTTGACTCACATTTTAAACACTTGTGTGATAGTTTAACAATATTCCAAGTCCACTATAAAAAATCTGATGTTTTTGTAGGAGAAATTTGCTAATTCAAAAGCAATGCTAACAAAAACACATAGTTACTGCAGGCCTATGTGACTGACCTTGCAACAAACACCGTAGAAGCCAAGGCTCAGGTGGGTTTTCTTGATTGGAGACACTTGGCATATGTTGTCACCCATCACTGCTGGTATAATTAGCGGTGTCCATTTGACTGCACTAAGAGAGGACACCCAGAAACCTGTGTCTGGATTCTTCTGGGCTTTGTCCCATGTACCTTTCCCTTTGATGATTTTAATCTCTATCCTTTTTCTGTAATCAACTGAAATCATGACTATAACTACTTTTTGAATCCTGTAAGTCATTCCAGCGAATAATCCACCCTGAGAATGGTCTTGGAGATCCCCAACACAAGCCACTATGTGACGGTTTCTTAAAATTTGAATTCTCTCACTTTATTCTTTTAAATTCTTTGGTGTAGAATTATGATTTCAGAAGTAATTACGAGGCTTGCAGCTTTTATTTCTAGTTCTTGTTTGATCACACTGACCATAAGTTTCAGAACAAGATTCAATTGCAGGGGTGATACTGGGCACTCTTTTGTTGCTCCAGACCATAAAATGACGAGGTTTTTGATATTTCAGATTTGTAAAAGGAGAATAATAATACCGCTACTTGGAATTGCAACACAGATCAGATCAATACAGGGACTTATGAAACTCCATAGGGTATACTTCTGTAAAGTTTTTTGTTTTGTTTGTTTGTTTGTTTGTTTTTTGAGACGGAGTCTCGCTGTGTCGCCCAGGCTGGAGTGCAGTGGCCGGATCTCGGCTCACTGCAAGCTCCGCCTCCTGGGTTCGCGCCATTCTCCAGCCTCAGCCTCCCGAGTAGCTGGGACTACAGGCGCCCGCCACCACGGCCGGCTAATTTTTTGTATTTTTAGTAGAGACGGGGTTTCACCGTGTTAGCCAGGATGGTCTCGATCTCCCGTCCTCGTGATCCGCCCGTCTCGGCCTCCCAAAGTGCTGGGATTACAGGCTTGAGCCACCGCGCCCGGCAACTTCTGTAAAGTTTTAATGAAGGTAAAGTATGAGACAGTCATGAGAGACCAAAAGCAGGCAGTCCACAGGGTCCTTTCTGAAATATGCAGGAGGTCCTTTATGTTTTGATAACAAAAACTCTGTGAGATACGCTGGTCTCAGGGAAGTCACACAATAATCTGAGGAGGGAATCTTTTAAAATTCCTCTTATTACATGGTCAAAACCAGGCTGTCTGCTGATCAAATTCAATATTAGAAATCAGAGGAAGTTAACAGTAACCAGCTGTAAGTCAACACAACATACATTTCTCCACAAATGGTGCTGAGAAGCTGACACGCTTGCCTCATGATCTGTCTTGGACTCTGGCCTATATTAATCACTTATTAATATAATTCATTCAGGTGGGAATTTTTGTATAAATCACCTTGTACTTGGCATGTCCAATAAGTGCATAACAAGTGATAGCTATTATTACTAAGTTGTTAGTTGTCTTCATATGGCATTTTATCATGTTTATCATATAATCCTCCATTCTACGTTTTCTTATGGTAATTTTAAGTATTTATTTATTTATTTTTTTGAGACAGAGTCTAGTTCTATCAACCAGGCTGGAGTGCAGTGGTGCAATCTTGGCTCACTGCAAGTTCTGCTTTCTAGGTTCACACCATTCTCCTGCCTCAGCCTCCCGAGTAGCTGGGACTACAGGTGCCCACCATCACACTAGGCTAATTTTTTTTACTTTTTAGTAGAGACGGGGTTTCACTGTGTAAGACAGGATGGTCTGGATCTCCTGACCTTGTGATCCACCCGCTTCAGCCTCCCAAAGTGCTGGGATTACAGGCGTGAGCCACTGCGCCTGGCCAATTTTAAATATTTTTAACACATTAGCTTAATTAATTTATTTGATAAAATCCTCTTTGTATTAGTATTTACATATGCTTATGAGATATCTATGATAATCACCAGGTCAGGTGTAAACTTTTAAAAGTATCATCACTCCAAAATACCATCATGAGCATGAACTTCTTCTCTGAATCAAAAACAATATTTTAGGGCAGGCACAGCGGCTTATGCCAGTAATTCTAGCACTTCGGGAGGCCAAGACAGAAAAATTGCTCGAGGAAGAACAGCCTGGGCAACATAGTGAGATCCTGTCTCCACAAAAAAATATTTAAAAATTAGCCTGGCTTGGTGGTGAGCACCTAGTCCCAGTGACTATGGAGGCCGAAGTGGGAGAATCTCTTGATCTCGGGAAGTAGGAGCTGCAGTGAGCCATGGTCACTCCATTACACTCCAGCCCGAGTGACAGAGCAACTCAAAAAAACAAAAACAAAACTTCAAAACACAGAATTTTGAAAAGTCTCTATGTGGTCAGTGACGTTTAACTTACATAAATTAAGGAATGATTAAAATGTAAGATCACGAGGTCAGGAGATGGAGACCATCCTAACTAACACGGTGAAACTCTGTCTTTACTAAAAATACAAAAAAGTTAGCCGGTCGTGGTAGTGGGCTTCTGTAGTCCCAGCTACTCGGGAGGTTGAGGCAGGAGAATGGTGTGAATCCAGGAGGCGGAACTTGCAGTGAGCTGAGATTGCGCCCCCGCACTCCAGCCTGGGCGAGAGAGCGAGACTGCATCTCAAAAAATAAAAAAAATAAAAAAAAATAAATAAATAAAATGTAGATCTTACTCTAAAGAATCAGATCTTAATGAAACAGGAAAAGTTCTTTTATCCCCCTTGTAGGGCACGTGACGGGGGAGTGGCTTGCCTCCTCAGTGCCCCACTGCTCAAACCTCCAGGGGGACCATGTAGATGGGCAGGTTGTGGGGCTTCAACTCCATGGCAGCAATGTCTAGAGTGGGGAGTTTACAGCTCCTGAAGCCCCAGTGGGCATGTGTTACAGGGTGTTCTTTTAGTTTAGCCATCTGTAGTTAGTTTGTGTTACTAAGCTCTATTAGACCCTCTGCCTTATCACAAGGACAGAGGGCTTTCTGTATCCCAGGGTTCTTGCCTTGGTGGGCCCATTTCTGCAAGTTCCTCCTGATATCAGGGGCTGCCTAAGTAATAAATGTATCCTTTAGGATTAGCTGTCCGTCAGCTCCATCAGGAGATACAGAGGTGTGCTTTATCAAGGGCTCTCTTAGCCATTCCAGAAAGCAATGGGATTTTCATCGAATCTCTGGTCCATCAAGGACAACTTAGTATAACTGAGAGGCTTGGTCTTAGTCTTACATAAGTCCTCTATTATGCTTACTTGAAAGTGTCTTCTCTTCCACTCTTCCATCTTGTCGTTGGGATCCCATTTAGGGTCCTTCACTGGTACTGCTTCTCTCACAGTTGAATATTTGCCCCCTTTCCTGACGCCATATGTGATGCAAAGCACATCCCCAGATCTCCCTGCTGCTTGCAGAGTTGCCTGTTTCTCAGTGTCTGTCAGGGTCTGATTCAAAGGTAACATAATGTCTCTCCAGGAGAGTTCAAATATTTGGGTGAAAAACTGGAAAGCCTCTATCTGTCTACCAAGGTTATGTGAAAATTTGCCAAGTTCTCCCTTGATTTGCCTTACGTCCTGTAAAGAGAAGGGACCCTGAAACTTACTGGGCCCAAATTCACTGGGCATCTGTTGGAGGGGCAGGAGTAAGACTGAGGCTTGTTTAGGGAAAGTATTTCTAGGAGGGAGAAGGGTTTGAGGGAACCAGCTCCTCTCCTGGGAGTGCCTCTGGGATTCGTATCTTTAATTTCCCGGGTTTGCCTCTTGCAGCCTTCCTTGAGAATGCAAACAGGAGGACTGGATCAATCTCACATTGTGGGCAAAGGTCTGGGTTGCCTTGCAAGGTATAGAAAGCCTGCATATATGGGGCTTCAGACCATCTATCTGTCTTCACATCTGCAGAAAAGGTCCAATTGCTGGATCTTATTGAAATTAATGGTTCCTTCCTGAGGCCAGGCAGTCCTTGCTATGAATGATAATTGGCCAAACTTCATGCAAAGGGCTGTGAGACATTTTTCCTCCAGATTCTAAGGATCAAAGCAGTCCCAGCAGTTCAGGACACACTCCAGAGAAGTATAAGCTGGAGGTGGTGAAGAGAGCTGGTTGCCCGTTCTGAAAGATAGGGAATAGAGGTGTCCCTCCTTCCATTCCTTCCCTTAGTGAACCCTCAGCATGTGACAGAGAGAGAAAGTGAATGTCCTCCTTTCCCTTCGCCCTCTTTTGCCCCAAGTCCTGGCAACTTTGGCAGGCACTGCACATAGGTACCAATGCAGTGTATACCAATGAAGCAGGGAAAATCTGGAGAATAGGAACTAACCTCCCTCACCTATGCCTCCCTTTCTCCTGCTGTCCGCAACGTTTGAGGTCCCTTGCCCTGCTTATACCATGAAGCATGGCCTCCTTTCATGGGGTGGGGGGCTTACTTGCAGGAATTGGTCCTGTCCATTTACATTGTGCCTATTGCCTGGGTTTGGATCCCTCAGACCTGGTTTTTCTTTATAGGGCCTCAGCCTGAGGCTTGGAATTGAGTTTGGGACTGAAAAGGTATTTTAGAGACTGTTTGTAAACCCTGCCAAGTTTGCAGTTATCAGTCAGCAGAGGTCGTTCCTCCATTAGCTTCCCTATCAGAAACAGAGTTGAGAGGGTGAGCCTGTCACTTAGAAAACGAATCAAGAGAAAAATAATTTAAGGGGCAAAAGGGGGGTATTGGGGGAAGAAGCCATTGCTCAGTGCAAATGGGTCCCTCTAATCCCTATATCTTTCCCCTGGTTCCCACTGTGCTGAATTCCTTGGCCAGGGCAGGAAAGGTTCCATTGGTGCGGTGGGCGAGAAGTGCCCTGAGGGGCCCTGGCTGCTGCCTGTTTTCTCCTGAAAAACAGGAGAAAACTTGTCCCAGGCAGTGGAGGCAGAGTTGGTGGCTATGGCGCTGCTCTCCCTGCCCCCTCTTGGCTGTTGGGCTCAGCCTTTGCCTGTCTTGGCATGCTCAGGCACCCAAGCTGGGAGGCAAAAGGATAAGGAGAGGTGCCCCGAGCCGCGTGTGCCTGTGGCCATCGAGGTGAAGGCATAGATGGCACCTCTAGGAACCTTTGTCTGCTGAGCCAAATGCTCATTTTACTTAGTAACTTTGCCGCAGCCTGTAGCAAAACTCTTAACATTATAAAGGAAGAGATAAGATCCATTTCAAATTGTGAGGGAAAGACCAAGTCTGGGGATTTTGACTGGTCCAGTTAGGGCGGTTTAAAACTTCATAAAGGGACATAAAGCCTGTTACCCACAGGTAAGAGAGAGGTAGCAGGGATTTGGAAGAGAGGCAGACCCAACAGTTTCCCATTTGTTCACATTCACCTTCCGGGATCCCGGATGAGTCCCCAGCTGAAGTGGGAAATGTTCCCTTATGCCCCTTGCAGGGCATGTGACAGGGGAGTGGCTCACTTCTTCAGTACCCCACTGCTCAAACCTCTAGGCGGAGCATGCAGACAGGCCGGTTATGGGGCTCGGACCCCATGGCCGCAGTGTCTAGGGGGGCATATTTATACCTCCTGAAGCCCCAGTGGGCGTGTGTTACAGGGTGCTCTTGTAGTTTAGCCAGCTGTGGATGGCTTGTGTTAATAAGCTCTATTAGACCCTCTTCCTTATCACAAGGACAGAGGGTTTTCTGTATCCCACGGTTCTTGCCTTGGTGTACTGGGAGAATCGGATCACACATAGGCTTGGAGAATGAGTGCAAGATTTTTATTGAGTAGTAGCTTTCAGCAAGGTGGATGGGGAGGCTGGAAGGGGGAGGGGGTGGGAAGGGAGTTTCCCCCTGGAGTTGGGCTGCCTAGCGGCCTGACTATTCTCCAACAACCTCAGCCAAACTCCACATCATTCCACGGGTCGATGGCCTGCTGGCATCTGCTGGTGACTGTCAGTGTGGTCTTAGGCCACTGAGTTCCTCTCAATGTCCAGTCACTTGTGTCTGTGCCCGCTTGGGGTCTTGGGGTTTTTATAGATACAGGATGGGGGTGTGGTGGGCCAGGGTGGTCTTGGGAAATGCAACATTTGGGCATGAAACCAGAAATGCCTGTCCTCACCTAGGTCCATGGGAACAAACATGGGGGGGTGGAGCACTAGCCAGGGATCACACCCTTCCCTTCCCAGTACTTCCCTACTCCCCTCTCATAACATTTAGATTTTATATAATATTGGGAAAACATAAACACATGAACTTCATCTGATTTTTATATTTTGTTACATATAGCCATGACAAAAGACATTTAAAAAATACTATGCAATAACTTGCTACATAAGGCTAACAGTAATTTCTTAAAATTAAACCAACAAAGGGTATATCCTGAATTTCTTTATTTATGTTTACTAAAAGCAGTCTCCCTGTAGGTATTTCAAACATTTGGCACTGTCTTATTTTTTTCTTTATATGTAGCTGCCTTTGTTATTAAGATATATACCAATAATTTAAATAGATTGGTTTGCAAGGATCATGAAAAGTAAAATTTCCATAGAAATGTATTTATTCATAGTTATATGGAAATAATTGCTCTCTCACACCTAGACTAATTTAACAACCTGTTTTAAAAGAGTATGATATTTGAGGGAAAAAGTGGCTTTTTATTTTAATTATTTAAATTTTAATTTGAAATTACAATGACAAACTATTAATTTTTCTCTTTATTTTTAAGGGTCCTAAGATACATATATTGCTTGTTTACAAAGGTAAAAATTTCTTCTTCTAGGCATTTTTGTTATAACTAGTGCTTCCAATGATTTTTCTTGCTGCTGCTACTGTTTATGCTCCAGGGCCCCAATTCCATAATACATAACTTATATTTAGAATAATATATTTTATATATGTTGGGCAATTTATGACTGATAATATCTTACAAGGAGGGCTGATCTTGCTAACCGAAATATCCTTTTGTGTGGTGAATACATTAGTGTGTTTGCTAGGCAAATTTGTTAGGAGCTAAAAATACTTAAAATGTTGAACATAATAAATGGAGAAAACATTTGAAGTTTCCAGGGCAAACCAAGAAAAAGAAAAGGAAAGAGGGGGATATGATTTTGACTCAACAAGATATGCAAAACCAGAGGTAGGTGCACTAAGGGGCATAGGCAGCAAGAAATCTCGGGTGGCAGATGAATAAAAGTACTTTGGGAACAGGAATACAATGCTATTTGTCTACTTCTCCAGTAGCATTGTGATGACTCCCTCTTGTCCCAAATACTAAATGTGCTTTATTACCGCACTCATCATTAAGTCATTCATTGTGTGGCCTTTCTTTCTTCCTGTCTGTCTTTCTCTCTCTCCCTTCCTCCCTCCCTTTTTTACTTTCTTTTTTCATTTCTTTCTTTTATTTGGAAAAGAAGGAATATATCTCCACGTTGTTTGACACATTACATAGACAAAAGATTAGTCACTAGAGCCGGGCACGGTGGCTCACACCTGTAATCCCAGCACTTTGGGGGGCTGTAGGCAGGCGGATCACAAGGTCAGGAGATCGAGACCATCCTGGCTAACATGGTGAAAGCCCATCTCTACTAAAAATACAAAAAATTAGCCGGACGTGGTGGCGGGCACCGGTAGTCCCAGCTACTCGGAGCTGAGGCAATAGAATGGCATGAACCCAGGAGGCGGAGCTTGCAGTGAGCAGAGATCGCACCACTGCACTCCAGCCTGGGCGACAGAGCAAGACTCTGTCTCAAAAATAAAAGTCATTAGATACATAACATTCTAGAAAGCAGAAGCATATTTAAAAATATAATCTCACTGATACGCCTCTTGCCTTAAGATTGATATCTTTAAAAATAATTTGAATGTGCACAGCTAAGCTTAATGTTGTGTCCAAAAGTTTAGAGGTTTCAGGTAACATCTGTGTAAAAAAGTTACAGAATCATACAGATGAAAGTTTCTTTAATCAGGATGTAGTTCAGGGGTCCCCAATCCCTAGGCATTGGACTAGTACCAGTCCCTGGCCTATTAGGAACTGGGTCACACAGCAGGAGGGGAGCAGCTGTTGAGTGAGTGAAGCTTAACCTGTATTTACAGCTACTTCCCATGGCTTGCAGTACTGCTTGAGCTCCACCTCCTTTCAGATCACTGGTGGCATTAAATTCTCATAGGGGCATGAACCATACTGTAAACTGCACATGTGAGGGATCTAGGTTGCAAGCTCCTTAGGATAATCTAATGCCTGATGATCTGAAGTGGAACAGCTTCATTCAGAAACCATCCACTGCACCCCCATCCATGGAAAAACTGTATTCCATGAAACAAGCCCCTGATTCCGAAAAGGTTGGGGACCATTGATGCAGTCAGTTCCTCATCAAATAAGAGGGGTATCCTAAGCTCTCAAGGGGAAAGTAACTCCCCTTTCCCCACAAGATGATCAAGTCTGATGTGGTTTGGCAGTGTCCCCACCCAAATCTCATCTTGAAGGACAGTTCCCATAATCCCCAAGTGTTATGGGAGGGACCTGGTGGGGGGTAATTGAATCAGGGGGCAATTATCTGCATGCTGTTCTCATGATAATGAGTGAGTTCTCATGAGATCTTATTTATAAGGAGTTTTTCTACCACTTCACTATTTATAAGGAGTTTTTCCACCACTTCACTCGGCACTTCTTCCTTCCATCTTGTGAAGAAGCATACGTTTGTTTCACCTTCCACCATGATTGAAAGTTTCCTGAGGCCTTCCCAACCTTGCTTAACTGTGAGTCAATTCAACCTCTGTCTTTTATTAATTATGCTGCCTCTGGTATGTCCTTATATCAGTCTGATAATGGACTAATACAAAGTCAGACAGGACTATAGTCAGAACATAATGCCTTCCCTCTAATTCCTGTAGTTGGTCAATAATTTCATGATAAATCTATTGAGGAGAAAACCCAGATCTTGCTTTATTGGATATTTAAATGATAAATTTTAAATACCTCAATTGAGTAATTCTAGAGTTTACTTCTCAACACAGCAGAAAACCCAGGACTCCTTTTAAAGATCTCTCTATGTACATGAAGATTTCATGATAACTTAAAGAAAAATTATTCAGATTTATTAAAAAATTAAATGTTCCATTGTTTATTATGAGTTTATATTTCTATTAGTCATACCTTTTGGTTTCTTGCCATCTAGCTTTCTATTTAATTATCTCTTTCTGTTTCTCATTATTTATTTATTTAATTGGTTTTATTCCATGTTTAACTGAAAAGAACCTAAGACATCTAACAAGTATGCATACTCGACGATGTACAACATAAAGATGCAAGGATTAACTAATCATAGCTTATGTCGGAATCATATCAACAGCATGATTAATCATTTTTTGCTAAACAAAATAATTTCCCTGTTTATGGTAATAGCACTGAATATCATTTTCTATCATAGTCTTCTTCACATGTTTTTTTCATTGGCTTCTAGTACCGTACACTCTTGTTTCTCTTTCCTTACTGGTAGAGTCTTCTCACTCTCCCTTGTTGATGCCTGTTTATTTCTAGACTTCTACAGAGTGGAATACCCTGTAACCCATTCTAGGCCCTTCTGTTTGTCCTCAATCTATGATACTTCGCAAGTGATATCTAGTCCCACAGCTTAAAAAATATTATTTTAATGCCTGTGACTCCGAAATGTGTATCTGTGATTCTAATCTTTCCAGATTTGTGTTAGACTGCCAGCTACTTTGGTATTTAATAGCAGCTCACTATCTCTAAACTTATTCCTTACCAATTATTTCCTTCTTAATTATATTCCTGCCATACATTCAAAAAATTATTAACTTCTTCAGAGCAATTAAAGATAGTGGCATTGAAAAATAACAACAGAAAGGGTAAACTTTATGAGTAGTCTATTTTAGTTGTCACTTTTCTACTACTATAATCATCTGCATTATTGCCTGTGTACATTTGTAGTAGTTTTCACATTTTTATATAGTTATTTGTCTTTTGGGATATATATTGGTAATGATTACAATGGGGAAGCTTTATTTATTTAACAAATGTAAATATTACATTGAATGTTCATACATTTGGAGAAATAGTGAATTTTGTCCTTACAAAGGGAGTTTGAATTTGAGCTTACTCGTAAAGTACGAGTAAGCTCAGAAAATCCCACAAAACTTAAGATACGATCTTTATGCCTCACTAATACCTGCTTAAATAGAAAAATGGAGATTGACATTGTTTTCTCCATGCATACCTTCTATTTTTACACAGTTATGTTGGTTGGATATCTAGATACCACAGTGACAGCTACTACAGAAACATATAGGACTATAAAAGTTCAGTGGCGGAGGACATTCTAAGTAAAAGTAATTATATGAACTTCAAGATCAAAGCCAACGAATGGTACTTTAGCAAGCAATAAACTAAATAATTAAATCAAAAGCCTTTAAGTTTAAAAATGATTTTAAGAAAACTTGAATTTAAAACTGTGTTTACCTACAAGAAAATTAAAACCTTGGAAGAGCGATTTGATTTGGCAAAGGTTATACTACTAGATAGCAACTTAGTTGGAAATAGTGTTTGCTCTTCCTAACCTACTACATAAAAACTGGGACCACATTAGCTTTGTTGTATCTTTACTATATTTCAGAAGCACAAACCTAAGCACTAGAATTTGGTTTCAGAATGTATGATTAATAGAAAAGTAAGATGCAAATGTTGATTCAGTGGGTAATATACAATAAATTATTTCTAACAAATATATTTAAAATCATGCAAGAGATTATGATGAATAACATCAGTGCTATCTCCATATCCATGTGGACGACCCTTTCCATAAGGAAGAGTCATGCCATCTTAGTCCCCAATCTCTTCACTTCATGGTCCATTTTCTTGCCTCCATCTCAGCATTCCACTCCCACAATGCATGCAACACATCATAATGAGAGATAAAAAATTGTTTCTAAAGTTTCTCTCTTAAACCATTTATTAACCGTATATCATGACTTTCTTGATCATTTTCTGTAGAAATCTCTTTGCAAGAATTCTTTCATCCTATTAAAAACTTCATCCCATTGAATCTACTAGTTTATATCTGTTTTTAATTGCTACCTATCTAGAGCATGTTTAATGGCTCAAATACAAACTATTCCCTTACATACAGTCTTAACACCTTAGATCTTTGATTCTGTCTCATCCATACTTGCCTTGCAACAGATTGGAGTAAACCTCAGAATTCACCTTCTCATTTTTCACGTATACAAACCAAAATGTGCTGTAGAAAATCACAATTCTCAGCTGACTGACTTTTCTTTAAATTACAGTCATTAACGTCAAATCAACACTTGCCTTTGAGTGATATCCCTACTATCTCTGAACCATTTTCTGATATAACTTAATCATGTTTGTTTTGTATCTCCTTAAGTCCATCAAATGACCACTCCTCTCAGACTTAAAGTCCTTCAGATTCTTACCACCGAATCTAAACACATCCCTTCATTGTACCCATCATCTTCCTTGCTCCTCTTACATAGGAAACAGCATGATAATTCCGTTTATGTTACAGAAGCCCAAAGACAGTGCCATAATATTTTCTAGTAAAACTACGTTGTTGTGGAAAAGGACAAAATAAAGATATTTTCAGAAAAACCAACAAACACATACAAAAAGTTTATCGCCTATGGACATTCATCAAAGGAGGTTCAAAAGGCATTATCTCAGGTAAAGAAAAACCCCACAAAGACAGTTTCAAATGCAAGAATAAATTATAAAGAACTTGGAGGACATATCAGTAAAAGTAAGTGGGGCCTATGTAAAATTGTCTAATTTATGAGGTAGACTGAAAGTTATATCTAAAATGCTAGATAAAATGCTTTGTGTGTCAGAGGAGATATACAGTATTCAAGTGATCAAGGTCATTTTATGGTTTAGAATGAAGTTAACTACTAAGAAGAAGGAAATAACTTTATGACTCACAAAGCAGTAGTGGTAAAATCAGAGAGGAAAAAATCAAATACGTAGTCAAAAAAATCAAACAACCCAATAAAGGGATGATATGATTTGGGTCTGGGTCCTCACCGAAATCTCATTTCAAATCGTAATCGTGAATTGTATTAGTCCGTTCTCACACTACTATGAAGAAATACCTGATACTAGATAATTTATAAAGAAAAGAGGTTTAATTGACTTACATTCTGCATATCTGGGGAAGCCTCAGGAAACTTACAATCACAGCAGAAGGGACCTCTTCATAGAATAACAGGAGAGAGACTGAGTACTAGCAGCAGAAATGCCAGAAGCTTATAAAACCATCAGATGTTGTGAGACTCACTCATTATAATGAGATCAGCACGGGGAAACCACCCCATGATTCAATTACCTCCACCTGTTCCTGCTCTTGACACGTGGAGACTATCAGGTTTACAATTCTGGGTGAGATTTGGGTTGGGAAAAAGAGCCAGACCACATCTTTCTGCTCCTGGACCCTCCCAAATCTCATGTCAAATTGTAATCGCAGTTTGTATAAGTCCATTCTCACACTACAGTGAAGAAATACCTGATACTAGATAATTTATAAAGGAAAGAGATTTAATTGACTCACAGTTCTGCATAGCTGGGGAGGCCTCAGGAAACTTACAATCATAATAGAAGACACCTCTTCACAGGACAGCAGAAGAGAGAATGAGTGCTAGCAGTGGAAGTGCCAGATGCTTATAAAACCATCAGATCTTGTGAGACTCACTCATTATCACGAGAACAGCAAGGGGGAAACCACCCCCGTGATTCAATTACCCTCACCTGGTCCCACCCTTGACTTGTGAGGATTATGAGGATTACAATTCAAGGTGAGATTTGGGTGGGGACACAGAGTCAAACCATATCACAAAATGTTGAATGTGGGGCCTAGTGGGAGATGATTGGATCATGGGGGCAGATTTCTCCTTTGGTGCTGTTCCCATTATAGTGAGTTATCTTGAGATCTGGTTGTTTAAAGCCATGCAGTACTTCCTGGCTCTCTTGTATCCTCGTGTTCCAGCCATGTGAAGTGCTGCTTCCCTTCTGCCTTCCAACATGAGTGTGAGTTTCCTGAGGCCTCCCCAGAAGCCGTCATGCTCCTTGCACATCCTGTCCAACCGTGAGTCAATTAAACCTCTTTCCTTTATAAATTATCCTATCTCGGGTATTTCTTTATAGCAGTGAAAGAATGGATTAATATTCTTGCACTACTATGAGGGAGAGAAAGAAACATAAAAACAGAACAGTGAGAAACAAATTGAGAATAAAAGGGAAACACAAAAAACTCAAAACAAGAGGAGATTTCAATCTCACATTTTCAACAATGTGGATGATATCAAACATAATAAATGTTAGATATACATTAAAATATTCTTGGCAGGAAATACTTAGATTCCACTTACAATATCTATATATCTTGTTATATATACATACATGTGTATGTACAAAAAACAAAGATATAAAAAAGAGTGCTGTATATTTTTATTACTTTTAAATCTCACATTAACGAAGAAAAATGCTTTCTTAAAAGATTATGGTAACTATATTATAAAACTAAACATCTTTTTTTCACTTAATGTTCTTCCTTTTTTAAAAAAAATAAAAAATCCTAACCTAATATTGTGAAGAAAAGGAATTTGGCCATCTTTAATATAGTGACTCTTACAAAGTTCAGCAGCTGCTTGCTTATGACTCTACTTATTTTAAAAATAAGAATATTTTGTTTTATCCCATAATGACTTTCTGGTTAAGTTGACCTGTATAGAAAAAAAAAATTTATAAAATGGGAATTAATTTTTTTAACATTTTTTGTATGTCAGAAACTTATTAACAATTAACATTTTTAAATATCTAAAATAAAAACACCTTGTGTGTGTGAATTAAAAAATAGGGTTGAAAAGAATAAAACAAATGATATAATGTAAAAGCAACTCTAAAAATGCTCAATAGACCTACAGATAGGGCTTCAAAAACACACAAAAAAGTTATAATTACATCTCTATCAATATTTGTCCGAAGAGTTGGTAAATTTGATAAATAAAAGGTTAAGTTACTTATATGTTTGAGGGGAAGGGGTATAAAGTAGAAGTTAGGTGCAATGACAAATAAGAAAAGGAGCAACAGATGTTTTACCCTAAACAAAAAGAAGTGCTTTATTTTTTATCTGGATAATAACAATAATAGCAATCAAGTAATATTCATGTATGTATTTAATTTTATCAAAAATGTTTCACAATGAGGAAAGAATGTATACAGAAGGCTATTTATTTACAGTGGAAAGCTAGCTAGTTTCTCTTTTTATTCTACCTTACTGAAAGGATGATTAATAAGGATCAGGGCTACAGCTATTTTTATAGACCAAGTGTTGATTCTGTACCAATACGTGTAGCAATATCTAGGACAGAAAACTGAATAAAATAGTTATTTAAAATTATGGTTTGCTTCATTATAAACATTAGCAAAAAGAGAAATATGATGCATGTAATAGTAGTAACATTTATTAAATGTTTTTAATGATTCAGGTACTTCTATAAAATTATGAGATGTAACAATATCTTTATTCACTAATTCATACTTGATTGTATTAATTGTATTACTTGATTTAATTTTGCAAAAAATGTTTATTCAACGTATACCATGTGTCAAGTATTCTGGTTGATGAATTAAATAATTAATTTCCTATTTTCATGGAGATTACATTCTAACCAGACAAACAGGCAATAAACAGGAAATGACATATGCACATTAACATATAGACATTTATATAAACAAATATATATATAATAAGATGTTGGCTGTATTGTGGAGGATCTGGAATTTATGAAAAAAAGTTAGTAATATATACCACAGAGGAAAAAGTCAAGTCAAACAAAATAAAAGGATCAAAGTGATGGGGTAGAGGGATGCTATGTTGTTATGTGGTGACCAGAGTCAGTCTCTCTTAGGAGCCTCTGCTGGTCCAGATGTGAAGGAAGGGAAAGGAGTGCATTATGAGCATGTCTGGAGGAAGAGCATTTCAGGCTAGAAGGACAGCAAAGTGCAAAGGCCTTAATTGTTTGGAATGTTTTAGGTAGATTGTTTGGAATGTTTTAGGAAAATACAGCATGAATTAGATAGATTGGTGAAAATGGATCAGAAAGGTGGCAGAGACGAGATCATCTTAAGCCTGGTAGGTCAAGAAAATGCCTCTAAGCCTAGGATAACCGAGAGATGTTTCTCAAAGTCCCACAGCTAACAATACAGATTGGAGCCAGGATTTTATACCAGACATTTTTTTCTCCAAAACAATTGCACCTAACTTCTACTTTATGCCCCCTCCCCTCAAACATATGAGTAACTTAACCTTTTATTTATCAAATTTACCAACTCTTTGGACAAATATTGATAGAGATGTAATTATAACTTTTTTTTTTTGTATTTTTGAAGCTCTATCTGTAGATCTATTGAGCATTTTTAGAGTTGCTTTTACATTGTATCATTTGTTTTATTCTTTTCAACCCTATTTTTTAATCCACACACACAAGGTGTTTTTATTTTAGATGTTTATAAATGTTAATTGTTAATAAGTTTCTGGCATACAAAAAATGTTGAAAAAATTAATTCCCATTGATCAAGACCTCTTGGATATTTTCCTCTGCTCTCATTGGTTGAACTCTTTAACTTTCCTACATCTCATTGGTTGACCTCTTTTTCTTGCCTCCATCTCATTGGTTAACCTCTTTTCCTTCCCTTTCAGTTACTCTAGCAAAGAAATTTTTATGTGTTAATTTACTTCCTTCTATCTATAGCTCTGTAAGGCTTTTCTATAGAAAAACAGTATGGAAAGGTTAAAAATAAAATATAAAACATATTGTGGTTACCTAACACTCTTCTCTGACCCTAGTAGCAAGTATCCTATAATGCATAGAAAATCTTCCAAAATGATATGTTACTCTATCTGAATTATGAATTAAAATGTTAAAAGTCAGCCTCCAGTGCACTATTATCTTCTCCTCTAGATAACAATACATGAACTCTTCACATTGGCTCTACCTTGCTGCCTATTCTGATAATCTTTATGTATGACAAGCTTCAACATTACCTGAAGCTACTCAAGGCTAGAGTTAGTGAAACTATAGAAACCTGAGGCTGAAACAAACCACTGCCTTTGTCATGCTTATCTGGAATAAAATCAAGGCTGACTTTTCTACCAAAGGCAGACTCATGTTTAATCAGAAGTAAGACCCTGGGAGGATGATAAATTTCATTTCCCAAATCTTTCCAAGTGAATATCCACCTTATATGTGTATTCCAGATATTTTGGGTGGCAGTAAATTTAATAAATGCTTTTAATATAGAGCATTGTATTAAAATAATGAGTTCTTTCTAATTGATCTATTACATGCCATGTGACAACTGGAATAAAATTATTTTTAATAAACTATCCCATAGACTTTTTCCAAGTTGATAAACCAAAACTTGGTAAAACTGTCTTTCAGACCAAAATCAAAATCAGATTAGCAAAAGGGTAATCTATAGACTTACACTCATTCAACAAATTTGATTCAGCAAATTTTCTCTTAAGAGAAAAGTCAAGACATTTTGAAAAAAGAGAAAAGGAAAAATGAATTACCTAAAATTTGAAGAAAGTTTAAGAGAAAGTGATTTCAAAATTAGAGTAAAAATTATGCATACAAACAATGCATATATACCACCTATTCAGGTAGGGAAATGCTAGAGGAATTCATGTATCTGTAGGAATGTAGGCTGCCTTGTGATTTCATCTGTAGATAAAATGAAGTCTAAATGGCTATATGTAGGACCAAGTACACAGTCAGCTAGTATGACACAGATTTATACACATAATCACCTGTGTCCTACTGCCACTGGAATCATTATTTATTGTTTCTCAAAGAGAGTTAAAAGGAACATTAAATCACCTAGGCTCCCACATGTCATTCTTTCTCCTCAAAATATCCTGTATTTCACACAGTCTTTTCTCAAGTGGTTTCCTTTCTCTGGGAAGAACTTACTGCACACACTAGCCAGAAATTAGAAATATTTTTTCCTATGATTCACTTAAATATTAATTCCTCCTCAAAGTATTTTTAGATGTCAGTGATGGTTAACATTCTCTCTTAGAAAAAAAAACAAAAACAAAAAAAACTTATAGCATTAGGATATCTCCATTATTTATTTCAACAACTCTTTTATTAAGATTATGATCTATATTTCTTAATTTTCACCTGATTCTGATTTCAAATTGTGATTTTACTCCCTGAATTTAGATCATAGTTATTGAGTCATGAGCCCCTGTTACCTTCTTATTAGGAGCTAATGCCTCAAGTGTCTCAGGTTTTTTCTTATATTTACTAGTCAGTTAGGTTATTTTCCCCCAAACTTTTCATCACTGTGTACCCCTGCTACCTCTGTGAATGCTGATCTTGGGCTGCCATCACTTGATGGGACACAGCAATCTTTCTTGCTGAACCTACTGCTGTCTCTCTGCAGCCTCAAGTGAAAACATTGCTTTTCTCAGTAAGTTCTGCTGGCTCTATACTTATTAGTGGATCTGAGACTCATGAACACTTTTGTTCTAAATGCAAGCCACTCCACAATGTCACCACTGCAGTTGTACACGTGTTACTGGGAAAAAAACAGAATCTCTATGATATGTGCAGTCTTGCTTTGTCTCTGCTTGGTGGGAGCTGCTCATATACACCAAAGCAAAACCAAGTATTTTTGTCTCTTTGAGTCCTGCCCTTAGACCTGTAGAGAAGATAATTTTATTTTTTTGCTCAATTTAATACACCATTAAATTTAGTTTCAGGATTAACTATTCCTCAGAGAACTGATATGGGGAAATTATTTTTCTTTAAGAGGAAACCATATTCCAATAGTCATAATAACTCAATGTTTAAAATCTACCCATGGCACATTTCTCAGTGTTACTAATTGTTAACTTGTTACATGGTTACTTAACATTTGTGTCTCTCTTGCCTGTTAAATTGTGAAGCATGAGAAGATAGAATTGTGCCTTCAACAAAATTGTATACCCTACCCTAGATTGTAGAAGTCCTCCAACAATGGAAATATGCAATAAATATTTTTTTTGTCACTCTTGGGCTAGAAAAGGAAGTATTCCATCTTCATATCCCTGAAAGTTTGCATGTTGTATATTTATTGTATATGTATATTTATTTGCATGTTGTATATTTATTAGTTAATGAATGTATAGGAGTTTTCAAAATAGAATCCAGATGTCTTGACATCAACTGAAATATCCAAGAGGAGGAAAATCAGGTTTTGGAATCCAGGTTGTGACTATGTATAGGTTGTGCTCAAATGAAAAACATGTGTTTTATTTGAGAGAATATACACTCAGTGTGGCTATATCATTTTTTTAAATGAATACTAGTATTTAAAGTTTTACATGAACTATCCCAATGTATATATTACAGGTGAAATTAAATACACTGGACCATCAAGCAAAAGAACTATTTGGCTAGTCCCTGGTTAATAATTTATAACTTCTATTCACTGGTACGTTTCATTAGTGTTACATTTCCTGTGTTACATGTTTTGAAATTATGGTAGTGGATTACTGCATTAAAATTTGACAAGACTTAATTCCTTCATCTCTTAAATAGTGATAGAACTCTAGGTCTCAAAGATATAACTAGGAATAAATAAGCACAAACATAAAAGTACCTTTTAAATGTTAAAACTGTTCTACAAAAAGTAAATATTCTTATTCCAACTTAGTAAGACTCTTACCTTTGATTCAGCTATATAGTATGTGTGATAAAAATAAATCACAAATCTTGGGTTATGTCCTTAGAAAATTTTTATAGAGATGGATATTTAAAATATATATTAAAGTATACATGAATATCTAAAGTATTATAAGAAATCTTAATAAAATGTAAAGATTGCATTGGAAAGCAGAACACAATTAACTATAACTACTGAAATAAGATGATGGATACACAAGAAAACTAAACCTGCCATGAGAACACTCATGTGTCATGACAAATTGCAGACATATATGCATATGTCAAAATTTAGAAAGCATAACATCCATGAACTTCCTTTAAGGAAAATGTTTAACAAAATTAACTAATGAAATTAAAAGTGAGTTATAGCAGAAATATCAAGTTACAAAAGGTGAAGAGAAGGAATCGCAGTGCATACTAATTTTTCCCATAATATGTAGTAAAATGCAAATGCATGATGACACAAAGTAGAAATTTATAATATAAGAAGGAAGGTTTTTGAAAACTAAGAAACATACAGTCATGTACTGCTTAATGACAGGGATACAATCTGAGAAATGTGTCACTGGGTGATTTCATCATTATGTAAACATCATAAAGTGTACTTACACAAACCTAGATGGGTACAACCTACTACACACCTAGGCTACATGGTACAGCCTATTGCCCCTGGACTAGAGACCTTTGTAGCATGTCATTGTACTGAATATTATAGGCAATTATAACTCAATGGTAAGCGTTAATATTTGCATTTCTAAACACATTTTAATATAGAAAAGGTACAGTAAAAATATGGTATCAAAGATTAAAAAAACAGTATACTGTCATAGGGCACTTATCATGAATGGAACTTTCAGGAGTGAACGTTCCTCTGGGTGAGTCAGTGAGAGAGTTGTGAGTGTGAAGGCCTAGGACATTGCACTACCGTAGACTTTATAAAAGCTGTACATTTAGGCTACACTAAATTTATTTAAAACATTTTCTTTCTTCAGTTATAAATTCACCTTGCTTTACTGCAACATTTTTACTGTATAAACTTTTTAAAGTTTAAACTTTTGATTCTTTTGTAACAGCAGAGGTTAACACACATTTTAAAAGCATAATGAAATATTTTTCTTTATATTTTTATTCTTTAAGCTCTTTCTAATATACTTTTAAAACTTTTTATTATAATTTTAAAAAGTGGCAGTATAGTAGGTTTGCTTACACCAGAATCACCACAAACATGTAAGTAATTCATTGTACTAGGGTGCTATGATTGTTCTGATGTCGCTAGCTGATTGATAGGAATTTTCAGCTCCATTAAAATCTCATGGCAACTGTCTCCAACCTTTTAAGCACCAGGTTTGTGAAAGACAATTTTTCCACGAATGGGGTTGGTGTGGTGTGGTGGGGAGAATGGTTTCAGAATGAAACTCTTCCACCTCATATCATCAAGCCTTAGCTGGAGCAGGCAACCTAGATCCCTCATGCACAGTCCACAATAGGGTTTGCACACCTATGAGACTCTAGACTGGGCGCGGTGGCTCACGTCTGTAATCCCAGCACTTTGGAAGGCCAAGGTAGGTGGATGACTTGAGGTCAGCAGTTCGAGACCAGCCTAGCAGCATGGTGAAGCCCCATCTCTACCAACAATACAAAGAACTTAGCAGGGCGTGGTGGCGTATGCTTGTAGTCCCAGCTACCGGAGAGACTGAGGCAGGAGAATGTCTTGAACCTGTGAGGCGGAGGTTGCAGTGAGCCGGCATTGTGCCACTGCACTCCAGCCTGGGCGACAGAGCAAGGCTTCGTCCAGAAAAACAAACAAAAAAAGCCCAGGCGTGGTGGCTCACTTCTGTAATCCCAGCACTTGGGAAGGCCTAGGCGGGTGGATCACGAGGTCAGGAGATCGAGACCATCCTGGCTAACACGGTGAAACGCCGTCTTAACTAAAAATACAAAAAATTAGCCGGGCGAGGTGGCGGGCGGCTGTAGTCCCTGCCACTCAGGAGGCTGAGACAGGAAAATGGCGTGAACCGGGAGGCGGAGCTTGCAGTGAGCCGAGATTGCGCCACTGCACTCCAGCCTGGGCGACAGAGTGAGACTCCATCTCAAAAAAAAAAAAGAAAGAAAGAATCTAATATTGCAGCTGATTTGACAGGAGGCAGAACTCAGGTGGTATTGCTCACTTTGCCTGCTACTAATCTCCTGCTATGCGGCCCAGTCTTAACAGGCCACAGACGAGCACGGATCCATGGCCTAGAGTTTGGGGTCCCCTGTCTTATGGGACCACTGGCCGTATATCTGGCTCATCCTTAATCAAAATGTTATCATAATGCACGTTAAGAAAACATCCATAATAGACTAAAACGAAAAGTTCTAAATTACTATAGTAAAAGCCAATATTTAGAAAAGATGGCAAAGAAAATAATGAGGTAGTAAGAATCCAAAGGTCTTGATTTATATGAGCAAATTATGCATTTCGTTTGTATTAGTAAAAAGTATTGTGATTATTATTTTATTTATATATAGATATAAATTAAGGGCCTTGTTTTTGTAAAAAATAAACACATATATGTATGTATAATGTATTTACATGTATTTAATGTCTTTATGTGTGTATATCTATATAAAACACTATATCTCTATATATGAGAGAATGTATAGATACATTAGCCTGAGTTCATTGACAGTTCTAGAGAGAACAAAGATGGGAAAAGAGAGAGAGGCTCTAGGAAAAACACTGTATTTCTAAATGCATTTCATAGCTTGGCATTCTTTTATTGGTTGTATTGAGATTGTGTTTGTTTCTCCCAAATTCTAGAAAATGTAAGAGAAGAATTTTAAAAATTGGTCCCACTAAAAAATTAGTAAAAATTCTGTCTTCTTTTGAGTTAAGTGTTGTTTGTAAGATACTTTTTAATTGTTTATTATTCTATCAAATATATTTTATAGTCTCTTGGCTTTGGGGGGAAATAATTTTTCTTTTCTACTACTGTCATGTACCTAATATATTTGGAGACTTTGAGGAATAAAACTTGGACAATCGTTTCTTGTATGTAACTTGAATAACAATTTTCCATTTAATTTACAAAGGCTCTACTTTGGGGAATTATTTTGACATTTTAATGTGTGCTTCTAAAATGTTAACACATTTTAATATTTATGTCTTTGTATGGTTTGAAATATTTCTTTGTCTTTTTTTTCAATTTGTCAAGGATGTCTGTTCTGTAAGTCAAGGGAATTTTCTGAATGAATATTCAACTGAAAATGTTTAAATAGAAAAGAGGATGAGTATGCCGTGTGTGTACGTACGAGGAGATGCAGGTAAGGCTATATTTTTTAAAGAAGTTACAATACCTTATTGTCCATATTATTATATAAAAACCTTAACCATGATCCACACACCTCACTTTGAAATATGTCTGTTTTGAAAGTACACATTTTTTCTTTGTACATTTTTTATATATGAATAGCATTCTATTGTTGTGATCTACTGTGATACCCTTATTTACCTAGCATCATTATTATTGTTATTCATTGGTAATTTATTTAAGGCTAATGAAAGAAACACACATAATAAAACACAAATAATAAAAAATTCAGAATGAGAATACTGTAAAGTAAGATAAGAATCACCCATTATGATATGTTTTCTACTGGTCAATCACAAAACAAAAACCTTTTGAGTTGCATTCCTGATTGCTAAGACAC
Source organism: Trachypithecus francoisi (assembly GCF_009764315.1). Lineage (NCBI taxonomy): Eukaryota > Metazoa > Chordata > Mammalia > Primates > Cercopithecidae > Trachypithecus > Trachypithecus francoisi. The sequence goes on along the minus strand of NW_022681454.1, from coordinate 168,841,852 downwards.
TTGCTGATTTTCCCAAGAAAATTGTATCTCTGGGTTGCAGAAACACCCACAACATTGTATACATAGAATAGATAGGAGCCATACAGCTGCAAAAGAAAGACAAAAAATGCAATAGAAAAAGACCAGAAGTTCTCTTGCTAACACCCTAACAGGCTGTCAGGAACTGAAGTTAGTCCAGGGGTCTTTGGGTAACTGAAGTGTAGCCTCAAGCAGATACCTTCAGTTGTTCCAGGACCACCTTCCAATCCTACACAGCACCTAGACCTCCATGAAAAGAAACCAGATTGGCACAGAGTCAACATTCCCAACACCCAAGGACAATGGGGGATTGACAAACTCCTCCCTAGCAAGCCAGTCCTCTGAGTCTTAAGTTTGGAAGCCACACTATTCACTCTTAACTGGCCAACAGAAGCCCTGTGTTTTATTTGATCTTGAGAAAAATACTGAGGACAAGTAGCCTCGGAAATGAAAATAATGAGAGAGAGGTCTGCTCCTACTCACCCTTCTGATGATACTGGATAAGCCCCCAAAATGTTGCAGTCTGCTTACTCCACAGTTCAGCAAAGTCTGGGTTCTTGTCCCATGACCAAGAAGAATAAGGCATGAGGACACTAGAGAGTGAGTAGAGTAGGACTTATTAAGCAAAAGGAAAGTTCTCAGCAATGAGAGGAGATCTGAAAGCAGGTTGTCAGAAATGGGGCTGAGTATCGGGTCTTTCAGGTGGCAAAGACAAGAAAGTCTTCTGTGGGTTCTGCACAAATGGGAGGAGTAAAGTTCCCTGTTATTAGTGCCTCATGTTGCATCTGTGCATGCCTGGGTTTGGCCAGAGTGACTCCATCTTGGTAATTATCCATACATGCCTAAGTGAAACCTATGGAGGGGCTAAAACCACAATGCTAATGTCATATTGATTTATTGTGCCTGTGCCTAAGTTGGGACAGTTCCTTCTGAGCAACATTTTAACATAAGGGTTAGTTCTTAACCACATTTCTTTCTGCTAGCTCTAGGGGTGGTGCAGGGTCAGCAGCTGCTGACCATGGGTGTTTTTCCACTCCTGAGACTCTTTCTCTCTATCTGCCTAAACAGCCTCTAACTGCCTCCTCTCTCATTGGGATTACAGGTGTGAGCTCTTGTGCTCAGCCTGATCTAAGTATTACTAAGCTTCATCTATCTGCCTACAAACATTCTGGCCAACGTGCTGCTTTTACAGATCTATGTTCCAGATATGGTATTTCTTAATTTAGCTTAATAAAATACTTAGTCAAAAATATTTTACTTTCTTTATATTTGAATTTCAAAGCTATGGTACAAATCTTAAAGATTATGAGATTTCTGCTTTTGATTATAAATCTTGTGTTTTCCATGTATTAAATAATTCAGTAAGAAAGTTGGCTGTATTCCCATATCATGTATGCAGAACCAAGCTTCTCAGGAGTCCTTAACCCTGAGCCACTTATTGAGTAAGCAGCATGGCTAGGATAAAACCCCAAGCTTTCTAAATCCAGAGACATTTTTCCTCCAAAAAAAACAAGTCTTTTCATTATCATTGCTTAATTATTCACTGACTGTGTGTGTTTTAATAAAAACATTTACAAATATTACGAAATTGGGTGTATTCACTTTCTCTCACTGCCATAGCAAATGACCACAAACTTAGTTTGGTAAAACAACACAAATTTATTACATTATACCCCAGTAGGTCAAAAGTCTGAAGTGATTATTTTGGGTCTTACTGGCCTGAAATCAAGGTATCAGCAGGGCTGTATTTCTTTCTGGAGGCCCTAAAAGAAAATCTGTTTTCTTTACTTATCTAAATTCTAGAGGCCTCCTGCATGTATTGGCTCATGTACTCTTTCTCTACCGTCATAACTAGTAGCACAGGATCTTCAAATCCCCTGATAACATCCTGGAAAGGTCTTCTAATTTCAATAATATGTAAGTAGATTAGCGCCATGGAAAGCGCAGGATAATTTTAAGGTCCTTAGCTTTAATCACATCTGCAAAGTCCCTTTGCCATGTAAACTAACATATTCACAAGTTTTAAAATTGGGATATTGGCATCAATGGAAATCATTATTCTGCCTATCACAGAAAGTAGCACATTATATGTTTTCCTCATTATTATTTCGTTAATATTATGAAATATAAGTAAATCATTAAATAAGTTAATGAAGTATACATGTGTTATCTTGGGACCAAAGAAAGTCATATGAAGCAATCTCTGCTTAATAGAAACAAGTTTGTAGTCTTAATATTTAAACGTATTTTCCTCTAAATAAGCATCCTTATACAGGACATATCATGATAACCATCACAAAAAGAATTGAGTCTCATCTGTTAATCAATTTTATGTGTATTTCTCTGTGTGCATCTAGGTATATGTGTTTCTTTCTACATATATCATGTATCTTTACATGAACAAAAATTTAAACAGTAATAATCATTCTACCTATTTAAACTAAATGCAGATATTTTTACTTGTCCTTGTTACTTTTATAAAATATGTATTTTAAAAATAGGTTTTACAAAATTTTCTTATCTGCTTGTAGGAAATGAGATACACAGAAAGCTACCACAGAGTAGGAGAAATTAATTGATTATTAAGACAAAATGCAAATTAAAACTTAGGACATAAAGCAATTTTTAATTTTCTTTTGTCTAAAATTCCACAGTAATTTATTTTTGCATTTTTTTAGCACAGATTAAATCATTACAAACTCGTTGAGACATTAGAAATGAGCAGGTTTAGTCAATTTGCTGATAGGGCTACGTTTATAGTAACATTAAAATGATGATGTGGGAAGTTTGATTTTGGGATCATTACAAATGACCTTAGCATCACCCACATTCTGCTTTTCACTTGGCTACATTTGCTACCCATAAGCAACTATTAGTGTTTAATTCCTTTCAAAAAGGATTTGGTGATTTTTGAACAGATATACTTTGCACAGATATAATATTTTTATGTTGTTCTTAATCCTATATATCTAAAAGAAAATGTAGGATTAGAAAGAAGTAACCTGAGGCAGGTTCTGGACACAATGGTAGACAGAGGAATGTTTTGGACAAGCATAACCTTGATCCATTTTTATTCATTTGTTCAAACAATAGTGAGTAAACATAGAACATTGGGATAGAATTCAAAATTTAGCACAACAACAATTGCTATGCACCATGTTTACCTATAAGAGTTATTTGTGTTTTAAACTGGGTTTAAAACATTTAACAAGATATATACTGTCTGCCCTCACAGATCTCATGGGCTAGTAATTAAAAGATGTATATAGGCTATTATGTCACAATATTGTTTATCTAATAAGTACTTTGTGGGATTTTTCCCTCTTTTTTCTTCTTTTGAGGGTATTGAACCAGTTATTTTCATGTAAGCAAAGCTTTCCATTTAATTTGTACTGTTTTAGGTCAAAGGAATAAGATTATCATCTTTGTGAATGGCAGTAGAGATAATATTGTTCCTCAATACATCGTACTCCCATTAAGAGAAGTTGTTCTTAGAACTGAATATGTGACATGGTATAAAACAAAAACTAGGACACCTGAAATTTTAGGGTATGATGGTGCTAAAAGTTCTGAAGAAAGTTATCGATCTTCTTTGGCCTCCATAATTTAACTTTTTTGAAGTAAGGTATCATAATAGTGTTACGTGCTACCAAGTTTTAAAAATAAATAGAAACCATTCAGGAAAAGAGTGCTTTAATTATATATGAAAGTAGACTTCACACCAGCACGTTTTGAGAAAAAAATGTTGCATATGACAGAGATCAACAACTAGATAGCAAGAAAATCAAAATGATGTCATGTAAACATGATCTTATCATATTGATCCTATTTATAGCACAAGTAGAAAACTGTAATTCATTCTTTATTGTTATCAATCTATCTTGATCATATACACATACATGCAAATGTTTTATTCTAGCTTCTCCTTTGTAGGTAGAATGATGACTTGTTAATATTTATGTTATCTGTTTTTAACACAGTGTTTGATATGTGGTAGTCATTGGCATATTTTGATAAAGTGAACTACTGCCCTGCTTCACAGCTTGTTTGCCATTCCACACATGACAATATATATTCACCATTTCTTATGATCCTTCTCACATCTATAATGGTAGTTGATGCTGTTTCGTTGGTATGGAATGCCTCTACTTCCTTTTCCTATCCAGGTACTTCTTCATCTGGTTTAATGCTTCCACATACTTCAATACACTACTCAAATCTTGCTTTTCATCAAAAGGAAAATCTTTTTCAATTCTCAACCCCATTATGTTCCCAAGGCATCTTCACATAGTTTTTAGTATTACAATTATGTTACTGTATGAGAGTTATTATTTAGTTTGACTTTCTCTCCACTGATCTCAGTACCTGCAAGACATCTTTCTTTATGTGAATTTGGTAATCAATTATCAGCCATGACTTGCCATAACTAGTTATCACTATGAGCAACTATTTTTTTTATCTCTGGACTTCTATGTCCTCACCTATATAATATTAATGTTGGAATATTTAATAGTCACAGTATTTTTAACATATTAAAAATTTACAGTAAGTCTCCAATGATAATAAAAAACAAAAAAACTGATAAAAACCTGAATATGGAGATCTGTAGTATTCTCTAGTTTTTCCAAGAAAAAAAAAAATTAAAACTCATATTATCAACAACAAATAACATTTTTTTTTTTTTTTTTTTTTTTTTGAGACGGAGTCTCGCTCTATCTCCCGGGCTGGAGTGCAGTGGCCGGATCTCAGCTCACTGCAAGCTCCGCCTCCCGGGTTTACGCCATTCTCCTGCCTCAGCCTCCCGAGTAGCTGGGACTACAGGCGCCCGCCACCTCGCCCGGCTAGTTTTTTGTATTTTTTTAGTAGAGACGGGGTTTCACCGTGTTCGCCAGGATGGTCTCGATCTCCTGACCTCGTGATCCGCCCGTCTCGGCCTCCCAAAGTGCTGGGATTACAGGCTTGAGCCACCGCGCCCGGCCAACAAATAACATTTTTATATCTATATATATGTATCTATCTACCTATATATGTTTACAGATGTATGTAAATTATATATATATACGTATAAAATCCTTTTAGAAATAATTTTCTGAATTGTTGAGATTATGTTTTTTATATTTCTGCATAAAAAGAAGAGTTGTCCCAAATATTTTGGAGTTTCCTCTGGGTCTTCATTCTCTCATGAAGTTTCCCATATACTTGTAAAAATTTTACTAAAACTTGCATGATTTTCTCCTGTTAAGCTATCTTATGTTGGTCTATTTCTGAGCCCAGCCAGGGAACCTAAGTGGATACAGGAACATTTTCCTAATAAAAGGATGAAATGTTTATAATGCACATTCAGAATGTTACAAAGAGATTTATTTATTATTTCTCACAAGCTTACATCTAACCTAATTCCAATTTCTACTTCGTAAAATGTGCTCTTATTTACTTTTCTAATAAAAATCTGCTCTAAAGAACTCAAGTAAATATAATTGTGTAATATTAATTCCTCATGATATTGATTATCATATTTTCAATCATCCTGATGCTCTATTCATTAAAATAAATTATGTAATTCAAATGAAAGCAGTAACTCATTCTTTTAACTTTTGTAATCCAAAATTCCAAAATATTTGTGCTTAAGGCTCTGCACATGTCACAAATATATGTCATTTTGGAGCTGAAGGAGTTAAGAATACACTATGCCAAAATATGTTGCTTTGTCATATTGATCATTTTGTGTTAAAGGCATTTAAGAAACAGCAGATGCAGGAAGGGCTTTCTGACCTACTCTTTTTTACTTAAAAAAGGCCGTAAAAATTCCCATGAGAAAGGTGCTCTCCCTGTACCAGGAAAAGAACCTTATCACCAGAGACTGGGAATTGACATTAAAATAGATCTGCACAAATGAATATTCTAAAATGATCCTCATCTTCCACTAGTTTTCTCCACCTCCCCCTGCCCACCACAAGTATCTGCTATCCCCCACTTCCCCACAATTTATTGCCTCTAGCCCAAACCCCTTTTCTTGTCATTTCCTCACAAACTTATTATTTTGTTATCAAAAAAGTATAAAAGCTTTCCAATGTGTCCATTTCTCTGGGTCTTCATTCTCTCATGAAGTTTCCCATATACTTGTAAAAATTTTACTAAAACTTGCATGATTTTCTCCTGTTAAGCTATCTTATGTTGGTCTATTTCTGAGCCCAGCCAGGGAACCTAAGTGGATACAGGAACATTTTTATTTTCTCCTCAGCAGACTCTGTGTATTTTTTGTGCTATCACAATGTTTCACCTTGCCTTATTCCCTTTTGACCTCTTTTTCTTCTTTTCTTCTTTCATCAATTTCACACAGTCGTCCTTATGTTGCTTCTAGATTTATCATTTCTCTACTTCTGAAGTAGGAAGCAAGGCTGGACTCTGGAGGTGGGGCTCAGACACCAAATCAAAATGAGGACTGATGGGCAGAAGTACCTTTTAATAAGATGCACCCACCACTGTGCCATGTCAGTTTACCATTGCCATGGCAACATTGAGGCATACCTGCCCCTTTCCATGGCAATGACCTGATGATCCAAATGTTACTACCTCTTCCCTAGAAATTTCTGCATTAACAGTCCCTTAATCTATCTGTAAATAAAAGTAGGAATAAATATGACTGCAAAACTGCCCTGAGCTGCTACTCTCAGCATATTGCCTATGGGGTAGCCCTGTTCTTCACAGCAGAATGTAGTCACATTGCTGTAACACTGCTGGAACTGTAATGCCTCTTCAGTAAAGCTGTTTTCAGCCAGGCACAGTGGCTCACACCTGCAATACCAGCACTTTGGGAGGCTGAGGTGGGCAGATCACTTGAGGTCAGGAGTTAGCCTGGTCAACATGGTGAAACCCTGTCTCTACTAAAAATACAAAAAAATAGCCATGCGTGGTGGTGGTGAGCTCTTGTAATCCCAGCTACTTGGGAAGCTGAGGCAAGAGAATTACTTGAGCCCGGAAGGCAGAGGTTGTAGTGAGCAAAGATCACACAACTGTACTCCAGCCTGGGTGAGAGAATGAGACCGTCTCAAAAGAAAAGCTGTTTCCTTCTACCACCACCTTGCCCTTGAATTATTTCCTGGGCAAAGCCAAGACCCTCTTGGGCTGAACCCCACTTTGGGACTTGTCAGTACTGTACTTTGTTTTTCATAATCTATTTATTATGCATTTAAGTCTTTCAGGCCATGTATAGTGGCTCACATCTATAATGTCAGCACTTTAGGAGGTCAAGGCAGGAGGAGTGTTTCAGCTCAGGAGTTCAAGACCAGCCTGGGCAACCTAGCACCCATGTATGCAGAAAGTAAATACACACACACACACACACACACACACATATATATATATAGCCAAGTTTGGTGGCACACACCTGTAGTCATAGCTACTTGGAGGCCAAAGGCAGGAGTAGGCTTGGGGGGAGTCGAGGTGGCAGTGAACCGTGATAGTGCCACTGCACTCCAGCCTGGGTGACAGAGTCAGACCCTGTCTCAAAAAAACAAAAGTCCTTCAGTTTAACCATTGAAAAGTTATAGCCAGCTACTGAGCCTTGAGAGGAAAACAGACTATGTATTTAGAGAATTATTAATTGCAAAGACGGTGAAGAAGTAAATTTAAAAACATTCTCATTTTCTCATTAAATATTGTTTTTCCATATATATATAAATATAAAACGATCTAAAAATTCTCTGTTGCATCATTCTTTATTGCTGCCTAACTTACCTGTTACTCTCCCTGAATAAATTTACTTTTCAAATAAGAGTCTGAAATACAACAGATGTAATTTCTGAACACAGTAGGAATAGAGTAGGAAATGGGGATAAACAAGCACAAATAATTAAGAAAATATTGCATTTACTATGATTATTATTATTATATAACTATAAATTAATATTATATTTCTGAAGTAATCAAATTCTAAAGAGAAGTTGAAATATCATAATAAAAACATTTTAATTTTAGTTATTTTAACAACATCTTACCAGTACATAAATGAAGCTTTGTCAAGCCAAAGTTTAGAAAGAATAAGTTTCACTAAAATAAAAATTAAATTATATGATTGCATCCCTGTTTTTAGGGATTCTTTGCAAAGGAAGTCACAAAAAAACTTCACTGCAACAATTTTTCTTATAAAAGAGCCATTTCAATGAACAAACTTAGATGATAAAAAGCCTTTTTATAAATAACTAAATTAAGCAAGAAAATAGAAATAACTTTTGTGGAAGTCATTAAATTACATAGTCATAACACTAAAAATAAAAGCCAAAGAAATCTAATAATTCCTCCTTGCCTTGCTGCAGATACTATCCAATAACACAGATTTATGAATTCATCATTTTTTTTTGCTTAGCCAGATTTTAGAAATTTATTTCTTTACATATTCTCATATTAATTTCTCTTGTATTGTCAAATGCAATAGAACTTTTGGAAGCAAACAGGAAAGCTAATTCAGAAATCATTTTTTGACACTTTCATAAAAGAAAGATGATCTCAGAAGGGCAAAGAGAATTTAAAGAGAACAGCAATGCATAAAATTAGAATTGATCATTTCACATAAAGGAGGAGATTTATTTATTATTTCATTTTCTAACTCTGTCCTGTTGAAGACTTTGCATCCCAAGGTTCCTATTTTAAATCACAATCACATGCTAAGAATGTATATTCACAATTATATTCTAAATAAGGTCTATAATAAAAAGACAATTAAAAAGATAACTTCTTGAGATATTCATTATTTCTCTCTTGTTTTATTTATTTTTCTAGTCATTTTCTATATGCAACAATTCTTTGGTTCTCTTTACTTAAAATTTTTCAAATACCTGTTATGTACCAGACATTCTGATAGATGCTGATGGCACAAAACACAAATAAAATGTCATTCTGCTTCATAGAAGCTTACAGTTAAGTATGACCTGCAGATATAAAATGGCAATTTCAATAAAACCTGCAAAGGACATGAAAGATACATGCTATTCACACGCATGCAAAATGGAGCACAAGTGAAGAACTCACTCCTCCAACAATAGGAAATTTTAGGAAGCCTTCCTAGATGATGTTAGGAGAGAAAATTCAGCTGAATTAAATTTAAAAGAATTTCATTGAGCAAAGAAGGACTCACAAATTGGACAGTCTCCCAAGACAGAGTAGACTCAGACCCCAGCACAGCCACATGGCTGAGAGGATTTATGGACAGAAAAATGGATGGGACCTACAGAAAACTGAAGTGAGGTACATAAACAGCTGGACTGGTTATAGCTCCACCTTGCCTTGTTTCAACACAGTTTGAAGAGTTGCCAACATTTGATTGGCCAAAACTCAGTGATTGCCACAAGAGTAGGCTACAGTCTGTTTACAGTTCCATTTAGGTTAAGTTCAGGATATACAGAGAAACCTTTAGGCTAAACTTAAAATATATACGGAGGCAGCTTTAGATTACACTTGATTTAGCAATGGTCATGTCTGAGGTTATAAACCTTAAGTGGAGATTGTGCTACAGGCAAAGAGGAGATAAGGGGCAAAGGGAGGAAGTGTCCTTGAGCTTCACAGTGTATGAAACCCTGAATTACTGAACCAAATGGCAATAGAATCAGACGGAAGACACAGGAGTCTGATCGTGGAGGTGTATACTATTTTATGGGAAGGTAAATTTATGGGAAGAGTGAAGTCTGCTCCTGGATCCTCTGGCACCCCTGTCTCTGAGCTGATAAGCAAGCCTTGTAAAAATAAGAAAATAATAATAATGAAAGACTGTCTTGAGGATGGACAAGGCAGACAGGAAGGAAGGAAGACCTTTGGTCTTTGTAAATTGCTATCCTGCCATCAGGCAAGTACCCACCCAGCGATCACCCCATCTTTTCTTAACCTTTTGCAGCTCAGCGATCTTCAGTATTTCGAGAGGGGTATTTCGATTTCCTTCACAGGGGTGTTATAACTGGGTGCTGTTGAGTCTTTCTTCCTCCAGATTTACAATCATCAAATCTATTCTGAATCCTGACACAAGACAGATTCCTCCAAAATGCAGTTCAATATTATCATTTTCCTGTGCATTTTCATAATCATACTTTTTAAAATTTAATTAACATTTCCCATACTGTTCTGTAAACTCTGAGCACAGGAGCAATTTCTATTTTGTTTATCAGTGTACTCAATGCCTAGAATATGTAGCTATGTGATAAATAACTGTGGAATGAATAAAAATGTATTTCTCCTCAAGTTTTTATCACAAAGCATACATGATTTAAGCATTCAGTTATCAAAATAGGTTAAATATTTTCTTACCAGAAGTAAAGAGGAATAATTAATAATCAAGTATCAAGGCAGGAGAATGGTGTGAATCTGGGAAGTGGAACTTGTAATGAGCCGAGATTGCACCACTGTACTCCAGCTTAGGCAATAGAGGGAGACTCCATCTCAAAATAATAATAATCATCATCATCATCAAGTATCTGGAAAGGGAGATTGTCTAAGTAAAAAATAATGGAATAAAACACAAAATGAATGATTAAAAGATTTAACTTTATGAATTATACAAAACTTTAGGTACTTAATGGCTTTAAAAGTTTATCCGATTTCTGGCTGAACATGGTGGCTCATGCCAGTGATTCCATCACTTTGAGAGGCCGAGGTGGGTGGATTGTTTGAGCTCAGTGTCCAAGACCAGCCTGGTCGACATGGTGAAATCTCGCCTCTACAAAATCATACAAAAATTAGCCAGGCATGGTGGTAGACAACTGTAGTTCTGACTCCTTGGGAGGCTGAGGTGGTAGGGTCACTTTAACCCAGGAGGCAGGGGTTGCAATGAGCCAAGATCATGCCACTGCACTCCAGCCTGGGTGACAGAGTGAGACCTTTCTAAAAAAAAAAGTGTATTTGATTTTTATCATATGCAGCAGCCTGCAAGGTTTTGCATGATTATTTTTCTCCCTACCTCTTCAGCTTCACCTCACACTAGTGTCTTTAAGTTTTCTTTGGACAACCTCATCTAAGTGTCCTGCTTACTTTGGTTATTTCTTACTTATTTCAAGCCATTATTTGCTCAGAAAAACTCCATAGAAACTTTAGCATCACATAATTATTGCACACTCTATAAAACATGTATTTTTTCCTTCATAGTTCCTTCCCAAGCTGCAATTTTAGATTTATTTGTTGACAGCTTTATAAGTAAAGCAATGTCTATGCCCACCTGAGCCTATTTTTGTTCAATCTTCTATCTCCAAAGTATTGTCTTGCCATTTCTAGAATATAATGGGTGTGCAGGAATGCATAACAAATGATAAAAACAAATAAAAATTGATGTGAACAATGAAAAAATATTCAAAGGCAAAAACAAATCCAAAAATATGTGTAGCTGAAAAAGTAATAATTACTAGTTCATATGAGAAGGAAAAAATCCAAAAACCAAACAAAAAATGTGAAGAAATCCAAAGACCAAATAGTAATTTCAACAAATGAGAAATATATTTTGAAAAAACACAAGAATAAAAATAATCACACTAGTTAAAAATATGTATTAAAAGAATATAATGCCACATTTCTTTTTCAAGGTACCACATATTTGCTAAAATACAGTGAAGCAAGCAACATAATGGATATGTGGTATGAGTATGACTTAGAATAATAATTTTTATAAATAAATATAGTACTGTATCAAGCACTGTATAACTATGTCTCAATCACTGTACATATGATAAACTTATTAAGTTGGTATTAATTCCCAAACTTCAGAGACTAAAAGCCTTCTATTTTCAATACTACATTACTGCTAGAGTTTTCATGTAGACTAGATTCTACCAATCAGATGCCCTCCTGTATGATGTGGAATGCAGAAATAAGTCAGAATCCACATTTCTATTGTTTTGAGTATTGCTCCTGGCAATAATAGCAGTGTTCATAGCAAGGTCATGATTCATCATGAATGTCACAAAATAGATTTTATGGAGGTGGCTATATCTCATAGATGTGATGGACTCCCTGCAGTCAACAGTAATAGCTATGGCCTCCCAAAGTTCCACCTGCCTGATAGTGTCACCTAGTAGCTAAGTTTTCTGTTGATTATTCTGTGTTAACCCTGGAGCCTCAGTCTGAAGATTGTACATCTAGCCCTTTCAAATATTTTATAAGTGGCAGAGTTTTAAAGTGGATTTTTGAAAATAAAAATTACTATTTATAATAAAATATTAAAACATTAAATACATAGGAATAAATACTATGAATGTGTACACAAACCAGTATACTACAAACTAAAACATGCTAAGAGAAAATAAAATGAACTAAAAAAGGAAAGACATCCTATGTTTATAGATAGAATACTCAATATTATTACTATACTAATTTTGAACAAATTGATCTATAGACTCAATAAAATCATAAACTATCAAGAATTTTTTTGTAGCAATTGACAAACTAATTCTAAATTTATATTGAAATGAAAGTATCTACAAAAGCCAAAATAATATTGAAAAATAAAGACAGTTGGAGGACATACTCCAACTTACCTGATTTCAAGACTTAGTATAAAGTTACAGGAATGAAGACAGAATGGTATTGGCATCAAAGTATACATAATATACATATATCAATGAACAAAGATAAATACAATTTAGAATCCAGAAAAAGACCCACACATATATGCTCTAATGAATGTCAAAAACGTGACAAGGCAAATCAATTGGAAAAGACAGATTTTCAAACAAATGGAGCTTGGACAAATATTCATACAGAACAAAATGAATTTACATCCTTACCTCATACCATTAAAAAAAAACCTAACTCAAAATGACTTTTAGGCCAAAACATAAGAACTAAAGCTATAAAATTTCTAGAGGAAACCTAGAAAAGAACAACTTTGTAACCTTGAATTAGACATGAATTATAAAAAAGTAGGCTTTGATATGTTTGACTTTATGGAAAAACTTCTGCCTTTCAAAATCCACAGTGGATAAAATATTTGAGATGTTAAAATATATGTAATATCTATCATCTGTCTGATTGAGGAGCTGTATCTAGAACATACAAAGACCACTTTTAACCTATTAATAAAAAGACAATCTCAAAAAAGAAACAAAAATTTCAGAAGACACTTCACAAAATACTATAGTCATATCCCTCTGTATCTATGGGGTATTAGTTCCAGGATCTGCCGGGGATACAAAAATCTGGGATGTTCAAGTCACTGATACAAAATAATGTTATATTCATGTATGCCATACTGTCAGTCTAAATTATTAGAAACAAACAATTAGAGCAATATATTCTAATACAATGATTTTATTTGGGAGCAAGCAGAAACAATTATAATCTAGGATGCACAACTTTAGCAAGCCATGTATGCATCCAAAGAGGCAAGGATAAAGGGAATCTTTTTTTAGAAAAAGGAGAAGTCCATGTAAGCTGCTTGGAAACAGAGTTCGTTGGTTCTGGAGGCTCAAAGCCAGAGTTGGCATCATTTCATTGGTGAAGATATCATTACTGAGTAAATGTTCTTTTGAAAGCATCTTATTTGAATTGCTGCAGTCCTAAAGAATGTCTAGTAATGAACCTTGTCATAGAAATATGTGCATGCATGTAAAATGCATAAGCCACGGAAAGCATATTTATGCATGAAGGATGTGATATTATTTCCTGTGGGGTTATTTTTAAAAGTTCTTGAAACAGTTTTTATCTTCAGACTTGCAAGCATGAGCTCTTCTCCTTCATGCTCTCCCAACCCTACTTTGTCTGGGTCTGACTAGTATGACTTATCCTAATAGCTGCAACTTTCACACTGTGCACATCTCCAGTATAAATCATCTCTAGATTACTTATAATATCTAGTACAATGTAAACACTATGTAAATAGTTATTATGCAGTATTGTTTAGGGAATAATGACAAGGAAAAAAGTGTGTACATGTTTGGTATAGATGCAATATTTTTTCCCAGAGTATTTTCTTTTATTTCTTTCTTTCTTTTTTTTTTTTTTTTTTTTGAGACCAAGTCTCACTCTGTGCCCCAGGCTGGAGTGCCGTGGCGCAATCTCGGCTCACTGCAAGCTCTGCCTCCTGGGTTTAACGCCATTCTCCTCCCTCAGCCTCTGAGTAGCTGGGACTACAGGCACCCGTCACCATGCCCGGCTGATTTTTTTGTATTTTTAGTAGAGACGGGGTTTCACCATGTTAGCTAGGATGGTCTTGATCTCCTGACCTTGTGATCTGCCTGCCTCGGCCTCCCAAAGTGCTGGGATTACAGGGGTGAGCCACCGCCCCTGGCCCCCAGAGTATTTTCTATCTATGGCCGGTTGAATTCAGGAATGTGAAACCCATGCATGCGAAGGCCCAACTGCATATTTGTTGAGTTACCTAGTATTTGTAGTTGTCAATTAGGACAACAAGGCAAACTGAAAGTAATAATCAAGTCTCTATTTACTGTGACTGTGAATACCAGAGTAAAGAAAAAGTTCCAGGTCTGCGTGTTCTATTTTTTTCCCCAGAAAATGGTATCAGATAAGGGTCAAAGGGCACATAGAACAGATGGGAGAGAATCATCGCTTTGCCAAGGAAGCCTTAACAAAAGTGTCCTGCTCTTTTTTTTTTTTTTTTTTTTGAGATGGAGTCTCACTTTGTCACCAGGCTGGAGTGCAGTGGGACGATCTCGGCTCACCACAGTCTCTGCCTCCCAGATTCAAGTGATTCTCCTGCCTCAGCCTCCTGAGGAGCTGGGATTACAGGTGTGCACCATCATGACCAGATGCCCAGCTAATTTCTGTATTTTTAGTCGAGACGGGGTTTCACCAAGTTGCCCAGGCTGTTCTCAAACTCCTGACCTCAGGTGATTCACCCACCTCGGCCTCTCAAAGTGCTGGGATTACAGGCATGAGTCACCCTGCCTGGCCAGTGTCCTGCCTTTTTATGGACCTTAGAGGGCTAGGAAGAAGGAAACTGGAAGGGTGTGGAGTGGAAAACTGCTGAGTCAGAGTGGCAAAAAGTGCCCTAGCCAACCTAATTAGGAGATCTCATGCAGGCAAAAGGAGGCATCTGAGCTAGAGATGTAGATATACATATGTGCAAGGCCAGCTAGAGTGGCCCGAGTTCTTCACTGCAGCTTTTCCTAGAAAACTACAATGTACTGACTGTGCACCAACACCAAGTTTGATTGGGAAGGGCAGCTTTCTCCCCATAAGGCTTGATAGGCAAAAGTTTGCAATTACTTATGGTTGGGCTTATAAAATTGTGTATAGTATTTTCACCTGGAGCCAAGATACTAATATAAATAACAAATATGCACAGAAAAAAGCACGTAATTCTAATACTCCTTTACAAGTGCAATTTAAAATGAAATTATTCTAACTGATATTGCCTCATTAAAATGGTAATGTTAAAACAGTGTGGCAGTAATAAGTGCATTGCAATGTAAGGATGTGGAGCAACTAAAACTCACACATTGCTTGATGGGAATTCGAAATGGTATGGTTTCTATGAAAGACAGTGGCAATTTCTTATCATGTTAATAGTTTACTCAATGTATGACTCATTAATGAAACTTCTATTTACTTAACTAAGATAAAGAAAATTTAAGTCTAGGCCGGGCGCGGTGGCTCAAGCCTGTAATCCCAGCACTTTGGGAGGCCGAGACGGGCGGATCACGAGGTCAGGAGATCGAGACCATCCTGGCTAACATGGTGAAACCCCGTCTCTACTAAAAATACAAAAAAAAAAACTAGCCGGGCGACGTGGCGGGCGCCTGTAGTCCCAGCTGCTTGGGAGGCTGAGGCAGGAGAATGGCGTAAACCCGGGAGGCGGAGCTTGCAGTGAGCTGAGACCCGGCCACTGCACTCCAGCCTGGGCAGCAGAGCAAGACTCCGTCTCAAAAAAAAAAAAAAAAAAAAAAAAAAAAAAGAAAATTTAAGTCTACAAAAATATTTGTATGTGAATGTTCACAGCAGTTTTAAACATAATAGACTGAAATTTAAAATAACACAAACATTAATTTAATTTCTTTATCTTGGGAAATAAGCATATCATAAGTCATGCTTCCACAAATAAGAATCTCCCTTGCCACTAATATGCAGGTGAGTGATTTAGGGCTGTACAAATATAAGACTTTGATCCAGAAAAAAAAACTGACATGTAATCTGTTTTTCTTCAGGCATAAGTGGTAGGAATGTCATTTGGTTTTAGGGAGTCATTGGTGGTTGGGAAGAAAACTAAAGTATTTTTGGTGAACCATCATTATCATTAGTACCATTGCAGCTAAGTTAGGTTCTGACACTTAATATTTGATAATTTTAAGAGCAACCCTTTCTTCATAAGGTCAATTCTATTCCATTTGTTTAGGACAACTTCATGGGAATTAGAAATGTGCAGTCCCACAGGACACTGTGCTCAGAAGGACCCCACTCCTGGTTTAATGTCTTGCTCTTACCGTTTTGAATTCTTCATGATTTTTATCTTTGAACCTATGTTTCATAACTGAAGTATAATGAGACAATGGAATATGCATGTGAGCAGAGTAGATAAGTGCAATATTCATTTCTACCACTGTTTCTTGTTTCCCCATTCACATAGAATGTTTGCAATGCCCTCATTAGCACAGAACCCTGATAGACCACAGATGATTTGGTGTTCAGAGAGACTCAAAGGGAGTACAAGGTAAGCGTGTTAAGCTTCACAACGGAATATGCATTGTTGGTAACAGTCCCAAGAGGCTACACTTCCGATTTGAACTAGAACTTACTTCAAACATCAAAAGATGGCAATGGGCTTTTAAGAAACGAGCAACCAAGGAACATCACCTTAACTTGTTTTACTCCCTGCATTCATCGACTATTTACACCTAAAATAATAACACAGAAGGAAAGGGAAAGATAGTGAAACTTGTAGTTCCTGATCTTTAAGTCCTTCCCTCACTCAGCAATTAATCAAAAGTACAGAGTATTGGCAGAATGCATGTCAATCCAAAATTTTACTAAAATGCCAACAGTTCGCTCTAAGTCCTGCTGCCTGCTGCACAGAAACCCAATCACTGAGCCAGCAAGTATTGCCAGGAAAGAAGTGTGACAGCCAAGGAGAACAGGAAATCAGTTGCAGATTCATTTATCTGACCAACTAAAATGAGAGGTTTATATAGCAGGAAAGAAATGTAACTACATAGGGAAAACCAGAATTAGGGAGGGGTAAGGAAGGGGAATTAGTCAATACAAAACAAGGAGTCAGTGAGGCAATCATGATGGGTGAGGGATCTGGTGTCTCATTATCCATATGTGATAATCGGGTGAGTTTCACTTCTTGATACTACCTGGGAGGCCTGATGGTTGGTTTCCTGAGAAAGAAACCCATATAAGACAAATGTAACATGATCAAGTTTTAAGACTGGGAGGGTCAAGTTCTATGTTTACTCAAAAGAAACTGCAAACATCAGTTCCATGAGACAAAATTGGACTGGTTTCAAAAGCAGGTGATTTGGTTTTGTGCAGTATTTCCACTTATCTGCTAAGAACGACATACACATGTAGAAGCTATAAAATAGAGATTGTGGAACTTTAGTGCCTCTGCCTACTAATGAAATATTCTTAGATTTGCACCTAAAATGGCTATTGGATGTTATAAAGATAAATGTTAAAATGTATGTTCATATATTACATTTTCATGTTTATTTCTTCAGAGTGACATGAAGTAACAAATAAAAAACAACATGAGAAGAGAGACCACCAAAGAATGAAAAAACTTTGTGTTTTATCTTTTTAACAGCACATTTTTTTCATACTGTTTGAACAAGGGGCTGCACGTGATACTTTTGCCCTGGGCCCTGCAAATTGAACTACTAGCCCTGATTTGGGGGGACATTTTTGTAAACCTAACAGTCTATTTCCATAGACCTTATAAATTCTGTGAAGTACCTAAAATTCCTTTATTAATCCCTTTCATTTAAAAATAAATAGAATTACATCACTTGTTTTGGCAACTAAGAACTCTCATTGCATATATAAAGTAAAATACAAATCTGGTATATGAATATCTATTTTAAACTGTATGAGTGTGAGAGAATCTTGGAAAAAAATGATATAAAATGTTCAGTGTTGGTGTTATATAAAATGAAAGGATCATATTTTAGTTACTAATTAAATTGGTTTTTATTTTTTCACCCCCCATTATAGCATTTTAACATCAATATAACTTCAGCTAAACATTCAAAAGATCCACAATTATAATTTTAACAACATATAAGAACATTGCCAATATAAATTTCTCTCACTGAAGGCTTCTATGAAAGTGCTAATTTCTAAATCAATTATGTCATCTTTCTTTTAAACTTCCCACTACGGAATGCAAATATTGAATAATGTTCTATTATTAAAAACATTAGCACAATAGGTTCATGATGCTCTATCATTTGTTGCTTTTAATAATATGATGTCATTATCTTTATTTACAAAAACTAAAAGGGAAATTCTAAGAAAATAATAATTAACATTTCAACTCTGGCAAAACTATGCCTTATATTTATCTCATTTTTCTGCAAATCTTTAAAAGGCACTATTGTCTGATAACATTTCTCCAGTGATATGTATAGATTTGAGAGAAAAAAGCTCACACAAATTCTTTTTACAAAGCTATTCTCAGATAATTAAATATATTATCTGGTTCTAATTGATAGAGATCGAAAGTATTTAATAGCAGAATCTAACAAATGACCAAAAGGCAGACAAGTTGACTGGTCTCATATCTATATCTTGCCATTATAGTTACTCTAAAAATGTATTTTCCTGCTTTTTTTGTGATTTCAAAATCAATTTTATGACAAAGTGGTCTCTTTTAAAGTTGGTTTGCTATGAGCAGCATTCACATAAATTATGTCCGCTTGATTTGACAGTATTATTGAGGTTCTTGTATTTTTAAAGTCTTTTGAGACTATATTGATTTGAAATACGTTCTCAAGAGTAGAGAGTAATGGTAATAAACAATCATATACCTAAGGAAAAAACATGGTAGAAACTTATAAATATCATGAAAGGAAATTATTTACCCCTTGGGACATTTTTGTTTTAAATACCAATTTATATAAAGATTTCATAAATTATACTTTTTTGCCTAAGTTGATTAAAAAGCTTCTACTTAAATTTTTGCCTTTTTAAGTTGATTTGTGATATTCGAAAATTTGACTTCATGAATGATTGAGTCTATGCATAGAAAGTTTTTAACTATATAGTTCGTTTTAATTACAGTTTCCAACTCAAGATTCAATTTATAATTTTTCAACTTTATGATGTTGCAAAAGTTATACGCATTCAGTAGAAACCAAACTTTGAGTACCCATACAACCATTCTGTTTTTTACTTTCAATATAGTATTCAATAAGTTGCGTGAGCTATTCAACACTTTATTATAGATTAGGCTTTGTGTTCACGATTTGGTCCATGTAAGTATTCTTAGCGTGTTTAAGGTAGGCTAGGCTAAGCTATTATGTTCTGTAGGTTAAGTGTATTAAATGCATTTTCAACTTACAATATTTTCAGTTGGCGATGTTTATTAAGAGTGTAACCCTATTACAAGTCAAGGAGCATCTGTATAGGTAGAAAATTCTCTCTCAAATGTCATTAAAATAGATCTGTAACAAAATTCTTTTAAAATCATATGTTAAACCATTTATATTGATATTCCTTTTAATATCATTTATAATTTGGAGTTTTTATATGCTATAACAAATAACTTGAATATAAAAGATGATCTAAGCTAAAAAATACATACTATATATTTCTGTATTATCCTAGAAACATTTCAATACCTTAAAAAGAAACAAATACAAATTGAAATCACATAATTATATAACATTTAAGTGAAAAATACAATGTTCCCCTTGGAAAATAACAATGGAGATGTTTTTCTATCCATTTAAAATTTGTAAAATATTTCCTGAAACACATGAAAAGCTAATCCAAGTGGACAATGACTTCAGGTCTTTATTTTCAACTAGTAGGAAGGTCATTCCTGTGTAGTTCCTGTGTTCTCTTCTTTGTTGAATTGCATAAGTTCAAGGGAAGCAAACAATTTGATTTAGTGTTTCCTACTTTTAGAATTAACATTATTTCCCAGTTTGGAAAGATCACTTTGTTGCTGGAAATAAAAATAAGAAGAAGAGTTTTCAGCAGCCTGATTTCATGTTTATCCAACTCTTCAATTTACTTCCATCATCCAGCCTTATGTAACTGCCATTTTCTTCAGAGAGGGGTGGGAGGGATAGCATTAGGAGATATATCTAATGTAAATGATGAGTTAATGGCTGCAGCACACCAACATGGCACATGTATACATATGTAACAAACCTGCATGTTATGCATATGTACCCTAGAACTTAAGGTATAATAAAAAAAAATTAACAACAACAAAAAAAAGAAACAAAAAAGAAATAAATTGAGACCAAAAAAAAAAAAAAAAAACCCGAAACCAAAAACCCAACCCAAACAGAATATGCAAAATGCCTGGGATGCAACAAAAGTAATACTAAACGAGAATGTTACAGCAATCAATGCCTAGATTAAAAAATAAAAAATATCTTACTTAAACAACCTCATCTTACATTCCGAGGAACTAACAAAATGACAAAGCAAATACAAACTTAGCAGAAAAAAGAAAATAATAAAGATTAATAAATGAAACAGAATAGAAAACAATAGAAAAAAGAAGCAAAACGAAGAGGGTTTTGTTGTTGTTGGTTTTTCTTTTGAATTTTTTGGGGGGACAGGATCTTGCTTTGTCACCCAGACTGGCGCGCAGTGGCACCATCATGGCCCACTGCAGCCTCGAACTCCTGGGCTCAAATGATCTTCCCACCTCAGTCCCCCAGTAATTGAGACTACAAAGATGCACTGCCATATGCAGGTAATGTTGTTTTTTATTTTTTTGTGTGGAGACAAGGTCTCCCTATGTTGCTCAGGTCTCAAACTCTTAGCCTCAAGGGATTCTCCTGCCTCAGCCTTCCAAACTGCTGCAACTACAGGACAATATCCCTGGTAGACATGCAAAATTCTTTAACAAAATAATAACAAACCAAATTCAATAGCACATTAAAAGGATCACACACCACGGCTAAATGGGATTTATCCTTAGGACACAAGGGTGGTTTAACATACAAAATTCTATTAATTTGATACACCATTTTAACAGCACAAAAGGTAAAAATTACCTACTCAAACCACTCCTATTCTGCATAGGAGTCAGGAAAGGAAAAGAAAGAAAAGGCACCAAAAAAAAAAAAAAAAAAAAAAAAAGCAAGAAGTAAAATTATCCCTGTTGGCAGATTATATGATCTTATATATAGAAACCCCTAAGGAATCCACAAAATAACTGCCAATACTATATACTTTCAAATAACAGGTAAAAATGTATAAAATAATAGATACTTTATTGGTTTAAACATGTATAGTTTTTGATGTATAGTCACACTTTCTATAGAATTTGAATTCATCTTTTCTATTTATCCCCTTGTATTCTTGATATTAGAAGTTAATTGGCACTTAAATATTAAACTTCAATGATTATTGATGTTGGAATACATGATCAATTTCTGAGAGCTTTGACTGCCAATATAGTAAAAACAAATCTGAAATTTGTCGTGTCAGCACTGAATAATTTGAAATTAGATGCTGGTCATTTGGGACTTTTTATGCCAATTATCTGGCGCCAGACCCAAATGACTCAAAACATGTTTGTTGAATTAGACTTAACACTCAGAAATGTATAGTATTTAAAATATAAATTTATAAGGTTATACATGTTAAAATATGCATGATGACAATACATTTTCCCAACAAGTATTGAATATATTTTGCTAAAAATACAACTACTATTATAAATTTCAAAGAACTTTATAAAATATTTAAACTATAAAGTATAAATAAGTATTTTTCAGTTGCTATCCTATTGACTAAAAATAAAAATGAAAACCTTCAGAAACTGATGCTATTAGGGAACTGATAATATTTCAAAGTACATATTTTTAACTATTAAACCTCCAACCTGAGAAAATAGTGTCAAAGTTAAAATATCTGCTAAATAGAATAGTATTTTTAGATTATGTATAGTTTACCCAACCTTGGAATATATAACTTTAACTTTATTTTGTCCAATTTCTCTAAGTTTACCTTAGTAATATCAGGTTGTAGAACAATCAAGTTTTTCAAAATAATGCCCATTGTTAAAGAATTTTCCTACTACTTGACTTAATTTTTAAGTAGACTTCTGTCCCCCCAAATTAAAACTTGTATTTCTCAGCCCCTCTTTTCCTCATAGGAAAGAATTTAGGTCTCCCCTGGCCTGTTAACGGTTTGCATACTATTTAGAGAAAGGCATACCTTTTTCTGACTGTATATAGCTGGCTCATCTGTATATGAGCCTTTATTTTTATTTTGGCCAATTGTATTAGTTATAGTTTTTCAGAGGGGGGTAATGGTATTATTTATTTATTTATATTAATTGTGAGGAATTGGCTCATGCAATTATGCAGATGAAACCTCACAATCTCCTGTCTTCAAGCTGGAGGCTCAGGGAAACTGGTGGTGTTATTCCAGTTGGAGTCCCAAGGTTTGAGGACCATGGGAACTCATGGTATAAATCTCAGGCCAAGGGTATAGCCAATATTCCAGGTGATGCAGACAGGCAGGAAGAAAAAGACACAAATTTCTCCTTCCTCGGTAATTTTTCTATGCTCAAGCCTTCAACAGACTGAATATGCTCACCCATACTGGGCAGGGCCATCTACTTCACTGAGTTCACCGATTCAAAGGCTAATCTCATTCAGAAATACCATCAGAGACATGACCAGAAATAACGGGCGCCTCATGGTGTTGTCAGGTTGATGTATAAAATTAATCATCTACCAACCCTCTTTTGCCATGCATAAGCTACACAACCGTGTATTTTGTCCTGGCAATTTTTATGCTAAGTAAGGAATGACTGCATGAAGCTGCACATATTTCTACTGGATACATTCCTAGACAAGGGTTACTTGAGCCAAATGGACAGTGAATTGTTATTTTTGTGGATTGCCTTTAGAAAATATTACACACATGTTTAATACTATGAGCAGTGTTTTGAGTGAAAATTTTTTCTTCTTCTTGTCAACACATTTCCACAATTTACAGTTATCACAGTAACATAATTCAGCATAATGATTTTTTGCCAGTCTGAGGGACAAAGCAGGATATGTTCCTGAAATTTTAATTTGTCTTCTTATACATAATACTGAGAATCAATTTTTATACTAAAGAGGCATTTCTATTTCTGTTCTCTGTAAACCTGTTTTTGTTCTTGCTTTTAGATCATTATTTGAATTAATTTGTAGGATTTTCTTTATAAAAGCATATCAGTTCCTTCTATGAAATAAGGACTGAATTTTTCTCACTTTTTGTTTGACTTTTGACATTACCATATTTTTGCCATGTGACATTATCATGTCATATTTTAATGTAATCACATATATATATATACATTTTTTGATGTTTTCTTAGTTTTACTCTAATGTAGCTTTTTTTGGCTTTGAAATTATAAATATATTACTTTTGGTAATATTTTTGTTTCAGATTTAAGTTTAAATATTTGGAAGTTACAGTGATTAACATATTTTAATTTTAGATAGCTACTCAGTTGGTGCATCTATATTTATCTTAGTCCCAATGATTTATTATACAATGCTACCACCATTATGCTACCTATATGTTTTCTATCTACTTTTGTAAATTTTAGGTATCTTTAATCTCTCTTAACTCACACATAAACCAGTGTTACACTCTTATTTGTAGTTTTAATTTGCCTTTGAATACCTGATAAGGTAATTTCTATTTCACTACTTCCCTTTCTAGAATTTTTTAAAAGACAGGGTGTCTCTCTATCACCTAAGCTGGAGTGCAGTGGCATAATCATAGCTAACTGCAATGTGGAACTTCTGGGATCAAGGGATCTTCCTACTTCAGTATCCTGAGTAGTTTGAATTACAGGTGTGTGCCACCATACTCAGCTAATTCTTAAAGCATTTTTAGTAGAGACTGGGTTATGTTGCCTAGGTTGGTGTCAAACTCCTGTTCTCCAGTAATCCTCCTGCCCCTGCCTCTCAAATGCTGAGTTTACAGGCATGAGCCACTGCATCCAGTCCATTTTTTTTTTTTTTACATTTCTTAAAACACATAATTAAGGATTAGCTAATTTACCCCTAGCTTTTAAAAAAAATCACCTAAGTATAATTATCTGAATAATTTGATAAACACAATATGAACACATATTTATTATTATTTTTTAAAATTTATTTTTAGGTATTTTATCAATTTTTATTTTTCCATATGTGCAAACCAAATTTCATACTTAAAAAAGAGATAAAGAGTACTCCATGCAAAAGCCACAAAAAATACATTATTCTCATCTGCATATGGAACAAACTCTACAATAAACCACATGCTCAGCCATAAAGCAAGTCTCAATAAATATTAAAAAAATGAAAATCATGCCAACCATACCTACTATTGGACCATAGTGGAATAAAAATAAAAACCAATATCAAGAAGACCTCTCAAAACCACAAAGTTGCATTGAAATAAAACAACTTGCTCCTGAATGACTTTTGGGTATACAATGAAATTAAGGCAGAAATAAAAAAATTCTTAGAAATAAATGAAAATAGAGACACAACATATCAAAATCTATCCATGAGTAACCATAAAGATGAAAGCCAAATCAGGAATGCAATAGGCATTTCCAGTAGACACACACACACACACACACACACACACACACAATACCTAGGAATAAATCTAATCAAGGAGGTAAAAGATGTTTACAAGATGACTACAAAACACTGCCAAAATAAATCACAGATGTTGCAAAATCAGAAAAAAAAAAACTCCGTGTTCATGGATTAGAATAATCAGTATCATTAAAATAGCCAGATTGCCTAAAGCAACCTAAAGATTCAACCCTATTGCTATCAAAATAATAATGTCATTTTCCACAGAATTAGAAAAAAAAATAGCCACTTTAAAATCCATATGGAACCAAAGAAGAGCTTGAATAGCCAAGGCAATCCTAAGGAAAAAGAACAAAGCTAGAGGCATTACATCTCCTGACTTCAAACTATATTATAAGGCTATGGTAACCAAAACAGTGTGGTACTGCTGCAGAAACCCATGCACCAATGGAACAGAATAGAGAAGCCAGAAATAAAAGCACACACCTACAACCATCTCATCTTTGACAAAGCTAACAAGCAATGGGGAAAAGACCCCCTATTCAATAAATGGTCCTGGGATAACTGGCTAGCTATATGCAGAAGAATGAAACTGGACCCCATCTTTCTCCATATACAAAACTTACCGCAAAACAGATAAACGATTCAAATATAAGACCTCAAACTATAAAAATTCTAGAAGAAAACTTTGGAAATGCCATTTTGGACTAAGCCTTGGGAAAGGATACATGACTAAGCCTTCAAAAGCAATTGCAACCAAAATGAAAATTGGCAAGTGGAATCTAATTAAGCTAAGGAGCTTCTGCGCAGCAAAATAAACTATCAACAGAGTAAGCCAGCAACCTACAGAATGGGAGCAAATATTCACAAACTACACATAAGACAAAGGTCTAATTATCAAAATCTGTATGTGACTTAAATCAACAAGCAAAAAGCAAATAGCCTCATGAAAAACTTGGCAAAGAACATACACAGACATGTCTCAAAACAAGAAATACAAGCAACCGATAAGCATAGAAAAACATGCTTAATATCACTAATCATCAGATACATGGAAATCAAAACCATAATGAGATACCATCTCACAATAGTCAGAATGGTTATTATTAAAAAGTGAGAAAAATAACAGATGTTGGCAAGGTTATGGAACACTATACACTGAAAAAGGAACACTTATACACTGTTGGTAGAAATGTAAATTAGTTCAGCTGATATGGAAAGCAGTTTGGAAATTTCTCAAAGAACTCAGAACTACAATTTGCCCAGCAAAGCCATTACTGGATACATACCCAAAGGAAAATGAATCATTCTACCAAAAAAACACACTCCCTCATATGTTTATTTCAGCAATATTCACAATAACAATTACGTGAAATCAACCTAGGTGCCCATCAACAATGAACTGGATCAAGAAAATGTGGTACATATACACCATGAAATACTATTCAGTCACAAAAACAAACAAAATATTGTCCGTTGCAGCAACATATATAAAACTGGGGGTCACTATCTAAAGCAAATTAATTGAGGAATGGAAAATCAAATACTGTATGTTCTCGCTTATAAGTGGGAGCTGAACATCAGGCATAAAAACAGACATAAAGGTGGAAACAATAGACACTGGGTACTACTAGAAGAGAGAGAGAAGGAAGGGAGGCAAGAACTGAAAAACTACCTTTTGGGCACTGTGCTCACTATCTGGGTGGAGGTATAATTTGTACCCCAAACCCCAGTGTCATACAATATACCCTTGTAACAAGCCTGCACATGTGCCCCCTGAATCTAAAATAGAAGTTGAAATTGTTTAAAAAATCGTATTTTCCTCTAAATAAATATTACCATAAACTTTTATTGTTTTTGCAGATGGTTCTTTCTGCAGTTAAAATTTATTGTTCTGTTTTGTGTAATATTGTAAACAAATACTGGTATTTGTTTAATAAAATGCCTTATGAAGATAATGTTTATTATCACAAAATATGCCAAAGTTAATAGCATTTGTATGGAAACTAAAAATGATTTGGGCTGACTACAAATTTGCAACCATTGGCTCTTGAAGGCTCTTACTGTATGCAATTAGAATAAGTCTTAGTTTATAAAGATGGAATACATCAATTATACATACACAAAATACAAAAAAAGTTCAAGGCATTTGTATGAAAAATATATTTAAAATGTGTTAAGATATTTCTACCCCACAATTTACTGTGATAGGTTAGTAGAATGAGTTATATTCTAAAATTCATCTCCAATATTTGGTTTTAAAATGATACAACAGTGTTTGTTCTCCATTGCCTAACTGTAGAACTTGAATTCTTTTTCTGTTGCTTACAGAATGAAGCAGGTTCTTGAAATGTATTTCAAGCTTTCAATTTTTTTGCTCATGTTACAGATGATCTGTTCTATACACATGTTTCATGATACTATGAGTAAGCAGTGGACTATAACTAGGGAATAGATTTTAGAGTTCAACTATAATAAAGGATATGAATACGTTGTGTTTTTGAAATATGTAATTAGGAATCTAAAGGGAAATCAATGTGTTTAGAAATTACATTACGATCTCATACATATCTGTTTTATGTTTATATTACTTACCATGATTCCTGAATAGCGAGGTTACAGAAGAAAGCGAACTGAAATGAAAGGAACAATCAAAAATATTTCAAATTATTTTGTTAAATTAGAAACATTCTGAATTATTCAGAGATAATACACTATACTTAAGAAATTATAAACATTTTATATATGTACCATAATTATAAAGATTTCTTTCTGAATTGCTTCCCCAGTATCTCCAACATATCAACAACCTATTTGAGCCATAATTTCTGTACTGATGAAGAATAAATTCAACTTTCAAATGAGTACATATAAATACATGCTACTATTGACTATTAGCACCTACCTTAACACTGAGTTTCTGAAGGAAATACTTCAAAGTTCCTGAAGGAAGCCTTGCAAGAGTTCCTGAAGCAGGCACTAAATATGGAAGACACTAACAAACAAACAAACAAACAAAAAACAGAAAACATTACCAGCCCCTACAAAAAAAAAAGAAAACACTGAATCACACACACCAATGACACTATGAAACAACTGCATTAACAAGTAGCAAATAACTAACCAGTATCATGATGACAGCATCAAATTAACATATAACAATATTACTCTTAAATGCAAATGGTTTAAATGCCCCAGTTAAAAGACAGAATGGCAATTTGTATAAAAAGAGAAGACCCATCTGTGTGCTGTATTCAAGAGACCCATCTCATGTACATAAACACACATAGGCTCAAAATAAAGGGATGGAGGAAAATTTACCAAGCAAACGGAAAGCAGAAAAAAGCAGGAGTTGCAATCCTAGTTTCTGACAAAACAGACTAAACAAACAAAGATCAAAAAATACAAAGGAGGACATTACATAATTGTAAGGGGTTCAATTCAATAAGAAGAGCTAACTATCCTGAATGCACCCAATACATGGGGCACCCAGTTTCAAAAAACAAGTTCTTAGAGAACTACCAAGAGATTTAGATTCCCACACCACAATAGTGGGAGACTTTTCGCACCCCATTGTCAATATTTGACAGATCATTGAGACAAAAAATTAACAAAGATATTTGGGACTTGAACTCAGCTCTGAATTAAGTGGACCTGATAGATATCTACAGAATTTTCCACCCAAGCACAACAGAATATACATTCATATTGGCACCACATGGCACTTACTCTAAAATTGATCACATAATTGGAAGTAATACACTCCTCAGCAAATGCAAAATAACTGAAATAATAAGAAACAGTCTCAGACTACAGTGCAATCGAATTTGAATTCAAGATTAAGAAACTCACTCAAAACCACATAGCTACATGGAAATTGAAAAACCTGCTCCTGAATGACTCCTAGGGAAATAATGAAATCAGGACAAACATAAAGAAGTTCTTTGAAACCAGTGAGAACAAAGAG
Organism: Trachypithecus francoisi; assembly: GCF_009764315.1. Classification (NCBI taxonomy): domain Eukaryota; kingdom Metazoa; phylum Chordata; class Mammalia; order Primates; family Cercopithecidae; genus Trachypithecus; species Trachypithecus francoisi. The sequence goes on along the minus strand of NW_022681454.1, from coordinate 168,813,148 downwards.
ATAAGGTACCAGAATCTCTGGGATGCAACTAAAGCAGTGTTAAGAGGGAAATTTATAGTACTAAGTACCCACATCAAAAAGATAGAAAGATCTCAAATTGACATCCTAACATCACAACTAAAAGAACTAGAGATCCAAGAGCAAACAAACCCCAAAGCTAGCAGAAGACAAGAAATAAGCAGCATCAGAGTGGAACTGAAGGAGATAGAGACACAAAAACCTTTCTAAAAATAAATGAATACAGGAACTGATTTTTTTGGGGGAAAAAAAAAAAAACTAACAAAATGGATGGACCACTAGCTAGGCTAATAAAGAAGAAAAGAGAGAAGAATAAAATAGAAACAATAAAAAATGATAAATGGGATATCACCACTGACCCCACAGAAATATAAATGACCATCAGAGAATACTATAACCACCTCTATGCATATAAACTAGAAAATCTAGAGGAAATAGATAAATTTTTGGACACATATGTCATCCCAAGACTGAACTGAGGAGAAGTTGAATCACTGAATAGACCACTAATGAGTTCTCAAAACGAGGCAGTAATAAATAGCTGACCAACCGAAAAAAATAACCCAGAGCCAGATAGATTTAAAGTTGAGTTCTACCAGAGGTACAAAGAGGAGCTGGTACTATTTATTCTGAAACTATTCCAAACAATTGAAAAGGAGGGACTCCTCCCTAAATCATTTTGGTATCATCCTGATACCAATACCTGGCAGAGATATAACAAAAAATGAAAACTTCAAACCACTGATGAATGTTGTAAAAATGAAAACTTCATCACTGATGAATATTGATGCAAAAATCCTCAGTAAAATACTGGCACATCAAATCCAGCAGCACATCAAAAAGCTTATCCTTCACATTCAAGTTGACTTTATCCCCAGGATGCAAGGTTGGTTCAAAATACCACAGATCAATAAACATAATTCATCACATAATGAGAACTAAGGACAAAAACCACATGATTATCTCAATAGACCCAGAAAAGACCTTTGATAAAATTCAACATCCTTTCACGTTCAAAACTCTCAATAAACTAGGTATTGAAGGAAAATATCTCAAAATAATAAGAGTCATCTATGACAAACCCACAGCCAGTATCATGCTGAATGGGCAAAAGCTTGAAGCATTTCACTTGAAAACTGGCACAAGACCAGAATGCCCTCCCTCACCACTCCTATTCAACATAGTAATGGAAGTTCTGACCAGGGCAATTAGGCAACAGAAATAAATAAAGCGTATTCAAATTGGAAGAGAGGAAGCCAAATTGTCTCTATTTCAGATGACATGATCCTATATCTAGAAAATTCCATTGTCTCAGCCTAAAAGCTTCTTAAGCTGATAAACAACTTCAGCAACGTCTCAGGATACAAAATCAATGTGCAAAAATTGTTAGCCTTCCTATACACCACCAATTGACTAACAGAGAGCCAGATTATGAATGAACTCCCATTCACAATTGCTACAAAGAGAATAAAATACCTAGGAATACAGCTAACAAGGGAGGTGAAGGACCTCTTTAAGGAAAATTATAAACCACTGCTCAAAGAAGTCAGAGAGGACACAAACAAATCGAAAAACATTCCATGCTCATAGATAGGAAGATTCAATATCGTGAAAATGGCCATACTGCCCACAGCAATTTATAGATTCAATTCTATTCCCCTTAAACTACCTTTGACATTATTCACAGAATTAGAAAAAGCTATTTTAAAATTCATATGGAACTAAAAAGGAGCCGATATAGCCAAGACAATCCTAAGCAAAAAGAAAAAGTCTGGTGGAATAACTCTACCTGACTTTAAACTATACTACAAGGCTACAGAAACCAAAGCAGCATGGTACTAGTACAAAAACAGACATATAGACCAATGGAACAGAATAGAGAACTCAGGTATAATACTACACATCTACAACCATCTGATCTTTGACAAATCTGACAAAAACAAGCAATGGGGAAAGGGCTCCCTATTTAATAAATGGTGCTGGGAGGACCTTCTACTCATATACAGAAAAGTGAAGCTGGACTCCTTCCTTACACCTTCTATAATAATTAACTCAAGATGGATTAAAGACTTAAACATAAGATCTAAAACCATAAAAATCCTAGAAGAAAACCTAGGCAATACCATTCAGGACATAGGCATTGGCAGACTTCATAATTAAAAAAACAAAAGCAATTGCAACAAAAGCCAAAATTGACAACTGGGAATCTAATTAAACTAAAGATCTTAAACATAAAATCTCAAACTATAAAAACTCTAGAAGATAAATCTGGGCAATACCATTCTGGACATAGGCATGGGCAAAGATTTCTTGACAAAAGTGGCAAAGCAATTTCAATGAAAGGAAATATTGACAAATTGGATCTAATTAAACTAAAGAGTAAAGAGTTTCTGCACAGCAAATGAAACTATCATTAGAGCAAACAGACAACCTACAGAATAAGAGAAAATTTTTGCAATCTATCCATCTGACAAAGTTCTATTATCTAGAGATACAAGGAGCTTAAATAAATTTATAAGAAAAGACAAACAATCTCATTAAAAAGGGGGCAAAGAACATGAACAGATGAATAGATACTTCTCAAAAGATGACATTTATGTGGCCAACAAACATGAAAAATGGTCAATATCACTGATCATCAGAGAAATGCAAATCAAAACCACAAAGAGATACCATCTCATGCCCTTCAGAATGGCGATTATTTAAAAAGTCAAGAAACAACAGATGATGGCAAGGCTGTGGAGAGATAGGAACACTTTTACACTGTTGGTGGTAATGTAAATTAGTTCAACCCTTGTTGAAGACAATGTGGGAATTCCTCAAAGATCTAGAACCAGAAATACCATTTGACCCAGCAGTCTCATTACTGAGTATATACCCAAAAGAATATAAATCATGCATACATATTTTTATTTCAGCACTTTTCACAATAGGAAAGACATGGAATCAACACAAATGCCCATCAATGATAGACTGGATAAAGACAATGTGGTACATATATACCATGGAACACTATGCAACCAGAAAAAGGAAAGAGATAATGTCCTTTCCAGGAACATGGATGAGACTGGATGCCATTATCCTCAGCAAACTAATGCAGGAACAGACAGCGAAACACTGCATGTTCTTACTTATAAGTGGGAGCTGAACAATGAGAACACATGGACACAGAGGTGAACAACACACACTGGAGCCTGTTGGGCAGTGAGGAGCAGGGGGAAAGCCTCAGGAAGAATATTGAATGCATGCTGGGCTTAATATTTAGGTGATGGGTTGATAGGTGCAGTAAACCATCATGGCACACGTTTTACTATGTGACGAATGTTCACATCCTGCACATGTACCCTGGAACTTAAAATAAAATTAAATTTTAAAAAACCCCACACCTCTGGGTGGGGAATTAAAATGCTAATGAGACATACAATGTATGTACTAGCATGTACAGCAGTAGCACACGTGCATCCAGGAGACCACCCACAACGTACTTAACAACAATGCTCATTCCCATCTCTTCGTGAATAATTATGCAAGACTCCCATAAAGAGTTTCCCCATGTCAGTGCTCTTTCACTTTTGAGAAGCCTGCTTCAATAAGCTGTCAGAGTGTACTTTCACTTTGTGATAAACTTCTTTACCTACTTTCACTTTTGACTCAATCTCAAATACTTTTATGCAACAGTCAAGAACCTGAACTGCCCCACAGACAACAAACTAAATTTGCTGTGAGGAGTAATGAAACAAATATATTCAAAGCATATAGCACAAAGCTTCATTCAAGGTAAGAGCCCAACTGTTATTGGCCAGTCAGCTAAAAAATTATAAATATTTTTTAAAATAGTAATTTGTCTAAGGTCATAATATGTTTTTCAGATATACTTAAAATATTTAATTATTAATTAATAGATATTTTATTCTAAATTGATGCAGTTGATAAATAAGCATTTGTATAGAACTCCTTAACAGAAAAACGTGAGTGAAGTACCAGAGTCTGAGGTAAGATATGTCAGAGAAACTAAATGGTTCAGATTTTAGGATATTAGAAACTTTTATTACAAGTTTCAGTTGAAATGCTATTAATTGGCCCGGCACAGTGGCTCACTTCTGTAATCATAGCACTTTGCAAGGCTGAGGCGGGCAGATCACTTGAGAACAGTAGTTCAAGACCAGCCTGGCCAACATGGCAAAATGCCATGCCTACTAAAAATATAAAAATTAGCCAGGTGTGGTGGCATGCATCTGCAGTCCCATCTATTCAGGAGGCTGAGGCGTGAGAATCGCTTGATCCTTGGAGGCAGAGGTTGCAGTGAGCCGAGATCATATTATTGCCCTCCAGCCTGAATGAGGGAACTAGATCCTGTCCCATAAAAAAAAAAAAAAAAAGAGAAAGAAAAAGAAATGCTACTGATTAACATACTTAGAATACATTATAAGATAGAAAAACTTAAAAATAAATACAAGCAAAAGAGTATAACATTCTTCTATCACACAGATTCTTAAGTGCTTAATGTAAATATACACTAAATTAATGATGTTTCACAGTATTTCAAATTCTAAGATGCATAAATACTATTCATAGAAGAAATCTCATGCCCATGGAATATTATTTTTCTAAATTTTAGTTTTGAAAGATTTCTGTGACTAAAGAGAGACCACTGAAGAATTACCATGAACTCAATATAGATATTTAAAAGACTTTGTTCTGACTCAAAATTTGTGTATCTTTCTTATTTTCAATGTGCAATGTGATAGCCTTTCCAGTACCAATTTTACTGACTAAGATCCAATGGAATACTTTTCTCAAAGAATTAGATTTTTTTAATGTCCTGTAGATTGAGACGTCTTATGTACTAAATACTTTGGCCCCATACTTTGTTTAGTCAATTTCTACTTCTGTGTGTACACAGTCCTGAGTAATAATTCTCTAAAATTATTTATCTATGTTTAATTTGGATAGCAGTACATTATTCTGTTAAACTAAATTTGGCCTGAGGATGCCTTCATATTTTGAGTTCTTATGTAAAAACTGCAATCTAACTTAGTACATAAACTAACTGAAAGCCTACTTTAGGACTATACTTTTTTAACAAATAGCTGAGTCTTAGCCAATCACAGTAGCTAAGCTGAGGTCAAGCACAGGTGGCCAACTGATCAGACCATGTTCAAATGAGGCAAACACGGAGCTGTAACTAACCAAGTTGTTTCTCTACCTCGTGTTTTGTTTTCTGTTCATGAATGCTTCCAGCCCATGTTGTGGAGCAGAATTCTCTGAAACTCTTCTGGTTCTGAGGACTGCCTGATTGACAAATTGTTCTTTGCTCAGTTAAACTCTTAAATTTAATTCATCTAAATTTTTTCTTTTAATGATGTCCTATATGTTAACATAATAAAGGTTAACTGGTTGGGATTCAATATTTATTATTTGGTTAAATAGGGTTTTAAATGATAAAGTAAAATAAGCATATGTAAGAAGAATAAAGTATAAAAAGGAAAGTAAATCATTCTTTTCTTCCAGATTTCTAACTGCTTTCTCACAGAGGCAGCCATTAATATCTACGTATCTTTTCAAAATAATTATAATTACTTAAAGCCTATAAATATTCTCTTCTTCACATAATTAAAATAGTTTTATTTATGTCGTGATGCAGTCTCACGCATACATTAGACATTTAACTAAAAATGAAGATTTATTTTTTTCTCATAATCTTATCTGAGTTTTTCCAAAAAGACATGGAATATATATTTTTTAACTTAGTCTCCTTAGATAACATAAGCAGTCTGTCTTTGAGACATTAGAGAAAAAGTAAATATACTTTTTGAAAGTTAAGAAAATAATGACAAATTACTTCACTACTTTGATTGATTTCAAGAGTTTTTACGTAACGTCTTGCTTGGACCAATTTTCTTAAAGCAATCACAGCTTTGTGTGCTCCTGTGCTTGCGACAATCCACTGCTGGCACATCTTTAATGAAAACACTATCCGTTACAGAGCAGAGATTAAATGTAAGAATGTGTAATTGGTTTTCTAGCAGACCAAGATCATTAATGTGAAACACACTTGAATAAGCATTACTGGAAAGGTTTCGCACTACTGGACGTTGATCAAAAGCAAAATGATCACTGGGAATGGAAGAATGAGTGTGAAGGGAAGTGGAAAATGGCTAAAGTTGTTTGAGTATGGTAAGTGATTAACTTAAGAAACTTTTTTAAAAAAGATGTCTTCACTATCAGCTATAGAATTGACTAACTTATCTTTGTGCCCTTTGGTTAAACAAATAAACAAAAATATTTTCATTACCCAGATACTTCAGCATAAAAGTAACTGTTTGGCTAAAATCTACATGAACTTTTTAAAAAAATTTTATTTGCTAGAGATGATTGGCCAGGAGATGAAAGTAATGGCCATGTAATTTCCGTGAAATTCAAATATTTGAGTGAAAAATAATTTCAGTGAAATTATATTTGGAGTTCATAATGTGAAAGTCATGCACCAATTTAAAAATTTATTTTTAAATAAATTTGCATTATTAAATACATTAATTGGCATTAAGAAAAACTAGAACTATACAAAGAAGTGAAAGATTTCATAATGTTTTTATATTGTGATTTTACCAAAAGCTGTAATTAATAAAATGGTCCCAATTTAAGTGCAGATAGTGCTAGATGACATTCATATCTTGCACTTCAGGTTAAGAAAAATTAGAACGCAGAAAGACTAAAATAAAATTCACAAGAAAGCAAAACTTCTCATTACAGTAGCCTTAAAATATATTTCAAAAAAGAAAAAAATGATTATTTCTCTCTTTCAAAGAAAAGCAGTTTATTATAGCATAGTCAATTTAGTATGGGATTACAACCAATTAAGGAAGGTTCTTCCTGATACTGATGGTAATTCTATACTATAATTTTATAAAATGTTCCTAGTTATATAACTCTTCCTGATAGAATTTCTCATTTCATCTCCAATACATTGGTTTCCTAACATCCCTAGATGAAAGATTGATAAGAAACTGGGACACACTTCACTCAATTTTCTAAATTTTCAAAAGAAATAATGTAATATTTTACTTACTTTTTAATCAAGCTAACTTAGGTATTCTAACTTATCTACAAACTGAATTAAGTTTGCAAAAAATATTGAAAACAAAATTATATTTTCATGGCATGGACATTCTAAATATATTTGCAAATTCTTTGGCCCTTCATTTGTACATAATTGAAGTTTTAGTCATCCTTCCCAGAATAAGAACTGATCTTATTGACTCGCTACTGATGAATAGAATGCTATTAAAGAATAGAGCTTCTAGGAATCATAAGGTTGTTGTCTCCCAGCAGTCTCACTATGAACCCAAGAGAATAGTCACTATGGCTTTTGTTTAATGAAACAGATTAGAAATAGGTACATCAGAAGCCAATACTTTTGTTTTAGTAATTGATACCATTTTCTACTGAAAGAGAGAGCAAATACACAATGAAAACAGACAATTAGACCCCCAAACATCCATGGGTAGAGACAGGCTGGAAAGTCTACAGCATGGAAAACATAGCGTATATTTTATAGAACAGGAAGAATGACTCAGAAGGGGAAATCAATGCTCAATCATTATGTACTGAGTATCTATCATGGAAGTAGACTAAAAGTTGAGCATGAAAAGATTTATATTTTGTGCATTTTAAATCCTAACTATAGCAATCCTTTATATGCTTTATACTGTCTCATTTCATGTGTTCTGAGACTACTGTAATACAATTTCTGCATGATAAATTCCAAAATAGTTTCTCTTTATAAAAGTCTCTAAGAAACAGAAGCCATTGCAATAAAATGTAGTTTATAAAATTATTTAGAAAATCATTTCTGGAAATTCAGCTCTGTAATGCATTCATGTACATTGACCATAGAGTTCACTGATAATATGTGTGTATTAATTCTCCAGAAAACCCTTAGAATACAGTTGAAAAGCACTTTCAATTAAATGAGAATGAAGATGTCTTAGAAGATCTTCAAGAGGAGAAGCTGAGTAACTCTGGGTCCCTCAAAAGTGTTTTCCATTGCCCACAAGCTGTTAGAAAAACTTAGTATGCAAAATAAATTCAATGACCAAGAATGCAGTTCAGGAAGCAGCTCTGCATAGTGAGACTCCCTGTTATTACATCCCAATGCTTAGTTCCACATTAAGAGTACTGAAGTAAAAGAAGTAAATACATAAAAATCAAACCTCAATGCAAATAAGCCTAAACACTGATCCTTATGACTGTCAAATGACAGGAACCTTCTATACACACCAACTCACCCATACTCACCCTCCTATACCTACTCCAAGGTTAAATGCATAATAATAGGATAGTGAAGTAAGAGTTTCAGAAATATAAAGAGGACTTCACTGGACAAGGTCTCCTATTGCCCACAGTGTCTATTCTGGTACTACAACAATAGTCAGGATCCATGTCCCAAAGCAACTTGCTCTCACAGGTTCAAAATAGACTCTCTCTATATATATATATTTTCACTAGCACACATTTTAAAAATAAATGTATATAATTATGGGATACAACGTGATGATTTGATATATTTGTATACAGGGTGATATGATTAATCAAACTAATTAGCATACCCATCACTTTGTATGCTTCTCATTTTTGTGGTGAGAACGTTTAAAAGATAGTCTTCTAGCAATTTTGAAATACATGATACATTTGTATTAACTATAATCACCATGATGTGCAATAGACTTCAATAATTTATTTTTCCTGTCTATCTGAAAATTTGTACCATTTGGTCAATATGTCCCCAACCTTTGATAACTACTGTTCTACTCTCCAGTTCTATAAGTTTGACTTTTTCTATAAGTTGACTTTATCGTGAGATAAACCATTCATCTGGTAAAGGGTTAATATCCAAACTAAAGAACTCATACAACTCAATAGCAAGGAAAAAAATCCAATTAAGAAATTAGCTAAGGGTTTAAATAGACACTCCTCAAAAGAAAACATATGGCTGGGCACGGTGGCTCACGCCTGTAATCCCAGCACTTTGGGAGGCCAGGGTGGGTGGTCTGGAGTTCGAGACCAGCCTGACCAACATGGAGAAACCCTGTCTCTACTAAAAATAGAAAATTAGCCAGGCATGGTGGTGCATGCCTGTAATCCCAGCTACTCAGGAGGCTGAGGCAGGAGAATCACCTGAACCCAGGAGGTGGAGGTTGCAGTGAGCTGAGATCATGCCATTGCACTCCAGCCTGGGCAACAAGAGCGAAACTGTCTCAAAAAAAAAAAAAAAAAAAGAAAGAAAGAAAGAAAAAAGAAAAAAACTGGTTATTTAAAATGCTTACCATCACTATTCACCGCAGAAAAGCAAATTAAAGTTGCAAAACAAGGTATCACTTCACACCTGTTAGAATGGCTCCGAGCAAAAAGATGAACATTCACAAGTGTTGGTGAGGATGTGAAGAAAAGGGAACCCTGATACACTGTTGGTGAGACTGTAAATCTGTAAAATTATTATGGAGAACATTAGGCAGGTTTCTCAAAAAACTAAAAATATAATTAGCCAGTAATCTAGCAATACCACTTCTGGATATTTATCCAAAATAATTGAAATCAGTATGTTAAAGAGATACCTGCACTCCAATGTTCATTGAGGCATTATTCACATTAGCCAAGATATGGAAAAAAACTAAGGGTCTATCAATCAATGAATGCATAAAGTGAATGTGGTATGTGTATGCAATGTACTATTCAGTCTTGATAAAGAAGGAAATTCTGTCACTTGCAACCACATGAATGAACTTGGAGAACACTATGCTAAGTGAAATAAGTCAGGCACAGATATACATGTACATTTTCTTGTCCTTTCTTATCAGACTCATGATTCTTTTTCTCTGCGGGGACTCGTTCTCTTGTCAGTTACCCATTTCTATTCTAAACTTCCACACTTGCATACAACTGAGCACATTAGTACACATCAGTGATAGTCTTTCTTACTATAAATGGTAGTTTTCAGAGAGGCTTCCAAAAATACGTAAGAAAAACCTGTAAGTTCCATACACTCCCAATTTAAAGCCATTTAAAGTGATTTAAAGGCATAGGAAGAGAACTGTAATTTCCTATATGTTTTATTCTATTAGTCTCAGAAGTCAAAAATCAGTAGGAAGAAGCCTGTAGAGCAAGCAGATTAAATGAAAACAGTGTTTTAATTTAATTGCCTTACCAAAATAACTTGATCAGGAACTCCACACATCCAATTAATATTTGTATGAATCACTTCATAAATTCAGAAAGAAAAAGTTTTAGAATGAAATATACAGAAAAAATGTTTTCAAAACTGTTAAATATATGATGTTAAACACAAATGAGTGCTTGCTGTAGAACGCTAGCTTCCACAAACAAAGCAAAATGGGGCTAGGTCAAACATATATAATCATTCCTACTGAGATTACAAATGAGAACTGTTTCTCCTTCTCTCCTGTAGAAAAGTGGTTCAGAAAATTGAGAGAAGACATGGGTGTGGTCATAATCAGTGTTCTTCCAAGTAAATATACGAATCCACAAGGAGGGTGGTTTCCCCAGCTGCTTGCAATTAAGTGTGCCTTTATAGCATTAGTAGTGAAATTGTAAAGAAAAGAAAAGGAAATAAATTAAGAAGTGTTGTATGGCTACCTGGTTCAAGCAAGAAAATGATAAGAGTAGAGGTATGTTTCGGGATGTTGAATGTGTCACTGGTAAACATGTAAAATTAATAGAATTTGAGAAGGTTAAGGATGATATGAGGATGAGAAACAGTCAAGAGATTGCTGCACTGCCCATTCTAGTAGTATGTCTCAGAATGGGCAGTGAAGCAATCTCTTGACATTCTGCAAACATATGACAGCAGCATGTTACTCTCGTGTGTTTGCAGCAAGTTCCTCCAGTTCATTGAAATCACACACACACACACACAAACACACACACACATATACACACACACAGTCACTTACTGGCTCTTGAAATTTCTGTGTGAAAGTGACCCATGCTAATTCATCATATATGTCCTTGCCCAAAACAAGTCACCAGTGCATGTCCAAATTTAAAAGAGATATATCAGTGCAACCCTATTTACCTGAAAGGTAAAGAGCCAGAAATAAAGAATAAATAACACAAGTGAAAGGGGTGAGATGAGCTTAAAGGTCATGGATGTTTGATTACAGAATGGTGTACTACTGCTTCTTTTATTACCATTTTTAGCCTTTTGTAGTTAACTCAATCTAAAGAGAGTTACTAGAAATTGGAGGGGGAACAAAATAATCTCCCTTGTATTCAAACAAATTTTAAAAGATAGCATGCAAATTTTTTAACTAAAGAAAGAAATAATCTCAAGTCAATGGTCCCCTGAATCTTTGCTCCTCAACTCTGTGCTCCCTTAGCATGCCCTTGCTAAAACATCTTATTCTCAGTCTTACATGTATTTAAGGGAGATGGGCTACAATTCTCATGAAAAATTTTAATATGGGTCCTTCAGTGAGTTTCTTTTACTAGAAACTCACTAACAACAGCATGCACAAAATAACTGATCTATTACGAGTGCAAATCTCTCCCAGACTATTCTCACTCATATCTAACATGGTCTAAATTCATATTTTACACATTTTTCTGTTTCGAGGTGCTTGCTCTTCCCTTTTAGGTCACATTTGTGCTGCCTTAAATTTGATCCTTTATATTTTTGCCAAGGTTTCCAATATGGCATTAAGAAAGGAACTTAATTTAATGTAATGCTTTGTTTGTTCCACAGGAAATAGTTTTGGTCTTCAATAACTACTTTGAAAAGTTTTGGTTTTGATGATGAGGGATGGATTTTACAATGTATATAAAATGTAATATACATTCAATGTTCCTCTTAACATGCTTATAATACAGCACATTTTGCAAATATTATGTGAAAAAGTTATTTATCACCTTCTATTGCGAGTGAATAAGGTAATCTCTAAAATAATTTTCCTCTTCCTAGAAATATTTCTTTTTTATCAATAAACACATTAAAAATTTTTAGATATGAATATGCATTGTTTATTAAATATATATGATCTACAGTATATTTCAAATCCTTCTGTAACATTCTACGTCAAATTGTAGGTGATTGCAAAAATAAACCTGTTCTGCCTATTTGATCTCAAGAAATAGCACAAATTTTTGTCGCAATGTAAAGAATCACCATTTTGATTGTCTGGAAGACTCCATTAGAAAATTATCACTGTTTTTGACACCTTCTTATATGTTATTCACAGCAGAGGAACCTTGGGGACTCCTCACTGGCAGGCATCTAGTATCAGACCAAAAGAGAACAGTTTCTCTCATCCTGAATTTGCAATGTGAGAGATGATCATAACTTATGAAAATGTGTCTGACAAAGGTCTCTATATTTAGTACTCAAGAGTGGGGAAAAGGAAAAGAAAGAACCTTTTCATATTAAAATATATGTTTAAAAGCCTTAACCCAATAGATGCTGATATGTCTTATCCCTATGCAAATTAGAAAGAATGAGACCCTTTCATTTAGTGACTTGAATCTTGAAACTTGTCTGGGGTGTCTTTCCAAAATGGCCTTATTTCTATTTTAATATTAATTTTGGCGCACAAACATCTCATTAAAGTAATGCTGGAATGATGTATCTTTTCAGATGATTTAGACTGGGAATTACTCCAGGACTTAATTTTGATTTTCCCCTTACATATGCTATTAACTGTATGTTGGATGCTAACAGCCCCTACATTGGCAATGTACAGTAGGCCTCCCTTATCAATAAGGATATGTTCCAAGACCCTCAGTGGATGCCTGAAACTGCATATAGTACCAAAAGCAATATGTACTATGTTTTCTCCTATACATACCTTCCTATGATAACATTACATTTATAAATTAAGCACAGTAAGAGATTAAGTACTATAAGCAATATTAAATGAAAACAATTGTAACAATATATTATAATAAAGTTATATAAATGTGGTCTCTCTCCCCTCTCAAAATATCTTATTTTACTGTACTCACTCTTCTTTTTGTGATAATGTAAGATGACACAAATGCCTACATGGTGAAATGAAGTGAGGTGAATGATGTAGGCATTGTGGTGTCACATTAGGTTATTATTGACCTTCTGATGCTATTTTAGAAAGATACTCTGCTTTGAGTGATCCTGGATCATCAAGCCATGATGATGTTGATGGCTGGATGTCAGCAGAAGACAATATCGATAATTAGGAATCCCGTTTAACAGAATTTTTGCAGATAGCTTTTGGAGAAACATTGTAATTGGACGTTGTTGTCTGTTTATTATCAATTTGTTGAAGTGTTGCTGCAGAGGTTGTAATCCTTCTGTGACCATATGAGTGACTTTAATGCCATGCTGCATCCAAGAATCATATTCCATAATTTTTTCCTTACTCTAGCAATTCAAGACAGTTGGATCAATTTTAGACATGTCTCCAATTATGGTTTTACTTTAGTTCCTTCTTTATCATTTTTCTCTTTCTCTGTAGATAACTCAGTGAGCTCTTCCAATTCGTTATCTGTTAATACTACTAGATGGTGTTCAATATGTTCTCCCACTTCTGCATCAAGCATGTTGGCAAATTCTTCTTCACCAACTTTTATTGCCACATGAATGATTCTTCTAATTTTCATCAGCTCTGGGAAACTTTGTTTTGTTTTGTTTTGTTTTGTTTTTGAGATGGAGTCTCGCTCTGTCATCCAGGCTGGAGTGCAGTGGCGTGATCTTGGTTCACTGCAACCTCTGTCTCCTGGGTTCAAGCGATTCTCCTGCCTCAACCTCCTGAGTAGCTGGGATTACCGGTGCATGCTGCCATGCCTGGCTAATTTTTGTATTTTTAGTAGAGACCGGGTTGCACCATACTGGTCAGGCTGGTCTCAAACTGCTTACCTCATGATCCACCCGCCTCAGTCTCCCAAAGTGCTGGGATTGCAGGCAGGAGCCACCGTGCCTGGCCAGGAAACTTTTAAAATTATTCATGTCTTCACTCTGTAAGTTCTTTCAGCAGGCATTTACAGTTTCTGGGTTTAATTCATCCTTTGCAGTTTTGATGAATGTTACTGCCTCAGCAGTAGTGAGTGATTTCCAGTACTGCACGATGTATAGATTAAGGTCTGTTTCAAATGCTGATCTAATGCAATAACATACTAGTCAGGTGTATATGTAGCCTTGGCAAACCAAATGACTCTTTGGTCAAGGGGCTGAATAAATGGGGTTGTATTTGAAGGTAAAAATACAGCTTTGACATTTTCATTTTGAGAGAAAAGAGATTCAGTATGGCCAGGTGCATTGTTTACTAGTAAAAGGATTTTAAATTCTAATTCTTCTTCCTTTAAGTATTTTTTCACACCTGGGATGAAACATTGGTGAAATTATTCCATCATCTAGATGTCTGTTTCAGATTATGTTGCCAGAACATGCACAGATGTTTTTTACAGTGTTTAAATTTTTTGCTTTGTACACTATGCTTGTCATGATCACCTGCCCTGCACTGTTGCCACATAGTTCATCTGTCCTTCCATGTTTTATGACCTAGTGCCTCCTTTGCACCTTGATGGATTTAGGTTCTATGGGCATCTTCTTCCAGAAGAGTGTAATTTTATCACAATTGAATACTTGCTTTGGTTGGTATTGTTTCCCCTTAATCTTTGCCTCAGCCAGAAATGTGGCACAGCTTCTTCACTGGCAGACTTAGCATCTCCAGTCATTTTTATAGTTTTCAGTCTAAACCTATTTCTGAATTTGTGGAACCATTCCATTACTTGCAGTAAATGGCATGGTTATCACTCCATTTCAGGGGATTCCTTGCCTTAGCAACGAATGAGCCTTCACAAAGGCTCAAAGCTTTCTGATACAACATGTTGCCATAATGGATAGGAAGAGGAACACATTTTCTGTTTATGTCTTCCACCTACAAATTGAATACCTTTTCCATTTTAACTAAGCCCTTGTCATGCATTGTGACCATAACTGTTGCAGTTTGAAGTGTGTCAGCAAAACTAACATGAATTTCTTTTCCCCTTTTTACAAGATTTCATGGATAGAAGATTCATTCTTACCATAGATGTTAGCAACCTCAGCATATATTTTTTCATTCTTTATTCAATAAAGAACTTTCATCTCTTCACTTAACGCACGCACTTTGTGGTTTCTCTTTAGTATATCTTAATTGCCCACATAACTACTCTGGATTTGGGGACTGTTATTAAATAAAATAAAGATTATTTGAACAAAAGTTTCCCTGTAAGTCAACAGTTGATCTGTTAGCTAAGAAAGCTACGAGGTGACTACAGGACCGGTAGCTTATACAGCATGAACAGTGCTGGAAAGAGGGACGATTCATATCACATGCTGGATGGAGCAGGATGGCATGAGATTTAATCATTTCTTCACACCACTCAGAACTTATGCAACTTAAAATATATTGTTCATTAACGTAAATTTTCAATTAATATTTTCAGATGAAGATTGACATAGGTAACTCAAATTATGAAGAGTGAAACCTTCAATAATAGAGGACTAATGCATTGTCCCTAAAGAATTAGTGAATTTCATACAGTACCAAAAGAAACATACCTGGCAAATGTTAACTGAGTAAAAACTTTCTTGTTTGAATTTTTTAATGAAATGTAGGTATTTTACTTCAAAATGACCATATATCTCAGGTCATTTGAAAAAAATCTGCCTAACGAACATGAGAATAATTGGGTCTCAACTGAAATGGTTGTAAACACACATAGCTACATATTTATAATATGTTTATATATATATATGTATATGTATCTGTGTATGTATGTGTATATACAATTGACCTATGAACAATAAGGGTTTGAACTTCAGGGGTCCACTTATATATGTATTTTTAAAGTACATTGAAAAAAATTTAGGGATTTGTGACAGTTTGAAAAAAAAACCCTCACAGTTGAATGAACCATATAGCATAGAAATATCAAGAAAACAATTTTAAAGTTAGATATGTCATGAATGGATACAATATATATGTAGATACTAGTCTATTTTATCATTTACTATATACTGTAATACAATAATAATTTTGTAGCCACCTCCTGTTGCTATTATGGTGAGCTTGAGTATTCCAAGTATCTCTTAAAATATAGCTTGCTTCTCCTGTAAATTGTGTTTTGCATTAAAAAGTGATCTCTTGCAGTTCTGGTATATTTTTCATTTTGTTTATTCAATGTTATAAACCTTGAAGAACACCATAGGACACATGTGAGGTGCCACTAGTGATACTGGAGGTGCTCCCTGGATGCAGAGAAAAGTTATGACATTACCAGAAGAGGTTAAGTTGCTTGATACGTACCATAAATCCAGGTATCTGCAGTTGTGCTTTCCCGTCATTTCAAAATAAATGAATCTAATGTAAGGACCATGGTTAAAAAAATAAAAAGAAATTTGTAAAAGTTGTTGCTTCAGCTATGCCAGCAGGAATGAAAATCCTGAGGGTTATTTTTGTTATTGTTGTTATTTTTTCTCCAAAATAACCTAAAGCAGAAGGAAGGTGAAGGATCTAAGGATGGAAAATTTAATGCCAATAAAAGACAGTTTGATAATTTTAGAAAGAGGTTTGGCTTTTAAAATGTCAAGATAAAAAGAGAAGCAGCCTCTGCTGACCAATAGGCAGCAGACAAGTTCCCAGACGTCATTAAAAAAATCATTGAGGAGAAAGGATATTGGTCTGAATAGGTTTTTAGTGCAAATGAAAGTGCCCTATTCTAGAAAAAAAAAAATGCAGGAAATCCAGCACCAGGACTTAAGGTAGGAAGAGACAGGCTATTTCTGTTGTTTCATGCAAAGGTAGTCAGGTTTTATTTTGAGGACTGCCCTTATTTATAAAGCTGTTAACTCTCTAGCCTTGAAGGGAAAAGATAATCATCAGCTGCCAATCTTTGGTTCTACAACAAGAAGGCCTGTACAAGGAGAATTCTTTTTCTGGATTGGATCCATCCATTTTCTGCCCCTAAAGTCAGAAAGTGCCTTGCCAGTAAGGTACTGACTTGTAAAGTTCTTCTGATATTGGACAATGTCCCTGTCCACCAAGAACCCCAGGAGTTCAATACCAACAGTGTCAAAGTGTCTACTTTCTCCCAAACACACCATCTCTAATTCAGCCTTTAGAAATCGGGAGATCATAGGAAACTTTAAGGCTCATTACACGTGGTACTCCACAGAAAGAATCGTCAATGGAAGAGAAACCTGATGGAGAAAACATCATGAGAAGCTGCAAGGAATACACCATTGAAGATACCATTGTTGTTACAGAAAAAGTCATGAAAGCCATCAAACCTGCAAGAAGAAATTCCTGCTGGAGAAAACTATGTCCAGATGTTGTGTATGACTTCACAGGATTTACAACAGAACTAATCAAGAAACTAATGAAAGAGATTGTGGATGTGGCAAAAAAAAAAAAAAAAAAAAAAAGTGTTGTGGGGTAAAGTGTTTCGAGATATGGATACTGGAGAGATTCAAGAGTTAATAGACACCACTCCAGGTGAATTAACAGAAGAGGGCCTGATTAAGATGAGTTCTTCTGAACCAGTGCCAGATGATGAGGAAGAAGACAGAAGAAAAGCAGTGTCAGAAACAACAACAAAAACACTAGACAATCTGGCAGAAAGGCTTAGATTATTGAGGATTACATTTGATTTATTTTATGGTAGAGACCCTTTATGACATGGGCACTGAGATTAAAACAAATATTGGAAAAAGGATCAGTACTATATAGAAATATTTTTGGAGAAACGAAAAAGGAAAGAAGTCAGAAATGATGATATATTTCCATAAAGTTACACAAATTGTGCCTGCCTTGTCTGCTTTTCCTTCTTCCTCTGCCTCTTCTGCCCATGCCACTCCTAACACAGCAAGACCCACCATTACTTTTCCTCCTTCTTCTCAGTGTACTCAACATAAAGATGATGAGGAAGAAGACCTTTATGATGATCTAGATCCATTTAAGGAATAGTAAATGCATTTTCTCTTCCTTGTGATTTTCTTATTAATATTTTCTTTATTCTAGTTTGCTTTATTATAAGAATACAATGTATAATACATATAACACACAAACATTTGTTGAGGTTATCACTTTAGATTATCAGTAAGGCTTCCACTCAACAGTATGCTATTAGTAGTTACGTTTTGGGGGAGTTCAAAGTTATATGTTGTTATACCTAGATTTTTGACTACACAGGAGTTTGATACCTCTCAGCTACATGTTGTTCAAAGGTTAACTGTGTGTCTGTGTGTGCATGTGTATACATAAATATACATACATAAATATGTGTATGTATATACAAGTACACATAATAAATATGTATATGTATGTATAGATATGTATAGATATGTGTATGGGAGAGAGAACGAAATATTGAAATATCACTATTGATATAATATTGAAATATTAATATCTTGATGTGACTACAATGAAATTTTTGTTTTGTTTTGATATTTATTTTTCCCTAACCTTTCTAAAATAAACACATATGGATGTGTGATAACTATCAAAATAATATTAGTCTTAGAAGTCAAGATGTCATGATTAGGAAGCAATAATAAAATCCATGAAGTTTTGACTGCAATGAACTTTAACATGCATCCTACTCTGAAGATATTAAAATGTGAAAAACATGCATCTTTTAATTTGTGAAAAAGGTATTTAAAATTCTGAAATGTCTATATATCTTTTTTTTTAGGTATACTATATGTTATTTCTTGTAGATATATGTGTCTATCCTTATTTACATATTTAGTTTTATAATGGTCAGCATATTTTTTCAGTAAAAAACTCATGTTTACATGAACCTCTCTTCTGCTTACTTCTATCTATAGAGATACTTCCTTCAATCATTAAATAAGCATGTACTAGTATGCAGGATAAATAACAGTTTAAATAGAAGAAATATTAGATAATGCTTAGATAATTTTCATGTAGTTATTTTAATAAATAAAAATTTTGTTGAGGAAAGAAAACTTCTGCAATGGCAGACTGAATTTCAGTCTAAATGAATTTCCTAAAAGCAGCCAAATACTCGCAACAATATAAAATCCAGAACTCTGAAAATTAACAACAGGAACATAATAAATTGAAAATCATTTATTTCATAAAAGCTATGAACCTGAGTTGGTGTTTTCACCTGGGGCTGCTTTCTCCCATCACCCCTATACACACACCCAGCTGAGTAAAGCAGTAGCCACGAAAAGTCAGTAGCATTGTAGCCAACAAAGGAATCATCTTGCTTCTTCTGGAATTCTATTAACATCCATCCCAAGAGCAATCTAAATATATATATTTTTATCAGTACTGTAGAAGCTCAGTGAAAATTCCTGTTCCTAGAGTGTTGCCATTATGTTTTTCTATCTGGAATTCAACACTGTGGAGAAAGCCATATCCTTGGGGCATTATCAAAAACAACAGCAATTAAATAAAATTGTGAATATTGTAGCTGCCTAAAACTGTGTTTTTATTTGGCAAAACTGAAAATAGGCTGCTTAATTAAAATTTGAAAGAAAGACCCGGTAAATAGATAACCATACTGGAGTTCTAGAAAGGTGTTTGCTTAAAGAGAGCTATGTGTATGCCCAGGCAAGAAATAGAACATTTACTGACTTGAGAACTTTAATAATTGATAACTGGCTAAGTACTGAACTATGGTGATACATGGGAAACTTATAGAAAGTTACCTTTTTTCAAAAGTTGAAAAAAAAAAGAAAATAGAATAGATGTGATCAGAGAACTCACTAGTTGTATGCTATAAGAAATACAGAATCTGAAGAATTACCCAAGAAAGGCTGCTAAACAAGTAACAGATACAAGGGAGCAAAAGAAACAACAAAAATCTCTGGTGGGGGCAGATTTTGATTCCAGCATGGCTAAAACATATTATTTAAAGTATCTAGTTTTCAACAACAAAAATATGTAAGACATACAAACGAACAAAAAAGTATGGACTGTACACAAAAAAGATGCAGCCAATAAAATCATTTCCTTATGGAGGCCAGATGTTGGACTCGTAGAGAAAAAAATTAAATCATTTATTAAAATGTCTTCAAAGTACTAAATGGTAGTATCTTTAAAGAAGTAAAGTATGACAATTATGTCTCATTAAATAATCAATAAAGTGATATAAATAAAACATAATTAAAACAATTCTGGATTTGAAAAGTAAAAAATACTGTGAAAAATTCATCAGATGGTATCAAAACCAGATTTAAGTGAAAAGAAGAAAGAATCAGGGAACTTGAAAATAAATCAATAGCGTTTATCCATTCAGGAATGAAGATAAAATGAACAGAGCTTCAAAGACACGTGGAACACGAAGAAGCATACTGACAAACACATAATGGGAGTCCCATCAGAACAGAAGATAAAGAGATGGAAAAACTATTCACATATATGATAGCCAAAAACTCCCCAAATAAGTTGAAAAAGATTAACCTACATATGAAAGAAGCTCAACTAATTTAGAAGTACACTCTCAAAGAGATTCACACCATAGTCAAACTGTTGAAAACCAAACCAAAGAGAAAAGTTTGAAAGGAGAAAGAGGAAAATGACTCATCACATACAAGGAAATACAAAAAAGATTAATCGCTGATTTTTTCATCAGAATCTATGGTGGAAGGCAGTGAAATGATATGTTCAGTATATGTCAGATTTGCCAACAAATATAAGATCCTAGGTCCCCAGCCAACGGAACAGAGCCCTTCTCTGCCAATGGGACTCCAGAGCTCATAAAACTCACACAATAGACTCTTTGTGGCAATAAGATATCAAATTCCAACCTGATCCTGGCATAGCATCACATGACAGATAGCTGATTTTTAAAGGAAACCAAAATATTTTAGCCCAAAATATATTTCTTTGAAATATTTTGAAATGGCCCTGCAAGGCTGTCTTTTGTAAAATAAATTTACAGTTGTGGAGAATATACATTAATTCAGCCAGACTTTTCCTTTCTAGGCTGTGTTAGGTTGTTCTTTCATCACCATAAAGAAATATCTGAGACTGGGTGATTTATAAAGGAAAGAGGTTTACTTGGCTAATAGATCTGCAGACTGAATAGGAAGCATGGTGATGGCATCTGATCAGCTTCTGAGGAGGCCTCAGGGAGATTTACCTCATGGTAGAAGGTGAAGCAGGAGCAGCCATGTCACATGATGAGACCAAGAGCAAAAGAAAGAATGGGAAAGAAGGTGTCATACACTTTTAAATGACCAGATCTCACGAGAACTCACTCACTATCAGGAGGACAGCACCATGCCATGAGGGATCTGCTTCCATGACAAAAACACCTCCCACCAGGCTTTACCTCCAACACTGGGGATCACGGGTCAACATAAGATTTGAGTCAAGGCAAATATCCAAACTATACCATAGTTCTTTTCCAAATCTGGAAGAGATTAAATGAGAGTCTGACACCTTTAAACTTTGAAAAGAGATATTGACCATCTATTTTCTCTGAAGGCTGCTACCTATGAGGATTCATCTATATAAGAATCTTGGCCTCCATAATCCTCTTTATCTCCATTTAAACATTTCTTTCTTTTATTGAATTCAAGCTTTTAGACAAAGTCTAACTCTTTCAGCCAGTTGCCAACCAGAAAATTTTTGAATCTACCTGTGAACTGTAAGCTCTCACTTCCAGATATCCGTGCCCTTTAGGCTGAATGAATGTACACCATCCATGTATCCATGTATTGATTAATGATTTTGCTCACAATTCCTGTGTCTCTATAATGCATAAAACCAAACTGTAACCCGACTGCCTTGGCACACTTTCTGAGGTCCTCTTGAGACAGTTCTCCTGACCATGATCACTTATATTCGTTCGGAATAAACTGCTTGAAATATTTTACACTTTGGTATTGTTTTCCATTAACATACTAAAAGAATAAGACTATCAGACAAGAATTTGCTATCCAGGAAAACTATCATTTAAACATTAAAAAAATATATTTTTAGATACACAAAATGGAGTTCAACAGCATCCCTGTCCTACAACAAATAATAAAGGGAGTCTTTCAGTCTGAAAGACGATATCTTGGATCCACAAGATGAAATAAAAAGCACTAGGAAGGCAATAAAGTAGGTAAATATAAAAACTTTATAAATAAACATATATATATGTAAAACATTTCTTCATCTAAGTGATTTAAAAGAGAACTGTAGAACACAAATTTTAAAAACTGCTATTGAGTTTATATAATAGAGAGCCATAATTAGTAAAACAATAATAACACAAAGGAGGGGATGACAAGGAAACTATATTAGAATAAAGCTTCTATATATAACATGAATTAAGTTATTAATTTAAGGTAGATTGTTTTAAGATGCATATTGTAAACATTACAACAGTCTCTAAAATAAAGCTCAATACATTGTAAAAATGAATGTACGTAGCACACTCAAAAGGAAGCAGTAGAAAAAAAGAACGAAGAAAGATGACATATAGAAAACAAATAGTTAAATAGCAAATTTAAGTCCTACCATATCAATAAGTTCATTAAATGCCAGTTGAATCAAAACACAGAGGCTATCAGATTTGATTTAAAAATCAACAGGATCCAACAAGTCTAAATAAATTAAGAATAATTGAAACCATCTGAAGTATATTGTACAATTGAAACAGAATTAAGTTGAAACTGAACAGAAGGAAACTTCTCAAATGTTTCTATGTTTAAAGAACATTTATTTGTTTACTCACCAATCTGATAGAAAGCAATAAATAACATTTCCAAATAACAAGTGGGTCAAGAAGAAATTACAAGGAAATTCAGAGATTATTTTGAACTAAACAAAAATAATGATAAAAAATCTCAAAAAATATAGGATGAAATAAAAGCAGTTCTTAGGGAGAAATATGAAGCTTCAAATGCTTGTATTAGAACGTAAAGGTTTTTTTTTTTTTTTTTTTTTTTTGAGACGGAGTCTCACTCTGTCGCCTGGGCTGGAGTGGTCTCAGTTCACTGCAACCTCTGCTTCCCAGGTTCAAGCGATTCTCCTGCCTCAGCCTCCGGAATAGCTGGGACTATAGATGCATGCCACCACGCCAGGCTAATTTTTGTATTTTTAGTAGAGACAGGGTTTCACAATGTTGGCCAGGCTGGTCTTGAACTCCTTACCCCAGGTAATCAACCTACCTCGGCCTCCCAAAGTGCTGGGATTAAAGGCTTGAGCCACCACTGTGCCTGGCCTATAATAAAGATTCCAAATCAGTAATATAAACTTTTGCCTCAAGAAACTTGAGAAATCAGAGCAAATTATGCCCTAGGCATACAGAAGAAAGGAAATAATAAAGATTAGAGTAAAAAATCAATGAAATAAAAAAGAATTAAAAAAGAAGAAAATACATAAAATAAAAATTTTTTCTTTGAAAATATCAACCATAATATTGTGATATAATTAATACATATTTCTCTCTGACCCTGGTTCCTGATACACAATTTCTAAAATCTCTGGACTTCTTAATCAATAAGTATATTTTTCTGTGCTAATGAGATGAGTGATAGCTAGGGTTTACGGATAGCCTCATGATGGTGGTCGATGAAGGGGTGGTGGGGACAGAGAATGAAGGCTTGGCTGGGGGTCACTCATTGCCAGAAGAACCAATTGTGTGATTAAAATTTTCAGTCCTACCCCACCTTCTGGGAGAAGTGAGGGTGAAGTTTGAGTTGATGCCTAAATAATTAAGCCTCCATAAAAATCTGAAAGGATAGAGTTTCAAGAGCTTTCTGGTTGCAAAATACATGGAGGTACCTGGAGGGTTGTGCACCAAGAAAAGACATGGAAATTTTGCACTTCTTTCCACATATCATACCCTATTCATCACTTCCATTTGGCTATTCATTTGTTTCATTTGTAATACATGAGTAACCATAAGCATTTCCCTGAGCTCTGTGAGTTGTTCTAGCAAACTAGTCAAACTTAAGAAGGGGGTCATAGGCACCCCAATTTATATCCAGTTGGTCAGAAGTATAGGTGACAAGCTACTACTTGCAATTGTTATCTGAAGTAGGGGGCAGTCTTGTGGGATGGAGCCCTTTATCTGTTGGATCTGACATTATCTCCAGGTAGATAGAATTCAGCATTAAATTGAATTATAGAGCACCCAGTTGTTGTCTGCTAGAGAACTGCTGATGTGTAGGGAAACACACATTTTTATGATCAGAGAACAAGTGCTGTGTATTGTAAGAGTAGGAAAAACCATCTATCTTTTACATCAACAAAACTGACAACTTTTGCTTATATTGACCAAGAAATAAAGCACAAATCACTAAAATTAGAAATAAAATATATTACCACTAACCCTTCAGTAATTAAATGAATTATAAGGAAATACTGTGAACCACTTTATGCCAACACATTTGACAACTAAGATGAAATGGAAACATCTCTAGAAAACTACACATTTCTGCAATACATTTGAGAAGAAATAGAAATTCTAAATATATCTATAACAAGTAACAAAATCTAATTCATCTTGTGAAATGTTCCCATAAGGAAACTCCAGTCCTAGATGACTTCACTGGAGTGAAGTTAGAAAAAACTTATTCACCATGATCGAGTTGAATTTATCCCAAGAATGCAATGTTGATTTAAAATCAATGTAATATACCGTATTAATAGAATAAAGGGAAAAATACATGCTCATCTCAATAAACACAGAATAAGAATTGACAAAATCAGAGACCATTTTATTGTAAAATTTTGAAAGCACTTGGAATGAAAAGGATATTCATCAACTTGATAAAAGCATCTACAAAAAACCTATAAGAACACCACTCTTAACTGTGAAATGAAGGCCCTCCCCCTAAGAAAGTGAACAAGGTAAGACTCATGACTCTTGTTACTTCTGTAAATATTGTACAGGAGATTTTAGTCAGTACATTCAGGCAAGATAAAACAAGAGAGGAGCATGCGAATTGGAAAGGAAAACGTATAACTCTTTATTTGCAGAGGACACAATTTTGCATGTGGAAAATCTATGAAATTCTCAAAAAATTGTAACAAGAACAAATACATCAAACACATATATGAGAACTATAGAAGTCAAGATCAATTGCATTTCTACATTTAAGGAATAATTTGAAAATAATCAAGAATGAAGTCTTTACATAGGAGTTTCAAAAGGAATAAAATACTTAGAAAAAAATTAGCAAAGGACGTATAAGACTTGTGCACTGAAAAATTACACAACTTTGCTGAAATTAAAGATCTAATTAAATAGAACGATGCCCCATTTCACGCATTGAAAGACAGTATTTTTAAGATGATAGTTTCCCCAAAATTGATTTACAGATTCAATATGCTCCCCACATGACAAGATCAATGTAAAATTTATGTTGATTTTATAAAAGTCAAAACAATTTTGAAAGTGAAGAACAAAGTTGGATGACTTTCCCTTTCTAATTTCAAAATTTACTATAAAGCTACAGTTATCAAGATGGTATGCTACTTACACATGATTGTTTTATAGTCAGTGAAGTGGAATTTTCAGTCTTGAAATAAACCCTTATATTTACAGCCAAATGATGATCAACCAAAGTGAAAAAGAAATACATTGAAGAAAGAACCACCTTTTTAAAAACCACTGCTGGGTGAATAAAAGTAGATCTACGTGTAAAAAGATTAACTTGGACCATTGCCTCACACTATATGCAGAAATTAAATCAAAATATGTAGTCAATTTTTATATATGCATGGAAGTAGTAAAATTTTTGGAAGATAACATGAGAAAAAAGCTTGAAGATTTTGATTGAGGCAAATATTTCACAGATACAACACCAAAAGCATGACACACACACACACACACACGAGATAGATTGGATCTCATCAAAATTCAGAATTTTTGCCCTTCAAGATTAGACATTTAAACAAATAAAAAAAATCATGCAACAGACTAGTAACAAAGTTTTGTAAAATATGTGTCCAACATTACAAAAGATCTCTTATACCTCAATAATAAGGCAAACAACAATTTTTTTTCTTTTTTTTGAGACGGAGTCTCGTTCTGTTGCCCAGCCTGGAGTGCATGGACATGATCTTGGCTCACTGCAACCTCTGCCTCCCGGGTTCAAGCAATTCTCTGCCTCAGCCTCCTGAGTAGCTGGGATTACAGATGCACACCACCATATCCGGCTAATTTTTGTATTTTTAGTAGAGACGGGGTTTTGCCAGCTTGGCCATGCTGACCTTGAACTCCTGATCTCGTGATCCACCCACCTAGACCTCCTGAAGTGCTGGGATTACAGGCATGAGCCACCACACCTGGCCTCCAATTTTAAAAAATAGGCAATGTTAAAGGTTGAATTTCCCCTCCAAAACTCATGTTGAAATTTACTTGCCACTGTAACAGTGTTAAGGAGTGGGACCTTTAAGAAGAGATGAGGCCATTAGGGCTCCACCCTCATGGGTGGTATTAGTAACCTTACAAAAGGGCAAATTAATTCCCTCCTGATCTCTTCTCTTTAGCGTTCTGCCATGGGATGGCACAGTAAAAAGACCGGTACTATATATTACCCCTTCAATATTGGATTTCCCAGCCGTAAATCTATGAGAAAATCAATTTCTGTTCTGTATAAGTTATCCAGTCTGTGGAGCAGTCTGCCCTGTGTATTCACTGGCTCCACATCAACAGGTTCAAATAACTATGGATGGACAATACAGTATTCATGGGATGTGGAGCCTGCAAATAGTGAGGGCAGGCATTTTGTATCCACAGGTTCTTAAAAGGCCAGCTTTGAGACTTGAGTATCCTAGAATTTTGGTATCTGAGGGGATCCTGGAATAAATCCCCTGAAATTACAGAGGGCTAACTGTATTCTGTGAAAACAGCACACAATGGACTAGAATAGGCAATATATTCAAATAAATATCTGTTGTGATTGCCCCACAGAAGTCAGATAGATGGGTAAGTTTAATATTCACACCATGAGATTCTCTTTTAAGAACAGTGCAGAATCCGAGGCTGTGTGAAAATGGCTTGACATAGTAGAGCCAAGAAACTTGCTTGACTTTCATGAAGATAAGAGTATAGGGCTGGAGGGTCCTATGTAAAGACAAGGCTTGTGTGGTTTAGACTTCCCCAAGAAGGGATCAGTTGGGCTCTTCTATCTATTTATCCAGATGTGGGACAGAAAAGGATCAGGGTGATGGGGGCTGCTTGAAAGCTGTGAGCAGTGAAAAGCAGTCAAATATTAAAAATGGAGTCAGATTCTTTATTTAATTTACCTTTGATATTTGCCTAATGAACAAAATATGGCATGTTTCACTTAATTGAATTTGACCTTAATAATTAAGCCAATATGACCCTTTAAAGAAGACATATAGCCTACGGTCAGAAAGCGAGGTGAAAGTTCTATTGATCGCATTGTTCAAGAACTAGAATTGTGTAAATTGTATATTTTGAGAAGAGAAATGAGTGTCTTGGTAACTATCAATAATAGTCTGTAACCTTAAGGAGAATAAAAAACATATTAATGAGATCTAGTATTCTGGATTTTGTATCCTTGGTTTACATTTCTGTATTTGTGAAGCAACACATTTCTTTTCAACTCTTTACCCTAAACATGCAAATTTGGGTAAGGAATTGTTGCGGTCATTAATCAGACTAGAGAAACAGACCATAGCCCAAGAATGTGTAAAATTGTGTAGACTGGGACAACTATTGGCCAGGACACCCAGTACTAAGATGACTGCTTAAAACTCAGTGAATTGTACTAACCTGTAGATCCTATATTTGATAAAAGATGTCCTGATTAAGGGCTGAAAAACAACCGTTAGGTCTTTTTTGGATTCTGTAGGCAAGATATTCTGCATTTATTTAAGTTCAATTATACTGTTGCTCACAAATAGGCCCACCTTGAATGGTGCCACCTACAATAAAAGGCAAGCTCCATTATGTGTGATGGGAGTGACAGCATCTGTAAAGTATACAAACTCTCTTTCCTGTTTACTTGGTTGATCCCAAATGCCTTGCCAGGTAGCCAAGTGGTCCGGAGGTGGATAACCATCCTCATCACTGTTGCATCTGACAAGAGAATGACGACAAGAGGGGGTTATGCCAGAAGATCCAGGTGTGGCTCTATTCTGAGAGCACTGTTTGTCTTAAGCTTATGGGATTGGACAACTTATAGTCCTCACAAGTGATCCACAGACTCTAGGAAGCCTCAGAGATAATGGATTCTCTGCAGGCCACTAAGGAGAGTGCCTGTTCTATTGCAATTTGAACAGATTTCAGAGCCTTTTCTTGTAGGAGGAACCATTCAAGGTGGGTCTATTTGTGAGTAACAGTATAACTGAGCTTAGATAAATGCAGAATATGTTGCCTGCAGAATTCAAAAATACCTAAAATTATTGAACTTATTTTAACATATAGGTAATGAGAAGGCCAATAGAAGTTTCTGGACATTGCCAGAGATGAAGTGACTCCCAGCTTATCAAATAACTTTCATCTATTTAAATGAGGTAGCAGAGTCTATGACTACATGTGGGAAAATGGTCCATTTCCTTTTCATGGGTTCTTTTTTAAATGTTTATATGTCTTGAATGAATGAATCCAGTGAATCTTCTCAAAGGAGAATATTAACAATGTAATGTTCTACTTTTATTACTGGAGAAATTTGGATGTGGTTAAGATCCAATCTGCCAAAATCATTGGCAAAGTAAGGTTGTTGAGGTACCTAGTGGATAAACAGATAAAGGGCTGTTCAAATCGACACTGAACAGAACATATTAACCAATCTATGACTGCAAATTATTTACCAGTTGTTGATTCTATGGAATCAGTAGTTTTAGTTATATTGTACATGGGGACCTTAACAATGAGACCACAGCATTAACATGGTAAAATCTACCACAAGGCACCACTCATTCTTTCCAAATTTAGGAACAGGTTAACCAGAAGTCCCAACTACTCAGGAGGCTGAGATCTGATAATCCCTTGAGTCCAGGAGTTTGAGTCCAGCCTGGGCAACACAGCAAGACCTCATCTCTAAAACAAACAAATAAAAACAACAAAAACAGGCCAAATTAGTATGTTAAATTGAGCAGTAGGGGATAATCACCAGTTCTCTAGTGAGTTATAGGTGATTTATTGTTCTCTGGTGATTTAGATCTTTTATAATAGATTTCAGCCCTTTAAGGCACTGTTTTATTTTGCATTGTGAAGAACTACTTTAACCACAGAAGTATGCCATGGGTTCCCATTTTACAAGCAAATCATATGTGCCAAAGATTTAATTTATTACTATTTGGGTAAGAATGTCCATGTTCACTATAGGTTATTTTAGGATAATGGATGATACGACTATGCAGAATTTAGGTGACGGATCTGATGGTTAACTTGAAGCTTAGTTGTTTGTTTTCTATTTTATAACCAGTACCTCCCCTAAGTTATATATAGGACACCTTGTTTAAGTTTGTTTGCAACCCCGTGTAAAATATAATTTGATCCTTTTGATTAAGGTAATGAAAATTTGCCAGTTAGTGTTTTTAAAAATGTGTTAATGTTAATTCAGAACCTGTGCCACAGAGGCACAAATCCAATCAATTTACTTCTGTTGTACAGATTTTAAAGTAAATTTTGAAATATTTTTCTAATTGTGGACCCCTACTTTTGTTTTCTGTTTTTGTTTGTTTCCCTCCTTATAGGTTTTGTTTGTATTTTTAACTTTTAGTCGTTACTTGCTATAATTCGGAGAGGTGTTCTCTGGCTCATAAATTTCTTCCTCCAGAAATTCTCAAATCAGTAAAATCAGACTTAGGGGCTTTCTAAATGACAGTGGTGTTTCAGAGGGCTTAAGGACCCAATCTCAAGTAAGGTTTTAACTAAAGTAAGCAACAAATCCCTGATGGTGGTCGTCTTAGTCATCCTGCTGGCTGTGCCAGTGTTGGAATTATTCTAGAGTGGATAAACCCCTGATATTGTTTGGATGTTGAGACTAATAAACTGCACATGCATCAAAAGGCTACCAAAAATATATTACATAATGAGACTTTCTCAGGAAGAAAAATGTGACCTTCTAAGCTGATCTGAAAGTGGCTTGAGATAGCAGGAAAGGAGAATGGCTTGGTTTTTATAGTGGTTGGGGTGGGGAGCATGGCAAGGGTTCCCATACAAAGGCAAAGAATTGTATGGTTTGAACTTCCCACTGGTGTTAAAGAAGGGCTTTCTTATCAGGTTTCTCAGATGTGAGACAGAAAGGAAAGGGGTAGTGCTAGGGCTTGAAAATTGTTAGCAGACAAACATCACACAGGGATCCAGACTCTTGTAGATGAAAAGGATCAAATTCTGTAAAATATTTGAAAAGATTTATTCTGAACCAAATATGAGTGACCATGGCCCACAAGGCAGCCCTCAGGAGATCCTGAGAACGTGTGCCCAAGGTGGTCAGGGTGCAGCTTGGTTTTATATATTTTAGGCAGGCGTGAGACTTCCATCAAATACGTTAAGGAAATACATTGGCTTGGTCCAGAAAGTTGGGGTAACTCAAAGCAGGGGCTTCCAGCTTACAGATAGATTTAATAATGTTCTGGTTGACAATTGGTTGAATTTATCTGAAGACTAGGATTAATAGAAAGGAATGTCTGGGTTATGGTAAAGGACTGTGAAGACCAAAGTTCTTATTTGCAGAGTCAGCCTTCAGGTAGTAAGCTTCAGAGAGAACAGGCTATGAAATGTTACTGATCAGACTTAAAATCTGTGTTGACATTAATGCCCAAAAGGTCTAATGGGGCATGTCCAACCCCAACTTCCCTTCATGGCCTGAATCAGTCTTCCGTGTTAAATTTTAAGAGTCCCCTGGGTAAGGAGGAAGCCCATTCAGACGGTTGGGGATGGAGAGTGGGGTGGGTTGCTTAGAATTTTATTTCTGGCTTACACTCTTCATTGCAACATTTCACCAAGGAAGATATTTGAATGGCTAGTAAGAATACGAACGATGTCCGACATTACTAATCATTAAGGAAATACAATAAAATAATTGGATACTTTTTTTTTATACATACTAGAATATCAGTAACAGTAAAAGGAACTCAGTAACTAAGGTCAGGGAGGAAGTGAAGAAATGGAAATCCTTATACATTGCCATTGGAGATGTAAAGTGATACAGCTTCTTTGGAAAATAGTTTGGCAGTTTCTTCAATAGTTAAAAATAAATTCACAATATGACCCAGTGTATTAGATCGTTTTTCACGCTGTTAGTAAAGACATACCCAAGACTGGGCAATTCACAAAAGAAAGAGGTTTACTGGACTTACAGTTCCACATGACTAGGGAGGTCTCACAAACATGGCGGACGGGAAAAAGATCAAGTTACATCTTAGGTGGATGGCAGCAGGCAAAGAGAGAGCTGGTGAAGAGAAACTCCCATTTTCAAAACCATCAGATCTTGTGAGATTCGTTCACTATCACGAGAACAGCACAGGCTAAGCACAGGAAAGAACTGCTCCCATGATTCAATCATCTCCCACAGGGTCTCTCCCACAACACATGGGAATTATGCGAACTACAAGATGAGATTTGGGTGGGGACACAGACCCAGCAATCCCACTCTTAGGTGTCTATGTAAGATAAATGAAAACCTATATCCACACAGACTTGCGTACGAATATTCTTATAAGCAGTATTCATAATAGCCAAAAATTAGAAACAATCCAGATGTGCATAACTAGTTAATAGTAGACAAAATACGATATATACATACAATGGAATATTATCTCAGCAACAAAAAGAAATGGACTACTGATACATTCTAGGACAAGAATGAAACTCAGAAACGTGCTACATGAGAGAAGTCAGACATGAGAGCACTGTTATATGATTTTATGTATTTGAAATATCCAGAAAAGGCAAATCTATAAAGACAGAAAATGAATTAGTGATTACTTGAGGTGGGGGTAGAGGTGGAACCAGGATTCACAGTAAATGGACATGAAGGACATAATGAGTAATGAAAATGTTCTAAAACTGGTTTACAGTAGCTTTACAATTTGTAAATTTTATTTTAAAACATCCTTGAATTGTACTAAATAGATGAATTATATGATGTATAAATTATGTCTTAATAAAGTTATTTTTCAAAACTTTCCTTTGTTTGAGTGTATATCCATATTACAGGCAGCATAGAACTCAGCTAAGTAAAATATTTAGGCATCACAAGAGACAGCCATTTTGAAAATTATATTAGCAGTAATGTTAGCTAGAGGGAGTTCAATTGGCTGCACAGAGAATACAAATTATTGCCTCTGGGCTATTTTAACATGATTAATCTTTCATCTGACATAAAATTATATTGTAACCATTCTTTATGATAACAGTGGGATGTTTTAAACTAATTATTTTTATTTATTTAGTCATCAAACACTTTATTTAATGTAAAATGCATATGGAAGCCTAATATTTAAAACAGAAATAAACTCTTTGAAAGCATCTGGAACAGTATTAAGCCTCTTCTCTTTAGTCATGAATATTTTGTGGGGTTAGATGGAAAAGTACTGAACCTTACCTGTTCAGTTACGAATAGTGAAAAAATTAAATGTCCTACCAGTCATTATATATGCAGTTACTATTGGTAAAATTGAATTTTTATGAATGTCAGTGAAAATTATCCTTATGTTTAAGACATTTTCTAACGATTCACACATCTGTTGTTTTTGTGAAATGGAGATTTTGAAATTAAAATGAATAAAAAATGTTTTATCTAATAAATTATGAATAGAGATAAATAGAAAAACGTGAGTTACGGCTTATTTCATGTGTACTGCTTATTAATGTGAATAGGTAAAGATAATTTTGAGGAAATCATTGACACAATTGGTAAGTTCACATACACATTGAGTGGAAAAAAGTACAGCAATAATAATGATGACTGTGAATAATCTAATTTTAATGACTGGAATGGCAACTAGTAGGCAAAAATACTGTGCACATAAGAGAAAGGAGAAAAAGCATTCCAAAGTTTAGTCAAAGTATAACAAGAAAAATTAATGTGAAATAAAGGACTAGTTTATTTGTATTTGTATTGGAAATGAGTCCTTTACTTCACAGGAAACACATAATAAACCTATTTTTAATGAAGTCTTTGATATCAGACACCACCCTGCCTCGAATCAACATTACATTTAATCCTTAGGGCAAACTTTGAGGTAGTCATTAATATTATCTTCTTTGCATTTTAAAATATAGACGCAAAGTAAAGTTGCCGATATCATACAGCTACAAATGTCTCAGCTGGGATACGAATCCCATCCTATGATGCAAATCCTATCCTCCTCAAAAGTTACGTTATGGTCACCATCTCTGTGAGGGGCCTGGGGTGTCCGTGGTGTGCCTGTTTCAGTAGTGGCGGTTCTGGCTCTGAGCTGAGGTAGAAAATTCTGAGCACTCCTAAGTTTGTGTTAACACTTCCTCCAGCCTTTCCCGAATGGCAAGAGTTGTTCTTGGGCCCCCAGTAGGCTTAGACAATGTTGTGGTGGCCCTAGTGGACCAAGGACACCCTTAGTGGGTCTTCAGGCAAGCCCCCTAAGTTTCTGGGTCCTCAAGGGAACTTGTTCGCGCCTTACAAAGGCTCAGTCAGGCTGAGCTGCGCTTCAGTTTTTGCAATGATAGTTTTAGGCTTTGAGCTGAGGTAGGAAATTCTGAAGACACCTGGGCAGGTGGTAATGCTTTCTCCAACCTTTCCAGGAAGGCAAGAGCGCTTCCAGGGCTCTGGTTCTCTGAGTGAACTTAGACTAATTTTAGGTACCGATGGAGGGCCGAGGACGCTCTTGTGAGCCTTACAGGCCAGCTTGAGTTTACTGGGCCTCCGAGGGAACTTGTGCGTCTTTCTCAAGGCTCAGGCAGTCAATGGCCTTGTCCCCGGCTAGCCTTTACTGTCACTGGAGGAGGCAGGCAGGACTTAGAATGTTTCAGGAGGCTCACGTCAGGACGAGAAGGGACCCGAGGTACAGTGGGGGAACCTGGAACTTCTCTGTGTATGTAAGTATTTTGGGGAACTCTGTATTGGTCTCCAAGGAGTTAAAAATTGAACAGGGAAAATCTATTTGATGTTGTATAACAGCCACCACAAAAGTAATCCAGTAATAAGGTACATAATACTGAAGATAACAATGAATAACAAAAAGTTACGCTGCATCACCAGCTTTTATTTAAACCAATTTGGGTGATCTTTTGAATTCACCACCTATGATAGACTGAAGAAATGCAATAGTATTCTTTTTTTTTAATCCTTCAATCAAGAGATTGAATTTCTCACCATCTGAACCTGAAATGAGCTTGACAGAAATGGTCTTGGTTATATTCTAGAGTGTAAGTCTCAAGACGAATTTTAGCTTCCACTCTCATGTTCTTGCAATAGTCATGCCACCATGCAATAGACTTCCACCAAGAGTGTAGGCAGAATATTGAATGGTGACAGACCAACTGGAAAGTGAGGCCCAGGTGACAGCCAAAACAAAGTTCTAAATATGTGAATGAGGTCAAGAATAGTGGTAAAACAAAGACAGTGTTTTTTTCCAAAGATAAAAAATGTTAGAAACTACGAAAATTCCATAAAAGTAATTAGAAGGGTGTTTGTTCTTCAGATCATGAAAATAATCTTACATGGAAGCATAGAGATGCAGAAAGGATGAACAATCATAAGAATACATAAATGGGCAAAATCTAAATATTTTATTAAAAAAATGAGAGGTAGTGCCTTGCATGAAACATTAATAAAATATGTTGAATGTAAGTAGATAACCAAAGTAACAAGTTAATCATGATAAGCAAAAATGGAGGTAAAGTGTTTGAAGGTCATCGCGTTTTCTGTGAGAAAGTAAAGTAATTGTGTGTTGAGACATTAAGGGTTCAAGTGGAAATCATTTTCTTCATAGATAACATATTAGACTTGATAATGTAAAGATTCATGTTGTCATCTCTATGATAGTCACATTTGGAAGAAGCTGTAAAAGTTCTGTAGCATCCAATAGAAGGAAATATTCAATACTTTAAAAATCCTAACTTCGAAACAGGATAAGGGAGAAGATTAGTGAGGAGTAGGGGTTGAAATAAGTAGAAAACTATTAATTTGTTAGATTTAATCATGTACACAATGGTGACAAGTGAAAAGGAACTATAGGATTCAATGAAACATGAACATACGAGATTAACTGTAAGTAAACCCAAATTTGTGCTACTTACAATAGTCATTCGAAATCTAGTAATACAAAAAAAAGCAAGTAAAATTTCAAGATGGCTATACAATGCATATCTTAAAGCTGTTGTTCTTTTATTAATATCAGACAAAGTATACTATGAAGTAAAAAGCATTACTGGAAGTAAAGACACATAGTAATAAAAAGTTAAAAAAGAACAGGAAGAAATAACCATTGTAAGTATGCATGGAAAAGGATAGACTCAAGATACATGAAGCAAAAACTGAAAGAATTAAAAAGAAACATAATCCATAGTCCTGATGGGAAATTTTTTAAAAGCACAAATCTTTCTTTTTATCTTAGAAAACAAACAAAAATGTAGTAAAGACATGTAAGATTGAACGATAAGATTTCCCGAATTAACCTATTTGAAGTATGTAAAGCATCCAATAACTACAGAATACACAGTCTTTTAAGGTGCTAGTGAAATTCTTTGAAATGACCCTATTTTTTTACCCCAAACCGATCCCATAAAATTTCAAGAGATTAAAATCATATTGAATATATTCTCTGACTACATTTCCTAAGTTAAGAGATCAGTTGCAAAAATAAATCTAGAAAATGTTATGTTTGGAAATTATGAAAACTATTTAAAATAATCCATTGGATAAAAGTAAGATCACAATGGATGTTAGAAAATATTTTATCAATGTGAATATATGATAAAATACAGAAGGAAGCTAGAGCCATGCTTCAATGGTAATGTGTACCCTTAAATGCATGTATTTGAAAACAAGAAAACATTTCAACAGATTTTTTTTTTTTAATCTTCAAATTAGGGCTGGGTGTGGTGGCTCATGCCTGTAATCCTATCACTTTGGGAGGCCGAGTCAGGTGCATGACGAGGTCAGGAGATCAAGACCATCCTGGCTAACATGGTGAAACCCCATCTCTACTAAAAATGCAAAAATTTAGCCGGTCATGGTGGCAGGCACCTGTAGTCCCAGTTACTCGGGAAGTTGAAGCAGAAAATCACTTGAACCTGGGAGGTGGAGGATGCAGTGAGCCGAGATCATGCCACTGCATTCCAGCCTGAGCGACAGAGTGAGACTCCGTATTAAAATATATATGTATATGTAAATAAAACAGAAAGAAAGAAAACTGTGGGTCAATAGCTCTGATAAACATTAATGCAGAAATCTTCAATAAAATATTTGCAAACTGAATTCAACAACATATGAAGACGATTATACACCATTACCAAGTGGGATTGATCCCTGACATGCAAGTCAGCTTTCACATATGCAAATCAATTAAAGTGATACATAACATTAACAGAATGAAAGATGAAAAACATGATTATCTCAGTTGATGCAGAAGAAACATTTGACAAGGTTCAGCATACTTTCTTGATAAAAAATACTTTTAATGGTTTAAGTATGGAAGGAAAGTTTCCCAACATAATAAAAGCCATTTACAAAAATGACACAGCTAACATACATTATGATCGATGGGAAACAACTAAAAACTTTTCCACTAAGGTCTGGTACAAGCCAAGGATGTTCACTCTCCCTACTTACATTCAACATAGTACTGAAGGTACTAGCAACAGCAATCATAAAACAAACAAATAAATAAAATAAAATAAAATTGAAATAAAAAGCATCCAAATTGGAAAGGAAGAAGTAAAATTATCTCTAGTACAGATAGGATGATCCTATATGTAGAAAACCTCAAAAATTCTATTAAATTTCAGAATAGATGACTTCAGTAAAGTTACAGAATACAAAATCAACTTACACACATGTGTAGCATTTTTATACAAAAATAACAATGAATCTGAAAAAGCAGTTAAGGGAATGGTCCCATTTGTGATAGTATCAAGAAGTAACATAGGATTAAATTTAACCAAGGAGGTGAAAGATTTGTACACTGAAAACTATAAGGCAATGATGAACTGAATTGAAGAAGGAACAAAAGTGGAATGATATTTCTTGTTCATAGAGCAGTAGGATAAATGTTGTTAAAATGTCCATACTAAGAAAAGTAATATGCAGTTTTAATGCAGTTCCTACCAAAATTCCATATTCTTCACAGAAGCAGGAAAAACAATACCGAAATTTGTATGGAACCACTAAAAACCCTGAAGAGCAATAGCAATACTGAGAAAGAAAAAGAAAGTTGGAGGCATCACAATTCCCGATTTAAAATTATATGCAGTGTGTCAGTAATCAAAATACTATCACACGGGCCTAAAAACAAAAACACAAACCAATGAAACAAAATAGAGAGCCCAGAAATAAACCCAAGAATATATCATCTGCTCATCTTCCACGAGGTCATCAAGAAGACACACGGGGAAAGGAGAGTCTCTTCAATAAATGGTGCCGGGAAAACTGAATTTCCACATGCAGAAGAATTAAACTGGACCCTTATCTTACACAATACCAAAAAAACCCTCAAAGTACATAAAAGGTATAAGACCTGTAACCATGAAACTCCTGGGAGAGAACATGGGGGGAAAACTCCTTCACATTGCCCTTGGCAATGAATTTTTTTTTTTTTTAATTTCACAGCAAAAGTCTAGGCTACAAAAGCAAAATTAAATAAATGATTCCACGCCAGACTGAAAAGCTTCTGGAAAGCAAAGGAAATGATCAACAAATAAAAGGGTAAACTATGGACTGGAAAAAATGGTAAACTGTA
This sequence comes from Trachypithecus francoisi, assembly GCF_009764315.1. NCBI lineage: Eukaryota > Metazoa > Chordata > Mammalia > Primates > Cercopithecidae > Trachypithecus > Trachypithecus francoisi. The sequence goes on along the minus strand of NW_022681454.1, from coordinate 168,775,259 downwards.
TATCTGATATAGGTTAATATCTAAAACTCATAAAGAGCTCATACCGCTCAAGAGCAGAAAACAACCCGATTTAAAAATGAGCAAAGGACCTGGATGAACATTTCTTCAATGAAAAATATAACAATGTCCAGGAAATATATGAAAAGATGCTCAACATCACTAATTAGCAGGAAAATGAAAATTAAAACTACTATGAGACATTATTTCACACTTATTATGATGACTTTTATCTAATAAACAAGAGATAAATATTGGTAAGATTATGGAGAAAAGAGAACCTTAGCACATTGTTGGTGGGAATGCAGATTGGTACATCCATAGTGTAAAAGAGTATGGCAGTTCCTTAACAAATTAAAAATAGAATTACCACGCAGCCCAGCAATTCCTCTTTGGGATATATACCTAAAGCAGGTGCATTCACCACTTCCTAAAAATATGTTCATTGCAGCATTATTCGTAATAGCCAAACATAAAAACAACCTAAATGTCTATGAACAGACAAATGAATAAGGAAACTCTAAGATGTAGATATATGTGATGGAATATTATTCAGTCATTAAAAGGAATAAAATCCTGCCATTTGCCACAACATGGATGAACCTGTAGGACGTTACACTAAGTGAAATAAACCACAGAAAGAAAAATGTTGCATTTTCTCACTTACTTGTGGAATCCAAAACAAAGTCAATTAAACAAAGATGGAAAATAAAAACATGCTTACTATGGGCTAGAGGTGGAGAATAAAATGGGAAGATGCAAGACGAAGGATAAAAGTGGCAAATGTAGGATGAACAAGTCTTTATATCTGATGTACAACATGAAGATTACAGTTAATAACGTTGGTCTGTATTAGGGATTTACTCTTGTCACAAAAACTGTGAGTGAGATTATCTGCTTCACTATAGTAACCATTTTAATACCTATATGTATCCAATAACATCAGGTGGTAAACTACAAATCTATATTTTGTACATTTGCAAATATAAAATTAAGTTTGTTAAAATAGCAAATTATATTGTTATTAAAAGTTGTTAAGAGGGGACTTGAATCAATGCTGTTGTCTCTAAAACCCACACACTTAATGTTATTTTGCCTTTTTCCATTTTCAGCTGTTTAACAGTAAAAGTATATAATTGTTTAGTCATCTAATATCTGTACTGTACTGTATTACCAGCATTATAAGAGAAGAGCACATTTGTTTCTTGCTCACAAATATAGTCCCAATACCCAAAACACTGTCTGCCAAACACTTGAATTTACATGAATATTGAATAACTTGGTCTTTGAAAGATTAAATATGTAAGAACTGCTCAATGATTCCAGACAATTTTACAAAAACCATGGGTTCACAATTCACCAAATACTTGATGATATGTGTTCACCCAATTATACCTTTTCAAATTGTTTTCTAATAAATCAAAATATATAGTATATTATAATTGTATGACTTACTTAAAATTGATTATGACTCCATAATTTCAATGCCTGTATTATTTCCTCTATTAATAATTACAGATTTATCATGTTTATTGTGTGAGCCTAGGAAGAAAAGGGCAGAGCAGAATTAAATTTTATAAATTCAACATTTATTCAACGTGAAAACCAAACGTATAAGTGATTATGCTGCAAAAGGAATTTTCACATTAATTGTAGTAGAAGAAAATGATGTAAAGTATTTAGCTACCATAAGGATCTCATAAGTCACATATTTTAAATTCAAAACTATTGGTACCACATTCATTCATATCAAATTTATATTTACTATGCTCATTAGTCAGGAAAGCAACATCAATGGTAACATTAAAAAAGTGCTGTTAATTTTAATTTATTAGTTTCTTAGACTGGTTTACAATTTATTATTAAACTAATGTATCTCTATAATCTCTAAAGATATAAACAAGATTAGTTAAAATAACGTTATCCAGTAAATATTTCCCAAGGAGTCTATCTGTAACTTTTAAAGAAACACTTATCTAAAATGCAACCATTTGGAAGTCAAATAACATATTTGCCAAGCAAAATTGACTTTTCACTTCCTACTTTCCCACCTTCCTCCCTTCATCCTCCAGAATCATCCAGTGCTCCTGGATTGTAATGACAGTCTGAGCCGTTGAAGCCAGGAAGAGGAGCCCTGTGACGCATCAGTCCTGCTGGACCATTTATGAGGCTGGCTGTGGACCTGGTGACCTATGCCTCCAGGGACAGTCCACATCTCAGTTGTCTCCAGCATATGCTGGACAGGGTTGAGATAGCTTCCTTTTGCTTCCTGGGCAATCCTTAAAGCCACTGTATTCCAGGCTGGGCTACAGAGGGAGATTCTGTCTTGAAAAAAAAAAAAAAAAAAGAAACAAAAAAACCCTTCAAATTAAACTCAATGAAAATACAGGAAAGAATTAACAAAATAAGGAATTAATGTAGAGGACAAAAATACGAGAAAGAAGATCAGCAAAGTCGTGAGTTGATTCAAAAGAATCAAGTCTAATAAAATTGAAAAATTGTAAAATGAGAGACAGAGAGAATAAAGTGTCCATACCTACAGTCAATACCAAGACTGAAAAAGAGGACATCATATTGGAGACCCACAGAAATAAAAAAAAAATGTGAAAGGCTATTATGAACCATGTTATGACAAATAAACCTAAAAATCCAAAATTGATAATTTTGGGTTTATAGGTTTATTTGTCATAACATGATAATTTGAATGACATTGTAATTTGAGTGTTGATATTTTGAATTAATAATTTTAAATTTCTTGAAAAATAAACTTATCAAAGTTGATTTAAAAATAAATTAGAGCCGGGCGTGGTGGCTCAAGCCTGTAATCCCAGCACTTTGGGAGGCCGAGACGGGCGGATCACGAGGTCAGGAGATCGAGACCATCCTGGCTAACACAGTGAAACCCCGTCTCTACTAAAAAATACAAAAAACTAGCCGGGCGAGGTGGCGGGCGCCTGTAGTCCCAGCTACTCGGGAGGCTGAGGCAGGAGAATGGCGTGAACCCGGGAGGCGGAGCTTGCAGTGAGCTGAGATCCGGCCACTGCACTCCACCCTGGGCGACAGAGCGAGACTCTGTCTCAGAAAAATAAATAAATAAATAAATAAATTAGAAAATCCGAAGAATGTGTAATTAATAAAGAAATTGATCACAACCTCAAACCAAAATTACACCCTTGCTGAAATAAATAAAACATGGAAATAATTAATGGCATCACAATGGTTGTCATATAATCATTATTTAGGAATACCACATGATGTTTCTACTATCATTTGATCAGCAGAAAAAGGCCCCATTTCACAGAGGTATTGGGATAAGTATATATCGTTTGTGGATTTCTGCAATCCAGAGAGCCAAACTATTTCCAACATTAGTAGGCTATGTAAATCTTATTTGTGATCTAATTGAATTCTAGCTGTGATTCCTTACTCTAATGTATTGTTAACTTTGACAGAGAATAAGCACAAATCAAAGCTGGTAAGATGTTTCTTTACCTCTGATTTTCAAATTAATATCTCTCTTCTGAGATAATAAACACCAAATGGCTAATTCTTTCCAAGGGGAGGAGACAGAACGAATTACTAGCTAATGACAAAAGTATTACATCTTGAAAACCTACCTATGGGTACTTTTAGTTACATCTTGAAAACAAGTACCAAATTCTTCTTGTTGGATGGTAGCAAGGAGAAGTCCTCTACACCAGGGATCCCCAGCCCTGGGGCCACAGACTGTACTGGTCTCTGGCCCTTTAGGAAACAGGCCGCACAGCAGGACCTGTGTGGTGGGCAAGCGAGAAAAGCTTCATCTACATTTACAGCCATTCCCTATCACTTGCATTGCCGCCTCTTGTGAGATCAGATTCTCATAGGAGCATGAACTACACATGCAAGGATCTAGGTTGAGCTCCGTATGAGAATTTAATGCCTGATTATCTGTTACCATCTTCCGCCACCCCCAGAGGACTATCTACTTGCGGGAAAATAAGCTCAGGGATCCCACTGATTCTACATTATGGTGAGTTGTAAAATTATGTCATTATATATTACAACATAATAATAATAGAGATAACATGCACAATAAGTGTAAACCATTCCCCTTCCCACCCCAGTCTATGGAAAAATTGTCTTCCACGAAAATGGTCCCTGATGCCAATAAGTTTGGGAACCACTGATCTATGCTATTAAAGCAAATAGAAGACATATACAGAATTATCCATATTAAGAATTAGCAAAACCACAAATAAACTTGACAATGAATCACACATAGTCTAGCATAATAAGTGAAAAATGAAACAAAGTAAACTACAAAAGAACAGCCTGGAAACAAACTAAAATCTATGGAAGATAAATTCATTGCCTCACAATGTAAAAAGGTAATAAAAAAGTTCAATAAAATAATGGTTTACATATAAGAGGTTATAACTGAGGAATTCAATAAAAATTGATATGCGTTGTAGTATTGCAATGTTGTTATGTTAAGGAACCAATATTGGAACTAGTAAATAATGTAAGTTACATAATTAATTATAAACAGTTAAACATTGAATTATTGACATTAAAATAGGTGTTGAGGTGAATTGCAATCCATTCAGAGAAAAATAGACATAAGATAAAAGACATAATTACAGATTTCAGAAGTCAATATATAATGACATGAGAAAATTGACACCCTCATATTCTCATATATTATTGATGGACCATATTTTGGTGCACTTTCTTTGGAGAGTAATTTGGTAATACTTACCAGAAAACAATTATTATATTCTTTGATAAAGAAATTGACACTACTAAGACTTTAGCCAAACTATGCAAAAATATGTTTATACAAATATATTCATTGCAACATTATTTGTTGAAATAATGGACAATTAAAAGGACTGGTTAAACAAAATGTAGAATATCTATACAATACTCTAAAATACTACATAGGAATTTTAAAAAGGTATGTAGGCATACTTTTACATACTGACATGGAATAATTAGATAAATATTAAGTGAAACCATATATTGCCATATATGTAAAACTAGGTATGTATATGTGTCTGTTGTTGTTTCATAAGTACAAAACTAGAAAATATTTGGAAATATACCAAATAACTTGCTGTCATTTTTTTTTTTCTTTTTCGGAGAAAATCTGAAGGTCAAAACAGTTTCAGAAGAAAAATGGCTTGTCACTGTAATCTTTTTGGTGTTATAGGAATATATTTTTCTTTTTCAAACGAGGTTTTTTCCTACCTTATTACTAGTTTTGGAAGGTGTTTCAAATTATTTTCATGAAATTGAATATCCAATTAATAGAACAGAAAAAATATTTTGAAATATTTAACAGAAAAATGTTTCTCTGAATTAAGGAAAACTTTAAGATGCAGATTAGCCTGACATTCTGTCCTGGGGAAAACTTTATATTGAATAACTTATTTAAATTGGTTACATTACTGAATTCCAAAATCATGGTATGCTTCAGGGCATCCAAGCAAAAAGTGGAAGTTACAAACCGGAGGTCATAACCCAGTCTGCCATTAGATTTAATGATAAAATTCAAAGTCTAGCCAAATCAAATTCATTAAAAGTTTTAACTCAAAGCTGCCGTGCAAGAAAGCCTTATTTGTGATAACAAAATTAGAGTTCTAAAACTTCTGAAGTTCTCATAATATACCTATTTGGTAGAGCATTATTCCTATCTTGCTTTCAACACTTTAAAGCAGGGTTCATACTGGCTTCAAATTTGTATATTATGTACTTTGCAGCATTTAGCAGTCAAGTATATTTTAAATAAATTTATGAGCCATCTTAATTTCTTACAACTTTTTATTTGGAATTGCTTATCTAACTAGCGAAAACCTTGTGGATTTGAATGTGATCTTTTGCTGTTTATTTTAGCAACAGTTTTTAATGCAAATTGGAGGCCCAAAGAAGAGATGGGGTCTTTTACTGATAGACAACATTTTCTCTTTAAGAAATTCACACACTTGAATCTTCCTACTAATTTATAGTTCTGTGATTTGGAAAATTTTGGCTATATTTGTTAATTATACACATGGAAGAGAGCGATGAGTATATGTACAGTAGTTGCAAACAATAGAGGAAAATGAGATAATTATAGTTTGTTATGCAGATTTCTAAATCTTTTTGTACTAATCAAGCCAGAAAATTATTGCATCTTCTACAAAAGTCTGCTCAGGAAAGAAGCTACATTATATAAAATAGATTCCATTCGATGTACAAATGGGGGGGGGAAGCTAAAATTAAGGCTTTGAGCTTTTAAAAATCCTAGTGTAATAGTTCACAATATGTTAAAAAATATGAAATTTAGTATTTTAGCATGTGTTTAGTTTCATTCAAATGGACTGAAATACCTGGACCACTTTATTTCTATATGCAGATTGTACTGACCAAAAATATAGCCCTATAGTATAAAAAGATTACAGTGACAAGTCATTTTCCTTCTGAAACTGTTTTGACCTTCAGATTTTCTCCAAAAAAGAAAAAAAGATATGCGCCTTTTCCCCTCTATGGTGAAAAACAGCACAAATCTGTATCCATATTTAGTTCTGAATGACATACTTGAGGTTCTAAAGTTTAGTTGTGGTTCTAAACCTTTCTCTTTTTGTGCTCCTAATAACAGGTTGTAAATTTCATCATTTTAATGGAGTTTATCCTATAATTTTTCAGAAAAAATATCAGTCTTAATGACTTAAGGAATAGCTTTAATAGTATTTTGGAATTACATAATCTGCATATGTGAGTTGTTATTTTATCTAACCACTGGGCATCTATTCACCAAGAATATCAGGCTTTGTCGAATATTTTTTAATAGTATAAATAGATTTCAGATTCTGAATCCTAAAAAATTTATCTTATGGAGCCGATATTGTAGAACATAGAATTTTCTAAATGTGTTCCAGAAAGGGAAACATTTTTACCTAGTAATTTGTATAGTCATATTTATTCAGTAAGAAAAGAGAAGGCTTTACTTTCAATTATTACATTTCTGACTCTTATTGCTTTGTGCAGGTCCAAGGCTCAGACCTATACTATCTTTGTACTGAACAAAGAGCTTCCTTTAACATTTCTTGTAGGGTAACTGGGTTTGGCAATAAATTCCTTCTCAGTTATTGTTTGCCTGAGAAACTATTTTGTTGTTGTTGTTGTTGTTGTTGTCATTGTTTTAAGGCAGAGTTTCACATGCTGGAGTGCAATGGCACGGTCTTGGCTCACTGCAACCTCCACCTCCTGGGTTCAAGTGATTCTCCTGCCTCAGCCTCCCAAGTCACTAGGACTACAGGCACCTGCCACCACACCTGGCTAATTTTGTTTATTCTTTTTTATTTTTAGTAGAGATGGGGTTTTGCCATATTGGCCAGGCTGGTTTCCAACTCCTGACCTCAGGTGATCTGCCTGCCTTAACCTCCCAAAGGGCTGGGATTACAGGCGTGAGCCAATACGTTTGGCTTTTTTTCACTTTTGAAGGATTTTTTTCTGTGTCTAACATGCTAAGTTAACAGTTTTTCTTTATCATTATCTTCATTATTTTATGGCTTATGTTGTTTCTGATAAAAAGTCTGCTGTAAGTCTTATTATTTTGCCTCTGTCTGCACACCACCACCACCGTCCCCTAGCTGCCTTCAAGATTTTTTCATTGTTTTTGGTTTTCCACAGTTTGCACATGCTGTTTCTACGGACTGGGATGTGTTCATTTTCTTGTTTGGTATTTTCTGAGATTCTTGGATTTGCCTGTACCATGTGGGCATCAGTGTTCTTCTCCCTACAGATTACACTCTTTATTCTACAAGGGAGATAGAGGCAAAGGATGTAAGCAGATTTCAGTAGTGGTTGATGCTTCCCTGAAGCCAGCACAATCTCTCTGGTCCTTTCCAGGGAAACCTGATAGATTTCCTGGAGGAAAAGCCTGAAAATGGGTAGGAACCCAATTATCAGTGTTCCCCTGTAGACATCCCACTTTCGTGCTAGTCTACATTCATCCTTCAACAATGCATTAAAGTTTCCAGTTTCATTTACCTTTTGGCTTCTATAAGGCTAGGTGGTATCTTCCCCAGGAAAATGAATGCTTGGAATCTGGTTTAGTCTGCAGGTATGGGGCACTGTATTTCATGTTTGCAGGCTGGCTGCTTGTCTTATCACGTCAATTCTTTTATGGAGTCAAGAAAATGTATTATCTTGGAATATACTCACCAATTTTTTTTGTTGGATGGGACATAATGTTAGCCCAGATATCCATATTTCTAAGCTGAAATAAGTAGTTCAAAGATAAATACTTTAGTAAGTGCAGAAATCAATCAACAATAAAAATGCTGACATTCACTGGAAAATAAAAATACAGGCCGGCACGTTGGCTCAAGCCTGTAATCCCAGCACTTTGGGAGGCCGAGGTGTGCGGATCACGAGGTCAGGAGATCAAGACCATCCTGGCTAACATGGTGAAACCCCGTCTCTACTAAAAAATACAAAAAAATTAGCCAGGCATGGTGGCGGGTGCCTGTAGTATCAGCTACTCAGGAGGCTGAGGCAGGAGAATGGTGTGAACCTGGGAGGCGGAGCTTGCAGTGAGCCGAATTCACGCCACTGCACTCCAGCCTGGGTGACAGAGTGAGACTCGGACTCAAAAAAAAAAAAAAAAGATAACTTGGGCTATGTCATCTAAGGCCCATAACCCTTTATTCAACAAATTCTTACTTGGTACATAGTACTGTACTTGTTAGACTTTGAAGTATGGGCTGTGAAAACATTTGTGTTCTCATTAGCTGTGAAATTATGACATGGAAACTCATAATTATAGAAAACCTATGTGCTTTGATAGAGGAATTAAGGAATTCAAGGGAAGTTATATATATGAAGGAACTGGAAGAATATTTCATGATTTGAAAGAGCAACTTCAGTTGAGACTCAGTGAAAGAATGGGAGTTATGCTGGTGACTTGACTGGAAGAAGGGCTGTAGAGAGGACCAAAGTTAGTAGAAAGGAACCCCATTTGTGAAATCAAGGTCCTATTGAACTGAAAAACGTAGTTTGACTTAAGCACAGAGCTCATTTTCACACACCTTTTTACTTAATGATGTAATCTAAAATGCTTTCATAAATAAATATGTGGAAATCATTTGTTCCCACTATCCTTTTTACAGTATGAAGTTCTTTTCTTCAGAGATTGTGTCACCTTGATACTTAATGTCAAGTTTGTTTCATGGTACTTTGATGAACTTACTGTCTGGTCATAAATGCTTAGATATGTTGTAAGCTGCTGTCTGCCGAGTTTTGATATGCGAAATGTGTATATAATTTCAGGTTTCAGCCTTTCCTCTGAATATAAAACTGATTTATGTCTTAGAGGCAGGCTTTGATCCGTTTTGCTATCCCTACTGAAAGGCAGTCTTTAAGGACATTAGCAAGAGATGTTCTACTGCTCTGTATGTCATATGGCCGGACACTTTTATGCAGGGATTTTTTCTCTGCACATCTCATATTCAGATGATATCAAAACAATTATTCAACATTCATAAATAAGCCTAGAGGATGTATTCCTTCAGCACACAGATTATGACACCTGGATCCCTAAGCAGCCACCAAATGGGACAGATGACACAATAGAGAAACGTGTAAGATGCAATTTCCTTTCGCATGAACTTTGACCAGTGGGAAATAGAAGCCAGGAGGAAACTTGGAAGATTAATTTTCTCTCCTCTGTACTTATTCCTTACTCTTCCCCATTTATCATTCTCTTTCATCTCAATCTGACCAGACTGGCTTATGGGTGCATTTATCACCCATTATTATATATCGAGAACTTCAAATATTGTATAATAAACAAATGTTGAATAAATAAATGAGTGAAAGGTGGATGGGAATATGAAGGCCAAAAGATAAGAGATTTATCTTACGAGTATACTTTAATATGTAGTAATATATTTGAGGGAAATAAAATATGTCTATGGCCTGGGCGTGGTGGCTCACGCCTGTAATCCCAGCGCTTTGGGAGGCTGAGGCAGGCAGATCACGAGGTCAGGAGATGGAGACCATCCTGACTAACATGGTGAAAGTCCGTCTCTACTAAAAATACAAAAAATTAGCCGGGCATGGTGGCGGGCGCCTGTAGTCCCAGCTACTTGGGAGACTGAGGCAGGAGAATAGTGTGAACCCGGGAGGTGGAGCTTGCAGTGAGCTGAGATGGCGCCACTGCACTCCAGCCTGGGTGACAGTGAGACTCCATCTAAAAAAAAAAAGCCTATATCTATATCTACATCTATATATCTATCTATCGATCGATCGATCTATGTAGGCTTTAGATGGAGAAATCATGGACCCTAGAATAGATTCCACATGCATTCTATTCCAAAATGTCCTTTATTGCTGAGTTGTTAAACCAGTCAAGCAACTTCCTGTGTTTTCTTGTGGCTCATTGTGAAACACGGTAACCTATCCCAGTTATTTTGTGAGGTATCATTTCCTGTCTTACATGCTTATTCACTCTCACTGCTCTCAGGTTGTCCCTCTTATAATGAGAATCAACAGTTAATTCTCATCCCAGGCTTTTTATTTTTGGTAACTCAGGCTCTGAATATTTGTCGTACAGGTGGTCCTCAAAAGAAAACATTCAGGATAGAATTTTTTACTTTTACTTTCCAGCTGTCTGAATATAATAGATGCCCCATCATTAGTATGCTATAGCATTACAAATTACTTAAGCTTTCCCTTGTGGTTAATTTGGATGAGGTATATATGGAAGAAAGGGTATTAGGAGATTAAATAACTTCAGCAATGAAGTGTTGTGAAAGCAGTGTAACTTTAATGAACCTGTAAAAGAAAAGAATAGACTAAGAGCTTTTGGCCGACTCTCAAAACCAGAATACCTTTATTGTACATTTAGGGAAGAACTTTATTTTCCTCGCTATGAAGCTGTGCCTGTGATCTAATTTCAAGGTGGCAGAGGTATAAAGGACACCAACTTACCAACTTTGTCAACTCCCTCATGTAAAAGTCAATGTCCATGACACCTATGTATAAGTGAGGGATAAGTGGACATTGGACCCACAGGAGAGGAGCATTGGCTGGAGCCTAAAAGTCTCAAACACACTAATTTGCCTGTATCTTACTATCTGATAGATATATTATAGTAATATATATTACTATATATATAATATATATATAGTAAGAGGATTCAAATTGTGGTGTTGGCTAATCATGGTGTTTTTAGGGTAAAGCAAGTAACCTCTTATTTGCTAAAAGAACCCCTCTCCCAATCTGTGGATACCATATATGTCTTCATATGGAGAAGTAACTCACAAAGTGATGCTTGTTTTCCTTAAAAATCACCCACATAACACCAGCTTGATAACAGAATAGACGAGTACAATGTGGAAGCACAAGTGCTGATCTGGAAAACAATAGTCTGCATGTCAGAGAAATTGTAGGACTTAGCTAATAGGTACTCATAAAATTTGGAAACATACAGATTTATATATTTCAATGAATTAGGCTAAAGTGATATAAGCCTGGAAGAGGAAGATCGATAGACATGAAGTTATGTTCTTTATGAAAAGATTCAGTGTTTTGGCAAGTACTATTAAAGTTGGCCTTAATAATCTTTCAGTGTTAGAAAAAAAATATTTAAAGGCCATTAAGGTGAGATGGTTCCTGCGTGTTACATTTCTACATAAGCAAACTGAAGCCCATAAAGAGTAAGATGAACCTAGAGACTTTACCAATTAAAAACCAAAAACACTACTTTAACTGGGGCTTTTATCCTGTAACCAATTGAATATATTTTCTTTTTCTTGGTTCCGCGAACACCTTATAAAAGTTTCTGTCTCGCATGAACCCTTCACCCAAATGGAGCACTGAACTGGTATTACCTAATTCATGAATCACTGTCTGCTGAAATAAACTTAAAAAACGTTAACGTAACTAAGTTTATTTTTTAATACCACAAAAGTTCCTTGAAATCTAGATTCAGAGATGATGTACATAAATGAATCAAGTATCCTGGAACTTCCTTGGCATAATCTTTTAAAGGTTGATGGGAATACTGGGGTGGATTTTTACTACCTGACTCTTTTTCTTAGAGGAGAGACCAGAGGACACTGTCTATTTTAGGGCAATAGCAAATCCTGCATTGAGATTTGGATTGATTTTATGGGATGTTTCCATAGAAATGGACACTAAATATCAATGTGAATAATATGGATTATGTGATCACAGAAGAGTATGAGACGTGGCAGAATTTTATTTTCAGAAACATACTGTACATAATTATAATAGGCAGAAAAGCTGGATTGGTTTTCAAGATTCCATTATTTGCAGGAATTTTTGGTGTTGGCTAATCATGGTGTTTTTAGAGTAAAGCAAGTAACCAGTCACCTGGGATATTTCTTTTTTTTTTCTTTTTTTTTTTTTTTTGTTGGTTAAAGTCTGTTTTATCAGAGACTAGGACTGGGATATTTCTTAACTTTCTAAAATAAGAAAATATCAACATCAGTGAGAAAAGGTCTGATAGCAGCTTCCATTGTGAAGAATCATTGCCCCTCATCTAAGTTTACAAATCTAAGCAAGTTCACTAATCCAGAGTACGTTGAAGAGGAAGCTAGGACACCTTAAGGAAAGATCTTGAAATGTCACCACACATTTATGCAGTAAGTATTTTAAACTTTTCCTAAGGGGACACATAGTCCTTCAGATGGATAAATATGGACTTACAAGGAGAATTACATAGAACTGACACGTTTTTCAGAACACAGAATGCTACTGTAGTTCTCTGTCTTATTCAGAATTTACGGAAGCCAGGTGGTAAATGTAGTTTTTATTTGAGTTCGTTTATAATGTATCCAGTGTATCTGGAGACTTACCCTATGCTTTTTTTTTTTTTTTTCATTTCTAAATGTACAATTAGGATAAATATCATTAGCAGTTGATATAAAACCACATTTATTTTTGACCTGAATAGAGCCATTATAGTAAGAGGATTCAAGTGCAGGCTCCTTAAACTGTGCCTGTGCCCCTATATAATCAATTGAGTAAATAAGGAGGAATACCAACATCCTGAAAAAAATTTCTGGGATTAACACCCTCAGTCAAAGTGTTTGAAAATCAAGGGATGATAGTGCTGTCACATTTCTATTCAGTTCAGCTCCCTGACTTCTGCAAAAAAAAAAAATGTGGATCATAGTAGGAAATGATGGACTACCATAAAATTATTGGGTGGTGATATCAGTCAGAATTGCTTTACTAGATATACAGTTTTCTCTTGAACAACACCAGTTTGAACTGTGCTTCACTTAAATGTGAATTTTTGCAGTAAATATACTGGAAACATTTTGGAAATGTGAGGTAGCTTGAAAAATCTTGCAGATAAAACTTGTAGCATAGACATATTGAAAAAATTAAACAAAAGTTATGTCATAAATATATAAAACATGTGGGTAATATTTTATCTTTTACTACCATAAAATTTACACATCTTATTATAAAAAGTTACAAGTTATCAAAACTTTTGCACCCAAATGTCCTACGTGGTGCCATTCACAATTGAGAGAAATGTAGACAAATGTAAAGACACAGTATTAAATCATGACTGAATGTATCTACTGTAGTACATACTGTAATATAATCATTTTGTAGCCATATCCTGTAGCTACTGTGATGAGCTCCTGTTGGGAATATCTGCTTAAAACACCATGTGACTCTAATTATCTCCCTGTGAGCAGTTCATCTCTCCAGTAAATTGTTTATCATGGTAAAAAGTGATCTGTTGAGGTTCTCAAGTCTTTTTATTGTGTTTGGTGCAATACTGTAAAGCTGGCAGAACACCATGGGACCTATATGAAATGCCACTAGGGGATGCTAGAAGCGCTCCCAAGAAACAGAGAAAAGTCATGACATGACAAGAAAAACTTGAATTGTTTGATATGTGTTATAGATTAATGTGTCTGCAACTGTAGTTGCCTGCCATTTCAGACAGATGATTCATCTTGAAACAGAAAATATAAGCAGATCATATTGATAAATATAGTACAGTACTGTAAGTGTATTTTCACTTTCTTATAATTTTTTTAATAACACTTTGTTTAGCTTATTGTAAGACTTTATATGTATAGACAGATATACTAGATACATAAATATCTATATACACTAGATATTTATATATGCTAGATATATACACTAGATATATATATACACTAGATATATATACTAGATATACAGATATATACACTAGAGATATATACTATATATACTAGATATATAGATATATACACAATATAGATATATACTACATATATAGACATCTGCATACACTATATATAGTATATATCTACATATATAGACATATAGCACACAAAATATATGTTAACTTTTTGTTGTAGGTAAGGCTTCAGTCAACAGTAGGCTATTAGTAGTTAAGTTTTGTGGGAGTCAATAATGATACACAGATTTTTGACCGAGGTTCAGCACCACTAACACCTACATTGTTCAAGGCTCAACTGCAGTGTTTGCGGCAATGGATCCACACAGCCTTTACTACTGGATATGAAACTACTGATTTGTTGAATCCTTCTCACTGGAAATCCCATCAACGGGAAGGACAAAAAGCACTTCAACTTTATTATTTATTTATTTATTATTATTACTGTTGAGATGGAGTCTCACTCTGTCGCACAGGCTGAAGTGCAATGGTGCAATCTCAGCTCGCTGCAACCTCCACCTCCTGGGTTGAAGCAATTCTCCCATCTCAGCCTCTTGAGTAGCTGTGACTATAGGCATGCACCACCATGCCCAGCTAATTTTTGTATTTTTAGTAGAGATGGGGTTTTACCACATTGGGCAGGCTGGTCTCAAACTCCTGACCTGAAGTTGTCCCCCTGCTTGGCCTCCCAAAGTGCTGAGATTACAGGCATTAGCCACCATGCCTGTAATCTTTATTCATTCATTTACTTTGAATCCATGGGTCCTGGTACATGTCTAGTGGTCTCTTGAAAACAGTAGATAATTGTGTCTTGCGTTGTTACTCAGCTTGCCACTCTGTGCCTTTTAAGTTATGTGTTTAGATCATTTATGTTTAGGGTTCTTGTTGATATGTACAATTTTGATCCTATTGTCTTGTTTTTGCCTGGTTGTTTTGTAGACATCATTGTGTAGTTGCTTTGTAGTGTCTGTGGGATATTTTTAAGTGGGTTTTTGTGGTTAGTAGTGTCGTTCTTTGGTTTTCTTGGCTAACATTCCCTTAAGGACCTCTTGTAAGGCTGGTCGAGTTGTAATGCATTCCCTCAGCGTTTGTTTGTCTGAGAAGGATTTTATTTCTCCTTATTTATTAAGTTTAGTTTGGTGGGATATGAAGTAATCTGTTGGAGATTCATTATTTTAATGGTGCTGAAAGTAGGACCCAATTTTTGGGGGCTTGTCAAACTTCTTCTGGGAAGTCAGCTACTAGCCTGATATGGTTCCCATGTTTATTACATGCCCTCCTGTCTGGCTGCCTTTTATGATTTTTGATTTCATTTTGACTTTGGTGAATCTGATGACTATGTGCCTTGGAGATGTTTGTTTTATATAGTAGCTCGCTGGGGTTCCTAGTATTTCTTAAATTTGCATGTCAACCTCTCTAGCAAAATTGGGGAAATATTTATGGACTATATCCTTAAATGTGTTTACCACATTGCTTACACTATCTTTCTCAGGGGTGCCAATAAGTCATAAGTTTGATTGCTTAAAAAGTCCCATGTTTCTTGGAGGTTTTGTTCATTTTTTAATTCTTTTTCTCTTTCTGTATTACTGAATTGATTCAGAATCTGGTCTTCAGACTTTGAGCTTCTTTCCTCAGCTTCCTGTTCTTCTGTTAATACTTCTGGAAACTGAAATGCCAGGGGTTAGGTCTGGCCTACTGCTCATCACACACAAAACCAATTACTGAGATGAGTATTGTCAAGGATGAAGACTTTAATCAGGTGATGCAGCTGAGGGTGATCAATCTCAAATCTATCTCCTCAAATGAGTAAAATTAGGGGTTTTATACAGCAGGGAGAAAATGTAACTGTGTGTGGGAAAACAATAATTAGGGAGAGGTAAGGAAGAAGATTTGGCCAACAGTAAGCATGTCGGTGTAGGCAGTCATGACAAGTGAGAGATCTGCATCTCATTGTCCAGATGCAGCGATATGAAAAGTTTCATTTCTTTGATGATATCTGAGAGGCCCGATGATTGGCTTTCCAAGAAATAAACTCAGGTAAGACAAATGGGACTTTCTCAAATTTTAAGACTGGGAGAGTCCATTTCTATGTTTATTCAAAAGAAAGCAGAAACATCAGTTCCATAGGACAATTAGGCCATGATTAGTCCCCCTCTTTCTATGTATTAATTCCTGAATCCCTGAATCATAGAGAAGCTGATCATCTTTCTGACTGTTTCATGTTGAGGAGGTGTGTTGTTGGCAGCTCTATATCATGGGTGACTCCGTGGCCACCCAGGAATCAAAGGCTAATCCAATATCATAGTTTTCTTCTGAAATACAATATTTATCTCTCCAGTTCCCAACTTTTACCAGAAGCAAGTCATAGCAAGACAAATCTATCTGCAAAATAAGCTCATTCCCACTATATTTGGCCTGATTACCCACACGGTTTAGCAAGAATCATTGTCCATATAGGCCCTCCTATACTGGCTTTACTGGAACCTCTCACAAGAAACCTGTCTTTACCTTCAAAGGCCTTTCAAGCCCAGCCAAGGATTCACCTACACCTGCTGATACCTGCATGAAATGGGTAAACCCTTCTCTTCTTGAGGACCTCAAATAAGTTGAGGTTCCTGGACCTGTAAGAAAGCGACACTCTATTACCGCAGGCCAGGCATCCTAAAGAGGAACAACAGGAACTTCATAGACAAGGCACAAGACCGGTTTTTATCAAGAGTTCTGCTGGGCTCTATAAAGTCAATCTCAAATTCTCAAAGCAGTCTATTCATATGTGAAAACATGCCATTTTAGTCAAACTTCTGAGAAAATATTCAGCTACTCTAACTGTATCCCATTATAAAGAAAACTGGTTCTTATTGAACTTATGTGAACAACCACATTGCCATGAATTAAGAATACTCACAAAAAGTTTCTGATTTCAGTGGAAATCAGGCAGACACACAAACACACACACATACACGGAGGGGTGTCTCATGTTCTGCTTTCAAGAGTATGCTCTACTCACTTGTTAAAGGCTATACATAGCTCAAAAGAAAAAGTTCTCTATACCCTAAGAAGCAAAGCAAAAAGAATCAGTAATGTTTCAGACAAAAAATACGATAACAATTATTTCTGTCTTCCTATTAGTTCAGTCAATGTAGTCAACTCCTGTTCTGCTTCCATGGCATTCATTCACAAATATTGCTAACCAAATTAACCCAATTTAATTAGATTTCTGGAAGTTTTCTCTCTTGGTTGATCAATGGTACAATTTTCAAATTATAAGAAAACTGCATTCAAGAGTTATTTTCATGAATTTTCTCAAAGAAGCAGTCCCTAGACTATAGCTGATTATAGGCTATTTTTTAGAAGAATCTAAGGAAACAACCATTGTGGATGATAAAAGTCTTAGGATACCCATAGTTAAAGACACAGTTGAAAAAGAAATTTGGTTATTTCTCTGGCATAGAACAATTTAACCTAATAATCATAACAATTACTGGCAACATATTTTAAGACAAAGGAGAATTTCAAGAATCTCATATAATCTTAGAATACATAACAATAACAGATATAAATATAATCTACAGAAAGTTAAACACCATCTTACATTTGACAATTTTTCTTATATAATTTCAAAATACCAAATAAGCCTAATGTGTCTCTTTTGGACTTCAGAGACTAACCAATTTAAAAAAAGGTTCGTTTGAGGTCAAAAAGACCAAACTTAGAACTTGAAATTTGCTTTTGGAAAGTTTGTCAAATATCAAAGTTTTAAGACACTTGAGATCACAGGTCACTGTAAAGTAGTGATTCATTTAGCCAAAACATTAATTGAAAGATTTCAAAAAAAGCAAAAACCTTTACTCTTTGATACAGGAAACTCAGTTTTCCAGCCAATAAGGCCTAATGACAACATGATGTCAACTAAATCTGTCTCTCCCCTCCATTTTTCTCTTGCAGTTTACTCAAAGGTTTACCTTTGCATTTTGTATTGTCAATGTTAAAGGTAATTTTATAAAAATTTATACATAAATCTAATTTAAATCATATTGATCATAGGGTAACATTTCCATCAACATTTTATAGCCTTTTATTAGTTTATAGTAAAGAACAATTCAATGCTCCAAAAAATCCTGTTATTCTAACACATGGGCCCAGATTCTAGCCTTACATCATTGTGCTTTTGATATTGTTTGATTTACAGAAAAACTGAATTAATTTTGTCCCCCAGAATCAATTCTTACAATCTCACATATCCATCTCTTCTGCAGTGATCCCTGGGCATATAATTTAATAGTTTTACTTTCTTGCCCTATGTCTCAAAAAAGCAATTATTTTTTTCTTTCCAGCTTTTAGATTAAAGGGATACATGTGCAGATTTGTTCCTTGGGTAAATTGCATGCTCTGGGGGTTCGGTGTACAGATAATTTTGTCACCTATGTAATTTGCATAAGACTTGGTAAGTAATTTTTCAATGCTTGCCCTTCTCCACCCTCAGGTATGCCCCAGTGTCTATTGTTCTCTTCATTGTGACCATGTGTACTCAATATTTGTTCCCCCTTATAAGTGAACATATGGCATTTTGTTTTCTTTTGTTCTTGTGGTAATTGGCTTAGGGTGATGGCCTTCACCTGTATTCATGTTGCTGCAAAGTGCATGATTTTACCTTTTTATAGCTGCCTAGTATTCCATGGTGTATATGTACCACATTTTCTTTATCAAGTCCACTGTTAACAGACATCTAGACTGATTCCATGTATTTTCTAGTGTAAATACTGCTGCAGTGAACATATGTATGTATAGTCTTTGTGGTGGAACAATTTGTATTCCTTTGGATATATACCCAGTAATGGGATTGCTGGGTCAAATGGTAGCTTTATTTTAAGTTAAAAAATCTCCAGACTGCTTTCCACAGAGGCTGAATTCATTTACATTCTCATCAGCAGCATATAGCTTTCCCTTTTCTCAACAACCTTGCAAACTTCAGTTATTTATTTTTATTTTTATTATTTTTTTACTTTTTAGTAATAGCCATTCTTACTGGTATGAGATATCTTCATCATGATTAAATTTTTATTCCCAATTAATGATATTGAATATTTTTTCATAAGCTTAATGTTCATGTCATTTGCCCATTTTTGATGGGCTGCTTGTTTTTTTGCTTGTTGAGTCATTTCAGTTCCTTTTTGATTCTGGATATTAGACCTTTATCTGATGCATAACTTACAAATATTTTATCCTAGTCAATAGGTTCTCCATTTGCTCTGTTGATAGTTCCTTTTCCTGTGCAGAAGTTCCTTAGTTTACTTAGGTCCCACTTGTCTATATGTTTTTGTTACAATTGCTTTGGGAGTCTTTGTCATGAAGTCTTTGCTGTGGACTATGTCAAAATGTTATATCCTAGGTTTTCTTCTAAAGTTTTCATAGTTTTAGGTTTTACATGTATGTTCTTCAGTTGATTTTTATATATGTTGAAAGGAGAGAATCCAACTTTAGTCTTCTGTATATGGCTAGGAAGTTAGCACCATTTTTTGAATAGAGAGTCCTTTTCTTATTACTTTTCAGTGTCAGCTTTTAAAAAAATCAGATGGTTGTAGTGTGGCTTTATCGTCTCATCTTGTGACCTTCTTCATTCGTCTTATGTGTCAGTTCCTGTACCAATACCATGCTGTTTTATTTACTGTAGCCTTATAGTATAGTTTAAAGTAGGTAGTATGATGCCTCCAGCCTTGTTCTTTTTGCTTAGGATTGCACTGGCTATTCAGGCTCTTGTTTGGTACCAAATGAATTTTAGAAACTTTTTTTTTTTCTAATGCTGTAAACAATGTAATTGGTATGTTGGTAGGCATAGCATTGAATCTGTAAAATGTTTTGGCCAGTATGGTCATTTTAATCATCTTGATTTTTCCTATTCATGAGCATGGAATTTTTAAAATTTGATTATGCCATCTCTGACTTATTTGAGCAGTGTTTTGTTAATCTTGTAGAGATCTCTCTTCTGGCTGGTTAGCTGTATTTCTAGGTATTTTATTCTTCATGTAGCTACTGTGAATGTGACTGGATTCTTGATTTGGCTCTTGCCTTGGAGGTCACTGATGTATAGGAATGCTACTAATTTTTGTACAATGATTTCATATCCTGAAACATCGCTGAAGTTGATGATCAGATCAATGAGCTTTTGAGCAGAGACTATGATATTTTCTAGGTATAGAATCATATCATTTGCAAGCAGGGATAGTTTGACATCCTCTCTTTCTATGTGTATGTGTTTTGTTTCTTTCACTTGCCTGATTGCTCTGGCTAGGACTTCCAGTACTATGATGAATAGGAGTGGTGACAGTGGGTATCCTTGTCTTGTTCCAGTTCTCGAGGGGAATGCCTACAGATTCTTTCCATGCAGCTGATGTTGGCTTTGATTTTTTCATAAATAGCTCTCATTATTTTGAGGTATATTCCTTTCATACCTGGTCTGTTGAGGGTCTTTAGCATGAGAGGATGATGAATCTTATTGATAGCCTTTCACATGTCTATTGAGGTGATTATGTGGTTTTGTTTTTAGTTCTGTTTATGTGATGAAACACATTTATGAATTTGTGTATGTTGAACCAACTTTACATGCCAGGGATAGAGCCTACTTGGTCATGGTGGATTAGCTTTTTCATGTCCTGCTAAACTTGGTTTACTGGTATTTTGTTGAGGATTTTTACATCTATGCTCAAGGATCATTATGTTCTAAGTAAACACTGTTGTTTCTGACTGTGTTTATTGAGATCTTCTCTCCTTTTTTCTTTATTAGTCTAGCTAGTGGTCTATCTATGTTATTAATTATTTTGACGAATCAGTTCCTGGATTCATTGATTTTTGTATGCTTTTTTTGTGTGTCAATTTCCTGCAGTTTAGTTCTGATTTTGTTTATTTTTTATCTTCTGCTTACTTTGGGGTTTGTTTGCTCTTGTTTCTCTAACTCCTCTAATTGTGATATTAGGTTGTTAATTTGAGAACTTTGTAACTTTTTGATGTGGTGTTTAGTGCTATAACTTCCCTCTTGACGTTGTTTTATTTATGTCCCACAGATTCTGGTATGTTGTATCTTTGTTCTCAATAGTTTCAAAAAATTTCTTGCTTTCTGCTGTAATTTCATTATTTAACCAAATGTCCACCAGGAGCAAGTCTTAAAATTTCCATGTAACTCTGTAGTTTTGTGCTGTTTTTTAGTAGTGATTTCTATTTTTATTGTGCTGTTGTCTAAGAGTGTGGTTGGTATGATTTGAGTTTTTTGAATATTTTGAGGATTGCTCTGTGTCTGATTGTGTGGTTCATTTTAGTACATGTGGCATGTGCAGATGAGGAGAATGTATATTCTGTTGTTTTAGGGTGTACTGTTCTGTAGATTTACTACAGATACATTTAGTCAAAAGTTGAGTTCAGGTTCTTGAATATCTTTGTTAGTTTTCTGCTTCAGTGATTTGTCTAATACTGTCTATGGAATGTTAAAGTCTCCTACTATTATGTGGTTTTCTGTGTCTCTTCATAGGTCTCTGAGAACTTACTTTATCAATCTCAGTGCTCCTATGTTGGGTGCATATATATTTAGGATAGTTACCTCTTCTTGTTGAATTGAGCACTTTACTATTATTTAATGCCTTCCTTTGTTTCTGTGTGTGGGGTGTGTGTGTGTTAATCTTTGTTGGTTTAAAGTCTGTTTTGTCTGAAATTAGAATTGAAACCCCTGTTTTTTTTCTGTTTTCCATTTACTTGGTAGATTTTTCTCCATCCCTTTACTTTGAGCATATGGGTGTCATTGCATGTGAGATGGGTCTCTTGAAAAACAGCATACTGTTAAATCTTGCTTCTTTATTCAACTTGCCCCTCTGTGCCTTTTGATTGGGGCATTTAGCCCATTTACACTTCAGGTTAGTATTACCATGTGTGGATTTAATCCTGTCATTGTGTTGTTAGTCTGCATAATAGCAGACATGTTTGTGTGGTTGCCTTATAGTGTCAATGGCCTATGTTTGTTATTGGTATATAGAATTGCTACCTTTTTTTTTTTTTAATCTTGACTTTATTGAATTTGTTTATCAGTTTCAAGAGTTTTTGACTGGAGTCTTTAGTTTTTTCCATATATAAGATTATATCATCTTCAGAGAGGGACAGTTTGATGTACTGTTTTCTAATTAGGATGCCTGTCATTTCTTTCTCTTGTCTGGTTGTTCTGACTGGGAGTTCTAGTACTATGCTGAATAAGATTGGTGAAAGTGAACATCTTTGTCTTGTTCCAATTATTAGAGGAAAGGCATTCAATTTTTCTCCTGTTCAGCATGTTGTTAAGTATGAGTTTGTAAAATATAGCCTTTACTAAGTTAAATTATGTTCCTTCTATGCATAATATGTTGAGAGGTTTTTTTTTTTTTTATCTTGAAGAGATGTGGAATTTTATAAAATGCTTTTTCTGTGTTTCCTGACATCATCTTTTTCTTCTTGATTAGGTTAATCTGATGTTTTGCATTTATTGATTTGTGTATGTTGAAGCATTTTGCATCACTGGGATAAATCTAACTTGATTTTGGTGCATTATCTTTTAGATATGTTGTTAAATTTGATTTGCTTGTATTTTGTGTAATATTTTTACATCTATGCCCATCAGGGATATTGGCCTTAGTTTTATTGTCAATTGTGTCCCTGTCTACTTTTATTGTCAGGGTAATGATGGTCATATAAAATGAATTGGAAAGAATTTAATCCTCGTTGATCTTTTTGAGTTGTTTGAGAAGAATTGGTGATAGTTCTTTTCTGTAAGCTTGTTAGAATTCAGCAGTAAAATCATCTGGTCTGGAGCTTTTCTTTATTGGAAGATTTTTATTACTTATTCAGTCTTGTTACTCCTTATTGGTTTGTTCAAGAATTCTGTTTTTTCCTCAGTCAGTCTTGGAATATTTCATGTGTCCAGGAATTTATCTATTTCCCCTAGGCTTTCCAACTTTTAAGTACATAGTTGTTAATAATAGTTTCTGATGATCCTTTGCATCTTGGCTTCATCAGCTGTAGTATCTCCTTTTCCATTTCTCATTTTACTTATTTGGGCCCTCTCTTGTTTTTTCTTGGTTAGTCTAGCTTAGCAGTTTTATCAAATTTGTTATCTATTCATAAAAGTCAGCTTTTTGTTTTGTTGATCATTTGTAATTTTTTAGTCTCTATTTCAGTTACTTCTCTGATATTTATTATTTTTTTCTTTCTACTAATTTTGGCTTTGGTTTGCTCTTGCTTTTGTAGTTCCTTGAGTTGCATATTTAGGTTTTATTTGAAGTATTTCTACTATTTTGATGTTGGTGTTTATTGCTATAAACAGCCCTCTCTGCACTACTTTCCTTCTGTCTCATTGGTTTTGGTTCTCATGTCTCAAGAAATTTTTTAATTTCCTTCTTAATTTATTCGTTGACTCATGGTAATTTAGGAGAATGTTGTTTAAATTCCAGGTTATTTGTACAGTTTCCCAAGTTCCTCTTGTTATTTATTTCTAGATTTATTCCATCGTGGGATGAGAAGAGACTTGATACAATTCTGAAATTTTAAATTTTGTTGAAACTTTTTTTGGGGGCCTAATGATTAGTTTATTTCCATGTGCTGATGACAAGTATTCTGCAGCTTTTAGATTAAATGTTCCGCAAATGTCTGCTAGGTTTATTTGCTTTGTAGTTCAGGCTGTGTTTGTTGTTGTTGTGTTGATTTTCAGCCTAATCTGTTTAATGCTGAAAGTGGGCTGTTGAGACCTCCAACTATTATTGTATTGGGGTCTATTATATCTTTTTAGCTCTAATACTATTTATTTATGTATCTGGGTGTTTCAGTGTTGTATACATACATATTTAACTTTGTTTTATTCTCTTGCTGAACTGATCTTTTGTGTAATGATTTTGTCTCTTTTTATTTTTTTGACTTAAAGTCTATTTTTCTTGTATAAGTATAGATATTCCTGCACATTTTTTGATCATATACTTATTTTCAGTCTATGTGTGACTTTGTAGGTGAAGCAAATTTCTTACAGGGAGCATACTGGGTCTTTTTAAAAATTCGTTCATCTCATCTATGCCTTTTAATTGGAAAATGTATTTATTTATTGTTTAAAAATGTTAAATTTTTTTTTAACTTTTATTTTAGGTTCAGGGGTACATGTGTAGGTAAATTGCATGTCATGGGGGTTTGGCGTACAGACTGTTTTATCACCTGGATAATAGGCATATTACCAAAGAGGTGGTTTTTCAATGATCATCTTCCTCTCAGCCTCTACCCTCAAGTTGGCCCTGGTGTCTTTTGTTTCCTTCTTTTTGGCCATGTGTACTCAGTATTTAGTTCTCATTTATGGATGATAACATGCTGTGTTTTATTTTATCTTTCTCTGTTAGTTCACTTAGGATTATGTCCTGTAGATCTTAATTGAAGAATTTAAACCACTTACATTCAAGGTTGTTATTGATAAATGACCCCTTACTCTTCTCATTTTGTGACTTATTTTCTGATTGCTTGTATATTCTTTGTTCCTTTCTTCTTTTTTATTGTTTACCTTTATAATTTGATGGGTTTTTAAATAGCAGTGTCTTTTGACATCTCTTCTCATTTGTGTACCCACTCTACTAGTGAGTTTTATACTTTTGTGTGTTTTCCTGATGGTAGATATCATCATTTTACTTCCAGATATTCGAATCTCTTTGGATTTCTTAGACGGTCGATCTACTGGTGATGAATTCTCTCAGTTTTTTCTTGTATGAGAAATACTTATTTCTCCTTCATTACCGAAGTTAGTTTTTCTGAGTGAAGTAGTTTTGAATGGCAGTTTTTTTTTCTCTCAGGACTTTGAAGACCTCAACACATTGTTTCATGGCCTATAAGGTTTCTGCAGAAATGCACTGTTAGCCTAATGGGGATTCCCCTACATGTGACTTAATATTTTTCACTTGATGCATTTAGAGCTCTCTTTGGCTGTGGCTATAATGTGCCTTAGAATAAATCCTTTTGGTTTGAATATGTTTGGGTTGACTGTATTTAATTATTTTGTATCTGTTTAAGTCTGTATCTCTCACAAGATAGGGAAGTTTTCAGCTATTATTTCATGACATATATTTTCTGTGTCTTCCCCTATCTCTTCATATATCTACATACCAAACTTTGAATATTTTGTCATCTTTATGGTATCCTATTTGTCATGTAGGCTTTCTGTATTGCCTCTTATTCTTTGTTTTTGCCTGACTGGGTTATTTTAAAAGGTCTGTCTTCACCTTTATAAATTATTTCTTCTGCTTGTATCTAGTCTATTGTTAAAGCTCTCAATTATATTTTGCATTGTATTCATTGAAATTTTTAGCTTCAAGACTTCTGTTTGCCTTTTTATGTGATATCTGTCTCTTCATTGAATTTCTTATTCATATTTTGAATTGCTTTTCTGATTTTTTGATTGTTTTTGTGTGTTCTCTTGTATCTCACTGAACTTCCTTTATAAGATTATTTTGAATGATTTTCATTCATTTTTATAATTTACTTTTCTTTAGAATCTGTTACTGGAGAATTATTGTTTTTGTTTGGTGGCGTCATGTTTTCTTGTTTTTTCATGTTTCCTGTGTCCTTACCTTGATATCTGTGCATCAGATTTAACAGTGTCTTCTTTGAATTATATAGATTTGCTTTCATAGAGACTTTCCCTATAAATTTAACTATAATGAGGATTTGGTAGCATGCTTTTGCTTTGATTCCAGGTGAGTAAAGTAGTATATTCTCTTCATTATTTCTTTGCGTATAATGAGTATTGGTGGTGTCTATGTTCAGATATTTGGGCTGTGGTTGTTTGTAGAGGCTCTGGTGAGGGTTTTCTGGGGATGGGGATGTCAGGTAATTTGACCCCAGGTACCAGTGGTGGCCAAAATGGGCCAAGTGTGCCTGTTTTTGGGACTCTGGGTGACATACATGATTCCAACATGGTGCACCAAGGCAGACTGGTCCTCGGACCACTAGGTGGCATCCTTGGCTTCAGTGGTGGCAGTAGTGGTACCTCTAAGTGGTGCTCGTGGGTACCAGTGATAACGGCGGTGACCTGGTTGGCACAGTCCCAAGGCTATTGGGTGGCAAGTGTGGCTAGGCTTTGCTGGCACTTTCTGCTATTGAGGCGCCTCAGGATCAACTGGAGGTGAGAAATTCTGATCTTCACAGGTTTTTCTTGACCATGCCCTCAGCCCCACACATGCGTGGTCTTTTACATTCCCAGGAGTTTTTTAGCTTTTCAAAGTTCTAATGGACATTTTCCTATATTCTTCTTTAAACATTTTGCTTTTGTTATTGTTTTCTTCGGTTGTTATCCATTTTCTTAGACAGCTACAAAGTCAAACAATTTCCTTCAAATGTTTTCAACCAACATTTCCAGGGAAAAGACTTTTTCAGCTTAGGAGAACCAAGTCAGGTCAGATAAAGACAGCTTCATAAGAGAGACCTTGCAAGATCTACCACGTAGTTCAAATAATGTTAATTATTTAAGAATAAGGTATAAGAGCACTGCTCCAACCACATTATGTTCCCTCTAATGGCTATCAGACTGTTGGTTTTACCTTTTTTTCTTTTTCCATTTTTTTTTCAAGACTGCTTTTCTTTTTCTTTCTTTTCTTTTTTTTTTTTCCCAAGACTGCTGCAGAGTTAAAGAGAGGGAGATGGGAATTGGACAAGTTAAAATATTGCAAAACTTGCTATTCTGGCCTGGATTCAGCCAGCATTATGGGAACAACTGTTCCAGGTTGCTGCAAGCCTTAAGTTAATATCTACCTTTCTGAAACATTTATTTTGACAATGCATATCATTTTTGTCATGCTGATTGAGAAGCAGAGAATTTTCAGTTACTTATCCTGCCCTGCCATATTTGTGGATATCACTTCACTGTTCACTTTGGAAACCCTGAAAAATTTAGATTTCTACTCTGCTGCTTATCTCTGAAATTGTTCTTAGTTATGTAATTAATTAACAATACTTTAAATCAAATGATCTAGTCTCAGTCGTTACCTCATTTTTTCTTCTCAGACAACATTTGACAAATGAATCATTACCTTTTCTTTGAAAAAAAATTTTTTTTACTAGAGTCCTAGGATACTCCTAATGCATTTTATTCTACCTGTTGACCTATCCATTCTAAACACTTTGCTTTTTATACCTGACTTAAAGATCTCATTCATAATCATGGATTCAAATACCACCTATAAGTGACAGCTTTATATATTCATCATATTTCTTCAAGTTTCTGTATACTTGATGTTTTAATGTCTCCCCTGCATAGATATGCTAGATACATCTTGCTCTGGACAACCTGATAATGCCAGACTCACTTTAGCTTCCTGCCTCCTTCTTCATTCCTCCTGCTTGAGAATAGTCCTTCTCCTGATGGTGAACTTCTCAAATACAGACCAAGCAATCCAAGTCTACACTCCCACTTACTTCTCTTATTGAGGTTTTATACTTCAGATTACTAAAAACCTGCCCTAATCACCCCAGGCCCAAGTGCCAGACAACCAGGAATAGCCCCTATGCTCCAGAGCGTGTTGAAGTTTTTCAGAACACTCAATTGTAAGACCGTTTACCCTGCTTCACCTGTTTCTTTCAATGGAAACCAAAATAAAGGCTTTTGTCCACAGTTCTTTCTTCCCTCCCTGCCTCATGACTGACACCAGTGCTTTCCTGTGTAGTGCCTCATGATGTGACGTGTATTCTCTCTCGGGGACTTTGAGTGTCATAAACTATCTTTTTAGGGGCAGTATTTTCCTGTTCTGCCAGCCTTTTAATACCTAAGTAATAACAAAACTGATTCAAACAGATGCTCAAATGTATACTGACAATCTGGGACTTTTATCTGAACTTCATAGTTTTATGTATGCTGATTCAATATGCCCAATTTTTAATAACCATTACTATGTAAGGATATCCATAAACAAATTCCTATTTCCCTCAAATCCACTATATTTCTTTGATTTTTTAACTCAAAAAATGGCGACTCCATTCTAGTTTCATAGGCCAAATCCCTTGAATTTGTTATTGATTCTTGTTTCTTTCACTCATCTGAGCCAATCACTCAGTAAATTCTGTTGGTAGTACCTTCAAATTATATTTAGAATTCGGACCGGGCACAGTGGCTCACACCTGTAATCCCAACACTTTAGGAGGCCGAGGTGGGCAGATCAGCTGAGGTCAGGAATTTGAGACCAACCTGGCAAAAACGGTGAAACCCCATCTCTACTAAAAATACAAAACTACAAAAATTAGCCGGGCGTGGTCGTGGGTGCCTGTAATCCCAGCTACTCAGGAGGCTGAGGGAGGAGAATTACTTGAACCCAAAAGATGGAGCCTGCAGTAAGCTGAGATCACGCCACTGCACTTCAACCTGGGCAACAGAATGAGACTCTGTCTCAAAAAATAATAATAATAATAACAATAATTCAAGCACTTTTTACCACTTACGCTTCTACTAGCCTGGTCCAAACCCCTTTTTATCTCTGAGTGGCTTATTGTCTATTATTTGTTATTTCCTTTTTTGTCCTTGCTCTCTATAATTTACACTCAACTGATATATTCAAGTGATTCTCGTGAGATTTGTCAAACTATGTCGCTATTTTGCTATAAAACCTCCACCGACTTTCTATCTTATTCATAATTAGAACTAAGGACCTTATATCATTGTGTCCCCCTCCTATATCTGCCTCCTTTCTCCTACATATTTACCTGTTCTTCATTTTTCTGTAACCAGTTACCTCTTTTCTGTTTTTCAAAAATAGAGGCCTACTCCCACCTCAAAGTATTGTACTTGCTCTTTCCTCATTCTAGAGTTATTTTTCTAGGTAAAATTACTGGAAATTCTCTTACCTCTTTCAGTTTTTGCTTAAAACCTCTTTCTTAGGGGATTGTTCTCTGGTTACTGTAATGAAAATTGCAGCCCACATCCCAACTCCAGACTTTCTCTGGCTTATATATTTTTTCATTAGGATTTGTAACAATCCAACTTTTATATATTTTATTTTATTCTTGTGTTGTTTTTGTTCTCTCTTTCCCTACCAGAATATAAGCTTCTTTAAGGCAAGGAATTTTGTCTGTTTATTCACTATTTTCTCTAAGCTTTGATCAGTGTCTCATGTTAAAAAGATAGCTGAAAATAGTTGTTGAATAAATAAAATTTTTGAGGCCCATAATGAAATGATTAGATAGTGATAATATGTCTCACTTGAAAAATTATTTCTAGGGTTTTTAAATCTAGTAACTTCGAATCAAATCTCTGTTATTCCAACTACTATTTAATTGGTAACAAACAAATGTTTTCACCAGTAAAAGAAGGCAAGCATTCTGAGTAAAGCTCAAATAATTATAAATAATCAGCATATGGTACCGATCAAAATGTGTGGCACAGAACAGATATTAAATGCGTGGCAGTCAGTAATAATTTTACTTTTACTGTAATTTCTATAATCAAATGTTTTTTTTTTGTTTTGTTTTGTTTTTCACACATCATTCTTGTTTAATTTATGAAGTTTCTCCATTATTGATGAGTCTGTCATCCACCGGATTAGTATAATTTAACAATTTCAAAAACTTGGCAGGTAATGAAAGATGTGGTTAGTTTTATAACGATTTTGTTTGCAAATGATTTTATAACAGTTATTTTTATAATGAATCATTGCCTAACATAGCCTTATTTCTTCTAGACTGTCATGCAGCTGTCTCCAGTACATCATTATGTAAAACAGGTTTTGTTCTTTACTTACTTAAAGATATACATTTTTAATTTTTCTCCTAAGAATGCACAAGTCAGTATAAGCTTATCTCATTTATATCATAGATTAATAGTTATTACAAACATCTAGACTCAATGAAATTAAAGTCACGTTTCAGAGCCCTGCCAACATAATTTCCTTTCTTCCCCCTTGAATTTTAAACATTGATGTAATCCTCTTTTCACTATCAGAAATTTAAGATAAGATAATTAAATGAGTAGTCTCTTTTCAGGTTTTAATTTAATGACATGTTTGAGAGTGCCATTTAATTTTATCCACTGACAGGTTTAAAATGTTACTGAAAACAAGATGTGTGAATAGAAATATTTTAAATGTCACACTATGCACATTGAGTACTTGACCTCATTTATATTTGTCTTTCGTCTAATAGAGATAAAGAACATCTGGCATTTGGTATTTTGCATGTAAAACCTTACATGATCTTGTCGTAGCCAAGTATATCCATCAACCTCTGATGTTCAAACATAAAATCTCTTAATATTAGGAAAAGTTTAAAAATTTAAGATAATTGTACTTAGTTTCAACCCCTTTTGACATATAAATACTAGAGGAATTTTTGAATGCCTATAGAAAGAAAAAACAAGTGTTATTTAAAAATTACTGAGCTACAGTAATATCCAACATATTTGTTGTTCTTTTATTTCTTAATTAGAATTATACCTTGGTGTTCCCACATCAGTTCGTAGCACTAAGTAGGCATAGAGCAATATTTAATTGAAGAACTTATTGGGCATTTTGTTATGGTAAATTTTTATGAAATGTCATTATATGTAGGGTCGTAAGATACACGTTTCATGTAGAGTTTCAAATAACATAATGATTAAGTATAAAAATAACATTTTTGGTACTCATATTACTATTTCTCATCGAAAGGCTTCAAAATTCTATTGCTTTTTCTTCCCTTTGAAGTAGCAGCCTGGATTACTAAAGGAGACATTGGGAAATGTACTTACAATTAATTGATGAAAGAGACATTTTTCTCATAAAATGTAAAAAAAAAAAAAAATGGCTAAAAGCATGCTAATTTTCAGTGTAAATAGTCTCTTTTTTTGCAAATGTTCTACACATAAGTTCCAATATTATTACCTCACTCCTACCTCTGTCCATCCAACTATAACAATAAGGAAATGAATAATTGAAATATTTATGTAGCTTCATGAGAAGAAAAATAGTCTGAATTAAGAGACACTAACCCCCAAAGAACAGGGATATGGTTTTGTAAATTATCATAGCCAGGTGAAGCTGCCTTGAATTTATTTTGGTAGAGAGGAGATTAAAAATTGCAAATTGAAAGAGCTAATATGAATAATGGATGGAAGCCACTAATGAACAACTAATTCCCTTTGAATTCTGTGAAAATTAGAGGCTGTAACTCCAACCTTAAGCAAACAACTATTTTGTATGCTGTTTTTGACACCACATAACTGTATGTCTGCATAATATTGGAGATATTTATAATTAACTGCCTATATTAGAAAAGAAGAAAGATCTCATATCAATAACCTAAGTGTCTACATTAAGAAACAAGAAAAGAATAACAAACTAAACCCAAAGCAAACAGAAATAAATAAAAATAATTATTAGAGGTGAAACTGATAAAACAGAAAAACTATAGAAAAACTCAAACAAAAGGTTCTTTTAAAAGTTTACAAATATTGTGCATAAAAAATTATATAAGATATATGAAATAGAAATATGCTAAAAGGATATCAGTTACTAAAATTGATTTAAGGAAAAATGGAAAACCTAACAAGAAATTGAATTGGTTTTTAAAAATGTTTCCACAAAGAAAATCTAGTACCATAATTCTGTGAAACATTTAGAAAAATAATAAGACCAAATTTTCACAAGTATTTCTAGAAATGGTGAGGGAGGAATATCTTTTTTGAATAAGTGGATTTATGTGATATATGCCAGGAAGGTTTCATATCCAAAAATGAATTAATGAAATACATCATAATATAAATTAAATGACAAAAGAACACGTTATCATCTCAACAGATACATGCAGAAAAATCATTTGACAAAATCCAACACCCATTAGTGATTAGAAAAAATATACTCAACATTTTTGGAATAGAAGGGCATTTCCTCAGTGTGATAAAAGGTATTTAAATAAAAAGATCCTATGGATAACTTAAAAGAGTGAATACTTCTTAAGATCAGAAACAGCACAGAGATATCCATTTTCATCACATACATTCAAATTTGTATTAAAGGTTTTATAGTGTAATCAGGCAAGAAAATGAAATGCGGTTATTCAGATAGGAAAGGAATAAGTAAAACTCGCTTTATTGACTCATTAAATAATACAGAATGCAGAAAATCTGAAGAGAGTCACACACAAAATCAACAACTACTAGAACTAATAAAGTTATATTTCATATAACTAGTGATGTCATTTTTGGATTGTTTATACCGTATAGAGATACAACTATTTTTTGTACATTGGTCTTATATTCTGCAAAGTTAACCAAGGTACAAAAATTAGTTGTATCTCTATGTAGTAAAAACAATCCCAAAATGAAACTAAGACAGTTTCATTCACAGTAGCATCAAAAAGAATGGAATATTTGAGGATGATTTTACAAAAGTCTCATAAGTTTGCACATTGAAAACTTTAAAAAAGCTGAAACAAATTAAAGAGGGTCTAAATAAAAGAGATAATGTATTTTCACAGATTGGAAGATTCCATATTATTATGAAGGTTATCATCCCCAAACTGACTTATAGATTCAATGAAAACCCTATCAAAATTCCAGCAGGTTTTTCTTCACCACTGTTGCCACCTCCTCTCCCTCCTCATCCTCCTCCCTTTCTTCTTTCTTCTTTCTCCTCCTTCTTCCCCTCTTCTTCCCTTCCTCCTCTTCCCTTACCCCTCCTCCCTTCTCCCTCCTCTCCCCTCCCCTCTCCCTTCTCCCTCTTCCTCCTCCTCATTCTTCTTCTTCTTCCTCTTCTTATTCTTCCTCTTTTCTTCTCTTTTTGTCTTCTATTCCTTCTTCCCCTTCCCCGTCTCCTTCTCTTTCTTTCTCTTTCTTCTCCCTCTTGCGTAAATTGACCAGCTATTTAAAAAATTTCTATGGAAATGTAAAATACTGCTAATAGCCAAACAATCTTGATGTTAAAAAAAAAAGTGGAAGACTTAAAGTTTAAGAATTTAAATCTTACTACAAATCTGATTTATAGATTCAATGGAAACCCTATCAACATTTCAGCAGGTTTTCTTCACCACTGTTGCCACCCAATAATCAAGACATTGTGGTACTGGTACAAGTTATAGACATATAGACCAATGAAAGAGAAGTGAAAATAAAAATAAAGAAATGAACCCTTTCATTTATGGCAGTTTGATTTTCAGTGATAATACCAAGACAACTTAGTGGCAAAAGGAGAATGCTACCAACAAATTGTTTAGAGACTATTTGATATCCACTTGTAAACAGATGAATTTAGACTCAAATTTATCATCTTACATAAAAGTCAACTTGAAATGGAGGATAGACCTATGTAGACATATAAGATTAAAACATGCAATACGTAGAAACTAGGTAAAATAAACAAGTGAATATTTTACAGCAGAGAATGCAGATAAGTCCAAGTAATCATTAAAGGTCAATGAAATGAAAATAAATGCTATAATGACATTCCTTTAATTCTTATTTTGGGGTTAAAAATTAAGATGTTTTAATAGAGCACGTGTAGAATAGAATGAGAATCAATGAGATATCATACAGAATCAATAGGTGGGAATATAATTTGATGTAACCACTTTGGAAAACAATTAGACATTGAAGTGTAAGACACAATATTCACATATAGTATGATATAATCATACTACTGCTAGGACTTGGTGATAGTTTGGATTAGTTTTCAAAATTTTCACTTTCCTGTCTCTCCAATTGTAGGCAGGCTATCTTTCTTCATCCTAATGATGTTGACTTTAAGTTTGGGTAAATGTATGTTAATGGATATAATATGATTGAAGGATTGAAATGCACAATGGAGCTTCCACTATCATCATAAAAAGACAATCTGCATAACTTCCTTTCCTAGGAAAATTAGACACAAGTGGTATGACACTACTCTAAGGGGACCACAGAGAAAGTACTGTAACCCTGATAATGAAGGCCTAGTTTCCTATGCCACAGAGTTTTGACATTCATTCATGACACAGCAGTGGGTTGATACATAGATACCTAAGAGGAACTTAGCACATGCATACAAGGAGATAATACTTTTATAGTACCATAGGTCATAATAGCAACATCTGGAGAAAAAAAAGTTACAAATTCATGGACAGGAGAAGGGATATGATAAAAGTTGATAATACTGAATTTAAAAGAAGCCCAGGATGTTATATAAAAGGTTTTATTGTTTGTTTGTTTGTTGGTTTGTTTGTTTGTTTGTTTTTTGAGATGGAGTCTCACTCTCTCACCAGGCTGGAGTGCTGTGGTGCAATCTCAGCTCACTGCAACCTCCACCTCCTGGGTTCAAGCAATTCTCCTGTCTCAGCCTCCCAAGTAGCTAGGACTACAGGTGCATCCCACCATGTCCAACTAATTTTTTTTATTTTTATTTTTAGTAGAGACGGGGTTTCACCATGTTGGCCAGGGTGGTTTCAATCTCCTGACCTCGTGATCCACCCGCCTCAGCCTCTCAAAGTGCTGGGATTACAGGGGTGAGCCACCATGCCCGGCCACATACAAGTTTTAATGTTGCTTACCTTAATGAAAATAATAATATCCTATATGTTTCTTAAAAGTTCAATAATAAAATACTAAACCAATTTAAAGTTTGGAGATGAATGCATATGTCACTAAACTTTGAAAATGGGAAGAGAAATATTAAACACAAATTCCTTACAGGACAATTCCTGTAAGAGAATTGGGGTTGTTATATGAAAGCGACACAATGAAAGATGCCAGTCGTTTAAGTAATAGTTCTTAAATTGGGGATTAGATTAATTGTACCTTTAATAAACTAATATAAATAAAGATAATTTATGAGCCAGTGACATATTATTTCATGTACTATGACTATGAATTAAAAAATAAAGTAAATTGAATACAGTGGATAAATTCCTGCAATAAATGTAAGATCAGAATGATATTTTAACAGGGAAAGAAGAAAGTACTCAGTGGTGCTTACGGTGATAACATCTCGCTGGTTAATGAATAGATAAATCTTCCCTTGACAAATATATACTCAGTAATCAATAAATTCTGTTTAAGTAGTTTGTGTCACATTAATGCAATCTATTATGAAATGTAGGTAGGGAACTTACTGGTTTTGACATAATATTATACGGGTCTGGTTACTGTAGCCTTGTAGTATAGTTTGAAGTCAGGTAGCATGACGCCTCCAGCTTTGTCCTTTTGACTTAGGATTGTCTTGGCAATGCGGGCTCTTTTTTGGTTCCATATGAACTTTAAAGCAGTTTTTTCCAATTCTGTGAAGAAACTCATTGGTAGCTTGATGGGGATGGCATTGAATCTATAAATAACCTTGGGCAGTATGGCCATTTTCATGATATTGATTCTTCCTATTCATGAGCATGGTATGTTCTTCCATTTGTTTGTGTCCTCTTTGATTTCACTGAGCAGTGGTTTGTAGTTCTCCTTGAAGAGGTCCTTGACATCCCTTGTAAGTTGGATTCCTAGGTATTTTATGCTCTTTGAAGCAATTGTGAATGGAAGTTCATTCCTGATTTGGCTCTCTGTTTGTCTGTTACTGGTGTATAAGAATGCTTGTGATTTTTGCACATTAATTTTGTATCCTGAGACTTTGCTGAAGTTGCTGATCAGCTTAAGGAGATTCTGGGCTGAAACAATGGGGTTTTCTAAATATACAATCATGTCATCTGCAAACAGGGACAATTTGACTTCTTCTTTTCCTAACTGAATACCCTTGATTTCCTTCTCTTGCCTGTAACCAAAACAGCATGGTACTGGTACCAAAACAGAGATATAGACCAATGGAACAGAACAGAGTCCTCAGAAATAATACCACACATCTACAGCCATCTGATCTTTGACAAACCTGAGAGAAACAAGAAATGGGGAGGAGAGGATTCCCTATTTAATAAATGGTGCTGGGAAAATTGGCTAGCCATAAGTAGAAAGCTGAAACTGGATCCTTTCCTTACTCCTTATACGAAGATTAATTCAAGATGGATTAGAGACTTAAATGTTAGACCTAATACCATAAAAACCCTAGAAGAAAATCTAGGTAGTACCATTCAGGACATAGGCATGGGCAAGGACTTCATGTCTAAAACACCAAAAGCAACAGCAGCAAAAGCCAAAATTGACAAATGGGATCTAATTAAACTAAAGAGCTTCTGCACAGCAAAAGAAACTACCATCGGAGTGAACAGGCAATCTACAGAATGGGAGAAAAATTTGCAATCTACTCATCTGACAAAGGGCTAATATCCAGAATCTACAAAGAACTCAAACAAATATACAAGAAAAAACAAACAACCCCATCAAGAAGCGGGCAAAGGATATGAACAGACATTTCTCAAAAGAAGACATTCATACAGCCAACAGACACATGAAAAAATGCTCATCATCACTCACCATCAGAGAAATGCAAATCAAAACCACAATAAGATACCATCTCACACTAGTTAGAATGGCAATCATTAAAAAATCAGGAAACAACAGGTGTTGGAGAGGATGTGGAGAAATAGGAACACTTTTACACTGTTGGTGGGATTGTAAACTAGTTCAACCATTATGGAAAACAGTATGGCAATTCCTCAAGGATCTAGAACTAGATGTACCATATGACCCAGCCATCCCACTACTGGGTATATACCCAAAGGATTATAAATTATTCTACTACAAAGACACATGCACACGTATGTTTATTGCGGTACTATTCACAATAGCAAAGACTTGGAATCAACCCAAACATCCATCTGTGACATACTGGATTAAGAAAATGTGGCACATATACACCATGGAATACTATGCAGCCATAAAAAAGGATGAGTTTGCGTCATTTGTAGAGACATGGATGAAGCTGGAAACCATCATTCTTAGCAAACTGTCACAAGAAGAGAAAACCAAACACCACATGTTCCCACTCACAGGTGGGAACTGAACAATGAGATCACTTGGACTCGGGAAGGGGAACATCACACACTGGGTCCTATCATGGGTGGGGGGGAGGGGGGAGGGATTGCATTGGGGAGTTATACATGATATAAATGATGAATTGATGGGTGCTGACGAGTTGATGGGTGCAGCACACCAACATGGCACAAGTATACATATGTAACAAACCTGCACATTATGCACATGTACCCTAGAACTTGAAGTATAATAAAAATAAATAAATAAATAAATTAAAAAATATTATACGGGTCTGATTATTATGGAGTAATTTTTTATATTAATGGACATACAAGGATTCATCTGTTTATTACAAAATGTACACATTCTATGCATCAGAAACACACACATTTGATTACTATGTCAATAAAATGGTCATTTCAAAAATGCAAATATGTGTATTATATATTGAAATGGTTTGGATTTGTGTCCCCAACCAAATCTCATCTCTAATTGGAAGAGGGGCTTGGTGGGAGGTGATTTGGTCGTGGATGGATTTTCCCTTTGCTGTTCTCATGATAATGAGTGAGTTCTAATAAGATCTGATCATTTAAATGTGTATGGCAACCCCTCACCCTCCTTATCCACTGGCTCCACCATGGTAAGAAATGCTTACTTCCCCTTCACCTTCCACCATGATTGTAAGCTTCCTGAGGCCTCACAGTCATGCTTCCTGTTAAGCCTGCGGAACTCTGGGTCAAACTTCTTTTCTTCATATATTACCCTGTCTCAGATAGTTCTTTTTAGCCGTGTGAGAATGACTAATACATATACATATACATATACATATACATTCAACATGTATAATGTTACTTATTCTCATTTTGTAGGCATGCATTTCTGTGTGTTTTAAAAATCCTATATTAGACAAACTGGGTGGAAACAAAGAGGCTCACATTTATAGTCAGTCAAAATTGTCACAGAAATTTAAAAATGAAGTGAAATTAATGTATAGAATATTGTATCTGATTTATTTTTAGAATGCATAGGTGAAAACGATGACATAAAAGTAATTAATTTTTCTTGAGTGTAAGAGACTTTAATGCAAATTACTTCCTTTAATGTAAATTAGTTCCTTGGAATAATAGAACAGAGTGGAAAATTCTAAATCGAGTTTCATAAAATTTACATTTCATTTATGACAAATCTGGATTAATCTAGCCAAATTCAGATGATCAATTCAATAGTTCCTGTTTCCTACTCTTAGAGACAATAGATCAAATAGATTCTGAGTCAGTTTCCTACAGATGTCAGATTTTTCCTATACATGAAACTCCCCAGTAATCTGGTCTCTGTAGAACTAGCTTACTGTCCCTGACGGTTATAGCATTTAATTTGCTGATATAATTTCCTTTTTACAAAGTAAATTTATTTTGCATAGTTGAGGTTTACAACATGATGTTATGAGATACATATAGGCTGTAAAATGATTAATGTAGTGAGGCAAATTATAATATATCTCATCTCACATAGTTACCTTTATGAAAGAAGCAGATGAAATCTTATTTAACAATAATCCTAATACAATCTGATTTTATTAACTCTAGTCTTCATGTGTGCATAAGAATTCTAGACTTGTTCATTTTACATATTTACTACTTTCTTTTTTAAGAAAAATTGTGTGGCACATAGTAGGTGTATAATATCTGCTGTTTTGTATAACTTGACCTACATCTCACCATTTCCTTTCCCGTAACTCCCTTGCCCTGGTCACCACTGTTTTATTCTCTATCTCTGTGTGTCTGAACTTTCTATTTTCTTTAGATTCTATATGCAAATGAGGTCATTCAATATTTTTCTGTCTGTGTCTGGCTTATTTCACTTCGTGTAATATCCTTCAGTTCCATGCATGTAGTGGCAAATGGCAGGATCTTATTCTTTAATTAGGCTGAATAATACTCTTTCTATACTTAAACTGTTACTTTTCATTAAGAAAGGAAATGCAATTTTGTCAAATGCCTTTTATATGTCAACTGTGGATCATGTGGATTTTATATTTCATTGTGTTAATGTGATGTATCATATTGATTAATTTGTCTGTCAAAACAGCCTTGCATGCCAAGGATAAATCCCATCTGGTCATGATGTACAATATTTTTTATGTTTTGTTGAATTTAGTTTGCCAATATTTTACTCAGGATTTTAAAATTGATGTTTATTACAGATATTTATCCTATTGTTTTCTTTTTTTCCAGCATCATTGTCAGACATAAATATCAAGGTGATGCTGGCCATGTAAAAAGTGTTTGGAAATATTTCCTCTCACTATTTTTTGGAAGAGATTGTGAAGTATTAGTAGTAATTTCTCTTCGAATATTTGGTAAAATTTAGCCATGAAGCTGTCTAATCCTGACCTTTTCCTTCTTGGCAGGTTTTTAATCACTGCTTCAATCTCTTTGTTATTGGAATACTTAAGCTTTCTTTTTCTTCTTGATTCTATCATGGTAGTTACTTTTCTCTATGATTTATCCATTTCCTCTAGGTTATTCAATTTGTTGGAATAAAATTTTTTGTAACAGTCTCTTATAATCCTTTTAATTTGGAAGACATCTGTTGTAATGTCTCCAATTTCATTTCTGATTTTATTTACTGAGTTTTCTCTGTTTTTTCTTAGTCTAACTAGGGATTTGTCAATGTTGTTTATTTTTTTCAAACAACCAATTTTGGTTTTATTGATTGTTTTTCAATGCCTGATTTGATCACTATTTGATTTATTTCAGTTCTGATCTTTATCATTTCCTTCTTTTTTCCTAACATTGGGTTTAATTTGTTCTTTAGCTCATTGAAACATAAGATTAAGCTGTTCGTTAGGAATTTTTCTTCTTTTTTAATGTAGGCATTTAAACTTCCCTCTTGGAAGTGTTTACATTGACGTTTTTCTCAAGATATTTTAAAATTTCCCTTTGATTTCTTCTTTGACCTTTGGTCATTCAGGAACATGTTGTTTAATATCCACATATTCATGAATATTCCAAGACTCCTCCTGGTACTCATTTCTAGTTTTATACTATTGTGGTCAGAGTCAGTACCAGATACTATTTCAGTCTTCTTGAATTTGTTAAGACTAGCTCTGTGGCCTAACATATGGTTGATCTTGGAGAGCGTTCTGTTAGGTTGGTGCAAAAGTAATTGCTACACTTGCCATTACTTCAGATGGCAAGAACCACAATTACTTTTGCAACAGCCTAATATGTACACTAGAGAAGAGTGTAAATTCTGCTGCTGTTGGGTGGAACATTCTGTATATGTCTGTTAGGTCCATTTGTTCTAAAGGGCAGATCAAGCCCAATATTTCCTTATTAATGTTTTGTGCAATATATTCATTATTTCAAAAGGGGTACTAACATACCCTAATATTATTATATTGGTATCTCTTTCTCCTTTTATTCCATTAATATTTGGTTTTTATACTTAGGTGCTCTGATGTTCAGTCCACGCATCTTTGCAATTGCTGTGTCCTTTTGATGAATTGATCCATTTGTCAGTAATGACCTTTTTTGTCCCTTGTGGGAGTTTTTGACTTGAATTCTATTTTATCTGATGTAAGTATAGCCACCATGTTCTCTTTTGGTTGCTATTTGCTCAGAATAGCATTTCTTCTATTTCTTAACTTTCAGCAGGTCCTTAAAGCTTAAATAGGGTGTCTTGTAGGCAACATATTGTTGGATTCCTTTTATTTTATCCATTAAGCCATTTTATGTCTTTTGGAAAATTTAATCCATTATATTTAAGGTTACTATTGATAGGTAAAGATGTACTCCTGACATTTTCTTAATTGTTTTCTGGCTGTTTAATAGATCCTTTGTTCCTTCCTCTCTTGTTGTCTACCTTTGTGGTTTGGTGTTTTTCTGTACTGCTGAGCTTTGATTACTTTTTTGTTTGTGTAGCCTCTGTAACTTTTTGCTTTGCGGTTTCCATGAGGCTTACATAAAACATTTTATAGTTACAATTGACTATGTTAAGCTGATAAAAATTAAATATCAGTCACATAAAAATACTTCAGACTTTTATCCTGTCTCCACAATTTATATTTTGTTATCATTGTCTCTGTCTTTTTATATAGTGTGCTTCTTAACAACTTATTATAACTATATTTTTGACCATCTTAACTTTTAATGGTCATACCAGAGATTTTAAAGGTTTACACACCGTCATTGCAGTAATAGCATATTCTTAATTTGACTATGTATTTACCTCTGCTAGTGTGTTTTATACTTTCATGTGTTTTCATGATACCAATTATCATCTTTCTGTTTCTGATAGAGCTCCTATAAGCATTTCTTTTAGGGTCTAGGGATGATGAATTCCTTCAGCTTCTGCTTGTATGGGATACACTTAGTTTCTCCTTTATTTCTGAAGGACAGTTTTGCTAGGTATGATATAAATGGCTGGCAGTTTTTTTTTTTTTTTTCTGTTAGGATTTTAAGTATATTATCCCATTTTTCTCCTGCCCTATAAGATTTCATCTGAGGTTAGTGCTGATAATTTAATGGAGTTTATCTTATGTTATTTGATCTGTTTTTCTTGCTTCTTTTAAAATTCCTTGTCTTATTATTATTATTATTTTTTGAGATGGAATTTCACTCTGTCACCCAGGCTGGATTGCAGTGGCACAATCTTGGCTTATTGCAACCTCCACCTCTTGAGTTCAACTGTTTCTCTTGCCTCAACCTCTGGAGTAGCTGGAACTACAGACAGGCATCACCAAGCTCAGCTAATCTATTGTATGTTTTTTTTAGTAGAGATGGGGGGATTCATAATGTTGGTTAGGCTGGTCTGGAACTCCTGACCTCAAATGATCCACCTGCTTCAGCCTCCCAAAATGCTGGGATTACAGGCATGAGCCACTGCACCTGGACTGTCTTTTGCTATCTTCTTTAATTTCCACAATGTGAATATATGTTAACTTAACAGTATCCCTTCAGTGTTGAATGCTTTCTTCACTCTTTTCGTTATTTTCTTTTTTCCTCTGACTCGGCTATTTCAAAAGATATGTTTCCAATTTTACAGATTATGTCTTCTGCTGGAACCGATGTGCTGTTAAAGGTCTCTATTATCTTTTTTTACATTATTCATTGAATTATTCAGCTCCCATGATTTCTGTGTTGTTCTTTTTTATGATATCTATTTCTGTCTTGATTTTCTCACTAACATCATGAACTGTTTCTTGATTTTATTGAATTATCAATCTGTACTCTCCTGTGTATCACTGAGTTTTATGAATAACATTATTTTGGATTCATTTTCAGACAGTTCACAAATTTCTCTTTCTTTGCAATTAGTTACTAGAGAATTTCTGTTTCTTGTTTTTTTGTTTGTTTGTTTTGGTAGTATAATGTTTTCTTGCTTTTTCCTCTTTTTGAGCTTTTTTCTTTCTTTTTTTTAATTATACTTAAGTTCTAGGGTACATGTGCACAACGTGCAGGTTTGTTACATATGTATACATGTGTCATGTTGGTATGCTGCACCCCTTAACTCGTCATTTACATTAGGTATATCTCCTAATGCTATCCTTCCCCCCTCCCCCCTCCCAATAGGCCCCAGTGTGTGATGTTCTCCTTGCTGTGTCCATGTGATCTCATTGTTCAATTCCCACCTATGAGTGAGAAGATGCAGTGTTTGGTTTTCTGTTCTTGCGACAGTTTGCTGAGAATGATGGTTTCCAGCTGCATCCATGTCTCTACAAAGGACGGGAACTCATCCTTTTTTTTGGCTGCATAGTATTCCATGGTGATATGTGCCACATTTTCTTAATCCAGTCTGTCACAGATGGACATTTGGGTTGATTCCAAGTCTTTGCTACTGTGAAAAGTGCCACAATAAACATACATGTGCATGTGTCTTTATAGCAGCATGATTTATAATCCTTTGGGTATATACCCAGTAATGGGATGGCTGGGTCAAATGGAATTTCTAGTTCTAGATCCTTGAAGAATCACCACACTGTTTTCCACAATGATTAAACTAGTTTACAATCCCACCAACAGTGTAAAAGTGTTCCTATTTCTCCACATCTTCTCCAGCACTTGTTGTTTCCTGACCTTTTCATGATTGCCATTCTAACTGGTGTGAGATGGTATCTCATTGTGGTTTTGATTTGCATTTCTCTGATGGCTAGTGATGATGAGCATTTTATCATGTGTCTGTTGGCTGTATGAATGTATTCTTTTGAGAAGTATCTGTTGATATCTTTTGCCCACTTTTTAATGGGGTTGTTTTTTTCTTGTAAATTTGTTTGAGTTCTTTGTAGGTTCTGAATATTAGCCCTTTGTCAGATGAGTAGATTGCAAAAATTTTCTCCCATTCTGTAGGTTGCCTGTTCACTCTGATGGTAATTTCTTTTGCTATGCAGAAGCTCTTTAGTTTAATTAGATCCCATTGGTCAATTTTGGCTTTTGTTGTC
This sequence comes from Trachypithecus francoisi, assembly GCF_009764315.1. Lineage (NCBI taxonomy): Eukaryota > Metazoa > Chordata > Mammalia > Primates > Cercopithecidae > Trachypithecus > Trachypithecus francoisi. The sequence goes on along the minus strand of NW_022681454.1, from coordinate 168,731,762 downwards.
ATTGCTTTTGGTGTTTTAGACATGAAGTCCTTGCCCATGCCTATGTCCTGAATGGTATTGCCTAAGTTTTCTTCTAGGGTTTTTATGGTTTCACGTCTAACATTTAAGTCTCTAATCCACCTTGAATTAATTTTCATATAAGGAGTAAGGAAAGGATCCACTTTTAGCTTTCTACTTATAGCTAGCCAATTTTCCCAGCACCATTTATTAAATAGGGAATCCTTTCCCCATTTCCTATTTTTGTCAGGTTTGTCAAAGATCAGATGACTGTAGATGTGTGGTATTATTTCTGAGGACTCTGTTCTGTTCCATTGGTCTATATCTCTGTTTTGGTACCAGTACCATGCTGTTTTGGTTACTATAGCCTTGTAGTATAGTCTGAAGTCAGGTAGAGTGATGTCTCCAGCTTTGTTCTTTTGGCTTAGGATTGTCTTGGCAATGTGGGCTCTTTTTTGGTTCCATATGAACTTTAATGCAGTTTTTTCCAATTCTGTGAAGAAAGTCATTGGTAGCTTGATGGGGATGGCATTGAATCTATAAATTACCTTGGGCAATATGGCCATTTTCACAATATTGAATCTTCCTATCCATGAGCATGGAATGTTCTTCCATTTGTTTGTGTCCTCTTTTATTTCCTTGAGCAGTGGTTTGTGGTTCTCCTTGAAGAGGTCCTTCACATCCCTTGTAAGTTGGATTCCTAGGTATTTTATTCTCTTTGAAGCAATTGTAAATGGGAGTTCATTCATGATTTGACTCTCTGTTTGTCTGTTACTGGTGCATAAGAATGCTTATGATTTTTGTACATTGATTTTGTATCCTGAGACTTTGCTGAAGTTGTTTATCAGCTTAAGGAGATTTTGGGCTGAGACGATGGGGTTTTCTAAATATACAATCATGTCATCTGCAAACAGGGACAATTTGACTTCTTCTTTTCCTAATTGAATACCTTTATTTCTTTCTCTTGTCCGATTGCCCTAACCTAGCAAGGCGGGCCAACGTTCAAATTCAGGAAATACAGAGAACACCACAAAGATACTCCTTGAGAAGAGCAACTCCAAGACACATAATTGTCAGATTCACCAAAGTTGAAATGAAGGAAAAAATGCTAAGGGCAGCCAGAGAGAAAGGTTGGGTTACCCACAAAGGGAAGCCCATCAGACAAACAGCAGATATCTCGGCAGAAGCTCTACAAGCCAGAAGAGAGTGGGGGTCAATATTCAGCGTTCTTAAAGAAAAGAATTTTCAACCCAGAATTTCATATCCAGCCAAACTAAGTTACATAAGTGAAGGAGAAATAAAATCCTTTACAGACAAGGAAAATGCTGAGAGATTTTGTCACCACCAGGCCTGCCCTACAAGAGATCCTGAAGGAAACACTAAACATGGAAGGGAACAACCAGTACCAGCCACTGCAAAAACATGCCAAAATGTAAAGACCATCAATGCTAGGAAGAAACTGCATCAACTAACAGGCAAAATAAGCAGCCAATATCATAATGACAGGATCAAGTTCACACATAACAATATTAACCTTAACTGTAAATGGACTAAACGGTCCAATTAAAAGACACAGACTGGAAAATTGGATAAAGAGTCAAGACCCATCAGTTTGCTGTATTCAGGAGACCCATCTCACATGCAGAGACAAACATAGTCTCAAAATAAAGGGATGGAGGAAGATCTACCAAGAAAATGGAAAACAAAAAAAGGCAGGGGTTGCAATCCTAGTCTCTGATAAAACTGACTTTAAAACCAACAATGATCAAAAGAGACAAAGAAGACCATTACATAATGGTAAAGGGATCAACTCAACAAGAAGAGCTAACTATCCTAAATATATATGCACCCAATACAGGAGCACCTAGATTCATAAAGCAAGTCCTTAGAGACTTACAAAGAATCTTAGACTCCAATACAATAATAATGGGAGACATTAACACCCCACTGTCAACATTAGACAGACTAACAAGACAGAAAGTTAACAAGGATATCCAGGAATTGAACTCAACTCTGCACCAAGCGGACATAATAGACATCTACAGAACTCTCCACCCTAAATCAACAAAATAGACATTCTTCTCAGCACTGCATCGTGCTTATTTGAAAATTGACCACATAGTTGGAAGTACAGCACTCCTCAGCAAATGTAAAAGAACAGAAATTATAACAAACTGTCTCTCAGACCACAGTGCAATCAAACTAGAACTCAGGACTAAGAAACTCAATCAAAACTTCTAACTACATGGAAACTGAACAACCTGCTCCTGAATGACTACTGCGTTTTCTTGCTTTTTCATGTTTCTTGTATCCTTTCACTGAAGACTGTGCATCTGGTGGAACTGTTACTTTTTCCTAAATTTATGAAGTGCCTTTTGGAGGAAAAGACTTCCACATGCAGATGGGACCTAGAGTGCTGGTGGAGTGTTGGCTGTGGTTCTGAGTGGTTATAGTAGTATAGTCTCCATGTAGCTTCCTCAGCTGTGGTCAAATTTAGTGATAACTGCAGGAACCTTGATGGCCTAGGCCATCAGAGTTTGTGGCAATGGTGGTGGCAGCATAAGTTGTTAAGAATCTTGGAGGAAAGGGCTTTAGAGGTCCTGTTCTCATTTCCCTCACAGTAGGGTCTTAGTTGGGGAGATTCCCTCTTGGTATTGGGTCTGACACAGCCCACAGGCAGCCACAGAAGCATTGTGTTCTAGTGCTTGAAGGATGCAGTGGTTACTGGCTCTCAAAGCAGGATACATTCTAGCTGTGGCTCTGATTTCAAAATAACTTGTGCAGGCTGTGGAGCTGGGTCCTTGGCTCCCTTTTCTGATAAACTGCTATGAGTACTGTGATGTGAGTTCAGTTTCACTGTCAGAAATGAGTGGATACAGCTCTTCTACAAAGCTAAGGATTCTGACTCTGAGGCACATGCCATTAGCTCAACCCTGAGAGGAGGAATGTAGTGTGACTCTGATTTTGAGGGCACAACATGGGCACCAGTCCAAGGAAAAAGTGGTGTTTCAGAGGCTCAGATACAATTCAGGTCCTGAGGCCAACAGGGGACAGAGACAATGTGGGCACCAGGAGAGAAGGTTCCATGTAGTGGATACTCTGGACCCTGAGGTAGTGGGACACAGCAGTGCTCTGGCCTCTGTGTGATCTGGTACGGTGGCAGCTAGGACCCTAGTATAGCGGGGCACAGCTGTAGTTTTGACTCCAGGGGCCAGGGTGCAGCACAATGATGACTCCACTCTTCAGGGAGATGGAACATCTTAGTAGCTGAAACCCTGGAGGATTAGTCTAGATGCACGAAAGCAGAGCACACAGGATTGTTCAGCCTAGAGGATAGGGTGGCACAGCTTATCTAAGGCTGTCTGTATCTGTGGGGCCAGACTGCATCAGCTTGGGCAACTGAGGGCAAAAGTGTTCTGTTAGACTGAATCCTCTCTTCCCCAGGGGGATAGGACCCCAGTTAACTCAAGCTCCAGGGGCTATGGCTGCTTTTGTGTTTCAGGACTCTTGGGCCCTGAATGATGATGAGCATGTAAGTTCAAAGTTGGATGGCACAGCTGCTTCTCTGGGGTGGCTTTCCTAGTCTCCCAAGAGGAAATGTGCAGATCTTCTCAGGATCCAAAGGGTACAGCTACACTGCTGGGCTGCTATGCCCTGGTCTGCAGGGGCAGGGCACTACATGGGCTTGGGTGCCAGATAGGCAGTTGCTCTGCTGGGTTAAGGCTCTGATTGCCAAGGGGCTGGGTATTGAGCTGGTTCAAGCAGGAATGGGGAAGCAGAGTCCCTGTTCCACTGGTACTAGGCTCTAAGCAGCTGGGGTTAGGGGACTGCCACAACTGGGTTAGTGGAGATGAAGTGCATGTAAGGCAGATTAGCATCAGGACATAGGAAGCTGTAGCTATTCTGCTTGGGAATAGCACACTCTTGTGTGTGAGCAAGGTGCAATGATAACAGAACCTCAAGGATGAAGGGATGCAGTGGTTACTGGCTCCCAAAGCAGGATACAATCTAACCCTGGCTCTGATTTCAAAACAACTTGTGCAGTAGCAGGTCAGGGTATGAGAAGTGGGGAACAATGTGGGCCCCACATTATAGAGGCAATGGGAGCACATGGGAGACTCCTGTTTTTTTGTTGTTGTCGTTTGTTTGTTTGTTTGTTGAGGGAGTCTCGCTCTGTCACCCAGGCTGGAGTGCAGTGGTGCGATCTTGGCTCACTGCAACCTCCGCCTCCCGGATTCAAGTGATTCTTCTACATCAGCCACCTGAGTGACTCCAGGTTATTTTCCCCCAAAGGGAGTAGTCCCTTCTGTTTCAGAGATGACCCCAATTGGGAGATATGGTGGAAAAGGCAAGGTGTTTCCCCGCCATCTCTGTGCAGCCATCTTGAGTTTCTGTGCTCCGGAAGATCTCTACTTCTCCCTTGCTATCCTCCAGCATTTCTTTTGGTGACAGGAAGGGTAATAGGTAGAGTGTGTAGAAATAGAAATGAAAATGCCCTAGACATAGGGAAATGATATCAGATGAAATTTGGATCTAGCCAATGGAATGAAGAGCCCTAGAAAAGTAAACATGACAGTAAATATTAAAGTATTTTTTAAAAGTTTTTAATTACTTTAAAAGACAAAGCAAAGTGGCAGAATGTATTATATTTTTTTCTTATTTTAGTCAACTTTATTGTGGTATCATTTACAAACATTAAAACAAATTCCTTTTAAGTGTACAATTTGATGAGTGTTGACAAATGTCTGCAATCATGTAACAACTATCCCTATTAAGATGTTGAGCATTTCTGTGGCTCCAAAATTTTCTCTGATTTCAGCTGATATCATTTTCCTATGTCTAGGGCATTTTCATTTCTATTTCTATACACATCTACACTGTCCTCAACTCTCCCTTCTTTGGTTCCAGTAAATCTCTGGTTTGCTTTTTTATCATTAGATGTTAGATTTTCATTTTCTGATTTTCTTACAAGTGGAATAATTCAGAATAAAATCCGCAGAATCTGTTTTTCCATACTCAGCATAATTATTTCATGATTCATCCATGTTGTGATGTGCAACTTTTGTTTTAGTTTTTGTTTATTAATTTACTTCATAAATATGTAAAACCTGTTTAACAAAATCATTTACTTGCTAATAGAAAGTGTTATTAGTAAGTCAGACTTTTTTTTTTTTTTTAAGTGAAGTTGTGGTTAATCAAAATGCTTGGACATTTCTTCTTCTGGCAAAGATACAATAAAAGGAACAAGATTTACCCTCCCACCTGAATTAAGCAGAACTCAGCAAAATGTATGAAACAATGGTTTAAAAGACACTGTACATAAGGCTACAAAGGATAATGTTCTCCAAGAGGCAGGAAACAGGTGAACTGAGCCCTCTGATTGCTTATGCTTCAGCATTTATCAGTTAGAAATCCAGGCTATTAATCCTCTAAATATTTGGTTTTAAAAAGTTGATTTTTTTTCCAGTAGAAGTTCAAGGAGCCTTGCCAGGGCTGATAGGCAGCTTTATGAATTCATTATGAATTTCAGCTTTTCTAGGTCATTTCTTTACTGTGTAATCTTAGTCTTCCTGATCCAAGATGGCTCCTTGAGTTTCAGATACATTGTTTGCATTTCAGGCTGCATGAGGGACAAAAGATCAAAGAAAGCCAAGCCGGTTCTTTATAAATGATGTGATAAAATTGTCATATTACATTTTAAATCTCATCGGTTCCTTTTATACTCTAATTGTCAGAATTTATTTTTATGGCTACAATATGATGCATGCGAAGCTGGGAAAAAGGAGTTTTTCGTCATGTAGCTATATTCATTTTAAAGATATGAATGTTAATAATAAGAGATATGGCAGCCTTTGTACCGGGACCCAATTGGCCTAGTGTACAGAAACTGTTTATTAACTATGTTAATTACTACGCTATGGGATAGCCCTACCTTTTGTGTTTATTATTTCTAATCTTAAAGCTTCACTGGAGTGGGATTTGTTTCTAATGTTCTATGTTTCTTTTTATATTTTAGCATGTCAACTAAAAGAATGACAACATAGAAAGAGAATGTGCTTTTGTATGCTCTTATAGTATTAAAATATGAATAATGTGACTAGCAAATGAACACTCAAAGACAAATTTATATGTCATTATGCAAATGTATTTACTATTATACTTTTTCAACCGAAGACATATTACAAATAGTAGAGAAAAGCAATGGGATAAAATTGTTTAGATATAAAGGTAAGTTTAAATGCATAAATTATATACTTTTAAAGAATTTATGTTAGAACAAACATCAATGTATTTTTATATGTTATGTTATTAATGTATGTATCTGAATTCTCTGAGACATTTATTCTTATATATAGCATAAACTTATTAAATTAATTTAAATTTGGTCTGAAGATGTCTCCGTATTTTGAATCTTTACAGAGGAAACTGCAACCTAACTTAAGAGAATCTTCTTGTAAATAGGTAGTTGAGTCCCAAACTCTCACCAATCACAGGCTGCCAAGTGGTCAGTACATATCCATATAAGGCAAATGCCTCATCACACCATGCCCAAATATGGCTAACACCTGACTGTAATCAATCAAGCCATTTACATATGTCAGTTAATTTTTTCTGTTTGTAAGTGCTTCCTATTCACATTGCTGGTTGAAGCTCTCAGCCTTTCCTGGTACTGAGTGATACTCAGTTCATAAATTGTTTTTTGTTGAAATAAACTATGTTAAATTTAATTTGTCTAAAGTTTTTCGTTTAAAAAATGGAATCCCAAGGATTCAGCCCATTTCACCTAATTGAAATTATTTCATTAGATGTTGTCAATACTAGAATATATGTGAATTTTCTTTACTTGCCTGTGTTGAAACTTTAGATTTTTGCAGTATTGATACTATCTAATGAAATAATTCCAGTTGGTTAAAATAAGCTTAATGGGAAATGAGATATTAGCCAGATCATATATAAATGCAGATTCAAGAAAATTCTCTTGCGTGTCTATTATATTATAGAAGTTTGAATTGATTTTTTAAAGCAAAACACAAAATTCCTACCTAATACTGCATAAACAAATTGAGATATATTTTTTCATACACACAAAAACTCTGAAGTTTGTTTTTAATCAAAACAAATACAACATTGATATTCAGAGAATGTGAAGCAAAGAACAATGTATAAATAAAAAGATTTCTGAAAGACTAAGTGAAGGTCTTTTGCTTTTATTCCTTAGATTTTTGAAAAGAAAATTCAACCTTGAATTTAGTTAAAATATGTGATATTGTGGTACCAAAAGCAGTAGAAAAATCAGCTACTTTAAGAAATTATTTAGAAAAGTAATAGTTTCTGCATTTGTATTAATTTTTCACTCTTCTCTGAGATCTTTTTTTAACTTTTTCTCTCCCATTGAGAAGAATGGAAATTATATTATTTGTCAGAAACATACAAAGAGTATAAACTTATTTTTAAAAGATACTAAAAATCAATGTGCTAATCTTTTAAATACATTTCTTGAGAAATAATTCATGTATCACACAATTTATCAACTTGAAGTGTAAACACCAATGATTTGCGGTATATTCATAGAGCTGTGCAACTGTCACCACAGTCTAATCTTTAGACTATTTCTTTATCCTAAAAGGAAGCCTTTCACACATTAAATTGTCATTCTCCATTGACCATCTCATCCCATCATGCTAGGTAATCACTAATCTACTTTTTATCTCTATAAATTTGCCTATTTTGTACATTTCAATTGGATTCTTGTGGCTTCATTTACTTAGTTACTTGTTATAAGTCTATTCTGATTTTCTATTTCTTTTTGCATCAGTTTCAGTAGTTTAAATCTAAGAATTTATTCATTTTGTCTAGATTGATAATGCTGTCATACATCTTTTCATATTTTTTGCAATTCTCTTTTTTTAGCAAGGTTGATAGTAGCATCCTCCCTTTCATTCTTGCTTTTATTATGCTATTACTGTCAAATGTGTTACATTGCTACATGTTATAGGCCCAACAATGCAATTATATACAGTTTTATTCAAATGTTTTTTAACTTACATAATAGAAAAAGGAAGAAATATCTAATTATGCTGTCTATTGCAGTTTCTTAAATAAGTACTTTTCTGATACTCTTTTTTGTGTGCGTATTTGAATCATCCTCTGGTAACCCGTGTTATCATCATTAAGACCTTTCTTTCTTATTTTTTGTAAGGTGGTATGATAGCAATTTTTTTTTAGTTTGTACTTTTTGGGTGATGTCTCTGGTTTTTACTGTATTTTTGAAAAACTTCTGCTGAATCTGTTTCTTCTTTTTTTTTTCTCTCAGAACTTTGGATATGTCATCTCATGGTTTCTGAACTCTATTATTTCTCATGAGAAGTCAGCTGTTTCTCTGATTGAACTTTCTTATACTTTATGAATCATTTTTCTTTTGTTGCTATCATGATTTTCTCTTTATTTTTCAATATACTTTTCCTGATTTGTCTGGGCTTTAATTTTTTCTTTTTGTATTTATTATACTTGTGTTTTATTGAGTTTCTTCAATGTGTTAAATTAATATTTTTCATCAAATTTGAGAAGTATTTAACCCACTTGAAAAATATTTTTATCTGTTATTTTTTCTTCTGTCTTTTGGTATTCCATTATATGTGTGTTGGTGTGCTTAAAGGTATCCCATATTTCTTTGTGCCTGTGTTCATTTTTCTTCATTCTGTTTTCTCTCCCGACTTCATATTACATACTATCTTCTTACCTTCAAGTTTCCTGATCTTAGTTTTTTGCTCAAATGTTTTACTGAGGCCCTCTCATGACTTTTAAAAAATTTTACTAATTATGTTTCATCTCCAAAATTTTTATTGATTTTGTATAGATGCTGTTTATTAATATTATTTTTACTTTTGAGCTCATCGTCATACCTACCTTTAATTCTTAATTATTTCTTTTAGTTCTTTGAACATACTTATAACTGCTGCTTTGAGAGATAGATGTGTCTGCTAAATCCAACCTTTGAGCCCTTTCAAGGACAGAGTCATTTATTTATTTGTTCATTTTGTTTTGTTGTGGGTGGGTGTGTATGCTTCTGTGGAGGAGATGTCATCCTTTCCAAAATTTGCATATCTCCTAAATTTTGTTAAAATTTGACATTTTAAGTAATATATTGTAGCAATTTGTGGTAAGTCTTCCACCTCAACTTAGAGTTGCTGCTCTGTGCTTGCTTATTTATTTGCTTAGTGCCTCAGCTGGGCTAGTTCTGTGAAATTTATTTTCCCTACATTGTGCACCTTCTAATGTCACCCCTAAGAGTGCACAGATTTGAGAATATGCACAGTAACCTTAATCCTCCTCACCAAGGGATGGATGATGGTTTTAATTAAGGTCACTTTGACTCTTTCATTCTTTGTACTCCTTTTTGTTTCTAGCTGGTCTACCTCCATCAGAATTACACTGAGCTACTAATCTTCACTAACTGCTGGCTGATTACTCCATTTTTTTGACATTTCCCTTGGGCATAAATTGCTCTACAGTATGATCTAATTAATGTTAGACTCTTTTGAGAGGGTTGTCTTTGAGGTCAGTATTTCAAAGTTTTTCCAACCCCAGGAGTATTCTTATCTCTGTTTCCCTGTTTCTCTTTGTTAACTTTTAGTTGCTCTACACTTTTGCTTTTTCCTAAATTGAAGCCATTAGCCCCTTTAGCTCCTTCTTAATTGCTCACCACAAAAATATCCATTATTTTATACGTTTTCCTTAGGTTTGAACTTCCACAATCTTTGTTCTAAATCACCTTAGAGAGATCCTTGGAGTTCTCTGGTGTTATGGTCTATTTCACCTGCTGGAATGATCCCTAGAGAAATCATTTGTGGGTACCTGAGGCAAGGACAGCTGACCATTTATTTTGAAATGAGACTCGGGCTATACAAGTAGGGAGCCGTGTGAGAGTGATAGCTTCTAGCCTTCTAGGTTTGCCTCGCTAAACATGGAACTACTGACCTGTGAGCAAGTTGGAGTGGAAGCAATCATGGCCGAATATTCTCAGCTTGCCCAGGGGTAGAGTTTTTGCCTTGGGAATAGGGGCCTGAGTGGAGAAAGAGAGGCCAGTCCTTTTAGCCATACTTGCCTTGAACTGATGCAAGAGAGGTGGGAAGGATGAGAAATGCTGGCAGATGGCCCCTTCTGGAGAAAAAATCATTGCCTTAAACTGAGAACTGATGGGTGAGAGAGCCTTGTAGTCCGGCCACACCTGCCTGGAGTGTTATAGCTTCCATCAGCCTGAGCTGAGGAGAGGAAGGGAAGGAACCAGGTTGCAACTCAAATGCCATAGACCTCACTATTCTTACTAGAACAGAGCAGATTTTTTTGAATAAATGTTTCCCAATTTGCTGTATGTTCACTGACCTATTTCCAAGAAGAGTTAGTTTCCTTGTCATTTTCACCAGTTGTTATTTCAGTGGGGACAGAGTGTACAAGGCTCCTCATACTGCTGTTCTGGAAGAGCCTCTAATTCTGATTTGTGGTATTTTAATATTACACTTGAAACATAATGTACAAATATGCACATTCAATTATAAATAAATATGTAAATATAATTTGTAAAAATATAAAATGGTCTATAAAAACCAGATAAACATTATAGTATATACTTCTCAACAGGAATACTATTCTACATTTTACTTCAGTAAAATTAATACTTATTTCTGATATCCTGAGGGGAGATTTTCTGATAGAATGATCAGAACCATCACCATAAACAAGTTTCTTTTCTATTTCTTTTCTTTTTCTTTAGTTACTCTTAATTAGTTATAAATACTAAGGAAGAAAGTGGACATTATAAACTATGAGTGAACCATCATAGTTTTTTTTTTTTTGAAACAGGGTCTCACTCTGTGGGCCCAGGCTGGAGTGCAGTGGCACGATCTCAGCTAACCGCAACCTCCACCTCCCAGGCTCAAGCTATTCTCCTGCCTCACCCTCCCAAGTAGCTGGGATTACAAGCATGTGCCACTACCACCTGGCTAATTTATTTGTACTTTTAGTACAGACGGGGTTTTACCATGTTGTCCAGGCTGGTCTTGAACTCCTGATGTCAAATGATTCAATGCCTCAGCCTCCCAAAGTACTGAAATTACAGGCAGGAGCCACTGTGCCCAGCCCATCATAGACATTTGAAATGAACTATTACCATTTTTCTTTTCATTATTATATTTTAGTTTTCCTTTTGAGAAAAAAATACAATTTAATGTGAGGATATCTAGTTCAATAAAATTTACATGGATTAAAATATAAAATCAATTGAGCTGAAGATTGTGTATTTAAAACTAATTCCTTCTGTTATTATACACTGTGAACTCTTATTCTTTCCAGACTCTTATTTTAATGTTGTTTTAGTTATCTTGAAATGGGAATACAAATGAGTTATATAGTTATTTCAGATGTGGGTTTACAAAGCTATATGGCATTAAATAAAAATCAATTATTCTGAATTATTAATACATAAAACTGGCTGATATCAGTACATGTAAATTACTCTATAGTAATCATTTGTGTTTAATTTGGAAATATGTCAAAAACTGGGTTTCAATATAACATGATAACACAAAGAAAAAGGTGCAAATATTTCTCTACATAAATTTAAAGAAAATAAAATTGCTGTGTTAGGATTTAGTAACTTACTGTTTTATTAAAAGGTCTCAAAATTTCTGTATGTGTGTGAAAAATATAACTTCAAATTCTTAGCCAAAACTTATACAATACATTTTTTAGGTCAACAAGGTTAATAATGCAATGGAAAATAGTGTTTTGAGCCAGCAGGCAACTTTGCTGTTGTTCTTTTTTAGCTTTTGCAAAATCCTTAGGTCCCATTTGATCTCATTGGCTGGGAAAGATAAAATTTTATCTATTCTGAATAGATAATGAATAGTATTTCTTTGTAACATTAAATCATGTATTTCATACAATACAATTCAACTAAATTAAAAACAGTGATACTATTAGGAAAATGGGAAAATAAAAGAACAATCTTAGGCATGCCTACTACAAAAATAAGCATCATATTTTGAAGATAAGCTGAGGGCTATTTAATATGCTATCAAGTTATTGTATTGGTATTTTTACATTAGATGTCTTCTTTAATTGAAATCCAAAACATCTTTCTAGGCATACCTCTCACTATTATCCAAAATGTAAAATCAGTACACTTGTACATTCTACATGTGCATTAGACTGTCTCCTTTGTTTATACTTTTTGGAATATCTTAATTTTTTCTATCTCATCCCTTTTATCTTTCTTTTTCTTTTTTTTTTTTTTTTGAGACCGAGTCTCGCTCTGTCGCCCAGGCTGGAGTGCAGTGGCCGGATCTCAGCTCACTGCAAGCTCCGCCTCCCGGGTCTACGCCATTCTCCTGCCTCAGCCTCCCGAGTAGCTGGGACTACAGGCGCCCGCCACCTCGCCCGGCTAGTTTTTTGTATTTTTTAGTAGAGACGGGGTTTCACCGTGTTAGCCAGGATGGTCTCGATCTTCTGACCTCGTGATCCGCCCGTCTCGGCCTCCCAAAGTGCTGGGATTACAGGCTTATCTTTCTATTTTACAATGTATTTGCCAAATTAAAATAATTAATAATGAAAATACTTCATGCATATATCACTAATATAGTGAGAGTACAAGTTATATAATAATAATCAAATTAATAAATACCCAGATTTTAGCCAGGTTCCTTGGAATTTTTTAAAAAATCAATAATGTTAAAAGCCTATATTTTCCAGTTTCTCCATGAACCCTAGATTTGGATGTGGCAATGTTACTATTTTTGGCCATCAATAGATACATGTAATAACTAGGTATACTCTGATTAAGAAGGCTCAGAAGGAGCTAAAATAAATAAGTAGGAGCTCCTCCTCATCAGTCTTCCCTTCCTTAGTATAGCCTATAGCTGGGACTAAACACTGAAAGCTAAACACTGAGGATGATGGGACAGGAAGTTAGGAGGACCTAGAGCATTCAATGACACAATGATGCTGCCATCCCTGGACCATATCACTGAACTATTTTCAAACGAGAGAAAAATCAACATCTGTTTGTTTTTTTATCACAGTAATTTTTTAAATTTTCTGTTATATATAGAAGAACTTAATATTAATAAATATGAATTGCTGTTACTCAAAAATAACAGCATATAAAAGATAAAAAAGTGGCTGGAAAAGCATTAATGCAGGCATCAATACAAGCATCAATAGTTTGATAAAAAACTATTAAGATGGATTTGCTTACACAAAAGAGATGTTTATCACAATCAGGAAGAAAGACAGAAGGGTTATAAAATATACAACTATCAAAGTACATTCTGATCACTTTTATTTTTAAAAGGTTACATGGAAACTTCAGATGATAAACAAGATATGTGAAAGATGCATAGATCTATATGATTAGTATTATTAAGACTGACATTCCAGTAGTTTGAAATTCATTAAAGTGTAAAAGGAAATTTGCATTGCAGCAAGGATATAAGAGACATGTTAAAGCTGATGCTGTAACAGGAATGGGTGGCAAACTGAGAAATGAGTCATTCAAGTCTCATGGGTATTTTTTTCTGTCAAGGTAAATCAACGCAAACCTGAAGAATAAAAATAAGAAACAAATCCATCTTTGGATATGTAAGTAAAATAAAAATAACATGTAAAACTGAAACATAATATATGAGGATGAACTTGTAAATGAGTGAAGTTCAGTTAGAATTTTAGGAAAATAGGCAGAAAAAGTTAATAAAATGCAATAATCTACTGAGAAAGTGCACTGCACTGAAGAATAATTCAAAATTTCTATTTAAGATTATAACCTCTATGCCAACCCACTCTAGAACACACATATAAACACATACACACAAAATTAACAGGTCACTGACTGGAGATTTTTAAAACATTTAAAAACAGAACACATGCAATAAATAATGATATGGAAAACATATATTTGTTACACAAATACTTTAAGTGGGCTTAATTTCTGAGAAAAGGGATTTGAATCTTTTCTCAAGACCAATTCCATACTGCATATGAAACAACAAAATCAAGAAAGTTATTCAGAAAAACTTGAATAGAAAGAGGTGAACAAATGATGTCGGTGAAACCATACAAGCAAAGATAAAGTAGAGGTTGTAATCTTAAACTCAGATCAATTGCATTCCAGATAAAAATGATCAAATCTAGGAAGAAGGAAACTTTCCAATGGTAAATAGTGCAATTCTCAGCAAAAATATTACAGTTTAAAAAATCAGAACGAGATGATGTGATAGAAGGCTCTACTGTTTGTCCCCCACACAGAGATACCAATTTAACAACTATCTCCACACACAAAAGCACCTTCATAAGAACTAAAAATCAGGTGAGTACTCGCAGTACCTGGTTTTAACTTCATTTCCCTAAAAGAGGCATTTAAGAGGTAGAAAAAATAGTCTTGAATCCCTGACACCACCCCTTCCCGACTTCCCAGTGGTACTGGCATGGTGCGCAGAGCATTTCAGCATGCAGGAGGATGGAGAATGCAGGAATTGTGAGGCATTGAACTCAGTGCTGTCCTGTTATAGCAGAAAGGAAAGCTGGATCAAACTCAGCTGGCGCCTCCCATGGAGGGAGTATTTAAACCGGCCCTAGTGAGAGGGGAATTGTCTATCCAGGTGATTCAAACTTGAGTTCCTTCAAGCCTCACTACCATGGGCTAAGTGCTCTGGGGCTCTAAATAAATTGGAAAGGCAGCCTAGGCCACAAGGACTGCAACACCAAAGAAATGCCTAATGCTGACCTGGGCCCAGAGCCAGTGGACAGGGGTCATGCAGCCTACTGAGACACCAGCTGGGTTGGGTAGGTGGATAAGGGAGTGCTGACATCACCCCGCCTCTGACCCCAGGCTACACAATTCACAGCTCCAAAAGAGACCTCTTCCTTCTGCTTGAGGAGAGAAGAGGGAAGAGCAGGGAGGACTTTGTCTTGCATCTTGGATACCAGCTCAGCCACAGCAAGATGGGGAATTGGTCAGTGTCCTGAGGCCTCCTTTTCAGGCCCTTGCTCCCAGAAAAACACTACTAGACACACCTTGCAGCAGAAGGAACCCACTGCCTTGAAGGAAAGGACCCAGCCCTGGCAACATTTATCACCTGCTAACTGAACAGCCCTCAGGCCTTGAATAACCAGCAGTGGTACACAGGTATTATGTCAAAGGCCTTGGGTGCACCTTTAAGACACGATAGCTTCAGGTGAGGCTCAGCACATTCCCAGCTGTGGTAGTTATGAGGCAAGTCTACTTACACTTGAGAAAAGCAGAAGGAAAAGTAAAGTGGACATAGACTTGCACCTTAGGTAACAGCTCAACATACTTCACTTACAAAGACACACTTAGACTGAATACACCAAAATCACAGGGATGTAAAAAGATAGTCCATGCCAATGGAAACCAAAAACACGCAGGAGTAGCTATATTTAGGCAAAATATATTTCAAAACCAAAACTACAAGAAGAAACAAAGAAGATCACCATGTAATGTTAAAGGGGTCAATTCTGCAAGATGATATAACAATTGTAAATATATATGCACCCATGCTGGAGCACCCAGATACATAAAGCAAATATTATTAGAGCTAAAGAGAGAGATATACTTCAGTACAATAACAGCTGGACACTTTTAACACCCCACTTTCAGCATTCAGCAAATCTTTGAGACAGAAAATCAACAAAGAAACATTGGACTTAATCTGCACTATAGACCAAATGGATCTGATAGATATTTAGAGAAGACTTCATCCAACAGTTGTAGAATATACATTACTTTCCTCAGCACATGAACCATTCTCAAGGATAAATCATATGTTCTATCACAAAACAAGTCTTAAAACAATCAAAAAGGTTGAAAAAATATCAAGCATCTTCTCTGACCACAGTGGAATAAAATTAGAATTGAGCAACAAAAGGAATTTGGGAAACTCTAAAAACACATGGAAATTAAGCAATATGCTCTCCATTGACCAGTAGGTCAAGGAATAAATTAAGAAGGAAATTGAAAAATATCTTAAAGCAAATGATAATGAAAACTTAAAAATAGCAAAACCTATGAGATACAGCAAAAGCAGTATGAAGAGGAAAGTGTATAGCTATAAAAACCTACATCAAAAAAGTAAACAAACTTTAAATAAAAACCTAATAATGTATCTTAAAGAATTAGAAAAACAAGAGCAAACCAAATCCAAAATTAATAGAAGAAAATAAATAATGGGTCAGGGCAGAAATACATGAAATTGAAATGAAGAAAACAATGAAAATATCTATAAAATAAAATGTTGATTTTTTTTTGTAAAGTTAAACAAAATAGACAAATCTTTAGCCAGACTAAGGAAAAAAGAGAGTAGATCCAAATAAATAAAATCAGAGATGAAAAAGGAGACATTACAAGTGATAGTGAAGAAATGCAAATGATCATTAGTGACTACTATGAGCAACTGTTTGCCAATACATTGAAAAATATAGAAGAAATGGACACATTCCTAGATATGTACAACCTACCAAGATTGAACCAGGAAAAAAAATCCAAGTCCTGAACAGACCAATAACATGCAGTGAGATCAAAGTTGTAATAAAAAGTCTCTCAGTTAGAAAAGCCTGGAAACTGATTGTTTTAGTGCTGAATCCTACCAAATATTTTTAAAAAGAATTAATACCAATTCTACTCTAAATACTCTGAAAAACAGAGGAGGAGAGACTATTTCCAAACTCAATGTACAAGCCCAGTATTATCTGATACAAAAACCAGATAAAGACACATCAAAAAAAAAAAAAAAGAAAGAAAGAAAAAGAAAGAAAACTACAGGGCAGTATCTCTGATGAATATGGATGCAAAAATCCTCAACAAATACTAACAAATTGAATGCAACAATACATCAAAATATTATACTTCATGACAAATAGGATTTATCCCTGGGATGCAAGGATGGTTCACCATATGCAAATCAATCAATGTGATGCATCACATCAACAGAATGAAGGACAAAAATTGTTATTTCAATGGATGCTGAAAAAGCACTTGATAAAGTTCAGCATCCACTCATGTTAAAAAAAAAAGAACCCTCAAAAAATTGGGTATGGAAGAAACGTACCTCAATATCATGAAAGCCATATATGAGAGACCCACAGCTAGTATCATACTGATTGGGGAAAAACGGAAAGTCTTTCCTCTAAAATCTGGCACACCATAGGAATGCCCACTTTTACCACTGTTATTTGACATAGTACTAGAAATCCTAGCTAGAGCAATCAGACAAGAGAAATAAAGGACATTGAAATTGGAAAGGAAGAAATCAAATTATCTGTGTTGGCAGATGATAAGATTTTATATTTGGAAAAACCTAAAGACTCCACAAAAACAACAATTACAGCTGTTAAACAAAGTCAGTAAAGTTGCAATATACATAATCAACGTACACAAATAAGTAGCATTTCTATATGCCAACAGTTAATCTGAAATTTAAAAGATAATCTCATTTACATAGCCACACATAAAATTAAATATTCAGGAATTAATGGAAGAAATGAAGGATCTCTATAATAAAAACTATAAATAATAATGAAAGAAATTGAAGACACCAAAAAATAGAAAGATATTTCATGTTTATTGATTGCAAGAGTTAATATTGTTAAAATGCTTATATTATCCAAAATAAACTACAGGTACAATGCAATCCCTATCAATATCCCAATAACATCCTTCACAGAATTTGAGAAAACAATCCTAAAATTTATATGGAACCACAAAAGACCCAGAAAAATCAAAGCTATCTGAAGCAAAAATAACAAAACTGGAGGGATCACATTACCTGACTTCAAATTATACTACAGAGTTACAGTAACCAAAACAGCATGATCCTGGCATAAAAACAGACATGTAGACCAATGGAACACAGTAGAGAACCCAGGAACAAACCCACACACCTTGAGTGAGCTCATTTTTGACAAAAGTGACAAGAACATACACTGGGGAAGACAGTCTCTTTAATAAATGATGCTGAGAAAACTGGATATCCATATGCAGAATCTCTCACCATACATAAAAATCAAATACAAATGGACTAAAGATGTAAATTTAAGACCTCAAACTATCAAACTGTTACAAGAAAACATTTAGTAAAATCTCCAGGACATTGTTCTGGGCAAAGATTTCTTGAATAATACCCTGCAAGAACAGGAAAACAATGCAAAAATAGACAAATGGGATGACATTTAGTTAAAAAATGTCTGCACAGCAAAGGAAACAATCAACGAAGTGAAGAGACAACCCACAGAATTGTAGAAAATATTTGCAACCTACCCATCTGACAAGGGATTAATAACCAGAATATTTAATGAGCTCAGACACCTCTATAGGAAATAATCTAATAATCCTGTTTAAAAATGGGCAAACATTTGAATAGACATTTCTGAAAAGAAGACATACTAATGGCAAACAGGCATATGAAAAGATGTTCTCAACATCATTGATTTTCAAAGAAATGCAAATCAAAACTATAATGGGATATCAAGTCACTTCAGTTAAAATGGCTTATATCCAAAGGACAGGCAATAATATTTAAATTCTGGAGAAGATGTGGAGGAAATGTTTACCTTTATACGTTGTTGGTGGGGATGTAAATTAGTACAACCACTATGGAGAACAGTTTGGAGATTCCTCAAAAAACTAAAAATAGAGCTACTGTATGATCCAGCAATCCCACTGGTGTGTATATACACAAAAGGAAAGAAATCAGTATATTGAAGAGATATGCGAACTCCTGTGTTAGTTGCAGCACTGTTTACAATAGCTAAGAATTGGAAACAGCCTATGTGTTCATCAACAGATGAATGGAGAAAGAAAATGTGTTATGTATACACAATAGAGTACTATTCAGTCATAAAAAAGAATGAGATCTTGTCAATTGCAACAACGTGGATGGAACTGGAGATCATTATGTTAAGTGAAATAAGCCAGGCAAGGAAGACAAAGATCACTTGTTCTCACTTGTTTGTGAGATATAAAAATGAAAACAATTGAACTCATGGCGATAGTAGAAGGATGGTTACCAGAGGCTGGGGAGGATAGTTGGGGGTGGCGGGATGATTAATGGGCACCAAAAAATAGTTAGAATGAATAAGACCTACTACTTGATAGCACAACAAGGAGACTATAGTCAATAGTAATTTAATTGCACATTTAAAATAGCTGAAGCAGTATAATTGTGTTTTTTTGTAATGCAAAAGATACATGCTTGAGGGGAATGGACACCCCATTATTCCTGATGCAATTAATATGCATTGCATGCCTCTACCAAAAATTCTTGTGTACCCCATAAATACATAGTACTGTGTACCAACAAAAATTAAAAATAAAAAGTTTAAATGTCCATGATTGCAATAACATATTCCCAAATTTGTTAAGCAGTAATTACCAAAAGAAAAAAGGTAATAGATGAAAAAAATGAAGTATCTTTTATTTACTTTTTCATTTATGATAGACTTAAATGAACAACAAATAGTCTAATTAATAAGGTCTATCTTAATAAATATTACAACCTTAGAATGTAGAGCTTTTTTTCAACAGTCCATAGGACATACGTGATAACTGACTCTATAAGTAACAATGAAAACTTAAATGGGTTATATAAAGCAACAGTCTACAATAAACCATGTTCTGATCACAGTGCCACAACTCTAGAACTCATAATTATTATTAAAATTCTTTCCATTGGAGTATTTAAGTTGTCACTTAGAAAATGCTTGTGTCCAAGAACATGTGAAATGAGGCTTGATTCTCCGTAAGTTTCTGCATATTTAAAACTTGTCATATACTTATCTTTTTTTATAAGAGCATTTAAAATGTACTGTACATTGTCACCTATCAAGGTCCCTATCAAGGGGATTGTTCAGTCAATAAATAAGGAAATAGGCTCCTTCTTCCTGGCCCAAGAACAACTATAAACTAAAACCAATTTAAAAATATAAAATAAAATTGTGCACAGTATAATATCTTGGTTGCATCTAAGGTGATCCTCAAAAGAAAATTTATAGTTTTAATATATTTATAAATAGCAAAGTCTAACTAAATAAATTAGGCATTTTACAAAAATTATAGAGTAAAAATTATAAGGCAGAAAATGTAAGTGATAACGAAACCAGTGAGCCAGGAAGAAGGATCCTATTTCCTTATTTATTGACTGTACGAACTCCTCGATAGGGACCTTGATAGGTGACAATGTAGAGTACATTTTAAATGCTCTCATAAGAAAAGATAAATATATGACAAGTTTTAAATATGAGGAAGCTTAGGGAGAATAAAGCCTCATTTCACATGTAAAGCACTAGAAAAACAACAGGACTCCGTATATTAATTTATGTGTAGGCAGAAAAAGGCATAGATTGCCTTGCAGCTTTTCCCTGAGTGGCAGAGATCTTCCATACCTCAGAAGATAATATCTCTGAATTCCTACTTTGCTTTGTGAAAACAGAAACAAAACTTACAGGTACTTTGCAAAACAATCTTATTGTAAAAATTCTTTATTGCAGCTTATGTTTATTTTCCCAAAGTTTTATAGGTATTTCACTGACACTTGTTCAGCAGCAGTTATTTGCCACAATGTAATCTTCCAATGCACTCTATTTCATTTAATAAAACAATGTCGCCATCTTATTATACTTATATTCCATGGATTTATGTGGCATTAATTAAATATGTAATTACAATAAAATACAACTAGCCTAGAAACATCTGAGGACAATCATGATGGACTGTGGGTAATCTGGCTTCAAGGAGCAGAATGTGCAAAAGCATTAAGGAGTAAGATACTTCATCTGGAGTTCAGATCATTAGCAGATATTTGTGTGTCTAATAGAGCAAATAAAAAAAACATTTTAATTTGGTAAGATGATAAATAGAAATTCACCTGAGAGTTTAAATAATTATAATACAGTGTAGTAGCTTCCTACCCCTTTAAGACACTGCTTAATTAATTTGGATAAAATAAGTATTTTGTTACTAGGAGTTATAATCCATAGTTTAGCTTTCAAGATCATTAGATACAGATCAGTAGATACAAACCAGTATATTGAAAGCTAAAGTATGGATTAAAACTCCCAGTGAGAAATATTTATTTTACTCCTAGAAAGAAATACTTATTATTCATAGTAGGAATACTTATTTTATCCACATATAAGTATGTATCAGTAGATGATCAGGTTGGTCATCTGAACAACAGAGACCGAAAATGATGTCAGATTTCTTCAATTATCCAATGATGGTACATAAATAGTCCAATCAAGGGGAACAGAATAAAAGTTAATTCGAATATAATGGATACTTAGGACATTGGGGCTTAATTTTCTAGTGAAACTTGGTAGAGAAAGGAACTATTTAAATATCATACTCCCAGCTTTACTTTTTTTTTTGTTTTAATTATACTTTAAGTTCTAGGGTACATGTGCATAACGTGCAGGTTTGTTACATATGTATACTTGTGCCATGTTGGTGTGCTGCACCCATCAACTCATCAGCACCCATCACTTCGTCATTTATATCAGGTATAACTCCCAATGCAATTCTTCCCCCCTACCCCCTCCCCATGATAGGCCCCAGTATGTGATGTTCCCCTTCCCGAGTCCAAGTGATCTCATTGTTCAGTTCCCATCTATGAGTGAGAACATGCGGTGTTTGGTTTTCTGTTCTTGTGATACTTTGCTAAGAATGATGGTTTCCAGCTGCATCCATGTCCCTACAAAGGACGCAAACTCATCCTTTTTATGGCTGCATAATATTCCATGGTGTATATGTGCCACATTTTCTTAATCCAGTCTGTTACAGATGGACATTTGGGTTGATTCCAAGTCTTTGCTATTGTGAATAGTGCCGCAATGAACATACGTGTGCATGTGTCTTTATAGCAGCATGATTTATAATCCTTTGGGTATATACCCAGTAGTGGGATGGCTGGGTCATATGGTACATCTAGTTCTAGATCCTTGAGGAATCGCCATACTGTTTTCCATAATGGTTGAACTAGTTTACAATCCACCAACAGTGTAAGTGTTCCTATTTCTCCACATCCTCTCCAGCATCCGTTGTTTCCAGACTTTTTAATGATTGCCATTCTAACGGGTGTGAGATGGTATCTCATTGTGGTTTTGATTGCATTTCTCTGATGGCCAGTGATAATGAACATTTTTTCATGTGTCTGTTGGCTGTATGAATGTCTCTTTTGAGAAATGTCTGTTCATATCCTTTGCCCACTTTTTGATGGGGTTGTTTGTTTTTTTCTTGTAAATTTGTTTGAGTTCTTTGTAGGTTCTGGATATTAGCCCTTTGTCAGATGAGTAGATTGCAAAAATTTTCTCCCATTCTGTAGGTTGCCTGTTCACTCTGATGGTAGATTCTTTTGCTGTGCAGAAGCTCTTTAGTTTAATTAGATCCCATTTGTCAATTTTGGCTTTTGCTGCTGTTGCTTTTGGTGTTTTAGACATGAAGTCCTTGCCCATGCCTATGTCCTGAATGGTACTACCTAGGTTTTCTTCTAGGGTTTTTATGGTATTAGGTCTAACATTAAGTCTCTAATCTATCTGAATTAATTTTCATATAAGGAGTAAGGAAAGGATCCAGTTTCAGCTTTCTACTTATGGCTAGCCAATTTTCCCAGCACCATTTGTTAAATAGGGAATCCTTTCCCTATTCTTGTTTCTCTCAGGTTGTCAAAGATCAGATGGCTGTAGATGTGTGGTATTATTTCTGAGGACTCTGTTCTGTTCCATTGGTCTATATCTCTGTTTTGGTACCAGTACCATGCTGTTTTGGTTCTGTAGCCTTGTAGTATAGTTTGAAGTCAGGTATCGTGATGCCTCCAGCTTTGTTCTTTTGACTTAGGATTGTCTTGGCGATGCGGGCTCTTTTTTGGTTCCATATGAACTTTAAAGCAGTTTTTTCCAATTCTGTGAAGAAACTCATTGGTAGCTTGATGGGGATGGCATTGAATCTATAGATAACCTTGGGCAGGATGGCCATTTTCACGATATTGAGTCTTCCTATCCATGAGCATGGTATGTTCTTCCATTTGTTAGTGTCCTCTTTTATTTCACTGAGCAGTGGTTTGTAGTTCTCCTTGAAGAGGTCCTTGACATCCCTTGTAAGTTGGATTCCTAGGTATTTTATGCTCTTTGAAGCAATTGTGAATGGAAGTTCATTCCTGATTTGGCTCTCTGTTTGTCTGTTACTGATGTATAAGAATGCTTGTGATTTTTGCACATTAATTTTGTATCCTGAGACTTTGCTGAAGTTGCTTATCAGCTTAAGGAGATTCTGGGCTGAGACAATGGGGTTTTCTAAATATACAATCATGTCATCTGCAAACAGCGACAATTTGACTTCTTCTTTTCCTAACTGGATACCCTTTATTTTTTTCTCTTGCCTGATTGCCCTAGCCAGAACTTCCAACACTATGTTGAATAGGAGTGGTGAGAGAGGGCATCCCTGTCTTGTGCCAGTTTTCAAAGGGAATTTTTCCAGTTTTTGCCCATTCAGGTATTATTGGCTGTGGGTTTGTCATAAATAGCTCTTATTATTTTGAGGTATGTTCCATCAATACCGAATTTATTGAGCGTTTTTAACATGAGGGCTGTTGAATTTTGTCAAAAGCCTTTTCTGCATCTATTGAGATAATCATGTGGTTCTTGTCTTTGGTTCTGTTTATATGCTGGATTACGTTATTGATTTGCGAATGTTGAACCAGCCTTGCATCCCAGGGATGAAGCCCACTTGATCATGGTGGACAAGCTTTTTGATGTGCTGCTGAATACAGTTTGCCAGTATTTTATTGAGGATTTTTGCATCGATGTTCATCAGGGATATTGGTCTAAAATTTTCTTTTTTTGTTGTGTCTCTGCCAGGCTTGGTATCAGGATGATGTTGGCCTCATAAAATGAGTTAGGGAGGATTCCCTCTTTTTCAATTGATTGGAATAGTTTCAGAAGGAATGGTACCAGCTCCTCCTTGTACCTCTGGTAGAATTCAGCTGTGAATCCATCTGGTCCTGCACTTTTTTTGGTTCATAGGCTATTAATTATTGCCTCAATTTCAGAGCCTGCTATTGGTGTATTCAGGGATTCAACTTCTTCCTGGTTTAGTCTTGGAAGAGTGTAAGTATCCAGGAAATTATCCATTTCTTCTAGATTTTCTAGTTTATTTGTGTAGAGATGTTTATAGTATTCTCTGATGGTAGTTTGTATTTCTGTGGGGTCGGTGGTGATATCCCCTGTATCATTTTTTATTGAGTCTATTTGATTCCTCTCTCTTTTCTTCTTTATTAGTCTTGCTAGCGGCCTGTCAATGTGTTGATCTTTTCAAAAAACCAACTCCTGGATTCATTGATTTTTGGAGGCTTTTTGTGTCTCTATCTCCTTCAGTTCTGCTCTGATCTTAGTCTTTCTTGCCTTCTGCTAGCTTTTGAATGTGTTTGCTCTTGCTTCTCCAGTTCTTTTAATTGTGATGTTAGAGTGTCAATTTTAGATCTTTCCAGCTTTCTCTTGTGGGCATTTAGTGCTATAAATTTCCCTCTACATACTGCTTTAAATGTGTCCCAGAGATTCTGGTATGTTGTATCTTTGTTCTCATTGGTTTCAAAGAACATCTTTATTTCTGCCTTCATTTTGTTATGTACCCAGTAGTCATTCAGGAGCAGGTTGTTCAGTTTCCATGTAGTTGAGCGGTTTTGATTGAGTTTCTTAGTCCTGAGTTCTAGTTTGATTGCACTGTGGTCTGAGAGACAGTTTGTTATAATTTCTGTTCTTTTACATTTGCTAAGGAGTGCTTTACTTCCAATTATGTGGTCAATTTTGGAATAAGTGCGATGTGGTGCTGAGAAGAATGTATATTCTGTTGATTTGGGGTGGAGAGTTCTATAGATGTCTATTAGGTCCGCTTGGTGCAGAGATGAGTTCAATTCCTGGATATCCTTGTTAACTTTCTGTCTCGTTGATCTGCCTAATGTTGACAGTGGAGTGTTGAAGTCTCCCATTATTATTGTATGGGAGTCTAAGTCTCTTTGTAAGTCTCTAAGGACTTGCTTTATGAATTTGGGTGCTACTGTATTGAGTGCATATATATATAGGATAGTTAGCTCTTCCTGTTGAATTGATCCCTTTACCATTATGTAATGGCCTTCTTTGTCTCTTTTGATCTTTGATGGTTTAAAGTCTATTTTATCAGAGACTAGGATTGCAACTCCTGCATTTTTTTGTTCTCCATTTGCTTTGTAGATCTTCCTCCATCCCTTTATTTTGAGCCTATGTATGTCTCTGCATGTGAGATGGGTCTCCTGAATACAGCAGACTGATGGGTCTTGACTCTTTATCCAGTTTGCCAGTCTGTGGCTTTTAATTGGAGCATTTAGTCCATTAACATTTAAGGTTAATATTGTTATGTGTCAACTTGATCCTGCCATTATGATATTAACTGGTTTTTTTGCTCGTTAGTTGATGCAGTTTCTTCCTAGCCTCGATGGTCTTTACATTTTGGCATGTTTTTGCAATGGCTGGTACCGGTTGTTCCTTTCCATGTTTAGGGCTTCCTTCAGGGTCTCTTGTAAGGCAGGCCTGGTGGTGACAAAATCTCTAAGCATTTGCTTATCTGTAAAGGATTTTATTTCTCCTTCACTTATGAAACTTAGTTTGGCTGGATATGAAATTCTGGGTTGAAAATTCTTTTCTTTAAGAATGTTGAATATTGGCCCCCACTCTCTTCTGGCTTGTAGAGTTTCTGCCGAGAGGTCTGCTGTTAGTCTGATGGGCTTCCCTTTGTGGGTAACCCGACCTTTCTCTCTGGCTGCCCTTAAGATTTTTCCTTCATTTCAACTTTGGTGAATCTGGCAATTATGTGTCTTGGAGTTGCTCTTCTCGAGGAGTATCTTTGTGGTGTTCTCTGTATTTCCTGAATTTGAATGTTGGCCTGCCCTACTAGGTTGGGGAAGTTCTCCTGGATGATATCCTGAAGAGTGTTTTCCAACTTGGTTCCATTTTCCCCCTCACTTTCAGGCACCCCAATCAGACGTAGATTTGGTCTTTTTACATAATCCCATACTTCTTGTAGGCTTTGTTCATTTCTTTTTCTTCTTTTTTTCTTTTGGTTTCTCTTCTCGCTTCATTTCATTCATTTGATCCTCAATCGCTGATACTCTTTCTTCCAGTTGATCAAGTCGGTTACTGAAGCTTGTGGATTTGTCACGTATTTCTTGTGTCATGGTTTTCATCTCTGTCATTTTGTTTATGACCTTCTCTGCATTAATTATTCTAGATGTCAATTCTTCCACTCTTTTTTCAAGATTTTTAGTTTCTTTGCGCTGGGTACGTAATTCCTCCTTTAGCACTGAGAAGTTTGTTGGACTGAAGCCTTCTTCTCTCATCTCGTCAAAGTCATTCTCTGACCAGCTTTGATCTGTTGCTGGCGATGAGCTGTGCTCCTTTGCAGGGGGAGATGCACTCTTATTTTTTGAATTTCCAGCTTTTCTTCCCTGCTTCTTCCCCATCTTTGTGGTTTTATCTGTCTCTGGTCTTTGGTGATGGTGACGTACTGATGGGGTTTTGGTATAGGTGTTCTTCCTGTTTGATAGTTTTCCTTCTGATAGTCAGGACCCTCAGCTGTAGGTCTGTTGGAGATTGCTTGAGGTCCACTCCAGACCCTGTTTGCCTGGGTATCAGCAGCAGAGGTTGCAGAAGATAGAATATTGCTGAACAGCGAGTGTACCTGTCTGATTCTTATTTTGGAAGCTTCCTCTCAGGGGTGTACTCCACCCTGTGAGGTGTGGGGTGTCAGACTGCCCCTAGTGGGGGATGTCTCCCAGTTAGGCTACTCAGGGGTCAGGGACCCACTTGAGCAGGCAGTCTGTCCCTTCTCAGATCTCAACCTCCGTGTTGGGAGATCCACTGCTCTCTTCAAAACTGTCAGACAGAGTCTTTCGTGTCTGCACAGGTTTCTGCTGCTTTTTTGGTTGTTGTTTAGCTATGCCCTGTCCCCAGAGGTGGAGTCTACAGAGACAGGCAGGTTTCCTTGAGCTGCTGTGAGCTCCACCCAGTTCGAGCTTCCCAGCGGCTTTGTTTACCTACTGAAGCCTCAGCAATGGCGTGTGCCCCTCCCCCAGCCTCACTGCTGCCTTGCGGTTAGATCACAGACTGCTGTGCTAGCAATGAGGGAGGCTCCGTGGCCGTGGCACTCTCCCGGCCAGTTGTGGGTATAATCTCCTGGTGTGCCCATTTGCTTAAAGCGCAGTATTGGGGTGGGAGTTACCCTATTTTCCAGGTGTTGTGTGTCTCAGTTCCCCTGGCTAGGAAAAGGGATTCCCTTCCCCCTTGTGCTTCCCAGGTGAGGCAATGCCTCGCCCTGCTTCAGCTCTCGCTGGTGGGGCTGCAGCAGCTGACCAGCACCGATTGTCCGGCACTCCCTAGTGAGATGACCCCAGTACCTCAGTTGAAAATGCAGAAATCACCGGTCTTCTGTGTCGCTCGCACTGGGAGTTGGAGACTGGAGCTGTTCCTATTCGGCCATCTTGCTCCGCCCCTCCCAGCTCTACTTTTTATCAACTCTTGGTAACATGAAGCATTGGAAGACTGTCCCATTTAGCGTTTTCTTTAAGACAATTTTCTGAAGAACTTATGCCCTTTAAAGTGTAGCAAATTGAACTAAATTTTAACAAAGTTTTGAACAGTATTTCAAGCTAATATATTTAAAGGGAGTCAAAGAGATGATCAAAAATGTTATTGGATTTCTGATACAAATTTACATATACACTTACCTTGCTTTATTGTGCTTTGCTTTGTTCTGCTTTATAGATCTTGTATTTGTTAAAAATGGAAGGTTTGTAGCACTCTGCATCTATCCAGTCTATTGGCACCATTTTTCCAAGAGCATGTGCTCATTTCATGTCTCTGTGTCACATTTTGGTTATTCTCAACAATATTTTAATTTTCTGTTCATTATTAGTGTGTCTGAATTGGAGACCAGTGATCAGTGACTTTTTATGTTACTAGTGTAATTATTTTAGGATGCTACTCACTGATGCCCATAGAAATGGCAGACTTAAGCAAAATATGTTGCCTGTGTTCTAACTGCTGCACTAACAGGAAGTTCCCCTGTTTTTCATCCTTTTCTAGACCTTTCTATTCCCTGAGACACAACGATATTGAAATTAGGCCAGTTACTTACCCTACAATGGTCTCTAAGTGTTCAGTGAAAGGAAAATTAGCACATCTCTTATTTTAATTCAAAATCTAGAAATGCAATCATTCATCTTAAATGTAATCACTAAGCTTAATAGCTTAGTGAGAAAAATCATATCAAAAGGTTCTGGCCTAAGGCTCTTGCACCAGTTAGTCAAGTTGTGAATGCAAAGGAAAATTCCTGAAGGAGATCACAATTGTTACTCCAGTGAACATATGAATGATAGGAAGGCTAAAATGGCAACGTGGAGGAAGTTTTAGTGGTCTAGATAGAATACAAAGCCAGCTATACCATTCCCTTGAAACAAGGCCTGATCCAGAGCAAGGTCCTTTGTCTCTTCAATTCTGTGAAGACTGAGAGAAGAGAGAAAGCTGCAGAAGAAATGCTTGACACAAACAGAGATTCGGTCATGAGGTTTAAAGAAAAAAGCTGTCTGTAACATAAGACTTCAAGGTGATGTAGCAAATGCTGATGCAGAAGCTGCAACAAGTAATCCTAAAGATCTGACTAAAATAATTGATGAGAGTGGTTACACTAAACAACAGATTTTCAGTGTAGACAAAACAGCCTTCTATTGGAAAAAAATATACATATATCATCTAGGACTGTAATAGCCAGGGAGAAGTCAATACCCAGCCTCAAAACTTCTTCAAAGGACAGACAGACTCTCATGTTAGAAGTTAATGCAGGTGGTGATTTTAAGTTGAAGCCAATGCTCATTTACCATTCTAAAGATCTTACAGCCCTTAAGAATTATGCTAAATCAACGTTGCCTTTTTTCTATAAATGCAACAAAAAACCTTGATGACAGCACATTTATTATATTTACAGAATGGTTTACTGGATATTTTAAGCCCCATGTTGAGACCTACTGCTCAGACAAAGATATTCCTTTCAAAATATTACTGCCCATTGACAATGTACTTGGTCACCCAACAGCTCTGATAAAGATATACAAGGAATTTATGTTGTTTTCATGCATTTATTCATTCTGTAGCCTATGGATCAATTTTGATTTTCATTTTTTACTGTTCAGGAAATACATTTTGTAAGGTTGTAGCAGTCAGATAATGATTTCTCCAATGGATCTGGGCAAAGTAAATTAAAAATCTTCTGGAAAGACTTCAACATTCTACATATCATTAAGTACCCTTGCGTTTTTTTTTTTGTTTGTTTGTTGGTTTGTTGTTTTTTTTGGAGGAGCATAAAACATCAACATTAACAGCAGTTTAATAACAGGAGTGTAAAGGAAGTTGATTTCAACCCTCATAAATGACTTTGAGTGGCCCATGACTTCAGTGGAGGAACTTACCACAGTTGTGGTGGAAATAATAAAAGAATGAAAATTAGAAGTAGAGCCTGAAGATGCCTTGTTGCAATCTCATGATAAAACTTGAATGTATGAGGAGCTGCTTCTTACTGATGAGTAAAAAAATTGGTTTCTGCAGATGGGACCTACTCCTGGTAAAGATGCTGTAAGGACTGTTGAAATTAGAAAAGGGTTTAAAATAGTATACAAATATAGTTGATAAAGCAGTGGCAGAGTTTGAGAGGATAAACTCCAGTTTTGAAAAAAGTTCTAATATGATTAAAATGCTATCAAACAGCATCACATGCTACAGATAAAACTTTTATAAGAGGAAGAGTCAATTGATAAGATAAATTTCATTGTTGTCTTATTTTAAGAAGTTGTCACAGCCACCTCAACCTTTAGCGACACTACCATCCTAATCTCAGCAGCCATCTACATCAAGGCAGGACCCTCCCCCAGCACAAAGATTACAAATCACTAAAGGCTTAGGTAACTGTTAGCATTTTTTAGCAATAAGGTATTTTAAAATCTTTTAAATTAAGATGTGTACTATTGAACACTTTTTTTTTGAACACTTAACAGACTATAGTATAATGTAAACATAATTTTTATATGCACTGGGAATTCAAAAATTAGTGTGACTTGCTTTATTGAGGTATCCACTTTATCGAGGTGATCTGGAGCCAAACTCAAAATATCTTTGTGTTATCACTGTATTGTTTATTTCTGGTAAAACTATGATTTGCAGGCAAATTAAGACATAAAAAGGGGAATCATAGCTCCCTGGTATTATATTTGTAGCATACACCCACACCTACACACCCACACCCACACCCCTCTCACACACTGTGAAATATGTTGAGCATCGCTAATCTGAAATCTAAAATTCAAAATACTCCACATTCCTAAACGTTTTGAGCACTGACATGATACCAGAAATAAACGAAGGTGCACAACTGTTTATTTAGTGTCCGCAAGGGAAAAACAACCCTTCCTGCCTCCTTCAGCTGCCATGTATCTTTTCAGAGCATGCTCAGATTCCCCTACCCAATCATGCCCACAAGGTTAATAACATGGCACAATGCAGGATGGATGCACCAGTGGCAACTTTATGCAAGAGTAATTGTATAAAATTACCTTGAGGTGATGTGTATGAGGTGTATATGAAACATAAGTGAAATTTGTGTTGACTTGAGTCCCATCCCTGTGATAGGACTGATATATGCAGATATTCCCAAATCTGAAAACCTCCAAAATCCAAACAATTTGGTTTCAGCTATTTGAGATACAGTGAACTAAACCTGTATGAGTTAACTTAGAAACTAACCTGAAATCATTATCTGGGCAGGTGGCTCAAGTTTTATTAAACAAGGGGCTGGGATAGGGATGGGGGTATATATATATGTATTTTGATAAACTTATAAGGTGATACTGATACTGCTTTTCCCTATCTTTCTTGAGATATCTGGAGATACTTGAAGCTATGTATTATAAGGTTCTTTGTTCTCTGTTACAAAATACAGAAATAACTATTTCCATATTACAGTTAATATTTTAGATTTGATTACAAGGAAATACTTATTTTCAGAAATCTTAGCAAAAATCATGACTTCTTGTCTTTAGTTCTAAAGAAACTGTCCATTTTAGAATGTACTAGGATGTTAAGATCCCTCTTTTTCTCTCAGAGATGTAATCAAATAAGCTACAAAACCATTTTTTACAATAACACCTTTCTTGATGACTTTCAACCTTAGAGTAACAGTGCATTTTAAAATTGGTATTCAATGTTAAGATAGTATCAAGCACGGGGTTTTCTTGGCATTAGCAGTACATTAATATACCATTTCATAGATTCACCTTTTTTGTACATTCTTTGGACACAGAAAATGCTCAAATTGAGTTTTCTTTAAATGATCATTGACTTATTTTAGATATATCTTATATATCAGCATATTCTATTATTATTAAAAATGTGAAATAAAATGTATTATTTGTTTATATTCTGATATAAATGTTCCTATAGATCAAATAATTATTATATCTCTGTCCAGAGATTTATGTCATCATTACATAGTGAATGTTTATTTTCTTGATATTATATGTGCAGCAGAGATTACTTATCTTTATACTTATGATCTTATAATTTAATTAAAAATTCTAGAATATGGTGGGTTGTATACAATTCTGTAAAAGCCTAGACACATTTTCCCACAAAATGTTAAACACTAAAATAATTATCTGTGTTAGATATTAACAAATTACATCACAAAAGAAAGTGGAGAGTAGCAGAATATGCGACCCCATAATAGACCACTGAGTCCTAAGTATTATTTTGAGCTAAAGTGAAAGAGATCAAATGAAATCCACAGGCAGACAGCCCGGGCGGCGCCTTGAGCCTAGTTAGAAGTTGACCCTACAGGCAGACAGCCCGGGCGGCGCCTTGAGCCTAGTTAAAAGTTGACGCCGGACCTAACCGATAATGTTATCTATAGATTTCAGATGTTGTATAGACAAGCAATGTGAAAGTCCCTGTCTTGTTCTTTTTCTGTTCTAATTACTAGTGCTTGCCATATATCTCTCAACTTCCTGAGCCAGTATAAACATATCCCACCATATGTCTCCCCTCCATATATCCCTCAACTTCCTGGGCTCATCCCACCATATGTCTCCCCACCATATATCTTTCAATTCAAAGACTACCATATATCTCAACTTTAGAAAGACACCACCTGGAAAATCCCCGATAAGAACACAGCCGTTTGTGAGAGCGTGGGAACCAATAAAAAAACTGCTAAATGTATAAACTTAAAATGTTAACCAATTGTAATGCTGTAACCTAGAGAATTCCCTCGTTCCTCTGCAACTTTACAAGTCCTGTTTACATTAGGCTATAAAAGGCAAGCGCACGCATTGTTCAGGGCCCTCTTGTATGTTGTGGAACGGAGGGACCAAGTTCGAACTTGCATTAAAGATCCTTGCCGCTTGGCTTTGACTCTGGACTCTGGTGGTCTTCTTTGGGGAACAAACGGTCTGGGCATAACAAAAGGAACTTGAAAAACAGCAAATGCAAGAAAGACATTCTAATCTTCTTTTCTCTCTGAAAACAAGAGACAAAAAGGCCTCCGTGAAAGATGTCTGCACTGTACCAGCTGAAAAGAAACATTCTTCAATGGAGAGTCATAACTGAGAGAATTATGTAAAAACAGACATTGGTAAAATAACTGTTATTTTCTTTTAGCTTCCCCATATAATTTATTTACTTTTCCGCAATTGGCTCTCTTCATTCAACCAAATACAAAAAAAGATGAGTCTTGCCACTTCTTTGAGTCTTCATTTTCTTGTGTGGGCTCCTGTGTCATGTAAAATTTACATTAAATGTGTATGCTTTTCTTCTGTTAATTTGTTTCATGTCTATGTAATTCTCAGGCCCATACAGGGCCCTAAAAGAGTCCAGGTAAAGTTTTGTCTCCCTTACACAAGCTTAATCGCTAAATTAGTGTTGCAGACAAGTCACTTCAGACACTTTTTAAATTGAGTACACAACTGTTAAATCGAAAGAACCAGAACTCAATAATGAAATAAGCCGGAAAGGCCACACAGATTAAGTAAGATTGTATTTGGATATTCAAGTCAGTATGAAATTTAAATAAGCAAGAAAGAGGAGAAAATCATTCAGAAACAGAAAAGAGCAAGAATGAATTTTTGTTTGTTTGTTTGTTTGTTTTGAGAAGAATGACCCCGGAGGTGACTTGTTGCAATTGTTTGTAAAGCACATTTAGAGCCAGGTTATATAGGTCTTTGATTTCCAGGCTGAGGCATCTGAAATCAATCCAGGAAACAATAAAATAAAAGATCATGAGTCACAATACCTGAAATTTGTTGAATGTTTACTTAGTTTCTAGTAATAAGTGCTTAATATATGTCTATAAGGTCCTGTAATGAGAAGATGCGGAAAAATAAGTTAAGCAACTTTTTCCGTATATGCAGCTAGTGTCAGACCTGAGAACTGAATGCAGTCAGGTTGACTTTACAGCCTGACCTCATGATGAAAGGCATTTTTTGATGGAGAATATATTAATTCTTATTGCTGTATATAATTTTTACTGGGTTGAATAACACAAATTTATTTCCGTAGAGTTGTTGGGTTTAGAAGTCAGAAATTAGTTTCACTGGGCTAGAATGGAAGTTTAAGCAGGGCTGTGTTCCCTGAAGACACTTTAGGAGAATTTCATTTTCCTTTGGATTTTTAGCTTCTAGAGGACTACTGCATTCAGGATCTCTTCCTCCATCTCCAATGTCAACAACGTAATATAGTCAAACAATTTTGCCCCTCTTCCTTGCCCCATCTCTGCTTACATACTCACATCTCTTTCTCTGACTCTGCTACTTTTACCTAAGTCTTACAAGAACCTTTGTGACCGCATTGAGCCCGTGTGGATAATTCAGGATGACCCTCTCATATCAGGAGTCTTCATCAGAACTGCAAGGTCCCTTTTGCCGTGAAAGGTAGTACATTCACAGGTTTTGGGGATTAGGGTGTTTGGGGAGCCATTGTTATACTCTAGAAGGCTCTGAGCCTACCTAGAGAAAACAAATAGAAAAAAGTTGTATTAGTACATCTTGTGTTGCTATAATAGAATACCCGAGGCTGGGCAATTTATAAAGAAAAAAAGGCTTATTTAGCTCACGGTTTTGCAGTCTGGGAAATTTAAAAGGGATAGTGTTGGCATCTGCTTGGCTTCTGGTAAGGGCCACATGCTAGATCAAAACACAGTGAAGAAGGTCAAAGGGAACGTGGACATATGTGAAAAAGAACCAAACATGAAGAGGGACCTCGCTTTGTAGCAATCTGCTTTCTTGGGAACTGATCCATTTCCTTGAGAGCAAGAACTCACTAACTACTGAGAGAAAGGCACCAAGAGGCCCATAAGGGAAAAGTTGATATGACCTGAGCACTTCGCAGTAGGCTCCCTCCCTTAAGGTTCCACCTCCCAACATGGTTACATTGACAATTAAATTTCAACAAGAGTTTTGGTACGGGGTGGTGCAAACCTCATCCAAACCATAGTAGTAGCATTGAGAATTTTCTCTTTAAACACTTGTGTGGAGAAATGGATTAATGAATTTATTGATGGTGATTCAATTTTGATTCTGGAAATGTTATAAATATATTTTGAAATTATCATTTAAAATTATTATTTTTATACCCAGCATTAATCAACAGTGGCCATTAATTATCTTTCTTTCTTGGTTTTAGTATGAAAATTTGTAAAGATTATACTTTGAAATAATCCAAGTAGTCATTCCTTTTTTTCTTATTGTCCGAAAGAAATCATTTAAAGCTGAAGTCATTGTTCTTTGAAGTCTTGTCAAACTTACACATAAAATTGACAAAGTTTGATTTTTTTTGGAAGAATATTTTAACTTCTTAGGAAGGGAATGGTTAAGCAACATTTCCACCATTTATTCTCTCTGTATATAGTAATACTCCCTGGATAATTCCCTTGATGAAGGAAGGAGAAAGTGAATAAAAAGAATGAAAGGAAGGACAGAAGAGTGGAAAGAAAAAGGAAGATAATAAGGAAATCCTATTTTAAAATGACATTTTGCTTTTTGCCTGAAAAAACAATAACCAGACTTTGCTCCTCCATTTTACAGAACTAATGAAGGCAGATCTTTCGTGCCAGTCTACACTTCTTCCATAGGGTTTATAAAGCAAGATTAGAAAACCAGGTAGGGGAATGCATAACATGATTTCTTGTCCTATTCCACACCCACCTATCCATGCCTCCAATTGCTCATGAATAATTATCCTGCACTCAGCAATTTCCTTAAGTTAAAAATCAAAGTTGCAAATATGTTCATGCAGACCACCACCAGATACATCAATCCATGTCCAACAGTGAGTGTCATTTGAGTGTCTTGCCACAGAAAGAAATACAAAATACCTTACACAGTTAAGGTGAGGATGAGATCAGAAATTGGAAAATTTCTTACAGATAGCATGAGTTTTGGGAAAGAGTACTGCTCTATATGCATGATAATTTTAGTTTTGGAAGGAAGTCTTTTTGGCTTCCCCTTAAGCAAACAAAATGGTAACTGGATCAAAAAAATTTGACAGCATTTTTTCCTTAATGCTTTTCTAATTATTTTAACTTTTATTTGAAAATGAAACTAGTTTTTACCATCATATCAATACTATGTATATACACATATACTATCTAATATATATATACTATGTATATAAACTATATACATACTATATATACACACATATATGTATATATAGGAGTGATGACATATATTAATTATAAATATATGATACTAATGCATTGATAAAAATTACATAGTTGTATTTATTTGAAACCAAAGCCCAAAGCCTCTTGGAAAAAACTCTAGAACCAGTTTGCAGCCATTATTTGTTTGTACAACTATGAGAATTTTAAAGCCCACAAGACAAAAGATTTTTTACCCAGTGAAATTCTCCATAGAATGGAAAATGTTTGAGCTACTTGATGTGTAAGTTAATTTAGATTAACTTTTGAACACTAATTACATCTTTAAAGCTATAAAGTAATATTGTCTTGCTTCCTATAATTAAATTTGCTAATGAGAGTACCTGATGAAACACCTCCTACAATTGCAGATAAATTAAACCTTTGTGTGTTTTCCAACCTCTTTTTGACATTTTAATGTGATTAAGAGTATATTTAAAGTTCAACTCTAAATTATAAGATTAAATAGCTGTTGTGCAAGTTGTTTGGTATGCATATTTCTTATCTTAGCAAACATCAACTCCAGGCCCAAAGTCTGTCATCCAAGTATGACAAACTGCCTAACAGACCTGGAACATACATGGTCCAAATTAGACTTATAAATCATAGATATCTAAGAATAATGTATTTCAGATAAATGTATAATGCTAACAAAAAAATATAGTAATGGAAGTAGATGAGCTTAGCATAAATACATATACTGTATTTGTCAACACACGAAATAAGTACACTTAGAAACTAGAGAAAACAAGAAGTGTACAGGAAACATATGACTCAAATTTGAATTGTCAGTACTTACAGCATTTAAGAAAGTGTAAAAAAATAGAGAGTCAACTTGACCTTGAGTTTTAGAACAATTTAATTTTAGCAGAGAGATTGATTAAAAGAATTACTTTTTTTTCACAGTAAGCAAATTTTTTAAAAAAGAAGATTTTGCAGGTCAGTGTCACAGCAGGAAACAGATGGCTTATTCAATTTAGGATAATTCAAGGAGGGTTAATTAAAGGGCTGTTTACAAATGTGCGTCATCATTTAAGAAAACCACAAGGTCTACTGCAGTACTATTAGCTGGTAGGAACAGAGAAGAGGTATTTACCAAGCCCTGAGAAAACAGGAAGACAATTTTCAGAAATGTAGAAGGAGAGAGTAATATAGAGAGGGCTGCTCAGAAGGACTTATGAGCTTTGATGAAGGGACAAAGCCAGTAAGAGCCAGTACTTCATGCAGGGAGCCAAGGGTGGGGAATAGTAAGTAAGCTGAACTCCCTTTCCTTTTTCTCTCAAATTTCCTGTTTAGAGTCTCAGTTGGCCAAATACATCTGAAATCTAAAGAGAGAAGGAGCTTTGTGCTGCTGTCAGTAGAGGTCAGACTCTCAAGGTAGAGAGCAGAGGAGAAAAAGGTACAAAATAGATCCTTACAACTCTATATGAATGAGTAAATAAAAATTATAGAGCATGTCAGAAAATAAGGTTTATAAAAATAGAAACAATATCTCAATGTTAGAATTAGCCTATGGGCAAGCACGGATAGTTAATTATATAATAAAAGAGATTACACATTTTATAAACTTTGGATAAAAGCAAAAGTTGTGTGCAAGAAAAAGACAATGATGAATTAGAGAAGCAAAAAATAGATTGGATAGGGAGAATAAGGCAAAAAAAGAGTCACCATATGAACACTGGAGGAATAACTAGCATTTTGTGCATGTGAGTTTATTTTTAAGAAAACATGCAGATGTGAGTTGTTTAATCAGTTTCTTACACATTCTGTTAGGGTGTTTTAGGATATACAACTGTGATACAGAGTAAGCAATTGAATATTGAAGTATGAACCTCAAAAAATGCCAGTGTTGAGATAAACATTTATGATTCTACACTTATAAATGATTATTAACATCATGGAAGAGGCAAATATCTCCGAAGAAAATAAATGAGAAGGAAAAAAAAAGTCTTAGTAATCAAGCCCTTCTTTTTCCACCAGGTATATCTTTCTAGCATATCCTCTCCACACTGCCAAGTCCTTCTCATCTGTGCCCCAACTTCTCACACAAGTTCGACTGTGATTTAAGATGGCATGCATATTTTTAGAATTTATCTTTGTGAATTGAAATGCCTAAAATGTTTAAAGGCATATAGCAGGTGATCTAAACAAATATTTAACAAATGAATAAATTACTTGTTTATTGATGCTACTGTCTATTGGGGACTACTGTATTGGAGAATAAGGAACTTAATTAGAAATTTAAGAATGCATTATATGTCAAGGATTGTTAAGACAAGCTGTTTTATCATTACGAAAAGATTGGATACCAGTTATTGCCTCCCCTGTCTACCTTTACATTTTTGGTGTTAACTCTCAGAGAATGTAATCAAAGCAGAAGAACACAATAGTTACAAGTAGACTAACCCATTGTTTCAAAGCTACCATTCCAAGAAAAGAGCTCTATTTTTTTCCCAGTGCTATTTTTTTCCATTCAGCAAAGAATTCCAGTTATTTCAAGTGAAGGAGATGAGCAGAATAAACATTTAATTTATTTGTATTGACTGGTCAAGTCTGAAGGAGGTTTAATAGTTCTGAAGAACCCAAACATTCAGGCTCAGCAAACAGTCTCTTATTGCAAACTCAAGATCTTCCTTAATGTATATCCTATCAGATTCCTTCTATACTACTCCCCAGCCATTCCTCCAACATTGCTTTTCTAATTTTAATTTTGAGTATTGAAAGTGATTGCACAACCATTTGTTTCTGAAGTCAAATATGCACAGTTCAGCTTTTTCTTCTTGCTCCAGGCTCCCCAAGTGTTATTTGATTTTACACAGTCATAGAGGCAGACATGTAGGCTTGTTTTCCTTAGTTTTGACAGACATTCAGACTTATTTTCCTTATATTATTGATGAAAACATACACATTGCAATTTTTAAATCCTGAAAATATTTATCCCCACAAAATCAAATAAATCCTCTTATAAAACTTCTTACCAAATGTACATGTGACTCATTAAGCCTACATTCATTTCATTCATATATTATTCTAATACATTGGATTTTTTTAAATGTATATTCCATCGTAAATATATAATAGAACCTGTGCATTCACTCCCTAATCATTCATTCATGTATTTCACAAATATTAACTGAATACTTCCTGTATTCCAAGTGCTTTTCTTGACGCTGATGCTACATCAATGAATGAAACATTAAAAAAAAAATGCTTGCCCATAATGATCTTGCATCATTCAATGAAGAGAGGAGGAAATACACAGCAAACATAATAAATCAAGCAGTTCTACACTATGCTATCAGGTAACTAGTGCATTCATTTAAAAAGTAGAGCAGTATAAAGAGGATTAAGATTCTAGGGGTAACTTCAAGAGATAGGGATCACATTGCAATTTTAAATAGAGTAGTCAGAGATTGCCTCATTGAGAAGATGATATATAAAGACTTGGGGTAGATGATGAAGGTGACCAGGGGGATGGGCATCACAGGGAAAAATATTACAGGCAGAGTAACTGTGTAACAGAATACTGGCACATGATTGCGGTGTTTGATGGACTAGTAGGAAGCCAATGACAATGGCATGGAGTGGGAGAACCATAAGAGAGAAAGTCAAAGAAACAGTGAGAGCCTACATGATTCCATGAGAATTTATTCTACCCCACTGCTCCTACTAAATAGATTAGCAGCATCCTCCAAGGTACCTTGTAAAGATGATATATGACTTAAATACAGCCTGGTGGAAACATTCAGAAAAGAAGTCTGTTGACTGTACTCAATCTACAGTTCAGTTAAAGGAACACCAACAACAGAGATGAGAAAAAACCAGCCCAAGAACTCCAGTAACTCAAATGGTCAGAGTTTGTATGTCCTTCAAATTACCACACCAGCTCTCTCCAACAAGGGTTCCTGACCAGACTGAACTGGCATAAATGACAGAAATAGCATTCAGAATATGGATAGTAATGAAGATCACTGAGATTCAGCAGGATGGCAAAACCCAATCCAAGGAAAGTAAGAACCCCAATAAAGTGATATAGAAGTTGAAGGATGAAATGCTGGTATAAAGAAAGACCCTAATGGATCTGCCTGAGCTGAATAATACAAGATTTTCACAATGCAATCACAAGTATTAACAGCACAATAAAACAAACCGAGAAAAGAATCTTGGAACTTGAAGACTGGTTCTCTGAAATAAGACAGACAAAAATAAAGAAAAAAGAATGAAAAGGAGTGAACAAAAGCTTTGAGAAGTATGGGATTATATAAAGAGATCAAATCAACAAATTACTGGCATCCCTGTAAGGGACAGGGAGAAAGGAAACAACTTAGAAGACATATTTCAAGATATTCACTAAAACTTCCCCAGTCTTGCTTTTCTAGCAAGGGTAACAGTCAAATTCAGGAAATACAGACAACTCCCGCAACATTTTACTCAAGATCATCCCCAAGACACATACGTAATCATCAGATTTTCCAGGGAAATTTTTGTGGACTATGTCCTCAAATATATTTACCAGTTTGCTTATTGTCTCTCCTTTTCTCTCAGGAATGCCACTGTGTCATAGATTTGGTCTCTTTATATAATCCCATATTTCTTGCAGGCTTTGTTCATTTTTCTAATCATTACTTTTAAAAAAAATTTGTCTGACTGTGTTGATTGAAAGAACTAGTCTTTGAGAGCTCTGTGAGTCTTTCCTCAGCTTGGTCTGTTCTGCTGTTGATACTTCCAATTTTCCTATGACATTCTTCTAGAGAATTTTACAGTTTAAGAAGCTCAGTTTTAGTCTTTTTAAAGATGACTATTTATTCTTTCAGCTCTTGAATCATTTTACTGGATTGCTTGGCGTCCTTGGATTGAGTTTCAACTTTCTACCTGGTCTCGGTGATCTTCCTTGGCATCCACATTCTTAATTCCTTATCTGTCCTTTCAGACATTACAGATTGGTTAAAAACTATTGCGGGGGATCTGTGGACTCCTTTGGAAGTCACAGGACACTCTGGCTTCCCAGCACAGGTCTGAATGGTTCCTAGGGAGCCTGAATGAAGGGACTGGGGACTGCCCATCCTCGCCATGGATCTCTGAGAAACTAGCTGTAGGGAATCCCACACCTCACATGGACGTTTAACCCAACAGGGGGATCTTCCTGGAGATTTAATGGAGACTGTGCTGCAGCAGGCACGAAACTGGGGTCTTTGTGTGCAGGACAGCTCTGGCGGAGCCTGGCTGCTTCTAAGTGCTGGTCCCCCAGGGCTCCCCGTGTCCCTCTGAGAGGTTATAGCCCCGGCTAACTGCCAGGGCAGGAAACACTAGGGCCGGCATCCACATGGACTGGGGCACCGTCCATACTGCAGACCTGCCTGCTTGGCTGCACCCACAGGAATGTGTGCATAGTGCAACCTCCCCTGCCAAGCCTGGGTGCTTTGCTCCATCTGAGTGTACCCCTGAAGCCTGGGGCACTTGTGACCCCAGTGCTAATGGAAACCAAGCATTATGGTCTGGAAGAGGGTGCTGCCAGCAGATCCTCGTGGCCCGAGGCTACAGCCTGTGCCTCAGGAGTCCTGAGCTGGAATCTGGGCCTACCATTCAAGTGGGGAAGGAGTCCACACTCTCAGAAAACTGAGAGGGGAGAGTCACAGTTTTTCCAGTTACTATGGGACCTAGGTGTGCCTCTTCCACAGGGTTGTCCCTGCCGGACCTTCTGCCTGTGGGAGCCCCATGCCCTGAAACGCCTAAAAACAACCATAACAAAATCATGAGCACAGTGCCAGTGATCAGAAATGGCTCCCCTAAGGCCCAGGAGCAGAGCAGGTGAGGGGGTCCTTCTCTCCCCTTTACACCTCAGAGCACAGCTGCAAATTCGAGGATACACAAAGACCTCTGCTTTCTTATCAGATGACAAAACAGGAAATTTTTCTGAACTTTATTTTTTAGTGACCAATTTTAGTAACTAAACTTTATCACCAAATTCTTTTTGTCTTTTGAATGTAAAAAATAGCATAACAGAAATAATGTATGTGATAAAGGTGGTAGCAACTGTAAGTCAGATAAGGTTGTTAGAAGTGTAATTAATAATAGACATTTCAGACATAAGCATTGGACCATTCCTTTATCTCAGTAAGACCTAAGCAATCTTTTGGTATGAAGTTTGCCTTTAGTTGATAGCATGATTTCCCAAGGCTATGAAGCTGCTTAACTTTGAAAGAGGACAAATATTAAAGAAAAACCAATGTGAACAGTGACTGGCTCCTTTTTTTTTGTTTATGAATTCCTTTATTTTCCATATAACATTACCAATATATTTAGAAGCAAAGTGTTTATATAGAAATTTTACTTACAAATATATCACTTGATTGTCAACCTTTATCTTAAGTTTTAATGAAATGATAAAAGTCAGATTTTACCACTACAATTGTGTCATCTCTGTGGCTTATATTTTAGGCCATTTCACATAAAACATAAGAAATAATAAGGAAAACTGAATTTTTTAATGTAGATATTCAATTTGTCCTGGCTTCCTCACTCAATATTTGATGCACTAAGAAGCAATAGATGTGAAAGAAGAAACTCCATATTAAATTATATTTCTCCAGAAATAATGAATTAAGTTAAACTTCTCCAAATGAGTTTTCTTTTAATTTACTTCAGGGCCTAATCTGTCACATAGACATTTCTTAAATCAGATGATCATTCAATGTCTAAAATTTGCCTATATGAGTGAATAACCCAATGATATTTCTGTATCAGAAAATCTTGCAAATCTACAAAAAATCTTGATGATGGAATGCTCTTCTTTTTGGTCATCAGGCTGTTTAATTGCAACTCTCACATCCCCCCAAAATGTATTCATATATTACTTGAATTTCCATTATTCAGCTCTCCTAGGAATTTTGTGTTGGTCATTTGCACCTTGAAAATATTAAAGAGACCATTAATGCTTCTGAGGGTGTAAATTTACTTCTGGGATATCTTCCTCAATAAAATGAAAGTATGAATTTTAAATATTATTTGTATTTTAAACTTTTTATTTGATTGTGTTAGTATTGAATTCTAATTTTTATTCTTTTTAAAACTTACCAGGCATCAGGAAGCAAGCAAGATTTTTATCTATTTCTTTTTGCATGGAGGTCATGGGAAATATGTGATACAGAGGGAGGAAGAGAACATTGAATAATGAATTTCTGGGCTTCTGA
This sequence comes from Trachypithecus francoisi, assembly GCF_009764315.1. Classification (NCBI taxonomy): domain Eukaryota; kingdom Metazoa; phylum Chordata; class Mammalia; order Primates; family Cercopithecidae; genus Trachypithecus; species Trachypithecus francoisi. The sequence goes on along the minus strand of NW_022681454.1, from coordinate 168,688,751 downwards.
AATGAAAAGATATGAAGATGGTAAAATACAGATTGACTTTCGTGTCAGCCAAGGCTATTTGAAATAATGTTTTTATATTTTTTATTTACTAAACTTAAAGTTTTATTTTTACCATATTCCAATTCTCTGTCATAACTTTTTACTTTTTATTTTTTTAAGTTTCTCATTTTTTTTTTTTTTACTTCAGTAAGATTTTTTGAGGAACAGGTGGTGTTTGGTTACATGAATAAGTTCTTTAGTGGTGATTTCTGATATTTTGGTGCCCCCATCACCCGAGCAGTGTACACTGTACCCAGTGTGTGGTATTTTATGCCTCATCCCCCTCCCACCCATTTCCCCAAGTCCCCAAAGTCCATTGTGTAATCCTTATGCCTTTTTGTCCTCATAGCTTAGCTCTCACTTATGATTGAGAACATATGATGTTTGGTTTTCCATTCCTGAGTTACTTCACTTAGAATAATGGTCTCTAACTCTATCCAGGTTGCTGTGAATGCCATTATTTTGTTTCTTTTTATGGCTGAGAAGTATTCTATGGCATATATACATACACCACATTTTCTTTATCCACTCATTGATTGATGGGTATTTGGACTGGTTCTATATTTCTGCAATTGTGAATTGTGAGGCTATAAACATGCATGTACAAGTATCTTTTTCATATGACTTATTTTTCTCTGGGTAGATAAGTGGGATCGCTGGGTCAAATGGTAGATCTACTGTTAGTTCTTTAAGGAGTCTCCACACTGTTTTCCAAAGTGGTTGTACTAGTTTACATTCCTACCAACAGTGTAAAAGTGTTCCCTTTTCACCACATTCACCTCAACATCTATTAGTTTTTGATTTTTTTGATTATGGCCATTATTGCAGAAGTAAGGTAGTATCTCATTGTGGTTTTGATTTGCATTTCCCTGATAATTAGTGATGTGGATCATTTTTGCATATGTTTGTTGGCCATTTGTATATCTTCTTTTGAGAATTGTCTATTCACATCCTTTGTCCACTTTTTGGTAGGAGTTTTTTTTCTTGCTGGTTTGTTTGAGTTCCTTGTAGATTGTGGATATTAGCCCTTTGTCAGATGTATAGATTGTGAAGATTTTCAAATACTCTGTGGGTTACCTGTTTACTCTGCTGAATATGTCTTTTGCTGTGTAGAAGCCTTTTAGTTTAATTAAGTTCTATGTATTTATCTTTGTTTCTGTTGTATTTGCTTTGGGGCCCTTGGTCATGGAGTCATTGTCTAAGCCAGTGTCTACAAGGGTTTTTCCAATGTTGTCTTCTAGAATTTTTATGGTTTCCGGTTTTAGATTTAAGTCTTTGATCCATCTTGAGTTGATTTTTGTATAAGGTGAGAGATGATGATCCAGTTTCATTCTTCTACATGTGGCTTGCCAATTATCCCAGCACCATTTGTTGAATAAAGTGCCCTTTCCCCACTTTATGTTTTTGTTTGCTATGTCAAAGATCAGTTGACTGTTAGTATTTGGTTTTATTTCTGGGTTCCCTGTTATGTTCAATTGTTCTATAAGCCTGTTTTTATACCAGTATCATGCTGTATTGGTGACTGTGGCCTTATAGCATAGTTTGAAGTTGGGTAATGTAATGCCTCCAGTTTGTTCTTTTTGCTTAGCCTTGTTTTGGGTATGTGGCTCTTTATTGGTTCCATATGAATTTTAGGATTGCTTTTTGTAGTTCTGTGAAGAATTATGATAGTATCTTGATGGAAATGGTATTGAATTTGTAGATTGCTTTTGGCAGTATTGTGTCATCTATGATTTTTTTTCAGCAGTGTTTTGTAGTTTTCCTTGTAGAGGTCTTTCACCTCCTTGGTTAAATATATTCTTAAATATTTTATATTATTTTATTTTATTTATTTTATTCTTGCAGCAATTGTAAAAGGGGTTGAGTTCTTGATTTTATTCTCAGCTTTGTCGCTGTTGGTGTATAGCAGGACTACTGGTTTGTGTACCTTCATTTTGTGTCCTGAAACTTTGCTGAATTCATTTACTAGTTCTAGGAGCTTTTTTCGATAAGTCTTTAAGGGTTTTCTAGGTATATGATCATATCATCGCAAACAGTAATAGTTTGGCTTCCTCTTTACCAATTTGGATGGTTTATTTCTTTCTCTTGTCTGATTGCTCTTGCTAGGACTTCCAATACTATGTTGAATAGAAGTCATGAAAGTGGGCATATCTTACTTGCTCCAGTTCTCAGGGGGATGCTTTCAACTTTTTTCTGTTCAGTATAATGTTGGCTGTGGGTTTGTCATAGATGGCTTTTATTACCACAAAGTATGTCCCTTCTATGCTGATATTGTTAAAGGTTTTAATCATAAAGTGATGCTGGCTTTTGTCAAATGCTTTTTCTGCATCAATTGAGATGATCGTGTAATTTTTGTTTTTAATTCTGTTTATGTGGTGTATCATATTTATTGACATGCATATGTTAAAGCCTCCCTGCATCACTGGTATGAAATCCACTTGATCATGGTGGATTATCTTTTTGATATGCTGTTGGATTTGTTTAGCTAGTATTTTGGTGAAGATTTTTGCATCTGTGTTCATCAGGGATATTGATCTGTAGTTTTATTTTTCTTATGCCCTTTCCTGGTTTTGGTATTAGGGTGACACTAGCTTCATAGAATGATTTAGGGAAGATTCCCTCTTTCTCTCTTTTGGAACAGTGTCAGTAGAATTGGTTCAATTCTTCTTTGAATATCTAATGGAATTCAGCTGTGAATTCATCTGGTCCTGGACTCTTTTTTTTGGTGGTAACTATTTAGTTACCATTTCAATCTGACTGCTTGTTATTGGTCTACTCAGAGTTTCTGTTTCCTCCTGGGTTAATCTGGGAGGGTTGTATATTTTCAGGAATTTATCCATCTCCCATGGGTTTTCTAGTTTATGCACGTAAAGGTGTTCATAGTATCCTCGAATGATCTTTTGTATTTCTGTGGTATCAATTGTAATATCTGTCATTTCATTTCTAATTGAGCTTATTTGGATCGTCTCTCTTCTTGGTTAATCTTGCTAATGGTCTATCAATTTTATTCATCTTTTAAAAGAGCCAGGTTTTTGTTCATTTATTTTTTGTATTTTTTTCTGTTTCAATTTAATTCAGTTTTGCTCTGATGTTGGTTCTTTTCTTCTGCTGGGTTTGGGTTTGGTTTGTTCTTGTTTCTCAGGCTCCTTAAAGTGTGACCTTAGATTGTCTGTTTGTGCTCTTTTTAGACTTTTTGATGTAGGCATTTAATGCTATGAACTTTCCACTTAGCACCACTTTTGCTGTATCCCAGAGGTTTTGATAGGTGTGTCACTATTATTGTTCAGTTCAAATAATTTTTGAACACCTTGATTTTATTGTTGACCTAACAATCATTTGGGAGCAAGTTATTTAATTTCCATGTATTTGTATGGTTTTGAGATTTCCTTTTGGAGTTGGTTTCCGATTTTATTCCACTGTTGTCTGAGAGAGTACTTGCTGTAATTTTGATTTTCTTTGTTGAGACTTGTTTTTGTGGCCTAACATATGTTCTATCTTGGAGGATGTTCCATGTGCTGATGAATAGAAGGTATATTCTGTAGTTGTTGAGTATAATGTTCTGTAAATATCTGTTAGGTCCATTTTGTTCAGGGTATAGTTCAGGCCCATTGTTTCTTTTTAGCTTTCTGTCTTGATGACCTGTCTAGTGCTGTCAGTGGAGTATTGAAGTCCCCCACTATTACTATATTGCTGTCTATCTCATTTATTAGGTCTATTAGTAATTGTTTTATAAATTTGGGAACTCTAGTGTCAGGTACATATATATTTAGGATTCTGATATTTTCCTGTTGGATAAGGCCTTTTGTCATTATATAAAGTCCCTCTTTGTCTTTTTTAACTGTTGTTATTTTAAAGTTTGTTTTGTCTGAAATAAGAATAGCTACTCCTGCTCGCTTTTGGTGTCCATTTGCATGGGATATCATTTTCCACCCCTTTACCTAAAGTTTGTGTGAGTCTTTATGCATCAAGTGAGTCTCTTGAGGACAGCAGATACTTGGTTGGTGAATTCTTATCCATTCTGCCATGTTGTATCTTTTACATGGAGCATGTAGGCCATTCACATTCAATGTTAGTATTGAGATGTGAAGTACTATTCTTTTCATCATGTTATTTGTTGCCTGAATACCTTGGGTTTTTTTCATTGTGTTGTTGTTTTATAGGTCCTGTGAAATGTATGCTTTAAAGAGATTCTATTAGTATTTTGGTGTATTTTGAATATTTGTTTCAAGATTTAGACATCCTTTTAGTTATTGCAGTCCTGGCTTGGTAGTGGTGAATACTCTCAGCATTTTTGTGTGTGTTTGTCTGAGAAAGACTGTATTTTTCCTTCATTTATGAAGTGTAGTTTCACTGTATATGAAATTCTTGACTAATAATTTTTTTTTAAGGAGGCTAAAGATAGGCCCCCAATCCCTTCTCACTTGTAGGGTTTCTACTGAGAAATATGCTGTTAAACTGATAACTTTTCCTTTATAGGTTATATGATGCTTTTGCCTTCAGCCCTTAAGATTTCTTCCTTCACCTTGACTTTAGATAACCTGATGACTATGTGCCTAGGTGATCTTTTTGTGATGAATTTCCCAAGTGTTCTTTGAGCTTCTTGTATTTGGATGTCTAGATTTCTACCAAGGCCAGGGAATGTTTCCTTGATTATTTCCTCAAATATGTTTTCCAAACTTTTAGATTTCTCTTCTTTCTTGGGCACACCAACTATTCTTAGGTTTGGTCATTTAGCATAATCACAAATTTTTTGTAGGCTGTTCATTTTTTTAAAATTCTCATTTGTTCATTTTTTAAAAATTTAATTATCTTTGTTCTCTAATTTAATTCTCTTTGTTTTAACTTAATTCTCTTTGCTCATTTTTTTAAAATTCTCTTTTCTTTGTCTTTTTCAGATTGAATTAATTCAACAGACTTGTCTTTAAACCCTGACATTCTTTCTTCTGTTGTTTGATTCAGCTGCTGAGAATTTCCAGTCCTTTTTGCAATTCTGTAAGTGTGTCCTTCATTTTCAGAAATTGTGGGTTTTTTTAACATGCAATTTATTTCACTGGAGATTTTTCTACTCATATCCTATAGCTTTTATTTATTTAAGTTGGACTTCACCTTTCTCTGGTGTCTCCTTGATTAGCTTTATAGCTGACCTGAATTATTTTCCTGGCAATTCAGAGATTTTTGTCTTGGTTTGGATCTATTGTTGGTGAAATAGTGTGATCTTTTGGGGGTGTTAAAGAACTGTGCTTTGCCATATTACCAGAATTGTTTTTCTGAGCTCTTCTCATTTGGGTAGACTATGTCAGAAGGACAATTTGAGACTCAAGGGCAGCTATTTAGATTCTTTTGTCCAACAAAGTGCTCCCTTGATACGGTGCTCTCCACTTTCCGCTAGGGATGGGGCTTCCTGAGAGCCAAGCTGCAGTGATTGTTATTTCTCTTCTGGAACTAGCCACCCAGCAGAACTACTGGGCTCCAGGCTGGTACTGGGGAGTATATGCGAAGAGTCCTGTGATGTGATCCATCATTAGGTCTCTCAGCCCGTGGATACCAACACCTGCTCTGGTGGAGGTAGCGGGGGTTGACTCTGTGAGGGTCCTTGGTTTACTGTTTGTTAAGTGCACTGGTTTTGTGTTGACTGACCTCTAGCCAGGAGGTGGCTTTCAAGAGCACCTCAGCTGCAGTTGTTTAGGGAGAATACAAATTTGCCATAGGGTCCCCTTTGGATAAGTATTAAGGTTTCTCAGGTGGTAGGGAGAGCCATAGAGCTCCCAGAGGATTATGTCCTTTGTTTTAGGAGTTCCTCTGCTACTCTGCTGTCCCACAGAGCCAGCAGCATCAATCTACCTCCTTCAAAGGGGTCTGTGGACTCTCTCCACTTTTTCTGGTATGTTCCTGTGGTAGTTCTTGGAGCAAAAGTTCATAATGTGGGTCTCCACACATTGCTCTGTCTGAGTGAGAGCTGAAAGTTATTTTTGCCTTCTACCTTCCATTTCCCCCTTAATCCTCACACAATTTTTTTTTTTTTCCGTTCTGTCGCCCAGACTGGAGTGCAGTGGTGCAATCTTGGCTCACTGCTACAACCTTTGCCTCCTGGGTTCAAGTGATTCTCCTGCCTCAGCCTCGTGAGTAGCTGGGGTTACAGGTGTGTGCCACCACAGCTAGCTAATTTTTGTATTTTTTTAGTGGAGATGGGGTTTTACTATAATGACCAGTCTGCTCTTGAACTCCTGACCTCAGGTGAGTCACCCACCTTGGCCTTCCAAAGTACTGGGATTACAGGCATAAGCTACCTGGCCTGGCCAACTTTCTAAAAGCAGTTACAAAACTTCTTAAGATTTAAATTAAAAATGCAAGAGAGACAGCATTTACTTGCTGGTTTACAATATCTATTTGTATAGCTTATAGAAAGAGGCCTCTGTACAAATTCCTCACAAATAAGGCAATAAAATACTTATGTCTACAAAATAAAAATAAGTTCTTGAGCTCTCTTTTCAACAATTCCTAACAAATTTCCCTAAAATTTCATGATTAAAGTAATTATATTCAAATAAAAATATAAATATGTTGCCTTAAGAGATTATTCTGTTTTTTAAGAAACAATTTCCAAGGAATATATCTGACAAATCTTAAAGATAATCATTTTGCTTAGAGTTATTCTTTAGGGTCTTACATAATTTAATTTTGTTAAGGAGAAAACTAAAGAATAAGCTGAGTAACAAATTTATTGTGGACTATATGGTTTTTAGAGTTTATTAGACCTCCAGTAGAATAACTTTTTCCTTAAAACCAAATTACATTGTATGAGATTAGTTCAACAGCCTAGAGTAATTGAATCATTTTCTAAATTCAAATAAATATTTTATTCAATGTCAGATATAAAATGTTGTCATATTGTGTTTGCAAATTCCTTTTGTCATAGCAAATGCAATTATAGAAGCTAAAACAAAAAAAAGCCTATATGTAGAGAACTTGTCAAAGGTTGGAGCATCATTGCTATTGTATAGAAGACGGTGAGATGGTGCTATGGATGTATTTTTGGTTTATTCTGTATTCTTATTACCAAAATGCCTGGGACTCAGCCTACATCTACTGCTTACTGTTGTCTCTCTCAACCAACTAAAATTTGGGGTTTACATAGTGGGGGAGGAATGAAGCTGCATGCAAGGAAACTGGAATTGGGATGGGTAAGGAAGCAATTATGTTGGATGAGGGGTTTGGTATCCCATTGTTGGGGTGCAGAACTTTGGTGAGTTTTGGTTTCTTGCCTAAGGGTCAATTTCCTAAGGAAAGAACTCAGATAAGACAAATATAAGTTAAAAACTGTAAGCATCAGTTCTATGAAACAGTGGGGGTGGTTTAATTGCCTTTTATCCATATGGACAATGATGCCTGCCCAGAGATACACCAAATTTAGTATGGGAGTCTATTTCCATTTGAAATGTTTTGTAATGATACTTAAAGTCACAGTGGTAGACTGAAAATAATTTTACTTCCTCAACTTCTCCTTGTCTTAAATAGACATGGAACCATTGTAAAATATGTGGCCTTCCTTTTTAAACTGAGGCTCAGGGTCAGTTGTTTCGCTTTATTTCTTGTATTATTTAATATAGCTTTCCAATTATTGCTTTATATTTACAATATTCTTCTCATTTGATGTTTACTTTTAATTTTCACCAACATTCTATGTGTTAGTCTATTTTAATTCTAAACTTTTTATTATATAAAATCATAGTATATAAACTTTTATTATATAAATGTTCAAATGTATACAACATATAAAAGTATATAGAGCAATGAATTTCTGTGTACCCTCCAGTTACCTTTAGCAATTATCAATATATGAGTAATATTGTCTTATTCTTGCCTCTCACTCATGATTATTTTAAACAAATTTTAGACATTATTTCATTTTCTAGAAGCAGAACATTTATGTACTTTTATTCATATAGTTAAATTGCCATCCCAGATACCAAGAATGTCTCATCATTCCTTGATTACCATTCATTTTTCTCTCCACATAGCAAGCTTCTTTCACCAGCATTATTTCACAGTATTCTCCCCTGAAGGAAAGTAATTATTCTTAGAGACTCTTTCAGATAATGAATTTCATTCATTTTTGTGCATTTCCATTATCATCTCTCAAAGTAGGATAATCTTCCCTCTCATCCATCAATTTATGTGGGACTGATATTGGCTGTTGCCAAAATGTCTTTTCCAGGTAGCTTTCCTGTCTAAACAGTCTTATTCTAATTGTTAGTACCTAATTTGCAAGCCAGAGCTTCAAAATGGAAACCCATGGGCCAAATTGAACCCTCATATATGGTCTAGGAAAGCAGTGCTTTCCTTCAGTGTCATTTGATTCTGTACTATAACTTGATTCTGTATTTTTCTTGATGTCTACATTATTCATCAGGATTGACTTTCACATTATCTAAATGGTCTTCCCTTAAGGAGAAACAATCACACAATAGAGGACCTTTCTTTGTCTTCTGATAACTAGCCTAAGGAAGATATTTTATATTTTATCATAATAATTCATGTGTCATCATTATTAGGTCATCATTATTAGATTTCTGATTGCTTAGGAAAACTGAGATTTCAAAGAATTAAGGTTTTTATGTCGACGTGACTTTCTGTATTGCTTTTAAAGTCTTTGTGCTGTTACATCACAGGGCTTTGACTCCTGGATCTGAAAAAAGCATTTACTCCTACCAAGTCTTGAATGTTGACATTAGTCAACACCTCTTTTTCAGACCTTGGAGATAGCAGCAATCGAAATGAACTGCTTTGCTAAAACACACAGTCAGAAATGTAAACTTCTCAATCCCTCTAGGCCCAAGGACTACTGCAGAAGAGATGGTGCATGAGATTGTAAAGGCCGATTTTGAGGGATAAGAATGATTCAGAATTTTTATATAAATTAGACATTAATATCAAAGGCACAGTGATGCAAGACCAGTGTCTGGGCCCCTGTATCAGAATAAAAGGGTTTTCTTGGTGCATTGATCTTTTCTTTAATAGAAAATAGTAAAAGGTTATAAAAGGAAATCTTACATTATGGTCAAACTTATTAAAATTAGATTTACTTATAAGGTTTTATTAAAATTACCTTTAACATTAACAATATACTGTGCAAAGGTAAATTCTGGTTTTACCTTTTGAATAAAATTTTCATGTAACATCAATAAGAGATATAAAGGTTATTGTTTACCTTTTGAGTAAACTTCAAGGGCATAAAGGAGGGGAGAGAGAGAGAGACAGATTTAGTTAGGCACATGCTGTCTTTATAAGGTCTTATTCTTTGGGAAACTGAGTCTCCTCTATCAAAGAATAAAGGCTTTTGCTTTTTAAAAATTATTTGAATTATCATTTTGGCTAAATGAATGACTATTTCATAATGACCTATAATACTATTTTGTGATAGTAAGTGTTTAATCCTTTGATATTTGACAAACTTTCCAATATCAAAGTTTCAAGTTCTAAATTTAGTCTTTTGGATGTTGAAATAATTTTTTAGATATTACATCCCCTGAAGTCCAAGAGAGGCATAGTAGGCTTATATGGTATGTTAAAATTATACAGGAAGCATTGTGAAATATGAAATGGTGTTTAACTTTCTTTGGGGTTATATTTATATAAATATGTTATGAGCATGTGTTCCAAATTTGTATGAGATTCCTAAAATTCTGATATGTCTTAATTATATGTTATCAGCAATACTTATGATTATTATTGTTGTATGCTGAAAAAAGTTAATTTCCTTGTCAATTATATCTTTAATTATGGCTAACCAGAGGCTTGTCTTTAACTAGGACTGTCCTAAGACCTTTATCATTCAAAATTATTATTTTACTATGATTCTTGTCAAAAAAGTGGCTTACAGTTAGCTACAGTTCCAAGCTTATTTCTTTAGGGAAATTCACGAAAAAAAACTGTTGAATGCAAGTAAGTGTTTGATAACTTGGGAGTTTGTGTCATTGGACTAGAGAGAGAACTTTCAGGACTCTACTTGAAAGGCTGATGTGTTCAGAGAGATTATTAACCCAATATGAAGCAGGACAAGAGTCAATTGCATAGACTGAACTAATAAAGGACCAAACTAATTTTGCATGACTTTTTTTTTTGAAACATTGGTGATTCATTTTGTTTTATTTTTCAGGGTTGATAAAAGATTTTTTTTCTTTATTCTGAGCTATTTATAGTCTTTAACAATTGAGTATACTCTTGTAAACCAATTTAATGCATATTTTTCTTTCTCTACCTGATTTCTCCAGATTTTGGAAATCATCTATGAATATTCTTAATTCATGGCAATATGTTTATTTGCATGTGTTCAATAAGAATTTGTTTTCTTTTGTAATAGGACACAGTTGGAAACACTATTTATTTTCCCAAAGCTTTGACTGGAATGACATATTGTCAGATATGAGCAGAATGCCTTCAGAGATTGAGGCTGACTTATAGTGCTGATAAAAGTTCCTTGGAAAGTCTGGTTTAGTATTTTGTCTACCTGGTTCCTTTATAAGTTTCCTGATCTGTGGTAAGTAAAGAATGTCACTTTCTGACAAGTCCAGAAACCTTAAGTTATTTTGGGACCTTGAGAAGAGAGGAATTCACCCAGTTCATACAGATACCTGCTGGCACAGATAAATCCTAGCCTGGGCTTGAGAGGCCTTTAAAAGTCAAATATGAGATTCTTCATGCAAAAGTCCAGCAAAGCCCCGTATAAAAGATACTATATGGATAATAATTCTTGCTGTACATTATGCAAATAACTAATCCAAGTATGATAAGATGAAAACTTAACATTGCAAATAAATTGGTTCTACCACAATTTGTCTTTGGTAGAAATGACTGACTAAAGAGAGAAAAACTTACGTTTCAGAAGAAAACTATAGTATGACTTCTATTACATTAGCTTTTGATTCCTTGTTGGAAACCTGGACACCTATTGTATAGAGTTGCAGCTGTGCTGCATTCAGTTATTAAAGACAAAAAGTACCAATGGAATTTAGAGATAGATTCAACTCCCAGGGAATTGGTTCACAGGATGCATAAGGAAATGCAAACTAATAAGGAAAAAGCAAAACATTCAATTCCTTGGTTATTGTTATCTGTAACAGCTAAAATGAAAGTAAGAGAATGCTGAGTTGGGTGTTGGGGCTGGACCAACTCAGATGTGGAACTTTCTGAGCTCAAATAAGTCACCTCAAGGCTACCAACAAAAGGAAAAATTATGCCAGAGCACCAGAAAGTACCTCTGAGACCTGCCTTTTCCAGAAAGTAGTCAGCATGGGGGAAGGGCAGAACTAGATAACTATCGAAACCAGAGGGTACAATGTAAAGAAATTATTTCATTTTGTAGATTGGTATCATCAGCTTTTCTAAAATGGTTTATGAGACTAACGAATCTGGGAGCACTGACTTTGGTTTTAAATGGTGTAGAATGGAAATGAATGTTTTGGTTGATGCAGGACCCACAGCTCACTGTTGAACAATCACAGATGGGTATATGTAATTCAGACACACAGGAGGTTATTTCTGAGAGAACAGCCAGCCTGGTGGATTGGATAAATGCCACTGTAAGATCTGTTTACCCCGAGAAGGAGAATTGCCAAACTTTACATATCAATGCCAAGTGAAACACCCCAGATGAAGCAGCTGATATGCTTCATATCCAAGTCACGGGGGACTGGCTTTAAGATGAAATATATTAACTACTCATACTACCACTGAGTATGGAGAATCTATGGCTTAACACCACCCAACTTGAGCTGGAACCAACTTGAATGAACAACAGACTCCAATTCAAGTTGGATGATGTTAAGCCATGAATTCTCCATAGTCAGGTAAAACCAAGTCTTTTTTGATCCCTCCAGGGGAAACAGGTCATGGGCTTGTGAACCCTTAGAGGACCAAAATTAGTATTCAAAACCCAGCCAAAGAGTCTAGATAAGAAATCATAAAGGGACCATGTGCTTTTCAGGTTGTTGCTCTTCCTGAAACCATAGCTTTTTGCATGCAGGATGTAATGAATCAGAAAGAGTTTTTGGTAGATTTAGGGTTATGCTCTGGGATTCCCCAGTGGATCAGCTCCATATTCTCTAGTATTTTAAAACTTGGTTTTATTTTAAAATTTGGTTTATCTATGTTATTAATCATCCTAGGCAATATGCCTTTATATATTGTTCTAAACCAAGATAAAACTATGTAGGTCATGGTGCTCCAATAAGCCAGATGCTGGCCAGGTGCTTGTGAGTACTTTCAATTACAGAGGTAAGGTTTACATTCCTCAGCATTGTCACATAACAGCTCTCCTCAGCAAGAAGCAGCCAGAAAGATTGACAACCAGATTCCCCATGATGGAGGAATTGATAAATAGAAAGGGGATACTGATACCAACCAAATTGTCCCATACAAATAGTATCTATATGCAAATAGTATCTATATTTTTAAAAAATAGACATAGAAATTGCCCCTCCCTTGTCTTTTTTTATTAATGATAATAAAATGATTATTTTATTGTCTGCTTTCTGCCTCAATGCTTATTTGTTGTCCCCGCCTTTCCCCCACCCCTGCCTTTTTTTTTTTTTTTTTTTTTTGAGACGGAGTCTGGCTCTGTCGCCCGGGCTGCAGTGCAGTGACACAATCTCAGCTCACTGCAAGCTCCACCTCCCGGGTTCACACCATTCTCCTGTCTCAGACTCCAGAGTAGCTGGGACTACAGGCGCCCGCCACCACACCTGGCCAAATTTTTGTGTTTTTAGTAGAGACGGGGTTTCACCGTGTTAGCCAGGTTGGTCTCGATCTGACCTCGTGATTCGCCCGCCTCGGCCTCCCAAAGTGCTGGGATTACAGGCATGAGCCACCGCGCCTGGCCCCTCCCTTGTCTTAAAACTTGAAACTTACATTTATCTCATCTGAGTTCCCTCCAGTAAACCAACCCTCAGGTGAGGGACTGAAACTCACTAGATTACCACATCTGGGTCGACAACAAGATGCAATAAACTTCATTCCTCATGATTGCTTCCTTTCCTCTCTCCAATTCCTGTTTTCATGCCTTCCCTGCTATATAAACACCCCATTTTTGCTATGTTGGGGAAACTGTATTACTGTTATCCTTGGGTGCAGCACCCAAAGTAAAGTCTGCTTCCCTCATGAATTAGTCTACTCTCAGGCTGCTGATAAAGGCATACCTGAGATTAATTTACAAAGAAAAAGAGGTTTAATGGACTCACAGTTCCACATGGCTGGAGAGGCCTCAGAATCATGGCAGAAGGTGAAAGGCACGTCTTACACAGCAGTAGACAAGAGAGAATGAGAACCTAGCCAAAGGGGTTTCCTTTAGAAAACCATCGGGTCTTGTGAGACTTCTTCACTACCACTAGAACAGCATGGGGGAAAGCGCCACCATGACTCAATTATCTCCCACCAGGTCCCTCCCACAATACATGGGAATTATGGGAGCTACAATTCAAGGTGACATTTGGGTGAGTACACAACCAAATCAAATCACCTGCAATCCTTGTTAACTCAGTGATTGGCTTTCTGTGCAATGAGCAACAGGACGTCGATCTGTGATGTTTCAGTAACAACCTTATTTAATAATTAAACTAATATTTTAGTTTTATAGCTGAAGACACTGAGGCTTAGGGAGATGAAAACATGCAGGTAGCATCACTGTTAAGAATAAGATATTTTTATAGCATGATATATAAACCACTAAAATTTATAGGGGAACGTCAGTGTCATAATTCAGGCCTGATTCTTACCATTATATCATGCTACCTGCTGAACAAATCCTTGCAGAAAATAAGATGTTGGTACAGGAGGGAATCTAATGAAATAGAAAAAGAAAAAAGAGAGAGAGAGAAAATGTTCAAAATGTGGGTATGATTGAGTATTAAAATACAATGAATGTTCATCATTTTGCAAGCATAGAACTTAGAGATTTAACTTCCACACATGACTGATTGTCAGGCTCAGGTACCCTGTCTTTTAGTCTTAATGCAATACATTTACGCCAACAATATGAAAGAAGCCATAAAGATTTATATTATATATTCTAAATATTGGGCATATGGGAAATTATTTCCTTGAAAAAGTAAGCATTTACATTATTTTGAAAAAGAATCAAAGAGATGTTTTTGTGGCAATGGTTTCTTCCTACTCTTTTTTACATTGGATCATTTATTGTTTGCAGAAAGATGTTTTGAGTCAACATCTCACTCACAGCAGTGAAAAACCTTAGACAATGAGAGGGAAAAGTCTTATTAAATGTTCAAACATATTTTTGTTTTACAAGTTCAGTTCATAAATCTATTCTCTGATATAGGCAAAAATAGTACATTTAACTCCAAACGATATTATTTGTTTAGTTTTGTGTGTTTTTGTCTTAACATAGCAATGTGTAACCAAAGTTACAGACATTCCCAAAATATCCACTGCTCTGGAAACATGTACTCTTTCAACTTTATAAAGTTTTCCTTAAAATATGTCCTGTATTTATATAATCTTCCCCTTTGGTTGTGGCAGATTTATCTGAAAATAGAGTGAACTATGTCACGCTTTGAACGTGAGGGTCTGAGAAAACACTAGGGCCAATCACATGAGTTCTTAAAGGGTATGTTTTGTACCATGTGGAGAAGTGCAGAAAGATGATTTGCCACAATAATGAAAAGTGAGGGCAACTTGGCAGCAGGTGGAGGGAAGAAAAAAATAATAGAAGCAATAAGAGGAGAAAGATCAACTTAATATTTATTTTCTGTTTACAGATTTTCTTGAGGCTATTTTGTGAAATACACCAATGCATTTCTAATAAATTAATACTTGATCTTATAATATTTTTACCTACTATAAAGATATTATTTTATTATTTCTACAGCTTAAAATATTTGCTTTTTATATTTTATCCTAAAGCAATTGAATTTGGAATTTACATATAAAATTGATGAGAGATGTTACTACAGTAAATTGTGAAGATCTGTACTAATTAGAATAAACTTAATGCAGGATCCTTCGCGGCATACATTCCATGGAAATTTCTTATCACATATGCTTTATAGCTAATCTCTTAAAGATTTTTGGAGAATGTATAAACCACCAGAATTGTTTTCTTCGGTACCTGTCAAATATATGTTAGAATCATAAAATTACCCAGTTCCTTGAAAATGATGTTTCCCTGGGTGACCCATTGTTACTGAATCCTGCTTTTGCTTTAGTGGATCAACATTTTAAGTTGATAACAAGGTCTCTGTTTCTACTTTACATATTTTTTTTGTTTATCAAAATTAGCTCCTCCAATGGGTACAAAAATGGACATCATTTTCTGTTTTAAAAATACAGTTTTCTTTAAATTGTAATATTTTACTACTCCAAGAGGGAACTAATAAATCAAATGAGAACTCATTGTCAATGGGCATGTAAGAACAATTCCTAATTTGTAGGCAGTTAGAAGAACAGTCTGTAGAAAAATAATTAAGATAGGCTGAATGTGTTCTATTGGCTTTCATTTGCTGACATCTACTTTAGGTAAAGATCAAATTTAGTGATATTTACATAACATTTATTAGCAATATTTGCATAACAACACTTTCTAGGTAAGGCAAAAAGATCCAAATAATATTATTTGACCTTATTTCTCATGTATAGACATTATATTATGGTCATTAATTAATGGATTAGAGGATGTATAAATGATTTTGGATGATGTCAACATACAAGTTTATTTTTGCTCCTATAAAATTATAAAGTGGATATCTAATGTATACTCATGGAATAATGTGGCACATAGTTTGGAGTTACTTGTCTTTTAGTTTTCTCTATGTCAATTTTAAAGAAACAAAAGTTGGATACTTTGGTTGTAATTCAAATATCTGGTTTTACATTGTTGATACTAGTACTATCATTAGACATGAAAATATGTAAACTGGG
Source organism: Trachypithecus francoisi (assembly GCF_009764315.1). Taxonomy (NCBI): domain Eukaryota; kingdom Metazoa; phylum Chordata; class Mammalia; order Primates; family Cercopithecidae; genus Trachypithecus; species Trachypithecus francoisi. The sequence continues at coordinate 168,672,782 of NW_022681454.1, read as the reverse complement.
TCATAGTATGTTCATCTGCTTTTTGAGAAACTATGCACCTTTTAATGTTTTTGCTGCCATTGCAGTATTTTAAATCATGTTAATAGAGGTTACTTATTTCTAAAGGGACTTACTTTTGTTGCTTTCTACTATGTTAGCTTTAAGTAATCTCTCTCTAAAATAAAAAAGTAGCAATTTTCTTGATTTTAATCAATTACAATATACAGTATCTTAATCAATGTCCTCAAATCTTTTGACTTTTTCAGTTCAGCCTCCAAATTCAGAATAATAATAATAATAAAAAAGTTGCAATGTCTTCTACATGTTAACCATTTTTAGGTTTTCCCAGATAGATACTGACAACCAAACAAGTTGGTTCACTGATTGTATTAGTTGGTTCTTAAACTCCTATAAAGAGATAACTGAGACTGAATAATTTATAAAGAAAAGAATTTGTATTGGCTCATGGTTCCATAAACTGTAAAGGAAGCATGTCTGGGGAGGCATCAGGAAACTTACAATCATGGTGTAAGGTGCAGGGGAAGCAGAAACGTTTTCACATGGCCAGAGCGGGAGTAAAATAGAGAGGGAGTTGATGCCACACACTTTTAAACAAACAAATCTTGTGAGCCCTCACTGACTATCATGAGAGTAGCATGAGATTTGGGCATGGACACAAATACAAACCATATCATTCTTCCCTGCGTCCCTCCCAAATCTCATGTTCTCACATTTCAAAATACAATCATGCCTTCCTCACAGTCCCCAAATGTCTTAACTCATTCCAGCATTAACTCAGAAGGCCAAAGTTTAAAGTCTTATCTGAGACAAGGCTAGTCCCTTCTGACTATGAGACTTTAAAATCAAAAACAAGTTAGTTACTCCCAAGACACAATGGGAGTACAGGAATTCAGTAGATACTGCCCTTCCAACAGTGAAAAATCAGTCAAAAGAAAAGGGCTATAAGCCCCATGCAAATTCAAAACCCAGCAGAGCAGTTATTAAATCTCAAACTCCAAAATAATCTTCTTTGACTCCATGTCTCACATCCAGGCCACACTGATGCAAAGGGTTGTCACTCAAAGCCTTGGACAGCCCTACCCCTGTGGCTCTATAGGGCTAGTCCCCACAGCTGCTCTCATGGGCTAATATTGAATGCTTGCCACTTTTCTAGGTGCACGGTACAAACTGTTGGTGTATCATTCTGGGGTCTGGAGGGTGGTGGCCCTCTTCTCACAGCTCCACTAGACAATGCACCAGTGGGGACTCTGTGTGGGGGCTCTTACCCCATATATTGTCTCTGCAATGCCCTAGTAGAGGTTCTCCATGAGGGCTCTTCCTCTGCAGGAGACTTCTACCTGGCATCCAGGATTTTTCTATACCTCTTCTGAAGTCTAGGCAGAGGGTCCCAAGCCTCAACAATTGCACTCTGCATAGCCACATGCTTAATACCACATGGAAGCTACCAAGGCTTATGGCTTGCACCCTCTGAAGCAGGAGTTTGAGTACCTGGACCCCTTTAAGGGACAGCTGAAGCTGGAGCAGCCAAGATCAAAGAAGCAATGTCCTGAGGCTGCACAGGGCAGGGGGCCCTGGGCCTGGCCCATAAACCATTTTTCCCTCCTATGTCTCCAGGTCTAGGAACTTGAGGGGCCACCACAAGTTCTCAGATATATCTTCAGGATCTTTTCCCCATTGTCTTGGATATTACTACTTGCCTTCCTCTTAATTATGAAAATTTCTGCAGCTGGCTTGAATTCCTCCCTGAATTTTTTTTTCCTTTCTACCACATGGCCAGGCTGCAAATTTTCCTAACTTCTACATTCTCCTTCTTTTGTAAATTTGAGGTTTCAGTTTTACATCATTTCTTTTCACATGAATATGAGCATAGAAGCCTGGAAGCATCCAGGCTACGTCTTGAACACTTTGCTACTTAGAAATTTCTTCCACCAGATACCCTAAATCACCATTCTCAAATTCAAAGTTCCACAGATCCCTAGGGCAAGGCACAATGCCTCCCAAGTTTGCTAGGGTATAACAAAAGTGACCTTCACTCCAGTTCCCAGTAAGTTCCTAATCTCCATCTGAGACCCTGTTAACTTGGCCTTTACTGTCTATATCACTACCAGCATTTTGGTCACAATCATTCAACAAATCTCCAGAAATTTCCAAATTTTCTATCATCCTTCTGTCTTATTCTGAGTCCTCCAAACTCTTCCAACCTCTGCACATTATCCAGTTCCAAAGTCACTTCCACATTTTCAGATATCTTCATAGCGATACCCTACTCCCAGTGTCAAGTTTCTATAGTAGTTTGTTCTCACACTGCTATAAAGGAATAACTGAGACTGGGTAATTTCTAATGAAAAGATGTTTCATTGGCTCATGATTCTGCAGGCTGTACAGGAAACATGGCTGGGCAGGATTAAGGAAACTTACAATCATGGAAGAAGACAAAGGGGAAGCAGTCACATCTTCACATGGCTAGAGCAGGCAGTAGGGGGAGGAGGTGGGTTCAGGTACCACACACTTTTAAACAACCAAATCTTGGGATTCCTCACTCATTATCATGAGAACAGCACAAAGAAGGAAATCTAGCCCCATGATCCACTTACCTCCCATCAGGCCCCACCTCCAACATTATGGATTACAATTTGACATGATGTTTGGGCAGAGACACAAATCCGAACCATATCACTGACTTTATAAGGTGAGGGTTACTAAAATATTTAGATATGTTTTGTATTCTCTAAGTGTTATGTAGTTCAGCCACTCTACAAACTGACTAAACTAAATGTCTTTTGGGGTCCAGTTAGTGAATGGGGTGTTTCCATTCTTAAACAGATATTGTAGTAAGAACTGAATTGAGATATTCTGAACTTTGCTAAACCCTGTTAAACCTTTTCTTATCTTAGTGTTTATAAAACAAGATTATATATCAGTAGTACTCATTCAAATTCAGAAACTCATCTGAAGCCAATTGCTTACATTATTTTTTCTTTTACCAAAGCTAAAGATTATGTAACTTGTCATGTACTACACCTATCAGGCCAATAATACCCAATACTTTTAGGCTGGCTGCATTACTACCTATGATTATTTTATTGTCTGCTTTCTGCCTCAATGCTTATTTGTTGTCCCTGCCCTTCCCCGACCCTTGCCTTTTTTTTTTTTTTTTTTTTGAGACAGAGTCTCGCTCTGTTGTCCAGGCTGCAGTGCAGTGGCGCAATCTCAGCTCACTGCAAGCTCCTACTCCCGGGTTCACACCATTCTCCTGCCTCAGCCTCCAGAGTAGCTGGGACTACAGGCGCCTGCCACCACGCTTGGATAATTTTTTGTGTTTTTAGTAGACACAGGGTTTCACGGTGTTAGCCAGGATGGTCTGGATCTCCTGACCTCGTGATCCACCCGCCTAGGCCTCCCAAAGTGCTGGGATTACAGGCGTGTGCCACCACACCTGGCCTTGTTGTCCCCTTTTTAATGCTGTACTCTTTATTAATAACTCCTGAGACAATTGTGATATTGGAATGTGTTGTCAGACAAAAATATAAAAATACATTTCTTATGAATATAGAACATGTATGAATTTTCTGTTTGGTCAATCAGAATAGAGTAAATGGACTCATAAGATTTCACACAAACTTGGTCTCTATAGCAGCCAAATACTTAATTCCCCTAAGATGCTATCAATAAACAGAAATTGCTTGTTGCCATGGATTTCTGCTCTCATTTTTTTTTCTTTTCTTTGCTTTGCCGTTTATAAGACTTAAAGCCAGTACAGCTGAGAAACAAGTGAGTTATTTTTGGTTCTTTGACGTGTACTTCATGAACTCCTTCCTTTCTTTGACCCAAGGCCCACTAGACTATCATGGAGATTTTGTAAAGCAATATTTGTTTTAAAAGTCATGTTAAAAAATATAGATAACATAAAATGTGCCATATTAAACATTTTTAAGTGTGAAGTTCAGTGACATTAAGTATATTCACACTGTACAACCATTGCCACTATTTGTCCTCAGAACTCTTCTCATCGTCACAAACTAAACCTCTGTACCTCATAAACAATAATTCTCTATTTCCTCTTCCTCCAGGTCCAAGTAACTACCATTTTACTTTCTGTCTGTATGAATTGAACTACCCTAGGTAACTTAAATGAGTGCAATATCATGACAAACATCATACAATATTTGTCCTCTTATGACTGGCTTATTTCACTTAGCATAATATCTTTAAGGTTCATCCATGTTGTAGCATATGTCAGAATTTCCCTACTTTTTAAGGCTAAATTATATGCCATCATATTTATGTACCATATTTTGTCTACTCATGAATGGACATTTGGGTTGCTTCCAGTTTTGGCAATTCTGGATAATGCTGCTATGAATGTGAGTGCACAATTATATGTCCATGTCTCCATTCTTAATTATTTTGCCTGTAAACTCAGAAGTGAAACTGTTGGATAATATGGTGATTCTATTTTTAACTTTTTGAGGAACAAAATAGTATTTTCTATAACAGCTGCACCATTTTACAATTCCATTAGCAGTTCACAAAGTTTCCAATTTCTCCATATCCCCCTCAAAAATTAGCATTTGATTCTTGGGATACTAGGCATCCTAATGAGGGTAAAGCTGTATCTCACTGTGGTTTTGATTTATATTTTCCAAATGATTAGTGACATTGAGCATCTTTTAATTAGTTTTTCAAGATACAGATGACCATGGGTATATTTTCCTTGAAAAAAATATCTGTTTTATTTAGTTCTTTGCCCATTTTTGAATCGGGTTGTTTGTTTATTTTTGTTGTTGTTGCTGTTGTTGAGTTTTATACATTCTCTATATAGTCTGGATATTAATCCATTATCAGAATATGTGATTTGCAAATATTTTCTCTCCAGGTTTTTTTTTTTACTTTATTGATAATATCCTTTGATGAACAAAAGCTTTCCATTTTCATGAGTTCCTATTTGCTTATTTATTCTTTTGTTGCCTGTACCTTAATTGCTGTATTCAAAAAAAATCAGTGCAAATTCTAATGTTATGAAGTTTTCTCCTAGGTTTTCTTCTGAGTGTTGTATAGTCTTAGCTCTTGCATTTAGGTGTTTGATCCATTTTGTGTATTGTTAGGTAAAGGTCCAGTTTGATTCTCTGCATGTGACTTTGCCATTTTCCCAACACCATTCATTTAGAAGACCACCCTTTCCCACTTGAATAGTCTTGGTTCTCTTGTCTAAAATCATTTGAATATATCTGCCTGTTAAATAGTTCTCCAAACTAAATTCATTTATCTTATTTTATCTTCCTAGTATGCATACATCTTAAGACTATCTTGAGTCATCTTAACTAAAAATACTGTTCTTAATCTTTAGAACATGTACTCAGGTTTACATGCTTTACAGATTTAAAGAAATAGAATCTCTTAAATGGGCAATTGAAGAAGCCAGCCATCTGATGCTGAAATTTTCTTTTACAATGGTTTATATGGAAATTAATTTTTTAAGGGAAGAATAAATAAATGAACAATTAAATATATGTTGTTATAGTGTTTTCAGTGTTTTCCTCAAGGGATTTTTTTTTAACTTTTATATCATAAATATTCAACTAATGAAAGTGAAAAAATGAAAAGCCTTATTTTCCTTAAACTCTTGAGTTCAAACTATAATCTTACTCTATTTATAAATATGAAAAACTTTTACCAATAATTTTCATGGAGGATTTTATAAAATAACCAAAATCTATTAAACATTCTTATGTTGCTATTATAGTTAATTATTTGTTGATGAGGTAACAATTACACTAAACATTTGGACAAATTAAGATTACATATAATTGGTGTCTTTAAAAATCACTGGAATGTTGAAATACAAAAATGTATTTAATTTGAGGGATTGGTTAAATGCATTGTAGGGGAGAAATTTTCCAAACTAGAAAGGTTTAAAACATTTCTTTAATATTTTAATTTAACAAACATTTACTTATTCTTACAGACTGTACAAGACCCTAAGGATGTCTTTATGTTACTGAAGAGCTACACATGCCTACTTTAAAAAAGTTAATATTTTCTTTCAAAATATCCTTTCTGAATTTGAAGTGAAGGGTTTCAATTTAATATGGCCTTATTGGTGTGTGTACTGATATGTTCACTGAAATTTCAAATCCTTCAAGAGTTGCTTCTCAGAATCCCTAACAATGGTAATTAAAATAACCAAAGTTCACTTGACTATTCTTTCTTTTAACTTTTTTTCCCCTTATTTACCTGTACATATAGCAGTGATTGGACATAAGTTGATTTTGTAGAAAAAAAAAACTGAATAGGAAAAATTCTAGAATAATTTTTAAAATTCCTCTAATTTGTACTGATTGCCATATTGATATTATTACTTACTGTGTCAAAGAGAAGGGAAAATGCTAGATCATGCACTACCACATTAAAACTTTTGTTTACATTTTATTAGCTAAACCTTTCAACTGTCATTTAAAAGTCTCATTGGGCTGAGTGTGGTGGCTCAAACATATAATCCCAGAACTTTGGGAGGCCAAGGCAGGCAGATCATTTAAGGCTGGGAGTTAAAGACCAACCTGGTCAACACGGCAAAACCCATCTCTACTAAAAAATACACACACAAAAAAAATTAGCCAGGCTTGGTGGTATGTGCCTGTAATCCCAGCTACTTGGGAGGCTGAGGCATGAGAATTGTTTTGACCATGGAGGTGGAGGTTGCCGTGAGTCAAGATCGTGCCACTGTACTCCAGCCTGGGTGACAGAGTGAGACTCCATCTGAAAATGAAAAATAAGAAATTTGAAAAAAAAAAAGAAAGTCTCATTGGCCAGTCTGATTTAAAGGAAGAACTCAAGAGATACAAGTCCTAGACATATTGGTTAATGATACTAATTACTACCAGAGGATATCTCTTAAACTATTCAATTGTGCTACAGTTGATCTTGATTACAACCTAAAGAAGACACTACTGGCCAAAGTAGATACAAGCCTGAGATTTTAAATTCATAGTTATTTTCCATTCAAATGACACACTGTTACAGGTTGGGTTCCTGGGGAAGCAGACTCTGAGTTCGTAGTTGGAATTTAGTGTTCAGGATATTGATTAAAAATTGTTCTAGTGCTGGACATGATGTTGTACGGATGAAACCCCAGCTCTGAGGAGGCTGAGGTCACTTGGGTTCAGGAGTTCAAGACTGCAGTGAACTGACTGTGCTGCTGCACTCCAGTCATAGTGAGTGTGAGACCCCATCTCTTAAAAAGAACAGAATTTCTCTTGGGCTTAACACTTGAAGAAGAGATGAAAAGAATCAGGCCTTAGAAGCAAATCAAGCAACAACGGAGGCTCAATTAATAATAGATAAAACTATCTGCTGACCACAATGCAAGAAGTAAGAAGCTAGGGTAAGTCCTTCCCTGATGCCATTGTATACCTCTTTCTCGTGTTTTGCCTTTGACTAAGAAGGAAACATAAAACACTTTGACTGTTTTCAGAAGAATCTACACATTTTGTGTGCTTGCATATAAATGTGCATAGCTTGGTCCATTCTATAATGAAGTGTGATGATTTGAAGTAAATAGATATGTGTCTTAGACTTATAATTTGTAAAGGAATTTAGAAACAATTAGAATCTCCATTTTTTATAGGCAGAATACTAAAGATCCTCAGATTACGTCTTTTTTCCATCTTTGCATAAAATAATACGTTAAAGTGGATCTAATTTAATAATACGTATTATGTGAATATGTGTAATCTACTGATTGTGTCAGAGGTAGTAGCTCTTCTGGCAGGTCAGTTCACTCAGCTCTATGGGACTTATTCCTTACAGCCAGTCTAGAACTGACAAGGTATCCTCTTGCAACAACTGATACAGAGTAAAGATGCGGCTTAGCTTCAGCTCACCACTGGAGCATTCTTTCATGCATTTCCAGTGATGAGAAAACTCACACCATACCACACTGCTAATAGTCCTTTTAATTAAAGAATTCCAGAAACTGGCCTTAGAGATAACAAAGGTTGCAGAATGTCCCACTTCAGGAAGGAACACCCAACAGTTCATTTACTGCTTTGTTGCCACTGGCCAGACCATCAGGTGGCCAGTTATGGCCAGTCAAGATAACTATGGCAGGCTGATAATGCTGACTTGCATACCCTACCCCTCACTTGCTTTGCCCACCCCAGCTTATATACATACTTGACCCCTGATGTCAGTTATCTTGCTTTGACTCATAAAAAAAGAGTCCTACCAACTCTCTGTGGAGAGTTGGGGAATTATCTTTCTTGTACAGCCTCCTTTATGCCTGAGTATAAGCTCCAGTGAAGCCCTGTGTGGAAAAATTCTTTTGGCCTCATGTCAATTTCTGTTGCATTGAGAGCCCAAGAATCCACGGTCAGTAACACAACCATTTTAAGCAATAATTCCCCATCTTTCCCATAGGAAAGTCTCAGTGTACTGAAACTTCTTTTCTCAAACCTCTACTGAGTAAATACTCTGTCAACTCTGTCCAGCTCTTTCTTGTTTTCATGATCTTTCTTTCTTCTTTCTTTTTCTTTCTTTCTTTCTTTCTTTCTTTCTTTCGTTCGTTCTTTTTCTTTCTTTCTTTTTCTTCTTTCTTTTTCCTTCCTTCCTTTCTTTTTTTTTTCTTTTTTTTAATGAAATCTCACTCTATCTCCCAGGCTGAAGTGCAGTGGTGCAATCTCGGCTCACTGCAACCTCTGCCACCCAGGTTCAAGCAATTCTCCTGCCTCAACCTCCTGAATAGCTGAGATTATTGGTGCCTACCACTGTGCCTGGCTAGTTTTTGTATTTTTAGTACACACGGGGTTTCACCATCTTGGCTAGGCTGGTCTTGATCTAACCTCATGAACCACCTGCCTCGGTCTCCCAAAGTGCTGGGATTACAGGTGTTAGCCACTTTGCCCAGCCGTTTTCATGATTTTTCTGTGCCCCAAAACCATTTATTGGGGGAAAAAAGGCAGCTGATTGGTCTTTCACTCAATCTTGAAAGAAAACAAAAGATGGGACAACGTCACACTATAAGGCAAGATTAGAAGTATCTATGCTGTAGTCAGCCATAAAAATGGTTGTTTTATTATTCAGTATACTCCATTCACTCAGTATTTTTAGCTAAAGGATTCAAGCTAGGTTGGAGAACTGTTCATCTAGCCAGTTAGTATCCAAAATAAGACTTTCTGAGATAAGACCTATTTTCAGCTGGTCACTTTGACTGCTTTCTGCAGGAAAAATTTACATCTATGAAGGAAATCTCCGTTTGTAAAGGTGTCTTTACAAGCGGAATATGATGAGTACTAAATATTAGCAATGCTCTCAACAGAGAGCACATTGGCTTAAATCTACCTAACAAGTCTTACCTTTGTTTAAGGTGCTTTTCTTGGCCATCTTGTCTTAACTCGGCTTTTTCTTATACTCCTCTTTTTTGCAATAGGCAAATTATAATATTTAGCCTTAAAGTCACAGCTCTGTGTCTTTGAGATGTACATTTTCTACATGATCTTACCTAAGGGCTATTCCTTTGGAAATGGAAATTTAGAGGTGATGACATAGAAGAAGAGAGAACAAAATAAAAAAGCACTATTTGGAAACTGATGAATGAAAAATTCTAAAAGTCTTTTTTTTTCCTTTTCTTTTTTCTTACTTTCACAGATATAAGTAAAGCATTTGGGCCATCTGGGCAGGGGGTCTTACTTCATCAGCCAGAAAGAAAAAACAATCTAGATTCAGGTATTCTTTAATAAACTATTGAGCTTTTTATTCTTGTACCTGTCCATATGTTTATGAATTTTACATACATACATATCTATATATCTATATAGATATATAGATATGAGATATTGATAGCAGCAGGAGGCAGAAAAGTTCTAGGCAGTCAGGGGCAGTTCCCTGGTGAAATCCTGAAAGCCAAATTACAAGTCTCGGATAAATCCATGGACCCAATTGAGAACGTCTCTTCCTTTTTGGCATATTTTCCTCTGATCGATCTCTACTCTTCACCTATTTTACATACAGCTACCCTTCCCTAATTGTTTTTTAACACTGTCTTGTCCACTTTTGAATGGTGTCTTTGTTTTAGGCTTTTTTTGCATACTCACAAACCAATCAGCACACACTCCTTCATTCTGAGCCCATAAAAGCCCTGGACCCAGCCACAGTGGGAGATAGACCACCTGCCTTCTGATGGGGACCACCCTCTTGTCCCCTCTCCACTGAGAGCTGTTTTGTTGCTCAAAAAACTCTTTTCTGCCTTCTTCACCCTCCAGTTGTCAGCGTGATTCCACTTTGATGTGGGACAAGAATTTCAGACCCTGCCAAACAGGTAGGAAGCAGGCAGTAACACTGTAGCCCACTTCACTATATGATGGGAAGTAGAAGTGGGAAGTAGCAGTGGGGCCAGGCCAGCCCAAGAGCTACAGGCCAGAGTGGAGCAATGGGACTGACAGAGCTGTTAACAAACCCATTTGGGTTGCCAATGGTGGAACTAAAGAGCTGTTAGGACACTAACATGCCCTCTGGAGCTTCAGGGTCATGGACATTCTTATTTGGGTACCACCGCATTCCCCTCATGTGGATACTGGAGTCCACCGAGGGAGTAACTTGCAACATGCTTGGTCCAGCCCAAGTCTCATACAAAGCCCACTCCTATGCTGGCACTTGGAGTGGCTGGCTGGACCCCACACTTGCTTGCTTATACATCCACTTCTGCTGGGGTCTGAGCATGGGTCCCACGGCAAGCATGGAATCTGGACTGGTGTGCAAGTGAGGCACTGCCCAGCAGGGTGAGTGAGCAGGATGCCCCTAGCGAGCCTGGGACTGAGTGAGGCCTGGACAGAGGCATTGCCTGGCACAGAGGTCTCTGGCTGACAAAACTCAGCCAAAAAAAAAAAAACAAAAACCCTGCATCAATATTTTCTATCTTCTTATGATATTGGCAGAATTAAATTGTAAAAGAGCTTTATTTAATTGGTGTAAAGAAAAACAAACACATTTTTAAACTAAATATCATCTCAGGAAAATGAAAACTAACCCCCAAATTTTCAAGTTTATGTGTCTTGAGTAATCTTTGGTAAATAAAAATTTTGTTTGGTTTGATTAAGAGAAGCATTTCCTCTTGTCCTCGGCTTTAAATATAATACAGTTGTATAGTTTCTTTTACCTAGATTTCCTGATAAAAAGCTTATCTTATCACTATATTACAAAATTTGTCACCAAGAAAATTAAGACAATGGCAAGCTATTTAATGTCTCATCTTTATGAAAAATATAAGCATAATTATTTTAATAAGTTGAGTTAAATAGATGTAAACAAAATAAAATTCCCTTATGAAATATATCCTCCCTGTACCAGAAGGTTTTAACATTCTTACCACCAAGAATGGAAAGTTGAGGCTGAGGGATAGCTATACAAATAATTGATTCTCATGCCTAGCCAAAAAAACGTAAGACAAGTACATTTTGCCTTATCTACAGTTTCTTATCAAAGATACTTTGAATTGATAATAAACACGTTTTGTGCCACACTGACAACTTGTAGTTTTGGAAAGCACATATTTCTTGAAATTATGATTCTTAGATTTGCTTATGTACAAATTGCTAGCAAGAAAGACGGTTCAAAATTCCTTGCTTCTTAGTGTTCACTGGAAACTAAGGTCACTAAGGGTTAAGAATTCTAATTACTATATGTAAATAAAATTGTTAGAAATAATAAGAGAAACAACTATGCAAGTATACAAGGAAATTAAGATGCGTTTTTATATGCAAAAACTATAAGGTATAAGGATGTTTTGTTAAGGGAAGAAGAAAGTAATTTTTCTTCTAAAGTAAAATGACTAGTTCTAAAATGAGAAGAGGGAAACTTTACAATAAAAACTGAATGGATAAGGAAGTCAGAAGGTTTGTGCAAGATGAATCTTCTGAAAGGAATTTTATGTGTGATTAAGCTAGATAAGTTTAGAAAGGAATTATTTATAAGTTTTTCTAAAAATGGAGTATCAACACCAAAAGTACACTGATATGAAACTAGAATTTTGTCTCGGATAAATCCATGGACCCAACTGAGAACGTCTCTTCCTTTTTGGCATATTTTCCTCTGATCGATCTCTACTCTTCACCTATTTTACATACAGCTACCCTTCCCTAATTGTTTTTTAACACTGTCTTGTCCACTTTTGAATGGTGTCTTTGTTTTAGGCTTTTTTGCATACTCACAAACCAATCAGCACACACTCCTTCATTCTTTGTGTTAAACAACAGTTTTCTTGTAATTTTGGTCTGCTCTTAAAAGGAAATTGTTAAAGGGTTTTCTGTATCTCTCTCTCTCTTTTTTTTTTTTTTTGATGGAATCTCGCTGTGTCACCAGGCTGAAGTCCAGTGGTGTGATCTTAGTTCACTGCAACCTCTGCCTCCCGGGTTCAAAGGATTGTCCTACGTCACCCTCCCGAGTAGCTGAGACTACAAGCATGCGCCACCACACCCAGCTAATTTTTGTATTTTTAGTAGAGATGAGACTTCACCATGTTGGCTAGGATGCTCTCAATCTCTTGACCTTGTGATCCACCCGCCTCAGCCTCCCAAAGTGCTGGCATTACAGGTGTGAGCAACCTCACCCAGCCTTCTTTATCTTTTAGTTAAATGGCCTAGACAATAGAAAACAATGATTCTGTGTTTTACTAAGACAACTTCTTGCACTTCAGTCTTTACTAGGTTTTTGTTCACTTAAGAAAATTGTCTTTATTGAAAGAACTAAAATTTTTCTATAACTAACTTCCTGTATTTGCCTTGGAAATCTTTAAAATATTGCTTTGATTAAATTAATGATGACCATACATAGTAGCCTGTGATCCTATTTTGGTCCAGTGTTTCACATCCTTCATATTTTTGACATATTTTCAGAAACCAAATTTAAATTAAGTCTTTTTTTTAAATCTCAAATTAACCTTGGGATTTTTCAGGGGTGCCATTGGAAACATCAAATGGGTATCTGTCTTTGTGAAAAGAGAGACATTAAGCATAAGCTTATTTGATATATTAAATTATGTGAAAGCATTGCCAAATAAGTAAGTCCAAACCTTCTTTGAATTATATTTGTGTTGATGTGTTATTCTGTGTTCCAGAAATCATATGCATGTCTTACAAATCTGGTCATACTATTGTACCAAGTAAGTATTCCCAAAAACTCTAATGAAGAGACTGATTGATTCATAAAACCACTAACCAAAAATCAAGTAGAATAAGAGTTAATTAAATACCAAGGAAATGCATTGGCAGATTTTTATGCTAAGTCAGTCAGTACTGACATTGTTATTATATGCAATTTGAATGAATTTTATAAGATAAATCCCAGTCAAATTAACTATAATAACTACTTAATAAACAGTGTTACATGCCTTGTTTGGAGGGAAAAAAATCAGGTATTTAAAATCCAATGTCAAGTGGAGACTTATAGAGGCTTTGATGGCTGCCTGATCTTTCTTGACTTTTTAAAATTTTCGTTATTAAAGACTCCACACTCTGACTCGTTATGGAATAGATAAGATGATACAAATCATGAAAAGAAATGGTGGTGTGACTATTCTAAAATTGCTGAAGTGGTTTGTAACCGTTGTTTGGGTTGTCAAATCCATAATTCTAGTAAGAAAATAACCTCAGTTGATACATTTTCACCACTTGCTGGATCACTTGAACATTTACAGAGGGATTTTACTCAATTGCCAACTTTGATGCCTTTTACTGTTTTTAAAAAAATTTTCTCATGCAAGAAGGCTGATTCTATAGCATAAGCAAAACATTATTAGAAAATAAGTTTTGTTTATGGGGCATGTCTGGAGAAATCTCCAGCAATTAAGGTATTCATTTCACTAGAAAAATTACAGAAGTGTCAAATAAAGAATTACAAACACAATGACATGAAGCAGAGCTAATTGAATCGAATGGATTGCTTTGATCAAAGTTACTACTGATTGATGATCCACTAGAAAATATAGACTGACCTCTTATGAAATAATTACTAGAAGGACCATGCCCCTGATAATTGAACTTCATGTATCTCACACTCATGGACTCTGAAATGACTCAATATTGCAAGACCTTAATGGATTATGCCAAGGTATATTTTTACAGGTAAAAGAAGCCCTTTGTGAACCACCAGCAGATATCTGCTAGACCATTCATGATCTAGAGCCTGGATATTCAGTCTTTTGGAATTAATGCCAGCGAAAGACTGCCCTTGAAACCCCTTTGAAGTAAAACTTAAGTGCCTTGATTCTTGGATTCATGTCTCTCAACTCAAGAGGGAATTTCCAGACTCGTGGGACTGTACAGTCATTGGAGACCTCAAGGTAAACCTGGCCAGGGAGGTTTCTTCAGAGAAGCAGATGACTTCCTAGATGTAGACAACCTTCCCAAGATCACAGATGAAGAGTTACCTGCATGAAACTTTTGTCCTCCTGACTCTTTTCTCTGTGTTTCTTTTCTTTTTATACATGACAAGGTAATGCAATAATTAAGATGTCATATTTGATAGCATCCTCAGGAAACGTAACTGAGTTTTGGATATGTCATGTGAAATGTAAGTCCATATATGATCTTAGCTTCTGGTTCACTCTGTAACTAGTATTTCAAATATGATTTCTGATATTTTCTAGAGTTATGTATTCAGTTTTCTTGTTTAAATGTAACAGTAGACAAAACTAAAGTGATAGTTTTGCAGTTAAACTCTGCCATAAGTTGAATAAGAAGACGAAAGAAAAAATAATTCATCAATTTGTACACAGATGTGTAACCTATTCGTTTAATTTTTGGAAGCAACTAAGCATTCAGTGATTCAATAATGGAGCCTTCATAAATGCTACTATTGTTTCCCTACTGGTGACTGCTAACACACAAGTCATCCCACAGAGAGCTGTTTGTTGTGTCTTTCCAGGATGTATATTTATCTGTGAAGGATTTAACAATATAATCATCATTTTACCATATGCATGGCAACCCTGTGTTTCAGTAAGTGGCTAATGAAGGACCAATGTAGAGGAGTGATTTTAATGCTACCACTGTCATTCTATAACCAATTGAAAAGTGATCACTGGTCCACACTTTTTAATTTGCACTATAGAATAAAGAGAACTTTGCTAGCAGACATAAATCCTTCCAAATAGGCATCTTTTTCAAGGATGCTTTTCCCTGACTTGGCATTAATGTCATTGAAGTTATGATTATAGAAATCTATCTCAAACATTAGGTAGCATATATAGCTGACTCTACTGCAAAGATTATAGTTGCCCAGGAAACTTCTTGAAACTTTCTTACTAATGTTGTCCTTAGATAACATGATTGCTTTGGACTATCTATTGATGGCCTAACAAGGGGGAGCATGTGTGATGTTTAACACTTCTGATGCCCTTGGATAAATATATCTGATATGGAAGAAATTCAGCTGCAAGAAATCAGCAAACAAGCTAAATGGCTAAAACAAATAGATTCCTCTTCTGGTTTATATTTTATGTATTTGAGTTTGATCAGTTTGCTTATATAGGGCTCCTGTTAGAGTATATTTCATTTTCTTAGTATTATCCTCCTGATAGCCATCATAACGGTTTCTCTGGTGCACCAGATTTTCTCAAGAGTCTTAAATGTTCTTATGCAGCCATCTGTCATATGCCAAGTGATCTTACTACAGTTTGAATAGTGAAAATATAAAAAGAACAGAAGAAACATTCAACTAATCCAACTGTGAATTGTAAATTCCATACTGAGACCAAACAAGATCATTGTGATGGTGACACAATGATGTCAGTGCCCAAGGTTTTGGTCAATCTTTCCAAACTGAGAAGCTCACCAAATGGGGAAATTTTAAATAAAAAAAAAATGGCCTAAACTCCCTCCATACTTTGAATTCCTTCACAACAGAGTTCAACCTAACGTTGTATTTAAAAAAACTGCTATCTAACTTAAAAGTATATTCCTGCAACAAATGGCTGAGTCTCAGCCAATCATAGCAGCTGAGTTTCAGTTCGTCACAGGGTGCCAACTGATCAGACCATATCCACATAAGGCATATGCCTTATGACATCATGCCCAAATAAGGTCAGTGCCCAGCTGTAACCAATCAATGTGCTTCTATACATCAGTAACTATTTTTGTCTACAAATACTGAATGGTCATATTCCTAAGTGGAGGTCTCTGAATCTCTCCTCGTTCTGCATGCTACTAATTCATGAATGATTCTTTCCTCAAGTAAACTCTGCTAAATTTTATTTGTCTAATGTTTTTGATTTAACAATAAAAATCATGTGCAGACTGAGAGCTACTGCTGCTGCCAAGGTAAAAGCTTTTACTACGCCAATACTGACATGAACAGCTGTGAAACGGTTATCTCAGGTTTCCAGTCTCCCTCTAGCTGCCCCATTGGAAGACATTAATAGAAAGAGGACTGGCAAAGAAAAGCTATATTGTATAGGCACCCATCCTTCTTGTGACATAGCAGATTGGAAAAGGGAAGGAGTTTTGAAATTGAGAGACAGCACATTAAAATGCACATACACCATCCATGATCCCTGCCTGCCTTTGCTCAGGAAACATGAGACTAATTTCATGAAAAATAAACCACTAAAATTGCTTAAAATAATGAAAAGTTTTAATATTCTAGTACTAACTTTTTAATTATTGGTTAATATTTGTGATTCTTAAATATAATGAATCTCTGGGATTTTCTTTCAATGATCTCTGACATACACAATAACATTTCTACTGCCAGGTCATTAAAAATTAACAGATGAAAATTTTCATTAAGAATTGGGTTTATTTTCTGAAATAGTAAATTTTTACTATTTTTTTCTGAAATAAAGTTTAAACATTTTGCTCTTTGCTCATAATTGAAAGTTGAACATTTTTCATTTTTTTATTAGATGAAGTTTGAACAGTTTGCTTTTCTAGCTTAGGTGAAGTTTGAACGGTTTGCACTTCTTTCTTAGATGATGTTTTTCACATTGTTCTTTTCTTTCTTGTGTGTATCATTGAAAGTCAAATTAACAAATACTAAAACAAAAGAGAAAAAGGAATTAAAAATTACCATCAAGAAAATCCTTTTGCACAACTCTTTCATCTTTTTGGTGTGGACAGGATATGGGCCACTATCTATGCTACCTCCAGTGCCCTATATCAGGCAATGAGTATTTTCACCTTTGTTTGCAGTGGCACTAATGTTTATGGTTGCAGATTCCTCTCATATTGTAGGTCTTAGAAGAACAAGTACTTTTCCAAAATGATGTGAACATACTTCCTATCAATGTACACTTGTTCTGAACCATACTCTGTGCTGTTTTTCACTTCACCAATATCAGTTACTGTCATCCCCAGATGACAGTCAGTACTGCAGCAGGTGACACCACTCATGTGAGTTCAGTGCACAGTAGAGTGATCTCTCAAATGGGGAATTTCTTTCATATTCTCACATTGAACTCTCCCACACAAGATATCTGAGATATTATATCTTACATATCCAGCCTCAGATACCACAGTGACCAAAATGGTAACCACAGGTATTAATTTATCTGTAGCAATTTGCACCATTTGCTTCTTTGCCAAAAATTTATCTACACTGTACATAGTTAATACATCTCTTTTCATAGCAGTAGACACTGCCCATGCAGTGGATCCTATTGTGCACATTCATATCTCCTGGACAATTGTGTGAATTTCTATTGAAACACTATGAGATAACGCATTAACGCATTCGTTGTTCTCTTCTCTGTACATATTGCCTAATAGCATGAATTAGCAGGCTTTGTATCAAAGCCCAAAAGCACAGACAGCCCCAGATTTCAGAGTGTAGTTTGCCAAACAACATGGATATTTTGCACACAATTGTAAGGATCCACAATCGCGCTTCTCTCCCTCTTCAACCACACCATTCCCACAGCACTTCTCTGTGATGATGTTCTCTGGATTTTAGTGCACAAATAGTGCTTAGATAAAAGGCTGACCAATATAGAATAATTTCTATGTCTGAATAGAGGACTTGTCTTTGATATTCTTTTTTTTTTTTTTTTAAGACAGGGTTTTGTTATCTGTCTCAGGCTGGAATGCAGTGGCACAATCACGGCTCACTGCCAGCCTCAATTTTCCAGGCTCATTGGCTCAATGGATCTGCCCATCTCAGCTCAATGGATCTGCCCTCCTGAGTTGCTGGGACTACCGCATCTGGATAATTTTTGAATTTTTTGTAGAGACGTTGTTTCACCATGTTGCCCTTTATATTCTTGAAGATGTGATGCATGTTTCATGACCACAGGAACAATCTTTACCATCATTCTGCATATAAAACCTGTGACCTAACTCGTGTACCAACAGCAATGCAAATGATATAAATTCGGTACCCTGGAACTGTATAACTCCATAATCAAAACCAGTATTACAGGTTGAACCAATAATGGTATAGGATAATAATCTATCATATTTATCCTTTACTGCAAGTTCTACACCACCATCAGATATGTAGAAATTATAGCTATTTATTTCCATTTGCAAAAGTTATAAAAGAATACATAGGTCCCCTGCTATAACTTGGTTTTCTTCATTCCAGATCTCAAGTACAGTTAAAACCACATTAATTCCTGTTGCAATATTAAACAACATTTAATTTGTTGGCAACAACTATTATTTCCTCCTGCCCAAGAGAGGTATTACGTTTCAAATAACGAATGTAGTCCCCCACTATTGCCAGTTCAAGAAAAAATGTTTGGTCCTCCAGCCCTCATAGCCACTTTGCATCAGAGTGGAATTATCACACTCTTGAAACTCTAATTCTCTTACCATATCTTCTGTTAATCCACATTTCATGGCTGGGAATTGTGTCTTCTCACTATCCGTCTTTTTATACCGATGCTCAAATGTGGCAGAAGGCCTTTTGGGTGTTACTTCACAAGCAATGTAATTTATCTGTAGCATTCCTTGAAAACCCCAAAAACAGTTGCTAACAGCAACCAGGGATTCTGGATCTCTTTCCACAAAACCATGATAGCAGCAGTCATTCCAGATAATAGGGTGATCTTCAAGGAGAGCACTTTGGTCTGTGCAGGTGAACACTTGGAGGTGTTTGGAAATCAAAAGCTTCTGATGTGAACAATATGTCTCTTTTTTTTCCCCCAAATTACAAGCTACAGGAGAGCCAGCTTGGAGGATTCATACCACTACCAGTGCAAGTTACACTCAGGGTTATCACCACTTCTGGGGGCCTGTGGTCTTGTGCCCAATATGGGCTCATCAAAAAAGGAACAGAAATACCCTCAGTGACAGCAGCAGGAGTGTGATCCTCATATGCAACAAGGCCTCACCTGCAGCCATTATGGAGCCACCATGATGGAGCTATGAGTGAGAGCAAAAGAGGGGAAAGCAGGAGGCAAGTTTTGTCCGTCTTTCTCATGCAAAGCTGACCCTTAATGGTCTGTTTTCTGGCAGTCGATCTATCAGAGCAGCCAAATTAAAATATAAACTAGAAAGAAGAGCAGATACACAGATGGTGTTATGAATAGGCCAAAGTGAAGGAGAAACAGGAATGTATGAGTGAAAATTGATTCGTGTTTGACTCAACATGTGACTCAATATATAGTACTACATTGGATTGGTTCTTAAACCTTGGTGAGAAAAACTCAGACTGTATACTAAAGAATGACAATTGACTGCCAGTTGATAAATCCTGAACCCAGATAACGAACACATGGATTCATTAGGCTGTTATCAAAATATATGTATATGTGTGAACATTTTCACAAATATTTAAAAGGAAAGACTCTTAATCGAAAGATGAACCTATATCTTGTTTTAGTGAAGGAATCTTGATTTATATGTATTTAATTGGAATAAATATCAATATTCTTCCTTTCAGTTTCAATTGATACATTATTTAGTTACATTACTCTGTATATATTTATCTGTGTGTGTGTGTGTGAGTGTGTGTATATATGTTTATGAAATACTTTCATATCTTTTTTTTTCATCCTTCTTAACATATACTTCCATGCAACAAATCATTACTTGTCCTATCTTCACCTCTTTCTGTAAAATTACAAAGTATCAGTTGTTCTTCAAAAATAGTAGTATTTACTGTAGTGGATACCTTTGTGGAATAACACAATAAAAATTGGTGGAATTGAATGAGGGAGTACCATGTGTCCATAGATAGATATTACTCAAAGATGTATATATTTAGTTATACTCTTAATTAAAATAATGGTTTTCAAAGTCTTTGGCTATGCAAAATGAAAAAGAAATAAAACAAGCCAGGGAAGTAACAGTCAGAGATGTCAAAATGCTGAAGATAAAACAAATTGCCTTCAGAAATGAAAAGGAAATCAATGAACCCCAAAAAGGGAGAGGAAAGCTTTGGGGAAGGCGATATTATCTGGGACAAAGGCATCAATGTCCCTTGTAGTTTTGCGGTTATAAAGTCACCAGCTCCTGAGATTGACCTCTAAAAATATTTATGTCATATATGAAAACACATTTACATAGCTTATAAAAAATAAAAATAAAAATGTTAATCTAAATAGTACGAGTTTATTATCAGATATTTGTGCAAATGAGAAATCTGGTATAGCACCATGTCTGGCTGGCAACACTGATTTGTTGCTTTGCTCTTGAATAATACATTAATTAAACCATGTAATATGTAGACACTAAGCTGCATAGTTAGAAACATAAATGAATGGTACAGGCCAAAAATAAGTTAATGATATGGAGCATAAATTCAGGCAGAGTATTTGGGACAAAGATACACTTTAGGAATTTGTAAAATTCCATTCCATATTTTACATAGAAAATGCCTCATTTTATTTAGCTAGTGAGAGTATTCACAGTGATTATCAGGCCATTAATGACAAGATCATCAAAGTAATGAGATTATGAACTACTAGCTTAGTTTAAAAAAAACCCAAAAAACAAACAGCAACAACAAAAAAAGGAGAAAGTGAAATCCGCTATGAGGAATCTAAAATACACTGATTAAATACCGCTTTCAATGGTAGGTAATACAAAAAGTAAAAATGCTAGTTTCAGCACCTGTCATCTTCCATACCTGGATTTTTTCTCCTTAATTATTTTTTTATCTTGATCTTTGACTTCTTTTCTCTAGAATCATTTTCCTGTCACTTACAGAACCTTTCTTTCATGAAAGCCACAATAATTTCTTCTCTACTCATATCTCTTTATGGAGAGCTCCTTATTGCTACTGAAGTTTACAAAACTTGTATCTCAACGATGTGAAGCCCAGCAGAGAGGGAGTTTTCCATTCTCAGCATTCTCATACTCCCTGTGAACCAGATGTTTGGCCATAATTCGCTTTGATTGCCAAAGGCCTTTACAAACCACTTAACTGGCAGCCATCTCATTATATTATTATCTACTTTCCTTCCTTACTATTGCACCAACTTCCCAAATCAGTCCTGCACAAACCACAAATAAATGGGTGTCTGATACTACTTTCATCTCTGACAATCAGCTTATCCAATTATGCCAATAATATTCACTGTGTTTGGAAGCATGGACAACCCATACAGCACCTAATTTTTTGTTTGTTTGTTTGTTGTTACGTTTACATCTCATCTTCAATAAGCTTTCGCCATTGACCTATGGCCCTCACCTCTACGATATTACCATCCTTGGCCATCCTAATTCGGATATGTTAGTTAACCACAACTTTCATTCTTAACTGAAACTTACACATCAAATTCATAGAGGATTAAAATAACTTTCTTTTCTTTTTTCCCTCTTTCCAAATTCCCCTCCTTGTGTTTTTCATGCCCATAGCCTAGCTCTGGACTTTTTCAGTTCAACCACTGTTGACTACAATCCTCAAGTGAATCTAGATTTATCCTTTGTTTGCTTTGGCCACTCCTACAACTCACTGCCAACACTTCTGGGATAATAAATCACAGACTATATTTAAGGGATGCTTAAAAAGGGGAAACATAAAATTAAGATCAAATAGTCTGACATTTCACCCTTAAATGATGAAATCATGGAGAGAGATTTTAAACACTCCTATGCTCTTAATACTTTTTATTTTGTTCACAGTTTTTCTAACTAGCTGTTTTTCTAAGTTTCCTCATTAATGCATAGGACCCTAAGTGAAAATCAACCTTGTCTTCATTTTTACAAGTTGCTATTGTTATTGCATATCAGTGATTTTGTTTGAAGTTATAAAAGCCCAAATTTTTCATTTCATGTTTGCTTAATATAGGATTATATATTTAGTATTTGGTTTGTCAGTGCACATATGTAGCAGTGGACTTTTTGCAGGCTGAATATGTTATTCTTCTCACTAAAGTGACAAGAGTGGCTTGATTGCTTGGGTAAAGTAATCAAGTGATATGAAAGGGAGGTTTACTTCACAAAATGCTAAGAGACCACAAGAAGAAAGCCACATCAGTAGAAGAAATCTTTGAAGACAACATCTATACATTGTGAGTAAAATTATGTTATGCCTTTTTTTCTCCATGTCTCCCTTGATATATATTTGTTAATTATTATGGAGTGTGGATTTTTGTTGTGATGGAAAAGGATTATTTTTCATTAATGTAGCCCCGTTGAGAGTGAACTTAACCAATATACATTGTTCAGAATTTGTTTATAAGAACTTATCTTGCAAACAGTAGGAAACAAACTGAAAAGAATATTTGAGCCAGACTGCCTTTGCACTTACTACATTATCTTATACAATGACTCCAGAGACTACACCTCCTGAGAAAATATAACATTGTCATTAATAATGTGGTATAGTGCTATAATAGTAGAGACTTCAAAGTAGTTGGTCATACATTACCCTTTACAAATTTTAGGTTTTTTTCTCTCCACACTCATTGAATTCATCATTCTCTGTATCCTAATTACCACATCCTTCTCACTCTCATTTATAGCCTAATTCACTGTTTATAAACTATGAGTAAAATAAAAAAAAAAAATCCTTAACAACATGTTAAAGGTTCTGAAGGAAGTAAGTAGACTAGGAAATAATTGAGTGTAAATCCTCCTGAATATCTGAACACTTGGTAAAGAATTACATTTTTTGTGTATGTACATCTGTGTGTATTCATGCATGTGTATGTACTGGTGCTTCTCTCTTCTAGAGTTAAACTTTTGAATGACTTATCAACAAACGAATTGACATCTCCTATGGTCTTATCTAGATGTAGCCCCATTCGTGGATTGGGATTGTTTATACACTCATTTTTGTGAATATTTTTATTTGAGACCTCACATGATGAAGAGAATAATAAATTATCTCCTTCAATTGTCTCTCATTTAAGTTTTAGATTAACTGCCTAGCAACAAGAGTCTCTCAGTTCTATAGAATATACCAATTGGGTAAGATTTATCCCTACTCTAGCTGCATCATCTGTACCAAATTTTATAATTACTTTTTAACATTAATAAATATAGTTTCTTTGTCCTCGTTCTGTGTGCTCCAATAACTCTTCAGTACTAAGAAATCTGATTTCCTTCCTCCATGTATATACCTGATATATAATCTTTTTACTTTCTGTACTTTAGGTCATACTATTACCCTGGTCACAGATTATTTCCTCAAAATTGAACCATATAATGGAATACTTCAAGTATTTTAAATTCTAGAAAAAATTCAACCTCATTTAAAACAATTTTTAAGGAATTCGGATATCAGTAATCATCTATATCTTTTTGTCTAAGGTCATTGAATAGCGCAGAGACATTTCACATCTGTCCATAGATATGCTTCATTTCTTACGGACAGCCGTTGTCAGTAAGAAAGGACAAAACAAAATTTGAAGAAGAGAGAGATGAATAAAGTAATAGTGTGGGAATATATTTCATTTGGTAAGTTGGCTAGCTAGCTGGTGGATTTTAAGTACCAGTCTGAAAAGACTGCATTCTGCATGTTGGCTTAGGGGAACCATGGAAACAAGTTGAGTTTCTATTATCCTTGAGAGTTTACTTGTATGGCAGAGAGGTTGGTAATATCTACAAGTTTGATATCTGCTGGTGCGTTTCCATTGCCCCTTCATCTTAGTAAGTTAAGCTCTATACCTATTCCTTTACTGAACTTTTTACTTTTACTCTATTTTTTTATTGCAGTTATTTTTTAAAGGACCACATTTACACATGATGATTTTAATGTCTGTGTTAGTTTGCTAAGGCTTCCGTAACAATATAATATAAAATGCATGGCTTAAACAATAGTTATCAATTGTCTGACAATTCTGAAGACTAGAATCACAATATCACAGCATTGTTAAGGTCATACTGCCTCAGAAGATGCTAGGGAAAGAACTCTTTTGGGCTTTTCTCGTACCTTCTGTTAGTTTCTTGGTTTCTGGCAGCATAACTCCAAATTCATCTGCTGATTTCCCTGTGTCTATAATTTTCCTCTTCTACAGGAACACATACTTACATCAGACAATGAAAACGTTAAGCCAAATACTGTTACAGGAGACAAAGAAGATCATTGTGTAATGATACAGAGGTCAGTTCATCAGGAAGATGTATAACAATGATAAATGTATATGCACCCATCCTCAGAGCACCTAAATATGTGAAACAAACATTGGCATCACTTACGGGGACAATACGCAGCAGTACGTTACTAGTAGGAGGCTTCCATACCTCACTTTCAATGATGGAAATAAATCCAGATAGAAAATCAGTAATAAACAGATTTGAATAACACTGTAGAACAAGTGGATTCAACAGATATACAAAGAACAAGCCACCCAACAGCAATATAGTATATCTTCTTCTCAAGCACACACAGAACATCTTTGAGGATAGATCATATGTTACATCAAAAAATAAATTTTTAATTTAAAAAGATTGAAGTCATGCCTAATGTCTTTTTCAATGTTAAAAGAAGGAAACTAGAAATCAATAACAAAAGAAAACTGGAACAATGTATAAATATGTGCAAATTAAACAATAAAGTAAACAACAAATGGGCCAAAAAAAGAAATTAAAAGGAAAATTTAAAAATATTTTGAGACAAAAGGGAAAACAGAACATCTCACAACTTCAAATTGCATCAAAAGCATTACCAAGAGAAAAGTTTATAGTGACAAATACCTACTATAAAACAGAAGAAAAATCCCCCCAAAACAACTTAAGGAACTAGAAAAAGAAAAAACAACTAGGAACAAAATGACAAAAATTAGAGCAGTAATAAATAGAAGAAAAAATCAACAAGAAAATAATTACTAGAGTTTGACATTTTTTAGAGATAACAAAAATGATAGTCCCTTAATGAAACTAACAAATAAAGGAAAAACTCAAATAAATAAAACCAGAAGTGAAAGAAAAAACACTATAACTGACATCATAAGAATAAAAGGGCACTAATATGAACAATTAGATGCCAACAAAGTGGACAACACTAGAAGGAATACATAAATTCCTAGACACATATCACCTATCCACGATAGCTGAATCATAAAGCAGAAAATAGGTTTTTGAACATACTAAAACAGATAACGAGATTTAATAAGTAATCACAATCTTCACACCAAAGAAATACCTAGGACTAGATCGCTTTACTAGTGAATTCTATCAAACATTTAAAGAATTAACACGAGTCATTCTCTAGCTCTTTCAAAAAATTGAAGAAAATACTTTCTAACTCATTTAATAAGGCCAACATTAATCTTATACCAAAGCTAATGAAGACACTACAAAAAAAATAACTATAGGTCAATATCCCTGATGAACCTAGATACAAAATCCTCAACAAAATATTAGTAAACCCCTGGGTGCAGTGGCTCATGCCTCTAATCCCAGCATTTTGGGAGGCGGACGAAGAAGGATAGCATGAGCCCAGGAGTTCAAGTCCTGCCTGGACAACACAGTGAGATCCCAAACTTCATGAAAGGGAAAAAAAGACAAAATACTATCAAACCAAGCTCAATAGCACATTAAAAGGATCATACATCATGAACCAGCAGGAATTACCTCTGGAATGTAAGAATGGTTCAGAAAATCTGAACCTTTTCCTTTAAGAACAGGAACCAGAGAAGGATGTTCACTCTTGTCAATTTCATTCCACATAGTAGTATAAGTTCTAGTCAGAGCAGATAAACAAAATAAATAAAAGGCATCTATATCAGAAAGGAATAATTATCTCTTTTTGTAGATGGCATGATCATATATGTAGAAAATCTGAAGACTCAAAGCAACCAAACACTTTTAAAACTAACAAATAAATTCAGTAATGTTACAAGATGGAAAATTAACATTCACATATAACTGATATTTCTCTATATTAACAAATAACTATCTGAAAATAATTAAGAAACATCCCATTGACGATAGTATGAAAATGAGTAAAGTACTTAGGGAATAAACTTAATGAAGGAGATGAAAGTCTTCTGTACTGCTAATAGAAAACATTGATTAAAGATATTAAAGAAGACACATAAATGGAAAGACATCTTGTGTTCATGTATTAGAAGATTTAATGTTGTTAAAATGCCCATAATACCCAAAACAATCTGGTGATTTCATGTGATGTTCATCAAAATCCAAGTGGCATTTTTACAGAAATAGAAAAAAAATCCAAGAAATCATAGGGACCTACAAAAGATTCCAAATAGCCAAAGTAATCTTGAGCAAGAACAACAAAGCCTGAGGCATTACATTTTCTGATTTCAAAATATAACACAAATTAGAGCAATTATGTCAATTTGATAGTGGCATAAGATAGACATATTCACCAATGAAATAGAGTGGAGAGTCCAGAAAAAAGCCCACACATGTACAGTCAACCGATCTTTCACAAGGCCACCAAGACTACACAGTGAGGAAAGCATTGGTGTTTCTCAACAAACAGTGTGACAAAAACTCTATTTATATGCAAAAAGTTGAATTTGGATCCTTTTCTTACACTATACACAAAATCAACTCAGCATAGATGAAAGACAAATGCATATGACCAGAAACTGTAAAACTTTCAGAACAAAACAGAGGGAAAGTTTCTTGAAAGTGCTTGTTGCAATGATTTCTTGGATATGACACCAAAGCACAGGAAACAAAAACAAAAATAGGAAGAGAGACTACATCAACCTAAAAGCTTCTGCACAGCAAAGAAAACAATCAACAGAGTTTAAAGGCAGCCTAAGGAATGGGAATAAATATTTGCAAGCCACAGACCTGATAAAGGGTTAATATTTAAACTATACAAAGAAATCACAAAACTCAATAGAAAAGCAACTCAATTAAAAAATGCACAAAGGACTTCCATAGACATTTCTTCAAAAAAGACTCACGGAAGGTCAGCAGATACATGAAAAGATTTTAAACATCACAAGTCATCAGGGAAAAGCAAATCAAAACCATAATGAAGTATCACTTCACGTGTGCTAGGATGGCTATTAGAAAACAAAATATAATGATATAAATGTTGCCAAGGGTGTGGAGAAACTGGAATGCTTCTACAGTGTTGTTGCAAATGTAAAACGGTGCAACAACTATGGAAAACAGTATGGAGGTTATTCAAAACATTAAACATGCAACTATCACATGATCCAGCAATCTCACTTCTGGGTATTTGTTCAAAAGAATTGAAATCAGGGTCTCAAAAAGATGTTAGTACTCACATGTTCACTGCAGCACTATTCACAATAACCAAGAAGGGGAATCAACAAGCTAAATGTCCATTAATAGATGAATGAATAAATAAAATGTGTCATGTACCTACAATGGAATACTATACAGCCTTAAATTGTGCATTCCATAATATGTAACAACATGGACAAAACATGTGAACATTATGCTAAGCAAAATTAGCTGGTCTCAGAATGACAAATATTGCATGATACTTGAGTTATTTAAATTAGTCAAACTCAGACACAGAGGGTAGATTGGTGGTTGTTAGGAGGCAGGGGGAGAAGGAAATGGAGACTTGTTGTTCATTGCATGCATAGTTTTGGTTATGCAAGGTGAATAAGTTCCAGAGATTAGGTATATAACATTATGCCTATAGTAAATATTGTATTGTGCCCTTAACTCATGAAGA
This sequence comes from Trachypithecus francoisi, assembly GCF_009764315.1. Classification (NCBI taxonomy): domain Eukaryota; kingdom Metazoa; phylum Chordata; class Mammalia; order Primates; family Cercopithecidae; genus Trachypithecus; species Trachypithecus francoisi. The sequence continues at coordinate 168,644,768 of NW_022681454.1, read as the reverse complement.
GGATAGGTTGATCTCAGATTAAGCATTATTGCAATAAGGAAAAAATGAAAAAGAAAATCCTTACGTGAATAAGATAACTAAATTTATTAAATGTTAAAGTGAAGAGAAAAACAAAATTTGAATTAGCTAGAATATCATGTTAATTTTATTTCTATATGTAGATAAAATGAGAGAGAGTGAATATAGTTTTATAATCTGGCTGTTTAACAGGTACAATTTTTCCATTTATTATATTGATCAGGAAGATTGCATTAACTTTTAAAGTAAAATTACCTATGAAATATTATATTTTATGTTACTTATAATAAGTAAACTTCCCATTAATTTATTTGCTTCTTATGTTATGATTCAGTAACAAAGACCAGTAGCATTATGAAAGCTTAAGCAGCTTTCTCTGCTGGAGTTATAGGAGTAGCATAAAATATAACTGGAAGATTTTTCCTAGAAATCCTTGAGTTTCCTTTATTTAAATCTATAAATATAGGGCTTATAGTTTCTATAAGTCAGGCAAAATAGTTATCTTCCTGAAATTACAGGAAATCATATAGTTATATGTATTAATTTACCCTAGAAATAGAAAAGTTATGTAAATACATTTTTCAAAAAATTAGCTTGTATTCCCCAAACAAAATTTTTAATTAACCTTGGACAAGTTGTTATAAAGTAGCAAGCCTTAAAAGTAGAAATAAAAATGCTGTTTTTTATTAAGAATGTTGAACTAAAGAACAAAATAACAATGTAATTAACACTACTGGATCCTTCAGAGGAGTGTTACTGGTAAAATATGAAAGTTCTATAAATGTCCTTATGAATCCAGCAGGATAGTTATTTTTCCAGTTGGCAGAGAACAGTGAGAGGCTCCCAGCCAACAGACGGTAATAAACCAGGACTGTCAGACATAAAGTTGTAAGAAAATGAATTGTGCTGAGACTGAATGAGCTTGGAAATGGATTCAATCTCAGTTGAGTCTCCAGATTGGCCAACCTCTTCATTACAGACTTGTGAGATCCCTGAGTAAAAGATCTAGCTAAGCTGTGTTCAGATGCCTGATTCACTGAAATTCTGAGGTAAATGTGTGTTATTTTAAGTCACTAGTTTTGGGGTAATTTTTTTTTTTTTTTTTTGAGACGGAGTCTTGCTCTGTCACCCAGGCTGGAGTGCAGTGGCCGGATCTCAGCTCACTGCAAGCTCCGCCTCCCGGGTTCACGCCATTCTCCTGCCTCAGCCTCCCGAGTAGCTGGGGCTACAGGCGCCCGCCACCTCGCCCGGCTAGTTTTTTGTATTTTTTAGTAGAGACGGGGTTTCACCGTGTTAGCCAGGATGGTCTCGATCTCCTGACCTCGTGATCCGTCCGTCTCGGCCTCCCAAAGTGCTGGGATTACAGGCTTGAGCCACCGCGCCCGGCCGGTAATTTTTTTATGTATCAATAACTGTTGTCCATTTTAGAAGGTAGGTTCCCTTTCTCTGCTTTCTGTAGTATTATTTTAAAAGGTTTGAAGAGATATTAGTGCTGCCCAATAGTTACTTTGCATGTTAATTTAAAAAAATGCTGACCACCTTCTGCTGGAATTTTGTTTCCTTTGATTCACAATTCAAAAGAATATCATTATAAGAGATTCAAAATTTCACATATGGGGCCATTTTTATACAAACATCATCTTTGGCATAAGAATTCCCATTTTGTGGATGTTGTTAACTATCTGGAACCATAATTATTAAAGAAAAAATGGGTGGATGTAAGAGGTACAAAGAAAACAACCATTTTGGGGATTTAAAAAAATCATATTTTCATGTAACACCAAACACAGACAGATGGCTCTATAATTGGAAAGCGAATAAACTAATCAATTCTAAAACTTTGGATATCATTAAACGTTGGAATCCAACTAATAAAATAAATAAGAAAAATCCAAATTTGTAGTCATCTGCCACTTGAAAGAGAATAGACTGTCTGTCACCAAATAGAAATCTTTAAATGAATATACCACGAAATTAAAAACCAGAACACATACTGATCAAGGAAGACATAATTGTCAGTGTGTAAATCAAAATCAGACCAAAAATATTATTTTATAAGAAATATTTATCACTTTTAGAAGGAATTAGGGATAATGAGCTAGATGCTTAAATGTTCTAGGAGTGCCATGTACATATTCCAACAGCACCTTTTATTTTCAGTATCTCAGTGAAACCTCCTGACACATGTCAAAAGTAACTCAAAGACATATATAAGTGTCTATTCAGAAACTGAGAGTATATTTTGGTGGAGCAAATATCAGGGATATTTTGGCCAAAAATCAAGGGATTATACCTCCTTGCTTAGACACAAAAGAGCTGACAGTGTTGGGTTTTTTTGTTTATTTTTGCAACAGGAAGGTGCCAGTCCCTAAGACATCACTATCAAGCAGAAGCATTTTCAACAAAGCTCTTTCCATTTTTTTGTTAACACTCAGACAAAATTCATATTGATTACCTCCAAGATATGCCACAGAGGCTCCCTTTCTTGAAATGTTTATATATTAAGCTAGAACTGGAGGCTGCTCTGTCTCTGGATAGGTAAACAAAGAGAAGTTTGCCCAGAGGAAAGATTCCTGAACACAATGTTACAGGTTACTTATTTTCCTATAAAAAATAAGTCGAACATAGCGACTTATAACAAAATGTATATTATGATTTCTCACAAATTTATAGGCCAGGAATTCAGGCAGAGTTTGGGCAAGTTTTTCATATGTGATGTCAACCAATGTTCTTCTGGTGGTATTCAGCTGGTAGTTTGGATGATATTGAGGGTCTGAGGTACTTTTATTCAGCCTTTGACTTGAGCAAGATGGCTAGAAGTCTGGGTTTGGTTGGGTTTGTGTATTAGAGAGCCTACATAATACCTCTGTAGCACAGTTTCTCCTCACATTACAGTGTTCCAGGGGCAAACATTCTGGTTGGTCTAGCCAGACACTTGAAAGTCTTCTTAGGATTTAGCTTCAAAATGTCAAATTTGCCATGTTATATTACTCAAGCAAGGAGGAAAACCAGGTCAGATCCAAATGTGGTTGAGAAGGTGATGAAGAGGAGGAAGATACACTATTTCACATGAGAAAGTGGCATGTATGTTTGTGTAAGGAATATATAGATGACATATGTCATAAACACAAGCTCCTGAAGTCCATACTCTGGCTTCAATAATTCAAATTTGGTGTTGAATTTTTTTAATAGATTATAATATTTAGAGCAGTTTTAGGTTCTAAGCACAACTGAGAGGAAGGTAGAGAGATAACCCAAATAGCTCCTTCTCACATACATGCACACACCTTATCAACATTTCCCTCCAAAGTGGTATATTTGTTACAATTAATGAATCTATATTGACACATTATCACTCCCAAATCATCATTTATATTAGGATTCACTCTTGATGTACATTCTATGGGTTTGGACAAATATATAATGGCATACATACAACACTGTAGTATTACAGAGAGTCCTTTCTCAACTCTAAAAATCCTCTGTGCTGTTCTGTTTATTCCTCCTTCCCCACTAACACCTTAAAACCACTGATCTTTTCAATGTCTCCATAGCTTTTTTCAACTTTAGTGTTGTATTTGCATTAACACAGTATGTGGTCTTTTCAAAATTGGTTCCTTTACTCAGCAAAGGATTATGCATTCAAATTTCATAAAAAACTTATGCATTTAAATTTCCTTCATGTCTTTTTGCGTAGCATGGTATTTCATTCTTTTAATAGCTGAATAATACTCCACTGTGTGGATAGACGACACCTTATTTATCTGTTCACCTACCTAGGGACCTCTTCTAAGTTTTGGCAATTATGAATAAAACTGATATAATATCTGCATGCAAATGTTTATTTGGACATACATTTTCACCTCCTTTGAATAAATTCTAAGGAGAACACTTTCTGATCATATGGAAGAATAAGCTTGCTTTTTTTAAGAAACTGATAAATGTATTGTAACAGTTTTTTAATATTATGAATTTGACCGAAAATCAATGAGAGTTTATCATGCCCTACACCATCACTAACATCTGATGTCATTAGCATTTCAGATTTTGGCCATCTTAATATGTAATATGGTCTGTTACTGTTGTATTAATTTACATTACACTGATGATATAGTATGTGGAACATCTTTTCATACGTGTTTACTTGTCATCTGTATATCTTCTTCAGGTGTCTATTAAAGTCTTTGGCATATTTTAATCAATTGTTTTCTTATTTCTGAGTTTTAAGGGTTATTTCTCTATTTTTTAATAACAATACTTTGTTAGAAACATCTTTTGAACATATTTTCTCCCATTCTGTCTTCCCTTTTCATTCTCTTGACAGTGCATTTATAAAAGCAGAAATTTTTACTTTTTTTCTTTTCCAATTAACATTTTAATAAAATAGAGCATTGCTTTCTTGACAACATAATTTTGAATATCAAATCTTTAGATTAAAAAATCTAACATTTCTTAGTCAATAATTTAGAACAAACCTGGACTAGCTAAATTGTAAAAACCTATTTTTTAAAATTAAACAAGTAAACATTTTGAAGAAAATTAAACTTAATTTTTCATACTAATGTTTTACAATTCTTTTTATTATTATTATTATACTTTAAGTTCTAGGGTACATGTGCATAATGTGCAGGTTTGTTATATATGTATACTTGTGCCATGTTGGTGTGCTGCACCCATCAACTCGTCAGCACCCATCAACTCATCATTTACATCACGTATAACTCCCAATGCAATTCCTCCCCCCTCCCACCTCCCCATGATAGGTCCCAGTGTGTGATGTTCCCCTTCCCAAGTCCAAGTGATCTCATTGTTCAGTTCCCACCTATGAGTGAGAACATGCGGTGTTTGGTTTTCTGTTCTTACGATAGTTTTCTGAGAATGATGGTTTCCAGCTGCATCCATGTCCCTACAAAGGACATGAACTCATCCTTTTTTATGGCTGCATAGTATTCCATGGTGTATATGTGCCACATTTTCTTAATCCAGTCTGTCACTGATGGACATTTGGGTTGATTCCAAGTCTTTGCTATTGTGAATAGTGCCGCAATAAACATACGATGAAGTCCGGCTATCAATTCTTTCTTTCAATAATTGTGTCCTTGGTGTCGTATCTAAAAAGTTATAATCAAGCTCAAATGTATCTAGATTTTCTCCTACCTTATGTATTAGTTGTATAATTTTTTATTTTACATTTAGATATATGATCAATTTTGAGTTTATTTCTGTGAAAAGCATATGGTCTACATCTAGATTCAGTTTTGGAATGTATATATATTTTTTTCAGCACCATTTGTTGGAAAGGCTGCCTTTTCTTCATTTTGTTGCCTGTAAGCCATAGCCTGAGCTCTACGTTAGCCCCTTTCAGCCATCACTGGTGTGTGTGTGAAGCAGAGCACCAAATCCTTAGACTGCAAACAGCAGAGGGACTCTAGGCCCAACTCGTGAAGCCAATTTTTTTCTCCTAGTCCTCTGGGCCTGTGATGGGAGTGGCTGCTGCGTAGGTCTCTAACATGCCCTGGAGACATTTTTCTTGCTTTGGTGATTAAGATTCAGCTCCTTGTTATGTAAATTTTTGCAGTCAGCTTGAATCTTTCCCCAGAAAATGGAATTTCCTTTTTTATCACATTATCAGGCTGCAAACTCTCCAAATTTTCATGCTCTGCTTCCCTTTTGAAACTGAATGCCTTTAACAGCACCAAGGCAGCTCTTGAACACTTTGCTGCTAAGAAATTTCTTCTGCTGGATACCCTAAATGATCTCTCCCAAGTTCAAAGTTCCACAATTCTGAAGGGTAGGAACAAAGTGCCACCAGTCTCTTTGCTAAAACATAACAAGGGTCCATCTCTGACTAGATTCTGCTGGAACCATGTGAAACCTATGCCACAATACCTCTCTATTTTCATAACCCTGGGCCTTACCCCAACCCTGCCAACTGACATCTCTGTGCAAGCCCTCGAAATAGCTCCCATGTTCACCCACAGAACCAGCATTGTCATGCCCCCCTGCACCTGGAACTATCACAAAACCCATAAAGTTGTTGCCCTCAAGTCTTTCTACAGGTTAAGAATTTTTTCTACTAAAGCTAGTCTGTAAAGTGTGGAAGAGGAGCCACTTTCTTCAGATGATCCAACACTAAGACAAGGCTACAAGGAACACAAAAAATTATTCATACAATACTAAAGGAACACAAATTTCTGCTAATAAACTATAAAGAAATGGAGATCTGAGTTGCCAAAAATAATTCAAAATTACTGCTTTAAAGAAGCTCAGCAAGCTATAACACAAAAAGACAAATAACAATTTCAACACAACAACACATAAACAAAATTAGAGGTTTAAAAAAGAGTTAAAAATCATAAAAGAGGCAGTTTTTGGAGTCAATACAATTAATAGCCTGGGAAACGTAGTGAGACCCTGTCTCTACCAATTTTTTAAAAAAATTAGCTGGGCATGGTGGTGCATACCTGTGTTTCCAGCTACTCAGGAGGCTGAGTTTGGAGAATTGCTTGAGTCCGGGAGGTCATGGCTGCAATGAGTCATGATTATACCACTGCATTCCAGCCAGGGTAACAGAGCAGGACCCTTTCTCAACACACACACACACACACATACACACACACACACGTACTGTAATAGAAAGTGCAATGAAGAGTTTCAACAGCAGACTCAGTCAAGCAGAAGAAAAAAAAAATAGTGAACTAAAAGCAAGGTCATTTGACATTATATAGTCAGAAGAGAAAAGAGAAGAAAAGAATGAAAAATAGTGAAGAAAGCCTATGGGAATTTTGTGCCATTATCAAGTGAAGCAATATATGCATAATAGAACTTCCGCAGAGAATAGAAAGGGGCAGGAAGTGGAGTTATGTGCCATTATCAAGTGAAGCAATATATGTATAATAGAAATTTACCCAGAGAATAGAAAGGGGCAGGAAGTTTATTAAAATAAATAATGACTGAAAACTTACCTAATCTGGAGAAGAAAATGGACATCCAAAAAGGTCAAAGATCTAAGAAGCTCAAATGATTCCACATATGTTGAACATAAAAATGTTTACACCAAGGCACATTACAATTAAGTTGGCAAAATTCAAAAGCAGACTACTTTGAAAGTAGCAAAAGAAAAGCAATTTGTAATATACAAACCTCTATAAGATTATCAGTTGATTTCTCAGGAGAAACCTTGCAGTTCAAGAGAGAGTGGGATAATGTATACAAAGTGCTTAATGAAAAGAAACAAACTGCCAATCATAAATACTATACCCAGCAAAATTATCTTTCAAAATGAAGGAGAGGTAAAATCTTCTGTCAAACAAACACTGCCAGAATCACTACAAGACCTTCCTTATGATAAAAACTTGAGAGTTTTTAAAATGGGAACAAAATTATGCTAATGATTTTGCATATAAATGGGTATTTTACTAGTAAATGTAATATATACACACACAGTAGTGACACTAATGCTGGTGCATAAATTAATGTTAACTCTAATATAAAAGTTACCCAAAAATATTAATAAATATAACAAAAAATTTGTTAATGGATATAAAATATTAAAATAAGTAATTCTGACTTCAGTAATACAAGTATGTTGGGTGGCTGTTTAGGTTTTTTATTTTCTGAGTACTTCTCAGGATCAGTTTGTATCTCTAGAAACCTTGATGTGATTTTTGGCTGAGAAAATGATGAATCGGTAGATCATGTTGGGAAGAACTGATATTTTAACAATACTGAACCTTATGATCCATGAATATGAACTATATCTCTATATGCTTAGATATTTGATTTCAGTAATCAGCATTTGGTTTATTTTGGCATATAGTTTCTGAATATATTTATATTTTTTAGATTTCTACCTAAGTACTTTGGGTTTGGGGTGCTTTTAAAAATAGTATTTTTTAAAACTCCACATGTACATTGCTTGTATAAAGGCAAAATTTGACTTTTGTGTATTGATCTTCTTTCATGTGATCTTGTTGTGCTTGCTTAGCAGGTTCAGGATTTTCTTTGTAGATGCCATCTTATTTTCTACATAGATCTGTTTTTCATCTCCAAAACCAGGGTTTTATTTCTTTATTTTCAAGATTGGCACCTTTAATTTTCTTGTCTTATTGCACAAGCCATTATTTCCAATATAATATTGAATATGAATGTCAAGAGAGGATACTACTGAGCTTGGGGGAAAACTATTCTACCTCTAAAAATTGGGCATAATGGTAGCTATAGATTTTTCATATATACATTATTAGCTTAAGAAATTTTCCTTCTTTTATCCTATTTTTAATTTTTGAGAAATTTTTACCATAAAGGAATGTTGAACACTTTCCAATTATTTTATCTGCATTCATTGAAATAACCATATGGTGCTTTTTTTTTTTTCTTTTTTTGAGACTGAGTTTCGCTCTTGTTGCCCAAGGTGGAGTGGAATGGTATGATCTCAGCTCACTGCAAACTCTGCCTCCTGGGTTCAAGTGATTCTCCTGTCTCAGCCTCCCAAGTAGCTGGATTATAGGCACCTGCCACTGCACGCAGATAATTTTTGTATTTTTAGTGGAGAAAAGGTTTCACCATGTTGGCCAGGCCATGTGGTGCTTTTTTTTTTTTTCTTCTTCAGGTCATTAGACAATATGATGAATTATGGAAACTGATTTAACTCTACATTCTTAGAAAGAATCACACTTAGTAAAACTATATTGTGTGTTTTATATATTTCTGAATTAAATTTCCTAACATTTTGTTAAGGATTTTTGCTTGAGATACACTGACTTGCAGTTTTCCATATCTTATAATATGTTTGTCCACTTTTATATAAATTAATTTTGGCATCATAAGATGAATTGAGAAGTGTTTCCTCTTCTTATATATTCTGAGAAAAGATTATGTTAACCAGTATTATATTTATTTAATATTTGCTATGATTAAACAGTAAAACTAACTGTTGATTTTATTATATTTCTTGGAAGGTACTTATCTACTAGTTGAATTGCTTTTGTAGATACAGGACTGTTTAAGTTATTTATTATTGGTCCTTGACTAAATTTGGTAGGTTTTATCTTTTAAGAAATTAGTTACACCAAAATCATCAAATTCATGAGTTGTAAACACTCTTCCTTTATCATTTTTTAAGTGTCAGGGAGGTCAATACTAATGAAACCTTCTTAATGACTGATATTGTTAATTTGTGTATTCTCACCTTATTTCCTAGTTAGCCTGATAATAGATTTATACATTTTAATGACTTTTTTAAAAAGCATAAACTTTTAGTTTTATTAATTTTCTCTATTTGTACCTGGTTTGAATTCTATGTCTAATTTTAATTTGTACTATTTCCTCTATTCTCCTTAATTTTTTTTTCTTTCCAACTTTTAGGATCGAGGATATATGTGCAAGTGTGTTACATGGATAAATTTCATGTCAAGGGGATTTGGTGTACAGATTATTTTGTTACCCACGTAATGAGCATAGTACCCAATAGGTAGTTATTTGATCCTCACACTCCTCCCACCCTCCACCCTCAAGAGTGCCCTGGTGTCTATTGTTTACTTCTTTGTGTCCATGAGTACTCAATGTTTAGCTCACACTTACGAGTGGGAATATGAGTATTGTATTTTCTGTTCCTGCATTAATTGATTTGCGATAATGACCTCCAGTTCCATGCATGATGCTGCAAAGGATATAGTTTTTTTTAATGGCTGCATGGTATTCCCTGATCTATATGTGCCACATTTTTTCTTTATCCAATCCACTGTTGATGGACATCTGGGTTAATTTTGTGTCTTGTTGTTGTGAATAGTGCTGCAATGAGCTTACATGTCCATGTGTCTTTATGTTCAAATAATTTGTATTCTTTTGGTTATATGTCCAGTAATGGTGTTGCTGGGTTAAATGGTAGTTTAAGTTCTTGGAGCTATCTCTAAACTGCTTTCACTGGACTAATTTACATTCCTACAAGCAGCATATAAATGTTCTGTTTTCTCTGCAGTCTCATCAACATCTCTTCTTTTTTTAAACTTTTTAATAATAACTATTCTGGCTGGTATGAGATGGTAATTCACTGTGGTTTTGATTTGCCTGTCTCTAATGATTGGTGATGTTGAGCATTTTTTAATACACTTGTTGGTCATATGTATGTCTTTTTTTAAAAAAAATTACCCATTCATGTCCTGTGCCCATTTTTAAAATAAGGTTGTTTTTTCCTTGTTAGTTTTAGTTTCTTATAGACTATTAGATCTTTCTCAAGTGCATAATTTGCAAATATTTTTTCTTCTTTTCTAAGTTGTCAGTTTTATCTGCTGATAGTTTTCTATGCTATGCAGAAGCTCTTTAGTTTAACTAGGTCCCACTTGCCAATTTTTTGTTGCTGAAATTGCTGTTGGTGTCTTCATCATGAAACCTTTGCCAGGGCTATGTACAGAATGGTATTTCCTAGATTTTCTTTCAGCATTTTTATATGTTTAGGTCCAACATTTAAATCCTTAATTCATCTTCAGTTGTTTGTTGTATATGGTGAAAGGAGATGTCCAGTTTCAATATTCTGCATATGGTCAGCCAGTTACCTCAGCAATATTTATTGAACAGGGAATTATTTCTGTACTTCTTGTTTTTCTTAGCCTTTTTGAAGATGGTTATGCGTGTGTGGCTTTATTTCTGGACTTCTTCTGTTCCACTGGTCTATGTGTCTTTTTTGTACCAGTAGCATGCTGTTTTAGTTACTGTAGCCTTGTACTTTAGTTTGAAATTGGGTAATGTTATTCCTCCAGCTTTATTTTCATTGCTCAGAAATACTTTGTTTATTGGGCTCTTTTTGTTTTTTTTTTTTTTTTTTTTTTTTGAGACAGAGTCTGGCTCTGTCTCCCAGGCTGGAGTACAGTGGCCGGATCTCAGCTCACTGCAAGCTCCGCCTCCCGGGTTTACACCATTCTCCTGCCTCAGCCTCCGGAGTAGCTGGGACTACAGGTGCCCGCCACCTCGCCCGGCTAGTTTTTTGTATTTTTAGTAGCGACGGGGTTTCACCGTGTTAGCCAGGATGGTCTCGAACTCCTGACCTCGTGATCCGCCCGTCTCGGCCTCCCAAAGTGCTGGGATTACAGGCTTGAGCCACCGCGCCCGGCTACTTTTTGTTTTTTATAAATTTAGAATAGCCTTTTCTATTTCAGTGAAAAAAATGTCATTGTTGGTCTATAGTAATAGGATTGAATCTGTACGTTACTTTGGGTAATATGGCCATTTCAAAAATATTGATTCTTCTTATTCTTGGGAATGGAATGTTTGTCCCTTTGTATCATATCAGATTTATTTCAGCAGTGTTTTTTTAAATTCTCATTGCCGAGATCTTTGACCACCCTGGTTAGCTTTATTCCTTGGTATGTTATTTTTTGTGTGGCTGTTGTGAATGGGATTGCATTCTAGATTTGGCTCTAAGCATGGACATTATTGATTTACAGAAATGCTACTGATTTTTTCACATTGATTTTGTATCCTGTAACTTTGCTGAAGTTGTTTATCTGATCCAGGAATCCTTGGGCAGAGACCATGGGATTTTCTAAACATAAAATCACATAATATATGACAAGAATTAGTTTGACTTTCTCTCTTCCAATTCATGATGTTTGTTTCTTTCTCTGTCTGATTGATCTGGCTAAGACTTCCAGTACCATATTGAATTGGAGTGGTGAGAGTGGGCATCCTTATCTTATTCCAGCTCTCAAGGGGAACACTTCCAGCTTTGCCCATTCAGTATGATGTGGGATATGGGTTTGCCATAGATGGTTCTTATTATTTTGAGCTATATGTTGCTTTATGGTATCAATGGTCTGTGAGTTTGTGTGTTTTTGTGGTAATGGTCTCTTTTTTTCCTCCATGTTTAACACTCTCTTAAGGACCTCTTGTAAGGCAGATCTGTTGGTAACAAATTCTTCTAGTATCTGCTTGTCTGAAAAAGGATTTTCTTTCTTTCTCACTTACGAAGCTTTGTTTGGCTGGATACGACCTTAGTGTTTGGATTTCTCTTCTTTAAAAATTCTGAATATAGGTCCTCAGTATCTTCCAGCTTGTAGGTTTCTGCTGAAGGGTCTGTTGTTAGCCTCATCGCACTGTCTTTGTAGGTGAACTTCACCTTCTTTCTATCTGCCTTTAATTTTTTTTTTTTTTTTTTCATGTTGACCCTGGAGAATACGATGATTGTGTGCCTTGGGGATGGTTGTCTTGCATAGTATCTCCCAGGGGTTCTCTGAATTTCCAGAATTTGAATATTGACCTCTTCAGCAAGGTTGGGGAAATTTGTATGGAAAACATTCTCAAATACGTTTTGCAGATTGCTTTCTCATTTCTCTCTCTTTTAGCAACTTCAATGATTTGTAAGTTTAGTCTCTTTACATAATCCTATATTTCTCTGAAGTTTTGTTTCATTTTTAAATTTCCTTTTCTTTACTGTTGTCTGACTGAGGTGATTTGACAAACTGGTTTTCAAGTTCTGAGATTCTTTCCTCACCTGGATCTATTCTGCTGTTAATATTTCCAATTGTATTTAAAAATTCTTGTAGCGAGTTTTTAAACTCTGTTGGCTCACCTTGGTTCTTATAATTGCTATTTTGTCTTTCTTCTCTTGTATTACTTGATTGGATTCCTTAGGTTCCTTGGATTGACTTTCAACTTTCTCCTGAATCTTGTTGATCTTTGCATCATATTTGGAATTTTAAGTCTGTCATTTCAGCCATGTCAGCCTGGTTAAGAACTATTACTATGGAGCTAATGTTATTGCTTGTTGGTAAGAAGACACTGTGACTTTTTGCATTGCTAGTGTTCTTGGACTCTTTCTTTCTCATTTGTGTGGGCTCATGTTTCTTTTAACTTTGATATTTCTGTCCTCTGGATGGGGATTTTTGCTTTTGTATTTTTGATGCCCTTAAGGGCTTTACTGTAGTGCAATTTAAGTTCAGTCAACTTGCTTCATTTATGGACAGTTTCATGGAGTCCAAGCTCAGTGCAGCACTCCTGGGCTGCATGCTTTAACTCTAAGGGGCTCAGACCACACATCTTTTTTCTCTGGCCCCTCAAAATTAAGCAGCTTCTGTGCTAGAGGGGCCAAGGTGTTTCTGGTTTCCTGGGAACAGCACTACAATGTGGGAGCTAAAGAGCTTCATCATGGCAGGGGCAGTGGTGTCCACACTTATGCACTTATGCCAGTGTTGGCTAGACAGCAGAGCAATGGAGTCCACATGAATATGCGATGGTGGTGGTGGTGCAGTGGGTTTTGTGCATTCATGCTTGTGATAGCAGTTGCAGGGTGTCATATGTTTTTCCAGTGGCAGTGGGGTTGTGAGGTCTGCACACACATCTATGCCATCAAAGCACTGGGGGGAGATAGTGGGCAAGCACACACAAGAAAAGCCATGGGTGTTGGCTGCGTTGGTGGGGGCCCATCTGCTGAAGTTCTTCCATGACTAGATGAGCTCTTCTTGTGAAGAACCTATGGTGGCAGCTGCCGAGAAGCTCTCCAGTTGGTCTTCTGCAGCTGTGCTGCAAGGGTACATGGCCATTATGTAACCCTGGAAGAGGCCAGCAGGTAGGGGTGCTCAGATCAGATTGGTCCCAAACCATGGGCAAGACAACCTAGCCGTTCAGGTCTGACAGTCAGCAAAGACCAAATCCACCTAAAAGAGTATGGCAGGCTTTGGGATATAGGCATCCCTGGCAGCTGTTCCTGTGCCAGACTCTCTAGGTTCTGCACAGGTAGCAGTTCTGCCCCAGGCACTTCTCCTGGCAGCCCTCCCTGCCATCTTTGTGGTGGGGTTCATGGAGTCTCCTATAGCCAGGATTTTAAAGATCCATGGTGAGAATGTACCACTCCTGGCCTATTTAAGTTATCCCTTCCCTAGGAGCCATTGGGGGCTAATAGTAAGTCCTGGTGCTTAGCAGCCACATGCAGGGTTCTCACCTTCCATTCCCTTTAGCCTAACAAATGCATCCTCTGTGTGTACACTCTCAATGCCTTCCTTCTGAGGAGTGTGCCAATCTTCTTCATGGTCTGATCTCTCAGTAGAAGATGTTCTTCCTGACTGCATCCAGTTGGCTGTCTTGGCTCCCCTCTCTTCTGATTAATGACGTTTAAGAACCTATTCTTTATCTAGTTTTCTAAGACGGAAGCTTTTGTTTTTACTTATACAGTCAATGATACAAATTTATCTATACATAATACTCTTGTTGGATCCTTAAAATTTTGATATTATATTTCCATGTTAATTCAGGTGAAATAATTTTAAATTTCTCTTCCTATTTGACCAATGTGTTATTTGGAAGTGTACTTCTTAATTTCCAAATATTTACAGATCTTTTATTTTTTGGTATTGAGTTTTAGTTTAATGCTATTGCACTCTAAGTATATTGTATCATTCTATTTTAAGTTTGTTAAGATGTATTTTATCATTCAGAATGTGGTCTATTGTGGGGAATGTTCTATGTGAGCTTGAGAAGTATGTTTTGTTGTTTTTGGATGGAGCATTCCATAAATATAAGTTAGATAAAATTTTTTTACTGTTTTTCTGGTTGACTTTAACCTTGTTGATTTTCTGCTGGAGGAATCTGTCAATTACTGACAAAGAAAGTGTTGAATTCTCCAACTATAATAGTACATTTCTCCTTTCAGTTCTGTCAGTTTTTGCCTCAAATATTTTGACTCTGTGGTTAGCTGCATACAAGTTAGGATTGTAATTTTGGTTAATTGACATCTTTATAATTATGTGGTACCTCATTTTATCTCTGATAATTTTCCTTTTTCTTATCTGAAATATTAATACTCCAGCTTTGTTTTAATTATCATTAACATGGTATTTTTCTCCATCTGATATGGTTTGGATTTGTGTCCCTACACAAATCCAGTGTCAAATTGCAATCCCCACTGTTGGAAGAGGGGCCTGGTGGGAGGCAATTGGATCATGGGGGCAGATTTCCCCCTTGATGTTTTCATGATAACAAGTGAGTTCTTACGAGATCTGGTTGTTTAAAAGTGTGTAGCACCTCCCCCTTCTAATTCTTCCTCCTGCCCCTGCTATGTAACATGTGCCTTCTTCCTCTTTGCCTTCCAGCATAATTGTAAGACCTCCCCAGCCATGCTTCTAGTATAGCCTGTGAAACCATGATCTAATTTAACTTGTTTTACCTGGTCTCAAGTAATCCTTTATAGCAATACAAGAACAAACTAATGCCCTATTCCTTTGATTTTAACTTATTGAAAACTTTATACTTAAAGTGGCTTTCTTGCAAATGGTATGTTATTGAGGTTCATACTTTTTCCAGGCTGATAAATATTGTATTTTTATTGCTATTACTAAACTACTTACGTTTAATTGATTATGTATATATTTGAATTAAAATGTATATATTTATAATTGTTTTCTATTCATTTTCTATTCATTTCATTTGGTCATTCTTACTTGTTTCCATCTCTCTACCTTTGTTTCAATTGAACTGAGTAGTTTATATGATTGCATTTAATGTGGCATATCAGTTATATTTTGATATTCATGCTTTTAATGATTAAACTAGGCCTTTCAACAGACATTGTAAAATAATATTGTCCACCTTCAAATAACACTGTATTTTACATGTAGTGTACATGTAGTTTGATTATAATTTGTCTTCAGGTAGTTTTGTTTGAACTGAATGTGATTAAAGATTTTTTACCTTTCTTTACCTGGATAGTTACATCTTTTTCCAGGTTTGGAATGTTTCTACTATTATTTTTTTAAAATAAGCTTTCTGCTCCTGTTTCTTTTCTCCACTTTCTTGAGTTCCTGTGATTAGTACATTTACTCTTTTGATACTGTCCCGTAAAACGTTTTAACTTTCTTTCCTTTGTATTATCTTTTTCTTTATTCTCCTCTGACTGTATATTTTCATATCATTATCTTCAGTTTTACAGATTCTTTCTTTTTTCTTGATCACTTCTTCTGTTAATACTCTTTGTTGCATTTTTTATTCCATTAATTCTTCTTTTCAGCTCCAGGATTTCTGTTTGATTTATTATTATTATTATTTGTTATCTTTTTAATAAATTTCTCATTCTAGTCACTTGTTTTCTCATTTTTTGTATTGTTTCTCTAAGTTTTCTAGAAGTTTGCTGAACTTTCCTAAAACAAGTTATTTTGAATACCTTGTCAGGCAGTTTATATATCTGTGTTTCTTTAAGGTCAGTCGCTGGCATTTTTTTGTTCCTTTAGTAATGTCATATTTTTCTGATTTGTTTTCATTCTTGTGGCAATGACTCAATGGCAGTACATTAGAGGAAGAAATAGGTACTTGTGATGGTTAATATGAAGTGTCAACTTGATTGGATTTAACAATGCAAAGTATTGTTTCTGGGTGTATCTGTGAGGGTGTTGCCACTGGAGTTTAATATTTGAGTCAGTGAACTGGGGGAGGAAAACCCACCCTCAATCCAGATGGGCATCATCAAATTGGCTGCCCATGTGGCCAGGAAAAGGTGGAAGAAGAAGGCTGAAGGAGCAAACTTGCTGAGTCTTCAGTCCTTCATTTATCTCCTATGCTGGATGCTTCCTGTCCTCGAAACCCTGACTCCAATTTCTTTGGCTTTTGAACGTTTGTACTTAACCAGTGGTTTGCCAGGGGCTCTTGGCCCTTCTGCCACAGCGTGCAGACTGCGCTGTTGGCTTCCCTAATTTTAAAGTTTTGGGAATTGGATTGAGTCATTACTGGCTTTGTTGTTTTCTTCTACAGCATATCAGAGTACTGCCCTCTCTGGGATTCTGTAGTGGACCCACCCATGCTGCAGCTCTCTGCCTGGTAGGGGTCACACCCTTAGCGTTCTTCCAGGTATCCTTGTTCCCACATCTTCTGTTGGAGGGAGTCTGCCCTGCTGAAATCCAGGGGCTATGGTCTTGGTGATTTCTGAATCCTTTTCCCTTTTATTTAAGGATAGCACACTTTTTTGGTTATACTTCATTCTGTTTCTTCACTTATGTTTCCTTGAGTCTCAGCTGGCAGTGTTTCTGATGGTGTAATCTCATGTCTAACCATGGATTCTGTTAAGGTAGCTGGTTAAGTGTGTGGTTCACACCCACACTAATTCTCCTTATCGAATTATTGATATGTTGGACCTTGGTGTTTTCTTCTGATCTGCCAGTTCTACCTTCCATAAAACATTAGAACACAAAATAATTCTGCCATATTATTTACCAATTTATATCAAAAATGCACTTTCTTCTGGTTCTCAATACATTTTCCTCATTTCTGTCTGAAACATCATTAAAGTGTTCTCTACCATCCAAATATCTAACAATGTTCTCTTCGTGACTACTGATGTAAAAAGAAGGCTTTCTCTCCAACCATCTCTTTTCTTTCTAACCCTCATCAGAATCACCTTTACGGCAATATCATCTATTTCTAGTGCGCAAATCAAAGTTTTTCCGCAACTGCTCATTACTATGTTGTAAATACATTTCCATATTGTTGGGCATTTATTAGAATATCCCCCCACTCCTGGCACCAACTTATCTTACTCAATTTGTACTACAGTAATAGATACCATAGATAATGTGCTTAGACAACAGAAATTTATTTCTCACAGTTCTGAAGGCTGGGAAATCGACATCATGGTGCTTACAGATTCAGCATCTGGTAAGGGTCCACTTCCTTGTTTTTACATGACCATCTTCTCAGTGTATCTTCACATGGTGAAAAGTAGAGATAAAAGAAACAACCTCTCATGTCTCTTAAGGGCAATAATTCCATTCATGAAGATTCCTTCTTTATGACTTAATTAGCTCCCAAGACCTGACATTCTACCATAAGTTTGGGAGTTAAAATTTACACGTGTGTGTTTTGGAGAGATGCAACCATTCAGTTCACAGAAGATGCTTACCATATAACTAACTATAATACAATATTTATTTCATTTTATTTTCTCTTTCTTGCATTCCTCTCCTCACTAGTCTTGTCAGACTGGACTATACTTAAGAGCATCATTTATTTCTTCACAAATGTTAGCATCTTCCATAATGCCTGGCTTAATTTTGTGTAAAATATAAAAAATATAAAATTTGTGTATAATGTAAAGTATGTATAATATAAAGGTTGACTTAATGGTGACCTTTATTTGGGATGCTACTCAAAAAGCATTTACACTTAATACATTTTAAAGCAGAAAATTATTCAACAGTTATGATTAATTTGGGTTCTGAAACAGGTTGATATAGACCCAGAATTCCCTGGTCCTTCCCTCTATATGCAGCTATATATCATGGAAGTAATTCAACAGACAACCAAAAAAGACCCTGAAAGCTGAAAAGAAAAGAAAAAATACAGGCTGACTAGAAAACTCTGTATTTGAAAGTTGGCAACAGGACAAGTTCCCTGAGTTCTGCTTTAATCTCTCTATTATATCCCAAACTGAGAGTCAGAGAGGCCTTTATCCTAGCGTTTCCAGTAGTCATTGACAATAACGACAACAAAAAAGCTAAGAAAGGTTTGCTTTTTCTGGCCAGATGATTGAGAATGGAAAATAAATTCTTAACAAATACCCTGTGAAGTGCACCAGCATCTGCTCTAAAGCCAGAAAACATATGTGGTGATTCATTCACAGTGGCAGCTTCGAAGAATTAGTGAGACCACCTAAAACACAAGATATAACCAGTGAAGTGCTGGGCAGTACAATTGGCAACATCAAAGTCCAGGAAGGTAGACTTAATCCTCATCAATAACCAGGTAAAGTGCAACATTAAATCAAATTTAATGCTAATCACTGGTCATTATAAGGCAGAATCAAAGATCTAGCTAGCTGACCCATCCCATATTCGATAACTAATGCAATGAAGGGGAGTCTGAATTAGCCACAGCAAAGCCATCAGTAAAATCTGACATTTTTAAACACTCCACCAAATTACATAAAGAGACACAAGTTGTATGGCTTCTGTGCCTCCTGTCTCCATGCCTGAAAATGGCCCAGTGATACTAGTTGGCTCAAGAAGGACCTTCAACTCCCAGGTGGCTCCATCATTGACTGGGCTTGAACCTCCTCAGAGGCAGAAGAACAAAGTAGCCCAGAATAACATTGAAAATTTAACATATATTGGAACTCAGCCAATAAAAGCAGGCCAGGTGTACATTCTAATATGGTTTGGCTGTGTCTCCACCTAAATCTCATCTTGAACTGTAGTTCCCACAATCCCCATGTCTAGTGAGAGGGACCAGGTGGAGATAATTGAATAATGGGAGTGGTTTTCCCTATCCTGTTCTTGTGATAATGAATTAGTTCTCACGAGATCTGATGGTTTTATAAGGGGCATCCACTTTTGCTGGGCACTCATTCTTCTCCTTCCTGTCACCATGTGAAGAAGGACATTTTGCTTCCCCTCCTGCTAGGACTGTAAGTTTCCTGAGGCGTCCCCAACCATGCTGAACTTTGAGTCAATTAAACCTATTTTCTTTATAAAATATCAGGTTTTGAGTATGTCTTTATTAGCAGCATTAGAATGGACTGATGCACACTCTATTAAAAAGGCAACTTCCTCTCAAATTGGAAGATATAAAGATGATTAAGAATCTCCCAGGCAGTGTTGAGTCAGACTGGGATCTAAACAAAGTAACCTAAATATAGATATGAGATCAACAAGATTGTGAAGGAAGAAGCCCTGGACTCTCCTCGTTTCCACCCCCAAACACAACGTACCAATTCAACAACAGTTGAAAGGTAAATTCCTTTGAGAAATTCAGAAACTAATTGAAAGGTGACTACACTGAGAACACAAAAACAGGCTCATCAAACCTGAGGGAGGCTGGGAACATCATCTCACCAGAAATCCTACCTGTGGAACAGCACAGCACCATATGATGAAGAAGAGGTCCCCCCAGCTTCAGGCTTCTCCTGGAAGAGGGAAAGAGTTGCTCTATGTACCCAGCACTTCAGCTTTACAGTGTGTGCTCCCCAGAGGACTGGCTTCTGATTACCAGTCAGTATGCTCATGAGACTGCCACAATCTAGCCATTTCTGGAGAAAACAGAGATAGAAATTTGTGCTGGCAGTCATGATAGATCTGCTCCCCAGCCTAGCACAGTGAGGGGATAAAAAATGCCTATTAGTTCTAGCATCCCCTGAGAAGGGAAAGTGGCATTCAAATTCCCTGGCGCTTTTCCATGAAATCTTGTATTCCCAGTAAAGTCTTGTGTAGCTTCTATCTTGCCTGTCTCTGAGTATGGATGAGTCTGACATCATGACAAAAAGAGAGAGACAAAAAGACATAGGTTTGGGTCGTAGTTGTATAAACCCTCTCTCTGGGCTAGCAAAGTGTTCAGAAAAATATCTTCAGCTTCCACCTTCTACCTAGGGAAGGAACGAGTGGATCAACATATCCAGTGATCACATATTTATGAGGGCTGCCCAAAGAACTGACTTCTGACTTGCTTATCTCAGATTGCAGATGGAACCAGGAAAAATCTAGTCACTGGGTCTAGTAAAAATTGAGATGGTAATTTTGGCTGACAGTTACTATCACCCTTCTTCCTCTCAACTCAACACACAGTGAAAGTATGTAAAACTCCAGCTCCTAGCTTTTCCTTGGGGAGGAAAAGACCATGCAATGGCCAACATTTCTTGGGGCTGCCCACAGAAATGGTTACCATCTTGCTTGTCCTGGTCACTCATGGGACCTGACAGATCATATCTGGAAGCTACAAAGAACTAAGAAAGTTTGTTGGATAAATATGAATGTTAAAGAGACCCAAAGAATGTCTGGCCAGTCTGACTGGTCATTTAATGTACAAGGTTAGTCTTTGAAGACTTGGAGAAATGACTGCTTACTTTTATTTTTTTTTTGGATGGAGACTCGCTCTGTCACCCAGGCTGGAGTGCAGTGGCGCAATCTCGGCCCACTGCAAGCTCCACCTCCCAGGTTCACGCCATTCTCCTGCCTCAGCCTCTCAAGTAGCTGGGACTACAGGCGCCCACAACCACGCCCAGTTAATTTTTTGTATTTTTAGTAGAGACGTGGTTTCACCATGTTAGCAGGATGGTCTCAGTCTTCTGACCTCATGATCCTCCTGCCTCGGCCTCCCAAAGTGCTGGGATTACAGGCGTGAGCCACCACGCCCTGCCGACTGCTTACTTTGTTATTGTAAGATACCAACACAGAAAGTTGAGTAAAATGAAGAAAAAAGCAAAGGTGTTCCCAGCAAAGGAAAAATATAAATCCCTAGAAATCAGTCCTAATGAAATTGAGGTATAACATTACCAGACAGAGAATTGAAAAGAATGGTTATGAAGATGCTCACAGAGATCTGGAGAACAATTCAAGAAAAAAGTAAGAATTTCCACAAAAAGTTAATATTAAAATGTACCAAAAAGAAATTATGAACTGAAGAACACTCATTGAAAAATTTACTAGGAGGGTCCAATAGCAGTCTAGATTGAGCAGAAGAAAATATCAGCAAACTCAAATGATTGAGTTTGGAAATGATTAAGAGAAAAAAGAAGAAAAAACAAAAAGAGTGAAGAAAGCATAAGGGACTTAGAGGAACCATTAAGTCTAACAATATGTGCATTATGAGAGTTCCAGAATAAGGAGAAAGGAAGAAAGTACAAGAAATATTATTCAAAGAAATGTTGACTGAACATTTTTCAAATCTGAGGAAGGAAATGAACATCCAGGTTCATGAAACCCAAAGGATCCTAAATACAGCAAATGTAAAGAAATTCAAATCAAGACAAATAATCAAAAGTCAAAGAGATAATGTTGAAAGCATCAAGAGAAAATCAACTTATCACATACAAGAATATCTACTCCTATAAGACTATCAGTAGATGTTTCAGCAGAAATATTGGAGGTCAGAAGGGAGTTAAATGATATATTCTAAGTCCTCAAGGAAAAAACAAACAAACAAACAAACAAACCCAAGAATACTAAACCCAGAAAACAGTTATTCAATAATGAAAGATATAGCCTTTCCCACACAAACAACAGCTGAGGGAGTTCTTTACTACTAGACATGCATTACAAGAAATGCTAAAGCGAGTTCTTCAAGTTGAAATGATAGAACACTAAAGAGCAATGTAGCAGCATTAAAACTCTAAAACTAATTGGTAAAGGTAAGTACATAAACAAATGAAGAACAGCATAACACTTTAATGATGGTGGTAAATGTTTTTCAATTCTACCATAAAAATGCTTTTGTAAAAGACACAGGTATTAAAAATAACTATTACTAAAAATATGTTAATAAATGCACAATATGAATACAAGTAAATTTTGAAAATGATGGCATAAAGTGTTGAAGAGGATAGATAAAAATATTGATGTTTTTATATGCAATTGAATCTAAGTTGTTATCAGCTTAAAAGACATTGTTACAACTGTAAGATACTTTGTGTAAGCCTTACAGTAACAAAAAGAATATATACATAGAAGTTGCAGACAAGAAAAAGAAAATAATCAAAGCATATCAACATCAAAAAATCAACGAAACATAAAAGAACAAGAGAAGAAAAAACTGACCCAAAAAAACACATGACTAAGAAAAAAAAGTCAATAATAAATCCTTTCCTATCAAAATTACTTTAAAAGTAAGTCAGTTAAACTCACCAGTAAAAATACAGAGTGGGTGAATAGAGTAAAAAAGTAAGTCAGCTATATACTATCTACAAGAGACTTACTTACACTTAAGGACACATATAAGCTGAAAGCAAAGACATGAAGAAAAATCTGTAAAGTGATTTACAGCCCCCATCACAATACCAATTGTACTTTTTACAAAAATAAAAAAATGTCTAAAATTTGTGTGAAATCAAAAAAGACCCTGAATATACAAGTCAATCTTGAGAAAGAAGAACAAAGCTGGAGGCATCACATTTTCCAATTTCAAAATATATTACAAAGATTCAGTAATTAAAACAGTATTATTAATAGCATAGATGCACTTATAGACTGGTGGAACATAATAGAGGAGAGCCTAGAAATACATATTTTCATATATAGTCAACTCTTAGCATGATTGCCAAGAATATACAATATGTAATAATAATCTCTTCAACAAACAACGGTGTTTGGAAAACTACATATCTACATAAAAAAGAATAAAAGTGGACTCGTATTTTACTATATTTACACTATAGTAAAATAAAACTCAAAATAGGTTAAAGATGTCTTGAAACTGTAAAACTTTTAGAAGAAAACAGGGAAAACTTTATGACACCAAAAGTATAGATAATAAAAGCAAAAATAGTGAAACAGGACTAGATACAACCAAAATCTTCTACACAATGAAGAAAACAGTCAACAGAATTAAAAATCAACCTACTTACTATAATGCCACAGTAATCAAGGCAGTGTGGTATTGGTGAAAGAACAGATACACATATCAGAGGGACACAAGATAGAGTCCAGAAATAGACCCACATCAATATAGCCAAGTAAACTTTGACAAAGGAGCTGTTTGATCATATCAGCTGATGCAGAAATAAACCTTTGTCAAAATTCAACATCTATTTACAGCAACTTTCAATAAATGAGATACAGATGGGAAGTTCTTCAACCACATAAAGATAATGTAAAATAAGACCCATAGCAAACAGCATATTAATCAGAAGCTGTACATTTTCCCTGTAAACTTAGGAAAAAGGCAGGATGTTCATTCTAGGACTCTTATTGAATGTTTTACTGGAAACTTTTCCCAAAAATAAGAAAAAGAAAAAGAATTGAAAAGCTTACGTATTGGAATTGAAGATACAAAACTTTGTCTATTTGTAAATGTTAAGTTAGTCTACAAATAAAGCCTTAAGTTACATGACTATACAATTAAAACACCTGTAAATTAAAAGAGAGTACAAAAAATTGTAGGACAAAGTATCAACACACAAAATGAATCACATTTCTGTGCAATTACAATGAAAATACAGAATTAGAATTAAAACATGATACCATTAATAATGTCTTCAAAGAAAATAAATTTAACTAAGTGTATATCCTAGGTCTGTAGGTTCCTAATTACAAAATGATACTGAATGAAATATGTAGTAGTCAGGGCTTCCAAAAGGGACAGAACTAAAAGGATAGATAGATAGATAGATAGATAGATAGATAGAGGAGTTTATTAAGTATTAACTTACGCGATAACGTCCCACAATAGTCTGTCTGCAGGCTTAAGGAGCAAGGAGAGCCAATCCAAATCTCAAAACTGAAGAACTTGGAGTTCGATGCTCTTTGAGGGCAGGAGGCATCCAACATGGGAGAAAGATGTCAGCTGGGAGGCTATGCCAGTCTCTCCTTTTCACATTTGTCTGCCTGGTTTATATTCGCTGGTGGCTGATTAGATTGTGCCCACTAGTTTAAGGGTGGATCTGCCTTCTTCAGCCCACGGACTCAAATGTTAATCTCTTTTGGCAACACCCTCACATACACACCCAGGATCAATACTTTTTTGCTTCAATTCAATCAAGTTGATAATATTAACCATCACAAAGTCAAAGACCTAATAAATGTAGAGACATAGCATGGTCATGAGTTGGAAGGCTCAACATATTGAATGTGTCAGTTGTCTATAAATTTATCTATGGGTTTCACATAATTTCTTTTATAATGACTAATTTTTGTAAATATAGACAAGCTTATTTTAACATTTAAATGGAATGGAAAACACCCTTGAGTGGCCAAAAATCCTTGGAAAAAGAATGCAGTGGAGGAGGAATAACTCTTCCTCCTGTTAAAAACTGCATATGTTTGGAGTAATAAAAGACTGTAGTACTAATATAGGTACAAAAACATAGACAAATGAGTAAATATCAGAAAACCCAGAAATACACGGTCACAGTTATTTCCAATTAAATTATTACCAAGTAGCAAAATCAGGCCAACATAAGAGGGATAGACTTTTCAACAAATGGTGCTGATATAACTAAACATTCTTGAGTAAATAAAACTCAACCTATACCTCACATCTTAAATAAAATTATGTCAAAGTTGATCAAACATTAAATTCAATACTATAAAACATTTAGGAAAGAAGTGGGAGAGTATAGAATTTAGACTATGTAGTTATTAGACAACAATAAAAGCATAATCCACTCTTAAAAGTTTATAATAACACCTGAAAAAATATAAACTTAAAAATTTCCCTTTGCAGGGAAGAGCAAGATGGCTGGCAGAATAGAAGCCTACACCATTTATCTGCCATGCAGCAACAACAAATTTTAACAACTGTCTGCACACAGAAAACTACCATTACAAGAACCCAAATCAGGTGAGCAATTACAATACCTGGTGTTAATTTCATATGACTGAAAGAGGCATTAAAGAGAATTAGACAGACAGTCTTGGATTGTGGATCCCTCTCCTTCCTGGTCCCCTGGCTGTGGCTATGGAGTGCAGAGAGTCTGTGCACTTGTGGGAGGGATAGTGCAGCAAGTGGGGAACTTTACATTAAACGTAGTGTTGCCTGTTATAGCAGAGAAAAAACATGCTGGCCTCAGCCAGCACCCATGCACAGAGGGAGCATTTGGACAAGACCTAGTCAGAGGGGACTCTGTAGTTGGAGCTTGAGTTTCTTGGCAAGCCTCACCACCATGGGACACAGTGTTATGGGGTCCAAGATACACTTGAAAGGCACTCTAGGGCACCAGGGCTGCAATGCCTGGCAACTCCTAGTGCTGGGCTGGACTCAAGGCCAGGAAACTAGTGTGACATATAATCTAGGGAGACAGCAGTTGGAGCAGCTAAAAGAGTGCATCTGCCACCCCTTTTCCAAACCCAGGCAGTGCAGCTCACAGCAATGAAAGTGACTCCTTCCTTCTGCTTAAAGAGAAGAGAGCTAAGAGTAAAGAGGACCTTGTCTTCAATCTTGGATACCAGCTCAGCCACAGTAGGAAAGGGCAGCAGGCAGAATCATGAGGCCCACGTTGAAGGCACTAGCTCACAGATAACATTTTTAGGCACACCTGATCCAAAAGGAAATCCACATGTTTGGAGGGAAGGACCCGGTCTTGGCAGGATTTATTACTTGCTGACTAAAGATCTCATGGTCCCTGAATAAGCAGAAGTGATACTCAGGTAGTACATGATGGGTCTTGGGCTCTGGGATGTGCTGACTACAGGTGTGACCCAGCATATTCCTAGATGTGATGGCTATGGCGAAATATTCCTTCTGTCTGGAAAAAGTAAAGGAGACTTTGTCTTGTGCCTTAGGTACTAGCTCAGCCATAGTAGAGTAAAGCAATAAGCAGGCTCTCAGGGTTCCCAAGTCCAAGTCTACACTCATGGATAGCATTTCTGGACGTGCTCTATGCCAGATATGATCCCACTGCCTTGAAGGGTGAGTCCCAGGACAGGAAGCATTTACCACAAGCTGACTAAAGAGCCTTTGGACTTTAAGTGAACATCAGAAGTGGCCTGGCAGAAACCCCCATGGGCCAATGATAGTGGTGGCTACAGGGAGAGGCTCATCTGCCTATGGAAAGCAGAGGGAAGAGCAGGAATGACGTTGTATTGTTGTTTGAGTGACAGCTTAGACACCATAGAATAGAACCTCAGGCAAATTACTAAGGTTTTTGACTCTAATCCCTGGCTCCCAGACAGTATCTCTGGAACTTCCCAGGGCCTGGGGGAACTTGCTGCCCTGAAGGGAAGGACACAAACTTGTCTGGCTTTGCCTCCTGATGTTCACAAAGCCCTAGGGCCTTGAGTGGACATAGGTGGTAGCCAGATAGTGGTTACAGTGGGCCTTGGGTAAGAAACAGTGCTGTGCTAGCTTCAGGTTTGACCCAGGGCAGTACAAGTGGTGATGGCCACGGGGATCCTTGGATCAACACACTCGCAGTTCCAGGAAGCTCAGCACAGAGAGACTGTTTGGGAGAAAGTAGGGGGGAAAAGAGTATCTCCCTGGTAATCGAGAGAATTCTTCTGGATCTTGTCCAAGACCACCGACAAGTGGTCTGCAAAAAAACACAGTGTTACTGGACTTGAGGTTTGAATACCTGGAAAGCCGTCTCATGAAGAACAGGCATGAGCATGCATAGATTGTGAAGACTACAATATATACTTACCGTTTCAATGCTCAGACACTGATGAATATCTATAGGCATTAAGATCATCCAGGAATACAGGACCTCTCCAAATGAACTAAATGAGATACCAGAAACCAGTCATAGAGAAAGAGACATCGGTGATCATTCAGAGGATTCAAAATAGCTGTTTTGAGGAAACTCAAATTCAAGAAAGCAAAGAGAAGAAATTCAGGATTCTATCAGATACATTTAACAGAGATTGCAATAATTGAAAAGAATCAAGCAGAAATTCTAGAGTTGAAAATGCAACTGACATACTGAAGAAAGGATCAGAGTCTCTTGATAGAATTAATATAGCAGTAGAAACAATTTGTGATCTTGAGGATAGGCTATTTGAAAATACACAGAAGAGACATAAAGCAAAAAAGAATAAAAGAGAATGACCCATGTCTACAAGATCTAGAAAATAGCCTCAAAAGAGCAAATCTAAGTGTTATTGGCCTTAAATAAGGGCAGAAAAAGAGACAGGGGTAGAAAGTTTTTTCAAATGGATAATACCAGAGAAACTCACCAAACCTACAGGAATACATCAATATTCATGTACAACATGGTTCAACATACATAAATCAATAAATGTAATTCATTGCATAAACAGAACCAAAGACAAACACCACATGATTATCTCAATAGATGTAGAAAATGATTTTAATGCAATACAGCATCTTGTCATTTAAAAACTCTCAATAATCTAGGTATTGAAGGAACATACCTCAAAATAGTAAGAGCCATATATGACAAACCCACTGCCAATGTCATACGGAAAATGTAAAACCTGGAAGCATTCCCCTTGTAAACTAGCACAAGACGAGGATGTCATCTCTCTCCTTTCCTATTCAATGTAGTTTTGGAATTTCTGATCAGGGCATTCAGGCAAGAGAAATAAATACAGGGTATTCAAATAGGGAGAGAGGAAGTCAAATTATCTTTGTTTGCAGACGAGATGTTGCTATATCTAGAAAAACCCAATTGTCAGCCCAAAATCTTCTTAAACTAATAAATAACTTCAGCAAAATCTCAGGATTAAAAAAAATCAGTATGCAAAAATCAGTAGCATTCCTATATACCAACAACAGACAAACAGAGAGCCAAAACATGAATGAACTCCCATTCACAATTGCTACAAAAACAATAAAGTACCTAGAAATATAACTAACATGGAAAGTGAAGGACCTCTCCAAAAAAATATGAACCACTGCTCAACGAAATCAGAGAGGACACAAACAAATGGAAAAATATTCCATGGTCATGGATAGGCAGAATCAATATCGTGAAAATGTCCATACTGTCCAAAGTAATTTATAGATTCAATGCTATTCCCATTAAACTAATATTACATTCTTCACAGAATTAGAAGAAACTATTTTAAAATTCATACAGAACCAAATGTAGCCTGAATAGCCAAGACAGTCTTTAAGCAAAAAGTACAAAGCTGGAGGGATCATGCTACCTGACATCAAACTATGCTACGAGGCTACAGTAACCAAAATAGCATGGTACTGGAAAAAAGAATCAGGCACATAGACCAATGGAACAAAATAGAGAACACAGAAATTAGACCACACACCTACAACCATCTGATTTTAGACATACCTGACAAAAACGAACAATGGGGAAAGGATTCCTTATGCAATAAATGGTGCTGGCAGAACCATATACAAAAAATTGAAACTGATCCCTTCTTCACACTTTATACAAAAATTAATTCAAGATGCATTAAGAACATAAATGGAAAACCCAAAAGCATAAAAGAAGCCCTGAACAAAAATCTAAGCAATATCATTCAGAACATAGACAAATGATTTCATGATGAAAACACCAAAAACAATTGCAGCAAAAGCAAAAAATGACAAATTGGATCTAGTTAAACTAAAGAGCTTCTACACAGCAAAATAAACTATCATCAGAGTGAAGAGACAACCTACAGAATGGTAGATTTTTGCAATTTATCGATCTGATAGAGGTCTAATATTCAGAGTCTACAATGAACTTAAATTTATGAGAAAGAAGAACCCCATTAAAAATGGGCAAAGGATATGAACAGACACTTCTCAAAAGAAGACATTCATGCAGCCAATAATAATGAAACAAAGCTCAACATCACTAATCCTTAGAGAAATGCATATCAAAACCACAATGGCATACCACCTCACATCAGTAAAAATGGGCATTATTTTTAAAAAGGCACAAAACAACATATGCTGGTGAGGTTGCAGAGAAAAAGGCACTGTTGCTGGGTTCGACCATTGTGGAAGACAGTGTGGTGATTCCTCAAAGATCTAGAGGCAAAAATACCATTTGACTCAGCAATCCCATTACTGAGTATATACCCAAAGATATATAAATCATTATATTATAAACATATTAATACATGCATGCATGTGTTCACTGCAGCACTATTCACAATAGCAAAGACATGGAATCAACCTAATTGCCCATCAATGATAGGCCAGATGAAGAAAATGTTATACATATACACCACACAATACTATGCAGAGTTCATGTAATTTGCAGGGACGTGTATGAAATCACTATCCTCAGCAAATTAAAGAGAAAACTAAACTGCACATGTTCTCACTTATAAGTGGGAATTGAACCATAAGAACACACGGGCACATTGGGGTTGGGTAGGGGAACAAGACACTCCAGGGTCTGTTGTGGGTCGGGGAGGGAGAGCATCGACAAGAATAGCTAATGAATGCTGAGCTTAATTCCCAGGTGATAGGATGATCTGTGCAGCAAAACACCGTGGAATATGTGTACCTATGTAACAAACCTATACATCCTGAATGCATTCCCCTGTACATGGAACTTAAAATAAAAGTTGAAAAAAGATCAGTAAAGTTACATGATACAAGATCAACATACTAAAATTAGTAGCATTTCTATATGCCAACACTGAGCAATCGGAAAAAGAAATAAAAATAGTAATCCCATTTACAATAGCCACAAATAAAATGAAATATCTAGGAATTGACTGAAGAAAGCATCCTATCATGAAAACTATAAAACTCTGATAAAAGAAATTGAAGAAGACCCCCCCAAAATGGAAAGATATTCCATGTTCATGAATTTGAAGAATCAATATTGTTAAAATGTCTATACTACCCAAAGCAATCTACATATTCAAAGCAATTGGTATCAAAATACCAATTACATTCCTCAGAGAAATAGAAAACCAATCCTAAAAATTATATGGAAAGACCCAGAATAGCCCAAACTATTCTGAGAAAAAAAGAACAAAACTGGGGGAATCACATTACTTGACTTCAGATTATACTACAGAGATATAGTAAGCAAAACAGTGTGGTACTGACATAAAAACAGACACATAGACTAATGGAACTGAATTAGGAATCCAGAAAGAAATCCACACACCTACAGTTAACTTATTTTTGACAAAGACGCCAAGAATATACACTGGGGAAAAGACAGTTTCTTCAATAAATTGTGCAGAGAAAACTGGATATCCACATGCAGAAGAATGAAACCAGATCCTTGTCTCTCACCATGTATGAAAATTAAATCAAAATGGATTAATGACTTAAATTTAAGACTTCAAACGATTAAAGTACTACAGGAAAACATTGGGGAAACACTCCAGGACATTGGTCTGTGCAAAAATTTCTTGAGTAAACTCCCTAAACACAAACAACTAAAGCAAAAATGGACAAATGGGATCACATCCAGGTAAAAAATCTTCTGCACAGTCTGAGTGCAGTGGCTCATGCCTATAATTCCAGCACTTTGGGAAGCCAAGGCAGGTGGATCACTTGAGGTCAGTAGTTTGAGAGCAGCCTGGCCAACATGGTGAAATCCTGTCTCTACTAAAAATACAAGAATTAGCTGAGTGTGGTGGCATGCACCTGTAATCCCAGCTACTCAATAGGCTAAGACAGGAGACTTGCTTGAACCTGGGAGGCGGAAGTTGCACTGAGCTGAGAGCACAGCACTGCACTCCAGCCTGGGCAACAGAGTGAGACTCCGTCTCAAAAAATAAAAATAAAAAATAAAAAAGTCTTCTGCACAGCAAAGGTAACAATCAACAAAGTGAAGGGTGAAGGAACAATCCACAGGACGGGAAATATTAAATATTTGCAAATCACCCATATGACAAGGGATTAATAACCAAACTTTGTAATGAGTTCAGACAATGCTGGAGGAAAAAATATCTAATAACCCAATTTAAAAATGGCCAAATATCTGAATAGACATTTCTCAAAACAAGACATTCAAATGGCAAACAGGCATATGAAAAGATGCTTTGATTTGATCATCAAAGAAATGCAAATCAAAACTGCAATGACATGTCATCTCACTCTAGTTAATTTGGCTTTTATCCAAAAGACAGGCAAATGCTGGAGAGGTTAAAGGGAATCCCTATACACTGTTGGTGGGAATGTAAATTAGTACAACCACGATGGAGAACAGTTTGAAAGTTTCTCAAAAACTGAAAGTAGAGCTTCCATATGATCCAGAAATCTCACTGCTGGATATACACCCCAAAGAAAGGCAATCAGTATATCGAAGAGAGATCTGCACTCCCAAGTTTGTTGTAGCACTATTCACAATAGCCAAGATTTGGGAGCAACCTAAGTGTCCATCAACAGATGGCTGGATAAAGGAAATGTGGTACTAATTCACAATGGAGCACTATTCAGTCATAATAAAGAATGAGATCATATTATTTGCAACAACATGGATGGAACTGAAGGCCATCATGTTAAATGAAATATGCCAGGCACAGAAAGACAAATGTTACATGTTGCCATTATAGGATCTAAAAATCAAAGCAACTGAACTCATGAAGATAGAGAACAGAAGGATGATTGCCAGAGACTGGGAAGAGCTATAGGGGGATGATGGGGAGATGGGAATGTTTAATGGGTACAAAACAATAGAAAGAATAAATAATACCCAGAATTTGCTAGCACAATAGGATGACTATAGTCAAAATAATTTCATTGTACATTTTAAAATAACTAAAAGAGTGTAATTTGACTGTAAAAAACAAAGGATAAATGTTTGAGGGAATGGGTACCCCATTTTCTCTGAGGTGACTATTAGAAATTACATTTGATATGCATTAGAATTGCATATCAAAATATCTCATATACCCCATAAATCTACTTATTAAGTACCCACAAAAATTAAAAATTAAAAAAAATTCAAATTTTCCCTTTGTAAAAGATTCAGTTAAGAGGCTAAAAAGACAAATTACATACTGGGAGAAAATATCTTCATATCACATATCTCATAAATAATTTCTGTCTATAATAAATAAATAACTCTCAAAAGTCACCAACAATAAAGCAAGAAATCCAATTAGAATATGGTCAAAATACATCAATGCACATGTCACCAAAGAGGATACACAGATGGCTAATAAAAGCATGAAAAATTCATCAACATTATTACCCAGTAGGGAAATGTGAATTCAAGCCAACATGAGATGTCAATATTGACCTGTTACAATCACTAAATAATATATTTTTTCCTGGAACATTTTTCTGTAATTTCTGGAATCTTCCTTTCCTGAAAAACAACAATAGTCAAGTTTCTACTCATGCTTTTTCATGGTGACATTCCTAACCTTCAAATTTTATTAAAACATGACTCAAGCCCTGTGTCCTGGAAGCATTCCATTCTCATCATGCCTATATGCAATAAGGTCTGGAGTCACACTGCTTCATTTCTCAAAGAAAATCACAAACCACTAACCCAGGAACTTCTGAGTTTCTTTCTTATTCTTCCATCAGTCTTCCCAAATTAATCCAGTGTAAACCTCAACTTGTTTTCTTCATATAAACTTATTTCTCAAATTCATAGAATCTCAAGAAGTTTTATGTTTTATTTTTTTTCTGTTTTTCTGAATTTTCTCTCCATCCCTAGGTAACCTAAATCTTCTATCAATTCATTTACTCTTTTCCAATCTGTTACCCCAAATTGGATTCGTGTTGTCACCTGCTTTCTCCTCTTCTGCAACAAAATGACCACCACTGCTATAAAAACAATAACAACAAAACTCAAGACTATATAGTTAAGGGATGCTTAAAAGGATAAGACATACCTGGAGTTGAAGTTAGATATTTGGACCTGAAATAATGAATTCATTAACAGATAATTACTTCAATCTCTGCTATCCTTTTAATGCAATTATTTTGCTTTTTGCACAATACGCTTATAACTATGATTTTATTTCCTCATCATGCTAATGGATAAAGATCTTCATTCCTGGTAACATCTTTGACTTTTAATCAAGTTAGTGTATATTGTCAGTAAACCACGGATTCATTATTTTTTACCTCTTTAATAAATAATTTTATATTTATCCTAATAATTACTATTTTATTACATATTGATATGGAGAAATACATTCAGGCTAAATGTTATCCTGTTTATTAAAATGACAAGAAAACTTGAATTATTTTGGAACCTTCCCAGTGCTAGTAGGAAGATAACTTATTTTCCAAAATGCCAGAAACTCACATGAAAAATAAACATCACTGTATGATATTTCTGAGGTAAACTCTTTCAACTTATGAGTAATATCTTGATTTTCCAATATCTTGATTTCCTTCCTGTGGTTCTCTCTGATATGCATTTTCTTGCTAATTATTATGGAATGTGGTTTTCCGTGAAGGGATAATGAAACATATTGTACTATTAAGAATGACTTAAATCATTTGTATCTTTGTCAGAATTTATTCCTTAACTCAGCTTGTGAGAAGGTAATAAGAAGAGAACAGACCAAAAATATGAGAGCTAGACTGATTTGCACACATTATATTATTTTAGGGACTCAGATATCACATTATTGAAGCAGCAGTACATTGTCATGGAAAATGTGGTCGAGTGTTAGTAAAAATCCATGTTTTTTAAATAATGCAGGCTTAAAATATCCTGAGAGACCACTTCCTTTTCTTTCCTCAATTCTTTTTTCTATTTCCCAAACCTCCTTCAAATACATAAACGTCTGTGTCCAAATTTCCAATACCTCTTTTCCTTCAATTCTTAGCCCAATTGTTTTTGTAATTTGTGAGGCACAACCTATTAACAATTTAGGATGTATTAACAAATCAAAATCTAAAATATAAAAAAAGTTAAGGGGCTTATATTTTAAACAGAATCTGAACACTTGGCAACAGAAATTTCTGGTGTATGTGTCTGTGTGTGTCTCTGTATTTATGCATGCATAACTATTTAGTGCTTCTCTCCTTCACAGTCAAACACTTGGATGATTTACCAGCTGACGAATTAGTGATTTCCATTATCTTTTCTACATATGACCTTAGAAATAGATGGTTTTTACTGCCCATTTTTATTAGCCAAGGTTTTTACGTGAGCCCTCACATGGGAAAGGGAAATATAAATCTCTTCCACTTTGTCTCTCAATTTCTTAAGTTCTAGGTTTAGTTACATAGCAACAAGAATCACTGAATTCTACGAATGACGATGACACATCAGCTTCCACATTTCATTCTAGTCTGACGCCATTTCATAAAATTTTGTTTCTGAGTTATCTTCAACATGAATAAATCAAAGAAGCTTTCTTGTTTTCATCCTAGAGGCTCCCTGTAAACTCTAATTTCACTTCAATTTTAGTACTTCTGCTCATGCTGTTCCCCTGCTTTCAGGTTATTTCCTCATCATTCAGACTTATTGTAGAACTCTTCTAGTATTTTAAGATCTAGAAAAAAGTTTGCTCCTATTATTAAATTGCTCCTATAGGATCCAACCAACTATGACTATCTGCAATTCTTTGCCAAAGAATAACTAAAATCATTTATTATCTGCCCACAAATTTGTTTCCTAATAGAGGGAAAAGAGTCTTAGAACCATTGTTAGCAAATAAAGATAAAAATAGCATTAAGAAGAGAAAAGATGGTAATAGAAAATAAAAACCAATGTGGGAAAATGTAACAGCTATATTAGCTATCTGCCATTTAACCAAGTGTCCTGGACTGCTTGAGGAAATGCATAGAAATAAAATTAGTTACTTATAACTCATCTCACTTTGAGAGGTTAACTGTGAAACAAAGAGGAGCTTTTCTATGGGAATGTTTAATATCTATTTATATTTTCTCACTAAACATTCTATATGAATATGTCTACATCTGCAGTATTTTCCTCATTGAAATTTTTTATTTTCTTCCTGAATTCCATAATACTAGCTCCTAGGAGAGTACATCTGACTATGAGTGTTTTGTTTTCTTTGGGCTAATTGAATGCTTCTGTAACCGTATTTCATTATCTGGATATCAGATCAGAGAAAAATGTAGGAAATCATCCCTAAATATTATAAGCATAAACTTGGATCTATTCAAGTTTCTTTATGTGGTAGGTCTAGTTTGGAGAATGACTCTAAAGGATCAGTTTAGTCAATATGAATTAAGTAAATAGCATTGTTTTCCCTAATTGATTATTTTTAATGTCATATTTTTCCCAAGCCTTTATCGAGGTATAAAAGGATGTATTTGTTATTGTATAGATTTTGTCCTTGTTAACCAGAAAAAAGTTGATAATATTTCTATTACTAATATCTTAGTTATTGAGTTCACAGTTACCCACTTGACCTCCAAATTTTAAGTTGTTTCAGTTATCTGAACATAATTATTTTCTCACATATTCTAGTCAAGAAATCTGGGACAGAGTAAAAATTATTTGTACACATCAGTGAAATCTTATATTCTGGAACATTCCTAAGTTAGCACATTCGTGTATTAATAAAATCTTAATAAATGAGGTTCTATTTTAAGTATTTAGAAGACAACTGGTACATATATAAAACATTTTTTTGTGTGTATGTAGAATTTAATAAAAAATCAATGAACCAGAATAATCATGTCCCTTTTTTTCTGATGTTTTGGGTTTCATTGAGGCTCTTGCAAATACTACAAATAAGCCAATTTTTAAGGAAATACTGTCTACTTAAAGCATTCAGATGTTTCAATGTTAATATGGCAGAGGTTTTATGGACATATAACAAGTCAAACATTTACAAAAAATGGGAAATTTAGGAATTCCTAATTGTTTAGCACGCAAATTAGGAACTCACAGAAGTTTCCAAAAAAGAAAGCAGTCAACAAAAGGAAAAGACAAAATAAAAGGAAAATAAACATAAACTATAATCTCAAAATGAAAATCTGTGGCTCAGATCATAGACCTTGATCCCAAAATCTTGGGAGCAAAGTATTATCCCTTTGAACCAGAGTTCTGAAAATTAGCTGTCTAGTTCACTAAGTCATTTTGCATACATTTTAATGTGCCTCAGAATCAGTTCACAGTGGAACTGGATGTTCCTGTTATCAGATTGAGAGCACAAGTACAAGAAGAAGCATGGCACATGGGTGTATGTCCTAGAGTTAGTTAGAGTATTTATGATTAAGAATATCTGAAGCAATATTTCCAGCCTAGTTCTAAATCTGACTCTTGTCAGCATCACTGTCACTACTTTTATTCCTTCTTCTATTCTATGTATAATATAGAGCTGAATTTAGAGACATCCACATTTGGAATTGAAGCCTTGAGTAGGTTACTTTGGACAAAGCCTTGGTTTTCTAATAGTGTCTGACCACATGAGATGCACTGCTGTGGTTTGAATGTTTTGTTCCCTCCAAAATTCATGTTGAAACTTAATCACCAATGCAACAGTATTAAGAGGTACGACCTTTAGGAGGTGATCAATACTGGACGTATGTATGGCTCCAATACTGTACATATGAAAATATGTACCATTAAAAGGGGCTTGAAAGAGGGAATTCATCCTTTTTTTGTGCCTTCCTTCCCTTCTGCCATCTGAGGACACAGCATTCCTTCTTCCCAGAGGATGCTGCAAGGCACCATCTTGGAAGTGGAGACTGGGTGTTCACAGGGAGTCAGCCTACTTACTCCTTAATCTTGGACTTCCCACCTCCAGAACTGTGAGGAATGATTTTCTATTTTTTTTAATGAATTACCCAATCTTAGGTGTTTTGTTATAAGAGAACTAATGGACTAAAACACACACTAAGATGCTGTATGTAAAAAAGGTATCAAACCAAGTTTTTGTGTGTTTTGTAATAATTTAATAGGGTGATGGTTTATGTTGATTTTGAAATGTTATCCATTTCATCAGAGGGCTAAGAGTGTAACTGTAAGAATGACTGAGCGCTTTTGAAAACTTAGTTTTGATATTAAACACCATTTACTCATTTTATTCTACCCCAGCTAGGAGAGACCATATAGACTTGAAGCATCATTTAAAACAAATTTTGTACACTTATCTGAGGCATTTTACCTATAAAATTGGAAGCTCTAGGATTATTAAAATTTTTATTCAGGAGAAAAATCACAATGTATATGGTTTTATTATATTTGATTAATTTTGTTTGCTACACTTTAACATTATTATTACACAAGGGTAAGTTTTAAATGCAAGGGGGTTATGCATTATTATGTGAGGATAAGTCTTATTGCAATTAAAAATGTAAAAACAAAAAAGTATAACATTATAAAGCATGAAAGCAACAACATAAACTTCATTTGTAAATATTTAAATAGTCCTTGAAGTGTGAGCATAGAGACTTGCCCTACTTGGCTCCACTTGGATTATGACAATTAGAACTAAAACATGATAATGGAACCCAAGATACTGAGGAACATTTTTTCCAACCATATATTTATAATGTTTGAACCAATTAATACTGTTACTTGGGTTATTCTTTTCATAAATATTACAGAAAGTTATATGGGGCAGCATCAAACACTGTGAGGCAGTTTGAGATAGTTAAAATGTTTTTGTTTTGTGAAGACAGTTTGCTGTCTTTAGTAGATCCTTCCCATTCAGAAATCAGAGTGAACAGCATACTATTAATTGTGTTACAGCCACTGATGACCTTTTTGTATAGTAGATCAAGCACTTCCTTGATTATAAACTTAACTCTAAATATCTTATTTTTAAACTATTATTTTATCTCTTATAAGTAGATATTTGATCATTTTAAAATTTATAGTAGGTGTTTAATGAGATTAGAAAAGAAAAGCACTTATTATATTATATTGAAAATATGAACAGCCTGAAGGCTATCTGGACTTTATGAAAAAGTTAACACATAAATCTCTTGCAGGTGGCAAACTTATATATGAGAGATGAGGATAATAATCTTTAGTTAACACAATACTTTATAACAACAAAATTTACTGTTAACCAATTTAAAAACAGGAAATTGTAAACCATAAATTGTCTTTAGTTTCACTGAGTAAACTGGAAC
The DNA here is from genome assembly GCF_009764315.1 of Trachypithecus francoisi. NCBI lineage: Eukaryota > Metazoa > Chordata > Mammalia > Primates > Cercopithecidae > Trachypithecus > Trachypithecus francoisi. The sequence continues at coordinate 168,606,443 of NW_022681454.1, read as the reverse complement.
AAACCACATTGTTTTACCCCTCTGGGTATTCCTATGTTCTTTACTCATGCATTTTTAACTTTTATTTTAAAATATATTGACATATGAATTGTTGTTTTTTGTGGTAGTTGCAAGAGAATCACTTGAGACTCAATAAAAGATATATTGGGAATAAACATTGGTCTTTAAAAGTTGTCAGTGAACAGGAAGCTTCTCCAGCAGTGAAATGCCAGTTCAATGGGGAAAAAAATACAAAGTGTGTGAATGGAGTGAATAGTGACATGAATTTTAGTAAGTCAAATACAGAACATTGCATTTAGAGAAAATCATTTTAAAATGTTATATGATAATGGAATGAGTCTGAACTATATAATTTGACCCAACAGAGGATTTAAATATAATTGTACATTACATCCTAAAGAAGCAGGTCTGAGTGGGTTCGTTAACCAAAAGTGTCATCAAACCTGCTCTGCGTCAGAGAATTTAAGCTCTTCTTGTATTAAAAAACTAAGCCTCAACCTGGAGTCGTAAGTTTAACTCCAATAGCAGATCATAAGCAGATATAGTGACAGTGGGAAAATAAATCCAAAGAAAGAAACATGGGAAGTATTTTATAAAAATAGATCAACATCCATTTTATTTATTTGTTTTATTAAATGAGTGGCTTCTGAGAGGAGTATAAATGAATGTAGGAAAACTCATGAAATATATGCAAAGAGAAGAAAAGATGTTTCACTTCAAATTGTTAGCCTCTCAATCTCTTCTCTTCTGTTTGTAATGGGCTTTCATTCTTGTCAGTCTCATACATGGAAACAGCAATGTTTTTCTATTACTTAACCCCTTCAACAGGATTTGCAACACTCCACAGCTCTGTCATCTTGAACTCTAGTAATAGAACATTCAACTGATTTCCCTTCGGCCTTACTTGTGGCTCTTTCTTGATCTTTTGCTGGATGCTCCTCCTCTGTTTGACTTATTCATGCTGGAGTTCCCCAGGGCTCTACTCACCACATTCTATCTCTGTGTGATTCATCATGTGTCTGCCCAAGACTTTGAAATTTACGTTTTCGTGCCTTACCTCTCAACCTTTGGGGTCATATTAGGCTGACTACTTCGCATCTTCTCTTAGGCATTTATATATATTTTTAAAATCTAATAAGGTGGAGACAACACAAATGTCCATCAAAATGTGAGCAGATAAACAAAATGAACAAAATGCATACAATGGAAAATTATTCAGACTGTAAAAGGAATGGAAATCTGACATATGCTACAACATAAGTGAAGTTGAAAACATTATGATAAGTTAAATAAGCCAAACACAACAGGACAAATATTGTATGACTATTGACATGAGTTTCTTAGAATACTCAAATTCATAGAAACAAAAAAGAAAACGGTTATTTCCATTGTCTGCAGAAAAGGAAATGAGAACCTGTTCTTTAATGGCAACAGAGTTTCAGTTTGGGATGATTAAAAATTCTCCAGATGGATAGTGACAATGATTGTACAAAATGTAAATATACTAAATGCCACTGAATTGTATATCTAATAATGGCTAAAATGATAAATCGTATGTTATGTATATTTTTTAAAGAACAGGAAACAATTCGCGATATCTAACCTCATCTCTCACAAACTGCTACTTCTCCAGAACTTCTCTTTAGAGATAAAGGCACTATCATTCACTCAGCACCCAGTTGCTGAGGTCTAACACTTAGGAGTCATTCCTGAATGTCTTTCCTTGACCCCAACATGAAGCCCCTAGCCCAATTCAAGTGGTTTTCCTCTTAATGTATATTCCAAATCTGATCACTGCTCGTCTTTTTTACCTAAACCACCTTGGCCTACCATGATTTTTTACCTATAATATTGCAATAGCCTTTTAAATGATCTTCCCACTTCCACATAACAGGGTTATTGGTCTTTCCAGAGTGATCACAGAGAACTTAAAAAATACTTCATGATTGTACTTACATGAGATATTTAAGGTAGTCAAACTCACAGAAGCAAATAATAAAATGATAGTTTCTAGGGTTTGGGAAGGGAATCAGTGGGGACAAAATACAAGAAAATGACTTTTAGAGATCTTTTGTACAGTGTAGTACCTATAGTTAATAATACAGTGCCTGTATTATGTTAAAATTTGTCAAAAGGAAAGGTATCATGGTAAGCGTATGTGCTGCATACACAAAAGAAATATGTATGGGCATTTTTGGAGGTGACTATATGTTAACTACTTTGATAGTGGGGATGGTATATCCATGGATGTATGTATATATCCAAACTCATGAAAATGTACAATATTTTCTAAATCATTACAACACAGTAAAACTTAAAAAATATTCAAAGTAAAACATTATGTACTCACAATAAAAATGTAAATCAAATAAGTTCACATTCCTTCCTAGGAACAATGGCATATAATCTTTCAATATTTCTTATAAAATTAATTTGTCTTATCATGGTCTACAACTCCTTACTTAATCTACTCTTTGCCTGTTTTCAAACCTTACATTTTTTCTCTCTTCTTGATCTTAAGCCATAGTAAAAATGATCTTCATGCTGAATAACCATTTAATTTAGGGTGTATATTGCCCAGCTACTTATACTTCTGAGGCAGTATATATTAAGAGATTTTCTAGTCAGGCCCAGGGAACTTAAATTATTCCGACTTCTGTTATCATCCTAAGTATCCAAAGGAGAGTATGGAAAAGTACCCAGGTATTGGCTGTTTTACAAAAACAAGACGTTAATACTCATTTGTTGCATAGTCCGGATCCACTTTTCTCTGTCCACGCTCTCATGTCTCTCATCAATGTTTTTGTATCACTCATTGTCATTTACTGCAGAGCTTTCCCAGTCATCTGTTGCTTATAAAAGTTTGGTTCTGCTTTCTTAATATTCACTGCTGGCACAACGCTGAGTAATCACAATTAAGAAACCAGAAATAAAATGTGACTCATAATGAAACTGTCAAGAGATCAGCAACATGGCAGAAAAAATTCTTTTGCAATTTACTAGAGGCAAGCTTATGACTGAAATTTAATTTTTAAACCACACAGTACCTTTCTTTTCAATACTACATTTGGGAAAATACTACATTTTCAATATCTAAATGGAACTAATACTTGGTTCCTGGTCTCTAGGAAATATATAGCCAATTTATACAATTTAAATATGAAGAATATTGTACCAATATTATATGGCAGGTACAAACTGTGTTATTAAACGTATTATTGAAACATCAAAGAAAGATGCTGTGGGATTAGGGTAATTTTGAGGATTACCTACAGTTTTTGAGGATGAGTTTTGAGGATGAGAGAGGTTTCAAGACAAAAGGAAAGGCATTCTAAGTGAACCAAATATTGTGAGGAAAAAAGTTTAAAAATTTGGAAAACAGAATATATGTAAAAACAAATTGAGGCACTATTCAAATATATTGAATTATTTCTGAATAGAGGAGTGCAATGCTACAAATGAAAGCAGAGAGAGGATTATTGAGAATTATTAAATGGCATATTAATAATGTATATATTATTTTGTAAGCCATGGGCCAGGTAGTCTTAAGCCAGGTAATGTTCTCAGAGTAGAATTCTGAGGATGTCTACCCTTCAAGATGAGATGTATAAGTCACAGATTTTTTTTTTTTTTCTGAAGAGAAAATAGTTCAGATGGTAAGGAAATTTGCATTTTCCTCCGACTCATAAATTTGAGCATTATTTCATTGGTTTAATGGCCATTAAATAGTCTATTTTGAGATATCACTAAAGCTTTTTTCACAATCCTTTATTGGCTGTTTTTTCTTATTGATTTGAAAATATGTCTGTTCTGGATATGAGTCCTTTTTCATACATGCATTGTAAAAAAGTATCTCTACATCTGTGGCCTGCATTTGTATTCCTTTAAGTATTTTAAATTTTTAAATTGACAAATAATATTTGTACATATTTATGGGGTACATAGTGGTGTTTTGGTACATATGTGCAGTGATCAGATCAGAGTAATTAGCATAACCATCATCTCAGCATTTATTATTTCTCTGTGTTGGGTACATTCAATATCCTCCTTCTAGCTATCTGAAACTATATATTATTATTAACCATAGTCATCCTACAGTAGTGCTACAGAACACAAGATCTTACTCCAATTTTGTATATTTTAACAAAATCATTGCCTATTCTGCCCCTCCACCAACACCATTCCCAGGCTCTTCTATCTTTTGTTTCTCTTTTTTCTTCTGTGAGATCAACTTTTAAACTTTCACTTATGAGTGAGTGTGATGTTTAACTTTCTTTCCTGGTTTAATTCACTTAGCCTAATGTCCTCTCTCTAGTTCCACCCCTGTTGCCACAAATGACGGGATCTTATTCGTTTTTATATTTGAATATTTGTCTTTTCTAGGTATAATATGATGCCACTTATGAATTAACAACAGCTGTATTTTTCCCTGACAATTTTTTATTTATTTTATTATTATTCTGCCTACCACATCTAGTATCATATTCAGAAAAAGTGGTGAGAGGGTACCATCCCTGTCTCTTCATATTTCCTGAAAAGCATCACATGATTAACAATTAGATATGATATTTGCCATAGGTGCTTTTTTGTGATTTTTAAAGATAGACTTTATTATATAAATAGAATTATCCTCTATTAATTATAACTAAGAGATTTTATAATTGGGTGTTCACTTTGATGAAATAATTTTTGTATCTATTGAAATATGATTTTAATGTACTCTGTTAATGTGTATAATGGGAATTCTTCTTCTAAGATTTTGACATACCTAAAGAATAAACCATTTGACCATGATGATGCATTATTATTTATTTAAAATATTGAACTGAATTTACTATATCAATATTTTAAGAAAATATCTACTCATGAAAGAAAGAATTGGGTCGGCAATTTTTTTGATGTGTAAATGAACCTCAGGTTTGGAATTAAGATAGCTTGACTCATTAAAAATTTTTGAACTACGCTGCAGGAAGTCAGGGGCCCTGAATGGAGGGATCAGCTGAAGCTGCGGCAGAAGAACATAAATTGTGAAGATTTCATGGACATTTATCCCTTCCCTAATCAATACTCTTGTGATTTCCTGTGCCTGTCTTTACTTTAATCTCTTAATCCCATCATCTTTGTAAGCTGAGGATGAATGTCACCTCAGGACCCTGTGATGACTGCATTAACTGCACAAATTGTTTGTAGAGCATGTGTATTTGAACAATATGAAATCTGGGCACCTTAAGAACAGGATAACAGCGATTTTCAGGGAGCAAGGGAGATAACTTTAAAGTCTGACTGTCTGTGGATTGGGCAGGACAGAGCCATATTTCTCTTATTACCAAAAACGGGTAAGATAAATATTGCTGAATTCTTTCCCCAGTAAGGAATATTAATAAGTAACAGCCCTGGGAAAAGAATGCAGCCCTGGGAAAAGGAGGCCTCTGAATGGCCACTCTGGGAGTGTCTGCCTTTATACAGATGTGGGTAGGGATGAAACACACCCTAGTCTCCTGCAGCGCCCCCAGACTTGCTAGGATCAGGAAATTCCAGACTAGCAAATTATAGTCAGACTGGTTCTCTGCTCTTAAACCTTGTTTATCAATGACAATGCATGCACAGCTGGACATGGAAGTTCATCAGTGATTCTAGTTTCACCCTGACCTTGTGATTTTGCCCTGACCTCCTGCCTTGTGATCTTTTGTTGCCCTTAAAGCATGTAATCTCTGTGACACACACCCTATTCGTGCACTCTCTCTGTTTTGAAAACTGCTAATAAAAACTTGCTGGTTTTATGGCTCAGGGAGCATCACGGAACCTGTCGACATGTGATGTCTCCCCTGGACACTCAGCTTTAAAATTTCTCTCTTTTGTACTCTTTCCCTTTATTTATCATACCAGCCGACACTTAGGGAAATAGAAAAGAACTCAAGTTGAGTATCAGAGGTGGGGTTCTCCCAATAGAACTATCCCTTCTTTTCTTTTCTCAGTTAAAGTTCATACCACATTAATGATGTACATTTTGGGGGAACAGCCAAGAAAGTTGACTAGAAACAGCTAGGGTGTATGACTCTCGTGCAGAGGAACAGAAAGAGGCAAATAAATACAGCATCTTCAACTCAAATATCCAGATACTCACATTGGGACTAATAAAGGAAACAACTCAACCCATGGAGAACAGAGAAAAGTAAGGTACGATGACAGCCCACCAGGGGTGACACAGAGCCAAAGGAACCTCCCCTGTCCAGGGAAGTGTTGAGTGAATGTGCAACCCCAAAAATCCATGTTTCTCCCATGGATCTTTGAAACCCTTGGGTCAGGAGATGCCCCAGTGAACCCGCTCCACCAGGGCCTTCAGTCTGATACACAGAGCTATGTGGAGTCTTGGCAGAGCAGCTGCTGAGGCACATGAGGAAACCCAAGAGCTTTAGATAATCCAGCTCCAGGCTTCCTGGAAAAAGTAACTGTAACTCAGCCGGGTGCAGTGGCTCACGCCTGTAATCCCAGCACTTTGGGAGGCAGAGGTGGGCAGATCACCTGAGGTCAGGAGTTCGAGACCAGCTTGGCCAACATGGCAAAACCCAAAAACTCCACTAAAAACACAAAAAAATTAGCCAGGTATGGTGGCACACACCTGTAATCCCAGCTACTCGGGAGGCTAAGACAGGAGAATCCCCTGAACCCAGGAGGTGGAGGTTGCAGTGAGTCAAGATCACGCCACTGTACTACAGCCTGGGAGACAGAGAAAGACTCTGTCAAAAAAGAAAGAAAGAGAGAAAGAAAGAAGGAAGGAAAGGCAAAAAAAAAAAAAGAAAGAAGAAAGAAAGAAAGAGAAAGAAAGAAAAGAAAGAAAGAAAGAAAGAAAGAAAGAAAGAAAGAAAAAAGAAAGAAAGAAAAGAAAGAAGGAAAGAAAGAAGAAAGAAAGGAAAGAAAGAAAAGAAAAGAAAGAACAAAAAGTATGTGTAACTCCAGCAAAGTGGGAGGTTAAACATCCATACGTACCCCTAGGAAAGAGGCTGAGTTCAGGGGACTCAGCAGCAATGGTGTGTAGGGCCCATATCCATGGCACCTCACAGGATAAGAACCACTGGTTTTGAATTCTTGCCAACCACAAGTAGTGATGTCTACCTGCCTGTGACAGAGCTCCCAGGGAGAGGGATGGGCTGTTATCTTTGCTGTTTAGGCAAGATAGTCATTCCAGCATGCAGGCTTTGGAAAGTGCAAACCGAACAGGGGTGGAAGAAATCTCCTTGTACAGCACAGCTGCTCCACCAAAATACGGCCAAACTGCTCCTTTAAACAAGTCCCCTGTCTATTCCTTCTCAATGGGCAGGACCTCCCAACCAGGACCTCCAGCCTCCCCCACCGGTATTCTCTGGCACATAGAGATTTGAAAACTCCCTCGGACAGAGCTCCTAGAAGAAGGAACAGGCCACCATCTTTGTTGTTTGGGTGACTTAGCAGTTCCAGTCTGCAGGCTTTTGAAAGCCCGTCAGCCAGGGCAGAAGTGGTACCTAGCACAACACAGTTGTTCTATGAAAGTGTGGCCACACTGCTTCTTTAAGTGGGTCCCCAATTCTTTTCCTCCTCACTAGGTGGGAACTCCTAACTGGGGTCTCTACCCACCCTCAACAGTGTTCTTTGGCCTACAGACATTTGAAAATTCCCTAGGTCAGAACTCCCAGAGGGATGGGTAGGCTTCTATCTTTGGTGTTTGTGCAGCTTAACAGTTGCAGCCCTTAGGCTTTGGAAAGCCCAAGCCAACTGGGGTGAAAGCAGTACCCCAGCACAGCACAGCACAGTGACCCCACACAAACATGGCCAGACTGCTTTTTAAAGCAGGTCCCTAAACCCATTCCTCATCATCAGGTGATCAGGTGGAGTCTCCCAACCAGAATCTCTGGCTACCCCCACCAGTGTTATCCAGCTGATAGAGGTTTCAGGCCTCCCTGGGATGGAGCTCCCAAGAGGAAGTTCAGGCTGTCATATTGGCTGTTTGAGCGACTTAGCCATTCCAGCTTTTGCACTTCAGAGTGTCTGAGATGACGAGGGGCTGAAGTGAACCCATGGCACAGCACAACTGCTCACGAAGATATGGTCAGATTACTTTTCTAACTGAGTACTTGATCCCATTTCTCCTGACGGAGCAAGACCTCTCATCTAGAGTCTCCAGCCACCTACAGCAGGTGTATTTTGGCCAACAACAGGTCGATACCTTCCTTGGAGGGAGCTCCCATAAGAAGGAGCAGGCTGCCCTCTTTGCTGTTTTGCGGGTGATACCTTCACTGGTGATACCACCAGGTACTGGAAAATCCAAGATTATTAGATATGGGTAAGATGCCCAGCATACCGCAGCAGCCCTGTGGAAAAGTGGCCAGACTGTTAAAATAAATAAACAAATACCATCCAAAGGTAGGTAAGTCCACTAAGTTAAGAAAGAATCAGCACGAGAACACTGAAAACTCTCAATGTCTGAGTGCCTTTTTTCCTACAAATGACTGCACCACCACTTCAGCAAGGGTTTAGAACTGGGTTGAGGCTGAGAGGACTGAAATAACAGAAGTAGAATTCAAAATATGGATAGGAATGAAGTTCACTGAGCTAAAGGAATATGTTGTGACCAAATGCAAGGAAGGTAAAAATTGTAATAAAATATTGCAGGAGCTGACAGACAAAATAGCCAGTACAGAGAAAAATGTAACCAACCTGGTAGAGCTGAAAAACACAGTACAAGAATTTTATAATGCAATCACAACTATAATAGCAGAATAGACTAAACACAGGAAAGAATCTCAGAGCTTGAAGATGACCTTTCTGAAATAAGATAGATAAGAATATAGAGAAAAGATTTAAAAAGAATGAACAGAACATCCAAGAAATATGGGATTATGTAAAGAGTCCAAATCTATGGGTGTTTGGTGTACCTAAAAGATGTGGGGAGAGTGGAACCAACATTGAAAACAAATTTCAGGATATCATTCATGAGAACTCCCTCAACCTAGCTAGAGAGGCCAACATTCAAATTCAGGAAGTACAGGGAACCCCAGTGATATGGTTTGGCTGTGTCCCCACCCAAATCTCATCTTGAATTCCCAAGTGTTGTGGGAGGGACCCTGTGGGAGATAATTGAATCATTGGGGCACATCTTTCCCATACTGTTCTCATGATAGTGAATACCGCTCATGAGATCTGATCATATTATAAAGGGGAGTTTCCCTGTACAAGTTCTTTCTCCTTGCTTGCTGCCATCCATGTAGGATGTAATTTGCTCCTCCTTGCTTTCTGCCATGATTGTGAGGCCTCCCTTGCCACCTGGAACTGTAAGCCCAATAAACCTTTCTTTTGTAAATTGCCCAGACTCAGGTATGTCTTTATCAGGAGTGTGAAAATGAACTAATACACCCAGTAAGATACTCCATGAGAAAATCCTCACCAAGACACATAACCATCAGATTCTCAAAAGTTGAAATGGAGCAAAAAAATGTTAAAGGCAGCCAGCGAGAAAGGACAGGTCACCTGTACAACTGGAAGACCATCAGACTAACAGTGGATCTCTCAGCTGAAACCTTACAAGGCAGAAGAAATCAGAAGCCAATATTCAACATTTTTAAGAATAAATAAATCCAATCCAGAATTTAATATTTTCCCAAAGTAAACTTCCTAAGCAAGGAGAAATAAGATCTTTTTCACACAAGCAAATGGTGAGGGAGTTCGTTACCACCAGACCTACCTTATGATAAAGGAAATGTTTCCTGAAGGAAGCACTAAACATTGAAAGAAAAGACCATTACCAGTCACTACAAAAGCACACTGAAGCACACAGACCAGTGACACTATAAAGCAACCACATAAATAAGTCTGCAAGATAACCGCCTAACATTATGATGACAGGATCAAATGTACACGTATCAATACTAACATTAAATGTAAATGGGCTAAATGTCCCAATTAAAAGACACAGATTAGTAAGCTGGATAAAGAACCAAGACCCATCTCACATGAAGTGACACACATAGGCTCAATATAAAGGGATGGAGTAAAATCTACCAAGGAAATGGTAAACAGAAAAAAAAAGGGGGGGGATTTCAATCCTAATTTCTGACAAAACAGAATTTAAACAAACAGATTTAAAAAAGACAAAGAAAAGAATTACCTAATGGTAAAGGGTCCAACTCAACAAGAAGATCTAACTATCATAAATATACATCCACTGAAAGTAGGAGCACCCACATTCATAAAGCAAGTTCTTAGAGAACTTAAAAATTAACTTAGACTCTCATACAATAATAGTGGGAGACTTTAACACCCCACTGAAAATATTAGACACATCATTGAGACAGAAAGTTAACAAAGATATTCAGGTCCTGAACTAGGCATTGGATCAAATGCACCTCATAGATATTTACATAACTCCCCACACCAAAATAACAGAATATACATTCTTCTCATTGCCACATGGCACTTACTCTAAAATTGGTCACATATTCAGAAGTAAAACTTGTCGCATATGCAAAAGAAGTGAAATAATAGCAAACAGTCTCTCAGACTACAGTATAATCAAATTCAAAATCAAGACTAAGAAATTCACTCAAAATTATGCAACTACATGGAAATTGAATAACGTGCTCCTGACTGACTTTTGGATAAATAATGAAATGAAGGCAGAAATCAAGTTCTTTGAAACTAATGAGAAAAAAGATATACCAGAATCTCTGGGACACAGCTAAGACAGTGTTAGGAGGAAAATTTAGAGCACTAAATGCCCACACAAAATCTTAGAAAGATCTCAAGTTTAAAGCCTACCATCACAACCAAAAGACTAGAGAACCAAGAGCAAAGAAATCCCAAAGCCAGCAAAAGATAATAAATAAATAAAATCAGGGTAGACTTGAAGAATATACAGACAAAAAAAAAAAAAAATTCAAAAGATCAACAAATCCAGGAGCTATTTTTGAAAAAAAAAATAGTAAAAATAGATAGCTAGACTAATAAAGAAAAAAAGAGAGGAGATTCAAATAAACACAATTAGAAATTAAAAAGGGGATATTACCTCTGACCCCACAGAAATATAAACAACTATCAGAGAATATTATGAACACCTCTATGCATGCAAACTAGAAAATCTAGAAGAAATGGATAAATTACTGGACATATACTCCCTTCTGAAGCTGAATCAGGAAAAAAATTGAACAGACCAATGATGAGTTTTGAAATGGAGGCAGTAATGAATAGCCTACCAATGAAAAAAAATCCCTGGACCAGACCAATTTACAGATGAATTCTACCAGATGTAGAAGGAAGAGCTGGAACCATTCCTACTGAAGCTATTCCAAAAAACTGAGGAGGAATTCCTCTCTAATGCATTGTATGAGGCCAGCATCATCCTGATACCACAACCTGACAAACAACAAAGAAGAAAACTCCAGGCCAATATCTTTGATGAACATTGATGCAAAAATCCTTGCCAAATACTGGCAAACCAAATTCAGTAGCACATCAAAATGCTAATCACCATCAACAAGTAGGCTTCATTCCTGGGATGCAAGGTTGGTTAACATACTCAAATCAATAAATGTGATTTATCACATAAACAGAACTGAAGGCAAAAACCACATAACTGTCTCAATAGAAACAGAAAAGGCTTTTGATAAAATTCACCATTCATTCATGCTAAAAACACTCAATAAACTAGATATTGAAGGGAACACATCTCAAACTAATGAGAGCTAAATATAACAACCACATGGCCAACATCATACTGAATGGGAAAAGCTGAAAGCATTCCCCTGAAAACTGGCACAAGAGAAGGGTGCCCTCTCTCACCACTCCTATTTAACATAGCATTGGAAGTTCTGGCCAGACCAATCAGGCAAGAGAATAAATAAATGACATTCAAATCGGAAGAGAGGAGGTCAAACTATCCCTATTTGAAAATGACATGATCCTACATATAGAAAACCCCACAGTCTTAGCACAAAAGCTTCTTAAGCTGATAAACAACTTCAGCAAAGTCTCAGGATACAAAATCAGTGTGCATGATCAACTACCATTCCTATACCCCAACAACAGTCAAGGTGAGAGTCGAATTAGGAATGAACTCCTATTCACAATTTCCAGGAAGAGAATAAAATACCTAGGAACACAGCTAACTAGGTAGGTGAAAGATCTCTACAAGGTGAACTACAAACTACTGCTCAAAGAAATCACAGATGACACAAACAAATGAAAACAAAAAATTCATGCTCATGGATAGCAAGAATCAATATCATGAAAATAGCCATACTGCCCAAAGGAATTTATAGATTCAACATTATTCCTATTAAACTACTATTGACAGTCTTCACAGAACTAGAGAAAACTATTCTATTCATATAAAATAAAAAAGAAAAAAAGAGTCCAAATAGTCAAGGTAATCTTAAGCAAAAAGAACAAAACTAGAGGCATCACACTACCTGACCGCAAGCTATACTACAGTAACCAAAACAGCATAGAACTTGTACAAAAACAGACACATAGACTGATGGAACAGAATAGAGAACTCAGTAATACGACCACACACCTACAACTATTTGATCTTTGACAGGATTCCCTATTCAATAAATGGTGCTGGGAGAACTGGCTAGCCATATGCAGAAGATTGAAACTGGATCCCTTCTTTACACCATATACAAAAATTAACTCAAGATGGATTAAGTACTTGAATGTAAGACCCAAAACTATAAAAACCTCAGAAGACAACTTAATCAATACCATTCAGCACATAGGCACAGGCAAAGATTTCATGACAAAGATGCCAATAGCAATTGCAACAAAAGTAAAAATTGACAAATGGGATCTAATTAAACTAAAGAGCTTCTGCACAGCAAAATAAACTATCAACAGAACAAACAGACACCCGACAGAATGGGAGAAATGTTTTGCAAACTATGCACCCAATGAAGGTCTGCTATACAGCACCTATAAGGAACTGAAATAAATTTACAAGAAAAAAAAACAATAAAAAAGTGGGCAAAGGACATGAACAGATACTTCAAAAGATGACATATATGTGGCTGATAAGCATATGAAAAAAAGCTCAATGTCACCGATCATTACAGAAATGTAATCCCAGCACTTTGGGAGGCCGAGACGGCCAGATCACGAGGTCAGGAGATCGAAATCATCCTGGCTAACACGGTGAAACTCCGTCTCTACTAAAAAATACAAAAAAAACTAGTCGGGTGAGGTGGCGGGCGCCTGTAGTACCAGCTACACAGGAGAATGGCGTAAACCCGGGAGACGGAGCTTGCAGTGAGCTGAGATCCAGCCACTGCACTCCAGCCTGGGCGACAGAGAGAGACTCAAAAAAAAAAAAAAAAAAAAAAAAAAAACACACACACACACACACACACAATAAATTACCATCTCATGCCAGTCAGAGTGGTTACTATTTGAAAGGTCAGAAAATAACAGATACTGACAAGGTTATGGAGAAAAAGGAATGCTTATACACTGTTGGTGGGAGTGTAAGTTAGTTCAGCTATTGTGGAAGGCAGTGTGGCGATTCTTGAAAGACCTAAAGAGAGGAAGGGGTTCTAGAAGAACATAATATTATGGATGGAGTTCTTTCATTGGTTTAGGGGTTTCTGGACTTCACCGCTTAATATGATTAGATCCAAAAATGCTAAGGACTCTACTTGTAATAGTAGGGAGAACACTGGTAGTCCTTGGCATGAACTGTTTAGAGAATTATGGAAAATAAATGATGTGGCACTCTTGATTCATCAATTGTGAGAGGCGAGGAATTAGTGACACAATAACTTTGACCATATGTGGAGCACCAAGGAACATAATGATGTTGGCTGGTTGCTCCTAAGTTCAGTGGACAAACTGATGAAAGAAAATGATGAACTCAGAGATTCTATCTCCCAGCTTCAGTAGGGAAAGAACACAAGTTCTTATCATGTATGTGACTGACCTGCAATGAAAGGTGCATGCACAGCCTCACCAGGTGTCTACTGTTAAAGTGAGATAATTTATTAGAAAAGAATGGGACCCTGCAACTTGGAATAAGAATGTGTAGGAGGACCACGTGGAAGCTGGGAACACTGAGTGTAAACTCTGATGAACACTTTTTGTCATAAGAAACAGCTTCCCCATCCTCAGTAGTGGCAACATCCCCTCTCCAACCTGTGCTGGCATCAGCTTTTACACCTTTGTCTGAGGAGATAAACTCTGTGCTGCCTGAGGCAACAGTGGTGGCCTCCTCTGAGGCAGTTGCCAGGCAAGATAATGTTGATTCTCCTCAGGAGCCACTCCCAACACTCCTGTTTGCTTCTAGACCTATAACTAGACTAAATTCCTGAAAGACCCCTAGAGGTGAGGTTAGAGTGTGACCCATGAGGAGGTGTGCTATACTTGAAAAGACCCACTTGAGTTCTCTAATTTATATAAACAGAAACCTGGAGAACGGGCATGGGAATGGATATCAAGGGTGTGAAATAATGGTGGAAGGAACATAGAGTTGGATTAGGCTGAATTTATTTATTAATTTGGACCCACTAAGCTGGGACTCTGCATTCAATGCTGCAGCTTGGGGAGTTAAAAAAATTCTAATAGCTTATTTGCTTGGTGAGCTGAAATAGGGATTAAAAGATGGCCCACTGTGAGCAAGCTGGAAATGCCTGATCTCCCTTGGTTTAATGTGGAGGAAAGGATCCAAAGACTTATGGAGATTGAAATGGTGGAGCGGATTAGTCACTTTAGATCTACTCATCCCAGCTGGGAGGATCCAGGAGACATACCCTTAACTGATGCCTTGTGATATAGATTTGTAAGGACAGCACCTGCATCTTTGAAGTGCTCTGTAATTGCTCTTTTCTGTATGTCAGATCTAACAGTGGGAACTGCAGTCACTCAACCACAGAATTTAAATACAATGGGAATAAATGGATCCCGAGGTGCCAGGGGCCAAAATGTGGCACTCAACCATCATAGGCAAGGTGGGCATAGCTACCATAATGGACAGCAGAGACAAAACAGCAATCAGAATAGTCTGACTTGTGTAGAGCTCTAGCTTTGGCTAATTAATCATGGTATTCCTAGAAGTGAAATTGATAGGAAACTTACTGCATTCCTAGTTAATTTATATAAGCAGAAAATTTCTAGGTAGAAGGATGAAAGAGCAATTTGATTTATAAAAACAGAGAATCACGGCCCCAATCAATTTCCAGACTCGGGGTTCCTGTTTACAGACCCAGAACCCCTTGAATGAAGGGGAGGCTGGGTCCCCTTGAGAAAAGATCCCACTACATTACTGACAATTATTGCAGTGAATCTTTCTCCAATCATTTCCCAAGGAGACCTTCAACCATTTACCAGGGTAACTGTGCACTGGAGAATGGGAAGTGTTCAGACATTTTGAGGACTACTGGACACTGGCTCTGAGTTGATGTTGATTCTGAGGGGTCCGCAAACGTCATTGTGGTCCTCTAGTTAAAGTAAGGGCTCATGGAAGTCAGGTAATTAATGGAGTTTTAGCTCAGGTCCAACTTACAGTGGGTCCAGTGGGTCCCCAGACTCATCCTGTGGTCATTTCCCGAGTGCCAGAATGCATAACTGGCATAGATATACTTAGCAGCTGGCAGAACCCCCACATTGACTCCCTGAATGGTAAAGTAAATTCTATTATAGTTGGAAAGGCCATTAGAGTTTCTACCTAGAAAAATAGTAAATCAAAAACAATAACGCATCCCTGTAGGGATTGTGGAGATTAGCGCCACCATCAAGGACTTGAAAGTTGCAGGGGTGGTGATTCTCAACACATCCCCATTCAACTCTCCTATTTGGCCCGTGCAGAAGACAGATGGATGTTGGAGAATGAGAGTGGATTATGGTAAGCTTAACCAAGTCGTGATTCCAACTGCAGCTGCTGTGCCAGATGTGGTTTCATTGCTTGAGAAAATTAAAAACATCTCCTTGCTGGAAACAAGCCCTAAGTCTGTCATAAACAGGCCTTAAAGAAACTGGCCAAAAACAGGATTTCTGCAGCAATGTGACATGCTCATGGTGGCTACCACGCACACTGCTACAAGTGGTTGGTTTACTGGAGCAGGGCAAGGAACACCCGGCCCGCCCAAAACAGAAAACTGCTCAAATTACAAACAATAGCAGGAGCAGCCTGTGCCTTAAAAATGTATTTTTGCTGCAGATGATCAGCCAGAGCCCGTTTCTCTACTCCTCGCTAAGAATGCTTTGTTTCCAGTAAAGAATGCTTTTAGTTAATCTATAATCTATACAAGCAATGCTTATCACTGCCTTGCTGTCAATAAATCTGTGGGTCAAACTCTGTTCATGGCTCTCAGCTCTGAAGGCTGTCAGCCCCGATTCCACTTTGCACTCTATTTCTGCATCTTTGTCTTTAATTCCTTTAGCACCACTGGTTTGGGGTCTCCACAACTGAACTGGTCTCGGTAAGTGGCATCCAACGTGGGGGCTTGAACCTGGGTTGAAGCATCGCTAGAGCAATGGTTGGAGAACGTGGAACTATTCTGGAGGACACCCAAGTACTCTTAAGCAATCCCCATGGTGAGTAAGAAGGGGAGCTTGGAAGCATCAGGGTAACAATGGGACAAGGGTTGAGCAGACACAAGGCTTACTTGAGTCTGCTTCAGCAGCTCCTCAGAAAAGGGGAAGTGAAGGTTAGCACTAGCTGACTTATGCAGCTTTTTAGTGCAGTAGAGAAATATTGCCCCTGGTTTCCCAAACTGAGGAACTATGAATGTAGAGGTCTGGGAAAATGTAGGTAGCACACTGAAAAAGGCATGTAAGGATGGTGCTGAGGATATTCCTATAACTGTCTGGTCAGTGTGGGCTCTGGTTCATTCCACCTTGGAGCCTTTCCACACAGATGACAAGGAAGGAATCAGAGGAAGAAGGAGAGTATAACGAAGTACGAGAGCAGGTTTGCTTGCCAGCCAAAGCGGCAAAGGAGGGAGAGGTTTGTCCCTACCCCTCTGCACACCCTCGTTATTTTGAAGAAAAGGAGTGGTCTGACCCTCCAGATCTTTCTGTTCCAGAGGACACTGGACAACAAGTAATTGTCCTAGTGACTGTTTGAGCAGTGCCTTGAGTGACCGCTCTCAATTCTATTCAGGTAGGAATCCAGCAAGTTAGACAAGAGGGTTATATGGATGTTTGACAGTTCCCTGTTAGAATACACAGACCTGATCAACAGGGGAATATTATAGCTACGTTTAAGCCTTTTCCTTTTAAGATACTTAAACAATTTAAACAAGCTATTAATCTATATGGACCAGGTTCTCCTTTTGTAATGAGACTGTTGAAGAACGCTGCTGTCTCCAGTCAGATGATTCCTACACACTGGGGTGCTCTTACTCGAGCTTGTCTAAGTCCTGCTCAGTTCTTACAATTTAAAACTTGGTTGGCAGATGAAGATTCCACTCAGGCTGCTCACAATGCACAGGCCCAACCTCAGATTAATGTAACTGCAGACCAACTTTTGGGGGTCGGTAGTTGGGCTGGTTTAGATGCACAAGTGGTCATGCAGGATGATGCCACAGAGCAGCTTAGAATAGTGTGCATTAGAGCTTGGAAAAAATCACTTCAGGAGGAGAACAATACCCTTCCTTTAGTGCTGTCAAACAGAGACCAAAATAACCATATGCAGATTTTATAGCCAGGTTACAGGAGTCTCTTAAAAAGGTGATTCCAGATTCAGCTGCTCAGGATATAGTGTTGCGGTTATTAGCTTTCGACAATGCCAATCCTGAGTGCCAAGCCACTCTGCAACCTATTAGAGGAAAAGCTACATTTAGTTCACTGCATTAAAGTTTGTGATGATATTGGAGGTAATTTGCATTAAGGCTACTCTGCTAGCCTAGGCAATGGAAGGACTGACAATGGGTAAAGGAAATACTCTGTTTCCTGAAGCTTGTTTTAACTGTGGGAAGCATGGTCATACTAAAAATGAAAGTAGAAAAAAATCAGCAAGTGAGGCCGCCAACTGGGGGAAAAAAGAAAACTGCTGAGTCTGAAATATGTCCAAAATGTAGAAAAGGAAAACACTAGACTAATCAGTGTCACTCTAAGTTTGATAAAGAAGGGAACCCAATTTCAGGAAACGCCATGAGGGGCCCATCTGGGCCCCGTTTCAAACCCGGGGATTCCCAACTCAGGCCATTCCCTCACCCGGTACGATGCCTGTCCCCCGTCACTACCAGTAGTGCTGCAGTAGCGTTATGCTGTGCAAAAACTGTGAGCCTTCTGCCTGGGGAATCTCATCAAAATGTGCCAACAGGAGTCTGCGGACCCTTGCCAGCAGGGACAGTAGGATTACTTCTAGGCAGGTCTAGTTTAAATTTAAAAGGGGTACAAGTACAAACAGGAGTCACTGATTCAGATTACAATGGGGAAATTTAGATTGTTATATCTACTTCTGTTCCCTGGAAAGCAGAGCCAGGAGAGCATATAACACAGCTCCAGATTGTGCCATATGTTGAAATGGGGAAAAGGGAAACTAAATGAACAGGAGGATTTGGAAGCACTAATAAACAAGGCAAAGCAGCTTATTGGGTAAATCAAATTACTGATAAACATCCTACCTGTGAAATAACTATTCAGGGAAAAAAATTAAAGGATTGGTAGATACAAGAGCAGACATTTCAGTCATTTCTCTACAGCACTGGCCGTCCGCGTGGCCAATTCAATCCACTTGATTTAACATAGTTGGAGTTGGTAAAGTCCCTGGAGTATATCAAAGCAGTTATACTTTGCATTGTAAAGGACCCAATGGACAATCTGGGACTATACAACCAATTGTAATTTCTGTACCTATAAATGAATGGGGAAGAGATTTATTACAGCAATGGGGAGCACAAGTGTTAATTCCAGAACAACTATATAGCCCTCAAAGTCAACATATGATGCATGAAATGGGGTATGTCCCCAGTAGGCGATTAGGAAAAAATTTACAAGGGTTAAAGAAACCACTTCAAGCAGAAGGGCAGAATTCTCATCAAGGTTTAGGATATCATTTTTGATGGCAGCCATTGTTAAGCCTCCAGAACCTATACCTTTAAAATGGTTAACAGATAAGTCAATTTGAATGAAACAATGGCCACTGAGTAAAGAGAAACTGGAGGCTTTAGAGGACTTAGTTACTGAACAGTTAAAAAAAGGACACATAGCTCCAACATTCTGCCCCTGGAATTCTCCAGTCTTTGTTATTAAAAAAAAAAAAAATCAGGTAAATGGAGAATGTTGACAAATCTTAGCGCCATTAATTTAATGATACAACCTACAGGCGCATTGCAGCCAGGATTGCCTTCTCCTGCTATTATTCCAAAAAATTGGCCTTTAATGGTTATAGATTTAAAAGACTGTTTCCTTACTATCCCTTAGCTGAGCAAAACTGTGAATGGTTTGCATTTACAATTCCTGCAGTAAACAACTTGCAGTCTGATAAGCATTTTCATTGGAAAGTGTTGCCACAAGGCTTGTTAAACAGTCCAACAATTTGTCAGACTTATGTAGGACAAGCAATTGAACCTACTCATAAAAAATTTTCAGTGTTACATTATTCATTATATAGACAATATTCTTTGTGCTGCCTCCACTCGGGAAGTATTACTCCAATATTAAAACCACTTGCAAAACTCTATTTCCCATGATGGTTTAATTATAGCTGTTGACAAAATTCAGACTACTACCCCTTACTCCTACTTGGGGACCTTAGTAAATGGCACTACCATTGTGCCACAGAAAGTAACCATACATAGGGATCAATTGAAAACATTAAATGACTTTCAAAAATTACTAGGGGACATTAATTGGATACAATCTGCTCTAGGCATTCCTACCTAGGCCATAAGTAATCTATTTTCTGTCCTTAGAGGAGATCTTCATCTCACTAGCCCTTGGCAATTAAAGGAGGCTCAGGCAGAGTTACAGCTGATTGAGATGTGAGTGCATAAAGCTCAAATAAACAGAATAGATCCAGAAAAGACTTCAGACTTATTGATTTTTCCAACTCAGCATTCACCTACTGGTGTTATTGTCCAAGAGCAGGACTTGGTAGAATGGCTTTTTCTTCCACATACTAATTCACAGACTCTAACTCCTTATTTGGATCAATTTGCTACTCTGGTAGGAAATGGGAGTACTCGAATTGTTAAATTACATGAATATGACCATGGAAAAATTATGTCCCTCTTATGAAGGCACACATCTACAACAGGCCTTTATAAATAGTCTTACTTGGCAAACCCATCTAGCTGATTTCTTAGGTGTTCTTGATAATCACTTTCCGAAAACAAAATTATTTCAATTTTTGAAATTAACTAATTGGATTCTCCCTAGAATAATTACATTTAAACCAATTGAAGGTGCTGAAAATGTTTTTACAGATGGGTCTAGTAATGGTAAAGCTTGTTATTCTGGGTCAAAAAGTAAAGTTTTCCAGACACTCTAAACTTCAGCTCAAAAAGCAGAGCTTGTAGTTGTAATTGAGGTGCTGACTGCTTTTGAGATGTCTGTCAATGTAATTTCTGATTCTTCATATGTGGTTCATTCTACAAGTTAGTTGAAAATGCTCAGCCACAATTCGACACAGACGAGCAACTGATGATTTTATTTACCCAATTTCAAACAGCAGTTAGGAGAAGAATGCACCCTTTTTACATCACTCACATTAGGGCTCATACACGCCTTCCAGGAACTTTGACTGCAGGGAATCAAGTAGCTGACCACTTAGTTACTATTGCATTATCTAATGCTAAATACTTTCACAATTTAACTCATGTTAACATCTCTGGTCTCAAATGCAGATACAGTATAACCTGGAAATAAGCTAAAGCTATTATCTAATGATGCCCAACTTGCCAAATGGTGCATTCCTCATCTTTTACAGGAGGAATTAATCCTCGAGGATTGGAACCTAATTCTCTTTGGCAAATGGATGTCACTCATGTTCCTTCTTTTGGTAAATTGGCTTATGTACATATATGTATACATACATTTTCTCACTTTGGGCTCCTGTCAAATGGGAATCTTCTGCCTATGTTACACGGCATCTTCTGCAATGCTTCACAGTCATGGCCATTCCAGATTCAGTTAGAATGGACAATGCCCCAGGCTATAGTAGCCAAGCTCTAGCTACATTTTTCTCTGTATGGAATATTAGACACATTACTGGCATCCCATATAATTCACAAGGATAAGCCATTGTGGAAAGAATGAATCTCTCCCTAAAACAGCAGTTACAAAAACAAAAAGGGGGAAACAGTGACTATGGGATTCCACATATGCAATTGAATCTAGCATTATTGACTTTAAATTTTTTGAGCCTGCCTATAGGCAAGATGCTGAACGGCATCTACAGAAACCAGTGCAAAGACAGAAGCAGAACAACTGGTTTGGTGGAGAGATCCAATAACTAAAACTTGGGAAATAGGTAAAATAATAACATGAGGTAGAGGCTATGCTTGTGTTTCTCCAGGCCAAAACCAGCGGCCAATTTGGATACCATCAAGACACCTGAAACTTTATCATGAGCCAGATGCTGAGGAAGAGATTTTGGGAGGCACCCGAAGACTCCCCGGTTGCAGCAGTGTCGAGACTGACAATAAGTCCCCTTTCCTGCTTGTAGTGGGTAATGCAAAACTTGATCTCCCTAATCATCATGTTACTTGTCAATAATGTATATTATCTTCTTGTTTGAATTCTTCCTTGTATAATACTGATCATTCTATTTTAGTGGTAAGAGCCCTAGAAGGAGTATGGATACCTGTAAAGCTTTCCCATGCTTGGGAAGCCTCTCCTTCTGTGCATATTATTACTGAAATTCTTCAAAAGATTTTGAGGCACTCTCGGTGTTTCATTGCTACTTTAATTTTAATCATTATGTGATTGATTGCTGTCACAGCTACTGCCACGGTAGCTGGAGTTTCTTTGCATTCTACAGTACAAACAGCAGACTATGTAAATAATTGGCAGAAAAATTCTACTCTGCTGTGGAATTCCCAAACTAATATAGACCAGAAATTAGCTAATCAAATCAATGATCTCCGACAAATTGTAATGTGGCTAGGAGATCAAGTAACTAGTTTAGAATTTAGAATGCTGTTACAATGTGACTGGAATACTTCTGATTTTTGCATTACTCCTCATTTGTATAATGAAACAGAGCATGAGTGAGACAGAGTTGAGACATTTAAAGGGTCATACTGGAAGTTTATCTTTGGATATTGCAAAACTGAAGGAACAAGTATTGCAAGCCTCTCAGGCACATCTGACACTAATGCCAGGAACTGAAGTGCTTGAAGAAGCTTCAGATGGATCACCTCCTTTTAAAATGGATCAAGACACTTGGAGGCTCTGTGATTTCAATGATGATTGTGCTTTTAATCGGTGTTGTCTTTGTGTAGTCTGCAGATGCACATCCCGAATTCTGTGAGAAGTAGCCCACTGTAAAAGAGCTGCCTTTGCCTTTATTGCTTTGCAAAAACAGAATGGGAGACATGCAGGGAACAATCCCTAAGCCTGCCATAAACAGGTCTTAAAGAAACTGGCCATAAACAGGATTTCTGCAGCAATGTGACATGCTCATGGTGGCTATCATGCACACTACTAGAAGTTGTTGGTTTACTGGAGCAGGACAAGGAACATCTGGCCTGCCAGGAGTTGAAAACTGCTCAAATCACAAACAATAGCAGGAGTGGCCTGCACCTTAACAATATATTTTTGCTGTAGATAATCTGCCAGGGCTTGTTTCTCTGCTCCTCACTGAGAATGCTTTGTTTCCCATAAGGAATGCTTTCAGTTAATCTATAATCTACAGAAGCAATGCTTATCACTGTCTTGCTGTCAATAAATATGTGGGTCAAAGTCTGTTCGTGGCTCTCAGCTCTGAAGGCCATTAGCCTCCGATTCCCACTTTGGACTCTATATCTGTGTTTTTGTCTTCAATTCCTCTAGCATTGCTGGGTTGGGGTCTCCATGGCTGAGCTGGTCTTGGTGTCTCCTGGTACCTGATATGCAGCCATTGAATTGGCAAAATTGTTTTCTCCATTCCTGTCCAAAGCCCCACGAGAAGCAATTTGACTTCAGTTGGTAAGGCTCACAATATACCCTTACTATTATACCTGAGGGGTATATCAACTCTACAGCTTTATGTCATAATCTTATTCGGAGAGACCTTGATCACTTTTCACTTCCACAAGATATTGCACTGGAAAATTACATTGGTGACATTATGCTGATTGGAGCCAGTGAGCAGGAAGCAGCAAACACACTGGACTTATTACTGAGACATTTGCATGCCAGAGAATGGGAAATTAATCTAACTAAAATTCAGGGACTTTCTACCTCAGTAAAATTTCTAGTGGTCCTGTGGTGTTGGAACTGTCGAGATAATCCTTCCAAGGTGAAGGATAGGTTGCTGTATTTGGCCCCTCCTGCTATCAAAAAAGAGGCACCACACCTAGTGGGCCTATTTGAATTTTGGAGGCATCGCATTCCTCATTTGGGTGTGTTACTCCAGCGCATTTATCAAGTGACCCGAAAAGCTGCATGTTTTAAGTGGGTTCCAGAACAGGAGAAGGTTCTGCAAGAGATCCTTGAAAAATGATGAAAGCTGCTCTGCCACTTGGGCCATATGACCCCAGAGATCCAATGGTGCTTGAGGTGTCAGTGGCTGATCGGGATGCTGTTCGCAGCCTTTGGCAGGCGCCCATGGGTGAATCAGAGCAGAGGCCCCTAGGATTTTGGAACAAGGCCCTGCCATCTTCTACAGATAACTACTCTTCTTTTTTTTTTTTTTTTTTTTTTTTTTGAGACGGAGTCTTGCTCTGTTGCCCGGGCTAGAGTGCAGTGGCCGGATCTCAGCTCACTGCAAGCTCCGCCTCCCGGGTTTACGCCATCCTCTCGCCTCAGCCTCCCGAGTAGCTGGGACTACAGGCGCCCGCCACCTAGCCTGGCTAGTTTTTTTGTATTTTTAGTAGAGACGGGGTTTCACCGTGTTAGCCAGGATGGTCTCAATCTCCTGACCTCGTGATCCACCCATCTCGGCCTCCCAAAGTGCTGGGATTACAGGCTTGAGCCACCGTGCCCGGCCTTAACTACTCTTCTTTTGAGAGACAGCTCTTGGCCTGTTACTGGGCTTTGGTGGAAATTGAATGTTTGACTATGGGTCATCAAGTCACCATGTGACCTGAACTGCCTTTCATGAACTGGGTGTTTCCTGACCCATTTAGCCATAAATTAGGTCATGCACAGCAGCACTCCATTGTCAAATGAAAGTGGTATTTACGTGATCAGGCTCAAGCAGGTCCTGAAGGTGCAAGTAAGTTGCAAGAGGAAGTGGCTAAAATGCCCATGGTCTCCACTCCTGCAACTCTGCCTTCTCTTAACCAGCCTGAACCAATGGCCTCATGGGGAGTTATCTATGATCAGTTGACAGAGGAAGAGAAGACTAGGGCCTGATTCACAGATGGCTCTTTACGATATGCAGGCATCACCAGAAAGTGGACAGCTGCAGCACTACAAACCCTTTCTAGGACATCACTGAAGGACAGGCGTGAAGGGAAATTTTCATTCCCAGTGCACAGAACTTTGAGCAATGCACCTGGTTGTGCACTTTGCATAGACGGAGAAATGGCCAGATGTGCAATTATATACTAATTCACAGCTGTAGCCAATGGTTTGGCTAGATGGTCTGGGACTTGGTAGAAGTATGATTGAAAAATCAGTGACAAAGAATTTTGGGGAAGAGGTATGTGGATGGAACTCACTGAGTGGTCAAAAATTGTGAAGATATTTGTATTCCATGTGAGTGCTCACCAATAGGTGACCTCAGCAGAGGAAGATTTTAATAATCAAGTGGATAAGATGATCTTTTCTGTGGATACCACTCAGCCTCTTTCCCCAGCCACCCCATCATCACCCAATGGGCCTATGAATAAATGGCCATGGTGGCAGGGACAGAGGTTATGCATGGGCTCAGCAACATGGACTTCCATTCACCAAGGCTGATTTGGCTAAGGCCACTGCTGGGTGCCCAGTTTGCCAGCAGCAGAGACCAAAACTGAGCCCTTGATTTGGCACCATTCTTCAGGGTAATCAGTCAGTGACCTGGTGGCATGTTGATTATATTGGACCAATTCCATCATGGGAATAGTAGAGGTTTGCCCTCACTGGAATAGACACTTAATCTGGATATGGGTTTGCCTATCCTGCATGCAATGCTTCTGCCAGACTACCATCTGTGGACTCACATGACATTATGTTCTGCTGGCCTAGAGGTCTTAGTTCCAGAGGGAGGAATGCTGGCACCAGGGTACACAACAATGATTCCATGAAACTGGAAGTTAAGATTGCCACCTGAGCACTTTGTGCTCCTCATACCTTTAAGTCAACAGGCTAAGAAGGGAGTTACAGCATTTGCTGGGGTGATTTACCCAGACTATTAAGATGAAATCAGTCTATTACTCCACAATCGAGGTAAGGAAGAGTATGCATGGAATACAGGGCATCTCTTAGTATTGCCATGCCCTGTGATTAAGGTAAATGGGAAACTACAATAGCCCAATCCAGGCGAGACTACAAATGATCCAGACCCTTCAGGAATGAAGCTTTGGGTCACTCCACCAGGAGGAAAAAAAAAAAAAAAAAGGACCTGCCGAGGTGCTTGCTGAAGACAAAGGGAATACAGAATGGGTAGTAGCAGGTAGTCATCAATACCAGCCATGACCACGTGACCAGCTGCAGAAACGAGGACTGAAATTGTCATCAGTATTTCCTCCTTCTTTTGATAAAAACATTTTTGTGCATGTATACACTTGCACTAAGAAAATATCTTCATTTTATCTCCTTTCTCATTTATCATGTAACTAGATTTATTGACTTCACATCAGCATTTAAGTATTGTTAATTTTATGTAATAGTATTTGGGTTGGAGATTGGTGAGTTTCCAGTTGTACGAAGGACAGTTGTATTATTTTAAGCATAATCATGACCGTATTATTGTCTTTATTTTAGATTATGTATGATCTCAAGAGAGGCGTATGGGTTCAAGTTGACAGGGGGTGGACTTGCGATGGTTAATATTGAGTGTCAGCTTGATTGGATTGAAGGATACAAAGTATTGATTCTGGGTGTGTCTGTGTGGGTGTTGCCAAAGGAGATTAACATTTGAGTCAGTGGGCTGGGAAAGGTACACCCACCCTTAAACTGGGTTGCCACAATCTAATCAGCTGCCAGCATAGCTAGAATATATGCAGGCAGAAAAATGTGAAAAAAGAGACGGGCCTAGCCTCCCAGTCTACATCTTTCTCCTATGCTGGATGCTTCCTGCCTTCAAACAACAGACTCCAAGTTCTTCAGTTTTGGAACTCGGAATGGCTTTCTTTGCTCCACAACCTGTAGATGGCCTATTGTGGAACCTTGTGATTGTGTAAGTTAATACTTAATAAACTCCCCTTTCGCTCTCTCTCTGTGGTGTGTGTGTGTGTGTGTGTGTATGCGTGTGTGTGTGTGTGTGTGTATTCCATTAGTTCTGTCCCTCTAGAGAATCCTAATGCACCATTTCACCATTGATGGGCACCTAGGTTGATTCCATGTCTTTGCTGCTGTGAATAGTGCTGTGCTTCATCTCATTTTATGACCAGAGGAACCCAGATGTTGAAAGAGAACTATTATTATTATCCCACCTTATTCTGAAGTAAACTGTCCATAAGTTTAAGTAATTTTCCAGAGACAGTGAAACGCAATGGTAAAAAACAAACAAACCCCCTGAAAATTAAAAGTAAATTAAAAAAATAAAGCATATGATGCCTCCTCACTTCTGCTTCATCCATTACATCAAGATTAGTACTATAACAGAGCTCAGTAAGAAAAAGGGAAACCATATGAGTGATTTTGGAGGGATATAATTAAATATAAGTAATTGGGTAAACAGCAGTTGAAGAACAGAGCAAGTTAAGGTAGACACCACTCTACTAATTGGCTATTAAATACGAACTACTAATTGCAAAAAAATGGTTACATTCATGAAGCTAAGTAGCAAATGGAAAAGACTGGGGTTAGTTGAACCTAGAAGATGGTAGGACTGGCCCAGTGGATCTCACACTCAGAATTCTAACAATAGGTATTTCTCAGCTGGTGCTAGAAGTTTGGGACATTTGTATAGAGCTCAAAGAACTGGAATCCAGAACCCTGAGTGTAACACACCAGACAGCAGACAATGAAGTTTTTCTGGAGTGTGTTTTAAAAAGTAGGAGAATATTAAAACAAGGTATTGTTACCAGTGTAAAATCTATTATTCAGGAAACACTGATAAACAGGAAGAAAATAGATCTCCCAGATTTCTAATTTCCTATTCTTTCTCCCTGTTGCAAATCCCTATAGGATGAGGGCTGGTTTAGCAGAAATATGGTTCCTGCAAAGTAGAACGAAAAAGAAGAAAGGATTTGGAAGCTGAAAAACAACAAGTTAAAAATTGGTATGCCACACATATGCCATGGCTTTTTTAGGAAATATAAAGTGGCAAGGTTTTCAGAAAAATAAACTTTCAAATTATTTAAAACAATGAAGAGTAAGTGGAAACATACTAGGAATTATTTTTTTAATGTACCTTTTCCAGATACAGGTTTTGGAAATGGTACTGATTGCTTTGGTTTCCCACTTTGACTCCGGGAAGGTGTCACATGAGGTTGACTCTGGGAGGGTGTCATCCAAGGTTGGCTCCGGGAGGGTGTCACAGGACGCTGACTCTGGGAAGGTGTCAACTGAGGTTGCCTCTGGGAGGGTATCACAGGAGGTTGACTCTGAGAAGGCATCACCCGAGGTTGACTCTGGGAGGGTGTTACAGGAGGTTGACTCTGGGAAGGCATCACCCGAGGTTGACTCTGGGAAGGCGTCACAGGAGGTTGACTCTGGGAAGGCATCACCCGAGGTTGACTCTGGGAAGGTAACTCATGAGGCTGATGCTGAATTTTTTCCTCTTCTTTTGCAGATGGAGTTTGAACATCTTGCTGCTTTTTTATTGGCTTATTTTTTTTACAAAGTCGATAAAGACAACATAATAAAATAAACAAAACAATAAGCAACAATAAACACAGATAACAAAACTTCTTTTTCTTCTTCCTCTTAGGAGGTGGGCCACTGTCAACACTACCTCCATAGCCTTGTATCAGGCAGTTGGGAGGGTCCCACAAATAATTGCAATGGCAATGATGTTTATTGTTGCAGATGCCCCTCTTGTTACAAAATGCAGGTGAGCAATTACTATTCAAGATGGTAATATGGACACAGTGCCTGTGGATGCATATATGATCTATCCCACACTCTGTTCCATCTTTCACTTCACCAATATCAGGTCCCTTCATCCCCAAATGGTAATCAGTACCCCAGCACATTATGTCATTGAAGCGAGCCCAATGAACAGTAGTATGATCACTCAAACTGGGAATCTCTGTCACATTCTCACACTGAATTCTTCCACACTGGACATCTGAGATATTACATTTGATATATGAAGCATTTTTGATACCACAGTGACCAACACGTTCACCTAAGGTGTTCAATTGTTTGTAGCAAGTGTGACTCGCGGTATTTGCCCCTGCACCAAAAATCCTCCTACACTGTTCATTGCGGTCATGACAGTTCTTTTCATAGCAGTAGGACCTCTCCTTACAGGGAATTCCATCTTCCACATAAACGTCATCTGGGCACTTATGGGAAGTACCATTGCACCACTCTGGAAGATCACATTCGTTGGCCTCTTTTCTACACACTTCCCCTGATGGTAGGAACTTGCAGTCTTTGCAACAAAGCCCAAAAGCACAAGTAGAACCATCGGTCAGAGTGCAGTTTGACAGACAGCAGGGATCTTTTGCACAACGCTTTAAAGGCCCACAGTCACACTCCTCTCCTTCCTCAACAACACCATTCCCACAGCGCTTCCTATTAAAGATGTCCTTTGTGTGTAGATTTTCAAGCAAACACTTTGTCTTCTCTACAGTGTATGCCCAAAAATCACCATAACTACAATTGCTAAATTTAGTTATTGGTGGGTTACCTTCATGCATTATGCATAGATATTGTGAACAACGACATGTACCATAATCATGGTTCATGCCCAAATTATGACCTAGATGATGAGCCACTGCAATTGAAAAAGTGCCCAAAGTTTTGTTCATGAAAGTAACAATTGCACAACTGCGGTCTAGTGTACACATTCCATTAACAGCTCCTATGCCACTTAACCCTCTTAATCCTAGACTTGTGAAAATATGTGAGGTGTCATGTCGTAACCGGGGAGTAATGTTGTCCAACTTCCACTGGCAATATAGGTGCAAAGACTTCCTTACGTCATCTATTACAATGAAGTTTTTATTAGTCCAGATCTCCAAACCAAATAATAACACCTTAACACCAATTACATCAAAAATGGAATCCACTATATTAAAAATAACATATAGATCCTCCAGCAACTTTGAGTCATTCCTTTTATAATGAATGTAAAGATAATTATCAATGACAACTACCATTTCAATAATTCTAAAATGAATCCACCAGCCCACATAAGAACTTTGCTTCAGAGTGGAATTATCAATTTCTTCAAATTCCATTCGGCATGTTATTTCATTTTGCATAAATCCGGATCTCATGGTTGAAAATTGTTTCTCCTTACTGTCCATCTTATATACCAGATGTTCAAATGTGGTAGAAAATGCTAGGGGCTTGATTTCATAAGCAATGTCATTTATCTGTAATATTCCTTGAAAGCCCCCAAAACAGGTACTGAGGGAAACCAGGGATTCTGGGTCCCCTTCCACATAACCATGATAGTAGCAGTTATTCTGGACAAAAGGCTGGTCCTCAAGGATAGCACCCTGGTCTGTGTAAGTGAACACAGGGAGGTGTTTGGAGAACAAAAACTTCTTGACCTTTATGTGGATAATGTGTTTCTGACCTCCAACAGGAAGGATATAGGAGAGCCAGCCTGGAGGTTTCATGCCTCTGGCAGTGCCAGTTACCCTCACAGGAATCACCACATCCGGAGGGCTGTGATATTGGGGGTGCTCAACCTGGATGTGTCCAGAACAGGACAGAAACACCCCAAGCCAATGCAGCAGGAGTAACACCTTCATGTTCAACAAGGTTTCAAATCACAGTGATTTTGAAGTCACTGTTATGGAAACACTGGTCCAGAGCAGAAGTCAGGGCTGGAGTCACAGTTGGTGTGGCTCCTTCTTCCGAGTTGGTCAGTGTGTAGTGCTAATCATTAAAGATCCATCTTCTGGGAGAACTGAACCATCAGAGCTGCAGCACTATAAATAAAATGAAAAGCAGCATGTGGATGAGTGTACAGAAATTTTTCTTATAAGAGAATCCAGTGGGGAAGAGGAGAAACAGAAAAAAACATGAGATAAAAGTGATTAGTGCTTTGATCAAGGAATGACTCAAGAAATTGCCTAGAATTTCCTCTTAAATACTGACAGGGAAAAGGGAATAGGGAGTGTACAGAAAATAAAACTTGGCCATACACAGATAGTTATTGAATATCAGTGATGGGAAATTGATCCACTATACATTTCTTTAAATATGTAATTATTTGCAAATATTTCCACAACAATTAAAACAAAAAGTTTTAAGAGTAAGTTGAACTTATATGTTAAATTTCTGAGACAGTTTCAATTTACATATGTTAAATTGTCATAAACATTAATAGCTTTTCTATTAGATTTCAGATGATAAATTAGTTGAAAACGTTATCTAAGAGACATTTTTAAAAAACCATTCTTATGTTATTTTAAATTTTTTTGTACTTACTGGATACCTTTCTGTGGCACGATATTTATTTAATTTTCTGTTTCTTCCCTAACTTCCTCTTCTCACTAGACTAGTCAGCAGAAAGATCCTCAACAGCATCATTTGAGTCTTTCACAAATATTAGTATCTCATATAATGCCTGGCTTAATTCTTTAGGTAATAAATAATGGTTGACTTGAAGCTGATTATTCTTGGAGTGAAATAAATATTACCCAAAATATGTTTACACTTTATTATGTTTTTTAAAGAAGAACATTATTCAACATCTATGGTAAATGCATGCTCTGGAACAAAGTTGTATAGTTTCAGTTTTTCCTGATCTTTCCTTCTAAATACAATTTAATACTCTGAAACAAGTCAATGGAAAACAACAAAAAGATTCTGAAAACTCATGGATATAGAGAATAGAAGGATGGTTAATAAAAAGAAAAACTCTGACTAGTGACCTTTGGACTTGAGGAAGGTCAGTTATCTGAGTTTCTTCTTATCTTTCATGTATATCCCAAACTGGATTCTGGACAGATCTTTAACTCCAAACCTCCAACAGGCATAGACAATCAATCAATCAATCAATCAATCAATCAATAAGAGGTTTCCCTTTCTGGCCAAATGACTAAGAATGGAAAAGCTCAGTAAAGACATGGTGAGGTGCTCCAGCCCCTTCGTTAGAGTCAGGGAGTCGGGACACATGTGTGTGTTGATTCACCCACAGTGGCTGTTTCAGACTTGGCAGACCCAGCAAAAACATACTCCACATTCAGTGCACTGGTGGGGTGTCCATTCCACCCATATTGGCAACATCACAGCACTGGATGACTAACTTAACCCTCATTCAGTAACCAGGTAACTAGCTAACTGATCTGCCTTCAGAAGCATCAGTGAAGCCCTACCTAGCTGATATAACACTGCTGTAGAATTAGGCCAGTGAAATGGAGCCTGAATGAGCCACAAAAGTATTATCCATAAAGCCTGATATTTCCTAGCCCTCTATCAAATGACATAGGAAGACCAAAGCCTGGTTGTTTCTGCTCCTTCCATCTTCAGGAGTGAAAGTGGCCCAGTGACATGAATGGCCTAGAAAGGGCCTTTTGTCCCAGATAGCACCAGCAATGATTGAGCTGAAACTCCTTCAGAACCAAAAAAGCAAAGTAAAGTGTAATAATATTGAGAGAGCTATCAAAATCAAACATTTCTGGAACTCAGCCCACAAAAGCACACCAGAATATACACTCTAAACATAGAAAGGCAACTATCTTCTAAAATAGAAAATTTAAATAGATCAAGCATCTCCTACAGAGTGACATCAGCAAAATGGCAGAGTGGGAAGTTCTGCACCGTCCTACTCCCCAGAATATATTTCAACAACAATTTTTGAACACATTATCTTTGTAAGAAATTCTGAAGCTAATTGAATGACTACCACACCCTGGGAAAATGAAAAATCAGAGTTACCAAAGTTGGCAGGCAGATTCAGAAAACCCTCTCAGTGGAGTCCCTGTCCTCAATGTACTGCCATACAATCAGAAAGAGAACCCCTAGTTCCCAGCTTCACCCAGTCATTGGAAAAGATTGATTTGTGTCCAGTACTCCAAACTTTTTGAAGAGCCTTTATACACGAATTACTTATGTCAGTTGGAGCTCTGACTGGTCTACTACAATCTAGCTTTCTGCAGAGGATGGAGATGATGGTTTCATCTGGTGGATGCCACAGACCCCTGCCCCCAACCCAATTTCTTGGCATTGAGTAAGCAAATAAGAAATCCCAGCTTTCAGCTTCCTGCTATGGAGGAAGAGCACTGATCTTTGTATCTGGCACTACAACTTTTTAATGGCTGCCTAAAGATCTACAGCTATCTAACTAGTTTTAGAGCTCAAATGGGTCTGGCACAGTCTAGACACCTGTGGAGAATGGAGATGCAGCTTGAGCCAGTAGACAGCATAGATCCTCCCTACTCCTCAGTACATAGAGAGCAGGCAAAAAATTCCAGCTTTCAACTTTCTCCTGGGACTGGGGAGGGTGTGGAAGACTTGATTAGTGCATCCAATGCCCAAATTTCTCCAGGACTCTCCAAAGAACTGGCATCTTACTAACTAGTCTTAGGGCTCTGAGAGGCCTATCACAGTCTAGCCCCCAGGGAGGAAAATAGATGGAGGCTAGTGCTGGTGGACACCATAGATCCTCCCTCCTACTCAGCACAGAGCAAGCAGAAAGAACATCCCAAGTGTCAGCTTTCTTCTAGAGAAGAAAAGAATTGATCATGTGCCCAGCATCCAACCTCTCCAGGACTACAGAAAGAACTGGTATGAGACTTGCCACTCTTGGATTTCTGATGAGTCTGGTACAGTCTAGACACCTGGGATAAAATATTAATAGAAATGGTAGTTTGAACTGGTTGATACAATAGTTTCCCAGCCCAGGTCAGCACAGAGGAGTAGACAAAAATCACACCTGTTTCTTTTCATGGAGAGAGAGAGAGAGTTATTAGAAGGTCTAGAATCTCTGGCTTTGCTGGTTGGTGGAGGTCTCCTCCTATACAAGGCTAGTATGTAAAGACTGAGAGAGGGCTTTCTGCGTCTAATGTGCAAATATCAACACAGATAACTAAGGAAAATGTAGAAGCAGGCAAAGATGTTCCAAACAAAGAAGAGATAAATCTTCAGAAACCAACCCTAATGAAGCATCATTATACGATTTACCTGATTTAGAATGCAAAATATGATACACAGATGCTTATGGAGGTCAAGAGAACAACACAGAAACAAAGTTAGAATTTCAACAAAGCAATAGAAAATATTTTTAAAGTACCAAAACAGAAATCTTGAAGCTGAGGAATGCAATAACTGAATTAAATTATTTAATAGAGAGCTTCAACAATGGACTAGGAGAAGCAGAAGAAACAATCAGTGAACTTGAAAACATATCATTGGAAAGGATTCAGTCAGTAGAGTAGAAAGAACAAAAAAGAGAGGAGAAAACTTAAGAAACTGATAGGACCTCTTCAAGGACACCAATATAAGCATTAAGGAAGTGTCAGAGGAGAAAAAAGAAGGGGCCAGAAAGCCTATTTAAAGAAATAATGGCTGAACACTTCCCAAATCTGAGGAAGGCAATAGACTTTCAGATCCATGAAGCCCAAAGGTTCCCAAATAAGATGAACTCAAATAAATCAACATTGAGACACATTGTAATCAAATTGTAAAAAGTCAAAAACAAAGTGTATTTTGAGATAAAGAGAAAAGTGACTTGTCACATAAAAGAAAATGTCCATGAAACTATTTGTGAATTTTTCAGCATAAACTTTGCAGGCCACAGGGAGTGGGATGATACATTCAAAGTTCTAAAAGAAAAGAAACTGTCAACCAAGAACACTATACCTAGCCTTTAATAGTGGAGAAGAGATAAAGACTGTTTAAAATAAACAAAAGCTGAGAGAGATCATCACCAATAGTATATTACCTGCCTTAGAAAAAATGTTAAAAGGAGTTCTTCAAGTTGAAATGATAGGATACTAAATAGCAACATCATAGCATAAGAAAGTATGAAACTTGATAATAAAAGTAAGCATAGGGACAGATACAGATATTGTATTACTGCAAAAGTGATGTATAAATGACTATTATTTTTTATTCATTACAAATATGTTATTGTATATATTTAAGATATACAACATGATGTTTTCATATACATATACATAATGAAGTGATTACTACAGTAATAATGACTTTTAATTCTAGTATAAAAGTCAAAAGACAAAAATATTAAAAAACTAAATAAAATATGTTAAAAGATACACAATATGAATAGATGTAAATTGCAGCAACAATAAAACAAAGTGTGGGGTAGGGTGTTAGAGCTCCTGTGTGTGTGACTGCAGAGATTATTCTAGAGTTTCTGTGTGCTATTGAACTTATCAGCTTAAAATAGACTATTAAGTAGTTTTTAAAATAAAGAGAAGCAAAATTAATAAATGTTAGCTAGACAAAGAAAAAGAGAAGACTGAATATCAGAAATGAAAGAGGCAACATCAATACAGATGCCACAGAAATAAAATGGATCATAAGATAACACTATGGAAGGGATTTTCATGGAATGTTTTGGCAACAATATAGATTTTAATACTACCATAGCATGCTTATTTTTATTTTAGCTTTTCTGTTAGTTTCCTATGGCTGCTGTAACAAATTACCACAATCTCAGTGTCTTAAAGCAACACAAATGTATTACCTTGTAGTTCTGCAGTTCTGAAGGCTAAAATGAGTTTCATTGGCCAAAACGAAAGTGTCAGCAGGACTGAGTTTCTTTTTGGAGGTTAAAAGGGAAAAATCTGTTTCTCATTCCCTTCCATCTTCTAGAAGCCACCCACATTAATGGCTCATAGACTTACTCCTTCAATTTTCAAGGGTGTTTAGAGGTAGCAGGTCAAATCATACTCATATCACTTCATTTTGACTCTGCCTCTTCTGCTTCCCTCCTTCACTTATAAGAACCCTTGGAATTGCATTGGACTCACAGTATAATACAGGGAAATCTCCCTATGTTAAGGTCATCTGATTAGCAACCTTGATTCCATCTGCAACCTTGATTACCTTTACCATGTAAATTGGAATTCTTGTTGGTTTCAGGGATTACGACAGGAACATTTCTGGGAGACAGTTATTCCACCCACTTCATCCTCTTTATTGTATTCATCTTCCTAATAACTAATCCTATTGTCTTTTAATCTGTGTATATTCTTTTTTTGTGAAGTTTTCTTCCAGGAATGTAGAGTCCATGTATTTTTCTCTTGTACCTATCAAAGTGTTGTAATATAAACATGGTATCATTTATAGTCAGTGAGGATGTGAGGAGACAGGTGCCTTCTA
Organism: Trachypithecus francoisi; assembly: GCF_009764315.1. Taxonomy (NCBI): domain Eukaryota; kingdom Metazoa; phylum Chordata; class Mammalia; order Primates; family Cercopithecidae; genus Trachypithecus; species Trachypithecus francoisi. The sequence goes on along the minus strand of NW_022681454.1, from coordinate 168,570,764 downwards.
ACATAGAATATAGAATGATAAATCAAGCCCCCGGCTGCAGAGAAAATGTGGCAAAATGGTCAAGATCCAGAGTTTCCTTTTAAGAAATTAATCAAGAGTAATACTAAGTAATTTAATCAAACATTTATGGGAAAAAATATCATAGCATTACTTATAATAGTAAAAATATGTGAACAATTCTCAACTTTGGTTAAATAAATTAATCATATTTCATTTTTACATGGAAGAGTAATTAGTATAAATTATATTTTCAAAGGATATTAACTGATACATCAAAATACTTGGTGTTTATTTTGAAATGTAAAAGCATGATAAAATAACTAACCCACTTTTAACTTTAAACAATAATGTTTGCATAGCATTGTTTTATGTATGCACATTACTATAAATATTTCTATACTTTTATCCATTTATTTAGTATAGTTTATTGTGAAGTACACATAAATATTAACACTGGTTTTCCCTGGAATTGTGAGTTTGTTACTTGTATTTTCTTTGTAAGGCCTTTCTCTACACATTTTTTTCAAATACATATAAATTCAATTTATAATCAGAAAAAAAGATATTTTTAAAGTGAAGACATTGAAAATAGGTTCAATTTTATTTATTTATTTATTTTTATTTTTTTTTCAATTAAAAAGTGTTTTTATTTTATTTTTATTTTTTTTTATACTTTAAGTTCTAGGGTACATGTGCATAACGTGCAGGTTTGTTACATATGTATACTTGTGCCATGTTGGTGTGCTGCACCCATCAACTCATCAGCACCCATCAATTCATCATTTATATCATGTATAACTCCCAATGCAATCCCTCCCCCCTCCCCCCTCCCCCCTCCCCATGATAGGCCCTGGTGTGTGATGTTCCCCTTCCCGAGTCCAAGTGATCTCATTGTTCAGTTCCCACCTATGAGTGAGAACATGTGGTGTTTGGTTTTCTCTTCTTGTGATAGTTTGCTAAGAATGATGGTTTCCAGCTGCATCCATGTCCCTACAAAGGATGCAAACTCATCCTTTTTTATGGCTGCATAGTATTCCATGGTGTATATGTGCCACATTTTCTTAATCCAGTCTGTCACAGATGGACATTTGGGTTGATTCCAAGTCTTTGCTATTGTGAATAGTGCCGCAATAAACATACATGTGCATGTGTCTTTGTAGTAGAATAATTTATAATCCTTTGGGTATATACCCAGTAGTGGGATGGCTGGGTCATATGGTACATCTAGTTCTAGATCCTTGAGGAATTGCCATACTGTTTTCCATAATGGTTGAACTAGTTTACAATCCCACCAACAGTGTAAAAGTGTTCCTAGAAAATAGGTTCAATTTTAATTCGTTTTAGTAGATAGGATTCTGACATCCTATGTATAATTTTTTTTTAAATTTTTACTTTGTTTTTGGTTCCATAATTTTATTTAAAATATACTAAGATATAAAGAAGACAATGATAATGATGATGATGAAGAAAAATGAAGAAGATGAATTGCCACACTGTCTTCCACAATGTGCACATGTACCCTAGAATTAGAGTATAATAATAAAAAAGTTTTAAAAAATAAATAATTAAAGAAAAGAAAAAAATGAAGAGGATGATGATGTTATTTTTCCAACTAGTGGAAAATAAGAGACGAAGTTTTCTAATGACAGATCTGACTACATGATGGAAAGACTGTTGGAACATTGACTTTTCCAGGGTGAAGGTGCTCTCATCTTTTTTTTCTAGAACTAATCCCCTTATGCAAAAATACGAGTAGCAACAATGATGTAGAGAGGATTTATGTGAGTGTAAATGTGGGAAATTAATTTCATAAAATTCAAGGTACTAATACTTGAAGACAATCTATGAGAGTGGCAATTTTGTTTTCCTAATTGACTTACAGATTTAAGACAAACATAATTTAAATTACATTAAGCTGCGTGTGTGTGTGTGTGTGGAAAGTGGCAAACTGATTTTAAAGTTTATATGAATGTTCAAAGTACCTAGGAATATCCACAAGAGTATTGATAAAGAAGTAAAAAGTTGATTATTTACACTACCTATTTTCCTGTTCACTGGAGAGTCAGAATGTGCTGCAGAATAGAACATGACATGATGTGGCCAAAGTTAAAAGGCAGGTAATTGCCACCCAGAGAAGAAATCAGCACTTGATTCAAGATTACTGAAAACAAACAACATGCACACTAAATTCACGTGTAAAGTGCTTAAGTACAAAAAGTGGAGAAAGACACTGTGTACAAGATCTAGTCCTTTCCAGTGCATTGGTCGCCACAGCCAGAGGATCTGATCCACAGTTGGCATGGGCAATGTGACTGCAGACATTTAACTTCCTGCTGCACTGCAAGAGCCTTAATCCTTCCCCGATGTAGACTGAAACACAGGAAGTTAGAGCTGTTCCAGAGGGCCACTGATGCACTTGCTTAAGCCCTCCTGCTTGATAGGTCTTTAGATGATACAGGTGTGTGCAATTGGTCAAATGACAGTGAATGCATACTTTGTCTAGTGTAATTCATTGTATGTATATTTTAACTCAAAAGAAAAAGCTAAACAAAATTCAGATCTAGCTCATGGTGTTCATGATGAAGTATCTAAAGGCAAGTGTACTGACATCTGCAATGTACTTAGAAAGAAACACGAAAGAAAAAATCATGGTTTTATAGAGGAATTGACAATAAAGCAAGTATAATAAACAAAATATTTCAGTTTCTGTTAAGATTTTAGGTATTTGATAGCAAAATTCTTCTAGGAAGAAATAACTTGTGAGTATTAAATCAGAAGGAAAGGCCATGAAATGAAGACATTCCAAGTAGTGGGTGCCTGTACTGGAGAAACCATATCTGTACTGGAGAAAGCATATCAGTTTACGTGATTGTTTCATCTTAACCACCCAACAATTCAATGCTGGTTTATGAAAATCAATAAGCATTAAATGAGTCCAAGCAGTTTCATGATAGGACTTAATTCTAGAGAACTGCATTACCTTCTTGGATGAGCCAAACTGTTTTAATACATAGGGATTGCATATAAATTGCACTAGTTGCTACCAAACTCAGGAAATATCCAGTGCTTTTCCTTTCATACCATTTCTTGCTGTATGCAATGTTTCCCTTTTCATCATCAAATCCATTAAGGCGAGTCAAAAGCTTTTGAAGGAAATTAGCACATTTTGAAATATTACAGATTTTTAAAGGATGTGAATTAAATGAAGCAATATATGACAGCCTCTTTGTGAACAACTTAACAAATTTTGAAAAATAGCAAAAGAGGATAGACAGGATATAAATGAAGTATTCAGATATGCTTCTTAGAAACTCCAAGTACTAAAGCTAATTCAGGTAACCACCAAGTACCAAAGCTAATTCAGGCATTACTTATTATTATTAAAGTAATAATAATAATAAAATGAAAAGAAGAGATAATAAAAGAAAAATCTTGTTACCACAATGATTGAGATGAACAAATTTACATATACATTTAATTAGAATGTTGAGAGAATAAAATAAGAAAAATAAATTAACAGTTTGAAGCCCCTTTGATTCACTATTTCAAAACTTCAGATATGTGTTTCTGATTGAAAACAAACTCAAAAGTGTTAGAAGTTCTATGGCTTTATTGAATTATCTTAGAAAGAGGTGAAGCTGCAATATGTTTTAATAACGGAGGCACTAGCAAACTCATACAAATGAAAGCTAGAACAATTAAATTTTCTATGCAAATATATACACAAAGTGTTTAGATGGGCAATATATACTGGAAAACATACACACAGGATTACATGAGCAGGCACACTGCCAGTTTGAACTGAAAGATAAAGTGATTGCATGAAATGAAGGAAGGCTCTTGGATTTCTCTTTTTTAGGACTGAATTATTTTGCTATTCTGCTACAAATATATGCTGCTCTTCAAGAGAATGGAAGAATTATCCCAAAGGCGATTCAAAGATCATTGGGGATGCCTCTTTGGTCTCAAAGAGTGAGGGACATGACCTTGACTAACCCAGACCAGGTACTAGGCCCCATAAATCCTTGAGGGTATGGCCCATGACCAGCAGAGCCGTGGAGGCAGAAGTGCTGCCCCAGTGCTTCTGAAAGGCAGAGCATCAAACCAGACAGGATTAACATGTTAATATTTAATGATATTTGCCTTGCTAAGTTTTGGACTATCTTGAGATAAATTATCCATTCCTTTCTTCAGATTTTTACCTTTGGAATAGGATGTGTATCCTACTCCTGTCCCATATCTGTATTTTGAAATTGCATACCTTATCTAGCTTCACAGTTTCATAGCTGGAGGGATATTTAGTTTCAGGGTGGATTTTTACTTGGAGTCTCACTCATATCTGATTGAAAAAAATGCTTAGAAGAGGCTTTGAATTTTAGACTTCAGAGTTGATGATGAAATGAAATAAGGCTCTTGGGGCTGTTAAAATGGAATGAATATACAGTCAGCCTTCCCTATCTGTGAGTTCCACATCCATAGATTCAACCAACTGTGAATCAAACACATTTGGAAAAAAAATTGCGTCTGTACTGAACATGGGCAGATTCGGTTTTCTTGTCATTTACTCCCTAAACAATACAGGACAGCAAATATTTACACAGTAGTTACATTGCATTAGGTATTATAAGTAATCTAGAGATGATATGAAAGGACCTGCATAAGTTATATGCAAATATTACACCATTTTAGAAACTTGAACATCTGGATTTTAGTATCTGCAAGAGGTCCTGGGACCTCCTTGGATATCAAGGGATGACCGTATTTTGCTTTTGAGTAAGACATGAATTTGTTGTACTAGGGCCCAATGCTGTGGACCGAATTGTGTATCCACCCATTCATATGTTGAAGCCCTAATCTTCAGTGTAACATTATTTGGAAGTGGAGTCTGTGGATGTTAATCAGGTTTAAATGAAGTCATGAGAGCAAGGCCTCCACGATGAGATTCACGCCTTTATAAGAGTATGAAGACACCACCTCTCTCTTCCTCTGAAATATGGACACAGAAAGAAGGCAGTGGTAGGCAAACCATTTTTTTAAGAGCCAAAGAGGGCTCTCAATAGACATCAAATCTGCTGCTGCCTCTATCTTGGTATTTCAAGGCTCCATAATCACATGAGCCAGTTTCTTATAATTAACCTCATGCTTCTTATAATCATATATAGGTAGGTAGGTAGGTAGGTAGGTAGGTAGGTAGATAGATAGATGGATAGATAGATAGATGGAGCTTGATGTGGTTTCTCCCCATGAAAACTCATATTAAAATTTGATCCCCGATGTAGTAGTATTGGAAAGTGAGGCCTGGTATGTGATGTTTAGGTCATGGGGGTAGACCTCTTATGAATATATTCATGCACTTATTTGGGGGAGTGAGTTCTCACTCTTGAGAGAATGGGTTATTTCTCATGAGAGCTGGTTGCTCAAAAAGAGTCTGGCTTCCTTGGTTTCTCTCTCTGTTGCTTCCTCCCTTACCCTCTGATCTTTTGGCACCCTTTTGTTTTCTGCCACGAGAGGAAGCAGCATGAGGGAGTCCCTCACAAGACCTAGAATCATGAGCCAAATAAACCTTTTTCTTTATAGATTATCCAGCCTCAAGTATTCTGTTATAGCAACACTAAATGGACTAATATATATATAGTCCTCTTTTTCTCTGTAAAATGATTATTAAATATTTTGGGGGTGTGAGTCAGTAGCTAATAATTGCCGGAGTTGGCTCTAGAATCTGGTTCTCTTTGATTTTCATTAACCACCACCTCCTGTTCATTGATTTTCTGTGTTTTTTATTTTATTTTTTGTCTACTCACCTGGCCAAACACTTATGAACATGTACATAAATAATTTTGCAAATGCAAGAAACATTTCATAAATCATCTTTTAAAAAATAAGGTACCCATAATCTTGTGGTTAAATTCAACTTTCTATGTTAAGAGTTTTACTTGTACATGTTTATATTTAATTTTTAATTAAATTTCTTAATTTATCTGACCCCCTGCATTCCATAAACTCAATTTTAACAAGGCACGATACTGTATTAATGCATTTAAAGTTTGTCCTTGAGAATGTAAGATCTAGTCCAAAAAATATATTAATGCATTTAAAGTTTGTCCTTGAGAAAGTAAGATCTAGTCCAAAAAATATTAGTTACATAGTAAAATATTTTTAGTAAAATACATAGATTATGGTACTAATTTCCTTCATGTTTCATATTTTCTTTTTTTTTTTTTTTTTTTTTGAGACGGAGTCTCGCTCTGTCCTCCTGGCTGGAGTGCAGTGGCGCGATCTTGGCTCACTGCAAGCTCCGCCTCCTGGGTTCACGCCATTCTCCTGCCTCAGCCTCCCGAGTAGCTGGGACTACAGGCGCCCGCCACTGCGCCCGGCTAGTTTTTTGTGTTTTTAGTAGAGACGGGGTTTCACCGTGGTCTCGATCTCCTGACCTTGTGATCCGCTCGCCTCGGCCTCCCAAAGTGCTGGGATTATAGGTGTGAGCCACCGCGCCCGGCCTATATTTTCTTAATTATTTTGGGGTTTCTTATCTTTACGATTCTGTATTGTCTGCAATGCTGTATTAGTTTAGAAGGGCTGCCAAAACGAAAGTATATTACCACAGACTGAGTGGCTTAAACAATTTATTTTCTCAGTTATGGTATCTAGAAATCTGAGATCAAAATGTTGGCAGGTCTGGTTTCTCTTGGAACCTTCTCACTTGGCTTGTAGATGGCTGTCTTCTGACTGGGGCCTTACATGTTTTTCTCTCTGTACATACAATCTTTGATGCCTCTTGTGTATACTAATTTTCTCTTTTTACAAGGACACTGGTCAAATTGGATTTGCGCCCACCCTAAGTACTTCATTTAATCTTAATCATCTCTTTATAGAACCTATCTCCAAATGCAGTCACATTCTCAAGTACTGGGGGTTGGGCCTTCAAAACATACATAATTTATAGAAAAGATATTATCCTAGATGATACTGTATTTAATCAACAAATGATCCATTAATGGAGTTGGAAAAGATAGCTTAAGAGGAAGTACAAATAAGATCAAACTATGTTTAAATTAACATTTACTAGACCAGGCACAGTGGCTCATGCCTGTAATCCCAGCACTTTGGGAGGCCAAGGTGGGCAGATCATGAGATCAGATGTTCGAGACCAGCCTGGAAAACCCGTCTCTACTAAAAATGCAAAACTTAGCTGGGCGTGGTGGTGGGCACCTGTAATCCCAGCTACTCGAAGGCTGAGGCAGGAGAATTGCTTGAACCCAGGAGGCAGAAGTTGCAATGAGCCGAGATTCTGCCATTGCACTCCAGCCTGGGTGACAGAGCAAGATTCCATCTCAGAAAAAAAATAAAAATAAACAACCTTTACTATTTGTCCTTCAACTTTTTCATTCTGCTTCTGTCAGTGAAAATATTATACTTTACAGAATTTTAATAAAACTTAAAATACGTATTTAAAGCAGTGAGGAAAGTACAGTGAATCTCTTTATTTCCCAACTTATCAGGCTTTTGCTACATGTGGTTTATATGCCTCCCTTCATCGTTTTTTTGCTAAGGCCTTTAAAGCAAATTCCACATGTCATTTTACCACTGAATCTCTGAACAGAGGACACAGTCTTACTTAATAGTAAATACAGTATTTTTCAAGTAAAATTATCGAGTGTTTCCCTTATGTAAATTTATACCTCATCAAGAATCAAATTTGTCTGATATCATAAAAATTACACCACTTGTTTATGTGAATCAGAATCCATAAAGACCACCTATTGCATTTGTATTCGAGCGTGTCTCTTAAGTTTCTTGCAGTCTAGATTTGTCCCCCTCACCCTGTTAGCGGTCCATTTGAATGCACCATAGCCTAACGTGTCTGTCTACTTTTTTAGTTGCATTTATATTTTTTCCTTTGTTACGTGTTTTCCCATGTAAATGGAAGTTAATTCTAGAATTTTGATTAGATTCAGGCCAAGTATTTTAATGAGACTATCTCATAGATTGTCCTATGTACTTCATACTGAATTTCATCTGGAAGCACAAAACACTAATTGTCTTACTTTTTGAGATGCTAAAGTTTTTCAGTGGATTCGGGTGGTAACAGCTTCATTTTTTCATTTGTAGAGTTTTCTAAAAATTTTTCATGCTATGTCATTGATAATTCATGCTTGACTCAAGTATCAACACTAAATTACTTTTCACTATACTTGGAAATCATGATTAATTAATACAAACAAATGTTGAATCCAGTAATTCAAAGTTTTTCTTTTACTTTCAAATTCATTTTTTTTCACTGACACATACAATTGTATGTATTTACTGTGTACAGCATGATGTTCTGAAGTACATATATATTGTGGGATGGTTAAATCTAGCTATTTAACAAATGTATAAACTAACATAGTTATCATGTTTGTGGTAAAAACACTTAAAATCCACTCTAGCATTTTCCGAGATTACAACATATTGTCATTAATTATAGTCGTCACCCTGATGCACAATATCTTGAAAGTACTCCTACTCTCTAACTGCAAATCTTTTTCTTTCTTTTTTTTTTTTTTTTTTTTTGAGACAGTCTTGCTCTGTCTCCCAGGCTAGAGCGCAGTGGTGCGACCTCGGCTCACTGCAAACTCCGCCTGCTGGTTCATGCCATTCTCCCTCTGCAGCCTCCCGAGTAGTTGGTACTACAGATGCCAGTCACCATGCCCGGCTAATTTTTTTTTGGTATTTTTAGTAGAGACGGGGTTTCACCGTGTTAGCCAGGATGGTCTGGATCTCCCGACGTCATGATCTGCCGGCCTCGGCCTCCCAAAGTGCTGGGATTACAGGCGTGAGCCACCGCGCCTGGCCTCTAACTGTAAATCTTTTTAACATGATAGCTATAGAAAACATGAATTGATAATTTCAGATGCAAACTTTACATATGAAGTTAATAATCAGTATTTACTTTAAAAGTTTATGAAAATTTTGCATATGAAGCTAATCAGTATTTACTTTAAAAGTTTACATATCAAATTATTATTTTTATTTTATTTCTTTGTCTTTCTATTACAACACACGTACTACTTGCTATGAATGTTTCTATAAAAATGGCACCAGCTAAAATACAATAATTAATAGAAAAAAATACAGAACACTATATAATTCTTAATTGCAGAAGGTCACAATAGTTTTTAAAGAGAGAAAGTGTCTGAAGGAAAGATGAAGAAGCCAGTGAAATCTTTATGGAGTTGATAAGGTTTAAGCAAAGTGTGTGCTCTGACTGGATAGGCTGTATGGTAATACAGTAATCCCAAATTCATTATGATAATTAAAACAAGATAGAATTGTTGTTAGCATATAACTTATTTGAAAACCAGTGATAAAAAAATATTTTTCTAATTCTTGTTTTATTTCTTATTATGAAATGGTTTAGGTCTTTTTTTCTTTGGTATGTTTGTCATAAATTTGGAATGTGTCTAATGTAGTAATAATGAAAAATGATTTTTAAATATTTCTTTTAACCTAAAACTTCGTTCTTAAATTTTTAGCTTAGTATGGAATCTTTCTCATTTATACTAATGAGCACGAAATGATTACTAAAAGCATTAGAATCACAAGATAGTCAAATGTAACTAATGTGGGTCATTATAATTTTAGACTTACTTCTTACTTCCTTAAAATGAGTCATTAACTAAACCTGCAGTATAAAGGTTCATTGCCTAAAGGTGAAATATGAGAGAACTCTCGTATTTAATATTATCAATAATATATCAACTATATAACATATAATATATATTACAGGTAAATATATGATAATATCAAATAAGATTAGCTTCAGAGTAAAATGTATTACTAGATGTAAAAAGGGATATTTTCTAGCAATATAATGAGAAGATTATAAAAAAAACCATAACAAATGTGTCAAAAGACAAAACCACAACTAATTTAACATACATATATAATTATTTTTTACTTTTAATTCTGGAATCTGGCACACCTCATTTTATAAAACAGAATGAATATTCCACAGGGCATGCCAGAATGGTTGGTTTTTGTAAGGTAGGAGCAAGAAGGCAGAACAATTTTAAAAAGTAGATTGGTTAACATCAAGTTACTACAGGTAACTTTTCTTGTGAGGTTGAAGCAAAGGAGGCATTTCTTATCACACTGACTCAGGCAGACTGGGCTCTTTTTGATTGGTTGCTATGAATCTCCTGTCTTCAGGGAAAACTGGACTATTTGGGGATCTACCTATTTCCTTGAACATAGTATAAGTTATACCATTTTGGTTCGGCCTGGTTTGCTGGGACTTAGTTCAGGAAGTTAGCACAAAACAATGCCCTCCTGTAAACCTTGTTTAACAAATATGTTTACACTTAATAACAGAGCTTCAAAATGCACAAGAAAGATATTGATAGAATCAAAGAAGCAGTCCAAAACAGCAGACGTGGAGATTTTAGCACTTCTCACGAAGCATCTGATAGAGCAATCAGAGAAAAAACTACTAAAGATGTAGGTATGCTTAGGTCCCTTCTCGTCCAGAATGATTTAATTGAGAATTGTGGAACGATATACCTAAAAAATACAGAAAACTCAATGCACATGATATATACACAGAGTCCACATAAAAAAATCAAACAAATCTAAGTATTTTTTTTAAACTGAAATTATACAGTGAATATACTTTGATAATAATTAAATTAAATTTGTCATAAATAAGATATTATGAGACTTAAAATTTGGAGATTAAACAGCTTCTAAATAATCCATAATGATTGGAAGAATCACAAAGAAAATTAGTAATTATTTCATACTAAAAAGTGATGAAAAAATTAACAGACCAAAGTTTATTATTTCCAGCACCAGGAAAAGTGATAGTAGCCTAGGTATATTATTCAAGAAAACACTTAGTGAGCAAAAAATTATCAATATCAAGGATAGGATTATCACTATAAATCATACAGACACTTGAATGTTAATAAGAAAATATTATAAACAACTTAATAACACCTTTATGAATACTTAGGTGAAATGATAATTAAAAAAAAAACACACATCACCAAACTCACAAAATAAAAAACAGAAAATGTTAATAGTCTTTTATTGGATTCATTGTAAAAATCATTGTTACAAAGAAAACTCAGCCCCAGGTAGTTTTCACACTGAATTCTATAAAATCACATAAGAACTATATAAACTGAATCTTACACCAACTACTTCAGGATGCACTGACATGGATACATTAAGAAACAGTAAAAAATAAAATGCAGAAAATTTTCTTAAAGTAACAGAAATGAATGTATTTAATGAACTTATCGATAAACTCAACACTATTAAGAAAATAATAAACAAAGTTAGGGGGAATCTTGAAGATAGAAATTTGCTGATTGAAGTACAAAAGAGAAGAAAAAAATTTTAAAAAACAAATATTCAGGAACTGTGGAGAAATATTGAAAATTTATAAGAAAACACTAGAGAAAAAAGTAAACAAGAACTGAAATGGCCATGAACTTTACAAAATTAATAACAGCCACTAATCCACAAACCAAGAAGCTCAGAAAACAGCAAGCAGGGTAAATATTACATTCAGACACACACACACACACACACACACACACACACACACACACACAGTCTTTCTCATACACACAAACCACAATAAGAATATTTTATTTCAATTTCAGTAAAGCAAAAAAAAAAAAAAGGCCTTGAAGGAAGCTAGTAAGGGGCACCTTACTTACAGAAGACTTAGGTTTAGAATTACAGTTGACTTCTTCCCTAAAATTATGAAAACAAAAAGATTATCAAATCTCTAATGTATTGAGGGAGAATAAAAAATCCCTACCAACCTAGAATTCTATATCCAGAAAAATTATTCTTCAAAAATAAAGGAGAAGTGATATTCTCAAACCAAAACTAATGGCATTCACAGCAGAACTAGCACACAGGAAAACTTAAAAGAAGTGTTCCTGGAAGAAGAAAACATTATATAAGTCAGAATCTTGAATCTACATTTTTAAAAGGGCATCACAAAAGGAATAAAGTAAAATATTTTGTCTTATTTTTAACTGATATAACAGTTAATTGTTTAAAGCAAAAGTAATAACAATATATTTAGGTAATTCAAGAATATAAGTGAGTAAAATAATGACAACAGCATCAGAAGCAACAGATGGGAGAATGTGGAACACTGTGTTACATGGTACCTATACTACAAATAAAATATAGTGTGTTATTTGAAGCTGAACTAACTTTATTTAACAATACATATTATAAAATCCAGTTCACCTACAGATATGTAAAAAACAAAGTGTAACTATTGTGCCACATAAAATGGAATATAAAGTAATTAAAACAAAAAAGGTAGAAACAGAGATAGAGACTAGTAACAAAGAACATATGAAAGAAAGCAGTTACAAATGTATTACATTTTAACACAAATATATGAGTAATCACTTTAGATATGTCTAATGACATTGGTAAAATAGCAATGATTATTAGCTTAGATAAATTACAAGCCCCACCTATATGCTGCCAGCAAGAAATTCATTTTAAATGTAAAGATTATGACAAATTAAAGGGATGGAGGAAGAGAGTATACTATCACTAATAGAAAGCCAAAGTATATTTCAGACAAGAAGACGTCAGGAAAGAGGACATAAAAAGGGTAACTACATAATGATAAAAAAGGTCAATTCTCCAAGAAGACAACCCTAACTTGTATGTACCTAGCAACACAGTATCAACATATTTGAGGGAAAACGTGATAGAACTGAAAAGAAAAAAGGGACAAATTTGCTATTATAGTTGGATAATTCCCCACCTCCCTCATCAGTAATTGACACTGAGCAGGCAAAAAATCAATAAGGATATGGTTGAAACAAAGAGCAGTACTGATCCATTTTATCAAATTGACATTTATAGAACACTCTATTTAAAATAGCGAAACACATATTTAAGCTTACATAGAATATTTACTAAGGTAGATCACATCTTGGATCTAGTTTAACAAATTTAAAAGAATATAAATCATACAATATATTTTCTCAGATGGCAATAGAATTAAACTATAACAGAAACATAACTAGAAAATCTTCAAATATTTAGAATACTGGCAAAGCTGTAATCCACCAGCAGTGAATCTTGTAAAATCAAAAGCTCATAAAATCATATCCAGGCATCATCACCAAATGCCTTTTCAAAATATTATACAGAAACAAATATCTCACATTTTAAATCTTGTCAATTTAAATTCAGGTTAATTTAAACTCATTCTGATCTAATTATAGTTGTAGAAAGGCAGATTCATATAATACAGAGAGACTAAAAATAAGAAGTGTAAGAAAATAAATGTTGTGGGTACCCAAACAGTCCTCTACCTATTAAAAATATTAATTAGCTGCCTGAATCTTCAGTGTAGGTATTTTCTTTTCGCTGAGTTTCAGTTTAGATAAAGCAGAGAGCAGACCAAGAGTAGGAACTTGTTAGGGTTGCTTTATTTCTTATTCCTAGATAGACAGAAACTGGTGCAACAACTAATGTATTAACAGTTTGCCCCTGAAATGGTAAGTTTTAGGGCAGATGAACAACACATCTTAAAGCAGAAGGAGGAATCAGTTTGGCCATTAAAATTTGTGTGATATTTTAGCCAACTGGGTACAGGTCAGTAGGTGAAGAGGTAAAAGCTAAGGTACCCAGATAAGAGTAACAGGAGGCAGTGAAATAAAACAATGTCATTTGCAATAATATAATACTTAGCATTAAGCTCATTACAGAGTGAATATTCAATAAATGTTGATTAACCTATATTTTGAAGGTATTCATAACACAAAAGAATACACAGAACTGAAGTGAGGAAAGTTCTTTCATTGAACTGTTTGTCCAGACGTTGAGAGGGTCCTTGCCTTTCCTATCGTGTAAATGCAATTAATCTGGTGCTAATTTTAACTGTCATATATGAAGCAATTGTTGCTTTTATGTTTCATTGTTACTGATTTATAAAAGAAAATGGCTTAAGTATTATTTGCATGTTTGGATGTATGCAAAGAACGATAAAAATAACTTTAGGAAATAAACACTGAAAAGTGGATCAGTCTTTCATATTTGACTATGTTGATTTACAAAGCATTATGTTACATGTATAGAACAATGACTTTTAGGAATCGTACAGGTTATTTCCTGAAAAATTTGCTTATAGAAGCTTAAATAAGTAATTAATAAAATCAACTATTTATGGAGAGTGTATAGTGTGATAAGTATATACTCTATAGCCTGATATCCTAGGCTAATTACTGAGGATCTGTATGCAGCAGAGTTTTCATCTGTGTAACAGAGACGGCATGAGAATTCAAAGTTAACACATGAAGCATGCTCAGTGCAATGGCCAGAATAAATAAGTGTTTTCTGTTGCCAAAACTACTAATACTACCACCACAATGATTATTTGCAAAGCACTGACTATACTGAGCACAAAGCCATGGTATAAGAGGAGTGATTCTATAGCTCTTATTCGTTACGTTTTTTTTTTTTTTCTCTCTCTCTCTCTCTCTCTCACACACACACACACACACACACACCTTTTTTTAAAACAGGAATTTGAAGATATAGATATCAACATTTTTCATAGTTAGGGCTTATATGCCACAGCCACAATGAACGAAATTATCTCTAGAAATTTTGAATAAATATTTACTAAAAAATTAAACAGAAACACAAGTATATATACACTAATGAAATTAAATTGATTATTGAATGGAATTTGTACAGATGTTGAGGAAGGGACAATCAAACAATGTAGCTGCAAATACATCCCAAATACATTCAGGGAATGGGAAAGGTATGTGCTTAAGTTTGACAGATGGAACACATTTTAAGGAATGAATTACCAAATATGGATGAGGGGGGAGATGGAAGAAAATGTCTCAGTAAGAGATATGACTTCAACTACCAAAGGGATAATGAAGAGAACGCTAAGGCTATTTTAGAGGTAACTGGCCATTTAGCATGAGGCTAGATTATTATGTGTCTTAATACATTTAGACAAAACATATAGTCAAAAACATATAGTCTGTCCTGAGCACAATAGGAAAGAATGTAATGCTTCTAAGAAGAGGATATCATAATCAAAATGTATCTTACGGAAGTTCAGTTAGGCAATTACGTCTAACTTCAACTGTTGATTTGAAAATTGAAGGAAGGAAACCAATAAAAATGATGGTAGAATAATCAATTCCTGAAGTCAAAGCTTCCTCCTTTTGGCAGTTTCCAAGGAAATTGTATATGGAAGTGTAGAAAATAAAGGGCTAGTAAAGGCTTATAATGAATTAAGTTTAACCTTTAGCTTTTGCAAATTTATACTTGATATACATATTTGATTTTTTCTCTTTTCATAAAGTACGTGCAGAATAAAATTGATCTGGGATCTTAAAATAAGTATAATTACAAAATAGGACAATTTACAATGCATTTCAAATTTTGAGATCTTATATGGTTGAAATTTTGAGTATCTATTTTTCTGTTTAGCTTTACATTTGCTTGTCTTTATTGTGCCTAATAATTTAAGAATACTTAAACATCTCAATAAAGCAGAACAATTGTTTTTTGACAGCAATAATAAGCTGATGAAAGCTACAATATTTATCTCCCCAAATCCTCTTTCCAGCTATATAATAACTGTGTGTGAGAGTATCCTCTCATATTCAAATATCAGAGTCTAGTTTTTTTTTATTATTATTATTCATGTCTTCTTCTTCTTTTTAAAATCTTCCTAATAACACAGGATATGAATTATTTTAGGTCAGGAGTAGGGGTTGTTTTCTTCTCCTTTCCTGATCAGACAATTCTTGATTCAATAAGCCAGATATTTGATAATTCAGCTCCAAAATATATCATATGATTTCATACCTTGTTCTTGGATTCATGTTTACAATAGCAGTTGTTTGCCAGATAAGCAAGACAACTTAGTTCTATTATTTAAGATATCTCTGATACTACATTTTGAAAAAAAAAATGTATTTAATACTATTACTAACATACATTTTCTTAGTTTTATTTTCTGCCTTTTATTTTTTCATTTGAAATCTTTATGAAAGTAATCTAAAACATATGAATGAAATAGAAAATGCATCTCTACTGTCATATATTATGTGATTATAAGAAATAACTTACTTTTACTTTAAGTTTGCAAATAAGAGGAAAATTTCAGAATATACTAGAAATAGAGCATTTAAAAATAGACATAGGAGCAAAATGATTACATTCAATCCAAGCCCATTCATTCATTCATAAATATAAATACGTAACCTACCTGAGATGGATGATCATTTCAGTTTTTACAGCCACTATAGATCCAATCTTAGTTACTTACCTTTCTGACTGCCTGAGGTTTCAACCTGTTCTACAAATTAGTAGACTCTGAGTTTGGCGTCAACTGGACATACACGTATGTATGTATGTTTTATTCTTAGAGATAACCACTTTTATATTGCAATACTTTCTTCTACCTGCTATGAGCACTGGTTCTTTAACTTTTCTTTGTCAACCATTGATCGTTTTCAATAAGCTTTCTTCTCTGAAGACATTTTTTAAAATTTAAATTCGGTCTACTAATGGCATCTTCCCCCTACCCAGTTATTTAATGTTTTGTGTGGACACATTAAGTATGTAACAAATCCATAATGATATACAATAAATGGGTATTTGTTTTAGTATTACGTGTTTTTAGCATGCCCTAAGTAAATGTCTTCAGTGACAGAGTCTACAACTTGCCTTGACAGCTATTCTCCGAACTAAAGACCACTTTCTAACAGCCTAGTGAAACGAAATAGTTATTCAAATGTACAGGGGGCTTTGTCAAACAATGAGCAAACATAAGAATCTAAGCCCCTGCCGGGCGCGGTGGCTCATACCTGTAATCCCAGCACTTTGGGAGGCCGAGGCGGGTGTATCACGAGGTCAGGAGATCGATACCATCCTGGCTAACAGGGTGAAATCCCGTGTCTACTAAAAATACAACAAACTAGCTGGGCGAGATGGCGGGCGCCTGTAGTCCCAGCTACTCAGGAGGCTGAAGCAGGAGAATGACGTAAACTCGGGAGGCGGAGCTTGCAGTGAGCCGAGATTGCGCCACTGCACTCCAGCCTGGGCGACAGAGAGAGACTCTGTCTCAAAAAAAAAAAAAGAGAGAGAGAATCTAAGTCCCAACACAAAACAAAACAGTGTCAGGTTTACTGGAGAATTTATATATTTATATTTGACATTTAGATTGAATTGTCAAGAATAAACATCTGTTTCTAAAGTAAATTCTGGCCAGGTGTGGTGGGTCACGCCTGTAGTCCCAGGACTTTGGGAGACCGAGGCGGGTGGATCACGAGGTCAGGAGATTGAGACCATCCTGGTGAACATGGTGAAACCCCGTCTCTATTAAAAATACAAAAAAATTAGCCGGGCGTAGTGGCGGCGCCTGTGGTCCCAGCTACTCGGGAGGCTGAGGCGGGAGAATGGCGGGAATCCGGGAGGCGGAGCTTGCAGTGAGCCGAGATCTCGCCACTGCACTCCAGCCTAGGCAACAGAATGAGACTCTGTCTCAAAAAAAAAAAAAAATTAGCTAGTGTACGGTGGTGCGTGCCTGTAATCCCAGCTATTTGGGAGACTGAGGCAGGAGAATTGCTTGAACCCAAGAGGCAGAGTTTACAGTGAGCCAAGATCACACAACTGCACTCCAGCCTGGGCAACAGAGTGAGGCTCTGGCTGAAAAAAAAAAAAAAGCAGTTCTGACATTCTGACCTGCAGAACTTTACTATTTTAACCCTACACAAATGAGAAATATGCTATGATTATGTATTTAATTGTTACAGAATATTTGAAATTTCAACATTATATTTTTCAAATGAGCTCCATTTTCATGTAGACATCTGTAAACCACAAAGTACAGTTTTTTTAATTTATAATTTTAAAATTTTCATAAAAGCTTGATTCTTCTTTAATTGCTGCAAACACTTTGGAAAACTGGCAATATCTAATAAAGCTAAGTAAAAGCATGAGTAATCAGTTGCATTCCTAGATTTATACCCAACAGAAATAAGTATATATGTTCACCAGTGTACTAATATGCTCAGACCTGCACCATTCTTAATAACTCCACAAAAGAAAATTCCTTAAATGTCCATCAGTGGTAGAATTAATAACAATAAACTGCGGTATAGTCACAAAATGTAATTAATACTATACAAATAATGAAAATTAATCATTTGCTACTATGTAGAACAATACATTAAATATCGAAAGAAGCCAGATACAAAACAGTGCATACTGTAAGATTATATTTACATAAAATACAAACTAGATAAAACTATCTATGCTGTTAAATGTCAGGAAACTGGTTACTCATAGTTGAGCAGTAACTAGAATGAAGGGCAGAGACTTCTAGGATTCTGGTAAAGTTCAGTTCCTTGATGGGAGTACTGGTTACCATGATATATTCAGTTTGTGAAAATGTATTCAGTTGAACACATATATAAACATATCTGTATGTGTGTTATACTCCCGTAAGAGTTTTTACAGTTTTATGTGTAAATGGGGAAATTTGTTTCTCTTGATACTAGAGTGTTATCTTCCCAAATTAATTTTAATCTTCAACCAAAGTAATTTTAAACAGCTGTGTTATTCATCTTGGGCTGCCATAACAAAATACCATTGAATGGATTGGCTAAACAACAAAAACATACTTCTCATAGCTGTGTAAATAGAAAAGTCCAAGATCAGGGTCTCTCTTGTTGGTTTACAGATGGCCCCTTTCTCTCTGTGTCCTCACGTGACACACAGAGAAAGCAAAAGCACAAGTAGATATGGTTCCTTGTGGGGACCCTCTTCTTAGTTTGCAGACAGTTTCCCGTTCATTGTCCAGTCACATGGCAGATAAAGTGACCCCTGGTTTCTTCATTTCATTATAAGGGCATGAATTCCACGGTGTGGGTATCACATCTGTGACTTCATTTAACTCTATTTGCCTTCCAAAGATCCTACCTCTCAATACCATCATATCGGGAATTAGGCTACAACATACGAATTTAGGGGGACACAGTAATTCAGTCAGTCCATAGTACTCCTAGTGCTTTCACGGGCAAGTAAAAATGGAAATAAGACCAATAGTATATGTAAAATGTGAAGCACAGTGCCTGGCACTTAGTAATCACTCCTGTAGTGCCAGGAGTGTGAATTTACAAGTGTAACAGGGAGTGTGGAAAAGAAAAAGTCTAATTAACTATGTGTATTCTAGAAGGACATATGTATGTTAAGGAAACTGAATAAGTAGACTGTGCTTTAAATATATTATGTACTAATAACTTTTGATTTGATTAAATGAAATTCAGGCATAGATAAGGTTTACCAACAAGAAAATGTCTAGGATACTTCTAATTTTACTCATGATAAGTTACTGTATGATGTTCAGAAAATGCTTTATTTGGAATTTTTTAAACATTTGCTATTATATTTTAAAACTTTTTAATATACAGATTATTTAAAAATCCAGTGTCTATTCTACATGCGGTTACTCAGATAAAAATGAATTCATAGCAGTTTTGTGCCTGTTCTCCAAATTAAAACACTCTTCTATATGTAAAGAGTGTGTATAAGAAGTATTTTATTTTATTTTATTTTATTTTATTGACGGAGTCTCGCTCTGTCGCCCAGGCTGGAGTGCAGTGGCGCGATCTCAGTTCACTGCAAGCTCCGCCTCCCAGGTTCCCGCCATTCTCCTGCCTCAGCCTCCGGAGTAGCTGGGACTACAGGAGCCCACCACCTCGCCCGGCTAATTTTTTGTATTTTTAGTAGAGACGGGGTTTCCCCGTGTTAGCCAGGATGGTCTCGATCTCCTGACCTCGTGATCTGCCCACCTCGGCCTCCCAAAGTGCTGGGATTATAGGCGTGAGCCACCGCGCCTGGCCCAAGAAGTATTTTTTAATTTTATAATCCAAATCCACAGAGATTTTTGTGGAGGCTTTTGGGTGTTTTTGTTGTTGTTTTGTACAAGTTACAGAACTTCTCTCTCATATAGTTAGGGTAATGGACTAGATGTTCTTCAGTTTTCACACAACTTTATATTTATTTTCATATATAAGAAATACATAGTCACCGTAGTCAAGAAGCTTACAGATGCCTGAAGAACTTAGTAAATGCAAAATAGAGTATTAACTATAGGTTAGATGGTGAACTATAATCTAGAGATAGAAAAGAGCTCTACGATCCGTATTCTTTTAAGAACACAAGTGATAATAGGGCTAAAAAGTAAACTAACAATCAAAATGCAATGTAATTAGTGATGTGGTGCCTCCAGATTTTTTCCCTAAATTATGTATTTTATTTTACTTTATTATTATTTGTTTAAATTCAAGGTCTCTCTCTGTCACTCAGTGGCATGGTCATAACTCACGGCAGCCTCAGTCTCCTGGGCTCAAGGGATCCTCCTGATTCAGCCTCCTGAGTAGCTTGAACTACACTTGCATGTCCCAGTTAATTTTTTTCTTTCTTTCTTTCTTTTTTTTTTTTTTAAAGATGGGGTTTCACTATGTTGCCCATGCTGGTCTTGACCTCTTGGCCTTAAACAAAAATCCTCCCACCAAGGCGCAGAGCCTGGCCCAGATTTTCTATATAGGAGAAACTTAGGTTGGAAAGAGGTGGTGGTGGGGAGCTAGGAGACTCCTTTTAAGTGGCATTTCCCTAGTCATTCTGCACCTTTTTGTAGATTGCATTTACTTTGGAATATTTTTGGATGCTGAGAGAATTTATTAAGATTCACTGACTGCCCGACCATCAACAAGCCACAATTCTGCATCAAAATAGGAAACATACCATCATGAAAATAAACTTTATCAAAGAGAATTATAGAGAACTTCAAAAGATATAAAGGTGACTTGTGTCCTAAAGTATGTGCAGAAGTGACTCACAAGAACCATGGTGCCTCAATGGGCTTGGCACATGGAGTGCCAACATTATATGTTGATTGGTTTGATGAGTGAGGGAGAAATAGAAGATTGAGTCATGCAGGGACAGCATGGTGTAGAAAATCCAAGAGATATATGAAAATGTGCCACATTCTGCATTGAGTTTATGTTAGCGTTTGTATAGAAGTGGGAAAATATAAAGCCAGAATATAGCTTCTATTTGTTAGAAAGTTTACATTTTATTTCAAAGCCTATGAGAAAAAGTTGAGGGATATTAAGGGGAGACGAGTTACATGAGCAGGTTTATACTTTTACAATGTATGACTCTAGCCGTAGTAAAGAATAGACTGGGGATACTGAAGCCTGGAACAGAGATATGTGTAAAAGGCTAATGCAGTGACTCAGGTGTTAAATGAAAGGCAGCACAAGCTTGATAAATTAACAGGAACATGAATGCTTACAATTTCAATAACTGTTTCAATATGAAGGCAAAAGGAATTATAAATATATACAAGACCATGTTTCTGTCTTATGGATAATTAGAAAGATTTGGTGGTCACTTGCTGGAATAGAATATTGAAAATTTGGAGAAATATTGAGAAAAAAAAACCCCTCAATTTTAGCCTTAATGAGAATAAAGTACACCTGGAAAACTTCAGTGGAGAGAGATCACAGTGTAAATAAAATTAATGGATTCAAACGTGTCTGGTTTGAAGATAAAAATCATTTGGCATCTTCAATGGGATTTGAGACAATACAGGAAATGAGAGGGAAAGAGATTGATGACAAGACTTTAGGGAATGGCAAGATCTAATATGAAACGAAGAAGCAATGATCATCTCAAGATAAATACAGAGGTATTTCAAATAATGCGTTTAAGGGTATATTGAGGCCATATTTTGAAACCCGTGGTGAGACTTTTATATTTTAAGATGGATTTTGAAAATGAGGGAAAGTTATATAATGGCAGAAAGGAAATGACAGCTGAAATGACATGATATAATAAAGATGGGGGCCAGGTATGGTGGCTCATGCCTGTAATCCCAGCACTTTGGGAGGTCGAGGCAGGAGGATCACTGGCGGTCAGAAGCTTGAGTTTGGCCTGAAAAACATGGTGCAACCCTGTCTCTACTAAAAATACAATAAAATTAGCGGGGCATGGTGGTGCATGCCTATAGTCCCAGCTACTCAGGAGGCTGAGGCAGGAGAATAGCTTGAACCCAGGAGTGGAGGTTGCAGTCAGTCTAGACTGTGCCACGGCACTCCAGCCTGGGAGACAGAGCAAGACCTCATCTCAGAAAAAGATATAATAAAAAAAAAAGGATGGGTCATAATGTACCAATTTTCCCTGCATATAAACATTATTAAAATAAATATTTGTACTGTGTATTTTAAAATATATTCTAAGTAATCTCCCAAAACAATAATGTACTAGGGGATAAGTCTAAAGTTTTGTTCTTTGAATGCTGTATATCTGGGCCAGTTTTGTGTCTTTATATTATGTGACTTTTAGCTATGAGTGTCATGCTTTGTGTTGTTAGAAAATCTTTTGAAATCTGTAGGACATGAAAATTGAACAAATATCTGCTATTTTTGCTTATTTTATTCCAGGCCCTTTCATTCAATGAACCCAGTGAGTATTAAAGAAAACAGTATACTTTAGTAAAGAATAATTTATTGAAAAATAAGTAAGAGTAAATGTCTATTCACTAAGATATCAATTAACATATTAGCTTTTTTTTTTTTTTAGACAGAGTCTCACTCTGTTGCCCAGGCTGGAGTGCAGTGGTGTGATCTAGGCTCACTGCAAGCTCTTCCACCTGGGTTCATGCCATTCTCCTGTCTCAGCCTTCCAAGTAGCGTCAGCCACCATGCCCAGCTAATCTTTTGTATTTTTAATATAAACAGCATTTCACCATGTTAGTCAGGATTGTCTCAATCTCCTGACCTTGTGATCCACCCTCCTTGGCCTCCCAAAGTGCTGGGATTACAGACCTGAGCCACCATGCCCAGCCTAGCATTCTTAATGATAAAATTGTTCAGTTATTTGCAATTACTGTTACAAATTTAGCACTGAAACTAGTTTTCACTCTTTAAAATAGCATTCAAGTGAAGTTTTTGAATCATATGTTTAACAGAACTAGAAAATATTCAGCTAATCACTCAGATTATATTAAGATTATATTAATATTTACCCCCAGGTACTATACCCAGGGTAGTTGTCCTGACTCCATCTGCAGACAGTCTTTACACACTGCTTCTTAGTTCTAATCTGAAGCCTCTGTTTCCCATTCACACTGGAGATGAATGACAGGATACCAGAAACGCATGTACAGATACTCAGTTTACATATTCTCATTTTCATCTCACCTCCCACTCTTTTTTTCTCTTTAAAATTTTCTGAAACTCGGAATGAAGTGTAGTTTCCATTGCCCATCTAGACTATTCCTGTGGAAGATATAGTTGGATATGATCCTAAAGGTGTTATTTAAAAATGATATTAACTGGATATCTGAAATCTTCTGGTCCTGACTAAGAGTACTGTTTCAAATATATTCTCACATGTTAGTATATACTGATATTCCCTTTACTTTGGGAAAGGTCTCAGTTATCCATTTTAAACTGCTGTAATTAAGGTGTGTGTGTGTGTGTGTGTGTGTGGTTGTTGCACTGTCATACTAAATTTTGACCTTCATGAGGGGAGAGACATGTGTGACTTGTGGATCGTAACAGCCATCATCGCAGAAGCTAGGAATAGAGATAAAGTTATCCAGGAAGAATCTGTGGAGAGCCCTCATGTCAAATGTTGGTTCTCTTGACATTCCAAAAGAAGTCAACAAGGTTGTTTTCTTTTAATTAATAAATTAAAATGCATATATTTTTGTTGTACAGTATGATGTTTTAATACATGTATATACCATGGAATGGCTAAATCAAGCTAATTAGCATATGCATTACCTCACATATTTATCATATTTGTGTAGTAAAAACACTTAAAATCTACTCTCTTAGAAATTTTCAAGCATACAATATGTTGTTATTAATTATAGTCACCATGATGCACAATAGATTTCTTGAACCTATTGCTCTTATCTAGCCGAAATTTTGCATCCTTTAACCAACATCTCTCCAAGCCCCTTGAAATAAAGGGGACAAATGTGGGATGAAATGAAGAAAGACTTTCAGACTTCTGGGATTCTATAAGCAGGGAAAAGGCTACTCAAAAGGCATGAACATCACTGAAACACTGCTGATGGTTGAGAGCACAAGGCCCCTCAACAATATGATACTGCCTGTTTCAGAACCCCTCAGCTAATCATCCACTTTCTCTGCTCATTCAAAGCTTATTGTGTGCCTGGTATTACCTGTGCTCTTGATATATAAAGTAAGTGACATTAACACATACTATTGAACAGATTTTAAACATAGTTGCAAATATAATTTCATGCCTAAACAGGAATAATGTACAACTCACCTCAAGTTGTGAAACATAATTTCAAACAAATAAACCATTATTCAAAAGACTTCCTAAGAAATAACATATTCATTCTTCGCTTTGAAATGTACATAGGAATTTCCTAGTTAAATAATCAGAGAAGTTTATTTCTAAAGGTGAGATAATAAAATGCTCAAATGCAAAGAAGTGTGAAATAAGAAGTATCTTTAAAGAATAATAATCAATGCTATTTAGAATTGGCATATGTTTTGAAGAAAAGAATGGTAGGAAATACTGTCTGGGAAATAGATTAGAGTCAGGACAGCCCATCTCTTCATACAAAATGTCCTGAGTGGAGACATTGACCAGTGGATAGAAACATTTTGGGTATCAGGTATTTTTCAAAACTCTAAGGAAATCTGTAATACATTTACCACCACAGGTACGTATGTTTGTGTGTGGAGTATTGTATTACTCCATTTTCACACTACTATAAAGAACTACCTGAGACTGGGTAAATTATGAAGAAAAGAAGTTTAATCAACTCACAGTTCTTCAGGCTATACAGGAAGCATGGCTGGGCGGCCTCAGGAAACTTACAATCATGGTGAAAGGCAAAGGGGAAGCAAGCATGTCTTACCATGGTGGGGCAGGAGAGGGAGACAAAGAGAGAAAGAGGGAAGAGAAGGCGGAAGTGCTACACACTTTCCAACAATCAGATCTCATGAGAACTCTTATCACAGGAACAGAAGGCGGATGTCTGCCCCCATGATGTGATCACTCACTTCCCACTAGGCCCCTCCTTCAACACTGAGGACTGCAATTCAGCATCAGATTTGGGTGGGAACAGAGATAAACCACATCAAGTATGTATATATACACATGCATGTGTGTATGATTTATAATTCTAGAAGGACTTTTTATAGCTTATGAAATCTATGTTTATAGTCTTTTAAGTTATGCACTTTAAATCATTACTTGTAAGCAATGTGTATGGAAGCTTTTTCAGAAATTCACATTAGAAGTGATATATAGCAATAGTTATAAGAATGGAAAAGATTAGGGTAAAAATGAATTTACTTATGTCTAACAGAGAAGTCAGAGAATTCAAAAGTTCCTAGGCTTATATTTGGAGACCAGGTTGTTAGTTATGCCACTAACAATATATAGGATTCTAGGTCTGAAGGGAACCTTGCCAGGGAGAAGATGAGTTTAGTGTTGAATGTTTTAGTTGGAAGTCCTATGAGTTTCTCATACTGGAGACTTCCACTAAGTTGTGAAACATTCTATTTTGGTGCTTACCTATAAAGAATGGAATTGAGAGACATGAACATACAAATGATATTTAAATCATGGGCATGGAGGGGGGAAATCAATGGAAGGATAGGTAAAGAAAAGAAGAAGTTTGAAGAAAATCCTGGTAAAATCAATACTTATTTTATTTGTTTGCTTATTTGTTACTTATTAAAGGCTATGGTCACAGAATGAGATACTGACGCTTTTAAGTTTTGAAGTTGAATATATCCAAGATAGGTTATTGGTTTAGTCATCCACAGTTATTTTGTGTTTTTTTAAACTCTCAAGAAAAATTTGGGGTTTATATATAGGAAATGTTAATAATCCATGGATAAGGATTTTAACAAATATGGGGAGTGATAATAAAAGACTATAATAAAGATGGGAAATTGAGGGAAAAGGACAGGAAAGTGAGGGGGAAAGGATTAATTGTTTTAATTCAATTATTTTAAATGGGGATGGATGGATTTTTACATGAGGTGCAAGGATAATGTTGGTTCAGAAACAGAAATAGGAAGGGATTCAAGATGGCTGAGTAGTTGCAGCCAGGAGGAACATCTCCCACCAAGGGACTGTGATATGGGGCAGACTGGCATCCTACAAGCGGATCTTCAGAGGGAAGGAATTGAGAGTGGACAGGGTGGTGGGGCACAAATGCTGGGCTGAATGGGGAGAAAGCTGAGAACCATGCATGGGGTGAATAAGCACCAGGACTCATTCCTGGCCCCCAGTGACTCCTGGGAAAGGAGTAATTCGAACAGGTGAGGAGTGGCCTACACTTATCATGGACCTCTGGAATCCTAGCAGAAGAAGACCTCATGACCCCCACAGACACTTGAGCTGGCAGAAAGATCGGCTTAGAGAAATGACAGGGCAGGGCTCTAGCCTGTGTAGTTCAGAGGATAGGCATGGGAATGGCTTCAGTGGAGCATGGCTAGTGAGGCTTATCCCCCAATGCTTGCCATGCTCCTCTAGGAACTCTAGGAGACTTTAGCCTCAGGGTGACTGTAGGACCTGGACACAGCAGAGCAGTCATGCCCATGAGATGAGGGCATGACTGAGTGCCCCTCCATCTACTGGCATCTCATGGGGTCCCAGACTGACCACATCCACTTGCAGTGCAGCCTCGGTTGCCCAACCAGGGCAGTTCCTGGGGGCTCACGTTATAGCTCCTTTGCCAGAAGACCATGCCTGACTGTTGGAAAGCTCCAGCAGACTGACCCTTACCAATGCACACCAGCCCACCCGGTTTCCTCTCGCTGAAGACTCCCTATGCTGATTTTCCAGCATGCACTCACTCATGGCCCCCTTATCACTTTGGCAGCACAAGCTCACCCAGCCACACCCTCCTTGTGATGCTGCTTTGCTGTCGCCAATGTGAACTCATGCAGAGTTGCCAGAAAATTCACCCCCACAGTGCCGTCACCACTGCTGGTACAAACTGTGCACAGGTGCCAACAACCTCAGCTCTGTCAGTGCCCCCATCACCACTGCCACCACCAGCACAAGTGCTGCAAAGAGGCTGACAACCCTGCCACTCTAGATGTCCTTGTCCAATCAACATGCATGCACCCCACCATGCTGCTGCAGCTGCTAGCACATGTGAACAAGCACAGACCCCACTGCCTCTGTTCCAACAAAGCACTTTGGCTGGCAGCTCCTGAAAATTGGAGTGTTGTGGCTAATGTACCGGGAAAACTTCAGCCCCTTCAGTGCACCAGATTCATTACCTCAAGGGGCCAAAAATCAAGCTGGAGGGCTCAATACCAGCTGATCAGAGTTAGAGCATCCATCCCAGGAGTGCCAACTTGAGCTTTGGACTCCTAAAATCTTCCAGAAGTGAAGTCAGTGGACTGAACCCACCTTCTGCCACAATCTAACTCCACTGACTTCACAAAATACCCTATCCAGAGGCCAGTAGCTTCAAAGATGGAAGGGTCATCAGCCCAGACAGATAAGAAAGAACCAGCATGAGAACCCTGTGAACTAAAAAAGCCAGTGTGTCTTCTTACCTTCAGTTAATTGCAGTAGTTCCCCAGCAATGGTTCTTGTCCAAGCTGAAATGGCTGAAATGACAGATATGGAATTCAGAAGGTAGATGGATCATCAAGATTTAGGAGGAAGTGCAAGCCCAAGACAAGGAACCACAGGAATAAAAACAAACTACACAGGAAGTAAAAGATGAAATGTCCATCTTAAGAGTTAACTAAACTGATCTGATACAGCTGGAAAACTCACTTCAAGAATGTCATAACATGGTCATATATATTAACATCAAGATATATAAACTGAGGAAAGAATCCCAGAGCTCAAAGACTAGTTCTCCAAATTGGCTCCATCAGACAAAAATACGAAGAGACTTAGACAACTGCACAATAACAGTGGGAAACTTCACACCCCAACTTACAATATTAGACAGACCATAGAGGCAGAAAACTAACAAAGTTATTCAGGATATGATCTTGGTACATGACCAAATGGACCTAACAGACATCTGGAGAACTCTCTACCTAAGTATAATACAGTGTACATTATTCTCATCTGCATATAGCACACACTCTAATATTGATCATACAATCAGCCATAAAATAATTCTCAGAAAATTAAAAAGAATACCATACTAACTATACTCTCAAATCACAACACAATAAAAATAGAAATCAATAGTAAGCAGATTGCTCAAAACCATACAATTACAAGCGATTTAAACAACCTGTTTCTGAATGGCTTTTGAGTAAACAATGAAATTAAGGCAGAAATTACTTGAAACGAGTGAAAACTATGATACAACATACCAGAATCTCTGGACACAGCTAAAGCAGTGTTAAGGGAAAAGTTTTTAGTGCTACATGCCCACACCTAAAAGTTAGAAAGATCTCAAATTAGCAACCAACATGTTATCTAGAGGAACTAGGAAAATAACAGCAAACCAACCTCAAAGCTAGCAGAAGACAAGAAATAATCAAAATCAGAGTTGAACTGAGTGAAATTGACACATTCATAAAACCATAAAAAGATCAACAAATCCAGCAAGAGTTGGCTTTTTGAAAAAATAAATAAGATTGATAAACTGCTAGATAGACTAAAAAGAGAGAGAGAGAGAGAGAGAGAGATCCTAATAAGCCCAATGAGAAATGACAAAAGGGAAATTACATTGACCCCATAGAAATACATAAGGCCGGGCGCGGTGGCTCAAGCCTGTAATCCCAGCACTTTGGGAGGCCGAGACGGGCGGATCACGAGGTCAGGAGATCGAGACCATCCTGGCTATATGGTGAAACCCGTCTCTACTAAAAATACAAAAACTAGCCGGGCGAGGTGGCGGGCGCCTGTAGTCCCAGCTACTTGGGAGGCTGAGGCAGGAGAATGGCGGAAACCCAGGAGGCGGAGCTTGCAGTGAGCTGAGATCTGGCCACTGCACTCCAGTCCGGGCGACAGAGCGAGACTCCGCCTCAAAAAAAAAAAAAAAAAAAAAAAAAAAAAAAAAAAAAGAAATACATAAAACCCTCAGAGACCATTAAAAACATCTCTATGCATACAAGATAGAAAACCCAGAAGAAATGTATAAACTGCTGAAAACATTCAACATCCCAAGACTGAACCAGGAAGAAATGGAATCCCTGAACCAATCAATAATAAGTTCCAAAATTGAATCAGTAATAAAAAGCCTACCAACCAGAAAAAGCTCAGGACCAGAAAGAATTATGGACAAATGCTACCAGATGTATAATGAAGAGCTGGTACCATTTCTAATGAAACTATTCCAAAAAACTGAGGAGGGACTCCACCCTAACTCATTCTATGAGGCCAGCATCTTCCTGATACCAAAACCTGGAAGATATACCACAAAAAAAGAAAACTTCAGGCCAATATCCTTGATGAACACAGGATGCAAAAATTCTCAACAAAATACTAAGAGCCATCTTTAAAAACCCATAGCCAATATCACAGT
The DNA here is from genome assembly GCF_009764315.1 of Trachypithecus francoisi. NCBI lineage: Eukaryota > Metazoa > Chordata > Mammalia > Primates > Cercopithecidae > Trachypithecus > Trachypithecus francoisi. Next base: position 168,541,171 of record NW_022681454.1, on the reverse strand, counting down.
GAATGGGCAAAATCTGGAAGCATTCCCCTTGAAAATCAGAAAAAGACAAGCATACCCTCTCTCACCAATTTCATTCCAACAAGGTACTGGAAGTCCTAGCTAGAGCAATCTGGCAAGGGAAAGAAATAAAGGGCATCTAAATAGCAAAAACGGAAGTGAAATTATCTCAATTTACAGGCAATATAATTCTATAACCAGAAAGCCCCATAGTTTCTGCCCCAAAGCTCCTAGATCTAATACAGTACTTAAGCAAAGTTTCAGGATACAAAACGGAGTACAAAAATCAATATTATTTCTATACAACAACAGTGTCCTAGCTGAGAGCCAAATCAAGAACATAATCCCATTCATAATAGCCACAAAAAGTATAAAGTATAAAATACCTAGTGATACAGATAATGAGGGAGGTAAAATATCTCCTCGATGAGAATTACATAACACTGCTGAAAGAAGTAAAAAATGACACAAACAGATGGAAAAATTTTCTGTGCTCATGGAGAGAAAGAATTGATATTCTTAAAATGGTCATACTACCCAAAGCAATGTTCAGATTCAATGCTATTCCAATCAAACCACCAATGACATTCTTTACATAATTAGAAAAAAGGTTTTGAAAAATTCATATGGAATCAAAAAAGGCTCAAATAGTAAAGGCAATTCTAAGCAAAAAGAATAAAGCTGAGGCATCATACTACCTGACTTCCAAATATACTACAAGACTACAGTAACAAAAATGGCATGGTACTGGTGCAAAAACTGACACATAGATTAAAGAACCACTTTAGAACAGAGCACTCAGAAATAAAGCCACACATGTAGGACTATCTGATCTTCAACAAAGCTGGCAAAAACAAGCAATAGATAAATTACTCTCTATTCAATAAATGGTGCTGGAATTCTGGCTAGTCATATGCAGAATATTGAAACTGCTCCCCTTCCTTACACCATATACAAAAATCAACTCAAGATAGACTAAATACTTAAATGTAAAACCTAAAACTATAAAAACCCTGGAAGATAACCTAGAAAACACAGTTCCAGATATAAGAATGGACAAAGATTTCATGATGAAGATGCCAAAAGAAATCGCAACAAAAATTGACAATTGGGACCTATGTAACAACAGACGTCTGCACAGCGAAAGAAACTACCAACAAAGTAAATTTTTAAGACAACCTACAGAAGGGGAGAAGATATTTGCAAACTATGCATCTGACAAAGGTCTAACATACAGAATCTATATGGAAAGTAAGCAAATTAGCAAGTAAAAACAAACAACCCATTTAAAAGTGTGCAAATGACAAGAGCAGACACCTTTCAAAAGAAAACCGATACGTGTGGATAACAAGCATATGAAACAGTTCAACAACACTAATTAGAAAAATGCAAATCAAAACCACAATGAGATACTATGTTCAGAATGGCTATTATTAGAAAGTAAAACAATAATAATGACAGATGCTGTCAAGGTTGTGAAGAAAAGGGAATGCTTATACATGTCTCATTGGATTGTAAATTAATTCTGGCATTGTGGAAAGCAGTTTTGCCAAACTACCACTTAATCCAGCAATCCTATTGGGTACATACTCATAGGAATATAAATTATTCCACCATAGAAACACATGTACATGTATGTTAATCACAGCACTGTTCACAGTAGCAAAGAATCAACTCAAGCACCCATCAATGACAGACTGGATAAAGAAAATGTGGTACATATAAACCATGGAATACTATGCAACCATTAAAAAGAACGAGATTATGTCCTTTGAGAACACATAGGCAGAGCTGGAGGCTATTATCCTTAGTAAATCAACTCAAATACCCATTAATGACAGACTGGATAAAGAAAATGTGGTACATATACACCATGGAATACTATGCAGCCATTAAAAAGAGCGAGATTATGTCCTTTGAGAACACATAGGCAGAGCTGGAGGCTATTATCCTTAGCAAACTAACACAGAAACAGAAAACAAAATACTGCATATTCTCACTTATAAGTGGGAGCTAAACATTGAGTACACATGGACACAAAGGATAGAACAACAGACGTGAGGGCCTACTTGAGGATGAAGGGTGGGAGAAGGATAAGGATTGAAAAACTACCTATCAGGTACTATGCTTACTACTTGAGTGACTAAATAATTGGTACATCAAACTCCCATAACACACAGTTTGCATATATAACAAACTTACATGTGGGTCCCTGAAGCTAAAGAAAAGTTTAATTTACAAAAATAGAAATAAGGAGACTAGAATGCTGACATTTCCTAACCATGTTTTGCATATGAAATGAAAATAAAACAAAAAGAAAAAAATAACATTCCACCCATGCATGGAAAGAAATGAAAGGACATCAACAACGTGGGGAGTGAGATGGCAGAGTGCTGATTTTATTAGTTTACAAAAACAATTTAATTTTTTTAAACTATCTTTCCTTTCTTCCAATTCAGATTTTTGTTCTTAGGTTTTATTTCTTGAAATGAATGTGTTTACTTCTTGAGATGGGTGATTTCTTTTTTTTTTCTATTGTATGCCATTATACACATTTTGTTTTAAGTTCAACTTTAGCTGTATGTCATGATTTCTATGTGGTATCTTATATTTCAAAATCTTTCAAAGTTTTGCTATTACTTTTTGATTCAGCATTATTTATAACTAAGTCAATTATAATTTTATATTAAGCAATATGTAATTTATAATTGTATTTATAATTATTTGTATGCAATAAAATATTAGTATATAAGTGTGTTTCAGTGGTATACCTTTCAGTATAAGTAAAAGTACCTTCGTGTACTTTTACACGAAGATGTAAAAGATGGGGGCAATTATGGACAATAAATTGACATGCTTACTTTTAATGTAACCATTGAATACTTTCTCATAAAATGAGTGTGTATTATTATAATAAAACTATTCAGTTTTATAATCACTGAATGATTTCTTTTTTTTTCTGCACATTTGTGGTAAGAATCATGCTACAAGTCAAAGATCAGAAGTTGACTCTTCTGGAAGAAATATCAAAAGAATAACATACCAATTCAGGACTGTAGAAGGTCCTTGATATGGTTTGACTCTATGTCCCCACCCAAACCTCATCTTGAATTGTAATTCCCATGTGTCAGGGGAGGGACCTGGTGGGAGGTGATTGGATCATGGGGTTGGATTTTCCCCATACTGTTCTCATGATAGTGGGTTCTCATGAGATCTGATGGCTGATGGAGAGCGATAATCCTCCCTTGCTCTCTCTCTTTCTGGCTGCTATGTAAGATATTACTTGCTTCCCCTTTGTCTTCCACCATAGTTATCATTTTCCTGAGGCCTCCAAAGCTATGTGGAACCATAACTCAATTAAGCCTCTTTTTAAAAATAAATTACTCAGTCTCAGGTAGTTCTTTATAGCAATGTGAAAATAGACCAATACAGAGAATTGGTACTGGAAGTGGGGTGCTGATACAAAGATACTTGAAAATGTGAAAATGACTTTGGAACTGGGTAATGGGGAGAGGTTAGAACAGTTTGGAGGGCTTAGAAAAGGACAGGAAGATGTGGGAAAGCTTGGAACTTCCAGAATACTTGCTGAATGCATTTGATCAACATGTTAATAGTGGTATGGACAATGAAGTCCCAGTTGAGGTGGTTTCAGATGGAGGTGAGGTATTTATTGGGAAATGGAGCAAAGGTCACTCTTGCTATACTTTAGCAAAGTGACTGGCAACATTTTTCCCTGGCCTAGAGATCTGTGGAACTTTTAACTTCAGAGAGATGATTTAAAGTATCTGACAGAAGAAATTTCTAAGTAGCAAAGTACTCAAGATGTGACCTGGCTTTTTCTAAAAGTGTAAAGTCATGCATTCACAAAGAGACGGTCTGAAGTTGGAACTTATTTTTTAAAAGGGAAGCAGAGTATAAAAGTTTGGAAAATTTGCAGCCTGACCATGTGGTAGAAAATAAAAACCCATTTTCTGGGGAGAAATTCAAGCCACTCGCTGCAGAAATTTTCATAAGCAAAGAGAAGCTGAATGTTAATAGCCAAGGCAATGAGGAAAATGTCTTCAGGGCATTTCAGAGATCCTCACAGCAGTCCCTCCCATCACAGTCCTGGAAGCCTAGGAGAGAAAAATGGTTCTATGGGTCAGACTCAGGGCCCAACTGCTCTGTGAAGCTTCATGAGATGGTGTCCTGCACCCCAGCCACTCCAACTCCAGTTGTGGCTAAAAGGGGTCAAGATACAGCTCTGACCATTGCTTCAGAGGGGACAAGCCCTAAGCCTTGGCAGCTTCCACATGGTATTGGGCCTGTGGGTATGCAGAAGACAAGAGTTGAACTTTGGGAGCCTCTGTGTAGATTTCAAATGATGTATGGAAATGCCCCGATGTCCAGGCAGAAGTCTGCTGCAGGACTGAAGCCTGCATGGAGAACCTCTACTAAGGCAATGCAGAGGGGAAATGTGGGGTTGGAGCCCCACAAAGAGTTCCCACTGGAGCAATGCCTAGTGAAGCAATAAGAAGAGGGTCACCATCCTCCAGACCCCAGAATGGTAGATCGACCAATAGCTTTCACTATGCATTTGGAAAAGCTGCAGGCACTCAATGCCAGCTCATGACAGCAGTCATGGGGACTGTACCCTACAGAGCCACAAGGGTGGAGCTTCTCAAGGCCATGGGATCCCACCTCTTGCATCAGCATGCCCTTGATGTGAGACATGAAGTCAAAGGAGATCATTTCAAACGTTTAAGATTTAATGACTACCCTGCTGGGTTTTGGAATTGCATAGGGCCTGTAGCCTCTTTGTTTTGGCCAATTTCTCCCTTTCAGAATGGAAGAATATACCCAGTTCCTCTACCTCCTTTTTATCTTGAAACTAACTAACTTTTTTGCTCTGCAGTCTCATATCCAAGAGGGACTTTTTTTTTCTTTCTTTTTTTGGTCACAGGTGAGTCTTTGAATTTGGACTTTTGAGTTATGCTGGAATGAGTTAAGACTTTGAGGGACTATTGGGAAGGTATCATTGGTTTTGACATGTAAGAAGGACATGAGATTTGTGAGGGGCCAGGGGTAGAGTTATATGGTTTGGTTCTGTGTTCCCCCAACCTCATCTCAAATTGCAATCCTCATTTTTCAGGAGAGGGACCTGATGGTGATTTGATCATGGGGGTAAACTTCCCCCATGGTGTTCCCATGACAGTGAGTGAGTTTGCAGGAGGTCTGATGGTTGAAAGTGTGGCACTCTCCCTGCTCCTCGCTGCCATGTGAGACGTGCCTTGCTTCCCCTTCTGCCATCACTGTAAGTTTCCTGAGGCCTCCCCATCTATGTGAAGCCGTGAGTCAATTAAACCTGTTTCTTTATAAATTAGTCAGTCTCACATAATTCTTTATAGCAGTGTAAAAACAGATTAATATAGTATTTTTAAATTTGACATAGGGAACTGACCCATAGGGACAGGCTTCACTGTATTAGACAACATCACCACAATAACCTGACATTTATCAAACACATCAGGTGATTGCATCAGGATTTCCATGATTCATTTAATCCAGAAGCAGGTCAATTTTTAAAAACATTGCTATCTTTACCCCAAGATCAAGAAAACAAGAATTCTTAGGTAGACCAGAATGAAACTAAAATAATTTGAAATTTATTTTTTCTTATACCATCTATAATCCCTAATTTAACAGGCTGTATTTGTAAAAATGGAAATTTAATTCATGGTAAATAGAATCTTATTTCAATTGACCCTTGAATTTATAAATAATAACCATATAAAAGTTTGTACTACAGATTAAAATCATAGAAACTTAATCATAAAAACTTAATGATGATTTTCTAACTAATGGTATATATTTATTGTTCTTGAGTATGATACCACTTAAAACAATGGTTATACACCATGCAAAAAGGCTTGATTGATTCCCTTTACTAGTTATGAATGCATAATCATTTTCATAGGTCAATAGATTTGTCTTTTTTATTTGGCTTTATTTGGATAAATGGAATGTATAATCATGACCATGCTGAAAATGTCACATTTAAAGTCAAATATTACTTAAATAGGTCTTATAAGCCCTGTTTTAAGCAAAAAGACTCCACATGTGAAGTGATGTCTATTAAGTGCTTCTAGAATATTCAATTAATGTCACTAATTAATATCAATTTTAAATAGGCAAGGAATGTTGGCAAAATAGAAGATCCTAGTATGAAAAAAAGTCAGAGAAGCTTCAAAGAAATCTGAGAAAAATATTTTGTATGGCTCTTTTTTTCTGATCTTTATAAAAAAGCAGATAAAGGCTGTAAAAAAAATTCTGACTCACACAAGTAGTTTAATTATAACATTAGGGACTTTATGGACCCTACAGGCATATGTTAACCCTCCAGTTTTAATATCATATGGTTGTCATCATGCTAACATTGCATCTTTGTCTATTACTATCTCATGTTATATCTATGTAAATAAACTCTAAATAAGCAAAATTTCATGTTAATGATACCAAGTTTAAAAGTAGCTAAATAAGCTGATGTGAAAAATCCTTGACCAGAGGAGGTACTGAGAAAGCAAAACTAATATCTTGTTCTTCCACCATGAGGTGTGATCATGCACTTACTTCACTTCCCACAGCCCTGGAAGAAAACTAACCACCTTACCCTGAGATATTAAAAACAAGAGCAAAAACAGTGTACCTTGAAATACACTCTCTAACCATATGAAATCTACGCTTTATATGTGTTTCTGACTCCTCAATAAAAGAAGGAGGGAAGGAAGCAAGAATGGAGGGAGAAAGGTAAGGAGGTAAGGAGGGAAGGAAGGAAGGAGAGAGGAAGGGAGGGAGGAAAGAAGGAAAAGAGGGAGAAAAAGGAAAGACTGTATTCATAAAATTTGCAACACTGACTTGTGATCAGACTTGTGTTTCTGATAATCACGTGACAAAATGGCTATTTTTCCACTAGTTAACTATAAACTTGGTAGCCTCAGGCTTGTTTTTTTCTTTCCATCTAAATGCGTATTGTGTCTTTTATTTGGATAATCCATCCTTGTGAAATTTGATCTGCCTTTCAAGCTTTTGTAGGTAAACTTTATTTTTTCCATGAGGTCCTGATTTTAGGAAATGTAAACAACTGATGAACATAACTCAAAATGAAATATGATAAATTATTTTATATCTCTCAATTCTAATGAACAACTGTCAAACCCGTTTATTTTATTATTTTCATTCAAAGGTATGTGATAAAAATATTTTATAAATTATTTAAAAATGAAAATGACATTTATTTGCAAATGTTGCCTTGGAGTGAAATCTATACTTGAAATATCAAAGGGGAAAATATCCAGTCATTTGATGATTCATTTTTCTGTCCTATTTTCAGAATATCAAAATCATAATAATAAAACTTTGACTATTCTTTATTCTAGATGATTTCTGGAGTAGGTAATTAAAGTCTCTTCTTAGCCAACATCAGTACTTCATGAATTGGACGGTGTTTTGAGGTGGGCTCTTAGAAAAGGAAATGGAAAAGGAAGCATATATTTATGAGTACTATGATCAAAAAAAGAAGTGACATATACACCATGGAATACTATGCAGCCATAAAAAAGGATGAGTTTGCATCCTTTGTAGGGACATGGATGCAGCTGGAAACCATCATTCTTAGCAAACTATCACAAGAACAGAAAACCAAACACCACATGTTCTCACTCATAGGTGGGAACTGAACAATGAGATCACTTGGACTCGGGAAGGGGAACATCACACACTGGGGTCTATCATGGGGAGGGAGGAGGGGGGAGGGATTGCATTGGGAGTTACACCTGATATAAATGACGAATTGATGGGTGCTGATGAGTTGATGGGTGCAGCACACCAACATGGCACAAGTATACATATGTAACAAACCTGCAGGTTATGCACATGTACCCTAGAACTTAAAGTATAATAATACAAAATAAAAAAATAAAATAAATTTAAAAAAGTGTCATATCTGTGGTGGATTGGATGGTGGCTCCCAAAAAGATATGTCCCATGTCCTAACCCCAAGAACTTGTGAATGTACTCTTATTTAGAAGAAAGACTCTTTGCAGATAAATAAGTTAAGGACTTGAGATGAGATCTTCTTGGATTATGGTGTGCCCTAAATCTAATGACAAGCATCTTTATCAGAAAGGAGAAGGAGAGAAGACACAGTCACGTAATAGAGAAGGCCATGTGGAGACCCACATAACCATGGAGACAAAGACTGCAGTAATGCTGCCACAAGCCAAGGAATTCCTTGAGCTACCAAAACCTCAAAGATTCAAAGAAGGATTCTGCCCCAGAGTCTCTTCAGAGGGAGCTTTTCCCTGCCGAAACTTGAATTTTGGACTCTTTGAGTCCAACATTTTGGGAGGATGAAATTCTGTTGTTTCAAGCCACCAATTTGTGGTGATTGTCATGGGAGTCCTAATAAAACATTATAATAACGATCCCCTGTTTTCTTATCCTGAACCCAGTCAAGGTATTCAGATGATCTCATGATCATCTTGTAATTCATATTTGGTACAAACACCTCTTAAAACAAGGTCATCTGAGTAGCATAAGTTTATCTTTGTTTTGCTGTGTATTTTATGAAAACATTATTTTATGAAACCTAAGCAAAGTCTGAATGTTTAAAAAAGGAAAAAACATATAGCACTGTTGTATATACAGAATTTTTTCCTCCTCTTTCATAAAAATGAGATTATTACAAATAAAACCTTAAGAAATCCACCATGCATCCCTTCACTCTCAATTCTTCTTAATTGCTCATCTACTTCTCTAATATTTTGGTTTACGTTAGCATTACTGGACTTAAGAACAGTATTTTCACATTCCATTCCATTTCCCTCTGTTTCATCCTTAGTTAACTTTCCCAAATTCTGTAGTTTTATATCTTACACATAATTCATTCTACCTAGTAGACTTCTTGCCCCGCCACAAGATTTCTTGTTTTTTTAATATTTAAATCTTCCTTCTTATTTGTTATCTCCACTTTGAATTTTCCTTGTGGCTACATCCACATGCTGAAATGTTCATTTATATTTAGAGACCCTTCAAATAATCTATTGTCCCCAATGTCTTTTCAGATATAGCTATTTCCTCATATTCTTCAGTTGCAATCATGAAAATCTTTCATCATCTCTAATACCTTTTATCGTCACAAGACCATGCAGCTGCTACCACACTTTTGTTGGACTACAAACAATGAAATATCATTAATTTCTGAAAAACTTGCCCTAACCTGTATCACCTGCTTCTTTCACTCCTGGCTTTTAACATTGCAATTTGTCATAATGTTTTAATACCTTATTCAAGTGGTGTGGCAGGCACTAATTAATTGCTATTCTGAGATCTTTCTTATGTGAAAAAGTATAAAATGTGATTTGGATGAAGAATAGGAACTGCTTCAATCTGAGGCTCAGAAAATGCTTTCTGAGAAAAAAAAATACTCTGAAATTTGAAATGCTTAGGAATTAGCCATGTGAATAGGGTACATAAAGAAATGAGGTAGCAGCATGTATGAACACATTAAGAGGAAAGGAAATATGATCTGTTTGAGAACCTTAAAGAATATTGCAGTTTTTGGTATAGAAATTCTGGTGAGAAATCACCTGATAAAATGAGAGAGATGACCTGGTCTGACTACAGAGGATTAGGTTTATAAAAGGTTATTTTTCACAATATAAAAGTCAGATGTTTTTGAATTTCGACAACTGAAAAAGAGTAAAATAACTTAGGATTCGACAGAAAGAATCTTTACAAATATATCAAAGTAATACGATTTTTTAAAATAGAATGGAAAATTGACGATAGCTGAGAAAATAGGAGTGTTTATAAATGAATACATCATCATTTGCATAACTGTCTTTGGTGGCCTTCATGATGGCTAATGGCTTGACACAATTCATTCTAGCTTTAGGATGTGAAGTGAAGGAATTAGTGACCTCTTTCACTGAGGAAGAAGGCTCTATGGAAATTACTTGCAAATTGTGAGTAAAGATTTTACTGGTTCTCCACATAATGCAACAAGTAAGTATCAATGTGTACTGCATGACATCTATTTAAAATGTGTGTTTTATTAAAATAGAAATTAAGACTCCCTTGCACTAAGAAGTGAAATTAATTTACCTGTAGTAACAGATTGATTATTTTCAGAGGAAAGAACCTGGCATCATTCTTGTTCCTGTTGTTCAGGAAAGTCACATTCTCTGGAATAAGAGGAACTCATATTTAAAATATTATCATAGATGATAAATTCTCATTGTTCCATATTGGCATAAAAATATTCTTTTAAACTGAAAAAAATCACTCTTCAAATCATTTTTTCCTCCTAGGATAGCATTTAGTGATATGAGCGTAATTGAAAAAAAATATAAGGATATCATGCCCGTGTCTTTTTGGTGATATGACATGAACTTTATGCTTCATCAGAAGGTCAATTTTAGTTGCAATGTGGAATAACAATGAAAAAAATGGTGCTGTCTAGGAGGCTTTATTTTATCCTTGCCATTCAAATACAAGTGGGAGCAACTTAGAATAAATACATAGGTAGTTTTTAACTGCAATGTTTTCTCAATAAAATAAAATAACTTTTTAAAGTTATAATGAATTGCCAGGGCAGAGGAGGAGTGAGGGTGAAGTTCACAGTGGAACATAAACTAAGTAAATTTAGGAAATGGTATATTCTGCTAAAGTAGTAAACTTCGTAAAATGTTGTTCCAAAAAAAACCAGAAAACTGTCAAATAAGTAACAAATTTATCTTTGGACATTTCAAAATCTTATTTAGGCAGTTTGTTCTACATGTTAAAAAACTACTCAAAACTTTCTCTCACTTTTTTAATTTTATTTGGGAATTCAAGTCGAAATTACATTAGTGTTGTAGAGACAGAATTTCCACAATGCAAACTGATTTCTGGACTTAGAATATCTACTCTCAGAGGAACACAGTGAAAGAGACTGAGCTGCTGTTATTCAGGGTCTGCAATGTCATTATTTATTAAATTGACCTGCATCCTAATTTTGCCCTGGGCTGTTGTGATTTGTACCAGTTGTCCCAGTGTACTTATTAATACTGACCTCGTTTTATTCTCAAAAGTATCCAGATTGGACAATAAATTATATGGTCACTCTATTTAGTTAATATTTGAGGCATACTTTTTATGTTTCTACCAGTGCAAACATAATTCTTGTAAGCAAACTTATAAAAGAAGTGCCCATTTTTCAAACGAAGAAACTAAGCCTTCACATCAATAAGTGATTCATGGAATCCAGGAGCAAACCCCAAATTGCTGACTCAGAAGTCTACATCTTTCTATTTACAGAGCCACACAGCCTTTTCAGTAATTGCTAAATGAATAATGAGGTGAAATACTGCATTAGATATTTGAATGAAAGAGTAAATGGTAGGACTGCAGCACTGTGGATCTATTGAATCAAAACTTCTAAATAAATTAAGTCAACCAGATTAACTTGCTTATTTCATAAATATGGATAATTTTTGTATTGCTTCCTGAATACCTAAGCCTCAACTATATCAGAAAGCAGCAAAAGGCAAAACAAAAAAACAAACAAAATAAACAAACAAAAAAATCTTTCTAGATGTTCACTATGAATGGGGTAGTAGGTTTATTTTAAGATAGAACATTTTAACTCGATGAAGATATTCAAGAATGGTTCCATGTTCCCCAACCTCATAGTGTCCCAAAAGTGTCCTCTGTATACGTGGGCTTATTGAGTTTATGTTGTTTTTCTTATTTACATATTTTAATCTAACAATAAATTCTGAATTCCACATGGGAAGGTATCTTGAGATTTAATAAGCATTCAATGCAATTCTAATGACATATCCTGTATTATATGTAAACCCTTCTATTGTTATATAACTTCATTTTATTTGAGAACTGACAACATAGAGATGTTATCTAAGGAGGTTGACTGGTTTTCCAGACAAGGACTCCTCAATTGTAAAACTAAGGTATTTCAGTAAAAAATCTGTAACACTGGCAGCTCACGCTCCTGATAGCTATGATGCCTATAATATATGAACACAGTTACAACAATATGCACTATGTCTTTATCTCTATTGATTATCTATCTATCTATCTATCTATCTATCTATCTATCTATCATCTGTGTATCCATTTTTCTTTCTCTCTATCTAGTCATTCAGGTAATACAACATGAACTAAAAGTATTAATTTTGCTTTAGTTCACAGCTCTCTAAGGGACTAGAGAATTGTTTATATCTCTTTTAACCTACTTTTTGCGTCTAATTATAATATCAGAAAATGTAGCTGTGGGCCAAATTGAAAGTCCCATTTCAGATTAACAGACTCACTAGGCAAAAGACTGACAGACCTTGAAAAGTTAACTACAACAGTGGTTTTCAATTCCATCTGTGCATCAGCATCTCCTGCAGAAGATGGGAAACCCCAGACCTGAGCCAGAATCTCTGGGATGAAGCTCTGATATATTACCTTTAAATATCACAACACACATGTGGTTCATAGTGAAAAAATAATAAGATAAATTTAAAAAGAAGAGTTTTGGTTATGGAAAATTAAACTGCAGTATCAGCGTTAAAATTTGTATCAGGTAAGATTATGATTGTAATCGACACCAGAAACACCCAAGTAAGTGTTTTGAACTATAAGATTATACATTAAAAAATAGAAATAAAAATACAAAGAAAGAAAATGGTAAATATGGAGGAAATAGAGATTAAAATTAAAACTATTTGAGAGTTTTGATATTGAAATTATCAGAAAATGAGAAACTATAAACTTTATGATATATGAATTATATCATGATAATGCTGGTATATCAAAGAGAATATAAGGTAATAAACTTCATAATTAATTCACTAATGATATTTAAAGATAGACTTGGCATATGAAAAAAAGCTCAAAATTACTGATCATTAGAGAAATGCAAATCAAAACCGCAATGAGATACCATCTCACACCAGTGAGAATGGCTACTATTAAAAAGCCAAAAAATAACAGATGCTGGTGATGGTGTGGAGAAAAAGGAACATTGTTGGTGGGAATAGAAATTAGTTCAACTATTGTGGAAAGCAGTGTGGCAACTCCTCAAAGAGCTAAAAACAGAAGCACCATTCAATCTAGCGATCGCATTACTGGGTATATCCCCAGAGGAACATAAATCATTCTCCCATAAAGACACATACACACCTATGTTCACTGCAGCACTATTCACAATAGTAGAGACACAGAATTAACCTAGATGCCCATCAGTGGTGAACTTGATAAAGAAAATATGGTAGCTATGCACCATGGAATACTGTGCAGCCATAACAAAGACAGAGATCATGTCTTTTGCAGGAACACGGATGGAGCAGGAGGCCATCATCCTTAGCAAATTAACACAGAAACAGAAAACCAAATACTGCATGTTTGCAATTATAAGTTGGAGCTTAAGGGTGAGAACATACAGACACAAGAGGGAACAACAAACATTGGGGCCTCCTTAAGGATGGAGGAAGGAAGGAGGGAGAGGATTAGGAGAACTATTGGGGAAGAGGCTTAATACCGGGGTGATGAAATATTCTGTACAACAAACTCTTGTGACATGAATTTACCTATGTAGCATACCTGCTCATGTACCCCTGAACATGACAGTTTTTTTTTTTTTTTAAATAGAGCTTGGTAGGCATGTAACCTCTTGATTTTTCTATGATTTAACATATCACAAAAGCTCCTTTTCCACCTCATGTTAGATAGTCATAAGCAATTCAAGCTAAACTCAATTATTTCAGTATTCTTTATCACTTCAAGTTTATGCTTAGGGAGCTCAGGAAGCTTGCCTTTCACTTCTCTATAGAATTTTCTTTTCTAAGAGGTTGTATGACCTCTATGTATAAGGAGGAAGGAGCAAAGCCCCTGGCCTGTGGATATGCTCTGTCCTCTGCTGGGATCCTGTTCTCCAAACTTTCAGGCAGAGAGCTTCTTGTTATCCCAAACCCCATTCTGGTCACGAGCTTTATGGTCCAATCTAATTTCTTCTCTAGATTCTTCTAATCACAATTACAAAACATCCTCAGAGCCATTTGCTTTCTGTTCCTTAACTTCCACTCTCTGCCAGCTAAGGAAATAGGAGAGTGCTCCTCTTATCTGACCTACCTGTGAGGATGTTCCAAATCTATGTTCCTTGCCCTAGGAGATTTGGGGAGATTTTTAGGTTTCCTAGATGATCAGGTATGAACACACAATAAGTCTTAGCTATTCTTTGGTTCCTGACATCCTTTCTTTTCATTGCTCCACACTATGGCTAATTTTGAGACGAAAGAGCTACTTTGCCAGATCTCATTAGTGTCTAGCCCTTTGGTTTCCTCTTCAGACTTTCTCCATGTTTCACTGCAAAACTTTCATTTAGTTTGGACAAAGGGGAAAAGAAGGATGGGAAAAAATAGTCCCACTTCCTAAAAGATCATTCAAAATCTTTACTTGGTTTATGCTCTGGTCTGAATGTATGTGTCCCCCCAAAATTTGTATATTGAAACTTAAACCCCAATGTGATAATATTAAGAGGTGTGACCTTTGGGAGTGATTGGGTCCTGTGGGCTGTGGCCCCATGAATGGGATTAATGTCTTTGTAAAAGAGGCCTGAGGGAGCTTGTAAGGCCTTCCTTTCTACCATGTGAGGATACAGACTTGGTTACAGCAGCCCAAATAGACTTGAGGTAGCTTACCACTAGATCTTAATATTTGAAGTTATAAACCGATGATTGTTACATCTTTAATCTCTGATTCTACTTTCTCCCCATTCAGGAAAACATATATTGTCATTTCTCTTTTATTTTTTTTCTTTTTTAAGACAGAGTTTCACTCTTGTCACCCAGGCTGGAGTGCAATGGCATGATCTTGGCTCACTGCAACCTCCACCTCCCGGGTTCAAGTGATTCTCCTGCCTCAGCCTCTAGAGGAGCTGGGATTACAGGTATGCACCAGCACACCTAGCTAATTTTCCATTTTTAGTAGAGATGGGTTTCACCATGTTGATCAGGCTGGTCTCGAACTCCTGACTTCAAATGATCTACCAGCCTTGCCCTCCCAAAGTGCTGGTATTATAGGCATTAGCCACCATGCCTAGCCTCATATATTGTCATTCCAATAAAAATAAACGTGGAAAAATATTTCATTTCAATGAAAGTATGAAAATTTAAATAAAATACAAATGAGAAAAATACATTACAGTTAATTAACCAAAACATTCAAAACAGTCTCTCCTACTCTTCCTCTCACTATGCGTATGTATGCGTGTGTGTGTGTGTGTGTGTGTGTGCGTATGTATGCGTGTGTGTGTGTGTGTGTGACAGAGAGAGAGAGAGAGAGAGAGAGAGAGAGAGAGAGACGGAGACTGGGTATAAATTATGGTAGGTACTAACCAGAAAGTTTTTTTATTAATGAAAATAGAGACAGAATTAATTACAAAGTTTAAAAAATTAGCTTTTAAGGTATTCTCAGTGTAACATTGAATATGTGTGTGATCTTGATTATGTTTGGTCGGTGGAAATACAGTGTAAGAAATTAGTAGATATGCACAAACAATTTTTGTTAATAGAAAGTTATGTTTCTATCAACAAGATATTTGGAGACTTTGGAATGGAAAATATATAGATTCATGTGGCTACAAGAAAAAGGGAGAATCTGGTGCTGAGTTTGGGAGACATTTATCTAAAGGATATATTCAATATAAGAGTTTGAATTTTGAATCACAAAGAAATTCAATGAATCTGAAAATTAAAATTCAGAACCTTATTTTTAAATTGAGATGTGCCTTTTGTTTTTAATTTGAATATGATAAGACCTAGTTCAATAAACCAAACATGTATTTATCCACCTTTTTCACCTCTCATGCTTGTTGGCATTGCCGTTTAGAAGTAAGTCTAGAGTAGAACATGTCTGCGCACATGCCAATGTTGGCATTTCAGTGAATCTGGTTTGGTGATGATTTTGTGCCTCTGCTTGTTTTACCTGCTCCTTGCCACAGTGAAAGAGGTCTGATTCCACGCAAAGAGGACTGGATGGGGGCTTGATCAAATTTGTTTTCTTACTGATGGTTATACGATCACAGGACTATTGATGAGTTATGCACTGGGGGTTTTCACTTCAGTTTTTGTTCACAGTTCGTGAGACTGCAGGGAGAACATGTTTTGTACTCTACCTGAAATGAGAAATGAAGACTGTGAACTGCTGAAGAATATTGGAGGAGGAAATTAGACAGATAAAGCTTAAATTCAGCAGTTTGAAGAGCTAACACTTGATAACTACACACAAAAAGGGAAGTCTGAAAAAAAAAATCCATCACTTTCTGAAGAACATGAAAAAATAGTCAAGAGAAATGTGAATGCATAAATATAAAATTTCCCAGAAGAAAATCGGTTTTTTACAACAAAATTGTCAGTGTGTTAGTGGGCTACTTGAATTGTTAAATCTAGAGTACATTTTTAAAGTACATTTTCTGATTCTAGGAGAAAAGGAATCATTTAAAAAAAAGAATTGGCCATTTGTGAAAACCAAAATTAATAGTTGAAGGAAAACAGACATGGTTACCTTTTAAACATAAAAACTGAGGCTTTTAATTCTTACGTAAATTTAATTTTTAAAGACTTTAATATGTTATTCCAAGTTTTGATTAAAAATTGCTACTTTTCTGGAAAAATAACTTTGCTTTATAAAATATTATTACTCATCCACTTGTTCATTGAATTATCAGTAAGCAGCTGCCAGGCAAGGTGCTAGGGCCTTTTTCACAAGATGAATGAACTCAAATTATTCAGAGACAAGAATGAAGACAGATATATCATTAAAATTTTAACACAATGTGTAAATTGCTTTAATTATTCAATTTAAAGTATTTTTGAGTGCTTATTTAGCTTCAAGCTTTATATCATGAGTGGGGATAGAGTTTGATATATAGATATGTATGAGAGAGGCCGGGAGCAGTGGCTCACACCTGTAATCCCAGCACTTCGGGAGGGCGAAGTGGGCCGATTACTTGAGTTCAGGAGTTCGAGGCCAGCCTGGCCAATATAGTGAAACCCCATCTCTATAAAAATAAAAAAATTAGCCAGATGTGGTAGCATGCGCCTGTAATTCCAGTTCCTTGGGAGGGTGAGACAGAAGAATCGCTTGAAACCAGGAGACAGAGATTGCAGTGAACTGAGATCGTGCCACTGCACTCCATTTCTGTTGCCCAGGCAACAGAGTGAGACTCTGTCTCAACAACAACAACAAAATAAAAAATAAAAAAGAGAAAGAGATGTGCGAGAGAGTGAAGGAGAGATGTATAAACAATGAAATTACGTAAATCCTATGGGAAAATGAGGCAGGTAGGAAGGACTCCTTGGAAAAACTCCAGCTGACCTGCGCACCGGGGTGGAGACTCCGCAAGTTCCTGTGGATTTTGCAGCAGGGAGGAGCCTGGCCCCTCCTCTTCCTGTGTGGAAGCTGGGATTCAAACTGCGAGGCGGGAATTGCACCAGCAGGGACTCTGGCTTTGTGGAGAGTCTATGTTTCCCCCCCTTTTTACTTTTTTTTTCCCAATAAATCCCATTTTTCTCATTCCTCAAATCATCTGCTAGCCTAACTCTGACTGGTGTCTTTTTTTTTTTTTCTTTTTTTGGCAGTATGACTAGAGCACATGACAGGGAATTTGTAGAGACTGTAACGTTAGGGTCACCCCACCCAGACTGTTCCCTCTCCCTTCCCGTGGGTCTTACAATGCAGTCCTTTGTGACATCCACACCGCTCTCCCAGGGCTAAAGACAAACCGCCATTCATTGACCCCTCCAGTAACTGTTTGTCCAGTTACAGGATGCGGTTAACATGTCTGTTCACCTCGCAAAACAAAGCTGGCAAAAAACTCCAGGATGCGGTCAAGTCACCTGCACACCCAACTCAGCTCCCCCACCCTGACCCTGTTCCTCGCCGTATAAAGCCCTGCAATAGTCTGTAAGCTGGGCTGCCTCCTCTGCTTTTGTCAGGAGGTAGCCCGGCAGGACTGACAATAAATCAGCTTGCCTGAACTCGGCTCTCCTTCCAATTATCCCTTACAGGTAAAATCCAGAAAATGAAAGTTTTTGTATACCCTTAGGGGAAACGTTTTAAGCAGGGAAGAGGAAGACAAAGTGATCTGGAATCCTAGGACTGGAAGATAACCAAATTATAATGGCAGTTTGTCTTATATGCCCCCACCGAACAGAGGAAGGCCACACAGGCCAAGTGTTTCCCAGCCCATAATCTAGCAAAAGAAGGTGGCTCAGAAAGGATTAAGCCTCCCTTGGATCAAATGCAAGTCCCTCCGACAATACCAAGCAAGAATCCACCAGCAAGAGGAATCAATCAGGACCCAGCAAACAGAGGGGCCAGTAGAAGTGCTCTCCCACCAGGCTCATCCTGAAACCCTACTCCCACATCCAGGGATACCCAGGTAGCTGTGCACCAACCAGCAAGGGGACCTCGCCATAACAGGTGCACAGCTACCTGAGTATTTCTGGATGTGAGGGTGGGGTTTCAGGATGTAGACTAGACCAAGAAATATATTACAAAATACTCCTAGAACCAGTAAGTAAGTTCACCAAGGCTGTAGGTTACAAGATCAACAAACAAAACTTAATCACAATTTGTATGCTAACAAGGAATATTTAGAAATTGAAATTAAAACTCAGCTACCATTTACAATCATTCCAAAGAAAATTTACTACTTAGATACTAATATAACAAAACATGTACAGAATTGGCATGGTGAAAACTACAAAATGTTAATAAGATAAATTTTTAAAAATCAAATACTGATAGATAAAAACATTCAACATAGTAAAGGTGCCAATTCTCCCCAAATTGTTTTATATTAGTTCGTTGCAAAAGTCTTTGCAGTTTTTACCATTAAAAGTAATGCCATTAAAAAATAAAACGCAATTACTTTTGCACCAACAGGTGTAAGCTACTATAAATATTGATATGCAGTTTTTTGCATAAACATAAGTTTTTAGTTGTGCAAACACTTAAAAGTAGAGTGGCTGGGTCGATAGTGAGTGTATAATGAAATGCCAAATAGTCCACATGGGCTGTACTGTTTCCTAACACCTGTATTTGAATGTTGCAGTTTGTCTGCATTCTTGCCAGCACTTGGTATTTTGAGTAGTTTTTAGCCACTCTAAGAGATTTGTTGTGGTATCTAGTTGAGTTTAATTTGCTTTTCACTAATGACTAATAATATTGAATATCTTTGATAAGCATATTTGACATTTATGTATATTCTTCGGTGGAATGTCTGCTGAAATATTTTGCCTAGTTTGTATTGTTTTTTGTATTTTTTACTGAATTTTAAGAGTTCTCAATATATGCCAAATACAAGTCAGAGAGAATTCATAAAGGTAATAGAACTATTTAATAAAAAGGTGATAGCCATGTAGATAGCATTGTAAAACTGCGAATGAGGATTTTTACATAATACAAATTGAAACTGGGGAAACAGTATTATCTTTGGTTGTTATGTTGCTTTTTTTTTTTTTTTTTTGGACATGGTCTTGCTTTGTCACCTTGGCCAGAGAGCAGTGGTGTCATCATACCACAGCCTCCTGAGTAGCAGGGATTATAGGCTTGCACCATGACACTCGCTAATGGTTTTTAATTTATTTGGTAAGATGGAGTCTCACTATGTTGCCCAACCTGGTCTCGAACTCCTAGCCTCAAGCAATCCTCCCCTGTCAGCCTCCCAAATGTTGTTTTTAATACTGTTTTAGAGTGTCAATACTCTGAGTTTAAAAACTAGTATTTTAATGGAAAACATAACTCATCTGTCCTTATACTTTTACCTTATTAAATCTTCATGGTTAGATATATATGTTATTTTTAGAACTTGAGATAATTAAATAATATTTATATAATTTAATCATATTGACAATTAGGAGAAGTTTCTTTAGGCTGAGTAAACTTGTGTACTTATGACTAGAAGGCAGGGAAGTGGTCTGAGCATCAGTCTGAAGCATCATCGACATGGTTTCTTCTTTGGTAAAATGGGAATGATAATCGTAATGTCTACCTCATATGGTGGTTTGGGAAGTTAAGTACGATAAATCAGGTTAAATACTTAGGGCAATGACTACCATTTTTTACTTATTTAATACATAATTGTTATTATGATTATTTTACAATACTTTAAAATACTTCAATGGTTTTGCAAATCTCCACTTCACTCTATCTGGATAAAGATTCATACTCCTTTTTTTTACAACAAATAGGAAATAAAGGATATAATTTAAAAAAATGATTTGAAGGAAAGCTGTCTTTCATTAGAGTGTGTCTGAAGCAGTGTTGTTATTGTGTGATCCCATATCAGAAGCATCTGTACCTGAGACTTTGTTTCTATTTGTCTTTCAGCAAGCAAGGAAAACAGAAAGCACCCACTGTGATTTTCTAGTTATTTTTCTAAGCCTTCTCAAACAATTATTATCATCAATTTTCATCTAGCATTTTATCTTCTGTCTGGTCCACTTCTTTGTTTCTCAGGAGCACAAGTCTTTACGTAACGACGTGGGTAGCCACTTCCTTTTTCCTTTGAAATGGATCCTTCTCCTGGCATCTTAATTTTGGCACAAGTATAAGAGTTATGAAGACTCTCAGATTTAATAATGTAAAACAAAATCTGTCAGACAACATTTGAATTGGATGGTTCTGAAAGGGAAAACTGCATAGTTTAAAGTGACTTCCTCTATCATATTGTAAGGTATTTCCTTTCTTCCTTTCTTTAATAAAAGAACCATTTAATTACTCCTCTATGTCTTAGCCATGGAGGCGTGGCTATATGACAAAAGAGGCAGATGGTCATGACATTTTAAATATTTTTAATATAAACTTTGTTTTCTAAAACCGTTTTAATTTACAGAAAAAAATGCAAAGATAGCACAGCGTTTCCATATATCTCCATACCCAGTTTCTCCTATTAGAAACATCTTACGTTATATAATACATGTTTCACAATGAAAGAGCCAATATTCACAACTCGTTATTAAATGCATGACTTGTCAGATTTCCTTAATTTTTTCCTAATGTCTGTTTGTGGTTCCAATGTCCCATCCAGGACACCACATTACAATTATTCATGTCTTGAATTTTCAGTTTCTTTGGCTACGGCAGTTTTGCCCTTTCCTTGTTTTTAATGACCTTGACAATCTTGAGGAGTATTGGGAAGGTGTTTTGTAGAATGTTCCTCAATTAGTGTTTGAGGTTGCCTTTTTGGGATTTTTTATGGTTAGAATAATTTACACATATTTGGAAGGCCACAAAGGTAAAGTGCCTTTTATCATATCAAGGCAACTGCTATCGACATTCCTAGTCACAATTAATGTTGGCCTTCATTATCCGGCTTAGGTAGTATTTGTCCATTTCTCTAATGTAAAGTTACGCTTTCCGTTTTCCACATTGTAGCCTTTGAAAGGTTGTTACCTTGCATAGCCCACATGGAAGAAGTGGAGAATTATGCTTCTCCAGACTCCTAACATACAACAGTCTTTCAATGGTCTTTTAACTGCCTTTCTAAAATTTCATATAATTGAAATGATATACCAAGTAGCCTTTTCAGACTGGCTTTTTTCACCTACTATTATGCACTTAAGTTTCATCCATGTCTTTTCATTGCTTAATGGTTCATTTCTTTTTATCACTAAACAGGATCCATTGTATTGATATGTCATAGTTTGTTTATTCATTAGCATACTGAAGGCCATCTTGTGACTTACACTTTCTGATGATTATGAATAAAGCTGCTATATACATTAACATGCAGGTTTTTGTTTAGACATAAGGTTTCATATCAGTTCCATTCATATCCAAGAGTATAATTTCTGGATATTGAGGTAAGACTATGTCTAACTTTGGAAGAAACTCCTAAGTTATCTTCCAAAACTAGCGATGAATGAGAGTTCCTGTTGCACTGCATCTTTACCAGATATTGGTATTGTCCAATTTTTTAAATGTTAACCTCTTTAACAAGTGTGTAGCAGCATCTTGTCTTAATTTGCAATTTCCTAATGATAAATGTCTTGATAATATTTTCCTGTGCTTATTTGCCATCTGTACATGTTCTTTGATGACATATCGGTCAGGTATTTTGCTCATTTTTTAATTGAGTTGTCTGTACTATTATATGTCGAATGTTAAGTATGATTTACAGTAAAGTCATTTATTTTGTGTGTTGCATATTTCTCTCAGTCTGTGACTACTTTGTTCATTCTCTTAACGGTGTCTTCTATCCTGAAAATGAAGAAAATTGCCTTCTTCTCACAGAAGATGGAGCTCAAAGAATTCATGAAGACAGAGAAGCTGAGAAGAAGTGGTCTTGGGAAGAATGACTTCTTGCAGAGCTGCTCTTCTAGCCTGTTAGCCCCCTGAAGAAGCACTTGTCAAGCAGAGTGTGAGAACTTAGACACAGAAACCAGTAGTAGTGAAACATCAGATGACCATGCCTGGAAGTAGGCATATAAATATTCACAGTTGCATCCGACCCAGTGGACTGGGCTTGTGTGTTTAGCAAGTATACACAAGAAATGGTTCTTCTTTTCTCTTTCTTATGTTGCTGAATACTTCATGCACAAGGGAAAACAAAAATCATATGCCAAAGAGAGAGTGATTGGTTTGTTCAGATTTTGTTGCTGTTCTTCCCTGTTATCTGATTAATAAAAGGAAGTATGTGTGTTGGAAAATATTTTTTAAAGAGAGAGAGAGAGATACATATATCTCATGCACAGTATATAGGGAGTGATGCAAAGGTAGGAGCTGGCAGTGCAGACAGGAGACATTGGTCTGAAGAAACAGCTCCTAACAGCTTTTGGGGCACTCACCCTGTGCTCAAGCAATCATCGTCATTGACAAAGCGGCCATTTAAGTTATAATTGTATTAAATTAGGCCGAGCACGGTGGCTCATGCCTGTAATCCCAGCACTTTGGGAGGCCGGGGTGGGTGGATCACGAGGTCAAGAGTTCAAGATCAACCTGGCCAACATGGTGAAATCCTATCTGTACTAAAAATACAAAAATTAGTTGGGTGTGGTGGCGCAGGCCTGTAATCCCAGTTACAATGGGTGGCTGAGCCAGGAGAATCACTTGAACTCGGGAGGCAGACGTTGCAGTGAGCCCAGATCACGCCACTGCACTCCAGCCTAGGCAACAGAGCGAGACTACATCTCAAAAATAATAATAATAATAAGAATTAATTAATGAATGCTGACAATCTGAATGTTTTATTTGGGGAGTTTGAGTAACTTTAGCTCCTCACCAAGTATATGTGGTTTTTTGGTTTTGGTTTTGCTTCTTTTTTCTTTTGGGTTGATCTGTAGCATATTTGAGTATATTTGAGGAAATAGTTGGTTATTCTTTTGGCCTTGCTATTCAGGGTGAATTATAAAATATAGATTTTTGTGAGATTTCAAAGGTTATATTTCAAAGATTATATTCAAAGATAACATTGCTTACAGATTTAAAAGATGTGGTTATCACAAGAATGTGATAGTGGGGGGGGATAAAATAACTAAGAGAATAAATATTTTCAAGATGAAAAATATTTATTTTATAAAAATAAAATTAAAATGGTTTCAAATATTTCAAATGGTAACTTTCTCTACCCACTGTCACAGCCATGAGAGTCTCTCTCTTACCTCTTCACCAAGTGATAACTTGGTGGGGTTCCCAGAAGTAAAAACCCACAAAAGTATGGAAGCCTCCATAAATGGCACCTCTGAGTCTCTTATGCTCGTGCTTATTGAAACTCAGCCTCATCAAAAAGCTTCAGCAGTTTAGAAGAATTACCTTATAAATGTTATGACCAGTTTATGGCTTCAGAAACTTCTGCTCCAAATAAGCAGACTCCAGTTATGACCCTCTGTATTTGCCTGTCCCCAGATTTCAAGATGATGATTTGCTTTATGACTTCAGTTCTCTAATGGGTCCAAGAAAATTCATTGATTTCAGTTTGTTCAGCTTTTTTTTCTCTTGTTGAAAGAGTGTGTATAACATTCAAGTTGATAAGATATCCTCATCGACACAATTTTTAAAAAATGTATTTTGTTTACAACTTGTTTATTAAGAGTTTATAGTGACAGTTACATTATGCTTCTTAATGTTCCTGCTGACAGACCTTTATTTCAATTTTATATATGATTTAAATTTGTCTTCATATTGGAAATGTTTAAGGAATTTTGATACTTATATTCACTTCCATAAAACCAAGATCTCAAAGGTTAAAAAGAATCATCAACTAATTTAGTAGTTGGAGACTCAATAGAGCGATTTCAATTGAGTCTGAACACTAAATTAATTGTTATAATACCTGATGAGTCTGACTTCCTAATGTCTCATTTCTTTATCTTATCATTCCATATTTTGAACTGCATGCAAAAATGAAAATCACTTGAAAATTTACCTATAGCTTGGAAGAAATTGTAAAATTTAACCACACATGTATGTGTGCATACATGTGCACACACACACAACTTATTCCCACAGGTATTTCCTGTAGCAGTTAATAATACACCTTTCATATATTACATATTTAGTAAAGCTTTTAAAAATGATTCAATTTATGTAAAATATACACGGAAAGCATATAAACCTTTTACTGAGATGGGAAACTGATGAATCAAAATGTATGCGAGTTGACATTATTAGCCACTATCCTTAAGGTGTACATCAGTCTGACCTGGTAACATATCCCTGTCCACTTTTTGGATAATAGGCAGTAGGCTTTTGTGCATCCATCTGGAAATTGGTTGTTGGGGACCATTCAACGATCTGGTTTTAGCCAAAATGCCCTTATGGGTTTATCAGATAATATTATAATTCTTTGGCACCATGCACCAAGAGTAGTCCACCAACAGGAAATGAAATTCATTTTCTCACTAATGTTGGTTGAGTACAGAGGCCAGTTTGTCCTACATGTGTGGGTAATGTCACATACCTTTTAAAAAAGATTTCACTTGGGGCCACCAGAAACCACTTTAAGTGGACCAGAGGTGATTTTCATATTATAGCTTTTATTTCTGTTGTTGAAAAATTATATGTAACGTTTGGGTTGATTGTCTGTTTTCATAAATACAGGTTTTTAAAAATGTGTTTTGTTTACATCTTGTTTCTTAATCTTGTTTATACTCATCTTGTTTATACTTTCTGGTGACAATTCCATTGTGCTTATTATTCTATTTTTCTTACTCTGGAACCAAAGACTGGCATAGTATAACATTCTCTTTGAACTTCTTCAAAGATGTGGTCTCTGAGTGTTGTGGGTTAGGGATCTTGGTGAGAACTGCCTGTTGGTGTAATGATCAATCGACATTTTATTTTGCTTTGATGATGTCCCTTTTTGAATTGATATCCACCTTGATAATAATCAGCTTCATAGGAACCATTAGAGTTATGAAAATACCTTTAATCTGCTAATCATTCTAAATTAGGGTTTCTACTTACGTTAAACATCTTTATTTTCTCTGAAGCTTTTCAAAATCATGAGCTATCCCAAAACATTTCTACTGTTAGTCTATAAACCTTCTTCCCTTTATTCATCCAGAAAGCTATGGGAATAAAGCAATTCTGTCATCTAGGCATATTTTTATCTCTGGAAAGGGGTCAAAATGGTGAGTTAAAATTTGTTCCAGTGTATCCTGCCTGATATTTTCTGGTTTCATTCTTAGAATATGACTTACAAACAAATCAAGATTAAATCTGGATTTCTGGGCATGCTTTAATAAATTTATTAGGGTATTTTAATAAATCTATTGGATATTTAGGAAGCAGTGGTTAGGGGGACATGAGCTTCCCTCTTCTAATGGAAGAAGAGTAATAGTATTTAAGGTATTACAGTGATGAACAGAAATGTGGAAAGAAGAAAACAATACAATTTTAGAAAGCAAGCCTACTTTGTTAGGAAATACTTCATATTTTTAAAGGGCAGCAAAGACTGGCAAAATAAGGAACCATTAATTTTAAGGTAGAAAATAAAACTATGCTAGTAGAAGCCTCCATCAAGTTTCAACTCCTGCTTTCAGTTTAAGAAAGTAGGATTTTGACATTGGGTTAGTAGAAAAATAGTTGCATGATACTGGTTTGTGATGATTCCATGAAGTTGAGTTGGAAGAGATATTTGACTTGTTCTGATCTTTTATGTATGAATAGGTAACATGATTCACAATGACGCAGAGGTTGTTGAAGGGCTAATTTTTAAAGCATTAAATGCCTATATATCCGTAAATTCTCAGATAAGAGATTTGGTTAACAAAGATTTGGTCAAGTTATACAGTATTGTGTCAATTTCTGAAAATCAACGTGGCAGACAGAATAAGAAAGTGACTCCTAAAATGCCCAGGTGTGCATGTACTTGTATAATCCTCCTCCCTTGAATGTAAGTAGGATCTTTGAATATGATAAATGTCACTTGAGTGATTGGATTATGTAACACAGCAAAGGTGAAAGGGTTTTGCTGCTGTAGCTGAGATCTCTGATTAGTTGACTTTGATTCAAAAGGGACATTATTCTGAATGGGAACTGATTTAATCAGGTGAAAGCCATAAAAGCAAAAGACTCTCTAGCTAGCCTTAAAGAGAAAGAGCTGTATTGAAAGCTTCCAGTAAAGATGGGGAGCCTCTAAAAGGAGATGATCTCAATGCTACAACCACAAGTAACTAAATTCTACCAACAACGTTAATGAGCTTGGAAGAGGAATTTGAGCTCCAGAAGAGAACTGCAACATGGCTAATACCTTGATTTCAGCTTGTGAGACCATGAACAAAGGACCTAGTTAAGCCTTACCCAAACTCCTCATCCTCAGAAACTGTGGTGTGATAACTGCATGTTGGTTTATGCATCTAACTCTGTGCTAATTTAATATCTAGCAAGAGAAAATGAATACATTTGGAAACCCATTGTTGGCTATAGTGTATGAGACCCAAAGAATCATCTCTAAAATTTCTTAGTTACTAACTGGAAAAATTCTGAATGGTTATGATCTTTCAGGAGAGAGAAATTTACCTCCTTGGGATATATTATGCTGTAGATGATACACTTTACTTTGAGAAAAAAAATTTGGTTCCCATCAGAAAGTTTATAGACTATTAGAGATAAAACAAGTAATTAGATAGATGGAATCAGTTCTAGAGCTCAGCTAAACTTCAGAATACCACAAATTATGGCAGAATATAAGGAAATGTAAGTTCCTTGAGGCCCTGGTTAAAGACTTTTACAAATTAAGACAATGTCTCAATAAACCCTAAGTCATAACTACCAGTATACATTATTGATATTCTCAGGAGAAAGCAAACAGATGACTGTAAATTAAACAGATGCTAAAGGAACAGAAAACAGATTTACAGCTGTAAAATATGCAACTTCATTATCAACCAAAGATAAAAGAATATTTGAATTTGTTACTCCAGAGAAGTGGGAGATTATTATTACATGTATACTCCTGAGATTCTGAACAAATTTATATCACTGCCCTGTGTTTTTTTTTCTTTTTCTTTTTCTTTTTTTTTTTTTTAACTTAGAGAAGTACTACAAGGAATAGTACAAAGTTTCATTTTCATTTCTCAATTTGGTTTTCATCTATTGATTTTAGTGCTTTGGTAGGCCTTGGTTTTAGAGGATATGGTGCAAGTTTGGGCAGATATTTGGAGGGTTTAGTCTGAAACAGACAGGTTCAGCCTAAATAGTATTACAAAACCAGCTTTATCTATGCCCAGAAGTATGACTACTTCTTTGACCTTCAATTTGTGTAAAGAATACAGGTAAGGCAAAGTTTAAGTAGCTATAACCTGCTTGTGATCGAGGGCATCCTCAGGAAATGTGCAGGAACAGGCCATCAGGAGAGCTTTTATTTTACAGGAGATACTCACACCACCCCATTTGGTTAGTGGATGTGATGTCACAAAGGAGGAAAGAATGTTTCTCAATTAAGAGTGTGAGGGCGACAGTTATGTGCTGGGGGCACGCAAAGTGTTTGAGGGTTATTTAGAGTTACCTGGCACCTGATAGTTATTCAGTCCCAAGGAGAAGTTGAGTAACAATGTCAAGATGTATGACAGACGTCACAGGGCCTATCAACCAAAATGTTAACATTTTTTTCTTTAATAATTAGAGAACGTTTCCTTTATTCAATGAAGGGACATTGAGCGCTTCATTACCCCTTGCAGAAACTTCATTAATTACCCCTATTTGTATTTGTTCCCTTTGGTTTCCTAGCTGAAAGAGTGAAATTATTTTTCCTATACTCTTTCAGTTTAAAGTGTATAAAACTTTTTCAAGAGTAATCTAGGGTTTAACAACGATCGTGTTTTTACTGGAATCCCAAAGTAAACAGCATCTTTAGAAATTCTCAACATATAGACCATTGTTGCAGCTGTTTTTTTCATCTATTTTTAATTTTTTAATGATTAAATCTTTAAAGAATAGTTGCAAAGATTGTAGCATTTTCATATATGCTTTATCTAGCTTCCCCTAATGTTAACATTTTGAATAACCGTGATACATTTATTAAAAGTAAAAAATTACCATCGGTATAATACTATTAACTAAGTTACAGACTTCATTAGGATCTCCCTGTATTTTCCACTATTGTTTTTGTTTGATTTTTCATTTCCAGGATCCAGTCCAGGTTAATCACATTACTAAGTCATCTTGTCCCTTTAGTTTCCTCCAGTTTGTGACAGTTTCTCAGTTTTTCCTTGTTGTTCATTACCAATACACTTTGGAAGGCATTTTGCAGAATGACCCTCGATACGGGTTTCTATGGTTTCTCTTAATGCAACTGAGGTATGGATTTTGTGAAGAATATCATTTAAAGCTTTTTTTTAATATGTCAAGGAAACTTGGTATCAACATGATTTGTTATTAGAGATGGCTTGCTTTTTTTGACACCATGGTTAAGTTAGCGACTGATTGATTTCTCCACTAGAAAGCTGCCTTTTGTCTCTTTTCCTGCACTGTTCCTTAGAAACTTCTTGATAAGTCTAGTCCACCCTCAAGCTCCACCATGGAGAGAAGAGTATCAAAGAATTTACAGGCATATGTTTCAACCATCATAGTATTTAATAAATATTTTGGGGAGATATTTTCAGGCTCTGAAAAAATCCTGTTGACTTATTTCTGCCATTCTTCTATGTTCACTATTTGTAAAGAAGCTTTTTCCTTTCTTCATCAATTAATTTATTTGATTATTTGTATCAGTATGGACACGTGTTTATTTCATCTAATGGGTAGTAATTCAATAATAACATTGCTTATTTTGTTAATCAAGTTGTTCTGGGGTTACCTTTGGGAGACTTTTGAGGTTTCAGGTTAACTCTTGGATTACTTTGACATGCCCTATGTATTTATCTATATGTTTATTTATTTATCAGCCCTTTCTTGTTGTCTAGCACTGCAGGATGCTCCAGAATCATTTGTGTTTTTCCAGCCCCAGCCCTAGGATCAGTCGTTTCTCCAAATATGACCAAATAAATCAGTCATTCCTCTAAATATGATTGCAGAATCATATATAGAATCCATGATATAAGCAGCAGTGGTGCTCATTGCTATAGAACTCTCATTGCTTATTTACTTTTTCTGGAAAGAGAGAGAAAGTTACATGTATATATGCACACACGTCTATATGTATTTCTGTATTTACTTATATTTATGCATTTAAAAATAAGCAAGAACTCAATCTTTTATTTCCAGTTCTAACTCATCACCACAGGGGTCATTCTAGCCTCTCCCAATTGTTAATTTGTAATTCCCTTTTTCGATATAAAGAATTTGGTCCCCATTCCATTCCATGTAGTGAACTGTTTACATTTTGTTTACTTACTTGTACAACTTTAGGAGTTGTATTTCCAGAATGGCTATATTTATCCTGTGAGATCAAAATTACCAGCTAAAATAAAGTGCTTATATAAAGTTATTTCTGTCTTTTATTTTATGGTCTAGTCAAAACATTGTTCCCAACGTTATTGTGAGCTCTTTCTTGTTTCTCTCACAGACTTCAGTGAGATTGAATCCTATACTTAGATTTATTTGGCACAGTCTTCATTTCATCCTTGGATTTCAAAAGCTTAGTTTTTATTTTAATATGAGTACATTTAATTCACTACTTTGTATGGTTTCTGAAATTTTGAAAAATGCATCGTGTCATTTGTACATCACTGCAGAACCATATAAGACAGCTGCATTACTCTAAATTTCCATTGTGTGCTCTCCAGTGATCAAAATTAAATGTCCTGATCAACAACTGATTTTTTTCTTCAGTTAGCAAAATGTCATAAAATGAAATTATACATTATACAGCCCTTTGGGTCTTGCTGCTTTCATTTGGCAAAATGAAATCAAGATTTATTCATATTGTTGTATGAATCAACAGTTTTTTTTTTTTAGTGCTGAGTAATGCTTCTTTGTATAGGTATATTGCAGCATGACAATCTACTCATATATTAAAGGGAATCCTGTTTATTTTCGGTTTGTGGTGATTATAAAGCTTTTATTAGAATTTGCATACAGGTTTCAGGTTTTGTGCGCACAGAGTTTTACTAATTCATGTAGGTTAAAAACTATACATGGTATTGTTGGTTCACATGGTGAAGATATGTTTAACTTTTTAAGAAACTGTCAGTTTCCAAAGTGACTGTACATACCGTTTTGCAGTCCCACCAGTGAAAGAGAGTTTCTCCAGTCTCCCAGCAGTGAAGGAGAGTTTCTGTTTCCTGCATCCTCACCAGCATTTGCTATTATCAATTTTTGTATGTTTGTTTTGTTCTATTTTGTTTTTGCCATTCTGATATGTGTGTAGAGGTAACTCAATATGGTTTTGATTGTCATCTGTTTATTTCCTTTCTCAAAATGTTTGAGATCTTTCCTATCTTAATTAGGTAGTTTGTTTCTTATGATTGCTAAATGATAAATGTTCTCTGCATTTCTGGATACAAGTTCTTTACCTGTAATGTAATTTGCAAATATTTTCTACCAGTATGTTGTTTGTATTTTCATTTTCATTAGAATATATGTTGAAGAGCAAAATGTTTTAATTTTGATAAACTCTATTTATCAAACATAAATAGAAAAACTGTATTTATAAAACATATGGCTCATGCTTTTGCACTATATCTAAGAATTCATTACTAAGGTCATACAATCCTCCTTCTCCTAGAACTTTTATAGTTTGTGTTTCTATTTGGTTCTATAATCCATTTTGAATTAATTTTTATATTAGGCATGAAGTGTTTGCCAAGGTGCCATTTATTTATTTTGCAAATGGATGCTCAATTGCTTCAGTACCATTTGCTAAAAAGACTATGCCTTTTCTATTTCTATTTTTGTGAAAAATCAGCTGGCTACATTTTGTGGGACTATTTCTAAGATATTTATTCTGCTCCACTGGTTTATGACTTGATCCTTTCATTAATATTATAGTCTTGAATGCTGTAGTTTTAGAATAGTACTATAATGTAGTAGTGTCAGATCCCCCCCACACACATTTTTTTCTTTATAAAAAAGGTTTGTTAATCTGGTTCCTTTGCCTTTCCATATACATTTTGAGTCTGTTGTCAATATTTACAGAAATTAGTTGGGATTTGTGTTGAGATAAAAATCAATTTGGTAAGAATTGACATCTCAAATATTAAGTGTTTCAAACACTTAATGAACTCTGTGTAGCTTTCCATTTATTTAGATTGTCTTTGATTTTTTTCCAACAGGTTTGTTACCTTTTCAACATACAGATTCTCCACACATTCTGTTATATTTAATTACACCAAAGCATTTCATTTTAAGTGCTATTATAAACTATATAGCCCCCATAGCAGCTACCTTAAGATTCTCTCTCTCTCTCTCTCACGTGTGTGTGTGTGTGTGTGTGCGTTTCTTCGGTTGCTCATTTTCTTAGTCTTCAAGAGTTTGAATATGATATATGTAGATGTGTTTTCTTGGAATTTGTCCTGCTTGTTGTTCTCTCAGCTCTTTGGATCTGTGGATTGATGTCTGTCATTAATTTCAGAAAATTCTTAGGCACATTTTAAAAAATATTTATTCTGCTCATTATTTCTTCTCCCTTTGATATTCTCATTATACTTGTGTTAGACCAGATGATATTTCATCATAACTTTTTGTTGCTCTGCTCTCTTTTTCCCACTCCTTTATCTCTTTACATTTATTTGTGGCAATCTCTATTGACCATTCTAGAAATCCACTGATGATTTTCCTCAGGCTGGGTTGATTTTACAGGAATACCTCACTTTATTAGGCTTTGCTTTCTTAAACTTTACCAATATTTCATTTTTTATAAATAGAAGATTTGTGATAACCATCTATTGAGCAAGTCTATCAGCATCATTTTTCCAAGAGTATGTGCTCAGTTCACATCTCTGTGTTGCATTTTTGTAATTTTTGCAATATTTCAAACTTTTTCATTATTATTATACCTGTTATGGCAACTTGTGATCAGTGATTTTTCATGTTACTGTTGTAATTATTTTGGGGCATTACAAACTGAGCCCATATTAGATGGTAAACTTAATTGGTAAATGTGTGTTCTAACTATTCCACCAACCAGCCATTTCCCTGTCTCTCTTCCTCTCTTCAGGCTTCCCTATTCCCTGAGACACAATATTGAAATGAGGCCAATTACTAACCCTATAATGCTCTCTGAATGTGAAGGTAAAAGGATGAGTCACATGTCTCTCACTTTAAATCAAAAACTAGAAATGATTATGCTAAGTAAGGAAGCCATGATGAAAGCCAAGATCAACCAAAAGCTAGGCCTTTTACACCAAACATATAACCAAATTGTGAATTCAAAGGAAAAGTTCTTGAAGAAAGTTAAAGTGCTGCTCCAAAGAACACATCAATAATAAGAAAACCAGCAGCATTATTGCTGACATGGAGAATATTTTTATCATCTGTATAGATCAAAACAGCCACAACATCTCCTTAAGCCAAAGCCACATCCAGAAGAAGGCCCTAACTCTTTTCAATTCTATGAAGGCTGAGAGAGGTGAGGAAGATAGAGAAGAACACTTTAAAGCTAGCAAAAGTTTATTCGTGAGATTTAAGGAAAGAAGCCATCTCCATAACATGAAAAGACAAGGTGAAGCATCAAGTACTGATGCAGAGTCTACAAGTTACCCAGAATATTTCACTAAGATCACTGATGAAGGTGGCTACAGTAAACAACAGATTTTTAATGTAGACAAAATGCCTTGTATTAGAAAAGGATGCCATCTAAAACGTCAACACAAGAGAAGAGATGGCAATGCCTGGTTTTAAACCTTTCAAGGATAGGATGGGTTACTTGATAGGAGCTACCATACTTGGTTATCTTAAGTTGAATCCAATGTTCATTTACTATTCTGAAAATCCTAGAACCCTTATAGATACTAAATCTACTCTGTCTGTGCTCTATTAAAGGAACAAAACAGCATGGATGACAGTACTTCTATTTATAGTATGTGTTACTTAATATTTCAAGCCCACTGTTGAAATCTACTACTCAGAAGAAAAAAATTCCATCAAAATAGTAGTGTTCATTGACAATGCACTTAGTCACCCAAGAGCTGTGATGGAGATGTACAAGATTAATTTTGCTTTTCAGCCTGTTAGCACAACATCCACTCTACAGTCCATGGATCAATGAGGAATTTTGACTTTCAATTCCTATTATGTAAGAGACACATTTCATAAGGCTAGAGCCATCCCTTGTGATCAGAGGAATCACAATAGATGGCTCTAGCCTTATGAAATGTATTTCTTTCAAAGTCAGTTGAAAATCTTCTGGAAAAGATTCAGTATTTTAGATGTCATTAAGAACATTTGTCAAAATATCAATGCTACCAGAGTTCAGAAGTTGATTCCAACCTTCATGGGTGACGTTGAAGAGTTAAAGACTTCAGTGGAAGAAGTAACTACAGATGTAGTGGAAATAGCAAGATAACAAGAATTAGAAGTGAAGCCTGAAGATGTGACTGAATTGCTGAAATCTCATAATAAACCTTGAATGGATAAGGATTTTCTTCTTCTGGATGAACCAAAAAAAAGTAATTTCTTGAGATGAAATCTTCTCTCTGTGAAGATTTGAAATGTGACATTATTGAAATGACAAGCAATGATTTAGAATATTGCATAAAGTTAGTTGATAAAGCAGCAGCAGGATTTGACAGGATTGACTCCAGTTTGGAAAGAAGTTCTATTGTGGGTAAAATGTTATCAAACAGCATCATGCACTACAGAGAAATCTTTCATGAAATCAAGAGTAAATCAATGTGGCAAAGTTTATTGTTGTCTTGTTTTTTAACAAATTGCTACAGCCACCCCAACCTTCAGTAACTACCACCCTATTCTGTCAGCAGCATCAACATTGAGGCAAGACCCTCCACTAGTAAAAAGATTATGACTTGCTTAAGACTCAAAAGATCAATAGTATATTTTAGCAGCAAAGTATTTTCAAATTAAAGTATCTACAGTGTCCCTTTTAGACATATGGTATTGCACAATTCATATACTACAGTGTAGTGTAAATATAACATTTATATGGGAAACAAAAAATTTATGTTACTAACTTTATTGCAATATTCATTTTATTGTAGTGGTCTGGAACTGAACCCACAATATCTCCAAAGTTTGCCTATACTACTGAGCCTGTCAAACATGGGCTTCTTTATATCTGTTATGATATTTTCAATTTCTAGTATTTCAATTTTTTTCTTATAGTTTCAATCTGTCTGCTAAATTTCTATATAATCTTCCATATTTTCTACATTTTCCATTAACCTTTAAAATATTAATTACAGTTATTTTTAATTATTGTAATCTTAACATATGTGTAATATTTGAGACTGGTTTTGATGATTATGTTTTCTCTGCAGGCTTTGTTTTTGAAAGGTAGTCCTGTTGTGTAAGACAGTAGATACTATGGTTTTATGCTTTTTTATGCTTGCAAATGAATATACTTTACCTGTTGCTAGGCCTTATTTTGTTACGTTTAATCTAGTTGAGAGTTGAAATGGGTTGACACTTGTTGTTGGTGTTGTTACCTCAGCACACCAAAACTTGCAACTTCCTCTAGTGATAACCTATGTTCATATCATTGACTTATTTACCGAAGGCTTTTTTCTGTATAAATGTTTCCTGATGGACTTTGTTCCCTCACTGACTTTAGATCTCCACTTTGTGCTGCTCACAAGAAAGGATTATTTCTCTCTTGCTGCTCTTCCAGCTACATCCCATTGTTATTTTCATGGGCATCTTGAGAGTATTTTGTTTGGGAAGAAATGAGGGGGAGTCATTCTCTGAAGTTTTCTTTGAGTCGTAGCCCTAGGCAGGTACTACAAACATGAGTACCAGGTTAAAGGCCTTCACAGATATCCCTGCCCCACCTCCAGACATAATGATTGGCTAAATATTCTCCGCTTCCCTAAGAAGTAATATTTTCTTCTTGTTCTCTTCCCAGAGTTGCTGGGGATTTCCATATGTGCCCTCAGGCCACAGGTTTTGAAGACTTCTGCTTTGCCTATGAAGCCTTTTTATCATTAGCAGAGGTGGGGAAGATGAGACTGACACCGGGCTGGGCAGTGTTACTCACTGTCCAGCCAGCACCATGAGGGAGGCTTTCTCAGTATTCTCAGCAGTATTCCCTGTGAGTACCTGGTGTGGTTGCTAGAGGAACATCTTGTAAGAGGGTACAAACCTCACACTTGCCAGTGTCTTGTTGTGGCTTCCAATTTTCAGGCTTAACTACACTCAGACATTAGCATTTAGTGAAAAACTTCTAATTGACTCTGCATACCAACTCAAATGACATTCAGCACCTTTTGTCTCAGGTAAACAAATTCCTGGATCTTGTTTGTTCCTTAGAGGACATTTGTCACTCTGGATTTACTTTTTTTGCCCTGCAACATTCCTTGTCTTATGGTAAAAGTAATCAATTTTTAAGTTAAAAAAAAACTGTTTTTTCTTATTGTGAAGGAGGGAGAAACACTATCTAGTTCTCTTTGTCTCTTAAATGACATAAGAACCCAGAAGCTGCCTTTTATGTAAATGTTTAATCATTGTGGTTGAAATAAATATAAAGTATTTTCTAACACTGGTCTTAAAGTAGCCATTTTCTCTGGAAAGTCATCCTATCCACTAGCTGTGTAGAATAGTTAGGAGATTATAATAAATCATAGAGTAAATTAGGAAATAATGCTAAATTCTAAGTGTTTCCATTTTTGCATGATTATTGTAATTAGTTTTAAGAACAGAATGCTTATAAATCCAAATAATAACTCACCTTTTTATTAATTGTATAACTCATAACAATAATTTCAGAAGCAAAAAATTTGTTTAGATGAAACTAGCAATGGTAATTTTGCATATCATTTTATTTTTAATATTTGGTATTGGGTTATTTGTCAACAATGGCTCTCTGTATCGGGATATTAAGCCATATAATAAATAAAGGTATAAAATTAATAACACTATAATATTCACAGAGATTACCAACATAACCCAACCTGAATAATATATGTTCATACCAGAGGGGTAAATGTCATTGTAGGTTAAAATCATTGGCAAGACACTGAGAGATATTCCCACTGATTCCACCAGTGAATCAATTTTATATATATACACGATAGAGAGATAGATAGATAGATAGATAGATAGATAGATAGATAGAAATATCAGTTTATGTTTATCTGAGTCGTTATATGGGTTATACTCAATTTGAACACATAGTAATCCAAATATGCATATATTTCCCTTTCCTTACATAATTCAAAGTGCAAGAATAGTCCCCAAAATACTAAACTTTGTCATTTCCATTCTCCACGTTGATTAGTCCACAAGCTTATCTTAAAAGTCTAAGAGACACCACGGGCACCATGAGCACTCATCTGCCCCACCCAGAGGCCAGGAGATCCACCCACACATACCACTGCAGACACCACTGGTACCAGCATATCGATGTCATGTACCAATGGAATGGCACATCTGCCTCATTGTGAACACCTCTATCATCCATGTACCCTATTTAGAGTTCTAGGAATTGGTCCATTCACCCCACTGTGACCACTGCTAATGCCATATGCCCCACTCAGAGGCCTAGGGACTAGGATGCCTCCCCTACTGTGGACACAATTGGCAGTAATGTGACCTTCTCAGGTAGCTGAAGACTGATCTGCTATTGCCACCACTGGTACCCATGGATCCCACTAGGACCTGAAGACTGGCTCATCCAGGGCCAGAAGTCACCAGTGCTGATGCTCCCTTCACATCATCTTGGGGCCTGAGGACTGGTCTGCTCCATTCCCCAATCCCCAGCAAACCCTCATTATAGCCTCCAAAAACAGTCGCAGCCTAAGCTACTTAGTAACTTGCAGACACCAATGACATTGATTATAGCAGAAGTAATCATATAGAGACTACACTAAAATGGTCATCCAGAATCAAAACCAAAGCATCCTACCCAACTAACAGAATAGATACATCTACAGGAGCAACACTTTTCATATGGAAACTACTCCATAAAACTAGAAGAAGGGACAGCTACATCAGATGTACAGACATCGACATTAGAATACAAGAAACATAAAAAAAAGGAAACAAGACAACTCTAAAGGAGCTCAATAGCTTTTTAGCTACAGGTCCCAAGAAAAGAAAATATGTAGGATACCTGAAAAGGAATTGAAAGTAATAATCTTATGGAAACTAGTGAGATACAGAAAATCACAGATAAATAATACAAAGAAACAAGGAAAAAAATTCATAATCTGAGAAATAATTCAACAGAAATATAGATATCATTTAAAAGAATCAAACAGACATTCTGGAACTAGAGAATTCAATGAATTACATTTTTAAACAAAACAAGACCTTTAATAATACACTAAACCAAGCAGAGGAAAGAATTCCTGAACTTGAATATGTAAATATATTCTTTTGAAATAACACAGTTAGACAAAAAAAAAAAGGAAAAAAAGAATAAAAAAGAAGGAAGAAAACCTGTATGACATATGGAATAACACCAAACAAACAAATATATGATTTTTGGGAGCTCCAGAAGTAGAAAAGATGAAAAAGAGGCATAGAAAATCTATTCAATTAAATAATAACTAAAAACTTCCCAAGTTCTACAAAAAGTATTGACATCCAGATAAAGAAAGCTCAAAGATCCCCAAATATTATACATCCTACAACAAAAATTATTCTCCCCAAGGCACATTTTAGTCAATTTGTCCAAAGTCAAAGACAAAGAAAGACTTCTAAAAATAGAAAAAATGTGAAGTCACATGGAATTCTCATAAGACTAACAGCAGATTTCTCAGCCAAAAACTCACACACCAGGAGAGAATGGAATGATATGTTCAAACTCTGAAATAACGAAACTATCAGTCAAGAATACTATTTCCAGCAAAACTATACTTCAGAAATTTTTTTAAAAAGTCTTTCCCAAACAAACAAAAATTGAGGAAATTTATCAAAAAATGGACTGGTCTTAAAATAAATGCTTAAGGGAGTCCTATACCTGGATGCAACAGGATAATATTCGCCATCAGGAAAATACATTGAAGTGCATAACTCAAAAAAGAGCAGATGCACACATGAGAAAGAGAAAGGAATCAAATGTTATCACTACCAGAACGCCACCAAGTCACACCGATAAGCAATAGGAGAAGAAGAAATGAAGAAAAGATATGCAAAATAATCAGAAAACAATTTACAAAATGACAGGAATATGTTCTTATCTATCAATAATAACCTGGAATACAAACACTTTAAATTTCTCAGTTGAAAGATTTAGACTGTTTAGATACATTTTTAAAAGACAAGACTCACCTGTATGCTGCCTACAGAAATTCACTTCACTCTAAAGGCATGCATAGACTGAAAGTGAATGGTGGGAAAAGATAATCCATGCAAATGGAAACCAAAAGCATACAGAAGTACCTATGTTTATATCATACAAAGTAGATGTTAAGTCTAAAATCACTTTAAACAGACGCAAATAAGGTCATTATATAATGATAAAGGAATATATTCAGAAATTTCTAACAATTAGAAATATGTATGCACCAAATGGTAAAGTGTCCAGGTACCTATAGCAAATATCATTAGTGATAAAGAGAGAGACAGAACATAAAAAAGTAGCAACTTTAACACCCCACTTTCAGCATTGGACATATTATCTAGACAAAATAAAAAAAATAAAATAAAAAATAAAAAAAACTTATACTGCACTGTAGGCCAAATAGAACTAACACATTTGCAGAACATTTTATCCAAAAGCTGCAGACTACACATTCTCATCAGCATATGAAACATTCTCCAGCATAGACCACATGTTGAGCCATAAAACTAGTCTCAACAAATAAAAAAAGTAGAAATTATGTCAAGTATTTTTTCTGACCACAATGGGATAACTAGAAACTGGTAATAAGAGACACTGGAAAATGTACTAATACATGGAAATTAAATAACATGCTCCTGAATGACCACTGGGTCAATGAAAAAATTAAAAAGAAAATTTAAAAATTTCGTGAAACAAATGAATAATGGAAACAAAACATTAAAATTTATGGGATGCAGCAAAAGCAGTACAACGAGGTAAGTGTGGAACAATAAATACCTACATCAAAACAGTAGAAAAACACCAAATAAACAACTTAACTATGTGCATCGAGGAATTAGAAAAGCAAGAATAAATCAAACCTAAAATCAGCTAAAGAAAATAAATAATAAAGAGTGGAGAAGAACTAAATGAGATAGAGTCTCCAAAATAAAAAAAGATCCACGAAATTAAAGTTAGGTTTTTGAAAAGAAAATGATATTGACAAACTATTCACTAGATTAAGAAAAAAAGAGATAATCCCCAAACAACTAAAATCAGAAACATAAAAGAGACATTACATCTAATACTACAAAAACACAAATGATCCCTAGGGACTCCTATGAATATCTATACACCAATGAATTGGAAAACCTAGAAGAAATGGGCAAATTCCTGTAATATAACCTACTAATATTGAACCACCAAGAAATAGAAAACTTGAATAAACCAGTTGTA
Source organism: Trachypithecus francoisi (assembly GCF_009764315.1). Classification (NCBI taxonomy): domain Eukaryota; kingdom Metazoa; phylum Chordata; class Mammalia; order Primates; family Cercopithecidae; genus Trachypithecus; species Trachypithecus francoisi. Next base: position 168,501,084 of record NW_022681454.1, on the reverse strand, counting down.
ACAGGTAAGATTGAATCTGTAATAAAAAGCCTCTCAACAAAGAAAAGTCCAGCACTGAATGGCTTTGCTGCTGAATTCCACTAAATCTTTAAAGAATAACTAATATAAATTCTTCTCAAAATGTTTAAAAATTTTCAAGAGGAAGAAATTCTTCCTGTCTCATTCTGTGATGCAAGTACTACCCACAAGCCAAAATCAAAGATACAACAAAAATTGAAAACACTATAGGCCAACATCCCTGATAACCATAAGTGCAAATATCCTTAAAAATATACTAACAAACCAAATCTAACAATGCATTAAAAAGATAATACACCATGATCAAGCAGGATTTATCTCAGGAATGCAAGGTTGGTTCAACATATGCAAAACAGTGAATGCCATACACTGCATCAACAGAATAAGGAAAAAAAAAATTTACAATCATCATACTAGATGCAGAGAAAGCATTTGGTAAAAATCCCCATTGCTTCATAATAAAAACTCTAAACAAACTCTGTATAGAAGGAACATGCCACAAAACAATAGAGAGCACTGTATTAGTCCATTCTCATACTGCTATAAAAAATAGCCAAGACTGAGTGATTTATAAAGGAAAGAGGTTTAATTGACTCACATTTTTTTGCATGGCTGGGAAGGCCTTAGGAATCTTAACAATCATGGTGGAAGGGGAAAGAGGCATATCTTACATGGTGGCAGGCAAGAGAAGAGTGAGCAAAGAAGGAACTTGCCAAACACTTGTAAAACCATCAGATCTCATGAGAACTCACTTTCATGTGAACGGCTTGGAGGAAACTACCCCCATGATCCAATCACCTCTCACCAGTTTCTTCCCTCAACACCTAGGAATTACAATTCAAGATGAGATCTGGGTGGGGACACAAAGCCTAACCATATCAACCACATATGACAAACCCACAGCGAACATCATACTACATGGGGAAGAATTGGAAGCCTTTCCTCTAAGATCTAGGAGAAGACAAGGATACCCACTTTCATCACTTTTGTTTTACATAATACTGAGAATCAGCCAGAGCAATCAGGCAAAAGGATTAAATAAAGGGCATCCAGATTGGAAAGAAAGAAGTTAAATTGTCCTTGTTTGGAGAAGAAATGATCTATGATCTTACATTTAGAAAAACATAGACTTTGCTGGAAAAAAAAACCTGTTAGAATTGATAAGCAAATTCAGTTAAGTTACAGGATACAAAATCAATGTACAAAAATCAGTAGCATTTCTATAAGTCAGTTTTGATCTACCTGAAAAAAAAAATCAAGCAGTTCATTTTACAATAGTTACAAAATATCTAGAAATAAATGTAACCAAAGAAATGAAACTTCTCTACAATAAAAACTATAAACCCCCGATGAAATAAATTGACAAGGACCCAAAAATGGGGGGATAATTTATGTTCATGGACTAGCAGAATTAATATTGTTAAAATGTCAATACTTCTCAATGTGATCTACAGATTTAATGCAATCATTACCAAAATGTCAATGACAATCTTCCAGAAATAGGAAAAATTCTCCTAAAATTTGCATGGAATGACAAAAGACTCCAAATAGCAGTCCTGAGCATAAAGAACAAAGCTGGAGGCATCACACTACTTGACTTCAAAATATACTACAAAACTACAGTAACCAAAACAGCATGGTACTGGCATAAAAACAGACACATCAACCAATGGAACAGAATAGAGACCAGTGGAACAGAAAAGAGAACACAGAAATAAATCTTTGTATTTATGGCTGACTCATTTCAGACTAAGTTGCCAAGAACATACATTGTGGAAAAGACAGTCTCTTCAATAAATGGGACTGGGAAACTGGATATGCACATGTAGAAGAATGAAACTAGACCCCTATCTCTCACCATATACAAAAATCAACTCAAAATGGATTAAATACTTAAATTTAAGACACAAAACTATGAAACTAATAGAAGAAAACATAGGGGAAATGGCTCAGGACATTGGTGTGGGCAAAGAATTTTTGGGAGAAGACCTAAAAAGCACAGGCCACAAAAGCAGAAATAGGTGGATGGTATTACATCAACCTAAAAAGTTTCTGCACAGCAAAGAAAACAATCATAGAGTGAGAAGACAACCCACAAAATGAGAAAAATATCTGCAAACTATTGATTCAACATGGGCTTAATAACCAAGATATATGAGGAGCTCAACCAATTCAGCAGCAAAAAAAAAAAAAAAAAAATCCAGTTTTAAAATGGGCAAATGATATCCACAGACATTTCTCAAAAGAAGACATACAAATGAGAAACAGGTATATAAAAAATGCTCAACATTACTGATAATCATAAAAATGCACATCGAAACTGCAATGAGATATCATGTCACCCCAGTAATAAGGGCCATTATCAAATAGACAAAAAGTGACAGAATCACAGGTAAAGACATGGAAGGAAGGGAATTTTCACACACTATTTGTGGGACTGTAAAGAGTATGTAAAAACCTAAAAAAGAACTGCCATATGATTCAGTAATCCCACTGCTGGATATATACCAAAAAGAACAGAAATCAGTATATCAAAGAGCTATCTACACTCCTATGTTTATTACAGCGCTATTCACAGTAGTCAAGACATGGAATCAACCTAAGTATCCATCAGTCAATGAAGAGATAAAGAAAGTGTTGTATATAAACACACAATAAAACATTATTCAGTCATAAAAAATAATGAAATATTTTTGTTTTGGCAACATATATGTGCCTGGATGATAATATATTAAGTAAAATAAGCTAGGCATATAAACACATATATCATTCACACATATGTGAAGGCTTAAAAAAATATTGACTCATGGAGATAGAGAATAGAATGATGGTTACCACAGGCTGGGAACATGGGGGAAAGGGGATAGACAGAGATTGGTTAATGGACACAAAAATACACTTAGATAGAAGGAATAATTTCTAGTGTTCAATAGAATAGTAGTATGAATATACTTCTTAATAATTTATTATATATTTTTAAATAGCTAGAAAAGAAGATTTGGCATATTTTCAACACAAGTAAAGGATAAATGTGTGAGATGATGGTTATCTGAATTACTCTGGTTTGATTATTACACACTGTATGTGTATCAAAATATCACGTGTGCCCCATAAATATGTACAATTATTATATAACAATAAGAAAATTCACATGTAATATTTGGAATTTGTAGCCAAAATAAGCCTAAGCCTAAGAGAAACAGGAGTGTTCGTGTGTGTGTGTGTGTGTGTGTGTGTGATATCACCTTCCTTAAATTATTGAAACACAAATATTAACTTTAAATGCTTTATGTGTGTGTGTGTGATATCACCTTCCTTAACTTATTGAAACACAAATATTAACTTTAAATGCTTTACTGTAACCAGGTCCTACATGAGGCACTTTACATATCCATCATCCTCCATCCCTGCAACAATCTTAGGTTATCTGCTATCTTCATTTTTACCTGTGAAGAAACTGAGACTTGGAGCATTATAATATGTAAGTCAAAATGAAACTGAAGGGCAGAGGCAGAGCTGAGTTTTTGAATTAAAATGTGGTTGAATAAAGTATTCCTTCTATTTCCAGTTTTTCACTCTATTCCACATAATTATCATCATATAATATATTAATTGTATGTAGAAGAAATTCAACCACATAAAACAATATACCTTTAAACAATAAGAGAGTTGGCCATATTTTCAAATGAGAACATAAAAGCATAAAAACTGAATTAGTTTATATATGTCTGATGATTGTAGATAATTTAATAATGAGTTGCTAGAACTAGCCTTTGCTCTTTAGTTAGGGTTTTAAGGAATCCCTTAGCTACTAAACTATAACTAAAACTATGTAGACCACTAAAAGATAAGGGAATAAAAACAGTCTGATAATACAAAAAGCTACTAAGGCTTTTGATTCTAACATTGATTGAATTTGTATTACAAATACAATGAATCACAGGTATGATACTTGGTGAGTTAGAACTGGACCACTTTTATTAATATCTACCTTAAGGAAGAATTGTTGCTCACTTAGCTAGTTATTCCTATAATGTTTGCCACCCAGTACCAAGCATAGGTTGTGGAACACAGTAGACTCCTAAAAATTAAAAATTATATTGAACTATGTAGCTGCTGAATTGTTTTGTTTTGCTTCTTAAAAATTAAAATCAGGAAATTACATAATTTCAATCTAAGCTTCAGTTGTGAATATAACTGAAACTTAGTAGATTACAATATAACCAAGTTGTACTAACCTATTTTTCCTTGACATCAGATTCTTCATGGGTTAATAAAACACTGTAAAATAAATCCATTTGTAGGAGATAAAAATATCAACTATACTTACAAAATGCTTCTTAATTAGGTACCAAGATTCCAGAAAGAAGGTAACATCAAATAAATGATCTGCCTTTTTTGAAGAGCTTTTACACTAAAACAAAAATAATATTAATAGCAGTTTGTGGAGTCAAAAACATGTAGAATTCCAAAAGCATGACAAAATAACATAAAAATAGAACACAGTAGAAAAATATTTCCAGGTCAGAGCATTTCCAAGAAAATCCCAAAGCTACAGAAGTATGAGATTTCAGTAAGTTAAACAGTTAAAAATTGGTGTTGCAATTTTTAGAATAACTACGAAATGAAAGAATATATAATTAAAAGTCAATTGATAGGTATATTAGTTTTAATGGCTGCTATAACAAATTATGGCAAATTTGATGTCTTAAAAGAGCAAAGATTTATTCTTTCACAGTCCTAAAGGCCAGAAGTCTGAAATCCAGAAGTTGAAAGGGCCATATCCTTTCTGGAAACTCTGAAGAAGAACTTTTTCCTTGTCTTGTTCATCTGCTGGCAGCTGTCAACTCTCCTTGTCTTGTGGCCACATCTCTCCTGCTCTGTCTTCATGTTACTTTCTCCTTTGTACATGTGTGTCTAATCTCCATGTGTCTCTCTTTTATAAGGACACTTGCGATAACATTCACGACCTACCTGATAATTAGGATAATCTCCTCATCTCAAGTTCCATAACTTAATTAGATCTGCAAAGAACATTTTCTGAATAAGGAAATATTCACAGTTTTCAGGGATTAGGAGGTAGACACATCTTTTTACGAACCCACAGTAAGCCATCTACAATGGGGGGAATGCATTAATAAAAAAATTTATTAATACAAAAGAAGAGAAGAAATGAGAGGATGTGGAACATAAAACAGTTTAGACAAATAGAAAATACATAGTAAAATGACAGATGCAAATAGATCAATAATCCATCAAATGTTAGTGGAGTTAACAGTAAAATTAAATGTAAATGTGGTGATGCTAGTTTAAAAATATTCCTAGTTATGAAACCACTTTAATTAAAACAGAAGCTAAAATGTTAGAAAAGTTATATAAATTTCACAATTTAAGAAAGATATCTTCCTTTAATCTATTAGGATATATGACTTTATTTTCTATCAAAGCACCAATGGATCCCCAGTAATTGATGGAGTTACCTGGGACACTGTGGGCATTCAGTAAATATTTTCTATTGAAAAATGAATGATTAGGGAATGTGTGTTTCCTGAGAAACAGACATCACCAAGGAATGGATATATTAGATATACAGTGATCTTATTATATTGAATTATATCCAGAAATGCTTTATAAAGGAGAGATTTGAACTGTCAGGATGAATGAATCAGAGGTAAATTGGCAGAAGTGGATTAAGAGAAGAAAATGTGGTAGAAGATTAGTTTAAAACAAGTAAGAAAGTATAGGGACTGCTTTGAAAACAAAGGTGACTGAAGAGTTTGCTGTCACAAACGTTTACACTGGTGAGCATAGTGACATCATTTTGGGAAATGGTTTGTAGTCATGTTGTAAAAATATTCAAGTGCAAGACTGACATTAAATTTAATTCTCCAAGTAAGATTTCTGAACAATGCAATAGCATTAAATGATGAAGTAGTGCCTTGAAGAAAATGGCCCTGGGTCTAGTGCTGTACTGTGTAGCATATACTCAGGACGGCATTCTTATGGACCTCCTCCCTTCCTGAACCTACCCTGGTATTAACTTAATAGGCATTAAAAGTATAAAGCTGCAGAGGCATGTTAACTGGTGAAATTTATATAACCTTTCTAACATTTTAGCGTTCGTTTTAATTAAACGAAAACCTAGTTATGGTTTCATAACTAGGAATATTTTTAAACCAGCATCACCGCATTTACCTTTAACGTGTTAGTTCTACTATTAGTTTCACTAATATTTGATGGATTACTGATCTATTTGTATCTGTCATTTTATTATATATTTTCTATTTGTCTGAACCGCTTTATGTTCCACATCCTCTCATTTCTTCCCTTCTTTTGTATTCATACATTATTTTTATTAATGCATTTCCCTCATCATAGAGGGCTTAATGGTGGTTCCCAAAAAGATATGTCTGCAACTTTACACTTTTAATCTAAGGAATTTCTGAGCATTCCGGTTATTTGTGCTGCACTTTCCTGCACACTGGCTTTCACAATTCAGAATCTTTTTAAATTTGTTTCTTGGCCCTTTTTACTTGAACTGCTTAGCCTGACCCAGGACTCTAGTCCATGACTGACTCATAATTCCTCATTGGGAATTGAAGCTAGTTTAGGCCTCTATGCTACTTATTCTAAGGAACAGCATGAAGAGCTACATACACCCAGATCAAGCTTCTTGTAACATGTCACACCAGACCCTCATAACCTCTTCAAGTTTCAGAGGAATAATCAGATAAATGAGGTTGATGTTGAAAGAACAGTAAATAAGCAATTTCAATTGCTAAAGAAGTGGTTACAAAAGTTGAAAAAAAATGAATGAATATCAGCTGGCATTGGGGGAAACTGCAGGAGTGGAAAAAAACAACCACGAACCCTCAGAGAGGAAACAGAAAACAAGGAGCTCCAGTGATGACCTCAAATGTGACAAATCAACAATAAAGACAGAGACAAGAAAAACGGAGTTAGTTTTATCTGGGATTAAAGGAAACATCATAAATTGAATGCCTAAATGCCTGATGAAGAAGAATAATCAGAAATCAGAAGCACTTATAAACACATCTATTAATACAATTTTATTCTTCAAATTATAATGTGAAAACGCTTTATTTGATATTTTGAGGTTTATTAAAAGATTGTCTATAAAATATATTTGATGGCAGTGAAGAAAAAATTGGTCTGTTATTTTATATAGACTAGGAAAAATATACAATGCTGTTTTTCGCTTTCTTTAAACTTGATATTTGACCTCCACATTTAGGGACCTAAAAAGAATCAGAAAGAGATGTATGCCCCTTTATTCAGCAGAGAGATTAGTTGAAACGGTATGGTAATGAAATGTGTTATCTCATGCTATAGTTCATCCAATTATTTTTTACCTCCCAAATGGCAAAACTGCAATTTCAAAAGCCTATAATCCAGCCTCTTAACATGATTCCAAGGGGAAAGCATGAGAAATGAAAATGCCTGGGCTTTGTAGCATTATAGTGATCCTATTAGATTGAATTATATCCAGAAATGCTATAATTTTTGTGATGTATCACACTATTAGTAAGATGACCTGGGAAGCAAAAAATCATTGAAGTGGGGAATTTGGCTAAAATGAAGCCAACAGATGATGTCCCAGAATAGACTGCTTTAAAGTTGGTGGTGAATACGTTTAGGCTGACACAGAAAGCATTAATGAAGATGCACAGATTCTTGAATTCCACAAGGGTATCTTCTATCATTGCTGTAAGTGACAGCGTTTACTTTTACACACACACACACACACACATACACACATTCTTACACACTCCTGCTCCACTCTGCTTTCATTGCTACTAGTTGCTAATCCAAAATTAGAAACGAGGGAACTAATTTAGATGAATATGAAACATTGAAGTTATTTGCGTCTCTAAAAATGAAGAATTTTGTTGTGTAGTCAGTATATGTAGGGAAAAGACTATTCATCTTTCTTAAAGGACACTGAAAGAACACCAAATGCCTGAAGCTTCTTCATGTATTACTGGGGCGTTTTCCTTCAAATTATATAGTGAAGAAAAAAAAGCTCTGTTATTGGCTGGGCATGGTGGCTCACGCCTGTAATCCTGGCACTTTGGGTGGCCTAGTGGGGTGGATCACGAGGTCAGGAGGTCAAGACCAGCCTGACCAACACAGTGAAACCCCGTCTCTACTAAAAATCCAAAAATTAGCCGGGCATGGTGGCGGGTGCCTGTAATCCCAGCTACTCAGGAGGCTGATGCAGGAGAATCTTTCGATCATGCCACTGCACTCCAGCCTGGGCAACAGAGCAAGACTTCATTAAAAAAAAAAAAGAGAGAGAGAAGCTCTGTTATAACTGTGAAAGACTAAATAATGTGTTCCCAAATATGCCCAATTTCCAATCTCTAAAACCGGTGAATATGACTACTCTATATGACAAAAGGGATTTGCTGATGTGACTATCTTAAGGATCTTGGAATTGGGAGATCATCTTGACTTCCTGGATGGCTCCAATGTAATCACAAGGTATTTATAAAACAAAGCAGTTGGTTAAAGAGAAAAAAAGATGCTACCCAGCTGGCTTGAGGAAATAGGAAGGGGCCACAGGCTGCCTCTAGAAGCTGGACAAGGTGAGGACAAGTGCCATCCTCTGGAGCCTCCAGAAGCAATCACTCCTGCTGACATCTTGATTTTAGCCTTTTAACACTTACTTCAGACTTAACTCCAGAACTGTAGGAAAGTAAACAATTGTGTTATTTTAAACTGCTGTGTGCTAACTTGTTACAGCAGAAATAGAAACTAATATAATCATATTCTTCATTTTGCAACTCTGATTACAGTAAATGTATATATTATCTCTTTTAGTGTGAAAAACCACCATTCCCAAAGCTTTATCTCCCTTAAAGGAATTGTTACATTTCAATGTCAATCATTTCACCTCCAGATGTTTTGGGTCTGGGAAGCAAAAACATCTATATGGAGACATTGGTTTTCTTTGCTGATGTATGCTTGTTTGTGTGAGGGTGAATATATATCTCTATTTTCTAAAGGGAAGGCAACTAATGTGTTTAAGTATTTATTCTATGCCAATCACTTTCATGTAAGATAATTTTCAGTCTACTTTAAGTCTAAAAATAACCCTAATTTTCATATAGATGAGGAAGCTAATGCTATTAGAAGTAACATTTTAAATGTCTGTGTTTCTATGATCCCAAATAGAATTACAAACACTTTTATATTTAATGCTCATTTCTATTTACTTAAATCTTCAGAATTTGGTAAACACGAAAGTTGAAAATTTGTAATATAGGACAGACATTTGAAAATCATTACATAGTTATTACTGAAGATTTGCTTGTATGTTCCATAAAACATGTTTTTAAAACATCACACTATGTTATAGTCTGCTTTGGCTGCTATAACAAATGACCACAAACTGGGTGGTTTAAACAACAAGCATTTGTTTCTCACAGTTCTGAAAGTTGGGAAGTCTAAGATCGAGCAGCTCACAGATTCCTTACTTGGGGAGACCCCTCTTCCTGGTTTGCAGACAGTCCTCTTCTCCGTATATCCTCACATGGCCAAGAGTAGAAAGAGGAAGCAAGGTCTCTTCCCCTCTCTTCCTATCAGGGCAGTGATCCCATCATGAGGACACCACCCTAATGACATCATTACTTCCCCAAAGCTCCATCTCCAAATAACATCACATTGAAGATTAGGGTTTCAGCAAGATTAGGGTTTCGGCATATGAATGTTGTGGTACAGGAACATTCAGTCCATCACACACTGATAAGAATGTATGAATGCGTTAGATTTTGGATGCAAACCAAAACGACAGTGTCACAAATTTGTAGCATGTTTCTGAACATTAAATGGAGTATTTTCTAAAGTTGCAAATACATTTTTAAAATATGGTCACTTAATTATCTATTTACTCCCAATAAACATTGGTTTGTTGTACAAATTATTTCATTACCCAGGTATTAAGCCTACTAATCCTTAGTTATTCATCCTGATCCCCCTCCACCATCTACCCCCAGTAGGCCCCAGTGTGTGTTGCTACCCTCTATGTGTCCATGTGTTCTCATTTAGTTCCCACTTTTAAGTGAGAAAATACAGTATTAGGTTTTCTGTTCCTGTGTTAATTTGCTAAGGGTAATGGCCTCCAGCTTCATTCATATCCCTGTAAAATACATGATCCTATTCTTTTATATGGCTGCATAGTATTCCATGTACACTGCAATAATTTAAAACAAAAATAAATGAATACTTACTTACCGGGTATAAAGTAATACCCAAGAAATTCAGTTATTTTGGTGCAAGTCTATAATAAATTCTATATTCTACCTGGTTATTAAACAAAAAGAAGTTATTAGTTGTTGTAACACAATTAATATTATTAAAATTTGTTCACATTGATTCTGAGTAGAAATCCTTTATTTAAAACAACAAACTGTCTTCATGAAACTAAATTATATTGGCTATCTCAAACTGTCTTATGATTTTTCATGCTGCTCTAAACAACCTTGTGTAAAATGTATGCACCAAAAATACCCGAGTGATAGCATTTATTGGTTCAAACATTAGAAATAAATGCAGGGTAATTCTACCAAAAAAAGGGTTGTGTTACCTAAACAAATTGATCTCTAATTATGAATAATGTAGGTAAAAGCCAGTAGGGCAATGCCCTAAACTTTTAACTGAATCTTTTGCAAAATAAAGTTTTCTTTTCTTTTTCTATTTTGAGGTACAATTTATGAAAGTTTCTTTTAATTGATTACACTTTTAATGTTAAGTCTAAAATCTCTGCCCAATCCTAGATCCAAAAGATTTTCCCATTTTATCCTAAATTTTTTATACTTTTAAATTTAACATTTAAATATTTGGTCCACTTTGAGATAATGTTAAGAGAGAAGGTTTAAACCGAAGTTCATTTTATTATGCTATCAGTGTTCAATTATTTCAGTATCACTTATTAAAAATGCTCTTCTTACTTCATTAAATAACTTTCGCTTCTTAGTCAAAATTTAACTGGGCATCTTTATGTGAGTATATATTTAGATTCTCTAATTTACTCCAATTTATCTATGTTTATATCTACTCCAGTAATATACTCTCCTCATTAGGAAGAGTTATAAATAGCCAAAACAATTTGAAAAAGAACAATACAAACGATTAACTCTTCCCAATGTTAAAGGGAATGTTATGTAAAATTGGTATAATTTCCCTTTAACATTGAGAAGAGTTAATCATTCATTTTGTTATTTTTCAAACTGTTTTGGCTATTTATAGATCTTTCCTTCCATATATGTTTTAGAATAAGCTTATCTACATTTGTACAATTCTTGCTGAGATTTTGATAGGAATAGCATTAAATACATAGATCAATTTGTAGACAACTGACATGATTAATATGTTGTTTTCTTTTTGATAAATGCTGTATATTTATATTTATTTAGGTCTTTTTCATTTCTTCCATCAATATTCTGGAATTTTCAGCACACAGTCCTGGGACATGTTTTGCCGAGTGTATACCTACATATTTCATTTTCTTTGGAGTAATTATAAATAGTACTGTACTGTATTTTTAATTTTAGAAATTAAAGAAATGTGATTCATTTCAGTTGTTGATTTGCATGTGTTCTGTGATTCACTGAACTCAATATTTATGAGATTTCTGGTAGATTTCTTAGGGTTTTAAATGTTGATAATTTTGATATTTGCAAATAAAGACAATTTTATTTCTGCCTTTTCAATCTGTGTGTTTTTAAATTATTTTCCTGCCTATTGCAGAGGCTAGAACTTTCAGTACCATGTTCAATAGGCATGCTGAGAGTAGGTATTTTTGCCTTATTCCCAATCTCAGAGGAAAATGTGCAGTTTTTCACCATTAGCTATGATGTCAACTGTAGGGTTTTTGAAATCATGAGGTTTAAGAAATTCATCTGTTCCTTGTTTGTTGACTTTTTGCATGAATGGCTGTTGAATTTGTCAAAAATGGTCTTTCTGTGTCAATTTATGATCCTATGATTATTCTTCTTGAGCATATTGATATGGTAAACTACATTGATCCATTTTCAAATGTTGATTCAGGTTTGAGTAACTGCAATAATCTCATTTGATCATAATATATAATACTTTTAAGCATCCATTCTTGGATGTAATTTCTAATATTTTGTTGAGGATTGTTGTATCTATGTTCCTGAGAGATATTGGTCTATGGTTTTATACTTTTGTGCTATCTTTACTTGCTTTTAGTATCAGGATAGTATTGACTCCATAAAATAACTCGATAAGTATTACCTCCTAAATTTTTGTCTTTAAGAGATTATGTAAAATTGGTATAAATTCTTAAATGTTTGTAAATTCTTAAGTGTTTCTTTTATCTCTTTCACCTGGCTGATTTCTGCTAGTGTTTAGTTTTTGAATAATTCATTCATTTCTTCTAAAGAGTTAAGTTGATGAGTGTAAAGTTGTTCATGGTATTCCCTTATCTGTTTAATAGTTGTCAGATATTTCATAATATCCCTGCTTAGTGCCTGATACTAATAATGTGTTTTCTGTCCTTTTATTTTCGTCAGTCTTGCTGAAGATTTATCAGTTGTATTGATTGATTTTATTTGAAGAATGAGCTTTTTGTATCATCTTCTTTACTGTTTTTCTGTTTCAATGTCATTTATTTCTGCTTTTATCTTTATTATTTCCTTACTTTTGTCTGCTTGGGTTTAGTTTGCTCTTTTTAACTCATTTCCTGAGACAAAAATAAATTATAGTTATGAGATCTCTGTTCTAATGTAAATGTATTATGTAGAGATTTCCAAAGAAACAGAATCAATACAAAAAGCGATTTACTATGAGGTAGTGGCTCCCACAATTATGGTGGCTGAGAAGTCTCACTATCATTTCTCTGCAAGCTGGAGGCCCAGGAAAGCCAGTGTTGTCATTGCGACCCAAACCTATAGGCCTGAGAACCAGGAAGAGCCAATGGTATAAGATTCAGATGAAGCTGAAAGAGCTGAAAAAACACGAAGGCTGGTGGTGTAGGTTCCTGTCCAACTGCAAAGGCTTGAGAACCAAGAGCACTAGGAGTCCAAAGGCAGGAGAAGAAGATGATTTGAACAATTTGCCCCTGTGGATCAAATTTCTCATTTGTGGTGCATCAAATTACTCAATTGTGATCAACCCTTGCGGGTCAAATGCAAAAATTTTTAGTGTTTTTAATTTGTTATATGTGGCTCCTGAATGTTCTTTTTGTCACTAACCTTTATGGTAGATGGTATGATATCAGTGCAAAGATGGCTATTTAGGAAGTGTGTTCTCTGAAATTGACAATTGTCATGGGTCTCTCTTTGAAAGGAATCTTTTTCACAAAACTCACTGTCGCCTTGAAAATGTGACTTCATCATCTATTCTTATGGTGAATGAAAGTCACACACAAAATGGCTATTGCTATTACTGGAATTTCAGCCCATACTATGGTTGATAACAACAATTTCTATAGCAAAGTATGAAAGTATTATGTTGAACGACATCTGATATAGATTGGTGGTCCAGGTCCTTACTTACAAATTGACAAGTATTGTTTTAGTGGTAAACTCTATTATTATGGTCGTGTTCTGGAAAGGGAAACATGGGGTTTTGGTATCACAAATACTACCCATCAACTAGCTGTTGGTTATTTGACCATTCTGCCCAACTTTGTTGCTTATTTTGCAATGCATAGTTCAACCTGGTTCTCCGATTTAATCTGATTTATGGGTTTCCCATAGTAACATTCAGTTTCTCATTTGTTTCCAACATGCTCAGTCTATACATAATGATCCCAGCTTCCATTTCATTTCACCTCTTGGTGTGCATACCCCAAATATCAAGTCCTATTGGAACAAATATAAAAGCAATTGCAAGACCATCAGAGTTCATCATAATATGATAGACTCATATTTGATCGAATTTATGCTGTGTGATTGATTTGAAAATAATGCTTTCCATTTCCTTTAACTGTATATATCAGAACAATTTCCTGTTAGCTAATATGATGTGTAGACTCTTGGCTTTAACATGTTTTAGTACAAATACCCAAGGACAAATTATTCAATTGAATGCATCTGAGAGACAAATTGTTCAACTGCTCAAGAAAAGATAGATGTTTTAGCTCAAGTGGAGAGAGTGAATTCACTCTTTCTCCACCTTGTTGTGCTCTTCAGGCCCTCAATGGACTGCGTGATGACCATCCACATTAGTAAAGATGACATTCTCTTTCAATTTACTGATACAATTGGTAATCTCTTCTGGAAACACCCTCACAAACATGCCCAGAAATAATATTTTATGAGCTATCTGTCATCCCTTATCCTAGTCAAGTTGACAAAAAATAAATCATCACAGTAAAAATTTAGTGTTTCATATTTGTTTCTTAGCATTGCTCTAACTGCATCCTACAGATTTTGATATTTTGTACTTAATTTTATTTTAATATGTATAAAGACTTATTTATCCATGAAATATTAAATATTGTGCTGTTTAATTTCCACGTTTATAAAGATTTTTCTGATGTCTCTTTAATACTGATTTCTAATTGATTCCATTACGGTAAGAGAACCTATCTCAAATATTTTAATTCTTTTAAATTGACTGAGGTTTTTTTTATGAACCAAGATATGATTACTTTGGATAATGTGCTGTGGGCACTGGAGAAGAATGAACATTCAGCTGTTGCCATGTGGAGTGTTCTATAAATGTTAATTCATTGGTATTCCTAGTTGGTAGTGGTGGTGTTTTTTTTTTTTTTGAGACAGATCTCACTCTGTCGCCAAAGCTGGAGTACAGTGGCACCATGTCAGCTCACTGCAACCTCCATCTGGGTTCAAGCAATTCTCCTGCCTCAGGCTCCCAAGCAGCTGGGATTACAGGCACCCAGCACCATGCCTGGCTAGTTTTTATATTTTTAGTAGAGACAGGGTTTCACCATGTTGGCCAGGATGATCTTGAACTCCTGACCTCAGGTGATCCACCCACCTCGGCCTCCCAAAGTGTTGGGATTACAGAGGTGAGCCACAGTGTCTGACCGCAGTTCTTAACTATAAGTAGGTTTGTCTAGTCCTCCTTTAACCTCTATTAGGTTTTGCTTCTTGTATTTTTAAGCCTTGTCTTTTTCTATTTTTCTTAGTCTGTTTGAACTGCTATAACAAAATGCCATAGACTGTGTGACCAAAAAAATATTTATTTTATCACAATTCTAGAGGCTGGTAAGTCCAAGATCAAGTTGCTAGCCAATTTGGTTTCTGATGAGGGCTATCTTACTGGCTTGTAGATAGCAACCTTCTCACTATTTCCTCATATGGGAGAGAAAGAGAGACAGCTCTCTGATTTCTCCTCTTGTGAGGACACTAATCCTATCAAATCAGAGTCCTACACTTATGATTTCATTTAACTTTGTTTATTTACTTATTCCAAATACCACCACATTGAGGATGAGTCTTTAACACCACCATTTCAGGCAACACCACTTGGTCAATAAAAGTATTGATACACTTAAGATTTCTGTATGTATTTGGTGAATTGATCATTTTATCATCTTGTGATGTCTCTTTTCCCTAGTAATTTTCTTATGTCTGAAGTCTGACTTATCTGATATTAATATATTTATTCATTCCATTTTAGTTAATGTTTGCATTTGCATGATAAATCATTTTTCATCCCTTATTTTCTGCCTACATTTGTCAGTATGTTTGCAAGTTGAGTTTTTTAAATAAAGTATGTAGTTGGGTCAAAAAATTTTTTACCTGTTCTGCCAATTTCTGCTTTTGCTATATTTAAGTTCATGTTAATATATTAACCAGCTAAATAATTATTTATCAAGTAGTTATTAATAACTAGGGATTAAGTCTTTCATTTTATTATTTATTTTCTTTTTGTTCCCCAGGGTTCTCATTCCTGTTTCTTCTGCTTCTGACTCTGATTGATTTCAGATCTAAATAGCAAAGGTAAATCAATAAAACTCTTGGAGGAAAACATGGGAAACAATGTTAGGACCTTAGAGTAGGCAAATAATTTTGTTAAACAAAATGAAAAACTGCTAAATTTGAAAGAAAAACTTAATAAACTGGACTACATTTCAACTGAAAGATTCTCTTCATCAAAGCAAAATCTTAAAATAATAAAAGCCAGAAATGTGGACAAAATACTTATAAAACACATATATGAAGTACTAAGCAAACAAGCAATAAAAAGGGGTATGGGCATGGTGGTGTTTGAATATGCTTTCTTGTTGCTATAATCCTGTGCCTCTGTACATTAATATTTGAATGCATGCAATGCCAGCAAGGAAATTGGTCTTCACACATACTGCAGTTTTCCAGAACACTCACAAACCAATGTAGCAGACTAAAAAAAAAAAAAAAGAAAAAAGAAAAGAACTCATATCCAGAACAGACAGTTCTCCTTCAAATCAGTGAAAAAGAACAGAAAATTGGGCTAAGTACTTGCACAGCTGTTTCTCAAAAGAGAATATCCAATGGCCATAAAACCAAAGAGTACTCATATGTATTGGTTATTAGTTACACTTCATGAAGTCTTGTACCTTTTCACTTTCAGGAACAGATCTGTCACTTATTTTATTTTATTTTTTTTGAGACGGAGTCTTGCTCTGTCGCCGGGGCTGGAGTGCAGTGGCCGGATCTCAGCTCAGTGCAAGCTCCGCCTCCCGGGTTCACGCCATTCTCCTGCCTCAGCCTCCCGAGTAGCTGGGACTACAGACGCCCGCCACCTCGCCCGGCTAGTTTTTTGTATTTTTGCATTTTGTCTTCAACAATAGAAATCCTCAGACTCTCACATATTCTTTGAACATTTTGTGACTTATACCTATTTGGCTTATGGCCAACAAAATAAAACCTAAAGTATTAATTGACATTTAAGGACACTCTCCATTATCTCCCTGTTTGTATTTTTTTTTTTTTTTTTTTTGGAGACATAGTCTTGCTCTGTCACTCAGACTGGCATCCAGGCTGGAGTGCAGTGGTGTGATCTTGACTCACTGCAACCTGCACCTCCTGGGATCAAGCAATTCTCCTGCCTCAGCCTCCCAAATGGCTGGGACTGCAGGCACCCGCCACCATGCATGGCTAGTTTTTCGTATTTTTAGTAGAGATGGGTTTTCACCACTTTGGCCAGGCTGGTCTCGAAAGCCTGACCTCAAGTGATCTACTCGCCTCTGCCTCCCAAAGTGCTGGGATTTCAGGCATGAGCCACAACGCCCGGCCCCTGTTTGTATTCTTATCACTCAAATAGTTTCTTCAAAAATACTAAATTACCTTTCAACAGCACTTCAATCTGTTTCTATGTTTCCCCAAATCCTTAACTTTTTTCTCAGAATGTTTTTGTCTTTAGAATTCATTCCTATATCTCTTAAAATCCTTCCAATCTTTCAAAACTCAGCACAAAAAAATCATTTAACACAGGAAGTTTATTCAAATTCCCAAATTAAATTTCTATTTAATTCTTTAATGTTTCAGTAGCATCTATATATAATATATGATATATATGTTTCTATATATAATTTTTTTCTGTATACACACACACATACAAACCCACACAAAGAGACTAATACAATTCTCAATAGCTTTAAAATTGACTGTCTTTCAGAAGCTTGACCCAAGTGAATTGCAAATGAAACTGCTCTCCCTTTCTAAAAATTCCTTCATAGTTCTTTTATGTATTCATTTTGTTTCTTATTCCATAATGTATATTCACTCACAGTGTGCAGCATCCTAACGTGAAGCAAGCAGAACCGTGTCTTTGACAACAGGTCACTCAGAAAAGACATAGAAAAACAGTAGAGAAAAATCAGTAAAATAAAAAGCTTGTTCTTTGAAAAAAGTAATAAACCTCTGGCAAGACTGACATAAAAAAAGAAGACAGGAATAAGCAACATCAGGAATGAAATAAGGGATTATTACAGATCCTATGGCCTTTAAAAAGATAATGATCAGATACTATAAACAAGCTTATGCTCATAAATTTGACAACTTAGAAAAATGAAACAATTTCTCATAAACCACACACCAAAAATCAACCACAATGAAATCATGTGAATAATTTCTATTACCATTCATGAAATTTAATTTGTAATTTGAAAGAGCCAAAAAATAAACTTCCAGGTTTAAATAGTTTAACTGAATAATTTTATCAACTCTTTAAAGAATTAATAGCAATTTTATATGTATCTTCCAGAAAAAAATGAAAGAGGAAGGAACATTTTCAAACTAATTTTATGAGCCAGTATTATTCTGATACCATAGCCAGAAAAAGGCAGTACAAAAAAAGAAAACTACATGCCAATACATTTCATGAGGTTAGATGGAAATATTCTCCACAAAATACTAGCAACAAAAATGCAACAGTGTGAAAACGAATTACACACAATGACTAAGTGGGATTTACCAGGTATACAAGGCTGGTTCAACATTTAAAAATCAATTATAATCCAAAAAGCTAAAGGAAAAATATCCTATGCTCATTTCAATTGATGTAGAAAAAGTATCTGACAAAATCCAATACTCATTCATAATAAAAACTCTCAGAAAGTTAGGAACATATCTCAACTTGATAAAGAGAATGTATACAAATATCTATAGTGAATATAATTATTAAAACTGCATGATTTTCCCCTAAGATAGAAACCAAGAAGTGATATTATCTCTCACTGCTCTTATTTGGCATAGAAGTTGTAGCCACTGGAATAAGCAGGACATAGAAATAAAAGGCATACTGACTGAAAAGAGAAAAAATCAAACTGTTTCTATTTGCAGATAACAAGAATATCTACATAGACTATCCCAAAGTATATTCCAAATAAAAAAAAACCTTCTATAACTAATACATGAGTCTAGCAAGGTCACAAAATATAAGATCAACACACAAAGATCAGTCATATCTCCGTATATTAACAATGAACAGAGCGAGGCAAAAATGAAAACCACAATACTATTTACAACTGCTCTAAAAATGAACTTGATAGATATATAATTAATAAAACATGTAGAAGATCTGTATGCCAAAAATTATAATACATTGGTAAATTAATAAAAAAATTTAAACAAAGGGAGAGACATACCATGTTTATGGATTGAAAGACTCAACATAATAAAGATGTCAATTCTTCTCAAACTGATTTATAGGTATAATGCAATTCTTAACAAATTCCCAGCAAGGATTTCTTTTTTAAGACATAGGAAAGCTTATTCTAAAATTTATTTGGAAAGTCACAGGCCCTTGAATGCAATTTTGACAAGGAAGAATGAAATGGAAAGAATAACTCTCTCCAATATTAAAGCTTACTATATAGCTACAGTAAGCGAGGTAGTGTGGACTGGGAAGAAAGAGACCTATTGAACAACAGAAAAGAAAAGAGAATGAAAAAAATAGACTCATACAAAAATGCCTAAGTGATTTGTTACAAAGGAGCAACAGCAATTCAGTGAAGAAAGAATCGTTCTTTTAATAAACAGTGCTGGAGAAATTTGACATAGATAGGCAAACATTTTTTGAAAAAGAAAATTTCACTCATGATTTGGCTCTCTGTTTGTCTATTATTAGTGTATAGGAATGCTTATGATTTTTGCTCGTTGATTTTGTATCCTGAGACTTTCCTGAAGTTGCTTATCAGTTTAAGGAGATTTTGGACTGAGACAACGGGGTTTTCGAAATATACAATCATGTCATCTGCAAATAAGGGACAATTTGACTTCCTCTTTTCCTAATTGAATACCCTTTATTTCTTTCTCCTGCCTGATTGCCCTAGCCAGAACTTCCAACACTATGTTAAATAGGAGTGGTGAGAGAGGGCATTCCTCTCTTGTGCCAGTTTTCAAAGGGAATGCTTCCAGTTTTTGCCCATTCAGCATGATATTGGCTGTAGGCTTCTCATAAATAGCTCTTATTATTTTGAGATACATCCCGTCAATACCTAATACCTAGTTTGAGGTAAAATTTCTATTTAAAGGAAAAAAAATATATATATATATATTTTTTTTGAGACGGAGTCTTGCTCTGCCACCCAGGCTGGAGTGCAGTGGCCGGATCTCAGCTCACTGCAAGCTCCGCCTCCCGGTTTACGCCATTCTCCTGCCTCAGCCTCCGAGTAGCTGGGACTACAGGCGCCCGCCACCTCGCCCGGCTAGTTTTTTGTATTTTTAGTAGAGACGGGGTTTCACCGTGTTAGCCAGGATGGTCTCGATCTCCTGACCTCGTGATCCGCCCGTCTCGGCCTCCCAAAGTGCTGGGATTACAGGCTTGAGCCACCGTGCCCGGCCTAAAGGAAAAATATATTTTAAAAATGTAGAGGCTGTCTCCAAAGTCTTATACTATTTTCAGCTGTAGCATTTCCCAAAGTATCAATGTTACAAATTTACACAAAACTCACTTAAAACTTATAGATATTTATTTTTCACTTATTTGATTTTGTAAATTAAAGGAAAATTTACCCTTATTTTTTCAACCCTTTAAATCAAAGATGACAGTTGTTTGAAAATAAACATTATTATTTAAAGTTTACAAAATTAATTGTGTTTATAAAATATAATTTTTAAAAAGTTTGAATTGTAGCATTCACAGTTTTTAAGTTACTAAGGTTTAAAGCTTAACTTCTGGCAAACAGAAATTTCACTACATAACTCTATAAGAGTTATGTAAGCTGGGGTGTGGTGGCAGGCACCTGTAATCCCAACTACTCGGGAGGCTAAGGCAGGAGAATTGCTCAAATCCAGGAGGCAGAGGTTGCAGTGAACCAAGATCACACCATTGCACTCCAGTCTGGGTAACGAGAGTGAAACTCTGTCTAAAAAAAAAAAAAAAAAAAAAAAAAAAATATGTAAGCTGAACAATTTGAGATGTCTATGGTGTCACCTATTGTTTCTGTTATTAATCGTCAGTCCTTTTGAAGCAGGGCACACATAAGGTGAATTTGTTTTCTCACGAATTGATATGGATGGTCTGCTGCTGCAGGCTTCCTCTTCAACATCATCTTGTCCCTTCTTAAAATGAGTTATCCATTTATAAGCTGCTGATATCTTTGAGGAATTGTGCCCCTAAACTTTTCATAAAGCATCAGTAATTTCTCCCTTCTTCCACTCAAGCCTCACTATAAATTGGATGTTTGTTCTTGCTTCAATGCTACCAGAATTTGTGTTGCTAAGACAGGAGCTCCAGGGGCTCTTTTCACACTGATGCCTTAACCTTCTTAGTGTCTCAAACTAGATTCTACTCAGATGTGTTATAACAAGGTAGTACAAGTTTATTTGGGTACAAAACATTTTTGAAATCTATGCATAGTTTTTTCCTCATATATATTTTCCATAAACTTTTTGTAGACACTTCATATAATGCCCATTGCCTGTACCTTTATGTTACTTATTTTCATTAATATCTTAAAAAGGATGCACTATAATGTGGTAATTAGCTATTATAGACACAAAATAACAAATAACATTAACACAATTCAATATTTTATTGAATCGTTATATGTCGAATTTGTGGAGTTTTAGCCTAACATCTTGTACTACAAAGTATTTTATTCATAAAACTCATGATCAAGTATTTCATTAAAATGATTTACAATAGCAATATTTAGAAAGATTTCTTTTTTAAACAAAGCCCTTTGAAAGATAGTAATTCTAATTGAGTGATCTGACGTTAGCAAAAGTTCCTCACTTTGAAGAAATGTCCAAGTTAACAAACTTCCAACTACAGTATTTAATACTGAACAGTGTTTGGTGTTTAATAATATTAATTCTGTGATGTATCTGTTTATTTCTCAATTTGTTTTTTTATAGTCTTTCACAGGAACAGCGGAAGTGGTTCTTGAATGTGGTTGTTTCAGATCTTCAATAAGGTTTTGTGGAAAAAAATGCATTGATATCCAAGGCATGTAACTGAGGGAAAGCACTGAAAGATTACCAACAAAAATATTTGGCAATCTTACCAAAGTAAAAAACAATTTTGCATACACAAAATAATATTTCAATTATGATATTTAATATTGTTTTTGCAGAATTACATTATATAATTACAGCACTTGGTTTGTGTCTTTTCAAAATTAATAAAAATATGTTTGAATTAAAATTATGAAATACAAATAGTATATAGAAGAAAAAAGTGACATCGTTCAGAAAGAACACTAATCAAATAACCAGACTAAAAATCAATATTTTAGATGTTTTCAGTTTTTTTAAAGATATAGTGTCAAAATGAAACCCATAAAATTCACAAGACAAACAGCAAACCAATCAATCATTAGATGCAATTTTAGGCAATTAAATTTACTTGGTTTCTTAAATTTCAATGAATAGGCAAAACTGTTAGGAACAAAAATAAAATTCCTTTAATTTTTTATCACTATGTGTTAGGCCTGAGGAAAGAGATTATAATATATTCTGTGTTCTCATGAGAAAAAAGTCATCAGAAATCTGCAGGATTAAACATACTGTATTTTGCAATGCTTTCAATGTACAGTGAGTGCTCACTAAAGGACACATAATCATCACTACAGTAATGACCATACTATCATAACTCAGTCTGACATATGTTTATAGAACATATTTAAATGCTAATTTAAATTCATTTAAATTTGAAATTGGAACTTTCCCTTTTTTCAAAATGAAATATTCCCTTAGCAGTTCCTCATCAGTGGAATTTTAATGAACAGAATAGTCTTGGATTATGATTAAATCTTTGTTTTGTACCGAATATAGTTCAGTGTTGATGCTAAACAATTGTTACATAACAAGAAGACTTTCAGAAATTACCTTAACTTCCAAATGCTGTAAACTTGCAAAGCTTTCAATATTTGTCTGTATACTTTGTCAAAAATGTGAGATAAATTTTAAATATATACACATGCAAAGATATTAATAGTATTTGCAGGTTTGGCAGAAGAACGAAGCACCTAGCACCCTCATTTGTGTTTTTCAGGTTCTTAAAAAACACGTAACTGAGCACAGTGTTTATAAATTATCCTGATAATGTGACTGAGGTCACCATCTCTGTCTATGCATGTAGGTATCGCTTTTAAGAGCAGATAAAATAATGAAAAACCTATTAGCAGTACCAGATTAGGTGGTAATTTTCAGTTTCCTTGCTTTAAAGTATCTGAATGAAAACTTACTATTGTCTATATAGTAACTATGACATACCTTACATACTTATTTGGATAATTTTATGCCATACTATTTCAAATGACATTGTCTTTCTCTAAATTTCATGTTTTTTCCCTTCTGGGAAACTGATATGTTGATTGCTATCCTATGGAGCACATTAAACACAAAAGGAGCAAATCTACTTCTTTTAAGTTAATCCATGCTTATGTGAATCTTAATGTATACTAGGCACTGTTTTAACTGCTTTGAAAGTATTATCTCATTTGATCCCTATAATAGCCCTGTGAGGGATCCTATAATCCACATTTTATAGATGAAGAATAAATAGGTTAAATAATTTTCCCAGGATCAGACATTAATAGGTGCTTAAACAGAGATCAGAAGTGTGAGACTGGCTCTCGGGGCCATGCTCTGTAACAGCATGCTGTGCTGCTCTCAGAGCACCACGTGGGAGCCAAAGCATCCCACAAAACCCACTCCCATCATCCAAGACACATTTACCTTCACTAGGTCTGAGCCATCCGGTAAAATCCAAAGCTGAGATGAGGACTTGGAATAAACAATGAGGAGCAATGTGTGATTTTTTTTGGAAAGATTGCTTAGTAACTTAAAAAAAATTCCCTCCTACATTCCTGTTTGCAGCTACATGTTTGAGAATTAGTGTGATAATCTCCATCTTATTCATTTAGGGATTACTTTAAACGCCAAATGATTCAAGCCCCTCATTAAACATATATTCCAACACATATTCTTAAATGATTTTATCTCTTGTTTGTCCCCAGTTTGTTCTCTTTTTTCACAGAAGTTAATAAGCTGTTCATTTTCTCTGAACTTTTAGTTATTAACCCATCTGTGCCTTCATAAATGGCATCTTTTCCACTTTGAATGTCTTCTCTTTCAACCACTTTCAGCTCAATTCTATTACTTACCAACACGGTATATGTAAAAATGTTCAGTCACGTGAATTCTTTCCTCAGACACATCAGCACACGCACAAACACGCACTTGCTTATATCTGTATTTCCATCTAAGTACATTCTGGACAAGAAAGGACACAAATTCAGATGAAGAAAGAAACATCTATATGCAATGAATGAGCAGGATGATGAATTAGAGGCTATGAAGGATACTCCATATAATCCATATTTAATATTTCTGAGTTTCCAGAACACCTCAGATATTTCACAGGATGTGGTCTGATTGACAGGCTTTACTTGGAAGCTCTGCAATTTTGTTTTTGTCTTGTTTTGTTTTGCTGTGTTTTACATCAGCATTGCAATTTCCAAAGAACCTTTTCTTTTATGTAGCATGTTAGCTTTCAAGAGCAGATAAGTGAATTTTCTCTGGCGTTCATTTGCTTTCTATAAATATCTACATGTTTTTATAAATATCTGAAAAAATTGCTGCCAATGTGGTATAAAGTTAGTGAGCTATGTTTCAGACAACCTGGTTCTCCCATTTATTGTGCTACCTTGGCAGGTCACCTGCGTTAGTTATTACTCTTATCATCACCAGGCGGGAGATTGGGGGTCAAAGCCAACAATTACAGTGGAAGTCTGTAAATTTCATATCAATTGTTGGCTAAAAATTTTTAAATAGGTAAGAAAAACAGTTGAAAAGTAAAGTTTTATGTAAAAGCAAGCAAAATAAAACAGCAAATATATCTAAGTAGAGTATAGAATGAAAACTATATCTATAAATCAGCATAAATAGAATATCATATATTTATTTATAAACTTAGACCCAATAACATGATACCAGGTTTTCTTTGAACTAAGCCTGTAACAATTGAGAAGGAAAAATATTTTCCTTGAAACAAAATGTAAATAGACATTTTTATCTCAAAATCATAATTGAGCATAAGTATAAAAGATTACACTCAATATGCAAGAAAATGCTGGTAATTAAAATACAAAATAGATCTTCAGACATTATTACTTCAGTAAATATGCATCAGAATAAAGTATTTGAAAATAGAAGACAAGTATTTCACATGCTCGTAAAGACCACCACAAAGAAGTGCCATGGTTGAATTGATTATGATAATCATAATTAAATTTCTCATAAATAGAAAATAAATGAAAATGCTGTACACACATTCTTAACCCCAAACAGACAAGCAAACTGTCTTCTAATTGATTTTGTCTACATGGAGTCATACACAAAATGTCAGATCTATTTTGGTTAATTTTAGCGGAACTTTTTATAATACTTTGTTTAGTTCATTGGCAGGAATATTATAAATACTTGCTAAATGTACAAATGTGTATTAGCTTTCTATTTCTGCATAACACACTACTACAAACTTAATACCTTAACACAAATTTCTAATCTCCCAGTTTCTGTGTGTTAGGAGTCCAGGCGTGGATTCCCTGGGCCCACTGCTCA
Organism: Trachypithecus francoisi; assembly: GCF_009764315.1. Classification (NCBI taxonomy): domain Eukaryota; kingdom Metazoa; phylum Chordata; class Mammalia; order Primates; family Cercopithecidae; genus Trachypithecus; species Trachypithecus francoisi. Next base: position 168,475,549 of record NW_022681454.1, on the reverse strand, counting down.
GGGCCTCACCAGACCAAACTCCAGGTGTTTACTAGGACTCAGTAGGATCTAGAGGTCCTCATCTAAACTCATGCAAAGTGTTGACAGAATTTAGTTCCCTGTGATTATGGGACTGACATCCTATTTTCTTGACTGCTCAGTCAGGGGTTGTTCCTAGTTCACAAGGCTGCCCTCAGGACCTAGCTAACCTGGCCCCTCCATAGGGCCTCCCACATTTCCAATCTCTTAGACTGCAGGAAAGTTCCAGTCCCTTTTAAGGGGTCACTGCTAGATAAAGCCCACTCAGATAATCTCCCTTTTGATTAGTTCAAAGCTGGCTGATTAGTGACCTATTCACAAGCATGAAATCCTATCATATTCACAGGTTCTGCCCACATTAAGGAGGAAGGAAACAAGCAAGGGTATATACACCAGGGGTCAGGAATCTTAGAATCCTACCTGCCACAATGTACATAGTTAACAGTGTGCTCGGTATTCCTCATATCTCCATAGAGAAATACCTTTCATGACAAAGCAGGTATATCTCCTTTTCAGAAATTTTATTCACAAAGATTGGAAGCTAAATCAGATCCTTATACTGAAAGATCCTGATGCCACCACAAGTATACATAGGAGTAGTTCCCTCTATTGTTCTCATAGTCCCCGCCTGTGCTAACACTGATATACTTAACAGAACATAGGAGTAGTTCCCTCTATTGTTCTCATAGTCCCCGCCTGTGCTAACACTGATATACTTAACAGAACATAGGAGTAGTTCCCTCTATTGTTCTCATAGTCCCCGCCTGTGCTAACACTGATATACTTAACAGAACATAGGAGTAGTTCCCTCTATTGTTCTCATAGTCCCCGCCTGTGCTAACACTGATATACTTAACAGAACATAGGAGTAGTTCCCTCTATTGTTCTCATAGTCCCCGCCTGTGCTAACACTGATACACTTAACAGAACATAGGAGTAGTTCCCTCTATTGTTCTCATAGTCCCCGCCTGTGCTAACACTGATACACTTAACAGAACATAGGAGTAGTTCCCTCTATTGTTCTCATAGTCCCCGCCTGTGCTAACACTGATACACTTAACAGAACATAGGAGTAGTTCCCTCTATTGTTCTCATAGTCCCCGCCTGTGCTAACACTGATGTACTTAACAGAACCCTCACACTGTTTCTCTGCTCTGTGGTATACGAAACATTATTATAGAAAAAATAAGCAAATATCTCTGATACTGCCTCTTCATCCTATCCAGGATAGAAAATCAGAAACACTACTGCATTACATGCCAAATGGTAGAAATTGATGACAAGCTCAAAGACTTTTAAAAAATAAGTTTTGTGATCAGAATTCATACCCTCATTTAATTCACCAATACTGGTCTATAAAAAATTAGATAACTCATGGCAATTGAAAGTGAAGTTTCATATCTTTAACCAAGTGGCATACCCATTTTCACAGCTGCTGTAGTATATTTCCTACAAGAGGGCGACACAGACTCTATACTTGATATGTAGTTGTGGCAGACACAGTAATAGCACTACAAAGATGCCGACATCCTGCTCTCTGAAACCTGTGGATATGTTAGGTTACACGGCAAAGGAAAATTAACAATGTAGATGGAATTAAAGTTACTAAACATCAGACCTTAAAATAGAAAGATTATCTTGAATTATCTCTGTGTGCCTAATATAATTTCAAGGGTCCTTAAATGCAGAACAGAGAATAGGGAGAGAGAACCGAAGAGACGGCATTGTGAGAACTGGCCAAACATTGCTGTCTCTAATGATGGAGAAACAGGCCGTGGGCCAAGGAAAGTGGGTGGAAAAGGCATAGTAAAGGAGTCTTCCCTGGAGACTCCAGAAAAGAATGCACCTTGTCAACTCTTCGATCTTAGCTCAGAGAGATCTATACCAGACTTCTGATCTACAGAATCACGAGATGAGAAATTGGTGTCGTTTTAAGCTACTGTTTGCCATAGTCACAGCAGCAGCAGAAAATTAATATAGTAGCTATTAATTTAGTGAATGAATTTAGTTTTATTCCCTGTAAGAAAAAGACTCAGAAGCATTCATTGGGATGGAAAGTAAATAGTACATGATCTCACCTCAGGATGCTATTAACTCTGCTACATCGTCACACTGTAGTCTGAAAAGATCTTGATTATCTGGACATTCTATGGACAATCTTTCTGATTCTTTTTCAAGACTTTGGTAAGCAGGAAGTAACAGATACTCTGTATGCCTTTGTTTTTGTTGTTGTTGTCGAGACAGCGTCTGTCTCTCTCTCCCAGGCTGGAGTGCAGTGGCACAATCTTGGCTCACTGCAACCTCACCTCCTGAGTTCAAGCGATTCTCCTGCCTCAGCCTCCCGAGTAACTGCGATTACAGGCACCTGCCACCATGCCCAGCTAATTTTTGTATTTTCAGTAGAGATGGGTTTTCACCAGGTTGGCCAGGCTGGTCTTGAACCCCTGACCTCAGGTGATGCAACACACTTCAGTCTTCCAAAGTGCTGGAATTACAGGTGTGAGCAACTGTGCCATGTATGCCTTTTTAAGTTGACTGCTTGCTAGAGCATGGGACCTGCCATATTAATGAAACTTTTAAAGGTCCAATGATATGGTGCATGCCAAGACATCAGAACTTCCTGCTACTAGAAGATTGCAATGCTTGGCAGACATTTGTGGATTTTTGAAATAACACATACTGTACTAGGGGGTATTGCTTTGATTCATTTATCAGGTTACTTAGAATACTGCCAGTTTTGACTGTGGCCTAGAGCAGAAGTCAGCTTAGCAGCAGGTGTATGCTGTTGTAGAAACAGCCTTGCCACTTGGGTGATATGATCTGGCAGACCCAACAAGTTATAGAACAGGAGTCAGCAGACTGTTTATGTAAATGGACAGGTGGTAAATATTTTAGGCTTTGAAGGCCTTAGGGTCTTTGGTGCAATGACTACACTCTGCTGATGTAGTACAACTATTCAATGCTACCATTATCCCGTAATTACTCAACTCTGCCTTGGTGGTGCAAATGGAACCACAGACAATATGTAAACAAATAAGTGTGTCTATATTCCAATAAAATCTTAATTAGAAAACTAGGCCCTGAGTCAGATTTGTCCCATGGGCTATAATATTCTCAGCTCTGCTGTAGAAAAGAACATTGTATGGAGTCCTTAGAATACTCTAATAAGAAAGTTACAGCACAGGCCACTAGGGTATGGAATAAGACCTTCCTCTTCAGCAGGGAATTGTAAACCACTTGCCGTTCAATTTCTGAATTGGGGGCCTTACTGGAAACTGAATGTCTGATTGTAAGGCGTCAAACGGCCATATGATTAAAGCTGCCCATCATACACTAATCATTGTCAGACTCATCATGTGATAAATTTAGGCCACCTAGCAACAAACCAGTATAAAGAGAAAGTGGTATATGTAGGATTAAGCCCAAGCAGATCTGGATGGCACAAGTAAATTAAATAAACAAGTAGGAACCCCCCCTCTACCACCACTGTTACCTACTCTACATCAACAGGTCTATCTCCACCTATACCTGTGCCCTTGTGTGATACCCCAGTGACCAGCTAATAGAAGAATGAAAAAGGAAGAAGGAAAGTAAAGCCAGGTTCACAAAAGGGTTTGCTGAACACTCCAACTTCAGTGAGGGATGGCCTTGAAAGGCAGTGGAGAGGGGAAATCTTCCCCTTGGAAATACCTTCAGGTAGTACATGTGGTCGCTAACTTTTGTAACATATTTATCAGTAAGTATTTTCATGGGCCTCTGGAAAACATCTTGAAAGTTCTAGATGAGAAGTTCAGGAGGAGGAAATCGGGGCAAGAAGCTACCAGATGGACCTGGAGTAGTGAGCACGAACTTGTTCAGCTTTAGTGAAATTTTATACTTAACATTTCTTTCACAGATTAATGAGAAATTTCTCTAAAGTTTAGCAAAACCAGATGTGAACTTTGAACTCTAGACAGCGGAAGAGGAAATGGAGTGAAAAGAAGGTTAATTTAAAAATAGTGGAATTGACCTGCTATTGATTCCTTTATTTATTTATTTATTTATTTATTTATTCATTAAATTATCCTTTTTATGTCCGCTCTTCAATATTAATTAGCAAGTATATTAATTCCAAGTATATATGGAGTGTCTTGTAGTGAGTGACAGGCATAAGAATAAGTACATATCAAAACAGTCAAATATATTATTAAAATTATCATAAGTGCTGTGAAAGAAAACAGAATACTAAGAATTACAAGAGTAGATCACCTTAGAAACAGGTTTCTCTGAAAAGGTAACATTTAAGAAAATGTGGCCGGGCGCGGTGGCTCAAGCCTGTAATCCCAGCACTTTGGGAGGCCGAGACGGGCGGATCACGAGGTCAGGAGATCGAGACCATCCTGGCTAATACGGTGAAACCCCGTCTCTACTAAAAATACAAAAACTAGCCGGGCGAGGTGGCGGGCGCCTGTAGTCCCAGCTACTCGGGAGGCTGAGGCAGGAGAATGGCGGAAACCCGGGAGGCGGAGCTTGCAGTGAGCTGAGATCTGGCCACTGCACTCCAGTCCGGGCGACAGAGCGAGACTCCGCCTCAAAAAAAAAAAAAAAAAAAAAAAAGAAAATGTTAAGATACATCACAAAAAATTAGAGGAAGTCAGCAGTACAAAGACTGAAATTAGAAGTTTTCAAAGAAAAAGGAAACAAATAAAAAAGGCCTTAAGGTTAGAAAGAGCGTTTCATGTTCAAGAAATTGAAAGAAGGTGAAAATCACTGGAGTGCAGTGATAGATGGGAACCTTAAGAGAGGAAAGAGAGGTGGGCAGGAGAGGGAACACATCTTAGCATCATTCTGGGCACCTGTTCTCAAGTCAGGCAATTGTGCCCTCAAGGGGCAAAAAAAAAAGAAAAAAAATTCTGGTGTGGAGGGAGAATAGTTCTCTTTTTATGTATAATGCAAAGATACACATATAAGACATAAACAGACCATAAAATTTACTAAAAGGTGATTACTTAAAAAAAGCTCTGAAAAGGCTCTTTAGAGGCTGAAAATGAATACTAATTTGAGAATCACCAACTAAGGGTAACACTAGTCCTTTAAGAAACAAACCTGCAAATTTCAGTGGCTTAACACAATAGGATTTTACACTATCATAACTTGTGGATATGACTTTCTTCTACTTGAGAACTAAGGCACTAGGACTGTTTCTAAATTTTTGTGCAAATAGTTCCCAAGGATTCAGGGACTTCTGTTCCCAGCTCAGAATCTAGGATTGCACTCCCCGATCTTGTATTCTAGCAACTCCAACACAGATCCTACACTGTCATGATCCTGCATTTCAATAACTAGCAGGCAACTATATGCCCTTATCTCCTCCCCCATCCATTGTATAGTTACAGAGCAGGGACAAGACATCCATGATACAAAGCAAAACAAATATGCCACCTGAACATTCAGAGAAGGGAAGAATAAGAAAACACACCAACTCCAGTTCAAGGCAAAGGGGCAATCCTACAGGAGGGCATCATGAAGCCCTGCTCTGGCAGTGGTGGCAGTTCCTGACTAGACAGTAATTCTGCTCTTTGAAAAGATCATTGTTCTCTGTGAGCCTTCATTGCACTCTGCATAGATTTCCTAGTTCATGTTCCTGTTAGAGTCATAGGTGAGGTGGATGCTGGCATTATTCCCTCTGTGATGACCGTGGGGCTTTACTAGCATGCTTTTTGCTTGTGTGTGTTTTGGGATCTGATAGCAGTTGACGAACAAACATAAAAGGCTTTCTACTTCAGGGATTTTGATTTTTTTGGTGTGCTACGGTTCTCCAGAGAAACAGAATCATTAGGACATATATAGAGCAATATATTCAAAAAGAATTTTTTATGAGAGATTGGCTCACATTATTCTGGAGGCTGAGAAGTCACACAGTCTGTCCTCTGCAAGCTAGAGGCTCAGAAACGCTGCTGGTATGCTTGCAATCCAAGAACTGAATGGAGGGCCTATGATAAAAGTCCTGGCTCAAGTCCTAAGGCCTGGGAATCAGGATCACTGATGTCTAAGAGCAGAAGATAGATGTCCTAGCTGAAAAAGAGAGTGTGAATTCTTCCTTCCTTCACCTTTTTGTTCTGTTCAGGGTCTCCGTGGATTGAATGACATCCACCTGCACTGGTGAAGGGTGATCTTTACTCAGTCTACCAAGTCAGGTTTTGATTTCCTCCTTAAATACTCTCGTAGATATAGCCAGAAACGATGTTTTACCAGCTCTCTGGGCATTTCTCAGCCCAGTCAAGTTGATACATAAAACTAGCCCTCCAGTTTCCCCAGAAAAAATTTCTTGTAACGTGGGGAGGCTTTTGCTTCTAATCAATGTTAAGTACCAGGAACTATATCAAAGTCCTTTGTTAGAAATAATTCTCAAGTCTGTCTTACCTCATTTCTCCCCTCCACACCTTTCAATCTCAACCTAATGGTGGCTATTTTGAGACTATCAAAAACACTTCACTTGAAAGGCAAAGTAAAACCCTTATCTGATCTTTGCTTATGGACTGAGTCACTTAGATTAACTGGGAGACTTTACTGGGTATTTGTTGCCCTTAACTTGTTCTCTGTCTTGTTTCACCCTTCTTGTCTGTAGATTTTCTTAATCTTGCTAAGCTGTAAATTTATCTATTCTTTCCCATTTCAGTTATCAAAGCAGATCATTATTGCATGAACTCTTGTTTCTTAAAGTCCCATTTTACAGGGAGAGGGAGTAAAGCCAATATACACAAATGTTTTTAATATTTACAACAAAATTTCCCAAGAAATACAGGTACAGTAAAATCTTGGTCTGCTTTTCACATTATGGCACACAGCAATTTTATGAAATATTTGCCACATAATAAGTTATCCAACCTTCTGTCCTGAAGTGTTTACTGTTTCTTAGCCTGTTGCCCAACTGCTGATAAAGTGGCACATTTGTTCATAAGTAGTTGGAGTGGCTTCCATCCTCCAATACTGTTTCTATGTTGATAGAGTAATTCTAGAAATGTGTGAAATAATAAGTGAACAAAGGTGAATGCCCAGACAGCAGATATATTCGACCAACAGGAACAACATGTGCTAGAAAAGACTTAAAACCAATGGTAGCTAGACAAGTCTTCCATTGGTCATTATCTACCAGAATATTGCTCAGAGACCTGGCAGAGCAAGACAAACTCAGAACACCTCCAATTATGGGGTTGTGAGGCTTGTAGGCCTTGAAGATGAAGTTTAATACCATAGCAGATGAGTAATGGAATCACCACCTGTGCTGCCTACTAAGACGTCCTACCCTAAGTGTTCATCTACAGTTGGTTCCACAGACATTTTCAGAAGATGTGATGTGTGTGACTTCTGGCTACTCACATTTGTTAGTCTGTCATTCTTGGTCAAATTAATGCACAAACCTCCCATCATGGTAGCAAATAAACCCCACTTCAGTAAGTTAGCTTTCTAAAAAATGATTTCTGTCTTACCTAATAGAACAACCAGTTTTTCCTGTTATACAGGGGGCTGTCAGAGAAACAACTCTTTTCGTTGTGGGCTTCCACCCAATAGCAGTTAAAAGGGCGATGGGAGGTGATGGGAACCATACACATTTTTTTCTCTGCCTTGGCCCAAATGTGGCATGTATCACCTTATTAAGAATTGCGAAAGATCTGAAGTTCTACCCTATTTGTAACTTAACAAGTTAGACTGATCTGTATTCAAGGTTGGTAGCAGAAGACATAAAACTCCTGAGTCATAGACAAAGGACAGGTTATTACTTTAGCTAATTCCAGTAGCCAGAATATCAACATATATTTTGCACCTGTTCCCAGGTCCCCATTTCTATAAGGAGACACTAGGAGGGACAGATGATTCATGCACATTTAGTGGGTTGTAGTCCACAGGAAAGAGGCACTGAGCTTAAGAAACATGAATCTTTAGTAATGAGCAGGAAGCATGCCTGCTTTTTGCTCTCAGAGAAACATTATCTGGGCAGTAAACATGCATGCTCTTTGCTCCCATGAAGATACTATCTCTATGCAAATATGACCTAAAAGATGGTCCAGGACAAACAGCAGTCAGTGCTCCTGCTTGAAAGACATGGAGATATCAGAGATCCATAGAGAATTGTTTCCCCAAAACAGCAATCCCTCTAATCAACATCATCTTGGTTTCTGGCAAATTTTCCCATTTGATTATGCCATGTCAACAGCTACCCTGAATAATCTCAAGAGCTACCCTGAAAGATCAATCTGGCCATAAGGCTACAATCTCTAGTACTCTAAGCAAGTAGATCTGGTCAATCTGCAGTATTATGCTCAACCATGTCCTTCAAGGTACTTATAGAATAATTCCTATACATCAATAAGGTCGAGTTTAGAAAACCAAGAAGTATCTTTCACAAGTTTCTGCATTGAAATGGTTCATAGCATTAATCCAGCAGGATATATTTTCGATTGTACAGACTAATCCTTGACCCTCAAGGATACAAATCGAAAGCAATCCTTACCAGTGAGTTGAGGCTGACCTGAATACCTTTTTTATTTTTTTCCAGATAGAGTTTTGCTCTTGTTGTCCAGACTGGAGTACAATGGTGCAATCTCGGCTCACTGCAACCTCCGCTTCCCATGTTCAAGTGATTCTTCTGTGTCAGCTCCTGTGTAGCTGGGATTACAGGTTCATGCCACCATGCCTGGCTAACTTTTGTATTTTTAGTAGAGACTAAAAATTCATCATATTGGTCAGGCTGGTATCAAACTGCTGACCTCAGGTGGTCCACCCACTTTGGCCTCCCAAAGTGCTGGGATTACGGATGTGAGCCACTACACCCGGCTGACCTGAATACCTTTCAAGGGTCAGATGGCATCACTGATGACTTCAGATAAAGTTGGACACATATTTTGTACTACGCTTTCTAACTGGATGATTCCCATTTTAGGGAAACTGCCCACATTTGTGACAATGTAATGAATCAGTTACATTCCCAGGAAGTTCTCATGAGTAAACAAGGGTAGATACATTTGTGACAGATCTCTACAGTTGTGTTATGGATACATGATCCATGGTAATGTCCCCCAAAACACTCTGAACTTCCCTAATAACCACAATTCAAGTTTTTAAGCAAACACTTTTGAGTTGGAGGGAAATAAATAGCTAGCTTTTCTACGAGAAGTACAGCCTTAGGGCACAAATAGTGGCCCTAAAATGAAAGAGCTGTTTAAAATTCTTTGATCCCCTCCTCCAGGTGGGGCCTATATCTTTTAGGAGCCTAGCTTGATAGGACCTCCAACATGACTTCCCAATTTGCTGGTAAGCCTTAGAATTTCCTATTGATTTTGAACAACTGAGTCTAGCCATTGAGTTGGAGGGACTACCTGAGAGCAGGTAGTCTGACCTGTCCTGTTGACCAGGTACACCTTTGGCCACATGCAATTATCTGTCTTGTGAAGTGATTGAGTTACAACTGTGCCAATGGGGATTGGAAAGATCTTTGGAGGTGATGACACGTGTTTCCAGTGGGAGGTGCAGGAGCTAGAGCCATCTTCTGCTGTTCCAATAGAATTATCAGTAGCATCAATGAGACTTGATGATCAAACTGTTCAGAGCCATCTGGTGAGGAATTGTAGACCCAGCAGTCAATAAAATTTGAGATGCTTGCAACAGTTTGTGAGAGCATATGAGGGCATTTTTCTTTTTTTTTTTTTTTTTTTTGAGGCGGAGTCTCGCTCTGTCGCCCGGACTGGAGTGCAGTGGCCAGATCTCAGCTCACTGCAAGCTCCGCCTCCCGGGTTTACGCCATTCTCCTGCCTCAGCCTCCTGAGTAGCTGGGACTACAGGCGCCCGCCACCTCGCCCGGCTAGTTTTTATATTTTTAGTAGAGATGGGGTTTCACCGTGTTAGCCAGGATGGTCTCGATCTCCTGACCTCGTGATCCGCCCATCTCGGCCTCCCAAAGTGCTGGGATTACAGGCTTGAGCCACCGCGCCCGGCCATGAGGGCATTTTTCTACATAAGAAGGCTCATTGGGTAATCTGAAAGACAAAAAAAATCACTATCCTTTCTTCTCCCTACATCCTGGGTTTTGAGGTGATGAGGCTATTCTCCCTTCATCATTCCTGCATTAGGTTTCTATGTTGTGTAACAAATTATTAAAAACTTAGCATCCTAAAACAACTATCATTTATTATTTCATTGTTACTATAGGTCATGAATCTGTGCATGGCTTAACTGGGTCCTCTGCTAAGGGTTTTGCCAGGCTACAATCCAGGTGTTGCCACAGTTGCGGTCTCATCAGAGGCTCGACTGGGGGAAATATGGTCCCAAGGGTCTCTCAAGTTGTTGGCTGAATTTATTCCTTTCTGGCTAAAAGACTGAGGCTTCAGTTTCTTATGAGAGACTATCTCAGGAACTAGACACTCGACCCATAGTTATTGCAACTACTGTATCTCAACACATAGCATGTTGCTTTAAGGCCAGCAACACAGAGAAGTTCCCTAAACTGAGTTTGCTGGAATGTTGCACATCATAATGTTATCTCAGGAGTCACACCCCATCACCTTCACTGAATTATATTGGTTATAAGTAAGTCAAATGTCCAGCTCATGATCAATGGAAAGAGATTACATGAGGGAGTATACACCAGGAGACAGGAATCAGGGGGCACCATCCCATGATCTACCTACCATAGTCCGTAGTCTACCCTCTGTCCTCCAATGACTCATGTTCCTTCTACCTGAAACACACATTCACTACCTTCCAAAGTTCTCAAGAGTGTCATTCATTATAGCATCAAGCTCAAAGTTCAAAATTTCATCATCTAAACCAGGCCCAGGTGCAGATAAGGCGTCTGGTTGTAATCTTTTAAGTACAGTTCCCAGGGGACAATTACTCTGTAACTGTGGATCTAAAAAACCAAAGAGACAAATTTTCAACCCCTAGAATGCTAATATAAAGTGGTAAGACTAGTCTGGGTGTGGTGGCTCAAGCCTGTAATCCCAGCACCTTGGGAGGCCGAGATGGGTGGATCACGAGGTCAGGAGATCGAGACCATCCTGGCTAGCATGGTGAAACCCCATCTCTACTAAAAATACAAAAAAACTAGCTGGGTGTAGTGGTGGGCACCTGTAGTCCCAGCTACTCGGGAGGCTGAGGCAGGAGAATGATGTGAACCCAGGAGGCGGAGCTTGCAGTGAGCCGAGATCGCACCACTGCACTCCAACCTGGGCAACAGAGCAAGACTCCATCTCAAAAAAGAAAAAAAAAAAAGTGGTAAGACTAAAATAGAATAACAGCTGTAGACATTCTCAGTCAAAAAGAAGGTAAAATGGAAGGCAGAAGATCAGTGGTTCAGTTAGAACTTAAATACAAATAGGTAAATGTTTGTCATTTCTTCACTACTGTTTAAGACCTGGAATTCCCCTCCATGGCGTTGAGATCTACCCTATGGAGTCTTCCTTTTTCATGGAAGGTAGAACTTTTGCTGCTAAATGGTTTTATCAGCCTGCTTCCTATAAGTAGAATTTTAGAGATCTAACAACTTTCTTTCATTTTAAACTCTCTCTGTCCCTTTCAGTCTATGGAGCAGTTTTTTTAATGAAATAAATTTCACAAAAACTTTGTAGGTCTCCCATGGATTTTAAGTGGGGTTTACTCGACTTGACAAAACCTACCTCTACAGATCTTTTCAAGTTAATCTGTTCTCTCTTTTAACCTCCTGCTGAGATGGGTAAGGGTCAATGCCCTTAAGCCTCCTGTAGGTCTTATGATTTGATTAAGAGGAGCTATGAGACACACCTTTAAACTGTTCAAAGGGTCTTTGTGTAACTGAAAACTTTAACTTTTTTTTTTTCTTAAGTTTTAGCAAGAATTAACACAGCCACATCTTTGGCTTTTTCTCTATGTCAAGATTTCAGAAGTGATATCTGAATTTTAGCATCTTTTGCCATTTTGATATGATGAGAATTTTTAAATTCATCAAGTCTTGGTTCCTGGTTCCTTTTTGCTTCATAGTTTTCTCCTCAAGTCTCTCTCTCTCTCTCCCCAGCCGCCCCCCCCGCCCCCCCCCCCCCCCCCCCCCACAAACATTTTACTATAAGCAGGAGGAAGAAACCAGATGGTACCTTCAACATTTTGTTTGGACATCTCTTTAAGCTAAATAAATAAGTCTATCATTAGAAGTTCTGCTTCCCACAAACATTAGGAGACAATTTTTCCAGGCTTTCAAGCATTATATAATAAACAAGTGGGGGGTCCCGAGGGACCACTCCATGGTCTGTCTGCTACAACCTTAAAGACTCTTCCGGTAGCTATCACTGCATTTGTTTTTTCAAAACATTCCCAACTCACATTCAGACCTTTGATTTGGAAAGCTCAAGTTTAAGAGAGACAAAGGAATTTTCAGAAAACTTACAAAAACCTTCTACATGACCCAATTTGGCTCACAAGGGCCACTACTGTGGGACTTAACAAGCAGTGAACTCAACCAAGTGGTCATTTCAATCAATGACCATGCATATCTAATAAGAGAATTCAAGTGTCTAAATCAGAATTAATTTTGAATCAGTTAGGTTCTGTTTTCACTGGACTGCCACTAATAGTATACCATGAAGAACAGACTGGAGTTGTTGCTAGAGGAAAGAAAGAAACATACTTGGGAATGATCATAACAGCATCCTGAATTTTCAAAATATTTCTACATGGCTCCCATCACTTTTCTCCCAATCATTACCCAGGAAGCATGTGAAAGGAAATCCCTTTCTGGAGATAGCCACATTAATTGACTATAGCGCCCTTCTTTCTAAGGTATGTTGATCAGGGTGAGACAAAGGACGTAGGGTTAGAAATATTTTTGAGTCAATTTTTGAAGAGGCCATGCCAATGTCTAGCATGTTAGATGGTTGTGAATAGTAGGGAGTGTGAAAGGTCTATCAAATACCTTTGTCTATGATTGCAGTGTTGATTCCAGTTGGTATCATCAGTAAACAGGCCCTCACCATGAATATCTACATGAATGAACCAGGCAATTTGAACAGTAGCTGCAATTTGTTTCCATAGGCCACAGTACCAAAAGAAGTATGTCTTCAATCTGACAGTCTGTAATGTTTAAAACGATATTCCACATAACTATGTTATTTGCAACTGTTCATGTATCCGTAAAATAAAATGTTTTACTAAGTGGGGGTATTGACCAGTAGGAGAGATGAGAAAAGGTTTTAGCTCTGCCTACTGGGTGGCATGACCACCTGTGCTTTTGCTTCTATATAGTCAGTGCAGAGCTTGAACAGCTACAAAATCCCAGTGAATACCCTTAGTGATCCAGAACCAGGCATTGAAGAAACCCCGTGTGCATTGTAGGCCCCATTGACCTGGCAGTTTTGCTTTAAGCAATGGAATGCTTCCCCCAAAGGAACAGCTGCCATTTTTTCATCTAAACAAAGATTCCAATGGGACAAGGCTGGCTGCATTCTTGAATATACCATTTATATTTAACAAGTGGGACTTGTTAGGTCATTCTTACACTGTTAGGCATTGAGTCCAAGTTGAACTACCCTAAAATGGAAATAACAGTTTGTAGTCACAATGACTCCATAAATGAGGTGTCTAGTTTTGACAAGAGCCCAGTAGCAAGCTAATAACTGCTTTTACCTAAGAGTCATGTCAGAGAAGACATGAATCCAAAACTCCAAGTGGCAACTCTATGTGGAAAACAGAGGCTCTGTATTAGTTCTCTAAGATTTCCATAACAAAGTACCACAAACTGAGATGCTTACAACAACAGCAGCTTGTGTCCTCATAGCTCTGGATGGTCAAAGTCTGAAATCACAGTGTTGGCAGGGCCATGTTCCCTCTGAAGACATAGGGAAGGATCCTTCCTTGTCTCTTCCTAGCTTCTAGTAATTGCCAAAAAATACTTGGCTTTCCTTTGCTTGCAACTATATTACTCCAAACTCAGCCTCAATCATTGCATGTTCTTTCTCCTTGTGTGTCTCTGTGTCTTCAAATGGGGATCTCCCTATGTGTGTCAGGACACCAGATATTGGATTAAGGTCCGCTCTAATTCTATGATTTCATCTTAACTTCAATACATCTGCAAAGATTCTATTTCCAAGTAATGTTACATTTAGAAGTGGGATGGTAGTCAGGCTTCAAAATAAATTTTTGTGGGGGGACACATTTCAACCCATGACAGGGCTTCAATCAGGAAAATTATCAGTCATTGAGATTTAACAATGACATTAGGGTTTCAGTACTCCCAACAGTAGAAGGACTTCTCTACATCAACTCCTGAAAGCGTATGCTCTGACATTATTGGGATGGGAATTACAAGTATGTAACATATTAATTTTTACTCTACATTTAGTTGTAGAAGCAACCAAAAAAGTACATTGAATTAGTCTAACAGGCTCACACACAAGGTCACATTAGCCTTGTTCCCCTGCTGTGAACCATATGAACCCTAGCCAAACTACATTAACTGTTTAAAAGCATCTGCTGTCTTCATGGGAGTGGGTACATTGGTGACTTTCGTGCCTGATCCACTAGACAAAAAGTTCGAATACCTCTTTATTCCAAAGTTCAGTATGTATATGACCTTTGGTCCTACTTGGAACTAAAGAAGTCTTGACTTTACCATTAATCTTGTTTATCCTTAAAGCAGATTAAATTAGAATAGAGGATAAATAAGGGAACTGTAGGTGAAGAGGAAGAGAGTGGCTCCATGTTCATAAGCAAGGCACATTCGGTTTCAGTTGTCAGTCACTCATGGCACAACCAAATGAACTTCTAATGCTTTCGGCACCACCAAGCTTTATACTGATAGCAAAGTCTTCATTGCCAATACTGCTTCATCTTCAGAACTCTGACTCAGGAGGCACAACTACATTGCCTTTCAGATGGGACGTTGAAGTTTGCTGCCCCCTCTTTCTGATGCTGCTGCTTCCTTTGCTTGCCCTAACAAGAGTGAGAATGACCAAGACACCATTTGTGTAGTTTATTTCAATCTTACTTCTCACCACTCACCCTCCAGACTCTCATTTACAGGCAAGATTGTGCCGTTCCTTACTTCTTCCTCGCTATCTAACACTTAGGTGACAGAATTCACCACCAAATTCCAGGAAGTCTTCTCATATCACTGATCCAAGAACACAAAGCCTTTGTCTTTCTTTCCAAAATTTTGTGTCTCTTTCGGCACCCCAATTTCATAGCCAAAACCACCAAGAATTCTGAAGCATTAAAGATTCATGCCACTTACCAACTAACATACCAGAACCTCATGAGTGCTTGCAGAAGGCACCAGACTTCCAGGTCAGAGACAAAAAATAGTGAATTATTACAGCAATTCGAGTAGCCAGAGTATCAACTTTTGTGTCTGTGCCACTTTTCCAAGTCACAGTTCCTACAGTGCAATGTGAAGGAGGCCAGATGAGTCCTGAACACACAATGAATTCCATTATATTAGAGGATCTTTGAGCTTATAGAACAAGAGTCTTTGGTACAAGGCAATAATCATCCATGCCTTCTGCTTCAGAGATAGCACTGGGAGTCAAGATCAAGAGGTTCAGAAAGGAAGTCTATCAAGTAGGAAGGGTACCGATTATGTAGTTTAGGTACAACAACTAAAGCCCACTGCTTATATGAAAATATTTTGGTGCTAAATTTATCTCCAACACAGGTCGTAGGAGTGGTAGACTTTTATTATCAAGGGCTCATTAAGGGGAAGGAGACTCTGGTTGCTACCATGCAGTGTTCTAATTTGTTTGAGGATTTGGTATGTTAAAAACTCCACTTCATCTAGGTACTCTCAAACAGACAGTACTCTTATTATGGAAATATAATCTGTCCAAACTTCTAACACCAGGGGCAGGCCATATCGATCACGTTTGCCAATTTGTTTCCTTTATCTGTTCAGGCTCATTACTCGGTTAATTGAAGGGGAAACATATAGCAGTCTTTCAGTTTGTTAAAGAAGTAGTTGTTACTGTAGATGGCAATACATGGCAGTCCTCAAGCTAAACAACCTATGATTTAAACAGCATATGATCATTTATTTATACTTCAATTGTGACTGTATTATACTAAAAAAATTGCTATGCACATAAATATTAATTCACTTATTTCTGTGATATTTATTTGATGCCCTCATATTGTAATATTATGTTACTATATTTGATCTAAAAGTTGAAAACATTTATATAAGAAAATGTTATACCAAATAGTATGAGAAAAAGTTAAAGCAGCTTAAAGATTCATTATTTTAATATGAGTGTAGCTGAAAGGAAAGATAACAAGTGCTTAAATATCTGCTATTTGTATAATTTATGAAATATTTTTGAATAAGAAATACCATTTTATATTTAAAATATCATTTCTAAGTTTAAAAAAGTCATTCTTATTTCTTAAATATAGTAGAACCTATTCCTGTAGATAGTTTTACAAGAACATAAAATATATCATAAATTGGAGAGAATCTAATAACAACTCTAATATGCTCACACACACACACACACACACCCCCACACCTAGAGCAACACTGAAGCAAAGAAAATGGCTAAAAAGTAAAGCGTCATCTTTTTATTGACCTTCAAACTTGATCTCTAATTTCAGAAATGCCCTTGAGCTATTTCTAAAGTGAATGTCCTCTTGAATAAATATCAAGATTCAACAATGAATCTGATTTTTAATGTACATCTATAAACATAAAGATAATTTTACTTGAAATTATTTCAAGATTTTGTCAGTCTCTGAATGCTCTAAGGAAAGATTCCATTTTAATATAATTTAGGTACAGATACAAGACTTGGATGAAAAATTTATGTTCTATGTCATGGGACCCTAAGCCTTAAAGGTAGTACATCATTTTCTCGTACTGTCGCAGTAAATATCTATAGGAAAAAATAGTAGAGCATACTACCGTTAAAGTCATTGTGAGATGGAATATCTTCTATATGCTACAAGTTAGAGAAAGACATAGGAAATTTCCTCACGTTATTAGTCATCTGATATAGTTTGGCTGTATCCCCACCCAAAATCTCATCTTGAATTGTAATCCCCATAATTCTCATAATTCCCACGTTTCAAGGGACACACCCAGTGGAGGTCATTGAATCATGGGGACAGTTTCTTCCATGCTGTTCTTGTGACAGTGAGTTCTCACGAGATCTGATGTTTTCATAAGTGCCTGGCATTTCCTCTGCGGGCTCCATTCTCTTCTTTTCACCCTGCGAAGAAAGAGCCTTTCTTCCCCTTTGCCTTCTGCCATGATTGTAAGTTTCCTGAGGCCTCCCCAGCCATGCTGAACTGTGAGTCAGTTAAACCTCTTTCCTTTATAAATTCCCCAGTCTTAGGCAGTTCTTTATAGTAGTGTGAAAGTGGACTAATACATCACCACAGGGGTTTACACAAACTATGGAACAGAAAACAGATCAATGGCCAAAATCGATGTTCTCAGCATTTATTTTTGTAAGACTTTGACCAGTCTGGGGCCTCCCTCTTACAAGTATGGGAAAGTGCTGTAGAGAACATAAGTGACCACCAGCAGTTCTTTGTCTAAAAGAAGAGACTGCAAGGACACCACCAACATTCATTCAGCCAAGGGTGAGCCTGAATTGCCATAAATTTCTCTTTATTCAGCAAAAAATAATTAAAACTCTCAAGTGTGGTTTACGTTGGTAAAAAACTCATATATCATAATTAAGATATGAGAATATATGGAAGTGTGTGAGAATAATAATTTTCAAGATTTTTTTGCTACCTTAAAATCCAGAGAACTTTATTTGAACACAAGGAACTTGGGAAAATAATTTAATTATCCTAAATGTCTATATTCTTCTTCTTAATTTATATAGCTAGAAGAAAGAAACAGCTACTCATTTTATATGTTTGTAACATTTTGGGTACAGAAAATATTTGGATGTACTTGGGGGATTTGGGGCTTTTTTTTTTCTGTCTTGTGATTTCTCTATCAAAGGGGAGAATAAAGAAGATAATTATTTTTAGAAGCAAACCTTTGTTTCTTAGGCCTCAGCAATCTGGCAATAAGAAAAGATTAAAAAGAAGTTCACAATGTAAAACTTCTCTGGCACTGCGTGTTCCTATTAATTCTTTGACAAAGCCAACCTCCCTTAATTTCTTCCTAGATAATCTTGAGAGGTTCCTAGAAGTGTCATGCCCAGTGCTCCATGAAGCTGCTGGTCTCCATGGCTACTGCATGATGTTTTAGCACTTTCTCGTTCTTCTTTTGCTTAGTGAATATCCTTCCTCAGAATGTCAACTATGCTACTAACACTCACTAGAGGCACAACTGCATCTGCAGCTGCCACAGATTCCAATGCCTGCCCCTGAGGCTGACCTTGGTGCTAAGTCTACACCAATTACTGTTGACTGTCAATGTTAAGGACCGAACAGACTAAACCAGGAATGGTGCCAAATTTTCCAGCCTGTCTCCATCAATCAGTGCAAATGTTGTTCCTGGTCTGTGTTCTCAAATTTTCAATATTCCACATTGTATAAAAAACATCTATTTTTTCTCTCTCCCACCACCTTGTATTTTTCACACTCACATTCCTTCTTTTATCCTAAGATACAAGAATGCAAGTGGGTAAGGGGAAGAGAAGACTAATCTAAATTATAAATGCCATTTTGCATCCTGCAACTTTCCTCCTCTCCAATTTGTAGTCCTTTCATTATTTAAATTCAAATATTATTTAAGGATCTATCCTGTGCCGGTGATTATTCTAAGTAATGAAAATATAAAGAAAAAAATGCAAAGGGGGTGCTTACCTCATGAAGCATACCTTACAAGACAAGAGTCAAAATGAATAAGTAAATGCATAAAACAGATTATGATGACTTGGTAATTAAACAAAGTAGATGATGTGATAGAGTAACAGGTATGGTGCTGCTTTACACAGGATGGGAGAAGTTTTCTCTGGGAAGTATTTGAGCTGAGACATGGAGGACTAGAGAAGTTAACCATGCAGAGAGTTGGACATCCCAGTTAGAGGCAAGAGCAATTATAAATGCTTTAGAGAAAAGAGAGGGAAGTATTTTGAGGAACTGAAATGAAGCTTATTTATCATTTAACTTGTGTGACTTGACTTAAATAAAGAATAAGATTTTTTCCCTAGTATTCATTTGTACATCTTCTACATTTACCACATTGTCTTCTAGGAATGCTTTAAGCACACCTAAATTTTAAAATGAATGTGTTTCAGGCTCTAGTGAAGTTCCTTTTACAGGACACAATACGCAGAAGTTTAAAAGGCCAAATATTCACCAAAGCTACAAAACAAACAAAGAATGACCAAAAAAAAAAAAAAAACCCAAAATGTAGTATCAGTTAAAGTCTTAAAAATAATTAACAAGAGAACTGTAAGAAACTTCCAGTTTCTGGTCCAGCATGTAAGAAGCTTATAGACCGGGCGCGTTGGCTCAAGCCTGTAATCCCAGCACTTTGGGAGGCGGAGACGGGCGGATCACGAGGTCAGGAGATCGAGACCATCTTGGCGAACACGGTGAAACCCCGTCTCTACTAAAAAAATACAAAAAACTAGCCGGGCGAGGTGGCGGGCGCCTGTAGTCCCAGCTACAAGGGAGGCTGAGGCGGGAGAATGGCGTAAACCTGGGAGGCGGAGCTTGCAGTGAACTGAGATCCGGCCACTGCACCCCAGCCTGGACGACAGAGCAAAAGAAAAAAAAAAAAAAAAGAAGTTTATAAATCACCACTTCAGCCTGACAATAAGAAAAATTCTGAACAAACTGAAAGTTCTTCTTAGTACCATAACAGACAAACCAGTGCCCCCCAAATTGAAGAGACAAACAGGTGCATACAGGCAGTCAGGGCATATTGGAACAGAGACTTGTGAGTTGAAACCACCATTGGAATCAATGCAAGGATAAGAAAACCCGAAGTATAACTGTGAGTCAGTGGAGGCTCAGTGAGGGCAATTCTTGAGAGTTAAAAACAGGGGAACCCAGTTATGGGTGCCCCCCCCGCAACACATTTGCATGCATGTTACCTCCTGGAGCTCTCCAGGCTCTCACAATAAATAACAGATTAAAAATGTCATCATGTTTTGGCAGGGTCAGAGGAAAAGAAACCATTTGAATGTGTCAGAGAATTCATTTATTCTTAACAAGATCTGCCTTCAGGGGAGATTATTTAATCGAAGCCTAACCTGTTGGTTTTATCAGAGCCTAACTGACCCAGGGGAAGTGAAATATTCAACCACAGCTGCTATAGCATCCCCTGTGGAGGAAAGGAAATACCCAATTTCAGATCCTTCTAGCATCCTATCCCATCCAAGTGGAGAAAACTGAGAAGCACTTGAGAAGTTCACAGTCTAGAACACAAGCTCACTAAAAGACTGAGACCTAATCACAGGAGTATAGAACATTTCCCCCCCCCTACACTGTACCAGCTCATTACTAAAAGCCCATTTCCATCAGTTCATTTTATTCAGTACATAATGTCCATCTATCAAGAAGAAAATGACACGACATAGAAATAGGTAAAACACAGTGTGAAGAGACAGAAAATGCATTAAAATCAGACTCAGGGATGGCAGGGTGTTGGAAGTAACAGATGGGGAATTTAAAATAACTATGATTAATATGCTAAGGGCTCTAGCGGATAAAGTAGAGAACATGTAAGAACGGGTGGGCAATGTGAACAAAGAGATGGAAATTATAAGAAAGACTGTCCCCGCCCCAGATGCTAGAGATCAAAAAACTGTAAGAAAAATGAGTACTTTTGATGGTCCTCTCAGTAGACTGGACACAGCTGAAAAAAGAATCTCTGAGACTGAGTCCATCTCAATAGAAATCACTGAAATTTAAAAGCAAATAGAAAGGAGAATGAAAACTAAAAAGCCAGAACGCAATATTTAAGAACTGTGAGACAACTACCAAAGCTGTAATGTATGCGTAAGGGCACTATCCGAAGGAGAAGAGATAAAGGAACAGAAGAACATTTGAAATAATAATAACCAAGATTTTCCCCAAATCAATGTCAGACACCAAACCACATGATGATGGAAAAAAACAGTTCTGCCAAAATATACGAATAGATGTTAATCTGAGCTAATATGAGTAACTGCAGCCCAGGTTACACAATCTCAACAAGTCCCGAGAGAAAGTGTATTCAAGATGATTGGGTTACACATTGGTTTTACACATTTCAGGGAGACAGACATTGCAGGTAAAGTCGTAAATCAATATGCAGAAGGTATACATGGGTTTGTCCTGAAAATGTGGGACATCCCAAAATGCGGGCTTACAAGTCATAGGTGGGTTTTAGGGATTCTTTAGTTGATAATTGGTTGAGAGAATTAAGAAACTATCCAAAGACTTAAAACCAGTACAAAAGAATGACTGAGTTAAGATTAATGGGATTGTGGAGACGAGGCTTCTTATTGTGTAGATAGATCCTCAAAGGTGGGAACTGCCAGAGGGAATAGAAATTAAATGTGTGTCTTCTCACTTTCAAAGGTGTCAGACTCTCAATTTCTCCTAGATCCAGGAAAGGGATAGAAAGGGGAGATGTGGCTGCATTAATCTCCATTCTCTACAGATGCAAATTTCTCCTACTTCAGTCTGCTGGCCTGTGACAGTCATTTCAAAATATGTCAAATAAGTATATTTAGGGGTAAAGTAATTTTATTTCCTTCAGTCTGCTATATGTCATGTGGTGCTATCCCATAGTCAGGTTGGAAAATAAGCCACTTATATAGGGTTAATAAAAACTCATCTAAAGAGATTTTATGATGTATAAGGCATGACTTGCCAGGTACTTAGATAAGAGTATGGGCAGGAAAGGGAACAAAGGTCAAAGTTTAGTTCTTACACAGTCCTTACACAGAATTTAGTCCTTACAAGTACAGAGACAGAGGGAGGGGCCTCCAAAGCTGAAAGAGGAGACCCCACATTTGGAGGATACCAGCAAGTTTTATGCCATGGCTGGAGGAGGCGGTGTTTGATTTGCACGGGGCTCAGGGAATTGGTTTGACCAGGCGTGTTATTCACTTAGCCCGCGAGAAAACTGGCCCTCCCATCCCAGCCCTTTAATATGCAAATGCAGGGCGCCATGATGTTCTACATATGTGAGTATATATGGAGGTGGCCATGCTATCAGGCATCTGTTGGGGCAAGGGCAAAAGGACAACGGTGGGAATTGTCATGTTGGGTGGAACCAGTTTCTAACGGCTGGCATTTACATATTAAAGGTTGCCAGCCCAGGTCTAAGAGCCAGGGCTTTCATGCTAGACAAGAAACGTTTTTTTAGAGCTGCAAAAAACCTTCCAAGGACCTCTTTTCATCTCTATCTGCCTAAAATAATTTCTTAATAACTCCTACCACACTTGTAGAGAAACAGATGTAAGAGTTACATCTGACTTCCCTTCAGAAACCATGCAAGCAAGAAGAGAGTGGAGTGAAATATTTAAAGTGTTGAGAGACAGAGAGAAAAAACAAAAACAAAAACCTGGATAGAGTTCTGTACCCTGAGAAACTACTCTTCAAATGTAAAGGAAAATACTTTTTTAGGTAAATAAAAATTTAATACATTTGTTGCCAGTAGACCTGACTTGCAAGAAATTTTAAAAGAAGTTCTTTAAAGAAAAACAAAACGATATAGTTCAGAAACTCACATCTACATAAAGAAAGGAAAGCATTACTTAAGAAATGTGAAAGAAAAATAAAAACTTGTATTTTCCTTATTCTTAATTGATCTGATAGATGTGTGTTCAAAAATAAAGCAATAATATATTCAATTATGTATGCTTATGTATGTACATAGACTTATCTACGCTTATGCATGAATCAAATGAATGACAATAAGGATGGGAGACAAATATGAATTATTTGTTATTATCAGATACTCACACAGGAAGTGGCATAGTGTTGTTTGAAAGTGGACTTGGATTAGTTGTAAATTTATATTGCAAACTCTGTCCAAACATTAAAAAGTCTTAAGAATGGAGAGCAAGTGAAATCATATAAAATGCTCAATTAAAACCACAAAAGACAGAAAAATAGTGTAAGACAAAAATAGGAATAAAAACCAAGATGAACAAACAGAAACTAGCAAATATGTTAGGTTTTAACCCAACTATATCACTAATAACTTTGAATCAATGATTTAAATGCAGCAATTAAACAAAAGATTTTTTGAAAGACCCCAGTATATGTTGTCTACAAAAATCCCACTTTAAATATAAGGACACATATGGATTACAGGTAAATGGATGAGGAAAGACATACAGTAGACTCTCCTTACTCTTGTTTTTATTTTTAGTTTTAGTTCCTATGGTTTTCATTAACAGCAGCCACAAACAGTCCAAAAATATTAAATGGAAAGTTCCAGAAGTAAACAATTCATAAATGTTAAATTGTGCACCATTCTTGGTAGTGTGATAAAATCTCACACCATGAATCCTGCATTATCTTGTATGGGATGTGAATAATCCTTTTGTCCAGCATACCCACACTGTATACGCTGCTTGCCCATTAGTTGCTTAGTAACCGTCTCAGTTATCAGATTGACTGTCATGATATCTCAGTGCTTGTGTTCAGGTTAATTCTTAATTTACATAATAATGGTTCCAAAATGCAATAATAGTGATGCTGAAAATTCAAACATGCCCAAGAAAGGACATAAAGTGATTCTTTTAGGTGAAGAGGTAAAAGTCCTCAACTTAATAAAGAAAGAAAAAAAGGCATATATTGATGTTGTTAAGATCTACAGTAAGAATGAATATTCTATCCATAAACTTATGAAGAAGCAAAAGAAATGTATAGCACTTTTCTGTCACACCTTAAACTGCAAAAGTTCTAGCCACATTGTATGATAAGTACTTAGTTAAGATAGAAAAAGCACTTAATTTGTGGGTGGAAGACATGAACTGAAAACATATTCAAGTACAGCAATATGTTGTGCCAAAAAGTTTTGAACCTATGCAAAGACTCTATAAAGAGATCTCCTGATATGAGTGACATCAAGACATTAATGGAAAGTCAAAGGATGGTTACACAGATTTAAGAATACAAAAGGTCAACAGTGGTTTACTGCTACATCACAAGGCTTATGTCATTCATGTCACTTTGTCTTGTCATGTAGGCATTGTATCATTTCACATCATCACAAGAAGAAGGGCGAATACTGTACAATAAAATATTTTTAGAGAGAAATCACATTTGTATAACTTTTATTACAGTATATTGTCATAATTGTTATGTTTTATTATTAGTTATTGTTGGTAATCTCTTACTGTGTCTAATTTATAAACTAAACTTTATCATAGATATGTATACATAGGGAGAAACATAATATATATAAGGTTTGATGCTATCCACTGTTTCAGGTGTCTACTGGGAGTCTCAGAATATATCCCTTGTGGATAAGGGGGGATTACTGGACCATGCTAACACTAATTTTAAAAAGCTGTGAGTAGAGAGATTAATTGCAGACAGAGCAGATTTCAGAGCAAAGAAATTATCAAGGATAACAAGGGGCATTACGTAGTGATAATGAGGTCAATTCTGCAAGAAGACATAACAATCATTAATATATATGAGCCTAACAATAAGACATCAAAATATATGAGGCTAAAACTGATAGAACTGCAAGAAAAAAATAGATGAATCCACTATTACAGTTAAAGACTTCAGCTCCCCTCTCTCACAAATGGAAAGTTCCAGCAGCTAGGAATTCATTAAGGCATAACTGAACACACCAGTGACATCATCAACTGCATATAATGAACATTTATAGACTAAGTCTTTCAACAATGGCATTCTTCTGCAAGATTGTATGGAAGCTTCACAAAGACCACATTGTGAGCCATAAAACACACTTACCAAATTTAAAAGAATATAAATTATATAGTGGCTGCTGTTAGACCAGAATGGAGTTTAACTAGAAATCAATTAAAAAGAGATAGTTTTAAAATCCCAAATTACTTGGAGATTAAAAAACACACTTGTAAATAATACATGGGCAAAAAAAACAAAAACAACAACAAAAAAAAACAAAAAAACCTTAGGAGAAATTTAAAAGTATTTCCAAGTAAATAAAGATGAAAAAACAACTTATCAAAATTTGTGGATGCAGAAAAAGCGGTTCTCAAAGGGAAATTTATGGCATTGAATGCTTATATTAGAACAGAAGGAATATCTAAAATAAACAATCTAAAATTTTACCTCACAAAACTAGGAAAAGAAGAGCAAATAAATCCAAAGTAAGCAGGAGAAAAGAAATAAAAATTAGAGCAGAAATCAATGAAATTGAAAATAGAAACTCACTAAAGAAAATCTATGAAACCAAAGGCTGGTTCTTTAAAAAGATCAATAAAATCTATAATTTTCTAGATCAGCTAAGAAACTAGGAGAAATAACACAAAATATTAATATCAGAAATGAAAGAAGAGATATTGCCACAGATCCATAGTCACTAAAAGGATAAAATAAAATATTATAAATAGGCCGGGTGCGGTGGCTCAAGCCTGTAATCCCAGCACTTTGGGAGGCCGAGACGGGCGGATCACGAGGTCAGGAGATCGAGACCATCCTGGCTAACATGGTGAAACCCCGTCTCTACTAAAAATACAAAAAACTAGCCGGGCGACGTGGCGGGCGCCTGTAGTCCCAGCTACTCGGGAGGCTGAGGCAGGAGAATGGCGTGAACCCGGGAGGCGGAGCTTGCAGTGAGCCGAGATCCGGCCACTGCACTCCAGCCTGGGCGGCAGAGCGAGACTCCGTTTCAAAAAAAAAAAAAAAAAAAAAATATTATAAATAACTCTATGCACATAAATTTCATGACCTAGGTGAGATATATCAATTATTTAAAGACATATCTTCCAAAACTCATACAAGAAGAAATAGACAATCTGAATAGGCCCATAACTATTAAAACCTGAATCAATATTAATAACTGGATAACTGAAAGTATCAGGCCCAGATGAGTTCACTGGTGTATTCTACCAAACATTTAAGGAAAGAATAATATCAATTACCTAGAAACTCTTTCAGAAGATAAAATCAGGTAGAATACTTCCTCACTCATAACAGGCCAGCATTATACTGATATCAAACCACAAGCATTAAGAAAAGAAAACCACTGACCAATATCACTCATGAACATAGATTATAAAATCTTTAAAAATATTAGCAAATCAAATCAAACAATGTATAAAAGAATTATACACAATGACCCAAATGGATTCATCCCAGTTATGTAAGGCTGGTTCAACATTTAAAAATCAATTAATATAAATCCATCAGGTCAACAGACTAAACAAGAAATTTTACAAGATCATATTAATCATTGCAGAAAAAGCATTTGACAAAATCTAAGCCCCATTTATTATACAAAGTGTCAGCAAACTAGAACTACAGGAAAACTTCCTCAACTTAATAAAGAATATCTACAAATAGTCTACAGCTAACATGATACTCAACAGTGGGAAACTTTAAGCTTTCCCATTAAAACACAAGTCAAAGATGTTCTCTTAACCACTGTTTTTCAACATCATACTGGATGTCATAGCTATTTCAATAAGATGGAAAAAGGAAATAATAGGTATATAGATTAGGAAGATAAAAAATAAAAAACTATCTTTGTTTGTAGATGACATGATTGTCCATGTAGAAAATCCAAAATAATCAACGAAAAAGGTCCTGGAGCTAGTAAGATTATAACAAGATTGCAGTATGCAAGGTTAAGATACAAAAATTCACCACTTTCCTACATACCAACAATGAACAAGCGGAGTGTGAAATTAAAAATACTATACTATTTACATTAGCGTCACCCAAAAATGAAATACGTAGGTAGAAATCTAATAATACCTACATAAGATTTATATGAAAAAAATCACAAAATGCTGATGAAAGAAATCAAAGAACTAAATATATGGAGAGATATTCCATGTTCATGAATAGGAAGATTCAACATTGTTAAGATGTCAGCTGTATAGATTCAACATAACCTCAATGAAAATCCCAGTAAGTTATTTTGCATATATTGATAAAATGATCCTAAAGTTTATATGTAGTATCAAAAGACCCAGAATAGCCATTACAATACTGAAGAAATTAAAGTCAAATGTCTAATATTACCCAAATTTAAAACTACTGTAAAACTACAGTAATCAAGAGACAGGTATTAAAAAAATAGATAACTAGATCAATGAAACAGCATCCAGACCCCATAGCCCAAAAATATGATACACTTATCATTGACAAAGGAGCAAAAGCAATAAAAAAAATGTAGAAAATACAGTCCTATCAACAAATGATGCTGGAACAACTGGATATCCATATAAAAAAAATGTTGAAACTAGACACAGTACCTATATTCTTCACAAAATTTGTCTCAAAATAAATCACAGACATAAATGTAAAATGTAAAACTATAAAACACCTAAAGGATAGCCTAGAAGAAAATAAAAATGATCTCAGGTTTGGTGGTAACTTTTTAGTTACAACACCAAAGGAACAATATATGAAAGAAAGAATTAATAAGCTGGACTTTATTAAAATTGTAAAAAGTGTGCTCTACAAAAGACATTGTAAAGAGAATAAAAAGACAAGCCAGAGACTGGGAGAAATTATTTGCAAAACACCTATCTGATAAAGTACTGGCATCCAAAATATACAAAGAACTCTTAAAACTCAACAGTAAGAAAACAATTTAAAATTAAATATAATTTTAAAAAGAGCCAAAAATCTTCATGGACACCTCACCAAAGATATACAGATAGCAAGTGAACATATGAAAAGCTGCTCCACATCACATGTCTTGGGAAATGGGAGTTAAAATGATAGTGGAGTAACACTACACACCTATGAGAAAAGCCAAAATCCAGAACACTGACACTACCAAAGTTGGGAAGGATGTAGAGCAACAGAAGCTCTCATTCATTGCTGGTGGGAATGTGAAATGGGACAGACAGGTTAGAAGGCAGTTTGGCAGTTTCTACAAAAACTAAACATATTCTTACCATATGATTTAGCAACCATGCTCATTCCTATTTACTTAAAGGAAAATTTATGTCCACACAACGACCTACACAAATATGTTCATGGAAGCATTATTCATAATTTCCAATATTTGCAAAAGTAGGCAAATGGATAAATAGAGTGTGCTCTATGCAGATAGTGGAACATAATTTAGCACCAATGAGAAATGAACTATGAAGTCATAAAAAGAATGGAGGAAACTTAAATGCTTATTACTAAGTAAAAGAAGCCTATCTGAAAAGGCTACATGCTGTGTGGTTCCAACTATATGAGATATGGAAAAGGCAAACCTATGGAGAATATAACAAGATCAGTAGATGGCAGGGGTGGAGGGAGGGAAGGCTGAATAGGCAGACGACAAGGGAATTTTAGGGCAGCGAAACTACTCTGTATGATACTACAGTGGTTGATAAATTCCACTGTCCATTTGTCTAAACCTATAGAATGTACAGCAGTAAGAATGAACCTTAATGTAAGCTATGGACTTTGGGTGACAGTGATCTATCAATGTAGGATCATCATTTGTAAAAATTAAAAAAGTACCACTGTGGTAAGGGATGTTGATTATGACACAGGCTACATATTTGTGGGAATGGAGGTATTTATATGATAGGGGATGTTGATTATGACACAGACTATACTTTTGTGGAAGTAGGGGACTATAATTTCATACAGTTGGGAAACCTCTGTACATTCCACTCAGTTTTGCTGTGAACTTAAAACTGCTCTAGAAAAATAAAGTCAACTGAATTAAAAATAGAACCATAAACACATATATTTGCTAGACATAAAACTAATTTTAAACGTAAGGGTATTACCACAAATCTGAGAAACATTAAGCTATGCGAAAGAAACTTGTCACAAAAGCCCACATATATGTGATTTGATTTATACGAAATGTTTAGAATAGGTCAGTCCGTGGAGAGAAAGCAGATTGGTGGTTTCCAAGAGCTAGAGGCAGCGAGAAATGACAAGTGACTGTTAATGGTGTGGGGTCTATTTTTGGAGTGGTTATATGTTCTAAAATCAGAAAGTGGTAATAGTTGCATAATTGTATGAATATACTTAAAAACTACTAAATTGTACACTTTCAAAGAGTGAATTTTATGGTATGAATGTAAATTATACCTCAATAAAGCTGTTATTTTAAAGTTGTATTAATAATAAAATACAAATATTATCTTTAACCTTTAAATTGTTGGGGTTTTCTGTGGAAGAAATAAAACGGTATTACAGTTAACAAATGTTCCCATAAATAACATTGGAAGTTTCAAAAGAATTCTTAAAAAAATCAAAGTTTTTGGAAGGAATTGGGAGCAAAGAAAAATGTATGAAATGAAATATGAATATGAAACAGATTGCAACTTTTATTTTATAGATGACAAACTAAAGCTTAGATAAAATGAGTTTTTGCAAGGTAATAAGAGAGTAGGTGCCAATGCTGGGAGCTGAATTCAGGCCAGTTACAGCCAATGTTAAAAATATTTTCATTGCTCTTGAGGTTTTCTTAAACATTTTGCTATCTCGGCAAATAAAGATCTTTGTCACACTAAATCATATTTCTAGAACACAAAAATTCTACAAGGTTTTAAAAATTCATCCTCTTAAAACATTTACAGGGCATAAGAAAAGAAAATGCATATTAAGTGTTCCAGATAATTAAAATTTCAAAATGTCTAGAAAATGACTAATCAAATCCTTTGTAACAAGTAGAACACTAATCATTGTGACCACAAATTTGAAACTGTCTTTGTGAATCACTTGTTTTTGTATGTGTGAACTCAAGGCCATGCTTCATTTGTTTTGAGAACCTAATGCAGTAACATCTGTTTCAATGGTATCTGTTTAATATGAAAAATATTCTTCCCTAGGAAAACAGGCTGAATTGTTATGTTGGCCATTTATCAGTTCTGTTAACATCACATGAAGGCAAATCAATCACACTGGAGAGAAATTCCAACTTACCAAAAAAGATGCCCCATCACTTGTTAATGGAAATATACATTTTATTTATTCATTGACTCTAAATATTAATTTTATCCTCTATCTGTGTCAGGCACTTCAGTAAGTTTTAAGGTTGTGATGTAAACTAAAACAAGACATTGCCCTTAAAAAATGAAGAAACAAGAATGTAAATAAAAATTTCAATACTTATGACAAACTCTGTAATTGAAATAATCATCCAGTATAGAAAAGGGCTGCCTAAATTTGTTAAGGGTGTTAATAAATAGAGGAGTTAAAATAAAGTTTCTCAATTGAAAAGTTAACTTTCTTTTACAAAGTAAAAAATTTGTGACAATTATTGAGAGTATAACAATTCCAGACTTCAAGTTAAAAGCAACTCCCAGCTAAAACCAAACTATTGTACTTACAAAAAAGAATTCAGTATATACTTTCGGAGAGGTATGAACACAAGATTAGGCATAAGTTTAATGAAACATTATCCCCCCAACAGGTAATATATCATCCATAAAACAAAACATTTAAGAGCTTGGGTATCATTTGAAGATCTGTAATATAAATTATCACAATTCTTCTGATATTACAGTACTTTTCAACTAATACACTTGTAAATGTTCTTAAAGTAGTATATAGGAAAATTATGTTATAATGAAGAAAGGAGAAATAATTAGCAGGAAAGTCATTGTAATGATCTGAGTGGAGAAAATCTTTTGCAATGAAAATGTGTCAAATGTTTACCTGAAAGGAAAAACATTAAAATATGCAATGTCTGCAACATTATTCACAATACTAAAGACATGGAATCAACCCAAATGCACATCAATGATAGAATGAATAAAGAAAATGTATGTATAAACACCATGGAATACTATGCAGCCATGAAAAGGAATGACATCACGTCCTTTGCAGAGACATAGATAAGCTGGAAGCCATTATCCCCAGCAAACTGATGCAGGAAGAGACCAGCAAACGTCTCATGTTCTCATTTATAAGTGGGCACTGAACAATGAGAACACATGGACACAGGGAGGGGAACAACACACTTTGTGGCCTCTCAGGGAAGGGCAGTGGGGGAGAGCATTAGGTAAAAGAGCTAATACATACTGGGCTTAATATCTGGGTGATGAGTTGATAGGTGCAGCATACCACCATGGCACATGTTTACCTGTGCAACAAACCTGCACATCCTGCACATGTAACCTAGAAGTTAAAAACAATTAAATTAAATTTTAAAAAATGCAATGCCAAAATAAAGCATAAATAATAGTGACAGAAAAAAGTCAATTAAAAAAGAAATACATAATATATATAATTTTAATGTAAGCATTTTATAGCCTATTCAAATAAAATGATCTGTATGTTTTAAATTAATGTTATAAAGGCAAAAAGCATAATATTCTGAGTATAAAAGAAATGAACTGTGTAATATATTTTTAACTTCAAAAATGTAAAGGACACAGCCCAGGAAATAATAAGTTTTAAAAAATAAAACTCCCTTATTTATTTTCTTTAACACTACATAGAATGAGGCTCAGTCAATATTTGTGAATGTAATTTTTTTTTAGTAATGCATAAAATAAATAAAAAGTCAAGTTGTGCTTATAAGGCATAGGATTGCTATCATGAATATTATCTATGGTAAATAATACAGTAAGTATTAAACTTCCACCAATAAACATGAGAGAAAAAGCTCTGGCAAAACTGCATGTGACAAACCGAATTCTAATGGCTAGCTTCCACATTTCTTACATAATTTGAATAATATAAGTAAAACAATCTGTTAATACCAAATAAGAACATTTGTCTAAAAATGTTTTTTCAATTATAGCTCCTGAACAGTGGGTAATAAGATTTGCTAATCTTAGTAGTTATTGAAAAATTTGCCAATTTCTTTTCTTTGCATGTATACACACCATGTATCATTTTCTATAAATGCAAATGTATGATATTAGATATAACATTGAGGGATTCTATGGATTTTTTGTCCATTGGTACGTGGTTTTCAATTCCCTCTACCTACACTTAAATATTGTATCTTATATTCATTGCCTATATGAGTTTATTTTACTAGTTACCTTCTTTTGAGTTTTATACGTCATTACTTCATTACATTCACTGAATCTCCAAGGCATTGTAGAAGAATAATTGGTTTGATTGAAATGGTTTAGTGCCTTAACTTTTAACATTATAGTCCACACACCTTTTTGGAGGGTGGGGGGAAAGATGGGGACTCACTTTGTCACCCAGACTGGAGTGCAGTTGTGCTGTCATAGCTCACTGCAGCATCCAATTCCTGGGCACAAGCCATTATCCCTCATCAGTCTACAAATAGCTGGAACTAAAGGCATGCACCACCATACTTGATTATTTTATTGTTTTCTTTTTCTTTCTTTCTTTTTTTTTTTTTTTTTTGTAGAGGCAGGGTCTCCACTCTGTTGCCTAGGCTGGCCTCCAACTCCTGACCTCAATAGATCCTCCCACCTGGGACTCCTAAAGCACTGGGATTACAGGCATGAGCCACTATGCCCAGCCTATGCAGCATTTTTGACAATATTTACTAAATTCAAGTATTTTACAAACATACCCGTTTTAATTGGAAATTTAAACATTTTACCCAATGCTTGCCAAAATTCATACATGATCATGTGCTTTATTTCTTAAATTTGTTGACAATTAGGTTGGCAATTTTTTTATATTGAAAGAGTCTTGTCTTCTTGGTATAAACCCTCCTTGGTTGTAGAGTACATTTTTTTATTTGATAAATTGGCTAAGTTCTTTTTTTCTAATTGTTTGTTTAGATTTTTCTGTTAGAATCTTTGTGTTAAATATTATAACCTTTTTTCTTCTTGAAAACTGAATTATAGCAGGGTATGGCTAGCTTTCCTTATTTCACTTTAAAATTGCCTAAAATTTAGTAAGACTCATTCTTCTGACAATTTTGTCTCAATTCAAGCTATCTCCTCTTGTGTTTGTTTATTAAGCTTCTGTCATGTTTTTTCTTATATAAGTCCAAGTTTTGCAGGTTATTTTTATTTCATCTACTCTCCAAATGGCTAGTTGTTTGTTTGTTTATTATAACTTGTACCTCTGTGCTTTGACATATTTCTTCTGTAAGATCTATACCTCTGAATGGGTTCATGTTAAAGCATCCTTCAGTTTACCTACTGAAATATTTAGTTGGAAAATCATGTGATTTTAGTTCCAGAAAGCATGTGTGACTGGGTGCACTTGAGTTTTCTTAAGAGTTATTATTTGTTTGTTCAAGTATGTTCTGTCTCCTGCAGCAACTCTATTTTGCTGTCATGAGATCTGTTTGTGCTGACTGATCCTCTCTCTGGCTGTTAGAATCCCTGTTTGTTATTTTCTTTATTAGCCCTTAGATCTGGCGGTGGGGGTAAACAAGTGGAAGCAGGCAGACTACTCTCTACAACACTGAGCTAGTGGTGCAGGAGCAGAAGGGCTGCCAGCACCTACTGCTGAGGAGCAGGATGAAGCCTTCCTGTTCTCAGGTCTCCAGGCAGATACTCAAGCTCAGGGGCAGAGGACCTAGTCCAGCTCCTCCCTAGTCCTTAAGGTCATACTGACTGGATAAATTTTTACCAATGTCAAATTTCCTTCTAAGAACCTAAGAGTCTCTGTATGACAGGTTCTTCCAAGAATCTGGAAACTCTCCTTCAGCCCAAGGAGGAAAGAGTCCTTATCCATTCTTTCCATAAAGATCTTCATGCCTATTATCTCATTGATTCCAGTGGCAATTTGATTTAGAAAAGACAAACAGATTATCAGGAATTTGAATAGAAGCTGTAGAGAGCTGAATTTATTAGTTTTCCAGAGCTGCTGTGACAAAGTATGACAGACTGGGTGGCTTAAACAACAGAAATGTATCGCCTCACATTTCCGGAGGTGAAAAGTTCAAAGTCAGGGCAATGGCAGAGTTGGTTACCTCTGAGGACCGTGAGGGGAGTGTCTGTTCCAGTCCTCTTACCTTGGCTTGCAGATGGCCTTCATCTACTCTCTCTTTTTATCAACTTCACTTTATGCTTATCTATCTCTGTGTCCAACTTTCCTCTTTATATAAGGACATCAGTCATAATGGATTAGGGCCCACCATAATGACCTCGCTTTAACTTGATTACTTCTATAGAGAACCTAGCTCCAAATAAGGTCACGGGAGATACCCCAGGTTAGGGCTCCAACACGTCTCTTTTGGAAGGACAAAATTCAACCGAAAATGGTCATATTTAGGTAAACCGTCTACCCCGAATACTCTACTGAATGTATTAAATACACTCTAGATTGTTTGGTCGTGGTCCTGTATGCTATGAAAATGGGTAAATGGCAGAACAACATTCTGGAGGTAGATGGAATAATAAAGGGACTCTAGCCTTAAGGGCTACACAGGAGGAGCTGCTGGAGTCATGGGAACAAAGAGAACATTATCACAAGCAACTCGAGAATTTCACACATACGTCCTATTGACACATTACCAGCTGAGAAACAAATGAGGATTTTCATAAAACTCTAAAAGGTATTATACCTAAGACAAAAGTATCTCCTCTATAAGCCACCTCTTGGGTTATTTATTTGCATTTTCATTGCAGTGAAAAATAATCACATAATATTCCCATTTCAAAATTTAAAATAATAATAAGCAAAAAAGTGGCTTAATGGCTAGTCATTGTCTAATCACTTAAGAACCACGTGGGACGCTCTCCAGTAAAACAACACATAGCATTCCAAATACATTTAGCAATAGGAAAAGGAACTACAGAGAGAGTAATATGTTTTAGTTTGAAGACTTATATGACTTGGTAAATCATTTTAAACAATGCCATTTTTCATTTCATGAACAGAATTTCTCAGTGTTTGTGAATATGTGTGTATGAGAAAGTTAAATAGACTTTTAAAAAGAAATATTCTGAAATATACCCCTCAAAAGGATTTTTAAATGTTTTCAATTTAAAACATTTAAATTAGAGGACTAAGCTCTGATTTTTATCTTACCCCAATTCCTACCTAAGGGGTCTAAGGAGGCATGCCCTACAAACTATTCTCATCAGATGGGTTGTATTTGACCCTATGTATTGTGACTTACCTCTCAGTCTGACTCTGGCATAATATTATGAGACAAAGAAAAAATATTTAACCCCAAAATATATTTCCTTACCCTACCTTAATTGCCTGGCAAGGTCTCTTGTGGGGAAAATCCACATTCTGTAGAGAATCCCCTACCCTCTTTGTTTTCCTTCCTTTCTTTCCAGATCCAGGAGATAATCAACTAAGAGCCAGGCACCCTTTTAAGTCCAATTAAGAAACAATTTACAACCTGCTCTCTCTGAAGTCCGCTATCTGGGAGCTTCCTCCGCACAATAAAAGTTGGTCTCCACAGTCCTTTACCTTTAACCTGAACATTTCTTTCTATCGATCCCAGGTTTTTAGGCAAACTCTACCATCAACCAGAAAATGCTTAAATTTACCTATAGCCTGGAAGACCCCACTTGATTTGCCCCACCTTTCTGAACCAAACGAATGTATTTCTTAAATGTGTTTGATTGATGTCTCACGCCTTCTTAAAATATATAAAACCTAGCTGTACCCCAACCGCCTTGGGCACATGTTCTAAGGACCTCCTGAGGACTGTGTCACAGGCCATGGTCACTCATATTTGGCTCAGAATAAATCTCTTAAAATATTTCACAGAGTTTGACTCTTTTTATCAACATTTTCTATTGCCAGCAAAATACAGAATAATGAGCTCACCACTATTAGATTAATTGGTCTTGTATCATACACATTTAGCCTAATAGAATGGCTGAGTACCCCGCTGAAGGTTCAGCAAATATCCTTGCTCTAGGACAACACCCTGTGGCTGTGTAGTACTGTTCACAATGCAGGTCATTCCCCAAATCAGCTGCCAATGTATTGGGCTGAACTGTGTTTCCCCAGACATTCATATGCTGAAGCCTTAACCTTCAGGACCTCTGAATGCTACTGTATTTGGAGATAGGGTTTTTAAAGAAGTAATAAAGTTAAAATGAAGCCCTTAGGATGGGCCTTCATGCAATCTGATTGGCATCCTTATAAGAAGAGGAGATTAGGACCCACAGGGAGAAAGCAGAGATGTGGATGCACAGAGGAAAGACCACAGTGAGGTTAGGTGAGAAGGTGGCCATCTGCAAGCCAAAGAGAAGGGCCTCAGAAGAAACCAAACCTGCTGGCACCTTGATCTTGGACTTCTAACCTTCAGAACTTAGGGAAAATAAGTTTCAGTTGTTGAAGCCACTCAGTCTGTGGTATTTTGTTTTGGCAGTCCTAGCAAATGAATACAGACACCAATGCTGAGAACATAGGAGTTCAGGAACCTAGGAGTACAAGTAGCATCAAACCTTCTCATTTTGACCTCCACTTATTTAGAGAGTTTGTTCTTCCTAGCTTCACAACGTTTGTCTCTAACAGGCAATAGTTCCTGGTGTCCAGGGAAAACTCATCTGTTAGAGATACAGGAAGAGTTCCATTGAACTAGAAACTGCATGTACCATCTGGCCAATTACCATGCCTTTATCATGCCAGTGGATCTGTAGACAAAGAAAAAAAAACAGTCACTCCACTTCAGTAGCCATGTAGCCATGGTAATCAGTCTTGATTACAATGAGAAACTAAGATTTCTGCTATACAATACAATTTACAGTATCTATTTGAGAATCCAGGAGATCCAATGCATTGTCTCTTGGTTGCTTCATGCCTAGAGATTAGAGATAAGTTGGCAAATCCATCAAACATGACTGAACAAGGACAAGGTAACCAAGGTTTCACATCCTTCAGGATTAAACGTGTACATCACTCCACCAGGGGAGCAATTTACTAGCTGAAGTACTGGGGCAGAATCTCAAATTTTACGGCACATAAACTGGGTCTGGTGTCTTTTATATGTCTTCCAACAACTTATCTAACTTTTTCACTGTATTCTCACTTATCTCCTCATAGAGTGCACCCTGTTATTCTGGCTTCACATTTTTCTAGACTCCTAAAATCCATATTATCTGAACCAAGCATGTTAGCTGTTGGTTAGACATTGCCTCTAATGTTTTTGTTTGTTTTGTTTTGGTCTTTACTATTTGGGTATATAAGTATGATTTCTCCAATAATATTGTAAACTCTAGAAACAATATTTTTAAAGTTTCGAATCACAAGTGAACAGATAATATAGAGATTATTATACAGTAAAGTATTCAATACAGCTACTTATCAATCAACTGACAGAAACAATGACACTTTCTATAGTGGAATTCTCTATTTTCTACAGTGTATTTCTTTGTGTTGTTATGATTCACTCATGTTGAAATAAGTAGCTGAATTATATCCATTTTCATTGTTGTATCATATTCTTCTACATGAACATACTTCACTCATTTACTCTCTTACTGTTTCTTTGTTTACTGATAGACATTTCATTTATTTCAATCCAACTTCCCATTAACAACTATGAATATTCTTGTACATTCTTCCTATTTTACCAATGCCAGATTATTTCCTATGATAGATAATTAAGATTAGCATTCTTGATTATAGTTAATGTAGAGAAAACTTGTCTTTTAAAATGGGTATACATTTTCATTAAGCCTATATAAGTTTCTGTTGATCCACATTCATGCAACAATTGGTATTACGATTACA
This sequence comes from Trachypithecus francoisi, assembly GCF_009764315.1. Lineage (NCBI taxonomy): Eukaryota > Metazoa > Chordata > Mammalia > Primates > Cercopithecidae > Trachypithecus > Trachypithecus francoisi. The sequence continues at coordinate 168,437,899 of NW_022681454.1, read as the reverse complement.
CATTTGTCAATATGTCAGCTCTAAAATTTCGCCCATAATTTAATTTGTATTCCTTAGTTACAAATAAAGTTTAACGTCTTTTTTTAAATTTTACTGAGACAAAGTCTCACTCTGTCACCCAGGCTGCAGTGCAGTGGTGCAATCTGCACTCAATTCAACCTCCACCTCCTGGATTCAAGCAATTCTTGTGTCTCAGCCTTTGGAGTAGCTGGAATTACAAGTGCACACTACCACACCCAGCTAATTTTTATTTTTGTATTTTTAGTAGAGACACAGTTTCACCATGTTGGCCAGGCTGGTATCAAACTCCTCATCTCAAGTGATCTGCCTGCCTCAGCCTCCCAAAGTGCTGGGATGACAAGCATGAGCCACCGTGCCTGGTCAAAGTTTAACATCTTTAGTTATACAAACACCTATTTTATATTTTTAAGCTCCTGTTAATGCAATATTTCCATATTTGTCTTTTATTAGATTGTCACTTTTCTTTTTTATTTTTTAGGAAATACCCTGGCTATCAATAATTGACTATCATATTATTTTCCAAACTTGAGTATTCAATACTCTTTATTTGCTGCTTCTCTCTTTTTCTGCTTTTTTATTATTGTGAGAAATTTTGCTAATTTAAACCCTATTGAAAAACATTTAGCTTTTATAATGATCTATTTTATCTTTGTTTTCTACTTTATTAATTACTTATTCTCTTATGTGTATTTACTTCCTTGCATATTTATGAGATTTAGTGAACTGTTCATGACAACATCTTAATTTCTATGTGTGCATCATTAATTTTCAGCCTTTATGACAATTTAGGGATACCCATTTCTTTTTAATCACAGTTTTAGAGGCTTTTAGTATGCAGTATTCTTATTACCTTAAGTTATAAATATTTCCTAATTTGCAATATATAATTATTCATTTTAATTCAATTTCAATTTTAAATTCATTATCTGAGATGACAGCACATTTTTAAATTAGTTGAACTTTGTGTATAGTCTATATGTTCAAATTCTATACTTTGAGCATCTATATGCTTAATGTATGCTTAAAAAGAATGCTTATTATGGGCTGGGTCCGGTGGTCCAGGCCTGTAATCCCAACACTGTGGGAGGCCAAGGTGGATAGCTTGAGACCAGGAGTTCAAGATCAGCCTGTGCAACATAGCAAGACCCCCATTTCTACAAAAAATAAAGCAAAACACATTAGTCTGGCATGGTGGCACATGTCTGTAGTCCTAGCTACTCAGCAGTCTGAGATGGGAGGATCTGTTGAGCCCAGAAGTTCAAGGCTGCTGCAAACTATGATCACGCCACTGCACTCAAGCCTGGATGACATAGAGACCTTTGTCTCAAAAAAAAGAAAAGTTTATGACAAAATTGTGGTTGTATTGTTGTTTATTCTCATTAGATCAAATTTGTTAATCATATTACATATTTTTGAAAACTGATATCCTAATTCATATCATAAAAGCTATGGAATAGCATATTAAAATACCCTGCTATAGTGATAGATTTATCCTTTAGATTTTCTGGCTTTACATGTTTCAAGGCTATACTATTGGATGTATGCAAATTTAGAAATTTCCTATCCATCTGGTAAAAGTTTATTCATTATATAAAGATGCTTTTTGTGGGTTTGTGTGTAAATATGTTAATTTCTTTACTTTGCCTAATATTTGATTTTACTTTTGCAGGGGTCGGCATTCACCTGATGTGTTTTCCTCTCTTTTTACTTTTACGCTTCTAAATATCCTTTGATTTATACTTGATTCTTATAAACTGTATATAGCTCTTATTCATTATTTTTATTATTTTAAAATAATAAAAGCTGCTCTCCTCTGTAGCAGCTTTTGAGATGTCTTTGTCATTAGCATAATGCAGCCTAGCCTAGTCAGTCTGTAAGTTGTAACTGTTAATTTCCAACATTAAAAACTATCACATATATAAGTGTTTTATAAGAAATACTAGTCAGTCTAGGCTAGACTGCATACACAGCTTAGTATTATGCAGTCCAGCTATAGTTTTTCTCCATGGTCCTGCTGGGATAATTTTCACTTCCATAATATGAAAATTCATATCTAATCATTTTGATAACATTTTCAGTTATTGTCTCTTCATATTTTACTTATCCCCATTTAATTTATATTTTTTCTTAATATGCATCTAATTTTTGCTAGAAGTCATGAATCTCTTCTCCATGTCTTTAAACGTCTTCTCCATATCTTTAAGCCTGCTTTTGTAAATATCTTTGACTCTGCATGGTTAACATTGTATAATTTTCAGATGTATCTTTTTCTTTTCTTTTCTTTTCTTTTTTTTTTTTTTTTTTTTGAGATGGAGTCTTGCTCTGTCACCCAAGCTGGGGTGCAGTGGCACTATCTCGGCTCGCTGCAACCTCCACCACCCTGGTTCAAGTGATTCTCCTGCCTCAGCCTCCCGAGTTATCTGGGACAACAGGTGTCTGCCACCATGCCTGGCTAATTTTCTTTTGTATTTTTAGTAGAGACGGGCTTTCACCATATTGACCAGGCTGCTCCAGAACTCCTGACCTTGTGATCCACCCATGTTCGCCTCCCAATGTGCTGGGATTGCAGGCGTGAGCCACTGTGCCTGGCCCCAGATGTATCTTTTAACCCACTTATTATCTTCCAGCATGCTTAATCTGCTGTTAAAAATATCCATAATTTTTAAATTCTATCTACAATATTTTTCACTTCCACATAGTCTCCTGGTTATTTTAAAAATCTAACTGACCGATTAATAGTGCCAGCCACATTTTTATTCTTCTAACAAACACACTTACGTTATATTCTTTAGCCACTTATTCCAATATCTACAATCTTTATACTTCAAATTCTGTTTTACCTGCTTTGTTGACTCGAATTCATAGTAGCTTGTTTCTTCATGTGTTCTGTTTTTGATATTGAGCACATGTTCTTTGGAACTTTATCTGTGGGAATTCTTCCCTTCAGACTCCAACTTAAGATATAGTCCTCCAGGGAGAATTTTGGTTGTTTCTACCAGATTTCTGGGACATTAAAATCACAGCAACAGTTAAATGTGTATTTGTAACTTGGTGTTTCTGTGGCCACAGGTAGTGTTAATTCTGGCTCAAAAACTGTGTGCATGTTTTTGGTAAATGACTTTTTAGCGAGATTTTTCTGGCCTCATTCAGAGCTACAGTTGAGACAGACAAGTTTCCTTCTTTCCTTTAGGATATAAATAGTTTTTCTCGATTGTGTCCTGTGGTTATTAACTCCAGGGACTGCTGGCTTTAAAAGACATAGTGTTTAGGTCTTTGTTTGGGCTGCAGTCATTGCTCCAATTCTGTGGGCCTCCAGTTAAAACGGAAGCTCTAGTCGAAGAGAGATCAGTTGTTTTCCCTTGGGCACCTTTCAGCTTCAGTCCTCATTTGCTTTTTGTGCTTCATTCCTTTTCAGTAGTTTGGTCCTGTGGGTATTTTTTATTATTTATCTGTGAAATCTCAGCTAAGCATTTAGTTTTTTTTTTTTTTTTTTTAAAGAAATATATTTCCAGTGTTTTAGACATTTTGATAATGGGCACTTTTTAAAGGATATCTACTCTGGTAAAAATACTATAAATGTTAGTTAAGAAAATGAGATTTAGGAAGAAGCTGGAAGTGATAATAGTCTTATAAAATACTTACACACGTGATAGTTGTTATATTAGAAATTAATAGTCAAAACTCAGAAAATTTATTAGCTGTACAAATTAACTGATTATAGTTTTTTTCTATAGAGGTAAATTATTAATTCTGTAGCATATCATTAGATATTGTGATGATTCCATATGCAGTCTAATTGTTATCCAGTTAAAATGCTATAATGGGTAAGTTCTTAACATTTCTTTTTAATGTGTTTCTGACCAAAGCTGTGGACATGAATAGATGCATCATGAACATGTTACACTACAATGTAATAGAATTGCCATATTTAGACTTCAAAAAAGTCTAAGCTATTGCCCAAACCCGAGTCAGGCTCCTCTGAGTCTTCTTTCTAACTAGACCCTTACCTTGGACTTTGTCCGTAGTTCCAGTGGTCTCTGCCTGTTTAGCGCACTTTTAGCAAGAATCTTGCTGGGCTAGTCTAGTGAAAATCCCCTGCCCTTTGTACATAAACAACCTTGATATCTGATCAAATTCCTTATTCCTTACCCTCAATATCTTGTCATGCTGCTTTGCCTTCAGTAAAAATCCTGTCAACTCAGTGTAAAAAGAATCCCCCATCCCTGATGTTTTCTCTTAGTAATTTCTCATTCACTGACCCCTACTCCTTGACCATAAATTCAGACTTGTTCCTCATGTAACCAGAGTCAAGACCAATGTCTCTACCACACTATAAGACCCATTGCAGCAATCCCTATACCTATCACAATATTCTCGCTTGAATAAGCTCTTTCATACTGTCTCTAAAAAATGTCTTGAATATTTTTAACAAGTGCTAAAATTGTAAAAATTCTAATATAATGGATAATATTAACTTATTTTTCATAAACAAGGCACTCTCCTGAGGCAGGAGAACTGCCTGGATCTGGGAGGCACACGTTGCAGTGAGCTGAGATCGCACCACTGCACTCTAGCTTGGGCAACACAGGGAAACTTTGTCTCAAAAATAAATAAATAAAGTACTCTCAGAATGAACTGAGGACACACATAAAAACTCCAAAGATACGTTTCGATGGCCACAGAAAACACACTACAATCTAGAGATCTTAAATAATTTTACGAAGTGAGAATGGGTTAAAGAGGTTAGTAAGCATGGAATTTAAAAAAGGGATAACCAAAGAACAAAGAATATTTATGCACTCAATCATTGATTTAACATACATTTACCGGCCACATACCACATGCCAGACACTGTTAGACACAAATATATTTTCCTCATCTTCATGGAGTATTCAGACAAGGGCAAACATCAAATTATATTTCATCTGTGAAGAAAAAAACATCCTGAATTAAAGGTAAAGGAGAAATTTTGTTATATATTGTGCTCAAGAAAGAAACTGATAGCTGTCCTGTGAGTTAAAGGCTGAAAGGTGACCAAAGATAGAGAGGCCCAAAAGGACAGGTGTTTAAAGTAGACAAATTCTAAGAAAAGAAACAGCTTATATGACTGACACATAGTGGGGAAAAGGGAAACCAGTAAAGTAAAAAGAAAAAAAGCCTAAGCAATTTTGAGCAAGAAGAACAAAGCTGACAGTATCACACTCCCTGATTTGAACATGTATTACAAAACTACAGTTACTGAAACAAGGCACTGGCATAAAAACACGCATACAGACCAACTGAATAGACAAGGGTGCCAAGAATACACAATGAGGGAAAGTAGTCTCTTCAGTGAATGGTTTTGGAAAAATCAAATATTCAATGCAAAAAAAAAAAAATGAAATTAAACTTGATCTCCCACTATATGCAAAAATCAACTCAATATGGACTAAAGACTTAAGTGTAAAACATAAAACAATAAAACTCCTAGAAGAAAACTTTGGGGAAAAGCTTCTACAGATTAGACTGGGCAATGATTTCTTGGATGTGACACTAAAGCACAGAAAACAAAAGCAAGGACAAACAAGTGGGATTACATCTAATGAAAAAGCTTCTGCACACCAAAGGAAACAGTTAACAAAATGAAAAGGTAAATTATAGAATGAGAGTAAATATTTACAGACCACGTATCTGAAAAGGGGTTAATAGCTAAAACTTATAATAAACTCAAACAACTCAATAGCAATAAAACAACCCAAACAAAAAATGGACAAGGGAACCAAACAGACAGTTCGCAAAAGAAGACATAAAATAGCCAATAGATATATGAAAAATGGCTTTTACCAGTCATCAGGAAAATACAAATTAAAACCACAATGAGATATCAGCTTATATTTGTTAAGTTGGCTATTATCAAAAAACACAGGGCATGTGTTAGCTAAGATGTAGAGAAAAGAGAACACTTTATACTGTTGATGGGAATGTAAATTGGTAGAGCCACTATGGAAAACAAGATGAAGGTTACTCAAATATTAAAACTAAAATTACCATTTGATCCAGAAATTCTACATTTGGGTGCATTTCTAAAAGAATTGAAATTAGTTTGTTGAAGAGATATCTGCACTTCCATGTTCACTGCAACATTATTCACAGTAGTCAAGATATGGAAACAACATGTGTGTCCATTGATGGATGAATGGATAAAGAAATCATTTGTGACACCATGATTCATGGTAATATATACACACACAGGAATGTTATTTAGTCTTAAAAAATAAGAAAATCTGAACATTTGTGGCATCATGAATGGACCTGAAGGACATTATGTTAAGAGAAATAAGCCAGTCAACAGAAGGATAAGAAGGATAAGTACTATATGATCTTAAGTATATGTGAAGTCTGAAACAGTCAGACTCACAGAAGCAGAGCAAAGGGTTGGTTATCAGAGGATAGGGGAGGAGGAAACTGGGGAAGGATTGGACAAAAGTTCTAAAGTTTCAATTATACAAGACAAAACAAAATTTGAATATCTCCTGTACAGCAAAGGTCTTATAATTATCAATACTGTATTGTATACTTTAAAAATTGTTGAGAAGATAAATCTTAAATTAAATGCTCTTACCACAAAAAGAAAAAACAAGACAATCGAAAGAGTGGGAGAAAACTTTGGGAGGTCATGGATGGGATTATAGCATTGATTGTGTTGATGGTTTCAAAGGTGTATCCTTATCTCTGAACACATTAAGATGTGCACATTTAATATCCATAGTTTTTTGAACATCAATCATCTCTTAATAAATATTTTTAAAAATAAGCAAAATAAATTTTCTGTGTATTTTACAATAAATTACTCATTTAAATACTCTGAAAAGTTAAAACTGTCTACAAAATGTACAAAAAATAAATACAATTTCACATTTTAAAAAATGACGCTCAGGAGATTACCAATGGGATATTATTCAGAGTCTCGTGAGCTATAAAAGGGAGCATGAATTTCAATTTGTTGCATTGGAAATAAAGGGCTTTGGGAATAGAAGTAGCATCGTTTGATTTACTTAAAAAAACTTAATACTTACAATGGAACTTCAATTAGATTAGCAGGAGAAACAATTAGGAAGCTATTGCTGAGATTCGTGTACAAAATTGTGTAGCCTAGACAAGCAAATGGGAATAAATTATTGTATATTTCTCCCACTATTCAAAACAGAGTGTCACCTAATCAACTAATAACATTTCATGATTATTCCAGTGTTCTCAGTAGGTCAATATCTATGCAAAAGGCAAGTTCACTAGGCTCATATATTCAGTGACAATATGTAAGCCTGCCATAAGGCCAATTATTCTCTATGAGATTTATATTAAATAAGCAACTTTCTGATTGATCCCGAAATTAAAACTTTCTTTCAACCTTAGAGAGTGTTAATTCAAATATGCCAATATTCTAATTATTTCAAAGGTAACATTACTTTTGGTAAGTGTTTAAACTGGCATTTTGTGCTATCTATCTATTTTTGATGAGATGGTTAGAATGATTCAATGCTACTGAATCCAATCAACTCTCAGTAAACTAGCACTAATTCTATACTACATTGACTTAAAGAGTATATGGGGCTTTCATTAAACAGCAAAGCATCTCAATAATGTGTGGAAAATATTATAGGTTTTAGATCATTGGTAGAAACAACTGAGAAAATGAAAAAAAAGCTAAATAAAAGAAGCACCTTAATCATTATACTGAAATTGATGTTTCTGTAGCTTAGGCGATGTACATATATTTTGAAAAAATAGAATAAATGTGCCTTAAAAATAGCTCCATGGTAATGAACAAAAGAAAAAGTAGACAATGAACCTAAAGTCCCAAATTCAAGTTTGATATCTTCAGCTTACTGGATATGAGGGCTTGTAACCATCACTTAACCACACTGGTCTACAATTGCTTTCTCTTGAAAAGTAAGAATTAAGTATGATGAAGATTGATATCTCATTAAGCTCCGAAGTCCCATGTCCTATATAACGTGAAGTAGAATTTGTTAGTGCAAGAAAGCAATAATAAAGGCCACAAAGGGTAAAGCTGAGATTTGGCCATGTTAGAATCCAGCTTAGTTGTACATGAATGGGCTGATCAGCTACTCTTCAGCCACAGAAGTTTCCCCCGCCCCAGAAATACATTCAGTTGCCTACCCATTCAATCAGGACTATTATTCTGAAAAGAGTAAGATACACAAGATAGCTACCAAAAATATGTAGATGCATAATATTCCATTTGACCTTATATAAATTAAAACAAATAATATAAATATCCATCAACAAAAATACACTAGAAAATTAAACATCAAATATTATCTGAAACAGAGCACCACAATCAACTCAATTTTTAATATACGTAATTACTCTACTTCCCAATGCACTGTAACAAGTTCATTCATTTACTAATAGAGAAAATGCATATTGTGTTTCCAATATGATAATTAATGCATCCAACAAATATTGAGTATCTACTGTATGCTAAGTGCTGTGCTAAATAGAGGCTACTGTCCTCACTCTAGTGAAAAAGTCAAACAAATAAATGAGGAGGATGATAACAAAGAGTGATAAGTAATTTGAAGAAAATAATTATGGTGTTAGGAAAAATGAGTATTATGAGGATTCCAGCCATTCTCTCACATGACCTTTATATCAAAAAAAAAGGATTAGATCCATACTAATTTTATGTCATACTAATCTTATAAAGTATATTCCTACATTTTATGTTAACTGCAAGATGAAATAGTTAAAATGATCCTGCCTTTTAAGCTACTTGTAATTTAATTTTCCAGATTACTATCAAGAGTTTTAATATTATCTATTAATTTACTGACTTAAACATACATTAGTTGTCTCCTTCAAGCCAGAGAATAAATCTGCAAGGTCATTTAATCTAATTTTCTCAATAAATATACTTTAAAAATATATATTAAAAAATATTTTTTAAAGAGCATAGCTTTTCTAAAAGTACCCAATCAGTGGTTAAGCAGAGCAAGGAATCCAAGTATTCTTCAAATAAACTTTTGAAGTTGTTTATGGTGTATGATTTTAAACAATTATTACTGCTATTCAAAGAATGACCAACTAAAAAGCTTTTGTGCTTAGTAAGATTTCAAAAGATTCATCGTGAATAATTAAGTTAATAAAAATGATATGAATCTTCTCCAGGTGCAAATATTCCTGGGCAGAATCAATGGTGTTCCTTATGAAACTTCTGGCAATTTATCATTTAAATCAGAAAACCACTATGTGAAAAGAGACAAGTATAATAAGAACATCTAGAAATAAATCTGGGAAACTCTTTATTGTCGCTGAATGTAAATAAAACTTTTTTACTAAAGCGCAGAGAGAGAGATTTTTCATATGAGAGGGTTGGAAGGTGGTGACTTATGCTTTCCAGTTAAACACAGAATTTCAGGAATAACTAATGTGTCGAGATGAGGAATCATCTTTGACATGTCAATAGACTAAGTTAAGAGATGAAAGTAAGGATTTCAGAATAAATATCTGAGGAAGTTTTGGGGAAAATCTAAGATTCAAGGAGTGCATATTTTGATCATGGCTGATAGTAAATAAAAGCCACTATAAAGATCAAATAAGTTTTAATTTTTAAAAAATTCGATTACTTTGAAATACGTAACACAACACACACACACACACTTTTCTTTTCCAGTCTTCTATCCAAAACCTAAAGTAAATAAATGTGGGAAGGGAGGAAAACAGGGACAGAGAAGCAGACGGGGAAAATAGAGAAAAAGAAGGACAGAAAGGCTGACATGATGGAGAAAAGATGGACCTTATGGTACCATGTGACCTAGTTGTACTTCTCACTGGAACTTACTATGAAGATGTAAAACGGGAAAGACAAAACAGAACAAAACAAAAACAAAGCAAAACAAAAACAAGTGGGAAGGATTGCGTCTCTAGTAGCCATCTCTTTAGACTTCACACTTTCATCTTTTTAGAACCCTTACTATTACTGAAGGAAACCCAACTTAAATCCAGTCAACAATGCTTTCTGGCCAGAAGGCCAGGCTTGAGAGGATTCTAGAAGCAGCTGGTTCTTCCGTCCCACGGGCGTTCATGCACCACATTGTCTTCTCTTCCCCAGCCCTCCGCCAGGGTCTGGGTTTACTGTTGACTCTTGCATTTCGGTGTAGAGTCTAAGAGACAGTGTCACATCCGAAAAGACCTAAAGTGTGTCTTTTCCCGGAAGAGAATACTAAAGGGTCTCTCCCGCGGGGTTACACTACCTAAATCACAAAATCTCTGACTTTTCCCTGTGGCTTTTTCCGCCCACCTCGCTCCAGTCGCCTTTTGGTTTGTTTGGGATTTGTTAAAGGGTGAAATGCTAAGCCCCGCCTACCGTCGTAAGTGGCCTGTCACTCCGTCCCGCTGTGCGGTCGTGATTGGCCAGCAGGACGGGTCGTCCGGCCCCACCCCCCTTCCCTTTGCCGCGCTCCAGGTCTCGGGTTTTAGCCCAAGGTGGAGAGCGGGATTCCGGCGGGCGGCGCTTGTAGCAGGTGAAGAGGCATCCTCTTTCCGGCTGTTGCTGCTCTTCTTCCTCCAATCCTGGGTCTCAGTCAGGGAAGGACGAACATTCTTCCTTTGCTGCTGGAGCTTTAGAGAATTGTTGCCCAGCACCTTGGCACTTCAGACATTTCATCTCACTCATTTTTGTAATTTCACTCTAAAAATCACCTGCACATTTATAACCCTGTGACTCTCCCCTTCTGCTCAATGCTGAGAAGGGGTCCGCATACTGCAGGGAGCTGTCTAAGGTGCTGAAGCTTCCCAAGCATCAGTCTACACCAACACCATGCGGGGTTAGATTGCACATTTTCCTTCTGTCTTTCTGGTTCCCCATGCCTTGGATAAGACTATTTTCAGGATCGTGAATATCTCTCCGTATCATGGCCCACGTGAGACATTTTCGGACATTAGTTTCGGGATTTTACTTCTGGGAAGCAGCACTGTTACTCAGGTGAGTCCGCTTGGATTTAATAGTTGGAGAACTCATTAAGCCTGTGTATTACGTTACAACCACTTGTTATTGATGAAACCGGGAAATTTGCAATTCTATATTGACTTGTTGAAACAATCAATTTAATAGTATTGCTGTCTATCTAAATTATCTAGCTGTCTATCTACTGAGACCTACTCATTTGCTTTTTCATTAATTAGTGCATTTTAGCAACTGGCATCTTGAGTTATTTGCAGCTGAGAAGAAAAATACAAATTATTTCAAAAGCCTACGTTTTCCTTCTCAAATTGCTTTTAAAGTTCCCCTTTTCTAAGTGAATTATATAATTTGGGTGTTACTTTCTTTTTGAAAGTTACAAAACATTTATATTTAGAAATGAGACATTACTTTTTTAAATGCAGAAATATAGAAGACAGTCATTTACTGATGAGAGAAACTCCAAACATTGTTGGTATATTCAAAGGTTAAGTTAAATGAATCAAAAAAGGGCCTTGAAAGTACTATTTTCTAATGACCTAGTTCAGGTAATACATGAAAGCAAAATCATAAATAGATTATTAGATATGTTCTATGTCAGAAATAATCGTCTTGAAAGTAATATTATAACAAAGCCATTAAACTATGAAATTGTTCTATAACATGTCATTTTCTTATCATAATCCTGTCATATTTGGCAGGCTTAAAAAATAATTTAAAGAGTGTAAGAGAACTAGGCAAAGGATCAGATAATTTTACCCTGTTCTTAATGAATGTGTAAAGATAAGGTACTGCTCACATAGAATTTTAACCCATCAATATAAATTTTATTTTACTATTACAATTAATTACCATAGGATTTCCATTTTTATGGCTTGCAAGGTTTTCAAAGAAGGATTGAAGTCAAATAACTACAGTAACCAAGTTATAGGTATACTGATTTCTATTAGGAGTATGTAAATATTCTTTATGGTTATGTCAATTTTTCATCTTTGGGCTACCTTAAAAAAACCAGTAGTGTATCTCAAACTACCTTATAGAAACTTAAATTTTTTTGGTTTGCTTATATAGAATAGAAATTGATTGTGATGGTTATTATTTCTGAAATTATTGATTTTTTCCCAAAATAAGAAATTCAACTATTTTTAACCAAAATATTTTCAATGAAAATCATTTTCATATGATCTAGTAAATTTTTGTAACTTTACTATTGTCAGAAATTTTATTTGTAATAATTAAAGCAAAGTATATGGAGCTTTTATATTTATGAAATTTGTATGTAAAGGAGTACAAACTTCATCTTAAAATATAAATTGATAATTTCTCTGTAATATATTTCTTTATGGCTTAGATGGTAAAATGCATTTTTTCAAAGAAATCGGGTTAGCTTAGTTGATAGATACTTAGATTTAGGATCTAAAGTCAGAAACCAAAATGTTTTGGTCAATGAGGTTAAATTTGTATAATGGCAATTCACTATGATATTTGTTAAAACATGTTCTGAGATAAATAATTTTCATCACTAGGTTCTCTGATTTTTGTCCAATTGTGTTAAAAGCTATGAAAAGTATTTCAAATGGATGACTGTGATTATAAGAATTTATCTTCATTAATCTTAAATAATTGTAGTTAGAAATAAATTTTATGAGTAGCGCAAAAATGTAATTCTTTGAAAAGACATATAACATACAAAAGTTTACTTCTTAACTTATATTCTTCATCAAGTTTTTCTTTCTCCTTTCATAAATCAAATAAATTTTTATCTATCCATGACGACTCTTAGATGAGAGTAGGTTATCACTCTATGAAGAACTTTAATTATATGTAAAAAATTAAGCATTTTCACTTTTAGTGATGACACCCAAAACAGAATTTCCTGTGGAAAAAAAAGGAAGCTCCCTCTACTGGAAATATTTTGTAAAATAAATGTCTTCATGGAAATGATTCTTTACTCTCTAATTCTAACCCTGATGTGTTGAGCACAGAGGAAACAAGAAAAAAGATAAAGACAAAAGAAAGTAATGGTATTAATTCCTAACATATTTTTAAATTTGAAAACAGCTTACCAGGACAATTTGGAGGCAACAACAACCAGAAACCACAGATATTTATAAGTAGATAATTTACTGGTACAGACTTTTTATTTCATAGGCTTTGAAGATTTTTTAAAAACATATTTTTGAGATCCAATATACACAGAGAAAAGTGCACGAATAATACATTTTCCTCTAGATAAAGTTTTACAAAGGGAACACACCTAAGTGAAGAGACTACAGTTCCACAAGTAGAAGTGTGACTGTCACAGAAGCACCCACCCCACCCTCTTCCTCCACCATAATCCTTTCCAAGGCACTACCTTGGTCAAAGGTAAATCACTCTCCTCACTCATATAATAAATGTTTTTTTTTTTCCATTTTAGAATTTTATATAATTACTCTGAGTCTGCTTTATTTTTATAAGCCTTATGTTTATGTGATTTATCCATATTGTTGCAGGTAGCAACCATTATATGAATACATCATAATTAACATTCTTATTATCCTGTTGATGAGTATTTGGGTATTTCTTAGGGTTTGTTAGTACTGCTGTGAATATCTTTGAACATCTTTTGTGGTGAATACATGTATGCATTTCATTTTGGGATCATGAAGTTAAGGTCCAAGACTTTCTCTAGACGGGGAATTGCTAAGCATAACATAGGCATGGCTGTGTTTAACTTTAGTAGATACTGCCAGTATTCCAAAGTAGTCGTATGTTTTTACACTTACATCAGTAATGTATGAGAGTTTCTATTGCCTACTAGTACACAATTTGATCAGTGCAATGTTATCATAATATACACATTTTTAGTATTTCTAGCATATTTTTATAAACCTACAGATGATACTTTAGTGCATTTATGTTTTTAAAAGCACTAAAGTATCATCCATACTTTAGTAAATAAGCATTATTAAGGCAAAAGCAGCAGAAAAATATTTACAAAATATTTGTAAAAAAGTTTTTAAAACTTTCATACTTGGTTTGGGTATTGCTATTTTATGAAATAATTCTTCTATGGCTTTTGGCTTTTAGTTATCATATTAATAAAATAAAGAACAAAACATCAGTGTTCAGCTTTCTTTGAAATGCAGATAAGTGATCATTATGAAGAGCTTACAGAACAACTTCCAAAAACAGGGAAACAGCCAAAAATATTTCATTTAAGTTGATTACTTTCTTGCCATATCATTTACATTTTCATCTTTACATGTTGATATCAACACAGGATTGCTACTTGAATAAATTAGGGCACATTTGTCAAAACCTGAATGTGTGAATTTCAGATATTATAACAATAAAAAATGTAATATTTTCTTGGTTTACTTCAAAGCCTTAGTAAAATATTTTAGCATGGAACTTACTGGTTTTGCTGTTGGTATGTTTTTGGAGGATGAGAGGAATAATATTTAATGTTGTCTCTATTTTTCTATGTAAGATATTGAAGAAAGCTGTATTTCTAGGAATAAACTTTTACTATTGTTATGATTTACTACATGCAGGTGTAGCAAGATTCTATATAGTTTTTAAAAAATCTTTGATATATATAACGTGATTCTTCCCTTTTTCTCTGAAAATAACAATAAATTGTCACAAGTATGGAAGAATCATAGTCCAGTCCATGCCTCGAGCAATTTGCGCTGCCAATTGAAAGAACATCTTGAAAAATATTTCCTCTTCCTTATAGTTTTTCTTCCTTTAAACACACAACTGTATGCTGAGGCAAACCAATCAGCAATTATGTGTTTACTGTATAAGATTAAGCAATTCAACAAGATTTATTCACGAAATTCTGTGCACAAATTTTTGTGCTAAGCACAATTTAGCTATGGATGGTTGAACAAATATTACCTTTTCCATTTAGCAACTTAGAGTCTAGAATAAACTTAAAAGGGTCAAACAACAAAAGAAACAATTACAGATAGCAATATTTTAGGGAATATAAGGAAGTGAAACTATCAAGTAGCCCTGGTATTTGTGGTGGGCCTTGTAAGATATTTGTTCAAGGGGCAAAATGATATATAAAGGGAATATTCTATGCAAAAGGAATGATACAGATACATAGTATGTGATTGGGAAATGGTGGCTGTCAAAATCAGTTGAAATTACAGTTAATGATTCAAAACTGTATTCTGCTAGCAACAACTATTGAGCTAGCTACATGAATAAAACTACAAAAATATGGAGGAGTCACAGCATTGCTTCACAATGAAATATGGCTAAAATTTAGAAGCAAGTAATTTAATTGTAACTGAGAAGTCATCATTACAGGAATAGTTTTATAACTTGACTCAAAATATCCCTATCAGTTCTTTTCCTTAAGAGGTAATGTTTACCTCAAAATTACAATTAGTCATAGGATTGGTGATAGTAACTATATAAGAGCTATGTAAAGAAACAATGGCACAACTACTAGAATAAAAGTTTATTCCGATTGTTCTAGAATTGGAAACTGTGAGAATATTTCTTCAAAATGTAGTTTCTTAAAAGAAATAGTGAAATATAGTAGAGGATTTGCATAATTGGAAGAAAAGAGGACATTGAATTTGGTTTGGGGTATTTTGAGGTTAAGATGCTTGCAGAAAAGCTAGGTTTCTTGCCATCAGCTGGGAATTCAGATATTTGCATAGATTTAATTGCCAGAGCATGAATTTACAAAAGGTTATAAAGGTGAGCATACTGTGGTGAAAAGAAAGAATGGAAAATACATTTGTCAATGATGAGGATAGAACACTTGGAGTAGGACAAGGAGAAGTACTCAAATATCCCTGAGCTCAGATGTATTGATGAGACTTATCAGAACCAAATGATGAAGTTACAGATTTATCATAGTTTTATGCTATTTATCTCAAGGACCAGTTCTTATTAATGGCACATATTAATATCTTTCTATCACTTATCAAGAGAACCTTAATATTAGCATTTCTCTAATTTTAGCTAATCTAATAAACTAGTCCATATTTACAGATAACACACTTTACCCAAGTTTTCTCAGGACATTTTCAGGGAATTATTTTGGAAAAGGTACATCATCTACTTTTCCTTATATCCTGAAACATGTCTAGTAAAGCCTCCTTAATTTTCCCATCAAACTTGTCTCCTACCCTTTTCTATGTGATTATTTATATACTTGCATTAACAGTACTTACAGGGTTTTTTTTGTTGTTGTTTGAGACAGAGTCTCGTTCTGTTGCCCAGGCTGGAGTGCAGTGGTGCAATCTCAGCTCACTGCAACTTCTGCGTCCCAAGTTCAAGCGATTCTCCTGCCTCAGTCTCCTGAGTAGCTGGGACTACAGGAACGTACCACCACGTCCAGCTAAATTTTTTGTATCTCTGGTAGCGACAGGATTTCACTATGTTAGCCAGGATGGTCTCTATCTCCTGACCTCGTGATCCACCCACCTCAAATTCATATGTATGCACATGTATATGTGGAAATACAATGTTTTTATTTTTTGAGTTTTAGTTTTTTGTTTTTTTATTAGGTGGATGGTATATCCTGTGGCTTTATTTTGCTTGGGGAAATGGTCAAGAGAGACGATTGACTCCTCCAGAGAACTGGTTCTGGAGTGAAGGTAGAAATTCCAAGATAGAACTAACTGTTTAGCAACAGACAGTGTATAAATGGAATGAGCTGTTCAGTGACAGTCAATGAAGCTATTCTAACAACTGCATGGCAACAACACACTTTTTCAATAAATGGAGTTTTAAATCCTGAGATGTTATCAGAAGGGAAAACAGTGGTAAAACAATACAGCTCCATCATAGCGTATTTCTGAAATGTTTTCCTTACTAGAGAGGCTTTTAGGAGGAAGTATTAGGAGTACCTTGTAGGCAACACGATGCGCAGAAGCAATCACCTCAGTGGTACAATTAGGAATAGCATAAAATTTAAAGGTCTCTGGAAAAAGCTTACTGATTGGAAGGATTTCCGATGTAAGCAATGAAGAATTCTCCATGAGTGCATACAAACATTTGCCATAACCAATTAGGAATTATGGACAAACCCTGATATGTTTCTGATAATATTATACAACCATTGCCAACACAGAATGATTGGGCTTACAATGGAGGTAACTAGTCCATCCAATATTCTAACTCAATTTTAGAATCTCTGAACACCTTCAACAGGTGGTCATCCCTTAAACTTTAAAATTCCCTGTGATAAGGACTTGTTTACTCAGAAGGAAAATATTTATTGTTTTTAATTAGCAAAAACTAAAATGTCTTCTGTTTTCTCCTAGACAAAGTCAACTACTTTTTCCTGTATGTACCTCCACAAATATTTGTTTCTGTGTTCTTTGGGGGTTTTTCTCCATGTGTGATGATCTTCCTGTTCATAAAAATTGTGCCTATATTTGAGCCATAGTTTTAAATGATAATGCAGGCATTATCATTTCCATGCAGGCACTCCATGCATGAAGTTTGGATTCTCTAGTTTCAGAGAGCCCATGGCATTCAACCTGAATATCTCTATAACTTCTATAATAATGTAGGGAGCAATGGCTACATGTAAAGCAGTGTGTTAGGTACTGGGGAAACAAAACCCCAACTTTTAACACTATATCACTGTGGAGAGGAGAACCTGTGATATCCGTTTCCAATTTGTGTTTTAGATTTTCATGCAAGTTTTCTCTCTGTATCTAAATTTTAACTCCCATGGGGATAGAATCATTTCTGGCCTTTGATTTACCTCCATAATGTTTATTTCAATGCCATGCATGCTCAACAAATAATACATAAGCACTGAGATAACATCTGCTGTCTGTCACATCCTTCTAGGATTTTAGATTTGAATTCTATTTCATTGTCTATGTTATCATGTGGAGTAAAAAGGAAGTATTATGTTTAAGATCTCATAAAGTTTATAGGATCAAACAGTCTTCTTAGAAAACATTATCTACTTCAAGAAGAGGTTGTAAAACAGATACAATTGGCAGCATCTAGTGGAAAAGAGAAAGGTTTGATTCTTTGACCCATGAAAAACTGAATTTGTATTGTGTAAAGCATTTGTATTGTGTGATGTAATGTGCACTTCTCAACTGTTTTCATTATTGCCTCTTAAGGCACCTTTCATAGACATTTTTTGTAACTGACTTCCATGAAATTGTAATACCATAGATATATCATGTATTTTCTTATGTACTCTCTCTACATATTTATTTTAAAAATAAAAATAATAAGACTTTTTATCCCTCCAAGAAAAAATCCTCTGCCCACCCACGTTGGGATGATACCACCCCTTGTTATAATGGTTGCTATGCTTTTATGATGCTTCTTTGACTAGGGCCATATAACTTATAATTTTGGGTCATGGCATAGAAATACATAAAAAAGTATTCATTTATTTTGAATTTTACTAGGACTTTATAGCTTTATATAATAAACAAGTAAAACAGTCTGTAAAATAAGTTAGTCTTAAAAGCATTAGAGAACTTTAGCAGTATATTTTTCCATAAATGTACATGGTTTCAAGAAGCCACTGAACTTTCTCTGTAGACTCTGCTGCTCTTACTAATGTCATATCATAATTTTATTCAAATACCTTTAAAAATAATCTTGGATATATTTTCATTTCTACGTCATTTGTTTTTCTATACACTGTTGACTAGGTTTAGACTCTGCTGACTTTGTTTTTGATGTCAAATACATGTAAAAAGTTTACATTACTTCTTAAAGTTAACCTTTAGTTATAAAGCAAGATTTCAACAGTTGGTCTTCATATTAGCTCTGGATGTTCTCCAGTTCAGGAGTTAGGAAATATGTACAACAATCTCACAGTAATGTTACTAAAAAATTAAAAATATATAATTGGCAGCTAATTGTGGCAACGAGTAAAATACTACTAATGAAAAGAAAATAGATGTAATTACTAGAGCAGTAGGGTGTGAGGAAATCACCAGCAAATAATGCTTGCCTTCTCTGTGGGTGGTGGGGGGAGAGTGTCAGATTGGTCATCTAATACTTTAGGTGGAAGCCTGCAAGAAGTTAAGTGATTTGAGTCTCAATGAAATGACTACCCAAATGTCCTCCACTGAATGACTGGGAGAAAAATGTGAATCCCATCTCTTTGCCTGGCTAATTCCTGTTTAACTCATTTCACATTCTCTAAGAAGCCTCTGGTCTCCCTCAAGTCTAGATAAGGATGCTTCGTCTGTGTGCAAATGCCACATTTCCCAGGACTGTTGCCACTGTCTCTGTCTAGCTCAAACTGTGAAGTTTTTGAGGGCAGGGACCAAAACACATTCCCAGTTCTATCTGCAGGGCTTGAAAGAATGTCTAGCATGCTGCAAGGGCTTACTAATTTCTGGTATGAAGCACTATTTCTTCTTTTCAAAAGCAAATTAACAATTTCAGATAAATAACTCCAGGCATCACCAAAATTACTATGCTGTCATTCTGTGCTTCTAACATTCAGGGGAACATTCGGTGAGGAATTTGGTGTAGCTTATTTTTCTTTATTCTTAATTTTATGTGTGTGTGGTAATATATATCCCCACTTGCGTCTTATCTCTCCTTTTCACAGAAAAATGTCTAGAAAAAAAATCCTAAAAATTTTCATATTCTTACTCACCTATGCCTTACTTGTTCTTATTTGGAAACAATTCCCAACTCTACTATTTCATCAGTAGTCAGCTTTCATGTGTGATGGTTTTTCTTAAATATTTTCAACTAAAATAATGCTTCCTACCATAAGAGTTGTAGAAAATTGCTATTTCATATAGAAGACATCTTTAAATCAATGTATGATGTAATCATCTAGTTTAGAAAAGATATTTGCACTGAAAAGAGAAAGCATAACTAAATGACAACACTAAATATTAATCAAATAAATGATGCATGTTCTCAAGGTATCATATTTGAATTTCTAGTTTTACACCTATCAGAGTTCTGGGATCAAAATCTCTAATAAGTTTCTAATTCTCTAGATAGATGGAGAACCACTGGTATCACAGAACATTTGTATTTGTCTTTTAATGTCTTTGTTTACATACATTTATGTGTTAATCCTATGAGTCTCTATAAAAGGTAGTTGAATGATGATTCTTTGCTGATAATAACTGAAAATATAATTATGAATAACTACCCAAAATAGTAATAATAATAAATATTGAGAAAAAACCTTTTGTTCTGGAATGGAAAGGAGTATAAATTCCTTAAAAAGAAGGAGAAAATATTAAATGAATCTTAAGCAGGTGATGGAATTTGAATGGGCAGAAAAGAGGATGGAATTAGAATGGGCAGGAAAAGCATTGTTGGCACAGGCCACAGTTTCCATGTGGAATGGAGAATATGGTGAACTTCATGGAGATATTTCCACATGGGCCCTCAAGTTTTCTTTCAAAATAAATCCATGCTGTATTGTTGTGTTAGGACTGGCTGCTGAGGAAAATCTGTATGACTCTTCAAGGGAATTATAAAATATCAGCAAATGTTTATTCAAATAATAATTTTTCTGTCACAAAATTTTTCATTGTCCACACTTGATTGTAAGGGAAGAACATATTTTAATAAGCTATTCTGTATTCACTTATCCAATTGATGTCAACATACACGTTTTTGTTAATTTCCATCATTTAAAATCAGTTTGTTCTACTTATCAGAAGCTTAAAGACAGAAACTAAATTATTAGTAGGTTAAATGAGACAAACATCCAATAAAAAAGAGAGATATAAGTTTTCTTGATTTTATAAACAAGTGATTACATTTCTGATAAATGATAAAGATGGAAGTGTGTAATGAAATCCTAACCCCAAGAACTTAGAGAAAATCTGTCTCTATAAATTACTTTCTTATTAATAACAAAACAATCTAATATGTACTAAATATTTTCCACCAGTTATTAAATCATTCCTTTATAAGAAGTGACTTACATTTAGTCTATTAAAGTACCAAGAGACCTTTCTTTTTTTTGTGTATCCTACTGTCTAGCACAAATAAATGGACCTCTGTGTCCTTAACTTGCCTCCTGTTTTATTTATTGGTAAGAATAGAAGCAGCAGAGGATTATAAAGATAGAACTATTAGAAATCTTCCTTCTGCTTTATGTTGTTTCTTTGTAAAGACCTTAAAACACTGGAAAAGATTCTAAAATATTTTTCCCCTTAAATCTCTGAAATTTAGGATATCTCTTGCTGCAAATCTTAAATAGGGTGAGAATCATCAAAGCCATTGACTCTGCTGCAGACCTTTGCTGGTGCCTCCTGAGACTATACTGGAGAATTAGGTTTTATGTGTAGTCTAAATATTTCCCCCTAAGTGATAACTGTGAACATAAAATTTTGCTCTATTTCAAAAGGGTGAATGCATATCATTCCCTGTGGGTATATTTATAGTTATCATAAATACAATCTCACATCAAAGATTATACTTAATTCATATGAAAAAATTCAAATTCCTAGAGAAAAATCAGAATTAAATTTAAAAACATAGTAGTAAAAGGATGAGATATATGCCTTTATAAGAAATAGCTCATTTATTTCAGATGTTTTCTAGATTAACTGTTCTTGAATTCTATTGCCTCTCCTCATTCACTTGTGTGCCATGTGAAGATAAGAAGAAATTTGGAGAAATAAGACTCAGGATTAGATCTTGGTTCTCTCTTTGAAGAACTGAGTGACCTTTCTATAGACTGAGTGATTATATTTAATATGCTACTTTTAAAATGTAAAGTGTAGATCTGTTCTATCCAACTAGATAGAACTAACATTTTTTAAAACTAACATGGTCAAAATCTGGTGATTTCTCTTTAGCAGAAAATATATACTTTATTATTTAATTAAATATTAGTAACCTTGGTCGGGTTCACTGGCTCACTCCTGTAATCTCAGCACTTTGGAAGGCTGAGGTGGGTGGATCATTAGAGGTCAGGGCTTCAAGACCAGCCAACCTGATCAACATGAAAAAACCCCATCTCTACTAAAAATACAAAAATTAGCCAGGTTTTGTGGTGCACACCTGTAATTCCAGCTACTAGGGAGGCTGAGGCAGAAGAATTGCTTGGACTGGGAGGTGGACGTTGCGGTGAGCTGAGATCGTGCCACTGCACTCCAGCCTGGGTAACAGAGCAAGACTCCATCTCAAAAAAGTACATATATGACTAACCTTAATGCCAGATATGTATCTTTGTTTCTAAAATTCATTGTATAGTAGAAGAGAGGGCTTTTGAATGGCAAGAAAGTAAATAAGGGATGAACAGATCAGCCTCTTATTGTTGTTTTAGTACAGATTAGGTTCATTTGTGAGTGACAGAAAATGCGCAGTAACATTGGTTTAAGAAAGATTTTTCATCTTCTTAAGAGTAAAAGAAAGAAAAGAAAAGACAAGAAAAGCAATTGAACAGCTCCAGGCTGGAATAGAGGGTTGCCAGTCCTTCTCTCTTGCTGTTTTGCCATCCTTAATGTGGGATTGCTTCTTTGAGATAGAAGATAGATGCTCTGCTTTCATTCATTCTGGCTTCTTTTTAGCCATTAGAAAGAAAAGCCTTCTCTTTAAAGGCACTTCCAAGATGTTAAAGATTTTGCAGTTTTCTTGGCAGGCTTATGTGCTTCTGTGGCCAAGTTTTGGCCAAGAAATTGTAAATAGAAGTGGCATGCTGAACTTCTTGGAAGCATCTCTAAAGGATGTCCAGGGGCTCCAGATGCATTCTGCCTTGTGGAACTCAGACCTTCACTGAAGCAAAAAGGACTGTGACAGGTAGGAAAGGAGCATGGTCAGATCATCTCAGAAATACCACTAAAGAAGTAATATGGAAATAGTTGAGGGGTAGATACCCCATTATACATGATGTGATTATTACACATCACATGCCTATATCAAAAGATCTCATGTACACCATAAATATAGACACCTGCTATGTACCCACCAAATTAAAATTAAAAATTTTTTAAAAAAGCATGCCAAGAATTTGATAACACAAATAAAAAAAGAGAAATAATATAGATAACTGTGAAGAAAATGTGTTGATTTTTTGGAAGGGGCAAAACTGGCTTCAGAGAGCATAGTACGTGATCAATGCTACAGCAGATTTCAAAAATAGAGAGAAGGAAACGCAATGAGAAATGACAAAAAAAAAAAGAAAAGAAAAAAAGAAAAACTTGTCCATTGATTGGATGTGAGAAAAAGAGAGAGTAGTGTAAGATAATCATATTTATTCCTTTAGTCACTTGGAGAATGATAGTGCCATGACAAAAATAGAATATACAAGAAAAGGAACAGTCCTGTAGACAAATATCTTGAGTTAAGTTCTCAATATATATAGTGAACATGATGCCTATGAGATATCCAGTTAATGAATATACAGGTGGGAGTATAAGACCTGGAAATAGGTGAGATTGGATGGCTAGAATTCTGGGAAAGGGCTTTCCAATATTTTTTATTGTTGAGAAGCACACTTTGATGTTTCATCCTGTTGGGGTAAATAAACCTGGTAACTCACAGAGATCTCTAGCCTATGGGCTCCAGCTGTGCCAGGCCCCAGCTCACACCCTAAATACTGAGCTATGGAAAACACAGCAAACCTATAACCAACTGGGGCATGCAGATAAGGAGAAGTCTTTCCCCATCATGGACCTAACTATTCAATGTGTGGTCCTTTAACCAGAAGGAAAATCATCAACCTGGAAGCTTATTAGAACTACAGGCCGGGCGCGGTGGCTCAAGCCTGTAGTCCCAGCACTTTGGGAGGCCGAGACGGGCGGATCACGAGGTCAGAAGATCGAGACCATCCTGGCTAACATGGTGAAACCCCGTCTCTACTAAAAAATACAAAAAAAAACTAGCCGGGCGAGGTGGCGGGCGCCTGTAGTCCCAGCTACTCAGGAGGCTGAGGCAGGAGAATGGCCTAGACCCGGGAGGCGGAGCTTGCAGTGAGCTGAGATCCGGCCACTGCACTCCAGCCTGGGTGACAGAGCGAGACTCCGTCTCAAAAAAAAAAAAAGAACTACAAACACTGTCTTCTACCACATACTCACTGACTCAGAATGTGCATTTTATCAAGTGATATGGTTTGGATGTGTCTCCACCCAAACCTCATCTTGAATTCCCACGTGCATTCAGTTTTAAAACGGAGACAGCATAAAAGTTCAGAAAGTTTGCAGCCTGATGATGCCATAGAAAAGAAACTCCCATTTTCTGAGGAGAAATTCAAGCTGGCTGCAGAAATTTGCATAAGTAGTGAGAAGTCAAATGTTAATCACCAAGATAATGGGGAAAATGTCTCTAGGGCAAGTCAGAGACCTTTGTGACAGACCCTCTCATTACAGGTCTGGAGGTTTAAGAGGAAAAAATGGTTTTGTGGGCCAGCCCAGGATCCCTTCGCTGTGTGTAGCCTAGGGCCTTGGTGCCCTGCATCCCAGCCACTCCAGTCATTACTAAAATGGGTCAAGGTGCAGTTCGGGCTGTTGTTTCAGAGGGCAGAAGCCACAAGGCTTGGCAACTTTCATGTGGTGTTAAGCATGGGAGTGCACACAAGTCAATAACTGATGTTTGGGAACCTCCACCCAGATTTCAGAGAATGTATGGAAATGCCTGGATGCTGAGACAGAAGTTTGCTGCAGGTGGGGGCCCTCATGGAGAACATCTACTAGGGCAGTGCAGAAGGGAAATGTGAGGTGGGAGCCCCCACACAGAGTCCCTACTGAGGCATCACCTAGTGGAGCTATGAGAAGAGGGCCACCATCTTCCAGACCTCAGAATAGTAGATACACTGACAGCTTGCACTGTGCACCTGGAAAAGCCACAGACACTGAATGCCAGCCCATGAAAGCAGCCCGGAGTGGGGCTATACCCACAATGCCACAATGTGGAGCTGCTCAAGGCCATGGGAGCCCACCTCTTGCATCAGCATGACCTGGATATGAGACATGGAGTCAAAGGAGATCATTTTGGAGCTTTAAGATTTGATTGCCCTGCTGCATTTGGACTTGTATGGGGCCTCTAGACCTTTTGTTTTGTCCCATTTCTTCCATTTGGAAAGGCTATATTTACCCAATGCCTATACCCCTATTGTATCTAGGAAGTAACTAACTTGCTTTTGATTTTATAGGCTCCTGCACAGAAGGGGCATGCCTTGTCACTTATGAGACTTTAGACTGTGGATTTTTGAGCTAATGCTGAAGTGAGTTAAGACTTTGTTGGTACTCTTGGGAAGACATGATTGGTTTTGAAATCTGAGGACATGAGATTTGGGTGAGGTTGGGGATGGAATCATATGGTTTGTCTGTGTCCCCACCCAAATCACATCTTGAATTCCCACATGTTGTGGGAGGGACATGGTGGGAGGTAATCGAATCATGGGGGCAGGTCTTTCCCATGCTGTTCTTGTGACAGTGAATAAGTGCCATGAGATCTGATGGTTTTAAAAGGGGAATTTCCTTGCACAAGCTCTCTTTCTTTGCCTGCTGCAATCTATGTAAGACATGACTTGCTCCTTTGCCATGATTATGAGGCCTCCTCAGTCACATACAACTGTAAGTCTATTAAAACTCTTTATTTTGTAAATTGCCCAGTCTCAGTTATGTCCTTATGACCAGCATGAAAATGGACTAACACATCAAGCTTTCCAAGCTCCACTGGCAGAGTAGCAGAGAGGCAGAAAAGGAGAGAGGAGAAGAAGCAGCTGGACATCAGAGAAAAGCAGCTTACCTTCAGAGAGACTGCTTGGACAGTGGAACTTTGGAGAAAATTTCAGTCAGGGATGGCCAAACTCCAGGGGAAGACTACGTTCCCACTTCATCCCCTTTCCAATTCCCTATCCTGCTGAGAGCCACTTCCACTAATCAATATAATCCTCTACATTCACCACCCTTCAGTTCATTCATGCAACCTTATTCTTCCTGGATGCCATCAAGAACTCAGGTACTAAGAAGGCAAGTGCAAAAGGTTGTCACCCTGACTCCCCCACCTCCTCCACTGAGCTTTTAAACACTTAAGCCATCCATGGACAGCGAAGCTAAAAGAGCACACTGTAATACATGCTCTCTGGAGCTCCAGGGGTCATGGATACCCCCCCGCCTTGATGCTGCTGCAGGGCCACACAGAGTTCTACTCCTGCCAGCACCCAGAAGCATTTGTCCTGATCCCTGCACCCTCTCACTTGTGTGCTTACCCTCCCATGAGGGTTCAAGAGCTGCAGGCTGAGTAGACGAGCTAACCCCTTTGTGAGTCCTGCCAAGGGATCTGTTTCAGAAGGAGATGTGAGCTTGTTTATAGTCTAGAGAAAAGACATCAACAGATTTGGAAATACTTAGAAAGAGACAAGAAGGATACAGAAGAGATATGGCAAAGTACCTAAATTAAGATGACAAAGAAGAGTTTTAATAGCAATAGTTGAAGGATAGATTTTTAAAATCTATCTACCTAAAAGGGCTAAGTCTTTGGAACTAAATAGAAGGAGGTTAGAATAGAGGCAGAATATATCAGGTTATAGAATTAGAGGTTGTAATTTCATAATTCAGCATAATTCATCAGTTGCATGCTCAATTATATCTTTGAAGTGGGAGATCTCAAGTGTGATAAAGATGAACAATGAAACAGACCAGTGTAGGCTGATGCAACTGGTTACGAGGCAACACAGAATAAAGCCAAGTCTGTGTTATTTCTGGTACTGTGGTGTGGCCACACTGTAGTTTTCAAAGAGGATTCAGTCTAGCCTCTTTGCAGCAGACATTTCTATTGCTCTGAAGAGGAAGTGAACGAAGCCAAGGAATGATCTTTACTTATTAAGGCTCCACTAATTTTGGTGACAACGTCAGAGATAGGACCCACATCACTTAACTAAAATTCTCTGTTTATTTTTCCAAAGGAGCACTGTATTAGACTTTTCTAGAGAAAAGTAATCATCTCGTCACTCTGTAAAAGGTAAAATATGACTCATTTAATTAGAATTATAGAACAATCTTTAATCTTTTCATTGGAAAATATGAGACTGAAACAAATTCAGACGTTTGACTCTTTTTAAAAATTCTTCTGTATATAAGCACCAAGGTTGGCATTGTTGGCTTATATTTTTCACTTACATTTTTGAACCGTTTTCTTTACATGTTGAAAATACCTAGCTTTTTTGTACAAAGCACAGTCTCTAGGGATTTTGTTAGGCTTGATTAAAGGAACGTGTGTGCTCTTATTGCCACAGGAAATAACTTCTATAATTTAGAGGCTGTCTGAACCCTTTTGTTTCCTGGGAAACTGTTAATGTTTTGCCCATAATAGTTTAGGCATACAGATAGAAGAAAGGTAGGAAAAAAAGGATGGAGGAAGGGGGAGAAAAGGAGAGAAGGGTGAGAGAGTGGGTAACCTAGAATATTAGCTTTAAGTATAAACTGAGTATTAATCTTAAGAATAATGTTAACATCAGTGATTGCATCTTGCTAACCTCTTCTCTCTCTTACTTTTTAAAAAGAATATAATTCTATAAAAACCTTGAGGTATAGCTTAATTTTCAGTAGAATGAAATTGAATGACACCGTTCTTAGTGCTATATTTACCTCTCCTTATCACTTTTAATTATAAACTCTTTTTTCTGCTTTATTGTTTAATTTTCTCCTTTGTTCTATGCCATTTCCTCTCTCCATAAAGGAGTGTCAGGCAGAGGTGGGGCTTCTTGCACCACAGGAATAAAAAGGCCCAATCTGTCTTGAATATACTTAAGATAGAAAGCCTTCCCTTTAAAGGGGATATTAACATAAACATCTGTAGTTATACAAGCATGAATATCTACCATAATCTGAATGATTCCCTACTCTGCTGGTTCAATACTATTTATAAAAATAAATTTAGAATGACTTCACTGCAATATTCTGTGTACATCTGTTTTTAAGTCTGGAGACTCTAGAGATTGGTGCTTCAAAATATCATGCTTTTATGTCCTGAATCTTATTGATTTGAAGATTTATAAAAATGCATTTCATTAGTACTATTGCTATATCTTTTCCTTTGTAAATCTATAACTTAAAAAATCCCAAGTAAAATGGTAATTTCTGGCAGTATTGCTTATTTCTGATTGGTGAAATTACTTTTTCCCAGTATATTTGCAGTATTTTTTCTGATAATACATATAAATTAAAATAAAATGTATATAGTGTTTTTATTTTAAACATGCTTTGTGCTTATTTTAAAGTTCTAGGAAGTATTTTACCACATAAAATTTAGAAGATAATCTCAATTGTTGATCAACTTTTTCTGCATTGATTTTATGTAATCATTTTGAAATTGTGACTAGAAAAATGTACCTGAAATCATGCTCAGTGACCTTCCGGTAAGTTAAACTGATCGAGATATATTTAGAATATAAGGAAGAAAATGTTCTTGAATTGAATTTCAAATGATCCACCCTGTATGAAACTGAGTTCTAGAAGAACTCTAGAAATTATGGAAAAGCAAAATAGTTGTGTTGTTTTTCTAATTCAACATGAAATGTGTCATATGACACGATCACTGCCCTTAGTCCTGAAGTTTCCAGGCTAGTAAAGAGAATTACGACTTGTAAGTATTACATATCAACATTGAAAACCAGTGAATGAGAACAATATTTGTGACATAACCTAAGGCATATAAGAATTCAGTGAAGGAGGGATCATTTCTGGCTCAGTTAAGCCAATAAAGGCAATATGGAGGACATGACATTTAAGCAAAAGAATTGATTAATTAAGCAAAAGAAAATTCCCTTTGGCAAAAATGCACACTCAAATTCACAGGGATCAGGCCACATCCTGGATTTTGAATAATTACTCTTGTGACTCTAGGGGTGCCCTGACCTTTTTCTGACTAAAGAAAAGGTAACATCTGCTATTCCAAGAAAATTTTACTTCCAAATTTTGATTTTATTGGTAACCGAATGTTTTTATTAAGTCTGTTATCCAACAGCACACTCCAGGCTAGAGTCAGAGCAAATTCCCTGTTTTTTTTTTTTCACTTGAAAAAAACAAAAAAACAAAAAAAACCCATAGAGGTGGGGAAGTACCTTGTGCATGCTGTCTGTGTGTGTGTCTGTGTCTGTGTCTGTGTGAGTGCATGCATCTGTGTGTGTGTGTGTGTGTGTGTGTGCTATGTGTGTGGTGAATGAACATAACTAGAATAAAATGGTTTCAAAAAACAAACTGTAAAGACGAATTGTCTAGAATTAGGCTTAGGGAGGAAGTATTTTTGGAGATGAAAAGAACAAGAGCGAAAATAAAGACTATCCCCTCCCAGAAGGAAGCTAGGAGCAACAATACCTAGAAGAAACATTTTATAGCTTGAGATTTATTTTAAGAAGTCAACTGCTATTTCATGGATTTGACAAAGGAAAGGTAATATTGACAAAGTATTTCCCTGAAATACTGCTTTAGGGATTTAGAATGTAACTGGCATTTTTTTTTTTTAAACTTCTGTATGAAGCTGCTACTGTGGTAATCGATATATAACCAAAAACTTGCATTTATAATTTTGACTCTAATCATTAGAGCCATTTAATTAAAATGGATTTCAAAGTTTTTATGTGGATTTAATTTCACTTATAATTACTTAGGTAATATAAAATTATGTCTTCAATATAAAAATCCAAATATTTTGGATAAATGAAAAGTTTCCCTTGGTTACCAACACTGTCTTAGTTCCCTTCTTAGAGAGATGACTGAAATCATTTAATATGTTTCTTTCCAGATTATATTTTATATATTTCTACAATTATATGTGACCACAAATAAATAAATATGTATATTATATATGTATATATATATTTAAGAAAAAATGTTCTAATTAGGAGATGAATACTACATATCCATTCCATGTGTTTCTTTTACTTTCAAGGGGAGAGAGTTGCCTTGAGAATTTGTTCTTGCCTCTCCCCACCACTAATCCATTCTGCCACAGAATAGAGAAGTGAATATTCTATTTGGGGAGTTTTCAGTCCAGCCTCTTTTGTTACCTTTTCTCTCACTTCTGATTGCCCTTTGCTGCATTCTTCTCTAACTGCTCCTTTCTTCCAAAATAGCATGTAATTTACCACTGTATCGTATTTCTGGTTTATAATGTTCCATTCTGCTAGAATGTAAACTCCATGAGACCAAAGGTTCTGTTCCATTTTATTTGTTGCAGAATCCAGAGTCCTCAGACAGTGCTTGGCACATTGTATATTTTCAAAACCTATTTGAAGATGAAAATGAGTAAGTGTGGGTACTAAATAAATCAGCCTTTTCTTTAGGCCTTTTTATTTTGTCTTGTTTAAAAAATTCTCTTCCATGAAAGTCTTAATTTATTTTATATCTCTAATCCTTTACTTTGAATTATTTTTTAAAGTAAAATTTGCTTATAAATTAAAAAATCAAATGGTGAGGATAGCACTTTAATATTCTTCATAGCATTCTTTAGTCCTACCTCCCTTATACTGAGTTATGCTTCCTTAAAGCAATATTTTTATTTTATTTTTTATTAATTAATTAATTAATTAATTTGTTTATTTATTTTGAGACAGAGTCTCACCCTGTCACCCAGGCTGGAGTGCAGTGGCCTCAATCTCGGCTCATTGCAATCTGTGCCTCCCAGGTTCAAACGATTCTCTTACTTCAGCCTCCCAAGTAGCTGGCTTTAGAGGCATGCGCCACCACACCTGGCTCATTTTTGTATTTTTAGTGGAGATGCGGTTTCACTATGTTATCCAGGCTGGTCTCAAACTCCTGACCTTCAGTGATCCGCCCACCTTGGCTTCCCAAATTGCTGAGATTACAGGAGTGAGTCACAGCACCCAGCTGAGCAATCGTTTTTAAATGTTCACGTTTTTCTTACTGTTATGACTAGATCCACGTGTTGCTTAACAGCAGGGAAAAGTTTTGAGAAATACATTGTTAGGCGATACAGTTATTGTATGACCATCATAAAGTGTACTTACACAAACTTAGATGGAATAGCCTACTGCGCACCGAGGCTATGTGGTATAGCCTATGGCTCCTAACCTGCAAACCCATACAGCATGTACAGTATTGAATACTGTAGACACTTGTAACACCATGGTATATGTATGTCTAAACATATCTAAACATAGAAATGATATAGTAAAACTAACTATGTTTGCTAAAGGCAAAAACAAATGGCTCGCCTGTATAGAGCACTTGCTACTAATGGAGCTTGCAGTATTGAGTGAGTCAGTGAGTGAGTGGTGAGTGAATGTGAAGGCCTAGGACATTACTGTATACTACTGTAGAATTTTTAAACACTGTAACCTCAGGTTACACTAAATTAAAAAATATTCTTTCTTCAATAATGAATCATCCTTAGCTTACTGTAACTCTTTTACTTTATTAACTTTTAAATTTTTTAACTTTTTGACTCTTCTGTAACAATGCTTAAAGCATGTTTTACAGCTTACAAAATATTTTCTTTATATCTTTATTCCATAAGCTTTTGTCTATGTTTACACTTTTTTCATGTTTTAAACTTTATTTTGTTAAAAACTAAGACACAAGCACACATATTAGTCTGTGCCTCCACAGAATCAGGATTATCACTATCACCATCTTCCACCTCCACATCTTGTCCCATGGAGTCTTCAAGGCAATAACATGTGTGGAGCTGTCATCTCCTACAAAAACAATGCCTTCTGGAATACCTCCTGAAGGACCTGCCTGAGGATGTTTCACAGCTAACTTTTACAAATATAACTAGAAGGCATGCAGTCTAAAATAAAAATTTAAAGTATAGCATAGTAAATATATAAACCAGTAATATTTATTATCATTATCCAAGTATTATGTACTGTACATAATTGTTTGTGGTATACTTTTATATGACTGGCGATGCTGTAGGTCTGTTTATACCAGCATCACAATAAGCACATGAGTAAACTATTGCCCCATGATGTTACCATGGGTATGACATTACTAGGCAATAGGAATTTTTCAGCTTCATTATAATCCTATGGGATCATGATTCTGCATGCAGTCTGACATTGGTCAAAATGTCGTTATGTGGTGCGTGACTGTATATCCATATATCTGAATAATACCCTTATATTATTTTTTGGTTCACCTTTTGTTTTTCTTTAATTCCATACTTGTTTTCTTCTGCCTTTAAGTGCTTTTTCAAATATTTATTTTCTTCCTCCCACTCTCAATCCTATGGTGTCGTCTTTGCAACACGTTCCATACTTCACTGCACTCCACAGCACAGTGGCCATCCTAGATGGCCAAATTTGTGTTTTCTAAGACCTTCTGCATGGATTTCATTTGAGGAAATCACATCACTACTTTTCTAAGTTGGATCAGCTCCTAGGATTCTTGGTCTACTTCTTGTCTATTTCTTCATTTTGCTATAGTATTTCCTCAAATATTTTCCCAAGAGAGTATTTATACAGGTAGAGTATTTGATTCCATGTATTATGGCTGCTTAGTTACTTCTCACCTGATTCATAGATTGGCTGGAAAACTGAATTGAAAATACTGAATGAAAATAATGCTCACTGAGAATTTTGAAAGACTTTTTTGTCTTTTTATCTTGTAGCCTCCATAAATGAAATTTTTTTCTTTTTTTTTTTTTTGGAGGGGGGGCGGAGTCTCGCTCTGTCGCCCGGACTGGAGTGCAGTGGCCAGATCTCAGCTCACTGCAACCACCTCCCGGGTTACCGCCATTCTCCTGCCTCAGCCTCCCGAGTAGCTGGGACTACAGGCGCCCGCCACCTCGCCCGGCTAGTTTTTGTATTTTTAGTAGAGACGGGGTTTCACCGTGTTAGCCAGGATGGTCTCGATCTCCTGACCGCGCGATCCGCCCGTCTCGGCCTCCCAAAGTGCTGGGATTACAGGCTTGAGCCACCGCGCCCGGCATAAATGAAAATTTAAAAGCGGTCTCACTCTTTTGTGTTTTACTTTTTCTTTCAAAATATTCATTCAGGAAATCTTTCAGAATCTTCTCTTCATAATGTTTGGCAGTTTTCTCACTCTTTTGTGTTTTACTTTTTCTTTCAAAATATTCATTCAGGAAATCTTTCAGAATCTTCTCTTCATAATGTTTGGCAGTTTTACAAAAATAGGTCTAGACAGTTCTCTATTTAAGCTCAATCTCTTCTGAACTCAAATAGGCTCATTTAACTTTGACAATACCTGTTTTTATCATTTCCCAAAATTTTCTGGATACATATAAATCTCTTTATAGATTATTTCTTTCGGCCAGAGGCAGTGGCTCACACCTGTAATCCCAGCACTTTGGGAGGTCCAGGAGGGCGGATCACGAGGTCAGGAGATCGAGATCATCGTGGCTAACACAGTGAAACCCCATCTCTAAGAAAAATACAAAAAAAAAAAAAAAAAATTAGTCGCGCGTGGTGGCAGGCGCCCGTAGTCCCAGCTACTCGGAAGGCTGAGGCAGGAGAATGGCGTGAACCTTAGAGGCGGAGCTTTCAGTGAGCCGAGATTGCACCACTGCACTCCAGCCTGGGCGACAGAGTGAGACTCCATCTCAAAATAAATAAATAAATATAAAAGATAAAAAAGATTATTTCTTTCTTTTTCATCTCTCAGAAATTTACTTGTAAAACTTTCTCATTGCTGATATCTCCTTCCTGTTGCCTTTGAAAGTGCATCTGTCTTTAGTCATTTAGTAGTCTTTTAATGAACACTGCAAGGGAAAGAAAATAGAAATGTGCTTACTCTTGAACTATTTTTGAATATTTTATTTAAATGTTTACATATATTTAGAGATTTAATTTATCTGTAACTTATTTTCATGGTTTAAGAGAACAAGTTTATGTTATTATTTTCCAATAGATTGATTATTGCTACAATACCATGAGTTTGAAGTAGTTGTTTTCTTTACCTTCTTTCCTATGCTTCACACTCAGCTCAGTAATGACTTTCTAAGTCTATTCAAGCAACCTATTCAAGATAGACTGTCATTTATTTTCTATTTCATCATACTGGCTATTTTATTCTGAGAACAAGGAGCAGTCTCTAATTATCTTAATTATGTATATGTTTATTTTGTTTATTTTCTGTTTCTTCCAACATAAAATACATTCCTTGGTCACAGAGACTTTATTGGTATTTCACCTACTGCATGTAGAGTCGACCATTACTTTATTTTACCACATATACACAACTAAATGAATATACAAATATGTGCTTTGTATGCATATTGATATCAATAGGAATATATACAGATACATATACAGCTGTCCCTTTGTATACAAAAGGGATTGGTTGCAGGACTCCCGAGGATACCAAAATTCACTGATAGTCAAATCCCTTATATAAAGTAAAGTCGTCTTTGCCTATAACCTACCCATATCCTCTCACGTACAGTAAATCATCTCTAGTTTACTGACAATACCTAACACGAGGTAAATGCTATTTAAATAGTTGTTATACTCTATTGTTTAGGAAATAATGACAAGGAAATAAAGCCTTTACATATTCAGTACAGACACAACCATCCTCTTTTTCTGAGTATTTTCAATGTGTGGTTTTTTGAATCCACAGATGCAGAATTTGAGACAGATATAGAGGACTACCTTTTATGTATATGAAATGCAATATGGGGAACAAATATTCTGCTTTGTCTTATCTTAACAATCTGCACATTTTGTGCTTCTATAAGAATATTGAAATTTTGTTGTTTGGTTTCCTCTTAGATTTTCAAAACCTCCTTTTTTAGTTGTTTTGGGTAATTAAATCTTGCTTTTTTTGAAAGGCTTATGCATGCAGCTCTTAGTATAATGAAATGTGTGTGTAAAGCTACAGATTTAAGTTTATAATTTTAAGCTTAATTATTTTTAATGTTGAACATCCCAGATTTTAAAAAGTGATTTGTCAAAAATGTTTACATGGAATAAGAACAGGAGTTATGAGCTTCCAGAAAGTCTTTGCTATACCTTTCACTTGATCTTTTCAAGGAAGACCTTGAAAATATGAAGTAGTATCCGGACAAAGGCTCCACATGATCCCTTCCCAAAGAGACAGTGATACTCTAACTCAAATCAAGGGTGCTTTTATTGCTCTCTGGAACTACACAAAAGTTTGAAGAGCTGAAGAATCACTGCCTTTGTCAGCATCATTGAAACATTTCCTCATTTGAACTATCCTCTTGAAGACACGACTTCTATAATATCCATAATAATAATAAATGTTATGATTTATTGAAAATCTATGGATTCCATGTCGACCTGTTTTATTATTATGCAGAAACTTCCAGGTAAAAAATATTTTTTATTACCCTGATATTTAAGTGGCTTAAAACAACAATAAATACCTATTAGCCTGAAAGTTTCTGTTAGTCAGGAATTCAGGAGCTGCTTAAGTCGGTGTCCTAGCTCCGAATCTTTCATGACGTTTATGTCAAGATCTCAGTCAAGTCAGAGGAAGGCTTAACTGGGATAGAGAAGCTGATTCCAAGATGGCTCAGTGAAATGGGTGGGAAGTTGATGAAGTCTACTGGTAGAAGCCCTGGGTTTCTCCCTTGTAGCTTCTTGAGTGTTCTCACCACATGATGACTGGCTTCCCAGAGTGAGTGATCCAAAAGAGTGCAAGATGGAAGTTGCAATGCATTTTATGACCTAACCACAAAATTCATGCACAATCAAGTCACTTTGCCCAGCCAGTGTTCAAGAGGAGGGAAATTAGGCAGCACTCTTTGAAGAGAGGAGGGCAAAAAATTTGAGAAACTATTTTAAAGCCACCACAGTCATCCTGATACAGGAGCTAGAAAAAAATTATTTAGGCAAATAGAAAGGTTAAAGGAGTCTTCGGCAAGGCTTCCCTTTTAGCAAAAACCAGCCCCCGAATCATTTCTTTTCTAACAAAGAGCAGCCTGAAAAACTGAACTGCAAACATAGATAAGCAAGCTGGAAGCTTGTACAGGGGAATGCTGACAGCTGTGCCAATAGAAAAGGGCTATCTGGAAGCCAGGTATGTTCAACCTGGAGGCTCCATCTTCACTTTTCTTTGTCACTACGTGTACAGTAAAGAACCAGGCAACACGGCACCAGCCAAGTAGAGAAGCCATCTACATAATAAAAGATTAGGATGAGGTGGCAAGCTTCTTCACACCCTATGCAAATGGCACACCTGGTCTGACCAATCTTTCATGCCCTATGTAAATCAGACACCACCCCATCAAATTCATCTATAAAACCTTTTGCACTTCACTGTGGAAGCAGTAACACATTTTCTCCAGGACTGCACGTTCTGTGCAGAGAGCTATTCTCTTTCTTTCGCCTGTTAAACTTCCACTCTTAACCTCACTCTGGTGTATCCATGTCCTAGTTTTCTGTGGCCGTGAGACAACAAACCGCGGGTGTTATCCCAGATGAATGACACTACTTCAATCCTGAAGACATTCTTCTCCTTCACATCCAGTACCAAACCACCACCAAATTCTGTGGATTCTATTAATTATATATCTCTTAGGTTGTTCCACTCTTCTCCACCCCTGCTGCTATTAAAATTACCAAGACTACCCTCAACTCTCTTCCTGACCACTAGAATTGTCTCTTAATGGGGCTATGAAGATACATGTCCATAATATGATCTGTAAGGTACTACATGATCAGGTACTTGTAGTGCTCTCCAGCCTCATTTGTTATTAGGTTGATGTTCTCTTTCTCTCTTCCAGCCATGCTGACATTTTTCTAGTCTCTTGTATTTCCCATGCTCTTTCCTATCACAGGTTCTAGGAGACTTTCTCTTTTCACCTGTCTGTTCAACACTTTCCTGCCTGAAACTCAGGAGCACTGTTTCAGAAATCCTTCATCCTATAAATTTTCACTGAGTTTTACATAAACTGATAGATTTCTTTTGAATTACTAAAAATCTTGCTTAGAACACCAAAACCAAAACCAAACTATTAAATACAAAACAATATAAACCCCAGAATACTTTAAATATCCATTCAGTAGTTGGGCTATAAAAAAACAAATGTCATGAATGAGAAATTATTTAAGGAAAACTAGGAGACAAGTCTTTCTTATTTCAGTTGAAATAAGCTGATGTCAAGGCCCCTACAACTACATGTTTGCAAAGTGACTTTGAATCTCTCTTGCTGAAGCAATTTAGCAAGGAGTTGAATTCATGAACTGGGATGAGTCATGGTTTTATAGATGAATATATAAGATACTACTATCACCATTCAGGGCTCTTTTACATAAACTAGGTTAAGTGGATTTCTCTCCATTTCAATTAAAAATGTCTCTGACCAAAAAAGTCATGGCATCCAATGAAAAAGCCAAACTTCAGCGTAAGATCTTGGCAGTTTTCTAAACATATGTGTATGTCACATCATTTGTTTTACTCAACTTATCTGTGAAAAATGTGTACTGGTAAAATATCTGGCTTGCCCAAGGCCAAACAACTAGTTAATGACAGAAAAGAACAAAATACAAGCTTCCTGACTATCCATCTGGAGCCTCAAACCCTGTATTGTGATGTCTTCCATTGTATTATCTTGAGTGTGAACAATAGGAGCTATTAAGTCTTTTTTAAGTAATTTTCAATGTATTCTCAAACACTTAATTAGTTTCCTTTAAAATAAATAAGTCATTAAGAAGCTACAAATCAGTGAGTTAATTAGCTGCATTATGGTCTTTTAGCTCTTTCGGTTGAAATAAGCTGATGCCAAATCTATAAAGAAATAAACTATTACCCACGAGAAGAGATAGTTTTTTATGAAGTTGTAACAATTACCATGAATTTCAAGTTTAACATCTTCAAAGCTTAGTAAAAATGAATGAGTGAGTGAAGAAAATAAATTTTATAGATAAAACCAACAAATTGTATAAAGATTAGATTTAAGAAATCTCAAATAATTACACTATTTTTTGTCATATATTTCACTATTGAATGGAATCCTCCTTCTCCACCCCATCCCCACCATAACCCAATATTAACTCTTCACACTCAAACATATATAATTTATCACTGGCAACTGGCAAGCACTGGATATAGATACCCCCTAATAAGTACTAATTTATGTAAGTCTTGAAAGTGACACTACTGCAATATCAAGCCTGGTTAAAAAGATACCGACAGCATTTCAATTTACAACTCTCTGGTTTCAACTTTAAATGACAGTTTTCAGACTATGGTTTTGATGACTCAAGTTTCTTTTTTAGATTTCTACAACTTGATTTTTATCTACTTCTAAATCTTTGTGCTATAATACCATTACCAAACACCAGGTGTTCAGTTTAGGTCCCATTGCCCCCCTCACAGAAAGCTGATCACTGAGATGAGTATTGCCAGGAAAGAAAGTCTTCATTTGGGTGATGTTAGCCAGGAGACAGAAGATTAGTCTCAACTCCTCCCCAGTTGACTAAAACTGGAGTTCTATATAATAGGGAAGGAATGTAACTACGCACAAAGACAATGATTAGGGAGGGGTAAAGAAGAAGTGTTGATCAACAGACAGCATGTGGTCAGTTGGATAATCATGATAGATGAGGATTTTGTTGTCTCATTATCTGGATGTAGTGATCTGGTACATTTCAGTTCCTTGATACTATCTGGGAGATACTGATGGCAGGTTTTCTGAGAAAGGAACTCAGATGAGACAAATGTAAATTTCAAGTTTTAAGACCAGGAGGAGCAATTTCTATGCTTATTCCAAAAAAAAAATGTAAATGTCAGTTTTATGGGAAAATTGGGCCAATTTCAATATTTTTAAGTTATTCATTAGCATCACTCCTAACTTGGGCACAAAGATGAGAGATGAGAAAGGCTAGACTTTCTCTAGTGTCTAACACGTACTCAAAGCATGACTACTGGTTGGTTCGGAGGATCAAATTCTGAGGCTTGACTTCTCCCTCATTATATTCAGTTAATTCATTTCAAAAATATTTATGGAGTTACTCTAGATGCTTCGGATTACTTTTAGGGCAATCTAAACAAATGAAACAGTCACAATTTTTGCTTAAATAGTATATCCTACAAAGGCGGCAGATAGACATTTATCAATCCAATTATAATTGCAACAAGTGCTATCAATGAAAGACACAGACTTGAGACACATTTTAGCAGTATTTTCTAAAATCAGAGAGAATAATTAAGGCTTGCTGGGGAAATTATGCTTAAATCTGGATCATAATGATAAGTAAGAGTTAATGAGATGAATAGAGGACCAACGAGCACTTTAGACAAAGGCAATCACTAGTGCTAAGTTGGAACAGACCAAAGAGAACATGGTAAGGTGTGCTTGGATTATGGATAAAATTAGATGGTAAGGCCAACAGGATGTATATCATATGTAAAAGTTAAAAGTGGAGTCAGTAATTAGCAAAGATTTTCATCTTGAGAATTGGAAGAACAGAGTTGCTATTAACCAAGTTTGAAAGGAATGCAGAAAGAGCAAACTTGTGTGGAAATGACAAGAGTTTGCTTTGGATGTAATGTCAGATATCCAAGTGGAGATGACAAGTAGGCAGTTGGACCCAATAGTTTGTAGTGCAGGGGAATTCATAGCTCAAGGTATAAACTAAAATTGTTCGGTGTACTCTATACTATGTCTGAAACCATGAGACTGGATAATGTCGAGAAAAATGTCTCAATATGAATTAATTGGATTTAGCTCTGTGGAGGATATTAGGACCTTGACAAGAGCATTTTATTAATGGAGTGGTAAAAGAGGCTGGTGTGGATTCAAGAGCAAATACAGATGTTGCTCGACTCCTGTAATGTACTGAAAACTGTACTGAGAGTAAAAAGCAGGTGTAATCGTTTTTATTTTAAGCCAAACATTGTCAGTTTTTTTTAACAACAACAACAACAAACAAATGGCCCATACCATCAGAAAGTCAAAAATAGTAAGTCGAATCATTCATGCTGAAATTCTCAGTTTTTTAATTTTTGATCTACTTAAACATCTAACTTAATCACTGTGACAAATTCATCATCTGAATCTTTGGTTTATCTATTTCACATTTGTCTTGAGTTTAAGATCTTAAAGTTAATTCTCTTTTACTTTTTTTCCTGCATATTTATATTACATCCCAGATATTGTACATATGAATCAGATAAAATTTGAGGTTTAGAGTGATATATTCTTTCTCCTGAAATGATGTATTTAATATGTTGGCATTTATTTAGAGAGGTAAGTTGCTAGCAACCTGGGAGAATTATTGCATTCCAGCTTTGGAAATTGAGAGGATTTCAATTAATACTTATCTTTCTTCTAAGGTTCTGTATTTCTGGGTCATTCTCACTAAAGTTGAATTCTTAAAAGTTGTAATTATTTTAGATCTCTAGCTCACATGAGTTCGCCATTTTGGTGAATCCTAGAATGCAATTTTTGTCTTACTAAATCCATAAAGTTTTCAAAACTGGTGTTCAGGTTGTTAGCCTCTCAGTTACTACTTAAAGAATTTATTGCCACCCCAAAGGGAAATGCATCTCCAAATATAGGGATTGCTTTCGAGTTTCTTTTTACCTAGGTTTTAATCATGTAATTTTTCACTGTGTTTTTTAGCACTGCCATGGCACTTTTTAAAAAACCTTTTCTAGTTGCTTTAAGTGGAAGCTTTGGTTTGTTTTAAAATGTAGGCTTTCACTCTCAATATTTGAGTGGCCTACAAAAATCACTAACTTTTCTATACACTTTTGTTTCTTTATCTGTAATCCATAGGTAATTATGACTAATAACATTATTATATAATTAAATGAAATGTATATTAATCCTGTCCCTAAGATATCAGGAAACAGCTATCATTTCTCTTTGAAAAATTAAAATTCCCAAGTCCTTATTCAACTGCAGGTAGAAATGAGATCACTTCAAAATGATAATCATGTATCATATTTCACTGGCACATTGCCAACAGTGACAAGACTCAAGATCCTAGTAGCCCATCAAGTTTTAGCTATTTCTCTGTCTCCAGAGGTGTTTTAAAAGTCTTTTTTTTTTCTTTTCTTTTCTTTTTTTCTTTGAGGTGGAGTCTCGCTGTGTCACCCAGGCTGGAGTGCAGTGGTGTGATCCCTGCTCATCACAAGCTGCGCCTCACGGGTTCATGCCATTCTCCTCCCTCAGCCTCCGGAGTAGCTGGGACTACCGGCACCCGCCACTGCGCCTGGTTAATTTTTTTGTGTTTTTAGTAGAGAAGGGGTTTCAACGTGTTAGCCAGGATGGTCTCGGTCTCCTGACCTCGTGATCCGACGAGGATCACTTTTGGCCTCCCAAAGTGCTGGGATTACAGGTGTGAGCCACCGCGCCCAGCCTTAAAAGTCTTTTAAATATTCTTCCATGTTGGCCTTTTTTAAAAAAATTATTGATGTCCAAAAATTAACTTAGGGCCTGCTTCACTAGTAGTGTCTTCCCTGCAATGATTCTTTTTCTTAGCCACTATGCTTTAGTTTGAGATACTCAGTAAAACATCACATATTCCCAGATGACCAGGTTTCTCTTCAGTTGTCCCTACACTGAAGTATAGGGAGATGGGTAAAATGCTCGTGTCTTCCGTTCTGCGTCTTATTTTTCAAACTGTGGCTAGAAATATCAATTGCTTATGTAACTTACAACTTAGAAAAGCCCAAATAATAAATTTTTTTCATCAGGGCCCATAACTCTACAGGACTAGCTCATGGAGGTAGTGAATACATAGTACATTCTCTTTCTCCATCCTACCCCAAACTTCTGTGCTTCAGGAGCCGAGGCACTGATTTGTTCCCCAAGAGTCATTCTTCCCTCTGTGCAAATAACTTTTGAAAATAGACACATGGAACGTTGTGGCGCCATGTCTCAAGGTCTGTCTCAAACCCACATGATGTTTCTCACCTTCAACTTTCGCATTTTCTCTCACAATTTTAAGGTGTATTTAGCAGAGATACTTATTGACAATTTTATTAAAGTCACCATAAAACCATCTATATTTATTGGCTATTTTCATCCTCCAAAAGTGAGTGAATATATTTTCCTCCCCTATCTTTTTTTTCTTTTTTTCTTTCTTTTTTTTTTTTTTTTGAGATAGAGTCTCACTCTGTTGCCCAGGATGGAACACAGTGACACAATCCTGGCTCACTGCAGCTTTGACCACCACGGATCAGGCAATTCTCCTGCCTCAGAGTAGCTGGGACTAAAGGCGTTTGCTATCTCTTCAGCTAATTTTTGATTTTTTGTAGAGAAGAAGTCTCACTACGTTGCTCAGGCTGGTCTCAAACTCCTGGACTCAGGTCATCCTCCTACCTCAGCCTCCCAGTGCTGGGATTACAGGTGTGAGCCAATGCGCCCAGCTATTCCTCCCTTATATTATTGGATATTATTGTTAAATTTTGATATTCTGTTTCAATACTTGAATGAATCGGTTTCTGTCAATATTTATGAAATTAAAGTTTCTGAACTTTCAAGTAGCATGTCTTTATATAAATAAAAATATATAAAATACCTAAGTTAAAAACTTTCATTGATGGGAAT
Organism: Trachypithecus francoisi; assembly: GCF_009764315.1. NCBI lineage: Eukaryota > Metazoa > Chordata > Mammalia > Primates > Cercopithecidae > Trachypithecus > Trachypithecus francoisi. Next base: position 168,395,526 of record NW_022681454.1, on the reverse strand, counting down.
GTATATGAGCCCACACAGAGTTTCCAAGAAAAGTTAATAGTAAATGAAATACTTGGTGCAGCACAGAAAAGAAGAGTGAAGTGTGGGAGGCAAGCTAATTACCACAGATTTTGTGGAGATTCATAAATAAAAGACTATTCCAAAAAAAAGAAAAAAAAGTCAAAGCTGCTTCCTTCCAAAGTACTGATCATAACTAATTTGCTAACAATCTGAGTAACTTGCTATAAATACGTCAGCTCTGTTGAAACTAGGAGGTTTAAACAAAATAGAAATGGCTTTAATGGTAAAGTTTCTTATCCAGAATTCATTCTAAATTAATATCGGGTTTCTTTTCACTGTCTCTTCCTACCCCGAGTTTTAAAAATCTTAAAAAAAAGTTTTTGAATATGTATGTACAAATGATGTGGGCTATTTAAAACTTTGAGTAGGATGCCAAATTGGTTATATGGAGCATGTGAAAACCCTTAAATGACTGGTTTTCTAAGGGCTGTCTGCTAATGTTCACGTGGTACAAGGCTCAGCTATTATTGTAATAAGAAGAGAGTTTTAGGAGAAATATATTAGAGTAAGAGTTTAGCTAATAAGAAGTCTTTCTGTAAGCAAAGCCTCCACCCCTTTCAGAAAAGGAAGGGGCCGGGCGCCGTAGCTTATGCCCGTAATCCCAGCAATTTGAAGGCCAAGAAGGATGGATCATGAGATCAAGAGATTGAGGCCATACTGGCCAACATGGAGAAACCCCCTCGCTACTAAAAGTACAAAGATTAGCTGGGTGTGGTGGCATATGCCTATAGTCCCAGCTACTCGGGGGGCTGAGACAGGAGAATCACTTGAACCCAGGAGGCGGAGGTTGGAGTGAGCCGATATCGCACCACTGCACTCCAGCCTGGTGACAGAGTAAGACTCTGTAAAAAAAAAAAAAAAAGAAAGAAAGAAAGAAAGTAAAGAAAGAAAAGAAAAGGAGGCCGGGCGCGGTGGCTCAAGCCTGTAATCCCAGCACTTTGGGAGGCCGAGACGGGTGGATCACGAGGTCAGGAGATCGAGACCATCCTGGCTAACACAGTGAAACCCCATCTCTACTTAAAAAAAAAATACAAAAAACTGGCCGGGCGAGGTGGCGGGCGCCTGTAGTCCCAGCTCCTCGGGAGGTTGAGGCAGGAGAATGGCGTAAACCCGGGAGGCGGAGCTTGCAGTGAGCTGAGATCCGGCCACTGCGCTCTAGCCTGGGCGACAGAGCGAGACTCCGTCTCAAAAAAAAAAAAAAGAAAAGAAAAGGAAGGGATACACTATGTAAAAATGCTTTTTAGCCAATAACTCAATGTAAATTTGCCAATAATAATTTCTTTTGAGTAAAAAATGTGAACCTTTAGAAGTAAAATCAATTGCCCATAAGCAATTGAATGGGTCTGTGTCATTGAAGGAAACATCAGTAGTACCTGAGTCCTTTCAGGCTGCAGAAACAAAATACTATAAACTGGATGGCTTATACACAACACAGTTTATTTCTCCTGGTTCTTGAGGCTGAGAAGTCTAAGATCAGAGCACCAGCAAATTGTCTGGTTTTGGGCCTGCTTCCTGGTACACAGTCCACTCTCTTTTCACTGTAACCTCACATGGTAGAAGGGGCAAGGCAAATCTCTGGGGCCTCTTTCAGAAAGGCACTAATCTCATTTGGAGCCCTTATGACCTAATCTCCTCCCAAAGGTCCCCACTCCTATTACCACCACCTTGGGGTTTAGAATTTTAACATATGAATTTTGGCGAGTCCAAAATGCATGGCATTGAGACCATAGCAACTCATAAAGAAAATTTAAATATTAATCTTTTCAGAATTTTCTCATTTTGTAGGCATCAATCTGTAGAGCTTGGTTTTGAATTCTGTTATAAAACGTGAGGATTTTGCTCACACCGTATTACGAAGGGAACCAACTGATCATTCACTTCCGTGTCATCTCATTTTTCAGCTCCTGCTCACTTCATAAGAAGACCACACAGAGTAATCAACTGAACCGTGAACATGTTAAAGATTCAGATTCGTGTTTTATATACTTTACGGGTCGTAGTGCAGTGCTTTGCATCTAACAAATTTATAAGAACTCAAAAATCATTTTTGTAATATATACCTTGCATTTGATTACATTACGGTATAAGAAAGGATACTTTTACATAATAAATAAATGCAATATAATTTTATTAGTAGTAAACTTGTCTCCATTTATAAAAGGCTTATTAGACCGGGCGCGGTGGCTCAAGCCTGTAATCCCAGCACTTTGGGAGGCCCAGACGGGTGGATTACGAGGTCAGGAGATCGAGAGCATCCTGGTTAACACGGTGAAACCCAGTCTCTACTAAAAAAAAATACAAAAAAACTAGCCGGGCGAGGTGGCGGGCGCCTGTAGTGCCAGTTACTCCGGAGGCTGAGGCAGGAGAATGGCGTAAACCCGGGAGGCGGAGCTTGTAGTGAGCTGAGATCCAGCCACTGCACTCCAGCCTGGGCGACAGAGCGAGACTCCGTCTCAAAAAAATTTAAAAAAGGCTTATTAAAGTTTGTGTATTGTATTTTAAAAATAGTTTATCATCTATTACATATTCCTCCTCCATCCCAGCCCAATGTATATTTCATGTATAGTTCTCAATACGTTTATCAAATTATATTTGTGCTTTTATTAATTTTAAATGCCATGTCAAAAGAACCATAATTTTGTGTTTAATTCACATTCATGGTAAAATACATTTTTAATCTTAAGTATTAAAGAATAGAAAAAGGCTGGGTGCAGTAGCTCATGCCTGTAATCCCAGCACTTTTGGAGGCCGAGGCTGGTGGATCATGAGGTCAGGAGATCAAGACCATCCTGGCTAACACGGTGAAACCCCGTCTCTACTAAAAATACAAAAATTTAGCTGGGCGCGGTGGCCGGTGCCTATAGTCCCAGCTATTCAGGAGGCTGAGGCAGGAGAATGGCATGAATCCAGGAGGCGGAGCTTGCAGTGAGCTGAGAACGCAGCACTGCACTCCAGCCTGGGCGACAGAGTGAGACTTCTCCGTCTAAAAAAAAAAAAAAAAAAAAAAGAATAGAAAAAAAAATGAGACATTTGATTATAAAATATATAACTGTTTTTAGAGAAAGCAGATAATTTTAGTAGATTTTCTGCTACAAGATGAAATACCTCACATCTTTCTAAGTGTATTAACCAAAGATGTATCTTCCATCTTGGTCTATGTTAGTGATAAGAGGTAGTATCTTTTCCTTCCCCCAGCTTAATTTAATTACTAATTGCATAAACAAGGAAAATGTATACATTAGTAGAAACGATATTAACAACAAATTGACCTTTGAAAAGGTTAAACACTGAGGTTATATAGATGCAATATAAATATATAGAATTATGTATTTATTTATACTTTTTTTCTCTTTGAGACTGATCTAGACATGATGCCAGGCTCTTTGGAATTTGTCAATAATGGCTGTTAAATCAATAAATGAATGGGCTACTACTCATAAAACTCTTGTCCTCTGTTAAATGGTTTGTGTATATTCCCAACCCTGGTGAATTAGTCATGATTTTTCCATAATATACTTGGAAGCAAATATTTTTGGCAATGAAAGTGTATTTCAAATAGAATATTTACAGAACCAATATCAGATTTCAGGAAATTTCAGGAAAGCACAGTTATTGCAGTAGCTCAATTATTGTTTTTTGAATACATCAACAGAAATGAAAGAAGATTTAAAATAATAACAATTTTTAACCATTAAAAATATTAAGAATGAGTTTGTCATATTTAAACAACAACAATCTTGCTTTTTTAATTTAGTTATTCAAAAGGAATATTTGGGTGCTGAGAGTGCTTGCTAATAGAGTTTGAAGTATTCAACCAGGAAGTTGGGACAATACAATTATAGTGAGCATGGTGTGTGGTGTGTGTGTGTGTGTGTGTGTGTGTGCATAAAATTGTGCTGTATTTTGATTGTTTAATGCTGCTGCTTTCCTATAAATGTCCAGGATTCTAGGAGTTCTTAAGCAACATTATCATAGACTACAGAAAATGCAAGCATCTCATGGCACTTAACATACCAGTCCCTACCATTACTTGCATTTGGAGTAATATATTTTTAAAAAGTATACAGAGATGACATCTCTACATCCACTATTGGAAAATTTTTAATACCTTATTTCTCACATTGATTCAAATATTAAACTGTTATAATAGCTGGTTGCAATGGATAAATGAGTGCTTAGTATGAGATGAGAAAAATGTGTTTTTTTGATTTTCTTATTCTATTTTAAGATTGATCTTCAATTGTAACATTTGTAAAAATAGTTTAGAAATGGGTTAATGAAAACTAGAAAAGGATAGACTTTTGCAAGATATGATTTGTATAAATGCAAGAGAGATTATTATCATTAAAATTTAGCATTGATCTGCCTAGATAAATAAAATTACTGTTTTGTCAAAGCTATTGGTAGATAGTGAAAATCTGAAATCTAAAATTAATTAAGATTTAATCTTAATTAAATCTTAGTCTTTTTTTTTCTTCATTGTGCTGGCTAATACTTGCTGTATCTGAAAATATATACGAAAAGTGAAATCATAGATAGATAGATATAATTATTTCTTTATTACTGCCACAAGAATAACAATCACTTAGAATATTTACTCTACAGTTTTTGGACATATATTTATAGGAAAATCCTAAAGATAGACTTTGCATCCTTTCTTTTAAAAGCAAATTTTGGCCAGGTACAGTGGCTCATGCCTGCAATTCCAGTGCTTTGGCAGGCCAAGGTAGGAGGACAGCTTGAGTCCAGGAGCTGGAGACTAGCCTGGACAACATAGTGAGACCCCATTAGGAGGCTGACACAGGAGGATCGCTTAAGCCCAGAAGTTCAACATTGCAGAGAGCTATGATCATGCTGCTGCACACAAGCCTAGGCAACAGAGCAAGACCCTGTCTCTAAATATAAATAAATAAATGTAAATTTGACATTACTTATGAAAAAAGGGTGTTTTTTTGAAAGACCTACAAAATAGTATCATGGTATGCAGTTGATACCATGAGAGTAAATGAAATCATTCACAAAGAGAGCAGAGGAAGAGCTCCAGAATGGAGCTGTGAGGAATATGGTTATTTAAAGCAAAGATACAGTAAAACAAATATAAAAATAAGTCTAGGAAGGCATTATTAGAGAGTGACATCAGCAAAAATAGTAGAGTAAGAAAAATATAGGAGAGTAAGGACATCGACAAATTCTCTCCTTCATGAAAGCAACAAGAAAACTGGCAAAAATATAATTGTGAGAATCAAATTTTTCAAAAGTCTGACAGTTAATCAGAGGCTTGTAGTGATTCCTGAAGTTGTTTACTAAAGAAAAACATGTTTCTCTTAGTAAAAACAGTGGGATTTATAACATTGTAATTTGCTGTATTTCCCACCCCCTCACTTCAGCTCTGTGGTGACAAAGTAAACCAATAGCCCCAAATTACAGGACAAATCCACAACCTGGCAGCCACCAGAGGAGACAGCATGGAGTCTGAACTCCTTTAAGGCCTTATTCTTTAAGAATGATCATTATTTGACTTGTCTGCAGGTTTTCTGGAATACAACATTTGCAAATCTATTTTTCTGTGACCTAACTTGGAGTTCACCCACCGCCAAAAGCCCTTTTCCTGGAGAAGTTTGTTTAAAACATGTAGAGTCAATTTTTTAACTTCACAGATGCCTAAGGCAATCAGTAATATTTGGGAAAAACAATATGCTTAACAAAAATGTTAAATGGAAAAGCATTGGATTGATATGTCCATATGGGTTTGGAAAATCGGCATATATTCCTGGTTATCCGGAAAGCTACACATATGGGCTGAATTTTTTTCTCCCAAAACTCACATGTTGAAGTCTTACCTGCCACTACCTCCAGACATGACTTTATTTGGAGATAAGGTTTGTCACCTTACCAAGAGGTAATTAAGGTAAAACAATATGCCCTAATCTGATATGTGTGGTGTGCTTATAGGAAGTTAGAACAGACACAAATACAGAAAACATCATATGAAAAAACAGAAAGTGGACATCTACAAGCCAACAAGGAGACCCTCAGAGGAAACCAACCCTGCTGACAACTTGATCTTGGACTTTTAGAATTGTGGGGAAGTTAATTTCTGTTGCATTAGCCACCTGTTCATGATACTATGTCATGGCAGGCCTAGCAAAGTAACACACCCAGGGTTGTGCGCATGCTCAGGAAAGACCTGAAAAGACCCTTAGCCCTCAACTCTGGCTGACTTTTAGGCCTCACAGAAGTGAAAGTAAAGTCTAGAGTAATCAACTGCCTGACATAGTGTTGAAGGTATGACTCCATGACACAGAGCCCCCAGCAAATACTGAGAGATGTATTGGTTCTATAAATTAATAAAATCCCTGTTCAATTACTAGCTGATCTCTAAGCTAACTAAGTAGAATGGTCACATATTATAAAGAAAGTAGACTTTACAGAATTAGCTCAGAAAAGACCCTTTAAAAAAGAGCAACAACTGTAAACTCTGGGGAGAAAAGACAATATGGTTCCCAGAGTTATATTACTTAAAATGTACAGTTTTCAATAAAAGAATAAGTTTTGCAAAGAAACAAAAATGTATGGACCAAACACAGAAAATGCAATCAATAGAAGCATGCTTAGGGAAGCAAAGACATTGCAATTAGGAGACAAAGACTTCAAATCAACTATTTTAAGCACATTTAAAGAATTAAAGGAAACCATGTACAAAGAGCTAAAAAGAAAGCATGATAATATCTCACCAAAAAGGAAATTATAAAGAGATAGAGATTATAAAAAAAGAACCAAAGAGTAATTCTGGGGTTGAAAAGCAGCCTGACAGAAATGAAAAATTCACTAGAAGTTTGGTGTTCGTTTCCTATGGCAACTGTAACAAATTACCACAAAGAACAGAAATCTATTCTCTAACAGTTCTGCAGGCCAGAAGTCTGGAATCAGTTGACTGAGTCAAAATCAAGGTGTGAGTAAGTCCATGCTACCTCCAGAAACTCTGGGGAAGAATCCATTCCTTTTCTCTTCCCACTTCTGGTGGCTGCCAGCATTCCTTCGCTGTGGTCATGTCACCCCAATTCCTGTCTCCATGGTCACATTGCCTGCCTTTTTCTGTCTCTCATCAGATATAATTCTCCTCCTTCTTATAAGGATGAATATCCTTATATGTTGTTGCATATAGAACTGCCCATGATAATCTAGGATAATCTTCCCACACTCAATGTGAAGGATTGTGATTCAGTATACACAGTCATCTAGTATTTTGAAAAGAGAAGGAGGCAGAGTATTACTGGTTCAGATCAAGGTAAATTGGTATATTTGTTGGTAGGAGGATGTAGAAGTTTATTTTCTGATAATTGAAAGGAGAGATTTTGCAAGGGAAATAAAGAGAATGGTTTAGAAGCAGCAGCATGTAGCTACAAAAGCTCCAACGATGCTTTTCCACACTATTCTTGAACCATGGAATATAAACAAATGCTTCTTGATAGGACAGGAAAAACTTACTTAAAATCAGATGGTAGAAGAGAGCTCTAGAGTCATTGAGAAGATAGATTTTTTTTAAAAAGTAACTTTATTATTATAATGATTTTTTTATTAGAATAAACTTCCCAGTGACCACAATGACAGTTTGGTCGAGCAATAATAATCAGAGATAAAGGATCACAACGTCATATAGAGCCAAGAGAATAGGGAGAAAAACACTTCCATTCTGGAAGAAAGCAAGAATGACAGATTGAGAATCACTGGGAAAAGTGACTCAGAGTGCCCAGAACAGGACAGAACCTCTAGAACAGTGCAACAGCTAATAGATACTGTTACTTGTGATTCTGTGCTTACAGAAATCTCAATGTCATATTATCACCGAGATTGATGAGATTTTAAAACTGTGCCCATGAATCACTGCATTTTTCCCTGTGGTAGACAACTTAATGATGATGACTCTAAGTCCCAATTTTACTTCACACTAAAATTCTGGCAGGAAAAATCTAAGGAATTTAATAATTGATCTTGTTATGATCATACGGTGACCCAAATGGTTTGAGATTTGGCAATGTCCTGAGTTGAATGACAGAGCTGGGAGCAAGTGATGATTGATGATCTTCAAGAAGTGACAACAGCTTGAACACATCAGTTCCAGGAAGTCAGTTTCACATTCCTGAGCAAAACTCTGTGGATAAAAAGAACCATTTGATCTTAACAAGCAGGCCCAACTTCTGTTGGAGAAGCCTATGTAAGTGAAGACCTGGACAGGAGAAGTAGCCTACACTCTGGGTTTCTGGGACAAGTAGTTGGACACAAAGGAAAAAATTTGGATGAAAAGAATATAGGAACACACTAGCTTTCCTGGACACAGGTTCTAATATAATATCCAGGTACACATGGTACATTTATGGTAATTTCTCAGTCATGACACACAATTTTAGATCTGAACAGAAGGTATTGTAGATTAATGACATGTAGGTGAAAGTAGAGTGAATTTAACTTGGTGTGTTACCAATTCAGGAAACACTCTAATTGAAGAAAAAAATATAATTGTTTAACTTATTCGAAGAAGTTTTTTACTGCTAAGAAAAATTCACAAAACCTGAAAGGTGATGTTTTCCCTCAATAAAAGCAATAAGATTGTAGTTCACAGTTGAATTTTCATATTTTCTTACACCTAAAGCAATAAGGATACATTTGGTTAAAAATTGCTGTCAGATATCAGACTTTTGTAAATACAGATTTGAAAGCTTAATATTTTGGAAGTAGCCTTTATTTTCAGGTTTAATACAAAAGAATGCCACCTCTGACAAATGGACTGAATAGATATGAAACCTTACAAGTATTGACTATAAATCTATAAATGTCTATCTTATTATAATCTTCACTGTATGATATCTAAAGTCTTATGTTTTGTTGCCAAACATATTTAGCTTAGCATTGCTATTTTGTATTTGTAGGCAACAATGATTAGAAATGCTCCTTTTTGTAAAGTCTATATTTTTGTTCTTATTTGTAGTTTGGTTGCCACAAAGGAAACAGATAGTGCAAGATCTCGAAGTGCTCCAATGTCACCTTCTGATTTCCTGGATAAACTAATGGGGAGGACATCAGGATATGATGCAAGAATCAGACCCAATTTTAAAGGTAATTGTTCTGTTTGCTATTTTATATGTGTGTTTTAAATATGCTTCAACAAGGTACAATTTTAAATTGATTCCACAAGAAATTCTAATGCTTATTTTCAACAATCTTCCAAATACTGCATTAGTCACAGATGTGTCTTGAAAAAGAAATCCATTCCCATGTTCTCAATTATCATAATTTGCCTTCTTTGACCTAGCTATGTTTTTTTTTTTTCTTCACTAACTGTTACAATACTTCTTGTCTCAACCAATGATTTTAGGAATATACATGTATGTACGTATCTTTTACTTAATTATTCTATCCGTTTTCTAACTAACTGTAATGAAATCTACTTTAATTGCTAGTGATGCACTTTCCCATTTTTTAAAACTGCCACTGTAGTACTCTCTATATTGTAAGGAATCTAACCGTTGTTGAATTCACCTATTGGGAAATAGGCTGGATTGCTAACTGACAGCCTTTGAAATATATGACATTATTCCACCTACCAAATGCTTTACCGGAATTTCTAGGAAAGAATGTGATTGTCAATTATTGAAGACTACCACTTTGTATTCTTCTGTTTAATATAGTTGTAACTAACATATAAGGATATGTAACTTATCCAGAACCACAATATATCCTGTAATTTCACTTTAATGGTAAAATATTAGAAAGCTGCTTCCAGATCCCAACTTATTTAACATGTCTTTGAATATTACTTTACCCAGTAAAGAAAATAAACAAAGTTAAAGAACATACACTTTTTTCATGGGATTCAGTTAAGCTATTTCATTGCTAAAGTTTAAAAAAGTGTTGTCTATAATGACCCTTTTTCTTTGAATTTGTCCTTATGGAAGAAAAAGAGAATTGCTTAGCAGTGGGTGAAATAATTAACTAGAATGGAGTAAAAAATATCAAGTTTGGGTAGCAGTAGCAAAAGAAGTAAAACTCACTGATAATGTCTGAGTAGAAAATTATGAATGGATTCAATTTGAGAATGAATTTAATATTTAAATTGTGGATCACACTTCTTGATTTGTTTTTAAGCTTTTCAGCCATAAATATTTTTAACTTCAGGAGGAAAACACGGAGTACAAGCTGTGCAAAAATAGTACAGCTTATAGGGGTACAATATACAAATGAAAATGAGAAACAAAAGGAGTGCAGCTTCCGGGGTACAATATACAAATAAAAATGAGAAATTTCAGTATTTTAATGATCTTTTCCAAATGGAGGGAAAGCAGTATTCCTGTGAATCCGCTGAGAACTAATTAGTAATTGATCTTGAAAAATATGAAGTTGTCATTTAAATAAACCACAAGAAGCATAATCGGGAATTAGCGGATTCACTATGGTGAGTCCATATTCAGTGATTCGTAAGTATTGCTTTCTTTTCACTGAAAACTAAAGAAGAAAATGTATTCTATTTTTAAACGTCTGTGAATATTTAAAAATCATGTAAACAGTCTCAGCAGATATTTTAATAAAACTGCAGATAAGTTACTAACCACACAAGAGTGGCCTCAGAGCTTTTGCTATTCTCTTGGAAAGTTTAGTATTGGTGTATTATTTTAACAGTTTAAAAGACAATAGAAACATTAAACTATTTTAAAATGTGATTATTACTATTTATATATAAGCTCAGGAAAGGACCCCAAGGATTTGGTGTTGCTTAAAGCAAATACTGATTCTTTTCTAAATAAAAATGTATTCCTAAAAATAAGCTGATCACCAAGCCAGATCAGAGGTGATTAGGTTTTGGGGGAGACTAAAATTCATGCTTACACCCCAGTGTCACTAAATGAAGACAAAGAAAAAGAAAAACAGAAATTTTCTCTCATTGTTTTTCAAAATATATTGTGCTCTAAACATTAGGGAAAAAATGCAGGCTGCATTGAATAATCAAAAATAATATTATCAATTATACAAAAATAATAGTTTAATAGGTTAGTTTTTGGTTAACACTTTTTGCTTTTTCATCTTTTGCAAGGGTCAAACATTATTGACTTTAGCAAACATACTTATAACTCCACTTCCTAATTAAGCATATTCAATTCTGTTTCATTTCATTGGATAAAATAACATCATAATCTTTTGACCATCATTTCATTGCCCAATATTGGAATATAAATAAAATAGTCTTTACATGCCATTTCTTCCTTATGGCTAACAGGAGAATATGTAGGTGCTAACAAACTGAATCCAACACCTAACAGAAGATATTTACACAAAAGGAGGTGAGAAGGATCAGCCTTTGTGTCATCATGTACCAGGGTCCACCTCACCTCAGGCAAAAATAAACTCATCAAACACACAAGTAGAAAATGAAGAACCTGTTCTCCTGATAATATTTCAATCATTTTTTTTCTCTGTGGTAGCTCACATGACTAAAAATACAATCCCTTGCCATGCTGATTTTGTACCTTTCCCCACATCAATGTTTTTGGAAGAAACCTAGTTAGCTCATCAAATGAACTAATTTAAAATTGGTGTTATGTATGCTTTCCCATTCTATTGTCAAAGACAATGAATTAATAGTAAGCGAGTTTAGAGACATGAATATTAGTAGTATTAAAGTTTTTAAATAAGCATGATTATCTAAAAGAGTTTTAAAAGAGGAATGGGGGCTCATGCCTCTAATCCCAGTGTTTTGGGAGGCTGAGGCGGGAGGATTGATTGAGGCTAGGAGTTTGAGACCAGTTCTGAGACACCCATCTCGCCAAAAAAACAAAAACAAAAACAAACAAACAAACAAAAACTAGTCAGACATAGTGGCACACACCTTTAGTCCCGGCTTCTTGGGAGGCTGAGGCAGGAGGATTGCTTGAGCCCAGTTGTTGGAGGTTACAGTGAGCTATGGTTGTGCCACTGCACTCCAGCATGGGTGACAGAGCAAGACTCTATCTCCAAAAAAACAAGAAGGATGGGAATTGTAATATATGTAAAAATATATTACAATAACCAAAATTATTTGATCCTCACTTCTTCTTAAACACAGAGAAACATAACATACCTAGATAAGTGATCACTTGATAGAAAAGTGCTTATAAAATATGAAAGCATTGGAAAATACCTATATGTTTACCCTCTCTAGAATTCATAAGTTTTGTAAAAGGCAAACATAAAATTTCACTATGGACATTATCAGACAATTAACAGAAAAGAAATGGAAATGTTTAATCTCATTAGCAAAAGCAAAGTATATAACAATAGTATGGCATTTTTACCTTTCAACGATTTAAAAATGAGAAATGTTCCAGTATTATATAACCGAAATTATAAACACCAAAATTATGGTGTTTGTTTCTATTGTTCGGTCACTTCTCTTTAAAAAGTACACTTTAAAAAAATCTCACCTCTTGAAGACTATGTAGTTTAATGGTATTAAAACGTACCACAGAAAAGTATAAATACATAATTCTCTTAAAGCACTTTAAATTGGTATTGACCATGGATAAGACAGCCTCTTCCATCGAACATTATTTAAATCAATACTGAAATAAGCTAAAATAATTAGGTGCTTAACTCATTAACATTATCTTTCCTTTTCACTGATTAATCTGTTCTCTTCCCCTCCAGAGTAGTATTAATTTATCTGAAACATTTTTGAGAATCAGATTTATCCAATAATGATCCTGTGCCTTTAGGATAATTTGACATAAGTATAAAAACTACTTCAAATTTCTATTATATCTTAGTCCTATTAAATATAATGATTTTAAAAACTATTATTTAAAAGGCATTTAATAATGATACATGGGTTTAGAAGTGTTCTGAGAGCTGCTAAAAAGAACTAGAAAGTAAAGCTGCAAATATCACTCAACTAGTTGATCATGCAATAGAAATTAGAATTTTGTCCAAGTCATTATTTCAAAAATTTGGTCTTAAGGAGGAGAAATGTTATATACAGAAATGGTTATTTTTGTGTTCACTTTGGCAAAGGTCATTGGTAAGAACAGTGAATTTGCATCTGAGTTTTGATGTTATCAGGGGTTCTTTGTGTTTTTTTTTTTTTTTTTTTTTTTTTTTTAACCAACCTCATGTCAAATCGGGTTAGCTTATTATTGTTTTATCCCGTGATGTGACTGAGAAAAATATATGACACATTATAAAGGCAAAAAAAAAAAAAAGGAAAAGAAATAGTTATTTTTATTTTGAAAATGAAAATAATAGGTAGATTGCACCATTTTTTTCTCACAATTTTGAAATCTTTCCTCTTTAGAAGCCTTTTTGGTTAGGGAAAAGAACAGAAACAGAACTGGCACAGACTACAGGCCGTGGTGCTCACTGGACGGCACTGCCTAATGGTGTTACAGAGTTGGAGGGACAGATTAAGAATTAAGGAAAGACTTAATAATCCTTGAAAATGGTAGCTTCTTTATATATATATACATATATGTGTATATGTATATATATATACACACACACACATATAAATTAAAACTTGAAAACTAAAGAGTAGGATATTCTAGCCTTGTCTCCATTCACTGAAAAACAAAATAAAATCAAATAAATTAAAATAGATTTTCATTTTCAAGACAGGATTAATGCTTATATATTTTCTGAGTTCTGGCTTTTCTAATTTTTTTTAAATTAATAGACTTGTTTTAAAGAGCAGTTTTAGGTTTACAGAATAATTGATTGGCAAGTGCATATTTGCCCTCTGCTCCCCAACAGTGTACCCTGTTATTGGCATCTTCATATTCATGTGGTATATTTATTATTATTGATGAACTAAGATTAGTACATTATTATTAACTGAAGTCCATAATTTACATTCAAATTCATTCTTTGTTCTGTACATTTTTTGTGGGTTTTGAAAAATTCATAAAAACATGTGTTTATCATTACTGTATCATACAGAATAATTTCACTGCCCTAAAACCTCCTGTGCTTGCGCTATGAATATCTCTCTCTCCCACTTCCCCTCATCTACCCCTAGTCTCTGGCAATCAATGATCTTTTCACTGTCTCTAGAGTTTTGCCTTTTCCAGGAAGTCATATAATTAGAATCATACAGTATGTAGACTTTTCCAATTGGCTTTGTTCAGGTAGCAAGATGCTTTTCAGGTTCCTCTGTGTCTTTTCTGGCTTGATATCTCATTTCTTTTTATCACTGAATAATATTCCAGGATAATCTCTTTTGTATGCATTTGACATTAAAGAAACTTTATACAATTATCGAGCTGCAGAATTCTAGCTCAGAAGTTTGCAGATGTTGATTCATTGCCTGCTGACATTTAATATCATAAAGAAGTCAAATCTCATTTTGATTTCTGCTCCTTTATATATAGGCTATTTTTTTTCTGCCTATCTCTGGACATTTTTCAGTAGGAGGATTTCTGCTTATGCTGGCACTGTTTTGTGTTATTTCTGTAAAACAATACTTCTTTATTTTTTAACAAAAATCTGCTATCTTCCCCTGTCATTTGTGTCCAGCACATTTCACTCATCCCCTTCTCTCCTTTCTGCTTTCCCTCTACATTTAAAGAGAATTGTTCAGATTTGTCCTCAGAATCACAGATTTGATATTACAGGGTACCATTTATCCAATTCTTGAATGTTTAGGGAGATTTTAACTCTGTAATTGTGTTTTGGTCTCTTCACAATCCTCTTTATCCTAAACCATTTTCCCTGAATGTGAAGTTTTGGACGTTGTGTTACAAGTTGCTACGCAGGTGTTAATTTGTATGTTTATTTGTTTGTCAGTTTTATTATGACAATAGTAACAACCGTGTACCTGAAGTTGCTGAAAAAATGTCTACAAGTGTCAGTGATGAAAAGCAGTGGTTCACCCTCAACACTCACGATGCACAATTCCACTTCTCTGAGGCAAACACTCCAAAAACAAAATGTATTTCTGTTGATTGTCTGTTCCAATCTATTTGATTGCTTTCTAAGCCTTTCACAATGCAGGCATTACGAGATTCCTTTGCACTAACTAGACTGATAATTTAATGCCTCATTTATTGCATTCTGCCCTTTTTGTTTTTCTTCTCTGCCCAATGATTTGTTGTGTCATCCTGCAGGATAAATTCTTTATATTGTTCATTCTCTTTAAACCACTAGTTTTCTTATGTGTGATAGAATGTCTGTGACTCAGGAAGAATTGAGGGGTGATTAGTTTGGGTGGGATAGGAGGGCCATTTTTCTGCTATTTCTCTACCTCGAAAGGGAACTCTGACACAGGCTGCATTGCTCTGGCCGGAGCTTTCTTAGGTGAGTGTTGAGATTTGACTAGGCTTTATTCTTGGGTGCTACAGATGGTGAAATAGAGCAGACTTTAGGTTTGATGTACTGTCAGGTACTATGTTTGCCCTAATCATCGATGAAGTTATTTCCATTTCCTCAAAAATTCCATAGGGCTAAATACCAGGACACCGTTGCTCCACAGAAATACAGAGGGGAAGCAGGAAGCTTTCAAGACAGATGCCAGGCCCTCTCCCTGGGGTCCTCTTCTCACTCCCCACCTCCTTCTCCTCTCCATGCAGTCCCTGCTTGCTTTTATTTTGGGTTTGCCTCCATTTCATTTGTCAACCATTTTTATCTGCCTCTGTATTTTATGTCATTAAACTAATTATAATTTTTCTCCTATTCTTTTTGCTATGATACACTTATTCTCATCAAAATTTGATTATGTAATATCATTTTTATGTCTTCAGAAAGAAAATGATG
The DNA here is from genome assembly GCF_009764315.1 of Trachypithecus francoisi. Taxonomy (NCBI): domain Eukaryota; kingdom Metazoa; phylum Chordata; class Mammalia; order Primates; family Cercopithecidae; genus Trachypithecus; species Trachypithecus francoisi. The sequence continues at coordinate 168,379,695 of NW_022681454.1, read as the reverse complement.
TTCAATTCTCTGTCTTGAAACAGAAGTTTCTAGATGTCATCTGAAACTAGAAGCATGTTTAACATAAAACAATTGAATTGCAAGTAAAAGTACATTTATAAGACAACAAAACATTATTTCACTGGAATATTTTACCAATCACTGCTGGATTTTACTTCTTTCTTTTGATCCTAATCTTGGTGTCCCTCCGTTGGTCTCTTATGACTCTTAAGTGCAACTTCAGAAAGTATTGTCTCAGTAATCACCCAATTCTGTTTTCCTCCCAAGTAGTTACTGCATTTTTGTTAAGTTTTCTTATGTTATTTCCAGTGGCCACTCTCTTTTTATGTAGATATAACTTTTGTTTGCCTTCACAATGTATTTGTGGTTTCTGTCTTTTACCCTTAAATATTTCACTAATCCTTTTCTCTCTTCATCACGAATTTACTCTTTCTAGTACTCTATTCTATAACATCATCTATGCCAAGGGTGGCATGTGTACTCAAACTCATTTTCTACATGTACTTTTATTAGGGTAAATGTTAGCATTGCAAAGTTCTCCTTTATCCATTTTTACCATTCCTATCCACCAAGATACTATTGTTCTTGAATAATATTTACAATTATTTTTGAAAAAGGTACATTTCTGTTTGAATTTTTACTTAAAAAGTCATTTTAACAAGAAATATCTCTTGAATAATAAGCTCTTCTAAAACTATACATGTTCATTTGAAATGTTGATGGAGTTGGAATCTGAACCCTGTATTTTTTGTTGGTATTTGCTTTTTTTTGTTTTTTGTTTTTTGTTTTTTTGAGGCAGAGTCTCGCTCTGTCACCCAGGCTGGAGTGCAGTGGCCTGATCTCAGCTCACTGCAAGCTCCGCTTCCCAGGTTTATGCCATTCTCCTGCCTCAGCCTCCAGAGTAGCTGGGACTACAGGCGCCCGCCACCTCGCCCGGCTAGTTTTTGTATTTTTTAGAAGAGACGGGGTTTCACCATGTTAGCCAGGATGGTCTCAATCTCCTGACCTCGTGATCCGCCCGTCTCGGCCTCCCAGTGAATTCTTTCTGTAGTAATTATTTCTCTTTTTTGTATTTTGCAATAATCTGAAGCTAACGGAAGTGTTACAAGTACAAAGGTTTTTTCTGAACCACTTCAATGTAAGTTGTTGACCTGATGTCCCAGTACTTGAGTATTTACTACAAGTAAAAACATTCTCCTCGATAATCACAATCTAACCAATATAACAAGAAAAACAGTTGAATATATGGCTGCCATCTAATTTGCTGATCTTTATTCAAATGTCATCCATTATCTGATAATTTATGATAAAAGGATTCAGTTTAGAGCCCCTTCATATTTTATTGGTCATTTCTCATAGTCTTTTTCAGTCTGAACCAGCACTTTATTCTTTCTGTGACTGTCATGATGTTGACATTTAAAAAATATTCTTATTCAGTTATTTAGAAGAATATACTTCACTTTGCATTTGTCTAATGCTTCCTCATGATTCAAATTAGGTAGTACATTTAGCAGGGATATTACGGGAATGATGATATGTTTTGACTGCCTTCTATTTGATGGTGGACCATGTCAGATTTTGCCATTACTGGTTATGTTTACTTTGATTACCTGATTAAGTTGGTGCCTGCCAGGATATGTCTGTATATACCCACATTTAAGCATAAATAAACACACACATATGCATGCACACACACAAACACACACATTTATACACCAATTTTCATCTATACTTCTGTATCTTTTGAAAACCATGAGTTCACACTGATTATCTCAATACCATATGTTTAGTCTAGTTTCTAAGTTCCCATACTTTAACTTCCTCTTCCAACAGCAAGAAACCAGGCTCCCATTATCCTCAATATAATTACTTATTTAATCAATATGTAATGAATCTCCCTTGTTTGCTGCTACTTCTTCTTTTACACAAGTGCCTTCCTCGGCCTGGTGGGACTCCGAAGCCTTCCTCAGGTTCATCTCCTTGTGTAGATACCTGTTCAGACTCCATCTCCGCAAGCCAGGATGGTCCCATGGAGACATACACCTTGCCCATCTATGGTTCTAATACCCAACACCAGGCTTCTCTATCATGGGCACATCCTCCTCTCTCACTGGGCCTCCAACATTTCCTGCATGTGGAACTTCTCCACAATGTCCTTCTCTCCTGCCTGAGGTTATTACAACCCCCTCAGCCATCCCAGCACTTAAGCCTATTTTGCACTGCCCAAACAAATGACTTCAGTGCAGCATTTGGGGGAAGGAAAGAGAAGGGAAGGGAAAGAGAAAGGGGAAGAACAAACAGGATTCTGCTTCTATGCCATGATTTATACCTTTCTAAAGAACCTAACAAATAATTTAAAATTCAGATTTTAAGTCGTCAAATATTCTTTGTAAATAAAAAATAAAATAACATCTCTCCTTGTGACATGTGTGTGCATTTATCTAAAATAAAACAAGTTTCTAGTTAGAATTATTTTGAAATTTAATCTTTTAATTGCATTCTGTATCTATAAAAAGGATAAAACTTTAATACAACATTACATGAAAACTTCTTTCATCATTTTTATGAACAACTGAGTTGTTTGCTTGTTTTCTTACTTGCTCTAGATCTGCCTAGTGAACGATTTTTCCCCAATATGAATAACAATAATATCATTGCCAAGATTTTGCATTGTACTTTGCTATTCTGCCATCACTTCATGTCTTAAACTAAAGGGCCATCTTCTATTTCTTTAAAATAACATCTAAATGAAAACTTACTGCTGAAAACATCTGCAACTACTGTCATTTGTTTTTAAGGACTATGCCTAAAGTCGTGAACAATTTAAAAACACAATTTGCCATATGGATGCTATGGCAGTTATTTGCTCTGTTGCTTAACATAGGAGTGTATTGGATAGATATAACAGCTTTTACATTGGCACAGAGAAGTAGCAGATTGGCCAAGAATGCTAAACAGGTGCTCTCTGTAATGGCAATAGAAGATTCATAATCTTCTCTGAGCTTCGTTCTCTACACAATTTTTGAATGTCTATGTCAAAGCTAGGATAGAAAGACTACTCCAAGATTGCTGCAGTAATCTCACATGGACCAGAAACCCAAGGGGTAGAACGTGGTACCTTTAAAACATTATGATGCTGTATCCTTTTCATTCTTTGTAATCTATCTCCAAGGACTGTCATTGTCCTGGGGGTCAAGTCGCTTCTGTCCCCACCCCAGACTATTATCATAAATTTCTGTTTTTTCTGTCTGTATGCTTTTGCCCATTCATGCAAACATTCACGAGTCATGTTAGTTCCTACACTTCCAAAGTCAAGAATCTGTTATGGCTCCAAAGCTTTCTTAAAGTAAATCCCAAATACCTTGTTATTACATTGAAGAGACTCCATGATCTGAAATCATTTTTATTTCCAAACTGATTTTTATTTGAATATTTTAAAATTTTAAGTTATTCTTATTTATTCATGTGTGTCTATCTGTCTGCCTTTCATGTAAGTGTCTACTATAGTTACGAAATTTGGAGTTAGGATTTGATGTCCAAATTCACTCACCCTTCTTTCTGCTGAAGAAGAAAATATATACACAAGTAAATAGTCAAAGGAGAATGAAATCACACTTTTTTATGTTCTAATATCCACGCAAGGAACATGTTATAACCATATGGAGAATAAAGTTTAGGCCTGAGACAATTGTGAGCTACTTTATTTGCACATGAAATTTAGGTTTTGAAACCAGATGACTTTTCAGCTTTAGGAAGAGCTTTCTGCTTCTTATTGGAGGACTGTTATGGAGGCTGAGGCTGGAGCCTATTTCAAATACAATGAGGCATTACGATCCCAACTATTAGTGAAAGCCTAAATTAGTCAATTCTTTGACCGTTATTCTTCTGTGGAAACATGTCATTTTCTTTATTTCATCCTTCGACCTTACGATTTGAGCCTCTGGTCAACTAGGGATATCAGCACCATATTTTAGAAAGAAAAAAAAAAATATCAGAGATTTCCCCCTCCAAAGACTGTACCTAACACTGCTCCTTTCAGAACCTTCCTGGAGTCATTAGGATGTGCCACACAACACTTGCTCCCAGGGGACACTGAAATGTATCAGAACGCATTTCACTAACTTCAGAACCTTGAAGCCTATGCTGAATTTTTGCCTCCATTTGCTCTTTCACCACTATTGTCCATAAACATATAGAAACTAATTAAATTTATAAAACGAGACAAAATATATTATAGAGAATACCTCATCCTTTATTCAATGCGTGTGGCAAATTAAAATCCAAGAAATACTCTTTCCCTTTCTAAACTAAAATAAGAAAAATTATCTCCCCACTCTTTTATTTATTTCTGTTTCAACCACAAGGATCCCAATCCAATGGAGCTAGCATGTTCTAGTAGTAGCTTCCCCCGGGTCATGTTTCCCCAACGGCACCCAAAGCGGGTAACCCATCAGCATTTTATTTACAGGTGATTTAACCCAATTCTGATGTTCTTATGTTTTCCTTTTACCAGAGAGCATGACAGAATTTATCTCAAGCCAAATAATGTTCCTCACATTCATATTGCTATTCCAATAAAAAATAATTAGTAGGATTGTAGTATTATCTAGGGGAACAAGAGAATAACCTAGAAAATATGAAAGATTGGTTTTAGCTTTTCAAGGATGCCAGTTGGCCTACAGATACTTTTCAGAGTTCCTATTAGACTCACATTAAGAAAAAATTAACTTCTGACAGTTGTAACCTCATACTTTTTTTTATGATGGAATTTTGTTTTAATCATGGAGTAAACTATGTATATTCCTCTCTCATATAGTGACATATAAGACACTGCTCTCATCTTACAAATTTTAGAAATTTGTAAACTCTTAGAAATAAGCAATGAAAATATTTTAAAATGCTCATTAGTAACTAAATACAGCGCCTCTAGGATTCAGGCCTTTTCTTAGGTTCTTATTATTACATGTCCATCCTTCGTATTTAAAACAATTTAACTTCCATATTGGTTTGAATTATATGTTCTAGACATTCCCATGTTTAGTAAACTTTAGGCCCTTTCTAAGTACATAGCATCTACTCTGTTTTATTAACAGTGTTCACCACATTTATAATAGGCAACTCTTCTACTGAAATTAGTAGCTTTGAGTTTTCAATGCTCCCAAGCCCTGACTTCTATTTCTGTATATTTCTATTCCTAAGAAAATCTGTTAGCCCTGTAGTATAGTGGCCCCAGATATTTTCGAGTCGGTAATTCCTTAGGACAGTCATTTCCAAACATTCTTGCACATGTTAATGACCTAGGAAGCTTTAAAAAATACTGATGCCTTGGTTGCATGCCATACCAACCAAAGTAGGTGAGAATCAGCTATGTATATTTTGTAAAGATCCCCAGGTGATTTCAATGTGCAGCACAGAATTTAAAGGACTTTGAAACCTAGACTTTATTTTTAAATAATTTTATTAATGCAGCAAGATAAATAGCCAACTAGAGAATAGGTTGAAAAGCAAATTAAGATGAAAATCATGAACCAGTAATCAAATAAATGTAAATTGCAACCTCAAATGATATTTTAGACCATTTTAACTAATGAAATAGTTTTTAAAAAAATATTGGAACAAATGAAACATCCTAGTTATTTTCAGAAAGAAAAACAAGTCATCTACAAAATGGCTTTGGACTTTTCAATGGCAATGCTGAAAAGTAGAAGATAATGAAAAATTATCTTCAAAATTCATAAGAAAAAACATTTCCAGCCTAAAAGTTTCTACTAACTGTACATTAAGTGTGAATGCAAAACAACAACAAAAACAGACATTTATGGACAGGGACTCTCTCAAAAGCTTCATAACCTTATGCAGCATTTGTCAAAATATTGCTGAAGCATATGTTCCACTAAAATGAAGAAATGAACCAAGAAAGAAGTGTGGGACCATGAAAGAGGATCCCACAACAGAAAGCTATGGAAGTAATTCCTAGCATGATTGGGAGGTCATAGAACGATTGCTTTGAACCAGAGCAAAACATTCTCATTACATCCCTCTGTAAATCCAGAGGAAGGTAAAGTTCATAGAGCAACTGATGGATCTGTACATACTGAATGAAAATTTAGACATTTCAGCACTTGTCAATAAGTTAACAATTCATGTGAAGAAAGCTATGTGAAATATTATACATGAAACAATTGCCAATCTCAGGAAAATTTTCTGCAGGAAAGGAAAAAGTAAGCATAATATACTCTATTGTTTGGCTTGGGTAAATATCTACCTTGTCATATTAATGTAAAAAGTGATGATTGAGCTAACAAAAAAGACCAAGCCTTTTTTCATATAGAAAATTGGATAATGGGAGTACAGAAAAAAAGGCTTGTATTAGTAGAGGTAGGGATGATGTATGTAAAAAGGCTAAATCTTTATCTTCTTTGTGGGCATCAGAAGATGTGACTAAAAGAACAAACATATTATGTAGAGAAATTGAGGTAAATGTCCAAAGAATTGATTAAATGAATTGAAATAATTATCTCTGAAAAGAGGGAAACAGAAATAAGGCAAGAGGCTACTAGGCATTTTTGTAGCAAACCTTGTAAAATCAATTTACTCAAAAATTATACTCAGGTTTAAAAAAAGAAAGAAATTAGGCTTAGATATCAGTTTCTGTATGTGGTGTTCCCTGACTAACTTAGGTAGAGTCTAACTCAGATAGAGCTATTTTAGCCCCTAGCCAAAATATTTTTATGTTTCTATTTATGTAGGTGTCTGCCTAATAACAAAGTTTGTGGCCAGATAATGAAATGTTTTGAATGTCATGTAAACAAGACAGTGGGAAAAGAATGATTTTTAGAATCAGAGCAATGGTTCACATTCTAAATATGAGCATCTTATGTAGGCTCACTGTGCTTTAATTCCCTAAAGCATAAATGATGGAATATTACCTTCTCTCAGAGTTACTATGGGTTAAATATCTATGAATCAGCTAATGTTGTAAGCAGGAAACTTACAACAATTTACCGATTTCTGCTCCTCCTTCTCTGCTAGATGATAATCTCTTTGTGTCTTCTTTAGTTTTGTGTGCAAAGGTTTTGGGTATTTAGTAAAGGAATGAATAAATGGGACTTATAAAAATGAAAATCCTTGGATTTATGATGAATACTAAATCTGGCATTAATAAGAAATTCCCAGAATGGAGGAGTGAGAAACTCAGTAAGTTCACTTCTCCGAAAAAGCAACAAAAACACTGCCAAAATTATCAAGATTAGCCGTTAGAACTCTTAAAATTGATTGAAAGCTTACAACAACCTTAAGAGTGTTCATTCAAGAAAAACTGATGAATTTCTGTAAGAACAGAAGGCATATTAATTTGGCCTACCTTCCCAGTTCCACAGCAGCCTTGCAATCCAGTCGCCTCTAAACAGTAGAAGTTGTAAAACCACCAGAAGCTGGCTAACCAGGTTTGGAGTTCCTCAGAAGGTCCATCCCCAGAGCTTTGTCACTATTCTTCCTGTCTGGTAGCTCCCGAGAAAAGCCTCACTCAAAGGGCTTTCCAGTATTTGACTTGACTGAGAACTCGCTTGGTGGGAAAAATTTCTATCTCTAGGGCATTTGTGGAAAATAATCAGAAGATTGTTTAACATTGTATCTGCCTAAGGCTGTGACACTAGTTGGGGCAAGTAAGAGCCTAAACAAAAATTATAAAGGACCTGGAAAATTCGATGTTTTTAGGCAGTTCTGAAAAGCTCTAACATATCTTTGCAATCTGGAGTTTACATATGCATACAGGGCTTTGTGCATGCCCAGGGAAGTGCTCAAAGAGTCCCAGTATCTCACCTCTGGTGGACCTCAGGTCCTGTGCAAGCAGGAAGTGAAGGGTAAGGTAGAGTTGTAAATAACTGAGCACTGAATACATGTCCCCAAACCCATGGAAGACCCTTGGCAAGAGTGGAAGATTTACTGGCTCAAGGCTTTAAAGGAATCTCTAACCAAATATTAGTTTACCACTAAACTCACTAAACAGAGATTTCAGCGGCTGTGTACTCTAGGGAAATGAAAACTTTACCATATTGGTCCAGGTAAGTCACTAAAGAAGAAACAACAACTGCAAGAAAAACCAGCAACCACAAACTGTGGGTTGGAGATGGGAAGACCCGGTTTCCAGAGTTGCCACATTATGTTATCGATTCAATTTTCAACAAAAAAATATGAGACATGCAAAGAAATAGAAAAGCATAGCCCATGCAGCAGGGAAAAGATCGATAGAAACTATCTCTGAAGGAGCTTAGATATTGGACTTACTGCATCAGGCATTTACAGAACCATTAGAGACATCTAGATTTTAAAAACTAAGACCAAGAGAGGTAAAAAAATGATCAGCATCAGTGTTCCTTGTGAACCTTGTGATTCTCAATACATATTGTTGTGTGGAATTATTGCTTCAATTGTGAGCATCTCTTGTGTGTGTGTGTGTGTGTATGTATATATATATTAGTGTGTGTATATACACACACACACATACAAATAATGGAATGCAAGGAATTATTTGAAAATGTTTTAGGTAAGTCTCTAAACAGCCCTTATGTTTTAATCTCTTTTACAGGCCCTCCAGTTAATGTCACATGCAACATATTCATCAACAGCTTTGGCTCTATCGCAGAGACGACCATGGTAGGCATTTTACTTTGCAACAAGTTTCACACTAGAGTAATCTATAATTACATTAATGGCAACATTTTATGTAATTTAAAACCCAAATTAGTATAACAAGATTTTAAAAGATAAAATAATAGTATAATTAAATTACAGTCACCTGCAGGTAATAACATTTCAGTTAGAGATGGTATATTAGAGTATATAAATATAAGCAAAAACAACATTGATTTTCTCAATTCGACAGTCTAACATTAAACTTCAAATTAAAGCTAAAATGTCACCATAGCAATTATTTTTTTCCAGTAATCTTTAATATCCAGACGTAAACAGAGTAGTAAATACTTACATGGTTACTCTGTACCCCACTTACACATTTTTTAAAGTTATTTTAAATATTCAATTTGATTACTTTTTCAAATGAATACAGTATTTGCCAAAACTTTATACTTAGAAATTTTATCAACTGTATTTGAAGGCATTTTATATAATCAAGTTATTAAAGCAAGAAAAACAGAAAAATCGTCATTACAGACCAAATTTCTTGTCTTAAATTTTAAAGCTTTTTCTAAAGAGCACATGGTATCTCGACTTTGCCCTTTATCTTTTATTGGGCAATTTAACTGTAATAAAATGCAGAAATAGACACATGAACCACTGAACATCTATAAAATTGTCTAGCAGCCAATTTACTTTTTCTGAAACTGTGTAGATGATGATTCTTAAATTAGCTAGAATTATCTTTTTAAATTTAGTAAGTATAGCTTGCAATACTTCTCAAAGTTAGTATTAACTAAAATATGATATAAAACACTTAGGGATTTATTAGTTTAAAAAATATATTAGATAATTACATTCACTTTGCTTAGAACAGTAAACAGTAAATTTTCTAAGGAAAAACAATCTAATATGCAAATTATTACATATATGATGGTGTAAGTGTGTGTAGAGGTATGTGTGAGTGTGTGTTGGAATCCATCTCAACAGGAAGAGGCTTTATACAGGCATCATTTTTTTTTTAAAGCTGTTTCCCTCATGTATGCAATGTAAGTCTTTTACCAGCATCTCTGTGGTTCTATTCAAAGTTAATATAGCTTAACTACAATAAAGCATTTGTGGAGAAGAACCGAACTTAAATTTGGAGGCATTATATAGAATTATCTTCAATACGATACAATCTAAGTTACATGAATGTGTGTATATGAGTGTAAAGGCAGAGAAGATGCATGTAATTTGGTTAGAAACAGTGCGGTTCTAGTGCAATTTCTTCTCTCAGTGGCTATAATCCTGTTTTAGATTTTGATATATTCTAGATTCGTGTGGAAAATTTGGCCCTCATTTATATCCAACATTTGTACATATTCAGTCCATATAATCCACAGATGAAGGAATCCCTATTGGTTTTATTCTATTTAGGCTTCTCAAATTGTATTTCTAGACCTGATGATTTTCTCATTTTGTTTCTATACATGTATAATCCTAAAAACCTGGAAATATACTTCTCTATATTTTTCTTTTCCATGATTGCTTCCATGAAATACTTCCCACAGCAATAGTTGGAAAGATTTAAAGTTTTACCCATCTTTACGGGGTAGGGAGGGAATAGATTTGGAAAAAAACAGAGGGCATAGGCATATTTCCTTCCCATTAAGACTTAAAGATTGCCAGTTTTCTGAAAGTGCCTTTTTTATGACATAATTCATCAGTCTACCACTAGAACGGTTATAACACAATCTATAAGATGCCTACACCAGTTAAATTTCTTACCTTAATAATTTTAGCCAGACTTTATAGAATAACATTCTACAAAAAGCTTGCAGAATATTGCAAACACACTCTCACGATAACAGTTTTATTTACCTCCTTCAGCGTGCAAGTCATTTTTCTCACCTATGTACTCCATCATTATGTATTCCTTCTGAAATCACTTTAAGCATCTATCACTCACCTCTTCACAGTCTTAAGCAGTGTCAAAGAACATTGTTCAAATATCCCAGAAGTTAAGTATTACAAACCTAATCATGTCCACCTTGGTATTTTTCTTTTTATTCTTCCAAATTTCTAAACATATATTATTTCCATTAAAATGATCAGATTCAATATTTATTACTTTTTAATGGTATCATCTAGAATAGCTGTGATTTCGATGTTCATCTATATAGGCACAAAGAAAATTAGAACTTGTTTGTATATTTCTATCATAAGAATCATAAAATGTTTTGCTCCCACTTGATTAAGTTGTTGTATTTTATTCACAGGGTCCACTATCACGACTCTACAACAAAACTTTATCTCATTATTCTATTGGTGTCTTTTTTTAATTCAGTACAAATGCTAATATATGTGTTAATGTATTTTTTAAACTTATTCACACTTCTTACACTGAATATAGTTTACTTCTGCTCTTTTTTTTTTTTTTTTTTGAGACAGAGTCTCACTCTGTCGCACAGGCTGACTTCTATTCTTATAATACAAATAATTGAATTCAACTAAAGCAGTCAATTAAAATTGAGAGGATGGAATCTCAAATTATCTGTAAGCATTAATGAATATATTTATGTCTGAGAATTCATATTTAAAATAAAACTACATAATTATCCTCATCCATATGTGTCTGCTTAACAAGACTAAGCCTTCAATGTCTTTACTGGCTAAATATATTGAGCTCCCTCTGCTGGTCTAGTCTATAACTGGTATGTCTCACTTTTAAATACAGCTCTCCCATTTCAGGTTGTTGTTTAATTCTTGGGAAAATTTTTCTAGTAGATATTCTACTTTTTAGGTCACTTTTTGTTAACTAAGTTAATTCAAACAATGTATTTTTCATGCTTTTCTTGCACAAATTAAAAAAAAAATGCATGTGCAGTTTTTTCACAATATAAACTCAAATTTCTTTTTAGCTGTTAAATTCCTTAGCCAATATTGTTAATCTGATTAATTTCACATAGTGCCAACCATTCTTACCTGAGTACAGTTTCACTATTTTACACAGTCACCACAAATTTTTTTTATAAATATTATGAAAATTTTAACTTCTCTATTCCTCTCATATTTGAGTCATATAATGAGATTCTTTAAGGACTTGTTCAGCCTCAATTATTTTAAGTTCACATTCTTCTTAAACAGATAATGACTTAACAAGTAATGGAAACTCCAGTTCTCAAAAATATTAAATTAAAAACAAAACTAGTTTTTCATCATTGCTATTTGGGAACATCGGCTTGGTGAGAGAGGCACATTTGTCCTGCCTTTTAAACTATGGTGACAAAAGGAGCGCATGACTATTTCAATGAGGGGAAGCTTAAGATCTCCACATTAAGTGGCTCTCATACGAAGTGTGCTCCTGCAAACCTATGTTGAGCTGTGGATAAGGCTTATGTGCCAGGATGAAAGCATTTGTTAAGTTGGGCTTAACAATGCAAAGAAATGCAAATGCAAGGAAAACCCTTAAGCAAAGGTTTTCTTTGGAAATATACACAAAAACCAAATTGTAATTTGGAGCATACACACAGACCTAGCCAGTCTTCAGGGTGTCCACAGAACAAAAGAAAAGATTGGGGTTTTATTGGTTAAGAGAAACGTTTTGTAAAATGTTTTGAAAGAAAGTTAATTGGCCTGGAGAAGTATTTTCAGCTCTGGCAAGCTGTAATTGTTGAGTGATGGTGGTAGGTAAAACTAATCTTGGTGGAAGGTAAAACTAATCTTAGAGGCATGGAAGGTAGTTTCAGCAATTACTAGGTAAAATGGATTTTAAGATTATAGCAAGTTATTTCTGCAGCTGGGCTTGCCAGACAGTTCCTGGAGCAGGAGCTTTGTGAACTGAGTGCTTTTTCCCCATGGTCCTTAACTCCCATCTAGTTGGGTATGACTGTACAAATCCGAAGTCATATCATCAATTTTCACAATTCAGGCAATGGAATATTATATAGAAACAACATTGATATTTCTCATAAACATAATTATGAGTTAAAGAAAATAGACACAATAGAACATGTGTTAGAATATGAGCTAAAGAAAACAGACACAATAGAATATGTGTTTACTTTCATTTATACGAAGTTCAATAACATGAAATAATCAGTTCTGTTGATAAAAGACTTCTGAATTCTAAAAGATTATCTTTGGTTGGGGGTGGGAGTTGGCTGGTAACTGATGGTGAGGAGGTACTATGGAGCCTTCTGGGTACCAAAATTGTTCTATATTTTGATCTGGGTAGTACTAACAGAGGCCTATACATATGTCAGAATTATTGAATGGACGCTGCAGACTTGTGTATGTTATGAACGGCTATTGTATCTTAATTCAAAAGATTATTTAAAAGTAAACAAAAACCTTCACAAATTTAAAATTTAACACACCAAATGTGTCATGCAGAGCGTATCTATTCAGTGATCACAGGTGAGAACGTTAGAAGTTAAACAAAAAGCTTTAAATGAAAGCTTTTATTCTTCACCAGAAACAGTCTGCAGGACTATGAATGTCTAGAGCATGAATATGTGATTTCTCTAACCCTGTGCCTTCCAGTACTTAAAATGCCTAGTTATAAGGACCAAAAATGAATAATCTTGAAGAAAAAAATCACTGAGATGATAAGCAACTTCCATGGTGTAGGTAAAAGGGAATTCCATTTGATATGGTCTGGGGATTGGGACTGGCTATAGGTAGCTCAAATGTTCTCAGCTAACTGTCAAACTTTAAGAAAAACTCCAAAATAGAAACATGTATATATATACATACACACTGAGAAGCGTAACTATGACAGAAGCAAGTAAGAAATGCCCATAATAGAGGCACCTTATGGGACTGGCTAAACCCATGATGACATTAAAAGTCCATTACTTATTTAAAATTTGAAAAAGAGAGAAAACAATCACCCATAATGCCCCCACACAAACCCAGCAGTGTTAGTAGTTAGCTGCATTTATATTTACTTCTAAATGTTTTGACTACACATATTTTTACATGGTTTATGCATTCATTCATTCAATGAATCTTTTTGTGAGAGCATATAATGAACCAAACATTTTGCTATGCACAAAGGATGATATAATCATTTTATTCTGACAAATCTCTTTTTTTACTTATTAGTGAATCGTAAACTTTTTTCCATTATAAAGATAAAATAATGAGACTCCTTTTCCTAGCTTTTTGTTCAATACATATGCAAAAAAGTGCACAAATTATAGGAGTGAAGTACAATGAATTAATACAAAGTGCACACATTCATGTAACCACACTCAAGTCAAAAGTAGCATCCCAGAGCCTGCTTATATCCCTTTTAAATCCTACCCCTCACAGTCTCCAAAGAAGTTTGGGCGTGTAGATATAATAGTATAGTATTTTTAAATGAACATATTGGTTTTATCTGCCTACCTTCAAAAAACAGATGACTTCCATCTTGTTACACATATGTTAGAAAAAGAATTGCACTGCTATGTGATTTAAATCAATATTTATACATTGAACCATTACTTTTCACCAGTGCCCATAAAATAAACCATTTTTATAAACTGAGAACAAAAAAGATGAGACATTTTGGGTTAATAGTTTTTCAGGTGTCGGTGTACATAGATGCATGGCATGTTGGAAGGGAGGATCTGAGGGTCCAGTGTGATCTCACAGAATTGTCCAAACGTACAGTTTTTCAATTTTCCATAATGGTTGTAAAGTTGGATTTAATTGCTGCTTATCATGTACTTCCTTGATAAACAGTGAGGTTAAGCATTTTAATAAATGATTCAGATATTCTTTATGCAAAATGCCTCTTAATATATTTTCTCCATTTAAGGTTGCTTGTTTATATTATACACACACACATGCAATATTCTGAAGATGAATACTTTGTCAGCTGTATGCGTTTTAAACATTTATTCTACTCTTCAAGGCATTCTTTTTGATGTGTAAATACTTTTAATTCACAAAATGTAACCTTGTTTTACTTGAAAGTCTATGCTTCTTTGCCACAAGAATTTCTTCTCACCCAAGTGCATAAAGATATTTTCTTATACTCTCTGATAAAAGAGTTTTGCTTTCTTGTTTAGGTTTTAGTCCCCTTGGCATTTTGTACAATTGTATATGTATACGTATATGTAATATGTAACGTAGGCATTTATTTTTATTTCATAATTGAATAATTACTTCCAATAATTTGTAATTAAATTTAATAAGTCCGTTTCAAGTTCTATGCTAATGATCTATTTGTCTATGCCTGCACCGATATCACGTTGTCTTGTTTAATATAGTTTATATTAGACTTGATATTTAGTAGGACAACTTACCAAACACACAGTTTAAAAATTCTGTTTAAAGTATTAATTAGTGTTCTTGGGAGATTGGCTTTTCATAAAGTTTAGAATTATCTTGTCAAATTCCACAAAATAAACTTGAGCTTAATATAAAGATGAGCATTGGGGAAATTGTCATTTCAAAATATTGGGTCTTCCTATCCATGAATACAATGCATCACACTCTTTATTTAAATATTATTAATATTAATATCGTTTAACAAATGCATATGCCTCATAAATTTCTTGAATGTCTTTTAGATTTATTTATACTTCATTATTAAAATAGACTTTTAAAATTATAATCTTTCACTTATTTTTAAACACTTCATTGTCGATACATAAGAACACGATCATTTTTTACATTGCCCAAAATACTCTCATTTTAGGCCTTATGTTTTATAATTTCTTCATATAATTGTACCATCTAGGAATAGTAACATGTTAATTTCTTCCTGTCAGTACTTACACAATCTGCAACTTTTTCTTGTCTCAATGTTTTAACAAAAGCAATGTTAAATGAAATTGATTTGTTCCTGGCTTTAAAGAGAATATTTCTAATGTTTCCAAAATAAATATGGTGTTTACTTGAGTTTTGTATAAATATCTTTTATCAAAATTCAAAGTTCTCTCTACCATACTTTCTGAAGAATATGAAAAGCATTAAATACAAAACAAACATAAAATAGGTATTAAGTGCTCTAATCCATGAACATAGTATATCAATTTGTCTTCTCCAGTTACTCAGAACTATGTTTTTCAGGGATTGTCATATCTCTTAGTTTATTCCTAAGTATTGATGCATGCTTGTAAATGTTATATTTTTAAAATAATCCTTTTATTTTAGAATAGTTCAGGTCTACAAGAAATTTGCAAAGGCAGTACAGAGAATTTTCCTAGATCCCATGCCCAGTTTCCTCTATTATTACCATGTTACATTAGTTAGTATGATATATTTGTCAACATTTGTGAACAAATATTGATACATTATTATTAACTAAGGTCTGTGCTTTTTGGATTTCTTTAGTTTTTTACTAACATTATTTTTCTGTCCCATTATCCTATCCGGGATACTACATTATATTTAGTTGCCATGTTTCCATAGGATTCTCTAGATTGTGAAAATTTTTTACATAATTTTTTATAACCTCAACTGGTATTGGTCAGGTATTTTGTAGAATGTCTCTCAATTGGGTTCATACATATTTTTCTTTTGAGTAGATTGAATTATGAGATTTTTGGAAGGAAGACCACAGAAGTAAAGTGCCACTCTCATTACTTTTTATCAAGAGCATGTACTATCAATATGACTTATTATTTAATATGTTAAGCTTGATTATAGGCCTGAGGTGGTATCTGTCTGATTTTTCAACTGTAAAGTAACTCCTTTTTTTTTTTTTTTTTTTTTTTTTTTTTTTTTGAGATGGAGTCTCGCTCTGTTGCCCGGGCTGGAGTGCAGTGGCCGGATCTCAGCTCACTGCAAGCTCCGCCTCCCGGGTTCACGCCATCTCCTGCCTCAGCCTCCCGAGTAGCTGGGACTACAGGCACCCGCCACCTCGCCCGGCTAGTTTTTTGTATTTTTTAGTAGAGACGGGGTTTCACTGTGTTAGCCAGGATGGTCTCGATCTCCTGACCTTGTGAAACTCCTTTTTTTAACCTTCACTGTGCTATTCTTGTCATAGTCTGTTTTGCATTGCTATAAAGGAATACCTGAGGCTGGGTAATTTACAAAGAAAAAAGGCTTTTTGGTCCATCGTTCTGTAGGCTGTTCAAGAAGCATGTCACCAGCATCTACTTCCACTCATGGCAGAAGTAGGAGGGGAACGGGAGCCAGCATTAGGAGATTACAGGATAAGAGTGCAGGAAAGAGAGAGAGGGAAAGGTGCCAGACTCTTTTTAACAAGCAGTTCTTGAGGGAACTTATATAGTGACAACTCACTGGTTACCATGGGGACAGCACAAAGCCATTCATGAGGGATCCACTCCCATGACCCAAACATCTCCCACCAGGCCCCACCTGCAACAATTGGGATCAAATTTCAACACGAGATTTGGAAGGGGCAAATATCCAAACTGTATCAGCACTCTTTGAAAATAAGTCAGTGTATGTAGCCCAACTTAAGGGGATAAAGAGATTATGTTCCACCTCCTTGAGGGAACAATTTCTGCATATTATTTGAGATTCTTTGGTAGAGATTTATTCCTTCCCCTTTATTTATTTATACAATAATTTATTCACATCAATATAGACTCTTGCACATTTATTTTATGTTTTGAGTTAAAATTCTAAGCTATGTTATTTAATTTGTTGCTCAAATTGTTCCAGTTTGGCCACTGGGAGTTTATTCCCTTAGCCTCTGTGTCTCTGACACATTCCTACCACTTTAGTGTTTGAGCACTTCCGTGTGTTCTGTAAATATAAGACGTTACATACTCATCTTGTGTTTTTCCTGCTCCAGACATAGATCAGTCATTTCTCCAAGAATTCTTTTTCTTTCTTTTTTTTTTTTTAATTGGAGAATGGTACTAGAAACCCAGGTCTGATCACCGGATGTCTTCATTGCTACAGAGGTTTCATTGCATCTAGACTTCCCAGCAGACAGAGCTTGGAAGTGTGTGTGTGTGTGTGTGTGTGTGTAAATGTTGTATTTTAAATTTTATTTACCAATAGTTTCTAATTAATATATGGGCAAACAATAAATGTTGCAATATTGACATATTCTCAACTTGATAACTTAATAGTTCTAGTAATTATTCATTTTTTTGTATTTTCTATGAATATGATAATGCAAACTGTTAAGACAGTTGTACTTTTTCCTTCCCAATCTCTCTTACCTTATTGCACCGGTTCAGAACTCCTATACAATGCCAAATAACAATGGAGAATGGCTACCTTTTTCTTTTTGGTTTTTGATATCAGTTGAAAAGCATGCAGCATTTCACAATTAAGAATAACACTAACTGTAGGTTTCTCATAAATCCTCCTTATTAAATTGAGAGAGTTTACTTCCACTATTTTTTGCTGAGATGTTTTATTATGAAAAGGAATTCAATTTTATTCAATGCTGTCTCAACATTCATTGAAATGATTATATGTTTTCCTCATTCACTCTGTTAATATTATTGATTATATTGATTTATTTCCAAGTAGTAACTCCTTCTTGCATTCCTTGTATAAACCTCATTTGACCATAATTTATTACTCTTTTTATATACTGCTAGATTTAAATTTCTAATATTTGGTTTAGGATATTTGCTACTGTGTTAACTTTGGATGTTGAACTATTATTTTCTTACAATATCAAGAGTGGCGTGTGATATCAGTATTATGCTGGTTTCCTAAAACTAAGTTGAAAGTGTTCTTTTTTCCTCTACTCCTTAAAATAGTTCATGTATAATTGATGAACTGTTATTTCTTCCATGAGTATTTATTAAAATTCACCAGTAATGCCATCCAAGCCAGTCATTTTATTTGTGTAAGGGTTTTAAGTTACAAGTTCCATTCCTGAGATATAAGACTATTCGGTTTTTCATCGCATCAGTTTTGTAATAGTTTTATTTTTCAATGAAATTTTCCATTCCTCATCAAATTATTTACACACCCTTGCCACATTTTATTTTGCAAGATGAGAAGTCTTTGTAATGTTTCCATTTTTATTATTCTTCCTGGTAATTTGGTTTTAACTTGTTTTTTAAATTAGTTTATATATGGGTGTATTTTTATTTGTTCTGCTAGATATTTTTGCTGTTTTCTGAATTTATAATTAATGTTTATCTTCTGTGAATAATAATAGTTCATTTTTGTCCCTTCATTTGTTCTTTCGGCAGAACCTACTACACTGTATATTCTGATTGTTTTCTCCATACCTTAATCTCTGTCAGAGCTTCTATAGTATCTCTTTATATTTCTGTGTTTCTATCTATTTCTATATTTAAGAGTTGCCATTGGTAAATAAATTATTGGAAATTAATAAACATCCCAAATATCTTATAATTCATATCAATCCATTTTAGATTCCTTCGCTGCAAATAATTTAATGACTTACATAAAGGCAATTTATTCACAATCTATGATGATATTTCCCTGTGCTTTTGGTTTTGTTAGAATTGTCTTTTCTCCTTGTGCTAATATATCATACTTCAATGACATACTATTATGTCATCCAATTTACTTTTAAGTATCCTTTTTCCTTTTTTAATATTTTGTTTAAAGTCATGAATATTTATTTAATATTTTGTAATACAGTGTCCATAGGGCAATAGTTCTCTCTGATATGCTCCTCGTTGTATCATTAACAGCTAGCAACATGCTCAGCACAAAGTAATTCTTAAGTTTATATTGTCGAATATATGTAAGCATGCATTTATGCTGGCCAAAAAAGACTAATTTTTTCCAAAAAGAGAACTTCATTATTGTGTTCTTGACACAAGCAGATAAACTGCCATTTTTACTGCTTTGCAATATGATCTGTTTCTGCATTCTGAGTCCTGATCATTGTCATAAATCAATGCTACAGTCTCTAAAATATGAGTTAAGCAGCTAATTGTACAATCAAGTTAATGCTGGATAATATAGCCTAAATGAACTTGGCTTTTTTATTCAAATCTTTTCATGTAATTCTATAATCTTTCCTCTAAAAGCATTTGCTCTTTCATGCATGTATAGCAAGACAATTTTGTGAAAAATGCTGAAATTATTATGGAGATGTCTCTGTGATAAGAACTTAGAGTTCCTGTTTATATAGTGCTTATAGTGATCCAAGAATAATTTCAAAAATCAAAATCAAAAATATTAGGGTGCAACTATTTCAGAAATAGACCAGGTTTTACAGTAATTTTTATCACAATTGAAATAAAATGTGTGTAATTTGAAGGAAAGTCCTTTTTTTTTTCTGTTCTTTTGTAAATGTTTCCTAAAATGTGCCATTGGTCCTTTGTATCTAATGCCAATGAGTTAAATTATTATAAAGGTACATTTATTCACATTTGTAAGTACCATAATAGCATTCAGTGACTATTCCTATGTCATTCATATTTACAAATTCAACAATATTCATGTAGGATATTATTAGATTGATGGTATTTCAGTTCTTTTGGAACAGTCTGAAAGTATCCTGCTATCTTTTTAATGTTAAAATTATACTTGTTTACATCTTATCCTCCTCCTCTTTTTTTTCTTACTTTGAGTAGTAGGTAAAGCCAAACCAAGTATAGAAATGGCATGGATCTGGAAGATTTTTAATTCCATGCATGAGTAACCAGTGATTGGCAGCATGAATGTGCTCTGATCTATCACGTATAAGCATCAATCAGAAATGGGCTTATTTATGGGGATGCTTGCAAAAGATAAGTATACATGAAAGTTATACACTTTGGTGACCCCATCAGACATATGAATAAATCTCTGCTTAATGAATTCGTCCAAGAGATCATCCTTATAATCATTGTGCTCAAAAAGGGGCTGTCTACAGATCCTGTTCACAAAAGTAAAATTCTCATACAGAATATCATAGAGAATACAATTGTTTATTGTGCTAGAATGTTGTTAAAACAATGTTAAAAGGCACATTTCCAATTCTATGGCGGGAAATGCCAAGGAGAAACTGGTGCTAATGACAACAGAAAAAAAAAAATCTGTATCCTGAGAGTCATCAAGCACACACATCTATAACATATCTCCCTTATTAGACTGTATATCGTCGTAGAGTTTCCTTTTGATAAGTAAATTAAAAGGTTAATTGCATTTTTAAGGCATTTGAAATATTTGGGCTGGGAAAGAGAAATAAAGATTATAGAGTTAAATGTAATGGCAAAGATATGTCTCAAATGCAACTCTTCTCTTTTCTGTCTCCTCTTAATTTGCAGTGGAAAATGACCCTTACTTGGTCAAGGATCTCTGTAGAGGAAGGCATCATAGAGATCCATTAAACACTTTTCTTGGCCACTTCTCATAACATAGAACTGATCAGATTATCATGAACAGATCACAGCAATGCTATTCATCTTCATGATATTCATCATCACATTTTTCTAAGAGAATTTGATTTTCTGAAAGAATCCTCTCCAAAGTGTCATTTCAGCCTCCAAAGATAAAATGGGCAGCAAGATTGGGAATTGTGTTCTCTAAGATGACTGGCACTAGTCATAATGTGTTACTTAGTTATGAATTTAGCATGTCAATTAGTGTTAAGTTTTTGGCAACCAATTTAAATTGCAGATAGCTTTTCAGCTCCTAGGCTGAATCTCTGACAGATGTGTGAGTTAATATTAACACTGAAGCGCTCTGGACCAGACAAATGGCATATTTCTGTTGCTGCGATGAGACTTCGAGGTTACCCACAAAACAAGCCAACTAACTGCTTCAGAAGGATTCGAACATGTCAGACTGACAAGAATCTGGGGCTGTGCCACAAGTGTCCTGTCAAGTAGAACAGACACACTCAAGAGTTGAGCCTTCCTTGTTAATTAGGAAGTCAATCAGAAACTGCAAGATTCCTTTTCAACAATGACATATGTATATCAAAATGAATTTAGTTCTTAAAATTTGGTTTTAAAACAAAAGAGAAGTTATTCTCAATCTCATCAAGGAGGCTTGATAACTTAAGCTATTTGTTCTATGGAGAACACAAAGAAACATGGATTTACTGGCACAAATGTACTCTAATCTGCAGCATCTTTTCAAAAATTTTAATAGTTTCTAGGAATATTGCCAACACTCCAGAGGCTAGATAAAGCATAAGACAAATAATCTTGTCACAAGGTTATATTAAGAGGTATAATGAACAAAAATGAACTTATAACATATATTAACATTAAGTTTAATGTTAATTAAACTGAAATATTCACTGAATATATTCACTGATAAATCCTGGGCAACCTTCACCTGCAAAATCCATTCACTTTACTATGGACATTAATGAAGTATTAATTTCGTCCTAAGGTAAGCAACATTTGGGAGTGCTTCCTTCTCCATTAAGTCTTCTAGGGCTTCTGGGACTGTTTTCTATCCTCAAACTTTCGAAATAGTGAAGAATTACTCTTTACCTTTTCCTGTAAGGACTCGTACCCAGCCCTTGCTCTCTCTCCAGTGGAGTTGCCTCCACCCCTTAATGACACTGGACTGTGACAATGTTTCACTTCCAGTCTCTCAGGAAGCCTCCGGACTGTCACAAGACTTTCTACCAGAGGTAATAAGAGAACAGCCAGATGCCTCTCTGAGCTGCTGAGATGGAATTTAACCTCTTTCCCTGATGGAAGTCACTTTATTTGCTTTAGGTTGTTATTTCACTGTTTCTCCCTATGAGCATCATTTCTTACTTTGCATCAGCTTCTCTTGTGTTTTTCTGCTCACTCCATTTTTCAATGATCACTCACTGTGCTAATATGCCCTACATCGTATGCTTGTTATATACACATCCCAAGAAGCAGTTACTAAAAAAGCTAAAAATTCTGATTCTAAATATACTTTACTTCTTTTCATATTATAACTAGCTATAAAGATAATTGCTATTCCTCATCCATGCACTATAAGATTAAGATGATTAATCAAAATTTGACAGCAGACATAAAAAGAAATGACTATGCTTTGCATCCCTTTTCTGTTTAGTTTCTCCTAAAGCCATGTTTCTCAACCACTTTTTTTCATTATGCCTCCCTAAAGACACTTTGTAGACATCTTTCCCCTAGTTGCCCTCCCCCTGAAATTTCAGTACTTCAGATGAATTGTACATTTATTTATATACTCTGTATATATCTCTGACTTATACATTAAAAGAGTAAGCATTCTTTCACCCACCAAGAACCAATTTTTGCTCCCTCAGGAACCATAGTGTCCTCCTTGAAAATAATGTGTGCTCTAAAGTGTATATTTACAAGGGTACTAATGAGTAAACTTGCCCAAGAGTAATATTTCTGTACTCATTGCTCAGTGGGCTATGCAACAGCAATACTGTCATATAATGGTAAGAGCACTGGGTATTCTGAAGAGGAAGGGATTCATGATTATGCCCCTAGCTATTTGCAAAATTAGTAATACTTATAAACTGGAGATCAAACTATATCCTCTTTTATTTTTGTATGAATTTATTCTTTGATGTTATTTTTTAAACTTTGCATGTGTGCCTGCACACAAACATGTATACTAATTATAAATACATTTACACTTGTTTCACATTTACCTTCCACATCTGACACAAGGGCCATATTACTTTCTTTTTCTGCTGTGATTATATTTATCTTTTTGTTTCACTCATGAAATCATTGTTGCATCCTGTCTTTCATTATTTGATAAAATTGTTCTCAAAGTATTTACCATGGAGTTCATTCTTTATGTCTCCTTCGATGGCAACAAATTCTTTGTGAAATTTACACCATACTTATGATGTTTCTGTCATGCTTTAACCAGAAAAAGGTTCTATAAAGGTGTGACTTACTAAAAATTGTAGATAGATAGGTAGGTAACAGGAAGGTAGGTAGGTAGATAGATGATAGATGATAGATAGATAGATAGATAGATAGATAGATAGATAGATAGATAGGCAGGCTTCTCTTTTTTCTGGATTAGTTGGTATCAGGGTAAACTTTGTTTCGAAACTATGTCATAGATGGATCCCTATATAAAAGTTCTTCATGAGACACTCTTTTGTCTGAAAACTTCCCCTAAGAACTTGAAGATCATAAATTATCTATCAGCAAAGCTTCCAGCCTGGAAATGTCCTGGGCCCTTTATTTCCCAGTGTTATTTTGATTATTCAAAACAAGTAAGATCTTCCTTAATGAGCTACCCATTTATTTCAAGCCTATTAACCTCATGAGCAACCATCCACAGTCAAAGATCACTAAGATTTACATGTCATGAATACCACTCCAA
Source organism: Trachypithecus francoisi (assembly GCF_009764315.1). Classification (NCBI taxonomy): domain Eukaryota; kingdom Metazoa; phylum Chordata; class Mammalia; order Primates; family Cercopithecidae; genus Trachypithecus; species Trachypithecus francoisi. The sequence goes on along the minus strand of NW_022681454.1, from coordinate 168,355,905 downwards.
AACTGCCCCATTTGTGATAACAGGGTCCATTTTGCTACTTGGATTAAGTACTGCTAAGTTTTTATCTGTCACCCTGGCAGTTGTCACTATTGAAATCTGGGAGTTCATTTCAGGAGCAATATTTTCAGTTTACAGAGGACAGCCATCACAGTGTAGTTTTTTTTTTTTAAGATGCTGGCCTTTCGTTACTAATATGATTTTAATCCCTTGGTACATGGGCCCTCTTAGGGTACATAGCTGGGAAAAGAGAATTAAATGAGGATACATATTAAATTCATTTCTATGTCTCTTATTTTCTATGTATTTGAATATCTCCTATATGACAGACTTAGAAATTTGTAATATATAAACATCATTCAGCATAGTCCCATGATAGGCCCAGCTTTCAGTCAGTCAAATAACCCATAGGAGCCATTCCTGGCTATCTGAGTTAATACACAGCATCTAGAATATCTGTAAACAAACCTATAGCAATCGGTTTAGCCAATTCTAAAATTTTGTTTCACAATCCATGGTCTAGCACTCTCAGAATCTATTTCACATATAACAATTTCTGCACAAAAAAATGGTAAAATGTAGCACTTCCTTAAGATCGAAGACTTCTCCTCCTTGGATTGACTGTAATTGGCTTTCTAGCTGCTTTCAGAGATCTACTCGATGAGGGCAGTGATGGAAGGTTGAGGTGGGATATAAGAAAAATAGGTATACCCCATCCTCATCATACATGAGAGGAGGAGCTGCTTCTGCTAACACAAGAGGCTTAGATTTTGTTAGAATTTTCTAAATCTTTCCAATTTTATTATTCTAATATTTAAACTTTTACTCTTTCCTCACCAAGGAGCTAACACTCATATATGTCACTCTGCAAGAGAGTGAATATAATGTACCTTTTAGTTTATAGTCCACAAATTAATCATGTGTGTTTAGTTTTCAGCCATACCATCCTCATCCATGAAGGTACAAAAGATAAGATACACGTTCTGAAGAGTCACGAAAAATCCCTGGTTCTCTGACCATGCCTTAATATATGAGAATTTAAATTTCTATGCCAGATTTTATTTTTTCTTTGAGCTCCTTAAAGCAATCAGAAGTAGGCAACCCGTTTTTCAGTCACTGACTCCCTCATGCTTGTGACGTGACATTATTCTTTGCTATGGCTTTGAATACATGGTTTGCAAAATCATGTACTTCATTTCAGGTGGCCATAGGTTAAAAAAAAAAAAATTAGATGATTTTGCCGCTGGTTTCTACGTACTTCCAGTATCCTGTCATTTAATGGATTCAGATATGCCTGGCCTTCAAACACAAACCGGGCAACTGAACAGTACAAAGTTCCTATTCCCACAACTTCTCTGGGGCAAAGATTGATCCAGTTGTGTTCAGTGATTGTAACAGAAACCATGCCAGCCACCTCACAGAAAGGAATTTATTTCTGGGAGTCAGATGTTTATAAAAGTACTGGAAAGCTCAAGGAGGAGGATTATACCACAGATTTGGCTTGTTAGCAAAGCTGCTACCCTTGCCCGAATCAGGAAGTGGGAAGGCTGCTACTGGAACAATTGGCTCCAGGAACACACTGCTGAAATCTACGAATCGAGAACAATCACAGTCACTGAGCCACAATTGTAATTATTACTAGGTAATTTACATTTGTTCTTTCAACAATCGTGAAACTAGAGACATGACAGGGAAACTCCATTAACACTACTGTGGAAAAACTCAATGATACTAAAATCCCATAACTCCAGTTGCAAGTAGAAACTCAGAATGAGGAGATCATGGTTTGTCTCAGTCTCCCACAAGTGCATGTAATTGACTAAACAGAAATCACATCAAGGTCCCCAGCTTTAATATCTTTCTATCTTTCTAATTTCTGCAATACTGGCTGACAGTTGACAAGACAGGCCAAATGGAGGGTGAGTGCTTGTCTTCCACACAAACCTACCCCTTACCTCCAAACCTGTCCTCTGATTCTCAACAGATGACCTTACTTTGTCTTCACAGAAAACATAGAGACCAGAACACAAGAAACCTTTAGCTACCTGCCACCAAACCTAAAATTTAACCTGGGTATAATGTTCCTGCTGATATATTGAGGCATATTTCCCTCCTTTTGCATAAGATTAGTTCCCAATTTTTTCTGGATCAAATCCTGAAGTCCTTTTTATTCCAGGACCACACTCAATGTATTTCAACTCTTCTTTATGTGTCCTCGCCCTTTGATGTTTTGATTTGCTAGCTACCCTCCTAAAATGAAAGCGTTCCATGGATTTGTTCATTTCTAGTTATTACCATATTTCTCTTTCTATTCATAGCCAAATTACTTTAAATGGTTTTACCTGATGCTATTCCTCAATTTCTTACTGAATACTCTTATTTAGGCCTGGTTTTTCACCAATTGCTCCGCTAAAATTATTATTTCCAAAGTATTCAATAACAACAATGAACCACTTAAGCTTTAACTTTCTTGACATCTTTGTAGAATCTGCCACTGTTGATTATGCTCTTGAAAACTGTCTTACTTTGGCTTTTCTGATTCAACCATCTCTTCGTTTTCTAACTCTCTGGCCACTCCTTCCCAAATCTATTTGCACTATTATCTTCTTTCTATTTCTTGAATGCTGGCCATTATTACTGTTCAATCAGAGGCACGGCCTTTGCTACACACATGCTTTCTGTGTACATTTATCCTCGCCCTTTGCTTTATGACCATGCACATGTAGAGTGGTAATTGTTCAATCAATAGCTATAGCCCAAGTGTCTCCAGGTAAAAGGCATGGGGAAGTACAAAACAAACCAAAATAACACTGAAACATAGTATTTGGAACAACATATGTATATGCTATAATGTTAAAGGCAATATTAACTGTACACTGACACAGTAGTCTAATCAGCAAGTTGGTTTTTCAAATATCTGAGCTGATTATCTTCCTCAATTGTACAAATTCCTGGAGCTCATCATATCCAAATCTGCTTCACCTGTTTGCTATCTCATTGAGTCAGCCAGAAAATTGAGGACCTATTTCTTCCTCTCTTAAGCCCAATACCTAATGAATTACAAAGGCACGACAAGTCTACCACCCAAATATTTCCCAAATATGTCACTTTTTCACCACTCTGCGGATCACCTCTTACTATTGTGACAGGAACTGTCACAGAATCTAACTCTGTTCCTCCCTTACTGCCCACCCAATCACTACCCTGGATCTTTCTAAAACTCAAATAAGATCTTGTCATTTTTCTGTTCTTTCATTGGCTCTCAAATAATTCCTGTTGGAGCAAAATTCAAATTCACATGGCTTACACTAGCCTATATAATCTGTCTCACCTTAAGTCATCAGACTGAATTCTCTCCCCACCCCATCTCTTAACCCACTGTGCATTTCAGACATGCCCTTTGAACTCTTACTTTTTAGAGTATGCAATATTTTATCTCACATTTGTTCCCTGCATTTGCTGTTCCTCCCACGACTACTCCTTCCACCATCACCTTTACCTCCTCAGTGTCTAATTCTTTGATATTTACCTCTTAGGTCACATGGCCACTCCTGAGTACAGCAAAGCAGAGATATAGAATTCCTCTTCAAGGAAAGAAGCACAAAGGCAGAAGCCAGAATAGTTGGTGACCAATAATATAATACATCATAAAATGATCCATAGTATATGTAGTTTGATTTTAATTATGTAAAAAAAAGAAAACAAATTCTGAGTGTAACACAGACAAGCCTATATTCTTTAATTGTAAGACTTCATTCTTCCTGTGAGTACATGTCAACCTAAGATTTGTCACTGTTTTTCCCTCTTTTGTTGATATATTAGGTTGTTGCAAAAATAATTGTGGTTTTCACCATTAAAAGTAATGACAATTACTTTTGCAACAAACGTAATGATTTACAAATTTATTGGGTACATGTGAGTATTTGTTTCATGCATAGAATGTGTAGTGTTCAAGTCAGCGTACCTGGGGCATACATCATTTTTACATTGGTTTATCATTTTTATGTATTGGTATCAGAAATATTGGTATCGGTAACTCAGGAATGCTATTGGTTACTGGTAACTGTCTTGGTAACTCTTCTGGTTACTGTGAAATATACATGATATTGTTGCTAAATATAGCCATTCTCGTCTGCCATTAAACACTAGAATTTATTTCTTCTATCTAACTGTATATTACTAACTTCTCTTAAACCCTCTCTTCCTACTACCTGCTCTCCCCAGTCTCTGCTATCTATCATTCTACTCTTTATGTCCATGAGTTTCTTTAGCTCCCACATATGAATGTGAAGGTGCACTATTTGTCTTTCCATATCTGATTTATTTCACTTAACATAATGACCTGCAGTTCTTTCCATGTTGCTGAGAATGAAATTATTTCATACTTTTTTTAGGCTGAACAGTATCTCATGGTGTATATATGCCACATTTTCTTTATTCATTCATCTGTTAATAGACACTTAGGTTGATTCTATATCTCTGCTATTGCGAATGGTGCTGTGATAAGCATGCAAGTGCAGGTATCCCCTTGATATACTGAATTCTTTTCCTTTGGATAGATACCCAGTAGTAAGATTGCTGGATTGTATGGTAGTTCAACTTTTAGTTTTTTGAGAAATCTCCATTCTGTTTCCCATAGTGGTTGTACTAATTTACATCCCTGCCAAGAGTGTATGAGTTCTCTTTTCTCTGCATCCTCACCAGCATCTGTTATTTTTTCTTCTTAATAATAGGCATTCTAACTGGCATAAGATATTATCTCACTGTGGTTTGCATTTGAATTTCCTTAATGATTAGTGGTGTTGAATACTTTTTTAAGATATGTGTTGGTCACTTCTGTGTCTTCTTTTGAGAAATATATACTCATGTTTTTTGCCCATCTTTTAATGGGATTATTTGGCACTTTTTTTTTTAAACTATTGAGTTGGTCAAGTTCCTTATATGGTCTGAATATTAGTCCTCTGTCAGAAGAGCAACTTGCAAATATTTTTCTCCCATTCTGCAGGTTATCTCCTCATTTTGTTGATTGTTTATTTTGCTTTGCAGAGTCTTTCTAGTTTAATATGGTCTCATTTGTCTATTTCTGTTTTTGTTGCCTATGCTTTTGAGGTTTTAGCTATAAAATCTTTACTAAGATCAACGTCCTTTTTATAGGGAAAAGTCAGCACTTAAATGGGTCTTAAAGGTTAGATCCAAAACTATGAAAATACATAGTAAGTATACTTAAATGGAAGACCTAAAACTATGAAAATACATAGTAAGTACTTACTGTTAGTCTGATGGTAACTACTTTAGGGGTGACTAGATGCTTTTCTCTTGTTGTTTTTAGAATTTTCCTTTGCCATTGACTTCAGACAGTTTGCCTATAAAGTGTCACAGAGACAATTTGCATTGTATCTCTTTGGGGGACACTGGGCCTCCTGTATATGGATGTCTAAATATCCTGCTAGACTTGGGAAGTATTCGTCCATTATTTCACTAAATAGGCTTTCAAACCCTTTTAACATTTCTTCACATTCAGGAATACCAATAATTTGTATGTTTGGTTGCTTTACGCTATCCCATATATCATAAAGATTTTGTTCATTCTTTTTCTTTTTTTTGTCTGACAGGTTATTTCAAAAGACCTATCCTCAAGTTCTGTGGTTCCTTCTTCTGCTACATTCAGTCTATTGTTGAAGCCTTTGAGTGTATTTGCATTTTATTCGGGGAGTTCTTCAGTTACAGAATTTATGTTTGGTTCTTTATTAAGATAGCTATCCCTTTTGTAAATTTCTCATTCATATCCTGAATTGTTTTTCTGATTTCTGTGTATTGTATTTTCAAAGTCTCTTCATCTCACTACGCTTCTTTAATACTATAATTTTGAATTCCTTTTTCATAATTTCATTAATTTCTTTGGGATCTGTTGCTGAGGAATTATTGTGTTGCCTTGAAGGTGTCATATTTCTTTGCTTTATCATGTTTCTGGTGTCCTTATGTTGATACCTACGCATCTGGTGTAATAGTCATTTCTTACAATTATTTGAATTCACGAGGAATGACTTTTTCCTGAATATGTATCAATGGTTTCAATTGGTTAGAAACCTTTGGCTTTGATTCTGGATGCATACTGTTGTGCAATCTTTGTATGATTTACTTGACTATAAACAGCATTGGTGGTATTTGTGATTTTCTCAGTAGTTTAGGGTGCAGGTACTAGTGGAGGGTATGGTTAAATTTTGCTGGGGAAAGGGGTGCCAGTGGGCCAGTCTTTAGGTCCTGGTCCCAGTGGTGGTAGCAGGGTACTGAATATGCCTGTTCTTGGACTCCCAGGGCAGCATACACCAGCACCAGTGTCAGTAGGACCAGGCAGGCCTCTTCCTGGTCCTCCAAGTGGCTTGCTCTGATGCCAGTAATGGCAGTTCCAGGTCACATAGGTGAGTGGGTTCTCAGGTTCCTGAGCATCCAGTGTGGTGTGGGCAATGGCAGTAGCAGTGGCACTGTAACCCTCTGTGTCTCAAGCACTACACGCTGGTGTTGCCAGTGGCTGCAGTGCTGGGTTGCCAACTATAGTCCCAGACACATAGCTCTCAGGCCTACCTAGTTTTGATGGCAGCAGCACCACAGCACCATACAGAGTAGGGGAAGAACCCTCTCCTTCCCTTGTGAGCCCAAGCACAAAGGCCTTGCTACTAGTGGGGACGTAGTTACCACTCACAGCTGCAGACCGGCGGCCCTCTGGCTTGCCTGCTCCAGCCTATAGTGGCAACAGCAACAGCTGCAGCTGCAGTGGTATATGGATCAAGAGAGGGGATCCTGTCCTGTACTCATAAACCCAGGCACAGAACTGTCACTTCTAAGATACATTATTTGTGGGGTTTTTTTCAACTTAAACACCTATTGTATGTAATATCTCAATTTTAGAAATTACAAAATGTTTCAAAAATGCACTAAATATAAGAATTGTTGAAATCAATCAAAATGCAAAGGTTATGAGGAAACCTAAAATATCATGGAAATAGTACCAAATAAGCTTCACTTTAGCTTTACCATGAATCATCCTGGCAGATAATTCTTTAATCAAGTGATCAAGCTAAATATCACCCATGAAACAAGTCAACATCATGTGCTATTGAAATGATGCAATGAGAAGGGCACAGTATCCTTTCTGCAGCATTTTTGTTAAAAAGGAATAATACCAATCTAATTATGAGAAAACATCAGACAAAGCCAAACTGAGGGACATTCAACCAAATAACTGGCTGATATTCTTCAAAAACTGGCTGGTATCTTTCACGTCCTGTTAAGGACCTGAAAGACAGAAAAAAATGAAAAAAGAAAAAAAGACTATGGCTGTCACAGATTAGAAGACACTAAGTTAGAAGCTAAATGCAATGTGGGATCCTAGATTAGATCCTAGACCAGAAAAAAAGGGATCTTAGAGGATATTAGATTCTTTAATTTTATAATCTTGAATTCTTTTTTCATAATCTTGTGAAATTCAAAGTAGGTCTGCAGGTAAATTAAGAGTATTGTATCAGTGTCAATTTTCAGGTTTCAAAAACTACTATGGATACATAAAATATTAACATTAGCAGAAGCCATGTAAAAGATTTACAGAAACTCTTATTTCCTGTAACTTTTCTGTAAGACTAAATTTAAAAGAGAGGAAATAGCTTAATTCTGAATATCCTTTTGAAATAATTTTTATTCCACAACAGCTGTGGATATTCCACAACAGATACAGAGTTTTCTATAATCAAATAGGCTGTCCTTTCTTGATGCTATTAAATGGGAAGGGTAAAGTAAGACAAAACAAGCCAACAGAATGGATCTTCAGTAATTTTGCATCTCTCTTCTATGGTATCATCCTTCTCCACCAACTCTGCTCCTAGGGACATAGATTGAGTTTCACAAGGATGAGGAATCTCAAGAAAAAGAATGAGGTATTCACAGCAATTATCTTCCAGTAATTTATATCCTTCTGGGAAAGGTGATGAAACACCAGGGAACAGGCTTTAAAAGCTGTCATTTTTCTACTGAGATCATAAGAGTTTTACAACTTGCAAATGGCTCGTATTGCAAGTCTGAATTTCCATCTATCTTCTTTTTATTCTCAAAACACTGAAGAAAAAGTAAACGTCAGAAACAAAGGAGAAAGATTTTTCTTTCTTAAATTTCTCCATGAGTTTGGCAGTGTCTTGCCCTGTAAAAGTCCAGTGGCAATTTTATTCAGAATGCAATATATTTTTGCAATTCTCTTTCCTTTCTGGGGCTTCTATTTCTTATTACTTATATTAGAACTAAATTGCTTGCTATTGACAATTTTAGTACCAGAGCTATTGCAGAACATGTTATACAATTATTTCATTCTGAACAATACGCAAAGCAAGCTTTAGTGTTCCTACTCTTCAAATTATGTTTCTTAAAATAGTTTATTAAAAACATCAAATAATACATTTTCTTACCCTCAAATTAATTAGGTGAGTCCCTGGTCAATACCCATTCACACAGCTTCTACTGATGTAAAATATTGAACTACAGATTCCATTTTAGCTTGTCAGCTTTCTAACAAATAATATTTCTTAAAATTTTAACTATTATTTTTAAAATTCCTTTCTTTTAACAACAAAATTGTTGTGATATATTGTGTTTTGTCATACCTGACTTTTTTTGTTTTTTAATAATTACTCTCACAAAAACCATGCTAGGGAATTTCTAGCTAATGCAAATTGCTGTATGTGTCTGAGAAAAAGAAAAAACATTTTATATATTTGGATTCAAAGATGAGCAAAACTCAGGTGTGAATAAATAACCTCTTGCCTCACACAGGTTTAAATCTGTTCTTCCTAGGTTATGCATTATAAGAAAACAGCATTCCAATCTTTTCAACAAACAGTGTTGGAATAATTTGTCAACTATGCAGAAGAAAAACGTGAACTGCAATATGTACTCATACCTCATAGAAAAATTAACTCATGGTTGACCACAAACAGAAATATGAAATTTAAAATTATAAAATCATTAGAAGAAAACAAAAGCATAGAAAATCTTTGTGACCTTGGATAAGGTAAAGAGTTCTTAGATATAACACCTAAAGCACAATTGAAGAAATATAAGTAGTGGATAAAGTGATCTTTATCATAATTAAACATCTTTTTTTCTGTGAAGGATGCTGTTAATAGAAGGGAATAAAAAAGCTACCTGCTGTGAAAAAACGAGTTTGCCAATCTCATGTCTGGCAAAGGATATTTATAAAGAACTCTAAAAACTTCATAGTAAAATAAAAACAATACTTTTAATGAGCAATTTAAATGTTTGTTACACTTCACTAAAAAAGATATATGAATTGCAAATAGGCAGAAAATGCTACTTGACATCATTAGCCATTACCTAAATGCAAATTAAAACCACAATGAGTACAACACCACACATATTAGAAAAGGTGAGATTATGTTTTTAAACAAATCTGAATTTACTAATTACTGATAAGAGTGCAAAACAACTGTAACTCTCCTATCTAATTGATGGAAGTGCAAATAGTACAGCCACTCCAGAAAACAGTGTAGCAACTTTTTCTAAATGTAAACATGCACTTAATACGACCTGGTAATCTCACTCCTAGATATTTACTTATGCGAAACAAACACGCATGCTTACATAAAATCCTGTAAACAAGTGTATATATTAGCATTATCCATAATCACAAAATACTAGAAAAACACCAGAAGTCCATCCATCAATGGATGAATAAGCCCTGTGGCACACCCATACCATTGAATGCAACTCAGCAATTAAGAGGAATAAACTAACACACATAATAACTTAAGAAGGAGCCAGACTCAAAAAGTTAAATATTGTATGATTCCGTTTAGACAACATTCTAGAAAAGGCAAAACAATGAGGATGAAACATTCACTGGCTTTGAGGGAATAGGTGTAGAGATGGTTCTAATACAAAAGGGCAACACAGGGAATATTTGCGGGTATGAGCTCTAGTCTGTAACCTGCCTATGATGGTGGTTACACATCTCTCTGCATTTGTACAGCTCTATATGTAAGCTCTATGTGAATTTTAAAACAAGTTAAATCAGGAACATTAACAATAAAATAGCTTAAAACAACACCAGTTTTCTTAGGTCTCACATGTATGTGGATCAGGAATTTGGGCAGGGATTTGCTGGGTAACTTTTCTGCCCCTCTTGTCATTGGTATAAACTCTCTGGTTTCAGCTGGAGGATCAGCTTGCCTTAAGTGTTTGTGATGATTTCATTCATACGCCTAGTGCCTTGGTGAGGAAGCCTGGAAATCTGGACCCAGCTGGGACTGTTGACCAGATTCTTACATGTGGCTCCTCCAGTGCAGTTTCTCAGGGGTTTCTTACTTCTGACATGGCAGCCAGCTATGTCTCAGAGTACTTCAAGAGACAGGGTAAAAGCTTTGGGGATTCTTACAACCCACAGGGCACCTTTAATCTGACACAGTCAGCCTTCTAGTGATATTATTTACATTCTTCCAATATGCAAGCCATAAACACCCCTTCCTAAAGACCCCAGCTTTTTTGTCCCACTGTAGCATTGTCTTGAAGTCTGGAATTGTGTCAACTAAATTAGATGCAAGTGCAAATTAGTTCCCAAAGGGTGGATCTCATGATTCCTCTTGATCAAAAGACCTGTGAATTTAAGAACAAGTTTTCTATCCCACACAAAGGCGGCTTACAGAGGTGATACAGAATAGGAAAACTGCAATAGGGATAACATGCTGCCATTCAATAGGGAAGGGGTGATGGGAAGTACCTTGTAGTCACTGGTTCACAGCAATTCTGAAGCCTGGGAAAGCATATCCTTCCAGTTACATTATTAAGGCCCAGTCCTGCTCCCAGAAAATGTGGATATTGACTTGACCATGTGGACTCTTGTTTCTGCCTTCTGAGTTATCTTTCCTTTTCTGTAAAAATGAGCCACGTTTGCTACAAAGTAGCCTTTTCATACCACTTCCTGCTCATAGAAATGTGGGAACCTTGCAAGCTCTTTGCATTTTGAACTGTCCCTGCCAATTTCAAATGAAGCCAATGGTGCTTCTACTAGTCTAATTCTCTTAACATTCATGTGGGCTTCCTATGATTCTCTACCTTGGGCTGGGAATCAAGATTCTTTGAGATAATGCTCTTATGATTCTTAGAAACTTTTTAATCTACATGAGAACATTTATGAGGCACATTTTTAATATTTCTGAAGTATAGGCACAGGGTCGTAGCCACATGCTTGAGAAGATCTTTACCCGGAGCTCACAAAAAAGCGAGGTGGAATTTTTCTGGAATTTACCAGAAAATAGCCAAATGCAACAGTTCATTAGTTGCATTTTCTGTTTTCTACATTACTGAAATGAGTTGTCAAGCTTTCTGCCCCACAATGTAGGGGTGGACTTTCTTTTCTCTCCTCTGGTAAGAATTTCCTTCTCATTCCTTTAGCCATCACAACAATGTCTTCAAATCCTTGCAAGCTACTTCTTGCTACCTAGTCCTAGAGTCAAGGGAACATGTTTTAAGTTTTCTTCTTAGAGCAGCACCCACTTTTAGTTTCTTAGTTCTATTCCGGTTGTTGCTGCATAGCAAACTATCCCAAAACTTTGTGGTTTATACAAAACAAACATTTTATTACATGCCATGAGTTTGTAAGCCAGAGATCTGAGCAGGGCTTTACTAAGCCTTTTCCACATTGTTTGAACAGAAGTTGCTCAGTGGTATTCAGCTGGCATATGAGCATAGTCCCTGAGAGAAAATAATCTGCCACCATAAAAGAGACCTTGTCCATGAGATGGTATCACTTGCAGTAAGCAGTATATTATATGTCATGCTGAGTTATTTTGATAGCAAAAGGCCTAATGAAAATCAGTGTGATCTCAGTTGTTGTTTTTGTCCTACCATCGGTAGGACAAAACTTTACCTTTACCATCGGTAAAGATGCTTAATTTAGTCCATGTGCTCTCATCACTTCAAATAATTTTTCTGTCATGAAAGTATTCGAGTATAAATAGCAAACTAATTGTACAGAGAAAAGAAATACCAATAGATTCAGAACAGATCAAAACTATAATATGGAAATGAAATAATCATACTTAAGTATTTCTAAAAGTTTCAGCTGCAACATTATGCTAAACCTACAATAGGATTTATATTCAACAAAATATGAATTTCCTCAAGTTTACATGCTCAGATAGAAGGTAATACTCACGGGTTACAAATATTGGTATACGATGCAAGAACACACCAAAATTTTGCAACTTATCTTTTGCTTATGAAACCCTACATTCAAATACTTATAAATACGTATGCATAAATCCAAATACCTGTAAATGTAGGAATATTAAAATGAGTGGTGTTCTCTAAGTAGAAAATATCTAATGATTTATTACGTTTTTCTTTTAATTCTGATTTTAATAGGTTGTATATGTATTACAGGTTATATATGTATTTAGGTTGTATATGTCTTCAGGTTAGAGTGAATTGTGGATTTTAAAATTTTATTTGTTGAGATGAAGCAAATATTTCATCTGTTACTGTCAAGAGCTATCCTAAATGAGGCAGCAATATTCAATGATAGTTTCTAAAAGAAGTTAATTCCTCTCCAGCTTTACAGTACACTTAGCCTCCCCAATCTCCTTGGCCAATCTCCAAATCAATAAACAACTAGTTAAGAATTATCTGGATTGCTCAGAAAGAAACCAAATGCAATTTAATTTTTTCTTTGACATATAATATTTCATTAACTAAAATTCTTTCAAAGAGGAACATTTTCCCTTTAATTTTTAACCTCTCACATTTCATAGTTACTTATATGACATATAAGCCCTCACTAATTAAAAAATTCCCAAAAGACAATAAGTGATTTAAATTTCTGAAAATTTAAGTATCAGTTAAAACGTCAAACTGTGATAAGAAGCATGAGGGTTGGCTGTGCACTGTGGCTCACACCTGTAATCCCAGCACTGTGGGAGGTTGAGGCGTGCGGATATGATGAAGTCAGGAGTTCAAGAGCAGCCTGGCCAACATGGAGAAACCCCATCTCTACTAAAAATACAAAAATTTGCCAGACGTGGTGGTGGGCACCTATAATCCTGGCTACCCAGAGCTGAGGCACAAACATTTCTTGAACCCAGGAGGCAGAGGTCACAGTGAGCCAAGATTGTGCCACCGCATTCCAGTCTGGGTGACAGAGAGAGACTGTTTCAAAAGAAAAAAAAAAAAAAAAGCCTTAGCATTCAGAAAAATTTGAGAATAATTATTGGAATAATTACATTTACATGTTCAGTTTTCTTACTGAGGACAAATGTCAAATACAACAAATTTTTTGTCAATAATATCTATTCCTTTGTTCTTATTTACTAAACAATATCTTTTATCAAATGCCAAGCTACTACATGTTAATAGTTCATTAAAAGTGTGAAGGGAAGTGTGAACTTTTAAACAGATTAAATTTTTAAATATGTGTGTGTATAACTAAAAATCTAGATATCTTTAAACTGGAAACACTTGAGGTAAACAAACTTGGTTCACATAAGTTGTTTACTTTGGTAAAATTTGATCTTACACAGGTCCGAAATAAATCTTTTTTTCTTTGTTATTTCTATAACATTAGTCCCAAATTACATATGATATTAAAAAAAAAAAAAAAAACACTGATTGGTGGGAGGTAAACAGATCAACCCTGATAGTGTCAGATGTCGCTATCATGAAAGGTACTTGTATGCAAGATGAAGCTGTTAGGCCTTTACAAGCATCAGTATGATCCTGAAACTTTATATACAAGGCAAATTTTACTATCATTTTTTCAATTCTAAATCATTTTTAAAGCATCTAGTTTTATGCCCAAAAGTTAGTATCATATTATTAACAGTAGCTATTGTTTTCATCTTTTATGATGTTTGTGGATTCCGCTGGGTTTTATGTATAATACATATTATACAGGCATTGTGATGGCTTATACACGTACATATACATCATTATGTACAGAGCACTCAAGTCCAAAAATATATCTCTGAAACTGTATTACCTTACATATATAATTCTCTCAATAAGGCCCTTCACGCTTCTACAAACAAATGACCTCTGTGTTCTTAAATATGCCATAAAACCTTGTAAAAACTTATGCTAAGTGAAAGAAGCCAGATGCAAAAGGTCACATATAGTGTGATTCTATTTATTTAAAATATCCAGAGTAGGCAAATCTATGGGGACAGGAAGCAGATGAGTGGTTGCCAGAGACTAGAGGAGGAGGAAAGGAGAATACTAACTGGGTACAGGATTTCCTTTTGGGGTGAAAAAAATGTTGTGAAACTAGGTGGTGGTGGTGATGACTGCGTAATACTGTTAATATATAAAACATCGGCCGGGCGCGGTGGCTCAAGCCTGTCATCCCAGCACTTTGGGAGGCCGAGACGGGTGGATCACGAGGTCAGGAGATCGAGACCATCCTGGCTAACACGGTGAAACCCCGTCTCTACTAAAAATACAAAAAAACTAGCCGGGCGAGGTGGCGGCGCCTGTAGTCCCAGCTACTCGGGAGGCTGAGGCAGGAGAATGGCGGGAACCCGGGAGGCGGAGCTTGCAGTGAGCTGAGATCCGGCCACTGCACTCCAGTCCGGGAGACAGAGCGAGACTCCGCCTCAAAAACAAAAAAATAAAATAATATATAAAACATCTCTCATGATAAATGTTATGTGTATTTGACCACGATTTTTAAAATTTTAAAAACACACATTAACAAAATAGAATAGAGTTTACATCAGACATTTAAGGAAACACACTAGTTGGGATGTCTTCAAAAAAATTATTATTCTATGACACTATTATCCTTCTCAAAATTTTGAAGTATCTCTCAACTTTTCTCAAAATATTTTCTTCCCATTACTGGGAAGAAATTCTTAGAATTCTGATTTGAAGAGCATTTGTGGTGTTGATTGATAACAGAATGTTCCAAAGACCAAATGATACGTCATTTCCCCAGAAACTTTCACTGTTTCAAGAGCCAAGTCATATGTTCCAGTAGTAGAACACTTATTTAGTGAAAGTCCAAAAAAAATAGTAAGCAGATGCCCACATATTAAATACAGAAAATGAGGCCAGCTGCAGTGGCTCATGCCTGTAATTCCAACATTTTGGGAGGCTGAGGTGGGCAGATCACCTGAGGTCAGGAGTTCCGGACCAGCCTGGCCAGCATGGCAGAACTCCATCTCTACTAAAAAATTCAAAAATTAGCTGGGCACAGTGGCAGGTGCCTGTAATCCCAGCTACTCAGGAGGTGAGGCAGGAGAGTCGCTTGAACCAGGGAGGTGGAGGTTGCTGTGAGCAGAGTTGGCACCACTACATTCCAGCCTGGGAGACAGAGCAAGGCTCCGTCTCAAAAAATAAATAAATAAATAAATAAACAAACAAACAAAATGCAAAATAATGTCTTATGTGTAAATGATTATGTTTATTTTAACATGCAAATTGTGTAATTAACATCAAGCAGCAATAAAATCAATCCACAGAGAATATTCTGTTGGAATGAGTGGATTTGTGAGGCAAATTTCAGGTCATGAACAAAAGTATTAATGGACTTCCATGTCCATGTTGTCTAAACCAGGAGATAAGCTTCCTCTTCCTAGTGGGTGTAACGCAAAATGGAATGAATTGGAGCTTAGGAGCTGAGAAGTGGGCAGAAAAATGATGTAGAAACTTGCTGTGAAGGACAGAGTGCAGTCCACCTGGTTATCTAGACTTTTTTTTTTTTTTAAGGCTGGAAATTAGTCATACAATTAGCAGACAAAGGAGAATTGAGTAGAAGTATTAAGTGAGCATCAAACACAGAAGTGGCTGGTGGATGAATGGGGGCTTGTGGAGCACGGCTGTGCAGCACCTTAAGGGGAGAATAACTTGTTACCGTGCGACTCAAGAGCAACAAAAATTACTATTTTTCATTGATAGCAAGCAGCTACTGGGAGTACTGGCCTTTTGTAGGTGTTTACACCTAAATCGAGGCACCCACAAACTGAATGAACTATATTAATTGAAATCAATTTCTTTCAACTTCTGGAAGAGTGTTTTCATGAACTAAGTTTACCTCTCCAGAAATTACTGCATTCGAGTGTACGGAATGGGTAGTATTCTTAATGGAATATAGCTTTGTATTGTTTTTGCTAGTATTTTAATTTTCAATCTTATATTTACGTAGAGGTTACTAAATGAGATATGAAGAGTGTTATTTAATTGATCCAGGACATTTTATGTTCTAATCAATCCCTCTTAATTGTATGTTTCCAGAACTGGTACACAATTAGATTGCTTTTGAAAAAAATTTTGGAATTTTAAAATCTTCTTTTTTCTAAGAGAATAGTTTTACATATGGATAATGGAGAAATCAGAGGGAGATTTAAGATAACTTTTTTAAGCCTCTAAATAGTTCTTATAAAATGACTTTCTTCCCTGTTGCTTTAGAGAATTGAAAGACATTTTCCCAATGGGCCATTACTGCAGAATCGGTGGCCCCAGACGACCACCCTCCCTGTGGCGGGGTTGTTAGAGCAGATGGTATAGGCAACATGGGAGATATTATAGAGATGATGTTAGAAGCAATTATCGCACCATTGGGTGTCAGTATTCTGTGTATCCTGACGCATGGGAACCTATGTTGTACAGTGCTTCAGAACTGTAAAAGCTTATACAGCTAAACCAGTGAAACATTGGTAGGGAGTTTGAACTTAATTCTTGTTTATTTGACAAAGGTGAGTTATTTTCTGAACATTTTGAAACTTGCCAAGATCTCTGATTAGGATTTTTTTTAAAACAAAAAGAATTCTGGATTACTTTTTCCATCTGGCTATGAATCCAGTGGTATTTGCCTTAAGCGTTCTACCCTCTCCAATGACTGGCCAAAAAAAATCTATTGTTTTAGAGATGTCTTCAACAACTGGTAATAATATTATATGCAAATCAGTTCAAAAAGATATAACGGTTTCCTATTGCTACTGTAACACATTGCCACAAATTTAGTGGTGTTTCTGTTCTTTTATGAGATGGTCAGTCAGGCGTGGCCACAGAAGAAACAAGGAGACTCAGGAAAAACACAGCTTGTTATACACACAGATCCTAGAAACAAGACGCACAGCATCCCATGCAGGGCCGTGTGAGAAAGACATCATGGTGGTCAGGAGGCAGAAGGTAGGCACGTGAAAGTTTAAGCCACAGCCTGTATTGGGGTTTCCTCTGCAAAGGCAGGCAAGGCAAAGGTGGACAGTTTATTTAAGATTGCCTAGCTTGAATAATGTTGCCAGGATTTGGGCTATAGACATGGTTTCTAGTTGCCTGGTTCCTAGCCCAGAGATGACTAAGGCACAGGAACACTGTCTTCCAGGTGCACTGGCTGATAGAGAAGGGAAGATTCTGAGTTTACTGGTTTGTTTACTCAAGATGTGCTCCAGGCTGGGCCCTCTGCTATCTCTGAAATTTGACTAGCCCTGGGAGAGGTAGTGTCTCCTCAGCCAGAAGGGTTTTTTAAGATGTCAGAAAAACACAACATACAGAAAACTTTAAAAATATTTATACTGTAAGTGGCTTAAACAACACTAATGTATTACCTTACACTTCTCGAGGTCAGAGGCAAGTGTGTTTTGCCAGACTAAATTCAAGGTGTCTACAGGGCTGTGTTCCTTCTGGAGGCTCTAGGAGAAAACCCATTCTTTTGCTTTTACAGCTTCTAGAGGCTGCCCACATTCTTTGGCTCTTTCTTGACCCTTTTCCTCCAGCAGATACCCAGTCAGTTTCACATCACACTGAGTTTTTGGCACTGACTCTCTTTCTCCTCTTTCAGCTATAAGGATTCTTATGATAACAAGATTTATTTTGGTATATAATTACATACATAATATATATGTGATTAAGTATAATTTAATAACATAAACATTATTGAATCCTTTACCTAGACTTAGAGCTAAAACATTACCAATATTAAAAATATCTGTATAATCCACTGTCTCATTCCCCAGCATTTCCCTAGGTAATCACTATCATAAAGTTGGTGGTTATAATTCTATATTGATGGATATGTATACATATATACACACATACACATACATACACACATACATACACACACATAAAGATATATATAAAGAGAGAGAGAAAGAGAGAAATTGCTTGGTTTTGAATTTTACAAAAATGGTGCCATACGTTATATCCTCAGCATTTGCTTTTTTCTTTATACTGTTTTACATTTATAAGATTCATCCTCATCATTGGAAATAGTGGTAATTTATTTTCATTACTAGATATTTGATTTTATCGACATCGCACAGTTTATTACGCGTTTTTCTGCCAATGGATATTTGTTGGTTCTAGGTTTTGGTTTGGTTTGGCTTGGTTTTTCATTAGAGCTAACAGTGTTGCTATAAATACTTTTGTATATGTCTTCTGTCGCACAAACACAAAGGTTTCTTTAAGTTTTGTATTTTGAATCAAAATGTTTGTATCCTGAGTATGCACACATCAAATTTATGTTACAATGTTAATTTTTCCATTTTTTTTTTTTAATTTTTGAGACGGAGTCTCGCTCTGTCACCAGGCTGGAGTGCAGTGGCATGATCTCAACTCACTGCAATCTCTGCCTCCTGGGTTCAACTGACTCTCCTTCTTCAGCCTCCCAAGTAGCTGGGACTACAGGCGCACGCCATCATGCCCAGCTAATTTTTGTGTTTTTAGTAGAGATGGGGTTTCACCATGTTGGCCAGGATGGTCTCGATCTCTTGACATCGTGATTCACCCACCTTGGCCTCCCAAAGTGCTGGGATTAAAGGCATGAGCCACTGTACCTGGCCATTTTTTCCCATCTTTTTATGCTTTTCGCACCAATGTATTAAGCATTATTTTGCCCTGTATTTTTGACAAATTCTGATATCATCAAAAGTCTTATTTTTAACAGCCCAGTAAATATAAAATGGTACCTCATTAATATCTTAATTTTCACTTCTTTGTTTACTAATGTGGTTGAACATGTTTTCAGATACTTATTAGATATTTGCAATGCCTCCCTAGTAAAATGTTGTGATTGTTTTGGCCATTTTTTCTACTCATTTTTTTTTCTCTTTTTCTCAATTATCGCTATGAAATCTTTTAAAGCATGTTAATAATCAACTGTCAGTTGTATATGTGGCAAATACCTTCTTGCAGTATAATTTATGTTTTCATTATCCTTAAGTGACCTTTGGATGAACAGAATTTCTTAATTCGGACATCGCAGAATTTATTAACCTTTATTTTATGATCAATATTTTTGTGCTTTTTAAATAATTTACCCTACCTCAAGGCCACATAAATACTCTGCTAAATTTTCTTTTAAAACAATTTTTTACCCATCATATTTGAACTTTTAATTCACTCCAAGTCACCTTGAGTAGCATCATGTTGAGATGTAATTTAACCTTTCGCCATATACAAAATGTGTTGTACAAGGCCCTTTTCTTCTTCACTCCAGGGAATTTTATTACAGGCAAGTTATTTCAAGTCTAGTTACTAGGACTTCTCTTAGGGAGGTACTATTTTGACGGTCAGTTTACTTACCCCTTTCTTTACACATTTTCACAAATGGCCAAAATTCAAAAATCATTAACATAGTTGGTTGCTGGGTATAAGGGATACTGTGGCTATGAAGAATCAGCCTTAAAAAACCGTTTTTGAAATGCTGAATGTGGTTATTTAATAACTTTATATCTCAATGCTAATCTGCAGGCAAAGCAAAACCAAAACTGTAAGGAGTAGTAAAATCTTAGTTTCTAAGGTTTTCAGGACATCATTATTTTTGTGTTGCTTTGAACCCTGGCCCTGAACCAAAGTATAGAAAGATTTAATCAAGCTAATTAACATAGTCATCATCTCACCTCTTAATATAATTTAGGAGTGAGAATGTCAAAAATTTCTTCTTTTAGCTATTTTGAAATATACAATACATTATTATTAACTGTACTTGCCATGCAGTACAATAGATCAGAAAATCATATTTTCCATGCTGTCACGAATTCTCTTAGGGTGGTACTATTTTGACGGTCAGGTTACTTACCCCTTTGTTTGCACATTTTCACAATGGCATCCAGTGGCCTCATATGCTTCTTACTTTCCTAATCTAAATGTATTAAGAGATAGAGATATTTCAGAAAGAGCATCACAATGGGTATAGAGCATCACAACATTTGGCCTTGGTGACAGGTGACTGTTGCTTTTTCCTTGTATTACTTAGAAACAGAAACTGAAAGATACTTAGCATCTTTTCTAGTTCACATTTGGAGCAAAAAGTGTTCCCGGAAGAACTGAAAATGTATCTGTAAAGTTTATCACTAGTACTAATAACATAAGGATAAAGAGATTCTACCCAATTTTATTACATATACTGCAACTTAAAGAGTACTTTTATTTTAGCCTAAGTGTGGTGAACAGCTGCAGAGAGTTCTAAATCAAGAAATGTGACAGCAAAAAATACTTCAAACAACTTGATTATGTGTCTTATAAATCAGTACAAATGTAAATTCTTTACTAGTCAGTTATCTTTCCTGGCAGGTATGATTATAACTTCACCTTGTTCAGTCTTCTCCTACCCATAAAGCAGAGAGAGACTGATTTGGTCAATCACTGATTCCTTTAGTGGTATTGAGGGCACACACTGGAGAATGGCGAAGGAAACAAGAACTAGCCACCAACCATGGAGCTGTGCTTCCTGGTGCCCTGGACTACAGGCTAAGAGAAGATGACCTGTTCTAGGCTGGTAGACGTTTGTTCACATATCCCCATTTACAGGTTCTGTAGATCCTTGTGGCAGGTGAGATTTCCACAATATCATTAGCTTTCTGGTAAAAAGTTGAAGTGAACTCTGCTCCATTGTCACTTTGGAAGATACCTGGGGCAGCTAGCAAGCAGAAAAAATATTTTCTGGTATGTAACCTTAGTTGCAGTTAGAAGATAGTCTCAGGGCACAAATATTGATCAAGGTGATGTACAGATGAGTAACATTCAGTACAAACTCTGACTTCGACCTACCGATAACAAGCAATCTACCTGCTCTGATATCATTAAAGCATTCGTTGTGATTGCCTGGTTACTACATTCTGATGTCTCATAATTTGGTATTCAAGAAATAGAAAAATAGATGAAAACTGACTTTCAGTTCTTATGAGTATCTTCAGCCTTAGCTATTTTGCATGCAAATGCAGTGGTCTTCAAATGTTTGCTTTGATCATGCTTACAATGAGATCTATATTTATTTTATTGGCTCATTTCAAAAATCTAGAAAAAAGTATTTATAAAGACATATGCGGTACTTATTTTCATATACTGTGTATATACAAACACTACACATATACTCAGCTGTCAACATTTGTCATTCTACACATTGCTCCAAAGTTGTGAGCAAGAATTTGGTTGAAATCATTGACTCCTTTTAAAATTAACTATGAAAGATCTAATTAGGAAATCTCATTAGCCAAATTTTCTTGAAGTATTATTGACAATAATTGTCCTTTATTATTCTTTCATTATTCTAAAATCAGCTTTATTTTTCTTAAATTACTTATTTCATAGAACTTACATGCTATGTTAAATATGAGAAAATGTGCTTTCATTGTGAAGAAGCGTATATGGTCATGGTAACACAGAGAGCTTTTAAGACAAGTTCACTAAACATATTCTGGATGTTATTGGATATCTACTAAAAGAAATTATTCTAAAAATAAATGCAAAGATGAAAATATCTTTCTCTAAGTGTCTAATCGCATTCCAGCATTTTATTCTGACAAAGCAGGAAAGTAAAATTGGACTGGAACAACAAATTTTAAACATGATAAATTGTGGTCTATTTTTTTTTTTTTAATTATACTTTAAGTTCCAGGGTACATGTGCATAACGTGCAGGTTTGTTACATATGTATACTTATGCCATGTTGGTGTGCTGCACCCATCAACTCGTCAGCACCCATCAATTCATCATTTATATCATGTATAACTCCCCAATGCAATCCCTCCCTCCTCCCCCCTCCCCATGACAGGCCCCAGTGTGTGATGTTCCCCTTCCCGAGTCCAAGTGATCTCATTGTTCAGTTCCCACCTATGAGTGAGAACATGCGGTGTTTGGTTTTCTCTTCTTGTGATAGTTTGCTAAGAATGATGGTTTCCAGCTGCATCCATGTCCCTACAAAGGATGCAAACTCATCCTTTTTGATGGCTGCATAGTATTCCATGGTGTATATGTGCCACATTTTCTTAATCCAGTCTGTCACAGATGGACATTTGGGTTGATTCCAAGTCTTTGCTATTGTGAATAGTGCCGCAATAAACATACGTGTGCATGTGTCTTTGTAGTAGAGTAATTTATAATCCTTTGGGTATATACCCAGTAGTGGGATGGCTGGGTCATATGGTACATCTAGTTCTAGATCCTTGAGGAATTGCCATACTGTTTTCCATAATGGTTGAACTAGTTTACAATCCCACCAACAGTGTAAAAGTGTTCCTATTTCTCCACATCCTCTCCAACACCTGTTGTTTCCTGACTTCTTAATGATTGCCATTCTAACTGGTGTGAGGTAGTACCATTCAGGACATAGGCATGGGCAAGGACTTCATGTCTAAAACACCAAAAGCAATGGCAGCAAAAGCCAAAATGGACAAATGGGATCTCATTAAACTACAGAGCTTTTGCACAGCCAAAGAAACTACCATCAGAGTGAACAGGCAACCTACAGAATGGGAGAAAATTTTTGCAACCTACTCATCTGACAAAGGGCCAATATCCAGAATCTACAAAGAACTCCAACAAATATACAAGAAAAAAACAAACAACCCCATCGAAAAGTGGGGAAAGGATATGAACAGACATTTCTCAAAAGAAGACATCCATACAGCCAACAGACACATGAAAAAATGCTCATCATCACTCACCATCAGAGAAATGCAAATTGTGGTCTTTTCTTTGGAGGCATATAGGTCACCGAAGGCATATGAACAAAACCTCAGAACTAGGATGACTCTTCTAGGTGGTAATCAGTGAGGATCCTGGGGGATGGAAGTACCCAAGAATGTCATTGATTCCTGTTATAATTCAGAAAAACCCAAAGAACAGTACATAAGATCCAAAACTCTTTTTTATAAGACTTTATTATTTAGAGGAGTTTTAGGTTGACAGCAAAATTAAGAGAGGTACAGAGATTTCCATCCTCCTTCTGTCCCAACACTTGTATAGCCTCCTCAATTAACTATGCAACCCATCCCCAAGAAGGATACATTTTCTACGGTTGATGGGCCTGCATTGGCACCACATTGACACTATGGGTTCTAAACTTTTTAAAGCATTGTTTTCTTTCTTTCTTTCTTTTGTTCTTTTATCATAGGATTACAGAGTGAATATCTTTCTTCGTCAGAAATGGAATGATCCCCGCCTTGCGTACAGTGAGTATCCTGACGACTCTTTAGACCTCGACCCCTCCATGTTGGACTCCATTTGGAAACCTGATTTGTTCTTTGCCAATGAAAAGGGTGCCAACTTTCATGAAGTCACTACAGACAACAAACTGCTAAGAATTTTCAAAAATGGAAATGTTCTTTATTCAATAAGGTGAGTCGTAGACTTAAATTGCCGATTTCAGTGAAATAGAATATCATGTTTTGTTGGTTGGTTTGTTTGGTGACAGTTTTGAAATTTTTGAGCAAGTGTTATCATTGTTGCACTTCAGTTCCTCTAATATACCCTTTCCCAAATGTGTCTGATCAACAGTAACAGACCCAAGTCCCAGATTCAGGAACTATATAAATAATTCTTAGAAATCCACTTTTTAAACAAACGGTCCTGGTGATTCTTAGTATCAGCCAGGTTGTCAGGAATCTTAAAGGCAAAGTGAAAGGCATCAGAATCATACATTGTGATAATATTTTTATGTATA
Source organism: Trachypithecus francoisi (assembly GCF_009764315.1). Taxonomy (NCBI): domain Eukaryota; kingdom Metazoa; phylum Chordata; class Mammalia; order Primates; family Cercopithecidae; genus Trachypithecus; species Trachypithecus francoisi. The sequence goes on along the minus strand of NW_022681454.1, from coordinate 168,331,973 downwards.
TGTGTCTTCTGCAAATATGTATACGTTAAGAAATGTTTAGGTTTGCTCATCTGAGATCCATTTTACATAGATTATTTTTCTGGTACATGTTTTGTTAAAATATCCTTGAGCTTCTCTGGTCATTCTTTTGCATTTTTGCCTTAGTGGTTCAATTTTCTCCTTTCTAACATGCTGCAAAGTGGTGATTTGTTGATAAACTTTGAACAAGGCAGGAAAGAAAACAATCACTATATTATGTGAAAGTGGATGACAAAACCTTTATCATGATCCCTAGAAAAGATCTTATTTACATTTATGTTCCTCATTATTGACTTATCAAGAGAGCATATAGCATTTAAAAAATAATACCAATATTGAATAATAAATTAAAACCAAACCCTAAACACTAATAAAAAAAATTTGACAGTTGAACTCTAGAATACATCTAACTTCAGCAGTTCGTTAAATATGAAAGAAATTTAGAGTCAGTAAATAGCTACTTACAGGATATACTTGATGATTTTTGTCACATCTGAAAAAATCTTCTAAAATGAAGTGATTATTTCAAAAATTTCCATAATTGTTTTTCTAATTTTGTTCAATTGTGAAGAACAGGACATAAGAAAAGAATTCATGTTATGTTTCTTAGGAGAGGGAGAATATGTTATACTTCTAGCAAGAGCCAAATATTTAAATACTTTTATCTCCAGTAACATGTTTTAAAAGGTATCAAGGTAGGCTTAATATTGAGGTCTTAGGCTTAAAATTTAATTCATTCTATTTTATCTCTCTCTTATCTTCTCTTTTGTAAACTTTTCTTCTCATCAGGAATGGGGGCATTTGATTTGGAGTTCATATGCCCAATATCAGGGATAAAATAGTAGGATTCTAAAATGTAATCTTAACAGCTTACTGATTTTGAAAATTTTCTTCTGCAAAGTGGTTTTATAAATAATGCTTTACTCCATGTCTACTCTTCATCTCTGCATCCCAATGTACTATGTCTGCTGCCCAGTGCTGGACATAAGCACAGGCTGAGTAAGGACCTTGGAACCTGAGAAACAATGTGGAGGTGAATTCCCAGGATTTTCCTTTTGCTTCATATACCCTAGACTTGAAGATGAAGAAACTGGCAACATGGTAATATCAGCGGGTACAGACAAAAAACAAAGTCCCAGCAAAAGCCAAATTTCTCTAGCAAATCTAACATTCTCTAGAGGTTAAGAAAGGGGAAGCCTAGCAAGACAGAAAAGCTTTAGACAACTGCTCTACTCCAGCCCAACACCGCAGGAAGAAATGCAACCCCACTTAAGACAGCCAAGCCCAAATGGAGAGCCCAGACTTCCAGTCTTACGAGGTGGTATTGAGATACCATCACACCTAACTCAAGATGGTGTCAGGAAAGCACAAACAATGAACTGGATTTTCATGCCCCACCATCCTATAGTGAGCCTCATACCTCACAGTACCAGGAAGACCACATAGAGAGCCAGGAATTCTACCCTTTCCCTGCAGAAACAAGGCATAGCCTCCCTCCCTGCTGGGGTGGTTTTAGAGAAGACTTAGAGGACAGTCAATATTTTCAACATCACTTAGCAGTTATGAGGCCACTCCCACCATAGTGTCAGTGGACATCATGCTTCCAGGTGGGACATCCAGCAATAAGGAGAAGCCTGTCCCCTCACAGGTCTGTATAGAGAGTGATTAGGAAACAGACACAACATAGCACCTTCTCTTGACAAAGCAGAGTAATGTCAGAGAAAACCAAAAAAATTTAAATAAGAGCCAGGTGCTAATAAAATAATATTTGTATATCTAGGCTTCAACCAAGAAACATTCATCATACAAAGAACCAGAAATCAGACAAAGAACCATAAATGTTCAATAATTATGGAAAAAGACAATCAACTGATGGCAACATCAAAATGGCAAAGATGAGGCCAGGAGTGTTGGCTCACACCCTGTAATCCCAGCACTTTGGGGAGGCTGAGGCAGGCAGATCGCTTGAGCCCAAGAGTTTGAGACCAGCCCAGGCAACATGATAAAACCCTGTCTCTACAAAAAAAAAAAAAAAATTAGCTGGGCAAGGTGACATCCACCTGTGTTCCAAGCGACTAGAAAAACTAACGTGGGAGGATCTCTTGAGCCTAAGAGGCAGAGGTTGCAGTGAGTCCGGATTGCACCACTGCACTCCAGCCTGGGTAACAGAGCAAGTCTCTGTCTCAAAGGAAAAGACAAAAATGTTAGGTATCTGGCAAAGACTTTAAAGTAGCCATGATAAATTTGCTTCAGTGAGCAATTACACATATGCTTGAAACAAATGAGAAATTAGAAAGCCTCAGCAAAGAAATAGAAGCTATAAAGTGAAACCAAATCAAAAATTTAGACCTAAAAATACAGTAATTGAAATGAAAACTCAGTGTATGGGTGGAACAACAAAAAAATGGAGAAGATAGAAAAGAGAATCAGTGAATCATAAAACAGAACAACAAAAATTACTCAATGTGAGCAACAGAGAATGAATAGATTGGTGGTGGGTCCTGGGAAATAGCCTCAGGGATCTGTGAGATTACAACAAATGATCTAACATTCATGTCATCAGAGTGTCAGATAGAGGGGGGAAAGGGTATGAAGCTTAAAAAACTAGAGAAAATAATGGCTGAAATGTTAATAAATTTTGCAAATGGCATGAGACTACAGATTCAAGAAGTTGAATTCCCAAACATGATAAATCCAAAGATGTCCATATGAAGACACATAATCCATAAACTTCTGAAAACTAAATACAAATCCTGAAAGCATCCAGAAATCAATGATGTCTTATGAAGGCAAAACAGTTAGAATGAGAGTGGATTTTTTTAGATGTCATTGAAGCCCGAAAGAAGCTACAAATATTTTTTTAGGTGCTGAAAGGAAGGAACTCTCATCTGAGAATCTTGTACCCGGGAAGATATCCTTTGGGAATAAAGGGGAAATCAAAACATTATTGGATAAAGGAAAACAGAGAATTAATCACAAGTGAATCTACCTGGAAATTATGGCCAAAGAAGCTTTCTGAAAAAAAGAAAATGATAAAAGAAGGAGCATATGAATATCAAGAAGGAAAAAAGGACACAGGAAGCAAAAATATGAGTGAATACAATAGACTTTCCTACTCATTTTGAGTTTCCTAAATTATATTTGACAATTCTAGCAAAAATTATAAGACAGATGTAAGGGGAAAATGAAAGAAACAAATGAGAAAACATTTTTTATAAATGCATTGACAGAAGTTAACAAGACCGGGAAGATCTCAAGTTGTCTAATATCCTTTCTGTGGTCACATGACTTGACGTTAACTGGGAAGATGATTTGTCAAGATACATAAAAATATGAAACTCATTTATCCTTCAATTCAGCATTTCTGTTTCTAGGAATCTAAATTACATACGTATGTGTAGATAAGATACCTTTACAAAGAGACCCACTGAAACACTGAAATAGCAACAAAAATGGCCTTTATATGTTCACTATTAAGAACATGACTGAACACAGTGATAACCCCATATTATGAAATAACTTTCAGGAGATAGACTTGAATGTAAGCCTACATGATATATTTCAGTTCAAGAAAAATGTTTTGTATATTTTTATTTAAGGCATACACACACACACACACACACAAAATACATATATGCATAACTATGTATGTAAAAATATACATACATATAAATCTATACAAGAAGTTTACACGAACCCCAAACAATTTGGGAATGAATAGGAATAGTGGAATTTGGGCAGGAATAAAGGGGAACTGTATATTTTGCTATATGTAATTTTATGTTGTTTGAATTTTTCATAACAAGTTATGTATTACTTATGAATTAAATACATATATTTTAAATTATAAAGTCTCTGAACATGAGGTCATGATTCTTCACTCTTCTGTGCTGTGGGTTCATGAATGTTATCAGGAGACCCATGACAGGGTATAAGTCAAATAAGTTTCATTCCTTCCTGCTAAGTTAAAAACTATTTTTGCAAAAGGTGTTATTTTATTTTTAATTATATTTTGAAGTACTGTTTCACTTCAGACAGATTTGGGGTCGCATAGGTTGCAAAAATACATCACCAGGTAGCATGGAATAGTCACTTTGCAAAGATAGAATGTCTAGATTATTTATTGAAGTTGTGTGTGTTTGTATGTAATGTATCTTACAAGATTATCAATATTTATGTTTATTTTGAGTCTTATTGGAGTTGGACAATGTCAACATAAAGAACATACTACTGAGCTTTTAGTATTTCCCTGATCATTGAGCAAAATACAATATAAAAGCTAGACTACTTTTCGTGTGAGGGTCTTCTTGCTAACAATATGACATCAAAGCCGAAAGTGCTTAACTCTGTCCATCCTAAAAATTTGTCAAATAGGATAGATCTTGTTATTAAGAAGATTTCAAGATGATAGTTGTACTAAAACCCTTAACTGTGCCAATTCAAATGAATTATATTAAAAAATACTAAATTTATTGTATTGAAAAGTTAAATAATTTAAATACAATTAATGAGAACTTGCTACTATGTCCCTTGGAAATGTTCAAGTATTTTCTGTCTTAAAGTATTGGAATAAAACTGGAATTATGTCTCTTATAAATGACATCATCCATGATGAATTGCTCACATTTCTTCTAATATTTTGAAGAAAGGTATGAAATAATTTAGAAATGCATCTTTTGTCTTTCAGTATGAATTCAAATGAAACAGATGGTTTCTCAGCTCCTAGTTTTTGTTTGCTATATCCTGGCTCGCACAATCAAAGAAAAAATTCATTTTTTCTGAGTTGTTTTTGGAAATCTCACAGGACTTTGAAATCTTCAAATGCTTCAAATCTTCAGTTTCTTTGTTAACAAAAATTGTGCTAGAAAAAGAAAAAATCTTGTTGAATTTACAAATGGAGCATCTGTGATGTTTCATGAGAGATCTGGCTTTCCTGCTTTTTTTAAAGAAAGAAGCAGCAGGTCCTTGCAAAGACGACTAATTGAACTTCCACATTTATCTGTATTTCCTCTGAAACCCTATTAAAACAAGGAAATAAACGGAATAAAGAATAAAAGTGTCATTAACACACAGGAGGATGAAAGTATTGGGGAAAAAACAGCAACAGATGAGTGATAACATATTTCGGAAACTTAAAAATGAATGCAGTTGTGAAAACTGACTTAAACAGAGATAGTGGAAACCTAAGTCAATGTTGGGGAATTCAAAAGGGAGAGAATAATTAATATTTTCAAATTTTTAGGAATGTAAGCCACCTGGGACTTCAGAAAGTAGAGGCCAGAAGAGATCTAAAAGGAGTATAATTTATTTAAGCTTTGTAGGAAAAGTGGACCCTCTCTTCCTGATTTCCTTCCCATGCACTCAGGTTAGAGACTGCCCTTTTTACATTTTGAACTCAGAAGGAAGCAAGAGGTCAGAAGATGCTGGAGAGGCTCTTTCAAGAGCTTTAGGCATAGGGGTTCCAGGCACAACTGGTACCTGTCATGAGGCATCATAGCAAGAAAATAGGAATGACAGGACCCCTTGCTGGTCCTAAAATGCTGAAAGGCAAACTTAAACTTTTTCCACTGAGCAGTAGACAAGAATACAGATGATAGATATAGATAGATATAGACATAGATTATACATGTAGATACAGGTATAGATAATATGGCGGTCCAGAGGTTCTCCAAATGCCAGAATCTATAGATCTTTTCTCTTAGGCAAGTTAGTTTCCATATATATATAATATATAATATATGATACATATATAAATATACTATTAATATATAATATATATAATACATATATTTTATATATACACATATGTACATATATACACTCACATATATTTTTCATATACATATATGTATATATATACACACACACATATATATACACACATTGTTTTTTCCTGTTGTATGACATTTATATCTGTCTTAGATATATAGATATATATGTATCTGGAAAACTAACTTGCCTAAGAGAAAAGATCTACATTCTGGCACTTGGAGAACCTCTGAGCAGCCACATTACCATCCTACAGTTAAGACCATTACTCAATGAGCCATCTGCTACTAACTGAGCTCCAGGTAGTTTTTAGTGCCTCATTCTTAAATATATTTAAAATTTTATGAAATATATAACATAATTATTACCTATATTTGTGTTTATATATGTGTGTGTATATATGTTATATATAACAAAAAGTTATAAAAGAGCTATAATAAACTAGCAAGCTTAATCATGAACAAGAATTATACATTTATAACATGTAAACACTGAATATTAATTTAACCACAAATGTTTATATAATTCATGAATGTCACTTAAAAGTTCACACAGTTCTCACTTTGGGAGGCTGAGGCGGGAAGATCACGAGGTCCGGAGATGGAGACCATCCTGGCCAACACGGTGAAACCCCATCTCTACTAAAAATACAAAAATTAACTGGGCATGTTGGCACATGCCTGTAATCCCAGCTACTCGGGAGACTGAGGCAGGAGAATCGCTTGAACAAGGGAGGCAGAGGTTGCAGTGAACCAAGATCACACCACTGCACTCCAGCCTGATGACAGAGCAAGACTCCATCTCAAAAAAAAAAAAAAAAAAAAAAAAAATTCACACGATGCTATAAAACATATGAAAAACAGTTGTACTTTTGCCCTGCCCATCCTTACCCCCAGTTCTGGCTTGTCAGAGAAGTAACCTTTGTTTAGCTATTTGTCTACCACCCACATTCACATACTTAAGTTGCTGTAATATCATGCTTGAATTTTAAAATATTTGAAATTGTCTATTAATTCTCATAAAGGAAAAACAAGAGTTGATTTCCCTGATATGATACTCCATGTACATTTCACTTTCTACCGCTGACTTTGGGAACCCACTACATTTATAGCAAGCTGTAAGCAAGCCTTCTCTTCGTCCAAGTGAAAGATATTCTCCTCTCTCCAAATTATCAGCTGCATAAACAACCCTGGAAAATGGCTCAGATAAAAGAATGATCAGAGCTTTGTGGTGTTGGTATACAAGCTAGAGGAGTTATAGGAGCACAAGAGGATCAAGGAGAAATATATCTCCCAGCCCAGATCGAGGGTCTGCTATTGACTAGCTGTGATTTGGGTTAAGTCTCTTTACTTCTAAAAGGCTCATTTCTTCTTAGATACATGGCAATGGCAATACTAATTACCTTGAGCCTGAAATAATGTATTAAAATACATTAAATAAAGCACCCAGCATAGTGCCAGATATACAATAGGCACTAAAGTTATTATTTTTACCTTTTAAGAAAAGTATACATTGTTTTTTTCCAGAATCCATAAACCAATACCATATGGACTCTCAAGTTAACATGTCTCAGTCTCAATTTTTTCACTTATAAAATGAAAATGGTAATATCTTTACCACAGAAAAATGGAATCACATCATAGGCAGTTAAATATGATATACTTTCTTACTTTACTAATATTACTAACAAACCCAAATTTTCTACTCATAGTACAGAAGCATTCTTGCATTAAAAATCAAATCATGGGAAGAAAATTTATGTTAAAGATGCTATGCACAGCAACTTGACAAAGATCATGATATAATTTTAATTTTTATTTAAGCTAAATAGAGTAACTGTGAAATTTGTGAAAATAACTAAAGTTTACTTGTATGATAATAGGTATTTTTTGACATTGACAGCCATTAATTTTTAAATAAGAAAGCAAACTTTTTTTGACAGTTGCTTTTTTAAGTGCTATTTATTCAAGGGAAATCAATTTACAATGCTATAAAATAAATGTCATCAGAAGAATTTGGCATACATGTAATTATGTATGTTTTTCTGAAGTGATCCATAGCTTCATAAATAAACCATCAACAATACTGTGATTGCTTTGGTGATGGATTGTTGAGTTAATGATGGTCTCTACGATCCGATGACAATTAAACTCCAGAAGTAGGTTACAGAAGCTGATTCTAATCTCCCTTCTAGTGCTCCAGCAATCTAATCTCTCGTAAGAGTGATTTACTCCTTACAAAATCATTCATGATGATATACCAAATCATTCAAATATATCAAATTGCTGAGGATACCCTTATATTTTCTATAGTTTAACTACATTTCTCTGATTTCTTTTGGAAGAACTATTTATGCAGGTTTTTATAAAAATTATTTATACATGTTTTACTTTAAATTTAATAACTGATATGTGCATGCAATGTATAATTTCTTATAAGAAATACAAAATTTAAGATGTCATATTAATTACAGAACTCATTTTAATGAAAATGCTTCAATGCTTTTGAGAGGCAGGATACTTAAAGGTTAAAAGCACGAAATCTAGAACTAGAACCCCAGGGCTGCAAATTCAGCTGTAACAATTTTTGCTGTGTAAATGTCAGGTGAGTTACTTAACCTCTAAGTTTCCTCATCTTTAAAACAGGGTAATATCATTTACCTATTCTTGGAAATTTGTAGTGCCCAGTAAATGAGTTAACATTTATAAAGTGCTTAAAATACTGCCTACTGCACAGTAAACATTGCCTAATAGATGTGTTATCTAATATGATATTACAGATAATATAGATTAAAACTGATTAAATTGCTAATTGAGTTCATTGTTTTTATGACACTAAACAGAAACATTAGTATCTAATAAAAATACTCATTTATATACAAAGTCTGTAATAGAGTCAGCAAACATTTTTTAATTCAACTAGTGGTTGAGATAGACACATTAAACAATGCTTGTTCAAAAATGTGCAATAATTGAATTTTAATGAGGTCAATTGTTTGTCACAGATTATTATCAGCTTTTTAAACATTACTGTTTCACAAAGTACTAATGTTAAAAGTCTTTCCCAAGACTTCTTAAAGGAAAAGAAGAAACGCCATATCCTGTTATGTATCTTGTCTCAGAAAGAGAACTTAGTGTCCCTCTTAGACAAGTAAACATTCATTGCCAAAACAGTAGAATGTGATTAATTGCCTCTTGATTTAGTTTTCTTTTGATGTGGTCAAGACCTATCTTTATACATAGTGTTTTGATAAAGAAATTCAGTATCATACCCACCAAGTTGACACATGTTTTTCAATATGCTGTGAAAGGAGCAATTGTGTCGTACCTTAAACAAAAAGAAAGAAAAGTCGATGAATAGATTTTTTTCAGGATATGATTTATGACAGAAGTCCTACAAGCTGTGTTTTTCTTTGCCAAATAATTCCTTTCAAGTGCTATTTTTTTAGAATTATGTAATGTCTCTTTTTTTATGCCAGAAGAATAGCCAGGATATGAATTTGACATCACATGCATGGTGAGAGCGTGGAAAAGATTCTGAGAATGCTATTTACTCCCAAACAAAAGGTCACAGAATTAATTTTGCAAGTCAGGGTTTGAAACTGGCTGAGAGCCTTGGATATACAGAAAATTAATGTGTGTACCTTCAAAATTTATGTGTGCATACACTTCTAATAAGTCCTTTCACAAGGCAAAGAACACTGTGTCTACCTAATTTTACAATTGCCTTTTTAAGAGAGAACTTTGTAAATTTACACAATCATACTTAACCTAACTGAGCCAGGAGAAAAATCTTTTGAATATTGAACTCTATGAATTATTCTAGTGTGTTATGGACTCTGACTCAAATGAATTAGCAGATTATCCTCCTAAGACTCTTAAAAATTCAGCAGCTTCACTGTCTGTCCATTTATGTGTCCCAAATTATGTTAATTAGAACTAGCTCACCAAGCATAATCTCTGTAGAATATACATCATTCTAACTTTATGTCTATGGTCTACATAAAAGTGTCAGCTTGAAGAATGTGGTTGTATTTAGTAGAGCTGCGGGCTATTTGTTAAAGCTTAAACAGTTCTTTTTTCTTCCTTTCTTCTTTCTTTTTCCGTCCTTCCTCCTTCTTCTTTCTTTCCTCCCTTTCTTTTTTCTTCTTTTTCTTTCTCTCTCTCCCTCCCTCCCTCCTTTCCTTCCTCCCTTCCTTCCTTTTCCTTCCTCCCTTCCTTCCTGCCTGCCTTCCTTTCTTTTTTTTTTTTTTTTGTTAAGAGACAAGGTCTTGCTCTGTCACCCCGGCTAGAGTTCAGCAGTGTGATCCTAGCTCACTGCAGCCTCAACCTCCTGGGCTCAAGTCATACTCTTGCCTCAGCTTCCTGAGTAGCCAGGATTACAGGCGCACATGCCACACCTGGCTAACTTAAAATATATATATATATTTTTGTAGAGATGGAGTATTTTTATGTTGCCCAGGATGATCTCAAACTACTGGGCTCAAGCGAACCTCCTGTCTTAGCCTCCCAAAGCTCTGGAATTACAGGCGTAAGACACCACACCTGGCTAAATAGTTCTTAATATGTAATTTAATTTAGTCATCTTTGTGCCCACACCATAGAATTTGGGGGATGAGTAAATGAAGGGGTCTAGGAGTGGTTGAATATACTAATAATCACTAATAACCACTGTTTGTTGAGTGTTTGCTATGGCTTAAGCACTTGTCTAAGCACTTATGTGTGTTAACTCAAGTACTGCTCATAGCAACTCTCTGGAGTACGTACTATTGTTATCTTCATTTTAAAGATGAGAAAACTGCAAAATAGGGGATTTGAGTAATCTGCCTAGGGTCAGGAAGTTTAAGTAAACTAATCCACCTAGGGTGCTCATGAATACAATGAATTTCCATGGGAATGTTCTCAATACAAGAGGCTTGCTGAAGAGTTCTCAGAAAAGAACTTCATTTGAACAAACTTGAGTGGATCCCACCAGCTCTTTCTCAGGTCTAGGAACTACAAAAACTACCCTGAAGAGATCGGGGTAGAATGCTTTTCCAGCAAAAAATATTCAAAGGTGATGAATTTTCTGGAATATCAACATACTGATTGACTTGTTTTTCTAAGACCACCAGAGCGGGCACAAAGGAACCAGCGACTAGGCAAGTGTAGGAGCAAAACTGCAAGTTTATTTTGGTCACCTAAGGTGTGGGGAAGAGATCTGTCAGCCTCCGGCAAAGAAGGCCGACAGAGTCCCCCCGTGGGGCTCTCGGATGGCGTTCCTGGAGTCCTGACATCCTGACAGGAGTGAAGGACTGAGGAACGCCGCGCGTGGCGTCCCTCCGGAGCGGCTTTTCTAGGAGTGGGAGGGCAATAGGCGGGGCACGGGTGTGTCGGGGGCGTTCCACAGGTGCGACCAGGTAAATCTTGGTCTCTTCCGATTGACATCACCTGGCGCATGCCTAGTTGGTCTGCACCTTCCTGGGTCGCCGGCTGCATTTTCGCGCGCACGGGAAAAGTTGGGGGGGGGGATGAAGAACCCGGAAGTGCACCATCTTGCCTCCGTTCATCCAAACAGTCCAACCTTTTATTGGTAATAGTGATAAAGGGGCGCCGCGGTCTGTCTGGCTACTTCCTGCTGTTAAGGGGCGTCGTTAAGGTCGGGGCCCATGGTTGGCATTTGGACGCACGGATGAAAAATAAAATAAGGCACAGTATTAGTATAGGAATGAGGAATGGAAGCATTTGTTGGAATAGGGGAAAAACCCAGAAGGAAGGTCCCAGCAAGGTTGAGGAGTATGAGATAGTTAAGAAAATTTAGGAAGTTTGAGGCGAGTGGGGGAAAGCCAAACTGATTTCCACTGATTGCTTTCGGTAGGGGCCCTTTTTAGCTGGGAATGAGGAACGAGTGTGCAGAGTAGTTGCTGGCCAGGCAGCAATTAAGGAGTGGAGTTTTTGTGGAGTGGATGGCTTTCCGCTTACTCCTACTACAGAGATATTGGATGGAAGGCTAGGTCCAGAGAAGGAGGGCAAAACAGAATAGGTAGCCTCGCTGTTGATTAAAAAATTGATTGTCTTACCCGCTACCAGGAGAGTTACCCGCGGCTCGGCGAGGGTGATGGGGGTCCCCGAGTCTCGGCACCTTCAGTTGTAGTTGTCGTCCAGATGTAGGAGCTGGAAGGAGCTCCCAGGATCCTGGGAAAGGGGGTCACGTGGAGACGCAGCACCTGTTCTCAGGGTGGGGCAATCAGACTTCCAGTGTCCTCTCTGCTGGCAAGCAGGGCAGGGGGCTGCTGGTGGACTAGGGTTAGGACATTCACTGGCCCAATGTCCTGATGCCTTGCACTTATAGCAAGGCTGCGTTGGGGCTCGGGGACCTTGCGGACACCTGTTGGCATAGTGTCCTGCCTTGCCGCACTTATAGCAGGCTCCTTTTGTAGCCTTGGGGTCTGCGGAGTGTGTACTCTCTGGCCTGGGGTTATGACTGGGCTGTAAAGCCGCTGCTAGGAGCTGTAACTTCTGTTCAAGGCGAGCTTGCCGTCTCCTCTCTGGAGTTATAGACCTTAAAGGCTAATTTAACCAGGTCTTGTATTGGTGCCTGTGGACCATCCTCTACCTTTTGAAGTTCTTACGAATGTCAGGAGCTGATTGAGAAATGAAATAAGACGCCAAAATGGTGGCCCCTGTTGGGGAGGCCGGATCCAACGGGTATATTGGGTTAGAACCTCAGTCAGTTTAGGGTAGAGGTTAGGATAACCTGGAGGTTATGCCAAGTTAAGTCATAGGCCTGACAAAGGTATCTAAATTCCTTTATATGGTAGGATTAGCTGAGAAATCACCTAAACGCTTCTCAATTTTGGAAAGATCGGCCAGTGAAAAGGGGACATGTACTCTGACTACCCCCTCCGCCCCAGCCACCTCTCGCAAAGGTGCTAACACTGTAGGAGGGTGTGGGCAGAGATAGGGGACTCAAGACAGCCAGTTGGGGGACCGGAAGGAAGTACAGGACTGAGTGGATTACTAGTAGATAAGGAGGAGGAAGGAGGAGTCTGGGCAGGAAGGTAGGGGGTGGAGAGAGCGGGGAGAGAAGGAGGAGTATAGGGACGAGAGCTTAAGGCCCAAAAGCCTTGTACGTAATTAATTTGGGACCACTTGCCTAGCCGCTGGCAGAAATTGCTGAGGTCGATCACGCCACAGTGGAAAGGAAAATTAACCGCTTCCTCCTAAGGTCTTGTTCAAGCTGTAAGGTTTTTAAATTGGCTAGGAGGCACCCTAAGGGGGTGCTCTTTGGAAATTTGGACTGGGGGGTTTCCCGTTTGTTTCTTCTTTACTTACACAATGGAAATGGAAATGGATCCCTGCCTGGCTTCAAAGCGTCCTTTGGAACCAGCAGAGACAGACTGGAGGCTCATGGTGCCAAAGTGGAGATTACCTTTGGGCAGACGTCTCCGTCCTGAACGGGTCTCCCGAGCCACTTGGTGGCTCCAAATGGACCTCGGACCTGCACAGGATTTCTGGCCGAGGGAGGTAAAGAGGAGACAAGGGCACTTACCCCAGAGAGGCCGTGAGAGTGAGGGAAGCGGGTCTCAGGTCCTGGTCCGTCTGCGGCGTGGAATGAGGAGGAGGAGGAGGCTCCCCAGACCCTTGGGGCCCTGAGGAGGGGTCTCCTCCCGGGTTCGGCACCAACTGACTTGTTTTTCTAAGACCACCAGAGCGGGCACAAAAGAACCAGCGACTAGGCAAGTGTAGGAGCAAAACTGCAAGTTTATTTTGGTCACCTAAGGTGTGGGGAAGAGGTCTGTCGGCCTCCGGCAAAGAAAGCCGACAGAGTCCCCCCGTGGGGCTCTCGGATGGCCTTCCTGGAGTCCTGACATCCCGACAGGAGTGAAGGACTGAGGAAGGCCAGCGCGTGGCGTCCCTCCGGAGCGGCTTTTCTAGGAGTGGGAGGGCAACAGGCGGGGCACGGGCCTGTCGGGGGGCGTTCCACAGGTGCGACCAGGTAAATCTTGGTCTCTTCGGATTGACATCACCTGGCGCATGCCTAGTTGGTCTGCACCTTCCCGGGTCGCCGGCTGCATTTTCGCCCGCGCGGGAAAAGTTGAGTGGGGGCGGGGGGATGAAGAACCCGGAAGTGCACCATCTTGCCTCGGTTCATCCAAACACTGATTCTCTCTGGAAGTTGGAGGAGAGCCTTTCCAATGAGCAGAACACTGGTATACAGCATCTAGGTTATCCTTCCTGTGAAGCCAAATCAGAAGTTTATTTGATGAGCATAGAATCAGATCATGAATATTCTAAAGGGCTATTTCCTGACCCTAATGATTCCCTTATCCCACACCAGGGAACGTGAGGCTGAACTTTTTAAGTCCTCCAGATTCACTTTGCCAAATACACTGCTGGATGTTCACTGACAACGTCAGGGTCGTTAGAATGATAACTGAAAGTTACATATGATTGCTCCTCTCCACGCTGCTTTTCCACGTTTAGAACTCCAGTGCCTCTCGAGTATTGCATGTGGTTTGCAAGAAAAGATATCTTTTGACGTTTGGCATTAATTTTATAGGATCTAGTCTCAAATTTCTCTTTGGAGGGTGTTGTCTTGGAATACAGACATTTTCTAGACATCCACAGCCCTTCTACCTGAACAAATAAACGCATAGATATATATGACAGAATGTTTATATTTAGGTTGGTGCAAAAGTAATTGCTGTATTGCCAGCACTTTTCATGGCAAAACCCATGATTACTTTTGCACCAACCTAAGATATGAAGCTATCCAACCCCCAGTCCACCAAAGCCAGATTTGTGTATAAGGGCTATTTTATAGTAAGTAAGATACATAAGTTGGAGAAATTTTTACTTAAATCTGAGTTAGTCATTACCAAAGCAACATTGTTTCTCTTGTACAATAGAGTATTAATGTGATGTCATAAATTTCCTTTAAAAAAATTACTTTCACTTTCAGATTAACATTAACACTTTCCTGTCCAATGGATCTCAAGAATTTTCCCATGGACGTACAAACATGTATAATGCAACTGGAAAGCTGTAAGTATGAACCACTTACTTTTTAAAATACTTTTACAACATAGTAGATACAAACTTTGAATGCCTAGGATGGCTAATTTATTTTGTAATCATTTTGGTCATATATTTACTGAATAGGCATATAACCTTTCACCAGGTGCTGAAAATAATGACGCCTACCAGTACATGTACTCTACACTATGAGAAAGAAACAAATTGAGGATCTAGAAATAACAGATTTTTAAAGCTTGAAATTTAGATACACGTTTCCATATACATCATCAGAAGTGAAAAGGATGGCAATCATTAAAAACAAACTATCACTTATTTATTGGGAGCCTCTTATCAACCAAGTATCTATATATATTTTTCTTATACTGACAACAAAGATATTGTTATCCCTGTGTTTTCAAATGTGAAAATGGTCATGTTGAATGATTGAATATTCGGCTCCAATTCACAAAGGTGACAATGACAAACTGCCTCCAAACTTATGCTGCTTCCGATAACCAATGTTTATTATTTTAATGTCACTCTGCTGGGTATGTTATGTATGTTATCTCAGAAGACAAAATTTCTCACACTTTCTCACAGATTTATTTAAACTTTCAGGTATTCCTCTAAATTTCTTCTTTCAAAGTAGACCCATATGTCTCACTGATTAAGGTTAATACAGGTGAAATTTTCACATCCTACCCTTTCTCTGATCTATATAATCAGACCTAAATTAATTGTTTACAGTGTTTAATCTCATATAAAAATTAAGCAATATGCAATATTTTCTCTTATGACAATATGTTATACGAGGGGGAATAAAAGGACTGTTTGACACATTCCTTGAGGAAAATTTGAAGGCCGATCCTCAGACTCCATGTGTCAAAGACAAGGCTTGTAGTGTGATGGAGTTGTCACCAGATGGCGGACCAACTTTGTGGGGCAACGTGACTATCGCCCTCCCTCTCCCATTTGGTTTTACTTAAGAAGTGGAAATATGAATTTCTCTGATAACTCCTCCCCAGAAAATTTAAATTGATTATTTTTATAAGTAGTTCTTAAATAATTATCACACATATGGATAAAGTACTCACGTAAATGAGAGGAAATAAAATAAATTAAAATTTGGGGAGCCACTCAGCAATCAATCTATGTGGGGAGAAGCAGCAGAGTCGATTTTGAAATTGAAGAAGGACAATTTGAGGACAGGCTGATTGTATATCTTCGTTGAAAAATTAAGTACATTTAGGGCATAGAGTTTAAAAAATGTGCACGACCCTCTAAGTGGCACCCTAATTACTAAGTCCGGGGGCGGGGCCTGGATATTAATCAATAGGTGTGAGGAATGGTTCAACACATAAGGGGCAAGAAAATTGTTTGGTCCTTGCTGTACCTCTTAAAGATTATTTTAGTTAAATGAACCAAGATTATTTAAGAAGTTTTCATAATTTTCCAGCAAAAAGAACAGAAAGTAGGATAAAGCACACTTATGTGGAAGGTAGAAACAGGAGAGGCTGATTCACAGTGGATGTGAAGTCACTGACTTCCTGTGTGTCCGAGCGTAAAAGCTTAGACAAATGGGATCAGTTTAGAAGCACTGACGAAGAAAGGGAACAGGGGATGAGAAACAAATGTTGATGGGACAATTGATAAAATCCATCTTAATATGTTTGAGATCTGGGAAATTTAGGTCTAAAGCCAAAGAGGGAGTGAAAAGTGAAGATCAACTATTAAAAGCCATATACAGAGTGGTTCAAGGAATCAGATGAAATAGCTGAAGAGGAGAATGTAGAGGAAAACAAAACACGAACAAGAACAGACCCTTAAGAAATGCCTGCATTTAGAAGTTGTTGGAAAAAATTCCAGACAAAGGCAAGGATGGCAGATTAAAATCAACACTGTTCAACCTCAGAAGAGAAAGGACTGTGAAGGAGTTCTGTGTAACAAAATCAAATGCTGCAAAGGAAGTTTCGTAAGGTGCTTGAAAAAAGCAACTGTTACTGTTAACAAAGACAAATGTGATTAGACTAATGATGGTCAAAGCTGGAATCTAAAAAGGTTTTGTTTTTTTTTTAGGTGAGTGATGAGGAAGTGGGAGCAGTGAGTGAAATCTCTTATTCCACGAATGTTACTTATTAAAGAAAGATGAGAAAAAGTACAGTGCCTCAGGGTTGGTTAGATCACTGGGCTTCTGTTTTGAGTAAGGAAAGCTTACTGGTGCTATTTTGCAGGGCACAAAAGCTGACATAGTAAGACCTCTCATGTGGCTGCCTTTCTCAGAACATTTCTCAACATAAGAAAAGAGAGTCTCTTTTCTTTTCCCCTTTGTTTCTTAATTCCTCTATAAGAAATACGAGTGGGTTGTTTAAGGGGTTAATATTTCAGTCATTAAGTACTTCCTGCTCTTACTAGGAATTAATTTTAATTTAGCTCACCATAGAGACTTTGTTTATTAAACTCCCACAGCAGATGCTAATGTCAGTCAAAGTAGAAGCTTCTGAAGACTTTTTTTTCTTAAAACTTTTTTAGGACAATTACATATATATACACACACACACATATAATATATAATACATACATATATTAAGAAATACCTACATTTCTGTGTACATATGCATATATGTGTATATATATATTCATACATATGAATCTACATATATGTGTGTATATATATATGTTTTAAGAAAAATTTATATCTATTTTTTTCTTTCTCTTTAAATAGTGGCTAAAATGTCAAGATAAAAGATTGTAAATCAGTGGAACCCACTGGAAAGTAGGCAAAAAATGTTTAACCTACTGGAAAGCAAGAGCTGTAAGAATCCCAGGGTCCACTTTTCAATGAAATCTGACTGCAAAAAGGAAGAAAAGAAAATGTTCAATAATATTAAGACATGGGAAGCAGGCAAAAAGGAAACAAAATTTAAAAGCAAACACTTTAATGGCTTGTAATGGTACAACTTCCTTAAATTCAGTAAAAGTTCAATAAGTATATGTCAATGGTTAAGACTGTTCCAAGTGGCCTGGGAAATATTCTTTCATTTAGGCATCAATTGAAAAATATTTACCAAATACCTAATATATTCCACATATTATGTTGGGTGGTATAACAACAGATGAAGCAAAAAAGTCTCTGCTTTCAAGAATTTCAGAGCCTACCAGAAATATAATGATATAAACTATATTTATGCCAATATAATAATTCAATTAAAGGTAATAAGCAAATGTTAATGGTATACTGTTAAAACAGAGGAGAAAGTGAATAAGAGAAGAACAAAATTAGCAATGAATAACTAACTTAGAAAAGACTATCTTGTCTAAACTATCAATGGTCCTATGCCCTCAAAAGTACATATTTACGACTTATAATTGAAACCATAGATGATACAAAATTCCTAGTTAGAGGAAAAGAAATTACTGGGGAAGAGGCTTATGCAAGGAAAATCCAGAGTAAGAGAAGACTTACATTAGAAATTGATGAGGAAAAAAAAAAGGATGAGTTAAGGATAATATCACAGAATAAAAATAGAATAAAAGGGTTAAATTCACTTAGGAAAAAAAGAGATTCTCAAGCTAGATGTTAATAAATACCAAGATCCAACAATATGTTGACAACTAGACACTTTCT
Organism: Trachypithecus francoisi; assembly: GCF_009764315.1. Classification (NCBI taxonomy): domain Eukaryota; kingdom Metazoa; phylum Chordata; class Mammalia; order Primates; family Cercopithecidae; genus Trachypithecus; species Trachypithecus francoisi. The sequence goes on along the minus strand of NW_022681454.1, from coordinate 168,313,562 downwards.
AAGAGTACCACGCAAAAAAAATAATAATTTAGTGAAGAAAAATTTTAAAAAATGTATATGTGAGAAATGTACCTTGAAAAAGTCCAGAATAATTTTAATCAGAAAAAAATTAATGTCAGAAAAAAATTATGAGGCACAAATACTTGAGTAGCATGCTGGTAAAAAATCAATATACAGTGGCTCATGCCTTTAATCCCAGCATTTTGGGAGGCCAAGGCAGGTGGATCACTTGAGGTCAGGTATTTGAGACCAGCCTAGCCAATATGGTGAAACCCCATCTCTACTAAAAATACAAAACTTAGCCAGGCATGGGGGCACTTGCCTGTAGTCCCAGCTACTCGGGTGGCTGAGGCTGGAGAATCGCTTGAACCCAGGAGGCAGAGGGTGTAGTGGGCCAAGATGGCACCACTGCACTCAGCCTGGGTTACAGAGTGAGAGTCTTTCTAAAAAAAAAAAAAAAAAAAAAGAAAGAAAAAAAATTGATCTATAATTAGGAAAATATAAGTATTTAACCATATAACTTATAAATATATTAAGCAAAATCAGGATGAACTGCATAAAAAACAGATAAATCAACAATTTACTGGATTATACAAGCACAGTATATTTGAACAAAACAAATCATAGAGAGAATTCTTACTGTTTCTTCGTTTAATTTTGTTTTTACCATATGGAAACATTTACAAAAATTGATTATGTTATACACCACTGAGGAAGTTTCAGTAACCTCTTATGAATCAACATGTTATAAAATTAGAAACCAATAACAATATAGAATTACTGTAAGTTATTATAAGTTCCCATACATTAGTATATATTAATATACACTTGCATAACTGGAATGAAAAACATGTACTAAATGACTATTTGTTTAAAGGTGAAAATTAAGAAAAACTTGATGTTGTTACAATGAAAGCACAATATATCAAAATTTCTAGATGCAACTAAGCCAGATTTTTTTTAGTAGAAACGATTTCACTAAGCATTCTATTCAAAAAGAACAAAAAGACACAACAGAGTATCCAAAGAATCACAAAAACCCCTAAAACTGGTGCTTTGAAAAATCTGAGAATCTAGACACGTCCCTGGAGAAATAATTTAAATTAAAAAATTAGATTGATTGAATATAAAACATACAGAATGAAGAAATAGAAACAATCATAGTATGCCAGGTTAAAAGTAATGAAAGAAAATCCTGATCTATTCTATCTTTTTCAGTCATAGTTATGGAAAGGAAACTCAGACAAAACCTTTATTTGAAAACAAGAAGGAAGCCCGGGGGAAAAACATCCACGTAAATAGCTAACTTTGTTATAAATTAATGAGAATTTCCAAGAGCAGAGATAATAATGATGGGAACAACAGAAAACATTTTGAAAACCTGTTCAAATATTTGCTATATAAAAAGAAGAATTATGCATAAAGATGGTTTCCTCAAGTTTCCTCTCAATCAGGAGAACTGAATATTGCTATGTCTACATTAATCTGAAAAAAAGAAGGCGATTCACGGAAAAAGTGGGTCCAAGCTGATGTCTGTTTAACCATGCTGTGTTTTTTGTGAAAATATATGTTCCATTAAAAATTTACTTTGGGTTATGGGAAATTTTAAGATAGAGCTTGAATTAAGAATGTTTGTGCAAATATAGAGACATAACCTTAGAAATACTGCTTATTGAGACATGAATAAGCATGGAGACATGAAAATCAGTGAGCTTTCTGGAGATAGCACAGAAAATGACAACCAAAAGAGAGCCAGAGAAAGACAGCATCATCAAGTTTCAGAAAAATTGGGGATAGAGGAAGAAGAGAAACAGAGAAAGACAATAAGGAACTCTGTGATATTTTAACAATATGTTTCCTAGAGGCTATTTGGAAAATATGATTAATCTAGTTTATTCATGGAGGGTAGAGTCATTAAAGGTAAAAAAAAAAATAGAAAATCAACATTTTGTCTTCTTCAATATTTAGGTGTAAAAATGTATTTGCTGCAACACAAGTGGTATTTATCATAGTGTTTCACTCTGCTGCCATTTAAAATAAAAATAAAATAACTACACTAAAGTTGAATCTTTGCCGTTACAGTAATTTAGAAAGCTAACCCATCACTGAGAATTCCACTAAAGTCAAAGGAAAGAATGTGGCCCCGTTCATATGTTCCAAGTTCAGATGCTTCCCTTATCAAATTATAAAGGCCTCTCTGGGAATGTGCTTATTCCTCAAATCACAACAGAGTTTCATGCAACTGCTTGTATAACAGTCAGAAGTTCAACATACTATTTATTCCTCTGATCTAGAACATACTTAATTCAACTTCATTCTGGGATAAATATTATAAATGTTTGCTTTTGGTATGAAGGAAATGTGTTACGTTCATTTATTTCTCTCTCTTTTTAATACTCATTTTTCGATCTCAAGGTCAGTAAGAAGACATAGGCCAGTTCCCATGACAATATGCATCTCCAAAATTTACATTTTATTCTCAAAATTCATATTTTATTAGGAGAAACCTAAGAAAATAACAATAAAAATATCAACCCATATATGCCACACAGAGAATTCTGCAATGAAGACTTTTCACTAACTGCTTTAAATTTGAGCCTCAATTTTTATGTTCAGTTCTTGATTGTAATAAATGAAACCAAGGAAAGTTCCTAGTGAAGATAAACTACTAAAGTGATCACTAACTTTCCTTCTCAGGATTAGATTGCATTAGTTTACTGATAACTTATCAGATGCCATTACCTGAATTATTTTAACCTGTATGAAGTGCTAGCAACATGGGGTAATTTTCAACAGATACGTTTTCATTTATATCACAAATACATTTTTACATAAATGCAATTATAAATTATTTTATTTGATACAAAACAAATAACTAATATAGAAGAGAAGGGGGCACAACTGACTATATTAAGACCTAGACTATATCCCTAAGGAATGTTTGGTGGAAGTTGGTGTACAGGACTAGAGGCAGGAAAAAAACTCAAGACTTAATTTTCTGTTTTTTATTTACATTAAAAGGAAAATTCCTAACTGTTTTTTTTATTTGCCAGTTGAAAAAAAAAAAAAAGCCATGAAGGATTTTTTTAATCATGTAAAAATATTGGATAATAGTTTCCTAGAATCAGAATAACAATTAAGAGCCATTGATGACACATGATTCATAAACTATTACTATTTCCCTAAAAGGTCTAATTCTGTAGTTCATATCTAAAGAGGAGTATATTGCACTGCAGCCCAGGCAACAAGAGTGAAATTCCATCTCAAAAAAAAGAGGAATGTAGACAATAAAAGTGGAAAACCTCACCAATGCGTAAAAGTTAAAAAAAAATTATTTAGATTTGAAAAGAAAATATAAGAAAATAACTCAGTGAAGAAGTACTGCTTGCCAAAAAGAACAGCCTAAATCTCTCAAATTGCAGAGTGATTTTTAAGGGTCAACTTGAAAAAAAAAAAACAAAAAACACTAGCAAAAGCTTTCAGAAACTTGAAATATACTTTAATAGTATTGTTGGATAGACATATCTAAGGATAGAATACACTTTAATGGGGTTTTGGGATAGAAAATTCTAAAGAGAGATGAGAGGTTTTTATGATTTTAATTTCTCAGATTCATTTAAAAACATGTTTGACATTACTCAGATCACTTACTCTGGAATTTACGCTAAATTACCTAAGGCAAAAGATAAGATTTGGTGATGATTTTTCACAATTATTTTATAATAGTCTCTACTGTCATCCAAGCTCTTTCATAATTTAAAAGTTTGGATACTGTTCAAAATAATATTATGTTTTTTGTTTGCCTAGTGAGAAATACAGATGGTTCTTGTTTTCTGAGTATTTGTTGCTTAAACCTCTGCAGTTACAGTGTTAGCTAGAAAACAGAAGTCCTCCCAAGACAAAACTATACACCAATGAACTCACTACTTATAAAATAAATCCCCACTTAAACATTAAATATTCCATCTTATGCAACACCAATGGCCATTCTCTTCTAATCTGTCCACATCTTTCTAGGTTGAATTTTTACTGATCATCAAGTATTCTAAGCATATTGACCACAGTCAATCATATGGTCAAATTATGCTTCGAGAAGTTAAGTGACTTTCCCAAGGTCACACAACTGTGAAGTGGACAGAGAAAACAATATGATTTAATAGCTCACAAACTTTTCATACAACCATCGGTCATTTAAAAATCTATATGATGATTTCCAAATATGTATATATTGTAACTGTGGTATTCTTAAATTATCTCTGCAAGTTAAACATACCCAGTAATTTCATTTGTTTTCTCATGTGAAAAGACTTAGAGTTCCCTCCTTTGCCTATTTCCTTTCTCCTAGACGTCTTTCCATGTATTAAAATTGGCCTAAATCGAGACTGCAGTGTAGCGCTTCCCACTGGTGACAGTGCCAATCATTCTGTTACTATTGCAGTTTCAGATCACACATACATTAGAGATAGCTGCAAAACACTCTTAACTCAGAACACATCTACAGTCAGGTGAGTACTACAACTAAGTTCTATGTCCCCCATTCCATGTTTACTAAATTGGTTCCCTTGGATAAATACAAAGTATTTTACCTTTTTTTTCTAGTTAAAGATCATCTTACTAGGTTTAGTACATAATTCTACTTTGATGATCCATGTCTCTACTGGTTAATCACCCAGAGAATTGAACAATATATCATTACACACTCCCAGAAGGACAGGACTGAAAGTCTTGCAACAGTGCACTAGAGGTATTTGTCTTGATTTATTACTACTGAAAAAATCAACAACTGCTTTTTCAATCAGCTATGAACTACTTAAATTGATATCAATTTCAACATTTTGGAATCCTTGTTTATAAGAAAAACATTAGAATTCATCAGATAGCTTGCTGAGAACACTGTAGTATCCCTTAATATTCTAGCATAGTTGGTAATTAGAGTATAATATGATATAAATGTAGCATGGCTTTTCCTTTATGACCCTAATCTGGCTCCTACTGACCACAGCTTCCTGCTCTACCTGCTCCCAGATGTAATCTTAACTACTCTAGAATTGTATGGATTTGGTGTTAAGCTCCTTTAATTCACAGAATCTACCTGTTAATAAACTTGAAAATATTCTCAACATTAATCTCTTAGCAGCTTTGCAAAATTCTTTATCACCCCTCTGAGATTCCATACAGCATCAGCAATCTCATCTGCAAACATATTCATGCTCTGGAATTTTATTTTCCTTCAGAGAGAAGATATAGATAAAACGTTTATCTTTCTCTTGTCCTCCTCAAGCAGCGTTCCTATTCCCTCCTATTCTTATGGAACCCAGGGATCCCTTTCATGTTTGCATTTTCAACTTCAATATAGATAAAATTAAATGTATCGCCTGAATACATCAAGAAAATATGTATTGTTATATTTGGTTTCAGTGTTCTGTTTGGCTTATCATTTACCGCCTTTACTTCACTTTTGTATACTTTTTCAGATAAGTTGTTAACAAAGATGTTTGATATCAAATGAAATGCTTATTTATTTATTTCAACATTGTGCTTTTGTGGTTATTAACGATGTGGTTACCATAATCCTTATGTCAAATAAAACTGTGCCCTTCTCTCTGCCTAAAATGTGTTTCCTGAAGACACCAGGCCATTTCTGATACTCTTTTCTTAAGTTAGCTCTCTTCTCCCCAGTTGCTTCCTATCCCATTAAATTATAAATTTAGTTCAAAATACATATCACCATCTGAAATGATTATTTTATTTCTGATAACATTTTTATTGCCCACCCCACCACCACCCACTACATGCAAGTTCCATGTAGACGGGAAAATGTCTCTCATTCCTCACTTATTATCACTAGAAATTCTAGCAAAAATTAAGACAGTGATCTCTTTGTTTCTCTTAATGACAGTCAATAATATGGTCATATTTTTTACAATGCAGCTAATATAGCTCACTTGTAGCCATATTTCACCCAAAGATCCATTCAAGAAAACATCAGGTTGGTTATTCAGAATGACTCCTCTCGTCTCTTACATAACTGAAAAGATGATTGAAGGCTAATTCATTGTATTTACCCAGGTTATACTTTCAACTCATGTCATAATACCACAAGGTCTTCCGCACACTGTGCATCCATCATCTATTTCCTCCCCCAAAATGTCACCAGTCTTTTCTTCTTTTAGCTTTTGATTGTGGTAAAATCCATATCTTAGTCTGTATTTTGCTTCTATGACACAACACCACAAGTTAGGTCATTTTTAATGGATACAAATGTATTGGCTCACAGTTCTGGAGGCTGGAAAATCCAAAATAAAGTTACCCGCCTTTATGTTTCAAAATATGAAAGTAACCCATTTCCATCAATGGATGAGTAGAGAAACAAAATATTATATACATACCATGGAATATTATTCAAACTTAAAAAGGAAGAAAATCCTGGCATATACTATAACATAGATAAACTTTGAGAACTTTCTTAAGTGAAATAAGCCAATTACACAAAGACAAATACTGTATGAATCTACTTATATATGAATTTAGAGCAGCTAAAGTCATATAAGCAAAATGTAGAAAGGTGGTTCTCAGTGGAAAGAGGAAGTGGAGAATGGAGAGTTGTTTAATGAATCTAGAGTTTCAGTTTTGCAAGATGAAATAGTTTGGGCGATTGCTGGTACAACATTGTGAAGATACTAAATACGACTGAACTGAATGCTTAAAACGGTGGATGGTACATTTTATGTTTGTATATGGCTCTACTTTGAACATGACAAGACCTCCATCTCTACAAAAAATTTATAAACCCAAAAAAGTAGCTGGGCGTGGTGACACCTGCCTGTAGTCCCAGCTACTTGGGAGGATCACTTTTGCCCAGGAGTTCGATGCTGCAGTGAGCTATGATTGCTTCACTGTACTCCAGCCTGGACAACAGAGTGAGACGTTATCTCTTAAAAAAATATAAATACATCAAAGATAAAAAAAAAACCAAGACCAGTCAAGGCATTACTGCCTTACTATTCTCTATTCAAAACATTACACAACTTTCAGATACTGCTAAAGTGATTTGGCTCACAGTGTCGGTTATGATTTGGGGCCTATTTAGTGAATTGATTGTTTGACAAATTTGAGCAGATCTGAACCTCCAGTATCCTGGGAGGCAGACACAGAATGTTTTCTCACAATGTGAAGTTTATTCCAAAAAGGTAGTCAGGCAAGACCCTCTTATAACCTCTCCTAGAGTGAAATCCAATCAACCACGATGCCTTCCCTCATTAAAATGGGCTCAGGGTCAGGTCATTTTCAGATTTTAATTGAAATTTCTCAGAAAAATTTAAACTTTGTGCATTCAAAGTGTGGTAATTCTGTGAAGTTTTGAGAAATATGAACAAAGTTATTGTTGTGTTTGTCATTTAAGAAGAGCAGTTGGGGTCACAAATTATATATCCACACTTTTCCCAAGAGAGAGGGGGAAACCTTAAGTCTGTGATATATGTTAAAATGTCTTATAAGACAATGGTTATAGGTCAGCTATACCAGAAGTTTTAGAGAAAATGTAATTACTAAGAAGATACATAATTTACTGGACCAATAATTTAAATGAAACCACATGTAACGGCCTGATTTATGATGAGTATTCAAATGAAATGCACAAATTATAAATAAAATGTTTTAGTTAAATACATTTTGACATAGCAGTTGTTCCTTGTCAGGTCAATAAGATGTACTTGAGCAATATTTCTCCTAGCAATAGTCAGCATGTGCCAAGAGTGAGCATTTTCTTCCTTCTGCTTTTTGAATTCCAGCTGCTAATTAAGAACATAAGCATTTGCAAACTGGGTCAAACTAGAAATCTCTCTCTGTCTCCACCCTAACGCTGCCTAACTTTTGAGATAGCCAGACCAAATATGATTCTGGTTTACTTTTAAAATGAAATGTGAATCTACAATTTATTAGTAAATCTTTAAACTCATTTTCAACCTAAGTGTATTCACAGCCCACATTCTCCCTTTGAATAAGTGCTTCTTTTATATATTTACCCACTGTGCAAAGTTTTGTGTAACCTCTTTTCTCGTGTGTAGTCTTTTAAGCTATTTTTAAACCACTAAAGATTTTATGATTTTAAAAAATGATAATGTAATAAATTTGAATGATTTCTTCAAAATTGGTATGTTTGTGCTAGGAAATTTTAATACAAACTAAGAAACAAACCAAAATGAATGCATTATTAGCCTCTACTCACAATCCTCCTTTCTAGCCTTAGCTACTTTGTTTGCCTCATTACCAGTTGCCTTTTACTTTCTCTTCCTTACTTTCTCTCCCTCTCTCTCTGTCATACATATACATTTGTGTTTGTCTCTATGAATACATATGTGTATATATACATATACTATATGAATGACTATAAACCCAAAAGATGTTTCAAACAAAATACAGTAAATTTAAAAGCATTTTTGTACCAAACTCATATTAACATTGCTGGTTTATGTCAGATTTAAGGTTTTTTACCTAATCTCATGGACATAAAATTGTATTTTATTGTATTCACATCTCTTTTAGTTTCAGCTTTTTTTCCTACATACTTAGTAACTATTGCTGTTTCTTCTGTAACTTGCCTATTTAAACCATTAATATAGAATTATCTTTTCATTTTTATAATATTATTATATTATATTAAATTATATTATATTGTATCATATTTGTTACACATGTTATTTTCCATATGTTATTCACATTTTAACTTTACAATACCTTTCACAGTAAAGTTTTAAATATGCATATAATTAAATTTGTTTTTCTTAATAAGTTATGCTTTGTACATGCCAATGTTACAAAATATTATCATGTATTTTAATCCAGAACTTGTATAGCACAAATTATGTTTATATTTTAAATAAAATTAGATTTTATTTTTGCATCACTCCTTTTTCTAGAATTTTTTCTCATCATCTTTTATTAAAATTTTGCCATGTTAATTTAAAGCATCTTTTTTTAATGATATTGATTCTTCCTATCCATTAGCATGATATGTTTTTCCATTTGTTTGTGTTTTCTCTGATTTTTTTAAGGAGTGTTATGTAATTCTCATTGTAGAGATCTTTCTTTCACATGCCTGGTTATTCCTAGGTATTTTATTATTTTATTATTTTGTGCCAATTGTAAATTGAATTGCCTTTCTGATTTGGCTCTCAGTTTGGCTGTTGCTGGTGTGTAGGAATGATAGTGATTTTTGTGCATTGATTTTGTATCCTGAAACTTTGCTGAAGTTGTTTATCAGCTGGAGGAGCTTTCGAGCCAAGACTATGGGGTTTTCTAGATATAAAATCACGTCATCTACAAACAGAGGTAGTTTGACATCCTCTCTTCCTATTTGGATATCCTTTATATCTTTCTCTTGCCTGATCACTCTAGCTAGGACTTTCAATACTATGTTGAATAAAATTGGTGAGAGAGGACATTCTCGTCTTGCGCCAGTTTTCAAGGGGAATGCTTCCAGCTTTTGACTATTCAGTATGTTGGCTGCATGTTTGTCAGAGACAGCTCCTATGACTTTGAGGTATTTTCCTTCAATACCTAGTTTATTGAGAGTTTTTAACATGAAGCAGTGTTGAATTTTATCGAAAGCTTTCTCTGAATCTATTGAGATAATCATTTGGTTTTTGTCTTTTGTTCTATTTACATAATGAATCACATTTATTGATTTGCATATGTTGAACCAACGTTGCATCCTGAGAATGAAGCCTACTTGATCATGGTGTATTAGCTTTTTGATGTGCTGCTGTATTCAGTTTGAAATTATTCTGTTGAGAATATTTGCACCGATGTTCATCAAGGATATTGGCCTGAGGTTTTCTTTTTTGTGTGTGTCCTTGCCAGGATTTGGTATCAAGATGATTCTGGCCTCATATAATAAGTTGGGGAGGAGTCCCTCCTCCTCAATTTTTTGGAATAGCCTCTGTAAAAATGGTACCAGCTCTTCTTTGTACATCTGGTAAAATTCAGAACTACGATTCTGTGAATCCATCAGCTCCCGGGCATTTTTTTTTTTTTTTTTTTTTTTTTTTTTGGTTGGTAGGCTATTTATTACTGATTCAATTTTGGAGGTTGTTATTGGTCTGTTTAGGGAATCAATTTCTTCTTGGCTTAGTCTTGGGAAACTGTACGTGTCCAGAATTTAAGCATCTCTTCTAGGTTTTCTAGTTTGTGTGTGTAAAGGTGTTCATGGTAGTTTCTGACGGTTGTTTTTATTTCTGTGGAGTCAGTAGTAACATTCCCTTCATCATTTCTAATTATATTTATTTGGACTTTCTCTCTTTTCTTCTTTATTAGTCTAGCTAGTGGCCTAGTTTTATTAATGTTTTCAAACAAACAAACAAACAAACTACTGGATTCTTTGATATTTTGAATGGCTTTTTTGTGGCTTGATTTCTATCTGAGCCACTCTGATTTTTGTTATTTCTTGTCTTCTGCTAGCTGTGGGGTTGATTTGTTTTTGCTTCTCTAATTCTTTCCATTGTGAAGTTAAGTTGTTAATTTGAGATCTTTCCACCTTTTTGATGTGAACATTTAGTGCTATCAGTTTCCTCCTTAACGCTGCCTTAGTTGTGTCCCAGAGGTTCTGGTATGTTGTATCTTTTTTCTCAGTATTTTCCAAGAACTTGATTTCTGCCTTAATTTTATCATTTACCCCAAAGTCGTTCACGAGTATGTTGTTTAATTTTCATTTGCACGCTTTTGAGCAATTTTCATAGTGTGGACTTTTGTTTTGATTGCACTGTGGTTCAAAAGTGTGTTTGGTGTGATTTCATTCGTTTTAAATTTGTAATTTGTTGAGGATTGTTTTATGTCCAATTACATGGTCAATTTTAGGGTATGTGCCATGTAGTGAAGAGAAGAATGTATATTCTGCTGGTTTTGGGTGGAAAGTGCTGTAAAGGTCTATCAGATCCTTTTGGTCCAATGTCAAGTTTACATCCTGAATATGTTTTTTACTTTTCTGACTTGATGATCTGACTAATACTCTCAGTGTAGTGCTGGAGTCTCACACTATTATTGTATGAGAGTCTATTTCTCTTTGTGAGTCTCTAAGAACTTGCTTTATGAATCTCGGTGCCCCTGTGGTAGTTGCATATATATTTAGGATAGCTAGGTCTTCTTGTTGAATTGAACTCTTTACCTTCTTTGTCATTTTTTATCTTTTTTGGTTTTAAATCTGTTTGGTCTAAAACTAGGATTGCAATCCTCACTTTTTCTGTTTTCCATTTGCTTGGTAGATTTTCCTCCATCTCTTTACTTTGAGCAATGAGTGTCATTACGTGTGAGATTGGTCTCTTGAAGACAGTATACTATTAGGTATTTTTTTTAAATCCAGCTTGCCACTCTGTGCCTTTTAAGCGGGGCATTTAGCCCATTTACATTCAAGGTTAGCCCGAAGCAATTTACAGATTCAATGCTATTTCTATAAAATTACCAATGACGTTCTTCACAGAACCAGAAAAAAAAAATTTTTAAACGCATGTGGAACCGAAGGAGAGCCTGAATAGCCAAGGCAATCCTAAGCAAAATATAGAGACATCATGCTACCTGAATTTAAACTATACTACAAGACTAGAGTAACCAAAAGAGAAGGGTGCTGGTACAAAAACAGACATACAGACGAACTGAACAGAATAGAGAGCCCAGAAAGAAGACAAAACATCTACGACCATCTGATCTTTGAAAAAGTTGACAAAAACAATCAATGGGGAAGAGATTCCCTATTCAATAAATGGTACTGGGATAACTGGCTAGTCATATGCAAAAGATTGAAGCTGGACTCCTTCCTTACACCGTATACAAAAATCAACTCAAGATGTATTAAATATTTAAAGGTAAAACCCAATTCTGTAAAAACCCTAGAAGATAACTTAAGAAATGCCATCGCGGACATAGCGATGGACAAAGATCTCATGATAAAGACACCAAAAGCAGTTGCAACAAAAGCGAAAATCAACAACGGGGAACTAATTATATTGAAGAGTTTCTGCACAGTAAAAGAGACTATCAACAGAGTAAACAGACAACCCACAGAATGGGAGAAAATATTTGCAAACTGTGCATCTGACAAAGGCCTAAAATCCAACATCTATAAGGAATTTTAACAAATTTACAATAAGAGAACATACAACCCCATTAAGAAGTGGGCAAAGGACACAAACAGACACTTTTCAAAAGAAGACAAGTGGCCAGCACATTTTTTCGTATGAAAAAAAGTTCAACATCACTGACCATTAGAGAAATGCAAGTCAAAACTACAATGAGATATGATCTTACACTAGTCAAAATGGCTATTACTAAAAAGTCAAGAAATGACAGATGCTGGTGAGGTTGCAGAGATAAGGGAACATTTACTCACAGTTAGTGGGAGTGTAAATAAGTTCAACCATTGTGGAAAGCAATATGGCCATTCCTCAAGGAACTAAAGGCAGAACTACCATTCAACCTGGATATTACTGGATATATACTATTACTGGATATATACTCAGAAGAATATAAATCATTGTACCATAGAGATACATGCACACGAATGTTCATAGCAGCCCTATTCACAATAGCAAACACTTGAAATCAACCTAAATGCCTATCCATGACAGGTTGGATAAAAGGATAAAGAAAATGTGGTACATATACAACAAGGAATACTATGCAGTCATAAAAAGAACAAGATCATGTATTTTGTGGGAACACCGATGGAGCTGGAGGCTATTATCCTTAGCAAACTAATGCAGGAAGAAAAAAACAAATACCTCATGTTCTCACTTATAAGTGGGAACCAAATGATAAGACCTTATGAACACAAGGAAGGGAACAACAGACAGTGTCATCTACTTGAAGTGGGAGGAGGAGAAGGGAGAGGAGCAGAAAAAACAACTATTGGATACTGGACTTAATACCTAGGTGATGAAATAATATGTACAGCAAAGCCCTGTGACATGTGTTTATGTAGGTAACAAACTTTCAAAGGTACCCTCAAACCTAAAATTTAAAACTGAATAAATAAATACAATAATAAAAAATAAAAACTACAAAACAAAAAGTGTCATTTTTACCTTAAATTTCCACACATAGATCTGATTTTGGACTCTATTTCAAATGATTTATCTACATTGTGCATTTCTGAGGTTATTTAAATACATTATTGTGAAAATGTTACTCTCTCAGAATTAAGCCATAATTTCAATGCAGTGTAAATGAAAATCCTAACATGATTTTCAATTGGATATTAATCTGAAATATGAAAGTCTATACATGGCAACGGTAGTTTTGAAAATAATAAAGAAGTAGGCCCTTCTAACAGAGAACAAAATATACAAATAAAGTTATGGTGTTTAAATAATTTCTAAGCCAATGTGTACACATTATGTTTTTTCTCACTTATAAATGGGAACATGCAGTATTTGTCTTTTTTGTCTGACTTGTTTTATTTAAGATAATGGCCTCCAGTTACATCTATATTGATGCAAAAGGTATAGTTTCATTCTTTTTATGGCTGAATAGTATTCCATTGTATATATGTTCCACATTTTCTTTATCTAGTCATCCATTGATGGAGATCAATGGTTTGAAATCTGTTTTGTCTGAAACTAGGATTGCAACTCCTCCTTTTTTCTGCCTTCCATTTGCTTGGTAAATTTTTCTCCCTCCCTTTATTTTGAGCCTGTGAGTGTTATCATTTGTGAGATAGGTCTCTTGAAGACAGCATACCATTAGGTCTTGCTTTTTTTTTTTTTAATGCAACTTACAACTCTATGCCTTTTAAGTGGGACATTTAGCCTGTTTACATTCAAGGTTAGCCTAGAGCATTTTTTATATTCATAAATAATCCACATCTTTGCTACTGTGAATAGTGCTGAAGAACATATGGACAGAGTGTAGAATGATAGACAGTGGAAACTCAGAAGGCTGACAGGGTGGGAAGAGGGGGAGGCTGAGAAGTTACTTAATGGATATAATATACATTATTTGGGTAACAGATACTCTAAAAGCACTGATTTCAATGCTAAGCAATCTATGCATGTAACAAAATTACACTTGTACTCGATACATTTACGTAAAATAAAAAGAAGTCAGGCTTCAGAGGCCTTTTCTGCATCTCTCAAGATTACATCTACATCTTACTTTGCTGCTACACAGATATTCACATTGCTATGGTCCATTTGATATTCCACTATCTTACTGTGATACTTGCAAATAGTACAATTATTAAATGTGTATACATACTTAGATTTCTAAATTTTATCTTTGGTTCCTTTGATCAGTCTTCCTATTTCTATAATAGGACCAAATGCTTCTTATTGTTTTATTTTATAGTGCATTTTATTTAGACAGATTTGTAAAGCTATACTTAAGTATATTATAAAACCAAAGGGTTGGAAAAGCCTTAGTTAGAGTTCATCTACTTTAACTAAACCAGTTAGTTTTAACTAAAACATTGAATGTCTCTTATAACATTCCTGAAAAATGATTTCCCAGCCTCTGCTTTTGGGAAACTTATCACCTTAAAATACTATGATCAGACAATTCCATTAGATACTCTTATTTCTATTTAACTGAAATGTACCTCTTTGGATTTCTATTTTGATTATTACTTTCCTGTCATCACTTTTCTCTTCCAAAGCATTCTCCAAGGTTCTTTATAGCTCTTCCTCTTCATTTACATATTATCTCTCTGATGTTTTCAAATAATCAATAATTTTAATTAGTATATGTAGATAGTGGTTTTTAACTTATATCTTTAATCCTAAACTCATTTCCAATATCTAGTTCCACGATTTCAACTACCTTCAACATATAAGTCAATGTTGTGACTTCTTAGGCTCAACACCTGCATCCTCTTCTACCATCTCAAATTCAAGGCAACCCAAAATAAAGTAACACACACACACACACACACACTTCCTCCTTCCCCTTTATATCTTCTCTATTTCTAATTCAAATATTCAAGCACCTGCTATATGCTGGCCATGTACTATTTTAGGTAATAGAAAATATGCCACTGACTAAAAGAGAATAAATTTCTTTTTCTATAAAGAGTAAATTCTAGGAGACAAAGTGGGAAAACAAAATAAAAACCCTGATGAATATATATAATGTCAAAACCTGATGAATATATATATATATATACATATATATATATAAATATAATGTTAGGTAAGGATAAGTACTATGGAAAAAATAAACAGAAAATAGGTAAGGTAGAGTAACTGGAGGAAAGGTGTTTTATTAGATGGTCAAAGAAAGCTACTCTAATGTCATGAGGTTTGAAATACAAGCAAATATTGTTGCATAGCTACTTGTCAGTGACTTAGACTGAAAACTTTGAAATTTTCCTTTAAACACATAGTTAATTATGTGCCAATTTTGGTTAAATTATCTACTGAAATGTTACCTCTGACTTGTAATCCTTGTGGACCATTGCAGAAGAATGAGAGAGTTTTCATTTTTTGGTTTTGCTTTGTTTTGCCTTCTTATGAAAGCAAAAAACTTTAAGTCTCTTAAAGATTAATTGCAATGTGGAATTGAAAACCATATCAATGAACTCTTCCTACTCTTTTAAGTTAAAACGAACTTGTCTATCTTGCACTTTGAATGGGTCTTTCATGTATGCTTTTTAAACATGTTTTTGTCATTTCAAAAATATCAGATTGATGAGTTATTTAAATCTTCCAAACAGCTGACACACTTCATTGTACACATCAAAATATCACATTTGTTGATGTCACCATCAAGCCCATCAAAAATCTTTAAGTATTGGAAAGCTATCAAGCTCATGGTGTAACAACAATTTCTCCAAAATTCCAACTTTGACTTGAAAGTTCAAAATTTATCATTGACAGCAAATACTGTCTGTTGTTTCCCTTAACATGACACGTTCAGATAAGTTCACTTCCTCCATCTTTGAGAAAATGGTCTGCCAAATACCTAGGCACAGTAACCACAGTTTCCACCCACTTTTTTTCACATAAAAAATAGTATTTCACAAAAAACCCAAGCTAGTCCCAGCTTGGAACTCAAAGACACCAGTGATTCTCCTTGAAAGAATCATATTACAGCTTGCAGCTGAGTATTTTGTGCAGACTTCCCATTTTGACATACAGAATATTAAAAGGTACTTACATAGGGTCCAAATTTAATAAAATTAATCATTGTTAGTGCTTCATCAAAGATCAAGAACATTCTGAATTAAAAGTGGCATTGTTTTCACTATAAGATATTTACTGTTTCATAAGGGATCAAAGACATTCATAAAAATGGGATTATTTTTACTGCAAGATGTGGCAGTAAAAATACAGTAACTCCTAGCACAGTTTGGTGCCAGCCCCTTTATTTGTGCAAAAGCACTAGAAGTTTTACCCACCATTGTTTTTTCAACATCAGGGCAAATGTTGACACAATGAAAAAAGCAAATGATTGTGAAAGCAGTTTTGACCTTGTGAATTCCATGAAAGAATCCTGCTAGAGTAATGCTACTCAGTTACAATTTTTGTGGTTCGCCACTTGCTCAAAAGATTCCAGTGATCAAACTTTTAAACTGGAAATTTAAACTTAACATCATCTTACATTATTTGTCACTTTATATGCTTCTTCATGCAAACTGGCTCTAGACAAATGAAGCGGTTCCCATTGCTATTATAAACCTTGGGAGTTCGCAGTTTCTTTCAAATGATTTTGCTGCTTCTTGAGCCTGAAGTGCCTCACCTTTTGCATACTTTATATGCAGGCCCTGCCTTGTTTTCAAGATCCAGCTCAAATGGGGCCTAGGTAGATATCACAGAACCCTGTGCTAAAAGGAAACAGCACTTTCTGCGTCTCCCATGCCACTTACTCTTTACTCGGCAATAATATATCACATTGCCTGAAGCCTAGCAGGACATCTTCCATACAGTTGGTACTCAGTGAATAACTCTTTGATAAAACCAGCGTTTGGTTGCACTAAGCCATTTGTTTATGTGTTTTATGGTAGCTAACATACGAGGTTGTTGACTGAAGTTAGGGTTAATGTCTGCTCCCTGAATAAATTAGTATTCATTGGGAAACTTACTGTGGTATAAGGTAATTCAGCTCACAATCTTGATCTCATTAACCAGTCTGTTCTCTTTAACATTCTCAGACTTGTATAAAGATCTACCAACCAACAGCATAAGGATCTTAAAACATTTTGAATTGTGTGAAAAAGTATTGATTTTTAAAAATTATGTCTGAGAGTTTGTTGAGACAATATTACCACTTAGTTGTTATCATTAATAACCAGTAAGTTGCTCAAATAAAGGAATTGCCCCAACCATTGTCTCTTACTATCTTCCTTCTGGTTTCAAACTTAAGTACTTTTTGAATCATAATGAAGTGATATAGTATGAATATGAAATACACATACCTAAACTAATGTGGATGACTGTTTGAAACAAAAGCAAGCTACATATACTGTCTATAAATTGTATTAGCAACTAAATAAAGCTTGTCTTTGAAGGAATTTCATAAAGCTAGTTTCATTTCACAGAACACCTTGAGAAAATTTTAGAATATAAAAACAAAATGAAATTTCAGGTCATTTTTCCATTCATCTGTCTAAATTGGGACACAATCTCACATATTTTGTCTTCAGTGATTATAGGTGTGGAAGAATGAGAAACATGTCTTATCTAGCAGGAGGTAGAATTGGTGCCTATTTTAGTATCCTTAAATCTTTGAGAAATGTGCATCCACTTTCTCAGTAAAATGGTATTTATAATGGACATATTAAAGGACTTATGAATGAAAGTGAAAGCTTTCTATTATTACTAATCAAATCATTATTAATTTCAGGGGTCAATGAAATAAATGTATTCTAGTATAAGCAAGTATTAAGTCCCTACCATGTTAAATCCATCAGCCTACGGGACAGTCCTTCAGGTTCTCACATCTGTTCTGGAGTCAAAATTCAGATGTAGATGCATGCTTCCTTCAATCTCAGTGACTTCTCAAACTCTACCAAATAGTGCTTGCTTCATAATGAGCCATCACGCTGATGATATTTCTGCTGAAAACTTCAGCAGCAGAATCCCATACAGTCCAAAGAGATCTGGTCAGTGACGCTCTTGCTACTACCATCTCCACTGCCTGTGGAGTGGATGCTGTGAGGTATACCTAAGGGTCAAGCGTGGTAGGGCATCTGGCTCCAGTCACTACCACCACAGCTGGATCAGATTTCACTGTGTCTGGGAGAGTTTTCCCAGGTATTGGGGAGGGTGGAGGGTGATCAGTTCCTTTCCCTACTCAGTGTTCTATTCAGCCTAACCTACTCCATGCCAACTGTTTCCAGTCACTCACATAGCCTCTTCCCTACAATACAAGCTTGTTTCCAGGAGAATTTGTTTGGGACCATTTCCCTTCTGCGCTGCTTCACAGACCTGGAGCTTCTGCCTTTTCTTTTTTTTGAGACAGGGTCTTACTCTGTTGCCCAGGTTGGAGTGCAATGGTCGATCTCAGCTCACTGCAACCTCCGCCCCCCAGGTTCAAATTATTCTCCTGCCTCAGCCTCCCAAGTAGCTGGGATTAAAGGTGCCCACCACCAAGTCTGGCTAATTTTTGTGTTTTTTAGTAGAGATGGGCTTTCACCACATTGGCCAGGCTGGTCTCAAACTCCTGACTTCAGGTGATTGGCCCGCCTCGGCCTTCCAAAGTGCTGGGATTACAGACATGAGCCACTGCACCCAACTACTTTTAACATGTCGACCATTTGACTTGGTTCAGAGGCCACACCATGCCTCCTCTCTCTTTCTACCTCGGTGGTAGTTGTGCATCAAGAAACTCATTGATCAAAGTAACAACAGTTCTGCCCCACAGGTCCCATTCACTTTTGACTCATTTTCTGCAGTAGTCTTTAAACATACATTTCAACAGCTTCTCACTCAGAGGGAAGGAAAAGATAAAATTCTGCAGTTCTTAGGTACCTCCCATATAGAAATAGGAAATTTTAGTTTACTAAAGGCTGCTGACCTATTACAAAATCCATTAATCAATTCTGTCCTGAATTCACTGATATTATATGCAAGAGTTTCCACCTCCACAAACTGTCCCATGTTTAATGATTAAATCAAGGAGGTATTATGTGGTAGTACTTTCCCCCCACAGATGTTACAGTTGAAGTCATTTTCTTTGTGTGTCTGTTTTTCCCCCCAAGTTGTTATTTATTTTCATGAGGGGAGAAAAGAGAATCCTTTATGATAATGAAAATATATTTTTTAAAAAATACAATAGCTGCCAGCAATATGCAGGTGTAGATGTTCCAAAGAGCAAAGAAAATACATGCATTCTATAATAAACTTTTATTTGCCTGTTCAAGAAATTCTAAAGAAAATACTCCAATTCTATTCAACATTATGGCTTAAGGAGTTGAAATTTTTCCACGACAAAAATATAATTTGTCTGGCCCAAGCCTTGACTATTTATAAATAGTATACCATGGCATGTCCCTTCAAGTTTTGACATGTCATGGTATACTTTTAATGAGTCCACTTTGTTTTCTTTATTTATAAAGGATGGAAATTTTTAAAGTCCATATATATCAATAATGAATGCTCCCCTCTCTTTGAATTAAATGCTTAATTCAAATTAATGTAAGAAATTGGTGAATCATTAAATGATGAAATGTGTATCAAAATCTTCACGAAAACATAAATTTCCACTTCCTCTCCACTTTCGTAGATATTTTCTAATTGGGTTTAAGTGCACAGAAATAAATGCTATCTACATGCAACTCTGGAGAGATTCAAAACACAACAGAAGTAAAATTAACATGCCTAAATCCTTGAGCAATCTGTATATAATTAAGAGATTTCTGACATTTATTCTTACACTAAGTTTAAGTCATTTTTCTGGCTGCGCACGGTGGCTGATGCCTGTAATCCCAGCACTTTGGGAGGCCAAGGCAGGCAGATCATGAGATCAGAAGTTTGAGAGCAGCCTGGCCAATATAGTAAAACCCTGTCTCTATGAAAAATATAAAAATTAGCAGGGTGTGGTGGCATGTGCCTGTAGTCCCAGCTACTCGGGGAGACTGAGGCAGAAGAATCACTTGAACCCAGGAGGCAGAGGCTGCAGTGAGCAGAGATCACGCCACTGCACTCCAGCCTGGGTGACAGAGCGAGACCCCGTCTCATTAAAAAAAAAAAAAAAAAAAAAGCCATTTTCTAACAAGTGACAATTTCAGTTTTTGTTGAGAAAGTCCTGAATAATTTGAAAGTAAGGAGAAACCAGACAGAATGAAATCAAAATGAAAATTACCAAATTAATCCAGTAGCTACCCATCCCAAGGAAAGAATGTATATGCATGTCCCTTCGAGTTTCTTTAATAAGCCCACTTTGTTTTCTCATATTATTTGGTGGGAGTTCCACATGAATAGATTCCACAGACATTTATGAAATGGAATTGGGCAATTAATAGCTCCATCCATAGAGTTACTATAAGATGACACTGTTTGGTCTTCTCATCCTATGTGACTATAAAGTAATTTGTATTTCTTTTCTTTGAATGCCCTTTTTAGACTATTCATAGTTTTATTATGTTTTGCCTAGTTGGGTACACAATGAATGATCTCATTTTTGAATGGCAAGATGAGGCACCTGTACAAGTGGCAGAAGGACTCACTTTGCCCCAGTTTCTGTTGAAAGAAGAAAAAGACTTACGATACTGCACTAAACATTACAATACAGGTAGGGGTTGAGTAGTGTTCTTTACACTGACTACTTGTGGTTTTATGATATCCAGATGTTTCTTCATTATAATGCTAAGTCATTTAACTCTTCTTAGATCATTGTTTTGCATAGGCATATAGCAGAAAATGGATGCATTTGAAACATCAATACTTTGATTAATTACATATTGTTAAATAATTGGTCTGTATGAGACCAAAGTAATGCTTGGTGTTCAATTATCTTTAAATAATTTTCAATGAAAAGCTCATGATTACATAGTAATAATGTTTCCAAAACTATTCCTTTAATTTCTGTGAGGAATAAAATGTGTTTTTGACCTTTCTTGGGCAGTAAACACTATTTCTGCTTAAAAAAAAAAAAAAGAAAAGAAAAACTTTGTTTGCCTAACTTCTCCCTTTGTCATATTTTCATGCATTTCACTGTTATTTTTACCTAAGCACCTACTATTCACACTAAGACAGTTGAGATAAATATCAGATATAGTTATCAACACTAAGAATTTAGAGACTTAATGTGGTATCTGCACATCGGCAAATTCTCTTCAGTTGCTTTAACTAACATGGGCTATTTCCATAAGAAATATTCTAACTATACAGTTAGAATGTATGCATGCAGTTAGAAAGTAATGGAATTCTCTGAATTCCATTAAATGGCCCATGATTGAGGCATCACTCCATTGTGGTGACTACATGACCTCACACTAGCATCAGCTGCTGTTCTTACCATTTCATTACAGTAACTATGATTCATCGTGGACTCAGCATTTTTCAGAACTGTGCTCTGACCTTTCACTATACAAAGTCCCTACTCTCTCTTATCTCCTTAGCAAATTCACAATATCTGATCAAAAAGTCATTACTGTTTTCCTTTTCACTCAGAGATGAAGCTGGTATCTAACTTATTAGGGAGTTCAAGTTTAACATGTCCACACAAAGATAAAGAGCAGGCAAGTCAATAGCACCGTACTTGCTCAGTTCCCTTAGACATATGTTAAAACTCCCCTAGAGTTGACTTACGGAGGTATATTAGTTTCCTCCGGCTGCCCTAACAACCTGTCACAAACAGTGACTTAACAGAAATGTGTTCTCTCACAGTTCTGGAGGCTAGGAATCCAAAATTCAAGGTGTCAGCAGGGCCATGCTTTCCCTCAAAGCTTTAGGGGAGAGTTTTTCCCTGTCTCTTCCTGACTACCTATTCTGGAAAACCTTGTTTCTCAGCTTGCAGATGCATCATTTCAGTCTCTGCCTCCAGAGTCACATGGGATTCCCCCATGTGTCTATGTTTCTGTGTCCAAATTTCCCTCTTTCTATAAGGACATCAGTCATGTTGGATTTGGGACCCCCTCTTATCCAAGACAATTTCATTTTAATTTGATTGTATCTGCAAATACTTTATTTTCAAGTCAGTTCACATTCACAGATTCTGGGTGGACATGAATCTTAGGGAGATACCATGTAACTCAGAACAAGAGGTGAAGTTGTAAGCCTCAATTAGGGATGAAGTTTTATGACAGAGGGACTGGAGACACTTCCCTAGTGTAAATAAGTTTGCATACTCCCTTGAGTTATCAAATGAGCTATTACAGCTTAAAAGAAAATAACTTACATTTATGAATGCCTACTGTAAGCAAGGAATGGGACATCTTAGGAGATATCGTAGAGACCTTACAACTTTACATTCTAGAAGCATTGTACTGTCCAGAAACAGAATAACGTGCCCAAATTACGTAGAGAATGAAAGCACCTCATAGAGTCCTCATTCAAGTATGTGGTTAATTTGCTTCGGATTCCAGACTCCATTTCATATTTGCTTTTACAATGCACAAGAATCTTCTTTTGTTTTCCAATAATAGGCCTAGATTCCACATATGCCTTTTATGTTACTTGTGAAAATACAACAAACAACAATATTAGGTTACCTAAGACCAAATTTATAAAATGCCCTTTCCTCCCATAAAATGAAATACACTTAAGTTAAAAATGTTTTCATATACAAATTAATTGCGCAAAATTAGAGGATTTATTCAGTTGTATTTTCACTATGCCAAAGTATTTATTAGTTATATGCTACAGCATCCTATTATCTGTCTCCTGCTAATAATTTCTCCAAAATCTTTTATCTCTCTTCCCTTTGCTCCGTAGTACCCTGCCACAATGACTTGCTTGCTTATATATTCCAAACTCATCTCTGTCTGTCTCAGGGCCTTTGCTCTTGCTCTTCCTTCTGCATGTAAAGTTCTTCCCAAAATTGTTCCAGGTCTAATACTCCCAATTCCTTCAGGGTTATTCAAATGCCAACTCTTGAAACATCCATATATCACAATAAGTGTTAAACGCCCAAATTCTGCTTTCACCATCTGAAACTATATCATTCAATTTTATGTTTACTTATTTATTGCATATTTCTTTCACTGTCTTAAGTTTGTATTATATTGATTCTGTTGATCACTATATTTCTGGGGTCTGCTGCCATGCATAAGTAATGGATTTTTTTGTCCAACTTGTTCTTTTATCTCTTCAGATCCACATACACTGAGTTTATTTATTTATATACAAGCAATGGTGCATATTTGTGTTCATGTGTGTAGCCCTTTATTTTCTTTCCCAGCAATATTGTAAAAACATTTTTTAATTTTTATAGATACATAATAGCTGTACATGTTTTTGGAGGTACATGTGATATTTTAATACAAACATGAAATCTGTAATGATCAAATCTGGGTAACTGGAATATCTATCACCTCATATATTCATCAATTATTTGTGTTGGGAACATTCCAAATCTTTTCTTCTTTCTATTTTGAAATGTACGATAAATTATTGTTAACTGTAGTTATCCTCATTATGCTATTGAACACTAGAACTTATTCATTCTAAGTGTATTTTTAAACCCACTCACCAACCTCTTCACCTGCCTTCTTCTCAGCCTCTCAAAACCACTATTCTCTTTACTACAACCATGAAGTCAATTATTTTAGCTCCCACATATGCATGAGAACATGGGATATTGTCTTTCTATGCCTGGCTTATCATCTAGTTCTATCCATGTTGTTGCAAATGATAGAATGCCATTCTTTTTTGTTTGAATAATATTTCATTGTGTATATATACTACATTTTCTTCATCCATTCTTCCACTGAGGGACATTTGGGTTGGTTCCCTATCTTAGCTATTGTGAATAGGGCTTCAACAAACATGCAATGAACAGATATCTCTTCAATATACTGATTTTCTTTCTTTTGGATATATTCCCAGTATTGCATATGGTACCTTTAGTTTTACTTTTTAAAGGAACTCCTATACTCTTTTATCTGGTAGCTGGACTAATCTATATTCCCACCAATGCTGTACAAGTACTCCCCTTTCTCCGCTTCCTCGTCAACATTTGTTGTTTTCTGTCTTTTTGATACTTTTTGATAGTAGTTATTTTATTGGAGTGAGAGAACATCTTATTGTTGTTGTTGTTGTTGTTGTTTTCGTGAGGGAGTCTCCCTCTGTCGCCCCAGGCTAGAGTGCAGTGGCGCCATCTCGGCTCACTGCAAGCTCCGCCTCTCGAGTTCACGCCATTCTCCTGCCTCAGTCTCCCAAGTAGCTGGGACTACAGGCGCCCGTCACCACGCCTGGCTAATTTTTTTTGTATTTTTAGTAGAGACAGGGTTTCACCGTGTTAGCCAGGATAGTCTCCATCTCCTGACCTCGTGATCCGCTCGCCTCGGCCTCCCAAAGTGCTGGGATTGTACTTATTGTAGTTTTGATTTGCATTTTTCTGATGATTAGTGATTCTGAACTTTGAAAAACACTCTTTTTAAATAAAAACACAATGGAGCTTATTTTTTTCCTTGAGAATCACCCGAAATTTAGAAAACTTATACAAAAGTATCTGAATGGTTAGTATTTGTTACTAATTATGCTACGAGATTACTTAGTGAGTTATTTAACTGATATTATAAATGTATTTCAGTTATTCTTGTTTTATTCCATTTCATTATTTTTCATAGAAAAATTTAAATCTTTATATTTAATAGCACTTTAAAATCTAAAGTATTTTCATATGTTTCAGGAATCTTTAGGCATTTTGTATATATTTGACAAATTGATAAAAGGATCATGTATGGTTTGCACATATGTTTCTGATTACTATTCGCCTAAGAGTGGAACCTACGTTTCCCAGACTTTATGAACTTTTGTTGAGACTTAAGCTCTGGAAACACATGCATGGGTTCATCCAGATATAGTGCCCTTGCCTCACCTGTGCAATCACGCATGGCCCAAGTCCCTTGCACTGAGTCCTACCTAGCAATAGGACAGCAATTGCTCTTTAACATCTTTCTTTCATGATAACTAACAGAATGTTACTTAAAGAGCAGAATAACCTTCTGACCTCATCCTTCCTAAAATAATTCGAATAAAAACAATTAAACCAAGAACTTGGTGATTTAGAAGAACAATTTTTATAAAGGAGAGATAACATAGAGTAGTATAAATCAGTATCAATAGAGTAGGGAGTAGAACAGGACACAAACAAAAAATATCAACTTAATGTTTATTAAACCATCATTTACTCCTCCATGTATTGCTCACCAAAATAGAGGTAAATAATAGAGACACAAAAGCATACGTATCTACTACAAATGGATCCCACTTGTTTTTAGTAAGTGTGCTTTTATTTTCAAAAGTATTAATGGGAAAAAACATATATTTTCCTACTTGTTTGCTTTATTATTCAAGGAATCATTCGTATTCAATTGTATTTATCCTCTAGCACTTACTTTAAAGAAAATGGAAAGGCTTCCGGAACAAATAGCACCTGGCTTTAAAGAAGCACTCAGAGCATCAGAAACAGTCAATGAGTAAAGAAGATCGTTACATAATAAGTATCTGTTTCTCCTGTCTGCCTCAGAAGCAATTGTCGTAATCAAGTGAAATAATAAATATTTGGATATTTTGACAAGTGTAAAGCACTTTTCAAGTCGGAAGTAATAAAGTTTACTACTATTTCCTACAAGAGTACACTCTCTTACTACATTGCTTCTTGATGCTAACAGTGAAAAATATTTTTTCAGGAATCAATATGAGTCTCTTTTCATTATCATGGAAAGTTTTATGACAGAAGCCTTATCAAAATTAAATTGTGAGGCCAGGATCAGTGGCTCACACATGTAATCCCAATACTTCGGGAGGCTGAAGTGGGCAGATTACCTGAGGTCAGGAATTCAACACCAGCCTGACCAACATGGTGAAACCACACCTCTACAAAAAAAAACAAAAAAAAACAAAAAAAAATTAGCCGGGTTTGGTGGTGCATGCCGTAATCCCAGCTACTGGGGAGACTGAGGCAGGAGAAAGTCTTGAACCCAGGGGGCGCAGGCTACAGTGAGCTGAGATCAGGCCACTTCACTCCAGCCTGGGGCACAGAGTGAGACCCTGTCTCAAAAAAAAAAAAAGAAAAGAAAAGAAATTGTGATATTTGATGCCATAATAAAGACCTATTTGTACTAATTGCTGTATTTACCTTACAATCAATTAGGAAAGTTTACGTGTATAGAAGTGCGATTCCATCTGGAGCGACAAATGGGATACTATCTGATCCAGATGTACATTCCCAGTCTCCTGATTGTTATTCTATCCTGGGTTTCGTTCTGGATCAACATGGATGCGGCACCGGCCAGGGTAGCTCTGGGGATAACCACTGTGCTGACGATGACGACACAGAGTTCAGGATCTCGAGCTTCCTTGCCAAAGGTAAGTGCACTGAATGAGCATACACATCTTTGCACACACACTTATAATCTTGCAAACATATCATTGTCAGCTTTGGTCAGATATTTTTCAATGGCATTTCAATGGCATTACTGGTTTTCAAAGTAATGTATAACCAAAGCAGAAAACACGTAAAACAGAAATAAATGAAAAAAATTCTGCAAACCAGTGATATCCACTATTCACATTTTGTGTTATTATTCCCAATTATTTAAATATCATAATACTCTTATACACTATGGAATTATTTGTATCAATAGGTTTTAAAATATTTAGAAATATATTAAACATTTAAGTTGAATCTACATGGTAATTTTAAATGGTGGCATAGTACTCCACTGTATGGATATGCCATAATTTACTTAGTCACTCTCAGGACTGATATTATAATAAATATTTATATAATAAATGTTATATTTATGAGTATCTATGTATATATGTGTGTGTGTGCCTGTGTCTATACATATCACACATATCATATTTATATACACACATATTTTATGTAAATATACATATATATCTATATTTAGACACAAACACATACACACACACATAGCTTTACACATATTTTTGTTATGTTCTTAGCATATATTCTTATAAACAGAATTGCTGCAATGATAGCTGTATGCATTCATATATATTGCCAAATTTATTTCCAGAAGACATACGCCAATTATACTACAAGTATTTTATCAGAGTATCCATAGTGCTGCATCCTGAGCCAAATATGATACATATTATTTTTGTGTTTTTATTCCTCCCTTTTGCTTTTAAGTAACCATAAGTCAATAGGAAGGAGACCTTATCTAATTCCACGATTTTCATCCATGCTGAGCTGCCAGAATTAAAATAAAATTGTTCCTTCTGTGAGGTTCGTAAAAGACCCAATATTGCTTTGCATAAGATATACTGAAATAAAACTCTTTTCATTTATTTAGCTGCATAGAAATGGAAAATTATTTTCTTCCCCTAAAATGACGTCTAAGAAGAAGTTTCTGTCATCTAAATTAAGTAATTCTGCATAGCTTCCAAAAAGCTTTACTATTACTTCCATTGAAATGAAGTACTTCTGTGCAATGAAATCACATTAACTTTTTTTGTGTGCATTTGATGCTATCTTCTTGCCACACCAAGTAAATTATAAATCTATTGTCATGGCTCCCTTAGTCCTTTCTACTAATTCATTCGGTGATTCAATTTATTTGATTGAAATGCCTATATAAATAAAAATTGAAAATAGGATTTAATCATTAAAATATGATATTAACACGCTCTGCCTCACTAAAATTTAATGGTTGTCTTTCAAAATAATGTCTACTTTTATTAACAAGTAATTGTATTTTCAAAATTGTTCGCATCAGCTAGTGTTTTCTAAAATATTGTTCATGTGAAAATTATAAATCTGTTTATAAATGTAAACTAATAAGACTCAATACTTATTTACATAAGGATAAATGTTGCAAGAGTAATATCTGGTAATAGTAGAAATTTCATGGTTAATTTGTAAAGGAAATCGCCAGTTTACTCACTGATCTTTATGAGCTAAACAGAAATGAAAGCTCATTTGTCTGTATGCTGTCAGTCAGAAAAAAGAGAATCTGTGGCTTCTACAGGAAAGGACAGAAGACGCTTTTATACAGAGAGTAAGCTAAAATTGGGGCTGTATGGAAATGTGAGTAGAGGATGCAGAGATAAAGCAAGCAATAAATTAAAAACACAGAATTGAGGTACAACTTAAAAAAAAGAAGAATGACTACGACTGCTTCATATTTTTTCTCAAGAAATAGGAGACATTTTTAAAAGGCTTTAATTTCCACAAGACCTTAGAGAAGAAATAAATTTTCAGCCATGAGTTCAACTATACACATACATGTGTACAAAACCTCTCCATCTCTCTGATCATAGAGACAATGACATCTAAAAACGTGATGACAGTTGTGACTCTGACCCACAAGAAGAATTGATTGAGAAAGTGATACCTTAAAAGAAGTTGACTGTATCATCTTAAAATTCAGGATAAGTCAGGAATAAAAGGTTTAGCATAATGAATTACTTACATTCAATTTTAGCAGGGCAGACCCCAAGGAGCCAGGATAAACAACGAGAATTAATCTATTGGATGAGACCATTCGAAAGAGTAGAAAATCTCTTTAAAAATACAATTCTGATTCTGTGACTTTATTGGGCCAGAGAGACAGGAGGTGAGGGCTTTACAACTAGCATTTAGAAACACATGTATGAGACCTATGCTCTCAGTCTCACAAGATCTTCTGCTCTCAGTCTCACAAAAGAACCCTCAGAAGTCTGAAAGTCTTGTCACTAAAACACCCAGAATTTACCTACTGACAGTTTTTAGGAAGTACGAAAACAAAGTTACATTCAGGAAAATTGACTATCAAACGTTGGAGAGTAAAACAATAAATCATTAATTTGTGATCTTTGCCTAGTGTTTTGTCTAGGCTCTGGGTCAATGCATCTCCTGTAAGATAAGAACGAGCTTAGAAATTGCTTAAGTAAGACTCAGAGAATGAAATCTCAAAGAGTGTACTTTAGCCAGCTTCTAGAGAACTACAGAGCTGATATTCCTCTCTGATATTTTCTATTGCATCAGCCTCTACAATGTCATGATAAATCAAGCATGTAGTCTCTCAAAACAAGAACACGCCTGTGACTGATTCCATGAAACTTGAACTCTTTCACATTTTTGCAGTGTCTGTATCAGGTGGCCATAAGAAGGTGATATACGCATTCTATTCCAAGCAAATTTTCAAGGTTGTGTAACTTTAGGAGCGCTTTCTTACACCATGTGCTTGGGGCAGAGTGAGAAAAGATGGCAATGACCATGGCACCTATCAAGGAAGCCTTCATAGGACTTCATAATGATTGAGTTTAATTTGGGTGCAGCAATGGGCCACTGATGAATTTTAATAAGGGGAGCAATTACACTGACTTCTGTTTGAAGACCAGATGGAAGAGGTAGAGTGGGAGCAAGGAGTCCACCAAGCAAGCTGTTGTGGTCCACAGCAGATGATGGTCTGGCAAGATTGGTAACAACAGAGATAGAGAGTAGCAGATGGCTTTAGAAAGAAGTAAATGTTTTTGAAAAAATATATTTGGAGGTAAAACAGACAGGATTTGCTTATGAATTGAACACGGAAGATTCAGGGAAATGCAGGAGTGGTATTCAAGTAAGTAACTAGGCAAGTAGAGATGATAGTTACTAATAGGGAAGGTTGGGGGAAAGGTTAATTGTGGGTTCTTTTCTAAAACATGTTAACGTGGACACATTTACGAGATAATCACAAGGAATTGTCAAAAACTAAGAACTTCCAAAGTTCTGACCAACAACACCCAGCCTTCAGACTTTAGGGAATAAACTACAAATGAATTGAGAAGTGGACTAGAGGTGATTTTTCTAGTGGAAGAAAGCCTGGAAAGACAGGGAAAGAAGATGTATTTGTGCTTGGCCCTCTTCCTACAGCTGAATATCTTCTCTCTCTGTTCCTCCCCCAGGGCTATCCCTACCCATACACAGAATATATTAGACAGTTTGGTTAAAGGCAAGAACCACTCACCCCAAAACTTTACTCCTGAATTCTTTGAGACCTCAGCATTCTGTAATCTTTTTTTTAGATATGGAAAGTTAGTCCTTCTTAGGAGGATTCATTTCATCAGAGGTGAAAGAGGGGATAGTAATAATATTTCAATTATTTTTTAGTATAAATGTAATTTCAATATTCAGTTAAGACCTTGGCAGTGAAGAAATTAAGTACGGGGATGGGTAACAAAAGAGAAAATCAGTAGAAGAGACAAAACATAATTTTAATTTGTAAACACTGAGTACTAGAAGGAATCCACATTAGGGAACTTTGGAGAAATCTTGGCTATACAGCAATATTATATATACCTTACCCTTTCTTTTATGATTTCAACAATCAATTAATTCCTGTTAGAGATCTACCCTCATCATTTTTTTTTTTCATCCTGTTTTGTAGAGACTGGCTAAGGACAAGGTCTGGTGCATGTTTTATGTTTCATATCATCTGCAGAAGTACACAAGTGTCACTATGCGTACTTTATTTTAGTCTTTTAAACTTATTGTCATATCAGAGATTTTTGAACATAGCATGTCAGACAGGTGCACACACACACACACTATACACAATGCACACATTCACTTACGCAGATAGAAATTTGGCAGGGTGAGGAATCTCTAGATTCAACTTAATCCAAACCCTAGCTCTTAACACAATATATTAATATTATGACATTCTTGGCACTTGGGGCTGATAATCCAGTTGCGTCACAATTATTCTGCATAACAACTCCCAAATCTCAATGGTTTACAACATTTCTTCTTGCTCACAGGACTGCGAGGTGCCTGTGTCTCTTCTGGGCTTGCCCTGAGATTGACTGTTCAAGTGAGCATGGATCTAGGCTGTGGAATGGGTTTCAGATCTGCTTCCTGTGTCTCCTCATTTTGGGGCTGTAGGGACCTGTAAGATGTTCTTTCCATGGAGGAGTGCTAGAGAGCAAGAAGGCAAGCAGAAACATGCAAGCTTTTGCTCGGAATGGGCACATAGTCGCTTCTGTTCTCATTCCATAAATTACGCCAAGTCTCATGGCCAAACTGAAAGTCAGTGGGGTGGAAGAGTGTGCTCCACCCACACGGAAGCCTTGGAGCGGAAGAAGGGAAAAAGGAATTGTAAATAATCTTATCTACCTCGGGGCAATTATTTGTTTAAGTTTTCTGTCTCCTTTCTTAGACCACACTCTGGCCTGTCAGCAAATGCTCAGAAAACAAGAGGGGAGGAAGGGATAGGAAAGAAATAGAGAATAATCCCAGGGAGATTCTATGTGGATTTCTCTGCTCCCATCACTATGGCCATCTCATTGAAAACAGAGCTACTAAGCATTAAAAAATGAGGAGCACTTGAAATTTCAATATGGCTTTTTGATTAAATATTTTACAGAAACTCAGAAGCTGGTAGCCTATTGAGATTGCAAATTCTTCACCAAAAGCTGTTTATGGTCAACGATTACTTAGAACCTTTTACCTCTCTCAATTCCACTCATTTTTCCCCTTTGAAGTTCTCTGTGAAATTGTCCTCATTTTGCGAGGTGGTGTCTGGGTGCAGTGGCTCAAGCCTATAATCCCAGCACTTTTGGAAGCAGAAGAGGGTGGATCATTTGAGGCTAGGAGTTTGAGACCAGCCTGGCCAACATGGCGAAAACCCATCTCTACTAAAAAATACAAAAATTAGCTGGGCATGGTGGCGGGCACCTGTAATCCCAGCTACTCTGGAGGCTGAGGCACCAGAATCACTTAAATCCGGGAGGCAGAGGTTGCAGTGAGCCAAGATTGTGCCACTGCACTCCAGCCTGGGTGACAGAGCAAGACTCCATCCCAAAAAAATAATAAAAAATAAAAAATAAGAAAAATAATGATGATAGCTTTTATATTATATTAAGTTTTCATTCTTCATAAAGACACCAATTTTAAAAGTGATTATAACTATTAGAAAATATAAATTGAACTGATACATTTTTTGAACACCACAATTGTGTTGGCACACAGATATTTATGTGAGGTTGATTACAATAAAAAGATAGGAAATGGGAAGAAAAATGAAGGATTTCTACTCACTGTTTGTTCATAGCTAATTAGCAAATGTACATTCTTATTCTTCTCAAAAAATACCCTTAAATTTTAAAGCAGAGTAAATTGTGTTAGTGATAACATAATGGGGTCGGGAGAGCTACGTAGTAATCAGGTTTTCCTATTAATATAGCAATTAATAGTTATTATTGTCAGTAATGTTTTGGTCCAAACCATTTAAATATAACATTTTAATATTTGCTGAAAATGTACCTAACCAGTATTCCTTCAATCAAGTTCAGTACAAACATGATCCAAGTGGGTTCATTTTAAGTTTATTACTGTGACAGAATGTGTAATAAATTTAGCTTTATGATACAATGCATCATATAAGCAATATATTCAACTAAATTTTTTAAATGTTCATGGATCATAGTAACTAATGTAATTCCATATACACTCATTTAGGAAAATGGAAAAAAAGAAAAAATGCCCAGAAAATGAAATAATTATTTAGTCATACCCTTATCACAAGATATAATGTATGGGAATACCATCCAATTTTATTACTGATAAAAAAAATTATCTGTTTTGTAAATAAAAAAGTCCTAAAAAATGGGTGGGTTCTATGATAAGAAGGATAGAGATTGATGGATATCTCTAGCTCTACATTTCATCTTAGGACCTCCTTTACTAGACTTATTAGATTCCATCAAGGACCTACTTAGGACCTACTTTACTAGAATTATTAGATTCCATCAAGCTGAAAGATTAATGATTATCAAGCATTTTCTCTGTACTTGAGATAGAGACAGGGTTGCTATATAAATTCTTAAATCTGATAGAACAACTGGGGAAAAGTATATGGTCAAATCATAAACTTTAAACCTTTTTAAAATGGCATAATACCACAGCTTTGACATCAAACTAAGTTTAAAAACAAAGATATATATTCAATGTGGAGACTACTTTATGTAAATAAAGTCATCCATCACATTCATATATATGCTAGAATCATACCATGAGCCCCCAAAAGACAAAAGTGGATGTAAAACTACCACCTCGCCAGTGAAAGAAAACACGTTGCCCCAAAATCAGTGTAAAACAAACACCGTTGCAGGCTTTATCTGTCCTCGTGATACCTACTTGAAGTTTTAAATGAAGCTCTTAAACTCCAGAGGAAAAGAGAATAGGAATTTATATGATTACCATAAAAAATGATATTATAGAAACACAAAACCTTCACTACAAAAATGCAGAAGAGAGAGGTCACAAATATGATTTAACCTGAGTCACTCAAAAAAAAAAAAAAAAGGGTAATACATTAAGAAATGTCAGGAAGTCTAACAGCATGCAGCATTTTCTTTTCTCTTTTTTTTAAAATTATACTTTAAGTTCTAGGGTACATGTGCACAACGTGCATTTGTTACATATGTATACATGTGCCATGTTGGTGTGCTGCACCCATTAACTCGTCATTTACACTAGGTATAGCTCCTAATGCTATCCCTCCCCCCTCCCCACTCCCCACAACAGGACCCATTGTGTGATGTTCCCCTTCCTGTGTCCAAGTGATCTCATTGTTCAATTCCCACCTATGAGTGAGGACATGCGGTGTTTGGTTTTCTGCTCTTGCGATAGTTTGCTGAGAATGATGGTTTCCAGCTGCATCCATGTCCCTACAAAGGACATGAACTCATCCTTTTTTATGGCTGCATAGTATTCCATGGTGTATATGCAGCATGCAGCATTTTCAGTGACATCTAGGTTTCACAATTTCTCCTAAGTGTTAAACATAAGAAAAAGAACTAGATACTACAGAAAAAATGACGGTAAAACTCCAGTTACTGAACTGGGAGTCAGAGATAACTGTGACTTTTCAAAATTCTTTAGCCTTTTTGGTTGTACTTTCTTTGTCTGGTGACTGAAGTATTGATTAAATTTACCTCTTTGGAAACAATGAAGTTCTGTTATTATGTGACTCTCTGTTATATTTTATCTCGTGAAGTAAAAGCCATTACATGAGTGCCTCACACAGGTAATTCCAGCACTTTGGGAGGCTGAGGTGGGAGGATCACTTGAGGCCAGGAGTTCAAGGCTAGCCTGAGCAACATGGTGAGACTCTGTCTCCACATATTTTTTTAATTAACAAAGTGTGGTAACAAACACCTATAGTCCTAGCTGCTTGGGAGGCTGAGGCAGGAGAAATGCTTGAGCCCAAGACCTTGAGACTGCAGTGAGTTATGACTGCACCACTGCACTTCAGCCTGGGTGACAGAGCAAAACCTTTTCACAAAAACAAAACAAAACAAAAATCCCTTATGTGAAAAATAAATATTGTGTTAGAAGCATTACTCATTTACTAAGGGTTATGAGGATGATAATCATCATGAACGTTCCACCAGCAGTACTGTCTTATGGGACTGGAGCAGGAGGAAGAAGATTCAAAGGGAAGGTGCCACCCTCCAGGATGATAATTGTCAGAATGTTGAAACTCACAATATCCTGGGCTGTATGTTTCGTTGCCTAGTTATTCGTTCTCCGAGAAAGTAGTCCTCGAGTTACCTCTTTTTGCCTTTTCAGTATCAGCTTCATTCCACTTCAACACCTTTTTTAAAACATTATTTATTATTTCCTTTTGTTCAGATTCCTTGATCTCCAGCTTTAGGTCTTAATGAAGTTTGAAATGCTTTTGAGATTAATATTTCTTTTTCCTGTTACCAAATGTAAAATTCTTATGCAGGTTCTTGCACTAAGGAGAAATGTAGGATTAAGGGTATTACAAATTTGTATTTTAAAAATGAATGATTAAATGAATAGTCAATGAGATCTGAAATTAAAACCTCAGAAAACAAGGCATAACACAAGCAGAGACATTTTCAGCTTATCCAGAGAAAAAGCATTTATCTGTAGGCTTCTATCACTTGCCGACTGCACAGCCAAAATTATTCATCACAGTTTACTTGACATTTCTGAGGAACTAGGGCAATCCACCAGGATTGAATGTTATTAAAAGAAGAACGAATTACCCTACTCAAAGGGCTATTTTAGCTCATCAAAAGCATACACTAGGATGTTTTATTACACCTTTTCCTCAAATAAAAAACAAGTTTGGATTGAGGAGAGAATTGACAAACTACCTCTCTAAAGGATCCCTGGAAATTTACCTTATAGGGTTCCTACATATAGGTGTAGATGAGATTTTATGATTCAAACTCCAGGTTCTGGTTTAATCAATTTCTTTTTCTTAAGTTTAAACTATGCTGTTTATAAATACATTTAAATTTCCATTTCTAGAATTCATTGATTAATAGTCATCTGGGTTATAATTTAGCTAGCCACATCAAATGTATCTTTGCCCATTAATATATTGTTGTCTATAGGCTGTAGCAGGAATTTATTGGTCACAGGAAAATCCTTTTGACCACCTCCATGTGGACTGAGGTAAAGTCATACACCTTGGCAGGCGTCTCAACCACAGCATATACTGCCATAGATAATACAGCTCACTCAATATGATCCAAAATTATTGCTATTCAATAATCCTATCAAAAGTTGGTGCAAAAGTAAACTTATTTATGAAGGATTACGTGAGAAATACGCAAGCCATCTATTTCTCTGGACTTGTTTAAGTCCATTTTCACATTGCTATAAAGAATTACCTGAGACTGGGTAATTTATAAAGAAAAGAGGATTAATTGGTTCATGATTCTACAGGCTACACAGGCTTCTGCTTCTGGGGGGCCTCAGGAAACTTACAATCGTAGTGGAATGTGAAGGGGAAGGAAGCATTTCTTATGGGACTGGAGCAGGAGGAAGAAGATTCAAAGGGAAGGTGCCACACACTTTTAAACAACCAGTTCTCATGAGAACTCTGTCACAAGGCAGCACTACAGGGACGGTGCTAAACCATTAGAAACCACCCCTGTGATGGAATTACCTCCCACCAGGCCCCACCTCCAACACTAGGGATTACCATTCAGCATAAGATTTGGGTGGGGACACAGATCCAAACCATTATCAGGATCAGAGAGCACAAAGTCAAATGACTTCAGGGGTCAGATGCACAAATCAATGAACAAAGTGCTCTGGTATAATTAATGAGGGGTGGAGGGATGAGCAGTATGGTTAACTGATGATGAGCATTCCATGCTTAGAAGCATATTCTTTTCCTTTTTTCAGATATTATGCAGTCCAAACAAACTTCTTCTCATACATAAATTTGGCTTGCAGACTGCCTGTCTTTACTCTCTGCATCTAGAGAATTGATTATCTGTCTTAGGTTAAGTGCTTCAAAGCACCACCTGGACTCTACTTTTTTGTACCTCCTTACAATTCATATTGCTAAATTTGGACCTGACACTATTGTTTTAGAACATCTTTGGCTGAAAATCAGGGGAAATTTCTTATGCTTTGTCATACCCTAATTAATTGACAGCTTCTTTCTATAAAGCAGTGAGTTTTTCTCTTTAACAAAGGTGCCTTTATGTGCTATTCAAGATATCACAGTGATCAAATCATAATCCACATGTTCCTTAATTCTGTACTTATGAGGATTCTTGTTTCAGAAGGACAAATAGAAATCGCCCGTACCTGAGTTTCTCTAGAGTTATCATAATGCTCTGTGCCACCAAGGTTGCTTTCCCCTCTAGTCATGTGGTAGGATTACATCTCCTAGTGCTCTTGTGATCAGGGTTGACTGTGAGTAGTTCTGGCTAATGAACTTTGAGCAGAAGCAACCTGTTCCACTACCAGTCTGGAACATTTGTGACCAAATGTGAGAACCAGCAGCGACTTGGTTTTCCTCTGCTGCTGTGTTACAAGTGAGGATAGCAATGACAACACCACTCCAGGGTCAGCATTCAACTCAAAGTAGACAAGGAATATGAGGGCAAAATAAACCTTTGTTTCTTCAAGCCAGTGAAATTTTGTGGTTATTTGATAATTACTTTGTGTCCTAGCTTGAATCCTCCCTATGCCAAACCCCTCATGTCACTGGAGGGGTAGATACAGAGAAATCTCATGGTTAGACAAGCTCCCTGAACATGACTGCTTCTCAGGGCCAAAAAAAAAAAAAAGTGACTTGATGACTTGATTCCATGTAATAACCAAGATGACTGACAGCAATAAAATCCAATTTATATATATATATATATGTTTATATATATATATATTCTTACTTGAGATGCAAGAGGCAGGCTTTATCTATTTCTAATGAAAATTTTACAAAAAAGAAAAACTGCATAATTTCTTGTGAAAAAATATAAGAAATCTACAGAACATATGGTGTTTATATTACTTTTCCTAAATTATAAAACATTTTTTAGAATGAAAAAGGCTAGGCCTTGCAATAACCTAGCTTGTGTACTCAGTTGATCATTTATCAAGCTGATCTCTTCCTGGATTGCTACATGGCAAGTAGACAATAGTCTCCTGGCTCCTGGCTTATAAACAACTTTAGTATATTTAATACTGCTGGGGGACACACATGGTATTTCAAAGGATAAAACATTTCTCTTAATAGTTTTGCTTCACCTGAGCAACTAGGTTGTTTTCATCTACTAAATATAATGACCATTTCTTTTTATACGTCGTCTACTAGGAAGTTGACTGTCAGATTTTAGGATCAAAGCTAGCAAATATGGAGGATCTTACAGTATGTATTTTGTGCACCGACATTACTCTTAAATATCAGATGAAATTTTAAAAGCCTGGAATTTTAAGATACAGAGAGGAATTCCAACAGTTGTTGATTTGCAGTGGTATCTTAAACGGAAGCAGCCTAGTAACTAGGTGATATAGAATAGTAGTTAAGTTCATGGGCTCTGGAACTGTATGAGTTACATTCAAATCCTAGTTTTGCTACTTGGTAGCCATGTGGCCTTAAGCAAGTTATTTCACTACAGCTGTTTCCTCATCTTTAAAATAGGGATGATTGCCTCTATTGTTGTGAGGTTTCAGTGTTACTGTATGGACACTACTATATTAAGAACATCTCCTGGCATGTTAGTTAATATATTTATGTTTCTAATAATAAATGGCCAGTGATTACAAGTCAATACACAGGAGTCAACCTAATTGAGAGACTTTACCACACATAACCCTGTGCTGCATCCTAGAGATACAAAAATGAATAAGGTCTGGCCTTTGTCTTAGCTCATGGAATGTAATAGCCTAAAAGCAGAAGATACATAAGTGGATAATGTCAGTACATTGAGACAAAATCAACGATACAATGGAGTTATTTGGTATTTGCCATCAATACATATTTTGTTAACATATTAGTATAGACATCTCATCTTCAAATCTTCATGGACATACTAATTTTGGCATCCTTCTAACTAAAGTTTTTGGAAAGTGGAAAGCATTAAAAAATTGCAGGATAGAGTAATTAACTGATGGGGGGACATTCAAGTGGTGCTAGCCACAGACATCTTACAGGACCTACCACAAAAATAAATATAATTACAGTTGTAATGAGTGACCTATGAAAAAAGTAGAAATGGGATGCCGAGAAGCATTATTCTGGCCTGGGCATTTGAGGATAGCTTCCCTGAGGAAGTAGCTTGCAAGCTGAGATGTGCAAGATGAACATCCATTACCCAAAGAAGGAGGGTTCCAGTCAAAAGCAATAGCAAAAAAACAAATAAAAGTAAATACAAAGCAGCTGAGGCAGAGTTGAGTTTGTCAATTGCTTTCAGGTTTTCAAAAACTAAAAGAAGGGAAATGTAGCTACTACATAATAAGCAAGTAAGAAACTGGCATAAGGTGGTACTTATTCCTTCCACAGGGTGGTCTTCCCTGGCCACTGCCATCTAACATAGTCCCCTTCTCCAGTCCTTCATATCTTTACCCTACCGCATTTTCTTTACATTTCTCTTAAATTAGCTTATATATGTGTTTGCTTTTATTGTATGCTTTTCTAACTTGAGTATAAGCTCCATTAATAATAGAGCTTGTCTGTCTTTCTCATCTCTATACCTATTACACCTAACAACAGAACTTGGGTTCATCATTGGCATTCAGTAAATGTTCAATAAAAAACAAAAATGAAAGCTAGGCTTTATGTGAAGGGTTAATATGAATTATTATGAAAGGCGAATTATGAAGGGCTTTATACCCTATAAAACAGATTTTGAACATTAAATTAACAGAAAGCAAATGAAGAATTGTAAGCCTAAAGCAATGCAATCAGATTTGCATTTAAAAATCAGTAACTCTTGTAGCAAGGATAGAGCTGAGGGACTAGGACACACCGTGGCTTCGATCAGTGTGATGGCAGTATCGGGAAGGACAGAAATTGATAAACTTGAGAAATGGACAGAAAACATAATTAACAGGGCTGCATCTTTGAAAAGAGAGAGTGAGAAGCCTCCTAGATTTGGGGGTGAACAACTGCGAGTGGAGTCTCTTAATGAGAAGAGAGGGGAGCTGTGCATATTTGCTGTTTTTTTTTTTTTTTTTTTGGTGGGGGAGGGGGTAGTCTGGTAGAGATTCTTAACTCCTTTTTAGTCAAATTAAGTTTGAGATGTAGGAGATAGAGTGCCATGAAGGAAGAACCTGGATAAAGGGGGATCTAGTCAGGAAATAGAGGTTTGGGGATCATAAGCACGGAAGAGGAATTGAATCCATAGGGATAGATAAGATGGATTAGTGGGTCGTGTCCCAATGAGAATAGAAGAGGACCAAGGCCATCTCCCTAAGGAGCTCAGGAAAAGAAAGAGAATCCAGAAAACCAACAGGGTGGAGTAAAGGGAGGTAAACCCAGAGAATGCAGGTCACAGAAACCACGGAAAGGGCACTCCTTGAAAGGGAAGCATTCTTCTGCAGGATGGCTTGGGAGTGGTTTCCGTGACAAAGGTCCCCTGACCAGTGCACCTCATTAGTCAACCTTTAGGTTTTATTTCCATAAACACTTGTATTCAGAGAGTTATACCGAGGAGAGATTCTTCCGGAAAATAGAACTAGGGTCCAAATGGACAATGGGTCTTTTGGGAAGGTGGTCAAGAATGGAATGATACTGCCTAACAGGGTGGCATGCAGGAAGGGGAGGAAAGAAGGTAATGAATCTGAATCCATGGGGAATGTGCTGTATGTCATGAATATGCTGTGAATGCTTTGAAGTAAGAACTGCTGTCTGTATTTTAAAGTTACTAGCCCCAAAGTTCCAAACTTCCCACGTCCTGTATTTGCTGTCTTTGGCGGGGAAGCTAGAATGGAGGAGGAGAAACAGACTTGAAATTGGTGAAGGGGGTCGAAGAGATGATGAGGAAAGTAGGCCTTTAGGCTCAATGCTCATAAGCTGTTCACAATTAGCAGAGCCCTGGCAGGCACAAATGATGTTTCCATGTATTTGTTGTCACTGAAAACGCTCATTGAATTAATGTGGAAATTATATTTCTGAGGTAATTTCTGTGGTTCATGTCATTATGGATTCAGAATGCTCAAGAATACACACATACTTTATGAGTCATATTCGTTCAGGAATAATGTGGCTTGAGACAGCATCTTTGAAAGCCATATTACTTGTTCCAGGACTGTATATATTTGGAAGCAGCCAGAAATTTCCGGCCGAATTACAGAATTTATGAGATTTAAATCTATACTTGCAAACAGATGGGCATTTGACACAGCACTGGAATAAAGTGAGATGCACTGCTCTTTGCCCAGTGGAGATGGTTCTGACCAGTAGAAGTCACACTTAAGTGCAGGAGGAAATGCAGAGAGCTTCCTTGTTGAAATGTTTCGTATGTAAGTTGACACCCTTCTGAGTGTCAAGAAATGAACTCTTTCAAAAAGAAAATCAACCCAATTGGAGGTATTAAGAAAGTGTTGCTCCAGAAAGTGAATCTCCATATGTCATCTGTGATTCAGTTTCTGCCCCCACGCTTGTATTTTACCATTTAATGCCTTCATTTATCTGTCCATTGACTCAACAAATATGTACACGTGACAAACACTGATGTGATGGTGACCAAAACAGAGATGTCATCTGCCCTCAAAGAGTTCACAGTACAAACAGGGAAAAAAAAGAAAAACAAGGACTCACAATTCCAGTGCAATGTGTTAGGGTAACACAGCAAGTCAGCACAGGTACCATGGGATTCTGAACTAGATTTGGGCAAAGTCTAGCCTGAGACCTGAAGAACCTGCTGGGAAAGATGGGAAAGAGCTTTTTTCCTTACATTTTTTATCACTCCTGCCACTCTAACTTTCCCCCAAATGTTGAGCCACTTATCCTTTAAAACTACTATCTAAATCTGTCCAAAATTCCCACGGGCTACCGTTTCATAAAAATAGCTACACTAAATATTGAAGATGAAAGAGGAAAGAATACAGAAGATATAAACAGCACAAAGACAGGCAAGTTCTCAAAATGTAGGGTGTTGATCCTTAAGATAATTATACACTGGGTCCAAAGAAGTAGGGCAAATTAGCTTGAACCCAGCCTGGCATTCTGTTCTCCCAGACCCACATCTTCTTGGAAGTAAGGATATTTGTTTTTATAGCAAGGAAACAGACTTGTAGCTAGCTGTCCATTTCCAGTGAAAGGTGGAAAAACATCTTACCTTTTATAAACAAAAGTATCTCTCATTTTTATTTCCAATACTTGGCAAATGACAGCATTTTACACATCTAATTGGCCATATAAAGTATGGAACAAAATGAATTATCTCATACTCACTCCACAAAAGGTATGTTTTTGCTGACACTGCTTGCAAGATACACTTCCTTAATTTCCTTAGAGTAGAAAATTTCCTTACAGTAGCATCAAAATAATGATGTTAATGTATTACATCACTTAGAAGAAAATAGTTATCCATAAGTTTATGCACATATGCATAAACAAATGAATAAACAGGTAAATGTAGAAGACAGGGATTTTTCTTACAGTAGAATGCTAATTGATTTCCTTAATTGAGTAATTTCCTAATACTCAAGCAAATTTTCAACCTTGAGCAATGGACATATACAAAGATACGAGTTCAGCTACAACCTGAAATCACTGCCCAATTAAACTGAGAGGAGTATGAAAACAGTTGCTTAAAGTTACTGAATTACTTTTTCTAAGGGACTTAGGTCTGTATAAGTCTATTTCTAAAAAATATGGACCTAGCTTTTCTTTTTACTCTTCTCTTCCTGTCTCTTCCCTTCCTGTCTCTTCCCTTTGTGTTCATTTTTAAAAGTTGTCTGTTTTTTCCGCTCTTTTTCTTATCCTTCTCTTCCCTTCTCTACCTTTGAGGTGACAAGACACAGTGAGACTATAAGGCCATAGCTGAGCAAGTGTCAGAATCAAGGAGGCTGGCTGGGGCTGGTGGAACCAGGGTCAAGGATGCTATCAGATTGCGAGAAGCTATGAGCAGGATAAATAGATAGTTAGGATCAAGGCCAGTGGGGCCATCGCAGGATGGGACCAGGGGCAAGGAGCCAAATGGGGTGAATGGTGGCCAAATAGAAGCCTCCAGCCATAATCTCCCCTACAGGAATGCCAAATGGAACAACTATCTGCACACAAAAAGCACCTTCATAAGAACCAAAATCAACTGAATGATCACAGTATCTGGTTTTACCATTATATTAAAGTGCTGAGGCTGAAAAGATGGTTGGCAGAATTGAGATATTAGTCACATACATGGTGAATGATCAAATACATGTTGAGGATAATGGGAGTCAAGTTTCCCACTTTTAGAGAAAAATTTTGTATATATAGAAAGGGTATAGACTACAGGGAATGCTGTGGTATTGAGTTAGATTTAGAGATACTAATGTAAGCTCATGTTTGATGGATAGATGGATAGATAGAGAGACAGGGAGAGAGAGATGATAAAGAAATGTATACAGGTGCTACATTTTATGTGTGTGTGTGTGTGTGAATATATGTGTGTGTGTGTGTGTGTGTGTGTGTGATTGATAGCTCTGTCCACTGTGAGGGCCTAGAAACGATACCCCTAAGGGAGATGTGAGTACACCCAGTGCCCAGATCTTGGTTTCTAAAAGCCACCCTTCACTACAGAAGAGTTCCTTAGAGAAAGGCCTGACTCAAAGACCAGAACAGGAAAAGTACAAGATGAATCTGGAGTGTCTTGTGCCAGAAAGTGAGGAAATGCTCAAATAATGAGGGAGACTTGTCAAAATGATATATGTGCTAACATCTAGGGGCTCCTAATGGCCCAATCTGGGATAATGTGAGAATCAAAATAAATAATGATGTTAATGTATTACATCACTTGGAAGAAAATAGTTATCCATAAGTTTATGCACATATAAATAAAGGAAAAAACAGATAAGTGTAGAAGACAGGGATTTTTCTCACAGTTGAATGTGAATTGATAAATGTAGATGAAAAAGGAAATTAGAAAATCACCACTGAGTAACCATCATTGTAATAATTGTTTCAGTCAAAAATCATCAACATATGCCAAATCTAGTGTGTGAAAATTTAAAGAGTAATAGAATACTTATATAGTTTCAAAATATTCCATGCATGGGAAGATTCGCAATTTTATAATAGAGCAACGTAGCAGACATTACCTTCATCAATTGATCAGCATTGTGTGCCTCCTGATATGATGCACTGTGGAGAACAGGGAATCACTCGTTAGGAATCCCTACTAAAAATCCATCATCTGA
This sequence comes from Trachypithecus francoisi, assembly GCF_009764315.1. Lineage (NCBI taxonomy): Eukaryota > Metazoa > Chordata > Mammalia > Primates > Cercopithecidae > Trachypithecus > Trachypithecus francoisi. Next base: position 168,269,855 of record NW_022681454.1, on the reverse strand, counting down.
ATGTAAATGAGGAAACATCAGGCAAACTTTAGAAAATAACTGGCCTGTACTCATCAAAAGTAACAAGTGCCACAAAAAAAAGCAAGGAGAGACAGATAATGTCCCGCACTGAAAACTAAAGAGATATGACAACAAAATGCAGCACGTGATCCTGGATTAAATCCTGTGCTGGAAAAAAAATAACAAAAACGTTTGTTTTTTAAATAAAAAAGGACATTCTTGAGACAATTGGTGAAATGGGAGGGATTTAAGGATTAGGTGGTAGGATTTTATCAATGTTATAAATGTTAAATTTCTGATTTTGTTGAGTGTATGGTGTTATGTCTACAAATTACACTCAAATAGTTTGAAGGAATATATGCATGTATATATATACACACACATATACACACAATAATATATATACACACACACAATAAATGTAGATAAAGTGGAGAAGTAAATGTAGTAACAACTGGAGAAGCTGATAGTGCTTTTTACTATTCTTTTTTTTTTTTTTTTGAGACAGAATTCTACGCTTTCGCTCCAGCTGGAGTGAAGTGGCGTGATCTCGGCTCACTGCAACCTCTGCTCCCTGAGTTCAAGTGATTCTCCTGCCTCAGCCTCCCAAGTAGCTGGGATTATAGGCGTCCGCCACTACACCCAGCCAATTTTTGTATTTTTAAAACAGATGGGGTTTCACAATGTTGGCTAGGCTGGTCTCGAACTCTTGACCTCAGGTGATCCACCTGCCTTGGCCTCCCGAAGTTCTAGGATTACAGATGTGAGCCATCGAGCCTGGCCTCTTTGTACTATCCTTATAACTTGTCTTTATAAAAGTTAAAAATATTTCAAAATATATAACAAATAACCATATATTATTTATAAATGCAATGAAAGAAAAAATCTTAACAGAATTAATAAATACAATTTTAAACGTTTTTAAAATACTGATGAAAATGTGAAACTAAAAAGCCAACAGCATTATCTACATTTCAATGTTCACACTTTTCAAGCACTATACTGTTCTGAAGGTAAAGTTATATTTCATCTTACTTTTCCTTTCATCGTGTTTGGGCTATTGCCTAAATTTGAAAAAAAAAAAAAAAGAATACCCATAACTAATACATAAAATTTACAAAAATGGCTATCTGAAAACTTCAAGAAAAAATTGTCATTTTCTTTATTTTTTAATACTTATATATGAATGACATAATTCAGAATCAGAAAAACTCAGTTTTGTTCTCAAAGGAAGTAACAATATAAGTGAATTTTCTTGCTCTCTCTTTCTCTCTTGGCTAGGTTTCATATGTCAAAGCTATTGATATTTGGATGGCAGTATGCCTCCTTTTTGTGTTTTCAGCACTTCTGGAGTATGCAGCTGTAAATTTTGTATCAAGACAACACAAAGAACTTCTGAGATTTCGACGAAAGAGAAAGAATAAGGTAAGTGATTAAATGTTTTGGGTTTGGCAGCACCCAGTTTTCACTGGAAAGTGAATTTGTTGTATTTAATAGAGATGAAAAGAGAGGCAATTGGGACTGGGGATGAAATAATATAATATTCCTTTCATTTTTTTTCCAATCCAAACGAAAAATGTCAAAAATAGCTTCAGGGAGAAAATGATGACACCTAGCTCTACTTTAAACAGCATATCTGGTGACATGAGACCTACATCAACTTCTTTTTAAAGTGCTTCCGGAATGACACTATTTTATTTTAATTAATGAATTATATCATTTCTTACTTGCAGTGTTAGAGCATTTCTAATGGTTTCACTTGACGTAAGTCATCAAATGTAATTATTAAAAGTCCTTTGTCAGAGCTAATTCATTTCATTATTTTCATCAAATATTACTTATTTACTAGTACCATGATGATAAATACATGAAAAACTCTCTCTGTGGTCTCTTTTTAATGCATATTTTCATGAACTAAAGACATTTCTTTTGAAACCCTGTGGGAAACACAAGAAAGTCCTGTTGTTTCCTGGCTACTATCTGATAAATGATGAAACCAGGAAGAAACTTAGAACATCATGAAGAGACCATAGCAAGTTTCACAAGTAAACCCCTAATTGGATTTGGATGTCCTAAATGAAGTTTTTCCTCTATTCAGAACTGTAATGGCATCTCCCTTGACATGCACGTGGTTTTGACCAATCCACTTTCCTTTTCTGTAAGAGAGATCCTCTATCAACAGTAGATCTATGCATTTACTTCTAATGTGAATGTGCCAACAGACATTTTAAAAGCAAATGGTCTTTTAAAGCAATGGACAGTAATGTCAAAGTTTTGTGTAATTGTGGCAAGGATCCAATATCCTGGCATATTTAAGTCAAAGCATAAACCTTAATGATAATAGTATAGTTCACATAGTGTGCATTTTTAACTATGTAAAGGTTTAACTTTTTAAGGATTCTTTATGGTTTATAAATTATACTGCAATTTATGTATTTATTACACTTGTTTAAAAAGCTTTGACGTCTCAGTGTTTGAGTCTACTTAGTATTAAACATATTCTAAAGCAGTAACTTACTTATCATTTCTAATTGGCCCTCCAAAAAGCATCACTGCTCCAATAAACACACAATTAACAGCAGCGTGGAAAGAACATCAGCATTCAGCATCGGAGATTCAGTAATACATGAACAGAAAACAGTGCTAAGACTTGCGTTTAATCAAATTTTTATGAAAACAGAAGCATATCTTTTGTACACTGAAACATACTGTGATGGGGAGATTAACTTTATCTTCTTCCCTCACCTCACCCTGGTCTACTGGTCTGTTATATTTTTCTCATTTCTGCTCATTCTGCCTTTATCTCTTTTTCTTCCTCTTCTCTCTCCCTCTCCACATCCTACTTTCTCACCTTTTCTTTCATGATAACTGGCACCAGTTGAACAACAATGACAGTACAAAAGCTGCATCACAGGGATGACGCTCTGGTCTTTCTTTGGTATTAGTGACTGATAAAGACCACTTTCCCTTTTAGTATCATTAATTAGAAGTAAAGCAATATGCATATTCCCTATCATTATGATTTGCTTTTTGTCATTTTGATTTTCCATTTCCTTACCTTTTTCCTTCTCCTTACACAATTTAGAATGTATCAAGCATGTCCTGTAAATTCTGGAAAAGAGAAGTTTTATGCATCCGGTGTCCGAATGGGTAAAGTGTGAAAGCTCAGACATATCATACATCCACCACACATTCAATAATCACAATATCCAGTAGAAAAAGTATTAGATGACAAGTTTGTATGCTCAATTATAGATCCTTCTTTTAAAAAATTATTTTTACCAAAGTGCCTCTTTACTCAGTTTTACCACATGTAAAAGTGAAATAAAAATATTTGGTGCTCTTTCCTCTTTAGCATATAGAAAGAGGGAAGCATTCATTTTCTCCGGTGACTGGTACTCTGGGAAAATGCAGAAATGCAAAAACAGTCATATCTTATTATTTTCTGATAACTACTTGATATATTCAGGGAGCAAATGTAATTAAATGTAATTTTGATTTAATGAAAAAAAGAGTTTTTTTTTAAATTCAGTTTATACGTTGGGGTAGATACTTTGCATATGTGAAAATCTATTAATTGCTACCTATGTCTGTTCAAATGGTATATGCAATTACAACCAATTGTGTAATTATATTTAATCATATATGAATTGATTCTCTGGTTTCTCAATTCCTCTTGGTCCACTTTACCTTCCCACAGACAGAAGCTTTTGCATTGGAGAAGTTTTACCGTTTCTCAGATATGGTAAATTGACTTTCTTAACTCTAAATAGAGGAATGTGGTCATCAGTAAAAAGCAGACAGCATATTCTGCACTACCAAGGCAGTGTTTGGTGGGGAAACAGAGCCCCTTTTGTACTGAAAGCTGAGCAAACACCATCCTCCTTCAGCTAAGAAGGGTATTTTCTTTTCTAAAAACTTCATTCTTGTCTTCTCTCATCAATAAAAGGATATTTAAATATTACCCTTCATTTTTTTTTAAAAGAGCTATTTGATTGGTCAAAATGATTTAAAAATGTATGTTAAAGAGAAATATCACATATATCTTGTAATAATCATCATAGAAGAAACACTCAGATACTTGTACAAAATTAGTTGAAAATAAATGGAAAATTTATTTATACAAAGAAATTCTAAAAGCAGTTGCACAAGAGACCTCAATATAAGGCAACAAAATGCTTTGTGCCTTCTGTGAATCTTTAGAATCCATTCTAAATGTTAAAATATGCTGAGGTTACTTATAGCAAGTGAACAATTTAGTTTTGATAGCAGCATCCTTTGAAATTGTCAAATAAAAAGAGGTCACAAAGACACATGTCCAAGTATAATGACTAAATATTAGGAAAACAATATAAAATAGATAGTTTTGGTCCATAAGTGGTTTGACTTGGGAGTTCATAATATAGTATACAGTAATTAAATAGAAATCTATTGAAGCCAAGAATTTAGCCTGGGAAATCACACACAAATAGTTCTGTCTACTAAACTTAATTTCTGGGGTAAATTATATCTAAAAGTAGCTACCAGATGATTCTACTGTACATTGCAAGTAAGCATCCCTGCAAGAGACATAATGTTAAATAATTCTTGCAGTAATCTCAACCTCATAACAGATTGTCTAGATCTGATATTATTTTAAAGAACTTGCTAAGTTCTCTTATAATATGTAATCACTCAGCAATTGTCCTTTGCTACTAAAATTTACATCTTATTTCCCAGCATCCCACTTCTCCCTTTGTTTTTCATGCCTGAAAGATAATTTCACATGATCCACTTGCTTTTACTTGATTATCTTAACTGTAAATTTTTCATTGCATGGAATTTACATAATTAGACATAGTGTTTGCAATATATATTTATAGATACAAGTGGGTATTAGACTATATAGCAGACTCTCTAATCTTTCTTTGAAAGACCAACATAATTATATCTCTAGCAGCTAAACAGTTAATGTTTATAGAAACTATAGTATGAAAGGTATCTATTTAATTAAATATTACTTTATGAAAACTCTAATGAAAAAACAGGCTTATCTTATGGAAAGTCAATAAATTTTTATTTTTATAGAAGAAACAATATGATAACACAGATATAGTCATAAGAAAGTATATACATCCCTTTTGTTTTTAAAATAGTTCAAGCATTTGGCAAATTTGGGGGTGGTTGGCTTCTTTGACTTTTTGAAAACTATTTCCCTAAACTAACAATGCTCTGGACTGATCAAATTTGTCATTTAAAACTATGTATTTTGCTTAGAAACAGTATGAGTAATCTAAATTTTGAAATAAACAGAATCAAAATGAGTCTCAATGTTTGTACTATGCCCTTTATTGTCATGAGTACTGGTTTACATGAATTTTCTTCAGTACTCTAATTTGGCAGAACAGGCAAAGTAAATAAAATAGTCTCACTGTAGAAAGTTTGCCACAACAGGGGACCTTACATTAATGAAATTATTGTTCCTAGGAAAGTTTTAACTAGGCTCAGCATTGACTTCGGCATTGTATACAGCTTTTTTAAACTTACTTTTTCCTCTATGAAGGTACCAGAGAATCCTGTGTCTATTCTGAAAGAACACAAGTTTGCTCTTGTATCCAAATTTCCCCACCCCACACTGTCCCAGCCTGCTGTGTGCTGATTACGCACTGCACCATGTCATGGATGCTATCTCCAGTGCTGTGTGTGTGTGCGTGTGTGTGTCTGTATGCATGATATGGAAGTATTTGGCTAGAGTTGCTATTCCCATGTATGATATCATTACTTTAGTCCTGGAGGCTTAAAAAGACATGCCAAGGTATTTCCAAACATGTTTTTTGTTGAGAGTTATGGATGAAATGGGATTGCTTTAATGCATTTCATGTAGCTTCCTCCACAATGCAATGTAATAGTGCAATGGTTTGCTGCAAGAAAACATATGCACACAGTATTCTAGTGCCTGTTTCCCTACTGATGATTATTTATTAATTATTATTTATATATGCAAATTAAATAGGAATGGACCATTACTTCTAGATTTAAGAAATCCTGACCAAGTTTATGTTTTGCTAGGCACAGTGGTTATCTTTTGAAAAAATAAAGATATCATTGACTGCATTTTGACCATCTGTACACAAACTTTATTTTATTTACTTATGTTTTTACATGCTTTCTAACTTTAAAAATAATTAAAGATAGTTTCTAAGGATAATAAATAATTGATTTTCTGCCCTGTGCATTTGTCAAGTCTATAGTCTAAGGATAAATACAAACGTACATAAATACTATTTTGATGAAAGTGAGAAGGATTCATGTTTGAAAGCCATATGGCATCCATAAATACTGATGATTCAATAATCTTTCCATTCCAGGTCAGCTTATGCTGTTCTAGAGCTAAGATTTTCTTTAAATAGATTAAGTGTTTCCTACAAATGTCTTTCATGCATACCTGAAGAAAAGTTATTTCCCAACAACTTAGATTCAAACAAAATTCTATTTGAATGACTCTAATAACAGGAGTTGAAATTGCATCCTCTCAAATAAGACAAAAATTGTAAGACTTTAGTTATTCCTTGCAAACAAATATTTAGATATTTAGTTTATGTTAAACTCAGCTATTTCTTATAGCTATATATTCCCTGAAAATCTGTTCAGGACAATAATATTTGACAAAATAATATAATCTGTTTAAATTTACATGCATTTTGGTGACTTCTATATCAATGTTAATTAAAATAGAAATGCTGCTTTTTAACATATGATGTCTATTGTAATACCCTAAGTCATGCCATAATTATGAGTTGGCAGTAAGTGAATCTAACATATTATGCTAGAAATAGATACGTAGATTTTTAAATAAATCATTCCATTGATTTCTTATCTGTCCTCTATAGTATTTCATCTAAAACATTCATCTTTCTAAATTTGCATTTTTAAATTTTTACATCTTTTAAATTTACCATTTATCAATCTTCAAACCATTTCTGAATCTAAGTTTAATGTGCCAATATACACTTGGCTAATTAATAGCAATTCAGATGTCATCTATAATAAATGCAGGGTTCTCCTGGAGTGAAATTTCAAATAATTTTATATTAACAATTGACTTACAACAACAAAGTATTTTTTAAACCTCATCTATAATTGCATTATTTTAGACTTTCCATTTATAAAGGATATAAAAATGTGTGTAGATATATGAAACTGAATATTTTATTTTAGACTGGTATTTTATAAAAACAATTTTAATTCACTCACATTTTTCATTTGTTCTTAATATTCTCAAGGGACAATGATGTTTCCCAATAAAATGAGTCATTGCTGTTTATTAGCAATTTAAAATAATTCACACATTTTGAAACAATATAAATAGAAATTAATAACAATTTAATTGTCCTTCCCTTATTACATTACCATTTGGTAATAACATTACAAAAAAGTATTTAACAAAAAGACATTTGGAATAATCTATTTAACATTTTAATTGTATAAAGATTGCCCCAAAGGTACCTACAAAGGGAGAAACATTAAGATGAAAATAATGTGTTTAATGCTGTTATACCTTACAGCACTTCACATCATCAATACTTCATGCTATTCTAGATGCTTAATGTTTTGTTTACACTCAATGGCAATCTTCATGCCTTCATCACTCTCACATCCATGTAAGTTTTCTTTTTTCTGGTCATTTTTGAGGACTAAGAAGAAGATACAAAATTAGTCCTTGCCTCACACATGTGTTAATACACAGTATCATGTTTGATGACAGAGATGAAACAATTTTATTCAGTGACTGTATGCACCCTTCTATTTTCTGTCTGTCTTTAATATTTCTAGTTACAACTTGCATTTTATATGAATCAGTGTTTGGCATAATTGAAATAAAATGAAAAGAGACATACAAAGTCTCACAGTATGATATAGAAGCATAATGACTGAAATGTTCTTTTTGTCAGTTTTAAATTTACAGAAAAATGATATTCCTGTAAAAAGAATTGTGTGGTAGCTAACTGGCTGTCTCCATTCTTCATTGCCTACCATTCTAACTTGCTTGAAGCGTAGTAAGAAGGTTTACTTGTGGGTAAACTAAACTACTTCTTTAACTTTTTAATCAGCAATTTTGCCCACTTCCTATATTTTATGTTGTCAAGGGCCTTAATTTTACAACCACTAAAGATTGGCTAACACGTACTGTCTCTGAGTCAAAAGTTCTAGATATATTTTTTATTCCTTGCTTTTTTGACATATAATCCATGAGAATGTAAGCTGAAGCTATTTCCAGAAAATTAAATTATCTTAAAAAAATTTGAGTGCTAATAACGATAAGGAATATCACTGCACATGTAAGCATACATAAACACAGGATAATTTATGACTGGGTAATGCAAAGCAGAGAAATTAGTAATAAAATATCTCAGTTCTTCTCATTTAGTAATCTAATAATAACAATAAGCTGATAGAAAAGCTTCATCCACGCTTAAAATTATTGTTTAGGTGAAACCTTTCAAAAAAGTCCCAATAAGCCAGTCATTTAAAAAAATCCCTTGATGTTTTTAAGGTCCAGGGGCGCATGGTCTCTCTCATCCCATGTCTTCCTGCGAGTGCAGACAGGACCTTATACAGGAGTCTGTTCCTTTCCTTCCCACGGAGCTGACAATCTGTTTCTGAAAGGGCCCTGATATGACTCCACATGCCTCATCTCATGGGCACACTCAAAATGATCTCCACTCTTTCATACAACACATTTAAAACACAAAGACTCTTTGCATAAATTAGATTTGCAAGGAATTCTAGCAGTCACATGGCAAAACCCATGTATTGTAACAATAAGACAGTGAGGACTTGAGGAGTGAATGGCCTTTTTACTTTTATGCTGTTGGTTAACGTTTTAGTGTAATAGTGCACAAATGCAAGGCCTCCTGGAGAACAGGTGACTGGGTAGACTTATTTTACATAGTATTTTAGTGCTAGTTTAGTCACTCTGAGTTTAAAACATCTAATAGTAAAATGATTCAAGCTGTTATTAGTATTCTTTCCTTTTGTGTTTGTGCAATTTCTAGAATAATGTAATATTACACTCAAAATATTAATAATATAATAGCAGCAATTTGAGTGCTTTGTCTGGTGTTTCATATTTTCTCTCACCCTGAAAGAACTGATAGGTAGTATAATAAATATTTTGCAGGAATAAGAAACCAAAATCAAGAGAGTTAAGTAGCTAAATTAAGGCTATGCAGACTTTGCATGCCCTTGTCGTCTCATCTCTAATAATTAAATGTTTTAATTGACCATTCCAATATCTGCTTAAGCCTTTGCTCTCTGGGCAGATGGGATATGATATACTCTTCCTATGCTGTGCTCTTGGGCCATGTTGTGCATTTTGGGTTAAAATGTGTTCCGTTTTTCAGTGATATCTATTTGAGAAGCCCAAACTGATATAAAAATGCCTTGTTCCAAGCCCTTAATAGTGTATTCAGCTATGACTTTTGTTACAACAAAACCCAAGATGGAATATCTGTCAATTTCAGGCAAAAGCCACTGAATCCTCCAGAAACTATGGACAAGAACTCCAAGTATTTCATCTACAACTATGTGTTAGCACTTGTCCTTAGAAGATTCAAGCCAAAAGCAATTTTCATACAGGTTTTCTCTTGTTGATACTCAGGACAAGCTCTCACCACAACATGGGACTTTCCACTGGTGAACTAGGTGGTCTGTTTTGCTTCCATTGGAAGAGAGTCATGAGGTTCAGATCATTCTGGGTACTCAACTGCAGGATCCATCATTGGCCCATTGTCACATAGGGGCTTTTTACATGGACAGGATACACTTCACCAGAGTCACTCTCATTGAGTCCGTCTTGAATATACTATTTTAATTTTGTCACGGCACTTAGACTGGGATGCCTTTTTGACATCACCCATGATAGGGTAGGTATCTCAGGCCTAAATATAGACTGATGTCCTTCAGATTCCTTTGGTCTTGGGGGCTATTTCTAACCAGAACTCAAGAGAATACCAGTAGCTGTCATTCATGTAGATTATACCTGCTGACAGAGTCAGAGGATTTTCTAGTCTAGAATCCTGGCAGCTACCTTAGAGTGCCACTACTGAGATTTTTCCAGAAACTCCAGTCTATGTGTGTTCTAGCAGCGGATACTTATACAATCAGTGAATTTTAAGACCTCAGAGAGACCAGCTTGGCTACTACATGCCTTAGATCTCGCACAGTCTGCTTTAGTTTCCCTTTGAAATTCTGTCTGGTTACCTTATAGAGTGGGGCCAGTAGACATCCAAAATGTACCTGCCAAATTTCAGCAGGGCCACAAGTTTTTTATTTATTTATTTATTTATTTATTTATTTATTTATTTTTTTTTAATAGTAGGATGCAGAAGAAATAACAGTTTGTCCTTTAATGTTTGTGACTTGTAGCTAATGTCCTCAGACCAGGTTATGCCTTGTAAGTGGACTCATGGGGCTGGACCTTGCATCTTATCTGGATTAATTAGCCACCCGTACCTAGTCAAAGGTGCCACTAGTTTCCAAATTCTCCTTGACTTTCTGCTTGGTGAGGGAAATTATCATTTATTAAACAACTTACTTTTGACAATGATCTGGACCAAATTGTTTCTTACTCGGTTGTGACAACATACTGGAGAATTTCGGTTCCCTGAGGGATGGAGAGTAAGATTATAATTGTGTCCACCTCACATGAAGACATGCTGTGTTTGACTTTTTTGTACCATTGAGACTAAAAACAAAGCATCAGTCAAGTCTATCAAATCCAACCAGCCATCTCTGTCCTGAACTCTTGGATAGAGTTTTGTGTCCAAAACTCTTGAATAGTTTTCACCACATCCAGCCAGCATGGTAGAGGCTGTTGGGAAACTTCTTTACTGAACCCAAATAGTCAGCAGTCAGCCCGTAGGATCCATATAGCTTTATAGGCCACACAGGCTATTCTAGAGAGAATTAATGAAAACCAGCATCCCTGCGCCATTCCCTTAACCAGATCTGAGAGTTCCTGTAATCTTCCTACAAAGGAAGATTTAGGCAATTCTAAGGGCTCCCATTTTATTACATCCAATTAAAACTGGGCTAAGGAATGACTTGCCCAGGACTAGGCTCAAGCCAGAGATGCCAAGATCCTTCATTTATGTATCACATCCTTTCCAATCATACATTTGGTTAAAAGCAGTGCCACCTACTGAGTATATCTTACTCTCTTTTTTCCTACCTACAGTTTTTAGTGTGACCATGATACCTACTATTATAGCTGATCCTTTGCCTCCTTCCCTGCTCAAGCAGTTTCTCTTTCAGTCTTTATATTGCTCTCCTGTTCCCCAGCATATTACTACATGTAATTTTGCTCTGGCATCAGGTAATTGCAAGAAGCTGTGTTCACTACCCCCATGACAATTCATCTTTAACCATGGCACAGTCATAGCGTCCCACTGAGAACTGGGCAAGGAAATCCTGGCCTTCGAGTCAGGCTGTTTTGTTTCAGTTGCCTTAACTGAGGAAGTAAATTCAGCACCCTATGTCAGTGCCCTTTGTTCCATTCCCCATTGGCACCGTAGGATTTAACTTCTGAGCTTAGGGGAGTCCGCTGCCAAAACTGGAACAGATTTCCATCCTCCCAGCAGGCGATAATGTACCGGGAAATCATTCACAGAAATCCTGTCAATTTTTGCTGTGTTCTTTTTGTGTCTTAACAGCCACCTAAAGAAAGCTTATAGATATACCTCTGGCCATGATCTTTCTTCTGAACAGCCTAGATTTTCTTCTCATCAGTAAAACCTAGTGTAGCAGCTGCAAGAGTTAATGTACCCATGAATCTAAACACCCTCCTGCCTTCCCAGAATAAGGGCCACATGCCTAAGGACTCTCCTAACCCAGTGCCTACCTGACTTTTGGTCGGGGGATACGGTTCGGGTAGGCTCCTTTCTGACTGTCATATGGCCAGCCCAGATTTGCTGCTGTACTTCACATATCTACTCTTCTGTAGAGGTGTTACATTTCATAGCAGTGAGAGCATCAATCAGTTTCCCTTCACAGCAGCAATTGATTGATTGATTGATTGATTTTGAGATGGAGTAGTTTGTTTTATGAGGAGGATTTTTTTTCTTTTTTTCTTTTTTTTTTGGGGAAGGGATCTCTCACTCTGTCACCCAGATTGGAGTGCAGTGGCATGATGTTGGCTTACTGCAGCCTCTGCTTCCCGGTTCAAGCAATCCTCCCACCTCAGCCTTCAGTTAGCTGACCCCACAGGCGCCCACCACCACACCTGGCTAATTTTTCATAATTTTGATAGAGATGGGGCTTCGCCATGTTGGCCAGGCTGGTCCCCAACTCCTGAGCTCAAGCAATCCACCTGCCTCAGCCTCCCAAAGTTCTGGAATTACAGGCATGAGCCTCCACCCCCAGCCCCCAAAATTATTAATAGGAAACAAGGAATTAACTATCTCTTGACCCACTTTCCCCTCAGTTTTATCTCACTGATCATCCATCTGCCAATTCAACAGGGGATAAACCTGTGCCATCCAGATTCCAATAGTAAGATTCAGCGTGTTATTTTCTGTAGCACTTTGACTACCTCAAAACCAAGTTGGATCAGCATTAGATTCTCCTCAGAACTCCCTCCTGGAACATTTGGTCAGATTGAGTCTCAAAGCTTGAAAGGCTGGTCAGCTTTGTCCACCACTGGTGAGATTTGGGGTTCCAAGTGTCATACAGACTCTCAGAACACCCATAGGCTTTAATCTAACCTTACGTTCACTCAGTCTCCTAGGAGGACGTGAGGCAGGAAACCCATAAGGCCTCCAGCATCCGCCTCGCACAGGAGACTCAGCAAATTCTCAAGAACACAGCTTCTTTTGCCCCTCATCACACAGGACACATAGGTACAGCTGCCATGGACAAAAGTCAGGGTGTATATGATTGCCTTCACACAGAGAACCACAGCCTTTGTACACCATCTAGTCACTTGGGCCAAAGATCTTCAGGCCAATGCGCAGCTCCCCCAGTGAAGGTGCAGCCCCTCCCAGTAGATAAGGCCGACTCCAATTCCCTCTGTAGCTTACCTCTATTGATTCCAAGGAAATGATGCTTTAGGAATCAGGGGTCATTCTCAGCACTCCTGTAACAGCCCAGGCTGGATGTTAACTCCTTAATCACACTCAGGTATATGCAGGTATATGGAAAGATACAATTGAGAAAAATTCAATTGCTCACTAATATGTTAATTTTAAATAGATTATCTCTGTTTTGAGATGAGCAGCTAAGGTCTCTAAAGATTTTAAAATAAGTTATTCATAACAGGTAATTAGAAAGGTAATCAATGAATTCTGCTTTACTAAGCACATCAGCTATAATCCTGTTATCTGAGTGTTTTGATAATGAATTTCTCAACTGCTTCAGTTAACATGTCAACACCTCACTGGAAATGCTCCCTGAGAAGTTATCTTTTGCCTTACTTTGTGATAGATTTTTTTAACACATAGGTTGCTATAGTTTAAAAGCCTATTTTATACTTCAACATTCAGCTGATTTATACAGAAAATAGTGCAAATTACCCGGGTAGCCTACATTTTCCTTTAAAAACGCACATACCAGCATGATTTTCTGAGTTATAAGGATACTATTTTAGCACTTACATAAGAACGATTTAATTCCAATTTGTAAGATATGGAAAACTTTAAGGCAAATTATAAATTTGCCTTAAAATTTTCATGGATGCCAAAGAAATGGTAGTCTAAATGAACATGCTTATTAAAGAATACTGGAAAATTGATTTTCAATTTTTGCAAGCTTACAACAGTAGTCTCAGGTAGTTTGGACTGTCTGTTTTTCTTTCCAACTTGTGTCCTCAAAATTCAATTGCTTATATATTTTATAGTCAAAATATTTTCCAATAATCATATACTTTTGTTTTTCAGGTGGAATCATGTTACTTTCATAATTCCCAAAATAACTATTTTATACCTTACTGTATCAACTTTGGTCATCTTCTAATTTTAGAACCCATAACAACTTCTATTTTTTACTTTCATACTTTATAATATATTATTCATTGAGGAGCTACTTTCACAGAACAAACATAATTTTCTTTTTCTTTTTTCTTTTCTTTTTTTTTTTTTGCAGACAGAGTCTCACTCTGTCGCCCAGGCTGGAGTGCAGTGCCGCGATCTCAGCACACTACAACCTCCACCTCCAGGGATCAAGCGATTCTCCTGCCTCAGCCTCCCGAGTGGCTGGGACTACAGGCGCATGCCACCACACCCAGCTAATTTCTGTATTTTTGGTAGAGACGGTGTTTCAGTATGTTGTCCAGGATGGTCTCGATCTCCTGACCTCGTGATCCACCTGCCTCAGCCTCCCAAAGTGCTGGGGTTACAGGCACGAGCCACTGTGACCGGCCCATAATTTTCAAGAGTTCAAGCCAATTATTTTATCTTTTATATTATTATGAAAAAGTATTATCATAGGACAGATATAACAACGTTTTTAAATGTCTTCTCATCTTTTAGACCTTCAATTTAGTAATCAAATAAACTCTTACTCATTGGTAGACAGCTACCATTACATTCTAAATAAATGTATTAAAGTAAATTATTAATTTGCATTATAAGTTATTAAATGTTATATTTCATAAGCACACTTCATTTATTATATATTATTAAATAATTTTTATTTAAATGTTTCCTTAAGTCCTTTCATTTACAAACATGGAAAATTATCTTCAGTTTGCCACATTTAAAAGAAATGATACTTTTTAGGAGAACATAGCAATAATAAATTTATGTAAAGTTTATGTTCTTAACATGAAATAAACTTCTGCCAGATATAATTCACAATTTCAACCAAATCAGTGTGCCTGAAAGGTAGTCATATATAAACTAGAATACATGGCTATCTTCTAAGTATTCCACAAAGGTTAGTGTAAAACAGAAAAGTAGCATACAAGGAGAATAACATAAACCAAGCAGTATTATGGAACTAGACTGTATTTTCTGAAGAATTGACTTTGAATTGAAAGAAAAAGCTTGAAAAGGTTTGTCTCCATGAGAAAGAAAAATTCAGTCAATGATCCTGGTATGCTCCCCCTCGACATCACACATTTAGCCATTTAAACAAATAATGCAAAAAAAAAAAAAAAAACTAGTTTATGAATATATATAACACAATAGATTTTATCTTGTTTTAATTTAGATATTCAAGCAATATGTAGAAAATATCAGAGTTCAGTTTTCCCATTAAAACATAGCCTTTGAGATTTCACATTTATTAATGGGCGCATCTATACAATGCGGCAGGATAAATAAATAAAACTTCAATGGGGAATCAAAACCAATTCATCTTTATATGCTTCGGTTACCTTTTCCTTATATTAATGTAAACATTAATTGTGATAAAATTGGTTATGATTCTGAGATGCCTGTTATACATGCGCTATTCTATTGTTAAAGGGCCTTGTCACATTTTCTTTGACAGGATGATGAGGTAAGGGAAAGCCGATTCAGCTTCACAGCCTATGGAATGGGACCATGTCTACAAGCAAAGGACGGCATGACTCCAAAGGGCCCCAACCACCCTGTCCAGGTAATGCCAAAAAGCCCTGATGAAATGAGGAAGGTCTTTATCGACCGGGCCAAGAAGATTGACACCATCTCCCGAGCCTGCTTCCCATTAGCTTTTTTGATTTTTAATATTTTCTATTGGGTTATCTATAAAATTCTTAGGCATGAAGATATTCATCAGCAGCAAGATTAAGTCTCTGGGGGCATGCAAGTGCAAATGGTCACTTCAGAAGAAAGTGTCTCTGCCATAAGTGTGTATGTGTATATGTGTGTGTGGTGTATAAATGATGACCATTGTATTAAAATGGCATATGGAAAAGGTTCGTATTTTGGTTAGCTATGCAAAGTCATGAGAGATAAGATTCTTTTAATGAATATAAAATATTTATTAGGGGATTCTATTTCATATTAATTCCAGGTGATTTGTTTTTTCGCAGTAAACCATGTAAGTGGAAGCTTTACTGCCAATGTGTTTATATGTTATATAATATCTCATAATAACAGACACAAAAACTACTTTGAAATTCCTTAATTTGTAATTCAATGCTACTAAATCATACAAAAGCAAATTTTTGCACAGTAAATTTTATGAAAGGAAAAGGGGGACATTATAAAGATAATAAAAACCAATAGCTTGAAATCTAAAACTATTTTCTTATAGTATAGTTATGAAATGGGAAAACAATTAGTTACAGTGGGAAATTCACTCATATTAATGGAGGATTGTACATATAAATGCTATTTAATCAATATATGTAATTTTGAAAATTTTTAAATAAGAGCATTAAAATACTTTAATGGTTTGGAATACTAAATTTAATTGTTTAGAATAATAAATTTTCCTCTGTGCAAATTTAAAACAAATAACATAAGAGATCGTGTTACAATCACAATCTACTTTTCTTAAACTTTATATCTCTAGGAACAAAGGTGGAAATACGGAAAACAACTTTGTTTTCAAATAAGTGTTATAGCTATGTATTTTTAGTTATTGCCAAACATTGAACAATTCAAGCCAGCACCTTGTTTTTGTTAGACTTTTAGTAGCTGCTTAACTGTGTATGATTGTGTTTAATAATTTGATGTAACTGAAGAAAATTCAGTAAGACATTTATATTTTAGTTTAGAATGTGACTTTAAAATTCAGTGGGATTCAAGTATTTACATTTTGATAAAAATGAGTACAATGAAAACAAAAATGGATTCATGAAAGATTTTTTAATAAAAACAATTTCCCCAGCAATGTTTTATGGGTCTCAACGCCTATCTCCAAATATAAGGAGGGAAAGTTTTAATTTTAAATGATATAAGTAAGTCATTTCTATAAAGTGGGGACCGTTTTTCTATTTCTGAATTAATGATTTCAAAATCTAAGCCATTTGCAAGATGAAAATAATTTTAAATGAAATTTTTACTTAAAATTTTTCAATGACCCCATGGGAGTACTTCAACAACAACAGAGCATTAGTAACTTGTTTTTTGCAGTATAATTGGGTGCAAATGTATGATAGAGTTCTTGGTAAACAGAACCAGACTCTGACTCTTTTTCAGTTTTGCTATTTTTTTAACTATTTTTACCATAAATGTATTTGGAAAAGCTTTGGAATGCCTTTTAGGTATTTTAATTATTGGTCAGATGCACAAACTCAGTCTGCCAAATTATTCACAGAGAAAACTTTAAACACTAAGAAAACAATGAACTCAGATGTACAATAGAAAAGCCAGTTCTTTAACGAGATGCTGTTTTCTGCCCTTCAACCACTCTCAAATTAAAAGCAAAAACTACCATTTAAAACTAAAACCTTTACAATGTTTTTATACATCAGCTTATACAATTGTAATTTTTAAAAATAACCTTTTAAAAAATAGTAAATGTTAAGCAGTTTTTGCTAGTAAAATACCAAGTTCCCCTCCTTTATAAGTAACTTAAAACAACACTATAAGGAAATAATATTATGTTTGGCATTATGTGCAAATGCCACAACTAAAAGAATTCGTTACTCTCTATGTACCCACGTTGAGGACTGTGCACGTGAAAATTAAACATATGCTTCTTCATTTGGTGTGTATTTAACAAAACCATGGAAACATATTCTTGTGCTAAAGATAGAGCAAGATACGTCATTTGTATTCCTTGAGAATTAGCGGGAGAGTTCGAAATAATTATAAGCTACGTCATCTCGACGTGTCTCTGAAATACCTGAATGTTTTTCTATACTTTCCACATCTTATTTCAAGTTTCCCAATATTGCTTAAGTGAATTCTGCCAGGAGCAAACAGAAATATAATGAATGCAAACATGCATACTTCCAAAAGAAATTCACAGACATCACTTGTTTCCATATTTGAGAATATTAAAAATGTGTCTTTTGTAAATCTGAAATTTAGAAAGTGAAAATACCAAACATGAGACAATGTTGTCAACAAGGACGTTGGTGCATTAGAAGTCTATCTCAAAAGCATTGTACTTTCCTTAGGCATAGTTTTCCTTTCCTATTATATTTGTGATTGTCTTACTGCACTAAGAAAATACTTTAACAGCTTTCACTCACAAAGCAACAGTGACAAGGCACATGTGGCTGAATCCAATATGTTAAAGGAATGTGTCTCCTCCTATGAACTCTTATAGACCTTTTAAAACTGAAAAATTACATTGCAATTAGCATCCTGAGATAATATTTGCCTCAATAAGTCCTATGTCCAACCAGAATATTTCAAATTAAACCAACCCCAAAATTATCAATGACAAGAAATTAAAAATGTGTATATATACATTAACTACTATACACACAAATTGGAATTCCAATGTGCATATCCTGAAGTATTTTAAATAGCCACATTGGAAAATATAGGATTTTTGTGTATGCAGTTTATATGATTTTCTTAAAAAGCATTATTTGTATCTCAATCATTGAAATATCTGGTTCCATAGCATATGAATTTATAGGCTATTTTATACATTAGCATATATGTTCTCAACCTTTTCTTTCTTTCCCAACCATTAGAATTAGACTTAAACCACAATGAGGCTCTAGAACTTACTTCACAACTTTAAATAGATTCAAGAATCACTGTATTTGAAAGAAAGCTGAGGGTGTTTAAAACTTCTCTAACCCTTCCAAAAGTTTCTCCATGGCACTTGCCTGGAGGGCCCATCCAACTCTTGGTGGCTATATCAGGGAATCAACTGGGCTGTTCATCTTATTCTAGAATGAGTTCTTATTCTGTTGATATATTCCAATAGCTTTTATCTTAATTTGCAATTATAAGTGCTTGCATATTTGTGTATCCCTAAGACATGAATTCATGTATTAGTTTATGAATACCCAGGATCTCATGGAAGATAAGGGAAATTTTAGAAAAAAAATGAAGAAATGATCTAAATGTTTAACTAACAGAAGAGAGCAAGTTGTTCACTACTTTAGTACTCAGTGCAACTTAAGTGGTTATAATATTTGAAAAAAGATTTAGATGTATCTTCCATACTATACATCCCTTTTTCTGAACATTTAATTCCACTTTTTAAAATATTCTTTTCTATTTCTCTCAACACAACATACTTCAACCTGCTGGTTACTTGGGAGGACTGAATATTATACTGGCAGCTAAATTTTTCTTTCATCTATAAAGTACACATTCCAGGAAATGGACATGAGAGAATACAAGAGACTTGCCAAAATTGACATAGAAAATACTTGCAGTATATTGTAAATGGAAAAGAAAGAAACTGACAACATCATGATTCACAAGGGTCCCATAAAAATTTACAACACTCTAATAACAAAATTTTGAGAACAAAAATGTATCCAATGATCCTTAGATAGATAGCATTAACAGTCTTTGAGGTCATGATATCTTCTACTCCAAAAGTGATTCCACACTCTTTGCAACATAGATAATAGCATAAACTCCCAAAATTCATCTAGTATTTTTCATCTAGTTTATATTGTATTTTTCATCTAGTTTACATTGAACTAGCAAAGAAAAGCAAACCATTCCAAATATAAGACAATCTGGTGTTAATACAATGTATTAGAAGACATAGTGTATATGTTCACACAGATTCCCTCTTGCGAATAAAACACCCATAATACCCATTGTATCTTGTTCCTGAATAAGAGACATATTCCTCAGCAAATACATTGGTTTTTATTTTCTTATTTGTGTACTACAGTGGTAAACATAGCCATTGCATTTTTTTCATTGCTATGTAAACTTTGCATGAATAAATAAGCAGTGTACACTGTAAATTACATTAATTTAATTAACTTTAAAATTAAACTTTTATCTCAGCCCCCCCTCCTCTTTATAAACATACTGATATTAAAAAGCCAACTTCCATAGGGAGACACCTGGTACTCCAATTACTTAAAAAGTAAAGTGATGCATATTCTTCCATAACAAAGATACTTATAGGCCGTGTATAAAATATAACTCCCTACAATTTAAACGCAACTAGGGCAGGGAAAAATATCCTGGGGAAGCTTCTTCCAGCTATGAGGCCAAGAGATACAATCCAAAGTTAGTAGCTAGGACCCACTTACCTGTTTTTTTGGTCTACATTTTACATCTTAATAATGCCTTCATCTCTTCCCTCTCTGTCTCTCTCTCTCTCTCTCTCTCTCTCTCTCTCTCTCTCACACACACACACACACACACACACACACACACACACACACATACACACACATTGGTAATGAGATGAATTCTTTCAGATTAAAAATACAAAGACAGAAAATTCTCCTAGACAAAGGTTCATAATCCTGTGACATGTTTTGCAATATTAAGTCATTGCTGGTGGAAAATATGAACCATGCAATCATTCGATTTGGCCAGCTCTTGATCATGCAACAATCTTTTGCCTCAAAAACACATAAACAAAGCTAACTGGATCAAGTCGTTAACCCTTAACAATCAAATTCTAAAATACTATTTGAACCATTTTTGAAGAACGGCTAAATAATTGTCAGAAAGCTTTTTCAAAAGACAGCTAATAATATAGGATGACTTTGTAGTGTCTGAACAGGTGGCTTTCTCAGTACTTTTGATGGTTAACAGGTAAACAAAGAAGAGAAATTTAAGGTGATAGAGTATTATTTTTCAAAAGTGATTCTGAACCCTGGCTATGTATTGGAATTCCTTATGTATTTTAAAAATATATATATACACTTGGTGTCCAACATAGAAGATTATGATTTAATCACTGATTAAACAAATATTCATTGAGTATCTTATGTGTGCCTGGCACTGTCCCAAGTGCTAAATTTATTATCTTTGGAATAAGATATGAAATTGTGGATGATTGAAAAAATTCCAAAACTGAGAGAATTGATGTGAGCTTACACAAGCTTGTTCTCTTAATAAGGATCAATTTAACACTTTTTAAGTTTTATAATTTTTCTTTCTTCAAGCAACTAATTTTAGTTGTCTCTCATTTATATTCTTAGAACTAAAAATAGACCCGGCCCGGTGGCTCACGCCTGAAATCCCAGCACTTTGGGAGGCCGAGGCAGTCAAATCACTTGAGGTCAGAAGTTAAGACACCAGTCTGGCCAACATGATAAAACCCCGTCTCTACTAAAAATACAAAAATTAACCAGGCATGGTGGCGGATGCCTGTAATCCCAGCTCCTCAAGGGAGGCTGAGGGGGAAGAATCACTTGAGCCCAGGAGATGGAGGTTGCAGTGAGCCAAGATCGCACCACTGCACTCCAAACTGGGTGTCAGAGTGAGACTCTGTCTCAGAAACAGACAAATGAAAAAAGAATTTAAAATAAACCTTTGATATGTTTCAGTTCAGCTTTCCTCCCAATGTCAGAATCTTCACTATTACATTATCCACATTCTCTGAGCACCCAAAGAGCAACTGGTAGCTCATTACTCTGAGGGCCGTCTTCTGTTCCATTGTGACATAACTCTAGAAAATAAAAATGTTAATCTTCATCAAAAAATTACTTTTCCTTCCTAAAATACCAAGTAAGTTTATTCCCCTCACGTAAGACAACCAGCATATATTTTCACATTTCTGCTGTCTGTGTTTAAGTTCAATCAACCCCTTGTCACTAGCTTTATTCTTATTTAAACCATTCATGAGAGCATTGTAAGTGTTAAACAATGATGACACATTTTCAGGCTTATAAAATAATGAAATATAAGATGAATTGTCTACATAGATAAATAGAAATTGATGAAAATTTCTATGTACATTATTTTCAGTAACTGTTAATGTCTTCCTGTAATTTAGCAAAAAATTTAAATTAAATATTTTTAAATTTATTTCAGATATGAAGATATTATATAAAACTCTACCAAGTACTATGAGTTTAAAAAAAACTAGCAGCAAACCATATTAACCATATGATGTATTTTTAGAGTAAAGCTATAACAAAAGTACAAGATATTAAGTTGTTTTATTTTAATGGCTGCTTTTTCTCTGGGGTGGTTTTAGCAATGGTGCCTTTGGGCAACCCCACTCATATTCACATTATCCAGCCTGGCTGGTTAATAGTAAGGAGTTGTGACTTAAATGCCAGGAAAGGATTCAGATGTAAAGTTATACTTGAATATGTTTGAATAATTTTGCACTTCTTCACTTTTTTCTCTATGAATTATTCAATGGTCATTCCTTAAATTTGTATTTTAATGTATGATAAATGATAATACGGGGGGGAGTAGAGTGAAGTACCCTGACATTCTACAGATATGATATGCTATGAAAAACAAAACAAAAAGAAAATGTGCCATGTATTTTCCATGTACCATCTTTATATGATACACAGTGACTTCATTATTAGTGAGTCAAGTTGTTTAAAGAACTACCAAAAAAAGTATTGCTATTTTATGGTTTTTATGGTGTAAATTATTTTTCTGTCTTCTTGAGTCTTATGTCTAAATCAGTCTTCCTTATCCAGATACTGTCATATTTTTCCAGGAAATTATACTGAACATATACTTAAAAATTTATGCACGATTTCATCAACTTGTTTTTCATTATATTATATTTAGTTCAATTTTGCAACTAACAAACTCTCTATCAGAGTCATTAACCTGTGAACAGTATAAAGTATTTATCATGTAACTGTAGATAATTTGATCAGAAACAATAAAAATGAACACTTTTCAAGAACATGGATACCTCTTTTGTCTAATTTTTTTTACAGAACAAATTTTACCAAAGAATCATGTTGTCTTCCTGACAAAAATCATACTACATTCCTGTTCTCATGAAAACTATTACGTCTAAGATTACATTGTCAGTGATATATCATTCAGAGAAGTCTTAATATATGCATTTCATGATAGGAAAAGCACAGTGAGAAGGATGGTGAATGGAACTTTTCTACTAAGGATAGAATGAGAGAAGATGTGTTACTAACTAGAAAAATGACTTGGCATTAGTGTATTTGTAGTTTTTGTTTGTATGTTTGAAAGACTTCTTCAAATTTGTTTATTGAAAAAACCACTTTCACTTGACTTACCCGTACAGACTATTTCAAAATGGAATACTGATCTTTTTTTAATCTATAATTTCATCTTTCTTTTTTCCTCCACAGAGTTACATTGGAGGTTAGTGATAGAATATTAGTAAAGAAATAATAATTTTTTTTTTGTTTTGACACGGAGTCTCACTCTGTCACCCGGGCTGGAGTGCAGTGGTGCGATCTCGGCTCACTGCAAGCTCTGCCTCCCGGGTTCAAGCGATTCTCCTGCCTCAGCCTCCCTAGTAGCAGGGACTACAGGCACGTGCCACCACACCTGGCTAATTTTTTGTATTCTCGGTAGAGATGGGGTTTCACCGTGTTAGCCAGAATGGTCTCAGCCTCCTGACCTTGTGATCTGCCCGCCTGGGCCTTCCAAAGTGCTGGGATTAGCAGCATGAGCCACCACGCCCGGCCAAGAAATTTAAGAAAGTATTACAATTTGGTATGTGATACTTAGTCCGTCATTTTTAAAGTACCTATAATTTATATGTAACAGTCTTTGACACTTTTATATATTGACTGGCACAAATTTCAGGAAAAAATCTTAGATTGAAAATTCCTTGCTAAATCAGCATGATGGTTTTCTTCAATGAGCTGGCCTTCATTAATAGCTTACATAGTTCATACCACGACATCAGCAAAAGCTCTGTGCCGAAATGCTGCCATAGAATCAGGCCAAGTGATCTGTCAGTACAAGTGCTAGCAGTATCTACAGGTAATAGATCCCTAAACAAAAGGTATAGGAATAAATGTAATGTGACCACACTAAGAATGACGAGAAGCTTATTGGTAAACTATGATTTATTAAGTCAATTTGCACTACTATGGTTTAAAATATTATCAATACTCTCATGATATTCATCATTTTCTGTATCACTACATTGTTTATTTCTCTCTACATAGTTTATTTCAACATACTCTTGCTGACAGTTGCTTTCTGCCTTGATAAACTGATTTTCTAAATATATTCCTTCTTTGTAATTTTGTATAATTTTCGTTCTTAATTATACATTCATTGGAATCCTAAATTGAATGAGGCCATATTTACTGAACTACACTATAAATATTTAGTTTGGTTTTATGTTTCTTTATATTTGTATATTTGACCCCATGTGTTGTCTTACCAAGTTATCTCTGTTGATGCTCTTCACCCAACATTATACTGCTCTGACAGTATCTAAAAATTCACTTGGGCAAACGGTTAACCGGAAGCTGGATTGTGAACAGAAGCTGGCACTCTGAAAGAAAATCAGAGCTGGATATAAGTTAAAGCAGTGAAGGCAAAATTTATTCAGGAACTATTGCACTGGGGACAGAGAGACCTCAGTATATAACTGGGCTGCATTCTGAATACTAGGACAAGTGAGGATTTGGGATAAGTGAAGGTCAGTGGGTGGAAAATTACCAGAGAGGAAACCTCACAGGGATTCCGGCTAAACTGACTTAGCAAAATTCTTGCTGAATGCAGGCAGGGTGATAAGATACTGAACGTGGGG
The DNA here is from genome assembly GCF_009764315.1 of Trachypithecus francoisi. Taxonomy (NCBI): domain Eukaryota; kingdom Metazoa; phylum Chordata; class Mammalia; order Primates; family Cercopithecidae; genus Trachypithecus; species Trachypithecus francoisi. The sequence goes on along the minus strand of NW_022681454.1, from coordinate 168,245,324 downwards.
GGATAAGAAATTTGATTAGCTATCAAGGATAAGGGATTTTCGTTAAACTGAACCAAGCAGAATTCTTGCCAAATTCAACTAACTAGGCCAAGAACAGAATCCAAGTTGGGCCTAAGCAAAAGGGGAGCTCAGAGGCTTATAATCAGAGCGTGACCCAGGAGAGAATCTTATCATCATCTATAGTCCATTCTGTGACATGAGGAATGAATTATCTGAACACTTGTTCTTCAATGAATGAACACTAGTTAAAAATCATATGGCATTCACTTGCAGTTCTGTAACCTAATAGCTCTTGATCTTCCAAACTGGTCTCTGTTCTTAAGCCATTAAAAATCACTATTTTGAGGCCGGGCGCGGTGGCTCAAGCCTGTAATCCCAGCACTTTGGGAGGCCGAGACGGGCGGATCACGAGGTCAGGAGATCGAGACCATCCTGGCTAACACAGTGAAACCCCGTCTCTACTAAAAAATACAAAAAACTAGCCGGGCGAGGTGGCAGGCGCCTGTAGTCCCAGCTACTCGGGAGGCTGAGGCAGGAGAATGGTGTAAACCCGGGAGGCGGAGCTTGCAGTGAGCTGAGATCCGGCCACTGCACTCCAGCCTGGGCGACAGAGCCAGACTCTGTCTCAAATAAATAAATAAATAAATAAATAAATAAAATAAAAATCACTATTTTGATGTCAGGTTCCTTTTCATTCTGGGGAAAAATAAACTCTTCTAAATGATCTGTTACAGAAACAATTATGTTTATAGAGTCTTATTTCAATAACTTCTCCCTCCCAAAAATTTCCTACAGATTGACCTTGTTTGAAATACTTATTCTGTGGAAGATCAAGCTTACAGGTATAACATTGAATTTCCTAAGTGAGTAATCAAAGAAAATGGGAATGAACTATAAATTGAAAACAATAAATTTATTCAAATTGCCAAATCATTTGACAGATAATAGAAAATCCAAAAGCACAAATTTATTTTTAATTGCCTGGAAGTTAAAGAAGATCTATAATAAATTATTAGATCCTTTCTAAGAAACACAGCTTTACTCTATCACATTGTATTTGATAAATACAAGAATTGAAGGTAGAAACCTACCTGGCAATACTCTGGGTGCTTCCTTTGTTCTCCTCTTTATCGTCAGCAAATTTTTTGAGTCTCCACATTATTAGGCCATGAAAACTTCAATGGGTGGCAAACAGAAAAGCTTCCTCCACTTTCAGGAGCAAAACAAAACAGGAAAAAATCTGCAGGAGCTGTGTGTCATAGACAAGAGTTTTCTTTTATTTTCACTTTAGGTTAGTACTTCTCCTGGGTAATCAATAATCTCTAAGCAAGACTCAGTCTTGTCTAAAGTGATGGAACTTATATTGATGCATTGCATATAGTAAATTAAAATACCTTTCCAACTTAGATGATTAATTGTGTTTTTTCCTTCTCGAATGAAAAAGAATACGAGAAACAAATGGACATGGTATGTTATTTGCAATTTACTTTAAATCAAATATATCAGAATTCATTTACTGTTGTGAATTGCTTACATTTGAAATATCTTTTTTATATTAACTAATTAATTAGTTATACGTTAACTAATGAAAATGCGGTCAATGAAAAAAGATGTTACTTCAGGTCATCAAAAATACAACTAGGGTAATTATGTCCATACGACTTATTCACCTAATGGATAATACAACTTCATTTCTAAAAAGAAACTTTAAAAAGTAATATTAATGTGTTAGTATAAGTCATGAGTTGCTTAACTACAGGAATATGTTCTAAGAAATGTGTCATTAGATGATTTGTCATTATGCAAACACCACAGGGTGTACTTCTATATACCTACATGGGTTAGATCACGACATCTAGGCTAGACTACATGGAATAGTGTGTTGCTTCTAGGCTGCAAACCTGTACAGCATGTTACTATACTGAATACTGCAGACAACTGTAATACCATGGTAAGTAGTTGTGTTTCTAAACATATATAACATAGAAAAGATACAATAAAAATATGGAATAAAAGGTAAAATGTAGTACACCTATATAGGGCATTTAACTTGAAAGGAGCCTGCGGACTGGAAGTTGCCCTGGGTAAGTGGTGAGTGAATGTGAAGTCCTAGGATATTATGACCCTACTGTAGACCTTTTTTTTTTTTTTTTTTTTTGTCTGAAATAGAGTCTCACTTTGTAGCCCAGATTAGAGTGCAGTGGCGTGATCTCAGATCACTGCAACCTCTGCTTCCCGGGTTCAAGCAATTCTCCACGCCTCAGCCTCCTGAGTAGCTGAGATTACAGGCGCCCGTGACCACGCCCAGCTAATTTTTGTATTTTTTAGTAGAGATGAGGTTTCACCACGTTAGCCAGGCTGGTCTTGAACTCCTGACCTCAGATGATCCTGAGGTCTCCCACCGTGCTAGGATTATAGGCACGAGCCTCAGTGCCCAGCCACACTACTGTAGACTTTTTAAAGGCTGTACACTTAGGCTACACTAAGTTTAACTTTTGAAATTTCTTTAATAATAAATTAACCTGAGCTTCATACAAGTTTTTACTTAATCTTTTAATGTTTTAAGATTTTTTTGTAGTAACACTTAGCTTAAAACACAAACATATTGTACAATGGTACAAAAATAATTTCTTCCTTTATACCTTTATTATGTAAGCTTTTGTCTGTTTAAAATTTTTATTTTATTTATCCTTTTACTTGTTAAACGTTTTGTAAGAACTAAGACACAGACACGCACATTAGCCTCGGCCTACACAGGTCAGGATCATCAATGTCACTGTCTTCTTCCTCCACATCTTGTCCTACTGGAAGATATTCAGGGGCAACAACACGCACAGAGCTGTCATCTCTTGTGATAAAAATAACTTATTCTGGAATATCTCCTGAAGCACCTGCCTGAGTATGTTTTCCAGTTAACTTTTTTTATATAAGTAGAATACACTCTAAAATAATTATTAAAAGTCTAATAAATACTAGCAGTAGGAATTTTTTAGCTCCATTATAATCTTAAGGGACCACTGCTGTATATGGGGTCCATGGTTGACTGAAATGTCATTATGCAGCACATTACTGTAATTAATATTGTTAGCATATTTATATTTTATTAACTGTCTCATTGGTATTACTTGTGCTAAACATGCTTACTTTTTTGTTGTTGTTGTTGTGGTTTTTTGAGACGGCGTCTCACTTTGTCGCCAGGCTGCAGTGCAGTGGCGCAATCTCGGCTCACTGCAACCTCCACCTCCCAGGTTCAAGTGATTCTCCTGCCTCAGCCTCCCAAGTAGCTGGGACTACAGGTACGTGCCACCACGTCCAGCTAATTTTTGTATTTTTAGTAGAGATGGAGTTTCAACATGTTGGCCAGGATGGTCTTGATCTCTTGACATTGTGATCCACCCTCCTCAGCCTCCCAAAGTGCTTACCTTTTAATATGTGTTATATATTGTATTCTTAAGCAACAAAATATAGCAAATTCACCTGCTGTTATAAGCATGCTAAATCCCTAAGTGATCAAAATGTTTGATGCTTATCACTCAGAAATACAATTAAAGAGTGTAAAAGGTATTTAATATGCAGTTATCTATTTTAATGTCATTATTTTGTCCTCTACTTCATAAGTGAGATGACCTGAACCACTTTGATATCTTTACTGATCATTATAACTACTAACCAAGTATATACTGAAACTTTTTTGCTAAATAAGAATATAATTACAGACAGCAACGTGGTATGTGCTGCATACTTTTAGTTTCAAAAACTCCCCTGAATTGTTTAAAGAACAATTATACATATCCAAAATTGTAATTTTTTAATTTCCTATAAATTTTAGATCATATTCAGAAGGTATCTAAGGTTGTTACATTTTTCAAAGATTATACATTCTTGTATCTTATAAATGTAGATAGAACATAAGCCACTCTATGCCTAAACCACAAGAGGGCTCCCTCTTGTTGGTTTGGGAATTGTAAATGTCATTCAAAAAAACCATGAGGCTAATTTCATTAATGATTGGGGGCAAGATTTTGGCATAAAAGAGTGTTTCAATTTTTTTTAATGCAATGAGTCAATATAAACCTTGTACTTTAACAGCTTCATGAAACAGTTTTGTGGGAGAACCTTCTCAAAACCCTTATTTACAAGCAATGAAATGGAGCCTAAGGATATAAGGCAATTTTGCTCAGCACTACTGATCCCAGTCACTGTTGAAGCCAGAACTACACTCTCCATCAGTCTCTGTTCTTAATCTTCAAATTGAAGTAAGAGGGTTTAGAAACTGAGATAAATGTTAATATAGTCCTGTGGAGACAATTTTACTATAAAGTTTGAAAGAAATACATATGAAAAATGTAAAATTAGAATGAATATAAAATCTGAAACAGAAACAGAAAAAAATTTCAGTGTTACAGGGAAAATATGCCATAGGTACCTGTTTTGTCTTCCAATTACTTTACAATTTCACTAAGGATTCTTGGTGGAAATGTTTTACCATTGCTGGGAACCATGCTGCTCTCTTGAGCTAATTTAAGAAATAGAAAGACAGGGTACTGCTGAGCATATATATTAATTTCAAAGTCAAGAAAGCATGTGCAAGGGTCTCATCAGCATTTATATCCCTAACATGAAGTTCCTGTTCCACTTCTCTGTGCTTCATTTGAAGTCAATGTACTCTTCCACACAGTTGACTGAATGCCAAAAGGTTGGATATGTTAATGTAGACACAACTTTACATGCAAAAAGAAGATGAAGAGACAAAGAGAATTCTCACTTAGTTCTCCATTATTCCAGCATATAAAAAACCTCTACCTTAAAATACTAGAACAACTGGTTTATTTGATTTAGTTAACCAGCCATTAATAGTGTAAAGATTTTAGCACCATGATATCACATATGTAAGAGAAATAATCTATGGAATATCAAAATATGTTGTCAAGATGGCCAAGTTTTAGTTCCAATTATATGACATGTTGTTTGCCTTATTTCAACGCATGACTTAAAATCTATACCTTCAAAGTAACAATAGTGTCTTAATTGCAATGTTTAAACCACAAAGCAAATATTTGTTAATTTAGATGTGTTCTTTGACTGTTACTTTCTGGCTTTCAATATATGGCTAAATTTCATTCTTAATATCAAATTCTACTTAATAATGAAAATAGAAATATTTCAATTAGATATTAAAAACATTTATCTCATGCATGGAACTAATTTTGAAAAGCATTTGGATAAGATTCCTTGATTTATCTCTCCTTTATGTCTTTCTAAGAAAAGTAAAATATACTGTAAATCAACATGTTATGCACATGGTAAAATTATAATTTAGGAAGATAAAATATAAATAATATGACTCTCCAATTTCAGAATAATCTAAAAACATAGGAATTGGCATCCCTAAAAACCATGCTAAGTCTTCTAGAATTGTAATACAGAAAAGCGTATTTTGGAAAAAGAAGGGAACAGGAAATTATTTGAACTAGGCTAGTCTTTAAAAGTTAATTTGGCCAGCACAGTGGCTCACACCTGTAATGTTAACACTTAGTAAGGCTGAGGCAGGTGGACAGAGTGAGCCCTGGAGTTCAAGAGCAGCTTGGGCAGCATGACAAAACCTCGTCTCTAATTAAATAAATATAATACTTAAATAAATACAGAAAAATGTTTTAAAAGTTAATTTGGGTGCCTCTTTGCTCTTCACTATTCACCCTTGTTTTTTCCCAAGTACATGTTTATTGTTTAATAAATTTATGATATTTTTATTGCTTCCTTGAGGTTTGGTATAAAGATTGAAACCATGAGTTTACTTTCAATTTCTGTGTATTCATTAACAATAAAATTTACTTAAAATGTTGTAGCTTGCAAACTCTTTAGCAGTCATTTTCAAAGCCTGAAAACAAACACATAAATCAAATGACAGTCATGGTTGAAATAATAAGAAGGGTTTTCAATTAATAACATAATTTTTGTGTGACTCTTTCTGACAAGTTAGAAACTATTGGGCCAGGCACAGTGACTCACACCTGTAATCCCAGCACTTTGAGAGGCAGAAGCACGCAGATCACTTGAGGTCAGAAGCTCAAGACTAGGCTGGCCAACGTGGGGAAACCTTGCCTCTACAAAATATACAAAAATTAGCTCGGTGTGGTGGCACAGTCCTGTAGTCACAGCTACTTGGGAACCTGAGACACAAGAATCACTTGAATCCTTGAACCAAGGAGGCAGAGGTTGCAGTGAGCCAAGATTGCACCACTACACTCCAGCCTGGGTGATGAAGTCAGACTCTGTCTCAAAAAAATAAATAAATAAAAATAAACTATTACAATAAAGTCAACAAGTCAGAAGTTTAATTGAAACGTTTCAAGATAAATATGTTGTCTTTGCTTCTTCCAAATTTATGCTTGCCCTAGGTCATCACAGGTTTTAAAATTTAGGAGATTAATTAGGTTCAAGTTCCTTGCTCAGTATGTTCAGTAGAGCCAGAGGGACACATGTGAGGGGAAGAACAATATCACATTAAATAACACAATCAATGCATTGAAAAGCATTCTAAACCTTAGGGGTGGCTTCAAGTAGTCCAGTTACCTAGAAGCCACATTAGTTTTCTATAGTCATCTCTAGTGAGGAATAAACAATAACAAAAACAAAAATTGAAAGAGAAAAAAAGAGTGCTTGAAGTCAAAATTATATGGATTTTCCTTTCTTAGAAATGCTGGAAGTCATAGCCTCTTAACTAGTATTAGCCTGGTTTAGTCACCAAGACATTTATCCAATCCTAATGAATGTGACTCCATGCTTGAAACCATGAGTAAGCTGTACTTCATACAACAAGATGGATAGTTTTTACAGTCTTTCCATTAATGGAGTGAGTTAAAGTTTAGTAATGAGGATCAAGATCAACAGAAGACTTACACGTTCTAATTCATATGTCTAGTACCACATGACTGTAATTGCTCTGTAGACACTCCACCACTAAAACTGCAATCCTTAGGGTAAGGACCATTTATTATTTATTTTTGAAACCTTAAGCTCTTATCTAGTAAGTAATCAGTAGTATGTGGTCATTTAATAAATGAATCAATGAAATATAGCCAGTTATCAAATGTTGGTTATAGTGGAAACTGAGCCATGTAATGGATTGTCAGGGTGACTATAGCCTAGCTTACTTAATCATTTTCTTAAGAAAATTAAATATAAATATTCTGACTGGATATAAGTATCAATTCTATTTATGGCTTATTACTTTGTCTTATGCCTGTGTCCCTCCATATTACAGGGAATGATAATACCTTTCAAAACAGATGCAATAATGCATTGCCGTGCACCACACATCTCTCACATTCTCTCCAACACATGCCTTGAAGTTGGGAAGTTGAGAGTAAAAAAGAGTCTGAATGACAATATAATTATAATTTTTTATAGTAAACATTTCATGTGGTTAAAAAGATTATTTAAAAATACAAAATGGTATTTTAGTTGTCCCAGAAAGTGATATTATTGTAAGGCAAATTTTAACTCTGATCTCTAATATGTTAATCACATGTTCCCAAAATTATCACCACTCAATTTTGCAATTATCCAGATGATTTATTATGATTTAGTCTAAATATTATTATCATGACAATTGCTGGGCTTGTTTTACTATTTGGTGTTCCCCCAAATTCCCTCCAACTCTATCACGCCAGATTTTTTTAAGCTGGCAAAACCATTTCTAATCAATTTGATCCTCTGATGTTTTGCTCTCTCACTCAAAAGAAAACCAGAAGAATTTTCTCCAAGCAATTCTGCCTAATGTTTTTGTGAGGCTCGGATGTATTTATAAACATAACAGGAATGGAAGCTGCCAGCAGCACTGTGCTAAATGCGCTCAGCATACACGCCAACCATGGGGACGTGTAAAAAGCAAGTCTGTGAGAGATTTACTAACATTTGCAATATGTTTCCTTGGTAACGGGTTCACACTTCAGGGGATAACTTTGAAAGCCACCTGCAACATTTTGAACATTTTAATCCTTTTACACTAATGAAATACGATAGAATATGTGCAACTTTGAATTTTAACAATCATTGCCCCAGTGGGGCTAGTGGGTAAATATCAAAAACATCTAGGGTAGATTCTGGGATCTTGGCAAATTACATCAAGATGCAATCATTGAAACAAAAATGGGAAGATCAATCTTACTCAAAATATGTTTGTCAGTAATGAGTGTGAATATAATACTTTATATTTGGTGTTTATCACACTGTTATACATTGAGGAGGCAGAATGAGGTCAACAAAATGTTGTATATGGGTTTCAAGTATCTATATATTTTCAACTTTTCACACAATTTCACATAGTAAAACAACCTAAAGAAAATGGAAAAAAAAAAAGTGTATCCAAAGCAGTAGAGATTTACACATAGCAAAGTTGAAAACTTTCTCAGTGATATTATATAATAATGTAAATCATCTTTCAGAAGAATTACTGTAGTACCTGGAGGCTAGCTGTGTTATGTCAATTCACCCCATGATTCAGAACTTACGGCATATAAAAGATATGTTAATATGCACATATCCCTTTGAGAATCACTGTGATTCATCATGATATCAGTGTATATGATAATATGTGCTTCTACAGTGATCGATGGTTCTAGAAAGATTTCAAAGAACAATTAGTACCTGCTGATGTTACTGGTGACAAGGTAACCAATAATATTACCACCTCATCATCCTATAAGATTTGTAGTCCTCTAGCTGTAGATAGTTTTGATGATGTATATTAAAGACTGAATAGGACACCTATCTTCAAGAAAAATGAAATTAGGAGATAAAAGATGAGTACTGGATTATAAAATCATATCCATATAAATGTAATTACTGAGAACACAAAGGGAATTCTCCCAAAATTGTTTTAAAAGGTAGCATAGATTAAGAGATTGTTGGAGCCAAACTACCTAAATTAAAAAGGCAGTTGTACCATCTACTAGTAATAGGTAGTACTACCAGCAGCATCTACTTGAGGCAATTTTTAAACCTCTTTTTGCCTTTACTTCCCCTTATTAAAATGTAGATGCTTTTAAAAATTGTCATGAAAATTCAAAGAATCAATATTTGTAAAACACACACATACAAGAATGCCTATTAAAAGGAAATAAACAAATCACATTTTTATTTGTTAAATTCAGACTACAAAGAACAAACATTTGCTTGGATTAATTCAGGTAATACAAGTTAATTATTAAATATAGAGAAAATGATGAAAATAATCTTGGCCATTGGGATATAAACTCCAGGAAGGTGAATCCACTACTGTTCATTTATGTATCCTGATTTGGAATATGCACTTGGCCTATAGGCACTTGATAAGTATTTGTGTAAATAATAGTGATTGAAGCATGGGAAAGCCAATATTTCCAGATGCTAGAAACTCATTTAAAATAACATCAAAACACTAGCAATAATTAACTACCTGATTAGACCCTGAAAGCAAGCATACTTCCTACTCTGCAACTACTGAGGGGAGTAGGAGAAAGTCTTCTCCTGACTTGTAGTTTCTCTACAGTCTCTTTCAGCTTCTTCTCTCACCATCAACTGCTAACCTCCTCAGTAGATCCCCTAGTCAGACCCTCCAAAAACAAGAATTTAATTGCTTTGGTCACATTCCAATATAGCCTCCCTCTGGTGGGCCGAGTTTTGCATCTAGGCTACCTCTCAATCTTTTAGCCACTTTGTAAGTTGACTCAGTTTGTTTTAGATAACCACTCCCGGTTTCATTAGCTGTGGCCAAGATAACAGAAATCTCATACAGAAATAGTATGGAGACAGCATGCAATCTTTGTGCAAGAAAACTTTAAGAAGACTGTGAGAATGGCATTCGTTTGGAAGCTACCTAGAAATGAACTGTACAAAATAGGAAAAAGTTTGCTTCTCCTATCTAAGACAAATTGATGAAAAAATGGTTTCATTTGGGAAAGGGGGAAACCCTAAAGTACAATAAATAATAAACAACATAATTATTAATAGTAAGATGCAACCACTTGCGTGTAAAGAAAGTTTATAAATAGTTCAACCACCAGGGTAGCTGTAAGAGGGATGAAACGTCCATTTAGGAGGACTTTATTTATCAGTTGTGTCACCAAAATAAAATGGAATTGGTTTAAAACTTATAGAACTAGCACCAAATGTCAGGGGTTACCCGTGTCTCTGTGCTAATCTGTTCTTGTAATTATGAATATTCTTTAATAGATGCAGTTGCAGAGTGTAAAGATGGTATTCCCGAAGACAGGAAACACAAATTAAGTTCTGCCATAGCATACACATTGGCCTATTAAAACTCTTTACATGTTCAGAAAATTTTGGCAATTTATCCATCTGACAAAAGGCTAATATCCAGAATCTACAAGGAACTTAAACAAATTTCCAAGAAATAAACAATCCCATCAAAAAGTGGGCAATAGATATGAACAGACACTTCTCAAAAGAAGATATCTATGTAGCCAACAAACATATGAAAAAAAGCTCAACATTGGTCAATAGACAAATGCAAATCAGAACCACAATGAGATACCATCTCACACCAGTTAGAATGGTGATCGTTAAAAAGTTAGGAAACAACAGGTGCTGGAGAGGATGTGGAGAAATAGGAATGCGTTTACACTGTTGGTGGGAGTGTAAATTAGTTCAACCATTGTGGAAGACAGTGTGGCAATTCCTCAAGGATCTAGAACCAGAAATACCATTTGACACAGCAATCCCATTACTAGTTATATACCCAAAAGATTATAAATCATTCTACTATAAAGACACATGCACACATATGTTTATTGCAGCACTGTTCACAATAGCAAAGACTTGGAACCAACCTAAATGCCCATTAATGATAGACTGGATAAAGAAAATGTGGCACACGTACACCATGGAATACTATGCAGCCACAGAAAGGATGAGTTAATGTCCATTACAGGGACATGGATGAAGCTGGAAACCATCATTCTCAGCAAACTAACACAGGAACAGAAAACCAAACACCATATGTTCTTACTCATAGGTGGGAGTTTAACAGTGAGAACACATGGACACAGGAAGGGGAACATCACACACTGGAGCCTGTTGGGGGTTGGGGGCTAGGGGAGGGATAGCATTAGGAGAAATACCTAATGTAGATGACGGGTTGATGGGTGCAGCAAACCACCATGGGACTTGTATACCTATGTAACAAACGTTCACATTCTGCATATGTATCCCAGAACTTAAAGTATAATAATAATAAAACAAACTCTTCCTATGTTCACTTGAATATAGCACTTCTATTTTATTTTGCTCATTCACATAAATAATTTGCCATACATCACATCTTAAATAGCATTTATTGAAACAGATTATCTTAACTCAAAACTATCACCAGCATTATTCCTAGAGTACTATTTCAATTATAGCCTGATTAAAGGTTTTCTGTCTCGTCGATCTGTCTAATATTGACAGTGGGGTGTTAAAGTATCCCCCATTATTGTATGAGAATCTAAGTCTCTTTGTAGGTCTCTATGAACTTAATTTATGAATCTGGGTGCTTCTGTGTTGGGTGGATATATATTTGGGATACTTAGCTCTTCTTGCTGCATTGATCCCTTTACCATTATGTAATGGCCTTCTTTGTCTCTTTTGATCTTTGTTGGTTTACAGTCTGTTTCATCAGATTTTAGGATTGCAGCTCCTGCTTTTTTATACTTTCCTTTGCTTGGTAAATATCCCTCCATCCATTTATTTTGAGTTTATGTGTGTCTTTGCACGTGAAATGCGTCTCCTGAATATAGTACACCGATGGGTCTTGACTCTTTATCCAACTTGCCAGTCTGTGTCTTTTAATTGGGGCATTTAGCCAGTTTAATATTGTTATGTGTGACTCTGGTCCTGTCATTATGATGCTAGCTGGTTGTTCTGCCTGTTAGTTGATGCAGTTTCTTCATAGTGTCAATGTTCTTTACAATTTGGTATGTTTTTTGAGTGGCTGGTACCAGGTGTTCCTTTCTATGTTTAGTGTTTCCTTCAGGAGCTCTTGTAAAAGCAGGCCTAGTGGTGACAAAAATCTCTCAGCATTTGCTTGTCTATAAAGGACTTTATTTCTCCTTCGCTTATAAAGGAGACGCTTAGTTTGGCTGGATATGAAACTCTGAGTTGAAATTCTTTTCTTTTTTTTTTTTTTTTGAGACGGAGTCTCGCTGTGTCGCCCAGGCTGGAGTGCAGTGGCGCAATCTCGGCTCACTGCAAGCTCCGCCTCCCGGGTTTACGCCATTCTCCTGCCTCAGCCTCCCAAACAGCTGGGACTACAGGCGCCCGCCATCTCGCCCCGCTAGCTTTTTGTATTTTTTAGTAGAGACGGGATTTCACGGTGTTAGCCAGGATGGTCTCAATCTCCTGATCTCGTGATCCAGCCGTCTTGGCCTCCCAAAGTGCTGGGATTACAGGCTTGAGCCACCGCGCCCGGCCTGAAATTCTTTTCTTTAAGAATGTTGAATATTGGTCCCCGCTCTCTTCTGGCTTGTAGGATTTCTGCCAAGAGATCCACTGTTAGTCTGATGGGCTTCCCTTTGTGGGTAACCCGACCTTTCTCTCTGGCTGCCCTTAACATTTTTTCCTTCATTTCAACCTTGGTGAATCTTATGATTATGTGTCTTGAGGTTGCTCTTCTCGGGGAGTTTCTTTGTGGTGTTCCTGTATTTCCTGAAGTTGAATGTTGGCCTGTCTTGCTAGGTTGGGGAAGTTCTCCTGGATAATGTCCTGAGGAGTGTTTTCCAACTTGATTGCATTCTCGTCGTCACTTTCAGGTACACCAATCGAACGTAGATTTGGTCTTTTCACATAGTTCCATATTTCTTGGAGGCTTTGCTCATTCCTTTTTAGTCTTTTTTTCTGTAATCTTATCTTCTCTCTTTATTTCATTAAGTTGATCTTCAATCACTGATACCCTTTCTTCTGCTTGATTGATTTGGCTACTGAAACTTGTGTATACTTCATGAAGTTCTCGTGTTGTGTTCTTCAGCTCCATCAGTTCATTTATGTTCTTCTCTACACTGGTTATTCTAGCTAGCAATTCATCTAACCTTTTTTCAAGGTTCTTAGCTTCCTTGCATTGGGTTAGAACATGTTCCTTTAGCTCTGAGGAGTTTGTTATTACTCACCTTCTGAAGCCGAGTTCAGTCAATTCATCAAACTCATTTTTCGTCCAGTTTTGTTCCCTTGCTGGCAAGGAGTTGTAATCCTTTGGAGGAGAAGAGGCTTTCTGGTTTTTGGAATTTTCAGCCTTTTTGTGCTGGCTTCTCCCCATCTTTGTGGATTTATCTATCTTTGGTCTTTGATGTTGGTGACCTTCACATGGGGTCTTTGAGTGGACGTGCTATTCCTTTCTGTTTGTTTGTTTTCCTTCTGACAGTCAGGCCCTTCTGCTGTTGGTCTGCTGGAGTTTGCTGGAGGTTCACTACTGACCCTGTTTGCCTGGGTATCACCAGCGAAGTCTGCAGAACAGCAAAGATTGCTGCCTGATCTTTCCTCTGGAAGCTTCGTCCCAGAGGGCACCTTCCAGGTACCAGCTAGAGCTCTCCTGTATGAAGTGTCTCCTTTGTCCTGCAATTCTCTATCTCTAAATGCAGGCTTTCAGCAACATTTTCCTCCCTCTATCCCTTTAGTTTCAGATACCTTTCACCTTACTGGATTTTGACATTTCATAAAGTTCTCCCTGCAAAAGTGGGGTCCTGCATTCCCCTACTATTTGAGCTCTCCTCACACTGCACTTTGAATATTTTCACATGGAAAGTTCTAGAAGAACAAATCAAGGCCATGACGCTGGGAGCAAAAATGTAAGAGAGCATCTGGCTCAGGTGAAAGAGTGGAACTGCTAAAAGGGAAGTTTCGGTCACGTAGATCTGGATAGCTTAGACCATGCCTGCTGCTCAGACACCTGCATTTATTTCTACCTTTTTTTTTCACTTCGCATATTTTATACTACTTCAAAGGTAAAATACTGTCTTTAATGATAAGCCTATCTAATATATTGGTACATAATAACCCTAGAAATTATTTTACAAGCCAGTTTGTCACAGGTGAGTGGTGACTATCTAGGCCAATGGTGCGGGTGGTAAGAAGTTACCAAAACAATAGTAGGTAAAGGAAGGCAGATTTACTAGAGAAGATAAGAAAATACATTGCAAGGGAGCAACAGGCAGACTAGCAAGAGAGGCGCTGACTGCAAAGAGATAAAGGCTGGCTGGGGAATAGGGTGCTTGTACTGTGTGCTAAAGATGGTTTTGTGCAGTATTGACAATGCTAAGGTTGCAGTGAGCTAACATGTATTTTTTATCAGCCAAGGGTCTGGTGATAACTGGGTACAGGAAGATTGTGAGTTATTTGCACAGGAGAGCTATGTGCCCTGGACCATGAAGAAAGGCAGACTTACAGCTTACCTGCTTCCTTTTTTTTTTTTTTTTTTTGGTTTCTCTTGAAAAGGAGTCAGCCTGACTCTTTTTCTCAATTAGGACTCCACACAATTAAACGGATTGACTTTAGGATAGTTAGTGGAAAACACAAAGTTCAACTCCTAGCATGCCTTCCTTCTGCTACGTTACTAACAATGTGAACATAGGTGAGTTCAAGAAGCCTGGGGGCCTACCATTTGGACTATCATCTTTTGAGAAAATGGTCCTAACCAGTTTTTTTTTTTTTTTTTTCGTTTTCTCTTTAGTCACTGTGACTTCTACCATATGATCTTTAGGGAACTGTAAAATACTGCTAACCTAAAGGCAGAGGAAGGTACTATATTTACTCCACACGTGTCAAAGGTAACTTTATATGAAGATCAGGTAAGGAAATCCAGCCATCTTTATTGTGGTTGGCATGCATTCTGCCCAAAACAGATATTCTATATCAAAAAGCTAGAAACAAATAAAATCATGATCATTTTTAATTGTTGTATTGAAAAGTATTGTACTGGTTTTTCAAAATACACTATCTCATCTAATCTTTATGGGCCGGGTGCGGTGGCTCACACCTGTAATCTCAGCACTTTGGGAGGCCAAGGCGGGCAGATCACAAGGTCAGGAGATCAAGATCATCCTGGCTAACACGGTGAAATCCCATCTCTACTAAAAATACAAACAAATTAGCTGGGTGTGGTGGTGGGCACCTGTAGTCCTAGCTACTTGGGAGGCTGAGGCAGGAGAATGGTGTGAACCCAGAAGACAGAGCTTGCAGTGAGCCGAGATTGCACCACTGCACTCCAGCCTGGTCGACAGATGAGACTCCATCTCAAAAAAAGTAAAATAAATAAAATAAAATAAATAATCTTTATGACACAATGTGAGTAGAGGTTAAGACTCCAATTTTACAGAAAAGAAAATGAAAGCTTTTAGAGAAGTTGAGTAAAATGCCTGAAATAGTCAACCTCACTGGAAATGAGGGAAAAAAATGCCTGAGATAACATAGCAGGTAAATGGCAGAGATAGAACTTGTTTGTTTGTTTGCTTGTTTGTTTGTTTGTTTATATATGTATTTATTGAGACAGAGTCTTGCTCTGTTGCCCAGGCTAGAGGGTAGTGGCACAATTTCAGTTCACTGTAACCTCAACCTCCCGGGTTCAAATGCTTCTCCTGCCTCAGTCTCCTGTGTAGCTGGGATTACAGGCATGCACTACCACGTCTAGCCATTTTTGTACTTTTAGTGTAGTCAGGCTTTCACCATGTTGGCAAGGCTGATCTAGGACTCCTGACCTCAAGTGATGGGCCCACCTGGGCCTCCCAAAGGGCAGAGATAGAATTTAAACCAAATAAACAACATGTATGAAAACATATTAATAACTAATACGTATAAAAGGCAAGGTATAGCTATGATCAAAAAAGAGAACATTATGTGTAAAAATCGGCCTAAATATTTCATTCATTCAAGTTCGCTGTGAGAGTCATAGATCTTCCAGGCTGCGAGTAGATTTAATTGGCAACTGACTTCTTAAAAAAGAGAAGCAAAAAGACAATTTTCAAATTTTTCTTGTCAATTCATTTCAAAAGGAAGTTAAGGTTATCATATTCAATATCACCATCTCTTAATACAAATTAGAATGTTATTTTTCCCAATTATAGATTCCTGATATTTTCAGTTAAGTTTATTTATGTAATAAATAGACATGAGGTATGCTCCCATGCAGCATACATCACTGTCTATCCTGGAGATGCAACAGTAAACAAGGAAAGCAGTGTTCCTTCTGTCATGGAGTTTATATTCTAGTACAGGAAGCGTAAATGAATAAATTACAAATCAGGATTCATGACATAATAGTTACTAAGAGCTTAGGTACAGAATAAAAAGATGGGCATGTCAGGAAAGATGTCTTTAAGCAAATTTAGTGGATTTCATATGCTTTGTTCTATCCAGCTGCATCTCAGGAATCCATGAACTATTTGTTCTCCATGCTTAGAAAATTTTGGTAAGACTTGGCCAAAGGGCCTACTCTGCCTACCACAGCGAGAGAATTATGAGTCCTTTCTCCTAAGCAAGGCCAGTCAGGGAGGAAGCTTAACTTTAAACAGGAGGAAGCTCCCATCCTAACAGAGTTGCTTAGCTTGTAAGAAGTGGGCTCCTGTCAAATTTTCAACGTAGAGGGAATTTTCTCAAGAATTTAGAAAGAAATGGAGCCATCAATATCAAATACAATTGTGATGACAGTGAGAATCTACCTCTGCACATTTTAGTTTGAGGCTAATAAGTTTCCCTTAAATTGCCTTAGTTAGTTTGTGTTTGGTTCTTATATCACTATACTGAAAGAGTCAAGAATTTTTCACCATTGGCATGTAAGCTTTGCTATGAATAATGTGAAGGAAACAGTTATATGAGGACTACGGACAAAATAACATTCCTGGCAGAGAAATGGGCATAAGAAAACTTCTCAAGGTGGAAAATAATATTATGTGTTCTATAAACAACTGCATAATCCATTAACTTGTTAAAAGCTGTCAATAACTCAAAAAAATTTCCTTGGCTCTGAAAAACTAAACAAAGGATCAAGAACTTTTTTTTTTTTTTTTTTTGAGACAGAGTCTCACTCTGTCATCCAGGCTGGAGTGCAGCGGTGTGACCTCGGCTCACTGCAAGCTCTGCCTCCCAGGTTCATGCCATTCTCCTGCCCCAGACTTCTGAGTAGCTGGGACTACAGGCTCCCACCACTGTGTCCAGTTGATCAACAACATTTTAAGAAAAAAGTCAAAAAGATTAGTTCATTCTTCTGGTAGTTCAGTTCATGCAGATAATTCCTGTTCTGCATAATATTCATGAACATTTCAGCTCTCTGTGAGTCCTGAAAGTTTTTCCTATATTCAGATGTCACAATGTCCATAGTTATCAGAAACCTGCATTCAGGAGAACCTGTTAGGGCTTTATAGCTGATTATGAAACTAGCTTCTAATGAGGAGAAAAGGCTAGGTGTAGTGGCTCACACCTATAATCTCAGCCCTTTGGGAGACCGAGGTGGGTAGATCACATGAGGTCAGGAGTTCAAGAACAACCTGGCCAACACGGTGAAACCCAATCTCTACAGTAAATACAAAAATTAGCCAGGTGTGGTGGTGAGTGCCTATAATCCCAGCTACATGGGAGGCTGAGGCAGAAGAATTGCTTGAACCCAGGAGGTGGAGGTTGCAGTAAGCCAAGATCATGCCATTGCACTCCAGCCTGGACAACAAGAGCAAAATGCCATCTCAGAAAAAAAAAAAAAAAAGACAGTTGTCCATTGTGATGGTTAATACTGAACGTCCACTTGGTTGAAGGATACAAGATATTGATCCTAGGAATGTCTCCTTGCTCCTTAGCCTGCAGATGGCCTATTGTGGGACCTTGTGATCATGTGAGCTAATACTTAATTAACTTAATTAACTATGGAAGTTAGTTAAGTATTTACATACATACATATATATATTCCATTAGTTCTTTCCCTCTAGAGAACCTTGACTAATACATCTATGGATGACAAAATGTTTTAGAGAAAACATTGTCAAAGACACAATTGACAAGGAAATTTGTTTCCTCTGTGGTGTACAATAATTTAATATAACAATTATAATTATTACTGATAATGTACACTAACTCATATCAGAATTAAAGGAGTTCCTCATAATTTTGGAACATATACCAATAACATTTATACGAATACAGCCCAGAGAAAACCGAACACCATTTCACATTTTACAATGCTTCCTGTATAATTTTTATACTAAATAAGACAAATATGTCATTTTTGGACTTTAGGGAACCTAATATCTTAAAGGATTAATTAGGTCAGAAAAATGCATAGTTTATAATTTGATTTTGGAAAGTTTGTCAAATATCAAAGGTTTAAAACACTTGATATCACAAAATAGGATCACAAGTCAATGTAAAATAAGTCATTCATTTAACAAAAATGGTAATTCAAGGATTTCAAAAAATGGCAAAAACCTTCATTCTTTGAGAGAGGAGATTTAATTTTTCAGCCAATAAGCCCCAATAAAAACAGCATGAAGTCAATTATATTTGTTTTCCAATACTTTATAAACAATCTATAACATTTTCATCTTGACCCATAAGATACAATTTCCCTTTTATAGCCTTTATAACTTTTATTAAGGAGTCAGTTAAATCTTCAAGAAAATCTTGTTAATCCAACACAGGAGCCTGTATGCTGGTCTTGCATCAGGGTGCATTTGATGTTAATGGTTAGTTCATAGAGAAAATGAATTTACTTTATCTCTCAAAATTGGCCCTTACATTCTCACCTGTCCACCTCTTCCATGATAATCCTTGGCCTTGAGGAGTTGAATAGCTTTAATGTCTGCCCCTGTGTCTCAGGAACACAGTTTATTTTGATTGGCATCTTCTACGGGGTCTGCAGATGAGGCTTTAATTGCTGTCAATGTTTAAGATTTGACAGAACTTGGTGTCCTGTTTAGACCCAGGAGTCAAAGCCCTTTAGCCAATGTCATAAGAATTTTAAAAGCACATACAGAAAGATACGTGGATACAAAAACTTATTTAAAAAAATTTTTCAATCTGTTTTTTCTAAGCAAACCAAAACTTAAAAATAATGGCATAGGTATTACTTTGATTAAATGTAAAATTATCAAAAGACGGAGGAAAAGACCTTCTGCAGTGCACAGAATATGATGTTGAAAGAAAATATTTCCTTTAGGCCTTTAACAAAACATTGTTAGGCTGGGTGTAGTGACTCACACCTGTAATCCCAGCACTTTAGGGAGCTGAGGTGGGCGGATCATCTAAGGTCAGAGTTCGAGACCAGCCTGGCCAATATGACAAAACCCCGTCTTTACTAAAAATACAAAAATTAGCTGGGTGTGGTGCAAAATGCCTGTAATCCCTGCTACTCAGGAGGCTGAGGCAGTAGAATTACTTGAATCTGGGAGGTGGAGGTTTCAGTGAACCTAAATCACACCACTGCACTCCATCCAGACTGGGCAACGGAGTAAGACTTTGTCTCAAAAAAAAAAAAAAAAAAAAGGAGAGAAAGAAAACATTGTCAGCATCAGGCCACACAACAAATAGAACTTGAAGGAATAAAAACATATATGACCTGAAAATGAGTTGAAGAAGAGCATTACTATTTCACATTTTCTAAAAGAGAAGAGAAAACAGAAAACATCGAGAAGCAATACAAGTTGAACTTTGGGCTTAAAACAAATTAAAATCTCTTATAATTCATTAATAGTAAATCAATCCTTTAAGAAAATTTTATTGTTCTGATCAATTATTTTGTGTATAAGTGTGTTTATCATCAAATTTAATCCCTGGAAAGACCATTATTAATCCCTTTAATTATAGACAACTTGATCATATAAACTTTTTTGGTTTTTTTTTGCTTTGTTTTTTAAAAATAATGTTTTCCTACAATATATTTTTATTGAAAAATACCCAAATAATGAAATATCTATTATTTAATTTAATATAAATTTTGATTCCAAATTATGACAAGTTTATTTACAAGTATCCCATTACATTTACCTAATTATCTTATTTTAATCATTTACCAAGATTACTTATGAAAACTGTGACAGGCATCATTTAAAGTTATGAAACTCCCCATTGCAAAATTATAACTGAAATAATAAAAAATGATATGACCTAACTGACTCCATCTTGCTGCTAACCTCCAAGCTGTCTTGGTTCATTCTTGGACATAGGCTGAACTAACTTTGGAAGGAGCTTAGTTTACAGTTTAGCTTTGATAAAAGATGTGGTAAGTCCTTTTCCAAACAAACCTCCTTATTGCCTGTGGTCTAGACTGCCTAAAGCCACAAGATTATAAGTTGCGGAAATTTTACTCAATAATTCAAGATGTAGCAATTCTCATTAAACCAATATCAATATCTTATTTATTAAAAATTACACAAGAAAAATCATTCCATTTTGGGCTGCATTGATAGTTTCATAACCCCTATGCCAAATTTTGACACCTTATAGTATTTGTCAGGGATAAGTAAGAAATTGCTTGATGAATAAATTCAAACAAAAATGTATGCTGCCAATTTTTAAGACTTTTTTTTTTTTTTTTTTTTGAGACGGAGTCTCACTCTGTTGCCCAGGCTGGAGTGCAGTGGCGCGATCTCGGCTCACTGCAAGCTCCGCCTCCCGGGTTCACGCCATTCTCCTGCCTCAGCCTCCTGAGTAGCTGGGACTACAGGCACCCGCCACCGTGCCCAGCTAATTTTTTGTATTTTTAGTAGAGACGGGGTTTCACCATGGTCTCGATCTCCTGACCTTGTGATCCGCCCGTCTCGGCCTCCCAAAGTGCTGGGATTACAGGCGTGAGCCAATATTACTTTACTAATAATTTTAAAGCTAGCTTATTTATTAAAGATTTTACATAAAATTGAAAAAGCATTTGACTAGTTTCATTTTTCTCTGATGAAGTATTCGATTTAAGGACTTTTATTTTTCTTGAAGTCAATTAATTAGAGCTCTTTTACATATTTCAGTAGTGAAATATTGTGTACAGAACACACAAATACATAGATGTATTAGGCATAATGATAAAAGTACATCTTATAAATTCCTACGACCTCCTTTTTTTTCCCTATCTTAGACTTGCAAACTCTTGATAAACTGATTCATTACCCTGGCAGTTGTCAGGTAAACAGCCCTAAATTTGCATATTGAAGGAAACAACTCTTAGATAAAAAAAATCAGTTTAGCAAAATGTACGTCTCAAGGTACAGAGAAAAAAGGTCTGGTGATGCTAGAGGGAGATTAAAGATAGATGCCAAATCAAACATAACATTATACAAATCTATCACAGAATTGTATGAGGAGACCAATTTTATTTGGATAGGGATTATCTATCTTCTAACTGGATCTCTGAACTCTGGGCAGAGCCCACACTGAATCCTGGGTCTCCAAAAAGGGAGAATTATTATGAGGCTAGACCAGGTGATGCTTTTACAGTAAAAAAAAAAAAAATTAAACAAACACATTTGCTTAAACTTCACTTTCTTAAAAACCCAAGAGTAGCCTATGCTGCAATAACTCTTTTAGTCAAAAAAAAATCAGGTAACACAAGTATCTAAACTTTACTTCCTTAAAAACCCAAGAGTAACCTCTATTGCAATAACTATTTTAGTCAAAAAAGTCAGGTAACACAATACAAAAGCAAGCAGTTTAAGAGCTGAGACGAACTTGCCTGTGTAAACTCTTGGAGTTCCATTAGAAAAAACAGTGTTTCTTTTCCCCACAAGGAAGTCTGACACCTTCTCCGTTTTCTTTAAGGAACCTCCTGCTATTATAAACTATTTTAGGTCCCTCATGTAGCAGAGGGTGCAAGAGAAAGGAGAGACAGCAGAAGTAAATGAAGAAAACATAATTAAGTCAACTGAGATGAAAAAGACATTTGCTCAAAAAAAGACAAAGTCCTAATGAGAGACAGGACTAGCTGGATTTCCTAGGCCAACTAAGAATCCCTAAGCCTAGCTGGGAAGGTGACCACATCCACCTTTAAACACTGGGCTTGCAACTTAGCTCACACCCAACCAATCAGAGAGCTCACTAAAATGCTAATTAGGCAAAAAAGGAGGTATGGAAATAGCCAATCATCTATGGCCTGAGAGCACAGTGAGAGGGACAAAGATCGAGATATAAACTCAGGCATTCCAGCTAGCAACAGCTACCCTCTTTGGGTCACCTCCCTTTGCATGGGAGCTCTGTTTTCAGTCTATTACATCTTGCAACTGCACTGTCTTCTGGTCCGTGCTTGTTATGTCTCAAGCTGAACTTTCGCTAGCCATCCAACACTGATGTTTGCCGCCCTCGCAGACTTGCCACTGACTTCCATCCCTCCAGATCCAGCAGGGTGTCCACTGTGCTCCTGATCCAGGGAGGCATCCATTGCCGCTCCTGATTGGACTAGAGGCTCACCATTGTTCCTGCAGGGCTAAGTGCCTGGGTTCATCCTAATGGAGTTGAACACTAGTCACTGGGTTCCACGGTTCTCTTCCATGACCCATGGCTTCTAATAG
This sequence comes from Trachypithecus francoisi, assembly GCF_009764315.1. Classification (NCBI taxonomy): domain Eukaryota; kingdom Metazoa; phylum Chordata; class Mammalia; order Primates; family Cercopithecidae; genus Trachypithecus; species Trachypithecus francoisi. Next base: position 168,222,822 of record NW_022681454.1, on the reverse strand, counting down.
AGCTGCAACACTCACCATATGGCCCAAGATTCCATTCCTTGGAATCTGTGAGGCCAAGAACCCCAGGTCAGAGAGCGTGAGACTTACCGCCATCTTGGAAGCAAGCTGATGCCATTTTGGAAGTGGCCTGCCACCATCTTGGGAGCTCTGGGAACAAGGAACCCACAGTAACACTAAGAGAAAGAAAACACATACAAAAAAATCAAAAAGATGAAGGCCTTTTAAATACAAAAACACACACGTGCAGACATACACACACACATCTTGAATGTTAGTTTTTAATTAAGCTTACATTTAACCACTGAGCTCCTTCAAAAAAATTTTTTTAATCTATTTACTGTATTTCAGCTAGGACAAATTGCTGCTGTTTCAGAAGTGCAAGTATCAAACCAGAAAGGGCTTGATTTAAGGACCAAACCCAGGTTGTCATGGTGGAAAAACAGAAGGCAGAACTCTTAGCTACAGAACTGCAGTGTGGGGCAACAGCCATTGCTCTTTCAGTTTGTTTCATGAACTAACACTTTGGCTAGCAAAAAGGTGGTCTTGGTATGTAAATAAAGCCCCTCAAGTAATCAAAATCAAACTCTTTCCTTTCTGTTTTCCTTTTGCTGTCTGTTTTTATCCCCCCACCACACCACCTTTTTGTTGTTGTTGTTTTCTTGTGGGAATTTAGCCACTTCGGAGGCCTTGTTCTCCATAATTTGGAAATTTCCTTTGTATTTGATCAAGTCAGAGTTGATCAAACCCAATGGAGAAAATAAGGAAATAACAACAAAAACAGAAACAAACAACAACAACAAAAATTAAGCAAAACAAACAATGGTATAACTTATAAGATTACAGAGTGTGTTAATGGTAAGGTGAAATTAAGATCAGCTGATTTGTCTTGGCTAAAATCTTAACTTTAACCAAGACAAACCCCAATTCAGTTACTCACCTAGGGATGGGTCTCAGACAAGACTGCTCTCTACCATCCTAGAAGCAGGAAAAATCTCAAATTTGTCTTCCCTCTTGGAAGCGAGTTCAAGCTCCATACAGTAGTTACCTGCCTTCCATTGTCATGGAAGCAGGAAAACTTGCCTTCCTTGTGTTGGAAGCAATAAAATTCCACACACACACACACACAAAATGAGTTTTACAGCAAAATGAACTTTAGATCTTGACCAAATATTGGAAGATCAGGGATGCTCTGGAGGGGTGCTTCCAGGCCTCAGCAAATTGTCCTATTTATTTGAGCCATAAAGATAGCTCAAGCTGGTACCAACCACCAATAGATTTGTCAAAGGTCAGGGGCACCTCAACTCAGAATCCCTTTGTGGTTACCAAAATGTGAACTGCAAATATCTGAGACAGGTCTCCGTTAACTTAGAAGGTTCATTTTGCCAAGGTTGAGGATGCATGCCTGTGACACAGACTGAGGAGGTCCTGATGACATGTGCCCAAGGTGGTTGGGGCACAGCTTGATTTCATACATTTTAGGGAGACACGAGACATCAATCAACATATGTAAGATGTACATTGGTTCCATCTGGAAAGGTGGAACAACTCAAGCAGAGAGGGGGCTTCCATGTCATAGGTAGGTGTGAGACAAACCGTTGCATTCTTTTGAGTTTCTGATTCGTCTTTACAAAGGAGGTAATCAGATATGCATTTATCTCAGCAAGCAGAGGGATAACTTGAATAGAATGGGAGGCAGGTTTGCCCTAAGCAGTTCCCAACTTGACTTTCCCCTTTAACTTAGTGATTTGGGGGCCACAAGGTTTGTTTTCCTTTCACAGAATCCTAGCGGTTATCCACTGGCACATCTGACTTTTAGCATAAAGAGGGGAGCAGTGAGATTGTGCGCATGCGCTAGGATACAGTCGCGGTGACTGGCAAAGCCTGCACTAACCCCTGGACCGTCTCACTTTCTCAGCACCACATTACTCTTTATTAATATATTTTACTGTAGGCCCAGTGGAGAGTAAGATGGAAATACTGAAAAGTCACTGAAAAGTACTAGCTTTGGGAAACTGGCTGTTGAAGCTCTGAATGAGCACTGAGACACTAGGCCCTGCACAGAAAGTTAAAGGAGGATACCCTATTCCACGTAGGGCACATCTGACAGGTTTTCTGAAGAAAGAAAGTTACCATGTCGATTTTTCTTTAGGATTTAAGAGTTCGGAGCTTGAGAAGTGTAAATTAAAGATATGTATTTGAAGAACAACCAGCTTATAGAGTAACAAACTTTGTACACCATCTGATCTATAAAACCACAAGAATGGAAGAGATTCCTCAAAATTAGCAATACTTTTTACATAAAAATAACATGGGCTGATCAGATTTTAAAATATTAACTTTACTGGGTTTAGAATTGTGGGTTAGGAAATATCAAAATAGTTTCAGGAATACGAATAAGTATGCCTTTATTAACAAAGATTAAATTCAATCGTTACTGAAAACCACCAGTAGAATAAGTGAGTTCAGATTAATATTTAAAGTCATATCTTTGGATTCCCACAAAACCATGTAGTTTTCTATCAGCAACTTCTAACATTTTATGGTACATGTCTATTTTTATTTTATAGCTCCTAGCCTACCATTTCAAGGAATGCAAGTTAGGAATTCAATTCAATAAGCATTAATTGAACTGCTAGTATTTGCCAAGTGTTGGAATACAGGATGAAAAGTATAGCAGCTCCTAATAAACCTTCTTTATTTTATGAACTAATTTTTGTGTGTCTACTAGTTTCCAGACATTGTCCTGGCACTGATGTTGTAGTAAATAAGAGAAATCCAACCTTCAAGTGCTCACGTCCTGGTAGGTCTTTAGTCTCAATTGTTTCATGTATGCTGAATCAGCACAGGAAGATAAGTGTTCTTACATAATGGTCACTTAGACAACCTGACAGTCTGAGTTAAATAGCCCATCCACCTTAAAGAGCACATTGCTTAGTGATTTGAACATCTGTGTCCTCCAAAAAGAGGAAGGAGGCTATCGTTTAGTCAGTATTATATAATGCTGACAAATTCTTAGTAAACACTCATGTATTCCCACACCATATAAAAACTTCTTTAGTTTTTCTTTGGAATTAACAATGTTGTAATGCCAATATATATCTACAGTGGTTAATCATTTACAGCCTAGATTTGTGTATTCCCCTTAATGCATAAATAGCTTTCAAATTTTAGAATTAGCATAGTTTTCAAAGTTCTCTTAGATGAAAATCTGCCCAGTTTATTTTATATAAAATTGTGATATCCCAACCTATGTGAGACTTCTTCTTTATAGTCCTGGAATTCTAACTCCAGTATCTGAGTCTTTTCTGGCCACTCATTCAATCTTTTGACCAGATTTTCAGGGGAAAACTGACATTACTGTTAGAAAATATTTGGCATTTTGTACCAAGTCACAATACAGATATTCTTCTCCCCTTTCTTTGCAGTCCAAAATGGTCAAACCTCATTATCTTCCTAGAAAATAGAATGTAACAGGCATTGTTTTAACTTAAGACAATAGTGAATGGAATATTAGAAGTTCAGCTATGCAAAGAGTCTTTAAAATATTAAATACTAAGGACAATATTAAGACATGCTAAATAGGTCAGGTGTGGTGGCTCATGCCTTTATTCCAGAACTTTAGGAAGCTGAAGTGGGAGGGATTGCTGGAGCCCAGGAGTTCAACCAGCCTGGGCAACATAGTGAGGCTCCCATCTCTACAAAACAAATACATAAGTAAATAACTAGCCAGTCATGATTGTACATGCCTGTGGTCCCACCTACTTAGCAGGTGAAGGTGGGAGCACTGCCTGAGCACAGGAGTTTGAGACTGCATTGAGCAATGATGGTGGCATGGCACTCCAGCCTCAGTGACACAGCAAGACACTATTTCTAAAACATAAAATAAAATAAAATAAATTTAAAAATTTAAATTTAAAATGTGCTAAATAGTAAATTCCTGTAAGTCCACAAACTGTACAACAAATTATAACTCTGAGGGATTATCATCTCTTCTGGTTCATGAATTCTGTTTTTGAAGGAAGGATTTTCCCTAGTGGAGGCATATCAGAATTCATTTTGTAATTTTTCATAACTCTGTATTATTTACTTCATTTTTTACCAAAACACACAAGGTTTGATCTAGGTCCTGCTGCTCACTGCACAGAAAGCCAATCACTGAGATGACAGATATTGCCAAGGAAGAAGGCTTTAATTGGGTGCTACACGAGATGGGAGCTCAGTCTCAGATTCATATCCCTTACTGACTAAAACTAAGAGTTTATATAGCAAGAAAGAAATATAACAACGTTCAAGAACTACGGAGGGGCTAGGAAGCAATCATGATGAATGAAGGGCCTGTCATCTCATTGTGAGGATGTGGTGATCTGGTGAGATTCAGTGTTTTATGCTTTTTTTAAGAGGCCAGAAGGTCCTTTCCTCAAAGAAAACAAATGTAAGCTTCAAGCTCTAAAATCAGAAAGGTCAATTTCTATGTCTATCCAAAAGAACGATCTATGGGACTATTGGGGCAGTTTCATATGTTTGTAGTACTGGGGAAATTTACAAGATTCCTGCTTCGGTGGCACTACCTTCATTCAGTATAACAAAGTCCAGATTCCTTAGTGGGTTATTTCCGCAGAGGAGGAAAAGGGATTGTTTGTTTCCTCATATTTTGTCTTTTGTGATACGTGTACTACTCAAAAATGTCTCCCTTTGCTACCTTCTTTTTGACCACCTAATTTCTAAGAGCCACTTCTTTCTGTTTTGATTTTTTCTTCTACAGAGGCTACAGGTTTCAAAAGCTGTCACTTCACATCATACATGCTGTTAAGTCTCTTCCCTGCAGACCATGCTCTGGTCTTTTCTCCCACAGGCTTACTTTTGGCAGTAGGTAAGGTCAATCTTATGGCCATCATTTTCTCTCTTCTCTCTTCCCATAGTTTTTCATGACGTGCTTTTTCTTGCCACAAATACTTGCAGTAGGATAACAGAGCAAGAGATTGTTCACTGGAGATTTATAATTTTATTCTGAAAATTTCAAGTTATTTTGAGATATGAGCATTCTCTGTCTTTACATTACACTGAGGTCATTGCTTTGGGGTAGGATTATTTTGTTTTTGCTTTTCTTACCTTCTTGTTTTTCTGTGTTATTTTGCGGGGAAAAGTTGGGAGACAGGGACCTAACCAGCTACCATTGTCTTTAGCTATCCTGAAATCCAAGGAAATTCTTATCAACAAATAGTGTTTAAGCAATGGGGTATATGCCAGGAGAAAAAAAAAAAAAGAACTTCAACTCCATACCATGCACAAAAACTAATTCAAGGTGGATCATAAAACCAAACACAAAGTCTAAAACTAGAAATCATTTGGAAGAAATCATAGGATAATATCTTCCTGACCTGAGGTTAGACAAAGATTTCTCAAGAATGACATAGAATGCAATAACCATAAAGGAAAAGAATTAATAGACTTCATCAAAATTTAAAACTTCTGCTCATCCAAAGACTCTATTAACAAAATGAACATACAAATTTTAAAACTTGAATTTTAAAATGATTCGAAACATTATTCCAAAAGGATATCTGAATGGCTAAAGGGCACTTTTTAGAAGTATTCAGCCTCATTAATTATCAGGGAAAGACAAATGAAAGTTACAATGAAATACTACAATACATGGATGAGAATTGCTAAAATTAAACACCTGACAGTATGTTATGTTGGGGAGCAACTGGAAAATTCATATGTTGCTGGTAGGAATGTAAAGTGGTACAACAAACTTAGGGAAAGGTTTGGCAGTTTCTTATAAGATTAAATATATACTTACAATATGGTCGAGCAATTGCATCCCTACTAATTTAGCCAAGAGAACATATGTCCACAATACCTTGTACAGAAATGCCCATAGCAGCTTCATTTATAATAGCTGAAAACTATAGACAACCCAAATGTCCATCAATATGACAAGACATAAACAAATTTTGGCGTATTCATTCAATGAAAAACTTCTCAGGAAAAAAAAGAAAAAAGAACCTACCGTTACCTTCAAAGACATAGAAGAATCTCTCAGACATTATCCGTAGCAAAAGCCAGGCACAAAATAGTGCATACTCTGTAAGTCCATTAATAAAAACAGTTCTATAATAAGCAAATCTGTGCTTTGGGAAAAAAATCATAACATTGGCTGTCTCTAAAGATTGGGAGAAAGGGTGGTAATTATCGCACAAGAGAGTATGAGGGCATTTTCCAGAGATAATCACATCCTATTCTTGATGGGATCGTGGTTTCATATGTGTATGCATTTGTCAAAACTCATGAAACTGCATGCTTTTATGTTTGGGGAGTTTCTTCCCCTTAAAGAAACAGGTGGAGACTGGCAATAAGTATTATAGTGTATAATTTATGTATACTACACTTTCTATGGTGACTATAAAACAACAAAAATAACTAAAATTCAAAGGAGAAGAAATCTTCCATAGAATGGAAGTGTTGGATTATGTATTTGGCCTAGTCTCAAGCATGTTTTATATGCAGCAAACTCTTGTGCTAGCATGTATTCTATCATATGATTACGGTAAAGCTGGTGGAAATAGTTAAAGGAATGTTAGCATAGAACACCAAACTTGCTGTAGCAAAAAGGTTTTGCCTTCAAATATATTCTCATGCTTTCAAGTTGTGACTATTAACAGTAATCAGATGGAGTTCAAAAGTTACTCACAAAATTGATTCTTATTACTTAAGTATCTGTCATCCGTGAGGAGAGAATGGGAGAAGCTGGGACGAAGCCTGGAATTCCATTATTCACTTTTGTTTGGTTAGCACTTGTTGGATCCTAAATGCTTTAAACTTGTTCCTGATGAACAATGTTGCATAGTAAAAAACCAAACCATAATTGGCAGAGAAAACTAAGAAAGCCCAAAACACAAGGGCTCATGGCATTCAGTCTTGGATACACTGCCTGAGTTAACTTAAAAAGGAAAGAATGAAGCTAGTATCCTACTTTGAACAGTCCTGTCATATCATCATTTCATGAGAACCTGGCATTACATTATGAAAAAGCCAAAGTCTAAAGTTGTAACGTGTTTTAGTAGCTATTAATGTTCATGTGTTTTTAAAAGATACCTTTGCCCTGATCACTATAAATTGACTATTTTTGTTTCCTCATAAGAAATAATTTAAAGAGAATCTGAAAGACAACTTATAGACTGGGAACATTTTTATAAACCACATATCTGACAAGGGCCTACCATCCAAAAGTTATAAAGAACTCTTACAACTCAATAGTAGAAAAACAAAAAACCCGATTTAAAAATGGGCAAAGAAGGCCAGGCACGGTGGCTCATGCCTGTAATCCTAGCACTTTGGGAGGCCAAGGCAGGCAGATCACAAGATTAGGAGATCGAGACCATCCTGGCTGATACCGTGAAATCCCATCTGTATTAAAAATACAAAAATTAGCTGGGTGTGGTGGCACGTACCTGTAATCCCAGCTACTTGGGAGGCTGAGGCAGGAGAATCTCTTGAACTCAGGAGGCGGAGGTTGCAGTGAGCTGAGATCATGCCACTGCACTCCAGCCTGGGTGACAGAACGAGACTCTGCCTCAAAAAAAAAAAAAAAAAAAGAAAAGAAAAAGAAAAAGGGCATTTCTCCAAAGATATAAAAATGACCAACAGGTCTATGAAAAGGTGCTCATACCAATCAAAGGGAAACGCAAATTAAAACTATTGTGAGATATCACTTCACACTCATAAGGACGGCTATTATCAAAAAGAGAAGCAGTAACAAATTCTGGTGAGGATGCTGAGAAAAGGGAACCCAAATGCACAGTTGGTAGGAATGTATGTTGGTAGGGTCATTATGGAAAACAGTATGGATGTTCCTAAAGAAATTAAAAATAGAACCACAATACAACCCAACAACACCTCTTCTGGGCAGATACTCAAACGAGATTAAATAAGCACCTCATAAAAATGTCTATACTCCCATGTTCATTGCAGTATCATTCACAATAGCCAAGATATGGAAAAAACCTAAATGTTCATTGACGGACAAATGGAAAGAAAATGTGGTAGAAATAAACAGTGGAATACTACTCAGCCATTAAAAAGAAGGAATCTTGTCATTTGCCACAACATAGATGAACCTGGAGGACATTATGGTAAGTAAAACAAGCCAGTCACAGAAAGAAAAATATTTTATGATCTCACTTATATGTGGAATATTTTTAAAAGAGCTCAAATACAGAAATAGAACATGAAACAGTTGTTACCACAAGCAGGAGGAGGGAGGGAGAAGAAATCAGGAGATCTAGGTTGAAGGATACAAAATAGCAGATACGTAGGATGATCAAGTTCAGAGATCTCATGTCTATCATGAGTTCTAAAGTTAGTGAAACTATAGTATTAGGGATTTTTGTCAAATAAGTTGATTTTATCTACTCTTATCACAAACATAAGACCTATGTGAGATGACAGATATGTTAATTTGTTCATCTGCTTCACCATAATAACCATCTTGCTATTTGTACTCCTTAACATTATGTTGTAAACCTCAAATATATGCAATAAAATGTATTTAAAAGAAAAAGATGAGCTCATGATTTTGACATGTTTAGTAACCCACTATATTAGTGAATTATCCACTTGTTTCAAGTAGTTTTACTTGTATTTCCTGGGTTTTTACCCACAAATAAAATTTTCTCTCTCTCCTTTTTTCTTTTTTGGGACAGAATCTAATTTTGTTGCCCAGGTTGGAATGCAGTGGTGTGATCTCAATCCACTATAACCTCCACTTCCTGGGTTCAAGTAATTCTCCTGCCTCAGCCTCCTGAGCAGCTGAAATTACAGGCACTCGTCACCATGTCCAACTAATTTTTGAATTTTTAGTAGAAACAGCGTTTCACCATTTTTGCCAGGCTATTCTCAAGCTCCTGACCTCAAGCGATCTGCCTGCCTCAGCATCCCAAAGTGCTGGGATTAAAGGTGTGAGCCTTTAATCCTGGCCAAAATTTTTTCTCTTACTTCATGAATGTTTCCTACTGAATCCGATGGTTAGGGGTATTTTGGTTTTGACTTTCAAGGTTTCTTTTTCTTCATTGCTAATTTATCTGAGTGTAAAAGATAATACTTCTTAATTTGATAATTTACACAAAGTTTTTTCTTTTGCCATGCTAGCTAAGAAAACAAAAAAAGACTCAAAGTCTTTTTTTTTTCTTTTTTTTTTTAAGACAGAGTTTCGCTCTGGTTGCCCAGGCTGGAGTGCAATGGCACAATCTTCGTTCACTGCAACCTCTGCCTCCCAGGTTCAAGTGATTTTCCTGACTCAGTCTCTCAAATAGCTGGGATTACAGGCATGCAACCACCACGCCCGGCAAATTTTGTAATTTTGTAGTTTTAGTAGAGACGGGGTTTCTCCATGTTGGTCAGGCTGATCTCAAACTCCCAACCTCAGGTGATCCACCTGTCTCAACTTCCCAAAATGCTGGGATTACAAGTGTGAGTCACTGTGCCCATCCACTCAAAGTCTTTAATCTAACATATACTACCTTAGCGGTATAGAAAATAAATGAGAGACAAAAATTCTACTCTAATCCCACCATTCCATCAGGACTGCATTATAAATCAGCTCCACTCCAACATCTCAATCACAATTTATTTGAGGTAATAACAGGCATGCATGTATTTACTAAAAGATAAAGGGTATACTTGCCATTTCCTATTAATTGACTTCCTTTGATTTTCTATTAGGACATCACACAATCTAAGTTTGGTGACTCCCTGTTCATTTTAAGCGGAGTGCCATATTGTGGAGGTCCACAAACAGATAATGAATGATTATGACAGTATCAGTTAGTTGATCAAAGATTTGTTAAAAAGGTCTACAAGAACCTTGCAAGAGAAGATTCAGAGAAAAGCAATCACTTTACACCGGGCTTTTTGTTAACATGACTCTGCTCCCTCTGTTGTGAAATTGCCATATTGTCTGAAAGCCATTACTTCTTTAGCTTTTTTCTGTCATTGATTCTTTCAAATATTTTTTATCAGAACCTAGTATAGTTGGTTCCTGGAAATACAATGATAAAATAAATATTTCCTTCTCTCAAGTTGCTCAGTATAGTGAAGGAGAGAGGCAACAGAACAAAATATTAAAATGCAGAATGATATGATAAACACTACACATTGCTATGTCAACGGATACCTGAGACGGAGAGAGGGAAGAGAAAAGGGTTAGGGAAACCTTCCCAGAGGAGGCTGTGCTTCAGAATGATCAGGAGCTATCCAGCAGAAGAAGATAAAAGCATCTTTACAGCAGAAGCAGCAGCAAATGCACAAATGCCCAGGAAACACAGGACAAGAGAGGATCACTAGTAGATGAACATACATACAGGCTGAAAATGTCAAGACAGAGGGCTGGACAGATTCATTATTCATTATTCTTTCTTTTTTTATTTGGGAGATGGAGTCTTGCTCTGTTGCCCAGGCTGGAGTGCAGTGGCGTGATCTCGGCTCCCTGCAACCTCTGCCTCCCGGATTCAAGCTATTCTCCTGCCTCAGCCTCCCGAGTAGCTGGGATTACAGGTGTCCACCACCATGCTCGGCTAATTTTTGTATTGTTGATAGAGACGGGGTTTCACCATGTTGGCCAGGCTGATCTTGAACTCCTGACCTCAAATGATCCGGCTGCCTCAGCCTCTCAAATTGCTGGGATTACAGGTGTGAGCCACCAAGTCCGGCCTTCCATATTCATTTAAAAATAACACTTTTACTAATCTGATATGAAATATGAATAATATTCGGCTATCCAGTGTAGACAGAAATCTCAATATCAACTGAGGAAAGTGGGTTCAGCTAGTATATTTTGGTCTTTTGTCTTCACTTTTCAGGAGACTTGTCATGCTGATGGTGACTGCGTTTCCACTGTTTTTTTTCATGGACTCGGTAGTCCACAAAATACATCTGAGCGTAGGTGTTCTTAGAACTGAGAGAAGTGTTATGTACAATCATCTACCCTAACATGGCTGTAGGTCCCTAGTGTGACTTGCATTTTTCCTGTGGTCAAAATGATGCTATATAATGATAGATAGCACCCACTTTTATGCTCTACACCCTGGGTACTTATTCCTCATGCTTTGAGGAATTGTCTGAGCCAATTTGTCTGAGGCAAAATCATCTGACAGGAAACTGTTGCCGTCCTTCCTTCAGTCAACACAGATTCTGATGATAAGCTGTTCGGTCTGTGCCCTTTTCCCTAGAAGGTGCACTCACACCATAGTACAGCGCACTGGGAAAATAGCTCAGACTCATCCAACATGATGACTAAAGAACTCCACATAAGTAAAACAGGAAGCAGGAAATGTGGCAGAAATGAATATTTCTAAGCAGTTGAAATCTACATCGTCTATTTAATCCACTCCACGTGTTGAGTGAGTTCTACAAGAAACCGAACCGGGTATGAAAGCTTAAACGTGTAGATTTCCCTGGGTGATTGAGAGCAGTGGGGCTGCTAATATTTCTATTACATTGCCTTTGGTTATCTGTTTCAGGAAGTGATGATCAGATGTGAGGCATTACCAGAAATTTGTGTCACCAGATACCTAAAATACAAATGCTGGATCAGGGTATAAGGAGCAGAGATGACTGTCAACAGTCTCAGCCCATTTAAAATATTGGAACGATTTGTTTAGGTCACGTAGGCCACAATGACCATGGAATCTCTGCTTTGAAGACTGACTTCAGAATATGCAGAAAATTCACACAGAAAAGAATGTTAATGGTAAATAAACACATAGAAAAATGTTCATTCTCACTAACAATGGAAAGAATGTAAATTAGAACCAATTTTATGTCCTATCTTGGACCATGCTAAATAGACACTTTTATTTTCTCCACAAAGGCAGATGTTTCTCCATGTTTTTGTTCACTGATGTATTCCCAACTCCTAGGAGACTGCTTGGCATAAATATTTTGTGAGTGACAGCATGAATGGCAGTACTCAAATATTAACCATCACGTGGTGATTCCAGAACATTGGCTTACTGCTCAAAACATAGTAAATTGAAGCAGTTCTTTTAGAAATGGATCAAATAAGACTAAAATTATCTTCACTAGGATCTAGTAACACGCCTCCTGGAAATTTATTTTAAAGAAGCAAAAGAGCTTTATACAAGAAGATGCTAATCCTAGCAGTACCCTTTACAGCAAAATCTCATTTAAAAAACTTACATATCTGACTCCATGAAAATGTTCAAATAAATTATGTTTCATCAATTAGACAAAATATTACACAGACAGAAAAAAATTATAAACTCTACAGAACAAGGAAATTTCCATTATTTGGTGATAATTCCATATGTCATATTTATGCATATGAACAACTGAAAATGAATGTAGAAGATAAAAATGTTAGTTGGGGTACTTTGGTTTCTTGATAAAATTATTTTTAATTTTTAAATAAAATTGTCTTTTTAACATTGTTTTTTAAGTAGACAAATGAGAAATTGATACCCTGATTTCACTTTTTATGTATAGTACTCACATTTTTCTTTTTTGAGACAGAGTCTCACTGTGTCGCCCAGGCTGGAGTGCAGTGGCACGATTTCGGCTCACTGCAAGCTCCGCCTCCCGGGTTCATGCCATTTTCCCGCCTCAGCCTCCGAGTAGCTGGGACTACAGGCGCCCGCCACCACTCCCGGCTAATTTTTTGTATTTTTAGTAGAGACGGGTTTTCACCGTGTTAGCCAGGATGGTCTCGATCTCCTGACCTCGTGATCCGCCCGTCTCGGCCTCCCAAAGTGCCTGGATTACAGGCTTGAGCCACCGCGCCCGGCCGTATTCACATTTTTCAATCTCCTTTTATGCAACTGGGAAGTGGGGATGGGTAGATAAGGGCAAATTTCTTCTAGAAGGAATCTCGATTCCATCACTACCACAAAGGAACCTTGTGTGTATAAGTGGCAAGACACTACAAATGAGGAAAATCATGAAAGCATAAGAAGGAAAATGGTACCCTTTTAATCTACCAAACGTAAGTCCTCAAGAGTGCCTAGGTTTTTACTAGATTTACTAATAGCCTTGTTAATCTCGAGTACCCTCTCTTATGCCAGGGCACATACACTAAAAACAAAATGACCTCCTACCTGTCCAAATGGAAATGATATATGCAACCCTAAAACCTTTTGCTAATAGGATGGAGTATGCATAGTTATCTTTGTCTCTGATTTGCTGCCAGTGAGTCAATTTAGGCAAATGTAAGTCTTTAGCAAAGGTCTAGAAGAAAGTGCGACCTTTCCATATTGAACCTAACATTCTTAATAAAGCTCAGAAAGACACAGGCTTCAGACTTGTAACTATGCAATCTAGTTGGATAATATGCATATGGCTGTCTTTTCAAGTGACAGCATCTTGAGAAAAGTATTTTCAGAGTGGTAAGAGTATCTTTCGTAACAAAGTGAACCATTCAAAAAAGACAAATAAAGGAAAACTAGAAACAAGAATACTTCCACAACCTTGAACAATGATACAATGAAACCTTTTTGGTCAAAGTCAGAAATAAGAATTATAGTTGGAGAATAATACAAGCACTTTAGCACAAGATTTTACAAAAATACGTCCATCTCTTTACGGGCCCGAACTATACAAGTAGCAAATGTCAGTGAATATAATGGATGATTTAGTAGTCAATCTGAAAGCTATTATTGATCAATATTAATATGATGATTCTATATTACATGTGGCCAACCATGAAAGGTCTTACTGTTTCAATAAATTTTAGTGTCTTTTATTTTAGAGGCACTGAAGTGAGAGAAAAATGTCTTAATAAGATTTTTCTTATGAATAATCTGAACAATGCCACCTAACATAAATGAGGAAATAATTTAAAGTGGCAGACAGCGGCAGTGAAGAGACAGTTTAGATATTGGCCATAAACTGAGGCTCAACATTCTGCAAGTAAGAAAAGAGACAGAAAATGCCACATATCCTCTCTGGAGGTTATTTCCTGGATTGTTGATCCACTAAATGTACAGCTTGAATTGAGAACCCTTTCGTAAAATTTCTGGGCCGAGACGGGTGGATCACGAGGTCAGGAGATCGAGACCATCCTGGCTAACATGGTGAAACCCCGTCTCTACTAAAAATACAAAAAACTAGCCGGGCGAGGTGGCGGGCGCCTGTAGTCCCAGCTACTCGGGAGGCTGAGGCAGGAGAATGGCCTAAACCCGGGAGGCGGAGCTTGCAGTGAACCGAGATCCGGCCACTGCACTCCAGACTGGGCGACAGAGCGAGACTCCGTCTCAAAAGAAAAAAAAAAAATTCCTGGGACTTGTGAGTACCCTGATTTTCTCCATTTGCAGGATGGAAAGTTTGAGCAACAGAATGGCGGTCATCTTATGAATCATGACTCAGTCAGGCTGAAAGCATAGCTCTGTGAGGCTACTCATGTGCTAAAAATAAACACTGGAGGTTAATGTTGTGGTGACCATAGCCCCTTTATCCAGGATTATCCTGATCATTCTGAGGCATGTCCCTGGCTTAGCCCCATGCTGGGGATGAATCTTGCTGTGTGGCAAAATTTCTTTGAAAAACTAGAATAACAGATTACTAAAATCAAAAAAGTGCTATTCATTATCCATTAATAATGTGTAAAAGTGACAAAACCAAATCACTGAAATAATAGAGAAGATATTAATAAGATATAACTAATAATAATAGATATTAATAGAAAAGATATTAATTAATATTAATATCAATTATTAATCTTACCATCTTACTGAAAATCTTCCTGTGTCCAGCAATCAACTAAGACTGCATGTGTTTCTTCTTCTCACTTCAATATATTGAGCCTGAAAGGGGCCTAACTACTGTAGAGTTTGAGATACTAAAACGAGACTAAAAAAATATATAACCGTTTTCTCTCTGAGTATGAGACCTTACCTATATGTTTTTCTTTAATTTGGTAAAGAGGAAACAATAACAGATTGAGTTTTCTTCATGTCATTTATGTTTTTTCTCATTTAAATGACTACATCTTATTCAACTCTTCTACCTTCCTGCACACTCTTTTCTCTAATTTCTTAACTTTACATAATTATGGCATGAATCACAAGAGTACTTAATTTCTCTGTATCACAACTTCCTTTTGAAGCAAGCATAATCCTAACAGTATGTACTGCTGCTGAATCCACCATTTTAAATATTAATGAAGAAGCATATGTAAATTTTTGAAAACAAATCCCAAGGTTCTCTACTCAAGATAAGAAAGACACTATACTATTCTTATGAAGTACACCCAAATGGCATTGGCTATACATTCTTATGTCAATTCTGATGCTTTTGATTGCCAATAATAAAAAAAAAAAAACAGGCCTAATCAGTATAGGTAATTTATTAATTTATATAAAATCAAAGGCCCAGGGGGCAAATTTTTGGTATAATTTCATCAGGGTTCATACTTCCTTTGCCACTTATTGACTATGGTGGAGTTGGCAAACTGCATAACCCTCTAAGCCTCTGTTGTCTCATCTATAAAATGCAAAGGATATTAATTACATGATACATTATTATCAAAATGCTTAGCACAATGTCCAGCACTTAGCAAATACTGATAAATATTTATCATTCTACTAAGAAAGGGTGGGAGTGAAGGGAAATGTCCCATTTAGAGTAGGGTTGGACCAGATCAGTTACCACATTTACCGCTTCCCTATCTCTTCTCAGCCATAGATTCTAAGTCATCTCATGTATAATAATCTCTTGAAAAGTGTACAGCTTTCAGTCATCCTCAGAAATATTGTGCGTTCTGTTTAAAGAAATTAACTCAGCCCTTAGAAGTAAAGTCTTTGGTTTTAAGTTATAGAACACATAAGATAGAAAAATTCAGGTTATTTTTTAAATCTCTGCTTATGAAAGAAAGATAAACTACCAAAGATGAATGATCATCATAGCATGTTCTGTCAGAGTCTGACTACCTGAGTTTGCATCTCAACCCTGCTACTCATCCTGTATGTGAGCTTGAGCAAGTTATTTAAACTTCTTTGAGCTGGACTATAAGGTGCCGCATCTATCAAATGGAGCAATAATACTCGCTATGTAGATTTGCATGATGTACTAAGTTGATACTGTTATACGTAATAGAGAAGTGTCATGTAAGTGTTAGCTACTTGTAACAGCTACTATTATCATGTAGTTCCATAACTACAGGTTAAATGATTGTCTAAGATAATATTATCTAAAACATGAGAAAGTCACCTGATTATATTGGGAAGATAGAAGAAATTTAGAAGAACTTTTTATCAGTGTCTTTCTACAACCCTTTAAAAAGACACACTCTTGTTTATAATTTCATCCCATCACTGAAGAGTGAGAAAAACAAATGCAAAAAACTATTAGCCTGCCTCAGTGAATTGCTCCAACCTGGTTTTATGACTTCCCATAGGTAAGAGCTGCAGGGAGGACAGCTATCCCACCCTTAGAGGCATCCCGAGTGCCAGGGCATGGACAAAGAGGTTTTGTGTAATGTGATGAAGTCTGCTCCCTGCAATTGCAGGGTAGTGGCATGGGGGGAATTAAAGCCAGTTCAAAAATCTAAATATTATATCAAAAAAGGGCTTCTTCTTTATGAATCAAATTAAAATTTGCAGGACTCTATTGTGTCAGTTTAGAGTATCTTCTCTGCAGTATAAATTGAATAAAAAAGGATTCTTGTCTAGATTCTCTCACTAGAAAAATATTCTAGTCATAACCCCACTTAAGTAACAAAGTGGTATTATTTTGTATTGAATTAAGTAATACTATTTTAATCAACATAAAATTGTAAACAAATCAAAAATGTATAAAAACTGCCCATTTGAGTACCAAACACCCAATGACAGCTCAAGTTTTGTATGATTTCGATGCTAAAGATAATGCTAAACTCTGGAATGTCCCATTCAAAATCAGTTTTCCATGGCAGCTCTTTCACTGAATGTTTTCTTTGTGATGTTAATACAATTTGGTTTTTGAATACATGGCAAACAGCACGGTACAAGAGGTCAAGCTAAGTTTCAATTTTTGTTTTGGAAATTGTCAAGAGAGGATCAGGAAGATATCTTAATAATGTCCTATTTTTGAGGGCATATTTATTTTCAAAAATCCATGGACACCCTTCTTGGAAAAATCTAGTCAACAAGTTTAAGTTATCTTAAAAATGTATTCAGTGACTAGAAGATGCTTTTTAAAAAATCTATGTTAGCCATATGTATACTATAAATAAGATTAGATTGAGGTTAAGTGAATTTATGTGTTTATACTTAAGAGTTAAAACTGACCAATAAAATCCATTAAAATAACATTTTGGTAGCTTGATTCAAGTTGAGCTATGATAAACTAGCAAAAACAGATTTTGTTAGTCCCAGGTCACTATGAAGTAGCCAAATATTTGTTTTAAATAGTCCCTATTGAATCAAAATTAATTTTTCTTAGATTTAGACAAAATACATTTCCTTCCACATACTCAATACTTCAATGGCAGCTGGATATGCTACAATGCAACCAGTAATGTTCTTCTTCTTTTTCTTCCTTTAACACCATTTTGGTCATAAAATCTAAGAGTCTCTGAGGGGAAAGAAAAAACTCATAGAATCTGTTTTTTGTTTTTTGTTTTTTTTTAACGTGGACTCTCTATCTTGGCTAGAATTTCTTAATTTTGTTTATTTATATTTTCCTTTCCCATTCACACTGAGCTCATAACTGAGCCCACTAGTATCCTACCCCAAAATATTCACCAATTTCAGAGTCTACCATTGCCATGTTTTCATTTTCCACAGTGATATTTCCATATTTATCTGGGATTCTCCCCACAGGTAAAACGTTTCAGCCAAAAGAGAAACTATTGGGAGTCACAAATTGGAGTCAGGAAGTAGAATCGCCCTGAAGTGCCTCCTGTTCTTTTTTTCACAATTCTTGGAAGGACATATTAAAGAAAGCATCAGCTCAGCTGAAGAATCCATTAGCAACTCTGGCTAATTTACATTGGCTAATGAGATTACTGCATTAATGAGTTCCAAGCTACAGCTTCATTCCCATACAGTCCTTTTATCATTGCCATCTTAGGTAAAATTCAAAGTGTAAGCCCAAAAGGTCTATAAGCAAAATAATTTTTCTAATAGAAAAAAAGATCAGAAGCCTTGTTTTCTAACAAGAAATAGTTACATTAGAGTATGTAATTATTATAGAATATGTAGTACATTTATTATTCTTATGTAATTTATGTAACATATAGTATATAGTTATAGCATATGTTATATTGTCTTTAGTATGATATATAAATGTTTATCCAATAATAATTTATAAAATATTACAGTGAAAAATGCCATTTTCATTAATATTACTATTGCTATATATATAGTAATTGTGTATATATATATACACACACACACAACCTTAAGGGACTAAACAAAATTATATATTTTATATATATATAATATATATATACACACACACAACCTTAAGGGACTAAACAAAATAATAGGTTACTTTTTAGGATTGATTGCTCATGATTTTTTCCTAATTTTTAAGCATTCTGTATTGTTTTGCTATTGATAAGCAGAAAAACAAATAGGAAGGATAACTCATTCTGTGTATTTATACATTAGATAGATCAAATGGTTAATAATTTCACTCAAGAAGATTTTTTAAAATCACATAAGTTTTCAGTTAGTATGCATAATGCATTTGCTTACTTGCTTCAGGTAAACAAGTAGTGATCAAACATAAACTTTATATTCTTGTATTTATACATTTCTTAATCCATGTAACTCTACTCTGTAACTTGAGGATACCATGATCCTAAGGATTTCCAAAACTTGGGTAGAGTTTCTTGGTAATTTCCAACTGAAAACCAGCTCTGCTGACAGTTCAGCAACTGGAACATGCAATGTAGAAGGAAAGCTTGAGTCTTTCTTACTCCTTCACTTTTGACTCTAAAATTTGCAACTTTCATTCACCTGGCTTTTGTACAATGAATAACTGTCCAGTCACAAAAGGTTCTAGACTCAATCTAATCTTAAATAGCAACATTGCTCCTTCTGTTTGTGCTGTACTAAGGAGCAGGTAAGAGCTGTGGTTTTGAATCCGGTAGCAGTTTAAAGTAAGATAATCAGTGATTCACTCTGCCAAATAGCTGTTACACAATTGTTACAGAAATAATATTTGTATCTTACATGCTGATTTTTCACTCACAGATATCATAGGTTAGAGAGCACTGAAAAAATTTTAATAGGTAAAATATTAGTTTCATAAAACTCCACCCAAAATGTAAGCTTTTGTGAACCACGTGTACTCCTATGTGAATATTTTTACTATTTTTGCATAATTTCATCTCCGTGTTTCTCCATCTCTGGAGTTGTGAAGTAATAGTTCTAACTATAGTTATGTTCTTGGAAATAAAAAAGTGGAAAATTACCTAATTTATTTCAAGTATAAGAACAAATAGCCAGGCGCGGTGGCTCAAGCCTGTAATCCCAGCACTTTGGGAGGCCGAGACGGGCGGATCACAAGGTCAGGAGATCGAGACCATCCTGGCTAACCTGTGAAACCCCGTCTCTACTAAAAAATACAAAAAAAAAAAAAAAAAAAAACTAGCCGGGCGAGGTGGCGGGCGCCTGTAGTCCCAGCTACTCGGGAGGCTGAGGCAGGAGAATGGCGTGAACCCGAAAGGCGGAGCTTGCAGTGAGCTGAGATCCGGCCACTGCACCCCAGTTTGGGCGACAGAGCAAGACTCCGTCTCAAAAAAAAAAAATAAAATAAAAAATAAAGAACAAATAGAGTCATCTTACAGTTTACACCATATATTCACTCTTAACATGCATGTAAATATAAAAATGAAAAACAAAATGGCTACTCATAGCTGCAAATTCACATTCTGTATGTCCTGCTCTGCCCCTACCTCCATACCAACAACAGCAGCAAAGCAAAACAAAATTCGCCAGAGGACCATCCACAGCACAAATCATCTGGTTTTCGGAAATGAGAACGCATTACAAATATAAATGTGTTTGTTCATTTTTAATCTGTTTCTATACCATTTACATATTATTTTCTCTTATCAAACATTTTATAAATGCTGCCTGTTCTTACTTAAAGAATTGCTTTTCACGTTTCCCCCTCAACAGGTTTGTATAGCTTTTTGAGTTCTATTCCTCTGTGGCTGATTGGTCACTACATAGTTTCTGGGCAACAGTACCCTTAGGAATACTTCTTTCCACATGTTTTATTTTCTATTATTTCTTAAATGGGCAGTGGCTTATGTCAACTGTCAACCTAAAAGGTTATTTTAACCTGTCTCTCATTCTTCTGGGACTAAACATGCCTTCCTAGGATGGCAAACATCAATCAATACAAGAAATTTGATCTGGTCCTTCAGTGTACTAAAATTCTATGAGCTAATGTTAAAATAGTTACATCAGATAGGGCACAATACTAAAATAGCAAAATTACACATTCAGTCTGGTCCTGATCAAATAACTCTTTTCTGTTTGTTCTTCAACAAATTATTAGCGTCTATTGGGTCATATGAAAGAGTAAGACTTCATCTGGGAAAATTCAACACTGCTCCTGGCAAACTGTATCAGAAAGCCAATGGTGTCAGTTTTATAAGTGAATGAAATGTCGTTGTGTCTTAAACTGATGACTGCCAGCTATAAGAATCACTTAGGTTTCTGGCATTCCAGAGCATAGAATTTATCTGAACCAGTGAGCACAGAGAATGATTCTTTTGCCCTAGATTTCTCCTGAAAAATTATATTTTCATCCATTTCTCCATCCACAAACCATCTAATTTTAATAATTGATCTCAAAGTGGATGAAAAATATTCTGTCCTATGAAACATCTTCATTTTTTAGTTTTCCCGTTTTCATCTACTCAACTTTAAAAGGTGTTGTTCTATAATACTTTACATATCTCAAACTATGCAACCTGAATATAACTCAAAGTTCCTGAACATTAATAAAAGTCTGGCCCTTTTCATAACAGGCATTATACTTTTCAACAAAGGAACTAAGTCTGTATTTTTGGTTATTGCCTCTATCTAAGTGTATCACTCAGGGTTCAGTTGAGAGAGAAATCTCATCAGCTATTTAAAGAGAAAATAATATACAGAATTTTTAACTACGTATATATTTATTAACAAGGTCACAAAAGGATAAAAGGGGCATTGAAAGGGACCATGATGAGTAACAATGAAAGGAAATAGCTAATTGGGGCTGGGGAAACAGAGAGAAGAGGCTGATGTTATGAAAACCTAGAAACTTGGAGCAACCTCATGAAGGTTAAGTTCGGACTTCAGAGTTAGAAGTGCTTGCAGCTCAACTGACGATGGTGCATGGGAGCTTGCAGAAGGGCTCCCTGGGCTTGACACTCCAGCATTGGCTGACAGGCTGCCTGCTGGCTGGTGCCAAAATCTGTGAGATGAGATGTGATGGAGCTAGTTTAGCAAGGGTTGGGGAAGCTGCAAACTGGATTCAGCTCCTGCTGTGAGGAGGCAGGAGTGTTGCGTCACTAGGGTGAAAAGGGCCATTAGGATGACACTCACAAGAAAAGCAAGGGTTGACTTTACATAGAACTGATGTAGGCTGGGCTGGCAATAGGGCCGGAATTGCATTTGGAAAGTAGTTTGGTTTCCTGCTACACAAAAAATAAATGAAAAGTCAAGGCTACAAAGTTCTAGAACATAACTCATAGTTGA
This sequence comes from Trachypithecus francoisi, assembly GCF_009764315.1. Taxonomy (NCBI): domain Eukaryota; kingdom Metazoa; phylum Chordata; class Mammalia; order Primates; family Cercopithecidae; genus Trachypithecus; species Trachypithecus francoisi. Next base: position 168,201,127 of record NW_022681454.1, on the reverse strand, counting down.
CATGGTGTTGGCCCCGATTTCCAGACACAGAGTTACCAGTCCACCACCATGGTGAAAAGGAAATTATTGTTTCACTACTAGAAAATATTCTCATTAAATATCTGATTTTGAGTAAGGCATATTCAGATTGAATATTTCAATTGGCGTAGACATTCATGAAAATGGAAACCCACTTAAAGTCATGATTATCAACAAAACAAAAATGCAAATAATAAAATACCATCTTACATGTAAAAGCATTGATATTTAGAAAGCAATATTCAATCTAGTAGCATCTGATAATAGTGGCACTCATACATTACTAACAGAATCTAGAAATAAACTGTAAATATTTTTCAAAAAGAGCAAAATGTTCAAACTTTGATCTTTGATTCAGTCAGTGCAGATCTACATTCTAATAAAAGGAGCTTTATACATTGATTTATATATAAAGAAATGTATTGATATACTTATTATAATAAAACTTGGGCACTATGTAAATATGCAATAGTAGACACACAATAAAATATGTGATGTTATAGCTACATGATAGACTTTTATTCAGCCATTAAAACGTATTTGTCATGTTCTCAAATACTATTGATTAATTCTGATATATACTAAATTTTAAAGTAGGATAAACTGCAAATATACAAAACTATCTCATTAGTAGAAACAAAATATGCACTCTGGATGTAGAAACTAGAAAATATACATCAAAATTTAAAATAAGATACCCATGATTTTTCGCCAATTATTGGTGTTTTCTATCTGTTCATATATGCTTGTATTTTTCAGTTTGCTACAATAGACATTTACCACTTTAATGATCATATCTGTTTTAAAGTTATTACAGATTGCTTTTGAAATATGTTTATACTGTTCAAAAATGAGTGTTTTCATATTATTGATAAATACAGCTAGCATAGAAGCCTTGGCTTAATAACTTTCATCCCATCATAAAAAAATAAGATACCCACATAAATATGGCAAAATTAATAGAAAGGAAGATCCTCACACTTTAAAGAAAATAGTATAGCTCATATTCAATTGACATACCATTACTATCACATTATGTGATAGTATCATGTGATATCAATTGAATATGAGCTTACTATGAGGTATATCAAACAACAATACTTTCAGACCTCCACAATTTGTTTAATATTCCTTTTATAATATTAAGTTTAAAAATAAATTTTAGTTAATGTGCTACCTATCAGAAACTGTTTATAAGCTCTTATGTTATTCATGGTGTACAACTTTGTTATAAATATACAACACATTTTGTTGTCTTACTCTCAGTTGAGCATCCATTGCATAGAATAAAGGATTGTAAAAACCCATATAATCTAAAGAGAAGTTCCAGCATCTATGTGGAACTTGCTAATGAGATAATTTTTTTTTTTTGAGATGGAGTCTCACTCTGTCACCAGGTTGGAGTGCAGTGGCTCAATCTCAGTTCACTGTAACCTCTGCCTCCCAGGTTCAAGCAATTCTCCTGCCTCAGCCTCCTGAGTACCTGGGATTACAGGCACCTGCCACACTATGCCCGGCTAGTTTTTGTATTTCTAGTAGAGATGGGCTTTCACCATATTGGCCAGGATGGTCTCTATTGCTTGACCTCGTGATCCACCCGCCTCAGCCTCCCAAAGTGCTGTCCTCTTTTAAAAAATTATCTCAGCCGGGGGCAGTGGCTCATGCCTGTAATCCCAGCACTTTAGAAGGCCAAGGCAGGCAGATCATGAGGTCAAGAGATAAAGACCATCCTGGAGACTTCCTTTCCTACTCCCAGCCCCAAGGTCAAAGAAACCTAGACACTAGTTAAAATGGTAAGGACAGATTTTCATCGGTAATAACTATGTCAGTAGAAAAAAGGGTCCAGAGTGAACTGAACTCCAATTTGTACAGAGATGGACAAGTGTTTTAAAGGGAGAGTGAGTGAGTAAGGAGACGGAACTGGGGGCTTAGTAGAGTCATGGAAGTCAAAAATTACAAAGAGTTAGTGTAAATGTCATTATGCCAGCTGTGTCCACTAACTGACAATTATCAAAGGTAGGAGTCTATTCTCCCCAAGAGACTCAGAGACAAGAGGCCCTATTCTCAGGTGTTGGCTGGAACAAATAATACATTTTTTCAGCAGCCTTGAATTTTCTCAGTCAGGCACTTTAAGGGGGACAAAGGTTATTTTGCAGATGCGAATTTGAGCTTCTAGAAACTATATGAGTGTTGTTTAAGTCTTAATAGGCCAAGGTTGAAGTCTAGTTAAGAAGAGGGCTCAGAGAAGCCTGGCTACAGTTTGTATAAGAGAGAGAGTCTTTGTCTCAGCATTAAAAAAAAAAATAGTAACTGAGGTGATAGATGTAAGTATCTTGATTGTGGTAATCATTTCACTATCATATATCTGTCTAGCTATTTACCTAATCATCAATCTATCTATCTAATCTTCACATTGTACACCACAAATTTATACAATGTTGTCAATCAGACCTCAATAAAGCTGGGGAAAAAAAGAATGGGTCTTTGTACCAAATCCCCAAGCTAAGTGAAAGGAATGAATGGAGGATGGTCTGAGAATGAATGGAGGATGATTTGAGAAATGCAGTGTCTGCTACCCGATGCATGCTTGAGAAGTCTAGAAGCAAGAGGCTTATAGAGCAACCTGTGGCAAAATGCAAAGGGGGTGCTATGAGCACGGTCTGCTGTTCCATGGCTGCAAGTCATGTTTTCCATAGGCCAGAGGAGGGCCCGCGCAAAGGATCTAGGATTGTGTTATATTGAAAAGGAGAGTATATCTGAGAGTACTATATAGAATCCAGTGACCCAACAGATGGCGTCAGTGTAGGTGGCCAACAGAAGTCAAGGACTGAGGTCAGAGTCATAAGAGGGCAGCTGAGATACATACGGCCTACCTCAGGAACTGCCCATGAGGCTTCCCAGCAGGGGAACTTCAAAGAACCCACAAGATTGCCTTATGAGATAAATATCAGCATTTGGAATCTGCCATGTCAGAGGACTCCAGTAGGAGATCATAACTATGCCAGTCATGCAAGAAGTTTTGTGCCCTCTATCACTTCCCCATTAACCAATCTCTACTCTCACACCCAACCATTAGTCAGAAGTTGCATGGTAAATACAGGGGAAGTGGAAGAAAAAGATGAAGAAAGAGCAAAAACAAAACCTATTTTTTACTGCAGATTTTCCAGAAGCAGGACTGAGCTAGGGAAGGGGAGATTTAAATCTGATCAGATATTAGCCGGGCATGGTGGTGGGTGGCTGTGGTTCCAGCAGCTTGAGTGGCTGAGGCAAGAGGATCGCTTGAGCCTGGTGGGTGGAGGTTGCAGTGAGCTATGATCATGCCACTGCACTTCAGTTGGGGCAACAGAGCAAGATCTGTCTTAAATGAAACAAAGAAAAAGAAAGAAATCTGATCACATATGGATCACTTTCTATTAGGCTGCTCTTTCTATGCTGGAAACTGACACTACTCATTAATTCCAGAGAGTAGCTGACAAAACTGTGGAATCCTCATCCATGGATATCCATGGATAGAAAAGAACAATTTGGCAGATTAAGTCAAAGGGAGCATTCAGGGAGAAGGAACAAATTTACTTTATGTTTGTGCCTATTGAAATCCTGCTGATGCAATAAACTGGTTGCACAAGCTTTGTACACAACAACAAAAGCATTCCAAATAAGGGAAATAATAAAAAGAGAAAAAAGGTTTATACTACAAACAATTAGACAGATTTTATTGCAAAGGCTCCTTTTTTATTTTTTATTTTTTTGTGAAATGCAACAGAAGATTTCATCAGGGGAGGCATATATTTTGAGAAAACGTGTTCTGGTTTTTAGAAATACTTGTGTACAACACCACAGTTGTTATTAAACATATACCCTATATAAATGTGATGGAAGATGAGGCTCAGCCATTAAAAACAAGTTTCAGGAACAAACTACAATCTATTTACACAAAAATAAAGCACGTAGACATCTGATTTTCATAGCCCAGGGGAATTTGATGTTGGATAACTGAACAGACCTGCCAGTGTTTATTATTTCCATCTATAGATTGAGAGGTATATAAATTATTTCAGTAAAATCCACTATGTTATGGGCACAAATGTTGAATATGAAAGAGAAGAATGTTTTTCCACTTTTCCAGAGGAGAAGACTTATGTGATCCCAGAAGCTTGAGAAGGAGAGAAGCTGCAATTCCAACAACTCTTAGTGGAAAGGGGCAGCAAACCTGGACTCTTGGAAGCAGCAGAGGGAGGGAGCATGTATCTCTGAAAAGCAACCTAGTGTCCTTTCTGGAATTGAAGCCTGGGGCCTCTGAGCCCTTTACATGCAAGAATGGGACTGTGTTGACCGTAAGACATGAAATGTCTGGATGAGACATTTAAATAAGGTAGCAGTAACAGGAGTTGTAGAGTGATAGTAATATTAATCATAAACATTATCAAGCAATGCACTGAAGATCATACAAACATTGTCTTACTTCTTAGCATAATCCTATGAGACAGATATTATCTCTATTTGACAGATAGGAAACTGAGTCTTTCAGAGTATAATGAATTAAATTTCCAACATTATGTGGCTAGTAAGTGGTGGATCATGGATTCGGTGCTGTCTCGAACCAAAATTCATACTCTTTATACATGGTACTGCTCATTATTGCATTCATTTATTACACTCAGTCAACAAATAAAACTGATTACTTATCTATAATTTTTCTGTTTCTTCTGTCATAGAGAAGGAGTAAGAGGAGAGTTTTTGGGGAAAATGAAACTATAGTTACGAAGTTCCTAAGAAGAGCTAAAAAGGAAGTTGCTGATTATGCTTCACACTACCCTCCTGAGGGATAGGTTTGCACTCACTTGACCCCTCCTCCTCCTCCCTGCACCACTCAGTGTCCTCATCAGCCACATGATCTAACTGTCTGTAATATTTCTCATCATATTAGTCAACTGCAGTTTGCTTATGTTTCCTGCATGGGATTCAATGAAGATATTCAAAGATTATCATTCTGATATTCCTCTAGGAAATAAATGTTCAAACAGATATGTACATGGTGGTGATGTTATGAACGCACAATTGATGTACTTCTGGATCTTTGATCAACTAATTTAGGAAGGACATGGTAAACTGTGAAAGTAATGGCAGGGATGGAAGAGAAAGGAAGAAACTAGTATATGAAAAGTTTCTTGTACTCTAAGAAAAGTGATAAGTGTCTCACACTTCGTATAATCTAACCGTAATTCTAGGCTCTAGACGACAATATCGTCTTTGGTTTCAGAGTTCATGGAGGCTCAGAGAATAACATGCTTAGGTTCACACAGCCAGTAAGTGGCGCAGCCTGGGTACAAAGCTAAGTCTGTCTGACTCCAAAGCATTCTTTCCACCACACAAAAGGACATGTATGTGTTCCAGAGGAGTTGTACTCAAGTTTACAGAATATCAGGAAAGAGTCATGGAGAGCATAAAACATTAGGGGTCTATTTCTAAGTTTAAAAATAATAGTAAAGTCTAGGGGATTTTAAGAAGAACCCACAGGAGACCAGGAATTTGTCTTCAACCAGACAAGAGGCCAAGCCCCTGTATCAGGAACAATGACACTTTGAGTTATGTAATCATTATCATTGTTTGTGATAATGATAAATATAGATGAATCTCAAAGGTAACTTCTCACTTTCCCATTCTGAGATAAAGGAACCCCTCAGCCATATAGCTAGACAGTAATGTCACTTCTTTATAATATAATGCTTTAAGTTTTATCTGCATCCTAGACAAAACACAATCCAAAGCCACAGGATCCAGGCAAGGCATGGGGTATTATTGGTCCAGATAATCCTAAGTGTTAGAAAATATGAAGCATGAAGCTAATGGCATATGAAGAGGAAACATTTAATTTTTAAAGCAAAGCCAAATCCCAGCCAACTGCTAGGAAGATGGACAAACAACACATATTAGAGATAGTCTACCAGAGAGGCAATGTTTAACAGTGAGTAAGAGAGAAAAGACTTGAGTAAAATGCCCTGAGCCTGTGAGCAGTTGTTCCCAACAAAGCTAACACATGCATCTCAGTGTATTTTCCCAGAACAGTCATTTTTGTTTGCTCGTACCCAGTTGCGACAGGAAGAATGTCAAGACGCTCTGCTCCTGAGCATAGGCATAGGAGCTCTTCACAGCAGTTGTCCTCAAATGCGTCATCATGACTCACCAGTCAAAATCAATTGTCATGTGAATCACAAATAATATCATATAACTGAAAACAAAGTACTGTTTGTTAGTAATTGTTTAAACAAACTTTTTATTGATGTATAATATACACAAAATGTGCACAAACAAAAATGCTGTACAGCATGATGATTTTCCGAAACAAATGCACCCATGCAACCAATATCGAAGTCAAGAAATGAAACGTTATCAAAACTCTCACTATGCCTCCTCTCAATTACTATTTTCCTCATGGTAATCACTTTCTTGATTTCTAACACTGTGGATTGATTATCTTTAAACTGTATGCAAATGAAACCATATGAAATGTACTATTTTGTGTCTGCCTTTTTTCAGTCAACCTTATGTTTCAGGGTGACATGAATCTATTGAGTATAGACACAGTTTTCTCTTCCTTATTGCTATTTGATCTTCTATCATATGATTACACCACATTTATTTATTTATTACATTATTAATGAACTTGTTAACATGAACATCTTTTTAAAGACTTTTAATACATAGAGTGCTGTAGTATGCATCCTTCTACATGACTTTTCGTACACCTTTAGAGAGGAATTGCTGAGTTCTAAGATTTACTATGTTCCACTTTAAGCAATACTACCAAATAGTTCTGCAAAATGGCATTGTACCAATTGCCACTCCACTCAGCAGTCTTTGAAAGTTCCAGGTGTTCTACATTGCCACTGATACTTGGTGTTGCTCATTATTTCAATCTCATACTTTCTGGCTAGCATTACCAGATGTAAAATACAGGCTGCCTACTTACATGATAAATTTTTGGGATATACTTATGCTAAAAATTATTCACTTTATGTCTAAAATTCAAATATATTTAGGAGTTCTATATTTTTCTTTGCTAAATTTGGCAACTCCATTCTGGTACATTTGCAGTGGTGTTGCTCACTGTGGTTTTCATCTGCATTTCCCTGATGATTAATAGGTTGAACATCTTTCCATAAGTATTTTGATCATTTAGATGTCTTCTTTTGTGATCTTCCTGTTCAAGTCTTTGTCTGTTTCTTATTAGAGGTGTTAACTTTTGCTTATTTATTTTTAGAAGTTCTTTCAATATTCTTTATTTCTATTCTTTGTCAAATTAATAAGCTGCAAATATTTTCTCCCAATATGTCTCTTATCTGTCTAAGCCCATGATGATATCTTTTGATAAACAATTTTTGGTTTTATTCCAGTCCAATTTTTTAACATTTTCCTTTGCATATAGGGATTGCATGCCTGGTTTAAGAATTATTTTCTCTCCTAGAAACAAGTAATTCTGTTTTGAACTGGGCAGCAGAAGGCTTTGGAAGGAGAAACTCTCGTTGGGGGTTGGGGGAGGAAATGTAACTAACAGATAATTCAATGTGTTTGAACTTTCAGTATATTTATTGATAAGTATTTGACACATCAGAAGGAACATTAAAGAAAATAATCGAGATTGATATAGGAACATTTAAGAAAATATTAGAGATTGGTATGTTGACAACTAAACACCAGATGAAGTGAGTAATTATTAACTCCAGAACATACAAAATGTTGTATGAGAATGGAAAACTAACATGAAGATCTATATAACAGGTCTAAATTGTTAATATCACAAGACGGAGTCTCTCTCTCTCTCTACACACACACACACACACACACACACACACACACGATAAATCAAGTAATAATAGTAGAAGCATAACATGTATGAATACAAAAGGAAATGTCTTAAAAATAGCTAAAAGATTTGACAATATGTTCCTCTGAGGAAGGACTTGGGTGCAGAGAATATTAGGGCAAGATATTATACTTTATGATTCTTCAGTTTTAAATTGCTCCCATATGTCACATTGACTAAATGAGGTTAATTTAATATTTAAAAGAGAAAGCCCTAGTGGTTCTCAAAATTTATATAGCATTTCTTATTTTTAAAAAGCTTTTAAACATAATCTTACCTATTTCCTTTTCCTTAAAGACTACTGCACAGCATTATACCTGTTCACCTTGATTAAACAAAACTTTTTTCTAGATTTTAAATTAAATATTTTGCAGGTGTGTTCCTTATGCTATATTATTGATAAAATGTATATCTAATATTTGAGTTGTATTAGTCTATTTTCATACTTCTATGAGGAAATACTGGAGACTGGGTAATTTATAAAGAAAAAGAAGTTTAATGGTCTCACAGTTCCACATGGCTGGGGAGACCTCACAATCATGGCAGAAGGTGAAGGAGGAGTAAAGGCACCTCTTACATGGTGGCAGGCAAGAGAGTGTGTGCAGGGGAACTGCCCTTTATAAAACCATCAGCTCTTGTAGGACTTATTCACTATCACAAAACCAGCATGGGAAAACCTGCCCCCATGATTCAATTACCTCCCACCGGGTCCCTCCCAAGGCCCATGGGGATTATCAAAGCTGCAATTCAAGATACGATTGGGTGGGGACACAGCCAAGCCAATCAATAGTTCTTCAAATGTATGTTAGATGTGTTAGTTTGTTTTTGTATTACAATAAGGAAATACCTGAGGCTGGGTAATGTTTAAAGAAAACAGATTTATTCATCTTACTGTACTGTATGGCACCTGTACCTGTCAGGTTTCTGGTGAAACCTCAGGAATCTCACAATTGTAGCAGAAGGCAAAAGGGGCATAGGTGCATCACATGGCTGGAGAGGAAATGAGAGAGACAGAGAGAGAGAGGAGATGCCAGCCTCTTTTCAACAACCAGATCTCCTGTGAATTCACAGAATGAAAACTCATTTATTACTATGAATACAGCACCAAGCCATTCATGAGCAATCACCCCCATGAGTCAAGCACCTCCCACTGGGCCCCACCTCTGACATTGGGGATCATATTTCGACATGGGATTTGGAGAGGACAAAATATCCAAACTATATAATTAGAATAGACTAGGGGTGGAGGGAAGACAGAATTTGGGAAGATTATCCCAATCTCCACCACTTTAAACTATCCCTCCTCATCTTGTTTTAGATGCACCGTATCATGTGTAAATCAGAATAGATCTTTCTTAAGAGAAATAAATTGAAAAATAATAGTATCTGAAAACTTCAGGGATAGGGACATTATTTATTGTGGGGTAATTAAATCTTTTTTCAGCTAAATGCCTAAGAGAGAAAAAATAATTGAGATCAAAGCATGAAACAGTCTAAAGCAGAAAAAAGCTTATACCCTTTGCCTTGAATAGTTTGGCACAAGAGCTATTCCAACATTTCCTCAGTGAATTTAAAAATATTGTTTATTGTTCTTCAAAGTATATTTGAAAAAAAAATTCTTTAAAAAAGGAGTTTGATCTTGTAAAACATAAAGCCAATATAAAGCAAATCGTTGCTATTCAATGCCAAGTAGCATTCAATGGTCTGAGGAATTATTTTCACATAGCATTCACAACTCATGTTGTTTGACTTGGCTGCATTTCTAGAGTTCCTTGGATTTTACATGGAGGTGCCACAAATCTACTAATTGTGCTATATGTCCTTCAGTGCTATGCAGCATCGAGTTGTGGTCAGTTCAGTTAGTGGTAGGCTAACTCTAGTAAAAAGTCCACCAGAAGAGAAAACATAAACGCTGATCAAATTTGTAATGTATCTGCAAAAGTGCTGCAATGTCTGTTTCCATCCAGTGACAGGGAATCCACAAACACAAGTTAGAATGCATAGCTACACATTAACTACCAGAGCATTTCCTTTGATCTGGAATGTCCATTGCATTCTTAATTTGAGGAATGCCGGGTGTGTGGATTCCTGAACAAAAGCCGGCATCTCTTATTACAGAGGAATTTGACCATCTCTACCTCCTTTGACCTACTTCATGTTGTGAACACCACTCTTCTTTCCCTGATCACACACTATTGTTTCATTTGCTCTCCATACGCTTATCAGTTGTTTGGAATCTAACATGTCCAGGAAGCAACATTTGCTCCAAATATGAGTCTGTAGATAAATAAATAGTATGTTTCCCACATATTTATATATGTATATTACTACACTAAATGTATAAATATCTTGTTATAATTCATAAAATCCTGGTTCATTTAAAATGACTTTTGGATTCACAGTAGAAAATTGTCATAATTTGTTTATTTTTTAAGCAATTGATTCTAAACTATTTTGTATACTTCAAAAGCATCTGAAACATAATATTACTATTTTTAGATGGAGTCACCACAACAACAATATGACTGCTTTAAATGTAATGTGGAAAAGTTTAAAGTAATATTTGGAAGCATGTAATCAAGAGAAAAATAGATTATTTATTACTTATAATGATTGTATTAGTCTCAGATAGAAATATATTTGATTTTGTATTTTAGTCTCACTTTGATGAAAGTTTCAACAAGAATACTATGGCTCTGAGTATGAACCCACACTAAACTAGACAACCTAGCTTGACTTTTATCCAAAATACTGAGCGGGGAAAAATAAGCACTTAATTACTCATTACGTTAATACACATCTCCATATTCTTCAATCTCACAACTACTGTTTATAACACAAGCAGAACCGTTCTTTGAATCCAAATAATTCCACCAGCCATATCAGAAAATTTGGATCAAAAATTGGAATTTTGCCAAGTACAGAGTAATTTTTGTAAACTACATCTTAAATATAAATAAATATGCAACTTAGTAAAATGTAATAAAACATTCCAATAATCAGGATTTGGTTCAGTGATACTTCAGTGAGTTCCAAAAGTAAATCCAGATTTTTGTATTTGAGAAAAAAAGATAGTGGATAGCATATGCTATCCTGGGTATGAAGATATAACTATTCAAAAGGCTAGAATCAAGAATGTTGAGAAGGTTAATGAGGGCAGGCAATATGCTTGCAAGGAAGATGGATTTAGTAAATTTACCTCCATTGCTTAGCCCAGGAAAAGAAGTTCTAAGATCTCATGGAGACTTTACGAAGCATTGTATTTGAAAGTACCTGAGTAGGCCGGGCACGGTGGCTCACACCTGTAATCCCAGCTCTTTGGGAGGCCAACATGTGTGGATCACCTGAGGTCAAGAGTTCGAGATCAGCCTGGCCAAAATAGTGAAACCCCCTCTCTACTAAAAATACAAAAATTAGCCAGGCATGGTGGCACATGCCTGTAATCCCAGCTTAATCCCAGCTACTCGGGAGGCTGAGGCAGGAGAATCACTTGAATTGGAGGCAGAGGTTGCAGTGAGGCGAGATCGATCCTGCCATTGCACTCCATCCTGGGGGACAGAGCAAGACTCCGTCTCAAAAATAAAATAAAATAAAATAATTTAAGAAAATAAAGTACCTGAATAAAGAGAAGAATTAGGTCAGATCAGAAATATCCTTTCACCTTCAAGGGATATAAGCAATGCTGATATGGTGGGGAAAGAGTTCTTTTAAATTCAACGAGGAACCTGCTCAGCAAAAATAAATAAATAAAAGTCCAAAGTTAGAGAAGGACAGATAATCAATAACAAATAGAAAGGGAAAGGATGTTTATTAAGGAATAAATATTTAATTAGAAAGAACGGTTTGATTTGCAACAATAGAAATGAACTTTGAATCATAAAAGGGTGAAGATAAATATGACTTGGAATTGACCAATGCTGGATTTTACCATCTCTAACCTTGACTCAATTGTCTACCTTGTCAGTGATCTCTGTACAATCCTCACTATCTGCGGTAAAACAGACTGAACTGCATTGTAGATGTTTAACAAAATGTGGGTGGATGGGGCAAGGTTTTTTTTAAAGAGACACAAAGGAATTCAGGAAACCATTAAGAAGCCCACAGGTCTGATGCGATGGCTCATTCCTGTAATCCCAGCACATTGGGAGGTCAAGGCGGGCAGATCCCCTGAGGTCAGGAGTTTGAGCCCAGCCTCGCCAACATGGTGAAACCCTGTCCCTACTAAAAATACAAAACATATTATCTGGGCGTGGTGGCAGGCGCCTGTAATCCCAGCTACTCCAGAAACTGAGGCAGGAGAATCACTTGAACCCAAGAGGCAGAGGGTGCAGTGAGCCAAGATCATGCCAATGCACTCCAGCCTGGGTGTTCAAGCAAGATCGATCAAAAAAAAAGAAGCTCACCCCTCACTCCCCAACACTCACTTAGGTTGTGAAAAAGGTAGAAAGTAAGTTAAATGGCAGAGTGCATGTTGCCCTGTACACTAGAAAATCTTAGAAGGAAAAGCAAATGAATTAATTAAAAGAGAGTTAATTACAAGATATAATGTAATAGAAAACCACCATAACTGTTTAATAAAGAACATGATAGTGTGGCATGCAGATTAGTCTATTCTCACATTGCTATAAAGAAAGACCTGATACTGTGGAATTTCTGAGGAAAAGAAGTTTAATTGGATCTGCAGGCTGTATTAGTAGGTGCCAACATGACTCATCTTCTGGTGAGGCTTCAGGGAACTTTTATTCATGGTGGAAGATGAAACCGTGTCAGGCACTTCACATGGAAAAAGCAGGAGCAAGAGAGTGAGAGGCGAGGTGCTACACACTTTTAAATGACCAGATCTCACCAGAACTCACACACTATCTCTAGGACAGGACCAAGAGGAGAGGATGTTTATTAAGGAATAAATATTTAATTAGAAAGAACGGTTTTCTTTGAAACAGTAGAAATGAACTGTGAAACATAAAAGGGAGAAGAAAAATATATCTTGGAATTGAGAAGGCTGGATTTTACCAATTCTATCCTTGACTCGATTGTTGTTTAGCTTGTCAATGATCTCTGCACAATCCTCACTATCTGTGGTAAAATAGACTGACCTGCATTATAGATGCTATATTATTATATAACATTATAGAGCAAGTTAAACAAACCATTCATGAGAATTCTGCCCCCATGACCCAATCACCTCCCACCAGGTGCCACCTCCAACACTGGGGATCACAATTCAATATGAGACTTGGGCGGGAACACCATTCAGCTTGTATCATCAAATGTGGGGGAAAAATGCATTAGTAAGTGTTGGGGGCCTAGTCTCATCCCTCTTCTCTCTCGATTCGCAGGTGTAAGCATATGTCAAAATATCAAATTGTACACTTTAAATATGGTCAGTGTACTGGATGTCAATTACATTTCAATAAAGCCATTAAACAAATAGGTAGCACCCAAAGAAAGCTCTCCAGATTATTTTTGAAAGGCTGGGGAGAGAGAAAAGTCATAATGAAATAATCCTACTTCTATTTTCCTGTGGGTGATGTAGGGGCAAATACAGATTAAAAATAAGAATTATCATTTTACCAGGCAAGAGACTTCTCCCCTGCTTCCTTTTATTTCAAAATTTCTTTCTCTGTCCTTTTCAAATGTATATAGATCTTGATAATGGCGAAATAAACCTCCGCCAGTCTCACAATTCAAGAATGTTTCCTCAAGTACCTGTAAGCCTTTTTTAAAAAATTGTTTACCAGTTTATTATAAAGGATATTACAAAGGATACAGGTACATAGGGCAAGGTATGGGGGAAGGGGTGTGGTGCTTCCACGTCCTCCCCTGGTGGTCAACCCTCCAGGACCCTCCCCATGTTCAGCCATCCAGAAGCTTGTGAATCCTGTTCTCTTGGGTTTTTCAGGGAGACTTCATCAGGTAGGCATCTTTTTGAAAGGCAAACATGAAGAGAGATAGTGACCCTACCTTTCAGTTAGTGTGGGAGAGAAAGAGCTTAACATCTGTGGACATCTTGTTCCAATTTGCAATGAGAAGTTTGTTACTCCTCTTGATACAGTCACAGGGAGTCTCCCCAATTATCACGATAAAATTAAGATAAACTAATGTGACAAAAAGTATTGCAAAGTCCTCTTACTTGAGGACTAATGATTGTCTGTCTTGAGTGCATGTATGTAATAAGTCTATCTGCTTGGACCTATAAAGGGTGAAATTCCTTTCTGTCTTTTCAATGTGATTAGCATCACATCCTGGTTTAATGCTTTTTTAAATAATGAAACTGGTTTATTTCTCTACTATCTTTGTTGAGAAGTGTTCTGGGTTGGGGAAAGATTTAGTTTCCAATTATATTTCTCCTAACAGTGGATGCATTCACACTTTTAAGTTTGAATTTTTGTTTTTTCTTTTGAGACAGGGTCTTGCTCTTTCACCCAGGCTGGAGTGCAGTAGCATGATCTCAGCTCACTGCAGCCTGGACCTCCAGGGCTCAAGTGATCCTCCTACCTCAACCTCCTGATGAGCTGAGACCACAGGCATGTGCCTCCCTACCAAGCTAATTTTAAAAAATTTTTTGTAGCAACAGTGTTTCACCATGTTAGCCAGAGTGGTCTCAAACTCCTGAGCTTAAGCAATCCACCTGTCTCAGCCTGCCAAAGTGCTGGGATTAGAGGTGTGAGCCACCACACCCAGCCTTACATTTGAACTTTTAAGTTTAACATTTAATGGGAATAAAAGCAAACTTAGTCATTTATTTGAGGCTTTGTTTTTCCAAAGTTAAAATTATAAAACAAAGTATTATATTAATTTCCCATAGAGCGCAATTGCCAAAGATGAGTCAGGGCTGTTTAAAAAGGGTGGTGGTAGCCTGGAAAATATGTAAATGTATCCCCTTTACCAGTTAGTTGAATTCCTTTCTAATCACTAGATCCATAGAATACTGTTATCTGATTTCAGTAGATTCCCTACCAATGTTTATTCTTGAAATATAAATATTATATTTAGTGAAAAGAAAATACTGTAGAGAAGTTGAGTTTATTTTTAATGCATTTAATCTTTCTACCTCATTTTCTATAGAAGAAATGCAATGCTGTATTGAACCAGGTCTTTTGAATAATTATGATTAGAATGATTACTGTTAATATTAATATTATACTTCGAACATTTTCTTGATTTTACATAAACTCCAATGTGTCTAATGTATCTGATTTCAATTCTAATTAAATTTTGCCTTAGAGAAGACGTTGGGAAATTAATAAATCCAGATAATTTAAGTGTAAAACAAAACTAATGTTTAACATAAACCAAATCTCTCTTAAGTAAATTTCAATTTATTTCTAAAGCAATTTTTAAAATGAATTGGAAGCCCATTCTTTATTGATTGATATATACAGATGCTCTTCAACTTACCTTCTTATAAACCCATCATTAAGTTGAAAATATTATAAGTCAGAAATACATTTAATACAAATAACCTATGGTACCCTTAGCTTAGCCTAGCCTACCTTAAGCATGATTAGAACACTTACATTAGCCTACAGCAAATTCATAGAATGCAAACCTATCTTATAACAAAGTGTTGAATATCTCATGTAATGTATTGAATGTAGTACACCATGGAGTACAATCGTGGTTGTTTAACCTCATGACTGCTACCACTCCTTGCTGCTGCCCAGCATCTAGAGAGTATCAGACCTCATATTCCTATTCCAGGAAAAGATCAACATTTGAAATTCAAAGTATGGTTTCTACTGAATGATTTCACTTTTGAACCACCATGAAGTCAAGCCATTGTAAACAGGAAACATTTATATATGCACACAAAATAAATTTTCACTGATAACGGTGATCATCCACCCAGTTTTCTTGTGGTGATCTGTATCAAGTTCCTAACTGGTTAAATTTCCTCCTAAGATTAGAGCAAGGTTGAAAAAATATCTATGACATGGAATCAATAATAACAGCTCTTCTTAGATAAATATGAGAGTTAATATCTATGCCAAAGCAACCAGCTGAAAGAAGAAATAGTCAAAAAGTACAAAATATATATAGTTTCTCAATTTTGAAGACATTTTAAGTTCCTTTAAACTTTTGAGAGTCCACGATTTTTATTAACAAATCATAGGACATAAGATTTAAAGCACAGAAAAAAAATAAAATTATTTTCCATCGTGATCCTCCCACCAGAGTTATATTTATTTAATCATGAACTTCCAATGACTACCCTATTCTATACCTTGTATTTTATTTCTTAAACTTTTATTTTTGGTTCAGGGGTATATGTACATGTTTGCTATGTAGGTAAATTGTGCGTCACTGTGGTCTAGTGTACAAATTATTTTGTCACCCAGGTAATAAGCATGGTACCTGATAGGTAGTTTTTCACCTTCACCCTCCTCCCACCATCCACCTTCAAGTAAACCCCCATGTCTGTCGTTCCCTTCTTTGTGTCCATGTGTACTCAATGTTTAGCTTCCATTTACAAGTGAGAATATGAGGTATTTGATTTTCTGTTCCTGCATTAGTTTGCTTAGGACAATGGCCTCCAGCTCCATCCATGTTGCTGAAAAGCACATGATCTCATTTTTTTTTTATGGTTACATGGTATTCTATGGTGTATGTACAACATTTTTTATCCAGTCTATCTTTAATGGGCATTTAGGTTGTTGCATATCTTTGCTATTGTGAATAGTGCTGCAATGAACATACGTGTGCATGTGCCTTTGTGGTAAAACAACTTATATTTCTTCGGGTGTATACCCAATAATGAGATTGCTGACTCATATGGTACTTCTGTTTTAAGTTCTTTTAGAAACTACCAAACTGCTTTTCACAATAACTGAACTAGTTTACATTTCCACCAGCAGTGTATAAGCATTCTCTTTTCTCCACAACCTCACCAGCATATGTTAATATGCACTTTTTAGTAATAGCCATTCTGATTGGTGTGAGATGGTATCTCATTGCAGTTTTGATTTGCATTTATCTAATTATAAGGGTGTTGAGCATTTTATCATATGCTTCTTGGCTGCATGAATGTCTTCTTTTGAAAAGTGTCTGTTCATGTCCTTTGCCCACTTTTTAATGGTGTTGTTTTTGGCTTGTAAATTTAAGTTCCTTATAGATTCTGGATATTAGGCCTTTGTCAGATGCAAAGGCTTTTCTTCCATTCTGGAGATTGTCTGTTTACTTTTTGATCATTTATTTTGTTATGCAGAGGCTCTTTAGTTTAATTAGGTCCCATTTGCCAATTTTTGTTTTTGTTGCAACTGGTTTTCATGTCTTTGTTAGGAAGTCTTTGCCAGGTCCTATGTCCAGAATAGTATTTTCTAGGTTATCTTCCAGGGTTGTTACAGTTTTTGATGTTAGTCTTTGGTTTTAGTTTTTAATCCATCTTAATTTTTGTATTTGGTGTAAGGAAGGTGTCCAGTTTCAATCTTCTGCATATGGGAAGCCAGTTATCCCAGCACAATTTATTGAATAGAGAATCCTTGCCCTATTGCTTGTTTTGTGGATTTTGTGAAAGATCAAATGGTTGTAGGCATTTGGCATTATTTCTGGGTTCTCTGCTCTGTTCCATTGGTCTATGTGTCTGTTTTTGCACCAGTACCGTGCTGTTTTCATTACTGTAGCCTTGTAGAACAGTTTGAAATCAGGTAACACGATGCCTCCAGTGTTTACTCAGAATTGCCTTGACTATCTGAGCTCTGTTTTGGTTCCATATAAATTTAAAAATAGTTTTTTCTAATTTCATGAAGAATGTCATTGGTAGTTTGATAGGAATAGCACTGAAGCAGTGCTGTTTGGGGCAGTATGGCCATTTTGACAATATTGGTTCTTCCTATCCATGAGTCTGGAATGTTTTTCCATTTGTTTGTGTCATCATTGATTTCATTGAACAATGTTTTATATTCATCACAGAGGTCTTTCACCTCCTTGGTTAGCTGTGTTCCCAGGTATTTTATTCTTTTTGTGGCTATTGTGCATGAGATTTCTTTCTTCATTTGGCCCTCAGCTTGGTGGTGCTGGTGCGCAGGAATAAGAGCGATGTTTGTTTGTACATTGGTTTTGTATCCTGAAACTTTGCTGAAGTTGTATACCACATCAAGGTCTACCTTCATTTTAATTACATTCAAATGAAAGACTATTTTGAAAATCTGTAAAATTGGATAAATTTAGACAAAAATTACATTTAAACTTTTCTCTTTTCTTTGGGCACCATAATGTTAAGTTTCACTCGATTCAATTCTGTAAGACACAGCTGGTTCTCATTTGTAGCTTACAAGGGTTGAGCAACAGTAAAAACTATCTACATACTAGTTAATAGTGTATGCTTCCTAACGAACACAGATCAGAATTGATAATCTAGTTTTCATTACCTTTTATATTATTTAACTTCCACATTAAGTGATCTGTAATAGTTTTCAGATGCTCCTGACCACATTCTATGTGGGAAGCAGGGAACGTTCAAAAAATAAATAAAATTTCTATTCAAAAACCATGTTTTCTTCTCTTTTCAGGATGAAACAAAAAATATTGCTTTTAAGTGCTTCTTAAAATTTTCTGACTCAAAAGTAATATCATTTATCAAGCCATGAATAGACATGAAAGAATATGAAAAGCATATTATTAAGTGAAAACAGACAGTTTGGAAAGGCTACATATCATATGATTCCACATTTACGCATTCTGGAAAAGGCAAAACCATGAAGGCAATGAAAGAATACACGGGGCCGGGCGCGGTGGCTCAAGCCTGTAATCCCAGCACTTTGGGAGGCCGAGACGGGCGGATCACGAGGTCAGGAGATCGAGACCATCCTGGCTAACATGGTGAAACCCCGTCTCTACTAAAAAAATACAAAAAATTAGCCGGGCGAGATGGCGGGCACCTGTAGTCCCAGCTACTCGGGAGGCTGAGGCGAGAGAATGGCGTAAACCCGGGAGGCGGAGCTTGCAGTGAGCTGAGATCCGGCCACTGCACTCCAGCCTGGGCGACAGAGCGAGACTCCGTCTCAACAAAAAAAAAAAAAAAAAAAAGAATACACGGTTGCCAGGGTGTGGGAAAAAGAGAGAGACAGACAAATAAGAAGGTAGTACACAGGTCATTTTTAGGGAAGTGAAACTATCCTGTATGTTACTGTAAGGATGAATATCTGTCATCACACATCTGTCAAAACTTATGGAATGTACCACAGAGTGAACTCTAATGTAAACTATGGACTTTGGGTGATAACAGCGTGTCACTGTTGGTTCATGGATTGTAACAGATGTATCACTGCAGTGTAGGATGTGATGACAGGGGAGGGAGGGATGTGGGGCACGGAAGGGACCACACATAGGAACTCGCTATATTATTTGTTCAATTTTGCCGTGAATCTAAAACTGTTCTAAAAAAATTTGCCTGTTAATTGGCTGGGCGCGGTGGCTCACGGCTGTAATTCCAGCACTTTGGAAGGCTGAGGCAGGCAGATCACAAGGCCAGGAGTTCAAGACCAGCTGACCAGTATGGTAAAACCCCATCTCTACTAAAAATACAAAATTAGCTGGGCGTGGTGGTGCATGCCTGTAGTTCCAGCTACTCGGGAGGCTGAAGCAGAAGAATCGCTTGAACCTGGAAGGTGGAGGCTGCATTAAGCCGAGATCGTGCCACTGCACTCTAGCCTGAGTGACAAAGCAAGACTCCGTCTCAAAAAAAAAAAAAAAAAAAGCCTGTTAATTAAAATGAATAGTAATATCATTCCATCTTCTCTAACTTCCCTCACCAGTTCTAAAGACACTTGTTTACTCATTCAGCATTTACTGGTTATGTAACCTTAGGTAAGTTGCTTAGCTTCTAGGAGTCTCCATTTCCTCACCTGTAAAATGAAAATGAAAATAATCATGACCTCACAGGAAGAATTTAATAAATATACTGAAAGCATTCTTCACAGTTCCCAGCAAGTTTTGGGTGCTGCTGCTTTTATGATAATTGTCTATTCAGACATCTATCTGAGACAGACTGTTCCAGGTGGAATGATGCTCACAAGTGGTAACAATGGGTGGCAAGCTTATTGTTGCTTTCTTCTTTGTACTTTCTGTAATGCTAAGATTTTTATGAACTGTTAAAATGTTTATAAAAACACTAACTTTTATTTTAAACCTGTGTTCAAATGAGCTGGAATGGAGCTGGCTGAAAGGAAAATATAGAGAGGGGAAAGAAGAAAGAAGGTGAGAAAGATCAAGAAAGATAAGGTGGGAAGCGGGGGAAAGAAGTTGGAAGCTGCATGTCAGATTATGGTAAAAAATAGAAGTGATGAAAAGAAGCAAAAGTGCACCAGTCTACATGAGTGGACGTGGAGCAGAATATAGAATAATAAGTCAGGAAGTTTCAGGTCAGAAATTAATTTAGCTATTCAACAGCATTTATTTAGTGCCTTTTTAAAATGAATTAAAAATTTATATAAGGCCTAGACCCTGTAGGAGAGCTAATACAAATACAAAAATAACTAACAACCAAAGGAAAGGATACAGTAATCCATATAGGTGTTACACACTAAAACATATGTAGGTAAAAAGGAGAAGCACAGTGGCGTTGCAACATTACCCAGTTAGTCAAGTCCCTGAGTTTAGAACCTGATCAGTGTTTCATCTCTATGCACAGATGTGACTTTACTATCTCTTGTAGTCTTCACAACATGATTGGCTTGAATAAGGCTTACTGTGAGAATAGAATAAAGTAAAATGTACCAGGAATCAGATCCTTTTATTTAGAGTCTTCCATTCATCTTCAGTTCACTGCTTGGATTTTTTTTTTTAATTTTTAATTTTTATGGGTACAACATAGTAGGTATATATGTCACTGCTAGGAATTTGATGCCTACCTTAAAAGAAGACTGGTTTAAACAAACATACACATTATACATCTTCCTTGAGTTTTCATCTTCTGTCTAGTTTAGTAGTTTTTATATTTTATTGTATGTATACTACAGGCTGAGTATCTCTGTCCAAAATGCCTGGGACCAAGTTTCAGATTTCATATATTTTTGAATTTTTAAGTATTTGCTTATACATAATGAAATATCTTGGGAATGAGACTGAAGTCTAAACATAAAATTCATTTAGTTTTATATGCACTTTATACACATAGCCTGAAGGTAATTTTACAAAATATTTTAATAATTTTTTGCATAAAACAAAGTTTGTGCACGCTAAACCATCAGAAAGCAAAGGTGTCCCTATCTTAGTCACCCATATGGACAATCAGTAGCATCAAGTCAGCACTCAAGTTTCAGTTTTCAGAGCATTTCTGATTTGGGGTTTGTATTACTATTTGGCGGTTTTATACATTGGACAATTTTTAGTGTAGTTCATGGACTATTTAAAATATTCTCAGTAATTTTTAATATGTGGGATTTTACACTATAGGCTAACTACAGAGTGTATCGTCTAACTAAGATGTGAATAACTGTATTTTACCAGTTCAGTGGAACCAATCAATGAGGAATTCCCACAGTGACTTAAACCCAGTGTCTATGGCTTAGAACTATTGGACACCACTCAAGATTAACTGCGAGCAGGAAATCTAAGCAAAATTCCCTGCCTAGTCTTGGAATGCAATAAGTTAAATCTGAGATTTAGATTTCTGTGTTAAGCAGGCTCTGAAATCACCTCTATAGCAATAATTACATCACTCAATATTATCAGTACTCTAATTGTTAATAGCAGTAAGTTGTCAAGATTTTGCTAAGCAGAGGTTTACTAAAGTAATGAATGTCCTGTGATCCAGTTCTCATATTTGCAAAATAAAGAAGAGACTATCTTCTATATACTCTGACAGTAGAAAAGCTCAGCAGTATATATGAGCCTTCTCTTTAAATTCACTCTTAGTTTTATTCCATGGAAATGTGGGTTTCAATCCACCTACATTTCTACATTAGGAAATACAAAGAAAGAAGTTACAAAATTGTTAAACTAATAGGTGGAAATAGCTCAGAAGTATCCTAAGAGGACTTGTGAAGAGAAATTGTATTGAGAAAATTATAACTAGGAAAGAATGGCAGTCAATCACATCAGTGATAATTAGACCTCAACACTGAAAACTATGGATGACTATAAAAAGCGCAGAAGAAAATCTTCGTGGTGATGAAAGGTTTGATAAAAAAGAGCAATGACTAGAAGCTCAAGCAATCACAATTCTTCCCCTACAGAAACAGAGAGAACCAGCCACCTTGGCCAAAGGAACATCTGGCACACATGGAGGTGAACTAATTTAAGACTGTTCCAACCTAAGGACAGCAGAGGCAGCAATTACTTGGCTTAACTTACAGTAACAAAAGAAGACAAATGAAAAGGAAGCATGAATGACCTGGCAGTACAGGTGAGGCTAATAGGAAGAGTTGTTGGGAGGGTGTATAAAACTCTAAGCACTTTTGCACAATCATACCTTCTCTCACTTCAGTTTGCTTCAAATGTGGTTCTGCCTAAAGGAAACAAGAATCTTCCAGAACTCTAATTCTTTTATAACATTTATTACACAAGTTAATACAGTTTAATAAGCTTTCAATGTATGCTTGAGTTGAACACAAAGAAAACTCTTTAAGTCTATCCAACATTTATTAAATGTTTGTTTGCTTTTATAAGAGTTTTGACATAAAGCAACTTCCTTTCCCTTTCTGAGTTCAAAGATTTTTGAAGTGCTTCAAACTATGACTTTTCTGGAAATAATGTCTGAAATTCTAAATGAAAGGAAAACAATGCAATCTAATGTGCTTTACTGCAGAACTTTTAAAACCAGTGCAATGCCAAACAAGAAAATTATGTACTATGCACAGCAGATCTGAAAGTCTGTATCAATTTCAAGAAGCTATGATTAAATACCTGGCAACTTATTATTATTTGGAGGAAACATGATGTTTCCCTCACATAACACTGAAACCCTGACATTTCTTTCTGTTATTTCAATGTGATTTGAACATGTTTCTTTTCTCTTTAAACGGATCATCTACATCCATAGATATTATGCTTTGGATAAAATTATATACTAATATTTGCCTTTTTAAAAGTAATTATAAAAGAGCTGGCATACTCATTTTGATGGCTTCACTTCACCTCTTTTATACTATAATGTTTAATATAGTATAAAAATGTTCTGAGAAAAAATATCTGTACCTGATCTATGAGTATTCACTACATAAAATGAAAAAGCCCTGATGTGATTCCAAGCCTTGCCAGTGTATTTATATTATAAATATATAAGTATATTTAAAATACATATATGATTATTTGTAACATGTGATATGAAATATATATTATATGTGTTATATGTAATACACGTAAAACATATACGTATATATTATGTGTAATTATATATGTAAACATTTGTTATATTAAATATTACCATCCTACAATATTATTTTTAATGATATTGTTACCCTTTTCTCTCTGTAGTACCTACCATATGCCCATTCAGGTTACATATTTGAGAAATAATTACATTTGCAAAATGTGAAATGCTTTAAGGTTTATTCATGGTATTATCTGAATTCTATGTTTAATTTAAAACTCAACTCACAAGATGATGAAAAGAGAAATAAAAAATACACTGTTTCCGATTGAAAACATCCTTCTATTACAGTACCTTTAAAAGAGTTTTCCAACTTCTGTTACAACATGGTGAGCAAACTCTACCTGAGTAAGAATGTGAGATAAAAAAAGAAACAAAACTATTGGTACTAAATGTATAGAACAATACCTTAGCCATCTCCTTTTTGAACCTTCTATTCAAACTTAGCTATTATCATAGCGCTATGCATTATTTTTATTACTAGGTTTATAATGATAACTGGTTTTGAATGTGAAGATATGCAATAATCTTATATTGTAATATACAGAGAGATAAATTAGGAATTAATCCATTCTTCCTTTCTTATTCACAAAGTCTTGAATATATTTGGTACTGTTATAAAAGTGTTAACTCAAGCTGTCATCATATAGTGATTAAAGCTGTATTTAAAGCTCTCTCTGCACAGGAAGGCTAAAGTGGAATAAATGAGGACATCCTCCTTTTAAAGAATATTTATGTAACTCCAAACAAATAGAGTGGACCTCTCTTCTTTTTCATTAAATAAACAATCTGCCTGGGAAAGCCACATGTCTTAGAGATTGCAGAAATAGTACCTTCTCTCTGTGAGCTCTGAAGGCAACAGGAAAAGAAAACAAATGAGAAGTAAGCATTAACTTCTGGCAGGAAAATTATGCATCCGGATTTAAAACTGCATGAAGGACAAAGATAGCAAGAAGATAGTAACAGAGAACTATTTTAGCTGAGAACAATGGATTATTTTACATTTTAAACAACCTCCACAGAAAGGACCCAGCATTCCAAATACCAAACACATTTTACTTAAAGGAGATTAACTTAAAAAAAAAAAATCAAACAGGTGTACTTCCAGAGGGTAGACAACATTTAACTTTCATAACTATCATCATATAAAAATAGATAAATTGGCTAATTAACATGCATATCATAGGCAATATAACATTTATAAGTTTATTTTCTCTAGTGTTTTAGAGGAGTACATATACAGGTACTATTCTAGTATTTTACATTAGGTCTATTTCAACATATGTTCCATCCCTTTAACATATGTGGAAGATCAGGAATGAGTGACATTCAAAATACGTAACTATTGGTATGCCTTGGACATCAAGAAATCAGAACACCAGCCATAAACCTAAGCAAAGCTACCTGTGTGGAGTGAATCATTTTCAAAATCAAAAGAAAAAAGAATTCCTATAATGCATTTTCCTATAATGCTTAAGATAGTCCAGTCTTTGAGTGAAAAGTTAGAGATCCAGAATTACCCTTGGGTTGTGATGTTGTATCCAGTACTGGATTTCACAGGGTTAGGAGTAAAATGCAAAAACTGAGTAAAAAAAAAGAATTGTTCCCTAAAAAGTTACTGTTCCCAAAAAGTACTTTGGAACTTACTGTTCCGAAATAGTATAATACAGAGAAAGAGGTAAGATAACAGGGTATCTGAAAATATACTTAAAACTTTTTTATAACTGTAAATGCCGTAGGAATGTACAATTTTATGGTACACAGACACAGAATTTTGTGTTTAACTGTGGGATAACGTTTAATTCCAAATACGTCCAGGGGAAAATGACAAAGATTGTAAAGAGACTTGAAACCATGTGATGAACAAACAATACATATCTGTAATGAAAACAAGACTATTTGGGCAAAATACTCTGGTTGCTTTGAAATGTGTGAAGGAATCACATGAGAAGGAGGGACTGGAGTTTTTTTTGTTTGTTTTTTGTTTTGTTTTTTTTAATGTCATACCAAGGGATAGAATTAGAACAGGAGGGCATTTTCTACTTAGTAAATACTTTGCTGCTCAGCATAACAACTTCATAACGGTTCTAGTTATTCAATAAAATAACAGGTTCCCTGGTGTTGGCAGTGAGATTTAAATTACTGAAGATGTTAAAGGAAACCTGGTTAGTAATAATGGGGGTTGCCCCCCACCCCCAAGGGATTCAAACACTGGAAGAGGAATCTTACAAGGTCATCGCATTAGGATGGTGATGGTTTGTTGCACTAAGATTCTTTACTGCATTAAGACTAGTTGATTAAATAGAAGTGGAGTCTCCTTGTAGTTAAATTTAGCTCAACTTATTCAGAGGAGTAAGCTGGAAGCAGCCTTGAAACTGCAGCTAGTTGATTGGCCTGCGATCAACCCCTCCTAATGCGTGTCTCCTAATGAAGGCCTCTTGCAATATTCAGCACTGCATCTGAGAAACCAGCAGGGCCTGTTAGTTCTTTTCTTTGCATTCCTGTTTAGCTTGTAGCTACACCCATGTAACCATTTTCTAAGCATCCTGCAGAGCCTGTTTAGGCCATTGCTAAACAAGAAACAAGGACACCATGATGAAGTAACAAACAGGAGTTTCATGACAATTTTTCCACACTATGAAATAGGTTATTATAAGAAACTTACTTATAAATCCCTCAGAATTATCTTGATAGGTGCCAGAAGAAAGGACAGGATATGATTTTAGATTTGGATTTTGATGCTTTGAGGCAATTAGCTTATACAGTCTGCTTGGGAGTCTCCAGGGTACAGATTTGGTGGGATATTGGAAGTTTCTCAGCCATTATATTCATTTTCTTCTTCCTTATTACTGAAAGCATATGCTGCTATGTGCCTATGCTCGCCTACTTGTTTCAGAAGCCATTCCTTTGTGCCTGCTTACCTTGGTCCCAGGGCACAGTAAAGAGAAACCTTAGTTGAACGATGAAATTAGAAGAGTAAGATCAGGTCTGAGGTAAACATTGTAGATGTAACCCACAATAATAAAATTTCTTTGAAGTCCTTCATAGTTTTTAAGAGGGTAAAAGAGTTTTGAAACCAGAAATATGAGATTTGCTACTTTTTAAATTTTATTTTTATGTATTTATTTATTTATTTTTGAGAAGTCTCACTCTGTCACCCAGGCACAGTGGCACAATCTCAACTCACTGCAACCCCTGCCTCCTGGGCTCAAGCAATCCTCCCACCTCAGCCTCCCAAGTAACTGGGACTACAGGCACGCACCACTATGCCTGGCTATTTTTTTTTTATTTTTGGTGGAGACAAGATTTCACCATGTTGGCCAGGCTGGTCTGGAACTCGTGGCCTCAAGAGATCTGCCTGCTTCGGCCTCCCAAAGTGTTGAGAATAGAGGTGTGAGCCACCGTGCCCACCCCAGAAAACATTTCTACACACTCTCTTTCTCCACAGCAGTGCATAGCTGCTTTCTGGTCTATATCTTAAATGCCTCAAATTATATTCCTTTGTCTATTCCCTGTGCAAGAACGTCTCCTTGCACTAGTAAACTCTCATTATAGAAAACTCAGAAAACATTAAGGCATAAAGAACATAAGAATCACTTCAAACCAAGAAAAATGTATCCCTCCATCAACTTTTTTCATAGTACTTTTTCCATATTGCCATGACAGAAATTATCACTTTTCATAAAACAATTTAAAATGGTCTGTTTCCTCAACTAGATTCTAACCCTCTAATAAGGACAGGACGTTCCTCTTCTTAGTATCTCGAGACATTGCCTGCTCAGATTTGTTGAACAAGTATCACCAATGTCAGCGTAACCCCGCTTTTCAGAGCAAATCATGGCCATGTAATGTACAACAACTGGGCCAAAAATAAATAAATAAATGTTGTCAGCTGAATTGTGTTCCTTTCACCCCCAAAAATATGTTTGAGGTTCTAACTTGCAGTACCTATGGTTATGCTTTTAAGAAATAAGGTCATTGCAAATGTAACTAGCTAAGCTTAGATGAGTTCATACTGCAGTAGGGTGGGCTTCTAATCCAATGTGATCATTGTCCTTATAAGAAGATGGCCATGTGAAGACAATACAGGGAGAATGCCATGTGGCCTCAAAGTTAGACTGGAGTTATGCAGTTGTAAGTTAAGGACCACCAAAAGTTGTCAGCAAACCACTGGAAGTTAGTTATTACAGGTTTCAGAGGGAATGTGGTCCTGCTGAGAACTTGATTTCAGACTTGTAACCATCAGAATTGTGAGACAATAAAATTCAGTTATTTCAAGCTTCCCAATTTATGGCAGTTTATTAGTGCAGCCCTAGCAAACTAACACAATAGGCTATTATTATTAATCACTCTTTCTTACAGCTTATGGCCAACATCAGGATTTCCCTCATTTTATCAGCTTATCAGCATCAGAATAAGGAAAGAAACCTATCAGATTTTTTTGTTTGTTTGTTTCCTTCTTTCTATCCTTCTGTGGTTGATTGAGCCCTGGAAACATGTGTTATTAATGGCAGGTGAACAGAATTTGAAGCTTGCACATCTCATGTCTGAGTTAGACAAAATTTTATCTTAATCTCCACAAGATAGTACTTTCATGAGACTGAGAGAAGGAAACTGGCCAATGGCTTTTACATGCTCATTCATTTCCTAGTACATATTTATAAATACAATGCTCTATAAATAGTATATTTTATCCACATTGCTTCCAACCTTCTTTTCAAAGGCAGAAAATTTAAGTGCCTGAAAAGTCCTAGATGAATCTTTAAAAAGGGGTACAAGTTATTCCCTAAAAACCTTGCAAAGAGTTAGAATGAGCTAGAATGGTCCCTAAGCAAAGGAACTCTAATTGAGAGAATCTACAAATATATGTATTCTTTCTTAATGTCTATATGCAAATATCTTATAATAAAAGATAATAAAACCTTGGCATAATGTACGTAAGAGTTGAGCACAAAAATGTATCAATATTCCCTCTTCCAATAAGAAGGAAAAATATTAGATGGCTAGTAAGTAGAGGACTTGAGCTCTCCCCTTCCACACACCTAATTCCAAAGAACACTTAATTTTTGACCTTCTATTTAGGTTTCTGACGTATTGATGATGACTTTGTATCTTTACAGACACACTCCAAACAAGGCAGGATTTAATTTGAGATCTATCCACAGGATGCCACAACATTTCTAATTTTAATAAAACTAAAGACAGCAAAAATCTGCTTGGGGGCCAGGTGTGGTGGCTCACGCCTGTAATCCCAGCACTTTGGGAGGCCAAGGGGGTGGATTGCTTGAGCCCGGGAGTTGGAGACCAGTCTGGTTATTATAATGAGTATAGAAAAACCCCATCTCTAAAAAAAAAATACAAAAATTAGCTGGGTGTGGTGATGCAACACCTGTGGTCCTAGCTACTTGAAAAGCTGTGACGGAAGAATCACCTGAGTCTGGATGGCAGAGGTTGCAGTGAGCCAAGACAGCGCCACTGCACTCCAGCTTTGATGACCAAGAGATATCCCGTTTCAAAAGGAAAATCCTAAAAAACAAAACAAAACATAAAAAGAAAAGAAAACCTGTTGGACTTCTGCAGAAATTATTTTTTAATATGTAGATATTTTCAAAATCAAGAGCTAATGTTTTATTGATTTTATATTGATGCTGTATATTTAAGTAATATTATTTCCAAGATACTGTAATTAATTAACCTTGAGTATATGATATCTTTTAAAGGTACAAAGATACCCAAGGTAACAGAAAAAATTTCCCTTTGCTTTCCATGCACTCAAGACACAAGACATTTTTTACCTATTTCTAATGAGAGACTGAAAGAACTGATTTTCATATCCAACAAAATACATGATATAAAAAGTACATCAATTAATTATTGGAATTTACAAAATAAAACTAAATGGCAGGACAAGAATAAGTTGTTAAAAAACTTGTATACAGAACCCTTAAATATTTTTTCTTTTTATTTATGGACAGTTTTTACTGACTGCATAAGACATCAATATGGGTGTAAGCTACCTGCTAAAACCGTGGAACTAAAAATATTAGCTGACTTACAAAATAGTGAAATATTTATTTGCAAAACATTTAAAAAGCAAATGATTTGGAGATAGGGAAAAAAGTAATGCCACCTAATACGTAATCTTTGCTCCCAATTTCATGATTTACTTTTGTAAATCACAAGTTACTACATCATACATTACACTGTAGGGCATAACCTAGGTACAAAGTTAGCTTTGAATAGTAATTAATTTCCTTTATTTACAGTTTAAAAATATTTACTTCTGATCCAACTTGTTTATAATTTAAGATCAATTCAAGTGTATTTCTTTAAGAAGCATTCTTCAATGGTTTATTGGGAAACTCAGAAAATAGGGAACAGGGAAGCTGCAGACTCAGATAAAAGATATGCAAATGGCTCAGGAACTAAGTTTTCAGTGCAACTAGACAAGTATCTGACAAAGAATGGAGGCTCAATGGATATCTGTCAAATAAATAAAAATATTCTGCTGGAAAAAATACATGTACACACACTACAGTTCCTGCTGAGAGATGACAACATGCTAGCAGCCCTTGCTCGCTCTTGACAACCTCCTCACACTGGGCAAGTCCACTCTGGCCGCACTTGAGGAGCCCTTCAGCCCGCCGCTGCACTGTGAGAGCCCCTCTCTGGGCTGGCCAAGGCCAGAGCCGGCTCCCTCTGCTTGCGGGGAGGTATGGCGGGAGAGGTGCAGTGGTAACCGGGCTGTGCGCGGCTAGCAGGAGTTCCAGGTAGGCGCCGGCTGGGCCGACCCAGCACTCAGAGCAGCTGGCTAGTGCCTCCCACCCCAGGCAGTGAGGGACTTAGCTGCGGGGCCAGCAGGTGCGGAGGGTGCGCCGGGTCCCCAAGCACTGCCGCCCCACCTGCCCGCGCCTCTCTCAAATTCTCCCCGGGCCTCCGCAGCACCAGGTCCCATCAAACGCCCAAGGGCTGAGGAGTGCAGGCACCGGGCGCGGGACTGGCAGGCAGCTTCACCTGTGGCCCCAGCACGGGATCTACTAGGGGAAGCCAACTGGGCTCCTGAGTTGGGCGGGGACTTGGAGAACTTTTATGTCTAGCTGGAGGATTGTATAGGCACCAATCAGCACTCTGTATCTAGCTCAGGGTTTGTGTATGCACCAATCAGCACTATGTATCTAGCTAATCTGATGGGGACTTGGAGAACTTTTATGTCTAGCTAAAGGATTGTAAATGCACCAGTCAGTGCTCTGTGTCTAGCTCAAGGTTTGTAAATGCACCAATCAGTGCTCTGTGTCTAGCTAATGTGGTAGGGTTGGAGAAGTTTTATGTCTAGCTAAAGGATTGTAAATGCACCAGTCAGTGCTCTGTGTCTAGCTCAAGATTTGTAAATGCACCAATCCCAGCACCATGTCAAAACAGACAAATCAGCTCTCTGTAAAATGGATCAATCAGCTCTCTGTAAAATAGACCAATCAGCAGGATGTGGGTGGGGTCAGATAAGGGATTAAAAGCAGGCTGCCCATGCAGACAGTGGCAACCTGCTATGGTCACCTTCCAGGGTACATTAGCTTTGTTCTTTCACTCTTCTCAGTAAATGTTGCTGCTGCTCACTCTTTGGGCTTGCGCCGCCTTTGTGAGCTGTAACACTCACCGCGAAGGTCTGCACCTTCATTCCTGAAGTCAGCGAGACCATGAACCTACCAGAAGGAAGAAACTCCAGACAGAAGAAACTCCAGACACGTCTGAACATCTGAAGGAACAAACTCCAGACACATCATCTTTTTTTTTTTTTTTTGAGACGGAGTCTTGCTCTGTCGCCGGGGCTGGAGTGCAGTGGCCGGATCTCAGCTCACTGCAAGCTCCGCCTCCCGGGTTCACGCCATTCTCCTGCCTCAGCCTCCCGAGTAGCTGGGACTACAGACGCCCGCCACCTCGCCCGGCTAGTTTTTTGTATTTTTTTTAGTAGAGACGGGGTTTCACAGTGTTCGCCAGGATGGTCTCGATCTCCTGACCTCGTGATCCGCCCGCCTCGGCCTCCCGACACATCATCTTTTTAAGAACTGTAACTCTCACCATGAGGGTCCGTGGCTTTGTTCTTGAAATCAGCAAGACCAAGAACCCACCAATTCCGGACACACTACTACTGGTTGTAACTCAGTGTTTCCATCACATGAGAGAACCCCATAACAGCTATACTTTTGATTCAAAACAGCACCTGATTACACCTGAATGCTACTAACTGAAAGGCCCAGAACTGTCTCTACAGTCACTTAGGTCATCCCAAGACCTTTGCAGTTTGCAAGGTCATCTGCATAAAAATTTATTTTTGAAAAAGGTTCATAACAAGTGCCAGGATATTGTTTCTCACAGCAGGAATCATGGAAAAATGTCCAGTCTTCTATATCAAGGAAGCTTCTTGCTGGTGAGATTTAGCAATGGGTACATTGATTTCACCTCAAGGTAATTAGTGTCACTTTTTGATCCCTAAACCTTAGAGAAAAAATACGTTTATCCACTGGCTAAGTACTTTTTCAAGAGACTGATTAATGAAGAAATTATGCAAAACACCTGACCAGTATTCCTCAAAAGTGTCCAGGACATAAAAAACAAGGGAAGTCTTACATGTTATTGCAGCTAAGAGGAGTCTAAATGTGACAACTAAATGTATTACCTTGGATGGGATCTTGGAATAGAAAAAGGACATTAAGTAAAAACTAAGGAAATGTGAATAACATATGAACTTCATTAATAATAGTGGGTGAATACTTGTGCAATAATTATAACATATATACTAATTGTAACAAGATGTTAATAGCAGGGGAACTGAGTGCCAAGTATGTGGAAACTCTGTTATCATAATCTTTCTGTAAAAAATCTAACACTATTTTTAAAAATTACATTTATTTGTAAAATTGTTCAACTGTTTACATACATATAAAACATTTAGCAAATTATGCACCTGAGATCTTACTTATATGAAGTTTTGTGTCCATAGTTGGTTCTTTCTGGTGGGTTTGTGGTCTTGCTAATTTCAAGAATGGAGCCGCAGACCTTCGCAGTGAGTGTTACAGCTCTTAAAGATGGCACAGATCCAAAGAGTGAGCAGCAGCAAGATTTATTGTGAAAAGCAAAAGAACAAAGCTTCCACAGTGTGGAAGGGGACCCAAGGGGGTTGCCCCTGCTGGCTGGGGTGGCCAACTTTTATTCCCTTATTTGTACCTGCCCACATCCTGCTGGTTGGTCCATTTTACAGACTGCTGATTGGTCCATTTTATAGAGTGCTGATTGGTGCATTTTACAATCCTCTTGTAAGACAGAAAAGTTCTCCAAGTACCCAGTGGACCCAGGAAGTCCAGCTGGCTTCCACTCTCAGTTTCATTAATATCATATACCTGAACACATGCATACACATGCACACATACACACACGAACACACTCACCCCCATACACACAGGGCTGCTGAGATGCTTGGGTTAAAGCACAGCTACTTGTTTCCTGGTGTATGAGATAGGTTGCTTTTAAGCCAATACATTTTAGTTAGTAAGTGAGTGGCCTGTTATTTCCCTTGAACATACAGTTCTTTGAGACTAGAATCGCTGTTTGTTTTGTAATCACATGAACAGCTGCTACAAGGGCTCACTGTATCTGTGCTTCATGAAGTTAATATTTCCCTTCTAAGAGACACCAAAAAATGCCCCCAAGTCTGGGATGAAATATAATTGAAATATAATAAGACTGTTGCTATATATATGTCAATGAGAACTAAGGTCATCACAAGTCTTCCTCAGTGGTGCAGTTTAGAAAATTTATTTATTTCATGCTCTTTGCATAAAATTTTTGTGCAGGTGCTCAATTCATATGTTTTGGACATAATTCAAAAGAGAAACATGTGTTTTCCCAAAGTAGGCCAGTATAATTTTATAGTATCATTCATCCCAAAATGTTGTAAGTTTTGCTTTTCATATATATTTAAGGATTAAAAAAAAACAATACTAAAGCAAGGCTTTTCATGATTAATGTATGCACTGAGGAATAGCAGATGTTACAATGTACCCTGAGGACAAAAGAGGCTGCCAAATTTGAACACATCAGTTTTAACAACGCTGAAACTCATTTTTGCCAAGTGTTTTAAGTACAGGAAATAAGTTGAGACACACTGTATTTTCTTTTTCTTTAAAACATGACTAAAGATTGAGTCTTTCAGAAGATCTAAGGCAAATAGCCAATTAAAGCTATGTCCATGATTTGCAAACTTCTTTGTGAGATTATTATGCACAATAACCCAACTTCAGCTACCTAAAGTAACAGGTTGATGATAAGACCCGTCATGTTTTCTAAATTGTTTGCAATGATCCATACTATTGGTCTAATTAGAAGGTGTAAATAAGGAACTATAGACATAAATGTTTGGCAACACTCTGGATATGTTTTAAAAAGGAAATAAATGTGTTCTAAAATACCACAGTGTGATATTGGATTTTACATCTTTAATTTCGGCATTATCAGTCCAGTACTTATGCTTTCATCCAACAAATATTGAGTGTTTTCATCCAATTCGCATTCATAATTACAGATACCCAAAATATACTTGGGAGCATAGAAATGTAAAAAAACAAAACTTCAAACTATCTATAATCATTTTAAAGTACAAATTGTATCAGAACAAAAATTTGCTTAAAGGAAAAATCCAGCAATATTTGTTGAGATATATTATGTACATATGTGTATATATTTATGTCTGAACAGCAATCTTTAAACTATTTTGGGAGTTTATTCTGACATAAAACTTAAAGTCATATGGTTAGGTCCAGCATGTAACTACAGATGACTTTCTTTTATAGGCTCTGACAATGCTCTTAATTCCACCCATATTGGTCACAAACCTGTCATCACTGACAGAAAAACAAGTCAAAGTACAAACAGATTGGGTTAATAACATCACCATTTGCATATGCAGTGCAAGATTTTTACATTGTATTCACTTAGTTCTATTTGTCATGTGCCCAGAACATATAGCCAATATATTCACAAAAATACTGCAATTACTTTTGCACCAACCTAATAATACTAGAACATCAAGACATATTAAAAGGGCTATATTTATGAAATGCATTTAGTGTAAATGGCCCCTGGAAATGTCAAAATACAAAAATGAAGAGAAGGATGACACCTCTGTTCTGGCAAAACCATATCTATCTCTCAGAATCCAACTTAGAAATCATTTCCTCTGGGAAGGTTAACCAAAAACACCACCATTTGACCCCATCTATTGATAGTTTTCTACTATCTCTCTCTCTATTTTTTTTTTTTTTGAAACTGAGTCTTGCTTTGTCATTCAGGCTAGAGTTCAGTGGCGTAATCTCGGCTCACTGCAACCTTGGCCACCTGGGTTCAAGCGATTATTCTGCCTCGGCCTCCTCAGTAGCTGGGATCACAGGTACATGTCACCAAGCCCAGCTAATTTTTGTGTTTTTAGTAGAGACATGTTTCAGCATCTTAGCCAGGTTGATCTTGAACTCCTGACCTTATGATCCACCTGTCTCAGCCTCCCAAAGTGCTGGAATTACAGGCATGAGACATGGTGCCTGGCCTACTATCTCTTCATGTTTTTATTAAGACTCTTATACTTACTTCACTCTGAGAGGTGAAGCCAGCTGGACTTCCTGGGTCAAGTGGGGACTTGGAGAACTTTCTTACAGGAGGATTGTAAAACGCACCAATCAGTGCTCTGTAGGTAGCTAGAGGTTTGTAAAATACACCCATCAGTGCTCTGTAAAAATGCACCAATCAGCCCTCTGTGGCTAGCTAGAGGTTTGTAAAATGGACCAATCAGCACCCTGTAAAAGGGACCAATCAGCACTCTGTAAAGTGGACCAATCAGTGCTCTGTAAAACGGACCAATCAGCAGGACATGTGCAGGGACAAATGAGGGAATGTAAGCTAGTCACCCCAGCCAGCAGAGTCAAACCGCTCAGGTTCCCTTCCACACTGTGGAAGCTTTGTTCTTTCACTTTTCACAATAAATCTTGCTGCTGCTCACTCTTTGGGTCTGTGCCACCTTTAAAAGCTGTAACACTGTGAAGGTCCGTGGCTTCATTCTTGAAGTGAGCAAGACCACAAACCCACTGGAAGGAACAAACTCTGGACACAACTCTATTGTAATTTATTTTTTTATTTACATATCTGCCAGTCCTATTAAATTACAGACTCCTTAAAGGGGTGAATTCTTATTTCTCCAACTTCTAGCTCACTGCTCTGTACATTTTAAGTGTTCATTAAGTGTTGATACATATGACTAAGTGAAAAAAACCAGTCAAAAAGGCTATATAATATTTGACTGTTCTGCATTGAGCAGGTCTATGCAAACCTACCCGCAAAGGCCAAGGAAGCTGAGGCCAAAGAAATAGGCTGATAAATCCAGTTTCTCAGAAAGAAACATTTAATAGGGTCTTAAGAACATAAGTCATGTCTCAAGTAGCCACAAGATGAGATGGTGGATCGCCACACTGCCCACGGCTTATATAATGTGCCACAGGGAAAGGGTATGTGTGTTACAGAAGGGATGTGTCTGATGATTGCTTAAGGGCAGGATTTGTGGTAAATATGATAACATCAAGCTTGTTTTGACCTAAGGGAGGATTTACAGTAAGTGCATGCTCTTACACAAGGAATGGTAGGTAAAATAGAAATCTTAGAGGCATTCCAGAACTGGTGTTATTCAGAAGTCAACATGGCAGATTAGCATCCAAGATGGAGTTGCTTTAGTGTCCACAATGACAGTCTGGAAAAGACAAAATTATAGGTAGTAAAATAATAATAATTAATAATAATAAATAAATCAGTAATTCCTAGGATTTGGGCAAAGAGAGGGAGGGATAAATGGGTGGAGCACAGGATATTTTTAAAGCAGTGTTTTAGTCTGTTCTCATGCTGCTAATAAAGACATACCTAAGACTGGGTAATTTATAAAGAAAAAGACGTTTAATGGCCTCCCATTTCCATGTGGCTGGGGAGGTCTCAC
This sequence comes from Trachypithecus francoisi, assembly GCF_009764315.1. Taxonomy (NCBI): domain Eukaryota; kingdom Metazoa; phylum Chordata; class Mammalia; order Primates; family Cercopithecidae; genus Trachypithecus; species Trachypithecus francoisi. Next base: position 168,164,911 of record NW_022681454.1, on the reverse strand, counting down.
AGTCAGGCAGAAGGCAAAAGTCACATCTTACATGGTGGTAGACAAGAGAAAATGAGAGCCAAGCAAAAGGGGTTTCCCCTTATAACACCATCAGATTTCGTGAGGTTTATTTACTACCAACAGAACAATATGGGGGAAACCGACTCAACGATTCAATTACATCCCACTAGGTCCCTCCCACAACACTTGGGAATTATGGGAGCTATAATTTGTAGGGGTTCAGTCAGGATGGTGGGATAAATTGTAAAATAAATACAAACCTTCTTGGAAAGCTGGAAGGTTTCTGAAAAAACCTCAGGATAGAGTTATGACTGAAGGCAGCCTAATCCTCTTTGACTATAGCAAGGGTAATTAACATAGGAATGTAGAGGAGTCTATCTAAATAGCTTGTTTACTCATGTGGTCCTAAAACTAACCTTTGACCATCCACAGTTGCATGATTGCTCTCTACTTGGGGTTTGTCAATGGTAATTACCTTCTAGTGGTGTTTACTTGAGAATTTTATCATTTAATGTGTGCTGAATAAATGCCGGGAGGGCCAGCTAGTCAATGCCCAGTTGCAATGCTTTACAGCATTCTCATTGGAGTATGTAAGTGGCCCAAACCATCAGTCAAACTGATAAGCATAATATCTGTGTCAGTGTACGTTATTCATTTGTCTTTGGGTCAGGTTCTGCAGGATGGACTCCTGCAACAATTTGAGATGAGATTTTGGATGGGGACAGAGCCAAATCATAACAAGCAGTGAGACTATTTTGTATGATACTATAATGGTAGATAGATGACATTATGCAATTTGTCAAAACTCATAGACCATGCAACACAATGAATGGGTTCTAGTGTAAACTATGATCCTCAGTTAATAATAGTGTACTAATTTTGGATCATCAACTGTAAAGAATGTGCCATAATGATGTAAGATATTAATAAGAGCAGGAGGAGAGAGAGTAGAAGAAGAGAGGGCCAAAATAACTTTTTGTACTTTCTGCTCAATTTTTCCATAAAACTAAAACTCCTCTAAAACACCTATTAATTTCAAAAAATGTGTTGAAAGATAAATTATATTTAAGGGCTGTGATTCTGTTTCAAGTTACTGAGCAATGTTAAATTCTTTCACAAACTTTACAACTGCCATTAGAGTATTAAAAAATTCTGAACATCAGCAGGTTGAGATTAATTTGGCCAAGCTGTAGTTGGAATTTCTTATACTGTTTACATTTCTGACACATTGCCAATATCATTACTTGGCAAGACAAGTATCTCCCTAAGGTATCTTCCCTACTTTCAAACATAGTTTTCTGGTTATCTGCAGCCATACCTCATCTCTGCTAATGTTTAAAATGTATGCACACAAAGAAAGGGTTTCATATTTACTCATACTACTAGTATTAATTTGATGATTATATGTAAATCTTTACCACATGCATTTATTAATAGATTGTACTCAAGTTAGATTTTTTGACTCATGTATATTATCTAGTCTGTTTCCTCAATCAAGGTAAAACTTAGAATATTACCCCAATATATAATTTTAGCCACTATGTACTCAACACTATTAAACTCAAAAATATTGAAATTATTACATTACTCAAAATTATAATTTATCTCAAATGTCTCACTCAAGAAATTGTTTTATTACACACTAACTTCCAAGAAATGTTTGAGGAGCTTGGAATACAAAGACTATCACATACTTTCTACCATTAAGGAGTTTGTACTTTTTTAAGCGAAAGGGACAAATGAACAGACAATTATCATACAGTACTACTATTTCTACTATAATGGGTAAGTTTAAGATTACTTGTTAGTAGAAACTGTCCATAAAACTATTGGTTTTATTGTCAGTCTGAAAATACTACAGAGTCAGAATAGACTTGATAAGAAGAATCATCAGGAAGAAAAAGAAAAGATGAAGGAAGAGTGAGAATATCACCATGGTCTCTGACTTGGGAAAGTGGGGGTATAGTGCCACAACTCACAGAGATATGGAATACAGGAGTAAGACCTGATTCCATGAACAGCTAGAGATGGGTAGTTAGAGGCCAAAAAGACAAAGTGATAACTATAGATGGAATGTAGGCCTAAGAACGGATGCCATGGGAGTAAATATATACTTATTGAGGGAGTGTACATGATGTAGACTATGAACATAAGAGAGCCTGTGTTAAAGTCCTAAAAGGAATTGACAGAAGTCAACACCAATAGGTTAATAGAAGAGGACCTTGCAAAGAACCCTAAAATGGCTAAAAACTGGGGTGGCAAGAAACAGAATGCAGAAACATGAAATTCAAGACAGGAAAATGGTTCAAGAAGAGATAAAGAGGGTCAAATGCTAAAGAGAAGTAGAAATGACAAAGGCCACAATGTGTACGTGTGTACTCAGACACTGCATGATGAATATCACTATTATCTTAAGAAAAAAGCTAAGGTGGTACCATTTCCTCTCCTTCCCTTCAGTGCCTGTCATCCATCATCCTTTGATATTCATCATCCATTTACTTATTCAAAAAATTTAAAGGGCCCATAATGTCCTAAGAAGTGGAATGCTTTAGAAATAGAAAGTAAATTCTTTCTAGTGGTTGGGATATATCAAAAAGAAGTGGGGAAAGCAGACAATAAAAAACAAGTGAAGGGAAAAGAAATTTTAATGTATTGAAGAATGAGTAGTGTGTGTATTCATTCTTATTCTGCTAATAAAGACATACCCAAGACTGAGTAACTGATAAAGAAAAAGAGGTTTAATGGTCTCACAGTTCCACATGCTGGAGAGGCCTCAAAATCATGGCAGAATGCAAAGGAGGAGCAAAGGCATGTCTTACATGGCGGCAAGCAAGAAAAGAGCTTGTGCAGCGGAACTCCCATTTAGAAAACCATCAGCTCTGCTAAGAAGTCACTCCCTATCATGAGAACCCTATAGGGGAAACTGCCCCCATGATCCAGTTATCTCCACCTGGTCCTGCTCTTGACACATGGGGATTATCACAATTTTAGGTGAGATTTGGATGGGCACACAGATCCAAACCACATCCTTCTGACTCTGGCCCCTCCCAAATCACATGTCCTCACATTTCAAAACCAATCATGCCTTCCAAACAGCCCCCAAAGTCTTAACTCATTTCAGCATTAACACAAAAGTCCACAGTTCAAAGTTGCATCTGAGACAAGGCAAATTCCTTCCACCTACGAGCCTGTAAAATCAAAAGTAAGTTAGCTACTTCCCAGATACAATGGGGGTACAAGCATTGGGTAAATACAGCCATTCCAAAGGGGAGAAATTGGCCAAAACAAAGGGACTACTGGCCCCACGCAAGTCCAAAAATCCAGTAAGGCAGTCAAATATTAAAGCTCTGAAATGATCACCTTTAGCTCCATGTCCCAGATCCAGGTCACATGGATGCAAAAGGTGGACTCCCATGGCCTTGGGCAGCTCTGCCCCTGTGGCTTTGCAAGGCACAGTGCCTCCCCTCTTCCCCCAGCTGCTTTCATAGTCTGATGTTGTATCTCTGTGGCTTTTCCAGGCACATAGTGCAAACTGTTGGTGGATCTACCATTCTGGAGTCTGGAAGATGGTGGCTTTCTTCTCACAGCTCCACTAGGCCCAGTGGGGACACTGTGTGGGTGCTCCGACCCCATATTTCCTTTTCACTCCCTCCTAGCAGAGGTTATCCATCAGGGCTTCACCCCTGCTGCAGACTTCTGCCTGAACATCCAGGCCTTTCCCTACATCCTTTCACTTTGAAAGAAATCTAGCCTACATGTACTTTAAAAGATAAAAAAAGGACAATGGCAAAATGGAAATCTTTTAGAGAAAAAATTACATAACATAAGCTAATTGTCAGTTAAGAATCCTGAACTGGCCTTTGTACTCTGGTTTATTAGGAATGTTGAATAAGTGCTTTAGGACAACACTTTGGATGTGATCATAGTCTTAAATTCTCTTTATTTCCATTTTTTAAAAACGTTTGAGAGTATTGCAGTACAAATTACACATTGACCACAATTTTGTCCCTTTTGAAAATCAAGTTTATTTTTACGTTTGAAAAATCATACCTATGATAATAAAAGAAAGAGACTTACAAGGGATAAGAAGACATGGTTCCTAAAATAGGTTATCAATTAACTAACATGGGGATTTTATGCTGGGAGGTTACTAAGCAAGGAAATGGCATGATATGCTTTAGGTTTTGAAATAATCACTCTGGCTGCCATGGAAGAACAGGTGTAAATGGCAAGAGTGGACAAAGGAATACCAGTTAAAAAAAAGCAGAGGTTTCCAAACATCAGTTATTGATTTATGCACACCAGCAAGCCCAACATCACGTGTTAGCTACCAAGGATTGGGGCTTGCACTGTCTGAAGCAATGGCTCTGAGCTGTACCTTCAACCCTTATAGTCACAGCTAGAGGTGTTGGGATGCAGGACACCAAGTCCTGAGGTGGCAAGCAGCAGGGGGGCCCTGGACAAGGCCCAGGAAACCACTTTTCCCTCATAGGCCTCCAGACCTGTGATGGGAGGGGCTTGCCGTGAAGGTCTCCGGCATGCCCTGGAGACATTTTCCCCATTATCTGGGTAATTAACATTGGGTTCCTAATTACTTATGTAAATATCTGCTGCCAGCTTGAATTTCTCCCCAGACAATTGATTTTTCTTTTCTACCGCTTTATCAGGGTGCAAATTTTTCAAACTTTTATGCTCTGCTTCTTCTTGAACACTTTGCCACTTAGAAATTTTGTCTGCCAGATATCCTAAATTATCTCTCTCAAGTTCGAAGTTCCACAGATCTCTAGGTCAGGGCCAAATGTCATCAGTCTCTTTGCAAAGAGTGACCTTTGAGTCAGTTCCCAACAAGTTTCTCATCTCCATCTGAAAATACCTCAGCCTGGATTTTATTGTCCATATCACTGTCAGCATTTTTGTCAAAGTCATTCAACAAATCTCTAGGAAGTTCCAAACTTTCCCACATATTCCTTTCTTCTGTGCCTTCTGAACTGTTCCAAACTCTGCCTATTACCCAGTTCCAAAGTCACTTCCACATTTTTGGGTATCATTACAGGAGCGCGCCACTACCCAGCACTAATTTACCATATTAGTCTTTTCTTATGCTGCTAAAAAAGACATTCCCAAGACTGAGTAATTAATAAAGTAAAAGAAGTTTAATAGACTCACAGTTCCACATGGCTGAAGAGGCCTCACAATCATGGTGGAAGGCAAAGGATGAGGAAAGGCACATTTTACATGGTGGAAGGTAAGATAAGTGAGAGTCAAGTGAAGGAGGAAGCCCCTTAAGAAACCATTAGATCTCATGAGAACTCACTCACTATCATGAGAATAGTATGGGGGAAACCACCTCCGTGATTCAATTATCTCTACTTGCTCCCACCCTTGACATGTGGGGATTATCAAAATTCAAGATGAGACTTGTGTTGGCACACAGAGCCAACCCATGTGATGAATTCGAGATAACAAATATACACCAACATCAAAATGAAATGCCTAATATAAGAACAAGGGATTTTTTTCTTTCATTTTCATTTTTTTTAATTCAAGAGAAAAGAGAATTCAGATATTTACCTGCCTCATATCATTTGACTTTGGGTCCCCACCCAAATCTCATCTAAAATTGCAATCCCCAAGTATCAAGGGAGAGATCTGGTGGGAAGTTGAATCATGGTGAAGATTCCCCCATTTCCCCCATGCTGTTCTGATAGTGAATGAATTCTCACAAAATCTGATGGTTTTATAAGTGGTCTTCCTACTTCGCTTGCCCCAATCTCTCACCTGCTGCCATGTAAGGTATACCTCTTCCTCTTCTGACATGATTGTAAGTTTCTTGAGGCCTCCCCAGCCATATGGAACTGTGAGTCAATTAAACCTCTATCCTTTATAAATTAACCAGTCTTGAGTATTTATAGGAATGTGAGAACAGACTAATACAATGCTATTAGATTGATGCTATTATAGAAAAGGAAAAGATACTGAAAATAATGTAAAAATCAAGCAGATAAATTGTGAAGTAGTATTCCAATGAAGAGGAAAAGAACTAGATTTTGAAGTAAAAATAGAAAGATTTATAGTTACAGCAAAGAAGTGACATTGTTAGCATGATCTGGAAGCAAGGAAAAAGGAAATAGTCATAAGTGTGTTAACAGTAATTAAAGGAATTTACACTTTATACTTTTCAGTAAAGTAAAAGGTCTCCTACTCACAGTGAAGAAGATAGCTTAGTGACGGTGAGGTTAAAAGAGAGTGGAAATGCTTGAATTTGCTACAGTAGGTCATGACAGTGAATAGAGGACCACATTTATTTTTGTAGTTTTTTATTTGCTCTCATAACTCCCTAATAGCATGAACTTGAAAATACACAAGTTTTATAGAGTTATCCATGTGGATACAACAATAATATCATCACATTGACATTATTGAGAAGAAAGTGATGCAAATAAAGGGTTGTGAAATCTGGAAAGGAATGAATAGAGAAAAGTCAAGAGAGAGTTGACAGGGAAGAAGTAGAATTGCCAAAGATCTACAGAACTAAAGTTTAAGAGCCTCAAAAAATTACAATAAAGTAGGCAAAGGATATGAACAGACATTTCTCAAAAGAAGACATTCATACAGCCAACAGACACATGAAAAAATGCTCATCATCACTGGCCATCAGAGAAATGCAAATCAAAACCACAATGAGATACCATCTCACACCAGTTAGAATGGCAATCATTAAAAAGTCAGGAAACAACAGGTGCTGGAGAGGATGTGGAGAAATAGGAACACTTTTACACTGTTGGTGGGATTGTAAACTAGTTCAACCATTATGGAAAACAGTATGGCAATTCCTCAAGGATCTAGAGCTAGAAGTACCATATGACCCAGCCATCCCAAAGGATCATAAATCATGCTGCTATAAAGACACATGCACACTTATGTTTATTGTGGCACTATTCACAATAGCAAAGACTTGGAATCAACCCAAATGTCCATCTGTGACAGACTGGATTAAGAAAATGTGGCACATATACACCATGGAATACTATGTAGCCATAAAAAAGGATGACTTTGTGTCCTTTGTAGGGACATGGATGCAGCTGGAAACCATCATTCTCAGCAAACTATCGCAAGAACAGAAAACCAAACACCGCATGTTCTCACTCATAGGTGGGAACTGAACAATGAGATCACTTGGACTTGGGAAGAGGAACATCACACACCGGGGCCTATCATGGGGAGGGGGGAGGGGGGAGGGATTGCATTGGGAGTTACACCTGATGTAAATGACAAGTTGATGGGTGCTGACGAGTTGTTGGGTGCAGCACACCAACATGGCACAAGTATACATATGTAACAAACGTGCACATTATGCACATGTACCCTAGAACTTGAAAGTATAATTATAATAAAAAATAATAATAAAAATTAAAATTAAAATTAAAAAAAGAAAAAACTACAATAATGTATGTCCAACTAAAAGTAAAAGTTAAAAAATACTAATATCTGAAAATTTATTGAAAAACTAGTTTTAAAACAGAATGCTTTAGACAAATATTGATTTAACTGTTTGGCATCGTCTCTTAAATAATTACCAACTGTTTTATTAGGTATACTTAATTAACCAAGAAATTCAATTATATACAAAGAAGACAGTGCACTTATTTGAAATTAACAGACTATGACAAAGATTTGGAAGTAGACTTTTGATTCATTGCTTAGGGTGAAATCTTACAGAAAAAGCTGGAAGATGACTGGAGATACCGGTGGCATAGCTTCTCTGTTGTTCATCTGTTAGGGAAAAGGAACAGAACTTTGGGAACAAAATCAATAGAACTACAGATACATTCTAGGGTGCTAGGGAGGTATTCACCAGTAAAACTCAGGGAGATAAAACAAGTTGAGGAAATGAGCCTGTTTTAGTTGCTATTTTTTTTAACAGACTATTTTTTGGAGCATAGGTTCACAGCAAAAATAAGACAGAGAGAGAGAGAGATTGAGAGATTGAGAGCAGAGGGTACAGATATTTTCTATATACTCACTGCCCTCACACGTGCACGGCTTCCCCAACTATCAACATCCCTCACCATTTGTTAAAACTGATTAATCAATATGGCCATGTCATTATTAACCAAAGTCCACAGTTTCTATTAGGGTTTCCTCTTGTTATACAACACGAGGAAATATATCAAAGCCAATATTTGTGACTTTGAACAAATGTATAATAACAGGTATTCATCGTTATAGTTTTAAGCAAAATAGTTTCACCGCCCTAAACATCTCAAGTGCAGTTAAAGATCTTTGTTCTGTCTCCACACTTTTACCATTTCCAGAATGCCATATAGTTGGAACCAAGGTACCCTTTTCAGATTGGCTTATTTCACTTAGAAATACATTTAAGGTTCTCCCTGTCTTTAAATGGCTTCACAGCTCCTTCCTTCCTTCCTTCCTTCCTTCCTTCCTTCCTTCCTTCCTTCCTTCCATTCTTCCTTCCTTCTTTTTTTAGACGGAATCTTTCTCTGTCACCAGGCTGGCGTGATCTTGGCTCACTGCAACCTCCAACTCCCTGATTCAAGTGATTCTCCTGCCTCAGCCTCCTCAGTAGCTGGGATTACAGGCACGTGCAACCACGCCCAGCTAATTTTCATATTTTTAGTAGAGATGGGGTTTCCCCACGTTGGCCAAGATCGTCTCCATCTCCTGACCGCCACCTGCCTCAGCCTCCCAAAGTGCTGGGATTACAGGCGTGAGCCACTGCACCCGGCCACAGCTCATTTCTTTTTAGCACTGATTAATATTCCATTGTCTGCTGTATCACAGTTTATTCATTCATTGACCTACTGAAAGACATCTTGGTTGTTCCAGGTTTTAACATTTACATAAAGCTGCTATAAACATCTATATGCAGGTTTTTGTGTGGGCATAAGTTTTCATATTCTTTGGATAAATAACAAAGAGCAAGATTACTAGATGAAATTTCCAATAGAGATTTAGAAGTAATTTGAGTCCACTTTCAAATAACAGTATGCCACTTCATGGGTAGTGTAAGTAACTTATAATAAAAAAAATTCTAATTCTTCTCTCTTACCCATATCTTTGCTGGCATTCATTACACTTATACATAACTATACATAAACATATATATATATATATATTCAAATACATTGTTGCTATTATTTTGAATAAACTGTTACCTGTTACATGAATTAGGAATCAAAAATAGAAGTTTTTATTCTACCTTTATTTATTTTTTCTTTCATTCTCTTCCTATCTTTATGTAGATTCAACTTTCTGACCTATATAATTGTACTTTTCTCTACAGAGTTTCTTTAACACGTCTTGCAAAGCAGGTCTACTAGCAACAAATTCCATTAATTTTTGATTGTCTGAGAAAGTCTTTCTTTCTGCTTCACTTTTAAAGGATAATTTTGTAGGGTACAGAATTCTAGTTTGGTGGGGTTTTTTCCTCAACATTTTATATACTTCACTCTCTTCTTACTTGCATGGTTTCTGAGAAAAAGCAGTATGTAATTCTTTGCTCCTCTATAGGTAAGAAGATTTTTCCTCTAGCTCCTTTCCAAATTTTTTCTTTATTTTTGATGTTCTGCAATTTGAATATAATATGCCAACATGTTCTTTTCGTTGTGGTTTTGTTTGGTTTTGTTTTTCTTTTTCTTTTTTCTCTATCTTTGTTTGTTTTTTTGCAACTACCTGAGCTTCCTAGATTTGTAGTCTAGTATCTGTCATTAGTCTGGAAAACATTCTTAGTCACTATTGTTATTGCTTCAAATATTTCTTATCTCCTTTCTCTCTTCTCCTTCTGGTATTCCCATTATGTGTAGGTAAACTTTTTGTTGTTGTCTCACAGTTCTTGGGTACTCTGTTTTTGTTGTCTAGTCTTTTTTTTTCTTTTTTCTCCACTTTTCAGTTTTGGAAATTTTTTTTTATTGAAATATCTCTAAGCTCAGAGATTCTTTCCTCAGCAATGTCTGAGGAAACATTTACAGAGGGCCAGGCACTGGGCACCATGTGTCATGCTAGGCACCAGATCAGTGCTTTCCAGTCCATTTTATTAACTGGATCAGAAATACGTGAAGATCTCCTGATAAGTGTGCAGATGTCCAAGGACTACCACATGTCCATGGGGAAAACAGAGTACAGGTATTTGTATTTTCTCAATTTTAATAATCTTGGATTTATTTTCAATATTTCTTTCTAACCCATAGTAATCCTCACCAACATCAAGACACCATTACTCATTCAAAAAATATTTTTGAGTCCTTTATCTAATCATATATATTCCTCATATCTATCTACTTCCTTCCATCATCATTTTTACTACAATTTAGTGTATGTTTCTGCTAGGCAATTACAATAACTTTTTAACTGGTATTCCTTTGTCCACTCTTGCCATTTACACCTGTTCTTCCACGGCAGCCAGAGTGATTATTTCAAAACCTAAGGCATATCATGCCATTTCCTTGCTTAGTAACCTCCCAGCATAAAATCCCCATGTTAGTTAATTGATAACCTATTTTAGGAACCATGTCTTCTTATCCCTTGTAAGTCTCTTTCTTTTATTATCATAGGTATGATTTTTCAAACGTAAAAATAAACTTGATTTTCAAAAGGGACAAAATTGTGGTCAATGTGTAATTTGTACTGCAATACTCTCAAACGTTTTTAAAAAATGGAAATAAAGAGAATTTAAGACTATGATCACATCCAAAGTGTTGTCCTAAAGCACTTATTCAACATTCCTAATAAACCAGAGTACAAAGGCCAGTTCAGGATTCTTAACTGACAATTAGCTTATGTTATGTAATTTTTTCTCTAAAAGATTTCCATTTTGCCATTGTCCTTTTTTTTATCTTTTAAAGTACATGTAGGCTAGATTTCTTTCAAAGTGAAAGACGATTTAAAACTTTAAAATTTGTTTTTATTTCTTTAGTTTTTTATGTTTCTTTAAACACCACCATGTGGTCATGGCTGACTAGGTTAGGCTGAATGAAAATAGTGTAGTGAAATATCATGAATTTTGCAGTCAGAAGACAGGTTCAAACCCAAAATACATTTATTAATTTTAGGAACTTGGGCAATTTAATTAAGCTTTGTGAGCCTCAGTTTCCACATTAACATATTATATGGGCATAATAATAATAATAATGACTGCAAACAATTGTTGTGAGGATTTAATAATATAATACATGTAAATACAGAAAGCCCTACATGTTAAATTCCTTCTTCTTAGGTGAATCAGAATTAAAAACAATTACTCTTTAAATTAAGGAAACTGTAGTATTTACTCTCTAGTTTTTCAGTTCCTTAATCGTCTTTCCAATTTTCATTGTTGTTAAAAACAAGCACACAAGGTATGTAAAGTGGCTTTACTGAAATAAGCTGTTCTTTCGTTTTCATATCTTTGACAGGTCTACAAACTAGGAGTCCTTACTAGGATTTCTCTATACCTCTAATTTGGGAATTGAAAAAAAAAAGTACACATTTTATACACATACTTCAGGTGGCCTCAAGTGTGGTATTATAAAATTTAAGAATTGGAATGGCCTTCAGAAACAATCTCTTTTACTAATAATTCTGCAAGCAACTAATATTTATTGGATGCTTAATGTGTCAAACATCATGCTAAAGGCTTTACATGTAGTCCTCCATGTATTAATTACTCCAGTACTTTTGTATACATTATTTTTTATCTTCCCTGTATACATGAGGGAACTGACACTCTGAAAGGTGAAATAACTTGCTTAAATTCACATAGTAAGTAGCAGTGCCAGATTCTGAAACCAAGTCGATTCACTAGCTTCAAAGCCCATAGATTTACCCACCACATTCTTATAAATCATTAATGAAAACATTCATTAGAAAATGGGCAGGAGATGGTCATATTCACTGGACACCGAGTCTGGCTCAAGGTGATGAGTGTGGGAAGGTGTGTGGGGAGGCTTTCTTCCTACTGCAAAGAAGCAAGTCTGAGGGCTGGCACCAACCAGCAATGACTCTGCTTTCACTTCCGGAGAACCAGGGGAGACGATTCCGGTTCTCAGATCCCCCTTCTTGGTCACCTGCAAGTCCCGACTCGCTCCACCTACAGAAAGAGAAGCCATCTCAGTATGATCTTTGTGAACATAGTCGACCTTTAATGACTTCTGAAAGGAATAGAGTTTCCTTGATGAGCCTCAGAGAGAGTTGTGCCACGTGATGCGGAGAACTTTGCATGTATGACCGTACCAATTTGTTGGTGTAGAGCAAAGGGAGAGCATACATCCTCCATGGAGTGTTTCAGTAGAAAGTGTCACAGCTAGGTCCATCCATCCAGAAGGCTCATCCCTGTGAGAAGTGTGTTCTGGTCACAAGGGACATTCTGTACCTGGCTGATCACCAAGGAACGCTATCTGGGCAGAAATGGTACACTTGTGAGGCATGTGGGAAACAATTCTGGTTTAGTGCAAACGTGCACCAGCACTAGAAGGAACACAATGGAATAGAGATGTGGACAATGCTTTCTCTGAGAAAGGCTGCAGATTTTAAGTGTCAGGAGGGCACTTCACCTGTGGGAAAGTTGGGAAGGATTATCTTGGCAACTGTGCCTTCTCCAACACAGGCTACTCACAACTGGATTGAAGTCACACAGGAGCACCAAATGTAGGGAGGCCTTTCACAGCAGAAAAAGTCATTACAAGTGCAGTGAACCAGGAAAGCTTTCAGGTACAAATACAAACTTGCTCAACATCAGGGAATTCACAATGGAGAAAAGGCCTTAGGAGTGTGGCAAATGTGGGAAATTATTTAGCCAAAACTCCACTCTCATTTGTCACTGGATAATCATGCTGGAGAAAGACTTATGAGTATGTTGAATGTGGAGAATTTCTTTAGCCAAAGCTCTGGCTTCATTGAACACTAGAGAATTCACACCAGAGCCAGGCCTCATGTGTATGGTGAATATAGGATATCCTTTAGCCAGAGCTCCATCCTTAGTTAATCACAGAGAGTTCACACTGGAGCAAAGCCCTGTGAATGTGTAAATATGGGAAATCCCTTCAACAAAGCCCCGGACTTATTCAGCACTGGAGAATTCACGCTGGAAAAAGGCTTCCATATTCAGTATTCATAACAACTCAGGGGGAAAACCTCTGTGAATGTGAAGGAGGCATCAAATCCCATACATCTGAACATCCACAGTGGAGAGGTGCCCCCAAAATTCCAGATAAGTGGGAAGCTTTAAGGAGCTACATTGTACTTTCTAACCTGTGCAGGATAGGATCCTTGCCAGATTTAGGTCACTGCCAGTTTCTGTGGCATAAACCATTTCACCTCTACCACCTGACAGGTTCCCCATAGTGTATATTAGTCACCTCAGTGTAATAAAGGAAAGCAGATGTTTCTGTTCTCTCATTCCCTGGAGAAAATCACGAATAGTCTGTGCCCTAAGGGGAATGTCATTCCTTCCTCTCTGACTAGTTAAGGCACGATCCTGACCCAATCTTGTCTAAGAAGATTGATCTAGCCTGAGTATTACTGGCAATTTGCAAATAATTTTTCCTTCTTCCAATTTTGATCTAATTTGCTTTGCTGCCAAAGCCCACCCAGGAAAGAGTATTTTACTTTGTGATCCTAATTTGTGGCCTGAATGCCAAGATTTCTTTGTAGGCTCAGAGTTCACCCTGAGGATGGGGAAGTTGTTGTGACATCCTGTAGGACTCTGGGGAGAAGGATGAATCCCTTTTCCTCGGGGATGTCACATAACTCCTAGCACCCCTAAGAAGACTCCAGGCACTGCAGAGGAACCATGTGCCTGGATGTCCAAAACTCAAGTTTCTGGTGTCACTTGTAAGAGGCCAGGCTGAAACCATAATTGGTGCAGAAACACTGAGTGTGATTAATGAGGTCTGGTGGAGACTGCATCAAGGTTGAGAATGGCATCTCCTCTGCAGTGTCTCCATAGGTCTGAGTGTGATTAATGAGGTCTGGAGGAGACTGCATCAAGGTTGAGAATGGCATCTCCTCTGCAGTGTCTCCATAGGTGTTTCAATGACTGTGGCTACGAGCATGAATGGGTGCACTCCATGCTGATGTTTTTCCTGGAACTGACATCACTGTCATAGCAAATAAGGTTTTGTTTACTCCCGTAATGACCTCAAGGCCATTGCTGCACAGTCAAGAAAATGAAAATAGAGAAATGAGAGATCTCATAGTCCAGGGATGTGGTTTTTGTCAACATTTCTGTTGACTCATATAGAAATGATGTTTATTGCTCACCAATATTTCCTGCCACTGATGCGGGCTGCCTTTCCAAAGGCATGGTGGAGTCAATATAGGGTTGCAAAACCTTATGTTTTCCTTTAAAAAGTAGATCCAGACTTATAAGTCATTTTTAACTTCTATTGAAACATAATTGGTTTGCTATAAACTACACATATTTAAGGTGTATAGTTGAGTTGATTATCAGCCTGGGTGATATACCAAGACCTTCATCTCTATAAAAAAATTTTAAAATATTAGCTCCACTTGGTGGAGCTTGCCCTTAGTCCCAGCTTCAGAGACTTGGATGGAGAATCCCTTGAGCCCAGGAGTTCAACACTGTAGTGAGCTATGATCACAGCCTTGCACTACAGCCTAGGCAACAGAGTGAGACACTGTCTCTTGAAAAAAAAAAAAGAAAAGTGTACAATTTAGGTACTTTCCACATACCTATAAACTCATGAAACTGTCACAATCATGCTAATGAACACATCCAAATATCCATTACTCCTGTACACCTTTCTAAAAGTCATTCCCTGCTCTCATTTGCCCTCCAGACAATCCTTGATTTACCTTTTTTCAAAATAAATTAGTTAATATTTTCTGGAATTTTATAGTATTTTAATTCCAAAGTGTTTTTTATTATTCTTGTTTTCTTCATATGGCATAATTATTTTAATATTCATTAATGTTGCTTACGTGAATAGTTCATTCTTTTCTTGCGGAGTTGCATTCTGTTCTATGGATGTTATCACTCCATTTATCTGTTAGTGGACATTTAGGCTGTTTCTGGTTTTGGATTATTACAAATAAAATGGCATAGTTGAAGTATACAATTTGACATCTGAAACTCTTGAAACTGAAAGTTTCTTCCTACGCTTGCAACATATAAAATTACTTTTACAAGGACATAGTCTACCTTTTGTAATGGACATTTTATATGTAGACACAAATGGAGAGGGATGTATTGTGAAACTCTAGAAGCCCTTCCCCAATCTTCCATCATTATACCATTTCATAGCCATTCTTGTTTCATCAGCCTCCGCCACATTGCTAGGTGATTTTACTTACAATTCCAGACGTCATGTCATTTAATGCATAATTTTTTCAGGATGCACTTCTATAATGTAAGTATTCTTCCATAACTCTAATAACTCTCATACAAAATAAAAATATTTTAAAATATTAAAAATGGATAAGCAAATGATTTGATAACCAAATAAAAATACTATAAGTGAGCACTAAGTATACGAAAAATATTCAACCTTACTAACAATAAAGAAACACGCATTTAAATAAAAACAACTATTTAATTTTTTTCTTATCCACATTTGGCAAAGATGTAAATGAGTGACAGTATTTGATAGTTAGAAGGGATATGGTCACCTTCAAATTAATTGGTGGGAGTATACACTGGAATCTCGTTTCTGCTTTTTTGTTTTTGATTTTGAAGTCAGGGTCTCACTCTGTTGCCCTGGCTGGAGTGCAGAGGTGTGATCACAGCTCACTGCAGCCGCGAACTCCTGGGCTCAAGCAGATATCCTCTCTCAGCTTCCCAAGTAGCTGGAACTAGAGGTGCACAGTAACATACCCAGTTAATTTTTAAATTTATTTTGTAGAGACAGAATCTCACTATGTTGCCCATGTCTGGTCTCTAACTCTAAGCCTCAGAACCATCCTCTCACCTCAGCTTCCCAAAGCACTGAGATTACAAGCATGAGCCACTGCATCCAGTGATATCACATTTTTGGAAGGTAATTTGGCATATCCTCATAACTCAGAAATTTTACTTTTAGGAATTTAACCTAAGGACATAACTAGAAAACTTCAAAAAAGTGTAACAAATGCAAATAATCGAAATGTCCAAAAACAGATATTGATAAATTAACTTATGAAATTTTGGCATATTGGAATAGATATGGAATACAGTTTTGTCATTTAAAATAATACTATTAATAGGATAACAAATACATTTTAATTTATGTGCTGAATTTTATAATATCTTATTAATAACTTCACTTGTCATGGACAGAAATAATAAAATTAGCAAAATATGTATGGTTTATTATGGATCACAATAATTATTATATAAATACAACTAAGATCAACTTATTTATATATTTAAATGTGAACCTTTTGTTTCATATGGTTAGCAAAGTCATGAATATTTTGGCAATATTCTGTGAATCCCAATAGATATTTAGTCATTTATGTTCTCTGTGTAGACAACATAATTATATTGTTTTCTATTTTTTAATTGACACATTGTATTGTACATATTTATGGGATACAATTTGATGTTTTGATACATGTATATGTTGTATAATAATCAAATTAGGGTAGCTAGCATATTCATCGCCTCATGCATTTTTCATTTCTTTATAGTGAGAACATTCCAAAACCTCTCTTCAAGGTATTTTATAATATACAATACCTCACTGTTAACTATCTTCACCCTATTATGCAAAAGCACACCAGAACCTTTTCTATCTTCTTGTAACTCTGTACCTGTTGACCAACTTCTCCCCATCCTCCCCAATCTCTCATTTTCTCCCCAGTGCCGGTAACCACTGCTCTACTCTCTACTTCTATAAGATCAACTTTTTTTTTTTTTTTGAAATTGAATCACAGTTTAATGAAGGAAAATTATTTTAAAACAAAACCAAACCTAAAAATGATAGCTAAAAGTAATACTTGGTTAAACTTTTATCTTAATTGTATACACAAAAGAAGTAAGATCTTAAGATCTTTCACTTTGATCTTAAGCAAAGTATTTCAAAAAAATGAAGGGAGTGACATTTTCAACAGATATATTGTTAAATGAGTAATAAAAGATATAAGCAGTCAAGAACAACTAGAATTCCACTTCTTTAATAATGAACTAGGTCTAAAATTATTCAGGTGTGTTAACATACTTTTGAGTGTGGTTGCTCCCTCAATTGGGTTATTGACCATTTAGCTCATTTATTAGATTACCATGACTTTGTAGCAGTACTCCTGTTACTATTATCACCCCAAAGCATTATAAGAATTGAAGTAGCCAGACACGATGGCTCATGCCTGTAATCCCAGCACTTTGGGAGGCCGAGGCGGGCAGATCATGAGGTCAGGAGATCAAGACAATCCTGGCCAACATGGTGAAACACCATCTCTACTAAAATACAAAAAAAAAAAAAATTAACTGGGCGTGGTGATATGCACCTGTAGTTCCAGCTACTCGGGAGGCTGAGGCAGAGGAATCCCTTGAATCCAGGAGGAGGAGTTTGCAGTGAGCTGAGATTGCACCACTGCACTCCAGCCTGGCTACAGAACAAGACTCCATCTCAAAAAAAGAAAGAATTGAAGTAGTATCTCAGGATGTACTGAGTAAATCAGAACTTGCTTCTATGATCTAGTAGTTCTGAAATTCAAAGCAAGTAATGCAGTATTTTATTTTTATTTTATTATGATTATGATTATGATTATGATTATTATACTTTAAGTTTTGGGTACATGTGCACAACGTGCAGGTTTGTTACATATGTATACTTGTGCCATGTTGGTGTGCTGCACCCATCAACTCGTCAGCACCCATCAACTCGTCATTTACATCAGGTATAACTCCCAATGCAATCCCTCCCCCCTCCCCCCTCCCCATGATAGGCCCCGGTGTGTGATGTTCCCCTTCCCGAGTCCAAGTGATCTCATTGTTCAGTTCCCACCTATGAGTGAGAACATGCGGTGTTTGGTTTCTGTTCTTGTGATAGTTTGCTAAGAATGATGGTTTCCAGCTGCATCCATGTCCCTACAAAGGACCCAAACTCATCCTTTTTTATGGCTGCATAGTATTCCATGGTGTATATGTGCCACGTTTTCTTAATCCAGTGTGTCACAGATGGACATTTGGGTTGATTCCAAGTCTTTGCTATTGTGAATAGTGCCACAATAAACATACGTGTGCATGTGTCTTTATAGCAGCATGATTTATGATCCTTTGGGTATATACCTAGTAATGGGATGGCTGGGTCATATGGTACTTCTAGTTCTAGATCCTTGAGGAATTGCCATACAGTTTTCCATAATGGTTGAACTAGTTTACAATCCCACCACAGTGTAAAAGTGTTCCTATTTCTCCACATCCTCTCCAACACCTGTTGTTTCCTGATTTTTAATGATTGCCATTCTAACTGGTGTGAGATGGTATCTCATTGTGGTTTTGATTTGCATTTCTCTGATGGCGAGTGATGATGAGCATTTTTTCATGTGTCTGTTGGCTGTATGGATGTCTTCTTTTGAGAAATGTCTGTTCATATCCTTTGCCCACTTTTTGATGGGGTTGTTTGTTTTTTTCTTGTAAATTTGTTTGAGTTCTTTGTAGGCTCTGGATATTAGCCCTTTGTCAGATGAGTAGATTGCAAAAATTTTCTCCCATTCTGTAGGTTGCCTGTTCACTCTGATGGTAGTTTCTTTTGCTGTGCAGAACCTCTTTAGTTTAATTAGATCCCATTTGTCAATTTTGGCTTTTGCTGCCGTTGCTTTTGGTGTTTTAGACATGAAGTCCTTGCCCATGCCTATGTCCTGAATGGTACTACCTAGGTTTTCTTCTAGGGTTTTTATGGTATTAGGTCTAACATTTAAGTCTCTAATCCATCTTGAATTAATTTTCGTATAAAGAGTAAGGAAAGGATCCAGTTTCAGCTTTCTACTTATGGCTAGCCAATTTTCCCAGCACCATTTATTCAATAGGGAATCCTTTCCCCATTTCTTGTTTCTCTCAGGTTTGTCAAAGATCAGATGGCTGTAGGTGTGTGGTATTATTTCTGAGGACTCTGTTCTGTTCCATTGGTCTATATCTCTGTTTTGGTACCAGTACCATGCTGTTTTGGTTACGGTAGCCTTGTAGTATAGTTTGAAGTCAGGTAGCGTGATGCCTCCAGCTTTGTTCTTTTGACCTAGGATTGTCTTGGCAATGCGGGCTCTTTTTTGGTTCCATATGAACTTTAAAGCAGTTTTTTCCAGTTCTGTGAAGAAACGCATTGGTAGCTTGATGGGGATGGCATTGAATCTATAAATAACTTTGGGCAGGATGGCCATTTTCATGATATTGATTTTTCCTATCCATGAGCATGGTATGTTCTTCCATTTGTTTGTGTCCTCTTTGATTTCACTGAGCAGTAGTTTGTAGTTCTCCTTGAAGAGGTCCTTTACATCCCTTGTAAGTTGGATTCCTAGGTATTTGATTCTCTTTGAAGCAATTGTGAATGGAAGTTCATTCATGATTTGGCTCTCTGTCTGTTACTGGTGTATAAGAATGCTTGTGATTTTTGCACATTAATTTTGTATCCTGAGACTTTGCTGAAGTTGCTTATCAGCTTAAGGAGATTTTGGGCTGAGACAATGGGGTTTTCTAAATATACAATCATGTCATCTGCAAACAGGGACAATTTGACTTCTTCTTTTCCTAACGGAATACCCTTGATTTCTTTCTCTTGCCTGATTGCCCTAGCCAGAACTTCCAACACTATGTTGAATAGGAGTGGTAAGAGAGGGCAAGAGTCTTGTGCCTGTCTTGTGCCAGTTTTCAAAGGGAATTTTTCCAGTTTTTGCCCATTCAGTATGATATTGGCTGTGGGTTTGTCATAAATAGCTCTTATTATTTTGAGGTACGTTCCATCAATACCGAATTTATTGAGCGTCTTTAGCATGAAGGGCTGTCGAATTTTGTCAAAGGCCTTTTCTGCATCTATTGAGATAATCATGTGGTTCTTGTCTTTGGTTCTGTTTATATGCTGGATTACGTTTATTGATTTGTGAGTGGTGAACCAACCTTGCATCCCAGGGATGAAGCCCCCTTGATCATGGTGGATAAGCTTTTTGATGTGCTGCTGAATCCGGTTTGCCAGTATTTTATTGAGGATTTTTGCATCGATGTTCATCAGGGATATTGGTCTAAAATTCTCTTATTTTGTTGTGTCTCTGCCAGGCTTTGGTATCAGGATGATGTTGGCCTCATAAAATGAGTTATTCCCTCTTTTTCTATTGATTGGAATAGTTTCAGAAGGAATGGTACCAGCTCCTCCTTGTACCTCTTGTAGAATTCAGCTGTGAATCCCTCTGGTCCTGGACTTTTTTTGGTTGGTAGGCTATTAAATATTGCCTCAATTTCAGAGCCTGCTATTGGTCTATTCAGGGATTCAAATTCTTCCTGGTTTAGTCTTGGAAGAGTGTAAGTGTCCAGGAAATTATCCATTTCTTCTAGATTTTCTAGTTGATTTGCACAGAGGTGTTTATAGTATTCTCTGATGGTAGTTTGTATTTCTATGGGGTCGGTGGTGATATCCCCTTTATCATTTTTTATTGCGTCTATTTGATTCTTCTCTCTTTTCTTCTTTATTAGTCTTGCTAGCAGTCTGTCAATTTTGTTGGTCTTTTCAAAAAACCAACTCCTGGATTCATTGATTTTTTGGAGGGTTTTTTGTGTCTCTATCTCCTTCAGTTCTGCTCTGATCTTAGTTATTTCTTGCTTTCTGCTAGCTTTTGAATGTGTTTGCTCTTGCTTCTCTAGTTATTTTAATTGTTATGTTAGAGTGTCAATTTTAGATCTTTCCAGCTTTCTCTTGTGGGCATTTAGTGCTATAAATTTCCCTCTACACATTGCTTTCAATGTGTCCCAGAGATTCTGGTATGTTGTATCTTTGTTCTCATTGGTTTCAAAGAACATCTTTATTTCTGCCTTCATTTCGTTATGTACCCAGTAGTCATCCAGGAGCAGGTTGTTCAGTTTCCATGTAGTTGAGTGGTTTTGATTGAGTTTCTTAGTCCTGAGTTCTAGTTTGATTGCACTGTGGTCTGAGAGACAGTTTGTTATAATTTCTGTTCTTGTACATTTGCTGAGGAGTGCTTTACTTCCAATTATGTGGTCAATTTTGAAATAAGTGTGATGTGGTGCTGAGAAGAATGTATATTCTGTTGATTTGGGGTGGAGAGTTCTATAGATGTCTATTAGGTCTGCTTTCTGCAGAGTGAGTTCAATTCCTGGATATCCTTGTTAACTTTCTGTCTCGTTGATCTGTCTAATGTTGACAGTGGGGTGTTGAAGTCTCCCATTATTATTGTATGGGAGTCTAAGTCTCTTTGTAAGTCTCTAAGGACTTGCTTTATGAATCTGGGTGCTCCTGTATTGGGTGCATATATATTTAGGATAGTTAGCTCTCCCTTTACCATTATGTAATGGCCTTCTTTGTCTCTTTTGATCTTTGATGGTTTAAAGTCTGTTTTATCAGAGACTAGGATTGTAACCCCTGCTTTTTTTTGTTCTCCATTTGCTTGGTAGATCTTCCTCCATTCCTTTATTTTGAGCCTATGTATGTCTCTGCATGTGAGATGGGTCTCCTGAATACAGCAGACTGATGGGTCTTGACTCTTTATCCAGTTTGCCAGTCTGTGTCTTTTAATTGGAGCATTTAGTCCATTTACATTTAAGGTTAACATTGTTATGTGTGAACTTGATCCTGCCATTATGATATTAACTGGTTATTTTGCTCGTCAGTTGATGCAGTTTCTTCCTAGCCTCGATGGTCTTTACATTTTGGCATGTTTTTGCAATGGCTGGTACCGGTTGTTCCTTTCCATGTTTAGGGCTTCCTTCAGGGTCTCTTGTAAGGCAGGCCTGGTGGTGACAAAATCTCTAAGCATTTGCTTATCTGTAAAGGATGTTATTTCTCCTTCACTTATGAAACTTAGTTTGGCTGGATATGAAATTCTGGGTTGAAAATTCTTTTCTTTAAGAATGTTGAATATTGGCCCCCACTCTCTTCTGGCTTGTAGAGTTTCTGCCGAGAGGTCTGCTGTTAGTCTGATGGGCTTCCCTTTGTGGGTAACCCGACCTTTCTCTC
The DNA here is from genome assembly GCF_009764315.1 of Trachypithecus francoisi. Classification (NCBI taxonomy): domain Eukaryota; kingdom Metazoa; phylum Chordata; class Mammalia; order Primates; family Cercopithecidae; genus Trachypithecus; species Trachypithecus francoisi. Next base: position 168,142,799 of record NW_022681454.1, on the reverse strand, counting down.
TGGCTGCCCTTAAGATTTTTTCCTTCATGTCAACTTTGGTTAATCTGGCAATTATGTGTCTTGGAGTTGCTCTTCTCGAGGAGTATCTTTGTGGTGTTCTCTGTATTTCCTGAATTTGAATGTTGGCCTGCCCTACTAGGTTGGGGAAGTTCTCCTGGATGATATCCTGAAGAGTGTTTTCCAACTTGGTTCCATTTTCCCCCTCACTTTCAGGCACCCCAATCAGACGTAGATTTGGTCTTTTTACATAATCCCATACTTCTTGAAGTCTTTGTTCATTTCTTTTTCTTCCTTTTTCTTTTGGTTTCTCTTCTCGCTTCATTTCATTCATTTGATCCTCAATCGCTGATACTGCTTCTTCCAGTTGATCGAGTCGGTTACTGAAGCTTGTGCATTTGTCACGTATTTCTCGTGTCATGGTTTTCATCTCTGTCATTTCATTTATGACCTTCTCTGCATTAATTAGTCTAGCTATCAATTCTTCCACTCTTTTTTCAAGATTTTTAGTTTCTTTGCTCTGGGTTCGTAATTCCTCCTTTAGCTCTGAGAAGTTTGATGGACTGAAGCCTTCTTCTCTCATCTCGTCAAAGTCATTCTCTGACCAGCTTTGATCCGTTGCTGGCGATGAGACTGGAGCTGTTCCTATTCGGCCATCTTGCTCCGCCCTCCCAGTATTTTTTCAACTTTTTGTTTTTTTAGATTCCATTTCAAAATGTTAACTTTAAAAAGCAAGTTATTCCACCAGATATTTTCTTCATATGGCTTACTCAAATCTAGAATTGTTTTGTCTACTTGACTTTAAAGTCTGGAAATTATATCAAAAAAGAGGTTAGTTTAGCATGAGAAATTCTTATTGAACCCATGCTGGCTCCTAGTGGTAACCACCTTGCCTTACTAAGAGCTCAGAAATAATTGATTCAATATTTAAGCATAGAATTGTGCTGCAGATGGATATCAACGTCACCTCAGTACAATTTCTGGAATTTATATATGATAACCTCTTCCCTAGCCCCACTCCCCCTAACCGTCTTGACCTATCTTTTGAAAACATAGCCATTTGTAAATTTCTGGTCTCTGGTACCCATCACATTCTCCTCCAAGTTTGTTCACAGCAGCTCTTTAATCACAAAAGAAAGTGCTTAGACACTGAAGAATGTCATTTGTTGGGATTAATAATTATTACTCATTCTAAAAGTATCCAGATCATCTGTTTCATTCTTCTGAACCCCTTGTGATTTCAGACCACTCTTGCTTTGTTCTTTCTAGTTCAAATAGTGTTCTCCTGGATAAAGAAGATTATAAACAAAATAGCACTGAGAAACAGAGGGTTCATCTGATTAGGTCTGCCAAGTTTAGCATGCCCTGCTTGCTTTTGGTTGCCTGCTTTTTTTCTTCTTTATCTTTCTTTTTTTTTTTTTTTCATGAAACTGAAGGCCACAGTAAGTGAAGGCTGCACCACTGAACACTGAAACTTAACCTTCATTAGCTGCATAATAAATTGAACATTTTAAATCACCATGGTAATGGTCACTTCAGTTATTTTTCAGGAATGTGGGGCAGCTCCTGACCCGTTCAAACTGGTTGACTCTTCAGCTGGGCCTGTGTAAATGCCGGAGAGCATTTTGACATCAGAGGACCAAAAATTCCACCCTCAGATCATAATACCATCATTTTCTGCAAATGTGTCCTATGACATGCCATAAATCCCAACTATGTTTGCATAGATCACTGATTGCTTCATTTTTCCCCCACTGGCAATCACCTTTTCTCATGTCTTAGATGACCTCCCTTGTATAACCCATAAATATCCCTAAGCCTTATCTTCAGGGAGGTGGAGTTGAGACCTGTTCTTCCACCTCTTGTATAACCCGTAAATATCCCTAAGCCTTATCTTCAGGGAGGTGAAGTTGAGACCTGTTCTTCCACCTCCTCACTGGCTACCTCATGAATAGTCCTTCTCTTTTTCAAAACCCATTATCTCAGTGATTGACTTGCTGCAATTGGGCAGAAAGAACCTGGTTGATGATCATTGTAGAAGCTGTAGATACTCGATTATTCACTCTCATCTGTTGCATCAACTATTCTGTCTCCTCTCCACCTTCATGTAGACATAGATATAGATATCTTGTTTAACATATTTTAAAGAGCATTTTTATTACCCTCCCCATGATGTAGAAATATCAGTTCAGGCCGGGCGCGGTGGCTCAAGCCTGTAATCCCAGCACTTTGGGAGGCCGAGACGGGTGGATCACGAAGTCAGCAGATCGAGACCATCCTGGCTAACATGGTGAAACCCCGTCTCTACTAAAAAATACAAAAAACTAGCCGGGCGAGATGGCGGGCGCCTGTAGTCCCAGCTACTCGGGAGGCTGAGGCAGGAGAATGGCGTGAACCCGGGAGGCGGAGCTTGCAGTGAGCTGAGATCCGGCCACTGCACACTCCAGCCTGGGCGGCAGAGCGAGACTCCGCCTCAAAAAAAAAAAAAAAAAAAAAAAAGAAATATCAGTTCATGGAAGCCTTCACCTTCATAAACTCTTCTTCAAATCGTATGCATTTCTTTTCATTCTTCTACCAATCTCCAGGTAGCTGGCTCTTTCTTATTCCCTTCTCAACTCCAGCGTTGCTTCCTTAGAAGCCTCCTTTCACAGCTCATCTCATGGAATCCTTCCTTCTCCCCCATTCATATCACTCTACCCCAATCATGTGTTGTTAGTTTTGTTTCACTTATCACTACCTGCAATAATTACTTTTTCTACCTCCTTCAACTGGAAAGTGAGCACCATGAAGATGAAAATAGTACTGTTCCCTTAGGGCCTGTTACTGACCCAGTCACATACTAGATATCAAATAGATATCTATTGAACACAACGCTGATATTCCAAGCATTAACTGGTACAGCACAGGCAATAAATAATCAGAAGAGATGCCAGCTGTCAACAATAGGAGCTGCCCTACTGGTGTGGGTAGACTGCATAGTAGCCTTAGTTAAATAATAAGTAAATTTAAGCATATCTCATCTACCACCTGACCAGGAATTGTTCCTGTTTTCCCTATTTGCTTCTTTAGAACACCTTTCAAATTCCTATTTATAGTATTGAACATTTTATTTGGGAAGTAGAACTTTATTGTAAGTCTCACAAATATTTTAATAGATATTTATATTGATCTGTAGTCATGATATAGCTCTCATACTTTCTCTGAACTTTCCATAATCTCACGTTGGAAAGGCTAATAATAATTCCAGCATTTCCCTCTTTATTCAATAGGCATACTGAGATGTCAAAATTCTTTTACAAATCAATTCTTCTTTTTGGATTAAAATTCAACAGAGTCATACCTTTGTTGCCTCATCTATCTTCAGATACTCAAAATGGACAAGGTAAATCAGATATTTTTCACATGTTTTGTTCTTTCAGTAGAAAATAGAAAAAATATACCACCCTTATCAGATAAAGCTTTCACTCTGTGCCACATGTCACTCACTCGCTCTACTCACATTAACCAGATAATAAATTGTTTAAAGTCAGGACTTATTTCTTCTTATATTTCTTTTAATTCCTGCCACCAAGCACCAGACTTTGACTAGAAGTGGGATCATTACGTTTAAGTTGAACTAAATTGAGTGTACTGATTTATCCAAGCTAGACTTTTATAGGTACTACAGATAAATAATAATTTCCCATTTCTCTTGATCCTTTTGTGTTGGCCCACTTTCTCCTTTAGATTTTTGTCTTTCATTTGTGCATATGCTTTCAACTTCCTTGTGCCCACATTCAGATACGTTTATTTAATATAATGGATAGACTTACCCTGCCATATTCCAGTTCTGACTGCCATCTCACTAACTCATTAAACATAATGTTGAGATCATGTTTATCTACTTATGGTTCGATCTAAATTTCATTTTACTTATCACTGACACTCATATTGTGTAATCATTTTTCTTTTGCTTTCATTTAAGAGTTACAAGAAAACCCTTCCAAAGTATCTGGGTTTAAATTTTATCTAGTTATTTCCCTTCCTCTAAACATTTTGCTGAAGTCAAGTCTCTCAAAATGAGTCCTATTTTTGCAGGAACTCACTGAGATCAACTAAGATTTGATGATCTTTCTAATACTGTGCTATAAACTTCACATACATCTTAACATTTAACTGTCATGAGAACATTCTATAAAAAACATTATTGCTTATTCTTAAGTTGTATACAACCGATTTGAAAAAGATTAAGAAACTCACTGCTGGTTGCAAGTGATAAGCTGATATCCATGTTTCCTGCTTTATTTAGGAAGAGCTTTCCTTCCCATTCTTCATTTTAAAACTCAGCGCAGAAAGTCTTGTTACTTAGCACCACCTAAACATATAGTTACATTATGTCCAAGATCTTATTCCTAGTATAAAAATTATAAAATTTGCTTAAATATTGCAAATATTTCTTCTAGAAATATTATTTATTCCACCACAAATCAGAAAATGATGGCCATGGATAATGAGCCTAAGAAAATTTGGCAGATTCTCAAATGTATAGCAAAATAATACTGTGACAAGGCATAGGGTGGCATCATGTTGGTCAGATCTGACATATACTTACAGAGTGAAGTTGGAACAATTTACCAAATATCTGTAAGCTACAGTTTCTTCTTCTGTAGATTAGAAGAAATAACCTCATTGCAACATTTTAGGAAATAAGTGAGATAATGCGTACAAACCTCTAGGTATAATGCCTATTGCACAGTGAGCCTTTAAAAAATGCTATCATCATCGTCATCTCACCATTATCATTATTTTGAAGACACTAGACTAATAACATACATCTGTTTAATTATATCAAGCCACAGTAACCCTGAACATCATGATACATACCTCTTCCTAGACCAATGTGAGATTTCTGGGTAACTTTCAGTACCTATAAATCTTGTTATTTGTGTCTTCACAAAGACGGCTATATTCAGTACAAAATGTACTCCCTGGGAATACTTGATCTAGCTCCTAAGTATAACCCAATCAATAACAACTGTGTGACATAAAAGAGACACTTAATTGTTTTAATCTACTTATCTATAAAATAAAGGGATCGAAACAGACCACAAAAAGCAAACTCTTTATCCAAACTAAAGTTCTGAGATTTCTTCTTGCCCAGCTCTGTCTTGTGGTAAATAATTAACATCTATGGTAGCAAAGAATAAATTATTCTCTAGTTCCAGTTCACTAAGTTGATGTCTAGCTCTCTGAGAATATTACACCATTTTAACTCCAAAAATAACAACACACAGCAGCTCTGCTGTCTAGTGGAAATTGATAAGCTAATGACCTGAAACAAAATCAATGTAATGCCAAATAGACATACTATAATAATGCATTCTTGAAATAAGTGTAGTCATCTGTGACTGTCTGTTGCCTCATTAATCCTGACAAAATCCCTACAAAGTATTTAAATAGTTTGTAGTGGAAACATTTTGGTTTTAGTAGGAGAAAGAAAAACCTTATACCAAACAAGAAATTTGCATATTTTGCCTAAAATTACTCACAAGATTGAGGAACAATCTGGAAGAAACTGGATCTGTGAACTTCCAGCTGAGTGTCTGTAAGGAGGATGAGAAATAGTGAGATACGCAGATGGAGAATAAGGAAGGAGATGGTTTCTTCTTTCCTTTATTTGTATCTGAACTGCCTACGAAAACCAGATGAGGCCAATTCCCAAAGTGTCTTTTCTTTAAAAGAAGTTTTGTAATAGTGCTATATTCTCTCCACAGAGTGAAACTGTGCAAAAATTGAATTTTCATTCACAGTGGGTCACCGGGAACATACCTGGTCTTAGCTCACTGTCAAGTTAATCACTTTCTATTATTACCGCTACTTAGAGCTTCCCCTCCTGGACAGTTTCTGTGCTTCTGAGCAGAGGAAGACCTTGATTTTTGGGCGAGACACTGAGATGCCTATTCTTGGAGAAGTACGCTAATGTTTTCTTTCTTCCTTCCTTTCTTCCCTGTGCGTCCCTTTCTCTGTCTCTCTCCTTCTTCCTCCCCTGATATTGGTCTTGGTCTCTACCTCTTTCTCTGTCTCTCTCTCTCTCCTACTCTTTGTAAAACAGACTATTGCCTCTAATTCCATAAGATACTTAGGTTACTTGCACGGTTACAGATAAAACTCATAAGGATTATCAGTAGGAATTTTTCTAACAATAACTTGTGTGGTTACTCATACAGTGTATTATATGCTCCCACTGTTGCAGATTCAAAAAGTTGACAGAAATCAGGGAAATTTAATTCAAGAGCAGAGTGCCAGTGATCCAGGATAGTTACACAAAAGTAAGTTTATAAAAACAATTTCAGTGTCAGGATTCAATTGAAAAGGCTGATAACTTCAGTTGTCTTGATATGTCCAGATATATTTAAAAACAAAATTCTAAAAATTTTTTTTTGTTTTTAAAAGGAGGACTGTTCTAACTCTCAGAACCAAAAATATATTCACTGATTAAAGTTTTGTTGACCTTAGTTCATAAAGTATATTAAATTTAAAAAATCCTAAGAATTTATGAAACATGGAAAAAAAAAACATGTTAAGAGCCTCCTCCAAGTCTAGGCAATGGGCTTCTGAAAGTTGTCTTCTCTTGACACCAGGTACTGAGGAATAGGACCTGTTTTGACACCAGCTGAAAAGACACTCAAATCACTAATGACTCATGAGCAACATATTCCCGTTCATGACTCTACATCACTTCTCCACAGAGGACTTCGGTTGTTCACTCAAGTGCTCCGAGGTTTAGGTCAGTTTTGCTAGGACCCTCCAGAGGGTCTCCTGTCTGATAAGATCACCTATTTGAATAATCACAGAATGAAGAAAGTTACTCTCTCCACTATGCATGGGAGGGTCCAAACAGTATGTGGAATCTTTTAAGTGCAGAAAACTTGCATTTCCTTCTCCCCATCACAGTGTGAAATTAGGAAAAGCTAATCTGACAACTCGTTCATGACCAGGAGGGTTAAATGGCCAAAAAGTAAAAGGAGTCTGTTCTAAAGAATTTTCTAGGACTGATATGATTTGGCTGTGTCTCCCCCCAAATATAATCTTGAATTGCAGTTCCTATAATTCCCACGTGTTGTGAGAGGGACCCAGTGGGAGATAATTGAATCATGGGGGCGGTTTCTCCGAACTGTTCTCATGGTAGTGAATAAGTCTCACGAGATCTGATGATTTTATAAGGGGTTTCCCTTTTCTCTTGGCTCTCATTCTCTCTTTTCTGCCACCACGTAAGACATGCCTTTTGCCTTCCGCCATGATTGCGAGGCTTCCCCAGCCACGTGGAACTGTGAGCCCATTAAACCTCTTTTTCTGTATAAATTTCCCCATCTTAGGTATGTCTTTATCAACAGCATGAAAACAGACTAATACGAGGACACTACCCAAAAGTTCAGAAAGAATAAATACATTGCAAAGATGAAACTGCTCAATCAACTGGAAAGAGGTTTCCTTCCCCAAATTTAAAAACCGAATGTATAAGCTGACATCCAGTATTATACACATTTGCTTTCATTATTATGAAAAGTACAACAAATGCAAAAATGGAAAATGCAGATATGAGTGGATGATTGTCACCAGAAGTCTCACTGACGTTTTTTCCCTTGATTCTGTCTTGTCAAGTCAATTATTGTGATTAGCATCATGATGGAGCACTCTACTCCCTTTCTGTTCTCAGGAGGGACGCCTGAATTTCTGTTTCTTCCCAACATCCTAGATCCTATAACAATAAAACAGACAAAACACAGTTGCTGTGGTTCCATCGCCCCTGACTACAATTCATTCTCCGAGTTAAACCAAGATAATCTTTCAAACACCCAAAACATAGAGGTCTCTCTAGGTTTTAAAGCCATTCAGTGACTTCCCATTGTCTGAGAGTGAAATATGAAGTCCATTTTATGGCTTAAAATGTTTGTAGTGGTGTGCCTCCTTCCTTCTTCTCCAGCCTCATCTTCTGCCATTTCCTCATCCCTCATCAGCATCCCATGTTCTAGCCTTTCTTTTAATTGTTCAGATACACAGTATTCTCCCTTTCTCCTGGACGCTAGAATCTTCAGCTCCCTCTGTTTGCACTAGCCCTTCTTCCCTTCTCGTAACTTCTGTTCTACCCATAAACATTTTTCAGACTTCAGGAGAAAGAGCACTTCCTACAGGAGACTTGCCTTTTCCACCTCACCATGTTAAGCCCCTCTGACATGGGCTGCCATATATCTGCCTGTTACCAAATTATTGTCTGCACCCCCAACGAGGATACAAGCTCCATGGAGGTAAGATCATTTGTTTTATTTACTGCATGTACTCATGCCCTAGCACAGGACATATCTGTGGTGGCCAAAAAACCTTTGTTGAATAAATTGTACAAATTATATGAGCACAACATGTTAAGTAGAAGTTACTTTAGAGTAGTTGTTTATGACTGATATCACCCAATATTGGAACACATGTGTAGAAATGCTTCAAAAGTTCTTCTTCCTCAGTCCTCAGGTCCACCTGTAAGTGATGAATTTCTTTTCCTCTTTCTCTGTGTCACAGATTACTACCACGTGACCATTTGGCAACTGAATAACTTTGACCATTAGATTCTTCTCCCATTACTGAACTGAATGGCCTTTCTGTTCTTGCCATATGCAGGAATGTGTGATGTTTTGTTAAGTACATGTCACAAGACTGGCTCAATCCTTAATGCATCCATCTGTCGGTTTCCCCAATACAATTTTGTCAATAAACAGAATTCCGTTTCCGGATTGGAAAATCTATGTGTCGCGGGCTGAATTGTGTGTCCCCCCACAAATCCTTACATTGAAGCCCTACAGCCTAATACCTGAGAATGTGGCCGTATTTGAAATTAGAGCCTTTAAAGAGGTGATTAAGTTAAAATAAGGCCATGTGGACTGTAATCCAATCTGGCTAGTTACCTTATAAGAAGAGGAAATTCGCACACACACATGAACACACATTCACAGAGAAAAAGCCTTGTGAGGACACAGCGAGAAAGTGACTATCTGAAAGCCAAGGAGAGAGACCTGAAGAAACTAAACCTGCCAACACCTTGATCTTGGACTTCCAGCCTCAGGAATTGTGAGAAAACAAATTTCTGTTGTTTAAGTCACCAAGTCATGGTATTTTGTTATAGCAGCCCTAGGAAACTAATACACCAAGAAAAGTTAGAAATATCTCACCATATTCTGCATTTGAAAATCTATCTGTATCATCGTTCTTTCTCCATTTTCAACTAAGCATCTCTTAATCCAGAAATAAATATGAATATTAAGGAAGAAACTTAATAAGAATATTTCATTGATCACCAAATTTGTGCCAGGCATTGTACTGGGTGCTTCAAGGAATGTCAATTTGTTCCCCTTTTGACAGCTCAGGAAACAGGATCAGAGAGGTTGTGTAATCACCCAAAGATCATACAATTAGCAAAGGGGATGAGACAGCATTTGAATAGGGATCTAAGAGAATTCAGTGGAGTAGACAAAGCAAAGGCTTTGGAGCCATGTGACTTGGATGCGTACCCAAGTTTGTTGCTAAATTCTGGTATCAGTCACTTGTCTTGCATGAGGCTCATTTTCTTCATCAGTAAAATGAGGATAATACTACTTAACCTTGCAGGGTTAGCAAAGAAACTAAATAAAATAACTTATAAGAGAACAGAAACACAGTAGCTATTTAAAAAGAGTCAGCTACTCTATTGTAGCTTGTGGTAGCAAAGCTAAGACAAGCTCCCAAAACCCATTACTAGCAGTAACTGTCTTACGCCAGCAGTGTTTTTTTGTTGTTGTTGTTGTTTGTTTTTTTCAACAAAGAAAAAGTTGATTTTTTTATTGATTTATATGTGATTATTTTAAAATTCAGTAAACATGTCTATCAGGTGAGTGACTGGACTGTCTAATCTGAGCCTGGGCCTGTGAGTGAGTACTTCTTGGAATGTCTGTGCTCATCACTGTGCATGGGATGAAGGAAAAATCAATTTAAGACTAGCCTGGCCTAACAGGTCAGAACTGAGCTGACAGACACTAGGGTATGGGAAAATACATATTTGCTCATGAGTGCTGATTTCAGTCTATTTTCAACTTGTATTTCTTAAATAAATCACCATTCAGACAGGGCTAAATGTACTGCTCAGCTACAGTTATCTCAAAATTAAGAGTTTAATTTTCAAAAAAGAAGTAATACTCAGGAGTCAGCCACACCTTGAGTCAAAGCCTCCTCCTTCATTTTCTAGATAAGTGACCTTGACCAGATTCCCCAAACTCCTTAAACATGTTTTTCTCATCTGTAAAATGACCACAATAATAACTACCTTGCAGCTTGGTTGTAAATAATAAATGCAATTATATATGTGTACTGCTTAATGATAATAGCATTTATGTAACATTTGCTATGTGCCGGTCACTGGTCTAAGCACTTGACCTGTATCTAACTTAGTACAGTCTTCACAACAACTTTATGAAATAGGTATTGTTATTATCCTCATTTTACTGATGAGGAAGCTGAGATTCAGAGAAATTAAGTAACTAACTATCCAAAGGTCACAGAGCTAGTAGATGGTAGAGCTGGATTCAAGCCCAAGCAGTCTGATTCCAGAGACTGTGCATGTAGACAATAAGAGATACCTGCTTCTGAGTAAATATTCAACAATCAACACTTCTAATTGCGTTAAAGGAATAATCACCTCTCTTAACTTGGCATCAGTGTGTTGCATTTGTTTTTATTTTAAGAGCACTTTGTTTGAAAAGCTAAATCAAATACAGCTCTCTACATGCTAGGAAGCCATGTGTCATTTCCAACATATCCACTCTCCATGCCTTCAGGTCTTTGACATTTGATACTCGTTCCTCTAAGTATCTTTGCCCTTCCACTTTCTTCAACTGTTTTCTTATGCAGCTATCAGATCTCTACCATGGAAACACCAATCACAGGATCATAAGGAGCTTACTGTCTCTGGGTGTCTTCAAAGAGGACTGTGTCTTTTTCTCTGGATCCCTTCCAGCTGATGCAGCACAGCGCCACCCAAAGTACATGTGCAACACACGCTTACCAAAGAAAAGTATAGATCAATATGAGATGTGTGTTCAAGAGAAGATGGAAAATTTTAACAGGATGGTGAGATTTCCCACAGGTTGTGATTATCTTTTTATATAACAGAAATATATTGATAACGGTTTTTGGAGAAGAATGTTCTCATATTTTACGTTAAAATTCCATTTTGAATTTAAAATATCTATGGAACATTGTATGTGGTGTATTATAAAACCAGAAAAGGTCTGCTTACCCAGTCAACGTCTCCCCACTCTTCTGATTTTTATATGCATTTCTCAGCTTCTATGTTCAGGACATTATATACTTTCACTTACATTAGCTATATATTTCTGTCATCACAGTGATTTGTGTTATAAAAAACATAATTCTTAGCTAAAAGGAAGTTAAATTTGAGATAAACCATCATCCATATAATTTTGTAAAAACATTCTTATTTATAGGCTATACATGTGAGTGTCCCTTATCCAAAACGCTTAAGACTAGAAGTATTTTCAGATTTCAGAATTTTGGGGGGATTTTGTAGTACTTGCATGTACATAATGAGATATCTTGGGGCTGGGACCTAAGTCTAACCACAAAATTTATTTGTTTCATATACATATTATACATATAGCCTGAAAATAACCTTATGTGTTTTAATAATTTTGTACATGAAACCAAGTTTGTATTGAATACTTACACGTGGAATTTTCAACTTGTCATGTTTCAGATTTTTGGAGCACTTTTTAACAAAAACTTTCATTTAAAAAAGATTATTGCTTAGGAGTGGGGGTCAGGGAGGCAGTGTATAATGACACTGTCTTTATTTTGTTAGATAAGTAATTTATGTCTATTTGGAGACTTTATGGCAATAAATGATCTAGTAGGTTAGCCAATTTGGTTGGCCTGACTGCTATCTACCAAAAAGATTTAATTTGTTCAGTGTTCTACATGATTTGGTCATCAGGGACATTTGGGAGGATTTTTTCTCTTGGGAGATATATTAGGTTAGGCTGTGACAGCAAATAGAAGCAAACATGCAAAGACCCAACAGATTAGAAGTTTAAATCTTGCTTACGTCACAGTCCAGGAAGGCTCAGATTTTGGAGCACTTTGGATTTCAGATTTTTAGATTAGGGATGATAAACCTGTGACTGACACATGGTTTCCTGGCATGTAAAGAAGGGCCACAAGCAAGACATGGGGCATGGAACACCTCAGATGTGATGCCCAGGAGTTTAGATATTTTAAGGATTTTAAACATGAGAATATCTAAACATGATCACATCAGTTTTAGAAATTTTCCTAGGAGAAGTGCAGAAGCTAAATTGGATGTAAGAAATGTGGAGCAATTAAATGAAATAAGTCAGGTACAGAAATATAAATATTACATGTTCTCAGTCATGTGTGAAAGCTAGAAAAAAAAACCTTATAGAAGTAGAGAGTAGAATTGTGGCTATCAGATGCTGGGAAGGGTAAGGGGAGGTGTGTATAGGGAGAGTTTGGTTAATGGATATGAAGAAACAGCTAGAGTAGAGGATAAGTTCTAGTGTTTTCTAGAACACATGTAGGGTGAATATGGTTAACAATAGTTTAATGTATAGGTTCTAAAAGCTAGAAGAGAGGATTTTGAATGTATACAACACAAGTAATCCTGATTTTATCACTATACACTGTATACATGTATTGATATATCACTGTACATATATATCACTGTGTATATATAGATCACACAAATATGTACAGTTATTATATGTCAACTAAAAAGGGAAAAAATCCTTCCTTACAAAGATCACGGTTTGCTAAACAGTTTAATTCACTGTAATAAAGCATCTTACAATGAAAAAAAAAAGTGGGGGGAGGGGAATTTGGAGGTAATGAGAAGCTAACTGCTGTTGCTATCATAGGAGAAAATATGAATCTGAACAGTGGCAGTGGAAATTGAGAGGAGGGAAAGGGATGAAGGGGTACTAACTTTTCTCTAGACCTCAGTCCTTGCTATCTACTAAAAAAACCTATTCCTCACATTTTTCTCTATCTCACATTTATTATTCATAAATATTTCAGAAGTAATATGTTGGGACTACTATTAATGTATTATTACTTTGTGGCAAGCTCTGCAATAGTTTTTAATATGTTTTACCTGTTTTAATTTTCACCATTTTATTTTTTAGAAAAGCTTACTTTATAATAAGGAATCTGAAACCCAGAGTTGAAGCAAATTGCCCAAGGTTACACAGCTGGTCAGTAGCAGACACAAGATCCAAACCCAGTTTGTCTGAATCCAATGCTGATGCCCTTGTGCCTCACTCACCTACTGCCAAACTGCTTCCTGTTCTTCCAGTTGTCACTATCTTTGACTCATTGCACTTTGACCTCAATCAATCCTCTTGTCTTTTCTTAAAAGAAAAACATATTTGCTATCTAATCTTTTCAACTACTATCTAGTCCATTTCTCTTTCCATGTAACCTTGGTCTTCATTCCATGACAATATCTATCTTCTCACAGGTCATTTTCTGCTTTAATTCCAGCTGTTCAGTTTTTGCGCCTTCTAAATTTACTCACACTAAATATTGTCCTGAAAAATTCAAAATATTTCTCCATCCTTTGTTCCCTGGTGCTCACCTGAGTACTTTGCATTATTAACTACTACTCTCTTCTTGAAACTACTTCTCCCACAAAAACTGCAAACCTGTGTTCTCCCAACATGTTCCCATGTTACCCCAGCAGTTCCTTTTCTGTCTTTTTTGCCAGTTCCTTCATCAGAAAATTCTATGTTCTGTGCATGCCATTAGAGGAGCTGAAGTTTTGTTCGGTTCCTTGTTTTCTTTTTGTCTTCTACTATTATTTCCTTTCAATATGACCCCTCAGTTTACTCTTCATATTACAATTTTAATTATCATCCTAGAATACAAACATCTATCTTCCTGTCTTACTTTCTCAACATTTTGTCAAGACCTAATTTCAAATTAATGTTAAAGACATTTGCTTAGCAGCTTACCAACAACACAACAAGACACATTTTACACAGTCTCCTCATACACTCCTTCCCTGCCCAGCCAGCCACCTTTCCCAGTGTCTCCCTTGGAAACAGGCAAAGAAGATATAAAAATGATTTATTCTGCTGTTAGTCTCAATCTTTTGCTCAACTCCCATTTCCCCCAAGTATTTAGAAATTTTTTTTTCTTTAAGAAAATAAATGCCAGCTGGACACAGTGGCATATGCCTGTAATCTCAGCACTTTTGGGGAGTCCAGGGTAGGAGGATCGCTTGAGCCCTGGAGATTTAGGTTGCAGTGAGCTGAGATTGTGCCACTGCATTCTAGCCAGGGAGACAAAGCAAGATCTTTTCTCAAGATTAAAAAAAAAAAGTCAATCAATTACGTTTACAGAGTTAAAACTGCAGCCTGCCTCTGACAACATGAGAAAAGGAGAAAAAGGTCAGTGGAATAGCCCTTGCTGAATGCAAGTCCGCACACAGCTAGTCCTGGAGTTCCTGGAGAGCAAGGAACCTCTGTCCCAAACTTGACTCAGAGCTTCCAAAGTTGGCATATTTCAACAAGCAAGCATTCCATTGAGCCAACAATTTGCTAGGCTACCAGCGGGTCTGGAGGGCCTGTTGATGATGGCAGTTCTTGTGGGGGTATCTCAATATGACACACAATTGACACTGATCAGAACCACAGCGCCAAGGAGACTCTAGTCCTAGCCTTGAAATGTTATGATTCCAGGTTTTCAGGACAGAGCACAGTTCACTTCTCATCTCTAGTGTGTGTAAAAATGTGTCCAAAATGTAACTAAGAAAAAAACAACAGTTTTAGTTACTTCTGCTCCCCGTCCCCCTCAACCCCAGTGATTATGAATGGGAACTCACACAAAACTTTGAGACAAAAGAGCAACAAGTCTGCTTTATTGTTTGCTTGTTTGGTTCCCGAGTCGGGCGGGGAAAAAGTGCAGGAGGAGGAATCCAAGCTTCCAAGCCTCTGCTCCGCTCTCCTTCTATCCAGTTGGTCTTTAGGACACTGAAGGAAACTCTTCTTCAGAAATAACCTTTTAACTTTTCTTCTGTCAGCTGTCTGCCAATCACGGAGCCAGAGACTGAGGGGAGGCTTTGAGCAGGGCTGTGAGTCCCGAAGGCAAAGATCGCGAAGCTTGGCTCTCCGGAGCGCTCAGAGGGCAGGTGACACAGTCGTGGGTTCCCCGGCGGGGGCTGGCTTGACAGTTTCCTCCCCGCCCACTGGTAGGGGAGCGCCCCGCCGGGCTGCACGCGCGCGCGCGCAGGGGGGACATAAAAGCCGCGGCCGCGCGGAGACGCGGAGCTCGCCCACCGCCCGCCCTAGCAGTGGCTGCATCATGCACGTGAACGGCAAAGTGGCGCTGGTGACCGGCGCGGCTCAGGGCATAGGCAGAGCCTTTGCAGAGGCGCTGCTGCTTAAGGGCGCCAAGGTAAGCCCGGCGCCCAGCCGCGGAAATTTCTCTGCTCACACACTCCCGAGACTCGCCCCGCCGCCCGAGGTGCACTGGCGGAGACAGGGAGGCCGCGCCCCGCGTGCCCACGCTGCCACTTCCAAAATTTGCTGAAGCTGAGGCTGTGAGCGCACCTCAAAAGTGGCTGGGAGGGAACCCGAACCTAATTGCCACATTTCAGGTCCAGGAGGGGAGCCTCTTGTGTGTTTACTGTTTGTCCGTCTGTTTCGTGAGCTGCGCAGGCCCGCGATTCCTCTACTCTTGTCTATAGGTAGCGCTGGTGGATTGGAATCTTGAAGCAGGTGTACAGTGTAAAGCTGCCCTGGATGAGCAGTTTGAACCTCAGAAGACTTTGTTCATCCAGTGCGATGTGGCTGACCAGCAACAACTGAGAGGTAAGACAGGGGAATCAATCTGTATACTGGGAACGTGCTCTGAACAAGCAACAACCTGAAGGCAGCGGGGCCAGGGGTCCCTGGGTGCAACCTCCGCTGCCTCCTCCAGAGCAGCTACCCTGAAGCTCCAAAAGACAGTTTGGACTGATAGGTTTCCTTCTGACAGCCAAATTGCTGTAAAACCGAAAGAAAGGCAAGATTGCTGAAGAAATCCTTTTAGTGTAGTCATTTGGCAGCACTTAATGTAATCAAAATTCCTCTATGTATTCAAAGACAGTGCTGCTGCAGTAATTATTAAATGACTGAAATTGCAGACAAAACTTGGAAAATTAAATTAGGCTAAGGCACTCTTGACAAACAACTTCTCCCAGAAAGCTGGCCAATGACAATCCAATGTGGCAGTATGGTTGTTTTAAACATATCAGAATACAAGTTCAAGGAACATCATCACAGAAGTGCTAGATGCTTTTCACCATATGTTTTCTCTGGCTTTTTCCCCAATGAGACAGTACTTTAAAATAATAATAATAGTAATCATAATAAACTATACAATGTTAGAATTGTAGTAGAAACATCTCTATCAGCCTTTCCTCAATGCTTTCCTGTTTCCGGCTACTCACTTAAAATAGACCAATCTACTTGTGAAGTATCAGGGACAATATTGGCATGCACAATAAACAGCTTTGATTATAAAGCTGCTTTTTTCTTTTTTTTTATACCTCTACTGGAGAACTTGAGAGTGCCCCAATAAACTTACAGGAAACAAAAATTCTGTAGAAAAACTAGAAAAGTAATATATTTGTATTTCACAAAGTTTTATTCAAAGAGACTGAGTAAATTGTTAGGCACTTTTTAATCAAGGGGTCCGAAAACTTTTGCTAATCTTATTCCAGTGCTCCTGTTCTTAAAGGGACATCAAGTGTAAATTTATTTTAAAATTGTAAAATATTCTGTAAGAGAGGGAAAATGAAGTGATGTGTTAGAAGGAAGTGGTGTACCCACAGTTAAGAGAAATTGTAAAGGAAATTACATAACTGCAATCTGAAAATGCTAGTAAAGACCTATAACACAGATGACAAGCATGAGCAGAACAGATTTGGAAACACAGTACAAGAGGAACATATTGTGCCAGAGGACAATTATGTTGATAGTACATGATATTTTGGATCAAGGATAGAGCCAGGTCAGATCTCAATATTAATGCTGATGGAATAAGGAACAGTATACACAATCTGAAAGCCACTTCTGTCTCAATTTACATAGTTTCATAAATGACATTTAACTACTAATTGTACTAATTGTTTTTTTCCCAGTATTTAAAATTAGTATATTGGCTATAAACACATTCCTTAAGGATAAGTGATTGTGGAGGAGGAAAAAAACTCAGACACATAGTGAATGACCCGGGAAGGCATGTTGGTCATGAGAAATCCACATGTTGTCTGGACATCAGCATTTGTTTGCATCTAAAGAAAACATGACATTGATTTTTCCAATTTCAGGATTTAATGTTGCCTACAACTTTTAGAACTGTTTAGACAGTATGGAAATTATAAAAATACAAGGTGAAAAGTTTCTTGGAGATAATCTAGACATAACTTATTTCACAAATGAACAAATGGCAGCCAAGAGAGTTTAGATAAATTACAAAGAGTGCCACATCATATAAATGTCAGCAAGAGCTAGACCGTACGTTGCTTAAGCCTGGAATTCAATGGGATGTCAGAAAATGAGATGGTATACTCTACATTGGGAAGGGCAGAGTATAAGGAATATGGTGGAGAAGAGAAAGAGGAAAGAAAATTAAAGCGGTAATTAGATATACATATTTAACACCCTCATTTTCCAAAACGTGAAAGTTGTTTCTGTGGAGTTATGAAGAGTTAGAACATACTCAGAATGGAAGAGAAAAAAAAATACTGGGGGACCTTTTCCGGACCCAATTTGAGATCTTAAGAAACAATTTTAAAATTCTATGAAAAAGGCCAGGTGCAGTGGCTCACGCTTGTAATCCCAGCACTTTCGGAGGCAGAGGCGGTGGATAACAAGGTCAGGAGATCGAGACCATCCTGGCTAACATGGGGAAACCCCGTCTCTACTAAAAATACTAAAAATTAGCCGGGCGTGGTGGTGGGCGCCTGTAGTCCCAGCTACTTGGGAGGCTGAGGCAGGAGAATGGCGTGAACCCAGGAGGCGGAGCTTGCAGTGAGCTGAGATCACACCACTGCACTCCAGCCTGGGAGACAGAGCAAGACTCTGACTAAAAAAAAAAAAAAAAAAAAAAAAATCCATGAAAAAGTAAACAGTTTGTATTGCACTTTTTTGTTCTTCCATTCCCAAGCGGTGAGTGTAAAAGGTGCGTATTAGGAAATCTTGAAAATGTTTTTAGTAAACAACTAGCATAGTAATTTATCCGTATGGGAACTGATTAATCCATGTCTTCCCCAATATGTCTGGTGGTTGGTAATGATTATATGAATGTATTTCAATCAAAATGAAGCTTATGCTGACCTACTGTTTTTAAGGACTTCATATGTTGGCCTAGAGACCTGAGAATATATTTCTATCATATAGAAAAATAACCACAATTTTTATCCATAGTATAAAATAATAGAAGTTGAATGAATGATCAAAGGCTCAGGGAAACAGTCTAAATCAATTAGAACTATGTCAAAGGCTGCTTTGAGAAACAATAGACATGTGATTGGACAGTGTAATGAAAACCATGCAGGCCTCAGAATCCATGCCAACTTTCTCCTGTTTGAACATAGTTTTATACAAACTAGTAATCTGAAGTAGTAATAGCAGTGAGAAAGAAGAAGGAAATAGTAAACATTGAAGTTTCAGTAACCAAATAAAATCAACTGAATGAAAAGTAGACTTTTGCTAGGATATAAAAACTCCCCCAAATATGCATAATAGATCTGAATACACAAGAATACTTGTATTAACATAACACTTTATGAATTTAATGTGGCTTATAGAAAAGGATGTTTACCATAGTCTAAGCTGCAGAGCTTCAGTAACTTCTCAGGGACTAAGAGATGTTGCTTGCCCTAACTGACTTCAGCGAGCTCTTAGCTTAGGATTTGAGCTCAGCTCTCTAAAATTTACCCCATTAAGTTACTGCTTATAGAACTTCAATGTGCATACAAATCATATATGAATATGTTAAAGTTAAGATTCTTATTCAGTTGGTCTGTGGTGTCTGCAAAATTCTGCGTTCTTACCAAGCTGCCGGATTGGTGCTTCTAGTCCACAAACCACATGTTGAGAAGCAAGGAATTAATTACAGTCAGCCCATGAGTTTAATAATTTTCAGTATGAGGGTAAATAAACTAAAATTCCTCTCATGACATAAGACATGATTTAAATGTATACATGGAAAATAAGAATGTATCAGTAATGTCTTGTTTTATAATTAGACACTTTTAGAAAAGTTGTAGACCACTTTGGAAGATTGGACATTTTGGTCAATAATGCTGGAGTGAATAATGAGAAAAACTGGGAAAAAACTCTGCAAATCAATTTGGTGAGTTATCTCAGCTATGTTTCTTGTCTATAATTATTTAATAACATGATGTTTATAAAGAAAAAACGGTTCTTGGAGTCATAGAAACAAAACAATGACCTACAATATAGAAAAAGGGAAGTTACAGAAAGCTAGATAAAAGCATTTTCTTTGATAAAAAGGAAAACATTTAATTATGAAAGTAAGTCTGTCTTAAAATATTGGAAAGAAGCACGAATAAAATATAATTGATTGCTTATCTCAGGAGTTGGCAGACTATGACCCACAGGTCAAAATAGCCTGCCAACTCTTTTGGTATGACCTGCAAGCTAAAAATACCTTTTTACATTTCTAAATGGTTGAGAAATTCAAGAGAAGAATCATATGATTATATGAAATTCAACTTTCAGTGTCTATAAAGTTTTATTGCAACACAGCCACAGTCATTCATTTAAGTACTGTCATTGGCTATTTTCATGATACAGGGGCAAAGTTTAATATTTGTAACAGATCCTGTGGCGTTCAATGACTAAAATATTTACAGTCTGGCCCTTTACAGAAAAAGCTGGTCAACCGCTGACTTATTTATTTAAAAATAATCTTAATTAAATGCCAGAATGTAACAGAAAACAAAATTAAAGTGACAATTGAACTTTGTAATTAGTAGGACTTTTTATCCTGAAAGTTCGTGGTGTGTGTGTGTGTGTATATGATTTACACAATGTTTAATAATTATTTAGCGCTTAAAAATGGTAGAATTAAGAAATAAAATTTTCTCTTTCATCCCTTGAGTCATGAGTTTGTGGGTATCTCATTTCTATAAATGCCCTTGACTTAAGATATTGGAGTTTAGTAAAAATCAAACGTTGACTAAAACAAAATGTCAAATAGGCTGTGCCTGGGGTCACCCTGCCCTTGGTGAGGTCCTTCTCACCAATCTAACAAGCAGGTAATTGTAGAGTACAGTTTGGCCACTGTGTGTGTATAAAGGTACAGGGAGTGGCCTCCTACTTCATGATATCCTCCTAGTAAATTATAAACTCCATAAAAACAAGAACTGAGTTGTGTTTTTCTTTGTTTCTCCTTCAGTAATCAACACAATATCTTGATGATAATGCTTAGTCAATACATTTTTTTACTTAAATTGAAATGCCCATGAGTAGTTACCTAACTGCTATAATAACTTGATAGAGGCAATGAGGATGACACTACACCACAAAAGAGCTAAATCTGTAAGTCCTACCTTGAGAAGAGTACAGAATTGCTCCCGAAACTTGAAAGATACCTAAATTACAATTTTCTTTTAATTTTTAAAATTTTTAAATTATTTTTGTTGGTTTTCCTTTTTCAACTTTTATTTTAAGTTCAGGGTGTACATGTGAAGATTTGTTACCCAAGTAAATTGTGTGTCACTGGGGTTTGGTGCACAGATAATTTCATCACCTAGATAGTGGTCATAGCAACCCACAGATAGTTTTCCCACTTTCACCCTTCTCCCACCCTTCATCCTCAAGTAGACCTTGGTGACTGTTGTTCCCCACTTTGTATCCATATGTGCTTAATGTTTTGTTCCTATTTGTAAGTGAGAACATGAGGTATTTGATTTTCTGTTCCTGCATTAATTTGCTTAGGATAATGACCTCTAGCTGCATCCATGTTGTTGCAACCAACATGACTTCCTTTTTTATGGGTGCATAGTGCTTCATGTTGCATATGAACCCATTCTCTTTATCCAGTCCACCACTGATGGGCATCTAGGTTGATTCTGTCTTTGCTATTGTGAATAGTGTTGTGATGACCATATGAGTGCTGTGTCTTTTTTGGTAGAATGATTTATGTTCCTTTGGGTATATACCCAGGAATGGGGTTGCTGAGTTGAATGGTAGTTCTGTTTTAAGTTCTTCGAGAAAATCTCCTAAATGCTTTCCGTGGTGTCTGTCTTTACTTTCCTACCAGCAGCATATAAGTGTTCTCTTTTCTCTGCAACCTCACCAAGTCAGCATCCATTATTTACTTATTTTTTTACTTTTTAATGATAGCCATTCTGACTGCTGTGAAATTATATTTCATTGTGGTTCTGATTTGCATTTCTCTGATGATTAGTGATACTGAGCACATTTTTTATATTTGTTGGCCATGTGTCTGTCCTCTTCTGAGAAGCAGTCACAAAAGTCTGTTTATGTCCTTTGCCCTTTTTTTAATGGGGTTGTTTTGTTTTTGCTTGATTTGTTAAAGTTCCTTATATATTCTGCATATTAGAACTTTGTCAGATCCATAGTCTGCAAATATTTTCTCCAGTTCTGTAGGTTATCTGTGTACTGCTTTGATAGTTTCTTTTGCTGTGCAGAAGCTCTTTAGTTTAATTAGGTCCTATCTCTCTATTTTTGGTTTTATTGCAATTGCTTTTGGAGACTTCATCATGAGATCTTTGCCATGGCATGTGTTCAGAATGGGGTGTTTTGTGTTTTCTTCTAGGATTTGTATAGTTTTAGGTTTTATATATAAGTCTTTAATTCATCTTCAGTTGATTTTTAAAATGGGGTAAGGAAGGGGTCCAGTTTCAGTCTTCTGCATATGGATACCTGGTTATTCCAGCACCGTTTATTGAATAGTGCATCCTTTCCCCATGCTCGTTTTTGTTGATTTTGTCAAAGATCAGATGATTGTAGGTGTACAACTTTATTTCTGGCTTCTCCATTCTGTTCCATTGGTCTATATATCTGTTTTTGCACCAGTACCATGCTGTTTGGTTACTGTAGGCTTGTATAGTTTGAAGTCGAGTAGTGTGATGCCTCCAGCTTTGTTCATTTTACTTAGAATTGCTTTGACTATTGTGACTCTTTGGATTCCATATGAATTTTTTTTTAATTCTGTGGAAATGATGATGGTAGTTTGGTGGGAATAGCATTGAATCTGTAAATTGCTTTGGGCAGTATGGCCATTTTAACAATATTGATTCTTCCTATCCATGAACATGGAATGTTTTTTCATTTAATAATGACTCTGATTCCTTTCAGTAGTGTTTTACAATTCTCGTTGTAGAGATCTTTCACCTCACTGGTTAGCTGTATTCGTAGGAATTTTATTCTTTTTGTGGTTGTTGTAAATGGGATTGCATTCTTGATTTGCCTCTTAGCTTGGATATTATTGGTGTTTGGAAACATTACTGATTTTTGTACATTGGTTTTGTATCCTGAAATGTAACTTAAATTGTTTATCAGTTCTAGGACCCTTTGTGCAGAGAGTATGGTGTTTCCTATGTATAGAATCATATTGTTTGCAAACAAAGATAGCTTGACTTCCTCTCTTCCTGTTTAGATGCCCTTATTTCTTTCTCTTGCCAGGTCGCTCTGGCTTGGATTTCCAGTACTATATTGAATGTGAGTGGTGAGACTTGGCATCCTTGTCTTGTCTCAGCTCTCAAGGGGAATGCTTCCAGCTTTTTCCCACTCAGTATGATGTTTGCTTTATGCTACTTCGATGCCTATGTTGTTGAGAATTTTTTAACATGAAAGGATGTTGAATTTTACCTGAAATCTTTTAATTAAGAAAGAAGATTCTATTTTACAGTATGAATACCTTCTTTGCAGTTCTTTTAAAACTTTTTCTCCAGTGTACCTGGTTCATTATATTTGAAAATAACTTGAAACTCTCAAGTTTCCCTCAAAATCTTTTTGGGATTCTAATTGCAAATATACATACATGTGTTTGGAGAGAACTGATAGCTGATTTTTCTGAGTTGAGACAGTTCTGTGACCTTCTTCTGCTTTAGGGTAGAAATGTATTGAAATGAGATATTCTGACTGTGAATCATACTTACATCTCTTGGCTAAATCTTACATTATTATGGTATATGAATGTTTAATATACCATTGAATTTTTTAAATTTCTAATTTAGTATTTGTGCTTCTGTACTTAGAAATTGTATTATCCTTAATTTTCTTTTCTTATAATGTTCTTATTTGGTTCGGGTGTCATCTATATCTTGGCTTCCTTTTATGTCCTTGATCTGTTCATTTCTCAACAGAGGCATTTTTATCTCAAATGGCAAATATCAGTTTGCCTACCTCTTTTAGTAATTCTATAAGTTTAGACTCTATATATTATAAATATATAATATTCAGAGGATAAGTTGCTAATTGTTATAATTTATTGATTTTTAAATTTGTTTTTTTAAAGTTAAACTTCTGATTTATACTTTAATGTTTACTGTTTTCTTTTTGTTTTTATTATTTTACTGTTTCTTACCTAAATGCATTATATAGCTTTAATTTTCTTAGGTTGGTAAAAAAATAAAAAATAAAAAAAACTATGCATTTTGTATTTACTCTTCGGAGGTTACCCCTGACTTATTAAGAATTGTATTTCATTACATCTTTTAGTAGCCTGATAAAACAAACATTTTGAAAATATAGCTAATTGGGAACTGCAGGGATTTTTAAGAATATAGACTCATGCCACTTTCCAAAACCACATTAAATGATGAGATTTTCTTTGAACCAGGCTATCCCAGTGAAAAAACACAACCTGCACAACACGTTTATCTCTTTAACATTACTACTGATATTTGTAATAACTTCATCAGTAATATCTACAGATATTTTTATGGATAAAATTAATAGAGTATATAGTTCCTATATTCGACGACTTCCTCATGGACACTTGCTGTGTCTTTTCTCTGAGAAATCAGCTGTCAGAAACAGTGTGCAATGATTACAGTTAACATAAAGAAACATGGAAATATTGAGGCAATTATTACAAAGTTACAGAATTCCACTGACGTCTTCATCCAGCTGAGAGGGCGGGCATGTTTGCTTTAATGTAGCCTGTGTGAATACCTGCTCTGAGCTGGAAAGTGCCAATATCATGGGCAAATTGGAAGTTCTGGAAGACCAGGGGAATTTTACTTCCAACTTGATTATCTCTGTTATCGTAATGCAAATATTTGTGTGTAGTTTATATAACCCTCTTTTGAAACTCTGCTCTGGATTTAATTTGCCTCCTTGGGTCTTCTACAATTCCGTGTTTGTTCTTTTGCATGTTTTTCTGTATTACTGCCCCTGTCCGCGAGTAACCTCTTAAAGGACCTTACCATATATCTCTCCCTCTTCTGAAATACTGTACAACATATTTATACCATTCTCATAGGGCTTACTAGTTTTTTAATTTTATTAGAATTATTTTAATATATACATAATTCATGCTATTCATGCTAGTAAACCACAAGTTCTTTCAAGGCAGAAAACTATTGTTTCGTGTCCTTATAGATGTTAGTTAATAGTTACTGGGTCAACTGCCATTACCTGTATATGATATTTTGCATACATGAGAGTATTCACTTTTATGTTTCAGTACATTGCTTTCCAAATAGATTAGTTCTTCCAAACAGTATCATCTGTCCTTCCACTTTTACTCCTTATCAAATTTACTCCTTATTTTTCACTTTGCTGATCTCATCCTTCTTCCCACTAAACCTTTTCCCAGTCTTTTGTTTGCATTAGGTTATTTTATACTTCCTCCTTAGTCTGAAGCCAATAACAGCAGCATTATTTATAGCTGTTCAGAACACAGAAGAAATGTTCAGGAGGCCGGGCGCAGTGGCTCATGCCTGTAATCCCAGCACTTTCCGAGGCCGAGGTGGGCGGATCACGAGGTCAGGAGATCAAGACCATCCTGGCTAACATGGTGAAACAAAGTCTCTACTAAAAATACTAAAAATTAGCCGGGCGTGGTGGCGGACGCCTGTAGTCCCAGCTACTCGGGAGGCTGAGGCAGGAGAATGGCATGAACCCGGGAGGCAGAGCTTGCAGTGAGCCAAGATGGCAACACTGCACTCCACCCTGGGCGACAGAGTGAGACTCCATATCGAAAAACAAAATAAAATAAAATAAAAAAAGAAATGTTCAGGAAAGAATGAGTCTTTGCAAAGGTATCAACAGTCATGCTGGCAATTGGGCAGAGGGAAACTTAACTTTGAATATTGGAATGGTAATTCTGTCATGTAGTCTTGTAGCTTTCTGAAGTTTCAATAAACTTAAATATGTTCATGCCCACTGATGTGGAACTTATAGTCTAATTTTGACATTTAACTAATATACATTGAATTCCTTAACCCATTTATGCCAGAAGTTGCAATATTTTGAATTTTTGCATGGGTTAAAAATTAGACCTTGGCGATGACCTTGAGCAGTAGGATATAAAGAACTCTCTCTCATGCTTAGTATTCCAATAATGGAACACTAGGCAAAAGTGGGTCAATATGTTCAAATAAGATTTAAACAGAATAGATGAATATTGATAGTCTTTTTTTTTTTTTTTCCGAAATGCACTTACTGACTAAAGATTTGCACTGGGAAATATATTTCTTTGGGAATAGCCAAAATTAGAATCCAGTCCTGAATCTATAACTTATAAACTTTTATTTAATTTCTCTCATATTGAACTTCCCAGGGAGGAAGGAAAACTCCCTATCTCTAAGGACTGTTACGCTTAAATAAACCATAGTTTATGTGAACATCCAGCACAGTGCCACTGCATAGAATTCATTCAATAAATTACACTTCCCTTCCAGAGCATCAGAATCTACATTTTCTGGCCAGGCACGGTGGCTCATGCCTGTAATCCCAGCACTTTAGGAGGCCGAGGTGGGCGGATCAGTTGAGGTCAGGAGTTCGAGACCAGCCTGGCCAACATGGTGAAGCATATATAATATACAGACACACACACACACGCACGCATATATAGTCTAGAATAAGGAATACATTGTTATAATAAAGGAGGAAAAGTGAAAAATATAATTTCTACACAGCCAAAGCATTAGACCCTGTCTTGTAGATTCATCCTTTGAACTCTTTCATTTGAATAATTGCCCAGTTCTTAACCTGATAATGGATGAGAAAAATAATCCCTTGCCTTCCTCCACCAAAGACCTAAAGATAAATATTGCTTTTTAAAAATAAATCTTAAATATTCCCAAATTTTCTATCTGGCTTCATCTTGTTCACGTTGAAAACACAACAGTGGGGTGTCATCAAAGCTGTAATACCTGAGAATAAAAGCCTAGTGCCAATACGCATGAACAGAAGTTTTGTTCAGACATGCTGGAGACTTCTGCAGAAACTAACAGAATCTAACTGGCTTCAGTAATTTCAGCCATCTACATCTTTTTCTTCTTATATAAACAATTAATGTTTTGTTTTTCCTTTTTAAAGAAAATCATGTGAAGATTTTATTCATTCTCCCTAAGCCTACTTAATATCAAACTGACACATGGCTTAAGTGAATAGAATCTCCGATTTCCTTTCTTGTTCTAGAGCTACTATTAGGTAGGAGAAGTATATCTGAATCCTTGTAAAAAAAAACTTCAAAGGAAATTTTTAAGACAAAAAGAAGGTAAACACGTGTGTAACCTCCGTTTCAGACTTGTTACCTATTGTATCGTTTTCTTTGCAGTATTGTAAAGCATAAAAAAATAGGAATTAAGATGTCAAAAAAGAATTTTCCTTTTTAAAAGTCTGAGCTGGAAGGGATAGGAATTCTTAAATCCAAAAGGAAAACTAAGGTCTGAAATATCAATTTGATCTCACAGGTTTTTTTTTTTTTTTTTTTTTTTTTTTTTTTTGGTAGTGATTAAAATAAAACAGGAAAAGTGCCTACACTTGGATATAAGTGGCAAGACAGTAAACTATCAAAAGGATAGCTGTAAGCAGTGATTAACAAAATTTAGTGATAGACATTACTAAAGACCAGATGTCCCGCTAACTGAAAATCACCACTTAAACTGGATAAAACATTTATGTGATTTCACACAACACAGAGTTCAGGATTGCTTGATCTTACAGGTCAATGATATCATCAGGGCCCAGAGTCCTGTCAGCCCTCCCGCTGACCATTCTTTATGTCGGTTTCATCTTTAGGATACTAGGAAATACGGGTTGTCCATTGAAGTTATGACATTCATATAGAGAAGGCAGTGTAACCATTTCTTCTGTTTTTTTTTAAGAGCAACAAAAAATTTCTCAGTAGCATCCATCCTGTTCCCATTTCTAGCTGATTGCCTTCCAGGTCTCACTAATCAAAATTGGGTTACTTGCTGGTTCTGAAACCAGCCACTGTCAAGGAGAATGGGATTTCCATGACTGAATTAAATTAATTAATCAGTGTCTACATTACATTTGGGCAGACCACCTTCCTCTGTATTGTATGGAGAGGAGGTAGATACAGGAGCAAAATAGAATTTTTATTAGAAAGAAAAAGAGAGAAAATTCAATCTCTAGGAAATCAAGGGTAAGCACTATTCTATATTCCAAGATCCAAGAGAATTAAACAGAGTAGGTAAGTGTGGAATACTGAGACATGAGAACCATATGCAGAGAAGAAGGGTAAATAAATTTTGTGTCCAACATTTAGAAAACAAAAAGAATATATGGAATTATTGAAGATGTTGAGAGTTGAGTGAAAGTAATAGACATTTTTGGAATACAACCTGTAGCGTAAAATCTCATATTGGGCAACTAAGTGAAGTTTTGCAGATATATGACAAGCTCCACAATGATTAGGCAAACAAAAAGAATCCAGGTTTAATGACTAACTTTAAAAATAAAGCTCTTTTAAAACCTTTCATTGATAATATTTGCAGAAATCTCCCTAGGTATCTGGAATAGCTATAAAAACTTTGCTGTGTGAAACTATGGTGAAGGATGATGACTATGTTCCTTTTCTCACTTATGCCCCTGGATTAGGTTTCTGTTATCAGTGGAACCTATCTTGGTTTGGATTATATGAGTAAGCAAAATGGAGGTGAAGGCGGCATCATCATCAATATGTCATCTTTAGCAGGTAAGGGCAATTGTTACATTAAGTGTAACATTTTCTTATTGGTAATTTGGACCACTGAAATAAATCTTCAAAGCATATTTATTATCCACTCAAGTTTGAAATTAAAAATCTGCCTTTTTTGTAGTTCCATGGAATTTTCTATTGCAAAATATCAAAAGTTTGAAAAATATGTTTATTTCTCTTAATTTAACTTGTGGCTTTTCTAGTTATCTTACTGAGTAATATTTGAAAACAAAATTATACTTTTTTTTAGAGCTGCTGTTTTTCATAGGTTGTTGTGAGACTCCTAAGCAATAATGCATGTGAAAGCACCTTTGGCAAAGTAAAAAGCATGAAAGTGAAGTTAAGATGTCTCTGCTCCCATATGATTTTAGTAAGAGTATGTAACTTTAAAATATGGCACATATCATAGTTAAGATATGTTAAACTAATAAATAAAGCCAGATATATGTGTGTGTATGTGTGTGTGTATATAATGTTATGTTAAACTAATAAATAAAGCCAAACTTACATATAGTATAAGCATATTCCTTACCCGTACCTCAGTCCAAGGCAAGATCCTTGTTGCAGGTGCCTCTTCTGTATGCAGACATTTGAAAACCTGACTGGCAGAAGTTCTGTCGTCTTTAGCAGGGAGCTCCTACCCTAGAACTGCTGGATACCTTTTTGTCGAGCAGAAAGAGAAAAAGAACATGGAGCGGGCATGGCTACTCTTTTAAAAACCCCAGCCCAATAATGGCAGACCTTCTGCTCACATTTCAATGTAGAACTTGAGCTCATGTTTCACCTAACTAAAAGCGAGTCTGTCTGGGAAATGCAGTCTAGCTGTGTGCCTAAGAGAAGAATGGATTTCAGAGGGCAGCTAATCGTCTTTTCCACAGCATGCAATCCTAAACTATATTATTTTCAGAGCAGTATGATTTAGTATCAGCTGATATCTTATCCCTCAATACTAGCTTTAAACCTCTGACTGGACTTTTTGGAGTAACTGAGTCAAGTGACTTTACTTTTGAAAACTCTAAGAAAAAAATCATCAATGATTCTTGAATAGTTCAAGTGAAGTTGTGAAGTTTAAGAAGTCTGGTCGATATGGACAGCAAATCTAAGTCATCTATGTACAAAAAATCAGACTTTAAAAAATTATCTGTTTGATTTTAGTCAATGTGGTGATTCCAGAATAGAAATTTCAGCCCCACGCCCCACCCCAACCTTGGCATCCCAGCTCCAGTGATTTGGGAAGTTGGGTTTGGAGGTACCTGTGATTGAACCACTGTCTGATTCTCAGCATTTTTCTCATCCCACTAGGAATGATTATTTTATATCACTGTAAAGCTGCCGCCAGAGGAGATTTAGAAATCTCCTTTAGAACTTCTCAAAAATAAACTAGCATCTCATTTTCTGGGTTGCTTAAAGTCAAAATCATGTCCCTAAAGCTATTATGAACCTGTTTCTATACATTTTTGGGGGTAATCAGATTCTTTTTCCTAACAGTACAACTACTTATAACTTATAACATTTAATTCTAATGATACTTTAAAAGAGCATGGGCAATATTTGAAAGGGATATGTGTTCCAGAGAGGACCAAATGTTAAGCTGTGGGAGACTGAAACCCTAAAAATAAATTGGCAAAGCTAAATCTATATTATTTTGAAATAAAATCATAAGAAAAAAACAAGTGACTGGAGAATTAAAAAGAGATACGTAGTATATTCTTAAAAGTTTATTTAAAAACCTGGGGCTGTGATGAAGGTTGATAATTCTGTATATTGTTTCTATAAAGCTAAGAGGGCCAGCAAAGCTTGGAGTACCATGAATATTATACAGGGAGCCCCTGGCCTTTATGTCACCAGAGGCACTGATTTCATTCTTTGGAAGGCTGAAAGCCTCCGGGTTGGATCAATTTAGGACGATCTGGGAGAAAATCTGTACCGTATGAGGGCGCTTACTTGCCCCAAAGAGCGTGAATAAAGAAATGCAATGTAGTATTACTGCCTTTTATCTGATTAAAATATTCAAATATATAATATCATTTATTGAGCACTGTTTAACCGATATCATTTTAAACACTGTACATTATCTCATTTAATCCTCACAACAACCCTGTGAGGTAAAATTCGATAATTTCCATTTTGAAAATGAAGAAACTAAGGCAGGAGAAGTATGAAATATCTTGCCTAAGCTTACACATCAAGTAAGCCTCAGAGCTGGAATTCACATGCAAATAGCCTGGTACAAGTCTTCTTAGAATTTTAACCACTAGATTATCTGTCTGTCTCTCATATCTATGAGTTTATTTGTTAATCTACCTGTATTTATCTCAGCCTAACAGAAAAGTAACAGCAACTGAAATCGTTTGACTTGAATAAACCCTTGTAATTTGCTCGTCTCTTCAGGCTTCATGGGCACAGCTCTAATCTCATGGCTGCATTACTAAACCTTCAGTGAAATCTTAAGCTTTTGCTCCATTTGACACTTCCAGTAAAGTCCTAAAAATATTTCGGGAGCTTACCAGTGTCACAAGTCAAAACATGCCATTGAGCAGAGCAGTTTAAGGCTTGCAATTTGATGTCCACTTTGCTTTGTTGGCTAGGAGCTTGCTTTAGCTCACTGCCACCGGACCCCACCCCTGGGTGTTAATCCTCTTCTTACCTATGTTAGATACAACATTTGCAATCATGTGTGGGCATTTCTCTATTTATGCAGATAAAACGATGACTTGATAAAAATTCAGTGGTCACATTGCTTTGGTTTTAAATTACTATCCTGGCACTGGTACAATTTAATGAATAATACTGCATTACAAACTGCTTCTCCCTCTGATTTTCCTCCACATGTACAAGGCAACACTATGTAAAATGGTTAAATAGCTGAAGTTTATCATTGTTCCCTCTGCTTGGCTTATTACTCTCTCCATTTTTAGAAGTTGTCCTTGGCACCCTCCCTTTGTCATTCCAACCTCCACACCTCTTGTGTTTATACTGTTTCCTCGTTGCTGCTGGCCAATGTGGACAGTCTACTTCCTTTCCCATCCAGGGTTCCCACTAACATGCCTTCATCTCACAGAGTCTTAAAATGAATTGCCTTGTATTTTATCCACCAACAGAGAGCCTCCAGTTCTTCCCATAATGAAATTAGTTTGATAAAAAGTCAGGATATTGTAATAATGGGAGAAGGCAAAAGAGGACCCCTCCGTCTTTATCATTCCCACAGAAATGGTATCAACAATTTTATGCCCTTGAGTCATAGCATGTAGGAAGAGGTGAGAGGACCAAAATAATCTTGAAGGAGTTATCAGAGTACTTCTAATATTTGACTACTCTGTTTTTCCAAACCTTGCTTCCTGGCAGATTTTTTTTTTCCTGTTTTTCTCCATACCGCTTACTCTATTGAAGGAATGGCTGTGGGTAATATTCAGTATTCAACTCAACAGGGCCTATCCTCATGGTCTCCAGCGTGGATACAGTGGAGTCCTTCACTGTCACAGTAAAACCTTAAGTTGGCACACTGGTTTGAGTAGAGAAGTTAATGAGTAATGACCACTGACGCAGACAGAGTATCAAATGCAATTAATAGGTTTAATAAACAGGAGCAGTTAAGTAGACAATGATTCCTCAGCAGATTATGGGATGGGTGTGCTCCAGTCTGGAGTTCCACAAGTTGTTCTGAGTGTTGTTAACCCACATGGACTTTTTATTTATAAACATAATATACAGGCAGACACTAATTTTGCCGCATCCATCCTGAACTATTAAAACAAAGTTGGAAGGAACAATAGAAGAACAAAGTCTGGTTTAATGCAGATAATCAAACAGCTGTGCTCCATTAAAATATCCCATAAGAGTCAAATGCACTCCATTTGTTTGTTTTTTTGTTTTTTTTGAGACAGAGTTTCACTCTTGTCACCAAGGCTGGAGTGCAATGGCAGGATCTCAGTTCACTAAAACCACCACCTCCCAGATTCAAGCAATTCTCAGTCTCCCCAGTAGCTGGGATTACAGGCGCACATCACCACACCTGGTTATTTTGTGTGTGTGTGTGTTTAGCAGAAACGGGGTTTCACCATGTTAGTCAGGCTGGTCTCAAACTCCTGACCTCAGGTGATCCGCCTGCCTCTGCCTCCTGAAATGCTGGGATTACAGGTGCACTTCGTAGGTATTTAATTGCTTCAAACTGTGGGAAAGGAAGAGTAATTGTCACAGGAAAAGGAGCCTACCTACCGACCCTGCTACATACTCAGTTAGTGAGGCTGTGGTGTTCATTTGGGACATTCTCTGTCACTCAGTAGCATTTTGTGAGAGATACCATGAGGGTCTTATTTACTCAAAATTGAAAACATTGGAGTCTCCAGAAAATATTTAAAAATCATAGAAAATTTTCAGCATGTCTTAAGTAACAACCGAGTGGCATAGCCGCTTGTGCTGCAAGTTTTATCTATAATAATATAATTAGCTCATAGTTTGTGTTAAGGTAGAAGTGCTAAAATTACTACCTTAAATAAAAAATTCGAGTTAATCAAATATATGTTGAGCATTTGCAGAAGGGAAATGGAGATATTAAAGGAACTAGGCAAAGTTTCTACCCCAGGAGCTGTATATCAGTGTCTTGTTATCGAGATGACAGAACCAAGTCATTTCCATGGCATAAAGTATTTAAACAGAAGCATGGGCCAGGCGTGGTGGCTCACACCTATAATCACAATGCTTTGGGAGGCCGAGGCTGGAGGATCACTTGAGACCAGGAGTTAGAGACCAGCATGGGCAACAGAGTGAGACCTGATCTCTATAAAAAATTTTAAAAATTACCTGGGTGTGGTGGTGCACACTAGTGGTCCTAGCTACTCAGGAGGCTGAGGTGGGAGGATTTCTTCAGCCCAGAAGTTCAAAGCTGCACTGAGCTATCATTGTGCTACTGCACACCAGTCTGAGCAACATATTGCTACTTTGTCTCTCAAAAAAAAAAAAAAAAAAAATCAAAAAACCCAGAAGCATGATATTTAAGTTGCAAGACCTTGGGACTCCAATAGCCTGAAGAATGGACTAGAATATCCAGAAATTCCAGGTGAAATAAAACATTGATCGTCTTCTTCTATCTCCAGGCCAAGAGTAAGAAAATCGCATGGTACCATCCTCTACTGCTGCTCTTGTGATAAGGAAGCAGATCGAACACATATTTAGCAATTGCCAAGCTCTAGGCATTGTGGTAAACCTTTGGCTTTATGACATTCACATTTAACTTTTACAAGTCTCTACAACAGAGGTCAATTTATCTCCAACTTATACTTGAACAATGAATCTCAAACAGATCCTGAAAAGTGTGGGAATTAGCAGTGGTAATAAAAGTAATTTTATTTTGCTCCGTTTTAGCCTGTGTCATAGAGTGGATGTACTGTTCCTATGCTGTGAATCATAAGTGCTAAGATGCCAACTGTCATGAGTGTGGGAGCCACCCTTCCTGCTTAGTGCTGGCAAAGTTCGCCCATGTCAGTCTGCAGAGTTCCATTTTGCTCTCTTTTGGCTTAAAATAGTTAAAAAGACACATATTAGAAGTAATCAGTAGGAATGATCAAATATTTGTAAATGAGGCATTTTGAAGGATAGATGAGAGATTCGGGGTTTCTTAACATAGGAATGAGAGGGCTACTGAGAAACGAATAGTTTTCTAGAACAGCGCTTCTTAGACTTTATGTGTCTAGGGACTTTGTCAGATGCAAATTCTGATTTCAGGAGGACAGAGATGGGTCCTGAAATCGTGCTCCCGGGTCATACCGCTCCTTGAACCACATTTTAAGAAGCCAGCCACTAGATGCATAGGGATGGATATTCTTTGAATGGCTAAGGGAGCTTCTCTCAGTTTCCTCTGACCACAGCCTAGGCAATGACTGAACACTAATAGCAGCTGTCTGAATCACTGGGAATTGCTATTAGACATATCTTTCTGGGAAGATTTTTTGTTATAGGACATACAGTGGTTTTATGAAAGCATGTGTCACTTTTTTTTTTTTTTTTTTGAGGCAGAGTCTCGCTGTGTCGCCCGGGCTGGAGTGCAGTGGCCGGATCTCAGCTCACTGCAAGCTCCGCCTCCCGGGTTCACGCCATTCACCTGCCTCAGCCTCTCAAGTAACTGGGACTACAGGCGCCCGCCACCTCGCCCGGCTAATTTTTTTGTATTTTTAATAGAGACAGGGTTTCACGGTGTTAGCCAGGATAGTCTCGATCTCCTGACCTCGTGATCCACCCACCTTGGCATCCCAAAGTGCTGGGATTACAGGCGTGAGCCACCGCGCCCGGCCGCATGTGTCACTTTTTAATGTCGTGTCACACTCTAAAGCATGACTTAATGACAACCATAAGAATGAAAAAAAAAAAAAAAAAAAAAACCCAGCCATCAGATAAGGTGTTCCATTATGCGGAAAATCACAAATGAGGAAATTCACCAGTTACTTTGGTCAGCTGTATGCACGAACCATAGATAAATAGTTATCGCTAGTTCTCCCTTTTTTCTTCAAGTTGGAGAAGTGGTGGTTAAAAGAAACAGGCGGGTACACGTTTTTATGTTGGTGGTGGTTGTAAAGAAAATGTGACAGCTTTAGATTCCTGCTTTTTTAGCATAGTAACAGAACTCCAGGTTATCATACGAGGGTCACCATCCTTAGATTCACAATATATTTCCCTAAGTTGAATTTTCAGCATTTTTATATAGTCCGTTTTACATGGTTTCTCTCTTGTTAAAAGCAAATCATGTTTGTGGATTTAGTATGACTGCCCTGTCTGAGGAGATTTTTGTTTTTGCAAAAAAAAATCTTTTTGAGCTTTTTGCCCTCTGTGAAATGAAGAGATTCAAATTGGCTTTTGTAAATATGGGTAGAAAGATTATGAAGAATAGAAGAACTAATGTAGAGAGGGAATTTAAATTTTATTTTTCTAAATGACTTCCTTTGTTCTATCAGTCCACATGTAATTTTCAGATATTTTAAATGCTTTCAGGTATTTTAAATGCTATGTGTAGTATCTCATCAGTCCAATCGTTTAGTGTTATTATCCTCAGTGGTTTTAGAAAGTATTTCTTTGTTTTGTGGGTAGAATTTCTCCCTCTACTGATTTTATTTTCCTGTAACTTTACAGTTATGACAGACATAAATCTGCTACTAATTGTACTTAGTGTATTTTAAAAAGAGCCATTTTGTATTTCTATAAATAAACTTGCACAATGGTGGGCCTATCAGAAGTACTGAAAAATACTATTCTTAACTCTTTTAATATAAGGTATCCATTTTTAAGCACAAAGACAGGATTTCTCACAATGTTAAACAAAATGCCATGTCTTTAAAAGCAGAGACTGCTCTCACATGGTCACGATCCCTTGTTTTATTGTTGTTGCTATTCTTAAATCCCTTAATATTGTGACACGATATTTCCATGTGCTCCCTAATTTTGAGAATTATTTTGCAAGATGAAAAAAAAAAAAAAAACCGCCGGGCGCGGTGGCTCAAGCCTGTAATCCCAGCACTTTGGGAGTCCAAGACGGGTGGATCACGAGGTCAGGAGATGGAGAGCATCCTGGCTAACACAGTGAAACCCCGTCTCTACTAAAAAATACAAAAAAAAACTAGCCGGGCGAGGTGGCGGGCGCCTGTAGTCCCAGTTACTCCGGAGGCTGAGGCAGGAAAATGGCGTAAACCCAGGAGGCGGAGCTGGCAGTGAGCTGAGATCCGGCCACTGCACTCCAGCCTGGGCGACAGAGCGAGACTCCGTCTCAAAAAAAAAAAAAAAAAAAAAAAAATTCATTACAGCAACTAGTCCTATAGTCATTTTACTGGTATCTGGCTATTCAACCAGTAGAATTCCACCTTCGCCCTGCAACAGGGGTCCTCCCATTGGTTTTATACTTTTCAATTGAGTATATTTAAAATATTACTTCATTATACTTTGCACTTAAAAGAAACTAAACACAGAGTACTTATGTGAATTTACTTCTGTAGAGCCTGTTGATTTAGGATTAGAAACAGTTCAGTTTGCCAAGGTTCAGAAATCAAACAAATTAGGACACTATATCAGAATTGTGGCATTTTAGTGCAAAAGATACATTTTCATTAAAAAGTACAATGTAGATGAACTGATAAATAAGTCAATAAAGTGATTATTTGAGGTGTTTCATCTGGTTTACTCTTGATGTTGTATAGTCTATAGGTTTGGACAAAGGTATATAATAACATATCCACCACTATCATATCAAACAGAATGGTTTACTGCCCTAAAAACCCTGTTCTCCACCTGTTCATCCCTTCCTCCCAGCAGCTCCTGGTAACCACTGATCTTTCAGCTGTCTCCATACTTTTGCCTTTTCCAGATGTCATATGGTTAGAATCACACAGTATGTAGCCTTTTCAGGTTGGCTTCTTTCACTTAGTAATATGCATTTAGGTTTCCTCCATATCTTTTTATGGCTTGATAGCTCTTTGTCAGAGTTAAATATTATTCCATTATCTGAATATAAGACAGGTTATTTGTTCATTCAACGACTAAAGGGCACCTAGATTGCTTCCAAGTTTTGGCAATTATGAATAAAGCTGCTATAAGCATCCACACACAGATTTTTGTGTAAGCATGTTTTCAGTGCTTTGAGTAAATGCCAAGGAACTGAATGTTGGATTGTATTGTAAGAGTATGTTTACTTTTGAAAGAAATTGCCAAATTGTCTCCCAAAGTGGCTGTGCCATTTTGCATTCGCACCAGCAGTGAATTAGAGTTCCTGTTGCTTGACATATTCATCAGTATTTGGTGTCTTCAGCATTTAAACTTTAGCCATTCTAATATGTGTAGTAGAATCTCATTGTTGTTTTAATTTCAATTTTTCTATAACATCTGATATTTATCATATTTTCTTTTTTGTTTGTTTTTCTTGAGACAGAGTCTCACTGTGTTGCCCAGGCTGAGCACCCACTATAGTTTCAGGAGAGAAAACTGCTAGGAAATATTACAAGAAATAACCCAAGGGTCCCTCTCTAGAGTTCAAGGCAGAGTAAGAGGTCTTGACTTGAGATAAATATTTTAAATTTGAGTGTGTGTGTGCGTGTGTATGTGTGTGTGTGTGTGTATGTC
Source organism: Trachypithecus francoisi (assembly GCF_009764315.1). Taxonomy (NCBI): domain Eukaryota; kingdom Metazoa; phylum Chordata; class Mammalia; order Primates; family Cercopithecidae; genus Trachypithecus; species Trachypithecus francoisi. The sequence continues at coordinate 168,105,449 of NW_022681454.1, read as the reverse complement.
TGTCATACAAAGATTTAGAGAGACAAATTGAGAGAATTATTTTTTATCCTCAGGAGTGAATACTGAGGATATGTAGGGAAAGAGTGTTCATAGAAAAGCAAAGAGGACCAGGGATATCTCTGGGGTTTTCTAGCATGTTTAGGGGTCTAGTCAAGAAAGAGGAGCCAGCAAAGGACATGAAGAAGGAGCTGCCAGTGAATGTGAGATAGGCCACGAGCCTGGAGAAGGAAATGTTTCAAGGAAAGCGTGACTGTGCTAGTTGCTGCTAAGGAAGGGATCAAGCAAAATGAGACAGAGATTTAGCCTTAGCAAGCCATTGCTCATTGGCAACCTCCATAAGATCTGTTTGACTGCAGTGATCAGATGAAAGCCGATTGGAATGAGTTGGCTACTTGGGAGACTGAGCTGGGAGGATTGCTTGAGCTGAGTAGGTCAAGGCTGCAGTAAGCCATGGTCCTGCCACTGCACTCCAGCCTGGACAATAGAGCTAGACCCTGTCTCAAAAGACAGAGAAGAGGGCAGGAAAGAAGGGAGGGAAGGAGGGGGGGAAAGAGAGAGAGAGAGAGAAAGTGAGGCCAGGCATGGTGGCTCACGCCTGTAGTCCCAGCACTTTGGGAGGCCAAGGCTGGTTGATCACGAGGTAAGGAGATCGAGACTTTTAACTTTTAATTTTCTTAAACTTTGGAGGCATTGTTCAAGACAGATTGGTAACAGGAAATTGCATACTAATTTATCGTGAAGACTAATAATCTCCAAGACTCTCTGAAGATTCAAATTGCTTATGCCACTAGGAAGCTTTAAAAATGTAGAATATATACTTTTTATATATATTCTTATATTCAATTTAAAAATTGAAAATTAGATGGTAATTTACTGACTTTAAAGATGATTTTCTTTGTGTTTTACATACCATTTACTTTCCTTGACTTTCCAGAAGGCCTGGGGAGGCAGAAAAACACATATAACTCTTGGCTATATCTCTCAGTGTAACTTAGTTCCTATAAATTCTGGACCCATGCCGAGACCTTCCTGGCCAACATGGTGAAACCCTGTCTCTACTAAAAATACAAAAATTAACTGGGCATGGTGGCACACACTTGTAGTCCCAGCTACTTGGGAGGCTGAGGCAGGAGAATCCCTTGAACCCCAGAGGCAGAAGTTGCAGTGAACAGAGATCGGGTCACTGTACTCCAGCCTGGTGACAGAATGAGACACCGTCAAAAAAAAAAAAAAAGAATAAAAGAAAGAAAGTGAAAGCAGTGGAAGGGTAAACATTTTGCATAACAGTGAAAATGTGATTAGAATGTTACAAGATTCATAAAACCAACTGCCATTTAAAAACTGCAAGTAATTTCTTTTATATTCCAGTTGCATTTACAAATCTGCCTTTAAGAAAAGTATGTATGTTGTCCTTGCTTATTACCAGAACCCACAAAACAGTATATTTCTTTTGCTCTATGATACCTTGAACTAACTGGGGTTCCAAGATTCATCACCTCTGCATATGTAACAAAAATTCATTTCAAATTCATCTTTGACAACCCTTATGAACAATGTCTTTGTACTTCTTGTGGCTATGTGAACTAGTTTATCTCTGATAAAGGTTCATGCTGCATTTCCTGCTGTATATGAACATTGTCCTACAACCACTGCCTTGTCTCATAAACATTTAAGGAATGGGCAAAGCAGGGACTAACAAGAACCAAAAGCAGCAACTCCTGGTTATACTTTTTTATTCCCTTTATCTTCCACTCCTAGTACACCTATGTAACCTGTGGAAACATCATAAATTCTTGTTGACTGACACTGACAAACTTAATTAACTTACACATTTTACTTAACAACAACAACGACAACAAGACAAGCAACATATTAACAATACTTCGAAATCATTGGGTGGACACACTAGGTGTGATCTACCATCCTCGGGAATTTAAACTGCCCTTGTGCAAACATACTTTATAAATTGAGACCTGACAGGCACCCAGGGAGTGGTTAAGGTCTACATTTATTGTTGAACTTTGGCCCAACACCCTCAAATGATTGGCGGCATTCTGGGAGTCGTTAGCTGGGTGGAGATGAGCATGTCTCAGCAGAATAATTTGGTATTATTAGCATGACATTTGATATTAAATATAGTATAATAATCAGAGATCACTGTTTCTTGACTCAGAGAAGTCACAAACATAAAAAGCATGAAAACAAGTTAATCCAAATTAGTTAAAACCAAATGCAAGAATGACTCTGGTTCAATTTGACTGCTGATTAGATAATTAACAATTATGAGAAATAAGCTTGAGAGTAATCGTTACTACAGTAAAATAGGTTTTTATTGTTGTTGTTTCGTGTCTTTTTGGAGAGCTGAGCTAGGCTGGAGTTGGGGGAGAAGAGATGCTCTAGGTATATGCTATAATACTGCTTTTTCTCTCCAGACCATGGATTTAATCAGTTACTATTGTGCATGTGTGGAAAATTAAAAATTAAAACATTCTGTAATTGATCGAATTTCATAGTTGACTATATAATTATGAAAGGAAATAAAATAGGACCATAATTGTTTATTTCTGTCTTCCTAAGTCATAGGAGAAAGATCTAGGCATCTACAACATATCAAATAAAAAGAAGTTAACTTTTAATTTTCTTAAACTTCGGAGGCATTGTTCAAGACAGATTGGTAACAGGAAATTGCATACTAATTTATCGTGAAGACTAATAATCTCCAAGACTCTCTGAAGATTCAAATTGCTTCTGCCACTAGGAAGCTTTAAAAATGTAGAATATATACTTTTTATATATATTCTTATATTCAATTTAAAAATTGAAAATTAGATGGTAATTTACTGACTTAAAGATGATTTTGCGCTTCAAGCCTGTAATAGCACTTACATAGGTATCGAATTTAACATGGTGATTTTTAGATATAGCTATTGAGGCAGGAGAATGGCGTGAACCCGAGAGGCGGAGCTTGCAGTGAGCTGAGATCTGGCCAGTGCACTCCAGCTTGGGTGACAGAGCAAGACTCCGTTAAAGATGATTTTCCTTGTGTTTTACATACCATTTACTTTCCTTGACTTCCCAGAAGGCCTGGGGAGGCAGAAAAACACATATAACTCTTGGCTATATCTCTCAGTGTAACTTAGTTCCTATAAATTCTGGACGGCATGGGTCATGGAGCACATAAACTACACTTAGGCTACTGGGTTTTACAAAGCTATCTGGTTTTATGTTACTCTGTTATTCAGATTCATCTGAAATTGAAATTATCACAAAATATTCATTTGCATTGTCATTATTGGGTATAGTCTGCTTATTTTTTAATCAAAGCATTTCAATGTTATATTCGTTTGTTTCAGGACTCATGCCCGTTGCACAGCAGCCGGTTTATTGTGCTTCCAAGCATGGCATAGTTGGATTCACACGCTCAGCAGCGGTGAGGCTACAACAACCATCATATCTCATTTTCTCTTTGTACACATGCATAAAACATGAATTCTCTAGAGAGGAATCACTTGAGAAATCAATTATTTTGGATAAAAGATGGAAAAATGGCATACCTCCATCTCAATTATAAAAATAGTTATCAGATCACATAAAGGACCAAATAAATAATAGATCATTTTTAAATGAAGTAGATTCTAAATACAGATGTGTTATTTAAAAATGTATTAAGGATAAGTAATGGGGAGATAGTACTTATTTACAAAAATGACCCCACATGTAAATATTATTAACTTCAGGTCTTCTGAAATGCAAGATGCAATAGGCCCCAGCCATTATTTGTCACCAGAGATACGATGAAAATGACTGAGAACATGGAGCCAGAACGAGGGGTGGGGCCAGACCTTTATTTGATACAGTGGTCAAGGATAATGTCTCCATGGAGGCCTAGGGTGAAAGGTGTACAGAGCTTAGTAAAATACTTTAGACCTAATTAATCACATGCATTGATAGCATGAGGTAAGAATGCCTGCCTTTTTATAATTCACAAAAGAGCAGCTTGAATGGGGCCTGGCAAGCAAGGGGAACGTAGTTTGAGGTATGCCTCAAGACACCAGCACAGGAGTCAGACCAAAAGCAGCTATGGGTCACTGTTGTGAGCTTGGATTTTATTTCAAGGACAACCATCCATGGGGCTTTTACACACAGAAGTGATAAAATCAGATTTCCTTTGTTTGAAGACCATTCTGCCTGCTTTTGGAAATTGTATTACAAAGGACAAGTGAAAAAGCAGAAAGAACAGTTGTGGGGGCTCTGGGTGGTTCATCTAGGTAAGACAAAGAGAGGATCTAGAGAGATAAAGAGAAAAATATTAGTAATCAAAGAATTAGTAGGAGACAGAAAAAACAGATGCACAAATGTTAACTGTTCAGTCGAAATGGAAGGTAAGTAGTTCTCACACTCTTAAATTGACTGGAAATTATTACTTAATTTGAAAAGACATAATCTTCAGACAGACTTCTTATGAACACATAAAGCTCTCTTACAAAGCAAAGTAAACCTTAAAGACCAGAAATTTTATATTTAAAATTACAAGACTGGAACCTTCTACAGTCAATTCTCATTATTCATAGTAGTGATGTTCCACAAAGTCACTTGCAAACACTACATTAGTGACTACTGAACCATTGCTTTTAGGGAAATACGGGGTTAAGTTCCTGAAAGCCTCTGGTCACAAAATTCCAATCAACAAGTCAATATATAACCTTATTTTATGTGTATTCCTGTTTAAAGAAACCTTATTTATTATGTTGTATGAACATTGAACTCATTACTAAAACACTTACTACTCATGCCTGAACAAAGTTTATCTAACACAAATATTTTCTGTACAGGACATCAGTCTTCTTACACTAAAGAACACTACACAGCACCTCTGCAGTGAGTTTAGCAGCCATTTTAAACAGCAGATTCACCAATAAAAAAGCACAAAATTAGAAAAACATGGCACGGCAGAGTATAGTCTTACTTGACCTCAGCAGGAACATGCACATCAGTGACTCAGATTTCTCACTGCCCTGTGCATGTCCACAAATAACCACACATGCTCCACAAGTATTGATTTCCAGGGTTACAGATAAATTTTAGCAAGCAAATTTAACAAATTTGTTTATATGCAATCCATGAATAATGAAAATTGACTAATTTTTTAATAATTGCAAATAAAATCAGTAGTTGATAAATTAAGCCAAATAATGTTAGTCTGAAAATACTTAAATTGTCTTCCAGATAGGGCAGATTATTAAGAGTGTCTTTAGAATCACAGTTCTAAAGATTTTCACTAAAAGTATTTTTAATTAAGTATTATTTGCTATACAACCACAATATCTGAAAGAAAACTTGGGATATCAATTCTAAGTCTCAGCTGCTTAGCTTCAGGTTCCTGCAGAGTTCAGTAGGTAAGAGAAGCTTACATAATTATTTCCAGGAGCTGTCCAGTAACACTGATTTTTAAAAAATTAATTAGGTGAGACTTTCAGGAATTAATATAATACTTTAGGTATGTGTTATTTTACTATCTACTTACCAGTCATTGTTATATAGCTGGGAGGATATCTAACTAGTATTTTTTATATCAGAGAACTGTAAGATGCTTTAATGATCAGTTTGTCCTGTATTATATGTTTATGAAACCGCTGAAACTACAACCTTCTAATTGGCAGTTGGCTGCTAATCTTATGAACAGTGGTGTGAGACTGAATGCCATTTGTCCAGGCTTTGTTAACACAGCCATCCTTGAATCAATTGAAAAAGAAGAAAACATGGGACAATATATAGAATATAAGGATCATATCAAGGATATGATTAAATACTATGGAATTTTGGAGTAAGTAAAACTGTATCTATTTTCTTTTAAATAATGAAACAAAGCATTATTTAGACAAGCTATAAAAAGGGGAAAATAAGCTTATACAGTTGAGAAATGAACGCAAGCTTCAAACTTTTGGTTTGGCAAACTCTCTGGGAGAAAATATTTTTTTCTGGATTTATGAATAGAATGTAAGTTTACACATTATGAATGTTACTTTGAAATATGTAAAATGCTTCATTACTACCTTCAGTCGTAAAGTTGACATTTAGTCATCTTTGAAGGCAATGATACCTTCTCTGCCTAAATTCCAAGCAATATTCAAATATACTCTTTGTGAAATATTGCAAGTTTCTGTAGCTTCAACCACTTTTATAAGAAATAGTTGATACACACACATACTTTCTCAATGAATTATGTCTGAATTCGAGTAGTTGAGGATTTCACAGCCTAGAATCATAGTTATCATGTTGAAGGAATCAGACCTGAGATCAAATCTTGGCTCTACCACTAACCATGAACTTAGCCATCATACCTCTAGATGCTTCAATTTTCTCACATATAGAGATAATAGTATAACAAACTTGGGGACTTTGAAAAACTTAAAATGATATATGTAAGGTACTTAAAATAGAAACTGGCAAAAAATAATATTTTCAGTAAATGCTAGCTGTTATCAATCATATTACTACACTAATAACATCTATATCTGGTAAGTCTAAGATCTACTGGTATGATAAAGATGAGAAAATGATCATTTGCTCAGTGAAAATAATGAGTATAAATTCCTCCTGCCAAAATGATAGAAGGTTACAGCTAAATTTATCAAATGATTTAGTTAATATCAATAGAAAAAAATCTAATTGAATAAATTAGATAAATAAGATATCTAATATGTAATTAAATAAAAATTGGAAGTAGCAATAGCTTAATGACACACATTTCCTTATAACATGTTCAAATTAATAGATTCTTCAGAAAATAACTTAAAATTAAGTGGCAACATGCCTCATTCTTTCGTCTCAAAATACTGTTTTCTTTATTTTTAGCCCACCATTGATTGCCAATGGATTGATAACACTCATTGAAGATGATGCTTTAAATGGTGCTATTATGAAGATCACAACTTCTAAGGGAATTCACTTTCAAGACTATGATACAACTCCATTTCAAGCAAAAACTCAGTGAACAGCGTATGTGTTAGCCGTAGCTGGAAATAAGCACCAATGGCTTATATTCAGACCCTATCTTCATTTGAATATAGCTTTTAAATGAAATGTTACAGTTTTAAGTTTTCCTTCATGCGTTTGATGATAAACATTTCCTAAATTTTGAGTGAAGAATATGGATAAAAAGTTATGAACTATTAAAAATGTGACGTGGACCAAAGCTAGGTTGTAATCTCAATAGTCTAAAAAATGATCAAAACAAATGATATTCAAGGAATATTCTGCCTTTCAGAAAGTGTATTTATATCTGTGATTCATAAATATTAATGTTCTTCAGAACGTCATTTTAAAGGAGATACTTGAATTTTTATTTAAATCAAACCAGATGTAAAACACTCACATATGTAAAGTTCATACTTTAAAAGAGGAAAGCTACTTAACAAGGACAAATATTTCATAATAATAATTTCTACTTATATACCATCTTTCAACTGAACATTTCAGTTCTTCCAAGAGCTTCTTAAAGTAGCATATTTTGGGGGCAGTAGTTAAGGAATAAACTACAGTGTAAACATATCCCAGATGAAAACTGATGTATGGAAAAATGACAGAAAGTAACCGATTGACACTGTTGATTCACAGTTCAGCCTCCCATCGGGGAAAGACATTTCTTTCCTCTGCTCACTTTAAGAACTTTAACTGACTCCAAAAATCTCAGGAATTAAACTTTTAACAGTTACAGCAATAAAGAATAGTTAGTACTCCAAAAAATGTTATATTTAAGATATGCTCAACAAGAAAAAAATGCAAATGTGACATTTTTTCAAATTACTTCTTTGTTGACTTCTACAGATTTCAAAAGTGCCTGTCTTTCAATACAACTTTTTTGTTCTTATCTCCATAAATTACTTAGTCTTCGATGTATAGCTGTCGAGGAAATGAAACCAGTTTTGCCACAGACACAACTGTAAATGTTTTTGTACCTATGCTGAAACTCATAACAACACAGAGGTAAAAATAGCTATGAGGTTTTGCTTTTTTTTGTTGTCAGCTAGCTTAAGAATCATTAAATACACCTGCTTTGGGTAACACTCTTTACAAGCAGTAATTAATGCTAATAACGGTGAAAGCACAAGATTTCTGAATCAGTCGTTTTCTCAAAAAAATGTTGGATAAGTGACTCACCCTGTCTGCTAACTCCAGACCTCCCAGCTTGAAGCAAAATCTATCCATGTGAGATTGATATGGATTTCCTAGAAGTACTGGAATGTTATCATATCTTGCCCTATTTTAATTCTGCTATAGAAAACTATTGCCTTCACTTTTAAGGATTAATTTGAATATGAATAACTGTAGTCTAGATTTTCATTTAATGTATTAAAGACAAAGTACTGAACATCAATGAACATCTGATAGAGATAAATTGTAATCAGGCACAAGCTTGTTTGTATGTTCTGGCAGTGACAAATCAGCAAATGATGTAGGCATGCCCTGTATCACTTATCTTCTGTATTTTTCTTCTGTCGTGTAAATACTATAAACTTTTATGGACAATTTTTGGACTAGTAGCCTTCAATATACATTGTGCTTTTAATTAGTTTTTTCAAATCAATAAACTATGTAGACATTTAAAACCAAATCTCAAGTAGAACTGAAAAATGTGAGTTACATAAGTTAAAAACTTACTTTAAATCTTATCTTCTATAGGTAACTCTAAATAAATTCATACTGTTATATATCTCTGTATACCAGTTGAGAAAATAATTAAATTGAAGTGTGGGGGAGGGGGACCTTGGTTTCTTGTATTTTTAGTGAACATCCTAATGTAAATGGTGTATTTTTCAAATGTGTTTTTCTTAGTAAAATGAAGTTGGTACTCAGAACAGCAACACTAGAAACACGTAGACATTGAGAAAAAGGTTGAGACTTCATAATGACATTGAAATGTCCTACAAATTTTATTTTCTCATATAAAAATAAATTTAGACACCTGTAATATCATTTAACATTCAAGTGATTATATGACAATTTCTCCTTACTTTTGCTCTCTTTATAAATTTAGCACACTGAAGAGGTCTGAGAATGCAAATTTTGAAAGAAATTCAAGGTGTTTCACATACTAAACATCATTGGATGGTTTTTCTTAAATTAGAATTTCTTTTTTTTTTTTTTTTTTTTTTTTTTTTTTGAGGCGGAGTCTCGCTCTGTCGCCCAGGCTGGAGTGCAGTGGCCGGATCTCAGCTCACTGCAAGCTCCGCCTCCCGGGTTTACGCCATTCTCCTGCCTCAGCCTCCCGAGTAGCTGGGACTACAGGCGCCCGCCACCTCGCCTGGCTAGTTTTTGTATTTTTTAGTAGAGACGGGGTTTCACTGTATTAGCCAGGAGGGTCTCGATCTCCTGACCTCATGATCCGCCCGTCTCGGCCTCCCAAAGTGCTGGGATTACAGTTAAATTAGAATTTCAAAAGGGAAATGTACTGGTGCGTAGGAAAAGGTGATTGGATCCAGGGTCACAGTTGTTGTCATAAGGTCTCCATCTCCTTCTCTCTTGTTAGCGTCCCTTCTGGGCAGGTCTCTCACATGATGACTTCCCGGATCTACAGGCCTGATTCCCAGCAGCTTCCAGTCCACCAAAAAAAGAACTGATTTGGGCTTGCCTAGGTTATATGCCCAATACTGAGACAGGCCTTGTGGTCAGAGAGATAGCTACTCTGCCTGCCCAGAAAGAGATGGCATACCTCCCCAGAGCTGGTAGAATTATGGAGTGGGAGGGAGACAGGAGAGGTGGGCAGGACATTGACCTGAGTTCTATAGACTAAGACAAGGAGGTGGAAAATTTGCAAAGGGAAAATTACGCTGTCATTACCAGAAAGGTGAATGCATGTTGAGGTGACAAAAACAATAGCCACTGTAGAGAAAGAAAGAGTGAGTAAAAGATGAATTACATCTTGATCCTTTGGATAAGTTTGCATACATCTTGATTCCTATAACATGCCTAGATCCATGTTTTCAAAGTATGTGAAAAACTGGATCACTCTGGATAGGGTATGATAAAAGAGGAGATAATGAATGGAAAATATAGGAGGCATTTCAGGCATATATGATTCTACTCATTCTTGATATAAAATATATTTCTCATTGTGAATCACAATGAAAAAGGTTCAAAAGGTACTTGCTTTAATATTGACTGCAAAACTGCAATCATTGCCTCTAGACTTGCTTTGTTTCTGAGATTCTGAATATATGACCATCTTAATTCTACCATTACATTCAAGCTTATTAACATCCTTTCTTTTTTCTTTCCTTTCGTTCCTTTCCTTCTTTCTTTGTCGCTCAGGCTGGAGTGCAGTGGCATGACGTGGCTCACTGCAGTCTCAACTTCCTGAGCTCAAGTGGTCTCTGGCCTCAGCCTCCCAAGTAGCTAGGATCACAGGCATGCGCCACCATGCCTGGCTAGCTTTTGTATATTTTTAAAACTCCTCCTGCCTTGGTATTGGCACCATTTCTAATTCTTCCTACTAAAATCTCATTGTCAGCATATAGTTACATTAAATTTTATAAGATTTCCAAGGTTATCTTTGAACTATGAAACTACCTTTTCCCCACAGTTTTTAAGTAACATTTCCACACATAGAATTCACTCATTCAACAAATAACACTTGGCTGGGTGCAGTGGCTCCCGTCTGTAATCCCAGCGCTTTGGGAGGCCGAGGCAAGTGGATCACCTGAGGCAAGGAGTTCGAAACCAGTCTGCCCAACATGGTGAAACCTCATCTCTACTGAAAAACAAACAAACAGAAACATACAGAAATTAGCTGCACGTGGTGGCGGCTGCCTGTAATCCTAGCTTTCCAGGAAGGTGAGGAAGGAGAATTGCTTGAACCTGGGAGGCGGAGGCTGCAGTGAGCCAACATCACACCACTGCACTCCACCCTGGGTGACAAAGCAACATTGCCTCAAAACAAACAACAAAACAAACACAAATAATTATTGAGAAATTATGTTGTTGGAAAATTTATATATACACGTTTAAGTATATTATATTCTATGTAGACGTTAGTGCAGACATGTATCAATTACTAGGTCCAATATGGAAAACAGCATTTGAGTCCTGAAGAAATGTAATATGGGGAACTATTAATAGTTGCAAAGATCCTGGAAGAGCCAAAGAGCCAAACATGGGTAATGAGGCAACCTAGCAACAGCAGGAAGGTTCTATCACCTCCAGAACTGGTGCAATTCAGGGTACTACCAGTGCCAAGGAACCAATGGGAGGCTGCCAATCAAAGCTGGGGCTACAGAGCAGGAGCTGTCAGATGGGAATTGGAATCCTGGAGGGGACAGCCACTGTCAGAGATGCCACCCGAAGACAGTGGAGGGGGAGGAAATACCCTGGAATCTCCCCCTGCAATATCCTATCAAGTATCTCTCAGCTAGGAAGGGAGTTACGAAAAACGTGATTTTCAGGGTCAGGCCCTTGCATTACACAGCACAGCAGCACAAGGGAAGGCTGTGGATTTGAGAACAAACAGGCAAATGACATACATTTTATATTTTTCCCTGCTACACAAGGATTTGGACTTGCTACTTACTCCCTTCTAAAGCTGCTTTTTGTTTTTGTTTTGCTTTGAGAGGGAGTTTTACTCTTGTTGACCAGGGTGGAGTGCAATGGTACCATCTTGGCTCACTGCAACCTCAGCCTCCTGGGTTCAAGCAACTTTCCTGCCTCAGCCTCCCAAGTAGCTGGGATTACAGGCACCCACCATCACACCTGACTAATGTTTTGTATTTTTAGTAGAGACGTGGTTTCACTATGTTGGCCAGGCTGGTCTAGAACTCCTGACCTCAGGTGATCCACCTGCCTTGGCCTCCCAAAGTGCTGAGATTATAGGCATGAGCCACCGCACCCAGCCTGAAGCTTGTTTTTAAGAATCATGAGTAAAGATATCACTCTAACTCCATAGGTATTCAATGGTGTGATGTTTCTGGGGTCTAGTCCCACAATAGCTAATGGTCCTGTAGTCATTTGCATGTAACCGCCTATGCATTTTGCTATACAGATGTATGGATTTATTATTAATTCCTATCACTAATCCTTAACATTCCTATAATTAATCCTATAACTAATAATTATATCCTATATATCCTATAACTAATGATAATTCCTATCATTAATCCTATAACTAATCCTTACTACTGTGACTTTAAGTACGTGTTCAAAAACTACTGTTTCATTCTCACAAGTGCTGTGAAGGAAACAAGGCTACTAAAAGATGTTGGGCCAGGCACAGTGTCTCATGCCTGTAATCCCAGCACTTTGGGAGGCCGAGGCGGGCAGATCATTTGAGGTCAGGAGTTTGAGGCTAACCTGGCCAACATAGCGAAACCCCATCTCTACCAAAAAATACAGAAAATTTAGCCAGTCATGGTGGTGCGTGCCTGTAGTTCCAGCTACTTGGAGGCTGAAGTGGGAGGATCGCTTGAACCTGGGAGGCAGAGGCTGCAGTGAGCTGAGATCATGCCACTGCACACCAGCCTGGGTGACAGAGTGAGACCCTGTCTCAAAAATAAACAAACAAATAAATAAATAAAACATGTTGACTGCCTTGTTAGATCTTACTACATTTTTAAGCTCAATCTGCTAGGTTTAAGTTGAAAAAAGATAAACTGTTAAATTCCTGCATTTAGGTTGCCCTAAAGTAATTTCATGCTAATGATATACCATTATTTAAAATCTAATGTACACATTTACGTAAATTTTTATTTGCCCGTAAATTCATGTGTGTGTGTGTGTGTGTGTGTGTGTGTGTGTGTGTAGAACCGAACTAGATCAATGGCTTTCAAATGTTTTGCTCCTATACCCATAAAATAATTTTTATAACTGTGTATTCTTTGTAATAATTGAGTAAGAGTAGCAAATAATTCAGATAAACCCTGAAATTCATGGCTTAACACAATAAGTTTTTTTTTTTCTTTACACACACAAGAATCTAGTGCTGTATTCAGTGAGCAGCTTTTCATGAGGTTGTTCAGGATCCTTCTACCTTGTAGCTCCCCTGTCTATAGCTTTCAAATCATTTACTTCCAGTCAGTGAACTCGAGAAGAAAGAATGGGCAGACATGCCTCCTTCTTGAACATTTCAGCCTGGAAGTAACATGCATTGTTTTGACTCATAGTCCACTGGTGAGACTAGTCCCATGGCCCTATCTAAATGCAAGGGATACTGGGAAATGTAGAAACTGCAGGTGATGCCTCCCAGGAACAACTCTACACACCACAGAGAGGCCACTCTAATGATGGGTGATAAGAGAAAAACTGCAATAAAATACCTCATTTGGAAAAGAAAAAAATGGGATACAAACCAGTGTGTGGTCAACAGCAATGAGACAGTCCTACCTTGTAGGCATTATGAGGTCTTTCTTCCCTGACAGTGGGGAATTTCCTTGCTGATATTGAAATCTTCAATTTGGGATTCGTAATTTTACCATTGTGCCCAGGAGCCTCTCTCTCTAACTTAGTGAATTTTTTCTTTGTCTATTATCCTCCATCTTTTGGTGCCAGATCTTCTGGGAAGTGGCGGAGTTTACACATACTGTGTCCTGTCAATGCAAGTTTCTTTGAAACCCAAGGTTTATTTTATCTTAAACAGTTAAAAAGCTTTTTTTTTTTTTTTTTTGGGTGGGGGATGGCATCACATTCTGTAGCCGAGGATGGAGTGCAATGGTGTGATCTCAGCTCACTACAACCTCTGCCTCCCAGGCTCAAGCTATTCTACTGCCTCAGCCTCCCAAATAGCTGGGATTACAGGCACGTGCCACCACACCCTGCTAATTTTTGTATTTTTAGTAGAGACGGGGGTTTCACCATGTTGGCCAGGCTGGTCTCGAACTCCTGACCTCAAGCATTCTGCCCGCCTAGGCCTCCCAAAGGGCTGGGATTACAGATGTGAGCCACCAGGCCCAGCCCAGTTAAAAGCGTTTAAATTCTGACTTGGGATTTCTTCAGCTGCGGATCGTATTAAAAAATTAGTAGGCTCTGATCTATTTACTTCTAGTGATTTTCATTTGCTTTAAAACACTGAAATATTTTTAAAGTCATAAGTCATTAACAGTCATAATTTTCAAGCCTGATATGTTATTTTGTACCCTACTCACTCATTATTCCTCTCTTCTTTCAACATAATGGCAGTACACTGAGGAAAGTAGACTTGGATAGAAGTCACACTTGAAATTTGTGTCATAACTAAGGGTTAATGGATCATTCATGCAGAAAACATTCCTTGAGTCTTATCTTTCTGTGCTTAGAGACTAGAAGCAGTTGACTTTTCCAACCCAAAAACCTCCACATTTTTGGATTACCCCTTCTTTAAGTTTTAATTGCAAACAAGGCAATTCCAGCCTGAGCTCACCTCTTGGTTCTATACTTTGCTAGATGTAATCAGAAAATACCGAAACATACCATTATCATTCTATCTCTGAATCCCTTCACGTAGGAATTGGTCTTGGTAGGCATGGGAGGGAACATACTCACCAAATGTTTTATCTTTGCTTAATGTGGTCCTGCCGTCTTCTAGCCTCATGGCCCACAACTCACCTGTGAAGCCAATGCCAGATACATTAGGTTTGTTGTTGTTTGGCGGCATTTCACTTCTGGAATCAATCTGTATTAGCGAAGGTAATGCTCGGTATTATAGGAGATAATTCCCCAAATCGCAGGGGCTTAACAAAATAAAAATTTATTACTCTCAGCTGCAAGAATTGAATGCAGGTGTAGAGTGGGCAGCATTCCAAGGTGGGGGGGGGTGATTCAGAGACTCAGGTGCTTTACATTTTATAGCTCCACAATCTCTCAGAGCCTTAGGATCTACTCAGAGGGCAGACAAGGCACACCTGCTCCTTAATCACTTCAGCCTTTTCTGATACCTTTTGTAGAGCTACTTAAACGGCCCCACCTGGGTGCAAGGGTGGGCTCTTAGTGCTGGGAGATGGAAACTCTGCCTGGGAACTCACTTTCCAGCAACAGTGCTACCCTTTGGAAAGGTAAGTATTTATCTTTGCTGGAGAGCTGGCTATTCCTGCCATACTCCTCTCATATTTTTAAGTTTAAATATAACATATATAAGTTTAAATTCATTACAAAGTAGTTACTTTTGTATATTTTCAATATTGGCTTAAAAAATGTCCAGTGGGTGATAAATACCATAATCATTTTATGAACCACTTTAAAATTCAAGAACACGGTCCTTCTCAAGAGTTAGAATTTTGTATTGTTTTGTTTTATCATTTAACTCATAGTTGCTTCCTCTGCAGAATTTTATTCTAAATATTTTTCTGTGAATGTTATAATTATAGCTCTGCGACAAGTATACATACACACACACGTTGAATTTTGAATTTTGTTTTTCATAAGGTCTAAGTGGATTTGATATCGTTAAAATAATACACAATTGATCAAAATAACAATGATATTAACATTTTTTAAAATGTTTAAATTTTAATAGCTTTAGTGGTACAAGTGGTTTTTACTTACATGGATGAATTATATAGTGGTGAAGTCTAAAATTTTAGTGAACCTGTCACCCAAGTAGTGAACATTGTACCCAATAGATAGTTTTTCATACTAAACGCCCTTCCCATCCTGCCCTCCTTCTGAATCTCCAATGTCAATTATATCATTCTGTATGCCTTCACATACCCACAGCTTAGCTCCCACTTATAAGTGAGAACATGCTGTATCTGGTTTTCAATTCCTGAGTTACTTAACTTAAAATAAGGCCTCTAATTCCAAGTGACTGCAAAAGACATTACTTCATTCTTTTTAATGACTGAGTAGTATTTCATGGGAGATATTATATATATTAAATATATATATAGTGGATAATATAATATATATTAGATTCCATATCTTCACAATTGTGAATTGTGCTACTATAAACATATGCATGCAGGTGTCTTCCTGATATAGTGACTTTTTTCCTTTGGGTAAATACCCAAGTGGTAGGATTTCTGGATTGAATTGTAGTTTTATTTCTAGTTATTTAAGAAAACTCCATACTGTTTTCCATAGAGGTTGCACTAATTTATATTCCCATCAGCAGTGTATAAGCATTCCATTTGCACTATATCCATGCCAACATATATTGTTTTTCTGACTTTTTAAATAATGACCATTCTGGGTGGTGTAAGGTGGTATCTATTGTAGTTTTAATTTGTATTTCCTTGGATGACTAGTGATGTTGAGCATTTTTTTCATGTTTGTGGACATTTGTATATCTTCTATTGAGAAATGTCTATTCGTGCCCTTTACCCACTTTTTTACAGGATGTTTTTTTTTTTTTTTTTTTTCTGGCTGATTTGTTTGAGTTCCTTGTAGATTCTGGATATTAGTCCTTTGTCAGATGCATAACTTGCAGATATTTTCTCCCATTCGGTAGGTCATCTGCTTATGCTGATCATTTCTTCTTGCTATGCAGAAGTTTTTAGTTTACTTACACCCCATGTATTTATTTTTGTGTTTGTTGCATTTGCTTTTGGGGTCTTAATCATAAATTCTTTGCCCAGACCAATGTCCAGAGGAGTTTCTTCTAGATTTTCTTGTAGTTTTTTGTTTGTTTGTTTCAGATGTTAAATATAGGTGTTTAATCCATCCTGAATTACTTTTTGTATGTGGTGAAAGATAGGGATCCAATTTCATTCTTCTACATGTGACTATTCTATTTTCCTAGCACCGTTTATTGAACAGGGTGTCCTTTCTCCAGTTTATGTTTCTGTACACTGTGCCAAAGATCAGTTGGTTGTTTTTGCCTTTATTTCTGGATTCTCTATTCTGTTCCATTGATTTTTTACCAGTACCATGTTGTTTTGGTTACTATAGACTTGTATAATCTGAAGTTGGGTGATGATGCCTCCAGATTTATTCTTTTTGCTTAGGACTGCTTTGGCTATTTGTCTCTTTTTGGTTTCATATGAATTTTAGGAATTTGTTTTCTAATTCTGTGAAGAATGATGTTGGTAGGAATTGCACTGAATCTATAGATTGTTTTGGGCAGTATGGTCATCTTCACAATGTTGGTTCTTCTAATGCATGAGCATGGTGTATATTTCTGCTTGTTTGTCCCGTCTATGATTTCTTTCAGAACTGTTCTATAGTTCCCCTTGTAGACATCTTTCACCTCCTTGGTGAAGTATATTTCTAGGTTTTTTTTTTTTTCGTAGTTATTTTAAAAGGGACTGAGTTCTTCATTTGATTCATAGCTTTGTCATTGTTGATGTATTGCAGTGCTATTGATTTGCGTATATTGATTTTGTAACCTGAGACTTTACTGAGTTCATTTATCAGATCTAGGAGTCTTGGAGGAGTGTTTAGGGATTTCTACATATGAAATCATATCACTTTCAAACAGAAATAATTTGATTTCCTCTTTTCTAATTTGGATGCCCTTTACTTATTTCTCTTGTCTGATTGCTCTGGCTGGGACTTCCAGTACTGTTAATAGAAGTGGTGACAGTGGGCATCCTTGTCTTGTTCTTGCTTTTAGGAGAAATGATTTCAACTTTTCTCTATTCAGTATGATGTTGTCTGTGGGTTTGTCATATATGACTTCTATTATTTTGAGGTATGTTCCTTTTATGCCTAGATTGTTGAAGGTTTTTATCACAAGGGGATGCTGAATTTTATTGAATGACTTTTCTGCAACTATTGAGATTATCATATCATTTTTGTTTTTAATTGTGTTTATGTGATGAATCACATTTTTCTAAAGACAGGGTCTCATTCTGTTGCCCAGGCTATAGTGCAGCAGCATGATCACAGCTCACTGCAGCCTCAACCTCATGGGGTCAAGATCCTCCTGCCGCAGTTTCCCAAGTAGCTGGGACCAGAGGTGCACACCACCATACCCAGCTAGTTTAGTAGTAGTAGTAGTAGTAGTAGTAGTAGTAGTAGAAGAGACAAGGTCTCGTTATGTTGCCCAACCTGGTCTCAAACTCAGATTCCCAGAGTGGTGGGATTACAGGTGTGTACCACTGTACCCAGCTGAATCACATTTATTGACTTGCATATGTTGAACTATCCCTGTAACCATGGAATGAAGTCTACTTGATCGTGGAGAATTATTTTTATTCTGATATGCTATTGGATTTGTTTTGTGTGTGTTTTGTTAAGGATTTTTGCATCTATAGTCATCAGGGATGTTAGCCTGGAGTTTCCTTTCTTTGTTATGGCCTTTCTTGGCTTTTGTATCAGGGTGAAACTGGCTTTGTCGAATGAGTTAGGGAGGATTCCTTCTTAATCTTTTGGAATAGTTTCAGTGAAATTGGTACCAATTCTTCTTTGAATGACTGGTGGAATTTAGTTGTGAATTTGTCGGACTGTTGGCTTTTTGTTGTTATTGGTAATTTATTTTATTACTGATTCAATCTTATTGCTTGTGATTGGTCTGTTCAGGATTTCTGTTTCTTCCTGATTCAAGCTAAGAGGGTTGTATGATTCTAGGAATTTATTCATTTTCTCTAGATTTTCTATTTTGTATGCATTTAGGTGTTCATTGTAGTTTCTTTTGTATTTCTGCGGTGTCAGTTGAAATGTCTCCATTTTCACTTCTAATTGAGCTTATATGAATCTTTCCCCTTCTTTTCTTGGTTATTTCTAGCCAGTGGTCTATCAATTTGGTTTATCTTTTCAAAGAACCAGCTTTTTGTTTCATTGCTCTTTTATTTATTTTTTATTTCAATGTCATTTAGTTCTGCTCTTATCTTTTTTATTTCTTTTCTTTTCTTTTTTTTTTTTTTTTTTTTTTTTTTTTTTTGGTCAGGGCTTTGCTCTGCAAGCCGCTGGAGTGCAGTGGTGCGATCTTAGCTCACTGCAGCCTCCATCCACCTCTAAGACTCAAGCGATCCTCCCACCTCAGCCCCAGCAAGTAGCAGAGACTTCAGGTACACACCACCACACCCAACTAATTTTTGTATTTTTAGTAGAGATGAGGTTTCGCCATGTTGCCCAGACTGGTGTCAAACTGCTGAGCTTAAGTGATCCGCCCACCTTGACCTCCCAAAGTGCTGGGATTACAGGCGTGAGCCACCGCCCCTGGCCGCATGTTATTCATTTTCTTCTACTAGATTTGGCTTTAGTATGTTTTTATTTTTCTAGTTCCTCTAGCTAGGATGTTAGGTTGTTAATTTTTGATTTTTGATAATTTTTGATGTAGGCATTTAGCACTGTAAACTTTGCTCTTACTGCTTTTGCTGTATTCCGGAGGTTTTGATAACTTATGTCACTCTTATTATTCATTTCAAAAAAATTTTAAATTTCCATCTTGATTTCATTGTTAAGCCAAAAATCATTCAGGAGTTGATTGTTTAGTTTCCATGTATATTTGTAGTTTTAAGGGTTCCTTTTGGAATTGATTTCCAATTTTATTCATCTATGGCTGAGAAGATACTTGATACAATTTTTATTTTTTTTCCTTTTCTTTTTCTTTTTTTTTTTTTTTTTGAGATGGAGTCTCATCTTGTCACCCAGGCTGGAGTGCAATGGCATGATCTTGGCTCACTGCAACCCCCATCTCCTGGGTTCAAACGATTCTCCTGCCTCAGCCTCCTGAGTAACTGGGATTACAGGCACCCACCACGCCCAGCTAATTTTTGTATTTTTAGTAGAGACAGGATTTCGCCATGTTGGCCAGGCTAGTCTTAAACCTCATGATCCTCCCACCTCCGCCTTCGAAAGTGCTAGGTTTACAGGTGTAAGTCACCGTGCCTGGCCTATGATTTTTATTTCTTAAAATTCATTGAGACTTGTTTTGTGGCCTATCATATGGTCTATCTTGGAGAATGTCCTGTGTGCTAATGAGAAGAATGTATATTCTGTATTCTTAGGTAGAATGTTGTGTAAATATTTGCTAGGTCCATTTGCTCTAGAGTGTAGTTTAAGTCCAGTATTTCTTTTTTGACTTTCAGCCTTGATGATCTGTCTAATGCTGTCAGTAGAGTGTTAAAGTCCTCCGTTATTGTTGTGTTGTTGTATATCCTTTCTCAGGTCTAGTAGTAATTGCTTTATGAATCTGGGAGCTCTAGCATTAGGTGCATATATATTTAGGATTGTTATATCTTCTTGTTGAATTGATCCTTTTATCAATTTATAATGCCTTTCTTTCTCTTTGTTTACTGTTGTTGCATTAAAGTCTGTTTTATCTGATATAATAATAGCTGCTCCCACTCACTTTTGGTCTCCATTTGCATGAAATACTTTTATGCACACCTTTATCTTGAGTCTATAAGAATCCTTACATGTTAGCTGTATCTCCTGAAGACAGCAGATATTTGGTCTTTGATTATTTTAAAATCTATTCTGCCAATATATCTTTTAAGTGGATCATTTAGGGCATTTGAATTTGACATTAATATTGAGTTGTGAGATATTCTTCCAGCCATGTGTTGATTTTTTAATTGTGTTATTGTTTTATAAGCCCTGTGAATGTTATGCTTTCAGGAGTTTCCATTCTGGTGCATATACACCTTTTGGTTCAAGATTTAGAACTCCTTTTAGCATTTATTGTAGAGTTGGTTTATTGTGGACAAATTCTCTCAGCATTTGCTTGTTTAAGACAGACTTTATTTCTCCTTTATTTATTCAACTTAGTTTTGCTGGATACAGAATCCTTAATTGACAGTTTTTCTGTTTAAGGAGACTGAAGTCAGGACCCCAGTCCCTAATGACTTATAAGGTTTCTGCTGAGAAGTCTACTATTGGTCTGATAGGTTTTCCTTTATAAGTTACTTGATGTTTGATCTCACTACTCTTAAAATTCTTTCCTTCACATTGACGTTGGATAACTTGGTGACTATATGCCTTGGTGATGCCCTTTTTTAATCCATTCTACCAATCTGTATCTTTTAAGTTGAACATTTAGACTATTTGCATTTGACATTAATATTGAGCTTCTGGACCGGGCACAGTGGCTCAGCCCTATAATCCCAGCACTTTGGGGGGCCAAGGTGGGAGGATCACTTGAGGTCAAGAGTTTGAGACCAGCCTGGCCAACATGGTGAAATGCTGTCTCTATTAAAAATACAAAAATTAGTCATGTGGTAGTGGGCACCTGTAATCCCAACTACTGAGAAGGTTGAGGCAGAAGAATCACTTGAACCCGGGAGGCAGAAGTTGCAGTGAGATCTTGCCACTGCACTCCAGTCTGGGTGACAGAGTGAGACTCTGTCTCAAAAAAAAAAAAAAATTGCTTCTCGTACTTGGATGTCTAGATTTCTAGCAAGGCCAGAGAAATTTTCCTCAATCATTCCCTGAAATAATTTTTCCAAATTTTTAACTTTTCTTCAGCCTCAGGAGCACCTATATTTCTTAGGTTTTGCCATTTTATATAATCCCATATTTTTTGGAGACTTTGATTATTGCTTTTAATTCTTTTTTCCTTTATGTTTATCTGATTGTATTAATTCAAAAGCCTTATCTTTAGACTCTGAAATTCTTTCTTCTAGTTGGTCTATTCTATTGTTAAGACTTTCCACTGCATTTTGTAGTTTACTAAATATGTCTTTCATTTCCAGAAGTTCTGATTGGATTTTCTTTAAAATATGTATCTGTTTAGAAAATTTTTCATTTATATCCTGATTTTCTAAAATTTTTTTATGTTGGCTTTCATAATTTGTTTAACTTGGTTTTAATTTCTTTATGTTGGTTTCTCTTGTATCTCCTGGAATAGCTTAATAATTAACCTTTTTAATTCTTTGTCATGTATTTCAAATATTTCATTTTGATTTGGATCTACTGCTGGAGAGTTAGTGTGATCTTTTGGGGGTGCTATAGAACCCTATTTATTTATATTGCCAGAAATGTTTTCCTGGTTCCTTCTTATTTGGGTAAACTATTTATTATTCTTCTTGAATCTATTTTTTATTAGACTATGGTTTTTTATATCTCTTGTTTCCCCTTAAGGATATGACTTTAATGTTTATAGTTTATTGTCACCTAGCTTCAGCTCTGGTTGCTTTCAGTGGTGAAGACTCTGTATGAGTTCCTTGGTTATGGAGAATCTGTGTGTGATGGCTTTCTTCAATGCTGCCTGCAGGAATGATGTGCTGGGTGTGTGGGCAGGTTCATTGTCCCCTATTGGGCTGGAATAACAGGGGTCTCATGAAGCTTATCTCATTCCCCAGAGATGTGCACTTAAAATTTTTTCCCCTAGTATTTTTTATTCACTGGATTGAACAATTCAGTCTTCTGGCCAGTTTGAGGTACCCACAGGTCAAAACCAGCTATGGCTAAAGCAGGCAGGTAAATACAAACCCCAGTATAGGCAGAGATCCCAGCCTTTACCGCAGTAGCTGGGGAAGTTATCAGTGAAACGCACTGAGGTATTTTTGAGGATAGATAGGGAGCTGCCACAGCTCTGCTTCCAGCCAGCAGGAAAGTGATCCACTTTTCCGTCACACCCGTAACTCAGTGTTCCAGCTGTTCACATCAGACAGGCACCTCTTTTCATCTGCAGGAAGGCTCATGCTCCATGTAGAGAGGCGTTGTGACTCTACATTTTAAACAAGCCTGAATGGCACTCTTCCTTTGAGAATGCTCCAGAAATGTTCAGGAATGGTCCTGAAATGTTCCAGAAAGGCTGTCTACAGATCTAACCATGCCAAGCTCCCATAGGAGTTGCCCCAGCTGTGTCTGTAATGGTAGATGAAGGGGAGAAGAAGTCCCCATCTCCACGACCCTTCCTGAGCACCAGGGCTGCCTGACTGTTGGGATAAGAGCCACAGACTTTCCCCACTAAGCCCAGAACTGTACCTGTGCCTCTGCTGAAAGAAACTTCCCACAAGTGGAAAGTTCAGGGACTCAAGACCTGCAGTCTTGCTTCTTTTGTCCCATGGGGTGTTCCTTAATGTGGTGCACTCCCCCTCCAGCTATGAGTAGGTGTCGCTAAGAACCAGACTACTGTGAATGCTGCTGTTCCTCTGGGTCTAGCCACCCAGTGGGTCTCCCACACTCCAAGCTGGTGCTAGAAAATGTCTGCAAGGGATCCAGTGATGTGACATGTCCTCTAGTCTCTGAGGTAACAGCACCAGCTCTGATGGAGGTAGGAGGGCAGTGATGTAGACTCTGAGATTTCCTTAGTTATAAAGAGCCTTAGTGTGTTGACTTTCTCAAATGTTAGTAGTAGTAGTAATATACGGGGCATGTGGACAATATACTACTTGAGTAGTAACCAGACTCAAGACCTACTGGTTAGCTAGGGTGATGCAGCCAATGGTGAAGGCTGAAGTCCCACAAAAGTTTTCTTTTTTTAAATTTATTTTTTATTATACTTTCAGTTCTAGGGTACATGTGCACAACATGCAGGTTTGTTACATATGTATACATGTGCCATGTTTCTTTTTCCAGGGCTCTATGTGATTGTTCTTGCACATGTTATAGAAGGCTAGAGGCCGTTGGCTTCCAGCCAGGAGGTGGCACTTGCAAAACAGCACCAGCCATGGTGGTAGCTGTGAAATTTGTGTTTGCCTTATGTTACCCAAGGGAGGTATTCCAGTGCCTTGGGCAATGGGTGAGGCCATGGAGATCCCAAAGGACCCTGTCCGTTGTGTTACACTACCAGGGTGTGTGGAGGGGCAAAGCCAGGTGGGCACTGGGTCAGGCAAGTCCATGCTCTGATTTCCCAGATGTAAGCACAGGCAGTTTCTTGGCCACTGGGGTAATGTTCCAGGGAGAAGCATAGCTATAATATTAACATTTTTATGAATAATTATTTTAAATTAGAAATTAAAATGTATCAGAAATGCATTCTTACCAATATGAATGGAGCTTTCCCTCAAATAATTAATATAGTCAAAGATAAATATTATTTATTGATAAAGTAAGGATCAGGATCGATTCCAGTCCCATTATAGAAATAAATTTTAAGAAAAATTGTTCACATAAGTAAACCGATGTAAACGAAAGTTTTGTTATAATAGTACTGCTCAGTTCTTTGAGCTCCCTCTAAATTGTATTGCAAAAACACATAGTAATTTGTCCTCAAAATAAGCTTTTAAAGTGATTTATCAGGTGGTATCTGTTTCCAATTTTTGAAAGCAAAATTTGGAAGGCAACTTTCTTGCAAAGTGATTTACTATTCTTAAGAGTCTATGAGTTTCTCAATTGCTAAGAAGTATAACAAAATGGCTTTCCAACACACATTGGATAGCTTGATTTGCCCTCTAGAGTCACTCTTAATATTGCTTTGAGCTCCAGGTTAAAGACTGACTACTCCTTTGTCTTTCAGCACCTGATTTAGTTCAGTCAGTAGGAGAGTCTCTAGAGACTTGAGATCTAGAGAAAAGCGAGATCAAGGTATTTTTCCTTGACTTCATTCCCGGTTTGGTTATCTCAGTATCTATCAGGCAGTCATTTGCACAGCTACTCACACTGTGTTCTAGTTATCATTCCCTCGTTTGCTCCTCCAGGTTCAGAAGTGGTAACATCTCCCTGCAGTTACTAGTCCCAGTGTCCTATGCTATTTCTGCTCTTTCCCTGAGTCCTGCAGATAACTTTATAAATAATTGTTTTACTAAATTAACTTAAAATTGCCCAGTTTGAGAGTGCCATTTGTTTCCTACTAGAATCAATACCAATAGATTAGAATTTATCAAATGGCTGTTAACTACAGCTGTTCCTTTTTCTTATTTTGCTCAGAAATACCCTATTGATGGGGTCAAAATTAGATGAAACTGGAGTAAAACACCTCACTCTATTAGCAATGAAAGGAGAATTATGAATGAATAATTTCAAGAATAAAAATAGGTCATACAGACAATAAGAAGAAAGTTCAATTATTTTATTAAATTTATGAGTAAATTTGATTATTTATATAAAATACGCAAATGCCTAGAAATAAACTGTGGGGAAAAGAAAGAGAGATCAGCCTGTTACTGTGTCTACATAGAAAGAAGTAGACATAAGAGACTCCATTTTGTTCTGCATTTGAGGTGCTGTTAATCTGTGACCCTACCCCCAACCTTGTCCTTGCAAGAGACATGAGCTGTGGTGACTCAAGGCTTAAGGGATTTTGGGCTGTGCAGGATGTGCTTTGTTAAACAAGTGCCTGAAGGCAGCTTGCTGGTTAAAGGTCATCACCATTCTCTTAATCTCAAGTACCCAGAGACCCGTACACGGCCAAAGGTCGCAGGGACCTCTGCCTAGGAAAGCTAGGTATTGTCAAAGGTTTCTCCCCATGTGATAGTCTGAAATAGGGCCTCGTGGGAAGAGAAGGACCTGATCGTCCCCCAGCCCGACACCCGTGAAGGGTCTGTGCTGAGGAGGACTAGTACAAGAGGAAAGAAGGCCTTTTGGCGGATGTTGGCAGTTAAGATAGAGAAAAGCATCTGTCTCCTGCCCGTCCCTGGGCAATGGAACATCTCCATGTGAGACCTGATTGTATGCTCTGTTTACTGAGATAGGAGAAAACCGCCTTAAGGCAAAAGGTGGGACTTGCTGGCGCAATGCTGCTAAAAGGTTTATGGAGATGTTTGCATATGCATATCAAGGCACGGCATTTTCCTTTGAACTTATTCATGTCACAGAGATCTTTATCCATGTGTCTTACTGCTAATTTTCTCCCTAAAATGATCCTATTGTCCTACCACTCCTTTATCTTTAAGATGGTAAAGATAATTATCAATAAATACTAAGGGAACTCAGAGACCGGTGCCCGCGTGAGTCCTCTGTATGCTGAGCGCTGGTCCCCTGGGCCCTATTTTTCTTTCTCTATACTTTGTCTCTGTGTCTCATTTCTTTTCTCAAGTCTCTCGTTCCACCTAACGAGAAACGCCCACAGGTGTGGAGGGGTAGGCCACCCCTTCAATAAGCAGTTTACCAAAACCAACAGAAGAAGAAACAGAAAAACTGGATTAGTCAGATAACTACTAAAGAGATTGCAAGCTCATCAATTTATTTAATTTATAATTAAAAACCTTCTCATAAAGAACATTCCTTGCCCAGATGGTTGTTTCAGTGGTGAATTCTACCAAGTATTTAAAGATGCAACAATTCCAAATTTACTCTGCCTCTCCCAGAGTACAGAGAAAGAGACAACTGCCAACTTATAACTGTGATTTCAAAAATCGAAAAGGCATTATTAAAAAAGAAAAAAAGGTGTAGGCCAATCTCACTTTTGCCATAGTGAACATAAATATACAATTCCTAAATAAATTGGAAAAACAAGTTCTTTTATATCAAAAATAAGAAAAAATCATAAACAAGTGGAGTTACAGTAACTGAATTTGGTCTCATATTCAAATATAATTTGTGAAAATTACATATTAACAGACTACAAAAGAAAAATTGTATGGTCACATCAATATATGTAAAAAAAGCTTTTGGATGTTGATAAGATTCAACATACATTTTCAAAAACAACAACAAAAAGTATTAAAAACTAATAAGAGAAAAGGGAGATTTCTTAGTCTCTTATAGAGTATCCACCAAAAAACATATTGCAATCATCATACTTACTGGTGAAATCCAGTACAATCAGGCAGCGAAAGGAAATTGCTATGTAAACATTGGGAACAAAACTATCAAGGAAAAATTTTTAAAACTTCCAATAAATTATTTGCATGAATCAGCAAGTAGGTAGAATACAAAGAAATGGCCCAGGCTTTCATTTGAGGCTCCAGAAAGGCTGTATTGCACACACACACACACAAAGGCAAACCAGAAATAGAGAGCAGGCCTTACAGAAACTAAAACCTAGGTTCAAGTGAGCTTCATCTTTATCAGACAGGCGACTACTTTACCTATCTGCCATCAGCTAATGAGCCCCTCTCTGAAGAAAAATTATAAGCCAGAGCATATACAATTCTCATACAATTTCTAGCATTTTATTAAGAATTAGCAGACACATAAAGAGACTGGAAAAAAATAATAATTAAATGAAAACAAACACAGCCCCTAGGGGATGGATATAGGAGTTATCAGAAACAGATTTTAAAATCATTGTGATTGATACATTCAAAAATTAGAAGAAAAGATTGGGAATTTTTTGAAAAAACTAGAAACAATCAAGAACAGTTTTAGAGATGAAAAAAATTGAAATTAAGAAAACAATAGAATAAGAGATTCAACATAGCTTGAGAGAGGATTTGTGAATCTGATTTCTGAATAGAAAATAAGCCAGTAGAAAATATTTAGATTGAAACAAAAAGAGAAAGAGAAATGGAAAATACAGAAAAGAGAATGAAAGAGATATGGACTTTAAAAACAGTCTAATAGGCCAGGCGTGGTAGCTCACGCCTGTAATCCCAGCATTTTGGGGGGCCGTTTGAGACTAGCCTGGCCAACAGGGGGAAACCCTGTCTCCACAAAAAATACAGAAATTAGCTGGATGTGGTGATGTGCACCTGTAATCTCAGCTACACAGGAGGCTGAGGTAGGAAAAGCGCTTGAATCCGGGAGGCGGAGGTTGCAGTGAGCCGAGATGCCACCGCTGCACTCCAGCCTGGGAGACAAAGCGAGACTCCACCTCAAAAAGGCAGAAACAAACAAACAAACAAAAACCCCAAAACAGTCTAACATAGGTGTAATTAGAGTTCTACAATAAAAAAAAAAAAAAGGAAATTAAAGCAGATGCATTATTTGTAACTAATGTTCAATGAATTTTCCAAAGTAATCAGATTTTAAGCTGCCTGATTCAAGAAGCAATACAAATGGCAAGAAGAAGAAAAAAGGCACACCAAATAGTAGTAAAACCCACTGAAAACCAGTGACCAGAAGCAATTTTAAAACCTCCCAAGGGGAGCAGGGGGAGGCACACTGTCTATACAAGAAGCAAAAATAAAATTGACCACTAATTTCTTAGCAGAAACTACGTAAGTCAGAACACAGTGAAAAATAACTTAAGGTTCCAAACAAATAAAAACTGAATATAAGTTCTAAATTGAGTTAAGAAAAATCTTGTAAAATCAAAGAGGGTGCGTTAATGGCATTTCCAGGAAAAAAAAAAATCACAAAATTCATCATAAATAGATTCAGATTCAAAGAAATACAACTGAAGAATTTTTCAGGGGGAAAAACAATCTCCAGATGAAGGAAGAGAAATTCAGGGTAATTTGAAGGGTAATGGAAAAGGAGTGAGGAAATTGAAATGAGTATTTACTATATTAAGTCAGGAAAATAATGAGTTCTAGTATTTAAAACATACGTAGAATTAAAATACACAAAAGCATGAAAGGCAGGTGGAATCAAACAGAGTTAAAGTGTTCTAAGGTGTTTGTATTTTCAAAGATTTGGTTAAAAAAAAAAACCACAGTGGCTCACCCCTGTAATCCTAGCACTTTGGGAGACCAAGGTGGGTGGATCACCTGAGGTCAGGAGTTCAAGACCAGCCTGATGGACGTGGTGAAACCTCGTCTCTACTAAAAATACATAAATTAGCTGGGCACGGTGGCATGCACCTGTAATCCCAGCTACTGAGGACGCTGAGGCAGTAGAACTGCTTGAACCTGGGAGGCAGAGGTTGCAGTGAGTGGAGATAACACCACTGCACTTTAGCCTGGGCGACAAAGTGAGACTGCCAAAAACAAACAAACAAAAAAAAAAGCCCTACTAACTAAAATTAGATATTAGTAAGTCAAGAAAGCCTAATGTAATACAGAATTTAAGTAATGTAAAACTAATAAGGTAAATTAGAAGAGAGTTAAATAATAACATTTAATTGATGAGCCCAAAGGAAGGAAATAAAGAAAAGAGTATATAATGAGTAGACCCAATAGAAAACAAATATGGTTGACCCTTGAACGAAAACAGTTTGAACTGCATGGGCCCACTCACACATGGATTCTTTTCAATAAAAGTTACACTGGGTGAGCCTGCATCTCCTGCTCCCCTTCCACCTCCTCCATCTCTTCCGCCTCCGCCACCCCGAGACAGCAAGACCAATCCCTCTTCTTCCTCCTCCTCCTCAGCCTACTCAATGTGAAGACAAAGAGGCTGAAGGCCTTGGAATGATCCACTTCCACTTAATGAATAGTAAATCTACTTCTCTTCCTTAGGATTGTCTTAATGTTTTCTTTTCTCTAAATTACTTTATTGCAAGAATACAGTATATAATACATAGAATATACAAAGTGTGTGTTGACTGTTTGTTATTGGTAAGACTTTTGGTCAACAGTAAGCTATTGGTAGTTAAATTAGCAGGGAGTCAAAAGTGTTATGTGGATTTTCAACCTTGCCCCAGAGGGTCAGTGCCCCAGTCCCTCATTTTTCAAGGGTCAAGGGCAGTTGCATCAAGGATCACATTGAAGGTCAGATCATCCCACACTCCTCTTTACTAACCTCCAGTGGTTTCTGGTTGCAAATAAGATCAAATACTCCATCTCCGATTTCACCTATTTTCACTCCCTTACTGATTTCACTCTAGCTTCACTAGCTTCTCTGCACCTTGAATGTGCCAAGCATCTGCCCTTTAGGAACTTTGCACTCGCTCTTCACTCTGCCTAGATGTCTCTTTTCCCATATATTTCCAAGAACAGCCTGACTCTAATATGTCCTTAAAATGGCATCCCACATCCTCCACTCTAAATTAATCCCTTAGTTATCCCATTCTAGATTATCACACCACCCTTATTTTGTTTTCACCTGATCCTCTGTGAATTTATGTTAGTCATTTTTTTCTTCATTGTTTTTTTCTATTCTACCATAACATAAACTCTATAAAAACAAAGACCTTACCTGTTTCTGTTATTTGCCTAATGACAGCGTATAAAACAGTGCACGGAATATGGTGTGCATCAAATAAATATTTACTGAATGGATGAATGAAGTGTCTATTAAATGGGTAAGGCACACTAGACTGTCTTAAAAGAAATATAAATATCCAAACATGGAAGTTAATATGTTCATTTTTGTATTGGTTAGATGATTTCTGGAATACTGTGTTTGAGTGTAAGTATCACATTTTAAGAGACTTTTGCCAATCTGGAGTTTGGATTTTATCTTGATGACAATGGGAGAAAAACACACACAACTGCAAATATTTGAAATTACCATAAGGAAATAGAATAGACATAGTTGCCTCCTGTGAACAGAACTGTGAACGAGTAAAGGTGAGAGGGATGTAGTTGAAGGTACCTTCAGAATCAAGATACTCCAAATGAAATGCCTTTGTAGTTTTCATCAGCAGAAAAAATTGCTATGATTTAGATGATGGAGGCTGATGCCAGCTGGTTACATATTAGAGATTCTATACACAACATCTCTGTAAAAGTGAGAAGTTGGACTGAATGACCTTGAGCACTCCTTAAACTTTCTTTCTATTCTATAGTACTATATAAGTCATCTCAGTTCAGTTTACACAAAGTAAATATAATTCATAGTAATGTTTTCTTAATCATGAAGGATCATTATGGTATTCTCTCCCCATTCTGATTTCTTTCTAATTTTTTCTAACATTTGGTTTCTCCATTCCATTTACTATCTGAAGAATTTTGGTAGGAATGCTTCCAGAACCATATGACCCTAGTTTGCTACTTCTGCTGTTGCCCCAATCTAATGCCACCTGGGTGCATCCCTGCAGCCTCTGAGTCACAGTAGCCACCTAACATTGGATAAATGCAACATTTATGTTGTCTAGATGTTGTGACAAAATGTTCATTAATGGCCTGGTTCATGATTCTTGTTCATGTGAGTCCGATTAGGGGTAGGGAGATTTCTCTAACAAGAACGATGTTTTCAGCATTAGTCTTCCTAAGTAAATGTTACTGTCCTTAGCTGATGACCACTGAACTGTCATGATAGCACTTAATCTTTTTTGTTCTTTTCTCTTCCTCTACCTTATCAGTGAGAGAGCAGTATAAGTGCATGGGACTAACACAAGCAGATACCTAGCATTTTATGGGGTGAACATGCTGCATTTGAGATTTATGAGATTGAGGGGGAAAGTTACATGTTTCTAGCATAGGATCTCTTTTTTTCTTTTTTCATTCCTTCTTTTCTGATCCACTTCCACTTTCACTGCCAAAAGCCAAGTTCTCATAGTTTCATGTGTATTAAGGTATTTTGATTTTTTTCATAACTACTCTCAAGTCTCCAGTTTCTGTTCTAGTCAATTAACCCTAAATACTGTTGTTAGTATAATCTATCTAACACATGCCTCTGATTCCAGAAGCATGAAGTCCAACCCTCCAGCCAGAACCTTCGCAATCAGACCACAATTCACCATTCAGGCCTTATCTGGGCTACTCCTTATCAAATTATAAGTTCCCCTAAATTCCATCCTGGCTTTGCCTACTTCATTCCCATTTTATACTCATCTGCAATCTTCCCCATAGTGATGCAGGTAGGAGAGTGAGCAGGAGGATGGTTAGGGTAGAATTCCTGCAAATGGAAGAAAATGAAGATCAGGAGATGTGTGGGGAGTGGTAGGAGTTTTAGGGTAAAGATACTATGAAGATATTTGGATAAATCGCAGATAAATATGTTTTTTGTATTTAGCCTAGTATAAAAACAAGGTATAGATATCTGAATTTAATTTTCTGCACACAGATGTTTATAATCATTGTTGACTCAGATTCAATTAGAGAATGAATAAGCTTTTCATATTGTAATCGTAGCACCTAAGACAGACAAGCAGACCTTTCCCTGTTTCGCTGGTCCGTAGCAATACTCATTACTTGTTGGTTGATTTGAGCCATGTATTGGTGGGGATTTATCAGTTGTAATCCAAAACTGTCCTTTCTATCACAAGATTTCATCTCGGGATGATTACTTCTGTATGTGTTCTAAAATATCCAAAGTCAGGCCCCAGCATTGCTGGGTTGCGTCTGTATCTCAAATTATTTCACACACAGTATAACAGAGTAGTGATTGACCTCTGCTTCCCATTATTTTTATCCATTTTATTACAAGTTGTGGTGAATGACTAATGAGGAATATTGGACTCTGACCATTTCTGTTTTCTGTTATTGCTGTACAATGTTCAAAACTTGAAGGAAAAACAAAACAAATGAAGGAAAATAACAGTACTTGGAGAGTTCTTCACATAGACAGACACACATGAAAACACTTCTGCTCTTGATGAGCAGAAAGCCAGAATGGATAGACATAGCAGCTTCCACTTAAACTTACTCTTTTAAATAATTACTCTTTTTTAAAGGAGCTCTTTAAGGCAGATGCTGGTATCTTTTTTTCACTTACTCCCTCTTGACTCTGTAAGTATTTTATAGTAGAGGGAAAACCTTGAGTCAACCCCATAGTAATTGTCAGTCATAAATTTCCCTGAATGACTCTCTGTTGGTGTTCTTGTCCTTTATACAGAAAAAAAAGTTTAAAAAGGGGAAAATGAGTCCTTCTTTAAAGTCCCTTTTAACTTATAGTCAATCAAGTCTGTTGTATTTCAGCTTACCTGTAACAAATCTTACTTCAATAGTGTTTTAATCTGCATGTAAAAACCCAAAGAAATGGCCGGGCATGGGGGCTCACGCCTGTAATCCTAACACTTTGGGAGCCCGAGGCAGGTGGATTACTTGAGGTCAGGAGTCCAAGATCAGCCTGGCCAACATGGTGAAACCCCGCCTCTACTAAAAATACAAAAATTAGCCAGGCGTGGTGGTGGGCACCTTTAATCCCAGCTACTCGGTAGGCTGAGGCGGAAGAATAGCGTGAAACTGGGAGGCAGAGGTTCCAGTGAGTCGAGACTGCGCTACTGCACTCCAGCCTGGGCAACAGAATGAGACTCCATCTTAAAAAATAAAAATAAAGAAAAATTTAAAAATAAATTTTAAAAAGATTTAAAAACCAAAGAAATGAAACACTTTTCTGTTCTTTCTTGTTCCCCTACCTAAAGAATGGGACAAACTTAATTTACTTTATTTTAGTGCTTTGTTATAGTCTAAAATAGGCCTTTCCCTCAGTATGAGAGAAATTGATGAGGAAGGTTAAATAATCTTCTTAGATTTCTTGAGCAGGATCTTTACTGAGTGAATTTTTTATTTTAATTTGGAATATTGTGAATTCCAAGAATATCAGTTGATCTACCTTTAATTGTTTTTTTCAGAGACAGGGTCTTGGAATTCAGTGGTGTGATAATAGGTCATTGCAGCCTCATATTCCTGGTCTCAAGTTATCCCCCCACTTTAACCTCCTGAGGAGCTAACACTACAAGTGCATTCAATCATGCCTAGCTAATTTTTAAACATTGTTTGTAGAGATGGGGGGGTCTCAACGTCTTGCCCAGGCTGGCCTTGAACTCCTAGCCTCAAGTGATCCTCCTGCCTTAGTCTCACAAAGTGCTGAGATTACAGATGTGAGCCACTGTACCAACTCCAAGCATAATACTAAATGGTAAAAAGCCAAAAATAAATAAGCTATGTGTCTGCCTTCGGGAGCTCACAACTGTGCTTGGAAAACCAATATGTAAGGAAGAAAAAGACAGAATTTCATGTTATAATGGTTGTAATTGATTTATGTATAAAATTAATAGGCAGTTATAATGAGAACTCTGCCTGAGTGAGTCAGAGGAGAAGGCTTCATAAAATAGGAGACATTTGAGCAGAGTCTTGAAAGATTCTTAAGAATTTGGGAGGAGGGATGTTCCAGGGAGAAAGACACTGCATAATTAGTTAAAAAAAATACTGTAGTCAGTTCTCTGATTATAATTCTCTATGAGTTTAGTGTAGAACTTGGGGCTGGAAGCAAGCATGAAGCATCCTGAGTGCCATTCTAAGAGGTTTGCATTTTATCTTGGCAATGGGGAACTTTTTATGGATGTTAATCAAGAAGTTAGATGAACAGGTTTATGTTTGGGGTTGATTCAGAATAAAACATACAAGAGTGAACCTGAAAGTCTGGAGAACTAAGTAGAAGAATTTTGCAACATTCCATAGGAAAGATGATAGAGGTCTTAATAAATGCAGTAACAATGGAGCTAAAGAGGTAAACACAGGAAGGAGCACAATTAGGGAAATAGAATCCAGTGTCAGGTTGGAACTGAGCAATGACAAAGGAGGAAGAGCTCTAGAATAACTCATAGGTTTTTAGATCCTATGCACAAAGTTTTGAAACGCATCAGGGTCCAGCATGGTGGCTCATGCTTGTAATCCCAGCACTTTGGGAATCCAAGGCAGAAAGATCATTTAAGCCCAGTAGTTCTAGACCAGCATGGGCAACAGAGAGAGATCTTGTCTCTCTGAAAAATTTAAAAAAAAAGCCTGGTATGGTGGCACGAGCCTATAGTCTCAGCTACTCAGGAGGCTGAGGCAAGAGGATCACTTGAACCTGGGAGTTCTAGGTTGCAGTGAATCACGATTGTGCCACTGCACTCCAGCCTGGGCAACAGAGCAAGATCCTGTCTAAAAATAATTTTTTAACACATCAGCAGCATTACTCATATTTATTGAAGGCATACTCTGTTCCAGATACTGTATCAGGCACTGCATTTCAAATCCTTTAATCATATAAGACAGTTACCATTATTATTCCAATACTACAAAATGAATGAGTACTACAAAACTCCCTTGGAAAGATCATTGAAATGTAACTAACAGTTTCAACCTTGCACTAGAATCACTTTTCAACACATTTTGATATTTACTATTATTATTTATTAGTAATATTTATTATTACTTTCCCATATCCACATGAGTCGAGGACCAGATATTAAATCCACTTTCATATATGAGGAAATTTACTGACCTGGAAAAGAAAGATAGCAATTCAGGCATAAAAATCTTAGTCTCATTGCTGCCAAGGTGGAGAGCTTTTCTGGCTGGCTCTCATTGCACTGCTGTTATTAGGGAAGATATTGTCTTCACCTTGGCTTTGTGCTATTTCACAAATTTACAACTCTGCAACAGAGATTCAAGTAAAAATATAGATGAGTTAGGGCTGTTTGTTTCAAGTGAAAAAAAAATCATCTCCAATTTAAGTGTAATGACTAAGGTGTCTTACAGAACTCAAGAATAGAAATGTCACTACAGGCAGGAACAACTGGAACTAGGCTCTCCAGAAGTGTTAGCATTCCTCCTTTCTTCTCATTCATTTGAATCTTCTTTCTTCCCCTCTCTGAAGACTAGCTTTTGTCAACATAAGATTTTATTTTCTCTGAGGACATTTATACACACATATAGACACACACACACGTGTGTGTGTATATATATACATACACACACATATATACACACACATATGTATATATAAAAATCCAATTATGTTATGTGTAATAGATATATTTTTACACCGTAAGAACAAATCATGACTACTGGGATTTTCTTAAATTAATATTCAATTTGTCAAAGTAAAAAGTTCTCAAATTTAGCTTATCTTAAGTCCTTAACTTTATATACATCATATAATTCTATTCATCAATTCAGTAAAATTTAACAATTACTCTCAAATTGTTCTTTGACTAAAGTTTGAGTAACTTGGATAACAGAACGCACTAAGCAATCAGGCTTCTTACAATTTAGTTAATTTGATTGACTTAAACATTTTAGACAGCACTTATAAAGTTAATGTATTTGATTTACTTTTTACTTGCCTAAGTTGATAAGCAAAACTTTCCAAGGTACTTGAATCACTCTAATAAACCAGACAAATTAAATTCATAAAAATGATAATTCTAAAGTTATCTCAAAAATCCCAATACTCTCTATAATCTTAGAACAATTCTCTTAGGTTTTTCACTATAAATAACAAGTGCAAATCAAATTTTAAGTTATAATTTTAAATGGGATTCAAAGGTCTCAACTGTCAGGTTCTCTAATAAGCCAATATGCTATGTGGCCTCCAAGATATCCCCCCATGATCCTTGTCTCCTGGTATCCACACTCCTATGTAACCCCCCTCCCTTGAGTGTGTGCTGGATTTAGAGACTCCCTCCCAGAGAACAGCATGCATAAGAAACCATGTCACTTCCAAGATAAGGTTACAAAACAACAACAACAACAACAACAAAAACCTAGCTTCTGTCTACGGTGACCATTCATCATCTCTTGATTGCTGGATCTAATGAAGTAAGTTGCCCTAAGAGGGCCCTTGTGGCAAAGGACTGAATGAGGCCTTCAGCAAACAACTAGTGAGAAACTGAAGCATTCAGTACAACCACTCATGAGAAACTGAATTCTACTTACAACCATACAAACGAACTTGACCACAGATCCTTTCCCAGTTGAATCTTCAGATGAAATTGTAGCCCCAGCCAACACCTTGACTGCAGCCTTGAAGAGACATTAAGGCAGAGGCATCCAACAAATCTTTTCCTTGGTTCCCGACCCACAGAAACTATGAAATAATAAAGTTTTGTTACTCTAAGTCAATACATTTTGGGGTAATTTGTTTTATAACAATAGACAACTAATATAGATAGATATTAAACATTATAAATAGTATACAACCAAATATGAATATATTGCTCTTATCTTAATACCAGAGCCTTAATACTATGGACTTTATATACTTAACTATTTCTATATTTAGTTCTAAACCTCCCTCAAAAGTAAATTTTGTTAACTGAAGAAGGAAATAGTATTACCATCTCAGTATGTTAAAAGTGCTTATTGACTTCTGTGATTTGGGGCAAGGACGACAGACCTGAAAGAAGGGTCATGCAGATTGATACCTCTCCTGTCACTGACAACAGAGCTCAAGACACCCCTTTACTAATATTTTCATTGAATTTGAATAAATGAATTCTGCTCTCTGAGGGTTTAGCTAACTTTTTTCACCACCTAATTGCATTTCATATTTTTTATGTTTCTTATTAGATTTAAATGACATTTACTGCATCTTGAATATATTTTATGACTAGTTTGACTTAAATATCAGACTAGTGATGACTGCCACCTTCTCTCATCCACAGGGTAGAAAACATGGTCCTAATTGCTCCCAACACTCCTATCTTTATAGCTACATTGCTGGCATATTGAAAGGTAGAAACTTCCATTTCTGAGTTTCCATTTCTAAAACTTTTCTAAGGACTCCACTTGATACATTTCAGGGATTGTGCCTGTCTCTGGACCAATCAACAGTGCCAGGAGGAAGAGATTATAGGAAAGG
The DNA here is from genome assembly GCF_009764315.1 of Trachypithecus francoisi. Classification (NCBI taxonomy): domain Eukaryota; kingdom Metazoa; phylum Chordata; class Mammalia; order Primates; family Cercopithecidae; genus Trachypithecus; species Trachypithecus francoisi. The sequence goes on along the minus strand of NW_022681454.1, from coordinate 168,068,438 downwards.
TCCTCTGATTCTCAGGTATGAAAATGAAGGGAAATGTGTCAGTCAGAAAATCCCTTAGATTTCCAGTACATAGCCATTAAAACTCATGGGGTTAGATTTGTTTTGCTTTAATTTAAGTTGATGAAGAAATGATATTCTAATTCTCTACTGGAAAAAAGGAAAATTTCATAGTCATTGGACTCTTCCCAACTACTAACCTTTCTAACCCTTCTCTTCAAGGGCTGCTCTTATATCCACATGTTGTCACAGCAATGACTCACCCATGTCTGCCCTTCTGGGACAGCACGTAAAGCTCCACACAAATTCTCCCTTTTCAAAAGTTGAACTTTGTAGCATGTAGGTGAAGACAGACCCACAGCTAGGGCCAGAAGAGCAAAATCCAGCCATTTCACTTTCTAAGATTGAAACAATTATTGAATTTGCATATAAGTACCTGTAAATGTTTCTAACTGTAAGCTGTATTAAGGACTCTAAAAAGCAACTTGTTGGGACAAGGTTAAAGCAAGTAAGCGATACATGTACAGATAACAATTTTAGACACCAGAGAAAGGTAAACAGGTTATATTTGGATAAAGAACCTCTGGTAGCAATGAAGTTGGGCATTGGAGCATGACAGCTGTAGGCTGTCACCACCAGGCAAGAAAATAGTTATTTCACCTTTACAAAATGCACTCAGATTTTCCTTTAGAAATATCTCTTCCCCATTGTACTGTAGCCAGGAACTTTGGAAGAACTGACTCTATCTCAACTTCAAGCTATATTATTTTACCTCACTTAAAACAGATATTGGTGTTAAGGGCTTTTTCCCAAACCCAGATCAATCAGCATTTGTCTTCTTCATGGCCACAGCGATTGGCCCAATCAGAGTAAATCTCAAGACTTTTGTTCAATGATTATAGAATGTGACACCCTTTATCTTCTTGGATGTGAATCAAGTAACCTGTTGGCCTGGTTGCCCTGCTATTGGCAACCATTTTGTGAATATGATGGGAGCCAGAATAGAAAGGAAGGAACAGCCGAGAGAATCACAGGAAACTGAGAGACTGCCTTGATCAAAATATACCTGGACTTTTCAGATATGTGAGCCAAAAAATCTAGTTTATGGTTTATGCTAAATTAAGTTGGGGATTTGTTACTTGCAACCAAAAGTATTACTACTAATATGTTAAGTATCTACTAGATTGGTGCAAAAGCAATTGGAGTTTTCACCATTTGAAAGTAATGTAGTATTCATCCAGGAAATGAACACTAGAAAATAGTGAAGGTTAAACTAATTACTATCATATATTTTCATTCACTATAGCATTTCATAGCTATAAGACTATCAGATGGAAATTCACACATGCATAATCAACTAATAGTTGACAAGGGTGCCATAATACACAATGGGAAAAGAATAGCCCATTCAATTAGTGGTGTTGGGAAAATTGGACATCCACAAGTAGAAGCATGAAATTGGGCCGGGCGCAGTGGCTCACGCTTGTAATACCAGCACTTTGGGAGGCTGAGGCAGGTGGTTCACGAGATCAGGGGTTCAATAATGAAATTAGACCCTTGTCTTACACCATACGCAAAAATTAAAGCCTCAAATGGAAGATTTGAAGTCACAAAACTAGAAGAAAATGTAGGGGAAAAGCTCCTTGACGTTAGTCCTGGAAATGATATTTTAGATATGACATCCAAAGCACAGGCAACAAAAGCAAAAATGAACAAGTGAGACTACATCAAACAAAAGGGCTTCTGCGCAGCAAAGGAAACAATCAACAAAATGCAAAGGCAACCTACAGAATGGGGGAAATATTTGCAAATCACAGATCTGGTAAGAAGTTAATAACCAAAATATGTAAGGAACTCACACAACTCAAAAGCGAAAATCAAGTAACCTAATTAAAAAATGGGCAAAGGATCCAAATAGATATTTTTCCAAAGAAGACATACAAATAGCCAACAGGTACATGAAAAGGTGCTCAACATCACCCATCACTAAGGAAATGTAAATCAAAACCACAGTGAAATATCACCTCGCATCTGTTAGCATGGTTGTCATAGAAAAGACAAGAGATAACAAGTATTGGCAAGAATGTGGAGAAAAGAGAACCCTTGTATACTGTTGATGGAACTGTAAATTGATACAACCATGTGGAAAACAGTATGGATGTTCCTCAAAAAATTAAAAATAGAACTACCACATGTACCAGCAATCTCTCTTCTGGTATATAAACAAAGGAAATAAAATTAGTATTTGGAAGATGTGTCTATACTCCTGTGTTCATTCGTGTTATTCACAATAGACGAGCTACATAAACAATATAAGTGTTCATTGAAAGGTAAAGAAAACGTACACACACACACACACACAATGGAATATTATTTAGCCATTAAAAAAGGAAATCCTGCCTTTTGCAACAACATGGATGAACTTGAAGGACATTATGCTTAGTGGAATTAGCTAGGAACAGAAAGACAAATACTGCAAATACTGAATGATCTCACTTGTATGTGGAATCTTCAAAAGTTGAATTCATAAAAGCAGAGAGTAGAATGGTGGTTGCCAGAGGCTGGAGTGTGGGGAAAATGTGGACATGTTAGTCAAAAGGACAAACTTTCAGTTATAAGATGAACAAGCTCTGGGGATCTAACATACAGCATGGTGACTATAGTTAATTATTGTACCTTATTGTATATATTTGAGATTTGATAAGAGAGAATATTTTAAGTGAACCTCACCACACATTCACACACACACACAAAAGGTAGCTATGAGTGATGATGGATGTGTTTATTAATTTGATTGTGGTAATCATTATAAAATGTGTAGGGATATAAAATCATCACACTGTATACTTTGAATATATACAATTTTTGTTTGCCAATTAAATATTTTAAAGTTAAGAAAAAAAATACCAAGTGGAAAAAACTAGGAGTTAATTAGGACCAAGCCCTCTTTCAATGTTGCATACGTTTAGTAGCTCATTCAACTGCTTTTTATAAGGTTTTGATGCCAACTTTGAAAGCCCTTGTTAAAAAATATGCCCAGAAAGCAACACATTTCAGGGTTGCTTAGTCCAATATTTTCTCTGTACTAATCAGCTGCTCTATTATATAAAATACTCAATCTTAGTCATTCTTTTGAGACAAAGCTTAGCAAGATGCTAATATTTAAAATTATATTCTTAGATGGGCAAGATAGAAGTTATAATTTGTTATTAAACAACTTGGCAGATATTAGTTTATCAGATTAGCTTCAGCAGAGATAAGAACCTTAAGGAAATCGAATACATGTATTATTAGGTCAAGGAAGTCCTGAAAGAAAGAGTTTTCTAGAGTGTGACGACCTATAGAGGAAGCAGGTCTGAGTGGGGAACAGATGCTAAGGACAGGTGAAGGTGAACAAAGAGTAGTAGAGTGACAAAAATTATCCCCAAACTAACTGCACTTACTTTAATTCCCCCCATGTCAGTACTGTGTAGAGAGTGTTTATGAATTCTGTCTTAATGCTTGGACTGTGTATTTATATGACTATGAACCCTGACACTAACACTTGGCAAAGTAATCAGAGCATGTCCTAGCACAAGAAGAGCTTTCAGGCCAGAAACTTGCTACAAACAACCCGAATGGATGCCATATTTTAAACCTTACACCCTGCCTTCCTACTCTTTCCCCACACCCTCACTCTACCTTATACTGTGAGTCAGTGATTTTCTTGGCAATTAGTCCTTACAAGATATTTGTATGATATTTATTCTACACTGTCCATCCAAACTGGAAATAAACCAGCTTTGTAAAAAACTTATACTTGTCTCACTGGAAACAAACAAACAAAAAAAGCAATGATTAAGTACTAGAATTGTATCCAGACATAACCAAAGCTGGTTTAGCTCTTATTTAATAAACTTGGCTTCTCCTAAAGCAATAGGGCCCTTCTTTTCCCTTCCATTCTGCTATCTGTCTACTACATCTTTCGCTGCGTTTTTTCTGACATATCAAATAAAAGATTGTTTGATTTAGGAGAGGTTTCCAAACATATCAAGTAAAAGATTATTTGATTTAGGAGAGGTTTCCAAATATTTATGGTGTAGCTTGAAAGAAAATCTTTGTAAAATCACTTTGGGAAAGATGTTTTCCTCCTACGGAATAAAGGTTTTAAATGTTTTCATTTCTTTCTGTCCGAGAGAGAAAGAAAGATATTAAATGAAGGTGTATAACTACCATTTGTTATTGATCTAGTATTTTATTTTAAGAAAATGCTTTTGTGTGTAAAGTTATAATATTAAGGAAATGTGATGTTTTGCCTAGTTTTTAGAAATGAAAAATCCTGTTTTATATGTCTATGATTTGATTTCAGGGAAAGAAAAGAACACCATTTAAGCTTATTTGAAGTACAGTACCAATTTACCAGCAGATTAATGTCAAATCTTTCTATGTTTAAAATTCTGACCTTTTACTTTTATTTTATTTAATGAGGAAATATTTTAAATTATACTGTTTAGGATTCTAGGTTTCAGATTAGCTCAGTCACCAGCAGCCTGTTCTTCTCCACTGGGGTTCTGGCAAAATGGACTAAGCCTGGTAGAATACCAAAGTTTATTGAACCACAGGAACTACAGAGTCTTAATTTTCCTCATCATTCTCCACTCCACATCCCCACTCCCACCATAAAAACTAGTAATACAATCCAGAAAAGAAACTTAGAGTTACTAACTCAAATACAGTGTAGCAAAAAATCCCAGTCTCAGAAGAAAGATCAATTTACATTTGTTTATTTGATCTCTAACAAAACATTCATAAGTATGATGCCAAAAATTAAAATTCAGAAAGTCAGCTTAAACACACAAGTCATCATTCTTATGATGGTCCCGTGGCCAGTTGATAATTATGCTTCCTTCTTATAGTCAAAGGATCAGAATCCAATTTCTGCAAAGTATGTGAAGTATTTACCAGAAAGAACTTTTAAAAACGGCATGAGGCAAACTCCAGATCTTATTTTTTATTTCTCTCTGAAAGTCTCTACTTCAAAGACAGAAGCTTTGATTGCCCGAGTGACAGCCTTAGAATATTATATTTGTTAAAAATCTTAAGGGAGCAAATTCTTCAGTATGACTTCTGACCTTCAGTGTACTGGTATAGTTCCAAGAGGGGAGGAAAAAAAAAGGAACCTACAAAACTCTGAGATTGTATGTTGAAGAAATAGAGTGAATTTAAAAGATCTACCATGTTTTATTATTTGTAGCTTTCTAGCTCCCAACCATTGGTAGACAACTTCTAAATGTTTAAAAAAAAAAGAAAAAAAAAAGGTATAAATAGTCTGTGTAGCTCAAGTGCAAGCTTCTGATTTTGAATATAAAATGTAAGAGGAATGAAATACGTATGTTGGCCAGGTGGAGTGGCTCATTCCTATAATCCCAACACTTTGGGAGGCCAAGGCAGGAAGATAGTTTGAGCCTACGGGTTCAAGGCCAGCCTAGGGAACGTAGTGAGGCTTCACTTCTACAAATGTTTTAATTGGCCAGGCGTGATGGTGCATGCCTGTACTTCCAGACACTTGGGAGGCTGAGGCAAGATGATCGCTTGAGCCTGGGAGTTCAGGGTTGCAGCGAGCCATGATTGTGCCACTGCACTATAACCTGGGTAACAGATTGAAGCCCTGTCTCAAAAAAAAAGTATATATACACACACACACATATATAATATATGTGTATAAAACAAATATTGGGTAATCTATTAACAATGTAAGCTATATATATTTATATATTGTTACTTACATTGTTAGCTATACATATATAGCTTACACTATTAATTATATATAAAGCTCACATTGTTAATAATTATATATAGCTTACATTGTTTATATATTATATACTATGTATATAAAATATATATACTTTATTTTATATATATATACTTTATTTTATATATATATAGCTTACATTATTAATAGATTACCCAATATTCCCATGACATATTGAAACTACTTGACTCACTAGTAGAGCTAAGACTAGGACCTAAGCCTCACCTCCCACAGGATACATCTGAAGTTCATTCTACTAGGTTACATATTGGCCAATTCCTAAGGTACCCACCTCAATGACAGAGTGCAAAGGCCTCTAAATCATAGCAGAAAGTCACACCAGTAAAGGTAACTTTCCCTCTGGGTGTGAGCTCTGCTCCTTTATGATTAAACTAATTTTGATTTTTAAAATTAGCTCATTGCTTGGCTCTATGTAATTATTAACTCAAGAAAACTATCTGAGCTGCGGCCTTTGGGTCTACCTTTAGATCTGGTCACTTACCTACATGGCCTTTGAGCTTGCCAAGTCTTTGTATGTTTCTTCCTATAAAGACAAGAAGGAAGTCTTTATCAAAACCTTGGGAAAGACCGGGCACGGTGGCTTATGCCTATAATCCCAGAACTTTGGGAGGCCGAGGAGGGAGGATCACAAGGTCAGGAGTTCGAGACCAACCTGGCCAATATGGTGGTGAAACCCCACCTCTACTAAAAAAATACAAAAATTAGCCCCGCATGGTGGTGGGTGCCTGTAGTCCCAGCTACTCGAGAGGCTGAGGCAGGAGGATCACTTGAACCCAGGAAGCAGAGGTTGCAGTGAGCCAAGATCATGCCACTGCACTGCAGCCTGGACAACAGAAGGCACTCTATCAAAAAAAAAAAAAAAAAAAAAATGCCTTGGGGAGACCTTATCAAAATCTTGATCAGGAAGCCAGATCTGTTGGCAATGAATAGTTGGGTTTCTGTTTAAGTAATTAACTTTCCTCAATTATTTTTTAACATGGAAATTTCACTGGACTGAATCGGGATTTCCACAATTCTAGTCAAGAAACAGATGGATTCATGAGGCCCAAGAGTCTAACTCAGGTCTAAGCAGAGCAAGAATTAATTATATAGAATCGAATGAATTGATGAGGGATAGCTGTGGGGTTTTGTTTGGAACACTATTGGTGTTTTAAAGTTCCATTTTTCTAGATATATGATGAGCCCCTTTCTCTGAAGCAGTCTATCACTCATAACAATTTAGTGGATTATATCTTAATAAACTAAAATGTACATTTACAAATAATATATTTTTCTTCCTGCCCGATTCCTCCAGAATTTGGAAACTCTGAATATCTTAATTTCATGGCAATGTAAGTGTTTGTATAAGTTTGATTAAAAACAAAAAAAGAAAATTGAGATAGTAAAACTAATAGTAACTATTATAGGATTACAGTGAGTTTAAAAAAGAAAAAAATATATAATGCATTTAGAATAATCTCTGAGTTTAGTAAGTACTCAATAAAGTTTATTTTATTCTTATTTTTTATTTGTATTGTTTTATTTTTATCTGTTCTCTGTTAGCAATTATCCCAACAGATCCAATGCTGAACTCAAAACACCGACCAGGCGTGATCACCTGGCAGGTCCCAGCCCAGCCTGCCCAAGCCTTTGCTCCCCGCTCTACCCTATCCCTTCCAAAAATGGATCAAGAAATTCTACTCTGATGGTGCTAGCAACTTTAGCCAAAGCTGAAATTATTTGAATATCCTGACTATTCCTTATGTAAATATGTATAGACTGTTATGAAAATAATTCATGAACTTTTCAATTCCATAGTCAGAATATTTCCTCACGTTTAAAGATTATATGACTAGAATGTTCCGTGATAATATAATAAATGTGTATGAATTGCTGCATACAAAAGATTATTTTTTTTTTTCTTTTCATCCTTTACTTTAGAATCAGGGGTATGCATGGAGGTTTGTTACAAAGCTATATTTCATGATTCTGAGGCTTGAAGTATAAATCAATCTGTCACAGAGGTAATGAGCATGGTACCCAATAGGTAGCTTTTTCAAACTTTACCCCTCTTTCTCTCTTTATTCTCCAGTGTCTGGTGTTCCCAACAAAAGACTATTATTCAAAGGAAAGAAGCATTTTTTTTATAGGGTTAATGAAATTCCTTTCAATATTCTAGTTTTAAATATGGTTTCCCATATAGTGTTTAGTATATGATACTATACTTTTAAAGTGTCCATCCAAAATTCCCATCTTTAATGTTGTTTCATTCCATTTTTTCTTCTCAAAAAACTAGTTTGTTATAGTTAAGTTGTTGATATAGCCAAGATAAAACTGCAAAATCCTCAACTATTCTTTCAGTCTTTCTTGTTTAAATGTGGATATTGAGAACAGAAGAGCAAGTCTATGAACTACATGTATATACTTCTGTTAAGAGATAAAATCCAAAAGGCTCTAAAAATACTGTACCAAACTTTATATCAGAAGGGAAAGTTTTAATTATTAGGGGCTAATGAGTTTTGTGTAAGTATAAATCAAATTCGCTCCAAACTGTATGTGTCTGGATGTTGCTGAATATCTGCCCTTGGGTAAGCCTTTGTAGTCTTAATTTGCTTATTCATACTCTTTCTTTTTTCTTTTGGTTTTAACTCAGAACATGTTCTTCTTAATGTATTATATAGTGAAGAATTTAGGACACTAGCTGTTTGCAAATATATTGGAGTTGAGATTACTTCAGGGGCTAGAGCTATGTATAAACTCAGACTGTAGTAAATCATGTAAACATTTCAGTCTTTGTTTGAAAGAAGTCATTTTTTATTATATGGTTTTTTTCTGGGCAGAGTGCCTCTACCTGCCCTGTTTTCTTCTCTTTTATCAGTCATTTTATTTACATAGCAGTTTCCTTCAACTTGTAACTTACAAATTAACTTGACATAAAGCTGATTCTTTCTCGATGAGAAAAATAAAATATGCCATGTATTCTTCTTTTTTTTATTAAACCATCTGGACCTCCAGAAGCAGAGCCCAAACCTAACAGCCTCTCACAATAGAAAACAAATATGCATTATTCTATGGAGGAAACTAAAACAGGGCTGTCCTTTCTTCATCTCTCTACAAATGGAAAGAAGCTTAATTTACGGGGATTTCTGCAAAAGGGAGTCTGTACCACAGGTGGAGGGTATAATAGCAATTACCAAAAAAAAAAAAAAAAAAAAAGCCAGGGTTTCATTACAAAGTAATTAAACACCTTCCAGACCTTTGAAACTTTGCTCAAGGTCCGTTTGATTGTTACCAGAGGCTTTAAATATATAGGAAAGAGAGGATTAATTTCCAAATCAAAATATTCTTAATGGATGGCAACTGGAGAAAAACAATGGCAGGTTGTTTTCTCAGGCATTCCATTAAGTGTGCATTGTAAGACTTAATAAACAGTGTTTACAGCATGTAGTGGCTGTGAGAACACAGGTGGAGTGTTACGCGTGTAAATGGCACTAGTATACACAACTAAGGTGTTCCATTTCCTAACGTGACCTCTCAAAATGACAGGGTTTTACCCTGGCATAGTGCCTCTGAGCAAAAGCAATAGATAGACTCTGTGAAGGCAATAGGATTTAACCTGTGTGTTCAGTCAGCTGCTATTACACAACTGGAAAAAAAACCCTGCATTCCTAGGTAATCTGAGACTTAAAGAGACATAATACATGTTAATCATTTAGTCCGCTAAATCCATGAACCTATTATCGAAGTTTCACAGAATCAGATATAGGAACTGAAATAGCAAGTGCTTTTGTGCTTTTCTGCTTTTCTGTCTTTATTCTAACATAGAATTATTCTCTATGAAATAACCGCATACAACACCCAAAACACAACATTTTTTACATAAAGCTAATGCGTCCAACTCACCACAGATATTTTCACAAACAACAAAATAACAGTTTTACTTTGTACAAAGCAATAGATCTCTAATACATTCATATCCACAATTGCATCATGCGTAGACAAAAATGCCATTAAATTATATTTATTTGGGCAATTTTATGATTTTCAGATTTGGACTAGAATTTTTATGCTAGTCTATCCCCTGTCGCCTGTCATACAGAAGGTTAGTGCACACCAAAACCATCCTTGGAGATGCTATCTTCCCTTTATTAATCTCGGAGAACTGATACTCTATTTTTCCCTACCTTTCACCTCGATAGAGAGATGGGTTTCTGAATTTGCCTGTTGAATATACGCTTTCACCTCCAAGGGCCTTCAGGTTACAGTGCTGCTAAAAAAGCAAAACTCAGGTTCAAGAGTGCCTATTACCATATACATGTTAAGGTTTTGTTTGTTTGTTTGTTTGTTTCTCACTGGTATGTACAAAACCTCCCGATTGCCTATAGCTTTTCTTGATAGCTGGGGCCATGCCTACATGGCAGGCTAAGTCTTGTACATCTGTGAGATTTTAGATCCCCTTAGGCGAGATTTCTGGAATTGGAAGCGATTTTGAGAGAGCAATTTCAAATCTTTGCTCCAAGAAAGTAGTAACATAATTTCCCACTAAAACTATGACGATTTGTATCTTTAAAGAACAAAAGCCAATGGATTGTCAGCACGCTCAAAGAAAATATTGGCATTTTTCAAAAAAAAGTCTAGTTACTTTTCAGCCCAAATCTTTTCTTTGGCAAAATCTTGTGGATCATATTTGGAAGTTCTTTAGACATTTTAAACTCAACAGATCCATGTGTTTTAAATGAAGATTGCCTACATAGGCTATGGAACAAGGTTTACCTTTATCACTGGATCACTACACCACAAAATAAACATTATTCGAAGCCACACCTTTTTTGTGAGGTTGACAAAACAAGGCAGCCAGATTTGAAAGGTTATGAATTCTGCAATTGAACTTGATTCATGGCATCTAATAAAGATATTTGAATGTTCCTGCCAAGTTCAGCAACAAGACTTGCCAGAACATAGAATCTCAAGTAAGCCTACCCTTAATCTTGTATGAGAAAAGAAAACAGGCCCAACAGCAGCAGTGGCTGGATTTGAGAATCATCCCTGCATTTTTTTTTTCTCGTAATAAAGGTCAGCTCTACCACTAAGAAACAACGTATCAGTAATACCTGATCCTGTTGAGAACATTCAGCAAAAAGAGAGGGCTTCTGGTCAGTTAGGAATGTATCTACATTGTATGAATTACCTCCTTTTTATAGCTCTTTTTCTCACTAAATACAGACAGCCTTCGATTATTCCAGTTAATTGGGAGTGAGAAGGATAGACGAGAGAGGACAAGATCAAAGAGACAGGTAATAAAAAACTCAACTGTAGTTGGCTTTCAATTTTGTTTTTATTCTTGCACTGGAATATGGGTGTGCCTGGCATTCTGAGAATTTGCATTTCAGAAAAAGTAATAAAAGTAGGCCATAGAGACCTGAATCAGAGAAACTGAAAAGTCCTTGGAGCTCTCTGTCTGCTCAGCTTCTCCTGATCAACCCATTCTCTGCTGAAGATGGACAATCTCCATTTCTCCAAGTATTGTCTGACCTAAGTGGAGTGGAATGTTTCTTGTTTACCAACAAGAACATGAGAGGAAAATATTCTACAGAATGATGATGTAAAATGATGAATGATCTATTGTTTCCAAAGAAAATCTGTGGAATAGAATCAACGTCCTTCTCAGGAAATTGAAACTTGTCACGCATTTCAGAGATATTTAGCCTAATATACTTGATAAATGCATACATTTTGCAAAATGAGATTGCTTCTGGAGATTTTGCTACCTCTCACTTCCCCACATACCCACACCCACAAACTTCCCACATCCTTAAGAAACTGACATGGTCCAGTTAGTGGTCCAGAAGGATGGAAGCCCAGGAAACAGCAGAAATAGACACACCCCAAGCAATGGAATAGTGAGAGACAGCTCAAGAACATCTTTCACCTGGAGGAGTGACCCCTCCCCGGTGCCGGGTCAGTGATATTGCTACAAGTTGAAGAATATTTTAAAATTTATTTAACCTACATATTCTTCCATTTTGAAAGACCTAAACATTTATATATTTGGCAGGCGAGATAAGCTAAATGTTCACTCATAGAGATACTGCCATTAATGTTGCTGCTAGAAAAAGTTTTAGTACATGACTTGGAAGTTTTACAATCATTTTCCTAATGCCAAGTCCTTTAAATTACTGTGATGAGCTGAACAGAGTGCACAGATGACTTAAAGTCTGGAAAGTTGTTCACCAGAAAACATTTCATTTTAATTAGAGTTGTCTCAGTAGGACAGAACCTCTAAACAACAGTAATTCAAGGACTTGGCTAACATACTGGACATGGAGAACAGTGTTTTATCCCAAGTTTTGGATACATTTGCGTAATATCTAGAGGATTGAATTATATACCTGGCAAATCAAAGTGACAAATATTAGTTACACAACTTAAATTCTAAAAAAAATCTAATGATAGGTAGGACATTTTAAATTAAAATCAGAAATTCATCCCTTTTTAAACATGAGTTGGAAAATTAACAAAATTTTTTATCAATCTATGCAAAAGCAACAAATGTAAACTTTTGTTAAATTAGTAAACTCTACTGATTTTGTAATCGATGCTTTAAACTTACATCTTATTTTTTTTCCTTAGATGGAGTCTCACTTTGTCTCCCAGGCTGCAGTACAGTAGTATGCTCTAGGCTCACTGCAACCTCCACCTTCCACATTCAAGTGATTCTCCTGCCTCAGAATCCCAAGTAGCTAGGACTACAGGCAAGCACCACCATGCCCAGCTAATGTTTGTATTTTTATAGAAATGGGGCTTCACCATGTTGCCCAGACTGGTCTTGAACTCCCGGCCCCAGGTGATCTACCCAAAGTGCTGGGATTACGGGCTTGAGCCACCGCACCAGCCTCAGCTTACATTTTGATTGCAAAAAAAGATAACTTAGATTAGCTAAGCACTCACAAGATCATCAGTGAAACCCAGCTTAACTCAAATTGGCATTTTAACTCAATATGAACTGAAGAAACACATTTTTAAAAGCTAACAGAAACGGGGAAGTATAATTGCAAATACATAAGCCGACAGTAGGTAGGAAATAAGCCACAAAAAAAAAAAAATCTTCATGCTCTTTGGCATAGTTGGCATAAATGTTGCCTGAAAGTATGAGTCATAAGTACAAAGTCAGCACAGATGGGACAGCCCATATACAAAAGACCAGTATTTATCCTATAACATACTCAGGACTAACTGTGACAGGTGTTAGAAAAACATGCAACATAAGAAAAAAGGGAGAAAATGGTCATCCATTTTCAAAGGATTCAATCTTAGTCATCCAAAGGTTGCTCTAGACACTAGAGAATGTACACCATTTATTTATTCAAAAGACACCAACTAGAAGATTCCCTTCAGCATTATCACATTAGAATAGCTATATTTCAACTACAGATGTATACATTAATTGTACAAGCAGAGCCACACATAATGTCAAGTGACTCACTTTGAACCTTTGGACTTTGGAATGTCCTAATGACTTTCAGCAGGTTCACAATCCTCATTAAACTTTATATATATATATATATATACTTTATATTTTATATTTATTCATATATACTTTATATATATATAGTCCATATGTCAAGGAACGTGGGAAGACTCTAGCTGCTGACAGGCGTCCTTGACCAGCAGATAGCAAGGAACTGAATTCTGCCAAAAACAATGATGAACTTGTAAATGGGTTTTTCCTCAGAATCTCCAGACAAAAACTAAGCCCAGTCTACACTTTGATTATAGGTTTGTGAGACCCTGAACAAAGACTTCAGGCATTCCACAGGAGTTCAGAACATGCCACCCAAAATATGCAGCGTGGGCATATTGGTTATTTTGAACTAAAGGTGCTTGAGAAACAGCAGAGGTAGAAAGAGGTCTCTGAACTCCACGTTTCTACCTAAAAGCATGTCATAAAAATTCCCATGAGAATTGGAGACTGGGTGTTGATATCCACCAAAGTGGATCTGTATAAACAAACCTACTAAAATAACCCTTATCTTTCATAGTTTCCTCCATATATTTCCTAATCATTTCCCCACCCCTGGAAACTTAACTCCCTTTTTATTTGTCTTGTTTCTCCTGCACAGATTCATCATTCTTTGTTTTTAAAAAGCTATATAAGTTCTCAATTCCAACTTAACTATAAGTTTTGTTGACTTCTTTCTTTCCTAATCTGAAAACTTTATCTTATTACCACTTCTTCAGTTTTGTTACCAATAAAAGGAAATACCCTGCTCCTATTTTCAAAAAAATAAAAAAAAAAACTTTTACCTGTACTAAGAATCTCATCTTCCTCTGTTTCTTCTTCGTCTTTATTTTATGAATTATCTCTTGGATATCAAGTGAATTCTTCCCTAATGGCTGATTCCAAGCAACTGCTCTGTCCTAGTTTTATGCTCTCTGAACAGTATTCCTCATTCTCCCTCACAAGTTTCACTTTATTATTTTGACTCTTCAATGATGAATTTCTCAGGAGGCGTTTTACTTGCATTATCGCTTTACATTGTCTACCTTAGCGCCTTCACAGCTAAACACCCTCTGTTTCACGTTCTTCTGCATAAACTTCTCTGACCTTTATATTGAGCTTTGTCAGGGAAAGCAACTCTGCTACCTTAGCCAAAACCAGGAAGGATGGGGAACCTAAAGTACCACCTCAAGATGGAGTAACTTCTAGACTACTCTTCAGACTTTCTACTACTTCTTGTGTTTATTCTGGTAATCTGTGTCATCTGAGGAACTTGTCCATTAATCAAAGTTACCAAATGTATTGTCATCACATTGTTCATGTTCCCTTGTTATTCTTTAAATGTTGATAGGATCTAGACTGATGACTTTTCCTTTATTTCTTATGTAATAGTCTGTTCTCGCACTGCTAAAAGACATACCTGAGACTGGGTAATTTATGAAGGAAAGGGGTTTAAGTGGTTCATAGTTCTAGTTCTGTGGGCTGTACAGGCTTCTGCTTCTGGAGAGACCTCAGGAAACTTACAATCATGGACGAAGGCAAAGGAGAAGCAGGCATATCTTCACATGACTGACAGGAAAGAGAGAGAGTGAAGGAAGAAGTGCTACATGCTTTCAAACAACCAACTCTCATGACAACTTTATCATGAAAGAGTACTCCAATGGCCTCATGAGAACTTTATCACAAGACCATTAGAAACCACACCCATGATTCAGTCACCTCCCACTGTCACCTGTGGAGGGTGTCCAGGTTCTTGGTGTCTTGAACAAAGAATTGGACAAAATGCACAAACAAAGCAAGGAAGAAATTAAGGTACTTATTGAACATCAAAGTACACTCCATGGTGTGGGAGTGAGCCCAAGCATAGGGGCTCAAGGGCCCCCTTACACTATTTTGGGGAGTTTACCCTCTAGAGGATTCCATTGGTTACTTCAGGTACACCTTATATAAATGGAGAGGATGAAGAAAAGTTCCAAAGTTATTTACTTTGCGTATGCCCCACAGAGAAGATATTTCCTGTCATAGCTGAAGTGTGAATTGGCCTTATGTTCCCTGCATCCAGACCCTGTTTTCCTGCCTCACCACCAGGCCCCTCCTCCAACACTGGGGATTATAATTCAGCATGAGATTTGGGTGAAGACAAAGAGCCAAACTGTATCATATGATATTGACAATTTGTCTCTCTCTCTCTTTTTTTTTTTTTTGAGACAGAGATTCACTCTCTGTCACCCAGTCTTGAGTGCAATGATATGATCATGGCTCACTGCAGCTTCAAGCTGCCAGACTCAAGCAATCCTTCCATCTCAACTTCCTGAGCAGCTAAGACTACAGGCATGCACCACCACACATGGCTAAATATTTAATTTTTTGTAGAGACAGGACCTTGCTCTGTTGCCCAGAATGGTCTCAAACTCCTAAGCTTAAAGTGACCCTACTGCCTTGGACTCTGAAGTGCTAGGATTACAGGTGTGTTGTCTTTATTGATCTTTTCAATGAAGTATTTCTACTCTCAGTATTTGGAAACTTAAAGCCTCTCAGTGTTATATGAGTTCCGGAAATTTATCAGCTCCCTAGTAATTCTTTGCCTGGCCACATAGTTTCACCCTATCTATCCACAGCTTACAATTCATCAGCAGAATTCAGGGAACCATTAGGCAAATTTCTGTAGCTCTTTTTTCTGCATAGCTACATCCTCACTGAGTGCTTTCCCACATAAATTGAAAATCCTCACCCTCTGTGTTTTCTGAGTCTGGCTCCTCAGTGGAATCTGTGAAACTATTACTTCTGCTTGGATTCCCCTTCCTGTGAATCAACCTGAAAGGGCCTCCAGGTGGAAAGTCAAGATGAACAAATCAGGCCTTACCTGATTTGTTCCCTTTCTCTTAAGAATCACTGTCCTGTGCTGCCTGTTAGCCAATGTGTGAAAAAAGGCGTTTAAGATATTTTGCCAGTAGGGGGTCATGATCAGGACTGATTTATCAATTTGGAGAAACAAAATTCCTTTAACTCAAGGCTCCCTCTATCGCCTACGGACACCTTGCCCAGCCTTGCTGCAAGTATATTTCCCCTGTTGTCAGAATCTGGCTACAGTTGTGCATATTGAATGGGACTCAGTTAGCATTCTTCCTAACAGTGATGCATTCAAGGAAACAGCCTGGATTTTGAAAGAGCAATGGCAATTGAAGTGACTGATTTTACTAGTCTTCCACTCCTGCTTAACGATGGTAAGAATGGAATGTTAAGTTACCACCTTTTAAATGGCAAATTCTCTATGAGTAGTAATTCATTCTATAATTCTTGATTATGAAAGAGGTGGCCAAATTGATTTCTTTACACAGAAGGCACAGCGTAAAATGTTTAGGCCTGGAGGAAAAAATGACCACAGAAAAGGGAAGCGAGGGCTAAGAATACATCTCATTGTAAAGCTCAGGAGTTTTTCTCCTCTGCGGAGCCAGCCAGCTTTCTGCCCTTCTTCACTCACCCTGAGGTCAACTCAACCTCTCATTTTCCAGTAAACCATGTAGGTCCAGGGAAATTCCTTCCCTACAGCTTTGGATAAACTTTTAAAAAAACAAGGTGATAAAGAAATGAGGCTCCAAAGGCCAGGTGAATAAACCATACAAATCTTTTAGGAAACAAGAAATGACTATTCCTTAACAACACTACATTATACTACAAAGAAGTACCATGGTTCTAAGGAGAAAATGTGAGTAGCTGCTTTCTTCCTCATGCCTTCAGCAAGCCAGTTATGTGCATTTAAGATTTTCGTTCTTTGCAATATTATCGATGCAGTTAAATAACATAGTTTCTATGATTTTTTCTATTGCTAATACAATATATAAATTTTCTTAATAATAAAATAAGTATTATAATTCTATAATACAATATCAGGAGGAAAAGTTCTTAAATGTGTTCTACATATCATAGATAGAGTTCAACACACAATGATACTAACATAAAAGAGCTGGGTTATCACCCTATACCATTATTAAGCATTATAGAGGATTGTTGGCACTTCTAAGAGTTTAAATGTGAATGGAAGCTACAAAGCCACCTGCCAAGTTTCTCGAATTTCTAAAGAAATGAATAAAGAAGTCTGTCGGTAAGGATTATAATGCCACAGCAAACAATATGATAATAACTGGTCTTTATTTTCTAATCATTATTTCTAGCTTTCATTGCCAAAGTTAGTAGCTTTATTTCTACAATGTGTAGGGTATGGTCGAACTTGAAAACATATTCAATTAATGAAGAGAAAGAGGAGGAAGAGTGATGGATGTAGAAGTGGGAGGGAGAGGAGGACAGCAGGAAGAGGAAGAAGAGAAGGAGGGAGAGGAGAGAAGGAAGACGAGATGGAAAAAAAGGAGGAAGGTGAGGAGTAGGAGGGAAGAGGAAAGAGGAAGATGAAATTAAAGAGTAAATAGGAGAAAAAAATGTCCTTTTATGTGTTCTTTTGGCACACTCTCAGAGAGTCCTAGGTTCAAATGACAAATAAAAGGGTACCAGCCAGATCTCTGGTTTAGCTAACCATTATATAGATTCAGAGTTATTTTCCAGGTGCTGCCAAAATCTTCTATTACATCTGCCTCTAGCTCTGATTAACAAACTTGTGTAAACTAGAAAAACAAACCTTGAATATTCTGAAGCTCTGTGTTATCTCTTCTTTATAATCATCAGTTTGTTAGGTTGAAAATATAATATTATTATATACAATATAATACAAATATAACATAATATGATAGACAAACACTCTTTATGGAACTCTGTATCAGGCATTGTTACATTATGAACCTCTCAAAGGCACAGAACCTACTCTATTGGACAGTGACCCCCTAGCAGAGGTGAGATAAGCATGAACCCAAGTCTGTGTTATAAACACATTATGTTTATAGCTACATAGATTAGAAATGGTGTGATGGTAAAACATTAATGAATTGTGGGGAATGTGGAAATTGCAAGAATAAGATTTAGACTGGAAAAGAAAACTGCAGTTGATATGGTTTGGCTGTGTCCCCACCCAAATCTCAACTTGAATTATATCTCCCAGAATTCCCACATGTTGTGGGAAGGACCCAGGGGGAGGTAATTGAATTACGGGGGCGAGTCTTTCCCGTGCTATTCTTGTGATAGTGAATAAGTGTCACGAGATTTGATGGGTTTATCAGAGGTTCTGCTTTTGCTTCTTCCTCATTTTCTCTTGCCATTGCCATGTAAGAAGTGCCCTTTGCTTCCCACCATGATTCTGAGGCCTCCACAGCCATGTGGAACTGTAAGTCCAATTATACCTGTTTTTCTTCCAAGTCTTGGATATGTCTTTATCAGCAGTGTGAAAATGGACTAATACAGTAAATTGGTACCAGTAGAGTGGGGTGTTGCTGAAATGATACCTGAAAATGTGGAAGCGACATTGGAACTGGGTAACAGGCAGAGATTGAACAGTTTGAAGGGCTTGGAAGAAGACAAGAAAATAGGGGAAAGTTTTGAACTTCCTAGAGACTTGTTGAATGGCTTTGCCCAAAATGCTGATACTGATATGGACAATAAAATTCAGGCTGAGGTCTTCTCAGATGGACATGAGGAACTTGTTGGGAGCTGGAGCAAAAGTGACTCTTGTTATGTTTTAACAAAGAGACTGGTGGCATTTTACCCCTGTCTAGAGATCTTTGGAACTTTGGATATTTGGTAGAAGAAATTCTAAGCAGCAAAGCATTCAAGAGGTGACTTGGGTGCTCTGTTAAAGGCATTCAGTTTTATAAGGGAAGTAGAGCATAAAAGTTTGGAAAATTTGCACCCTGACTGTGGGATAGAAAAAAAAAAAAAACAAAAAAAAACATTTTCTAGGGAGAAATTCAAGCCAGCTGTAGAAATTTGCATAAGTAACAAGGAACCTAATGTTAATTTCCAAGACCATGGGGAAAATGTCTCCAGGCCATGTCAGAGAACTTCATGGCAGCCCCTCCCATCACAGGCCCAGAGGCCCAGAAGGAAAAAGTGATTTCGAGGACTTGGCCCAGTGTCCTCAAGCTGTATGCAGTCTAAGGACTTACTGCCCTGTGTCCCAGCTGCTCCAGCCATGGCTGAAAGAAGCCAATGTACAGCTCAGGCTGTGGCTTCAGAGGGTGGAAGCCCCGAGCCTTGGCAGTTTCCATGTGGTGTTGAGTCTGTGGATGCATGGAAGTCAAGAATTGAGGTTTGGGAACCTCCACCTAGATTTCAGAAGATGTATGGAAATGGCTGCATGCCCAGGCAAAAGTTTGCTGCAGGGGTGGGATTCTCATGGAGAACCTCTGCTAGAACAGTGCAAAAGGCAAATGTGGGGTCAGAGCCTCCACACAGAGTCCCTGCTGGGGCATTTCCTAGTAGAGCTGTGAGAAGAAGGCCACCATCCTCCAGACCCCAGAACTGTAGATCCACTAACAGTTTGCACCACGTGTCTGGAAAAGTCACAGACAATGTCAGCCAGTGAAAGCAGCTGGGATGGAGGCTGTACCTTGAAAAGCCACAGGGGTAGAGCTGCCCAAGACCATGGGAACACACCGCTTGCATCAGCATGACGTGGAGTCAAAGAACAACATCTCGGAGCTTTAAAATTCAACCATCACGCTGGATTTCAGACTTGCATGGGCTCTGTAACCCCTTTGTTTTGGTCAATTTCTCCCATTGGGATGGCTATATTTACCCAATTCCTATACCCCCATTGTATCTAGGAAGTAACTAGCTTGCATTTGATTTTACAGGCTCATAGGCAGAAGGTATTTACCTTTTCTCAGATGAGACTTTGGACTGTGGAGTTTTGAGTTAATGCTGAAATGAGTTAAGACTTTGGGGGATTGCGGGAAAGCATGATTGGTTTTGAAATGTGAGAATATGAGATTTGGGAAGGACCAGGCATGGAATTATATGGTTTGGCTGTGTCCCCACCCAAATCTCAACTTGAATTGTATCTCCCAGAATTCCCAGATGTTGTGGGAAGGACCCAGGGGGAAGTAATTAAATCATGGGGCCCAGTCTTTCCTGTGTTATTCTTGTGATAGTGAATAACTCTCATGAGATCTTATGGGTTTATCAGGGGCTTCTGCTTTTGCTTCTTCCTCATTTTCTCTTGCCACCACTACGTAAGAAGTGCCTTTTGCCTCCCACCATGATTCTGAGGCCTCCCAGCCATGTGGAACTGTAAGTCCAATTAAACCTCTTTTTCTTCCCAGTCTTGGGTATGTCTTTATCAGCAGCATGAAAATAGACTAATACAGGATAATAAGAAAAAACTCCTTTTTTTTATTTTGAGATGGAGTCTCATTCTGCCACTCAGGCTAGAGTGCCATGGCGTGATCTCAACTCACTGCAACCTCCGTTTCCTGGGCTCAAGCAATTCTACTGCCTCATCCTCCTGAGTATCTGGGATTACAGGTGCCTGCCACTAATGCCTAGCTGTTTTTTGCATTTTTAGTAGAAATGGGGTTCCACCATGTTGGCGAGGCTGGTCTCGAACTCCTGACCTCAAGTGATCCACCCACCTCAGTCTCCCCAAAGTGCTAGGATTACAGGCGTGAGCCACTGCGCCCAGCCTAAAGCTTCTTAAAAGAGGTATGGCTCAAGCAGAAATTTTAAAAGATAAAATAAGATTCAGAGTAGTCATTCTAATGGGGGTAAATTACTTTTATCAGGAATTGGTAAAAAATAAAAAAGAAGATAATAGAAAAAAAGGAAATTTGATTACCATTTCCAGTAATAGAAAAGAGATAAGCACATTGAATGTTGAGTCACCATGCACCCAAAATATATAAGGCCATGATGCTCTGGCTCTATGACTTGTTAACACCTAGTGTGCTAAAAATGTTTTTTTTTTTGTCCAATCAGTAAGCTAAGACATGTGTTTTTGCTTCAAGACTTCTCAGGCCCTTTAATATATAACAAATATACTGTATTAAACCATGTTCCCTGAGGATACTTGACCTATGGTATGCTGAATCCAGCTCTTATCAGCTTATAGAAGCCAAATGTTAAAGTTTTGTGAATTAGGAAAGCCACTAGTTAAACAGCCATCATACAAATTATAAAAATTTACAATTGGATACATTATATCAAACACTAAAGCAATAAATGCTCAACATTCATCATTTCCTAAACATGAGACTACATGTAGTAATATCTATGTATCTGTATATGTCTCCTGTATGGCTGTGATGGAAATATTATAAAATGATGTACTACTCAGCATTTCTTCCCAACAAATGTTACAAATAAGGACTTTATATTTTTGTCAAGGAAGCCAGTTGTTAAACATTTACCAGCATACCGTGGAAACTATTTTCTCTGAGCGACAGATAGGACCACTGTTCTCAGAACACACTTTAGGAAATGCCAACCTACAGGAAAAAAGTTCCTTTCAACTCTATCCCTTAACAGCTCCTGTATTTATCTTTTGCTGCATCCAACAGAAATGTAGTCAACTTACCTGTTTTCCTTGACACCTACTGATTCTTTTAAGTCTCATCTCGGACACTGTCTTTTTTTGTGAAACCTCTGATGTCTCCATGCCGAAATAAGAAGATCCTAGATGCCTCCACTGAAGCTTGAATGTGCCTCTATTAGAATATTATTGTCCTGCACAAAGGCATAAGAATGATACAATGGACTTTGGGGACTTTAGAGGAAGAGTGGGAGGGGGTCGAGGGATAAAAGACTACAAATATGGTGCAGTGTATACTGCTCAGGTAATGGGTGCACCAAAATCTCACAAGTCACCACTAAAGAACTTACTCATGTAACCAAATACCACCTGTACCCGAATAACTTATGGAAAAAAGATAAAAATAAAAAATAAGTATTTAGGAATCATCCTGATCCTGTTTTTAGGGTACAGTTTTAGGGATTCAATCCTACAGGTGTTCTTTTGCCAGAATGGACCCAAAGCCAATTCTTGATGGAAATGCTGACTCAGCTCTAGGAATTCCTGAGTTTGCCTTATATGCCAATGAGATGCTCCACCACTGAGTCAAAACTGTGATCAGCTCCTTAATGTCCATACTGAAAAATCACCCTTACTTGATAATCCTTTACTTAATTGGTATCTATATCCCATGGGTACATATTAAGTCCATGCAAAAGGCATCACGGTTTTTGCATTGTTGGAATTTGCCCTTGATATTGGAATATATTCTTAAATAAATATAGTTATGCTATACATTAAAAAGAATATTATTGCCCTAGCCATAATTCATTAATTTATTCAACAAGTACCTGTTTTACCCCACAATGTGTAGATGCTAGGAATAACATTGAACAGATACCAACAGTACCTGGTGAGAGAGACAAAAACAGGTTAATTAATTACCATTTTGACAAGGGTCAAGAAAAAAGTATAATTGTCCACACATCTATTTCATCTTCAAAACTGTGATTCACCTCAATGATAAAGGCTCTTTTAAATTTTGTTTTCTCTTTAAAGATGGGACTCACTATGTTGACCAAGTTAATCTTGAACTCCTGGTTTCAAGCAATCCTCCTCTCTCAGCCTCCCAAAGTGCTAGGAACACAGGTGTGGGCCACCATGCGCAGCCAAAGCCTCCTTTTAAATCATCTTTTTTTTCTTAATATCAAGGGTCTTGTAGAACATATGTGTTGAACAAATTTACTGAGATAGAGGATATGCATAAGGAGAGAGAAAAAATGAAATATTTACTTACAGGTTATTTAACTGATAAGCACAAAAGGAACCTGCAAAAAAAATATGTATGTATGAACAAGAATGCATGAAGAAGATAATTCCTACTCTTCAGTGTAAGGGAGGTATCTATAAAATACCTTTGTGAAGAATGAGGTAGACATGTTGATTGTGGTAGAAGATAAGAATAGTAATGAAGGAGACAGAGATGTTGCTGGCGTCCAGAATTTCACAACCTTAGAGCGATGGCTTCAGTCTTTGCAGAGATAACAATCACTGACATTGTTGTTGTTGCCTAGAAAGAGAAGTATGAAGACATTTGCATGGGAATGTGCATGAGAGGCATTCTAGGGCTGAACAGAAAAGATTAAAAGATTAAATGATTAAATTGGGAATCATTCAACATTTCCCTGACCACCAGATGGACCACCATTCATTTCACTGCATCCTCCAAATGAAAAACTGTTATATTTTCCCATGTGTATGATGATAAGAATTCCCCAGCTTTCCAAACACAGACAAGTTCCAAGTGTTCCAATGGCAAACTCCCACTGAGAATAACATAAGCATTCAGAAACTTCAAGGAAACTCCCCTATTGCCTGCCAAAATCTTTTTTTTTTTTTCAAAAGCCACGTACAGTTTCTGGAATGATTTCAAGATTTCAAGATGATGCGTTTAATTGGGTTTGCAAACAAAAATACGAGCTGTACATACGGAATGTCATGGTTTGCCCTCTTAAGTACATTTTTATTTAAAACATTAACACATTGTGAGAATAGTTAGAGTATCCACATGTCTGCAAAATGAATGACTCAACAATTCCTCAGGAGTTCTCACACACAAAAAAAATGGAGGCATATAATCTGAACTAAAGACAAATGAAGAGATTTAAAAGTATCAGGATTCCAAATGCATTCTGATACAAAGACATCATGGATTGCCCTCTCATATTTATTTGCATCTCTCTGAAGATTGACTTGGGGGCTGTTTCGAAATCTGATAACAATTCATACTTGGAAATTACACTGGGCAAGGAGCTTTTCTTGTTACATAACCACACTTAATCCTAAAAATACTTGAAATCCTAGGTATTTATTAGGTGGTATATTCTAATTTTTTTCATTTGTTTGTTGTCAATAATTTTTGATCACAGACTTCTTTAAAATTCTGATATTGTCTCTGAACCTCCTGCTTAGAAAAGTGCATGTGTTCCACGTGTGGTGCAGAAGTTTATTTTGCCACCTCCTTGAAACCCATTCATGGATGATGGGACTGGTGGGAGGATGGGGGGGTTCCACAGAGCCCAGGTCAACTATCTCAGATCTGGTCCAAATACCTATCTTACCTGTTAAAGAAGAAATCAAACCCAGAGAGGCTAAGAAGTGATTTGTTGAAAGGTCACTCAACAAATGAGTAGCAGAGCCACCAGTGAAAATCAAACTTTCTTGCTAACTCATGGTCCTATATTTTCCCATTACCTGCTGTGAATTTAAATAACCACTAATAGTCAAGGTTTTGGTTATCTCACCTCACTCTTTACCCCTCCAATATATTCATAGTCATAGTCAATATAGTCATGTAGTCAGAGCCAGCCAATATAGTCATAGTCAAGAGATAGTAAAGTCAGAAGTTGGAGAAACCTGGCTTTATTTCTGATTGATTATTGATTGATTATTGATTGAAGCTATTGCATGACTGGACATAAAAATACTTACTCTGCATCCATCTTTCTACCTGTAAAGTAGAAACAATTGTTTGTGGTTAATTCTAATTACTTAGGAGTACTGCAAGAATAAATGAGATAATGTATATAATGTGTGAGAATCAAATCAAAAACATTTAATAAAATCTTCCTCAAAATAACAAAATAATTAACAACATGTGTTTTCCAAAGCATTATAACCTAGGAATAAGTGTGAAGTCATGATTTTGGTAACAAATAAATTTTCCCTAATTCTCAGGTTCACTGGAAAAATGACTGAGATGCTACACTTGTCATTACTAAAAGTCTCAAGCTACATTCGCTATTGTCTTATAGGCAAGAATGTCTCCATGGCAACGGCAGGGAACTAAGCTAATGGCAAGGAGATCAGTAAGGAGACTGTCATGGTAGTTCAAATGAGATACAGTGATGGCATACCTAAAAGCTTCCATAGTAGAGACGGAGAGAAGTGAATAGATTCCAGGATACTTAAGAGGGATAGTAGTGATGGACTGGAGATCATGGTAAAAGAATACCACACAGCTTCCTGGCTTTAGGCCCCGGGTTCATGGTGGAACCATTCACTCTCACTGGGAGCAAAGAAGAGAGAGCAGCTAGAGGAGGTGAAGAAGGTGAAACAGGTTGCAAAGAGCAAGGCTTCTACTTCCCAGAAGGAAGTGAGCAGTAAACAGCTGCATATGTAAGTATGCATTGGAATTAAAGCAAATGTCCAAAGGCTGTAGGTCAGAGAAGGAGATATTCAGGCAAAATGGAGGGAGCTGATATGTGCCAGAAGAAGTAGAAGCTCACTAGTTTGCCATTCTCACTTTTTTCCACCACAAACCAAGACAAGTAAATTTGTGCTGGTGGCTGCACCTTCATCATGGCAAAAAGTGTTTTGGAAAATCTGAACCAACTTGAATCTATTAGTATAGTAAAGTTTTAGTAGCTATATTAATAAGATAAGGAAAAAGAGGAAATTGATTTAGAGGAATCAATTTAGGATTTGTCTGCCAGGGAAGGGAAGACAGAACTAAACCTCTGAGTAAAAGTGGCTTTGTGACTAATGCGAGGCTTGGAGGTAAATTGATTGTGGTGTTTGCTAAAGGCCCCTAACGGAAGACGAGAAAGAAATAAGAACTCATGCTTTTGATTTCACAACCTTCTTTTCATTGTCCAAATCTTTTTTTTCTAACCCCATTGCTGCTTTACTTTTTAGATCTCAGATACCTAGAGTCACAGAATCATAGGATTGAATAAACCCTCTAACCACCTAAAGCCTGCCTCATATCTCAACATCCTAATATAGCAATCTTCTGTATCACATCACTGCCCAAAAATAAATTGTATTTTTCTTTTTCTCAGAAATCAGTGAAGTATCACTTTGGGGTGCATCACAATAACTAACTCATTTACTTGTAGTTGCTGTTTATTGGCAATGTGCATTCTCGGGCTGTACGTCCAAGGTGAAACAAATGATCATCATTCATCAAGGGTCTAATATGGCCAGTGAAACAGCCATTGGCTATCTGATAGGAGAACTGTTCCACAGATGGCTTAGTTACAATGCAGAGTAGGGAAATTGATAAGAATTAGGTCCTGAAGTAATCTAGGCAAAGCAGAGGTTTTCAAAACTGAACCTTAAAAACACCTGGAGTGTTTTAAAAAGTAGTTGCCCAGGTCCTATTTCAAACAAATTAAATCAGAATCTCTGGGGACGAGGCCCAGGTATTCGTATTTTTTAAGACTCTCAGGTTGTTCCAAAGGGCAGCCTCAGTCATGATCTTACATGAATTGGAAGTTAATGGCTGACCCAGTGTGCTCCCATTATAGAGTTCAAGCCCTGTGGATTCTAACTACATTCGCCAGTGAAGGATTGACCTGTGAATTCATGTGCTTAAAGGCTTCAGAGTCTCCTTTTGCACACCCAGCAGCCACAGGACACCATTTCAGGTATGTGTGTGGGTAGTAAGGGCAAATGTTAAAGATGACTTTTGTCTGGCAAAACAATTTTTGTATTTTGTTACTAGGCCAGGTATGGTGGCTCATGCCTGTAATCCCAGCACTTTGAGAGGCCAAGATAGAAGATTGCTTAAACCCAGGAGTTAGAAACTAGCCTGAACAACAAAATGGGACCCCGATTCTACAAAAAAATACAAAAATTAACCAGGTGTGGTCATGCATATCTGTAGTTTCAGCTACTTTTGGAGCTGAGGTGGAGGATCGCTTGAGCCCAGGAGACAGAGGATGCCGTGAGTTGTGATCATGTGATTGCACTCCAGCCTGAGTGACAGAGTAAGACTCTATCTCCAAAAAAAAAAAAAAAAAAATCGTACTAAAACTTGGTGGTCTCAAATTCCTGGGCTCAAGCAATCCTTCTGCCTCCACCTCCCACGGTGCTGGGATTACAGGTGTGAGCCACTGTGCGCAGTCCAAAACTTAAATTCTTAACCATGCAGCTAAACTGCCTCCAAATAAGAGCACTACAAAACAAAGCAAAAACAAATCCCCATTTTTATAGTAACAGGGATAAAAGTTATCAAAAGAACTATATTGATGAATGGCATTTGGAATAAAAATGAGTATCTGTGCATTAATCAAAGCTAGGAGTCATGTTTCCATAGAATGAGCAATGTGTTACCTCCTTTGAATGAAAAAACATTCACAAATGTACTGTGCTGACTTAAGTATGCAAAAACATAGAAATAGATAGGAAACTTACATTCTTATAGCTCTCATAAAAGTATGAGACCAAAGTAAATTTATAAACAAAACCCAAAAAAGTGTATTAAGAACATTAATATAGCAGATGATGCTGTTGTCCTAAAATGAAATCAGCACTGTCAATATGAATATCATACTGATAATCCAAACTGTGTTCACACAATAAATCATTACATGATTTGGCCCTTACATGATGCGCTTTTAAAATACTAAACTTCCTCTGTTCTCCTCATATTAGCCTTTGACAATTAAAAGAGTTGCCTATTTGGGAGGCCAAGGCAGGTGGATCACGAGGTCAAGAGATTGAGACCATCCTGGCCAACATGATTAAACCCTATCTTTACTAAAAATACAAAAACTAGCTGGGTATGGTGGCGCAAGCCTGTAGTCCCAGCTACTCGGGAGGCTGAGGCAGGAGAATCACTTGAATCCTGGAGGTTGCAGCAAGCCAAGATCGTGCCACTGCACTCCAGCCTAGCAACAGAGCGAGACCCCATCTCAAAAAAAGGAAAAAAAGAAAAAAGGTTGCCTGCGCATTAGAGACCCTGTTAAATAAGCTCACCCAGATATCTCTACAAAAAATATGTCTATTACAAAACTGCCTCCTTCTAATTTAGGACACGGTGCTACTTTAACATGTCTCCTTTCTCTCTGAAAATGACTCTTCTTGAGATTTATTTCTTTAATAACTAGGTTTATTATGACTTACAAGATAAAGACAACAATAAAGGATATTTGTTTCCTTTAGGATTTCCAACACTAATTCCCCTGTTGTCTTTCAGGAGAATCTCCCCTGGGGGAGATATGGAAGGGATGCATAGCCCCTTCCAAAGGCAGAAAACACATGACCCAAGTTTGGTCAATGAGACTGTCCCACTATTTTAAATGTGGACCAAATGAGCCAATGACCAGAGATTATTAGAATTAATGATGCAAAAGTCAGACTCAATGGCACTGCTAATGATCTGGTGGCAGTATTAGTGCCCACCAGCAACTTTGGACTGTAATTCCAGCATAGACTGACCCTGTAGCTTTTATTTCTTCTTGCAGTCTGTTCTCAGTTCTGTGAATCCCTTATATAATTCCAGAAAATCCCAATGTTGCTAAGACAGAAGGATTTGGCTTCACTTTTATAAGCAAAAATCCTAGCAAATACGGTTATTAATAATAGGAAGAGGTTTGTAAGAAATGGAAATATGGAGAATCTAGGATTTATTATCTAGCTATTGGAGACTATAGGTAGACAGTCTCATGAATATTCCCCAATAGGAATCAGAAGTCCATGGGAAACCATGATGAAGCAGCTAAATAAGTACATCTCTACTGTTTCAAGGTAGGCAAATCTGTGCAAACCTACACCAACGTCCGAGGAAGCTGAGAGGCCGAAGAAAGAGGCTGACATATCCTGTTTCTTAGAAACAAACGTTTAATAGGGACTTAAGGAACAGTAGCCAGGTCTGTGTCTTGGGTGGTGGCAAGACAAGATGGCGGATCCTGGCACCATTACCTCTCTGATCCAGGGCTTACATACCATAGTGAAGTTAGTGGCTCAGATGGAATTTGTAGGCCAGTTGAAGTGTGGTAACATCAAGGTTGTTTGACCTAAGGACAGGATTTAAAGTTAAGTACCTTTTCTTACACAAGGAACAATAGATAAATGAAATCTTAGAGGCCTTCCAGATATTAGAATTAATCAGTGAAGCCAACATGGCAGATTAGCTTCTAAGGTGGAGCTGCTTTAGCCTTCCATCCAAAATGGAGTTGCTTTAGCTTCCATATATATTTAATATGCTTCCCCATAATTTTACTTCATTTCTAAATATTTTCCTGCTAAATGAAAAACCATTATATGACATTTTTCCATTAATTTTGATGGACCAAATCATGATTCATTTCATCCAATCCAAAATACTCAGTTTCCAATGGATAGAAAACTGTATCAATTGAACAAAGAAAATAAGTTTTTATAATTAAGAATAACAATTCAAAGTAATAAATACAGCTTACACAGAAAATTAAGTGCCATGAAGATTTACTGTCTTCACTGAAAAAGAATGAGGAGACTAGAACATAGAAAATAGTCACTGGAGAAAGAGAAAGAGCTCAAGGGCTCAAGGCAGTTATTCTTTGGAAAATACATTTTTGTTTGTTTGTTTGTCTGTTTTTTGAGAAAGGGTCTTCCTCTACTGCCCAGGCTGGAGTGAGTGGGTGGGAACATTGCTTATTGTAGCCTCGGCCTCATGGGCTCAAGTGACCCTCCTGAGTAGCTGGGGCCACAGGTGCACGCAGGTATGCTCTTCTTTTGCACCATTTTATTCATCAATTTTCCACCACAAACTGCACTTAAAACTAGCATTATAACATAGAAACCACTTTTTTTTCAGTGGACACTTTTATTGTTTATTTAATAGATCATCAATTTTGTCTCCCTACCTACAAATGGAATTTCATCTTGTTTCCATGCTGAGTAGTGAAACAGTGACAAAGCTAATCATAATAGCCTACATCAAAAGAGAACTAACACAGCTCACTTGTTTTAACAGGCAAAATATAAATATATGCACTCCAGAATGCACAATGTTTAGTCACTAAGAAATTCAAATGGGATCTTCAAGAATGTAGGCAAATCCAGGGTGTAGTAAAGATGAGCTGAGATGCTGTGCAACTGTTTAAGGGTTCCTGGCATTGCATCTCTTGGCCTCTAGCTGAACCTTGACATAGAAGGTTTTAGTTAATGCCAAGTGGAGTTGCAGAAAATG
This sequence comes from Trachypithecus francoisi, assembly GCF_009764315.1. NCBI lineage: Eukaryota > Metazoa > Chordata > Mammalia > Primates > Cercopithecidae > Trachypithecus > Trachypithecus francoisi. The sequence continues at coordinate 168,038,302 of NW_022681454.1, read as the reverse complement.
CTAAGTTGACTTAGGGGCTGCGCACAGGAACTAAAAGGCAGGAAAGTACTAAATATTGCTGAGAGCATCCACCCCAGGAAGGACTTTACCTTCCAGGAACTCCAAACTGGCACCACCCCCAGTGCTCACATGGCTGACTTTATCCTCCGTGTTCCATTTGGCACAGCAAGTGGCAGTGTCTCCACCACCTATGATGGTGATGCAGCCCCTAGAAGCGGCTTTCACCACCTCATCCATGAGGGCTTTGGTTCCCTGGGCAAAAGCTTCCCATTCAAATACCCCCACAGGACCATTCCATACAATCTGCTTAGCCCGAGTGACAGCCTCAGCATACTTCTTGCTGCTTTCGGGACCACAGTCCAAGCCCATCCAGCCAGCAGGTATGCCAGAAGTCACAGTGGGTTGGCCAGTCTTGGCATTCTCATCAAACTTGTCAGCAGTGACAAAGTCAACAGGCAAGGTAATCTTCACACCATTCTTCTCAGCTTTGGACATTAGGTCTTTGACAATCTTGGCTCCCTCTTCATCAAACAGAGAAGTGCCAATTTCCATGTTGCTGAGCACCTTAAGGAAGTTAAAAACCATTCTACCACCAATAATCATTTCATTGACTTTGTCCAGCCTATTATTGATCAGCTGGATCTTGTATGCAACTTTAGCTCCGCCCAGGATGGCCAGGCCTCTCCAAGGCCTTGGCAAAGTAGTTCAGCTCCTTCTTCATCAAAAATCCACCAGTGTTCTGTGGCAGATTGTCTCCTATCATGGAGCTGTGGGCTCTGTGAGCAGTGCCAAAAGCATCACTGACGTAGACATCCCCTAGCTTGGGAAGTGAAGTCGGAAAGCTTCTGTTTTGACTGGCTTGGCTTTAACCTTGTTCCCAGAAGCATATTTTCCCTTCCCTTCTTCCTCCACATGAAAGCAGAGGTTCTCCAGCAGGATGACAGACTCAGCAGCTGGGTTGGCACAGGCTTTCTCCACTTCTTGGCCTACACAGTCCTTCAAGAAAAGAGCATCCTTGCCCAGCAGAGATTTGAGTTCTACAGCAACTGGCTCTAAGGAGTACTTGTCAGCCATAGGGACACCATCAGGCCGGCCTAGGTGACTCATAAGGACCACCAACTTGGCTCCGTTGTCCAAGCAGAATTTGATGCTTGGGACAGCAGCCTTAATCCTCTGGTTGTTTGTTGTCTGGTTGTTCTTCAATAGGAACATTGAAGTCGACTCTCATAACGACCCGCTTCCCTTTAACGTCCAGCTTGTCCAGCGTCAGCTTGTTACAAAGCGACATCTTGGAAATACAGCTGGGGAGAGAGGTCAGTGATTTGAACAACCAGGGAGCCAGCTGCAGATGTGCGCTCCGGAGACGAGAAGAATGCCGAACCGAAACCACTTTTAGGGTGAAAAACATTTGTACACAAGAGACTTTAAAATATGTAAACAGTGCAGGCACAAAACAGACTCAAAAGTCATAGAAGGCGCACCCTTTTCATGCCTTTTCACTTGGCATGCATGTACAAAACATAATTTCTTATTCATCCAAACATTGTTTTATATAATATTGTCTGACCGTAAACTGTGTGTCAAGTCTATTGATGAGGATGTCTTTGTTTAGAAACATGTTAAAATATTATATTGTATATATCTTTAAAATATCATATCTTACATATCTTCAGAAATATATCTTAAATATCTTTAGGTTATAAAAAGTCATACTGAAAAAGAAAAGAGTCATTCACAAAGAGGTAAATGTTTCAAGAGATGCTAAAACAAAAGGTCATAAATAAATGGTCATGAAGGAGGAAAATCTGTGCTGTATATCGTCTTCTAGAATAAAATATCCTGTAGGGTAAGGCTTTCGGCGACCATGTTGCCCAGCCCACAGGCTGTGTAAAGGATGTGAATAAAAAGACTAGAGTGTGAGAAAGGTTAATCTGTTGGCATTTTATATAGACATATATTAAAGAGAACGTGGATGCTGCATAACAGAGACATGAATGAGTTTACAGCCTGCCTCTCTCAAATACAAGTCAATTGCCATCTTCTTTTTTCTAAGCAGGGCAGTTTCAGGAGCCAGTACGGTACAAACATGGCTTCTGTGTTTCCAAGATCTTGATGGGCAAAATGAATGCAACACTTAGTTGCTTTTGTATCAGGAGGGAACTTTGAGACCTGACTGGAACCTGGACTTCTTGGGACTCCTGGAGAGACGTAGGCCCTCAGAGCTTCATAGATGTATACAGAGACGTGTAGGAGAAAATTCACCAAAATGTTAATATTACCTTAGGGTAAAGAGCTTTCATTTTATTTTAACTTTCTTACTAACATCTATCTATCATGGCCATTTTTTTTCCAGCAAACCTGTATTAATTCTATAATGAAAAATATCATAAACATACTCCGTCGTGAAATATAATTAGAACAGAATAAGTATTAACTTATTAAAAAGTTCAAAATTCTAAATTCTTGGCTCAAGTCAAATACATTTAAAAACCCAGGGACTTTCTAAAATCATGTGAAATAATTATTTAGCTCAGGCAGCTGCAGGGCTGATGTGGCCAAAGGCTCATGCTGTAAGTTGTCCATCTGCACCAGTTACACCATCTGTTGAATGCCAACCCTCACCAAGTCTCAGAATGATAGTCCTGGCTAACACTTAGAAAATGCTATATTCAAGACACTATACTAAGTGCTATATTTATATCATCGTACTTAATATTCAGAAAAACCCTATTAAGTAAGTACTATTGTCTTCCATGTTACACGGGTTAGGAAACTAAGGCATAAAGAAGTTAAGCAAATTCTCATAGGTCAAATAGCTGGTAGTATTGCGGCAAGGATGAAAACAATTAGACTGATTCCACCATCCACATGCTTGATTGCACATCGTGCAGCACACTGGTCAGGAGTGAACAAGCACTAGAGAATTGAAATGGAGATATGTGGAGAATTTCGAGTTCTGCATGTACCCAGAAATCGTGAAACTCCAACCACCCTCTGAGCCTCCCTGGTCCATGGGATCATAGTTTAGATCTTTATCAGGATGTTCTCCTGTTTGAAAGTGTTGCTGCATCCTGATCTGAAGAAGTCACCCTGCAAGAAAAAGTCAGTTCTCATGATGAACCCCTCCCTGCTTCTGCTCAGTGGTGCAATTAATTAGCCAAAACAAGCTTCTCTCAGCTTCCCAGGATCCCAGGATACCACTGTGCTTCCTTTTTGGCTCCTCACCCTTTAAATATTGGAGTGTCTCACAGCACTATCTTAGTTCTTTTCCCTTTATTATCTGCACTCACTCCCTAAGGGATCCCTATCTCCTGCCATTAAATACTATCAGCATGTTTAACTGCAAACCCACATACCCAGATCCAAAACTTCCTGCCTGACATTTCCTATTTTTCTGTTTGAGATGAGGTCTTACTCTGCCATGCAGGTTGGAGTGCAGTGGTGCAGTCTTGGCTCACTGAAGCATCTGTCTCCCAGGCTGAAGTGATCCTCTCACCTAGCCCTCCCTTCAAGTAGATGGGACCATAGGTATGTGCCACTTAGACCCAGCTAATTTTTAAATATTTTGTAGGATCTCCCTATGTTGCCTAGGCTGGTCTTGATCTCCTGAGCTCAATCAATCCTCCCACGTAGGCCTTCCAGAGCACTGGGATTACAGATGTGAGCCACCACACCCCACAGTGACATTTTCTTATCCAGCAGGCCTCTCAAACCTAATATGTCCAAATCCGAACTGATAATTCCTACTAAAGTAGCTCCTCATACAGTCTTCACCTTCTCAGTAGATAAATTCATCCTTTTTTAAGTTCCTCAGTCAATTTGAAGTCATTTTTGAGTCCTCTCTTGCTATTACATCCCACATGGGAATTCTATTTTCAATACATATCCAGAATCTGGCACTTCTAATCACCTTCTGTGCCATCATACTGGTTCAGGACACCACAATATCTTTATGGAATTATTGTGATAACCTCTCAATGGTCTCCACAATACTGAGCTTGGCCTAGTTTACTGCCTCTCCAGTTCCCTGCACCATTCCAAACACACTAGTCTCAGAAGAGTAGCCAGAATGATGATCCCGAGAGATATAAATGAGACGATGCCACTCCACTACTCAAAACATTTCTGTCTTCCCATCTCAAGGGGAATATAAGCTAAAGTCCTTATCAGAACCTACAAGCCCTTACATGCCCTGGTCCCCATTAGCTTTCAAACTTCATGTCCTATTATTTCTCTTTCACTGTTTTTACTTAAAGCATATTGGCCTGTTTAATGTTTTCTTAAATTACTCAGGGACTTTGCATATAAATTTTCCTCTACCTGGGATGTTCTTTTCCCAGATATGTGTATGGCTAATTACCTTGCTTCTTTCCTTTTTTTTTTTTTTTTTTTTTTTTTAACTCAAAACTCCCATTCTCTCAGTGAGAGCTTTTCTGGCCACTCCATGGAAAGTATCACACATCTATCCCTCACATGTTCCTTCCATGCATTACTCCTGCACTTCACAGATACGTGTTGGATATATAAATGTATTCTACAGAAGACCAGTTACAGAACCAAAATTGGGAAGGGAAAGACTATACACCCAAAACACCATAGGACTTTGGTCATTTATAAATGCATAAATCTTGTGAACAGGTAAAGAAGTTAATTTTGAGAATGCTCACGAAAGGAAGAGGAATACTAGGAGTTAAGTATTTATTACTTAGTTGGACTATCTTAATTAGGAAGACACATTTAATAAATTAAAACATTCACATGAGTAAATACAAATCTCTTTGATGAATGACAAGATCAAAACTATGCCTACAAACGGAAACTTAAGTAATTACTGTAGAGAATTCTTATAATGTTATGTTGCATCAGAATCCTTTCTAAATATCAGTTGGACTTATACTAGAAGCAGAGCTTAGTCACCCCCGACACAGTTTCCCATTGTCCACTTTCTCCTAATTCTTTAGTGTGGTTGATCCAGATATCTGCCTTGCACAGCCACCTCCTGGAGAACACCTTCCTGTAGGACAGCTAGATACAACCTACTTGACTTGCTCTCTGACCCTCACACCCCACCTGGACTGTTCACATGCATATGGCACAATGACCATCTCTCAGTCACAGTGTAGACTACATGGAGCTCATGCCTGCTTACTCTAAACCCACAATTCAAGAACTCTATCCCGCGTTCTATGGGAAATCTAGTACCCTTATGAAGATTTCTGAGAATTCCTTGGGGTTCATATCTTCGCGGTTACCCTTACTCTGCCTGCCTCCACTGGACTACTGATGTCATTGGCGTCTGATCCTCTATAACTATTCTTCTGCCCTCTGCTCTGTGACAACTAGGACATGAAAAGCAACCTTATTCCTCTGAATAACCCTATAAATGGCTCACCCATACTATTTGTTCATGTATTACATTTACCTTATGATTCAAAATGATACATAAATGTATTTACATGGCCTCTGGAAATTTAAAATTGAGTATTATACTTTCTCACTGTTTACGTTTATTTGACCTGCTTTCAATAATCTCTTACTGTTCATTTTCCTCCATGGATATTTGCTCTGCTATGTTACTTGGCCATTTCTGTTTCTTTCTCCTCTCTTCTCTCTCACTCATTTTACTATTTTTTTTTTTTTTTCCTTTTTTTTGAGTCAGAGTCTCACTCTGTTCCCCAGGCTGGAGTGCAGTGACGCAATCACAGCTCACTGCAACCTCTGTCTCCCAGGTTCAAGCGATTCTCCCGTCTCAGCCTCCTGAGTAGCTGGGATTACAGGCGTATGCCATCATGCCCAGCTATTTTTATATTTTTAGTAGAGATGGGGTTTCACCATGTTGCCCAGCCTGGTCTTGAAATCCTGACCTCAAGTGATCCACTTGCCTCGGGCCCCCAAAGTGCTGGGATTACAGGAGTGAGCCACCGCGACAGGCTACTACTCTTTTTCTAATATTTGTTCATCACTTTTACAAAGAATATAGCTTTTCTTCATTTTTATTTTCTTAGAACCCATGCTGTTAAGTTTTCACATTATATTGAAATATAGTTTCTCATGTTATTTTACAAGCAAGACCATTCCTCCTCGTTAAAGGAACTCTTAAGCCAGATCGTAAAAGTCTTTGCAACCCAGAGTCCTGAGCAGTTGAGGTATAAGAATGACAGCTGCCTAAATCCAAATCTCCTCCAACAACTCTAAGCAACAAGAATTAAACCACACCAAATTCTCGCCTTTGGCATAATTAGAAGACAGAAAAATATTACAAGTGAAAATTACCCATAGGTATAAAAATAAGCAGCAAATTTCAGCATAGCCAACTTTTGAAGCTCTTCTGCAGTCATTCCCACAGAGAAAAGGGGTTCTGAAAAAATGCACAAGAAAGATAAGGGACAATTGAGTTAAAGTCACCCCCAGGAAGAGAAAGCTCAAAGAATCCTGATAATAATCCTGGTGATGGATTATTAATCACTGAATTATGTAAGAATCAATTAATCCATCCAAATCTAAATAAATGAACAAAAACTAAATTAGTAGTGGGGGAATCTTATCCTTTTAAGTGGAATGTCAACTAATAAATGTAGAAGGGATGGTAGACTTAGAAAATCACCATTTTTGAACTATTATAATAAAACCGATGAAAGCAAAAATTATCAATGAGTACTTAAATGAGTAGGTCAAAGTTTGGTGAATAAAGAATATTTAGGTGTCTTCAAAGTATCTCTCCACAAATTAATTATAAATGACTAAGGGGAAATAATAAATTTGCAGTGGAAAAACCCAGCAGAACCATCTTAGCCAATAAATCATAGCTGACATCACCAATCACGGGACAGGCCAACATCATGTGCCTCCTGATGTGATGTGCTGAGAAGAGCACAATCTCATGTCTGTTTCCCTATTTGACATGCACGACTTGGTTCTAAACAGAGGTAATGTCAGACAGACCCAAACTGAGTGACATTCCACAAAATAACAGGTACTCTACAAGCTGCCAAGGTTATGAGAGAAAAGACTGAAGATTTAATCTAGATTTAAAAACATTCCAGGGACATGATGATTAAGCACAATTCTTAACACTGAGTTAAATTTTAGACCAGGAAAAAAAATATAGGACATTGTTGGGATAATGGACTAAATTTGAATATTGCCTCTGGATGAGGCATTCCTATTGTATAAATGATATATATATATATTTTTTACTCTGGTCATTTTACGAGTTATTCAAGAGAATGTGTTCTTCTTAGGAAACATACAGTGTTCAAATGGTTAAAAACATGTTTATTAAGAGAGTAAATGATAAAACAACTAGAGCAAAAATGTTAATAATTTGTGAATCTAGGTAAAGAATAAAATGAGTATCATTTTTTTCTATTCGGATAATCTTGAAATTATGTAAAACTTGAAATTATGGTAAAATAAAATGTTTAACAATTTCTTGTTCTACTTTATTAAAAATGGAAAATTCTGATATTTTCCCTTTTAAAAAATAATCCCTGAAGTTAGATAACTGGAAACCGATTTACAAAACATCCCCACAGATCCTTACGAAAGTAAGTTTATGGTAGAATTAAAAATATCCAGGTAACTCTATCTTTTGCTTTTAAGCCAAATTAATTGAACCAAAAATAATAGAGAGCTCTTAAAACATTGTGTTGATTTTTGATAAATTAAGTTGTCCCCTTATTGCCAAAATGTTTACAACAATAACAAACACAGCAAAACTGGCCAGGCACAGGGACTCACACCTGTAATCCCAGAGCTTTGGGAGGCCAAGGTGGGAGGATCACTTGAGCCCAGGAGTTCAAGACCAGCCTGGGCAACATAGTGAGACCCTGCTGTGATTGCACCACTGCATTCCAGCCTGAGCAACAGAGTAAGATCCTGTCTCTCAAAAAAAAAAAAAGAAAAAAATATCATAAAACTAATACTCTTGAGTCATTATATGATTTTCATTATTGAAGTTTTATATTCGCTAAAATACCTGTTTTTATTGATCCATCTAGTTTTAATAGGTGTACCTGCATCACGTTCTTTTGTTTATGAGCTTTAAAATATAGCAGAAACTACTATAAATTGAGGATTTGCTTATGCTAGGTATGGTGTAAGGAAAATTTTAAAAATAGCATTCTGTTTTTTTGATCTTCAAAAATCCTATAGGTTTGATTAGTTCTTTATCTATTTATAAGTAAGGAACTGAAGATAAAGAAGGCGAAGAGGGCCGGGCGCGGTGGCTCAAGCCTGTAATCCCAGCACTTTGGGAGGCCGAGGTGGGCGGATCACAAGGTCAGGAGATCGAGACCATCCTGACTAACACGGTGAAACCCCGTCTCTACTAAAAAGTACAAAAAACTAGCCGGGCGAGGTGGCGGGCGCCTGTAGTCCCAGCTACTCGGGAGGCTGAGGCAGGAGAATGGCGTGAACCCGGGAGGCGGAGCTTGCAGTGAGCTGAGATCCGGCCACTGCACCACTCCAGCTTGGGCGACAGAGCGAGACTCCGTCTCAAAAAAAAAAAAAAAAAAAAAAAAAAAAAAAGAAGGTGAAGAACTTAGACCTCACTTCACACAGTTTGTGTGTGAGGTAAGGTTCTAAACCTAATCAACACGGCTAGTACTAAGTTTCTTAGTACTCTATGTAGTACATATGCTCTCTAGTACAATTAGTAATTCCAGTGATTTTTATTTTGTGATTTGGCAAAATCTCTCAGGATAAATTATTCAAAATCATCAATTGTTAAGTAATTTTCCTAGATGAATTCTTGGAATCAAGATGATAGTCTACTTAACATACGATTCCATTATCTTATCATGTTGGACTATAGCCTGGAAAGGGGACACTGCTCTGTTGAAAAATAATTTTTAAATATACTTTTATTAATCTTGAAGAAACTGCAATGTAGGAGATCCGGAAATAGATAATATTAATTTATTTTGAAAAAGTAAAAGAATGGTCTTGAGTAACAGACAAAATTTCCAGATAAGCAGATCTTGATTTTGAAGTTCAGGTTTTTATTCTATTTTAATTAAAAATCTCATAACAAGATCAAAAGACCCAGAAACAAAATCCTTGCAAATATTTTTTGTTTTGAACTTCTTTTTTATTACTATTATAATTTTGTTGTTGTTTTTACATGCAGAGATAGGGTCTTGCTAGGCTGCCCAGGGTGGTCTCAAGATTCTGGGCTCAAATGATCCTCCCACCTCGGCCTCTCAAAGTACTGGGATTGCCGGCGTGAGCCACCACACCCAGCCTGTTTTGATTCTTTAAGTTTTCATATTGAGCTGTCAAAAAGGTATCTAGCTACCCATTGCTTTCAGACACAGTAGCTCTATTTATGTAGCCACTGCCAACGCTTGAGTCACTGAGTCAGACTGTGACATGCCTGCAGCATATCCCATTATTTAACTCATTGACTCAAGGAACACATAAGAAAAAATACACAGTCTACAAATTAATCACTTTAGCAAAATTGGCTTTACACATATTCCAGGATACATGCATGATTTAGCAAGTTATATTTGTGTCAGCAGAGAACTATAAATAAAATGTTTAGTTAGAGTCATCTTATCTAGGGAGATGTCTAATTTTTGTTGAATTTACATCTTCAGATGTCAGACTCAACAGAAAAGCAGACAAGACATGCAGTTTTATCTTTCACCACCAGCCCCAATGCCAAATGTCACAGAACACACACACATACACACACATACACACACACACACACACACACAGACGCGAAAAGTTTATATCTCTCAGGTAGTCAGAATAGCAATAGCAAATTCAATGGTTCTATGAATGTCTGGATCATGTTTTGGGAAGAAATAACACTTTCGTAGAAATTGTGTTTCCCTCTTTATCTTAAATTCAATGTGCTGGCAAACTGCCAAACCGAAAATTCTGAAAACTGGAAGTGCAAATTGTGTTATTTGTATTGTAATTTTTAACATCTGTCATTTCAGTGATTCACAAAGAGCACTATGAATCAAAATTAAAACTAAAAATGCAGGTTTTTGTAAAATAGGATTCAATGGAAGTGTAAAATTACATTTTAGCACAGTGTCCACCACTGAATATATTTCCTTCTTTCCCTCCTCCTCTTTTCAGTTTAGGCTCACAGGTTTTAGATTTTGTCTGAGGTTTGATAGGAAAGTGTTGCATTCCTTCAGAAAAGCTTTTGCCTTATTTCCAATTATTTCAATGCAATGTTAGATAAGATTCCAAATAAGTATGATTTATGGGTATTGTTACATTATCTGGAAAAAATGCAAACTTAAAAGTGTTTTGACAGAGCTCACCACATGAGAAACATCTAGACCCTTCTAGCTTGTCAAAGAAATGGAGAACAATTGAAAGAGTTTGTAGTAAAGCATGGAAAGGACCAATTTAATGATTTTGTTAAAAATAAATGAAAATAATTATGTTATTATAATGTAACTACTATAATGTTATAAGTTGTATGTTGTTATAATATTAAAAAGTCAAAATCTTTAATCATTCATTTTTGAAATTAACTTCTGTTGTATAATTGAACATTTGTTTTTGTTTCCTTTTTTTCTCCAAATATTTGGGTTTAGTTGAGGTTCTGGAAAAAAACTTAGTGGTTTACTTTAGACTAAATAAGCTTAAAATTCACTCAATATCAGCATAAAATCTTTTACCAAAACATTTTGCATAGAAACATATTCCTGTTTTCCATAAATTTAATCTACTAAAATCTAAGAGCCAGATCAGAATTCTTTTTTGGCAGGCGAGCTTACAGAAAAATTCAAGCAATCAGTTTGTTTTCTTAAGTCTCTGTAAGCATACCTCCTCTGCACAGTGAATTGAAAATCCTTTTGCTTCCACATCTGATAAATAATACAATTAGTAACTTTAATAATTTTTATTTTTGATGAAATGAAAATGCGGTCATCGCTTTGTAATATTTATTTATTTATTTATTTTTATTTATTTATTTATTTTTGAGACAGGGTCTTGCTCTGTCCCCTAGGCTGGAGTGCAGTGGCACAATCTCAGTTCACTGCAACCTCCGCCTTCTGGGTTCAAGAGATTCTCCTGCCTCAGCCTCTCGAGTAGCTGGGACTACAGGCATGTGCCATGACGCCAGTTAATTTTTGTATTTTTAGTAGAGACTTTCACCATGTTGGCCAGGCTGGTCTCAAACTCCTGACCTCCAGTGTTGCACCACCTCAGCCTCCCAAAGTGCTGGAATTACAGGCATGAGCCACCGCACCCTTCCGCTTTGTGAAATAATTTAAGTGAATTCACATGCATGCAACTTCTCCCATGTGTGAAGTAAGTCAAACACAAGAAACATGATCTCCACATTCTACAACAGTAAGTGGAACGTGAATATGGAACGAACAAATGTAATTAAACACTTACTCATTGGAAATGGACATATAATGACAAATATAAAAAGAAAAAATGTGTAAGAAGAATATATCTGTACTCAAACTTGTCCTCCAGGCAATATTGTGAGAAATTTCTCCACTAAACCCAATGAAGAAACTGAAGAAAGTAAAATATTAACACCCAATTTTCTTATGAGTTGATTAAACAAACATTTACTAAGTTCCATACAAAGTTTAAAACAACAATTCCTGCAGTCCTAGAGCTTTCATGATACAGGAGAGACAAATGTATACAGAAATTTCCTAGTGTGGTGAATATGACAACTGAGATGTTGACAGAGTACAATGGGATCACAAAAGTGGAAATATGTAATCATGCACACAGACATCACAGAATATTTCACAAAGAAGGTAAATTTTTAGTTGAGTGACATATAATTACAAGGAACTCCCTAGACAGTTGCAGGGGAAAGCAGTTGCCAAGATATGGAAGGAAAAAAGAGCATATCGTATTTTAGAAGATTTCTAAATATTTTAGCACAGGTGGAATAACTGGAGTGTAAACAGGGAGGGAATAACTTTGCCCATTCAAATAAGGAATTAAGAAGCCACCATCATTTTTATTGTTTTTTGGGGGTTTTGCTGTCAAATTAATCTTTTATCTATGGAAATTTGAAAATGGGGAAAACATAGAGAAGAAAAGTAAACTTACTTCAAATTCTATCAGCAAAGAATTGTGTGGCTTGACTACATGCTTTATTCCACAGTCCTGCTTCTAACAGCCTTGCAGTGATACTGATCTGAGGCCATGGGCAGCAAATGAGACTGTCCCACAATTCAGTTGGGACCAACCGTACTTCCCCCAACTCTCACCAGAATGTTCTCCACTCATTTTCCACAATGACGCATTCTTTTCTCCGTCTTGGTGCCTTCTGGATAATTAAATTTTCCCTAGATTTGGCTGATATTTCCTTGATTTTATGGTATGTGACTGTCGTTTTCTATTCTTGGCACTAACAAAGGTAGTTTTCTTTATTATTATTATTATTTCCTATTGTTTTTATCCTAGCATATGACCACTTGTTGAAAAGGGGTTTTGCTCTTAAAGGAAGCTTTGCCAGAAATCCAGAGCACATTTTCTCCCTTTAATTCAGGATTGTACATGTAAGTGGCACTGCTGAGTCAAGCAAGAAGTACTATTGAAAGAGTTTGGTATAGAGGCAAGTCGCTTTCTGAAAAAAATGTCAATTTTCATGCCTATGATGACATGTGAGATGCCATTTTCTAGTATGCTTACTGACACTGGGTGTTATATTTTATCTTTGCAAACAGTTGAGGGATTTTGAAGAATCATGGGGATAAAATCAGCATTTAACTTTCTTGCTGTCACTCTACCCGCAGCGGAGAGTGTATTTTGAGCATACAGGGTATGGTGTAGTTTGCAGGCCAAAAGATAAGGTAGGTGGTTTGTGGGCCGGGCGCGGTGGCTCAAGCCTGTAATCCCAGCACTTTGGGAGGCCGAGGCGGGCGGATCACAAGGTCAGGAGATCGAGACCATCCTGGCTAACACGGTGAAACCCCGTCTCTACTAAAAAATACAAAAAAAAAAAAAAAAAAAAAAAAAAGGTAGGTGGTTTGTGAAATAATCTAGATGAGAAAACATAACCAGGGAAGTGGCAGGAGGAAGAAGAAAGAAGGAAAAGAATTTGAGAGACAGGAAGGCAGTATAAATATTGTAACCAAGAACATGTTGCTAAGAGGGGCAATAAAAATAATTTTGAAAATTGCTGGTCTCTACAAAGCACTGTATACATATTAGTTCATATAATTCTCACAAATTTAGAAGATAAGAGTTACTATTACGATTTTTCAGATTTGTAAAATAGGTTAAAGTAGACATTTAGAAAGTTGCATTATAATTATTGTACCCACCTGTAAATAGGAAGCAAGATAATATATATAGCTATGCATTGAGTGTGAACTGCTTGTGAGACATAATTGTATAGCTAAGTAGATTCAGGGAAATGTGAGTTTGGAATTTAAGGCAGAGAGAGGAATTATAAAATTTAAAATGTGACAGTCATTAGGATATCTTATTCCCCCAATAAATCTAAGTCCTAAAGTAAGGCAAACCTTATTTATGAGTTTTATACATCAGATATATTATATGAATATAGCATGTCTCTTTCTGTCAAATAAGTAAACTGCCTTAAAAAAAAAAAGATAGTATCTAATCTACATACTATGTGAAGAACAATACTGTTTATGCAGGAAAAGGATAGGAGGGAGAAAGCAGAGAAAAATATCACAAAGGACAGATGTTCGCAATATGTAAACTGAGTAAAGTTTCTTGAAGTAGTGAGATTGAAAAATATATATCTGGGGCCAGGCACAGTGGCTCATGCCTGTAATCCCAGCGTTTGGGAGACCAAGGCAGGCGGATCACTTGAGCTCAGGAGTTCAAGTCCAGCTTGACTCTAACTTGGGCAACATTGGGACAGCCCACCTGTACAAAAACTACAAAAATTAGCCAGGCATGTGGCGTGTGTCTATGGTCCCAGATACTCAAGAGTCTGAAGTGGGAGGATTGCTTGAGCCTGGGAGGTGGTGGTTGCAGTGAGCTGATATCACACCACTGCACTCTATCCTGGGTGACAAGAATAAGACCCTTTCTCAAAAAAATTACATATACATAATATATAGACTTTATATTATATATAAAAGACTATGTTATATATAATATGTAGACTTTATATTATATATAAAATGGAAGACTATATAGAGAGAGAGACTTTGTTATGTTTAGAAGATGTGGTCAAAAAAGAAAAAGAAAGAAAGGCTCTCTTTGTGCATGATGTGTCGGAATTTAGCTATTGTGTCTTCGCTAGCCAAAAGCAACATGGTGAATTGAATGCATTCACAAATTTAGGCAAAAGGTCATGGTTGATAAAAATCTGGGTTCCAGCAATGTTTACATACTTTTTAATGAATCAGTGATCCTTATTAGGTCAATGATAATACAGTAAATTTTTCTTACCCAAAATCTTTAGTAATAGCTAAATCTTTAGCTTTTCCAGATCGGGATATTTCTTAGTAGTTATAGAAATGACAACTCACCCTCATTTGTGATTTATGATATAATTTAGCTTTCTTTCAATCTTGCTACTTTCTTTTAAGATATTGCATCTTTTTTTAGCACATTTACTCAAATATGACTTAAAATATGCAGAAATATGCCAATCAGACCTTATTTTGTTATCAGTTAGCATCTCTTAAATAGAAAGAGAGTACTAATGGCTAAAATTTGTAGATTGTATTCATGTCTATGAAAATAACAAATAAATTAACCACATCTTAGTAGTCAGAGATGCAGTAATTTAATGTTATCTTGGAAAATAAATTAACAATAATCTAATGGGTTATGCTCAAATTATTTCCTAGTTTTTATGTATGCTAAATTTTTATGAAATTTCTTCACTTCATATTTCCATGTGTTTTTGTTCTTATTTTCACTTAAAGAACTCTTTCTGATAATAGAAATTAAAAACCACATCTGTACTTTTCTTACTTTCAAACTTGCATGAGATCTATGTAAAATATTTTTTAAATGAATTGTAGGATTGCAGTAATGTTCCAAATATTAAGATGGTGTCCATCCAAGGGTGTATCTCCTCTCATTTTCTCTTTGTTTTGGACATATTTTCTTTTCTTTTCATTCCTAATTCTTGTAAACCACTGTAACGTTCATGGTTTGAATACTACAGTGATGATTCCTGCCTCCTTCAAGTGGATGGGCAGATCAACAACATCAATAGAAGAAACAAATTTAAATATTCAAATAAATTGATATTTATTTTATACTTTTCGCTATGCTTACAAAAAGAAACTAAATTATATTATGAGTTACATCTGATATTCTATTGATATTTTCATTACATAAAATTCAGCAATCAGAATTTGGGTAATCACATGATTACTGTCCAAGTGGTATCCAACTGAGAGTGTAGGGTCACTAATTAATGGGACAGCAGTATCAACAGGGCCTGTCACAGGCAAATAGGATTTACTTTATGTTCACCGGGATCTCAATCTTCAGGACTTTTCCCCTAGAAGGAAGTCAAAAGGTAATAATAATTATATTTTCTGTCAGCAATCCATATATAGAATATGTAACTTAAAAATTGCAGTTTTGATTTCCTGCAGTTGATTTTGTTAGATCTACTATGTAGCTTATCACATCCTCTCTGCTGTCTCTTCCTTTCTTATATTTATAAGACTTACTGCTTTTTCCTGTCTCTGCATTGGTCATGATATTCAGTCTCATGCCAAATAGTAGTGATAGTAGGCATCATTGTCTTTTTCTGATCTCAAAAGAAAACCTCCATTCAGGATGAAAGTTGATATTCATTTTACTGTGTTCATATTATTAAAATCCAATTATAATTATTAATGGACCCATTTTGTAATAATTTTGTCAGCTACAACCTTATATATACTTTTGGAGTCTCTGCAATTAAATTCATATGCATTTGTGATTATTTCATTTCCCTGATTTATTCTTTATTAATATGTATCATCTCTCCCCTCAAGGTATATTTTATCTCAAATTCTACCTTGTCTATTATTATTGATGAGTTTAACCCATTTAGATACTCATTTAGAATTTATATATATGCTCCTATTTTATAGTTTTTACTTACCATACCCCCATACTTCCGTTTTTTTATTCTTTTTTTTTTTTTCTTTGAGATGGAGTTTCACTCCTGTTGCCCAGGCTGGAGTGCAATGGCACAATCTTGGCTTTGATGATCTTAAATTTCACAATTATGTGTCAGTGTATAGAGATGTTTCTGTTCAGTATTTTCTTCTTATCTAGCTTGTACTATAATCTGTGAATTCTTTTGATCGTAGGGTCTTGTCTTTTATTCTGAAAAAAGTATTATTTTATTTCTTCAGATATTTTCTGTCTTCTGTAGTTTTTCTATATTTTTAATTGAGATAGAACTTACATACAATAATATCCAAACTTCTTGGTGTATACTTCTATGAGTTTTGACAAACACATACAGTTACGTAACCACCACAATCAAAATATGGAACAGTTCCATCCCCACAAATAATTCCCTCATGCCACTCTATAATTAGCCACTCTCAACATCCCCAAACCTGGCAACTCATGATCTATTTTCCATCCTTGTAGTTTTGCCTTTTCAGAATGTCATATAGTGATATCAGACAGTATGTAGCCTTTTAAAATTGGCTTGTTTCACTTAGCACAATAAATTTGAGATGTAGTTATGCAGCCGTGCTGTCATATTTATCAGTAGTTTGTTCCTTTTTGTTGCTGAGTAGTATTCCATAGCATAGATTTACCACACTTTAAGTATTCACCAGTTGGTGTTGTTTCTAATGTTGATCTATTATAATTATAAGCACTACAAACACTTTTATACAGGCATTTGCAGGAGCGTAAGTTTTCATTTTAATTGGGTAAATCCCTAGGAATGAGACTTACTGCTGGGTCATAGAAGTATACGTTTAATTTTTTAAGAAATTGCCAAACTATTTTCCAAACTATCTCTACCACTTTGCATATTGGCAGCAATGAATGAGTTTCGGTTATTCTATATTCTCACCAGTACTTGGTATGGTCAGATTTTTGTTTTCTTCTTTATAATGTAGTCATTTTATTGAGTACCCAATGACAGTTCCTGTTGCTTTAATTTAAATGTTACTAATGATGAATGATCTTGAATATCTTTGTGAAGTAATGTACTTAGTGAAGTATCTATTCAAATATTTTGTCCCTATTTTAATCGACTTGATTGGTTTCTCATTATTGAGTTTTGGGTGGATGTAAGATATTCTGAATAAAAATCTTTTATGAGATATGTGTTTTACAAATGATTGTCTTTAATTTTTTTTGACAGTTTATTTTGAAGAATAAAAGTGTATGATTTTGGTAAAGTCCAATTTATATACTTCTTTTCTTTTATGCATCCTAGTTTTGCTGTCATAGCCACGAAAATTTTGTTTAACACAAGATCACAAAGATTTTCTAATTTCTCTTCTAGAAGTAGTATAGACTTTATGTTTACACTGAGGTAAATGAACCATTTTAGTTAATCTTTCTGTATGGTGTCAGGTATGGATCAAGGTTCTTTATCTCATGAGTTTGTCCAGTTTTTCCAGTATCACTTTTTAAAAGAATAGTCTTTCTTTGTTCAATTAGATTGGCAACTTTGTCAAAAAGTTAATTGACCAAAGGAAAATTAATTGACTGTATAGAGCCGGGTATATTTCTAGATTCTCTGATCTGTTCCATTGATCTTTATGTCTGTCTTTTGGCCAAAATATTACCATAGCTTTATAACAAATTTTTAAATCAGGTAATGTGAGTTTTCTTTTTTTTTTTTTTTTTTTTTTTTTTTTTTTGAGGCGGAGTCTCGCTCTGTCGCCCAGGCTGGAGTGCAGTGGCGCAATCTCGGCTCACTGCAAGCTCCGCCTCCCGGGTTCACGCCATTCTCCTGCCTCAGCCTCCCAAGTAGCTGGGACTACAGGCGCCCGCCACCTCGCCCGGCTAGTTTTTTGTATTTTTTTTTTAGTAGAGACGGGGTTTCACCATGTTAGCCAGGATGGTCTCGATCTCCTGACCTCGTGATCCGCCCGTCTCGGCCTCCCAAAGTGCTGGGATTACAGGCTTGAGCCACCGCGCCCGGCCTAATGTGAGTTTTCAAACTTTGAACAGCCTCAAAATTATTTTGGCTCGTCTAGTTCCTTTGCCTCTCCATATAAATTTTAGAATCACTTTGTAAATTTCTATTTAAAATTCTGCTAGAATTTTTATTGGGATTGCATAGAATCTATAAATCAACTTAGGGAGAATTGATATATTAATAATATTAAATATACTAACATAAGAACACAATATATCTCTCCATTCATTTAGGTCTTAGATACATTTCATCAGTAATATTTTTAGTTTTCTACATACAGACCACAGACATAATAGAACTTTTATTATTTCAGTTTCCAATTATTCATTGCTAGTGATTTTTTATATATGGACATGCAGTTGATTTTTATATTACTCTTGTGTTCTGTAAACTTGCTAACCTCACTTTATAGTTTTAGTCATTTTTGTACATTTGCTGGAATTTTCTACAGACACAATCACGTAACTTATGAAGACAACTTCATTTCCAGTCTGAATGCTTTTTATTTTATTTTATTTTATTTTATTCCCTTATTGAATTGACTAGGACAATGATGAACAGGACAGGTGACAGCCAACAGCTTTGCATTAATCCCAGTCTTAAGGGAAGAGTCTTTCACCATTAAATGTGATGGTAACTGAATGTTTTTCAAAGATGCCCTCTATCATAGTAAGGAAGTTTCTGCTTATTCTTACTTTATTGACAGCTTATATCATGAATGAATACTTAATTATGTCAATTACTTTTACTGCATCTGTTGAGATGATTGTATGGCTTTTCTTTTTTAGTATTTTATGTTGAATGATATGTTGAATAATATCAATTCATTTTCAAACTTCAAACCAAACTTGCATTTCTAGAATAAACTGAATTTGGTCATGAGATATTATCATTTTTTTACATATTACTGCACTCAATTTGCTAATGTTTAGTGGAGGGTTATACTGTCAATGTAAATGTAGGGTTTTGATATGCAGTTTTCTTATAATGACTTTGGCTAGTTTGGGTATACAGTAATGCCAGTCTAATTGAAGGAGTGATAAAGTTTCCTCTTTTCCGTTTTCCTCCCTCCCTCCTTCTCTTCCTTCCTTCCTTCTTTTTTTTTCTTTTTTTTTTTTTGAGACTAGGTCTCACTCTGTTATGTATGCTGAAGTGCAGTGGCATAATCATGGCTCACCACAGCTTCCCCTCCCAGACTCAAGCCATCCTCCCATTTCAGCCTCCCAAGTAGCTGGGACCACAGGCACATACCATCATGCCCAGCTAATTATTTTTATTTCTAGTAGACACAGGAGTCTTTCTATGTTGCCCAGCCTGGTCTCAAATACCTGGGCTAAAGCAATCCTCCCATCTTGACCTCTCAAGGTGCTGGGATTACAAGCATGAGCCTCTATGCCTGGCCTCTTCTTTTTTAATTTTCTATAAGAGCTTGCATAGAATTAGCATTATTTCTTCCTTAAATGTTAAGTAGAATTTATTAGTGAACCATAGAATTTTTTTGCTTGAAGGTTTTAAACACAAATTCAATTTCTTTAATAGGTATAGGACAATTAAGGTTATCTATTTCTCTTTGAGCGAGCATTGGCAGTGTGTGTCCTTTAAGGAACTTGCCTATTTATCTAAAGGTTTTCAATTTATGACATAAAGTTGTCTATAAATTGCATTGATTTTTGTAAAGAACCAGTTTTTGGTTTCATTCATATTTTCTAGTGTTTTTCTGATTTTAATTTAATTAACTTGTCCTCTTTATTTTTAATCTTTATTGTCTCCTTCTGCTTGTTTTGAATTAAATTACTCTTTTCTTTCTTAAGGCGAAACTTATATCATATTTGTTCCTTTCTAAAATATCTCTTACTGCTATGAGTTTTCCTTTAAGTGTAGCTGTAGCTGCACCCCACATAATGTGCTTGCATTGTCATTCAATTCAGAATACTTTTTAATTTTTCTTTCTATTTGAACCATGAAATATTTTAGAAGTGCCTTGTTCAACTTTCAAATTGTGAAGATATTCCAGATTATTTTCCATTTTTTATTTTATGATCTTCAAAGAATATACTTGCATGATTTCCATTCTTTTACATTTATTAAAATTTGTGTATTTTGATCACCATTTCATGTGCACTTGAGGTCATATATTCTGATAAGAGTGGCTGAATATTCTATCTATATCTTAGGTCATATTGGTTGATAGCATTTTTCAAGTCTTCTCTATCCTTATTGATTTCTATCTACTTGCTCTATCAATTACTGAGGGAGGAATGTTGAAGTCTCAAACTACACTTGTGCACTAACTATGCCCTTCTTTGAGAGTTTAAGGGGGAAGAGTAGAAATAGAGGAAACATTTCAGGGCACAGAGTCTTTAGTGTAGTGCTATCCAATAGAAGCTTTTGCAACAGTGGAATGTTCTATATTTGTGATGTCTGCATGTGACTCTTTAGCACTTGAAATGTGAATAGTGCAGTTGAGAAACTGAATTCTTAGTTTATTTTATCTAACAGCTGCAGGTGACTCGTGACTACCACATTGGACTACACAGCTTTAGTACATGGTTGGACTTTACCATCTTATATCGGGTCTTATTTCCTAGTAACAAAGACTGAGATGAAGATTCTGGTTTATGTGACTTGTTGAGGGAGTACTTTCAGGAAAAATTGAGTGAGGAAAGCTGGACATACAGGGGAAAGGAAACAAAACAAGAAGGAAGTGTCCGCTGAAAATTACTTTTAGTCTGATCCCTTGGGAAAAGAAATTCTACCAGAGAGGTAGACTGACCTTGAGGCTATGAGTCAGCCTTTGATACTTCCATGCAGGGTGGAGGTTAGGTTGGCGTTTTCCTGGCAGGCAGGTCTTGCCAAGGGCAATTATTATTATTATTGTTATTATTATTATTATTATTTTAAGACATGGTCTAGCTCTGTAGCTTAGGCTAGAGTGCCGTGACATGATCTTGCCTCAATGCAGCCTCGACCTCCTGGGCTCAGGCGATTCTGCCCCCTCAGCCTCCCAAGCAGCTGAGACCACAGATGCAGGCCACCATGTGCAGCTAATTTGTTTTAGTTTTTATATTGAGACAGTGTTTCCCCATGTTGCCCAGCCTGGTCTTGAACTACTGAACTCAGGTGATCCGCCCACCTTGGCCTCCCAAAGTGCTGGGATTACAGGTGTGAGATACTGAGCCAAGCCTTCCAGGGGCAATTCTTTAAAGGAAGGGGCTATTAGAATAAGGGCTAGTATCAGTCAATACTAGAGCAAATGAGTGATAGGTGCATTGTCTGGCAGAAAAGAATCTAGGCCAGGCGCCGGGGCTCACGCCCGTAATCCCAGCACTTTGGGAGGCGGAGGCCCAAGAGATCAGACTGAAAGCAATTTTCAGCTGAGACTTCATTCTTGTTTTGTTTCCTTTCAAACTGCAGAGGAAAATGGGTCAGAATTATAGCTTTAAAATCCAGCCTCAGCTGTATACAAATGTTTTAATAAAGCAACATAAAAATCCTGGCAGCCTATCTGCCCCTGCCACCAAAAAAAAAGCAATTTCTATCACACCACTATGTACCAAAAGACTAAAGCAAACGCTTAGTCCTATAAATCTTCACCTCAGCCTTTAAAGTTAATAATGAAAGGCTTTGGTAATGAAATAACTTAGTAGTGATTTGGAATGTTGATGTTAAGTTTGCTAATCTAATCAGTGAATACCAATACGCTCTTCAGAATCAGGCTGATGCCTTCTTCTACATTAAAAATTTACATTCTTGGCCGGGTGCGGTGGCTCACACCTGTAATCCCAGCACTTTGGGAGGCCAAAGTGGGTGGATCATAAGGTCAGGAGTTTGAGATCAGCCTGGCTAACACGGTGAAACCCCGTCACTACTAAAAATACAAAAACTGGCCTGGTGTGGTGGCAGGTGCCTGTAATCCCAACTACTCCAGAGGTTGAGGCAAGAGAATTGCTTGAACCCTGGAGGTGGAGGTTGCAGTGAGCCAAGACTGTGACACTGTACTCCAGTCTGGGTGACAGAGCAAGACGGTCTCAAAAAAAAAAAAATTTACATTCTTATTTCTTCTTTCCAAAAATTGTTAATTATAATCAGTAACTCAGCTATTTGACTAGCCTTTTAATAACTTTAAAAGTTCTCATTTTATATGTAAGAATATGTAACATAAAACCCATACAAGTCTGTGTTCTCTTTATTGACAATTTATTCTGATTCAAATCAGCTTTATCAAAAGTAGTGCACGAAAACATGTTCCAATGTATCTGAGGCTTGGAATGGCAGCTCATTGTACCCAATACCTTTTGTGAAATACTCATTTCTTTAAAAATATAAATACTCAGTGTAGGTAATTATGTTCTCAGAATAACTAAAATATATCATTATAAGAATTTCCAAATTAAATCAGTATGTATAATTTTAGGGAAAATAAAATATTTTTTAATTGTAGATTTAAGGAGAAATAGCCATTCTGACTGATGTGAGATAGTATTTCACTGTAGTTTTGATCTGCATTTCTCTAATGATTAGTCATGTAAAGTATTTTTTTATATGTTTGATGGCTAGCATATGTCTTCTTTTGAAAAGTGTCTGCTCATTTTATAAGTACCACCTCCCTGAAGTTTACTAAAGAAGACAGGAGGCCCAAGTCTCTTTCATCCAATGTTCAGTTAATTAGAAGTACTCTAAAATTAGGCCACCTGGTTAGAAAACATTTGCATTTTCCATTTTATTTTCTAGAATTACTTCCATGACTCTATCCATTGGGAAAGAAAAGAAAGTGTGGACAAAATCAAAGTAACATTCAACCCTTTTTGGGTTTTTTTTGTTTTGTTTTGTTTTGTTTTTTCTGTCTGATAATCCAGTTGGAGTTCTCTGTGGTTTCTACTTCTATGTATAAGAGCTTGATTAGTGTTTACTAAAGTGGCCAGTCTTCACCAAACGCACATCCCTGTGGAATTTGTCACCTCTCAAGTTCTTCAGTGGTGGTCCCTAACTTTCCAGTCTGATCAAGATAGTTTCAAAATCTCTCAATTGGTTCAACCTGGAAAGTCACTGAGGTTTTGACTCTGGTCCCACTGGGAGGCAGGATTTGTCCAAGTAGAGCATATTCCTGGCACTTCCAAGGCTCAAAGATGACATCCATGGTTACCCTGATGCAACACTTCGTGTGTGGTGGAGAACATATCTTCTCTTTCTCTAGACCTGCCAGAAATGTGTCAAGGCTAATTTTGTTCTCATTAGTGTAACACATCTGCTTAATTTATACCACAAACTTTTTCACTCTACTCAGAATGGGACATTTGCATAGTTTTGCACCCTTTGACTGTTTACCATAATGCTCAATAGTATTACTCAGAAAGTTGAAAAGACTTTTGCCACGAAAATGTGTAACAACTGGACGAAAATGCTCACAAAGTTCTGATTTCAAACTTCTTGTAAACAATAAAATCTAAACCAGGTCTATATTAAGGAAATGATGCATCAAAATAAATGTTATGCCTGACTTAAATCTTCTACGATGTTTGATGAACAATGAAAATGGCATAAAAACTGAATATTGCTGTAATACTTTGTATACTTTCTCAATATTTACTTTTACCCACATGTATTCTAGAATAAAAGATTGGAACGTTTCCTTCAAAACTTCAATGTCTTCAATCATTCATTTCCTGCTGATTATTTTTCATAAGTATGTGTCATGTTTGAGCCTGTCCTATATTAAAAAATAAATTGTCTACTGCACATTCCCACCCAGCTATCCTCCCACTTCTCATTCTCTTCAACTAAAATTCTTGAAAAAGTTGTCCATTTTAACCCTCATTCACTTAAAAAAATGTTTTTATTTTATTTTAAGTTCAGGGGTACATGTGCAGATTTCTCATATAAATAAACTGTGTGTCACTGGGGTTTAGTGTACAGGTCATTTTGCCACCCAGGTAATAAGCATAGTACTCTACAGGTGATTTTTCAATCTTTATTCTCCTCCCTCTCTCAACCCTCCAGTAGGTCCCTGTGTCTGTCGTTCCCTTCTTTGTGTCCATGTTTACTCAATGTTCAGCTCCCACTTCTAAATTAGAAGGTGTGGTATTTGGTTTTCTGTTGCTGTGTTAGTTCACTTAGGATAATGACCTCCAGCTCCATCCACGTTACTGCAAAGGACATGATCTTGTTCTTTTTTTATGGTTGTGTAGTATTCCATGGTGTATATATACCACATTTTCTTTATCCAATCTATCGTTGATGGGCATTTAGGATGGTTCTATGTGTTTGCTATTGTGAATAGTGCTGCAATGAACATACATGTGCATGTGTCTTTATGGTAGAACAATTTATATTCCTTTGGGTATATACCCAGCAATGGGATTGCTAGATCAAATAATAACTTTGCTTTGAGTTCTTTGAGATTGCACCAGACTACTTTCCACAATGCCTGGACTAATTGACACTCCCACCAGCAGTGTACATGTGTTCCCTTTTCTTTGCAACCTTGCCAGCATGTTATTTATTTTTTTTTCTTTTCATTAATAGCCATTTTGACTGATGTGAGATAGTATTTCACTGTGGTTTTGATCTGCATTTCTCTAATGATTAGCGATGTCGAGTGTTTTTTATATATTTGATGTCCAGCATATGTCTTCTTTTGAAAAGTGTCTGTCCATACCCTTTGACCACTTTTTAATGGAGTTTTTGGTTTTTTGCTTGTTGATTTAAGTTTCTTATAAATTGTGGATATTAAACTTTTGTTATGCACATAGCTTGCAAATATTTTCTCCTATTTTGTTAGTTGTCTGTTTACTCCATTGATAGTTCTTTTTTTGTTTTGTTTTGTTTTGTTTTTTTTCCTATGCAGAGCTCTTTATTTTAAGAAGGTCCCATTTTAAAATTTTTGTTTGCTGCAATTGCCTTTGGCATCTTTGTTTTTGACATCTTTGTCATCCTTGTTCCCTATTATCCCACTCCTTCTTCAACCCACTGCAATACAGCTTTCTCCCGTGCCTTGCCACTGAAACTGCTATTGTCAGGATTACTGGTGAAATTTTTCATAGGTCTGATGGGGAATTTTCACCACTTGTTGATCCACCCATTCCTCCAACACTTTTTCCCGTTGACATCCATAATTCTAACCTCATTTCCTTTCAGATATTTTTTAAAGGTCCTCTTCTGCTTGCCTTTGAAATAGAAAATATTTCCTCAAGGTATAGTCCAAGCCACTTTCTCTTTTGCAGTGCACACACCCCACCAGTGATTTATCAACTTCCATGGAAATAAAACTCAAATCATTAGTCTAGATTTCTCTGTTGAGCCCCAGCCTTGTGTGCACACTTGTCTATTGGGCACAGCTACTGTGATGGCTTCTGGACATTTAAAGCTCAACATGTCCAAAACTGAACTCACCATCTTCACCTTTCTTCCAACCAGCTTCTCCCTAGGTGTTCCCTTTCCTGGTGAACAACATTACTCTCCAACCAATTACTCAAGCTGGAAACTTGAGTTTTCCCTCACTCTTTTCTCTCTCTCTCACTCTCATATTTAGCCAAAAATCAAATTTTGTTTAACCTACCTCCTAATCATTTTTCAGATTTGTCTCTTTCCAACAGTCCCCACCGCTGCCCTATTCTGAGTCATCCTATTTGCTCACCTGGGTTATCACCTCATTTGCTTACCTCCATTTTATACCCCAGGTTATTCACTACCATGCAGCCAACAGCTTTAATGTACCAGTGTGGTCCATACTAAACTGTATTACAAAGATCCATAGGATCCATATTTTAATTATTTTGACATCTCTCCCCTTTTCCAGAACACTCTTAGCTATCTTCATTGCCTGGGCAGCTTCTGTTCATCCATTAGTTTTTAGCTTTTACATATATATACACACACATACATATATATATACACACATGTATACATATATATCTTCCACCAGAAATTTTTGCCTGATTCAATTCAGGAAATTCAACCTCCTCCCTCAGATGATGCTTGGTGTGTGAAGTGAGATTGGCAGAAGGTGACACTTGACAGATAGAAGAATCATATGAGCCATCCGTGAGCTCTCAAGAGCATCAAAAAGGTACTGACATGTTACAAACAGGGTTTCAAAAGAACACAGTGGCACATTATTAAAGCTCTTGGACTTTAAACTTTATCAGTTAAGATGACAGTTTAGAAATTCAATGTTTTTGCTACTTCCCTGGGAATTGAAAGAGAAGAGAAGGGAGGACAAGGGAGGGGAGGGGAGGGGAGGAAAGGGGAGAACAGGGGAGGGGAGGAGAGGGGGAGGAAGAGGAGGGGAGGAAAGGTGAAGAGAGGGGAAGGAAGAGGAGAGGAGGAGAGGGGAAGGAAGAGGAGGGGAGAGGGAAGAGGAGGGGAGGAGAAGGGAGGGAAGAGGAGGGTAGGAGAGAGGAGGGAATAGGAGGGAAGGAAAGGGGAGGGAAGGGGAAGGGAGGAGAGGGGAGGGGTGGGGTTACACATTTTAAGCTGAGAATCATTAATGAGAGAAAGCAAAAACAAAACCAACTGCTACCTTGAATATTGGCTATTGAAGACAGAAAACCTTCTGGCCTAGACCATAATACAGTGAATGAATATGATTTGAGATTTCCCTGCAACAGTTGTCAGCATTTATATTATCTGGGAACATAAATTCTTTATAATCTCCTGGCAGTCACCAGTTAATAGAAATTACATTTAAAGATTCCAACTTTACTAGCAATATGGGTTGGAAAATTACATGTCAATTTCCAATTCTGTCTGGGCAGGAGTTCATCTTAGACAATGTGGTCTTAATGGCATTTATAAGAACATCTTGGAAAGATAACTTTGTTTTGATGAATCAAACATTCTCAGCTGAGCTCCTATAAACAAACATGTAACAGACTACAGAAATCCCAGGGAGTTTTATCAAGTAATACTATCACTCACACCCTGGCTTCTGGGCTTTGTCTTTGATACAAATTTACTCAAACTCTATTTCAAATTAATTATTTGTTAGAATTCTAAGGTAAAGGTGGCTTTGCTGTAATGAATGTATTTTTACAACTTGTTCCTGGGATTAATTGTTGATTAACAAGCTTGCTTTGATCTTTGGAAATCCTCTTTGTTTCATTATTATAGATACTTAGGAAACGTTTACCAAAGAATTATTGTGCTTAAGGGAAAATTTCATGTCAGGTGGTTCTCTTTGAATGTCAGCAATGCATAATAGAAGGTGTATAATCATAGCAAACAAATAGCCACTGTTAATGTATTTTCTGACTTGAATCAATTTCCCAATTACTCTTAACTCTTGTGTAATTCAGATCCAAGATCAGGCCTCTCTGACTCCTGAAGAAATTAACAGTCTTGACTCAATTCTTAACCCTCAATTTCATAACCTCACAATCCAAAGCCTTTGTCAAAATCTGTGAATTCCTAAGGGCCTATCCAGCCAGGCATTTTAACATCAAAGCTGTATTTTTTCCTCAGAAGAATTATCATGTCAGTTACTAAGACTGTGTTTTGTTACTGAGATCTTTTGGATGACTCTATTAATCTTAAACCCCTACTGTCCAATAAAGACTTAAGATCTCAGTGAAAGATTTTAATAGATAAGAGTTGATTCTTCTGAATACCCAAATCACAAAAGGATAAAGATTCATTTGCTCCATTTCTGAGTCTACTCCTCTAGCTTAAGATCAGAGTAGGCAGAAAATTATTATTATTTTTTTCACAGCCAGGAACCTGCACACCTAATACCTGCAATACAGACTCTTTTATTTCAGAAGTAAGGCACAAAAATGACAATGTGGGTACTGCTACTACCTAGAGGAAAGGGATCCGGGACAGAGTATGCACCATTCCAAGCTCTGGTCACAACATAAAAGCAGAGCTTCGCAGCTCTGCAGCTCAGAGAAGGCGCGAGCCCAGCAACACAGTGTAGCAAAAAGTAGTGGACAGCCTCCGCGCTGTGCCTCACACACTCCATGCTGCCCGCTCCTCTTAGAACACCCTTACCCTGGACCACCTTCACCTCCATCCATCCTTACTCAAATCACACCTCAGTCACGGCTGACAACCACTGTGAAAACTTCCCTCCCGTCCCCCTCCCATGGCAGTCCCAATCTCCCTTACTCTGCTGTCCTCTCCCCTTTTCCTCATACTGCTAAGTAATCTTCTCATTTATTATTTTTATTGTTTACTGATGGTTTTTCCAATAGTATGTGAGCTCCACAAGGTCAGGGATCTTTTATTTCATAAGCCATTCTCTCTGCTTCCTCTTTTCACTCAATGATTTTTCTATCTAGCCATGACTTTCTGACCTAGCATTTCCCATTCCCTCATGTTACTGATCTTGCTCCTGCCCTAGTGTGAGGGCCAGCCCCTTAATCCCACCACTTTATCAAGCTCATTAGTACCTTTACCACTTCATCCCCTCACTGTTCAGCCTGAGACACATGATCAGCAACTTTAAGTTGTTTGGAGTCCCCGGCAGCTTCCATCCTTTAATTTTCAGTTCTGCTAATCCCTAGCCCTGGGAAACCTACTTTCTACAGTTCCACCCTCAGCCCCCAAACGTTAAAATAAAAGTCATAAAATGATGCATCAGAGAAGCACTGAAACATTTTCTACCTGACTTTACAGCAGCTCCCCCTTCTTTTATTAACCCTCTGTGGATCTCTCCCTCCAGCCCCTGCTTGGATCTTTTTGCTCAGTCCTTAGCTACTCAGTTTCACCACTCAGCCTGGGTCTTGCCACCATAATGACTAAGAAGACAAATTCCTTGTCACAAAATCCTTCATATACTCTTTCCTCCACCTCAAACCAGCTATGCATCCACAGAACTCTAAATATCTCTGTATTTTCAGGTGCCTACTCTTTCTTTACTCCTTTTTCAGAAGAAGAGGTGCCCACCTTCTCCTTGCCCAAATCAGCCTCTCTATCTGTGTTAAGGGTATTCCTCATCTTCCACCTCTTCTGGAACTTCATGCCATCAGACAAATCCTTCTTCACAAATCTTCAATCTCTTGCTTTTCCTCTCCTCTGCCTGTAATTGTTCTTATAGCCTGCACAATTCTATACACTTTATCTCTTATCCTTATTTATCTTTGAACTACCTACATTCAATATTTTCTCTTTTGTATCCATCTTTTAATAGATAATTTACTGTAACCAATGTACTTTAAATCTTTTATATACAAAGACTCTTCTTGTCCAATCTCATTATCAAATCCCATTGCTGTTTCCCAATTCCCATCCGCCTTGACATCTGTGGCATTTGCCACATTTAATCAGTCCTTCTTCAGCCATTCCTCTTGTCTGTGTCCCAGGCCTTTTCCTCTTCTTCTGCTTTGATACCCACTTC
The DNA here is from genome assembly GCF_009764315.1 of Trachypithecus francoisi. Classification (NCBI taxonomy): domain Eukaryota; kingdom Metazoa; phylum Chordata; class Mammalia; order Primates; family Cercopithecidae; genus Trachypithecus; species Trachypithecus francoisi. Next base: position 168,008,903 of record NW_022681454.1, on the reverse strand, counting down.
TTTGTGGGTTTCCTTTGTGGTTTCTCTTCTTTCTTCCACACCACATATCAAGATGTAGCACACAGCTTAATCATTGATATCCTGATCCCTGTCATTATTTTTTCTCTCAGGGATCTTAAACGTTCTCAGTGCTTACAAATCCATTCTTCAGCAAGCCACATTTCTCCTGAGCCTATCTGATGGTAGTAGACTATCAGAGCTGGAAAGGATGCTGGGGGTTACCTTGTCCAAAATTCCCTTTTGAGATTGTCTGAGATGACTGAACCCACCATCACCAAAGAACAAGGAACAAAAACTCAGAATTTCTCATGTGCTAGTAGCATTAAAAGAAGGAATTTATCTTTTAGTCCCACTTCTATAACCAATTTGTTTGGTGGCATTTGCAAAATTATTAAATCTCTTGGAAACTTATCTTCCACTATGTCTAAGATGAAAAAATTTAAACACAATAATTGCCTCTAAAATCCCTTCAAGTATTAATTGTTCATTGATCTACGATTCTTTGATGCCTGATGCAGGATATCACCACAGGATGACAGTCAATCGTGTCCAGACAAAATCATTTATTTTCCTTCTCAGTAAAATGATGTCCACTTTTCTTGGGATTTTCTTATCCTGGTGAATGGCACCATGATTCTCTCAGGAACTGACTATACCTGACCCAGTTTTGTACTTCTCCAGATTCACTGGCCCATAGTTTTCTGGTGATCCTCCAGAATGAACACTTGGCACCTGCCATGTTCTTGTAACCACAGAGAGGAAACTTTGATTCTCTCTGGAATGAGATTATTTGGGCAATGTTACCTCCTCCATGAGAGAGGCTGGGTCCTTAGAGCCCCGTCTTCCAGTTGCATTGAAATTTTCTTTGAAGATGTGCCTTCCTATACAACCGCACTATAAACTCTTTGAAGACAAATGTTTTATTCCCTTTTGTTTTCCCATGGCTAACAGAATGTTTGCTCAAAATAAATACTCAGACTTTTCTTTCCTTTTTATTTAAAAAAAAAAAAATGTCATGTAGTGGCCCTAAAGGTTAGGAAGAGTAGAAAGGTAATGCTTACATAAACTCCATTTCTAAATTTCTGAAAGATAGGAAAATTTGGTTTATCATTTTTAGGCTCTGCCGAGGTGTATATAAAATTTTCAACTCCTTATTGAGTTGGAAATAAATTGGTAAAATGAGGCTGATTGAATTATAAATAATAAAAAAAACCACCAAACACCAAGAACTAGTGATTTTTTCACATCATTCAAGAAAAGATTATTACCGACTGGAGAGAAATATAACAAAAACTTAACTACAAGTAGGTAAAAGAATTATGGATGATTTTAATTCTTTGAATTTTAGAATTGTTTCAAAATGTCTACAATTAACAAATATTTCCTTTACAGTTCAAAAAACTAACTATTGTTTTCAAAAGACAGGAGCATTTAAATGTGTTTCCACTGGCCAGGTGCAGTGGCTCACAACTGTAATCCCAGATCTTTGGTAGGCCGAGGCAGGCAGACTGCTTGAGGCCAGGAGTTTGAGACCAGCTGATCAACATGGCAAAACCCCGTCTCTACTAAAAATATAAAAACTAGCCTAGCATGGTGGTGCATACCTGTAATTTCGGCTTATTGGGAGGCTAAAGCACGAGAATTGCTTGAATCCAGGAGGGAGAAATTGCAGTGAGCTGGAATCACACCATGAACTCCAGCCTGAGTGACAGAAATCAGAAACTCAAAAGAATGCAACCATTTGTCTCTTATCTACCTATGACCTGGAAGCCCCCTCCCCACTTCGAGGTGTTTCATCTTTGCCTTAAGTTTTCCCACTTCTCCAGACTGAACCAATGTACATCTTATACACACTGATTGACGTCTCATGCCTCCCTAAAATGCATAAAACCAAGCTGAGCCCTGACCGCCTTGGACATATGTCATCAGGACCTCCTGAGTCTGTGTCATGGCATGCATCCTCAACCTTGGCAAAATAAACTTTCAAGTTAACTGGGATCTGTCTCAGATTTTCAGGGTTCATACTCACAAAGACCTGTGAATTAATATTAAAGTGTCTAAGGCCTTAAGGTTCTGGGAGCCAACTGATGACTCATAATCTGTAATAAACAGATGGTGCCAATAAAACATCAGTTCCTTGGAATTATACATACTGAAGCAATACACAGTCAGAATGAACTAGAATTAAAAATACAGACTGGGACGATATAGGCACACAGTTCTCATAAAAGCCATGCCAGCAATGTTCTAATCCAGTTGTCCTTTGTGTCCTGGATGAATTTTTAAAGACTCATATCCGACTTGGGGAGGACTTCAAATTCATGGAACTAATTGCATGTTTTTAAATGACCATTGCACGAGTAAGATTAACTAGAATTGGTCATGAAAGCTACATGAAAACTCAAGATTTATAATCCCATCAATGTGATAGGCAGAATAATAGCTTTCTAAAGATGTCTACATCCTAATCCCTGGAAACTGTGAATATGCTATGTTACATGACAAGAAGGAATTAAGGTTGCAGATGGAATTAAAATTGTTAATAAATTAATGTTGAGAAGGTGTATTAGTCCATTTTCATGCTGCTGATAAAGACATACCCAAGACTGGGTAACTTATGAAGTAAAAGAGGTTTAATGAACTCACAGTTCCACATGGCTAGCAGGCCTCACAATCATGGCAGAAGGCAAAAGCCACATCTCACACGGCGGCAGGCAAGAGAGAGACTGAGAACCAAGTGAAAGGGATTTCCCTTTTTAAAACTATTATATCTTGTGAGACTTACTCACTACCATGAGAACAGTATGGAGGAACTACCCCCATGATTCAATTATCTCCCACCGGGTCCCTCCCACAACATGTGGGAATTACGGGAGCTACAATTAAATATGAGATTTGGTTGGGGACATAGGCAAACCATATCAGATGGAGAGACTGTCCTGGATTTTCTAGTGGGTAATAGGTAATCATATGAGTCCTTATAAGTGAAAGAGGAGTCAGAAGACTGAATGTCAGAGTAACACGATGTGAGAAAGACTAGACTGTTCATTGCTGGCTTTGAAGACAGGAGAGGGTTAGCATGAAGCAAAAAGTGCAGGTGGCCTCTAGAAGCTGGAAAAAGTAAGAGAATGAATTCCCTTGGTGCCCGTAGAAAAAAACACGCCCGACCAACTCCTTGATTTTAGCCTGGTTGGGACTCATTTTGACTTCTGACTTCAGAACTATAAAATAATAGATTTGTGATGTTTAAAATCACTAATTTTTGATACTTTGTTACAACAGCAATAAAAAACTAATATAATCAGCAAATATTTTCAATCCCTGAATGATTTCATTTGAATGCCTGCTTTCTACTTACTATTACATAACAGTTTAACTCTGTTTACAACTTCTTCTGCAAATACTGCCACACTTCTTCAGGGACGAGGGTCACGATTTATTTAGTTTTGTATCCTTAACAACTAATGTATATCCTGGTTCATAGAAGTTAAATAAAGTAGCCTTTTCTTACCTTACATGGCAATAATGTGACTGTCAGCTGACAGTCATGGACAGCTGCACCCTTAGGGTACTTGAGACACAACATGAGAGAGTTTGAGTGTAATAATTTGCCTCAAGCATGACCTCATTTCTCTCTGGTTTTTACTCTAATCATAAAATTTTAAAGATAGACAACGGTAAGTTATGTCCACTGTTTTCATTTTAGATGAGGCACAGATTGGTGAATTATTCTCATAATCTCAACAAGCATTAAGTCCTGAATCAATCTTTTTTCCAAAACAAAATGCTGACTGGAGGCATTCAAAAGTACCTTCATTGGCAAGTGAGAGAACACTAGTAATACTTCATGTCCTGATAGCAAACTACCAAAGTGACCTAGCTAGTATTAAGAAAAGAACAACCTTTTCATCTGAAAGGAACAGCCCCTTGGTAGTGGGGTGGAGGAGACATTTTCTTAATACAACACAGCAAAATGCCTAAAGTTAGTAGTTTTATACAGAGAAGGAATAAAAATATATTACATATAATTTACTTATATAAAACAAATCATCCTCCAAGTGATTTGTTTTAAAAATATTTATTTTCAAAATGATTGTACTACTTTTTCTGATTCAATCTTCAAGCTGTGGAAAAACAGAAATTATTTTCAAATGTCTGGCTGCTCACCAGTAAACTATTTGAAGAAGACAAAGACAACAGGCTGTTTAGATTTACTGTCAAAAATGCCTTCGAGATGAAGTGTGCCTTGTCAGGGTCAACATCAACTAGAACTTTCTTATATTGGCACAACTTTACTACCAGAATGTTCTTAGTTTGTATACATAGTTACAAACTATGTATATATAGTTATACATAATATAACTTTGTATATATAGTTATACATATAGTTATACATTGTTATATTTACTTATATTATTATTGCCTTTGTACTTTTATTTTATAAAATTTTATATAATTATTAACTTTGTAGTCAATCTTGAATTCAATGTTCTGTTCTTAGGTTGAGTCAGGAAGAACAAAACACATTCACAATTGTTTCATGAGGTCAAAGATTCTTTTCCAGAAAATAAAGTAAGTATTCAACTGGTCTTAGAATATTATCATCAACTTGAAATTTCTGCATATTTTTCTCCTTTCTTTCTCTCTCAATTTCTTAGATCCTTTGTCTTCTCTGTTGGCTGCTTCTGCCTCCCCACCTTCTCACCCATCATCTCATCAAGCATGAGCAACTTTTTGTTACTGATAAAGTCTGAAGAGGGTTGAGTTGACAAATGTTGTGCCTTTAATAGTCAAAAAATACAAGAACAATTTAATCCTGAAACATGGTGATATGGAAGAAAATGGAGGTTTGAGAAGCTGTTTTTATTTAGATCAGTGCAGGCAGATTGTTCTTTGTTTTAAATATAACACCTAGAATTTTTTTAACTCATGCCCATCTTTACCACCAGAATGTTCTTAGTTTGTATACATACAGCTAATTATCTTATATTTACTTATCTTATTATTACTGTCTTTGTACTTTTTATAATTATTAACTGCCATCCAGTGACTTCTTTAAATGTAGTGAAAAGCATTTCACTACAATATTTCCATTACATCTATTCATTGCAATAGTTCAATTGCATTAAAAACAAAACAAATTCCACTAAATTTCAGATAGATAGGCAGCAAATATATAACTTGACAAAATCCTAAGTACTCTGAGTCAATTCAATGGAGGAGGAGGGCAATCTTTAATGAGTTAAAATAAGAGCATTATATTTTACAGTTGTTGGTAGCCACCAAGGTCATCTAGTTAAACTACATTGATTCATAATTTTGAAAACTAAGGTCCTATATTAACTGTCTTTGCTGACCACAGTGGTATGAAACTAAAAAACAAGAACAGGAGGAATCATAGAGAATGAACAAGTATGTGGAAATTAAATAACATGCCCCTAAACAACTGTTGAGTTAAAGAAGAAATTAAAGGAGAAATATTTTAAATCTTGAGACAAATGAAAATGGAAACACACATACCAGACTTATGGAATATGGTAAAAGCTGTTCTAAGAGAGCAGTTTATAGCAATAAGCATCTACATCAAAAAAAGAAGAAAGATCTCAAATAAACAACCTAATATTATACTTTAAGGAACTAGAAAAAGAAGTATGACTAAGCCCAAGGTTAGCAGAAGAAAGGAAATAACAAAGATCAGAGCAGAAATAAATAAAACAGAGACTAGAAAACCAATAGAAAAGATTAATAAAATTAAGAAATTGGTTTTTAGAAAAGCTAAATAAAACTGACAAGCCCTTAACTAGATTAAGGAAAAAGAAAAAAACCCAAATAAATAAAATTTAAAATAAAAAAGGAGACATTACATCCGATAACAGAAAGAGAAAGGATCATGAGACTACTATGAGCAATTATGCACTAATGAATTGAAACTCCTAGAAAAAAAATATGAATTCCTAGAAACATATAACCTGCCAAGCTGAATCATGAAGAAACTGGAAATCTAAACAGACCAATAATGAGTCAGAGTATTAAATCAGGCTTTTAAAATCACCTAAAGAAAAACCCAGAACCAGATGGCTTCATAACTGAATTCTATGAAATATTTTTTTAAAACTAATACCAGTTCTACTCAAACTGTTCCAGAGAATTGAAGAAGAAAGAATACTTCCAAATTCATTTTATTAGGCCGCATTACTCCTCCACTAAAACTGGACAAAGACACCATGAAAAAAGAAAACTACAGGCCAGTATCACTGACAAACAGATGCAGAATTTCACAACAAGATACTAGCAAACCATATTCAACAGTACTTTAAAAGGATCACTCACCATGATTAAGTGGGATTTATCTCTAGAATGCAAGTTTGGTTCAACAGATACAAACCAATAAATGTGATTCACCATATTAACAGAATGAAGGACAAAAAGTGCATGATTTCTCAGTTGAAATAGAGAAAGCACTTGACAAAATCCAGCTTCCTTTTATGATAAAATTAGGTGTAGAAGGAATGTTCCTCCAAACAACTAAGGTCATATATTAAAAGCCCACAGCTAACATTGTACTCAATAGTGAAAAATTGAAAGCTTTTCTTCTAAGACCAGAAACAAGACAAGGATGTCCACTCTCACCATCTCTGTTCAACACAGTACTGGAAATACAAGCCAGAACAATTAGGCAAGAAAAAAAAGGCATCTGCATGGGAAAGGAAGAAGTGAAACTGTCTTTTGCTGACATGATATTTTACATAGAAAATTCAGAAGACTTCACCAAAAACCTGTTAGAACTAATGAACTAATTCAGCAAAGTTGCAGAACACAAAATTAACATACAAAAAAAACCCACTAGTGTTTCCACATATTAATAACAAACTATGTGAAAAATAAATGAAGAAAACAATCCCATCTGTAATAGTGTCAAAAATAGATAAATAAAATGCTTATGAGTAAATTTAACCAAAGAGATGGAAGATCTGTATACTGAAAACTATAAAACATTGATGAAGGCAATTGAAGATTACACAAATAAAAGAAAACACGCCCTGCATTCATGGATTTGAAGGATTAATATTGTTAAAATGTATACTACCAAAGCAGTCTTCAGATTCAATGCAACGTCTATCAAAATTCTAATGTCATTTTTCACAGAAACAGAAAAAAACAATCGTAAAACTCATATGGGTCCACAAGAGACCCCAATAGCCAAAGCATTCTTAACCAAAAAGAACAAAGCTAAAGATATCACACAACTGGATTTCAAAATATATTGCAAAGCTACAGTAATCAAAACAGAATGTACTGGCATAAAAACAAACAAATTGACCAATGGAATGGTATAGAGTGCCCAGAAATAAACCTACACATCTACAGTCAATTTTGACAGAGGTTCCAAGAAGACAAAATGAGGAAAGGGCAGTCTCTTCAATAAATGGGAAAACTGGATATCCACATGAAAAAAGATGAAAAGTACCTTTATTTCACTCTTATACAAGAATAAAGCCAAAATGGATTAAAGACTTAAATGTAAGACATGACACTGTAAAGCCACTAGAAGAAAACATAGGGGGAAAGTTCCATGAGAGGGTCTGGAACAATGACTTTTCAGATATAATCCCAGAAACACAGGCAACAAAAGCAAAATAGACAAATATAATTGTATTGAACTAAAAAGTTTCTGAGCAGCAAAAGAAACAATAGAGTGAAGAGATAATGCACATTATATTTGCAAATATTATATTTGCAAATTATACATCAGATAAGGGGGCTAATATTCAAAATATACAAGCTAATATTCAAAATATACACAAATTACTCAGTAACAAGAAAACAAATAAACCTATTTAAAAATGGACAAAAGACCTGAATAGACATTGCTCAAAAGAAGACAGATGTAGTTTACAGATATAAGAAAAAACTGCTCAACATCACTAATCATTAGAGAAATGCAAATCAAAACCACAATGAAATATCACCTCATACCTACCTGTTCAATTGGATTAAAAAAACAAAAGTTAAGTGTTGGCAAGGATGTGGAGAAAAACAAACCTCGTATACTGGTGGTGATACTATAAATTAGTACAGCCATTTTGGAATACAGTATTGAGCTTCCTCAAAAAAACCATAAAAAGAATTGCAATATGATCCAGCAATCCCACTTTGGGGTATAGTATATACCCAAAGGAATTGAAATCAGTATTTTGAAGAGATATCTGCACTCCCACCTTCACTGAAAAATTTTTCACAAGAGCCAAGATATGGAAAAAACTCAAATGTCTAGTGAAGCATGAATTGATATTTTAAAAGTCATATATATACACAATAGAATACTCTTAGGACTTCACACACACACACACACACACACACACACACACACACAGTGAGAGAGAAAGAGAGAGAGGAAATTCTGGCATTTGTGACAACGTGGATGAACCTAGAGGACATTAGGCGAAGTGAAATAAGCCAGGCACCGAGAGACAAATGCCATATGATTTCACTTTTATGTGAAATTTTAAAAAGTCAAATTCATTCAAGTAGAGAGTAGAATGGATCAGAGGCTGGCAATGATTGGGGTGCAGGAGTAGACAAGGAAAGGGGAGATGATGGTGAAAGGGTACAGAGTTTCAGTTAGACATAAGGAACATGAGGAACATGATCTACTGCATAGCATGGTGACTATAGTTAATAATAATGTATTATATATTTTAAAACAGTTAAAAGAGGATATCAAATGTTCTGTGAGGGATATGTTAACTCACCTAATTTGATTATCCCACAATGTATACATGTATGAAAATACTACATTGGACCCCATAAATATATACAATTATTATTTGCCGGTTAAAAAAGAAACTAAGGTCCATATAATTTAAATGAGGAGCATAAAGCTACAAAACTAGTTGGAGGCAGAAATGGCTCTGAACCCATTTCCCTTTACTCTCAGACCAATGGAACATTGAGCACAGAATATTAACCACTGTCCTTGCTGCTATGAAGCCAGTATTCTTGGTTTCCCAGAGCACAGGGAATAGAAAAATAGAATTCCAGTTCCCCAGAATGTAACTCCAAAGGAAAAATGTCATGGTGTTAGCACAGTTTTACTTGACTTTGGATGCCCCAGTAAACCTGTGAAATCACTTTAAATAATCTAAAGGCATGCAATTTCCACTCCAAACTGGGGGAGTGAACTGAAAATAAAAAAATCTACAAGTCTGAGCATTCCAAAATAATGGCCTAGCTATTTGAAGGATAAAAATCTCAAAGAAATTATGACCAAATAAGAAGATCACAGAGGTGGTATTCTTAATACAGCAAAAATCAAGTTAGAATTTTATGATGTCTCTGTGGTACCAGAATATAGTGCTGTGCCAGAAATAGGCTTCTCAACTTTCCAGTCCATAAATGGACTGAAGTGCCGTATACATACAGTGCCATATACATACAGATTGCACTACGTTTGGAGTGTCCTTGTGAGTTCCTCCCACACAGAATATAATTTGGAGTGTCCCTGTGAATACATTTGGTGTCCCCCAGACATTTGGTGTCCTCCGGAATACATCTGGAGTGGCCCTCTGAGTTCTTCCCATGCAGAATATCAGAAAACATTTTAACTGGTTATTCAAGCTATGCTCCTGGCTATGTAGACCAGAGGAAAGACAATTTATATACATTGATATACAAACGAAAGAACAGGGGATAGCCATCCATACCTGGATCTGACCCATGGAGACCCCTGAATTCTACCTGACAAGGGCATAAAGTAGCGAATATCAAACTTTTTTCTTTAAAAGGTCATATACTGGAAATTTTAGGCTGTGTTAAAAGTACACAATCATGCCATTGTAGTACAAAGCAGCCATAGACAATTCATAAATGAATGAATGTGACCGTGATCAATAAAACTTTATGGACACTGAAATTTGAATTTCAAATACTTTTCATGTGTCGTGAAATGTTATTCTTCTAATTTCTTCTTAGCCATTAAAAATATATAAACAATTCTAAGTTCATAGGCCATTCAAAAACAGCATTATCTCAAATTTATGCTTCAACAATTATAAATCATTTTAAACTCGTTTGTATTTTGAGCATGCATAGCCACTTTGATAATAAGGTCTACATACTTACTTTCTAGTGTGATATATAGTAGGGATCAGAAAGTAACTCTGTTGGCTTGGAAGGTTGAGATTTGGTAGATAAGTTCCACCCTGACTTTGGAGTGTGGTGATGTAGTATAATGATTAAACACATGTGGCTGACCTTTTCGGAGAGTCAGTTGGATGTATCCCACAGATCACCCCAGGAATGCATTTTCTGGTTCTGACCAACCTCTCCTTCTAAAACACCCCTTTGAAGACGTTGCTTTAGTAAATCCTAATAAAACACACTGTGTGGAAGGTAAGAGAAGAAAATAAATAGGGATATAGCAATGCTAGGGCTAACACATCACTTACAAGTTTCTGAATAGGTTATCACACCATGGGTTAATTATTTGTAAATAAAAATTATTTATAAATATGTGTATATTTTTACAAATATATATACACAAATAATATTTATTTATTTATTTACTGTGGGACAGGGTCTCACTCTGTCACCCAGACTGGAGTGCAGTGGCATGATCACTGCCGACTGAAGGCTCAACCTCCTGGGCTCTGGTGATCCTCCCACCTCAGCCTCCCAGGCAACTGAAACTACAGGTATATGCCACCATGCCCAGCTAATTTTTGTATTTTTGATAGAGATGGGATTTTGCCCCGTTGTCTAGGTTGGTTTAGCACTCCTGGGCTCAAGCAACTTTCCTGCCTTGACATTTGAAAGCACTGGGATTACAGTCATGAGCCACCAAGCCTAGACAAATATACTTTTAATATAAAGAACGATTACATAGAACTTTCAATAACAATCCCCAAAAATTCTGCTTGAGACTCACTAGAATACAGGTTGTTATTTTATTTTATAGTTTTTTCTTACCAGTGACTATCACAAGTAGAAAATTGAAATTAAAATCTCTTGCTAATTTCTGTTTATTCTATGATCTCCTGAACTGTGAGTTTAAAATGTTTCTTTCAGTTCAGATTTGATTGAACATTCCGTGGAGCACCCACTCACTGCAGATAAAAGGTGAAAAGGCTTCCTTCCATTCAGGTTGCTCAGAGGGCAGACACGCTTCATTTTAGTCATCCAGTATGAACTGAGTGACAACTCATTGCTATAAATATCTCCAGATCTCCTGTTCCTCTCTGCTCCAATCATAGTTCCTGCCCCTATATCCTCAGCATTTCCCCAGTGCCCTATGAATTCATTTCCGAAGTGTCTCTTACTTTATTTAAATCTCTCAGGAATTCCCAAAGCCCATGTTACAAGGAGGAAGATGCAGCTGGGCAGGATCCCAGGCGATCTAGGGCTGGTTCTAAACTGATGACCTTTTAGCACATGTCTCTTACTTCTGCACTCAGACCCCAAATAACACCCTAGGAGGAGAGAACGCATAGAGCAGGCGCTAGATACAAAATAAAGAAACATCACCCACCAGTGACTGTTACCTGAAATTGTATGTTTATGCAAGTAGGGGATGATTTTGGCCAATTTATCTCATTTCAAGGAAGATAAACCTTCACTACAGTTCTGATTGAAGATTCTCATTGAAATCATAACCTAAACTAAACAACATAAAGGAATAAATATCTAGTTCCAGGGGATTCAGTTTTCTCAATTTTTCTGAGCAAGGGGTCTATTGAAACTTTGATCTCATAGCAGCTGCTATGCTGGTCCCCAGGAGGAACTCAAGGACTCTACTTTTGAAGTGTCATACACAACTTTTCCTTGCTATGAAGAAACATACACTTTCCAGCCACTACAAAAGTCAAAAATTTCCCCCGACTCTCCCTGGAGAATACATGCACAGAAAACTGAATTCATCTGTTCTGGTGCTGCTTGGAGGTATGAAAAATAAAGTAAAAAAGAAAAAGAAAACTGTATTCAAAAGGAAAACAATAACCCATTATTTTCTAAGCCAATGGTATATTTGCTTCTTAAAAAGTCAATAGTAAATTCTTAGGAGAAATAGTTGTTACTTTATTTTATTGAAACTACCGGTAAGATCAAGTTTAGCTGGAACGATGAATTGGATCTTTACCTTCATCACTGGCCCAGCCTCCTCTCTGTGTCTCTCACATCTGTTTTGGCAACCTCATTCCTCTGAAGCACTTAGAGCTTCATGGTCTTCTTCCAACCCCCAAAGAGCTGCCAAGCCTTTAAAAAGAGAATAGTCATGGATGGATTATATAAAATTGAAGGTCAAATTCACTTTGACCCTGGTAATATCATATTTCATTTATTCTGGAAAGAAAAAAAAATAATAGTAATTTGTTGCTTACTGTTGTGGAGCTGGGAAGTTCAAGATAAAGCTCCCAGCAGATTTGGTGTCTGGTTAGAGCTCATCCCTCATAGATGTTGCTTTCTAGGTGTCCTCACATGGAAACTAGGCAGACTCCCTCAAGCCTCTTTTATAAGGGCATTAGTCCCATTCATGAGGAAGGAGCCCTCATGATCTAATCACCTCCCAAAGTCTCTACCTCTTAATACTCTTGCATTGGAGGTTAGGTTTCAACATTTGAATTTTGGTGGGACACAAACATTCATATCGTAGCAAGAGGCATACATAAAATAAAGCTAAAGCACATACAAATCTGTGACTTACATAGAAAAACATATACTAACTTATAAAAACCAAAATTGCTATATATAGTTATATTAATGTCAAACAAAATAGACATTATAACAAATGACCTAGTGCTACAGGTGTTAATATGGTTGATTCTTACAAATATAATATCAAGTTACAGAAAAATACATACAGAAAAAATGTATTTATATAAAGTTAAAGAATATACAAAATTGGCTGGGCGTGGTGGCTCAAGCCTGTAATCCCAGCACTTTGGGAGGCTGAGACAGGCGGATCACGAGGTCAGGAAATCGAGACCATCCTGGCTAACACGGTGAAACCCCGTCTCTACTAAAAAATACAAAAAACTAGCCGGGCGAGGTGGCGGGCGCCTGTAGTCCCAGCTACTTGGGAGGCTGAGGCAGGAGAATGGCGGGAACCCGGGAGGCGGAGCTTGCAGTGAGCGGAGATCAGGCCACTGCACTCCAACCCCGGCGACAGAGTGAGACTCCGTCTCAAAAAAAAAAAAAAAAAAGAATATACAAAATTATTACGTAATGTTTGGCAATGCTTATATATGTCATGAAGTAATAGGTGAGGAAACACAAACAGCCTTGGCAGTTTTTGTCTAGCCATGCGTATTCATGGTATTATTTTCTATATTCTTTGGTACGTTTTATATTATTAATTAATTTCCTCTGCATTATACATTGGTATACCTGGTATATATATATGTATGTGTGTGTGGTATACCTGGTATATATAAATGTATAATAATTTCCTCTGTATTATTATGTATATATATGTGTGTGGTATACCTGGTATATATATACTTCCATTTATTTATTTAAAAGATATATTATGATACACACACATATATTCATATCTTTTAAATAAATAAATGGAAGTAAAAAATGTTAACATTTTGATTTGTTTTAAAAATTATGACTGTGTTTTTAAACCAGAGGAGCTTTCTGGCAATGTCATCTGGAAATAAAACTACACTTGCCAGCTGCCTTTAAATTATCCTGCTCATTTTCTCTATCTTTCAGACTTGTAATCAGAGACAGATCTGGACATGTGAGTTTTAGTTTTCCACTGTACACTTATAATTACTACCAAAATAGTTATACTCTCTGAGGGGCTCCCAAATGCATTGCCTAAAGCTTATTACTTAGTGGGTTTACTTTCTAAATTGTTTGCTCCAACTGATCCTCTAAGAGTCAAAGACACAAGGATCTAAAAGATGAAATAACCAAAAATTATCTGCTTGAGTATTTCCTGGGCCAAGTCAATCAGTGTCTCTCTCTCACTCTTTCTCCCTCTCTCCTTTTTCTTCCTCATGCTCTCTCTCTCTCTCTCTCCTCTTAACATAGAAAAGGGAATGAAGAAACAGGAACTGTGTGGCCCTGGTCCCCCTGGCACCCTTTCCACAATGCAGTCCTTAGCTCATCTGTCTTGTATTTTACCATGAGGACTCTGGCAGCAAACTGATCACTGCATGCTTCCTGTATGCTCCAGTCAGGATCTAGCCAAAAATGGAATCACAATTCACAGCTAATGTACAGGAATAAAATCTGTTATTTTTCCTATCAGATGTCATATAAATTATAGTTTATTTTCACAGTAGATTTATACAAGTTGAACTTTATTATTACTGTTTTTAACTGGTTTGAGTACATATGTTTTAATAAGTCATTTGGTCATAAGCAGTCCATACCTTGTGAACCAAACCACATGGTGAAACAGGTTATGCAAACCTAATTAGTCCTACTGGGAGTTTGAGGATGCATAATTGACTCTCTAGATGCCTCACTGTAGCATCGTTATGTGGCATTTTTCTGTGATGTGGTTGGAAAGGTAACATATATTTTACTCTTTTCCATGATTAGGAAAATGGCAACAGGGGTCAATTTTAAGTCATCTGAATTCATTACATATTTCCCAATTAATTTGAAGAAAGCAGTTCATGATACACTTAAACATTTACCTGTTTTTGCAACGGTGTTTGTTAAATTGTGTAGCTATGTTTGCAATATTTTTTAAAAATTAAAAGAACTTGGCCGGGCGCGGTGGCTCACTCACGCCTGTAATCCCAGCACTTTGGGAGGCCCAGGTGGGTGGATCACGAGGTCAGGAGATCGAGACCATCCTGGCTAACACAGTGAAACCCCGTCTCTACTAAAAATGCAAAAAATTAGCCTGGCGTGGTGGCGGGCGCCTGTAGTCCCAGCTACTCGGGAGGCTGAGGCAGGAGAATGGCGTGAACCCGGGAGGCGGAGCTTGCAGTGAGCGGAGATCGCGCCACTGCACTCCAGCCTGGGTGACAGAGCAAGACTCCGTCTCAAAAAAAATAAAATAAAAATAAAAGAACTTGAACATACAAAAATAAGGGCTTTATTAAGTAAGGCATATTCATGTAATAGAACATCCTTTTAAAATAATGTTTTAAAATAATATTTACTGGCAAAGAAGCAGGTTCATAACATATTGCTAAACAAAAGAAGCATGATGTCTTTATGTTTACAAATAACAATAATATGAAATCTGAAGAATATACAATAAGATGAAGATAACAGTGATTACTTCCAGGCTGTTGTTGGTATAAGTGACTTTTTAATTCTATTTTACTTACCTATATCTTTCAATTATTTCTGAACAATCATATATTCAAATATTACCTGTGTAAAAAAAAAAGCAAAGAAATCTACTTGATTCAAAAACACTTACATTAAAATATGGAATGGGACATTCAAGCATAAATAAAGTTCTGATTTTTAAAGATGGAGTAGCACTTCAGAATGTAAAACCTCAATTTTCTTCCTGCATTAGGTACATGAGATCTTCCTGCATTAGGTACAAGGGATCACTGATGATATGATTTGGCTGTGTCCTCACCCAAATGTCATCTTGAACTGCAGTTCCCATAATCCTCACATGTCATGGGAGGGTCCTGGTGGGAGGTAATTGAATCATGGGGGTGGTTACCCCCATGCTGTTCTCATGATAGTGAGTGAGTTCTCATGAGATCTGATGGTTTTATAAGGGGCTTTTCCCACTTTGCTTGGCACTTCTCCTTCTTGTTGCCATGTGAAGAAGGATGTGTTTGCTTCCCCTTCTGCCATGATTGTAAGTTTCCTGAGGCCTCCCCAGCCTTGCTGAACTGTGAGTCAATTAAACCTCTTTCCTTTATAAATTACCCAGTCTCAGGTAGGTCTCTATTAGCAGTATGAGACAGAACTAACACGACTGGTAACAAGAAGCAAAATTACTAGAAAACTTTGTGTCAGCCATTTCCTTAAGTAAGTAAGATTTATAAGATAGTACCAGCTGAAGTAGGGACTAAAAGAGATTAGTCAAATCAAGCAGCTACTAATTAATTCAAGGGCCAAATATCCTTATTATTCTGATTTACCAACCATCCAGATGAGGTATATTCAAAGAACTTCATAAATTGTGACAGTTATTAACAATCGGATTGGACACTTGGGAATGCCCAAGGTAAGGATGGAGCCTCCAACTTGAGAAAGAATGGTGATATACCTCTTAGTATAGAATGATTTTTATGGATTTTCGCTTACTGAAAGGGCACATGGCCTTAGGCAATGCACTTTGATACATGAGGTAAAAATAACTATTGCAATTTTTTTTTTTTTAATTTCTTGGATTAGGTGGTTCTTCCTCTGAAAAGAGATGAGAAATTTTAAAAAATAGTGGTTTGAATTCAAAATGGGTTAGCATTTATAAAAATGAGATTTGTCTTTCTTCTAACATTATTATATTAGTAGCATGGTCATCTAGGTGCCTTGGAATAGTGATAAACTCTACAGATGTAAATATACATATAAATAAATAAATATTTATATAAATATATATAAATATATACTAAGGATTATCATAAAATATTTTCTTAAAATCTGAGTATTTTCAATCAGTTTTTGCATTTACCGAATAGTCTCTGAAAGATCTCTAAGCTTTAATAGTTCACTTACTTTGGCTGAGTGAACTTCTGAAATGCACTTTTAACTTTTGAAAACACCAATATGATCCTGTCCCTCACACCAACTACCTATGCTTAAAAAACATAACTGACTCTCCATTATTAAAACAGAAATTCTTAACTTTATGGTGAGGTTGCAGATTTACTCACACAACATTCAGATATGTAAAAAAAAAAAAAAAATTCTAGTAAAATAAAAATATAAAAAACTCCTTTATTTTCTATTTACTGTTCTGGTCTTCAAATACCTCATCAGTAAAAGACCTCATTTACTTAAAAGACCTCATCCTCAGAAGCATCAGAGGAAAAAGAATCTGGTAAGTCAAAAGATAGAGAAATTTTGATGCATGCTCATTTAAACAGTCTCTAAGTAACTTAGGTTGTTTAAATGAGCCAGGAAAATCCCAAATCAGAGTTTTTCCCCTCTCTTAACCTTCCTCCTAGGTGACAATGAAGTTTATGAGAAAAGTAAAGATAACACAAGATCTCAGGCTGCTGGAGTACGGAGAAATAAGACTGTTTGAAACCCCTCAGAGTTCTGTGGGTCCTGGCTGACCTGTGCATGAAGTGGTTGTTATAGGACTCTCCCAGTAGTTATCATAAAGTGCTACTGTTCCCATCATCCTTCTTTTCTGCTAGCCTTGACCATACCAAATCCCCAAGTACCATGCCCTCTTTGCTACATGCTAGACTCTCCAGGTCTCCCAGTTCACCTTGTACCCTCAATATCAAGATAGCAGGCTGAGCATTGTGGCTCATGCCTGTAATCCCAGCACTTTGGGAGGTCAAGGAGGGTGGATGACCTTAGGTCAGGAGTTCAAGACCAACCTGAGCAACATGGTGAAACCCTGTCTCTACTAAAAAATACAAAAATTACCAGGCGTAGTGGCGGGCACCCATAGTCCCAGCTACTTGGGAGGCTGAGGCAAGAGAATTGCTTGAACCTGGGAAGCAGAGGTTGCAATGAGCTGAGATTGCACCACTGAACTCCAGCCCGGGTGACAGAATCAGACTCTGTCTCAGATAGTAACAATAATAATGATAATCAAAATAACATAAGGATGCTTCTGTGTCTCTTTTATGTCACATCCCCTGCTCCAAGTAAACAGGTGCCTTATGCTAGCATCTACGCATTGTGTACATGAAAAGGCAAAGAAAAAAAGATGCATTAATATTTTTCAAATTGGAAAATCTGCTGGCTGCTAGTCTACTCCTGTGGTCTCATCTGGCAGCATGTAATTCTAGCCACATAGGTGTTTTATCAGTCTTTCAAACTTCCACTTCCTGCCATGATGGAATAACAGGGACTTAATTTACCCTTCCACGTGAAACAACCACAAAAGTGAACAAGACATAAAACAATGGTTTGTAGACACTGGTAGCACAGGATTGCAATTCCTGCGACTAGGAAAGCAACCAAGGTGAGCCCTGTAGTTGGATCAGTTCACTGCCTAAAGAGTTTCTAGGCTGCAGTGCAGGGAGGGTGCAATGGTTTGAATGTGTCCTCTCCAAAATGTAGGTGTTAAAACTCACTGGCCAATGTGAAAGTATTAAAAGGTGGAGCTTTTAACATGCAATTAGACCATAAGAGCTCCTCCCCTGTGAGTGGGATTATGGCCCTTATAAAAGATGCTTCACGCTTGCCCCTCCACCTTCTACCATGCATGTGAGAAGACAGTTTTCCTCCCCTCAGAGAATGCAGCAATAAAGCACTATCTTGGAAGCCGAGAGCAACCCTCACCAGACAATAAACCTGCTAGTGCCTTGATGTTGGATTTTTCAGCTTTCAGAACTGTGAGAAAATGAATTTTTTTCTTTATAAATTACCCAGTCTCTTGTATTTTGTTATAGCAGCACAAAATAAAAACAGATGAAGAACCTAGAAGTCCATTGACTTCCCTGAGTTGAGGAGATGGAGCTGAGAGTTCAAGGAGGCCAAGGAAGCAAGAGTTCACAAGGCTGTCAAAGCTGTCAGAATCAAAATGGAGTTACTTGTGTCATGCCCTGACAAAAAGGACCCGAGGAAGGCCATGAAGGGAGGGCTCTCATGCATGTTTGTCTGATAACAACAACTAGAAAAACAGACTGCAAAAACCACAACTTTGCACAAAGGTCACCACAACCTTGTCCAGTAAATGCTTCTGCAAGGGCGTCTGCCCAGCAACTTTCTGTTTAACCTTGGACTGATTTGCCCTTGTTATTGATCTTTGTAGCCAAGGATGATTGACTTAAAAACAAACAAACAAACAAACAAAAAACCTACGTAATCCTCCTCATTTGCCTTTAAAAACTCCACATTGCCTCAACCTCTTTGAATATGCACAAATTTATATGGTGTGCATATTCCCATTGCAATGCTACTCCTGAATAAATACTATTTTCTTTTATAGAGTCTCCCTGTATGTTATTTAGTTGGACAGGGCAGACTACTGCAGAGGAGAGAACTACAGAGAAAGAAAAGAAAGCCCAGAGATAGGCAGATGGTCCCCCTTGGGTATTCAGGCAAATATTGATCAGGATATGCATGTGAGCAAATTATCCAAGGCTGGAAAAAAAAACACCCAAGGATCAGGGGAAACAGCCCCTAGGGCTCACCCAGAGCTGAGAACAGCTTGTGTGCCCACGGGTGAGATGGGAAACCCTCTTAATTCAAGGGGCATTGGATAGAATACTAAAAACATTACTACCTTACTAAAAGGTCAAAATTGGCTACTAAAGGCTACTCTGGTCCCATGTAACAAATCTTAAGAACAAAAAACAGAAGCAAACTGTTTCTATGTAATTTAACAGCATCCTAGGACAAAATTCAAGAATATGCATAGAAATACAAAAATATTCAACTCCCGAAAAGGTAAAATTCATATTTTCTGGCATATAATTAAAACTTACCATCGTTACAAAGAAGCAGGAATATATAGCCCATAATAAAGAGGAAACTCAATCAATAAAAATAGACTTAGAAACAATACAGATTTAGTAGACAAGAACATCAAATCAGTTAGTATAACTACATGTCATATATTCAAGAAGATTTAAGCATGCAAAGACATGGGAGATAGTGGAAAAGGACTCAAATCAAACTTCTAGAGCTTAAAAATGCAATTCCTGCATATCATCTGAACACAAGTCCTTAACACATACTGTTGTCTCTGCCTGGACACTTCATTTGCTAAATTCTTACAGTGTCTCCCCTCCCACTTCATTTGCTAAAAGTAAACCTTCAGATTTCAACTCTATCATCACTCTCTCAAGGAAAGTTTTTCGGGTCTGCGAGTTATATATCACATCCCTTGGCTAAATGATGTTGTGGCTCCAAATACCATTTACTGTCCTTATCACAAATATAATTTTACATTATTAGTGTAATCTCTGTCTCCATCACTATTCAAGCACCATGGTGACACAACTCATGTTCAGTTTTCTTCACTATTGTCTAGTGCTTAGCATAGTGCTTGTAAATCCAAAATTGCAGACAGTTTTAAATTTGTCAGCTCAACTCTATGAGTCTTGATATTTCAAACTAGGAACATCTGTATATATTAAAAAAAAAAAAATGTAGTCAGCCTTTTGGATGCAGAGAACTAACAGGTCTCCCCTCTCAATAGCTCCTTTAGTTAAGAAAACACAAAGTTTTTGCATTTCTTTAGCTGCCGTACCCAAGAGATACATAGAATTATACCTTTGGTTCTGAAGCAGATAGCCCTAATCTTTAATCCTATTTAATCCTATATTTTAATTTTAATTTAAATTTAATCTTTTAAATTGTGGGGAAGGATTAATGGTATTAAATATCTTTTATGTTCCTATATTAATGATTTGCACATGGAGTTTTCTGAAATATTAGAAACATTTGCTGCAATGAACTAAGCCAGAGATAAATGCAAGTGTTACCGAAGGCCAAAAGAGAAAGTTCTATTTAATAGTTAAAGGAAATCACTTCCAGCTGGTATGACTGGAACAAAACTATTCAAAAAAAATTTTTTTTTAACAATGAATCAATGGGATACTTTCAAGTAGTATATCGTTTCTTCCTCCTTTGATTTTAATTGGGACCTCAGATGGTGAAGCAGAATGCTGGTGGGGACTCTACAATGCACTATTTACAGCAATGAAAATGACTGATTATATTCCTAGTTATTGAGTGTCATAGAAGCTGCAATCTTGGAAACATCACAGTACAGAGAGGAAGGTGGGCTGTCCTGCGGCAATATGAGGTAGGGCCAATTTCTTCCTCTTATACTGTTTCTTTGAGCAATTGCTTTCTTGGAAGATAATTTTAGTAGGCCCAATAATTGTCAAACATTAATTTTTGAAGGGAATATTTAAATGTTTTATTATCACGAGTTGCATATTCAAATGGAACAAGCCTAATTGATTTTAAGGTGCATTTTCTTTTGAGATAATGCAACAGCTGCCAGTGTTGAATCTTTAAAATGTAGCAGAAGGATTCAAATGCTTAAACATTTCAATGTTAAACACGTGAATTGGAAGTTTAAAAATGTGTTTAAATTAAGCTAAGATAATTAATATTCTGTGTAGCCCTAGTGTGCTCTAAGTGAAAAAGGCATCAGTTAGCACCCTAAAATTCTATGTAAGTGGCCACCTTGTCCTCTTACAATGGGCCAGTTGCTCTAATTTGTCTGTCTTTTAAAAAATTATAGACCTCCCAGCTAGAAAGATGTGTCAGCCTCCTCCTCTTCCCCAGCTAGAAAGATGACCCAGGACTGAGAGTCCATGACCATCAGAATACACCTTTCGATCTTTTTCACACTAGGAAGATAAAATTGTGGATATTTGAACAATTAAAGCGTGTTGTGGTATATCCTATGTAAAACCTTTGTATTAGCTGAGTAGGCTGCTATGTTAAAATGGCAAACATTACACATCTGCTATGTTAAAATGGCAAACATTACACATCATTCCCACCCACAACCATTGACCAAAACAAATCACAAGGTCCTGCATAATTGCAAGGAAGTTGAGAAATATGGACAGCAATGGAATGTTCAGTGAACACCACTATCTTTAGCACAAACATTAACTCTGTCTTTAAGGATGTGAGACTTGCAAAGAGGAATGCCAACATTTAAGTGTGCCTGGGTGTGTGTTTGTGTGTAACTGTTCATTTGCTCCTATTGAATCACTCTCATGGTGCCACAGAAACCAGGGGCAAGGTCTCATAAGAAAGGAATAGTGCCTTGATGGTACTTATTGAAAGGAATCTTGAAATATTTGGGCAAATACTCTTTTCTTTTAAATTCATGATTTTGAAAGAAAAAATCTAAAATAAGCACAAAATACATAATCACACCCTACCTTATTTTACTTTTTTATTTTACTTTTTAAACCTTCCCTTCTATAAATACATGTATTTTATATTTTTACAAAAAACAGATGCAAAAATTCTCTCTCAGTCATGCAAGCACACATGCATAATATTCAAAATTCCTCCTTGGATAATTGGAAGTCCTTATTCTATAAGAATTTTAGTAAATGGAAAAAAATATGCCTACAATTTTGACTTATTTCTGATATCAGCTTTTTCTAGGGGAGGAGAAACGCTTGTATATTTTCCTACCAGAATCTAAAAAATAAATTTGAAAGTTTAGCTATTCAAAAACTCCAAATAAAATTACTTTCATGATTCTCTTGCTGTTTGTACTCCAGTTAACCCTACGGCTTTTTCTCTAATCATCTATTAGTCAGACTCACATTGCTTCCCAATTCCCTGCATGCGTTAACAGTTCAATGTTAAAAATAAGATACTCTTCATTTTCAAGTATAATACAATAGCCTCAAACCGCTCAGGGAGTTTTAATGAACATTTCATATGCAACTGCCCCTAAAAGTTTCCCACAACACAGGAAGAGAGCGCTTGTGTGTGTGTGCATGTGTGTGTGTGCATGTGTCAGGGGTAGGGAGAGGGTGATAGGTGTGGAGTACACTTGGTTAGGACTAAATGTTTTCATAGGGTGTGTGTATGTATTCTAGAGATAACACAGAAATGGAATTACCTCTCCCCAGCCTCCCCTGCTCCTTAAAGATGAAGTGTACAGAAAAGAATGAGTAGATTCTCTGTTACCTCTAAGACCCCATATCTAGAGATTGGAGACAAGCTTCACAAAGGATTTCCTTTAACCAATAGGAGAAGCGGGGAAGACAGACTTGGAAAGAATTTATCCAGTCAAGATAGAAACAGTCTATCAAAAACAGACCATTGGCCCAGACAGCAATTATCTTGGAAAAACAAAAACAAACCATTAGGATTTCTTCAGGCAACTTGGACCTGACATTGACATTGAAAGACGACTTTTTGATTTTAGGACTGACGTATGGGAGGAACAACTTGGACTCCTGTGTTCACCTGTGCCCTCTTCACTCATTACAAATTTACTTGGATGATGACTTCCACTTAATATAGGTAGGTTTTTCCATGTGAGATACATGCAAAAGTTTCTATGTAGGTAGCTTGGAAATGGTACTTTGTTAATTAAAAGTTTTTAAGTTAATGGGTTTTATTCATTAAGAAGTCCTATCCAAGAAAGAACCCTCAACCTAAATGATAGGTTTCCAAGAACAGTAAATTAACTTAAATTTTCCTGAACTGGCAATGTTATTGATTGAATTGTGTCCCCTTAAAATTCATATGTTGAAGTCCTAACTCCCAGTACCTCAGAATGTGACCTTATTTGGAAATAGTGTGATTGCAGATTTAATTACTTAAGATGAAATCACAATGGAGGAGAGTAGGTCCCTCATCCAATATGCCCAGTGTTATTACAAAAAGTAGAAATTTTGACACAGACACACAGGCAGGGAGAATGCCATATGAAGATGAAAGCAGACACGGGGTGATGCTTCTACAAGCCAAAGCTTGTGAGCAAACCACCAGAAGCTAGGAGAGAGGCATGGAAGATTCTCCATAATCTTCAGAAGGTAACAACCTTGCCGACACCTTCATCTTAGACATCCAGGCTCTGGACCTCC
Source organism: Trachypithecus francoisi (assembly GCF_009764315.1). Classification (NCBI taxonomy): domain Eukaryota; kingdom Metazoa; phylum Chordata; class Mammalia; order Primates; family Cercopithecidae; genus Trachypithecus; species Trachypithecus francoisi. Next base: position 167,985,255 of record NW_022681454.1, on the reverse strand, counting down.
AACACAATAAATTATCATTGTTTAACCCATCCAGTCTGTAGTATCTTGTTAAGGCAGCCCTAGCAAGCAAATACAGGCACTGAGAACAAATATACTTTACCCCATGAACGCTCATATGCTAAGTGCATATTTCCATAAGAACTCAGGACATCAACAACATTTTTAAAAACAGGCTGGGTGCGGTGACTCATGCCTGTAATCCCAGCTCTTTGGGAGGCCAAGGCAGGTGGATCACCTGAGGTCAGGAGTTCAGGACCAGCATGGCCAACATGGTGAAAGCCTGTCTCCATTAAAAACGCAAAAATTAGCCAGGCATGATGATGGGCACCTGTAATCCCAGCTACTTGGGAGGCTGAGGCAGGAGAATTGCTTGAACCTGGGAGGCAGAGGTGGCAGTGAGCCTAGAACACACCACTGCACTCCAGTCTGGGCAACAAGAGCAAGACTTTATCTCAAACAAACAAACAAAAAAGACAATATTTTAAGTATTGCCTTTATCCTATGTTATCCACAATTTTCATCACAGAGTGCAGCCACAACAGCTAATAGTCAAAAGGAAATACGTCACCCCCTGGTTTTCTTTGGTCTCATAATACATCTCACGATAGGTTTCCTTATATCAGTATCATATCCTAGAGATCTAACAAGGATGTTGTGGGGAAAAAAAGACAAATTTCTGAGATGTCATTTTCAAAAAGAAAAACATTTAATGAAAGGAAAACTGAAAGACTCTTAGAAGAAAAGAGATTGTGCCCGTGTTTACTTCACTAGGCCCTTATACCTTTCCATATATTTTTCTCCACCACTGACCTAAGTCTCAGTGGGGAACAGACCCCTTCTCATATTCATTTGCCCATCTTTACTCTGCTTTCATTCATAACTTTATCAACTTTCTACCTACTTCGTTCTTCCCATATTCTCTTCATCTTCCCCCCATGACTCTCTTAGACATAATGCTGGAGACACAGCTGCCATAACTTCATTGGAGGTTAAAGTGTGTGCAGAGTGGCTGTTGGGTTAGTTTTGCTGATCCCATTTAGCTACCAGTTAGAGGACATGATGAACAAGATTTAAGGCTTGGTTTCTGGCAAAAATTCCAACTAAAAATCCTTGCTGGACTTGGGGGTGTAGGGAGCAGCATGAGTCCAAAAGCCAGGCTTGGAGCAAGCCATGGAAGATTGCAATTAGACCTAAAAGAATGATGGTAAGAAGTAGAAGGGTGAGGAATGGAGACTATTAAAGATGAGAATACCAGGAATAATAGCAATAACAATAATGACACTAAAATTCATGAACACTCATATGCTAAGTGCATTATCTCCTTAAGAACCCAGGACATCAGCAAATATTTTTAAAACAATGGCAATATTTTAAAAACACTTATCTACAACTTTCAAAAAATGCTTTGAATGTGGACAACAGATTATTTTATTTTGTTTATTGTTCAATAAACATGCTCTGAACAATGTTTTTTAAATATTGAACTTCTCTAGAGAAATCTTTTTAAAAAAAACCCACTCATTGGACAAAATGGTTTAGAATTCCAAGGATTATCCTATCATTATTATTTCGCATGAAATACTTTGATGTGCTTCTTCATGATAATACAAACAAGATACTGAAGTCATCTCATTTTCAAAAGTTTATTTCAAATTACTTAACTGGAAGATGCAGAAGTTGGTGGTGTGGTTTCTGGAAGTTACCATCTATCAACCTCTGCCTCTTCCAGGCACTCCTAGTTATGTCAGAATTCTCCCACCACAGTGACTTTGTGGTTGACTGCTGTGGTCACAAGGATCTGGACTAACTAGGGATGTCTGGAAAAGGGGGTGTTTGACCAAGCTGAGAATTCCAGGATAATTTCTGAGAAATAATGAATTAAATGCTCATTAATTCAGACAACATTTACCAGTCACCAACTTTCTGGAAGATTCTCTGTTATGCTGCCAGCCCTTCAATAACTGACACTTGTGTTGGAGAATTATAGCCTAGAAGGGAAGGGCTATGAGCCCTATGGCACCCTCCCAATAACCCCTTGAAAATAGTTCTAAAAACAAAATGTTGATTTTTCTACTGAGGGTCCAGCATTTTGTATTTCAATCTTTCAACTTCTCTCTCTTTCTCTCTCTTTTTTTTTAAGACAAGATCTCACTCTGTTGCCCAGGCTGGAGAGCAGTGGTGCAATCTCAGCTCACTGCAGCCTCAACCTCTGCGGCTCGAGTAATCCTCTCACCTTAGCCTCCTAAGTAGCTGGTACTACAGGTTTGCATCATCATACCTGACTAATTTTTGTATTATTTGGTAGAGATGTGGTGATGGGGGTTAGGTTCACCATGTTGTCCAGGCTAGTCTCAAACTTCTGGTCTGAAGCTATCTGCCTACCTTGGCCTCCCAAAGTGCTGGGATTACAGGTATGAGCCACAGTGCCTCGCTATTTCAATTTCTCACAATTAAAGAAAGTTAGTTAGAAATTATCTAGAAAAAACTTAAGCTAATTTTCTGGACATATTATCTCTCTTTAATTTTTTCTTGGCAAACACATTGCTCTTATTATGTGCCAAGCACTGTTATAGTAACTTTTAAAAAATTAACTGATTATTTATTATAACAACCCTATGACGTATGTATGATTGCTATTTACCCCATTTTTAGATGAGAAAATTGAGACCTAGAGCTGGTAAGTAACCCACCCAGGTTTACATAGCTAGCAAGTGGGTAATCTTTCAGTAAGGTGATAAAAAAACAAAATAAATTATATCAAAATAAAAAGGAAAATAAACCATATTCCATGTCCAGAGACTAAATTAAATTAGAATAGGATTCCTTAAAAATTGATAATGCCAGCTATAGTGAGACCAGAAGAATAAGTCCTGGTGTTCTATCACACAATAGCATGACTATAGCAAATAACAATGTAGCATATAGTTCAAGATAGCTACAAGAAAAGATTCTAAATATTATCACCACAAGGAACTGATCAACATCTAAAGTGACAGATAAGGTCATTACCCTGATTTGGTCATTATATAATATATTAAAACATCACATTGTACCCCATGAATGTTTGCAATTATTATGTGTCAATGATACACTTTAAAAATTAATTAATAAAATAAAATAAGTGGAATGATACTTCTAAAAATCTTGAAGTTCATACTTTAAATGAGTGAATTGTGTGGTATAGAAGTAATATCACAATAAAGCTGCTATTAAAAAAATGAAAAAAAATTTTAATTCCATACTAATTCAGACAAAAGATAGCTAAGAATATGTGTAGCTGAAAAAAAATACGGTAAGATAAAATATTCCCAAAGAAAATTGGGCTATCCTATTAACACCTTCAGACTGGGTAAAGAGCAATAAATTAATCTTGGTGAATATATATTGGATGTATTTAAGTGTTTGACCTATGCAGCCTCTTTTGGGCAAAACATTTCTTCACAAGCTCAAGTGATAAATACTACTGAGCTTTAGTTTCCACCCTTACAAATATAGCAATAATGACAGCACCTATCTCATAAGCTTATGAAAGGACTTCTCCCACATGGTGGTATGGTGTCCAGATAGGATTCCTGAATACTGGAAAGCAAATGCTCACCAATCAATACACCCCTCAAAATGGTCCTTATGCTTTGCTGTGAATAAAACATAGCTATAAAGAGAGAGAAGACTTCAATATCCACACAATTTAAAAGTAAATGCAAGCATGTAAATCAGTCAATATACCCAGGTAGAGCCAGTTTCCTTAACTTCCTCAGCCCACCAAAAAAGGTTACTTTTCTTAGGTTAGCAAACTGGCTTCCTTATTCCTCTGCTATGAGAGGTTTTAAAAATGCCAAAACTTCTGTGTATCAATGCAATATGAGACAACGTGCTATTCAGTTTGGAGGACTTTATGGAACTCATTTATGTACTGATCTCTTGGTAAGTAACTTATTGGATGAGAGACTGAGTTACAAAATAGAGAAAGAATCAACCCAGGAATCACATCTGTGAGGAAAGCTCAAGCTTTAAACTTGATTATATCTTGAAATAGAAAATCAAAACCATTCACAAATCTGATTATGATGCATGAATAATATATTATAAATTATAATTACATATGATTATGTGATATTATTGACTATTGAATAATAATCTACTAGTACCTAAAGAATAATAATCATTGATATTACCATATAGTAGTAATATATGGTATAATGATAATTGTAATCTGTATGATTACAAAGCATAGTAATAAATAAGCTCTAATTAACAAGCTTCACTTTAAGAGTTCTTAATTCCATTCACCTAGTATAGTTTAGGAGGTGAGGCTATAAACTGAATCCTCTAGTGGAACAATTAGAGGCTCCCTTGAGCTCACACCAAAGTGAATTTAATCTAGACCAAGATGCCTCAAGAATTATTGTATGAGCTGATTCAACTGACAACCCATGGACTCACAGGATTCCCCAAGCCCATGGAAATACATTTTTCATGTTATGAAGCTGAGACTTCTCATCAGACTTTACCACTGGCTATGTAGAAAGACCAATGCATGGGATGGTGGGATGTCTACCTTCTTTCTTGTGAATCCCCCTGCTACCTATTCCTGGTTCAACCTTAGGCCCTCAGAGAGATTCTCCTTTTGATTATGGTGCTTGTCCTCCAGTAATTTCAAATTCTAGGAGAGCAAAGACTATCTTGTTCACTAACAAACCTTTTATCATACTGCCTGACATAAAGCATACATATAATGAGTATACATATAAATTCACATGCAAATACATAGATAGATATATGTATGTGCCTGTATGTATGTGTATGTGTATTGAGACATAGAGGGATAGTACGATGTATAGAAATGGAAGAAGTAAGCTGACTTACCTATTATAGAGGCCAATAAGAATGAGAAAATACTCTATGTTTAAGCGCTTCTCAAAATCTCATGTACATAAAAAAATATTTGGAGGATCTTGTTACATTACAGATCTCTGGTCAATAGGCCTAGGCCAGAAACTGTGATTGACATTCTGTAGATCTAACCAGCTCGTAGATGAGGCCAGTGCTGCTATTCCTCTGATCACACTTCAAATGGCAAAACCCCAAATAACCTGGACCCAGGTGCTGACCAAAAATGGATAATTTAGCAATATATGCCTCAAAAACCATGCACTATGTAAGAGACAATAAGTTACTTCATGACAAGTACTATGATAAGTACCTTAGATAAATTTTCCCATTTGATCCCTTCTGCAACCTAGTAAATATTAGTATACAAATTTAATAATGTAGCGGGAAGGAAATTGAGACATAAAGAAGCTACATGGCTTTTGCATCTTATATCTAGCAGATACGCCTAACTCTAAGGCTATATTGCCTCCCAAACAGAGACTGGATCCTGAAATGCCAAGGTCTCCACACCCTAGAAAACAGCAAATAAGGAATGGCTTTTGGGATGATTATTAGTGGGTTCATATCCCTGGGTCAGAAGATTTTCAGTTCAGTTGACGTCCTAATTTAAAGGGCAGTATTCACAGTGGAAACAGCTAAGCCTTGAGGCTTAGCTTATCAGGGCTTAAAATCTTGTTCCACTTGCTCCAAGCTGTGTGACCTAAGTCACCTCACCTTGCTGAATCCAGTTTCCTCACGTGTGAAAACAATGTTGCGTCATAGGGTTGCAAAGATTTGCTGATAAAATCATTTTACAGTGCGTAGCACATTAGTAATCATGGACTCGTAATTAAAATGATTTAGTATATTTTTTCCAGCTACCTTACTTGATTTCCACTCAGTTGTAAAGTCATTAGCACAGATTAATTATCTGCTCACAAAAGTAAATACCACTGATTTTGGTGTGGCAAACACTTCTGGAAAGTATTGGAGACAGTCTCCTACAGTATATTCTGTGCTTTAATGTTGTCATTAATAAAAATGGATTTTCTACCTCTTGCTCCTTTGCTGAGAGGGCCAAGATGAGATGAATATGTGAAGCTGAATATCTGAGACAGGTCTCAGTTAATTTAGAAAGCTTATTTTGCCAAGGTTGAGGATGCATGCCTGTGACACAGCCTCAGGAGATTCTGATGACATGTGCCCAGTGTGGTTGCGTCACATTTTGATTTTACACATTTTAGGGAGATATGAGACATCAATCAATATATGTAAGATTTATACTGGTTTCATCTGAAAAAGGTGGGACAACTCTAGCAGAAAGGGGGCTTCCAAGTAACAGGTAGGTAAGAGACAAACAGTTGCATTCTTTCAAGTTTCTGATTAGCCTTTTCAAAGGAGGCAATCAGATACGTGTTTTAGCTCAGTGAGGAGTGAGGCAGAATTGTCCTAAGCAGTTCCCAGCTTGACTTTTCCCTTTAGCTTAGTGACTTTTGGCGCCCCAAGATTTCTTCTCCTATTACATTTCCCCCCTCCTTTCCTTTTAAAAATATTTTGGAGAAAGCATTTTAAAAGAAAATGAGTCTCTGGTGTCAAGTTTTGTCTGATCTCTCATGGTTAGAATGGTTTATTGCTAGATGGCTGGTCCCAAGCTATTAGGAAACCCCATTTTTAGAAGGTTGAGAAGTTGCATGTCCTATGAAGAGAAAATAGGGAGAAGAAGAGAGAAAAATAACATCAAACAAATAAACAATCCTGGAAAATCCATATAGGCCACATTCCTTGGAAGTTCATACATTAGTAGGCGGGTAGGAAAGTGGCTTATGTAGGTAAATAGATTGCTATTATTTTCTTCTGAAGATTAAGTTGTCTAGTAGGTTCAGTTCATGGGGCTTTAAGAAAGCATAGCTACATTCTTGGTGACTACTCATTAGCAAAAATGCAGGGGAAAAGAAAAAGAAAGAAGAAAAATTGAAAACATTATTTTGGAGACTTGAAGTCAGGAAAAATTAGAATTTAGTACAAATTGTAGAAAACAGTAAAAATTGAAAAACACTAGGCAAGACTAGAATCTTTTTTTTTTTTTTTTTTTTTTGAGACGGAGTCTCGCTCTGTCGCCCAGGCTGGAGTGCCGTGGCCGGATCTCAGCTCACTGCAAGCTCCGCCTCCCGGGTTTACGCCATTCTCTCGCCTCAGCCTCCCGAGTAGCTGGGACTACAGGCGCCCGCCATCTCGCCCGGCTAATTTTTTGTATATTTTAGTAGAGACGGGGTTTCACCGTGTTAGCCAGGATGGTCTCGATCTCCTGACCTCGTGATCCGCCCGTCTCGGCCTCCCAAAGTGCTGGGATTACAGGCTTGAGCCACCGCGCCCGGCCAAGACTAGAATCTAACAACAGGTGTACTATAGTTTTTGAAACAATTTTTCTCTCTGCAGTTTCCCAGGTTTACTAAAGACAAATCATGGTAGGACCCATTTGCTTCATTATGCCTGGCCAGATTATTTGTATAAAGTACAGCAAGAATAATTATTTTTCATATAGGCATTTTAAATTAACTTTGATGGGAGGGGCACAGTGGCTCATGCTTGTAATCCCAGCACTTTGGGAGGCTGAGGTAGGAAGATCACCTGAGATCAGGAGCTCAAGACCAGCCTGGCCAACATGGTGAAACCCTGTCCTTACTAAAAGTACAAAAATTAGCTGGGTGTGGTGGTGGGCACCTGTAGTGCCAGTTACTTGGGAGACTGAGGCAGAAGAATTGCTTGAACCCAGGAGGCAGAAGTTGCAGAGAGCCAATATTGTTCCCTTGCATTCCAGCCTGGGTGACAAAGGTAAAACTCCATCTCAATAAATAAATAAATAAATAAGTAAATGGCTTTGATGGAAGTTTGTTCTATAGAAGGAATCTCAGATAAGATTTTTTTAAAGCCAAGCCCAGCCATGGATGTGTACCATCAAATATCTATGAGTTGGGTGAATTCTTCTCCTCTTGAGGTCCCAAGATAACTCGGGGCTCTTGGGTCTGTCAGAAAGTGACATTCTTTACTTACCACAGGTCATGAATTCTCTACAGGGACGGCATAGACAAGATATGAGGCCAGTTTTCCCAAGGGGGTTTTATTGGCTGTATAAGTAAAGTTTGATTCCTTAAAGTAAAGCACACCATTCCAGTCAAAGCTTTGGTAAAATAAACAGTTTCTCTAATTGTGTCCTGTTACAAATGAAAATAGATTCTTCTTGCACTCATGCAAATAACTATATTGCCATATATTAAGAATACTCATAAATAGTTTCCAAATTCTGGAGAAATCAGGTAGAGACAAACAAATCTGCTCCAAATTTTGTTCATAGGAGTATACTTAATTGTTAAAAGCTGTCAATAGCTCAAAAGAAACATTTCTTTGACTCTGAAAAATAAAACATAGAACCAGTAACATTTTAAGAAAAAAGTAAAAAAGACTATTTCAGTCTTCTATTAGTGCAGTCCATGCAGTTAATTCCTGTTCTGCTTGATATTTATGAACATTTCGGCTTTCCATAAGTCCTGAAAGTTTTTTCTCTATTCTGATTGATATCAGTCTCCAAAGTTATCAGAAACCTGCCTTCAAGAGTACCTGTCAGGGTTTTATAGCTGATTATACAATCATTTTCTAAAGAGGACCAAAACAAGACAAAAATGTCCATTGATGACGAAAATTTTAGGGCAGCCATAGTCAAAAGACACAATTGAGAAGAAAATTTCTTACCTCTGTGGCACACAATAATTTAACATAGCAATTATTATTACTGATAATGTACAATAAGTAATATCAGAATTATAGGAGTTTCCCATAATTTTGGAACATATACCAATAACACATTTGTACAAATACAGCCCAAAGAAAACCAAACACCATTTTATATTTAACAATGCTTTCTATATAATATTTATAGCAAATAAGCCAAATTATGTCATTTTGGACATTAGGGAATCTAATATCTTAAAGTATTAATTAGGTCAGAAAAAGACATAGTTTGTAATTTGCTTTTGGATAGTTTGTCAAATATCAACGGTTTGAAACACTTGATATCACAAAATAGGATCACAGATCATTGTAAAATAAGCCATTCATTTAATCAAAGGGATAACTCAAGGATTTCAAAAAAAAGGTATAAACCTTCATTATTTAAGAGAGGAGAGCAAATTTTCCACATAATTAGCCCTAATAAAAACAGCATGAAACCAATTAAATTAGGTTTCTGAAATTTTATAAACAATCTATAAGATTTTAATCTTGACTATAAGATATAACATCCATTAGCCTTTTATAACCTTTAGAACTTTTATTAGGTTGTTGGATAATGCTTCAAGAAAACCTTGTTAATCTGACACAGGGCATATACTGGTCTTGCATCAGTGTGCCTTTGACATTAATGGTTAATTTATAGAGAAACTGAACATAATTTTCTCTCAAAATTGGCCCTTACAATCCCACATGCCCACCTGTTCCACGATAGTCCCTGGGCCTTGAGGAGTTGAATAGCTTTAATTTCTGGCCCGGTGTCTCAGGAATGCAGTTTATTTTGATTGGCATCTTCTAGGTGCCTGAAGATGAGGCAATTGAAGCCTCATCTTCAATGTTTGTGCTTAGCAGGATTTGGTCCCCTTTTTAGACCCAGGAGTCAAAGCCCTGTAAATTGATGTCACAAGGACTTTAAAAGCACATACAGAAAGATCCACAGATGTAATAACCTTAATTAAAATTTTTTTTTTTTACTCAGTTTTTTTCTTTTTCTTTTTTTCTCTCTCTTTTTCTTTTTGAGACAGGGTGTCACTCTGTCCCCCAGACTGGAATACAATGGGCACAGTCTCAACTCACTGCAACCTCCACCTCCCAGGTTCAACGAATTCTCCTGCCTCAGCCTCCAGAGTAGCTGGGATTACAGGTGTGTGCCACCATGCCTGGCTAATTTTTGTATTTTTAGTAGAGATAGGGTTTCGCCATGTTGACCAGGTTGGTTGCAAACTCCTGACCTCAGGTGATCCTCCCACCTCGGCCTCACAAAGTGCTGGGATTACAGGCATGAGTCACTGCACCTGGCCTTAACTCAGTTTTTTTTTCCTAAGAAAACTAAACTTAATAATAATGGCATAGGAATTATTTCAATAAAATGTAGAATCTGTCAGACCAGTTACCAAAAAGCAAAAGGAAAGAACTTCTGCAGTCCACAGGATATTATGTTGGAATAAAACATTTCCTTTAGACCCTTAAGAAACCATTGTTAGCATCAGGACACAACAAATGTAACTTAAGGGGAAAAAAAAACTTACATGAGCTGAAAATGAATTGAAGGAGAGCATTAATATTAATATTTTGTGCCTCTTAAAAGGGAAGAGAAACTGAAAACCATGAGATGCAATAAAAGTTGAACTTTGGTTTAAAAAAAATTACAATATCTTATAATTTACTAAGAGTAAATCAATCCCTTCAGAAAATTTCACTTTTCTAATTATTTCTTTCATGTAAAAGTGTTTTTTACATCAAAACTAATCTCTAGAAAGACCACTATAATTTTCTTTTAATTATAGACAACATGATCATATAGAAGTTTTCTGATTTTTCATAAGCACTCTATGACTTATACAAACCATTCATGATATACTTGGAGTTTCTGGTTTGTCCTGAACATCCCTCTTTCTTAAACAACCAGTCATTTTATTCCAGGACTAAATTTACCATATAACATTCTTTCTCATATAAAATTATTTTTCTTTAAGCTTTCTTACCAAAAAATACCTCTTTATTTCTACAACTTTCTTTACATCTCTTTTATTTCCTGGTTCCCTTTAACCTTGTTTTATACATACCGTTCATATCAGCTTTGAAATACATAAAAATTGTTCACCTTTTTAAAAAGGACATATTTTCTTTTTAGAAAGAATGTTTTCCTACAGTATATTTTGGTTGGAAAATACCAAAATAATAAAATATCTATTATTTAATTTAACTTTAGATTCTAAATTATGATGAGTTTGTCTACATGTGTTTATCCCATTACATTTACCTATTTTACTCATTTATCTAGGTTGTTTATGAAAACTGCAATAGTCATAATTTACAGTTATGAAATTCACCATTGCAAAATTCTGAGACAGTGAAAAATATATGACCTAACTGACTCCATCTTGCTTTTAACCTCCAAGCTGTCCTTGTTCATTCCCGGACTTTTGGAGGAACTTACTTTATAGCTTAGCTTTGAAACAAAGATGATAACAACAACAAAATGAAGACCTTTTAAATACACACACATGCACATATACACACGTGCATCTTGGATGTTAGCTTTTAATTAAGCTGACTTTTAACTATTGAGCTCCTTTAAAAAAATATTTTGAATTCTCATTACCACGTTTCAGCTAGAACAAATTGGTGCTATTTCAGAAGTATCAAGTATCAAACCAGAGAGGGTTTGATTTAGGAACCAAATCCAGGCTGTCATGGTGAAAAAAAAGAAGGTAGAACCCTTAGCTATGGAAATGCAAAATGGGGCAATAGCAATTGCTCTTTCAGTTTGGCTTGGCTAGCAAAAAGGCGGCCTCATTATGTAATAAAAAGCCCCTTAAGTATTCAAAAAGAAAAAATAATTTCTTTTTTTTTCTTTTGCTGGCCATTTGTCTCCCCACACCACAATGCCTCTTTCTTTCTTTCTTTCTCTTTCTTTCTTTCTTTCTTTCTTTCTTTCTTTTTCTTTCTTTCTTTCTTTTTCTTTCTTTCTTTCTTTTTTTTTTTGTGGGAATTTAGCCACTTCAGAGGTCTTATTCCCCATAATTTGTAACTTTCCTTCAGATTTGATCAAATCAGACAGAGTTAATCAAACCCAATGGGGAAAAGACCCAAACAACAACAAAAAAATAGTTAAGTAAAACAAATGATGGCACAACTTATACAATTACTGAGTGCTCTGATGGTGAGGAGAAATTAAGTCCAGCTGATTGTTAATGTTCACTTTCACCAAGAAAAATCCCAATTCAGTTACTTATGTAGAATAGGTCTCAGGCTAAAACTGCTCTCTACTAACCTAGAAGCAGGAAAAATCTCAAATTCATCTTACCTGTTGGAAGTGAGTTCAAACTCCATAAAGGAGTTACCTGCTTTCCATCATCATGGAAGCAGAAAAAACTTGCCTTTCTTGTGTTGGAAGCAAGTAAAACTCCAAAACAATTAGTTGTATGGCAAGATAAACTTTAGATCTCGACCAAATTTTAGGAGATCAAGGATTCTCTGGAGGGGTGCTTCCAGGTCTCAGCACATTCTTCTGTTGGTTTGAGCTACAAAGATAGCTCAAGCTGGTACCAAGCACCAATAGGAGATTTGTCAAAGATCGGGGCACCTCCATGCAGAATCCCTTTGTGGTCACCCAAATATGAGCCCCAAATATCTGAGACAGGTATCAGTTAATTTAGAAAGTTTATTTTGCCAGGGTTGAGGATGTGTGCCCCTAACGCAGCCTCAGGAGGTCCTGATGACATGTACCCAAGGAGATCACAGCACAGCTTGGCTTTTTTTCTTTTCTTTTTTTGAGACAGAGTTTCGCTCTTGTCACCCAGGAACAGTGTTAAGCTTTTTCATGGCATCATCACACTCAAATCACATAATGATACGTTAAATTATTATCCCAACCTCACTGTAGTTGTCTCATTACAGACATTCTGCTCCATCCTCATTGTCCTACAGCCATAAGGTTTAGTAGACAGACTAAAAACTGGACCTTTTGGCTATAAATTGTTTTGATGCCTGATTCACATGGAAATCTGCTTTGACAATACTATTATGAATATTCAGCAGAAATTTTGAATGTGACTCTTCCACCTGGGTAGTGCCAGACCTAATATCCATTGTTTTATTTTATATGGCATTAGGATGACACAAAAGAACAGTAACACATGCAAATACACGCCTCATCCTTGATGATAATATATATTTAGAATGAGATGAGTTAATGAGGTTAAGCTGTGAAGAAAAGCATAGGATCTCTTCAAACTTGCTATTAAAGTCAATGTCTCAATTTGCTCCTGGCAAGTAAATTTTATGAAAAATGCAACGGGGGGGCGGAGCAAGATGGCCGAATAGGAACAGCTCCAGTCTCCAACTCCCAGCGCGAGTAACACAGAAGACCGGTGATTTCTGCATTTTCAACTGAGGTACTGGGGTCATCTCTCTAGGGAGTGCCGGACAATCGGTGCTGGTCAGCTGCTGCAGCCTGACCAGCGTGAGGTGAAGCAGGGCGAGGCATCGCCTCACCTGGAAGCGCAAGGGGGAAGGAAATCCGTTTTCCTAGCCAGGGGAACTGAGACACATAACACCTGGAAAATCGCGTAACTCCCACCCCAATACTGCACTTTAAGGAAACAGGCACACCAGGAGAATATATCCCACACCTGGCCAGGAGGGTCCCTCGCCCACGGAGCCTCCCTCACTGCTAACACAGCCGTCTGCGGCGATCTATCCGCAAGGCAGCAGCGAGGCTGGGGGAGGGGCGCCCGCCATTGCTGAGGCTTAAGTAGGTAAACAAAGCCGCTGGGAAGCTCGAACTGGGTGGAGCTCACAGCAGCTCAAGGAAACCTGCCTGTCTCTGTAGACTCCACCTCTGGGGACAGCCCACAGCTGAGGTCCAATAGGGAAAGCAGCGGGGGCGGTGCAGAGGCCAACGACTCTGTCTGACAGCTTTGGGGAGAGCCGTGGATCTCCCAACGCGGAGGTTGAGATCCGAGAACGGACAGACTGCCTGCTCAGGTGGGTCCCTGACCCCTGAGTAGCCTAGCTGGGAGACATCCCCCACTAGGGGCAGTCTGACACCCCACACCTCACAGGGTGGAGTCATCCCTGAGAGGAAACTTCCAAAGGAAGAATCAGACAGGTACACTCGCTGCTCAGCAATATTCTATCTTTGGCAACCTCTGCTGCTGATACCCAGGCAAACAGGGTCTGGAGTGGACCTCAAGCAATCTCCAACAGACCAACAGACAGTCCTTCTGACTGTCAGACGGAAAACTATCAAACAGGAAGGACACCTATACCAAACCCCATCAGTACGTCACCATCATCAAAGACCAGAGACAGATAAAACCACAAAGATGGGGAAAAAGCAGGGCAGAAAAGCTGGAAATTCAAAAAATAAGAGCGCATCTCCCCCTGCAAAGGAGCGCAGCCCATCGCCAGCAACGGATCAAAGCTGGTCAGAGAATGACTTTGACGAGATGAGAGAAGAAGGCTTCAGTCCATCAAACTTCTCAGAGCTAAAGGAGGAATTACGTACCCAGCGCAAAGAAACTAAAAATCTTGAAAAAAAAGTGGAAGAATTGACAGCTAGACTAATTAATGCAGAGAAGATCATAAACGAAATGACAGAGATGAAAACCATGACACGAGAAATACGTGACAAATGCACAAGCTTCAGTAACCGACTCGATCAACTGGAAGAAAGAGTATCAGCGATTGAGGATCAAATGAATGAAATGAAGCGAGAAGAGAAACCAAAAGAAAAAAGAAGAAAAAGAAATGAACAAAGCCTGCAAGAAGTATGGGATTATGTAAAAAGACCAAATCTACGTCTGATTGGGGTGCCTGAAAGTGAGGGGGAAAATGGAACCAAGTTGGAAAACACTCTTCAGGATATCATCCAGGAGAACTTCCCCAACCTAGTAGGGCAGGCCAACATTCAAATTCAGGAAATACAGAGAACGCCACAAAGATACTCCTCCAGAAGAGCAACTCCAAGACACATAATTGCCAGATTCACCAAAGTTGAAATGAAGGAAAAAATCTTAAGGGCAGCCAGAGAGAAAGGTCGGGTTACCCACAAAGGGAAGCCCATCAGACTAACAGCAGATCTCTCGGCAGAAACTCTACAAGCCAGAAGAGAGTGGGGGCCAATATTCAACATTCTTAAAGAAAAGAATTTTCAACCCAGAATTTCATATCCAGCCAAACTAAGTTTCATCAGTGAAGGAGAAATAAAATCCTTTACAGATAAGCAAATGCTTAGAGATTTTGTCACCACCAGGCCTGCCTTACAAGAGACCCTGAAGGAAGCCCTAAACATGGAAAGGAACAACCGGTACCAGCCATTGCAAAAACATGCCAAAATGTAAAGACCATCGAGGCTAGGAAGAAACTGCATCAACTAATGAGCAAAATAACCAGTTAATATCATAATGACAGGATCAAGTTCACACATAACAATATTAACCTTAAATGTAAATGGACTAAATGCTCCAATTAAAAGACACAGACTGGCAAACTGGATAAAGAGTCAAGACCCATCAGTCTGCTGTATTCAGGAGACCCATCTCACATGCAGAGACATACATAGGCTCAAAATAAAGGGATGGAGAAAGATCTACCAAGCAAATGGAGAACAAAAAAAAGCAGGGGTTGCAATCCTAGTCTCTGATAAAACAGACTTTAAACCATCAAAGATCAAAAGAGACAAAGAAGGCCATTACATAATGGTAAAGGGATCAATTCAACAGGAAGAGCTAACTCTCCTAAATATATATGCACCCAATACAGGAGCACCCAGATTCATAAAGCAAGTCCTTAGAGACCTACAAAGAGACTTAGACTCCCATACAATAATAATGGGAGATTTCAACACTCCACTGTCAACATTAGACAGATCAACGAGACAGAAAGTTAACAAGGATATCCAGGAATTGAACTCATCTCTGCACCAAGCGGACCTAATAGACATCTATAGAACTCTCCACCCCAAATCAACAGAATATACATTCTTCTCAGCACCACATCGCACTTATTCCAAAATTGACCACATAATTGGAAGTAAAGCACTCCTCAGCAAATGTACAAGAACAGAAATTATAACAAACTGTCTCTCAGACCACAGTGCAATCAAACTAGAACTCAGGACTAAGAAACTCAATCAAAACCGCTCAACTACATGGAAACTGAACAACCTGCTCCTGAATGACTACTGGGTACATAACGAAATGAAAGCAGAAATAAAGATGTTCTTTGAAACCAATGAGAACAAAGATACAACATACCAGAATCTCTGGGACACATTTAAAGCAGTGTGTAGAGGGAAATTTATAGCACTAAATGCCCACAAGAGAAAGCAGAAAGATCTAAAATTGACACTTTAACATCACAATTAAAAGAACTAGAGAGGCAAGAGCAAACACATTCAAAAGCTAGCAGAAGGCAAGAAATAACTAAGATCAGAGCAGAACTGAAGGAGATAGAGACACAAAAAACCCTCCAAAAAATCAATGAATCCAGGAGTTGGTTTTTTGAAAAGATCAACAAAATTGACAGACCGCTAGCAAGACTAATAAAGAAGAAAAGAGAGAGGAATCAAATAGACGCAATAAAAAATGATAAAGGGGATATCACCACCGACCCCACAGAAATACAAACAACCATCAGAGAATACTATAAATGCCTCTACGCAAATCGACTAGAAAATCTAGAAGAAATGGATAATTTCCTGGACACTTACACTCTCCCAAGACTGAACCAGGAAGAAGTTGAATCCCTGAATAGACCAATAGCAGGCTCTGAAATTGAGGCAACAATTAATAGCCTACCCACGAAAAAAAGTCCAGGACCAGATGGATTCACAGCTGAATTCTACCAGAGGTACAAGGAGGAGCTGGTACCATTCCTTCTGAAACTATTCCAATCAATAGAAAAAGAGGGAATCCTCCCTAACTCATTTTATGAGGCCAACATCATCCTGATACCAAAGCCTGGCAGAGACACAACAAAAAAAGAGAATTTTAGACCAATATCCCTGATGAACATCGATGCAAAAATTCTCAATAAAATACTGGCAAACCGGATTCAGCAGCACATCAAAAAGCTTATCCACCATGATCAAGTGGGCTTCATCCCTGGGATGCAAGGCTGGTTCAACATTCGCAAATCAATAAACGTAATCCAGCATATAAACAGAACCAAAGACAAGAACCACATGATTATCTCAATAGATGCAGAAAAGGCTTTTGACAAAATTCAACAGCCCTTTATGCTAAAAACGCTCAATAAATTCGGTATTGATGGAACGTACCTCAAAATAATAAGAGCTATTTATGACAAACCCACAGCTAATATCATACTGAATGGGCAAAAACTGGAAAAATTCCCTTTGAAAACTGGCACAAGACAGGGATGCCCTCTCTCACCACTCCTATTCAACATAGTGTTGGAAGTTCTGGCTAGGGCAATCAGGCAAGAGAAAGAAATCAAGGGTATCCAGTTAGGAAAAGAAGAAGTCAAATTGTCCCTGTTTGCAGATGACATGATTGTATATTTAGAAAACCCATCGTCTCAGCCCAAAATCTCCTTAAGCTGATAAGCAACTTCAGCAAAGTCTCAGGATACAAAATTAATGTGCAAAAATCACAAGCATTCTTATACACCAGTAACAGACAAGCAGAGAGCCAAGGAATGAACTTCCATTCACAATTGCTTCAAAGAGAATAAAATACCTAGGAATCCAGCTTACAAGGGATGTAAAGGACCTCTTCAAGGAGAACTACAAACCACTGCTCAGTGAAATCAAAGAGGACACAAACAAATGGAAAAACATACCATGCTCATGGATAGGAAGAATCAATATCGTGAAAATGGCCATACTGCCCAAGGTTATTTATAGATTCAATGCCATCCCCATCAAGCTACCAATGACTTTCTTCACAGAATTGGAAAAAACTGCTTTAAAGTTCATATGGAACCAAAAAGAGCCCGCATTGCCAAGACAATCCTAGGTCAAAAGGACAAAGCTGGAGGCGTCACGCTACCTGACTTCAAACTATACTACAAGGCTACAGTAACCAAAACAGCATGGTACTGGTACCACAACAGAGAAATAGACCAATGGAACAGAACAGAGTCCTCAGAAATAATACCACACATCTACAGCCATCTGATCTTTGACAAACCTGAGAGAAACAAGAAATGGGGAAAGGATTCCCTATTTAATAAATGGTGCTGGGAAAATTGGCTAGCCACAAGTAGAAAGCTGAAACTGGATCCTTTCCTTACCCCTTATACGAAAATTAATTCAAGATGGATTAGAGACTTAAATGTTAGACCTAATACCATAAAAACCCTAGAAGAAAATCTAGGTAGTACCATTCAGGACATAGGCATGGGCAAGGACTTCATGTCTAAAACACCAAAAGCAACGGCAGCAAAAGCCAAAATTGACAAATGGGATCTAATTAAACTAAAGAGCTTTTGCACAGCAAAAGAAACTACCATCAGAGTGAACAGGCAACCTACAGAATGGGAGAAAATTTTTGCAACCTACTCATCTGACAAAGGGCTAATATCCAGAATCTACAAAGAACTCAAACAAATATACAAGAAAAAAACAAAAACCCATCAAAAAGTGGGGAAAGGATATGAACAGACATTTCTCAAAAGAAGACATTCATACAGCCAACAGACACATGAAAAAATGCTCATCATCACTCGCCATCAGAGAAATGCAAATCAAAACCACAATGAGATACCATCTCACACCAGTTAGAATGGCAATCATTAAGAAGTCAGGAAACAACAGGTGTTGGAGAGGATGTGGAGAAATAGGAACACTTTTACACTGTTGGTGGGATTGTAAACTAGTTCAACCATTATGGAAAACAGTATGGCGATTCCTCAAGGATCTAGAACTAGATGTACCATATGACCCAGCCATCCCACTACTGGGTATATACCCAAAGGATTATAAATTACTCTACTACAAAGACACATGCACACGTATGTTTATTG
Source organism: Trachypithecus francoisi (assembly GCF_009764315.1). Lineage (NCBI taxonomy): Eukaryota > Metazoa > Chordata > Mammalia > Primates > Cercopithecidae > Trachypithecus > Trachypithecus francoisi. The sequence continues at coordinate 167,966,601 of NW_022681454.1, read as the reverse complement.
CGGCACTATTCACAATAGCAAAGACTTGGAATCAACCCAAATGTCCATCTGTGACAGACTGGATTAAGAAAATGTGGCACATATACACCATGGAATACTATGCAGCCATCAAAAGGATGAGTTTGCGTCCTTTGTAGGGACATGGATGCAGCTGGAAACCATCATTCTTAGCAAACTATCACAAGAAGAGAAACCAAACACCGCATGTTCTCACTCATAGGTGGGAACTGAACAATGAGATCACTTGGACTCGGGAAGGGGAACATCACACACTGGGGCCTATCATGGGGAGGGGGGAGGAGGAGGGATTGCATTGGGGAGTTATACATGATATAAACGTATGCACATGTACCCTAGAACTTAAAGTATAATAAAAAAAAAAAAAAAAGAAAAATGCAACAGGTTGTATGGAGGTTTTCTCTCAACTTTGTAAAGATAAAAAAGACATTAAGTCTCTTACCCATCACATTTCAAAATGTGACATATTCTGTCTCCTACAGAGGAGAATCTATCATTCTCCTCATATTCTGACATTTTAATGTAAATTTAAAAGAGGAAGACTATTTTCCAAATAAGAAACGAAGAGCAGTTGAATTTTGTGTAATTAATTATTAGTGGGAGGAAACAGAAAAACTAAGGGGTTGTTTACTGGCTTTCTGAAAGCCAGTAAAATTTTGAACCAGAAAATCCCACATGCCATTACAACACTCAATGCCAAACTCCTTTCTCTCTAAAATTGTCCATCTCGTCTCAGACTGTTAGCCCAAGGTTTATTTTCATAAGATTTTACTCTGCATATGATCCCTTACAGTGTGTGTTACTTATTGCTTTAACTTATACCAATATTATTTCTTAATGATTGGATTTGCAGCTTAAACCTTGCCAATCAGCAATAATATCTATCATTACAGACTTTTTAATTTGCTAAGAGCAGAACCAAATTAGTTCCTTATTTTCTCAGCTTTTCAAAAAACCGGGCAAATGAACAACAAAAAAAAAAAATCAGGCCTTTACTGCCACCCAGTGGTTGCTCAGAATTTAAAAAAAATTTTTGCCAAGTCATGACTAACATTTTAAAGGACATTTTTATTCTTGAATTGCTTGAATGTTTCAGATATTTTAATATGAAGCAACTAGAGACAAAAACTATTAAAAAATAGCCACACATATCTACTATGAGCACACTATGAATTATATTATTTTAAACGTTGCAACAAAATGATGAATACAATAACAACTCATTTTCATCTTACTTTGACAGCTAATTTCTTTAACTCTTTTTTTGAAATAATTATAGATTAATATGAAGTTATAAAAATGGTACATTTATTTCTATTAAAAAACTGCCACACTACTTCCCAAGTGGTTCTATTATTTTTGATTCCCACAAAGTAAAAGATATTCAGTTTCTCGGCATTCTCATCAGCATTTGGTGTTATCGCTATTTTTTTTTTTTTTTTTTGAGACAGAGTTTTGCTCTGTCACCCAGGCTGGATTGCTGTTGCATGCGCTCTCAGCTTACTGCAACCTCTGCCTTCTGGGTTCAAGCAATTCTCCTGCCTCAGCCTCCTGAGCAGCTGGGACTGCAGGCACGTGCCACTGTGCCGAGCTAATTTTTGCATTTTTAGTAGAGACAGGGTTTCACCATGTTGACCAGGCTGATCTCGAACTCTTGACCTCGTGATCCGCCTGCCTTGGCCTCCCAAAGTGCCGGGATTTCAGGTGTAAGCCACCATACGCAGCCCACTATTTTTAATTTTAGCCATCCTGATAGGTTTACAGTGGTATCTCACTGTAGCGTGAATGTGCATTTTCCTAATGACAAATGATTCTGAACACCTATTCCTGTGCTTGTTTGTCATCCACACCTTCTCTTTGGAAACATGTCTGTCTTTTGATCATTTTATATTTTTAAAACTGTTGACTTTCAAGAATTCTTTATATATTCTATATACAATCCCTTTGTCCTATATGGGCTTTAAAAATATTGTCTCTCGGCCGGGCGCGGTGGCTCAAGCCTGTAATCCCAGCACTTTGGGAGGCCGAGATGGGCGGATGATGAGGTCAGGAGATCGAGACCATCCTGGCTAACACAGTGAAACCCCGTCTCTACTAAAAAATACAAAAAAAACTAGCCAGGCATGGTGGCGGGCGCCTGTAGTCACAGCTACTCAGGAGGCTGAGGCAGGAGAATGGCGTGAACCCGGGCGCGGAGCTTGCAGTGAGCTGAGATCCGGCCACTGCACTCCAGCCTGGGCGACAGAGCAAGACTCCGTCTCAAAAAATAATAATAATAATAAAATATTTTCTCTCACTGTATAGCTTGCCTTTTCATTCTCTTAACAGGGGTTTTCACAGAGCAAACACTTTTTATTTTTATGAGGTCTGATGTGGTTTGGCTGTGTCTCCACCCAAATCTCATCTTGAATTCCCATGTGTTGTGTGAGAGGCCTGGCGGGAGGTAATTGAATCATGAGGGTGAGTCTTTCCCATGCTGTTCTCATGACAGTGAGTAAGTCTCATGAGATCTGATGATTCTATGAGGGGGAGTTCCCTTACACAAGCTTTTTCTTTGCCTGTTGCGATCCATGTAAGATGTGACTTGCTCCTCCTTGCCTTCCACCATGATTGTGAGGCCTCCCCAGCCACGTGAAACTGTAAGTCCATTAAACCTCCCTTTCTTTTGTAAGTTGCCCAGTCTCGGATATGCCTTTATAGCAGTGTGAAAATGGACTAACACAAGGTCTAATTTATTAAAAAAACAAAAACTTTTTCTACATATCATGCTTTGGGTGTCATCAATAAGAACTCTTTGCCTAGCTCTAAGTCCTGAAGATATTCTCTATTTGTTTTCTAAATGTTTTATATTCTTATATTTTATCATTAAGCTTATGATCTATTTTAAGTTAACTTTTCAATAAAGTATAAGGCTTTAGTCAAGGTGCATTTTTTGGAATGTCCTATTGCTCCCGCACCATTTGTTGAAAAGAAGATCCTTCCTCCATGGAATTGTTTCTGTACCTTTGTTAAAAATCAGTTGAGTGTGTTTGTGTGTAACGTGTGACTTTTATTGTATCTTTTAGTTAAACACATTGCATGATTAATCTCAACAACAGTCTTTTGATGACAGTAATGTAAAAAATTGATAAGATAATTTTATCAAAATGAAAACTAACATTAAATGTCTTTGGCTAGGAAAACAGAAAATTATTCAAAATGGGAAATGAAATCTTAAACAGTCTTCACATCATGTGCTGGGTTAAAACCTAATTTTAAATAAACGGCTGTATAACAAAACAGCAGAAAGTCATACCACTGAAGAGACTTCATGGTTTAAATTCTGGCAAGGTATTTTAGCAGCTAGCTACAGAACCTCTGAGGCCTGGCTACTAAACCCCTCAATGTCTGCATTTTTCATCTCCAAAATACAAGTAATAATCTACCTTCCTCTTTATGTTGCTGTGAAGATAAGTTAATTAACACTTAGAACAATACTTAACATATTAAGAACCCAATTTATGTTATCTATCATCAATCAATCTGATATAAAAAGTCTGATAATGCCAGTGACAGCTCAAATCACACCTATCTTTTAAGATGAAATATATTTATCCTAAGCCTTGGGCAAGTTTCCTAGTCTAAGTCCATTTCCTCATCTGTAAAATAGGATTGTTATGAGAACAAGTGAGCTAAAGTATTAGGAGGATTTATCACAGTTCTCAGTTACATAGGAAATACTCCTCTAGTAAATATTACTCTTCTAAAATTTCAAATATTACTTATAATATTGTACCATTGTTAATGTCATATATTTGTGGAGCTCAAACATATATACAGACAGTCCCAGACAGGATGGTTCAACTTATGACTTTTTGAATTTACAATGGTGCAAAAGCAATACACATTCAGTAGAAACCATAGTTGAAATTTTGACTTTTGATCTTTTCCCAGGCTAGTGATATGCAGTATGACACTCTCTAGATGCTGGGCAACAGCAGTGAGCCATAGCCCTGAATCAGCCAGGTGATAATGAGGGTAAATCAGTACTATACTACACAGTGTAATATAGTCAATAAATTACATGAGATATTCGACACTTTATTATAAAACAGGCTTTGTGTTAGATGATTTTGCCCAACTGTAGGCTAATGTAAGTGTTCTGAGCATGTTTAAAGTAGGCTAGGCTAAGCTATGATGTCTAGTAAGTTCGATACATTAAATGTATTCTGACTTATAATATTTTCAACTTATGATGGGTTTATTGTGACAGTCTCATTGTAAATTGAGGAGCATCTGCAAAACATGCTATGTTAGATGCTAGGATTAAAAAGCAATAGAGGCAGTCCTTGTGCTAGATTGCATTTTATAGTCTACAAGCAAAATTAGGACATGCAAAATAGAGATGGGAGAGAAACTATTGCTATCAGAGGCATTTGAGACTAAACAGATTCAATCTCCATAATGACCAACCATAGTTTGAATGCCGGAGAATTTTAACACCAACAACTCAGTTGACCTAACTCTTAAAGACAGAGCAAAAATATTTAGCAAATCCATGAAAATTAGGTTTATTTGACATGTTAAGAGAAAGAAACACAGATTAGGCAAATATTCTATGGAAGAATAGCAGAGTTTTACCAACCTAATTCGCATATATAAGAGACTATTATCTGCAAAGAAAATTCTGTATGGAGGCTTAAAGCACGGTGGTTATTTATCCATTATGAATATAATAGTCTAATTCATATTTTTTTCAACTTTTTAGATTCAGGGGTACATGTACAAGTTTGTTTCCTAGTTATATTCTATGATGCTTAGGTTTGGGGTATGAATGATCCTGTCACCCAAGTACTGAGTATAGTACCCAATAATTTTTCAATGATTGTTTATCTCCCTTTTTGCCCCCTCTAGTAGTCTCCAGTTTCTATTGTTCCCATCTTTACATCCATGAGTACCCAATGTTTAGCTCCCACTTATGAGTGAGGCCGTGGTATTTGGTTTTCTGTTCCTGGTTAATTTGCTTAGGATAATGGCCTCCAGTTGCATCTATGTTGCTGCAAAGGACATGATTTCATTATTTTTCATAGCTGTGTAGTATTGCATGGTGTATATGTATCACATTTTCTTTATTCAGTCCACTGTTGATGGACAGCTAGGTTGATTCCATGTCTTTTTTATTGTGAATAGTGTCGCAATGAACAGGTGAGTGCATGATGTACCTTTTTGGTAGAATAATTTTTTTTCTTTTGGATATATATCCAGTAAGGGGATTTCTGGGTCAAATGGTAACTCTGTTTTATTTGAAACATCTCCAAACTGCTTTCCACTGTAGCTAAACTGTTCATTTTCCCACCAACAGAGTATAAGTGTCCCTTTTTCCACATGCTCACAGCTTCTGTTGTTTTTTTAAATTTTTAACAGTTATTCTGACTGGTGTGAGATGGTATCTCATTGTGGTTTTGATTCATGATGTGGAGCATTTTTTCAAATGTCAGTTGGCCTCTTTAATCTTCTTTTGAGAAGTGTCTGTTCATGACTTTCACCCATTTTTTGATGGGGTTATTTGTTTTTTGCTTTTTCAGGTGTTTAAGTTTCCTGTGGATGCTGAATACCAGACTTTAGCTGGATGCATCATTTGTGAATATCTTCTCCCATTCTGTAAGTAATCTGCTTAATTACTCTGTTGATATTTTCTTTAGATGTGCAGAAGCTTTTTAGTTTAATTAGGTCCCACATGCCAATTTATTTTTGTTGCCATTGATTTTGAGCATGTAGTCATAAATTCTTTCCCAAGGTCAATGTCTAGAATGCCCTATGTTTTCTTCTTGGATTATCATAGTTTGAGATCTTACATTTAAATCTTTTATCTGTCATGAGTTTTTTTGTTTGTTTTTTTGGTTTTTCTGTCTGTTGCCCAGGCTGGAGTGCAGTGGCAACGTCTAGGCTCACTGCAACCTCCACCTCCCAGGTTCAAGTGATTCTCCTGCCTCAGCCTCCTGAGTAGATGGGATTACAGGCATCTGTGAATATGCCCAGCTAATTTCTGTATTTTCAGTAGAGTCAGGGTTTCTTCTTGTTGACCAAGTTGGTCTTGAACTCTCGACCTCAGGTGATCCGCCCTCCTCAGCCTCCCAAAGTGTTGGGATTACAGGTGTGAGCCACTGCACCCAGCCAAGTTAATTTTTATATAAATTTTTATATATAGTGAAAGTTAGGGGTCCAGTTTCATTCTTCTGCCTATGGCTAGCCAGCTTTCTTAGCACCACTTATTGGGTGGGGAGTCAATTCCCCATTGCTTATTTTTGTCCAATTTGTTGACGATCAGATGGCTGTAGGTGTGTGACTTTATTGCTGGCTTCCCTATTCTGTTCCATTGGCGTATGTGTCTGTTTCTTTTACCAGAACCATGCTGTTTTGGTTACTGCAGCTCTGTAGTATAGTTTGAAGTTGGGTGATGTGATACCCCAGTTTTATTCTTTTAGCTTAGACTTGCCTTGGCTATTTGGGCTCTATTTTCGTTCTATATGAATTTAAGGGTTGTTTTTTCTAATTCTCTGAAAAATGATATTGGGAGGAATTGCATGGAATCTATAGATTGATGACCATACTTTGGGCAGCATGGTCATTTTAACAACATTGATTCTTGTATCCATGAGCATGGAATGTTTTCCCATTTGTTTGTGTCATTGGTAATTTCATTTAGCAATGTTTTGTGGTTCTCCTTGTAGAGATGTTCCACGTCCTTGGTTAGATATGTCCCCACATATTTTTTTGTATATGGCTGGCTATTGTAAATGGTATTGCATTCTTGATTTGGCACTTAGCTTGAATGTTATTGGTTTGTAAATGCTACTAATTTTTGTACAGTTATTTTGTATCCTGAATTTTACTGAAGTCATTTATCAGTTCCAGGAGCCTTTTGGTGAAGTCTTTAGGGTTTTCTAGGTATAGAATCATATCCATGAAGACATATAGTTTGACTTATTTTCCTATTTGGATGTCGTTTGTTTTTTTCTCTTGCCTAATTGTTTTGACTAGGACTTCCAGTACTGTGCTGAATAGGAATGATGACAGTGAACTTCCTTGTCTTATTTCAGTTTGAAGGGAATGCTTCCAGTTTTTGCCTGTTCAGTATGATGTTGGCTATGGATTTGTCATAGATTGCTCTTATTATTTTGAGGTATATTCCTTCGATGACTAGTTTATTGAGGATTTTCTTCATGAAGGGATGCTGGATTTTATTGAAAGCTTTTTCCGTGTTCATAATATTTTTAATATATCATTATTTTGAAAGAAAAATAGAACACACCATTTATCTACTATATTAACCTCTGTTAACAATTCTAGGGTGAGCTGAATCACTGGCTCTCATACCCCTGCCACGTTCTGAAAACTCATCAACTTAAAGCATAAACGGTGACACCATATTGATTCAGCCCACATCACTGACAGCAAATACCTCACTTGTCCAGAGAAGCAAGATGACTCAAAGAAGCCAACTGAAACCAAACACCAAAGGAAGTAGTTCTCAGAGCAAAGCCATAAGTAGCTTAGTAGGTTTAATATTCTTTAAAGCTGTTTATATATATGCAATAAGTAAACAGATCCCCCTTTAAAATCAAAGTCTTCCCTTGACAACATGACATCACTTTCTCCATCCTAGTCTGATAGCTTTTTCTGAAAAATAATAACAACATTGTACTGTGCCTCTTTTTCCTATTAATTATTTTGTTGTATATTTTGAAGACAAGCAATCTTAGAACTGTGTAACTCATATACACCTATACACATATATATCTCTTTTCAGAATCATGTCTACGTTTTTTCAAAAGTGAGAGTCTTAATAACACAGCTGTCTTAGACTGTTTTCTGTTGCTTATAATAGAACACCTGAAACTGGGTAATTTATAAAGAAAAGAAATTTCTTACAATTCTGGTGGCTTGGAAATCCAAGGGCATGCATGGCTCAGTGTCTGGTGAGAGCCTTCCTCCTGGTGAGGATTACGCAGAGTCCTGAGGCAGTGCAGACCATCACATGGTGAGGGAGCTGAGCATGCTACCATGCTAGCTCAGGCCTCTCTTCCTCTTAGAAAGCCACCAGTTCCACTCCTATGATTGCCCATTAATCCATTAACCCATCAATTTATTAAGTCATGAGAAGATTAATCCACTCAGGAGGGCAGAGCACTCATGAAACACTCACTTCTTAAGCGTTCCACCTCTCAATACTGCCACACAGGGAATTTGGTTTCCCGCGCATGAAATTGAGGGGGGGCACATTCAAAACATAGCAGTAACGAGGGCCTGAATGGCTTGCCAACACTGAACCATTTCCTGCATGGCAGCAGGAAAGAAAATTTACTCACGGAAGCAGTGAAAACCCTGGGATGTTGTGAAATTCTCTAGGACTAACCTGAAAAGCCCTTGTATCTGTTTTGTTGTTGTTGTTGCTGTTGTTGACCAGTGACAGCTTGTCTCTCCTTGTCCTTCATGCCTAAATATAGTAGACCAACCTGAAGAAGTAGGATCATAACCAATTTGGAGAGAAAAAGAAAGAATTTGGTCTAGGATCACTACTGCTCTGTGGAAATGAAGGGAAATTACTAGTTTCTGACATTTTGAAAATAGCTAATAAAAATAGGAGTGTCGGTACAAAGATTTATGGTAAATAATGTGCTCTCAAACAGATTACATAACTCTCACCACAACCTAAATATGAACAAGAAAAAATATTTATTTACCAGGAAAATAAAAAACATAGTGAGGTTTTTGGTTTGGTTTGATTTTCTAGGAATTTCAGAGTAATTTTTAAAACAGCGTTGTCATTCTCTCAGGTAACACGAGAGATGATTTTATGTACTGGAAAGTTTCCTCTGAAAGTGTCACAGAATATTTAAAAGACACCGAAGTTGCATAACATTTTACTGAGGTGTCATCACAGTTAAAAGCTGCCTGTGTAAGTAAGGCTTACCTTACTTCAGCAGGCTCTGTGTGAATGTGAACTCCTCTCACACCTCCAATTCCAATTACAGAGACTATCTGAAAAGGAATCAGGGACTTGTAGCATAACTCAGTATGGAGGTCACAACTGGGGAGAGGAGGAAATGAACAAAATGAAAGGCGATGTCGTTGAATGCAGGAAGAATTTTTTTTTTTTTTTTTTGTGACTGGGTCTTGTTCTCTTGCCCAGGGTGGAGTGCAGTGGTATGACCATAGCTCACTGCAGCTTTGAACGTCTGGGCTCAAGCAGTCCTTTCACCTCAGCCTCACAAGTAGCTGGGACTACAGGTACATGTTACCAAGCAAAGCTAATTTAAAAAAAAAATTGTAGAGATAGGATCTCACTATGTTGCCCAGGATGGTCTTGGACTCCTGGTTGCAAGTATGAATTAAATGTTAAGAATGGCAATACTTGACTTTGTAGTTGAAGTCTCAAAGAGCAGAACTGTGAATTTTAAAAACAGAACTTTAAAAATAGCTGTGAAAGAATGGAACAAAAATAGTTTTATAAGGCAGCTCCACTTTCAGAATATTGTTTCATTATGATCTCCAATAGAGTAATTTTATTTTTCTTTTCTGAAGACCATGGAGGTGAGAGTAATAATCCACAAGGATGTATTTGATTTAGAAAATGGCAAGACTGTTAGTACAAAACAAAGATTGGGTATATTATTGGTTTACACCTAAGGATTTAAACTGAAGAATTTCATTAGATGTGCAGGAGAGAAAAAGTAGTATCTTTTTCACACCAGTTGTGAAGTTGACAATCAGTGGCTGACACCTATAACAAAAGACAGATTAACAAGAGAAAGGCATAACAAAATTTTTTTACCAAAATTTTATGTGACACGGGAAACTTCAGAAACGACAGCCCAAAGACTTAGGAAAAGCTGTATATTTTTATGCCTAGGGTTGCTAAAGAATGTACAGTCACATAGAAGTCTGATTGTCCAGCCTGGACAACATGGTGAAACCTCATCTCTACTAAAAATACAAAAATTAGCCGGGCGTGGTGGTGTGTACCTGTAATCCCAGCTACTTGGAAGGCTGAGGCAGGAGAATTGCTTGAACCCAGGAGGCAGAGGTTGAGGTAAGCTGAGATCATGCCACTGCACACTCCAGCCTGGGCAACAGAGTGAGACTCCATCTCAAAAAAAATAAATAAATAAAACTGATTGATCAAAAAGGATATGATCAATAAACTGGGGGGAACTTAGCAAGGCCTGTTGACCTGTTTGTTCAGATTCTGCTCTGGCTGTATGTATCTTCATTCCTTTTCTCTGGGTACAAGGTGTCCCAGAAGGTCTTCATTCTCCACATGAAGGGATAGAGAATGATTTTTATGGCCTGAGAAGGTTGGAGAAAGAGAGTGAACTTTCTGCTTATGCCAAGGTGCCATATTTTGGGGTATCATGTTCTAAGCCCTGATATATATTAAAAATAATTGCCCGCTTATGGAGCCAACTTTGAAACAATGTGAACTATTTTCTGATGTCCTTACAAATTGGTGTAACATGCCATATGGGCGTTCATCTAACCCTTGGTGGTTTACATAAACCTGGAATTAACCTCATATTTCCATTTGCTACAGAAGTCTAGAGCCATTCCACAATCGTTGGCTAATTTCTGGACAGCTTACTATCTCCTAACTTCCTCTGCTTCTTGGGCTCTTGTTTCTTCTTTACATCGGGGTCAGCATGAGGTGCTACCAGATGTAAAACAGCTCCTTTATTGTGTTTGCCAAAAATGGAAACAAAGCATTTATAAGCACAATAGACTTTCCTGATGACTAGAGAGACAAGGGGCAAAAGCTCATCACGTATTATATTGTCCTGTCCCCCAAGTCCATTTTTAACACTCATCACCAGAAGTTTCTCTCCTGGCTCTTCCTCTGCAGCACCTGCTTTTTTATTTTGCTGGCCTGTCTCTTCTCTGCTCCCACCCTTTATTCCACTCCCCTCCCCAGTCCTTCTCAGTAGCAAAACAACACATCCCCTCTTTTACCTCATGCATAGTGGCTTCCCCTTTCCTCTGGAGTCACCAGCTGACACACTCCCAGCATTTATGAACACGGATTCTGAACAGAAACAGTTCACAAAGAGGAATTCTGAACTGAATATTAGAATAATATGTTCTTAACAGCATTACATTATGCCTGTTTTTGAGTGAGACAAATTTAGTGTGATCATGGTTGGTGAAAATCGTTGGGATGAAAAAAATGACTTCTCAAAATTGTATCTCATTAGTCCTCAGCAAGCAAGCATGTCATCTTTCTCTCTACTTTACAGATGGCAATAAAATGTCAGAAAATTTCCCTAAGATGACTCCAGGAATAAGGGATGGAGCCTGTAAAAACACTCTTTGGGAGGCTGAGGCAGGTGGATCATGTGAGGTCAGGAGTTTGAGACCAGCCTGGCCAACCTGGTGAAACCCCGTCTCTACTAAAAATACAAAAATTAGCTGGGTGTGGTGGTGGACACCTGTAGTCCCAGCGCCTCTGGAGGCTGAGGCAGGAGAATCACTTGAACCTGGAGGCGGAGGTTGCAGTAAGCCAAGATCGTGCCACTGCACTCCAGCCTGGGTGACAGAGCGAAACTCTGTCTCAAACAACAAAACAAAACAAAACAAAACAAAAAACTCAGTTCTACTTGGCTTCTACTCACACATGTTTTACAAGGCCTTCTATGCTAACAAAAATCAACACAACACAATTCTCTGAACATCTATAATACACATAGTTGAAACTTGACTATATTCTGTTTTGGATTATTTTTTGTGAGTCTTTTCTTCTTAACAAGACAATAAGTTCTTTCAGGACCAACACTTATCAAGGAACATCTTCTTTCCTATCCTCATGATTAATAACCAGCCACCATATTGAACAAACAATTTGGGGTTTAATTTAATAATTTTCTTATGCTAATTTTACAATTCTGTGAATAATATATGATCAAACCACCTCATATAACTCTTAGAATAAAGGCACCTTTATTGATATTGTTAAAAAATAAAATGACAGCAAGTTTGGTTTTAAGATGTAATTGGCTGTTATTAGTGAGTCTAGAACTGGGCACTATCTCTTTCTATAAAACAGAATGCATGCTCCGGTTTATAGGTTGGCTTTATAGGCAGAAAAGGGCTGAAGAAAGCAGAACAAGGAACAAAAGCAGATTGGTCATTTCAAAGTTACTTTACTTATAGGGTTAACACAGAAGGCTTCCTTATCATGCTGGCTCAGGTAAAGGGAGCCCCTTCTGCTTAGTTGCTGTGAATCTTCTGATTTCTGGAAAACTTACCTGTTTCAAAGTTTAGTGTAATTGTGCATGACACCTAGCATGAGTGACATTGTCTACTGGAGCCCAGTGTAGGAGCTTGGTCTAAACAATGAAATCACCTCCCATAAACTTTGCCTAATAATCCCTTTAAACTATCAGGAACCAGGATTAAAACAAGATGACAGGGTGTCAATTTTAGATCTTTCCAGCTTTCACTTGTGGGCATTTAGTGCTATAAATTTCCCTCTACACAATGCTTTAAATGTGTCCCAGAGATTCTGGTATGTTGTATTTTTGTTCTCATTGGCTTCAAAGAACATCTTTATTTCTGCCTTCATTTCGTTAAGTACCCAGTAGTCATTCAGGAGCAGGTTGTTCAGTTTCCATGTAGCAGAGAGGTTTTGATTGATTTTCTTAGTCCTGAGTTCTAGTTTGATTGCACTGTGGTCTGAGAGACAGTTTGTTATAATTTCTGTTCTTTTACATTTGCTGAGGAGTGCGTTACTTCCAACTATGTGGTCAATTTTGGAATAAGTGCAATGTGGTGCTGAAAAGAATGTATATTCTGTTGATTTGGGGTGGAGAGTTCTGTAGATGTCTATTAGGTCCGCTTGGTGCAGAGTTGCCCTCAGAAATAATACCACACATCTACAGCCATCTGATCTTTGACAAACCTGAGAAAAACAAGAAATGGGGAAAGGATTCCCTATTGAATAAATGGTGCTGGGAAAATTGGCTAGCCATAAGTAGAAAGCTGAAACTGGATCCTTTCCTTACTCCTTACACGAAAATTAATTCAAGATGGATTAGAGACTTAAATGTTAGACCCAAAACCATAAAAACCCTAGAAGAAAACCTAGGTAGTACCATTCAGGACATAGGCATGGGCAAGGACTTCATGTCTAAAACACCAAAAGCAACAGCAACAAAACCCAAAACTGACAAGTGGGATCTAATTAAACTAAAGAGCTTCTGCACAGCAAAAGAAACTACCATCAGAGTGAACAGACAACCTACAGAATGGGAGAAAATTTTTGCAATCTACTCATCTGACAAAGGGCTAATATCCAGAGCCTACAAAGAACTCAAACAAATTTATGAGAAGAAAACAAACAACCCTATCAAAAAGTGGGCAAGGGATATGAACAGACATTTCTCAAAAGAAGACATGCATACAGCCAACAGATACATGAAAAAATGCTTGTCATCACTGGCCATCAGAGAAATGCAAATCAAAACCACAATGAGATACCATCTCACACCAGTTAGAATGGCAATCATTGAAAAGTCAGGAAACAACAGATGCTGAGAGGATGTAGAGAAATAGGAACACTTTTACACTGTTGGTTGGATTGTAAACTGGTTCAACCATTGTGGAAAACAGTATGGTGGTTCCTCAAGGATCTAGAACTAGAAATACCATATGACCCAGCCATCCCATTACTGGGTATATACCCAAAGGATTATAAATCATGCTGCTATAAAGACACATGCACACATATGTTTATTGCGGCACTATTCATAATAGCAAAGACTTGGAATCAACCCAAATGTCCATCAGTGACAGACTGGATTAAGAAAATGTGGCACATATACACCATGGAATACTATGCAGCCATAAAAAAGGATGAGTTCGTGTTCTTTGTAGGGACATGGATGCAGCTGGAAACCATCATTCTCAGCAAACTATCACAAGAACAGAAAACCAAACACTGCATGTTCTCACTTGTAGGTGGGAATTGAACAATGAGATTACTTGGAATCTGGAAGGGGAACATCACACACTGGGGCCTATCATGGGGGGGGAGGGGGGAGGGATGGCATTGGGAGTTATACTTGATGTAAATGACGAGTTGATGGGTGCTGACGAGTTGATGGGTGCAGCACAGCAACATGGCACAAGTATACATATCTAACAAACCTGCACGTTGTGCACATGTACTCTAGAACTTAAAGTATAATAAAAAAGAAAAAGAAAAAAAACGAGATGAACATTTGAGCAAATTATTTGGGTGCATCATCACTCAGAATTAAGCTTCGGCAAAATGCTGTGAAATCTAGTTTTACAGACTTAAATCCAGAAAATTTCATTTACCCCTGATGTTGTTTTAGGTTTCCCCAGGAGCTCTTTTTCCCAAAGCTGTTTACTTTGATTCTTCTTTCTGGAGCCTATGGGCCTCTCCTTCTACCTAAGAGTTTAGTCAATAAAGCCACTTCGTTATAAAGGAAGAAGAAAAAAATAATAACATAGGTTTAAGATAACAGCTATAAACCCCTAATGGTGGTACCTGTTTCTTTTCTTTCTGGCTGGGAAAAAGGAAAGGAAGGAGACATAGTGTTTAAGAGGATGCTGAGGCTATTATGTTACCGCTAGTGAGTTATTCTTTGACTTTTATTATGACTTTTTTGCACCCCGCTCCCCGCCTCCCTGGAATTATAGCTTTAAAGCTTCTTTTTTTCAGAATGAAGACATTGTAGTGCATTTACATCTTCCTCTGCTATACTGCAAGCTTCCAGCACTATTAATTGGTCGTTCAAATACATTTGTGGAATAATGGATGAATAAGTACCAATTCTGTTACAATGAAATTATTGAAGGAGATATCTTGGTTTTCGTCTATAATTTGTATTCTAACATTCAGTCAAAGTAGTTTGTTAAATTGGAAAGAATTGATCTTCAACCGTGGTAATTAACATCTAGCTCTAGATGAAGGATTTCTGTCTGCCAATGTTACATCATGTTTCATTAAGTTTTATCAACTTATCACCAAAGAATGTGAACCCTCATTTTTTATGCAGGTTGAATATCCCTTATCTGAAGCACTTGCAGCCAGAAGTGTTTTGGATTTCAGATTTTTTTGGATTTTGAAATGTTTTCATATACATAATGAGATTTCTTGGGGAGGAGACCCAATTCTAAACATAAAATTCATTTATGTTTCATATACATCGTATACATATAGACTGAAGGTAACTTTATACAATATTTTAAATAATTTTGTTGGCGCTCAAAACGTTTCCATTTTGAAAGATTTCAGATTTCAGATCTTTGGATTAGGGATGCTCAACCTGTAACAACCTTTCTCTGATATTCTGGCATATGCTCTCATAGCCACAAAAGCCAGCTATGTTGGTTGGATTAGAGTAACTTATTTTAACAATTGTTTTCTTGACATGTAGCCCAGAGAAGTAAAGTGAGCTGCCTAGCTCATAACATAAAAGTTATGATAAAAATAATGCTTAGCTTTTCTTGAAAGAGTATCTGGGTACCAGCCTGAGTGTCTGGAACACAGGTGATGATTAATAAATATGTGAATGAATAAATAAAACCCACAATTGGCTGTAGGTTTTAACATACAAACAGTTTTTCATCCATTGTAGCCACCAGCATCACCAGCCTGAAATAGCATTAAGAATCCATCCAAGTCAATCAGAAGCAACCAAAACTCTTTAGCTCTGCAGGACAGAAATAAGTACTTCTTTAAGTAACTTCCTTCCTAAAACACACACATACACTCACACACACACGCATGCACACACACGCACACGCACACACACGCACACGCACACATACAAACAATATCTGGTTCTTACATTTTTCTGGTCACTTTCACGAATTCATAATTTTTAATTGCAGGCAGGTTTTTAAATTTTTAATTTTAACTCCAGGTTTCTTATCAGGGAACACTTGCCAATAAGTCTCCCTCATGGAGAGATTGCGGTTAATAAGTTTCCTCAGAGGGGACCTGAACATTCTCCAGCATTCTTCAGGGCAACTAACAACACCCTGGACATTGAGATGTCCCAATCAAGATCACAAGGAGGTTTCTCATCCTCCACCTACTTTTCTGGGCTAAATTACAAGGGATGCAGTATGGTTGATGAAAATAGAAAAGCTGACAATTAGAATTTTCACACACACACCTCACAGCACAAGGCAAAACACACTCTCCAAGCATCATTGCCTTTCTCTAACGGTGCAGCCAGCACTCTCCAGGGTGCTTAGGGAGAGCACCTCTCTCAGAAGACTACTAAGAAGGAAAAAACCGTAGTAGGAGCCTGAAATTGATTTAGTTATCACTGAACTTGAATACCTCTTTTCAATGCTGGAAAAGATAATTGTGATACAAGGATAAATTCTCCTCAGGGCTTTTCCTGGTAGAAGGCAAATTGCTACTCTTCTCTTCCCACAGTCTGCCTAATCCCTACATCTATTTTTTAAGGTACAGAATGAGACTGATTATTCTGCCTTGGGATATTCCTAATAGATACACAATCATAATAGGCAAAACTGGAGGCAAACATTTGGAAATGCTCAGAGAAGGCAATTTATGATAGGTAATTAACTACTCTGGCTGTTGGCAGAGGCTAAAAAGTTCAAATGCAGAGACCTGTTGTAGGATGATGTCCTGTCTGCCTTTGACACAGAGAGGATTATACAGAGCCTGCAGGGTAAAAAGGTGTTGTATCTATATGGCCTCAGTTGCACACTACAGCAGATTTAGACATATGGGCAGCACATCAGCACCTCCAACAACTGGTCTCCAAATGTATCCTTTTCACAGATACTATGGCTCAAAAAGCTTAAGCTTTACACACTTCTTTAAGAATAGATCTATTATGATCTTGAAGTGGAACATTGGAGAGACATCAATTTTATGTCTCTCGCTTACCTGGAGTTCAAAGTATTGCAATAGTTCTCTTTACCGTAAGAAATTGCTGCGGGTCGACCCTAAGGTTTCCCTACATGAAGTAAATTTAACAGGTAGGGGTTTAGATTTAGCTCATGAACTAGATGTTCATGTTAACCATTGTATCGAGTTGGAATTACTTGCTGCTGGAAAATAAACTGTTCTAACAGTTCAGAGCTAACGATGAGATTTGTCAAAAATCTGTCCCATCAATGACAATGAAAATCACAGTAAGAAGTCACTCTGCTTCTGGTTTTGCAGATGTGGTTTTCTGCATATCATAAAATAAATCTATGGAAGTCATGAAGGAATATTTAATACTCCGATGAAATTAAGCGATCATTTAAAAATTATTAACTGATTTTGTTTTGCTAGATTTTAATCAAAAAGTGTTCTAACCTGCTTAGTTGGTAATTAAAATAATCTGTTTTGGCTTAACTCTCTAATTTCATTCTCTAAAACAAGGCACATGATTTTCTCTGTAAACGTACAATTACCAGTTGGAACTGCATTAAGCTTTTAAGGTAATGAATTTAATTTGGTGCTTTGATATAGTTATTTACTAAGCAGTTTAACATCAAGCTATGGAAACATGAAGACACCTGTAACAAGTCCATAGTAATAGCAAAGCTACCCCAAACTGATCTGAAATATCAGCTCCTGTTTATTTGAAACTAGTGTATTTTCACACCTGGAGTTAAACTGCCTGTTTTATGTCCATCTTACTGAATTAAATATGAGCAAGGGGAGAGGGCTACATTTTAATGAAAGAGGCCATCAAACAGAGCCCAGACCATGAGGTTCCTTCATCTTTTCATCACACAGTGTTCCTTCAACACAAATGGCAATCAGATTTTTAAAAAATCAGGAGAAGGAATTGAAAGAACCGCACCTAAGGCAACAGGATTTTTGAACAATAGAGAGAAATCACCTGGGAAACATTAGATCCTTGTTGTCGGAATCTGGGGGTCACAAAGGAAGTTGTATAAGTCTATCAGGACACATGGATAAAGTAGAATAGAAAGAACATATGGGAAGTGTGTGAGAGGAATCAGTCTGTCTCAATTAATCACTGTCATTAATCTCAATTAATCATTTGTCATCTGTACGCAGATGGACAAAAGAACAATAGAAGAGTGGTTACTCTGATATGCAAAAAGTCTCCTACAAAGTTGTAATAGTTGCCAAGCTTCTTGATTACCATTACGGTGTTGAGTTGAAATATTTCACTTCAAAAATATTTTCCTACTCTCAAATCTGTTGTGTAAAGAGGTGGAAAAAAAAAAAAAGAGAGAAAAAAAACGAAACAGCAAGCTAGGCCACTAGGGGAACAAATTTGAACGAGATCTAGCCTATATGTGAGGAATTCACAGTCTTAGGAGGAAAATATTACATAGAAAGATAAATTAAGATATGACATGGTAAATGCTATTACAGAGATGTGAGCAAAATACCAATGGAGGACAGATGGAGCAAGAATGGATCTTGAGGGAGGTCGGAATTCTCAGAGCATTTGAAATGGATACTGAAGAAATAGCAATTTTCCAGGAAAAAAAAAAAAATTCAGGTGTGGTATTCTAGTCTAGAAGGTCGGTCCCAATGTCTGGCATTTGCAAGATGAGATAGTCAATAAGAAAATAACATAAAGTGCAAGAGAAATACAAATGCAGGAGAGGCAGCTTAGTAGCAGCCTGAACAAACAGGTTCATCCACTAGCCAGCTGGGGCAGTGGTTCTCCCACTTTGGTGTGAATCAGAATCACCTGAACTAAAGTGTTTGGGCTTCAGTAGCTCTGAGATGGGATCAAAGGTTTTCTTTTGCTAGCCAGTTGCCAGCAAATGTTGATTCTCCTGATCCAGGGACCACCCTGTGAGATCCTGAAATAGGGTGCTGGAGCTTGATCTTGGAAACAACAGAGAAATGATAGAGAACTTCATGGGACACATATCCATATCATTGGCTTTGGTTTACAGTGTGAGATATGACTAGAGTATGGGACACTAGTAACAGGAAAATCGACTAGGGACTATTATATTTTCTAATTGAGAGAAAAATGAGGGCTTCCTATCACAATCACTGCTGTGAAGAAGAAGAATCGCTGAGAACTATTTCTCAGGTAGAAGGTACAGGACAGGATTTGGCGTCCTTGTGTATTTGAGAGTTGAGAAAAAGAAGTGAGAAATGACATAGTACCATATAAGGGCATTAACTGATGTGTAGAATATAACACACTGGAGCAGTTCTCAAGAAGGAGTTGTACAACTTCCAGTTCTAGCAATATTTTCTTATATAGAGCTTTAAAAACATTTGTGTACAATGCTGAACTCTTTTAAAAAAACAAATCTTCTTGACACACAAGTGTGGTATAGTGTCAAATGCTAACCAGAGGTTAAATAACATAATTAAAACATGTTGGATTTGGGCTGCAAGAGGTCATTATCTTCCTAATTAAAAGAGTTTCCTTCAATGGTGATAAAATAAATCAAATTCTAATCAGTTGGAGATTGCATGGGAATTAAGAAAGTAGACACATCAAGTGTGACTGCCCTCTTAAGAAATGTGATAAGGAACACGAAGGACACAGGAACTTGATATAATGGTTGGAGCAAAAGAAATTGGTGTTTTCTGTTTGAGGATAAGTGGGACTTTTAACATGTTTCAAGGCAAATGCCCGTACAAAAAAAGATTTAAAAAAATTTTTTTCAAAATTATTAAAATTAGATATCACTGATCAAGCAAGATCATAAATAGGCATGAGTTATAAACAATATGTCATCTGGCTCTCTAGATTCCTCCTGTCTGGACAGGGCATTTCTGAAAGAAAGGCGGCATCACCAATCGGGGCTGATAGATAAAACTCCCATCTCCCTAGGACAGAGCACTTGGGGGAAGGGGCAGCTGTGGGCACAGCCTCAACAGACTTAAATGTTCCTGCCTGCCAGCTCTGAAGAGAGCAGCAGATCTCCCAGCACAGTGCCTGAGCTCTGCTAAGGGACAGACTGCCTTCTCAAGTGGGTCCCTGACCCTCGTGCCTCCTCACTGGGACATACCTCCCAGCAGGGGTCAACAGATACCTCATACAGGAGAGCTCCAGCTGGCATCTGGCAGATGCCCCTCTGGGATAAAACCTCCAGAGGAAAGAGCAGCCAGCAATCTTTGCTGTTCTGCAGCCTCCACTGGTGATAACCAGGCAAACAGCATCTGTAGAGGACCTCCAGCAAACTCCAGCAGACCTGCAGAACAGGGGCCTGACTATAGAAGGAAAACTAACAAACAGAAAGCAATAATATCAACATCAACAAAAAGGATGCCCATGCAACAACCGCATCCAAACGTCATCAGCATCAAAGATCAAAGGTAGGTAAATCCAAGAAGATGAGGAAAAACCAGTGCAAAAATGCTGAAAATTCAAAAAACCAGAATGCCTCTTCTCTTCCAAAGGATCACAACTCCTCACCAGCAAGGGAATGAAACTGGATGAAGAATGAGTTTGACAAATTGACAGAAGTAGGCTTCAGAAGGTAGGTAATAACAAACTCCTCTGAGCTAAAGGAACATGTTCTAACCCAATGCAAGGAAGCTAAGAACCTCGATAAAAGGTTACAGGAACTGCTAACTAGAACACTCAGTTTAGAGAAGAACATAAATGACCTGATGGAGCTGAAAAACACAGCATGTGAACTTCGTGAAGCATACACAAGTATCAGTAGCTGAATCAATCAACTGGAAGAAAGGATATCAGGGAGTGAGGATCAATTTAAAAAAATAAAGCATGAAGACAAGATCAGAGAAACAAAGAATGAAAAGGAGTGAACAAAGCCTCCAAGAACTATAGGACTACGTGAAAAGACCAAACCTACGATTGACTGGTGTACCTGAAAGTGATGGGCACAATGGAACCAAGTTGGAAAACACACTTAAGGATTACTATCCAGGAGAACTTCCCCAACCTAGTGAGACAGGCCAACACTCAAATTCAGGAAATACAAAGATCACAACTAAGATACTCCTCAAGAAGAGGAACCGCAAGACACATAATCATCAGATTCACCAAGGTTGAAACGAAGGATCAAATGTTAAGGGCAGCCATAGAGAAAGGTAGGTTAAGGTTACCCAAAAAGGGAAGCCTATCAGACTAACAGTGGATCTCTCTGGAGAAACCCTACAAGCCAGTAGAGTGTGGGGCCCAATATCCAGCATTCTTGAAGAAAAGAATTTCCAACCCAGAATTTCATATTCAGCCAAACTAAGCTTCATAAATGAAGGAGAAATAAAACCCTTTACAGACAAACAAATGCTGAGGGATTTTTGTCACCACCAGGCTTGCCTTACAAGAGCTCCTAAAGGAAGCACTAAATATGGAAAGGAACAACTGGTACCAGCCACTCCAAAAAACATACCAAAATATAAAGACAAACAACACTATGAAGAAACTACATCAACTAATGTGTAAAATAACCAGCTAGCATCATAATGACAGGATCAAATTCACATGTAACAGTATGAAACTTGAATGTAAATGGGCAAAATGCCCCAATTAAAAGACACAGACTGGCAAATTGGATAAAGAGTCAAGACCCATTGGTGTGCGGTATTCAGGAGCCCCATGTCGTGTGCAAAGACACACATAGGCTCAAAATAAAGGGATGGAGAAATATTTACCAAGCAAATGGAAAGCAAAAAAAAAAAAAAAAAGTAGGAGTTGCAATCCTAGTCTCTGATAAAACAGACTTCAAACCAACAAAGATGAAAAAAAGACAAAGAAGGTCATTACATAATGGTAAGAGATCAATGCAATCAGAGAAGCTAACTATCGTAAATATGTATGCACCCAATACAATACAGGAGCACTCAGGTTTATAAAGCAAGTTCTTAGAGAACTACAAAGAGACTTAGACTCCCACACAATAATAGTGAGAGACTTTAACAACCCACTGTCAATATTAGACAGATCAACGAGACAGAAAATCAACAAGGATATTCAGGACTTGAACTCAGCTCTGGACCAAGTGGACCTTATAGACATCTACAGAACTCTCCACCTCAGATCAACAGAATATACATTTTTCTCAGCACCACATCACACTTCTTCTAAAACTGACCACATAATTGGAAGTAAAACACTCCTCAGCAAATGTAAAAGAACAGAAATTGTAACAAACAGTATCTCAGACCACAGTGCAATCAAATTAGAATTGAGCATTAAGAAACTCACTCAAAACCGCACAACCACATAGAAACTGAACAACCTGTTCCTGAATGACTACTGAGTAAATAACGAAATTAAGGCAGAAATAGATAAGTTCTATGAAACCATTGAGAACAAAGACACAGTGTACCAGAATCTCTGGGACACAGCTAAAGCAGTGTTTTGGGGGAAACTTATAGCACTAAATGCCCACGTGAGAAAGCAGGAAAGACCTAAAATTGGCACCCTAGCATCAAAATTAAAATAACTAGAGAAGCAAGAGCAAACAAATTCAAAAGCTAGCAGAAGAAAAGAACTAAGATCAGAGCAGAACTGAAGGAGATAGAGATAAGAAAAACCCTTCAAAAAATCAATGAATCCAGGAGTGGTTTTTTGAGAAGATTGACAAAATAGACCACTATCCAGACTAATAAAGAAGAAAACAGAGAAGAATCAAATAGACACAATAAAAAAAAATGATAAAGGGGATATCACCACTGATTCCACAGAAATACAAACTACCATCAGAGAATACATTAAACACCTCTATGCAAATAAACTAGAAAATCTAGAAGAAATGGATACATTCCTGGACACATAAACACCCTCCTAACCTCCCAAGGCTAAACAAGGAAGAAGTCAAATTCCTGAATACACCAGTAACAAGCTCTGAAATTGAGGTAGTAATTAATAGCCTACCAACCAAAAAAAAGCCCATGTCCAGACAGATTCACAGCCGAATTTTACCGGAGGTACAAAGAGGAGCTGGTACCATTCCTTCTGAAATTATTCCAAACAACAGAAAAAGAGGGATTCCTCCCTAACTTATTTTATGAGTCCAGCATCATCCTGATCCCAAAACGTGGCAGAGACACACACACAAAAAAGAAAATTTTAGGCCAATATCCTCGATGAACATCGATGCGAAAATCCTCAATAATATACTAGCAAACTGAATCCAGCAGCACATCAAAAAGCTTATCCACCATGATCAAGTTGGCTTCATCCCTGGGATGCAAGGCTGGTTCAACATACACAAATCAATAAACGTAATCCATCACATAAACAGAATCAATGACAAAAACCACATGATTATCTCAATAGATGCAGAAAAGGCCTTCAATAAAATTCAACACCCTTTCATGCTAAAAACACTCAATAAACTAGGTATTGATGGAACATATTTCAAAATAATAAGAGCTATTTATGACAAACCCACAGCCAATATCCTACTGAATGAGCAAAAGCTGGAGGCATTCCCTTTGAAAACTGGCAAAAGGGCTGGGCGCAGTGGCTCACGCCTGTAATCCCAGCACGTTGGGAGGCCAAGGCAGGTGGATCACAAGGTCAGGAGGTCAAGACTAGCCTGGCCAACACAGTGAAACCCCATCTCTACTAAAAATACAAAAAAGTAGCTGAGCGTAGTGGCAAGTATCTGTAATCCCAGCGACTCAGGAGGCTGAGGCAGGAGAATTGCTTGAACCCTGGAGGTGGAGGTTGCAGTGAGCCGAGACCATGCCATTTCACTCCAGCCTGGGCAACAGAGTAAGACTCTGTCTTAAAAAAAAAAAAAAAAAAAGGAATTTTAAAATATGTATCACTCTTTTTAACCAATGGCTCTGGACCAACTGGCATGCAAGTGCAAACAAATGAACCTAGACATAAACCTTTCACTCTTTGCAAAAAACTCATAATGGATGAGAGACCTAAATGTAAAACACAAAATTAAAAAGATCCTAGAAGATAACATAGGAGAAAATCTAGTTGATCTTGGGTTTGGTGATGAGTTTTTATCTACAACCCCAAAGGCACAATTCATGAAAGAAAGAACTGATAAGCTGGACTTGATTAAAATTTAAAATGTCTGCTCTATGAAAGACACTGCCAAGAAAATGAAGGTAAGCCACAGACTGGAAAAAAATATTTGCAGAAGACATACCTAACAAAAGGCTGTTACCCAAAATACACAAAGAACTCTTAATGTTCAAAAATATGAAAAGAAACATTAAAAATGGGACAAAGGCCTTAATGGACATCTTACCAAAGAAGACATATAGATGGTAAATAAGCATAAGAAAATATGCCTCACAGTATAAGTCATCAGGAAAATGCAAATGAAATCAACAATGAGATACACACCTATTAGAATAGGCAAAATTCAGAACACTGACAAGACCAAATGCTGAAAAGTTTATAAAGTAATAGGAACTCTCATTCATTGCTGGTGGGAATGCAAAATGGGACAGATGCTTTCAAAGGTAGTTTGATAGTTTCTTACAAAACTAAACATGTGGTTACCATACAATCTGCAATCATGCTCCTCGGTATTTAGCCAAAAACGTTAAAAACTTATATCTACACAAGAACCTATGCATGGATGCTTATAGCTGGTTTATTTATAATTGCCAAAACTTGGAAGCAATTAAGATGTCCTTCAGTAGATGATGGATAAATAAACTGCAGTACCTCCAGATAACAGAATATTATTTGGTGCTAAAAAGAAAGAAACTATCAAACCATGAAAAGACAGAAGAAATTTAGATGGATAGCATTAAGTTAAAAAGAAAAAGGCAATCTGAAAAGGCTACACACTGTATGATTTGACTCCATACTATATGTTACCAATATATCATTTTGGTAAAGGCAAAATTATAGAGACAGTAAAAAGAATAGTTGTTGCCAAGGGGTTTGGGGAAGGAGGGATGAATAGGTGGAGCACAGAGGATTTCTAGGACAATGAAAATACTCTGTATGACACTATAATAATGGATCCATGTCATTTAATACATTTGTCCAAACTCATAGAATGTCCAGTACCAAAAACAAAACAAAAAATCACCCCAATGTAAAGTATCGACTCTGAATGACAATGATGTATCAATGTAGTTCCATCAGTTGTAATAAATGTACTACTTTGGTGGAAGAATTTGATAATGAGGGAGCTATCATGTGTGGGGGCAGCAGGTATATGGGATATCTCTGTACCTTCATCTCAATTTTGCTGTGAAGCTTAAACTGTTCTAAAAATGGTCTATAATTTTAAAAACATTGAAAAAATAAAAATTTATTCCCTTTGATTCAGCTATTCTATTTCTGAGAATTTAACTGTGATTGTCTTTTGATGTGTCAACCTGGCTAGACTACAGTTCCCACTGACTCAAAAACACTTAGGTAGGTGATGCTATGAAGATATTATTTTTTAGCTGTAATAAAGGTTTATAATCAATTGGCTCTAGTAAGGGAAATTATTGAATATCATAGGTAATATGTGAGAGTCTTATTCAATCAGTTAAAATGGCTTAAATGCAGAGTTAGGCTTCTTTGAAGAAGCATTTCTGCCTTTAGGTACCAGTTTCCTTCCTTCTTTTCCTTCCTTTTCCTTCCTTTTCCTCCCTCCCTCCCTCCCTCCCTCCTTCCCTCCTTCCCTCCTTCCCTCCTCCCTCCTTCCCTCCTTCCCTCCTTCCCTCCTTCCTTCCTTCCTTCCTTCCTTCCTTTTCTGTACAGAGTCTGGCTTTGTTGACCAAACTGGCCTGGAACTCCTGGCTTCAAGCAGTCCTCCTGACATGGCTCCTAAAGTGCTGGGATTACAGGCATGAGCCACCTCACCTGGCCTTAGCCAGTAGTTTCAGCCTATGCATAAGAGTTCCAGACTGCCCTTTCTGACATCCTCCCTGTGGATTTCACACCTGCCCAGCTAGCCTCAACAATCATGTAAGCCAGTTTCTCGCAATAAATCTCCTAATATATATCTCTAGCCACTAAGGTAGTGAACCTAATACTCTAACTAAATGAAATAATCTGAAATTTGGGAAACAGCTTCACGTAGTAAGAGATCTGCTGGAGTAGTTTTATAATAGCAAACTTAAGTGTGCAATATTACAGGATTAACTGAAGTAATTATGGCACAGTCACTCGTATTTTTGAATTATATGTATGGAATTTTTATAGTATTATAGGAAAAATACATTTAATTCTAAGTTTAAAATGCAGGATAGAAACTATGCAGAGTCGCGCCTATGTAAACATGCCTCCTAAAATAAAGGCCTAGAAGAAAATATCTGTTAAGAGTGGTCATCTTTAGGGAATGGAACTATTTATTACATTTTAGAGCAGAAAAAAAATTAGAGCAAATTTTACTCTTTAAAAAAAGCCAGCAGCTTTTCTTAATACAGCACATTTGTTCAGAATTGAGGGCGCTTCCAAATACACATAATTTTAAAACTAATGCTTTTGAATATACTGATAATTTTTTAAAGAAACTTGTGCTTTAAGAGTTTATGCAATGATAATATATTCTTACATAATGCATAAACTTAAGTAACTTTATTGCAAATGTATTGAACTGCTCCAGATGCAATGGCATAAATGAGATGAAGTCAGATATTATAAAGGAAAAGATAAGCACTCTGAATTTTCAAATACTTTTTGGTACTAAGGTCTAATAACTTGCCTTTACTCAAGTTACAGTTTGTGATACATTATATAGAGTGACTAGTAAATGCTCACCATAACTAGCACAATCAGTCAGCAAAATAAATACAAAGAAAGCACAGATTAGATAGTTACTATGATTCTGCTTGGTGAACAATTGCCTGAAATTAGATTTTCAGCAGAATTTTTTTCTATCAAAATGAACCATAATTTTAGTGGTTATAATAGGCATATATTTTAATGCTTGTATATCTGACTTCTATGCAAAACAAATTATCAGTGCTTCTCACTACCCCATTACTCCTTCATCACTCCGCCATTTTTGAGTGTTCTGGTAGGTCTATGCATCTGGACATATCTTCCTTCTCTCCTAAGCTATCAGAGGAGTCAGGGGAAAAAAAGATATAGATGAAATAACAGCTATATACTTATGAGATTATTTAAGTAGTTAAATCAATATGGAGTATGTACAGAGAAAGGTATGAAATGAATTCCCCACTTTCTTCCATGATTTGTTCAATGAAGTTGAAAACTTGGTAATACACCTTAGTCCTAGCTGCCACATTCAGTTGCTTAATATCTAACCTATTATTACTTCTTAAACCATATTTTATATTGCCATTTATAGACATATCAAATCTAAAGCAAATAACAGCAGAAACCATTGTTTTATGTTTTGTAAGAATTATACTACCCTTTTTTATCAAAAGATTTACTGTGCAAATATGTGTATATACATACGAATACTGATATATCTCAATAGGTCAAATCCACAAATACGTAATTTAAAGGCACAAGAATCTTGATACCAAAGATTCACAACACAACATCAGTGTTTGGTATCCAGATACCAAATTCTGCTTGCCTTGTGTCTCTGGATCATGGAGTGACTACAGATTTTCAGATTTGGAAGGAGTAAAAGTCTGGAAGATTCTGAGATCATAAAGCAGGGTTTAGGCTAACAATGTCATGCAATGCGTCTGTATGCCTCCCTCCCCCAGTGCTCCTGGGGGCACCAGCTCCTTTGAAAGGGCATCACCCTGGTGAGGTATGCTCTTTGGTAAGCAAGCCTGAACTCTGTGAGATCATAATCATAATTTTATACAAAAATTCTGGAAGAAGTCAATAAACTCTGACAATGTACTATGGGCATATGAGCTTATTAGAGAGAATGTAGTGATTGTGAAGGGCTGATGACAATTCTGAATCCTCTTCTTTAAGGCCATCTGTTTTCGTTTATATTCAGTTGTTCATCTGTTATTCATTCAAGAAGGTTTATTAGTAGCCTAGACATATTTAAGTAGTTGAATCATTGAATCTACATAGAAAGTTAATGATATATTCAATGATCAGTGATACGGTTTGGCTATGTCCCCACCTAAATTTCATCTTAAATTGTAGTTTCCATAATTCCCACGTGTTGTGGGAGGAATGTGGTGGGAGGTAATTGAATCATGGGGATGGTTACCTCCATACTGTTCTTGTGATAGTGAGTGAGTTCTTACGAGAGCTGTTGGTTTTATAATGGGCTTTTCCCCTCCTTCACTTTGCACTTCTCCTTGCTACTACCATGTGAAGAAGGACATGCCTGCTTTCCCTTCCACCATAATTGTTAAGTTTCCTGAGGCCTTCCTAGCCATGCTGAACTGTGAATGAATTAACCTCTTTGGTTTATAAATTACTCAGTCTTTATTATGTCTTTATTAGCTGCATGAGACAAGAATAATAGAGTCAGAAAAGATTAAAGATAAAAGATAAAAGATTATATATGTATTCTGCTTATTATATATTCTGCATATATATATGTGTGTGTACTAGAACTGGAACATTTTGTTATAGTATCATAAATGGATAAAGACAGCGAGGATATGGAGCAATTAGACTCTCACATGCTGCTGATAGGAATTATATGACTACTTTCAGAAACAGCTTGGCAGTTTCTTTGAAAATGGAGTATACACTTACCTCCTAGAAATTTACTTAAGATTTAAATTTACTTAAATTTACCAAAACATACGTCCACACAGAAATTTGCATACTTCAAACCAAAAATAAAATTCCAAGCCCCCCAACCATTCTGAATGGACCTCTCCTCTCAGCCAAGGGCATTCCAAAGGTAACCTGTAAAACTAGTTCAGGCCATGATGGGAAGGAGAAGTCAGACGTGCCTCATTACCATTAACATCAACACAGACCTTAAGACTGACAGAAAAGGCTCTTTAAGTCTGACAAGAAACATTTACAATCTATTCTCTCTGAAGCCTGCTACCTGGAGGCTTCATCTGCATGATAAAACCTTCGTCTCCACAACTATTTATGGTAATCCAGACATTTCTTTCTACTGATTTCAGGTCTTTATTTTAATTTTACTTTTCTTAAAACTCCCATGACAGATTAGATTCCAGGTCTTTATATAATAACTCAACCAACTGCCAATCAGAAAAATCTTTGAATCTGCCTATGACCTGGAAACCTCCACATCCTTTTGTCCTACCTTTCGGGACCAAACCAATGCACATCTTACATGTACTGATTGATGTTTTTGTTTCCCAGAAATGTGTAAAATCCAGTTGTAGCCTATCACTTTGGGCACATGTCATCAGGACTTTCTGAGGTTGTGTCATGGGCATGTCCTTAACCTTGGCAAAATAAACTTCTAAATTGATTATGACTTGTCTAAGATACTTTTTGGTTTACAATAGCAATGTTCACAGCAGCTTTATTTCTAAAAATCAAAAATTGGAAACAATCCGAATGTCATCAACAAGTGAATAGATAAATTATGGTACATCCATGTGTGATGTACTATTTGGCAATAAAAAGAAAAAGATATTAATGCAATCAACAATGTGGACAAATCTCCACATCATTATGCTGAGTACACATCGTATGATTTCATTTATGCAAAACTCAAGAAAATGAAAAGTAATCTATAGTAACAGAAATTAGATCAGCATTTGCCTCAGGATGCAGCTAGAGAGAGAAATAAATTTAAAAGGAGCTTGAAGATACCTTTGGGATGATAGAATTGATTATCTTGATGGTTGCAATGGTTCTAAAACAGACCAAACTTTATACATTCAATATGTAAAGTTTGACTACATCTCAAATAAGCCATTTTTAAAAAAAGACTCCAAGTTCAAGCCCTGCTGACTGGAAGCACTGTAGTGCTATATGTAGAAATAAGAGGTTAATATAACAGGAGAAAAGGTTGACTTGGTGGTAAATTTGCTTTCCATTTCAAACATTTTGAATCTGAAGTGGCCATCTGCAGCAAGGAGAAATGTAAATCTAGAGAATGGGAAAGAGTTCAAAGCTCAAAGAAAAGATGTACTAGCAATCCTCATAGAAGCATACAAGCTTAGGGTTGGCTGGGCACTGTGGCTCACGCCTGTAATCCCAGCACTTTGGGAGGCTGAGATGGGCAGATCATGAGGTAAGGAGATGGAGACCATCCTGGCCAATATGGTGAAACTCCATCTCTACTAAAAATACAAAAATTAGCTGGGCATGGAGGCGTGTGCCTGTAATCCTAGCTACTTGGGAGGCTGAGGCAGGAGAATCACTTGAACCAGCGAGTTGGAGGTTTTGGTGAACTGAGATAGCAACACTGCACTCAAGCCTGGTGACAGAGCTAGGTGTCATCTCAAAACAAAACAAAACAAAACAAACAAACAAAAAAACTTAGGGTTGGCCGGGCACAGTGGCTCATGCCTGTAATCCCAGCACTTTGGGAGGCCAAGGCGGGCAGATCACAAGGTCAGGAGATCGAGACCATCCTGGCTAACACAGTGAAACCCTGTCTCTACTAAAAATACAAAATATTAGCCAGGTGTGCCAGGTGCCGGGAGTACCAGCTACTCGGGAGGCTAAGGCAGGAGAATCACTTGAACCCAGGAGGCGGAGGTTACAGTGAGCCAACATGGTGCCACTGCACTCCAGCCGGGGCAGCAGAGTGAGACTCCGTTTCAAATAAATAAATAAAAACAAAAAAAATAAGGCTTAGGGATGAGGGAGATAAGAACTGAAAAAGAGATTGAATTCCAAATATTAGAACCATCAAGTTAGAAAAGTACAAGGAGAAACAAACCTTTAGGAAACTGAGAAAGGTGTTAGACCAGTGGCAAAATCAGGAAACCACTATTTCACCAAAGCCATGGGAGAAGAGGGATGCGACAAGGAAGACGAGGTGGCCGACATCAGGCAAGCAGTGCAAACAACATGAAGATGAGGACTGACAAACAGCAGTGGGTTTGGTGATTAGAAAGCCACTAACAATTCCCTTGGGAAATATTTTCTTTAAAACAGACAAAAAGTTATCAAAAAGTATGTTAATCTCACTATTCTTTATAAAATCAAAAATTAAAAACAACCCAAAAGTCTAATAAGAGAGGAAACAAATTATGTCACATTTGTACCAAGAAATATTTTGTAGCAATTAAAATATTTATGAAGAAGTTTTTGTGATATGGAATTAATGATAAGGTAAAATTTAGGAATCAAAATTGTGTATGTATGTGTTTGCATATGTGTAGGTGTGCATTTGCATATATA
This sequence comes from Trachypithecus francoisi, assembly GCF_009764315.1. Classification (NCBI taxonomy): domain Eukaryota; kingdom Metazoa; phylum Chordata; class Mammalia; order Primates; family Cercopithecidae; genus Trachypithecus; species Trachypithecus francoisi. The sequence goes on along the minus strand of NW_022681454.1, from coordinate 167,935,462 downwards.
ATGATATATGGAAAAGAATGAGAGGTAATATGAGAAAATGACAACAGTACTTCATAGTAGTGAGATTATAAGTGATTGTTTCACATTTATTTTTATTTTTTCTGTACTTTCTGCAAATGTTATAATTATCTTTTTTAATAAACTATTTTATCATTATAATACAAACGTTTGCTATATCAAAAAATATCTCTGAATTTGGCTGGTTGCAGTGGCTCAGACCTGTAATCCCAGTACTTTGGGAGGCCGAGGAGGGCAGATCACCTGAGGTCAGGAGTTCAAGACCAGCCTGGCCAACATGGTGAAACCCCCTGTGTACTAAAAATACAAAAATTAGCCGGGCATGGTGGTGGTCGACTGTAATCCCAGCTAGTTGGGAGGGTGAAGCAGGAGAATCGCTTGAACCTGGGAGGCAGAGGTTGCAGTGAGCCAAGACTGCACCACTGCACTCCAGGCTGGGCAACAGGGCAAGACTCCATCTCAAACAAACATATATATATATATGTATATATGTGTATATATATATATTTTTGAATTATCTGAAACAAATTCAGATATATATCTGATATATATCAGATGTATATAATTTTTGTTCAGTAAAATATCAAAGAAAAGTGGGTTAATTTTAGAAAACAGAAAAATATGTAAATATTTAAAAGAAAAAGAAACTCATATTCTCATGTCCCAGAATAACATGTTGGTGTATGTCTGTAGGCTTTTAAGATGTTATTCTATATTCTATATAAAGTATTCAAGTCTAACTTTTGCCTTACTACTGTAGCAATTATCCTTTATACACATGGTTTGAGTGACTGCAATTCCCTTGTTGCTTAATAGAATGTTTCCTTTATTCCTCTGTTATCAACAGGTCTGCAGTGCATACCTAGGTATATCTAGTTATGTCCTTTATTCAGAATATTTCCTATGCCAGGATATCAGGTTTTAATAATATGAACATTTTTAAGCCAGCAGTGTATATTGCAGCACATTATTTTATGAATAAGTTAAATAAATTAAGTATTGAGAAGACACTTAAATGATGCTTGGCCTTTAATAAGTGACACATACACATTTGGTAGAAATCTACAAGATACACACAGCCAGACATGGTGACTCAATCATGTCATTCCAACACTTTGGGTGGCTGAGATGGGAGGATTGCTAGAGATCAGGATCGAGACCAGTCTGGATAACAGAGTGAGACACTGTCTCTAAAGAAAAAATAAAAAATGAGCGGGGCATGGTGGCATTCCTGTAGTCCCAGCTACTTCAGAGGCTGAGACAGGAGGATTGCTGTAGCCCATGAGTTCAAGGCTGCAGAGAGCTATGATCACTCCACTGTGCTACAGCTTTGGTGACAAAGCAAGGCTCTGCCTCAAAAAATAAATAAATAAATAAATAAAGATAGATATGCACAACAATAAATAATAATTAAGGTCCCTATTTGTGAAAATACAAAGAACCAGGGGTTAAAGAACAGGTTTCTAGACAGAGTGACGAATTGAAAAATCCAATCTGCAGTCATTCCCTATTTTTACCAAATGGCTCTGGAAAGACTGAATTTTTTTTTTTTTTTTTTTGAGACTGTTCTTCCATTCTGACTGCTAATATCAAGAAGTAGTGAATCAAAAGCAAAAGCACTTGGACTCGGAGAAAATAGCTGTTGTGTTGGTAGCTTTTATCATTGCCTAAGATCCAGCACCGACTCCTGAGGTCCGTAACTCTCCAAAATACACAGTACAGGAACCACTAAAGGGCATGGCAATGAATAAAAGAAGAAAAAAGAAGAATTCTACTTCAGCTCATTTTTTTTTTCTTAATCAAAAAGAAAAGTAGAAGTCCAAGATGAAAAAAAAAAAAAAAATGCTCACTAGGACCAAGGTATAGGGAAAGGAAATTTGAGGTTAAGAAGCAGCTAACCATATTTCCAATTTTAAAAGCCTGGGTCCTAGAAGTATTTCATGTCAATGCCCCAGACTCACAGATTTAGGGAATATGGAGATATTAAAAGCTAACTTACTGAGCATGAATAAGATTTGACTTAAATGTGCGGTTAAATAATCGAGGGAAAAACCATAGTCATCTGGGATCCAAACTGAAAACCAATACCTGTAAGGCAATCCTGATGATTCCAGAGCCATTGATGTCAGTAAATAAAACTGCACCTGGACTAAATAGACTCAGCATTGGTTAAAATGATGGGAAGGGAACTGAATGTAGGAAAGGGTATTTGATAACTCATTTCGTTTATTTGGTTTCCATTGCCTGGCCCAAAAGCTACTCTCAATCTCCACATTTAGCTTCCAATGCTAGAGACCCTTCTGAAGAGATGAGTTAGTAAGTGAGTTAATAAGTCATTAGTTGGAGTCTCGGATCTGACATCCTTCCTTGTCCAAGAGACTTGATGAACTCCTGAGACTCGTGGAGAGTCTACAAGATTCTGGTCTTAGACCCATTAGATTTTGCAGAGATTATTTAGCAATTTGCAGTTTGCACATTCAAAGTTACTAGTACCATTTTAAAGAAAATTTACAATTAGAAATTGGTATGGTTCCTTAGCATTAAGGGGAAGAAGAGGTCGAGGGTTAACATTGATATTTGAAACACGATGCTGACTTACGCAGTGTAATGGCCTCAAACTGCATGGATTCGAATTCAGTTCCTTTATTTATTAACTGTGTGATCTTTGGCAAGTCATGACACATCTCCTAGAATCAGAAACAAATGTGAAAATACTCACAATAACACTCCTCTCGAAAAGTGGAGTCTTTTTCCCCATACTTTGAACCTGGTAGGAGTTATGACTTGCTTTGACCAACGGAATGCATCAAAAATGAGGTTATGCTAGTGCCATGCCTGGGCCTCAAGAGGTCTTGTAGTTTCCATTTAAGAGCTTTTGGAACTGTGAGACTATCACATGAACAAGCCAGGGCTAGTAGGCTAGAGAATGAGAAACTGTGTGGGGAGAGGCCCTGCTGGAGTAGGACCTAGCTAAGGTTTTTATAGACCAGTCAGGCCCCACCTGGCTCACCAGCTGATCACAGGTTCATAGAGCTCAGCCAAGATCACCTATCCCTGGCTAACTAAGACCAAGAACAAGCCAGCTAAGCCCCACCCAAGCCATCAACCCAGAGAATCTTGAGTTAAATGATGGGTTGATATTTTAAGCCACTAATTTTAGAGGTAGTGCGTTAATCACAAAAGAGCATTGACAGATATCTCATCCATAAAATGAGATAACAAAAGTACCTACCTAATAGGAATGTTGGGAGATTCAAATGAGATAATATATGTAAACCACTTTGTGCCTGGCCAGAGTAATTAAAGTACTCAAACATGTTAGCAATGACTATTATTATTTATTATTGGTAAAGATGACCTTGTGAAGGGACTTTTTTCAAAAGTATGACAGGTTATGTAGCTAACATGTTATCTGGTAGGCTATAAAATTTCCACTCTGAGAAAATATTTACATCATGAGCTACAGTGCTGCTTGCTCTCCTACTACACTGTCTCAAAATCACTCTTTCTGGCAGGGAAGCTGGAGGTGCTCCTCTAGATGACTGCTGTTAAATGTAAACATATTACCCAAGAAGAGAGGAGGAAACCTTATCATTCTTCTCCCTACTAATCTATCAGCTTACATTCTTCTATCAAATAAGCTTTTTGTCTTGTGTGGCATCAAGTTGGACCAAACAGATGTAAGGAAGGGAGGAAGGAGAGCATGAGAACAGTGTCATTAAAAAGACAGAGGTAACAGGAGGACCACATAGAGCTTGAGGAGAATATTTTGTTCATTTTTGTTTCACCATTAGAAAGGACTCTTAGCCACATTCCATTAAATATTACTATGAACAAAAATGCTCATTTACATATAAGATTTAGAATTTTATTCCAGTGAATCTTCTCATTATGCTCCCAAACCCTAAAATTTGAAGGACATATTCTTAAAAATGTATTATTAAAAAATAAATCCCTACAACTATAAATGCTGACCAAAACACTACCCTTCTTAATCTTTCCTTTATTTTTTGCACAATTTTCTAATTTTTTTACAAGGCTTTTCCAGCAATGCATTAACTTTTACACTAACAAGTATTAATGTAGTTCCTGTCTTTCCCCGAAAGGACTATAAAACTGCAAGGCTTTTAGGATTTAAGGCTGGGACAGAAATATTCAACCCAGGTGTTTCTAAATCACCTTCCACAATCTCAAACGATGCTATACTTGAAGAGCTCTGGCAAAATGTCTTAAATTGTATTCTGTGTTTGTACCAAGTTATGTTATATCCAGAATAAATGCATAAAATAAAGCAAAACCTGCTGACATATTTATTTTCAGAATAGTTCTGTCATATGAACTTTATAATCATATTTGAAAATCCAGCTGTGGAAAGGTATGCATACTAGATAAATGACTATTGGGCCTTTGCCAGACCACAAAATTGAATCATATAAAGAAAAATTCTAAACCAATGTTAGAGCAATTCATCCTTTTATGCTCTCTAATTAACCACCTAATTTCTGTCAATATCAATATAACAATCCTTTTTATGCCTATTAAAAATTACAAAAAGTTGATAATATTTTTCTGAAAATGTCCACTAAAAGTGATTTCTGGCTTTTAAAATTCTTCTCTTATCTAAAATGTTTCTATAAATATAAATGTCCTATGTGCCCAATGTAATCAGATTTCCATTTTCAGTAAATTCCAAGGAACTCTTAAAATGTGGGCTCAACATCCTGGTGGATTGTTTCTATTAGAAAACGTGTTAGTTAGAAAGGAATGTCTCCATGTTTTCTAGCCCTTAAACCCAGGAAGGTTAACAGCCTAAGTTAACCTTTAAGCCTAAGCATCATATCACCCCAACTAGGAACGAACTTGTGTTTATTACCCCCAAAATACACTGCTTGAGCCAGAGTTTATGGATATGCTCAACTTGAATAATTTTTTCTTTAGCCTAAGGCACACTCTGAGTCTAGCCCCATGTACTGAGCAAGTATCTGAACCAGGTCAGTAAGTGCTTGTGGTTAATGCATGCTATGCCTGAGATCTCTGGCAGTTCAGATGTAAAGCCCATAAAACATCTGCCACTTTAAGACATGGACCATTTTGGAAGACATTTTCCACTTTAAATATGTTCATACAAATTAAAGTGAATTTTATGTGATGAAAATTATATGAAAAAAATTATATGTTGTCAATTTAAGGAGTCAATAAATGCAACAAATAAAGCCAAGGCCTATTACATACGGCCTATAGAAATGTGTTTTATAAAATGTAGTTGATACAATTAATAGAATGAGTCTAGAATGCTGCTGACCATGTTGCATGGTCAGAGGATGAGCAAATGCTATCCCCATTATTTTCCCTTCTTTCCATTGCCACTACATATGTAATCAACAGAGAAACAGAAGTCTTTTAGGTATGAGGGACTTAATTTATTTTTCTTCATATTGCTCTAGCTAATATGGAACACTGTACATTTAGCCTACTGTACCAACTGTACAAAAGATGGCCTTTGCCTTGCCCAGCTCTTTCCCTGCTACTTTCACTGTTGGGCTATATATTAACCTCTACTTCCCTCAGCCACTGTTGGACTCTTTCGCCATTCTGGATTTGTAACAGTTTACCTATGTGTGGTCTTAATAGGCATTGGGAAGAAAGGAAGAATGGTCTACCTCAGCACTTTTGTAATCTTTGACTTTCTCTCTACTGATCTCATACTAACTTTATACATTTTCTAGAGCTGATAAAAATATTTAAGTTAATGAAGGAGAGCTTCTGTTTTAAGAAAGCATGTGTTTTCTCACTTTCCACAGCCCCCATTTACAATAATAAAGAAATATGAAAACTATAAACCCATATGAAAAATATGAGTCAGGGGCTATCAGCAGACATTTTGAGAAATTTCTGGAAAATAGAAATTAGACGAACAATTAAGTGTTACTCATGTAGCAGGAAGGAAAAAGTCATCGGTTTGGATGTACCCACTAAAAGAGCTGGAGCTGAGGAGGAAGCTGGTTTCCAGGCAGAATTCTGGACTTCGTGGATGAGCTTCACTGAAACATCAGAGTACAGATGGAAAAGGTAAGCACAGGATCCAAGAAACAGAGATTACATGCAGGAGAGAGGCCAAGCAAAGTGCTGTGATGAAAGGTATGAAGTATGCCCATGGAGCAGCCAGCTGAGACTAGAACAAAAGGATGGAGCACTCCATGCAGGAAAATTCTAGAAAGGAAACACAAAATTATACATTAAAATACGATCTAAATACATTGGCAGAATGGGTAGATAGGAATTAGAGCAGTGTCCGAGTGCTATTAATATTTCCTCCTCTTCCATAATAGGTACTCTGAAAATAATGCCTAAAGAAGACCAAGCAAAGAGAAATGACAATCATATTATTTAGAAATATGTTGTTAGATACCAGAACAAACAGCTAAATGTTCAGAGATTTTTTTCCTCAATGGTGAGGAATTATGGCAATAAGAAATCTATGCAATTGTCTTACTTTAATTTAAAATTGTAATAAATATAATTATGAGATAACATAATTTATGTACTAATTAAAAATGAAAATACTCCACTGTGATGAGCATACACTTAAACAATTCCTATAGAAAAGTATACTTTTTATGGATGTAAAGCCATCAATAGATATCAAGTGCCTTAACCACTGCATATCCTGAAAGCACATCCTAAGAAAGTAATAATACATATCGTCAAAGATTTACATGTACATATGTTTACCATGGTACTTTTTATATTAAGGAACTTTATAAACCAGCAAAATATGCAATAGGAAAATGATTTAAAAGATTATAGTAAATATTTGTAGTAGATTAATGAAGAGGTTGAGAATGAATTCTGAGAAACCCTGACTATTAGATTATTGAGTTGCCTCTAGTTCCCTTGATCAAAGAGAAACAGGCTTTCATGTGCATACTTGGCATGATCCCTGGAGAGAAGTATATTAAGAAAATGTTTTGAAATGTTTCTTTTTAATTAAAAAAAACACATAATAAAAAAGATTATGGTGTTATGCCTGGCACATTGAAGATTAAAAGTTTGTTGAACTAGGAAAGAATATTTTGTAGTTATTAAAATCCATATTTTGCATTTGAAAATATATTTAATGATATGGAAAATATTCATGATTTCCACGAAAGAATAAAAATTACATGTACCACATAATTTTTTTTTTTTTTTGAGATGAAGTCTTGCTCTGTTGCCTAGGCTGGAGTGTAGTGGCATGATCTCGACTCACTGCAACCTCCATCTCTCAGGTTCAAGCAATCCTCCTGCCTCAGCCCCGCTAGTAGCTGGGACTACAGGCATGCACCACCATGCTTGGCTAATTTCTGTATTTTTAGTAGAGACAGGGTTTTGCCATGTTGGCCAGGCTGGTCTTGAACTCCTGACCTCAGGTGGTCCACCCACTTCGGCCTCCCAAAGTGCTGGGATTACAGGCCTGAGCCACTGCACCCAGCCAATCGTCATTTTTAATAAACACAAAATCTACATAAATATACATATAGATAGAAAAAATAAGATACATCAAAATATTAACAAAGTTTATTTCTGGGTACAACTCAATCTTTGACTTTTAAAGAAAATTTTAATGACAATAAAATGAATGTGTGTTACTTTGAACAATTAAAAATGAACATGTGTTACAAATTCAGAACATATTCTGAACAAAAACATTAAAAATATTGTATTTTCTTATACAATCATTTTAATAAGAAGTATGAAAGTTGAAACTGTGATAAGTATTCCCATCTAAAATATTTTGGTTTACATATTCTTTTTGACCTAAGGGTAGAGGATGTTATTTGCAACTCATCCAAACTCATCTTTAAAAATTTGAGAAGACAGTTCAGTAGTCTATTTTTACCATAAATCTATCTTGAGAAAGAATGATGATAGCCTGAAGGTTAACATATATTCATTAACATTTTTTTTTTACGAAATTAGAGAACAACATAATCCAAACAGTCTTATCCTTTCTCTAAACCTAAAAAAAAAGTTATGAAGTACCTTTTGAACTTTTCCCTTTTGGTTTCTCAAAGCATAACATTTTTAGTTCCCATGAGTAAAGTACATTCTTAAAGCTATAAAGTGTGAGAACATTATCCTGGAAGCAAGATAATGCTAAAGTACCAAATATATTTCAACACTGACAACTTTATAACTTTTATAACTTTGAAGGCATATCAAAACAATTTAAAAACACGTTTCCTTAACATTTACAATGTAAAATCAGCTAAAACTGTACTAAGAGGGAAAGGGCTAACAACTTTTCTAAAAATTATTATAATTAACTCTTATTAAAATGAGTGTGTGTGTGAGTGTGTGTGTCTGCGTGTGTCTGTGTGTGTGCCTGTGTTTGAGCAAAGGGCTTTCCCGTGATACTTTCCTATTCATCTTGAATAACCTTCCTAATAAAATGGAAAAGTATAGGGCCAGCCTGGTGGCTCATGCCTGTAATCTCAACACTTTCAGAGGATGAGGCAGGAAGACTGCTTGAGGCCAGGAGTCTGAGATTAGCCTGGGCAACATAGTGAGATCCCCACTGTGAAAAAATACCAATAAAAAAAAAATACAGGTGCAGTGGCACACATCTGTAGTTCTGGCTACTCACGTGGCTGCTATGAGAGGATTGCTTGAGCCAAGGAGTTCTAGGTTGCAATGAGCTATGATTGTGTCACTGTACTCCTGCCTGGGTGACAGAGAGAGACTCTGTCTTAAAAGTAAAAAAAAAAAAAAAAAAAAAGGAAAAGTATCATTGCCATTACTCTTGCACACAGTAATCTTAAATGCTAATGGTTTATCATAAGTTTTTCTATGTAACTTCAGAATAGAAACCTATTTTAATTTATATTGTTAAAGGATGATTTAGGCTTGAAAAGTTAAACATAACTGATACCTTCTATGCAGAATTTAATTAGCCTGAGTTGTAAATTAACAATATCTTTTATATATGTCAAAGTATTGTGGTTAAAAAATCATATTTATTGAGATTCTTTGCCAAGAGGAAAACAAATGAAAGAAATAAGTATGAGTTGCTCCTAAAAATTACAGACAATTTTCTGGATACACCGTAAGACTGTCATAACAATGCCTCATGCAACTGAAAAGTCCTGGCTTTGACTGAAGCTTCCTCCAGCATTTCAAACACTGTCTTACAATTATACTGTTCGAAATATTGGCTTCCTCTTGGGTTTCGATGAGGCAGCTTTTCATTCAGGTACAAATCACTGTATCAATTCCAGTCTCTTCTGAGAGTTACTGTGGAAATGGAAAAAAAAATCCCTTTCTTAGAAAAACTAGCAAAACTTTCTTATCCATATTATCTTCTGGACCACTGCCAACATTCTAGGTAACCATCATTTACTCAAAACAAAAATACTCTCTTCCCTTCTTTACCTTATCTAACCAGTCAGCCCTTTGGGATTGGAATGGCCGCATGGCCACAACTTAGCTGTTTTCTCCTTTTCCTACTTCTTGGTGGAATTGCTGGGTTCTGGAATGTCTACAGTTCCCCCTTGGTCATCAGATTAATGAGCCAATCGATCCCCTTTCATGCTTAAGCCAGTTTAAGTTAAGCTTTCTGACACCTATTTGGGACAACTTCTGGGAAAAGGCCATCTTGTAGTTAGTAGTTGAAGTATTCAATTTTAATATGAAATTTATTTTTTCTCTTATGGTTTGTGCATTTTGTGTTTTTTAAAAACTATTTTCCCATCCAAAGTTATAAAGATAAATCTCCTTTACCAGTGTTTTTCCAACATTAATATTCATATAATCACCTGTAAAGTTTTTAAAATGCAGATTTAGCTTGTGGGTGGTATTGATATTACTGTTTACAGTCCTCACTTTCATTTTTTTCCCATTTTCATCTTTAATCTACCTGAAAATGATTGTGAATGGTATGAAACAAGACTACATTCATCACACACACCCCCATACAAATAGCCAGGTATTCCTAGAACTCTTTACTGAATAATCCATCCATTCCGCATTATAGTCAGTAACGTAGTATTTGTCATACATTATATTTATGTAGAGTCTGTTTGAGGCTTCTCTACTCCTCAATTAGCCTATTTGTCGGCCTTACACTACAAAAATTGCTATAAAAATTTTAATTATTGTTATAATTGCTACAATTTAGAAATAATTTTAAATATAAGACAAATCCCCCACCCTGTTTTTCTTCCTCAAAGTTGTCTTAGCTACCTTTTGTATTTTTCTCATTTTTAATATGTATAATCTTAGACTCTGGGGGAAAAAAAACTGTCAAGACTCTGAGTTTACTTGAATTCAAAGTATAGTCTGGGTGAGAATTAATCTGTAACGAGTTTTCCTAACACGAAGATGGTATGTCTATCCATTTATTTAGGTTTCTTTAATGTTTTGTTTTTAATTTATATGTTTCATAATTTTCTACATAAAGTTCATGCACATATTTTATTACATTTGTTTTTAGGTACCATTTATTATCTGTTCTCTCTCTCTCTCTCTCTTTCTCTCTCTGTATATATATGTATATATACAAACACAAATTCACACATACTACTGATATATATGTAGATATATCTATCTATATATATATATGTAAATCTCCACTTATGGCTCCTATCTAGAAGTAAAATTGGTTTTGATATATTGATCTCATATCTAAAAATGTGCCAAATTCTATTAATTCTAAAAAGCTGTCTGTAGTTTATTTTGTTTTTTCTACATAGCTCTTCTAATTGCTGAAAATCAGTGGTAATGAGAAACCTCAAATGTAGCAAAGCAGACAAAGTAAAAGACAGATTCCATAAAGAAACAAAGATAAAAATAACAGTAGATTTCTCATCAGAAACAATGCAAACCAAAAGACCATGGAGGGGCATCTTTAAATTACTGAAAATAATGAAAAACAACAAACAAAAAAACCCCAAAAATCCCTATTCACCTAAAATTGTATCCTTCATCTGAAAATGAAGGTAAAATAAAGACTTTTCCAGAAATCATCACCAGCAACTGGCATTACAAGAAAAGTTAAAGGAAACCCTTCAGGGAGAAGGAAAGTTATATCAAGAAGAAATGTGGATCTACATGAAAGAATAAATAGCACTGGAAATGGTAAATGGATTGGCACATATAAAAGACTTTTTAAAAATGATTTAAACCTTTTAAAAAGATGATGGATTGGTTACAGCAAAAGTAATAATAATGTTTTGCAGTTTATAACATATGTAGAAGTCAATGTTTGACAAAAAAGGCTTGGCGGGTGCAGAGAGAAAGAAAAGTATTTTATCGTAAGGCTCTTACGTTATACTTAAAATAAGTAGTATAATATTTGAAGGTAGCCTATACTAAGTTAAATATATATACTGAAAAATAAGTAGCATAATATTTGACAGTAGCTTATAGTAAGTTAAATATATATACTGCAAATCTTGGAGCAAACACACAGACACACACAGACACACACACACACACACGCACACACAGAGTATACTTCATAAGCCAAGAAAAATAATAAATATTTAAAAATACCCAGTGAAAAATAATTCAGGAAAACAGGCAAAAAAGCAGCTAAGAACAAATGATAAAAACAGAAAACAAATATAAGAAGGTGGTAGATCTGAACCCAACCATATCGATAATCAAGTTAAATGTAAATAATGTAAACATTCAAGAGATTTTTAGATTGGATGCCAGGGCAAGACCAAATTATGTTATGTTCAGGAAACCCACTTTAAATACACACTCAGATACATTACAAGTAAAAAGGCGGGAAATAAATACCGTAGCGACACTTCCGCAAAGAAAGCTGGAAGGGCTATGTCAGACAACATCGATATCAGGAGGGAATATTACCAGAGATAAAGAGGGCCAACTCATAGTAAGAAATAAGTCTCTTTATAATGAAGAAATAGCAGTCCTAAATGTTTATGCATTTAATAACAGGTTTAAAAATACATGGCAGAACTGAAAGAAAAAATAAAATTTTGTTTTTTAGTCTTCATTTACAATTCTAGTCGGAGACTTCAACACCTCTCTTTTTCTTTTTTATTTTTAGAGACAAGGTCTTGCTCTGTCACTCAGACTGGAGTGCAGTGATATATTCATAGCTCACTGAAGCCACAGCCTCCTGGGCTCAAGTTACCTTCCCACCTCAGCCTCTTGAGTAGTTAAGACCACAGGTGCATACCACCACACTTGGCTAGGCTAATTAAAAAAAAAAAAAATTGTAGAGACAGGGTCTTGCTATATTGACCAGGCTGGTCTTGAACTTCTGGTCTCAAATGATTGTCCTACCTCAGCCTCCCAAAGTGCCGGAACTACAGGCATGAGTGATTGTACATGGCTATACCCCTCTCTCAGTAATGAATAAATTTATAAAAGGATGTTATAAAAATTTAAAACTTCTCCTTAAAAAACACGGTTAAGGAAATAAATGCGAAAACAGAGAGTGAGGAGAAATCTTCGCAAAACTGTTCAACAGAGGCCCTTTACAACCCAATAGGAAGACAAACAACCTAAATACAATAGGGAATAACTTTGAATAGACTCTTCACCAAAGAAGATACACTAATGGCAAATAAATACATTATGCTCAATATTTTAGAGAAATGTAAGCTAAAACTACCATGAGAGACCATTACACACTGTTTTAATCACCCCCTATTCACCATATTGGTGAGGCAGGAATTCCCACCTAGGGTTACGGGAAGGCCCAACACAAAACCCAGCACCAGGCAGATGAAACTGAGAACAGCTTATTAGTCACATGTACTCACAGCTTGTAGGAGAGGACACTGCATGCTCTATGGGGGTTGAAATTGGGAACAGAGAACAGCTGAGAGATGTGGGAGGCAGACTTTGTAATATGAAGAGGGTGAGACATCCCCTGGTTCCCATAGGAATATGTGATTGGTTTCTTGGAATAATCTTACAGCTAGCATGGAACTGAAACCCTGCTACTCAGGGGTAAGTGGTCCCTCTGTTAAGGAGTGGTGGTTTGGCTAGGGTACCTTATCCATGGCAGGAGAGTGAGGAGGCGATCCTCTGGTTAGGCCATTTGAGACCCTCTCAGTTTTACCAGATGTCAAGACAGTACATAACATTGTGCCTTAACTTTTGGCCTTACACCACACACATCCACCAGAAGACTGACAAAATCAAGTGTTGGTAAGGATGCAGAGCAATTGAAACTCTCATACATTACTCACAAGAAAAACAAATGGACCAGTCACTTTGGAAAATAGTTTGGCAGTTTTTTATAAACGTAAACATAACTTTACTAGTTGACCCAGCCATCCCACTCCTAGGTTTTTACCCAAGAGAAGTAAAAACATGTGTCTAGAGACACATGTTCCAGTGTTCATAGCAGCTCTCTCCAAACTGGACATATCACAATGTCCATCAGCTGATGAAATTGCGGTATGTTAGCATACTGAAATATTCATTGGCCATATAAAGGAATGAACTACTACATACAACAACATGGATGAATCTCAGAAGCATTATGCTACATGGAACAGACACAAAAGACTAAATATGGTATGATGATATTAATATAAAACTCTAGCAACAGCAACATTAAAATGATGGAATGCAAATCAGTGGTTGCTGAAGAACGAGGTGAAACCCAGGGCTAACCTAATTAGGCCTGTCAAACTTAATTTGCCTTGTTTGTAGTCACTTGCTTCTAGTTGATTTTAAAATCTACATAGCTAAAAGTCATGCAACTAAGCAATATATAACTAAACTTCCACTAGTTTCCTTATACATAACATCTCTGATGTACAGGTCACCATAGTAATGGTTGATTTTCAGGAAATTAGGATCAGCTCTTGTCCAGTTCAAGCCGACTGACTCCGCTGACCCTCCAACTGACCTGCATCAATGTCCAATGAGTGCCCTTTTGACATCAAAAGGCCAAAAATTTCAGCCTCAGATTGTGCCAGTGACACCATTTTGCGAACATGCATCCTATGAAAAGCCATGAAGCTTAACTGCACTCGCACAGATCAGCAATTACCTCACTTTTCCTTACCACCAATCACCTTTTTCCATGCCTTGGACTGCCTTGTTCTTTATCCCACAAATATCCCTAATACCCTAACTTCAAGGAGGAGAATTTAAGGGGTGTTCTCCCACCTCCTCACAAGGCTGCCTCATGAATAAAATGTTTTCTCCACTGCAAGACTCATTGTCTCAGTGATTGGCTTACTGCAGGATGGGCAGAACGTGCCTGGTTTGGTATCAGAGGAATGACTGCAAAGAGGCATGTTCTATATCTTAAATATGGTGGTGGTTACATGAATGTATGACTGAAACTGGTGAATTTTATTGTATGTAAATTATAACACAATAAAGCCTGATGAAGAACCATGAGGGGGGAACCTCTCAAGGCCTTAGTTTCTAGTATCAACAATCTCTCGGGGCAGCTGCTGCTTCAGGCAAGCATAATACTCTTGAGTTTCTGCTTCCTCTTCTTTTGGCCTTTAGGGATTTCTTTTAATTTCCTGTGATATCAGTGATAAATATTTATTATATATTTTTTGATTTGTTGCAGGAGTTTTTTACATTTTTTAATACCTTGTATGCCATATTGCTGCAAACAGAAATCTCATTTTCTCTAAAAACTTGCTGCCTTTTAGTGCTTTAAATGAGACCTGTGTACTTTTTTGAGTAAATTTTCAAAGATATCATAAAATTTCCTCACCTTTTTATTAGGAAAATCTCACATTTAGACTCAAAAATATCCCTGCTTAAAGTATGGAGAAACTATTTTAAAAGTTACTAACTTGGGCATTAATGCTACATACTATATTCTGCATTTAAATATATTACCAAATACAGAAATGTAGTATAACAATAAATAGTTGACATTAAATTAAAATGAAATTAATTTCAGATATTGAATTTAGAAATCAATTAACAGTTGTTTGCAAAATTTGAATTCTATGTAATATGGGGGATGTGAAGACGTCTTGTTTGTCAAGACATCAAATAAAATGAGAATGTCCTATGTACCAAGCATTGTGCTAAGCATGGAGGATACATCAGTAAACAAAATTCACTATCTCTTTTCACATAACACTCATAGTTTAGCAGGGAGGACAACCTTAAGCAACAATTGCATATAGAAGGTTTAATAATGCACAAACTGAAATGAAGAAAAATTACAGGGTGCTTTTCATAGCATAAACAGGGAATCTAACCTATTCCAAGGACCTAGGGGACATTATTTGGAGGGAGTTATGTTTAACCTGAAACCCCTATGACGAGTAGAATTCTACCAGTCAATGTGATGCAGAGGATAGGAAATGAAGAGTGGAGAACAATGAACATTTTAAGTGATGGAACAGCATTTGTAAAGTCATGGAAAGCCCAGCACATTCAGAAAGTGAAAAAGCACAGTATATAAAAAGTGAAGGTGGAAGAGAACAGTGAGTTTTAAAAATGGTGCAAAATTGAGAGGATAATTGGAATACTGAAATGCTTTTAAACTTTAAAGGTTTTTCTACTTTCTCATGGCAGTGTGAAAACGTAAATACATTTTAAACATTTTGATGTTTGTTACCGATGTTCATTTAAAAGTCCTCAGCTGTGGTGTTGTTTTAAATGTCCTAGTTTGAATATCAACAGACAAACAATGATCAGAATTTAAAAACACTCATCAGATTCTTACCCAGTAAATCAAAGCTTAAACAGAAGCTGGCAAATCTGAAGGAAGACACCTATTGATTGGGAAAAGTTTATGAACTCCTAGCAGCTTCTGTTTTCCTCTCCTCTCACTCTCTTTCACCTAATTCATCTATGGAAACTGCTTTCTAAATATTGTATTTTCTTAAACTTAAGATGCATTTTTTACTCCTTTATTTTAGCACTACTCAAATGGGGTTTCCTTGACAAATGATTTTCAGAAAAAGTTTTTAAGACCATATATTACTGAATTTTAAATTAAATGTGAAATATGGATCCCTAATAATTGCTTTCCATATCGTCAGGAAAGTCACCCTATGACATAATACAGAAAAACAAATATGTATGTAGAATATTGCCTGTTGTACTTTGGGTAACATAATTAAAAGTAAAAAACTAGGAAAATTTTCAGCATAAACACAGATATTTCAAAGATGGAGGCTAATGGTATGAATTGTGCATGCTTAGTAAAGAATCATTATTAATGAGGACCAAAAAAGTTGTTTGTACAAAGCTTACACCTAATTTTGAAGAGAGGATGTTTTAATTCTTATTTATATAGTATTTGACTGAGGAAAAAAACCATTTAACTAAATGCACTCAAAACCCTAAAACGCTAACCAAAGGTGCTAAGGAGTCCAAGATACTAAATGTGAATTACAAAAAGCTGTATATATTTAGATGAAAGCAATTCCAGAGAATCTGAATTTGAAGGCTTAGATTCAAATGTTAGTTATGATAATAAAACAAGAAGTATGTGAATGTAAACTAGTATTTCTTCAACTTAAGGTACCTATGGTACCTTTCTTTGGGTTCTTTGTATAATGCAGAATCTAATGTAGTAAGTAGGTCAAGAGCAGGGCTTGAGATTGGGCACTTCTAACAAGATTCCAGACAGCACCAATTAGGCAAGACATCAGATTAAACACTAGTGTAGTATCTTTCTGCTGTCTCTCAGTCCAGATACTAGATTGAAGATAGTCCTTAAACTGGAAGTACTACATTCGCTCCAAATCCCATTATTTCCCTCCATCTCCACTGTCATCATAATTCAAGTCACTCTGTTTCTTCAATTACTGTAATAGCCTCCCACTGATTTCTCTGCCTCTAGTTTTGCCCTGTTACCCATTCTCCATATTAAAGCAGTAAAATAAATCCTTCAAAACCTCAGATCTGGTTATCATATTCTGCTGCTTAAATGGTTCAGTAAATAAGATACAAGCTGCCCCTTGGGCCTGTCACCTGACCTCCCTCCCGCCCCCCCGCCACACACACACTGCACACTCAGTATGCTAGCCCTAGTGAATTTCTTTCAAATGCTCTTCAAGTCTTTGTTTATGTTAGTCCTTTTGCATAAAGCATCTTCCCCGGCTATATTCTGTTCACTCTTTAGGGCTTAAGATAAACATCACTTCCTTCCATGCTGATCAGTTTGATGCCTAGCCTTATCACAGTACTACACATTGCTCTAGTGTATTTAACTGTCTGCTGCTTAGCTGTTAGCTCAGGAAGAACAGGGACCATGTCTATGTTGTTAGCTCTGCCTATATCCAGTGCCTGGCACACTAACTGGCACTAGTAGACACTTCAATCAACTTTCATTCTAAATGTATTCATTAATCTATCAACGAGGTATTCATCTTTGGCTGACTCTTTTCTAGAATTCATGATTACATCTTTCTTCAGTCAATACATTTTTTCCATAGAAAGAATACAGTATGATTGACCAGGCCCTGGCTTTACCTTGATAAAACCTTGCTTATCTGGAACCTTGCTTATCTGGAAACCTTGATTATAGTGAAACAAACATTAGAAAAAAGGACTGAAAGCTGGAAGACTAATGAGAACTAAAGTCACACGAATAAATAATAGCTATAAAAAGTGGGTATAAAAATCAAAAGTATAAAAAGGCACTAAAGCAGCAAAGAGACAGAAGTAGATAATTTGGCCTCTACAGTAGAAAAAAGCTTTTCCAAGAAAGGTATTGGGTCTTTGAGGATAAGCAGAAACTTGCAGATGAAAGGAAAAGTCATTCTAGACAAAAGAAAGTGTTTGAAAACACACTTTAAGAGAGTTCTGTGTATTTATATTCTCTATAGAATTGTAGATGGTGCTGGAAACAAAGACTTCAAGGAAAAAGGCCTTTGCTCTCCAGCATAAAAAGCTGGACTCTACTCATTAGTAACAGGAGAAACACAAACATACATTTTTAGCAGCAACATGGCATAATCAATTAAAAAATACACTTTTCATAGTGGTGTGGATACACTCAAGGAGGCAAGATCAGTGAATAGTGAAAGCAAAGAATGAGAAACCTTGAATACAGTGGTAATGGGAAAGGAGATAGATGTATGAAATACTGTAAGGGATAGTACAGTATAAATAACAGGACTTAGGCAGGGGATGGACTAGTAGTAGTAGTAGTAGTAGTAGTAGTAGTAGTAGTAGTAGTAATCTTTGAGAGTCTATGTACTGTTTATGATAGTGAAGTGTGGCAGAATATGCCACCACAAAATATGCCATTTTGGCATAAGATTATTTTGAGCTAAAGGCACTTGAAAATCAGCAGATGCAAAAGAGACACTGCCCTCCCTGAATCAGGAAAAAAAAAGTATCACTGAAGGTAGAAAACTTCCATGTGAAAGATGCCCTCCCTGTACAAGGAGAGAAGAAACATTCTTGCTACCAGAGATGAGTGGAGGTGGAGAAAAACCTGTACAAATGGTCCTTGTTAAAATAACTTACCTTCCTTTAGCCTCTTCATACATTTTACTTTTCCACAGTTGCTACTTTTCGTTCAACCCACTATACAAGCATTTAGGTTTTGCCACTTCTTTGGATCTTCATTTTCCTATGGGGGCTCCGATGTACATGGGAAAATCTGTTTGTCTCCTGCTAATTTATCTTATGTCAATTCAATTCTCAGGCCTAGCCAGAGACCCTAAGATGGTAAAGTTTTGCCTCCCATACAATAGCAAAGGGCACGCAGACAAAACGTCCTCCACCTTACAAGGACTTATAGAAGGTAATGCTTTCTCATCAAAGTGGGGAATGGGAAAAATGAAAAAAAAAAAAAAAAAAAAAGTGAGCCAGTCATGAGTCTAAAAATGATCAATCTTTACTATAGTTCAAATTAATAGTTTTACAGTTGTAATTACAAATAACTATTCCATAGCTTATTTTAAAACATTTTTTCATAAATATCCTAACAAAGATACAGTCTTCGAAAAGCTCAAAAGTTTCAGAGACAAGATAACACACAAGAAATACTGTTGATGGGGAGCCTGGAAAGGAGATCTACCTGGGGCAAACATTACTGGGAAACTGCAAAAGTAAATCTATAGGGATGGCCAAGAGACATACGAAGCACGTACAGAATTCTGTTGCATTGTCACAAGTGCCTCTCAGGGTTTCAACAAATGAAGAGCTACATCTCATGATTTAATAAGTTGATTTGCACTCCAAGAACATAACACCTTAAGTGAATTGAAGTTCCAAAACGAAGTAGAACTATTCCAAAATATTCAGCCTTCTCATCACTCTAATCCCTGACTGTTCAACTTTCCCGTGATTCTCTACTTTTCTTACCACCCATCGCCCCAACATAAAATTAAAATAATTTATACATTTGGGATAGTTACTGAATAAGTCCCACGTTTTTAAGTTTTAAATGCTGAGTTTAATATTTTACATTTAAATAATTCAAAAGCAAAATCAAATCAAATTTATACTAGGGATTTAGTGGACTTCACTGAGGAAAAAAAACAAACCATATATATACAGTCCTAATTCCCACAAGTATTAGGAATAAACATGTCATAATAAAATTAATATGAATTTTTGGAAATTTCCTCTTCAAAAATAAATTTGCATGTTCTGAGTGTGCTACTGCTGTCAGTGCTGTACTGACTTTCCAGCTTTCTTCTCTGAGTGGGATAAGAAACTGCCATTTTCACTAGAAAACTCAAGAGACACAACAATTAAAGCTTTACTTTTGTAGTTTAATGTTTCACACTACTTCTACTTCACCTTTATGTCATTCCATTTCAAAGAAAGAAGGCAAACCTGGGGACTGTTAAAAAGTAAAAATCAAAGCTACGATGTTATTTGAGCTCAAAAAGTGCTGTAGTTTATAAAATTGAGAAAGGTTTTTTTTTTTTTTTAGTAATTTTTATGCTTCCCGAAGTGTGTATCAATTATATAGTTATGAGTAATGAATGGCATGAAACAAGGTCCCAACATTTTCAAGTTTTGTTTTTAAAATATATTACAACATCACATTAAAAACAGGAGAGGAAAACAAGCAATCAGGATAGAACTACTTTTTTCCAACTCAACAGTACTTAGCTTTACCTAGAATTTTCGTATAGTTGATGTTAACTTCTTCTGAAGGCTTTCTGACTAGTATTTTACCTTATGTATTCTTTATAGTACTTCCATATAATCTTTACCTAGACCTATTCAGAGCATAGCACAGACAGGGCAGCACAAGCAACTGACACCTTTGTTGGCAGCACAATTATTTTTCATCTAGTTTATGAGAGAATGAAAAGAATGAAAGCGAAAATTTTACTTAGGGTTAATTATTGTAGCTCCAGGTAATCTCTTCAGAACTCCCCTGCTTCACCTTCTCAAGTTAATCAATAGTGGCTAGTTTATGACTGGAAACCACTTACCAAATTGCCTAAACAAGAAAACTTTTTAAAATAACAATTTGCAGATCTGTCCAATAACTTCAATAAAGTCGAATTTGCTTTATTTTTCCAAAAATTATGTTGTCAAGATAGAGACTCTTTGTAAGTGTAAATGTATGATGTATTATGAATTGATTTTTAGTCCCTGTTACAGAGTTGTTAGACAAGTTATTACAGTTTAAGAAAATCTGAATTCTAAATTTCCACCTGATAACATATATGAAATATTTTATATTTTCAATATATACTTATATTTTGCACACTGTATATAAACTAGGAGATTAGAAATGTTTTAAGTCATGTCACTGTGTGTATATCTGCACTAGATAAAGAAAAAAAGAAAGGCAGAAAGAGACTTTCCTTCTGTCTTCCATAAGAAAACTTTAAAAATGTTTCTTTTTAAAACTGAATTTTTCAAAAGGGAAAAAATATCCTCTTTGATGGGAAATCACTTGTTTTAATAAAAGGTAAAACACTGCCATGTTAACCACAAGATGGTGCTATAGTTCCATGCTGGTACTGATATTTTAGGAGTTAATTGATACAGTAGTTTTTTCCATTATAACTATAACCTCTTAATTTTTATAAATGTACTTCTCTCACAATCAAAAAAATTAAAGCTAATATGCTTCATTAATTCTGGAAACATTTACTGAAACTGTTAAATTCAAAATCGTATGTTTCTGCAGGCTATCATTTTAAATTTAGTTCTGACGACCAAATATTTATTAGAGTATCAAAAATGTGGCCAAGCATGGTGACTCACCCATGTAATCTTAGCACTTTGGGAGTTCCAGGTGGGCAGGTAGCTTTAGCTCACGAGATCGAGAACAGACTGGGCAACATGGCGAAACCCTGTCTCTACAAAAATACAAACATTAGCCAGGCATGAAGGTACAGGCCTATAGTCCCAGCTACTCAGGAGGCTGAGGCACAAGAATCTGCTTGAACTCGGGAGGCGGAGGGTGCAGTGAGCCGAGATCATGCCACTGCACTCCAGCCTGGGCAACAGAGTGAGACCCTGTTTCAAAAAGGGGAAAAAAAAAAAGGAACACTAAAAATGTTTTCTTAAAAGTGATTTCTTATGCTGTTTCAAATTCACACCCACACAAAAAATTTAAGTGATTTCTACTCATATAACAATATTTTATATTTGATAGTGTAATACCAAATTATACATATATACCATAAATAGATGAATAAATAAAATATAATCAGATGGTCCATATAATTAAAAAAAAAAAACACACACTTTTTCCTTCCAAATAATGAAGTCAATTTTCTTGAGGAATTTCCGGGATTACTGCTACACTTTTATCTATAAGTTTTAAAAAAGATAATTCATATAGTAAAATTAAAAATAATTTCATTTTTCCATTGATTTAACTTCAGCTAAGATTTCTCTCTCCAAAAAATGTGTAACTTTTCACCATTAACAAAACAAAACATGACACCTCAGTGTATCTTTTAATGTTGGCTAGAACGGCTATATTCTCTGTCTGTTATACTGGTCTTAAAAAGTGCTACACTGCCAGGCGTGGTGGCTTATGCCTGTAATCCCAGCACTTTGGGAGGCCAAGGCGGGTGGATCACCTGAGGTCAGGAGTTCGAGACCTGCCTGACCAACACGGAGAAACTCCGTCTCTACTAAAAATACAAAATTAGTTGGGCATGGTGGTGCATGCCTGTAATCCCAGCTACTCGGGAGGCTGAGGCACAAGAATTGCTTGAACCTGGGAGGCGGAGGTTGCAGTGAGCCAAGATCACACTATTGCACTACAGCCTGGGCAACAAGAGCGAAACTGCATCTCAAAAAAAAAAAAAAAAAATCACACAATGGAGCACACTAAAATGTTCAACACATTTCTCATGGTGAACCTTGAGACCACAGTCCTCTTAGTCTAAACTTGAGGACCACAGTCCTCAAGCCCATTTCCCAGTACAAAAGGGGAATCTTAACCTTCATTTCTCAATGTTAACTGGAAAGGTATTGCTGTTTTTGACCAAGCATGAAATAGCTGTCTTTATATTTATTTTTCAATGAGTATTTTTAACTGTTTATTATAACTTATTCATCAGTACAGATGCGAAGATGGCATATATGAAAGGCTCCTGGGTATAATACACAAGTCCCATTTGGAATGTTTCCAACAGGATGTAAACCATAGTCCCCAAGCCTGTGCTTTAAAAAACATTACTTAGCACACTGCCAACAAATGTCAACACAGAAATACAGTGCTGTAATGACTTCACTCTGTAAGAGAAATAGACTGGAACATGAGTTTTTCCTCAAAAAAAAAAAAAAAAAAAAGGGACACAAGGTAAAGCAGTATAATCATTGCTCAAAAATATTAAAAGATTTATTCAATAATGAATGCAAAAATTGATATACCAAATGGAATCCTAATTGTCAAAAATTGTAGTATATTAAAATTGTATAAAGAATTCTTAAAATATACAAATGTACAGTAACCGAAGTCCTAGAAAAGTTCATGTAGAAAATCCTACAAGTAGTGATTTGGACATTTCAGTAACTCTGCAGTTTCTTCAAACCTGAAATATAACAAATAATATATTAAGTAAATCAATAATTCATAATAAAGCATAGCATTTTAGTTGTTGAAATTATGCTTTTTAGCCTAAAATAAATTTGAATATTTTTCTTATCTGTAAGTACAGTTACTATGAATAAACTTAAGTATGCTCAGAGGGAGGAAAAAAAAGAGTCAATTATGAGTCTTGTATTCTTGGAGTGTAAGTTAAGTACTTTTTGCATTTCAAAATAATATTATAATTTTCTATAGCAGTAGGTTGCATAATCATCTTATACGCAATTTCATTTTATATTTCCTTTGAACTGCTCTTTAGAAAAATCACATCATTTGTACTAGACAAAAACATCATTTTTAGTATCTTATCAATAACTCGCTGAAAAACACCAGTGATATTTTCACAATACTGCAAATGTCTCCAAACCAGCCATCTACATATATTATTTAATATCTTGATAAATCAGTTATCAAAAATAGATAATACCCTTGATTAGTTACCAACCAAAAATATCTTTGTACTCTATCTGCAGTTAATTCCATTAACAATTCCAACAAGTTTTACATCACTTGTTGGAAACTAAAACAGTGACTCATCTCACAAACACATAACTGTAGGTGGATTTATTATCCAATGGAGTCCTGAAGGAAATTCCACACCTGATTGAGAGACCTTTAAGGTTTGAAACACACATGCACATTCTACATATTCTGTAATCCAATACAATTCCCTATGGAGAAATGAATTTCTGTTGCCCCTTTCTGTTACTTACATTTTTTTCATCCTTTCCATTTTCTGGATTGTTGTTTCCTTTAATTTAAAAAGCAACAAATTTAGATGACTTCTCAAAGTAAACCATCATCAAAGATGGACCGAGAATGTACAAAACACAGTTTGAAACATTGCATTAAGTACTGTTTACTTATGAAAAAATTTTGAGAGACTAAGATTCAGTTTTGCTATTTTTCTTGCCAGCAATATTTACAACTAAAACTAATGCTTGCTCGTTTTCCTAATTTAGAAAGGAAACAATCTAAGCATTTTCTTACCTCTGAAATCTCATTCAAACCACAGTAATTAATGGTAGAGGCTCTGGGAGTCGAATCTGATGATGCTGTACTATAGCCAGAGGACAGAGGAATACTTGCTGGCCTCTCTACTTTGTTTTTTCTGTCTGTGAAGAAATGAAGTTTTAGATTACCTTTTCCTTTCACAGTAGAGTCAAATATCTAAAAATGTTATTTATAGATGGAAGAAAAACATACTATTTTAATTAAAAATGGTTATCGGTATAGATCAAAGAGTTTTTAGTACTATTTTAAGGTAAAAGCTTTCATATGGAGATCTAGATGTTAAAAATTGCCCAATAAAAATTACAAAAGGCAGTATTATTATCATGATAGCAATCAGTTTGAAAAACAGGTAAGTTAATTACTTATTTTAAAATATAACCTATTGAATCAATCATGTATATTCTTTTCTTAAAATGGTGACATCTACATTAAATAATTAGTATCCATGAATTTGTCATGATGCTTTTATTCAGCAACATTTAAGCATTTCACAAATTTTTTTAACTACTGTTCTGTGGTTAGTGACAACTATTCCTATAACTGACCATATATACCTTTTAAAAATCAAGAAACATTCTAACTTGATTTGACACATATGAAAATAATGCAAAAATTTAAGATCCACAGGTTTTTTTCTAAAAAACTGAAAAACCTAACATTTCAAATATCCTGATAATAGTAATTTGACAAAATGATGGCATCTCCCCTTCAAAAATATCAATTAGAGAAGATTATGGATAATGTAATAAATCCTACAAACTCTGTGTTTTAATCAGAATACATCTGGCTGCAAAAGCAATGCAAAAAAAAAAAAAAAAAGGACACCCATTTAAACTGGTTCACATAAAGCCAGCTTTATTGTAAGTCTACACAGACAACCTTCATTGGGGAACCAACTATTACTATGTGAGAACTGAAACAACTAGAAGACTAATTTCCATCTCTCAGAACCATGGTCTCTTTCGCCTACTTCTGCATTTGCTCCCTTCCTCTGCTCTTCTCTGTAGAATGGCTTTCTCTGCTGACTCATCAGCATAAACTTCCACCACATGGCCAGCCCAGCCCAGGCGCAATATCATTTGACTAACTGACTCGTGGTGTACTAAGTACAAATTCTAAGAGAGAGAGAATGAAATCTGATTCATGACACTTTGAGTTCGTATTCTCTGGGTTAGGTGTCTACTCTTAATCCAATTAGCTAAGCCTGGAGGTCAAGATTACAGGGTACAACTCTGAAGACTACATAAACCCAGCTCTTTTAGCAGGATCTGTGGACAAGAGGTTATTTTAAGAAATAATTTGAAATTAGGCAGGAACTATATCTACTACGCACTAAATCTTGAATTACTTTCTGTGGGTACACATAGTTGTCCTGAACATTTCTTACGTCTTTACAAAAAGAGGTGGGGGCTAGGAAAAGGAAATAGGTCCGGGAAGACACATCAAGGGTGAAGGAAGGGCTCTCTTTGTCTTCCACTTTGGGGTGCAGACTTTGAGGTGTCTAAGCTTATTCAAGAGTGTGCCTCATGGTGGGAGAAAGCTGGTATTTGGCAGGCTGGCAAGCTATTCATAGTTATTCCTATAAAGGATTCCAGAGGCTACAGAGTGGACCATTACAGAACACCAGCTCTATTTAATAGCCAGATCAGTTAAGTGCATATTAATTTCTATAATTTTTATTATTGCTTTCCTGAACCTTTAGTAAAGCCTTACTTGTTTAAACATTAATAGTTTCTTAGCTATGCTATAGGGGATTGAGAAAAGAATTGGTAACTGAGTTCAGGTTGGAAAGGAATGGGGAAAGGCAATGCCACTGACACAAGGACCCTGATGCCAGTTGTTATGTACTTCAGTAGTGACTGCTAAGAAGTCTCTGTGAAGAAAGGGATTCTTCTACTTCTAAGGGTATGGGACATGAGATCTTCTAGCCAACTCTTACCACATAACAATTAATCTTTCATTGCCATCTTTGGAGGCTCATCACCTTATTCACTAAGGAAATAGTAGGGTTCTTACCATTTAATAATTTGTAAGCCAATATTTCTAGATCAAGGACCAATGCATGTATCCAACTGATTTGTAGATATTTTGTCTTAAGGGTTTCATACATAATTTATTATATTCAAAAGTGAACTCATTATTTCTCCCAAACCTTCTTCTCCTCCTGAACTTTTCATTTTATTACAGAGTAACAATCATCCACCCAATCACATGAGCCAAACACAAGTAGTCAGTCTTAACTTCCTTACTCTCCTTCACGTTTTGTATCTATCAGGAATCAAGGCATATCAATTTTAACATCTACATTTCTCCCAAATAAATTGCCTGCTCTTTATCGTCACTATCATTGCCTTAGTAGAGACCCTCATTAGTATTTTGAAATAATGACTACTAAAATACTCTTCAAATTATCCTTGCCTATCTTACTTTCCTAACAAATCACTATTCTGCTTTGATGATAACCTTTGTGAAACACAAACCTCAGAATATTAGCCTTGCTAAAAATCTTTATACGACTCTGGGATAAACCCCATGACTTGATCTTTCTACTCTTCTGCTTCAGCTTCCTTCAGGTGCTCACATGTACCCTTCCTTCCAGTCACACAGGAACAAACCACACTCTTCTGTGGTGCCACACCTTTCTTAATATTTTTTTCCTCTGAGGGGAAAAAGGCACAAAACAAAGCAAAACAAACAAGCAAACAAAAAAGGAGCACTAACAGTTGGTGTCCTGTCTGACAATTAACACCTAAGCTACTGAACCCTCTAGTGGACATAAATAATTTCATAAAAAATAACACCACATGAGGTCATTTCATTAGCATAATGACACAACACGCCCAAAACCACTATTTCTGTCCAAACATAGACAAAACAAGGGCACCACGTAACCACAGAAATGACCAGATACAGCCCCCCCTTGCCTAATAGGAGGATTTATTTTATGCTAAAAATTTCATTCTTACCATCAATCATCAAATTGCTCCTGCTCCCTGACAGCACCCGTAGGCTTTGCTTCCTCAAACCCTCTCCAAAATTATCCAACACAAGTCCAATCCTTAAAAGCCTCTGCTAATTCACTCTTACCAAGACATTAAGGTGCCTTACAATTCCCCATGGAACACTGTATTCCTGATAAAGTCAAAACAAATCTGGAACCTCACAAAAGCTATTTCTGATTTAATATGATTCTAAACCCAGAGTGATAAATTATTGCTCTCTGCATCCAAATGAAATCAAACCCTATTCCCAAGTAGCATGTATAAGGTATAATGTGTAAGTCTTTATAAACTTGGGTCTTTTTATTAATCTAGATCAGATCATAAACTCTATGAGATCAGGTATTTACCCTAATCATAATCTGTAATCCATTTCAGATAGTGGCCTGTTAATTACTTTCAGTCCTGGCACAGTTGTTGAAATTTAGCTATGTGAGCCAGGACATGGTAACTCACACCTGTAATCCCAGTACTTTGAGAAGCAGAGCCAGGAGGATTGCTTGAGCCCAGGAGTTCAAGATCAGCCTGAGCAACATAGCAAGACCTCGTTTTACTAAAAACAATAAATAAATAAATAAAACTTATCCAGGTGTGGAGGCACACACGTGCATTGCAGTCCCAGCCACTCAGGAGGCTGAGGCAGGAGGATCACTTTAGGCCAAAGAGTTAACGTCTAGGAGACCGCAATGAGCTATGATTGTACCACTGAACTCCAGCCTGAGCAACAGAGTAAGACCACCCTTATCTCAAAAAAAAAAAACCTAGCCATGTGTTTTCTAAATAGGTTAAAGGTATATTCTATAATCAAGTCATTAAAAAAAAAATAAGCCTGAGCATGTAAAATCAAACTTGCAAAAGGCAATGTTTTGTAAATCACAAGCATTCAATATTTTTTCAGTGAATAAATATTTAAACTCTACTATATGCAAATACTGGTGATAAAAGCACAGATACACTTTCTGTGTGCTAGACAGGCAGACCATAAGATAAAGTTTTTGCTCTCAAGGATCTTATACTCAAGTGTTAACATTTGTTGAATAGATATGTGAATGGATAAATAAAACATGCAACATTTTACCAAATCTGAAATCTGCAGTCTATAATAAATTTAGTTGCCTTAAATGCATCTCAAATAATTATATTTAATAACCTAGTCACTGAAATTGTTCTTTGTGCAATGATATTGATATGTGTTCCAAATATGCAGTGGTTAAGAAAAAACTTCAGATCAGTTGCCTGGATTCAGATTTGATCTACCATTCCATAACTGTGTGACCTTTGTCGTAGTTACTTAATTTTGCTGTACTTCAGTTTCCTCAACTGTAACATATAAAAATAGTACTTATCTTGCATGGTTACTTCAGGAATTAAATGAGTTAATATAGTAGTTAGAATATGTGCCAGGCACACTGTTAGTGCTAGAATATATATTGTTATTTTATTGTTACACATATGGTAGAACTGAAAGATTTTATAATGTTAACGATCCACAGATATTAAAAATTTAATTGATGAATTCTCAATTGGACAAAACATCTCTTCTATGGATATGATTTAATCATAGACATGGCACAAAATTTAGATCTGTCTTTTAAAAAAATATAAGAATCAAAAAAAACAAAGCTGTCACTGCAAAACAGAAATCTTATACTTGCTGCTCAGTCACACTGAGCAAAATATCAGTAGCCTAGTAAAGTTATGTGACCAGGAAAAGACCTGTTCTAATATCAGATCTTTCCCATTTTATCATTACCAGCGAACCATTCACATGGAAGAGGTTTGCAATACTTTATAGGTTACTGACAAATGTGTTTTCTTCTCTTACATATTATTATTTACATATGAGAAAGCTACTACCTACCTAAGCTTAAATTTAAAAACTTGGAGGTCAATTTTAAAATTCTAGAGCACTTGATTATTCTAGAATGATTAAAACAGTAAAATATCTCTAAACATTTTCAATTTTGTACACTGACATTTAGTCACCCACTGTGTTATGTGAAATAAGTAGGCTGGCTTCATAAGCAATTCTCGGCTTTAGTAGTCTGTAGGTTCATTATTTTCTTTGTTCTAGGAGCTTTGTAATTTCTAAACAATGAAGCTTAAGAATATTAAAATTACCAAATACCTGTAACAATCATTTTTCTGAAAACTCATCATACCAATTCTCATAATGTTTACAAACTTACGAGGATTCAGAAGGTCCATGTTGCTACAAGAAGCGTAGTCTTCATTAATTTCATTAAACTCTACATATTCATCATTCTGGAATAACACAGTTAAATATTTAGAATGAAATAAAAAGAAAAACCCTCTCATTTTATATTCTTACTACTGAGCATAAAATATAAAGGTAGCATGATAAATGTTTAAATATTTTTAATTTTTTATTAAAGCAATACATATAGTGTATATTCCTACATATAAGAAATGTTTTAAATATGGAAGCAGATAGCAAGCTTCTTGAATCTATCAACTCACTTTTTAGGAAGGAAAGACAGACTAGAAATCGAAATCCTGAGTAAAAGAAACAAATTTCTCAGATTTGACAAGGCAATGATAAATTTGGTAACTATTCTATGAAATACACAATATGATTGAAGTAAATGAGTGAAAAAAAGGAAGAGTTATCAATATCTTCTGTATCTTTTCCACTCTACGAAAATAGGTCATTTGTACTATTAAAAGATACAAAATAATTCTAAGCTTTTCATAATATCTATCATATTCTTACCTCATTTTAAGTTCTTCAAGCATCATTAACATCTGTAAAAGCTCAACTTACAAGTTTTTCATATCATCTTATTCAATGAAGAGAGGAACAACAGCCACAACATCATATAGGCTATATTTAAACAGGACTTCATTCTAACTAGACATTTTCTCATTATTCAAATATTCTCATATTTAGCATTTCCAAAAAAATACACATACAACAATCAAAAAAATCCTTTGTTATATGTGAGATATTTTATAAATGTTAAAAGAAGAAAATACCTTTTTAGACAAAAGCATTTCTGTTTCAAGAAGAGTGACACGACTAAGCAGATTAGTCCAGGTGTTTTCATCTACCATCACATTTCCTTTCATTTTTTGTTCCAAACAGTCTAACCTTTTCTCTATCAAAGTCAGTTCCTTAAGCTTTTCTTGGCATTCAGCAAGCATAGTCTGTAGTGCAGTAATCTCAGGATTAACATTTATATCCTAAAAAGAGTAGAGAGATTAAAAATAAAATTAAACAAACTAAAATTTCTTTAAAATTGATGTTTCCCACTTCCACAGTGTTATCTCAATAGTTAGGAGAGATGGTCCTGCTCGAGAGTTAAAAGGTTTATCTCTGGAGGGAGACTACTTGGCCACTTAAACTAGTTCTGAGACTTACGATCTTGATGCTTCCATTTCCTCATTAAAAAAAAAAAAGAGAGATAAAAGAAGTATCTATTTCATATGATTCTTCTGATAATGAGTTAATTTGCATGATTCTTTTAATACCAGCTAGTAAAATAAAACTATTACTAACTAGCTTCTTGAAACAACACCTAGCACAAAGCTAAGAGGAAATGACTAAAAACAACACTTAGTGCACTGAGATTATTCGGTTTGCCATGTAACAGGAAGTAGGTCCGATGGCCATCTGGTAGTTTTTGTAATTGCCAACTGTATATTGATATACTGAGATATATAGAAGTCACAAGACATAGAAACATAGAAAAAGAAGTTTTAGCAGAAACAATAGACATCAGACATATTGGGGTCTGTGGCAATTAAGAGTAATAGAAATGTTTATTATTATTATTATTATTATTACACTTTAAGTTCTAGGGTACCTGTGCACAATGTGGAGGTTTGTTACATATGTATCCATGTGCCATGTTGGTGTGCTGCACTCATTAACTCCTCATTTACATTAAGTATATCTTCTAATGCTATCCCTCCCCCCTACCCCCACCCCATGACAAGCCCCGGTGTGTGATGTTCCCCTTCCTGTGTCCAAGTGTTCTCACTGTTCAATTCCCACCTATGAATGAGAACATGCGGTGTTCGGTTTTCTGTCCTGCTGATAGTTTGCTGAGAATGATGATTTCCAGCTTCATCCATGTCCCTACGAAGGACATGAGCTCATCTATTTTATGGCTGTATAGTATTCCATGGTGTATATGTGCCACATTTTCTTTTTTTTTTTTTTTTTTTTTTTTTTTTTTTTTGAGACGGAGTCTCGCCCTGTCACCCAGGCTGGAGTGCAGTGGCCGGATCTCAGCTCACTGCAAGCTCCGCCTCCCGGGTTCACGCCATTCTCCTGCCTCAGCCTCCAGAGTAGCTGGGACTACAGGCGCCCGCCACCTCGCCCGGCTAGTTTTTTGTATTTTTTTTTAGTAGAGACAGGGTTTCACCGTGTTAGCCAGGATGGTCTTGATCTCCTGACCTCGTGATCCGCCCGTCTCGGCCTCCCAAAGTGCTGGGATTACAGGCTTGAGCCACCACGCCCGGCCTGTGCCACATTTTCTTAATCCAGGCTATCACTGATGGAGATTTGGGTTGGTTCCAAGTCTTTGCTATTGTGAATAGTGCCAAAATAAACATACGTGAGCATGTTTCTTTATAGTAGCATGATTTATAATCCTTTGGGTATTTACCTAGTAATGGCATGGCTGGGCCAAATAGTATTTCTAGTTCTAGATCCTTGAGGAATCGTCACACTGTCTTCCACAATGGTTGAACTAGTTTACAGTCCCACCAACAGTGTAAAAGTGTTCCTATTTCTCCACATCCTCTCCAGCACCTGTTGATTCCTGACTTTTTAATGATTGCCATTCTAACTGGTGTGAGATGGTATCTCATTGTGGTTTTGATTTGCATTTCTCTGATGGCCAGTGATGATGAGCATTTTTTCATGTGTCTGTTAGCTGCATAAATGTGTTCTTTTGAGAAGTATCTGTTCATATCCTTTGCCCACTTTTTGATGGAGTTGTTTGATTTTTTCTTGTAAATTTAAGTTATTTGTAGATTCTGGATATTAGCCCTTTGTCAGATAGGTAGATTGCAAAACTTTTCTCCCATTCTGTAGGTTGCCTGTTCACTCTGATGGTAGTTTCTTTTGCTATGCAGAAGCTCTTTAGTTTAATTAGATCCCATTGGTCAATTTTGGCTTTTGTTGCCATTGCTTTTGGTGTTTTAGACATGAAGTCCTTGCCCACGCCTATGTCCTAAATGGTATTGCCTAGGTTTTCTTCTAGGGTTTTTATAGTTTTAGATCTAACAGGTAAGCCTTTAATCCATCTTGAATTAATTTTTTATAAAGTATAAGGAAGGGATCCAGTTTCAGCTTTCTACATATGGCTAGCCAGTTTTCTCAGCACCATTTATTAAATAGGGAATCCTTTCCCCATTTCTTGTTTTTGTCAGGTTTGTCAAAGATCAGATGGTTGCAGATGTGTGGTATTATTTCTGAGGGCTGTGTTCTGTTCCATTGGTCTATATCTCTGTTTTGGTACCAGTACCATGCTGTTTCGGTTGCTGTAGCTTTGTAGTATAGTTTGAAGTCAGCTAGCATGATGCCTCCAGCTTTCTTTTGGCTTAGGATTGTCTTGGCAATGCGGGCTCTTTTTTGGTTCCATATGAACTTTAGTTTTTCCAATTCGGTAAAGAAAGTCATTGGTAGCTTGATGGGGATGGCATTGAATCTATAAATTACCTTTGGCAGTGTAGCCATTTTCACAATATTGATTCTTTCTATCCTTGAGCATGGAATGTTCTTCCATTTGTGTCCTCTTTCATTTCGTTGAGCAGTGGTTTGTAGTTCTCCTTGAAGAGGTCCTTCACATCCCTTGTAAGTTGGATTCCTAGGTATTTTATTCTCTTTGACGCAATTGTGAATGGGAATTCACTCATGATTTGGCTCTCTGTTTGTCTGTTATTGGTGTATAGGAATGTTTGTGATTTTTGCACAATGATTTTGTATCCTGAGACTTTGCTGAAGTTGCTTATCAGCTTAAGGAGATTTTGGGCTGAGATAATGGGGTTTTCTAAACACACAATCATGTCATCTGCAAACAGGGACAATTTGAATTCCTCTTTTCCTAATTGAATACCCTTTATTTCTTTCTCCTGTATGATTGCCCTGGCCAGAACTTCCAACACTATGTTGAATAGGAGTGGTGAGAGAGGGCATCCCTCTCTTGTGCCAGTTTTCAAAGGGAATGGTTCCAGTTTTTGCCCATTCAGTATATTGGCTGTGGGTTGCTATAAATAGCTCTTATTATTTTGAGATATGTCCCATCAATACCTAATATATTCAGAGTTTTTGGCATGAAGGGTTGTTGAATTTTGTTGAAGGCTTTTTCTGTATCTATTGAGATAATCATGTGGTTTTTGTCTTTGGTTCTGTTTATAGGATGGATTATGCTTATTGATTTGCATATTTGGAAGGTATGAAGCTCACTTGATCATGGTGGATATAAGCTTTTTGATGGGCTGCTGTATTCGATTTGCCAGTATTTTATCAAGGATTTTTGCATCGATGTTCATCAGGGACACTGATCTAAAATTCTCTTTTTTTGTTGTGTCTCTGCCAGGCTTTGGTGTCAGGATGATGCTGGCTTCATAAAATGAGTTCAGGAGGATTCCCTGTTTTTCTATTGATTGGAATAGTTTCAGAAGGAATGGTACCAGCTCCTCTTGGTACCTCTGGTAGAATTCGGCTGTGAATCTGTCTGGTCCTGGACTTTTTTTGGTTTGTAGGCTATTAATTATTGCCTCAATTTCAGAGCCTGTTATTGGTCAATTCAGGGATCTGAGACGAAGCTTCCAGAGGAACGATCAGGCAGCAACATTTGCTGTTCTGCAATATTCGCTGTTCTGCAGCCTCCGCTGCTGATACCCAGGCAAACAGGGTCTGGAGTGGAACTCCAGCAAATTCCAACAGACCTGCAGCTGAGGGTCCTGACTGTCAGAAGGAAAACTAACTAATAGAAAGGACATCCAGACCAAAACCCCATCTGTACATCACCATCATCAATGACCAAAGGTAGATGAAACCACAAAGACGGGGAGAAATCAGAGGAGAAAAGCTGAAAATTCTAAAACTCAGAGCACCTGTTCTCCTCCAAAGGACAGCTCCTCGCCAGCAATGGAACAAAGTGGATGGAGAATGACTTTGACAAGTTGAGAGAAGAAGGCTTCAGACAATCAGACTTCTCAGAGCTAAAGGCAGATGTTCAAACCCATCGCAAAGAAGCTAAAAACCTTGAAAAAAGATTTGACAAATGGCTAACTAGAATAACCACTGTAGAGAAGTCCTTAAATGACCTAATGGAGCTGAAAACCACGGCATGAGAACTACGTGATGCATGCACAAGATTCAGTAGCCGATTCGATCAACTGGAAGAAAGGGTATCAGTGGTTGAAGATCAAATGAATGAAATGAAGTGAGAAGAGAAGTTTAGAGAAAAAAGAGTAAAAAGAAATGAACAAAGCCTCCAAGAAATATGGGACTATGTGAAAAGACCAAATCTATGTCTGATAGGTATACCTGAAAAGTGATGGGGAGAATGGAATCAAGTTGGAAAACACTCTTCAGGATATCATCCAGGAGAACTTGCCCAATCTAGCAAGGCAGGGAAACATTCAAATTCAGGAAATAGAGAGAACACCACAAAGATACTCCTCGAGAAGAACAACTCCAAGACACATAATTGCCAGATTCACCAAAGTTGAAATGAAGGAAAAAATGTTAAGGCAGCCAGAGAGAAAGGTCAGGTAACCCACAAAGGGAAGCCCATCAGACTAACAGACTGCAGATTTCTGCGGATCTCTCGGCAGAAATTCTACAAGCCAGAAGAGAGTGGAGGCTAATATTCAACATTCTTAAAGAAAATAATTTTCAACCCAGAATTTCATATCCAGCTAAACTAAGCTTCATAAGTGATGGAGAAATAAAATCCTTTACAGACAAGCAAATGCTGAGAGATTTTGTCACCAACTGGCCTGCCTTACAAGAGCTCCTAAAGGAAGCACTAAACATGGAAAGGAACAACTGGTAGTAGCCACTGCAAAAACATGCCAAATTGTAAAAAACCTTGATGCTAGGAAGAAACTGCATCAACTAATGAGCAAAATAGCCAGCTAACATCATAATGACAGGATCAAATTCACACATAACAATATTAACCTTAAATGTAAACAGGCTAAATGCTCCAATTAAAAGACACAGACTGGCAAATTGGATAAAGAGTCAAGATCCATCAGTTTGCTGTACTCAGGAGACCCATCTCACATGCAGAGATACACATAGGCTCAAAAAAAAGGATGGAGGAACATCTACCAAGCAAATGGAAAACAAAAAGCAGGGGTTGCAATCCTAGTCTCTGATAAAACAGACCTTAAACCAACAAAGATTAAAAGAGACAAAGAAGGCCATTACATAATGGTAAAGGAATGAATTCATCAAGAAGAGCTAACTATCCTAAATATATATGCACCTAATACAGGAGCACCCAGATCCATAAAGCAAGTCCTTGGAGACCTACAAAGAGACTCAGACTCCCACAGAATAATAATGAGAGACTTTAACAACCCACTGTCAACATTAGACAGATCAACGAGATAGAAAGTTAACAAGGATATCCAGGAATTGAACTCAACTCTGCACCAAGCGGACCTAATAGAAACCTACAGAACTCTCCACCCCAAATCAACAGAATATACATTCTTCTCAGCACCACATCGCACTTATTCCAAAATTGACCACACAGTTGGAAGTAAAGCACTCCTCAGCAAACATAAAAGAACAGAAATTATAACAAACTGTCTCTCAGACCACAGTGCAATCAAACTAGAACTCAGGATTAAGAAACTCATTCAAAACCACTCAACTACATGGAAACTGAACAACCTGCTCCTGCATGACTACTGGGTACATACATAACGAAATGAAGGCAGAAATAAAGATGTTCTTTGAAAGCAATGAGAACAAAGACAACATACCAGAATCTCTGGGACACATTTAAAACAGTGTGTAGAGGGAAATTTATAGCACTAAATGCCCACAAGAGAAAGTGAGAAAGATCTAAAATTGACACTCTAACATCACAATTAAAAGAACTCGAGAAGCAAGAGCAAACACATTCAAAGCTAGCAGAAGGCAAGAAATAATTAAGATCAGAGCAGAACTGAAAGAGATAGAGACACAAAAAAAAAACCTTCAAAAAAATCAATGAATCCAGGAGCTGGTTTTTTGAAAAGATCAACAAAATTGATATTAGTCTTGCTAGCAAGCAAGACTAATAAAGAAGAAAAGAGAGAAGAATCAAATAGATGCAATAAAAAATGATAAAGGGAGCACCACCACTGATCCCACAGAAATACAAACTACCATCACAGAATACTATAAACACCTCTATGCAAATAAACTAGAAAATCTAGAAGAAACGGATAAATTCCTGGACACATACACCCTCCCAAGACTAAAGCTAGAAATCGTTTTTTAAGAGAGACAGAAAATAACAGCAAGGAGCCAGAAAGGAAAATGAATAGGCAATAAAGTGCCAATCTTTTTCATTCACCAATAAAGAAAATAGGTGGTAGAGAACCTCCACTATGCAAAGTAGTGTATCTCTATGTCTCACTAAACTGTAGGTTCCTTAAAGCCAAGTACCATACCTCATTCTACTTTGCATTATCCCAATACTTAGCCCAGCACCCTACACATACGCAGCAAATATTTGTTGAATTATTTCAGTAAGACTTATTGATACTTAAGTAATCATAACATAGGTGAAATGTCATGATTAATAATTCAAAAGGCTAGAAATATTCCAAAGTTTAGAGGCTGAAATAATTACATATATTTAAGTATAAAATACTGGCATCTATTTAAAAAGTCCAAAATTGTTACCTGTTGCTCAGCCTTGATTTCAGGAACCTTTACTTCAGGCATCTTTATTTCAGTAGCGTTTAAGTCAGATACATCAACTGCTTCATTAACATCTGTTATTGGAATTAATGTATCCTCAGAAATTTCAACATTATCTTCATTATACAAGTGACGAATCACCACAGCTTTCTTCTGCATAGAGAAAAATATGTAAGAAACACTTCAATGTTTTCCTCCCACAATTATTCATTTTTAAGTTCAGGGGTACATGTGCAGGTTTGTTACACAAGTAAATGTGTCATGGGGGTTTGATGTGCAGATTATTTCATCACCCAGGTATTAAACCTAGTACCCACTAGTTATTTTTCCTGAACCTCCTCCTACCCTCCACCCTCTGAAAGGCTCCAATGTGTGTTGTTTCCCTCTATGTGTCCATGCGTTCTCATCATTTAGCTCCCACTTACAAGTGAGAGCAAGTGGTATTTGGTTTTCTGTTTCTGCACTAGTATGCTAAGGATAAGGGCCTCCAGCTCCATCCATGTCCCTGCAAAGGACATGATCTCATTATTTTTTACGGCTACAGAGTATTCCATAGTGTTTATGTATCACATCTTCTTTATCTGCTCTATGATTGGTGGGCGTTGATTCCATGTCTTTCCTATTGTGAGTAGTGCTGCAACGAACATATGCATGCATGTGTCTTTACAACAGAACAATACATATTCCCTTAAGTATATAGCAAGTAATGGGACTGCTGGGTCAAATGGTATTTCTGTCTTTAGATCTTTGAGGAATTGCCACATTGTCTTCCACAGTGGTTGAACTTACACTCCCACCAACAGTGTATAAGCATTCCCTTTTTTTCCACAACCTCATCAGCATCTGTTATTTTTTGACTTTTTAATAATAGTCATTCTGAGAAGCATGAGATGCTATCTCATTGTGGTTATGATTTGCATTTTTCTAATGATCAATGATGTTGTGTTTTTTTCATATGATTATTGGCTGAATGTACGCCTTCTTTTGAAAAGTAGATGTTCATATCCTTTGTCCACTTTTTAATTAGGTTGTTTTTTTTCTTGTAAATTTGTTTAAGTTCTTTATATATGCCAGATATTAGGCCTTTGTCAGAAAAGTTTGCAAAAATTTTCTCCCACTCTGGAGGGTGTCTGTTTACTTTGCTGATAGTTTCTTTTGCAGTGTAGAAGCTCTTTAGTTCAATTAGATCCCATTTGGCAATTTTTGCTTTTGTTGGAATTGCCTTTGGCGTCTTTGTCAGGAAATCATTGCCCACGCCTATGTCCTGAATGGTATTGCCTAGGTTGTCTTCCAGGGTTTATAGTTTTGGGTTTTACATTTAAGTCTTTAATTCATCTTGAGTTGATTTTTGTATATGGTGTAAGGAAAGGGTTTAGTTTCAATCTTCTGCATATGGCCACCCAGTTATCACAGCACCATTTACTGACTAGGGAATCCTTTCACCATTGCTTCATCAGGTTTGTTGAAGATCAGATAGTTGCAGGTGTGTGGTCTTATTTCTGGGTTGTCTAATGTCTTCCATTTGTCTATGTGTCTGTTCTGGTACTAGTACCATGAGGTTTTGGTTACTGTAGCCCTGTAGTATAGTTTGAAGTTGGGTAGCATGATCCCTCTACCTTTGTTCTTTCTCCTTAGGATTGCCTTTGCTATTTGGGTCTTTTTTGGTTTCATATAAATTTTAAAGTAGTTTTCTGTAGTTCTCTGAAGAATGTCAATGGTAGTTTAAGGGGAGCAGCATTGAATCTATAAATTGCTTTGGGCAGTATGGTCATTTTAACAATATTGATTCTTCCCATCCATGAGCATGGAATGTTTTTCCATTTGTTTGTGTCATCTCTGATTTCTCTGAGCAATGGTTTGTAGTTTTTCTTGTAGCGATCTTTCACCTCCCTTGTTAGCTAGATTCCTAGGTATTTTATTCTTTTTCTGGCAATTTTGAATGGGAATTTGCTTGTGATTTGGTTCTCAGCTTGACTGTTGTTGGTGTATAAGAATGCTAGCAATTTTTGCACATTGATTTTGTATCTCGAGACTTTGCTGAAGTTGCTTATCAGCTTAAGAAGCTTTTGGGCTGAGAAGATCTTCCTACAATTATTTCAAACATACACACAGTAATTTTCCAAAAGGAACATCAATAGTTACAGAATAAAAAAAGTTTAAATTATCACATATAATGTATATACCAAAATATTACCATTACTAGTATTACCAATAATTTATGTGATGATAAAATTGGGGTTATGACTTTTAAAACAATTCTTACATTTTAGGACAAGCATTGAAATATTTATTAAATTATGTCTGAGATTTGTTTTAAAATAAAGACAAAACAAGATGAGCAAAGAGTTGACAAACTGTTGAAACTGGATGATAGGTACGTTTGTAAATGTCTGAAATGTTCCATAATAAAAAGTTATTTTTAAAAAAGATTGCTGAATAATTCACTTCAAATAATCAAAATAGAGCCTGGCTCTATGAGTAGGGCTCATTACAATTTTTCTATTAAACAAACTGCAGTTTATTAGACCTTCAGCTAACAATTCAAACCTAATAATGACAACGAAAAAGTCCTGACAAAAAAAGCATTAGGTCACGCTATGCATTTACCTAGAAATCCTCTACCTGCTTCCTATTCTAAAGTTTGCATACACACTATAAAAACATATGTGACTCAGAAACACAAACAGCATACTATATAAGGCACTGGGATAGGAGACAATTTGCTTTAATATTGACTCAACTTTTGCTTGTAAACAAAGAAATGTACTTGTAGACTCTTTTCTAAATCTGAGAACTTTTAATACTTATTCGAATTTCTGATAAAGATCTGATATAAATTTTAATAAAGAAAACTGTGCTTTAAGAAAATTAAAAATAAGTCTAATGTTTTGAAGTTTACATTTTTCTTGGCTAGGACAATTTAGACAGTCCCCTCAACTCTCATATTGAAATAGATGATTGAAAAGTACATTATATCAACTAATATTTAATAAGTGCTTACAGTGTACCTAATCCTGTGCTAAGCAAAATGAAGGTACAAAAAATCAGTATAAAAAAATCCCTGTTTATATATGTTCCTTCTAGTTGGGGAAGAATACAAGATATGTCATTTAACAGTTAGAAAATAATAAATAAAACTAACAAGAGTTAGACAAGTTAGAGATGCAAGTGTACAAAAACTACATGCACTTATTCAAAAATCGCAGCTCGGTATCATTCTTTATATTGTCCTCATTACCTAGAGCAAAACAGGCACATTAAAAAGAAGTGGCATAAGAACCATTTCTTATAATAAAATTTCAGTTTTTTAAGGTACAAAGGAATAAATATATATTTTTTTGAGATAGAGTCTCACTCTGTCACCCAGGCTGGACTGTAGTGGTATGATCTTGGCTCACTGGAACCTCCCCCTCCAGGGTTCAAGTGATTCTCCTGCCTCAGCCTCTTGCGTAGCTGGGCTTACAGGCACCTATCACCATGCCCAGCTAATTTTTGTAATTTTAGTAGAAACGGGGTTTCGCCATGTTGGCCAGGCTGGTCTCGAACTCCTGACCTTAGGTGATCCACTCGCCTTGGCCTCCCAAAGTGCTGGGATTACAGGAGTGAGCTACTGCGCCAGGCCCATGTATAAATTTTTAAAATAGATTCTGTTTACATAACTCATCTGTTTTGGATTAGGGCAGAAATAATACTCTAGATTATACTTTAGTCAGAAAGTATTCACATCCTTTACTTAATTACACCATTGATAATTCATCTGATATTCTATCATTCAATCAGAAAGAGTTTTCTCCAGATGGAAGACAGCTGAAAATATATTATAAAATAATATTTCAGCTTAAATCTCCCTTAGTGATAGAAATGCTGGAGCTCTAAATGCTCAATTTGCCACAGCTGCTCAAAGCAGATAGTGGCAGAAAAATTATCTTTCAAAAAAGAGAAAATATTCAAAATATTAACTGAAAACCAGTTAATATGTGTAGGGACTATCAATCATTGGATAATGCATACTTGGTTACAGAAATATAATGTACATAAATGAATCATTATAAGCTATCACTATTGCTAAAGTAGGCTCTTCATATGTTCCCATGTTTTAGGAAGACCAGAACAAAATTAAGAGCAAATGTAGACAACTGCATAAGATAATCTTCCTAAATCACTACTCTTCTGTTTAGGAAATCAGGCAGAATTAGAAATTAGAAATACAAAGAGAACACCTATTTAATTTTATATTTCTATCCTACTGTTGAAACTTTAAGAATACTGCCCAAAAACATATGGCATGCACTGTTAAAACTCCCTACACTCCAATGTCTAACTAGAATGTTTCATCAGGTGCCAATCAGAAAAGTGAAAACTGTACATTGGATTAATTAGATAACTTTTAAACAATATGATATTTTCTCTGTGGTTGCATACCTTTCCTGAAGTCATAAACCTGCCACTGATATCAACGCCAATAGCCTCTGCAGATATTTTCTCGTTGCTCAAAGAAGGTTCTGACTTGCCAGAACTGATTTTCTTTCTTTGCTGTGATGGAATCTGAAAAAAAAAGGTATTAGTCAAAATAACAAATTTTGTGTGAAAGCATAATTATATATTAAAATTCCATTAACATTTAAATTTTCATATATGAAATATAACTGACAAATAATGAGACTATAATGAGACTACATGACTTTTAGAAACTAAGAAATAATGAAAATGCATTATGTTTGAACTATTAGTTTAACACTAGGAGTTCCCAGTCACAACTGTATAAAACAAGAGAGTAGTATTTAAAACAAACATCAAGCTTTATAAGGTTACTCAAATCTTTGAATAATATGGTAATGATACTATGAAATAATCTGCTGTCTAGGGTACTGATTTTATACATTAAAATACTGAGCCATCTATTAATATCATACATTAGCATTAAAATCTATTCATAAAATTACCTTCTGAAGACTACTTAATTCCTTGTGCTTTTTCATCACACAATTCAAAATATCACAAACAATTTGGATTTTCCATTCTGCAAACCCACACTGGATAAACTGCTTTTTTGTCAAAATTGGTTTATAATTAAATTGATCACGAAGGAGCTGCAGAGGAAACAGACTCTTGTAATAACTGGGAGCAATTTATTTCTAAAATTCCAAATGATAATGCCCACCTGGTCAGGGGAATAATGGCCACCTTTGAGAGGACAAGGAAAACCAAGCCATTAACTAAAGAGTACTAAAGTAATTTATAGGGCTGGTGTAAGTCACGATCCAGTAAGACAGGTATCAGGTGGAAAACAGGTAGCAAAGGATATGCTGGAGAACAGATGGCTGTCCAGAGAGATGGAAAAATATAGTCAATCATCAAAAAGTTTAAATATCTTCATAGACATTAGAAAAACTCCTTAGTTCACTAGAAGACCACACCAGAATCAGAAACTATAGTTCTAGTTGTTTATAACTCTTCCACTATGTGATTTCTGGATAAGTCAGTAGGCCTTTTGGTCTCAATTTTTCATTTGTAAAATGAAAAAAAAAAAAAAACACTAGATCAGTAGTTTCCTAAATCTACTCTGTGGAGCTTGAGAATTTCTTAAAAGTGACTCTTAGCTTCCATGGATGTTTTCTGGGATGAAAAGCAAGAAAGAGAAAGATTAAACAGAGACTATATATAAAAGCTCCCATTTCATTGACTGCAACTCTGCTTTTTTTAACAGACTATTTGAGGTTGGGTGCGGTGGCTCACGCCTGTAATCCCAGCACTTTGGGAGGCCACGGTGG
Organism: Trachypithecus francoisi; assembly: GCF_009764315.1. NCBI lineage: Eukaryota > Metazoa > Chordata > Mammalia > Primates > Cercopithecidae > Trachypithecus > Trachypithecus francoisi. The sequence continues at coordinate 167,892,754 of NW_022681454.1, read as the reverse complement.
GCAGAGCACAAGGTCAGGAAATTGAGACCATCCTGGCCAACATGGTGAAACCCAGCCTTTACTAAAGTACAAAAAATTAGCCAGGTGTGGCGGTGCACACCTGTAGTCCCAGCTACTCAGGAGGCTGAGGCAGAGGAATTGCTTGAACCCAGGAGGCGGAGCTTGCAGTGAGCCTAGATCATGACACTGTACTCCGGCTTGGCAACAGAGCAAGACTCCGTCTCAAAAAAAAAAAAAAAAAAAGGACTACATTTGATAAGTGGGTTTTACCATTAAAAACTAACTTTATTACAAACCACAGTACTTAAGCAAAAATTAACGATAAAAGCAGGGTTTTAAAAAAATTAAATACAAGATGAAATTCAATATACACATAGTACAAGTATAAATACTAGGGTAGATACAATATAAGACATGCTCTCAGACCTCAAAGAATATATTGGTTAAAAAAAAAAGAATATGTCAGTAATAGTTCCTTCTTACAAACAACTAAATTAACATATAATTCTAAAAAACTATACATTTTACTGAATATAATTACATTATTCCCTAATTTCTGCCAGTATACCAAATTTTACTAAAATTTGATTAAAAAGGGCAAGCAATAGCCAACAACAAATAATTAACAGTTGCTGTATTTATTAGAATAGATAACATTCAAAAAGCAAACATGAATTCCATTTTGATTTCAATAGGGACTACATTTAAATGAGATAAATACAAATGAAAATATCCTGTCAACTGTATATGCTGCATATATTTAAGAAGTTATGACTAAAACATTAATTTTTTAAAATCATTCAATAATTATTGTTTCATAAACTCAAAATACCTTATAGACAGCATCTATAAAGCGCAAGTCATTTTTTGCTATGAGCTCTACATTGGATTCCATTATAAGTTCTGTTACATAAGGTGAGTATGAGGTAAAAGAATAGCTGATGATGGGCAAAGATGCTGCTGGGTCTCCCTTTATCAAACTGTTAGGAAAAAAAGAAAAATGTTCTTAGTAAGCATTTAATAAGCATAATTCCACAAAGTTGGATAATCAAGAAAATACTAGAAATGTTTATAATAATTTAAAACTTAACACTACAGCTATAATAATTAGGTGATACATGAGACCTTCTAGATTCCATTCCCCATTCTAAACCAGTCCAACCAGAGTACTATGAAATACCACTGTTCATCTGCTCAAAAAACTTACTATAGGTCTCTAGTACCAACTATTTATCATTGATTTTCCATAGCTTAGTCTTATGTGATCAACTCCATTTTCTACTACTAATAAAAGTAATGTACCATCTTACAATATTGAAGTACACTTTATGGTTTTGCAAACCCTTGTTCTATTACCTCCTTGTTCTATTACCTCCTTTGCTCTCTACCACAAACTTCCAAAGGTAAAGATTATGAATTCTAAGTTACAGATGAGGAAGATGGGGTGGGAAAAAGCATGAACTGTGGCTTGGCTGAGCCACAGTTTTTATTACTTTTCACTTACTGCGCATTCTAAATCTTACATTATTACCTATGCTAATTCCTCCAGTCTAGAAAGGTATCCCACTCTTCTTTGCTTATCCAATTGTTATTTATTTTTTATGCATCATTCATCAAATCTCAAGCTTCCCATGAAGCTGTCAACTTTCTGATCTATACTGATCTCTCCAAGAAAGACTCCCAGGCTACTCAGTATCTGCTGTGTCACTATCTGTCTGGTAGTGTTTCCTGTCTTCTTATTTTCTCAATGTGAAGTACCTTCACCGAATTTCCCACAGCAAAGCACAGGAGGTATTTGTTCAATTTGCCAGTTACATTTCTTCAATTGTAGTATTTTGTACTTATATAAAACATAAATGTTTTCCACATAATTCAAGATGTTCACATAAATATCCTCATCTCCACCCAAATTTTTAGTAAGAAAGAGAACAAATACATGATTATAACACTGCATTTTGTTTTTCTGGACAAATATGAGTTGTTTCTTTTATGTTTCTTTAAAATACTATAATATTTCACCCAATCAGAAAACTGCTTTGGCAACCTTGTCTATCTGAAACACAGTCCAAAAACAGGAATTGAAAAAAAAATACCTTTGAACAGCAAAATCTGTCCATTTTATGCAAACTACACATAGATGACAGCCAGGCCCACATTTAACACTTCTTATGTTAAACAATTTCAACAACCTTGGTTGTCTAGTTCCTAAGGACTTAGCATATTAGAAACAGTAAGAAAAACAGATACTAGAAACTGGCATACCAACACAAAAAACAGCAAATGGCCAGAAAACATTACAAATGTGAAAAAGTAGAAAAAAGAATCAAAATGAGGGGGTGTTGTGTGTGTACTTACATGTGTGTGGCAGGGAGACTAGCAATCTGAGTGTCTCCGTGGAATAAGCAAGTAGCATTCCAAATCTCAACGGACCCTGCAGATTTCAGTATGCTATATAATAATCTAAAAATTATTGTTCTTAAGGATGCTTTTGGGTAATAAGAAAATTAAATGTTTAAACACTGTATTTAGAATACAAGATAATATTGGTATATTTTAGAATTATTCCTGTTTAAAATGTCTTTTAAAATGTTGACGCTTAAAGTGGCAAGGGGAAATCTTGGCTACTCAAACTGGTTAAACCCCTGCAAGTTCTGGATAGTCAGGATTTTCATGTTTTGAGGAATCAAGATGATTCTTACATACGTAGATTACATCTGTTTCATATCTTCTGCCACTCACATATAATGCCTATAGTAACAGCAATTAGACCTAACTTTCTCCTTACTCTCCTCTCTATCCTTTCACTTTCAGCCTTCTCTTGACAGCCCCTACCTCTCCCTAGTCTAACCTCAAGAGTAATTACAATATCCATTCTTATATGGATAACCATTCTTATATGTAAAGCCCATTACTGAAGGATTCTACTTAGTAGTTGGTTTAACCATGTTTCACTTTACTCTTGAACATCTAACTTGGACTTGTCCCTGGACACTCATTCATTCAATAAATGTCTAATCAACTCCTAATATGTAGATAGGAGGATTCAACAGTGAAAACAAAAATCAAAGTCCAAGACTTCAGCTTACATTCTCGTAAGCTGAAGGGAAACATTTAACCAATCCATCAATTAATCAATGATAAAAGGTTAAGGGTAAGTGTTATGAAGAAACGGAAGTGTGAAGGGATACAGAATGACTGCAGTACCATATTAGATAGGCATGAATATAGGAAAATGTATGTTGCCATATTCTAAAAACGTTAAGTCATAGTTGCAAAATGGGAGCTAAAGTAAAAGGTTCAAAGTGGGGTCTGTTAAATGGGAGAGCTTTAGAGCAATCTTCAGGTTGCCATACACAAAAAAATCTACTAACTAGAATATTCCGTATGAAAGGAACACTTGCCTTAAATGTATAAAATTTTTCCTCCATAAAAGAATAAACAAATAAATGACAAGAAAAGACTGACAAGAAATGGCAACAATCTCTTCTTATTCTGGATGTATTTAACTGTAAGAAATATCATCCAACTGAATGTGAGAGAGTGGTAGATTATACAATTAATGAAATCTATTATACTTCTATGAGTTTAAAAGTTGTACAGAGATTATACCTTATACAGATAAACACTGTGCTTCTAAACAGTTTTAAATCTTTTAAGTTGGAATTCTCTATTTGTTCATACTTAGAAATAAACTCCTATAATTCCTTGCTTTCTCAAATATTTTAATCATTTCAAGGCAGATTTAAATAGGATCCAGGTAAAATCTGATTTTTCTTAGGTAGTCCCCCATGTTAAATATTATCTCAAATCACTAGCAAGAAGAATACAATTACGTTTGATATTATAGCTTACCCTACACAGTCCACCTCTTCAGGATAATTTAGCAAGCGGAGCACCTGTTCAAGGTTCCGTAAGCTTCTTTTTAAGTCACCTGTTGCCATTATATAACATCGGATTCAGTTCTAAATCTTGAAAGTCTAATTTTTCACCTAATAATAGAAATCCATGAAATATTGGTTAAGTCTCTGTATTTCTGAAGCTTCTTGATTCTATTTTGTTCATATCTTACCCTAGCTCTTTTTCTCCTATCTTCTTCTCTACTACTCAAGGTCTACTTTGTAACTACTGTAAGTTCCTGAAAATAGGGTGTCTCCCCTACCCTCCTACATGTTTTCCTTCCAAAAAAATAAGTGCCTTATATTCATCTTATTATAAGTATCTTATATGACACTTGCCCAAAGAGCTTTTCTTCTTTAAGCATAAAGCACCGTTTAAGACACATCAACTTGGAATAACATCCATCAGTGACTCTTTTGGATGCTTATAGAGGCTACATAACACAATCAATAAAAAATGGAGACAAAGAAGACATTCATGCAGCCAACAGACACATGAAAAAATGCTCATCATCACTGGCCATCAGAGAAATGCAAATCAAAACCATAACGAGATACCATCTCACACCAGTTAGAATGGCAATCATTAAAAAATCAGGAAACAACAGGTGCTGGAGAGGATGTGGAGAAATAGGAACACTTTTACACTGTTGGTGGGATTGTAAACTAGTCCAACCATTATGGAAAACAGTGTGGCAATTCCTCAAGGATCTAGAACTAGATGTACCATATGACCCAGCCATCCCACTACTGGGTATATACCCAAAGGATTATAAATCATGCTGCTATAAAGACACATGCACACGTATGTTTATTGTAGCACTATTCACAATAGCAAAGACTTGGAATCAACCCAAATGTCCATCTGTGACAGACTGGATTAAGAAAATGTGGCACATATACACCATGGAATACTATGCAGCCACAAAAAAGGATGAGTTTGTGTCCTTTGTAGGGACATGGATGCAGCTGGAAACCATCATTCTTAGCAAACTATCACAAGAACAGAAAACCAAACACCGCATGTTCTCACTCATAGGTGGAAACTGAACAATGAGATCACTTGGACTCGGGAAGGGGAACATCACACATCGGGGCCTATCATGGGGAGGGGGGAGGGATTGCATTGGGAATTATACCTGATATAAATGACGAATTGATGGGTGCTGATGAGTTGATGGGTGCAGCACACCAACATGGCACAAGTATACATATGTAACAAACCTGCACGTTATGCACATGTACCCTAGAACTTAAAGTATAATAAAAATTAAAAAAAATTAAAAAAAAAAAAGTGGAGACAAATTTAGCACAGATTTAATCAGAGTCACAGGGCTCTGATCTCACACAGTTGCCAAAAAGATACCTTTCCTAAAAACTAAAAGTACATTTTAAAAATGCAGGGTTCACTTGGATAAATATGACAGATTAAACACATGTTACCTTCCTTTCCATTTTCCAAAGACCACTAAAATGAAAGTAAATAATTTAAAATCATCTATACCCACCAGGACAAAAAGAACTTCAGGAGATTTCACATGACAAAACAGGTATCAACAAAATTTTGGAAAATGAAAAGCAAATGAATAAGGGACAACCAACCTAGCAGAGCAGAGACAGGCCAATCCCATCTGCCTATTTAGGAGGAAACCAACTGAAGCAAGATAGGTTCACACATCAGGTGCACTTGATGCTTCTGAAAGACAAAGGGGTAAGTCCAGGGGGCTGAAATAAGAATGATTATTTGAAAGTCTACATAAGAAGCAGCTTACCCTAGAATTTATTTTCCCTCTCGTCTCCTATCCCTACACACAAAACTTGCTCATCAAGGCAACTACCTCTCACCTTCCCTGGAAAGAGAAAAGAGCTTTACCTTCTAAAGAAATTGAATCAAAGAGGCACCAAATTTGGAAACATCAGGCAAGGCAAACAATATGGAATGAAATGTTCAAAGGCAGAAAGAAGTATTAATGAAAACACACATACACACAGAGTAATAAAGTTTCTTCCTATATCTCGGCCACAAGAAACTGAGACTTATATCCTCCATGACAACAGACTATCAAGTTCTATGCTAGAGAAGGTGGACGGACCTAGAGAAAAAGTATCATCACATTTCTGACATTTGAAGAAAACCCCCATTGAAAAGGGCAGGGTCTTGCCCAATAAACCTGCAGCAAACTCACTCATTGATAAGTTCTAGCCAGGCACCTTTTTTTCTTAGATTCTCACGTTTAAAACTGAATATATGCCCAAAGGTCAATAACTATTAGAGGGAAGCTTTCAGTATGAAAAGTATATATAAATACCTTTAACAAAATAAGCAGACAAGAAAAATTGGTGGAAATAGAGATAATACAGAGAAAAAAATTCAAAATGAAGCTTTCCATTCTCAATTATGAGATTAGAAAAAAAAATTAAAACCTAAAACAAGAATAGAAGGATATAAAAAATATGAAGCTTGTGAGAATGCAAAATGAGCCAGAGATTGTTAAAGTGGACCAAAAATAAGATCTAACTACATGTTGTCTATAAGAAATCCATTTCGTTTATAAGATTAAAAGTAAATGGATAGGGAAAAATATACCATGCTAACATTAATTAAAAGAAAGCAGGAACAGTTATATTAATCTCAGACAGTAGACTTTATAATAAGGAAAGTTATTAGGGATAAAGGGGCATTACATAAAGATAAACGACTTAATTCTCCCGAAAAATATAACAATCTTTAATATATATGCACCTGACAACACAATGTCAAGATATATGAAACAAAAACTGACAGAACCACAAGGAGAAATATACAAACCCCTATTTTAGTTGGAGACTTCAACACTCTTCTATCAGAGATAGATCCAGCAGGCAAAAAATAAAATAAAGTAAAATAAAATAAAATAATAATAATAATAATAAAATCAGTAAGGACAAACAATATCATCTATCAGCTGGATATAATGAATATTTATAGACTACTTCATCAAACAACAATAGAATACATATTCTTCTCAATTTCACACGGAACATCCAAGAGAGACTACCTTTGGGGTCATAAGGCATACCTTATCACATTTTTAAAAAGTAGAAGTCATACAATGTCTGCTTTTAGACCACAATGAATTTAAATAGAAATCAACAATAGAATTTAAAATGATGGCAAAAATAAAAATTTAAATAAGTTTGAGGAGATAATCATAGTTACAAAATGGACGAAAAGATACAAAAGTGGAATAGAAATTATAAGAAAATTAGAGGACCAAACCAAAAGGTTCAACATCTCATGAACATGAGAAAATGAGGGAGGAAATTGTGAAATAATACAAAAACACCTCTCAAGATGGAACGTCATGATTTTCTAGGTTGAAAGAACACAATGAATGATCAACACAAGAAGTGAAACAAAACTCACAGCAAGATATATCACTGTGACATTTCATAACGTAAAAGAGAAGCTTTGTAAAACATCCAACAAGGCAAGAAAAGATCACATAGGAAGAATATCAAAGTAGCATCAAATTTTCAATAGCAATTTTAGAAGCTAAAGGATAAAGCAACATTATCTTCAAAATCCTGAGAGGAATTACATATAATCTTGAATTCTACACTCAATCACGGTATCAAATGCCACACCCTGCAATGTACTCTAGGTATGCAGGGGCTTAGTACAACATTCTAAAAAATCAATGTAAGCCACATTAGCAGGTCAAAGAAGGTAAATCATGTATTATCAATGGATGTAGAAAAAGTACTTGAAAAAAATCTAACACCCACCCATAATAAAAACTCTCAGCAAACTAGGAATAGACGGAAACTTCCTCAACTTAAATTGGGAAAATACCTAGAATTCTGAAACAAACAATACAATTTAAAAATAGGCAAAAGATGCTAACAGATATTTCACTAAAGAGGATATATGGATTGTAAATAATATGAAAAGTGGCTCAAAATCATTTATCATTAGAGATTTGCAAATTAAACCAAAATACCACTACACACCTATTAGAATGGCCATAAAGCCTACAAAAAAACCAACAGCTAACACCACACTTAAGGCTGAGAAACTGTATACTTCGTCCAAAGACTGGGAATAACACAAGGATGTCCCATCTCACCACTACTATTCAACAGTGTTCCAGAAGTCCTAGCTAGTGAAATGAGGCAAGCAAAGAAAATAAAATACCTTAGGAAGAAAGGAATAAAGTGGTCTTCATTTGCAAAAGACATGATTGTTTATGTAGGAAATGCTACAGAATCAACAAAAACCCCTAGAACTAAAAAGTGAGTATAGCAAAGTCACATAATATAAGGTCAATACACAAAAGTCAAATGTTTTCCTATATATTGGCAATAAATGATTAGAATGAAATATAAAACTAAAAACATCATTATCACAGCACAAAAAACACTTATAAGTCTAACAAAATATGTACATGATCTGTATGTCACAAACTACAATACTATGAAAGAAATCAAAGAAGGTTTTAGCTAGAAGAGGATAGTGGAACAAGACCTCCCCAGCCCCTGTCCTTTACAGAAGCACCAATTTAGCAACCATCTGTGTATAAAAGTGCCCTGAAGGGTCCAAGTAGGAGGGTGTGACATCCTTCTGGAGCCCAAGACTGATAGAAGCCATTTTGAGAAGGTAGAATCGTGCCCCAGTAGCTGGCATGTGACTACAGATCTGGCTCCAGACCCAGCAGCAGCCTCATCAGCATGTGGGCTTCACCCCACTTGTCCAAGGTCTCACAGGAAGACTTGTTTGTCTGGGAACCCAGAAGGAGCCACACCCACCCAAGCCCCAGTAATAGGCCCACAATCTGCAGACCTGATTTTGAACATGTAAGCAGACCCACAACTTGGCTCCACCTAGGTGACTGTGGTTTAGAAGTCAGTCTCATCAAGGGACCCAGCAGGAGAAGATCTTTATCTACTGAAATCACTCTGTGAAGTACAGAAGTGGTAACTGCTCCTTCAAATGTACAGACACCAGTGAAAGACTCAAAGGATTATGAGTAAATATAACATGCCAAAGGAAACCAATAAGGTTACAGAAACTGACTGTAACAAGATGAAGATCCATGAACTGCTTGACGAAGAATTCAAAATAATCATCTTAAAGCTCAGTGAGCTACAAAAACAAAAAAACAAACAAATCCAGATAGAAAATGAAATAAAATCAGGAAAACAATACATGAACAAAATTTTGTTCAATAAAGGAGAAGCATAAAAAAGAACCAAACAGAAATCCTAGAGCTGAAGGATACAATGACTGAACTAAAAAATTCAATAGAAGGCTTCAACAACAGACTTAATCAACCGAAAGAAAGAATCACCAAACTGGAACACTGGTCATATGAAATTATGCAATTAGAGGAAGAAATATAAAAAAGAATAAAAAGTGAAATGAAGTAATACTACGAGACTTATGGTACACCACTAACTAACTTAATAAAGACATTATAAAAGTTCCAGAAGGCAAAGACAGAGAGAGAAAGGGGCAGAAAGCACATTTAGATTATGGCTGAAAACTTCCCAAATCTAGGGATGAAAATGAATATCCAGACCACGAAGCCCAAAAGTTCTCAAACAGGTTGAAGCCAAAGAGATCTGCACCAATACACATTATAAAGAATTTGTCAAAATTCAAAGACGGAAAAATAATTTTGACAGCAACGACAGAAAAGTAACTTACTTCATGTAATGGAGCCCCCATAAAGGTATTGGTGAATTTCGCAGCAGAACACTTGCAGGCAAGGAGAGAGTGGAATGACATATTCAACATACTGAAAGTAAAAAAAGAAACCTGACAACCAAAAATAATTACCTGAAAAAACTGTCCTTCAAGAATGAAGGAAATAGCCATGAGTGGTGGCTCACACCTGTAATCGCAGCACTTGAGGAGGCTGAGGCAGACAGATTGCTTGAGCTCAGAGACCACCCTGGGAAACGTGGTGAAATCCTGTCTCTACAAAATACAAAAATTAGCCAGTCATGGTGGTGCATGCCTCTAGTCCCAGCTACTTGGGAGGCTGAGGTGGGAGGTTGGCTTGAGCCCAGGAGGTTGAGGTTGCAATGAGCTGAGATCATGTTACTGCACTCCAGCCTGTGCAACAGAGCCAGACCTGAAAAAAAAAAAAAAAAAAAGAAAGAAAAGAAAAAGAAAAAAGAATAAAGAAAACATAAAAACTTTCTCAGATTAAAAAACTCAGGGAATTTGTCACTTTTAGACATGCTCTAACAAGAAATGCTAACAGGAGTTCTTCAAGTAAACCGAAGATACTAAACCAACAGTATGAAAGCAGATGAAAGTATACATCTCACTGCTGAAAGTAAACATGTAAACAAACACAGAACATTGCAGTACTGAAATGTGTGGCACATAAATCTCATTGAACACTAGTATATAAATTAAAAGACAAAAATAGTATGAATAACTATAACAACCACAGAAATTTGTTAATAGAAACAATAAAGAAGTAAAATCTGAAATCAATTACATATATTGGTGAGGAAGAGTGGGGAGGAATGTAGAGATTCTGAATGTGAATGAAGTTAAGTTGTTACTAGTTTTAAAAAGCCTGCTATAACTGCATAATATTTGATGCAAACCCCATGGTAACCAAAATAAAAAGGAGTAAATCAACAAAAAAGAGAAAAAAGAAATCAAAGCATTCTACCACAATCATCAAATCACAAAGACAACCAACAAGAGAAAACAAGAGAACCAGAAAGTAAATAGAAAACTGAATAAAATGGAAACAACCAAGTACTTAATTATTAAAAATTATTACTTTAAATTTTTAATAATTAAGGGCTCTCAAAAGACATGGAATGGCTGAAATGGATAATAAAAACACCACCCAACTATATGCTATCTACAAGAGACTCTAACATTTAAGGACACACATAGGCTAAAAGTGAAGGGATTAAGAAAGATACTCCAGGCAAACTATAACCAAAAGAGAGCAGTGTTGCTATCTATATCTATATCAGACAAAATAGACTTTAAGTCGACAACTGTCAAAAGAGACAAAGAAGGCATTATATAATAGTAAAAGGGTCAATTCAATAGAGAGATATAACAACTAAAAATACACATGCACCCAACATCAAAGCACCTTAAAATATACAGCAAACACTGATAGATTTGAAGGAAGAAATAGCTATCAATACAATATAGAAGGAGACTTGGATACATCACTCTCTGTAATGTACAGGTCATCCAGACAGAACGCCAAAAGCAAACATTGATAGAGTTGAAGGAAGAAATAGATATCAATACAATATAGAAGGAGATTTTGATACATCACTGTCTATAATGTACTGGTCATCCGGACAGAATACCAACAAGTAAATCGCAAACTATACAACACTTTAGACCAAACAGACCTAACATGCATATACAGAATATGAGACCCAACGATAGCAAAATAATCATTCTTCTCAAGAGCACATGAAACATTTTCTATAACTGATCACAGCCTAGGTCACAAAACAAGTCCTAACAAATTTAAGAAGACTAAAAACATTCTAAGGACTTTGATCACGATGGAATAAAACTAGAAATCAATAATAGAAAGAAAATGGGAAAATTCACAAATACAGGGAAATTAAATAACATTATGAAATAATACTGGGTCAAAGAAGAAGTCAAAACAGAAATTATAAAATATCTCAAGACAAACAATAATAAAAACACAGTATACCCAAATATAGGATGCAGTAAAAGTAGAGTAAGAGAAGTGTTTATAGCAATAAATGGATTAAGAAGAAAGAGGCTGGACATGGCGGCTCACGCCTATAATCCTAGCACTTTGGGGGGCTGAGGCAGGCGGATCATGAGGTCAAGAGATAGGGACCATCCTGGTCAACATGGTGAAACCCCGTCTCTACTAAACATACAAAACTTAGCTGAGCGTGGTGGTGCACACCTGTAGTTCCATCTACTCGGGAGGCTAAGGCAGGAGAATCACTTGAACCCAGAAGGCAGAGGTTGCAGTGAGCCAAGATCATTGTGCCACTGCACTCCAGCCTGGTGACAGAGCGAGACTCTGTCAAAAAAAAAAAAAGAAAGAAAAAAAAGATATCAATAAACAACCTAACTTTACACCTCAAGGAACTAGAAAAAGAACAAACTAAATCCAAAATTGGCAGACGGAAGAAAATAATAAACATTAGATCAGAAATAAATGAAATAGAAAATTGAAAAACAATTTTAAAAATTGACAAAACTAAAAGTTCCTCTTTTGAAAAGACAAACTAAATCAGCAAATCTTTGGCTAGACTTTAAAAATAGAAGACTCAAATAAAATCAGAAATCAAAGAGGAGACAACTGATCCCACAGATATAAAAAGTATCATAAGGGACTATTATGAACAATTACATGCCATCAAACTGGACAATCTAAAAAAGTGGATAAATTCCTAGAAAACTATAACTCACCAAGACTGAATCAAGAAGAAATAGAATGCCTGAATAGACAATAACAAAAAAGGAGATTGAAGGAATAATCAAAAATTCCCACAAAGAAAAGCCAAGAGCCAGACACCTTCTAGCAAACATCTAAAGAAAAATTAATACAAAATCTTCTTAAATATATCTTAAAAAAAAAAAGAAGAGTGAACAGTTCCAAAGACATTCTGAGGCTTGCATCACCCTGACACCAAAGCCAGACAAAGACACTACAAGAAAACTACAGTCTAATATATTTGATGAACACAGATGCAAAAATCCTCAACAAAATGTTAGCAAACCAAACACAACAGCACACTAAAAGAATCATATACCATGACCAAGTGGGATTTTTCTTTGTGATATAAGGATGGTTCAACACATGACAACCAACCAATGTGATATACTGCATTAATAGAATGAAGGATAAAACTCACATGGGCATCTCCACAGATGCAGAAAAAGCACTTGACAAAATTAGATAGTCTCTCATGATAAAAACTTTCAATAAATTCGGTATGGAAGAACCTTATAGCAAATTAGGTAAAGGAAGAACAAAAGAAAGTCCATTTATGAGAAGCCCACAGCTAACATACTTAAAGGTAAAAAACTGAAAGCTTTCCCCATAAGATCAGGAACAAGGCAAGGAGAGGCTACTTTAGCCTCTCCTATTCAGTGTAGTATTTTAAGTTCTAGCCAGAATAACTAGTTAAGAAAAAGAAATTGAAAACATCCAAATCAAAGAGAAGAGGTAAAATGATTTACCTGTTTGCAGATGACATGATCTTATATGTAGAAAACCTTAGGGACCCCAACAAAAATGGGAGAATAAACAAATTTGGCTTTAAAAAAGAAGGAAATCCTGCCATTTGCAACAACATGGATGAACCTGAAGGACGTTGTGCTAAGTGAAATAAGCTAAACACAAAAAGACAAATATTGTATTATCTCAATATATGTGAAATCTAAAATAGTCAAATACAAGCAGAGAACAGAATGGTGTTTATAAGGGAATTCGGGGAGAACAAAATGAGGAGCTGTTGTTCAAAGGGTACAAAGCTTCAGTTATGCGAAATAAACAAGATCTGGAGGTACAACCCAGTGTCTGCGATTAGCAATATTGCATTCTTAAAATTTTGCTAAGAAGTTAGATCTAATGTTAAGTGCTCTTATCACAAAAGGTGAAAAAAAGATGGGTAGAAGGCAACTTTTCAAGGTGTTGGCATTGATTTCTTATAGTAATAATAGTTGGATGGTTTTACCATATCTACTTATTTCCAAACAGAAGTTGTATACATTAAATGTCTATAGCTTTCTGTATGTCAATCAGACCTCAATAAACAGGTTAAAAAATGAAGCAGCGCCAGATCCCTGCACATACACCTCTAAAAATAATCCCTTTGTATATAAAGCAACCCAAATTTTCCCCTTCTGAGTGTGTTATCTACTTAAAGGCCTGGACTACAAAATCCAAGTTTTCACTTTTCACCCAAAGTTTTTCCTTCTCACACACAGAATTTTGTCCTTCAGTGAGCAGATGCAAGGAGAGAATTTCAGAAATTACCTTTAAATACTACATTCTTATCTATACCTGGTGTTACCAGCTCTACCTAATTCATTTCATCTTCTTTCTTCTCATGAAATTATAGAAACAGAAAGGTTAAAGTACTGTAAAACACTTGAAAACATATTGTCAGCATGAAATAATTATAATTATCCTTTAATAAATTGCACCTTCTGAACAATTTTCGTCACTTTTTGATCTTCGTGTATTAATAAGTTAACACATGTAAATCATAACGAGAAGGGAAAATCAAAACATTCCATCTACCAAGCAATGATGAAAAATAGAATGTGTGTGATTTAGTTAATTTAAAATACTATGGAAAGCAACAAATAACAGAAATGGTATCTGGGATAAACTTCCTGGACCTGGACAAGGATGTTTGCTGATATCTCAAGCTCTTCAAAACCTTTGCACATGCCATTTCTTCAAGCTTGAAGAGATACAGAGCAACTCCTTCCCTCTCCCATGCTCCATCTGGCTAATACCCCTCGGCATCCTGCTTAAATGTCACAACCTCAAATAAGTCTTAGATCCCAAACTAATTAATCCTCCTCATTAATTTTCTCTAATAGACCCAGTTCTTTTCCTTCTTCGTACTTATCATAATAAAGAACCAAAATCTGTGCCTAGGGACCAAAATAGCACTCTACCTGAAAAGCAACACTCACCCTTGTAATTTCCCAGCTTTATTTCAGAATGAGCTGGGTTACTACCTGGGGTCCCAAAACGACCTATATCCCAATGGCCTAGAAGCAGAAGGAATACACTCATTCCCACTCTTGATGCTGATTCTTCACTTTAATTTAAAGCAACCACCATTGTCACTCAAGATGTTTTGCAGTCATCGGTCCCAAACTCCTGCTGGTTGGCCAAGTAGAAAAGGTGAACAGGGAAAAAAGTGCAAGAAATTCAAAATATCTACGCCTTTCACAGAAAGAGTAAATTGGTACAATTATTTTGGAAAACTTATTGGCGATACCTACTAAAAGCTGACATACATAGGGCCTATGAAACAGGAATATGACTCTGAAGAATGTACACAACAGAAAAACATATTCGCGAACCAAAAGATTTGAACGAACTGAGACTTTAAACAAAATGATTCATTTTTTAAAAACTACCCCAAAAGTAATAGCATGGAGTTTATTTCTAAATGACTAAATTTCTTGCATGGAGTGGGGCTTTCATTAGATTTTCAAAGGAGATTTTTCCCAAAGAAGAGGCATAAGTAGGTATATAAAGGATTAAGAACCTTTGCTAGAAGGAGATAGGCTTCTGAACTATAAAAGTCTAGTCAGCCAGTAAGGTGAAACTCAGTAAGTTACATAAAAACATCTACCACAACTGTCCATGGACACTTCATAGAAGAAAAGTAATACATAACAATACCTTGAGTAATGAACCCTTTGAAAATGAAGCTCCTTTAAAATGAAGGCATTACATAAAATGAAAACAGAACAATTCATAAATCAGGTGAAGCTGGGTTAGCGTTTTCCTTCAATTCGCATTCCCCAGCTGTCCAGGATACAAATCATCCCTTTACACACCTTTTCTCTATCTTTAAATAAGGACAGGTAAAAAGGCTAGCAATTTACAAAATCCTAAATTTAGTAAGCTTCCTACTTTAAGCCCCTAGCCACTCATTTCCATAGCTATTTCCCCAGGGTAGAGCAACTGCTCCCTCTCTTTATGAACCTTTCTGTTTCTAGTCAGTTCTCCTTTATCAACATGGTAGGGAAGAGCTTATTGAACATACTTTTATAGACTTGTGCATGCACATTTTAGTCACTATTTTTCAGCCAATCAATTACTTCAACTAAACATTTACATTTTTAGTCGGAGATAATTTTAGGTACTGTCAAATGGGAGCTAACTAGAAAAAAGAGAGTCATCCTGAAATCACATTATACAAAACACTGGCTAAGAAGGTAAATCCTCTTTAGTATCCTTTAGGATGACTGAGGGTGGATGGACACACAGAAGTCTAAAAGAGATTTCCCAAGATCAGCCTTAACTTTCTTGAAAAACACAAAGTGAGGACTACTCTGGCCTTAACTGCAAAAAATGTATTCTTGGATATTGCCACTGGCCAATATAGTAGGTCTGAGCTTCTTTCAGGTTCCAGACCCATCTATTTTAACACAATTCTTCTAGGGATACCTTCTTCTCATTACGACACTGTGTAACTTTAACGTAAATTCTATGTCTTTCCAGACTTCCTTTAGTCCTTCCAGATGAATATTCCATTTTCCCAGTGCAAGTAATTTTGTTTTATGCAACACTTTATGATATTTTCTCACCTTTCCTTTTTCTGACATCTTGGAAAACATTTCAGTGTCTCTTACATGATTTTTACCTCTGGTAATGAAATTTCTGACAACAAAGTATGTCTCTCTTCAGTACCAGCAAAATAAATATTTTGAAGAGTAATAAAAGTAGAGCTTGTGAAGGAGGTAAGTGATAGGAGACAGAAAAATAAAGGGATTTAAAATTGGGATTACTACAGAATAAAATTACAGCTACTGCTCTACATTCTCTTAAAGAAGCCAATCTATTATGTACATTTTAACACCTTACTTTCATTAATGAAAAATACTTTTAAAAATTTAACATTTTCAACTTACAGCACTGATCAAAGGAAAACTGAGGAAAAAAGGAGATACCACTCAGCTTGCAGCATAGATTCAATAATAAAGCTCTCAATATCCCTTTTTAGCTTCTTTCCTTGTCTACGAGTCAGATCTGCGCAACTGAACTTGTGGGAGAGGTTGTGAAAATGGTGTACTCTAGCAGTTTAAGATTTTCAACATCTCTCAATCTCATTGTTGTTAGAGGTCATTAAAACAGTGCCTCCCAATAGAATGTCACTGGACCAGAGTGATTTTTGTTTAGAATGAAGCAACTACACTGACTTTGTTAATAGTCAATGGCTAAGAGTTTGTGACATAGCACATAACGCGCGGTATTATCTAAAAACGCGTATCAAAAACAGAAAAGATGAGAAAAAAGTTTATGAAACTGCAAAAGATACTAGGGAAATAATTCTCTAAGAGATAGGAGAGAGGTCGCAGAAAGGCAAAGCACTGAGAAAGCTGGGTGGGAGTGGGGAGGAGTAAGGGACAAGTAAAGAGTTCAATGGGACTGCCGTGTTCACATACACAATTAAAAGGTCTGCAGATAATTTGGGGCGGGGGGGGAAGCGTCATAATTCCAGAGTAAAAGAGAGTAACAATTTCAAGACTAACTTATTATAGTGAGGGAAAAATCTGTAGCCTTCAATAAAGGTAGAGAAATATTTGAAAAGCTGGGGAAATGCAAAAAAGGAAAACACGAACTGCTGTCAGGAGCCGGATGCATCCTCACCCCAGAGGATCCAATAGCAATCAGTAAGCCTGTAACTTTCCAACCCTAAGTCACAACCTAATTCTGATAGGATGAGCTGCCAGGATACTTCCCACTTCGTTGACTAAAAGCTTACACTAGTCGGGTATATGAGTAAAGCTCCCCTCCCGCCACTTGATTTAAAAGAATGAAAAGGCGGACCCAGTCATTCGTCCCCGCCCAGGGTCTCTATAAGGGCGGCGGAGAGAGGCGACCTCTGCCCAATACAGAGCGTAGCCTTGCCGTCTCCTCGGGGCTCACCCAGCAGCCACCAGCAAAGAAGCCGGTTTCAAAGGCCCAGCACGACAGGGACAGGAGGAGGGAGCGTATGCAACCATTGACAATCACCAGAGTCCAGCCTCCCGCAACAAGTTGCTACAGCCAAGCGCCTGCGCCCAGACACGCTTCTCGCGCCGACCGTTTGTATCTGGAATTGTGGGTTCCTGCCCGCCACGCACCGCGGTAAGACCTTCAAAGCTGCGGGCTTCTCTGCGCTCCAGGATTCCTCGCTGCAGATTCCACACCGCGTTCGTCAAGACTCCTGTGAAAAGCGACTCTGCTGAGAGCCTTCTCAATGGCCAGTCCAATTCTAACTTGCAGCTGAGAAGTTTTTCTGATCTTGATGGTCAGAGGGGCTCGTGCTGCGAAGTGAGAAACAAGGAATCTATAGCGAATTGTAAACAACGGAAATAAAAATGCGTCTCAGTTAAGAGTTGGAGCCTAACGTCACTTCCGGCAACAATAGGAAACGTCAAAACTAGGGCAGTCGGCAGTTCTGGCTCCTGCAGCTGGAGGTGCCCTGAGTTCTGAGGGTCGTAGTGCTGTTTCTGGTATTCTCATTGCGGTCACCTCCACCGGTGTGGACAAGTAAAGTTTGGACCGGCTTCTCCATGGCCTGGGCACCAGTTCCCGGCTGAGCGATTTTCTTTTTGGCTAAAAGCCCCCGCCCAGAGGCCGATTCGTCGCGGCGGCGGTGGAGATCGCAGGTCGCTCAGGTACAGGAGTCAATCTAAATATTTCAGATCTCTTGCCCTTTCCCTGTTCACCTTCACTTTTCTCGAAAATAAAGACAACCAGTGCTTGCCAGTTGGCCGAAACTGGCCGACCAGCAAGAGTTTGGGACCAATGACAGTGCAAAGCATCTTGAGTGACAGCGGTGGTGGCTCATTAAAGTGAAGTATCAGTGTCAGGAGGCGGGACTGGGTGTGTTCCTTCTGTTTCTAGGCCATTGGGGTGTAGTTCTGTTTAGGACTCCAAGTAGTAACCCAGTGTCGTTATGAAATAAACCTGAGAAATGACAAGGGTTACTTTCTTCAGGTCCAAGTGTTGGTTTTCGGGTCGAGTGTTATTTTGGTTCCTAGACACAGTTTTTGGTTCTTTACCACTTTCTAGTAATAATGAATGCAAATACAAGTATAGTTAGGATCACGATGGATTGCTAGCTGCTACAGTAGTCAAACTTCGGTTATATAAAATTTGGCAAGCTTTTATTTGTTTCTCAGCGACTGTGTTCTAATCTCTTAGTAGGTTCTCAACGAATAATATTTATTTGGCAAAATTACATAAATTGATCCCATTCCTCGGTCATTTAATTTTTTTACTTTTATTTTTAGGTTCTGTATGAATTTACAAATAAAATAATTGATTCTACTTGTTTTACAAGTAAAATATTCATTTTCAAGGGTCCTAGGTGTATATCCCCAAATGAATATATCATGATTTTTATTACTGCATAGTGAAGACAATTTATGTTTTCTCTTTCAGTTTTCCTTTTCCTTCTTTTAGTGTTTGAAGTAATATATTTCTGAGGTAGGAGCTCTACACACTCCTCAACTCTACCCTTCACGAAAATGATATACGAAATAGAGTAGGTTTCAGAATAAAGATAGATGTTTTATTATTTTTTTCATATTTTGTCAGAAATGCATCTTTAGCCAGTTAACCTGACAATATGTCTGATGAGGTACTTCATTAGTTGTCTTGCTGGATAACAAATTACCCTCAAATTTACCCCAGCTTAAAACAACAAATATTATCCGTTTCTGTACGTCAGGAATTAGGGTGCATTTGTAACTTCATTTAATAATAACTTAGAGCAAATTAACTAATATTACTTGGGGCCCTTGGATCAATTGAAATACTTCCATCCACAAAATATTATAAGAACTTCTAGATAATACAAAACGTTGGTCATAATTTATTACATATGACCACTTTAATGGGGAATGTGTGTTCACTGTTGCTGGATTAAAAGATATTTTCCTCATTTTACAATATGAAAACATTGAATTACCAAATCTTTAATCACAGAGTGTTGAGATTCGTCATTCAGATTTGTAACTTTGTGGTTTATTGTTTAACCAACTGCTATTGTGCCACTAATTTTTTCCTCATTTTGATTCAAATTTGGAAACTGACACTATTCCATTGACCCATGATAATGCATCAAAATCATTAATACTAAAGTCTAAGAATTATGCATTTAACTTGTGTTTCTTTTTCTTGAATTATTTTACTTAAATAATTTTTTAAGCAATTTAAATGAAATATCTCTATTTCTGGACATTTATGTTCACTTTCTTTTTCGTTTTGCTCTCATTGTTTTTCTGACAAATTTCTTGACATAGCTGTCTAATAACTGAAACATTTTTGGCTGACTTGAATAAATTTATATCATATTTGGGGCAAGTACTTTTTTTGAGACAGATTTTTATTCTGCCTAGGATGGAGTGCAGTGAGGCGAACAAGACTCACTGCTGCCTTGACCTTCTAGGTTCAAGCAATTCTCCCTCCCACGTCAGCCTTCAGAGTACCTGGGACCACAGGTACACGCCATCATGTGTGGTTAATTTTTTTAAATTTTTGTCTGACTGTGCTGCCCAGGCTGGTCTTAAACTCCTGATCTCAAGCGATCCTCCTTTCACAGCCTCCCAAGGTTCTGGAAATCAGGTATGAGCCACTGTGCTGGGTCTGGGGCAAGTACTTTACAGCAATATAGAGATAAAAATATTTGTGGTTTGGAGTTCAGGCAATAGCTTTAGGGAGTTTAACTCTGTACTCAGCAGTTAGTATATTTTTCAAGAATAGATTGCATAGGATTCATAAGCTATTTGAGCTAAGGAACCAGATTTTAGCAAGTGAGCCAAGCATGGAGAGACCCTATATGGAGTAGCGATTTGTGGAAGTCATGAATATAGGGAAAAAAGAGATGGAAAGGACAGATGTTAAATACACACACATGCACACAATCATCTCTTCTTTTATTTATTTATTTTCAGAGTTTTTTCCCCTCACTTTATTTTACAGGGTCACAGAATTGTTTTTTCCAATTTTTAAATGGTAGTAAAATATACGTAACATAAAATTTACCATCTTAACCAGTCTAAGTGTACAGTTCAATGGTATTAATTACGTTGATAATGTTGTGCCACCATCGTTTTATTTTCACAGGATCACATAATTGTTTTTTCCAATTTTTAAATTATAGTAATATGTACATAACATAAAATTTACCATCTTAACCAGCCGAAGTATACAGTTCAATGGTATTAATTACGTTGATAATGTTTTGCCACCATACTCTTTTTGTAAAACTGAAACTCTATACCTATTAAACAATAATTCCCCTCCCCCATTCCCAGGCCCTAGCAGTCATCATTCTACCTTTTATTTCTGGTTTTGGAAAACGGAAATGTTTGTATTCATATTACTGGAAAGTGGTAAAGAACTAAAACCTTATATATATGGGCATATCCAGTATTTGACTTTTTTTGACTGGCTTATTTAACTTGGCGTAATGTCCTCAGGGTTCATCTCTGTTGTAGGGTATGCCAGAATTTCTTTTCTTTTTAAGGTTACATAACATTCCCTTATATGTGTCGGCCACATTTTGCTTATCCATTCATCTATTAATGGACATCTGGGTTGCTTCCATGTTTTAGCTGTTGTGAATAACGCTGCTATGAACATGGGTGTACAAATATCTTTTCCAGACCCTGCTTTCGATTCTTTTGGGTATATACCTGAAAGTGAAATTGCTAGATCACATGGTAATTCTGTTTTTAATTTTTTTTTTTTTTTTAGGAAGCTCCATATTGTTTCCGCAGAGGCTGTACCATACATATTACATTCACATTAATAATACATAAGGGTTCCCGTTTCTCCACATCCTTGCCAACACTTATTTTTTTTTATGGTAACTATCTTAGTGGATATAAGGTGGTATCTAATTGTACTTTTGATTTGTATTTCACTAATGATTAGTGATGTTGAGTGTATTTTCCTGTGCTTATTAGACGTTTGTATATTTTCTTTGGAAAAATGTCTTTTCAAGTCCTTTATCCATTTTTGAATAATGTTTTTGTTATTGTTGAGTTATAAGAGTTATCTGTAAATTATAGATATTAGATTTTATCAGATACATGATTTTAAAATATTTTCTCTCATTTGGTGAGTTGCCTTTTTACTCTATTAATACTGTCTTTTGATGCACAATTTTTAGTTTTCATGATGTTCAGTTGGTCTATTTCCAACTTGTGTGTTTTGAAATCATTGCCAAATTCAATGCTGTAAGCCTTTTGCCCTGTTTTTTCTTCTAAGAGTGTTATAGTTTTATGTCTTACATTTAAGTCTTTGATCCATTTTGAGTTTATTTTCATAGATAGTGTTGGATAAGGTTCCAACCTCATTCTTTTGAATGTGGATATGTTTCTCAGCACCATTTGTTGAAAAGACTGTCCTTTCCCCCATTAAATCATCTTGACACCCTAGTCAAAAATCTTTTGATCATATATGTGACGGTTTATTTCTGGATTCTATGTTCTATTTCATTGGTCTGTATGTCTGTTTTTATGCCAATACCATACTGTTTTGGTTACTGTAGCTTTGTAATAAGTTTTGAAATCAGAAAGTGTGTCTTCCAGCTTTGTTGTTCTTTTTCAAGTTTGGTTTGACTATTAGAAGTCCCTTGAGATTCCATGTGGATTTAAAATTTTTTTTTTCTATTAATGCAAAAAACATCATTAGAATTTTGGCAGGAACTACATTGAATCTATAGATAACTTTGGGTGGTATTACCGTCTTAATAATAATAAATCTTCCAATCTCTAATCACAGGATGTGCTTCCATTTATTTGTCTTCTTTCACTTCTTTCACTAGTGTTTTGTAGCTTTCATTCCAGAAAACTTTTACCTACTTGGTTAATTCTTAAGTATTTTATTATTTTTGATGCTATTGTAATTGGTATTATTTTCTTAATTTCCTTTTCAGATTGTTCATTGTAAGTGTAAAGAAATACAACTTATTTCTGCGTTTTGACTTTGTATCTTTCTACTTTGCTGAACATATTTATTCTAAGTTTTTGGTAGAATCCTTAGGGTAACTACAAAGGATTTTACTGCTTTCTTTCCAATTTGGATGTGTTTTACTTTTTTTCTTGTCTAATTACTCTTGGAACCATGGAATTTTATAGCTAAAAAAGACCTTAGGGAACACCAATTTCAAAACCTTTATTTTACAGGGGAGGAAACTGAGACTTCAAAGTTTTAGTGACTTGCCTGATGCTCACTACTAGCTAAGGAAGGAGACTGAGTCAAACTCATATTTTCTTTCCACATGTCTCTTTTCACTATTAAATGTTTTCTCATCTCATTTATCACCTTCCCCCTATTTCTGGCTGCCTTCAATATTCATTTAATTTAATACCTTGTTTTATTTGTATAAAAGCAACTCAGTGAGAATTATGACTTTTGTTTTGTTTTTTAATTCCATAGCACTCAGCAATGGCCTTTGTGGTTAGTGGGCAGGTGAGTGTGTGTATACTGAGAAGGTGGATTAGGATATGCTATGCTACCATGACTACAGCTGATTATAGCCACTTTGAGTAAATAGTAATGCAATTAAGTAAGAACCATATAATTAAAAATAATGCTAGTGAGAAGTATGATACATTTATTTTATTTAAAATTTCAAATAATTGGACAATGGAACATTTCTTGAAAAACCAAAGAAATTGAATAAGCCTAAAATTCTTAGATTTTTGGTTGCATTTAAATAACACATCTTAATATTTACATTTGTTTAGTTGCCATTTTCATAACACTTATTATAGAATAAAATTAAAGAACAGGAAAAAAACCTTCAGGAAACAAAGTAATATTGTAAATCTTTTTGAATTAAAAAAACCCTGCAAATGGTATGCCTTTTAGTAACAAAAACTGCTCTTGCAGGACCAGATCTTTAAATTTAATGAGTGGGGGCTTTTTATGTGTTTAATGTACCTTGTGACCTCTTAGTACTTAGCTATTTCCCTTTTCTCCTTAGAAAGACCTCCTTGTGGACTTACCCTTCCTTCATTTCTCTACATTTGTTGCCTTTAAATTTTAGGGATGTGATTGGCTATCAGGTTTTTTTTTTCTTTTTTAAAAAATTTCTCTACCCAGTCTGTTCTAAACTTCTTTGGTGGTCTATTCTTTTGGAAGTGAAGAAATAAATGCTACGCTCCTGATTTGATTCAAAATGTCTCAGAAAATATTTTCTCATAGACTTTCCCATGTTCCTATGCCATTGAATAATATTACATGATATCAGTTAAAGGTTTTTAAAACCTAAAGTAACCAAAAATAGAGTTGCTACTTTTTACTTGAAAAGCATTGAACATTTTTTAAAACATATAGGTGGATTTCCTTATCTTTAGAATTTGTGTTTTAGAGATAACTATTTTAGTACACACTTTAAACCTTCATCTGAGACAGGACATTTATTTGTAAATTCCAGTATTTAGACAACTAAGAAATACTGAAGAAAAATGACCATTTATAATGTGTATTTAAATGAGGCTATTCATATGTCAGTCGTTACATACCAATGATTTAACACCGTTTCCTCAGTAAAAGCTTTATGGAATTGGTTTGCTTCAAACAAAAGATCTTAAAGCAGAATGCTTTCTTGAGACCTCCGGACTCCTTTCTATTCTTGCCATCTTTTCCTGTGTAGATTTTATATGCTCAAATAGTATATAAACCATTCTTCATTATTTATTGTCTACACAGCATGTGCCATTTGAGTGCTTAGTGCCATGAAATTATTAAAAGCAGTAGTTACCTTTTTGTTAATACATACTACCTTATTTGGTGTTTAACTTGTTATATAGAGATAGTTTGATTAAAGCTGCTTAATATTTTACAGATAGACTTTATATTAAATACAACAGCTATTAAAATTTGTATTTTAGTCTTTTTTAGAAATAGGCTACTATTTTTAAAAGGAAACAAAACATGATAGTCAAAAATACCATCTCTTTTAGAAAGGTCGCGATCTTCTAGAAGTTAAAAAGTATAGAAAACTATTATTCTTATAAATTTTAATGAATGTATAATCTGTATAATTATTTGTAGTTAATCCGTAGTTTGTACTGCTTTTAAGTGGAAGCTCTTTTTTGCTGTTGTAACAGACTTGTTTAGACTAAACTACTTCTTAAAAAAAAAATCCAAAATTATGTCAGAACAATATAGCTGTTTCAGAAACTACATGCTGCTTTACCAATTAAAAGATGCTTTTATATACATTTTCTTAGTTAAGGCTCATAGTCACCCTGTAAAATAGATAGGAATGATTTTCCCCATTTCACAGGAAACAAAAGGTCAGAACCTTGTTTGAAATACCTAAGGTCACACAGCAAGTTACAGTGTAATTGGAGCTCCACCTTTAAATTCATCCTCCACAGTAGTGGTGTCAAAAAACTTCTACATTACTGTAAAGCAGATATTATAGTATATAGCCCACTTTAGAGATTTCAGTTTTATTTATTTATGCTGAAATTAGCATAATAAAACTGAAAGTAGACAAATTAATTTTTAAAAAATCAAAGATTTACACGCCACTGCACTCCAGCCTGTTGACAGAGGGAGACTCTGTCTCAAAAAAAACAAAACAAAACAAAACAAAACAAAGCAAAAATCCATAAGATCTAAATACATTTAGATTTTTAAAAAATTGGCTTTGTCAGCCAGGCATGGTGACTCATGCCTATAATCCCAGCACTTTGGGAGGCCGAGGCGGACGGATCACATGGTCAGGAGTTCAAGACCAGCCTGGCCAACATAGTGAAACTCCGTCTCTACTAAAAATACAAAAATTAGCTAGGCATGGTGGTGTGTGCCTGTAGTCCCAGCTACTCAGGCAGACTGAGGCAGGAGAATTGCTTGAACCCCAGAGGCGGAGGTTGCAGTGACCTGAGATTGTGCCACTGCACTCCAGCCTGGGCAGCAGAGCAAGACTCCAACTAAAAAAAAAAATGGCTCTGTCAAATAAGTATTTGGTCAATGCATAATAAAAGTATTACTGTTAATATTGCTGTTGTTATTTTAATGGAAACAAGGGCATATAAGAATTTAGGAGATTCTAAATAAAATTTACTGATTTTAATGTATTTTAATAAGTAGAAGCATTTTTCTACAGATACTAGAAATATAATATTTGTAGCAATCCAAATTAATTCATATAGCTTATGACTTTGTTTTCAAATAAGTAATTATACCAATTTTCTAACTAATATATTTTATATTTACATTGTCTTTTTTATCAGACTAAGAGTTACACAAATATCGATCCTTTTTGCATTGTACCTTGCTCTGTTGTTGATATATCCTATTTAAGTGGTCAAAACGTCATTTAGGATTTGTGTTGTTAAGGATTTGTATCCCTTAATTCCATCTTCTTTTGATCTATATGTATTTGAATTTACCTGAAGTGAGAGATGATTCACAGGTTGTAAATTTTTCGCAATTAGTTGGATTCCTAAAATGTAAAATAGTTACTATTTGTGAAATGATGCTAGACTTCCCATGTCCTTGGTCACCCTCTTTAAAGCATTCATTAGAGTTTCTAATTCCTTTTTTAAAAAAATCTTTATTAAGGTATCATTTACATACCATAAAGTTCATTCATTTTAAATGTACAGTTTCCTGTCCTTTTTTAAACTTTTTTTGTATTTTTTTCCATCCTTCTATGATTTTTTAAAGATAATTGTAGATGCACATGAAGTCTCAAGAAATATAGAGTGATCCCTTGTACACTTTACCTAGTTTCTCTGATTGGTAATAGTTTTGGACTATAATATACTATCAAAACCAGGTTTTGCCATTGATACAATCCTTCTTATTCATATTCCCCTAGTTTTATTTTTACTCAGTATACATATGTGTATGTGTATGAAGTTCTGTGCAAGTTCACATATCCAGCACCATAGTCAAGGTAGTAAATAGTTGTAACACCACAGGGATCTCTCACACTGTGCTTTTATAACCATACCCACCTCTCTGATGTTGACCATCTTATCATGTGCTTGTTTGCCATTTGTTTATCCTCTTTGTTGAAATGTGTGTTCATATCTTTTGCCTATTTTTGTATTGGATTGTTTGGGTTTTGTTTACTGTTGTTTTGAGACTTGTTTATATATTCTAGATACCAGTCCATCAGATATGTGGTTTACAAATATTTTCTCTCCGTCTATAGGCTTTCATCTTCCAAATATAGACTTTCAAAGAGCAAAAATTTTTTATTTTGATGAGTTCCATTTGATCATTTTTACTTTCATAATCATGCTTTTGATATAAGTCTGAGAATTCTTTGCCTAGCCTTAGACCCCAAAGATTTCCTTCATGCATTTTTCTTTTCTTTTTTTTTTTTCCTTTGAGACAGAGTCTCGCTCTGTCACCCAGGCTGGAGTGCGGTGGTGCAATCTTGGCTCACTGCAAGCTCTGCCTCCCAGATTCACACCATTCTCCTGCCTCAGCCTCCCGAGTAGCTGGGACTACAGGCACGCGCCAACACGCCCTAATTTTTTGTATTTTTCACAGAGACGGGGTGTCACCATGTTAGCCAGGATGGTCTCGATCTCCTGACCTCGTGATCCACCCACCTTGGCCTCCCAAAGTGCTGGAATTACAGGCGTGAGCCACCATGCCCGCCCCCTTCTATGTATTCTAAAATTTTTATAGTTTTATGTTTTATGTTTAAGTCTATGGTCCATTTTGAGTGAACCTTTGTAAAAGGTGTAAGGTTTAGGTCAAGGTTCATCTAATTCACTTTTAAAAAATATCAGTGTTTACCAATTGTTTATTCAACAAATATTTTCTGAGCACTTTATATGCCAAGCCACTGTGTTTGATACTGGGTTTATTCATGTAACCTATTGTGTGGAGTCAGTTCCTTATTTTAGTACTTACAGTCATTATTTTGCGTGGTACCATGTTAACTGAAACTAGTGCATGCTGGAACTGTGGCCTTGCTATGTAAATGGCGTCTCTCCAAATTTCACAGATACTAAATTAATGAAATTCAGGACCAGGATTATGACTACTCAGGTAATTAAATCCACAATTATCAGACGTACTTTGAAATGAAGGAACCAAAATAATAGTTATCATTTAAAGAGGGTGAGAGGGATGAGTATAAAACTACCTTTTATTGTGAACTACCAACTATGGGTTAAGTTGCATAAATGTTATCCCCACCTCCCATGAAATAAGAATTAGTATCCATTATTTTACTAATGAGAAAAATGAGGATCAGAGATTATAGGCTAATCAGATTCCGTGTTGTGGTTTGATCCTGATCTTTTTTCACATCAAAGCCGGTGTGCTTTCCACAAGAACAGCAGCAGCCTGAAAGAGCAGCTGCAGCTGGGAGCAGCGATAGAGGTAATAAACAGTGACGGGGTAAAAAGAGATGAGAACCAGTGATGAAGAAACAGATGGTAAATTGCCTTTGTCATCCATGGGCTCCAGCAGTTCTGGGAATATGCTTTGTGGGTTAAGAATAAAAACTTTAGACTCCGATAGACCTGAGTTTGAATCCTAAATCTTCCATTTTTCTGCTTTTGACTTCTCAGGCAAATTTACTTAACCTCTCTGGAGCACCATTTCCTTAGCTGTAAAATTAGGTTGATAACACCTACCTATTGGTTGTTGTGAGGACTAAAATGAGATAATATATAACAGACTTAACAGAGTGCTTGGCACAGAGTACGTGTTAATGGGTTATAGCACAAAATAATATTGTTTAATGTTTATATTATTAAACATTATATAAATAAATGTATATGCATAATATTATGTACAAAAGGAGAGGACAGAGCCAGGAATTCATTCTAAGGCTTAAATCTCCACACACAAGAAATAATTAAAGGGATTTTTTGTTCTACTTTGTTAGAATAAAAATAAAAAAAGAATGTCTCTACCCTTTAAAATAGAAATTCTTATCAAAAATGACAAAAATAATTCCTACTAAATATTTTGATGTTTTCTTTGATAGTAGATTTCCTACTACTCTTATACTGTGATGCTGAGTATTTATCTCTTTAGTAGTGGTATTCAGTCTGTATTACACTGAGCCCTAAGGTAATAATTCTTAAACTGAGTACATAAACTCAAACACACATCTTTTTCAAATTTACATACCTGGATTCCACAGCTAGGAGATTTGTAGTTACAAAAAAGATTGTTAGAGGAATAAAAATAACCCTTAAATACTTTTTAGCCAGGTTTACAAATACTTAATATTTTGCCACATTACCTTATTGTTCCATCTATGTAGACATAGACGTTACTGTTTTGCTGAACCATTTTGGAGTAGGTTGCATATGTCACACCATCACACTTCAGTGTGTGTTACAAAGAACGAGAATATACTTCTGTATAGCCATTTCACAGTTATCAAGTTTAGAAAATTTAACACTGATACTATGATACCATATTTTTATCCAATCTTCAGCCCATATGTCTAGTTTCTTATTTATCTCAATAATGTGCTACATAGCAATTTTTTTCCAATCCTGTTGACATACTGCATTTCGGTGGTATTTTTTGTAGCCTCCTTTAATCCAAAACTGTTCTTCCACCTTTTTTCTTTCTTTCTTTCTTTTTTTTAAACTTTTATGACATTGGCATTATTGATTTATTTTTTAGGAACAGAGTTTTGCTCCATCACTCAGGCTGGAGTGCAGTAGTGTAATCTTAGTTCACTGGAACCTCCAATTCCTGGCCTCAAATGATCCTCTTGCCTCAGCCGCCTTGGTAGGCAGGACTACAGGCATGTGCCACCACACTCATCTAATCTTTTAATTTTTTATAGAGATGGTCTTGCTGTGTTGCCTGGGCTGGCCTCAAGCAATTCTCTCGGCACTGGGATTAGAGGCATGAACCACCATTCCCAGCCCGGCATTGGCATTTTTGAAGGAAAAGATTCCGTTATTTTACAGACTGCCTTTTGAGTATATTCCCTATTAAATTCAGATTATGGATTTTTGACTGGAATACTGTATAATGATGTTGTATCCTCAGGGCATCACATCTAGAGGCACATGATGTGCATTTGCCTCTTATTTGTAAATGTTAATTTTCATCATTTGGTTAAGGTTTTGTCTTATTTCTTAATTTTTTCTTGTAATTAATGACTGATATGTGGGAAGATACTTCGGGATTCTGTAAGTATTCCATTCTTTGTCAAACTCCAGATTCAGCAACATCCATTGACAATTCTTGACTAAATTATTTTTTCTCTGATGGTAAAATGATAATTTTTCTAACTACATTATTCTACCTTCTTTAATTAGAATTCTACTCTAAAAAAAGAGCTTTCCTTCTCCTTTATGTTTCTATTGATCATCATCAGTGTAGACTCACAGATTCTTTTTTTATGTAATGGATTATACAGTTTTTCCTCAGTATTTGTGGATCTGCATCCACAGTGTCATTCGACCACAATTGAAAATATTTGGAAAAAATAGAAAGTAACAATACAACAATAAATAATAATACAAATTTTAGAATACAGTATAACAACTATTTACGTAGCATTTACATCTTACTGGATGTTATAAGTGATCTAGAGATGATTTAAAGTATACAGGAGGATGTATACTATGCCATTTTATGCAAGGGACTTGAGCATCCGTGGATTTTGGTATCTGGGGGAGGTGACATGAGGGGGTGATCCTGGAACCAGTCTACTGCAAATGCTAAGGGACAATTAATTCATTACTGTCATTTTTATTTTGATGTTCCAGGTTTGGCCAATAGGAGCCGCCTTCAAATTAGCTCCTAATGTCCTTTTGACATTATCCCATTGCTTTTTTTTTTTTTTTTTGATTTGCTATTAGTTCACTGAACACTTGTAATCCAAGTTTAAGAAACACTACCTTAGGAGTTTCTTGGTAGCCCCTAAGGGGGTACGGAGTAAACTGGAAAGGTACAAGTTGAGAAGAAGATGCACCTTTTCACCATATTCGTGTATAGCAGAACTTTGATGAGTACCTCCTATAGGTAAATCCCCCAAAGATGTAATATATAGAGTATAATATTTTATAATTATATCTACTTAAATTAAGGTTAAAATTAACTTTTATTGATGAGTTACCAGATGAAATCAAGAAAAATAAATCAAGTAATTGCTATGCAAGTGCTTCAGCCACATTTTAATGCTTAAATATTGGATCTTTGAAGCAATAAAAAGTGACTTAGAGATTTCTGCACCGTATTTCTTGCTTTGAGATGATTGGTTTGACAGCTATTATGCTGGGCCAATTGTAAATGTAAGGAGGGTGGTGGCAGAGAGTTTTTCTCTAATGTCATTCAATTTCTGTAGCAAAAATGCTTCTTCATTTTGCCTGGGTGAGGGAAAGGGGTTGGGATACATACCAAATCTTTCTAGCTATGTGATATATGTGTGTTGAGGGGAGAGGTTGTGGTCCATTTTTACAGATACATATGCACATTATTTCATTTAATTCTCATAAAAATCATACAAGGGGATATTTTTATTGGTATTGTGTAGGGAAGGAAACAATTACCCAGAGATGTTAATATCCTGATTCTTTTGCTCATTTCACTCTGAATTTCTCTCTTCCGTATCCTCTGTTTTGGAGTGCCAAGCCTCTCAAGGTTTCTGCAAGGTACGTAAGCTTCTGCTTCCCTCTCCGTATGATTCCAGACTGTCCTCCGTCTTTATCTACATGGCTTCATTAGTAGCCACTCCTCCTTCTACTTTTCATGTTGCAGAAATATGTTGAAATCTCATGTTCATGACTGTCCTGTTTTCGTTTTCTTTTAGTTGTAGTTTCTACCATTTTTTTTCCCTCTGTCATTTTATGGGAGAGAGAGGTGATAAATATATGTGCTCCATCTTACAAGAATCCAACCAAGGTTGAGGTTTTTTCCGAAAAAGTTCCTTAAAAGAGTATTTCAGAAGTGAGTCCAAAAATTGTTTCTTCTGTCTCCTGTCCAAATGATATCTTACAAATTGCAAAGCATGTTAATGAGATGATACCCTACCATTTATACTTATCCCAATATTAGTTTAAAACCTATTCCTCGGAGGCCAAGGCGGGTGGATCACCTGAGGTCAGGAGTTCGTAGACCATCCTGGCCAACATGGTGAAACCCCATCTCTACTAAAAATACGAAAATTAGCCGGGCGTGGTGGCAGGCGCCTGTAATCCCAGCTACTCAGGAGGCTGAGACAGGATAATTGCTTGAACCCAGGAAGCAGAGGTTTCAGTGAGCCGAGATCACACCATTGCACTCCAGCCTGGGGGACAAGAGCGAGACTTTGTCTAAAAAAAAAAAAAACACTATTCCTAAGACATGAGCATGAATAAAAATGATTTTGAAATTTAGCATATTAAATGTAAGCTATGTAATACCAAAAGAGCTTTCATAGAAAGAAAAACACCATATATGTTTAGTAATCCTAGATATAACTTTACTGAAATGTTATCAGGTGGGAGTACAACAGATCATATAGGGGTGACAGTGGCTGTTTGCTGTATAAAAGTAGGAAACTTTATGCAGTCTTCTAGATAAATACCTCTCAAAGATATTATTTTATAATAATGCTGGACTTTTCCTAAAATCATATTACTTTCCATTTATGTCTTCCCAGCTACTGTGCCACAGCAGCATAGGACTTTAGGAATAGAAAGTTAAGTTTGAAATGTAAGCTGTGATAATAAACCAAAATATGAAATGTTTATACACGAGATTAATTTAATAAAATAGTTCTGTCTTCGCTAATGTGACACGTTTATACACAGTACCACTGAGTGCTCAAGATCACACAGTCTGGTTGCCAGTCCACATTCAGTAGCCATTCAGTACCCATTTGTGTCAGGCTTCTAAGTTTACTGTTCACTACCATGTTCCCTGAGTGTATTTGCAGGCAGTACAGAATTGAACATGAATATTTTATCCTTAAACCAAAACAGTATACAATAGCTCTGAGACAAAAGGAGCGTTAATTGACTGCTGTATTAAAATGACTGTAATTAATTGATATTCATATTTGTGTAATTTCAGGGAGTAGAAATTCTGGGATCATGTTTGTTTGCCTATTTGGCTGTTGCTTCATTTGATGCTTCATCCAATCTATAAAGGAGCTCTGATTTATTTTATTTTGTGCTAATCATTCGCTGGAAATTATCAATTTACGTTTACTAAATAGTATCTAAATCTTCAGTAGTAAGTATTCATTTTATTACTATTCTTTTTTTTTTTTTCTTCTTTTCTTTTTTTTTTTTGAGACAAGAGTCTCACTCTTTTGCCCAGGCTGGAGTGCCACATTCTCAGCTCACTGCAACCTCTGCCTCCTGGGTTCAAGTGATTCTCCTGCCTCAGTCTTCCCAGTAGCTGGAATTACAGGCATGCGCCACAATGCCAGGCTAATTTGTGTATTTTTAGTGGAGATGGGATTCACCATGTTGGACAGGCCAGTCTGGAACTCCTGACCTCAAGTGATCTGCCCGCCTCGGCTTCCCAAAGTGCTGAGATTACAGACGTGAGCCACCACTCCTGGCCGCGTTTTATTACCATTCTGAAAAATAAGGAGAAAATGTACAGTTGTGATTGCTTTGGGATTTTTCCCCCATTTTTTTTTTTGTTTGTTTGTTTTTGTCTCCTCGGAAAGGAAGAGTTTCAACTGTGAAATCTTATGGAGAATTTTTTTTGTAGCATGATTTCTCTTCTGTGATCTAAGTAATTATGAAATTTTTGTTTACTTCTGTCAGATAATAAATAATGAAGTCATGTTTCTTTGTTTGTAGACCAAGAAAAAATATGTTTGGTTTTATTTGGAAGCTCCTTAGAAAGAGTTTTATAGATCCTCTCAACATGATAAAGAAACTTTGAACAAAATAAATTCAAATTTGGGAGAAAAGGCATGGGACACCTTGAATTGTATTAATTACAGTTGATCTTCATTATTTATAATTTTGTATTGGTGAATTTACCTACTCACTAAAATTTATTTGTATCTCTCAAAGGAGTACTCCTGTTGCTTCTGCAGCCTTTAGCAAACGTGCACAAGAGCTGGAAAAAATGTATTGTTCAAGGTGCACTTTCGCAACTGAAGTTGAAGGCAAGGCTCTGCCGCCTTATCTTAGCTCTCATTATAAACAAGTGTCCTTTTTGTGGCTTGTTTAATGCCACATTTCCCACATGCTTTTTCTTGGTGGTTTTAGTGTTTAAAATGGTCCCTGGCCGGGCAAGGTGGCTCACACCTGTAATCCCAGCACTTTGGGAGGCCAGGACAGGCATATCATGAGGTCAGGAGATCAAGACTATCCTGGCTAACATGGTAAAACACCATCTCTAATAAAAATACAAAAAAAAACTAGCTGGGCGTGGTAGCGGGCATCTGTGGTCCCAGCTACTCCCGAGGCAGAGGCAGAGGCAGGAGAACCTGGGAGGCGGAGCTTGCAGTGCGCCACTGCACTCCAACCTGGGCCACAGAGTGAGACTCCATCTCCAAAAAAAAAAAAAAAAAACGGCCCCCAAGCTTAGTGCAGAAGGCAGAAGTCTTGTCTAGTTTTCCTAAGTGTTGTGCCTTATGGCGAAAATACATGTTAGATAAGCCTCATTCAAGCCTGAGTTATAGTGCTGTTGGCCATGAGTTCATAGTTAATGAATTAGCAATATATATTAAATGTCTTTCAGCAGAAACACACATAAAATAAGGTTATGTATTGATCAGTTAATGAAAATATTGTGAACAGAGGCTTACAGTAACCTAACCGTGTAATTCCCTAGGAACAATGGTTCAGTATTGCTAATTCAGTGTTTGCAGAAACTTTAAAGAACATAATTGCCATGAATAAGAAGAAGCACCGTATTTCTTTTGTTTCTATATGAGACAGACTAACATAGATTAATTATGTTCTTAGAAGAGTAAATATTTTTTCAAAGAAATAAATATCTATTTTCTCCGCCTATTTTGAGTGAACAAATAAAGCTGTAGTTTCATCACAAAATCCATATTTACACCAAAACTAGTGATTTCAAATAAAGAAACTTCTTTTGTATTGAATTCTTTTTCAATTTGAAACTTTTTGCGTATTCAGTGATTCCACATTGCAGCTGATTTTTTTTACCTAACAATTTCTGCAAGCGACGGGACGGTACTATATCCTTTATAATATTATGCTTCAGTTTTAAAATCTTTATAACAAGATATTATTGAAACTTTTAAGACAAATCTGAAGACTTTATACTTTGAGATTAAGTTTTAATTGGTTCAGTCTAAACATTATTTTTAAGAGTTTGAAATCATAGAAGAACCCAGCATGAAACTGCATCATATTCTACATCTCTTTTAGAGCTAGTGTTGACAGCTTATTTTCTTTTAATTTTTAATTTTAATTTTTTTTAGAGACAATTTCTGACTCTGTCACTCAGGTTGGAGTGCAGTGGTGTGATCATAGCTCACTATAACCTCAAACTCCTAAGTTCAAGTGATCTTCCTGCCTCAGACTCCTGAGTGGATAGGACTACAGGTATGCACCATCGCACCTAGCTAACGTTTTTTGTATTTTGTGGAAACGGGGTCTATTTTGCCCTGTCTGGTCTTGAACTCTTGGTCTCAAGCAGTCCTCCTGCCTCAGCTTCTCAAAGTGCTGGGATTGCAGGCATGAGTCACCACACCTAGCCACATCTTGACCGATCATTAACAATAACACAAAGACCGATTTCATCACACTGCTATTGACAACATCCTCAGGCATGCTGAGTTTTAAATTTTTTTGTGAAACACAACACAGCCTTTTTTGTTTTCTAGAGTTTTTTGTTGTTGTTGCTGGGTCATTGATATAAAAGAATTACATTTACAAGAAGATAAAAATAAAAACATGGTCAAAATATGAAATAACTAAAGGGGCGAATTGCATGTAGAGGCCCTACAAAGCTGTACAAGTAGCAACATGAATAAATAAGCTTATTGAACAGGCAGGACATCAGAACAGTTGAAGTATCATTAAGTAAGCTTTATGAAAGTGCTTACTTTCACTTGATGAAAATATGCTTGTGAAAGTAATATCTAACATATTGACTGTTAGTTGACTGTTAGCCATGACATGAACTTTATGTACATTATCTTATTTAACACAATAGCTTTTTGAGCTATAGATATTTTTATCATTATTTTTTTTTTGCATTGTACATGAAGAAACCAAAGCTCAGAGTAGTCAAGTAACTTTCCCAAGATCCTGTAAGTAATAACTAGTAAAGTCAGGATTTAAACTCAGGTCTGTCTGACTTCAAAACCCATACCACTATACTCCCTCCATGACTTGCTTTACAGTTTATACAATGGATGACATGTCATTTTGAGAGTTTTAAAGCTTTTCTGACAGTGACACCCATGTTTCACATCCCTATTATGCTAAGGAAGGTAGAGAATGCGGGCAGAACACTATAGACCCCCTTTTCTTTCTCCAGATGCTAAACTCATTATATTACTCTTTCGCAGAGTGCTTTATCATTATTGTGTTTTTACCCAGGATCAAGAACTGCTTTAAAAGGAAATGAAAGTCCCAAGGGGACAATTTTCGGCATTGTTTAGCAGTAGGAATACAGAAAATAAGGTATAATCTTGCAGTTTTCTTTGTCTGAACTATGTATACATGAGCCTCAACCCTCCAACCTCCTCATTATTAATTATTAGTTTTTTAAAGAACCAGCTGCTGGCTTTACCTCTTTCTACCTGCTGGATGTTTTCTGAATCACATTATCCAGTGTGATCAATTTATTTTATTTTATTTTATTTTTTTGAGACGGAGTCTCCCTCTGTCGCCCAGGCTGGAGTGCAGTGGCCGGATCTCAGCTCACTGCAAGCTCCGCCTCCCGGGTTTAAGCCATTCTCCTGCCTCAGCTTCCCAAGTAGCTGGGACTACAGGCGCCCGCCACCTCGCCCGGCTAGATTTTTGTATTTTTTAGTAGAGACGGGGTTTCACCGTGTTAGCCAGGATGGTCTCGATCTCCTGACCTCGTGATCCGCCCGTCTCGGCCTCCCAAAGTGCTGGGATTACAGGCTTAAGCCACCGCGCCCGGCCCAGTGTGATCAATTTAAATGATCTCCATTAAAGTCCAGAGCCTAGGGAAATCACCCTGATTCTTTGTTCCCTAGCAACAGGGCCTAAGAGTAGCAACAGCTGCTTCACCATATGCCACTAGAAAGATTCTGTAGGAAAATAGACTGAAATTGTTAATAAATGCTTTAAATATTGAGACTTCAGATACTGCAGTTACCATGTTTGATAATTTACCTTTAGTGGCACAAAAACAAAAGAGAAGAATAAATTTAATTATTTAAAATAACAGCTCTGCGAGGTGAGCTCAGCAATTAATGTGATTTCTAGGTATTTTCTTGCTGAGTTAAACAGAGGAATAACCATGGTGAAAATAAAATACTTTTCTTTATGATTAGTAGACTTAAAATGTTCAATTTCTGTCAAAATTAAGTTGTACTTATGTTGTAATGTGACATGGCACATTTAAACATTAAATATAAAACTTGTAATTTTTTGTTGACATTCTTTATTTTTTGTACGTTAATCATTTCTACTGTCTCCATGGTTTTGACTTTTCCAGAATATCTTATAATTAGAATCATACAGTAAGGAACTTTTTTAGATTTGCTTCTTTTAGTTAACATTAGTATTAGGCACTTAAGGTTCCTCCATGTCTTTTCATTCCTTGATAACTCATTTCTTTTTAGTGCTAAATAATTTTCAATTGGATAGATAAACTGTACCACAGCTTATTTATACATTCTCATAATGAAGTACATCATAGTTGCTTACAGATTTTGAAAATTAATTACCAAAACTGCCTTAAACATTCACGTGTAGGTTTTTGTGTGGACATAAACTTTTATTTAGATGAATACCAAGGAGTGCTAAAACTGAATTGTACAAAGAATGTTTAATTTTTAAAGAAACTACCTGTCTTCCAAAGTGGTTGTATCGTTTTGCATTCCTACATCCTTGCCAGCGTTTGGAATTGTCACTCTTTTGGGTATACTCTTTTAATGGGTGTGTAGTAGTATCTCATTGTTACTTTATTTTCAATTCCCTCACGACATACGATGTTGAGCATCTTTTCATATGCTTATTTGCCATTGTATATTTTCTTTGATGAGGTGTCTATTCAGATCTTTTGTTCTTTTTTTAAAGTGGATTGTTTTCTTATTGCTGAGGCTTAAGAGTTCTTTACTGAATAGGAACAGCTCCAGCCTCCAGCTCCCAGCGTGAGCGACAGGGAAGATGGGTGATTTTTGCATTTTCAACTGAGGTACCTGGTTCATCTCACTGGAGTGTGTCAGACAGTTGGCACTGGTCCACGGGTGCAATTTCTTTTCCTAGCCAAAGGAAATTGAGACACACAACACCTGGAAAATCGGGTAACTCCCACCCTAATACTGCGCTTTACCAAGGGTCTTAGCAGACGGCACACCAGGAGATTATATCCCACACCTGGCCCAGAGGTCCCACGCCCACAGAGCCTCCCTCATTGCTAGCACAGCAGTCTGAGATCTAACTGCAAGGTGGCAGCGAGGCTGGGGGAGGGGCGCCCGCCATTGCTGAGGCTTAAGTAGGTAAACAAAGCCACTGGGAAGCTTGAAATGAGTGGAGCCCACCACAGCTCAAGGAGGCTAGCCTGCCTCTGTAGACTCCTCCTCTGGGGACAGGGCATAGCTAAACAAAAAGCAGCAGAAGCCTCAGCAGAGGTAAATGCCCGTCTGACAGCTTTGAAGAGAGCAGTGGATCTCCCAGCATGGAGGTTGAGATCTGAGAACGGACAGACTGCCTGCTCAAGTGGGTCCCTGACCCCTGAGTAGCCTAACTAGGAGACATCACCCACTAGGTGCAAACCGACGCCTCACACCTCACACGGCGGGGTACACCCCTGAGACGAAGCTTCCAGAGCAAGAATCAGACAGCAACACTCACTGTTCAGCAATATTCTATCTTCTGCAGCCTCCGCTGCTGATACCCAGGCAAACAGGCTCTGGAGTGGACCTCAAATAAACTCCAACATTCCTGCAGCTGAAGGTCCTGACTGTGAGAAGGAAAACTAACAAACAGAAAGGACACCCACACCAAAACCCCATCAGTATATCACCATCATCAAAGACCAAAGGCAGATAAAACCACAAAGATGGGGAAAAAGCAGTGGAGAAAAGCTGGAAATTAAAAAATCAGAGCGCATCTCCCCCTCCAAGGGAACACAGCTCATTGCCAGCAACAGAACAAAGCTGGACGGAGAATGACTTTGACGAGTTGAGAGAAGGCTTCAGTTGATCAAACTTCTCAGAGCTAAAGGAGGAACTATATAACCAGCGCAAAGAAACTGAAAACCTTGAAAAAAGAATGGATGAATGGATAACTAGAATAATCAATGCAGAGAAGACCTTGAAAGAACTGATAGAGGTGAAAACCATAACACGAGAACTACGTGACAAATGCACAAGCTTCAGTAACTGACTCGATCAACTGGAAGAAAGAGTATCAGCGATTGAAGATCAAATGAATGAAATGAAGTGAGAAGAGAAGTAGAGAGAAAAAAGAGTAAAAAGAAATGAACAAAGCCTCCAAGAAACATGGGATTATGTGCAAAGACCAAATCTACGTCTGATTGGTGTGCCTGAAAGTGACGGGGAAAATGGAACCAACTTGGAAAACACTCTGCAGGATATTATCCAGGAGAACTTCCCCAACCTAATAAGGCAGCCCAACATTCAAATTCAGGAAATACAGAGAACGCCACAAAGATACTCCTCGAGAAGAGCAACTCCAAGACACATAATTGTCAGATTCACCAAAGTTGAAATGAGGGAAAAAATGTTAAGGGCAGCCAGAGAGAAAGGTCGGGTTACCCACAAAGGGAAGCCCATCAGACTAACAGCAGATCTCTTGGCAGAAGCTCTCCAAGTCAGAAGAGAGAGGGGGCCAATATTCAACATTCTTAAAGAAAAGAATTTTCAACCCAGAATTTCATATCCAGCCAAACTAAGTTTCATAAGTGAAGGAGAAATAAAATCCTTTAAGACAAGCAAATGTTAGAGATTTTGTCACCACCAGGCCTGCCCTACAAGGGATCCTGAAGGAAGCACTAAACATGGAAAGGAACAACTGGTACCAGCCATTGCAAAAACATGTCAAAATGTAAAGTCCATCAATGCTAGGAAGAAACTGCATCAACTAGTGAGCAAAATAACCAGCTAACATCATAATGACAGGATCAAATTCACACATAACAATATTAACCTTAAATGTAAACAGGCTAAATGCTCCAATTAAAAGACACAGACTGGCAAATTGGATAAAGAGCCAAGATCCATCAGTTTGCTGTATTCAGGAGACCCATCTCACATGCAGAGACACACATAGGCTCAAAATAAATGGATGGAGGAAGATCTACCAAGTAAACGGAAAACAAAAAAAAGCAGGGATTGCAATCCTAGTCTCTGATAAAACAGACTTTAAACCATCAAAAATCAAAAGAGACAAAGTAGGCCATACATAATGGTAATGGGATCAATTCATCAGGAAGAGCTAACTATCCTAAATATATATGCACCCAATACAGGAGCACCAGATTCATAAAGCAAGTCCTTAGAGACTTACAAAGAGATTTAGACTCCCATACAATAATAATGGGAGACTTCAACACCCCACTGTCTACATTAGACAGATCAACGAGACAGAAAGTTAACAAGGATATCCAGGAATTGAACTCAACTCTACACCAAGCGGACCTAATAGACATCTACAGAACTCTCCACCCCAAATCAACAGAATATACATTCTTCTCAGCACCACATCGCACTTATTCCAAAATTGACCACAGTTGGAAGTAAAGCACTCCTCAGCAAATGTACAAGAACAGAAATTATGACAAACTATCTCTCAGACCACAGTGCAATCAAACTAGAACTCAGGACTAAGAAACTCAATCAAAACCGCTCAACTACATGGAAACTGAACAACCTGCTCTGAATGACTGCTGGGTACATAACAAAATGAAGGCAGAAATAAAGATGTTCTTTGAAACCAATGAGAACAAAGATACAACATACCAGAATCTCTGAGACACATTTAAAGCAGTGTGTAGAGGGAAATTTATAGCACTAAATGCCCACAAGAGAAAATAGGAAAGATCTGAAATTGACACCCTAACATCACAATTAAAAGAACTCGAGAAGCAAGAGCAAACACATTCAAAAGCTAGCAGAAGGCAAGACATAACTAAGATCAGAGCAGAACTGAAGGAGATAGAGACACAAAAACCCTCCAAAAAAATCAATGAATACAGGAGCTGGTTTTTTGAAACGATCAACAAAATTGATAGACCACTAGCAAGACTAATAAAGAGGAAAACAGAGAAGAATCAAATAGACGCAATAAAAAATGATAAAGGGGATATCACCACCAACCCCACAGAAATACAAACTACCATCAGAGAATACTATAAACACCTCTGCGCAAATAAACTAGAAAACCTAGAAGAAATGGATAATTTCCTGGACACTTACACTCTCCCAAGAGTAAACCAGAAAGAAGTTGAATCCCTGAATAGACCAATAGCAGGCTCTGAAATTGTGGCAATAATTAATAGCCTACCAACCAAAAAAAGTCCAGGATCAGACGGATTCACAACCGAATTCTACCAGAGGTACAAGGAGGAGTTGGTACCATTCCTCCTGAAACTATTCCAATCAATAGAAAAAGAGGGAATCCTCGCTAACTCATTTTACGAGGCCAACATCATCCTGATACCCAAAGCCTGACAGAGATACAATAAAAATAGAGAATTTTAGACCAATATCCCTAATGAACATCGATGCAAAAATCCTCAATAAAATACAGGCAAACCGATCCAAAAGCTTATCCACCATGATCAAGTGGGCTTCATCCCTGAGATGCAAGACTGGTTCAACATATGCAAATCAAGAAATGTAATCCAGCATATAAACAGAACCAGAGACAAAAACCACATGATTATCTCAATAGATGCAGAAAAGGCCTTTGCCTCCAGTTGAAGGGCTGGAGAAAATTCAACAGCCCTTCATGCTAAAAACGCTCAATAAACTAGGTATTGATGGAACGTATCACAAAATAATAAGAACTATTTATGACAAACCCACAGCCAATATCATACTGAATGGGAAAAACCTGGAAGCATTCCTTTTGAAAACTGTCACAAGACAGGGATGCCCTCTCTCACCACTCCTATTCAACATAATGTTGGAAGTTTTGGCTAGGGCAATCAGGCAAGAGAAAGAAATCAAGGGTATTCAGTTAGGAAAAGAAGAAGTCAAATTGTCCCTGTTTGCAGATGACATGATTGTATATTTAGAAAACCCCATTGTCTCAGCCCAAAATCTCCTTAAGCTGATAAGAAACTTCAGCAAAGTCTCAGGATACAAAATCAATGTGCAAAAATCACAAGCATTCTTATACACCAGTAACAGACAAACAGCCAAATCATGAATGAACTTCCATTCACAATAGCTTCGAAGAGAATAAAACACCTAGGAATCCAACTTACAAGGGATGTAAAGGACCTCGTCAAGGAGAACTACAAACCACTGCTCAGTGAAATAAAACAGGACACAAATGGAAGAACATACCATGCTCATGGATATGAAGAATCAATATTGTGCCATCCCCATTAAGCTACCAATGACTTTCTTCACAGAATTGGAAAAAGCTGCTTTAAAGTTCATATGGAACCAAAAAAGACCCTGCATTGCCAAAACAATCCTAAGCCAAAAGAACAAAGCTGGAGGCATCATGCTACCTGACTTTAAACTATACTACAAGGCTACAGTAACCAAAACAGCATGGTACTGGTACCAAAACAGAGATATAGACCAATGGAACAGAACAGAGCCCTCAGAAATAATACCACACATCTATAGCCATCTGATCTTTGACAAACCTGACAAAAACAAGAAATGGGGAAAGGATTCCCTATTTAATAAATGGTGCTGGGCAAATTGGCTAGCCATAACTAGAAAGTTGAAACTGGATCCTTTCCTTACTCCTTATACGAAAATTAATTCAAGATGGATTAGAGACTCAAATGTTAGACCTAAAACCATAAAAACCCTAGAAGAAAACCTAGGTAATACCATTCAGGACATAGGCATGGGCAAGAACTTCATGTCTAAAACACCAAAAGCAACAGCAACAAAAGCCAAAACTGACCAATGGGATCTAATTAAACTAAAGAGCTTCTGCACAGCAAAAGAAACTACCATCAGAGTGAACAGGCAACCTACAGAATGGGAGAAAATTTTTGCAATCTACTCATCTGACAAAGGGCCAATATCCAGAACCTATAAAGGACTCAATCAATTTTACAAGAAAAAAACAACCCCATCAAAAAGTGGGCAAAGGATATGAACAGACACTTCTCAAAAGAAGACATTCATACAGCCAACAGACACATGAAAAAATGCTCATCATCACTCGCCATCAAAGAAATGCAAATCAAAACCACAATGAGATACCATCTCACACTAGTTAGAATGGCAATCATTAAAAAGTTAGGAAACAACAGGTGCTAGGGAGGATATGGAGAAATAGGAACACTTTTACACTGTTGGTGGGACTGTAAACTAGTTCAACCATTGTGGAAAAGAATGTGGCGATTCCTCAAGGATCTAGAACTAGAAATACCATTTGACCCAGCAATCCCATTACTGGGGATATACCCAAAGGATTATAAGTCATGCTGCTAAAAAGACACATGAACACGTATGTTTATTGCAGCATTATTCACAATAGCAAAGACTTGGAATCAACCCAAATGTCCATCAGTGACAGACTGGATTAAGAAAATGTGACACATATACACCATGGAATACTATGCAGCCATAAAAAAAGAATGAGTTTGTGTCCTTTGTAGGAGCATGGATGCAGCTGGAAACCATCATTCTCTGCAAACTATCGCAAGAACAGAAAACCAAACACTGCATGTTCTCACTCATAGGTGGGAACTGAACAATGAGATCACTTGGACACAGGGAAGGGATCATCACTCACCGGGTCCTATTGTGGGGAGGGGGAGGGATAGCAGTAGGAGATATACCTAATGTAAATGACGAGTTAATGGGTGCAGCACACCAACATGGCACATGTATACGTATGTAACCTGCACATTGTGCACATGTACCTAGAAGTTAAAGTATATTTTGAAAAAATAATGAACTAAAAAAAAAAAAGAGTTCTTTACCTTTTTTGGATACACAGTCTTTTTATCATATATGTGTTTTGCAAAGATTTTCTACTGGTCTGTGGCTTTTTATTTTCTTGATATTCTGTATTTTTTAAAGCATTTTATTTGTATAGCTTAATCACTGATTTAGGAAGAAATGCCATGGTGTTGTGTGTAGTAGGGAGAGAAGGGTTATCTTTTGTGCCTTTTTTTCTAAAACAAATATGCCTACATTTTAAAATTATTAGTTTCTTCTCTTTGTACCTCCCCGCCATACCTTTATAGCTTAAGCTGCTGGGATTCCAAGCAGGACAATATAAGGTGGGGGAAGAGTTAAAAATTATCTTGGACTATTTTTTCTGCTTTAATCAGCAAATGACCGAATTTAGTGGCCATTATCCAAACAATAGCCAATGGTTTAGTAAATAAATGTGTGGATCATAGCTTTTTAAATGCTAAAATAATAGTGTCTTTGACATTCTTTGAAGTTCCACTCACTTTTCAAATTATTTCTAATTAAAAGATACCTAGTCACTGTTGGTTTGTTTTTTGTCCTTTGGGATTTTTGCTTTTGTTTTTGTTAGTCCTTATTGTAAACAGTTAATTAAAACAACATTATATTTTAAGTTCAGGTCATGCTATAAAAATTATTTGACTCTTTTAATGATTTTTTGGGAAAGTCAGTATTTTTTCCAAGTTTTTGAAACACACAGGTATTAGCAGTCAACTTGAGTTGATAAAACAAAAATATTTTGTTTGAAAAAGAGATCGTGAAAGTAATTATTCGTATTCATTAAGAACTCTGATTTAATTGTTCTGAATGACTTTATTTGCCCTAGAAATGCTATTAAAAGGCAATGCCAAATCTAGATCTAGGAATTTTTTAATACATTTGTATATGAGGAAGTCAATATACATAACAGACAAATGTAGAATGCCTTGGTGGGAGGTCAGATGGTAGTGGGGAGACTGGAGCACGCCTTCTTCTGGTGACTTTTCCCAGGTACTTCTGAAGAATCCATGGGGAT
Organism: Trachypithecus francoisi; assembly: GCF_009764315.1. Classification (NCBI taxonomy): domain Eukaryota; kingdom Metazoa; phylum Chordata; class Mammalia; order Primates; family Cercopithecidae; genus Trachypithecus; species Trachypithecus francoisi. The sequence goes on along the minus strand of NW_022681454.1, from coordinate 167,847,880 downwards.
TTGTGGAGAAGAATTAGAAAATTTATCTAAATTACAATTTTTAATTTAAGGCAACAACAAAACTAAGTAGTAGACTGTTACTGAGCATTTATCTTGGAGTTCTAGGTGTCTAATTTATAAGGTTTCTGAATTAGACTTCAGGGCCTATGTTACATTTTATTACAGTCTACAACATAAGTGTAGACTGGCAAGAATTAAACTAAAAGCCTGTTTCCCAGCTGTTAACGCATCTGGGAGTTTGGTTAAAAGGAGCTAGCTTAGCTTAGACTGAATTGTGATAAAAAGCAGGGTCTGGAGGCCTTTTAACTAGAGTCTTTGCTCTGATCAGAGCTGTATTTGATACTGGCCCATAAGTCCACATAATTATAATTTGTGAGAGTGTTAAGGACATCAGTAACTTTTAAATCTTACCACGTGAAAAATGACTATGTCACCTATGGACTTTAAAAGTAGTTAGCAAACTGGGATAAAGGTGATGATGGAACCAAGTAATTCCGAAACTTTGTCTATCAAAATTTACACTTACAATGTTTCAGCTATTCTTAATAATATACTTCTGGTTTTAATAGGTTTTAATGAGAAGTTTTAATTCTGGTAAATGAATGCTTCATATCAGATTTGTTATACCACTGGGGAAAATGGGTTACTTTTTAAATGTCACCCTTATTACGTTCTGGCTTTTTCCCAGGCTTGCAGATGGGTCAGGGGTTGTGGAGAGTGGTCAGAAACCAGCAGCTACAACAAGAAGGCTACAGTGAGCAAGGCTACCTCACTAGAGAGCAGAGCAGGAGAATGGCTGCGAACAACATTTCTAACAGCAATCATCGTAAACAAGTCCAAGGAGGCATTGACATATATCATCTTTTGAAGGCAAGGAAATCAAAAGAACAGGAAGGATTCATTAATTTGGAAATGCTGCCTCCTGAGCTAAGCTTCACCATCTTGTCCTACCTGAATGCAACTGACCTTTGCTTGGCTTCGTGTGTTTGGCAGGACCTCGCAAATGATGAACTTCTCTGGCAAGGGTAAGTTAAACCCACCAATGTTGAATTCAGGTATCTCTAAACATAATCATGGCTAAATGTTCTTTTAATAATATATATTACAAAATATTTTCTTTAAACTTGGTCTTATACTTTGAGATATTCTTTATTAAAACCTGGAAAAATATACAGTTAGCATCACAGTCAAATTTGATCTTGTGAAAAGGAGGACAATAGAAAATAGAATAACAACTTTACAGTTAGAAGAGAGGTTACCAATCAGGCTCTGTCAGTTGATTATAAATCAGAAACTCTCACTTTATTCTAAAAATACCGCAAAGTTGTGGAGTGAGAATTTCTAGTTTAAAAGTTGGAGTGTTCACATGCTGTGTAGTTTGTGCTTCCCATAGGCATCCCGTCTGAAGAATAGGCAGACTTCAAAATCAATGAATAGTCCTCAAATGTTACTGTTTTTAATTTTCTTCATATAGAGCCTTACATTTTTACTCAATTCTATATTTCTTCAAAGGTGCTTGTTAGAATAAAATTTAACTGGTGAAAATTGTATCTACTTTTTTTTCCTAACCAGCATTTAAATGAAGTAGGCAAATATTAGAAAGCAAGGGGACAAACCGTTGTTTTTATTTACTTGCTGAACTTAAAGTAGATTATGTAAATTTTCACATTGTACTAGTTTGAATTGAAACCACAAATCTCAGAACATTTGCTGGAATAGAATCTGTTTTATTGAACCTAAGTTACTCCTTCAATAGCATCATATACTTCAACAAAAAGTATAGGTACATGACTTTTTGGCCTAAGAATATTACCAAACATGGAATCATTGGATCTCAGACCTTTTAGCATCCTTTACCAAAGTTTATTTGTCTTACTATCTTGAAGTGAGTCTTTATAAAAATATAGAATATAACTAGAAACAAACATCTTTTTAAGACTTCATGTAATTTCAAACTAGAAATCTAATTGAGACTTAATAAATTGCAAACTTTAGTCAAAATATATTTTCAGTAATGACATTCCTAAGTTAGGTTTTCTGATGTCACACAGTTATAGTACAAGTTATATAGGTCCTTTCTCAACCTCTAAATAGATAAAAATCATCAATATCATATCTTGTTATTCTTTTATTCATTTGTTTGACATAGTGAAAGTACTATGTGAGGAAATTAAAGAGGAGTCTTTAAAATAATAAGTTATTAATTTTTTTAATCATGTGAATAGAAGAGGAAATGAAAGTATTTTTAAACTGGATCATTCTTTATAATCTCTTTTCTACATTTTAGTATTCCTCACTAACTTAATTTCTGTTTCTTTATTTGAACTTCTTTAAAAAGTTTAATTTCTAGTCTTCCAAAAGTCAATCAGAATATATTCTTCATTTGAGGTTTAAATCTGAATTTTTCATTTGTGAAAGAAATGTTTGCCATAATTATGCCTATTTTAATAATACTTGGATTTTTTCCTTAATAATAAACTGCCTCTATTTGAAATTAAAGACTGGCTTAATTTTAATTTCAACTTTGGATGTATTGAATACTCACTGATGTTGGGAAGTTCTCTGGTTTTCACCTAGCTTAGTAATAAAACTCTAGAGTTTTATTGAGTCTAGATTAATAAGACTGAAAAAATATTGATAATATTCTAAACAATTTTTTATACTTACAGTTTTCAGTCAGTGATTTCATTTGGTGGGTAAAAATAATACAGCAGTATAAATCAACTACTAAGAGGATAGTCTCATGTTAAATTAGATATTTTACCCGCTTGTCCTCACAATTGTTGATGTTATGTGCTCAGACAGTAACTTTTTCTTGTTGCCCTGCACTTTGTGTGTTTATTAAAAGAAGGAAATTTGAGGCAGAAACTAATAATGAATATAAGAAAGTAAAGTTTCATTTGTCTCAACAAGTAGCAGGTGCTTTTGAATACACGACAAATGAGATAATTTTGAGACAAAGACTCATTACAATTGTATCAGAATTTAATTTCAGTATTCTCTGTGTCTCTAGAATAATGCATTTATATTTAAGGCTCTTTGGTAGATATCCAGATTTTCCAGGCATTATAATAAGATAAAACTTTTGCTTTCAAATAACAGTAGCTATTGCCTCTGTAAAGAGTTAGAAACAACTATCCCGATCTGCGGTGTGTTTTGAGATATGAACTGTTAGTATTTTAGGTTTTATAGAATTTCTAAACAATCATGTATCGCTCTGCTAGTAAAGAACCAGTGTTTTTGAAGCAGTATCTTAAAAACAGCTATGTTTAACATCACAGCTTGATGAATGTATTCAAGTTGTGACATTACAAACAATTGCTATGTTTAATTTGTCTATTGTAACATTTATTATTTGAAAAACAAAAGTTGTTTCCCTGCCCAGCGATCTTTTCCTCCCATTTAGTTTTATTTCACAATAGAGCACATAGATTAGTTAATAAACCCTATTTAGAGTCTTGGTTAATAATTGCATGCTGTGGATTACTCATTGTTTGAAATCCTGCATCTATACATGTTAGCCATATGATCTTGGGTAACTGTTTTGTCTCTGTGTTTCTTATCTGTATCACCAACCTCATAGGATTGTTGTGAAGATTAGGCAAGCTAATACAATTAAAATACTTAATTGAAATACTTAATTAAAATACTTAATACAATTACTTAAAATAGGGTCTGACATCTAGTAAGTACTCAGTAAATGTTAGCTATTATTACTACTATTGTGATAGTTTATGTTTAACTTCAGATAGTACTCATGAATATTATTAATCTTTATAACTCACATTTATTAGATGCTGTCAGAATTGCTAAATTTAAAGCATCTGTCATACTCTAGTAAACAAATAGAAAACAAGTACAAACTTAAAAATTTTAAACTTTAGAACTATAAAATTCAATCTTATTTCATGTTACTATTTTTTCATGTATATGCATATTTAACTTAGGAAATTAAATGTAGTAATGTTTTCTTGTCTCATTTTCTCTGATTTTACAGGTTGTGCAAATCCACTTGGGGTCACTGTTCCATATACAATAAGAATCCACCTTTAGGATTTTCTTTTAGAAAATTGTATATGCAGCTGGATGAAGGCAGCCTCACCTTTAATGCCAACCCAGATGAGGTTAGTGAAGAACTTGACTATTTGTATCCAGTGAGCTGTATTACTATCTTGCTGTAGTTTTCCAATATGATGAACTGAAGGGAAAATAAAAAGTCATTGAACATGCTTTTTTAATCACTGAGAAAACCAGTATTTTAAACTATTACTGTGTGACATAGTCATTTTTCTTCGCCTTACCATGTCACATTCTAACCTTTCTACCTGCTTACTTTGTGTAGCAGCATCCATGATGTATATTCAGTCCTCTACTGACCTGATTACAATATTAGTACATTATAAGTAGAGAGCACAAAAATTTGATAATAAGAACGCAGTGTGTTCATCAGATTTTGTCTGTAGCAGTTTTTTTCTGTTTATTGTTTTTCCTTAGTAGTTGTTACTTTTATCAAAGATAATCATTGAGGACATTGTTCTATTTTCTGACAAATCAAAACATTGTCTTCAAATAATGCCTTTAACAATGTAATTCCATGTTGACATAGGAACTATTTGTAGATTGTTATAAAATTGAAGAATTTTGTATTAATTATTTAATTATTTCTTAACATAACATGTAAGCATGATCAAAATGTGAAAACAACTTTTTCACTGATTTTTTTTTCCCTATTCTTATTTTACTGTGTCCTGGAAAAGTTCAGATTTTCAGAAATGTTTAAATACTTACAGATTTATTCTTAGAAATCTAAGTGAAAATTATACAGCACTCAGAACTACTACTTTTGGATGCATTACTTTTTGTGGAAAAATTTAATCTGCAGCATTATTTTAATTTACCTAATTTTCAAAACCAACTTTTTTTTATTTGTTGTTGGGGTATTAACGACAGTTCAAATCATGCAGCCAAGTATTTTCTAAAGTTATCTTAAGTTTTGTTATAATTAGGGAAATGTTTCTCCTATGTAAAATAGTTGAGTCTTAAACAAAAATACCAATTTTATATGTATGCATATAGTAATACCAATAATATTTTTTTAACCAATTGATTTTTACTTACATATGGTTTATTTTTTGTTAAATTTTTATGGTACATAAATTTAAAATAAAATAAAATGCCATTGCAAAGGATTACTGATATACTTCTTATCAGTTAAGTCTTATCTCCAGAAATATAACAAAGTATATATGTTGTAAAGCCAGGTATAATACTTAAATTCAGATGTTTCTTTTCTTTCATCACTATTTAAAGAGGTGTTACTGTCAATGAATAACAAACTAATACCTTAATGAAATTAGAATGATTTATAAGAAGTTCAAATTGCACATTTACCAATATAATACTGCTTTTTAGAATCAAATGGTCGTTCTTCAGAAAGACAAATAAATGGATAAACTATTTATCATAAGCTTAAATGTTACTGTCCTTTTATTGCACTTTTTTTTAATGCCTTTTATTATAAAATATACTTGTTTTCACCTTGTTTTTGGTCAAATCCCAGTTATCTTCCATGTAAATATATGGCAACATAAGAATGTCCCTTTTTTTATCCTGCACTGTGGCATACTTGCTCTTATAAGAGATTCTATTGCACTTACATATTCAAATAATGGCACAGTTATAGAGACTTTGTTATTCTTAATTCTTTATTTAGACTTAAACATTATTTGTTGCTAATTAAAACAGTTCATATGATGAACTTTATAATAAAATATATATTTTGCAGGCCACGCATAGTGGCCTGCACTCCAGGAGTCTGAGGCAGGCGGATCACTTGAGCCCAAGAGTTTGAGACCAGCCTTGGACAACATAGGGAGATCCTGTCTCCACAAAAATTTTTTTAAAAATTAGCTAAGCATTGTGGTGCATGCCTGTGGTCCCAGCTACTTGGGAGGCTGAGGTAGGAGCATCACTTGAGCCCCAGAGGTCAAGGGTACAGTAAGCTGTGAGAGTGATACCTTGTCTCAATGATAATAATCATAATCATAATAAAGATATGTAGCCCCAGAGGTCAAGAGTACAATAAGCTGTGAGAGTGAGACCCTGTCTCAATGATCATAATAATAGTCATAATAAAGATACGTATTTTGCATCAGTCTGTCGAGGTAGTTGAATGATGATTGCTGGAGGAAAACTGAGGCAGAGTGCTACAGTGTTGTACTGTATGGTACATAAGAATCAGGAGAGGCAGCTGTTTTAAGCCCCGGTCTTATTATGCCCATTTAATCAAGGCATGCTGGCTCCTCTCATGAATTATTCTGATGTTGGGTAAAACTGTCATCTTTAATTCATATCACTTTCAAATGTTACATTCTAAGGGAAATGTAACCTGGTAAGTACTAAGTTGTAGATTGTTACAAAGTCAGAAAAGTTGGATGTGACTGCTGATATTGATTATGGTAAGTAGTCATTCTTTGCTAAAGGAATGCCGATTTTTAAACAAATTATAAAGCAATCATTTTTACACAAAGATGAAAATACGCATGGGTCCTCATATACTAAAATATTATATGTATAGGTTTAAATATCTAATTTGGAACAGCTAGACATATAAATAGGTTTTCATCTTTGCAGCTACCAATATCAGACTTTACAGTTCTTCTTATTACCTCCTCTAGGGTGTTTGGAGAGGGGGCAGAGAAAAGAGCTCTAATTCAAGTTATTTTTATATCTGACATAATTTTTTAAAATTGTAAGTCAAATGTTAAGAGAGGAGATTCAAGTTATTAATTAAAATAAAATTTTTAGATCTTCAGATTTTACTTATCTATCCTACCTTCCATTGTTATTGAGAGTTGGCTGTATTTTCTTTTTTTTTCACTCCCTGGCCTGATTTAAAGGTACTCTGGAATATTCCAGAAACACTGAATTTATCATTCTAAAAGGGCCATGTAGTACTCCCAAGAGGAATAGAGCTGAGCCACTCAATGTGTCTCAAGGTTCCAAAATTCTGATTCTATGCTTTTATGAACATGTAATTTAGCAAGTGTTACCTAATGGCAAAAGAAAATGCTGTCTTTACCAGAATGCACTTAGGAAATATATAGAAAAACAAGGACATTGCAATATACTTAATAAGTTCAGAGAAAGGAGGGGAAGTAGTTCAGTGACTATATTCTATACTTTCTTTCATTGACTAACATAAATAATGTTAACTTGGCTAATTGTTTACCAAGTCAAGTATTCAAAATTGAAATCATGTAAGTTAAAGATCTATCCTAATAAATGTTCTTATATAGCACATATCTGTATGAGTCATACTTTAGCCAGACTTTAGAATGACTCTTGCCAAGTTTTTTGAGTGCTCAAAATTAGGCAGTACTTTTTGGAGATTGTATTTTGTTTTCTTTTTCCCCACTCACTGGAGCACTGTCATCAGATATATTATTTTGGGTTCATTTAACTCTGAGCACTAAATTAGTTTTGATGATATGTTTAAATATGTGATGCTTATTGCAGGTACCTGAGATAAGATGTATATAATTGCTTAGTATTGTAAAAAATCTACTTTTTCATAATTTCCAGTATTGTACTTAACATTTTGATAGCAAGCATCATTAAAATATTATAAAAATAAGAATACTTACAGCCACAGGGAACAAGATTCTCCAAAGGACACCGTTCATGTCACGGATATGGGTAACCAAGCTCCACAGCAGCTGCTGGCAGTGGCTCATGGGGTGGGGGAGAACATCCGCACAGTTTGTGGTACGATAATCTGGCACGCTGTTGTACTATGCATGACATTGTGATCTTAGCTGTATGTAACGTCTTGATCTTGTGCATGAGCTTGTGTACTTTGTGGCAGGTGGCCACATTCTAGTAAAGGAATGTGCTGAAAACCATCTATTTACATTAAGTTGTATTTTCCCTGCATGTACAAGTTGTGTGTGTCAATTTTATTCCACTAGCAGTAGTATAATGAAGTAATTTTATTTAACAACCAGTAAACTATATTACTTGTGCTCCAATGTATATTAAAACACTTTCTTGACATAGTTATTTTTAAATTTAGAATTTGAAAAATTGGTAGTGAACATGGTTTAACTTTAATATAGGTTTATTTTTGTTTGTGTAATTGTGTTTCTAAACAGTTTTTTGTTTTAAATGTCCTCATTGGGGTCAGATAACGAAAGTTATTTTTTTCTTTTTAATGACTATATAAGCACATTTTTCTGGTATTTATACAGAAATATCCACATGCATATAATTTTATGCATTTTACTAAATTGATCTTGGATATAATCTATTATAAAACATATTTTAAATTTGACGTGCCCACACGTTTTAGGTAGAAATGAATATGCAACTTACTTTCAAGATAACATGTTCTTTTTGTTGCTGGACCAGCTAAAGTATAAACAGGAAATTTGTAGTTCTCCATTATGGAAAGCATTTCAGGAATTTATATTCAGTTCTTATGAATAGTATCTCAGATATATGTTAATGACTTTTTGCTCCAATATTCAACAACAAAATCGTCATTACCATTACTTCATAGCATAGCAACGGTGGTGAAAAATAACTTTTAACTTTTTTTCCTAGGGAATGAAAACCGTCATGGGCATTATTAGAATGTACTGATAAACATTTCCCAAATGCATTCCTTGGGAATACACAGTTAAAAAGGAATTCTTAAGTCTAATTTGAACAGGATAGATTATGATTAGTTGGCTTATTTACAGCCTAACATTTCAAAGCCTTTAATACCTTGATGCACATTGTGACTGTCTAACAAGGGAGATGTTATATGCGATATATATCTAATTTTGTTTGACGTGGGGTTCTTTCTGTTTTGGGGAGAGGAAGGTAAAAACATTCCAAGGAATACGCTTTGAGATAACCTAGTATAGATTATCTGTAATCTTACTGTGTGTAAATAAATGTTTTAGAATGGTTGAAATACCCTGTTGTTCACTTGCAGTTATCAGATGTAATCTTCTCTCTTATCAAAGTCTGTGGGTCTCTAATTGTTTTCTTTCCTTTGGTCTGATAGTACTTACTACAAAACAAACAAACAAACAAACCCTGAGAGTTGAATTTAGTCTTGACAGACTGAGAGATTTTTTCCATTTTTTATTTTGATTACCATCTGGTTTGGAAAGGGAAGTTTTACTTTGAACAATAAGGGTAAGCAATAATGATTGCTTGAATAATAAACCTGATAGCAATATTGAATTCAAATAACTGCCTGTACACATTGATAAATGTATCTGTCAAATAATTTGTAACTAATAGGCCATTCATCATTATTTCCTTGGTATCTCATTCTCTGTACTAACTCTTTTAAATCTTAGTACTTCTTACAGCACGGAAGTATTCCTAATGAAGGCTGGCAGGGCACTAAGATACTTTTTACTTTGGAAAATGTACTATCTGTTGAGGTTTTATCCTCAGTTCTGTATGTCTAGAAATTTGGCTTTATCTTTCTAGTGAAAGTGAATCTCTCAGGAATAAACTTATAGGTAGTAGAATGTGAACCAAGTTGACCGTAAGACACACATACTTCAAACAATGCCAGATAGCATAAAGAAAGAGAAAAATAAACTCAAAATTCTAATTCTTAGCTGTGGTGTAAACTAAGATCTAGCTAGAAAGAATTCAGTTTGCAACACCCTTCGTTGTGCTGCTCGACTCAGCATGTTCCACATTTTATGATTGGCTTCTTGCAGTACCTACTTCTCCCTGTATGTATCAGCTAAGATGTTTTTGGCTGCAAGGAACTGAGAACCTAAACTGCGACTTAAACCCGTTACATTTGTTTACTTCAAAAGAGTCCTGGATGCAGGTATCCCAGTTATTTGAGTGAGATAATGATCTCTTGACGGACCTGAGTGTGTTGACTTTCACCCTCTCTTGATAGCAAGGTGGCTACCACAACTCAAAATATCACTTCCCCCATAATAGTGTCCCAGTGCAAAGAAAGAGAGGCAGAAAAAGAAGCTTTCTCCTCATATTCATTATACTCATTAGGGAGAAAAATCTTTTTCAGAAGCCTTCGGCGTACTTCTACTCATTTCTTATAGAACATAATTAAATCACGCGAGCACCCCTAGAGCACTAGAGAATAGAATAGAAAGATTACATGATTGGCTTAGACTTGCGATTCTACAACTGCAGCTAGGATGCTACAAGAAATGAAAAACAGGGAAATGACCTTTGTTAAGGCATCCAAGCATCTGTAATGCCATTTTAACTAGTGACGCTCTTAAAACGTGTGATTCAGCCTTCCTTTTATTTCTGGTCTCTGCTGGGTTAGAGGCCTTAGTATCCAAAGGAGGAACATTGGCACCTGTGGCACAACAATTTGAATTGGTAGCTGACCCTACCTTCTTGCCAATGTAGGTCTTCCTGCTACTAAGCAAACATATCAAAATTTTAAAACGGAGGAGGAGGGGATAGGAGGGGAGGGAGCTATGCTGTGATTGAAGTGGTTAAGCCCGATATAACCAGAGGGAAATAGTACTACACGATGTGGCAAAAGAAAAGGATATAGGTGGAACTCAAGAGATGTCTTGGGGTTCCTTCTAGTGGTACTATATCCTATGATAAAAGTAATTTTTTAAAAAATCACACTGGGCCTACATGGCCAAGGCTTATAACTCACCATTTAGACTCCTCACTAGGGAAAGCACCTCAACCAGTTGTGTGGCTGGCTCATTCCTAGGGTCCAGAGTTGAATATGGATTCTTTATTCCAACCTCCGTTCCCCTTGGAGGATGCTTTTATGGCATCCATGTAATCTGCCTTTGACTCATGAGGTTGGAAAAGATGTGTGTAGAGAAAGATTTTTTAGATTTTTTAGTTTTCTTGAGACAGGGTCTCACTTTGTTGCCCAGGCTGAAGTGCAGTGGTGCAATCTCCACCTCCCGGGCTCAGGTGATTCTTTGCCTCAGCCTCCGGAGTAGCTGGGATTACAGGTGCATGCTGACACACCTGGCTAATATTTTCTTTAGTAGAGACAGGTTTGCCTCAAGTGACCCAACTGAATCGGCCTCCCAAATTGCTGGAACTACAGGAATGAGTCATCATACCTAGCCTATTTTTTAGGTTTTAAAAAGAGACACAAAGAAGTAGTATTGTCTGTGTGTATGTGTGTGTGTGTGTGTGCGTGCGTGTGCATGCATGCACTCACACACACGAATACATGTGTCATGTACACCTCTAGGCATTGGTATGTGAGAATATAATGATATGACCATGTGCAGGCATCTGGTAGCCATGAGGGATATTAGTAACCCTACCAAGAATAGCAGACTGGAAAGAAAGAATTGGGTCTGTGATGCTATCTGTGAGCCTAACAACCTGGAGCCATATTAGTTTGGAACTTCTTGTTATACAAGGTAATTTTATTTTTGAAGTAAATGTATCCCTTTATTTTGAACTGGGTCTCCTGTTGTTTATAACCAAAAGCATCTTGATGTATTATTGCTGTTATTATCCAAACTCTTAGGAGTTTGAGATGTAATCCTCAATGCAAATTTTTAAAAATAAGCATTGCTAACTGGGTACAGTGGCTCATACCTGTAACCCTAGCAATTTGGGAGACCAAGGCGGGTGGATCACTTGAGCTCAGGAGTTTGAGACCAGCCCGGGCAACATGTTAAAACCCTGTCTCTACAAAAAATACAGAAATTAATCGGGTATGATAGCATGTGTCTGGAGTCACAGCTACTTAGGAGGCTGAGGTGGGAGGATCACTTGAGTCAAGGAAGTTGAGGCTTCACTGAGCCATGATCATGCCACTGCACTCCAGCCTGGGTGACAAAGCAAGACCCTGTTTCATAAACAAACAAACATTGCTAATTCTCAGTAGCAGATCAATTTATCTCCAAATTTGCTGGGGGAAATTTAATCAGGGCAGAAGAAACTAGGTGACAGTGAGAGGAGTCCCTCAGCAAATATGGCTTGACTAGCTTCCTCCTCTATAAGAATTGTTTACCCATAGGAGCTAAAATGCTGGGGTTTATGGCAGGCCCCTTCCCCTTGATCAACATTAGAGTCAAAGTGAAAAATTATGCCTCTCAGACACTAAACACCCTCTTCCTCTGCCTAGACAAGTTAATACCTTCAAGCGACCAGCTACAATTAGTCAAATGGTGCTAAACTGGAGGTCATTTTCTTTTTATGAGAGTAATGTGACGTATGTATGGATATGCATGTGTGTATGTATCTCTTTTGAATCTATCTCTTTTTGTCTATCTCTTTTGAATTCTGTCTATCTCTTTTGAATCTGATCCGTGATGATTTTGCGGTTAAGAAGGCAGCTTTACCCTTTGCCTTTTAGGACAACTTTAGTTTACACCTTACCCTAACCATACTCTATGCCAGCCACCCTCCTTTTCCCTTTTCTCCCAGAGTCACTCCAACACGCAGTGTAGAATCAGTTCCCCGAGGAGGTTTGTGGACTCAGAATAAACCTTTTAGAAACTTGAAAGAAAGACGAATTTCCCAGGCCCTCTTCTAATCGTTGTCTAGTTGAAAAAGAGATTCAGGCTCTAGAATATTCCATAGTTTATTCATCAATCAAATCACCTGATGTATTTTACTCTTGTTTTATTCAGTGTGCTATGGAAGCTACTAATTTGCTGTATCATTGAGTGTGAATTGTCTGGGGTAAAAGCTGAAATTAGTGGAAAATGTCTTCATCCTAGGACACATTTTTAAATTTTTAATATTAAAATATGAATTGCTAGAATGAACAATTTTTTATTTGAATTTTACTTTTGTTAGCAATTTAAATAATTGTAACTAGAGACGTTGCAGTGGTACATTGAGTATTTTAAGTACATTGTAATGAAAAATCTGCTTGCTTTATATTTTCTTATCATACACTGCCTGACTCCCTTGATACCTCCCAAATATTTTTCCTTATCCATTGTGATCACAGTTTCAGTGCAACTTGGTATTACTTTCTAGATTTAAGTTCTAAGCTTTGATGTCCAAGGTGTTTGCCTCTTCTACATGTCTTTCATGAATTTAGCAATTGTTACCAGTGTCACAGTAGATGTCACTTCAAAATATGAGTATTGTATCAGAAATCCGAAGGATAATATTTCCTCAATTCTTGGGTGTCATCAATTGTAAGACATCCATCAACTTACTTACGGCTTTTCAAATATGGGAATATGAAGGAAACACTACCTTAAGTGCATTTTTTAAACCAGCTAACTGTAGTGTGCATTTATCCATAAAACTATGTAACATTTTCTTCTTTTATATCATAAAGTTTTTAGAGAGATACCTTCTTTATAACAAAATTCCTAAGATTTCTATAAATCTCTTTAGGTCATTAGCAGTTAAATATAGCATCGAAGTGGTATGCTACTTTTGATTATTTGGATTGGTGATTCTGACCTTTGAGAATTTATAACTTGAGGTATTTTAAAGTGTGCTGGGGTTTTATCTGCTCTTAATATTTGATCCAACTTATACATTTTTTGGAAGGGAGTTGTTTCTGTATTTTTCCCCAGATTGAATTATGTAATCCTCAGAAGTTTACAGAATCTCTTGAAAGACAGCTGGAAGCTTTGTACATGTAGATTCAAACATTCATTCGACAAATATTTATTAAGAATCTCTACCACTTACAATTGATATAATGTTGACTCTGAGCAGGTTATTTAACCTCTGTGCTTGAGTTTCCCCATGTGTAAAACAGGGACAGTAATAATACTTACAACAGTGTTCTTGTGAAGATTAAATGAAATAAGACATAATAAACATGCCTCTAAGTGTTCACCAAACTGTAACTATATGTTTATACTAAAGGTACAACTACAACAACTTAAAATACCAAGAACCAGGCACTGTTCTAGGCCTTGAGGTTCTTCCTCTTCTGGAACTTTTGGATTCTAGTAGATAACTATGTGACACCTGACTAATGGTCCTTCGTGAAGTGTGTTTTGGTCACATCAATATCTCTTAGCTTTAAATGATACCCTTTGTCTTTCATTGTATTTTCTGACATGTATATGCAATCTTTTGCATATACAGTAACATTTTGTTTCAGTAGTGCTGCTGAGTTTAATCTTTTTGACATTTAAGCAATAATTAGGGGTCCAGAGTTATGTTAAAATTGAAATATGTGTCTTGGCTATAATGTTGGCAGGATGAATAGATACTTACATTACATGATTAAGTATATACTTGTGCTGGCAGTGAAACTACCATGTATATCCCAACTTGCTTCTCTGCTTGTCTGCTAGTAAGACTTTTTTTTTTAAAAAAGTTGTTTACTTTAAAACTGTTTCAGAGCTGTTAAAATATATTTATAAATGTACATATTAAGATCTAGGTAATATGATAAAACTGGTATTTATGGGTTAGTCATTTAAACAGTTGTATATGTGCACATTGCAAATCCAGTATTTGTATGTGATTCTTATAAAACAAGAATTCTAAACTAGCATCATTGTTAAATGTGTCACTTTCTCATTACTTTCCGTTATCATAACCTAATAGAGATTTATCTCCATATTTTGATTAGAATGCTTTCTTTTTCTAATATGAAGCAGGTTAGAGATAAAGGGGGCTTTTCCAAGAAGCTTGACTCAGCTAGCAGCAACTTTTTTGATAATAATTACAGTAATGATTGTTACATTTAATTGATAGTAGTAATTTACAATTTAGGAAGTACTTTCTTATCTATCATATTGATCCATCCCAGTCACTAATGTGGTTCTTTCCGGCAATGCTAGAATTCACAGATGTGGTTCTTTTCCTGACTGAAGCTATTAGAACTAATTAAAAGGGGCTTTTAATTATTTAAAACTTCAGAAAATTAGGTTCATGTCATTTTGTTTGCCATTGCTTTTTCTCTATTGAAAAATAAGCAGAAAGACCTGTCCTATACGTCCTTTGTGTTTTCCCTGGACTCCATTGGAGGGAATATTTATTTTTATTTAGATTTTCCTTAAACCATCATTCTTTCCATTGGAGGGAATATTTATTTTTATTTAGATTTTCCTTAAACCATCATTCTTTTATGTGAGATTTTCTGTTGACATCTTTTAACTGCAAACAATTTCAGGTGTATATATCTCTGTCGTTAGCAGTTCCTCAGCATTCTGCTCTTTAATATGTTGAAAAGTCTTCCATAAATCATTCTAGCTGAAATCCTTGCCAATTCAATGTTTATACATAAACTGGTTTCATATTATATGAATGGTAAATGTAAAATCAAAACTGAATAATATGACTCTTCATTATCCTCCAGACAAAATATGGTATTATGTTTCATAACTAACTGAGAGAACTGGCTATAGGATACTGGCACTCTCTCTTCACAACTGTTAATTCTCCCACTTCAGTGTGGACAGTGTGTGCTCTCTCTTCTTGCTCTGGAAGAAAGAAGACTGAAATCTGCTATTCAGACTTAAAACTGACATCAAAACTATCTTTACATTTCTTTCCCAATTTCCATTGCCCCCTTTCCTTTTAGTTCTATGTAACACAGAGCCTTCCAGTGAATAGCCTAGTTATGGGTTTCTCAGTGAGAGGAAAACTTAGTACTCTTATAAAATCTTTCTATCTAGGACAACTTTTAAAATCTGGGCATAGTTTTTACTTTAGTCTTTGAATCTAGTGATTGTATTAGGAATAACTTGTAATATTTATAGGCAGCTTGAGAAAAGCAATGCATGACATTTCTGTTATGTATGTGCTCAAAGTTGGTGTTAAACATTGAAGGTCATGGAAAATTACAGAAGTAGAAAACATTACAAAATTTAGTGGCTAGAATGAAATGAAATGACAGGATAAAAACATAGACACCTAGTATTAAACGTACTAGTTAAGAAATCTGCACTTATTTTACTGCAGCCAAAAAGCAAGGTGTTGATTTTTTATTTGCATAATAAATATCCTCAGATAAATTATTCTCAATTATCCACATTCTCTGGGGCCCGCCTTCCCTTAACTGTAGAGCACATGTTCTCTAATTAAATAGGGAGAGGGAGAACTTCTGTACTGATACAAATTAATAGATTTTACATTTACCTTAGCAATTCTTAAAACACTGTGGAAAAGAAGAAATAGTATCAGAGCAGTCATCTTAACCATTGCTGCTGCTGTTTTCAAACAAAACAATGGGGATGTTCCCATTTGACCTACAGAAGTGCCAATTAATTTTTACTGTTAATAATATATATCACTTAATTTTTACATTATCTTCAGTTTGAAAATGTTACATTTCAGTTTAAATTTCATTGTGGTCCACTGTATACTTGAAAAATAGTATATTCAGTTAATTTCACTGTGGTTAAAATGTATACTTGAAAAATAATATATTGGTTATCATGTTGAAAGAAAAGTTAGAAATCTAGATTGAGCTATATTGTTTCAGGATTATTATTTTTTTTAAGTCTTCAAAATGTTTTTTTTTAAAAAAAAAAGAAAATTAAATGCAGTGTGCATCTGGCTTTCTATTATATAATGGTCTAAGGACAGTTTGATTACCTGAAAAGTAGTAGCCATTGTACTAGATTTTACATTGTGTACTAGGACAAAATTATTATTTTTTTTTTTTTGAGGCGGAGTCTCGCTCTGTCGCCCGGACTGGAGTGCAGTGGCCAGATCTCAGCTCACTGCAAGCTCCGCCTCCCGGGTTTACGCCATTCTCCTGCCTCAGCCTCCTGAGTAGCTGGGACTACAGGCGCCCGCCACCTCGCCCGGCTCGTTTTTGTATTTTTAGTAGAGATGGGGTTTCCCCGTGTTAGCCAGGATGGTCTCGATCTCCTGACCTCGTGATCCGCCCATCTCGGCCTCCCAAAGTGCTGGGATTACAGGCTTGAGCCACCGCGCCCGGCCATAGGACAAAATTAAACGCAACTTAGTAAATCAAATTTTTTTCTACATTTCTTTACTAAGTTGTTCTTTAGGAAAAAAATTAAGGGTACTCCCTAGTATGTGGCAGTTTTGTTTTATTAGTGACACCAATAAAACAAAACAAAACATCGTATAACTTTTATTGACACCAACTGTTACACAATATATGTGCCAGGTGTCTGTGCCAGTAGACAGTACTTTCAGTACCGATAGTCAGTACTTTTTTCATTTGGCTTTGCATGTCTAATTTTCTAGACAGAATTCACTGTGTTCCCAAATATATATTTACGGATTCTGAACATATGTATGGTAGATTTTGCTTAACCTTAACAAGAGATGGGTTGAATTCACATTAACTTCACCTAGATTCTCACTGCTACTTGGCTCTCCTTTAGTTTATTCCTAGAGAATTCCCAGTCATATCCTACATCGTTGTTGATAGAAATCTTCACCACTTTGCCCAAGAATCCAAATCAGCCCTCTCTTTTCCAGTGCTCCCCAGATAGTTAGTCCTCTCTAAGAAGGAAACCAACATGTCCTTTGTTTTCTGCTTTTCATTTTGTTACTGTAGCTGTCTCTGAGCCAGTGTTACTGTGCTGTCCCCCAGGCCAATCATTATAAACTCCAGCAGTATTTTCAAACCCTTCCCCTGCTCACTTTATCGGCTTTGCTGCCCCTGCAGCAAAATCTCCTGCACGTCAGTCTTTTCCTGTCTCCATTGACCTCTCTTTTGTCTTCTGACATGATTAGGTTGAAATTATCTTGAAAAAAAAAATACTTTCTCTTTTTTCCCTTTAATTTTGCCATTTTTTCCTCCTTTGTACTAATATATTTTTCAAGTGAGTGGACAATACTCAGTTTCCTTACCTTGAGCTCGTTCTTTCGTTTTCTTCTTGGATTTCAGCCTCTGCTACAGTGTGGAAAGAGACCTCTTGAAAGTCATTTCTTTCCTGCCAGTCACCAAACTCAGTGCCCGCTTCCTATTCTAGCATCCTTGAGCTATTTGAAAGAAAAAGAAAACTAGCTGTGTTCCTTTTGCTATGCACTTAGCCCACTAAGATTTTTACTGATTAGGAAACTAAGGCTCAGGAAGATTGAGTAGATTGTTTATATTCATGTCATCATTCAGTTGCAGAACCGTGGCTTGGTCCCTGTCCTAAAAATGATGCTCTTTCCATCATACTGCGTAATTGCACTAGACACCCTGTTCTTTAACTCAAAGACTCTTGGCCTCTGGAATATTATTCTTTCCTTTTCTTCATTACTCCCTTACTGATCCTCCTTATCCAAGATCCTGAATCTGTATCTTCAACCCTCACTTTTAAAATATATCCTATTACATTACCAACTACCTACTATGCCTTTCTAGTTATATCTGTCATCACCTAAAATTCAACGTTTCTAAAAGCTAACTCATCACTGTTTTCTTCAAATCAACACGCTCCATGACTTTTTTTACCTATCATTTTCTGTCGGTCATTTCCCTCTTCATCTAAGCCAGAGCCATCAGCTGTCTTTCACTTTTCACTGTCACATGGCTTGATAGCCAGCATATTTATCAAGTTATTTTCATATATGTAGCATATTTCTAGTGCTTTTTCATGTGTTCAAACCTGGACAGTGGTATAGCCTACTATCTATTTATTAAGTGAGTGCTCTGCTGAATGGCCCACTATCTAATTTTTCTTTCGTTATTTCTCTTTATATTGCTGCCAAATTTACATTGTAGCCCATTGCTTCATCAGGTTTAAAAGGCTTCAGAGGCTTCCAGTTAGATTTAGTATAGAGAATAAACTTCTTACCCTAAAATTCAGCGCTATTTCTGTCACTGTCATAGTCTGGTTGTAGACTTACTCTCCAACCCAAAATGTTTCCCGCTCCTTCCTAAAAATAGTCTTTAAAAATTTTATATTATAATACGGTATTAACTGGAACATTCTTTTCCAGTGTTCCCTTCATTCAGCGCTGTCTAAACCCCTTGCATTACTTCAGTCTAGTCTCTAGCAGGAAACCTTATCCAAATGTCCTATCCCATAGTGACTTTTTTTCCTTTCAGTGAACTACTGAAACACTTTTCATAAGCATTCATTTAGATTTTCTTCTACTGCCATGTACTATTGATGTACCTTGGCAAAAGTGTGTATTCTAGATGTTTATGTACATGTCTTATTGCCACATATAAACTTAAATTTTCTTAGGGCAAAACTGTTAACACTACTCAGTGTCTATCACTGAATACCTTGCATATCACACCTTATGTTTAATATATTTCAAAAATAAAATGTAGACAATGTTCATGTATTATTTCATGTTTTAAAAAACATTTTAAAGCAGATGCATATATGTAAATATGCACAGATATACATATATCTATTTTACAAGCTAGTCTTTAGGCATTCATCTTTCTATCTAAATGTAAAGTGAACTGGATACTTTTTTTAAAAAAATCAAATGACTATGAAATTTATAATTAGTAGCATGAACATTATTTACCAGTTTATTTTCCCAAGAAATATGAGGCCTAATATCTATTTTAATAAGAGGAATTTTATTTACACCACTGTAGCTATCCTTTAAAACTATTTTTTTTTTAAATGTATTTTGGCTAATAGTTTCCTTTCACCTGACAAGAACTGATCTCTGTGCTTGGAGATAACTGAGATCAGTCATGATGGTTTCACCCATTATAGTACTGACACCATCATGATTCATCTCAGAGTTATCTGACAGAACTGTCTCAGAATTCTCCCCACATGCAAAAAAAGGAACTACATTATGACTGCAACAATTTAGATAATTCTAAAAGTTGAACAGAGTTGCAAATGGGAGTTAAAATGTGTATAGATTAAACAGTCAAATTTAAGTAGTTCTGAGTTTGAAGCTTAATCTTATTTTGAAAATGTAAAAACAACAACAAAAAAAATTGAATCAAGCGAAGACAAATGATTGGTCTTTGAACAGCTCAACTGAAATTACAAGCATTCCCTTCCTTATGTGGTACTAACTTGTCTGCCTATAAGTGACATTTCCTGACTTGACTTCTATACTCATCTAGGATAGGGATTTGTAACCTGCACTCCTTAGATGGAATTCAATTTCTGTTTTAAAAAATGTGTACGTGCATTATTCTGGGAAGAAGTTCTGTGACTTTCCTAGTACTCAAAAGGGTCCATAACCCCCCAAAAGAGCTTAATATCTTCACTACCACTACACACATCTTTTCCTTTGCTCTTGTGACACAGCCTTTTAGATATCCTAAAGTCTTAATCTTTTCTTCCTTCCTAAGTATATCTTCTTCTCTGGCCTAATACTCTTGTGTCCCTCAGCTCTTTCTTACATAACATGGATTCTACACCCTTCAACAATCTCACCAGGTCTTAATTTCCTTTATCCAGATAAGTCCTAATTTGTCAGTATGCCTCATAAAAGGTGACACACAAAATTGGAAACTTTTATAGTCAATTATTCAGACTATACTGAGCTACAACCTTCCTTCTTTAGAATACTATATATATATATATATATATATATATATATATATATATATATATTAATCTAGACTCATGATTTCCTTTGCATGTGAGACACTGCTCAGATGTCCATGCACATACACACTGCTCAGAGTTCTAGTCCTGACTAATCACTGATACGCTGTGTGGTCTAGGACTTTCTCTGTACCATTCTTCTAAAATTTTATTTTTAAAAATGCTTATACCACTTACTAAACAAATGTATAGTTATTCAACAGACCCCATACTGTGGTATTTTTTTGTATTTAATTGTAGGTTGGTGTGAAAGTGATTGCAGTTTTTTGATATTACTTTTAATGGCAAAAACCGCAATCATTTCACACCAGCCTAAAATATAAGAAGATAAGAATTTGGATGACTTCCAACTTCCTTATTAGAGACAGTTATAATCTGGTCTCATGTCTTTTTGTATTTGTTATTCCTTTACCATTTACTTTGGTAGCCCTTCTAAAGTAACCTTCCTCTCCAAAGAAATCCCAAGCTTGAAGCTGATGCCTCTTTTCCTCATAAAACCAATAGAGTTGGCTTATTTCACACTGTGTTCCCAGTTTTCAGGATTGAATTTAACAATTCTTTGTGCTCATGCCTGCTCCTGTGTATTTGATTGATTTGGGAGAACTCAGGTTAGATTAGATGTAAAATTCTCAAAATGTGTTTTTTATAAAACAGCATATGGCTAACAGTGTATTTTTATGATGTTTACATGAGGCAAATACCAATGTTCGTTTATAACTAAGTATCACCAAATGATATTAAAGTGGCATAGATTACATAACTAGAGAATTAGATATCATTAATGTATATTGTTAGTAGGTTTGTTTGTTTTGCACAATTTTTAAAAAGTAGCTTAGCATTAGTTCTACATCTCAGATACTGATTTACGTATGAATAAAGAATCTATTAAATAATACTTAATTGACATTGTTTTAATCATTTCAATTAAAGTTAAATACTGGAAATAATTCTAAAATATTGTTATCCTTCTACACTGAGGAATTTTGGAAACAATTAAACCTGACTTTTGCTAAGCAGATTGAGTATACAGTCAACTCTCGATTATTCAAACTAGTGAAGGAAAGGATAGAACAAGCATTAATGGTTTTCTAGTTGCTGCCCCCTCGGACAGTTGATGAAAGTCTCATTCCAAAGAAGTATTTTGGCTTTCCATCTTATCATATTACATTTTCTAGTCCTTGTATTCAGGATTTAGTCTGAAATACAGGTTACAACAGAGTTGACAAGAAAGTTTCACATTATCACATTCTGCTTTTCTTCATGTACATTTTTAAAATCAGTGCCTTAGCATTGCTTTTGTATTATTAAAATTCACATGAAAATTTGATCAAATTGCTAGTAGGCTATTATGTTGATGGCTCATAAAGTTAGTTTTATATAAAAAGCCTTATCTTTGAATTACAACTTACAGATAATTATAACCTTTCAAAAGCATTACCTCGTGGTACCTAATTACTTAAAAAAAATTTTGCCATAAAAGTTTTATGAGAAAGTTTTTATCTTGAAAAGGTTTTTATAGATATTCTTCCAACTTTTAAAATTCTTAATGTGTGTAATATTTCTGAGTACTATGTAAGTGTTTGTAAAGTGAAGAAATACCAAAGGAATTTATGTGTGAAAACATTATGTTGTGTGTATATAATACGTCATTTTCTCTACCAATTAGCGGCACATAGTGTGCTAGTATCCAGACATAAGTATTCATGGGAATGCATGTATCTGGATAACCGCAAGTTGAAATAAACCCACCTGCCTTTTATTTCAATAACTGCACATTCAAATCCAGCTAAGACATTTATTTGAATGTGACCTCTGTATATGTGAGAGAATACTGTTTTCAGCATTTGATTTTTTTGTTGTTGGTGGTGTTTTGTTGTTGGTGGTTTAAATCTAAAGTAGGTAAAAACTTATGGGTAGTGCTTCTCTGGAAAACTTTGCATGCAGAGAAAAGGAAATTCAAAGATAAATTCTATGAAAAACATTGAATTGTTTTGTCTTAATATGTTTTCCCTCAGTGTGTATTGTAGCTGGGTTCTTGTAGAATGTAGCAATGTTTAAAGCCAAAGTAGTACAACCTATAAATTGGCCTGGAGTTGGGCCTCCTTTAAGTTAAATAATTTAATATTTTTCTTCCAGAATAAAATCACTAGTCTTTCATTTGGAGTATTTTTTTTAATCAAAAAACTATTTCCTTGAAAGGCATACTGCAATATATATGTGAACTTTAAGAAATCATGTGTTCTATTAGACATCAGAAGTGTTTGTTACAAGGCTTGTTTTAACGTCTGTATTGTGGTTTCATCTGCAGCCCCCTTCCCCAAATTAGGCCATATTTCTGTATAGTTAATTTTACCTGACATGAGCCAGAAAATTAAATAAGATTTCTTTAACAGTCTTAACTTTGAATTTCCTGCTTTTCATTGCATGTAAACTATCAACCACAAACAATAGTTTCAGTCCAAGTTCTAGCTTGTATTTTGCATGATAAAGCTACAAAAAGTCTATTAATACTGGAAACAGTTTATAGCTACTGTTCTGCTATTGCTTAATTGTTAAAATATATAAATAAAGAGCAATTTTATTTATGTAGACTTGCCTTTCTGCTTTAGGGAGTGAACTACTTTATGTCCAAGGGTATCCTAGATGATTCGCCAAAGGAAATAGCAAAGTTTATCTTCTGTACAAGAACACTAAATTGGAAAAAACTGAGAATCTATCTTGATGAAAGGTAAAGACAAAAATTAACTTTTCATCCAAAATGAGTTGAGTAATGTTTTTGATGAGTTAAGTTTTACTTTAATACTGCATAATAATCATCTGGTTGCAAAATTGAGTAAAGACAGGGAAAAGATACCTGTATCTCATACATCATTTCTTTTGTGAGCTTTAACTTGTTGATGAGGAAGTTACCATTTTAAAAGTAAAAGTCCATACAAAATGGAAGCCCAACGTCTTTGTAGTAGCAAACCAAAACAAAATATTTTTCAGGAATCTGCAACCCTGATTTTTTAAAAGTAGCCATAATCTAAGTGTTTATATTGGTAAAAATTCTGAATTATGAAATTATCCATATAAAAAAGCTAGTACAAAGACAGATTATAGTCATAAACCCCAAATCCTAGGGATATAAGGTATATATATTTGCATGTAGACACTATATAGAAATGTCATGTTCAAGTGAGAAAATTATGAAAATGTAACATTTAGCAATGTTTTACACAGAGATGATAGTATGCTATTCTGATTTGATAGTTATTCATTTGTACACTTTACTTTTGGTTATTAATGAACTTAAATTTTGGGACAACGTTTTGATGCCACATAACTGAACCACCATTTTTAAAATTATAGCTCTCATGCGAATCTAATCTATGGCTTCAAAATATGTTTACCTTCATTGTAATTCTCAAACTTTTGTACATCTCAGTATTTTAAAAGAACAATCTGTAAATGTTCATAATATTCCAGAAACTTTGCTAGAGTAGTAGTACACGGATGATTAAGATATAATATCCCTATCATCAAGAAGTTCACAGTCCAGCATACTGGTCATTGAAACATGTAAAGATGACATCAAGTTTTCTTTTAATCTTTAAGTGCCAAGTACCTAGGGATAGGCAAGGGTTTTTTTCTTTCTTTTCTTTTTCTTTCTTTCTTGTTTCTTCTTCTTCTTTTTTTTTTTTTTTTTTTTTGTGTGTGTGAAGAACCAGATCTTTTTGTAAATATTTTAAGTTTTGTGGATCGTATGATCTTTGTCACAGCTACTTAAAACTCTGCCATTCTGTGGTGAAAGCAGATATAGACAATACATAAACTAGTGTGAATGTGTTCTAATTAAGCTGTATTTGCAAAAGCAGGCAGCAGGCCGGATTTGGCCCAGTAGCTGTAGTTCGCCTATTCCTGTTACATGCAATTGGTAGAAGTTGAAGATTATGATCATATAATCGTGACTGAGTTCAATAAGAATTGAAGGCCATTGTAACGAAGTTTCACTCTGTATTGGAATGCTAGTGATTTTTTTAAAAATTACATATACACACAAATATTTATATTATAGCAAATAAGCTAAATGTATATCAATAGGATTGTTGCGTCCATTAGATAGGATACTGTGAAGCCACTAAAAATAAATTAGGTGGATCTAGGTATAAAGATATACAAAGCTGTCCACAATATACTATGTGAAAAAAGCAAAAAAAATTCTAACAATATATAGCATATGTAGGCATTCTTAAAAGTCTGTGTAAATAGTTTTTACCTCTGAAGATGTGAATTGGTGTAGGTGGAGACTTTCATTACTTTCATAATTTGAAAAATAAACAATTCTATTGCTATTTGGATTTAGCCAAGAAGACACTTAAAAATAAGTTGTTCGTTTTAATACTAGAGAATTCCTTTTTTTTCATTATAGAGGTAAAATTACTAGGTTTTACCTTGTTTGATTTTGTTATAAACTACTCATGAGAGATTTCAAAGTTAACTTCTTAAATAATCATACTTAGATTTTTTTAATATTGGGAATTATACATATTTCTGTACGACTAGCTGATCTAGTAATCGATAATAAGGTATTTTTATCCAAAAAATGGAAATTTGTTATTTTTTCTTACCATTTTTTTAATGAAGAAAAGTTAAAGCTGTGCCTTTTTTCTTTCCATAGGAGAGATGTCTTGGATGACCTTGTAACATTGCATAATTTTAGAAATCAGTTCTTGCCAAATGCACTGAGAGAATTTTTTCGTCATATCCATGCCCCTGAAGAGCGTGGAGAGTATCTTGAAACTCTTATAACAAAGTTCTCACATAGATTCTGTGCTTGTAACCCTGATTTAATGCGAGAACTTGGCCTTAGTCCTGGTAAGAATATATATATTAATAGTACATCACCCCATGCCCACTTTTAGGTAAAAACAGAGACATACGAGACATTTGTCTCACTGTGGGGAAAAATATTCTCAGTAATTACAAATACTTGTTTTACTATTTGTAGCAGTGACTACTTCATCATTTATGTGAACTTAGAAAAAACAGTTTGTCATAGCTATGGTGTGCGTGTGTTTGTGTGTATATATATATACACACAGCTATGTATACATAGTCATTTATATTTTTTATATATGACATAAAAATTTATATATATATATTACAAATTTATATATATACAAATGTCTATTGAACATGCATATAGGCATATATAAATAGACATATAGGCATTTGTATATATACATTTGTTACATGTCTGTATGTCTATGTATGTATAGATAGATATTTGTATATATAAATTTGTAATATATATTTGTACATATGTATATATAGACATTTGTACATATTTAAATTTGTAATATATATTATATATACATTTGTATATATGTTTATACATATATGCATAGACATAGCTATCATGCATGTATGTGTATATGTAATTTTTTAGAATACATATAATACACTTATTACATAGAATGCATATACATAAAATATGTATGCAGTGTAAGCAGTCTTTTTCCTTCCAGATGCTATCTACTGTGATACTCTTTGATTCTACTTTCCATTAAAACAGTATATGTGTGTGTGTATATATGTGTGTGTGTCTATATATAGCACACAGCTATGCACACACACATGTATACATACATGTACATATATATTCACAACACACATACTGTTTTAAGAAGAAAGTTAGACTTAGCTACATAAGTTCTTTAAGAAACTATTCTTGTTTAGGTGTTAGGTATTTCTACTAGTCTAATTGAAAACTTGAGAAATTACTTTTAAAGCTTTTAATAATCTGCATATTATGTAATCACCATTTTTCACTAAAATTTGTTTTTAATATAACTGGTTTTCATTGTTTGTGTGTACTTCTATCTATATGTGTATGTTTGTGTGCATATGATAGAGCCTGAATCTCCTACATATTTTTTCAATTGGTATAGCTTATCTTTTCATATCAAAAATTTTATTGTGCTTATCTTATTAAACAGATATTACAAAACTGTTCCTGTCATGTGAAATTTGTTGAGCATGCTTTACATGACATAATGTTCAACTTGGCTTTCTTAAGACTGCAGGATTCCGAAATATCAGCTCCATAGTAGTAGAACTATCATGACATTTGTTACTATTTTAATATTAAACATCAAATATTACCCTAAGCATATGTAAAATCTTGTTGCATGGTGCTCAGGTGTAGCAGTCTTTTCCCTAAAGATTTACTTTAAAAATTAATATGTAAATTCCACAGGCCTTTATAACATGTATCTTAAATGAGAATATTAATAATCTTTTGAGTTATTTACATTTTATTTTCTACTACCAGATTAATACGTTTTGTTGTCATTAAAGATGCTTTCCAATTAAATTGGGTTTTTGTAAAAGCATTCTATGTAAATTTTTTTTAGAAAGAGGAGCTAAATACTAACAGTACAAATGTATTTTATGGATGTTTGAATAGAAATACCACATTTGAAAGCAAAGACAAAATAAAGGCAATTCTAAGTTTTTTAAATCTAGAATGAATTTTTACTGTACACTCCTAAACTGTTCTAAAGTTATTTTGAAATGAAGGAAGTGCATGCTTAATTAGTATTAAGATGGGATTATAACCATCCTGGTTTGCTCAGGACTGAGTTTCCCAGGATGACACGACTTTCAGTGCAAAACTGGGAAGAGCCTAGACAAACTGGGATGGACTGGTCATTCTGTATTTATGAGCTAATCTTGATCTCTTGAAATTATCAACGTTTTTGCCTTACATTATGTCCTTGGAATCATATTTTGTAAACCAACTAATAATTTGAACTGTTTCTTTTTCCCTCCAGATGCTGTCTATGTACTGTGCTACTCTTTGATTCTACTTTCCATTGACCTCACTAGCCCTCATGTGAAGAATAAAATGTCAAAAAGAGAATTTATTCGAAATACCCGTCGCGCTGCTCAAAATATTAGTGAAGATTTTGTAGGGCATCTTTATGACAATATCTACCTTATTGGCCACGTGGCTGCGTAAAAGCACAGTTGCTAGGTCTTCAAGTTTTTACTTCAGACTAAAGCTACCCAAGGACTTAGCGGATATGGGGGTTACATCAGTGCTGGTCATTGTAGCCTGAGTATACAATCAAGCTTCAGTGTGCAACCTTTTTTTCTTTTGCCATTTTCTATTTTAGTAATTTCCTTGGGGAACTAAATAATTTTACAGAATTTTTCCTAATTTTGTTTATCATGTTTTGCACAAAGCAGAGCCATTGTCTAACACAGCTGTTAAAGAATGATAAACTGACATTATACTCTAAAAGATGGTGTATTTGTGCATTAGATTTGCCTGAAAAACTTTATCCATTTCCATTCTTTATACAAATACCATGTAATGTGTACATATTTAACTAAAGAGATTTATAGTCATAATTATTTTATTGTAAAGATTTTAACTAAAGTTTTTCCTTTTCTCTCAAACTGCGTTCTGAAATTTATTTGATTCTGATCTGAAACTATTGTCTTCTTAAAAGTTAGATCTGACTTCAGATAGAAACCAATACCAGCTTCCTTTTCCTTTAAACTTTGAAGAGTGTTGATTTGTTACTATATTGCTATGCAAAACTGGCAGTTATTTTTATAATATAAGTTTATAATTTGATTTTTTATTTTAAAAACTGGGTTAATCAAGTCTCAGTCCTTTAAACCATTTAGGATTTTTTAAAAGATCAAAATTTATGATTTATATTCATAGGAATAAAGTAAAATATTATTAGAACTCTGGTAAATGTTTGCTTGTTTATATGTGGTGTGATTATGCAAACTTTACTATTTTTCTAATCGATGATCCCTGTTCAGAGTCCATTGAAGAGATATTGTGAAGAACAGTAAACACTCTTTACTCATTGGTTCAGTGAGTATCTATCCAAGGCTTTACATGTGTTAACACTGTGTGAGGTACTAGACATGGGCCCTGCTCTCACAGATAATACATAACTGGGTACTGAGAAGAAAAAAATCTGCTTAGTGGAGAGCAACTATATGAAGTACATAGTTAAAATATGCAGCATTAGAATGATAGAGAACAGTGTATTTATATGGTGAGTTAAAAGTGACCTCCAGGAAAAACGCATAACCTTAGGAATGAAATAGTATGTGATGGGTTGAGCTACTAGTTTAGAGGAGGGAGTTGAGGGAGTTAGAAACTCCTTACTAGAGATATTGAATCCTGGCTTCCTTCCAGATCTGACCCTTAGTCAAAAGTGGTTGTCAGCATGACAACTGGAATGTTGTACTACAGATTTTTCAAGGACAAGACATACGATAATCAAATTTTGAATGTCTAAGGGACTTTTAGACTGATAGTAAATTATTTCTAAGATTCAGAAGCAAATATCCAAATCATTTTACATGTGCATAATTTTGAATTCCATGACAATTCTAATTTTTAACTTCAAAACTTTTATTACATTTCAAAAGACAAAGGGTGGTGATAACTACTATTTACTATTGTGCCTAGTTTCCGGTGATTAACACTTTGCCCTCTCCCTCTATCTACCTCCTTCTAGTTTTCCTTCTTTGTTTTTCTTCATACCTGTCTCTTACCATCCAGTTCTCTCTGCTTCTGGTTCAGCTTGTATCTTTTCCTTTTTTTGTATCCTCCATTTCCTAAATTTTTTTCTTTGTCCCACTTTATTTTTCTACGCTGACCTGATTATAAATGTGGATTGGGAATATTTGCTTTTCCAACGTTTTCTTAGGAAAATTCCAAACACATAGAAAAGTGAGGCCAGGCACAGTGTCTCATGCCTGTAATCCCAGCACTTTGGGAAGCCAAGGTGGGAGGATTGCTTGAGCCCAGGAGTTTCAGACCAGCCTGGGTGACATAGCAAGACCACATTTCTACTACAAATTGAAAAATTAGCCGGGCATGGTTGTACACACCTGTCTGTAGTCCTAGCTACTCAGAAGGCTGAGGCAGGAGGATGGCCTGAACCCAGAAGTTCAAGGTTGCAGTGAGCTGTGATTGCCACTGCACTCCAGCCTAGGCAACAGAGTGAAACTCTGTGTCAATAAAACTTAAAAATAAAATAAATTTTAAAATTTTAAAATAGAAAAGTGGAAATGTTTTACAAAGAATGCCTATATATTCACCATGTAGATTCTACAATTAAAATTTTACTGTATTCACTCAATCATGTTTATCCATTCCTCTATCCATCAATCATTTTGATACAGCTAAAAATAAGTTTCAGATATAACTTCCTTCCTAAAGACTTAAACTTGCATATCATTAGCTAGAGATCTTTTTTTTTTAGCTTTTTTTCTTTTTTTTTTTTTTTTTTTTTTTTGAGACAGTCTCCCTCTGCCGCCCAGGCTGGAGTCCAGTGACGCAATCAGCTCACTGCAACCTCCGCCTCCCAGGTTCAAGTGATTCTCCTGCCTCAGCCTCCCAAGTAGCTGGGACTACAGGCACGCGCAGGACTACAGGACTACACCATGCCCAGCTAATTTTTTGTATTATTTGTAGAGATGGGGTTTCACCATTAACCAGGCCAGGCACAGTGACGCATGCCTGTAATCCCAGCACTTTGGGAGGCCAAGGTGGGAAGATTGCTTGAGCCCGGGAGTTTCAGAGCAGCCTGGGCAACATAGCAAGACCACATTTCTTGCTTAACCAGGACGGTCTTGATCTCCTGACCTCGTGTTCCACCCACCTCAGCCTCCCAAAGTGCTGGGATTACAGGCGTGAGCCACTGTGCTGGGTCAGCTTTTTTGTTTGAGGTAAAATTTATGTGTACTAGTCAATGAGTCTCCACAAATGCATGTATACCTGGGCATACCAAACCCTGTTCAAAATACACAACTTTACAGCCTATTTACAGATAATATTGTACTATATGACATGAAATATAGAAAACTTACAACCATATAAGCCTCTTTACCCTATCACCCCATCTATTATCTTATTAAATGTATTACATATAGTACATGTTATAGACTCCACAATATGTTATAATTTTCTTTGAACAGACATATATATTTTAAATTTTTAAAAAGTGCTCTTTTATATTTACCCAAATTATCATTTCTGATGCTCTTATTTCTTCCTGAAAAATCCAAGTTTCCTTGTAGCATCTTTCCTTTCAAACTGAAAAACTTTAACATCTATAGTTCATATCTGCTGGAAATTAAGTATGACAAATTTTAAAATCTGAAAATGTCTTTATTTTGTTTTCCTTCCTGAGGAATATTTTTGCTGAATACATAATTCTAGATTAACTTCCCCCGACCCCACGTTTGCCATTTTAAGGATATTGTTCCAGTTTCCTGACCTCCATTGTTTCCAATGAGAAGAGGAATGTTCAAATGGTTTTTCCCCTGTGAAGAAATGTAATTGTCCTCTGAGTGCTTTATTTCATCAAATAGTTTTTTCGACCCCATTTTCTCTTCTCCTCCTGGGACTGCATTTACGAATAGGCTAGACCTTTTGATACTGTCTCACAGGTTTTGAAGCTCTTGATTTTTCTTCCCTTTTTTTCTCTTTTTTCTTCAATTGGATTTTTTCACTTGATCTATATCGTCCGACTTACTGACTCTTCTGTACTCATTTTCTTTTAAACCCATTCAATGAACTTTTATTGTAATTATTGTGTGTTTTAGTTCTAGACATTCTACTTAGTTTTTATAATTTGTATTTCTGTGCTGAGATTATCTTTTCATTCATTGCAAGTGTATTTTTCCTTACACCCTTTAGCATATAGTAGCTACTTTAAGATACTTGATGGCTCATTTCAGTATTCTATTTCAATATTAAATACTTGTCTATTTTAACATTTGGTATTTTAATATTCAATATTTCAGTATTGAATATTTCTATGTTCAGTTTTCAAAATTCTTATTTTAATATATTGAATGAATATATTCAATATTCATTTCAATATTCTGGATCATTTCATTGTCAGTCTTCTCTAATTTTCTTTTCTTTCAAGAATGGGTTACATTTTCCTGTTTCTTCATATGTTGAATAATTTAGATTGTGGCTGGGACATGGTAAGTAAAATATTGCAGAAACCCTGGATTTTTATTTGTTTCTCCAAAACCTTCTTTTTTTAAAAAAAAAAAAAAAAAAGCAGCTAGTTAACTTGGCCAAACTCCCAGCCCAGCCTCAAACTCTGGTTCCCCTAGACTTCGTGGCAGCTCAAATTTTAGTTCAGCTTTTTAACCTGGCTATTGTAGTTGAAATCTCTTCTGTACTTGCATGCTTGGGAGACCAGCCAGTTTTGGCAGTCATACACAGAATTTAGGGCTCTCTCTGTGGTCCTTTTCTTATCAGGACTTCTCTCTGCATTTTCCAGCAGCTGCCATTACCCCAAGCTCTGCCCTAGGGTTCTTCAAGTCAATACAGCTATAGTCTCCACATGATGCAGAGTGAGGAGTACCCTCAGGCTAAGAGCCATAAAAATAGGAAACTCACCCAATGCTATTTCTTCTAAGTATTCACTCCTCTGTAGGATCAGCCTGCTTTTGGTTGTTTTCTATTACTTTCACCTAGTTCATTTTTAAAAATGTTGTCCAGAGTTTGTAATTTCATATGGTGGCAGGTGGTCTGAAAGAACTTCTTGACCATCACTTGAAGTGGAACCCTCTCCAGTTGGGTAGTAGTCTTTTTACTGCTTCCTATGATTACTGAGTAGGGATTTGTTCCTGGTTATTTTTAAAACTAGGTGAGTAGAAATTTTTAACATGTTCCATCTATGAAAACATTTAGTAAATGTTTACCAAATTAACAATTCAGTGTTTCCTAGTCGGTGTCTTACTGCCTTTGGGGGAAAGATATTCTTTCAGGAGAGACTGTTCCATGCAGTATACGACATAAGCATGCCTAGATTTTGCCTACTAAATGCCAGTAGCATACCCTAGTCATTATGACATACAAATAATATTCCCACTTTTCCAAGTGCCTACTGGGGAGACAAATCACCTGAAGTTGAGAATGATTGCATTTTCTTTCAGATGTATCAATGTTATTGTTCTTAAACACAAATCTCCTGGTGACACTTACCTATTTAAAGTCTTTCAGTGTCTCCCTCTATCCTGCAAAATAAGTGTAGCCTCCTTGGCATGGAATGTAAAACCTTTCACAATCTTGCCTCACCTCACCTTTAAAGCTTCATGTTCAACCACATTCCTCAACTGTCATCTGGTCTTTCTTTGCCTTTTATAGGCTCACTTTCTTTCTCTGATACCCTTTTCTTCCCATCTGTAGCTAAAGTTCCCCTGCTAATCATCCAAGATCCATGTCAAATGTAATTTATCAAAGCATTCAAAGACTGTCTATCAGACATACCAGTCATGTTAATTGTTTCTTTCTCTGCAAATCATAGCACTTTGTGCATATCTTTATTATAATAATTATACTGTAATTTTCTACATATCCAGCTTCTTCATCAAATGTGATCTTCTTAGGGTCAAGAATTGCTCCCAGCCTGTTATGTTCTTACTGTGAGAACTGAACTAGGGAAATGGCAGATGGCTTAGAAAGGAGAAATGGGTTTTTTAAACCCTGGAAGTTGATAGGATTTGGTGATTTTTGAGAAAGGTTTCTAATACAAGGGTCTGGTTTTCCTATTATCAAAGGTAGCTACTAGGAGAAGCACCCAGTGGAGTAAAATGGAAAAGGTAATGATCCCAATGTTTGTAACTTGTAAGTGTTAAAAGAACATTAATTGACTACAGCTAGGAAGTAGAATTTTTTTAAAATGAGAGCTGGATATGTAAATTGGGGCTGGCTTATATTAGTATTTAACACATGTTATACAAGTGAGGCATAGGAAAAGATAAATTCTCAAGGCAGTATCGAGTGAAAAACAATTGGGAAACAGCATTTTAGCTTTGGGTAGAGAAGAGTCAGAAAAACAAGATTCATCAAAACTGTACAAGGACCAGAGACTAATGGTATTCCAAGAGCTAAGGAAGAAGAGTTTCAAGAAGGATGCTGAGCTTTACATTGCTGCAGACCAAGGAAGTGGTTTTTTTCCACATACACGCCGCCTTGAGTCCGTGTTTTTCACCTGGGGCTGAGTTCTGTGAGGCTAGAAAATCACAGTATTGCTAATAGCCTTTATAATCTCAGCAGACAAATGCTCCTTTACCCAATGGTAATTTGAGCTCTGCTGAAACTCACAAAAGTGCTATGGTCCATTGCAACTTAGGCCTTACTATACTTTTCTTCCCCAGTAAGCACTGTTGTTTCAAACCCATAACATACCATAGCAAGTGGGTGCTGCTGGTGAATCCTTCCTATACACGGTCACTCATTATGTTTTCTAAGATGCAGGTTGTAATTTGAAGGAGAAAGAGGAAGGAAGGAAGAAGAAAGAAGGGAGGGAAAAGAAAATGAAAAGGAAGAAGAGAGGAAGGCACAAAAACGCTTAACTTTTAGAATTCCCTCCAAATTTGTCATCAATAGGGTTTTTACTGAATATATTCTTTTAAAATTAGAACTCTCTAATCTTGATGAATTTGTATTTTCATAAAAATCTGTATTTTCATGCTTCCATTCATTTGCACTGTGTTTCTCTTCTGGAAAGCTATTAACCTTTCTTCATATTTACTTGTTGAATGTTATTTGTCCTTCCAAGTCCTGTTAGATTTTTTTCCATCCAGGACAACTTTCTTCATTCTTGCAGGTGGAAATTTTGTTCTTGTATCTCACTCAGTACCTGACACGGATGTTAGCCCAGAGTAGTTTCTCAATAAATCCAGTTGAATCATTTTTGCTCTGGTTTAGTTTCTATATAATCACATAGAAGGATGGCTTTACTATTTCCATTTTTAAAAAATACATCCAGTCCTTTCACAATTTATGAATCAAAGTATGTTAGCTAACTTTTTAAAAATATTGAGATTCAACTGTGTATTATTCTAGACATAAATTCACCTCTCCAGAAGTAATTTGAACTATCTGAATGAATTACTGCTACTTTAAGATTGCCTGCCTCCTTTTTTTCATGCAGATTCTGTATTGGTGACCTTTAAAAAAAAAGAAAAACATCGAGTTTGTCATTGATCTTGTTGTTTCTTTTAATTGGTCTAAGTTTTTGACAATATTATGAATATTGTGCTCAATGAGAGTAAGGTTATTCATAGGCTTGAATATTTAAAATAACAACTTGTTTATTCAAATTAAAACCTGCTTTCCTGTGTCAAAAGTGAACTTGTTCCTAAATATTGCTATTAATAGCACTATTGCCTGCAGCTTCTTGTCAAGTATTCATGAGTGAATGTGTCTTCTTCTAGGAAGTCATCTTAAGGAAATAATTCCCAACTGGGAAAAGGCAATATGCACAACTTTAATTACATCATTGTTTTTAAAAGAAAAAAGAGATGAAAACACTGAAATTCTAACAAATACCCAACAAATATTTGAGTACATTCTATGTACCAGACACTGCGCTAAGCACTGGTTGAGAAGACCAAAATACATCCTCATGATGTATTACGATGATGTAATGATATTTATGAATAATATGGGGAAATACTTATAGATATTATAAAGTATATAAAATTGTACATGTGTGTATATTGTACATATATATATACACACACACAAATTACAATTACTATATAAAAGCAAAAACCTGTGAATAGAAAGAAGAGACTGGCATAAAATAAACCAAAATATTATAGATAGTGGATTTTTTGTCTATTTTCTCTTTAAAATGTTATTAAGGATCATATATTTTAGATAGAACAAAATAAATTCATCAAACTATTCAGAACATAAACAATGTTCCTAATTTACCTTGTAGGGTTTCCCTTCACAATGTTTCCATGTATTTTTATTCAAAATTTATTTTAAAAAGACACTTAGTTGACCTGTTAAATCATTATCTGGGCAAATGTTTTGTTTTCAAGCTTAAAGAAAGTACATTGTTTTGTTTTATTTTTGTCTCATTGAATTAAAGACCAACAAGAGAAAGATACCAAATCTTTACTGAGGAAATTTTTATTTGTTAAAAAAAAAATTAAAGGCTTTCTTCCTGGCATGGTTGGACAGGAAGGTTGGATTTAATTTAAAATGATTAATGAGATTTTGTCAGACTCCTTGACTTTGCCACCACTGCAGTTTGTCAGTGCAACAACCTGGGAAGCCGGACGCCACTCTGTCGCCCAAAACCAATCTCCAAGGAAAAAATTAACTGGAAAGACTAGTGCCAGGTCCCCATCAATGGTGTTGTCTCTCTGGTATTGACAGTTTAAAAGTCTAAATCAGAAATATGTATGTTTGGAGACCCACATACTTAAGATATTGTTTTTAGTCTCTTTGCAAGTAGTTAATCACTTTTTAAATATTTAAGTTGTTGGCATTTTTCTAAAGGAAACTTTGAAGACAAAATCTGTACTAATGTCCCCTCTCCTTAATTTGTTTTAAAAATTAAAATAAACAAACAAGGAATTTTAGGATCTCAGGTTACATTCTGTTTTTTTAACTTAAAGAATTAAAGTGAAGCATTTTTTTAAAGTAAAATCATTTTTCATTTTTGAAAATACTTTTAAAAAACATAAGCATGACTAATTTTATGATCAAGTTTTTAAATTAAGGTATAAGGTTGCAATATGACTTAATACACCCTTATTTATGTATGTATGGTTTAAAAATGATGACATTAGCTAAACTCAAATTGCTGAATATAGCTAGTTACTAGGTGGCAAATGAAATATATATTTTTGGTTCAATACTGATATTGTATTTAGTATTGTACAAATTATGGTATTTGACATTTGTGTTTACCTGAAAGTTAAGTAAATGTTAATACCAATTAAACACCAAACGCCAATTGCTAATTCCAAAAACAATACCAATACCAAATTACAAAAACAATTGTCCAAATTGTTATTGGTATTTACAGCAATTACCAATACCAGTGTTTATCATTTTATTTCAAAACCTGTCCAAAAGAGTTCAAGCTAGAGAAAATTCTTCCAAAAAAATCCTCATAGAAAAGGTCTTGATATAACAGACATCCAAGGGCTCCTTTTACAGAAACTTAATGTATATTTGCCAATTTTTATCTAAACAAAAAATGAACAAAGAGTGCCCTCGTCTTGAACAATTTCAGGGTAGTTGTCTCCTCTGAGCTGCATGAATGTATGTTCCCAAAGGGAAATTACTTTTTGCCAGGGCCAGAGTTCCAGTGAATATCTGCCTGTGCTCCTGTGGTAGGCAGTCTGAGAAAAGTGGGGCAGGCTAGAAAAGTTGATCAAAGCTGCTGCCCTTTTAGAGAGGACAAAGAAAGGAGCTAAGTAAAGTAGTTCTGTGTGTATACCAGCACAGTGACACCCATCACATTGCCCTCCAGTGAGTTTCTTCCAAAGCCCATGTCATTTTCAGTCTTGCGGCCATTGAGTAGTTTATTGTATCTCTATAATTCTCAACAATTATATATTTTATTTTCTCAATGTTTGTGAAATTAAGGGAAGGAGAGAAATACATATTTTTCCCTAAAAAAGGATTGCAAAGTCTAATTCAGGCAATTCTGTTTGCAAAGGAGTTGATAGTTATTCATTTTCTTTCCCTTTGGAGATTTTTGTTCTTACAGCATAAATTTTAAAAATATGTATTTCTCTCCTTCCCTTAATTAATCTTGGTATTATATAGTATTTTCCTGGATGCCATCCAAAAAAGATTATGACTATTGTCAATAATAAGCCAGAGAAGTGAAAAACTTGAAGGAGACCAAGCTTATATTGGATTAGGTGAAATTCAATGCCTTGTAACAGCTCTTCCAGAGTGGCATTTATTACCATGATGGATTTGTATTGGTTCTGGGTCTGGTTCTTAGCCTCAGAAATCTGGTTTTGTCAGCACCCCTCAAGCATGTGTTTTTTTCATGACATGATTTTAAATCCAGAACTAAAGGAAATGTTACAGTGATAGCCTGCTAAATGTGATCAGCACCTTCTCTCTCTCTGTTTACCAGCCTACAGTAAGGTGATTGACGGGCATGGAGTCCAATCAAGGGGAGTTACCTGAATCAAATGCTTTATGTTTTGCATCAGACTTAAATAGCCAAATGCACTCCTCAATAGAGATCATTTTGCACATTTAAAATTTGATAGCTGAAATCACTTTCTACTAGAAACTGCCAACAATTGCTCCCACATTGCTTTTAATTTTATACTAAGTAGCATGGTGTTTTGCCCTTTCTTTCATCAGTTTCCCATTTCTTTGACTCAAAATGTTTCTAATACTTCCAATTATTATTACATCAATTTATTAAAGCCTTAATGTAGCCAATCACATTACAGGCAAGGCCTGCTGTTCCAACATCATTCTGATGTACTTTGTGCTTTTCTCACTGTTTTAGGGGACTATCATTTCTCACATATTCAAGTTTAAATTTGCCATAACCCGTAAGTACCTATGATACAATGATAAATTAAGAGCATTATTTTATATTACAATGACATTTTAATTTTTATTATTTAAATAAGCATTTAAAGATGGCTCATTTTGTGCAAGAAAGGAACTTAATAGGTGCCGTGAAGGAGACAAAAATGAAGAAAACTACCCCTCATTAATAAGGACTTCAGTGGGAGGAAGGCAACCATAATGAATCACATACAGTTCTATAATACTTCATATATATCACCACAATTTTTCAGAGGTCTGGAGGAGTTATGTGACTTTTGGAGGATCACATGACCGTTTATAGGGACCAAGACAAACACTGACTCCCAAGTACCTTTTGTTTATTACTAACCTTAATGAAAAGCAGAAGAAATAATGTTAAAAGATTAAAAAAAAACAAAACAAAAGAAAACGAATCATGTTTTAGAAAGAGAAGAGTAAGCGATTAATACCAACTGGCTGAGTGTGAAAGAATGAATGCTATTTCAGTAGGTGTATTACCAGCTGAGTTAATAACATGATCAAAGACATGGAACCAAAAGCATATAAGAGTCATGAAATAGTGAATAATCTGCTAAAGTTGGAGGGTAAAGTGGGAACGATGTGGAAGAAAAGCCTGGAAAATATAGTTTGAACAGACAGCAAACTAAACTAGAGAGTCAGTTCTTTATTTTGTAGGCAATTGGATATTTTTCAAGAAGAAAGGTATCATTTCTGATCTGTGTTTTAGGAAGATCTCTCTAATGCCCATCTAAAATATGAAGTAAAAATGCAACAGACTGTAGTCTAAGGAAATTATTGAAAAGGCTACTATAATTATTATGCAAGTGAAATATGATGGAAATCTGAACTTTAGCACTGTCATTGGGAGTGGAAGTAATAGGAGCAAGATTTGAGAGAAACTTTTGAAGTAAATCATCTTGGTGAACTACTGGCTGTTGGACATGAAGATGAAGAAGTTAAAAACTACTCTAAATACTCTGAAGAAGGAGTTACTATTCTAGACGGAGGGAAGTAAGTAAAGGACACGTCTTCTTGGGTTGGGAGGAAGGTGGTAATGACGGGAAGGATGTAAGCAGTCAAGAATGAGTTCATTGTGGTCAATTTGAAGTATGTATAAGACAACTATGTGAAAGTATTCAGCTGTTAGTTGTATAGTGTTAAGATGGGAGATAAAGGCTAAGATAATATTTTGAGAGAGTCCTTGGCATAGACATAGTAGAAGAAACTAGAGGAGTTGATATGCATTGTGACATTGTCGTGAGCACTTAGCACAGTGCTTGACAAGCTGTGGGATCTAAATAAGTGTTGTATGAACAAATTGATTTTGACAAGTGCTCTCAAATCAAGCATCCAAAAATCTCAAAGTACCTTAATAACATTCCTTGTATATAAAAAGTCACCATCCCGTCTCAATTTAAACAATCTTCCAGAAAAAAATTTTAAACTAAATAACCAAGGTGCACTCTGTTCAGAAAGGTTTCCTTCTGCCAGGACATGAAGTATTCCACTTAAATATTCTTAAATATTCTTCTTTAGTTGATAGACTGTATTTGACCCTTTAATTGGAAGTACTGAAAACTAAAACTTTAGCATGAAACCAAACCAAATTAAATCTTACACTGGTGATTAAGATGCATGCAAACTCAATCCTCACCCAGCCCCAGATGTTTCTTCGAGTCCTCAGAAACCCAGGTTTAGTTGCTTTCACACTTCACTGAGGTTTAGGATTGCAAGGCATCTTCTGAGTTTTGTCTCATTGCCCTTGATTCCTTGCTATCTTGTAATACAACTACAAGCCTCAAAATAACCGAAACAAAGCTCTTCTCTTTCATCCTCACTTCCTTAGAATGTGTTGTGTTCTTAGCAGAAATGAGAAGAGGAGCTCTCTCCTTACAGAGTTTCAATGTAGCCTTGAAGTCCCTCCTTACTCTCCTCCACTGATTCTGCCTTTGGCCCTTTGTGCCTAAGTTTCTCCTCAAAGCCCTTCTCTGTATGCAAAGCAGCCAGACATCTCTGGGTCACCAGCATCACCAGTTTCTCAAACAGGCCCACACTTAGCTTAGGACCACCCCAGTGCTCCTCAGCCTCTGCAGCCAGGCACCTGCCTCATAATTGGAGGACTATAGAGTTTATTGTCTAAACCAGGACACTTTTGAGAGTGCTAAAATGCTAAACCAGATGGTACTTCAGGACAAAAGGCATAAACTTAGGATGTGTGGTTACCTTACCCATGACTATAATACAATGTGATAAATGCAATAATAAAAGTTTAAACACTTTGCAATGGAGACATTTTGAATGTAACGCACCATGGGGTCAAAATTTGTTTCCAATCAAAAACATCACTAAATTATGTTCTAATCAGCATCCATGATAAAAACCATGGTGCAAAGCTCGGGATATTTGTGTCATGCTGCACAGCAGAGCCGTGGCTCTGGGAGGAAATACTTTTTCAGCTTCTTGGGAATGTATTTTGTAGCTCAAAATTCCTGCATGGGAGCTCATTTTGCAGTTTGGTCAATACCATAAGGAAGCATGTCTTAGAAATCTCTGAAAAAGTTGTAGAAATATTTCTTGACAAAAATGATAATAAACATCCAAATTATAGATCACATTTATCTTACATTTATTGTGCTAAGGGCTTTGTATTATTTAATTCATTTAGCCTTCACAAGTATGCTCTGAGGAGATAAACATGACCATTTATAGAGGTCACAGGCTAGCCAGTCCTGGATCTACTGATTAATCACACTCTCTCTTTGCAACCCTGGGAGGATAAGGGCTTTCCAAAGCAGAAGAGTAGTAAAGGCTGAGGCCGGGAGGCAGAAACAACATTGGTCCATGCACCATAAAATGTAAGCGCCGTGAAAGAAGACACTGTTATATACACTTCTCCATTCCCAGCACCTAAAAAAGCCACATTAAAACGTGATGAAGGTCAGGAAATATGTGAGGAAGGAAGGACATAGAGAGAGATGGGTTTGGAAAAAAAAAAAAAAAAGGCAGAAGCCGTATCTGACAGGGCCTGGTAGGTAGTAGCAAAGAATCTGAATTCTATTTCAAGGGCAATAAAACAGTACAGAAAGATTTTAAAAGAGGAGTCATGCGATGTGATGTATGTTTTTAAAATAATCACTCCTGACTGCTGTGTGAAGAGCGGGTAATGGGCTGGAGCAAGAGGGAAAGCCCGAAGTCCAGTTAGCAGGCATCTGAGGCTGTTCAGATGGAAGGTCACAGAGGTTTAGAACTGGGTGGTGGCAGTGGAGATACAGAGAACTGAGATGGTGCCATGGCTCATGCCTGTAATCCCAAGCTTTTGGGAGGCTGAGGTGGGAGAATTGCTTGAGCCCAGGAGTTCAAGACCAGCCTGGGCAACATAGTAAGATCCCCATCTCTACAAAAAAATATAAAAATGAGCTGGTTGTGGTAGTAGTGTACACTCACGGTCCCAGCTACTTGGGAGGTTGAGGCGGGAAGATCGCTTGAGCACGGGAGATTAAGGGTGCAGTGAGCTGAGATCGCGCCACTGCACTCCAGCCTGGGCAACGAAGGGAGATTCTGTCTCAAAAGAAAGAAACAGAGAGAGAAAAAAAGGAAAGGAGAGGGGAGGAGAGGGGTGGGACTGAGAGCTCCTGGACTTTTGGCTTTAAAAACTAGACAGCCGCTAGTGTCCTTTACTGAAATGAGGAACATTG
The DNA here is from genome assembly GCF_009764315.1 of Trachypithecus francoisi. Taxonomy (NCBI): domain Eukaryota; kingdom Metazoa; phylum Chordata; class Mammalia; order Primates; family Cercopithecidae; genus Trachypithecus; species Trachypithecus francoisi. Next base: position 167,806,364 of record NW_022681454.1, on the reverse strand, counting down.
GGAGGAGAATGTTTAGAAAGAAATGCAAGGGAGTTTAGCCATTAATCTAGATAAATATAAAAACTAGTTAAGGATAAGAGAACTGTTTATAACAACATATGAAGTAAAATCCCTAAATAAAATGTGTATAATAATTATAATTAATGAAGAAAATGTATATTGAAAATTTTGAGTAGAAAATATGTTTACTTGAAAACTTTGATGTATTGAGGAGTTATTGAGAAATTTATGGTTTAAAAAATTTTATTGAGTTCTGCTCTGCTTTTTACACAATTGTAAACTAAAAAGTAAAATTCTCGTAAAAGACAGTAAGTCTATGAGAAAAGCCTAAAATGACAGTAATCCAGAATAGAATTTCATCATAATAAGGTCTTTAAAAAGTTGACATATTTTGTAATGAGAATTAAAAATAAAAACATTAAAAGTTCTATTTCCAGGTCCTGAAACCCAAAGTAGAATTAATGCAGTGAGGGCTGGGGGGAGGAAGGATGAGATTTTTTATTTTGTTTAGACTAACTGAAGGTAAAATCCCTTTACATTTAAAATTGCATTAAGAATGGATATTTTCTTTTACTAGTAATACCTTGGCTTGATTACATTATGATCTATAAATACATTTTATACAAATAACTTCTCCATGAAACAAATCACAGTTATTGATCAGTAAATTTGTTAATTGAACCATGTAGAGGGCCCTGTGCTAAGCAGAACAGATATAAATTGGTGCTTGATTGCGTATTGAGAGGAATTGAGCCTGACATAAACGTTTTTCCCTAACTTCAAAAAATAGCGTCCCTACAACTCCGATAAATGGAAAACAACCACATCTATCAGAAACAACCCACATTTCCAATTTGTGTATAAAATAATCTTTGCTTATTCACAACTGTTATCAAAACTCATGGCCAAATTTATAAATTCTGCTATGAGGCACACATTTTGAATGTGTTGAGAATTATCACAGCCAAAGTGAATATGTAAGGAGAAAAATTTCATCTATATACATTAAAATGTTAATGTTTTACTAATAATTATGTCCTTAGACACACAGTCTTGTTGGGGAGAACATTTTCACATAGAGAAATATTTATCTCTAAAATCTCACTTTATTTATGTATTTTTAGAGATTGGGGTCTTGCTTTGCTTCCCAGGCTGCTCTTGACCTCCAGGGCTCAAGCAATACTCCTACCTTGGCCTCTCGAGTAGCTGGGACTACCAGTTGAGTGCCACCATGCCTAGCTAATATCTCACTTTTGGATTTAGAGGCTACTCATCTGAAAACAAAGATACAGATGTCATATGGTAGATAAGCATAGAAAAATCTCAAACTCAGGCCGGGCGCGGTGGCTCAAGCCTGTAATCCCAGCACTTTGGGAGGCCGAGACGGGCGGATCACGAGGTCAGGAGATCGAGACCATCCTGGCTAACACGGTGAAACCCCGTCTCTACTAAAATATACAAAAAATTAGCCGGGCGAGATGGCGGGCGCCTGTAGTCCCAGCTACTCGGGAGGCTGAGGCGAGAGAATGGCGTAAACCCGGGAGGCGGAGCTTGCAGTGAGCTGAGATCCGGCCACTGCACTCCAGCCTGGGCGACAGAGCGAGACTCCGTCTCAAAAAAAAAAAAAAAAAAAAAAAAAAAAAAAAAAAAAAAAAAAGAAAAATCTCAAACTCTACATTTAAACAACTCTACAAGTGTTCTGCATCCTGTATAAACCATTTTTCAAAGAAGGAAAGATTTTTTTTCTTTAATCTCTTTGGGAGATCTAAAGATGCATAAAGATTCAACTTCATTGAGAAAAATATCACAGTTCTTTACCAAAGAAGAGATCTGATTAAATGAAGTAATTTTGTTTCTTTGCTATAAATGTGAGATCTCACTTAAATGGTCTCTGAAAACAAAATATATGCATAAAGGCCCGATTTTACTGAGAAAAATATCACACTTCTTTTCCAAAGAAGAGGCCTGATTAAATGAAATAATTTCATTTATTTGCTATAAATGTGAGCTCTCACTTAAGTGGTCTCTGAAAACAAAATACGTTCATGATTGCATGTATGTACGTATGGGCATATGTGTTTGACTAGTTATCAGCATGGATGCTATTGTAAGACATTAGTGTTTTGGACACTAACCCCCCAAATCACCAAATCAAAATGTGATAGCTAAATTGATCTAGTTAAATTTGAATAAAATTGAACCAACACTTTGTGGTCCTTCTGCAAAGCCAGATGTTCAGACCCTTAGGCAGATTTCATAATCCACACACCTGGGGGCAGAGAGAAATTTAAGAAGGAAAAGAGAAAAATTTCTTTTTTTTTTGAGACGGAGTCTCGCTCTATCGCCCGGGCTGGAGTGCAGTGGCCGGATCTCAGCTCACTGCAAGCTCCGCCTCCCGGGTTTACGCCATTCTCCTGCCTCAGCCTCCCGAGTAGCTGGGACTACAGGCGCCGCCACCTCGCCCGGCTAGTTTTTTGTATTTTTTTAGTAGAGACGGGGTTTCACCGTGTTCGCCAGGATGGTCTCGATCTCCTGACCTCGTGATCCGCCCGTCTCGGCCTCCCAAAGTGCTGGGATTACAGGCTTGAGCCACCGCGCCCGGCCGAAAAATTTCTTAAGGCAAGCTTGGGGAGCTTGTAGATGGGCCTCTAGGGAACACAGCTGGCTCTCTTCTTGAAGAGATGAGCCTCTAGCAAAGAATGCTTTGTAAAACTGAACACAAATTGTATCCTGACCGTTAGATATTAACAGTAGAGTGTGAAAAGAAATTTTACAACTATCATTACAAACAAAAGATGGTGGAAATTTTCATAGAAAGTCACTATTCTTTGCACCAAATTTTGCTCTACAATAAGCAGTCAGTTTTGCACACCTTGCCACCTAGTGGATAACCTGAAACCTACAGGATTTTTGCCCTTAATTTCTATACTCTGCAGGAAAGTTCCCCAACTCTACCAAAGGTAGGTTATTTTGTTTGTTTTAGTCATTGGTGCTCCAAGAATTGTAGTAAGCAATCAACAAATAGTTGTTACATTAGTAATAAACATTAAGTTGAGGCATACTTCATTTAAAAACTATTGTTATGGGGAATGTAATGGAAATAGTAGACAACATGATGTTGGCAAAATGTGTTTCCTAACTCAAAATGGAAGTTTTGAATTATTTCAAAAGCAAATGCTGAGGGATCTTTAGTTTCCTGTTAGAGATGTATCTACATAGCACATTAGGAAGAGGAGCCAGGTGCAGTGACTCAGGCCTGAGGCCGAGGCAAGCGGATCACTTGAAGTCAGGAGTTCAAGACCAGCCTGGCCAAAATGGTGAAACCTCCGTCTCTACTAAAAACACAAAAATTAGCTGGCATGGTGGTGGGCAGCTTTAATCCCAGCTACTTGGAAGGCTGAGGCAGGAGAATCTCTTGAACCCAAGAGGCGGAGGCTGCAGTGAGCTGAGATCACGCCACTGCACTCCAGCCTGGGCAACCCCAGTCTGGTCGACAGAGTGAGACTCTGTCTCCAAACAAACAAACAAACAAAAAACAAAACAAAATGAAACAACAACAAAAAGAGATGTCATTATTGCTCTGTGTAGACAAATCATCCAGATAATTTAATTTAGCTATTGAGAGCCTACCCTTCTTTCTTCTAAGTTGTCCCAAATAAAACTAACTCTAAAAGCAAATATCCTTGCTCCTTTGTCTAGAGAACATTGTTAGTTTCATTCTTGCTTTGGGCTGTGATGCTTGCTACTCCCTTTTTCTGCTGTCCCAAATTATGAAGCCCTTTTATTCATTTAAAAAGAATACATAGGCATATGTATAAATATATATATATATTCCTTTTTCAAAGTAATATTTATTTTGACCATATGACTCATTCATATGGCCAATGAGCCCAAGGTGTTGATGACTCTTAAACATGTTTCTCCTAGCATAAATATTGGTGGTAAAAAGCAGAATAATGATCATGGTTTTGAAGTAGAGAATACCACTAATGTCTTTGATTTTTGAAAATGATATTTTAAAAAACAAACGTATGACTATGTCTTATTACCTTAAAATTCAGGCTGAAAACAATTTATTAGGTAATCTACTTCAAGTTTCTTTTGCAAAATGGATTATTTTCCATTTTATTGCTAAAATCAGCAAAACATATATATATACATATAACAATATGCCACTAGTTCATTAAAATAACTTACTCTTTTTGTTTTGAAATCAAGCTCATTTTAGATTGACAATACCTTAATGCATTTTTAGGAATATATTGTCAAGATAAAATCTTACTTTTTATTAGCTGAAGTTGTATATATTCATTATATAAAACTGACTTATGTTGCATAGAATTAAATCCCTCCCCAGAGCTCATAATTTTAAGCAAATACGCATACATATCCAAATACATATTAAATCCAAAGCAAACAACGATTTTATTTTGACAGTCAGTGAAAAATGCAACCTTCCATACATAGTCTACAAAACAACTGAAAAATTTAAAATGCCAGATTTGAGGAAGTCAAAAAATTTTAACAATGAGAAATATGTTATGCATTAAAATATTGAATCTTGAAAGGCTTTAAAAGTTAAAGTTGCAGTGTAACTACTTTCTAAGGTAATCTTTGACCCTTCTAGGAAAAAAGATGTTTATGTAACATTTTTAAAAGTACAATCATTTCTTCCATAGCTTTATGGTTGAGGATAACATTAGTATGCACATACAACATAACACACAAAAGCAACATAACACACAAAAGCAAAGCTTATAATAACATTTTAATTATGTTTTAGTGTATATGAAATAATTTGTGTCAATTATATTCCTGGGTCAAGGTCTAAAGCATTTATTGGAACCAGCTATATATCTCATTTTCATAAGGGTCTCAGGAGGCAGTAGTCATATGTTGTTACTTCAACCCTCCTCAAAGGCAATACAGTACAGATCTCTGTACTGTAATCGACAACATGGACCAGTCACAATTTCGGTTCTTGTTACCTTGATAAGACTCCTTCAGGTAAGAGACTAAAACATGCCTTTATTATTATAAGGTTAGTGACCGTTTTAATGGAATAAAAAGATTATTCCTGTTGCATTGGAGATAGGAAATTTGGGGTGTGAATGTGTGAGGTAGGTGTCTTTTTCCTCCTATGCCTGTATTGTTCAAAAGCTCTTTGACATTGGAAAAAGGTTAGCTCTATAATCTTAATATTAATATTTAGTATAAAATCTATGGAGAACACACGTTATATAGGGAGCCAAAAAGTTCAACTCTTTTTTTCAATCGAGAGAAGGTAAGTAGGTGATTTTCACAGGCTAAGAGGTTTTTGCCTTTTAACACCAACAACATAATACTCTTTATATTTGCTCTATCATTGTTATTAACCTCCCTTCCCCCTCCAAAAACACACACTTAGCTTACTCACCTAACAGTAATGACATATATCAATTTAAAAACAAAGAAGAGTTTCAGAACTAATTTCTACCTAATGTGCATGACTGATGTGGAAAAGATAGTGAGGGTTACCCAAATATTCACACATGTAAATTGTGGAAATAAGGGAGAGAGAAAAAAACTCAACAGATATAATCTGTAAAGTTGTCAAAAGACTTTCAAATAGCTAATTCCTTCAGATTATGTATTTCAATATAAGTTGCTGTTTAAATAGAGGTCTCTCTCATTTGGTGGAAGGAGCTTTTAAAAGAAAAAATACATCAAGGTAAATAATATTACCTTTGCCATTTGTTATGAAATACATATATCATGAGGAATTATGTTTCATTAAAATGTAATAGATGACAGTTTCATATGATCAGATACAAAATGTATATAAGTTATGTTTTACCAGGAAGATTATACAGCATTTTTAATCTTGATTTTTCATGACTTCTTGCAAATAGGCATTTATTGCTTTCCAAACCATGTCTGGGAGTGAAGGAGAAAAAGTTGTTTTATCCGAAGAGTTAGCTGTTCTTCCTTGGTTCAATCGGAAGTGAGTTTTGATATCATAGAGGGGAATGTATTAAGATCATTCCTAAAATATAACTGTCTTTTTACTGTTTTGTGTATGCTGCCAGGAAGTTAAAAACATTTTTTTCAAATAACTGTGTATGTTTAAAAGTCAAACCTATTATTTGCTATATTATTTGTCATGTGCTATAATTTGACAGAGGAGCAATGTTTTTCCAAAAAGTAAAATTTGACAACCAAAGGCCATCAATTGTACAAACGACTAAGAGAATTAAATTTTATTCAGTTGGAAATGTAATTTCTTCACTGTAACTGTTTTAAGAGAAGTTAAGGGAGCGCTTTGTATGCAGTTATCTTAAATGTTATGTGAATCCTTTTAGAAACTCTTTTCCTTATTTTCCTTCCTTTCACCTTCAGTGTCCTGGCACGCGACTAGCACAAATCATACCTTATCTGTCATAATAAAGTATAGCTTGGAAATTCTCAAGAGAATAAAAATTACTTAACGTCTTTAACGTATTTGAAGTAATATTTATGAATAATGGAGGACTGTCGATTTTTGAGCTTGGTCGCGCCAATGGTTGAGGAATTTTCTCATTATCATCTCCTGATTCCTAGAGAAGGAAGCCAGTCGCGCGGCCTTAGGACCCCTGGCCACCGGGAGTGGAGGAGCGGAGGGTCTGCCCCAGCTACCCCTGTGGCCACCTCTCCCTCCAGGTGTGTGTGAGGAGGGGGCTGACAGAAGCAGGAGGCGACTTGCTGAAGCAGGAAGGCCGGACTGAATTTTTCCAGGATTCCGGGACCTTATCTCTAGGAAGCACTTAAGGACTTACTATCGGGTTCTTTATCTCACTGTCTTCCGACTGCCAGGCTGGGTGCCCAGACTTTGGCGGCTTTTTCACAGTTTCAACGGCAAGGGTGGGAGTGGGGCTCAGGGGCTGGAGAGGGATGGCACGTTACGCCCCGTTCGGTTTCAAGGGCCGTGATCGCATCGCTCTCTGGACAGAAGTTGACCAGGAATTCGGGCAGGGAGAGGAACACTCGATGACAAAGTTGGTAGTAACGTCGTGAATTGTAAAGAGGGATAGCCCCCTCCTCCAGCCTCCAAGCAAAACCTTTTTCGCAACAAGAGTGCCCTTCCAGTTTAACTCTTTGCGATCTTTCTTACTCGTGTTTTTGTTAGGGGACAGTGGTAAAGTGAATTTTTGAACTGTTGGGTTAAGAAATAAACAGGGAAGGAATTGGGAAGATTCAAATCAGCTTGCCCCGACCCTATTAGAGATCCCTGGGCAGGAACCCACCCTGCCGCAACGTGCCCCACAGGAGGTCTGCCTGGCGGAGGCGTGGGCTCCACCGAGTGGGCGCTACCACAGCTGGCTTCGGAGAAGCAGCCTGCGGGAGAGCGGTGAACCGCAAGGGAAGCGCTTCAGGATCTAATTGCTTTTTTGTAAAAAGATATATTTGTAACCAGATGGAACCATTCTGGCTTTTTTATCGAGAGCGCAGCTTGGCCGCTTGCCTGGCGCTGGGGCTCTGGCCACAGCCTCTGCTGGGTTCTGCAGGAATTCAGATCTAAAAATAAATGATCTGGGATAATTCTTCCCCTAGGCGAACGGCTCGAACTCCCCTCCCCCACCCGCCACTGTCACAGCAATTTGCGTTGAACTCTAGGGTGGATCGTTCCCACCTCTGCTCTCGGGGCCTGGGCGCGGCGGTGGCTTTGCAGCCTCCTGCACCCGGAGCTCTGCTGGGCATGCTGCAGCCAGGACCCACACCACACTCCTCCAGGAGCCCTTAGGGTCCTGCGGGCCAGGTGGAAATGAACACGCTTTCAGTTAATCGAGGGGATTGAACTTGGATCCAATGAGAAAGGAAAAGCTGAATCCCTGCGCTCTGGAGCTGTAGAGCACCAGGTGCGGATACCGTGCGGGTCGGAGGATAAGTCCTCTGCATTAACTGCAGCGCAGCTCCCTGTAAGTCTAGCAAACCAGGTTTATGATTGGGTCACATGCGCATAAATCATTGTCAGCCCAGACAGTAGGTGCAGAGCTCTCTGGCTCGCTCTGGCCACACCAGCCTTTAGGCAGGCTAACTGCAGGGGGCTCGGCACGAAATTTCCCAGCCTAGAATATTTGCCTCGAATCTTTCCGTCCAAGTCTCCGAGACAGCTCCAGAGTATGCCCTTGCCCTTTTAATAGACCCGCAAAGGGCTCTGGGTCTGGCAACCAAGCGCATCTGTCCACTACGGCCTAATGATTGTCCTGTAGTCAAAGAATCCAAGATCTTATTTTATGATCTTATTTTTGATCTTATTTTATGCGGGAGGAAACCTGACCCTATCCAGGTTAAAGTGACCTTGCGCGAGGTCACACAAAGCTCTGGTAAAGCTGTTTGATCCTAGGTCTCTTGATTCTCGCTCTCACAACTGGCCCCATCCGTCGTCCTGCCTCAAATATCCACTGTGTTGTAGAGATACCAGGATCTGAGAATGCCTGTAAAGAAGGACTCATTATTTGTTGCTGTTGCAATTTACTAGTATAATTTTCAATATGATCATTTCCAAAGTCCCCGGAATGTACTTCAGATCTTCTTCTTCATTCTACCTCACAATTCACATAGGAGGAACCCCAGTGGCAGCCAGATATCAGGGTTTTAGACACCCAGCTGCTTCAGCCGCTGAGCCCTGGGTTACCAGCACCTAACCAAGTCAAGGAAAGGAATTCCTCGCTGAGCCGGGAGGCATGGGGGAGATGGGGGCTCGGACTTCGAGAAATGCTGGGGAGAGGCGAGTGGTCAGGCAATCAACTTTCACCTTCTCACAAGCTATTAGTAAAGGGGCTGTTTTTTGTCCAGCAAACTCTCCCCTCAGGCATGCAGGGCTTGATGTTATCGTGATTACTTTTCACTATTCACATTAATTATTTGAAGACAACACACACACACACACACACACACACACACACACCCCTTCTCACTTACAGTCAATGCCAACTTGAGCCATTTCAAATTGTTAGTCCTCTTTGTGAATGTGTTTGCATTTTTAAATCTGGGTTAGAAATTTGGTAGTCCCTCGATTATTTCTGAAGTGAAAAGGCCACAAAGTGTTCTCTTCTCTTCTTTTTTTTCATTCAACTCTCTTTCTCTCTCTCTGTCCAAGAGTTGAAGAGAAACTCCAACCTTCAACTGTCAACTGTTTTCCAAACATCAGATTAATGTTCCCCAGGACTCGGTAGTAACGTGACCTTTCTGTTTTCAGATGTGTTTTTCAACATGTAATCGTTTGTTTGTTATGTCTCTCAGTATGGAATAAAGAAAGCTGGGGAAGGAGTGTGTGCTGCCAGAGGCAGGAAAAAAACAAAAAATGGATGTGGAGGCTGTTTTTGTTTCTTCTTCAAAATGTTCGAATCATTTTATTTTTAGGAAAGGTAGTCCCTAAAGGGGGGGAATCTACAACACTGGTCCTAAAAAGAAATCCAAGCACTGATGAGCAATTATTTAAACATAAATATCCCCCAAATAAAAATATAATAAATTGATTTTTTAAAAAATCTTGCAGGAGAGGGATTTCTGGGATGCAGGTAACGCTCTTTATCTTGCTCTAAGAAATTCCATGGGAAGGTTTTAAAAAATAATTTATCAAACTTTTCATTTATGACTTATGCTCCTTTTTGGACGGTTACACTTAAATTAACAGATTTTTTTTTTAATTTGAGAAAGGAAACCTCTAATGTGTGTATATTACTATATTCTACATCTTAGTCCTAATCAATTTCCAAGCCAATATATTTATTAAACTGTATTAAGAACTTTGCCATTAACTTGTTTTCTGAGTAATAGGTTCTGAATCAAAGTGAAAACAGTATACTTGAATTAGTTATTCAAAGACCAGCGTAATTATTTCACCACTGTTTCTAATGTAATAAAACGTCAAATACGCAATGAGTTTAAAGTTTGTTTTAAGAAACCGCAAAGAAACCAAACAGCTATTTTGTTAAAAACAAAAGCTTTATACTTAAAAAAGAAAAAGTATTAGGTTGCGGCAAAAGTAAATGCATTTGTGTCATTTGAAAGTAATGGCAGAAAGCAGAAACCGCAATTACTTTTGCACCAGCCTAGTATTAATTTTTTTGAGACTAACTCTTATTAGAAAATGTTTTACTCTAAAGGGGAATTTTAAAAAGCCATACGCAAAGGTGAATTTCTGCTGCTAGAAAGCTGCCAGTTTTAAACTCCTCCCCACCCCCATAAAATATTATTAGGCCTCTTTCATGGTTAGTGACTAAGCATTTCACCAAGAAACCAAAGACTAAATTGCTCCCGTCATTTAATCAACAGCTTTTATCACCGACATCAACCTCACTAATGATCTCACTGCGGCCCTCCAATGTTTATTTTGTGCTTTCTCTTACCACCCTCTTCCAAATCACCCCAATATTTCTCCTGCCCCATTCAAGTTAGAGGCATCATGATCCCCATCTAGAAAACAATTTCCTGACGACTCGCTTAATTATCGCGCCCTCCCCCGCCCCCGCCTTCCTAGCGCTACTTCCCTAATCGACCCTTTACCGTCCGGGAACAATCGCTAAGCTTGAGCTGCCCACATGGAGGCTTCGCTGCTGCTTTACTTTACAGGCCCTTCCGCGGTTTTATGATTGGTTGCTGTGGTTGGAATGTTTATAGATAATAAACAACTAATCCATTTCTTGCCTAATGAATTGCTCCACCCGCGTACCAGTTTAACACCCGTAACTAGCTCCAGGATCAATCTGCGCCAGCGACCGAGGAGGTGAGGGGGGAGAAACCACCCAGCCTCACTGCCGCTTAAAATCAAAGCCAAAGAACCCTAGGTCAGCAGACACCTATTTCCCATTTTCCAGTTCCTCTCCTCCGCGACCCCCCACCCTCAGCTAGGGCTCTGCGCCCACCTGCTCCCCTGCCCACGGTCGAAGGAGTGAATTTCAAAAGTGCCTTTCTTAGCTTCTAAAAACGTGAGAGGGCGATCCGCGAGCTTGGGCGTGCTGCCCGCGAGACTGGCGCGCCCACAGGAGCCGGCCCTCTGGTGACGGGCTGAAACTGGTGTCTGCAGCGACTGCTATTTTGGCCCAACCAGCCTCTTCAGGCTTCGGCGGTACACGCCCCGGGGGCAGTTACAATCCTCCTGGCTCTGATGAGCCTCTGCCCGCGGAAGATCAAAAAGGCTGAGGTTGGCAAGGGCGTTCGTTCCCGCACCCGACGGCTGAGAAGGAAGATAGGCAGGATAGGTGGTGGGGAGGGCACAATCTAGTGAACACTTCGGAATCCTGTCTGAAATAAAGAAAAATGCATGTTCAGACTCCCAAGAGACCCGGAAAACGAGGAGGATCTGCCAAAAGCATTCCAAGAAGAGAAGAAACCAACGCCAGGGAGAGATTCTTTTATACACATTATGGCAGCTGCACATGGCCTCCGTCAGTAGCTGGGGCCAGGGGGTGTGAGGACGGTGACCTGGAGCCAAGGAGAGGGCCACGGGAACCGAACACCGGAGTCCCTATGGTGTTGCGCTGTGGGAGTCCAATGTCTGGTCCTGGAGCCTCAGAGAGCGCGCTGGTGGTCCTTTGGGACCTTCCCTTTCGGTAAGGACCTAGAAGAGGGAAGTTGAATAGGAATGGAAACCCCAAAGTTACAGATAGGTTCGCTTACTAGAGCTGTTTCTAAAACCCACTTAACAGTCGGCTGAGCTTTCAATGGAGAAACTTCCTTTCCTTACACAGTAGTTTGAAAGTTCTGCAGTTTTGTGTTTATAAATTTAATTTTAGAAAGCTAATGTGTATACCACCTTCCAACTGAGCCCCCTGTTCCAGGATATCTTCTTTCAAGATCCCAGGGAAGGACCCTCAGAAGCACTCTCCGCGGCAACGTCCCCCCTCATTTACCTGTGATTTTGCTTCCCTTCATTATAAAGAGTAGGCGAAGATGTCGTTGGGTCGGTATTTATTTTACCAGGTGGCCAGTTCTTCCTAAAACTCTGGTAAAGAGCACTTTAATCCCTGTCTTTTCCTTCTTCCATTAATCTTGGCTGGGAAATTCCATTTTTCACTGGGGTAGGTGGGTGGGGTGCAGTGGGGATGGTAGTGGTGCTTCTAATGTTCTGTCATTCAATTCACAAATATTTACTTAATGCCTACTGTTTTAGGCATTGGGGACACAGTTTAAAGACACCACATGCACACAACAGTTTAAAGACACACGTGCACACACACACACACATACATACACACACACTCTCTCTCTCCTAGAGGTTCCACTCTAGAAGGAGGGTCAGGTTAACATTAGGACTCACTTTGGACTGGGAGCTGAGAGGATGTGATTTTTAACAGAAGCGTAAGGAACAACGCCAGCCATCTGGTCACAACCTTTCTCTGTGTCACCTAAGACGTGTCTTCATTATGTGCAGTTTAAGTCATAGCCTTTCCACACATAATTGATGTGCTTAATAGCAGATAGCACTCTCCACCCCTTTGTGCCCACAGAGGCTATTTTCATTGCTGGGCGGGGGGTGAGGTGAAAGGTACTCCAGGCCACTCTCAACTGGTGTTGGTCATTGTTCAACCCATGAAGTCAACAATTTCAGATTTTTAGTGTCCTGAAAAGAATCTTGGCCCCCACATCTTCAGTAACACCAAGCCAACTTCAAGACAAAAAGCAGGTTCTGTCCCTCACGGAGAGAGGGATATTTTCCACTCCATCAGCACTGAGCTTGGATCCTTTACTTACCTGAGATCTCATTCTCCTCCTCCTCTCTAGGGGAGTAGGAGTTGCCTGGGAAAGAATTAGCAGCTCTTGAATGGCAGGTTTCTCCATGCATTGACTGATTTTGCTGGAAAGTTTTTCCATCTCTCTCTCTCCCCTGAAAGTCTCCTCCTCAGTGGGAAGGGAAGCTGCCCATTGAACACTGGGGCAAGGAAGCTTTCTGGGCCTTCTTACTACCCTGGCCGCTCTTACAGAGCAAAAAGATACAGATTTAACTATCCCTTAACAAAGAAGAGAATTAAAAATGACCCACAAAAGAAAACTCAAGTAAAAACAAAGACAAAGTGGCCACCCCAAGCTGTTTGCTTATTTTCTCTGACTTTGCTGTTTGATTGGAACCTGCCTCATCAGAAATAAAAATAAATAAGAACACAAAACGTTGATTGGTTCTTCATCAGTGAATGTGTCCATGGCTGATACAAAGAGAAAGGAAAACAAATCCTGATTGCTTAATGAAAGGAAGAAAAAAGTAATTTGTGTAAATAACGCTTTAGAAAAAGGAACTGAAGAACGCGCAGGAAAAGGCTGCCTGGACCAGCGGGACATTCGCTGACGCGAGGGAGCTGGGAAGCCTGGAGTGAGTCTTCGCCGACTCCGCGGCAGCCATTAGAGAAACTGAGCCACGATCAAACGGCGGGGAGTTGGTCTTAATTTTATTTGATCATCAAAGGAGGGGATAACTCAGCAAGGCGTCGATATCTGCATCTCAGGAAGCACTGAAAACTTTAGAAAGGTGTTTGCACTTTGGAGTGGCTTCTTCTGAACGTGATGGACAGAAGAAAAGCCTCTTACCCGCAGAAAAGTATGGCCGTTCCTGTGTCTTGACCGTGCCAGATCCGGCAGACACCGTGTGAGCGCAATCGACTATCCAGCGACTTGCGGAGCTGAGAGCGCAGTGGTGGTCACTTCCCTGAGAGGTGGTGCCTGCTGAGTTGGGGACCCACAACGCTACTCTTCAGCCTCGAGTAGCATCCTGAAAGTCTCTCCGACAAGTCTGAGAGTGTTCAGGGATCACAGCCTGCAGAAAGAAAAGGGAGAAAATGCATATGAAAGCACTTTGTCATCTGTAGAGGATTAGATGGCAAGATTACCATGTGCCTCTGAAAATTTCATATATAAATGCAGGGACAATTGGTAAGAAAATAGTAGGTAGAGTTCTGGTTTCGTTTCATTGTCTCTGTCCCCTGTCCTTTAGCTCCCACTATCATCTGAAGTTGACGTTTACTGAAACTTTACTTATAAAATCCAGTGTTTCTGCTGTCTTGTTCTTTTGTAAAGTTAAGCTGCTCATAAACTTGGCTTCAGAATTAACCAGGGATCACCCTCCACTCAGAGGCACAAAATTACCATTTGTACAGAGGTAGGTTTAAAGGAAACTTCCTCTAGTGTAGGCCTGGAAATGTGGAATAATAATTCAAACACAGTAAGTCACAGCTATGACTCAATTTTACTTCTCACGTTAATATAATGTAAAAACTAGCCACGGTAGGCTTTTCTCTCATTTAAAAAATTGCAAAAGTTAAATAAATACTCTGCCAATATCTTGCTGCAGGGAGAATATAATTTGAGAAATAATGGCACATTTCACTTTAGCACCTTAGATGATCATTTATCAGTAATTTCCTAAGCAAAAATAGAGACACTAAACATCAGTGTGTATAACAAATTTTGTGCAGACCTTTGAAAACTTTCTTGCCTGGATTTGGGACAGATTGTAATATTTTATAAAACAGACAACTCGGGATGATTATGTTAGAAATTATTATTGGTGTTGGTGACAACAGAAGGCTTTTAGAGTAAGATTCAGTTAAATTGAAAGTATAGTTGAAAGGATCAGAAAAATAAAATACTTATAACAGAAAAGAAAAAAATCTATGTTGATCTGGAAGTAGAAGCTTAGCTGACCAAGGGGAGGGGTGGAGGAGTGCCTTCCCCTTTACTAGGGGTCAGCCCTCCACTCTCTTGGTGGCCTCAACTGTCAGAGCCTGGGTTTCCTATCACTGCCCCCTACTGCTTAGGGGTGATTCCTCTTCTTCACCCCTCCACAGCCCTGAGCTTCAGACTACTTTACAGTTCCCTAAAGTGATGACCTAGGGCACATTTTTTTTTTTTTTTTTTAATCCCCTGGCCCACCAAAACTTACTAGATTTTTCTCCAGGCCTCTCGAGGTCCCAAGAGCTAACAGATAAACTTACTCATATGGAGGTGCTAATGGATGGTTTAATGTGTTCTCTGGTCCAACCTGTTATAGCTGCCCTAAAACTAATGTTTTCAATGCCTTTAAAAAGATGGGACTAGAAGTAGAAATTGTAGGCAGCATTGCTACAAGGGGAGATACTCAGGGGGAGGCTGCTTGTAAGGAATATCTTACTTATCTATATGGTGAACTGGCCAGAGACCATCTCTAGCAGTGAGTGAATTCACTTATCTTCTAAATTAGTAGTGAAATCTTTTCTTCAAACGGAATGTTACCTGGAAGTCTAATACGTGAAATCAATTCAAAATAACTACCTTGGTTGAAAGGAGACTGATGGACCTATTACCTTGAAAACTAGGATAACATTACTAGTAGTCAATCACTCCCATCTTTTTCACTTCTTCCCCAGAGCGCTCCTGGGAATACAGTTTTAACATTATTATTTTTTCATGGGGTCAGCATGGAAAAGATAAACATCATTTATAAAAATAAGAAACAATTAATTGGAGGTAGAAAGAAATTGTATAATTAGAAGCATTTTCAGCCACCGTGATGAGAATAACACTACATATGTATAAAATATGCATACAATTAATAGATCCCATAGTCACAGATTCATAAATATGTTTATAAACAATGATTACTGGAAAGTGTTCACTTTTATATCTTCTTTAAACCAAGTGTCTAGTCACCATATGGGTTGTCACCATCTGCGCTGAGGAATGTACGTTAGAAAAATCACAATTCAAGGTCTGGGAAGAGAGCCACAGGAATAAAATGAGGAGAACATTGTGGAGATATATTTTCTGTTATCCCCATTCAAAATAGATCAGCCTGCACTGATAACAGCTGCAAAAACAATTGGGGACCTTATTCCTGAAATCAAAGGCAAACTGCCAGATGGCAACCAACCAAGGGAACTGAGGATGAAGAGGATTGCAAAATGCTGGTGAAATAGAGAACAAATCCTTTGGAGAATAAACATGTCTGTATCTTTGTTAAAATGTAGAAATCAGAATTTTTCCCAAACTTTCAAGTAATAGAGAATAAAATAAAAACAATAAGTGTTTGTTAACCAGAAAGTTTACCTATTGAGAAAAACAATTTTCTTAGTTGAAAATGTGACGGCTGTTCAGGCTTCTCTGTCATTTTTCTTGTCTCTCTTCATAATCTCTATGTAATCCAGAAACAGCCAGTAAAAGAAGAGAATCTCTGCCTCTTTAATTACTTCCTGTAAGTTTGACAAGTACTACCTCAGTCTCATTGGCTATGCTACGTCTAAATAAGCCACTCTTTCAAAGACAGCATAATTATTTGCATACACTTACTCCCCTAGCTATATATCATGCCTATCAAAACTAAGTGCTTCCAACCTACCTTAACAGTGTCTTAGCATTTATCTCACTTGAGCAGTATGTTTAACTATTAAATGTTACTACATTCTGTGTCAGTAAATATTCAAACCATTTATGATCATATATACTCATAATCTGAACTAAAACCCAGAACAGAATTTGTTAAAATGGAGGACAAAAAGAAACACATTCGTTATGACAAATCAGAATCATTGATTCCTACTTAATCTTACTCACACCTGAATATTTTGTAACATAATTTTTATATTTATGAGACTTCTAGGTGAGTGAGCTTGTGAGTGAGTTTGTGAAAACGTGTGTGTGTGTGTTTAGTTGGGAAGGAAATAGTCATCAAGAAAAATTGAGCTACTAAAATTGTAAGCCTAAAATACTGATATTTTCCATGGAGTTCTGATAAAAAAAAAAAAATAGTTTCAAGTTTTTAAAAGCATCAGTGCTGGTATAGATAAAAATAATCTACATTAATTTTGAAAAACTAGGCCAAGTGTCATTGCTTATACCTGTAATCCCAGCACTATGAGAGGTCGAGGCAGGAGTAATGATTGAGGCTAGACATTCAAGACCAGCATGGGCAACATAGTGAGGTCCCATCTCACTATGTATGTAAATACATGCGTATATACATACATACATACTTACATACTAAAATTGTATTTATTGGTTCAAGATACGTTTTTTTCTAAGAAAAATTGTGTCTTTGTAGATAAGCCTTGGGCACTGATTTAAATACAAGATTAATAAAAAAGAAATAATTCCAATTCAAGGTACATGTCTGGGACATACATTAAGGTTCTATTTTGTGAAATCAAGGGAATATCTGACACATGCCCAGTTAGTTTGATGCATTAAAAGCAACCAATTTGATAGTTAAAGGCTCTTTTCACAAAAGGGTTTTGAGGCATTCTAGCTTATCTGGTTTGACTCTCTGTTGGTCAAATAAACCATTTGATTCCAAATATCTACTTTATTATATTTTGTATGATAGTTTAAATTAGTAATGCTAAGTACAGTGTTTAACTGTGAATGAAACTGACTTTGCTTCCAATGCTTGACTTAGGCATTATTTTATTTATTTATATAAAACATCATTTTGGGGTTTATCACTGTACAAATTGATATATATGGTTAAAACAAGAAGAAACTGTAGGGTATTTAGGAAGCAGCAACAAGGTGGGTGGGCTGTCATGTCATTTCTAATAGGTGCAATGTGAAATGGAGATAGATGTAATTATGAAAAAAGTCTCAGTGCAAACACACCTTTAGTGAACTTGGAATGCTGCAGGGATGGGAGGTCCTAAAATGAAACAAAATCATCCATTACAAATCAGCAATTTTGCTAATCTTTGTATCAGCATATGTATCAGAACCAAAGGAAACATGGTAATGTGTGCTTGTATCTGGAACGTATTAAACTATCACAGTAAAACAATGCACATCTGCATATGTGATTAGTCATGTTTCAGTTTCCTCTTAAAGACTGTGTATGGGGAGGAAGGGTTTGAAAAAACCGACTGCTTACTTTATTATCCTTCTTAATTGAGGAGGAAAGGGGTAGAGAGTCAATCTTACCATGAAATAGTCTCTCCCAAACTTGAAAAAAAGAAGTGCACAATCAATCAATGAATATTTGTTTGACAGACATGAATATGAAGAAGCCAAGGCATATAGACTCCATAAATGGGAGGATAACTTGTGTGTACATAAAATGTTAAATATCTGTAGAACAAATAAATAGATACATATTTGTTTGGTACAAAGTGCTAAACATAGTAAAAAGACAGTAACTTTTATTTTTTTCTAATGAATTATCTCTGGAAAGATACACAAGAAGCTGATCATATTGGTTGCTTCCAGGAGGGAACCTTGCTGGCTGAAGGACAAGGTTGTGGGGAAGACAGTTAAACACTTTTGTATACCTTGAAATTTAAACACTGAGAATGTATTACACAACTATTCTAAAACTAACAAAATAAAATAATTAAGCACATGGTTGGCTTCCAAAATAATGGTTCAAATGGACACCAAGATACCTTGGAATTCTGTGCTGGTCTTAATGAAGAAACAGTGGTCTGGACTGAATATTAAAAGATGGATAAGCCTGGGTGCGATGACTCACGTCTGTAATTCCAGCACTTTGGGAGGCTGAGGCAGGAAGATTCCTCAAGCCCAGGAGTTTGAGAACAGGAGTTTGAGAATAGTGAGACACTGTCTCTACAAAAAATAATAAAAAAAAATTTAGCCCAGTGTGGTGATGCATGCATGCCTGTAGTCTCAGTCTGGAGGCTGAGGTGGGAGGATCACTTGAGCTCAGAAGTTTGAGGCTGCAGTCAGCTATGATCATGCCACTGCACTCCAGCCTGGGAGATACCTTGTCTCCAATAATAATAATAATAATAAAAGAAAGAAAAGATGAAGAATATTTGTATACACTGATAGTAGCCGGAAGCATTCTAGTCAGGGCAACTGATATTAAGCAAAAGTATGAAGTAGGAAAATAAGACATTTGTGGTTTCAGTAAGTAGAAAGGACTGGGTGTAATTCATTTGGGGAGTATGGCTGGAGAGATTAGGGTACAGATTATCAAGGGGGTCTTGAATATCAGGATAAGGAGCTTAGACTTTAAATAATACTGGCAGTGAAAAACTTTTGAGATTTTTGAATAGGAGGGGATTAGTCTCCTCAGTCTCACTTAGTGTAAATTGGAGTGGGAGAGATTGGAGTCTAATACAATCGTCTAAGCAAGCAAGCTGGGCGTAGGTGGTGGGGTTAGTTTGTGAAGGTTGGAGGCATGAACTGAGACAAAGTGATAGGAGGGGTAAGGAGAACCAGTATGCCAGAGGGTCCGTAAATATAGGGCCAACATCAGCATCAAATTTTTAAGGGTGAAAAGGAGTAGAAACTGAGAACATGTTATTTTATTTATCGATTTGTAAGTAACGGTGTTGAGAAAAAGAATATAGCATATGTTTTTGGTGAATGTACATTTCCTTCAGAGTAGACGGGGTAGAAACCCGATTTTCAGGAGTTTTAGTGGAGGTGATGAAAAACAACAACAAAAAAAGTAGCATTGTCAAGATTATGTAATCCAGGCCAGGTGCAGTGGCTTACGCCTGTAATTCCAGCACTTTGGGAGGCTGAGGTGGGCGGATCAGTTGAGGTCAGGAGTTCGAGAGCAGCCTGGCCAATATGATGAAAGTCCATCTCTATGAAAAAAATACAAAGATTAGCTGGGCGTGGTGGCAGGCGCCTGTAATTCCAGCTACTCGAGAGGCTGAGGCAGGAGAATCACTTGAACCTGGGAGGCAAAGGTTGCAGTGAGCTGAGATCTTGTGCCACTGCACTCCAGCCTGGGCGATAGAGCGAGACTCCATCTAAAAAAAAAAAAAAGATTACATAATCCAGTATAATCAATACTTTTTGAATGTCTAACATGTGCTACAAACTGTATTAGGCACTTGTATAAACTGGAACAAGACAGACTTAATCTTTGCTTTTATGGAGTTGATGTTATGAGAAGACAGACATAAACAAGTAATTAATAATGAATGGATGATGTTCCATCATACGAGAAGAAAAATAGGTGCTCACGAAGTTTATAGCAATGAAAAGAAGGATAGAAATGGAAAAACAGTTGTAGGAATGCGATGGGGACACACAAAATAATTTTTTTTCCCAATTAGAGACAAGTCTTTGAAGGCATATTGGAAGTAGTTTATGGCAAGGACAAGAACAGATAATTAATGATGCAAACTCCTTGGGCAGGTGGGAGGAGATTAAATTAAGCACAGGTGCAGAGGTTTACATGTGGAAAAGAAGACACTGATTTTTTGAGTCAGAAAGGAAGAAAAGAAAACTACAGCATAAAGGTAATGCTGTTTAGAGACTGAAAGAAGGAAAGCTGAGAATATTCAAGTCAGAGCGCTTTACCCTGAGTGTAAAGTTGGGGCTTGAGGAATATGGGTTTGGTATAGCCAGTGGGGGTGTATGCTGAAACTGATTGGCTTCTTTCTGTTTTAGGGTTACAGACTGCACCTTTAGTGCCAGGTCAACTCAAAGCAGTGGTGTGGCAGACGCGTGGGATATGGTTACATAGAGCCTGAAGTGCTGAAGTAGAACTTGTTGCATATAAACAAAAATCCATCACTGCTAATTTGAAAACTCTCATAATACAAGACCTAAACAGAAATCTTTAAAACCAGTAGGACTGTGTAAAAAGCATTTTATTATTTTTGCATACTATATGAAAATAAGATATATTTTTTTACTTACATATATAATGATCTCACATAGTAAGGACCCCCTATGTGGTAAAAGATAATAATTTTAAGAAGGATCGATTGAAACAGTAGAGATTTTCAGCTAGTTTGGGAATCTCTCTGAAACTGCGTGAAATAATCATCAAACTGGGGTGGCCACAGACCTTCTGATGAAAAGATACGGTTGAGAGTTTATTCCGTGGCTTTGGTCCGAGATGTTTTGGAAGGATAAGAACTGATGGGATTGAGTCCACAGGTTTCTTTTCCCAATGTTGGTTTCAGATGAAAAGCAACTGGAAATGGGAACAAGACTTTTTGTGACTGATCTTCCTCTGTGGCAGACAAGATTGATGCATCTGGAAGGCCAGCACTAATGTCTGCTCTGGGGCGGCCACAGAGGGAAAAGGACGAACAAGTTGCCGACTATGGGATGTCTGATGACCGCGGGGCCTCATTCACAGCTACTCTCTTCCGACCAGGGGGAGTCCTCCTTCCTCCTTCAGCCAAATGAGAAAGCCTACCTCTCATTAGGCCTGGGAGGATGAAGGATAAGAATCCAAAGTTGTGTAGATGATAATCAGGATTTATCCGGGTACATTTAATGCATTTAATAGCTTGGGGAGTGTAATCCAAAGTTAAGTATTCAGAAAAAGAATAACTTCTGGCTGGAGACTGAACAGGATTAAATCAAGCTGTTAGCTGGAAACGCAATGTTGATAGGGCCATTGTAATTCAGAAATAGATATTTTAATGAGAAAAGCTACATATTATGTTGTCATATACTCCCTGCAGACGTATCTTTGTCATTTAGTTGGATATGCATTTCTATTTTCTTAAACAGAATTGTCTATCATTTTAGATCATGTGATAAATTGCAGTTAAATATAAAGAGTTATTGCAATTTAAAAATAAACATAATTCTGTTATTGCCACATTTTGCGGGACATTAGAAGTCAGTCGGTCTGTCCTCATCACTATGTTTTAAAATTAAATCTGTTTGTCAGATAACCTAACCTATTAAAGCCATATATCCTATTTTAATTAAAGAAATTCTGGTTGTGATCATTGTATAGAATTAAAATCTCATGTAAAATATGGGAAGAAGGGAGGCAAAAGGAGGTCATATAGTGTTACCTGATAAAAGGAGACAGTAATATTTAAAATGAGGTAAGTGTTGCACCGATTTATGATGTATTTTATCTGCAGGAGAAACCATAGTTTATCGTGGAGTCGTATAGCTTGAATCGTCAGCTGTATATCTTTGACTTTTTGAATGCAACTGTTGAAAGGAAAAGACTTTCAGAGATGTGAGCTATGAGATAGATCAAAAGCTTAAAGCAATTTTGCTTCGCTAGTTCAAATATATTTTTATTGAAACATATTTTGTTGTCATGCATGCATAAATATTATCTAGTATCAGTCAAAGAGAGTGAGTGTGCAAGAGTTTCTGGGTGTTTTAACAGAAAAATAAGAATTTAAAGATCCCTAAAACTTCTGTAATCTTAGACTTTGCTTCACTTAGTGTTCTTCTTTTAACATCTAATTTCGTAGTAGTCATTCTTTTCCATACGTAATTTCTATTGTAGAAAATAAAAAGAAATTAATGATATTAGATTTACAGACTAAATTCAGCAGTAAATTTAAAGGATGTAAATCCTTATGAGATAATAAGAGACACTAATTAGAATGTCTTAGGAAGCTGAGTATAGTTCCACATCCTATATGAGCCATATGCTTAAACTGTATGGTTAGTTTTGTGTTTTCGCTTATTTTTTTCTGTCATTATATACTTTTTGTTGTTTTCAATTGATAGCACTGTAAATAGTCATAAAATAATTAAAACTGGTCAATCAATACTTTGATAAAAATTTGTTAATTTGAGTTCAGTTTATTTTCTTTCTTCAGCTTGAGATTTTCTCACTATGTTAACATTGCCTCCTCTTTAAGTATTTTTAGAAACCAAAAAAAAATTTTTCTTCAATTATTGGAATTGTTGGAATTATTTTATAATGTATAACATTTCCATTTTCAGGAGTTGGTTTTAGTTTAGAATTGAATGATAAAAATAAGCTATTAAAAAGAGTTATTAGAGTTATTAGAAATAGAGTTGAACGACTATACTACAGTCTGAAGACAGGAAGGAATTTAAATTCTTTAAATACTCTGCAGAAATCAATCCCAAAGAATTTAAATTATTTAATTCAAAAATAGTAGAAAAGATACGTGAGACCAGGAGGAGAGACTCTACTGCTGGTTCTACACTCAATTATATTTCAAACTAGATTTCAAAAGTTATTCTCTCTTTTGGCTCTTGAAGACCACAGCTAGTAAAGTAATCAGAAGTTAATTAGATCTACTGTGTCCCCTTTACCACTCTCTTTCGGAAGGATAAATGCTTAGAATGTGTTCTTGCTCATGTCATCTTCGGTATCCTCAATAGGGTTAATGATTTGAGATTTTAGAAAGGGAAGAAAAATAATTAGTGCTGATAAATTAAATGTACTGATCTCTGTCTCCAAAAAGTATGGACATCTGATAAAACACAGATTCTTCACTGCTGCATTCTCACCTCTCTGTAAAGTGGAGGAAGAACACAGGTTTTCTGAAAAGGATTCAAAAATGATAAAGCAGCCTAGTGTTTTGAGCTGGTGTAGCAATTTATACAAGGAACTTGGACGCTCATATAATTCTTAGTATTATTTAGAGAACAGCAGCTTGAAGGGTTCTGATGCCTTGTATATCTTACCCAGGCTTTATTACAATGTTTACAAAAGGACTCACTTCATAACTCACATCCTTTCTTAAAGCAGTGACCATAAAGCAGCAAACATATGACAGATGTGTGTCTGTGTGTCTTTTCTGCCTTGTTTAGACTTTATGAAAAGTTTTTTTTTTTTAAAGAAAATCATTAGTGGAGGATTGTTTCACATTAATATACATTCTTTTGTTCGTAGTATTTTTTTTAAGGTTGCCTAAATACTGTATTTTCATTAGGTCCATCAGAGGAAATATTATGTAAGTTTCTGTATTTAATTTAGGTCACTCCATGCTAAGTTCACATTTACTGCAGCTTATGGTAATAAAATACCTTTAAACATCATTTTCACCATATTTTATATTTGCTGTTTCAAAGACCTTTTTTTTCCAAAGTCTCTTTGCCTGGACCCACCCCCTGGCCCACTCTTTTGTATTTTAGCAAGATGAACATCTTATTGAATAGAGGTTTTAAAAATAAAAAAAATTATCTTATAAAAACGTGAAAAAAATGAGTTCCAGAATTTTTTATATTTTAAAATAAAGCAATTATAATTTATTTAAGAACCTAGCATATATATTGAATGTAAACAATCTAGAAGTGTGGAGTAAGTACTAAAAATATGCTAAATATTATACTTCGTGAACAAAAAATGTCCAGCTATTGAGATAATTAATTTATTAATCCTGATATTTCTTAAATATCTATTATGTGACAAACATTGCATTAAATACTTTAATTGTACAACCTAAACAACACTATCGAATATTTTGATTTCTTGTTTTTAAGAAAAGAATTGAATATACCCCATATAATAACATTGTGCTAATTAATATTCCACTTATTTATCCAATGATTGATTTAAGTGGCACTTAGTAACTATTTGCACCAGTTAACTCTATTAGTGGAATTAGTAGCAATTCAGAGCAAAATGAGTTTATTAAAATGATTAGAATAGTTTAAGAAAATTTATTTTGTAAGAATGTTTGAGTCCCTACAACAACGAAAGGAACAGGAATAAAAAATGAGAGGTTTCTATACTATGTTTTTACTGTTGTGACAGACAGCATAGTCTTTGCCTGGAAAAGCTTTTCTGTTAATTTTATTGATTATGTGTTAAGTTCTAATATGAACTATAATATTTCATTATAGTGTAATTATGTTATTTATATTTCAATATTTTAATCCAACTAGATTATTCTTCACATAGTAAAATTTAACATAACCTATATTTCAGAATCATAAGCAAATGATCATTTCTTAAAACATGATGCAATTTGATTTCAGACAATTCAACCGGTGTTTTTAGATCTGCCCTTTTCTTTGCCAACCCAGTTTCCTCCTTTCTTTTTCTTTTCTCCATTTTTTCTAGGAAAAATTTTTGTATCAATTTTATCATTGTGGCTTCATTTATAAGCATTTGCTTTTTACAGACATTTAAAAATGTTCTCTCAGTAAATCCTTTTCAGATATTACATAAACTGTCAATTTATATTCTGTTTCTGGAGGTGCTTTGCAGTTTAGGAGGGAATTTTTCTAAATTTTCCCTCACAAGTTCAGTAAGTGTCTTCCAATCAACTTACCCCTACAGCTTTCTGACAAAACTTTTTAGTACAAGAGAATAACACTTCCTTTTAAATAGTAATTTTGTAAATAAAAATAATAGGGTGATTACAGTTATTTTATTGATCACATTAATATATTTCATTATTAGTTGATAATCTGTTGGGGTATTTTTAAAGAAATTTCAGTTGCAGTTATTTAAGAGACATGTAACTTAGTTATGACATATGTACTGATACTACAATAACTCTCATAGAGCTATTTCTGAGAGTTAATTAACTCTAAAACATTTCATTAGCAAAGTGATTTTCATTTTATGTTAATGGATGCTTTGTGAATAACCAAAAGTAAAAAATTATAAAATAATATTACAAAACTGAAGCAAAATGATGCCTCTTCAAAAATGTTTTAAAATCTCTTTGATTCTGAAAAATATCTTCCAATACTTCTGTTTCATAGCTTTAAAGCTTGTAGTTATTATATTTTAAAATAAATAAGAAGCAAGGAAACACTCCCATCTTTACCTATCTTTGTCTCTCATCTATCAATGTCTGTCTATCCATTCATCCATTACCTACCTTGCCTTCATATTGGCAATTGAATATTATCAATCATTTGCTAATATGAAAAAAAATTTGAGACTTCCAAATGTCCTGAAAAGCTGCTATTTGCATTTTACTTTAGTAGCGCTATATTTGGGAGAAACATCACTATGCCTTCATAATTGAAAAACCACTCAAAAAAAGCAAAAATGACTATTTTAAATCATATTAAAATTATGTTACTTAAGCTTTTTAGTAATCAGTACAAAGATATTTGAGATAACTAAGCATGGCTAAAATTAAGTTATTGTGAAGTTTGTAATTAGTACCTGCTATCAAAGTAAAACTTCAGGTTTAAATGGCACAAAAGGAAAAGCTACCTGAACCTAACCAATTGATTGATTATTATGGAACATATTGTCTTTTCATAGAAGCCAAATGCTATCATGTTGACTGTGTTATTTTATTACATATTTCTCTAATCATTAAACAGATGCTTTATAAATAATGACATTTTATGAATTGAAATAAATTAGTGATAAAGGTAGAAGACTGTCAATTTTCAGTCTCTTACAGTGAGAACAGTTGCAAAAATGTATTATCCTTTTGAATTTTGATCATGTGCTTTTTTATCACTGTGAAAAACCTAAAGCTTTCTGCTTGCTACATTGCTACAGTTCTTCTATCAGAAGACAGGACTGTGAAAATCTGCAATAGCCTTCAATGTGACTTGATAAATAGCAAGAGAGCTTAGTGGAAATGTTGAACTCCTTCATGATTAAAAAGCAAACCTTTAATGTAGTTTTTGTTTACCATGTCATAAGTGCAGCGTTGGAAGTTACTGCCAAAGAGTCATTGGAACAGGCATCAGTAAGGCAATGTCAGCCAGCCGATGCTTTGAAAATGATTCAGTTCCTCTAGCCTTATGACTAAAATAATATCCAGTGGCTCCAGCCCCAAGCCTGGTTAATGCATCTGTCCAGAACACATAATTACTCGGTCATAACATTCCCCCGGCCACCAGCCAACAAACCAATCAGCATTTCTTCCTAACTCACCAGAATTTTTGCTGTGTCAAACTGTTTGATCTCTAGGTAGTAAAAATGCAAAAAATGAAAGACACTGCACTGGAAGGTTTTAATTTAGAATAGTTTCTCATGGAAATTAAATTTAAAGATAAATACGTTTTGTTGTCATGACTGAAGTTGAGATTTTAATTTGTATCCTTTTTCATATAATGTAGTTTGTTTTTGCATCATAAGCTAACATTTTCAGTCATTTTAGTGAGAAAATATTCTAAGGACAAAATAATACCGGATATATCTCCAGTTACTACTTGTTTCAAAAACATTAACAAATATAGTGGCAAAACATTATATTTTTGTTTAACATAAGTATACAGTATGTGCATATATTTACGAACATGGATGTATATAGAATTCCTTATATTACTTTCTGAGGGGAATTAGGAAAGTACATTTGCTTATGTATATATGTATGTGTGCTTGTTTTATAGTCTAGGCTTTTACAAGCTCATTACATTTGAATAATTATTAACAAGATCTTTGAAATGATTCTAGATTAAATCACAAGATTTTCCTGTTTTTCACAGACTCGACTAAAAATGTTTTTAAATGAATTTCAAAAATCATTTTTGTGAAGTGAAAGTTTACTGAGTATATGAAATTTGAGCTTAGTTAAAAGAATAAATAGATTTAAGCCTTCAGAGAAAATGAGAAAGAACACTCCATATAGAAAGAAAAGCATGTGAGAAGAAGTGTAAGTGTGAAAGAAAATGACATGCTTAGGAAAGTATAAGAAAGTTGATCTTTCTGGAGTGTAAACGGCCCATGTGAGAGTAACACAACTTGAGGTTGCAGTGGTGGCACGGGTCAGGCTGTGAATCTCCTTAATATGCAGAATGGAAGCATGGTCATTAGGGCTGATAATTTAAAGAAATGGTATGAGGGTGCTTCAGGGAGTTAACTTATGGACACATAAAAATATTTTCTCTGTTATTTATTTCCTCTTAGCTTTACTTCATCTTGTATCAGGTTTAGTTGTCCATGTGCCCCTTGGATCATATTTCTGGCTTCATGTTTGGTATGAACAGAAGTATGGAAATACTTCATTCCCACAAACAGTTGGTAATGTTTGTATAGCATCACTTCTTTATCTCAGGCACACACCGACCTGCAAGGGAACAGGATCTGGAATGAAGATAAAAGACGATGTCATAGAACAAATTTGCCTTCCAAATAGCTGGTTATTGAACACTTGCAAGGAGGACCACAGTAAATGTCCTTTTGAGCTCAAAAGGGGAGAATTCTGCATATCCATATACCTACATACACACACATAATGTTTTCCACATACTTTCTCTCTTTACTGTGTCATCATGCATGCTTGTGTGTGGACATTCATATTTATGGTTTCTGGACTGGTCTTCAGGTCTCACTTCATTTCCTAGTGACAACATTGTTCACATATCAAAAACCTTGAAGCACTTACCAAGATACTGTAATAAATAACACAGAAGCCATCTCTAAGACACAATTGCTTTCTTTTTTTAGTGATTGTATATTTCATAATTTCAAAAGCAACTTGAGCTTCCACTAAAGTCAATATGGTTAGCTCCTAAAATGCAAAGTGACTCTATGGAGTGAATGTGTAGTGTGCTGAGGCTGCTGCTGTTGCTGCAAATTTGCATTTTTATGTTCACCTATAGCCTTACAAATTGATCTAATTTGAAAGAGAAATTTATTTGAAGGATGGATATAACTCTTAAGGTGATAAATTTAAAAGCCACTTTATCTTAAAGGGAAGAAGACAGAGTGTTTGTGAATTATCATCATCTCTGCTATTAGTACACTCTGCACTGTGACTTCAGGGAATAGGCGTCAAATACAGGACTTTTCATTTTGAGTTAATGGAACCCATGCTCTAAGGCGGCACTGCTCAGTAATAATAGAATGAAAACCACATACTGCATGTAGTTAATGGTTTAATAGCCACATTAGAACAAACAAAAAGAAACAGATACATTAGAAATTAATTTTAATATTTTATTTAATCCAGTATGCTAATACTATTTCAATATTTAAGCAATGTAAAATATTAATACGATATTTATATCTTAAAAAATTAAGTTCTCTAGAGCTGGGTACGTTGGCTGATGCTTATAATCCCAGTATCTTTGGGGGCTGAGGCGAGAGAAGCACTTGAGCACGGGAGTTGGAGGCTGCATTGAGCCATGATCGGCCGCTGGACTCCAGCACAGGTAACACAGCGAGATTCTAACTTAAAAAAACAAAACAAAACAATAAAGTTCTTTAATTTCAGTGTGTATTTGATCTTTACAGCATTTCTCAATTTATACTAGCCTTATCTCAAGTGCTCAATAGTCACATGTGGCTAGTGGCTACCAGGTTAGATAGCAGAGTTCTGAAGCAAAAGCAGCTGAATTCATGGTTACGGTAATGTTGACTTGGAGGCACACTGGAAGCTGTGTATACCTTGGTGTTTTAGTCCTTGGATAGCAACATTACAAAGACATTCCCTACAGAAGTCTTTTATCAGATACCGAATTCATTTAGATTTACCCAAATATGCATCAGGTTTCTTGCTCTCTATTTCTTCTTGGATTTCTGAGTTTTCCCCAGGGATACATTTTCTTCAGCATAAAACATACTTTAAACACAAATCTGCTGGAGATGAATTTTCCCAGTTTTTGTTTGTCTGAAAATGTATTTTCATTTTTGGAGGGCATTCTTGTTAGGCATATACTGTAATTCTAATTTAGATTAATATTTTTAAAATGCTTTAAATATAGATTTCTGGGTTTTTGGTTTTTTGTCTTTTGCTTTTTTTTGTTTGCATTTTTAAATTGTTGTTGTTGTTTGCTTTGCTCATATTGTTTCTCTTGAGAAGTCAGCTGTCCTAATTGCTGCTCCTTGGAAGTTTTTATTTTATTTTATTTTATTTTTGAGATGGAGTCTCGCTCTGTTGCCCAGGCTGGAGTGCAGTGCTGCAATCTCTGCTCATTGCAACCTCTGCCTCCTGGGTTTGAGCAATTCTCCTGCCTCAGCCTCCTGAGTAGCTGGGATTGCAGGCATGTACCACCACTCCTGGCTACTTTTTCTAGTTTTTTCTTTTTTTCTTTCTTTTTTTTTTTTTTTTTTGTGGAGATGGGGTTTCATCATGTTGGCCAAGCTGGTCTCAAACTCCCGATCTCAGGTGATCCACCTGCCTCGGCCTCCCAAAGCGTTGGGAATACAGCCGTGAGCCACCACGCCCATCCTGTTCTTTTTCTTTTAATTGCTTTTATGATTTTCTCTTTGGATTAGTTTTCAGCATGGCTTTCAACATTAGTATTGTAATGATGTGAGTAGTTGCTGATTATTTTTTAGTTTTTCCTGTTTGTGCATTGTATACTTTTTTTCAATTTTGGTGTCATTTATTTCCTCAATTTATGAACATTCCCAGTTATTTTGTCTTTAAATGTAATTCCTGTTCATTCTCTTTCGTTTTTCTTCTGGAACTTCTATCCATTGATGTTAAACTTTTATACTACACTATATCTCTGAATCATTCTTCTTTTCTCTTCCGTATTTTCTGTCCTTTAGTCTCTTTATGCGTCATTTTGAAAATTTTCTTCTGATTTACATCCCAGTTCACGAATCTCTCTTCAACCATATTTGATTTACTATAAAACTCATCTACTGGACTTTTTAATTCTGGTTATTTCATTTTCTGTTTTGGAATTTTCATTTTTAAAAATAGATTTTAGTGCACTTCTGAAATTTGAAATATTGTCCATGTCCTTGAACTAGTAAATGTTTACTCCAAATTAGGTGTTCCTGTGAGTCTGTTTTTATTGTTTGTTTTTGCTGTTTTTCATTAGTGTTGCTTTTTTGTACCTGCTTTTAAAAAATATTCTCTGAACATTGTGTTTACAAAATTGCTTTTAATAATATTCTGGAAAATAGGGTAATATTGTAATTTCCAGAGAGGATTTGCTTTTCCCCTCTACCAAATAACTCGAAGCACTAGCCAAGTGGGATAATCTTAACTCAATTTCAAGTACTGAGATGATTTTAAGCTCAAGTATAGTTCCTGTGAGTGCTGTACACTACCACCCCACTCTTATCTTTTCCTTTACCCTTTTCATCTAAGGTTCATTCCTTCAGAGTTTCAACTCAAAGTAAGGCGAATTCAACTGGGAACTCCCTCTGGCAGGCTCTGGACTGTTTCTGTTCTCTCAGTCAAAAGACCACTCACTCTCTCACCTTCCCTCTTTCAGATTAAGAGGACAGAACCCCACCAAACAGGGAAAAAGTGGCTGCAGAACTGGACTTACTCTTCTGACTACCTTTTATTATTTCAAGATCCTGAACTGGTAACTTCATTAACATGTTAGCTTTCCCATGCCTTAAAGTAAATATTTTATACATTTTCTCCAGCTTTTCTAGTGTATTAGAGACCTGCTTCAGATGATCTAGTATACCATTCTCCCTTTAATTCTGTTTAATTTCTAAAACTGCTGTTATTTTTGTCCATGTTATGATCAAATTCACTTCAGTGTAGTGGCAATTTATTTGCTTTTTGGTGAAGCTGGTCTAACAGACTGAAGTAGGATCTCTGTGAGCCAAGCATCATCTAAAAAAATCTTCATATTTTTCATCTCTTTCACACCTCTTTCCATTTAGATTTAACTAGAATATTTCTTTAAAGTTTTCCAATTATCTCATATTTTCTTTGAGATAAAGTAGCTATTTTTCAGTTATGTGATATACCCAAAGTAGCTCTGGTTTGCCTCCAAGGATCATGGCATCTCAGTAAAATGTACTAACTTACACATAAGCCCTAAAGATACTTTTGTCTAAATATTATTCAATATGAGCAGTTTTTAGCACCACTTTTGGAAACAATAACTGAGGAAGTTCTTTTCTTTGTGTGTATCATGTTTTCTAACTGTTCTGTTGTAGATTGTTTCAGCTTTTTTTGTTTGTATTTGATTTTTTGTTATTTCATTCATTCATACGACAGATAATAAAATGGGATTTGAAAAGACTGAAAATCAGTTATGATAGTAGATTTCTTGAGGCCTAATGGGCATAGAAAATCCATCCATGAGAGCTTAAGATATTCAGATAAACTTGATATACCCCAGGCCCAGAAAATTTAGAAAAGAAAGAGGTATGATTTGATTAGTCTAGTAATTCTCAATCCTGGTTCCCTCAGCTCAGATCTCCATAAGCTAGTGTGTGCATCAGAGTCAACTGAGTCACTACCCCAGCCCCATGCACTTGCCTTGTTCTCTGACAGGAGGTGTCCTGTTTCTATAGATGAATGGGCCTACTGTGGCAATTTCTCCACACTTCCTTGTGTTTTTCATAGACGTGATCCTAAATCATTAACTTACCATCCTCAATGAACACCTCTTTTTCTGGTCCTGTGGCTACCCTGCTGCTCAGAAGTTAGCAGGATACTAGGGAATCTGATGGGCACCCTTGTATATAGAACCCATAAGTGTTAATGCTTGTGGGGCAAACTTTGAATAGTGTGAGTGCTGGTAGATAAGTTTTATTCTCTCCTCTACCTTAAAAGGACCATAGTTTTATAAATGTGTACCAAAGAGATCTTGTGCAAATGGGCAATCAACTTATCATGAAGCTGTAACCAGAACAACACACTCCTTTCTATCTCCCTCACATTTGCTTTCATGCCTGCACTCCTGGATTGCACTCCCCCAGTAAAGTGTTAGCACATCTGTTTTTGCCTTGGGCTCTGTTTCTAGAGAAACTTGGCTAAGATAGACTCTATCAGCAACATAATAAGTATTTATGACTGTGATATTGCTGAGTAGGCCGTTGGTAAACACATGTGCAATATTGACTAAAGACTTGCACTTCCCAGAAAGTATTTTGGTAAATATGATTAGCCAATTGAAGTTCAAAACGATAGTTAATAGCAAAGATTTAGTGAGAATTCACTGTCTGCCAGACATTGTGATAAGTGCCTTGCAAGTGTTATCTTTGTAGTCTTCCCAGTAGTGCAGTTGGTTGGGATACTATTAATCCCATTTTTCTATATGGGGAAGCTGAAACTGAGTGGTTAAATAACTCATCTAGGATCATGAGTTAGAGTCAGAACTGGGATCCAAATTGTACAATTCCAGAACTTAAGTTCTTGACCACAAACTGTACTACCTGAACAAAGTTTGGTTTTGTTTTACTTAGTTTTAGTCATCATACCACTGTTTCTTACTGTGATGAAACTAGAAAGGGCATCTGGGAAAGCCCTGCTTTTCAGCGTCTTCTACCTACCTGTCCTTAACAAAGCTCCTTTTTAGAATACTTCTAGGATATTCATGCCCCCATCTAGCATTACTTTTCTCACAGTGTTGGCAGTGTCACCCTCATCCTTAAAGTTGAAGAAAGAGGAGTTTGTAGTTGTTTCTGTGAAGAAGGTAGAAATATGAGAACTAAGTGTGAGAAATTCTTAAAAGTTTAGCAGTACCAAAATTTGAGTCATAAATGTGCAAGAAATGACTACACATTGGCTCTGATTTAAGAAACTATAGAAATTTTAAAAATCTCCCATATGCAACAGCTGAGAAGATATCAAAAATAACAAATATTGTTACCAGAACCAATCAGTCAGACATCTGTTAGTTCAGATTAATTATAAAAATTAATAAACTGATGTTTTCTCAAGGGAAGGAAAATGTGAATGCAAGTATATGGTTAAAAGCAATTCCTTGTTTGATATTTTCATTATCCTAAAAAATAATATATTATTTCATTAGTTTACCTAGTATGTCCCACCTGGCTTTTACCTCAAGTCAACTCATTGAAACAGATAAATACGTTAATGCTTTAAAAAGTATTTGCAAATTAAAATAATTAATTTGTTAGAATCAATGAAAGCAGGATAGTCATATTGACTTGATTTTATCCTTTTTTATTACATAGAAACATGATTTAAAATGGTATTATAAAGTGCTTCTAAATTAATATTTAAATCCCAAGTCACAAATAGTCTCAGAATCCATTTGACCTGAAAGTGGTCATCACTCATCTCAGCAGGAAAATCAGGCATTTTCATAATTAAATAACATTCAACAAGTATCTATCTTACTATCTACTATTTGGGGGCTAGAAATCTGGAAATGAAAAAGGCACAAAATTCCTGCCTTCATGAAGGAAACATTTTACTGTGGGAAATAAAGAATAAAGGAATATAACATGTATTTTCAGATCGAGATAATTACTCAATCTTATAAGTACTCAAGATAAGGGCAGGCTTGCTTGAAGCCTTGGACGCTAGAGAGAATGTCATCTTCCGGAGTAATGGGCCAGCACTGAAGTCCCGAAGCTCCATGTTCCTCCCCAGTGACACAACCTGTAGCAGAATGTAGCCCAGTGATAGAGGAACTTCTCTGCTGTTTGCCACCAGGTTGGGTCAGGATGTAACATGAATGCCCTTGCTCTCTGATGTCCAAAGTTCTCACTACATGAGTGCTGTCCTGTTGGTTGACATGGCAGATGTTTCAGTCTTAGTAGCCCAGATTGTGGCGCTGTGACACCTTCACTAGCAGGGAGCGTGGTTGGTAAATCCCAACAAAATTTAGTGGCCTGCTCACCAAATAAAGGTTCTTATTTTGGGAATGGATTCAGACTGTTCAGTTTCTCTGAAAGTCAAGAAAAAACTGCTGACTCTTCAGTACTGCACCAAAAAAAAAAAAAAAGAAAAAAGAAAAAATGACCCAGGATCTTATTAGACTCTGGGTATTGGAGAGAACATGTGCCTCTCTTGAGGATTCTACCTAAGCTTTCGTATTGGCTGACCCACAGATTGCAGTCTTTGAATGGGACCCAACCAATAGGTAGTTTTGAAAGCTGTGCAGCAAACTGAAGCATGCTCCCTTTGTAGTCCAACAACTCAAATGTCCCCTTAAAGCTATACACGTCTTGGTGACTGATGGCATTGCTTATTAGAGGTAGCCTCTGTCAGGAAGCTCTTGGTGCTTTGGACTCATGACCCCCTAGACATGGATGCCTGATACTCTCCTTTTAGAAAGCAGCTCTTAGCTTTTATTGGGTGTTTGTTGACACCGAATGCCTGTCCCATGGAAGCCTTGTGTCCCTCTAGCCTGATATTCCTGTTTTGTGGTGGGTCAATTTGGATCCAGTGACTAGCACGCTGGGCAGTAAGCCTTACTTTACCAAATGAAAAGGCTATATTTAAGAATTCAGCTGGCCTGGCTCCAGTGGTATCCTGACTTTGTATAAAAAAGTGGCAGCTTTCTTTCTTTCTTTTTTTTTTTTTTCAGTACCTTTATCTCCTATTATACCACCTGAAACAAAGCTGCTGCCCCAGGGGGACACTGACTACACAGAGTTTTCTTGAATGTCTAGAACTGGGTTCACTGTTGGTTTGGCTGAGCTAAAACCTGATAGTACCCACTGGGCTGCTGTGTTTTCAATCTCAGCACCAGCTAGGCACTGCCTACAGTGGACACGGTGAGTTTACTCAGTGAGCAGAATTCAAGGTCATTCTCCCAGCCCTGGTCAATACTCCCGTTGATGAATTTGTATTTTCAGTGACACTTGCGCTATTGCTAGTGGCCTATTTGCTTGGTTTGTCACTTGGAAAACTACATGTTGCCTGATTAAATACCCCTTTTTGGGGTCCCACAATGTGTAAACATATCCTGATCACACTGTTGGGTCACTGATATAGATGGCTACAGTTAGAAACTGTTCTCTGATGATACTGACAGGATTCAAACTGCTAATAGAGCCTCCACAAGCCAGTTGACCGCCAGAGCTCACTGGACCCATCATCAACCCAGATATGGCAGCATATCCACCCCCAGAGACTGGGCACAAAGATGCAGAAGCTACCACTGTGTATTAGTCTGCTAAAGTCACCATAAGAAAGTGTCACAGACTGGGTGGCTTAAATAATAGAAATTTATTTTCTTACGGTTCTAAAGGCTGGAGGTCTAAGATTGAGATGTTGGCAGGATTGGCTCCTTTCGAGGCCTCTCACCTTGGCGTGTAGATGGCTGTCTTCTCTCCATATCTTCACATGGTGTTTCTCTGGGTTGTGTCTGAGTCAAAGTTTCCTCTTCCTGTAAAGACACAGTCATATTGGGTTAAAGCTCAATAAAGCTATATATGTCTTGGTGATTGATAGTTTTGCTGATTAGAGATAGCCTCATCATGAGCCTAATGACCTCATTTTGACTTACTGCCCTCTTTAAAGATATTCTCTCCAAATATAGCCAAATTCTGATGTACTTGGGGTTAAAACTTTCAACATAGGAATTTGGGGAGGGAGCATGATTTACCCCATAACACAGTGCAGATAGATTCGTGACTCCTGACAAAAGAAACTTGTGTTGCACAGTGACTCATGGAACCTACAACCTGCTGAGAGGGGCTCTCAGTGAGTTGCCTCACTACTGTTGACTCTTTCAGTTTACAGAGTTGCTTGCTGCTGCAGTCTGATCAGTCAACCCTGGGTGACATTAATGGGAGTCTTGAAGCCAGTCTGTGCCAGGTTTTCAGTTTTCTAGACCACTTGCCATCTCACCATGGTGAGCTTTTATTGCAAAGCCATGAGCGGTGCGCTAATAGTCAAGGAGTCATAGAACCTCCTGAGCTTCATAGGCATCTGATTTTGCTGACTGCTAGAATAACGTCTTACAAAATGGATGATAGTGTCTCTTGCGGGCTAAAGTTGAGGACATAATGGGTCTCTGTTTTGTAAAACTGTCTTTGTCTTTCTATCTACACTCTATGTTCTCTCTCTATGTTCTAAACGGTATAGGTCTGTGTGTAAGTTGGAGATGATTGCCAAAAAGATGAAGTTACATCTGCTGAAATGAGACGCACTGATTTTTATGGCATTAGAGGAACAGCAAGAGCCCTGGCTCTCAGGGAGGGAACATTCATGCCCCACATCATATGAGGGAGAAAGAAACTTTAGTAATCTTTCCTTTCAGAATTGCTCCTGGCTTTTTTCTTAGAAAGGAAAATGCCCTGGTGCAGCTCTCCCAAAGAGCTTCAAGTTACTTAAATATAACGGATGGATCTACCATCCTCTCCCAGACCCCTCTGACTATGATTTTATCACCATTCCCCTTTAACTTTACTGAGAAATCTATTGAAAACTGCAGGGAATAGCCTCAGCTTCCAGTTCTTCCACGCAAAACACCTGTTAACATCTCTAGATGGCTGCCTTGCCCATCCTCATTGTCAGGTGCCTTCGCTCAGTCAGTCAGCTGGATTGATGCCTTGGCTGAAGTGGAGAAGTCAACAAAGAGCCTTTAGGCATGTCAACTTTCACCTGACTTTCTAGGGAAGGCCGTGACGGTTTAGGGGTTTTGTTTATATGGTTGAGTCCTGAACTCTGGGTAGCATGGTTGAGGTTAAGACCGCAGGTTGGCCTCATCTTGCTTCTTGGTGTTCTGTTGGTAGTAGCCTTATTAATGGCTGTATGAGACAAATTGAACAGATTTGGTCTTAGCCTTTGTCAGTATGATTCATCAGAGAGGTGAATAGAGTGGCATTCTCATGAGGAAATTCGAGCTAAGCCTGATTCCATCCTTTTTTTAAAATTTAACTTTTATTTTATGTTCAGAGGTACTTGTGCAGGTTTGTTATATAACTAAACTTGTGTCATGGAGGTTTGTTATACAGATTATTTCATCACCCAGGTATTAAGCCTAATACTCAGTAGTTATTTTTCCTGACCTCTCCCACCTCCCACCCTCCACTCTCCAAGAGGTCCCAGTGTGTTATTCCTCTCTATTTGTCCATGTGTTCTAATCATTTAGCTCCCACTTATAAGTGAGAAGAGGAAGTATTTGGTTTTCTGTTTCTGCATTGAGTTTTGAAGGCTAATAGCCTCCAGCTTCATCCATGCTTCTGCAAAGGACATGATCTCATTCTTTTCTTATGGCTGCATGGTAATCCATCGTGTGTATGTACCTTATTTTCTTTATCAGTCTACCAATGATGGGCATTTAGGTTGATTCCATGTCTTTGCTATTGTGAATAGTGCTACAATGAACACTCATGTACATTTGTCTTTATGATAGAATGATTTATATCCCTTTGGGTATGTACCCAGTAATGGGGTTGCTGGGTCAAATGGTATTTCTGTTTTTTGCCCTTTGAAGTATTGCCACACTGTTTTCCACAATGAGTGAGCTAATTTACACTTCCACTAACAGTGTAGAAGTGTTCTTTTTCTCTGCAACCTCACCAGCATCTTTTTTTTTGGACTTTTTAATAACAATCATTCTTTTTTAAAATTTACATTACTTTATTAAATTCTTTAAATATTTTTATATCAATAGGTTTTCTGTGGGGAACAGGTGGTGTTCGATTACATGAATAAGTTTTTTAGTGGTGATTTCTGAGATTTTGGTGCACCCATCAAAGCAGTGTACACTGTACCCAACGTGTAGTCTTTTATCCCTCACCACCCCCCACCTCTTCCCCTGAATTCCCCAAGTCCAATGTATCATTCTTATGTCTTTGCATCCTCATAGCTTAGCTCCCACATATGATTGAGAACATGAGATGTTTGGTTTTCCATTCCTGAATTACTTCACTTAGAATAATAATCAGTCTCCAATTCCATCCAGGTTGCTGTGAATTCCATTATTTCATTCCTTTTTATGGCTGAGTAGCATTCCATTATATATATATATATACACACACACACACACACACCATGTACCATATATGCATTGTCTTTATCCACTCATTGATTGATGGGCATTTGAACTGGTTCCATATTTTTGCATTGGCAAATTGTGCTGCTATAAACATGAGTGTGCCAGTATATTTTTTGTATAATGACTTCTTTTCCTCTGAATAAATACCTAGTAGTGGGATTGCTGGATCAAACAGTAGATCTATTTTTAGTTCTTTAAGGAATCTCCACACTGTTTTTCATAGTGGTTGTACTAGTTTACATTCCTACCAACACTGACTTTTTAATAACAACCACTTTGTCTGGTGTGACCTTATTGTGGTTTTGATTTGCACTTCTCTAATAATTAGTGATGTTGAGCTTTTTTGACATTTTTGTTGGCTACATGTATGTTTCCTTTTGAAAAGTGTCTGTTCAAGTCTTTTGCCCACTTTTAAATGGTTTTTTTTCTTGTACATGTGTTTAAGTTCCTTATAGATTCTGAATATTACACCTTTGTCAGATGCATGGTTTGCAAAACTTTTCTCCCATTTTGTAGGATGTCTGTTTCACTTTGTTGATAGTTCTTTCTGCTGTGTAGAAGGTCTTTGGTTTAAGTAGATCCCATTTGTCAATTTTTGCTTTTGTTGCAGTTTTTTTACGTCTTCATCATTAAATCTTTGCCTGCTCCTATGTTCAGAATGGTATTGCCTCAGTTGTCTTGCAAGGTTATTGTAGTTTTGGACCCCTCCTTTTAAAGAAAAAGTTGATATTATTGAGAAGCAATTATCCATGTGTCTCTCATGTTTCTGGACATCATGTAAGCAAAACACTGAGCGCTTTTTATTCTGGATTATCTTTTTAAGGATGTTTGTATCATTAACACCCTTGGAAGATGGAAATAGCATTGATCTGCAGAACAAAGAAAAGGCATGATTGCTTTCAATATAAAAATGATAATGTCTTCCTGTGGTGGAAAAGTCAGGCAGGCTAACTGTCTATCAGAAAGTATTTGGGTTCCCTGAGCTCAGAACTTCTCTCCTATAATGCAGCTCACACCTGGCCGTCTTCTCATCACCCTGTGGGAATTCAGCCTTGGAAAAATAATACAATCTGATACTCTGGTTACTGCTTGCTGTGAGCAGTAAAGTCTTGTGTCTTCTGCTAGTATCCATAAAACCATTTCAAGTTAGTTTGTTAGCTTGCAATTAGGGTAAATTCTCAGACCCTCCACAGTTTTTTACGTTACCTTCCCTCCCACCTGTTCACTTTTTTTTCTTTGCATATATCATCATCTAATATATCATATATTTGACTTATTTATTCCTTTATTATTTCTCTTCTCTGGAAGAGAGTTTCATCTCTTTTGTTCACTGCTGTAGCTCCACTGCCTAGAGCAGGGATGGGCCCATAATAGGCAACTCATGCATATTTTTGAATAAATTAACTTGCTGTATTGCATCATTGATATCCATGCAGGTGGAAAGTAAGCAAATGGATTATGATCCAGCCCCCTGATAAATATTGTTGATAATATTCATGTGTGAACAGAGCAGAACTTATAGCTATAAACCAATATAGCTACAATTATGCACAGAAATGTTTATGATACAGGAGCTCCTTTGTATTCTCTTCTAAATAATCTGTCTCTATAGCACTTGTCATCTCCTTTTTATTAGTGTTTTGGAAGAAAGAGTTTACTGACTACTTGAAAAGGTTAAACTTACCTGTGTTCACGTTATCATCACTTCATTTGTTTTTTTTTTCCCAATATTATCTTACAACTTCTCATTTTTAGTATTTTTTTCCTGCATTCTATCAAATGGCCATTTGCCCCTTGTTTTAAAATCATCTACAATTTTATCATCCCTATTATTACCACAAACTTCTTTTTTACTGCTTGTGCTATTTGCCACTAAATTACTCAAAAGAGTGGTCTTTGCTAGATGCCATTCTCTCTCAACATTGACTTCATTTTCAACCTTTTGCCATCTGATTTCCTTGATCATTACCATAGAAATTTTTCTGGAATTGTCAATGATCATTGATTTACTAGATCCAAAAGTTTCTTCTCTGATTCCTTCTTCCTAAAATTGTTCATAGATATCTTAATTCCTATCTACCCCTTACTTATTAAAATTCATATCTCCCTTGGTTTCTATGACACAGGGTGATCTTGTGTTTATCTTCTTAAATTATGATTGCTCTTTTTACTCTTTCTATTCTTAATTAGTACCCTAAATATAGGTAGCTATTCATTAACTCAACAAATATTTATTGAGTGCTTATAATATTCTAGGTGCTTGGACTACATTCATGGACAGAATATTCTAAGATCCCAACCCTCACGAATTTATATGTTAGCAACAAGAGTTAGGAAATAGTAAATAAACAAGTTAAAATTACATTGTATATTAACATTCAATTGAAAAAAGGAAAATTCAAGCAGGATAAGGGGCATTCTGAGTGAGGGTGAAATGTGGGTGATTGGAAGCAGGCAGCAGGGAGCATCAGTAAGAGCAGACCTTATTGAGAAGATAGTCCACCAAGGGCTTATCTTTTTTTTCCCCTCTGTACCATGTTCCTTGGGAGAACTCATCAACTTTAAATTCTGCAACCAGTACCTCTACGCTGGTGATTTTCAAATCTGTACCTCTAATACTATCTGTCCTCTGAGGTATAATCTTACATAAATCTTAACATTATTCATCGATTTAACAAAATTTTGAGCACCTATTCTGTGCTAGGACTGCAAAGGTGATACAAATATAAGTAAATCAAAGTCTTGAAATTCAACAAACTCACGTTGTAGCAGCAATATTTTAGCAGCATCATTTTAGAACCTCCAGGAAGGGCGTTGACAGACATATGGGAATACTACAAATGGTCACATAATACAGGCTTAGAGAGGAGTTGTGGACATGCTCCTGGAGAGGTAACACGAATAAAGCAGGCAAAGAAGAGGTGTCCTAAAAGCATATCCAAAATGCCACAATTTTAAAATTCCATCTCATTTGGATCATGTCAATCCTTCCTTTGAAACTCATCTCCAACCCTATAGCAATTCATTCATACTTTCATCTCATGAGAGAGACATCTTATACTGCAATGTGTAATAGTTATCAGTGTACCTACTTCTACCGATTGTGAGGGCAAGCCTGTGACTTACCCATGTTTGTGTCCACAGTGCTTGCGCATAGTCACAGAGTTGAATATTACAAAGAAAAAGGCCAAGGAACCAACTGGAAAATAAAAAATTACTGAGTATTTTTTATTTGTTTTTATAAAGATAAGATGTGCTAGAAGGGAATGAATCTTATTTAAATATTGACAAGTATATAAGTTCAATGTTAGGAATCCCAAGAAAAGATTTTACAGTTTTCCCTTCTATCAGTTCAGCCTCCTCAGACATTCAATCATCGTATACCCAAGGAAATCACTCTTTTTGATGAACCCTTGGCTATTCCAAGGGCCTGCCTCTATGACAACTACTTCTATGTGACTTGACAATGCAGGTTAGGTTAACTGCAGGTTAGGTTTCTCTCAGCCAGAATGATGTCTAGGGTAATTTGCATGGGACTGGCTGTGATTACACAGCTCTGCTTCAACTAGAAATTTTATTATGTAATAGTCTGTCATTCTTCATATTAGCAGAACATGGAAGTAATTCCATGCTGACTTTACAATGATTACAGTGACACATGTGACTCATCTCAGAGAAAAATCCTTATGCATGAAAAATTACTTTAGAATGTGTATTTTATTTGAATAAGGATTTATGTAGAATGGCAACATTAAAAACAAGTAACTAAAACTGTTGCCAGCCAGCAGCACTTACGTACTGCCTCCACATAACTAGGGCATGTAACAGTGTTGTGGAGAAGTTGTAAGTTAGAAAGAATTCACTCCTGAGACTTACCCATATCTTGGGCTGCAGGGTTATGGCTTAGAGCTGGCTGTGGCTTCACAGTAGCAAAGAGCAGGGGTTTTTCTTACTTGAAGTTGGAAGCTCAGGACTCTGTATATTTAAGTTGTCAGTTTCGAACTTAAGATAGCAAGGAAAGAAGCATATAATGATTTCTGTGATCACCTTAATTTTTAGAAATTAATGTCATTTGCACCTTCAGTAATTTTTTTTTATCTTGAAGTGATTGGGACTATTTTTACTTCCCTGGTGTTTGCTATCATGAAATACCAATCATTACTGAGGTGTTCAAAAATCAGAAACATTTCTAGCAAGTGAAATTATCATGTACTAGAGAGTCAATACAACGTTCAAGAACTTTGTCTTTGCATTTAGATAGAGCTGCATTAGAATCCCTGCTATAATAGATTACATGCTAGCTTGATACGTTAGACAAGATGCTTTACTTCTAAGTTTTAGTTTTAGTTTTCTCATATGGGAAATGGGAGTTTTAATAGTACCAACTCCATGAGGTTGCTTTGAGTATTATATAAAATAATATTGTTTCCTTATCTTTTAGACATTATACAGTGAAATATTTATGGATGAAATATATGAAGGTTAAGATATACTTCAAAATAGTGTAGATAAGAGGAAATGGATGAGGGTAAGAAACAACTGGATTGCCTATGAGCTTGTAATTATAGAGGATGAATGATGAGAATGAGTTATACTTTTCAACTTTTATGTGTTTTTGAAAATTTCCACAATTAAAAGTTAAAAAATATAAAAGATAAAAGAAGGAAAGCTCTTAGCACTGTATTTGCCACACAGTTGGAATTCAATAGATTAATTATTATAATGGTAACTTTTACAAACGAATGGCTATGAACATGGGAGTGGTGAGATATATATTGAGGTAAATATATCATTTTTAAAATGCTTGGCTGTAACTTTTGTGGTTTTAGCAGGATAACAACCAAGTATGTCCCCGCTATTTATCAACTGATTTCTGTTTTAGTTGACAGGATATAAAACTATTTATTTTTACCAACAGATAAAGAACCTAATCATAATTATTTTTTTCATCTCATCATAACCAGATCACCTAGAATGGATGAAAAGAAAACAATTAGGCAATTTCTGAATTTTGTGACTTAATAGTAACAAAATCAAAAGCACCTGGCAAAATTTTAAGCCAATAGGAACTATTTTAATTAGCTTCATTAATACAAGGAAACTTAATAGTAAAAACACAATATGTTTTACCGCAATGATAGTGAAATCTGAGCCGTGTTGGCAGAAATATTTGAATTAATGTTTATTTGTTATAACCCATCTTTTCTCATTCAGATGGGGCTTGTGTGCAACTCCATGCCAAAGCTGGAAACCAGTTACCACTAGGGGCTTTTGAGTATTTCAGGACAGGTTTTGATCTTCCCTTTTCATATATTCATGGAGCTTTCCAAATCATTGGCATGACTACTGAATAGTATACTTCCCCACATCCATGTGAGATTTTCTGATGTATAGTAGATTTCTCATCCTCTAAGACAAAAATTTAACTGTAAAACACATATTTCCTATAGGACCTCACAAATCCTTCTTCTTAAAGATTTTCACTTTTTCTCACTGTTTGAAAGACAAGCAAATCTCTAACACCCCATGTCCTCCAATGGTCAAGCTTCCTTCAGAGACTTCTGGAAATAATTATCTTTGTACTTCAGAGATGAAAGCTGAGTTAAATATGTGAAAGACCAAGCAGATGTGGCAGAACATCTTACGCTGCACATCGTCTTGTGTCACAGCTGTGCGGCTGATGAAGAGCTTGCCTAGGATGGTGTCATTTAGAGATGTTAGGAATGATGACTGTTTAGTGAAGAAAATTAGCATCACTGTTATTACATGATCTGGCCATAAAATTTGGATACTGCATCTAAAGGATATGGATCCATTTTTAAAACAAAGAGTAGTATATAACAACACTGTCCACAATTACATCTCATCTTATTTGTATTATTAGGTTTATTGTATAACTTTTTTCTTTTTCTTTCTTTTTTTTTTTATTGAGACAGAGCTTTGCTGTTGTGGCTTAGACTGGAGTGCAATGGCACAGGCCTGGCTCTCTGCAAGCTCAGCTTCTTGGGTTCCAGCAATTCTTCTTATGCAGCCTCCCAAGTAGCTGGGATTACAGGTGCTGGCCACCACGCCCAGCTAATTTTTGTATTTTTAGTAGAGATGAGATTTTGCCATGTTGGCCAGGCTGGTCTTGAACTCTTGACCTTTCCTGACCTCAGGTGATCCACCCGCCTAGGCCTTCCAAAGTGCTGGGATTATAGGCGTTAGCCACTGCACCCGACCTTTTAAAAATTTTTTAAATTAATTAATTAATTAAGTTTTTTGAGACGGAGCCTCTCTCTGTTGCCAGGCTGGAGTGCAGTGGTGTGATCTCGGCTCACTGCAACTTCCGCCTCCCAGGTTCAAGCAATTCTCCTGCCTCAGCCTCCCGAGTAGCTGGGACTACAGGCGCATGCCACCATGCCCAGCTCATTTTTGTATTTTTAGTTGAGACGGGGTTTTACCATTTTGGCCAGGATGGTCTCGATCTCTTGACCTCGTGATCCGCCCACTTCAGTCTCCCAAAGTGCTGGGACTACAGGCGTGAGCCACTGCACCCGGCCTATATAACATTTTTATACATGATTTGAAAAGTTCTTTTGAGGAGAACTTTTTATTCTTTAAATAATTCTACAAGTTAGAGTAGTAATAATGTACATTTAGATAGTACTTTACATTATT
The DNA here is from genome assembly GCF_009764315.1 of Trachypithecus francoisi. Lineage (NCBI taxonomy): Eukaryota > Metazoa > Chordata > Mammalia > Primates > Cercopithecidae > Trachypithecus > Trachypithecus francoisi. The sequence goes on along the minus strand of NW_022681454.1, from coordinate 167,761,505 downwards.
AAAATAATATCATGCCTACAGTATTACAACATGATTTAAAAATATTTTGTAACATGTGACACACAATAAGGAAGGGTTCCATATGCACCTGTCATGTCCCGTAGCACATTGATCCTGCACTCTCATTCGTAATTCACTGATGGCTGAGGCCAAACCTTTCACTTTTTCAAGGCTAAAAGGAAGAAGTAGGAAACACAAGCTTTTTGATATCTAGATGAGAAGACTCATTGTGTGGCTTGGGAACCTGGTGGCCTCTGTTTTAGAGGACATCAAGACTTTGATTAAAATGGCTCTTCAGATGTTTGATAGAAGGCAGCTAAAGCTCCATTTTGATGGAAGATCAAGTTGTGGGAGACTTCATGTAGTCATGGGAAAAACTGTTCCTAAAAAATAAGAAAGAAAGAGGAGAGAAAGAAAAAGCACACCTGCATGTTTATGCGTTTATGTGTCTGTGTGTGTGAAAAATGAGGAACGTAGGCATTACTCTGTTAGTCTATTCTCACATTGCTATAAAGAAAGGCTGGGGCCGGGCGCGGTGGCTCAAGCCTGTAATCCCAGCACTTTGGGAGGCCAAGACGGGCGGATCACGAGGTCAGGAGATCGAGACCATCCTGGCTAATACGGTGAAACCCCGTCTCTACTAAAAATACAAAAACTAGCCGGGCGAGGTGGCGGGCGCCTGTAGTCCCAGCTACTCGGGAGGCTGAGGCAGGAGAATGGCGGAAACCCGAGAGGCGGAGCTTGCAGTGAGCTGAGATCTGGCCACTGCACTCCAGTCCGGGCGACAGAGCGAGACTCCGCCTCAAAAAAAAAAAAAAAAAAAAAGAAAGGCTGGGCGCAGCAGCTCATGCCTGTAATCCCAGCACTTTGGCAGGTAAAGGTGGGTGAATCACTTGAGGTCAGGAGTTCGAGACCAGCCTGGCCAACATAGTGAAACCCCGTCTCTACTAAAAATACAAAAATTAGCCAGGCATGATGGCATGTGCCTGTAATCCCAGCCACCTGGGAGGCTGAGGCAGGAGAATCGTTTGAACCAGCGTGTCACAGCTTGCAGTGAGCCAAGATCCCCCACTGTAATCCAACCTGGGTGACAAAGCAAGAATCCGTCTAAAAAAAAAGAAAGAAAGACTGGGTAATTTATAATATAAGAAAAGAGGTTTAACTGGCTCATAGTTCCATAGGCAATACAGGAAGCCTGGTAGCGTCTGCTTCTAGGGAGGAGTTAGGGAGCTTTTACTCATGGCACAAGCAAAGCAGGAGCAGGAACGTCCCACATGGTGGGAGCAGAAGGAAGACAGAGGGCGGGGAGGTGCCACACACTTTAAAACAACCAGGTCTCATGAGAACTCACTCACTCACTGTCATGAGAACAGCAGCAGCACTGAGAGGACGGTGCTAAACCATTAATGAAGGACCATCCCCATGATCCAATCACCTCCCACCAGACCCTACCTCTGGCATTGGGGATTACATTTCAGCATGAAATCTGGTTGAGGACACAGATCCAAACCATATCAATTACTTTTCAATATGTCGCATAGTGTGTATTCATATAGAATGTTGTTACCAAATGATAGGTTTTTTGACAGTGTTCATTCCTTTTTCTTTTCTGTTTCCTTTAATTGCCCCCAACAATCTTGGGAATATAATGAAGTAGGTTTATCATCTCTGTTCTCTAGTGGAGACCCAGAGAGTCTAGTTACTGACCTTGAGTCGCTCAGCAAATGAATGGCAGAATTCTTATTAGAATTGGTCTATTGACTCTAATCCAACTTACTGTGTACACATGAAAATGAATACAAATTATTTTAAAGTAAAACTTAGACAAAATTTGTGTTTCATAAACTTTTATTTTAAAATGACTAATGCTGGGTGCTCACATATTTAATTTGTATTTTAGAGAGGACCTCCCGTGCCTCAATATTTGCAGGATTTGTCAGCATTTGAGGATTTTGAGATTTAGGGCATTTTGCATTTTCTAGCTGAATACTTTCTCATTTATTCTGTCTCCTTTTCAGTTCTCTTTGCTGGAAGTTGTCCCACTTTGCTTCACTTGATCACATCCTGACCATCCTTGGAGGCCCAGCTGAATGGGTACCTGCATTATAAAATCATCCCTTTACCCTTCAGGCAAAAACCACGTTATTTTTTTGAGTTCATGTAACACTTTGTCTTTACTATCCTTTATCCAATCTATCTCTTAAAATGCTCCTTCATATTTTATTTTCTTTACATATTTTAAATTACTGTATATTTTCATATCCTCCTACAGAGTTTATTGTGACTTTAGTGAGTGATTAACACACATTTGTTGCCTAGATATAGGAGAGAGATAACTGTTAATGTACTTTAAAGAATTAGCCTTCTCTTTGCTATTACTGTAAAAAATTGTGAAGGGATTAATAATCCATAATAATAATAGCTAAATTGTTTTGGGAATTTAAAAACATTTTTGGAAGTGTTTAAATATAGGATCAATAGTTACCTATTTTTTATAAGTATAAATGAGAATTAAGCCAGATTTTCCATGAAAGTTTCCTGACTGGCATAGAAAGTTGTATATTTTTTGAAACATTTTTTAGCACTGAGACATTTAATGTATGCTGCCAGTAAACAGGTCCATTTAGGCTAAATCTTTCTATGTTTTACTATGAAGGATACTAATGTCAGCTGTTTCTTTGGCTTGTGAGTTATCAGCAGTTTGTAATATACCTTTCTGGAATCCTAGACCCTCTCTGTTACCCTCTTTCAAGGAAGAGAAAGAATATTTATAGGCATATCTATCGACCAAAATAAACTTTCCTTAACATGTTTTACTTTAGCTGGAGGCACAAAGCCAGTTTAAATTGTTGGACTGAAAACACTTTTCCTTCTTTCAATTTATTTTTATGATCAATTTGGAAATTCCTCCAAACATTGGAAAGTTTTATAAAGAATAAGGAAAAGATGATACTTCGTTTTCAATAGAGATGTACTAAAGTGATGGTATGCGAAATGTTTTTATTTATTTATTTTTGAGACTGAGTTTCAGTCTTGTCACCCAGGCTGGAGTGCAGTGGCATAATCCCGGCTCACTGCAACCTCCCCCTCCCAAGTTCAAGCGATTCTCTTGCCTCAGTCTCCTGAGTAGCTGGGATTACAGGTGCACGCCGCCATGCCTGGCTAATTTTTGTATTTTTAGCGGAGATGGGGTTTTATCATGTTGGCACACTGGTCTGCAGAATGTTTTAAACGGTTAATATTAGGATCAAAAAGTTGAGATAAAATTAGTTGTGCTTACTTTTCTCTATAAAAATGCATTTCTAATTCCTATGATTAATCTATAAATTGCTATAGTTAACCTGATTAATGGCTGGACATGAGAGCATCGAGGCATAATATCCATTTGGGGTTTGAAGTCTGTTTTGAAACATTTTACTAAGAAAACGAAAACAGAAATAAGTTATTCAAGAGCTAAAGGAGTCATATTATATTCATAATTGTCATGGAAGTAATTTAGTATGTGGGAGATAGATTTTCAATAATGATAAAACTGGATGCTAAGGTTATGAGATTCATTCACAACTCTAATCAGTACAACAAATACCAATTTCTTTATGGCATCAAATTACAATCATCAGAGTAGAAAAATATAATTTCTGCAACACTTTGCAGATGATGGGATACTAAAAACCTTACTGATAAGTGTTCAAAACAATATTCTTTAAAAATTAAAACAAGCAATAGAGTGATGTGATTAAAAATCACTTACATGATGTCTCACCAATTTATATAAAGATCAACAGATTTAGAAAGTGATGAAAAATAACATTCTTACCTTAATGCTAAAATGTGCAAAAAACTTATAATGAAGCTACTTTGTCCTTGATTGTTTAATATAAGACCATAACAGCTTCAAATTATATTAAGCAAGAGAGGAATTAGAATGAGAGAGGCTGAAATTCCAGTTTTTAAACATATTTCAGACTCATGTGCATAACAGTTTTAGTGATGCCACTTAAAACCTAGTTATTAATATCTTACAATCCCTTCCTCATTTTTGCTGTTGTGCCAACTGAAAACATTTCTAGCTGCATCTGGAAGATGTAGGAAAGGTTTAGCATTTGATTTATGAACTCTACAAGTGGAGTGTCTAGGGCAGGGGCTTTTAGTCCCCAGTAAAGTCTCTGAATTCATAAACATCTTGCAAAATCCTATTCACATACACAGAAAATGTATTTCATCAACATTGTGCAGGAACCAGAGCACAGCAAAAGCAGCTACTGAATAGTTAGGGCTCAAATACTCAGACTAGGGAATGTTGCGAACTTGTGGTCTATTTCCAGCATTTTCCTATCTGAACTTTCTTTTGATTGAATTTGCCTATTTTAGCTACAAAGGCAAAAGTCTAAGTTTGCCAAAGAGTTTCTTGGGAAAGGAAATCCTATGTTCCTAATGACTGTCCAGCAAATTCTGGAGCTTAACTCACCATGATTTTTGTGTTTTATGAAGGTGTGTTTTGCTTGGTGAAAAGTGCTATTGCCATCAGGTGCCCCAGATGTGTCTAAGTGTTGGCAGGTGTCTGAGTCAGCAGGTGAACAAACACATTTATGCCAGTTGGAAGTTATTCTGTGGATGAGGTCAGTTCATGGCTGCTTAGTTAGAATACTCTTAGGACCTTTTAAATATAGTTGGATAGGGATGGGGCAGCTAGGATGGCAAGAAAGGGAGTCATTTAGTGACTGGGAATCAAGTAAAGATATTCATACATGTGTGGAATCTGACCTAAGTCCTGTATTAGGATGGAGAAGAGGAGATAGAGTGGTTTGATGGGAGTTAGCTCTACCAATTTCTAGATGGTTAGTTTGGTCTTCGGGGTCATTTCCTATGCATCTTTCCCCCTTTGCATCTTGCTGCTTTGTTCTCTATCTTGTTTGAGTAGTCACACTAGCATAGAGCCTTGTTTACTCATCCTTATTAATGAGAAATTTCACTTCCTTGATTAATCTGTCTTGGGATAGAGTGTAATAATAATGGACCCACAATCTAGAAGAAGGTGGATCAGAATTGATGTATGGTTTAATAACTCCTTTTCTATGAGAACTTGGCCAAGTTATCTAACCTCTCTGAACTTCAATTCCTCAACAGTAAATTGGGGATAATACTATTACCTATCCCCTATGCCACTAAAGAGGTTAAATGTCATAAAACATGTGGAATATTTAATTCTGTAGAGTGTCTGGCACAAGAAGATTGGTCAATTAATGATACTGTTTCTTTCTTCTTTTTTATCCCCAAGGTGAACCATGTGCTTCCATTTCTCAAGCACCTCTTATTCTGTCTTCCTTCTCTGATCCAGAGGTGATTTTCCTGGATGATTTTTCTTCCCAGCACTTCCCTCCAGTCCTTTTAGCAGTCCACCCCTTGCCTGATAACTTCACAGTCCTAGATTACTTTGCATCTTATCTTGGTAACCGACCCTGATTTGAATTTAGATAACTGGGTAGTCTGCATGGAACTACGGTGAGAAGCATTGGTACAGAGAACCTTGGCTATTTTGGGAAGTTGAGGAGAGAAAAAGAGAGAGTGGAACTGAAAAGACAGGAGCAAAGAAAAGTAGATTTTAAGGGGTGATAGATTAATCTGCTCGGGCTGCTATAACAAATACTACAGGCTGGGCAGCTTCAACAGCAGAAATTAATTTCTCACAGTTCTTGAAGCCGGCAGTCCAAGGTCAAGGTGTTGTCAGAGGCATTTGAACAACAGCAACTCCATCTTGAATAGGGATAAGTTAAAACAAGCCTGAGACCTATTGGGCTGCATTCCCAGGAGGTTAGACGTTCTTAGTCACAGAATGAGATAGGAGGTTGGCACAAGATAAAGGTCACAAAGACTTTGCTGATAGAACAGGATGTGGTATGTTCTCACTCCTAAGTGGGAGTTGAACAATGAGAACACATGGACTCAGGGAGGGGAACATCACACACTGAGGCCTGCAGTGGGGTGGGGTGGGGAGTTTGGGGAAGGATAACATTAGGAGAAATACCTATTGTAGGTGACGGGTTGATGGGTGCAGCAAACCACCATGGAACGTGAATACCTATGTAACAAAACTGCATGATCTGCACATGTAACCCAGAACTTAAAGTATAAAAAAAAGGACAGGATAAAGTAAAGAAGCCAGCCAAAACCAAGATGGTGATGAAAGTGACCTCTGGTCTCCTCACTGCTAATTATATGCTAATTATAATGCATTAGCATGCTAAAACACACTCCCGCCCGCACCATGACAGTTTACAAATGCCACTGCAATATCTGGAAGTTACCCTATATGGTCTAAAAAGGGGAGGAACCTTCAGTTCCTGGAATTGCCCACCGCTTTCATGGAAAATTCATGAGTAATCCACCCCTTGTTTTGCATATAATTAAGAAGTAACTATAAGTATGTTCAGTTGAGCAGCCCATGCTGCTCTGCCTATGGAGTAACCATTTTTTATTCCTTGACTTTCTTTTTTCTTTTTTTTACCCCACTTTTGTTGCCCAGGCTGGAGTGCAATGGCGTGATGTCAGCTCACTGCAACTTCCACCTCCTGGTTCAAGTGATTCTCCTGCCTCAGCCTCCCAAGTAGCTGGAATTACAGGGGCCCACCACCACACCCTGCTAATTTTTTGTATTTTTAGTAGAGATGGGGTTTCACCTGTTGGCCAGGCTGGTCTTGAACTTCTGACCTCAGATAATCCACCTGCCTTGGCCTCCCAGGATTGAGCCACCAGGCCCAGCCCCTTAACTTTCTTAATAAACTTACTTTCACTTTATTTACTCTATGGACTCACCCTGAATTCTTTCTTGAGTGAGGTCCAAGAACCCTCTCTTGGGGTCTGGACGGGGACCCCTTTCTGGTAACAGTATCCACCGGTCGTTTTCTTCTGGGAGCTTCCGTGACTTGTAAATGGCCATCTTCTGGGATCTTCCCAGGGTGTTCCCTCTGTGTGTGTCTGCATCCTAATCTCTTCTTAAAAGGGTAGCAGTCAATCTCAGCACTTTGGGAGGCCGAAACGGGCGGATCACGAGGTCAGGAGATCGAGACCATCCTGGCTAACACGGTGAAACCCCGTCTCTACTAAAAAAAAATACAAAAAACTAGCCAGGCGAGGTGACAGGCGCCTGTAGTCCCAGCTACTCGGGAGGCTGAGGCAGGAGAATGGCGTAAACCTGGGAGGCGGAGCTTGCAGTGAGCTGAGATCCGGCCACTGCACTCCAGCCTGGGCGACAGAGCGAGACTCCGTCTCAAAAAAAAAAAAAAAAAAAGGATACCAGTCATGCTGGATTAGGGCCCACTTAATCTGAACTTAATCAACTCTTTAACGATTCTATCTCTACAGTGACATTCTGAGGTACTAGGTTTTAGGACTCCAACATATGAAATTTGGAGGGACAGAATTCAGCTCATCACCATGGACAAAACATAGAGGAAAGGAGAGGACTGAGTGTCACTTTAGAAAAGGTAAAAGCCTCGAATGAAAGGCTGGTCAAATAAACTTAACCTGAAAATAGAAGATAATCTCTGCAGATTGTCCCAGCCAGGGAAATCACAGTTCAGCAGGCAAAATAAGTGAAAAGTTAAAGTTTTCAGGAAATTGCCAAAGTGAGTTACATGTAGAAAAGGTAATTTTTTTTTTTTTTTTTTTTTGAGACAGAGTCTCTCTCTGTCACCCAGGCTGGGGTGCAATGACGCAATCTTGGCTCACTGCAACCTCCGCCTTCCAATTCAAGCTATTCTCCTGCCTCAGCCTCCCTAGTAGTTGGGATTACAGGCGCCCACCACCATGCCTGGCTAATTTTTGTATTTTTAGTAGAGATGGGATTTCTCCATCTTGGTCAGACTGGTCTTGAACTCCTGACCTCAGGTGATCCGCCCGCCTCAGCCTCCCAAAGTGCTGGGATTACAGGCGTGAGCCACCATGCCTGGCACAAAAAATATTTTAAACTCTCCTTTTCTACCTCCCAATCTCCCTTCTGCAAGGTACTTTCCCCCATATTCTCTCCTCTTCCACTCCAAATTCCCTCAAACTCTACCTTTATATGACCAATGCTATTACTATATAATATCACTAATACTATATATTAGTGAATATACAGATTTCTCTCTACCTTAATAGATGTTAGTATCCTTGAGTTTGATAATAGGATAGGTATATTTTTAATGGACAAATTGATTTACAACTATAAAGTGTCCATTGGAGGCTAATTTCTTATTAACATAGTAGTTACTGAAAATGTAGGGATGAGGCAGCATGTCAGGTTTTGATAATGTGCTGAATGTTGTAATATACTGAATATCATAACTCTAGATTTTTAATAAAATTTAAATATTACATATTAGTGATATTATAATGTCATAACATGTAATATTATTATAATATAATAGTATATATACTAATACCAATCCCAGGTCTGTTTCTTTTTCCTCACGTCCCTCACTAAGGCTGTTGGCCTATATTCTTCTTGTAGTAACTCTTGGCCATTTTCAACGTAATCAATGTGCTCTCTAAACCTTCTCTGGTTCTTTCTTGATCAGCATAATAAATAAGCCCAAGAACCAAATATGCTAAGTATGTAGGGAGAGAAATGAGACTTAAGACTTCTGCCCTCCCTCCCCCCAACATGAGAGACTGAGCAAATGTTACTTCATATTATTGATAAACAACTGTTTCAACAACTGTTTGTGAATATTTGCGGTTGATGCTGACTTGGTTGATAAATCTTCCCCTGGGAGAGTCTGTCTCTGGATATAATCAAACTTATAACTACTGTAAAAGCCATTCCCATGTTCAAAGAAAAAACAGCTGTACTTGCTCCTCATTTGACTTCTTAGAAGAGGAAAATCTTAACATTTAAGTGAATACAATTTAAGGAGGAAAATGATGCTTTGAGTTCAAATTATTGTTTTCTTTTAAAATTTTTATTAATGTACAAATTGTTTTGCCACTAAATATAAATTGGGGACTTTGAACATTACTTTCATCACCCCACTCTGTCTTTCTTTCAAACAGACATAAAAGCCACACAAATTATAGGTTTTCGTCAGTATTTAGAGGTTTCTATTGGGTGCTTTTGACTGGATTACTAGGTGACTATCTAATTTTTATATTGACCCATCCCATGTTCACTGAGAATACTTTCACTAAACCTTGTGTACTTTATTTAATGCTCATTTTACTACCTAGTAGAGTCTTGGTCAAAAAATTGAACAGAATTAAAAAAATAAAAACCATTGTTGGGTAGTCAATGGGTAATTTACTTATTATTCTTATTTTGATACTCACTAAAAACATGCTATTATATCGGTGAGACTGACACAAAGTTCAATGCTTCTAAAACGTTACATATAAACTGTGTTTGAAAGCATACACAATTTTTTTGGTTGCTCGGGATTAAAGAAAATATTTATTAAGAGGTATGTAAACACATTTTACTGGAGCTGGCATTCTTTTATATACAACCAGAAAACAAAACTAGTAGCATTTTATAAGATGTCTTTTTTCCTTAATAGATGCCAGTATCCTTTAGTTTGATAATATATGGATATATTTTAAATGGACAAATTTATTTACAACCATAAAATGTCCATTGGATGCTAATTGTTTATTAACATAGAGTTACTAAAAACGTAGTGATAAGGCAGCAAGTCAGGTTTTGATAATGTACCAAATATTGTAATTCTAGAATTTTAATGATGTTGACACTGATTATTTTGTTTATATGAGCAGTATCTATGACTTATCTTCTTGACAAAATGATGCATGAGACTGTCAGCATTAATTTGCTCTTAAAGTTTTTATATGTAATTAAATTCAGATACTTGAGTAGTTGGCATATATTGTGATTTCTCATATATGCTGTTTCTTTCTCAAATCTCAACTTATTTTATATAGATTTTTATGTCTTTATCAAAGAACTTATAAGAATCATAAAGAGTAAGTATATTTTTAGGAAATGAATAGAAATATTTGGGTTAAAAAATACATACTGACTCAAAAACGGTAAGCACAATCTTTTTGGTATATATCTTATTGTGCTCAGAATGTAGAGAAGACAGTACATGTGATTTGATAATATTTATTGCTTTGTCTGGCCATTATTCACTCTTTGATTCTTTTTTTTTTATTATTATACTTTAAGTTCTAGGGTACATGTGCATAACGTGCAGGTTTGTTACATATGTGTACTTGTGCCATGTTGGTGTGCTGCACCCATCAACTCGTCAGCACCCATCAATTCATCATTTATATCATGTATAACTGCCCAAGGCAATCCCTCCCCCCTCCCCCCTCCCCATGATAGGCCCCAGTGTGTGATGTTCCCCTTCCCGAGTCCAAGTGATCTCATTGTTCAGTTCCCACCTATGAGTGAGAACATGCGGTGTTTGGTTTTCTGTTCTTGTGATAGTTTGCTAAGAATGATGGTTTCCAGCTGCATCCATGTCCCTACAAAGGATGCAAACTCATCCATTTTTATGGCTGCATAGTATTCCATGGTGTATATGTGCCACATTTTCTTAATCCAGTCTGTCACAGATGGGCATTTTGGTTGATTCCAAGTCTTTGTTATTGTGAATAGTGCCGCAATAAACATACGTGTGCATGTGTCTTTGTAGTAGAATAATTTATAATCCTTTGGGTATATACCCAGCAGTGGGATGGCTGGGTCATATGGTACATCTAGTTCTAGATCCTTGAGGAATTGCCATACTGTTTTCCACAATGGTTGAACTAGTTTACAATCCCACCAACAGTGTAAAAGTGTTCCTATTTCTCCACATCCTCTTCAACACCTGTTGTTTCCTGACTTTTTAATGATTGCCGTTCTAACTAGTGTGAGATGGTATCTCATTGTGGTTTTGATTTGCATTTCTCTGATGGCGAGTGATGATGAGCATTTTTTCATGTGTCTGTTGGCTGTATGAATGTCTTCTTTCGAGAAATGTCTGTTCATATCCTTTGCCCACTTTTTGATGGGGTTGTTTGTTTTTTTTCTTGTATATTTGTTTGAGTTCTTTGTAGATTCTGAATATTAGCCCTTTGTCAGATGAGTAGATTGCAAAAATTTTCTCCCATTCTGTAGGTTGCCTGTTCACTCTGATGGTAGTTTCTTTTGCTGTGCAGAAGCTCTTTAGTCTAATCAGGTCCCATTTGTCAATTTTGGTGTTTTGCTGTTGTTGCTTTTGGTGTTTTAGACATGAAGTCCTTGCCCATGCCTATGTCCTGAATGGCACTACCTAGATTTTCTTCTAGGGTTTTTATGGTATTAGGTCTAACATTTAAGTCTCTAATCCATCTTGAATTAATCTTCATATAAGGAGTAAGGAAAGGATCCAGTTTCAGCTTTCTACTTATGGCTAGCCAATTTTCCCAGCACCATTTATTCAATAGGGAATCCTTTCCCCATTTCTTGTTTCTCTCAGGTTTGTCAAAGATCAGATGGCTGTAGATGTGTGGTATTATTTCTGAGGACTCTGTTCTGTTCTATTGGTCTATATCTCTGTTTTGGTACCAGTACCATGCTGTTTTGGTTACTGTAGCCTTGTAGTATAGTTTGAAGTCAGGTAGCATGACGCCTCCAGCTTTGTCCTTTTGACTTAGGATTGTCTTGGCAATGCAGGCTCTTTTTCGGTTCCATATGAACTTTAAAGCAGTTTTTTCCAATTCTGTGAAGAAACTCATTGGTAGCTTGATGGGGATGGCATTGAATCTATAAATAACCTTGGGCAGTATGGCCATTTTCACGATCTTGATTCTTCCTATCCATGAGCATGTTATGTTCTTCCATTTGTTTGTGTCCTCTTTGATTTCACTGAGCAGTGGTTTGTAGTTCTCCTTGAAGAGGTCCTTTACATCCCTTGTAAGTTGAATTCCTAGGTATTTTATTCTCTTTGAAGCAATTGTGAATGGAAGTTCATTCCTGATTTGGCTCTCTGTTTGTCTGTTACTGGTGTATAAGAATACTTGTGATATTTGCACATTAATTTTGTATCCTGAGACTTTGCTGAAGTTGCTTATCAGCTTAAGGAGATTTTGGGCTGAGACAATGGGGTTTTCTAAATATACAATCATGTCATCTGCAAACAGGGACAATTTGACTTCTTCTTTTCCTAACGGAATACCCTTTATTTCTTTCTCTTGCCTGATTGCCCTAGCCAGAACTTCCAACACTATGTTGAACAGGAGTGGTGAGAGAGGGCATCCTTGTCTTGTGCCAGTTTTCAAAGGAATTTTTCCAGTTTTTGCCCATTCAGTATGATATTAGCTGTGGGTTTGTCATAAATAGCTCTTATTATTTTGAGGTACGTTCCATCAATACCGAATCTATTGAGCGTTTTTAGCATGAAGGGCTGTTGAATTTTGTCAAAAGCCTTTTCTGCATCTATTGAGATAATCATGTGGTTCTTGTCTTTGGTTCTGTTTATATGCTGGATTACATTTATTGATTTGCGAATGTTGAACCAGCCTTGCATCCCAGGGATGAAGCCCACTTGATCATGTTGGATAAGCTTTTTGATGTGCTGCTGAATCTGGTTTGCCAGTATTTTATTGAGGATTTTTGCATCGATGTTCATCAGGGATATTGGTCTAAAATTCTCTTTTTTTGTTGTGTCTCTGCCAGGCTTTGGTATCAGGATGATGTTGGCCTCATAAAATGAGTTAGGGAGGATTCCCTCTTTTTCTATTGATTGGAATAGTTTCAGAAGGAATGGTACCAGCTCCTCCTTGTACCTCTGGTAGAATTCAGCTGTGAATCCATCTAGTCCTGGACTTTTTTTGGTGGGTAGGCTATTAATTGTTGCCTCAATTTCAGAGCCTGCTATTGGTCTATTCAGGGATTCAACTTCTTCCTGGTTTAGTCTTGGGAGAGTGTAATTGTCCAGGAAATTATCCATTTCTTCTAGATTTTCTAGTTGATTTGCGTAGAGGTGTTTATAGTATTCTCTGATGGTAGTTTGTATTTCTGTGGGGTCGGTGGTGATATCCCCTTTATCATTTTTTATTGTGTCTATTTGATTCCTCTCTCTTTTCTTCTTTATTAGTCTTGCTAGCGGTCTGTCAATTTTGTTGATCTTTTCAAAAAACCAACTCCCGGATTCATTGATTTTTTGGAGGGTTTTTTGTGTCTCTATCTCCTTCAGTTCTGCTCTGATCTTAGTTATTTCTTGCCTTCCGCTAGCTTTTGAATGTGTTTGCTCTTGCCTCTCTAGTTCTTTTAGTTGTGATGTTAGAGTGTCAATTTTAGATCTTTCCAGCTTTCTCTTGTGGGCATTTAGTGCTATAAATTTCCCTCTACACACTGCTTTAAATGTGTCTCAGAGATTCTGGTATGTTGTATCTTTGTTCTCATTGGTTTCAAAGAACATCTTTATTTCTGCCTTCATTTCGTTATGTACCCAGTAGTCATTCAGGAGCAGGTGTTCAGTTTCCATGTAGTTGAGCGGTTTTGATTGAGTTTCTTAGTCCTGAGTTCTAGTTTGATTGTACTGCGGTCTGAGAGATAGTTTGTTCCACTCTTTTTTCAATATTTTTGGTTTCTTTGCGCTGGGTACGTAATTCCTCCTTTAGCTCTGAGAAGTTTGATGGACTGAAGCCTTCTTCTCTCATCTCGTCAAAGTCATTCTCTGACCAGCTTTGATCCATTGCTGGTGATGGGCTGCTCTTCTTTGCAGGGGGAGATGTGCTCTTATGTTTTGAATTTCTAGCTTTTCTGCCCTGCTTTTTCCCCATCTTTGTGGTTTTATCTGTCTCTGGTCTTTGATGATGGTGACGTACCGATGGGGTTTTGGTATAGGTGTCCTTCCTGTTTGATAGTTTTCCTTCTGACAGTCAGGACCCTCAGCTGTAGGTCTGTTGGAGATTGCTTGAGGTCCTCTCCAGACCCTGTTTGCCTGGATATCAGCAGCAGAGGTTGCAGAAGATAGAACAGCGAGTGTACCTGTCTGATTCTTACTTTGGAAGTTTCCTCTCAGGGGTGTACGCCACCCTGTGAGGTGTGGGGTGTCAGACTGCCCCTAGTGGGGGATGTCTCCCAGTTAGGCTACTCAGGGGTCAGGGACCCACTTGAGCAGACAGTCTGTCCCTTCTCAGATCTCAATCTCCGTGTTGGGAGATCCACTGCTCTCTGCAAAGCTGTCAGACAGAGTCGTTTGCAGGTTTCCTTGAGCTGCTGTGAGCTCCACCCAGTTCGAGCTTCCCAGCGGCTTTGTTTACCTACTTAAGCCTCAGCAATGGCAGGAGCCTCCCCCAGCCTCACTGCTGACTTGCGGTTAGATCGCAGACTGCTGTGTTAGCAATGAGGGAGGCTCCGTGGGCGTGGGACCCTCCTGGCCAGGTGTGGGATATATTCTCCTGGTGTGCCCGTTTGCTTAAAGCGCAGTATTGGGGTGGGAGTTACCCGATTTTCCAGGTGTTGTGTGTCTCAGTTCCCCTGGCTAGGAAAAGGGATTCCCTTCCCCCTTGCGCTTCCAGGTGAGGCGATGCCTCGCCCTGCTTCAGCTCTCGCTGGTCGGGCTGCAGCAGCTGACCAGCACCGATTGTCCAGCACTCCCCAGTGAGATGACCCCAGTACCTTAGTTGAAAATGCAGAAATCACTGGTCTTCTGTGTCGCTCGCGCTGGGAGTTGGAGACTGGAGCTGTTCCTATTCGGCCATCTTGCTCCGCCCCTCTTTGATTCTTTATACATGGTTTCGTTTGCTGAATTTTCATTCATGTAAGTGCTGGATATCCATTAGATATAGCAGCTTGATCATATTTGTTCATCTTCATAGAAAGAAATCCATGAAATTATGTTTTTCACATATATATCGAAGGAAGCATTTTCTTTTTTTGATTAGAACTTTCTTTCAACTAATAAATGTACAATCTTATAAAGTGTAAGGCAGTAAATGCTCTTTGACATGCAAATTGCTTAAATTACCTTAAGTCTTTAAGGTAATTTTAGATCTTAGTATTCAATGAAGAGACTTCAATTTTTTTCATTAGGTACCTTTAGAACTACAGTATATGCTTTTCTGTTTTGGGGTGATTGTTCCCAAACTCTTTTCATCCTGTACTCTTGAAGGGATGAAAGGAACAAGAGAAAATAAACTAAAGTATCTACTGAGGGATGATTCATCTGTGTGTGCCTTGCTGCAATTGCATTAAACTCCAAGACAGCATTAAACTCCAGGACAGCATTAAATGGGACAGTGTTCCAGCTGATTACTTAGAAACAGATAAACCCACTCAAGGCCAGCCAATAAATAGGAATGTATGTGAAGAGTGATCTCATCCTGGGATTCTCAAGGAGACAACATAAACATGGAAAAAAAAGAGACAAAATAGTAATTGATTGTTTTTCTTCAAACTGTCTTCCTTCTTCCTTCCCTTCCCTGCCCGTCTGTGTTGATCCTCAGTGTTTCACAACAAATGGACACTCTCTGAAAGAACAGTATTGCATACTCCCTGTCTAGGTATTTGATTTCTTTCCTTTTTTTTTTTGAGACAGAGTTTCACTCTTGTTGCCTAAGCTGGAGTGCAATGGCATGATTTTGGCTCACTGCAACCTCCATCACCCGGGTTCAAGTGGTTCTCTTGTCTCAGCCTCCTGAGTAGCTGGGATTACAGGCATGCGCCACCACACCCGACTACTTTTTTGTCTTTTTAGTAGAGACAGAGTTTCACCATGTTGGTCAGGCTGGTCTTGAACTCCTGACCTCAGATGATTCGCCCTCCTCGGCCTCCCAAAGTGCTGGGATTACAGGTGTGAGTCACTGCGCCCGGCCAGGTATTTGGTTTTATTAAATGAAAAACTTTATCAGAAAAGAAAACACTGTAATTTTAATAGGCATTATCTTGGAATGATATGTATACTATTGGAATGACTTTGGAAAAATAAAAAACCTTGATTGTAGGCAGTTGGTTAGGGAAAGATGTTATGAAGTCTGTGAATTTCAGGGCTTTTTAACATGGAAGTTTAAACAAATCAGTCTTTCTCTTTTTTGTGCCTTAAGAAATTATCTCCTGTCTAGATGTGTCATAAATCTTATAATATCTTCTAGAATTTTGAGCTTTAATTTTTTACATTTACGTAGTCAAAATCTGAATTTATTTTTGTGTATGGAGGGAGATAGTGTTATTTTTATTTTTTTCAATAAAGTAATGTATATTTTTACTATCACAAATGATGTTATCTGCATCTTTGCTTTAATGATTTGTTATGCCAAAGTCACATGTCATAAGCGATGCCTCCATGGATATGTGGTTCTATTTCTGAGCTCTTATGTACCTAGTTATAAACCTGCAGTCAGGCAATCAGGATTCACATTTTGGCACTGCTACTCACTAGTGGTGTAATCTGCAGGACTGCTAGATTGTGGCAATTTTCAGGGTCCTAGTAGAGAGGATCACTAGTAGATTCTTGTGTATTGCGTTTACAGGCTCAGTGCGGCTGGTAAAACTGACTGGGGTCTGATTTGATGCCTTCTGTCTTCTCAAGAACAGGTGCACCCTGGCCAGGGCATGGTGGCTCACACCTGTAATCCCAGTACTTTGGGACGCTGAGGCGGGTGGGTCCCTTGAGGTCAGGAGTTTGAGACCAGCGTGGCCAACATGGCAAAACCCCATCTCTACTAAAAATACAAAAATTAGCCAAGTGTGGTGGTACACTTGTAGTCCCAGCTACTGGGAAGGCTGAGGCAGGAGAATCACTTGAACCTGGGAGGCAGAGGTTGCAGTGAGCTGAGATTGCACAACTGCACTCTAGCCTGGGCAACAGTGTTAGGCTCCGTTGCAAGAGAGAGAGAGAGAGAGAGAGAGAGAGAGAGAGAGAGAGAGAGCAGGCCCACCCTTCGAGTATAAGTTAGGACCCTTGCTGACATTAACCCACAGAGACCTTGTGAGAAACTTCAGCTCTGGAAGGACTGTCTCCCAGGCTGCTGAGATCTAGTCTCTACCACCTCAATTACAAAGATACTGCATATTCCTGGCATCTTCTTCCCCAAATTTACATTTAAATTTCCCCATCCCCCCAAAATATCTTGTATACATGTTTTTATTTTTATATTTTAATTATACATTGTATGTCTGTCTTTTAAAATATAGAACAGTCTCTCACGTTTTTGGAGGTCAAAATGAATTTGCTATATTCTCATCTGTCAGAGTTCACATCTAAGACAACATCTCTCATTTCAAGGTTGCCATCTCTAAATTGAACCGTGTTTGTATTTATACCAGTGAAAATGAATACACTGTCATTAAAATAGAACTCTCTATCCTACCAACAAGCCAAAACCGAAAAACAAACAAAATACCACCAAAAAAGACACAAGTGAGATTGATTTCTACCATTAAAAAAATTCTTCAGACAGATAAGTATTCTAATATTTGTGGTCATCTAGATTATTCAAATTTTATTAATTTTATATTTGCGTACTTCTATCAAAGTGTGCAAACCCTGGATGATTTTAAAGATTGTACAATAATAACTTTTTTTTTGTTCTGCAGTTGGAAGGGGCTGAGTAGCTCACTGTTGATGACATTTGTCAGTCTCCACGTATATGCCATAACATATGAAAAATATCAGAAAATAGTAAATATAGTCATCCTCCATCACAACTTTTGCTAGCTTTGGTCTATTTGCTCACCTATTTAAGAACTTGAGGTAATTATATATCTTGTATTGTTTTCGGGATAGTTACTGATCTTCTCTGGATATTAGTTTCTCTGTCTCTAAAATAGTGACAATAATGACTTTGTAGGGTTCCAAAAGACCCAATGTTTTACTATATAAGGATTTAACACCACCAGAATTGCCAGTTCTGCCAATTGGCTAAAAATTGAAAACATCATTAGTTATTAGTATTATAGTTTCCCACTTTGTTGCAAAGAGTAGGGTTTGAAACATTTGTGTATTATATTCTTATATATTTCCAAGAGATGTTTATTTTATGAGGAATATTTATAAATACCATATACACATTTCAATACTTGAAGTGATTAAACATTAGGAGTTCACAATCTCTGTTAGTCGTGTTTCTTCTACTAACTACATTATTCAAGTTACTAATCATGATATTGAGGTTTTGAAGAGAACAGGCAGATTGCCTTGTAGAATGGCTTGACTTTTCAATCACCAAAAATGACTAGAGAATTTCATGCAATAGGTTAGAATAGGGTGGGTTGAAAGGGAAAGTGTGAAGAAAGAATAAAGTAGTATTCTGTTTTCTGTTTACCCCTTCCTGATTCTAGCTCATTTGATAAATTGTGTCCAATGATATCTCACAGAAATATAATATTTACTTAATTTCCATAAGGTATTTAGCAAGAAATTATTCTTAAATATGGTTAAGGAGATAAATTTACAATTAACCCTCACTCAATTTGAGCATTTTGTGCTTGCCGATTTTACAGAAGGCAAGTATGAAGCTCTTTCCAGAAGTTTACTTTAGGCCACATGGATTCAACCTTCTCCTCTGAAACAGAACTTTAGTATCATCTTGTAATAGGGTGGAACTGGATTGAGATCAGAAGGAGGGAAGAAGATAAACTTACTCAAGGACAAATTTTCCATTGAGATGAAAAGGTGATCATGAGGTTTTTTAAAATTTCAAAGAAATGTAACTTTTTAGTGAAGATACATGGAGAGCATGGAAAGATAGCAACATCTCAGAAACTGTAGAGTGAGTCTAGGTCCTTGGCCTTATGGAAAATTGGAATAATCCTAATTTTGCTTTCACTAGAAGCTCTAGTGACCCAGACATTTTGTCCTTCTATAGCTTTCTACTACTGTCCTTTTAGGATCCTGTGTGAATCTTACATTTATACTCCACCATGACAAAGGACTTTCAAAAGGAAAGAAAAGAGAAAAAGGGAAGCAGGTAACTTTCATAGTACAGACAAAAATATTCAAATATGATTTTACATTATACTTCACTTTGAAAAGGCAAAGGTGGAGAAAAAACTTTAATAGAAAAGAACACATTGAAAGGTAAAATTTTGTGGTGAAAATCAAGTCCTCATCAAACCAAAGCTTGAAGAGACTGAAAATAACTAGGTTACCATGAATATGTGGTTGATGAGGTAGCAAAAGAAAAATTGAGGAGAAAAGAGTGGAAGAATTATGGGCAAGGCCTGATGGAAATGAAATATCTGGATGCCATATAGCAATATGATTGGGTTAGCTTGTTCTATAAAAATGGGAAGAGCACTTCATGAAGACACCATTTTGATTGGTAAACTTTCTATGTTCAGGCTCTCCAGGGCTATGTTTTAGATCAGCTGGTCCTTTGTCAGACTAACACTGTAACAGTTAATACAGCACGAGGAATGACATCTTTATGGGACCATTATCCAAAGAATGAGGTAGTAAATAAGACACTTAGAATTTCATGGATTATCCAGAACAGCTATAGTATCACTCAGAGATAACTGCAATCAATTAAGTTTAAAATACATTCAATGAGGCAACCATGCTGCTGAAAAAAAGAAATAAAATAGCATTAAAAGAGACATCAGACTGAAGCCTGAATTTGATTTGAGCTAAGTCAAGGAGACAGAAAGCTGTGCTGAAAAAATATTAGATAAACTTCCTTTGTTTTGTGATAATTTCTTCCAAATTTCTATTGGTATCATCTGGAAAGAAGCTCAGTATATTAGACATTAGTCTGACACAAAGATCTGTAGGAAAAAGATAATAAAATATTTCTTAGGAGAAAGTCAAGGAACAAAGGGAAGCAAGAATCTTTTGCAGCAGAGACAAAAATATTCAAATATGATTTTACATTATACTTCACTTTGAAAAGGCAAAGGTGGAGAAAAAACTTTAATAGAAAAGAACACATTGAAAGGTAAAATTTTGTGGTGAAAATCAAGTCCTCATCAAACCAAAGCTTGAAGAGACTGAAAATAACTAGGTTACCATGAATATGTGGTTGATGAGGTAGCAAAAGAAAAATTGAGGAGAAAAGAGTGGAAGAATTATGGGCAAGGCCTGATGGAAATGAAATATCTGGATGCCATATAGCAATATGATTGGGTTAGCTTGTTCTATAAAAATGGGAAGAGCACTTCATGAAGACACCATTTTGATTGGTAAACTTTCTATGTTCAGGCTCTCCAGGGCTATGTTTTAGATCAGCTGGTCCTTTGTCAGACTAACACTGTAACAGTTAATACAGCACGAGGAATGACATCTTTATGGGACCATTATCCAAAGAATGAGGTAGTAAATAAGACACTTAGAATTTCATGGATTATCCAGAACAGCTATAGTATCACTCAGAGATAACTGCAATCAATTGAGTTTAAAATACATTCAATGAGGCAACCATGCTGCTGAAAAAAAGAAATAAAATAGCATTAAAAGAGACATCAGACTGAAGCCTGAATTTGATTTGAGCTAAGTCAAGGAGACAGAAAGCTGTGCTGAAAAAATATTAGATAAACTTCCTTTGTTTTGTGATAATTTCTTCCAAATTTCTATTGGTATCATCTGGAAAGAAGCTCAGTATATTAGACATTAGTCTGACACAAAGATCTGTAGGAAAAAGATAATAAAATATTTCTTAGGAGAAAGTCAAGGAACAAAGGGAAGCAAGAATCTTTTGCAGCAGAGACAAAAATATTCAAATAAGTTTTTTTTTTTTGAGATGGAGTCTTGCTCTGTTGCCCAGGACAGAGTGCAGTGGCACAATCTCTGCTCACCGCAGGTTCAAGCGATTTTTCTGCCTCAGCCTCCTGAGTAGCTGGAATTACAGGTGCATGCCCAGCTAATTTTTGTGTTTTCAGTAGAGACAAGACTTCACTATGTTGGTCAGGGTGATCTTGAACTCTTGACTTTGTGATCTGCCCGCCACAGCTTCCCAAAGTGCTGGGATTACAGGTGTGAGCCACTGCACCCAGCCCTCAAGTAAGATTTTACATCAGTTTTCTCCACTCTGAAAGATAGGGAAGGACAAAAACATAAAGGTAACATTGGATAGAGAAAATCAAGTCCCTTTCAATGCCAAAGGCTGAAGGATTGGGAATAACTTAAGTAATTATCATATGGTTGGAAATGAAGCAAGAGAATTATTGGGGAGAAAAAGGGTAGAAGAGTTATGAGCAACATCTGAAGGAAAGAAATAGCCAGATGTCATTAATTTTAATAATAATTTTAATAAATACTCAGTATCTTCAGCCTATGTCAAATAAATTCTTGAATATATATTTTTCTTTAAGAAAAATATAGCAAATTAAAAAATAGGTCCTTCCTTCCAGTTTGGACAGCTTCTACTATAGTTATGAGAATAATGCCATTACTTTGTTGTGTACATTGTCATTTAAGATATTTATTTTTAAAAAAAACCTTTTAATGCTGACCTCTACAATGTCTTGATGCAGGCTTTTTTTCTCCCCTTTTTTAATGAGAAAAGTCATGTTGTTGAACATGCACAAACCACTTTCTAATGTTCTTTAACCTCATACCATTTAGACTTGCCTCTCCAAAGAGATATATTTCAGTAAGTGGCCCATTAACATT
This sequence comes from Trachypithecus francoisi, assembly GCF_009764315.1. NCBI lineage: Eukaryota > Metazoa > Chordata > Mammalia > Primates > Cercopithecidae > Trachypithecus > Trachypithecus francoisi. Next base: position 167,739,981 of record NW_022681454.1, on the reverse strand, counting down.
ACATAGAGGAAGAGTCTCATTTTTTTTTTTTTTCACTGAATCCCTTGTTAGACATCCCTGGAGTTTGTACTGATAGAACAACCCGAAGCTCTTTAGCAAATGGTAGCTTCAAATCAGTGCCAGTTCCAGCGCTCAATCATGCAACCCAAGCTCACAGAAGACACTGTTTACACAATGGTAATCAACAGAGTAAATTTAGAATATCCTAGAATAAATTATGATAAATGTCCTGCTTTAGGATGATAACTTAATGGATCAGACACTATCTCCTACAGAGAGAGTGAATTGATGAGCTCTCTTTTCAGTGAGCAATTATGATCCAATTTTCTGAAGATGTAAAATTCAAATTGGATATTTTCAACCAGTTTTCTTTTAACTCAAAGTTTATGTTTTAAAAGTTAAGAATAATTGTGGTCTCTTGTGGATCAAGGAATAAACTGCTTACAACAAAAGAGTAGCAAGGTCTTGCTGGCAAGATGATGCCTTTCTGGTGTTCTTCCTACCAACAGAGTGACCTCCTGATCTCTAGAAGGAATCCAGAGACGCAGTTCTTAAAGGCTTCTTTTCTCTATGGTTAGAGTGACTGGCTAACGTCCCCACAAATCTATCAAAGCAGGATTTTTTTTTTTTTTTTTTTTGGTGTCTTGTTCCTTGGGATTTCATTTCCACATGTGAGACTGAGTAGTCTGTACAGAATCCATAGTTCAACTTTGACTCAGAATCTGCACCCAGCAGCCTCTAGTGAACAAAAACAGCATCCTAACAGATAGATCTAGTTCATTTCAATTTCCATGCATCCTGACCCTTTTCAGTTCTCATCACTTCAGCTTAATAACTTCATTTTTCACTCTCAGTCCTTTTATCCATTTGATTATAGATTACATTTCTCAAAGTGAACCTTTTCCACAGCTGAGTTTTTTAAAGATTGAAATCGCGGAGCAAGACTTTTCTTATTTTCAGTTCTTAGCTCCCCAAATCTGGGTTGTTGGAGCAGAAACCAAAAGGGATGAAGTCAGTATTAATTAAACATATCTGCTGTGATAACACATGTATTCATCCAGTTTGAAAAGGACATTACTACCATCGGTGTTTCTTTAAGGAGTTCCATGAGCATGATGTGTTTCTTGTTTGTTTTTGCTTTTGTGACTGAGCCAGCAGTTGAATATATTGGTTAAACAATCTGTTTCTGGACTCAGGTAGAACTGAGTTTTTATCACAACTCTACCACTTAACAATCTTGGTTGAGTTACTTTGTGATCTTGGTTGAGTTACACAGTATCTTTAAACTATGTCTGTAGATAGAATCAATAACATTGACTTTGAACAAATGCTAGCAGTATAAATGAAAATCACAAGTTTAAAGAATTTGGTGTTAGTGGGCAGTCAATAAATAGTAAATATATTGACCACTCTTCTGTTTTTCATCCATGATGACCATGTTCCTCTGTGATTCATGTTTCTTGAACTGTTCCCAATAATTGTGAGTTGGTTGTAAGAAAAGTTTTGTATGAGAAAGCAAAAGGGTACAAGGCAGGGGTTTCTAATGTGAAAGGGCCTTGTAAACCATAAAGCCCTATATAAATATTACAAAAATGAGAATGTACGTTTTCTTACCAAATAATAAAGACAGTAGCCCATCTTGAAATGTACATGACATGCAGCACCAACCCGGCACCTCTTACAGTAATAGGAGGACTAGTAATGTCAGAATGGAAGTGGTAAAGTGATCCCAGAAGAAAGATGAACATAGGCCAGTGTAGCAGTTTTGCTCTTTTGCTTGCAAATGACAGAAATCTAACTCACAGGGACTCTTTGATGCGCTGATTCACCGGGACTGGGTCAAATATTCACTCCTGAAGTAAGGGGTAGAATCAGCTTCACCAGAACTACATAGGTTGTGTATTTTTTTCTAGATGGGGTTCTCCTCATGTTTCCCAGGCTGGCTTCAAACTCCAGGGCTCTAGCGATCCTCCCATCTCGGCCTCTCAAGTCGCTGGATACAAGCATGTGCAACCATGCCAAACAGAACTACATAGATTGACAGTACAATAGCAATGCTTTCCCAAGGAAGATTGGGGTGCCCTTACTAAAAAAAGGAGGAATGGAAGACCCTCCAAATATCCTTCCATTTCATACAGGGTCCTTAGAATCAACAGTAGTATCCTTCAACAGCAAAACATTTCTATAGTTCAGGATCTTCTTTATTCTATGAAATAGTATGGTGGTGCATTCAGGCATGACAAGCCTGCTTGTCACATCAATCATACTTTATTTATTTAAAAACTGACACTAATAAAACATTTTAAGGTTTAAAACTCACTGTTCAGATACTGAATAAATACATTAACAAAATTAGCATGTTAGGAGTTGCTAATGAAGAAAATTAGGATATTACACATTTATATGGGAAGATATAACTTCTAATTGATGAAAAAAATCTTATTGCTAAAATGGAAACTTCTTCCTTCAATGGAATATAACATATGCTCCAACTTGCTAGGTCAGAAAACTTGTTAAATGCAAATTACTTTATATAGGGAGCTTCAATCACCATAGAAATTTTATAAATATTTGTTGACATTCATTGTTACTCATATTTACCAAGTACCATTATTTCACAACTCATAGGATAATTATCATGGATTTATTATACTCATTATTTACTTTCTTTCAAATTATATATACATTTTTAATTTAATTGAATTTTAACTACATATTCACATTGAATTTTAACATATACCTTGAGTTTACAGCTTTCTCACTCTTTCCCTGAGACCACTTTCTGTATTACATATATTTAGTATTTAACTACAGCTCTTTAAAAACATCAAGATGTCACTTCCCAAACAGATCCTGATCTGTAAACCATTTATGTGGATAATTGTGAATTGTTGTGAGATGGTATTGACAAATAAAACATGGCTTCCATTGAAGTGTAATGCCATGGTGCTATTTGCTGGGAGGGCCATATATTGCCTGGCAGAACTATGTAGATTGAAAGTAGGATGTAGAATAGAGTCTTGGGACAGGCTTTTGGCAGTGGTTCTTAATATTTTGGGTATTACAAACTCTTTTGAAAATCTAACAAGAGCTATGAATCTTTACCTTTAAAATATCCACATGCACACACCTTTACTTGCTCAGAATTTTGAGACCCCATGAAGTTATTTATGTACCCTGAGGAGTCCCTAGGATCTGACAGGACTTGAGCCCCTCTAGGGTTTACCTCCATATTCTGGAGAAGGTCTGTGAGGCTGTCATGACCCCAAGAAATTTTACAGTCTTGGGCTAAGTCTTAGTCACTCATCTATTTTATTCATTTATTTATCTATTCACTTAGTCATTTATTTATTCTGCAAGTTGATGACTATACTGCTGTGAAAAATGCTGTGGTAAAGCATAGCATGTTCAGGAAGAGCCATTCATTCAATAATAAGCATTTACTATGTTCATACACTCAAATGTCACAGTTTTGGAGGAGAACTAAATGAATACCAGCCTTCCTCAGGAAATGACACAGAAGGAAGAAAACCCAATAAATAGCAATAAGCTATCAGATGCAGTCCTAGGTAACTTACCTACATTTTCTCTTTTGATTCTACAACAACTTTGGAAGCTCAACATTATTTTCACCATTTATCAATGAGTCAATTTAGTTTAATGGGGTTTTAATAACCTGCTTGAGGTCATACATAGCAGGGCCAGGGTATTAATCCAATCAACTGCATTTCCAAATCCCAGGATACTCTGCTGTCTTCCTAGGGTAGCATACATTCAGGTTTGCTCACATGGCAGAGTCAAGTCAGAACTCCTTGCCTGGTGGTATGTAATGCATCCATTTCATTGAAAAATACTATGCATATCACCTACCTTCTGAAACACAGAAAGAAAAATAAAAAAAAAAATTACACATATTATGCAGAGACAGCCTGCCCAGGGCAAAATATACTGGCCCACCATTCAAAGGACCTTGAATTAAGCTTTTCATTGGCTATTTGCATTTATGTGACTTTGACTAGTAACTGACCCTCCAACAGCTTTAGTATCTGAACCTACAACTGGAGTTAAACCAGATGATCTTTCAGGTCTTTTGAGCTTTAGGCTTTTGTGATAGCTGCACTCAGATTATCCAGCTATTAATGAAGTTCAACAATTTAAAGATTGATAAGTAGATTGTATCTGTGGACATATTTTTCATCAATCTAATTAAAAAGAGAACTATTTATATTAGTGGACCTTAACATATCAAAAACACTAGAGACAAATAAAAGGCAGAGAAACTACTCACATATAATTTATCAATTTCCCGAAGAATTCACTACTTAAGTGTCCTTCATTTCTCTCTTTACAAATGAAAAGATTCAATGTTGAAGAGGAAGAAAGATTTGCCCAAATTTACAATCTAGTTAGTGACCCTTATATGAAACTCGAACCCAAAATTCTGCTCTTTTAATATCACATTGCAGAAGCTCTTTCTTAGGCCACCACCCAGGGCCAGATCCTTCCTTTCACTCCAGTCGATTTCTTTCCTGGTGCTATGGTTTGGCTGTGTGCCCACCCAAATCCCACCTTGAATTGTAATAATTCCCACATGTCAAAGGCAGGGCCAGGTGGTGATTTCCTCCATACTGTTCTTATGGTAGTGAATGAGTCTCACGAAATCCAATGGTTTTATAGATGGGAGCTCCCCTGCACAAGCTCTCTTGTCTGCCACCATGTAAGATGTGACTTTGCTTCTCCTTTGCCTTCTGCCATGATTGTGAGACCTCCCCAGCCATGTGGAGCTGTGAGTCCATTAAACCTCTTTCCTTTAAAATTACCCAGTCTCAAGTATGTCTTTATTAGCAGCATGAGAACAGATTAATACACCTGGTTTGCCTGAAGGAAGGCTCTCCAACAAATTTATTCTGCTCCTCAGCACCAGATTACCATCCAGAAAACCTAACTTCCATACCTCTACTCTACTGCTTTACATCTCTAACGCCCCTCACTGAACACAGAACATCACTGAAGCCCATTCTATTATATTTAAAGCCCACTGACTCTGGCTCTATCTCTCTATTGGGACATCTCTCCATCTTCAATCCCACACGAGTTTCAGGCCTGACAATCATGCCTCCTCCTCTGTTAAGACTTCCTTATTTCTCCTAGCTCGAGGAGCATCTCTGTGCTTGGAGTTTTCGAACATTATAACTCTCATACAGCAACTCTCCTCCTTTACCCAGTGCTGCAGTTATTGGTGTGCTTTGTGTTTGTTTCACTACAAACTTCTGGAGTAGGAGTTCAAGGGTAAAGTGATTAGCATGGGGTCTGGTGCTTTGAAGAAAGCCATAAGTATGAATTCTCCTTCTCAAACATTTTCTTCCCTCACACCTCTTCCCACAGTATCTCTCAGACAGGAAGAACTCAGTAGGTGTTTATTTTTGGAAAGATGGGTGTAGTTGGTCAGTTCTGGAATCGAGGCCATCTCTGAACCCCATCCTCTGTGCCTGCTGCTCCCCTGCCTGTCCTGACTTTCCTACTGACACCCACTGGTGTGTGTCCCAATGTCTCTTCAAGGTCAGCCTGGATGCTGACTCTTTCCATCCATACTGCTGTTCCCGCCACCGTTTCTCCTCCCTCTGAATTCTGTCAGTGTAGGTGGTCTGTTTTAGTGAGTTGGCATTTAATCCTGCATTATTTCTGCTTTTATACAATTTTCATTTGTCCAGTTTCTCCAACTTTAGGACATGAGACCTTCCTTATATGTACCTTTCAATATATTTTCACACATGGAATTCGTCAAAATTAGTTAATTCGGAGAATTTAATAATGCTTTGAGCCCACTGGCACACAATATTTTATAAACTTGCGAATACTCTGGTCTCCAGAAATAGTTACTGACGCTTCCCAAAACTGCTTGATTTCTCCTTGTACACAAAGCTTTTGAAAATTATTTTCCTCCTCATCATTAATTAAATCCCAACATACATCCCTTAAAATATAGGACACTGGGATGTAAAGCCACCGCCTAATTAAGGGAAACAAACATGAATTAATATGGCTGGACCTCCCTTCTCCCTGCTTTTCCATAGCTGTGGCCCGTTGGAATCTCTTAACCATGTGGAAGAGAGACTGGCTGATTTTTCTCATAGAAACATGGAAAATTTTGTTGCTCTCATGACACATAGCTGGACACCTAAAATTTGGGCATGAACCCTTTTACCTGGTTCGAAATACTCTTTAAGTCTCTGTCCCCTTCTCTGACTAGAATAGCCACAGTCATAAAGAAGCGTGCAGGCTTCCACAGTCACTTGCATCCCTAATGATGACCTATGTTGCCTAGAAAGTCTCCTTCCAGCAGCCTGCAATGATCTTAACGTTAGTGTCCCCTGCCCCCAATTCATGTGTTGAAATCCTTACTCCCAATGTGATGGTATTAGGAGGTGGGGAGTTTGGGAGGTCATTGGGTCATGAGGGTGGATCCGTCGTGAATGGTAGTGCCTTTATAAAAGAGACTCACTCTGTTTCTGCCCTGTGAAGATACATCAAGAAATATGACCATCCACAACCTGCATGAGGGCCCTCACCACAACCCAGTCATGCTGGCAACCTGGTCTCAGACTTTCAGCTTCCAGAACTGTGAGAAAATAAATTTCTCTTGATTAAGCCTGCCAAGTCTATGGTAATTTAAGAACCCTAACTAAGACAGAGCTTGTCCCCTTGTATGGATTTTTCAAGCCTAAAACTACTGACTTTGAGAGACGTGATGAAAGGAAAATAGCTTTCTATATGGTTTGGGAGACTGGGGACATGTGGGTGATGGTGGTGAATTAGTGACTGCAGGAATCTGTGTGGTGGGGTGCTTGACGAAAAAACCTGGAAAAGAATTGCTTTGTTACTAAATAGAACTGCGACAACACAGTTTTTAGGTATAATTATGAAGCTTAATTATTACCAGGAAACCCTAGCTACAATGTTTTATTATGGCCTTTAAGAACATATTTGTAGATATTTTCTTTTCCTCTTTTTGAGTGAAGAATTAGCATTGGTCAAATTTTCTTCAGTTTCATCTTTCAGTAACACTTGTTTTTTTCATTTTTCTGCTAGTATTTTCATGCACTTATCAAAAAATCACCTAGTCCCTTGTATTGTCATATTTTAATCAGTGCCTTTGTAATATAGACATACATGGCCAAAGGAGCAATGACTCAAATATGAGTTTGTGAATAATTGATCATTTAGGAGGAAATATGCCCTCAAGAACACGCCCTCCATGTAAAGATACAAAATGATAAAATATGTGGCTTATATGATTGCAAGTTGGTCTCAAGAAAATAAATACCATCTTTTGTATTTCTAAATGCTCTGATTCTCACTTTACATGATTGACTGAAAAAACTAAAGAGAATTTATTCATTCACAGAGAGTTAACATTATTCATACACATATGTATTTCACTCTATAAAATAATCTAAAACTCTCCTGTTGCTATTTTTTTCCATTCCACAGACCTCATTACACTAAGTAAAAAATAAATGGAGTAAGCATGTATGTGAGGGAGAACTTTACAAGCAGATAAGTCTTCCACTGTTGAAACCCTGCCAAAGTCAAACTGTGCAGTTTATTTTCAAAGAAAGAGTGGTTATCACTTGCATACACCACTCCAGCTTGCCTCATGCCAGATAAAATTAATGGCTAAAAACTTCTACTTGACTTGAAAACAAAATCTTAAATACTAAAACCTGATCTTTATCAGGCCGTTATAGGAGAAGACAACATCTCTATGCCAACTGCAGATATCTATTCATAAAAGAAAGGAGTTGTACTTTGGCAATCATATTGCAGACCAATAAAAGAATCCAAACCACTCCTCAGACACTGCAATCTACATGACTGCATTATGCTCACAACATGAAAAGGATGAAAAATAACTGACTATTCAAATACGTATTGATTTGGATCATTAGATTACAGTTACGTTGGGGCATATCTCCAGTAACTTTTCACTAGCATGTCTTCATTGCAGTTGAAGCTAGTTAAATCTGCTCCATTGATTTCTTATTTCAGTGAACTGCTGGACATCTTTGCGGGGAGGGAGATTAAGTAGTTTATACAATGACACAATAAACAACTCAATTTCTAAAATTAGAATCTAATTACCAGGTGGCAAAAGCCTTGAGGACATAAAATGTGTTACCTAAACTAAATAGATTGCCTTATATAAAGTAAAAAGAAAAAGTGAAAAATATTGGTAGTAATATTTTAAGTAAATATCAATGGAGTGAGTGTGACAGATACTATTTCTTGTTTCATCAGGAATTATACTTTCTAAATAGTTATACTGATCCAAAATAATAATAATGTAATTAATTTCAAATGTACATTTATATATCATGATATATATACAAATCACCATCTTCATAAATATCACTCTTTAATATGTGAAATGTTTGGTATTTTTATATATAGACCAGTCATACAGTGACAAGAGGTTGACCATAAGAAAAAAAGACTGAAATTCTTTGACTGGAAAGTGTTGTAATTACCTTTCCCCTTTCAAAGAGTTTGTTTCACATTGCGTGACTGCTGTCATGTTCAAAAATAAGTCCATTATAAAGTTAGACACTAGGTGGCAATAGAAACCCCCTTTGCTGCCTTTGTCCATTACCCTTGCATTTGAATTGCACTCTCTCTGACTTTTGAGTTTCACATAAAAATTAAAAACAGGAAAACAACCACATTTCTATCACTCCTCTCTCATCATCATATTCCCTTTCCTTATGATGAAAGATTATGTTTCAGGTGAACCAAAATATTTCATGCGCCTATGATGCAGGATTTGGAAAATAAGTTCATTACGTTTGTTATATTTGTCATTTGCGTATTTAGCACTGTAGATGGTATGTTGGTTTATAAATACTAAACGATGTATTAACATTTTATTGAACCAAAATAAGTTGTATGCTTTAATGCAAGCATCTGTGTATGATACATCAAATTCAATTCATGAAATATCTTAATATTGATGACTTACGTACCTTTTTAGCACTGCATTTCTCATAAACATTTTCTCCTAAAGTGAATAACAAGAAGCGATCTTATTGCCAATAAAGATTAAAGATGTGATTTTCCTAAGATAATGTAAACTGGGAGGAAGAGAAGTATTCTGATAATTCATTAGTATTATCCATAAAAGCACTGTCAGAATATTTTTAAATTTTTATGTAAAATGGCATTGAGGATTTCAGGGGGAAAGAAGGGCACAGTATTTGAATATTGAAGTATCAGTCAAAATGAACATTTATTTTGTTGGCTGGCTCTACTGTATTACCAGCATATTTACCTTGTACTACACAAACTAGGCTGACCACCAATTCAATTCAAACTGCTGTACTTGATGTACGGGGTTTGTATGGTTTAAGCCCCTGGTTAGTTTCAATTTACTTCTCTTGTTCTTTACCTTGCTGAGGTTTACGTAGGTTGAATTTGGAAGGAATTTTTTTTCCAGTGAATTGATTATAGATTTTTTTTTTAAGTTTGGTATATGGCCAAGTTTCTAAGATTGTCTTCTTGATTATTTGCTGACAGTATTAATTGATGATACTCTAGAGACTGAGTAATTTTGAAAATATGCATTTTCACTGTATCAAAATAAAAACTCATCCCAGATTAAAGGAATCTAAAGAGACAACCAAATGTACTGCGTTATTTTTTTATTGGATCCTGGTTCAGAAACAATAAAGCATTGAGGAATGACTGTCTACTAAATAATACCTTTCTTGGGTATGTGATATTATGGTTTTGTAGGAGAAAATTCTTGTTCTTAAGGTGATATATGCTAAAGTATTTGGGGCTAAAATGTTATGTTGACTATACCTAACTCTCAAGTGGATAAGCACAAAAAATTATACATAGAGATGAAGAAAGAAAAAAGCAAATGAAGTAAGTTGTTAAAAAAAGGATGACCCTAAGACATGTTAGTGTTCATTGTATCACTCTTTACATCTTTCAGAATAAAAAATTAGGAAAAAATCAATCATCTTTATCTCTGGAAGTACACAGTAGAAAATACATATTACTATTCTTTTATTTTCTACTTGTCCAGAATGAATCTACCATTTTCTCTAGATGAACTGTACTCCAGATATTCTAAGGTTAATATTTACTTGATTTTTTGTGACTGACAAAAATTTCGTCTTATGGGTAAGATAAGAATGATATTTGTTTCTTGAACAGATTGTAAGGCATGAAGAAGGAAAAAACTCACTAGTTTTTATAAGAAAATCTATTCCTTCTTCTATAATCCCAACTGTCCCAAGCTGAATCACTAGGCATTGGATACACAGTGTGCTATCGGAGGCTGAGTCATCCCTGTTGCAAATCGAAACTGTGGGTCTAAAAAGAATGTTCTCATCTAAACCAGAACTTCAGTCTCCCAGGTGATGTAGTTTTTATGGTGTTATCAGTTTAAAACATTTCATCATAGAATGTATGTTTATAATAATCTAAATGTCAGTAAATAACTTGACAGAAAAAACATTTGGAAATATGGAATAGGAATTTTGATGACCACGTTTTGCTATAGAAAGTTAAACCGGCTCCTGGGAGAGCATGTTAATGAAGAAAACTGTTAACTGTTATATTTTTATTCAGCAAAACAGCCATTAAAAATTGTTTGTTTATAGTACTCCATCTTATTCAAAAAAGAATTTGAGGCCAAACACGTAGTAAAATAGCATTTCAGATATGAATGGCTTGGAAAAGGAAATTATATTTGTCACATCAGCACAGGGTAGGGACATAAAAAATATCAAAATCCATGTGTCACGCTTGTAATAAACAAACAGAAATTCAGTTTCGCGATGTATCATATGTCTTCTGAATGGAATCCTAGAAATAAAATATGTATTTTGTTTCTTTGTTGAAATAGAAAAATTTAAGCTATATGGTTAAAAATAATGAATATATGTCATTTACATATAAAATATATGCAATATAATATGCATAACATATAATTATATGTAGATACATAATTATGTTACATATAAATATTATACTATATTTAATTTATGTATAAAATACATATATTAAATAATATATTTTAATTAATATAATTAATATATTAATATATCTTCATTACTCATTTATCATATATCTACAAATGTAGCATTTTTATGTTAATTTGGCTTATAAACATATTTATAACTATTTAAATAATATAGGACTTTATTTTAGATAAAAATATTAATTTTTCCAGAGTGATCTTACACAACTGCTGTTCTCAAACCCTGATATTTGTGCTTACAACTTTTTTCATGACTTTATAATTTTTTATTAGGTTTCTTAAAAATTGAATGTAGCTCCCCTGTTTCAAAGTGTGGCCACATCATGGGGTCTCCTGTGGCTCTAAATCACTTTCTGAATGTGGATGGGGTGTTTCCACTTATTTGTAGTTGGATCTATCTGAGAAAAACCTTTGTAGGAGCTAAACATATATATATATTTTACATACCATATACAGATGATCATATTACATAGGAACATGTGATAAATTAACAAGGAGAACAACACTTTAGGACAAAAGTTTAAATAATCTCAAGAACATATTTCAGTCGTATTTAAAAGCTTTCAGTCATATTTAAAAGCTGGCATAGAAGTGACTGAGTAAAAAAACTTGAATATTGTACAGACCACAATGTATATCTTACATCATCATGCTTATTCTTTAAGACAGTTCCACTGTGCATAAGTGACAGTGAGAAAGGGGGAAAGATATCATATTACCTCTAAGGAGGAAACCCCCATGTTATAAGTTAGCTGTTTATTAAGCAAAGAGAGGAGGTTACAATTTATATCTTCCTAATGAAAAGATAAACTCAAGATTCCAAGGGAAAGAAGCTTAATTCTTTTACATCTTGAAACTACATGTTGGAAGAGTTGCAGTGGGTTTTTTTGTTTGTTTGTTTGTTTTTTGCTTCTGTTTTGGTTTTCTCCAGTTTCAAGCAGGCTGTCTTCAGTGGTCAAAGATCAATGCTCCCACCCATTATTCCCATATTCTAATTGCTGCTTCCTGCTAGGTTTGCTATGAAACCAGAAGGACAGACAAGTAGGATTGGCAACACACTGGTGTCCTCTTGTTGCTCCTCTATCTGGGGCTGAGCCACATTATTCTTAGAGACTTCCTACAGGAGATGCTCAAAATTTTAGGAGAGTCAAGACATCCACACATAACTCTGCCCTCTATTTTGATGATATAGAATTTGTTTTCTGAACTTCAGAACCTAGTTTAGGAGATTGCTTAAAGTCATGTATGTAAAGGCTGAATTCTCTTGATAAAAGCCTTTTCAGTTGTTCCTTGTGGAATTTTAGCCTAGGGATCGCCATTCAGGCCACACTCTCTCTCTCCATGTGCTCATTTTTCCTACTCATAGAGCAGAAGCAAATTTTCCTGCATTAAGAGCAGAAAAGAAAACAAGATTTTGGAGAGTTTGACTTATTAAAAGCTTGAACTCTTTTCAAACTGTCTCCTTTGAATTGCTCATCAGGCTGAAAAATAGTGATTATGGATAAGAAAATCAAAAGAGGAAACTGGAGCTCGAGGGCTGGTTTTGAGGAGTGTGGTTTGGGCATGGCTATTCCCATTTTAGCATTTCATTTTCACCTTCAGCCCTTGCCTTGTTTCTAAGCTTGCCCCTTCTGTCAGTCAACATTTATTGTGCAGTTACTATGTGCACATTTATATGACATTCTGGGCACAAGTTTCGTCAAGCAGCGATCTGTCTGACCTTTCCTTAATCCTTTACACTACCAAAGTTTTTCTATATTAAATGCCTACTGTGGTTTGCAGCTCAAGCAAAAAGTATTTTTATGAACATGATCACTTTCATGAGGACTGTGGTTCCGTAAACCAAAGGAATGATACAAATGGTAGATGTTTATGATATTAAGGGTGATAACTAATTTAAGCTAAGTCAAGCTTCAGCTGTTTACCTGTTGAAATACTCAGAGAACTTTCTCTTTCTATCAAGCCCCTCTTGATTTTGACCAAGGAAAGTACAAGTTATTAACCAGTCAAAGAACACTGGGTCTTTGTCCCATGTTCCTAATTATTCCTTGGTTAAAGTACCCTCTTCTATCATTGTTATCAATTGGACAGGAAGGTAACATTTTTTAAGAAGTGTCTTTAATAAAATTAATTAAATTACTCCTCATGCTAGTGCTTCTCCAACTTACTGAGGTGAAAATCTGTTCCAAAGTTCTGATGCCCTTTATAGCACATCAGAAAATATTATATCATATGAAGTAGGAACATTTTTATCCCAGCAGAAATCTGACTATATATGAGTTATACATCTATAGCCTTAAACTTATGAGTCCATGGTAACAAATATTCTCATGCTAAGTTTTTATGTTAATGTCTTCCTGCTGGTTATTTATTTTGTCCTTTGCTAGCAGTTGCTGGCAGCCAGGCAGTTGCACGTTCCACAGGTTAAAGAAAAATTTATACGAGTAAAATTTAAAATTGAAAACATATTATCCATGGATAATATGTCTTTTCTGAGAAATAGAAAAAGACAGCAGCTATTTTATCAGTAGGAAACCTGTGTCACCCTTGGGATGCTCATGTCCTGCAGTGGCTTTCTTGAGTGTCACTCACCTGGCTGGTTGTTAGACTGTGGAAAAGAAGCAGATGTGAGTGCCACAGAGGTGACAGCTCTGTGCTGCTTCTCAATGTACCTTGATCTTTGTTTGTTTGTTTTTCACATTGTTTTCAAGTTTTTTTTTGTTTTGTTTTGTTTTTTTTTTGTTTTTTTGCAGTGGGAGAAATCAGTAATTCCTTTTTCCATTATGCCTCTTACTATATTATTACTTTAAATATTTTAAATATTGTTTTATATTTTATTTACAACAACCCTAGCATCCCACATTAAAGAAATGAAAATTCTCATTTTCAAAGTATGAGAAATAAGGTAAAATGAACAACTAAATGTATCTCAGCTATATATTTATATATTTTTATTTTATATTCATTTAGATTACTTTTAATTTCACTCTCTATTCTTCCATGCATTTATTTTACTTTTTTTGTATAATTTTTCTTTTCCCAGTTTCATCCCAGTAACCCACCCCTCTCCTCCCCAAATCCTATTGGTTATCACAAGCTAGTGCAGTTAAAAGAATTGCACTGTAGAACATTCAGTTATCTGACATTAAGTGCCTGTTCCTCTACCTCATAGCCAATGGTCATTTGTATCTTTCGAAAGGGAGACAAATGGGTATTTTAGCAAAACTGAATAAAAAGTCTGACATGTTCAATGGATGGCCAAGCTCAATTTCTATCTTTCACCTCTTGTTCAGGAAAGAAATATTGAGTGCATTGAGGGACCAATTTTGGCTTCAAACAAAATGCAAAAACGTCACAGTGCTTGTTTGCAAAGTTTCTATTGAAAGCAGTAACTGGGCTGTTGCCAGTGTAATGAACCCTGATCAAAAAGTATTCAAGAGGGTTTAAAAAATGAGCTTCACTTTAAAAGACAATAAAAGTAGGATAGATGGAGTTTGCATGGTGAGGGAGGAAATGGGTGAGAAAGGAAAATATTTCAACTTTTATGCCTTTCGATCCTTTGCTTTATCTTACCCATCATTGTATCAGTATTTGGAAGTGAGAGCAAGCTGTCACTCAGATTTTTGCCATGTTTTCTCCTTTCATTTTACTAGGAATGTTCTGCTGTTACACACTGGATGTTTATAGTAGAAAAAAATTCCGAGATGTAATTTGAAGTATAAGTATAATTAAAATAAAAAAGTAAAATCTAACATATATCCTGGTTGAATGCAGATTTACTTTTCACTTGCTTTTCATCCTATCATTTTTTGGATTCACTTTGTCTTTGTTATAGTGTCTTTTAATGTTATAAAGACCCTGTCCTTCACACCCATCTTTCCAGTTTATTCTGTAACAAACTGATAATATTCCATTAAAATTAGTTGTTATAAGAAAATGACTTTCATAGGCTTTAAATTTTAGTGTTTTTTTTTCTGCCCAGAGAGAGAAAAAACAAACTGTATTCATTAATGGAATTATAATTTGTTCATCTGTCTGGTAATGAAAAACAGTTGTTTTGTTTGTCTTTGTATCCCTCCAAGAGATTTTCTTTCTCTGTCATTGAGAATGTTCCTTATGTTTTGGGTTCAGAGACTGCCTGTAAGACCTGTGGTATCTTAACTCTACGTAAGCGGCAAGTACAGGCGTTTTTGGTGGAGCTGATTTCCATAATGTGCAATCGGAAAGGTGCTTTTGAAAAACAGTTGCAATGAGTGGGCGAGTGTTTGTTGTCTTGTGGGCATGGAGAGACTTCTGTCACTCGCATCTCGGCCTTCTCTAGGGCTTGAGGAATAGGTCTCTTATTTCTACCTCTTAAGATCTCACATTTGACCATTGGATGAAGTTTCAAGAGAGTTTAAAAACAAGTACATTTTACAAAAAGTTTATATTATAAAAAAGAAAAAAATAAAATGACGGCCCCCCAAAGAGGCCCTTAACAGAAGTGGTGGCTCAAATTTATTTTGATGTAAGTTGACTATTAAATAAAAAAATAATTAAAAGAAAGGTTTGTGCCAAGAAAGCATGACATGTCATTCAGATTATGACTCGTGATGGCTGTAGTTTATAGCTGCATTTATGGTCAGGTAAAGAAGATGATTCCTCAGTGTATTATCAGGAACAATCAACAAAATAAATTTAAAATATACTATTTAAATGTTAATAGAAAGCATCCCCACCTAGTAGATAAAGAATAGTCCGGGAGAAAGGCAGTGTTTATGTGGTCACTAAAGTTTGAAGCAAGCTTGTTGGATTTTGATCAAGTGAACTTTCCAGATATCACTTTAGATACAGGAACCATAAATTTTTATCTGAGGAGAACATACTTGTTTGAGTTTTGCATTATAGTTCATTTTTCCGCTGGACTAAAATGAGATACAGTTATAATGTTAGCATACATAGCTCAAATCATGAGGAATTTTACTTCGTCTTTTTTTTTTTTTTTTTTCAGAGACGGAATCTCTCTGTGTCGCCCAGGCTGGAGTGCAGTGGCGCGATCTCAGCTCACTGTAAGCTCCGCCTCCCGTGTTCACGCCATTCTCCTGCCTCAGCCTCCTGAGTAGCTGGGACTACCGGCACCAGCCACCATGTCGGGCTAATTTTTTGTATTTTTAGTAGAGATGGGGTTTCACCGTGTTAGCCAGGATGGTCTCGATCTCCTGACCTTGTGATCTGCCTGCTCAGCCTCCCAAAGTGCTGGGATTACAGGCGTGAGCCACCATGCCCGGCCTTTACTTAGTCTTTACAAGCACAGACTGACCGGCATTTAGCAAATAACTTAACAGTAATTTTCCAGTTTCCCTATAGAAAATAATGATATTTCATCTCCTTCCCTGTGAAATCCTTACCAATTTAGGCATTCCCTGGAGATATGAATCCATTGATAAAACCTTCAGTGAAAGTTTGGAAAACTTATATTGAAGATCTCAGGTACATACAATACTTTCAATAATTTTTTTAATTACCATTTTTTTCTTTTTGATTTATAGAATCTACATTTATAGCAAGCTTCTGTAGTCCAGCTGCTTCTGAAATAGCACAGTATCAGCCTATGTGACATCCTAACGTATGTTAAATGAATCACCCTGAAGTGGCAGTATTTGTCAATCTGAAATATAGATTTTATTTTTGTCCTAAAAAATAGATAAACTAGCATAAGAATATCAGAACATCATGGAACCCATTTTCTGAGGAGCAATGTAGTTGGATGAAGCCAGTCTGTGTTTGATATTTGTTTTTGAGGCATCCCCTAAAATGTGATTTGCCAAAGAGCTCTGTGAATGAGTGGCATACATTTATTTATTTCACTTAAAGTGCAAAATAAAAAGGAGTGACACAGAAGATAGGAAGAAGAATGGTTAAAAAATTCCTCACTCAAATCTATTAACAATATTTTAATATTAAAATCAAAATGATAGTATAAATGAATACATAAAACCTGCTATTTGTTAGTCATTTCAGAAAATGAATGCCATGTTGAACTGAATCCATCATTGTCCGATACATGTGCAAGAGTGAAAGAATCAGTTGACAGTATTTTAATTAATGAAAAATGTGTACTACTTATTGCTTTGTTTGTAACTTAGAAAAATGACCAAAGCAGGGAAACTCTATAAAAGAAAATGCTAAAAATATTTCTTAAAAAGCATAGGGCAAAAGCTGACATCTCAGATTCAAAAGAAAGTTATGTTTGGCAAGAGCCTTACTCCCATAATGTGTTAGTTATATTTAACTTTTTTCTTTTTTTTTTTTTTAACAAATGACTAAACCTGGACCCAGCATTGCTTGGACCAAGACATCATCTTTTATGACACATTTTAACACAAACATACTCCCACCAAGGTCATCACTCACCTTCTTAAACACCAGGGGAGCACAAGCCAACGTTTTAATTTACAGAGCACATTTATACATGGGACTAAAAGATACGGTGCTCCTATTGAGGGCTGCCACTAAGCACCAGGAACATATGGAGCGGCTCAAGGCAGTTTGGAAATTCTTTATATTCTGCCGGTGTGCTTACACTCGCATTCTCACTCTCTGTTAACCTCTTCTCTTTCTGTAATGGTTGTAACCAGTGCCGACACTTTGCTTAAAAAAGCACAAGGGGTTTAGTTCAAAAAATACAGCTCTGGAATAGTGGGTTCTTGCTGTATACGAAGCAAACAGGGAAAACCTGCATAAGGAATATGAACAAACGAATTAGTTTTAATCGGTGCACTCCACCAACAGTCCATTCTGGGCCACATCTTGATGTCTAGTCCTACGAAATTAGGAAGAAGACAGCATTTACAGCTGCTAGTTTAAAACGTTCCATGACTTAAGAATATTGCTGGGTGTAACTCTATACCAAATATCATTTTTCGCTTCTAATGTTCATCTGAAAAGTTCTTTTACCAGAAATATCTTTGATCAATTTTCCTGCTTTTCTGATTTATTTCTTTCTCTCCTCTTTTAAAAACTTCTAGCCCTATCTTTAAGGGCATCTTAGGAAGAAAACGGAGGCCAAGTTGAGAAATAACCAGAATAGATCATGGAGAAAAACAGTGTAGGAGGCAGAGAAGGAAAGATTTGTGGAGAAATGAAGAAATGAAGAAACAGAAGTGCATTAGAAAACAATTATTCACAAGACAAATTATCAATTTTTCCCATTTTCCTTTCTCTTCTACCAACCTTGTGGTCCAACACAAACTTGGCATAGTTGTGGTTGGATAATTCAAAATCATTATCAGGCTCCCCATGTGATGTATGTTCTCTTGCTTCAGTGATTTCTGTTTCATAGAAATGGATAGTGAAAATACTCCAATGTTTGCCTTGGGAGAGTGAGAAGATTTGTTTGAAGGATGTCAGGGATTGTGTGTGTGTGTGGGTGTGTGTGTGTGTGTGTGTGCATGCACATGCATGCGTGATCTTTATTCTCAAGGATCTGCTTCTTGGTTCTGCATCAGTGTCTCCTTAACCACACAACCCTCCTTCCTCTTACTCTGGGTAAACAACCTTTTCAAATTTTTGCCTAAGTAACAATATTAATAGAGACACTAACATTTTGATGTCTTTTGTCACTTCTTCCTCCTTCCTTTCTGTAATTTTGATTCCACATAGGATGAGAAAAAGAATAGAGCAATGCATTTTCTTTAAACAGAATAACTGACTTGTATTCATTCATCATTTAATATTTATCCATTGAGTTTCTATGAGGTGTGGGTCTAGCCACTGGCCTGTGAAAGCTACATTGTAAGTGTCTCTATTAAAATGCTGTTCTTTGGTGTCCAGATTCCTCTTTATAGTTTGATATTTGTGTTAACTTGTTCTCAACTTTTATGTGCTTCCTCATTGTGTCTGGTCATTTTTTAAAAAGGCAGGATTTTCTAAACCATGGTCTGTTGAATGCCATTAGCTTGTGAGATGTTAATGGGGAAAATAGAAAAAAATCCTGTAGTAAAATAAACTTGGCACTATAGCATACCCTCTAATTGTCAAGGAAATACAGGGCAATATTAGAATATTCAAAGTTCTGAGAAGTTATGCAGCAGAGCAACCAATTTAATATTGTCTAATCTAGCAATTATCAAACATTTTTGATCTCAGAATTGAGTTTTGGAGAACATCTATGATATATCCAGTTGGATTCCCAGTTTCAAAAATGCCACTATAGATCCTTTTAACTAACAAGTGCCAGTGGGTTCACACTCAGCATAACAACAAATGATGATACTTATGACAAGAAGGTGTCCTTAGAAAGGACGTAGGTAGATAGATAAGTGGATAGACAGATGGATGCTATGCTCTAAGTTGAGGGTGCCTCAGCTATCAGTGCTATCACTTAGTTTTAGTACATTTCAGATGTCGAAATTATGCTAAGCCAGATTTGGTAATGACCAAAAGCATGTAAAAGGTAAAATCTTTTAAAATTATAATTTTTGAGCCACTACTATGCCTACTTGTCAAGAAACTTATATTTGATCTCATTTTCTCATTTTTGAAGTGAGAAGTAATACCCAGGGAGAATCATACTCAATTCATAGAGTCCTTTGGAAGATTAAATGGCAAAATTTATTTTAAAAGCATCAGTACAGTGCTCAGATTATTAGAACGATTCAATAAAAGATCATTTCTTCCTTCTAGCCTGCTTTCCTGCATGAAACACAAATCTCTATGGCATCATATTTTCTCCTAAGAAAACATTGTTCAAAGAAAAGAAATCCAAATGTGAAAACTAAATTACAAAACAAAATAGATTTATTTTGTTTCACAAATATTTACATTGTTCTTATTATGTGCTAGCCATTGTTCTAAGAATTTTAGAAAAATTAGCTCATTTAACTCTTGCAGCAACTCTGTGAAGGAGGGATTATTATCATTCCCATTTTAAAGATGAGGAAACTGATGAATATTATTTGCTTGAGACTGCACCAGAGATTTCACAAGAAAAAAAATATTATTGTGGGGGAACATAAGGTATAGCTTAAAACAGCAAGCATCAAATGTAGCAGATATATACTGCTAAAAACTATAAAGAAGCTTGGATTTTAAGTATCTCTACACAGGGCAGGAAGTTAGGAGACCAGGTGGCATACTGCATATTCACGCATGTGTGTTTCTGTGTGTAAAATCCTTCAATGTGTAATGCATTTAACACATGGCAACTACTTTATACATATAATTCAATATTATTTCATTATCTATGTGTCCTGGTTGGTCAACAGATGCTGCCTGGGGAAATTTGGGAAGATTTGTTAAGCAAGAGGCTTTCTCTTTTCCCCTTCCATTTGAATATGTCTTATTTCTCTCCCCAGAATTTCCTGCAACTCTCCAAAGATTATTCTTCCATTGAAAGAGATCCTTGAATGGTTAATTGTCCATAATCACCCAGCTAGAAAGAGGCAGACCGAGGATTGTATATCCAGATACACATGACTAAAAAGCAAAACTAGAAAATCACCCCCCTTCGTTACACTTGCTGTTTCATGTTCAGGACTTTTTTTCTCCCCAGTTCCTTACCCTAGCATGCTTCCCCCAAACTGGAAATAATAGGACTATGTATTGGAAGAGATAGAGCTTTACATTGGAAGCGATACTGGGGATACAGTGTCTATCCTCCTTATTTATGACTGAAGGCACAGATACGAGAGAGGTGAAATCGCATGAGGACTAGAAGTCATTTTATCTTTCCAAGTTCAGGGTAATTCATTCCTCACTGTTGTGAGCTTTGGATTAGTTTATATTAAAACAAATAGCAAAATGTTTCAACAACACAGTATAAACCTCATGGAATGTTTACCACATGAATGTGTGTTTATTTTTAAAAGCCAGAAAAGTCATTAAGCAACTTAAAATGCTGGCCTCCAATTCTGATGATTTGTCTCTTGGGTACTGACCATGTCTCTGTACATCCTGCAGAATTCAGAATGCTCTGTTGGCTCCACAAATAGAACTGCTTTGCTCTATCTTGATATAGTAAGCTGTGAGACCAGTTTGAATCATGTTCAAAGTAGACAGATAGTACAATTATTACAATAATGTGCATAATAAAATTCTATAACTAGGTAATCTCTTAACAGACCATCATGTATCTGGCCTGTCAACTGTTTCCACTCATATGACATGACAGATTTCCTTTCTGCCTTTTCTCTGTTTCTCAATTTAAATTTTGTCTAAACTGAAAGAAGGTCTTCTGTGTTTGAAATTTACAAAAAGACCCAAGAAACCTAGATGAACAATTTAATTCTATTCAACTGAATTCATCAGAAGAAGTGTGTGAGTAAAATGTGAAGTTGAAGATTTGTGTTGCTAACTTTTAACTTAGTGACGTAGAAATGTCAAATGCAGTAATTACTCAAACATCTGTGGAAAGGATTAGTAATAGTGTAGGTAGATACGGCTAAGGACCCCTTGGTTTTGATTGTAGTAATTCTATTCTATGATTTTATGAGTTGCTTGGCTGAGACCTCACTATCATGTATAATCTGTCTTCTTTCCTTAGTAGGGTTGTTAATTGTACTAAGGACCTGTGAGAATAAATGCAAATATACTTGTCACATTTTTTCTTTTAAATATTCTTTAGTATATATCATTGGTTAGTCCTTTGCTCACAACAGCATTGCCTAGATTCAATATTCCACGTGGAAAGATGGGTCAACTTAAAGAAAACGTTGGGTTTAAATTCTAGCTCTGGAAATTATGAGCTGTGTTACCTTGGATTAGTGATTTACCCTCTCTGAGACTCAGTATTCTCATGACAGATGAAGAAGGGTAAGTGAGGCCTATCTGATAGAGGCGTGAGGACTGAGTGAGCAATATGTGATTTGGCACAGGACCCTTCTGAGTTGGTTCTACAAATATAAATTTTTTTTACCTTAAAGGAGAGAAAAGTGAAATAATTTCAGCAAAACTAAACTATGACAAGACTAGAACAAATACATCACAAAGGAGGCTATCCAAATGGACAATCTACTTGTGAAGAGCTATATAACCTCATCAATTACTGCAAAAAACCTGCAGTGGTATAACACTATATACCCATTAAAACAGCTAAAATGAGAAAGACAAATTCAAGTACTAGTAAAGATGTGAAGCAAACTGCTGGTGGGAGTATCATTTGTTGTGACAACTTTAAAAACTTTTGAGCATTGTTTATTAAAGTTGAAGATATGTGTCTTTTATGACCCCAAAACTCTACTTGTATGTATACCTGTAACAGAAATGTTTAAAAATGTGCACCAAAATACAAGCATGATTGTATTTAGAACAAAATTGTTTGCAATAGTATAAAACTGGAAATTACTCATGTGTTTGACAGCAGTAGAATGGATATGTTGTGGTATCCATTATATAATATGCCTATATTGAATATTATACAACCATGAAAAAGAATGAAGATCTTTGACATGCAACAACCCAGACAAATGTCACAAATGTAGTGCTGAGTGAAAGAAGGCAAAGGTAAAAGAGTGTATATTGTATAATTGCATTTACGAAAGTTTCCAGAATAGGCAATTTATGGTCTTTGAAGTTAAGCTACTAATTATCTTGTGATGAGGATGAGGTTGTGACTTGGAGGGCTCATGGGGGTGTCATCTAAGATACAAGTAATTATTTATTTATTTGAATGTGTTACTTAAGTGTATTTATGCTGTAAAAATTTATTGTGCTGTGCATTATAAAATTATAATTTGCATTCTTTATGTATGTTATACTTCCATAAAAGAGTTTAACTTAAAAAACCCCCCACAATCTAAACCATGCTAGTGACCTTCAAATTCTACTAGGTGGAGTTAGTAATTATGATTCAGTGCGCCAGTGGTCAGTAGACTATCAATATTGATTTCACTTCCTTCATTGTTTACATTCTCAATAAGGGAGAACTTTTTCTATTGCTTATTGTAAAAAGACCTTTTTTTGTGATGTTATGTTCATCCATAATAGATTTTTAATATTCCCAGGATCTCTATTTTTTTCTTCTTTCTGTAATTATCTTTTGTAAGATTAACCAGTCCTTATCAAAGGTAATGCATTGAGGCTTCTGTGGTGGCTATTACTGGCACCTAGGAAGAGTTTAGATGTTTTGGAAACAAAACCTGCTGCACTGTGTGATTTACAGGCCCTGTTTTTGGAAAGCAGTTTGTTTTATTCTTTATATCATTCTATTATTTATATATGGCTGCAGAACAAGTGAAACGTATAGTCTGGTTATTGTCAGGATATGAAGGAAGCCAAAACAGTGTGGAAATGTAATTTTGTAAATTCTTTCATGTGACAGTTGTAAGCATCATTTTTTCAGAGTGTGTATATAGTGTGCTTGGATATCCTGTCTTGGGGAAGAGGCGCTGTGACCTTCTAAAGAAAGAAGAAGTAAAATCAGCTCTGGAATTATGCCAATTTATGTTAGGTCCACCTCTTGGTAGTGCCAATGTATTCAGTTTACAATCTCCAGTGATTCTTAAGACAAAATGTCAGGAAATTTGACCCTGGTGTTCTGAAAGATAATTCCACTTGCAGAAAACTCATGATTTATTTTCCCTCTTTGATTATTAGTTATGTATTTCATAACATAGTAGAAAATATGGATTTTACCAGGCCAGTTTGCCAGTGTGGCAGCCAGTCAAACACACAACCAATTCTAAAATACTCCAAGTTCAAAAACCTCTTTGGAAATTGGCATTCTTAATTAAATTAAATGTTAAGTTTAAATTGTGGTTCATTACACATGTGCTTTAGGAACACCTTTTAGCTAGTAATATTTAACTGTATTAATATCCCTTGTCATATTCTAAACAACTCTCTTTTCAATAACCGTTTTTAACAAAACAGTGTTTCATTACATAGAAACATTACAATCACAGAAATCTAAAACAAGCTAGAAAAATTAGTCTGTGCATTGACTTAGTCTCAAAATCCCATGCAGGCATAAAAAAGACTCAGATTGTGAGAGTACTGAAGTTGAAAACAAAACCCCCTCCACACAGCCCGGCAAAAGTGCAGCATTGTGTTTTTTTCCCTGTTGCCAGATCAACCATGGCTATGGGCTTAATGTAAATATTCAGTTTCCTTACAAAAATCATTTCATCATATCGTCAATGTTCCCAATAGATGTAATAAGTTTCCATTTCATTGTGAATTCTAAATAATGAGCGCAGGTAAACCTTTGAGGTTCAGCTTGGCTTGAACCAGGATACACATGATTAAATGCTTATTCAAAACTCTTTCATCTGGAAGTCTTACAAGAAGGCTTGTTTTTGTTTTACTGCCTTTCTTAAAGTGTTTCAGTATTTCCAGTTTGACTTCCATCTCATACCAGAAGGTGAAAAGACATTGGAAATGATTGCTCTTTCAGTGACTTTCAAAAGAAGTTCTGGGTTTGATTTTGGGTAAACATTTGGCTTTGTTTTCAATTTTCTGACCTGGATGGCTCAGCCTTTTGAGGTATCTTTATAATAGATATAATTTTATTATTCTGATGGTGACTATATTTGCAAAATAAATTAGAGAATTAAGCCAATTATCCACATAGTTCAAGCTGGAAGGTCATTTCGTCTTAATATTGCATGAAACTGAGCATTTGGGAAGGACATTTGTTTTAATCATTGCTTGAATTCTTCACTTTGTATGAAAACAACTTTCGTTGCTGATAAAATTATTTCATATAGTTTTATTTTCTCATGTATGGACTGAAGTCATTATTGTATAAAAAAGCTTAGAAAATCTCAAGCAATTAACCATTCTTCTACTTTAATATATTTCTCCCTCAGAGATCATTAAAATGTTGGAGGTTATCATTAACTTGCTTCTTTCTTTTAAATGAGATGATTTCATATAGCTTTTTTTTTAACATAAAGTAAGAATATTCTAAGGAGTAATCTATATGCTATGAATAAAATGATGTAACAAATGTGGTGTCTTAGGTGATCAATGGCATAGCAATAGATAATGTTGAAACAGGTAATGGTAATTTTTTTTTTTTTTTTTTTGAGATGGAGTCTCCTTCTGTCGCCCAGGCTGGAGTGCAGTGGCGCGATCCCGGCTCACTGCAAGCTCCGCCTCCGGGGTTCACCCCATTCTCCTGCCTCAGCCTCCTGAGTAGCTGGGACTATAGGCGCCTGCCACGGCGCCAGGCTAATTTTTTGTATTTTTGGTAGAGAGGGGGTTTCACCACGTTAGCCAGGGTAGTCTCGATCTCGTGACCTCATGATCCGCCCACCTCGGCCTCCCAAAGTGCTGGGATTACAGGCGTGAGCCACCGCGCCTGGTCGAAATAAGTAATTTCTTACAACAAGTTTCAGAAAGCTCTCACCAACAAGAAATTTCAGCATTTACTATTAATTTGGAATTGTCGATTATTAAGGGATCAACCCTTAACTCTTGGAAATGGTAACACATGAAAACATAGATTCATACAATATTTAAAGTAGATATTCCCTTAACCACCTCATCAGCTAGTCGCACTAATCATGAATGAACTGTCAGATACTTTTCCAGGCAGTGGTGAGCAGTTTTCAGTAGTAAGATTTACAGGGAATATATTTTGGTGGAGGGAGCTCTGCCCTGGGTAGCATGCTGCAGAGCCATCAGAGGATAAAATGGGGATGCCACACACCAGGGGACACGCATGACCAAAAATAAAGAGGAGGGATTAGAGGAAGTCGTGGGTACCAGATTTGGTAACTTCTTAGCTGGCTCTGCATCAAATAATGTAAATTTAGCTTTACTTTAAGTAGCTTGATCATCCAAAATAAAATTATCCCAATGATAACGCCCCCGTATGCTTCTTTTATGTGTTTTTATGCTGTTATAATGTGTATATTGATTATACTACACGAATTACTTTTGGAGTGTTACACAACATTTATCAATACTCCTTTAGCAATACCTTAATCAATATTCCCCCTTAAAAGGACACGAAATAGAATTTATTCGAATCAATGCTAACATGCTCTTATTTTAGGGAGACTGTTTTCCTTTTCTGGTTATTTCATTGGGTGTCTTTTAGATAAAGTTTTTGCTAATTTTCTTGTCCCAGTGTATATTATGATTTTGGGTTTCAGGAGTTCTAATACATACTTTGTTAATATTTCAGTTGTTCATAATTTCCCCCGTTCAATATTCAGGCCTCTGATATTTCAATGTTTCAAAATACTGCCTTCAACTTTGTGCAATGCTGGCTATAAAAATACATAAAATGATAGAACTTTATTTCCAAAAAAATAAAATAAGTAAGATGTTAATAAAATATTATTTCAAGGACAAATAACTAAGAGAAATGCTTTGATTAATATGAAGAAAAGATGAAGAATAAGTGATTGCATCATGTAACATTTAAAATAGAATTCTTTGTTTGGTTCTGAGAAGTTCAGTCATAAAATGCTTGCGTGTATTTCCTTAGTGTTGAAACCCAGCTATTTCACTCTGATGGAAAAAATTCCACTGGTGATATGAATTCCTGAGCTTAAGGATAAGCTATTAGATATGAAACCTCTAGAGATGATGAACTAGTTAGGCTTTTAGACTAAATAAATACTTTCATGATGGCTTGTGGAATGCAGCAATCAAAGGATTTCCATTGCTTTCCTTGGGAGGTGGGTATCTTTTTCAGAATCCCAAAGGCAGCCTCTTACAACTTCGTATCAATCAACCAAAAAGTACATTTTTCTTCTTTTCCAATTTTGGTTTCTAATAGTTATTATTTTGGAGTCAGATTCATTTTTGTTCAGGAAAGCAACAAGAGCTGTCTTTTTAGGGTGAATGCCAATTAGAGATATGGAGTAATAATATCACCCTATAAAGTTAATAATCTTTATTTTATAGATTTAATGCTATTCTCTCACAGACCTGATGCTATTTATGGTGAAGTGATAATAATAATATGTTATGCTTATTGAGCAATTACTATATACTAAGTACTGTGCTAAGCACCCTTTACATGCTTCCTCATTTAATTCTCACAGCAATCCTACAGGCAAGTATTTAAGTACTTGTATTAGAGAACTTAAGTAACATCTCAATGTCACACCCTTAGACAGTGGCTAAGCCAGGATTGGAATTCGGGCAGTGCATGTGATTCTAGCGTCCATGCTTTCAATTACCAGGTTATACTGCCTGATAACTGTACCATTTATGGCTGTCTGAAAACTCAAGAATTAAGTGGGTCATCAAATTAAGAATTTTATCAAGAGGGCTGAAGACTTGGAGAAAAAGGAAAGGGGAGAAAACAGAAGTAAAAAAAAAAAAAAGAAGAAGTAGTTTCCAGATCTCCTGAGCTGGGTTAGAGACTCCTATTCACCCACTGCTGGACTGTGCTAGCATGGTCTTCAGGTAGAAATCCTTTTGAACATTCCTTAAAGCACTTATGAAATGTGTCAGCACCTGAAATATGGACAGAGGCAGAAGTTTCCTCCTGCACGGGAAGGCGTGAAGGTGGCATAGTTGTGATTTGTGGATCTCTCCTGCATCTTTCTATGCTTAGGCCATGGGGTTGGTTGGGGTAGGAGGTTCCAGACTCCATTACTCTTAGAAGGAGACTCAATGGCACCTGCCTTTACTGGCAGTTGTCACTCTTTCTAATGGGAGTGGGAAAAAGGAGGTGCTCATCCATCTGGCATCTTTAATTTCTTCTATTCTGTGAGTCTTTAATTCTTCATGTTTTGGGTTTTCATTTATAAAACCCCTCTGGATAACAAAAAACAGTAGAAATATGGTGAATCTCTCCAATAAACATTAAAAGTCTTCACCACTGTCTGTATAGTATAAATTCTAAGTGAAAAAGTTTAATTTAGCAGAGAGGACTTTCTTCACCTAAGATTCTATAGAGTTACAAAATGTCATCTTTTGGTATATATTTTAAGTAAGAAAATTCTTTCTACATTTCTAACAAATAATGTAAGAGATTTTGTAACATATTGATAGCAAGTGATGCTGGAATTATAGGACCAAAGTAAATATTTTTTAATTCTGATCTAATACTGTAGCAAAGTAATTTATTAAAACTTTAAAAATTGTTTTGTGTTGTTGCATTCAGTAATCAGCACAAAGTGCTCATAATAACTCATAATAAACTATCAACAAAGGTGAACTACTCAAAAATCAATAAAATACTACACAGTATGAACATCTTCTACTTCTATAATCACTTACATTATTAATGACATGATTTTGAACCAAATTTAACTAAGCGAAACCTTTGTATTAGTTGATTATAATTCAATGTAGCAGCAATTTTACCTATATCTACTTAATTGTACCTATTTACTACATACATTTTTGAAGTGATGATCACTGATTAACTTTATATGTTGTAGCTTAATATTCTTTTGTATAAAACTGAAGTGATAAACTGGGGGTGAAACTTAAGGTCCTGGATCACTACCTTTTTCAAAGAATTCGCTTTTTGGGGTGAAAAATGCTTTTTAGTTTTCCTCGAGGTTAAGTAAGCTGAGGGTTACAGCTGTCATGGGACCAAAACAAAGGTAAAAGATAGGGGGCACATGGGTCTACATTTTAGAGAAGAGGAAAAGAGAAGGCATGACGAAATATCGAGTGGTTAATAACAGCAAATAAGACAATAATACAGGCCTTGTGTCTTGTACAAACCACAGAATGATGTAGTGAATGGAGACTTTATATTTTTTAGCCTAAAATATTTGGATAATTTATGTAAAGTCTTGTTTTGATCTATTCTGTTTTGTTGCTCAAATTATCTGTATAATTGATACAATTATTAGCTCAGCTTTTGTGGGAAGATGTAGTCCATAAGTTGAGACGGAAATGCTAATTTGGGACACAAAATTAGAAATAAAAGTCCCAAGTTAAAAAATATTGAAGTACACGCAACATTAAGAAGTTTATATTTTGGCAGCGGGACCTGGT
This sequence comes from Trachypithecus francoisi, assembly GCF_009764315.1. Lineage (NCBI taxonomy): Eukaryota > Metazoa > Chordata > Mammalia > Primates > Cercopithecidae > Trachypithecus > Trachypithecus francoisi. The sequence continues at coordinate 167,711,036 of NW_022681454.1, read as the reverse complement.
TGTAATCTGCTTTAAAATAAATAGATTGTGTACAGCTGTCCCTATATCCCTGGCGAAATGATGATTTAATGTTGATTAGGAGAGAAAGCCTTTGAAGTGAGTGAGGCAGCAGCCCCGAGTATGTCTTTAGTGATCATTATCAGTCTTTTCCTGAAGGATGACTTGGTGCCAAAAGCTCTCTTCTCGCAACTGGTTAAGGTGGATTCAGGAGCGAAGGCTTTGTGAGTCTGAAAAGGCCCTCTTACTCACAGGCCTCTGGTGTCTTATTCCTTTAGGATCGTGAATGTCTGAGAATAAGCAGATGCAGCCCTTTTCACAGGAGGGCAAGGTCCGCAGCTCCTCGGCATCATGGCATTATTTATTCATCATGAGAGCCGCGAGTGAACATGCACCCTGCAGAAAAATCAAATCAGTGTTCGGTTTCTCGAGCAGCTGGGTTTGGCAGAGAAAAAGCATTTGGATCTAACTTTGGTAACCGGACAATTATAGGCGTTATTAAATTGGAGATGCAAATGAGTAACCCTGTTTTCTTCCGAGTTTGTTGTATTTCGCTTGTAGTGCTTAAATTAAAACCAGCTCAACATTTGTAAAAGCTGATTCCTGAAAGCTTAGAAAAGTTCTGTGCTTGTCTATATACTAGTAGTTTCACTGACAACATTTACATATTAGTTAACCTCAGAGGACCAAATCTGCATTTATTCATGTTTACAGGTTTAAATGGATTTAGCGCTAAAGTCATTGTATCCTTAGATACCTACCACTGAAGATTTGCTCACAAGTGGAGATTCAGATAGAATAAAACACACAAGCTTAGAAATGTTAAGTATCTCTATGTATTATAAAAATAGCTATAGATAATTTAAAGCCTGAGTAATTTGTATATATATTTCCTGATTAGTGGAATAGACTAATATTACATCATATTCCAGAACTTTTTATAAATTGCCTAATTTTGAATTTCAGTTATTTCATTTACAAACTCTGGGATCTTGCACAAATTATTTTACCTCAGTCTCCTCACTATAAAATGGAGACAATAATAGTGGTACCTCTTAAATTGTTGAAAGCATTAAATTAGTATATGTTAAATAAATTACTACATATGCTTAGGATAACACCTGATAGTAATTACAATTCTGTAGATGTGTGTGTGCGTATGTATACATTGAATGTAGTTTTATCCAACAGTAAATTGGCAAATAATAATCTCTCATTATCTATCTGTCTACCTTTTCCTCCATATTTCAGTTCAATAAAATTATAGTTTTGAGCAAATGTTATTCACTTTGTAGTCCACAACGCTTATCATTTTGTGTTGATACAACATGCTAGCGTACATTTTGTAATAAATATTGTGGCTTTTAGACTGTTCAATATCTATCCTGATTTGATGTGTCCAAAATTCAAAGCTTGCGAATTTTTTGGCTAGTATTTTATCCGCACGTCCTCATTATTGGAATTCTACTACAATGCATGAAAAACAATAAAGAATTACTTAATGCAGGTAAAATCATAGGAAAGTAAAACTGCCAAGCCAGACAGCAGGAGAGCAGCCCCAGGCTTCCTGTCTTCTGCCATGGACATCCACCGTCACACACGCCGTCTTCACCAAATTCAAATAATCAATCCCCACTAAATTCCTTGAAGTGATTGGCTCCTTTATTCAGGCTCTGTTCATGGGGCATAAATCTCTCCTATACGTTTTAAGTATTTTTCAATGTCTTTACTTTTATGTAGTTTATTTCTTGTCCACAACAACTAACTTCCCTACTTCATTTTTTCCCATTTGCAACATTTTTGGCCTCCTCTCTAAATTTGCCATGACTCCATTTTACTTTCACTTTGAGATTAAGCTTGAAGCGTATTACCATGTAAAATCCCATCCAAGAAAGTGTGTATTGCTGAGCTGTCTACAAGATGTGCTTAAATTGTGGGATACCAAGCATTTTCTTATGTACAAATGGAAACATTTTAGAATTATATGCAAATTAAGATATTAGCGCGTCTGGACTCCCTTTGTCGGCAAGTGAAGAGAAGCTGCAGTTTAAATCTGTGCGCCACTCGTGGCAAATGTGATATTCTATGAACAGCTCTTAAAATTGCTGTCTGTAATATTGTTAACTTTTTGTATGATTCTTGGATTTCTCAGTGATTTCTCTTACTGATGTCACATACTTTTGTGTTTTCATATGTGCCTCATAAAATTTGATTTCATTTGATTTGTTTTATTTTACATTTTAAAAATTAATTTAAAATGGAAGTTATTTTATTCTTATTAACCCCTTTTACATTTTTATATGTTCTAAAGAAAACCCAAATTATTATTTTAAAAATACATGCAATATGGAATTGAGGCTTATTATCTCAACAAATACATTTTATTTAAGAGATATACATTGGAAGATGATTCAGACCTTCTTTGTTTTAGCTAGATGTAAAGGATAAATGATTTTTTAATTATCCAATGATTTTTAAAAAAGGTTCAGCAATACAAATTCCACATCTGCTTCAACTGCAGACATATAAAACCAGTGTGACAAAAAAAGGATCATTAAACAATCTGATTTTCTTGTTGGGAGGGTTTAATGCTGTTGGGCATAGTATTAAAATGTAGAATTTGATAGCATGTCTTAAACTTTTAATGATGTGTTCATGAATATAAAACATGCTTCTCCCAGTGACTTTATGGCTTCTTCTCTGCATAATTAGTGGTATCTGTTTTATGAGCTTACTGTTGTTTCCTTGATCCCATGAAAATGTGAAACCACTGTAATGATTTACACCATTCCAGAGCTTTAAAGATACGAGCTGTTTCTTAAAATAAATAACAAAAATAATCCAGAAGTATAATCCTAGAATTAAAGTCATGCTGGGACCTTTGAATGTTAAAAAACAAACAAACAGGATTTGTACAGAAACACATTTTCAACATTTTGTTTGGTAATATCTGACTTTTAATAAACACTAATATAGAATATATTCACCATACATTACTTACATAAAGCTCTCCTCTTATTATGTATATATTTTTCTTCCTCATGGTTGAAACATTTGGGAAAAATCTCTTTGGAAAAATGTTGTACGAAAAATTGTTTGGATCATTTGCAACTTTGGGAAGTTACTAATTGAAGTAACAAAGAGACATTCATTACTGAACACTAAAGATCCACAAAATTCCAAGTAAATTATATTAATTCATTTAAAGTTGTCATTAGCAAAAGAACAAAAGAGTGTCTGTGCTGGTGACTTTTAGACTTAAACTGATTATTTTACTTGTCATAATAGAGTGTATATTATTTAACCAAATATAACTTTGTCATATTGCCTCAATAACTGAAATAATCTTGATCTTTTTAATTATTTCCATTATTTGGTATACTGAAATGTAACTTTCCTTAATTATTTTATGTTTTTTTTCTTAGTTTGATTACTAGTAGGAAAATTTTATACACAAATAAATTATATGTTATATATTCATGTAAAAATTGTATCCAAAAGAGGAAAATAACAAATAATTGGCATAAGTGGTATATATGTTTGAATTATTGCTAAGCTTTTTCTGTTGCTGTGGATGTATGTCTCAGAAGAGTGTGTATCATCAACCAGGTTTCCCACTGTAAAACAATTGGTTTGAATTCTCTTCTTTAATTGGATTGGCTTTTAAAGTACAAATTGATCAGTTATTTGATGCCTCATGCAACCTATTTAAGCTTAAAAAAGTTTTTGTGGCTAAGGTAAGTAGTTATTTCTTAAGGTAACACTGAGTTAGTAAGAAGATACCTAAAGAACAGACTTAAAATGTTGTGTTTTCATTATATCCACTAAAGAAATATAGCATTCTAATTATTAAATTTTAAAATGAGACATTTCAGCATCAGTGATTCTTATAATTGAAGGACTTGCATTACTTTCCTTCTGTTTTAGTAAATAATTTGTTTTAAAGTTATCTTGAAGTTATTTGGTAGAAACAATCACAATTGTAAGAAGTGGAGCAGACGTTGCTTTAAATAACACAAGCGCGTTAATGACTGTAAAGCAAATATTGGAAATGCGAATCCATTTTCTACTTGGATTCTAGTGAAGATGATTTCCAGTGGAAAAAATCATTTCCAGTAAGTTGAGTTAAAACCTTTTTGATGTACAGGTCATTAAGATAGAAGTATGGCCCACCCATTCCAGCTGTCTATTCTTGGAAGTATTTTAAAACATTTTTTGCAACATTTGTCCAGTTTTTGTGCTGCATCAACCAAAGGCAATGTTCCAGTGCCCGAAGCCAAAAAGATCTCTTGCTTTTACACTAACAGCTTGATTTCCACCCATCATTTATTTGGAGTTTTACTATAATAGCACATTTACTAATAGCACATCTGAAAGTTTCCCCTTTGAAATTTAAAGAGATTACTGTCCTACATTTATCTAAAGGAAGCATACTCCAAATTTAGTGACATTAAGATCAAGCAAATTTGTATGAGCTTTTATTTTTTGGCTCCAACCTACAAGAATTTATTTTACTACTCTTTAACCCCTTTCTATATGAACATTTAGTAGTCATTGTTCACGTTCACTGCAATACTTCTTCAATCCATCCGGTTCCTGACCTTAGGTCCTAAATTAGCAGTTTTAACTGTGATTTGAGAATCAATAAGGAGAAAGAGAGATGCATTGCAAGTGAAATTTGGGTTCAGTTGTAGTTGAAGTGGTAGAGCTCTATAATAAAAAAATTATCCTCAGATCACTCACACCTTGGGTTCAAATGCAAATTTAAATGATAGAAATGACTTACATTTAGTACCTTATGAGGTTTTAATTTTAGCCAGTCCTTTTTTTTCTGTTTTGTTTTTGTTTTTGTTTTGAGACAGAGTTTCACTCTTTTTGCCCAGGCTGGAGTGCAATGGTACAATCTCGGCTCTCTGCAACTTCCGCCTCCAGGGTTAAGTATTCTCCTGCCTCAGCCTCCCGAGTAGCTGGAATTACAAGCACGCAACATCATGCCTGGCTAATTTTTTTTGTATTTTTAGTAGAGACAGGGTTTCACCGTGTGGTCAGGCTGGTCTTGAACTTCTGACCTCAGGTGATCCGCCCACGTCAGCCTCCCAAAGTGCTGAGATTACAGGCGTGAGCCACCGCGCCCTAGCCAGTCTTTTCTTGTTAAGCTACCATATTATCTCATTTCTTAATACGTACCAGTTTCCTCTCATACAAAGTTCGTATGTATTAAAAACATATTCTTCCATCACACATATGCTTTTTAACTTTTCGAGTTCAGTAATTATTTTTGGAACAGCTCTTATATTCAACTTTTTAAGCACTGAAAAAGATGTTGAAAAAAATTACAAAAGTTAACTTCTTGTCAACACTGATATGAGGTCATAAATGTGAGCTTCGACCTCCTTTTCCCCAAGTAGCAGCCTAATGAACAATGCACCAAAATTTCCCAATAGTAAGTTAGAGAAGTAGAACCATGTCTTAGTCTTATGCAGCATGTATTGCAGTATCTGGCACATGGTACTTTTTTTTTTTTTTTTGAGATGGAGTCTCGCTCTGTCACACAGGCTGGAGTGCAGTGGTGCCATCTCGGCTCACTGCAACCTCCACCTCCCGGGTTCCAGCGATTCTCCCATCTCAGCTTCCTGAGTTGCTGGAATTACAGGCGCGCACCACCATGCCTGGCTAATTTTCGTATTTTTAGTAGAGACAGGGTTTCACCATGTTGGTCAGGCTGGTCTCGAACTCCTGACCTTGTGATCTGCCTGCCTCAGGCTCCCAAAGTGCTGGGATTACAGACTTGAGCCATAACGCCCAGCCACATGGTACATTTTCAATATATTTCTGGCTCATTAGTGTATGAATAGCATAGTTTGTTTATCTTTGTATCCCTTGAACGAGCTTAGTGCCCATAAGGGCTTACGTGAAATAATCAATATACCCACCTGATAGACCCACAGAACTTTATGCAGTTCTCTTGGAACCTAGCACTGCTAGCCCACCATGGGATGGCTGTGGTTGATCCATCCACCAGATACACTCTGCTCTCCAGCTGCACAGAATGAAGATCTCTCTCACATCCCTCAAAACCCATGACGGGAACCAGAGGTTGATGGTAGACTACTATGAGCACCTAATATTTGATGAATGAGAATAAAAGAGACCATGACACATGAAAATGGCCCATACTTCCCTAGACTTGGCATCTAGTGAACCCCAAAAGCCCTACATCATTAGAACCTCTTGAATTCTGCATATTTTCTCACATATCTGGTCTTCCCTCTCCTAATTTTGTGACCTGTCTTATAGGACTGTTTCCTGATTGCTGCTTCAGCACCTTTGGTTGGTGCCTGGCTAGGGCCAAAGGCACACCACATGGATGATGGACTTTGAGTAAGGAAGGACAATTAACAGGAGGGTATTTCATTTGCTGAAGCAAGAGATAACAGTCCAAGGACATTGGTGAGAATGGAGAGAAGTGGACAGATTTGAGAGCATTTAGGAAGTGGTGTCTGCCTAGCATGCTATATTTTAGACCCAAACACACTGGTGTTAACTGAAACTTTAAAAAGCCAATATTTCTTTTACAAAATTTTTATTTTGAAATAGTTTCAACTGAAGACAAAAGTAGAGAGAGTAGAACAATGAATCACATTATGCAGTTAAGATTTTGCTACATTTGTTTTTATCTTTTTTTTTAACTGAAGTTTAAAAATAACTCAGTAATTATATCACTTTACCACTCCATACTAAAGCATATGGGCATAAGCACAATCTAACAAAATAAAATTAACAATAACATCATATCTTCTAATATGCAGTCCATAATCAAATTTACCTGTCTGAAAAATAGCTGGAAATGCAATTCAGACAAGAACTGTTCAAAGATAATTTATACATTTAAGTCAGCTTAAATCTTGATTTTCATATTTTAACAGTGAAGATTTGGTGCTCTAGTTATTTCTTATGCTGCCTACAGGTTGTTTTGACTTGTTTGGTTTCATTTATTTGCAGTATTACAAAAACATAAACTTTTAAAATTTATAAGTATTCAATGTGTATTAATTGATTTCATTTACTTTTTTTGACACCCATGTTTTCCCAATTTTGGCCAATGGAAGCAATATTTCTTAAATAACGCTTATTATCTGAATATTTTCCTTTAATACAATTGTGTGAATGTAAAATACAAAGCATCACATATGACTACCATAGAACTTGGTTAAGGAAGAAACAGTGGGCCGGGCACGGAGGCTCATGGCTATAATCCCAGCACTTTGGGAGGCCGAGGCAGGTGGATCACGAGGTCAGGAGTTCAAAACCAGCCTGGCCAGCATGGTGGAACCTCATCTCCACTAAAAATACAAAAATTAACTGGGCATGGTGGCACACGCCTGTAGTTCCAGCTGCTCAAGGGGCTGAGGCAGGAAAATCGCTTGAACCTAGGAGGCGGAAGGTGGTGGTGAGCCAAGATGGCGCCACTGCACTCCAGCCTCGGTAGCAGAGCGAGACTTCATCTCAAAAAAAAAAAAAAAAAAGAATAAGAAGAAACAAGAAACAGTATGTTCTCCATGATCCACACATGATCCCAAACAATTTGTGATCATTATTCCAGCTTCAAAACTTTAAGATTTTGATTAAAATTAAATAGTTTGGGCAGATAAAATAACCAATTTGGAATACTTTTGGATATTGTTACATTTGACAGTTCTAAGCTTTGTTAAGTAAATTTCCTACAGGATCTAATGTTCAATCTTTCCCAAAAAATGTTGAGCTTCTATGTCTACAATCATGTCAGGTGTTCTATAATAATCCCTTCTTTTGACCAAAGCTGCTAGTCTAGATATTCATTTAGAAAATCATTGTTTGGTAAATTTATAAGAAGTAGAACATGAAACAAAATTAAGCGCAAAGGCCTGTGTAACTGGAGCCTCACCTCACACTCTAAAGGTATAATTCATTTACTCCAAATAGTCCTCCTAATGCAAATATATAAGATCTCCACTTTCTAAGTAACAGAAAGTTCAAAATCCAGTCAAATCCCATCCCATTTTCCAAGCCTTCCCTGTTAGCTGCCGAGTTCCATAGTAACTCTGATTGCTGATGGCAGTGGAGGGTAAAGGGTAGTTTAGTGGAGGTGTGTCTAAATCATGAAAGCTGGGTGTGGTTCCCAGCTCTCCACATTGCCAGCATTCTGCTGCTGGCTGTAGAAACTCATCTTCAGAAGGTGAGATGCTCATTTCTTAATCTGATGTTTCATGAAGGGGATGCCAGGTTATGAGGCTAGGGCCCTGTGGTGTAAAGCTTTTTCAATTTCCTCTTGCCTGACAGTACAGATTTTGATGGGGGCAGGCCGGTGGCCCTAGGCACTGAAAGGCCTGTTTCTTGGTAGAAAGGATCACCTCCACAGTTGTGGGGCTCCTCAGAGATCAGTGGCAGCAGAGTCTCTCCAGCAGGAGGTGTGGGTTACAGGAAGGTGGAGGAGGTGCTGCCAGCAGGGCAGTGTGTTCTCTGAGGTTTCGGAATGAAACTGTAGAGGCTGGGGGTGAGAGTGGGCTGTGCTGGCCTTTTGATCTCTCTGCTCCTGATGGAACCAGAACAGCCCCAATTGCCATGGGTCTTCCAATAAGGTTATTTCCTTAGTTGCAAGTTCAGGTGAAGGGCTAATTCTTTCTTTGAGGCATGAATCCAAAAGGTTACAACTCCTGGTGATCAGCTTAAATTCATGACCATATTTCAGGTCACAAACTGGCTTCAGGGGTGCAGTGACTCTATATACTAATCTGTGTCAGTCCCCCACAGACCCAAAGCCAACATCCCTGATGTCTCTTTGCTGATCAACTTAAAAAGTGGTGAGGAAGCACTGATTTTAAATGAGCATAATATAAAGTAGCTTGTTACACACTGCTTGAGGCTACTTGCCTTATACCTATTCTTCTAAGGAAGGTGAACCATCACTGCTGCAAACTGGAAAAACAGAACTATGAAAATTAAACTTCAAGGCAACATATTACAGCCATAATATATGCTTTTCCCCTCACTAATTGAAATTTGACAAGCAACAGCAGATTTCGGGGGTGGATAGTATTGCCTTTGTAACATTCTTTTATATCATCTCAGAGAATCATAAACACTAAAGGTTAAAATGGAGAATTTAAAGGTTCTTTTCCATTTAAAATACTGGGCAAAATAATATTTGTTCTTCAGGTCTAACACAGAAACATTCCATTTTATTTATTCAAAGATTAAAAATAGCTTTTCTAAATCAGGTAGTTGAACCATATGAAATTGCTGTTTTTGTAAGGCAAAAATAGTTAAATTGTGGCAGTTTCATACAGTTCAACTCACATATGGATACCATATTTATTTACTAGCCCAAAGGTTATGAATACATGGTTTGATGCCATCTTTTTCTTAATAAAGCTTACTTGATTTTATTTAATTAAATGAAAGTTTAAAATAAGACATTTTATTAAAGGATGACATTAAATAGAAATAAAAGAAAAATACATCTGATATATATCAGTCATAATACGTGACTCATTTAGATGCTGTTGAAATTGATGGCTATTGTGCTGTTTTTCATTATTTGGAGGACTCAGCAGCTCAGTGAAGCTCCATTCTTTTCAATGATTTCAAATATCTCTTAGCATGTCTTTGCAAAACTCATTTTTACAGTTCTATCAGGCCCTGGTGACTTTTCGACCCTTCTCACTACCTCTGATTGTAAAATTAATGAGCAATTACTTTTGATCACTGAATTCTTAACAGGCACTGAAAGGGAAAGATGTGTCTATTTTTTTATGTTTGGGATCTTGATTTTTCTCTCAATGAAAATTGTTGATTATCTTCAACCATATCAACCATAGATGTTTACACTTTGTTTCATTCATGAAACAATTTTTCAATTTGTCATGATTTGGAGGAGTAGCAAGATTTGGAGGAGTAGTATTTCTTAAAAAGAAGAACCCTATGGCTAGGGTTACCAAGGAGTCTATTCCTTCTCTTACTCACTCCATTCAAAGCTGTTTTTTTCCTAACTGAATCTAGGCCAGGAGGTATTGTGGTCAGTTTTATAGAGCACTAGATGAGTGTTGCCCAATATAGTTTTGTGCAGTGATGAAAACGTTCTTCGTCTTTGCTGTCCAGTACAGTAGCCATGAGTACAGTAGCCATGAGCCACATGTGGCTACTGAGCACTTGAAGGACGGCTTCAGTGAATGAGGAACTAAATTTTTCATTTCATTTCATTAATATAAATTTAAATTCATATAGTCACATGTAACACAGCAAAATGCACAATGCAAAAAAAGTGAGGATCCCTTTAAGTGCAATTGACTACTGTCCACTGGCTTCAGAATTGACTGTATGTGAAAAAATATAGTGGGGGAAGTAAGTACCCTCTGATCAATTGCCAGAGAGGCTTATGCTCCCTGTTTTCTTCTCAGTTTCTTTACCTTCAAAACGTTTCTGACTATGAAGGATTCATTTTAATACCTGGCCAGAAAAGGGCATGATTCATTTGACTGGATCATGTGAAACTCAACAGAATGTAAGAGTGCAAATTGTAAAGGAATAGTACCGACTTAGAAAAGATACGTTATGCATATCATCGGCCTTGATTTCATTATCTAAAATGCAATGGTTGACTTAAATGGCTTTTAATGTTTCTTCTAACTATAAGATATAGTGTATTAGAATGAGATAGTAGAATCAGTTATCTGCCTGTTCTCTTCCTTAGTACACTCTGTGCATGCTCCAGCACCTCTACCCCAAACAGAATAGATGGGAAGGATCTATTCCTTTCAAGCCTGGAGGCAAGAGGACCATCTAAGGTGCTGGCCAATAACATGTGTGAAAGAATTTTGGGGGTGGGGGCATTGAACTAGGAAAGTGTGGCAAAGGGGATGGTATTAAGTGGAAAGACTCAGGAAATGTTTAGGAGATGAGTAAGCAAGACTTGTGAAGGGTTTGGTGTTTAGGCAGGGATGGGAGGAGTAAAGAGGAGAGTTAAAAATGCCACCATGTTTCTGGCTTGTTCAATTTTATGAATGGGAATGCCATTTAAATATTGGAGGAAGTTCAGATTCTGAGGAGGAAAATAATAAAATTTTGCTTTTGAGATCTTAATTCTCAGGTATCTGTTGAAGATAAGTTTAACAGAGAGAGAGAAAATTCTAGGATGGAGACACAGATTTAGGATTTATTAGCAAGTTAAGATGGTATGCAAGGTATTAAGAATCAGTGGACTCACATAAGGAGAGAAGAGAGAGACAAGAGAGAAGAAAGCAGAGTGAAGGAACACTAGCATGGAAGAGACGCATGTAGAGGGAAAACCCTTAAAAGGAGCTGAGAAGGAGGTGATGGAGAAATAGGAGGCAGAAAAGTCAGATTGGCGAGGAATCCATCATAGTCAGGAGTTAAATAACATTCTCAAGGTTCTGACTTGGAGGATTCATTTTTGTTCCCCCAACCAAGATTAAGAATAAGAGGGGGAGGAAAGGGACATTGATGGGATGAAGAAAATTAGTGCTTTGTTTTGGACTCATCAAGTTCCAGGTTTGTGAGACATACAAATAGAGCTATGTAATAAGCCACTGAATATTTGGATCCCCAGATAAAATGAATCTTGGTCCTATAGTAAAAAATATGGCAAAATATACCCTTGATTTAAAATCATTTTGTTGGGACCTTACCATGACATTCTTTACGTTGTCTGGAATATTGTACCTCTCTCTGTTGTCACATTTCTTAAGTTATCTTGAGTACAACTACAACCCCTCTCACATATACACATACTAACAAATAACCAAAACACACTCCTAGTGAAGCACAGAAAATGCTTTTCTTTGTAGAAGCTGAAATCAGGAACTTGGGGTATGACAGATCCCGGTTTGAGTACCGGCTCTGCCGCTTACACACAGAGTGACCTGGGCAAGTCAATCCCACCAGTCCAGGCTAGTAATATTCAATATTATAGGGTGTTTGTGAGAATGAAATTAAGTGACACATGAAAATGATCTAGCATGGTAATTTGCACCCAATCAATGCTCGGTAAATAGTGACTATTATTACTTAAAAATCATCAGGCACAAAATTTTAATTCTTCACGCTTGCCTTAATTACCTCCACATTTCCTCAAGACAGTTACATTTCCTCCCACCCTGCTGCACTCTTTAAACTCCTTCCAGTATTAGCATCATTCTGTGCAAAACAAACTCAAGAGTTTATCCACATATAGAATTTGTTTTGGGGAGTAATACTATTTGTGGATAACAGTGGAAGGTTAAGATTGCAGAGGAGATAGAAGGAAACAACAAATATCACCATGTCTTCAGCTTGTCTTCAAGCTGTGGACAATCCAATTGAGGAATCAAAAAGTGCTCTTTCTTTTAAACTTCTAAAAATATTTGACAAAGCAATGCATTCACAAGAAAACTAGTGTCAGACCAGCTGGATACTAGTTGGGTACAAAACTTTGAAATGGCTACCTTCCTTCCATATTAAACTTGCTGATGCCTTGATAAACACCACCTCGCAGATTGCTGTTCATTCATTTTTGTCTAGAAATCCAGTGACTGTAGTCACTCCATTATTTCCTCCAACATCTGGAAGGATATGTGGATATAGACCATTATCAGAAAGATGATTTTACTGGAAAATAATCTTAATGTTTGCTTACTATAAAGACGTATAAAATCTGGAAAGTGCTGCCAAGGGTTTTTCCATCACAGCACCTTTTAGTTCAGAGAGAGTTCACTTCAAACAGAAGTTGAGTGACCATCCCTCCTGTTTTTTCTACCCATCTGTCCACCCCATCCCTTGCTCCAGGGTCCTGGCTTCTGTTTAGTAGCATGTTAAGGTCAAAGCCTCTGAGACTTTTATTCTTGGCTCCATTTATAGGAATAGATAAATTCATTCTAGGAACAAGCTCAGGTTGTCTTTGGAGTTTTTTCCAGAGTGAACTATTTGCACAGTAAAAGTATCAATGACAATAAAACAAATATGTTTCTCTAAATTTTACTTTGTCTAATTGTTTAACTTCCATGTGTTATTATGCTAAAAGTTCTTCTCCTTATTATGGGTGAAGAGGGGAAGGAATGAAGTGTTTGCAGGAAATTTAAATTTTTGTCCTGCCACATAATATGCTGGAAATGAAGGGAATAACATCCTCTGATTCTTGCCTCTGGCCTCACTGAAGAGACTTCCTAGCTGTTACCCAGCTATCAGAAGTGTTTCATAACAGTATAAAAAGAACTTTGCTGTCTATACTCTAAAGAAAGCATGAGGAAAGCAATGTTTTGTAGTAGTTCCAAATGAAGTAGAGGCTGCTCCCTTTGTGACACTCTACTGTTGAGAATCCACAGCTGTTTAGCAATGAGATATAGGAGGAAGATGGACTCATGTGGTCTGGTCCCAGTATTAATAATGCACTCTGTTTAAATTAATACAGTCTATTCAGTTCAACCAAAGGTTTTAAAGTATTTACTATATGCTAGTCACAGTAGTAAGTCCTAGGTTTAACAAAGAAAAGGTCCCTGCCTGCTGTAATTAACAGTCTAGTGAGATAGAAAGACAAGTAAACATACCATATAGAGTTAAAGGCTTAAATAGAGGTGTTATAAGGTGCTGGGGGGAAAAATGAAGTGTTTGGATATGTTTGTATGCATGCCTTTGGGGGAGGTTGGAGGCTTAAAGGATATCTGGACAAGATTAAGAAGGGAGTTGAACAAAGAAACGAATATATTGATAAGCATATTCTAGAATATTCTGTCTCATATTTGTGAGTTTGTATCAGGGGAATGTCAGCAATATTCACCATGAATCTAATTGCTAGTCACTCTGTGTGTTCATAGAGTGCTAATGTATGTACTATCCCATTCCTATGCTTGACTCATTTATTTTCTAATCTCCAGTTTGGAGAAGGAAATATTAATTTTAACCCATACATAATTTCATCTGTGACACACTGTGTTGTCAACAGTGAAGATGCAATCTAGGTAGAGAATAAACCTCAAGACAGGCTTCTTAGAGCAAATAAACATGTTCTTGCATTAACCACTTCTGCTCTTTGGAGAGTTAATTACTCTTCCCTCAGGTGGTTGGGGCTGAGGGTGAGGGGCAAGGCTGTGCTGCAGAGAAAGTCAAATATTCGACTAAAAATACTTTTCACCTATGTATCTTATACTTTTTGAACAATTGCATCAGCTAATTGTTATGGGTTTTCCATCACATTTAGAATAATGAAAATATTATGGCCGGGTGTGGTGGCTCACTCCTGAAATCCCAGCACTTTTGGCCGCCCAGGTGGGTGGATCAGGAGGTCATGAGTTTGAGACCAGCCTGGCCAACATGGTGAAACCCCATCTCTACTAAAAATACAAAAAAGTAGCCGGGCGTGGTGGTGGGTGCCTGTAATCCCATTTACTCGGGAGGCTGAGGCAGGGGAATCGCCTGAACCCGGGAGGCAGAGGTGGCAGTGAGCTGAGATCATACCATTGCACTGTAGCCCAGGTGACAGTGTGAGACTCCGTCTCAAAAAAAAAAATATATATATATATATATATATATATTATATTATATTTCAAGACCTTTCTTTTGAATTAAAACAAAATGTTCACACTTTTGTCTCTTAGTTACAAGGACAGATTAGTTATTAGGAGATTACATATTCTGGATAGTGCAGATTAATTGCTGCTTTAATGCCTTTTCTAAATCTGATTCACAGATGTATATCATTATGGATGTATATATTAGTGAGAGTGGGAGAAAGGGGCAATTATACTTCACAATGTTTGAAAAATATTGCTACATAATCACAAACTATTTCTTTTTCTCTTTGAAGAATACTTTACTTGATTTCAAAAGGGAATTTGTGGACATTCACGTAAGTTAGAAAAATGCATTACAAATATGCACCACTGTAGGTCACAGAAGTTAAGAATTGTAATCTAGGGACTCTCAGCAGCAGGCGTCCAGTAATGCAAAGCAGCAGTAAAGAAAGGCTTGCAATGAAGCGTGGAATCTGTAAAATGTGACTGGAATGAGGCTGCAAGTGTAGAAAGCACGTTATGTCATCTAGCGTTTAGTCAGTGAAGATGGTGGCCTGACTTTGTCACAAGGAATTGCATTTGATAAGAGTACCCTGATTATGTGGTCTATTGCATACTTTGAAACATGGAATTGAAGAGTTAAGAGTTCATCTATTCTGGCCCTTTATGGGGGAAACTGAGCTTCAGGGTGGTTAAGTGACCTGGTAGAAAGAGAAGGAAAGTTATCCTACTTCTTACTTCAGGGCTCTTTAAAGTTCACCATATTTCTTAATGCCATTGGTGGATGAAAAATTAAGACATAGACCTGGTGTTTACATTTTAACTACTGTGTAATTTGCCAAATCAAGATTCCACTATGTTAATGAATTCATCTATTTGTTGGGTTAAAAGGAACCAACTTAATTTCTGCCACTAGGTGGCATGATGCATTTCTTCCCCCTCTGGACACTTTTTGAAAAGGAATCTATCCCTCTCCCTACACCACACACACACACACACACACACACATACACACACACACACACACACAGAGAGAGAGAGAGAGAGAGAGAGAGAGAGAGAGGAGAGAGATACATTTTCATCTATCTCTTGTGGACTTCTGTTGTTTTTATTGCTGTGAAATTTGACTTGGGGTATCTGCTTGTAAAACACCATCAAATCCAAACTCATTATATTCCACTTTTTCCATTACATGGCTTCTGCTTCACTGCTTGATATCTGTTTTATCTATTCTATATGGGAGGAGAAGCTATTAGGTTTCAGCTCTTAAGTTCAATTTAATAAATGGTACATAATGTCTCATTTCTTTTTTCCTTTTGAAGATGAGAAAAAGGACAGAATTGTAGTTGATTCGTATGTAGCAACTTATTCATTCATTCAGTAGCTATAGAAGTGAATTATTTGGTAGATAATTATTAATGATGCTTTGGCTAATTCCCTAGCGAACTATTCCTTCTTTTCTATCCCAGAAAGCAATGAAGAGAAAAGCTGAAGTCAGAGTAATTAGGAATGTCTGCGAAAGTAAAAGCAACAGGCAATCACCGAGTGTGGTGTGAGAGGCACAGAAAGACTGGGAATTCAGCAGGAAGAGGAATTGAAGTCAAACCTCTCCTACTTCCCAGAGTCTTCAGGATTTTCTGAATTGTCAGAAACCTCAGTATCTGAAGTAAAGAAAATAAACTGCAGGACTTACAGAATCTACCCTTGTCTTTCCACTCTCTGTATTATTTAATAGGTATTTTGCTTTGTTTTCATTTTTCATTCCTTCTCTTATCTTCTGCCTTAATTTTCAACTCCATATTACTAAATGGCGTAGCTTTCAAGTTTTCTGTACAGTGTTTTACTATTTTAAATAAAAAAAAATTTTTTTATGTTTTAAATTGATTTGTTTTTCTTTTTAAATTTTAGATTCAGGGGGTACACATGCAGGTTTCTGACACTGAACCCATCACTCAAATAGTGAACATAATACCCAAAGGAAGTTTTGCAACCCTTGCCCTCTTCCTCCCTCCACACTTTTGAAGTCCCCAGAGTCTACTAAGAAACATCTTTTAGAAAGTAAACAAGCAAATACTTTTGTGGAAGAGCCAGACACTTCAAATGAATTTTGTTCTCAATCCCATCGACATGGACTTTTAAAAACACTAATGCACAGAATCACTCCTGACCAAAGGATTCATCGTCTCTGGGGCTGAAGGTGGGGCAATTGTATCTTTTAAAAACTCTCCAAAGTATCTTGATGTACCCTGAGAATGGAGACTTTCTGAAATTCAGCAATATGTATGCCATGTATCATTTTTTTTTCCTTTAACCAGCATCCTGGTCTTGCACCATTTTCCTAGTGACTCATGCTCGAAACACAGCCATCCTTGGTTCTCCTCTCTGTTGTTCTTGTGTGTAATTAGTTCCTAAGTTCTGCATCTTTCATCTCACTAATGTTTTATATCTTTCCACTTTGTCACATCACCATTACCATCATCCCAATTCAAAGTTTCCCACCTTCCCTCTTTTCAACACAGATGTATTTGACTTCTTTTTCTGATGTTTAAATTTACAATTTTTGTTACACTTCGGAATTGCAAAATAACAAGAGAAAAAAATTAGGAGAGGAGAAAGTGATATTATCATGAATAATAAAACTCTTGTCACATATGTACCATAAATGAAAATCACCCCCAAATCTTATTCTTCAAAAGGAAGGAAAATCAGCATCTGAGAGCATTGAAAAATCAGTTCGTTTTTTTTTCCCCTTGCAAAGTTACTGAATTGCCACTTACTGGTTTTACCATAAGGGTAAGAGTTATATATCTCTTTTTCATCATTGTATCCCTGGGAAAAGCAAAATGTCTTGTTTTATTAATTAAAATTTTATCAGTTGCAAGTAACAGGAGCCATCCTGACATAGCTTATACAAAATAGGTAATGTACAGTTAAGCTATAGAGCACAGTGGTAGAATTCAGGCTGGTCTAAGGAAATAGTTGCATACAGGTCATGGAGAGTCTTTAGGGTTTTAATTTTTGGGGGGTGCTTATTTTATTTTTCTTCTTTGCTCCATAGTTTTTTGGGCTTCTTAGGTCAATGTGGCATTACATAGCTGCCATTGCTTTCAAGTAAATATGGTACAATTTCAGTCATGATCTAGGACTAATTAGCTATTTCCTAGCAACTTGCCTGGGGACAGGATCTAGCTGGCCTAGCTTGAGTGAGATAATGTACTCTGGTCAAATCAGCCACAAGCTTATGCACTGAGACTATGGTTGAAGGTCACCCTTTAGGAATGGGGAATTAATGTGAGCTGGGAGGATATCTCAAAGGTGTCTAATGCACTGACAAGTGGTAAGGATGCAACAGATATTTTGAATAAATAAGTGAATAAAATAATAAATGAATGAACCAAGAGAGTGTTAGTTTTGGGTAGCATAATAAACTCATATTGATATATAAAGAACAACTTATTAGGCATCTACTTATTACCAGAGGCTGTAAGGAATACAAGCTGAAACAAAAGAGGACTTCCTGACTTTAAGGAACTTTCAGAAGAGGTGTCACTAACAAATAAGGAAAATATAGACAGTGACAAGAAAAACACAAAATATTATGTATATTCACTCAACTGAGAGATCATAATTTTGCTTGCATTAGTTAAGATATTGTCAGCTGCTGAGAAACTGAGAAATCTCAGTGGATAAATGCAATATAATATTTTATGCTATGTAAAGTTAAATCAGAAGGAGGGCTCAGTTTGGGGTTGGGGGTTAACAGGAGGGCAGGCTCTACTGCACAGAGTCATCAGGAACCCCAGAACTGCCACCTCCAGCATGAACTTCTGCCACCATCATACTGCAAATCAAATGCAGCCAGCACAGTGAAAGGAAATACCCATACAGAGGGTATTACTACTTCTGCTGACAGCCATTGGTCAGTCTACTTTCACATGGCCGTACCTTACTAAAAAAGAAAACTGGGAATTGTAATCTTGCTGCATCCAGGGAGAAAGGCAGTAATGTTTTGGGAATTGCTAGCCAGTGACTACTATAGCAGTATTTTAGTTACGGCAGAGTGGGTGGGGGAAGAATAATTTTTTAAAAATTATGGAAGAAATGCTATAGTTAGACCATCTTTGAGGTCTAGGTCTTAACTGTTGGAAAGAGAGCAGCAATTTTTGTAAGAAAAACGTAATGTGGGCAAGGATCTAGAGTTGGGAGGGGTGAATATGAAATAGTTGTCTTGAAAGCATAAGAACTGAAAGGGTAGTTGTCTTTATTTGGCTCTTTCTTTTGAACATATCTTTCTATTAACCCGAGCACATTAGTTTATTTTTCCAGGAAGTGGATTTTGGTTAAAAATTATGCTGATAAATAAATAATGAGGAGAAACAAAGATTTGGAGGAAAAGTAATAAAAACTTGATAAAAGTATCTATACTATTTCTTGTCTTCCTATTCTGACCTTCTGCATTCTAAATTGAAACAACCACTTTAATTTTCTTTGTAAAATATCAAGTGGGCTTGACAATTGTGTATAACAGCAGCACAAATGTATTTTTTGAAAGGGGGATTTAAATCAATAAATATTAAATATATTTTTATTTTTATTCCCTGCATCTTCTTTCTTAAATCAAATATATTCAGATAAATGTATTCATATGTTAATATTAATTTTTTCTGGGATGGCATTAATTTCAACCAAATATCTTAAGAAAATAATGGGAGGGTTTTTTCCTTCTTGTTCAGAATTTCTTTTAAATCAGACATCTGGTATTTGGTACTTGACTTTTACTAGACCAACTGAGCACATTTAAAGGGGAATAAATCATATGACTTTCATTTTAATTTTTACTGTAATGGTTTAATGCAGCCAACATATGCTGAGTAATAGTATTGAAATAAAATCAGTAAATGAGGGACTAAAATTTGCCTGAGTTCAGTTTTGCAAAGACACTAATTAGAGAAAGGTTTTTCAGATCAGAATTGGATATGCCAGCAATTTTTAAAAATTGTAATAATATAATGAGAAATATTTGGGTTTGAGCATGCTGTTATTGAGAAGGAAAAATTACAAGGAAAATTAATACCTTTGCTCTAACGTGAGGCTGTGGGGAGAATCTGGGAACTCTTGCATGCCCCTTTCTCCACTGCCAGAAAGCATCCAGACAAACACTGAAGACCATTCCACACTTATCTATTTTAAACAGAGATATCAACTTGCAAACTGGAAAGATTTGAGTTGGACTAAGCAGGATGGAGATTTCTTGACATCATAAGGAGTATTCATTTAAAGTTCTCATTTCAGAAACTTGAATACTAGAAAGCCTTTCTATCCCACGCCTTGCTTTTTGGCAGCCAGCCAGTTACTTTCTATGGTTCTAGTTATTGGGGTACGGAACAGTTTACAGAATTAAGTTAGAATTTTATTTATAGCTTTGAAACGTCCAGCTAAATGTTCCTAAATATGGTACTTCTTGGTAAACAAATAAAACAGAAATTATTTCTACATTGAAATTGAGCAAGGAGTAAATTAATGGGCAATATTTAGCAGTGTCTTTAAATTTCCTTCAGTTATGAATAGCATAAATAAGAAAATTAAATGGGTTAGTCTTACTACAGAGACCCTAATTCTAAATACTTTGGGTTCATATATATGACCAATAATTTAAGGAAGTTTTGACCAGCAACCTAAAACATGCTATATCATACTATAAGAAATGGGTTTTCTGACTTGTTAGATAATCTGTAAAGGTGTTGTTCTGATTAAAAGAATAAAAGGCTTTTCTGTTCAGTGAGGTATAAACAGAAATTCTTTCTATATTATGAATAGAACCACTCATGTCACGTTCATTTAGTGGTTTTCAATAAATAAGAAACATGATTGGTTGCACTTTGCTATTTTTAGACATTCAGTGTAGTCATAATTTCTTTATATTACAGAAATCCAGAACAGGACAAATCAAATCACTGGTTCAGTGTGCTAAATTAGCATATTCAGCTCTTGAAGAATTTATGGAAAACGGCTTTCAAAATGCAAGCATGTCTTTGTTCTCTTGTATTTCTTCAAACCAGTCTCTCATTCTTTTCCAAATATCTAACATTTCAGATTCATTTGTACTTTCATTTTTTGCTCTCTCCTTTTCTAGACAATGCCAAGCAGACTGGGTAATATAGGGAGAAATCTCAAGAAGTACCACGAAGTAATGCTCATCTCAAGACTTCTGCTGTTTGCCAATTTTATTTCTTTTATTCTTGAGATAGTAATTCCCACTATAAGATTCATTAGAAATCAGGCATTAAGGTTGGAGTGTTACCTTAAAAGATATTAATATACACAATAAGAAAGGAGGTATTGAGACTGGTGTGTTTCTTCTGTTTTTCAACTTCTTTTTTGTTTGTTTGTTTTTTGAGACAGGGTCTCACTCTGTCACATCACACAGGTTGGTGTGCAGTGGCACAATCTTGGTTCACTGCAACATCCTCCTCTCAGACTCAAGCAATCCTCCCATCGCAGCCTCTCAAGTAGCCGGGACCACAGGCCTGTGCCACCACACCTGGCTACATTTTTTGTGTTTTCGATAGAGACACGGTTTCACCATGTTGCCCAGGCTGGTCTCAAACTCCTGAGCTCAAGCGATCAACCTGCCTTGGCTTCCCAAAGTGCTGGGTGTCTTTCAACTTTTGTATTAGTTTTTGTTTGTATATTACTCTTGGTGAAACAAAAAAATTATAAATTATATGTTATTTGTCCTCAGGAGTTTATCATGAAACAATCTAGGAATAAACTAAAGCTAATAGTAAGTAGAGAAATTAAATAAAACCACTTAAATGTGATACAGATAATAGCCAGGACAAGGGGGTTCTGATGGGCGGAGTTTATAAGTCCAATTTATGTGTGGAAGTGATTTGAGTTGGACCTTGGCTTATAGTATAAATCAAGAGTGGGTATCTTGAGATATAATTGAATGGATGTAACAGAGGTAAAATTTCAAGTACAGTAATGACTAATATGGCAGTGACAAACTTTGGGGGGCTAGAGTACCACCTTAAGTGTGCCAAGTCATGAAGGAAATGCCTAAGTTTACTTAGCATCTTTCCGAGACTCACACAAGGATGATTTATAAAGATGTGTAATACAACCAAAAGAGGAGAATCAAAAGATCAACATTATTGCTTTAAAATGTTGGCTTCTGCCAGTGTTGTTCCAAGTGTATTTATCCCTCTTTCTTTCTACTCCCCAATTTTCAGACACTTTGATGAAACAGAATAAAAATGGACTTTTTTTTTTCTAGATACTCCTATGCATTTTACTGCTTTAATCCTACATAAGTAGAGATGTCCACAACAGAGAGAACAGAGCTGTCACATCTTTTCAACTGCCCAGGTAGTTCCTACTGGCTGAGTGGGATTCCTTTACATCTGTCACCTTCACACCTGCCAGAGACTTGGTGCATGCAATAGTTTTATTAAATGGCTTCACCTTTCTTATGAAAATGCAACCACTAGTACTCTTTCAATAACAGCTTTTCTCAAATGTGAGTATACACTTGGCTTGGAATATTTTAGCTATTTTCTCTCTCAGGACTCATGTTTTATTACATAGCATTTAGTCTTAGCATATTTGGATACATATTTTCTGTCTGATATTTATTATCCTTTTGTTTCTTTATATTTGTTTTATTCTTGATTTGAAAAAAATAATTTCAGAGAAACCTCCAGACTACATGCAAGCCAATGCAGGCATTTGATATCATGAAGCTATGAGAATTCCCAATTATGGGAAGCCATAGTGTCATAAGACAATTAGACCAGCTTAGCTCAGAAGAGTTCCAATGAAATACATTCATTAATGTAATCCTTGTGTTACTTCTTGTTATCAGTCTCACAAGTCTTAATCTTTCCCATCAGATATAAATAAGACACAATGCAAAGCAAAGCTTAAAGAGGGACAGGCAAGGTGATTCCTTGAGGCCAGGAGTTCTAGACCAGCATGGGCAATATAGTGAGACTCTGTCTCTTAAGAAAAAAAAAAGAAAAAGAAAAAAGTAAATACAACAAGAAAGCTTAAAGAATGGCAAATGTCCCTTTAACATACATTTCTTCCTATGTCAGTCTCCAGGTTTTCTATCCTAGTTGTCACTTATTAACTCGGAGTGTTTATATTTGTGTTAAATTGAGGAAAGGTGACATTCATTCTGAGAATAACTATTCAGACATTGATAAAAAGATTTGTTCTCTCTGGGCAACATTCTAGGTCAGTTAATTTAGCACTGAATAAGATGTTATTTTGTATTCAAATAACAGCTGTATCTGGTTTACCCCTTGTGGCGCAGTGATGAAAATTAGGCAATGTGTAAATATAATTTTTGTTACTTACTATGCTTCATATTCAATTTAGTTTGAAAACAAAAAACAAATACCAAACCATTGATTCCACCATATAGCCCAGAGCTACCATTTCCCTCTCTAAGGGGAAGAGAACCTAAGCATTGACTAGGAGCAGCTGCAATTAGAATTTCTTTCATAGACTTTCCTGAAAACCCAATAAAAAGAAGTAGAAAGGAGAGGCTGGGCCTATTACATTTATTGGAGGCCCACAGCCTGGTTTCTATTAAGTTTGACAGTATTTATTTTTGAAGCTAGAATAATGTACTTACCTATGATTGCAAACATTGTTTTCAAAATATCAAATAACGAATGTATAAAAACTAAATAATAATGAAATGGATGGAAAGTGACAAAACGGAAATTCTTCTCCCCTACAGCAAAGGCTCAAAAATTCCAGAGGGTGGACAAACATGAATACTTCCTGTCTCACTGTAAAGGTTTTTGGTGCTTAAATTTTAAGTCTCCATGTTCAGTCTGTGATTGTATATCAATTATATTTAAAGTTTTTTTACAATAATATTGTGCCATCAGTTACAAAATATTTTATAAAACAATGCATATTTGTATTTATTGCCTTTCAAGAAAATTCCAGAAAATACATAGGGATATTTTCCCCTCAAATTTTAATGTTATAACATTTCCCGTGTAACAATGTGTCTTAAAAAGTTGCCACTTAAAAAATAGTTTTCCCAAATAACATACCCAAATTCTAGGTCTTGCCCTAACCTTTATGTTTCTATTCTACAACATTTTCTCTTTTGATAACTGGTCATGTGAAAAAAACACGTTATGTTTTCATGTTATGTTTCTCTAAGTAGAAAGATTTTTCCAATGAACAAAATCTTAGCTCAATGTTCCCGGTAAGAGTCTGAACAAGTAATCTTCTTGGTATGTTGTAGAACTTCAAGTTCTGTTATGAGCAGAATTTCCTCACAAATGTAGCAAAATTATTGTTCTTACTTTTCAGTTTTACTTGTCTTTTTTTTTTTTAATGAAAGACTTGAAACAACTAAATCTTATTTTCATTCTTATGGATTCTATCAATTATAATGCATATTTGAAAATTTAAGTTTTGTAGTTATTAAACCACCTATTACTTCTGATGTTACCTTTTGGACGAATGGTATTCATTTAAATTTAGGTTCTGTGAATTTTTGATTTTACAAGAACCCTTTGGCTTTAGAAAGAGAATGAGAACATCTCTGGATTCCTTCACCCCTTTTTAACGGTGGGGCTCCGTGTACTTTCCACTGAAGAAGTGAGCATTGTCAACTAGTTAACACAAGCTATTGGAAAAATCCCTGAATTTTGTATGAGAAGAATAATTGCACACAAATGCACTCAGGAATCCTATGGAAAATATAGTGCTGTTAACTGGCATGGTTACAACACAATTTAGCAAGTATGTTAGAACAAATTACCCCCTTTAACCATAAGCCATTCTGTTTCACGCTTTTTAATGAAGGCCTGTGCCACACACTAGAATACTTCTCACCTCATTACTACTCATAAAAAGCAATGATCCATTCAAAGTCTCCTCATATCTCCCATATGAGTGGTAAAGAGCTTCGCCTCTCATTCTGGCAGGAGGACAGGGAGGCTTCTTCCCAGCCTGCCTTTGAAGTGGGTCATTAGAATGTTTACTAGATAAAAGGACTCAAAAATTTATCTGCGTAATCTCACTGTTGTCATGTGTTAATGTTCTATCCTTCCTTTAAAAACAAAACAAAACAAAGCAAACCAAACCCAAAGACATTTCTGTCCCTGTTTAGAGAATACAGGCGATTTGCAAGACTCAGTGCAATTTTTCTCCTGCAATATTCACAAGATATTTTCAAAGAAACTCTAAAAGCAGGAAGAATTTAATGGGCCACTGAAATACAAAGTATGGATTCAATAAAAAGGCAGGCAGAGAACCAAGCTGATAGGCCAGTTAAGAAGAAACAGTCCAATTTTTGAATTAAACAACTTTTTCTCTCCACGGTGTATCATCAAAAGGAAAATAAAATTGAGTATCCTTGGAAATAACATTATATCGGTTACTAACGAACGCGATTTTCATCTAGACTGAAATATTTTTCCCCTATTAATTTCAGGAACAATATATGATACTATTTAAGATACGTTGTGTATGTTCAATAAAATTTGAGCTGAATGCATGCTTTTTAGATTATGATGATAAGTGGAGGAGAAAGTTTTTCATAATTTTTTGAAGACATTATAGGTTTAATCCAACTATAAAATTACGTGTGTATATGCATGTGTACATATATATACATTGCACATATTTAATATCTGACTATGTAATAATAATGAAAAAGTCTATAGAAGAGTAAACATACCCGAAAATATTATTTAACAACTTTAGAGTATTTCAATTAGCAGGAGAAACATTTGTCATCTCCATGACATATGAATTTCCATTTTGGCTGTTAGCTGAACGGTGTCCAAAAGAATAGCAATGTTTGCAATTCAAGAAAGAGCCCACACTAGGTACTAAAACAGTTGGAAAACAGTGTACTAACATCTAACTTCTGTAATGCAATAAAACACTGAAATCTGGCACACATTATAAATTTAAATGGTGTTTAAAATCAATTTCTTTGTAGGAAAACTACGCTTAATATAAACTGTCTGACGACATTTCTAACCTTTCTTTGTGGTATCTCTGAAAATTTATCTGATCACCTGACGCAACACCATCGAACCCTACCAAACACTTAAGCTGAGCAGTTTCTAAATGAAATTGGTATTCTCCAGGCGCTTTCCCAGAAACACAAGCTCAGGTCAGATCACACTCACAATGCTATGAGAGGGAAATGTTGGTACTGTACTTTAATAGGCCAGAGGAAGCACGTGCTCCTAGAGACTAGTCGACCCCCGCAATCATAACTGCACAGCTTTGTTTCATTTGAAAACATAAATCTGTACACACATACTTACTCAGACATATATCCATGTACACAGAAAAAAGTTCAGCTAATAACAAAAGAAAGGATGAACATTGGCACTGTAGATGTTGACAGCATTATGCAAACTTTTCAATATTCCCTAGCATGCTCAACTTTAACTTTTGTTTATAAATTCCACTTAGACATAATTTACAACTTCTGTTAACTTAAGCTGGGTTCTGTAAATCTGTCTAAAAAAATCAGCACAGAGTGCTTTGAGATGTTACAAATATATCTAGATATCAAACATTGAGCTGCACAAATTATATCCACTTTGGAAACTCTAGGTTTGTATTTATGTACATAATATATTTTAGTTCTGATGTTTTTAAAATGATGAAGCAAGCCTTACTCTTTTTTTTTTTTGCCCTGCCTTTTCCAATCCTTGCTGAAATATCTATGAAAGAGACTTTAGAGCCCAAGAGAAATAAAATGAGAAATTCTGGAGGTTGTCATGATTTAAAAACACTTTGTAAGGTGATTGGAGGAGAAAAAAATACAAAGCTCAAGGAAAACTTCTTGCTAACTACCTGAAATTTGTAATTTTATTCTAGTATAGTTTAAAAATTCCAATACATAGAAATGTTATAAGCTTTATATATGTTATTTTACCCTTGTGTTGCAGGGATCTTACCTTCTCATCTTTCTTTAGAAATAGTTGAAATGTCAGAAAAATCTGGATTAAAAGAAAAGGATAAATTCCACTTCTTTAGTAATTCTTCCTATTTAAATTACTTTTGAGATCAAAGACAGAAATTGAAGCTCTTCTGAGAGTTTGAATTTTAAAATAACAGAAAAGCAAAACACTTGGCTTCAGGTTTTTTTTTTCATTTTTTTTCACTTTTCTTGAAAGAAAAAGCTGTGCTTTTCACTCTGCACTTTTGGGAAGAATGGAGAGTCCTGGCTGATGCCCCTTTAACCTGAAAAGAGAACACTTAGCCAGCAGCATACCTTTACAATAGGCTTTGGTTGGAGTGAATCATTCTAATTTAGGACAGGAATTCAGAAGACTAAGTGAAAAGCAAAATAATGGAGAATAAAACAACTTGATGCATTTTAATAAAATGGTAGTTTTTAACTATGAATATATGGGTGTAAATCAAGTATTCCTATTAAAACGGGGGAGGGTAATTCCATATCAAAATGCAGTTAGATGTGCACATGGAGACCTTCTTAAGGAGAGTGTCAAATTCAGTTGCATTATTTTCCAGTGGTAGAAGATAGTGGTTGATAAAAAGGTGTAAATTGACAGGTAATTTTACTCAAAAGTAAACTTATGCTTCTATCAGATTTATATTGCTTAGCAACAACCAGACTAATTTCGACTGATAGGGTTATTCTCTTTTCTTCTGCTGGTATGTTGTTGTCTCTCGTATTTCAGTGATAATTCTCCAGTTCACGGTTGTACGTGTGGATGATCAAAGAGAAGCATTTTAGCTCACGTATCATACAGCTTCCTTTAAAAGTTTGCTCCAGCATTGTCCAAGCCCTCTTTGGTGACCTATATACCCTCCTAGGCCAGATTACTCATTTCCATGGCTTCAGCTACTATCTGTCCTACCTAAGTTTTCCAAACTATATTTCTAGATCACATATGTCCCGCCAGCTCTGGCCCCTCTTCCTACTTGAATGCCTTATAGGTGTCTCAAATTAAACTTCTGTTCTTCAACTGCTCCTTTCCTACTTGGAACCCTGTATTGGTTCATGGCCTTACCACCCATCTACTTGCTCTGGTGAAATCTATGAGTTGTCCTTGTTTCTCCCCTTTCCTTCTGTTTCCAATGTAATCCATCACAAATTCTTCAGATTTTATTTACTGAATAACTACTACACATCACCTCAGTCCAGGTCACTGCCTTCTCTCACCTAGACTAGGGCAACAGCCTCCTAATCTTACAACAGTAGCATAAGAATGAGATGCCGCTGGCAACCACAAGGTGGGGGTGATTGCAGGCTCCTTTCAGTTTTTCCCAAGTTTGCAGCATCACCCCAGCAGGAGCTCTTCATCCTAACAGCAGCGGGCTCCAGCCTCCCCCGCAAAACCAGAAACAGCCTCACTGTGTCCCCACAGATGCTATCAGGATCTGCCGGCCAGAGTCCCTTGCTCTGAGGTCTAGGTTCCACCTCTGGTCTCTCCTCCAAGCTTCTAGGTTCTAGTAACCCTATTCTCTTCTCCTTGTTCTCCTAGCCTTAGGGATTCCTGCTTCTTGAAGTTACAGTCTTTTGTTGTCTAATGCCTATGAGGCAAGTCTCAATTCTCTTTGTTAGACTTACCAGTGTGGTTTTCCTCTTTCTCGGCTGATAACACCTCTCAGCTTCAGACAGACAGGATTTTTAAATTCCTCGGACTCTATCGTTCTGCTTCCTGGGTTTCCCATATTCAGTTCCTTCTGTGAAAAATATTTCCTGTTCCTGTTCTCCTTTCAGCTGTCTCACCCCTTAATTCAACGCTTTTGCCTAGGCAACCACTTTTGGAATGCCACTTCCTCAGGGAGCCTTCTCTGACCCTCTAGACCAGGTTGAATCTCCACTCATCCTTCCTCCTCCTCTGAAACCAGTCACATTGCTTTCTTGCCTGATGTTCATCTTCTTTCCTGATTTAAGCAACAAGAGGGCAGAGAACATATTTTGTTCCCACTCAGTACCAATTTCTATGCCAAACATATTGTAGGCAATCAATGTTGATTGATTATTGATTAAATTTAGTTACTTATAAGCAGAAAAATATTGGCTAAAGTTTTTCAGCTAAGTACACAATTTCAGATTTTTTTTCCCTTCTCATTTTAGCGATTGCAGGTATATGGGCAAAGAATTGTGAGACTTTTTTTTTTTTTTGTCTTGTAGAGACTTTATTTCCCTCATCATCTCCGTCAGGGACCCCTCCAACTCCTGGTACCAAGTTACTCTAAATAAATATATCCTATAAGCAAAAACTGTGCAAATACTGTATCAAAGAAAATTCTCTAGTTTTCTTTCCACCCAAAAGATGACCCCTATTCCTCTCCTTTGTAGACATTCTGGAACTGCCACTGCTTTTGCTTTTGGATTTTAATTTCCCACTTGGCTGTTGTTTCCGTTACGTGCTATTTCCGAAATTCTAGCTCATACATTTTTTTCTAGAGTCCTACAGCATGAAGAGGTACTGTTCATTCAGTCGAAATATTTCTTTTTGTTGATTACCTCACAAAATGACTGCGGTTAAAGGCCCCAGTAATTTCTTTAAAATTTACAAAATTGTTGTAATATTTCTATGTTAATGAGAATAGCCAAGAAAATATTGTGTATCTCA
This sequence comes from Trachypithecus francoisi, assembly GCF_009764315.1. Classification (NCBI taxonomy): domain Eukaryota; kingdom Metazoa; phylum Chordata; class Mammalia; order Primates; family Cercopithecidae; genus Trachypithecus; species Trachypithecus francoisi. The sequence goes on along the minus strand of NW_022681454.1, from coordinate 167,681,884 downwards.
AAGAAAGTGATTTTATGACTGTGGACAGAAGTGTTTCCACAAAAAACTAGAAAACGAAATCATCTTGCTTGGGGCAGCTCTTCCCTTGTCTTGGCCCCCATTGCTCCCCAGTGGCTGCGGTCGGCCCAAGCCCGTCACTGCCTCATGCCGCAAAGACTGCCCTCCCAGGCGGTAGGAGTTTCCCATCCTCACCTAAATCAGTTACCTATTCTTCACTCCACCTTCTCTCAGAGAAATGAAATGGAAAAACTAATCCAGATTAATAAATGAGTGACTACTGAGGGCTAAGGAAATCAATTTCAGGTAAAATACACATCTAAAATGACATTTTCTAATCTCATCATACCTAAATTGTGCCTTTTGAATGGTTTGCATTTCTTTCAGTAGCAGATAGCAGATATTTAACACCTCTGCTTTATTATTGTTTTGTAACAGACTGCAGAGGGTTAGCAGTACTTACAAATATCTTGTATTTGATTTGATTGATACTGTATAGCTTCAGAGTCCCATATTTCATGTACATTGCCTTAACTCAAAGGACAAACTCCAACTGTGGGTTGTAGATATTTGGGGGCTGAGGTAGCCTCTGGAGTTAATGCTAGTATTTGCTTACTTCACCTTTGAATAAAACCTGCCAAGAAGCAGAATCTTGAGTAGTGACTCATACATATTTGCAATGAGGTTCCTACCTGAGTCTCTGCCATTCTGGTTAGGCAGAAGGGAGTATGTTTTCATGATACTATCACTTCCTGATCTGCTACTGTGTGCTAGGTAATGTTCAAATAGTCTCTCATGTAATCCTGATAGTACTGCAATCTCTAATTTATCTTTGAGGAAATTGAAGATTAGACTGGCTAAATAATTTCCCAAAGTTACATGGTTAGTTTAGCCGCTTGACTGGAATTTGGATTCAGACCTTCTTTGAGGCCAACTTTCTGGCCCTCTTGGTCCTTCTGCTTTGTCACTGTCTCTTCACTTTTTAGATGCACAATTTTATTCACAACTAAATATATTACTTATTTTAATGTATCTTTTAGCTTAGCTTTTTGACAGGACTCAAGATCACTTAGTGGAATTCTGGCCAAACTCTGGTCTGCACATCCAAGTATCTGTTGCTTACATTCTTAAAGATGGGGCTTTGAGAATTTTATAGGCCTTGGCATTTTATAGTATAAATAAATTTTGCTCTGAATGGCTTCAGTGAGAATAAACAGACTATTTGCCTGCTACCTCTATTCTGATCACTGTAATCTGTTTTGGAAATAAAGAAACAGAAAGCCCGTAAGCCTATGCAGCATGTCAACCCATGTAAACTACCCTCTATTGTTCTTCAGTGATGTGTAAATACACATTGATATAAGAAGTGTATAATGTTAACGAATTAAGTTTCAAAAGCATTTGTCAAATTTAGGACTTATTAAGTGGTATGGTCTTAGTCTTAGATGAAGTTAAACAAAATTCTTTTCTGGTAACCCCAGTAATCTTTTACCTGGGCAGGAATTTAGATTCATGAAGCTGTAACAGAATGTTCAGCACTCAAGTTTCCAGTAAACTTTGAACAGGAGGCAGTGAAGTGCCGCAGCTGATTCTCACTGGCTCACAAGAACAGATTATTAAATAGTCAGGTATTTTGTGACCTGGGTGTTAAAGACAGCCAATAATGAAAATTGGAGTGGATAAACATACAATTAAATAAATTATATAAAAAGGAAAGGTAATACTCAAAATTCATTACTTCCTAATTAACTTACCTCATAATATTATCTGTGCTCCTGAGATTATTTATAATTATTGTGTCTGTCTGGTGGAAATACTATATAATGCTGTGCTATTGCATATCTCTTCCAAACTCCATGTTCAGGGATTTTGGTAGCTTAAATTCTGTCATCTTGGGAGTGCTTAAACCATGGAAATCAGCAAACACTAAGAATCAAGTCTTATTAATGTATTTACTTACTTATTTATTTATTTTTCATAGTCTAGACTTGAGGAAGTGATGGAAGAAATATAAAGAATGCAGATCAATCAGAAAAGGATGTTGTAGCTGTAGCTGCTACCTTGTGAATAGCACAAAATTTGATGGCATATCCTTCCAGTACTGTTTTTGCCAACTATTGTCTGATTCAGCAAAGGAACACATCCCTGATAAATGAATAAAGTTCCAACATACTTTGATGTGTTTACTTTCACCTTGCTTGTTAAGGTAAATGGAATATTAACCTACATTCACGCTGAGACCACATTCATTAATTGTAAAGAGATTGATTATGGATTTAAGAATCTGGCAGAAATAAACAAAAGCCTTCTGTGAGAATAAATGGGCTGTATAAAATGTAAAATAGTTTTAGGCATTTCATTATTACTTACAATTTGTATACTATACATTCTCTATATTAGTAAAATTTTTAAGAAATAATAAACACAGGTCTATAATATATATACATATATTTGATTTTGATTCCAATTTATTCTCTTATTTATTCCTTATTTTGATTCCAATTTATTCTCTGTGAATTGTAAAGTTACTGCCTGCCTTTAGAGGGCTGAGGCTTGTCCTTGCCACTGTTAATTAGTGTATTAATATGATTAGCTGAAGAAATACAAGTGCTATAAAGGCTATGGGTAGAACCTATCATGGCATACTTTAAAGTCTTCTGAATGTTAATGGATGATTTGCCCAGAATGAACAAACACCTACCTCATTCTACAAATTTTTGGAAAATTTCCTCCCTTTTGGAACACATGTAGTGTGGGCTGTCTGTGACATCCAAGAGAGCTTCATATTTCAGTTGAATTTTGTTGCCTTCTGGATATAGTTAGTGAGTTAAAAAAAAAGTGAAAATTTTCAAAAGGCTTACGCAAGCCTTACAAGGTTTTGTTGTCACTGTCAATGCTGAAAATCTTGAGCAATAGAGTCTAGAAGGGAAGTTTTACCTTTTATTTAAAAAATGTGAAGCTCCTATCGTTCTCTTTTTTATTTCTTCTCTCTTCTCTTGCAGCTTCTGTCTCTTCCTCTTGTATTTCAGTCTTTCCATTCCTTGGAGATTTTAATTGAGAACAGAGGTATAGATAATCCAGAGATACAGGAGAATTCGTGGAAAGTTACAAAAAATTGGGCAGAGAACAAAGTATAACTTTAAAAATTATTATTTTAGATATTTAGTGTAATGGGGAATTGTAAAATGACATCTGAGTCATTATCTTTGAAATATTTCTGACTTATTTTTGTACTGAAAACCATTATTACTTTGAACATTGTAGGTAACATGAAAAAGTGGGAGTTATTTCTAACAATAATCGATGACTGATGAGAAGGGCCCATCCTGTTCATCAATGACTGATGAGAAGGGCCCATCCTGTTCAAGATTTCACCTTCTACAGGTTCCTATGGTGATTCGCCCAAGGCTTAATGAGGCATTTTCCACAGAAACTGTTAGACTATGTTTTTGCAAATTTCTGAGATAGGCTGTGTGTGGCGGTGGGGTGCGGGGAGGGTGTGCACCTCTGTCTGTCTCAGAATGTTTATGCACAAACATTCACAATAATCATCTTGAGAAGCCTCACAAGAATCTGATTTTCTTTCTGGCTATTTGTGAAATGTTTTGTTACACTGTAGTGTAATGACAAAGAAGCTTGGTGCTTATCATATAGCCAGCAACAATCCCCGCTTTTGTTTATTTGGCTTTATGAATCTAAATACTTATGATTGTCCTAAGACTCGAGTAATCAAACAACAGTCTTTGTTTTCTCTCAATGATAAAATTATTCAGTAGATCTAAAGAGATAATCTAAAGCGATAAAAATACTGTTATTATGCAATTGAACCACCTGGACTAATAGGATGTTTGGTGTGTGAAATCTAACAGCAAAATAGATTTAAATGAAAATGAAGTTACTCACTACTATAATATTCAGGAAATTTTCTAATATGATTCTAGAAAAATTTCCTGCTATGAGAATATTTCTGAGTATGAAATCTGTTTTTTAAAAAAAATTCTCGTACCTTAAGTTCTAAGAGCAATATTAATCTTTGCTGGAAATTATTTTTATTTTATTTGGAATCATGTTTTCAATATATATTCTCTTTTTGCTTTCTATCAAATAAATCTATCACCTGACAGTTTGGTATATTTCAGGTTGAGACTTGAAACTGAGATTAATTTCTCTTAAGAAGTCTTTGGCCCCCCTGCCACCACCCAATTTTGTTGATCTAATAAATGATTTAAAAAATAACAAGTTTCCCATGTTTTCATTGATCTAGATTACAAACTTGCTTATTTTTAAATTATTCTACCTATAAACTTTGCTGACTTGAGATCTGTGACATACGATCTTAACTCATCCTTTTATCTTCTAACCAGGATAGAAAAGTTTTTCTTTTGCTCCTCCTTGTAACAGTGGTGGTACATCCAAAATAAGCAAGAATTCTGGTTCCTAAGAAAATGTTGCTCATGAGCCTCCTACTGCATCTAAATGGGATAGGCTTTCAGTATGATAAGGTAACTTCTGTTTCTCAATTTAAGTCTCACCTTTCATAGAGTCAAGAAATTCCATTGTTGCCAGACATCTTAAATACCAACAAATACAAACACTTTATTCTTCAGTTAATGAACTAGGATCTAAAGATCTTAAGTCACTTGCCAGTATCCTACAAATGGATCAGAACAGAGAATGAAATATAGATTTTCAAGCTTCTATTTCCGTGCTCTTTTCACTACTTCATGTGGCTTCTTTTGAAACTGAAATAATCTCATCTGTGGTTAATCCTTATAAATGAATTAGAGGTGATTAGGAAATTTTAATTTTTTAATATTTATTTGATTGTCTTAGCCATTGAAATGTTACATCTTGTCCCACAATCAATGGGTGCAGGGTAGATTAGGTTACAATCTGTGGCAATGTTTACTGACTTTCTGAGCCCCAAATATCTCTTTTTTTAAAAACAGAGTCAGCCTCTGTCATCCAGAATGAAGTGCAGTGGCATGATTATGGCTCACTGAAGACTGGACCTCCTAGGTTCAAGTGATTCTCCCACCACAGTCTCCTGAGTTGCTGGGACTACAGGCACATGCCACTATGCCTGGCTAATTTTTTTATCTTTTATTTTTTTGTAGAGGCAGGACCTTATTATGCTGCACAGGGTGGCCCAAATAACTTCTTGTGGGGAGAAAAGAAATAGCTGTAATTTTCCCTGGGTAGAGCTAATTGTACAAATTTCTACAAATTCCTAGGGTAAAGAAAAATTTTGGTTCATTTTAGTTTCTTTCTCTCCCGCCTTGCCTCCCTTACTCCCTCTCTTTTCATTTCAGTTGACTTTCTGCCATCAAAATATTCACTTCTTGAAAGATAAGACACTTTGACCCAAGTGGGAGCCAGCTAGCTTGAGTTGATGGTCCTGTAAAGACTCTCAGAATACCAGAAACAGAAAGTATCTTGGAGATCATCTGGCACACACTTTTTACTTTACTGATGAATTACAGAGACATGACCTGGTTTGTAAAGGCCACAGATATTGGGAGCCAGAGCTAGAGCCTATAAGTAGATCCCTACTTCTCTTTCCATCACACTATGATATAATGAGGTAGTCAATATGTAATTTCATCCTAGATAAGAAGAAGAAATAAAGAAAATAAATAATGACTATACCTATTGTACACATTTTTGTTTGAAGTTATCTGGAAACATGGATTCAGATATTTATATGTGTAGTCATATTTATACACATGGGTGCACATGTGGAAACTTTTGAATTTCATTAGATGTCATTTTTATAGCATCTTGTGATGATCATAGCAAAAATTTAATGATCTTCTTCCATAATGGTAAATATAATAAAGTACTATGGAAAGTTTTCAGTGTACAGAACATCCCTGTTATTGAACTGGTTATAATTTAATGACAAGATGGTTGGGCGTGGTGGCTCACTCCTGTAATCCCAGCACTTTGGGAGGCTGAAGTAGGGGGATCACCTGCACTCAGAAATTCGAGACCAGCCTGGTCAACATGGTGAAACCCCCTTTCTACCAAAAATACAAAAATTAGCATGGTGACACCAGGCATGGTGTCACATGCTGGTAGTCCCAGCTACTTGAGTGGCTGAGGCAGGAGAATCGCTTGAACCCAGGAGGCGGAAGTTGCAGTGAACTGAGATCACGCCACTGCACTCCAGCCTGGGCAACAGAGCAAGACCCTATCTCAAAAAATAAATAAATAAATAAATAATAAATAAATAAATAAACAAATAAATACAATTTAATGACAAGCAAAGTGTAATTGATTAATAATTATAACTTTATAATTATAATTAACTTTGCTCCAAAAAATTTTATGCAACTAAAGTATATGTGGTACAAAGGAAAATGGTTAAGTATGTGCTCTTCTCATGGTCACTGTAGTAGAGGCAATTGTATATGCTCACTTGCTTCCTTTTCTTCCTGTGCACATGGCTTAGCTACATTTCCCTGCCTATGGGTGTGGCCATAGCATTGAGTTCTGGCAATAGAACGCAGGCAGAAGTGATGTACCTCACTTTCAGACCTAGCACTTCAGATCGATCTTGTGATTGCCACACTCTATCTCTGCCAGTCTTCCAGCGAGGTCCAATGCAGTAACACGAGGCCCTATAAAGGTAGCAAAACCACAGGAAACAAGAAGATGGAATCTTCAAATGACAGCATAGGGCAGAATCATCCCTAGACCCTCTCAAACTGTAAATGACTGTGACAACAGTAAGAAACAAACTTCTATTGTGTTAAAATATTGGATTATTTGTTTACATAACCAGATTTAATACAGACTATTTAACCACAGAGGAATTACTTGCTTTGGAAGTTTTGGATTAAGAAATAATTGCTTCATTTCACATCTGAATGTGTTTTTAAAAAAGAAATAATTGCTTCAATCCAAAACAATTCTCAGTAGAAATTTTGTACTTGATTAAACTTGTCTCCTAAGAAAAGTCAGTGTGACTGAAATGCTGTTTAAATGAATAACTCATGAGTTAATGGGCCTATGATACTGGAAGATCATCAGTTATGTGTTGTGCAAATATTTTCTCTTAATCTGTGGCTTGTCTTTTCATCTCCTTATACTGTCTTTCAATGATTAGTTGTTTTTGATTTTGACTATGTCCATCTGATAAACTTCTTATTTTATGGTTTGTACATTTTTGTTATCTCCTCTAAATATTTTTTTACCTAGCCTAAAGTCATAACTTTTTCCCACGTTTTCTTTTGGAAATTTAATAGCTCTATCTTTGACATTCACGTCAATAATCCATTTTGAGTTCATTTTTATATTTAGTGTGAAGCAAAGTTTGAAGTTTATTTTTTAATATGCATATCTACTTGTTTATTATGATTTGTTGAAAATACTATTAATTCACCATTGAATTATCTTAAGCTTACTTTATTTTTGTCCTTTGCTAAGTCCCTAGTTTTATGGTAATTCTTCCTTTATTTATTAAATTTCAACTTTTATTTTAGATTCAGGGTGTATATGGGCAGATTTGTTATACAGGTATATTGTGTGAGGCAAGTTTAGGGTAGGATTATTCTGTCATGCCTGTAGAGAGCATAGTACCCAATAGGTCCCCCTCCTACTTTCTCCCCTTTAGTAGCTTCCCATGTCTATTGTTCCCATCCTTATGTCCATGTGTACCTAACATTTCACTCCCACTTATTCATGAGAATTCGGGGTATTTAGTTTTCTGTTTCTATATTAATTCAGTTAGGCTAATGGACTCTAGCTGCATCCATGTTGCTCCGTAAAACATAATTTCATTCTTTTAAAATTATTCCATGGTGTATATGTACCATATTTTCTCTATTCAATTCGCTATTGATGCATACATAGGTTGATTTCATATTTTCTCTATTGTGAATAGTGCTGTGATGAACATATTAGTGCATGTGTCTTTTTGGCTGAATGATTTGTTTTCTTTTGGCTATATACCCAGTAATGGGATTGCTGGGTAAAAAGGTAGTTCTATTTTTAGTTATTTGAGAAATCTCCCAACTGCTTTCTATAGTGGCAGAAGTAATTTACATTCCTAACAGTGTATAAGCATCCTCTTTTCTCTGCAGACTTGCCAGCATATGTTGTTTTGTTTTGTTTTGGTTTTACTTCTTAGTAATAGCCATTCTGACTGATGTGAGATGGTATCTCATTGTGGCTTTGATTTGCACTTCTCTAATGTTTAGTGACATTGAGCATTTTTCATATGATTGTTGGCTGCATGTAAGTCTTCTTGTGAGAAATGTCTGTTTATTTGTTTTTGCTTGTTGAATTTTTTTTCTTTTTTCTTTTTTTTTCTTTTGCTTTTTTTTTTTTGAGACAGAGTCTCACTCTGTTGCCTAGGCTGGAGTGCAGTGGTGCAATCTTGGCTCACTGCAACCTCCACCTCCAAGGTTCAAGTTATTCTCCTGCCTCAGCCTCCCAAGTAGCTGGGATTACAGGGGCCCACCACCATGCCTGGCTAATTTTTGTATTTAGTAGAGACAGACTTTCGCCATGTTGGCCAGGCTGGTCTTGAACTCCTGACCTCAGGTGATCTGCCTGCCTTGGCCTCCCAAAGTGCTGGGATTACAGGCATGAGCCGCTGCGCCTGGCCGAATTGTTTAAGTTCTTTATAGATTCTAGATATTAGACCTTTGTCAGATGCATAGTTTGTGAATATTTTTTCCCATTCTATAGATTCTTTCTTTACTCTCTTGATAGTTCCTTTGCTATGCAGAAGCTATGTAGTTTAATTAGTTCCCACTTGTCAATTTTTGTTTTTGTTGCCATTGCTTTTGAGGACTTAGTCATTAATTCTTTGCTGAGGCTTTCCAGAAGAGTACCTACTAGGTTTTCTTGAAGGATATTTGTAGCTTTAGGTCTTACATTGAAGTTTTTAATCCATGTTGAGTTAATTTTTGTACATAGGAATAGATAAGGGTCCAGTTTCATTCTTCTGCATGTAGATAGCCAGTTATCCCAGCACCTGCCTTATGGTAATTCTTAAAGTCATAGCTTATAAGCCATCTAACATTGCTATTCTTCAAAAAATTGTTTTGGGAGTGATGTCAGCAGGATGGCTGCATACAGACACCTGGTGTTCATCCCCTCTTCCACAGGAAAGAACTCAGGCAACAAATAAACAGCTAAGATCTTACTAGAGTATCAAAGGGAGAGCACTGGAGTGCAATGGGGGGATGGAGATGGAGATGCAGCTATGGTGACTGGAAGCGCAGGAGGGCAGGTGGAGGCACCTGGCCTCTGAAGCCTGTCTTCTTCACCTGGGTGAGATCTGCTGGAGTCAGAAAGGACTTCCTGCTGCAAGGGAAAGGTAAGCAGAAGATCCCCACCAGTGCCTACTGCCGTCACAAACACCTACGGTCCTTATAGCAGGAGAATCCCACAGTCCTCACAAGTCCTGCGACAGGTTTGGAGTCTGGCTGGGAATTCACACAGCTACATTGTCCCGGATTAGGAGAACAAGGTGTGGACACTCAAACCTCTATTCACCCACTGTGAGCCATGTTGCTATAGCATGGCACCATCCTGAGACCAGAGCCACTTCTGCAGTGTACCCTGCTCTGAGGGCCAGTAGCCACTGCACCTCTCCGGCACTTGGGCTCCGTCTTCATTCCACCAAGCCCATATAGGAGGCTGGAACACCTCAATCCCAGCTTCGCAAAGCATGGGTCCAGGATGGACTGTGGCTCTGGTCCTGTTCTGTTCAGGGTGAACCTGCCCTTGAGCTGGCCATACTGCTGCATGCCCTCCCCAAAACAGAAGAGGCCTCCAAGCCTGTGAGCAGCTGATATGCTACAGGGCCAGTGAAGTGGCTATGTGCTTGCATCCAGGAACTGAGAAACAGTCCCACAGCACACCTGCACCCTTCAGAGAGAGCCCTGGCCTGCCCCAATGGCCCTTTATCCTCAATCAGGGCCTGAGAAACAATTCCTCAGGCCACTCTTGGCAGTTATGATCCTAAGCTGACAAAATAGCCAGAAGTGCATATCTCAGACCTGAGTATCAGCCCTGTGGACCAACCCAAGTGGACATGCCCCAGACTGGCCAAGCAGCCATGTACCCACATTCTGGGCCTGAGAAACAGGTTTTTGGGCTACTGCTGGTAGGGACATCCCTGAGCCAACCAAGCATCCTTGCAATTGTGTTTCAGACCTAATAAACATCAAGACAAGAAACAGTTTAACAGGCCACTCTTGGCAGGTGTGATCCCAGGCTGGCCATATAGCCAAAAGCCCACATCCCACATCTGAGTAACAGCCCAGGCTGACATGACCCCAGGGCAGACATGACCCCAGGCTGGCTGAGAAGCCTTGCACCCACACCCCGGGCAAAGAAACAGTCACACAGGCCACCTCTGGTGGACATACTTCCAGACAAATCAAGCACTCCTGTGCCTGTACATAGGCCTATGAAACAGCCCTGTGCTGATCCCTGCCAGACAAACTCACAGGCGAGGCAAGCTGCTGTGCACCGATGTACCAAACCTGGAAAACAGCCCTGTGGGCCACCCTCAGAAGACATACCTCCAGGTCAGCTAGGCTGCCTTGCATCCACCTCCTGGGCCTGAAAAATAACCCTGAGGGCCACCCCTGGCAAGCATGCCCCCAGGATGCCCAAGCAACTGCGTGCCCACTCCTCTGGCCAGTATATCAGTCTCATGGCCCCAATCACAGCAAGCCTGACTCCAAGCTGGCCAACCCACTGGGGCAAGTGGTGCATGCATGTGCCCTTGACCCGAGAAATAGCCCAGTAAGTTCAGCCCCTCTCTCAGCCTAGGTCACTGAGAAACTTATCAATGCCACTAGTGTGAATTACATCTGAAGAAACCGTATGAAACTACACTACCATGTCCACCTAGAACCAAAGTGAATGCAACCCCCTCAAACTAACACTGCAAGACTGGTTAATTAAAAAAGTCTTTCCCTCTGAAACCTACTCCATAAAATTGGAAGAGGTGATTTTTCTACTAGATGCATAGAAATCAATATTGGGATACATCAAACATTAAAAAACAAGAAAACACGACACTGCCAAAGGAAAACAATAATTCTTCAATAACATATTCCAATCACAAAGACAAATATGAAAAGCCAGAAGAATTCAAAATAAAAATCTTAAGGAAATACAGTGAGATACAAGACAATATACATAGACAATTCAACAAAATCACAAAAACAATTCATAATTTGAATTAGAATCTCAACAGAGATGGATATCATAAAAAAGAACAAAACACAAATCGTAAAGCTAAAGAATTCAATGAGTGAAGTAAGAAATACATTCAAGAGCTTCAACAACATAATAGACCACGCAGAAGAATTTCTGAGCTTTAAGACAGATCTTCTGAAATGACACAGACAGACAAAACAAAGAAAGGAAGAAAATATAATTTTAAAATTCAAGAAATACTATAGGATTTATGGGGCACCATTAAGCAAACAAATATTCATATTATGGGTATTCCAGAGGGAAAAGGTGAAGAAAACATATTTAATGAAATCATAGCAGAAAACTTCCTACATCTTGGGAGAGAGATGGACATCCAGGTCCAGAAAGCTCAAGGAACACCATAGTCAAATTTATAAAAGTCAAAAACTAAAAGAACAGCAACAGAAAAGAATCAAGTCACATATAAGGTAATGTCCATGAGACGATAAATGGATTTCTCAGGAGAAACCTTACAGGTGAGAAGAAAATGAGATAACATATTCAGAGTACCGAAAAAAAATCCAAAAATTATACAGTCAAAAATATTATACCTAGCAAAGCTTTCCTTCAGAAGAGAAGGAAAATCTTTCACAGACAAGCAAAAGCTAAAGGAATTTATCACCACTAGACCAGTCTTACAAGAAATACTCAAGAGGGTCTTACATATAGAGCAAAAAGATAAGCAACATTATAAAAACATATGAAAACATAAAACTCACCAGTGGAGCCAACATACAAAGGAGAAAGACAAAGGAATTAAAGTATATCACTGCATAAAACAGTTCAAATGCAAAAATAAGTAATACAGAAATCAAGAAGTGAAAGAGATACAAAATAATCAGAAAACAATAAAGAAAATGACAGGAGTAAGTCCTATCTCTCAATAATAACCTTGAATGTTAATGGATTAAATTCCACATTTAAAAGATATAGACTGGCTGAATGGATTTAAAAAGACCAAATTGTAAACTGCCTCTGAGAAATTCACCTGACCAGTAAAACCATACATAGACTGAAAGTGAAGGGATGAAAAAGAATTATACAAAATAGACTTCAAGTCAAAAGTTGTAAAAATAGACAAAGAAGGACATTATATATTAATAAAGGGATCAATTTAGCAATAGAATATAACAATTGTAAATGTATATGCACCCAACACTAAAGCACCTAGATATATAAAGCAAACATTATTGGATCTAAAGGGAGAGATAGACCCTCAGCACAGTAATAGTTGAGGATGTTACCACCTTATTTGCTCAGTATCATGCAACTAGCTAGAGGCCCATTTAGCACCCGAATCCACTCCTGACTCTACCTCTTCCACCTAAATTTATGTCCTCTTAATCCTTTGTCATTCATTTATTTATTTGTTCATCTCTTCATTTATTCAACAGGCATAAACAAGGGAAATGTACATGCTTTTATATTTGGGGATTTCACCACTCCACTGTCAGCACTGGAAAGATAAGGTAATTCAACATAATGAAGGCTATATATGACAAACTCACAGCTAACACACTGAATGAGGAAAAGTTAAGGATTGGAAAAGACAAGAATGTCCATTCTCACCACTCTTATTCAACATACTACTGGAAGTCTTAGCCAGAAACTCTTTCCTTCCATATCTAATTAACTAAAAGTGCGGTTTTTTTAATCATGAAGAAATATTGTGATAATCATATGGTTTTTGACCTTCATTCTATTGATTTGATGATGTATGACATTTATTAATTTGTATATGTTGAACCATCCTTGCATTACTGAGATAAATCCCACATTATCATGGGATATTATCATTTTGATGAGTTGTCAAATTCATTTTGCTAGTATTTTATGGAGGATTTTTGCTTCTATGTTCAAGACTAACTGGTCGATTAGTTTTTTTGTTGTTGTTGTGTTCTTTGATTTTGGAATGAAGGCTATACCTGCCTCACAGAATAAGTTAAGAATTCCCCCTGCTTCAGTTTTTTGGAATACTTTGAGAATAATGAATTTTTTATAGGTTCAGTAAAATTCAGTGGTGAAGCCATCCCATCCTGGAATTTTCTTTGTTAGAAGACTTTTTATTACTGATTCCATCTTATTATTTGTTATTGGTCTGTTCAGTTTTTCTGTTTTTTCTTGGTTCAATCTTGGTAATTACATGTGTCCAGAAATCTATCCATTTCCTCTAGGTTTCCAAATTTATTGAAATGTAGTTGTTCATAGTAGTCTCTAATGATCCTTTGTATTTATGGTATCCATTGTGATGTCTCCTTTTTCATTACTAATTTTACTTATTTGAGTTGTTTCTCTTTTTCTTCTTAGTCTCATTAATAGTTTGTTGATTTTTTTTATCATTTCAAAAAAAGCAGCATTCTGTTTCACTGATATTTTGTATTTTTAGTCTTAATTTTGTTTATTTATGCCATGATCTTTATAATTTCTTTCCATTTACTAATTTTAGATTTGGTTTGTTATTGCTTTTGTCATTTCTTGAGATGCATCATTAGCATCATTAGGTGTATCTGAAATCTCCTATTTTTTTGATGTAGGCATTTATTGTTATAAATTGCCTCTTTATTGTCTTTTAAAAGATTGTATAAATTTGAGGGCTACAAGTGCCATTTGTTACATGGATATATTGCATAGTGGTAAGGTCTGGGCTTTTAGGGTAATTATTTACCTATTTAGGGTAATTATTACCTAAATAATATGCATTGTATCTGTATGTATCTTTGCCTCCTCACACATGAAATGCTATCATTTGTGAAAATATGAATAGAATTGGAGGATACTATGTTAAGTGAAATAAACCCTGAACAGAAAGTTAAACACTACATGTTCTCATTCATATTTGGAAGCTAAAAAAAAAAGCTGAACTCATAGAAGTAAAATAGAACAGAGGATACCTGATGCTGGGAAGAGTTGGGGGAAGGGAAGGAGAGGAAGGGATTTGTTAAAGAATATAAAATTAAAACTGGATGAAAGGAAGTTCTTGTGTTCTCTACTACTGCAGGATGACTATAGTTAACAATATTATATCATACAGTATAAATAGCTGGAAGGGGGATATTGAAGTTCCTAACACAAAGAATTGATAAAAATGTGAGATGGTGGATATGCTAATTATGCTGATCTAATCACGATCTATTATATTTATCAACACCTTATTATACATCCTAAGAATATGTACAATAACTATTTGTCAATCTAAAAAATTAGATAAAAATTGTTTTGTCTATTCTGGGTACTTTACATGTTCATACATATTTTTGAGTCAGCTTGTCAATTTCTACAGCAAAAGCCTGTTGGGATTTTGATTGAGATTATGCTGAATCTATAATCTGTGAAGAATTGATTTCTTTACAATATTGAATCTTCCAATACATGAACATATTATGTATCTCCATTTGTTTAGATGTTCTTTAATTTTTTTAAACGATGTTTCGAAATTTCCAAGATGTTTCACATATTTAGTTAAACTGATCCCTAAATATTTAGTTTTTGATGCCGTTATTTGTATTTGAAAATTTATATGTATGTCATATATTTTATATATATTTTATATATGTATATACTATATATTTTATATATTCTCTATATATTTACATATATTTTATATATTTATTTGTATAAATTTTATGTATATATTTTACTGGTCAGGTGAATTTCTCAGAGGCAGTTTACAGTTTGGTGCTTTTAAATGTCATATATATATATATATATATATAAAGTTTTTTTTGAGACAGGGTTTAAGGTTTTGCTCTGTCACGCAGGCTGAAGTGTGGTGGCATAATCATGACTCTCTTCAGCCTCAAACTCTGGGACTCAAGCTATTCTCTTTCCTCAGCCTTCCCAGTAGCTGGGACTACAGGTATATGCCACCAAACCTAGTTAACATTTTTAAAAATGTTTTCTTCTGTAGAAACAGAATCTTGCTATGCTGACCAGGCTGGTTTTAAACTCCTTGCTTCAAGTGATCCTGCCATCTTTGCCTCCCAAAGTCTTGGGATTACAGGCATGAACCACTGCGCCCAGCTACAATTTTTTTTTTGTATGTTGACTTTATATCCTGTGACTTTGCTAAGGTCACTTATTATTTCTAGATATTTTTATTTTTGACAGAGTCTTCCTGTGTTGCTTAGGCTGGAGTGCAGTGGCACAATCTTCACTCACTGCAACCTCTGCCTCCTGGGTTCAGGCTATTCTCCTGCCACAGCCTCCAGAGTAGCTTGGACTATAGGCATGCAACATCATACCCAGCTAATTTTTGTATTTTTAGTAGAGACAAGGGAATCACCATGTTGGCCAGGCTAGTCTCGAACTCCTGACCTCAAGTGATCTGCCTGCCTCGGCCTCCCAAAGTGTTGGAATTATAGGCATGAGCCACCGTGCCAGGCCACATATTTCTTTGATCCTTTAGGATTTTCTACCAAGACTATCATGCCATCTATAATCAAGTACTCTTATTTCTTTTTTTTCCAATTTATTTGTGTTTTATTTATTTTTTCTCAAAGCTTATTGTACTGACTGAGATCCCCAGAATAATGTTGAATAAAAGTATTGGAAACAGACAACCTTGTCTTGATTCTAATATCTAGGGAGTAAGCTTTCACTATCATACCAGTGGTAATAAGATTTGCTGTACAGTTTCTGTAGATACCCTTTATCAAGTTGAGAAAGTTCCCTTTTATTTATACTTTCCTGGGAGATTCTACCATGCACTAATGACAATGACTTTTGTCAAATGGTTTCTCTACATCTATTGAGGTGATCACATGGCTTTTTTTTGTAATCAAATTTAATTTATTGATATGATGAATTACATTTATGGATTATTTTTCAGTGCTCAAATAAATGTTTATTCTCTTTTATTCTTGACATTATTATTTGGTCAAACCAGATGAAATCACAAACACCTGAATTTTTAAAGTAACAAAACAGCAATTATATGTAGTATAACAACAACAAAAGTCTAAGTCGAGTTCATTTAGCAATTCCAGAAACAAATTGGAGGTTATATTCTACTACACAAACTACATAAAGATCAGACCTCTCCCCAAACTAGGGTTATGCTTTAATGGTATTGGTAATAAAATTAGATGGTTTCTCTTTTACAGTTAAGTCTATAATTCAGGCAGGGGGAATGAAACTCATTCATTTCCAAGTCACCAAAAGCTCTTTTCTGGGAAGAGTGGGCTAAAATATTCATTGAGATCAGGAGATAAAAGGAAAACAGCATACCAGAAGCCCAGAAATCCAACATGAGATAGGGTCAGTGCCTCCCAAAAACATAAATACCAGGTCAACTATCCAGTCACTTTCTTCTCTCTCTTTTTTTTTTTTTTTTCTTTTTGAGACGGAGTCTCGCTCTGTCACCCAGGCTGGAGTGCAGGGGTGTGATCTCAGCTCAGGGCAAGCTCCACCTTCCGGGTTCATGCCGTTCTCACGCCTCAGCCTCCTGAGTAACTGGGACTACAGGCGCCCGCCACCATGCCTGGCTAATTTTTTATATTTTTAGTAGAGATGGGGTTTCACTGTGTTAGCCAGGATGGTCTCGATCTCCTGACCTAGTTATCCACCTGCCTCAGCCTTCCAAAGTGCTGGGATTACAAGCGTGAGCCACCACGCCTGGCCTCTTCTCTCTTTCTGAGAGAACTGATCACATCCTTTCAAGGATCAGTATATGGTGCCTCCAAACTGAGGCATTTAAAAAACAAACTTAAAACTCTAGAACAGCTTTAGATTTACAGAGAAATTTTCAACGTATTATAGATAATTCCTGTGTACCCCACACCTAGTTTCCCTTATTAGCATCTTACATTAGTATGGTATATTTGTTACAATTAAGGAAACAATGCTGACAAATTATTATTAACTAAACTCCATATTTTATTTGGATTTTCTTGATTTCTATCCAATGTCTTTTTCTGTTTCAGAATCCCATCCATGCTAAGGCATTACATTTAGTCATCGTAGCTCTTTCTTCAGAGAATTAGAAAAAAACCACTTTAAATTTCATGTGGAACCAAAAAAGAACCCATATAGCCAAGACAATCCTAAGCAAAAAGAACAAAGATGGAGGCATCATGGTACCTGACTTCAAACTATACTACAATGCTACAGTAACCAAAACAGCATGGTGCTAGTGCCAAAACAGATATATAGACCAACGGAACAGAATAGAGGCCTCAGGAATAATGCCACACATCTACAATCATCTGATCTTCAACAAACCTGACAAAAACAAGCAATAGGGAAGAAATTCTGTATTTAATAAATGATGTTGGGAAAACTGGCTAGCCACATGTAGAAAACTGAAACTGGGCTCCTTCCTTACACCTTATACAAAAATTAACTGAGATTGAAGTCTTAAACGTAAGAACAAAAACCATAGAAACCCTAGAAGAATACCTAGTCAATACCATTGAAGACATAGACACGGGCAAATGACGAAAACACCAAAAGCAATTGCAACAAAAGCCAAAATTGACAAATGGGATCTAATTAAACTAAAGAGCTTCCGAATAGCAAAATAAACTGTCATCAGAGTGAACAGACAACCTACAGAATGGGAGAAAATTTTTGCAATCTATCCACCTGGCAAAGGGCTAATATCCAGAATCTACAAATAACTTAAACAAATTTACAAGAAAAAAAAAATCCCTTTAAGAAGCGGGTGAAGGACATGAATAGACATTTCTCAAAAGAAGACATTTATGCGGCCAACAAGTATGTGAAAAAAAGCTCATCATCACTGGTCGTTAGAGAAATGCAAATCAAAACCACAATGATATACCATCTCACACCAGTTAGAATGGCAATCATTAAAACTCAGGAAACAACAGATGCTGGAGAGCATGTGGAGAAATAGGAACGCTTTTACACTGTTGGGGGGAGTGTAAATTAGTTCAACCATTGTGGAAGACTGTATGGAGATTCCTCAAGGATCTAGAACCAGAAATGCCATTTGACCCAGCAATTCCATTACTGGCTATATACCCAAAGGATTATAAATCATTCTACTATAAAGACACATAAACATGTATGTTGATTGCAGTACTATTCACAATAGCAAAGACTTGGAACCAATACAAATGCCCATCAATGATCAACCGGATAAAGAAAATGTGGCACATATACACCATGGAATACTATACAGCCATAAAAAAGGATGAGTTCATGTCCTTTGCAGGGACACGGATGAAGCTGGAAACCATCATTCTCAGCAAACTAACACAGGAACAGAATACCAAGCACTGCATGTTCTCACTCATAAGTGGGAGTTTAACAATGAGAACACATGGACACAGGGAGGGGAATGTCACACACCAGAGTCTGTCAGAGGATTGGGGCTAGGGGAGGGATAGCATTAGAACTACCTAATGTAGATTATGGGTTGATGGGTGCAGCAAACCACCATGGCACATGTATACCTATGTAACAAACCTGCACGTTCTGCACATGTATCTCAGAACTTAAAGCATAATTTTAAAAAATAATTAAATGAGGAGGAAGAGTCAAATTTTTCTGCAAAAATATTTGAAAGTATTTATGTAGATACTACTTCCTCAATGAAGAAGAGCATAACTCTATGCTCCTTAAGTGGGACATGAACATACTCATTTCTTTTGAAAGAGTACAGTACGGAAAGAGGGAAAAAGAATCACTGTACAGTAAAGAAACCTGACAGTTGCTACCTTGGCCAAATGATCCAGGTCAACATCAACAGTGATAGCGATGTTTATGTCATGTACAATTGATATGATGTGATAAAAAAAAAAAAAAGGCACTTTACCTCTGTGTTCTTCTTACCATTCCCATAATTCCAGACTATTTAAAAATTATCATACATATTCTAAGTAAAGAACATTCTACAAAATACCCAACTGGTAATTCTCAAAGCTGCCTAGGTCATTGAAACAAGCAAAATTTGAGAAACCATTACATTTATGGATTTTTAAATATTGAAACAAATCTCATATTTCTGGGATGAAATCTACTTCATTATGAAGCATTATCCTTTTTAGTATATTGCTTGAATTCATTTGCTAAAATATCGTGTAGGATTTTGCATCTATGTTATTGAGAGATCGTGATCTTTAGTTTTCTTTTTTCTTTTGTTTTGTTTCTTGAAACAGGGTCTTCTTGCTCTGTCACCCAGGCTGGAGTGCAGTGGCATGATCATAGTTCACTGCTGCCTCAAACTGAAGCAATTAAAGATTGCTCAAGTAATCCTCCCCCACCCCCAGTCTCTTTTTTTTTTTTGAGACGAAGTCTCGCTGTCGCCCAGGCTGGAGTGCAGTGGCCGGATCTCAGCTCACTGCAAGCTCCGCCTCCCGGGTTTACGCCATTCTCCTGCCTCAGCCTCCCGAACAGCTGGGACTACAGGCGCCTGCCACCACGCCCAGCTAGTTTTTTGTATTTTTTAGTAGAGACGGGGTTTCACCGTGTTAGCCAGGATGGTCTCGATGGTCTCAATCTCTCGTAATCCACCCGTCTCGGCCTCCCAAAGTGCTGGGATTACAGGCTTGAGCCACCACGCCCGGCCTCCCCCCGCAGTCTCTTATGTAGCTAGGACTATAGGCATACCGCACCATGCCCAGCTAACTTTTAATTATTTTATTTTATTTTATTATTTATTTATTTATTTATTATTATTATTTTTGTAAAGACAGGGTTTTGCTGTGTTGTCTAGGCAGGTTTCAAACTTCTGGCCTCAAGCAGCCCAGGCATGTGCCAAAACACCTGGCTCAGTTTTCTTTTCCATAAGGTCTTTGCCTGGTTTTAATATCAGTGTACTAGCGCACTCTTTAATTTTTGGAAGAGTTTGTATAAAACTGTTATCACTTGTTCCTTAAATGTTGAGAAAAACTCACTAGTGAATAAGTCTTCTTTTTTTTTCCTTCCTTCCTTCCTTCCTCCTTCCTTGCTTCCTTCCTTCCTTCCTTCCTTCCTTCCTTCCTTCTTTCTTTCTCTCTCTCTCTCTCTTTCTTTCTTTCTTTCTTTCTTTCTTTTCTTTCTTTCTTCTTTCTTTCTTTCTTCTTTCTTCTTTTCTTTTCTTTCTTTCTTTCTTTCTTTCTTTCTTTCTTTTCTTTTCTTTTCTTTCTTTCTTCTTTTTTTTGATGGAATTTCACTTTTGTCACCCAGCCTGGAGTGCAATGGCACAATCTCAGCTCACTGCAACCTCCACCTCCTGGGTAAAGTGATTCTCCTGCCTCAGCCTCCAGAGTAGCTGGGATTACAGGCCTGCACCACCATGCCCAGGTAATTTTTCTATTTTTAGTAAAGTCGGGGGTTTCACCATGTTGGCCAGGCTGGTCTTGAACTCCTGACCTCAGGTGATCCACCCACCTTGGCCTCCTCCCAAAGTGTTGGAATAACGTGCGTGAACCACTGTGCCCGGCCAACAATTTTTTTTTAAACAAAATTATAGCAAAACAAATTTTTAAAACAAAACTATATAATATATTAATAAAATACTAATTTTATTTTTCTTGAGAGAGCATTGCTGGTTTGTGTATTTCATGAAAACCATATATAATTTTAATTGCTTATTTACTTGTCTTCCCCATTAGAATGTTATAGACTGTTCTTGGGAAGGGAACCTGTCTTTTTTATTTTTAAAATTCCAAAGCTTAGTAAATATTCAATAAATAGTTGTTAAGTAAATGAAGAAAAGGATAAATTTTTAGTAGGGGCATCAGGAGTTTCATGGGAGGAAATTAGAAGTGGATTGTGAGGGATTAAGATGAGAGAAGGAGAAAAAGCCCACAAAGAAGAGATAACACAAACATAGGAGAGGTAAGGGGAGGGCGTGATGAGGGAATGGCTGCACCACGCCTCTTGGAGTATTGAAGTAGAAGTTAATCTGTGCTAAGATAAGCCAGAACTAAGTCCAGAGGTTTACTGATACTGGACATCTGTTTACATTGGGAAGCCACTAAAGGTTTTTGAAGAGGAGAGTCTAAGAACTGCTCTATGTTTAAAAGGATGCTTCTGGTGATACAATGTGGGACTGATTAGTGAGGACAGAGACAAGAGGCTATGCAAGCAGTTAGGAGGCTGCTACATTATTACTTTGGTGAGTAACAATGGGGACACAAAGTAGGCCATACAATAAGTACAGGAAAAAAAGATTTTTTCAAAATGGAATTCATGAGACTTTTTTCACCTGAATGAGTGATGAAGGAAAAGATGAAAGATAATCCTAAATTCTGGGTGAATGGTGTGCCATCAACGAAGGTGCAATTACAAGTGGAAGGGCAGGTTTGCCAGAGAGGACAGAGTCTCGCTCTGTCACCCAGGCTGGAGTGCAGTGGCTCGCTGGGTTCAAGCAATTCTCCTGCCTCAGTCTCCCAAGTAGCTGCTACTACAGGCACGCGACACCACGCCTGGCTAATTTTTGTATTTTTAGTAGAGACAAGGGTTTCACCATGTTGGCCAGGCTGGTCATAGCCTGGTTGGCTAGGCACAACCACAGCCAAACAGAGCGTTCAAGGACTCAAGAAAAGTGATGAAGATTTTAGAACCACACCCACAGTAGTAAAATTCAAAGCTACTGAAATAAATGAGAACAGTGAATTGGAAGAAGCCCTGGGAATGGGAAAAATCTTTCATATATGTAGAGACAAAAATAGAAGGTTGATGAAGTTTTGGCAGAAAGAAGGAGAACCAGAAAAGCACAGAAATGGGATTGTCTTTCAAGAAAGTAACTTGGGAGTTAGTGGAGGGGAGTGATTTACAGTCTGGAGACAGGAGTCAGAAAGACTTTCTGTTGAATCTCTGCTTTCACATTTGTAGGCTGCATGGCTTTGAGCAAGTTATCTGGTCTTTATCTGTAGAGTGAGGGCAATTTTATAATCTATGTCATAAGATGGTTGCAAACAATAAATGAGAAATAAGGCCCTTAAAGTGCTTCTCATATTGTATGGCATACAGTAAGAAATCTGTATTAGCTACTATTACCAATATTAGTGACAGATCCATTGGGAAGGTTAAAAAGAATGAGGGGCATGCAGATCTGAGATCTTCTCTGGAGGCAAAGGCAAAGATTACAGACCTGTAGGAATTTCTCTTACGCAGATGTAAAGTTTTCAAGTCTTTTTGCAGTAGAGTCATCTTTATACCTGTAGAATGTTTGGATGGGGAGTGTGTGTGTGTGTGTGTGTGCACTCATGCATGCGCCTGAATAAAAACAGTTGATTCTAAACAGGTCTGATAATTTCTATAAAAAGAGTGTCCAAAGAAAATGTCAGGAAGGCTACTTTTTTCTCTGGAAAGACTGATGAAGAAATGCTTCAAAGAAATGAATCAAAGGCAAATGCATGATAACCTGGTTTCATTTCTTTACTGAAAATTACTTAATGTTGTTTTATCACAGTGTATTATGCTTGTTTTTATTTCTTTAAAACAAGTAAGTAACTTGGATTTTGATTGTGATTTAAACTTAAGCCTGCGTGGCTTATGAAATTAGTCATTTAATCAACAAAGACCAGATGACAGAATTTTGATGCTCATAGAATTCAGGATTAAGTCAGTATTGTTTTTAACATTTTTATTGATTTGATAGTCTTATCAAATTTACATTTATAAACGTTTCTGTGGAGTTTGGAAATGAGATTGTGAAATATCAGACACAATCTCAAAATTTGAGCATGGCTTTGGAAAATGTGTCTTAAACATCATTGACCAACCTGGCCAACATGTTGAAACCCTGTGTCTACTAAAAATACAAAAATCAGCTGGGTGCAGTGGAGGGCACCTGTAGTATCAGCTACTTGGGAGGCTGAGGCAGGAGAATCACTGGAACTCAACAGGCGGAGGCTGCAGTGAGCTGAGGTTGCACCACTGCACTCCAGCCTGGGCGACAGAGTGAGACTCCATCACAAAACAAAACACAATCATTGATATGTTAGGAAAGGCATTTTGATCAGAATGTACTAGCAAACACAACTAGTTATTCCATACAGTGCATACATAATTTACACATATGTCTATGGTAACAAGTTCCCTTTTATAGGGAATGTCCATAGAGTATCCTTAATCAGTAGTGAGCTTTAAACTTTCAAGGCGCACACACACAACCATTGACTTACCTTTCTTTTGACTGGATCCAAGCTTATTTCGGCACAACTAAATGATTGACTGACTTCCTCCACGGCCACCAACATAATGCCTCCAGAACTAAAACCCTTAGTTTCACTCTGCTGGGTAAGAAACATATAAACAAAAGCTATTTTAAACTTTCTTCTTTGCTAACCTATCAATGCCCAATAGCAGAGCCTACCTTGGATTACTGATGCAGGCCTACTGTGGTCATCAAATATTATACAACAACTGTTTACATAGCAGCCCCCTTTACAGCTTCTAGATCTTCCCAAGCTGCCAATTTCTGTAGCTCAGCCTGCCAGCTGGCAGACAGAGAGGTGCTTGTGTTCTAGTTGATGGAGGTAATTAACAGCCTAAACTGTCAGAAGGTGACAGCAGGCAAAAAGTTCTTGCCCTGGGGTCACAGCTGGACTCCAACAACTTACTCCTGATTTACCAGTAAAACTAATAATGTATGTAATATTGGTATTAAATTATAAAATGAAGGGTCAAACTGAAATTCTGGTTTGTACCACACATTTACTGGCAGCAAATTAGCGATAATATCTTACAGGGACTCTGCCCTCCTAAAAGGATCCCTGGAAAAATGAGCACGTGTCTATTTTGGGAACGTGTGGATTTTGGTAATATAAAGAAGTGAAATGGTGTCTTTTACCTAGATTTATCTCAGCAATTGTAGCTATCAATAGGATAATCTTTTTTCTTTTTTTTTTTTTTAACGTTTAAGAAAACCAAACCCCCAAGAAGTAACGGATCAAGCTTAGATTATAATCATTAGAGTATACTTATACTAAATTTTGCTTTGCAGTTCAAAAGTGAGCAACACTTTTTATTCATAATGTTGTATTTTCCTGTAGTGAGCCTTAGAGAGTGAGAGAGAGAGAGAGAGATTAGATGGATGGACAGATAAATTCAGAAATATGCTTGAATTATTAGCATCCTAAACATACTTTTTTCATAATCTTGATTTTTAAGGAATAATCATCATTATTAGAAACTTTTCAAAGTTTTAAGAAAAAATTGCTTGGGGCTTGCTAATTTGAAGTGAATCCTGGCTTCCCAAATTTTATTATACCTTTCTAGCAAAGGTCACATCTGATGTTACAAGGGAAATAAGCAATTGCCACTTCACATAGAAATTTTCCCTCACATGCCCATGAATTCCCAGAGGCTCTGTGCCACCATAAACTTATGATCTAACAAATAATTGTTAGATTTGTCTATTTGTAATAAATATATTTATAATATAAATAAATGGGTGTGTTAGTTCACACCCGTAATCCAAGCACTTTGGGAAGTTGAGATGGGAGGATCCCTTGAGCTCAAGAGTCCGAGGCTGTAATGAGCTATGATCATGCCACTGCATTACAGCCTGGGTGACAGAGTGAGATTCTGTCTCTAAATCAATCAATCAATCAAACAAATACATAAATAAAAACAACTTTTTAGGTTTATCAGGAAAATTACATAACTATGAAAATTTAAGTTTTCTGAAAATGAGTTATGCAATGTGCTTAGTGATCTAACAGTGATCTATTTAAACTACATTTGCAAACCAATAAGCTCCTCTGAACTACAGTTCAATACCTAGTCTCAGACATGTAAGAGATGGAGTGTAGAAATCCAGAATAAGAAACCTAACATGTTATCTTCTTTGACTACCTTATCTTTGGCATCTGAATAAAGTAAAATGTTAAGCTGAACCAAGTGAACAATTGTATTATTGACCATATGTTTTCATGTCTTTTTGCAGATTTAAAGGTTTCATTGTGGTCAACTTAATATCTGCATGTTTGTTAAATTTCTGAATACTGTGTAATTAAATCGATTTTTTTGTGATGGTGATTAACGCATACCAAAAATCCAATGAAACAATTATTTCTCTCTTCTTAACTGGAGATCATATTTGTGAGCTATGGTATCCATTATCAAGTGTATTCATGATTCAATTCATATTTTGTGTATCTGATTATAAATTTCATATGGCATTTAATTTGACACAATATAAATCCATTTGAATTGACTATAATGGGGAGTGTGTGTGTGTGTATGGTATGTGTGTGTGTGCACTTTAGTTTCATGAGCCTTGAGAAAATGATTCCATAAATATATAGATATAAATATATCAAGCTAATTTTTTGCAAAGCAATGTATGCCTTCCTTTCACTTATTAAATCACCGGCTTTAGTGTTTATGTAGCGATATCTGTAGAACTCAGAACAGAATTAAAACATTGTGAAAATTATAGCTTGATAAATGTGTACTTTAAAAATAAATCTAATTTGTTGACTACACATTATAACACTGTGTTAAGAATGCTGAGGGAGAAAAATAATTTTAAGATGTAGTTTCTACTGTCTAAGAAGTTTAGTGTCAAGGTGGAGGTAGAAAGAATACAGTTATAAAAATAAATAAAAACATGATATTCTAAGATGTGCTGCAGGCAATGCACAGCTTTTTGGATAGCGAGTTGGCTGAGAAAAGGCCCCGAGGGAGGTAAGTTTGAAATGTTCTGTAGATAAGGGATAGGCTACCTTGAAATACGCAAAGGTTACAGGAAGATATGTCAGGCAATGTGAAATTGTAAGGAGCTAACAATTTATTCTATGAGAACAATATTCCATCGAAGGTATATTAGCAGGGAGTAGTTTGATCACAGGGCTATTTTAGAACGATAATTTTAGGACAAATTTTGTAGGAAGTTGATTGGAGCAACAATTCTCAAAATGACTTTTTCCCTGAACTTGAGGAGCTGTTACACTCTGATTAGTTAACAGTGGTTTATGGCAGGATGATTGTTGGGGAAATGGGGGCTTCTTGCTGAATGTGGAAATCACTGGCGTAGAGGAAGAAGGGATCTCCTTTAATAGTAACCATTCCAGTTCAGGAAGGAAGTTAACTGTGGGGTGAGAATAATGGGAAACTTAACTATGGGGTGAGAATAATGGGAAAACTGGAATAAAGGATGGATATAAGTCAGTAGAAAGAGGAATCTAAAGGAATAACTCTGAAGTCTGGAAATAGTATATGAGATGAAATGAACACTTGAAATTTACCCTGATGAGTGGACAAGTGGAAATTGTTATATGTGTTCAACGATTGATAATCTGGTTCTTTTGACACACTAAATGCTCTCACACATTTTGTGCCATTTGAAGAACCATATAGTAGCTTGTGATGGTATCGTCATTGACTTATCCTTCAAGAATCATATTCCTCACCACGAAATTCTACAGCTTTGACTATAAGAATAAATAGATGTTATTGAGTGCCCGCTCCTTATCCTAATGCTGGATTCAGGAAATACTAAGAAATCTAAAAATTCCAGACAGGGACATAAGACATTTACTTTTGCAAATGTTGATCATCGTATAATAAGCAGAAAAGCACCTGTTCAGAAGAGGATGCACTTTAAGTACAGGTTGGCAGTGGGAATAACATAGACTAGGGAGAAGACGTTTGACGGAGGCTGATAGCCACAGAGGTGAGACCAGAAGCTTCTCAATTTGCCGGGATTAAGAGCAGTGAATACCACACTGTGAATTTTAATCTACAGCTAAATATGTGCTATTGTTTTCCAAAAAGGGAATATAGCGATAATTATCTTCTTGAAAAACAATTTTGCAGTGAAGTGTAGAGTAGACTTTACTGGGAAGCAGTAGGAGACGGTAAGATGGTAAGGATGCTTCTGTCACAGTTGTGTAACAGTCATGTGTATATGGTATATATCAATATCCTGGACATGCCTTGGCTTCAAGGCAGCTCAAATGTGTGGGCCTGGGCCTGTGAGATGTCTAGCAAGGACTTGGTTTAGATGACGGCCAGAAGTTCAGCCTAATTGAGTGCAATCATGACAACTGGGAACCATTCTGACACATTCAAGCTTAAGTTGAGATTTAGGATGCTCAATCCCTAATTCAGATAGCGCATCCTTGAATGTTGCTGACCCTTCCTGAAACAAAACATGCTAGGTAAAATTTCTTAGCTTTCTATAGAGCTTAGCATGTAGTGATTTCAATCCCAAGTGAAAATTATAATATTGATAAAGGCTTTTCCTAGGAAATATATTTTATGAAACGGATAAGTAAGTGTTGGAATTCAACTAGCCTAGCCCTTCAAATGATTGCATAATTTTCTTCCAATACACT
This sequence comes from Trachypithecus francoisi, assembly GCF_009764315.1. Taxonomy (NCBI): domain Eukaryota; kingdom Metazoa; phylum Chordata; class Mammalia; order Primates; family Cercopithecidae; genus Trachypithecus; species Trachypithecus francoisi. The sequence goes on along the minus strand of NW_022681454.1, from coordinate 167,654,417 downwards.
TCCAAAGCTTTTTTATTATGGTGAGTTTACACACAAAAGTAGACAGAACAGCAGAATGAGTATCTATGAATCAATTGCATAATTCTAACGCTATCATTTTGTTAAACTTATTTCACCTATCCCCCTACTTTTGTGGAAAGCAAGGGCCTGTTGTTTGTTTTTTTTCACAAAACAAATTTCAAACATCATATTATTTCATCTGAAAACACTCCAGGCAGGAAAACTCACAATTCTTTCATTTTACTTACCATATTTTAAAATAAGCACCTTAGGAATAATAAATCTTTGCCTATTGTGTAAGTAGGATTTTCAAAATTGTATTATGATTTGTTTCTTACTTTGCTTGTGTTTTTATTTTTGTCATGCGAAACTTTCATGTATGAGTGTGTATATGCGTGTATTTATCTCTATGTATTTATATTAACATTTATCAATCTTTTCCCTTACTGATTCTAGATTTTGAATCATAATTGTGAATGTTGTCCCCTTTCTCAGGCCATAAAGGAGTTAGCCCATGTTTTCTTCTTGTACTAGTATGGTTTCATATTATACATCTGAATATGATTAGTTTGGAATTTATCTGGTGAGAAAAGGATACAGTCCTAAGTACTTGCATATGACCATGCACTTGACGATTGGAACCCTTAGACCATCCTGCTTTCAGATTCATCTAAGTTTACAGAATCTTTATTCCTGCTATTTCTCCTTTGCCTATTATCTTCAGTCACCGTGAGATATGGTTTGGGTCTGTGTCCCTGCCAAATCTCATGTTAAATTGTAAACCCCAATGTTGGAGATGGGGCTTGGTGGGAGGTGATTGGATCATGGGAGCAGGTTTCCCCTTTGGTGTTGTTCTGGTGATAGTGAATGAGTTATTTCAAGATCTGGTTGTTTAGAAGTGTGTAGCACCTCCCTCACCTTTGTTCCTCCTGCTCTGGCCATATGAAGAGATGCCTGCTTCCCCTTCACCTTCTGCCATGACTGTAAGTTTCCTGAGGCTTCCCCGACCATGCTTCCTGTACAGCCTGCAGAACCATGAGCCAGTTAAACCTTTTTTTCTTTATAAATTACCCAGTTTCAGGTATTTCTTTATAGCAGTGCAAAAGTGAGCTCATGAGGCTGGGTGTGGTGGCTCATGCCTGTAATCCCACCACTCTGGGAGGCAGAGGCAGGTGGATAACTTGAAACCAGGAGTTGGAGACCAGCCTGGCCAACATGTTGAAACCCCATTTCTCTAAAAGATACAAAAATTAGCCAGGCATGGTTGTGCATGCCTGTAGTCCCAGCTACTTGGAGGGCCGAGGCAGAGAATTACTTGAACCTGGGAGGCGGAGGTTGTGGTGAGCCAAGATCACCACGACACTCCAGCCTCCTAGACAGAGTGAGACTCTTTCTCAAAAAAAATAAAAATAAAAAATGAACTAATGATACAGAGACAAATAGTTACATTTTTGACCTCCAAAAAGCTTATAACCCATGTGGGGTTACAGGCAGTTAGGCAGGCAATTGCAATATAATCTGTAAGGCCCTAGGGTAGTGTTATGTATGGACTACTCCATGAGTATATGAATTCAACCTAGATGGCAGAAAGTGAGGAAAGTCTTTCAGGAGGACATTCAGTCTCCGTGATTTTTTAGAGGTTAAATGTGGGAATCAATTAGAGAAAGTGATGTTGGGGCCATGGGAGATGATTGGATTCCAGCCTGAGGAAGCAGCACATGTAAAGATAACATCCAGAGGCAGAATAATGTCTTCAGAGAGTGCCAGCAGTTTCTTTTAACTGTAAAGAACGCAGGACTCAAGACATGATAACCACTTATTTTTATGGAATGTGTACTATGTGTGTGCCAGAAGCTGGACTAAGGGCTTTATATGCCTTATCTCTTTTAATCCCAACCATATTAATGCAACGCTAATATTACATTAATTATTTTACAGAAGGAAAAATTGAGAAGCAGGGACATAAAATGAATTCCCAGAACCACGTTTGGTGTTAGAGCCAAGCTTTGTACCTAGACTCTCTGGCTTTAGGGCTCAAGTTCTTGATGGCTCCACTGTATTGCCAGATTATGAATAGCCTTGAAGAATATAGTGGACCATCAAATTGTTCTCAGCAGAACAATGATATATTTATACTATTAGAAGATGCCTCTGGATGCAGAGTGGAGAATGTATTAAAGAGGCATCAGTGGGTGTGTGGAGATCACTTAAGAGCTTAATGGAACCTGAATGAGAAATGTGAATTTAGGAGTTGGCCTAAGCGGTAACAATGGGGATAGAGACACATGGATGGAGATATTAAATAGCTAGGACTTCTTCTCCACTAGCTGTTTAAGGGTTGACTGGGAAAAAACCCTTCTGGCTTGGGCAGCTGGCTGGATGGGGTGCATTAATTCTGAATAAGCTAACTGATGATACTCTATAGAAAAAGCCAGAACATAAGATTTCTGGTATCATAATAAACAGATTACACTGTTGTATGATCTGTATATGATCATTTGGGCAGCAACGTAGCTCTGTTAATTATAATACATTAATGTTTAGTGCATACATCTATCAGGTAATACTATTTATTTTGGCCTGAGACACATTACCCAACAGTTACTTAATAACAGAACATACATGGCAATGATCAAACACAAATGTCCGGTGGAATTCCACAGGTTGCTGAGCTGTCTTTCACAGTTCTGTTCTCCTAATACCTTTTAAGTTTGTAATCTCCAATAGTCTCTGATCCTCAAAGATATCTGGGGAAATTTGTTGGGGATTAATTTTGTAGAATTAGAAATGCCGCTCTTTTGTTAATTTGCTGTTTGATGAACACGTCAAAATAAATATCAGTTTTTACCATTAGGTTAAAGACACAATTTTCTATTTACAAAGAAAGACTTTTCTGTTGCTAATCACTTGTACTTACCAAATATGGTATTTGTTTAGCACATGTTTTCTTGCGAGCATCCATGTCTTTGTGACTCAGTCTAGGCTGTTGCAATTTGCTCCTTATCAGGCTTTAGGAGAAAATGTAGTAGGTAAGGAGGATAACTGTTCAGTCATTTAATGTGCTTTCATGTAGAGCAGTGGTTCTAAACAGTTCCATAATCAGATTTTAAAATATTAATTTTTATATTCTCTAGGCACTTCAAGTTTTCAAACTACCTACCAAACTTTATTTTAAAGTTTTACATTTTATTTCCATTGTGTATCAGAGAGTATTTCAATATGAAATAAACAGGGTTACCCAATTAGGCAATAAAATTCCAGTCTAAAGGAGAGAAGCATAACATTAGAGTTTGTGCAACTTCAACTTGGGTAAATGTAATATTTCAATTAAAAACATTAACAGTTATTCACTAACCATTTTCAGTTAGGATTCGTTATGATTGAACTCAACAAGGCCCAGAATAACAGTTGCTTAAAATAGGTTTATTTCTCTTCAACCTAGTATCTCAAAGTAAGAATTTCCAAAGCTTGAATGACTGCTGTGCTCCATTAAGTCACAAGGGAACTATATTCACTGTGCCATTGTGCCCAGATGTGGTGGGCTGTTCGCCAAAAGATCTTAGGCCTCAAAAGATATCAAGTCCTGAGAACCTGTAAATGCTACCTTATTTGGGAAAAGAGTCTTTGCAGATGTGATTAAATTAAGGATCTTGAGTTGGGAAGGTTATCTTGGATTATTCAGGTGGCCCCTAAATGCCATCACCTAAATCCTTATAAATGAAGGCAGAGGTAGATTTTACACACACACACACACACACCAGAACAGGTTTGAAGATACTGCACTTGAAGACTGGATTGATGTGGTCACAAGCCTAGGAATTCCCGTCTTGAATTCTGAATTCAAGGAATGAGTGGATTCTCCTCTAGGACCTCTGGAAGTAGTGCGGCTCTGGACACCTGGATTTTGGCCAGCAATAATGATTATTTCTTGCCTACAGAACTGTGAAATAATACATTTCTGTTTTTTTAAGTCATCAAGTTTGTGATAATTTCTGATAGCATGTAATTTCATATTACAAATGGTAATACACTAGGGAATGGTATATATTCTCCACGTTCAAGAAAACTAAATGTCTTATTCACCTTCTAAACATGACTGTGTAGAAAGAGGAAGGCATTTATTCTTTCATTCATGTCTTCATTCAACAGATATACATATACATATATATATATATATACACATATATATATGGGGAGTCTGTTATATATTCGACATTGTTGTGGATGTTTGGAATACATCTACGAAAAACACAAAGACCCCTTTCTTCGTGGGACACATATTCTAGCAGTTGAAGACAAATAGAAATAAACCATAAAAATAAGCACATTTTTATGTTAGAAGGTGAAAAATTCGATAGAAAAAAGTAGAGCAGAGTAAGGGAGATTGAGAGGGCCAAGCAGAAGTTGGGGTGAGTTGCAGATCTAAATAGACTGGTCATGGTAAGTGTTGTTGAAAAGGAAGGATTTCAGCAATGACTCGAGAGGATACAGGTTTGCCAGTAGCTTACATGCAGGAAGAGCCTTCCTTGCAAAAGAAACAGCTGGAGTCAGGAGTTTGAGATATGATAATGAAAATACCTTTTATGTTTAAGAACAGAAAGAGGCTAGTGTGGTGGAACACAGTGAAAATGGTAGAAGATGAAGTCGGAGCCAAGGAGGGGATGATCCAGGAGGACCTTGCAAGTTATAGTAAGATCTTTGGCTAGTCTGATGATCAGGCATTGGGTGGTATAAGCTGGTAAGTGGCATAATCTGATTTAACCAGTAAAAGTATCATTCTAGCTGCACTGTTGAGCATTCTGTGGGGGTCAAAGATAGACTCAGGGAGACCTACCAGGGAATTACTATAGAAATCCAGAAAAGATATAGTGATTCGGATCAGAGTTGTAACAGTATAGATGGAGGGAAACGGTTGATTTCTGGACAAGTCTTGAAGGTAGGGCCAGCAGTTTCTGACAGGAATGAAAGATGACTCCAAAATTTGGGTCAAACAACTAAAAGGTTGGCATCATCATCAAGTAAGACGGAAGTGATATGGGTGGAGTGAGATTTTTGTTGTGGAGGGGGAGGGAAAGACCATGTACATCAATATGGTTTGAGCTGTTAGACATCTACATGGAGATGTCTAGCAGGTATTTGAATATATGAATCTGGGAGAAAGGTTTGAGAAGGAGATATTTTGTGAGACTTTTGCTTCCAGTGATATAAGTTTATTTCAGACCAAAAGTTCTACCAATAATAACTAGAAACTCTAAACAAAAATTTAAAGTAATTGTTTGAAGGTGTTGATTATCTACCAAAGCAGCAAATATTCAGGAGGATTTCTTTAGGCAGAAGTGAAATGATTCAGATGGAACCATATAGCTGCATCAAGAAAAACAGGCAAAATAAAGGGTAAATATTTGAGTATATAGAAATGAAAATTAATTGTGTAAATTGTTTTAGGAGTGTTAAAGCAAACTAAGTATGGCCTGAGAGGGACTCCGTACTTTTATATTTGAGTCCTTGTGGACAAACTGCAACCTAACTTAGTAGGTAGACAAGATTGAAACCCTAACTTTGGAATATGTGCCTGTAACAGTGGCTCAGTCTTGGTCAATCCCAGCAGCCATATTTCAACCACTCATACACTGCTAAGTGTTCAAACTGTGTTCAAATAAGGTAAACACCAACCTGCCACCAATCCAGCTGTTTCTGTACCTCACTTCTGATTTCTGTACATCACTTTTCTTTTTTGTCTATAAATTTATTCTGACCATGAGGCATCCCTGGAGTCTCTGCGAATCTGTTGTGATTCTGGGGGCTGCCTGATTCACAAATCGTTCATTGCTCAATTAAACTCCTTTAAATTTAATCCGGCTGAAGTTTTTTTTTTAACAGAGGGTTTGAAATATATGTCAACTTAAAATACATAATAATAATTGTACAACAAGTAAGCTAGGTAATTGTAGTTATACTATTTTCAGCTTCTAGCAATATCTGGAAAGTGGTAAATGCTAATTTATATTAGATTTTAATAAATCAAGGATTCATACTATAACCTCTGACTAATGACTAAAAGTATTAATGTTACCAGAAAGAAACAGAATGATAAATAAGATGAGACAAATTATTTAATTAGCCATAGAGAAAATAAGAGGGGAGGAAAACGGAATGTCAGACAGGTTGGATGCAGAAAAAGAAATAAAAAGCAAGGCATTGATTTAAATCCCAATACAGCAGGAGTTATATTAAATATCAATATAATAAAGACTCTAATTAAAAGGCAATAATTGTCAGACTCCTTAAGAAATTCAACTATGTAATACTTAATAGATATATGCCTTAAAAAGAGGAAAAAAGTGTTGAAAGTAAAAGGATGGAAAGCCACACACAGTACAAACTAACCAAAATAAATCTGATATGTTTAAATGAATATCAAAGTTGATTGTAGGCAGGAAACATTACTAGAACTAAAGAAGGACATTTTGGAGTGATAAAATTTTCCATTCAGTAGAATGACTTATGAATCCTGAATTTGCATATACTTAATACATAGCCTGAAAATTCATAAAGCAATAATTGATGTAACTAAAAGGACAACAGAATATCCACAATATATTTGAAAATTTTAACAAACATCCCTCAGTAACTGATGGAACAGGCAAGAAAAAATTATAGGGTTATAAACACAATTAAGTTACTTGATATAATCAATAGATGCAGACACACAGTAACTGGAGAACGCCTATTCTTTTCAAATGTATTTTAAACATTTGCTAAAATTGGTCATAAAAATATAAAATTTAAAAAGATTAACTAGAAAATCTTCAACATAATCCCCAAATGTAATTTTACAAAAATGTATGGGGCAACAAAACATAATTGTAATTAGAAGATATTTAAAACTGAATAATAATGAAGATATGATATAAAAGTACAAGCATGCTTCATTTTGTGGTGCTTTGATTTATTGCACTTTGCCAATATTGTGTTTTTTACAAATTGAAGGTTTGTGACAACCCTGTGTTGAGTAAGTCTATTGGTGCCATTTTTCCAATGGCTTGTTCTCCCTTTGTGTTTCTGTGCCACATTTTGGTAATTCTTGCAATATTTCAAACTTTGTTATTATTATATCTGTTATGGTGATCTGTGGTCAGTGATCTGTGATGTTGTTATTGTAACTGTTTAGCAGTACCATGAACCACACCCCTATAATACAGAAAACTTAATCCGTAAGTGCGTGTGCTCTAAATGCTCCACTGACAGGCTGTTTCCCTATGTCTCTCCCTCTCCTCAGGCCTCTCTTCCCTGAGACACAAAGATACTGAAATTAGGCCACTTAACCCTACAATTGCTTTTGCGTGTTCAAGTGAAAGGAAGAATCACGTGTCTTTCACTTTAAATTAAAAGCTAGAAATAATTAAGCTTGTGAGGAAGACATGTCCAAAGTTGAAATAGGCTGAAAGCTAGGCCAAACAGTCAGCCAATCATAAATATAAAGGAAAGTTCTTGAAAGAAATTAAAAGTGCTACACCAGTGAACACACAAATGATATGAAAGCAAAACAGCCTTACAGATGATATGGAGAAAATTTGAGTGGTCTGGATAGAAGAGCAATCCAGTCACAATATTGCCTCAAGCTAAATCCTATACCAGAGCAAAGCCCTAACTCTTTTCAATTCTGTGAAGACAGTGAGGTGAGGACGCTGCTGAAGAAAAGTTGGAAGCTAGAAGAGGTTGGTTGATGAGGTTTGAGGAAAGAAGACGTCTCCATAACATAAAAGGACAAGGTGAAGCAGCAAGTGCTGCTGGAGAAGTTGTAGCAAGTAATCCAGAAGATCTTACTAAGGTAATTGATGAAGGTGGCTGAACTAAAGAACAAATTTTCAATGTAGATGAAACAGCCTTCTATTGAAAGAAGATTCTAGTCTGTGGTATGGTGGCTCAGACCTGTAATCCCAGCACTTTGGGAGGCAGGGGTGGGAGAATCCCTTGAAACCAGGAGTTTGAGACCTGTCTGGCCAACAAAGTGAGACCCTGTCTCTATGAAAAATACAAAAGTTTCTATGGAAAGTCAAAGAGCCATGAATATCTAAGACAATCTTAAAATATTGAATAAAGTTCAAGGAGTCATTTCTCTTCTATAAGTTAGTATATAAAGTTAATATGATTGAGACAGTATAGAATTTAGGCAGACATACACAAATATACCAAAGGCACAGAATAGACAGTTCAGAAACAGACCATACACATAAAGATAATTAATTTATAACAAATTGGCACTGCAGGGCGGTGAAGAATGATTGTACTTTCAGTAAACTTTACTAGATCAATTGAATATCAACATGGGAAATAAAGTTATTTAATCTCGATCTCACGTTGTATTAGTCAGGGTTCTCTAAAGAAACAGAACTAATAGGATATATATATCTATACACACACACACACGTTTATACATATTTATTTATGATTTTTTTTTTTTTTTTTTGAGACGGAGTCTCGCTCTATGGCCCAGGCTGGAGTGCAGTGGTCGGATCACGGCTCACTGCAAGCTCCGCCTCCCGGGTTTACGCCATTCTCCTGCCTCAGCCTCCCGAGTAGCTGGGACTACAGGCGCCCGCCACCTCGCCTGGCTAGTTTTTTGTATTTTTTAGTAGAGACGGGGTTTCACGGTGTTAGCCAGGATGGTCTCGATCTCCTGACCTCGTGATCGGCCCGTCTCGGCCTCCCAAAGTGCTGGGATTACAGGCTTGAGCCACCGCGCCTGGCCTATGAATTTTTTAATAAGAATTGGTTAATACAGTGAAGGAGGCTGAGAAGTCCCATGATCTCCTGTTTGCAAGCTGGAGACCCAGGAAAGCTGATGTTGTATTCAATAAATATTAGTCTGAATCTGAAGGCATGAGAACCAGGAGCATCAATAAAGTAAGTCCCAGTCCAAGGGCTGAGGACCTATGTTTCTCATCAATTAGGCAGAGAGAGAACTTTTATATCCTATTTTTGACCCAGAAAGACACTGAAGTAATATTTTTAAAATAAATAATAAATGCTTAGATGAGAAAAAAATAACTTCTAAAAGTTGATTAGACAAATAATGTGCTAACCATTCAGGAAAAAAATTGACAAATCAGACTCCCCTAAAATTAGAAAACATTATTAATCTAAACATACAATTAAGAGAGTACTACAGAAATTCCCAGGTGACAAAATGTTTTAGGTGTTTCAATATCTTGATAGAAATTCATATTGCTTTAAGAATTTGGGCAGAGATAGAGCCTTAACCCAGCTAAACATTTAATTAATTGTAAAACGACAGATTCCATTGCAAGGATGGCATTTGTTTTGTCAGAGATTGTACATGAAATTGTTCTCTCAGTCTAAAAAAGCATAGATTCATTAATACTATTTAATTTAAAAATTAATATGCTTTAGAATACTCCCATTGTCATGATCTCTTCTTTCTTTGTGCCTTTATTTCAGAATAAATTTTAGTTCTAAGGGTAAAAAATATGTTTTAGTTATTTCCTTTGTGACAGAAATTTAGATAATTTACTGGAATTATTGGCTATTATGTAACTACATATAACTACATAGTAACTTATGACCATTTCCATTACAAAGTTTAAGCTCTGCTATCCTACATAAAATAGTGAGTAGAAGAGTAGCTTAAATAATTCTAGCATCTATTTTTTCATATTTTGATGTATGGACTTTATTTGACTTTAACAGAATTGGTTAGTTAACTATATTTTACTTTTTCTGGGGAGCTGGGAAAAGGGGAACAGAAAGAAGGTCTATTGAGTCATGGCAAGATCTTTCCAATATACTACTGTGTTAATCATTCAACCAGTCTGATTGCAGGCGCTATACTCCCATTGCCAAGAAGAAAAATTTGAGGCACAGAAGATTTAAATTTCTTGCCCAAGGTCATATAGCTATTGATAGGGACAGGAAGCAGGGTAATTCTGGGCAGAAGAGGGCAGATCCCTGGCAAGGGCCCCACCCTTAAGCCGAAAAGCCTGATACTGCAGCCCAAAGTGAGAACTTACATCCCTGTTTTCCTGCTCAAATGTTGCCTTTCCAAAACCACCCATGGCCCACCCCACCAGCCATAAAAACCCCAGGCTCAGCCAGCAGAAGGAGGGGCTGGACGTCAGAGACTGTGGTTGGACGTCGGACAAAAGAGGCTTTACTTCAGAGGGACAGCCTGACAACGTAGCTTTGGAGAGGAGTCTGGCCATCTACCGGGACTCCTCAGGGGAAGATCATCTTACCACTCCTTTCCCTTTTCAGCTCCCTTTCCTGCTGAGAACTACTTTCATCGGCGATAAAATCCCCCTCGTTTACCATCTTCAATTTGTTCATGCGACCTCATTCCTCCTGGATGCTGGACAAGAACTTGGGTGCCATGAGTGTAGGTGCAAAATGTTGTCACAATGACCCTCCACTGAGCTGTTATCACTTAAGCTGTCCATGGACAGTGAAGCTAAAAGGGCACTATCACACTCCTTCTGGGGCTTCAGGCGTCACAGGCACCTCCCCAGATGCCGCTGTGGGGCCGCACAGAGTTTTGCTCCTGCCACTGCCCAAAAGCGCTCGCCCCAGCTCCGGCACGCACTCACCTGCACATTCCCTCTCCCATGAAGGGTGAAGTGCAGTGGGTCCGAGTGAATGGAATTTGCCTCTGCCAGTGCCAAAGCAGCCAGCTAGTTCCAGCGTCCTCGTACTCAAGTTCCCACCTGCAAAGGGGATAGGGAAATATCCTGCTTCACTATTAAGTTGCAGAGTCTGATTTTTATTTTACTTTTATTACCTTTTATTTATTTATTTTTTGAGACGGAGTCTTGCTCTGTCTCTCAGGCTGGAGTGCAGTGATGTAATATCAGCTCACTGCTACCTCTGCCACCTGGATTCAAGAGACTCTCCTGACTCAGTCTCCTGAGTAACTGGGACTACAGGCATGCACAACCACACCTGGCTAATTTTTGTATTTTTAGTAGAGATGGAGTTTAACCATGTTGGCCAGGCTGGTCTCGAACTTCTAACCTCAGCTTCTCAAAATGCTGGGATTGGAGGTGTCAACCACCACACCCAGCCTGAGCCTGATTTTTAAATCCGTAGATGTGTAACCTTAAAGTTCATGAAACTACTTTTGTCAAGGTCATTAACTTCTATTTCACCATCATCTGCCATCAGCTTTCTCTACCACTCAGTAATATTTGGCAAAATTGATCACTTCTTCCTTCTTGAAATTCTTTCTTGTCTTGGCTTCCATAATATCAAATCATGTGGGGTTTCTTCCTCTCAATCACCTTTGTGGATTTTTCTTTCTCTCTTGAACCTTTTAATGTTAAGGTACTTTAGAGTTTAGTCTTAGGACTTCTGTGCATCTCTGTTTATTATGTCTTTCTGGATAATTTCATCTAGTTCCTCATGGCTTTAAATGCCATCTGTATATCAATAACTCTGGTCCTGATCTGGCTAGTTAGACTTGAATATCCAGCTACCTATTTTATATGCTACTTGGGGATATAATAGATAACTCAAACTTACCATAGCTGAAGTCAAATTTATTCAACCCCAATCTGTAATCACCACCTCATTAATGCAAACATTATCCACCCAGATGCTCAAGTCCAAAACCTAGGAGTCATTTTGATTTCTCGCTTCCTCTCATTTTCTACATCCAATCCAAGAGCAAGTCCTACCAACTGTCTCCAAAGTTCATTATGTTAGTTTTCTTCTCATCATCTTCACTGCCTAGTCCAAGCCAATATTACTACCACCATCCACTCCCAAGCAGTTGCCATAGCTGCCACTCTTACTCTCAATTCTCTACCTAGAAGCTCAATTAGTTTTACATATTAAACTATATTACAGTTTAAGCCTATTTAGCTTCAATTACTGCCCGTCCAACCTAGAATATACTTCAAATTGCTTGTGGTTTTAAAAATGCGTGATAACAACTTTACATACGTCTCTGACCTCATTTCAATACTTTTCCACTGCTGCACTTACAAATTGCAGTAGCTTACATTGGATTCCTTTCTGTTGCTTAGTCACGACATATTTATTCCCGCTTGAAGTGTTCTGTTTCCTATTTCTCCTGGTAATGCTCTATTCTCAGATGTTTGAATAGTTGGCACTTTCTTGTCACTTAAGTCTCAATTCAGATGTTACCTTTTTGGAGAATCCTTCCCTGACCTCCCTTTCAAGTTGTCCTCCAGGAACTCTCTGTTACTTCCACTTGTTTTATTTTTCTTCTCTCAGCCTATTATGATCATTTAGTTGTTTATTTGCTCATTCTCCCCTCCCTCATTTTGGTGGATCTCAGCAACTGGAAAAGATATTACTATAATCACTGACTAAATGACACACTGTTATCATGGGTCCTGAAGCTTATATACTTTTATCTTGCAGTTGTTAGAGTAGCCTTCATGAGAACAAATATTCTTCTTACTTGTTGCTGTTCACCACTATTTTCTCAACACTTAGCACAGTGCCTGTTTAGCACTCAGTAAAATTTTGTGGAATAATGAAAGAACTAATGAATGCATGCCTTTCATAGTACAGGTTGGTCTATAAGGAAAACGAGACTGTAAGAGTCTTTTGACCCAAGGCTACTAGTTAAGAAAGAGATGACCTTAGAAAAATCCAGATTTCCTGGCAGTATAATGTGTCTTCTATGTCCCATCTTGCTTTACAGTCTGACTACATCCTGAGGATTTTCTGAAAGCCTTGGAAATATGTTCCATTTTATCTTCTCAAAGGTATACAGTGTCTTGAGAGAATTAATATATAAAATTTTTTTAATTAAAAGAAAACAAACAGAACTATTTGTTTTATTATGTTCAGGCCCTTTGTTTTTAAAGAAACCTAAATAAAACATATTCTTTTACATGCCAGTGATGCAAATTTCATTTAATTTACCCTGAATTCAATTATTTTCATTCTTTCAGAAATGTTAACATTATTTTGAGTGAAGTGGTACTTTTATAGAAGTTTGTTGCTTTATTTCAGAGGTTTCAAAAAATTCTATTTTGAATGTAAGAAAGCTCATAGTTCTACAAAATGGAAGCTATATGCAATTAAAAAGAATGCTTTCTAAAAATATGAAAAGAACAGCTAACACCACTTTCTGTTTGTGGTTGAATGATGGACAGCAAGAAAATTCTGCATAGACTAGAGTTTCCAAGGGGGTTCTGCAATAACCTTTTAACAGGGCTTTGAAAATAAAACCCCACTATTTATCAAGAAAGACATTTTTACTTTATTTTTATAAATATTCATCTGTAACAGTAATGATTCATTTGGCTCTTTTAGAATCATAGATCTTTTGAGAGTAAAAGAATTATCCAAGAGGGAGAACGAAATAAACTTCCTTGCATATGTAAAAAATGAATCCCAATTCTTCCTTGCTTCTGTTTCTTTTTTCCCCAAAAATTGTATAAATGAGGAAATAGTGCCAAGGACCTATTAGTAATAGTTATTTCCTAATTGCAGAGGGAAGCATCCTGCATGTTTAAATAAATATTGTTAACTCTGACCTCTCGCTTTGCCAGGACTGATAAGGCAATTGTTTGACCTATATGAAGTACATACAGTATACACAGAGTGGAGTGCAGCAGGAAAACAGGAAACAATAAATCAGAAATTAGAGCACTGATTGTTGTAGCTAATTACATCAGGCTTCTGCTTAATTTCTCACTCTGTCATGGTAACCTGATTTTCTTGCCAACAGACTTTGCAAATTGCTGGTGTCACGTACATTCAGCAAATAATAATCCTTAGTTACTGTGACTGACAAATGAATGAGCAGGAGAAGATAGTTTATTATGCAAGGATGAACTGAGACATTCACCAGATACCTGCCTGGATGCTTTTTTAATTCACTTACCTAGATGTGCTGCATGATGCATTTCTCCAGGAGCAGAGATTTTGGCATCAAGACAGTTTAATTAGATTTGTAGCTTGGTTTGATAATATTGAGCAAGAAAAAAGATGGTACTGTAGAAGGAAGGAGAGGGAAGGCATTGGTTTGGACAAAGAGATAAAGTAGTAACTTAGCTATTTAAGTCCAATCTGAAAATAATATGTTTAGAGTGAGTGAGACTAGTCAGCACATTATTGAATCCTAATCTTGTCTGCACATAGATTTGGTAGCTAACTTGGTATTTTTAAGCTATTATGGTTTGATTACTGAAATTCTAAACCACATGTATTAAAAAAGAGTGATACAAATGAGATGCTTTTATTCAAAATTAATTGTTAATTACTCCCAGATTCTACTTCTGCCTCTAGATAGTACATGCCAATTTCGTTTTCCATGATCCCAGTCCTGGTGTTGTCCATGTAGGCAAAAATCAACTTTTTTTTTGGAAAAAAAAGAATAAAGATTCCATACTTTAAATAATTTTACTATGACCTCTGAAGATGGAATAAGAAGGACAGAATTAAGGAGAACTTGCACACTCTTATAACTTCATAAATTTTCATATTGTGGATATACTTTCTTCTTTATTGTAGTGTTCACTGATTAGATCATCCAATTATAAAGCAGGTCCAGAGCTGGCTACAACTTCACCCATGCTCTCTGCTTTTCTGGTGCTTAATAAAAACCATATTAGTCTGTTTAGTTGAAGATACCATATATGCAAGTTCTTTAGAATGAAAACTTTTCTCTGTTTAAAATCAAATGTTCTTCATCTTTCCATTTCCAATGAACTCTGAATTTATCTATCCCTGCCTTACATTAGTGTTATTTTCAGAGAAAAGGAAAGTAAATTCAGTAAAGGGATGCGAGGAGATTACAACAGAACCTTTCCCAATTAAAGAAGGACATGGCAGAACTGTGGAGTCCCATTTTTGGAAACCACTGTTCCATTTGGTAAAGCCAGAAGAACGATTTAACTATTTACGTAAGTGTGTAGGTGATAGCTTACATTCCAGTGATGAAGTTGGAATGCAGGCCAATTAAGCAGCCCAGAAAGCTGCTGAAGAAGGGCCAAAAATGAAAGAGTAGAATATTGCCAGCATTGCTGCCAGCCCAAAGGTCAGAGGGAGCAGGATATTTCAGTTCTGTGTCTTTAAACTAATTCTTGTGCATAAAATGTTTAAAACTCTCCAAATCCCAAGCTGACTTTCCCAGAGTCCTTCTTAATATAAATTTTTTAAATCTGTGTTCCCAAATTTTAGAAATATATACAAATTTTAGAAATATATACATGGAAATTTGTGTAAAAATATATACAAATTTTGTAAATATATACAAATTTTTAAAATACATACATTTTAAAATATATACATATACATTTCTCCAAAGGGGAAAAAGCTCCATGTAGGAGAAATGTATCATCAAGACAATGCTCTCAAGAGTTAAAGAGTTAAGGAGGCAAACAGAGTTATAAAACAAGCCTTAAGTAACCTCAAGTCAGAACATAATCTTCTAGATAACATAAATGTGAAGTATTGGCAGTCAGATGTATGGAACTGAAAGGGACCCAATTTTTCAGAGAAGACTTAGTGGGGGATAACTTGGCATGAACGTAGATGGATAGCTAGTGTTTCAATACCTGAGGAAGAATGGGGAGACATTTTAAGCAAACAAAATTGATTAGTAGAAGTGGAGGAAATGGTAAAACTGGAGATAGAGAGATGAGTGATAAGAAAGAGTAGGAGGGAAATGTGGTTGGATAGAGAAGGTGGGCCAGATACTGAGAGTGGCAGGAGGAGTGTAGACTTAGTATTATAGTCAATGGGACCTTTCCAGAACCCCTTCGCTGGGGACTGATGTGTGAATAGGTCAGGGCGGGAAAGGCTGGAGCCAGCACATCTAATGAGAAGAGTTAATGTTAAAACAAGCCAGGTTTGATGTGACCAGGGTCTAGACAAGGGGGTGAGAGTGAGAGAGAAAAGAAAAACCTAAATTCAGAAGCTCTTCAAAAGCAGATATTGGCAGATTTGATGAGATTCCATGGAAAAAAGAAGGGGGGAGGAGGTTGAGTCAAAGATGAGAGATTTGGCACCTGCAATAATTATCTTGGCTTAAGCCAGAATTAAAAATTTGGAAGAATAAGTGTTAAGATGGGAAGATGAAAAGGCATCAATTTCCAAAGAGAGGAGTAGAAGGAACAGAGCTCTTTCTTGTCTTAGTTGCCACAAGTCTTCCAGATGACTCACTCTTGTCAATTGAGATATATAAATATGTATGAGCACAGCTTGGTTTGTCTGAAGCATATGAACTTGCCTGAGAACAGTGGGTGTGATAACTGTGTGAAATATGTCAAAACTGGAAAGGTGTGTGCGGGACATGACAGCTGATGAAATCTTATTAAATGCTGCTCCGGTCATGCCAGAGGTGGCACGGCATTTAGTGATTGGGAAGAAACTCCCACAAAGAATGTTGCCCAGGAGGAGTATTTCTTAGTTTCCTTTCCTCCTCTTTAACTCTAGTCATTATAACCTTAAATGTGCTCCAGGACTGTGGTTCTTGCACCTGCCCAGCTTTGGTTTGGTATCTACTGCCAGCTGTCTGGCCTGTGACTGGCCTGGCTCCCACTCTGCTTTTGCTCTAAATGCTAGGATTGGGATCCAGTGTCTGACCTCATCCCATCCCCTAGAGATTTGCTTTGCAGTTTCCACATCATCATTCTCCGTTGGAAGGAACTCAACAGTCCAGAATAGTAGACATATAATCTGCCATTTTCTCCCACTTTTTTCACACCCAAACCACTCAAAATGGGATATAAAAGGCTAATACATTTGCTTGTCAGTATGCTTACTTCCTTCAACTCACTGCCAAATGGCTTGGAGCTACAAATCCAAGTGGAAGCACATTTGCACTTTTTTCGTGTATTAGTGTCTACGCCAATTTCAAACTTTAGTGCAGCAGAAAATGGTGTGAGGGTGAATTGTGTGTCTTCATTATGTTGTGTGAGTGCAATAAGGAACTCAGGCACGTCCTTATCCATGACAGTTCATATTAACTCAGATACGCTTTGTGGTAGTGAATAAATTTTAAAGATTTTAAAGATTCACATCAGTCCCCCAAGAAGAATCATTCATAACTACCTCAGATGGTAAGAGGAGTGATCCTTCCAAATGCAATCAAGATAACTTTTGAGGTTGACTTTTGTAAATGAGCCAGTTAGAATTTCAAGGAGCCCAAGGCTTGGTTTGCAGGGTCCACTGAAGCTAAAACTCGAGGGGAATCATTAATTGAGTTTCATTTTTGACCTTGTTTAAGTGCCATTCAATATTAACAGAATTTACATAAAGATCAATGCGTTGGACCAATCTTCGGATTTAGAGTCAAGGTTTCCCCAGAGTAGACCAACATCATAGAAACATGTTTTCCCCCCTTTTCGATAGAATTGAAAATATTCTTTCTCTGTGTAATTTTCACTGGCAAATGGTTTGCTGTAATTGGGGTACACCACAATAGTTCAAAGAAGTTTTGATTTCAATTATAATTCCCAGAATAATTAAAATTAAAAGAGCCCTAACATCTTTCCATTTTTAAAAACTTAAACGTGTAATATGGTTGCTTGCTTGGGCCCTGATGACACCATAAATGAGAATGTAACTAAAAGCATATGCTGCTCATTAGTGCGACCCTGCCACACCTGTGCTGGCCATGTCTGTAAAAGACTGGCTTACTGCCTTAGGAAGCACCATATAAAAGAGGTTGCTTCAGGCAAGACCCCTCTTAGGAGAAGTATTGTTTTTTCTCCTTAAAAAAAAATTAGTTCTAATAGTTTCTTCCTATAATATTGTGAGAAGAGAAAGAAACCAGCTAAAAGGGGAAAAGCACAATTCTGCCAAATCCAATCAGTCCCCCTCATGAAGAAGCATTATTAATAATAGTTGTGAGTGTTGTACTTTACTGATTTACTGCAAGAGCAAAGAAAGTTTGATGTTAAGTGTTTGGAGACATTAAAAGCATATTTATTAGAAGCGGTGGTTCAACTGAAGACTCTAGAGGACTTCAGAATTCTCACCCGTCAGCTCCATTAACTACTTCTCTCACGCCCACACCCAGTGCCCCAAATAAACATGCCATTTCAGCAAAAGCCCTGTACTGACATTGCACATAGTCTTAAATAAAACCACTTAAAGAAATTCATTTCTTCCAATATTGTCACCCTAAAGTCATTTCTAGGTGGGAATTGCGAAACCATCACACACCAGAAAAACAAAACTTGACTCAAAATATGGAGGTCCTGGCCAGGTGCAGTGGCTCATGCTTGTAATCCCAGCACTTTGGCAGGCTGAGGCAGGCAGATCACAAGGTTGAGAGTTCGAGACCAGCCTGGCCAACACATGAAACCTCGTCTCAATTAAAAATACAAAAAAAAAAAAAAAATAGCTAGGTGTGGTGGCGGGTCCCTGTAATACCAGCTACTCAAGAGACTGAGGCCGGAGAATCACTTGAACCCAGGACGCGAAGATTGCAGTGAGCCGAGATCGTGGCACTGCACTCCAGCCTGGGTGACAGATCTAGGCTCCGTCACAAAAAAAAAAAAAAAAAAAGGAGATTCTTGTGGAATACATAAAATGGCAATCTCTGATGCTGTCTTTACAGTTTCCTCACTTAATACTCTTCATTCTCCTCATCTTCCTTACTAACAGAACCTCATTTTCTTTTTCCAGGGGCACACCCAGCTCCAAGATCACCTTCCCAGGCCTCTCTTGCTATGACAGAAGTCATGTGACACAGTTCTAGTCCAATGAGAAGTAAACAGAACCCTCTGGTTAAGGCCTCCTGGAAAATTATTTAAAAAGGGGGAGCTGACTTTACCCTTTCTCTTTTGCATAGACTAGAAATATAATGCTAGATGTGGAACTGTCATTTTGTGACTGGAAATAAAGGGTGTGAGAGGCAAAACTACCTACTGAATATGTCTGGATAGAAAGAGAGAAGAGATTCAGGTCCCTGAAGCCATCATAGAGTCAATACATCATTCCGCAGAAAGATAGAATCCTTTTTGTGGAGCCAGACATATTCCAGGCTGATATTCACTGCTGAAAAATTCAGCAATGATTTTTTCAGTAACATTATAGGACATGATAAAAAGCAATTATGCATATGTTCATATTGAAGTAGTAAATCTGTTCCAGGATAAGAAAATTAATATTTATTATTGTGCAGTTACTAGAGGTATCAGGCACATATTTTTATACCAACTCATTTGCCCTTCAGAATTTCACCAGCCAGCAAGTGTGATCATCCATCATCTTAAAAATGGAGAATCTGATGTTCAGAGAGGTTAAAAAATTTCTCAAGGATGCATAGCCATGTGCCAGATCCCAAAGTCCATTTGCTTTCCACCATACAATAATGAATATATTCACTGTTACTGTGTTTCTGAAATGAATTTTATTTTAAAGATCTTTATAGTGAAAAATCTCAAAATGAAGGAAATTATAGAAGATTATAGTCTAACTGATACCATGAGGTCACTCTCCAACTTTAAAAATGTTTAGGCTGGGTGCAGTGGCTCATGCCTGTAATCCCAGCATTTTGGGAGGCTGAGGCAGGAGAATCACTCGAGCCCAGGAATTCGAGACCAGTCTAGGCAACATAGTAAGACCCCATCTCTACAAAAATACAAAAAATTAGCCAAGCATGGTGATACGTGCCTGTGGTCCCAACTACTAGGAAGGCTGAGGTGGGAGGAATGCCCAAGTCCAGGAGAACTATGATCTTGTCACTGCACTCCAGGCTAGGCAACGGAGCGAGACCCTGTCTCTAAAAAACATAAAAAAAAAAAAAAACAGGATTAGCGTTTTGCCAAATTCACATGAAAAATGTTTAAGAAAAAGAAAATATCATAGATCCAATAAAAACCCTCTCTGAACTTTTCTAGTTACATTCCCTTCCTTTTCTCCCTTCCACTTCCAACTCTAAATATTGTCTTGAAGTTGCTCTGAGATCCTCCCATCTCAGCCTCCTGAATAGCTAGCACTATAGGCATGCGACTCGATGACCAGCTAATTTTTTAAATTTTCGTAGAGATGATGTCTCACTGTGTTGCCCAGGCTGGTCTCGACTTCCTGGCCTCAAGCCATCCTCCTGCCTCAGCCACCCACAGTGTTGGGATCACAGGTGTGAGCCACCAAACCCCAGCCAAAACTCTTTTTTAACAAAAGACACTATAAAATAAAATGACAAACCATAGTCCAATACATATGCATAACAAAAAAAGGATTTGTATCTAAAACATTTAAAGAAATCCCAGGATTTAGAACTCCAAACATTTAAAGATAGAGATCCCAATGGAAAAACAGAAATATGGTGTGAATACACAATAGAAGGGGAAACTCAAATGGTTAATATTAACAAATATGAAACTTTTGTAGTAATTAGGGAAATACAAATAACAACTACAAAGACATAATATTTCCCACTCCATCAGATTTGCAAAACTTGAAATGTCTAACCGAAACAACTATTGGCAAGAATGTGGAGCAAACTACTTTTCTTTGGAGAGGTATGCAGCAATATCAAGCAGAGTTAAAGATGGTATGTGTTTTATGACCCAGTAGTTTTACTTCTAGTGTATATATCCCAGAGAAACACATCTATATGTTTATAGTGGAACATAACCAAGGTGTTTATCACAGACATATCTATGGTGGCAGCTTTTAAAACCTTCTGAAATGTCCATTTGTATAAGCAGATGGGTAAGTCAATTTTGTTACATTTACATAAGGAAAAATCATACAGTAGATAAAACTCAAGCTTCTTGTATTAACATGGGTAAGTTTCAAAACATAACATTGAGGGAAATTTGATCCATTTAATATATCAGTTATAAAATCCTTGAACCTTTTGTAAATATGTGCAATAAAATTATAGAATATCGCAGGGTTATTCTCCATGCAACCATCAGCACAATCTAATTTTAAAATATTTTTTTCAGCTCAAAAAGAAACCCCATGTCCATTGGTAATTGCTACCAAATCTCACTACATCCAAACCCTAGGCAACCATGAACCCTACTTCTGGTCATGTATTAGTCGAGGTTCTCCAGAGAAACAGAACTAATAGAATATATACAGATATGTAAATGGATATTTATTCTGGAGACCAAGAAGTTCCATAATATGCTGTCTATAAGCTGGAGAACTAGAAAAGCCAATGGTGTAATTTAGTCCAAATCCAAAGTCTTAAAAAACAGGGGAGCTGATGGTATAACTCCCAGTCTGAGGCCCAAAGTCTGAGAACCTGAGAAGCTGCTGGTTCAAGTCTCAGGCTCCAAAGGCCCAAGAAGCAGGAGCTCCAGTATCCCAGGCCAGGAGAAGATGGATGTTGTAGCTGAAAAACAGAAAAAAAGTCACCTTCCCTTCACCTTTTCTGTTGTATCGGGGCTCTTTATGACTAGGATATCATCCCACATTGGTGAGAGTGAATCTTCCCTACTCAGTCCATTGACTCAAACTCTAAAGCACCTGATAGGGTTTGGTATAATTTGTCTCTGCCCAAAGCTCATGTTTAAATGTAATCTCTAATGTTGGAGGTGAGCCCTGGTGGGAAGTGTTTGGGTCATGGGGGTATATCCTTCATGAATGGTGTGAGCCATTCCCTTGGTGATAAGTGAGCTCTTGCTCTGAGTTTAAATGCCTGAGATCTGGTCATTTAAAAGTTTGTGGCACTTCCGCCGTCCACTCTCTACTTGTCTCTCTTGCTGCTGTTCTGACCATGTGATGTACCTCTCCCACTTCACCTTCAGCCATGATTATAAGCTTCCTGAGGCCTCTCCAGAAACAGATGTCACTATGCTTTCTACAGCCTGCAGATTCTTGAGTCAATTAAACCGAATAAATTCCCAAGTCTTGAGTATTTATTTAAAGGAATTCCAGAATGACCTAACACAAAAAATTGGTACCAATTTCTGTGTGGAAAGGAATGTAATATTGCTATAAAGGTACCTGAAAATGTGGAAGAAGCTTTGGAACTGGATAATAGGCCGTGGTTGGAAGAGTTTAGAAGGCTCAAAAGGGGATAGGAAGATGAGGGAAAGTTTGGAACTTCTTAACACCAGTTAAATAGTTGTGACCACAATGCTAATAGTGATATGGACAGTGAAGGCCAGACTGCTGAGGTCTCAGGTGGAAATAAAGAACTTATTGGGAACTGGAACAAAGGTCACATATGTTATGCCTTAGTAAAGGGCTTGGCTGCATTCTGTCCATGGAGATCTGTAGAAGTTTAAACGAAACAGTGATGATTTAGGGTATCTGGCAGAGGAAATTTCTAAGCAGCACAGTGCTCAAGAAGTGGCTTGGCTGCTTCTGACACTCAGATGTGGTAGCAAAGAAATGACCTAAAGTTGAAATTTATATATAAACAAGAAGCAGAGCACAAAAGTTTGGAAAATTTGGAGCCTGGCCATATGGCAGAGAAAGAAAAAGCTTTCTCAGGAGAGGAATTCAAGCAGGCTGTAAAGCAATCACTTGCTAGAGATATTTGTATAACTAAAAAGGAGCCAAGTGCTAATAGCCAAGACAAGGAGAAAAAGGTCTTAAAGGCATTTCAGAGACCTTCATGGCAGCCCCTCCTGTCACAGGTCCTGAGGCCTATGAGGCCCCACTGCCTTAAACAGCCTTGAGACACTGCTCCCCAAATCCAGGCTACTCCAGCTCCAGCTGGGACTCTAAGAGGGCCCAGCTACAGTTCAAGCTGCCACTTTGGAGAATGCAAACTGTAAGCCTTGATGACTTACACATGGTGTTAAGCCTGCAGGCACCCAGAATACAAAAGTGAATGAGGCTTGGCAGCCTTCACCTAGATTTCAGAGGATGTATGGAAAAGCCTGGGTGTCCAGGCAGAAGCCTGCTTCAGAAGCAGAACCCCCACAGATGACCCCTACCAGGGCAGTGCCAAGGGGAAATGTGGGATTGGAGCTCTCACACAGAGTCCTCACTGGGGCACTCACTCTTGAAGCTGTGAGAAGGGGGCCACTGCCCTCCATACCCAAGAATGATAGATTCACTGGCAGCTTGCACCTTGTGCCTAAAAAAGCCATGGCACTCACTCCAGTCCATGAGAGCAGTCATGGGGCTTGCACCCAGAAAAGCCACAGAGGTGGAGCTGCCCAAGGCCTTGAGAGCCCAACCCCCTTGCACCAGTGTTACCTGGATGGAGGATATGGAGTCAAAGAATATTATTTTGGACTTTTACAATTTAATGGCTGCCCTACTGGGTTTCAAACTTGCATGGGACCTGTAGCCTCTTTCTTTTGGCTGATTTCTCCCATCTGAAAAAGGAATATTTACCTAATGCTATTCCCATTGTATCTTGAGAGTAACTAATTTGGTCTGATTTTACAGGCTCATAGATTTTCCTTATCTTAGATCTGACATTGGACTTTTGAGTTAGTGCTGGAATGAGTTAAGACTTTGGGGGGATTGTTGGGAAGGCATAATTGTGTTTTTCAATGTGAGAAGGACATGAGATTTGGAAGGAGTCGGGGTGGGATAATATAGCTTGGGTATTTGTCCCCACCCAAATCTCATGTTGAAATGTAATTCTCAATGTTGGATGTGGGGCCTGGTGGTAGGTGTTTGGTTTATGTGGGTGGATCTGTCATGAACAGCTTTGACCATCCTCTTGGTGATAAGTGAGCTCTCACTCTAAGTTCAAGTGAGATCTGGTCATTAAAAAATGTGTGGCACCTCCTCCTCCCACTCTCTCTTCCTCCTTCTCTGGCCATATGATGTGCTTGCTTTCCCTTCACCTCCTACCATGATTTTAAGCTTTCCAAGGCCTCCCCAGAAGCAGATGCCAATATACTTCCTGCACAGCCTGTAGACCCTTAAGCCAATTAAACCTCTTTTCAAAAAAATATAAAATAAATAGCCCAGTCTCAGGTATTTTTTAAAGCAATGCAAGCATAGCCTAACACACCTCCTCATAGACATACCCAGAAATGTGTTTACCAGATATGTGGTCATTTCTTTACCCCGTCAAGTTGACACACACAAAAAATAATCATGACATGTCTATATATTTGCCTTTTCTGACCACTTTAAATAAAAAGGATTCATGCAAAAACTTTGTTTTGTGACTGGCTTTTTGACTCTTTGACTCAGCATAAGATTTTTAAGGTTCATTTATGTTGCACTTGTATCAGATTTTTATTCCTTCTGATTCTTGAATAATATTCAATTGTATAAATATATCATACTTTATTCATCCATTCATCAATTAATGGATATTTGGATTGTTTCTACTTTTAGCTTGTTGTGAATGATGCTGCTATAAGCATATACAATTTTTCATGTACAATTTTTGTGGACATATGTTTCTATGTCTCCTGAGTATATAACCAGGAGTTAAATTTCTGGGTAATATGATAATTCTATGGCTAGTCTTCTAAGGAACTGCTGAACTATTTTCCATAGATACTATATATATCTTGTTATGTTTCTACCAGCAATGTATGAAGGTTCCAAAATCTCCATATCCCATTGTTTTGACTAGTAATCTAGTGTTTTGGAAGTGGTATCTCATTGTGGTTTTGGTTTGCATTTCACAAATGACTAATAATGATGAACATTTGTTCATGTGATTATTGCCCATTTGTTCTCTTTTTTGAAGAAATAACTCTTCAAATCTTTTGCCCGTTTTTAAAGTGAATTATTTGTCTTTTCATTATTGAGTTGTAAGAGTTCTTTGTATGTTCTAGATAAAACTTTTTTATCAAATACATAATTTGGAAATGTTTTCTCCTCTCTTTTCACTTTCTTGATGTTATCCTCTGATGCACACACTTTTACAATTTTGATGAAGCACAATTTATTTTTTCTTTAGGTCTATGATTCATTTTGAATTAATTTTGTGGATGGTGTGAGGTAGGGGTTTATCTTTACTCTTTTACATGTGAATATCCA
The DNA here is from genome assembly GCF_009764315.1 of Trachypithecus francoisi. Taxonomy (NCBI): domain Eukaryota; kingdom Metazoa; phylum Chordata; class Mammalia; order Primates; family Cercopithecidae; genus Trachypithecus; species Trachypithecus francoisi. The sequence goes on along the minus strand of NW_022681454.1, from coordinate 167,629,538 downwards.
GTTGTTCCAGCACCCTTCATTGAAAAGGTTATTTTTTCCCCATTTTACTGTCTTGGCATCAGTGTTGAAAATGAAAGGATCATAAATGTGAAGGCTTACCCTCAATTCTATTCTATTGATCTACATGTCTTCTCTTACGTCAATATTTGCACTGGGTAGCTTTGTAGTAAGTTTTTTAAATCAGAAAGTGTGAATCCTCTAATGCTGCATGTTTTTTTTTTTTCAAAGTGGTTTTGGCTATTTAGTGTCTCTTGCATTTCTATAGTAATTTTAGGGTTATTATATCAAAAGCCAGCTGGGATTTTTATAGGTATTTGTGTTTAGTATGTAGATCAACTTGCAGACTATTGCACATTAACAATATTGTCTTCTAATCCATGAATATGAATCTTTTCATTTATTTATATCTTCTTTAATTTCTTTTAATAAATAATAGCTTTTATAAAGTTCATTTCCAAGTATTTTATTACTTTTGATGCTACTGCAAATACAATTGTTTTCTGAATTTATTTTCCAGATTGTTGATTGCTAGTAAACAGAAATAAAACTGATTTTGGAATATTGATCTTGTATCCTGCAGCCCCTCTGATCTTACTTATTAATTTCAGTAAGCTTTTTTAGTGGATTGCTTAAAATGTTTTATATATAAGATTGGTTTATCTTCAAATAGCAGCACTTTATTTCTTCATTTCCATTCCAGATTCATTTATTTCTTTTTCTTACCAAATTGCCATAGCTAGACCCTCCATTACAGTGTTAGATAATATGGCAAAAGTAATACCCTTGTCTTGTTCTTCTCTTATTGATTTCTATTTTTTTTCCATTGTGGTGAAATATCTTACTTTGTATGATTTTGATTTTTTAAATTTACTGAGGCTTGTTTTATGGCCTACCATATGATCTATTCTGACAAATGTTCCAAAGTGCACTTGAAAATAATAGGTGCAGTATTCTAGATGTCTGTTAGGTATAATTGGCTTATAATGTTTTTCAAATCTTTCATATACTTAATCTTTTTTGTTCTGTACATTTTACTTCAAACTATACTACAAGGCTATAGTAACCAAAACAGCATGGTACTGGTACCAAAACAGAGATATAGACCAATGGAACAGAACAGAGTCCTCAGAAATAATACCACACATCTACAGCCATCTGATCTTTGACAAACCTGAGAGAAACAAGAAATGGGGAAGGATTCCCTATTTAATAAATGGTGCTGGGAAAATTGGCTAGCCATAAGTAGAAAGCTGAAACTGGATCCTTTCCTTACCCCTTATATGAAAATTAATTCAAGATGGATTAGAGACTTAAATGTTAGACCTAATACCATAAAAACCCTAGAAGAAAATCTAGGTAGTACCATTCAGGACATAGGCATGGGCAAGGACTTCATGTCTAAAACACCAAAAGCAACGGCAGCAAAAGCAAAAATTGACACATGGGATCTAATTAACTAAAGAGCTTTTGCACAGCTAAAGAAACTACCATCAGAGTGAACAGGCAACCTACAGAATGGGAGAAAATTTTTGCAACCTACTCATCTGACAAAGGGCTAATATCCAGAATCTACAAAGAACTCAAACAAATATACAAGAAAAAAACAAACAACCCCATCAAAAAGTGGGGAAAGGATATGAACAGACATTTCTCAAAAGAAGACATCCATACAGCCAACAGACACATGAAAAAATGCTCATCATCACTCGCCATCAGAGAAATGCAAATCAAAACCACAATGAGATACCATCTCACACCAGTTAGAATGGCAATCATTAAGAAGTCAGGAAACAACAGGTGTTGGAGAGGATGTGGAGAAATAGGAACACTTTTACACTGTTGGTGGGATTGTAAACTAGTTCAACCATTATGGAAAACAGTATGGCGATTCCTCAAGGATCTAGAACTAGATGTACCATATGACCCAGCCATCCCACTACTGGGTATATACCCAAAGGATTATAAATTACTCTACTACAAAGACACATGCACACGTATGTTTATTGCGGCACTATTCACAATAGCAAAGACTTGGAATCAACCCAAATGTCCATCTGTGACAGACTGGATTAAGAAAATGTGGCACATATACACCATGGAATACTATGCAGCCATCAAAAAGGATGAGTTTGCGTCCTTTGTAGGGACATGGATGCAGCTGGAAACCATCATTCTTAGCAAACTCTCACAAGAAGAGAAAACCAAACACCGCATGTTCTCACTCATAGGTGGGAACTGAACAATGAGATCACTTGGACTCGGGAAGGGGAACATCACACACTGGGGCCTATCATGGGGAGGGGGGAGGAGGGAGGGATTGCATTGGGGAGTTATACATGATATAAACGTCATGCACATGTACCCTAGAACTTAAAGTATAATAAAAAAAAATTAAATAAATAAATAAATAAAAAATTAAAAATAAAATAAAAAAAAAAGAAAGTGTAATATTAAAATTTCCACCTATAATTGTTAAATCATGCATTTCTTCTTTTCATTCTGTCAGCTTTTACTTCATGTATCCTGGGCCTCTGTTATTTTATAAGTAAATATATATATATATTCTAAGATGACTATTTTATCATTATAAAATGTTCACCGTTTTCACTAGTGACACTGTTTTAGTTTATCTTGTCCGATATTAGTAAAGTAATTGCAATAAATACTGTTTTTCTTTCTTTTTTTACTTTAAACCTATTTGTATCTTTGAGTTTAAAATGTCTCTCCTGCTGGAAGAATTCCCCTTGAAAACTGGAACAAGACAAGGATGCTCTCTCTCACCTCTCCTATTCAATATAGTTATGGAAGTTCTAACTAGAGCAATCAGGCAAGAGAAACAAATAAAAGGCATTCAAATTGAAAGGGAGGAAGTAAAACTAACCCTGTTTGCAGATGATGTGATACTATATATAGGAAACTCCACAGTCTTTACTTCAAAGCTCCTTGATCTGAAAAACAACTTCAGAAAAGTTTCAGTATACAACATTATTGCACAAAAATCACTAGCATTCCAACAGACCAACAACAACCAAGGCAAGAGGTGAATCAGGAAGGTAATCCCATTCACAATTGCCACAAAAAATAAAATATTTAGTAATCCAGCTAAAAAGGGAGGTAAAAGAGCTCTAAAGTGTGAATCACAAAATATTGCTTAAAGAAATGAGAGCTGGCCCAAACAAATGGAAAAACACTTCATATTCACGTATTGGAAGAATCAATATAATTGAAATGGCCATACAGCCAAAGGAATTTATAGACTCAATGCTATTCCTATCAAACTACCAAAAACATTCTTCACAAAACTAGAAAAAACTGTTTAAAAATTAATATGGAACTGAAAAAGAGCCCGAATAGCCAAGGCAATTCTAAGCAAAAAGAACAAAGCTGGAGGCATTGTGTCACCCATGTTCAAACTATACTACAAGACTACAATAACCAAAACAGCACAGTACTGGTACAAAAACAGATGTGTAGACCAATGGAACAGAATAGAGAGCCCAGAAACAGAGCTGCACCCCTAAAACTATTTGATATTTGACAAAATAGACAAAAACAAGCAACAGGGAAAGGACTCCCTATTCAATCAATGGTGCTAAGATAAGTGGCTAGCCCTATGCAGAAGATCAAAACTCAGTGTGGTGTCTTAAGACTTAAATGTAAGACCAAAAACCATGAAAACCTTAGAAGAAATCCTAGGCGATACCATTCAGGACATAGGCATTGGCAATGACTTCATGACTAAAACACGAAAAGCAATGGCAACAAAAGCCAAAATTGACAAATGGGATCTAATTAAACTAAAAAGTTTCTGTACAGCAAAAGAAACCATCCCATAATCAGAGTGAACAGGCAGCTTACAGAATGGGAGAATATTTTTGCAATCTATCCATCTGACAAAGGGCTAATATCCAGAATCTACAAAGAACTTAAACAAATTTACAAGAAAAAACAAAAAACTCCATCAAAAAGTGGGCGAAGGATATGAAGAGACACTTCTCAAAAGAAGACATTTATGTGGCCAACAAAATGTCTTTTTTTGTGTCTGAAAAAATCATCACTGGTCATTAGAGAAATGCAAATCAAAACCACAATGAGATATGATCTCACGCCATTTAGAATGGCTATCATTAAAAGTCAGGAAACAACAGATGCTGGAGAGGATGTGGAGAAAAAAGAATGCTTTCAGATTGTTGGTGGGAGTGTAAATTAGTTCAACCATTCTGGAAGACTGTGTGGCGATTCCTCAAGGATCTAGATCCAGGAATACCATTTGACCCAACAAGCCCATTACTGGGTAAATACCCAAAAAATTATAAATCATTCTACTATAAAGACACACCCACTCATATGTTTATTGCAGTACTATTCACAATAGCAAAGAAATAAATGAAATTGAAAACAAGAAATCAGTGGAGAAAAATCAATGAAACCAAAAATAGTTTTTTTAAAAGATCAATAAAATTGATAGTCCTCTACCCATCCTAACTAAGAAAAAAAAAGAGAGAATACAAGTAACTAGTAGCTGAAATGAAAGATAGGGTATCACTACAGGTTCTATAGTGATTAACAAAATAATAAAGTAATATTATGGATAACTCCATGCCTACAAATTTTATAACATAAATAATATAGACTAATTTGTTGAAACACACAACTGCCAAAACTCACACTAGGAGAAATAGACAATTCAAATAGGCCTATATCTATTAAATAAATTGAACTTAATACTTAATTAATACGGAATAATTTTCCAAAACAGAAAGCACCAGGCCAGATGGGATCACCGGTGAATTCTACCAATGATTTTAGAAGGAATTGTACTAATTCTTTATAATTTCTTTCAAGAGATAGAAGTAGAGGAAATATTTCCTAACTTAATCTATAGGCCAGTGTTATACTAATATACAAACCAGGCAAAAATATTGTTAGAAAACTACGGACCAATTTCTCTCATGAACATAATGCAAAAATTCTTAATAAAATATTAGCACATTGAATCCAACAATGTATAAAAAGAATTATATACCACAACTAAGTGGGATTTATCCCAAGTAAGCAAGGCTGATTAACATTCAAAAATCAATTAATATAATCTACCACACCAATGGGATAAAGAAGAAAATCACATGATCATATTAGTAGATGCAGCAAAATCATTTGGCAAAATCCAACACCTGTTAATGATAAAAACTCTCAGTAAACAAAGAACAGGGGGATCTTTCTCAACGTAATACAAAATATCTACAAAATACCTACAACTAACATTATACTCAATAGTGAGAAGCTTGAAGATTTTTCACTAAGATCAGGAACAAGGCAAGGATGTCTCACCACTGCTTTTCAACATCATATTAGAAGTCCTAATCATCCTAGTCAATAAAGCAAGAAAAAGAGACTTGTAATCAAATGTGGTCCAAAAATATTATTGAGGGAGGGAGAGCACACATTCATATAATTTTTATTACAGTATATTGTTATAATTGTTCTTTTATTAGTAGTTATTTTTAACCTCTTACTGTGCCTAATTTATAAGTTAAACTTTATCATAGTTATGTACATATAGATAAACCACATTACCTGTAGGGTTAGATATATCCAGGCTTTCAGGCATCCACTACTGTAATGGGACACCTCTGTACTTTTCATCCAATTTTGCTTTGAACCTAGAGCTGCTCTGAAAAACAAAAATCAATTTTAAAAATAAGTCATGTGACCCACTTTTGAAAATGTTTCAAATTGCTGAAATAAATATACCTTTTCCACTTATTGGCTTCAAGGTGCTTTTGTTATTTTTGTTGTTTAAATCATTTATGTCTTATTTTGTCTATTTGTGGGTCTAATAAAAACCCACACTGTAACTATGAACTTGTCAGTTTCGCCTTGCAATTCTGATAATTTTTCTTTAAGTAGAAATCTATTTTGAATGATAACATTGTGATTTTTTTTTCCGTTTAAAATAGTGGAATGCCACTATTCATAGTAATAATTATTTCATTTCAAGCTTATTTTGTCTGATATTAACATTGCTGTATCAAACCCATCTAATAGCTGTGTAACATATTTTTCATCACTATATTTGCAAATTTTCTGTGCAGTTTTGTTTTAGTTGTAATTGTGTGTGTATGTACATGTATTCAGGTGTGTGTGCTTTGTAAATATCATGCAGTGGATTTAAAAAAATCCATCTGCTAATCTTTTATAGTATGCCAGGTTAATTTATTTGAATTGCTTATATATTTGGACTTCATTGTATCAACTTATATAAACTTCATTATATCAACATCATTATGAATGTATTATATTAACTTCATTATATCATTTAACATATCAACTTGTATCTGTTTATCAATCATTTGCTGCTTCTCTCCCCTCCTTTCCTGCTGCATTAGTTTGCTAGGGTTACCATAACAAAATAACACAGGCTGTGTAGCTTAAACAACCCAAATTTATTTTCTCGCAGTTATGGAGGGTAGAAGTACAAAAGTAAGATGTTTGCAAGTTTGATTTCCTCTGAGGCATATCTCTGTGGTTTACAGATGGCCACCTTCTCCCTGTGTCCTCACATGATCTTTCCTCTTTATGTGTGCATTTCTGATATCTCTCTTGCGTGTCCAAGTTTCCTCTTTTTATGAGGGCACCAGTCACATTGAATTAGGACCCCGCTCCCATGATCTCATTTTAACTTAATTAGGGCCCCACCCACATGACCTTATTTTAACTTAATCGGCTCTTTAAAGGCTCTATCTGCAAATACAGTCACATTCTGAGGTGCTGTGGCTTAGGTCTTCCGCATATGAATCTGGGAATCAAAATTTAGCTGATAACACCTGACTTATGTTTGGTGGACAGTGTTATACTCAGTTATTTTTTCTGTGTTTAGAAGATATAGATTGTATTTTTGTTCTTAAATTTAATGGGCACACAAGATTATAAACTTTTCTAACAAGTTAAACAATGCAAATTATCTCTTATTTATTCCTTCCTTCAAGATTTAATTTTCATTTTGCTGTTTTGTTCTTTTAAGAAAAGGCTTGTGGTAGATACATTCCTTTATCCTATTTCAGAAAATATATTTATGTACCTTTAATCTCCAAAGACAGATAACCAGGACAGCAGTTTTTAATTTAAGAACTCTATTTTCTTACATCCTTAAAAATATTATTGTGTTGTCTTCTGGCATCTATTGATACTGGTGCAATTTGTTGTCCTCCTAACATAATATATTTTTTCTATCTGATGGCTTTTAGGACTTCTCTTTTTGTCTTTTTGTTTCTACGTTTTTACTATAATATGTTTTAAAGTAGTTATTTTTCTTTATCTTGCTTATAGTTCAAGTACATTTGCAGACATATAATTCCTTATTTTATCTATTTCCTCCACCTGGAAAATTTTCAGAGTCTGTAAATTATAATGTTGTTTTATACAATTCACTCTATTATACTTTCAAAAACATCTAATAGGCACCTATTGCAACTCTCCATTTATTCTTCATGTCACTTAAATTTTCTATTAAATGTATGTCTATGTATTTTTACATTTTCTCTCTCTCTGAACTAAGTTCTATGCTTTTGCTGAAGTACTATCTAATGCTTTCACTGTGTCCAGTCTAATATTTATGTATAGTATTGAGTCGTTTCAATTACAATCTTTTATTTCTGTGATTTTGAATTTTATATCTGACTTTTTATTTTTTCCTCGTTTCTTTTCTTCTTTTTCTGATATTTTCTTTCACAAATTTTCTTGTGGTTTCTTTTCTTTTTCTGATTGCATTTTATTTTATTTTACTTTTACTATTTATTTATTTATTTATTTATTATACTTGAAGTTCTAGGGTACATGTGCACAACGTGCAGGTTTGTTACATATGTATACATGTGCCCTGTTGGTTTGCTGCACCCTTTAAGTAATCATTTACATTAGGTATTTCTCCTAATGCTATCCCTCCTCCCTCCCCCATCCCCCCCCACCCCATGACAGGCCCCAGTGTGTCATGTTCCCCACTCTGTGTCCAAGTGTTCTCATTTTTCAATTCCCACCTATGAGTGAGAACATGTGGTGTTTGGTTTTCTGTCCTTGCAATAGTTTGCTCAGAACGATGGTTTCCAGCTTCAACCATGTCACTACAAAGGACATAAACTCATCCTTTTTTATGGCTGCATAGTATTCCATGGTATATATGTGCCACATTTTCTTAATCCAGTCTATCATTGATGAACATCTTGTGGTTTATTTTCTTGTATGTCCTTGGAAAGCTTAAATGTACTTAAATCATCTTTTTATGTGATACTATTTTAGTTTTTTGTAAAATGAATTTATATTGTTTGTCAACTGTCTTCCCAATCAAAGGATTTCTTTGTGTGTTTTGGAGTTTAAAAATGAAGGAAAATTTCCAGTGTACTCTTTCTCTTTCTCTCCCTTTTTCTCCCTTTCTACAATTAGGTGGCTGCCCCCATATCATATAGCATCCTGCTTTATATCACTAGTTTAGCATCCCTAGTCATTAGTGATACCAGGGATATCAAATCACCAAGGTCAGAGGTGAGTGGTCTTGGTTCTTGTCCTGTCCTGACAACATCTGTATTCTCAAGGTCCTCCTACATCTTCTAGCTTCATATCTTCCAATCAGTCTTGATTCCTAAGTGGCTTACTGGGGCTTCTATTCACTTATAGGAAAGCTACACCAAAACCTAATTTCAAGTACATTTTAGACCCTGTTTCCTTCCAGCTGCTACTGGCTGCTGCTAGCCCAGGCCTCAGCCTGACCCACAGTTTGGTGCTTTGGCTATGATTTTAATCCATTTCTGCAATAGTCTGAATGTTGGTGTTCTCTTCAAACTCATACGTCGAAACTTAATGCTCAATATGATGATATTAATATCAATATGAAGAAACTTTTGGGAAGTTACTAAGTTACGAAGGCTCTGCCCTCATGAATGAGATTAGTTCTGTAAAAGGGACTTGAGAAAGCCTGTTTGTCCCTTTCACCATGTGAAGACACAGAGAAGCCGTCATCTGTGAGGAATGAGTCCTCACCAGACACTGAATCTGCTGGCACCTTGGTCTTGGATTTTTCAGCATCCAGACTGTGTGATCAAAAAAATTATGTTTGTAATTTACACAGTCTAAGGTATTTTTTGTGGCAACCAAAACTATGGATGATTGTCTTGCTTTGGATTCCTTCTTTAACCTACTAGAAGAGTTTCTTAGTTTTTATATTTTCTATTATTTCTATGTGTCCAATGAGCTGGATATGATTCAGAACTTACCCTGTGGTCTTGACTGGAAGTCTTTCTTGATCTTCTTAAGAAAACTGCTTGTATTTGACCTTCAGCTCCTGAACTAGGAAAATAAGTCCTTATTTTTTAAGATGTTTGCAAGGCTTATTTTACTTACTCATGTAAATGTATGTATAGTTGCTATGAATATATACAAAAATTGGAATTAGGACATGTTGGTTTTTATTTTATATGTATAGCAAAACATTATTAAATTCAATTGATAGTATGCTATCTGCAAGCATGGTACCAGGAAGTTTTATTACTGAGTGGGGTCATTCCACTGAATATAGGTCTTGGGAAAATTTGGATGTAAGCATGGTTGCTGGGAGAGAGATATAGAAACTTCTCTGTATTAATTGTTATGGCTAATGTTCCAGTAGAATGAGAATGCTATATTTATATGACTTTCTATTTGGATTTGTAAAGAGGACCAAATCAAGGAAGAACATTTAAATTTACATATTCATTACTGGGAACACACAGGGAAATTCCTGTATCTGTGTGCATAAATTTTCTTTAGACCAATGTATACTAAATTTAATCTAAATGATTAAAAATATGAAATTTATCAGTAGGATTCACTATAATTAAAGAACTCGAACTAATACCTAACCACACCAAGTATTTTATAGTACAAATTATTTTGAAGATAGTAGCAGATTATTTTCCACTCTGCTGTCTCTACCCCTTCTTCCAATGGCCAGCATGTTGAAATTTGCACAAATGAAGTCCACTTTTGAATAAATTGATAATAGTTGTATTTTATTGAGCAGTTACTATGTGCAAGACTCCATTTAATTCCTTAAGTGTATTTTCTTACTAATACCTCACATCCATGTTACAGAACAGGTGTTATGATTATTCCTGTGTAACTGATGAGGAAACTGGGTAACAGGAAAGTTAAGTTGCTTGAGTATGCAGAACTAATTACTAAGGTTGGGCTGGGGATGCAGTGCAAGCGCATCTGACTCTAGCACCTACCTTCTGAAACACTGACCTCCAATATCACACACTGAGGTTTTCCTAGTAGGAAAAGGTACATGAATTTTTCAAGACATGTGTTTTTGAACATTTTTTTGAATAAACAAAAGATATTAAGGGCGTAACATAGAATTTTCATTGCATAATTAAGATTAAATAGGTATAAAAATTTTAAAGACCGTGTCGTATGAGACAAAGGCAAGACAGATGTGAGAATAACAAGAAGAATTTACCAAATGGAACTTTATAAAGCCAAAGTATGAAAAGAGCAGTAATAAACAATTGGTAAACGGAGAGATTTGGGGCATGTCATGCTAATAAAGAAAGATTTCTTGATGGAAGTAGGAGTTCGAGATGAAAGGGAGAGAATTACAATGTGTAGAACGCAATGGAAGAGGCTATTACATGTGTAAGTGGAACTCTAGGGAATGTTCGGAAGGAGTTCTGCCAAGCCCTTAGAGACCAACAAACTGGGCCATGATCGGAGAAAAAGGCACACCCTAAATTGTTTTGGGGAAGACTTAAATGTGATATTAGAATGAGGACCGAAGGAAGTGGCTTATACAGCCCATTTTTGGGAGCTATAAGCCTGAAAGCCATTGAAAAGAGTTTCAGAATGGAGATGATGTGGTAAGAATGATGAACATGGGGTAATTATGTTGGTGGCACTTTGGGGAACCTTACTGAGAGATGAAGCTGTTTAGTGGACCTCTAAGGGAGTGGGAAATGTGAAAAACATTTTATACAAAGAAATGTATTGCCTTTCTATAAATGATATATATATATTTTTTTTTTTTTTTAAAAAGAAGGTGGTCCAGAGACTCAAGAGAATGTTTGCCACTGGCACAGTTGGAGAAGTAAGGCAGTGTAAAATAAAACACTGAACTGAGTTGTCAAAGTAGACTTCTGGAGTCATGGACTACATCTAGATGGAAATTTTACATATACAGTAGCAGATTCTAGAGTGCCCTAATGGTCTTAGGTACAGGTTAAGAAAGACCTAGATGCAACCTGCATGACAATGGAAACAGGTCAGTTACAGTGATCCAGGGAGGACAGAGGAAGAAGAAAACTAACTACTAGATATCCACAAGAGAACTGTCAGTGAGAGAAGGGATTGGGGAAAATTAGAAAAGGGTATTTCCTCCGAATTTTACCTCCTTTTGTCATTAGGTTACATGTCAAATTGTTAGGTTTGCATTAAAATAAATCTTTTAATTTCAGCACATATCCACTAGAAACTATGATAAAATATACATTTTTTTCTGATTTTATACTACCTGAAAAAATAAATCACAAACTTTTCAATTTAGCACGTATTTTTAAGAGACAACAGATGAAGCACCTCAACAAAAGTTGAAATTAAAAGTTTTAATCTAATATTTTATTTCTTAAGGTGTAATTGAGTTAGGTTTTAAACGACTGTTAAAATATATTAAAATAATGAGGAAATGATTTTTTGAAGATTGAATATGAGCTAATACCTTCATTATGTTTCAATGCATTGATACATTAGGGAAATGAGAATACTTGTTTCTTTTCAGTTCCTCCTCCATCCTCTGCCCGCAAAAGTGTTTGTGTGTTAAGAAGAAGCACCATAGCTAGGGATAATTAGTTTGGTCTTTGGGATCAGTTCTCAGATAATAACACTATGCCCCAGAGACCTGAGAAAAGAACAGTGCCTATGAAACTCTGGATTCTAATTGAAGCCCCATCATTCACTCACATTCTGATTCCTTGAGCAAATTACTTAACCCATCTCTGGGTCTCTGCGTAGCACATGAGGAATGATGCCTGCTTTAAACAATGTGGTAAGTATTAGCAATTTAACGATGGCATAATGACTTGAAAATACAAAGCTAGACTATACAAATTAAGGTTAAGTAAGAATGTAGAAAACAAAGACAGAAACAAGCTTAGGAGTACCTGAAGAATAATTCCCAGAAAATCCCCTCAAGAGGCCAGGGCTCCCTGCAGGGCCTTGTTTTGCACAGCAGCTAAGTCAATAGACCACCCTTCCTAGGTAAAAGAGGCGGAGGGACCCTGTGAACTTCTCACTGGATAAGCACACATTAATTTGGTACAGGTGTTTCTTTTATATGCTGAGGGAGAACATTCACAGTGTCCTGTAGCCTTCCTACTCCTGAGGTGGTCTGCGCTGAGGAAACACTAGCTGGTCATCTAAACCCTGTCAGCACACCAGATGGATGAAAGTGGTTAGAGCCTTGTGTGCTGACTTATTTTTGGTATCCTGAATACAGGGAGAAGATATAAAATACTCAAGAAAAATTTCAGAAGGATAGGAAGCTACACAGGTCGGTGTCTGTACTCAAAAACATCCAGGAGCCATGGTTTTCAGAATTTTGGTTTCTTTTGGAAATAGGAGGTGTGCATATGTATATACACACCTACATATGTATCTACACACACACACACACACACACACACACAGTATATTACGTAACCTAACAAGGTGATATTGAAGCATCACCTTGTAATCCAACACATCGTTATTTCTGCTATAATACATAAGCAGCACAAATAAGCATTATAAATAACCTCACGTCAGTTCAGGTCAAATTTTGTTGGTAAATGAGTAATTAAAATATATTTTTAGCATTAAGAATTTGGCTTTCGAATGTAAAAATTGTAGAAAGGAGATAGTCAAATTGTTGAAAACAAGTACAAGTCTGTGGTTGAAACTAGAAATTTAACCTTATAGGGCAGAGTGCCTTATGGCCTGGACTATATAATTTGGGGGGTAGAAATTGTCTACTTAGGTGAAGATTATAATTATGATTTAAGGACCACAATTCCTTTAGCTCACTGTAAAATAGTTTTTGTGATTTGTTTTAACCTGAAATCCATGGGCCCATGGGTAGGCTCTAGGGGGAACATGATCCCAATTAACTCCTGAAATAGTGTGCACATTTCTGTACAAATGTGAATTTTTCCAAGGAAGATGGGTTCGCGGCCTCCCCCAACAAATGTCCAAGCACTCTGAGAATTCACAAACTTGTGTTTTATGTCATTAAAACAGAGGTTAATGACAATAGTCTGAAAGGTCGTTTGACATTAATATTTTAGTAACACATTGCATGCTGTTTCCCATAGCTAAGAAGCCACACAGAGCCCAACCCCCTCCCTTCTGCACTCCTTTTGCCTCTCATTCCCATTCCCCAGTTCATCGGCTTCATCCCCACTGGCCTTCTTTATGTCACTTATGCTTAGCCAACTCAGCCCTGCCTCAAAGTTTTGCTGCTAGTTGTTTGTTCTATCTGGTGTACCTTCCCATAGCTAGATGACTTTTGTCATTTAAATCTCAACTCAAATGCACCTCTTCCTAGGAGCCTTCTCTGACTATTAATCTAAAATCACTTTCTATTTCCTCTCTATTGCATCATTCTGCTATATTGCCTTCATAATACTCACAGTCACAGGTCGCATTAGCTAGACATGGCTATCCACTAGATATTCACTAGAAACTATGATAAAATATACATTTTTTTCTGATTTTATATTACCTGAAAAAATGAATAATAAACTTTTCAATTTAGCACATATATCTAAGAGATAACAGATGAAGCACCTCAACAAAAGTTGAAATTAAAAGCTTTAATCTAATATTTTATTTCTTAAGGTGTAATTGAGTTAGGTTTTAAATGACTGTTAAAATATATTAAAATAATGAGGAAATGATTTTATGAGGATTGAATAAGCACTTACCTTCTAACTGACATAATCTTATGTATTTATATATTTACTTATTTTCTTATCCCCCAACCTAGAATGTAACTTCATTGTTTCCCCTATGTCCAGAATAGTGATTGGCATACAGCAGGCCTTCAGTGAATATTTGTTGAATGAATAAATAAAGGAATTCATTAAATTCATTGCAGTAATAATGCAGCCTATTATGGAGAATTGGAATTGGTAAGTAATGGTCAGTTTAAAGCAACTATGTAAACAAGTGAATTTACTTCTCTTTTGGCTTGTTTTCCTCATTAGTGCTATTTACCCTCAGTGTAAATTTATTGTGAAAGTTAAATGAGTGCATTTAAGACACATGGCATACAGTTGGCATAAATGTAGTCTAATGCATTTGTTAAATATTATTGCCCTTTTGGAAAAATATTAAAAACTTACTTAAATGAAACAAAAGACATAACCAAGAAATGAAAATAGAAAATATCCTCTCAAATTTGTGATCTAAGATTTCAGATAAAATTATTTAAAGATATATATATACATATACATACACGCATATCATGTATATGTGACAGTCATGTTAATATAAATTTCATTTCCTGAATAGGTACTGAAACGGATACTTTTTAACTTCTGAATAGGTATTTGGATTTGAAAACAGAACATAAAAGTGTTTTAGTAACTTAAACACGATTTTGGATTCGAATGTTTGAGAGTTAATAAAAGTTTGAAACTAACTACATGCTTTAATTTTTTATTTTATACTGACACAATACATAAACAGAATACCAAGCAGACATCATCATATCTAAAACTCTCCAGAATTCAACACCCTCTGCATTAGTAATTCTCCAGAAAATTGGGATAGCTTGAATATTCATTTGTCTTTACAAAAGGAACACTCAGAATATATTGGCTAACTAGGTAAATGGAGAATGTGATTTGGGGGATGCGTTCCCAGAAACTAATTTTATTTTGGAGAATTTTGTTAATACCCTGTATCAGTAGAGTTAACAGATTTTTCTATTTAATTCTAGCTAAAAAATTATTTCCAATTCATTGAAGTACTTCATTATTAACATTTTTGTTAATTAGTTTTCTCTCTCATTTTGCTGAAAAATGTAACAAGTCAACTTCCTAAAACCACTGGATATATCCTAATTCCATTTATTAAATATCACACCCTAGATACTTATTTTCTTCTGTTTTCTTTCAAGCAATGCATGCACCAGCCTTGTTTTCATCAACTGAAGGAATTATTGCATAGCTTTATGATATTTGAGAACTGAAAGAGTCCTTAGAGATCATTTAGTACCATTCTCATTATTTAAAAATGAGGTTACTGCAGACCAGAAAGGAAAATGTGTCCAAGATCATCCAGTGAATTAACAGAAGATCAGGGGCTTGAACTAATTTCTGATTTCCTTCCTTCATATCTCTGACTGCTAATTCCCAAGTGGCAGTCACCCGCTAACGGGCTCAGCACACGCTGTGGGCCAAGTCACTTCTTAGTTTAAAAAGTCATGATTGCAAAAAACGTTGTCAGCTTTTTTTAATGGAGAGGGATTGCCCTAGAAAAGGAAGAGAACCATGAAGGGAAAAATTATTTCATTTGCAGATAAATTTTCCAAGGTCACTCCCTTCCACCTTTGTTCTCGCGATAATTATTTGCTGTGCTTTTTGTAATTTTTGAGTTCTGGGTTAGATCAATGCTAGTGATTCTGTTTCCTTTCCTTAATGTTATTTCTTCTCCTTCTTCCCTCTATGAGATATTTTGTCATCTTTGGATAGAATCTAGCAAAGCGATTAAAAGGCTTAGCAAATACATCCAGTTAAGCAGATTTCCTTTATATAAAATTAAAATATAAAAATATAGTCAATTATTAGGATAAGAAGTGCAAATAAAATGGCAAAATCTTTTCTCCTAAAATAGCCAGAAAGTTAAACTAAGAAGCATTGTGCAGAAAATCAGTCAATTGTTTCATTCATTTTACCCACCCAGACATACTCTGTTATTTGCCTCTCTTTGTTTTTCTTTCTCTTTCTTTTTCTTTCTTTCTTTCCTTCCTTCCTTCCTTCCTTCCTTCCTTCCTTCCTTCCTTCCTCCTTCCCTCCCTCTCTCCCTCCCTCTCTCTCTCTCTCTCTCTCTCTCTCTCTCTCTTTCTTTCTTTCTTTCTCTTTCTTTCTACAGGACCTTTCAATCTGTATCTTTAGAGGTCCTAAAAAAATGCTGTGAGAAGAGTAGTGAAATACACTCTTGCCATTGTGTAAGTTTTCCGTGTTTGTTCTCAGAATTTATGCCATGTTTTAAACCAGGGATTGTAATCTTAGTTTGCTCACTCTGAAGGCAAGATAAGATTCCAAGCATTTCTAAAATAGTTGGTATAATTTATTGTCATTGCAGTGCAGTCAGATTTAAACCCTTGTGGACCCTGATGCCACAAAACAGTTATTCAGAGTTCAAAGGGGTGGGCCTACACGTGCGATTAAGTTATCACTAATGGAACTACACTAACCCTTGCTGTCCCCTGGCTGATCCTGGTGTTCCAAAGATTATGTGATTCTCAAAAGCCTTCACATACCTATTGTGCATATTTTGTTGCATAAATCATAGCTGTCAGAGTCAAGCACATTCAATGAATTGCTTCCCACCAATAACCCCCAAATAATTTCAAAATCAAAAATCATGTTTCCTCATGAATACAAACTTTTCTTGACAAACCTCCAGTGCCAAATGTGGTTTCCATTTGCTGTTTTTGGATTTATTTGACTGTGCCAAAGTTCAGGTGTGCCAGCTCTTTGTAATAAGCCATTTGGATGAAAGCTTGGCCAGCTCAAAGGATCCTGATGTATTTTATTGCTGCCTTTTAAGATTATTGTTCAGAAATACCAAGTCTAATTTTGAAATCAATTAGCCATTTGGTCTGATGAGGTGTTGGCCCAGCTCAGGTTCACACCCGCTGTCCACAGATTATTGTTCACTTGAGTCAAGTCCTTAGTATCGCGCTGTTCCCCAGCATCTGGTAGACACATGTTTGATGTTCTCACAGAATGAACTGATGGTTTAAATAGCAAACCCTAACGTAAAAAGCTTTGTACCTTGGCTGCTGTTAGCCAGCAAAACAAACTTTTTTACAATGCTCTGTAAAAAAAAAAAAGAGAGAGAGAGAGAGAGTAAAAGAAGAGGAGGAACTTCATTGCTTTCATATTTTATTTTATTTTTTTAGGATCGGTGTCTAGGAAACTTAACTCTTCAAAATAAATGTGAGATTGATTGGATGTAATGAGAAAGGAATTAAATTATCCACTACCTGCTCGTACCAGACACATAGTCCTATTTTCTTGGGCCCTCCCCACAACCAGGCTGGAGGTATAATATCTTTCCCAGAAAGCTGCTTCCAGAAGGGGTCTATATCTCTCCCTCACAGTCAATCAGCACTTGTGAAGGTGCAAATTCTGCTTGGCAGGGGCAGTGCTTCTGGGAACAGTGCCAGAGGCCCCAAGCACCACACATGCTGTTCAAAAGAAGTGGCAGATAGTAAAATATAAAGCTAAACTACCCCTTCCTCAGGTTTCCAACTCGCTGGCCACCTAACTTCTTCGTATAGAAGGGAGATCTCACTTGTCCTTTCACACGACGCCACTGATACCCCAACAGAACTCATTGTGGAGGTCTCATGAGAAGTCAAATGATAACAGGGTAGATACTGGCTGGGCATTTTCCATGATTTTTCTTATCTTTTATAGATAGGAACATTTTTCTTATTGTTTTCTCAACTCTGTAACAAAGTCATTTATAAATGAAAAATGAATGGATTTAATATGTTTTTATATTAATAATGATAATAAGGATTCAGTGGGCTAATGGGAGATCAAATGGCATGGAAGACTGCCCTCATAGCTCCCATTCCCTCCCACTGAGCTGTTAGTGAATCATTAAGACCAGTGTCATTGGTTGTGTACATTCATCATGTGCATCACTCGCTTTCCCTCAAAGGAGGTTCATTTGTTTTTATTCATTGAACCAACAAATATTTATTGTATGCCTGCTGTGTTTTAGACACTGAGAAAACTACAGGGAGCAAAACAGAACTGGTCTCTAACCTCATGAAGCTTATAGTCTGTGTGTAAAGAGAGATTTTAAAGAAGTAAAAAATTAATCATTGAATTTAAGCCTACAAATAAGAAAAATGAGGAAATGAAGTACTAGTTACATATTTAAATTGTTACTTACCTCTTGAACGTTCAAACAAGTTTTATTTAAAATTGTCTCATGTTCTGAATGTTTTTGATAAGAAGGGTACAAATTTTCAATGTATAAGAAGTATATCCTGCTAAATAATCTCTATTGCATTTTAACTGTGTATTTAAAAACCTATTTCCTGCCAGGTGCAATGGCTCATGCTGTAATCCCAGCACTTTGGAAGGCTAACGTGGGAGGATTGCTCGAGACCAGCCTGGGCAACATAGTGAGAGCCTGTCTCTACAAAACATACAAAAATCAGCGGAGTGTGGCGGTGCGTGCCTGTAGTTCCAGCTACTAGGGAGGCTGAGGTGTGAGGATTGCTTGAATCTGGAAGGTGGAGGCTGCAGTGAGATGTGATCATGCTACTGCACTCCAGTCTGGGAGACAGAGTTTTGCTTGAGACCCTGTCGCAAAACAAAATAAAACAAACCATTCCTACTTACTGAATATATATTATACATGCATCACTCAATCATACTTTATCACATTTAATATCTGCCCCCATTTTTAAAAAGTAGTTATTTACTGATAAAGACACTGAGGATCACAGTGGCTGTAAATTAGAGCTGAGATTAAATTAAAGTGATATTTAGTTCCAAGCTCCTTGCTATTTCCAACATTACTGATTGCCACTCAACTGCCAAACTCTTAATAAGTGAAAAAAGCTGCTTTCATTATCATTGAAGTTGCCAGTTAGGTGCTCAACAATAAGTAGCTCTGAACCTGCAATACCAAGTCTCTTCAGGTGTTTCCAGATATAAATGATGGACACACAAGTCTCTACCATCTTTACAGTTAAGAAAAGGCATAGGTAGCAGAATCAGTATGCTTAGCAGCCTATGGGTAAACTCTGAGAGGAGAATTTGTTTTCCTTTACCAAAAGAGAGGGAGAAGGCAGTTGAGAGAAGAGCTTCTGAATGGGAGGAGCTGTATGATTATCCTTCTGTTGTTTTGTTGTGAAAATATGTTGGTACTCTGATCACTTCGGTCACTTCCTAGGGGAGCTTTTACTCAGTTTTCAAAGAAACGTGAAAAACCATAGTGATTTAAAGGGGAGAAGGTTAATACATGGAACCATAGAGTGTGACATTTATTCCTGTCTCTGCAAATTTCTTTATCAAAGAAATAAACTTTGAGATTAATTTTATAATAATAAATCCTAGCTTTCTTAATATTTCTAAAAACAAAGATACCCAATTTGCACCAAAGTACCAAAGTAGAATTAAGGTTATAACTACCATGGTAAGTTACTGCCATTAAAAAGCACTGCTGTTCTAAGTTCTGGCTGGATAACATACTATCATAAAGGATGATAAAGATGAAATGGCTTATTTTTTCTTCTAACATGGAAAATATTTCAGCTAATTTTTATTATAAATAGAATATGACAAGAAGTCCAACAAAGAGGTAGGTTTTAAGCATTCCTAAACCCTCTGTTAGATCTAAGCTTGATGAATCTTTAACACTCCAGAACTGTTTCTATATTGCCATACCTACTTAGTTTCTATATTGCCATACCTAAAAATGTAAATATCAGTAATTTCTTTACCTTTGATTTTTTTTATATCCATTAGTGGACCATTTGACCTCAAGTATAGGAGGATTCTTGGTAGGTTAAAAACATAACTACTAGTATTAATAGTTTTCTTCAGATATTAAAAAAACACATTGGAACAGATTAATAAAGGGATACCTTTTATAGTTTTTCAGCATGACTCCATATTGTCAAGGTGACTGAAATTCAGTTGTAAATAATGTTGTTTGTTATTTGTTATTGTTGTTAATTTTATTGCTCCGGTGAAGTACCGCCATGGATCTTCTGATGCACAGTGATCGTACCTTGTTTTATTTCCATATATCACATTTATCCAATTCATCCAGTCATCTGTCTTACTCTTTTCTTATCACCAACATAACAATTTTAGCCTTCATAATGGCTGGAAATTGGCAAACAGCAATGAGGGGCTACCACATATCAAAATCTATCACAACCACCTTTGGTGTATTCTGATTCCTGACTGAGAAACAGAAACAATCATGATCCAGTGTTTCGTAAATAATGCATTAATACAAGCAGAGGGCAGAAATCTATTTTCACTTTTTCCTGATACATTTTTCCTCATATTTCATAGTTAGAAAAAAATCAAGAACATTGCAAAGAGATGTTTTCTATTTCACAGTGACACCCTAAATATTTTTTCAGTTTGGTTTTAGTCTATTAATTGATGGTGGATGTAAACATTTTGCCATCAGCAACTGTAGTAAGGAAATGCAATTAAATATACCTTCCATGAAAATTACATTGAATATAAAATTTGAACTATTTTAATATATTATTTTCTAATTTTCAGGAAGACATTGGAGATTAATAATATATGCCCTCTTATTTTTATAAAGCAATTAAAACAAATTTAAATATGAGCAAACCTTTATTTATTTTTGAAACAGTTAAACACATTGTATATCTAGCTCTGAAAATTATAGCTGAGTTATTGGGTGTTTTTGTAAATGAAGACAAAAAGAAGAAGGAAGATTTGAATTAAGTGTGTATAGCGTTTTATATCCTGATTTTCTTATAAATATTTTGCATGGTTACTAAATATTATTTGAAGATGTAATTTATAATGGTTACAGGGCATTGCATTTAATGTATGTGTTGTAATTTATTCAGTTCATCTTTTATTATTGCGTTTTTGTTATTTTTTCTATTATAAATAAAGCTGTGATGACTATTCTTATACATAAATCTTAGTGTGTATCTCCAAATTTGTTCCATATGATTGCTCTCTGGACATGGAATTGCTAGACTAAGGTATGTAGACATTTTTAAGGATCTTGATTCATACTGGCAACGTATACTTTCAAAATGCTCTAATTTACATTCTTGTCTGCAGCATTTGAGAGCATCTGCTTTACCCAAACAACTCTAGATATTACTGTTATTTACTTCTTATATTTTTAAAAGGGGAAATAATATTTCATTTTAATTTCTTAGATTTAAAATGAAATTGAACCTTATTGGATGTATTGAATGACTATTTATATATTTTTTGTACGTTGTCTGTTCCTGTCTTTATATGTAATCTTAGTGATGTGTTTGTATACTTTCATAGGAGTTTTTTGTTAGTTAGGATTTTGTCCACTAATCTGCAATGAGTGTTATAATACTTTTCTAATTGTAATTTTCTTTTAATGGTCTTTTTGTTTCAAATGTTTCATTTTTATGTTGTTAAAATATTCTGCTTTTGCCTTAATGGTCTGCCTTCACTTTGAGGCCTAAGTTCTTCACCTTGAGATCAAGTCATAGTCATCTATACTTTCTTCTTGGTCTGTTATGATTTATTTTTTCTTTCTTAAATATTAAGATTGTTCAACTATTTAATTGTTTAGATGGCTAAACCAGACTGTTGCTTGTTAGAAGTAGGGGTATAACTTCATTTTTCCCCAAAAAGTTAAACATACTATTTAATGGCTATATTCTTTCCAAATGCGTTTATGTGCCATCCTTACTATATGCTATATTCTTGTTTTTTTTTTTTTTTTTTTTTGAGACGGAGTCTGGCTCTGCCGCCCAGGCTGGAGTGCAGTGGCCGGATCTCAGCTCACTGCAAGCTCCGCCTCCCGGGTTCACGCCATTCTCCTGCCTCAGCCTCCCGAGTAGCTGGGACTACAGGCGCCCGCCACCTCGCCCGGCTAATTTTTTTTTTTGTATTTTTTAGTAGAGACGGGGTTTCACCGTGTTAGCCAGGATGGTCTCGATCTCCTGACCTCGTGATCCGCCCGTCTCGGCCTCCCAAAGTGCTGGGATTACAGGCTTGAGCCACCGCGCCCGGCCATATATTCTTGTTTTTTGTAGTGTTTTCTGTTTCTTGGAACTCCAGTTGGTTTTATTTTTGTGTCAATGTCACCATTCTTTATTAACTATGGTAACTTTAGAACACATTTTTTAGATCTTATTGAAAGTCTCCTCCTACAACTCTTTTTTTTTCTAGTTGTCTTGAACTTTGACATAATACGCAAGAAAAATTTAGTTAAAAATATACTTTTGACATTTTGATTCAAATCCTAGACTTTGGTGTATTTATCCATCATTCTATCTTAGACTATACTTGCTTGAAGTTTTTAAAATTTGTATCCTTATACAGTATTTTCCAATTTTCACACTTCCTTTGCCCCATCAGGTCAGTCAGTCAGAGTAAAAGGAAGACTCAAATCAGAATCAATGTGAGATAGAGACCTGAGAGAATATGCATAATATCTTTCTTCCCCCCCACCCACCGCATAGCATTTATGACATTCAACATAGAGTACCCAGACCCACCCTCTACCCCCAGCTCAAATTAGGACAAAATTCACTTGGTCCAAATTGTGTAGATACAGAAAAGATGTGTGTAAACAGATATATCAAAATTTCAAGTGGACAAGGTTTTATTTTCACAGTGTTTTATATCTGTGGATCTCTTTGCAAGTTTCAGAGGCCGTATAAAGCTGTAATACAGCCACCTTTCTGAGCAAACTTGTGTGTAAATACAGTTTATTTCACTTGAAGCCTGTCCCAGTGACTGATGGAAATTGTAGTAAAACTTCCACCTGGGTTGTCAACTACGGGAAACTTTCTTATTTATTTTTATTTGTCACAGCAGGTTAAGCTCACAAAGTCCAGGTGTTACATGGCTTTAAATCTCGACACAGGCACAGGAATAGTCTGTTGAAGGTAGTTTATTTAGGATTCTTAAACATGAAGGGACTTAACAAAATGGATTTTATCCAACTTTGTGGGTCGGGGTGTAAATTCAATGTACAATGACCAGAAATAGAACACAAAAGTAGCACCAACAGAGGAAAATTCTGTGGCATGTTCTATGAAAATTCAACATATTTTTTCTGAACATGATAGGAAAGAAGGGAGCGTGGAGACAGAGAAGCAGCAGGTTTTCTGGTAACTTACCTAATTTTTTACAACATAGCTAGAAGTGGTTATACCTCTCAGCAATATTTCTGGTTTTGTGTGGAGTAACATGTTACCGACAGATAAGGTTTTATTTTCTAAATGTTTAAATAGAGCATTTTATAGATCTTAAACTTTTATTATTTTATCTTTATTTCATTTTATTTTTCAAACCTCATTTCCAAGGTTCTAATATATGTATTTACTTAGAAAACATACTGCTTTCACGATTATTTAATTTCATTTTTAAAACTGTTGCTTTCTTTTCAAATGACTTTACACAAACTAACCTGCTGATTCTTTGATTAACATGATAATTCACTGTGCAGCAACTGAAATTATATAATTTATGTAATGAGCCTGTCATACTGGCTATATTTTCTTTGTTTCCTTCCTAAAGCAGCTGAAAATAAAATTATCTTCCTGCTTTTGCCTACACATCTGGCAGATGTCCATATCGTCCATCCAAATGCTTCTACTTGTGAGTATACAACTAATTTGGATCCAATTAATGCACAAGTAATTAAGGCTGATTTTTGTATGTTATTATAATTTTCCTCACGCTGTGCTTGTGTTTCAATACTTTGGTATTTCATAAGCTGTCAGCTCATGAAACATTCCAGTTATAAGAGACTTTAGTTGACTCTCATAGGATGTATATAAGTGCATGTATCAAATTGACCCATCTGGATAGCACAAAATTCCCAGACAAGCCCGTTTGAACTGAGCCACTTGCGTGGTCTGCTGTAATAGTTTACTCTGTCCTGTTTTACATTTATATTTGACATTTGCTTTCTACTTCCTGTACATCAATGCAAGAATTCAGGAATCATTTTCCAAGTTACCCCTTAGGCTAGGTCTACATTTACCGGTCCTTACTCTATCTAACCAAAATTGCAAGGGTTAAAAAGGAGAGTTAAAATTCCTACTTGATTCCACAGCAAAGATAATTAATCCTAATGCAGTTATTATTTTTTTCAAAAGTATTTTGGCCCAATAACATATTATTTTATTTCAAATAAGCTATTTGATATTGAGGTTAGAATTGGCAGAAAAATCCTGTATAAGGAAACTTTGAAATTCAAGATGTAATTCTGTTTTGTAGTTCTCATCCCAAAAATCTTCAGAAAATTTTAAATAGGGAAAAGCAAGGAGGAATTCAACAACTCACTAAAAGGCAGAGAGGCAAATGTCATGAGATAATATCAGTTTTATCTAACTAGTTACCACTATAAATATTCTATAATTGACTACCTGTTTTTTAAACTATATTGTATTTTTTCATCTTAACCTAGTTACCAGTTCATGACAAAATATGAGACAAATAAATATATGTAATTATGTTTCAAATGAATAAATGAATGAATATTACATTGTATTCTGCAAAATAGTTTTTCTCATCTATACTTTCCTCACCTCTATTTTATAATTAGCAAATTATATTGGAAAATTGGAATAATCAAAGATATCTGTTTTCTTCTGTCACCGCTATTTATTACCTGTGTGGCCTTGAATTTATCACTTACTCTTTCTGGTTTTCAGTTTTCTTTTTCTCATGATAGTAATACCTACCTCTCATGTCTCACATGATTGAGTCATAATATAGATAGGATGAAAGCAATTTATACCTGGAAACTACAGTATGGCTATAAGATAAATGTCACCTAACCCTTGAGTTAATTGTGTTGTTTTGTTCTTGATATTTTATATTTTTAATTTTCAATATATACTTTGTAGAATTCCTGAATTATTGTATTGATGACTAATGTAACTTAATCACATAAGGGAATTCCAGTTATTTTCTGATAGGCAGATACCTAATTTTGTATTTCATGGCCTTTTGGGCTTTGTACCTTTCTTAAAGTGCTTTGTATTATACATAATTTAAAGTAATCGAATTGAAAACTTTAAGTTTGAAAATGTTTTGGATGTTTTACAATAGCTTTTTAGTTTGGAAATGTGACTAATCTGAGTATTTCCTAATAGCCATGGTTTGGAATTCATGCTCCAGACTTTTTCTATCCTTCCCCAAACCCTACCTTACCCCCACTTCCAATAGGTCTCTGGATGGAACAGAAAGTCGCATTGGTCACTCACTTTGTTAAATCATCTGTCATTTCCTTGGCAAGTTAATTTGGCTAATGCATACAACGATTTGAAGTGAAGGCAGTTTCTTCTCTTTGAAGCCCCAGGCATTTTGTTTCCAAATAAACTAACTGAATTAGTGAGTCCCCATGTAATTTATGATTTTTCATTTACTTGACTTATTTCCATGATGATTGGAGATTAGTCCATTTTAAAGAAGACAAGAGAAATTGGGTTTAAGAAACATTAAAACTGACCAAAAAAGCATACCAAGATCAAGTGGTTCAAAGTTATGATGACAGATGGTCCTTAATTCATGCCTCACGCAAGAAAAAGAAAAATACATTTTGTTTTGTTTGTTATTGCAAAAGCCTGTGCTTGAAGACTCTTTATTTTCATTTTATGCTTATAGGGATTAAAATATGAGTTTTATATAAATTCTAAACTCACAACCAAGCCCTTGGTTATATGGAGTTTATAGTTTAAAATGTGAAAATCTCTGTTTATAGTTGGAGTTGTGCCTGCTGGGGGATTAAGGTCTGGAGGCCATAGTGATGTCACTGGATTAGAGTTAGGAAGATACATTTTGGTAGGACTAAAAACAATGCCAACTTCATGACTCCAAAATTTATGATTGAACTCTAGACTGCCTACAACTTCATGACTCCAAAATTTATGATTGAACTCACGACTTTTCAGCTTACAGATTTAAGTGCATGCACAAATAAATAAAGATTATTGAACCTCAAAGTAAGTTCAGGGAAAATCAATGTGCAGTTAGTACTTAAAATAGTGATCTAGGAATAGCCAATGCGATGATTGTGTCTTGGCTGTTTGTGGGTGAGGAGACTATACCATTTTAGACACCATTTAATATGTTAATGTTGATAAAAATTATACAAGAGTAGGCACATTTTATGCTATTGGTCTTCTGATCTTTTTGACATTTTGTTAGAATTTATTTTCTTAACTTTGGTTTCTTTTTGTCTGTCTCAAGGGATAGTGGTAAGACTACTCTCTTGGAAAAAAAAATTCCAAAATCAAATTACGATATTCCTTGACCTTTACTCAAGAATTATGGTTTTTTAATTCTTTTTAATTAAAATTCCAAGTCACATTCTGGAATAATGCCAAATCCTGGATGAAGAGGTCAGCTATCCAAATGTTTTGTCTATGTAATAACAAATAGCTCTAGACTGGCCTTCAAGGCTCTTTGCCACCTTCACCCAGCTTACACATTTCTTTATACTCCCAATAGTAATCCCATAGCTCAGCAAATCTGAAAGGTTTGCTCTCCGGTCCCCTTGACTCCTTAGTTCTATTTCCTTTGCACCGGACTACCTTCATTTATTGCTGCCCACCAACACAGATGGCTTCTTCCCTCACTCTCTGACCTGATGTACAACATTCTTGAGGTATATGTTACATACCTCCTTCTATAATGATGCTGTGTTTATCATAGACCTTTCCTAGAGAGCATGAGCCACTATGCCTTTTAAAATCTTGTATTACACCCTATATTTAGCATATAGAAGATTTCCAATACATATTTATAAAAATATTACACGTAACAAATGATCCACAAAATGTTGGTTGATTGGCCTATTGTTTTATCTGTTTATTTCTTCTGGGAATAACAATTTCAGGTTTTATCCATTCCTTTTCTAGTGTATCTTTAAAATATTAACAGGCAAATTCATATCTATATTTAAAGTATATAATACAAACAAATACTATATTTGGCAAATTTAAAACTTGAGGTATCAATAGAAAAAGAAATCAATGTTTTTAATTTAATAAAGTTCAAGATATAATTATTATTGTGTTACCACTATAATTTTATATATGTCTTAGTCTGTTGTGGCTGCTATAACAAAATGCCATAAACTAGCTGGTTTACAAACAACAAAAATTTATTTCTCAAATAAATAACAAAGATATTTAGTTCTGGAGGCTGGGAAGTCCAAAATGAAGATGGTTGCAGATTCAGTGTCTGCTGGGGCCCACTTTGTGGTTCACAGAGAGTGTCTTCTTGCTGTGTTCTCACATGGTGGAAAGGGTGATGGCTCTCTCTAGGGAGTGAGAGCTCTCTCTCTCCTTTTATAAGGGCACTAATATCATTCCAGGTGACCTAATTACCTCTCAAAGACTCTACCTTCTAATACCATCACCTTGGGGGTTGGGATTTCAATATATGAATTTTGAGGGAACCAGAACGCTCAAGACTATCGCAACAAGCCAGGGAACAAGTTACAAATCTGTAAAATGAGAAAGAAAATGGTTGCTACATCCTTTAGTCACTTCCAAAGTCATCACAATTAAAAAATGTAGAGATGATCAAAGAAACTGTGTGTGCCACTACTGCATAAAAGTGCAGTATGAAGGTATTTATTTTAGGATGGGCTTTGTGTGTTCAAAAATTTTATTTCTAATACGCGTTAGAATATTTTTTACATTTTATTTTCTCAGCTGAACCTAATTTGTCTCAATCCATAAATATTATGTCCCCAAATGGATCATCTATCTTCCAAAAATCTATTTTCCACTTTCAATACTCCTCCCTCTGTTGCAGCACCTGACCAAAAGCAGGATGTGTTGGACGTTACCCAACTGATTAGAAGTGACATTACAACAAACTCCACACAATGAGAAGCCTTCCACTTATTCTGTACATGACATCTCTCATCTCTAGGCAAGCCTATTTTCCTTTTGAGGGTCTTTGTTCCCTGAGGACTTTCTCAAGCTGAAAATTTCAGTTTAATTTTAATTAACAGAGAGATCACGAGTGTCTCATTTTCTGAGTCATGCGTGTGCATCACCAGTTAGTCGTTTTGCCTGGGAGTGGAGAGGGACTACAGACTTAAAAACATTTATTTCTTTTAGCTGCACATCCTTGGACAAGTTATTTAATCTCTTCGTAGCTCAGGTTTCTTGCTCTTATTTGTCGTAAGTGGCGAATAGTACAATTGTCACGAGAATTAAATAAAATATGTAAGGTGCTTAGAATTCTGCTGAGTGTTTGACAAGTGCTTAATTAGCTTTAGCAATTTTTAAAAGTGATTAGCTTGCTCAAAGATATCTTGGTGAGATATAGCCTTTCTCTGTAATCATCCTCACAGACCAAATAAGAATCCAAGCATCCACACTTAAGAAGTAAATGGGGAACAAGAAAAAAACATTAATGATCAGCCAAGGTTTACATCTCTTCTTTATTTTTGAGTCAACAAATCTGCTAAATCTCATACTCTGTTTTGGAATGAAAATGGATGCTCATTTCATAATTTAAAATTTTAATATAAAATCATGGTTTAATAGTTATTTTTCCGGAGTTGGGTTATTTTTCCAGAGTTGGGAGACCAGTAAGCTAAGTATAGTGAGGGATGTTTCATTATGTTCTTCTACAGGTAATAAAGCATGGAAACTTTTAAGATACATTTTATTAAATTTTCTTTTATCTAAATTATTTGTGTAACAGTAGTTTAAATATTGTGTCTATCTCTCGGCATTATAAGATGAATCTTCATACTTTCAACCATAGTGTGTTTATTATAGACAAAACTCCAGTTTGCAGGACTATGCCTCTTGGACCATTTACCTCACAGTTTCCATTGCATCCATTCATTTATTCCAGTGACTGTCACACACCAGCCATTTTGATGGAACACTGGAAGCTAATGTATCCTTTGTAATGTCTACCTTGGAGTGATTTTATCTCTGAGTGATTTGGTTCAAGAGTCTCTTGCAAAGGATACTTTGCCTACAGTTTTATTTTATTTTATTTTAGGTTTTACATTTACATTTTTAATAAAGCCACTACTGATCTTACCACTTTATTTTCAGATTTACATTCCATGATAACTAACGACAGGTCATCACTTAAGTCCCTTGGAGAGAGACAAATCTAATTCTTTAATGTATAATTACTGGCACTCCCTCTCCTCCTTCCCACCTTACTTTAACTTCATCTTTCCCTTTCTCTTCCTTTTTCACCATCTTCTTCCTCCTCTGCCCCTTATTTTTTCTGTAATTGTATCTTTGTTTTTATTTGTGGTTTGTTTAAACATCTATGTTCCTAACACAATGCAATATATTTTATTTTTACTTTTTTATTTAATTCTTGTATTTTAATCCTACTTTTCGGCCATGCTATCTTTTCAGGTGCCACTTGCAAAAGATCTGATTATATATTATTAATGTCATACAGAGCTATGTTTTAGACACCGTCTCTTTTTTATAGATTTAAAAGTAGTAATATTTTCAGCAAATATGTTCTCTGATAAATCATTACTTGCTAATTACTTCAGTTTATAACTGTCTTGGAGTTCATTTTCACCATATTATTACAGATGACACTTTGGTATTATAAAGTTGTATAGCATATTATGTTTGGGTAGGACTTGAGACAGACCCATTATTTTTCCAACAGAACATTTATTCTAGGTTCTTAGTTGAATTTTAGGTTCCATTTTAAGGGCTACTATATATATCCCAAGGAAATTGATTAGGTTCAATGGATTCTTCTTTTATTCCTACATTTAAAGTTACTAAATGTATAGGACATCAATTGGAGAGAGAATCTAGAGTCTTCCGTTCCAAGTTCACCTTTTGCAATATGTTACTGGGGATTATCATGTCATTTGAAGATACTCAGGTTGTCACCATCAATTCATTTACCGTGAGTTAGTGCTTCTCAATTTGTGGAGGCACCGCCCTTAGGAAACATTCCTTAAAATTACTGGGAGCTTGACTGACATTTAAAGGATAAGAATGTAGGATACTAAAAGTCCTATAATACATGGGCCAATCACGCAAGTGATGAATTATTTGGAACAAAATGCCAATAGAGTCTTCATTAAATACTGAGAAGGCTTGATCCAATGTTGCTGGGATATAGATGTATAAAAGTCCTGAAAAAGGACTGTGTATTTGTTACTGATTTATTGAACATATTGGTTTTGGGAGAAACAACCAGAAACCAATTTTATTATTTTTTTTCTTCCACTGCTCCTTCAAATCAGTTCCACAACTTATTTTTCCCCATACCCGAGATAACACTTAGGCTTAATTCCTTAACTTCTAGATACTTTCTGAAAATAAAAACACTAGCCCAGTTAAGGAAAATATCAATATCCCAAATTCTTATCAAATTTAAATTTCTCCTTTCCAGCAGCTAGGTTTGACTCAGCTGAGAAGACTGCAGTGGGTAAAGAAGATGTGATTGATTTCTCTTCTTTTTCACCCACTCGCTAGCTGTTTTGTGCAGATGAGAACAGGCGTAGGTGCCCCGTGCTGGTAGAGAATATCCAGAACTGGTATTTCCTCTGGGAATATGACTGTGGCTCTCTTTATGCTTAACATCTCTTCTCTGGCCAGCTATTTAAGAGACTCCATTCTGCCTCTTGGTTTCCTGTGACTCATCTACTTATTAGATCATATTGGTCTTCCAAAGTGATTTTATTGGGTAGCATAACTCTTAATGCATGTCACACTAGTTTATTGCTACAGGATCCACACCTAGTTCATAAATATCCATGGTCTGCTGCAGTTTGAAGCTGTTACTCCCCCATGCGATCCTTTTCTGGTGCTGCAGACATCAGCCAGGATCTCACCTACGCACTTCTCTTCTTCTACTCTAGGGAAGACCAGAGTGATTGTCTTAAAGCCCTCTCTCTCACCTGACTGCCCTTCTGGGAAGCTTACAATATTGGCACTCTTATTCAAGCACCCTGTGGTCAATGCCAACTTTAGGGATGGTATGTGGAGAAACAATAGTGGCATTTAATTATAGGATAGAGTATGTATGATCTGGTTTTAGGGCTCCTAGCCCAGAGTTGAAGGGCAAGTTTCATTCCTAGGGAAAATATACAATAAAGGAAAAAGTGCTTCCGTTGACACATGGTTCTCTCTCTCTCTCTCTCTCTCTCTCTCTCTCTCTCTCTCTCTCTCTCCCTCCCTACCTTTTTTGGAGACGGGGTCTTGATCTCTCACCCAGGCTGGAGTGCAATGGTGCAATCTCGGCTCACTGAAACCTCCACCTCCTGGGTTCAAGTGGTTCTCGTGCCTCAGCCTCCTGGGTAGCTGAGATTATAGGTGCCCACTGTCACAACAGGCTAACTTCTTGAATTTTTATTAAAGACAGGGTTTCACCAAGTTGTCCGGGCTGGTCTCGAACTCCTGACCTCAGGTGATCCACCTACCTCGGCCTCCCAAAGTGTTGGGATTACAGGTGGGAGTCATCACACCCAGTCTGGTGCTGTCTTTTTTTATATATATATACTTTAAGTTCTAGGGTACATGTACATAACGTGCAGGTTTGTTACATATGTATACTTGTGCCATGTTGGTGTGCTGCACCCATCAACTCATCAGCACCCATCAACTCATCATTTACATCAGGTATAACTCCCAATGCGATCCCTCCCCCCTACACCATGGAATACTATGCAGCCATAAAAAAGGATGAGTTTGAGTCCTTTGTAGGGACATGGATGCAGCTGGAAACCATCATTCTGGTGCTCTCTTTTTATAGATCAGATAGATGGCTAAAGGTTGGAGGCTCTAGGTTGAGTCAAGAGAGTCACTTCTCAACATCTGTGCTATTTTCTGTCTTGATAGGCCAGCAGAATTGCACTCAAGACTCATTTGAGTTAAACTCTAGGATCTAGGTGCAAGAGACCAGATGTAAATGTCAGCACAAGCCATGAGATACAGAATTTCTTCGTCAATAATAAACAGAATGGAACACCAGGTGCTTACGCTGTTTCTTCATGAAACTTAGGCAAATAGGCAGTTGGGAGTAGGGATTCCCAATATTCATAAACCTCAAAAGGTAAAAACAGTATGATACTTCTGCATGAAATCATAAAACCTAATAGAAAGTCCATAAAGAAAAATATATACAGGAATCTAGCATACGATAAAGATGTCATCACAAATAAGTAAAAATGAAGCTTTTAATTTTTATATGGCTAAAATGATCAGTGTTAATTTTTTCATGACTACTGGATTTTGTATTATAGTTAGAAAAATCTTTCCCAATCTGAAGTTATAAAAAACTAACCCAGGGGTTTCTGTCTCATGTTCATTAAAAAACAAAAAAAAAAACAAAAAAAAAAACTTATTACTGGCTTTAGAACAATTAGCTAGCATCTGGAGTAAGTTAGCATTGCACATCTTACACCAGAATAAATTCCAAATTGATTAAAGTTTGAATTTAAAAAATAAGACCATGTAAGTACAAGAAAATGTCATTGAATTGTTTTATGTCCTTGGAATGAGGAAGACCTTTCTTTCTTAATAAAATACAAAATCAAGAAGTCACTAAAGATGAGAAGAATAATTTTGACTACATAAAAATCAAGAAATTCTGTATGGAAAAAGATACTAAAGCAAATTCAAAAGATAAATGCAAAATTGGTGGCGGTGGTAGAGGGGTGATTGTAACTCATGTCACCAACAAAGGCTAATTCCCAATATATAAATAACTTTTAGTAATTGAGATAAACTAACAACCTCCCCCAAAACAGTTAAGATCATCCACAGATAACTACATAAATAACCCACAAGCATAACAAAAGAAGCAACACCTTAACAGTATTGTGAGAAATGCAAATGTTACCTAAACAGAGGTACGATATTTTACATATTTTATTAGCAAAAACCCAGAGGTTGACATATTCTTCTGGCAAAACTGTGGGGAAACCCGTATCCTCATGCATTGTTTTTAAGATTCCAAAATGGAACAACTCCAAAGGAAGGAAACTTGATGCTATATACCTAAATGCATTTAACTTTTCTTAGTAATTCCACTACTGGAACGTAATCCTACAGATGCACATGGGTATTTAAGAAGTAACATATATTAAATATTATTAATTGCAAGATTGTTTATAGCACTTAGAAGTTGGAAACTGCTTAAGTATCCAACAATAGGCACTGGTCCCAGGGATTCTGGTGTATCCACACTACACAGTCTTAGGGAGCAATAAAAAGCAAAGATCTTTTGGTACTAAAATAGTTAGATCTCTATAACATTTTTTGTTAAGTGATTAAAGAAAGCAATAGTACAATATTTATAGTAAGCTATCTTTTGTATAAGAAAGGAGAAGATTGCATATATACATTTGCTTATATATTTATAAAGAATTAAAATAATACACAAAATACTAGTAAATCTGCTTATATACAAGGGAGCAGATGGGGACAGATGTGGAAGTCTTCTCTCTGTGTGTATTTATATTGTTCTGATTTTTGAGCCATGTGAGGACACCTCTTCAAAAACAAAATAACATACATGTGTATATGTATATACAAAGTATACATAATTTTAAAATTCTAGATTCAGAATGTTTTTCTGGAACTCTGAATACATTTATGAAGAAATTCCTCTATTTCCTTCTAGAATCTGGTTGATAAAAGTCTAATGCAGTCTAATTCTTGATTCTTATTTCTTAGTAGGCAATTCTCTCTTTTTCTCATTCTCTATCTCTCCCTCTCTCCTTTCCCTTCCCATTCTCTCTTTTTGGAGGCTTGTCTAATTTTTTCCTTTTCTTAATTATGAAATTTCATCAAGATGAATGTGCTCAGCATTTTGAGTTTTCTCTCAATCTAAATATGAGTGAAAGTTTTTTAAGTTTGGGTTTTTTTTTTTTTTTTTTTTTTACTCCTAATTAATTGATTATTTTTTCTCTTTACATTCTGGACGATTCCCATGCCTTTATCACCTATTTCACCAAAACATGATTCTTATATGTAAATACAGCTTAAGTATGTGAATGATTCCCAAACAGACTGTACATTGCTGGGAGAAAAAATTAAGAGATCTAAACAAAAGAGGTTGTATTCACATTATGGAATTTATAGCCAAGATATATGTTCTTTTAAACTTCACACTCCCTACTATTTATCATCTCCTCCCCAAAAACCCAAAGATCTCTTTCATTAAAAGGCAATAAAAATGTAGGGAAAGCACCTAAAAATAACTCTCATGTTTCTTTTGACTGGCTTTCCCAAAGATGTATAAACTAAGAACAATATAAGACAAATGTTTTCTACTGAAACTTCACATACAAAAATCCTGCACATTTATCACAAATACAGGAAAAATCTCTAAGTGGGAATGGATGTAAGCAAAGTCAGTTAAGAATTATCTACCATACAACTCCTTTTCTAGCATTTTGGAGGAAATATAGGAAATATTGTATCTAATATTCTATATAATTATAATAAAATTTTGAAATGTTCCAACATATTCAAAAAATTAACAGAATCGATTTCAGATTTGAAGCCAGAAGAAAAGTGAGCAAATGGCAGTGATTTGGCAGTTCCTACTCTTAACACTGAACTGCCTTTGTGCTAGTTTTGGTTAAGTCTATTAAGCTTATTAAACGTAATGCTGATTGTTTTCTTTTAATAGATGTGTTAAGAGGCTTCGAGTTTTTACTATAATAGTATCTTCCTTTTAACTTTGGGGTTATATTAGGTTCTTTCAGGTTGACCTGATGCTCCATAAGTGAACACATCATTGAATAGCCAATCCATTCATTTTGTATATGTTGTTATTTAATTGACTACACAATGCAGTACAGTGCACTCCCTTGACTAATGCATGTACTTTCTCCCTTCCTGGATTATGAAGAAGTTCACAGTCATGCATTTTCACTGAAGGGGACCAAACTTCAGATTTGTTGATTTGTTTTCTCTGTTTGGTTGGACGGAAGCTTACTCAGTACACAGTAGCACTCATCTGTATTTATTAACTGTTTTCTTTATCAGAGTCTGTGAGGGGAAATGTATTTATTATATTCTGAAATTTGATTATATCTCTGAGGCTACTTTTTCATACATAATTGTTGAAACTTATTTTGTGCCTTGGAAAGTGAAGAATGTTGTTGAATCAAAGATGTTCTCTCTCTTTTTTTAACCCTAAAGTTTACATCGTCACACTGTAGCATAATTTTTTCTCTCTGAATCACAAAGTTATTTTCTACCCACTCTACCCCACCTGTCCTATCCAGATCCCCGCAACTTCCTATGAGTAAACTGATGTCATACATTTTCTCACCGTGTCCTCTGTCTAGAACTCTGTCTCTCTTCTTCATTCATATGTCCTACCCTCCTGCAAAGTGTAGTTCAATCTCCCTCTGAACCTTCAAAGCCTCTCTCAATCTCCTGTCTTTCCTTATAATAATAATAGCAATAATATGGCCATTTATTAAGTACTGCTATCATCAGAACTTGTAAAACTTTTCTACGAAGGTATCCCTTTCATCATTGAAGAATGGGTACTATTTCAAGGGTGAGTAGGAGTGAGGAGATGTCTTACATGTTTTTTAAAAATTGCATATATGTTTTAAAGCAATGTTTTACATGTATTCCTATTAGAGTTAAATCTGGGGGTGGGTCATTCAGGCGCCTGTCTGGGAAAAACAGCTACAAGGCATTTTAAGCATCCATAGAGGGAATCAGAAATATAGCACTAGATATCTCAGGTTTTCACATGTAACTCCTTCTATGATGAGTGAGAGGTGAATTAGTACCACTTATCCTGAAGAATGGGGCCTTGATTCAAAAAAGAAAAGAAAAAAAGAAACGACAGAGGAAGAAAGGAAGAAAGGAGAGAAGGAAGTAAGGAAAAAAGGGTTGGCTATTTCCAGTGTCCCCAATCCCTTGCAAGGAGCATTTTCTGATACAGTTTCCCCATTGCAACTGCAGGGCTCTCATTAACCCTGAGATCTGACAACTGCCTGAAGTGGGCAGTCACAGGATGTTGAAATTAGGAAAATACATAACACATGGAATAGTGCTTTTTTACCTGAAAAAAATGTAATTTTAAAAATCTATATTTAATATCTCCCAATTATATACCACTCAAGAAAGTTAGTGTAGGAGCTCACAAATGAAGGTTAAAAAGAGTCATAAAAAGGTAGAAAACTTTCTTGCTAACACAAAGTGAGAAAAACATCTCATTTAAAACAATGCTTTATGGCAGGGCATAGTGGCTCACACCTGTAATCCTAGAACTTTGGGAGGCCGAGGCAGGTGGATCATTTGAGGTCAAGAGTTCTAGAGCAGCCTGGCCAACATGATGAAACCTCATCTCTACTAAAAATACAAAAAGGTAGCCAGGCATGGTGGTGCACGCTTGTAATCTCAGCTACTCAGGAGGTTGAGGCAGGAGAATCGCTTGAATCCAGAAGGCGAAGTTTGCAGCGAGCCAAGATCGTGCCACTGCACTCAAGCCTGGGTAACAGAGTGAGACTCTGTCTCCAAAACAAACAAACAAAAAACAATGTTTTGTGTCATAGTTGCATAATTTACCTCCAGGTATAATAAGTTTTAGCTCTGACAATATCCAATTATGAATAAGAAAATAATGAATAGACTATTCCAAGTAAATTAGAACGTTATGATCAACGTAAGGGATACAGCGCTTGTTTGCAATATAAAGTATATGAGTTTTAGCAATAGAAAATTACTTTCTTTACTTTCTCCCTAAATGAATAATGAACAAAGATGTTAAACAAAAATGTTAAGAAAGGAATTTGTGGTGTCCAAATAACCCAGGTTTAGCTATATTCCCTGTAGAGTAACTAACACATAGTTAGAGGTGCTTTATCAGGAAGACACTAAAAATGTACATACCAATTTCTCATGTAATCCTTGCAAAGCTTCTCTAAAGGAAGTGTATTTAAAATCCTTCAATCAATTCTTCTCCTGCTTAGGTTAAAGTTTAAAATCCTTATTGTCACTTATCAGGTCCTCTATAATCCAGTGTCTGTCAAAATCACTGGTCTCAGACAGGTTTTACTTTTTGGTTTACTTTTCATTTTCATTCCCATATCTCCTTTTCAGAATACTTATCCCAATTTGAATTCTTTGCTCTTTGTTGAATAAGACCCGAGACCATAACTGTCATGATCACCATTGTATCCCTAGAGCCTAGCCTGAAGAAATTCAATAATGTTCTGAAATGTACCTATTTTAAGGATGAGGTACTTGGAGTTTGTGGTTTAAGTGACTTACTCAAGGTTGCACAGTTAATAAGTGTTGTCAGGATCCATCTCCTTCTGACTCCATGGACACAGGACTTAATCACCACACTATGCAGATTTAGGAATGCCATACCCTTATTGTCTGCTCAGCTTAGGATCCATCTCATTTGCTGCCTTGTAGTAATTTCCACACAATTTCTGTCATGCTATGCTATTAGGTATTTTTCTACAATCCTTTTTTCCTACCAGAATGTTGCTTCCTTTCATTGAGGAGATAAGTCTTGTTTGTTGTTATTGTTTTATTTGTTTCTAGCTCATATATTGCTGAAATGGGTGCCTTGGACATTTTAGTTACTCAGCAAATATTTTACTGAATGATGTATACGAAGGAACAACCTACTGGGCAGGGAGGCAAGCCTATGAATTTAGAGGATGGAAATAATTCTTTTAATTAGTCATAAACCATAAACCATATATTAGGATTATGAAAAACTCTTTACTATGCCTCATGAAAAAGATCGAATATCAACAGCAATAAGAGAGGTTTAATCTATTTACTTGAAGAAAAAGGCCAAGGAAGATTCTCCCCTTCCAGTGAGAAAGGGAGAGCACTCACTATAAGCACTTTGAAAAACAGCGAAGTAGGAATTGGATCTGTTTCATCCTTTCATTTTCCTTTTCAACACCTCTTTTCACTCCTCTCACTTATCCTGTAGAAATACCTATGTCTCATTTCCACAGAAATTCTGCAGTAAAAAGTGTTAGCTAGTAATATTTTAAGAACATATCAAACTAGGCACAACACATGTTAGGACTGTGTGAATTCTCAAAGGAACTTGCAATTCCCAAAGGACTATACCTTGTAATTAGGAAGATATATTTGTAATGCCTCTAGGGCCAAAATTGTTTCTCATTCTTGGTTTCCATCACAGAACATAGCAGAAGACCTTGCATACAGCAAATGACCATTGCATGCTAAGCTGCAGAAGGCACTCCACATTCATCCATCCTCTTCCTCTCACCCCCATCTCCTCTTCACCTAGGAGAATGAGGTCTGATTGGACTTTTAGAAACATCATTTGGGCAGCCATGACTTGCTTTAAATAGAAAAATAGAAGTAGAGATTAGAAATAATGCTAAATGAGAGTATTTTCTCTCACTTTCATTACCTTCTTCTCTTTTTTCCACTCATGCTGTGACTGAAAAACGGAGCTGGTGGAGTGCTGTGCTAGGTGCCTGCTAAGAAGGCCAAGAGGGAAACAAGAGGAAGCTGATGAAAAGGCTGGGCTAGTGGGAAAGAGAGGTTCTAGGGTCCATGCATGCTCTAGGCCAATCAACGCCAAGGCGAGTGATCAGCAGCCAGCGTGGGTAAAGCCTTGGCTAGTGACTAAGGGTAGCTGCATAAACACAGACAGACATTCACAAAACAACCACCACCACCACAAACCAACCCTGGGACCCCACAGGAATGGCTGTAGTTAGTATCAATCCTCGCTTGATGGGGATGGGTAGATCCTGGTCCCAGCCTTGTTTTTTCTTTTTTTTTTTTTTTCTTTTTTCTTTTTTGAGACGAAGTCTCGCTCTGTCGCCCAGGCTGGAGTGCAGTGGCGCAATCTCGGCTCACTGCAAGCTCTGCCACCTGGGTTCACGCCATTCTCCTGCCTCAGCCTCCCCAGCAGCTGGGATTACAGGCGCCCGCCACCGCGCCCGGCTAGTTTTTTGTATTTTTTAGTAGAGGCAGGGTTTCACCATGCTAGCCAGGATGGCCTCGATCTCCTGACCTCATGATCTGCCCGCCTCAGAATTATTAAAGGAATTTTTCGACTGACTAATGGTAGATAGTATTTTTGGTTAAAAATTTGAAAGTCTAATATTAATTTGCTTTTCATTCCTTTGTAAATACCTGAATTTTTTTCTGTGAAAGTTGTTATTTTTCTCTTTTTACCTCAATATTATTAAATTTCACAATGATGTGTCTTAGTTTGAGTCTTTACTCATTGAACAAAACACTAGGTAGGTCTTTCAACATGGAAACTGGGTTTTTTTTTTTTTTTTGGTTTTGGGAGATGTTCTTGTGATTGAGCCTGCATCATCTCTTTCTGGAGCTCTTATTTGTTATATGTTTGACTTCTAGTTTTGACACTCTAAATCTCCCATCTTTTATCTTCTGTTTTCTTCTCTTTGTATTTTTTTCATCTTTTGAGGAGGTTTTCTTAACATTAGTTTTTAAACTTCCATTGAATTTTAACTTTGCCTTTTTAATAGCAAAACTTCTAATTTTTGTTCTTTTGAAATAATAGCATTCGGGCCTAATTTTATGAGCCATCTATCTTTTTTTCTTAATCTCTCTGAGAGTTTTAATTTGTTATACATTTACAATACTTTATTCTCCCCCTTCCATTAGAGTTCCATTTCCTTTGGATTTTTTCATGTTTGATGTCTATTTCTTTTGGGCTTTCTCTTTCATGTTAGAGACTTTCCTCAAATATCTGGTAATCCGACCTGTGTCTAAAAATGAAGTATTTAAAACTCATTTACGCAATATTCGAAACATAGTGAATGCCTACGACTCAGGCATTGTTCTGGGTTCTTAAAATTCATCAGTGAAGAACTGATTGGGAATTCTGTTTGACTGAAGAACAACTGAAAATCCCTGCATCCTTAAATGTCAATACATTTTCCTTCTGGAGCCAAGCAGCATCTTTAAATAACCCAACAATCTCCTATCTTTTCAATAAGTAGACTTTCATCTAATCCCAGGCTTTACCTCCAACCCATACTACCTGTTGTTTCCAAATCCTAAAAATCTTCCACTTAATTTTTCAGACAAAAGATCTCCTGTTTCCTGCCTGAGAGTAGGTAGTTCTTATCTGCATGGGTGGAGGAGGTAAACTGAGGTCTGATTGCTCTCTGCATGTGTATCAAACCAGTCTCCCAGTTCTCAGGACTTCCCTTTACCCCTCCACCTTCTCAGTACTTGAAACCTCCAAATCTAGGGCTTCTCAGGGAGGTTGAGTGGCTTAATTTACATTACTTCTCATTGATAAAGTATTTTGACGAATAGCTTCCTCTGCTTTGTCAAATCAATTAACGAAAACATCGTTGAAATATTTCTTGAGATATTTTCTTTTCCCCATCTCTTTATCCCTGTAGGGTTACTTATTTATTTTTTATTGACATTTTAGTGGGATTTCAGGAGGAAAGAGGTTTATGTATTTAGTTAAATCACAACCTTTAACAGGAAGGTTTGTTTCTTGAATTTAATATACTACTATATGTAATTTTAGAGTGCTGCAGTAAAGACCTCAAATTTGTTCTCTCCTTCTGATTCAGGTCTTTGTGTCATTCACCTCTACACTGACTCTCTGCATGACCATGTGACCTGTTTGTCCAGTGGAGCAATTGCAAACAGGAGACAGAGATTTGAGACTTCTTGGAACACTCTACTTTGTGAATTAGTCCGAGTTAGTTGATTCCAGTCATCACAGCTGTCTCCATTGGAGAGCATTTCATAAAGCATCAATCCCTACTCACCCAACCCACCACTTGACTGTAGACCATGAGTGAGCTCAAATGAATTCAGCTTTGCTGGCCCAGATGAGAACTGAGCCAAGCACATACTTCCAGTTTGTAGAATCGTGAGTGGGGGGTGGTTTATTATGCAGCAAAAGCTAAGAAATACAACTACCATTATTGCCATATTTTTTCCTTAACATTTACTGCATGTTAACAATGTGCCAGACACTGTTTTAAGCAATTGACATGTATTAACTCATTTAATCCTAACAAAAAATTTATGAGGTTTATAGTATCCTCAATTTAAAGATGAGAAAATTGGAAACATAGGAAAACAGTATGATATCATAGAAAGAGTAATGTCCTGGGAGGCAGGAACCTAGTGTTCTACACAGGCTTTGCCATTTATTTAAAGTACAAATATGGGATACAAGATACGAGTCTGCCTTATATTCCCATTACTTGCACAAATTCTTGACCCAGTTAGGCCACATTCATATTGACCCTCCAAATACCTTTTCTGGTTAACAATCGAGTAAATACTTACATAACACTTACTTGTCCGAGACACAGTTATGAGTGTTTTACATGTGATAACTTTACATATGTTAGCATATGTGCTTTACACACATTAATTTATTAAAACTTCATAGCAGCACTAGGTACTATTATTTCTCCCATTGTACGCTTGAGAAAATTGAGATAAAGCCAGTTTCTGGGATGCGGGGGCTGACTTTGAACCCAGGAAATCTGACTCCAGAGTCCTCATTCTTATTACTCTGCAGTAGTGACTCAGATATGTGTGCTCCAATATTTATGCATGTGTATGAGCCATACCCCTCTCAAGTCTCTGCCGTCCTTCCTACCTACCATGTCCTGCTCATTTTCTAAGACCTACTCCCCTCATAAACCCAAATATGAACATGTCTACTCACACTCATTTCCTTATTCCGCAAACATTTATAATCTGTAGTATACCTTTTATTACTGGGTCATATAATTGTTTTGCTGTCTAGTTGTTGTGTTTTAAAAAATACATAAATCTGTCCTCCCGAATGAGAGTAAATCCCCAGAGATAAAAACTCCTCAGGAATCCTTATCGAAATGCTAAGTACATAGGAGTCACTTTATAAAAATCTGCTGACTTGAGTCTAACTCGAGCATTTACCGGATTAATATCATGGCTCAGTATTTGGAACATTCCAAACTCATAAGGTCTACTTAACAAAAGTGTCTTGTTACTTCAAATCCTGCTGTAACTGATTTGTCATTATCACACACTGTTCACAGCCTGGAAGTAGTAGAGAAGAGTAAATGACTCTGAACACTGGTTTGAAATAAACAAGGATGACCTAGATAAACAAACATCACTTTACAAACTAAGTCTTTCTGGGAAAAGAGAAGGTAATTCTCCATTGTTCCAATTTGATCAGGTTATAGATAGCTAGATGGTTATTGTGGGGTTTTACAGCTTGACTTAACCTTTTGTTAAACTCTTTCTGGACCAGTGTTAGGTGTGCTGTAAATATATATTCTTTATTATCATTAGCGGTAACTGAACACCTCAAGTCATGCATAGAACTTGCTTTTCGAAATGTATTTAAAATATTTTTCAGCCAACCATTCAATGGAAACATTTATTAGATATTCACTTTGAATGTAGCAGTGTAGAAAAATCTGTGGTAAAATGATGCAAGGAATAATAGTATACTCTCCCTCTGAAAGAGCATAAAATTGAATTTATTTATATTTTATATGTTTTTAAAAGTATGGTTTTGAGTCAAAACACTTTTTGAAAAGATAATGCAAAACATCTTTGTTTCTTAAACAAAATACAAAAACTGGCCACTGTTCCTGTGCCTAATTTTATCTTTTATGTATGTATATATATGCATATATGTATGTGTGTCTGTCTGTTGGTCTGTATGTATAATGACATAGAATTACCTAACATCTGAAAATAAGTCACATGAATTTTCATAAAGCATTTATACATATTTATGTCTTTTGAAATATTTTCTAACACATGTATCTGAAAACCAGAGAAGATTTGAGACAGTCATTTTGGTTCTTCTGGTAAATATTTTTTCTGATTTACAGTTTTCCATGTATGGAAGAATTTGGGCTGGGAAGCTATATGACAAGCAAACAATTGCTTCAAAACGTCGGCAAAGAATCAGATAACATACTTTCAATTGGATAATCGAATGCGATAGTGTTGAAGGAACATCTTGCTTCTTAGGCTTACCTAAATCTATATGTAATAAATCTTATATTTTTAAATGTATTGCAAAGCATAAGGTACTTTCCCATATATGATCTCATTTTGATTTTGGCTCCAATGCACAGAAATATATTTCTATTATGAATGTATTTCTATTATAAATATATTTCTATTATAAATATACTAGAAATGTATGTCAACTCAAGAAAAAGCAGTATATTCATATATCAATAGTCTCATCTGGTAAGATATAACAAACAGAAGCACAGTATTTTCATATTGTTTTTCACTTGGCATTAGAGGTTTGAGGTATCATAATTTAGAGAGTCCCTTCTTAATACTTAATCAGTCCCTGAGGTTTAGTGAATCTCCTTTATTTTTCAACTGGAAAGAATTATAATTTTTAAAGAAATATTTGGTTTTCTCTGTGGTCTAAAAAAGGCAGCCCTCCTCTCTTATCTAGAATGACACTGCCTGTATTAAATGCCACATCAACATTTGGGTTTGCTAATCACAATGGGACCCAGCAAAAAAAGGTGGATCCCCATAATCACATCTGGAAAACCCTTCCAGAGCACATCCTCCGTGGGGAATAATCGTCTGCATATCTATCACTATAGTTGTCAATAATCATGATCAGCTTAGTTTTCAAAAACCTTAAGAGAAAAGGTGAAGCAGACCTCTAAGCTAAGTTCACAAAATTACACTATAATTTGAAACATTCAAGCTCTGACATCAAACACTGAAGACATAAGCAATCAGTAATAAAAAATTAAAGAAAAGATTTCCCAACCCGGATAGGGGTGTATACAAACTAAAGTTTTAAAGTCAGGCACAATATATAGTAAAGTGCTTAAAAAGAAACAGGAAGTGCAAACAATTCATAATTCTGAATCTGTCATATCGGTGAAGGAGACCTGGAATTTCATGCATTATAAAAACATTTTTCAGCTTAATTGTTGATACAGGTCTATAAGGCCAGACTTTTACCAACACTGTTTCTTTATAGCTTCCTGATATGCCATAATACAAATGTGCAAGCAAATTATAAATGGAAACAGACACAGTTACTCCAGTTACAAATTTATTTTTGGAAATTACAGATCTTATTATGCTGCAGTCTCTGCATTCATTTATTAGGCACACAAATCTTTACAGATGAGTTCTTTTCTTTCAGGATTATGTGTTTTATGAACTATAGTGAACATTCATAATGGAGTGAACAAAATATTAGGGAGTTGAAAGTTGAGGTTTGTTTTTGTCTTGTCTGATGAGCCCTTTTTTGTCATTATTTAAGGGATGCAAAGACCATTAGAGAAAGCTAATTGCCTTCACAGCCCTCAGATTATACTGATAACCACTGATGGGAGAGTTAAGCCAAATTGCATTCTCAAAATGGTTCTGGGAACATA
Source organism: Trachypithecus francoisi (assembly GCF_009764315.1). Taxonomy (NCBI): domain Eukaryota; kingdom Metazoa; phylum Chordata; class Mammalia; order Primates; family Cercopithecidae; genus Trachypithecus; species Trachypithecus francoisi. Next base: position 167,585,147 of record NW_022681454.1, on the reverse strand, counting down.
CCACTTCCAGTAATGGTCCTATCAACCAGACCTAAAAGCAGAGAGGGCAAGGATGCACTTAAAGGCAATTATCCATCAACATTGGAAAATATGGTTAGTAGATTAAGAGAGTTGAGTATATGCAATATATCTTGATTGCAGAAAAGCAGTTGATATAGCATTATTCAATTTACCAGCTAAATTAATTTAAATTAGGCAGAAGTATAGTCAAATGAACTATCAGCTATCCAGAGGACCATAAATAATAGATAACAATAAACACATTTGTTTTACATGCTGCTAATTTAGTTATTTCTCCCCAGAACTCTCCTTCAGATCAGAATATGACAGTTATATATTATATGCCACCCTCTGGCTATCATTTCTTAAGATCTTTTTTGGAACTACATCTGTTCTATAAAGTTACAAAGACCAATTATGGACCATTAACAACTCTTCAGGGCTTACTTTATTTATCCATATTCAGTTTTCAGCTCCCTATTATATTCTGTTTGGTTCTGGATTTTGTCCTAATGTAAAATGTCATGAGCAGAAGCACAGGGTATTGAAAGTAGCCTTTGCCTCCATATTCAAAAAGTTACTGACTTTGAATTCTCCTGGGTGCTGTGGGGAAGATGACAGTGACCAGGAAGTCTAGTACAGGCAGAGTTTTCCTTCTCTCTTTGCAACGTCCATCTTAACCAGGGAGTGGCTTTTCTTGAACCTGGGATGACCTAACCAAAGGTAAGATGACCAGGTGGAGTTTCCATGTGGTAATTTAATCCTTGAAAATTCAGAGCATGTCGGCCAACAATCATATGAAAAAGAACCTAACATCACTGATTGTTAGAGAAATGCAAATCAAAACCACAATGAGATACTGTCTCACACCAGTCAGAATGGCTACTATGAAAAGGTCAAAAAATGACAGATGCTGGTGAGGTTGTAAGGAAAAAGGAATGCTTATACACTACTGGTGGGAGTGTAAATTAGTTCAACTATTCTAGAAGACAGTGTGGCATTTTCTCAGAGACCTAAAGACAAAAATACCATTCGAACCAGCAGTCCCATTACAGAGTATATACCCAAAGGAATAGAAATCATTCTGCTATAAACACACATACATGTGCATGTTCACTGCAGCACTATTCACAATACCAAAGACATGGAATCAATCTAAATTCCCAATAGGGAGAGACTGGATTAAGAAAATGTGGGACATATACACATGGAATACTATGCAGACATTAAAAAAGAATGAGATCATGTCTTTTGCAGGGATATGGATGGAGCTGGAGGCCATTATCCTTAGCAAACTAATGCATTAACAAAAATCCAAATACCACATGTTTTCACTTATAAGCAGGAGTTAAATGATGACTACACATCAACACATGCAAGATAACAACACACACTGGGGCCTATTGGAGGGTGGCAGGTGGGAGGAGAGAGAGGATTAGAAAAAATAGCAAATGAGTACTGGGCTTAAAACCTGGATGATGAAATAGTCTGTACAACAAACTCCTATAACATAAGTTTACCTATGTAACAAACCTTCACATGTATCCCCGAATTAAAATAAAGGTTAACAAAAAAGAATTGCATATCTTTCCCTCAAAAAAAGGAAATTCAGAACATGCGATTAAGACATACATTTGGAGATTGCCTAACCTTATTAAACAAAGGAGAAAGTGTAAGGGTCAAGAAGCTATTTCTTCCCCATATCTTAAAGGGACAAACGACTTTGTGGTCTACGTGGTCTTTATGATATTTTCCAGGACTGTGATTGTCACCTTGGTGATGGCGGCTGTGATGATCCAGGGAAGGGCTGAGAAGGGAGAATACATGCATCTGAGAGAACTTTTCTATAGCTTAGGAGTACTCTTTGGGGCTGCTACTTTTTCTAAAAATATTGAATCAATGCTGATTATATCAGAAGGAACCAAAACCTTTTTTCCCATAATATAAACTATAGGAAGTAAAACTTGAAAAAATTGTTTTGGTTGTAAATATACAAAATGCAGTGGTTCTCAATATAGACATGTCTCCCATGGTGGAGAGGGAGAGTAGAGATGAGGGGGTTATGAGAGAAACATAAGAATCACTAGGCAGTGGGAGGCAGGGCAAGTGTGAGGCTGAGAAACACTGTTGTGGGTACTGCTGCCTCAATTTCCTCACCCATGCTGAAGTGAGGGCAGGCTTGATCTCTATCATATCCCTCCTTTCTTTTTTGATGCTTGTATCACACAGTTGGTTGCCTTTGAACGTAACACAATAACGTTCTTATATATGTTTTGAAATGTTGGAATATCCCCATTAGAGGTTTGAATATCAAATCAAATGTACTGTTTCCTTCCCCATATGATTTGAAATGGATATGATACAAGATAGGCAAGACCACAAAAACAACGAAAAAGTAACAGGCTACTTAATTTTTCTCTACTTGAGAGGAGAAGATATTTTTAAAAATATGGCAGAAAGCTTGAGAAAGAGAAACTGTTGTGATTGAGTTTTGAATGCAGCCAAGAAAGAGTAAGCACAGCACAAGAAAAATTTGATTTTCTCGTTGACTATTGATGTGGTTTTAGGCAAATTACTTAATACAACACCAAGACCCCACTTTACAGAATTGTCATGAATATAAAGTAAAATAATTTATAGAAAATGTTTTATTTAATAACTGCATATAACAAGCATTCCAGCTTTATGACTATTATTTTTATTAGATGTAATTTCTTTGGAGCCAAGGCAAACAATGAGACTAGCCTGTTACCTCATTTTTTTTTTCCAATTATAGTATGGCAGACAAATAAAAATACATACTTTTAATTAGTACTGAATTTTAAGAAGAATTTGTTGTACAGATCTTTTGAAAAATATAATCTACATAATAAATAGTATTGAAAATAACAGCTTTTCAAAACATATATAAAAATTATCTTTATAAGAACATTTTGAAAATCAGCCTAGCAAAGAGTTGAATTAGAAGTGTTTGAATACATTGTTTTCAATTAATATAATATACGATAGCAGGAAAGCCTAGAAAATCTTGAGGAAAGAATAATTTACATTTTAGTTAGTGTGTGTCTCTGATTATTAACTAGCTAACTGGGCTGTGTTTATGTGTGTTCCTTTTTGTATTTTCCTTTTAGGTCATGAAAATAAGGCATATTTATTTTAGCAATCTGAAAATACATAAAGCATAAAAATGATAAAATTAATTCTAATATTCATAATTTAGTTACTTTTTCTGCATATTATTGTCTTGATTTACAATGCTTTTATTTTTATTGTTGCATTTTAACTTTATCATTTATTTTTAACGTTTGGATTTTCTTGCTTTCACTTTCTAAAATAAGTTATTTTGTTCAGAATCTTACCTGATGAATGTTTTTCATGTTTAGTTAGAAGTTTGGCCCCCTAATTCTTGTTCTTAATCTATACTCTATTATACTACACTTTTAAAGTGTTTATTTAATATTTTAAATTTATTAACATTTTCTGTCACCTCCCTCAATACCTTCATGTTTTTATTTTTGTTTTCATTTTCTCAAGTTAAACTCCCTTTTCTTCAAGTTGATTCTTCTCCGTTTGCCTCTCCAAATTCATTCTCTGCTGCTTTCTGCCCCATTTTGTGCCCCAAGAGGCATTGGAAGGAAATTGAAGGGGGCAGTGAAGAGAGGTCAAGGAGATGCCCATCTCTGTCTGACCGTGTGGTTTCTTTACCTTAGGTTGGAGTTCCATTTGGCAGCCCCTCTTCCATGGCTGTGGCTCCTGCCATTCTGGCAACATGGTTTGACAAGAGAGGATAACAGCAGTAGAGAAAGTCCACATCACGAACAGGAGGTTGAAGGACCTTTTCCTTGGTTCTCACTATAACCTTCTATCCAGTCTCCTCGATTAATCTACAGCCACTTTAAAAATTATTTCTCTAAAAAAACTAACCTTGGAATGCTCAGGGACCCACAGGTTAATGATCTACAGGCAGCTTATTTTCTTTATGTAAGTTCTATACTTTCCTAACACTATGTATCTTCTGTACTGTCCAAATATATTTATATTTGCTGTTGCTTGTTTTAATAGCTGTGGTCTCTGACACAAGGAACCCGTGCTTTTCATAAGCTGTATCAATGTGTTACAAACAAGCACACCCTGACATGAACTTTATCCTTAAAACTATAATCTCCAGTGATGCAGGAGGTAGACTGGATAGGGAGTGGCACTTGACATTCCAAGATAGGAACTCAGTTGCAGGAACAGCTGAGCCTGGGATTGCTAAGAGCGGCTCATGTGGGGATTATGGATTCTGTGATTTGCTGATTCTGGCAAGAGAAGATGTAACGCTGTTTCAGAGTAACCAGAGTGAACTCTACCACTCACAGTAAGATGACCAGACCAGGAGATTCCTACACAAGGCAGCTGAGTCACATGGAGAGAGGGCTATAAGCTTTCAGATAATTGATTACGGGATGCATACATCAAACAGCACTGAAGTAAAAGGAATCAAAGAGAATCCACCCACAACTCGAGAGATTTATTTTTCTTCAAGAATGCATTACAGCAAAAGAAAAAAAAAAAAACCTCCCTGGAGATTATTAAACATTTCTCTAATAGAACAGTGGAAAATACAGTACTCAAGGCATAGAGGAATAGCACACACTTATAGGAAAGATTGACTAAAGGAAGAAGAACTAGCTATTTAAAGAATCTGTGTTGTATTCTCAACAGTCAGCGAAAAATAATTATTGGAAATACAAGAAAACGTATTGAGTAACAACTCTTTTTGTTCCAAGTAGCCAAAAACAGGGTTCACAGGCAGAAAGAATGTTGGATAGCTCATTGACATAAGGTCCGTGGTGGCTCTGAGCAGCCAGGATGGCCTGGCTGAAAATAATGGCGTCTGTCCTTTCCCTCTGCTATCTGCTCCTCTGAGTGCACCTGTTCCACTCCACATTCTCATTACAGACTGGTCCATATGGCATTAAAAGGGCTACCAGAAGATTCAGGCTTAACATTTTACAGGTCCACACACCCAGGAAGAGCCTGACTGCTGACTCTTTCTCTTACTTTCAAGGTTAAACGGAACTGTTTTTCTTCCACCTACGATCTGGCGCAACCCAACCAACTCATAATGCAATTCCACGAAGGAGTAGGCAATTCATGGAAAAGAGTGCTGGGCCCACGGTACAGTAGTGTCCACTGTAAGTCCTAGGAAAGGACATTGAAGTGGGAGTCAGCCTTGCTTGAAAAGATGGAAGGATATCGGGAAAGAACATTAAAGATATTGCATCACTGAAATCAATTTTAGAAACAGTTCAGGACAGAATCGATACTTAGAAAAAAATACAGTTAGGATATAGATGTGAACTTCCTCAGAGTGAATTAGAATAGAGAAAAAGAAATAAAATGTAAGAGCAAAATGCTTTAACAATTCGTACCCACTCTAAGATAGTTAAATTACACATACTTTTGTTTTCCTAAGTTCTTCCTTGCTAGTTTCCCTTAGCTTTATGTATTAGAACTCCTTGAGTTAAATAATTAGCTCATTTATTTCTTTTGTTCTTGTTTAATATTCAAAATATTCCAGGCTGTTAATTTGCTTATACTTATAGATTTGGCCTCAAACCATAAATTTTGATAAGCAATATTCTCCTTTGTTTTTTTCCTGATAATATGTAATTTCAGATGAGGACACATGTCAAATTTCAAAACTTCTATTTGAAACTACTTATCAGTTCCTTGATGTATTAAATTCTAGACAAAGACAGTGACCTGTACAAGATCCTACTTTTGCGATTTAATATCCATTACAGTCTTAATAAATGAACTATATATATTAATTCCAAGCATATGCCATGTTTGTATGAGAAAAATATAGACATATTTTACCTTGTCTTATTATTTAAATTCTCTGAGCTTTATTTTTAATTTGCTTAGGTTTACAGAAAGCGTTGGCCTTTATTTTCTAAACTCATCAAAGCCTGAAAAAGTTCTTTAAAATGTATCTGTAATAATTCTAATTCTATTTTTCTCTATAAAGCCTAATGCAGTTATTTGGCTCATAGACATTCATGACTGTCATTTTTCATGGTGAATATTATCTCAGAGTTATTATGAAGATTAAATAAGACAATACTTGCAAAGCACTTATTCAGTAATTGGCATATGGTAAATGTACTATAAATGTTAACTATTACTATTGTTTCCTAAATCAGTAATTTCTGCTTTTATCTTTATTAATTTCCAGCTCCCGCATTTTTCCTGTTTATTAAATTGAATGGATATTCCATTTGTTTTAAATCTTTCTTATTTAATAGTGAAATATTTTAAAGCTGTTAATTTTCATTTAGCTGTATCCTATAGGCTTTGATATAGAATATTCTTATTCTTATTGATCTTTAAATAACTTAGAAATTTTCAGTTTTATATTATTTTAGTCCTAGGATGTGGTCACAAAATATGCATTCTTGGAACTTAGTTACATTTTCTCTGTGATCAAACGTATATATTTTTAAAAACGTATTCCTGGACATAAGGAAAAATGACTATTCTCACTTTTTACTCTCTTCACAATTCCTATATCAATTTATGTTATTTATATTCTATGTTTTTGTATTTTTTTCTACCTAATTACTCAATTTCTGTGAGGTAAGTTTTAAGTTCTCCCCCTTATCCCTGAATTATATCTTGGCTGCCTGTAAGATCCTTGGATTCTGGTCTTTTCCTCTTAGAAAACTATATATTGTTTTACTCTCTTCCAGCTTCATGAGTTGCAGAGAGAAAATTTATCCCTATTCTGGTCTGTTATTGGTAAGCTTTCCTCCCTATTTGGAAGCTTGCAAAGTTTGTTCTTTTGTTTTGGAGGGCAGCAAATTTTCCAGGTTATATAGTATATCTTTTGCAGACCTGGCAATTAAGAGCATTTGACTTGAAAACTCAACTCAGAAATATTCTCTTATTCTTTGATTGTTTCTCTTCTTCATATGTTTATCTGTTTCTGAAACTCTTATTATTGGAATATTTGATCTCCTGACTCTATCTTCTATTATACTTAACTTTTTTTCTCCTAAATACTGCTCTGTTATTTTTACTATTTTAGGATAATTTCCAGTTCATTTCCCACATGATTGATGAGGTTTTTATCAGCATCCATTCTATTTTTCTGCCTTTATTAAATTTTAAAATTAAACACATCATGGTATATACACACCATGGAACACTAAGCAGCCATAAAAAAGAACGAAATAATGTTCTTTGCAGCAACGTGGGTGCAGCTGGAGGCCATTATCCTGAGTGAAATAATGCAGAAACAGAAAACCAAATGCTGCATGTTTCTAGTTATAAATGAGAATTAAACATTGTGTAGTTGTGGACATGAAGATGACAACAACAGACACTGGTGACTACTGAGCGGGGAGGGAAGAAGGTAAGGGTTGAAAAACTGTCGGGTCCTATGCTCACTACCTGGGTGATGGGATCATTTGTATCCCAAACCTCAGCATCATGTAATATACCCATGTAACAAACCTGCACGTGTATCCTCTGAATCTAAAATAAGAGTTGAAATTATTAAAAAGAATTAAACACATCATAATTTTTACTAGCAAGAATGCTTTATTATCCCAAGATGACTTCTCTTTTTTTGTAGGATTTTCCCCTTAGATCTCACTGAATTATTTTAATTATCTCACTGAATTATTTTAGTTCTTTTCTATCATTACATTTCACAATTTTTTTCCATTTCAATGGGATCTTTTCTAATGATTTCAACTTCATCTCCATCCTTAAAACCATGGATTTTTTTTTTTTTTTTTTTGAGATAGAGTTTCACTCTGTCCTCCAGACTGCAGTGCATTGGCACCATCTCAGCCCACTGCAACCTCCGCCTCCTGGGTTCAAGCAATTCTCCTGTCTCAGCCTCCCACATATCTGGGATTACAGGCACGCACTGCCATGCTTGGCTGATTTTTGTAGTTTTTGTAGAGCAGGGTTTCGCCATGTTGTCCAGGCTGATCTCAAACACCTGGGTTCAAGTGATCCGTGCAACTCTGCCTCCCAAAGTGCGGGGATTACAGGTGTGAGCCTCCGCACCTGGTCAAAACTATGGGTCCGTCCTGGCGGGGTGCTGTGGATCCTGCCTGCAAGCCGAGCACTTTGGGAGGCTGAGGCAGCAGTTCACCTGAGGCTAGGAGTTCAAGATCAGCCTGGCCAACATGGAGAAAACCTGTCTCTACTAAAAATACAAAAATTTGCTGGGCGTGGTGGCACGTGCCTGTAATCCCGCTACTCGGGAGGCTGAGGTGGGAGAATGGCTTGAACCTGGGAGGAGGAGGTTGCAGTGAGTCAAGATAGTGTCACTGCACTCCAGCCTGGTCAACAGAGCAAGTCTCTGTCTCAAAAACAAAACAAGATAAAACCAAAACAAACCTATAGATCAGTCGTAAATGTTAGTAATTTTCACCTTCTGTTTATCATTGGTACACAACAGATCTCTGAGGAACATCACAGTTACTTATTTCCCCTGAGCCCATTTAGCTTTGTCTGGTAGTGGAGGGTGAGCAGAGGGGGGAATGTAAGTAACAAATCTATTTCCTAATAGGAGGGCAGCATGTAGAGAGCCAATGGGTTGAGGCAAGTCTCTGGAAATTTCAATTTTAGAGGGTGATTGTCTTCTTCCTGGTTTTTCAAGAGCGCGGCAGTCCAGTTCAATATTAAAGAGTTTTCCAAAAGCAACCAGCATTAGTAGCATGCGAAAGTTTCTCCCTTCATTTAGCATAGCAAGTGAGCAGGACACCAGGAGAAATAATTATTGATCATAATAAATATTATTATTTATCGATGATAATATATATTGGATTGCTCAACATAGCTTCAAGAGTCCATTGGTTTAGTTGTTTTCCCTGACAGGCTTTACCAAAAAGGCAGACTGCAACCTCGCTTTGGACCTCTCTACAAACTGTGGTGTGCAGCAGGTGAGTCTGATGAACCCTTCCCTGCCTGTTCCACATCACAGAAACCACAACCTGCAGACTGCAGTGCTAGGTCAAGCTTTGTCCTTTACATTGACCATCAGCCAGATGGGTGCATTACCTCAGTGGAAATCAAGAGTACTATATATTAATTCCTGTTCCTCCCATCCCATATCACAAGACAACGAAGAACTGTAAGGATGATATGGTTGCTTTATAATAAACTAAGACTAGCCTCAAAAGATAACCGGCCCTGCTAGTATATTTCTTTATGAAAGAAAACATCTGGATCAACTCTTTCAAAACCAGAGTCATAATTTTTCCTCAGTGGCTCCTAGCATTTAACTGGCCTGTTGCTAGCATCTCTGAGAAACTATTTAGCACACAGTCTTGACGATGTTGACAAGGCAAATGGCAAGGTGACTGAGACGCTGTTTTCAGGAAAAGAAAGATGTTCTCCTGGACTGTAGAATGGGGACCTGTAATTTGGAGGTTCTGTTATCTAGCAATACATTTTACAACCAATTTATTTTGAAGGACTTACCGTAAAGTTATTTTTCAATAAATGGTCTATGGATCTTACCTAAAAAAAAATCTTTATAGTCACAGTGAGCCCAAATGTTCATTAATACCTCATCTATGGCTTGCTGCTGGAGTTTGGTTGCTTTCCTCAGGGGGCCAAAGCTCCCTTGCAACAGCCAAGACTCATGGCAAAAACAAACAAACAACAATTCTGAGATCTTTCACTTTACTTTCTGAAAAGATGTTAGGTTGGCCTGATAGACTCCAAAAGGAGCTGAGCCATAAGATGACTTATGGCTGTTGCCAGTCTTCCTTGAATGTCATATATCGCCTCCCTCATACTCCACATGCACCGCCAAAGTTCTAAGACCCGCCTGGTTTCTGCCTTTAGTGGTTATGAACTTTCCTCATGGTACAATGATTATAAGTGCTTATTTATGTAACTGTTATCTGTTGGCAGGTGGACACTTCTGCCCACCAAAGATGAATATTAGTACTAGTCTTTGCAATGGGGCAAATCTGTAGCACATAGATAGTTTGGTGGGGAGTTCCTGCCTTCCCCATGATGGGGAGTTAACAACAACTATGGCACCACATGGATACCATCTTTAAACCTACTTCCCTGTACTCAATCCATAGACACCTCCCCAGCTCCTCTTCATTAACAAGCAATGATGAGGAAGATACCATTTATTGCCAAGTTAACCATACAATTTGGTCAACATGTTCACTACTGATTTCCACAGACATCCTTCAATTCCTACTAATAAGCCTGGGAAACCTTCGTCTTCTTTTTTTCTAGAAAGTCATATCTGTCAGGTCATTCCTGTTGCCAAAGCTTTCAAAAGCTGTGAAGGATATGAGACTTTATTTTACTTGTAAGCTAACAAGTTTGCCTACCACACTTTCGTGAAAGCTGGAAAAATACAAAATTTTGTGGTGTTGGAAACCAAAGACTTCATTAGAGCTATAGCAGTAGTCAGAAAATGTTTGCTCTAGTTTCCTGAGCTCTGAGTCCCACAGGGTGACTAGAAGAGTGTCAGGTAATGACTGTACATGCAGGATATTTTGTTACAGGAGACGAACACTTGCTCTAGAAGAAGACAGTATCTCTTCCTCTGTCTGTCACCCAAGTTGTTCACTGTACAAACATCCTAAGAACAGATAACTGTAACACAAGCAGCATGTCCTTCTACTTGTAAGGTGTACAGAAATGCAAAAGAATCACAGTAAATTTTCTCCCAAAAAGGAACTGATCGAGAAGGATTGTAGGATTCAAAAGGACATTTTGTGGTCTTTTTAAATGTAAGTCACTTCTCTGCTCCAACAACAAGCTGTTACACTTGGAATAAAATCCAAATTCCTTACTGTGGCCCACAAGAACTACCATGACCTGGCCCTGGCTATCTCTTGGGCCTCATCTTTCTAAAAACCAGCACACTGGCTTCCTTGCAATTCTTGAACAGCAAAGCACTTCTCCATCTTGACATCTGCTGTTAGTGGGGTACGGGACTTCCCCTTTTCCTGCACTCAAGTCGCTGCTCAAATGTGACCTCTTTGGAGTGGAATTACTTGAATACTCTCACATATGTACCAGTTGCTTAATCTCTCCTGTATTTTTTTTTCAGCACACTTACCACTCCCTGCCAAAGCTATGTCTATTAGCATATTTCTTTATTGTCATTTCTCCCTTTAGACTAAGTCCTCTCTGAAGCTAGAGAGATAGTCTAGTACGTCTCCAGCCTTAGGTCAAAGTCTCCCTGTTACTTGTCAGTCTCTCAATTAGTATTTGTTGAATGAAATATGATGATGTCAGTTGCTTCGTTAGTTATTAAAGGGACTATTCATTTGCTTGCTATTCATAAAGAAGCATGTAGTGAATCGGGCTCTGACATACCCAGAAATGAAGTTATTCACCAAGACTGATTCCTTATAAAAAATGATACTTTCAGTTTCCCAGAGTATGTGTTTCTTTCTGTAGATAACCTGTAGACAATGAAGTTTAGAGTACATGCCTAAACTGCTACAATCACACCCTAACCAGCCTGCAATTTTTATTTTTGCTACCCTGCAACATATTCTCCCTAGAACAATACAAGTAATCTTTTATTGCCATAAAACTCACTTTGCATTTCTTTTTCAAAATATCCACTACATCCCATTACATTTAGAATAATATTCAAAGACTTAATTATGACTTTCTAGGCCATATTTTTATTTAGCTGGCAGAAGACAGAGTTCAGGGTTGACAAAGCAGCTGGAAATGTAGGGGAGAAACTTAGAAATGTGAAAGTTGTGGATGGGTTAGCTCCCAGAATCTAAATATAACCTCTCTCCAAATTTTTGGATAACTGCAACTATGCATGTGTAGGGATGAGGAGAGGGGGCTTGGTGAACTCACAGGCAAACATGAGAGAGGAATCTAACTTTGAAGAACAAACTACACTGGGTCAATATGTGAGTTTGCTACTTTTTCAGACCTCCATACAAGTATTAGCAGACACAAAAGGAGACACTTCACAACGATTTTCCATATACACTTAGATATTACAATTATCATACATAGCTTCAACACACATGAAGTGGAAACTCACAAAAACTAAGGAAACAGTCAAATCCACAATTATAATTGGAGATTTGAGCACCCTTCTCTTGGTAGCTGACAGAGCAATCCTATTTAAAAAAGGTGAGGATATAGAAGATCTAAATAACCCTATCAATCACTTTAACCAGATTGACTTAAATAGAACATTACACCTAGCAATGAAAGAATACATCCTTCTATTCAAGTGAATATGGAACGGTCACTAAGCTCCATAATAAAATAGTTGTCAAATTGATTTTAAAAGATCACAATTTACAAAGAATATTCTCTAGTCAGAATGAAATCAGAAATCAATAGCAATACAACACCTAGAAAAACTCCAAATGTTTATAACTTAAGTGGCACACTTCTAAATAATTTATGAATCAAAGGAGAAATCACAAAGTACAAAATATTTTGAACCAAAAGGTTATGAAAATGTAAATGTAACATATCAAAGGTTATGGGATATGGCTAAAGCAGTGCTTCGGTGACATATACACTGTAATTGTAAATGCTAATATTGGATATTTTCAATGGACCCCGTGTGAGGCCTTTCTCACGTTGCTATAAAGACATACCTGAGACTGGGTGATTTGTAAGAAAAGAGGTTTAATGGGCTCATGGTTCTGCAGACTGTACAGGAAGCATGGTAGCATTTGCTTCTGAGGAAGACTCGGGGAGCTTTTACGCATGGCAGAAGGTGAATCAGAAGCAGGCTTTTCACATGGTGAGAGCAGGGGCAAGAGGGCAAGGGGGGTGCAGGTGCTACACACTTTTAAACGATCAGCTCTTAGGAGAATTCACTCACTATCACAGGGGAAGCACCAAGCGGATGGTGCGAAACCATTCATGAGAAACCCGCCCCCACGATCCATCACCTTCCACCAGGCTCCACCTCCAACACTGGGGATTAGATGTCAATATGAGATTTGGTTGGGAACCCACATCCAAACCACATCAGCCCCCTATTGCCCATAGTTTCTGGATAAAGTTTACAATCCCTGGTCTGGTGCATGAGGCCCTCATGACCCAGCTCTGTCTCAGATATTCCGACCTCATCATCCGCCCTTCCTCCCAGCTCCACTCAGCAGGCCTCATGGCTTCTTCTCAGCTTTCTGCTTTAGTGGCATTCCTTGTGGCAATCCCTCTACGTAGAATGCCTTCTTTGTGGCCTAACATATGGTCTATCTTTGAGAAGAATCCATGTGCTGAGGAGAAGAATGTGTATTCTGAAGCCATTGGATGGAATGTTCTGAAAATATCTATTAGCTCCATTTGGTCTACAGTGCAGATTAAGTCAGATGTTTCTTTATTAATTTTCTGTTTGGACGATCTGTCCAATGCTGAAAGTGAATGTTGAAGTCTCCAGGTATTATTGTATTGGGGTATCTTTCTCTCTTTAGCACTAATAATATTTGCTTTATCAATCTGGGTGTCCCAGGGTTGGATGCATACATATTTACCTTTGTTATTAATATATCCTCTGACTGAATTGACCCCTTTATCATTATATAATGACCTTATTTGTCTCGTCTTATAGTTTTTGTCTTGAAATCTATTTTACCTGATATAAGTATAGCTATTCTGGCTCTGTTTTGTTTTCCACTTTCATGGAATATCTTTTTTCATCCCTTTATTTATGTGTGTCTATGTGTGTTTTTAGTCTATGTTTGTCTTTATAGGTGAAGTGTGCCTCTTGTAGGCAACAGATAGTTGGTAGAAAGCCCTCTTGACCCTCTTATTTTTTAAAACTTTTAAAGTAAAATTCAGCCCAGGAAATGTGTCATCCTTCACTTCCAAGGCTAAGGAAAGTGTCCGCTGTTGCTTTAATTTTTTGTTACAACAACAACAACAAAAATAACAGCAGAAGGAATATGTTTTTTTAGTAGTGTTTTAGGGTGGATGGGCAAGCCTCATTTCACTAGGGCCATGAGTCTTCATGGTATTATTTTTACATGTCCTCGCCACTCTATTCCATTTATCCTCTGCTACATGTCTCATTGTTTAACTTTTATGCTTATATTTAAAAATTGTGAGGTCATAAATGATCACACATTGTAATCCTACCTTATTTGTACTTCCCTTTTTATTCTGCATCATCTAGAATTGCACTGATGAGATCTTCATGGCTTCTAAAATGTTTTAGACTCTCTTCCAGAAATTCATGTTTTGATATCAAGCCTATTTTCTTCTCTGAATTCTTTTGGAACTCTGCTTTCCTAAAACTTTGGATACTGTATGAGTCTGTTCTGGCTGCTGCAGCAAAATACAATGGCTAGGTGACTTAAAGATTAGAAATATTTCTTACAGTTCTGGAGGCTGGAACTTCCAATATTAATGGATCTTGGCATCTGAAAAGGGCCTGTTTCTTTTTGCCAGATATGAGTTCTAGCTGTGTTCTCAAATGATGGAATGGGAGAGCTAGCTCTCTGGGGTCTCTTGTATATGGGCACTAATCCTAGCTATGAGGCTCTGCTCTCATGACCTAATCATCTCTCAAAGGCCTTACCTCTCAATACTATCATCTTGAGTGTTCGAATTTTAACACATGAATTTTAGGGGACTCAAACATTGGGACCATAGCAGACACCAAGTTTAACTATCTTCACATTTTCACTTATTGGCTCTCAAAGACTCTAAGATAACCTTATTGTTTCTATTTTTCAGAGCTTTTAACATTTCCCTTTTGATAACCAGGCAAGTTTTGTTGTTGGTAAGAATAAGTTTGAAATTTTATTTCTGTTGGTTTTGTGTTCTAATTTCCCAGATATATAACTGATATCAAGTGAAACTTAGCCTAGTTCACACATTTGCCTATATCCAAAGCTACACTGGATGTGGACTCTGGGAAGGCCAATATTTGGGTATCCCTCAGACTAATATTTGCGGAATACTTGTCTAATATTTGTTTAGTGGAAGGGGAAATAAACCAAGTTTTGTCAATTAAAATTTTCACATGTTTATATTCAAAATCATGTGTTTATATTTATTACACATACTGTCTATAGATGCTTTGTTTTCTAAAAACTTTTAATTTGAGAATAATTCAAACTTCAAGAAAAGTTGCAAGAGAAAGAATCATATACAGAATGCTTGTTTAGTCTTTACCTAGATTTACCCATTCTTAACGTTTAGCCTCATTTGCTTTTATTTTATCATTTGCTTACTACCTACCTACCTACCTACCCACCTAAATACCTACCCACCTATCTAATCTATCTAATATACCTACCTAATCCATCCATCTTTCTATTTATGTATTTTTTTCTGAACTATTTGAGAGTAAATTTCATACATTATGACCCTTTACCCCTAATACTTCAGAGTATATTTTTTAAGAATAAAAATATCCTTTTAAGAATAAGGATATCTATTTATAAAACCATGTATATTTATCATCTTCAATACATTTAACTTTAATCTCTCATCTATATTCCATCAATTGATCTAATTATGTTCTATATAACATTATCTTTGTTCTAGCTTGGTGTCCACTCTAGGATCTGGATGGCATGTAGTTGTCATGTTCCTTTAACATTTTAAATTGGAACATTTCCACATTTTTTTTTTATCCTTTATGACATTGAGTTTTGAAAACTAGTCCCTCAGTTTTATTTGTTTGTTTATTTGTTTTTAATGGAGCTCTCTGGCCAGGTGTGGTGACTCACGCCTTGTAATCCCAGCAATTTGGGAGGCTGAGGTTGGCAGATAGCTGGAGCTCAGGAGTTTGAGACCAGCCAGGGCAGTGTGGCAAGACCCTGTCTTTATAAAAAAAAAAAAAAAAAAAAAAAAAAGGTAATTAGCTAGGTGTGCTGGCGGCCATCTGCGGTCCCAGCTACTCTGGAGGCTAAATGGGAGAATTGCTCGAGCCTGTGAGGTCGAAGCTACAGTGAACCGAGATTGCGCCCCTGCACTCCAGCCTGGGCGAGAGTGAGACTGTCTCAAAATAAATAAATAAATAAATAAATAAATAATAAAATATAAATTGAGAACTCCTCATTTGGTACCTGTCTAATGTTTCTTCATTATTTAAGTGAAGTTAGAGAAGCCTCAGCCAGAATACTGCGTAGAAGCCATACTCCTCTCAGGGCATCATGTCCATCTGCCTCCCACTGATGCTGTTAACTTTTATCATCCGATCGGGATGTTGCCTGCCTTCTCCATTGTATAGCTATTACTTTGCCTCCTTTCAAGGAAGAGAAATTTATAAGTCACGCTTTCAAGTCCATGCAAATATCCTGCTCCTTATCAAATTTGCCCCTTTGATTTAGCTCCCATTTGTGATTTTTGTCGACTTAGTCTTTACAATAATAATTTTCTCACCCTGCCTCAGTTCTTGAATCAAACATTTCTCAAGAGGCATTAGAGACAACGTTTGCTCATTCCTTCTAGGAAAATTAAAAGATTTGCATTTATTTACAAATATATATACACAGGCATACCTATTCATATGTATTTACACACATATGTTTATACACGGAGGCATAGATACGTGTGTTATGTTTGTATATGTGTATGTGCATATGTGTGTGTACATATATATAATAGCTATATGTATGTGCACATGCAACATATGCACATACACATAATAGCTATATGTATATGTAAATGCTTTAGAAATCATGAATCCTCACAAAGTTTTTGCCATCCCCTGTTTCATGTTTGTATGTCCCTTCTTCCATTTGAGATCTCTGGCTCCCAACATAAGCACATTTGCTTATTTGCCCAAATCTTTAACATATCTAATAGTTTCAGAATTGTTTCTCTTATATCACTACAAATAACCAAAAATTTCTACTAAAAGGAACTCAGAATCTGTTTGTAGTTCTCTCTCCTACCTCGACTCTGCCTAAGACTGAGGGTATATAAATACCATTAATTACTTAGATTAGTTTTTCACACCCCCCTTAAAGTGACTATGTCATTCATTTGAAATACATTCTAGTCCATTTGTTTCTATTTACTTTAATACTAGGAATTTTCTTCTCACCCTTGCTGACTTAATTTTACTTTTGATTTCAAAAAAAAATGAGCATGCTCCAAAAAATTCAAAATTATTTAAAAAATGTATACCCAAAGAATTATCACACCTTTCCTTTCTGTAGCCCCTTTATCTCATTTCTTCCCTGACCCTATAGATACTAAAATCTTTTGTTTGCTGGTTTATACTTTGTGTGTGTGTGTTGTTTTTAAAGATAAATGATATATGTATCTTATTTTCTCTTGTTTCTTGTACAAAAGGTAGCATACTACATATGCTTCTTTGCACTTTTCCCTTTGTACTTCACAATGTCTTCTAGTCCTACATATAAGTTCATGAAGATCTTTTTTGCTTTTTACAACTACATAGTACTCCTTTGAGTGTTTGTAATATGGTTAATTAAACCAACTCCTAGGCTTGGAGGACATCTAGGTAATTTCCAGTGTTTCACAATTACAATTGCTGTAATGGATAACCATATATATATATATATATATAATATGCATATACATATTTTATGTAATTAGAGGTTTGTCTTTATGGTAAATTCCTAGAATGTTAAATGAATAAATTTGCAAATTCTACTTTATAAAGATTGAGCCATTTTGAGTTCCCACTGGCAATGTATGAGAACTTCAATTTCCCAATGTCATCATCAAAAATATATCGTCAGCTTTTTACTTTTTGCCAAACTAACAGGTGTGAAACTGTGTTCCACTGCAGTTTAATTTGGATTTTTCTAACATAAGTAAAGTTGAACATTTTTTCATGTATTTAAGGACTATTTTTATATCTCTTTCTGTCCTTCTATGTTCATGACAATTTGACCTTTTCTTCCCCCATAGGATTTTTGTTGTTCTTTTCTTCAAATTTTGTATGTTCTTTGAATATTACAGAAATTACCCTTCTCTGTCATATATGCTGTAGATATTTTTTCCTAGTTTGTTATTTGTCTTTTGAATTTGTTTATGATATTTGACCCTTATTTTTTTCCATGAAATTTATAAATTCATATAGCACAACTTATCATAGTTTCCTTTGTTGAATCTGGATTTTCATTTATACTTAGAAAGTTTTTCTTCGTCTAGACAGAGAAGAATTTACTGATGCTCTCTTGTAGTGCCTGTATAATTCCTGTTTACTTCCACATCTCTGATTTATTTGATGCAAAAGCTGAATCTAATTTGTTTTTTCCCAAGTGGTCATCCAGTTGTCCCAATACATTTATTAAAAACGAGGCAAAAAAAAAAAAAAACTTTTACATCAGTCACTTGAAAACCACTGTTACTATATACTAGATCCCCATATATAGCAGGATTATCTCTTTGTTATTATTCTGTTGTGTCGGTCTTTTATCTGTTCATGCACAAGTATCACACTGTTTTGATTAAAATGCTTTGTAGTATGTTCCCTTATTTTGTAGGCCTAGTCCCTGATAATTAATTGCCTTTCTTGCCAGTGTTTTTCTTGCTAGTCATCTGTGTTTATTGTTTCACATGAATTTAGGTACCAAATTGCCTAGCTCTGTTAAAAAGAAAGTCACTGATATTTGTATTGGGATTGTAGTAAATGTATGAATTAATTAATGGAGAACTGGCATCATGCTATTGAGACACCCAATGCTAGAATAAGGAATGTCTTTCCTGTTGTCATTTTGCTTCCAATAGCATAGTTTTCTTCTGTAAGTATTTATTGTTAAATGTACTCCTATGATTGCTTTTTGCTGTTGCTGCTATAATCGGTTTTGTTACTCCATTAAAAAGATATTTTAAGAGTTGGGAAGTTGTCTTTTATTTATATTTTTCCGTCATTCGCTACAGCTTGCATAGGTGTAATTAGAAAGTTTAGTTCAAAATAATGTAAATGCTTGTTTTCTCCTGGCTTTCACATCTGTTAAACCATCTCATTTATCTGCATTTCTATATTTTTCAATTTCCATTTGCAATGCTTTGGGATAAACAATTCCTTAAGGAGTATGTAACAATTGAAATTTTAAATAATTATTTCAATAATTTCATAAATCACCTTTCCAGTAAAGCCTTGTATTTTTTCTGAATTTTCGTGAACTCTCCCTGCAACTCTACGCTCTCTTGTGAATCACAGCCAATTAAATACTCATCAAGAAATAGACTGTTGTGGACAAAGGCAAGAAATGTTTTTTATTTTCATTATGAGAGGGACCAAGTGACAGTTTATCAGTTACGTACAAAGTGTTCTGCAGAAAACCTAGTTTCCTGGCATCATATTTATTATTTATTCTAGTAGTTTCTGTAGCTCAGCGACCTGGACAGACTGCTTCATTTGCCTATTTTTTAATCTAGCTCTTCCAACAATCCTATTTTGGATATGTTTTAACCATGAAATGATGTTCGTACGTGCCCAAAAAGTGAGTCTACTTCCTTTGATCAACAGAACATCAAATGAACCTATTTTGGCTGACATGCAGGAAATATATTTTTCTCAGATGAAGTATGAATTTTAGTGCTATGTAATACGTTATTCAATGTAGGAATTCCATCTTTATTATTAAACAAGTCTGTCATTATTGTTTAAAAGAAAGATATGCTTTTCATTGCTCTATTCACTTCCTGTTAAGTATGTAATATGTATATTTTCCAGAAGGAGATTTGAAACATTATTTTTATTATTCTTAATTAATAATTATTGTGAACCTCAAAGTGTGAGAGGTCTTGGCTGTATCATCCCAGCAACTTTTCGCACATAAGCAACATCACATTCTGCACAGGCAAAACTAAGAGAATAATCAGCCTTTGCCAAAACATAGTGCCCTGTCACAGGAAAGAATCATCTCTGATCACTGTCTGATCTTATTTCAGAGCACCAGGCATTGCAGATTACCGGAGAGATAGTTTATTTTTTCCCATAAGTCCCATTGCTAGAATTTAAAACCCAAATTAAATTATTAGAACATCACAGCAAAATACTGTTGTTGTATATTTTGAAAGGAAAAACAACAGAAATAGAAAAAGCAACCAGGAAGAGTGCTGTTAACTTCCTGAATACATATTAAATATTGATTTACTTGGATTCCCACTTTGAAAAACAAAGTAATGTTAGCCTACAGTTACAGCACTAAAATTATCTGTAAAAATTTAAGAAAGTTTTTACTTTTGCCCCTTTGGCTTTGAGAAAACACATTATCAGCTGTCTAAATGCAGAGGATGTTGTGTCACCAACATAAAAAGCAACACTGTGCCACTGGCATTTAGAGTCCTGACCTAGGTTATGTGCTTATAATACCATCTCCTTCAAGGAAGATTGGCTACTTGCCACCAAGTATGTACATGCATATGACAAAAACAGGGTCTCTGTACATCTCTCCCTGGAACTCTGCTCACTGGTGAATCACAGCCATATCTGGAGATACGGCATAATGTCAACAAAATATGCAAATACATGAATAAATGATTTCTTCTTTATCTGGCTATTTGGTGTGATTTATCACAGGTCATTGCAGCATGATAAACTCCAAGAAATTCTGTTTGGAATTTTAAAGTGTTCCTAGGTGCAGCTAAGGATGGTGTGGGATTCCCGCTTTGGTTCCGTTTTAATGACATTTTGTGTCTCAAAAGTACTGAAACAGGAAGGTTTTCTGGGAAGGAAAGTATTTGACCAGGAGAATTTGTCTTTTGCTGTCACAATCTTCAGCTACCATTCAGCTAAATGTTGTTTGGAATAATACGGCCTTAATGCCCCTATCTCCTGCTGAATTGCTCAGACGGGTAGGAGATTAGAGTGAAAAGAGGTGCCGGTATTATCTGTGCGAATGCGCCAGGGGTCACGCTACACTAACAGGGCCGCCCCAGTCAGGGTGACAGAACCCAGCTGCTGGCTCCAGGCTCCACCGTCAGAAGGTTCCACTTACTGCAGAACTCTGTCTCCAGAGAGCGTGGATTCTAACTAGTTTTTTTCCACCTCTAAAAAAGCGGCTAACTCATCATTATTGTCCTCATTTTTTTTTTTTTTTTAGGAAAGACCCACATGTGAAACCACTTACCTGTTTAACCCTATGAACTTGAAGAGAACATGTAATGCCTCTTGAAATACCTAAGCTCAGGTTCTGCCTTCAGTGACTCCTGGTAGTAGTGCCCTAATGAGCCATTTATCAAGAAGGTAAAGGTATGTGATTTTTTAAAAAATGTACACACATTCTCTACCATGAGATTTGATGTGACTGCATTCTACAAATTGTTTAATTCTTTTTTATTTATCCTGGAAAAAAGTCATATTCTATGCACACGGATCATTGCGCACTTGCATTTTAATCTTCAATAATCTTCTTGGTACTTCTTTTAATTTTTAAGGAAAATAGTTCCCATTTTTCCTCTGAACACTCCTTATTCATGGTAATCCTTTTTCTTTGTAAGATGGGAAGAAAATTCCCAGTCTTGTTTGGCTTAGGGCTAATTCTGAAAGCAGCTCTCCTCTGTTTTGTTGTTTGTTTCTGAGGGTGACATTCTTTGGGTCAAGGGAACTCAGAATCTGAGATGATAACTTCGCCAGTAGAGGGAGATAGAGCTATCTAACAGCTTTACAGGGCACAACCTAAGGCCAGACTAATTTTTTGCATGAAGTTGCTTCTTAATTAATGCTCTACCGATATTAAAAACTGCTTAACTTGTTTTTCCTATGAAAGTGAAGAAGTAAATGAAACCATCCAAACCCTTCAATGAGAACAAGTCAGGAGAAGGTTACTGGTTTTCAAAGTTGTCTTGAAAAGTGAGTCCTTTTTGAAAGACAATTTTTAAAATTATGTTTATTAGACAACCATAATTTAAAAAACATTATTAAAACAAACTTACATTTACACAGGGCCAAAAAGGGTGGGGAAAAATTCATCCTGGAGCTCAAAGCCCAAGGGAGCCCTCAGATTTGATTGCTTGTTACGTGATTGGTATTTACATGGTCTTGCTGTGTTACTGCATGGCATAGATTCTTCTCATCAGTGAATGTACTTGCACTGGGGAAAAAAAGGCTACGAAAGCATTTTTGGTGCCCTATTTTTTCATTTATCAGCATTTGTAATTATAGTTAAGTGCTTCCAAAACAGAGTTTCCATCTAAGAAAGGTCCTGCCTTTATGTGATGCTTTTAACTTTTCAAAGTATTTTTATATGTACTATCTCATTTTAAAGTAGATCTGACACAACCCCAATCTATTAAGGAAGTGACCCTTTAAACCTAAAACGCTCTGGCATTTTCTGAGCTAGACTTATCTTAGCTACCATTATAAAACTTAATGAAAGTAATGGTGATACTAAAACTTCCATATTCAGAACAAAATTTATCTAGGTAGAAGATTTGCAAGGAGCCATTCAGTTATTCTTTTAACATCCAGAGAGCTTTTACATTTTTATTTCAATGAATTGAAGTTATCTGTTGTTTGTGTTAAAAGTAATACTGTCAAGAATTTTATTATGTCCATCACTGTAGCCAATAGACTGAAAATTTTGTGGAAAAAGATTTTGTGAGTGTGTCCAGACTCACCCATAAAATAATAGGAAGTTTGAGTTGTCCATTTTTAAAGATATTTTTTAGAATATGATACATTTTTATCCTCTTGAAGAGTTGTACCATGTCCTTTTTGAAGCACATGCTCCCTCCATGGTATCTTAAGAAACATTGGATATTCCAACACTGTTTTTGATTGTCTAAATTTCTGTAGCTAGGAAACTGGGAAGTCTAATCTGGTTCTTGTCCATCTTGTGGAATAACAAGGCCATTCTGTTACAGGCCAGCAGAGATATCGACTCTGTCAAAGTTGTTGATTCGATTCTGAATAACCATCCGAATGTGTATGACTGAGTGGTCATGCATTTAGTAGCGCTGAGAAATGAGGATGCTGGGTACAAGCAGTAAAAATCAATTGCTTCAGCTGGGCTAAAATTTCCTGGGGAAATGTTTTTCCCCAAGCTTGAGCCAAGTCTGAGATAAAAAAGCACTATTGTCATCTCCTGAACCTAAATTAGCAGGGAATCTTGGCCGGTTTCTTGATATTTCCAAACTCTGTCGTTTTCTCTATGATTTTCTTCTTTTTTCTAAGTTTGTTGCACTTATAAATTCTATACAAACAAAAAATTACTGGAGCTATGTGTAGTTAACATGTACAGAAATACATGTTCTTTTTTTCTAATTTAGGTAGGAGCAGTTAATTCAGATTTAGTAATGGTTCCCTTGCACTTTTATCATAGTGTAAGAGAGGGAATTATTTTGAAAGATATTGCTTTTTACTTTTAAATTTTATGACATTCTTTGTTGGTTGAACTTGAGGAAATAATAGATTATGAGAGAAAAGTTACCATGTAAGTAACCATTCATTTCAGGAAAAAATACTGATTTTACATTTAAACAATTTTTTAAATTGTACCTTAGTGCCAACATTGAAATATTTCTAAATTTCATTTTATTTTAATTGTAATTAATAAAGCCTGCTACAATCATATTCTACATGTTTCTGTAGGTAGCTACCTCATAGGGCTTTTATGAAGATTTAATGCAATAACTTATATGAAAATACTTAACTACATACAGAAAGTTTCTAGTTACTATTACTGTAATTATTTTACTAAACATATTCAAGGTATCTTTGAGGTTCAGCACAACCTTAGGGTTAGAATCTGAAACATAAAACAGAAAAAGACTGTTTTATACAAAGGACCCAGATGAACTTCTTGAAATTAGTAAATCCCATGATATTCCTATTTTAATAAATGTTGTAAACTTAAGAATAAATATATGCAACCACTTTCAGATATGGCATTGTCTTTTTCACATCTTTAGGCTTCCAAATAACTCTGAAGTACGTATTTATGCTTTACTTAGCTGAGAAAACTGAGGCCAAAGAGAGGAAGCTAATTGTTAAGTTTCATTAATAGGTTAGTCTCAAAATGGCAATTAAATTTAAATCTTCCAGTTTCAAGTCTGAGATTTCTTCCATAGTTCATTCATAGTTCCTGGTCTTATAGCTTCACATTAATTATTATTATCAGATTGTTTCCTTAATTTCCAGGTATTTATACCAAGATCCTGCTTTAAATGGAAAATCAGATGGCTGAGGCTTACTGACACATTTACTTTGTCTATAATTTCCTCAAATGTATTTATTGAGCAACTACTGTGGGGTCAGACACTATACAAGATGCTAAGAACAAAACACACAAAAACATCTACCATCTTGGAGTGAACCTGCTGGGGCTGGGGAGTAAAGTGGCGGTGGCAGGGGAGATGAAACAAGATAAATAAGTAAAATATACAGTATGACAGAAGGAGCTGAAGAGAAAAATAAAACAGGCAAGGGAGCTAAAGAGTATCAAGTGCTGGAAGAGCTACAATTTTAAATAGGGTGTCCCGGCAAGGCCTTGCCAGGAAGGAGCCATTTGAATCAGGACCTGAAGCTGAGGAGTGAGCCTGGGGGCGAGCTGGAAGAAGAGGATGTTAGGTTGCATGGCTGCCAGTTCTGGGAGGAAGAAGCACACAGGACATGTTGGAACCAACAAGCAGCCCCCAGTATGAGTAGAAGTTCAGGTCAAGAAGTAGCCGAGGCCAGATCATGAGCTTTTACTCATAATGAGATGAGAAGTTATTGCAGGACTAAGGGCAGAAAAAAAAGTCAAGGTCAGATGTGTTTTAACATCATCACAGGCAGTTGCGAATAAATTTAGGGAAGCAAGAAACAACAGTTAGAAGGATATTGCAATGATGAACAATCGGGACTTCTAGTAGTGTGATGACGGAGGTGATGAGGTGATAAGTAATTAGAGAGTAGATATATTTTGGAAATACAAACCTGTGGCAGAGATCATAGGCTGTCCTCCATAATCTGTTCACCCCTTCCTCTTGGTCATATGAGTGCCCAGCTAGAGACTACATTTCCAAGCATCCTTTGTAGCAAAGATTGTCCGTATGAGTAGGGTTTCACCAGTGAGATGTAAGTAGAAGGGACGTGTGCAGACTCCAAGCTATCTTCCTAATGATAATTGCCCTGTATTTGCTTCTCCTTTTTCCTTCTTTCTTTCTAGAAATCAGGGCACTCGGAATGTATTGAGGGAAGCAGATCTGTCCTCCTGTCATGGAGTCCTGACTACCTCTTCCCTGAACTCTTACATGAGAAAGAACAAACTTCTAAGGTCGTTAGCCTCTATTTCGCGGTCTCCTTATTAGAGCAACTGAGCCTGTATCCTAACAAATAGACGTTCATAAGATTTGCTGATGGATCAGATGTGGATGGGAGACAAGAAGAAGAGGTAAGGATGGTTCTAAGGCTTTTGGCCTGAGCAAAATGTGTCATTTACTAAGATGTAGAAGACTATGGGAAGTACATATTTGGTAAGATGATCAAGAATACAATCTTGGGCATGGCACATTGGAGATGTCTAGTAGACATATCTTTTTTTTTTTGAGACGGAGTCTTGGTCTGTCGCCCAGGCTGGAGTGCAGTGGCCGGATCTCAGCTCACTGCAAGCTCTGCCTCCCGGGTTTACGCCATTCTCCTGCCTCAGCCTCCCGAGTAGCTGGGACTACAGGCGCCCGCCACCTCACCCGACTAGTTTTTTGTATTTTTTAGTAGAGACGGGGTTTCACCGTATTAGCCAGGATGGTCTCGATCTCCTGACCTCGTGATCCGCCCGTCTCGGCCTCTCAAAGTGCTGGGATTACAGGCTTGAGTCACCGCGCCCGGCCAACATCTCTTTTAAAAATAATTTTTCACTAGCCTTACTAGTACTTGCTTTAAAAAAAAAAAAAAAAAAACCCACTAAGCTCTCTAGGTGCACTAAGCATTGCACAAAACTAAAAGGAACCCCTATTTTCTAGGAGTTCACAATTTAATATAAGTCATACAATTGGCTCAGTGTCAGATCAAAATTATACCCCACATTTAGAAATTTCTCTAGAGGAAGCCATTCAAGTTTTAATTAAAATGCCTTTATTACTTAAGCTATTTCATACAAATTATTCTGCTAGAATACCTTTATAATTATAATGATCTCAAAATATAGGTATTTAATATATACAAATATTATAACCAATTTCTTCTTTATGCATAAGCAAATTTTATGTGAACATATGATTGTACCTTTTAAAACTGAGGAGAGAGGGTTTTATTAAAAATCATTTTGAACAGTTTCAATCTAGTCCAAAGGAGGGATGTTGCACTTAGCTACTTTTCCCATTGTTGTCTTCTCTATAATCCACTCTATCCAATTAATAAAAAAGTCAAGGCCAGATATTAAGAGGCAATATAGGGACAGTGAAGGAAAATTTTTCTGACCACTAGAGGATCACTTACTTTATGCATTTATGTATCTTCTTCATGTATGTTCTTTGCATTCCGTCTCTGCACAGAGTTCTCTTAAAGTCCAAGACTGCCACCCAAGGCCTACACTCGCGTCGAACAGATCTTGTTTGGGGTCTGTCTTGGGGACTTGTGAATGCTAACTTCTTTTTCTATCACTTTCTTAGACCACTTAGGTCACATGCTCCATCACCTCAATGCCATGTTTTCTATTACTTCCAACATCATACAATTTGAGAAACTATTCTCCAAACAGAAGAAGGCTAGAATACCAGCCCTAGTCTCCTCCTGCACTTAGCCAGGATGTTTGAATAGTGAGATTGTATAGATTTCACAATATGGATCATTAGCAATGAATGTAGGAGCTTCAAAGAAGAAATGAATAACACATACTTCAGGAATCAATCGCTTCTTTTGCACACAAAAAGATGACAATATAGCATACTGGTTAAGAGGGTTCTATGTGGACTCAGAAAAACCTAGATTTTGAACACTTTCACTTACTACAGTGGGATATTAGTATGTTTCACTTAACTTCCTTAAGTTTCGGTTGCTACATCTGTTAGGAAAAATACTGAGATTTATGCACAATATGTAAGATTCAAAAGATTTTCTTGAGTATGGATGGCACAACATCTGCTAAGCACTTAGTACACAGCTTTAGATGTAGCAAACAAAACTAGACTCCAAATTAAGTTATGTGATTAAAAACAAAAATCATTTTTACATGTGTTATTTCACCTTTTAATCTCACCATAAATTTTATGTATGAGAGAAGATATCATTTCGATTTTGCTACCAAGGAAACAGACAGCAAGAGAATGTTGAGTGATTTGCAAGAAGAAAGCAGTGTTAAATGGAGATTTAAGCTAAATGGAGTTCAAGTTCTTCCCATTTCATCAACACCAACAGGTAGAGGGATGTTATTCTATGGTGTCCCCCAAAACACAGTTAGCAGGTAGAAACCAGTTCATCTTATCCTTCAAGCAATCTTTTATCACATGCATTTGTTTCAGGTTATGTATTTTCTTGGTGGGATTGAAAACTTTTTAGGCACAGGGACCACATATTCTAGCTTTGCATTATTTTGTAATTTTTAAAACAGGGTTAGACACAGTCAATGCTTGGTAAATATATGTTGATGAATACTTGTCAAATGACTATTAAATCTGTAAATACTTTTCCTGAGCTGACCCCCAACTTCTGTTTTTTTTTAAATTTCTTCTAATGAGCTGAATGGGAAAAAAAGAAATACTTTATGAAATCAGTTAATACACAAAGTAACGTATTTTTTCCTATGTACACAGCATTTAGGGTAAAACCTAAAATAACTGCTAAAATAAAATTAAATGAGCTTGAGACTATGGTCAACCCAGTTAATGTCATTTATCCAGTGTGACTGTTGGAAACTGAGAACCCTACAGTTATATTCCAGCAACACCCAATTCACCTTTTGAACTGTTTTAATGTTCAGCTTTCCACTGGCACTTGTCTTCCTTGGCTGGTGAATTTTTACAGAATATAATCTCCATTGCATCATGGGTACTTTTTTCCTGTGCCTTGATGCAGAGGGATGTTTAATTTGTTATGGGCTGGGAACAAAATTGTTTTGGATCAGAAATCTGCATGGTCTGGAAGCATGGTACGATTAAACTCAAGTTTAGCCAGGCAGAAGGTTCTCCTTAGGAAGAATTTAATGGGCTCTGCATAATGGTTCTCAATGAAAAGAACACAGTGCCAGCATTCCACTCTATTCTTTCCATAGCCCATTCAGCTGCCTCCTAGGATTTGTTGTCGTTGTTTTTAACACAAGAAGGAGATAAATTTATTTCGCACGGGGAGCTCTTGGTAAAAGTTTCTCTTTCTCCAGTCTGTCTTGTTGAACTCAGTGACACTGTCAGAAACATTTTATATCCATTTGTCTAACGACCTTAAAGATGTAAAATATTGCTATTTTCTGTGAACTGGCATTGTGATTTGGCCATACATATGCACTAATGAAAAAGTGTATTATATTTACAATTCTCTGGAATTTTTTGTTCCCTTCCCTTCCCTTCCTTTCCCTTCCCTTCCCTTCCCTTCCCTTCCCTTCCTTCCGTCTTTCTTTCTTCCTTCCTTCCTTTCTTTCTTTCTTCCTTTGATGGAGTCTGTCTCTTGAGCCACCATGCCCGGCCTCTTTCTTTATTATTGCTATACAGTTTATTCAAGTTAGTGGAAATAATGTATTCTGAGACAGCAGGAAATACCAAATCTGAGTAAATTTTAAAAAATAAACTTCACATTTTAGCAAATATTATACTAGAAGGAAAAATCTTGGTGTAAAATAACAGATTGTAAAACTATTATAATAAAATGGGAAACCAGAATTCAAAAGTGAGGTCTATAGACTGTTGAGTGGGGGAGAAATATGTGGAATCCATGAAAGCAGCCATGAATACTCTTCTGCTGAATCATTTCATCCCCTACCTCTCTCCCCCTTCTGTTTGCTATCCTCTCTCCAGTCCCTAGGTTCCACACCTGTCTTATGCCCAAAAGTGGTGTGCAAAATGTTGGGAATCGGTCTCACTCCTCCTCACCATTAACATTTCCAGGAGTCTGGTTTAAATAGCCCAAAAGTTTGACAAGTATAATATAAGTAAAGTAAATTATTCGTATTTAGAACTGCTTTGGGTAGTGGGGAGGTACAGTTAACCCTTGAACAATGTGGATCTGAGCTCTCTGGTTCCATTATATGTGAATTTTATTTTGCCTCTGCCACACTGAAGAAAACAAGACTAGCCCCTTCTCTTCCTCCTCCACCTCAGCTTTCTCAATGTGAAGATGACAAGGATGAAGATCTTTCTGATGATTCACTTTCACTTAGTAAATAGTAAATATATTTTCTCTTCCTTATGATTTTCTTAATGACATTTTCTCTTCTAGCTTATTTTATGGTAGGAATACAGTATATAATGCATGTACCATACCAAGTATGTGTTAATCAACTATTTATATTATCAGTGAGACTTCCAGTCAACAGTAGATTCCATTTGTGTTGCTATGAATATGTGAGACTGGGCGATTTATACAGAAAAGAAGTTTATCTGGCTCATGGTTTTGCAGGTTGTACAAGAAGCATGGTACCAGCACCTGCTTCTGGTGAGGCCTCAGGCTGCTATGAAGCAGAGTCAGCATGTGCAGAGATTGCATGGCAAGAGAGGAAGCAAGTAGGTGAGGAGAAGTGTCAGGCTCTTTGTAACAACCAGCTCCTGCGGGAACTGAAGAGTGAGAACTCACTCACCTGCACCCCATGGCGTTAATCTATTAATGAGGCATCCATCCCCATGACCCAAATTAGGCCCCACCTCTAACATTAGGAGTCAGATTTTAGCATGAGATTCAGATGGGTCAAATATTCAAACTATAGCAGAGAGTCAAAAGTTATATGCAAGTTTTCCTTGCATCGTGTGGGGCCTTGGCTTCCCTAACCCCCTTGTGTTCAAGAGTCAAGAGTATTATTACTAAAATGTTTGGGAACACGCTTGTGAAGAGTAGTTTCTTAATGTTTGTTTGTCAGTAAGATACTCAACGCCACAATAGACGAAACACAAGACTAGGCTGATGTGGTAAAATGTACAAATGTATATACAGCATACATGGATGCATACATGTACATTTTCTAACTGCAAGAAAAAAATCATGCAATCCACTACCTGAAATCATGGTGTAGTCAAGATAAAATCATATGAATAAATCACTAAGAATGTATGCAAAAATGGAAGTATATGTCAACAAATATTTGATATCTGTATTAAATCCTGAATGTGGTCCGAGGAAACAAAGTGATTGAAGCTGGGTAGAACTACTTGGGGGATATTTTGAATTTTGCAAATGGAAGTTAAGTTTGGAAGAGTCAGTTCAATATGAGCGAGCCCCATTTAGAAAATAATTAAGAGAGCTACAGATATATTTACATAAGATTTTGTGACTATCTTATGCTTAGATAGTGTGGAGTAGTGTTTGTAAACCTGATTGTACTTCAGAATTATCAGGAGAGGTTTAAAAAAATACATTCTCAGTTTTTACGCCCCAAAAGTGTTCAACCGGCGGGTCCAGGAAATACTAATTTCAGTTTTTGTAAAGATTTTCCTAGGTGTTTCTCATGTGTGGCCTGGCCTGGGAATCACTGGTGTGAGGGATACTTTCAGAAGTTATCTTTTTTATTGTTCTCTTAGCACTTTTTAAAAAAGCATTTTCACACTGTGCCTTGTGTAGGGTATTTCTATAGTTTATCTTCTCACTTCTTGTCTGTTCCCTAAGGATTGAGTAACTATTTGCAACTATTGTATCCTGTAGAGTGCCTACCAATTTTTAGTGTACAATAGACATTTTTAAAATAAGTGGAATTGAATTCCTACCACTATTCATTTTGGTGCATCTTGGTATTCCCTGCTCACTTATCACTCGATCTCAATCCCTAAATTCAGAAGAATATTCAGTTGTTGAAAAGAGACATCAAATCAAGATGAAGTTAAGAGTAAAGTGAGTTCTCCATACCACTACTTAGAGAACCGATATGGAAGGAACAACAAAGCCTCACTTGAAGATGTTTTTTTGTTTGTTTGTTTGTTTGTTTGTTTTTTTGAGACGGAGTCTCGCTCTGTCGCCCAGGCTGGAGTGCAGTGGCCGGATCTCAGCTCACTGCAAGCTCTGCCTCCTGGGTTCATGCCATTCTCCTGCCTCAGCCTCCCGAGTAGCTGGGACTACAGGCGCCCGCCACCTCGCCGGGCTAGTTTTTTGTATTTTTTTTTTTAGTAGAGACGGGATTTCACCGTGTTAGTCAGGATGGTCTCGATCTCCTGACCTCGTGATCCGCCCGTCTCAGCCTCCCAAAGTGCTGAGAATACAGGCTTGAGCCACCGCGCCTGGCCGAAGATGTTTTAATATGATGGTGATTTATTTCCTTTTCTGAGCAAAAACAACAAGGTTCAGTAAATTTGAATCTACCTGTGGAAATGGAATACTTGATAATGTGGGTCTTGGAAAGTGTTAGGTATGTGGTTACCAAGCTCAAAGTATGTGAAGGCAAGTTCTTCTTTCTGTCATATACACACGCATGCAGAGAGAAAGTCTCTCAACGATTTTCTGAAATATAATTAGTACAACCTTCCTTGAACAACAGTTAAAAATCTGTTACTATTTTATGACACAAACATTCTGTAGCCAAAAGCATTTTGATAATTATTTATTATCTTCATAAGTCATCTAAATGTAGGAAAGTAATATTATAATTTCAAAATTGTTGACAAAGTATTTTTATTTCAGAGCCTACTGAAGTGCAATTCCATCAATTTTTATGAGTTTTAAAAAATCTCCTAGTTATGATATTAAGAAAAATTATCTATAAATGCACCCTACTTTTCACATGTAAACTATATCATCCATTACATGTGTAAATATAACCAAATTTGATTAACATCTTTGAGGGAAATGTAAAATATAGTAGAATTACAGTTCCAAATTTATTTCAGTAATTTGTGCAATTTTTGTAAAACAGAAAAATATGAAAAAATAAGCATGTCAAATCAACTGGTGTTTTCAAAGTTTAAGTACTTGAATTATATTGCAGTGGTACCATGGTCTACTTTAGTGTTACAAAACACAGGCTAAAGAGATTTGGATTTTCTAATCACTAATCATGATTCAAACAAACATTGCTGTTTTGTTTTTTTTTTTCAACTTTAAAGCACAATATAAAACTTGTAGGGGAGGGAGGAAAAACAATAATTTTAAACTTGCTTACCTCAACTAAGTCTGCTTTAGAAAATGTAGCATTTCTTTGATTTTTAATTGTTTCTGCATTACTTGTGAATGTGACCACATGACTATAGTTTATGCTATTATGTTGTCAGGCTTCTGATAATGGGAAGGAATGTTTGTTTAGACTGTGTAGCTCTTCAGTTTAATTCACTCTGGCTCCAGTGTGACATGTTAAAACTGCTATCAATGGAAAATCCAATTTTCCCAGAAACACTTAAAACAACAGCAACCCCTGTGAACCGAAATTATCTCCTGTTGAGGCTAATTACCTTAGTACTCTTAGGGAAAGACTGCTATAGGAAATCTGTTGCCTTGGAGTCTCTTCTCTTTTGTAAAGTACCTTTAGTTGACATGAAGTTGTATATTTGCTGATGACTCTGTTGCATCCTTTCAGTACCAGTACAGGTGTGAGGAGAAACACAAAAACTGAAATGACATATTGAGCCCTAAGGAAACATATTACATAATGTATGTACCTTTTCTGTGATTATAAGGTCTATGCTTAGAGAATTTATGCCAGTACACTGTGATTTTAAGGCAAAAAAAGGGGAAGACTTAAGATACAAGGAAAAAATTAGAATGACTAAGTTAAAAAACTTATTAATCTGAAAATTTACATATGGCAAATAACTTACATGATGTAACAAATAAACAACTATGTTTCATATTGTTTTCTACAGTGTTTGGCATACCACTACTCAATCTTCTAAAAAAGCTAATTCTATAGGCACATTATTTCCTGTATAAAATGATGGTTACTCTATTAGTCATTTATAAATGAAAAGAATGGCTATAAAGGGAAATGTAAAGACTCAATATTATTCTACATGTCATTTTATTTGTTTTTTTTTTTTTTTTTTTTTTTTTTTTGAGACGGAGTCTCGCTCTGTCGCCCAGGCTGGAGTGCAGTGGCCGGATCTCAGCTCACTGCAAGCTCCGCCTCCCGGGTTCACGCCATTCTCCTGCCTCAGCCTCCCGAGTAGCTGGGACTACAGGCGCCCGCCACCTCGCCCGGCTAGTTTTTTGTATTTTTTAGTAGAGACGGGGTTTCACCGTGTTAGCCAGGATGGTCTCGATCTCCTGACCTCGTGATCCGCCCATCTCGGCCTCCCAAAGTGCTGGGATTACAGGCTTGAGCCACCGCGCCCGGCCTCTACATGTCATTTTAACAAGGTAGTTCTTGATAGCTCTGTTCAACTATATTGTTTACTTGAGGTTGGGGTGAAATTGAGTGTTATTGAAACCAACATTATATGGATGTCTAAATCAATTATTTCTGTAACCTAAATGGAAATGTTTTCACTCTTCATTTACCACTATCCTCACTGCAAATAAATGTTTGCAAATTAAGCAAACAGGGTCTTCCCCATATGCCAGTTTTTATAACTCAAATGTGACACCTAATGCCACTATATAGGATTATTATGTTTATTTTTTAAGGTTTGACTTGTCTATTTTTTGCTCTACAATTATAATTAATAATAATAATAATAATTCTATAAGTATCTAATAATAATTATCCTCCAATTATCTAATCCTCCCATCACATTTCTACATTCAAAATATTGTTATTTTTAAAAATTTATATGGCAAACTGTAACATTATTTGGCCTTCAGTTATTGTCAGTGGGACTGCAGACCCATGTACAAACATGGGAATTGAACTTGAGTGGCCACACTCAGGTTAACATGGTCAGCTATATGATTCAATGTATGCATATATTAATTTTCTGGATTATCATTGTGACAGAAACACAAAATTAAATTTTCTTTCAGAGAATTAAATGATGCTAGTTTAAAGGAAAAGCATCTAACACAGGAGCTCCAGGAATGGTTGCCATTAAAGTCCTTGGTTTGTAATAACTTCTCTTGAAATTTCTATGATGTGATTTTTAAATTATTTTATTATTTTTATTACTAGAATTTATATTCTATTCTAATGACATATCAATATTACTAGAATTTATATTCTATTCTAATGCCATATCAACTGCTATGTGCTTTTGGCACTAAGTTTATCCATTCAAAGTAAAAACTAATTAAAGCAAATATCTGTTATAGTAAGAGGAAGCAAAATTGTGACAATGTTTCTCAAGCATTTCTAACATTACATGTTTTGAGTAAATTAATGAAATTAATGAAAATAGTATGTCTTTAACTGATACTCTGGTTAGAAATATAAAATATGATTAAAGCAAATACATGAGCAGAAGTCTAAAGGATAATAAGCTTATAATCCAAAGTTCTTGAAATGTCCGCCACACTTCTTACACATTCTTTGCTTGAATATGAAAAAGGAAACTCAACAGAAACTCCATTGCAAAACCTCTCTTTGTCTCAGTGTAGTTTTTATCCAAAGTCATCTTAGACTCATTGCTCTGTCTTATGTTCTATAACCGGTCACTGATGTTTAGGAAGTTATTCGTGTGCTTCTATAAGAGATTTCTCTTAGAATATACTAGCGAAACTTCATACCTAAGGCCTTCATGAGAGGAGGGCTGACTTATTGCAGCAGTATGAGTAGTGAGACTTTAATGTTCACTGGTCCACGTATCTTGACTGTATGGAATGAATACTGTCGAAAGTCATGTAGATGTCTGTCTTGTTTCCCTACATCCTTGGATGAAGGATCAGCTGTCTAAGAAACAACTCCCTACATCTATTGGTACAAAAAAGTTAACCCACAACTTAGCAGTTTAAAACAATAAACATTTATAATATTACACAGTTTCTGTGGGGTCAGAATTATAGGGATAGCTTAACTAGGTGTCTTGGCTCATATTTTGTTTCAGTGTTTCTCATAAGATTACAGTCAAGGTATCAGCCAGGGCTGCAGTCATCTGAAGGCTTGGCTGGAGCTGGGGAATCTGTTTCAAACTCCTTGGGGTTCACACAGGCTGATTAAGTTCATAGTTGTTGCTGGTGGGGGCCTTCTTGCCATGTCAATTTCTCCTTAGGGCTGAGTGGCCTTGCTAATGGCTGGCTTCCACAAGAGTGATTGATCCAAGAGGGAGAAAAATGGATACTTCAACGTCAATTCTGACTTAGCCAGATTAGAATTTACACAGTTATTTCCATGACATTTTACTGGTTACACAGGTCAGCTCTACTCAAAGAGGAAGAG
Organism: Trachypithecus francoisi; assembly: GCF_009764315.1. Classification (NCBI taxonomy): domain Eukaryota; kingdom Metazoa; phylum Chordata; class Mammalia; order Primates; family Cercopithecidae; genus Trachypithecus; species Trachypithecus francoisi. The sequence continues at coordinate 167,549,874 of NW_022681454.1, read as the reverse complement.
GGCTAAGCAAGTGTGGATACCATAAAGGAAGGATCACTGGGGACCATCATGGAGGTTACCTACCACACTCCCCTAGATTTGCAATTTTTTTTTTTGTTGCAGCTTCAAAAATATAGAACTAGAATAAAGTTATTAAAAATATGATTGTGACACCAGAATAAAGCCAAATTTCCCAATTCCCCTATTTTAGTAATTTAGCAAATATTTTGTTCTGAAGCTTGTATCTGTTTCTTAAATAGGTACTCTTAAAGAGGATGGGCATATGAATTAAATTTCACTATTAACCCCCAATCACCTTTAATTTATAACTTGATTTTGCCTCTGTCTACTCAATTTCTATTCCTATTACCACTCCTCCTATAGCAGGGCTTCATTATCTTTTGGGGTGACTGTTAAAATAGTCACCCCTTAATTAGTTTTATTCCCTCTAATGCCTGGTGTCACTGGTCCATTTTCTACATATGCACTGTTTAATAGAACTTTCTACAGTGACAAAAACGCTCTATATCTGCCCTGAGCACTTGAATTGTGGCTACTGCAACTCAGGATCTGAATTTTTGATTTTATTTAAATTTAATTAACTTAAATTTAGGTTTAAATAGCCACAAGCAGCTCATCACTACCATATTGGAGAGTGCAGTTGATTCTTCCCCAAACACAGATCTCATTATGCCACGAGTTTGCTTAAAATACTTCTGTTACTTTCCATTGCCCATCGGATAAAAGTCCAAACTCATTATTAACATGGTGTTTAGGATATTTATCAATTGCTTTCAAAGGTTATGACCATTGTTTACTGTAGCCATATCAAAATATCAGACTGTTCATAATTCCTTGAATCCATCATGTATTTCCACATCTTTATTTTATTTTATTTTATTTTTGCTTATATTGCTCCCACATTATCTTTCTTCTCAAATTACTATGTGCTTTTTAAAACCACTCAAATGCCACCTTCTCATTTCAGCTTTCTCTGAAACTCCAAATGCCCATGCCTTCAAGTAGAATGGCTTTTCAATGTTCTTGTGCCATGTTTATATTTTTATGTGATATATATTTATGTTTTAATAGTATACTATCATAGGCTGACTTGTATTGGAGTTGTGCAAAGTCTACCTGTGAGCATCTTGAGGGCAGAAACTGAGACTTTTTCAAATTTTTGTTTTCCTCACTCTCTACCACTTAGTAGATTCTGACTAACTATTAAATCAGAAATAAATTTGGACCAAATTTTATTACTCCATTCATTACTGTATAAAATAATTCCAGGCTGAAGAATCAATTTGCACATTCAATGTTACTGGCTTCTGGATCTTGAACATTTCCGTTTAAACATGCAGTTGTGTAATGCCTCCAGGTTGGCTTCCCTCTTCCCAGACTGAGATCCTGTAGAGGAGGAGGGAGTCGCGGGGAGGTGTCTTTAGGGTCATCTTGGATTTGGAAGCAAAGTAATAACATCCAGGTTTTAAAAGACTCCACGTTTTTGCCTTCATTCCTAGGTCATAGCAAAGATTTTCCCTAGCTGTTGTAGTATGCATAAGCTGGCTGCTTAACCTTTTCTTGCTCAGTGCATGTGGGCTATCTTTTCCTTCTTGTTTGATTTAGCAATCAAACATGTCATCAGAATGTTAACAGATGTTTTTGGTAAATTTAATATAATATTGATTACCTAAAGTAGTCCTGTCATGATTAGTGATATACCTGGAGTTTAAATGTTTTACCTCTAAAGATTCCAAATATTGAAAAAAAAAGGCATGTTAGGATTATTATATATATACTTTTTGTAACTTATTTTTTAAAGTAGCTGTAGCCTATGACACATATAAAGAACCGAGAACTGTCCCAACTTGCACATTATCAGTCAGAACTCCTGATGCCACACCAATCATCCAAAAAGAGCCATTCTGTTTTATCTACATCTTGCCTGGGCTCAGTGACTTCTCTGATTATTTTCCAACTTTCAGACCTTCATTACACATACATTATCATTCATCATGATGTTGTACTGAGAAAAATGGGTTAATATTTTACAATCTTTTAGAGCAATTCTCTTATTGGATGCTTGTGGTATTTAAGTTCCTGGATAAATATGTTCAAAATAATGTTTACAAGGGAATAGCTCAATTCAAAACCATTTCAAATGGAGTATTACTTCCATTCTGAGCCATTGTTTCCTATTCTGATATTTTAGCAGCAGTCTTTTGTATTACTTACCTTTCTCCTCTCACATTTCATCACAGACAGAGAGGCTGGAAGGCACCTTCACCACACTACCTGGAAATCTCCCTAGATAGATCTAAAAGTTCATTGAGTACATTTTCTATCATCTAAGTTACTGTGGGTGATAGTGCTGCCAAACATTCTGGCACTACATACATAACTAAGGTCGCCTTTCCTCCAGCATCCAGTGATCTTTTTCTTGCTTTCCTGAACACTCTCACCAACAGTTTGCTCAAAGCCCAAATGCTCTCCTTGAAGACTCTGAGCTTCACTAACAGTCCCTGTGATGTCCTTTGGCTTCCACCTGCTACTTTGTCCCAAAGGCGATTCTGCTCTAGGATTTTGTGAGAGTAGCATCCCTCTCTTCTACCGTATTTTCTGAATCATCTAAATAGCTACATATATAAATTGTGAGATGTTAATGAATAGATTACTAGAGAATTATTTTTAACAGAAAGTGTAATTTGTTTAAATGTGATTTGTTATTAATTATGAAAGGTCATATTCGTTTTCTTCTTTTCTGATTACTTAAAGTGATAAATGAAGAAGTAAATAACTTTACTTCTCTCTTCCCTACTTTCATGCTGAAAAATGTGTTTGCATTTATGTTTTGAAGCATTTCTTGGCGCCAAACCCATAAATTCTTACTTCTTTGACTCTGCTGTCTTCCAATTAGTATTTAAACCATATAAAAAAGAAAATGTTAATTTACCTTTCTGATACCTGCCTGCAGAAATATTTTCTCACTTATTTTTTATGAAACAAAGCAAAATAATCAATAAACAGTTAGTTAGAAAATATGTAAGAAAAAAACAATTAATGCTGTTAAATGTTTACAAATTCCTCAGGAAAACATTCACTAAAATTATAGTTTATTTGTCTCAAGAGTATTACCTCTTCTCTCATTTTTAACGGTGAGAGAAGTTAAATCATTTTCCCTATTTTCAGGCATATGGTAAGAATAGGAAATAAACTATTTTCACTTGCTATAAACTAATGATCCACAAGAAATTGTTAGAAAAACTTAAACTCAAAAACGTAATGATCAACTATGTTTCAAAGAAGACAGGAACTCATAAGTAAGATATTAAATGAGCATATCGAATCTATTTGATATCAAGTAAATTGAACAAATTCAAATTTTAAATAATCTCATACTGAGTGACATCAGTAAAATGGTAGACTAGGAGGCCATGATGCCTGTCTCCCTTCCACAAAAAAAAATATAAATAAACAACTGTACACCAATGAAAATTTCTCTAAGAAAGTTCTAGATATAAGGAAGGAGCAGTAGAAACCCAGGGGTGCAAAAAAACTGAGGCCGGCTGCATATTAGAGTCCAGGAAGCACTTCACCTGCATCACTCAATCCCCTAACTTGGTGGAGCATCTCAACACCAAGAGGGACCCCCCTCAGAGGATTTGCACCTTGTGATACAAAAGAGGAGCAGAAGGACCTCAGCAATCCACATCACTACCATTGAGACCTGCAACCTTTGCCACTGAGGATTCCCACAGTCTTCACTGAGGCTAAGCCCAGCTCACAGAGCTTCCCAGAGTCTATACTGTATTGCTGTCCCAGAGAAGGAGCCACTGCTACATCCCCTGCTGCAGCGCTGACCATTAACTCAGGGGGCCTGAGTCACTAGCTGATATACTTTGCCCTTTGGGATCAAGATAACATAACTCCTTGCCATCTATAGTGTCGGAGCTGCCAGCATTCTTTTCTCTGCCCCCTGGGTTCTAAGTCACTACTTTGACTTGGTGAAACAGGGGCTGTGCTTCTGCTGTTCTGTACCTCATTCTATGGGGTCTGAGTCTTGGCTGTGACAAACCATTACTGAGGTTGCCCTGCCAACCTGAGTTCTAATTTATGGCTTTGGCTCACCATCACTAGGGCTGTACTGCCACTGCTCTCTGCCCCAAATCCTGGGGCCTGACTTGTGGTGGCAACCTGCCGTCTCCTGGGCTGTGTGGCCACTGTATACTGCCCCTGAGGCCCGGGCTGTGTCCTATCATCACTGGGTTTGTGCTGCTGCTGAGTCCTGACCCCTGGAGCCAAGTCACCCTGTAACTCAAGACCCCAAACCCCAGCTTCATGAATAATCTGCATAGCACTCTACCTCAGACACCAGCATCACCACTGCAGCAAGTGCACCTGCACCCCAGGCCCTAGGTGACACAATAGTTCCTCATGCCTACCTCTGTTGCCACTCTGAGCATCTATACCCTAAACACAGGTGCCATTACCACCATGAGTGCCCCTGAGCCTAGGACCTTGGTTATGATGACTACAGCCTACACACACAGGCACTGTTGTTGCCACAGTATGTCTATGCCCTGGATTCTAGCAACACCACAGATGTATGCATATCAGCATGCCAGATCCAACACCAAGAGAGACTCCCTCAGCTAGAATGATTTCCCATAAGTAAGAGGAGAACAGAAAAGTCCCAGCAGACTTTGCCAAGGACCCCAATAACTCTTGCTGCTGCAACCACCACAGACATCAGCAACCTTGGTTGCCAACGACCCTCACAGCCTTTGCTGACACTGACATTGATGGAATTGCAAGGCAGCTACACTGCTGTCCCCAACCCAGAAATGGAAGTGGGGCACCTCATTTAGTTGACACTTTTGTGGCCATCCCAAGACGACAGTCTTTTTCCACTGAAGCCAGCCCAAAAGGACTTGAAGAGGGGACTGTTGCCTCAAACGTGAAGATATCAATGCAAAGCCACTAGGAGCATGGAAAAGAATGAAAACGTGACATTATGGAAGGAACACAATAATTTTTCAGTAACTGACCCCAAAGAAATGGAGATATATGAAATGTTATTCCTTTGTTATTAATTGAAAAATCATTCAAAAGAATTATTTTAACCAAGCTCAGCAAGATAAAAGGGAACACAGACAACTCAATAACCTCAGGGGAAAAAAATCTATAGCAGATACACAAAAGATACAAAGAAACGAATCAAAACACACCACTACAAAAAATAATCAACTCACGAAAGAAGACAGCAAGAGATGAAGAAAGGGACAAAGGAAATACTAAATAATTAGAAAATAATTAACAAAATTGCAAAAATAAGTTCTTCCCTATGAATAATTACTTAAAATGTATATGGAATAAATTAATCAAAATACAAGAGTAGCTGAGTGGATTAATAAATAAGACTCAACTATATGCTGCTTACAATCATTTTAGCTTTAAGAATACTGACAGGTTGAAAATGAAGGAATGGAAAAAGATATTCCATGTAAATGGAGACCCAAACAGAGCAGAGCTAGCTATGCTTTTGACAGCCCAAATAGACTATAAGTCAAAAACTGTCACAAGACACAAAAAAAGCTCATTATATAATTATAAAGAAGTCAATCCATCAAGAAGATAAAACAATTGTAAATCAATATATACCCACCATGGAGCTCCTAAATATATAAAGCAAATAATAATAGAAATGAATAGAGAAATAGAAAGCAATACAACTATAACAGGAGACTTCAATATACCACTTTGAACAACGGATAGATTACTCAGAAAGAAAGTCAAAAAAAGAAAAATGAAACATTGAGCTTGAACTACACTTTAGACCAGATGGACCTAACAGACATATACAAAACATATGTAAATATCCAACGGCAGCTGAACAAACATCTCAAGTGAACATGGAACATTCTCTAGGATAAATAAGTTAAGTCACAAAACAAGTCTCAACAAATTTAAGAAGATTGAAATCATATCAAGTATCTTTTATAATCACAGTGGTATGCCACTAGAAATCAAGAATAGGAAGAAAATTGAAAAATGTACAACTATGTGGAAATTAAACAATAACCTCTTGAACAACTAATGTGTTAAGGAAGACATAAAAAGATAAATTTAAAAATACGTTAAGACAAAAATGGAAACACAACATGCCAAAACGTATGAGAAACAGCATAAGCAGTCCAAGAGGGAAGTCTATAGTGATAAATGTCTACAGTAAGAAAAAGAAAGATCTTAAATAAACAATTATACTTTACACCTCAAGGAACCAGAAGAAGATGATCATACTAACACTAAAGTTAACAGAAAGAAGCAAATAATAAAGATTAGAGCAGAAGTAAATGAAATTGAAATTTAAAAAGATAGAAAATATGACTGAATATTGATTGACCAGATTTTAAAAATTGACAAAACTTTAGCTAGACTAACCAAGAATAGAAGAGATATGACTTAAAAAATAAATAAACAAAATAAATAAATAAACAAAATAATTTGTTTATTTATTTTATTATTTTTTTTGAGACGAAGTCTCATTCTGTCACCCAGGCTGGAGTGCAATGGTGCGATCTTGGTTCACTGCAACCTCCGCTTCCTGGGTTCAGGCAACTCCCCTGCCTCAGCCTCCCAAGTAGCTAGGACTAAAGGCACATGCCACCATGTCTGGCTAATTTTTTGTATCTTTTTTTAGTAGAGATGGGGTTTCACTATGTTGACCAGGGTGATCTAGAACTTCTGACCTCAAGTGGTCTGCCCATCTAAGCCTCCCAAAGTGCTGGGATTACAGGTGTGAGCCACTGTGCCTGACTATAAATGTATAAATAAAAGGAGACATTACAAATGATAACACAGAAATGCAAGCAATTGCAAGAGACTACTATGATAATTTTTATGCCAAAATATTGTTTAACCAAAAAATGGATAAACTTCTAGAAACATACAACTTACCAAGACTGAATCATGAAAAGATGGAAAAATCTGAACAGCCCTATAACAAAGAGACTGAATCAGTAATCAAATATCTCCCCAAAACGAAAAACCCAGGACACAATGGTTTCACTGGGAAATTCTACCAAATATTTAAAAAATTAACATCACATAAAACTTTTTAACAATGGAAGAGAAAGGACCATATCCAAACTCATTTTGTGAGGCCAACCTTATTCTGATACAAAAACCAAGTAAGAACACTACAAGGAAAGGAAAATTAAAGGCCAATATGTCAGATGAACATAGACACAAAATCCTCAAGAAAACATTAACAACGGTCAAGTGGAATTTATCCCTGGGATGAAAAAGATGATTTAACATATGCAGATCAGTAAAGGTTATGCATATTGTTAACAGAATAAAGAATACAATCATGTAATCATCTCAACAGATGCAGAAAAAACTTTAAAACATTTGGCAAAATTCAATATTATTTCATGAATAAAAACTCTCAACAAATTAAGGATAGAAGGAATGTACTCCAACTCAATAAAGGCCATCTATGACAAGCCTACAACTAACACCATCTTCAACAGTAAAAGCTGAAAGCTTTACTTCTAAGATCAGGAACAAGACAAAGATGTGACTCTTGCCATTTCTATTTAGTATCATGCTGAAAAGTCCAACCAGAGCAATTAGTCAAGAAAAAGAAGAAATAAAAGGCAGCCAAACTGAAAAAGTAAAAGTAAAATTGTCTCTATTTGCAGATGACAATATCTGACATACAGAAAACCCAAAAGATTCTACCAAACTTTTAGAACTACTGAACAAATTCAGTATAGGAACAGGATACAGAAATCAGTTGCACTAACAACAAACTGTCCAAAAATGAAATTAAGAAAACAATCCCATTTACAATAGAATCAAAAAGAATAAAATAGGTGTAAGTTTAACTAAGGAGTTAAAAGACCTGTACACTGAAAACTAAAACATTGATGAAAAACATTGAAGTAGACACAAATAAAAAGATATTCCATGTTCATGGATTGAAAGAATTAACATTGTCAAAATATTCATACTGCTCAAACTGCTTTTACAGACTCAGTGTAATCACTATCAAAATACCAATGACGTTTTTCACAGAAATAGAGAAAACAATCCTAAAATGTATATGGAGCCACAAAAGAATTAAAATAGCTAAAGTAATCTTGAGACAGAAGAACAAAGCTAGAGGCATCACACTTCTTGATTTTAAACTGCAATTGACACCTCAACAACACAAGGATTAGGGGTGCTGACTCCCCTGCACAGTTGAAAATCCATGTATAACTTTTGACTCCTCAAAAATTTAACTACTAATAACCCACTGTTGACCAGAAGCCTTACTCATAAAAACAGCTGCTTAATGCATGTTTTGTATATGTATTTATATACTGTATTCTTATAATAAGTAAACAAGAGAGAAGAAATTATTTTTAAAATCATAAGGAAGAGAAAATATATTTACTATTCATCAAGTGAAAGTGGATCATCAGAAAGACCCTCATCTTTGTTGTCTTCATGTTAAGGAGGCTGAGGAGGGGGAAAGGTTGTTCTTGCTGTCTCGCGGTGGCAAGAGGCAGAAGAGGTGGAGGAGACAGGAGAAGTAGTCATGCTTGGTGTGAATTTTATTAAAAAAAAACTCACGTATAAGTGGACTTGTGCAACTGAAATATGTGTTCTTCAAGAGTCAATAGCATATTACAGAGTTATAGTAATCAAAACAGTATGATGCTGGCATAAAAACAGACACATAGTCCAATGGAACAGAACAGAGAGCCTAGAAATAAACTCACCTATATTCAGCCAGCTAGTCTTCAACAAGGATGCCAAAAATATACAATGGAAAAAGGATAGCCTCTTCAATAAATGATATTGGGAAAATTGGCTATTCATATACAAAATAATTAAATTAGAATCTTAAGTCATACACACAAAAAAAAACCTCAAAATGGACTAAAGGCTTAAATGTAGGGCATGAAACTGTAAATCTAAGACAAAAATATAGCAATTAAGCTTCCTGCACAGCAAATACTACAGTCAACAAGATAAAAGAGCAATGGATTGGGAAAAATTTGGGGAAACTATATTTGATAAGGAGTTATAGCCAAAATATATAAGGAACTCATGCAATTTAATAGCAAAAAACCTGAATAGACATTTTCCAAAGAAGACATACAAAATGGCCAACAGTAGGTCTCCATAGTGTAGTTGTTATCACGTTCACCTGATCAAATGGCCAACAGGTACATGAAAAGGTGCTCAACATTGCTAATCATATAAGAAATACAAATCAAAACTACAAAGACATATTTTCTTACACCTGTTAGTTTGGTCTTTGTCAAAAAGAGAAGCGATAATGTGTTGGTGAGGAGTGGATATAAGAGAACTCTTGCACACTATTGGTGCAAATGTAAATTGGTATAGCCATTGTGAAAAATGGCATTTTGAAGTTCCTCAAAAATTACAGCTAGAAAATTACAGCTAGAAAATTACAGCTAGAACTACCATATGATCCAGCAGTCTCACTTATGTATATGTTCAAAGAAAATAAAAGGTATTCAAAGAAAATAAAGGTGTTCAAAGAAAATAAAAGGTTAAAGAGGTATGTGCCTTCCTATGTTCACTGCTGCATTATTCATAGTAGCCAAGATATGAAAACACCCAAAATGTCTATTGACAGATAAATGGATAAAGAATATGCCATGTTTAGCTATACAATGGAGTACTATTTAGCCTTTAAAAATAAGAAAATCCTGCCATTTGCTACAAGGTAGATGAACTCGGACGACGTTACGCTAAGGGAAATAAGCCAGACATGGAGAGACAAATATTGTAAGATATAAATTAAATGGGATCTAAAAGTAGTTGAACTTAGAGAAACAGAATAGAATAGTGGTAGCCGGAGGCTAGGGGTGGTGGAAGTGGGGAGGTGTTGGTCAAAGTGTAAAAGCTTTCAGTTGCAAGAGGAGTAAGTTCTAGAGATCTAATTTGCATCATAGTAACTACAGTTTAATAATAATAATTGTATACTTGAAGTTTGGTAAAAGAGTAGATCTTAAAATAAATAAATAAATAAATTCATACTACATATCAAAGGAGGAGAAAATAGCTCTGAAACACCATCAATAGGTAATGCACAGATTATTATCTTCTAATAAATTTCAGTGAGAACAGAAAGAAAGGACGCTCATGGACTTCAATGTCATAAAATTTTGAATATATTTTATTTTGTGCTTCTGGAATCATGTGTTAAAGGGATTTTATTTTCTCTAAGGCCTCATAACACAGTCAAGACCTTTCCAATTACTTTCATTTCATCTGGATCACTTACACTCAGGAAGGATTTAATGTTTCAGCAATAATAATTGGAAACAAAAAATGACACCTAAAATTTAATCTTCTTGTTTGGTTCTATGTTGACTTTATGTACTATACTCCTTCTCTGATTATCTATCACTGCATAACAAACTGCATTCAACATTTGGGAATTTAAAATAGTTTTGTTTACAATCTTGTGTGCCAGAATTTGGGAAGGACTCAGCTGGGCAGCCCATTTCTGCTTCTCATGGAATGAGCTGGTGTAGCGCTACAGGTCTGGAGAATTCACTTCCAAGGTGGCTCACTTCTGCGGCTGGCAGGTTGGTGCAGGCTGCTGGGTAGGAGCCCTGCTGGGACTATTGTCTGGGGCATTGGTTCCTTTCTACATTGGCCTCTCCTATGGCAGCCAGGTGTCTAGAACAAATGTTCCAAGCAGACAGGCCAGAAACCGTGTGTCCTTTTTGACCTATGATCTATAATATCACAAGTCTCAAAGTATCACTTATACTGCATTCCGTTGTTCAAGCAAGGCTTACTAAACTCAGCCAGAACTCAGGGAGAGGGGAACGAAATGTATTTCTCAATGGCAGATGCAGCAAAGACTTTGCAGACATCTTTAATCTATCACAACTGCAGAACATAAAAGAAAAAATTTTAGATGAGGACTTGAAGGAAATTGTCTTGCTGAGTGGAGGATAAATATTCCTTGAACATATCTTTAACACTCGCTCTTTTTCAACACTTCTACTGCTTTCCATATATGTCCTAATTGTAACTACATGTTTTCACTATTTTAGTTTTCTTGCCTCTATTGTCTTTCCCACCAATACACTCCAGATATTAACCTTTCCAAAACACTGCATTCCTCAGGTCTTTTTAGAATCTGCAGGGTTTACAGGATAGAAACCAATTTTACTAGCTGGGTCTGGAATATAAAAATTATTATATTATGAAAGTATTTAAAGTCCTCCAAATCTGATAAAACTAGATTTTTCTTTCCATACTTATTTCCCACCATTTCCTTCTTATTCAAGCAAATTAGCTCTTCATTTTAACTTTTTAAGCAACTTCTCCTCAGTCTGGTCTTGGCATCTTTTCTCATTCCACAAACTAAAATGTCCACACTTTTCCAGATTAAAGCCTGCATTGTGCATGACAACCTAAACACTGGACCTACATTATAGTTTTGTCTTCTAAAATTTTGATATGCCAACCTCTCAACAACTGCACTCAACCTTGTACTATTATAAATAAACATTATTCACAAGAGCATAAGATCTATTTTATTAAATTGTAAAGTCCTTGATAATGTGAGCCACTTATACTTATTTTTCTATTCTACATTTATAATAGTTATCGCTATATGGTAGGGACTTACTAAACATTTGTTGAATTGAACGTATACTTCCTTTGTGTTATTTTTCTAAATTCATGAAAATATGCCTAACATATTTTAATGTGGAAATGATATTCATAAAAACGTTTATAGTGTTTCTAATTTCTAAATTAAAAATTCCAAATTGTAACTCTTAAAATCAGTCTATGTTTTTGTTGGAAATTAATGTTATTGATACAATAACAAAACTTAGGCACAGATGCCATCTGAACAGATCCATTATGGTAAAATATTTTATGACTATATAGACATGTTTTTGAAGTTTCTCTCCTACTTGAAATGTATTAAAGGCAATATGAATTCATAGTCTCCATTTTCCATTTGTTAATTTATTAAATTAACAAATTGACTTTCACAATCTACCTTTATACAGGAGCCCAGTGGTCTCATTAATTTGGTAGTGTTATTGAAATATTTCCATAATTCAGTGCTTAAGTTGGAAAAACTACAAAGTGTATAAAAGAAAAGGAGGACAGGAATCTGTTCATTGTAAAATGTCTTTAAAAATAATATTTTAAAATCTGTTTCTTTACTGATTGTTCTTTCTCAGTTGTTTTTCAGTTACAATATAAAATTATTTAATTTTATAAACCTTTTGCCAGATAATTCTATATCAACATATCTTATATAAGCCATGAAACCATTTCATAAATACTATTGTAAAATTATATTTCTGCCCAAGTAACTTAGAATAGATTTTTTTCCTCCTTGGAATTAGCAATGTGCCTTGTTAGCAAAACCTCAAAGCAGGAGCATGATTTTGCATTTGGCACATCATAAATAACTGTGCCAGCTGTCAGGTTTCCCACTGATTGAGTTTATGCTAACTTAGTAATCTGTTTTAGTTAAGTAAACCACAACTCTGAGTCATCATTCCTCTGAGAAACAGAAAGTGTAAAGAGGAAATAAATGATGTGCCACCATTTTTATAAAATGATGTAATTCATTTTTTAATGTATCAGGATTGTAACTTTGCTTCCTTTGCTGTTAGTATACAAATTGTAATTGAAATGAGATTTTACTTTTGCTAAGATAGGTAGTTCGAAATTGTAGTCAATGTGAAATCTGAAGAGTGAAAATCAGAAATAGATATCAAGACATAATCATGGCAGTTACTTCTATAAACATAGGCATCATTTGAGATAATGTTTTATATATGTTTAATTCTAGGTTTACATACATATGTGAAAAAACTAGCAAAGCTAATAACTCTCTTTGATAAGCTCCATAAACCCTAAAATGAAATGTTCATTCATTAAAGATACCTCCCTGATTATGTGGCTTCGTTAACTAATGTTATCAGGTCCTACTTTGCATTCATGTTACTGTGTTTGAAATTGTTTTATTTCTAGTATTTTTATCAAAACTATACAAAAGATGGTAATGCTGTCAAAAATTATTCACTCGGAGTATATTTCTCTAAATAATAATGCTTTTGCTTATATTATGCATGCTCTTTTTTGAAGAAAAGTTAAATATTTTTGTACATTTTGTACAAAGATATTATTTAGAAATGCAACTATCTAAATTTCATTTCAAAAAAGCAAAACTATGTTTCTCAGACAGAGATATATATGTGTATATATATACATATGTGTGTGTGTGTGTGTTTCTCTGAAAAGGGGTTTCTGCAAGAAACGTTTTGCTTTTTTGCAATGAAATTTGAATAGTTGCATTTCTAAATAATATTCATCTTTGTACAAAATGTAAAAAAAGGTTTAACTTCTTCAAAAAAGAGCATGCATAATATAAGCAAAAGCATTATTAGAGAAATATACTCTGAGCAAATAATTTTTGATAGCATTACCATCTTTTTGTATAGTTTTGATAAAATACTAGAAATAAAACTTAATTTCAAGCACCATAACATGAATGTAAAGTAGCGTCTGATAACATTAGTTAATGACACCACGTAATCAGGGACGTATCTTTAATGAATGAATATTTCATTTTTGGGTTTATAGAGCTTAGTGAAGAGAATTAGCAGCTTTATTAGCTTTTTCACATATGTATATAAACCTAGAATTAAACACATATAAAACATTATCTCAAATGATGCCGATGTTTATAGAAGTAACCGCCATGATTATGTCTTGATACCTATTTCTGATTTTCACTCTTCAGATTTCACCACAATTAAAATTTCACCTAGGCTACAAATTTTATATATATATATATACATATATATATATATACATATATATATATATAAAGAGAGAGAGCAGTATACATATGTATGTGTGTGTGTGTGTGTGTGTGTGTGTGTGTGTGTGTGTGTGTGTATAGAGAGAGAGAGTCTTGCTGTCTTGCCCAGGCTGGAGTGCAGTAGCACGATCACGGCTCACTGCTTAAAATATTAACAACTTTGGCCGGGTACTGTGGCTCACGCCTGTAATTCCAGCACTTTGGGAGGGCAAGGCGGGTGAGTCACAAGTTCAAGAGATCGAGACCATCCTGGTCAACATGGTGAAACCCCGTCTCTACTAAAAATACAAAAATTAACTGGGTGTGGAGGCACATGCCTGTAGTCCCAGCTCCTTGGCAGGCTGAGGCAGGAGGATTGCTTGAACCCGGGAAACAGAGATTGCAGTGAGCCGAGATAGCGCCACTGCACTTCAGCCTGACAACAGAATGAGACTCCGTCCCCCAACCAAAAAAAAAAAAAAAAAAAAAAAAGATTAACAATTCCTTGTATAACATACATAACCAGTAGCAGAGAAATGCTCTGAAGGGGAGGGCAGGAATAGGATTCAAATTCTTTTGGACAGTATGTGTGATAATTTAAACTTAAGATATAACATCCTATTTCTGGAGAGAGAACATTATTATTTATTAAAAGTTATAAATCTGAAAATAAGCTTATTCAGTCATGGCTAGGAAGGACTCACATATGAATGCCAAATTTGTCATGTCTAATAATAAAAACACAGTTCCAACAATGGAGAATATTGATCACACTGCAAGGCACCCAACATGCAGACCTAGCACGTCCCACAGCTATATTCTTACCAACAGCAGGTGCCAGTTCTAGCATGAATTCAACAGGGCAATCGTAAAATGTATCTACCTAAAACATTGATTATTACATGCCACAACACATGAGTGTAATTTTTCCATCCCTTCTATTTTTCTCCTCAATGAATTGAAAGTAGAGTTAATGACAAGGTCAATGAAGTGAAAAAGGAAGTCAGAGACAGAAAGAGTGAGCCACTGGAAGGCTACAGGAATTGACCTCTTTCATGAATTTCTTTTCGCCTCAACATTGACCCAGATGTGACTAATGGAGAATCTGAATCATAGTTATTGAAGACATGGTAGGCAGATTATTTGACTGGTAGGTGATACAGTCAGACTAAATAAAGTTGAAAGTGAAAAAGAGCTGTTCTATTCAACTTATGTGTAGAGAAACAACATGCCTGATTACTGTACAAGAATAATGTAATGCGTTGTCATAGCTCTCCTCTTACATGAAGCCAACAGTGGAGAGCTGGGCATGCTCCTGATCTCATCGAATACCTGTGACACACATTCCACATATAAAACTAACCAAAATGCAATAAAGAATTATATAAAAACAAAGTTCACACACCTGTGTGTTCTCTTCACTAATATCCCAAATCCCAGACTTCTGCCTGGGCACGTGGTATAGGCACTCAATAAATGTTGAATGATGGAAAGAAAGAATACCCTTGTAAATAATCATGAAAATTAAGTTTGGTAAAGCATACGAAAAATTTTTAAAGCCACTTTAAAACCAGACAAGTAGGGGACTTGGGCAGTCTTTGTAACTGCCAGGTAAAACTGAATTAGAAACTCTGTGAACTGGTTCTGACGTTCATTACAGTGCAGAGCCTCATTCTGAGACACTTGGGAGTTTAAATTAACCTCATGATTCAGATCATTGAAAGGGTGTATCATTTTTAAGATGCTCAATTCGTGTGTTATTTATTTATTTATTTTAACTTTTACTTTAGGTTCAGGGGTACGTGTGCAGGTTTGTTATATAGGAGAACTGTGTCTCATGGGGGTTCAGTGTACAGATTATTTTGTCACTCTGATAGTAAGCACAGTACCCGATAGATATTTTTTCTGATCCTCTCCCTCCTACCATCCTCCACCCTCAAGTAGACTGTAGTTTATTTTAAAAAAGATGAAAAAGGATGAGCTGCATTGGAGTTCTAGAATAATTAGACTTTTGAAAGCAAAGGAGATGCCTCTCTTTGCCACCTATTTACAGGGAAGTTAGAAAGAAATACCTTGAGATTTGCTCATGAAAATGTTTAAAGTCCTAGGCTGTGAATTGATGGGGTGTGGTATTCAGAAGAAAAGACATGTGTGGATAAATTATGAGGCTTTCCCAGCCCAAGTACCACTGATTAAGAGTTTATGATCTGCCCACCAAGCAGCCAGATATAGTCTCTATGACCTTCACCACACACTTGGTTATTGGCACTTTGACACCTTTTTTGCACAGCTGGGGTCGTTCCTGACACTGTCAATGCAATATCCCTGTTTCAGATCACAAACGTTAACCTTAGGGCAGAAATCTAACATAATCAAATATCCTTTTGCCACCTAATTCAAATCAAAAGGGGTCTGGAGAGATAGGAAAACATAATGTAAACAATACACAGGGAAATGATCAAGAATTGATCACAGGGCTTCTCTGTTTTCAGAGTCCACAATCTGTCAGTTTCTAGGTATTAATTATTTTGTGAACAATGTGTTAAAATGTGCAAAATCTAGGTGCTGTGATTTAGGGGAATTATAGTCTTTAGCCAAATGGTTTTCCTTGTTTTCTTGTTTGATGGAAAAAATATTCATGATTTCAAGTATGGCAGAGAAAAGTTTTCAAGAATTACACATTCTTTTTTATTTATTCTGTCTGACTTCCTATAAGTTACTTCTTACAGTCACTTCAAAACATAATGTTCTTTATTTTGATCACATCATTCTTCTCTCTAAAACCTGTATCTTTGTCTTTGTATATTTCAGTTAGCTAGATTTTGCAATAATTGCCTTAAAAGTTTAGGAGAGATCACTTCTCGTCCTTTTGACTAAGATCAAGTGTAAAAGTTTAGGAGAGAGGAGGCCATTCCTAACCTGTCTAACTTATTGATAACCAGGGCCAGGGTCAGGGTGTCTCACTCCACCTTATTCCCTGCCCTGCTCATAACCAGATGCTAATTATGTTCCCAGGCAGGTAAACCACACATATTTTAAAAAACAAAGTGTGATGAGAATCGCTGATATTAGATTTTTAAATTTGAAAACACAATTTTATCATTATGTTGTCCCAAATGATGCCTCCCCCCTTTTAATCAGATAAGATGAGAAAAGTCGAATTTAACATTTTAGTAAGCTTGTTACCTACAACTTTAATGGAACTTAGCCTAGATGAGAGCTCACACTGCATTCTTACATAGTTCTTACTCTTTGAATCATGTTTAAAGAACAATTTCTGGACGGGCGTGGTGACTCATGCCTGTAATCTCAGCACTTTGGGAGGCCAAGGCCGGTGGATTTCCTGAGGTCGGGAGTTCGAGACCAGCCTGACCAACAGGGAGAAACCCTGTCTCTACTAAAAAATACAAAATCAGCCAGATGTGGTGGCACATGCCTGTAATCCCAGCTACTTGGGAGACTGAGGCAGGAGAATTGCTTGAACCCAGGAGATGGAGGTTGCCGTGAGTTGAGATCGTGCCATTGCACTCCAGTCTGGACAACAAGAGTGAAACTCCGTCTCAAACAAAAACAAAAACAAAAACAAGCAAACAAACAAAAACTTCCATAATGCAAAAGCTGCCCTTACAGGTAGACTGAAATTACTTTTATATGCAGAGATGATAAAGAGAAAAGATTATGTTATGGCCCCACTACAAGCATAATTTTCTTATCTCAAAATTTTAATTATTAAAGAGATATCTTGCTTTGGGAGCTACTCAGAAATAACGTTTATTATGTTCATTATATGTTATCATAATATGATTGTTTAAATGTTATTAAATCACTCTGAAGGATGATTCAATCTCCTTTCTAATGAGATATAAAACGCAGCAGCTAGTCTCTTCTGTGGGCAAGAAGCAAAAGAGAAAGGAGATGGGAGAGGCCAAGAAAATCTAGGGCAGCACATAAGAAAGCCGCATCCATTCCTCATTCTCTATCTAGCTCCCGCTAGGCGTTTCACTCCTGACTCCTTCTGTGGAATCACCTCACCTTTACCTGAGGCAGCTCCAATGACAGGTCCATTCGTTGGCAACTCATCCACCTTCCCAGCCCCACTCTTGGGCCTGTGGAAACTTCTTGGTGTCATCCAGACTATTTCTTAGGTGCAATCTAGAGCAGCCCAAGAAAGCATTTCATCAAGATTTTCTTCTGCCTGATTGCAAGGAGCCACCAAATTTACTTTGAGCTGGCTGTGTTTCAGTGTGGCACGGGGCAGTCTAAAAGGCAATCTTTCCCCAGGAATTTGAATGGGAAACAGGAAAAGGTACCTTTCTCTGTGTCTTAATATCCATAAGTGCTCTTGAGAGATCCGTTGGGAGACAAAATAAGTTGACTATATTTTTTTTCTTTATGTCTAAGTTGTAGTGTTGATAAATTTGTGCCATTATAGTGTGAGTAAATTTACTGCAATAGTAATATAGTTGGTCTTTGGGTCCGAGTGCAGAAACACATTGGAGTTTTCCCCTAAAGGCCATCCTCATTCCCAGATAGGTTCCAGGTGACTCACACATTCTCCTTGGTGGCAATTTACCTCTTTATGTTGCTGCCCATGTCACTTATCTTCACTCAACCACTTGTCAGCCCTGATGGGTAGCTAATGTTACCCATCATCTCATCTAGACCCCCTTGGTGAGTGACACTATCTTCATCTCAATCCCAGGTGTAGGGACTATGATTAGGAATGTCATGCCCAACCCTCAGGGCCAGCCCTATAGCAAGGGTGTGTAGCTAGGGCGGATCCCCAGGCTCCCCTCTGTCCTTACAACTTGTTGTCAAAGTCCCAAAGTGCTTCCCGGTTGACTACTCCCGCCCTGATTTTCAAGTCTCTTGGAAGAGCTATCTCTTTCTTTTGGTTTTCTAATGCCTCTCACTCAAGGAACTTGTCACAAGCTTTCCCAAGGCTGAGTCAGAGGACATTTGAGTGGTACCAAAAAAGCACTCACCTAACAGGGTAGTGCACTCTGCCTTC
Organism: Trachypithecus francoisi; assembly: GCF_009764315.1. Lineage (NCBI taxonomy): Eukaryota > Metazoa > Chordata > Mammalia > Primates > Cercopithecidae > Trachypithecus > Trachypithecus francoisi. The sequence continues at coordinate 167,531,005 of NW_022681454.1, read as the reverse complement.
AACTCAATCAACAGCCTAGGATAAAACTCAGACATCTCATTATTTCTTATTGCTAAATGAACTTCCTGTCTATCTGAGATACTCCTGGAAAGCTCCTTCTGTCATCTTTTCAATCTTAATTCCTGCATTCCAGGGCCTGATCATTCCTTCCAAGATCCTCTTTGATCCTGTTCCCAGTGGGGTCATTTAGTCCTCATGCAAGTTAGACTCCTGTTTCTGCCCCCATGTTTTGAGCACATGCTGTGTGCTAAGCATCATACTAGACATTTAGGATTTCATCTCTAACCTGAAGGACTTCATAGGTCCTAATGGGGGACAAACACAGAACACTAAAACTCCCAAAGTAATTTATATTCCCACAGAGTTAATGTAAGAAACATAAATGAATTATTAATCCAGTGACCACAGAACATCCTTAGTTAAATCTGACAATATTTTCCCTTATAGAAATCGGAATTATTACCCCAAATGTCTCACTGGTTCTGCTCAAAACTGTTAACAGTTTATCCAGCTTTTAAAAATTCTGAGCTAAAGTTTAAGTTAATGGTCTTGAAGTACACCTCAGATGTCTATATTCAGCCCATGTTCAGAACCACTGTGATGTGAAGGAATGATGAAATATGCATGGCATCTCTTGCCTCCTGAATTATCAACTAATGGTAGCATACTTGACATAACAAAATTAATTTTACTTAAGGAATCAGAGGCAACCAAAACTGAGATCTGAGAGGTGAAAAATGAGTGTTTTATCTTCTACAGTACTCAGCAACAAACTCCCTTGCTTCTTAAGTTTAGTGTCATCAAAGTAATGAATTGCTATTTTTTGGTGTTACATTGCATGCCTACCCATCCTGTCATAATTAAAAATTCCTGAGCAACCTAAGAGCTGTTTAATGGTCATCCCAATGCTTGTAAAATGAAACATACCCAATAAAGTAGATTCTTGAGAATCTCTCAAAGGACTAAATGTGACATGGATATCACATATATGGGCTTAAAAGATGAAATGGTAGAGGATAGTCTTCAATGATTAGTGCACTTGAGTTTTCTTCTGTTGTTTTTGATGTTTAGATAATTTAATCTTTGTTAAATTTGATTATATTTTAAAATCGGGAGCTAAGATAGTCACACTTATATCCTTTACCCTTAAAACATGATTCATTTTGATATGAGATAGCGTGATCCGATTACCAGCTGTTGTGTATAATTATTATACTCTATAATTTTAAGACCCTATGCTTGGGGGCTTTTAAATTTATGAGGCCTGAAATGCCCATGCCGAGCAAGAAATTAGCTTAACCAGCCTATCATTGTAGCTAGAGAGCCAGCACATGACCAAGGCTCGGTCATTCAGACATATCCATGGAAGACTTAGATTTAAAAGAGTGAGATGATATAATAGATATAGAAGCATCAAGTCAAAGGCGAAACTGTGGGATATTATGCTTTATGATAACCTTTGCTTTCGTGGACCTTTAGGGTGACTTTGAGGAAATCCAGTACATGGTAACTTTTTGGCTCCACTTTACTTCTTTAGGAAATTAGAATATCCAGCACCTTTGTGTTTTTGACAGTTGTATAAAATTCCTAAAGTAGGTTTTGCCAATTAATATGTTATAATTTTATAAGCACTGAGAAAACAGTTTTAAAAAAACAAGTAGATGTTCCTTTGGGGTAACCTTTAAAGAATATGGGAGATGAGTAAAACTGTGACTTAAATATACTTTTAAAACTTATTACCTTGTAATAGCACATTCTAATTATTTCTTATCTGCTTACTGCCCTGGTTTTGCTGTAAGTTTAAGAATTGTTAGGCTTGTTATTTGTTCTGTTTTAAACTAACAATTCCCCCAGAGAAAATATGAAGTGTTTATATTTTTAAAGTCAAGCTATTCTCTTATAATGAAATGAGAAACACTTCATGTCAAGTTCCATTTTAATGGACACAGTAACTATCATAAATATCAATTACCTGTAACTTTTAGGAATGTGTTTTCTCTGGAGCAATATAATGCTTAAAATATTCATAAAGTATTTCTATATTAGAAAAGCGGAATATTTAGTTGCTTCATTCTAGAAAAAAATCTCATCTCTTACACACTTAATGCATGATCTTAGATAATTCCTTTGTTTCCTTTCCTTAACAACTTAGTAACTCACTTACAGGTTTGTTGTTGTAGGCATTAAGTAAAATAATCCAAATAAAGAATAATACCTGATAAGTATTAGGTTATTTAAAAAATTATTTCCACTCTTATCATTTATTCCTATTTACATACTTTGTTAAGTTTGGTTTAAATATAACTATTTAAATTGTAATTTATTCAAAACTCTAAACCGTTTCCAAAAACAATTTATATCAAATATTTTTGGGGGCAGGGTATCTCAAAGGAAGAAATGGTTAATTGGGTAAATATAAGCATTATCATATTTATCTAAAAACTTCAAGCAGTTCACTTTCCTTGAAAACACAGGAAGCGGGTGACGAGTTGCTAATGTGACTAGAGACTTCTAGCTGCGGGAAAGCCAGTGCCTCAGCTGCAGGCTCTCCATGGCTCCCTAGGAACAGTGAAGGGGTATGAACTCATGAAACTGCTTCAACAGCAGGTTTTAGAAGAGAGAAGACACAGAAATAATTTTCTATCTAAGATGTAAAGCTGCAAGAATGTACTTATTAAACTATCATGTAGACCCGAAGTAACCTAGGTCAAAGAGTATTTTTTTACAAAAGAAAGTTTCACTCTTGAGTTGATGAAAGATCTCTTTTCAAGCCTGCTGGAAATCAAGGTTACAGTGGCCATGATGCCAAATAATTCAGAATTAATAACCAAAAATATTAATTTGAGAGTTAGTATTTCTTTAAATCTTGCTTACTTATGTTACTCAATTCATGCCTTTCTCTTCCTTTAACATCCCATAAGGCTGATTGTTCAACCCCAGAATTCCAAATCCAGGCACTATTTATCTCTCTAAAGTGCATCATAATTGTAGAAAAAGAGGCTGCAAGAAAATAAGCATTTTAATATAGTTTTTATGAACTCAAAGCAACTCCAATTATAAAACAAAATGATATAGCTATGTAAGAATTTTTGGTAGAAGGGAAATAGAGCACTAACAAGTATGATAGGTATGTATATTCTATCACTCAAGAGAATAGATATTAAACATGGAGTCTATATCCTTTCAGGTTTAGTGCCCCACCTAATCTCCAAGATTTCGGAGAGGGTAGATACTTGTCTATGATTATACTCTTAGAATAACAGCTTAAAATGAACCTTGAGGCAATTAGAGCCTGTTAGTAGGGCTGCAGGTTCTCATCTCCTGAAGAGTTTGAGCCCAAGATGCTCATGTCTTCTGAAAGACGCTGGAACACAGACCTGACCCTCTCTGTGGATAAACTAGCAAAGCCTGAAATTTATTAAACTATACGTCTTTGACATGTGCAGTATTAAGATAATCTGATCTGAATGTTTGTTATTTCACATGAAATAAATTTCATTTACACATAGAAATTGCATTCAAGGCCGTGTTGGAACAGAAATCTTCCGTCTGACTATGCTGAGTTTCATTTCTTAATATTAATAGCAAATAAATACATGCATTTACTATGCACCAAGCACTGTTCTGAATGGGTTATTCCTGATTTGTAAATTGGGAATAATAATAGTATCTATCTCAATCTTGTGAGACAGATTCCCAATTTACAAATAAGGAGACAGAGGCACAAAGGCTTAGTAATTTATACAAGGCTACACAGCTACTGTGTAGTGGAGGTGGGATTTAAACTCAATCTTCTAGTTGCAAATTGATATTGCTGGCCTTTAAGCTAAGAGAAAAAGCTTCCTGTGCTATATATAAAAGATTTAAAATAAAATGTCTTTCCTGGAGAGCACAGAATCATGCTCAAGTATAGCTGCAGAACTGTCAGTCATACATAACTGCAAACAGTAAGTGAATTGTGTGTTTAAGCTTCAGGTATAAAATGAGTGTCCATTAACATGCATGTGTGTGAGCACAGATGAGTGAGCATCTATTTGAACATATGCATGAGGAGTGTGTGACTGTATTCATGCATGCCTGTGTGAATGTCTGTGTATGTGAATGCATACATGCATGCTTGAGCTGTACCTATGTGTGAGTAAATGGCAGAGCCAGGATTTGAGACCAGATCTATCTGATCCAAAGCATGTATTATTATGCTATATTTTCTCAAACAAAAAACGATAATAGCAACTGTTATTTCTGGATGACTTTAAGATTTGTAGATTTCTTTTGTGTACATTGCTTCAGTTGAAGAAAGAAAATATGCACCACAGAATCTTCCGTCCACAGTTCCCATAGTTTTCCCAGAAAGTGGAAGTGAAGAGGGTTGGGAATTGTGGTTAAGTTTTATGTTTATACCTAGGTCAAGAGGATGAGAAGGGATGGAAAGGAACACATTATGGTGTTAATACTTTTACGTATACCTCATCCTTTCATCAAAATGTTTCAAAGCACATTATGGATATTTCTATCCAATATTCTCATGCATCAGTGAAGTACGCAGCATTTCACTTATATTTTAAGGGAAATACATTGACATCAAGAGAGCGTATATGATTCTCCAGAACAAACCAGCGGGTGCGGGGGTCATCATGAAAAATCAGCCTTAAGGAAAATGGCTACTTCGCTTGCCAGGAGACCCCAAGGCATCCTCTAAACAAGTCAGTGATTTTACCACGTTTGTCTAGAAATGTTGCACATCTGCATGCTTTACTTTTGATGCTAGCTGAGTTTCCTGTTGGTAGCTCATCTTCACCTATTACCAAGCTCCATAAATAGCTTCAAAAGATTCTCTTGGAAAGAATCAAAGGCAATTCCAGCTGAAGCTTTCCAAAGGAAACTTGAAGCAAACACTCTCGCCTCCTGGTAACTCTGACACATTAATTTCCCTCAGCAACCTCACTTAAAGTAGTAAGTCTGGCACCACTGTGGCGGGGAGTCCTAATCAGATACCAAACCAGCACTGGCTGTGTCAGAAATGATGTCAGATGAACGGCAGTCCCCGGACCACTGCCTCATTTGGAGCAAACACTGAAACACTTGTGTTTTAGGCTACTTTATGACTTGTTTGAAAAATGACTTTGTTCACCATGGAAGGCCACTAATGTATGAGGTGTTACCCCAGGATTTTAGCACTTCTACTATGTGCACAACATTCTTTTTATATGCAGAGCTACACAAACAGTGGAAGTATCATTGAACTACTTATATTATCAATGCCATATATCAGGGAGAAACTAAATGGCAAAAGGTGTGTTAATACTTTCCTGTATATAAAATCCAGTAAGAAACCATTTTGCCAAAGGTAGAGGGAGAAAATATATTCATTTTATACCATATGGTTTGGCTTATATCGGATTTACACATTTGGAGTTTCTTACTTATTTTTAATGGTGGTCCTTCACCTCAGGTACATAAATGTGATTTTCACCTCTCTTCTTTGGGGACAGTGGCTCTATCAAACGGGGTCCTGGGAACTTGCTGGTTCATCAGTTGGTGAATCCTCATTGCCTCCTATCTCTTGCCAATAAACCTCTGTCCTCTGAGGAGCAGCCAGCAGCACTGCAATTTATCCTGTGGCTAGGGCTGGGGGAGAGTGGCCATTTTTCCTGGCACTACTCATGTTCTCACAATCAGTCACTAAGAACAGCACTCCTCATTTCCAAACTCTTTTTCTCCCCTGAACAGCTACTGGAAAATCAGGCTCAAGCCTGATCTCCTTCTGGAAATTATTTGGTAATAAGAAACAGGCCCAAGGCAGTGTTGTGAGGTGAGGCTGTGACCTTTCACCTCTAGAGACCTGGGTTCCAGGCCCATCCAGAGGCTGGTGGTCTCTGCATAGTGCACAGCAGGTACCTTTTGATACCACAGAACTGAATGACATTTGGGAGCAATATTACCTTGACCTCAAGAAGGCGCAGAATTATGGGGAACGACTCATCATTTTCCTGCATCACCATGGTTTCAGATCTGTTGACTTTCTATTTTGACTTCAGTGACATTCACTTTTGTAGATAATAATTTGTAGCGGGCCAGGTGCCAGTGGAGATGGTAGATCAACTTTTCTGTATAGGCCATGGTACTCTTGGATGCATGGTTTTCATTTAGAATATTTTTACATATTAAAATTAATTAGTCCAGATTCTAATTCATACTTCATTATAATTAGTCCAGATTCTAATTCATACTTTCTAATATGAATATCATTCCTTTGATTCAAGCTTCCAAATCCTTATTTTGTCATTTTTTCAAATTAAATCTCAGAAACTTTAACTGATACAAAATACACTTGTTATGATGATACTATGATATATATTTTTCCACTTTATTTACCTTCAAGGAAACCTACAATACCAATTTTATTTATCAGAGACCTAGATATATGTTGCTCGGTTTACTTTAGAAAGGAGTTCAGTCCATTATAGTAACTGAGAATGGCTTTGTACTATTACCACAGTGCCAAAATTAAACTCCAGAGAATTGAAAGACAAAGCCCCAGGTCTCTCTGACCCCTCAGGGCATCAGCTCACAGAAGCTAATTATATATCTAACTCACTTTGAGTGGCTCTGAGCCTAGTGGGAGCCACATTGCTTGGGTTGAAATCACAGTCCTGCCCCTAATTGTTTGTGTGATGCTGAGCCTGTTACTTCACTTCTAGGCATTGCAATTTTCTTATCTATAAAATGGGACTGATAACAGTATCCTTGTCACAGGGCTATTGTGGAGTGATCTATGCAAAGTGCTTAGGACTGTGTCTGTCACACAGAATAAGTGTTGTGTAAGGGTTTGTTATTATTTCATAAGACAAAAGTAACAACAAACTTCCTCTAATTTGAAAAGTATTTTCAGAAGGCCACAAGAGACTCTATTTGATAATGAAAAGTTCTGCACATGAAATGTAAAAATGAAAGACTTATATGAATCTTTTTCAAAGGACAATGAGGCGGGAGCATGCACAGTTAGGTCAGTTTCAGGACTATGGGCTTTCATGGACCTGACAGTACCCTAGAGCCAAAATTAAATATAGAGAAGACCATAGACCACTACCTCTTCTCCTTTCTAAATCAGGTCTCACCCATTGGTATCTTCCAATGCCGATGCTCATTTTTATTCTAAAATAATAGTTCACAGATTCCTAAAGGCTCAAATAGCACACATTCTAGAAATGTACCTATTGAGGCTCAAGTCATCAAAATAAGTAAGGCAGTAACAACAACAACAAAAAGACAGAGTTATGTGGAGACATGCACCTTGGACAGTGAATAGAACGTAGGAATTTCAGAAGATTCTACTTGTAGAGAAGTTTCCAGAGCTTTTGATTAAGGGATTGCACTCTTTTCAAAGACATCCAGAAAGAATAGAAATCTTTGCATGCCAGGCCCAGGGATTTTCTGAAGACAACTGAGCTGAGAAATTCCTTCTTTGGTACCAAAGCCTTATCTTTCTGATCCTAACCATAGCATAGAACCACAAAGAAGTTCAGGCAGTAGATGAAATAGAGTCTCTCCTCTGTGTCCCTCTGTTTTCTGCATCCTATGGGGCCTCTTCCAAGAGAATGAAGAACACACACGTAGCAACAGAGAAGTGGGAGCTGTGCCCCATGTGTTGCATTTCTGATTGTAGGCAATAAATCTGGATTTCAAATTGTTTTTATACAAATGGATTTGATTTATCCAAATTGTAGCTAGAAACCCACTTCAAACTTACACCTGGGAACTGAGCACTAAATTTGCCATCATAAAAACACTAGTGTAAGAAGAGCATATTCACAAATGATTTTTATAATTAAAAGTGAGAAAAAATAATCATATAATTAAAAACATCATTCCTTAAACTATATTGCACTTACATTTTGAGACTCGTGGATGAGCACTGGTGTACATGGTTCCTGTTTCAGAAAACTGAAGTATTATTTTTTAAATAAAATGTGTAAAGACATAAGATGAAAACACTTGTGCATGCTATCCACACATTATGTAAAAATTTTAAGTTGTTGCAGAGGTAACAGATTGGTTTACTAAACTTCTAAAGTTCCATTTGAAGGTTCTACAATGTCTAGCATTTTCAAATACTTTGGGAAATTTGGAAAAAAAAAAAAGAGAGAGAATGATACTATGTGCCATGTTTATGCCCATGACTCAAGGGCAATATTTCTTAGAAAAGTCAAAATTTGGTGGTCAGATTTCCCACTAATAAGAACCAGGGTTTCTTAGAGAAATGGCTGATAGTAGGTCCAGGAAATATATACAATGAGGCTGGAAGAAACTAGAAATCTGTTAAAAAGAAACTCAATCATGTCAAAGAGACATGGGAGACAACTTGAAGAGGATTCCACTGGTCTAGAATGGGAGAGTTTTAGTATAAAAATAATAACTGCAATGGATTAAAACACATCACATATATAAAACTCTATGTACTCATTATGATAACTTTAAAACTCAAAACAAAAAACATTTGCAGCATCTTTAGGATTGGGGTTACTAGGACCATAACACATTATCTTGAGCATCAATAAACAAATAAAAACAGTTGTAACTGTCTCAAATGATCTGTATTTTAGAGTAACTAAATAATTAATAAGGTAAAATTCCTATTATAGAAAATTTCAGAAATGACAGAATTAGGGAATCATTATTTTGCAAATTCCAGTAAAATAATGGATATGTGTAGCCATAGTCAATATATGCTAAAAAAAAAAAATTAAGTGAAGGTGTGATGGGGATCATTATAATGGAGAATTGGGCTGACCACATCTGACCCCACTGATCAATCTTAGCAATACTAAGAATACCAAGTACTCAACAACAGGTTTGAATAATTGAAGCTGAATGTAATCAAGCTTCTTGACCTAAGTACCAGTATATAAGAAAAACCCCAAAACCAAAACCAATAGGAAGCAACTGGCCATACCTAGAACACAGGGAATTCTAATCTCTTTATCAAAACAATGATAAAAAACCAGTAGGGTGAAGAAGGACTATAACAAAATAAAAGAAACTTAATTGACTAACAATAAAGCATAGTGTATTGATCTTATATGAGTCCTTATTGGAACAAACTAGCTGTAGAAAGACATTTTTAAGACAATCAGGGTAGTTTGAATACAGATTAGAAATATGAATATAGATTATACTTAGCAACTGTTAGTTTTGTTGGCATAGGAGCATGGTGGTTAATAGAAAAAAGTTCATAGCATTTAGAGTGTATGCTGAAAATATTTACAGGTGAAATGACATGTCTGGAATTTTTGTAATACTCCTGAAAAAATGTTGTTGGAAAATGTCTAAGGATAAAATGGTTATCAGCACTGAAACTCAGTAAGGGGTAAAGAAGTACATTGTAGGATTGTCTGTATCGTTGTTTACACTGGAATTTTTACAAATTGGTAGACAGGGTCACAGTGATGAGCTCGAATGTCTTCATTCTGCACCTCAGAACATGGTTCACACCTCTGCATACCCATACTACCAAAAACATGCAAAATGGACCAATGAGTTTTCTAGAAAGATTCCCGGGTTAATTTTTTTACTGCTACAGTGTAATACAATATTGGGTCCTTATGAAGTATTCCTAAGGTTTTATGCACTTTTGGTACTTATGTATTAGGCAATGGTATGACTTAAGCTATACATATTTTAGGTATGTTATCACTGATCTCCTTGGCAACAAATGAACACGTATTCTGATCAGTTTCCTTTAAAAATAAAGTTGATGGAAAGAGCATTAAGCTCTTGGTGAGGCATTCTAGGGCAGCATATAAATCCACAATAACAAATTTCAAAATCTCTCTCCAAACTTTGGGGTCAGAAGCAGTGACATCCTTAGACAAAACTCAGGAGTGAGGCGGTAAGAACCCCACCTCTCACTTCAGGTTCACAACTACAGGAGGACGAATCGTTTGTTGCATTTTCTACTAAAATGGCAGCTTCTAGAAGCTCTGAGGTTCTCCTGGATGACAGCTGCCCAAACTTTCATCTGAGGAAGGGCTAGCTCCAAGTACTAAACCCATTCTCAGAAAGACACAGTCTGTTAGTGCAGCAGTTACAAGCTTGTCAACAGCAGTGACGTCTGGTGTCAGCACGTGGTACAATACTGATATCATTCGTCATTTTGACACTTATATTAGGATATATCTTTACTTGGCTGGTTTATAACTCAAATCCTAAAAGTGAACAAATGTTTCACTGAAATTTCCTGGAGTTTAGTAGTATACACCTGAGACAAACTAAATATATCTCTATCTCACACAAACACAAAGAGAGAGGTAATATCGTATAGTCCATTTAACATTATTTTCTATAAAGTCATAGACTCCATTTAGAATCTTGATTATTTGAATTCAGGATTTATACTATTGTTATCCAGCTTTATTTTATCCAAACAGCTAAAACACAAATCCTGCTTTGTTGTGAAGCACCAAAGTTATTCAAGAATAAGTGGAAACAAATGCATCTTTCACTTTATGCTGGGCTAGCTAACTCTCTTAAAAATATATTGGGTGGCCCGGGTGCGGTGGCTAAAGCCTGTAATCCCAGCACTTTGGGAGGCTGAGACGGGCGGATCACGAGGTCAGGAGATCGAGACCATCCTGGCTAACACAGTGAAACTCCGTCTCTACTAAAAAATACAAAAAACTAGCCCTGCGAGGTGGCGGCGCCTGTAATCCCAGCTACTCGGGAGGCTGAGGCAGGAGAATGGCATGAACCCGGGAGGCGGAGCTTGCAGTGAGCTGAGATCCGGCCACTGCACTCCAGCCTGGGCGACAGAGCGAGACTCCGTCTCAAAAAAAAAAAAAAAAAAAAAATATATATATATACACACACACACACACACACACACATATATATATATATAGTGATTTTTAACCTCCAGTTCACCCTGTGCCTTTGATAGCCTTTAGTTTGGTCATACACTGTCGGAGAGTGTGCGTTTTTTAAGAGTAGAGAAAGTCTCTGTGTCTGTGATGGGTCACTTTTTCCTTGTATGAGCTGAACCCACTGTTCAAAGTTCAAAGAGGGGTAACAAATAGAGGGAAGGACAGCTATCACCCCTCTGAACCCCAAGAGAGTCAGGGGATGTCCACTGGGTGCATGAACGGAGCTTGGATAATCTCTGGACTCCCATGGGGTTTTTGGCTGCTGGTGACAAAAAGTTCCGGATTTCCTGCTCAGGCTGATCTCTGAGATTCAATTCAGCTCCCATTTACCTGACACTCCCCCGACTGACTCCCTTCCCAAGTCCAGGAGTCTGATAGTATGAAAAACCCTAACCCTCAAACCCTTGCTCTCCTTCATGTGGGCCAAGGCTGAGTCTCCTAGTATTCTATATCGAAGCACTGAGTGACAGCCAAGCCAAGCCAAGCCAAGTAGAGATGAGACCTCACGATCTATGTACATTGAAGGCAAAGCTTGGGGGACAGTGAAACAATTGTAATTATTACCTTAACATTTTATCCTACCATACATTTTATAAAAATAGAATACTTCCCACTCTAAAGTTTTTGCTGTCACAACTGCACCATGTGAAGTAGATATCTAGTCCTCAGGCCCTCCAGCCATCCCAACTCACCCCCAGTCTTCAATCTTGGCAATCTACTGGGTTTGGTCATCCTGGATATATCCTAATCCATGAGGTTTTCAATCACCTTTCCCCCAGTTCTCTAAGAATGTACCAATCTTGACTCCAGGAAAGTCTTATGAACAGCTGGTGAAATGCAGTACATTACTAATTTCATGAATGTGAATGTGGTAATGCAGAGCAAGAATACTCTGCCACTAAACAAAATCAGCGACTTTGAATAAAGTTACTTTTAAAAGTTTTTTATTTTATTTTATTTTATTTTATTTTATTTTTAAGACACCGAACCTCAGAGGGCTATGGAGGTTAAATTTAATGCATGGAACATCATAAGTGTTGCTCATATATAAAGTCAGCATCAAGCCTTTGCCTAATATGGGCAGAAGATACTCAGTAAATGTTTGAAGAAAATGATACCATTTGGTTGAGCCTATGTTTGGCCACGTTCCACACAAATGAACTTTTGTCTTATTGTACTCAAGGCCCATGTATCTTATTTCTCAGCACAATATTTTTAAGACATGGAAAACATTTTCAAAATAATTAACACCCTTTCTGATACAGCCTCTTCACAGAGTACATGCAAAAATTATAAATCATACAGCGATTTAAGAATATTGATTCATTACATGTACTGTTTGTATTGTTATTCATGTTATAACTAACATAAAGTTAGTCCATGCCAACTGACTTGTGTGTTATTGAGTATACGTGAATCCAGAAGACAGCATTTATACCTAAGATAATGCCATGCGCCTGGGATATCCTTGAATGAGGGAAAAGGAACTGTGTAACAGGATTATCTAATTATACTAATACAAACGTAAGTAGATATAAAATGAATTTAAAATGAGGATGCTAATCTGAGACAACCTACTTACACAACCACGAAAAAACACAAAAAAGTAAAAAGGAAGAAATACATTAGAAAAGGCACAGCAAGATTTAAAGAAAAGGGAAAACGAAAAACAGCAGCAAAAACAAAATGATGATCCTATTTCTTAAAAGCATTGTTCAACCACCCATATATGAACTCAAGAAAAATATCTGATTGCTGCATTTCAGTAAAGGTTGGATGTCCCTGTCCTCTGATGACAGCACTATGCAGAGAATAATATTTTGTACACAGGACTTCCAGTGATGTCTCTTTTCCATGCTTAGTGCCAGGGATCATATGCCAGTGTGGCGATGAGAAAACAAGTATAAATATTTTTATATTGTGCTTTTAGTAGTTTTTTTAAAATTGAGGTAAAAAAGTGGGAACATAAATAAAGTGAAAATATTTTTATAGGGAAAATGAACTCTTTTATAGTCAATTGTACAGAAACAGGAAGCTTCAGAAGCTGAGGTTCCAGGAGCCCCAGTCCAACTCCTGGCCTATTTTTCTCAGCTGCCCAATGTGTAGAGTGACTACACTAAGGAATTTAAGAGCTTACAAGCTGATCTTTATTGAAGTCATCAAAAGTGGAGAAGGCTGATTTAAAATCAACCTTGATTTTAAACAGGAGCCGAAAACTGTGGCTTATGAGGCAAGATTGCAAGTTTGTGAAAAGTTTGAGCCAAAGAAAGTATTCTTTATGAAGGCAAGTAGTTTGATTTAAAAGGAAAATTTAAATGAGGCATTAAGAACTGAACTGCAAATTCAATTAGGCTGTATATTGGGCTTTCAAAAGAAGCAGTGAAAAACTCTATAGCTTTTATTGAGGCAAAGAAAGGACATGCATTAAGGTAGATAATGACCCTCTAATGTAATTGATTATATATATATATATTAAATAAATATTCAATATTTTCTTCAGCAAATATTTATTGATTGCTGACTGTATTCCAGGCATTAAGATACAAGATGCTTCAATGAATAAAACAAAGACCTTTGCTTTCCTAAAACTTGAGAGCAAATGGAGGACACACAAAAACAACACACCTACAAATCACCATGTTGTGTGTCAGGAGGTAAGAAGGGAAAAGGGGGGTAGGAATGAGGGTGGGTGTGACTGCGGTTCAGGCAGGGTGTACAATGCAGACCTCATTAAGCAGGTGACAATTTGCACAAAAATGGTGAAAGAGTTATGGGCAGAATGCTTTCAGGAGGAGGAGTGATCCAGACAGAAGGACCACAGTGGGAGGAGATGAAGATTTGCATTGCATGTGGAGGAAAGGCAAGGAAATCTGTGTGACTAGATTAGGGGGAGGTAAAGTGGGGAGAAGTAGGAGAAGTGGACTGAAAGGTTAATTAGGGAACAGATTGTCTAGGCCTTTGGGCATGGAGAGAACTTGGCCATTAATTGAATTCATTATATGCTCACCTAGACACAGGGCACACAGAAATGGAAAATAATCCCCACCTGTAAGAGGCTCTCTGCTAGTGGATACAAAAAACTAAAATGCAATGTAGAAAAAGTGGAAGGAGTGCAGTGGGTGCTATAGGAGCCTGTGAAGATGATATCTTTTCCAGTTCTGCAGATGGGAGGTAGAAGACATCCACAAAGTGACACAATTTTGAAATCGAAGTAAAAATTCAGGCAGGGGAAGAAAGGAGAAGGGTTTTACAAATCCAGGGAGGAGCACATGTACATAATTTGGTTAACAAAATATTATTTGATTATTTAGCAAGTTCTAGGAACAGTTTTAGGCTTTGGAAATATAGCAGTGATCAAAACTGATATTTTAAACCTCTTGCTCTCCTGGACAAGGGTAAAATCAATAAAGTATAAAAGCATCAAATAATCAAGGAATTTCGGGTGCTTCAGTGTGCCTTCTGTGAAAAGTGCCTGTGGGAAAGTGACAATGGAGGAGGCCAGATGAGTAAACAGTGGCCAATCCTAAAGGTCTAGTTTAGGAAGGTTCCAACTTGCTAGGAAGTTTAGATTTTATCCTGAAGGAAGGTGGGTGGAGAGGAGGTCACAGAAGGATATTACTGAGGGGAAATACATAGTCAGTTTCTATGAGTTCATGTCAGATAACAAAAAGATTACATAGTTGAGAATAGAGGAGATAGACTCCCATTGTTTTCAAAAGATAGCTCCAAACGCCTCTCCCTGGCCCCTACTTCTCTTCTTACGGTGTTTGGAAAGAAAACACTACTGGGAGAGAAGATATTAGAACATAACCTTACATATATAAGAAGCTTGGGAGTGTTTACGCTGTTTATGATTCATTGCTATTCCCTTCTCCATGGGAACATTTCACTTGTGAAACACTCACATTCTTCCATTGTAAAATAAAGGCTTAAAAATAATACCCATCCATCCTTGTAAAACGACAAGCCAATTTAAACTTAGGGGGAAACAACTTGAAATAGGTTGGGGACGGGGACCGTGGGCTTTCATTTACTGACTCTGTTAGTTTACTAGATAAGGATACACTCCCTTGCTTTTATGTCAGCTAATCTCCCACTGACCCCCAGAGCTGTCCTGCAGCATCCATCACAGAAAACAGGGGCTTTTTTTTTTTTTTTTTTGCTTTCTAATTGTATCCAATGACGCTCTTTTTCTCCCTCAAGACAGATTTTTCTTCTTCATTTCTTTTTATTATCTGAAGTCAATGTTTTATTCAGAAAATTAATTTATAGAAAGTTTTCTTTTTGGATATGTTTGGGTAGGATGATGTATGCAATTTTCATGTGAACACATTTTTAGGTGTGTAATTTTTAAAAAAGAGTCAAGCATCCCTGTCATTATAGGCATCAAGCTTAGCTTTGTGTTTCCAAAAGGGTAGCGTAGTTATATGCAGGTGATGTCAAGAATTAACCATGGAATAGAGCCCACAAGCTGGTTTATAGCCTCACAGTTTACGAAGCCAGATGGGAGTGTTTTAAAGCAGCATCCATCGCTAAGCTAACCTTCTGCAAGAGGTGAAATAAAGTTCTTTTTAAAAGTCGCCAAAGAATCTGCCTCACTTAAGAAACCTGTGGCATCTGAGGTGATAACAGAACCAAGTCATTTCAGGCTGGCTGAAAACTTAGCGACAGATAAAACATAAATCAGAGCCCTTATCATTCCCTTCCCTGCTTGCCAAATGGGGAGTTAGTTTATCAGCGACCTATGGGCTCACTGCCTGCTTTCCCCCTTAGTACTGGGCAGCAGGGTAGAACTGGCTGGAAGCTATATGGCTGTTCTAAAACGTGTTCATGTAAACAAGCTGAGCTAAGACTTCCTTGAACTGCCAGTGAGTGAAGTGTCATCCATCTCACTAAACTGTACATTGGATATGGGCATATCATCTATATCTTGAAAAGAAAACAAATAAAAGAAAAAAAAAAGTTCCCTGGTTTAGGCTGAGAATTGTCATGTTGATAAAAGTCCTAAGAATTAAATTGCCTGGCTCAAACAATGGCTGTTCATTCAAAGGAGGATGGGGGTTGAGATGGGGAAGAAGAATTTTTTTTAGGACACTTGGAAATATCACTGGGGTCCTCCAAAAAAGCATGTAGTAGTTACTTTAGTTTTTACTAGGTAGTATACTAGTTGGAGTGCTTTCCTAATATTTAAAGGAACAGTTCCAATAACTTGTTGGAAAGACCTTTAAAAATATATTATTTTTCATCTTTTTATAATAGATTGCTTGCAGCATCAATGTGGTTTTCTAGACATGGATGTAAACCTCACAACCCCATCCAACACTGATAGTCTGACTAGCAAAGTAATTTGTTGAAACCTGTAAAGAACTGAGAATATTCTGTACAGACACCAGTAGTTTTTTTATTGTTTTCAAAAACATTATCAAGAGCCTGAGTGGCTCACTCTGGCCTCATCATCAGTGAGGCTATAAGGCCCTCCCCTCATTTGGAAGAGTACATATGCATGTTTTCTGACATAGCGAGGGTAACTCTACTCAGAAGAAAACTATGCAACCTTTATAAAAGGCCAAATAGTTATGCATTGGCACTGAAATTAAAGGAATACATCCAGCCAAAGGTAGAGTCAATGGCTGAAAATTAACTTTTTTTCTCATTTTACAAGTATTTTCAGGTGAAGTTGATAGTTTAGGAAGAAGAAACAAAAGATTCCTTATAGGAAAGCCTCGTTAAAATTGCTTTTCCTCAGTAATAGAGTCAGTATAAGCGCAAATACATTCTGATAAGTGATAAACTCTACTATAAATTCCTTATGTGGCAGAAACTCGACATGCATATGGATGTGCATTATTTTGGCTACACCTGGTTATTATACCAAGTTTTGTGTGAGTATGGCTTCCTCACTCAAGACTGGCTCATAGTCACTGAAAGTTCAGATGTTTCCATTTAAAAATTGATGTGTAGTTATAAATATAGAGAAAATACACCTGTGATCCACCAAAGAACTCAGCATATAAATTGACTAGGCTTTATAAAAATGCAGGCCAGAAACCTTTGTCTAAAATGCCCAAAGGCTTCCACTCAAGAAGTTACGTTGGATGTAGATCAGACAAAGCATCATGGGTTATAAACTAGGCTTTTAACTTGATTAGGAACTTATATTTAGGTAGAATTTTTAGAAAGAGATTTGTGGTTCCATTTGATTTTCTCATATTGACCTATGTAGTGACTATTCCTTTACTTATTAATATAAAGCCATGCTCTCCGAGGAAGTTATCTTGTAAAAGACTTTAAAACATTGATATCTTTAGAGAAGTTATTGATAATTTACCAAGGCATAAAATTGTTCTAACACTAAATCTCATTGGTAAAATTTCCAAACTTTATTATACCCATGTGCAGCATTTACTTCTTAAAGTTTTGCAGTATAAATACACTGGACCAGAACTGGAGAGGTTGGGCTTCCTGCCACACTTCAGCTGCTTTCTCTACCTCAGCTATGGAAATGGAGACTTTGGTTTGTTTTTTTAATTGTGAGTCAACATATATTCACTCATCAAGTGTCTTTGAATGGATGCTATATCCTATAGGACACACACACATTTAGTTATATAATACGTATGGTATAGTTACATGCATACAAGGGTGTATTATAATAAAAAGGTAATTTTTACTATTATAAATAAAGACACGGTTTCAGCTTGTAAGGTGCTTCCAATCAATTTCCAGGTATAAGATTTTGATAAGCTTTTAAATGCAAATTTTGTTGGAGAATGTTGAGATATCATAAAGTCACAAATTTTAAGATGAATTTTATTAACACCTAAGGAGAGAAATTAAAGATGGCTCCGACTGAGGCTCAGTGTGTTTGAAAGGGCCGGTAATCTAGTCCTGTCTCATCACTAACTTTCAGAGGCACTCAAAGTATCTGAATAAGTGCTGATACAGCATAGCTATCTTAAACTGTCTTCTCCAATCGTATGCTTATCTAGGACTTCAGAGGAGGCCTTGCCTTATTATCATTGCCCTCCAGGAAAAGAAGAATCACAACCTGTATCAAGTGTTAAACAACGCTGACTCTTAAGAAATCATTTAAGTTAACCTCCAGCCTTCATGCTGCAATCTTAACCTGTCTCATATGTCCCCAGGAGATATTTATTAAATTTCGTCTTGTTATTTTTTCCTTCAATCTGAATAATGCCAATTCCTGTCTTTCTAAAAATAATCCTTCATTTTTTCAAGTGTACCATTGAGGTTATTATATTTATTTTCCATTTGATATTGTAACAACACTAGCTCTTTGATTAAGAGCCTGTTTGGCTTAGGGGATTAGAATAGGTCAGAAGTGTTTCTCCTCTGGTTTACTGGATCACTTCTGGTCCAGGTCAATGGTGATACCAATGAAAGTGACTCTTCTCATTGGTCTATACCGACACTGTCCAATAGAACTATGATATGAGCTATTATATAATTTTAAATGTCCTACTAGCCACATTAAAAAGAGTGAAAAGAAACAGATGAAATTAATTTTAATAACATATTTCATTTAACACAGTATACTCCAAAATTGGTATTTCACCATGTAATCAACAAAAAATTATTAATGAGTTTACATTTTTTTTTATACTCAGTCTTTGAAATCTAGTGTGTATTTCATCTTTGCAGTGCATGTCAATTTATACTACTCACATTTCATGTAGCTAGTGGACTGCACTGTTCCACATGGGTCTGCAGGAAACTGTTTGAGCGAGCCTTGCTCAAACACAGACATCTTCTCTACCAAGCTTCATAGGCTCAGTAGGTATGAAAACTGAAATTCATTTTTCCTGTCAGAGGTGGTCATTGTTTCCAGTGTCTGTGCTATTTATTTATTTATTTAAGTTTGAAGAGTGGTCATTATAGTGAGTTTTTTTTTTAAAGTATTTATTACTGAGGAGATGCATATATACAATTTACCATCTTTACCATTTTAAGTGTACAGTTCATGGTAATAAATACATTAATATTCTTTTTTCCCCTTCAACTTCTTTCCTCCTACACTTCCTGGCCTCTGGTAATCACCATTCTAGTTTCTGTCTTCTAAGATCCACTTCTTTTGCTCCCACATATGAGTGAGAACATGCAGTATTTGTCTCTCTAGGCTTGGCTTGTTTCATTTAACATAATGGCCTCCAGTTCCATCCATGTTGCTGAAAAAAAAAAAATTACCTACTACTCCTTAACAAAAAGAGACCTTAAGTGTGCCTTTTGTCTGCATATACTTTACCACGGCTCTGTTTGCAGAGTCAGTCAGCTAGTGGAACAATATTTCTTAGGTCTGGGCAGGGTTACAGCATAAGGAATGAGCCATGGGTGACAGAGTCCTGGTCCTCCAGGTGAAATTGTCTCTACTTCTCACTAGTTTTGTCCTGTGAGGGGCTAACAGGGATCTTTCAGACTGGCATGGCACCCTTTGAGTATTAAAAATTTTTTTTAAAAGCCTTCAGTCATTTTCTTTTTGTACTATAACATTCGATTTGGCAAGTTTTCTGGGACATAAAATCTTCCTGGCAAACAAGTGAATCAAATTGCTCCTTTTTATAAATATCTTGTAAGTGACTGTGCAAAATGATGCTATTTATTTCATCTTGTCTTCAGTACCATGTCATATCTGATTTCTTTCCTTCTTAAAAGTAGTAGGAAAGGGAAGAATGCCAGAAAGCCAAAGAATAATATAAATAAAAATCATGAATCTGTAAAATTTCAGGTATTCTGTGGGCAGGAGTATCCTATTTATAGACAGAAGCCCACTAAGAATGGGCAGAATAGCCTCCTGCTTAACCAAGTGAGGCACATTGTTCTGATCTCAGCTGAAAGTTAAGACTGAATTCTCATTAAATGTTCTACCAGCTTCTAATGAAAAAGAGTGCTCAGAACTTCCCTTGGCACACCATGCTCTTTTCCTCTATCAGCTGACTTTAATGTTCTTTTTTCTTTTAGCCTTCAAGTTTCTGTGACCTTAATATGACATTTTAGTTGAGTGATTAATTGCTATTAAATGGCACCGCGCTGATTAAACGAAGGCCTTGTTGGCATAATAGTCAGTTACAATGCTGCAATTCAGCATGATAAGCTTAAACATACACAATTAGAAGTAGTAATATCTAATTTGTCAAAGCTCTTGTGGCTTAATTTTCTGCCACAAAGCTTGAAAGCAACAGTGACTGGACAAAAAGCTCCAGATTTACTGCTTAAGTACCTTCCAGTAAATTGATCTTGTCCATCACGTAATCTCATTTTGAACATTTTGGGAGACAGTGAAGCTCAGCTAGCCTGAAACCTCTTTAAAAATGGGCCTGAGGGTTCCTGATCAGAAAACTCGAAAGCTAAGCAACACGATACGAATGTCTCTTCAGAGGCAGACAACAACCAATTTGCCTGGCCAGGGCTTTCCTTTTAGGATAATTAGATAAAATGAATAAATGTCAGTAAGAGGATGAAAGATTCATGTAGAAAAATAAAAATATATACCAGATCCTAAAAACATCATACTGAGACAGGCCACAGTTCTATCCTGTGAAAAGTAAAACTGGAGCAATTGACATTTCTTTTAAACTAGCTGTTACAATAATAATTATCTTATCCTAACAATAGTCACTTTTCCTGTCATATGTTTTAAAGACAGTCTATTTAAAAAAGAGAGAGAAGACACTCTTCTAGTGCAATCTGTGAAATAACAATTACCCTTTCATTTGGTAAATAGGAAAGGAGAAAATGTGAGCATTTTCTGTTGACTAAATATGAAAGATGTCTGTTGTAGCTAAATAAATACAGAGTACGGCTTATAGTCAGTGCATATCTCACAAACATTTATGGGATTACTGAGGACCTATTATGTATAAGACATTGCTCTAGATATCAGGGATAAAAAAATAATAAGATGATAGTCTCTGTTCTGAAGCACCAGTGGAATCTATACACATATGCATATAGCTATTACATTAGACAAAAAAGTATGTTCTGTGAAAGAAGCACAAAGGAAGAGATTAATATTGCCTGAAACAGCATAGAAGGCATAGGGTCAGCTCAGGAGGAGGGGCAAAATTGGTAAGAGCTCCTTAAGTAGATAATACTTGAGCAAACCTTGGATGGAAAATATAATTCCTACCCATGGATAAGGGACATTACAGGGAGAGAAAAGGGCATGAATAATACCTGATGTTGTAAAGGTATGAGGTAGAATTATTTCATACCTAAGGTAATGTTTTATTAAACCATTTACACAAATTTCCTTACTCTGATATCCATTTATGATGGCCTATTCATTATGGTAGAGACCAAGAGATTCTCAAAAGTACAGTTGCTTAAACAAGAGGGAGGTTTCCTTCTCTCTCCTGGAGAGGCCCATTGTGAGCTGGCAGTCCAGGCCAGGTAGGTGTCTATGCTCCACAAGGTTGTTTGGGGACCCAGGCTTCTTCTGTCCTATTGTTCTTCTAGCCTCTGGGTTACCCTCATCCACGGGGTTGAAGCTAAGTCACCGGAATCACATCTGCATTCCTGTAACTGTATAAGGAAAAAGAAGGTGGAAGGTAAGAAGTTTTCCTTCTAAGGAAATGTTGCACACATAACCCAACAGCAAGCATCTAGTTGGGGGACTTGTGTCCTGTAGAAAGTTCAAGGAGTTCTATTACTAGAAAGAAAGAGAGATTGCGTACGTGGGATAATTAAGCAGCTTCTGATATAGTTGGTGCTTAATCAGTGTTCATTGCTGAAATAATGAATGAATAATTAAGTGAACAATTAACCATGTTTCTACATTCCATCCAAATACAATCTAATATGGTCAGCAGTAACCTCTCAGTTCCTTTTGTGAATCAAAGGAATTGAAGATGATTAGTTATGCCAGATACCTCAGTGGAGGGTGCCGTGTGTGTGTGTGTGTGTGTGTGTGTGTGTGTGTGTGTTTGGAGGTGGAGGGTGAAGAGAAAGATGAAAAACTGAACTGCCAGAGAAAGACTTGGATGTCATGGTAATAGCAGCTTCTCTTAGGAAGTATTATATCTTCTTAATTAGGGAAACAATTTCTCAACTAGAATACAGGAAACAGTTTCTAATATTTGGGACCCTGGAGTGACACTAACTGTACAATTTCTCCCTGGCAGCCATGTCTTTCCTTCATCTTCAGGGGCTCCATGTTCATTTCATGCCTTTGATCCAGCTGTTGTGAAAAGGGCTCTCCCTTCGGAGGAAGCACGAAGTGCCGCCTGTCTCCAAGTCTGCACATCTTCATTCTTTACTTGTATCGATATCATATTTTCATTAGAAAAAATTGTCTATGGCTTCAGAAGGAGATTTCCAGAATTTAAAAGTGGATTCTAATTATATCATTTTATATATATATTTCCAAAAAGAAACCTCATACCAAAAATAAGATACATATATGCATGTTTAACTTAAAGCTTACAAAATTAGAGTAAGTACGAATTCCTTAAATACAAGGACTCGTTAGTACATCTCATAAGTATTCTGGTATAGAACTCAAAGTAGGTAGAATTGAATAAATGTGGATTGAATTTAATGGAGCACACAATTTCAATGTCATGGATTTGTGGTCATAAATTATCACATGTGAACTCTTCATACATCGTGATTAATCAATGAAGAACTATGAGTCAAAGAAAATAGGTAAAGTATACAAGTCTAGAAGTAACCATAGATGTACAGATAATTTTAAAAACAGACTAAGGGTGTTGTCTTTTTATAAGTTAAGTCATTTCTTTTTCTTTCCTTTTTATTAGTGATAGGATCTCATTCTGTCACCCAGGCTGGAGTGCAATGTCATGTCCTTGGCTCACTGCAGCCTCGATCTCCCAGGCTCAATCAGTCCTCTCGCCTCAGCCTCCTGAGTAGCTTGAACTATAGGTATACACGACTTTTTCTTTCTTTCTTTCTTGTTTTTTCAGAGATAGAGGTCTCACTATTGTTGCCCAGGCTGGTCTTGAACTTCTAGGCTCAAGCAGTCCTTCTGCCTCTGTCTCACAAAGTGCTAGGATTACAGGCATGTGCCACCATGCCCTGCTAATTTTATTTATTTATATTTTTTTAGAAACGGGGTCTTGCTATATTGCCCAGGCTGGCCTCAAACTCCCGGCCTCAAACAATCCTTCTGCCTCAGCCTCACAAAGTTCTGAGATTACAGGTGTGAACCACTGCAATTGGCTTTCCTTTCTTAGATTAAAAAATAAATACAAAAAGAAGTTCAAATATTATTGTCCCCCAATGGATTGTTTTGTGCGTTGCACTTTAGAGACCACAGTAGTCGAGAACTGGAATTAAAACAACTATTCAAAGAAACTTGAGTCATGTTTATTTCAAGGAACGAAGGAATCATGGTGGTAAAATTTTTTTAATTTTTTAATTTTTAATTGCTGCGGATACATAATAGTTGTACATGTGATATTTTGAAACAAGCATACAACGTGTAAGGGTAATTGGAATATCCATCATCTCAAGCATTTTATCATTTATTTGTGTTAGGAAGAATCCAATTCTACACCAGAAGTTATTTTGAAAAATTCAGGCAGGTCGCGGTCACTCACGCCTGTAATCTCAGCACTTTGGGAGGTCGAGGCAGGCGGCTAACTTAAGGTCAGGAGTTCGAGACCACCCTGGCCAACATGGTGAAACCCTGTCTCTATTGAAAATACAAAAATTAGCCTGGCATGGTGGTGCATGCTTGTAATCCCAGCTACTCGGGAGGCTGAGGCAGGAGAATCACTTGAACCTGGTAGGGGGAGCTTGCAGTGAGCCGAAATTGTGCCACCGCACTCCAACCTGGGTGAGCGAGACTCCATAAATAAAAAAAAAAAAGAAAGAAAGAAAAAATAAAAACTGAGTATGTGTTTCCTAATTGTAGTCACCCTTATGGTGCTATTGAACACTACCTCTTATTCCTTCTATCTAACTGTATTTTTATGCTCATTAACTATGCCTTTTTATCCCTCCTCCCCACTGCCCTTCCCAATTTTCATTGTAATAAGTGCTCCATCTTAGGCCAAGAAACAATGACCACAGCAGCAAGACATTGGTTTCAGAAAGAGTTTTCATTGGAACACTTGGTTCAAGTCCTAGAGCTCACAGGTCAGATTATAAACATAAAGCTACTAGAGAAAAATATAAAAGATTAAATAATCCACTAGTGCAAATAATCACAAACTGTGGGTTGTGAATGAAGAGTCAATTTGGAATTAGTGAATGGAAGTTGCCATTTAAAAAGAATATTAACCAGGACCAGCAACATTTTGGCTTGGAGAGATACTTCCTTTTGGGAAGTGAAAACAACATGCATGTTAATAGAGGGCAATAAGAAAGGATAATAAAGAGAGCATTTTTATTTATGTGATTAATATCTTTCACCTATAGATACAGAATTGAAATGTGAATTGCAAGTGCAACTTGGGGAATGGCCAAAGCTGAGAAAGTCTGATTTAATTGGTGTAGACTGATGAGAAGATTCAGATTAAAAGTATCTCTTTAATCTTAAAATTGTTATATTGGTGACAAATATGGCTTGTGGTAAACAATTTTGTAGATTTTTAAAAAATTACTTCTCCCAGTTCCTAACTTCTTTACAAGTACAAGATTATTTTAAAACCTTAATAATTAATATCTATTAGGTATTACGTAATTCATTCATTACATAACCACACATTAAGAAAATCCCTATCTCGCAAATGAGAAAATGGAAGCCTGGAAAGATTAAATGACTTGTGAGGGCCATAGAAACTGGTGACGCCAACGTGGCCTACCTTCAAAGCCCATGACTGTTCCTGTTTTCGGAAGCTGTGAGATCAGGGGAAGGTAATACAGGATGTGATGCATTGTCTTCCTTAAAAACAAGAACAGAAACATAAAACAAAGGAAAGCAACAGAAAAATGTTTAAAAGACATGTCATTTGGACTTTTATAGGCTTTAAAGAGAAAGTATAATTATTCTTACCACAGGTAAGGATGCTATGAAAACCCTATAGTCCCAGCTACTCGGGAGGCTGAGGCAGGAGAATGGCGTGAACCCGGGAGGCGGAGCTTGCAGTGAGCCGAGATCGCGCCACTGCACTCCAGCCTGGGCCACAGAGCGAGACTCCGTCTCAAAAAAAAAAAAAAAAGAAAACCCTTTGGGAAAACAAAGTCACCTTAGGGGCCATTGAGAACTCCTGATGAAGAGGGCTCAGCTCCCAGAACTGTTCAAGAAAGACCTCAGAAATCTCTAGGGGGCTGTCAGAAGAAAAGGTCTGAAAAGGGTCTGGAGAGACTGAAACTTGTCTGCCTTGGACTTTTCTTTTGACAATTCACATCCATCTTAAGCAGAATCATTGTTTATTCTTATTATGCCAGGTTTCCTTTTCTGGTCTGTGGGTTCTCCAGGGTTTCATAGGGTAGTAGTTTGAATTTTCAAATTTCAAAAGCATTGGGGATTTTGCAAAAACAAAATATAAAGGATACTCAGCAGCACAGTTTACTTAGGCGGTTTTAATCATAATAATCTGCATAATGTATGAGAATTTCTACCTCAGCTGCCTCATTTCTTTCTCTTTCGTGTCTGGGAAAAAGCCAGAGATTTTTTCCCTTCCTCTGATTTAAATACCTTATAAAATTTGTGGAAGTATTTTGTCCTATTCTGTCTTCCTGATTCATTTTCTGCTATAACGAGCGAAATTAATTTGCAAGAGCTGCCACTGACACAGTGTAATAAACTGGGTCATAGGTAGAATCAGTGCCACCTTATGACCCTTAGCTGTCATTACTTTAAG
The DNA here is from genome assembly GCF_009764315.1 of Trachypithecus francoisi. Lineage (NCBI taxonomy): Eukaryota > Metazoa > Chordata > Mammalia > Primates > Cercopithecidae > Trachypithecus > Trachypithecus francoisi. Next base: position 167,505,300 of record NW_022681454.1, on the reverse strand, counting down.
GAATTTGGCATGGTCCTCAAAGGCCAGAATGCAATGTGGGTTTGCATCCTATAGCTTTTGAGATCTCAGAGACTTACTGCACCCATGGCTGGGAATGAACTGCAAATGCTGATACCGGTAACTAGGTGCCAAACTGAGGTGATCAGAATCTAATCTGAGCCAAAAGGCATTTCTTTGCAGCAGGCATAAAGCAAGATCAGACTCCCATAACCCACACACAACACAGAAATCATTACTGAAGAGGTTCAGCATCATCATGCCAGACACTAAGTGAGTTATTTCTCTCCTTCCCTGTCTCACCACAGTTTCCTCCCACTTCGTCACACATGGTAAGTGTACATCTAACCCCCACCACAGTCCCCTACTCTTATCAGAGATCTGCACTCCCCACCATTTGAGCACAATGGAGTGCATATTTCCAATGTAAAAAGAATGATATTATGATTTTCATTAACTAGTTTCCAGCTTGCATTCTTTTTTCTCCCTTTTTCCCTCTCAACAGCGCTTCTGTCCTCTGCCCAACCCCAGCCAGAAAAGATGTTGCTACATTCAGTGAAAAATTATTAGTAGTATATGCATGAAATTTGGTGATAATGTAGATTATTTTGTGTCATCTGCAGGCTGTCGCAAAACACTCGGCATCACTAAAATGTGTTGACCAGAAGGATGATGGTGTTGTCACGATACTGAGGTCTTTTAATTACTTTGTGACTTTTATAGCATTCAGAAAATGCAGAACAGAGTATTTTCTTTAACAGTCTAGCCAAATGAAAAACTGGTTACTAATGTATATTATCTTCATCAATGAAGGTATAAAATAATAAAAACAAACAAATTAAAAATTGTTAATAAAGTAATAACTAATAAAAATAAATAAAATAAAAATGGTTAGCATGTTTCATCCATGACAGTCATGTATACAATTTTGTGATGTGCAAAATAATATTGTAGTTAGGTATCAGTGTATATTTTTACACATGCTACCTTTTTTAAAGGACTGTATAAATTGACTAAAATATTTTCAAAGAGTTAATGAAGATACAATATAGGAATTTGTTATTTCCACAAAGGACGTTTTAAATTTTTCAATGCATTTGTTTTAAAGAGGGCTTTAACCACACACGTACATTTTCTAACTTGGAAAAGTAGCTTCCTGTTATAATCAATACAGATTACTTTTGGACTTAAAAAAAAATCAGACAAATATTCTAAATTGTTGAACTCTCTGGGTACATGTATCTTCTGCTTTGTTAAGTTTATTTACTTTATACAATTCCCCTTCTTTCCTTGCTGTAGAGCCTGTTCAATATCACTGACTAAATTACAGAAAGAACTCCAAGATCATCTAGCTCACCAACAATCACTGAAGCAAGCAAACGCTTGTTTAAAGAATCAGGGTAGGTGACGATCTCTTCTGTTTTTAAATCATTATATGAGTAAAAAATTATAAACGTTATTTTTCATTAAAAATGCCTTCGCACACTTTATATATTTACAATTCACCAACAAGTCATTTGAAAACCTCTAGGCCGGGCGCGGTGGCTCAAGCCTGTAATCCCAGCACTTTGGGAGGCCGAGACGGGCGGATCACGAGGTCAGGAGATCGAGACCATCCTGGCTAACACGGTGAAACCCCGTCTCTACTAAAAATACAAAAAACTAGCCGGGCGAGGTGGCGGGCGCCTGTAGTCCCAGCTACTCCGGAGGCTGAGGCAGGAGAATGGCGTAAAACCCGGGAGGCGGAGCTTGCAGTGAGCTGAGATCCGGCCACTGCACTCCAGCCCGGACGAAAGAGCAAGACTCCGTCTCAAAAAAAAAAAAGAAAAGAAAAGAAAACCTCTGCACACTCCAGTACTTATAATTTTAAAAATCAGATTTTATATTTTCATTTTCTTCTCCTTTCCCTGATACAGTTTTAAGTCCCACATTTTACAGGATGCTTTATCCTCCTAAGTTCTATTTTGTTTTGAACATACATGCAGAATGCTTACTTATAAAGTCATGAGCACATAAATCCAGTAGAGTATATGTGCTTAATTAAGTACTATCCTTCAGGGTTGACATATTAGAGGGAATGAACTTATTATGGATTTGTCCTAACCTCAGCAACACCCATCCATAAATGGCCCCCAGGTTGCTGCTTTTTGCAATAGAACTCAAGTTGAAGAGAGGAGATTCTTCAAGGATAAGATACCTGGTGATCATAGCATGTTCCAGAAGAAGGCAGAAAGTAGAAGATGAGGGGAGGATGGCTCCAACTCTTGTCGGACCTAGGGGATATGGTGAGATTAGCCCGTGGGCAGTACAGGAGGCCAGCAGGCTTAGGTAAAAGTGTGCATTATAAAGAAGATAATATGAGACAAGAAACCTGGGATTAAAGTCCCAGTGAGCAAACAAATCACTCTTTTTTCCCTTTGGTTCTTCATAAAATGAGAATGGTTATATTCAGTTGAAAACCTTGGTGCTCCAGATATGAATCGCTATAAGTATCTGCCGATTTTGTAAAGAAAAAATATACATGTTCTATTATGGAATTTCCCACATGTTGCCTTCTTGCTCCTAAATTATTTGTGAGACTTTAGAAAGCAAATAACAGAATATTTTCTTGGCTATTTTGGCAAAAGGAAAATCTGATTATCAACTTATGTTACCTTCATCAGTGACATCCAAAATAAAGAATACCTGGTCATATTGTTAGCTCATTTTATCAATATACAGTTGCACAGAATTTGGTCTCCAAAGAACAAGTAATCCAAGAGCATAGTTCCCTGGTGAGGGAATTCAAACCTGCTTAGTCATCTGCCTCAAACAACCAGAATATTAAATACTTTAAAATGTGCCAACAGTTCTGGGGTGCTAAAAAGCAAACTCCTAAATCATTTTTGTTGACTATAGATTTCATCTCTGGATTAGAAATGCTGTCTGATTCTTTCCCTTATTAGATTGCAAAGTGGAATAACTATGTATTCATTCGATATTCATTTGTCCTCCACCATGAAATGGGCTAATTTTTAGGTATTGAGGATATAGCAGTGAAGGAGACTCAATTTCTACTCTCGGGAACTGTGTGGTGCAATTGGGATGTGGAGACAGCGGTGGGTATATGTAAGAAGACAACAGCCTAAATATGCACTTCCAAAACAAGGAGATAGATGCTATCATTCAGGGAGACACAGACAGCTCTGCAATTTATAATACTGTTAAGCACTTTAAGAGTGTTTGCTGCCGGGCACTGTGGTGCGCACTTGTAGTCCCAACTATTCGGGAATCTGAAGAGGGAGAGATCTTGAGCCTAAGAGTTGGAGGTTGTAATGAGCCGTGGTCACTCCTGTGAATAGCCCCAACACTCTAGCCCGGGCAACAGGGTGAGACCTTCTCTCTCTTTAAAAAAAAAAAAAAAAAAAGTGTTTGCTATATGGCAGGCACAGAGCCAGCATTGTACATGTAACATCTCATTTAGACCTCTTAGCAATCCCTAAGGAGTAGGTCCTTGTTCCCATTTTACCAATGAAAAAACAGACGTAATAGCTTACCTCAAGCTACCTGTTATTTAAAGTGATTGACAGAATCAGAATTTAAACCTAGGTGCTCTGACTCTAGATGTTTTATGTACCTTCGCAAGACTAAACTGAGAACTGAAGAATAAAAAATTACCCCAAGAATGGGGACAGTAGGTATAGCAGGAATATAGAGATTAGTGGGGAAAGAAAAAAACAACCCAGAGAAGGAAGACAGCATGGTATTTTCATGGCACAGTCACCAGCAGAGAATGGCTGAAGCAGAGTTCAGAGAGAGGGAGAAGAAAGGGAAAGTTGATGAGCTGGTGGGCTCATACTGTGCCCGGGGCCTGCTTACCAGCTGCTGCTTCACACTCCTCCACTGTAGAAGGGAGCCCTGATGCTGGGTATCACAAAAGGCAACTTATGTAAGTTGTAAAGTTCTTTGTTTTTGATGAAATAGTAGTTTTTTCCCAAAATTTTTGTTTTAGAGCATAAAAAGACAGTACGACTGGCTTTTTTTATTGTATAGATCATAAAGCTAAATTTCAGCATGGGTTAGTGACTTCAACATTCTGATTAGAGAGTAAGTTCAAGCTAGAACTGATGTCTTTCCTTATCTCCTGTTGTCTTTTCACGCTACCATATAACTATCTTATTATAATACATTTAAGGCTGAATATCTAATTTTTAGAAACACTATGTTTATCACTAAAACTAAAGTGCCTGTTTCCACTCCCAGTCCCGCTCCTTTCCTAGCACAGGTGATGCCAGATTAGCACTCCTAAAGTACAATCCTCTGCACGCTGCTTCTTTATTTCTATGTAATCATACAATAGTCAATTACGATCAATAAAAATAACAAGCTTTTATACTGAAAGAGTATGTTATTTTCATCTCACCTTATTGCACATACTCACTAAATCACCTAGGAGATAATAAATAAATAAGTAGAATATATTTCCTTCCCCACAGAGTTGATATTATTATATATTTTTTTAGATTTTGGCACTTTGTCACAAATTTGGTTTTATCAGAGAGTTCAAAGAGTGCTTCAGAAAATAAGAAAACAAAGCGATTCCTTCCATCATTCTGTATTTTCCTCCTGATAACCTTCACCTATCAACTTAGTCACCATTTAACTCTTAGTGATAGTTACCTTTCATCTTATCTCTACAAATTTCCTTCGCAAAAAAAGGAGTCCATTTGTCTTGTAGATAGAACTAGTTTTGAATGGAAATACAAAAGAAATGTATTGTGTTCTTACATAACATCTACAGATACTGACTATGTCAAAAAAGAGACAGTTTGAAAAAAAAAATGAGCCAGTATATACTTACAAATTTTAAGAATGATTTTATAAAGTCATTTCCATTTAAAATCTGAATTTACAAATTTTACATGTTTGTAAAACATGGTTCATGTTTTTCACAAATGAAATTGGAGAAGTCTTCCTCCCAGGCACTGTGGCCCAAGGAGTGTGTGCACCTTAGCAACTTGTGCTGCTCTCAGTGACAGCCTCTATAGTTTGGGAAGCCTTGTGTCCTGGGAGCCATGGCACAGCCCCTGGGAAACCCCTGTGAGCTCTGACACCCAAAACGGAGGGCACCCATGGATCTATCTGCCTCAGATTCCTCTCAAGGTATGAATGGAGACCCCAGGTGTCAACTGCCCCAAACACTAAGTTCAGAAACTCGATCTCAGTCAGCCTCCAGTGTTTCCCACAGCCTGTACGTGATTTTTTGGTAATCTACTACACTTACATTTCCTGGACATTTCTGTGGTCCCCCAAGGGTATCACAGTAATGGATCTCTTCTCAGTTTCCATGGAGAGCAAGTAGAAAGCGACATCCTTCCCATTCCACTAGTCATTGCAGGCTATTCTCAAGGGTTGCCATTCACTAATGCAAACTTGAAAGAAGCCATTAACAAAATGGCACACTACAATTTAAACATTTAAAAACATTATGCAATTCATCTGTATCAATGTTTTATGTGTATCTGAAGTTTATATAACTTGAGATTTGAGAGATAGCTGAGAAAAAAAATCTTATGTTTATTTAGACATGAAACATTTTTTTTTAATACCAAAGAATGCTGAAAGTCAGAGAGTTGATACTTGAAATAGTTAAACTTGCAAAGAGACTCATTCATTACTTTTCAGAGAAGAAAATCTTCTTAAAGCTAAAACATTCAATTCTTGGTTTAAGTCCAAAGGTTCTGTTCAGTTGTTTTGAAGTTACAGGGAAAAAAATGTACTTTTCCTATCGTACCCATTGACATTTTTAAACAAAAATAATTCAAAGATATTTAAACAGTATGACTTCAAATGTCTGTGGTTAATCCATTGCGGAGAAGTATCTGTACGAGAAAAAAAAACTATGAAAAAATAAACTTGGAGTTTGATCATGCTTTCAAACACTGGAATCAAACTAAAATTCTTCTAGGTTTATAATTGTACTATCAAAGTTTGGTTTATTTTTAACTAAAAGAGAATATGGGTTCTTGTATTGTATTTTTTAAAAGTATTTTAAGGGTAAATTAAAAATAAACTATTTAGACAGAATAAATAGTCACACAACAGAGAGTTCTGTTTCATTAACTCTGTAGAATTAATATGTGATCTTCCCCCATCTATTTTTGAGTTGTAATTTAAACCCAAATTCTATTCTGAAGTGGTCTAACACGCATAATTTAGTTTAAAGGGATGACTATTTGGTACAACAGCCCAGAGGTAAAAGCTAACACATATGTCAGTGTTGTCAATGTTTATGGTTATTTAGCCTCCTGCATTCAGGGACAATAAAAAATAGGTAGGATTGAATTCTTGGGTAAAATACTTTATGTCTTTCAACTTCCATTTCTTTATCTGTAGAATGGGGGTAATAGTAGGATTATTATGACTGTTAAAAGAGGAGATATATGTAGAACAGCATAGGTAATATCTGAAACACAGTGTATACTTAGGAATTGTTAGTTTCTTTCAACTTTCCCTGAGGCATTCATTAATGGAATTAAAAATTATAAAATATCAAAGTAAAATGAGACTTAATAGCTGATGTGAAACAAATTTTTGTAATAAATTCATTTACTCTCATTTGAGTCAATGTCTTTTTCAAGTTGTTCTTTATACACTATTAGTGGGTGTAAAATCAACGTAGTTGATTCTGACCAGAAGGGAAGGGAAGAGAAGGTAAAGTATCAGAGTGTATCACACATAGAAGAGTGGTTTCATTCAATTTTCATTTCAGTTATGCATATGGCCTGTATATGTATTGCAGAGTAGGTCACAATTTAAAATGTATTTCCAACTAGGGGTTACCATTTTGTTTTGTTTTTTAAAGAGAAATATTGCATTATCTGTTATTTCTATTCTCACTGACATCTTTTTCTATTTTTGAGTTCACAAAATATATATGGAGATGGCCTTAAACATGCCAATGTTCAAAAATTCTCTGATTCATTTTAATCAATTGAGCACATTTTTCAAATGAAAGAAAATATTCTGTCTGATCACATACTACAATTTTTTGAGCCATTACCAATTATGAGGCATTATGCTATCCACACACTCTATTCTTCAAAACTGCCTCAAGAAGTATTGCTTATTCGATTTATGTTACAATGAGGAAAGTGAGTCTCAGGGAAGTGAACTCAAAGCCAGGGCTAGGTTCCAGTTTGGTCTCACTGCACGCCCAGGCTTTTCACCACCAACCCATAAACACGTTCCCAGGTGGAACAAAAATTGTGTGGCTTGGTCAGTGGACAAATGGCTCCCACGGCTCTTGCTGAGTGACAGACATGGGAAGGAATGCACCACACAAAGGAAACGGCGCTGAGATGGTAAAGAACGCTTCTCTCACAGAGCAAGTTGGGTCTATCAGTGACTAGTTTAGTCATAACACAATTTAGCCTTTTTAAAGAGGCAGAATTGTATAAATACAGTACAGGAAGTTCAAAAAGTAATATTTTAGAAACCACATTCTTTTCTCCAGAACAGACAGCACAAAAGGTTCCATTCCCCACATTAAAACACTCTGTCTTCTCCTTGGGACACAGTGAAACGTTTACTAAGAAGTCTGAACAGTCTTAGGAGCATGAACCCTGATTTTTTTCCCACTGTGTTCACAAGAGCAATGGATTCAATGGCAGTCCAGGACTCTGAAACAGCCTGTTCAGATTTCTTTGCTCATGCTCAGCTAAAATGAATCACTTTAACTAAGTATTTCCCTGCTTTGCAGAATGGTATTCTGACATTGCTAATAGTTGGCTCAGTTGAGTTGACCACAATAAGAGCTTTCTCCAGACTGAGAGAGAGCCAATCAAGCCCTTGTGAATGTCAGCATTTAGTTTGGAGAGGGATTCAGATCCAAATTTTAAAATATAGTAAACACTCTCCAAAGATACATTACAACAGGCCAGCTACTGAAAGCTGTCATAACAGGGCAATTGTGGAACGCCGGATGAAACCTAAACTTTGTATTATACGAGAGCATGCTATAATGGAACTTCTTAAGGGGCTTTTCACAGTTGCTACTAAAGAATGTATTCATCTATTCCTTTTTCATTTTTTTGCTTCCTTGAAGCTAATAAATTCAAATCTGAATCAACTTATTCTTATATGATATTAGATGGTCTCAAAAATGTCTTCTATTTCAAAATTCCTTCCTTATAAATGGTACGTACTCAGCAATAAAATATTATAAAGAGCTTTTAGAAAGTACTGTGAGAGTCACCAAGAGGCGTGCTGCACTTGGGCCCTGTGTAGCACTGCCATTGACAGAAGGAGAGACACTCAGAATGGCTTGGGAGATTGAATATAAACAACCTCCACGTATCTTGAATTAACATTCTTTCTAACAAATAAAACTATTGCATAGAATTCCAATCAAATTGGCCAAAGCCACTATATTTAGACTAGAAGCAACCCTTTAAATCACTTAATTCATATTCTGCTGAAAAGGGTAATTCTCTATTGAGGAATCTATGATTTATTTGTTTTTTAGGAATCCAAGAAGAAATAATGATTTACTTTTTAATAACAAAATTTAGACTATTGACAACCTTTCTTGCAACCACCTCCCACTCCCCTTAGCCCAAATTTTATTTATAATTGTATACTTAAGACAATAACACCACTCAGCTCATGCTTTCTCATACTGAGTGTAGAAAAAGAATCCTAACAGTTTTAAAATTATTATATTTTATGTAATATTTTGGCAGATGGTCTCAAAATCATTTCTATCAAAGTTCATTTTCTGTTGATTTCTTAAAAATTGATTCATTATTTACATATTTTTATAGTTCTTTTATTGGGTATAGTTTCTGACTGTGTAATATAGGCTCAGTACAGGAAAATTAGAGAATAAAGAAAAAAATAGAAATGAAAACAAAAAGCTCCCACAACTCTGCCATGCATAAGAAATCACTGTTAACATTTAGGATTCTATCGTTACAAAATTAGTTTCAATGCATATATGCATGCATTAAGTTTTACAAAATGTGTCATCATATAACATATACACCCCCTCCCTCAAAAACTATCAATTACAATTAATTGCCTTTGTTATCAAAAATTGTTCAAAAATATTTTTGACAGTTACAAATTTTGTATTCCTGGAATGTGTAATAATTTATTTTATTATCTTATATATTAGGCATTTAGGTTTCCTCCAGATTTTCACTATTATAGTTTATGCTGCTGGGAATATATTTTATACATGCCTTGTATTCATTATTTCTTTTTTTTTTTTTTTTTTTTTTTTTTTTTTGAGAAGGAGTCTTGCTCTGTAGCCCAGGCTAGAGTGCAGTGGCGCCACCTCGGCTCACTGCAACCTCCTACTCCCGGGTTCACGTGATTCTCCTGCCTCAGCCTCCTGAGTAGCTGGGACTACAGGCGCCTGCCACCACACCCGGCTAATTTTTTATATTTTTAGTAGAGACGGGGTTTCAGTGTGTTAGCCAAGATGGTCTCAATCTCCTGACCTTGTGATCCACCCGCCTCGGCCTCCCAAAGTGCTGGGATTACAGACGTGAGCCACTGTGCCTGGCCTTCATTATTTCTTAGAGGTAGCATTGCTGTGCCACAAGGACAAAGGAGATGTTAAACGTTTTGTATGTGTTGCCAAATTGCCCTCCAGAGAACTAGAAACAATACCTTCTCCCACCTGTTTCATTGCAGTCTGCCACATTGGAGGTTCTTATTGTTAGGTGATCCCCAGTGATTCTCTCCTCTCCAGTGTGGGCTGCACATAGTAATTTGTTACTAGTGAGCAATATGGCAGAAATAATGGGCTATGGCTTCAGAGATTCAGTAATGAAAAGACTGCTTCTGTCTTGTGTGCTCTCTGTCTCTTTCTCAAATCACTTGAGCTGGGGGAAGCACAGTGCCGCGTTGTTGGCAACCCACTGAAAAGGTGGACAACTCATCACCAGGAGCTGAAGTCCTCAGACTAACAACCCAGAGGGACTCAAACTTGCCAACAACCATGTACATGAGCTTGAAGACAAACCTGCAACTCCAGTCTGACCTTGAGGTGACTGCAACTTCACCAGAAGCCTTGAGCCAGAACCACCCAACTAAGCTGTCCCCAGATTCCTGATGCACATCACCGTCGGAAAGAGTTTGTTGTAAGCTGCTAAGAATTGGGGTGAACTGTTAAACAGAAATAGACAACAAACAACCATTTTTCCCATCCTCACTAATTTTCATTTGAATGCCTTTTACCTAATAGAAAGGTTGAGTGAGGTTTTCATTTGTTCCTTGATCACCTGTAGTTCTTTTGTTGAGAATTATCTGTCATCATATTTTCATTTTCTCTTATTAATTCACAAGAACTCCTTATGTATGAAAGGTACAATTCTTCATTTTTTGTGTATGTTGCAATTAGTGTTTTCTCAGTTTTCCATTGTGTTTGTATTTCTCTAGACACTGAAGTTGTTTGATATTTTTTAAAAGTTTCAATTTGTTGTAGAAAAATCTATCCATATTTCCTTCTGTGGATTTTTCTTTTGAGATAATGCAGAGAAAAATCTTACTCAACCCTAAATTAAATACATGTCTACCTATATTTGCTAACAGTATTAGATAATAAAACCATAAACATGTACTATTTAATCTACTAAAATGTATTTGCATAAAATTTGGTATAAATAAAATTTTTTTCTTCCACATAGATTTACAGTAGTCTTAGAAATATTTATTCAGAAAATTTTTTCAGACTGATTTAAATTCCACCTTTACTGCATAGTAAATTCTTAGAGTAGCAGTTCTCAAAGTGTATTCCACGGACCTTGGGGGTTCCTCAGAAATTTTCATGGGTTCCTCAAGGTCAAAATTATTTTTATGATAATACTAAAGTATTGTTTGACCTTATCACTGTCTTGACATTTGCACTGATGGGGTCAAACTGTGGATGCCTTAGCACATATCAAGGAGGTTTGACCATCTGAGCTAATGGTCATTATGTTGTTCATTTCCACACACTTGCACTTTTAAATAAAAAGGTAGTTTCACCTAAGAATGACTTAAGTAAGGCAGTAGAAAGTATTAATTTTATTAAACCTTGAACCTTGAGTACACATCTTTTTGATATGCTGTGTGACATAATAGGAAATATACACAAAACACTTCTGCATGGTGGAGAAATACGGTTGTCTTGAGAAAAAAATGTAATTGTTTGAATTGAGAGCCTTTTTATGAAATATTATTTTATGTGAAAAATTCACTTATTCAGGCTTAGGTGTCTGGCAAACATTTTTTTGAAAAGGAACTGAGTGAAATTATCTCTTCAAGGAAAACAACTGAAACTATTTTTTGCCAATGATACAATTCAGGCTTTCAAGTGAATATTGGAATTTTGGGCAAGTTGCATCTACCATCATAAACTTGACAGCTTCCCAGTACTTAAAGATGTTTCTCACTTTGGGAGTCTGACGTAGGCAGATCACAAGGTCAGGAGTTCGAGACCAGCCTGGCCAACACAGTAAAACCCCGTCTCTACTAAAATTATAAAAATTAGCCAGATGTGGTGGTGTGCACCTCTATTCCTGCTACTCGGGAGGCTGAGGCAGGAGAATCCCTTGAACCCGGGAGGCAGAGGTTGCTGTCAGCTGAGATCATGCCACTGCATTCCAGCCTGGGCAACAGAGTGAGACTCTATCTCAAAAAAAAAAAAAGTTTCTGATGAGATCAGTGATAATATTAAGTGTAATTTTTGACATTGTATGAAAAATGTTAGCATTTAGAAGATCTACATGACTTGATTCAAAGTATAAGACAGACAAATTGTTTTTAGAATACAAAATGTTCATTGATACCATTACAGATTCCACATTGCGGCTAATCTTCATTAAACTACCATGTGGTGAATTTTAATGTAGTATCCAAGAAGCATACTGACACCTTCCCCATTGTTCCACTATGTATCTGTGTGAGACCAGATTTTCTTCATATGCATTAACCAAAGCAACAAATGGCAACAGACTGAATGCAGAGGCAGGTATGAGAATCCAGCTCTCTTTTATTAAGCACAACATTAAGGAGATTTGAAAATATGTACAACAGTGCCATTCTTATCACTCATTTATTTTCACTTTGGAATATACAGGTTTTAAAATAAAAATATTTATGTGTAGTGAATTTATTATGGCTAATTTTAAATGAATTGATAAAGTTATTTTAATAATTGTTCAGTTATGATTTCTCATATCGTAAGTATTGATATATATGTATATAACCCAAGTAAAGAAGACCACTTTGGGATTCCACTTTCCTTCTTTCCTTTTCCATGTCATGTCTACAACATTCTTCCTATCAGCATTTAAATATGTTCAAGGTCTAAAATACTCCTCATCCCACTTCCCCCCGATGTAGCTTGTTATCTCCTCTTCAAACCAAACATTCTCCTTTCTTGTCTTCAGTTAACCTTGATAACTCACCATCCTCTATTCTGTTTTTGAATTGTGAAGTCATGCAGGGTCCTGAATTTCGGCCATTCAGGTCCCTTCTTGTCTTATTATGTCTTTCTTCTGTCAATCAGTTCACCTGCTTTTATGCCTACATAAAAGCTCATCAATATTTATGCCTCTAAAGTATTTCATTTTATGCAGGAACATGATCTTTTTCTCCCCTATTTTTCATGTTGCTACAAACATTTAGTTGGAAGTAACTGCTGAAAAATTAAAATGCTTCATCCATTTTCTTGGAGGCTCTTTGAGCACATTAGGTAACGTTAAATGGGGACAGTGGTTTAGATCCAAAGTTCTGCCAGTTGTGTTTCATTCTGGCATGTTTGCAATGGCTGATCAAGGGCACATAAAAGAGTTTGGAAAGGGCAGGCCCTTCCAATTTACATAAAAGGCTTAAGCTGCTGCTAGTGGAAACAAGCTCTGTAAATGAACCAAAACAGTCTACTATGAAGATCTATACTTCCCTTCGATAAATTTATAAGTTTTCATTATCAGTAGCATAAATTACTCAAACCACATCAACTAAACCAAATTTTGTGTAAATTGTAATAAGGGGCCCAATGGCTGGAATAATTCTAGAGCAATTTAACTCATTAGAGCTGTTTAACTTGTTAGAGCTGTTTATCTTATACCAAAAGTTTTCCTCAATCTTGCTTTTATAAATGATCATTTCTTTGTTGTCAGGTTTCCTGGGGCTCTATTGCATCAAATTCTACTCCTAGCCATCAATTTTAAAGCATTTCATCAGCTGAACCTACCAAATCTCAAGTCAGGATTTGGCCATCTCTGCTCTTGCCATTCCACCTCTCACGACTTTATCCCCAAAGTAAGGAAAACTTCATTTTCAAATTCCAGCTGCTACAGTTATTCACCTCTTATGTATGTGGACTTCCATTAAAATGGTTTAGACTCTTAATGCTTGTTCTTTAAAGGGTAGTTTTCTCCAAGTACTATCTTTTAAAAATATGTAGTTGACACAAATCCCAGTATAAGTCTTGACTGCTGAATCTCTGAATATACCAAGCAAGCTCAGAAAAACAATGGCAGTAAATTATTTATTCTCTGTGAGAGTTGCTAAAATACAGGAGCTATAAGGAGCATAATTTTATTTTAAAGGTAGGAGACATGTCTGGGGAACATTTGGCACATGTACACACACACACACACACACACACACACAGAGATCTCAATGCAAGACCCCGCCACACCATATATATGTGTGTGTGTGTACATACATATGTGAATCTCTGTCTCTCTTTATACATATACACACACACACATACATATATATGGCTTTACGTGTGTGTATATATATATATAGTGCTGTTTTTTATATATACACATATAATTATAAGGGGATGGTCTCGCATTGAGACAGGGACTCACTCTGTTGCCCAGGCTGGAATGCAGTGGTGCAATTGTGACTCACTGCAACCTCAAACTTCTGGGCTCAAGCGATCCTTCTGCCTTGGCCTCCCAAAGTGCTAGGATTACAGGTATGAGCCACTGTGTCCAGCCACTTGGTGTATTTCATAAGCTATTTGAAAACCACAGTGTGAGAAGAAAAAGATGAACACAATTTTTAAAGAGACTTCTAAGTGAAAAAAATATTGACTCTGTGCTTTAAAATGCACCATTTTATTTTACCTTCTCAGAATCACTGTGAGGTAGGTATCTTTTTGCTCTTTTAGTAAATAAGACAGTGAAACTGAAAGGTACATTTGAAGTCAATCAGAATGATAATTTTGAAATATTTTCCAATGCACTTTCTCTGTCTTTAATGTACCTGTTCTACTAATAAGGATAAAGCCAAAACTCACTGTCCTAAGAAGGAAAAGGGTTGGTATAGTTCAGATTCTAGAAAAAAAGAGGTCCTGGCTCAGCTTCGATTTCCAAGGAGACTTTTTTTAAGTCCATGATAAAATAAAAATTTGCTCATTTTATTTCCCCAAAACATTTCTATCCTCCTATATTCTCCATAATTTTCAATGGCATCTGCCTTACACCATCCAACGTGGACATCTGGTGGTCACCCTCAACTCTCTAACCTTTCCATCACCTTCCAGGTTCTGTGGTTACAAAATCTGTTGATTTCACTTTGAAAAAGTAGTATATATAGACTTTTATTCTTCCTCTGTGTTCCAAGTCTAGCATCCTAAATCAGAGTCTCATGATCTCTAAACTGGCTACTAACACATTCTCCTATGTTGTCCTTGTCTTCATTGTGTAATGCTCCATGTCCCCGATCATCCTCTTTACCATGCTGAGAATAATCTGAAAAACAAAACTGATGTTGTTCTGCATCCTCTAGTTAAACTTAGTTAATTGTCCAGTTGTCTACAGTATAAGGTCCAGATTGTTTTGGATGGAAATAAAACACCTTTCTGATCTGGCGGCTGCCTCTTTCTCATTGCACTTCTTCCTCCTCCTTCCTGTACACTGCGAAGTCACACCAAATTATCAAGAGGTACAAGAATTTACACTAATCTTTCTCAACTACTGCACACATTACTTCTTTTGTTCAGAATGCCTCTAATCATGTGGGAAACTCCTAGCTTAAATGTCCTTTACCCTTAGATGTTTCCTGGACTCTACTACTTGCCCTCTCTCCATTTCCCCTTCCAGAATTCAGTCCTTCCTCTTCTATCTCCTATAGAATTATAAATGCCTCTTTTTATAATTAAGTTCATCTCTTCAAATGTAAGGTAAAAGGCAGATTCCATGCTCTACTTTTGTTTTTAGTTCCACTTAATAGAAACTTGTCATTTGAATGAAGAGAGAAAGGAAAAGAGTGCAGTGGTATAATTTTGAGCCTTCTGCAAACCCACATCTGAATTTGAGGTGTGTACATGATATGAAGGTGGAGATATGCAGCACATCACTGAAGCTTGTTTTCAAGAGACTGATTAATGCTGGAGATAGAGATTTAGGAATCATCAACGGTGATAGACGAGGCCATGAGTGTGGGGAAAAAATTTAAGAAAAGGGAGCTAAGAATTGGATGCTAGAGAACACTGGTATAAGGATTGGAGAAGTCAGAGAAACTTAGAGAGATGACTTAGGAGTGCTCTGAAAACTTTGAGAAAATAATATTGAGGAAGTCAAGACAGAATAGAGTTTCCAGAAAGAGGAAGTGTCTAATAAAGATAACTGAAAACTATTCATTAGTGTAGACATTCAGTTTAGTTATAATCTAAAGAATATCACTTTTAAGAGTGGAGACAAAATTTAAGTAGTTGAGGAATAAAGATACAAATGTTGAAATCATGAATTGTGTTTTTTTTTTTTTCATCTAGGATTTGTTGGTCTTAGAATTATAGTTTTGGGTGTATGGAGACACAGTGGTGAGAAAAATGTTAACAGTGTCTCTTGTTGTGGGAACGCTACTGGCCTTGGGGACAGGACAGGGTTCAGAGTGAGGGACTGGTGCCGAGCATCTCTGACCTTGTCCATTAGTGGCCCTTGTCATTGTGAAAGCCAAAAGTTATCCCCATTGTTTCCTAAAGTCTGCACGTGGGAGAGTCCAACTCCTAGTTGAGAAAAGCTAATACCTGGGTTTGCTGTGACAACAGTAGCAGGATGCTGCAGAGAGTTTTGGAATTTTCTTGACTGAGAAGTCTTTTAGAGGTGGAGGTTATCAGAAGCCTTTCTTTCCTAATCAAGACATATTATTAGTTTACTGTTAGACTACTGAAAGCCTTTATCTTTCAGCCACTGCTCATATCTCACAAAAAAGTTTTGATACTTCTTGCCTGTTTCCAGCAGCACTTTCACATCTGCTTCCTCATAAATATTTACATGTTTTGTTCTTAATACATCTTTAATGCTACTTTTCCTGTTGAAAGAACACCAATAGCAATTCATTATTTTTTTTTTTTTTTTTTTTTTTTTTTTTTTTTGAGGCGGAGTCTCGCTCTGTCGCCCGGACTGGAGTGCAGTGGCCGGATCTCAGCTCACTGCAAGCTCCGCCTCCCGGGTTTCCGCCATTCTCCTGCCTCAGCCTCCCGAGTAGCTGGGACTACAGGCGCCCGCCACCTCGCCCGGCTAGTTTTTGTATTTTTAGTAGAGACGGGGTTTCACCGTATTAGCCAGGATGGTCTCGATCTCCTGACCTCGTGATCCGCCCGTCTCGGCCTCCCAAAGTGCTGGGATTACAGGCTTGAGCCACCGCGCCCGGCCGCAATTCATTATTTTTAACATAACCTTAATCTGTGTGAACATACAGGTGTTCTGTATGTAACTGTGTGTATATGGTAAAATAAATCTCTTTAAGATTGTTCTTATTTATTCTTGTGTGAAGACATACTGTAAAATGTATGTAATATATTTTATTATGAACACACATTGCTCATTTCTACCTTTATACTTTCTTCATGCTGATGTCCTTCATGGAATATCATTTACTCTTCTGCTCTATCCAACTTCTTCTGGTACTTAGAAGCCCTGCTCAAATAACTCTTCCAAAAGGCTTGCCGTACTGCCCTAGCACTGCTGTAGGAACTTACTACTTCCGTAATCTTAGGCAAACCCTGACCTCTTTGGTCTTTGATTTCTGAAACTTTAAATATTATTATCAGCATGGCCTATATCACACACATTAACTCTGAGGTTCAAATAAATTATTGTATGCAAAAGCAACTATGCAAATATAAAGCCTAGTATACATAGTAAAAGCAAATTCATGAATCTTCTATTATTTCATGTCAACGATTTCAATATATCTTTTTCTATTTCAAAATATATTTCTTTTGGAGGTACACTTTGTCTGAGACACAGTTGTTTTGTCATTACCTTCAAACAGCATGTTTTTTACTGAGTTGTCCAACAGGGTAGCAAAAAGCCACCATAGATTTGACGATCCGTACAATTGCACATGAGAAACTGATAACAGACCACCAACTTACTTCATATTGAGACCAAACAGCTCTCAGATGGAAACAATGACTTTTGGTCATTAACAGCCCGATTAAACAGAAACCATTGACCTGGAGGTGAAAGGCTCCAATCCCCCATTCCCTATCCTTAGATCTGAGTAACCTGTCCATGTGCTTTGCTTAATTACTTCACTCATTAATGGAATGCCACAGTAAACTGCAGCATGTGTGTGTTCACACACACACGCACATGCACACACAGATGCATATATCCCACCAGAGCAGAGCTTTATATTTGTTGTCCAGTTTCTCAGCAATTTTTGGAGATAATCTAGGGAATTTGTGGCTTTGCTTAAGCCACACATATCACACAGGGAAATACCTGGAACACTGAAAGGATGTTTAAAAAGATCAGAGGAGATTATATTATAAAATAATATTTATACTACTCACATATACCAACATAGTCCTAAAATGATTAGGGCCATGTTTCAGGTTTCAGAATGAGGCATTTCTGGCAGGAATGAGTTATTGCAGCACTAAGAGCCCCGTGGCTGCTGAAAGACTACCAGCCTGTGATAGGTTTGTGAACTGATAGGGTCTTTTTTTCCCTTTCTCCAGATGAGTGCTATCAAAAACACAGTAAGAACCTTAGTATATTGCTGTATAGCACTAAGGGGGATATATTCACATGAAGTGATTATCTCTGATAGTTCTGGACAATCTAAAGATACATTACATTTTCCTAATAATACTTACCTTCTTTTTGATATGATGTTTTAGAAGAACAGCTTGAGCTTATAATCAGTACAATTTATCACCTATCCCCAAAGTGCCCTGCCGTTGAAATGCCTGACATATATATTGGGTGTCATGGATTTAGCAAAAATTGAATTATAAATTGCCCTGCCAGTTTTTGCCTCTGGAAATAATGAAAAAGTAAGCTAAAGAAATGTTCTCCTAAAGGATTTGCTTTTAAAGGGACTACGAAGAAAGAAACAAGCAATATGAATTCCCAAAATATTATCTCTCTGAGCATAGATTATTTAGACAACTGAGAAAATATAACAATAGCATTAAGAAAAAGTGTAAATTCCACTTCCAGGAAACAAAAGCAGTTGTAATATAATATTCATTTTAAACAATGGAAGAATTTGACATTTAACAATCTCAGGGTCCACTTAAAACCAAATCAAACGTCATGCAAAATTCTTTTTAGAGATTATAATTTACTATTATAAATGAAATGATGCCCTATTGGAGTTAATTACTTACTTTAGTAATTAGCAGTCAAGATAGGTTTATTGCTCAGCATCAATCAATTCATTCAAACTTTATTTAATATTCTTATGAATAATTTTATGTGAGCTTTTTACTATATGCTCATTGTATAAAATTGAGACATGCAAAAGCTTATAAAGGAAAACTAAATTTTATGTCTCCACTCAAATCTGGGGTAAATTTTTCTAGTATTTTTTCCTCTGCTATATGATTTCAAACAAAATTATGTGTATACTTTGTGTGTACTTTTAGATTTGTTTTTCCTACCCAAATATAAGCCATTATATTAAAAATATGTTATTTAATGTCATATGAAAGTATACTCACTAAAATATTTCTCTATTTTTGAACATTGTGTTTTTCTAACTTTATGAAAATAACAATAAAATGTATTTATATTTAATCTATGCTTCAATTCTGACTATTTGCTTAGAAATAGAATTACTGGCTGAAAAATCTAAAAGTTTTAAAGTTACTTGATAATATTTTCAAATATCTTTTCATAAAGATTACATTGCCTTTCCTCCCAACAGCAGCCAGTATGAATGCCAGTAACAGAAAGAAAGCCTTATCAAATTTAAATGTTTTAAGCGTTTGTCATTGTGGTAGGTAAAATATTTTATTTTTTTAATTTGAATGTTTAGATAGCAAATTGTAAGTTCTGTTTTTGTATTTGTCTACTGGCTGTTTGAAATTTTTCTATGAATTGCCTTCATAGTGATCGTTACTTAGTAATTTCTTTAAATTTACTCTTTGTTGAATCGATGTTTCAGTAATTTTTTCTCTTAGTAATATCTTACAGTAGATAATCATAATTGATTATATAGGGCATTTTTCCAGTATATATATTTATAGTTTTTTAAGAACATGGTTTTAATGTTCTGAAAGAGGCTGCATCCTTATTTAAGTATGCTTATTACATTTTTTTATATTTGTAAAAACGAGCTTGATCTTTCAAAATTTCAGTCATTTTAGGACTTATTTCAGTCCCATGCACTGGGAGAGAAGGAAGATCTCACAATTCACCGATATTTTCCAATTGGTAACATTTTATAAAGTCATTTTATTATTTTCCTCTGACATTAGCCTCACTAATGCACTTAATGTAGGTAGAAGCATTTTCAATAAGGTTATTTTGGAAACTTACAGAAGCACACAACATATATAATATGCTTATTACTAGTATTCTGTATACGTTATAGGCTCAGCTGTTCATAAAGACCTTGGCAGTCTTAAAGAGTCTTTCCCAGTCATGCTAATGTCAAAAAAATTAGAGAGAAGTGAGGGTCCAGTCTGTGTGTGTATTCTCTTGCATCCTAATGCAAAAGGTGGAAATTTGAAATTAGGAATGTAATAATAACAGCCCCAAGTAGGAAGAAAAGCAAAGTACTGAAAAATGGTTAAAATCTGCGTCCCTTTTTTCTTCTCAGATAAATGTAAAATGCATCTACTGGGATTTGACATTATTCTGTACTTACTTGCTGAGGGGCCTTGGGCATATTGTTTCACTTTTCTCTGAAACCCAGTTTTTTCATTTATAATATTGAGTTTTTAAAAAAATCTACTTTACAAAGTTATTATAACTATTAAAGAAATGTATATAAGGATTCTGACACTTAGAATAGGCTTTACTGTATATTAGATGTTCAAGAAATGATGGCAACTACTGCTGTAATTCTACTACAATTTCTACTACAACGCTACTACTGCTACTATTTCTATTTGAATTTCTCAATTTATTTGAAATGTTCATTTGGCTATCTCAATAAAAATACTTTAAAATTTGTATAAAATCTTCGAGTTTTGTAGTTCTTTTCTAAAATATCTCACTTGATCTTTACACAATCCTTGTAGAATAAGCAGGAAAGGGGTTACTATCTCAGTTTTATAGACATGGAAACTAAGTTTCAGAGGTGATCAGTGGCAGGACTAGACCCCAAATTTTTGTAATTTAATTTAGCCCTGCTTCCATCACCACTTCATCATCCATCCATTCCATCACCTCCTGAGGAATTCAAAGGAAGCCAAACAAGGTCAATATTAGAATGCAAGACTTTTCTTTCCGTTCAGTATTCTTCTTTACCTCTTTTGCTACCCCACTCATCAAACAAATGCCATTTGAGTTCTAGGAAAAACATATGTTCTTCTCAAGGTGAACAATGTAAATGAAATGCATGGAGGTACAACAGCCCTTATGAGAAGCGTTAGTCATTAATGCTGAAGGTTAAATAGGGTCAGCTGCTGCCATGAAATCCAGATGCCTTTGGGTAACCAGCTCTTCCCTAAAGCTTGCGGCGACATAGCTCTATACATCATTACATTCAGATTTTGTCAATGCAAACCTCATTGGCCTGTCTCTGAACCAAGTAGTCCATGTCTATACCATGAGTTGCCCAAAGGCGGATTTTTCAATACAATGTTAAGTGCAAATATCAATTTTTTTAAAATCATTGCCTTTATTGGTGATTTTAAGTAGGCTAAATGACGAAGGCAGGATACTTGACTACATTTCTGAGAGTTCAAACTCCTTCCATGGTTGGAGAAATGAGCCTCACAGGGCACAGAAGCTCAATTCTGCTTCTAATGCCATCAGGGCCTCTTGATCTTCCAGGAGGTAAGATTTCTCTCCAGAGAATTATGAATCAGATATTCAAAGTAACATCTCAGAGGCAGTGCAAACCATAAATCTGCTAACTCGTCTCTTCTGGGTTTACGTATGGTATGACAGACAAGGAATTCAGACCTACATAATAAAAGTAGCCAATATATTCTTGCTAATGGTGGACTTGCTGCCACTGGAATTACTGTCCTAAATAAATGCTGTAAAAAAAAGTCTCCTGGACTTCATTTTGTTCTGGCTGACTTCCTGGCTTTCAAAAATAGTGATAGAAGTCAAGACCCAAAAGGGAGACTAGAGCCAAAAAAGAAGGAGGATACATGTCACACAGACATAACACAGATCAGCTAAGCCCACCTTCACTTAACAAACACTAGATAGTGAAGGCAGAAAATAGAACCATCAAACCTTATAGAATAAACTCAGGCAATTTCAAACAAACATGTAGACATGGGAAGTGCAGTGTGTATGTTCATACTATTTAATTCTTTCCTTTAAACTGTAAATCTGCAAACAAATAACTACAGAAATTGCTTTTGATCACAACAAATCTAGTCTGACTTGCACTTGGGGTCTAAGGCTGTGACACTGAATGTAAATGTGTTTTCTCTTCCCTTTCAGTCCTGGGCTTGGCTGGGAACAAGAGCTTCAAATCAGACTCTTAGGTTTTCCTAAAAAGACTGCTGCAAATAAGGTAAACCACAACAAAAGTCGAAAAGCAATACTAAACTTCACAGAAAATATCTCAACCTACATGCAATCTTCAAAACTTTGTCTTACTTGCTGCTTATGATTTGAAATTATCCCTTTCTGACAGTCAAATGCCATGTCAGTAAAACAGTTCTGGGGCCGCTTCCATTTATGAGGCTAGAATTTTTTTTTATCTCTAGCCTCTCAAATTGGTTAAAATGTATTTATTTGGCTCACAGGGCATTGTTTTACTTAAGGGAGACAATATTTTAAATACAGAAAGAGCAAAAGTAATTCTAACTGTTGAATACCTTATAGTTTGGTAAAATGTATGGCAAACCCTCATGTGTATAAATTTATATGGAATAAAGATACTGATGTCTTCAAAAGTAATACGAAATGTGGGAATATAAAGTTGTTTAGTGAGGCTGACTGTTAAGTCTGTAGCAGAGGGGTTGAGAGCATCAGTTTGTTTTTGTTTTTGTTTTTGTTTTCGTTTTCATGCAAACAGATATCTTATAGAGTGCATCAGTTTTGATTCAGACCCTGCAGTTTCTGTCGTTCCCTTTCTGCTCTTATCCTCCTTCTTGGTCTCCACACCCCCACCATTCCTCTCCCCCCACCTTTAAATGCTAGAATTCCTTTAAATTCAGTCTATATTCTAATCTTTCTCAAATCTATCTGATCATACAAAGCAACAAGAGTGTTTATTAAAAACACATTGAGCTGGGCATGGTAATGGGCACCTGTAGTCCCAGATATTTGGGAAGTTGAGGCAGAAAGGTCACTTGAGCCCAGGAGTCTGAGACTGTAGCACATTGTGATCGTGCCTGAATAACCACTGTAAGCCAGCCTGAGCAACATAACGAGATACCGGTCTCTAAACAAAACAGTACAGATTGCCACTTCTCAACACTGGAAACTTTTACTCAGTAGGTCTGGGGTAGAGCTTAGGAATGTGTATTTTAAATAATTGCCCAGGGATCCCTATGATCCAAGAAGTTTGAAAGCACTGCACAAGGCCATCTTATTCATCCCTGTAGAAATCATCTCCATTCTCGGGATGTCTAAATTTACAGATCCTATCCAGACATCTCTTATATATCTATTTGACAACATTGCTTAGATGTCCTATATGCATCCTAAATTTAACATGTCTAAAACTTATCTGAGGATTATCTGCCCCATATTTACTCCTATTTCAGTCTTTCTTTTCTCTACAAATGACACTAGAATCCACCTGGTTACCTAAAAACCTTATAGCAATCATTGACACCTCTTTCATGCTTAACTCCTCCATCTAAACCATCACCAAGATCTGTGAACCAGACGTCCAAAACATATGGCACCCATCTACTCTCATCTTTCACATTTTCACTGCCGCTGCCCCTGGAAATAAGTCAACACTTTTCTTACCTGAAGTACTGTGATAACCCCTTGATTTTTCTCCCCTATTTTACTCTTGTTGCTTTCCTACTCGTTCTTCATGCAGCAACCAGATGATCTTCTTAAAATGTAACTTGGATCACTCCTTGCTTAAGAATCTTTAATGAAGTTTCTTAGTACTTAGGATACATTCCAGTTCTCATTCCATGTTGGATGAGTTACCCCATTTACCTCTCCAGCCACATCTCGTGCTATGCTTCTACTCACCGCACTCTGGGCTGTTTCTCTCCAACGAATCATTAGTAAGCACCTAGTCTTAGTCTCACTTAAATGTCATTGCTGTAGAGAAGCCTTCCCTGACCACCATTCCCTCAAACTAAATTACCATGTCTCTCAGAATCTCTTGTGCTTTCTTTTCCTTCTTAATGGTTGTATGTTTGTTATTTGTTATTTTGGTAATGTGTTTAATGCCCGTTTATCCCACTAAACTAAATACCCTTGAAATCAGGAGTCATTCATATTTTACTAATGACTTACCTACCAGTGTTTGGTAGGTTTGGTGCATACTAAGTTCTCAATAAATGCTTTTTGAATAAGTAAGTGATTGTTAGATATTGAAGACACTTAAGGGAACAAAAAATAATAATAATCCCTGCTTATAGGGAGTTAACATTCCATGAGGGAGTTATTATTACCTAGGGTATTAATATTTTTGTGACAAAGAAAAATGGAAGGAATTTTTTGTTTTGTTTTGTTTTGTTTAAGACAGAATTGCACTCTTGTTGCCCAAGCTGGAGTGCAATGGCACAATCTCTGCTCACTAAAGCCTCTGCCTCCCAGCTTCAAGTGATTCTCCTGCCTCAACCGCCCGAGTAGCTGGGATTACAGGCACATGCCACCAAGCTCAGCTCATTTTTTGTATTTTTAGTAGAAATAGTTTAGTTTCACCAGGTAAGCCAGGCTGGTCTTGAACTCCTGACCTCAGGTGATCCGCCTGCCTCGTCCTCCCAAAGTGCTGGGATTCTAGGCGTGATCCACCGCACCCAACCGAAAATAGAAATTTTTAATACAGGAAAACAAACAAACAAACAAACAAACAAAAACACTTGAACAACATGAAAACACATTTTAAAACATTCATTTCTTCTCTGTAATAGTGGTAATTACTGATCGTGTCAGCATCTGTCCCATTTTGATTATTTTAAAACTTGTAAATGAATAGAAATTTCTAAATAATTTGTGTGTAGAAACTATTTAGAAGAGATTTTAATTGTATTCCCAACTACTCCAATTGGATGATTGATCCTAACCTCAAGAGATATTCTTCAAATGTGTGGGGTTGAGCCCTGGCTGAAGGCCTCATGCTTCCATGCCCTTTGCTTGTCCACCCACCAACAAGCCAGAGTGAGGGGAAGCAAAGACGGCAGCATTTACCTACAGAACCCTTTGCTGGCAGGAGCAAAAATTGATAGTGGAACACAAGAGGGCAGTTCCACAAGGTCCTTGCATGAAGAGTTGGATTTGTCAAGAAAAATGATTATTTAGTGAGCAAGAAAGAAAACAAGACAATTTAAAAATATCTAGATTAAAGATGAGCATGTCAATTTCAGGTGAGTCATGAGCTTATGGAACTAAATTAACAGAATTCTCAAAAAACTTACCACTTACTCATATTTTACTAAAACAATGCCATAAACGTTTTCTAAAAATTTTAGAAAAGGGAGAAAGCCTGTATGTACAAGCCCTAGAGTGTGTTTATGTGAACTCCAGGTCTATAGCAATGTAAATCATACAACTGTAGCCAACTAATACCTTATGGGAGAAAGGAACCCAAAATGTCATTTTAAGTCAGATACCAGAGTCAGGTGTGGTGGCGTGCACCTGAGTTCCAGCTACTGGGGAAGCTGAGGTGGGAGGATTGCTTGAGCCTGGGAAATCAAGGCTTCAGTGAGCCATGAGTGTGCCAGTGCACTCCAGCCTGGGCAATAAAGCAAGACCCCTGTCTCAAAAGTAAATAAATAAAATTAAAATAATTAGAAACTAGTAAATATGGTCCATTTAAATCTGAGATTCTCCTTACACTCTAAAGGAAAACATTGTTCAGCTTTTGATTGCCTTGGAAGCACAAGGTCCTGCATAAAAAAGTCAGCTACAGATTTCTAAGCAAACATTCCTTTTATAATATGGCACACATCATAATTCCTTTGTCCTGGTCCTCCCTGAAAAAGAGAGGGAGTATAACCCACTAACCAACAGCTATGCACTATTTTCTTCAAAATGCAGAAAAAGAAAGAAAGAAAGAAAGAAAGAAAGAAAGAAAGGAGGGAGGGAGGGAGGGAGGGAGGGAGAGAGGGAGGGAGAGAGGAAGAAGGTAGGGAGAGAGGGAGGGAGGGAGAGAGAGAGAAAGCAAGAAGGAAGGAAGGAAGGAAGGAAGGAAGGAAGGAAGAAGGGAAGGAAGGAAGGAAGGGGAGAAAGGAAGATAACCACAACAAAACAAGGTATTCAGAGCAAAGGTTATGCCCTGAATTGATCATTTCTTTGTATTTCTCTAATTTTTAAAAATATCTCTAGGTACTTCCTTTTTGCAAATAATTAGATGTCAGTTAGTAAAATCACTGTACAAGTATTTTCCTCCAATAAACTAACCCAATTTGGCCCCTAACTTACAAACACTGGTTAACTTTTACTGTGCACATTATCTCACGATTAGTACAAGCAAGTGTGAAATTGTAACACTTAGTCCTATTTTGCTTTAATGGAGAAATTCTCCTTGCACAAAGTTATTTAAAAAGAATTCACTCCTCTAAAAGCCCATACATGTCTGGTTCTTTCCTTTTCCTCGGAACTTATCTATTCTCACATTAAGGTATAATTTGCCAATTTCCAGACAAGAGTTAATTTTTCTAAAAATATTACAAGCATTTGAAAAAAAATCGACTGTAAAAATGTTCAGATCCTTAACCAAGCAGCATGAACAACATCACTGCCATAAACAATCATTTAAGGGCTATCTTTTAGTTAACTCCAAAAGCACAGGGAAACTTTCATCTCTATTCTGTTCCTTTGTCCCCATATTGACTGAAAAAGGAAATATATCTTAACATAATATTATTATGCCTTCTACTCATGATAGTGGCAACTTTAAGATAAGTGTGCATAATTATTTTGTCCCAGGGAGGCCTCTCTATTCCAGCAGATCCTACAGAGGGGACATTCTTTCATCAGCTCTTACATTTGCCTCAGCTGTACACTAGGAAATTAGAAAATGTTGCATCAATCATTCCTACCATTCAGCTAGCCAAGAGGAAAATATTCCCAGATAATTAAAAATGCAACTGATGGCAATGAGTTGTTAAAACACATAAACAACAACAAAGAGTACCCTTCATAATTTGTTATTAATAATATTAGTATTTGTTCTCTTTCTCTAAAGGATTCTTCATAAAACTAATCTTCGTGATTTCTCTTATGACCCCACATCTTTCTTCGATGAACCAGAAACCCAAAAGCAAACTAGTTAGATGTGGGAAAGAATAATACGCTTATTTTTATGAAATTAAAAAATATGTGTATTGATACTATTCCCATCCAGAATAAAGAATGAAAATACACTTACCAAAGAACACTTCAGAGGTATGACTAACCTCCCAAATGATGTTAATAATTAAAGGAAACAAAGAATTTGTGATTCCACTTGAATTCAACTCTGCTGAAGACACAGTTGACATTAAATGTAGCCATTTTAACAGCCAGTTGCCAGGCATGTTTGTCCTATGTCCAAGAACAAATATGCCATATATTTTTTCCAATCTCTGTAGTACTCTAATTGTTCTTACTAATGAAGAATGATGATTGGAAGGTGGCATGTGTAGGCAACACTAGACCCACCTAATTTTTCAGATTTTAAGTATTGTCAAACCTGTGAAGCAAACTTTTATAAATGATATCCAGGTAAAATTTGAAATGCCAATTACATGAGTACAAAGAATTGTTCCATTTCAGAAAAGAAAATGTAACATTTGACACCTTAATGGTTAAATAAAGTTTAATTAATGAAAGAAAACATCCTCAAGTCCCTCTTTAAATGAAGGAAGGAAGGAAGGAAGGAGGATAAGAGGAGAGTACTTGAGGTTTCATGACTGAGAAGGGCTTTGATAGTGTAGCTAACACAAAATGGTTATGATATACACCCTTAAATGATATGATATTACGGCAAAAAACAAACAAACAAACAAAAAAGCCTAGAATGAAAACTGTACAAAAAAAGTCTTAAAAAAAAAAAAAAAGCCTGAAGTCAAAACTGTGCATGGAACACGATACTAATGTGTTTACAAATGCATAGTACCCTAGGTAAATGCATCCATGATCAGGATGATTATCTTTAGAACATCACATTATAGTTGCTTTTATTTCTTTTAACTCTTTTTTTATAATGAGCATATTTTATAGTGAGAAAACAAATCAATAAGGCTAATTTTCTAATGGACATTTTTCTTGTCATCAAGAAATTATTTGTATTGAATATCATAACAGGTAATAGTATAATAGCATCATTATAATTGTTACCATATCATCACTCGTGCTCCAGAAATGATATTGAAGTCTTGGGGACCCTAGAAGTGGAAATTATTCATACCAGAAGGAATAATAAGGAAATTCTCATATGAGGGAGAATTTAGAATTGGTTCTAAAGAATGCGAAGAGTACTTACTTTCTGTTTGTAGAAAGGGCATGGTGAGAACACCCTGGTCAAGAGATGTGTTTAAGAAGTGTGATTAATTTGACATGCTTGAAGAGGGAAGCCAGATGGTCAAAGGTCTTGTAAGCCACCTTTACATCATAATAGCTGACATTTTAAAAAAAAATCCAGACTACATATCGGGTGCCATTCTAATACTATAACTTACTTTTCGTCTTATCTAATTTTTGACATAACCCTGGGGGGTAGGTACTCATCCACATTTCGTAGAGGAGATACTCAGGCAGATTGAGTAAGTAACTTACCCAGGATAACATTAAACAGTTCCATTAAATGATAGCAGTTTAGTGAGAATATTTTGAGGATCAAATGTATGTACCAGATTCACATTCCTTGAACAAGTAGAATTACTTGTTCATTCTTTATTAGAAGTTTCCTATTGTTGTCTCACCCTACACACCATTTTCGAAATCAAAAGCCCAAAGCTATTATCATTTTTCCATCATTGACTATTCTTTCTCTCTTGCCATCCATACATTATCATATCACTGAGAGTTTCCTACATTTGTCCTTGTCTTCTCTTCTTCCCATCTCCACTCGGGTGTAAGTGGCCTAGCAGGAATGAAAGACTGTGCTTTCTGTATACAAAGCTGGACCACTGCACTGTTGCCTCCCTGGAGAACTTTATGCTTTACCCTGGAAGCACCCGATCTTCAAAGCAGGGGTGTTTAAGAATTCATTTCCATAACAGTGTGAAGCACATCGAGAAAGACTGTATTGAAACTTCCAGATAGAACTTAGGAGGACCTAGACCGAGCAGTGGCTGTGAGTATGAAGAGGCAATGGGATCTAGGACCTCAGACAGATCCAAGATATATGCAGCAGTGGGGATCAACAGCATTGTATAGATCCTTGATGTTAGAAGGAAAAGTGAGATGAATGACGATGATGTGCACTAAAAAAAAAGAAAGAAAAAAAACGAAAGAACTTTTATTTTAGGAAAACATTTTTCAAACTAAATGGCCTGAAGGACTTCAGAGTGATTACAGACGCTATTAGGGTGACCTCATTTACATCAAGAAAATATCCAGAAAAGACTTATTTTTGCACCATCATCCATCAAAATTATCTATATAAAGTACATCCTAGAAAAAAATGTGCAGAATTAAAAAGAAGGCATACATGCTGTCTGACCTCAAAGAGTTTAAAAGCCTGGTTGAGAGAGAGATTATGAACAGAGAAAGCATGAGGTAGAGGAGAAAGAATACAAGGAACAGGAGGCACTTTAAAACAAATGAACGAATCCATGTCCTCCCTTGTACCAGACAGGATTTATGGCGTATCCGTGGTTGCAACCAGGGAGGTATTCCAGGAGCTGCAGCATATATAACTGCTTTTAAAAGCCTGGAGGAAGGAAAAGACAAGGTTTACTTGAGAGATGGTAAGTTTGACTGTAATGGGGATCTCAGGAAAAGAGGTTGGAAGTGAGTCTTGAGAGGAGAAAGCTTGTGAAGGATCTTGAAGGCGGAATTAGGAGTTTGAGATGTGGGCAAAGGAAATTCATTGAGAAAGTTTGATCAAGGCAAAGAATCTCATTGAAGTAGCCCCTTGAAAAGAGGGCCTGTGGGTCTGACGAAGGACTACCCAGAAAAGGCAGAAAGTGGAGGCATGATCCAAGCATAGGAGAATTCACGCCTAGGCTCCATGGTATCATGAAGAGGAAGAATGAGACTAAATTAAGAGGTGTTTCAAAGAAAGAATCAACAGGAAACCAGTTGCATTTAGGGTTAAGAAGAAGAAAGAGTCAAAAAAGAATCCTGGAGCTATGTACAGGTTATAAAATTGGAAATCATATGCTAGAGTCAATCAGTTCTCATGTCCTTTCATTCCTTTCCCCAACTGCAGTACCCTGCTGTCTCTGTGAGGGTAGAGTTTTGGACTTTCCTCAGTTAGAACCTGAGTTTATGTTGTAAATTGGTACTATTGACATGGAAATGCATTCACAGTATACAATTATTAGTTTGTTGTTTTTGTTTTTGTAGAGATGGGGTCTCTCTATCTTGCCCAGGCTGGTCTCAGACCTCCTGGGCTCAAGTGATCCTCCCATCTCAGTCTCCCAAATTGCTGGTATTATAGGCATGAGCCACAGCACCTGGCCATAAGTTATTTTTAAAATAGTTAAGTTCAGTTTTTAATCCTTTGAGTCTTATAATGGTGTTTGATCTCAGAACGGTAAAATGGTGATTGAACCAGTATCTTTAGCAACAGGAAAGCCAACAGTTGTACAAGCTGTAGAGTTCTTACTCTTAAACAAAATGCTACTTTCTTATGAATCTTAGTATGTTTTTACTGCTATAACAAAATACTGAAGACTGGATATTTCATAAAGAACAGAAATTTATTTCTCACAGTTCTAGAGGCTGGGAAATCCAAGACCAAGGTGCCAGCAGATGCAATGTTTTTTGGGGTTTCTTCGTTTGTTTGTTTTGTTTTGTTTTTTGAGACAGAGTCTCATTCTGTCCCCCAGGCTGGAGTGCAGTGGCACGATCTTGGCTCACTGCAACCTTTGCCTCCTGGGTTCAAACGATTCTCCTGCCTTGGCTTCCTAAGTAGCTAGGATTACAGGCGTGTGCCACTACACCCAGCTAATTTTTTGTTATTGTTGTATTTTTTTTAGTAGAGATGAGGTTTCACCATGTTGGCCAGGCTGGTCCTGAACCCCTGACCTCAAGTGATCCACCCGCATTGGCCTCCCAAAGTGCTGGGATTACAGGCGTGAGCCACCGCTCCTGTCCAGATTCAATGTCTTGTGAGGGCTGATGTCTGCTTCCAAGAGGTGTGATGTGAGGTGTCTCAAATGGCAGAAGGCAGAAGGCTAAGACACTAGGGTATTCCCTTCAACCTCTTTTATAAAATCACTAATCCATTCCTGAGGACAGAGCCCTTGTGACTTAATCCTTCTTAAAAGTCCCCACCTCTTAACACCATCATCTTGAGATCCTAATTCCAACATATGAATTTTAGAGGGACACACACATTCAAACCATAGCACCGTGGAAGCAAATGTTGTCCCGAGGTCTTAGAATAGTGATGTTGGGTTGAATTTCTGAACTCACAAAACTGCCATTATAAGTCCGTTTTAGTGCCAATCTACATAAAAATAAAACTTTTAACAATTAATTTGCCCTAGTGCCTTTTAATAATCAAAAATTAGGGAAAGATAAATTATCTATTAGAGAAGAATACATATTCCTAGTTCCTCTTGGTATCATATGAACTTTCCCACAAAAAACTCTGTCCTCTCTTTGTTACCTATAATTCATGAAGAAGATTGCCTTGTCTAATATGCAAGTTTGAAAGAAAGGGATAAGATGCTTTGTCTCAGCTTCTGAGCCTCATTCTCAGATATGAAATCAGCATGACCGCTGGAATCATGAGTTCTGGTCTGCTCTGAGCCATCTGTCTTGCAGAGGACAGTAGTCATCCAGGCAGATACAGACCTGGTCCTATTGGGTGTGCCTGGATACACTCTAGACACACCAAAAATATTTTTGCATATACCACCCAAATAAAAGTTTTAAAACAATATGTGTGAGACTCTGCGAAATTTTTTAAAATTCTATTTTTTTTTTTAAATTTCCAGTCATAACCCTCTAGATTGATTTCACAACCCACTAATGGGCCTTGATTCCAAGTCTCAAAGCACATCCCAGGCTCTTCCTGCCTTGCCCCATCATCTAAGGAGAATCTTCCTAATTCAAGTCTCTCCCACCCCACACCCTGATAGTTTCAGAATCTAGGTTTCCTCCCCATCACCACTTCTGAAACATTGGCACATGTTCTAATAATTTCTCATTTCTCACCAAGACTATTGTAATAGTACAAATAGGAGTAATCAAACGCGAATAATAGTAAATCTAGAACCTACATTCATTAAAAGCCTACTACCTACCAGTAAATTAATGAACCTACATTCATTAAAAGCCTACTACCTACCAGAGGCTGTTCTTGGAGCTCTTCATGTAGCAACACTTTATTGAATCCAAACAACAACCTAGGCTATTCTCTCCACACGGGTCCTCTTGCCTCCAGACATGCTGACTCTTTCCTCCATCTGTTCTCCCTCCATACTACTTTCAGTATGATTCTAAAATACAAGCAGAATCACATCATTCTAATTTTTGATATGGCTCAATTTATAGGACAAGCTCCTTAGCAAAACCATCAGTCCCATCAGGACTTGCACCTAGAATTATCTACCGGCATTCCACTAGCAGCTTCTGCTAGGAATGCTCCGCATCCCCTATCTGTACCATGTACTGCTTTGAAGAATTGTGAGCTCCTTACTCCACATTCAGCCATTCTCTGTGCTCGCAGGGGCTCTAGTTCATATCTCTCATCGATCATTTCTTTCTTTCTTTTTTTTTTTTTTGAGACGGAGTCTCGCTCTGTCGCCCAGGCTGGAGTGCAGTGGCCGGATCTCAGCTCACTGCAAGCTCCACCTCCCGGGTTCCCGCCATTCTCCTGCCTCAGCCTCCGGAGTAGCTGGGACTACAGGCGACCGCCACCGCGCCCGGCTAGTTTTTTGTATTTTTTTAGTAGAGACGGGGTTTCACCGTATTAGCCAGGATGGTCTCGATCTCCTGACCTCGTGATCCGCCCCTCTCGGCCTCCCAAAGTGCTGGGATTACAGGCTTGAGCCACCGCGCCCGGCCTGATCATTTCTTTTGTTGTACTGGGTTATTTATGTGCCTGTCTCTCCCACTGAACTGCAAAGCCCTGGAGGGTCAGCACTGCAACTGTTTTATGTTTGCATTACTCTTTTCACTGCTAATATTCTGGTAGCCATCTAACCACATCATGCCAGAACCACTGTGGTGTTAGTCTTCTTCCTGCTCTTCTTGACTCTGTTACTTCAATAATATTTAGCCTGCAATTGCCAAATGTATTGATTACGTTCTACTTCTGCTCAAACAGTAGCTCCCCATTACTTGTCCCATTATATCCAAATTTCCTGGAGTGCATTTTAGAGCCCTTTATAATGGGGTCACTGTGTACAAATACAATCTTTTTCCTCACTTTGGTAGGCCTAAAAATTCTCAGCTTTCACCTTTATGGATTTTACTATATTCGGTGATAACAATGTTCCATGACATGGGGTCATTTGAAAGTTATTGCGGCAGAATCTTTAAAACGAAGGGGTCGTTTGAGAACAAAAGGCTTACCACTGAGTGAACCTAGCCAACTGCCCAACATCCTTGTGATTGACTTTGTTCAATATCATGAAAAAGGTAACTCTAACTCTAATTCATGAAATCATGAATACAGGAGTGAGATGACTAAATATTTTTAATTATAGGTTACTTTATTCTATGGAGTAAACAATATGCTATGATGGTATTCTTAAATTTGAGACTATACAAGACTTGGCATATATCACCCTCTAATGCATTATAAGTGCAGGTGCTCCTCAGGGTCCTCCACTATCTTTTTCTGTTGTTAACATTGCCTACAGAATTCAGATTCCTTGCATGTAATTTCCCCTCTACATTCTTGTCCAATGAATGGATGAGTCAGTTGATCAGAGGACAAAATGGAGCTCAAATAATTTAAACTTAAGACATGATAAATTTAACAGCTGTTTACAAATCAAGTAATGACTTAAACAGTCTATTAGATCCAGAAGACATACATATGTGAGAGAGAAGCAAAAAAAAAAAAAAAGATAAGTAATGCCATGAATATGCTAGGTTAAGGATTTCTAGGCAGGTGGTGAACGGAAATAACATTAAGGGAAACAAATGCAAATATTTCACTTCAAAGATGTAAGAAGGCTTGCTTTCTTCATTTTATTATTTCTCAAGTAGTATGAAGAGAAATGATTAAATTATTACACAATAAAAACAATTGATGATAAAAAAATTGATGACATAATCTTAACATTGCTTCTCATCCTTGATAATGGCTTTATTTGATATTGAAATCAGACTTTCTGTTTACCACATCAAGTCTAGCCTATTTTGCTTGACTTTCAGGGTCTTCTATAATATGGACCAACCTGATGTTTCCAAATGTATTCCCTTTTCCTACTCATCTGAATGCCTGATACTCCAGTCTAGCCAAGGAGTATCCTCAGTGTCTGCCAAAACTGCCCTATTCGTGAGTGTTCCCTTTGCAAAAGACAAACGTATGCATTCCATATTATGCCTAGTACAGCACTGGACACATAGCAAGAATTCAACAAATGATTGAAGTTCAGCCAGCAAAATAAGTTGACAAGTACTCAAAAATCTGTACTCTTTGTCGAGAACTTGATAGGTATGGTTGAGCCTTCAAATGTAGACTACATAGAATCTGTCCTCAAGAAGTGTTATTTGTCTTAAAGCAATGAACAGTAAAATGCAAAACAACACATAAATAGATACTAGATATCATTATATATATATATTTTTGGCCATTTCTGTGGTCCTTGGCTTAATATCAGAAGATTATTCCTTCTTCAGGAACCGTGTCACAATTATTTTATGTGCCCATCAGTATTTAGGTCCAGTACCTTACACACACAATTGAATTATGTTGTGCAGATCAATTATGCATTAGGAATTTAAAGAGTGATGAACTGGGGGTGGGGCCAAGATGGCCGATCCAAGCAGCAGCCATCAGCTGTTCCCGTTGAAAAGATCCAAACAGCATGCGAAATCTGCACTAGCAACCGAAGTATCCACATTCTGTCATTAGGACTGACTAGGCAGCTAGCGTGACCCACAGAGAGGAAGGAAGAGCAGTGTGGTGTGGCAGCCCACCTGAGTGCCACATGGGGCAGGGGAGCCCCCAACCCCAGCCAAGGGAGTGAGGGTGCTACCCAGCCTGGGAAACAGTGCTTCTTCCACAGAATTGTGCAACCTACAGATGGAAAGATCCCACTTGGGAGCCAGTGCCACCGGGGTCTTGGGCCCCAACCATGGAGTCACGTAGATTCTCAGCACCCATTCAACTAGAATCGACCTAAGCCTACCAAGTTCCCCAGAGGAAAGGCAGCCATAACTACTGCTGCAGCTGCCTGTGGTCTAAGCCATCTGAGCTGCTTGGGGGAGGGGGCGGCAGCCAACACTGAGGCTGCAGGGCTTCCCTGCAGGAACTCCAATCCCAGCTGGAGGCTCAGGGACAGAACTCTGATCTCCCTGGGCCTGAGCCCCTAGGGACATGGCTGGCCATAGTCTCCATGGACCAACAGACTTCATCTTTCTCTTGCTAGCTCAGCGGAATCAGGACAGCCCAGAGGAATGGGTTTCCCCCCAGCGCAGCACACCCCCTCCACCAAGGGACAGCCAAAGTGCCTCGTTAAACAGGCCCTGTTTGCCATGCCACCCAATTGGGTGAGACCCCCTACAGGGGTTGTCAGACATTCTATAGAGGAGCGTTCCTGCCGGCTTCAGCTCAGTACCCCTCAAGGTCAGATATCCCAGAGTGAAAAACGAGCACCCATCTTTGCTGTAGTTCAGCCTCTTCGAGTGACATCTCTAGGCACGGGAGTAAACCAGATCAATAGGGTGTGAAGTGAACCCCCAGCAAACCGCAGCTGCACTACAGAAGAGGGAACTGACTATTGAAAGAAAAACAAACAAAGAGAAAGCAACAACAGCATCAACAAAACAGTCCCCACAAAAACCTCATCCAAGTGTCAGCCGCCTCAAAGATCAAAACTAGATGAACTCATGAAGATGAGAAAGAATCAACGAAAAAATGCTGAAAACTCAAAAGGCCAGAGTGACTCTTCTCCTCCAAACGATCTCAACAACTTTTCAGCAAGAGCACAAAACTGGTGGGAGGATGAGATGGACCAATGAACAGAAGTAGGCTTCAGAAGGTGGGTAATAACAAACTTCACTGAGGTAAAGAAGCATGTTCTAACCCACTGCAAAGAAGCTAAGAACCTTGATAAAGTTTACAGGAGTAGTTAACTAGAATGACCAAGTTAGAGAGGAATATAGATGACCTGATGGAGCTGAAAAATGCAGCACAAGAACTTCGCAAAGCGTACACAAGTATTAATAGCCAAATCAATCAAGCAGAGAAAAGAATAGCAGAGATGGGAGTTTATCTTTCTGAAATACGACAGGTAGACAAGATTAGAGAAAAAGGAATAAAAAGGAATGAACAAAACCTCTGAGAAATATGGGGCTATGTAAAAAAAATGAACCTATGATGGATTGGAGTACCTGAAAGACCTGAAAGAGATGGGAAGAATAGAACCAAGTTGGAAAACACACTTCAGGATATTATTCAGGAGTACTTCCCCAACCTAGTAAGAGAAGCCAACATTCAAATTCAGGAAATACAGAAAACACCTCTAAGATACTCCACGAGAAGATCAACCCCCAAAAACATAATCATCAGATTCTCCAAGGTCAACATGAAGGAAAAAAATGTTAGAGAGAAAGGCCAAGTCACTTACAAAGAGAAGCCAATCAAACTAACATCATATTTCTCAGCAGAAACTCTACAAGCCAAAAGAGAGTGGGGGGCCAATATTCAACATTCTTAAAGAAAAGAATTTTCAACCCAGAATTTCATATCCAGCCGAACTAAGTTTCGTAAGGGAAAGATAAATAAAATCCTTTTCAGACAAGAAAATGCTGAGGGAGTTCATCACCACCAGACCTGTCTTGCAAGAGCTCCTGACGGAAACACTAAACATGGAAAGGAAAACTGGTAGCAGCCACTGCAAAACACATGAAAATATAAAGACCAATAATACTATGAAGAAATGGCATCAGCTAGTGTACAAAATAACCAGCTGGCATCATGATGACAGGATCAAATTCACATATAACAATATTAACCTTAAATATAAATGAGCTAAATGCCCCGATTAAAAGACAGAGACTGGAAAATTGGATAAGGAAAGTCAAAACTTATCAGTGTGCTGTATTCAAGAGACCAACCTCATGGGCAAAGGCAACATGCGCTCAAAATGAAGAATGGAGGAAAATTTACCAAGTAAATGGAAAGCAGGCAAAAGCTGCGGTTGCAATCCTAGTCTCTGACAAAACAGACTTTAAACCAACAAAGATCCAAAAAGACAAAGAAGAGCATTACCTAATGGTAAAGGGATCAATTAAACAAGAAGAGCTAACTATCCTAAATATATAGGCACCCAATACAGGAGCACCCAGATTCATAAAACAAGTTCTTAGAGACCTACAAAGTGACTTAGACTCCTACACAATAATAGTGGGAGACTTTAACACTCCACTGTTAGTATTCGACAAATCAATGAGACAGAAAATTAGCAAGGATATTCAGGACTTGAACGCAGCTCTGGATCAAGTGGACCTAATAGATATCTACAGAACTCTCTACCACAAAACAGCAGAATATTCATTCTTCTCAGTGCCACATGGCCCTTGCTCTAATATCAACCACATAATTGGAAGTAAAACACTCCTCAGCAAATGCAAAAGAACTGAAATTATAACAGTCTTTCAGACCACAGTGCAATCAAATTAGAAATCAGGATTAAGAAACTCACTCAAAACCACACAACTACATGGGAATTGAACAACCTGTTCCTGACTAACTTCTGGGTAAATAATGAAATTAAGGCAGAAATCAGGAAGTTCTTTGAAACCAATGAGAACAAAGAGACAACATACCAGAATCTCTGGGACACAGAAAAAGCAGTGTTAAGAGGGAAAGTTAAAGCGCTACATGCCCACATCAGAAAGCTAGAAATATCTCAAATTGACATCCTAACATCACAATTAAAGAACTAGAGAAGCAAGAGCCAACAAATCCAAAAGCTAGCAGAAGACAAGAATTAACTAAGATCATAGCAGAACTGAAGGAGATAGACACATGAAAAACCCTTCAGAAAATCAATGAATCCAGGAGCCGGTTTTTTGAAAAAAAATTTAATAAAGGAGAGACAAGAATCAAATAGACACAGTAGAAAATGATGAAGGGGATATCACCACTCACCCCACAGAAATACAAACTACTATCAGAGAATACTATAAACACCTCTGTGCAAATGAACTAGAAAACCTAGAATAAATAGATAAATTCCTGTACACATACACCCACCCATGACTAAACTAGGAAGAAGTTGAATCCCTGAAGAGACCAATAACAAATTCTGAAGCTGAGGCAGTAATTAACAGCCTACCTGCCAAAAAACAAGCCCAGGGCCAGATGAATGCACAGCCTAATTCTATCAGAGGTACAAAGAGGAGCTGGTACCATTCTTTCAGAAGCTATTGCAAAAAATTGAAAAGGAGGGACTCCTCCCTAACTGATTTTATGAAGCCAGCATCATCCTGATACCCAAATCTGGCAGAGACACAACACAAATAGAAAATGTCAGGCCAATATTCCTGATGAACATTGATGCAAAAAATCCTCAAGAAAATACTGGCAAACCAAATCCAGCAGCACATCAAAAAGGTTATCCACCACGATCAAGTTAGTGTCATCACTGGGATGCCAGGATGGTTCAACATTCACAAATCAATAAACGTAATCCACCACATAAACAGAATCAATGACAAAAACCACATGGTTATTTCAGTACATGCAGAAAAGGCCTTTCATAAAATTCAACATCCCTTTATGCTAAAAACTCTCAATAAACTACGTATTAATGGAACATATCTCAAAATAGTAAGAGCTATTGATGACGAACCCACAGCCATTATCATACTGAATGGGCAAAAGCTGGAAGCATTCCCTTTGAAAACTGACACAAGATAAGGATGCCCTCTCTCACCACTCCTATTCAACATAGTATTGGAAGTTCTGGCCAGGGTAATCAGGCAAGAGAAAGGTATTCATATAGGAAGAGAGGAAGTCAAATTTTCTCTATTTGCAGATTGACATAATCCTATATTTAGAAAACTCCATCGTCTCAGCCCCAAAACTCCTTAAGCTGATAAGCAACTTCAACAAAGTCTCAGAATACAAAGCCAATGTGCAAAAATCACAAGCATTCCTATACACCAATAGACAAGAAGGGAGCCAAATTATGAATGAACTCCCATTCACAATTGCTACAAAATGAATAAAATACCTAGGAATAAAGCTAATAAAGGATGTGAAGGACCTCTTTAAGGAGAACTACAAACCACTTCTCAAGGAAATCAGAGATGACACAAATAGAAAAACATTCCCTTCTTATGGATAGGAAGAATCAATATTGTGAAAATGGCCATACTGCCCAAAGTAATTTATAGATTCAATGCTATCCCATCAAACTACCACTGATATTCTTCACAGAATTAGAAAAAACTTCTTTAAAATTCATATGGAACAACAACAACAAAAAAGCCTAAGCAAAAGAACAAAGCTGGAGTCATCACAGTACCTGACTTCAAATTATACTACAAGGCTACAGTAACCAAAACAGCATGGTACTGGTACCAAAACAGACATACAGACCAATGAAACAAAATGGAGACCTCAGAAATAGGACCACCTATCTACAATGATCTGATCTTCAACAAACCTGACAAAAACAAGCAATGGGGAAAGGATTCCCTATTTAATAAATGGTGCTGGGAAAACTGAGTAGCCTTATGCAGAAAACTGAAACTGTACCCCTTCCTTATACCTTGTAAAAAAATTCACTCAATATGGATAAAGACTTAAATATAAAGCCCAAAACCATAAAAACCCTAGAAGAAAATCTAGGCAATACCATTCAGAACATATGCATGGGCAAAGATTTTATGATGAAATCACCAAAAGCAATTGCAACAAAAGCTAAAATTGACAAATGGGATCTAATTAAACTAAAGAACTTCTGCACAGCAAAAGAGACTATCTACAGAGCGAACAGACAGCCTACAGAATGGGAGAAAATTTTTGCAGTTTACTCATCAGACAAAGGTCTAATATTCAGAATTTATAAGGAACCTAAACAAATTTACAAGAAAAAAAGCAACGTCATCAAAAAGTGGGCCAGGAATATGAACAGATATTTCTCAAAAGAAGACATTTATGCGGCCAACAAACATATGAAAAAAAGCTCAACAGCACTGATTATTAGAGAAATGCAAATCAAAACCACAATGATATGTCATCTCACACCAGTCAGAATGGCAATTATTAAAAAGTCAAGAAACAACAGATGCTGGCAAAGCTGTGGAGAAATAGGAAGACTTTTGCATTATTTGGTGGGAATGTAAATTAGTTCAACCATTGTGGAAGACAGTGTGGCAATTCCCCAAGGATTTAGAACCAGAAATACCATTTGACCCAGCAATCCCATAACTGGGGATATGGCCAAAGGAATGTAAATCATTCTATTATAAAGATACATGCACATGTATGTTTGTTGCAGCACTATTCACAATAGCAAAGACATGGAACGAACCGAAATGCCCATCAATCATAGACTGAATAAGAAAATTTGAAACATATACACCATGGAATACTATGCAGCCATAAAAAGGAATGATATCATTTTCTTTTCAGGGACATGGATGAAGTTGGAAGTCATCATCCTCAGCAAACTAACACAGGAACAGGAAACCAAACACCACATCTTCTCACTTATAAGTGGAAGTTGAACAATGAGAACACATGGACACAGGGAGGGGAACACACACCGGAGCCCGACAGAAGGAGGGTGAGGGACAGGGGAGAAGCAGAACAAATAGCTAATGTATGAGGGGCTTAAAACCTAGGTGGTGAGTTGATAGGTCCAGCAAACCACCATAGCACAACATACACCTATGTAACAAACCTGCACATTCTGCACATGTATCCTGGAACTTAAAGTTAAAAAATAAATAAATAAAATATAACAATTTTAAAAATTTAAAATATTTTTTTAAAAGACTGGTGAAATCAACTTTGGAAGCGATTTGTCAGCAATTTTTAATAAAGGTTTCAATTTAGCTGAAGTCACATATTAATATAAAAATGGAACGGTTCAACATGGTAGAGTAGGAAGGACATTGGCTTTGAAGTCAGAAGATACACACTTAAGAGCTGGTTCTACTAATTGCTGGCTGAGTGACCTTGTTAAGTCACTTATTCTGAGATTCAGCTTCCATACCTTTGAAATAGCACTAAAGATAACTTCTCTTCTTCCTGTCTCACAGGGATGTCTAATCAGCAAATTAAGTAATACGGGATGGAGAGAAAGTTTTGTAAGCATAATAGTACACCGGCATATGTTATTGTATTATTAGCTATTATTTAAACTCTTTTGCTACTAGATGAGAATACAAACTTGTTAGAAAATATTCAAGAAGAGTCAATTATCAATGATATAATTTCAGCTTAAAGGACATGAATGCTTTTTCAAAGGAATCATCCTAGGTCAGAAGTATTTAGTAACATCTTTAATGACACAGATGAATTTTGGGAGGAGCTCATTAAGTTACTAGTGGCACCAAGCTGAATTATCTTTTCCAACCTTAGCAACTTAGAAAAGATAATTATACTTTTAAATGACCTTGAAAATAAACAGAATTAACGGAAAAAAAATTTAATCAGAACAAGTGAAAAAAGGAAAAGCAAACCATACAGAAATGATGTTAAAGTCATGGTCACAGGCAAATACAGCATAAACAAAAGACAGAATTACAGAGGATCATACATGAGTCACCAACGCCATGTTGATGTTTAAACATGTGTTGATAATAAAGTGAAATAACTAGGATTTTAGCAAGTGGGAGTTACTAGACGGTCTTCCCACCATCCTTAGGATTTTATCATCTTGAAAAAAAAAAAAAAAACTTATCAAACACCTACAGCATTCAAGGCGCAGTCATAGAGAAATGTGTCTGATCTGAAGGCTTAAATATGAAGTATGGGCTCCCTGGATGGGATCCCAAGAGAAGAAGCAAAATGATTCATAGTTTGCAAACTAAGGTCTCTGAGTAAAAGTTAAAAAGATTAGGTTTATTTAGAGTGGAGCAAGGGAAAGCAGAGATGTGGAGGTTGGGCGAGATTAGAAAGTAGTATCTAAAATCACAAGAAACAGCATATAGATAGAATAAGAGAAAATGCATGCATCTGTCCAGGAAGAGTTTGTCTTGGGCAACACCAAGAAGCTGCTCGCCTGAGCATTGTGAGAGTTGCACCATTTTGCCAGAGAGGCTTCTTGTTACCAGCATCCTGGACAATTACAAGTTCAGTAAGTACCATTTCACATGGATAGCAGTGAAGTTTACATTTATTGAAACTTTTTGCACCCAAATTTTTTTCCTAACTCAATTTATGAATGCTATGGTGCTGTCAATATCTTTATCTCTTCTGATTTGTCCATATTCTATTACATTGTCCAAGACAGAGGCCTAGGAGTCATCCTTTATTTCTTTCTCCCACTTTCCTCCAAATGTTCAATTAAGCATGAAGCTTATTCTTGGTTACCTCCTAAATTCCTCTTAAAAGTTTTTGTCTTATCTCCAGCACTTGAGAGAAT
Source organism: Trachypithecus francoisi (assembly GCF_009764315.1). Taxonomy (NCBI): domain Eukaryota; kingdom Metazoa; phylum Chordata; class Mammalia; order Primates; family Cercopithecidae; genus Trachypithecus; species Trachypithecus francoisi. Next base: position 167,462,852 of record NW_022681454.1, on the reverse strand, counting down.
CTTAATTGTTCTTATTGACTCTTACCTAAACCATTGCAATTGCTTCCTAATTGGTATGTGTGCCTGGAGTTCTGGCCCTCCCAAACTTTTCTTCCATCTACACATCCCAGTGATATATTGAAACTATAAATCTCTACTAAACTGAGTTACTAAACAGTCTTCCCACCATGTTCAGATTGTGTTATTCTGAGAAACATTTATGAAACAACTGGATGCTTGGCACAGGTGTAAAGAAAAACTGTCTAATTTGAGGCCTAGACCCCAGATAAGGCCTTTCTAGGAGGATTCCAAAAGAAGCAAGAGTATTCAACAGCTCCCTTTCACCAACAAAATTAAATTCAAGATTCTTGATGTTCAAGCCCCTTGATCTGGCCCCTCCCAACACTCTGCTCTCAGTTCTTGCTTCTCTTGTTCTTACACTTACACTCCAGCAACATGTTTTTCCCATCCCCTAATTTTGTTCCTGCAGTCCCTCAGCCTGCAAGGTTCTTCTTCTATTCTTTGCTCAGCTTGCTCTTAGGGATCCTTACAGTCTCTGCCTGGGATGTCTTCTCTAGCCCCATGAATTAAGATACTCTGTCGGGGTTCTACTGCCCATAGGTCTCTGTCTCTTAGTCACCTGTTAGTGTGACCATCTCCCATAGTGAGTGAGTACTTTGAGGACAGGGCCTTGGATGCATTCCTTGGGTCTCCTAAGCCCTTCTCAGAGTACCTGGTAAAGTGCATGCTGGATGAATTTTTAAGAATTTCTAAAAATTGAAGGAATGAAAGAATGAAACTATCGTCAGTTATTTTGTAAAACGTTACCAAGTAATTTAAATTCTAGCAGAACCATAGTACCTTCATGTAAGGTATGAAGCCTTGATTTAACTGCATATATCTGATAAGTTATATTAAATGTTTCTTTTTTTTCATTTTCACCAGTCTAAATGGAGCTAGAATAAATGGCTGAGAACACGACAGATGTCATTCTTGAATGCAAAAACAAGGCAAAGCACAAAATAGGATGACTACAGTGAGACGTTTTATTCTCCTTAGTTGAAAAGCTTAGAGTTGAAACTGGAGAAATATTAGAAATTGTACAAAATTAAAGTAAGATGGATTATTTTAATAGGATTAAACTTAGTAGAAGCCACTGTTTTTTATTTGCTACAAAATTGCAAGGTCTCACATCACTTGAGCTCTACCAACCTCTTTACTGTTACATTACCTTGCTCCACTTTCCCTGTGGCTGCCATGTACAATGCGAAGGTCATGCATTTGAGCACTCAGCCAAGGAGGTGATGGGGCCGAAATACAGCCCACATGGCATTCAACAATCCATGTGCCCCGGTGCAGTCTGCATCCACTTTGAGAAAAAGGTGCACAGAGACACTGATTAAGCAAGCTGGGCTCTGACTCACTTCACCTCCTATCCTGATGCCACATGGACCTTCTCTCAGTCTCACCACAAAGCCTTTCACGTATGCCTGTACCTCTGCCTGGAATTCTCCTTGTTCTCTTTAGCTCATTGTTCATACTTCAATTTGAACCCGCTTTCATCAGGGAAGCCTAACCATTGTGACTGACTAAGACAGTGCTCCTGTAGTCAGTAAGCTTTCATCAAACCATAAACCTCCCTGTCACATTTCCAGGTTGATGATTGTACAATCACTAGATTGATGGCTCTCCCACTATATTGCAAGCTCTATGAAGACAGGAACGGAATCCATTTTTACTACTATTGTACCCCCAGAACACATGGTATATGTTAAATAAATGATTGTGGAATTAACAAATTAATTCACACAGAGCACATGGGGCACATAAATTTTGTTGAATGATTGAACTGCTGTATTTCACTCTCAAGTGATTTAGCTGATATTAAAAATAAAATAATAAAAATCAAGTATAACATTCTAATTCCTCTACACATTTTGGAAATTATTGGCTTTTGATTTGGCTTGCTTCATCATTTCATAATGATCTTCATCTTCATCTTCAAGGTTTAGTGTTAGGGGAATAAGTCAATACTTGATTTTAGCATCTTAAAGGTCAGGAACACAAAGTTTAGTTATTTAATCATTTGTCAAATCAGCAAAAATTTAATGCTTTCTATACATGCTTTCTATACAATTTGTTGGAATAAAAATGTAATGCTTTATTAAATAGTGAAGAATTATGAACTTTCAATAATGCAGACAGGTTGATTATAACTGTAAACTACATGCTTATATACTTTGGACTTTTACAGCTTTTAATTTATCAAAGGAAATAATTAGCACACTTTGTGGCAGCTAGTGATGGAATTTATTCATTTGGAAGGCCATGGGTTTCCTGTCATTAAAACTACATCATGTCCTTCCTTTTCTATTAAACTTCCACTGAGGGCAGTAAGAAGTCACTAAAAGGAAATGAAGAGTTTTTTTGGCAATGTTTTTGTACAATGATTTAATACTCTTAAAAGATAGCAAACCCATAATGTATGCCAACAAGTCTATTATATTAGATCAGGGGCCCAATTACCACATTATTTCCTTTATTTGAAGTTTCATCTGAGACTCAATTAACTGTGATTTGCAAACTCTTGTCAATAAATTTAGTTTCTTTTTACAGGTTAATGCATTTTTTTTGTTGTTTTCATTAGTATGTTTCACTCTAGCAAAGGAATAGATTTAGATTCCATGACCACTGTATGCAGTTTTATATGTCAAAGGATATTACTTTCCTCTCCACATGATCAATGGCATCTCATTAGCCAGAGAATCATTGTAGTTAAAGCTCACACATATATATTTTTTTCTCACTGAAAGGATTTTCAGTGAGATTAACTACTAATTCTAATTTTCTTCTGCTGGGATAGTACTAAGGTTTGATCTTGACTTTGTTCCAAATATTACAACCATAGCTGTTAATTAATGCTCTGTAGTTTGGGAAGGTTTAAATGAAATCCTTGTTTTCCTAAGGCTTAAAATGGGCCTGACAGAGAGGTGGAATTAGCCTCTCTCGCCCCCAGAATGGGTGGTCCTTTGAAGCTATACTCAAGGTACGCTGTTGGTGGTTTAGTCTCAGTTCCCTGACAAAATCGGTGCAGGTGAAGGGGGCTTCACATAGTACATGAAGGGTTGTTTGGCTTGACTATAAACAAACAGTTGGTGAAAATGCTTCAGACAAGTTCATGAAGTCCTTTTGCCTGGCACATGCTAAGAAACAAAAATGCCCTTAGTTCTTAAAATCACCGAAACGGATAAAACCACGACACCCTGAAAACTCTGTTAATTCATAAGCAGAAAAAACAAAAAAAAGCTTCATATTTTCTCCCAGTCTTTAGGCTATCCCATTATAATTTTATCTGGACAAGAACAATGTAGTTATTAACAGTACATCAATTTATTTTAGACTAGTTGTAGATTTACAGAAATGTTGTAAATAGAGTATATAGAGTTCCTTTCACCAAGTTCCTCCCATTGTTACCATCTTACAGTACATTTGTAAAACTAAGAAATTGACTTTAAGTATGTCAATTTTAGGAAATAATAAATAAAAAATAAAAATAAATTTGTAATGTTGTAAGTTGCTTTAAAAAAAATGGCTTTGTGTCAGTACAGAGGACATTTTGCTGAATTTCTAAGGATAAGTCAATTTCAACACTGTTTTGTCTGAGCCACTTAAACCAGGTACTGATATTGCTGCCGAGTTTGCAAATTAAGATGTAAGATCAGAGCTTGGTGAGATTGTCATATTGTCTCCTTTAATTTGGGAAAGTAGAACGAGGCTAGAGACAGACTCGTAAAACAGGCTTTACGACTCTCTTCAAGACAGATATAGAAGCCCACACTCCAATCCCTTCTCCCAGCTTCTGCAATCACATTTCCGCAGGAAGAAAGAAAAGGAATTAGAAACAGGGTAATGTAGTCTTAAATCACCATTTTTAGCCTTTGCCTTCTTGTGGGAGCTCTGAATTTTTATAACGTGGCCCTCATATTGTATAGTGTGACACAACGAAAAACACAACTTGACCTTTCCTCAATAAAAATCATTTTGTCTGACATCCTATAAACCCTGTGCATGAGTCTATCCTAAGCTCCAGTGTCTCCTCCAATTGGCAAAAGAAAACATTGTAAACATGTACAGTAAAGCTAAAGATCTCTTTCAGTGTAGTTTACAAAGAGCTAATCATTGAACATTTCTGGCTGGGTATCAATTCCTAATACTGAACCAGTTGAAAATGTGGAACATTGGAACATTAGAGATAGTCTTGAGTCATTTGAGTTGTCTCAGGATTCTTTTTAAGTAGTCTTAAGAATTAGAATATTCAAATTGAAATATTCTTATTAGAATAAGAATGTAATGTGATCAAGTCTTTAGACCAAGTCTGAACTGCACTAGTAACAGCCTGCTTCTAACAGAAAGCTGTGTATCTTGACGTCACTAGAAGTGGATGTTGGGTGTAACACATTACAGTGTTTTTCCCCAGAAAGCACAGAATAGCCACAAGCTTTCACCATCAACTCTTATCTTGGGCATCAGCAGTGCCAAGAAAACTAGCCCTGCGTGTCTGAATGCACGTGGGAGGAGATGCACAATCTCTACTCCCACTGACTTTGATAAGACAAGTCCTGATGAGATCAAGAGTTAGGAGGATTCATGACTCACAGCTAGTTTAGCACATATGCAGCTTCTCCAAGTATTTGCACTCTACAATGCCAACAAATGAATACAAAGCTAACATGAACACGAATATATGCTGTGACTACTCTTAATAAAATATTTCACAGCACTTTGGCACACAATGTCCTGAGGTCTGCAAAATTTAATGAAAGTCAAAGATAATAGTCCAAGGTATTTTGCCCCTCGTTTCCAAGTCCTATTTCTAAAGTCAGAAAGAGAGATTTTGCCCTTCAAAATGAAGAGAAATAATTATATGTCCTGTGATATAGTTAAATACTACATCTAATTACCATGTGAATGTCGCTACCTAATGTAACCAACAAAGGCACCAATATGTGTTTTAAATGAAGACTTTAAATACAAGGAAATGCTATAATCTGTACTTTGTTCACAAGTTCAAATTATTAAGTTAATTATAATTAAATAAATATGTAATTATTTTACAATTAAAACAGTGTTAATCAAAGATAGGAAATTTAGGTTTTAACCCGCCTCTGCTATTCTAGGTGTGTAGTCTTAGATGCATTCCCAAATGTTCTATGCCTCAGTTTTCTTCTCTGACAGATAGATGAAGAGAGAGGGAGAGACAAACAGAGAGACAGAGATATTAGCAATAGCTACTTTGAATTGCTGAAATTAAACCTAAATTTCCACCATCTATATACACTCAAATCAGATACTCTGTAGCAAAATCCTGGGACACAAGCAGGATTTTTTTACTTCTATCAAGGGAAATAAATTAAGAAACCAAATCTAGTTTGGTTTATACCAAAGTATACGTTAACAAAAATGCAGGTTTCCTAAGCATTTTAGTCTTACATAATAATATAATATACTATAAAGCATATATGTTATGTTTACAATAGGTAAGTCTCTAAACTGACAAAAATGGATCAGTCTTTTTCTGAACTATGAAATACTGACATTTGCTATCTCTGAATGCTTACGCATAGAACTCAGTGTTTTTAAGACTTGTAAAATATTTAAAATGTGGAAATTAAAGTTCTTTTCACATAAACTGATGTGATCCACAGTTCCTAAAGCATGCTGTTTATCTGTCTTAAAGGAAAAGAAAACAGTCTTTCATCAATTATGGTTAAGGATCCCCAAACTGAAACACATGTGGCTGAACGCCATTCATGTCACCAGCCCACACCAGTCTGGTGGTGGGGGAGGGAAGGAAAAAGAGGAGATAAATGGCCTACATGATTGATTTCAACTAAGACCCAAATCTTGGAGAACAATTATTGGATTTACCATTGTTTGTTTTTGCAACATTTCGGAAATTGGCAAAAAAAAAAAAAAAATGTTTACAAAATAGAAGAGGCGTGTGGCAGCTAAGAAGTTGATTTCCTAGGTAAGTGATTTTTTTTTTCAAAAACTTATTTTCTTAATTTACCTTAACTGGTACTAGGCATTGGAAATCATCCTTGGTGAAATTATCAGTCGTGAAATTAACAATGTGATGGTGCAAAATATTGTGTGTGTTTCCCAAATATATATATATGTGTGTGTGTGTATATATATGATATATATTTCCAAGCTCTAGTATTATTTAGAAGGTTTTTTAGATTATCTGAGCTTACATGTACCTTTAATTATCAGACTTTAAAAAAAAACAGAACGAATCAATTTTATCCAAAGAGAGGGATTATGTCTAATTAATATATCAACATGTCTCTTTCTCCTAAAACTGACAAATGCTAAATGCTTTATCAGTCTGGCACCAAAAATGATGTTGTCTCTGAATTTTCCCAGACTGCCTTGTCTGAAAAGCTACATGAAAAGGTTTAATGATCACATATTAGGTGGGAACTTTAACCTTCTTTGTACCAGGTCAATTGAGTAGGTAATTGGAAAAGTCAGTTCCACTTGTAATGCATTCAAAAGGAAACTTACATTTACACAGAATGTAGTTTTCAGTCATAGAAATAGTGTGAGGGTCTGTAGAAAAACAAAACAAAATACAACACAATAATTCTGCATATAGCTTTTCATTTATTTAATTGTATTAAGGTTAAAATACTAAAAAAAGAATAAAAGACAGATCAGAATAAAAACTTTTTATAAATTCTCTAGTCTCTTCCTCTGCAAATAGGAAAAAATAAATTTAGTTGAAAATTAAAGATAAATAATTGTTATTGAGAGTTGGTTTTGTGCATGGCATTGTGTGAAACTTTTCACAAAAATAATCTCACAAAAATCCAGTAAAGTCTGGGTACGGTGGCTCATATCTGTAATCCCAGCACTTTGGGAGACTGAGGCAAAGGGATCAAGAGGTCAGGAGTTTGAGACCAGCCTGGCCAACATGGTGAAAAACTCTGTCTCTACTAAAAACACAAAATTAGCCTAGCATGGTGGCGCATGTCTGTAATGCCAGCTACTCTGGAGGCTGAGGCAGGAGAATCATTTAAACCTGCAAGGAGGAGGTTACAGTGAGCTGAGAGTGAGCCATTGCACTCCAGCCTGGGCGACAGGGTGAGACTCCATCTCAAAAAAAAAAAAAAAAAATCCAGTAAAAGGAAGGATTCTTATGATCATATGATAGGTAATACCTGCACAGTGAAGAAGCTAATAGTGTAGCCTTAGTGCCAGCTACCATGCTTTCAACTATCACTTATTAGCTATCTAGCCTTGGGCAGATTAAATCACCTCTCACTGTGTCAGATTTTTCTGTCTCTGAAATGGAAATGATACCAGTGCCTCCCTGGGAGGGATGTTGTGAGGAACAGATACAATTGCTGGCATATACATGCTCTATAGAAGTATTTTTGTTATTATTTTACAGACAATGAAACAGAGGCTAAAAGAGGCTTTAAAACTTGCTCCAAATCACAGAGGTAAATGACAGGACAGAGGTCCGGGCATCTCTGTCCTCCAGGAGCCTCTAGATAAGCAGGAAAAGCAGGAAGAGAAAGAGGAGTGCACCGCTCTGTTTTATGAGTAGGACATAGGGGCTTTCCAGTGTGCTGAAGAGTGAAGCAATAGATGGGCTTTCGATTCAACAGGGACTGCCTGGAGGGAAGAAGGGGAGTTGGGGATATTTGCCAGACACAGGCACAGGCACAGTTGGTGCATACCGGGCCAAGTCACTGCAGATTTGAAAACTGTGACTGAAGGCAGCAGTCACATGTAGTAATGACCATGTTTTCTCTGGGGCCATTGGAATGTTGCTGAAGCAAGCGATGGAATCTGAAAAGTGCAATTATCTTCTAAAATTTGTAGCATTTGAAAAACATACACCTATCATTGTAGATGAGTTCTTTTATGTGTAATATATATGGTAATTTGAAAATATATGAGAACAGAGAAAATCGGGCTTCTTATGCTTTTCTATTTGGTGCTAATAAATACTGTTTAAAGTAGTCCGAAAGGCAAATTACGTTAACAGTAAAAGCATTTAGATTCCACTGTCTTTTATGACAATATTTTACTTGCCTTTATTACAATATCTTTTACTTTTATTACAATCTGTTTTCAAATATTTAACAATTGAGAAAATTTTCTGGCTTGAAGGGTTCACAACTGTGTAATAGTCCTCACATTCTTTAGTAAATATGACTAAATTAGTAAATATGAATTACATAATATACCAGACCCAATAACTGGTAACCAGACTGTTGAACTGTTAAAAGAAATAGAGTCTTTTATTGTTTTCATTGCTTTCAGGATACAACGTATAGCCAGTAAGGTCTGACATGGCTGGCAATCTCTAGAGCCACATTAAGCACCTTTTCACCCAAATCCCTGCAGCCTCACCATAGCAACCACCATTTCGTTGGAGGCCCTTTCCAACCACAGGGCCTTTGAACATACTATTCCCTCTGTTTGGAGTACTCTTTTCCCCTACCTCCACAATCCCCTGTCAGTCTTTCAGATCTCAGCTCAAATGTCACTTGTTCAAGAAAGTCTTTTGCAAATCATCAGGAAAAACAAAACAAATAAAAACCTTCTAGGCCAAGTTGTTTTCTTCTGTTCCTTCTCCTGTTCCTCTTCTTTCTTTTTCTTCCTCCTGTTCTTCCTCTTCTTTCTTTTTTAATGTATTCTAACAAAATCCTATCCTATTCCTTTCTTAATTCAGCAAACATGGACTTACAGCAATTATTTGGCTGCTCAATACCCTCCTATGCACTGAGAATGTAACAGTGAAGAAAATAGGAACGCTCCTGATTTAAGGTCTCTTTCATTCATTTGAATCACATCTTCTCCTTGACTAACTTGTAAGTTCCCTGGCATGAAGCAAGGGACAATATTGGTGTTTTTCTCATTGTTGTTTCCCCAGAATCTTGCAGAGTCTGGCTCATAGGCAGTACTGAATAAATATTTATTCAATACATTTAAAATGAATAAATAAGAATAAAATGTAAAGTTAACCTACATACTCTTAAAAAATGATTTAAGGGAGTATAAAACTACAAATCCAAAAAGCCTTCAAACCTAAGGCAAAGAGGGCTGTACACTCACCTGAGGAGGCTCTTCCGTATCCAGATCTTACAAGTATCCCAATCAGGCACACGGTAAACTCTTATTCAACAGAAGCCAGAGGGAAAAATTCTGAGGCCTTAAGGGCACTAGGAAACACTGTTATACTTTCCAAAAAGAAAGTTTGGAGACAGAGAGAAAGAGACAGATCCTCTAAATAATGTTTTCTGATAAAATATGCAACGATTAATTTATGGCTTTTTAAATTCTTTTATTTTTAATTTTTATGCATACAATATAATTGTATGTATATATGGGGTACCTGTCATACTTTGATACAGACATTCAATGTGTAATGATCAAATCAAGGTAATTAGGATATTCATCACCTCAAGCATTTATTATTTCTTTGTATTAGGGACATTCCAATTCCACTGTTTTAGTTATTTGAAAATATACCATAAATTATTGTTAACTATAGTTACCTTATTGTGCTACTGACTACTAGATCTTATTCCTTCTATCTAACTGTATTTTTATATCCATTAACTGTCCCCTCTTTATCTCCTGTTCCCCACTATCCTTCCTAGCCTCTGGTGACTATTGTTCTACTTTCTCTCTCTAGGAGTTCAATTATTTTTTTTGTTTGTTTTTGGTTTTTTTGTTTTTTTTTTGAGACGGAGTCTCGCTCTGTCGCCCAGGCTGGAGTGCAGTGGCCGGATCTCAGCTCACTGCAAGCTCCGCCTCCTGGGTTTACGCCATTCTCCTGCCTCAGCCTCCCGAGTAGCTGGGACTACAGGCGCCCGCCACCTCGCCCGGCTAGTTTTTTGTATTTTTTTAGTAGACACGGGGTTTCACCGGGTTAGCCAGGATGGTCTCGATCTCCTGACCTCGTGATCCGCCCGTCTCGGCCTCCCAAAGTGCTGGGATTACAGGCTTGAGCCACCGCGCCCGGCCGGAGTTCAATTATTTTTAAACTCCCACTTAGGAGGGAGAACCTGTGAAATTTATCTTTCTGTACCTGACTTATTTCATTTAATATAATGTCCTTTACTGCCATCCATGTTGTTGCAAATGACAGAATTTCATTCATTTTGTGGCTGAGGAGTACTCCATTGTGTGGGTGTGTGTGTTTGTATGTATGTATACACACATAATTTATCACATCATCAACATATTTTGAATATATATTTATATATAACACATTTTATTTAGCCATTGATCTGCTGATGGGCACTTAGAGTGATTCTATATCTTAACTATTGTGAACAGTGTTGCAATAAACATGAGCCCACAGATACCTCTTCAATACACTGATTTTCTTCCTTTTGGATATATACTTAACAGCGGGATTGCTGGATCATATAGTAGCTCTAGTTTTAATTTTTTGAGGAACCTCCAAACTGTTCTCCAAAGTAGTTGTACTAATTTACATTCCCACCAACAGTGTACAGGGGTTTCCTTTTCTCCACATCCTTGCCAGCATTTGTTATTCCCTGTCTTTTGGATAAAAACCATTTTAACTGCAGCAGTTTAATTTAATAATTACTTGTTTGTCACCTTTTATGTGTTAGGCACTCTGTTGATGTTTCAGGAGAAACTGTGGTTTCAAGGAGTAAAGCAACACTCCCTTACCTCTCTTTCTCTTAATTCTTAGCATGGATCCACCTTTATGGTTTATTACAGTACTGCAAACCCTCGCAAACTCCTGTCACAATGTCTGATACACAATAGATCAATAAAATATTTTGTTGAAAAATACATTGGCAGTCTCCAAATATAATGCTGGAACCTAATCTTAAGAATATTAAGAAGATTAATTCCAGAAATATTGTCAATTCATTTATCATTAAAGGTGTTTTATCTCTCAGTGAATTTTTCTTCTCTGTTTAGGGATTTAAAGAAAAAAACTTTTTTTGTCTCATACTATGAAGTAGCACAAGGGACTCCATGAAAAATCAGATAAAGACCTCTTCTCTGATTGTCTTGCACACAGCCAGGCTCCATGGAGACATGAACCCTTTCTGACTGTCTTGACCCTTTGTTTCTTCCTTTATTCCAATCATGGGACTATGCTTGCCCTGGCTCAGGGATCAGTCGCCCAGGAGTCCCAACAATCAGCTCTCTACTTCAGAAGGAACACATGTCCTCCAGATTTGTGTTATTTTAGAATCTTCAAATCTTAGTCATTACCTGTTCCATTTTCACTTTTGATAAAAACGAAACCAATCTGAATAAGGATGAGAAAGGAATATCAAAGAAAATCTCTAGACTTACAATAAAATATTAAAAACGAATACTGCTTCTTGCTCTATCCCCAACTCATGGTCATACCCTACCCTTCCACTGCTATCTCTAATATTTTTGTGTTCTTTTTATAATAAGTAGATAAGCTGAACAAAAAACACATTTCTCCTGTGTATGCTTATTTTGCTACTTGCATTTGTTACTATATTCAAAAATAGTATTTTTTGAATTTATTTCTAAATAAAATAAACAAGTGAGGACATATGAAAAAATCTAGTACAAAGGAAAATGAAAAATATTAAATTAGATTAATATTCATTAATTAGAATGAAGTTGACATATAAAGATCAAGAAAAAACCGAAAACTGAATAATGAGTAAATAGCCTATAGAAAATATGATGAGAAATACTTCACATGAAATTCTGTTATTTGCAACAACAAGGATGGCAGTAAAAATACTTGGTACAACTATATCAAGTACCAAAGGTCAGAATCAGACAAGAGACTCTCTGAGAAATGACAAGGCCTATTTACTGATAGAAGAGAAATCACAGATATTGTTAAAATTAAATTAATCAAGAAGGCCAGTGCCAAAAACAGATGTGAGTTTTTTAAACCAGAAAGCAGACATGGAAAGTATGAAAATCAGGATCATAACAAGCATAGTAATGAAGAATTCAGAAGCTAAAATACAAGTATCTCCCTCATTCAAATCCAAACATTTCTCTATAATACATAGAGAATATAATACCATAGGCAGAAACACAGCTCTAGAAAGAAATTTACTACTGTATTCTAGAATAAATATGCAAATTTTTGACCACATGGAATTTCACAGAAGTATAGAATTTGATTAGAATCATAACAGCTATTGCAACAAAATGTTTTTGTGAATACTGGTAGCGTTAGAATAGTGTCTATATTGATAAAATTCAGCAGTCTTCTTATAACTGGATTTTACAACTACAATCTACATCAACACCTACAGGAGATGAAGAATGAACTCATTTTTGATTTGTGTATGTGTGTGTCTGTGTCTGTTGAGTGTGTATGTGTGTGTTTATTTTTTTAATTTAAATATATTCACTTGAAAGTTTACTTGATAAGCTAATTTCAAGTTATAAAAAAGTCACTTCTGAAATAATAATAAAAATATGCCTGATGATTCTCCAAGAATACCACTAAATGTATCTTTTTTTGCACTTTTAAAAATTATTCCCTTGGCGAATTTAGAGATTATCTTTTCCACTTTTCCTTGAAGTTGACTACCTTCTTACTTGGGTAGAAAACCCTCCCCATTATATTTTATGTACTTTCTGAAAAGGGAGGCAGACTTGGAATAGGTTAAATCTATACATGTACTGATTTATAGTAATTGTGACTAAAACTTCTAAAAACTCATGTATTTTGAATAGGATTTTAATGTATATTTTAGAAAGAATCGTTCAGTTAGCATGAAACAAAAGAAATAAATGTATTTAATACAAATGCAAGGTTAAGAAAAAAAGATTGTTTCACAAAATAAATTCTGGAGTATTTCATAATATAGTATATATTAGATCAGACCACATTGATCTTGCTGTGTTAAAGTAAAAATATCTTCATATTTAAGTAGAGAGGAACTGACAAGGAAATAAGAGTAGGGACCTAACTTATAAATTTTGTGAGTCTCAGTAAAAAGACCAGAATGTTTTCAAGTTATTGAATGCAACTCACAGACTGAGCCAAAGCTTGTGAAACTTCCATGAAAGTGAAGTTCTCTAAGTCAATTCTTAATAAAACAATAAACAAAACAGAGAAGGGAATATTTAGCCAATATTAGCATAAAAGCAAACAGACTTTTTTAACTTCAAAAATCACCTTTCCCAGTAGTTTTACTTAGAACAATTGACATATGGAATGAAAATGACTTTTATCACTTACCACAGGAGAAAGAAAAAAGATTGAATATGCTATCAATATGTTGACTGAGAATTGAAGACTCAAAGAATTCAAAAATGCCATACTTTTCATTTCTTAATTAATTTCTTTCCATTTGCTCCAGATACTACTGCACGTATGAGAAATTATAGGAGATTCATTCAAATGTTCCTTCATTATTCATCAATGACAGATGAGCTACAGGGACAAAGCAGAAAGGATGTGGTAAATCTGAGAGAATCATAGATTTGTAGAGGATACAAAAATAGCACACAGCGTTCCAGAAAACACAGAACAGTTCAGGTCTGACTTGGATTCTTTAAGCTGCCCTCAACACTCAAAAAAAGATATACGTGTACTTACCACTTACAGTCCTAGTTTTGAACCAAATTGGGTTGTGTTTTGCCTTCTGGTCAGTCTCACATTTTTATTGCCATCTCACTATTGCCATCATTTTCTTAGCCATGATCCTGGCTCTGTGGAATATAAATCTGGACAATTTTACAGCTATGCTTAACTAGATCATATCTGCCAATAGCCTTTAGATTTGTCTCTGCCTAGGGGACCCTGCCGGTCTAACAGGGCCCAACAATGGCAGTCCTACCATTTATTTCTTTATCAAATATTTATTGAATATGTATTAGGTGGCAGGCACTCTTCTAGCCACCAAAGAAACAAAAGCACCCAAGTCATATTTAAAACAGACTAACTATAGAATTAGAGCAAGAACTAAAAGTAAATATCTATAGATTTCTAGTCAACACCTAGACTTAATTCACTTCTTCTATCCTATGTGTTCAATAGAAAAGTAATATTTTGAAAGTGGTTTGCTGACCATTTCTCAAGAACACAGATAAATATTGGTTGTGAATACTAAAATAATAGTGAGAAGTGTTAACCAATGTGTTCTCTCATCCCCCCACCCCACCCACCTCACCCCAACCCAGAAGGCTAGATTATTTCACTTTGGTAGCTTAACAGAAAGATCCCAGTAGATAAAAGAAAGTTGATTCTTGACTTTTGAACTTCAAAAGCTGAAGTCTTGTCATGCATACCCACATGTCTGGAAATAAAGATAATATTAACGATATATTTACAAAATGAAAATGTCTTTGGTAATACTATGCATGAGTTGCCCAAGTTTCTAGACCTTATGGATACCTTGGAGATTTAGAAGATTGTTTACTAAGCTGGATGTTTCTCCCTTGCCTTAGGAGAGGTAAAATCCCTGGATGAAAATAATGAGATGTTCAGTTAGAAATAATACAGTAAGATGCTGATGAATGATCTTAAAAAAGTTTGAGATATCTGAAACTAGAGGATACCTGTGCTTAACTTTATAGGCAAAGCCAAGAGGGAGGGCATGACTCAATTTATCAGGATTTTTGAATTATTTCCTATTATAAGGTAAAAGCAGTGGATTAAAATGGTGGCATGATGTGATTTGGACAAGAAGACTTGACATTGCTCTATGGATATAAACTTGGAGACCAGGGTAGACTGAACTCAAGACTCTGAATTTACTGAGGGAAGTACCAGTGAGGGGGGTAAAATTTACCTTGAGTTGATGATCATTTAATTTCTTCCATGAAGTGAAATAAGTGCAGTGTAAAGTTGTATTACAGAAAAATAGGCCGGGCACGGTGGCTCACGCCTGTAATCCCAGCACTTTGGGAGGCCAAGGCAGGTGGATCATGAGGTCAAGAGATTGAGACCATCCTGGCCAACATGGTGAAATCCCGTCTCTACTAAAAATACAAAAATTAGCTGGGTGTGGTGGGGCACGCCTGTAGTCCCAGCTACTTGGGAGGCTGAGGCAGGAGAATCACTTGAATCCGGGAGGCAGAGGTAGCAGTGAGCTGCGATCACACCATTGCACTCCAGCCTGGCAACAGAGACTCTATCTCAAATAAATAAATAAATAAATGAAATAGAAAAAGGAAGTTATACCTGAGTTTGTGGTCTGAAATAGCATACCTACAACATGCAGTAAGAATCATGTTACACTGCACAAGACATTTACAGCTGAATGAAAAAGAGAATTTACAATAAAATGAAGAACTCATACAAACCTTAAACAATGAGGCATCTGTAGGTGCTAAAAGATCAAAAGGTAAATTAAAAAATGATAACAATAAAGGCACACTAAAATTAGTGCATATTTTTTGGTGATATAAATAGATACAAACTCCTACAATAATTCGATTTCTAAGGATGTATTATAAATAAATAATAGAAAATATATACAAATCTGTGTGTATGAAAATGTTTATTATGGCATTATTTATAATTACCTACAAATTGAAGCACTATGGATATCCAGCAACACGGAGCTCAATTTCTATTTCTGGTGAGGTATTATATATACAAACATTAAAAATTGTGAGTTTTAAAACTATGAGATGTCATGGAAAACTATTTATTAAAGAAAGTAGTTGAAAATAGAATAAAATATATACTACTATATATGAGAGGCAAAATACATATTATATTATATATATTATTATATATGTATGTGTACATGTATAATACATA
The DNA here is from genome assembly GCF_009764315.1 of Trachypithecus francoisi. Taxonomy (NCBI): domain Eukaryota; kingdom Metazoa; phylum Chordata; class Mammalia; order Primates; family Cercopithecidae; genus Trachypithecus; species Trachypithecus francoisi. The sequence goes on along the minus strand of NW_022681454.1, from coordinate 167,447,077 downwards.
TATGTGTATGTATATATTTATTGTATATATGTGTGTACACATATATTTACTATATATGTGTACGTATATATTTAAATTACTTTTTTATTATAACCTTATTTCCATCTATTTTTTACTTTTCCAAATTTAATATCTCTCCCCATACAGACACCATTCCAAGCCTATTACTTTATGTTTTCATCATTGGGCCTTCTCTTGACATTAAGTGACTTAATGCTATATAAATATTAAAGATGTAGCTAATCCATAATTTTACGTAATTTTTTAACTTCATATTCAGTATCCTCCTTAATCACAAGTGGTACTGGCTACAGGAATGCATTACTGCACCACTTTAGTAACACTCAAATCTATTGCTTCAAACCGGTACCCTAGAATGTTTTTTTACACATAAAATTTAGATTTTTTAAAATCCATATGAAACATGCTGAAATTGCCTATGTAAAAACCTTGCTAAACCTAGGCCTATGCAGTGAACATACAGTTCTAAATATCATAAACGCATTATCCCATTTAAAAAGAGGAGCAAATGCTGTGTTCTTGAAATTAAATAAAAGCCACCGTCAGTATCTTCAATAGGGTAATGAAATAATTTGTTACAAAGTTCTAATAAACCTTTAAAGTGTATTTACAGTTTGAAGATTAGGCAAAATAAAGCCCGCAGAAAACAAATGCACAATAATTTGGACGTGGAGTGATGACATTTAATGTCATTCAAGACAGACTAATCTTTGTCAAGAGAAAAAAATTGGTTTTACATAAATCTGAATGTTCTTGAATGAATGCTGGCTCGAAAACCTGATAAAAATTATTCAACCTTATATAAATACAAGAGGTTATTGTTGCAAGATCTTACGAAGGAAAAACATGTTTTGAATGATTTTATTGTCGGTACCATGAATTCAGAAGCAACTATACCATTTTTCCTTAGATTAAAAACATGTTTCTAAACTTGATTTTTAAAAAATCTTAATTTTTGCTGGGCACAGTGGTGTATGTCTTTAGTCACAACTAATCACTAGGCTGACTCAGGAGGAACACTTGAACCCAGGAGTTCAAATCTAGCCTGGATGACATAACAAGACCCTGTCTCTTAAAAAAAAAAAAAAAAAAAGCTAATTTTTAAAGTACATATTTATGTAAGAAATATTTAAAGATATATAAAAGTAAAACTAAAATAAAAATGATTCATAATACCACAACAAAATAGTTGATGTTAACATATTGCCTTATATTTCTAGAGATTTTTCAAAATTTTCTGAAGTATTAAATTGCACTATGCATACAAGTTTATAAACTTTTTAAAGACATCATAAAAGTGTTTTCACATATCACTTATTTTTCAGATTTTTTTTTTTTTTTTTTTTTTTTTTTTTTTTTTTTTTTTTTGAGACGGAGTCTTGCTCTGCCGCCCAGGCTGGAGTGCAGTGGCCGGGTCTCAGCTCACTGCAAGCTCCGCCTCCTGGGTTTACGCCATTCTCCTGCCTCAGCCTCCCAAGCAGCTGGGACTACAGGCGCCTGCCATGTCGCCCGGCTAGTTTTTTTTGTATTTTTTAGTAGAGACGGGGTTTCACCATGTTAGCCAGGATGGTCTCGATCTCCTGACCTCGTGATCCGCCCGTCTCGGCCTCCCAAAGTGCTGGGATTACAGGCTTGAGCCACCGCGCCCGGCCTTTCAGATTTATTTTTATGACAACATACTTTATATGATATAAATACCTATATAATTTATTTAATCAATAGGTTACATTGAGACATACAGGATGTTACCAAAATTCATATTTCAAAACAATAAACATTTTTATGGTTTGGTTATGGTAATAGTTAATTGAAAATAGAAGGCAATTATTTTCATTTCCTTTATATCATTCAGAATGTCAGACTTTTAGATAAAGCATTATTGAAATGAAATAAACGCCTATAAAACATATTCTGTTAATTCTTTTGTCCTTCGAGACTCAATAATAAGTGATAGTTATGATGTATTGAGGACCGTTTTTGAGCCATTTATTTGTATACATGTGACCACTACATTCCCCAAATTGTTGGTCCATAAACAGAAGCCTACCATTATCTTCAGAAAGAACTTTCTTAAGATGAAACTTTATTCTAGCTCTGCAGTGGATTTAAAGTACACAACTAAATGGGTCCCATATAAAATTAAAGTTTTTCCTACAAATTTTACTAATTCCTATGAGGAAGTCCATAAACAAGAAGAGTAAAGTATGGAAGAAAATTGTGATAAAGGGCTAAGCGTTTTCTTTTTAAGATGACTTTTTAAGTAAAGAAAAAAGGGCTGACAAAGATGGCAATTGACTCTTAAGCCTCAATGTCTCAACTTTCTTTTCACTTCAGTCTGAAAATTTGACTTTCTACTCAAAATTTTCAAATGCTTTTAGTTCCATTTCTAAGCCATCACAATTTTTAGACTATTAGAAACAGTAATGGGCAGGACTGTCACTAACAGCAGAGTCCAAGTAATTCACATGGTCCATTTTTCCACCGGACTTTCAAGGCAAACCCCAGTCTGGCACCTTTGTCATGTCCAATCTATGGCACCAGCTTTCTCCCTTAGGCACACTTCTTCATTCTCCCCCAAAAGTCTATTTTTTCAAATGCCAAGTAGTGTGAATGTTTGCTATGGCAATAACTAAATACACATGTTCTGCTTCTCTTTCTCCAGTGTTTCCAAGTTCAACCCCCTTCTAACTCTTCAGCCTTCACACCCAAGACATACATCTAAGACACCACAAATTTGCAAACTACTAAATTTAATGAAGAAACAGCAGGTAGAAGATGAAAGCTGTTGCTGAGGAAATACAAACCTAAAGACCCCACTTTTCCCCTACCCAGGAAAGTTATTAGTGTAGACTCAAGGAATTTAAAATAGAAGAGAGTTTAGGAATGACAGTAATTGAAAAGTAAGAAAGGTGCTATGGTTTGAATGTATCCTCCAAAGTTTATGTGCTGAAAACTTAATCCCCAGTGCAATGGTGTTGAGAGGTGGAGCTTTTAAGGTATGATTAGGTCATGAGAGCTCTGCCCTTATAAATGAATTAATGCAGTTATCACAGGAGTGGGTTTGTTATTTTGAGAGTGGTTTTGTTATTATGGGTTTTTTATAAAAGGAGGTTCAACCCTCTCTTGCTCTCTCTTCATGTGATGCCTTTTGCCATGTTATGATGTAGCAAGAAGGCCCTCACAAGATACCAAATCCTCAATCTTGGATTTCCCAACATCCAGAACCATGAGGCAAATAAGCTTCTGTTGTTTATAAATTACCCAGTTTGTTATATTCTGTTGTAACAACACAAAACAAAATAAAACGATTATATGCATGGCCCCTTCCATCTCTTCAATAGGTTCCACGTGGAAAGGGGATGGCTAAGAGAATCTCACTGGATATTGAGGACTGACACTGAATATAAGAAACTAGTCTCTGCTTCTTGTTTCTTTTGCTCAGCCAACCTTACCCGGCACTGCCAGACTTCATAGAGGTAGCATGTGGCATAGCAAGATGGGAGACAGTACAGCTCACCCTCGGTTCCCTGGGGTGCCGTGTTTGGCATGGTGGTAATTTCTAGGTCTCTTGTGGGCCTAGAGAAGGCTATAGAAGGTAGTAGAAGGAATAAACTGGCCTGACAGCACCCAACTCCCCAAAAATGCAATACTGCAGGGTAAAGTTACCTCACCAGCATATCTGTGGGGTGTAGAATGGATCCCCCCCATTGACCAGTACACCACTGTGCCCATATAGGATCATCCACTACAGAAGCCACAGAGGTGGGATGGTGAGGTGGTGGCCATCTGGGTGCTCTAGGAATATCTCATGTAGCAAATTAAATGAACTCAAATCACACATCATCTACAGTGAAGGAGCCAATTGAATATCAAGAGCTTTCTAGTCTTTTCTCTGACCTGCACCTGCTCTTGTAGGCACATGTTTTGCCCACCTCACCTTCATCCCTGTCTTCTCTCCCTTTCTGGTCACTTCGGGATTATTCCCACATGGACCCTGTCAAATTAGTGATAAGACAGAGAAAAGGTTAAGACAGACTTTGACAACAAGACAAAGCTCAGATAAGGAACTGTGAACAGACAGATATTTTTCTTCTCGGACTGAATGGATGGAAATTAGTCTAATTGGACTGAATAGTTCACCCAAATAATATTGTTTAAATCAGAAGAGATTAAAATACTGCAGATCATCTCTACGATTTCTACTGATGAGCAGAAATGAAGGCTTGTGCTGGACAGTCTTTAAGTTATCCCTCATGATGCCTGCCTCCTGGTGTTTATGCCTATATGATCCCTTCCTCTTGAGGGTGGGTAACTTGTGACTTGCTTATATCCAAGAGAATATAGCAAAGATGAGGGAGTGTCACACTTATGGTTATGTTACATTATATGACTAACTTGCTAGCAGATATTTTAGAGTATCTCTTTCCCTCCATTTCTGGTTTTGAAAAACCAAGATGCCATGAATCCCATAGCCAGAAGGAATTGAATTCTGCCAATAGCCTGACTGAATTTAGAAGTGAGTTCTTCCCCAGTCGAGCCTCCAGATGAGAAACCAGTCATGGGCTACACCTTGATTGAACCCCGTAGAAGACCCAGAAACCTGCTCCCACAGAAATTGTGCAATAATAAATGTGTGTGGTTTCAAGCTGCTAAATTTGTGATTTGTGATATAACATAGACTCCTGACCCACAGAAATTGTGCAATAATAAATGTGTGTGGTTTCAAGCTGCTAAATTTGTGGTTTGTGATATAATATAGAGGAAAACTAATACAAGGCCCATAAACAAAATTTAATGTAAATTATAACAAGAATAAGAAGTTACTTTTTACCTATACCTAACCTATTTTTCCAATTTATTACCACTAAACTATATTTAATTCTGCCTTTAAACCTTTGGTTGAACTGTTCCTGCATGCCTTCTGCCTATGCATACTTCATAGTTCCAAAATACCCTAGCCATCCTCAAATATCCCTAATAACACCTAGTAACACTACCTTTCCCTGAACTCCTGATCCCCCAATATAAAATTGAATAGCAGTTGTGTGAATGGATATACTAAGCTCATTCCTAATGTTAGGGAGAAAGTATTCAATCATATACCATTGAGAAAGATGTTAGCTGTAGATTTTCATAGACGCTTTTTTAAAAAAACTCAGATTGCAGAAGTTATCTTCTTTTCCTAGCTATTCTAGAATGTTTATTATGAATGGTTATTGAGTTTTCTCAAATGCATTTTCTGCATTTTTAAGGTGATTTTTTGCTTTTGCTTTGTACTCTGTCAATGTGTCCAATTATGTAGATATATTTTCAAATATTGACTCAACCTTGCATTCCTAGGATAAACTTCATCGGCTAGGTTAAATTGATAATATTTTGGAGTATTTTTGGTCTACATTTATGGGCTATATTGGTCTGTAACACCCCTTTTAAAAAATATATTTGTGGCTGGGTATGGTGGCTCATGCTACCCAATCCCAGCACTTTGGGAGGCCAAGGCAGGTGGATCATGAGGTCAGGAGTTCAAGACCAGCCTGACCAACATGGCGAAACCCCATCTCTACTAAAAATACTAACAAAAAAATAACCTGGCATGGTGGTATGCACCTGTAATCCCAGCTACTCAGGAGGCTGAGGCAGGAGAATTACTTGAACCTGGGAGGTGGAGGTTGCAGTGAATCGAGATGGCACCACTGCACTCCAGCCTCAGCAACAGAGCGAGACTTCATCTCAAAAAAAAAAAAAAGTACTTGTGAAGTATATTACTAGGGTTGTTTTGGTTTTATAGCATGAGTTGGAAGTGACTTACTATTCTATCTTCTGAAAGAGTTTGTATACAATTGGTATTAATTTATTCTTAAATTTTCTATATAATTCAGTGTTGAAACAATCTGGATACAAGGTTTTCTTTGTGAAAGTTTTTCTTATTGTAAATCAAATGTCTCCAAAAAATGCAGAACTACTCACATTTTCTATTTCTTCTTCAGTAAGTTTTGGTTAGTTGAAATTTTAAAGGAATTTATCTATTTAATTTACACTCTCAAATTTGTTGCCATGAGGTTGTTCATAGTATTTTAATATTTTTTACACTTATAGGATCTGTGACTATATTCCTTTCATTCCTAATATTGACAATTTGTGTTTTCTTCCTTTTTCTTGGTTATTCAAGAAAAAGGAATGAATGGTTGATAAAGATGAGGTAATGAAAGAAGACAAATTTTAAAGAAGTTTAAAAGTGAAAAGAGAAAAAAATTACAAAGGTTAATGCTTGTTTTTCATTTACTGTGTGCCAGGCTATGTACTAAATTCTTACCTTTAATCTCCACACTATAATTATATAAGTGGATGACATGGTTTTTCTGTGTCCCCACCCAAATCTCATCTTGAATTGTAACTCCCATAATTCCCACATGTCATGGGAGGATCCCAGTGGGAGGTGATTGAATTATGGGGCAGGTCTTTCCCTTACAGTTCTCATGATGGTGAATAAGTCTCATAACATCTGATGGTTTTAAAAAGAGGAGTTCCCAGGCACAAGTTATCTCTCTTTGCCTGCTGCCATCCACTTAAGACATGTCTTGCTCCTCCTTGCCTTCTGACATGATTGTGAGGATTCCACAGCCACATGGAACTGTAAGTCCATTAAACGTCTCTTTCCTTTGCAAATTGCCCAGTCTGGGGAATAACTTTATCAGCAGCATGAAAACGGACTAATACAATGGTTCCTACTAGTTTCACAGATGCATGAATTTAAGCTTTACAAAATTAAGTGACTTGCTTTAAATGACACAGTGAAGAAGCACTGCAACAAGTAAATTAGAGTCTTAAAGAAATGTTTTTAAATAAACAAACAAAGGAGTGATTTAGTTTGAAAAAATACATGAAAACATTTTAACAGGTAAATACACTCAAATGTTATCAGTGTTTTTCTCTATATGGAGTAGTTTTTATTTTATTTAAAAAATTGTATTTTTCCCTTCTACAATGAGCATAATCAAAAAAAAAGTCTTTTATAAAGTGAAAACTGTTAAGACAGATAAAATTAATTATGTTTTCATACAGGGCAAGAGGAAGCAGGGCATAGTGCTACCATTTGAGGGACTGGGATCAGGAAGCAATAGTTTATTCATTCAGCAAATGTTTACTGAATTTCTACTTTGTTCCAAGGAAGAAGAAAAGAAAAAGAGCATAAAGAAAAGAAGACAATAATTAAGAAGACAGGAGGAATGAAGTAGAGAGAATTCCCATGAAGTGATTGCATTCTCATTAAAATAGAAAGTGAAGTCAGTTGGTAAATGTGAGGGTGGAGGTGAGTCTAGGACCTTGAGTATGTATACAAAAGTGGAAAAAATCACTGTGGTTTGCTTTGAAGCCTAGAAGCAAAAGTAGAGAGGAAAGAAAACAGAGGCTGTCCAGAGTTGAAGAGTGTCAAGATGAAAAGGCAAGGGTCAAGAAGATAAATGAATTTTGAAGGCAGATTGACCTCTCATTTTCTTAAAACTCCGGTGTGGAAGTTACTGTGGATGAGTGGAGATAAAAGAGAAGATTCTGGAGTTAAATTGTAGGATGGGAGTGGAAGGTAGAATCCTGGAAAAAAAAAAAAAAGAACACTTCGATGTAGGTAGATGGCATGGAGTCCAAAAGAATGCCCTTAAGTGATCATTAATGAGCAATAGTCTGGAAGCTCACCAAAGCTATTTGTGGAAACTGCATTTATTCAATTTATAGAGTTCTAACTTAATTGGCGAGAACATAATCCATCTTTCTCTGACACTCAGATAAATTTGAAGTGATCATTTCAGGGCATAATCAGAATTTTGAGACAACTTAGAAATTATATCCTGAAGTTTCAAACGTTATTAACATTCTTGAAGAGAATCTTCCATCTCTAGTGAATACAGCACATTTTTGTTGTTAGGCAAATGGGTGTGAAGCTCACAGCACTCCTCCTGTGTCTCCCAATCTGCTTTAGTTAGCTCATCCATCAATTAAGAGGACACACTTAAACTGTTCAAAGACAATCCAAAGAAGTCCTTAGCCTAGGACGGTCCAGCCAAACTGATGTGCTGCTGTTCCAACTACAGCCCTTACTCAGACGGAATTCACTCAGTGCCGGAGGTAGAGAGACACTGCCTTATTTGTTTTGGCAATAATTGTCTCCCTGCCCTGAAAGAGGCCCTAAAATTGCTTCTATATTTAGAAACAAGATTACTCTGTTGAGGCTGCTGGTCAGAGAGTCTCACCTCCTTGTAGAAGTCTATTATTCCTAGGGCTCTATTTCCTAATTTCAGCCTTGGTGGTGCTTGGTTGATGAAGAGGCATTTGTTCCACACAGACAAGGACACAGGAAGCCTTATTAGCATGTGTGCTGGAGGAGGTCACTATGACCACTTCCTATGGGAACATTAATTGTGGGGGCTTTATTGCCTCCCAACTATTCTAACTAAACATTATGACAGATTCAAGTTTCTGGTGGCTTTGATTGAATAAGGAGGACAATTTCATTGTTAGAGAAAGTGGACTTCAAGCCAATAGATTAAAAAGGAAATCCAAATTCAACAATTTCCAGTTACTCACATGAAGAGGAAAAGATAAGCATTGATGCTTAGTGAGTATCTCTCTGCAGGGGAAGCAGGGGTTTCTTGGTCATCCATGCGTGATCTCTTCTCTATGTGTCACAGGAAAGCTATCAAAATATTCCAGGATGCTGCAGCAGCCAGGATCTCTCTCAGTATGCTTCTAAGCCACTCTTCAATCCCTGATCTAAATCATCCACAAGTTAGTACTTGGGTCCTCAGTAAACACTTCCCATTAATTTAATCTAAGCCCAGAATTTTAAAATCCCAGATAGCTCATTCAGTATTTACATTAACCATATGCTCCCTGATTTTACACCACAAAATCACCCTTGTTATTTAAGGAGGTGAGGCAGTTGTATACACAGACTGACCGTAGAGATTTTATATTTTATCATGACCAGTTTCAATTTATTGTCCCTCTAAGTTATGATGAATAAAAGTCATACTCATTGCCTTAAAGAGAAGATTTGTCTTCCAAAAGAAAATCTCAGCAGATTAATATAAGACTCCATGCCAAAATTAAAGCCAGCCAGATTTGTTTAAATTTTAAAATGAAAAATGCATTGGCTCTTTTTCCTTGCTGCCCCCACTCAGCATGAAAGTTTCTCCTCAAACAACGTTCCTCCATCTCAGTTAATAGCAATTCTACTGTACCGAATAGCCCCAAGGCTATGGAATCATCATTGGTGTCCCTCTCCAGTGCAGAAGTCAACACTGATGGCATTACTTTCAGAATGTGTTCACAGCCTGATGACTTCTCATCACCTCTGTTGGTCCCACCTCAACCTATGCCACCACTCTCTGTGATACACTGGATTCTTCTCAGCATTCTCCAATCTGGTCTTCCTGCTTCCACTTCTTTTCTCTCCATTCCCCTGTTGAGCAGGTCATGTCACTCCTCCACCATTCTAAGGGAAAAAGCCTTTCACCAGGGCTCCATCTGTTCACTGACTTCTGCCACTTGCTCTTTGACTCATTCCCCTCCACTCTCATGGCTGTTCCTCAGTCACATCAAGTGTTCTTCCCCAGGGCCTTTGCACATGCTGTTCTCTCAGCCTGGAATGTTCTTCCTCCAGTTGACCACATGGCTTAATTCCTCTCTTCCTTCTGGTGTCTTCCCAAATGCTAACTCAACAGAAGAAGTCAAATCTCACACCTCCCCCCGATATAAAGCAGTTAGAGCTGCCTACTACCTTGCATCCTTTCACCTTGCCCTGCTTTATTTTCCCTTTATAGCAATTATCACCCTCTTGACTTACAATGTATTTATTTGCTTATTGTATGTCTACTCCAATACCTGGCCCACAGAAGGCACTCAATAAACATTTTTGAGTAAACAGTTCTGATAATCATAATAAAGACCTGTTTGGTCCCTGGATTTCCTACAGAGCAGTAGTAAGAGAGACAGCAAATGCGAACGTAGCATCTTCAACATAACAACCATGGCTGATCACTCAACAGTAACCAAGGACCTCTGTGGAAGCATAAAACAAAAACTAAAATGAGCTGCACTAGCTTAATAAACTTTAAGCCTAAAGGAATGTAATTATTTCAAAACTTGATGAATTGATTCAAACCTGAAATAAATCTAAATAAATAAATTAAATAATAAATAAATCTATCTCCTAAAACAAATTTCGAACATCAGTGCAAACCTGAACCAAGCTGATGCTTGTCTCACCTCTCGAGTAAAATGCTGCAGAGCCTTTGAGAAGACGTTCATGGCTCCAATGAAGCAACAAGCATTATACTCATTCTTTTTAGGCATAACCTCTTATGTCAGTTACTACAGTATTTCTCTGTGCCTATTGATATTTCTCTGCTAGAGTAGACTCTTTGTGTTTTCTTTCCATTTTTTTCTCCTTTTACTCCTGGCCACAATCCAGACCAAGCAAATAGATTATTTGGGGCTTCTCAGTCGAGGGGTTGGTTTTAGCTATGACCTGAGAGACAACAGCACTGGCTAGGGATGAGGATTTCATAGTACCAGGTCTCTGAGAGGTGCTGAGATTTTAACTAAGAGTTGCCAAAAGCCATATCCAGGGAGAAAGCAAAAATCAGAAACATTGCTAAGTTCCCGCAAGGTATCAAATGATAAGAATATGGGGAAAGTATACTCTTTCAGTTATTCACAAAATACTTGCTAGGGTTGGAGTTAAAAGGAGGAACAAAATGCATTCCCTACCTTCAAGTTGACCTCAGTTTGGAAAAAAACAGACAAGTACAAAGGTGAATATTATATAGAGTAGTAAACGCTAGGCTTTATGGGTAAATATAGGGAATGTCATTCAAACAAGTCTTTGATAGAATAGACTGGGTTCTAAAGCCAATTCCTCATTTCCTAACTGATATTTTGGGAAAATTACATAAATCCCCCAACTTTGGTTTCCTTCAGGGGGTAGGAGAGGGCTATAATAAAAACGATTTTTAAAGCAGTTAAAATTTGTATTATGTGCTGGGCACATTTGTCTCATTCTGGTATGTGAAGATTAAGTTAAAAGTTGTTATCAATATTCCATTTCTTAACTTTATGAGGTACATACCAAAGATGGCATCAAAGAGTTTCCTGATGGAAGCCCATGAAGGGGGAAGTGGGGCAGGGATTAGGGGAACAGTCAGGAGATGTGAGGGTGAGAAATGTGCGATCAAATCCTTTGCCAAGTTCTTCTTTTGCCACTCTGTATTAATCTGGCCACTTCCCGTGCATCTAGAGTCCTAAGGGGAATCTGGAAAATAAAAGAACTAGTGAATGTGAGATAAGACAGAATTTTTTTAACCCACCAAAAATAAGATACTGAGGTTAAATCCCTTCTTGTCAATGTCTTGAATCCCCTGAAACTGAAATAAAAGCCATAAATGCAACCTCAATAGATGCCCATGCATAAAGCTAGGAAATAATTCTTCTGGGTCAGCAAATGAGAACTTAGCCATACTCTTCTCAGGAAGACCCAGAAACTCGGGTATCTTGAACTGAAGAAGGAAATATGGGTACTTCAGGTTGTTTCTAAGGGAACTCTCTCTAACACTGATTTTGTCCATGATAACAGTGTTCCTCAACCCTCTACACTACTGCTATGGTAACAGTAGGGTTACTATAACAATAGTTACCTTCTACTGAAATAGCTCTTGTCTGCTCAACATGGTGCAAAGTATTTTATGTGCGTATTACATTTAGTTCTTGTAATGACGTTATGAAGTAAACTTTATTTTCTCCATGTTATAAGTGAGGATATTCAGCCCTAAAGAAATTAAATAACTTGCCCACAATCACACTCTTATTAGGATGAGCAATATTAAATGGCTGACATTCCACAATTTTTTAACCAACACACATGGCGGTTTCACACAGTCAAACCCTGGTGAGTGGCTGAGCCTATCCAAGCTGGACCTGATCTGTGTAGTCAGTCACTATGTCAGATACTTCCCAATGAACCAGAGACAACAGAAAACCTGGCACGGGCATGCATAATGCTACATTTTAATAAAGTCCTCTATGTCTTCATACTACCTTCTATTACAAAGATATTTGAAACTAATTTATTTTATAAACCATGAATTTAGAATTTAGCCTGCATTTTTATGTAATCACCTCTCTTTGCCCTTACGGGAAATTTAGGTTAAGAAAAATTTCTTGGTAGTGTTTGACAGACTATAAACATTATTCACCCACATGACATCTATTTATTCTGAGTAATACCATTAAGAATCTCTTACAAAATTCTGTCCCTAAAAGGAAAGTTATGTTCTGTAACAATAGCAAAGAATGCATATAAGATAAGCTGACTGAAGAAATATCTTCAGATTTATGCCATCGCAACAACTGACAGGATTTAATTTAATCACTCAGGCATCTCTATTAAGCTGGTATAGGCTGAAAGAATAAGTTTTAAAGAAACTCCTAAAGTATTTCTGATTTGGAATGGACTTAATTGGCTTCACCATGAGTATTTTTCTAGTATCTAATATTTTGAAAGATTCTAATGTTCATTGAATACCAAAGCATGATGTGTATTTTAATGTATCTACTTAATAGCATCTGATGATAAGAAACATCTGCCAATAAAAACTGGAAAACTTTACAGAAAAAAGAAACAAAACCTATTCTTAAAGTGGCCCAGAACCTGTTAAAAAGATTACCACGTGAGTCTGCCTGTTGTTTTTCTTTCAAAAAAGATTTGCAAATTAGAGTATACAAAATTCTTTTTATATAAAGAATTTTACAAAGCAGCTAACATTTGCTCATTTATATATGTACATAAGAACTGTTATAAGAATTTTAATTCAATTTCCTTTATTTTTATAACAAATCTGAGCAAAACCAACAAGTGCTTTATTGCAGTTGCAGTAGTTTCTATCCTATGGTTGTTCATATCAATGGGTGCAAGTGGAGTGGGAACAGTGAACAAATACTCTCTGGGATTAAAAATCTGACCTTCCTGATAGATTGTTCAATCTTTCTGCCTGAGAGGTGTTAACTCCTTGAGAGAGGTCTCTTTACTCTAGTTTCCTTGAGAATCCAGTGGACTGCATGACAAACATTATTTCCTGACATAAAATAGGCCTAATTCATCAGTTTGAGTTTTTACATGTGAATTTAGGGTCATTTACTTCTTATTTAATAAAATACTAAAATATGAATGCTTAAGCATTAGCTAACTGAATTCTAAACACCATCTTAAATGAATAGCTTCTAAGTAGAAATCCAGTATGGGATAACATATTATAATTATAGGTGTGCAAATCTAATGTAATCAATTTGAATATCGGATCACAGAAAAAGGCAAGAAATTACATCCAAAATTTGGAAAAATGTGTATTTTCTCAGTATGGACCTCCTTAGTATAACCCAACGTATTAAAAGTTTTCAAATTCAATTTTTGTACATTTACAGCATCAACTTCAAGTCCAAGTCTGACCGATTTTACAAAGAATATGTTTTATCCTGCATTTGATCATTAAAATGAAGCTTCAAAGAGTAATTGACAGAAAACTACATGATAACATGAGGGACATTTTAAGCTAAAGTTTGCAAAGTATAATTTAACACTGTATTATACCAACATTTTCAGTTCTGTTTCTACTGCTATTGGCTGTATCCTAAATAAGCTACAACAGAGCTAACTTATGTTATGACCTAATCTCTAGGCAGAGTAGTACAATAAACTTAGATGAACTTGTTTCAGAAGCAGAAATGATTACTGCCAAAAAGTAAAAAGGGAAAAAAAATGAAGCCCTCTTAAAAATCTTCTTGTTTTGAATGTTGGCATAGTTACTAAAGAGAAATTTATATTTTGAAGACTTTTTCTTAGATGTTGAATACTGTGACCAATTGTGGTGGTGGCTGAAAGAAGAATAAGATTCATGAGGAATTTATTTTACAAACATCTTTTCAAAATCCATCCTTGTTATTATTTCCCTTCCACCTATATTAAACTTAAAATTGGCTGTGTGCATAAGTTTTTTTTTATCACTCAAGTTAATTTTAATCATAAAGCTTCATATATAGCTATAGGTTGGATTTAATTTCTGAATGTTCAGCCAAAGTCTAAATTTAAATCCATATTTTAAATATATCATATGGTCAAACTAGATAAAATAAATTGCTGAATAATCCTGAGAGTATAAATAGTAGAGAGAATTGTGTTTAATTAACTTAGTACTAGAATAGCATTCTTATTCCTGGTATCTTCAGAATATTATGCTAGAAAGAGTTTTTGGTTGAACACTAACAATTCTAGGATATTTCAAAAAGGGGCAATTAGAAATCATTTAGTCCAACAGTCTGTTTTTAAAAATGAGAAAACTGACTTCCAGAGATTTTGAGTGCAGTGCCTAAGGTCATATGGCTGTTCAATTAAGTATAGCCTAAAGATTGCTCCTTACGTATTTTAAGTTAGGCCCAAAAGCTTCTCCATACATAGTGAACTGTCACCTAACTGGAAGCGTGAACAGACTGAACCTGCTCTTATGACAAGTAGCAGAGTCTCAGCCTATCACAGCAGCCGAATTTTGGCCAATCACAGGCAGCCAACTGTTTAAACCATGTTCAAATAAGGCAAACACTGAGCTGTAACCAACCCAGCTCTTTCTTTACCTCGCTTTCATTTTCCATATGTCACTTTCTTTTTTCTGTCCATAAATGTTATCTGATCATGTGGCAGTTCCCGAGTCACATCTATCCTGGTTCTGGAGCATCCCGATTTGTGAATCATTCTTTGCTCAATTAAACTCCATGAAATACAATTTGTCTAAAGTTTTTTTTTTATTTTAACATAGCTAATTAATAGCAGAGTTGAGACTATCATCCAGGTCACCCAACTAAAATTCCATTGCACATTTGGTGGCATCAGGCTTATGTCAAAAGGTTATGAAAATAAATTCATCCCATTAAAGAAGTTTGCAAAGTGTGTTCCTTGGAGTTCTGCTCCTTGGAGTGATATCAGGGATCACAGGCAAAAAGGAAGATGTGCCACTGTATATTCACTTTAACCTAAGCATTTCCTCTGTTTCCCTGTTTTATGTAGTGTTCTTTTGAATCGTATTTTATGTTTTAGAAGATTCTCCTACCATAAAAAAAAGAAGGTTTGAAAATTAGTTCCCAATCCCTGGTTCCAGATAGTGAAACTAAAACTCTTCTACTGCCAATACCTAAAAGTGACTGAGTAAAATAAAATAAGCATTCTTTTAAGGGCTTATGTAACTTTGTAAAAATACCCTATGTCCAAAACATGGAGAGACTGAAATAAAAGGAATCTCTTGGAAATGATTGTCCTTTCCTTAGGTGTATAGATGGCATACCAGAAAAAGAGAACGGATGAGATAGGGAATAGCAATATTTGAGGAATAATGACTGAGAATTTTTCAGCATAGAAAGTTAGAAAGCACAACGAGTTTTTAGGCAGAATTAAAACAAAACATCAAACCTCAATATATTAGATAAAAACTTCATAACACCAAAGATAAGGAGAAATTAAGTGTGAGAAAAGACATATTGCCTCTAATAGCAGACTTCTTTTCTTTTTTTTTAAGACAAGGTCTCACTCTTTCACCCATGCTGGAGTGCAGTGGTACAATCATGACTCTCTGCAGTCTCCACCTACCAGGTTCAAGAGATTCTCTTGCCTTGGGCTCCCGAGTAGCCAGGACTACAGGCATGTGCCACCACGCCCAGCTAATTTTCGTATTTTTTGTAGAGGTTAGATTTCTCCATGTTGCCCAGGCTGGTCTCAAACTCCTGGACTCAAGTGATCCACCTGCTTCGGCCTCCCAAAGTGCTGGGATTGTAGGCAAGGAGTCACCATGCCCAGTCAATGGCAGACTTTCAACAACAACAATAAGGCCATAAAACAATGAAGCAATTTTCAAAGTCCTGATAAAATAACTGATATCTGAGAATATTCTCAAGAGTAAAGATAAAATAACTTTATTCTCTACCCAATGTAATCTCAACTTACTTCTTACAAACCCTCACTGAAAGAAAGGTCATACTTGTTGAAGGAGGAAATTGAATCTCGAAGGAGGAAATTGAATCTTGAAGAAGGAAATTGAATTCCAAAGAAGTGTAGGCAGAAGTTATTAAACATATGGGTAAATATAAGTATGGTGTCAATCTGTTCAGGCTGTTTTTAACAGAATACCATAAACAGGATGGATTGTAAGCAACAGAAATTGATTTCTCATTGTTCTGAAAGCTGGGAAGTGCAAGGTCAAGGTGATAGCAGATTAGGTATCTGCTGAGGATTTGCTTCAGATTCATAGAAAGCATCTTCTCACTGCATCCACACATGGCAGGAGGGGGCAAGGGACCTCTCTTGGGTCTCTTCTGTCAGGGCACAAATCCCATTCCTGGGGGCTCCACCCTCATGGCCTAATAATATCCCAAAGGCCTCTCCTCCTGACACCATCACACTGGGAATTAGAATTTCAACATATGAATTTTTGGAGACACAAACATTCTGTCTATAGCTCATGAACTTTATAACATAATAAATATAATGATTCATATAATGTTATAAAAATAATGTGAAATTAAAATGCTGTAAAGCAGCAAAACAGTAGTCAGTCTGGCTTTCTTCAGATTCTACCTATGGCCAATTGAGGTCAGAAAATATTAAGTGGGAAATTTCAGAAATAGACAATTCATAGGTTTAAGTTGTGTGTCATTCTGATGAAGTCTCGTGCTGTCCTGCTCCATCCCACCCAGGACAGGAATTATCCCTCTGTTCAGGTATCTACCTGCCCTTTAATCACTTAGTAATTGTCTTGAGTATTACCTCGACTCTCTTGGTATCACCTTGCTTGTGTTCAAGTGACTCTTATTTTAATTAATAATGGTCTCAAACTGCAAGAGTAGTGATACCGGCATATTGTTATAATTGTTCTAATTTACTATTGTTGTTGTTAATATCTTGCTGTGCCTCATTTATAAATTAAACTTTATCATAGTATGTATAGGAAAAAACATAGAATATATAGCATTTGGTACTATCCAGGGAGGCTTCAGGCATCGCTTAGGAGTCTTGAAGTATTCCCTGTAAATAAGGGGGGACTACCATACATAAAATGAGAGGGAGGTGATCAGAATTCAAACATTATAAGAATCTGGTATATTTTTAAACAAGATACAAGTAGCAATTAACATTAGACTTTTATAAGCCAATCATTCACGTCAAACATGTAAGGTGTAACCACTGAAATAATAAAAATAAAGTACATCAGCTTCAACCTGGTAAACAGGGTAAAGTAAAATAAAGAAATGTGAGTAAACTAATTGAATAAAGGTAAAGGAAAAAATAAAGCAAATACAAAAGGTAAATAATAATAAAGTAAAAATTTCACTAGAATCAAACAAATATTTTAGCAATTATAATAAGTAATCAGACTATATACTAGTTAAAAGATTTTTGAAAAAATAGCCAATGTGATGTTCAGAAGAGACACACCATAAAGAAACAAAATAGCTGAAACTAAAGAAATGAAAAAGATAAATCAAAAAGAACTCTAACAAAAGCCATTTGGAATAGCGATGCCCCTGTCCAAAAACATAAACTTTAATAAAAATATATATTGCTAAAGGAAAAGGTAAACTCTGCTGTGATAGTTAATATTGAGTGTCAACTTGATTGGATTCAAGGATGCAAAGTATTGCTCCTAGGGGTGTCCCCATGAGGGTGTTGCCAAAGGAGATCAACATTTGAGTCAGTCGACTGCAAGAGGCAGACCCACCCTCAATGTGGGTGGGCACCATGTAATCAGCTACCAGCACAGCTAGAATAAAGCAGGCAGAAGAAAGTGGAATGAGGTGACTTGCTGAGTCTTCTGACCTTTATCTTTCTTCTGTGCTGGATGCTTCCTGCCCTCAAACATCAGATTCCAAGCTCTTCAGCTTTTGGACTCTTGGACCAACACCAGTGATTTGCCAGGCAGGGGCTCTTGGGCCTTCACCGCATACTGAAGGCGGCACTGTCCGCTTCCCTACTTTTGAGGTTTTGGAACTCAGACTGATTTCCTCGCTCCTCAGCTTGCAGAGAGTCTATTGTGGGACTTCACCTTGTGATTGTGTGAGTCAATACTCCTTAATAAACATCCCTTCATATATTCATCTATCCTATTAGTCCTGTCCTTTAAGAGAACCCTCACTAATACATCTGCTAACGTTTTTTCAAAGGAAATATTGGCAAGGCGCGGTGGCTCACGCCTGTAATCCCAGTACTTTGGGAGGCCGAGGCAAGCGGATCACGAGGTCAGGAGATCAAGACCATCCTGGCTAACATGGTGAAACCCCATCTCTACTAAAAAAATACCAAAAAAAATTAGCCAGATGTGGTGGCGGGCGCCTGTAGTCCCAGCTACTTGGGAGGCTGAGGCAGGAGAATCCCGGGAGGCAGAGTTTGCAGCGAGCCGAGATCGTGCCACTGCACTCTGGCCTGGGTGACAGAGTGAGACTTCGTCTCAAAAAAAAAAAAAAAAAAAAAAAAAGGAAATATTTACCATGGTATTATAAAAGTTATTGTATGCAGGTAATAACATAGCCTGGAAGTGTATAAACAAAAAATGATAGAATTATATAGAAATATAGACAAATTCATATGGCTAGAGATTTCAGTGCAACTTTTCCATGAATATCTTTATAAGGTGAAAAAATTAATAAGGACAAAAATATTTTAACACAATTAGCAAGACTGATTGATACAATATAGATAAGCCAGGCACAGTGGCTCATGCCTGTAATCCCAGCACTTATGGAGGCTGGGGTGGGAGGATTGCTTGAGCCCCAAAATTCAAGACCAAGCTGGGCAACATAGAGAGATTCTGTGTCTATTAAAATTTTAAAACAAAAAGTGAATAAATTAGTTCGGCATGGTGGCAGCTCCTTGGGAGGCTTAGGTGAAAGGATCACTTGAGCACAGGAGGTCAATGCTGCAGTGAGCTGTGATTCCACCACTGCACTCCAGCCTGGGTGACAGAGCAAGACCTTGTCTCTAGTAGTAATAATAATAATACTCATAAATAGATCTCTCCACGTAAGAAATTTAGATGCAAACCTTTTTTCAAAATCTGTGGATATTATCGGTTGAATTTGTGTCCTCTCCAAAATTCATATGCTGAAGTCCTAACCTCCAGTACCTTACAATGTGACTGTATTTGGAGACAGAGTCTTTAAAGAGGTAATTGTAGTTAAATTAGATCATTAGGGTGGACCCTAGTCTAATATGACTGGTATCTTTATAGGAAGAGGAGATCAAGACACAGACAAGATGAGGTTCAGACCATGTGAAGACAGGGAAGACTGCACTCCACATGCCAAGGAGATAAGACTCAGAATAACTAACCTGGCTAACACCTTTATCTCAGACTTCTGGCATCCATTATCATTGAAAAACAGATTTCAGTTGTTTAAGCCACCAGCCTGTGGCATTTTGTATCATGACATTTCTAGCAAAATCCAGTGAATAATTTACAACAATTAACTAGGTATTAGGCTAAAATGCAAATTTTCAAGTAGAAATAAATGATAATAATAGATTTTTCTGACCAAAATAGAATTTATAACAATTTTGTAATACAGTGAGAAAGAAAAATATATATTTAAAAGTAAAAAATGTAAATTTAAAACATTATTAAAAGACATGCACTTAGATTTTTGTGGTTCAGTAGATACATCACTTTGAACATTAGAATATATTTAAATATAATAATAATGAAATCATTATAAATCACACTTTGTGGTAAGCAGCTAAAGTATTACTTAGAGAAAGATGCATATAAGTTTAGTGTTCAAGTCAATAAGGTAAATAAAGATAAATGAAGAAACAATGAAGTAATAATATGAACAGAAATTCATGATACAGAAGACAAAGCAGCCAACACATGCTTCACCGGTGAGTTCTTATATTTGTGAAGAAAATTGCCTTTCAAGTTTTGAAATAAAATAAGAGAAAGAAAAAAAGGGGGTCGGGGAGAGAAGAAAACAGGGAAATAGTAAGGTCTCACACTCTTTCTAGAATGTTCCATCACACATCCATATACGTTTGTTAATGTATGCCTTAAGAAATCAAAGTTAGGGCTAGGCATAGTGGCTCACGCCGGTAATCCCAGCACTTTGGGAGGCCAAGGGCGGTGGATCATCTGAGGTCAGGAGTTCAAGACCAGCCTAGCCAACATGGTGAAGCCCTGTCTCTACTAAAAAAAGTACAAAATTATCTGGGCATGGTGGCATATGCCTGTAATCCCAGCTACTTGGGAGGCTGAGGCAGGAGAATCGCTTGAACCTGGGAGGCGGAGATTGCAGTGAGGTGAGATGGCGCCACTGCACTCCAGCCTGGGTGACAGAGTGAGAGTCTGTCAAAAGGAAAGAGAGAAAGAGAGAGAGAAGGAAGGAAGGAAGGAAGGAAGGAAGGAAGGAAGGAAGGAAGGAAGGAAGGAAGGAAGGGAGGGGAAGGAGAGAGAAAGCAAGCTAAGTTAGTAATATATCTTCTGTTAAGTTTCTCTGAACTTTTCAAATAGTTACCCACTCTCTATGCCACCATTTTATCTTACAAATACTTTAAATATCCTGTCCAGAAAACTGTATTATAATTATTTGTTTTCATGGCTGTCATATCTCCCAAGGTGGCACTCACAGAAAATAATGCCTTATTTCCCAGTGTTTAAAGAAGTGTTTGGCTTTCAACACATGGTTGAAGATAAACAAATCAATTAATAAATAAATATTGAAGACTTTGAGGAAATTTACAATGTGGCCAAATACATACCCCAATACTTTTTTTCTTCATGTTAAAACTCCAAATTCCTTCAAACATTATTCATAAGACACAATTTATAGAGGCTTCAGTATTCTAGTTTCCCTCCTTTGATGACTATTCTGCTGTATATTACTGATTTTAAAACTATCTCCAAAATATTGTGGCTTAAAACAACAATAATCTTTTTTTTTTTTTTTTTTTTTAACTCTCTTTCATAGTTCCTGTTAGAAATTCAGAAAAGGGTCCTCTGGGTAATTCTGGCACAAGGTCTCTTTTATTAGGTTGCTGTCAGATGGTGGATAGAGCTGGAGAAGTTAGGAACCAAACAGGCACCCTCTTTTTCTTTTTCTGTTTCTCTCCTTCTACCCCCACCCTCCAAATGAAATCATGTTGTCTCTCCATAGGGACTAGCAGCATAGCAGCCCAGGACACTGAAAATGCTTACAGACTTGGTAAGGACTACAATATGAATTTTCCAGGGAAGTTATTTTTTCTTTTCTGATCTACCCTCAGCAGACAGGAATTGTCACCTCCAGCATAATATATTGGTTATAAGGGAGTCAATAATTTGCCTGAATTCAGGGGAAGGAAAATTAGACTCTATATCTTAGGAAGATTGTCACAATGTTCTAGAAGAACACATGAGGCAGGAGATACTGTTGCAGTCAGCTTTAGAATATACAGTCTGACACAGTCTGTTTTCCAGCCACAAAAAATCACATCCTTCTCACATACAAAATTCACTCAACCCCACCCAAAACCCACAAATTCTCATCCCACTATACTCAAGCTTGTAGGAGACCTTGTCATCTAATCAGATTGTACACTTGAGGCTGTTCAGGTGAAGTTCCTCAGGTACAGCAAGTTGCATATTATTATTCTCAATCTAAAGACCAGTGAACTACAAAGACAAGTCATCTGCCCTCTACACACTCAGCATACAATGGTGAGATGGGTATAGGATAACGATTAATAGACAGGCCCATTCTAAAAGTGGGAGAAAATGTACTGAGCGTGAGGCAACTCTGCAATCCAACTGGACACATCTTGCCACTTCCTTGACAGGGGCTCAGTTCTAATCTCTGGGAATTGTTCTCCGTGGTTCCTGGCTCTTCCTTGTGAATTATTCTTTCTTTTCTATACAAAGGGGCCTGATTTGTACCTGAGATTTCTTCTTCCTGTCCTTCATAAGTGGAGTCCAGATGCCTCCTTTAGGTCAAACTTCTGGTGTTTCCCTTAGAAAAATTACTTTTAAATATTTGCAGGATTTTTAAAAATAAATCATACTGGGTGTCACTCTACTACATATAAGCACAATCTTTTTGAGCTAAGACTTTATGACTCTTAGAAGCTGTATTATTTGTGGAAGGCATGATATTTGAAAGGCATTCCCTTAGGATCCTTAGAGGTACTTTTGTCTGTCTGTAAGGTTTTATAAAGTACCACTTTAGATCTTTTAAAGATCTTAACAAAAAATCCAAATTTTACCTATTCTTTGTTCTGAGGCCCTTTCTGTGAGAACATTTTGCTGGGGAAAAAAAGATTGTTCTTCACCCTTTACATTGTATGTTATCTAAATTCTACTCAAAAGCTGAACAGTATGCCCTTTAGCTCATCTCTCGCTTCTCCACAGGCACTCTCAACACTGCCTGGAAATCTTAGCTATCATTGAGATCATTAGGTTGATTTCCTCTTGTCCATGTTACTGCAAAGAGCAGTTCTGCTAAACTTCCCACCCAATAACAGAACTCTCACTTCCCCCAGTTTCCGATAACATTTCCTTCATTTTCTTCCATGCCCTTATTGACAGCTCCTAAGGGCATTAGGATTCTAACACTTTTCTGGAGGCCTTTCCAATTTTTCATAAAATGCTCTTCGAGATCAAGCTCCTATCTTCCACCCAGTACCAAAACCAATGCAACATGTTTTAGAATTTTGTTACAGCAGCACCTCACATTCAGGTGTCAAATTTTGTCCCAGAGTATTAGTCTATTCTCACACTGCTGATAAAGAGGTACCTGAGACTGGGCAATTTACGAAAGAAAGAGGTTTAATGAACTTACCGTTCCACATGGCTGGAGAGGCCTCATAATTATGGCAGAAGGCAAGGAGTAGCTGGCCATGTCTTACCTGGATGGCAGCAGGCAAAAAGAGAGAGCTTGTGTGGGGAAACTGCTGTTTTTAAAACCATCAGATCTCATGAGACGTATTCACTGTCGTAAGAACTGCACAGGAAAGACCTGCCCCTATGATTCAATTACTTCCCACTGGGTCCCTCCCACACGTGGGAATTCAAAATGAGATTTGTGTCCCCACAACCAAACCATATCATTCCACCTTTGGCACCTCCCAAATCTCATGTCCTCACATTTCAAAACCAATCATGCGTGCCCAATAGTCCCCTAAAGTCTTAACTCATTTCAGCATTGACTTGAAAGTCAAGAGTTCAAAGTCTCATCCTAAAGCTCCAGAGTCAAGCCATTGTAAAATTAGGACACAATTAATAAAAATAATGCTCCCAAGTATTATTTTATGACATAGGCTCATATCAGTTTAAATCAATTTTGCCCTTTCAGTTTTACAGGCTACAAAATTTGGATTCATCCTTGACTCCTCTTTTTCTTTCTGGTTCCACATCTTATCTGTTATCCCAAATCTGATATTCCTTCAAAACACAATGGATCTGACCACTTTTTACCATTTCCTCTGCTACCACCGTAATCCAAGCCACTTTGATCCCTCCTGGATTATAGCAGTGGCCTCCTAGCTGGTCTCCCTGCTTCTGTTCTTTCTCCCTTTTCTCTGAACAGTAGCCAGGAACTGGTACAGTAACAGTGATCAGTAACTGTTAAAACCTAAAACCACTCATGTCCTTCCACTGCCACAATATCCAGTGTCTCCCCATCTCAAGCAGAGTTAGAGCTGAAGAACTTGGAAGCCCCTCCCTGTGTCCCCTATTACTCCTTTGATATTATATCAAAAAACCTGCCAGATGCAATCCAGTACTTTGAGGACTTTCCAGAGAAAACCCCACTCCACCCCAAATATATAATTTGCTATGTGTGAGGCCACATTACTCTGTGAGTAGGTACCTGTTTTCTCTTGTTTTCATAAAATAGCAGTGGGAAGATATTTACTCAATTCCTTATTTTTCATATCAACAAAGAGGACAGTGGCAGAGAGCAATCCAGAATTATTTATTTTTATATTGAAAGTTGTATGCATGGTTTTGTATTTACATATGAACAAATGCCTGGAGGTCTGTCTGAGAAGCAACAATATTCAAATCTGAATATTGCATCCATACTGCGAAGACTTTAGTCAGAAGGTAGAACATTAAATAGCATTTCTGTACTTGCTAGGATAAGATTACATCACTTCTCAACTGATGCAAAGTATGAAACTAAGAGTGAAACTTTAAAAATATCAATTATATATCTTTATTATATGTGTGCCCCATGCATGGAAACATTGTTTAGGTTTTAGCAATTTCTCATCTTCTAACTCTACTACCAAATTAAACACTGCACATAAAATTAACAATAAGCAAAAAGATACATTTTTAGTGATTATAGTTATTACTTAATTATTATAATTATACAAGATGTAATAAAGCATAACAGATATTTATGTTATCCTGCATTTAAAGTTATACTGAAATAAAGATGATCAGGAGCTAACTGACATGTCACCAGGGTAATCTGTGACATCTGATTTCCACCACATTGCTTTCTCAATGAAGTCGTTATTCTAAGCTTTGTAGCTTACATAGAGAGAGAAATAATAACTCTCTATCCAGACAGCAGTTTGGCTAATTATTTTGCCTAATGATTTCTTAGATCTCACATCATATGAGAAATGGTTGATATTAATTTCAATATGGTCTCCAAAGGCCAGGCAAGTTTCATAATGTTTTGAGTTTTGCTACTAATAGGTGCACTAAAAATGCATAGTAAAGACTTATTTAGTGGACAGAACAACAGTCACCAAGAAGGTCTTTAGCCTGGGATCCCAGATATTTTTAATTCAATGTCAGCATGGAGACCCCATTTGATATCTTAAAGCCACTCTGAGGCCCAGTGAACACTGGAAAATTTTCCCAGTGGATCAGCCCGTTTGCAGAACCAGGTGTTTCTGTAATTGTGATGCTGTGAAAAACATTCACAGTGCTCTAAGGTCCTTTTAAACTCTCCTTCCACCTGTGCTTTTTGGTTGAGTTCAGTGGCTGCTTATACTTTTCAGGGATCTACTTGTTTATGTAGGTGCATTTCTTTGTTTCTGAATTTATTTTGCTACATTTTAAAGAGCAAAATTTATAGGAAAAGATTTAACAAGCTGGTGTTGGGAGTCACTCACATTTCAACCAGGTGCACTCCTAATGTGCAGGTGTAAACCAATGAACAGGTAAGGAAAGCATGATGTGAGCAGCAGGTTCTGAAGGATTAATTGTGTATGTCCATAATGAATGTATCCCAAGGTGCATTTTAAACATCTGTTATAAATTGAGGCATTTTCCTCCTTTCTCCCCACTAACTCTTTCCAGCTTCCCTGTCACTTACATATATACAGTAAGCATAGCCTATATTTGTATATCATGGGAATAAACGTCTCTTTTTATTATTATAAAATTTAATTTCATAGGAATTTAATTTGGGGGTAAAAAAACATTTTTACTATTCTAAATAACTGATTATATATTTGCAAATAGTTCATTTCTCTTAAAGAATACTACATTAGGACACATTTTCATTTCTTAATCTTCATTTTTTTCTGACATTAGATTGTAATGTAATCCCTTCATCGAGGTCTGTACCTTAAAATTTTTTCCAAATGGGACAAATTTTCATCTGTATTACTCACTTTTCTTATTCTGAAAGAAATTGAAAATTTTCATTATTAAAATTCAATTTCTAATCAAAATAACATTTGCTTGTGATTTATTCCAAATAACATATTTTGTTTTCTGCATTGCATACTTAAGAGCATGTTAGCTACTTACTTTTTCATATAATTTATAATAAAGTAATATTTTGATTATTTTTAATACTGTATAGTCATGCTGATAGGACGTTTTAGGTGTCTATATTTAATTATCTTTTTATTCTTATAATGCAATGTTCCAGTTTTGTTTTAGTTTTTTTGAAATGCCACTTTCACAACTAAGTTTAAATTATATAATTAGAAAACAGGATTGGAAAAAGTAAAAATTAAATTGGGTTCCGTGAAATTAAATATAGTACTAAGTCTAAATAGCAACCTTCTCATACTTTATATAAAATAAACAGTTTGGGTTAAATTATTCCTTTTTTTTTTTTTTTTTTTTTGAGACGGAGTCTCGCTCTGTCGCCCAGGCTGGAGTGCAGTGGCCGGATCTCAGCTCACTGCAAGCTCCGCCTCCCGGGTTTACGCCATTCTCCTGCCTCAGCCTCCCGAGTAGCTGGGACTACAAGCGCCCTCCACCTCGCCCGGCTAGCTTTTTATATTTTTTAGTAGAGACGGGGTTTCACCGGGTTAGCCAGGATGGTCTCGATCTCCTGACCTTGTGATCCGCCCGTCTCGGCCTCCCAAAGTGCTGGGATTACAGGCCTGAGCCACCGCGCCCGGCCAAATTATTACTTTTAAGAAAAAGATTGCATTTTTGTTATATCTTTTTGAAGAATTTTAACATTTATGTCTACATCCATTCAATGTTTGTCATTAAAGAGAAAAAGGAAACATTTTAATCACACCAAGATTTTCAGACATTACAGTATTTAGTACCAACCATTCATTCAATAAATGTATTTATATCCTAGCATATGCTACACAAGATCAGACATTTAAATGTCCACAGAATCGGTTTCTTTACATAGAAATATTTTGAACTTGATATTATGGATGATTGGAATGTTATTGGCTTATGGGAAATACGAAGCAATCAGTATCTGTTCTTTTGAGTGGAGGAAGCTGTGGTTGTTTGCCCTACTTTGGCTTAAACAACAGAATTTTATTTTCTCATCGTTGGGGAAGCCGAAAATCCAAGATCAAATTGTGAGCAGGGCTAGTAATTCCTGAGGCTCCGTTCCTTGGTTAGCATATGGCCATCTTCTCTCTGTGGCCTCTTCTATGTGCAAAGGCCCCTGGTTTCTCTTTTTCTTCTTATAGGGACACCAGTCCTACCAAATTAGAGCCCTACACTTAAGCTTCATTTAACCTTAATTACCTCTTTAAAAGTCCTGTCTTTAAATACTATCACATTGAGGGTTAGGTCGTCAACATATGAATTTGGAGATGGGGGGACACAATTCAGTCCACAGAGCAGGTTAACTGAAACAAAACAATATTGGTATTAATATTTAGGGGGGATGCACTCTACGAGCTTCATGCTAATGGGTAAATCATGTAATTACTCTAAGCATCTCTTTTCTCATTTATAAAATGGTAACTATAATTGGTTTATATCAAATTATTTGTAAAAACTTGTGGTTGTTATATTTGGCCCAATCTTTCTATTGTTGATTGCAACGTTTCTATTGAGGGGAAGTAATAGAAAATGAGGATCATTTCTCAGTTAATTAAAGTGAAATAAAGGATGCCATTAAAACTTCAGAGCTTAAATCAGAGGGTTCAGATTTTGGCAGCCCATGGGCCAGAAATAGCTTGCAAATTGGTTGCTGGTCTGCACAGTGTTTAAAATTTTAAATTAGTTGCCAACCTTTAAAAGTCAATTGAATTCACATAAAAATCTGGATTTCCAACTTAGCTTCTTTCTAAGCATGGTAGTAATAGACTGTCCCTGGGTTTACATTCCAAGGTTGCCACCAGGGATATAGTTTTTCTAGTAAGCCACAATCCCTGTTGTGTCTGTGCACCAGCAACAGCAATTTATTATCACATTTGTGCTGTTGTTGATGGAAATATAATGTGACTTATACTGGGGCTCTAGGTTGTTGCCTCTTGATCAACCAATTACCTTAAACTATAGGTTGTTGAATAAAGAAGTAATAAAAAAAAAAAAGTCTTTGTAATTTACTTACTGGAAGGGATGAAATGAATAAAAGAAGTCATATGGGAAGTTATAAAAGGAGACAGAATGAAAATAAAAAACCCACTCAATAATAATACATGTAAATAGGGAATCGTTGTTCATACTTATGGATATTTTGATCCTCATCATAAAAATAAACTGCACAAGCTACAGGAGCACACTCACTACAAACACCCATACACTCCACATTGATGTATTTAAAGCCTCTATATTAGAACTAACATCCTTCTACCAGTTTCTTTAGCTGATGTTTTTGTTTTTGTTTTGTTTTTCTGATTGAACTATTAGCTCTGCTCTGTGAACAGTAGTACCACTGAAATCCCCCTTCATTCACTTGGAAATGAAGATGAATGCTTGGGAGAATAAGGCTGACTCTGATGGACTTCACAGAAATAATCAGCATGAGGCACGCAACCTGAACATTAGAGGCTGAATGGCTGGTTTGGAAGGAACTGAGAGGACCAGAGCTCCCTGGCTGCCCTGCACTGAGTCATAGCTTTTAAACAAGGCCTCGAGTCAGAGCTATCAGGCTAGGGCTGCCGTTTCCCTGGCTCATGATAAGCCTGTCTCTTTTTATCCAGAGGTTGGGCCTGTGATTTAACATAGAAATGACAGCGATAGTTATCCCCCAAAACATCCTTAACAACTCATTTCTAATACAAATCACTTATTCTTTGCGAAAGATGAGTGAGTCATGCAAACAGCAGACTGCCCATTAGTGGCACATTGTTAATTCGCTCTTTAATTAGTTTAGTGGCATATAATTATTTGAGGTCAAATAATAATTAAATTTTTGTACACTCCTTTTTTTCCGTGGTAAATTACCAGTGGACCACCCTCCATGATAAAGGATCTCTAAATAACACACAGGATGCTTGCTGTGTAACACAAGGAAGTGTGTGATTTTTCCCTACAAAAGTCCCCTTTAAAAAAACTCTTCATAAAAAGAATCATGTTATCGTCCTTATTTAGAACTCTTAAGAGTAAAAATCATGAAATATAAACATAATAAGCCTTATTCATCTAATTGAGCTGTCTTTTAAAAAAATATAAAATACATCAAGATCATAACTCAGAAATTTATTTTCTCATTTTGAATAAGGAGTTATAGAGAAACTACATCCATAGCAATATTAAATATTTTGAATTATATTAAAAGAAAATGTGATTCTGAAAATGTAATTTAAGAAAAGCAAGATTAATGTCATGTCACAAGTATTGAGTGACTGAGAAAGGCATCCTTGGATTGAAAAAAAAGACTTTGTTAAGTGTTTTCAGTTTTTCACCCATAAAATTATATTCTTGAAATTAAAAACAATGTTCCTATCATGTTGCACTCATTTCACATCCCTAAGCTAATTGATTAAATTCTGGTATATTCCAGAATTGACCCAAGAAAGAAAATACCTCACCTAAAAATATATTTTTATTATATTAATATCTGTAGAAAAATGTCAACAGGCACTTTGGTCAAGTTTATTCTTACTTTAGCAAAGAAAAGGTCTACCAAGGTAAACCTTAGTAGATTTTGTCACTTGATTAGAGAAAAAAAGTCTCAGGAAGAAACCTTACAAAAAAAAAAAAAGAATATACTGCAGCCATGTGTAGTCATTAAAGTAATTACTACATGTTCACTTAGTAACAAAGTACTTTGTGATTTTTTTTAAATTAATGTAGACTCCTTTTCACAGAATTGGCATGAATTAATGAGAATTCTCAATAAGTACACACACACACATACACACACACACACATACACACACTTATATTTCCAGAAATAATTGTCTACATGTGGAATTTGCCCATTTACAGATAAGTCTGCCAAATGGAAAATAACCCTGCCGGCCCTACTCGAGTTGACGCCAATCTGAACTATCATGAATATTAACTTTAACAAAATGAACTCACCCCTGGGAAAGGAAAAGTTAAGTTTGCTGTTTTTCCTGCTTTCATGTAATCAGAGCAAAATTCTCAAAGCTTAACAGATTTCTTCTTTAGCCTGTTCATCATAAATCAGAAATAACTGTAACAACTTAAAAAAAAAACTGGAATTAACATTTTGAATAATTTTCATTGACTGTAAATCAATTTTTACTTTAAGGCAAAGCCGTTTTAGAAATTTCCTGGGGGGAAAATTATGATCCTGTATATAGGCCCTAACAAGCAGAAATATCTATTACTCATACATGCACTATTCTTTTTAGCTAAGTGGAGATTGTTAAATTTTGCCAATTCATTCTTGCAATCAACCCACTATTTTGATCATCGTTCAGTATGCCCCCTTCAGGTTATATGTAGTGTTGTCAACTGTTTTCCATCCTATGGCTCACATGGAAAATGACAATATATGTATGACACATTGGGATAAAGATCAGGCTATCTCAGGCTACCAGGGATAAACTGGGGGCTAGCAGAGATCTCTCCCTTTCCCCACCTGTAATCTATTTGTTCATCAGTTATGAAGCCATGATATTGATCCTCATAAAGTGGCACATGTGCAATGTCTATAGATAGAGATGACAGTTTTTCAGTAACCAAGGGGACCCAGTGCTTCTGGTCTATCTGTTGGCCAAGACTTTGATTCTACTCCCCATGTTGCTACTCACTTGCTGGTCGACTGAACTGTCCACAGTCATCCAACAAACACTTATTATATCCTTTTCATGTGCTTGGCATCATGTTATATTCACGAGACCTAAGGAAAGAGCATATATCCTTATCAAGTCAAACTCATGTTACTTAAGGTAGGAGGATCTTATGATCAGTTAAGAAAATGTGAATAGAACAACATTCATAATATAATATCATAACTTCTATGATAAGTCCACGTATAAAATGTCTAATTATGTTTAAAAAGACCGGAGAAAGCTTAACCAAAGTGACACCAAGATGAGTTTCCAAGGATCAAAAGGAATTCACTTAATAGATAAGAAGGTGCCTGGGGAGTAAAACCAAGAATAGTTCAAAGGGTGATGATGAGAGAGAGTTGTCATTAAAGTAGATAGTGGCTATATTATAAGTATTTTGACTTTATTTCTATAAGACTTCTATATTATTAACATACAAAGAAAAAGTTAGAGGAAAGAAAATGAGAAGGGAAGAGGAAAAAAAAAAAACTTCTTATACCAAGGTATAAGGTACTTCTGCCAAAACTGCATCACCTAAATTCTTAAACTCTTTGATGGCTTTCCCATTGTCTTTAAAAAATAAATGCAGATGATTTACCCAGCCCTCACGATCTGGCTCCTGCCTATACCACTAACTTTATCTCATGCCTCATTCCCCTGTTGGCTTGACTCCAATTGCACTGACCTTCTGCTGTCCCCAAACTGGAGACAAGTTTGTTCCTCCTGTAGGGTCTTTGCATTCATAGACCCCTCTGTCTGAAACTTCTTTCTCTAAACCTCAACTGACTGTCTCTTCCTTTTCCTTTTGGTTCAGCTTAAAAGTAACCTCCTTAAAGTGTATTAATTGGCCATCCCAATCTAATGGAACCCCTGTTTCCAGACCACCCTGTAATTCCTGCAAAACACCTGCTAGCTGACATTTTCATATTCATGTATTTGTTTGTTAGAAATCTTCCTCTCTTAAATTAGCAAAATATGTTTATAAGTCATCTTAAAAACTAAAACACATTGCTTTGCTTTGGAACAGTGTTAAATTAACTCAATTTAATGATCATGATAGCTCATATTAACAGTAAGTCCTATTCCATTTGTAGCCTTTGAAGAGTTTCACAAACAAAAAGAGAAAATAAGGTATTAATAAAAGCTACAAAATATTTCAATATCTAGTGTCCAAAGAAAGTGGAGGTATAATATGTTGTTCTTAGCCATGAAAAGTTTAAACGAAAATGTTTTAACACTGTTTTCAAAAGCTGATTTGAAAGAAACTGGCATCGGTAAAAACTGGTGCCTTTTGCTAGATTTTCAGGTGAACAGAGTAATTGGTTAGAAAGAGAAGTGCAGTATCCCTGATCTAAATCTGCTCATCAGTAGGAAGAGTGAGAGAAGGGACTTTGTTGAAGAAGGAGTTCTATGTAACATGTATAGAATTTTTATTTTTATTCAGATTGTACAATTTATAGTATAGAAAGTCAAAAGTTTCCTTAAGTCTACACGAAAAATATCCTTGCCCTACCACTTGCCTACCACACTTTAATTTCTGCTCCCCAGAAACAACAAACTTCAACCTGTCCATCCTTTTATTTTGATCTTCATTTCATATTCCTAACTAGCATGCTTATAATTCATTTCTTGATTTTTGAATCTTAGATACTTACTGACTTCCTATTCTGAAAATAAAGTTTCATCTGATTGATAGACCTCCCAGCTTCCCCACGCATATGTGCACACCTGCCTTCAGTGTCTCATCTTTCTGCCTTAGCTGTGTCTTCATTCACAGTTACATCAGTATCCACTCTTCATGTTATTTTTTATGTATGAAGGTTGTTCATGAGCTGAGCCATGTAGTTTAACATGACTGTTTTTCTTGTACAATTTTTATTTCCTTCACTTAATAATCATCGTAATTTGCTCCTCTTCATTTTCCACAATCATAAATGATATAGTTTGGGTGTCCCCCCCAAATCTCATGTTGAGATGAAATTCCCAGTGTTGAAGTTGGGGCCTGGAGGAAGGAATGAATCGCGGGGGCAGATTTCTCATGAGTGAGTTCTCAGGAAATCTGGCTGTTGAAACATGTGTGACATCTTCCCCCCTGCTCTTTCTTGTTCCTGCTCTTGCTCTGTGACCTGTGTGCTCCTGCTTCACCTTCTGCCATGAGTAAAAGTTCCTTGAGGCCTCCCCAGGAGCTGAGCAGATGCAGGCACTTTGCTTGTGCAACTTGCAGAACCATGAACCAATTAAACCTCTTTCTTTATAAATTACTCAGCCTTCGGTCCTTCTTTATAGCAACAAAGAACAGCCTAAAACACTACCTATTGCTTCAAGAGGTTAAAACATATTGGGTATTTATGTATTTTTTCCTCTTGAAGACAGCCTACCTGAAGCCATCTAGCCTGCTTGAATCTACACTACTTGCTTTCTAGATCATCTGCACAGCTATCATTGTAGAGCCACATTTCCTCATTCATTCTGTGGTTTTTCTTCTATATTTCTATGTTGAATTCCCTATTTTCTGTAAGAAAGCAACTGGATTAATAAACAGTCTGAGCCTGGAATCAAACTCCAGTCCCTGAGGAAAGAGGAGCACAAGAGAGTTAATGTAAAGATTATAAGAGACAAAAATAGATCTGCAAACACATGGAATGCCTAAGTGCAATCATGAGGAGTTTCAATGGAGATTACAAAACTGGGGCATTCTCTCAGGCTGAAATTACTAAACTCCATATTTAGCTACTTTGCAACTCTGTCAACAGTGTAGAGCATCTCTGGACTAAGTTATACCCAGATGTATTAGTCTGTTCTCGCACTACTAACAAAGACATACCTGAGACTGCGTAATTTATAAAGGAAAGAGGTTTAATTGACTGATAGTTCCACATGACTGGGGAGGTCTCACAATCTTGGCAGAAGACGAAGGAAATGCAAAGAGACATCTTACATGGCAGCCGGCAAAGACAGAGCTTGTGCAAGGGAACTCCCGTTTATAATACCACCAGATCTCTTGACACTTATTCACTATAACATGAACAGTATGGGGGAACCACCCTCATGACTCAATTATCTCCTACTGGGTCCCTCCCACAACACATGAGAATTATGGGTACTACAATTCAAGATGAGATTTCGGTGGAGACACAGCCAAACCATATCACCAGGCCTCCAGTTACATTTCTGTTTGGACACATTTTACACTGGATTGGCATAGTCAAATAATTAGTACACTAGGAAACATGTAACCACCACCATCTATCCAAGAAGTTTATGATATTCCAGGTATACTTCTGGGTGTGCAATTTGCCACCAAATCTGCTATTAGTGACCATCGTGGAGTATCAGAGTTGAGAATGCCATTTCGAATGACCTCAATTATATTACACTACAAGCAAACCTCGAGATCTATAATTAACTGAATTTTTTGGGGGAAAAGGAGTAATTATATAATTCTTTTTTTGGGGACTTAATTTCACCATGGGCATGCTAAGCATTTCATTAGAAGGGATGGGTCCACCAAGGTTTACCTTCATTAATACCTCCTTTGTTCAGAAATAAAAATTCTAGTTTTTCATTAAGTACATATGAATAAGAAAGTAAATTTTATAAATCCTTCAGGATTTAAAAACTATGCACTCACAAGGCACTGATTATCGGACTTTAGTGTATATAACAAGTAGCTGGAGAAACAGTGTTAAATGCAGGATTCCAAGACCCATCTCTAGAGATTCTGGTATAGTAGATCTGGGGTAGGGTCCGGGAATGTCCATTTTTAATAATTATCCCAGATGATCCTGATACAGATGATCCGAGAGTGTTCCATGAGAAACACTACCGACTAATGAAAAGGCAGCTATGTCTTGGACACGTTACAGCCGAATGACTGTAGTCTACTATTCCTCTATAGGGTCCTTCCATGATCATTGGAAAACTGAACAAGGCAGCTCTGTGGAAATTGTTGTATACCCTATTCTAGGAAAAATGAATGATCCCTTTTCCCTCTGCCCTACAGAGATCTATCTTCTCAAGATGGACTAAGATCTCTTCTTTGAAAATAAAATTGGTGACTTTTATTCAATATTCATATTGTATCATAATTCCATAACTAATGAAAATGACCTGAGAACTTTATGAAGCATGATGGTGAAAAAGGAAATTAGATCCATTGATGTTTTCAACAGATTCCACTTTCTACTCCTCATCCTGTCTTAGAGTTGAACTTTGGTGACTAGATGACCTGAACTTCAAAGAAAATCCTAGCTCTTAAAGGCTCAACGTTTTCAGGGTCATCACTAATGCTACTGTATCATTGCTGAAGTGAACTTATGAACTACTAAATAAGCTTGACATAATTCATACTAATCAAGATGTCAGATAGAAGCACTTATCCCATCTCCCATTTGACTTATGTGTCTCATACTTTCTTCCCTTATGAGTGGTGCCATCATATCAGTTGAACATTGAACTGCAGCTTAAAGCCAAGTAGTTAAATCAATTAAAGCTATCCTTCGATGTTTAAGAATACAGTGGTCAAATTATCACCTAGAAACTAGTGTATCATAGTCGAAAAGCTGACACTACCAGAAGTCCACAGAGGACCGTATTAAAGACAAACAGAAGAGGGCAGGAAAGAGAATGAAAGCTGTGAAAGATAATATAAGGTACTGTGAGGGCAGAACAGAAGGGAGTGTAGGTAAATTACTGACTTGGGACGACATGGTGCATGGCATTTAGTAGTTGTTCAACGTATTTTTGTGGAATTTAAAAAATCATGAAATTTTCTTAAGGTTTTCTTAAGAGGCAGCTAAGAAAATAGGCACATGACTCTACCAACAGAATTTTTTTAAAGAGAGTAAGCTGAAAGGAAATCTAGTAGACCTAAATGTAGACCCACAGAAATTACAACTATCCCCAAAGAAATTTAACGTATGTTATTTTCTATTTCTTTCATTGTACTTTTGTTCCCAAAGGACTTAACATATTTATAACCAATAGAAGCTGTATTTCTAATGCCTAGTAAGATGAAGTAATTAAAGAGAAAGCAAGAAAGTGGCACGGAAAAGAGAGTACATTCTTGTAGAGCAAAACAAATTTAGATTGATCTGATCTTAGAGAATAGTTTTAAATACCAACAGCAGAATACAATTTATCATGAATCTAGTGAAGCTTAAGCTTCAGAGCCCCTCACTCGAAACGGTTCTTTCCAAACACTCTTTCTTAAGGAGACACCTCAAAATTATGTAAACTTTAGTGCCCAGACATGTATATTTGCATTACATGTATAACTGATGATGGAAATGGCAAAGCTGACCAAACTAGATTTGAACACTCTAAGTACAAATATGCAAAGCAAGTTCTAATGCTTTTGAAATACAGTGAAAACTAGTTTGTGGCTACCAAAAGAAAATTTCCTGCTGTGAAGCTATCGCTTAACTTACCCATATTAGTTGTTACAGGCTTTGCAAGCTAATTTTGAAAAAACTATTCCAATTACTTCAAATGTTTCCCCTATACTTTTCAAATGTAATATTTTAGAGAATGAAGCAAATGGTAGTGTACTATACATACAAGAGGAAAAGCTTCAGATCATCTCTATACTTTGTTTTTATAAAAATGATATTAATAAAAATAAGATAACTAACAATTATTGTGGGATTACTACATGCCAATCACTATGCTAAACTACTTCACAAGTATTACTTTATTCAATCGAATTTTTAAAGTTATACTTTACCTTACTTTGTTTGTATAATAATGATATTAATAAAAATAATAAGATAACTAACAATTATTGCAGACTTACTACGTGCCAATCACTATTAGAAACTACTTCACATGTATTACTTTATTCAATCTAATTTTTTTCTTTTTTTTAATTATACTTTATGTTCTAGGGTACATGTGCACAATGTGCAGGTTTGTTACAAATGTATACATGTGCCGTGTTTGTGTGCTGCACCCATTAACTCATCATTTACCTTAGGTATATCTCCTAATGCTATCCCTGCCCACAACAGGCCCCAGTGTGTGATGTTCCCCTTTCTGTGTCCAAGTGATCTCATTGTTCAGTTCCCACCTATGAGTGAGAACATGTGGTGTTTGGTTTTCTATTCTTGCGATAGTTTGCTGAGAATAATAGTTTCCAGCTGCATCCATGTCCCTACAAAGGACACGAACTTATTCTTTTTATGGCTGCATAGTATTCCATGGTGAATATGTGCCACATTTTCTTAATCCAGTCTGTCACTGATGGACATTTGAGTTGGTTCCAAGTCTTTGCTATTGTGAATAGTGCCGCAATAAACATACATGTGTATGTGCCTTTATAGCAGCATGATTTATAATCCTTTGGATATATACCCAGTAATGGGATGGCTGGGTGAAATGGTATTTCTAGTTCTAGATCCTTGAGGAATCGCCACACTGTTTTCCACAATGGTTGAACTAGTTTACAGTCCCACCAACAATGTAAAGGTGTTCCTATTTCTCCACATCCTCTCCAGCACCTGTTGTTTCCTGATTTTTTTAATGATTGCCATTCTAACTGGTGTGAGATGGTATCTCATTGTGGTTTTGATTTGCATTTCTCTGATGGCCAGTGATGATGAGCATTTTTTCATGTGTCTGTTGGCTGCATAAATGTCTTCTTTTGAGAAATGTCTGTTCATATCCTTGGCCCACTTTTTGATGGGGTTGTTTTTTTCATGTAAATGTGTTTGAGTTCTTTGTAGGTTCTGGATATTAGCCCTTTGTCAGATGAGTAGATTGCAAAAATTTTCTCCCATTCTGTAGGTTGTCTGTTCACTCTGATGGTAGTTTCTTTCACTGTGCAGAAGCTCTTTAGTTTAATTAGATCCCATTTGTCAATTTTGGCTTTTGTTGCCATTGCTTTTGGTGTTTTAGTCATGAAGTCCTTGTCCATGCCTATGTCCTGAATGGTATTGCCTAGGTTTTCTTCTAGGGTTTTTATGATTTTAGGTCTACCATTTAAGTCTCTAATCCATCTTGAATTAATTTTTGTATAAGGAGTAAGGGATCCAGTTTCAGCTTTCTACTTATGGCTAGCCAGTTTTCTCAGCACCATTTATTAAATAGGGAATCCTTTCCCCATTTCTTGTTTTTGTCAGGTTTGTCAAAGATCAGATGGTTGTAGGTGTGTGGTATTGTTTATGAGGGCTCTGTTACAACCTATTTTTTTTAAGTTATACTTTACTTTAAGAAGACAAATGCCACACCACTATCAAAAATGGTTGTCTTTATTTTCTACCTGTCACTAATGTCAATCAATTAGTAGACCACGAGCAACTTAAGGGCAGTGTGATGTCTTATTCATATTTGTAATTTTCAGTAGCAGCAATAAGTAAGAATGTGAAAAACTGAATGGTTAAATTAATTAATGTAATTGTACTGCTTATCCTCTACCCAGTTAATGCTGGATACTGTGGAATACATAGAATTATATAATATTTGTTTTTTAGTGTATGATTGCATGTAAAATGATCTGGAATAAATAAAACTTATCACACTGTGGCAAGTAAAAAACAGTGTGGTACAAACCCTCTTTATTCAGTGGTCATTTTTTATTCTTAAAAATGTAATTTTTAGGTCTGATAAAATATAACTTTTAACACTGTATCAGTAAGCAAAGAGAGAACCAAATAATTACTGAATAGAAATTTTTGTTGAAAACAACATGAATCATAGATGAATTTGAAAGTATCATATCAAGTCAAATAATTAAAATTATGTATAAAATTATGATTAATAGATACAGATGATATTGCTAATCTCAGATCACAACGTTGCATGTGGGGACAAAACTCGTGAGTGGCATCTACTTCACTTTGTAAGCCTAATTTGGATTTCTTCTTAATATTGCTTGACTTTAAAATAATAATAATAAAATACATAAAGAAGGGGAACAGGATAGAATGAATATTTTCAAAGTAGTTAAAAATATGGCAAAGTCAAACATTATAATCAAACAGTCCCAGCATCTTGTCTCAACCTTAGTAGCCATATGCAAGTTTATTCCAAATACTCTAAGTCTCCTTTTTTTCACCAAAGTAATTTTAATTATTTCTAACTTCCTAGCAAATAAATCATAAGTTCAAAGCAGATCAGTGGAGAGAGATAGATGGGCCTTTTCGACTTCTCTTTGTTACTAATTGTAGATCATTCTGTTGTGTCATATTGTATACCTTTTTCATCAGATTGTTTTATATACTTATTACAGCTGTTTTAAAGTCCTTGTCTGCTGATACCAACATCTCAGCTATCTATGGGTTAGTTTTGTTGGCTACTTTTTCTTTTGATTACGGGTCATATTTTCCTGACTCTTCAGGTGTCTTGTAATATTTTATTGTTTGCTGGACATTATACATAAAATTTAAAAAGGAGACAAGTAAATAAATGATCTTTACCTCCAGGAAAGGGCACATTCCTTTCTCTGGGATGGTGCGGGGTGGAGAGTGTGAAGTGACAGTCAATCCAATCCATAGTTGAGATGGTTCTGGGCTTTGTTGCAGCTTTAGTTAGATCCAGTTTACCACTGGTTTCATCTTTTCCATAGGACTTGAGATCTAAGCACCAGTGACACATTAAGACCTCTCTGTGTTTTATACCCCAATCCTTAGCTTTCCAAATGGCATGAGGTTGCATCCTGCTGCCCTGTGCTCTTTCAAGGGTGCTATTATGTACTCAGGTAAAGTATGGTGCACCAGGTATGGCCTGGGGCACCTGTTTGAGCCTTTTGCCCTGTGTCAGTCTTTGACTCTTTAGCTGGGTGCTCTCAGTAAAAGGCATGTGGGAAAGAGATGGCAAGCGGGTGTAGACTCATGGTAGGAGGATGGTCCTTGGCGATCTAATCCACCACACCAGCCCATGGATGGCTATTAAGAGTTCATTAAAAGGAGAGCTGGTTTCCACTTACCCCAGTCTATGGCATATCTGCTCTGTATTCATAATTCCCCCAGGGATTAAAAACAACCTGGGTAGCATCTCTCTTGGAAAGGTCTATGACTCTAGAATTTAGTTTATTTCTGTTTTGTTTTATCTTCAGCACTCTGGCAAGTTTTGAAAAACTATGGTTTTGTAGCACATCTGGATTGTTCTTACTGTTCGTCAATGGCTATTTATTAAGAGGCTGGAATGTTACAAGTAAAATCAGACTTCCACTGACTTCTCCAAGTCTTCCATTCACTGTTCCCTCTCTGGAACTTCCTAGCCCTTGTCATCCTTATCCACTATTCAGTCTTAAAATATTTCCCATCCATTCCCCCTCACTGTGCCATCTCTTCAACAGGACTTGGCATCTAAGTACCAGTGAGACACTGAGACCTCTCTGTGCCTTATAGCTCAATCTTTAGCTTTCCAAACTGTGTGAGGTTGATCTCCATCCTGCTGCCCTGTCCTCTTTCAGTGGGATGCTATTATGTACTTGGGGAAAGTGTGGTACACCAGGTGCGGGATGGGGGCACCTGTTTGAGCCTCTTGCCCTGTCCCAGTCTTTGGCTCAGTCTTACACAAAACCAATCTGCCCAGCAAGGTGTGCTGAGAACCACCACTGTCCACAGGCACTTTCCCTGATCTCACACACTGACACCAGTGCCATGCATCGGGAGAACACCACTCTGCATAGAACAGCACTGCCTTACTATTAACATAATAATGCATACGTCTGATCTTTCCAACAGGACCTAAGCCACGTGAAGTCAGGGACCATCTTATATCAGTTCTCTCTTTCAAAACATTTAGCAAAATGCCTTGCACAAACACATGCTGATTGAGTCCTCAGAGAATCAATGTCCCCAAATGTTCCTTCCCACTTGACCAAATCCTAGGTTCCCAGTTCTTGGACTTACTTATTTTCGTGGAAGATGGCCTATTCTCTATGCATCAAAGTTTCTATTGTGGCCTGTTGATTAGGGAAAACAAAATGTTTTTCTTTAATCATTCTACTCTCACACAACACTTCAGATCTCTAGATGTGTGAGGAGGTTTTCCACAATAATTCAACTCAGTTCTCTGGCAGACACCATCTGGCTATCCCATAATTCAATTTTGACCCTATCTACTTAAGGTTAGCCTCTGATCCCACAGGTTACAGGCTAGCCCCACAACACGGCGCTACTTCAGATGCCAATTGCAAGTACAGCTTAACACCTGTGCTTCTGACTGAGTGGCGATACATCAGAGGCTCCCACGGCCTCCTCCTAGGGTTTGACCATTTGCTTGAATGGCCCACAGAACCAGGAAAGGAGTTTGTTTACTAAATTACTGGTTTGTTAAAACAAACAAACAAACAAACGAAAAAGGATAGGACTTGGAAACAGCCAGTTGGGAAGATGTGTAGGGTAAGGTATGTGGGAGAGGGTGTGGAGCTTCCATGATCTCTCCAGAGGCGCCATCCTCCCAGAGCCTCCACATGTTTAGCAACCTAGAATCTCTCCAAACCCCATTCCTGGGGGGTTTGACATAGGCTTCATTATCTAGGCATGGCTGATGAAATTACTGGCCAGTAGTAACTAGCTCGGTCTGCAGCCCCTTTCTTTTCCCCAAGTTCTAACCACAGGGTTGGTTCTCTTGTCAACCATCCCCCGATCAAGTGATTATCTAGGGGTTTTCTGAAATCACCTTATTCACATAACCTCAGTTGTGGTTGAAATTGACTTGTTATAATAATAAAACGCACTCCTTTCACTTTTATTGCTCTAGAGCTTTGCAGGAGTTGAAGGCAAAAGACCAAATTTTTTAACAACAACCACAAAAAATGCTCCCACCACTCTTATTATTCATGAAATTATAAGAGTTCTAGGAACTCTGTGCTAGGAATGGGGATGAAGACCAAATACATATTTCCTATGACAAATCACAATATCACACTGCTTTTCAGGTTAACATGGCAAAGTGATGATGTTCAGCAGGTTGAAGCTAGCCTGTCTCTGGTGTGTGGGCCTCAGCACTCACAGGAGTCCTCTGGGTACGATCCCTCCAGCCTAGCTGAATACGTCTGAGTAGCACATAGATTGATGCACATATCAGAAAAACACAAGAAAATTCACAAGACATTTCTAAGGAACATATTTACAGCTCTTGTAGCTGTACAATTAGAAGTCTGCTGGAAATCATATATCCAGCTCATTGCAAGTAGAATACAGACTACATTAATAAGCTAACACTTCTGCTGTCCTAGAAATAATTTGAAGGGCACAAAGATAGACCTTCTAAAACTCAAAATAACAAGTAAAGCAGGTGAATGCATAAAAAGCATCATATGGCTACCGCCTTCAGAGGAAGAAAAGCAATGAGAATTGGAGGTGTAATCCTTCACATATCCTTTGGAAAAGACACAGTCTTGTTTTTTTAAATCATGCAATCTATAAAAACTAACTTCAAAAATATACAGTTAATAATTGAGGCTCAGATCTATGAAAAAGCTAGGAAAGCAAGTGGCTTTCATTATTTCCAGCAGACTCTATGTGCTTGAGGATTAAAGAAATTGATTCCAATTCAGTTAGGTGCCCCCGCAAGCATAAATGGTAAGTCATCCTGTATGTGTTGCTAAATTTTCTAATTCTGCATTTAATAGTGGGAGCTTGTGTGGTGTGTCTTATAGATTTGTACTAATTTTTTTCTAAAAGAATTTTAGGTATGTTGAAGAATTCTTGCTATTTCACCAAAAAAGCCAGCCACATGGTCATTAAAATTTTCTGTGGCATTTAAACTTAATATGACTAAGACTTGGTTATAAAATAAAATAACACTCCATATTGGGAAACCTTTTAAAAAGCTGAATGAACCTTTTTATTCTACATACATCAGACCCTTAATGGCTTTTCAACAGTTTAGGCCATTTTGTGAAATTGTCACAGCTGCTTCACATTACCAGAGAGGTTTTGTTATAAAGGATCGAGTACAAGTTGCTAAGTCAAACTCCATAGCCCCAAAGTCGATTTTGTT
Organism: Trachypithecus francoisi; assembly: GCF_009764315.1. Lineage (NCBI taxonomy): Eukaryota > Metazoa > Chordata > Mammalia > Primates > Cercopithecidae > Trachypithecus > Trachypithecus francoisi. The sequence goes on along the minus strand of NW_022681454.1, from coordinate 167,404,626 downwards.
ATTTATTCCTTGTGGGTCTTAGGGTTTGTTTTGTTTTGTTTTATACTTAATGAAGACTTCCCAGGAATTTTCTAAAGTAAAAACAAAAAGAAATCTACATTATGTTCTCTTCAATGAAAGTACCTGAACAATTCAATTCAATTATTTATTGAGTGTCTAATCATAGCTGGCAATAGGCCTATTAAAATATCAAAATATATCCTCAGGACTTCTGAAATCCCAGCTTGTCATTTCCCTGAAGTTGTAGAAACAAGAAAAATACTCCAGCATAAATACATTGTTTTGTAAATGAGAAAATTTAATATTGACTATAGCTCTTGTTTTCAATTTTAACCTCAGAATTAGAAAAAATACTTGAGCAAAATTAGTTTTATTATATAGTACTCAGAATACTGCTTTGAACTGGATCCATAGTAACTGTGAACTGGACCACTTAACAAGTAGAAAACTTGAGGAATCCCTTGCTACTTTTTTTGTAGACCACATAGCATTTTACATGCAAAGCCAAGGAAAACCCTTACAATGGCTTAATATGGGCTTAATAAGACCTACGAGGTCTTGTTATTTCTTCATGCAGAAAAAGCTCCCCACTTTTAACACAGATCACTTTGATTTAAAATTATTTCAATCATTGGGAAAAAAAAGTTAATAAATCAGTTTTAGTAATGTGACTAAGTCCTGACTCAGATATGTCCTTAAATAGGTAAATATACTTGTGGTTTTAAAATGTTGTAATTCCTGAGAAATTAGAAATTTGTTTAAATCTATGTGTCCTCAGTTTGGGAGCAGGATGGGAAATGGCTCCTGGTAACTATAAAGTAGCCAAATGAGTTCTTTTTTTTTTTTTTTCTGTAGAATTTAATTGATTGGTCTACATTGATGATATTACCTAAACCTAACTACCTAATCTCTTTTTAATTTTGTATTTTCACTCAAAAAAAAAAAAAGACTATAGTTCGGAATATTTTCATAATTGCCAGAGGACCAACACTTTAAGATTACATATTTCACACGTGAATCTCAAATACTTTCACTAGCATTAACTAATCTTTCTACCGGCCACTGGAATAAGAAAATAGAGTGAGTACTCAAGAAATATTTGCAGGATTTGTTTGTTTGTTTGTTTGGAGACAGAGTCTTGCTCTGTTGCCCAGGCTGGAGTGCAATGGTGCGGTCTAGGCTCTCTGTAACCTCTGCCTCCCAGGTTCAAGTGATTCTCCTGGCTCAGTCTCCCGAGTAGCTGGGATTACAGGTGCACACCACCACACCCGGCTAATTTTTGTATTTTTAGTAGAGATATGATTTCACCATGTTGGCCAGGCTGGTCTCAAACCCCTGACCTCCTGATTCACCCACCTTGGCCTCCCAAAGTGCTGGGATTACAGTCGTGAGCCACCACACCAGGCCGTATTTGCAGGTTTAATGTCTGTTTTATGCATAGGAAAATGACTTTGTTTTCATCTCTTTAAAAAAATCAAGTTGGGAATAATTTAATGAGTGTTTGGGATTATCTAAACCTATAACTTAGATCCAGCACATGACCAAACATATCAACAATTACAAGATGTAATGGAGGAGGTGAGGGTGATGAGAGAAAGAAAATAAATGAAGAAAAAAGGAAAGAATGGATAAAAGGCAGGATGGAAGGAAGGGCAGGAAGGAGAGAAAGGGGGAGGGAGGGAGTGAGGGATGGGATGGAGGGATGGAGGGAGAGAGGGAGAGAAGGAGGAAACTGATTCTGAAATTATGGGCTCCCGGTAGACGTTGTCTCAGAAAGGCAAGAAGCTTATAGTTTCCGACATTTACCTACAACTAATTACAATTTCCCACATTTGCCTATTATTTAATTATACATTAAAAACTACTCTATACAGTCTATAATGATATCATTACATTGATAAACACACATACATTCAGCATTCTTTCTTTCCCCTAACATTTATACAGGTGGGCAAGGAAAAGGTAATATGTATATAAAACCCAAAATTCCCCAAAGTGAAATTTGAAAAGATTTTTTTTTATTTTGGTTATCTGCTATTTTAAACCATAATACTATAATTCTATTTTTTAATTGCTATAAATCAATTCTAAGTTTGGCTATTCAATTTTATAAACATAAGTGCTTTCTGAAGTCTTGTTAAAAATTTGACTAGAAAACAGTTTTTGCTGAGGATAAAGCTGGAAGCCGTCATCCTCAGCAAACTAACACAGGAACAGAAAACCAAACACTGCATGTTCTCACTCATAAGTGGGAGTTGAACATTGAGAACACATGGACACAGAGAGGGGAACATCACATACTAGGGCATGTTGTTGGGGGGCGGTGAGGGGTGGGAACTCAGAGGACAGGTCAATACGTGCAGCAAACCACCATGGCACACGTGTACCTATGTAACAAACCTGCACACTCTGCACATGGATCCTGTTTTTTAATTTTTTTAGAAGAAATAAAGAAAAAAAGGGGGTGGGAATGCATTTTGCTACTAAAAATCCTAATGTTTGACACATTTAAGCAAAAAAGTGTGTATTAGGATTCTCCAGAGAAATGGAAGCAGTAGGATATATAGTTGTTTCTTGGTATTTGCAAGGGATTGGTTTCAGGACTCCCCTGTGGATCCCCAAATCCTGGGATGCTTAAGTCCTTTATATAAAATGATGTGGTATTTGCATATAACCTGCACATATCCTCCTAGATTCTTTAAATCATCTCTAGATTACTTATAATACCTAATATAATGTACATGCTGTGTAACAATGTTGTTATACTTTATTGTTTTCTGTTATTTTGTATTGATATATTGTTGGGTTTTTTTTTTTTTTTGAAAATTTTTTATCCTCTGTTGGTTGAATCTGCAGATACAGAACCCATGGATGGGAGGGCGGGCGGTGTACAGATATATAGAAAGAGATTTATGATAATGACTTGACTCATGAAATTATATAGGCTAAGAAGTCCCATGATCTGTCATCTGCAAACTGGAGGCCCAGTTCCATTCTAAGCCCAAAGGTCCATGGACCAAGAGCACCTGGGTTTGAGGTAAGGAGAAGGTGGATAGTCCAGCTAAAACACAGACAGCTAGTGCTTCCTCAGCCTTTTTGTTCTGCTTGGGTCCTCCATGGATTAGGTGATGCCCAGTCACACTGGGGAGAGCCATCTGATTTACTCAGTTCACCAATTCAAAAGCTAATCTCTCTGGAAACACCTTCACAGACATGCCCAGAAATCATGTGTTGGCAGCTGTCTGAGTATTGTCCAGCCCAGTCAAGCGGCCACATTAAAACTACCACTGATTGTGAATTAAATTAGTACATATGTGTATCTGCAATATCATAGTATGACAATTGTTGGTCAGTAGAATAATTATGTTTGTTGTCTACAAATAAATTATCATAGAACACAATTTCTAGAATCATATTACAAAGACTATACAGACTATATTTAGTTACAAAATTACAAAGACTATATAGAAATTTTATATATTTTGGGGGACTGATTTTTATTTTTCTTTGTGATATGTGTTGAAGTTATCCTTAAGCAAAATACAGACATATAGTAATATTTTGAGTCAAGCCAAAAACTAAAAAGTAGAAAAAACAAGAGCTCCTCTCTATGATCATGGCTATTAAGAAGAGGTTTCTTGGCATATTTCAATCAAAATTAACCAATATTAATAGCCTCAGAGCTGAGTCATTGAGAAACTGAAGCCACATGTTAATTTAAAAGAATGCCTAATATAATTAAAACCTAACTAAGCATAGATATTTTGTCTTTATAAACAAAGGCTATTTTAGTCCTACAAAGATTAGTTCTCTTTGTAGTAATTGGCAAGCATATTACTCATTTTATAAATATAATATTTAATAAGTAATTATTGTGAGGAGCAGAAAGAGTTTGTACTCTCCAGATGTTCAGTATGCAGAGACCAGTATATTTCATTATTTATGAGGTTATTTTTTGTGCTATTACAAACACTATCTTTTCTATTCACTTTTCATTTCTTTAAATAAGAAATGGGTAGTGATATTATTAATTAGATGGGGTTTTTTTTTGCCATTTGTAAGGAGAATTTAGAGATGAAAAGGAAATCATTTGTAATGCAAACAGGCCTGCATTATCAAAGCATTCTCAGCATAAGAATAAATAAATATAAAAGGGAAATGGAAAGAAGGAGAGAAGGAGATTGCCTTAAATTAAGCATCCACTGTGTGTCAGAGATGGAACTGTCTCATTTGAAAAATAAATTATGAATCACATAATAAAATTTGACTTTTGTAGCCACTTGTACTTTTTGTACTTTTACTTTTTCTAATACCTACAAATGTGACTCTTACAAATAAATGTCATATTTATCTGTTAGCATGAAACCTTTAAATTGTTTAAAATATTTTGTTACACATAAAGTATGCACATCTTAAGTGTGTAACAAAATGACATATATAAAAGAGTTTACATATATATCTCAGATATAAACAGTGGCATACACAGGCATATATCTTTACCAGTATTCAGATGAAGGAAGAGATCATTTCCAACACCCCAGAAGGTACATCATGCTCCTCAAGGTCAGTAACCCCCAGCAGGAGCCATTTTTCTGATTTATATCATCACGGATTGTTTTTATGCTTACTATCATAGTTTATATAAAAGGAATCATATAGTATGTATTCTTTTGATTTTAGTTTATTTTTTAGTTTTTAAAAATATAGAACCATAATTTAATGGTTTCTAATATATCCATAAATGTGTGCAGGCATGAACCACTACCTAATACCAGAATACTTTTATCACCCAAAAAGAGTCCTTTACCTTTTAGCAGTTAATTCCCATTATCCCCTTCCCCCAGCACCTAACAACCCCTAATCTATTTTGTCTCTATAGATTTGCCCATTCTAGAAAATTCACGTAAATGTTACCACACAATAAGTAGCCTTGTGTGCCTGGCTTCTTTAATTTTTCATAATGTATTCAAGGTTCATCCATGTTGTAGCATGTATCAGTATTTCATTCCTTTTTATGACTGAATGGTATTTCATTGCATGAAGAAAACACATTTTGTTTATCCATTCCTTTGTTGATAAGTATTTGTGTTGTTTATAATTTTTGGCTATTATGAATAATGCTGCTATGAACGTTTGTGGTACAAGTTTTTATGAAGACATATGTTTTCAATTTTTTCTTGGGTAGAATTCTACCTAGGAGTAGAATTCTTGAGTCTTATGGTAAGTCTGTGTTTACTTTTCGAGGAATGCCAAATTGTTTCCTGAAATGACTGTTCCATTTTATATTCCCGCCAGCAATAATGGAGTGTTTCAATTTCTTCCCATTCTCATCAACACTTGTTATTGTCTGTCTTTTTTTAATAGCCATTGAGTGAGTGTGAAGTGGTAACTCACTGTGGTTTTTGGTTTTTATTTCCCTAATAACTAACAATTTTGAGCACCTTTTTAATGTGTCTATTGGCCATTTGTATATCTTCTTCAGAGATATATCTATTTAAATTTGTTGCCATTTTAATTTGTCTAACCCAAAGTCATCAAGAGTCACTCGTATGTTTTCTTCTAGAAGTGTTATGGATTTTAGCGCTTACATCTTTATCTATGACTCATTTTGAGTGAATTCTTATATATAGTGCAAGGCAGGGGTTCAATTTTATTCTTTTGTGTGCATAGATCTAGTTGTTTCACAACCGTCTGTTTATTTTTCCATTCTTCCCTCCTCTTTGTTGATCTATATGTCTGTTCTTATGTTAGCATCGTACTCTTAGTCACTGTAACTTTGTAGTAAATTTTGGAATCAGGAAGTGTAAATTCCCCAAATTTGTTTCTCTTTCACAAGATTGTTTTTGCCAATTTGGGGTCCCTTGCATTTCTGTATAAAATTGTCAACCAATATTTTGATAGAGTTTGAGTTGAATCTGTAGATTAATTTGGGGAGCATTGCCATCTTAATAATATTATCTTCTAGTCCATAAATATAGATGCTTTCTATTTATTTATGTCTTCTTTAATTTCTTTTAATGATAGTTTATGTTTCAGCATACAAGTCTTTCATTTATTTTGTTAAAGTTATTTCTAAAGTTTTTATTCTTTTTTATGTTATTATAAATGAATTGTTTTCTCAATTTTGTTTTTGGATTGCTTATTGCTGGTATATAGAAATATTATTGACTTTTGTATCTTCATCTTATTTAGTTATTTACTAAGATCAATATAGCAGCTTTGCTAAACTGGTTTATTAGTTGTAATAGGTTTTTATAGTCAGTTTCTTAGGATTTTCTGTATACAACATCATGTCATCTATGAAGACAAATGGTTTTACATTTTCTTTGCATCTGATAAGATTCATTTATTTTCCTTGACTAATTTCCTGGCTAGAAATGCCAGTAAAATATTTAATAGAAGTAATAACAGTAGTCATTCTTATTTGGGCTCTGCTTTTGGGGGAAAGCAACCAGTCTTTAACCACTAAACATAGTGTTAGCTGAGAGATTTTTGTACATGATTTTTATCAAGTCAAGTTCCCTTCTACTACTCCGAGTTTGTTAAGTGTTTTTTTGTTAATCATAAAATGATGTCAGATTTTGTGAAATGATTTTTTTACATATTAAAATTATCATGTGTTTGTGTTCTTTATTCTATTAATGTAGTGTTCTTACATTGATTAATCTTCATATGTTGAACCAACTGTACATTGTTGAGATAAACCTCACATGTTCATGATATGTATTCCTTTTTCCATGTTTCTGGACTCGGTTTGCTACTATTTTATTGAGGACTTTGAGAATAAATTATTGGTTTCATTAATTTTCTCTACGTTTTTTACTCTCTATTTCATTTGTTTCGACTCTAATCTTTAACATATCCTCTCTTTTGCTTGCTTTGAGCTTAGTTCTCTCTTCTTTTTTTACTTTCTTAAAATAAAAGTTTAGGTTATTGACTTAAGATCTTTCTTTTTTAACACAGATGTTGACAGCTGTAAGTTTTCCTGTAAGCACTGATTCAGTTGCATTCCATAAAGTTTAGTGTACAGTGAACCCTGAAACACCACAGGTGTTAACGGGTGCCAACCCCCTGCAGAGTAAAAATTCATGTGTAAGTTTGACTACCCAGAACTTAACTACTAATGGCCTACAGTTGACCAGAAGCCTTACTGATAATGTAAACCATTCATTAACACATATTTTATATTATGTGTATTATGTACTGTATTCTTACAACAAAGTAAGCTAGAGAAAAGAAAATACTATTAAATTATAAGAAAGAGAAAATATATTTACTATTCATTAAGTGTCAGCAGATCATCATAAAGGTCTTCATCCTCGTCGCTTGTATGTTGAATAGGTTGAGGAGAAGGAGGAAGAGAAGGGGTTGGTCTTGCTATCTCAGGGGTGAGGGAAGCACAAGAAACTCTGTGTATAAGTGGACCCATGCAGTTCAAACCCGTATTGTTCAAAGATCCTCTGTATTGTGTTTTTGTTTTCATTTATCTCAAACGAATTGTTTTTAATCTGCTAATTCCTCTTGTGATTTCTTCCTTAATATGCACTCTTTGTTTCTGGTTGCTTTGTTCATTACTATGTCTGGTGAAATTTATGTAGGTTGCTGCTTATAACAATAGTTCATTATTTTTATTGGTATTTCATATTGTTTAATAAGTATATTGCAATTATTATCCATTTTACTGTTGATGGGATTGGATTTTTTTTTCAATTTTTTTCTCTTTTAAGTAAAATTGCCATGTGTTTTGGTGTACAAACAAAGCTGTTTGTCTTCAATATAATTTTCAGAGTGAAAATACTCAAGTTAAGCTTAGTTCTAATGCCATGTCATGAGTCTATGCTTCCTATTGTGGAACTCAATAGATTGAATTCTAAGTAAAATAAGAAGTCCTATGAGTTGCTATACATAAAGTAGTTGGAAGGTTTTACCTAAACGCTTCTGCTTTACTTGCTTAATATTTTGGGGGCATAACGTAATTAAGTTTTTATATGTATGTGTTATTGGTCTGCTCTTCTGAGAGTTTTGGGTGGGTCTTTATTTTTAGAGTTTTCATTTGTTCATTATGTTCAATTATTTTAAATAGTCAATTTAATTTTATAAACTTAAAAGTGAGTGCTATGTGCTTTTAAGTTTGATGCTATATTGAAAGAAAGAGAAGAAAGGAGCTTGGGTTAACAGATAGATGCTGGTTTTATTTTTAATCATTGTCCATTTGACATGATAAAATATTAATAGACTTATGGGATAAATATTCAGAGTAGTAAAAAATTAGAACAAGAGTGCAAGGTCAATAAACATAACAAGTTTGATATATGAGGTAATTGGATCTTATATTTACATAAAAGCAACAGCAATATATCAAAGATGTATCTTTAAACATACTTATAGAAAGTATATATATGAAAATATGAATTTAACACTCATTTTGCCCTGAAGACCAAGGTGCACTTTAAATGTAATGAGTTGGAAGTAAGAAAAGTTCTAGTTTCTTATGTTTTCCTGTTGAAAGTAACATGAATGTGAGTGAAAGTTTCGAGTTTCAGTGTATCTGAAAGTTCATTTACGTTCCACTACAAAGTAAGCAGATCTCTAGAGATGAGAGCTGATGGAAGGAAGCATACAATTAAGGCTACCCCCAAGTTAGCTTGATGATTGCAACTTTTTTTTCAGAAGCAACCCTTCAGGAAAAGTCTCTATCTAATCACAAGATCCAAATTGTCTCTTTTCTTGTACTCTTTTCTTTGTGACCAGGAGTGTGTGTGGGAAAATAACCAAAGTATTCCTAGGAAGCAGATCACTTAGTAGAGAAAAATAAGTCTTTTCAGGCTACCTTCATATTCTTACGCTCTCTTCTTTACTTCAGGATTATTCTGAAGACACATCTCACACATTCATTAAAAAGTAACATACTTAATGTTTTACTTTGCATTTGTTAATAATTGTGGTGTTTCCCTAAAAAGACTTTTGAAATTTGCCCTGGATTGTAGTTCATTATTTGGTAATTATGACTGACTAAATTGTATTCCAGTCTTCACTAATTTCACTGGGTTTTCTACTACAAGTGTATTTTCTGGGAAAAAAATATGTAGAATAAATGAAAAAATGAAAGAAACCCAGAGAAGACAGAAATGTTAAATTTACCAAAGGCAGACCAACAATATTTGAAAGGAAAATACAAATTACTGAACACTTAGTTTGTGCCAATAAGTTTAAATGTAGAACCAATTGATTCTTGTGTTAACAAAGAGATGATGAAAAGAGACTCAATTACACATTTCCAGCAGCATTCTTTGTTGTGAGAAACATACTTTAATTTAAATATTAAGATAATATTACTCATTTTCTCCTAGATAAACCATCCTAATAAATTTTACATATGTTAAAAACTAAGTAAAAACCATCTTCTAGAAGAAAAATTGTGGCAGTGTTAACTAAGCAGTTAAACCACTCTGTGTAATGCAGGAAAATTGTCCATTTTCTTAGTGACTGATCATTCCTCTGAAAGTAGAAGGAAAAAACAATGATCAGAGTACAGTCTTCACCTAAAAGTGGCGATTATTGTCATTATTTTGAAGAAACGTTTATTTCATAAGTATCAATTTCGAATTTTCTATACTCATATAGGTGTGTCAGGGAGTGGGTATGGGTATATGTGTAAAATTAAAATAAAATTAGCAGGAAAAAAAGGTAGGCCTGGTGTTCACCTTGATATGGAGGAAAGACTGAATTCAGGGAAAATCTTGGCATTAGATTATTATATTCTATTAGAAATCTATGGTCCACATCACTGACGCAACAAAGAAATGTTAAATTTCCCCCAGATACCATAGAAGTTTCCACAGTGCATTGTCCTAGGTAGCTAAATTCTGGAGCAGAATTGAGGACTTTGAGACTCAGGAGAAAGTAAATATCTTCTCACCTCAAAGTCACAAGCAGTTAAGGCACTAAACTGGAAATAGGTGAGAGCAAGGTCTGCCCTCCTGGGAGTGATAGGGTGGCCCTGAGACAGGACAACAGGCCAGGAGCAAAGGTAAAAGTTTGGGGTCTGCCTTTGTGAGGCAAGCCAGAATCGTGGTATAAAGGCCTCCAATAGGAGCGCTCTGTCATGGGACTCAGTTTTGTGTATTTGAAAACAACCATTTTTAGACGTTAGTTTCAAACATTTTTATTGCTAGGATTTCCATCCCTTTCCCCAAGTCTCCAGTGACGTCTCATTAAAACTTGTAAGCTTCATTCTGCTTTTGTCATGGAGAACAGAGAGCAAGGTCTGTGTGCCATGCTTGTGGTGACATGATATTTGGGAAGGCAACAGCCTCCAGAGGCAAGCCAGTGTGACACCTTCAAATGGTAGTAATGGCTCAAAGCTGGAGTGCAGCAGACAGAAACCCAGAAAATGACACTTAGAATGGGTCTGCGGAGCATCAGACCTGCGGTATTGCCCAAAGTCTTCATAGTAAGAACATGGGATAACATGATTAAAGGCGCCAAACAACTATTGTCAAGTGAAAGGCATAACTCGAATTACTGCAATTTGTATAAAAAACAGAAAAAGAAATGTGGCCTGGCGTGGTGGCTCACGCCTGTAATCCCAGTACTTTCAGAGGCCGAGGCAGGAGGATCACGAGGTCAGGAGATCCAGACCATCCTGGCTAACATGGTGAAACCCCGTCTCTACTAAAAATACAAAAAAATCAGCCAGGCGTGGTGGCGGGCGCCTGTAGTCCCAGCTACTCGGGAGGCTGAGGCAGGAGAATGGCATGAACCCAGGAGGCAGAGCTTGCAGTGAGCCAAGATCGCACCACTGCACTCCAGCCTGGGTGACAGAGCGAGACTCTGTCTCAAAAAAAAACAACAACAAAAAAAGTGACCTCAGTTTAGTAACTTCTGCTAGAGTGGAATTAAACATAACATAAGCTATTTTTAAACACTTTTTGAAATAGTTACTTCAAGTTTGTTTCATAGATAGGAAACTGAGATTTGACTACATTTCTTGACCAAATGCAATATGGCTCTTGAATATCGACTCCGGGTTTCAGATTGTGTTATTGACTCAGAAGGTTCTGTTTTGTCTTAGAACACACTGTTTTCCTAAATGTGAAACTGGCTGTATCAGAGAGTAATTAAGATCTTTGTCAATGAAAAGATTCCAGTGGATGTCTGAGGATAATGTAAAGAAGATTATGTGTATATATGGAGATTGAAACATACAATTCCAAAGTGTTGTGATTCTAACTTTTTGGCCCCATGTTAATTATATGCCACAAATCTAATTTCTTCTGGTGATTAACAAGGCGGATATCATGATACATTATTCTCTAATTTTTCTATTCCCAAATAAATTTAATAAACCGAAACAAGGAACTCTAACCATTATTTTAGAATAGAAGGGGGGACACTGGACCTTCCGAGATTTTTTTTTAAGAAAACAAATGCCACCTGGATGAAGCTTCACTGTTTCCAAGACTGTTGCAACATCAGCAGTCAGCAGCAGGGTCCAATGCAATGATTTTAATGACTTCAGTGGAGTGCTGGCGTGGAGCTACGCACAGTCTCCAAGACTAGCACAGAACACAATGGGAAAAACCCACTTTCTGTCAGTGGAATGAAAACATTACAGATCTGCCAGGGTTAATTAATAACACAGTGAGAAGACCCTGTTCACCAATGGTCACTTGGAGTTGAACCAAGGACTTTGGGAGTGAAGCTGGGCTGCCTGCCATACTGGTCATCTCATAAACTACAATTATTGAGTGTAGAGAGTCAACAAAAATATTTCGTCTCAAGCTGTTTGTACAAAAAGCCTTCTTTTCCTTCTTCTGAATACATGACTCAAATAGAGAAAAGAGAGACCCCAAATGTCCCACCTTTGGCCTTCAACTTGGCCTAGATTTTTCTTATTCTGCTTTTATTTTACTTAATCTGGTGACCTAATGCCTCCAAAAGATTAATTACAATAGTTTCATGAAAATTTTCCTTTAAAATCCAAAAGAATATATGTAAATATTTATTATTTTTAAATGGCAGATGCAATGGACTTCCTTCCCCTACAAAGCCATTTACAATGGCTGTCCTCCGTTGCCTCCCTCTGCACTAAATAACCCGGTGTCTTCAGACACCCGAACATCTTCTGTAATCAGCCCTCGAGAGCTATTATTTCCACGTTTCCATAAAATAAGAGAACATGTTTCTGGGAAGGATAATTTCTGAAAACATAAAAATGTCTAAGAGTTTTGTTTTTTGTTATGTGGGAGATTTACAAATAAATTCTGCACTAAATTATTTAGATATTTTTTCAGAACTATGTGGTCTGTCCAAATTCCAGTTCTTGAACATACTGCAACAGATGAAGACAAAAAATGAGCAGAAACTCATTTTATTGGTTAACAAGTGCTATAAGATTTCCTAACAAATAGCCAAATAAATCAAAAAATGGACTGCACTCCAGTTGTTATCCAGCTAAGATCATTTAAAAGTGATCTGAAGGAAATAAAATACTGACAAGCTATTTTACCTCCATGAGAGGAAAATAGGAAAAAAAACTTTATTTAAGTTATAGTTATTAGAAAAGACTTACTAAACTCTGTGTTATGATTTTGTTTTCTTTAGAGATTGCCCAGTAAACTAGTTCTGTTAAATGAGCCAGGCTGGGACTAGGATTAGGCAAGTAAAGCATTTGCCTTGGCCACAAATTTCAAGGGAGTGCCAAACAATTCAGGAAATAAGATAATCTTTTGATGCAATAAATTTTTAAAAAATCAAAGTGAATGCAAACACCTATGATGGACAAAGTATCAAATTTTAAATAATGGCAGGATCCCTTAACAGGTGTGAGCTAAAAAGCCAAAGAGAAAGAGAAATTATCTGACAATTGATAGTGATCCATCAAAACCTCAATTATAGAGCAGAAAACATGCCATGAGGGGAAGAAAAAGACAGGGTGATACAAAAGCTGACATCGGAACCCGTTTTAGGAAAGAAAATGCCCTCCGCTGGAACAGGCACCTTGCTCAGCCTTTCTGGCTATAGGATGAGAGCCCTCAGTGCATGCATGGCCAGTGTGGGCTGGAGTGCGATCAAAAGAACTGAACACCTGCTTAATATCCTCATTACAGAGGGAACAATTTTCATGATCTCCAGCCAGGCCAAAGGAGGAAAAAAAGAGCAAGACAAGAAAGATGGTGAGCTAGGTCCCTAGGAAGAAAGACATGAAATTCCTTAATGGCTAATGATAACCCAAGTGCTGACATTTAACAGCATACTGGGTAAGAGATGCGTACTCAAAAACTAGACCACTTGGTCTTCATCATGGCTGTCCAGTTTATTAGTTTATTCATATGGGAATGAAAATAACTTGGAAATGACCTGCCCCTTTTCTTCTGCATATGTAAAGTAAAAGAGGCAGATTAATAAAAATATGTATGCATATGTGTATATCTAATATACTTTTCTATACATTGAATGAAGCATCTCAGACTGACAGAAAAATGAAAGAAAAGTTAATAAAAGATGCTAAGATAATGATTTATATTATTAGAGAAAAATACCAAACCAATTTAAATTATTTTAACAATATGTATAAGAAATCTTTAAAGTATTTATCTTTTTGTAGGTCATTGTTTCTATTCTAGTAAAAAACAAACAAATGCAAAACTCTGTGTAAAGATTATTTTTGCATTGTCTGGTGTGCACATACAGAAACTTATTGAGTTGTAGAAGATTTAAAGTTTAACATAATAAAAGCTCCTCAGTGACAAAGACTTTCATCTTTTTTGTTTATTGATGAAAAGAGTACCAGGGCCACCACAAGCACACAGTAAATATTTATGCAATGAATGAATAAAGTTTCACATTTTAAAATTTGTGATAGTCTCATGAGTTTATTTCATAGGTATAATTGTTTTTCATTTGATAATTTTTTCCTTTCTGATTACTATAATTTTTATTTTTTCATAATTCTGTTCTTCAATAGTGCTAAATAACAAATATAATAAGAAAAAATGTAATAACAAAGGTAATAACAGAAAACTTTGATTTTTTTCCTGATTTTCACAGTAATCCCTCTATTGGTTTACTGTTAAACGTGATGCAATTTATCCTTCTCTTGAAGAATTAGAAATATACACAATTCAGATCATAGGCACAGGTGATGATTTCATGACAAAAATGTCAAAAGCAACTGCAACAAAAGCAAAAATTGAAAAATGGGATCTAATTAAACTAAAGAGCACAGCAAAAGAAACAATCATCAGAGGGAACAGACAACCTACAAAAGTCCATCTGACAAAGGGCTAATATCCAGAATCTACAAGGAACTTAAATTTACCAAAAAAAAAAAAAATTAAAAAGTGGGCAAAGGACATGAACACAATGAACATACACTTCTCAAAAGAAGACATTCATGTGGCCAACAAACATGAAAAAAAAAAAAAACTCACCATCACTGATCATTAGAGAAATGCAAATCAAAACCACAATGAGATACCATCTCACACCAGTCAGAATGGCAATGATTAAAAAGTCAAGAAACACCAGATACTGGCAGGGCTGCTGAGCGATAGGAACTCTTCGACACTGTTGGTGGGGGTGTAAATTAGCTCAACCATCGTAGAAGACAATGCGGCAATTCCTCAAAGACCTAGAACCAGAAATACCATTTGACTCAGAAATCCCATTACTGAGTATATACCCAAAGGAATAGAAATCATCCTATAATATTATAAAGACACATGCATGCTTACGTTCATTGGAACACTATTCACAATACCAAACACATAGAATCAACCCGAAGGCCCATCAATGATAGACTGGATAAAGACAATGTAGTACATATACGCCATGGAATAATACCCAGCTGTAAAAAGAAAGGAGATCGTGTCCTTTGCTGGGTCATGGGTGGAGCTAGAAGCCATTATCCGCAGCAAACTAACACAGGAACTGGAAACCAAATACCGCATGTGCTTCCTTACAAGTGAGAGCTGAACAATGAGAACACATGGACCCAGGCAGGGGAACAACACACACTGGGGCCTGTCCTGTCAGTTGGGGATGCGGGGGAGGGAGGAGGAGGAAAACATCAGGATAAATAGCTAATGGATGCGGGGCTTAATACCTAGGTGATGGGTTGATACGTGCGACAAACCACTATGGCACACATTTACCTACGTAACAAACCTGCACATCCTGCACCTGTATCTTGGAACTTAAAATAAAATAAAATAAAATTTAAAAAAGAAGTGCTCATTGCCATGTTAAAGTCTCTAATAAGTCAAGAAAAATAGAAATCCATCTTTGTTAATGCTTAAAATGTCTAATATTTAAATATCATAAAATATTTTGGTACACTGGAGTACTTTGGAGCAGCTTATGAAATGCTGACTCAAACTCTACTTTCTTCTAGTTTCAGTTCATTAAAATATTTTGGATGAAAAAAATCCAAAAATTGATTTCTCACTTTTTAAATTGTACAGATGCTCCACATGTGTTTTTATTTAATTTATTTTTTAATGTGGAAAAGTTCACTTTGAGCTCTGTGCACGTTATCTATTGCCTCTTGCAAAACACTTGCATCCAAACATTCATTTTTTTAATTTAAAAGAAAAATCTGCTTAAATAACAGATTTGGTAAATCATATATATTAATTGCAGAACACGTAAAACAGTATGAAGAAGAAAACATTGCTCTTAATTTCATCATTCAAGGATAAAAAGGCAAGATACATGTCTATTTATCTATCTTTTTATCTAAGTACATTTAGAATTATATTGTATTTGTAGGTCCTGCTTGCTTCTTCCAACATTATCATGCACATTTTTAGATGTCATTGTATATTCTTCAAAACCATGAGTTTCACAGCTGTAACAATCTACCACAAGGAAATAAAGAAAAACTTTTTACCAAATATTGAATATTTAGGATGTTTCTTATCATTAATTGTGAAAGTAACACTGTGAAGAAAAATGTGTACATAAATCTTTGTGTAAGAATCATTTATTATTACTCACACAGAGGAAAAACTAAGGAAACTATGAGATCAAAGAACATGACCCTACAAGGTCACAAGATTTCTGTTACTATTGGCATTAAACGAAATGCTCTGAGGTCCCACCTCTTTTAGTTACTGCAAATAATTAATATAAAGATAGACTACTGTCATTCTCATTATTAAAAGACACCAGAAAAAAATTCTACTTAGTCATGATACTAGGGAAAGGCTATTCTTGACCAATTTCATTTTCAAGAGTGGCACAGTCCACATGCTAATTAATGCTGAGGAACCCTGAAGAACACAATGCAAGGACTTCTGACAATATATTAGAGAGCAGTCCTGTTTGGGAAGGAGACTGTAGTGCAGGGATGGTGTATTAATATTACCATTTGCTGAATGACTTTCTGCTAATCCTTTCAATCCTGCAATTCCTCCATCATTGGGCCTTTATGTCCCTTAAGAAATGACATGATGTCAAGGACAATGGGTAGAAATCAAATGAGGAAGAGGTGTGGAATGTGTCTTTATTACTTGAAGAAAATTATCAGTGAGATGAGACAGACTCAGTTCCTGGGGAGCTTCCCTGGGGAGCTTCCAAATTTATTGTTTATCAATTGATTCATCTTAAAAATGGAGCTGTAAAACATCAGGATCCAGGATGGTCTTGGTTACCAAATCTGTTCCCCCACCAGGGTAGCATTATACACTTCCAAAACATTTAGGCCTCCTCCAAATGACTCAAGAGATGGGAATTTCACCACCTCTTCTGGGAGATTATTTTATGGCCTCTTAAATCTCACCCATTATGAAAGTCTTCCTGATGAAACCGTTTTCTTTCCTTTCTCCAGTTCATTCATTACCCTTAGATAATCCCCTAAGGACCACCTTCACAATCCCTCTCCTTTTGGGGGCTTACGCCTTCAATTATCTGCAAATGCTATCAGATCCCCACCTCACACACACTCCTTAGCTCTTCAGCCAACCTACACACATGTAATGCTTTTAATCTTTCCTCATACATCAAAACCTCCAGCTGCTTAATCATTTTAGCTCCTCTAATGAGCAGTGAATTTGAAGGGGGATTATGGTTTCCTTCTCAAGCTTTTCTCATGTCAGCTGTATCCCTTCTCCTCAACCCACATGCCAGGTTTCTGTATGCCAACAGCCATTCATCAATAGAAATGAGGTTTTTCTGGAATGCTATGTTCCATAGTAAAAAAATGTTTTAAAAGATCCCTCTTACCCATAACTCATTTCTAGGGTGAATCAATATTTACAAAAACTACAAGAAAAAAATCTGAAAGAAATCTGAGTCTACCCTAAATTTCCAACCCACTGAGAAACTTTTTAACTATAAGTAAAAATTTTAAAATAATGTTTCCCTTAAATATGGGTTATGAACTAATGAAGGAGATTCAATCACCTTTTAGTCAAGGAAGCATGAAAGGATTGAGTACTCATTTCTTTATCAATAAAAACTTAATTTAGATGAGTGCCCTCAAGTGAAAAGAAATCCTCCTTTTGTTCTTTAACCACTCTCTAGATAACTGGTAGCTTCTATGGTCCCTCAGAGGATCATAATCCTTGACCATAATAGGGATCACCAGGTGGGCTTCACTCTCGCTATGCAATCTCAGGCCTTCCCCTCTCCATGATTTTCCCCAAAATGCACCAAGAACCAGCTGGCTACTGCCCTATGAGCATCTCAGACATCTTCAGTTCCTCAAGACCCCACTATCATTCTTCGGCCTCAAAGCAATCTCTTCTTTGCCAAACATCCCCATTCAAACATGATGTGAATCTTCCTCCCCAAACCTTATCTATCCGTCAAGATCTAGCTTTAATTTCATTTCCCCCAGGGAAGTTGCCCTTACCTCTGAACTTTGTAATGTTTAATGTATACATCATTAAAGCATTTTATCTTGAATATTCATGCCTCCATTTGCTTCATGTTTGACAATTTTACCTCACTATTGATTTGCAAACCCCCTTGTGTCCTATTTTTTCAGTATGCTTCCAAAGAACCTGTATTAGTCCATTTTTACACCGCTAGAAAGATACTACTCAAGACTGGGTAATTTATAAAGAGAAGAGGTTTAATTTACTCATAGTTCCACATGGCTGCGGAGGTCTCAGGAACTTACAATCATGGTGGAATGAGAAGGGGAAGCAGGCACCTTCTTCATAAGGTGGCAGGAGAGAGAAATGTGTGTGAAGGAGGAACTGTCAAATATTTATAAAATCATCAGATCTCATGAGAACTCACTATCACGAGAACAGCATGAGGAAAATCACCCCCATGGCCAAATTACCTCCCTTCCTTAACACATGGATATTATAGGTTCCTCTCTCGACATGTATGATTACAATTCAAGATGAGATTTAGGTAGGGACACAGAAAAAAAACATATCATAACCAATACACTGCTGTTCACAAAGTGGGTGATTAATATTTCCTGATCTCTGCAGTGAGAACCTCCTAAGAAAGCTTCCAAACATCAAAAAATTTTTAAGCATTTATAAAATAAAATAGTGTTCCCCTTATCCACAGTTTCTCTTTCCATGGCTTCAGTTATGCTTGGTCAACATCAGTCTAAAAATATGCAATGGAAAATTCTAGATATAAAGTTTGGATAGAGGACATTCAAAAATAAATCCATGCATATCCAGTCAACTTATTTTTGACAAAGGCACCAAGTACATACATTGGGAATAGGACAGCCTCTTCAATAAATGGTGCTGAGAACCCTGGATATCCATACACAGATGAACAAAAGTGGACCCCTATCCCTCACCACATACAAAAATGAAATCAAAATGGATTAAAGGCATAATTGTGAGACCTGATACTATAAAACTACTAAAAGAAAACATTGAAAAAAGCTTCAGGACATTGGTCTGGTAGCCAAGGCAAAAATGGACAAGTGAGATTACATCATACTGAAAAACTTCTGCACAGTAAAATAAGCAATCAACAAAGTAAAGAGACAACCTATAGGATGGGAGAAAATATTTGTAAACTATTCAACCGACAAGGGATTAGTAACCAGCATATATAAGGAACTCAAACAACACAACAGGAAAAAAATAATAATAATCCAATTTAAAAAATAGGCAAAAGACCTGTAAAGATATTTCTCAAAATAAGATATATAAAAGGGCAATAGATGTATGAGAAAATGTTCAACATCACTAATCATTAGGGAAATGCAAATCAAAGTTTCAATTAAAATGTTAACATCTCACACCGGTTAAAATGGCTTTTATCAAAAACAATTAAAAAATCAGACTCTAGCAAGGATGAAGAGAAAAGGAAACTTTCATACACTGTTGGTGGGAATGTAAATTAGTACAGCCACTATAGAAAACAGTATAAAGGTTCCTCAAAAAACTAAAAATAGAACTACCATGTGATTCAGCAATCCCACTGCTAGGTAAATATCCAAAAGAAAGGAAATCAGTGTATTGAAGAGATAACTGCACTCCCATATTTATTGCAACATAATTCACAATAACCAAGATATGGAATCAACCTAAGCATCCATCACTAAATAAATGGAACTTTGGGAGGCTGAGGCAAGTGGATCACCTGAGGTCAGGAGTTCAAGACCAGCCTGGCCAACATGGTGAAATCCCATCTCTATTAAAAACACAAAAGAAACAGCTGGGCAGGGTGGCATGTGCCTGTAATCCCAACTTTTCGGGAGGCTGAGGCAGGAGAATCGCTTGAACCTGGGAGGCGGAGGTTGCAGTGAGCTGAGACAGCGCCAGTGCACTGCAGCCTGGGTGACAGAGCAAGACTCCCTATCTAAATTAATAAATAAATAGAGAAAAAAGATATGGTATATATAAACAATGGAATATTGCTCACAATAAAGATATTTTATGTATACACAATGGAATATTATTCAGCAATAAAAAAAGTAATAAAATTGGCAACAACGTGGATGGATGGATGTAGAGGGCATTATGTTAAGTGAAATAAGCCAGGCACAGAAAGACAAATATTAAATGTTTCTCACTTGTACGCGATAGCTAAAAAGTTGATCCACCATCCTGGCTAACATGGTGAAACCCTGTCTCTACTAAAAAAAAAAAAAAAAAAAAAAATTTAGCCGGACATGGTGGGGGGCACCTGTAGTCCCAGCTACTTGGGAGGCTGAGGCGGGAGAACGGCATGAACCCGGCAGGCGGAGCTTGCAATGAGCCAAGATCACGCCACTGGACTCCAGGGCGGGCGACAGAGCGAGACTCTGTCTCAACAACAACAACAAAAAAAAAGTTGATCCTGTGGTGGTAGAGAGTAGAATGACAGATACCAGAAGCTGGGAATGAAAGGGACGACAAAAGGATAAAGATGGGTTGGTTAATGGGTACAAAAATACAGTCAAATAGAAGGAATTAGATCTAGTCTCTGGTAGCACAATAGGGAGACTATACTGAACAATAACTTACTGCATATTTCAAAGTAACTACAGAGAATAACCTCAAACATTTATCCTTTCTTTGTGTTAAAAACATTCTGATTCCTAACACAAAGAAAGGATAAATGTTTGGGTGATGGATATTCTAATTACCCCGATTTGATCATTGTACATTGTGTGCTTGCATCAAAATACCACATGTACCCCACAAATACGTACAACTATTATGCATCTATAAAACTTAAAAATAAAAAAGAAGAAGATGGCCGAATAGGAGCAGCTCCAGTCTCCAACTCCCAGCGCGAGCGACACAGAAGACCGGTGATTTCTGCGTTTTCAACTGAGGTACTGGGGTCATCTCGCTAGGGAGTGCCGGACAATCGGTGCTGGTCAGCTGCTGCAGCCTGACCAGCGTGAGCTGAAGCAGGGCGAGGCATCGCCTCACCTGGAAGTGCAAGGGGGAAAGGAATCCCTTTTTCCTAGCCAGGGGAACTGAGACACACAACACCTGGAAAATCGGGTAACTCCCACCCCAATACTGCGCTTTAAGGAAACAGGCACTCCAGGAGAATATATCCCACACCTGGCCGGGAGGGTCCCACGCCCACGGAGCCTCCCTCACTGCTAACACAGCCGTCTGCGGCGATCTATCCGCAAGGCAGCAGCGAGGCTGGGGGAGGGGCGCCCGCCATTGCTGAGGCTTAAGTAGGTAAACAAAGCCACTGGGAAGCTCGAACTGGGTGGAGCTCACAGCAGCTCAAGGAAGCCTGCCTGTCTCTGTAGACTCTACCTCTGCGGACAGCGCACAGCTGCAGCCCATTAGGGGAAAGAGCGGGGGCGGTGCAGAGGCGAACGACTCTGTCTGACAGCTTTGGGGAGAGCCGTGGATCTCCTAACGCCGAGGTTGAGATCCGAGAACGGACAGACTGCCTGCTCAGGTGGGTCCCTGACCCCTGAGTAGCCTAGCTGGGAGACATCCCCCACTAGGGGCAGTCTGACACCCCACACCTCACAGGGTGGCGTCACCCCTGAGAGGAAACTTCCAAAGAAAGAATCAGACAGGTACACTCGCTGTTCAGCAATATTCTATCTTCGGCAACCTCTGCTGCTGATACCCAGGCAAACAGGGTCTGGAGTGGACCTCAAGCAATCTCCAACAGACCAACAGACAGTCCTTCTGACTGTCAGACGGAAAACTATCAAACAGGAAGGACACCTATACCAAAACCCCATCCGTACGTCACCATCATCAAAGTCCAGAGACAGATAAAACCACAAAGATGGGGAAGAAGCAGGGCAGAAAAGCTGGAAATTCAAAAAATAAGAGCGCATCTCCCCCTGCAAAGGAGCGCAGCCCATCGCCAGCAACGGACCAAAGCTGGTCAGAGAATGACTTTGACGAGATGAGAGAAGAAGGCTTCACTCCATCAAACCTCTCAGAGCTAAAGGAGGAATTACGTACCCAGCGCAAAGAAACTAAAAATCTTGAAAAAAAAGTGGAAGAATTGACAGCTAGACTAATTAATGCAGAGAAGATCATAAACGAAATGACAGAGATGAAAACCATGACACGAGAAATACGTGACAATTGCACAAGCTTCGGTAACCGACTCGATCAACTGGAAGAAAGAGTATCAGCGATTGAGGATCAAATGAATGAAATGAAGCGAGAAGAGAAACCAAAAGAAAAAAGAAGAAAAAGAAATGAACAAAGCCTGCAAGAAGTATGGGATTATGTAAAAAGACCAAATCTACGTCTGATTGGGGTGCCTGAAAGTGAGGGGGAAAATGGAACCAAGTTGGAAAACACTCTTCAGGATATCATCCAGGAGAACTTCCCCAACCTAGTAGGGCAGGCCAACATTCAAATTCAGGAAATACAGAGAACGCCACAAAGATACTCCTCCAGAAGAGCAACTCCAAGACACATAATTGCCAGATTCACCAAAGTTGAAATGAAGGAAAAAATCTTAAGGGCAGCCAGAGAGAAAGGTCGGGTTACCCACAAAGGGAAGCCCATCAGAATAACAGCAGACCTCTCGGCAGAAACTCTACAAGCCAGAAGAGAGTGGGGGCCAATATTCAACGTTCTTAAGAAAAGAATTTTCAACCCAGAATTTCATATCCAGCCAAACTAAGCTTCATCAGTGAAGGAGAAATAAAATCCTTTACAGATAAGCAAATGCTTAGAGATTTTGTCACCACCAGGCCTGCCTTACAAGAGACCCTGAAGGAAGCCCTAAACATGGAAAGGAACAAGCGGTACCAGCCATTGCAAAAATATGCCAAAATGTAAAGACCATCGAGGCTAGGAAGAAACTGCATCAACTAACGAGCAAAATAACCAGTTAATATCATAATGACAGGATCAAGTTCACACATAACAATATTAACCTTAAATGTCAATGGACTAAATGCTCCAATTAAAAGACACAGACTGGCAAACTGGATAAAGAGTCAAGACCCATCAGTCTGCTGTATTCAGGAGACCCATCTCACATGCAGAGACATACATAGGCTCAAAATAAAGGGATGGAGGAAGATCTACCAAGCAAATGGAGAACAAAAAAAAGCAGGGGTTGCAATCCTAGTCTCTGATAAAACAGACTTTAAACCATCAAAGATCAAAAGAGACAAAGAAGGCCATTACATCATGGTAAAGGGATCAATTCAACAGGAAGAGCTAACTCTCCTAAATATATATGCACCCAATACAGGAGCACCCAGATTCATAAAGCAAGTCCTTAGAGACCTACAAAGAGACTTAGACTCCCATACAATAATAATGGGAGACTTCAACACTCCACTGTCAACATTAGACAGATCAACGAGACAGAAAGTTAACAAGGATATCCAGGAATTGAACTCATCTCTGCACCAAGCGGACCTAATAGACATCTATAGAACTCTCCACCCCAAATCAACAGAATATACATTCTTCTCAGCACCACATCGCACTTATTCCAAAATTGACCACATAATTGGAAGTAAAGCACTCCTCAGCAAATGTACAAGAACAGAAATTATAACAAACTGTCTCTCAGACCACAGTGCAATCAAACTAGAACTCAGGACTAAGAAACTCAATCCAAACCGCTCAACTACATGGAAACTGAACAACCTGCTCCTGAATGACTACTGGGTACATAATGAAATGAAAGCAGAAATAAAGATGTTCTTTGAAACCAATGAGAACAAAGATACAACATACCAGAATCTCTGGGACACATTTAAAGCAGTGTGTAGAGGGAAACTTATAGCACTAAATGCCCACAAGAGAAAGCAGGAGAGATCTAAAATTGACACTCTAACATCACAATTAAAAGAACTAGAGAGGCAAGAGCAAACACATTCAAAAGCTAGCAGAAGGCAAGAAATAACTAAGATCAGAGCAGAACTGAAGGAGATAGAGACACAAAAAACCCTCCAAAAAATCAATGAATCCAGGAGTTGGTTTTTTGAAAAGATCAACAAAATTGACAGACCGCTAGCTAGACTAATAAAGAAGAAAAGAGAGAGGAATCAAATAGACGCAATAAAAAATGATAAAGGGGATATCACCACCGACCCCACAGAAATACAAACTACCATCAGAGAATACTATAAACACCTCTACGCAAATCAACTAGAAAATCTAGAAGAAATGGATAATTTCCTGGACACTTACACTCTCCCAAGACTAAACCAGGAAGAAGTTGAATCCCTGAATAGACCAATAGCAGGCTCTGAAATTGAGGCAACAATTAATAGCCTACCCACCAAAAAAAGTCCAGGACCAGATGGATTCACAGCTGAATTCTACCAGAGGTACAAGGTGGAGCTGGTGCCATTCCTTCTGAAACTATTTCAATCAATAGAAAAAGAGGGAATCCTCCCTAACTCTTTTTATGAGGCCAACATCATCCTGATACCAAAGCCTGGCAGAGACACAACAAAAAGAGAGAATTTTAGACCAATATCCCTGATGAACATCGATGCAAAAATCCTCAATAAAATACTGGCAAACCGGATTCAGCAGCACATCAAAAAGCTTATCCACCATGATCAAGTGGGCTTCATCCCTGGGATGCAAGGCTGGTTCAACATTCGCAAATCAATAAACGTAATCCAGCATATAAACAGAACCAAAGACAAGAACCACATGATTATCTCAATAGATGCAGAAAAGGCTTTTGACAAAATTCAACAGCCCTTTATGCTAAAAACGCTCAATAAATTTGGTATTGATGGAACGTACCTCAAAATAATAAGAGCTATTTATGACAAACCCACAGCTAATATCATACTGAATGGGCAAAAACTGGAAAAATTCCCTTTGAAAACTGGCACAAGACAGGGATGCCCTCTCTCACCACTCCTATTCAACATAGTGTTGGAAGTTCTGGCTAGGGCAATCAGGCAAGAGAAAGAAATCAAGGGTATCCAGTTAGGAAAAGAAGAAGTCAAATTGTCCCTGTTTGCAGATGACATGATTGTATATTTAGAAAACCCCATTGTCTCAGCCCAAAATCTCCTTAAGCTGATAAGCAACTTCAGCAAAGTCTCAGGATACAAAATTAATGTGCAAAAATCACAAGCATTCTTATACACCAGTAACAGACAAGCAGAGAGCCAAATCAGGAATGAACTTCCATTCACAATTGCTTCAAAGAGAATCAAATACCTAGGAATCCAGCTTACAAGGGATGTAAAGGACCTCTTCAAGGAGAACTACAAACCACTGCTCAGTGAAATCAAAGAGGACACAAACAAATGGAAGAACATACCATGCTCATGGATAGGAAGAATCAATATCGTGAAAATGGCCATACTGCCCAAGGTGATTTATAGATTCAATGCCATCCCCATCAAGCTACCAATGACTTTCTTCACAGAATTGGAAAAAACGGCTTTAAAGTTCATATGGAACCAAAAAAGAGCCCGCATTGCCAAGACAATCCTAAGTCAAAAGGACAAAGCTGGAGGCGTCACGCTACCTGACTTCAAACTATACTACAAGGCTACAGTAACCAAAACAGCATGGTACTGGTACCACAACAGAGATATAGACCAATGGAACAGAACAGAATCCTCAGAAATAATACCACACATCTACAGCCATCTGATCTTTGACAAACCTGAGAGAAACAAGAAATGGGGAAGGATTCCCTATTTAATAAATGGTGCTGGGAAAATTGGCTAGCCATAAGTAGAAAGCTGAAACTGGATCCTTTCCTTACCCCTTATATGAAAATTAATTCAAGATGGATTAGAGACTTAAATGTTAGACCTAATACCATAAAAACCCTAGAAGAAAATCTAGGTAGTACCATTCAGGACATAGGCATGGGCAAGGACTTCATGTCTAAAAAACCAAAAGCAACGGCAGCAAAAGCAAAAATTGACACATGGGATCTAATTAAACTAAAGAGCTTTTGCACAGCCAAAGAAACTACCATCAGAGTGAACAGGCAACCTACAGAATGGGAAAAAATTTTTGCAACCTACTCATCTGACAAAGGGCTAATATCCAGAATCTACCAAGAACTCAAACAAATATACAAGAAAAAAGCAAACAACCCCATCAAAAAGTGGGGAAAGGATATGAACAGACATTTCTCAAAAGAAGACATCCATACAGCCAACAGACACATGAAAAAATGCTCATCATCACTGGCCATCAGAGAAATGCAAATCAAAACCACAATGAGATACCATCTCACACCAGTTAGAATGGCAATCATTAAGAAGTCAGGAAACAACAGGTGTTGGAGAGGATGTGGAGAAATAGGAACACTTTTACACTGTTGGTGGGATTGTAAACTAGTTCAACCATTATGGAAAACAGTATGGCGATTCCTCAAGGATCTAGAACTAGATGTACCATATGACCCAGCCATCCCACTACTGGGTATATACCCAAAGGATTATAAATTACTCTACTACAAAGACACATGCACACGTTTGTTTATTGCGGCACTATTCACAATAGCAAAGACTTGGAATCAACCCAAATGTCCATCTGTGACAGACTGGATTAAGAAAATGTGGCACATATACACCATGGAATACTATGCAGCCATCAAAAAGGATGAGTTTGCGTCCTTTGTAGGGACATGGATGCAGCTGGAAACCATCATTCTTAGCAAACTCTCACAAGAATAGAAAACCAAACACCGCATGTTCTCACTCATAGGTGGGAACTGAACAATGAGATCACTTGGACTCGGGAAGGGGAACATCACACACTGGGGCCTATCATGGGGAGGGGGGAGGAGGGAGGGATTGCATTGGGGAGTTATACATGATATAAACGTCATGCACATGTACCCTAGAACTTAAAGTATAATAAAAAAAAATAAATAAATAAAATAAAAAAGAAGCATATTTAGATTTATCTTTAACAAATTCATAAAATACAGTAGTAAGTTTCCCCTTCCACAGTTTAAGTTAACCTCCATTCACAATGGTCCAAAATATTAAATGGAAAATTCCAGAAATAAAATTTGGATAGAAGACCTCCATTCAAATTCTTAAGTTTTAAGTTGCATGCTGTTCTGAGCAGCATAATGACATCTCACGTTGTCCAATACTATCGCACTTGGCATGATTTGAATCAACTGTTTGTTCAGCATATCTATGCTATATATACTGCCTGCCCTATATGATGTAATTGTATTAGGAAAAGACATCGTATCTGTAGGGTTCTAATCTATCCACAGTTTCAGGCATGCACTGAGGGTTTTGGAATGTATACCCTGAGGAAAAGGGGAGGCTACTGTATTACATTTATTTTTAAATAGAAATAGCTCCACATTTAATGTTCCAAAACTGTTCTCCTGTGTCTCAGTTTCCATTATTGAAGGATAATAAAAATCAGCAAAGCCAACAGATGCATATTCCAATATCCAAACTTTCTTTTCATGTTTTCTGGAATTAAGTCAATATCTCTTATTCCCTATAAAACTCAGTCTTTTTCTCTTTCTACTACTAGTTCATACTTTGACCCTCCCCAGAAACTTCTCTGCCTCTCTTCTGCATTCCTTTGCTCTTCCCACTCACCAAAGAATTAAAAATAAGAGGACATCTATCCAAATTGTCATAAAACCTACCAATCAGAGATCATCAGCAAAGTATTGTTCATCATGATGTGTTATAAAAGTCTGCTTATGTTACTCCTCACTTTTCATCTTTTACTATTGAACAATTAGCCTGGAGTTAGTGTAACATTCTGTCAATGTCCAGCAGATCAGAGAATCACTGGTACACATTTTTTCAATCAAAAAAATAGTATCCTTTTCAAGTGTATTTGCCTCTTCTTATTGTCACACGATTTTTAAAATCTGTATTTCTTGCAGCAGATCCAGACTCCTGCCTCAAAATAGTATTTGGCATCCTAAGTGACATCTCAAATTCTCTAAGGACTCCACCAAGCCAGTCCGGCTGCTGAAAACTCCTGCATGTGCAAATAGAAGACCAGGACCCATAATGACTTCAAACAAACATCCCAAGCAACAATTATTGGCCCAAAAACAATCTTCTGGGCCTCACTGTTTTCTTATTGAAGTGAAAATACATGCCTTACGCAAGAGCATTCATGATCATTGCTTCTAGAGTGTTCTCAGTATCACTATAGAAAAAGGGCCTATAGACACAAGATGACTTCTAAGCCCACATGGCAAGTTTCTATGCACTGAACAGTTAGACATGGGTTCTCCATGCAGGCCTTTGTCTATCCTGTGAACCCTTCTTATGCACTTCTGATGGTCTATAACCTCTTCTTTCCCCAGTCTGGTTTGCCAACCCTTGTATGGCATAGCAAAACGGGATAAAATTTGAAGTTAGAGAGACTCAGTTGAAAACTTTTTCCACCATTTACTCTTTTTTGGACAAGGTACTTGTTTTTTCCAAGTCTCTTTTTTCTTCCTTGTATAATGAGGACACTACTGACCTCGGTAATACAGTGGTTAGGAGTGAGGGCTGTAGAATACACGCTCAGGGTTTGTCTCTCACCATTGGTATATTTTAACTGAATACCCTTGGGCAAATCATAACCTCTTTAACTTTTAGTTTCTTTGTCTGTAAAATGGATTAATAACTATAAAGTTTATGTGAGAATTAAATGCAATAACATATATAAAGTGACTTGGAAGAGTATCTGATACATAGAATATGTACTGTGTACCGTGTTCAATGAATATATACTGCCTTTCATTCTCAAGTATCAGGCACAGAAATAGAGATTAATAAATCAAAGCAATTAAACGAATATACCAATTTCTAAGATAAGGGTTCCAAATGCATAATTTTACTGCAATAGCTTCTATACACATATTGCATAAGGCATAGCATTTTAATCATTAAAATAAATACACACAAAAATTGTTTTAGAAAAAAGTTATTAATGAAATATCTGTTTATTAAGATTACTGGCTGGGCACAGTCTATAATCCCAGCACTTTGGGAGGCCCAGGCGGGCAGAGCACTTGAGTTCACAAATTCAGGCAACATGGCAAAACTCTCGCCGGTACAAAAAAAAAGATTAGCCCGGCATGGTGGCATGCACCTATAGTCCCAGCTGCTTGGGAGGCTGAAGTGGGAAGATCACCTGAGCCTGGGAGGCAGAGGCTTCAGTATTACATTTTTTTGTTAGTAAAGGCCATTAAGAATTTCCAGGGAGTATCCTACATAACCATGTATTCATTCTTCTTAAGAGGTTTATATTTTTAACCTAGATTTTTAAGTATTTTTCAGGAGAAAATAAAAGGTGAGTAATTTTCTCACAGTGCTTTTGAATAGTCAATCTAGAAAATTTTTTAAAAATAAACGAGTGTAACAATCACCATCTACAATATATATTACAGCTGGAATACAAAAGAGAACTGCTAGTGAAGGTTAAGAAACATCATCTCACCCTTAAAATCAGCAAGCCAAATGCATAAATATAGTGACTCCTGCTTTTCTTTTACTGCCATAAAATTCTGTTTGAGAGGAAATTTTGACCATATTTCACTTTTGCCAAATCCTCATTTTATCCCATCAGCCCTAGAAAAAGAAGAATAGCAGACACTAAAAAATGTTTTGAAAGAGAATGGGTACCGTAGGAAAATATGGCTTGACTTTTTCACATATGTAGAGCAATCGCTGGAAGAGTGGTACCAATTTATATGCTGCTAACTATATTTTGAACATTATTTTAAACTCAAAACGATGAAAATGCATTTAATTTAAAAAGTAAAGAGAAAATAGCATTCACTGCTTACTCAAACGAACAGCAAAAGAGTTCCTTTTAAACTAGGAACTAGGGGGGCTAGGGTACGTAGGGATAGCATTAGAAGAAATACCAAAAAAAAAAAAAAAAAAAAAAACCTGACTTAGAAATAGATAGTGGACTTAACAAATCTTCCAAATAAATAAGAATGCCTCTACTTACATAAGTAGAGAATCTACATTATTATCATTTTAAGTATGGATTCTTATGTCACTAAAAAAGTACATCTTATTTTTTAACCCATCTTCGAAGTCATCATACATTTAAGAGTGTACTTGGACTTCCAGGATTCATACAGCTTCCTCCATAACAACTTTCTCTCTCTCACCACACAGTTCTACACTTAGAAACCAATGGGCATTACTGTACTCAGAAGTTAATCCTTTTATTTCTTGGAGACACTGACTCACTTCCTTAGTGTAGGTCATTATTCCACAAACTTTCAGTAGAACTGGATTTCAACTATAAACACAGGAAAAAGTAGAGATTACAGACATAAAGATTAGTCTTTAAAATGAACTGGCCTCTCAACTGACTCAGTATGAAAACTTCAAATACGTTTGACCCGAAAATTCTTTATGTGAGTACACAGGACATTTCGGATTCTTTAATTACAAAATGTATAAGAACACACTTTAAATACACTGAATATATATAAATATTTGTGATAGCATCTTCACAATTTCTTTTTAAGTACAGAGAGAATAAATGCTAAAAAAAGAAAAGAAACTAAAATTTTGGTGAATAATTGTGTTCTCTTCTTTATAAATGTGGTTTGTATCTGCATGCTAAGACAAGAATAATCATGTAATCAGCATTTAAATTTTCACATAGAAAACACTCACTAACTTCAAATCAGCAGAATAAACCATTAGCTTATTTTAGTTGTTCCTTTCATACTACATTAAGATCAGTAAAAATTCATTCAGTCGGCCAGTCCGCTCATCAGAACTGGAAAATCAGTAGTATGTTAGTCATGGTGTTACTATAAACATGCTCTTAACAGAAAAATTTTGTTTTACATGGTCAGTAAAGGATAAAACTGTGGCAGTAACATTTCAGATTTTCACCCCTCCTGATATATTGCCATAGTTGTGGAGCAGTACTATCCAATAGGACTTTTTTTGATGACAGAAATGTTCTACTTCTGCATTACCCAGACAAAAACCTGTGGCCATGTTTGGCTTCTGAGCTCTTGAAATGTGGCCAGTGCAACTAAGAAACTGAATTTTAAATTTTATTTCATTTTATGGCTTGAGTGATAACAGAAGATAAAGCCCTTAATGAAAGCAGAAATCTCTCCACTTTCAGTAATTCAACCATTTCCAAAAGTTCCATTTCATAGACTAAAGTTATAACTATTATTAATAATTGTGAAATATATTATGAGGAATTTATGGGCCATGTAGTTACAGAATTCCTTCAAAATAGATGTCTATACTAATAGAAGTATTGTTTCTCCAAGGGAAAATGAAATGAAAGATCTTTTACTTGCCATTACTGTAAATCCAATCAATTTATAGTCTACTGTTATTCTTTCCTCATTTTCAAACTCCACCGCAATTCAGGGATTGAAGGTATATTAAGTTCTTCCAGGAAAAGAAAATCTAAGCAGCTGAGAGGAACTATCTCGCTTACTGTAATTCCAGTTTGCTTACTGTCTTTTGAACCAGGGCCCGCAGTTTCTTTGACTTTAACATAATTTCCAGTCATTAAACAACATTAAATGGCCCTTTGTTGAATTAACATCACCTGTGCATTAGTAGGTTTCTCCCCCTCCCCTGAGATTTTCATAACTTCATGCGTCATCGAAGCTGCATGAGTGACATTAAAACAAAAAATCCATATCATTTCTGGTCAGAGTTCTGCAAAAATATTTTCATATTGCTGAGGCAGGTCA
Source organism: Trachypithecus francoisi (assembly GCF_009764315.1). Lineage (NCBI taxonomy): Eukaryota > Metazoa > Chordata > Mammalia > Primates > Cercopithecidae > Trachypithecus > Trachypithecus francoisi. The sequence goes on along the minus strand of NW_022681454.1, from coordinate 167,373,066 downwards.
TAATGGGGGAACTTGGTAAGTTTCATAGTTTGTTTAAAATAAGTATAAAATCTTAATATGAAAATTAAACTGGTACAAGTACAATTTTATTTTCTTCTGTTTTCCAACCTCAAACGAAGATGCTATAATGGCCCCTAAAAGGGTGAAAAATATTCATCCACAGGTCTTACATCTATGGAGCAGAACCAGTATTCATGTATAAGTATGAGCAAAGAAGGGACCGAGAATATTCACTTTATGCATGACACACTTTTACATTTCTAGGCTTATTTGGGGTTTTTTGGGGAGTAGAGGTGAGCAAAATATGTTTTCTTTGTTATGCCAGATGCATATACTAGTTTCATAGTTTCAGAAACAGTAATGATATATAGATGGTATCAATTATGGTCCACAAATTCACAAGTTGACAAGTAGTATAATATTCTAAATATTTTCCACTTTGTTACTCAGCACAATTTATATTTTTCTTCCCCACTCTATCTGGATGGCACAAACCGAACTTCATTCAATTGAGTTAACCACCCACCATTTTCCAGAGCTAAGGCCTCAGAGAGTACACAGCACCAAGGCCTGGGAAGTGGGTGCCATCTGATCTTTGATGTCAGTTATTCACTCTGAGACATGTTCTATAATGTTCACTGTTCCAGGTGGTCCTCATCCATCACTCCACTCAGACACTGTTCACGCGTCCTCTCTAGCCCTGGGATCCCTTGGCCATGTGCTGCCGGGCTAGCTGGTCTATCCCTTGGGAATTCTGCAAGGCTATCTGTGATCCTATATGCCTCTACTGAACCCGCTCTGTCCTGTGTTCTGCCTGTATCCTCTGGGGTCCTACCACTTACTAGGGATCTGTGAGTCCCCTCTGCCCTCAAAGCCCGCAAATCCATCTGCGGTTTTTCCAAATCCTATGAATCTAACTAGATTTCAGGTACTGAACTCCTCTCCCCAGAACCCACCAAGGTCTCTTTTCAAAATACATCCCTTTCTTCTCCCCTCCCATTCTACAGTCCAGAGAAATGCTTTCTGGTTTGAGAGCAAAACCCCTAATTCCTCAAGTCTTTAAAGGTTTTGACTATCCCTCAAATCTTTTCTGTTCCCCTGTGGCTTAAGCTTTAAGAAACTGAGGTCGAAAGAGATCTTTGCTCTGTCACATCCCTGAGACCATAAGCACTAAATAAATGATTTAACTATTCAGATTTGGGTCTGAGGCAGTACCAGATAAATGGAAAGAATCTTCTGAACTACCAGGAGACAAAACAAAAACCAAGTGGTTAACAAAATAAGTTTAAAAAATTCTACTACAAGGCCGGGCGCGGTGGCTCAAGCCTGTAATCCCAGCACTTTGGGAGGCCGAGACGGGCGTATCACAAGGTCAGGAGATCAAAACCCTCCTGGCTAACCCGGTGAAACCCCGTCTCTACTAAAAAATACAAAAAACTAGCCGGGCGAGGTGGCGGGCGCCTATAGTCCCAGCTACTCGGGAGGCTGAGGCAGGAGAATGGCGTGAACCCTAAAGGCGGAGCTTGCAGTGAGCTGAGATCCGGCCACTGCACTCCAGTTTGGGCAACAGAGCGAGACTCCGTCCCAAAAAAAAAAAAAAAAAAAAAAATTCTACTACAGACAATTCCATCTGCAGAAGAGGGAAGACAATAACAATTGATAATATCGTACTTAGACATCTAAAACTGATGAGGCCAAATACAAATGGTCGCAGTGTTGATGAATTCTCCAGTTGATTTCTATCTTACACCCTGAGCATCTTCCTAGGTACCCATTTTCCTATATCATGGGATAATAAAACAAGACCTTACATTTGAACATTCTTCTACTACAACTAAAAATTCTCTCTTAAGATCTGTGGTAGAGGCTGAGCGCGGTGGCTCAAGCCTGTAATTCCAGCACTTTGAGAGGCCGAGACGGGCGGATCACGAGGTCAGGAGATCGAGACCATCCTGGCTAACACGGTGAAACCCGGTCTCTACTAAAAAATACAAAAAACTAGCCGGGCGAGGTGGCGGGCGTCTGTAGTCCCAGCTACTCGGGAGGCTGAGGCAGGAGAATGGCGTAAACCCGGGAGGCGGAGCTTGCAGTGAGCTGAGATCCGGCCACTGCACTCCAGCCTGGGCGACAGAGCGAGACTCCGTCTCAAAAAAAAAAAAGATCTGTGGTACAGATGCCACAGAAGAAACTCCTACACCAACCAGCTGGGGAGTGAACTAAATGAGAGCTATGTCACTTCCAAGCCTTATTGTAAGTGGTGGTCCTGCTTTCAAAAGTACAAAGAAAAACTCGTCTTTGATATTTTCAAAACACTGATTCTAAATTTGGCTTTCTAAAAAAATGTGCTTTTTATCTGACTTCCCTTGGAGCAAGCCTTGGGGGGACACCTAGTATTCCAATTGCACCCCTCATTCATGGGTCGTTTCTCCCCTCAGCTTTCTATGGCCTTTACCTTTCAGGGGCCTGGGGTAAAAATCTACCTCCTTGTTTCATGAATCTCCTTTTCTCGAGATCTGTTGTCAAACTTTTCTCCAGGAATTCTTTTATTCATTCACTCAACAAACGTTTGTAAATCTCTTATTTGTACAGTACCAGATGCAAACGATATTAGGAAATGAAAATGACCATCTTTCCCAGGAAGAATCTGCAATTCAATGCTGGAACCTTCTCCATCTCCTATTTCTTTCATTTACTACTCTACCTACTATATTTTTATATTTCTTGTAAATATTTTATAATTTCTTTGTAATTTTATACCACGAACACGTCTAAGATGAAGAATGTTTTCTGCTCTTTCTACCTCTCAAAACATTTGTCTATATCATTAAATGTGATTTACCAACTACATTACCCTTACTAGAAGAAATACATTGTTGCAAGAAAAATGCAGTTTCAAAACCCAACATGAAAATAGTGAATGCTTAATATTTCTATCCAAAAATGAAATTTAAAAGCCATTGTGCTGAGAACACATGGACACAGAGAGGGGAACATCATAAGCCGGGTCCTGTCGGAGGGCAAGGGCAAAGGAAGGGAGAGTATTAGGACACATAACGAATGCATGCAGGGCTTAAAACCTAGACGACAGGTTGATAGGTGCAGCAAACCACCATAACACATGTTTACTAATGTAACAAACCTGCAGGTTCAGCACATGTATCCCAGAACTTAAAGTAAAATAATAAATAAATAAATAAATGCCATTGTGCAAGAAAAAAATAACAACATTATAATTTTGTTTATAAATGCTGTTCACTATGATAGCTTAATTCTAACAAAGGTTTGTAAAGCAAAAGGTTAAACTTTCCAATATTGTTATTCACTATGATTTTACTGAATATTTTCACTATTCCTTGGTTGTCCATGTATTATAATATTTGTCACTTTCGGATTTAAATCCCATTTTTTAATAAACTTCATGTAAGTACTGTTATAAGAACACTAGTTGGTGCATGTTAACATAAATGGGATACTGGCTTATCTACAGAATGTTCACATTATTAATTCAAATGTTGAAAAAATTATACATCTTCACACATGTACAAAACCATTACTAGTTGTTGTTTCATTTTCTAAATAAGTAAGCCATCCAGATGGTTTTACACACATTTTCCAAAAAAAAAATCTGGCCCAAATATATGTCATGCTTCATCTAGCAACTTTCTTAACTCGTTCCTTATTATGAGAGATGAGAGAATTAGACAAAGATTAAATATATATAGGAGCAAAAACTTGTATTTATTATTTCTACTTCAGGCATGTATGCATGTTCCTAAACTATTTCTAGCAAACTACTGACATTTTGCTGCATGACAAGTTAATTTCTACTTTGGCTTGAAGTTTCTACTCAGCTGAGCTTTGGAAAAATGCACATGTTGTGGTTTATTCACTTTGGAAATTATTCCAGAGTGAAGAGTGGCCTCCAAAATGAAACTTGTTCTAGCCACACATAATATTTTCCCCAGAAGTGCCTATAAAGTCTATCAAAATAAGAAAGTGCTCATTATTTTTGATAAACAGTAAAGACTGGAAATTCATATTTCACTTTAGGACCAGAAGTATAGAGTTGAGACACAGTAGCGTTCTTTTTCTGTGCAGCATAATGGCCTATTATTTTGCGAATTACTATTTACCCTGTGTCTGTAGTTTAACTCTGAGTAAATTCTGCCTTTCTTCTCTTGCTAGCTAAGTGGGGGGGGGGGGTGGAAATTACCTCAAACCCTACCAAGTGTCAAAGCGGCCTTAAAATATTGGTATTTAAAGGAGGTATAATACCAATAAGTATGAAGTGATTAAGAGTTCTGAGTGAGGACATACAGGGCTGTGTTATGTAGTTTGTGACAGAAATCTTAAATTAGGACGGCAACATAGACGGTGTAACTTACTCGCAGACTAGAAAAAAAAAAGTGCTGTCAACCCCTCAACTCATGGTGATGGCACTTAGCGAGCATTGGTCTAATAAAGGGGCAAAGAGTGTATGAGTTTCTCCAATTCTGATTTTTTTTTCTGGTCAGAACTTTGAAGTTTTTAAAGCTTTGTTCTCTTCCTCTCTTTCAGGCCAATAAAAAGAATTATTATTACTACCACATTTGTGTCTCTTGGATTTTATTTTTGGCTAATGCAAGCACTTTTACAACATGATCTTGGTTGAAGGAGCAATTAGAATTAAGGAGCCTTATCCAACAATTACAGCACTTATTGCAATTATAATAGTAACTGGGTAAGTTGACAACTTACTGAGTTACCCCAATGCTACATTTTTATTTTGCTTTTAAAGTTATCAAAAGCCTGATGCTGGAGGTTCATAATGACTTTGTGGTAGCCAGATTCGAAGTCTGAACCCTTGTCTGCCACACTGTTAGCCATCAAAGGAGGCCTGTCCCACCAAGCTCTCTGTTTTCACAACAGGATATCTGGTTTCTTTTATGAGGATACAGCTATGTTAATTTGGTTTAGTGGTTTGTTGGAGGTAAGCAGTCTCTTCACAGCACAAACACCAAAATCCCCTTAAAGCAGTTCCTCGTTAATATCCAGGGTCTGATTGGCAGATTTGCATTGTAAAGTGTGATTTGGTTGGATAAATATGTTTAGTCTAGTAAGCACTTTAGTGATTGAGTGTCTGTTAATGGATAAAGGTGGATTATGGGGAAACCTCTACAGGCTGTCCCTGGGTACTTAGCATTGTAAGATGTCAAGGGGAGTGGAAAACAAACTGGCACTACAGAACAGCTGAAGGGCTATAAAATGTTTAAAATATTTGGTGCTAATGTTGGGCTTTCAAGTTTCAAATATTAATTTCAATAGAGGAGAGAGACCATTGAATTAGACGGCAGGGATTTTGTGCCCCAGCAGTGACAAAATGGGGATGTCCTATCCATGTTCCTAAAAGCTGGCATCTCTCATAAGATTGAAAACTCAGAGAAAGCTGACATACAGGAAATTCAGAGTAGTTAATTGGTATCCAAGAATGAATCCAAATCCTGATGAAATCTTTGCTTTCTAATATACTGCAGAGCGAACAGGAGTCTAGGAGGAAAAGACTCTAGAGTGATTGCTAAAGAATGTTGACATGTCTGTTCATAGGTATGTAACTATGCACACAGCATTTTTTGAAACAATACTGCTATAAGAATTACAGATACTAATGTCCTACCTCCCTAGTGTCTCCAACCACCTGGCAATGAAGAGTTTTCCATTTCTTCCTTTTGAGAGAGTACTGGGATGCTTCATGAAAGCCACTAGAAAATGTCACTTTTTTCTTCTTCTCAGGTGAACATGCAGAAGTACTTTTATGAGGTGAAAATATCAGCTTACTTCAAGGATCTAAATGGTATTTTAACATCCCAGGCTCTGAAAGAGGTATGTTGGAACGTCTGCTCCTAGCCAGTCATGAATTGCTTAAGACTTCAGAAACTATTATATTTTTGCAGATTGGCTTTCTGACTAAGCATATTTCGGCCATTTTTCTTCAAGACACTTCCAGAGACTGCTTTGTGTTCACCAACTTTTATAAGCATTAAGGTCTGAGGCATTTATCAGAACACTACTCTTCAAGCCTTTGTAATTCCAATTGTTCATCCATTACTCTTGAACAGCTGCATTCCCTAGGCCAAGTGGCATCAGAAGTACAGGAGATTTTGTGGGTTCATTTGGTTTCAGACTGCTGCAAAAAAGAAAGCACATATTCCAATAAAATGAGTCCCGTGAATTTTTGGGTTTCCCAGTGCACATAAAAGTTAGATTTACACCCTACTGTAGTCCATTAAGTTTGCTATAGCATTGTGTCTAAAAAATGTACATAATATTTTAAAAAATTCTTTATTGCTAAAAAAGGCAAAAAATCATTTGAGCAAGTCATAATCCTTTTGCTGGTTGAAGGTCTTGCTCCATGTTGATGGCTGCTGACTGCTCAGGATAATGGTTGCTGAAGGTTGGAGTGGTTGTGGCAATTTATTAAGATAAGACAGTGAAGTTTGTCACATCAGTTGATGTTTCTTTCATGAAAGATTTCTCTGTAGCAAGGAATGCTACTTGACAGCACTTTACCGTTTGAAATTCTTTCAAAATTGAAATCAGTCTTCTGGAACCATGTCACTGGTTTATCAACTAAATTTATGGAATATTCTAAATCCTTTGTTGTCATTTCAACAATGTTCACAGCATCTTTACTAGGAGTAGATTTCATTGTAAGAAACTATTTCTTTTCCTTATACATGAGAAACAACTACTCGTCCATTCAAGTTTTATCAGGAGATTGCAGCAATTCAGTCACATCTTCAGGTTCCACTTCTAATTCTAGGTCTCTTGCTATTTCCACCACTTTTATAGTTAATTCCTCAACTGAAGTCTTGAACCCCTCAAAGTCATCACACGACAGTTGGAATCAACTTCCAAACTGTTTTTAATATTGATATTTTGACCTCCTCCTATGAATCAGGAATATTTTTAATGACATCTAGAATGGTGAATCCTTTCCAGAAGGTTTGCAAATTATTTTGCCCAGTTCCATCACAGGAATCACTGTCTATAGCAAATATAAACTGTATTTCTTAAATAGTAAGACTTCAAAATCACAATTACTCCTTGATCCATGGGCTACAGGACGGATGTTGTGTTAGAAGGCATAAAAACATTAATCTCCTTATACATTTCTGTCAGAGCTCCTGGGTGACCAGGTGCATTTTTAATAAGCAGTAATACTTGGAAAGGAATCCTTTCTTCTAAGCAGTAGTTCTCAACAGTGGGCTTAAAATATTTAGTAAGTCATGCTGTAAACAGATGTGCTGTCATCCAGGCTTGTTGTTCTATTTCTAGAGCACAGGCAGGGTAGATTTAGCATAATTCTTAAGGATCCTAGGATTTTTGCAATAATAAATGACTTAAATTTACCATCTGCATTAGCCCTTCACAAGAAAATTAGCCTGTCTTTTGAAGCTTCGACACAAGGCATTGACTGCTGTTTAGCTATGAAAGTCCTAAATGGCACCTTCTCTAAACAGAAGTCTATTTCTATTAAAATCCATTTTTCTGGTGTAGCCACCTTCATGAACAACCTTAGCTACATCTTGATAACTTGCTGTAAATTCACCATCAGCACTTGCTGCTTCGTGTTGCACTTTTATGTTATGGAGACAGTGTCTTTCCTTAAACCTAGTGAATTAACCTCTAGTAGCTTCAAACGTTTCTTCTGCAGCTTCCTCGCATCTTGCAGTCTTCATATAATTGAAGAGAGTTAAGGCTTTGTTCTGGATTAGGCTTTGTACTCAAACTTTCTCCATATCAGCAAGAAGGTTGTTCCACGTTCTTATCATTCATGTGTTCACTGGACTAGCAGTTCTAATTTCCTTCAAGAAGTTTTCCTTTGCATTCACAGCTTGGTTGTTTGGTACAAGAGGCCCAACTTTTAGCCAGTCTTGGCTTTTGACATGCCTTCCCACTTAGTTTAATCATTGCTGGCTTTTGATTTAAAGTGAGAGACGTGTAACATTTCCTTCCACTTGAACACTCACAGGCCTTAGTAGAGTTATTAATTAGCCTAAATTTAATATTGCTGCGTGTCAGGGAATAGGGAGGCCAGAGAAGAGGGTGAGACACGGAGGGGACAGCTAGCCAGTGGAGCAGTCTGATCACATACAACATATATTAAGTTTGTGGTCTTCTAGGGTATGGTTTGTGGAGCCCCAAAACAATTATAATAGTAACATTAAGGATCACTGACCACAGATCACCATAGCAGATATAATAACAATGAAGAAGTTCTAAATATTTCAAGAATTATCAAAATGTGGCAGCTTCCCTGATGACTGGCATGACACAGCAGAGGCAACCACAATCCCCCTGGGAACATAACTCCATTGGCCAGACAACCACACCCCCATCCACCGCAGTGGCCATAGCAAGCCCTACTTAAGGATATTCTGAACTCAGACCCACCTAACCCTGCCCCTACCTGATGTTTTTTCTCTACCTGCCCTGGTAGTCAAAGACAAAGGACACAATCTCTTGGGCGCTCTATGGCCCCACCTACCTCCTGAGAAACCCAAGTACTTACACAGGCAACCCTAGGGCAAGCTTGTATATCCCCTATACCACCACAGCCGATGCTCTCTTGAAAGCACCACGTCCTGGTTGGAGGCCAACCAACTCAAACCATTGGAGCAACTCATAAAAGAACAATCTTACTCCAAGAAGGAGAAAACAACAGCTAATTCCACCACCTGTAATATCCTGGATAACCAGAGGTCCTCAGTCTGTCCACACGACAGCTTCACTTCTAGCACAACCAGCATTTGAGAAAGCCAGCACACTAAAGAAAACTATAACCAAAGACTCTCACAGAGTCCACCTCATTTCCTTGCTGCCTTCACTAGGGCAGGTGCTGGTAACCACAGCTGAGAGAGCTAAAGATCAATCACATCACAGGACTCTTTGCAGACATTCCCCAGTACCAGCCTGGAGCCCAGTAGCTTCACTGGGTGGCTGGACCGAGAAGGGGAATACCAATCACTGCAGTTCAGCTCTCAGTAAGCTCCATCCCTAGGGGAAGGGGGACAGCACCACATCAAGGGAGCACCCTGTGGGATAAAAGAATCTGAACAGCAATTCTTGAGTCCCAGATCTTGCCTCTGACATAGTCTACCCTAATGAGAAGGAAAACAATTCTGGTAATATGACAAAGCAGCGTCCTTTAACTTCCCCAAAAGATCACACTACATCACCAGTAATGGATTAAAACCAAGAAGAAATCTCTGAATTGCCAGAAAAAGAATTCAGAAGGTTGATTATTAAGCTACTCAAGAAGGCCCCAGAGAAAGTGAAAACCAACTTAAAGAAATTAAAAAAAAAAAAAAGACAGAACACGGATGAAAAAAATCTCCAGATAAATGGAGAGCATAAATAAAAAATAATCACAACTTCCTGAAATGAAAGACATACTTAGATGTGTCTTTTATTTGCAAAAATACACTGGAAAATATATGGAAAAGTCCAAAAACAGGATCAAACAACTAGAAGAAAAAACTTCAGAGCTCAAAGACAAAGCTTCAAATTAATCCCACCTGACAAAGACAAAGAAAAAAATAATTAAAGAAATGAACAAAGCCTCCAAGAAGTTTGGAATTAAGTTAAATGACCAAACATAAAAATAATTGATGTTCCCAAGGAAGACGAGAAATCAAAAAGTTTGGAAAACTTATTTGAGGAAATAATTGAGGAAAACTTCCTCGACCTTGCTAGAGATCTAGGCACCCAAATACAAGAAGTTCAAAGAACACCCAGGAAATTCATTGCAAAAGATCATCACCCAGGCACATAGTCATCAGGCTATCTAAAGTCAAGATGAAGGAAAGAATATTAAAAGCTGTGAAGCAAAAGCATCAGGTTACCTATAAATGAAAACCTATCAGATTAACAGCAGTTTTCTCAGTAGAACCCTACAAACTAGAAGGGATTAATGTCCTATCTTTAGCTTCCTTAAACAAAACAATTATCCGCAAAGAATTTTGTATCTAGCTAAACTAAGCTTCATAAGTGAAGGAAAGGTAAAGTCTTTTTCAGACAAAAAAATTGCTGAGAGAATTCATCACTACCAAGCCACCATTGTAAGAACTGCTAAGCGGAGTCCTAACCTTGAAACAAAACCTTGAAATGCACCAAAATAGAACTCCCTTAAAGCTTACATCTCACAAGGTTTATAAAACAATAACACACACACACAAAAAAAGGTAGTCAGGAAACAGCTAGCATGATGCATAGAATACTACCTCAAATCTCAATACTAACTTTAAATTTAAATGACCTGAATGCTCCACTTAAAAGACACAGAATAGCAGAATAGATAAGAATTCACCAAGCAAGTATCTACTCTCTTCAAGAGACTTACCTAACACATAAGGACTCACATAAACTTAAGGTAAAGAGGTGGAAAAAGATATTCCATGTAAATGGACACCAAAAGTGAGCAGGAGTAGCTATATATCAGACAAAACAGACTTTAAAGCAACAACAGTTAAGAAAGACAAAGAGGGACATTATATAATGATAAAAAAGACTGGTCCAACAAGAAAATATCACAATCCAAAATATATGTGAATCTAACACTGGAGATCTCAAATTTATAAAAACAATTACTAAGAGACCTAAGAAATGAGATAGACAGCAACACAATAATAGTGGGGGACTTCGATACTCCACTGATGGCAACAGACAGGTCATCAAGACAGAAAGTCAACAAAGAAACAATGAACTGAAACTATACCCTAGAAAAGGGGACCTAACAGATATTTACAGAACATTCTACCCAACGAATGTAGAATATACATTCTATTCATCAACACATGGAACATTCTCCAAGATAGACTATATGATACGCCACAAAACAAGTCTCAATAAATTTCAGAAAATTGAAATTATATCAAATACCCTCTCAGACCACAGTGGAATAAAATTAGAAATTAACTCAAAAAGAAGCCCTGAACACCATGCAAATACATGGAAATTACATAATCTGCTCATGAATGATCACTGGGTTAACAATGAAATTAATATGGAAATTAGAAAATTATTTGAACTGAACAATAATAGTGACACAACCTATCAAAGTCTCTGTGATACAGCAAAAGTGGTGCTAAGAAGAAAGTTCACAGCATTAGATGGCTACATCAAAAAGTCTGAAAAGCAGAAATAGACAGTCTAAGGTCATACCTCAAGAAACTAGAGAAACAAGAACAAACGAAACCCAAACCCAGCAGGTGAAACTAAGTAACAAAGATCAGAGCAGAACTAAATGAAAGTGAAACAAAAAGAATACAAAAGGCAAATGAAAGAAAAAAACCGGTTATTTGAAAAGATAAACAAAATTGCTAGACCATCAGCGAGATTTACCAAGAAAACAAGAGAGAAGATCCAAATAAGCTCAATTAGAAATGAAATTGGAGATGTTACAACCAATACCACAGAAATACAAAAGATCATTCAAGGATACTATAAACACCTTTATCCACACAATCTAGAAAACCTAGAGGAGATTAATATACTCCTGGAGATATACAACCCTCTTAGATTACACAGGAGAAAATATACAACCCTTCTAGAGTAAACTAGAAAGAAATAGAAACTCTGAACAGACCAGTAAAAAGCAGTGAGATTGAAATGGTAACTTAAAAAATTGCCAAGAAAAAAGGAAGTCCAGGACCAGACAGATTTACAGCTGAATTCTATCACACATTCAAAGAAGAAGTGGTACCAATCCTATTGAAACCATTCCAAAAGATGGACAAAGAATGAATCCTCCCTAAATCATTCTATGAATCCAGTATCACCCTAATACCCAAACCAGCAAAGGACATAACAAAAAAAAAGAAAACCACAGGCCAGTATCACTGATGAACATAAATGCAAAAATCCTCAACAAAATACTAGCTAACCAAATCCAACAGCATACCAAAAAGATAATCCACCATGATCAAGGGGGTTGCATACCAGAGATGGAGGGATGATTTAACATGTGCGAGTTAATAAATGTGATACACCACATAAACAGAATTAAAAACAAAAATCACATAATATCTTAATAGACGGAGAAAAAGCACCTGACAAAATCCAGCATCCTTTTGTGATTAAACCCCTCAGCAAAATCAGCATAGAATGGACATACCTTAAGGTAATAAAAGCCATCTATGACAAACCCACAACCAATATTATACTGAATGGGGAAAAGTTGAAAGCATTCCCCTCAAGAACTGGAACAAGACACGGATGCCCACTTTTACCACTTTTATTCAATGTAATACTGGAAGTCCTAGCCAGAGCAATCAGACAAGAGGAAGAAATAATAAAGGGCATCCAAATTGGTAAAGAGGAAGTCAAACTGTCACTGTTCGCCAATGAAAGGATCTTGTACCTAGAAAACCCTAAAGACTCATACAGAAAGCTCTTAGATCTGATAAATGAATTCAGTAAGGTTTCAGGATATAAAAGCAATGTGCGCAAATCAGTAGCACTGCTATATAGCAACAACGACCAAGCTAAGAATCAAATCAAGAACAATAGCTGTAAAAAAAAATGAAATAAAATACTCAGGCATATACCTAACCAAGGAGGCAAAAGACCTTTACAAGGAAAACTACAAAACACTACTGGAAACACTACAAAACACTACTGAAAGAAATCATGGATGACACAAACAAATAAAAACACATGCTCATAGATAAGTAAAATCAATACTGTGAAAATGACCACACTGCCAAAAGCAATTTACAAATTCAATACAATTCACATCAAAATACCATTATCATTCTTCACAGAACTAGAAAAAACAATCCTAAAATTCACATGGAACCAAAAAAGAGCTCTCATAGCCAAAGCAAGACTAAGCAAAAAGAACATATCCGGAGACATCACATTACTGGACTTCAAGCTATACTATAAGATTACAGTCACCAAAACAGCATGGTACTGGTATAAAAATAGGCCACAGATCAACGAACAGAATAGGTAACCAGAAATAAAGCCAAATACTTACAGCCAACTGATCTCTGACAAAGCAAACAAAAACATAAAGTGGGGAAAGACACTCTATTCAATGAGTGGTGCTGGGATAATTGGCAAGCCACATGTACAAGAATAAAACTGGATCCTCATCTCTCACCTTATACAAAAATTAACTCAAGATGGATCAAAGACTTCAATAAAACCTGAAACCATAAAAATTCCAGAAGATAAAGTTTACAAAAACCCTTCTAGTCATCGCTTAGGCAAAGACTTCATGATCAAGAACCCAAAAGCAAATGCAACAAAAACAAAGATAAATAAATGAGACTTAAACTAAAAAGCTCCTGCACAGCCAAATAATCAGCAAAGTAAACAGACAACCTACAGAGTGGGAGAAAATGTTCACAAATTATGCATCTGACAAAGGACTGGTAACCAGAAACTACAAGGAACTCAAACATATCAGCAAGAAAAAAAAATAATTCCATCAAAAAGTGGGCTAAGGACATGAATAGATAATTCTCAAAAGAAGATGTACAAATTACCAAAAAACATGAAAAAATACTCAGCATCACTAATTATCAGTGAAATGCAAATCAAAACCACAATGTGATACCACCTTACTCCTGCAAGAATTCCCACAATTAAAAAGTCAAAAAATAATAGATGTTGGCATGGATGTGGTGCAAAGGAAATGCTTTTACACTGCTGGTAGGAACGTAAACTAGTACAACCACTATGGAAAACAGTGTGTAATTCCTTAAAGAACTAAAAGTAGATCTACCATTTGATCCAGCAATCCCACTAGTGAGTACCTACCTGGAAGAAAAGAAGTCATTAATGAAAAAGACACTTGCACATACAGGTTTATAGCAGCATGGTTTGCAATTGCAAAAATACCGAACCAGCCCAAGTGCCCATCAATCAACAAGTGGTTAAAGGAAATGTGGTATATGTATATACCATGGAATACTACTCAGCCATAAAAAGGAGCAAAATAATTGTATTCACAGCAACCTGGATGGAGTTGCAGACCATTATTCTAACTGAAGTAACTCAGGAACAGAAAACCAGACATTGTTATGTTCTCACTTATAAGTGGGAGCTAAGCTAGGAGGAAGCAAAGGCATAAGAATAATACAATGAATTTTAGGGACTAAGGGGCATGGGGCTGGAAAGGAGTAAGGAAAAAAGATTACACATTGGGTACAGTATATACTGTTCAGGTGATAGGTGCACCAAAATCTCAGAACTCACCACTACAGAATCTATCCATGTAACCAAACGCCAATGGAGTATCTGTAAAGTGAAATAGTATAGTGCAGTAAAATCAGGTATACTTGCATGAATCAAGGATAACATTCTGCAAAATTGCATTAAAATGAAGCTAAGCCTTTTCAAAGGCAGGCCTTACCAAGAAAAAGAAATTCTCTAAATTCTTTCATCTACCTATTTAATATATCAAGAGGCAGTCCTGGTAGTTCTGATGATAGCATTGCACATAAAGAAGGGTAAAATCAGACAGGAAGAGGAAGAGGAAACTCCACACACACTTATCCCAGGAAGGGAAGGGATAAATTTCTGAAAGTTTGAGCATGTATATGACTCAACCAGGCAGGAACTGGGCTACCTAACTTTTTAAATGTTTGCACCTTATTAAGTTTATCAGATTAGATTAAATTTCGTGTTTTCACAATAATTTTAAAAATCAATTCCTTCTTTGAAATTTCTCTCTAATGTATTGTTTACATATATTTGCATTTATTTATACTCATTCAACAAATATGTTTTAAGCATCTACCATGCACAGGGTAATGGGAAGGCAGAAGTGAATTAGTACAAATAAGGTCTTTGACTCATGCAACTTACTTTCTAGTTGGAAAGAAACAAAATAAACAAGTAAATAGAATATCAGACTGTGATTCGTTGTATGAAAGAAAATAAATTAGGTGCCATTTCCTAGTCCTTGTGCTCACTCTACTTCAACAAGATTGTGTTCTCTTCTCTATGTTCACACCATCTCTCATTTATCTCTGTTTCCACCATTAGACTAAAGTTCCTAAACAACTGCCTGATCTCATCACTTTCCTTTTTAAGCCCTGCAATGATTCCTATTGCCTGATTCTCCCTTACAGTCTTCCAACTCCCTCTTTAACCTATTCCTGAACATAAAGCCCCCCTTTCCATTATACCAACCCTTCCAAAGTCCCACTGCATAGCACTTCTCTGTCCACTCATCCCAGAATACATACTGTTCCTTCTTCTCTTCCTTATTTTTCTGAGTCAACTCATTTATTAGATTCTGACCAGTTTTCTGCATGCCTTGTTTCAATAAGCACCCAGCCTGCACTGATTCTCTGATCTTTCACAATAGAGAAAGGAAAGGAAAGGAAAGAAAGGAAGAAAGGAAAGGAAAGGAAAGGAAAGGACAGGAGAAAGGAGAAAGGAAGAAAGGAAGAAAAAAAAAGAAAGAAAGAAAGAAGAGAGAGAGAGAGAAAGAAAGAGAAAGAAAGAGAAAGAGAAAGAAAGAAAGAGAAAGAAAGAAAGAAAGAGAAAGAAAGAAAGAAAGAAAGAGAAAGAAAGAAAGAAAGAGAAAGAAAGAAGAAGAAGAAAGAAAGAAGAAAGAAAGAAAGAAAGAAAGAAAGAAAGAAGAAAGAAAGAAGAAGAAGAAAGAAGGAAGGAAGGAAGGAAGGAAGGAAGGAAGAAAGAAAGAAAAAAGAGGGAAAGAAAGAGAAAGAGAGAGAGGGAGGGAGAGAAGAAAGAAGGAAGGAAGGGAGGGAGGAAGGGAGGAAGGGAGGAAGGAAAGAAGGAAGGGAGGGAGGGAGGGAAGAAAGAAGGAAGGAAGGGAGGGAGGAAGGGAGGAAGGAAAGAAGGAAGGAAGGGAGGGAGGGAGGGAAGGGGGAAGGAGGGAGAGAGAGAAAATAAAAAGAAAGAAAAGCAAAGCTGAACCTTTTGTTTTGTTTTCTGGTATTAGAGGTAAGTTTTATTCTAATACAAACCAAACAAAGACCAAGTAAAAGACTAGAGTCTAGCGAGCCACTCACTAACTTATTAAATGACATGGAACGAATTACAATCTCTATAGATCCCAGTTTCAGAGATGCATGGCTGATAGTGATTAATATCATGCCAATACCAATTCATTTCTGTTAATGAAATTGAACAGTTACACACATATAGATCCTAAACCTAGCATTTCAATAAGCATAACTTTCTTTATTGTTGTTTCACGAAACATTTCTCTTTCAATTTCCCATCCCACTAGGTGGAGAAAAATATACAGCTATACAAAACTCTAAAATATAACGATCTTAAGGTCTCTCCCTATCACCCAATTCTTATAATAATATCTAAGCCCCGGGGCCAGAGAGTATGTTGTTTGTACAAGAGGGGACACACAGTGTCACATACTTGTACCTCATCTGCCTTGCTATGACATGTCACTCTTACCTGGTTTCTGATTCCTGATTTACACAGATCACAGACCATTCTCCAAATATCAGCCAAGATCTGTCTCAAGTGCCTCTCTGGCATATGTGCCCATCTCACTGGGGCACATAAAAACCTGCATCTGACTCCAGCTCCTCTGTCTAAATACCTGGATGCAGCAATGCCTGCTCTGCTGCCCCTATGCCATATTGGCCATAAAATTCATCTTGCTACAAACAGCTAGGCAAAGCACAGTTCATCTCTGCCCTCAGAGCCCTGCAACCCATACTGGATTTTACTCCATGACTCCACACAAGCGAGTCCTGGTGAGGAACTTCATAACCTCAGCTTTCTTGCATACATTCCATTCTCTCTTTTTTCTCTTTTATGGACTCTTTTTTTGGTCCCAAAGGGGGTAAAATTAGGTCTGATTAATCACATATTTTACAAAGAAACACAGGGAGACAAAATTATAAGAAAAACACACATCCGTTAATACACCAGTGCATTGCCTGATGACAAACCAAAGATGATGCTCACATCAGCTGTGGTTTGCACATAATTCTATCACCGTAGTGACCTAAGTATAAGATGTTAACAGTGATATTGGCATCACACAGTTGACACCAGGTATGAGGGTGTCCACAAATTCTCCAGCCGGCCCTTCCTCACATCATCTTGGTCCCGCTAAGTGTTGATTTCTGCTCTTACTTCCTTACACTGCTTCCAGAAACTCAAAACCCAACAAATAGTCTTTTAAAACATGTCTTTTAAAATTTAACATTTTTATTTGTATCATGTAAATTTGTATGAAAAATTTATATCAAAAAATTGGTATAAAACTACCAGCATCTGTGGCTTGCAATGTGATCTGGGTCAGTTTGCATTAAATCTCCAAATTTCAATTTATAGATTTATAAAATGAAGACACCGAGAATTTTATAGGGCCATTGTCAGATTATGTGAAATCTTACACTCTAAGATCTTTGCATGTAAGTTCAATATACAATTAACCTCTCACTAACTACTATAAAATAAATGCTTATAATATCTAGACTAGACTTTTAACTAATCCTAGATACAATCTAAAAGGGACTGATCTTTTAAAATCTTTAAAAATGACAAGACAATCTGAGACCACACTTTGACTGCAGATCCAGCAAATGAAGCCTAGTTGATGATGGCCTTGAAAAGGATACTGCAGGTCCTCCAATAACATCATCTGGCTAACATCATTTCCTCATAGCACTGATAAGGAAAAAAAATAAATCACTTCCTGCCAAGGACACTGTGTGGAGTTGGCACTTTCTCCTCACGTCTGTGTGGGTTTTCTCCAGGTACTCCAGTTTCCTCCCACAACTCAAAGTTTTGCATGTGAGATGAACTGGCCCATCTCCATGGTCTCGGTGTGAGTAAGCGAGGGTGAGTGTGAGTTGCCCTGCAATGGGAGGGAGGCTTGGCCAGGGTAGATTCTCGCCTGCCACCTTGAGTTGCCAGGACGGGCTCTGGCTACCCGGGCCCCTAAGCCAGTAAATAGTTATCTTATTGGTTTTGATTAATCTTTTTTAAATGTATTATCACATGTATTTCACTGTTTAATATTAGAACTGTTCTGGTCTTTATTTAGAAGCTTGGTAATGATTTTGTGACCAGAAATATGACATAGGATGTTAACTCTTATTTATATCAATTAGCCTAGGGGAAAATTGATTTCATTAATATGTTGTTTCACTTAAAATCTCACTTTCCAATAACTTAGCAATTATGTTAAGTGAGCACCTACTGTATAACGCTTTGGGGTGCAGAATTGGCACTTTGTTATAGGTCTACATTTAGTACTGTGTTCCTCAAAATGTATAAAGATCAACAATCCTGTGATGTAACACAAATGTGTGGTATTTCATTATTTAAAATTAGAAAGTTGTATAAAGATATATATAATTTAGCTCTTAATCACAAATGGGTCCTAAAAGTGCTACAACACCATAGTGTTTTAAAATAAATACAGTTGAGACTTATTTAGAAACCATTTTGACATATGACTACAGGCTCATATATAAATGAGAAAGTGTGGAAGTCAATTACCTTAAAGTCATCATGAAAAACAAGTCCCACATCCATCACTTAATAAGCTTCCAACGATCTTGACTCAAGTAGTTGTAGATTTTTAAATCAGCATGTATTTTTTCCATTAAAGAGATAAAAATTTCTACCAGGAATTGTATAAAGGAGACCTGTAACCACAACTAATGGTGCCTGTTTCCCATATCTCCATCATATATTTGTCCCTAAATCACTAAAATTGCCTGAAACTTGAAAAGCAATAGTTAATTACCATAAAAACTTGAGATATTATAAAATAGTACATATGACATGATTTTTGTAGACTTCTATGTGAAACATACATACATTTTGTATGAGTTTCATTCCTTAGCCCTAGAGCATTACATTTAACAAATGTCTTCTGCCTAAATTGTTTTTTTTAAATCTTATTTCTCTCTTGATTATTCCTCTGGAAAATAAAACATATGCATTATTTGATTGCTGTAAACATTTTATGTCTAAAAGAAGTGGCCAAATGGAAAAAGACAAGGTTATAGTCACATCCGTGGAAAAAAAAAATTGGAATTAGATTTAAAAAAAAATAAAAATAGGTTCAAGTCAGATAGGTAGGTGCTTTGTTCGTCACCCAAGTCCTGTCTAAAGAGAATGCAAAACACAAAGCCCTGTGTGCACTATCTAGAGGAAGCAGCTGCAAGAGTGATACAGGGCTGATTCTTATAAACAAAGAGCACCAACAAATCTGTTTGAGAATGAATATTAGATTTGCTGAGTTCTGCTGACATCACCATGGGAGATAAACATGTTAGGAAGAGTGGGGCAGCTTGCTGTTGGAGAGGTTGCCAGAAGAGATAAGTGAGCAGCAAAAGGCAAGTGAAGACATGATGCCAATCTTGACAGTCTTATAGATGACTGAGTGAAGTGCCATCTTAAACATCACCAGTCTGGAACAAGTGGATCAAAATGAACTCTGAACCTTTGTTTCCTTAATAGCAGCAGACTAACAGCTGTCTGCATCTGGAAACTGTGTGAAAGTTCTATACAGCTGTATCATAATAAACAAACTAAAAAAATAATCTCACAATCTACTGTTCCTTTTACATTCTTGCTCCTTCTCTAGCCTCATTAACTTGTAATTTTGCATCCAATTATATTTTATTAATTTGTTATTTCTGGACTTGAGAAATAAATTGAAAACATATTGAAAAAGCAAGTAAGTCTCCAACGGTTGTTCTATTTTTCTTGTATTTGCAAGTGCATGATGACCAGGACCTGAGCAGTATGGTGCTGTCAGCTTACGTGGTGTGAGCTTTTGGCAGTAAATGGAGTCAGGAGTTGGCTTATGGAGTGGAGCAGGGGTGCGGGGGGATGGGGACCAACACATTGAGGCTGTGGAATATGATTTACCTGCTCTGGAGCTCTGGGGTCTAGAATTTCATAAATATAAGTGACAAATTATCAATAAATCACTCTGTGGTTCACCATAATGCATACTGTTTATTGAAACCCAGGTCCAATAAATATGAGTCGCCCTTTTTAGCAAAAGCACAAGAAACAAAGATGACAGGAATTACAAACAGAAATGAAAAATGGGAAATAAGGCCCTGGTGAGCAGTGAACCTTTTTCTCTTCAATCCATTCTGAGATCACTGGATTCTAGAAGAAATTTTTAGATGTGTACACTTGTTTCAAAACATCATTTTGTTTTCATTTTCACCTGAAGAGTTTACAGAGTAAGGCAGTGTAGGTAGTGCCTGACCACGGAAAGGTTCTACTATTTTTAAAAAATCATTCCACATACATAAAATTCTGTGAGATTCTGTTGAAATGGTGATAGCATGAACTAAATCTTTCACAATGTTTCTTGATTTTCAAATGCAACAATGTCACCGTTATTTTCCCAAGAAAATGACCTATAGTAAAATTAAGAAAAAAAAGCAATCAACATTAACTTAAATAAATGCAAAATTTCTACTGAAGAATGGAAAGATGTAAGATAAATTAACACTGAAAGCAATTGGTGATTTGCCTTTAAAACTTTACATACATGTTTCAGCCTTTGTTTCACACGTATTTCTCCAAGGCCAGAGAGGGGATTACTTATTATTTATTGTTGTAATTCTTTATTTATTTATTGTTGTTATTCTTTATTTATTTATTGCTTATTATTTGGATACACTTTTACACACAGTGTGATTTATCTCCTATGTTCTAAAAGTGAAATTAAGAAGTGTTGCAGTCAATGTTGTTATAATGCCCTATAACTTTACAAACTCATTCAGCAGCTGGAAGCAATTGACACAGGGTAGCATTTGACTTGAACAACACTTTAAAAAGTCAACTTGAATCTTAATTGAAATACCCTATATTTCACATTGGATATACGACCCAATTCTAATCTTTTGTTTCCTTTTAAAAAGCAAAGGCAGTGAAGTATTGTGCTCTTTATGAGACTGTGTATTATTATTAAGTGACAATATTTACTCTAATAAGGAGTTTTTTTAAAAATCAACTCTCTGAAACATACTTCTGTGTTATCAGTTATGTATTAGTAATTTATTTATATATTATATAATATAATTTTATTTATATAATAAATTACTAATACATAAGTTATTATAATAATTGTTTGTGAATATATTAATATAGTCATATTAATTTTCCTTATGGAAAAACAATATAATAATTTTTAATGAGCAAAAATGAATCATAACCTGTACAATGTATAAAAATAATGTTTCATCTTCTGTATAACTTTTCAGTCTTTCTCTCATATGTACTTATTATTTACATAACTGCTTCTAACATTTGTTATACTTAAGGGCTCAATATATTTACTTACATATTTGTGATGCTACATGTTTTTCTCTAAACTGGCCAAAAACTATTACATTAAAATAACTTTAAATGTGATAGAAAGTTAATGAATTAACAACAATTCATTACTAAGAGCTAATGCTCATTATGTGCCAAACCCCTATTCCAGCAGCATCAGCCTTCCATACCCGATATCTATATGGTAATTCCTATTATGATCTACATTTATCAGATGAGGCAGAAGAGGTTAAGTATCCGGTTCCAGGCATCATGCAAATAAGCCATAGTGCCAAGCTAAGAGAAAGGATCCTACCAAATCTCCCTGATTTTTAACTACTATGGTGTTTCCGAAAGTGTATATGCCAATTGAATATTTAAAACGGCATGGCACATTAAGTGCAAACTAAATATTTAAACAAGCAATTGGTTTATGACAATAATGTCCTAAATTTGTTTGTTTATAAATATGCATTTTATTTTATTATGTTGAATTATTCAGTACTCTTTGGTTGTCTAGGGACAGAAATGGAACTCAATTTCATTTTAGCAAAATAGAGAGTATTATTGACTCCTATAACTGCAAAGCCACTTCAGGCATGACCAGATCTAGAAGTTCCAAAAAGGTGCTAAGCCTGCAGTCTCTTTCTGTCCCTTGCAACCCTGCTTTCTTCTTGGCTGGTTTCATTCTCAAACAAACTTGGTGTTCACTGGCAAGCCCACATTTAAATTATCCCTACAACAGTGGTACATAACAAAAACAAACAAACAGCTTTCCCAACAGCTCAAGTAAAATTCCCAAAAGATAATCCTCATCCGCCCCTGTTGTGTCACATGCCAATTTGTGAACCGTCGCTGTGCCCAGAAAGACAAGGTCCTTTGTTGTCCAGGCCTGAGTGTGGCATCAGCCTTACCCAGACAGAGACCAGGGATGAGGTGCTTCTTCAAATAATATGGCTGCCAAAAGAAACAAGGGAGATTGGTGGTAAGAAAAAAAGTCCACAGAACTCCCAGACGCAAGTTCTCTCAAAATGATTTTTAGCTCATTAGAGAAATCTCCTCAGTGTAAGCATAACATATGGTACTGAGTCGGGTAGAGTTCAGTTGCAAAGAAGAAAATCTGCTCTAGCTAGTTTAAGCAGAAAGGGATTTATTACAGGGTTTTAAGATGTATATTTTTCAAGGCAAACAAAGAAATGGAGTTTCTTTAAGGTCATAGGAAATATGCTAAGAGAAGGTTAATCTTTTTAGTGTAAAAAGGTTGGTTTTTGTGTAAATATTCCATGCGGCATTTGGAATACTGCATTTCCTCTTTCTTCTCCTTTTAGGGTGACCAAGGAGTCCTGGTTTTTCTGGGACTTTCCCAGTTTTAAAACTGAAAATCTCACATCCCAGGAACGCTTCAGTCTTGGGCACACTGAGACTGCTGGTCACCTACCTCATCTTGTCTCTTCTAGTGGTGACACCAAATAGACTCTATTGGCCTAAATGAAAACCTGAAGCCAAACAGAAGCCATAGGATCCAAAAGGGGTAGGTCAGGGAACAAAAAGATTTAAGAAAACTAAAGCCATTTAGTAAAGATAAAAATGAAGAGGCAGAGGGTCCAAAGTGACTGGGTCTCCTCAGAGAGCACATCAGACGCCACTGCATGGAGTTAAGAGGTCCCAAATCTGTTGAGGAGTCGAAATCCAGTAAAACAGGAGCTGAGCCGGAATACCCATACCCATGGGATCTGTGTGGGCTGGAAGGCTCAGGTAGACCCAAAGATCTGCTGTGTTTGATTTAATAACTCCAGACTCCAAGCATATGCTGGCCAGGCTGATAGGAATCTTGTCTGATAGTTGGTTTACATCCCCTTCCCTTTTAGTATAAAGGGGGAAGCATTAGATATACACCCCACCTTTGCACAATTGGAATCATTTCTGATATTGACTGCAAACCCTCCCACCTTTAGGATATAAGTGAAATCCTTATGAAATCCCTTCCCTTTACCCTGCCTCCAGTCGTCTCCTGTTGGGCATCCCATCCAGGGGAACTCTGACTTCCTCTCCCCACCTCTCAGATTTGGGGGATTTCTCTGGATTGGAGGGAGGGAAGAAGAGAAAGAGAGAAAGGGTACACTTTAACTCCTCCTGGCCTGTATCTAATTTTGCTGACCTCCTAAAATCCTTCTTTCCCAGGGAAAGTCTTCATTATAGTAGTTAAGCAAGAGATAACTAAAAGTACCTTTTGTGCTGCCCACTGGACATAGGAGCTAAATACAGAGGCTTATATTCTCTCAGAGCTCTGCTCTTGGCCCTCTCCTTCAATCCGTTACCTCGGTGTTCCTGTTAGCTGTTAACTGCCATGCTTGACTACAACTCACACTCTGGTGACCTCCAAATCATCTCGCACCTACCAGGCTTGCTCTTGAATTATCTTAAGCTCCTCAAGTTGCCAGACTCTGGAGCTTGTACAGAGTCTACCTCCATGCTCTCCAAAACCGTGTGTGATCCTTTCCCTCTTTCCTCAAAATCTCTCTCTGAGACAGCTTCACAATAGAAAGGACAGGTACTCTCATCTCCTAATTTTACCAGGAAGGGAAATAAAATTCAGAATGTTGAAGTGACTTGTACAAGTCCACATTATTTAGTCAGTGGAAGAGCCATCCTAGTAGTTGAGATCCATAGGTCCCACTTGATCACTCTACTACTTTAGTCTGAGTGAGGTCTGGATCTTACAACACCCAAAGATTGTTTCTAAAATAGAAACAATAAAACGAGTTTTATTACTTTCAAATATGTATCATAAAACAAGGGTTTTTTCTCAAGTATCTGCATATAAAAAGCATAATATTAATTTATAAATACAAGTAATCGAATTCCACATTATTTATGTTCTAAAGCCCAGCTAATTTTATCTTGCAATATTATTAACACAGTTAAAGTACTAAGCACACATTAAAATTGGGCCGAGGGGAGAATGGAAGAGTGATGATTGCAGAGAGCTGGCCAAAACCAAGTCAGAGCTGGTGTACCGCACAATACAGACAAGTTCTCAGAGCTTTTTCCAGGGTCAACCCCAGCCGCTCCTTCATTCAGACAGATTTTCCAGTCATGCTTGGATGCACCGGTGCTTGGTGTGGGAGATATTCTTTTTTTCTTCTTTTTCTTTCCTCCCCCCAAAGACCTGTGGATTTCTATAGGACATCATTTCCTTACGTTGAAGAATAACAGTCATTTCTCTCTCTGAGATGGATTAGTAAACTAGTCTTCCACTAAATGCATTTAAGTCAAATCGTAGTGAAATTTACTTATATTCTGTAATGGAGCAATTTTTAATTCCATTAGACATGCACCCACCAAATTCTAACAAGCATCTAATCATATTAGTATAAAGCAATATAAATTTCCTACAATAAGCCAAAGGTAAATTCTTAAATCACTTGAAGCCATATAAAAACATTTTCTGTTATTTCTTTGGATTTCACAAGCTTTTCCCCCCTTTAGAGATTTTATAATGATTTTATGGCATTCTTCCTTAAAAATATTTATAATGCATAGCACAAGATGAATGTGTGAAAAAATATCCTTACGTGTTTGTTAAGAGAATTTGCAGAGAAACCTTTTTTCTGCAAGGCATGACTGTAGAAATTAATTCCCTGACAATCACCACTACAGCCTGGAGAGCACCCTGCTCGACATGACTCAACACCTGTCATGGCTGATGCTCAGCTACAGTTTTGGCCTCTGAATCCCAACTCTGTTAATGCAGGTGACTGTCACCATTTCAAATCACCTTCCTGATCTTTTCTTCTTTTACCCTGCTTGTACAGGGGCCAGCCTGAGGCAAAATTACCAATCGGGAAATTTTGCCCTGGGTCCCCACCTCCCCTGTAGAACCATTTGCTTCTTTTTGTAGCCCTTCACATAGAAGACTACACTAGAATTCAAATGTATATAAGCTAATACACCCAGTAGAGTGGATAAATGAAGGTGAGAAAGTCAAATTCACTGCACACTCACGTTTTGTTTGACCTGTATAAGATTTTTAAAATAAAACATTGAAATGTGTTGCTAACATTTCAAATTCAAGAGATTTCATATTAAAATCCAGATTTCCAATATCTTGTGATGTTGGATGTTGGAAACACATGCTTGCATTTCTTCCTGATAACTGGATGAAGATGAAGAGCTTTCCCTTCACGTGTCTCCAGTTTGCCACAAAATTCACCATGTTTACTTCTCAGGTACCTTGAGGTCTTCACTCCTATAGCTTTTGAGTTTGTTACTCCCACGACTGACACAGAGGCAGTGCATACCAGGACGACAAAAGTGGTTGGTAAGAGTTGATCATTAACACATCATTGGTAACAGCCATCACCCCAAGGCCTGTGAATACCATCCTGGTTGCCGGATGGAGGAAAAAGAAATTGTGATAGGCTCATCCAATGACATCCGGTAGGTGAGAGCCAGCCTAACACACTGTTGATGCATTCGTTTATATAAAAAATGCAAGTGCTGTTGCATTCGTTTATATATAAAACCACCTGCAACCAAACATAGCAAAATATTTTAACTAGACATACTTCTTGAAATTAAAACAACTTTTTTCCTCCAATCATACTGTAAACTTGGGATAAAATAATAATTTATTTTCATTTATAACTTTAGAACTTACAATATGTCTTTATATATCTTCATACTTATATTCATTTCACAAATGTGGGCCTGAGTTTTCATTTGACTCTCACAGTAACTCAGAGTGTCAGAGAAGACAAGTTATCACGCCCATTTCACATACATGGAAACTAAGGCTCAGGAAGGTGAACTGCTTACTCAAAGGCATAACTAGGACTTGAATTAAATTCTCCTATCTCCCAGTTCTGAGAATGCCTGAGGTTATTTTGCATTCATTGCAACACTTTTCATGTAAGAAACATTGTCCTGATTTGGTCAATGACAAAGCCCAGGCTGCATTTTGCTGGGCGACATGTTGTTAGCATAGGTGATGAAAAGACAGCAGTTGTAAGTTTTCTGCATCAGAGCCACTATGCTTTTGCCCCTAAGTCTTTATTTCCTATTATGGAAAAGATTATACTGAACTACATTTTTTTTCCTTTGAGAGAAGCAAAGTAAATTTTTCAAATGACTGTAAAACTCACCTTCAGCTTTACACATTCTGTAAACTTCATATGTTCATTTCAGAATAGCTTATGTTAACCTCCAGGTTACATAACTTTTAGGCTGCTTGGTATATTTTGTTTAATTTTTGGCCTAATTTCATCTTGAGTGTGCCATATTTAGATCAGAACATTTAACTGTTTATATTAGTAGTATGTCTTTATCTTGTTGACATTTTCCTCCAATTTTTTTACAGAAGATATCTCATAAAAACAATTTCCAGTTATTATAATGTATGTTCTCTCTCTTACTCAAAGTATTTTTTAGCTTAAATTTTTAGCTACTTATGTTTTGACACTAACAGTCTTTTTAAAATATAATCAAAGCAATACAATATTTACCGAAGTCCTAAAATTACATCACTAAATACTTCCCTAAATAATCTTAAAGACTTTTGACAAGGCATTTGAAATAGTTTCCGACTTTAATATCTGGTGTTGATTTAGAATCCTTAAAAATACATGAAGTTATTTGGCCTGAAAAATTATACAAAACAAAATTAGAATCTAAATGGGATTTAAGTCCAGCTCTTAATATCCTTATTTGATTAAAGTACTAAGCTCATTCATAAATGTCAGTGAAAGCCACTTGATGCTAGTTTATAAAACATTCCCATGTTGAACACCATATTAAAACAATCTTTAATAGTAAATGCCAATTCAGTTAATACTGGATTTTTCTGTCTCATTTTAAGAGCATAACTATAAGACAAAAATAATAATGCAAATGAAAATGGAAATAAAAACTTACTAACCAGTCATACCACTAAATAATAAAGGTCAAATTAATGAGTTTATACCTACACCATTACTTCTTTGGATAACAAGTCTGCAAGTCTAATAATGTAACAGCCCCTGGAAATTCCCACTTTGCTTATCAATAGGTCAAGGATGAGGGAGTACAGGGGAGTATCAGTGAGTAGTACAGACCTAAGCACATTACTACATACCATTTGTCATAAAATGAGTTCCTTAATCATATAGAATGTTGTTGGGATACTTGATGGTGATTGAGATAGAAAGTCTAAAAATGGTAATGCTTACAAAAAAACTATGGGCAAGAAAGGCAAACCCACACACAGAGGAGGAGTCTATTCTAGTGATAATAAATTGCTGTGCTTTTCAGGATGGAAGGAGTCCAGTTACCAACTTTCCATGGGTACTTAGCTGTGCCCCTGGGGAATGAGGGCTTAGTGTAGGCCTCACTGTCTTTCTAGAACTCCATCAATAGCTGTATCTATTTTAGGATGGCTTCAACAGGATAACCAGATTGAAGACCTCAGATTGGCAGAAATCAGATCACCCTTGGTGAGGGGAAGCCCATGGTATTGAAATAATGGGACTTCTATTGCTACCGTTTTTTGTTTCTTTTGTTTTGTTTTTTTTTTATGAGCCCAAGTGTCAGCTCTAGTGTTGTTGGGGAAAAGGTTCATTGGATCATCCTGTCCACCAAGTTATTTAAATTCTCTTCCATAAGAGAGTATCTTCACATATGCCACTATTCTATTCTATTCTAGGAGCCAATTTATATATCTTTTCCCAGATCTACATCCCATCAGTCTTCCAACGTTTCTCCTGAACACCCAGCCAACCTGTAAGGCACTATTTATTAATTCCTGTAGATCCTTACCTCTGGCCCTCTCTCCTTCCAAGCAAAGTAAATACTCCACTGCACAGATTGCTACTTTTCCTACTGGGAGGGTTTTTCCTATTTTTCAGTGTCCTTCTGGGCCACCTCTGAGAGGCACTATAATGTTCCCTCGGTCCACCTCTAGCTAGTGCCAACATGCTGTACAAAACCACCTATAAACTACACTTGAATTTCTGTCTTCTTGGTCAACCGATGAAAGAAAACTTCCCATGAGACCAGGTATGGATTGGGGGTAAGAGATCAGAGCAGCAGAAATAGACACCAAGATAATGAGAGCCACCTGCTCAGACAACCTATTGTGCCCTCAGTAACTTCTTGAGCCCTGTATCTTGTATACCACCACCACTTGATAATTGGGTGCTTCTGAACAAACCCAACCCTACGATATTTTGGATCAGATCGACAGTTCAGGTCAAATGTTCACTTGTGCCATCTTAGCCAGGTATTCAATGTCAACAAGGACTAGTAGCAAGTCAGGGACAGGAGCTGTTTCTCAAAGATAAAACTGATTTGTTTCCAAAGCCCTAGTGGTCTTCCACTGGAGGATGTCAGGGGCTGCATACAACATTCTTTTTGCCAGAGACAGTTTGGGTGCCATTGGATGTACCTAATCATAAAGCCCAAGTAACAGAGTACCTTGTACGTTAGCCTAGACCTGCTGCAGAGCCTTCTCTTGCTCTAGGTCACATTTAAAACTGACAGCTAGAAAATGTCTTGGAAAGAATATCTACAGTATAATCTTGTGTTACTTCTGCATGTCCTTCCTCAAAAGAATTTGATCTTCCCTTCATAAGAGGCTCAGAGGTGGTAACATCTGCACTCAATGAATGAAGAGCAGGTGACTGGTCTTGCAAAGCTGAGAACAGTCCATTGACCCAGGAGTTGCTTTTCTCTGAGGCTCTAGCAGAAGCAGCCGTTTTCCTTGCTTTTATATACCTCAACAATGACATTCATTCTTCCCCTAGGACAGAGCCCCTAGTCTCCACTTTGCTGCACTGAATTTTGCTAACATATGTTTTGCTATTTTGTCAACAGAAAGTCACTTCTCTTCTTTTACTTCCTGACATTCAGGCTTATATTTGTTTTTGTTTTTGTTTTTTTTATTATTATACTTTAAGTTCTAGGGTACATGTGCATAATGTGCAGGTTTGTTACATATGTATACTTGTGCCATGTTGGTGTGCTGCACCCGTCAACTCGTCAGCACCCATCAATTCATCATTTATATCAGGTATAACTCCCAATGCAATCCCTCCCCCCTCCCCCCTCCCCATGATAGGCCCCGGTGTGTGATGTTCCCCTTCCCTAGTCCAAGTGATCTCATTGTTCAGTTCCCACCTATGAGTGAGAACATGCAGTGTTTGGTTTTCTGTTCTTGTGACAGTTTGCTAAGAATGATGGTTTCCAGCTGCATCCATGTCCCTACAAAGGACGCAAACTCATCCTTTTTTATGGCTGCATAGTATTCCATGGTGTATATGTGCCACATTTTCTTAATCCAGTCTGTCACAGATGGACATTTGGGTTGATTCCAAGACTTTGCTATTGTGAATAGTGCCGCAATAAACATACGTGTGCATGTGTCTTTATAGCAGCATGATTTATAATCCTTTGGGTATATACCCAGTAGTGGGATGGCTGGGTCATATGGTACATCTAGTTCTAGATCCTTGAGGAATTGCCATACTGTTTTCCATTTCCAAGACATTTTCTAGAGTCCTTGTGTACAGAGGAAAAGGGAAATATTTGGACTTTATACGGATTGTTGGACACTAGCTCCAAGTTGATGTAAATACCTAAGGATTCAAAATGCTGTTTTGTTTCACCAATCAACATGAGGTCTAGAGTGGACAGATGATGAATGGAATTTTTTCCAAAATTTGAAGTACATTCGTTCATTAGTCCATCTGTGTCTAGTTCTCCATTTCTGGAAGGCATAACTGGAAAAGACATATGCAGTAACTTGTAGAATCCCGCTTTGACTCTCTGACCTACGGAAGAAGGACCTTTATGGTAGGAAGGACCAAGCAGAAGCCACTGAAACTTTCTCTTCTTCAAAATAAGATCTTGGTACTATGCCCAGGCGGACCCTCCACCAAGCCTGGAGATAGCAGCACCAGCCAAGCAGGGCTCCTTACTCAGGGTTTGAGTTTTAGCTCTATAGAGATGTTCTTTGAAACCTCCTTGGATTAATATCTGTGTATTTGATGGAAGACTCACCTTTTCCAGACTTTATGAACTGACTTCTATGGGGAAAGATCTTCACCTACTGGGGATGAAGTGGCAACCAAGAAGATTTCTTTTGGTGCTGAGCTATGCAGGCCTGAGATATGAGAGGCTGCTCATCAAATTTGGTAACATTTATGGATTCATATTATAACTGATAACATTTCAAAGGATTCCTGGAAATATCAACAGAGAGGAAAACTATGGAAGAGTCAGGAATTTTTCTCATTAGAGATGATATACCTTCAAGATACAGAATATTACTCTTAATGAACCAAGGGTAGATATAGCATCAGTAAAAATCAGGACATCTGGATTACAAATTGATTTGCCTGTAAAAATATATACTTTTGATCTACTTAGTTGAAACTTTTTTCAAACCGGTAAAAAAAATTTTTGTTATTACTATTACTCCCATTAATAATGCATGCCTGGTTTTCTGGATTCACCACAAAAATAGAACTTTCCTTTACAAAGAAGGGGAAAACCATTCTCTCTGTTTTTAGCATGTCAGAACAATGATAAGTCCCTGATTTCATTTCTTATCCAGTTCCACCATTTTATAGTGAGTAAAATTTCTCCTAAATTTAAAAAAAAAAAAAAAAACTGACAGCTTCAGGTTGGGCACGGTGGCTTATTCCTCTAATCTCAGCACTTCGGGAGGCTGAGGCAAGAGGATTGCTTGAGCTCTGAAGTTCAAGTTCAGCCTAGGCAACATAGTGAGACCCCATCTCTGCAAAATTTTTCTTAAAAAATTAGCCAGGCATGGAGGTGCATTCCTTGAAGTGTGTGCCTGTAGTGTCAGCTATTTTGGAAGCTGAAGTGAGAGGATCACTTGAGCCTGAGAGGTTGAGGCTGCAATAAGTCATGATTGAACCACTGCACTCCAGCCTGGGGAACAGAGCGAGATGCTGCTTAAAAAAAAAAAAAATCTTGACAGCTTCTTGGTAAATCAATAAATAGGTTGATCCAACACATCCAAATGTGGTTAGTGTTGCCACCAGAAACCACTTTTTTAATGAAAAGAAAAATGGTGCTCCAGACCTAAAAGTTAATCAACTTCACTGGTAACTATACGTGTATGTGTACATATATGTATATTAATGTTGTTTCCTAATGAAATAAGTATAAAGCAATTTGTATACAATATTTAATAGTTCCTTCTACCTGAATCAATAAAGTATATTTTAGTCTAGTTAAAGGCAAAATCCCACAACATGCTAAATTCTATTTCAAAATCTTACTATAACAGCAACATGTTATTGAATGCTTTGACCATTTTCATTTATCATTTCTCCTGTTATTATCATTAGATATGATTTGAAGAATGTACCATTACATAGAACTAGTAAATGATTAATAAGACTTCAATTTTGGGAAATTAAAGAAATAAGTCAACAGGTAAACTATCGCTGCCTCATCTGGTCTCAATCGTGCATGCCTAAGTTATGATATATATGCATCATTTTCTCTGATTCATATTCCTCATTACTGAAAAAATAAAATTTTTTTAACTATTCAGAAACTGCACATGTTAGTGGATATTCTGCAAAAGAACTCTCTACCGATTATTGATATTACAGACTGATTCATCTGTCCTTTTAGGTTGAACTCATTAGTCCTTTGTTAATGAAAAGTAAATAAACAACTGGCTTCAAACCCGGATGATCTGACCATATACAAAACAAAAGATGACTGAAAGGGGACTAGGCCTCAAAGTCTCACAATCCTATTGCAACTAATCATTTTAACATATCAGTCTCCTAATCTCTGTCCACATGCATACAGATTTTCTACCTTATTTATTCATTTATTCAACATTTACTGATAATCTACCATATGCTGATTCTGCTATAACAAATGCATGTGCAATTTTGTAGTTGCTTTACAACTGAATGAGAGAATATACATTTGATCATATTCCTACCAATATTAACTTTTAAATCACCATTTTACCAAAATATAAGTGTCATGTTAAATGTAACTGTTATAATATATAGATGTATGTTGGTACACCCACGTAGTCCCAGCTACTCAGGAGACTGAGGCAGGAGGACTGCTTGAGCTCAGAAATTTGAAGTAAGCGTGGGCAACATAGTGAGACCTCATCTCTAAAAGAGTTAAAAATAATAAAAATAATAATAAATAAGCAAATAAATAAACTATAGATGCAGGGTTTTCAGTTTTCACTTTTATAGACTACTCTTCTTTACAAAGGAGTATAATATAGTAAGTAAGGTTTAGGCTCTGGAGTTAGGCAGATACGGTTCTAAATTATGGATTTACCAGTAACTGTGAGAACTGGGGGAAATTAACCTCTCTAAGCCTCATTTGTGGAATAGTGATAATATGAGCACTACCTTCTGTGGTTGTCTTGAGGATTAAATGACATCATATACATAAATTCTTAAGACAGTGTCTAGCACAAAATAGATGTCACTTGTACAATTTTTATTTATCTCTATTACCCAGCCTGTGAAAGTGCTTGTTCTCCCATGTTCTCTCCTTCATGAAGCTTTTCCTGATCTTTCCAATTGAATATGCTCTTTCCTTCCATTGATCTTCCAAAATGTTGTGTTTGTATTGTTTTTATAGCCCTTGACACTTTATATTTTGCTTTCAAACTGTGTGCATATTTCTTTTATCCACCTTGACAGATTATAAGCTCCTTGACAATTCCTTGCTAACCTTTGCCTGTGCTGTTGGTGTCTAGCACACTGTCTTACACATTAGATACTCAAGGCCCAGCAAAGTGACTCACACCTGCAATCCCAGCACTTTGGGAGGCCAAGACAGGAGGATCGCTTGAGCCCAGGAGTTCGAGACCAACCTGGGCAACATGGCAGACCTTGTCTCGATAGATAGATAGATAGATAGATAGATAGATAGATAGATAATAAATATTTACTGAAAAAATAGTTGAAAACATTGTTATAACTACATTCTGCAGATAGAATAACAATGATACAGATACTTGATGTGTTTTCAGCTAAAATGCTTTCGGTTGATTTCAGTTTTCAATTAAAAATGGTGTATTCCCTTTGCATGTTACTCTTATATGTGAATTAAAGGCTGTTTTCCTACACCGAGCCCCGTCTTGTTCTTGGATAATTTCACTACTTTTCTTTTATAATTACATTGACCACTTGCAACTTTTCATTTGAGGTAAGTTTCTGTTTCCCCTGGAAACCTATAAGCATGTCATCTGGCCTGGTTACAATCATTTTGGTTCCCCAAACAAACGACCATTTCTGAAACTCCTATTCTAATATTCTAGCTTATCAATGATCACTTACTTTTTGTTAAATTTAGTTATGCTATTTTTTATAAAGTATCAGAATTATTTTGTTCTTTTTGCAGATTGCTCTTCTCTATTTACAAGTGTATGCAATATATATAATCTTGTAAATTAAACTCATGAAATAGTTTTACACACCTTTTCTTTGTCTATATAAGACATTTAAAAGTGAACAGTGACTCACAGCTCTTCTAGCATGACTTGAATTCCAGAATCTTTGTTACACATCAACATGTTAACCATAAGTAACGTAGTTATAAAATAATTTGGGAATATGAAGCAATCTGATTGGCCTCCAGCCATCAGTTTATGAACTTATCAACATAATTTCATTCTTATCTTTAAATTGATGACCATGAATAACGACTTTAATATGAAATTGTAATTGTATTAGTTATGATTATCTTTAATGAATGAATAAATGCAAAAATTATTACACTACAGAGACACACATTAATAAAATCAGTAATGTAATGATATAGCACAGTAATTCTGTGCTTTTATGTAGTCAATGTATAACATATAGACACATCATTAAAGAAAATTTAATTCGAATTTTTGCAAAGATCCACAAAACTCTGTAAGTTATGACAGAAAAACTAATAAAAGTGTGTGTCCTTTTGAAAACCGCCAAATTAAAATAAAATTGCCTCAGTTAGGGAAAGTAAAGCAAATTATTATTTCTGTTTCTAAAACTAATAAACATCTTTTCATAATTTATCTCATGATTATCTCTGGCTTCACAAATTTTCTTTTATCAAATATCCCCATCATAGTTAAAAGTGAAATTAAAGCATCAGCATTAACACTAATTTTACCTACTTGCATGGCACTTTATAAATCTGAGGCCATTTCACTTGCATTATCTCATTTGAAGTCATTTTGCGCAACGTGTCAGCCTTCAATGGTACTGAAAAACCTTGTGTTACAGTGTCATTTGGTTCCTAGAGTCTCCTTGTAAATTCTCCCTGTCACAAGTAAACTCTTGGCCTTCACTTTTACCAATCATGTTAGCTACTAAACTGTTGTCCCCCAGTCCCAAACCCTTTCTTCCTGCTTTCGGGACCTTGCAGCTGCAGTTTCTGCATTGCAACCAGCTTTCTTTAGGATCTGCCAAGAGGGGGCGCTAGAGAGACTGAACGGCAGAAGGAGGGAGAAAGGACTTGTTCTCATTTGCAGGCTGTCTCCCTTTGTTGCCTCAGTAACCATCCTTCACCCTGGAATGTGATTCCAGTCTCCAGCCCATTTTGCAAGAGCCCCAAAACCAGCTTCATTGTACCTTCAGAGGTGCAGCCCTTGCCAGGCAGTGCCCACTCCTCAGAAGAGCTCCAACTTTATGGCACCCCTTCTGTATGACTTTAGATTCTTTAGTCTCTTGATTTAATTTGATTTTCATTTTGATTTTTCAGTTATGTAAAACAGTAATGTAAAACATTACATAGCTTCAAAGTCATCTCTGCCTTATAGGTAACCTCATGCTAATTCTTTTGAAAATGTGAGAAAATGCTATACACTTTTATCACATCTTGATCCTCTCTTACACAAAAAGTAGCTCACTCTACACGCTGTTCTGCACCTTAGTTTTTTCCGTTAAAGGTGAATTCTGAATGTCATTCAAAAGAAGCACACAGAAATCTCTCTGATTCTACTCTATGATGAGTCGTACCATATGCCCTGCAGAACATCCCCCGTTAATATTTTCTGCCTTTTGATTTTTAGTATCCCAAACTGAAAGTTTTAGCATTCAAACACACAGACACCTCTCCAATACAGCTTTATTTTTTGGCCAGTTAATACAAGTAAAATACATACTTGTGTCCTTAAACCTCAATATAACTTTTTAAACAAAATTATGTCAGATGAAGTCTTGAGTCTCCATACACAGTTGTCAAAATGGTAAAGCCTACAAGGACTTTCAAAAGGGCAAATGCTTCAGGAAGGCTGCTACTGAAGGTGAGGAAAGGCACTTTCCCGGAAGTGGCCATATAAGGTGATTGTTAACAACCATAGTAATTGGTTATTAGGAGGTGGATTTTTTAGGCATTTTACATCTTTACATGATCATTTATTACATATATAAGTTATTCACTGTGTTTTAGGAAATTGGTTGAGGCTTTTAGGTTGATAGATAACCATTCTAATGACTCCTTTTAATATAATGAAAATAACAAGCATTTCAGACACCTTTGTTAAGCACTAAAGGGCCTGTGTTCCACGTGTGAATGTACTCCAGTTTATTAAACCAGTCCCTTATCAACATTTAAGCTATTTCCTCTTTTAGTATTATAAGTAATTCTATGAGGAACAGTCTTGACCATACGTCAATTTGCATTTTTAGAACAGATTCCTAGAAGTCATGTTGCAGGATTGAAGGGTAAATGTATATGCAGTTTTGCTCAATAATGCTAAATCCTCCCGCCCCCAACCCCTTTGAAGCTAATACCACTTTGCATACTTATTTCATCAAAACCTCTGCAACAGACTATAGTTTACAAATTTTGGGATCTCTGCCAGTCAGGTAGGTGAGAAGTGTTATTTCAGTGTAGTTTCAATTTGCATTTCTCATATATTCAGTATATTTTCCTATGTGTGAGGGTCATTTTTATTTCTTTTTCTGAGAACTATCTGTGTCTTTCTCCCATTTTCTATAAGGTTTTGGCCTTTTTCTCAATTCTTTGAAGCATTTTATGTGTTCAGAATATTACCCTGTGCCAAATTTATCACTCTTTTCCTTATTGCTTCTGAAATATTTTGTGCATTTAGATCTCTGATCCATTTGGATGTCTACCATATGATGTGATAAATGGATGTAATTTCATCTTTATCCCATATGGTTATCCAGGTGTTCCAAAGCCATTTACTGATTAAAAACACACTTTCCCTCTATTATGAGAGGTTATCTTTATCAATATTGTGTTTTAGTTGTTTTACCAGATTTTCTGTGTGGTTCCATTGGTCTTTCTGTCTACTCATGTGCCCATACCAAACCTTTTAATTATAGAGGCTTTATAATATATTTTAGAAAAAGAAATTCATTGCCTGTCTTCTTAGGAAATTTCCTGATTAGTATTGCATGTTTATTCTTCCATATGAACTTTATAACCAATTTGTGTAGCTCCAGAGGGGAAAAAACTTCTGCTATTTTTATTGGAATTGAATTATATGAATAACTAATTTAGGAAGAATTAACATGTTTATGAGGCTGAGTCAGCTTGCCATGACTAATGTTATATCTTTCTGTTTAAGGCCATATTTACGTCTCTCAGGCGTGTTTGTAGTTTTCCTCATATAAGTTTTAAACATTTATATTAGTTTTATGCCTTGGAATTTTATTTTGTGTTTTCCCTTTTATTCTATTTTATTTGTTATCATGTATGGAGTCTCCTTCTCCATTATACACAAACAGTAAGACTATTGATTTCCCATAAAAAACCTATTGATTTTTATATTATCTATCTGGCTATTTTATTAAATTCTCCTATTTGTAGTTTTTCACAGATTATTTTTGGTTTTCAAGATATATAATCATAACATCTGCAATCGAGGTATTTTAATCTCTTCATTTCCAATACTCATGCCTCCAATTTCTGTTGTCTAATAACATTGGCTAATACTTCCAATTCAAAGCTAAATAACAATTAAGATACCCATTGTCCTTTCTTGGTCTTGACTTTATGTTCCTCATCAGTTAAGATGTTCATTTTGCTCTGATGATTATATGTACTATCATATTAAATTATCTATCAATTCCTAATTTGTTGTTTTTAACATGAAGGGATAGTAATTTTTTTCAAATGTCATTCAGCATCTATGTAGATGATTATAGGATTTGGCTCCTTATTTCTAATCATGAGATGACTTACATTAATAGATTTTCAAATAAAGAATCATCCTTAGGACTGCCACTTTGGGAGAATGAAACATCTATTTGGTAAGAACATCGCGTATGATCAGGAAGAGATAAGATAGGAAACTGGGAAATTTCTCATGGGTCATATATTTTAAGTGGCATCATATTATTTGTGTAAAAATTGTACTTCATCATAAAAGTAATGAGAGATCATCCATGAAGTATTTTACTAAGAGTCTTAAATTTTAGAAAGGTCTCACTAACAGTAGAGAATGTCAAATTAGTAGTTGTAAGAGGTATTATAATGAGCCAGGTAAGAAATGATAGGGCCTGAACAAAACAGGGTGGAATTCAGAGATACTGAGGAAATAGAACAGTCTTAACTGAGTGAGTGAAGAGGACAAGCAAAAGGGGAGTCTAAGATAACTTCTAGATCCCTGGCTTGGGCAACTAGGCAGATGGTAGGGCATTCACCAAGATAAGGAGTATAGGAAGATGCGTCGTTTTTGTAGGAAACAAGTTTGTGCTGAATTTTAGATGCTTGTGGAAGTTCTAAACGTATACATTTTTTTCCTAGAGGTTGGGAGAGATGTAAGGAACATAGGTACAAATTTTGAAATGATCAGTGTACAGTTAGTAATTGAGTCTATAGAAGCAGATGAAATTTCAAGAATGTGCACAGTGAGAAAAGAAGAGGCCAAGGATCCAAAGCCACCTTACCTACCTTAGAGAATTGCAAGGAAGATCAGACATAATATGTGTAAAAATGCTCCATCTCTGTATGTTGCTTATTATATTCTTCCTAAAATGCTTTTCAGCATTTTACATAGTTTACGTGAAGTAAAGATGGCTTACAGAAAACACAGGCAATGACTCACATTCATATAAGTACATGTAAATATCAAATAAAGACTAAAATTCTCAATCCTACCTCTCTTCTGGAAATAACGCTGAAAAAATTCCATAGTGGACCCCATTTGCACACTGCCAGATTTTCATTTTCTACCTGTAAATGTAAATCCTATTTGTTTTTATTATAAGTGGATTTTAAAACGCCACTGGAATAAAAGCTGCTTATATTCAATAAATCAATACATAATATTCTAAGTACAATAGCAGTAGGCACAAAAGAATATCATTTAGTCTCTGTTATCTTATTCCAATACAATTCTGCTGTTAATTGTAGAATCACAGTACGAAGCTAGTAGAACTTTTAAAACATACAGGCATAACTTGAATCTTATTTGCCAAACATTTTTTAATATCCATAAATATTTTCTAAGCATGTCACCTCTCTATTCAGTGTCCTTTCACCAATTAAAAGTCTACCGTCCTGCATTCATTTTATTTACAGGTTTATGACTTTAGAAACATCACCACGATTGGGATGCTTAACCCTATAACCCGTAAAATGTATGTTGAGTATCTCACAGAGATACCCAGAGAAATGAGTGAATTAGATTCTTGTGAAGTTTAGTAGAGCTACAAGACAACAATAGGTGGTGCTGCTGGGATGGAATACTGAGTATGTACATTTAATTCAACAAATTTCATGGAAAAATTTCCCCAACAAAATTACTCTGATTATTCAATTAAAGGTTGGTTTGAGAGCAATATTAAAGCCTGATCAAGATGAGACTTTGAGGGAGAAAAAAGCTTCAAACAGCTTCTCATACTGACAAGAAAGATCTTTGCATCAGTGGGAGCTAATTTTTGTAAGCCGATTTAAATTTCAAGCAGTAAAATTCCACATTAACTTCTTACAGCCAGGAGCAACTTGAATCTTCCATGCTTATACCTGGCAAACAAAAATGAAGTTAAAACTGCCAGCATTCCAAAATGATGCTCATAAAAGCTATTTAACGTAACTGGGTTTTGCTGATTTCTCTCATTCCTATCCCGAAATTCAAGTGGAAGGAGATATAAAATCTGGATTTCCCCCTTGCTTGAGCAGTTTTGACAGCTCGAGGGACTTAAGCCTGAGCAGTGTTCATCGGATAAGACACAGACCTTTTTCAGGGGACCACAGGATTCGCTGAGGTTTTGTAGAGTTTCTACACACCTGTTCTTTGCTATGGCTAAATAGTTTGAGGTATGATAATAAATTGACTGCAAATAAATTTTTAAAGGAAAGAAATGGACCTCCCTACTCAATTTTCCTAAAAGCACTCCCAACCTTTCAATCAAAGCAATAGATTTTTCCTCTTCTTATGTCTTTAAAAAAGTTCATATATGCCAATTATGATAGAAATGTAATATTCACATCTCTCTTTGTGGCTGAGCGCCAGCTGTGGGGTAGGTAATAACCACAGGTTACCACCTCAGCACATGTACTTCCTTAGCTTGGCCCTTGTCAGTCTCCAGAGTAACAGGTGTAAATAATTGTTTATTTCTCTATCTTCCCTTGAAAATCTGGTCTACCTTTATATCCCCAGTCTTTATCACAGTACCTACCACATAGCAGGCACTCAATAAATATTTGTTAACTTAATGCGTAAACTCCCACCACTTATACATTGGGTACTTTTTTGAAAAACAAACAAACAAAGCTACGTATTAACTTCTGGTTGTGACTACTGTTTATTTAATAACTGGTTGGTACTATATAATACTGAGTTTGCACTCCCTATATCTTATTTATTATTGACTTCCTCCCAGATTATTAGAGACAGTGAACTCTGAGCCTATGACTCATCTCTTTATACTCTTCATGGAAAAAGAAGTTGAAGACAGAAGATCTAACTCTGCCACCTCCGGGAATTACAGCACAATGGGAGTATCTGTCCAACCT
Organism: Trachypithecus francoisi; assembly: GCF_009764315.1. Lineage (NCBI taxonomy): Eukaryota > Metazoa > Chordata > Mammalia > Primates > Cercopithecidae > Trachypithecus > Trachypithecus francoisi. The sequence continues at coordinate 167,332,794 of NW_022681454.1, read as the reverse complement.
GACTGCGGACTGAGGCAAATCTTAAGCATAACACCACGATGTTGTCTTCTAGATGGACTACTTTAAGTCAATAAGTAATTTACCAGGAAATTATCTTCCATGCTTTAAAGGCTTATTTCATAAATATGTAACATCTTGTAGTTGGAATAAGGTAAAAAGCACATCTGTCTTTCTCTACTCACCCAAAAGTATCATAATACTCAGGCACTTTTCTCGATGAGTTTCAGAAGAACAGCATACATGCCATATATCTATTTTATAGCTGTGAGATATGTTACGAAGTCTCTTGTAAAGGCAAGCTTACTCTCTCTCTATGGGCCTCTTTTTTGGCAAATTCGTTTATGTGGAATAATTGGGATAGATTAGACAAAAATGCTTTCATCTTCTTTTCTTGCCTACATTGCATTTTAAAATAATTAAAACCCCAGATTTTTTCTGCTTTTCACCTGAGTTTACTGGCACCCAGCAAAGAAGCCTACACTTTGATTTTAATCATGACCAGACAATATAAGGCCCCTGTCTCAGAAGCAACAAGGGCAGTGAGCAGAAACCCTGCTGCGTAATTTCAAAGCCATGTACTTCCTGCTGCTAGCCCTACAGTATGATTTCTGTTCTGCCAAGGGCACCAGTAGAAAGCAACTTCCAATTTGCACCTCACACATAAATTCACATTATGCCAATAGGTTTCGAAGGAAACCGCAAGCTACCCGGCTCAGCCGTCAGAGGTCTGTTAACAGACCTTTAACTATGATCTATTGTGCAGCAGGACCTGAAAGACGCACACGGAGTCCCACTTTATAGAGCCTGCACTTGCCTGACACCGTTTTTCTTGAGATAATTATAAGTGTTTATTTTGGCTTTTAACAACTTTAATCACATTATTTAGCATCACATTATTTGCTGTTTTGCCATCAAGTTAAACGAATACAGAGTTCTCCCAAGAATTTCCCAGAAACTTACACATAGGGTGGTTTCAACAATGACAGAACCTAACATCTGAGATGGAGGTGGTCAATTACATCAAAGCTTCTTGGATGCAAAGATGTTTTCCTCAATAAACAAGTAAGAAAACAAATTATATCATGCAACAGAGAACTCCTAAATGAATAAGGTGTGATCTTTCTAATGAAAATAGCATGGCCCTCCCTTGGCTTTGAGGTTCTATTTCCAGTGTTTTGATGGTAAAAGAGATTCACAGTGAAGCCAGAGTTATGGTATGCAATAAATCCTCAATGCCAAATGTTGCTGAGATTACCATGTGGAATACAGAACAGCACTTCTCTGAGTTATCTAGAATTAGGTTTAAAAATAACCTTAGCCAATCACTAAGGGTTCTACAATCACTGTTAACTTGGAGCGACTGTGGAAACATCATGCTGTGCCAAATTGCATCTGACGGCCCAGTAATAGCAGAACTGTAATACATATATTCTAAAAAGATCTACCTCCAACGGATACTGGTTTTACAAAACCGAAAAGATGACAGTTCATCTTATACCTAAATGACCCTATTCAGTGTGAGTTAAATGAAGAATAGGTCTAGATCATTCAATAAATATATTTAAAAAGTAGTAAAACCTATGTGCCATTTTTATGTCTTCAATTTTTTATGTAATGCTACTCATTCTGCTATTAATTATACTAAAGTAGCAAAAGAAAACTTTTCTCCCCCTATAATTATGAATTTCTATTACTTAAAGTAGTCACTTTGACTCTCTTAAGAAACAAATGATGAACATTACTGTATTTACTTGGAACTGTTTTTCTACACAGTGCTATTAAGTGGACATGCAAGGCTCTGAATATAATAACAACTGAAATAAGATGACATGTGAGGGGAAGAACTTTGAAATGGCCAATTTCATCGAACAGGCATTATCCCTTTAAATCATCACATTTCTTTTGGAGAAAGACCTGCAGGGCAACTTGCAATATAACCATCAGATTTGTGCTTTATTTGAAAATTCCAGGAACCAATTAATTCATAAATGAAAATCCTTATTGGACATAAACTCAGTTTTCAAATTCAGTAAATTCATAGTCAACAGATAACTCCCAAAGAGATCGGTAGCAAAAATATGGAAAATAAACAGAAAAAATTGAGTTTTTAGTGTAAACAAATATCATTGGGAAGTAATAGAGACTCCAGTGTGTGTGTGTGTGTGTGTGTGTGTGTGTGTGTGTGGCTAATTTTTTTGTATTTTTAGTAGAGATGGGGTTTCACTGCAGGCACACGCTTTCTAAAAATAATTCATGAATAAAATGCTAATAGTTCAAACCCAGTAGCAAATTATAAGAAGAACACACAATGAACAAACGGGTTTATTTTTGGAAACTAAAGATGATTTAAATATGGAAATCTAGCCATGTAATTCACTCTCTTAACATATAAAAAGAGAAAAACCCATAGAATTATTTTGTAAGCTGCTGGTAAAGCAGTTCCTACAATTCCTTTTGCTGATAAAAAGAGAATAAAGAGCCCTAGAAAAGTTCTAAAAACTTGAAAATTATATCAAAATCTGTTACAAATACCATAATTAAGCATCACCAAATAAAGTCATGAACCAGGCAAGTATGCTCACTATCTTTATTATTTTTCAAGCTAATCCTGGAGCATTCCTGTCAATGCATTAAAATAAAAGTGAAATGTATGTACTGGAAGGAAAGAAACAAAACAAAACTGCCTTTATCTGCATATTACGTATATTTGCCTGCCCAAAATATCCAAGACAATCACTTGAAAAACTGCTAAAACTAATAAGAGGTGTAGTAAGGTAGCCAGATAAAATGTAAATACACAAAATCAATGATCAATTATAAACATAAGGGAAAATAAAAATTAGCTAGGTGTAGTAATACATGCCTACTACTACTACTTGAGAGGCTGAGGTGGGAGGATCGCTTGAGCCCAGGAGTTCAAGGTTACGGGAAGTGATGACTGCCACCGCACTGTCTCCTAGGTGATGGAGACAGACCCCTCTCTAAAAATATGTGTGTGAGTGTGTGTACCTATGTGTGTGTATATATATTCATATATATATAAGAAAAAACATATCTAAATCACAAGAACAACAAAAAGCAGTGAATAAAGACAAGGTTAACAAGAAATATTAATGTATACTTGAAGAAAACACTTAAACCCAACTGAAGAACCTAGGAAACGCCTGAATAAGTAAAAAGTCAACATTTTCCTACATGAGAAAATACTAAAATATGACGATGGCTATATTTGTTTGCTAGGGTTGCCGTAACAAAGTACCACAGAATTGGGGGGGAGGGGGGATTAAACAACACAAACTCATTTTCTCACAGTTCTGGAGGCAGAAGTCTAAGATCAAGGTATCAGCAAGGTGAGTTTCTTCTGAGGCTCTCCCCTTGGTCTGCAGATGCCCATCATCTCTCTGTGTCTTCACTTGGTCTTTCCTCTGCACCTACCTTTGTCTAAATTTTATCTTCTTATAAGGACTAATGTCCCATTGGATTAGGAGCTACCCTAATTACCTCATTTTAATTGCTTCTTTAAAAGTCCTGTCTTCAAATATAGTCATGTTCTGAGGTACTGGGGGTTAGCAATTCAACATAAAAATTTGAGATATTGTGGGACACAACACAGTTCATAACACTGACATTTCTTTATCAGAATAATATAAAATGTTGAAGCAATTAGTGAAATCCCAACAGAATTATCTTGAAACCTAAGATAATTATAAAATTTACTTATAAAAGTAAATGCATAAAAAAGTGTGAGATAGAAGAACACTGAGGGTCAACTTTCTCAGAATTTCAAAGCATTATTATTTTATTTTATTTATTTTTTTTGAGACAGAGTCTCACTCTGTTGCCCAGGCTGGAGTACAGTGGCATGATCTCAGCTCACTGCAACTCCGCCTCTCAGGTTCAAGCAATTCTGCTGCGTCAGCAGCCTGAGTATCCGGGACCACAGGTGCACACCACCATGCCTGGTGAATTTTTGTATTTTTAGTAGAGACAGGGTTTCACCATGTTGGCCAGACTGGTCGTGAACTCCTGACCTCAGGTGATCTGCCTGCCTCGGCATCCCAAAGTGCTGGGATTACAGGCATGAGCCACCTCAAATTTCAAATTATTCTATAAACCTGCAGAAAGCAATCATGGTCTAGTGCTTACCAGCACTGACCTTGGATCAGGAATGTTGGGGCTCCATCCCAGCTCATCTGCTTGCTTAGCCCAGTAACCCGAGCAAGTTACTTGACCTCGTTGGGTCTCAGTTTCCTGGTATGTAAAATGGTGACAATAAGAGTAATTACTGCATAAGTAGTTGTGAAAAAAAAGAATGGTGTTTAGTACATATTAGAGACTTAATAAATATTAGAAATTTTTATTAAAGGTGGCTATTATACAATTAAAATAATAGAAAGAATATAAAAATAGGTCAAGGGAACAAAATAGAGATACACAAAATACAGTAATGTTGACATAGGAATTTAGGCTATGAAAATGTTGACACTAAAATCTGTGAGCAAAAGATGAACTATTAAACAAAGTGAAAAGAAAAGCATTTCTGTAAAAAATTATCTGCCACATACTTAGCAGATACAGATTTAAAATGTATAACACATAAAGACTTAAATTACCAAAGGAAATTGGGCAAAAGTTATGAACTGGCAGAAGAGGAAGTACTGAAGACTGCTAACCATACAGAATCATGTTGAATATAATAAACAAAAGAGGAAATGGAAATTAAAACAATAAGATACGTTTCACCCACTCGATCGGCAAAAACTTGAAAGCTTTATAATGTCCAGGATCCACAAGTTTCAGGAAATGGGAACTTGAGATATTGTTAGTATAGACTTTGAAAGCACAATGCAGCAATATCCATCAGAATTATAATGTACAAATTACTTGATTCAGCTTTTACTTATAAGAATTTCTCCTACAGAACTAGTAAGAGAGATGGTTGTATAGAATCTTTTTTCTTTGTATAGTGAAAAATTGGAAACAACCTAAGTATCCAGAAAATGGCGGGGAGATTTGCAAAAAAGAATTAGTTAAGCATATAAATTGAATTGTGAAAGTGTCTGCCAGTTATCAAGTATTTGTTATTTCAAAAATGTTTATGCCTAACCATTCATAAATGGCTATTTTTAAAGTCTGGAGATACACACATAAACAATAGTTATCACTACCTAGGGGAGAAGGTTGGAAGAGAGAGAAAGTTTTAGGGAAGTTTACTTTTATGTATCGGAATCATTTGTAATTTTTAAGGTTATCAAGTATTAGTTTTATATTTAAAAATTAAAATATAAGATACCAACAATTCATTATAAGACTGAGACCACAGGCTGGATGATCACTGCCAGTTGCTCACCAGAGAGGATGAACTAACAACTGGAACAGTGACTCTATAATTATGCTCTGCTAGCCGGGGAAAGCACAGTACTATTGCCAGGGAAAAGACATAAGAAAAGAGAACTGTTGGAAGTGCTATAGGAAGGCAACCAGGGAAGCTTACATTCCCCTAATTTAATGTTCCCCTACAGTAAGATATTCATTCAGCTACTTGCCCCTATGCCAATTGTTTCCTGCAGGAGAAGGATTGAGTTAACTAACTGATGGGTTTGGAGTAGAAAGTAGACAGGCCTGGATCAGCATTTGTCCTCATCCTCTTTGGATCTGACCACATGCAGATGTTCTGATCTACTCTTGCTCATGCCACAAACTTAGTGGTCAAGACTGTGTACCTAAATAGGAAGGTGGCCTGTGGTTGTCCAGAACTGCCTTGACTGAGGAGGTCTTGTGCCCAATTCTTGGGTTCCACTAAGAAATGTCTTATTGCCACATAAATCATGTCCCCCAACCGAGCCTCTATTAACTGTAACAAAGCTGACATTTTGATTTTGACATGCCTGTTTCTTGGTCCCATCTCTCAGTTAGTTCCAAACTCTGGAAGATTAGAGCAACTTAATATATTATTAATGCCAAACTCCAGATGCTTCTGGAGAGACATTGTACAGCTCATATCAGAGTTTCATTCTTTCATTCACTTAGTCAGCAAACACTGAGCTAGGCTCTGGGGATATAAAGGTAGAAAGAACAGGGAGACTACATTTATGGAGCCCACAGTGTATACAGTGTATTTGGGAGTCATATTCAACAAATATAGCATCGTCTTCAGACAACTGCAAGGTCAGAAACAGGTACATAGAGGAGGTGGTATAAGCTTAATTTTGAAACTGAGAAGTTTACACTATGTTGGTGGGGACAGTGATGAGGATATGGCACATCAGGCAGAGGGAAAAATACAAGTGAAGGCAAGAAACTTCAGGAGAGCTTGGTGCAGTCAGGGCGCTCTGTGAAGTTTGGTGAAAGTAAAATGCAGTGTGCCTATTGGGATGATGGCGGCTGAAACTGAAAAAAGTTGATCAACACTGCATTATGCAATGCTGTGCGTATTATGCTCATCTTAAATTCAATGGAGAAATCACTGAGCAATGTTTAACACTGAAGTAAAATGGCAAACTGCATTTTTGACAGATCATGCTGATGGTATGTGAAAGGTAATGTTTCTTCAAACCTTTAAAATCCCGACTTCTAATCAATTGTCATGTAAGTTCCCATGAAAATGTGGCAATTTAAAAAGATGTGCAAAATTAGCTACCGCCTCCTAAAGAATGTTGGCTGTAATTAGATGTCATGTTGGAATCACACTGTTCTGCCAGCCTCTCAAACATAATAATAACAAAGATTGATTTTCCTACTTTTCATTTTATTCATCTTTCCAGGAGCCTCAAAAGCAGATTGTAATTATTACTTGCTCCATTTTATACATGACAAAAAGTACACATAAACGGATTAAGGGGTTTTGCTCAAAGCAACAAATCAAAAGGTGAGCCTAAATTTGGATATCTTTTAAATCTGATTAAGGCTACACAATGCTGGGTGATTTTCTTCCGTATTGCAAATTCTTCCCATTGTGATTATCATTCTATTGCAACCATAACAATTAATTATGTTTGAAATATAAAATCTAACTATTTTCCCCTAAGCTTAATCCAAATTCAAAGTAAAATGAAATAACTAGTATAAAACAGATTTTTGCAAAGGAATGAAGATAATATTTACCCCATATTTAATTCTTCTCTGAAGCATTCCTAAACTACTTTCCTTCGGTGTAAATAGTTCATTTTGGTATTCTATAAGGAGATCATACTGTCTTGTAACTAGCCTAGAACACTGGATGCCAGGCTAAATATAGCAGTACAAAGGTTTCAATAAACTTCCTGCATTGTGTCACAACTTCTACACATTGAAAGAGCCATACCCAACCAAACTGTTTGAAAGTCAAGAGATTCATGCACAACAACCTTGCAGAGCTGATGGTCCCATAACTTAACCCTTTCCCAGGATTTGTATTTCTTTGCATTCCTAGTGTATACGTAAAGCTTTCCAAAAGAAACAACGCTGGGCAGTATTTCAGTTCTTTGCTGTCTATCCTCATAATTGCACAACAGTACTGGCTGCAGTTTGCTGTCACACTTTAAATATGGAAATATGTAGTGCCATTATTTTATACGTTTTAGTAATTTTTAAAAGTCATACCCAATAATTCTATTATCATTCCATGAAAGGAATGGCGAAGAAATCCTTTATGCTTCATCTAAGTGAAATGCAGTGTGCATATTGGGGTGATAGTGGCTGAAACCGAAAATATAAACACAATATCCCAATAGGTTCAACTCCTGCAGGGATATATAAACATTACCCCAATAAAATATTCTGGAGGGAGTTTATATCTCCCTCCAGAAGTCAGACCCTTTGGGATCCTGTGGATAGTTCTGCAACTGTCACCATATTTGCAATGTCTTATTAATTTGAATTAAATTATAATTTGGGTATCTGACCACATGTTTCAGTTCAGAAACTCAACCAATTGATATTTTTATGGTACATGCAATAAATATCTAAGTATTTAAGTGGTAAAATTATTGAAAGTAGCTGATAAACTTAGACAAAATAAGCTGCTGTAGATTTCTTCGGAGGAAATATTTGATTCAGTGTTCACAGAATTGTTACTGTGTACTTCTCAGGTCTGTAGATCGCTATGGAGTATTTCATTTCCCTGGATGGAGGTTAAACAGTTATCTTTCAGTAAAATGCACATGAAGCCCACATAATATCCTGATACTTTTATTTCTCCTTTTATCTACTCTTGATGCCGAGGAATTCTAAAGGGAGAAGATCCTAACCACACACCATGTGTGCTCCCTGCATGTGAAGAGTGATGACTGGAAGCTAAAGCTTTGATTCTGCAAATGTTAGAGCTGAAGGGATCATCCAGGGATAGGACAACCTTGAGACAAAACCTAGTGAAATGAAACAAAAACAATGAGTGGTTTCCCAGATATTTCTAACAACCCTTTATGAGATTCTAATGTGTTTCGTTAACATGAGCTTGCTTTTCTGTTTTGAGGGGTTTCTGTTTTGGTTTGGTTTGGTAATTTCCGTCTTTGAACCACTCCACACTTATTGGTTTTGGCTGGAAGTACTGGTTCTGAAATACCATCATAAAGCCAGTTTTGGAAGCCATGCCAGCCAAAAGTCTAGACTTAGGAGTTTCAGATAAGGGTCATACATGCACTCATTCCAAAGTTTACTAGATTGTAAGCGCCTTGAAAATTAACACCATATTTTTGCCGTAAAATTATACATAAAAAGTGTTAAGTACCTCCTTCAAGTGCCATAGACTTCACATTAAGTAGATGACAACTAATAATTTGAATATCATTAAATGAATAAAGGAAACTTATCTTTTTATAAATGTTGCTGTCATTTTCTTTGCAATCTTCTCCTCATTTATCATCAAAGCACTACCTGGAATGGCATATTCAAAACTTGCCACAAGCAGCTTTCTTTGCTGAATTAATTGTTGCATTCATATATGTCCATATGGCCGCCAGCCATGTTCTATTGAAGTGGTTTGCCTGTAAAAATGGAAAAAACATATTTCTATCCCCAGGGGGGAAAAAAGAAAAAAACTTTTAAGGAACAAAACAAAATTTAAAAGGCACAGAGAAATCTATCCTCTTGGCATGTGAGTTGTACCAATTTAGAGGCATATCCTAACATAAGCTCGTGTCCACTGGCAGAGAGGCTCTAAATCTTCAGCCCTATGATATGCTTCTCCCTCTGCATTTATTGCAGATGGCACCAATCATAATGAGAGTAATCGTTGACATTACATAGCAACAGATGTAATGCACAAATGAAGCTTCTTTCTAAATTAAGTAAAAGATCAATGGAAACCTACATTTACTTAGAATATTTATTTGGGGAAAATAACCCTGAGCCAGACATGGAATCCTCTGAATATTTTAACAGGAAGCATCCAAACTGGAGCAGCTACAGTTGCCTTGAGTATTCCTCTACCATTTCCACAGGGATCCAGGGAGAGGGACCAGGGTAGAGGGTCACTTCAAGTGGAGGCCAGGGAGCATGACCTAAATTTCCTCAGAGAGAAGCACAGATGCACATAGAGCACCCATAGCTTCTGCCTTTAGTTCTTCCCGCTTGATGTCATGGATTGTGTGCTACTGATGTCTGGAGCCCCAGCAGCACAGTGCCTGCCACATACTAGGTGAATAAAAGTTCGATGTGTGAATAAATGAATGAATGACATCAATAACCTAACCATTGACTCAAATGGTAGGGTGGAAGCCAACAGATCTATTAAATTTAAAGCTTTAATCTCTTGGTAATAGTCTCTTAGGTTATTTTTTCTGTGGAACATTAAATGCCTGTAAGACATCCATATGCCTGGATCCAATTCTTTTTCCTTGTGACTGATTCTTCTTTTTCTCCTTGTAGCTCCAGAGTTAGGGCTGACACAATAATTGGCTTGGCTATACTTAGAACACTTCTAAATATGCTGTATTTGTGGTCAGGGCTGACACCAATATTGTTCAGTTACACTTGACCACATTTACTTTTCTATTGATTTTTCTTCTAAGCTAAAATTAGGAGCACATAACTATAGGCTATTTCTTTAAACACCCCAAAACTATTTGCCACTTTTATCTGCATCACCTGATGAACAAATAAACTGAATCCCAGACTTGGTGAAATGAACTGAAAGTTTATAACATGGTTTAACGAGTATTCACGTGTGACGTTATTTTAATGATTTTGTTTTTCTACCAAAGTAGAGTACAGTGTATGAGAGTCACGCCAAAAGGGCATACTGACCCCTTCTAATCTCTAGCGGATCTGTTATTCTCCTAATAAGGATCTGGTGCTGGACATTTGGTGATGGCATGGTATAATTTTAGGACTGAACATTTGGATGTGCAGAGTAAAAGGGCAAAAGAGAACGGGCAATGACAACTTAATAATGCAAAAATAAAAAGCAGGCAAAATGACTTAGCACATTCAAAAACTAATCAATTTTGCATTCATTTGGGATGCTAAACTGAATACATCACAGATTCTCAAGCAAATACCTACAATTCTATGCTCAGAATTCCCCTCAAGGAAAGGAAAATATAATCAAACATACAGAAAAATAAAAGAACACTGTAAAATTTAATATTTCTCATAATCTGTCTAATGCAGCCCAATACTTATTAACAAAAAAAATAATTATACTTTCCCTGTCAACAGAATAGACAAAAAATCTATAGGAGAATACGTTATGACAATGAAAAACACTATTTAATCACAAGTACATAAATTACATATTTATTGACTGTCTACCAGTTTTACTTTATTTACATTATAGTTTTCATGTATTTTCCCAAGTCATTAATAATTCCAGAATCTCTCTTATGTGGCCACAAGTTGTCAAAAAATAAGGCACCACAACCTCTACAAGAATAAACATTATATGTAGAGTTGAGTGGGTAAGACACACAATTCAGAAATTCCAATTCAGAATGATAAAATGCAATGAGATTCTCAGCAGGGACACTAACCCACTGGAGGAGGAGACAGAGAAGCTGCAGAAGGAAGATCTGGGAAATTCTGACAGAGAAATCACAGCTAAATTAGGTCTACAGGCTGAATAGGAATGATTCGATAAAATGTGGAAGGAAAGGTGGGGATGAGGGTATAAAGGGAAAGGGGTCAGGAAAAATATTCCAGACAAGAAGAACAGCATCTGTGAAGGCCTGAAAGAAAGAGCAAAGTGTGAAACTGAGAGAAACAGAAAGAATTCATTATCGGTGAACATAAATTTAAGAGTAGAACATGAGGAGAAGACTCGAGATGAATAGGGTCTCAATCACGAAGGGTCTTATAAGCCATGTTAGAGACACTGGAATCAACCCCAAGGACACAGCAAAGCTAGAGAAAGGTCATCAATAAAGACATGTCAAGATCATATTAGCCTGTTTGAAAGGTCATCCTGACTGCCTTTTGAAAGTGGATATGCAGGAAGACCAACCAGAGGTGAGGGAGAGGAGAGACGAGTTAGGAAGCTATTCACAGATCTATCCAGGAAATGTTGGTGACCAACTTGAGGACAACAGCAACAGGATGGAGAAAAACAGGTGGCTGTGAGGGGTTTTAGGTGGTGAAACAGAAAGCAGGATTTAGGGATCGATTATATGTATGATTGAGGGAAAGAGAAGATGCCCGGGATTTCAATATGGGCAGCTAAGTGGATGGTCACATAGTTCCTTGGTTTAGGTTGAGACAGGGAAGAAGAGATATGGGAAAAAATGAAACGGGAGAAGTTAGTTCACTCTGTTTTAGAAGTTTTAATTTTTAGGTGCCTGTGAACTGTTTAACTGTAGATGTCCTGAAAGCATTTCAGCCTAAAAGTCTGGAGCTCAAGACAGAGGTCTGAGATGGGGACACAAATTTGGGATTAATCATTAGGGATCAGGAAATTTTTATTTTTATTTTTATTTTATTTATTTATTTATTTGTTTATTTATTTGAGACAGTGTTTCTCTGTCACCAGGCTGTAGTGCAGTGGCGTGATCTCAGCTCACTACAACCTCTGCCTCCCAGGTTCAAGTGATTCCCCTGCGTCAGCCTCCCAAGTAGCTGGGATTACCGCACACGCCACCACACCTGGATAATTTTTCATATTTTAGTAGAGATGCGATTTCACCATGTTGGTCAAGATGCTCTCAATCTCCTTACCTCGTGATCCTCCCACCTCGACCTCCCAAAGTGCTGGGATTACAGGTGTGAGCCACCGTGCCCGGCCTGGGATCAGGGATTCTTAACTGGCAGTTCATGATAGGTTTCAGAAGGTACCAGGATCACAAGAAATTACATGCAAAATGTTGTGCATATTTTCCCTTCTTTGTCTAGTTTCTTAAGGTGTGACATATTGAGTTAAAGCTCTGTTATTTTCTTTTATTGATATATAATATTTTATATATTTATGAGTTATATGTAATATTTTGTTGTATGAATGGATGGTGTAATGACCAAAACTCTGTGTTATTTTCTAATGTGAATATTTAATGTTATTAATTTCCCTACAAGCACTGTTTTAACTGCAGCCTACAAATTTTGGTATTTTATGTTTCATTGTCATTCAATTCAAAAAAAATTCTGATTTCCTCTGAGATTTCCTCTGAGATTTCTTTGATCTGTGGATTATTTAGAAATATCTTGCTCTATTTCTGAATATTCAGATATTTTCCACATATTTTTAATTGATTTCTAATTTAATTCTCTTATGCTCATATACTATATGTAATTTCAGTCTTTTAAAGCTTTTGAGACTTGTTTTATGACCTGGTATATACCTAGCCACATGAAAGTTCCTTATGCACTTGAAAGGGATGTGTGTCGTATCATTGTTGGGTGTAGTCTTCTCGAAATGTGAAATAGGTCAAATTGGTTTTGGTGATGTGCAAGTCTTCTAAATCCTTTCTGATTTTCTCTCTTGTTCTATCAGTTACTGAGAAGTGTTGAAATCCCCAGATATAATTGTTGAATCATCTATTTTTTTTTCAGTTCTGCCAGTTTTTGCTTAATATGTCTTAAATCTGTTTTTAGGTGCATACACATTAGGTTTGTTTTGCCTTCTAGATGAATTGACTCTTATAATTAAGGAAAGGCTGTCTTCATCTCTCGTAATATTTCTTGTCCTGAAGGCTGCTTTGTGTAATACTAATATAGGAAATTCAGCTGTCTCTCTTTTTTTTTGTTGTTTTTTTTGGAGTCTTGCTCTGTCACCCAGGCTGGAGTACAATGGCACAATGTTGGCTCACTGCAACCTCTGCCTCCTGGGATCAAGTGATTCTCGTGTCTCAGCCTCCTGAGTAGCTGGGATTAAAGGTGCCCATTGCCACACCAGGCTAATTTTTTTGTATTTTAGTAGAGACAGGGTTTCACTGTGTTGCCCAGGCTGGTCTCGAACAGGCAATCCACCTGCCTTGGCCTCTCAAAGTGCCAGGATTACAGCGGTGAGCCACCACACCCAGCCAAGCTGTCCCTTGCTTAGTGTTTGCAGGGTACATCTTTTACTTCCAACCTATTTATTCTCATATTTACAGTGCTTTTATTCTAGGTAACATATATTTGGGTCTTATTTTTCTTAAATCCATTTTGATAATCTCTGCCTTTTAATTGGAATATTTAGATAATTTACATTTAATTTTATTATTGATATGGCTAGGTTTGAATCTATCATCTTGCTATTTGTTGTTTTCTAATCCATTCTTTATCCTTTTTTCTTCTTCTTCTTTTGATTAAATATTTGTTAATGTTCTATTTTGTCTCCTCTACTAAACAACATACCTCCTTTTTAAAGTGACTTTTCTGGTGTTTAAAATATGCATCAACTAATCACAGCCAATCTTCAAATAATATACCATTAAGTATAATATGAAAACCTTAAACACTATAAATTCCATTTGTCCTTTCCATCATTGTGCTATCATTTTCATTCATTTCACTGATACATTTGTTATAATGCCATAATATATTGATTTTAATTTTTAAATTATGTAAAAAATTTTAATGAGAACAAATATTAATATATTTGCTTATATATCTACCACTTCCAGTGCTCTTCATTTCTTTGAGTACGTTTGTTTCCATCTGACACCATTTTCCTTCAAAATAAAGAAGTTTTAAAAAAATTTCTGATATGAAGAAAAAAACAATATTTTTTGCTTTTGTTAGGCAGAAAATATCTTTATTTTGCTTCATTTTTGAAAGAGATTGTCACTTAATATAGATTCTATGTGAATAGGGGTTTTTTTCCTTTGGCATTTCACAGATAGCTTGTATTGTTTCTATTAAGGAGTCAGTGGTAATTCTTGTCCATATTCCTTTTTATTTAATGTGTCTTACCCCATGTCTGCCTGTGTTTAAGATTCTCTCATTAATTTTGTTTTCAGCAATGCTTATGTTTTACCTTGGTATGGTTTACTCCGTGTTTATTCTTCTTGAATTTGTAGATTTATAGTATTCATCAAATTTGGATGACTTTTAGGCATTATCCTTTAAATATTTGTCCTGTTCCTCCTTTACTTGGGCCTCAGTCTCACTATATTAGAACATTCTGTATTGTCCATGGGTCATAGAAGCCCTAGGTTTTTTTCTCAGCCTTTTTTTTTCTCTTTCTTTGTACTACTTTTATGGTTTCTATTATTCTTGCTTCAAGTCCACTTATTACATCTTCTGCATCTTCAATCTACTGTTAAGACTACCTATGGTATTTTTAATGTCAGATCTTGTATTTTTCAACTCCAGAAGTTCCATTTGGTTATTTTTTATAGTTTCCATTTCTTTATTAAATTTATGTTTTACTTTAAAGCCTGAGCATGCTTATAATAGCATATTAAAGTTTTTGTCTTCTATGTCTAATATTATTTTTATTTCTGCTTCTGTTTCTATTGACTTCTTTCACTGGGTCATATTTTCCTTTTTCTTCATATGTCTAGTAATATTTTTATAGAGGTGAAAATTATAAATGTTACATTGTTAAATGTGGTTGCTAATTTTTTTGTGTCTACTTGACTGGGCCACTGGGTGCCCACATATTTGACCAAACATTATTCTGGGTGTTTCTATGAGAGTGTTTTTGGATGAGATTAAGATTTAAATCAGTAAACTGAGTAAAGCAGATTGCCCTCCATAATGTGAGCAGGACTCATTCAATCATTTAAAGGTCTGAACAGAACAAAAGCCCAACTCTCTCCCAAGTAAGAGAAAATATTCCTGCCTGACAGCCTTTGAACTGGGACTTAAGCTCTTTCTGGTTCTACAGCAGTCTGCAGCCTTTGGACTCGAACAGGACCAACGGTTCTGTATATTTCAGACTTCTATGCATAAGAAATCTCTCTCTGTTTCTCTCTTCATACACACACACACACACACAAATCAGCTCTGCTTCTTTGAAGAACACTAATATATTGTATTTGGATCTTGTTGTCTTCCTTTAAAGAGTGTTGGTTTGGGGGTAGTTGAGTTCCTTAAGAATCAGTTTGACCAATTCCTGCGCAAGACGGCTGAATAGGAACAGCTCCAGTCTGCAGCTCCTAGAGAATCCAATGAAGAAGGCGGGTGATTTCTACATTTCCAACTCAAGTATCTGGCTCATCTCATTGGGACTGGTTAGACAGTGGGTGCAACCAACAGAGGGCGAGACGAAGGAGGGTGGGGTGTTGCCTCACCTGGGAAGTGCCAGGGGTCAGGAAACTCCCTCCCATAGCCAAGGGAAGTCATGAGTGACTGTGCTGTGAGGAACAGTGCATTCGGACCCAGGTACTACGCTATTCGCAGTCTTTGCCACCCACAGACCAGCAGATTCCCTTGGGTGCCTACACCACCAAGGCCCTGGGTTTTAAGCATAAAACTGGGTGGCCATTTGGGAAGACATCTAGCTAGCTGCAGGAGTTTGTTTTTTGTACCCCAGTGGTGCCTGGAACACCAGCAAGACAGAACTGTTCACTCCCCTGGAAAGGGGGCTGAAGCCAGAGAGCCGAGTTGTCTTGCTCAGTGTATTCCACCTCCATAGAGCCCAACAAGGTAAGATTCACTGGCTTGAAATTTTTGCTGCCAGCACAGCAGCCTGAAGTCAACCTGGGATGCTTGAGCTTGGTGGAGAGAGGGGCGTCCACCATTACTGAGGCTTGAGTAGGCCATTTTCCCCTCACAGTGTAAACAAAACCACCAGGAAGTTCGGACTGGGTAGAGCCCACTGCTTCGCCTCAAAGGCGCTGTAGCCAGGCTGCCTCTTTAGATTCCACCTCTCTGGGCAGGGCATCTCTGAAAGAGAGGCAGCAGCCCTACTCATGGGCTGATAGATAAAACTCCCATCTGCCTGGGACAGAGCACCTTGCGGAAGGGGCAGCTGTGGGCACAACTTCAGCATACTTAAATTTTCCTGCCTGCCAGCTCTGAAGAGAGCAGCAGACCTCCCAGCACAATGTTCAAGCTCTGCTGAGGGACAGACTGCCTCCTCCAGTAGGTCCCTGATCCCTGTGCCTCCTGATGGGGAGAGACCTCCCAGTAAGGGTTGACAGACACCTCATACAGAAGAGCTCCAGCTGGCATCTGGCAGTTGCCCCTCTGGGACGAAGCTTCAAGGGGAAGCAGCAGGCAGTAATCTTTGCTGTTCTGCAGCCTCTGCTGGTGATACCCAGGCAAACAGGTTCTGGAGTGGACCTCCAGCAAATGCCAGCAGACCTGCAGAAGAGGGGACTGACTGTTAGAAGGAAAAGTAAAAAACAGGAAGCAATAGTATCAACATCAACAAAAAGGATGACCACTCAAAAACCCCACCTGAAGGTCACCAACATCAAAGACCAAAGGTAAACAAATCCACGATGATGAGGAAAAACAAGTGCAAAAAGGCTGAAAATTCCAAAAACCAGAATGCCTCTTCTCCTCCACAGGATCACAACTCCTCGCCAGCAAGGGAACAAACTGGACAGAGAATGAGTTTGATGAATTGAAACAAGTAGGCTTGAGAAGGTGGGTAATAACAAACTCCTCTGAGCTACAGGAGCATGTTCTAACCCAATGCAAGGAAGCTAAGAACCTTGAAAAAATGTTACAAAAACTACTAACTAGAATAAACAGTTTAGAGAAGAATGTAAATGACCTGATGGAGCTGAAAAACACAGCACAAGAACTTCATGAAGCATACACAAGCGTGAATAGACAAATCAATCAAGCAGAAGAAACGATATCAGAGATTGAAGATCAACTTAATGAAATAAAGCATTAAGACAAGATTAGAAAAGAAGAATGAAAAGGAATGAACAAAGCTTCCAAGAAATATGGGACTATGTGAAGAGACCAAACCTACGTTTGACTGGTGTACCTGAAAGTGACAGGGAGAATGGAACCAAGTTGGAAAATACACTTCAGGATGTTATCCAGGAGAACTTCCCCAACCTAGCAAGACAGGCCAACATTCAAATTCAGGAAATACAGACAGCACCACATAGATACTCCTCAAGAAGAGCAACCCCAAGACACATAATCGTCAGATTCATCAAGGTTGAAATGAAGGAAAAAATGTTAAGGAAAGCCAGAGAGAAAGATCAGATTACCCACAAAGGGAAGCCCATCAGACTAACAGTGGATCTCTCTGCAGAAACCCTGTAAGCCAAAAGAGAGTGGGGTCAATATTCAACATTCTTAAAGAAAAGAATTTTCAACCCGGAATTTCATATCCAGCCAAACTAAGCTTCATAAGTGAAGGAGAAATAAAATCTTTTACAGACAAGAAAATGCCTAGAGATTGTGTCTCCACCAGGCCTGCCTTACAAGAGCTCCTGAAGAAAGTACGAAATATGCAAAGGAAAAACTGGTACCAGCCACTCCAAAAACAAACAAAAATATAAAGACCATCAACACTGTGAAGAAACTGCATCAACTAATGGGCAAAATAACCAGCTAGCATCATAATGACAGGATCAGATTCACACATAGCAATATTAACCTTAAATATAAATAGGCTAAATGCCCCAATTAAAAGACACACGCTGGCAAATTGGATAAACAGTCAAGACCCATCAGTGTGCTCTATTCAAGAGACCCATTTCATATGCAGACACACATAGGCTCAGAATAAAGGGATGGAGGAATATTTACCAAGCAAATGGAAAGCAAAAAAGAAAAGCAGGGGTTGCAATCCTAGTCTCTGATAAAACAGACTTTAAACCAACAAAAATCCAAAAAACCAAAGAAGGGTATTACATAATGGTAAAGGGTTCAATGCAACAAGAAGAGCTAACGATCCTAAATATATATGCACCCAATACAGGAGCATCCAGATTCACAAAGCAAGTTCTTAGAGACCTACAAAGAGACTTAAACTCCCACAAAATAACAGTGAGAGACTTTAACATCCCACTGTCAGTATTAGACAGATCAATGAGACACAAAATTAACAAAGTTATTCAGGACTCGAACTCAGCTCTGGACCAAGCAGACCTAATAGACATCTACTAACTCTCCACCCAAAATCAACAGAATATACATTCTTCTCAGTATCACATCGCGCTTATTCTAAAATTGACCACATAATTGGAAGTAAAACACTCCTCAGCAAATGCAAAAGAATGGAAATCATAACAAACAGTGTCTCAGACCACAGTGTAACCAAATTAGTACTCAGGATTAAGAAACTCCTCAAAACTGCACAACTACATGAAAATTGAACAACCTTCTCCTGAATGATGACTGGGTAAATAATGAAATTAAGGCAGAGATAAATAAGTTATTTGAAAGCAGTGAGAACAAAGACACAACATACCAGAATCTCTGGGACACAGCTAAAGCAGTATTTAGAGGGAAATTTATAGCATTAAATGCCCACAGGATAAAGCAGGAAAGATCTAAAATTGACACCCTAACATCACAATTAAAAGAACTAGAGAAGCAAAAGAAAACAAATTCGAAAGCTAGCACAAAACAAGAAATAACTAAGATCAGAGCAGAACCGAAGAAGATAGAAACAAAAAAAACTGCAAAAAATCAATGAATCCAGGGCTGGTTTTTTGAAAAGATTAACACAATAGATAGATTACTAGCCAGACTAATAAAGAAGAAAAAGAGAAGAATCAAATAGACACAATAAAAAATGATAAAGGGGATATCACCACTCATCCCACAGAAATACAAACTACCATCATGGAATACTATAAACACCTCTACCCAAATAAACTAGAAAATCTAGAATAAATGAATAAATTCCTGGACACATACACCCCCCATGACTAAACCAGGAAGAAGTTGAATCCCTGAATAGACCAATAGCAAGTTCTGAAATTGAAGCAGTAATTAATAGCGTACCAACCAAAAAGAACTCAAGACCAAATGGATTCACAGCCAAATTCTACCAGAGGTACTGGCACCATTTCTTCTAAAATTATTCCAAGAAATAGGAAAAGAGGGACTCCTCCCTAATTCTTTTTATGAGACCAGCATCATTCTGATACCAAAATCTGGCAGAGACACAACAAAAAAAGAACATTTCAAGCCAATATCCCTGATGAACATCGATGTGAAAATTCTCAATAAAATACTGGCAAATCAAATCTGGCAGCACATTAAAAAGCTTATCCACTATGATCAACCAAAAAAGAGGCCATATAACCAAGACAATCCTAAGCAAAAAGAACAAAGCTGGAGGCATCACACTACCTGACTTCAAACTATACTACAAGGCTACAGTAATCAAAATAGCTTAGTATCGGTATGAAAACAGATATATAGACCAAGGAAACAGAACAGAGGCCTCAGAAATAACACTGCACATCTACAACCATCTGATCTTTGACAAACCTGACACACACAGGCAATGGGGAAACGATTCCCTATTTAATAAATGATGTTGGGAAAACTGGCTAGCCATATGCAAAAAACTGAAACTGGACCCCTTCCTTACACCTTATACAAAAATTAACTCAAGGTGGATTAAATATTTAAATATAAGACCTAAAACCATAAAAATCTTAGAAGAAAACCTAGGCAATACCATTCAGGACATAGGCATGGGCAAAGACTTCTGACTAAAACATCAAGTGCAATGGCAACAAAAACCAAAATTGACAAATGGTATCTAATTAAACTAAAGAGTTTCTGCACAGCAAAATAAACTATCATCAGAGTGAACAGACAACCTATAGAATGGGAGACAATTTTTGCAATCTAGCCATCTGACAAAGAGCTAGTATCCAGAATCTACAAGGAACTTAAACAAATTTACAAGAAAAAAACAAACAATCCCATCAAAAAGCAGGCAAATGATATGAACAGACAACTTTCAAAAGAAAACGTTTATGTGGCCAGCAAACATATTTTAAAAATCTTATCATTACTGGTTAATAGAGAAATGCAAATCAAAACCACAATGAGATACCACTTCATGCCATTTAGAATGGTAATCCCTAAAAAGTCAGAAACAACAGATCCTGGAGAGGATGTGAAGAAACAGAAACACTTTTACACTGTTGGTGGGAGTGTAAATTAGTTCAATTATTGTGGAAGAGAGTGTGGCAATTCCTCTAGGATCTAGAACTAGAAATATCATTTGATGCAGCAATCCCATTATTGGGTATATATCCAAAGGATTATAAATCATTCTACTATAAAGATACACGCACACGTATGTTTATTGCAGCAGTATTGACAATAGCAAACACTTGGAACCAAACCAAATGCCCATCAACGATAGACCTGATAAAGAAAATGTGGCACATATACACCATGGAATACTATGCAGCCATAAAAAAGAATGAGTTCATGTCCTTTGCAGAGACATGAATGAAGCTGGAAACCATCATTCTCAGCAAACTAACACAGGAACAGAAAACCAAACACCACATGTTCTCACTCATAAGTGAGATTTGAACAGTGAGAACATGTGGGCACAGGGAGGGGAACATCAAACACTGGAGCTTATCAGGGGGTCGGGGGAAAGGGGAGGGATAGCATTCGGAGAAATGCCTAATGTAAATGATGGGTTGATGGGTGCAGCAAACCACCATGGCACATATATACCTATGTAACAAACCTGCATGTTCTGCACATGTATCCCAGAATTTAAGTATAATTTTATAAAAGAAAAATAAAATAATCAGTGTGACCTTGTTGAGGGCAATTTTTAAGACTTGTTGGGGTGAACCTAGAGTACTTTTCCTTTAGATTTAGATATGTTAAGTTTTCTGGGATCTCAATGGAATGCCTGGGTGTTCAACAAGGTCAATGCATTCCAGCTGGTTGAAAATCAAATTCCCTCAGCTGTACGTGAGCTCTAAGAACTGTTTCACTTAAAGGTCCTAGCATGTATTCTCTGACCTTGTGGATCTTCAAATTGTGAAAGTGCAGTTTACCATTTGGGCAAAAACTAAAGAGACTACTAGGAAGACCTCTAGAGATGTTGGTTAGTTTTTTGTTGCTTGATTGGTTAGTTGGTTTTCCTCAGCATAACTCCCTCATCTCTGCCCCACAAATTACAGGAACCTCAGTCTCCCAACTACTGGTATCCATCTTCTCACTTTAGCAAGATCAGTGTGGTCTGTCTCTGTTTCCCCTCCCTGTACTGAGGTCCAGAAAATGCCTCCATACAGATAGCCAGGTTAATTATGTGACACATCATATTTCATTCTTTCCCTCAGAAGTGACAGCCCTGTATTTCATATTGTCCAGTGTCTGAGCAATTGTTCCATATATTTTGTCTAGTTTTTTTTAGCTGTTTATAGAGAAGAGCAAGTCTAGCTCCAACCACTCCCTCACTCCCCTCCTTTCTGGCCTTAAGCTGGCCAGAACAGCCAACTTAAGGTGTTTTGATTTACTTTTGAGTAATCTTACTTGGGACTTTAGAGGGCATCTTCACAGATGCTTACTCAACTGTGAAATAAGACCAAGGCATTGTCACATAGACGCCAAAATTACCTTTATAAAGTTTTATTAGAGAAAGCAGACAAGTGACCTTCATAATACTGAACTCCAAAATTAGAAAGAATTCTCCATTCTTGACACAGGCACTGCCTGGGGAGCTACCTGCCTCTGTTAGTTTTAGGACATGGAATATAGAGGACAAGGTTCTCTGTGGGAAGCTCTGTCCTTAGAGGAAGGGAAAAGGGAAAGTGTTGTTCTTTTCCTTCTCACCTCACCAATAAAAGAGGTCACTCCATCTCCCCTAAGGGCAGAGAGACTGAGAGTAGCCAAGAGAATTATGCTAATAGAGTGCCGTTCACTTGAAAGAAACCTCAGGATGAGTAAAACAGGCATCCCCTCCCAGAAGTCTGTTTCCTTTACAAATTTTTACCTAATTTCCCTGTCCTTCCCAACCACATTCTTCTTACATATGTTCTCCTACTTTTCTATTAATCCTTATAGTTTTTCAACCCAAAATTATATTCTAAATACATCAGGTAAACTTTTTAAAGTTAGGAAAACAGGAAGATAGTATACTAGCTATCTGTTTTTACCTTACAGCGCTTGCTCAAATTCAACAGCCAGCTAATATCCTTCCACATATCTCTCAAAGGGACAACTACCTTTGTTCCAGCAGGTAGGCAGGCACACAGGAGCAGGGCAGGAGAGGGCCCCACTACCACCAGGAATGTCAGGCAACCATGAGGTGATGATCAGGCAGTTGTAAAGCTGTCTCTCGAAAATAATGGTCACAGCTGGTGCCAGGAAAAGGCAGTCTGGTGGCATGATGCCTCCAGCTTTGTTCTTTTTGCTTAGGATTGTCTTGACTATATAGACTCCTTTTGGGTTCCATATGAATTTTAAGATAGTGTTTTTCTAATTATGTGGAGAATGTCAATGGTAGTTTGATGGGAATTGCATTGAATCTCTAAATTACCTGGGGCAGTATGGCCATTTTCATGATATTGAGTCTTCCTATCCATGAGCATAAAATGTTTTTTCATTTGTTTGTGTCCTCTTGGATTTCCTTGAAAAGTAGTTTGTAGTTCTCTTTGAAGAGGTCCTTCACTTCCCTTGTTAGCTGTATTCCTAGGTATTTGATTCTCCTTGCAGCAATTGTGAATGGGAGTTTATTCATTATTTGGCTTTCTGCTTGTCTGTTGGTGTATAGGAATGTTTGTGATTTTTGCACATTGATTGTGTATCTTGAGACTTTGCTGAAGTTACTTATTAGATTAAGAAGCTTTTGGACTAAGATGATAGGGTTTTCTAGATTTAGAATCATGTCATCTGCAAACAATGACAATTTGATTTCCTCTCTTCCCATTTGAATACCCTTTATTTCTTTCACCTGCCTGATTGCCCAGGCCAGAATTTCCAATACTATGTTGAAAAGGAGTGGTGAGAGAGGGCATCCTTGTCTTGTGCTGGTTTTCAAAGGGAATACCTCCAGCTTTTGCCCATTCAGTATGATATTGGCTGTGGGTTTGTCATAAATGGCTCTTATTATTTTGAGTTAGTTTCCTTCAATACTGAGTTTATTGAGAGTTTTTAACGAATTTTATTGAAGGCCTTTTCTACATCTATTGAGATAATCATGTGGTTTTTGTCTTTAGTTCTGTTTTTGTGATGAGTTACATTTATTAATTTGCATATGTTGAAACAGCCTTACATCCTGGGGATAAAGTTGACTTGATTGTAGTGGATAAGCTTTTGATATGCTGCTGGTTTCAATTTGCCAGTATTTTACAGAGAATTTTTGCGTCAATGTTCATCAAAGATACTGACCTGGAGCGGTGATGTTGTTGTTGCTGTTGTTGCTGTTGTACCTCTGCCAGGTTTTGGTATCAGGGTGATGCTGGTCTCATAAAATGTGTTAGGGAGAAGTCCCTCCTTTTCAATTGTTTGGAATAGTTTCAGAAGAAATGGTACCAATTCCACTTTGTACCTCTGGTATAATTCAGCTATAAATCCATCTGGTCCTGAGCTTTTTTTTTTTTTTTTTTTTTTTTTGGTATGCTATTTATTACTGCCTCAATTTCATAACTAGTTATTGGTCTATTCAGGGATTCAAATTCTTCCTGGTTCTGTCTTGGGGGAGTGTATGTGTCCAGGAATTTATCCATTTTTTTCTAGATTTTCTAGTTTATTTTCATAGAGATATTTACAGTATTCTCTGATGGTTGTTTGTATTTTCGTGGGGTCAGTAGTGCTATCCCCTTTATCATTTTTATTGTGTCTATTTGATTTTTCTCTCTTCTTTGTTAATCTAGCTAGTAGTCTATTTTATTAATTTGTTCACAATAACAGCTCCTGGACTCACTGATTTTTTTAAGGATTTTTTTTTTTTTTTTTGTCTATATCGCTCAGTTCTTCTCTGATTTTGGTTATTTCTTGTCTTTGGCTAGCTTTGGGATTTGTTTGCTCTTGGTTCTGTAGTTCTTTTAGTTGTGATGTTAGGATGTTGATTTGAGATCTTTCTAGCTTTATGATGTGGGCATTTAGTGCTATAAATTTCCCTTGTTACACTGCTTTAGCTGTGTCACAGTGATTCTGGTATGTTGTCTCTTTGTTTTAATTAGTTCAAAGAACTTTTTGATTTCTGCCTTAATTTTATTATTTACGCAGGAGTCATTCAGAAGCAGATTGTTCAACTTCCATGTAGTTTTGTGGCTTTGAGTGAGTTTGTTAATCTTGAGTTCCAATTTGATTGCTCTGTGGTCTGAGAGACTGTTTGTTATGATTTCAGTTCTTTTGCATTTGCTGAGGAATGATGTTTTACTTCCAATTATGTGATCAGTTTTACAGTAAGTGCACCATGTGGTGCTGAGAAGAATGTATATTCTGTTGTTTTGGGGTAGAGAGTTCTATAGATAACTATCAGTTCCATTTGATCCAGAGCTGAGTTCAAGTACTGAATATTTCTGTTAATTTTTTGTTTTGGATCATCTGTCTAATATTGACAGTGGGATGTTAAAATTTCCCACTATAATTATGTGGGAGTCTAAGTCTCTTTGTAGAGCTCTAAGAACTTGTTTTATGAATCTGGGTGCTCCTGTATTGGGTGCCTGTATATTTAGGACAGTTAGCTCTTCTTGTTGAATTGAACCCTTTACCATTATGTAATGCCCTTCTTTATCTTTTTGGATCTTTGCTGATTTAGAATCTGTTTTGTCAGAAACTAGGATTGCAACCCTTGCTTTTTTCTGCTTTCCATTTGCTTGGTAAATTTTCCTCCAACCCTTTATTTTGAGCCTAAATGTGCAATGGGTCTCTTGAATACAGCACGCCAATGGGTCTTGACTCTTGATCCAGCTTTCCACGCTTTGTCCTTTAATTGGGGCATCTAGCCCATTTACATTTAAGGTTAATATTGTTACATGTCAATTTGATCCATCATCATGATGCTGGCTGGCTATTTTGCAGACTTGTTAATGTAGTTGCTTTATAGCATCATTGGTCTGTATACTTCAGTGTGTTTTTGTAGTGACTGGTAATGGTTTTTCCATTCCGTATTCAGAGCTTTCTTCAGGAGCTAAAGGCAGGCTTGGTGGCAACAAATTTCCTCCGTATTTTCTTATCTGAGAAGGATTTTATTTCACCATCACTTATGAAGGTTAGTTTGAGTGGATATTAAATTCTGGATTGGAAATTATTTTCTTTAAGAACGTTGAATATTGCTCCCCAATCTCTTCTGGCTTGTAGGGTTTCCACTGAGATGTCCACAGTTAGTCTGTTGGACATCCCTTTGTAGGTGATCTGGCCCTTCTCTCTGGCTGCCCTTAACATTTTTTCCTTCATTTCAACCTTGGAAAATTTGATGATTATGTGTCTTGGGGTCAATCTTCTCATGGAATATCTTACTGGGGGTCTCTGTATTTCCTGAATGTTGGCCTATTTTTCTAGTTTAGGGAAGTTCTCCTGGATGATACCCTGAAGTATGTTTTCCAACTTGGTTCCATTCTCCCATCTCTTTCAGGTATCCCAATCAGTCATAGGTTCAGTCATTGTACATAATTCCATAGTTCTCAGAAGTTTTGTTAATTCTTTTTCATTTATTTTTCTCTAATCTTGTCTGCCTATCTTATTTCAGCAACATAGCTTTTAAGCTCTGAGATTCTCTCCTCTGCTTGGTCTATTCAGTATTGATACTTGTTGTTGCATTGTGAAGTTCTCATGTTATGTTTTTCAGTTCCATCAGGTCATTTATGTTTCTCTCTAAACTGTTACTCTGGTTAATAGCTCCTGTAATGTTTTACCATGGTTCTTAGCTTTTTTGCATTGGGTTAGAACATACTCCTTTAGCTCAGCCAATTTCATTATTATCCATCTTCTGAAGCCTACTTGTGTCAACTCATTCATCTCAGTCTCAGCCCAGTTCAGTGACCTTGCTGAAAAGGTGTTGTGATCATTTGGAGAAGAGGCACTCTGGCTTTTTTAATTTTCTTTGTTTTTGTGTTGATTTTTTCTCATCTTCATGGGTTTACTTACCTTCGATTTTTGGGGCTCCTGACCTTTGAATGGGGTTTTTGTAAGGTCTTTTTTGTTGATGTTGTTGCTGTTGTTTCTTTCTGTTTGTTTTTATTTTAACAGTCAAGTCCCTCTTCTGCAGGGCTGCTGCAGTTTGCTGGGGATCCACTCCACATCCTATTTGCCTGGGTCCCTCTTGCACCTGGAAGTATCACCAGTAGAGGCTACAGAACAACAAACATAGTTGTGTGCTCCTTATTCTGGAAGCTCCATCCCAGAGGGGCACCGACCTGATGCCTTTTGGAACTCTCCTGCTTGAGGTGTCTGGTTACCCCTGTTGGGGGTCTCACCCAGTCAGGAAGCACTGCTTAACAAAACACTCTGACTGCCCCTGGGGATAGTGGGTGCACTGTGCTGGGGGGAATATCACTCATCTAGACTCATCTAGACTACCCAGCCTCCTCAGAGCCAGCAGGTGGGAAAGATTAAGTCTGCTGAACCAGATACCACAGCCACCCCTCCCCCCAGGTACTCCATTCCAGGGAGATCAGAATTCTCTCCATAAACCCCTGGCTGGAGTTGCTGAAATTCCCACAGGGAGACCCCACTTGGTGAGAAAGGATGGATCCAGGTCCTACCTAAAGAGGTAGTCTGGCCACAATCTGCCACAGCTGCTGTGTTGCACTTTGGGGAATTCCTCCCACTAAAAACCGCCCAGCCTTCCTGCACCGGATCAGAAAATGACTGACTGGAGTCACAGTGATGGCAGCCGCCCCTCCCCACCAGTAACTCAGTCATCTTAGGCTGTCTCCAGCCTACTGTGTCTGGCCACAACGAAAGTGGTCACCAAGAATCTGCACAGTTCTGTGCTTGAGATCAAAGGCCCTGGTAGCATGGGCTCAGGAGGGGATCTCCTGATCCAAGGGTTTCACAGATCCATGAAAAAAGCATGGTTTCCCTGGCAAGGTAGCACAATCACTTACCACCTCCCTTGGCTGGGGGTGGGTGGGAACTCTCCTTTCCCTGTGAAGCTCCCAGTTGGGCCATCACTCTACCCTGCTTTTCCTCACTCTCCTTGGGTCACAGCAAATCCTAGTCAGTCCCATTGAGAGAACCTGGATACCTCAGCTGAAGGTGTGGTATTTACTTGCTGTTTTTGTTCTTCTACGTTAGAGCTGCAGACCAGAGCTGCTACTAATCAGCCATATTGGCCCCTCCACACTAAAGCTTTTGAATGAACCTTCACCCATGCTTTCAAAAACTTGACTTGGTCTCTCACTCTGCTTATGCTCCTCAGTTGAATTCTTTCTCCTGAGGAAGCAAGAATTGAGGTTGCTGCAGACCCATATAGATTCACCACTGGTAACACTTTTGGCCAAATACATAAACCAGCAAGCTGATAATTATGCTAGTTTGCCAATCATAACTAAAACTGTGTTGTTACAACCCTGCCTTGTGTACAGAGGTTTCAGTGATTCCCGGAAAATGGCGAATGAAAGGTCAAGACATCAGTGAATGAAAGAGTTGTTGTTGTTGTTGTTGTTGTTGTTGTTGTTGTTTTGACATGAATATGCAGCTGTTAATGAAGCTGTATCCCCCAGTTCCTAGGAAAGGTAACATTTGTATCAATTGGGTGAAAGCCTCTTTCAATAAAATATTTATTTTCAGGTATCTATTATGAGTCTTGGCACTAATCCAAACATCAACAGCAGTGTTTCAATCATGATGTGCTGATACATACTTCCCAAAATAGTTATAATAAAGAGAATAAGGCAGAAAATTGGACATGATCTGCTGGTGGGGAAAGCCAAAATAAAACAAGCTTCCAAGTAAAATGAAGGCTGCCATGGCTATGAAGCAATATAGATAAAAACCACTGGCTACAGAGCCTTTTTCTGCAGAAGACAGAAAGCAGTCATATGGCCAGACAAATTAAGGCACAATGGATCAGCCAAAACAGTCTTAATTCAGCACTAGAGTGGTTTCTGCCAAACAAAAGGTATGTGGAACATGACTCAATTTGGCTTATTGCAAGCTTTAGTGAAGAATTATAATTTGTGATAAAGAATGCCAAATGAGCAGTTTTGTGATGTAAATGATACATTAGGGAAATAAGGAGAACATGAACAAATAATTGAAATTGTTAGAATCCATGCATTTAAAGGGTGAATCAAGGCAGTAATCTTGCATTAACTTCACACATTTTGCTTTTCTCCAAGTTGGAGCCACTGAAGAAATTCCAGTTAGCCAATGTGATTAAGAAATAAAGTGTCACTCTGTGATTTGGTTTGGTTTTATTTGTTTGTTTCTGGGGTCTGGGGTGGCATTGCAAATCACTGCTCCCTCAGTTACATCCTCAAGATAGTCCTAACTAAATAAAGGCCTTTGGTAATTACAGAAGTGTTTATTTTCAGCAGTGCCTGTACCTTTTCCTTTAGCTAAATCGTCTGTAGAGATCTCATTCTTTAGTCTAGACTGTGCTATGTTTTAAACAAACTGTAGTACCTACATTTGAGAGGACCTTGATTATCCTTTGCAGTTAGGAGTCCCTAGCCACACTTCAGGCTCCCAAGCTACCTTTGAAGGGAGATTTATGTTTTTTAAGTACAATTTGGCATACAGCAACCTCAAGAGGAGATTGTAAACAGAGACTAGATAGAGGTAATTCAAGTATTTCACTCTGACAACAACCAACACATAGTCGTGTGTGTCCTGAAAGACTCAATATTATTAAGAAACCCTATTGGGTGCAGTGCCCCAAGCCCACCTCAAAGGGCTCAGGCTACCAATACACGCATTCTGTTTATAGGGTTTATGACTCTTCCTTACACTCAGGCACTAAAACATTCTGAAAACATGCCAATGGTGTGGTTCAAATTCTCTTTTATACATTTGACAAGTGAATTCTGGAATATCAGGTTGACCCAGCAATGTAACTTCTAACAATAGAAAGATATTAAAACTAATTTATAAGCTTGTAAAGATATATTTCTTTTCATTTAATTATAAATAATGCTTTCAGCAGATTATTTTTACCAAAATTAATAGAAATAACTTGTCACTAGAGAAAAAGTAAAATCTGCCTCCATTGTATTTAAATTCCTCTTCCAGAGGCCCTCTAACAGAAGTTAAAGTATTTGGTTTATCCTACTACTTTGGGGTAAGATGCTTCTTTTTCAATTTCATTGGGAAATTCCATCAGGAAAGAGCATTATGCTTTTATCTCTGTCTCTATCTCTCTCTTTCTCTCTGTGTTCTACATTTTTTTAAAAAAATGTAAAATCAGGTCTCCATAGTCCAAATAAAATGAAATATTATAGCAATTATCCAGGTCATTCAGGGGAAAACAGTGTGTTAGAGGTGATTTGCGAAACGTTTTCTTTTTGCTTGAGTTATGTACAGGTTTGCTTAAATTACTTTAGCACTTTGGTATATTATTTCCTTCGGAGTCATTGTACAGTTAGTCTAAGGCCAAAAATATCATATTGAAAATCATTCTTATGTCCTTTTACATCCATGTCATTTATAAACTTAAAACACTTAGTTAAACACTTTAAACACACATGCATACACAGATACATGTATTTCCTATAGAAGTTTGAGCTTTCCTCTATAGATTTCTATTCACCCTCATAATTATTTATAATGAATTGTAGTGTTTTGCATATTGTTTCCTCAGATGGTTTCTAGTTAGTAATTAAAGGAAGGAACCTTCACTCCATCTGAATTTCCAGCTAGGAACTGACAGCTCCTCCTACCACAACAATTCCCAAATTAAAGTTGAGAGTTTACAGAATAGAAATTTCTGGTTTAAGGAATATTCTAGCATTATAATGCTCTGTCTGATTAGAATTTACATAACAAAAAAATACAATTAGTTGATTCGACATATTTGCTCACTTCTTTACTATTTAGGATTTATACAATGCCACGGACTCAGAATCATTTAATTCAGCTCTGCTAACCAGTAGTTAGCTCCATATTGCACTTTCTTCTTCTAGTATATTGTATCAATACAGTAGAATGTAGTATAATGATACCTGTCGTTAAGTAGCAGCAGGACCACTGGCACAATATCAAGTTGAGAGAAGAAAAGAGAACCCTTTGTATATGAGTCACAAAATTCTTTCACTTAAAAAAGTTACTTGGTTCTAAACCACAAATATCCAATAATAATAAATAGGAGAACAAATTTTATAATATGGTATTATAAGAAAAACAAACGTGTCCAAAGATGTCAAGTCTCTACTCTTAGGTCGGTTCAAAAGTGAATCCAATTTTTGCCATTACTTTTAATGGTAAAAAGTGCAATCATGTTTGCACCAACCTAATACATATTCACAAATGTTAAATACTAAATATAAAATCGATACGTGAATATTGTGAAAATTTTAGAAAGTATGAAAGATATTTGGAGAATGTAAAAATCAGCTGTATTTCACTACTCAGAGAAAACCACTGTAAATATTGTGGTAGAAGTCTTTTTAGGTTTTTCTATGTATGTAGGTGGGTTATGCATGTTATGCATAATTAATATAACGTGTGATTTATTCTACAACCTACTTTTTCCTCTTAGTATACAATAAGCATTTATCTTTGTTGTGGAATAGTCTTCAAAAACATGTAATCACATCACATAAATATACCCTAACTTATTTAACCAATTCCCTAGCCCTGTATTTGTAAGCTGTTTCTAATTTTTCTACCTTTACAAATACTGCTGCAATAAATATTTTAGTATCCGGCTCAGAATATTTTCTTAGGATACACTCTTAGATGCAGAATTACTCTTAAAAAGCATATGCATATTTTAAGGCTTTTGATAGACTGCCAAAATTCAGTCTAGAAAAACTGTTATAATTTACATTCCCACCAATATTTTATGAGGGTGCACATATACTAATCTTTTAAAATTATTGCCACTCTAAAATATTCAAATTGGTGTTTCATTTGAATTAGTGTTTACTTGATTACTGCTACTAAAGTTCAGCATGCGTTCTGAATGAACTTCCTTTGTGACTGGCCTTTTTGTATCTTTTGTCATGTTTCCACTGGGGTAAAAAAAAATTTAAGTAAATCCCTTTTATTTATTTGTGTATTTACCTATTTATTTTTGAGACAGGGTCTCACTCTGTTGCCCAAGCTGGAGGGCATTGGTGTAGTCCTGGCTCACTGTAGCCTTCACCACCTGGGCTCAAGGGATCCTCCTGCCTCAGCCTCCTATCTGGGACTACAGGCATGCATCACCACACCCAGCTAATTTTTTACTTTTTGTAGAGACAAAGTCTTCCTGTATTGCCTGGGCTGCTCTTAAATACTTGGCCACATGAGGTCCTCCAGCCACAGCCTCCCAAAGTGCTAGGATTACAGGAATGAGCCGCCATGGCCAACCTAAATTTCTTCTTAATACCTCCTAAAATACGAGACGAAAGCGCAATTCAAGAGATCTTACCTCTTCTGACTTAAAAGGGAAATAGTGGATCCCCGCTTTATTACTTGCAATATTGCAAGACTAAGGTAATTACAAGTCTAAGGTCTTATAATATTTCACAGAAACAGTGTTTTTAAATAATCATCAAGCTAGATCTTGTTGTTATTCTGCAACTCTGTACACTTTGTATTCCACATCTTCACTCGAACGTTTAATAGGGATCTCAGACTTAAAATGTACAAACAAAACCCCTGATTCCTCACCCCTGCCCTGGCATACTCCTCTCCCAGTATCAGTAAACAGTTCCATTCACCCAGTTGATCAGGCCAAAGAAGAGAAGTCTTCTTAACATATCCTTTTCCCTCACATCTCATCTCCCACTTACCAGCAAATCTTCTGGCTCTCTAACTTCAAAACACCACAAATCTGACCACCTCCTACCCCCTCCACAGCTGTCTTTGTTAAATCCACCATTAGTTCAACTCCTGTTTTCCTTGTTTCTAATCTTGCCCTCCTAAAATTTTACTCTTCCCATCATGGCAAGGTGGCCTCTTTAGACATAAATCAAATCATATCACTGTCCTTTACTCAACCTTCCAAAGGCTTCCCAACACATTTAGGATGAGTGATTAGTATTAGTTATTATTGGAGTGAATTTTGTTCTGCTTTCTCACACAGTACTCATTGGCAGCTTCATTTTGTGTTAAGTGTGAAAATATGGCCAACTGCCACGGCTCATGCCTGTAATCCTAGCACTTTGGGATGCCGAGATAGGAGGATAGCTTGAGCCCAGGAGTTTGAGACCAGCCTGAGCAACATGGTGAGACCCTGTACTAAAAAACCAAAAGTAAAAGCAAGTAAGGGCGGGCAGGGTAGCACGTACCTATGATCCTAGCTCCTCAGTAGACTGAAGTGGGAGGATTGCTTGAGCCTAGGAGGTTGAGGCTTCAGTGAGCCGTGTTTGTGCCATCGCACTCCACCCGGGGCAACAGAGGGAGACACTTTTGTGATGAAGAATGCCAAATGGGCAGGCTCCAAATGGGCCCCAGATAATTTGGTTCCTCTCCACCTGTATCTCCTAGCACTTGCTCCTTGCTCATTCTAGGCACACAGGTCACCTGGCTGCTCACTGAAAACACCATGCTCATTCCCCTTCTCAGGATTTTGTACATTTCTGTTCTGTGGCCTAGAACTTGGCATGGGTTCTTCCTCCACTTTATGTAGGTCTCTGCTCTAATGGTGCCTCCTCAGAGAAGTGTCCCCTGACAACTCTCTGAAATATCATTCCAGCCATGACTCTGAACCCCTTTATTCTGTTTCACATATATCTGAAGCATTTATTACCATCTTGTGTGTGTGTGTGTGTGTGTGTGTGTGTGTGTAATGTAGACTCCACAAGGGCTGGGGTTTCTTTGTTTTGTTTACCCATATCTTCAGCTCTTAGAATAATAGTGCATACTCAATAAAAATGTGTTCTTCCCTCCACTTCCATTGACCCTAAAAATGTATGCTAGAATCATGCTGATCCATAGAAAGAGGACTGTATTATTTTCTATTACGTTCTGTATGCTTTCCTCAGCTTCCTCCAAAAAGACTTACTCACACTATTTGTCAAAATAAGTGCTGGTCATTGATATGAAAAGGGAGCACAACTGGTCATACAGTCCATTTCCCTGGTTTAACTGGATAATACATTATTAAACTCCTTTCACAGAACAGTCAAAGGAATCCCAAAACCTTGTGGCTAATTTTCAATTGTATTTGAGTTCACAAGTGACGATTACCCAGTGATAAGGAGAATTGGGCAAGCCTATTTGTTGTTGATTTTTAACTAGTGTGTAATATTACACTATTTTACTTTAAGACACTAATACAATATTTGCAAAGATGTAGGCTTACTTCAAACTATTGAGGGGGAAAATGCTGACTTGGTTATTCCATTAGCTGTAGCTGATTGAAAAGGATAATTTACAAACTGTACAAAGTTATTTTTTCTTTTATACTTTTCTTAATTCTTTTCCTCATGTGTGACTAATATCCACATAAAGCTCTTACAAGAAACCTGAACTCTGAGAGTTGTTTGAAATAGGCAGTTTCTATTCAGACAAGATTTGACTGGCAGAGGCAGCACTCCCTCTCCCACATTCTGTAGAAGACTCTACTATTGGCACACCAAGGGAGGGTCAGGGACAGAGCTAATGCTCACTGACAGAGACATACACATAAATCCATTCACTACCGATAAAACAAACAAACAAACACACTGAGCACAGGAATCACTGGAGCTGGTTCTTAAAACATACATAATTCAAGAAGCCATATCTGCACCCTGATGTTCACTGTTACATTATTCACAATAGCCAAGATATGGAATCAACCTAAATGTCCATCAACAGATGAATGAAGAAAGAAAATGTGGTATATATGCACAATGGAATACTATTCAGCCTCAAAACTGCAGGAAATTCTGTCATTTGCAACAACATGGATGAATGTGGAGGATATTATGGTAAGTGAAATAAACCAGGCACAGAAAGATAAATACTGTGTTATCTCACTTATATGTGGAATCTAACAAAGGCAAACTCATAGAAGCAGAGAGTAGAATGGAGGTTACCAGGGGTTGTGAGAAAAAAATGGGGATTAGGAGATGTTGGTGAAAGGACACAAAATTTCAGTTAGACAGGAGTAATTCAAGAGATTTATTGCACAACATGGTGACTACAGTTAGAAACAATGTATTATATACTTGAAAAATACTGAGATTAGGTTTTAAGTGTTCTCAATACAAAAAAGTATATGAGGTTACACATATGTTCATTAGCTCAATTTAGCCATTCCGCAATGTATACATATTTTGAAACATCATGTTATATGCCGTAAATATATATAATTTTGTCCATTTAAAAAAATAAATAATTTTTTTAAAAGAAGTCTTAAGTAGGATTTAGTCCTGGCTATGATATGAATGTCTGTCTTCACACAGAAAAGAAAATTCTAGTCTTTTGAAGACTCAACATTTTTATTTTGAAACTTAGAGACTTCACTCTCTTCTTTGGTTCCTTAATGTTCATATTCTTCCTGGAAATGTGAGTGGGAAACTTTGTCCCGCATGCTCGCCTGGCTCCTGCTGAGCATCACAGCCCTCCAAGGTTGGCAGACATCCACCTTCCCTCTGCAAGCACCCGCCCTAGGAAGGCATGTTCCTACTCTATCTGAGCACTGAAGTCTTATGAAGCAAACTTGTTTTTTTTTTCAGAAAGCCACCTACTTGCTAACGAGTGGTGACACATTTAAGCAGTCAATCACTATATCTGGCAGTTCCTCGCCAGTTCAGTGGTGAAGGTGGTGGGTGCTGTCATTGTTTTCTTTGTGCACCCTCTGAATACAGAGGCTACCCACCAGCCTAACTAATGAACTACGGTTTTCTCATCCATACACAACCACTGGCTGGTTCCTATTTATTATGCAAACCCCACTTTCTTGGGTTTACATCTGCCTCCAAGTCTAAGAAGCTATTGAGCTTCCTCATCTTAAGCAAACTCACTGGAATGGGGACTCTTTACATTATTTTAGCTGCTGGTCTGACTTTCCTGTTAGAAAATAACTTACTTCTAAGATAAAGGCAATTAAGTAAAAGTAAGTAATAGTTACTTTTTAAGTTTTTTATTCTCCTTTGTATTTCCCTTTCACTGAGATTGTTACGAACAAGAGAATATTGGTCTCTGGGAGTTCTGAAATCAGAAATACTTTTACCTTTCTTCTTTGATGTTATCAAATTCTAAATTTATACTAAAATTAAGGAGAAGGTGCAATTTTCTTCTCAAGATTTGTTTTTCATATCATTACAATAAAGTATGCAATTTTCTATGGGAAGTAATGACATGATTTTACATTGCAACAAAATGAATGTTTTATGAACAGAGTACAGAATTCATTTCAATATTTAAAATAAAACACCAGTCTCCAAGAACATTACAATTGTTTCAAGCTCAAGATCTACAGTCTAATTTATTTTTTCTCTGTATGGATTTTTCTTTTTCTCTCCTCCTCCCACACCATCTCCAACTTCTACTCAAGTATCTAGGGCACTCTGTGCTTAGCACCAGAGGTGTGAGGTATCACAGGGCTGAAAGCAGAAGCAGAGGCTTCTCGATGGATTTGTTGTGTAAGAGTTGAAGTCCTGGGAGAACAAAAGGAACTCAGAGTATAGATGAATATTTGGAGAGAATTTCCATGGCAGAATTTTCAGTTTAAGAGAGTAGTGTTTCTTCCTGAAATAAGTTTTGTTTGTTTGTTTGTTTTACGTCTAGACTAATGGGAGAAGAGATATAGTCTCTGAGAGAGCAGAGAGGTGGTCATGGGACGAGAACCAATTGTCTCAGCAGCAACCTGGAACCTGTGCCAGGGTCTAGAATGTCCCTACCTCCTCATGCCTCCACTCTAAGCTCCCAGAACTCATATGCAGCTGTAGAGAACAGAGGAAACTAGATTTAATCAGATTAAATTTCCCTCACCCTGATGGAAAAAGGGGGAGAAGGTAGCAAGCAGTGATCAAAATTAGAGGAAAATAAAGGTATAGACTTTGCCTACCTCAGTGTGAAGACTGTTATTACTACCGATATGTTCACTGATTAAACTATAAAAATATACCTTAAGGCATCAAAGAAGTTTTTTCTATTGTATGCTTAGGACCAGGTGGTATACAGCCAGGGAAAATGTGAACAGAATTCCTGCTCTCAAAGAACTCATAGCATATTTTTTATTTTTTTAAGATGGAGTCTCACTCTGTTGCCCAGGCTGGAGTGCAGTGGCGCCATCTCAGCTTACTGCAAGCTCCGCCACTGGGTTCAAGCAATTCCCCTGTCTCAGCCTCCCAAGTAGCTAGGACTACAGGCACATGCCACCACACCTGGCTAATTTTTGTATTTTTAGTAGAGACGAGGTTTCACCATATTGGTCAGGCTGGTCTCAAACTCCTGACCTCAGGTGGTCCACCCACCTTGGCCTCTCAAAGTTCTGGGATTACAGGCATGAGCCACCACACCCAGCCCTTGTTGCATATTGAAGACACCTGGCATATATACCAAAAGTTTAAAAATGGATAGAAATTAGCTAATCAACAAGGGATGGGGGGCATTCCTATCAGACACATGGCGTAAGAACAGTGCACAGAAGATATGAGCATGGCAGTTCCCCAGTGAGTGAATAAGACTTTGTCTTAGTCTGTTCAGGCTACTATATAACAAAATACCTTAGATTGAATCATTTACAAATAACAGAAAATTATTTCTTACCATTCTGGAGGCTGGGAAGTTCATGATCAAGACACCAGCAGATTTGGTATCTGTTCCTCCTAGACAGTGCCTTCTTTCTGCATCTTCATGTGAAGGGAGGAGGAAATAAGCTCCCGTGGGCCCCTTTCATAAGGGCGCTAATGCCATTCATGAGGGCTCCACTCTCATGACTCATCACCTCCCCACCTCTTAAGTCCATCTGATTGGGGATTAGATTTCGGCATATGAAATTTCTATTCTGTCATAAAGACACATGCACTCATATGTTCATTGCGGCACTATTAACAATAGCAAAGATGTGGAATCAATCTAGGTGCACATCAATTGGGGATTTGATAAAGAAAAGGTAGTACATATCCACCATGGAACCCTATGCAACCATAAAAAGAATGAAATCTTGCCCTTTACAGCAACATGAGTGCACCTGGAGGCCATTATCCTAAGCAAACTAAAGTAAGAAGGGAAAACCAAATACTTCATGTTGTCACTTATAAGTGGGAACTAAACATTGAATACACATAATTGTACAGATGGGAACAGACACTGGGGATCACTAGACAGGGGAGGGAGGGAGGGAGGGAGCGGAGCATGAGCTGAAGAATCACCTGGTGGGTTCTATGCTTATGGTCTGGGTGATGAGATTTCCTGGACCCCAAGCCTCAGCATCATGCAATCTAACCATGTAACAAATCTGCATGTGTACCCTTCAATCCATAATATAAGTTGAATTTTAAAATACATGTATGAATCGCAGTGGAGCACAAACATTCCCCTCAAAATGCAGATTTCTTAAAATATTCTAAGAAGATCATTAAGAATTGGAGTTTTCAAACTATTTAATAGTAGACACTTTTTTTTTTTTTTTTGTATTTTTAGTAGAGACGGGGTTTCACTGTGTTAGCCAGGATGGTCTCCATCTCCTGCACTTGTGATCTGCCCACCTTGGCCTCCCAAAGTGCTGGGATTACAGACTTGGGTCACTGTGCCCAGCCTGAGAGTATACATTTTTAAGCAGACAAAAGCAATGTAGATGAGGTGAAGATAGTCTGCTGCCCCAGCTCCCCAGTCCTCTGAGGCACCTGGACAGAAATGCTGGGGCTCCGCAGACCCATTTGGGACAATCTATAATTTTGTCCATTGAGTGCAAGTTCTGCATGAGGAAACTAAGGCACAGCACTGTGAAGTGACTTCTCAAGATCCTTCCTGGCCCCACCACGTGCTGGCTGGCCCGATGCTCAGCCCTCCCTGATATCCAGCGTTTATCCTCTCTCACTTCTCCTATAAAAAGATTGGGCTTTTTCCCATTCAAGGCAAAACACCAGAAATCCTGGGTGTTTTGGAAAGAGAAGAAACATAACTCCCAGTCATCCTCAGCTACTTAAATGAAAGCAGGATTGGCAGGAAAACGTATAAATGAAAAATGCCAAAACCCTAACTTCAAATTAAGTTGTAGGTTCCAAGAGCCTCTCAACCTGACTCTTAAAAGAATTGCTAGCAAAACCACATCCTATCATTCGAGTTGCCAGGCTTATGATGGCAGTGGTACAAGCAATACAATCACGAGAGGGTATGCAAAGGAAAGGAGGATTAATACGAAAATCCAACAGCCTGGTTCTGGATAATTGGGAGTTGACCATAAACACCTTGGCTATCACACAGGAACTTTGGTCCTTGGATAAAAATATTTTATTGGCAAATTGTTTCATTTTAGGAAAATTATATCTGCTTTCAACAACTGGAGGTCAGTTTCCCAAAATGATTTTCAGGGTGGTAAAGGAATGTGAATAATGATAAGGCACAGCAGAGAGAGCGCAGTCCCTGCTTGGCCCAGGGCTCTGTACTCGTGGCATTGAATATATACTTTTTAAAGTTTGTTTTAGTTATTCTGTGAAGAACCTCCTACTCCATTGCCTGCCCCAAGAATGAAATTCCGTAGTACGCTTCTTTTCCTTCATTAAAATAAAGCTTCTGCGAAAGGGCAGTCACATATTTAAACCAAACTAAACTCTTAAAATATTGAACAGTGCACACTTGACATTCTCAAAAGCTACGTTTCCAAAATCCTCACTAATGTTCAAATTGCAGGGTGTTATTTGATGACAAAAGCAAATTTAGAATTGGCTTGTAAATGTGTTTTGTTGGGTGTTCAGAAGACTGACCTTAAAAGGGGAAAGGAGTTTCATGTAAAAATCTGGATTTCTGGATTCTCTTAAAATTGGAAGACAAGGCAAAGCAGTCCGCATTCCTAACTGGCGTCCCCGAGCTGGAGCTCTGTATGGCTTCTGCTCCTAAACGGTTACAAGCCCACCAGTTCAACCCATTCTCTCTCCACATCACTCCACTCATTTGCAGTTGCTTCCTGGACCCATTCGACATTTGAGTTTGTAACCCTGGCATAAGAATATATAGTTATTCACTTAAAATGTACAATCATCATGAGTAGCAAAGCTGGTTTGAGTTGTTGACACTGGCATTTAAGTAGATACACTCAAACAGCTTTTGACTATAAATCCATATCCACATCGTGGTTGCATAACACAAAATTCAAATTCATGTTTTAGTGAAATTCAACATTATTTTATTTGGGTTGCTTTCATAGTTTTGAAACTTCATGTCTTAAATCTGTGAACGGCAAGAATCTTCTGTGTGCTCTAAAAATTTCAGGAAGACAGAGGGATGCAGGGATTTTTTCATTTTATTTTAGATTCAAGGGGTACATGTGCAAGTTTGTTACATGGACATATTGCATGATGCTGAGATTTGGGCTTCAATTGAACCCCTCACCCAAATAGTGAACATCGTACCCAATAGGTAGTTTTTCCACCCTTGCCCATCTCCCTCTTCTTTTTTGGAGTCCTCAGTGTTTATTATTCCCATTTGTAAGCCCATATGTACCCAGTATTTGGCTTTCACTTATAAGTGAAAACATGCGGTATTTGGTTTCTTGTTTCTGTATTGATTCACTTAGAATAGTGGCCTTCAGCTGCATCCATGCTGCCGCAGAGGACATCATTTTGTTCCTTTTTATGGCTGTGTAGTGTCCCATGGTATATATGTACCACATTTTCTTGGGATAAAGGTTTGAAAAGATTGATTTTAGAAATGTATCAAAGGAAAGTGGAAATTGTCATTGAATCCTATTAGAAATGCCATGTTCTGTAGCAGTCGCTGTCAAAGTATTCTTCCCTACCAGTGGCATCAACATCTCCTGGACACTTCTCACAAATGCAGATTCTTCAGCAGCACCCCAGGCCTACCCATCAGAAACTGGGGATGGGGCCCAGCCATCTATTTCAACAAGCCTTAACGGTGATCCTGACACATACTTAAGTTTGCGAAACCCTGGCCCAGAGCTTTACTACTAGCTTTACTACTAGGACATTCTGAGTGGAGATATTGATCTCCTCAACCCTTAGTGGCAGAACAAGACCTGGAGTATTCAGAGCCCCCAAGACACAGACACTAGCATCAAGCCCCTTCATCTGGGATTGGCACCTTATATGTTCCCAATTTGTCCCCAGAGACAGCAAGCAGGATGGACATCATCCAGCACTTCTTATCCCTCCTCGGTACAAGGAAAGATGTTCTAGCACATGCCTGTCCACTTCATGGTGAGCAGCTTTTCTGAACAAGGGCCAGGGAGGTGACAAAGGTTGTATCCCATGTGCTAAAGTTGCAGGGCAGAGAGCTCAGTGCATAGGGCCCAAGAGCTGGTCAGGGGTGGGAACTAGAAAGTCAGGAAAGGATGGCATGGCAGGGGCTCCTGGAAAGCTCAACAGTTTGGGGGTGCAGGGTGGGTCCTGACTGAGTCTTCATGTAGGTTGAATTCGTGTGCCTGTTGGTAGCCAGTGGTCAATCTGGTGTTGCCCATGCTAATTTCATGAGGACTACTTCAACAACACATACACATTCCCAAAGTTACAGTTTCATGAGTTTGAAATACTTCATATAAAATTGTTCCATTTGATTTGGAATTCGTAAGAAATGTTCAATGAAAGCAAGGGAAGTTTATTAGATACACTAAAATATTATTTCAATTCATGTATTTTTGGATTAGATGACAAATTATTTTGAATTAAGTTTCTCATCAAGAAACATTTAAATTTTTTTTCATCTACAAGTCTTGAGCAAATCTCTCGTGTAGTCATTTCAAATGTTAAACCCGATAAACTAAAGCAAGCACGAATTTCTCATTAAAGTGTCTGCAAATATTTTATTTGGGAGAACTTTACAAATTCAGTCTCTAAAATCTGCCCTTTCTTTGTGTTTTCTTTTTCTTATAATTATGCAAACTTAATGAAATACGTTTTTCACCAAAATCCACATAAACTTGCCCAAAGTCCATGCAGCATGTCCACTGTGATGCAAATATTATTTTTGTGACACTTCATGCCGTGCCATGGAATCAGCACATTCTTTGAAGCATTGATTCAAACCTATGGTGCATCAGTTGCCTGAGGATATGCAGCCCTGATGGGTGAGACTCTGTCAAAGGGACTGTGTCCCCAATAGAGTTAAATCCTCTTGTGTTTTTAAACTGGCTTCATAAATTCTAAGAACTGATGAAATTTTGATAAGACAAAATTGTCTGTGAAGCTGTTTCTTTTACTATCAGATCATTTAGAAAAATATACAGAAAACACCTCTTCCCAGACAGTGGTTCTTAACACTTCGAGGTTAGGGTGGACTGAGAATCTGAATAAAGATTGGAAAGAAGAGTATTCTAATGAAATTTCAAGGACCTTGTGGACTTCACGGATAGCCATGTCTGTCCACTTAGCAACGCTGTCTCCTGATAACGTGAGTAGAGATGATAGGGCCCAAACCTTTGTCTCCCACACCAAATGTTTCTGAACAAAGTTCGTAATTGTGATATCTCACACATGATAGGCCAGAAGGACTTTCACATACACAGACTCTCTTGATTCTCACTCAGCCCTGAGAGGTATACAAAAGGTTTCATCAGTCTACATTGTTTTTATAGGAGAAGAAATTCAAGGTCACTGCTATTGTTACCCTGCTTTGTCACCACTTCTTGTAGAACCCATAAAGCCAATACAAAAACAGACATTTTTTGCATTAGAGCACAATTACTCTGGGTCTTACTCTTTTATTATACATTATTTTCAACAAGGCTGTGATTCTTTCATAATTGTTTTGTTCGCACATTTTAATCAGTTCTCCTAGAATATAGCTCCTCACACATTGGGTCTACTTTGCTTGTACTTACCTATGCTGTAGAATCTTCATTATAATTTTTTTCTTAACAATAACTTGACAATCAGAGTAGTAGATGCAACAAAAGAAGGAATAATAAATTCAGTAGGGCC
This sequence comes from Trachypithecus francoisi, assembly GCF_009764315.1. Classification (NCBI taxonomy): domain Eukaryota; kingdom Metazoa; phylum Chordata; class Mammalia; order Primates; family Cercopithecidae; genus Trachypithecus; species Trachypithecus francoisi. The sequence continues at coordinate 167,290,420 of NW_022681454.1, read as the reverse complement.
ACTTAATGTTGTTGAAAATGCAACATCAACCTCAGACATCTACCAGCCTCTACTATAGGCATACACCTACTCCACCATACTCCATACGGTTCCTAAAGAAATGCAACCACTACCACCATGCACAACCACCACCATAGCCAAAAGGGACATTTGATTGCTTCAAAGACAGATGATTTATTTTGTGATGTTATACTATTTCCTTTGTGGTGATCTAATAGAGCTCTCCAGGCAAATTTCAAAATAGGCTCTCTTTTCATTATTATCTGAGACACAACAGTTTTTTAATGTATGAACATATACTGATATGGGTAGCAATGTTTCTAAACAATGAGCTTTTCTTGAAATAACTAAGCAGTCAACACTGAGAAAAATCACTGAAATAAAAGAATCCATCCAGTAAAACTTTATTGCTGCTCACAATTTCATGAAAATATGTCATCAGGCTGCAACACATAAATTCAGGGATTTCAAGAAACAATTTTTCACTGGCGCCTTCTCAGGGAAATCAATCTCCCTATTTATCATCCATTTCCTGCTCCCTTTAACCTTCTACATACTATGGAAACTTTTTCAGAACATGGTGTTACATATTTGCCATCTTTTTGAGGGATTTAAATTTATCCTTTAAAGGGATGTTTATATTTTAAGAGAGAATTCTGTAAAATAAAACTTGAATATTCAAAGGAATGATTATTTAATACTGGAATTTCAGGCACTGTCAGGCAGTGGCAGAGACCTTTGCAGGCAAGAGGACCTGTACAGCAGTCTATGTATCTGATTCCTACTGATAAAATTAAACCTAAATTCCAAACTGCTTGGAAGACATCGAGACCATACAGCACAATGTACATGATTAAAGGACAGTATGAGGTTTTGCAAAGGGAGACCATTCAATTCCTTTCCTTTCCTTTCTTTAAACTATAAAAGTCTGAACCTCATGAGATAAATGTTTTTGCAATGGCTAGACTAGACAATGCAATCAAAATGCAACCTTTTGTTGTCTCTTTTACTTGCATCTCTTTAGGAACCATGTGGAGGAAGATCCTGTGTCCTAAACGACTTTCTAGGTAAACCCTGCAGGGTGCTTATGTGTTCAAGTCCCAGCTCTGTTGCTTATCTGAATAAGTTTCTTAACATCTCTATGCCTCAGTTTTCAAATCTGTGATTGTAGAAGCCTTCAGCAGATGTTACCTTTGTTTGTTGTTATTAACCACCCTGTGTGTCTGCTGCTGCCATCCTGCCAACTGAACTTCCTGGCAAGATCCCTGAAAGAAGGACCTTCAGATGAGATCACACTGGCTTCTCCTCACTGCATCCCATCCACAGCAGCCATCCCCAGGGAGCCTTGACAGATTTTTCTGCCAACATCTCTAATATCACCACCCTGAGTGACACCCCCACTGTGGATGCCGCCAGCACTCTGCCATAGTGGACACCTCGGGGGCTCTCTCCCGCAGTAGCAATGACCCCTCACCTTCTCTGCTTTGGAAAGAAAAAGGGGGAAAAAAAACCTGACTGCATGCAGGTCATACACCTGGATTCCATTATCTCTGACTCCCAGCCCAGGGAACCAAGGAAACCCGAAATCTTTGAGTCACATCCTCTTCTTCTTCTCTGTGGAACCCAGCGGGGTTCTCTCAACGGGAGGAGAGGGTTGAGGTAAGAGGCTTGCGTCAGCTCAGAACCCTGAGCAGCGCATGTCCTCCCTGCCTGGAGGGGAGCACAAGCGCACAGCAGCAGACTTGGAGCCGTTTTCCTACAGGAAAGTTTTCCATTTCCAAATGCCTGTCCATGCCCCAAACCCCAACTTAGACTCAATTGCACAACCCTTCAGCTGGGGCAAAATCCTCTTGGCACCCAGATGATCAGTTAAAAACCGTAAAAAGAAATCTCTCCTTGCCAGGAGCAGATTTGGATTTTAGGCCTGGCAAGGTTGCCTGTACAATGAACCCTGAACGTGCAGTGTTAGAGAAAATTTGAAATGTGTTCCATAATTTGCTTAGCAGACCTTTTTATTATGGTTTACCTTAGCTAACGTTAAAAATAATTTGCTTAGCCTGAAACATGGTAGGAAGAGACATGCAGCCTGTCATCATGCTCTCTTTTTCTCTACCTCAAAGCTGGCCTCACACTGCTGGTTCCTTGAACACACCACATTCTCTCTGACCTCTGAGACTTTGCAAATGCTCTTCTCTCTGTCTGAGAATCTTCTCACTTTTCAACATACGCATTCCCTTAGCTTGTCCCTGTCAACCTTCAGGTTTCAGATTAAATGCCACCCACCACGTCTACCCTGTAGTGCCTTTCCTGGCTCCATAAAGTAGGTCAGATCCCTTTGGTCTTTTTCCTCGTAACATCTTGTGCTTTCACTGATGTCAACTTTCATCACAATCTATTGTAAGCCCCCATTCCATGTTTGCAAATTTGGAAAGATGAGGACGGTGTCAACTCCTTACACCTGGTGGCACGTAGTAGATGCTCCAAAATTGTTTTCAATAAATGATTGAGTGAATAAGAAGGCGCTTTTGGATTAACACTTGCTTAAAACATACATAATATGCAGAAGTAGAAGGTAGATTATGTCTGCATGAACTTCATTGTATATAACCTATACACTGCACACTAGAAAACTGTTACTAGGTACTTAACAGCCTTATGGTGAAGTAGAAAACTGCATTAATCATCTAATCACCATTTGCTAGGCTGTTGAATAATGGGTATTGGTAAATTACACTATTGCAATTCAAGTCCGTTACCTTTTTTAAATGGAGGCTTTCTGATTAATGCAGTATTTAAAAAAACACATACATAGGTAAAGTTACTCTCCAGATTGAGAGGGCCACTTTAATCTATAAACAACAATTTATCCGTACATTAGTTGCAGAGAACAGCACGGGTGACACACTTCACTGGGCAAAAATTGGAAGGGCATGACTGAACCTTTATTGGAACAAAATATGGGCTCAGCCAGCTGCGGTGGCTCATGCCTGTAATCCCAACACTTTGGGAGGCCGAGGCAGGTGGATTATCTGAGGTCAAGAGTTCGAGACCAGCCTGACCAACACGACAAAACTCCATCTCTAATGAAAATACAAAATTAGCCGGGCATGGTGGCGCATGACTGTAATCTAGCTACTCTAGAGGCTGAGGCAGGAGAAACGCTTGAACCCAGGAGGCAGAGGTTGCAGTGGCCAAGATCGTGCCACTGCACTCCAGCCTGGGCAACAAGAGCGAAACTCTATCTGAAAAAAAAAAAAAATTTGCTCAAGGACCTTCACCCAGGAATGCAAACTTTCTCCTGCTGCTTCCTATGGATACTATTTAAAATCAAATGAACGGGGCTTTTTCCCTATTATATATAGACCAAACCCATAAAAGGCTATGAAACACCCACCAGAAGGACAGCCCAAAAGAAATTTAACAAGAAGTACAGATATACAAGGAAAATCCTTTGTAATGTTTTCCAGGGCACTACAATTTTTGAACATTACATGCAGGAAAATATTATATGGAAGAAATGTCACTTTACAAGCCTTCAGATGAGGCCTTTTCTACTTTAATGAGTGTCATATATGAGGAAATGTTTGCTATAACAGCATTTCACTGAACTGTATTGCTGGAATAAACTGCAGTTACTTTGGACTTTCAGCTTTAATCTTGTGAGAAATAGATTTCTAAATACCTTTGGCAAGATGTTCAAGGTCTATTTCTTTCCCAGTGTGGATTTTAACTCAAAAGATCCAGCCATGCTCACATTTGTGGTATTCCTCAGGTTCATTAAAGGTAAACGAATTAACAAAATATTGAATGAATGGTAAGGACGTTTCCATTCAATTATTCTTAAACACTGAAAAATGGGGTACATATGAATTTGCTCAGTTTTAAATTACCCTTAGCATTTAAAAACCACCTGGATGGGCTCAAGAAGTAATGTGAGGCTGAGAAAAATATGAATTAATGAAGAACACGTTTTGGTGATAGGCCTATAAATAAAAATTGTTTCTATGTGTATAGTTGGCACCTACAGATCGAACAGTAATGCAGGCAGACACAGCTTTCTACTGTCTTTTTATATAAAAATCGGTTGGTTTCTGCTTTCTTTGCTATGCTAAGAAATGCCAGGGAAAGTGTTAGCTGCATTTTAACTTTTTGTTTACATAGTTGCACATACTGAGAAAGTTCCCACAGAATACAGCTTACCACACCTACTTAAGGGTTTCAAACTCACACAATTAATCACGCCTTTTAAAAAATGATTTGGTTTCCCACATTCAAGATAGTAGGCCTTTGTTATTTTTAACAATTTTGGCATATGAGATATGTAATAACTGCTTAAATATAACAGCATAGCCTTTGTTGCAATCAATCGTTCAATTTAATAGGTCTGGATAATGATAGACTGTTGATACTTCTAGATGGGAAGACATTTCTCCCCAGAAGCATGAAAAAAAAAAAAAGGAAATTTCTTTCAATCTTCAACGGGAGAAGCCTACTTACATAGGTTCATTCAAACCAAAGCATCTTTTTCAGATTGGAAAACTGAAGTCATCAAATTAAAAAGAAAATACTAAACAATTGGAGTGTGAAGCAATAGCCCCACCTCCTAAAAACAGCAATCAAAGACCTCTTTGAAATATAGCAGTAGTAGAGAGAAGGCTAACAGAAAGTTGCCTCATCTACAGTCAATGTGCTTTCACATTTTCTCCCATCTGATGTCCCTCATGATAACCCATGAAGAAAGTGAGGCCAGCCCCGACACCGAGAGGCTGGGAGTAAGACTCCCAATGGAAGCACAAGTGTCTAGATATTTACATTTTACACAAACTAACAACCTGTTTTTAAAAATATTTAGGACCAGGCTAAGTATTTAGGGCAGTGGCTCACGCCTGTAATCCCAGCACTTTGGAGGCCGAGGGGGGTGGATCACAGGTCAGGAGTTCAAGAACAACCTGGCCAACATAGTGAAACTCTGTCTATAATAAAAATACAAAAATTAGCCGGGCGTGGTGGCAGGTGCCTATAGTCCCAGCTACTAGGGATGCTGAGGCAGGAGAATCACTTGAACCCAGGAGGTAGAGATTGCACTGAGCCAAGATCATACCACTGCACTCCAGCCTGGGTGACACAGCGAGACTCTATCTCAAAAAAATAAAAATAAAAATAAATAAATAAATAAAAATAAAAATAAAAATATTTGGCCAGGCATGGTGGCTCACGCCTGTAATCCCAGCACTTTTGGAGGCTGAGGTGTGAAGATCACCTGAGGTCAGGAGTTTGAGAGCAGCCTGGCCAACATTGTGAAACCCCATCTCTACTAAAAACACAAAAATTAGCTGGGCATGGTGGTGGCGAGTGCCTGTAATCCCAGCTACTCACGAGGCTGAGGCAAAAGAACCACTTGAACTTGGGAGGCAGAGGTTGCAGTGAGCCGAAATCAAGCCACTGTACTCCAGCCTGGGTGACAATGAGACTTCATCTCAAAATAATAATAATTAATAGTAAATATATTTAATATATTCTAATTGAAATGTTTCTAACACAAAGAAATGATAAATGCTTGAGGTGATGGAGACCTTATTACCCTGATGTGATCATTACAGTTGCATGCTGTATCAGAACGTCACATGTACCTAATGAATATAAACACTTATGATGTACTCAAATTAACTTTTTTTCAAAATTGAAAAATATATGTAAAACTACAGTTTCTAGACGACTGAAAGTTGACAAAATAGCAAAGAAAACTGAATTCAATTTTTATTGTGTATATCTGGGTGTTCATAAAGATAACTGAAAACAGGAGTGCTGTTCAATTTGTCCTAATCTCTCTTCAGTTGAAATGATAACCTGCTTTCTAATGGCCAAAAAATAGTCTATTAAATTTAGTTCGGAGAATATGTGGACATCAATCTTTTCCTGTAGAGACAATGAAACATTTTCATTTCTCCTTGTAATTTCCATGTATTTTAATGAAATGTTGCGTATATCATGTGCAGTTTCTTGCAATTTAGAAAAATCATTTTTTCTAAAGATATTTATTTATTTATTTATTATTTATTTATTTATTTAAATCCCTTTGAAACCGAAGTAGCCACACACATTTGGAGTGGAGATGGTCATTATCTTTTGTTAATATTATTATCAGCAAGCAGCATGGATAGTACATATTCATAATTAAAGTCATAATTCATTTTCTACTAAAAACCACAATTTCCTTTTTATTTGAAGAGTGTCTCAATGTGACTTTTGAAATCCAGTAAAACCGAATAGTATTGACATTTTATGTTTTTTCTTCCCCCACTTTCTTATCCAATACATTAATGATCTAATTTGAATTCTCCATCCCAGAGAGAAGTCATATTTTTCATTATTTTTAATTCATACTACGTGTTCAGCCATTCTATTAACAAATTGGAAAATATTTCACTAGATCTAAAAAGTTTTTATTTTTTAAAATAAATATTAATGCTACAATAAGCCTCATTGTGTTTTTCCAAATATTGTACACATATTATCTTTCAATATCCTTTTAAGAATATTATAATAATATTTTGTATTTTGTTCTATATCTACTTCTTTGCCAAAAAATATCAATTGTTCATCATTTACTCAGTCTTCTAATTTTCAGTTCTAATATTTGCTAATGTTATATGCATGTAACATTTCACATTCTTTTAATTGACAATGTGTTTCCAGTCACAAGTATCTTCATTTGCCAAAACCAATCATGAACATTGGTTGAGAAATGCATAACAGTAGTAACAAGATACTTTGTCTTTGAACTTAGACTACAATAACTTATTTTCCAATTTGAAAGAATTTGGCTTGAAAATGAAATATAAATGTTCTGCCATGTTTATCTAATGGAAAAATTTATTCATTGATTTGAATCAGATTTGCTTTGCTAGAAACAGTCTCACTCATGTCAGGATATGACAGCCGATTTTCCAGAATCATCATCCAATAAACAGAGTAAAGTTCCAGAGGTCTTGACTTTCTTATCCAGTTTTCAGATTTTTTGAATGTAGTTTTCTTCAACTTCTAATGAGCAGACCAAAGGTATATTTGCCATCTCTGAAATATGACATTTTTAGGAATAACTATCTCTTTCATTCTTATTGTTTTGGCCAGTGGTTACAGTTTCATTTAATGAAGAATTTGACATTGCAGGGTTGCATCTAAGCCAGTTCTAGTTGGGAATTTTGTAAGAATAATGTTTTTGCTTACTTTCATGAAATCTTCTTTAAATAAAGAGTTTGTAATATCCTGCATGCAAATTTTATGTGGGTCATGCTCTACAAAAATCTGCTCACTTTTCAGCTTCCAGGTATTTAAATTTGAAGCATTAGTTTTAAATGTTTTTGCTTTTTTGCTTTTATTTTAAGATCCACTTTTGTATTTTATATTTATGTCATGATTTCTAAGTGAACACATTCTTGGTTATCTAAAGCAGAGGTCAGCAAACTTTATCTGTAAAAGGTCAGCAATTATCTTTAGCTTTGTGGGTCATATAGTGTTGACAGCAATTACTCAACTCTGATGTTGTGGAATGAAAAATAGCCATAGACAACATATAAAATTTGGGTGTGGAGGCATTCTGATAAAGCTTTATAAAAATGGACAATAGCCCTGATTTGACCCACAGGCAGCAGTTTGCTGATCTCTGGCGTGATGCATTAAAAACAATTGTTTGCCAAGTGTAAAAAAATTCTAACCATAACCAATCTGAAAATATTTTTCATTTCTTATTTTTCCTCTAAAATATTCAAAAATACATATTAAACTTAAAAGACAAAACAAAAATTAGAATCAATATCAAAATTTAAATCCAAATATATAAAGTTTAATTTTGTTTGAAAATATAATTACGTCATATGAAATATTTTTATAAAAGTAAAACCATTCACAATCAAATGTTACATTTCCATCTAGCTGCCAATATAAAGAATCAATGTCATGTTTCACGTTTCATCTAGACATACATATATATAAATTTTAAAGTAATATGAATAATGTAACATTGCAAAATGCTATTCAGACATTGTGTACAACTCTTGGTCATACATCACTAATTTATGACTGCCTCCAGGTCCAAGAATTGCAACACAAATGTATTAATCTGCTTAGGCTGTCGTAACAAAATATCACAACTGGATGGCTTAAACAACAAAAATCTATTTCTCACAGTTCTAGAGGCTGGAAGCCTGAAGTCAAGGTCTCTGAGGGTTTGGTTTCTGGTGAGGGTTCTCTTCCACACTGCAGACTGCCATCTTCTCATATGGCGTTTACTCTGAGTGTGCAGAGAAAGAGGGTGAGGGAGAGGGGCAAGAGAGAGCGTGTTCTGGTGTCTCTCTTTATGGAATCACAATTCCTGTTGGATCAGGGTCCCATCCTTATGATATGGTTTGGCTTTGTGTCCCCACCCAAATCTCATCTCAAATTATAATCCCCAGGTGTTGAGGGAGGGATCTGGTGGGAGGTGACTGGCTAATGGGGTTGGTTACCTTCATGCTGTTCTCATGATAGTGAGTGAGTTCTCACAAAATCTGATGGTTTTATAAGGGGTTCTGTCCCCTTTGTGCTCTCTCTTTTCTGTTGCCTTGTGAAGCAGGTACTTGCTTCTCCTTCACCTTCTGCCATGATTTTAGCTTTCCTGAGGCTCCCCAGCCATGCAGAACTGAGTTAACTAAACCTCTTTCTTTTATAAATTAGCCAGTCTCAGGTATTATTATTTATAGCCCTGTGAAAAGAGACTAATACATGTAATGACCTCATTTAACCTTAATTGCTTTCTTTTTGTTCCTATCTTCAAATACAGTCACTTGAGGATCAGGAGTTCAACATGAATTTGGAGGGACATAATTCAGTTAATAGCAATGAGGAAAATCCAAAACACAGACATTAAGCACTGTTGGGAAAGATCCTACTTTAACTTGTGTTTCTTTTTCCTGGGCTTGCCCTCAACCTTGGCAAAATAAACCTCTAAATCGATTGAGATCTGCCTAAGACACTTTCTGAGATCTGCCTAAGGCACTGTTAGGAAAAATCCTACTTAACTTGTGTTTCTTTTTCCTGGGCATGCCCTCAACCTTGGCAAAATAAACCTCTAAATCGATTGAGATCTGCCTAAAACGCTTTCTGGTTTACATGGTCCTTGGTCATTTGGTCTTAGATGTCAAAATTATTAATTCAAGAATTATTAGTCTTTTTACATGGGGAATTTAAAAACCTCCAGAAATGATTTCTTTCTGTCAATAATTCCCTTTCAGGTCTAATAAAAAAACCCTGGTCTTCAGAGGAGAAGGAGAATCCTGAATACAGCTTGAAGCTGTGGAGCATATCCAAGCTTTGATGCATTGAGGATTCTATGTATCCAGTTCCCACCGCCGCAGTGGTGCCAGTGGTAGCAGCACTAGTGCCTATGGAGAGAAGAGTGCAGACAGTAGAGGTGTCATGGGAGGTGCATTGAACCATGAGCACCAGACACAGTTTGAATGACATGCACTGAGACTACTTTTTCACTTACATGACTCTCTTATCACTAACAAGAAAGTCGATGATGCATCAGTTATAAAATTGTCCTATATCACTGAGGAATTCCTCACTTCTTTTTTGGAACTAAGAAAAATATAAAAATATAAATTCATTTGAAAGTAAATTCTTCTACTCACTTAGCAATAACAAAAAAAATAATTTAAAGAATCTCAAGTAATCTAGGCAATGAAATAATCTGTACAACAAACCCCCATGACACGAGTTTACCTATGTAACAAACCTGCACATGTACGCCTGGACTTAAAATAAAAGTTAAAAAAAGGAATCTCAAATAAGACATGGCTTAAAAATAATTAAATGCTTATGAGAAGAATCATAAGAAAAAAATACTAGAAAGGAGTTGCTTTGTGGTACTAGCCTAGACAGCAATGTCATAGGAAATTACAGCTTTTTGGGTGCTGAGGCATTAAAAAAGAGGCTTCCAAATCACCAGGAACAAATTATCATCATTTGCAAAAGAGAAATAAAAGAGAGAATCAAAGATGTTGCCTCTTGGTGACTCTTGGTTTCTCAATAGTTCACCCTGAGACAGTTCATCAATCACAGCAGCAAAAATTAAAAATTGTCTCAAATTATGATTGAGAAAACTTGGAAGTTAATCATATTTCCCATGCCATAGTTTGTTCTTTTATGTTTAGAAAATTTAGGTCCAACTCAAATGGATCCTCTACTCATTATGCAATCGAATTTGCCTTATAAATGAAGGGTCTTGTTTCACTAATTGAATAGATTATTTTATTATGTCTTCATTGCCATAGAAAATGTCTGTTTCATTGGTTTGATTTGATGAGGCTTTCAAAAGGATAAATGTAGCACATGAACTTCACATAAGGGTTAATATTATTTTGGCAGAGTTTTGATGTTTTTCAAAATCATTCGTTTTAAGACTTTTTTAAAAGTAGTTTTTGATTCAGAGCAAAACTGAGAGGAAAGTACAGAGATTTCCCATATACACCCTAACCCAACACATGCACAGAGTTCCCTATTAGCAATATCCCTCATCATGCACCTACTGAAGGCATCTTGGTTGCTTCTAAGTTTGAGTAATTATAAATAAAGCTACTACACACATCCATGTACAGGTTTCTGTGTGGACATACATTTTTAATTAATCTGAGTATATAGCAACAAGCACATTAATGATTCTTAGTTTGGTAAGTATGTTTAGTTTTGTAAGAAACTGCCAACGTGTTTTCCAAAGAGGCTGTCCCATTTTGCACTTCCACCAGCCATGAATGAGAGTTCCTGTTGACTGACATCTTCGTAAGCACTTGGTGTTGCCAGTGATCTGGATTTTAGCCATTTCAATACGTGCATACTGTTATCTCGTAAGTAAATTTGATTTGTTTTTTAAATGCATTTGAATTTTAAAAGTATAGTTTATAGTACTTAGATTACCATGTGCTGGTGAGAAATATTTAAATAAGATTTTATCCCAAGAAAAATGTTTCTTGGATTATGTCTTTAAATTAAAAGTCACATAAAGTCTATTTTTAAGTACTCTCAAGTACACTAGAGAAATACATTTCTAATTGAATTTTTAAAATGTTTAGAGCCTAAATTTGAATAGACTCTTGCTTTTGCTACTCAAACTATGCTCAGAAGAAAACTTTAAAAGGTTATTACTTCTTTTTTTAATTTTGAGGCTGCAGTGAAGTATACTGCAAAAACTCCAGACTGCTGTAGAGATATCTGCATTCTAGTTACTGATCTCTCACTAATCATGTGCCTTTTATACTTTTCTATGTACCATTTTCTCTGCTGGAAAATGAGGTGGTTAAATTGTCAGTGGATTCCCATGTTCTGTATTCCTTAAGGACTCCAATGAGGGGCCTGAGGTACTGTGAGGGAAGAGAGTTTGAGGATTCTGACACCTACCACCCTTCAATCAGAGCAACTTCAATTTTAAATATTGGGTGCCCTCTTTCTTGTAAAATGTTATTGGAAGAAATAACTAATGTAAAAATAATGATAGAAAGTTACTTGACTAGATGAACACTAAGATCTCCCAAAACAATGTTCTAGCTTATAAACTAAGTTGATTTGTAAAAGTATAGACTTCTGGATATGCCGTCCAGATTCAAACCAACTATGAGTCAGTAAGATTCTCAGTTGCTGACAGCAAAACTCATTTAAGCTAGTTTAAGTAGGAAAGGAGTTTATTTTCATTCATTTTTATTTTTATTTTTTAGAGATAGAGTCTCATTCTGTCACCTAGGCTGGAGTGCAGTGTTGCAATCATAGCTCACTGCAGCCTCAACCTCCTGGGCTCAAGACGTCTCCCTTCTCAGCCTCCTGAGCAACTGGAACTACAGAGACACACTACCACATCCAGCTAATGTTTATTTATTTATTTATTTATTGGTAGAGGTGGGGGTCTCGCTTTGTTGCCCACACTGGTCTTAAATCCCTGACCTCAAGCAATCCTCCAATCTTGGTCTCTCAAAGTGCTAGGATTACAGGCATGAGCCACCACCTCCGGCCAGAATTAATTTTTTTAAATGACTTACATAGCTCATGAAGTCTCTGAGAAGGGGAGAGAGTAAAATCTGGAGGCTATACAGCTAAGCACAACTCTCAACGCCATGTAGAATGATGCCATAGAAAATCCACTACTTATACCACCAGACACAGACACTGCAGTTCACAACACTGACACTGGACAGTGGCTACTGGAGCATCTACCACTATTACCTTCACACACACACACACACACACACACACACACACGGATTCCTCCTGGCCCATGCTTTTAGAGGTTGCAGCTTCTGAATCAGAGTATTGTGTGGGTTCATCTGATCTGTGCCCAGGCTCTAAGGGCAGATTAGAAATCAAGTATATGACTTGCCTTCTTGGAGAAATAAGTTTCACAAGGCAAGAAGTTCCCCTACATGCAGAAGGAGCATTAAGAAAGTGCTGAGCAGCAGAGGCATTTCTCCATTTCTCGTTTTAGTCAAGAAATTTTTGCTGGTGCCTACAAAGTATCCGGTACTTTTCTAGAGGCCGGGATGAAACAATTTACAAAATCGACAGTGTCCCACTTTCATAGAATTTACATTCTAATAGAGCAGAGAGACAATTAAAAAGTGAACAAATAAATGTTTAATATGTCAGATGTTAAGTGCTAAAAAATAAATCAGGATAAAGGGATAGAGAATAAGTAAAGTGGGCAGATTGACAGGATAGTCAGCGAGGATTACTAAAATGATTACACTTGAGAAGAAGCCTGCACGTATTAATAGTAAGGAAACAAGCCATGCCACTATCTCGGGGAAGAGCATTGCGGGCAGAAAGAAAAGCTCACGGAAAGTTATGATGTAGGGCAAATATGTTCCACACACTGATAATGAATACACTCAGTGACCCTTTACGAAAATGTGTGAAGCTCAGAGTCAGCTATTACCTATTGTTACCAAGACCTTGAATATTTTTTCCAAAATTAAGGTTCCCAAACCACAATTATGAGTCTCTGTGTTAGTCCATTTGTGCTGCTATAACAAATGTCACAGACTGGGAAGTTTACAAAGAACAGAAATGTATTTTTCACAGTTTTGGAGGCTGGAAAGTTCTAGATGAAGGTGCTGGTAGGTTCACTGTCTGATTAGGTCCGTCCCTGCTTCCAAGATGGCACCCGTTGGAATGCTGTGTGAATGACAGAATGCTTCTGTCTGATGACATAAAGCAAAAGAGAAAAAGGGATGAACTCCCTCAAGCCCTTTGATTAGGACACCTAATCCCATTCATGAGGATAGAGCCCTCAGGACTCAATCACCTCCCCAAAGCCAATACTATTGTATTGGGAATTAAGTTGCAATATGAATTTTGGAAGGGACAAAAACATTCAAAACATAGTAGGCCCCCAAAGGAACATGTAATATTCAAAGCAACTGAGGCCTGACAGAAGGAAGCAAATCTCTAGCCATCAACACAAACTGTGCAGCTGCCAGAAGCAGATCTTGGGCCAGCGAGAGCAAAATTTCAAGTTGCATTGCTGGTTCTCTGTTGCAGCTGCTACAGTAGAACATTATAAACAGAAAGATATTTTTACTGCCAGAGACTGGAGTCCGAGTGCAGAAGTAAAAACATGACAATAGGTGGAGAATGATTCCCAGACAAGCTCACTTTGAAGAGTTAACAAGATTAGCATTTGTACAAAGCAGCCAGTGACCTTCGATCTTACATGTTATAAATGGGAATAAGTCCTGCCTGGAGTTTAAAGTTATTTAAGTATACATAACACTTCAATTCCCATACAAGCATTAACTTGCTCACTCTACCAAGTAGAAAGCCCAGTTAGGAGTTTTAAGAAATTCAACTGGAGTTGGATGAAATGAGAAGCAAAAGATATTTGGTAAGGATAATGTAGAATCTCAAAGAAGCCGAGGACAGGAAGAAGTTGGAAAAGGGACTCAAATCTCTAAGCGCTTACTCTCTCCTTCATTCATCACTTCTCCTGTTTTCTTCCGCTTCATTTCTCTTTTTCCCCTTACACATTGGATTCTATTTTCCTGGTGAAAAAGAATAGCCAACAGCCCGTAAGTCTTACCTTTCATCATATAGGAATCTAAAGTAGTAGCCTAAAGAGACTGATTTTTTTTCACTCAGTTCTAATACCAGAATTTCCAAAGATAGACTCTACTTTCAAGGAATATATTGGATCTTTGCCCCCAGGTCCTGGTACAGAGCTTCAAAAACCCCTGGAATTTCCTGGATAATATGAGTCTTCATTATGCTCATGAAGTGAGTCATTATAAGTCCCCAGCTAGCTTCAGGATGGAGACTGCTCACCAGAAGGACCAAGGACATGACAAGGGGGTTGGAATTTTCCATTGCTGAACCTCTAGGGAAGAGACGGATGCTGGAGATTGACTGCAATGACATGGCCAATGTCATCAATCATGCCTATGTAATAAGAGCCCAACAAAGACTGGACACTGAGGTTCAGAGGAATGTCCTGGTGGATGGACATATTGATGCGCCGGGAGGGTGGGGCACCCTGACTCTGTAAGGAGAGAGCATGGAAGCTCCACTCCTAGAACCCTCCAGACCCTGCCCTGTGTGACTCTTCATTTGGCTGTTCCTGGGTGGTATCCTTTATAATAAGACTGTGATTGTTAGCATCACACTTTGAGTTCTATGAGTTATTCTGGCAGATTACTGAACTTATAAAAGCCTCCAAATATGTAGCTGGTCAGTCAGAAATGTGAGTGGCCTGAGAATCCCGCTTGCAACTGTTGTCTGAAGTGACAGTTATTTTGCAAAAGATTGAGACACCTGTGGAGTCTGATGCTCGCTAATTTCAGGTAATTAATGCCAGAATTGAAGTGCACTTCACCCAGCGGGGATTGAAATAGAATAAACTCTGACTAACCAAGCCTACTCAATGAGAAAAAAATAGTGAGATAATGCAATTAGCCCAGCTTGGATCTTCCTCCCACCCTGAACCAATCAACTGTCACATTTACAAACATGGCGGCATCTATGACAACCATGTGAATTTAGAGGGGAGATGCAGTTCCTAGAAAACAGAAGCAGAGCAGACAATATCCTGGTGCTCTACTCCCACTATTCAGAGCTTCAATGACAGACCAAGTGTGTTACACATTTCATTTCTAAATCTAGTCAGATCTACAGATGGCTCTGCTGATGCTATAAATCTATGTAATTGTTCCCTGTGTCTGGAAAATACATGTAATGGTGAGTTTCTAAATGTTAAAACATTCAAAATGACAAATAAAACATTCTTCAGCAGCTAAAACGTCTGATATTAAAATTGAGAGTTTATAAATAGTAACTTGATCTTATAAACAGCCAGCTTTAAATTCCATGTATCTCAAAAATTATTCAGTGTTTTTCTCAAGTGTATATTTTCTTTGGCCCAATAGATAAGTACCCTCCTAAACACAGACCTGAAAATAAATGTAAGATCTATTCTGGCATTACATGTGCAAAAGAGAGCAGTAGCTTCTCATGTGGTACAGTAGTAAGCTATGATATGGTTACAAAGAACTAAAGCCTTGTGGATCTAACAGAATAAAGATGAACAGCCCGGGTGCAGTGGCTCAAGCCTGTAATCCCAGCACTTTTGGAGGCTGAGGTGGGGGATCACTTGAGGTCGGGAGTTCGGACCAGCCTGACCAACACGGTGAAACCTCATCTCTACTAAAAATACAAAAATTAGCTAGGTGTGGTGGTGTGCGCTTATAATCCCAGCTACTCAGGAGGTTGAGGCAGGAGAATTGCTTGAACCTGGGAGGCGGAGATTTCAGTGAGCCAAGATCGCGCCACTGCACTCCAGCCTGGATGACACAGCAAGACTGTCTCAAAATACAACAACACAAAATAGACAAACTTGGACTATTTTCACTAGCAAGCACACACAAGAAAAGAACACTTTTAGCCTCTCTGCTACTGCCAGCTGAATTCTTCCCTCAGACCCTATGAATGTGTTCTATATCTTGCAGCAAACCAAAGCAGAACTGCACGTATTAGTAGCTCTTTGCCTCTATATTGTAATTGACTGGGAATTCATCTGTTTCTCTCAGAAGGCTCACAGTACAGGAATTGAAAGTACGGACTGTCTTCTGTTTCATCCTCAAGACCGGCACAATGCCTAAAACATACCAGGAGTAGAATAAATATTTGATTATTTGATGATCTTTTTGCCAATAGCCTAAACTGTCTATTAGTTTGTTCGTGGGTAAAATGAAGATAATTATATTCCTGACTTCACTGGGTTGTTATGAGGATTAAATGCCCCATAAATGCTTATGTGGTTGCTGTTGATAACTGAGGCCCGGTTGACAATCATTATTCACTGATTAGAAGCCATCAGACCCACAGCAAGTTATTTATAGGTGGAGAAACCACAGGAGAATATTTCACAAGAGGTCCAGGTCACTGCTCTCAAAATAAGTAGCAAATGGAGTCTCACTGCTCAGCCATCCCTTTTCTTGACTTCTCTGTAGTCATTACACCCAGATGTTATTAGTTTTTAAAATACATCTCAGCTCATTTATACATTCATATTTACTACTTGCTAATCATTTGTTTTTAACAAGTTATCAACATAATTTATTAGAAGCCAAATAAGGTAGCATTAGTTTACTTTATTCTACATGTTTAGAGACATTATTACACTTGTAATACGCCAGTAAAGAAAGAATCCTGGTGCTTTTCTGTTTATTTTATTAAGTCACTTTGCTCCAGGGTAGTTGGCAAGTGTCATTTACCTTTCAAATATGCCAACTCTGCTCCTTAAGACTTCATCTCCTCTGTCCTGAGATAGTGGTCAATAATATAAACCTATCATTAGAAGCAAATTATAGTATATAGAGATTAAATTTTATTTCTAAGAAATAATTCTTTTTATAGAAATTAAGAATCATAGTATCCCCTTCATACCATAATTTTTCAAGAAGTAATTTCAGCTTATAGTTTTAAACACATGCACACACTCATTTTGGGATGAGCAAGTATACATAATGTTCCAGTAGGCAAATAAAATCTTTGTTTAACCACAGGTTAAAAAAAAAAAAAAAAATCTCCTTTAGAATGAACCCCTCAGATGCCAGCAGAACAATTCTGGAAAATAGTGCTACTCAAGAGGATGGTGAATACAAGCCAAGAATTTTTATTTAACCCCTGAATAAAGGAAATACTAGAAAGAAAAAAGTCACACTTATCAAATACATGTTTTAATTAGCAAAGGCAATGCCATTATTTTGAGTCGTTTTGGTGGAGGATGAGAGGAAAGCTCATTGTCTGGAATTTAAATGTATTGCATGGAATAAAGGTCTTTTGCACTTACCAACTACCAAATGATTTTAACATAAAAATTGAAGTTATTTGAACAATTAATTGCATAATCAGAGCTACTCTTAAAGCCATTTTTAGAATGTTAATTCAAGATGAGTTTTTTTTTAAATCTCCTACTGAAAGTACTATTCCTAATTACCCAGAGTGTATTTAAATGTGGAATAAATTCTCTGCTACCATGAATGCACCAAAAGCCATTTCATTGGAAACATGTTGGTAATGTCCCTACCCTTTCACATAAACAAAGGTGAATTTGTTACCTAAGCCACACATTCCATCTTTAATTGAGATTATAATCCCAAATCTTTGCTCCAAACAAGTTGTTAGCAAATTATAAGCTAGGGTCTACTTAATTCTGACTCAAAGTAAAATGTTATAATTTACCGTTGGTGATCACAACTCCAGCATCTCACCACTGGTATGCTAAACACGCCATTTCTTGAGTTATTGCTAGTTAACATTCACTTTGTGATATATGAATATCACCAGAGAAATTCAGAACCCTTCAGCCACTTATGTATCACGTTAATATTCCCAAGTGGTTGTATTAAAAGTCCCAGCATTGCTCCCCATTAGAAGCTGTCATGCAATGTTTTATTTTGATATTTTACTTCACTGATTTTCATCATAGTTTCCTAGCCAGGTTCCAGACACTATGACTGCATTCATAAACTTGCATATAATATGCATGTGAAATCATATTTCCTTCTTGGACACATTAGCAAAATTCCATCTGTCTGTTCCTTTTTAAGCTGTTAAGTTTTCCACATTGAAAACAGAATTGGGTTACAATTACCTACTATGACTTCTCATCAAAATAATATTTTAAGTTGTATATAATATTGTTCCACATTATCCCTTTCCTGAGGACTTTAAAATACTTCACACACCCAAATATTTTTACAAGAAAGCTAATAGCATATTAAAGTATTTTAAAGTTGAAAGGAACTTTTAGAGATTTCTCTAACTCCTTCATTTTCTCAGATAACAAATCTCAGCTTTAAAAGATCGGAGAAGCAGGCTGGTACAGTGGGTGCGAATGTGAACGTAGGGGCCAGACCAGGCTGACTGGATGCAAAAGCTGTTTCCACCACGTCCTCACTGGAGGACTTGGGCCAGTTGTCTGTGATACTTCTCTGTGCCTCTGTTTCTGTGTCTGTAAAATTGTATAAGACCAACTTTATAGAGTTGCTGTGAGAATTATTAATAAATGAGCAAATACACCCTTACCTTGGAGAAGGGTTGTCCCCCATTCAGTCGCCTTAAATATCCCTGACTAGTGACTCTGAAAGATGAAGCAGGGTCCTATAGCCCAGCTCCATTCTCTCCCTCTCTCCTAAGAGTGGCTGCCCACAGAATCTGCCCTTTCCTGCTCCTCACAGATCATCCTTCATATGGAAAATCCCACTTTTGATCAGCATGGCCTGAGACTACATGCAGAAATCTATGTTATACCAGGATTCAGCGTTTGGAAGCCTGCTGTTGCCACACTCTCTGATATTAGCTTCATTCGTTATAAAAGTGACACGTGGATTCTCCATCTGACCGACTTTGTCTTCCCTCTCATTTGGTTCAGAACTCTGGCAACAACAAGTTATCAATCCATCTAAGTATCCATCAGTGGAATAATGGATAAAGAAAATGTGGTATATTTACAAAATAGGATACTATTCAGCCTTAAGAAAGAAGGAAATCCTGTCATTTGCAACAACATGGATGAACTTGGAGGACCCTATGCTAGGTGACATAAGCCAGGCACAGAAAGACAAATAGCCTATGTTTTCACTTACATGAGACAATCAAACTTATAGAAGCAAAGAGTAGAATGGAAGTTACTAGAGCCTGGGAGCCTGGGGAGAATAGGGAGATGTGGGTCAAAGGGTACAAAGTTACAGTTAGGAGAAACTACTGATAAGTATTTCAGGTACTGGATATGTCATTGAGTCAGCCATTCCACACTGTATACATACATCATTATATTACTTTGTACCTCATAATAATACGTATAATTATAATTTGGCAATAAAAGTAATAAATAATAAAAAGAATTCTAGTAAAGAAAGCCATCAGTGAAGCCCTTAAAACAGCAACATAAGGCACAGAGCTCACATAGTCCCTGGCTCAGGGTAAGCACTCGATAGACATTAGCGGTGACCTTCCTTGTTTTGTCTGGCTCCAAGTCACCTATCACACTAACAATAAAATTAATATTACAGCCCAGATACCTTATGTATAGCATTAAGAGCTCATCTGTGAACAGAAAAAGGAGCTTGGATTAGTTAATACCTTAAGACCGTATTGTGTCTATCTCACAGCTCTTCAGGCCAACTTATCGAACAGTCACTATGCCCCAATGTGAGGCAAATGTTCACTGTAAATATTCACTCAATATTGTTCGGGATCTACAATTCAATTAACAGTAATTTATGTTCCTACAGAGAGTGTTTAAATCATATCTTTATACCTTGAGACATCAAAATATAAAAGCAAAATCTCAATTTAGCCACACCTATCATTTCTCAGATAAACTGCATTTCTTTGATTTGAGTGTTCAGTTCCTAAATGCTATATTTCTTATCTTTGTAACTTTTGAGGCTATCATCTTCCATTTTAATTTGCTATTTGCCATTTCTTACAATTACTCATCTATATATGCACTCTATACAGACTATACACAGAGCAGATTTTTTTGATTTCTGGTAGATTCCTTTTTTCACAATTTCATAGTTTTATATAAATGTCTATGAATGTTTGTGTAGTAGAACTTCCAATAATAAATTTGAAGTCTCTTTTGTGCAGTTCCAGGGTCTTTTTCACTGGTTTCACGTATCACACGTTACACCACATCAGTCCCCTACTCTGAACACCCCAATGTCTTCCCATTATGCATAAAGTTAAACCCTTTAAAGTCCCCTGTGGACTGGTCCTGCCTCTCTCTCTGACCTTAATTCCAGGGGGCTCTCCCTGTCACTCAAGGCCTTCTAGCTGCAGTTCACCAACCTGCTATGCCTAGGACATGCCGAGGGTACTTGCATCTCAGGCACTTGCCGTTCCCTCTGCCAGGAACTTTCTCCCGTCGGGGATTTGCTTGTCTCTCTCCCTCACTTCACATGGGTCTCTGCTTCAGTGCCATCTCCTCAGAGACCTTTCCTGACCATCTTCTTTAAAACATCCTCACCCTCCCATTTTTTCACTCCCTATCACTTTGATGGTTTCATTTTATTCACAGCCCTTATCATTACTTGTCTTTGTTTCTTTATTATCTATTCCCCTACTAAAATGTAAGGCCCATGAAACCATAGATTTGATTTACTTTATACCTGTATCTCAGGCACCTGCTACATACAAATGGGTTGAATTAATAAATAACAAATGAATCCTTGCATGCCAAGAACTTAGCACAGTCCCTGGCTTATAGTGAGTACCAAGTAAGTGGTGTTTGAATGAAAAATATAATAATTTGTTCAACAAAATGTATAGCTAATATGCACTCAGAACAGAAAGTGTGACCTGCCTGCCTTTAGACATCTTGGAAAGGAATGGGAGAGATAATTGCATGCTCTAAAAATTAAATAACTGTATGTAGTACTGTGTTAAGCTGCATGTAATCAGTTCTAAACAATTGTGTCTAAATCAATGATACAGCTAATAAGCCTGTGTCTGCTTAAGAAGCAGAGTTTGATGCAGCCTGGAGTTCTCAGGCTCGCTTTATTGAGCAGTGGGATTTGAGAAGGATCTTAAAGAACTTGGGAGTTTGAGATAGGTAATGTGATAGCTAATTTCACATTAGCTGGTGAAACATTGTTTCTGGGTATGTTTGTGAGAGTGTTTCTGGAAAAGTTTCCTGTTTGAATCTGCTGACTGAGTAAAGAAGATTCGGGGTCGGGCGCGGTGGCTCACGCCTGTAATTCCAGCGCTTTGGGAAGCTGAGGAGGGCAGATCACGAGGTCAGGAGATCGAGACCATCCTGACAAAGACGGTGAAACCCCGTCTCTATTAAAAATACAAAAAATTTTATATTTTTTGTATTTTTACAAAATACAGGCAGGAGAATGGCGTGAACCCGGGAGGCGGAGCTTGCAGTGAGCCGAGATCGCACCACTGCACTCCAGCCTGGGCGACAGAGCGAGACTCCGTCCCAAAAAAAAAAAAAAGAAGATTTGCCCTCATCAATACGGGTGGCAACGTTCAATCCATTGAGGGCCCAGATAGAACAGAAAGGCAGGGCAAGAGCGAACTCACTGTGTCTGCTTGAGCTGGGACAACTGTCTTCTCTTACCCTCAGACATTGAAACTGCTGGTTCTCAGGTCTTCAGGCTTGGGCTAGAACTACACCCCTGGCTTTGTTGGACTTGCTGACAGCTACTCTGAGACTTCTTGGCATCTATAATTGTGTGAGCCAATGCATCATAATAAATCTCTTTCTATATGTCTGCATATATCTTATTGCTTCTGTTTCTCTGGAGAATCCTGACTAATAGAGTTAAAGGGGAGAAGTTCCAGAGGAGAACATCACAAGTGGGAAGGAAGGAGCCAGCCTGTGATGGCATTGTATTTTCTTAAAAATGTATTTGTTCTAGTGATGTTTTTCCAATTTAAGTATATAATATTCCAGGCAATGTTGAGGTTCTTGTAATCAGAAATTTAGAATTATTAAATAAAAATTAGAAGTTAATTATTATAACTCTCACCTCTACTCATGTGTTAAAATACTTTATTTTTACTTAAAGTCATTTAATCAAAAGTGAGTATAAATATTTGTGAATTATAGCTATTTAGAAAATTTAAATACTTTTAGAAGAAAAGCCTTTAATGTATTACAGATACAGAAAAGGTGCTAGAATATCTTAACAGTGTGACCGTATTAATAAAACTCATGATTTTTTATGACTAAGAAAAGTCATTGAAGATATTTTTAGATCCACTCATTGTCTCAGATTTAACATGTACTTGAATATTAAGTGATTTAAAAGGTATTCTCATTTACTTAGACTTTAACGTAGTAAAGCTGAATAATTAATGTAGTACCCACAGTTCAATAGGCTATGCTTCAGTGGGACTCAGGACAGAATACAATTAGAACGCATTCATACCTCATATGCCATATCTTCATATTGAGCTTTTGATCCTATTCGACATTATTTACCAAGTAAGAATCAACACAATATTGGCAGATCACAGCACTTTTTCCAAGGGAGTGAGTCAAGTTCCAAGCAGAGATGTTATAGTAACAACATCTCCATGGTTGCATTTTAAAGATTATATCTGAGAAAGTGGAAATAATCCAAAAGAACTTTCATGGACTTCCATCATCACATCTACTCTTCCATATTAGTTTGCTTGGGCTGTCATAGCAAAGCACAATAGACTGGGTGGCTTAAACAACAGAAATTTATTTTTTCACAGTTCTGCAGGTTACAAGTCCAAGATCAAGGTGCTGGAAGGGCTGTTTCTTCTGAGGCCTCTCTCCCTGGCATACAGATGGACATCTTTACACTGTATGCCTCAATCCCTGGTGTTGGTTTTCTCCTCGTCTTATAAGGATATCCATCATACTGAATAAGGGCCTCACACTTATGACCTCATTTTACCTTCATTGCTTCTTTAACGTCCTCCAAATACAGTTCTGAGATATTAGAAGTTAAGACATTAAAATATGAATTTGAAGCAGGGGAACACAATTTGGCCCACAACACCACCCAGGAGCATCTGTAACCCCAAAGGATACGTCTATGTCCCTTCCACTGAGTAGATTCAGCCCCATATGAAGAGCACACAGCTTGACTGAATTTCAGCTTCCACTCTTCCCTCAGGCAGAAAACCCTGAGCAGAACACAACCTACACATATCTGTAGGCCGTGGTCCAATCTGTACCCAAATACTATGTCTTCCCACCCGTTGCTGTAGATGGGCACTCCATCCTTCTATCCAGAGCTGATCCATCCATTTGTGCACTTGATCCTTGCTCATTCACCTTCTAGAGGCCACAGTGGCAATTCTCACCTCTCTCTGCTTCATCATCATATTTTCCTCTCTAACTAACCATGCTCTTCAACATACAAACATGTTAGTTATCTCATCCTTAACCCTACCTTTCATCCCATCTTTGACCCCACTTCCCCTTCCCCAAGCTATTATCACCCTGTACCTTTCATGGCAAACCCTCTAAAGCAATAGGCTAAAGTCACTGGTTCCAATTAGCTTCCTTGCATTCTCCCTCATGGCACTCTGACAACTAACTCTCTCCTTTCCATAAAAAACCATTCTCATGATGGTCATCAAAGGCCTCCATGTTGCTAAATCTAAAAATCAAATTTTTGTCCTTATGTTACTTGATCCATCAGCAGAATTAATGGGTTGAATTAATCAATTTGACACAATTCATCAAACTGATGACATTTGATATTCGTCTGTGTGTGTGTGTGTGTGTGTGTGTGTAACTTGGCTTCCTCTTTTCCCTGACCTCTTAACACTGACATTCCCTGAAGTTCAGTCCTTGAACTTCTTTTTTCCATCTACATTGACTCTTGGTAAGCTCAATCTCACTGTTTTAAATCCATCTACACCTCAGTACTCTCAAACTTTCTCTATCTCCTGAACTCTAATGTGAATATTCAATTGTCTATTCGACATCCTCTCTTGGATGTTGTGGTAGTCAGAATTCCAAGATGGCCCCGCAAGGTTTCTGGCTCTGGGAAATCCCTAAGATTGTAAATATGATGGGTCTCACTCCTGTAGTTGTTATGTTTCATTTTATTTAAGAAATGGAGATATTCATGTGGGCCTAGTCTAATCACATGAGCCCTTTAAAAATTGAGTTTTCTTCCACTGATCTCAGAAAAGAAAATCAGAGAGTTAAAGCAGAATAGGAATTCAACAGGAGGGAAATTTTCCACTGGTGAAGACGGAGGGGCTCACGGTGCAAGAACCCAAAGTGACCTCCATTGCTGAAAGCAGCTCCCACCCTGAAAGCCAGCAAGAAAACAGAGACCTCATTCCTACAACCACAAGAAACTCTATTCTCCCAACAACTTGGATGGCCCAGAAATGGATCATTCCCTAGTGCCTCCAGACAAGAACCCAGCCTGCAGCATCTTGATTTCAGCTTTGTGAAACCCTGAGCAGAGAATCCAGCTGTGCACTGCCTGGCTTCTGATCTAAATAACTGAGTCCATAAGTGAATGCTGTTTTAAGCCACTACATTTCTGTTAATTTGTTGTACAGAAGAAAAAATCAACTAATACAAATGTGCAGCACCTTAAGCTCAACATTCCCAAAATTGGACTCTGTCTTTCCTTTAAATTTGTTTTGCCTTAGTCCTCCCCATAATCATTGATCAAGCCTCCTCCCTTGCAGTGGCTTGGGCCAAAACACTTGTATTCATCGTTGACTCCTCTCTTGCTCTTACAACTCACATTAAACTGTCAGGAAATTCCATTGACTGTGCTTTCAAAATATATCCAAGTCTTAATACTCCTTACTACTTCCTCTGCTACCACTTCTGTCCAAGCCATCCAGCCACCATCATCATCTCTCACTTAGATTGTTGCAAGAGCCTTTTTGTTGCACTTTTCTGCTTCCGTCTGACCTCAGTATCTGTGTTCAACATAATGACCAAAGAATTCTTTTTAAAAAATTTTTTTAGAGACAGGGCCTCACTCAGACCTACAAGTGCAAGGATGCAGTTGTAGCTCAATGTAACTTTGAGCTCCTGGGCTCAAGTCACACTCCTACCTCAGCTTTCCAAGTAGCTGGGCACAAGCATGCAGCCCCACGCCTGGCTAATTTTTTTATTTTTACTTTTTCTAGAGACAGGGTCTTGCTTTGTTTCCCATACTGGTCTCAAAACCCTGGTCTCAAGAGATACTTTTGTCTCAGCCCCCCAAAACGTTGGGATTACAGGGGTGAGCCACTGTGCCCAGTCTATAGGAGCTTTTTGAAGACTACAAGTGAGATTGTATAACTTCTCTCTCACTAAAAGCCCAAATATTATCACTATGCAATATATCCATGTAAAAAGAAACTGTACTTGTACACCTAAATCTATACAAATAAAAAGACGAGTAAACATTTGCACCAGAGAAGAAAGGTATAGGCCTGATGCTGTCCTTGAATAGCTTCCAGTTCTGCTACCAGTATTCTGAAGAGGGAAAAACAAGAGAAGGGGCATCTGAAGAGCAACTCAAACAGAGCATTATCTTATTTCCAATGCTACAGTTCTTCTCTCATTTGACAATCTTGTAAATAAAATTCAGTGAAAGAAAGTGTTATCCCTACACCCTCAAATTATCTGAGAATAATAAGAGGCCTAGATGTTCTCTGCTTTGAAATCTTTCATTGGAAATTGTTATTATAGAAATGAAAAGAAAAGAGAAAAGAAGAGAAAAGAGAAGAGAAGAGAGAAAAGAGGGGAGGGGAGGGAAAGGGAATGGAAGAGAAGGAAGGAAGGAAGGAAGGAAGGAAGGAAGGAAGGAAGGAAGGAAGGAAGGAAGGAAGGAAGGAAGAAAGGAAGGAAAAGAAGGAAGGAAAAAACCGGAATTGGTTTCCTATGGCTCTGCCACTTCCCAGTCATAGGAGGCTGGCAGGTCAGTCGGTCTCTGAGGCTCAATTTCTCTCCTGAGATGGGAGTTAGTCCTTCCTGCCCTGCCCGACTCACAGGGCTACCATAAGAATTAACTGAGATTCTCACATTTGGGGCAAATTTTTTAACTACAGAGCTCTGTACTCACGTGTACTCTTATTATTAATAAAACTATTCAGAAGGCTTTCTGTTGACTGAGTGACCTTTCAGCACTTCATCACTCCTCTCACAGTCAATGAACTTCCCCCTATGAAATTACAAAGATTTCTAGTCCTGCTGGTGACCCTTGGGCTTGGGTGCTCATTGCTTACTGGGTGACAAAGTAATGGAGAGCAAGTTATGGCTCATAAATTTTCAGAGCTGTCTTTTTCCTGCAGAATCTGAAACTAAGGTGGAAAGGGGAATGGGGGCTATTTGTTAAATACCATTGTTCCTTTGTCTGACACAGGAATCCCACTGCTCAAATGTCAGCTAGTACAGTTGGCCCTCCATGTGCATGCATTCTGCATCTGTGGATTCAGCCAACTACAGATTCAACTAACGACAGTTCAAAGATTCTGGGGGGTTGGGAGCAGGGAGATATTGATTATTGTGTTTGTACTGAACATGTACAGACTTTTTTTCTTGTCTTTATTCCCTGAACAACACAATATAACAACTATTTACATAGCATTTCCATTGTATTAGGTATTGCAAGTAATCTAGAGATGATCTAAATACATGGGCGAATGTACAATCAATCAATCTGATTGATTCCAGGAACCCCTCAGATACCAAACTCTGTGGATGCTCAAGTCCCTTATATAAGATGGCATAGTATTTGCACAGGTTCTATGCAAATCCTATTTATTGCACAGGTTCTATGCAAATACTACGCCATCTTATAAAAGGGACTTGAACATCCAGAGTTTAGTATCTGAGGAGTTCTTGGAACCAATCCCCCTTGGCTAACAAGGAATGACTGTATTATAGACACATTTCAATTTATGCCTTCCTTTGTTTCAACATCCCTGGCCTTGCTGAGAAAATAAAATTACAGAGCCACCCTAAGAAAGAACAGAGCAATTGTCAGGAGGAAACCTGTCATTGTAAGAATGTGCACAGGTGCCTGGGTGACTCTGACAGCACTTCGCTCAGGTGTCAGAAGTTTCTGGCCTGTTGCACTCTCCAGGACACTGCCATACATACATGATTTCAGTAGCATCACAGTAGATAGAGAGGAGAAAACGAAGTCCACGAAGAAGAGAAGTCTGAATTCCCAAGCAGGAGAAATCTTAGAAGAAAAGGCTATTTAATAGTATCTAGGCAGCAGTAATTTTTATTCTAATAGCTCACACCACACCACAGAGGGATTTAAAACTGGAGAAATCTTCATAAATCTTTTCACAAGGCTAACACTTCTCTCACATAACCTACAACTAAGCTTCACCCATAATAGGTGTTTTGTGTAGACTTTTTGTGGGGGATATCTTCCCTTTTCCCCAAGATCACCACTCCATCTGGTAGACCCTAATCTCTGCACTGAGAGGCCAACACGCATGGAATACATCATCTTTTGACTTCTAGTTGGCTTCACCCAGGAGAGCAGAAGGAAACAGAAAGTGAGATCCAAGGCTGTATTCCCCTGACCCTCACATTTGGGAGGTCACTTCAGACTGCTGTGTCCCTTAGCCAACACCACTGCCCCTCTCTCTACTGCTTTCTCCTTCCAGATTTTGGTAACTATTCTCTCCTCCTTCTTCCTTTAGGCCTAGGAATGTAACAGCTCTGCTATCCCTGGCGCTGGGAGTACTGCACTATCCCTGTGGTTTCCCTGCATCCTCACCATGCCTTTGCAAACAGTCCCTTCTTAAACCCTCCTCAAGTTTCCCATTTTGCATGTAGCATCTGCTTCTTGCCAGGCCCCTGAGGGATATATTTGCTGAATGAAACGAGCATGTCTTAAATGTTTCTTTATTTCATTGATCAAATGCATGACCATAAAAGAGCACCTTGGTAGAGAATCCTATTTAATTGTAGCATATCCTATATATGAATTGTGTCTTTCTGTTTTATTAAGACAGGTTGAGAATCCCTATTCAGAAAACTCAAAATCCAAAATGCTCCAAAATCAGAAACATTTTGAGCACCAACATGAGGTCTGCCTCAAGTAGAAAATTTCACACCTGACCTCATGTGATGGATTGCAATCAAAATACAATCAAAACTTTGTTTCATGCACAAAAATAATACAAATATTACATACAATTACTTTCAGGTTATGTGTATAAAAATGAAACATAAGTGAATTTCAAGTTTAGACTTGGGTCGCATTCCCAAGATATTTTATTATATATATGCAAATATTCCAAAATTCAAAAAAAAAGCCAGTGCAAAACACTGTGGCCCCAAGAATTTCAGATAAGGGATGTTCAATCTATGTATCCTTTGAGTCTCTGCTTAAATGTCTTTCCTTCAGACCTGTATTCCTCAATCTGTAGTCTTTCCCAAGGCATCTTGTTTTTATTTTCCACTACTATTGCAGCTTCTTGTTACATATATACGTTTGTTTTCACATTTGGTGCCTGCTGCCTGCTAGATCTTAAACTTCACGAACGCAACAATGTTCATTTCGTTCTGCACTACCTTCCCTAGCAAGGAACCTGATCCATGGTGGATACCCAATAAACATGTGTTGAGTGAATTGCTGAGTTAAACAAATAGGCAAGAGGGAGAACGGCTGTCTAATTCCTCAGCTAGCTCCTGTGCAGCTTGGTCACCCCAGCATATGCCTAGATTGTCATCCTCCCTGTTCAGTGCCTATCCAAGTTCAATTATTTCATAGAAACTCCAGCCCTCACTGCTGTTCCCCTTCATCTTCTCCTATGAGTGAGTATTGCTTTCCCAAAATAGCATATACATTTCTAGAATATAGAGCCTATGACTTAGATTTCCTTTGTATCCTCCACAATGCACTTTAAATAAGAAAATGCAGGACTGAGTCTGTCCTAACAGAAGGACTTGAAATAATTTATCAGAAATCATCTGTTACTCATACCTCTTTTCAATTACGAATCCTTGACTGCATATAACCAAATATCATTTAGGCCATCAACCTTATTCCAGATCATTCAGCCATGTAATTCTTTACTGAAACAGAGATACCTCTCACCCACGTAAAACTCTTTAACAATATTTGAAGTTCACTGTAGTATTTTGGACGGTTTGCTGTAGATGCAACTGCCAGAGTTCCACAACCAAGGTGACCATTTCTCAAACTTTAAATTTTGTCCTTTCTCCATTTTTATCCTCCAGTCAGGAAATTGTAACTGCAGTTTTCAGATAAACCCAGTCTCCAGTAAAGCAGCACAGAAGTCTGACAACATTGTATTTCCAGGTAGGGTCAATTATTCCAATGTAACTATATATTGTATCGACTTTTTGGAAACCCTCTTTTATTTGCAAATCCTCCCCACCCTCACTGAAAAATATGTAAGCAATTATAAAATGTTAATAATCAAGATAATTTTGAAGTTGATGACAATGTGTGAAATAAAGTATGTGTCTAAATATGAAGACAACTCTCTAAAATAGAAACTTGAAACATACTGAGAAAAAATATATTGAGTTTATTGTGTTCCTTTGCGTTTCCTCTTCTTTCTGTTTCCCGTAAATGTGCACCTTTGGAGGAGACATTTATTGCTTTATCTGCCCTTGATGTGATCTGGCTTCTTTCAGAAGCTTCTAGATAAGATGACCAGGCTTGAGCACACCTTTACACCTTTGGTTTTGCCTGGCCTGATTTGCAACATCCATAAAAAGCATTTAACTTCTTGCATATTTATCAAAGTTAGATGCTATTTAAATATTCCGTGGCTGGCCAGGTGTGGTAGCTCTTGCCTGTACCCCCAGCTACTTGAGAGGCTGGGGTGGAAGGATCGCTTCAGCCCAGGAGTTTGAATCCAGCCCAGGCAACACACCAAGACCTCTTCTCTAAAATAAATAAATAATTTTTTTTTAAATTTAAGATAGGTATAAAATCTCCAAATGTGTGCAAGTTAAGAAATATACTTCTAAGAAACCCAAGTCAAATAAGAAATCACAAAGAAAAATTTTAATATATAAATGTATAGACATGTATATTTATATTTGTATATATAAACATATATATACAAATTTGCATATATACAAATATAAATACATATTTATATTTTTATAAATTTATGTATTTATATATATATACACACACATTCCTTGGAATAAATTTTTTCTTACCCAAAATCAGAGTGCCAAATAAATGCTCAGAAAACAAGGTGAAATTGTGTCCAGCCTAAGAAAAAATAAATTTTACAGGTCTTTTTGCTTTCTAAAAGGAAATAGCAAAATGTGTGTAAGCATGGTGACAAAGAATACAGAGGGCTCTCCGATTGAAAATTTGACATGTTTGAACTTAACATTCTTGGAGAACTTCCGGAAAGCTCTACCAGCCATAATTAACCACTAATTAAATGTTACTGGGAAAAACATTACAAGTTATATTCAAAATCTCTTTAAGTCTGAGGGAGCAAATTCCATGAGAATGATTATCTTCGTATATAAGAGACTGCCACAGAAAGGCTCAGAAACAAATCTGTCCCCAACAGCTAATAATTCACCTGTTATCAAACCCTCCAGAATCATAATACCTCAGTCCCAACTGTGAGTCTGCAAATATGTGACAAAACAATTGATGAATTGCCGTGACCAGCCGAAATGGTAATGTGTCTTGGGATTTGGGAACTCCACCCACCCTATGTGTGAGAAGAATTTATGAAGATAACATGACATGCTAATATATTTTTACAGCTTAAACAAGATATTCCATGCCATTTTTGCACACCACACATAGTTTATCAATATAACTCTTAAGACATTTATCCCCTTTTGTGTCTTTGTTGTTGCACATAATATAATTATCAGAAAGGTTAAGACTAACTGACCACCGGAAGCACTTGAACCTAGGCGGAAGCTCTTTTTTATAACTTTCTTTCTCCATTTTTATTCTGTTCATTGTTTCATTTCATTGTTTTTGTTGCCAGTACCTTAATACAATCTTTAGCTATAGCAAAAGCATGAAAAGAACTTTGAATGGCTTAGGTGTGACTTGTGAACAACTTATTCTTCTATCTCATTTTAGATGGGTCAGGTGGTGGGTGAGATCCTAAAGCAGTGTTGGCTAGAAGTCAGATATCTTTCAGAGAGAAATCAAGGTCACCACCTTTAAAGGATAAGGCTATTAGTTTGTAGGTAGAAAAGACATCAGTGCTGTCCTCTCCCCTAGCTGTTGGTGAATATCAGATCTACTTCTGAAAACTGTTCTGATTCTCTAATACAGTTTGTATAGTTAATTACAGAAAAGTACTTCTGGCTTCTCTGGTTAATCATATTTAATGTATAAAAAAAATTTGCTATATTGAGTAGTCAAGAAAATTCCTGTAAACTGAAATAGTTAATATGTACCAGGCCTGTCACTGCCTATGATAAAAAAGAACGAGTAGCTAACGTTTGGCAAGTCATTAGAGTGTCTGCCTCGCACAGGGTGCTTTTCCTGAATTAGCTCACTTAGTCCTTATGCAACCCTAAGAGATAGAGACTATTATGATGCCCAGTTTCTAAATGAGGAAACAGGCTTCTGGAGTTTGCAAAATTTTCCCAAGGTCAAAAAACTAGTAAGTTGAAAAGCTGGAACTTGAATTTGAGTCCATCCTCCTCCAAAACCCACATTCTTAAGAGTTACACTTAACTTGTTGCTAAACTCCTATGTACTTCGTGTCACTCATACGCATTTGAAACATTTCAAATATCAAGCATGCACTGGAATAACATTTAACCATATCACAAATCCTTTAAAATTAGACAAATTATGATGAGAGATTTCAACAACTATGAACACTGTGATCTTGGGAAATTTACTCAAACCCATTGAGCTGCAGTCTTCTCATTTGTGTAAGGCTCGCAGGATTATTAAAGGACAAGTGAGAGCACGTATGTCAGGTAAATAATAAGAACCCAAGAAATGGTAGTGCTTTTCCTTTAATCCATGAAAAACTTTTCAAAATTTCAGATAATCAACTTCAAAGAAACTGCCTTGCACATATTCTCCTTCTTACTAGTTTGCATATAGCAGGTAATTTCATAAGTATCTATTAAAGAAAATGCAACATTTTCAGTAAGCTTCAATAGGAAAATATTACCTGATCAAAACTTTAGTAAGGATTTTCTTTTATTGCACTTTGTCAATAGGAATGTGTACCTAGAATGGCACTAAATCAGATAAAGTTTATCCTCTTAGGTAAGAGCCTATTACACTCTGAAATTAAAACTTAAAATAACCAATGTACAACAACCATCTGCAGAACTACTTACCTTAAAAAAGATTTGCAAATATATTGCAGGAGAAATGTGTCTCCTGCATGATGGAGAAAGTGTCTCTTAAATCCTCAACAGTAAGTCTAGAGCTCTGACATCCAGCACAGTAACCACTAGCTGTATTGACTACCGAGTATATGTTTTTTTTTTTTTAATGCCAATGCAGTCATTAAATATAATTTTTATTTTTTTAAGGAAGTGATGGCCAACCTAGCCATGAGAATTCTTTTTTTTATTATTAATCATATCTCTTTTTTTTAATATACTTTAAGTTCTAGGGTACATGTGCATAACGTGCAGGTTTGTTACATATGTATCCTTGTGCCATGTTGGTGTGCTGCACCCATCAACTCGTCAGCACCCATCAACTCGTCATTTACATCAGGTATAACTCCCAATGCAATCCCTCCCTGCTCCCTGCTCCCCATAATAGGCCCTAGTGTGTGATGTTCCCCTTCCCAAGTCCAAGTGATCTCATTGTTCAGTTCCCACCTATGAGTGAGAACATGCGGTGTTTGGTTTTCTGTTCTTGCGATAGTTTGCTGAGAATGATGGTTTCCAGCTGCATCCATGTCCCTACAAAGGACACAAACTCATCCTTTTTGATGGCTGCATAGTATTCCATGGTGTATATGTGCCACATTTTCTTAATCCAGTATGTTACTGATGGACAGTTGGGTTGATTCCAAGTCTTTGCTATTGTGAATAGTGCCACAATAAACATACATGTGCATGTGTCTTTATAGCAGCATGATTTATAATCTTTTGGGTATATACCCAGTAATGGGATGGCTGGGTCATATGGTACTTCTAGTTCTAGATCCTTGAGGAATTGCCATACTGTTTTCCATAATGGTTGAACTAGTTTACAATCCCACCAACAGTGTAAAAGTGTTCCTATTTCTCCACATCCTCTCCAGCACCTGTTGTTTCCTGACTTTTTAATGATTGCCATTTTAAATGGTGTGAGATGGTATCTCATTGTGGTTTTGATTTGCATTTCTCTGATGGCCAGTGATGATGAGCATTTTTTCATGTGTCTGTTGGCTGTATGAATGTCTTCTTTTGAGAAATGTCTGTTCATATCCTTTGCCCACTTTTTGATGGGGTTGTTTTTTTCTTGTAAATTTGTTTGAGTTCTTTGTAGGTTCTGGATATTAGCCCTTTGTCAGATGAGTAGATTACAAAAATTTTCTCCCATTCTGTACGTTGCCTGTTCACTCTGATGGTAGTTGCTTTTGCTGTGCAGAAGCTTTTTAGTTTAATTAGATCCCATTTGTCAATTTTAGGTTTTGTTGCCATTGCTTTTGGTGTTTTGGACATGAACTCCTTGCCCATGCCTGTGTCCTGAATGGTATTACCTAGGTTTTCTTCTAGGGTTTTTATGGTATTCGGTCTAACATTTAAGTCTCTAATCCATCTTGAATTAATTTTCGTATAAGGAGTAAGGAAAGGATCCAGTTTCAGCTTTCTACTTATGGCTAGCCAATTTTCCCAGCACCATTTATTCAATAGGGAATCCTTTCCCCATTTCTTGTTTTTCTCAAGTTTGTCAAAGACCCTGTTTGCCTGGGTATGAGCAGCAGAGGCTGCAGAAGATAGAATATTGCTGAACAGCGAGTGTACCTCTCTGATTCTTGCTTTGGAAGCTTCCTCTCAGGGGTGTACTCCACCGTGTGAGGTGTGGGGTGTCGGTCTGCCCCTAGTGGGGGATGTCTCCCAGTTAGGCTACTCAGGGGTCAGGGACCCACTTGAGCAGGCAGTCTGTCCGTTCTCAGATCTTAACCTCCGTGTTGGGAGATCCACTGCTGTCTTCAAAGGTGTCAGACAGAGTCGTTTGCATTTGCAGAGGTTTCTGCTGCTTTTTGTTGTTGTTGTTGTTGTTGTTTAGCTGTGCCCTGTCCCCAGAGGTAGAGTCCACAGAGATAGGCAGGCCTCCTTGAGCTGCTGTGAGCTCTACCCAGTTTGAGCTTCCCAGCAGCTTTATTTACGTACTTAAGCCTCAGCAATGGCAGGTGCCCCTCCCCCAGCCTCGCTGCTGCCTTGCCGTTAGATCACAGACTGCTGTGCTAGCAATGAGGGAGGCTCCGTGGGCATGGGACCCTCCAGGCCAAGTGTGGGATATAATCTCCTGTTGTGCCCGTTTGCTAAGACCCTTGGTAAAGTGCAGTATTGGGGTGGGAGTTACGTGATTTTCCAGTTGTTGTGTGTCTCAGTTCCCCTGGCTAGGAAAACGGATTCCCTTCCCCCTTGCACTTCCCAGGTGAGGCGATGCCTCCCCCTGCTTCAGCTCTCCCTGGTCTGGTCGGGCTGCAGCAGCTGACCAGCAACAATTGTCCAGCACTCCCTAGTGAGATGAACCCAGTACCTCAGTTGAAAATGCAGAAATCACCTGTCTTCTGTGTCGCTCACGCTGGGAGCTGGAGACTGGAGCTGTTCCTATTGGGCCATCTTGCTCTGCCCCCTCGACTACCGAGTATTTGAAGTGTAGCCAGTCCAAACTGAGATATGCTCTAAGGGTAAAATAAACACTGGATTTTAAAGATTTAGTTTAAAAAAAAGATATGAAATTCTCATTAATAATTTTGTATTGACTACAGGTTAAAATAATTATATTTTGGATACATTACATAACATATATTAATGTATATTCACATATTATTAATATTAACTCCACCTGTCTCTTTTTATTTTTTAATGTGACTAGCTAGAAACTTTAATGATGATTCACATTAGAGTTTAGAGTTTTTACCAAGTCTAATCAAGGTAACTAAAAAATAAACTAATTATTTAGTGAAGAAAAAGTAAGAGGCAATTCAGTAATGGAGTCTAGGAAGGAGATTAAAAATCATTCAGTACATACTCAGTACTGTTTAGAGAGGGTAAACTCTGACTTTTAGTGGCCAACAATGTTTACTGAAATAGAAATAATTCTACGGTAAAGAAAAATTAATCACTGTGTTGGTTTGCTAGGGTTGCAATAACAAAATACCACAGACTAAGTGGCCTAAACAACAGAAATTTACTGTCTCCCAGTTCTGGAGGCTTGAAGTCCAATATTGAGGTGTTGGCAGTGTTGTCTCTTTGAGGCCTCTTTCCTTGGTTTGCAGATAGCCTCCTTCTTACTGTGTCCTCACATGGTCTTTCCTCTGTGTGAGCAAACGTTTGTTAGGACACCAGTATTACTGAATTAGGTTCTCACTCTTATGACCTCATTTTACCTTAATTACCTCTCTAAAGGCCCTGTCTGCAAATAGAGTCACATTCTGAGATACAGGGGGTAGGACTTCAACCTATGAATTTCAGGGGGACACAATTCAGCCCATAACTAAGGAAATCCACTAAGAACATTGTTTCTTTGTTCTGATTATAGAAACTTTCTAACTGATTAATGGACCTCCAAAGTGTATCTATCAAGTGGCAGGGAAAACTTTCTATAAATAATCCATAGTTGTAATCTTCTTTACAGAAGTAATTTGAAATCCCACTTTATAAGTCAACCTCTGTAGGTCTTGATTATATGAATTTGTTTCCCAGAGCTTAACTCACCTGGTAGGGTAGGGAGATTATACTTTTCTCTTAGGACCAATGAAGTCATTTAGGGCATCATTGTACAGTAATGTGCAAAACAGGAGTACTGACTCATGATTCACACAACCTTTGAGCTTTGACTTGTTCCCATGACAAAGTTTGTCTTATGACTTATTGCAGGTGTTTCTAAATAGCTGGTCAGGTTGATGTAGCATGACAGTTAAGAGTACAAATAGGCCTTAAAATGACATGGACCTGAGTTTAAATCCCTGCTTCGCTAGTTCCTTTGTAATACAGGTAAGGTTGTTTAACCTCTCCTCTCTCCACACCTCAATTTTCTCATATGTTGTACAAGGAAAAGGATACACTTAATCAGAGGGCAGTGATGAGGGTAAAAATACCTTGACTTAATTAACTTATTTCAGCAAATTGAACAATTAGTCTCCTCCATCTTTCTCCAGTTCGTCACCTGACAGCGAGGCAGTCAAAGATGATAAGCCTTCCCAATGCTGCAGCTTCCTTTAGAAACTGTACACCTAGACTCTATATTTGGTTTATGTCTCAGAAGCCTATATCCATTAAGAAAAATTAGAGTTATCATTGGAAGAAAAGTTGGGGAAAAAAAGCCTATTTTTGGGAGTGAGATCTTTTTAAATGGTACAATCATCTAACAAAAGAGAGGACAAAAAGTACTGTCTCAGGAGTCCCATCAATAGATATGTTGGCTGTAGGGGGAAAAAGAAGACTTAAAGAAGAGGCCGATTATTAGAAACTTCTAGTCATCCACATCCAAAGTGAATTCCAATCTTGCCTCATATAAGAGTCCAGAGGCAGATACGGGGGAAATTGACCCAAAAATAATTCACTCAGGAAGAAATCGGGGCTATAATATGACTTCAGCTTTCCTGACATATTAAGAAAATGTTTGCAGGTGGGCACGGTGGCTCACGCCTGTAATCCCAGCACTTTGGGAGGTCGAGGTGGGCAGATCATGAGGTCAGGAGATCAAGACCATCCTGGCTACCATGGTGAAACCCCATCTCTACTAAAAAATACAGAAAAATTAGCGGGGCATGGTGGCAGGCGCCTGTAGTTCCAGCTACTCGGGAGGCTGAGGCAGGAGAATGGCATGAATCTGGGAGACAGAGCTTGCAGTGAGCCACGATCGCGCCACTGCACTCCAGCCTGGGCGACAGCGCGCGACTCTGTTTCAAAAAAAAAAAAACAAAGAAAGAAAGAAAATGTTTGCAAACTAAATCTGAAAAAGTAAAAGCAAATGTCTAGGTTAAAGTAAGAAGTAGCAGGCTTTACGCCCTCCAATTCCCTTTGTTGTTCCTTTGGATCCAAGGAGATTTTGAAAAAGTCTTATCACCAAAACAAACAATCAGGCATGAAAAATTTTTATTGACTAATATTTCAGGAAGATTAAAGTAGCATCCGGTTAGGATTGCATACATATTTTAATCTTTCTTGAAAAGACTTCAATTTCAAAAAAGGAGCAACTCACTTGCTTTAGAAATTGAGAACATTGACTGATATATAATTATTTAACTTTGAGGCATTTTATAAAAATATACCCAACCGTGTAAATGTTGATTCTTAAATCAATGGTGAAAACAACTAATTAAAGTGTTCTAGATTTATATATCTTTTCCATGAGAATATTTCTTATTCGTACCACTTATGAGTTTAAAATCATCTAAATTGTATTTTATGAAATTTTCAAAAAACCAACTATGACATTCTGACCCAGGCTTCAAAGAAACCATTTGTCTTGGTGTGTCACACATGATGTCACCTCATCACCTGAGCGAGAAATCTTGAAATTACTATAAAATAGTAATACATTGGGCCTCTGACCTCACTAAAATTTTTAAAGCTGTGTTCAAAATAGAGATTTAAGTTGCCTAGGATGTGCCTATTTGTGATGGCCACTGAATATAGAAATACTTTCACTGGGGTTCACAGTTTAATTAGTTCTTGCTTACATCTTCATGGTTTTTTATGTGTTAAGTGGAATTTTATGACTCTTTATAAGAGACATCCAGGGACGAGATACTTTTAACTTCTTTGGATGACAGATAAATAGGTGATAGATAGATTGATATGAGATATGATTGATATGACATGATAAATTGATAAATTATAAGCTCTCAGTAGATATTAAAAGTAAAGGGGACCACTTTGGTCAAACACAAGAAGGGCACTGTTGAAAACAGAACAGAAAATCTTTAGAATTATGGCGCATATTCTAGCTAAATATTCTAACAAGTTCTGACATCTGCTTGTGCACCTGAAACTAGTCATTCCAATTTCCAGTACACAAAAATGTTTGTGTAATTAAAATGATTTCTTCACGTTTTTAAAAATGGCAACTTTTTTTTTCCATTTTGGGTAAGTCAAATGACCCCCTCAGACTTGATTTACCCAAATCACGCTTGAGCTGTGTGAGTAGTTATCCACTGATTTTGATTGATACAAAATTTGTCAAGATTTAAAAGAAAAAAAGGACAAAAAATAAGCTAGGGGTTTAATCTTTCACCTTTGTTAGTAGACATGGCCTTTGAATCAATAGGTACAATGTTTTCAGAAGCATTCTCAGTAAACATCTAAATGTCTGAAAGCATTTTAGATCTCTAACAGGATCCATGCAATGTATAGAGCTACTTTATTACCATTAAAATCATTCTATCATCCTCAGAGTTGTGCAGTAAGTACCTTCAACAAGGTGCGTAGTAATATTTCAAAGGCTTATTTTCAGGAAATAAAACACACTTTTTATCAGAACTTAGAAAAACTGACAAATCTGTAAATATAGTTCCTCTGGTGCTGGTTCACATGAATAGCAATAAAGCAAAGCCCAAAATTATACAATTAAAGAAGGAGGCTATTTTATAGTCAAATAACTGCAAATATTTATTATGTACCTACTGTGTGTCATGCTGGTCTTTGGGGAGAAAGTTAGATATGGAAAACAGTGATAGAAAAGGACAGTCAGTTGCTCAAAATATATTTTGTTCTGGAAGTCTTCTGTGATTATCCATTCCCATGTGAAGTAATAAATATTACTGACCACCTATAAGTACCAGACACTGCTAAGTACTGGAGGTACAAAATAAATAAGATGTAGTCTGTGCCACAGATGAGATCACAGCCTAACGGGAGAGAGACCACAGTGCTCACTGTTTAATGTGCTAAGCTATATAGCAGTATGATAATGAAAAATAAGAGGTTAAAAAAGTGTCATATAATCACTTGAGTTTGAAAGTAAAAACGAGTTTAAGACTAGCTTCAGCAGTTTTGGAGTGATAGAGCTTCACTCCGGCTCCATCACCCACGTGGAGCTCAATCTCTCTAACCCTAGAAGGGTGTGTGCCTACCACAGCTGGGGTGTTTCCAATCTCTAGTTTTCAGCAATGGAACACCCAGATATGTGTTTCCTTTTATGAAAACATTTTTGTTTTGCAAGTTGCTTTTGACTGTTTTAAATGTCTCCTTTCAATTGAAAGTATTCCATCTCTTAAATCTAAAATATCACATCCAACTCTCCCAGTCACAACTCTCTCTTTATGGATTCCCCACTCACTACTGCCATTGCCTCCTAAAGTCACCCTCAAAGAAACCTTCATTTTCTTCCTCCCATTTCTTTCTGTCTGGCCCAAGTCTCATGGTCTATCATCCTCTCGTCAAGGACTGTTGTCCTTGACAATAGAAGGAAAAAAAAACCCTCAATCAATCTTACCATTGCTGTGCTCCACTTTTGCACCTACATTCTGTGAAGAGAATCATATAGCCATGGAATCTGGCACCAAAAAGAAATATTGTTTTTGACTTTGGTCAAGCCTTTGGGGCTAATCAACAATCCTTTTGTGTGTCCTTAAGCTGCTACTTTTGCCTTTACCACAACAAGCTTTACTATTTACTATTTACATTTACCATTCCTCAGACTCCTTTTTCAAATCCCATTTTACTCATTCACACCAGATTATCTTACCCTCTTCTTAACATATAAAACACATGTTATTTAGTGTGTTACTTCATTTTCACACTGCTATAAAGAATGACCTGAGACTGGATAATTTATAAACAGAAGAAGTTTAATTGACTCACAGTTCTGCATGGCTGGGAAGTCCTCGGGAAACTTACGATCATGGTGGAAAGTAAAGGGGAAGCAAATACCTTCTTCACACAGCAGAAGGAGAGAGAGAGAAAAGAAGGGGAACTACTAAACACTTTTTAAACTACCAGATCTCATGAAACTCCCTCACTGTCATAAGAACAGCATATGGGAAACTGACCCCATGATCCAATCACCTCCCAACAGGTCCCTCCCTCAACATGTGGGGATTACAATTCAAGATGTGATTTGGGGAGGTACACAGAGCCCAACCATATTATTCTACCCCTGGACCCTCCCAAATCTCATGTCCTTTTCACATTTCAAAACCAATCATGCCTTCCCAACAGTCCTTCAAAGTCTTAACTTATTCCAGCATTAACTCAAAAATCAAAGTCCAAAGTCTCATCTGAGACAAGGCAAGTCCCTTCTGCCTGTGAGCCTGTAAAATCAAAAGCAAGTTAGTTACTTCCAAGACACAGTGAAGGTACAGGCATTAGGTAAATGTTCCAATCCAAATGAGAGAAATTGGCCAGAACAAAGGGTCCACAGGTCCCATGCAAGTCCGAAACCTGGCTGGAAAGTCATTAAATTTTAAAGATCCAAAATGTCCTTTGACTCCACGTCTCACATCCAGGGCATGCTGATATAAGGGGAGGGCTTCTGAGGCCCCAGACCACTTTGCCCTGTGATTCTGCAGGATGCAGCTTATGCAGCTTCTTTCACAGGCTGCTATGAGTGCCTACGCATTTTCCAGGAACATGGTGCAAGCTGTCAGTAAATCTATCTTTCTGGGGTCTGGAGGAAAGTGGCCCTCTACTCACAGCTCCAATAGGCAGTACCCCAATGGGAACTCTGTGTAGGGGCTCCAATCCTAAATTTCCCCTCTGCATTGTCTTAGTAGATGTTTTTCATGAGAGCTCTGCCCCTGCAACAGACTTCTGCCTGGACATCCAGGTATTTTCATACATCCTCTGAAATCTAGACAGAGGTTCCCAAAGCTCAAGTTTTGTCTTCTGTGCATCTGCAGGCCCAACACCACATGGAAGGCACCGAGGCTTGGGGTTACACCCTCTGAAGCCACAGCCTAAGCTGTACCTTGGCACCTTTCAGCCACGGCTGGAGCTAGGGTGGCTGGGATGCAGGGCACCAAGTCCCAGGGCTGCACAGAGCAGTGGGTCTCTGGGTCCGGCCCATGAAACAATGTTTCCCTCCTAGGCCTCCAGCCCTTGATGGGTGGGGCTGCCATGAAGATCTCTGACATGCCCTGGAGACATTTTTCCCATTGTTTTGGCTATTAACATTTGGCTCCTGTTTACTTATGAAAATTTCTGCAGCTGGTTTGAATCTCTCCCCAGAAAATGGGTTTTTCTTTTCCACCGCATGATCAAGCTACAGATTTTCCAAATCTTTATGCTCTGCTTCCCTTTTAAACATAAGTTCCAATTTCAAATCATCTCTTTGTGAATGCATATAGCTGAACACCTTCAGAATAAGCTAGGTCAAATCTTGAATACTTTGCTGCTTAAAAATTTCTTCCGCCAGATACCCTAAATTACCTCTCTCGAGTTCAGAGTTCTGCACGTTTCTAGGGCATGGGCAAAATGCCACCAGTTTCTTCACTAAAGCATAGCTCCAGTTTCCAATATGTTCCTTATCTCCACCTGAGACCACTTCAGCTTGGACTTCATTGTCCATATCACTATCAACATTTTGTAAAACCATTCAACAAGTCTCTAGGAAGTTCCAAATTTTCCCACATCTTCCTGTCTTCTTCTGAGCCCTCCAAACTATTTCAATCTCTGCCTGTTACCCAGTTCCAAAGTCACTTCCACATTTTCAGGTTATCTTTACAACAGTGCCCCACTGCTGATACTAATTCTCTGTATTAGTCCATTTTTACACTGCTGTAAAGAATGACCTGAAACTGGGTAATTTACAAACAAAAGAGGTTCAATTGACTCACAGTTCCCCAATAAAGGGGAACTGTAGAAACTTCAAATCAGAAGGCACAGGGGAAGCTAGCACCTTTTTCTCAAGGTGGCAGAAGGGGTTGGAGGAGGGAACTGCCAAACACTTTTAACACCATTAAATCTCGTGAGAACTCCATCACTATCATTAGAACAGCATGGGGAAAGCTGTCTCCATGATACAATCACCTCCCACCAGGTCCCTCCCTTGAAGGGATTTCAATTCAAGATGAGATTTGGGTAGAGACAAAGAGCTAAACATTATTTAGGAAAGATATTCTTAAAGCCCTATTTTCCTATGTAAATAGGAAAGTATATCTGCATGCCTACATA
The DNA here is from genome assembly GCF_009764315.1 of Trachypithecus francoisi. NCBI lineage: Eukaryota > Metazoa > Chordata > Mammalia > Primates > Cercopithecidae > Trachypithecus > Trachypithecus francoisi. Next base: position 167,248,128 of record NW_022681454.1, on the reverse strand, counting down.
CATTTAATCTCAGATAATGGGTTGTTCAGCCTCCTGCTCAAAGTGGCCCTGCAACCCACATCTCTCACTTACATAGGGTCTCTGCTTCACCGACCAACTCTTCTTTCTCCTACACTTCAGCCTCTTCCACTGTTTCAGATTTTACCATCTGCATATAATATATTTGAGCCTTGTACAATGAGCTTGTACAAGTGAAACTTTTACAATGAGTTTGTACAATTTTTCAAGATAATTTTTTAAAACTAACATCCCATGTGAGAAAACAAGCCATTCTCTACTTTATTCCTCTCTAGATCAATCTCCCTAGCTTTCTCCGACCTTCACATCCAAGTTTTTTAAGAATGGGCTTTACCCCCTAATTCTTCATTCACTATAATTTGTTTCTGTCTCTGCTGCTCTACAGAACTGTTCGTAATGAGACCAAATGACTGTTCAGGCTGTTCCTGAATTGTTATAGCCAATGGATAATTATCCACCTTATCTTACTTGATTGTTCTGTGACATTTGACACTACGGACAACTTTCTCCATTTTTTCCTTTTATGAATTTTATAGCATCAAATTTTTTTTCTTAAACCTAAATAGATACTTTGGGGGGTGCAGAGGTCATCTATTTCTCCCATTTCCTAAATGCTTAAGTTCCCCTGTAGGCTCTATCTCAAGTCTCAGTGATTCTGCATATGAATCCAGTGTTACTTCTTCAGGATTTGAATTTCCAGTTATACAATAACATTGCCTGCATCAATATTTCCAGCTCTGATCTCATCTAAATCCAAGACCACAAAGGCACCTGACTAAAGGAAAATTTCATATGAATGTCCCGTAAGCAAGTCAAATTCTGAATGTTAAAAACTGAACTCGAATTCATAGGATAATATTAGAGATGTAAAGTGTAGTTACAAAACCAAAATGCCTCTTGACATATTCTATAATCTTTTCCCTTATCATTAGTGGGTGCTTTTAGACACTATTATTCCATATAGCAAAAAAACCATTCATCTGAAGTTGAGTAAATCCTGCAATTTATCTATCTTTCTATGTGTATATTTTTTCACAGAAACATGTCTGGGATTAAGTGTACCAGAAATTAATAATGAATATTTCTGAGTTCTGAGATTTGAGATAATATTTAACTTTCATTTAGGACCTTGTTGTATTGATCTAATTTTTATAATCAGTTTTTACAATTTTTCAAGATAATTTTTTAAAACTAATATCATTTCCTTCTCTTTCTTTATTGCCATTTGCAAAATGACATCAAATGGAACTAGTACTTCAAACTAGTTCCTCAACAAGAGCTTTAGATGTCATCTTTGACTTGTTATTGCACCCACCCCTCATGAATATGTCTTAAATTCATTCACTTCTTTTCCATGTCTTAAGTTGAGACTTCATCCCCTCCCACCTTAACTTCTGCAATGGCTTCCTGCCTCCAATTTCATCCCCCTCCGTTTCATTCTCCATTACTATCATCAGACATTTCTCTCTAAAATCCTGGCTTGCCTTTTACTGCTTAAAATCAGTGGTTTTCAATAGCATTCAGAATAAAAGCTAAACTACTTGACATGTCCTAAAATAATCTATATGATCTGGCAGTTAGGTGCTTTTGTAAACCAGTTGTGGGGCTTCTAAAATTTATCATTCTAGTAATCCCACCTTTGCCATCTGAATCCAATCATAAGGTAAGTTTTATGTGTGCATGCAGTAAGAGATTACAGAACGTCCTTCTAGCTTGCTCCCTCCACCCCTTACTTACAGAGTTTTTATAGATTTGGGTTTTACATTTAAGTCTTTAGTCCACCATAATTTAATTTTTGTATGTGGCATAAGGAAGGAGTCCAGTTTCAATCTTCTGCATATGGCTAGCCAGTTCTCCCAGCACCATTTATTGAATAGGGAATCCTTTCCTTATTGCTTGTTTTTGTCAGGTTTGTCGAAGATCAGATCGTTGTGTTTGTGTGGACTTATTTATGAGTTCCACGTTCTGTTCCATTGGTCTGTAACACCATATCCTCTTATTCTGCAAACTTTAACATTTGTTTTCTTGGATTCCTGAAACTAAATTGAAAAGACCAGTTTCTAAAGTCAGTCAAGACCCATCAATCTATTTGTATTTTGATGTACATAACTTAAGTTAAAAAAAAATACCAAAGTGTTTCAAAGTACAAACCAGTTACAACTTCAGGCAGTCAATAAGGTAAATAAAATGCATTGGTTTGACTAAAGAAAAAAAGTATTTTCTTTGTAAATTTTTATGGGGTACTCCAAAAGCAGGGTTGTCTCATCATCTTCTGAGTAAACAAAGTCTAGAATTCCACAGACCAGAGTAAAATAAAAACAAAATTAAAAATTGATCACACACACCTGTCTGCTTAGCTGTAACACATGTGATTAATATCATGATTTAGTACCTAGAGAGTAATGAGGCATCCAAGGAGGTTAGTAAACCTAAATTTGCAGCAGTTTGATTTTTTTAAGATTTTTTAAGATAAAATAACGTTCTAAGGAATAAATACTATTCTAAATAATAATAAAAGTGCCTCTATAGGCATGTTCTCCCCCTTTAATAGTATAAATTCAGTTTGCACCAAGACTAATTAAATAATGAGCTAGTCACATCAATGAGATATACCATATGTCTATGAAAATGACTTCTAGAATTAGTAAAATGAAATAATCAGAAATCACCATACCTTTAACATTATATCTTGACATTCCTAGCCAGCCTCCCTTAAACTCTGTCAAACCACATTTCAACTCAACGGCATGCCAAAAGGACTGCAGTCACCTTATGGGGATGGTGAATTTTTAAATGTATGGCCTCTGATTCTAGTGGACACGGAGTGATGGAAAATCTATCTGGGTAATTTGAGATCATTATATTAGCAAAGAGTGGGAAATCCACGTGAATTGATAGTGAACTAAATAGTTCATGTTTTAATCAACTAAAAAGAACTGTGCTAGATACCAATAAAGCCTAATTACTTTATATTTGGTTTGGAAATAACGAGTTAGTGTACAACAGAGATAGATTCTGTGACAGAGGTGAGAGCTCACAGAGAATGTGAGAAGCGATGAAGTGTGAGATAGAGTGACCAGAACAGGCTAAAAGGTGATGATATATGATGAAGTGCAGCTGAGAATCCCAAGAAATGACAGAGTGAGGTAGGCAGTGGTCGTGTGGAACTGGACATCTTCCCATAACGTAAAAGACTTTATCTGAGGGACTATTCAGATGACTAGGAGGAAACAAAAACTCACTGGGCTGAATTTGAATACATGAGTATTATTAAGAGCAACACTTGCCAACTAAATCTTTAAATGTAGTATAGACGTTCTGTCTTCATATCATCTCCTCTTTTCACATAACTGCAGTGATATGTTGTCAGCAAGCAGTCCTCAAAGAGTGTAATCTGCCATAATTTAACTTCCATATATGGTTGGTTTTGACACTCAATAATCTCATAATTCAACTTTAAAAAATCCTGACTGCAAGGATTACTGATGTGTTCCTAAATCTGTGTTGGTTTGTTTGAAAGACAAGATAGCAGGCTCCTGAGGATATCTGAAGCACTCAGCACAGGATCTAGCACATGGTAGGCGACCAAACAATATCGAGCAAGTGGATGAATAAATGAATAAATAGATGAAGTCAATAAAAATCTACGACGAGAGGCAAAGCTAAGACCACACCATAATTTTCCACATTATAATAGAAGGCCAGAACAGTCGAAAAGGAAAAGGCACCTGCTGGGTTTTCCCATACCATTTTGGGCGCTGCTCATGATTTCACTAGAATACATGCTGCTTAAGATGCAGGGACTTCATCGTAGTCATTGGAGTACTGTTAGCATCCAGGATAGGACGTATGTATAAAATGAATTTTAAAAATCCAGTGATCTGTCCAAACTCATATTTGTAATAATGTTAAATAAGAGGATTTCATCGAATACATATCTCTTCATTGACATGCAACTACTTGTAACTTTTTTTTTCTTTCCTTCATATCTTAATTAACTGCTGGACACAACTGGCCATATTAACTCAGTGTAATTTCAAATTCAAGTTCTGCACCTATATGAATACATCTATTTCATTTTGAAGTGTGTAAGTATAGCCTGTAAAGGGATAATTCCTAGTCCATCTTTAATCTTCCTTCTTACCTTAGCCTTTCACATCATTCTCCTTGCCAGCCTACCTAAGGTATCTTTGGTTCAAGTCAACATTGATTTAACATTCATGGGAAGTAAGAGTTAATGTGGCATTAATTATCTTTTCAAATATGCATTCCTTGAAATCTAACAATTCAAGCTGAAATAGTAGTAGGACCTTCTATTAAAAGCACAAACTTTTGGCAGGGCTCAGTGGCTCACTCTTGTAAACCCAGCACTTTTGGAGGCAGAGGCAGAGGGTCACTTGAGCCCAGGAGCTAAAGACCAGCCTGGGCAACGGAAGGAGAATTCTCTTTTCAACAGATAAAAAATTAGCCAATCCTGGTGCTGCATGCCTGTAGTTCCAATTACTCAGGAGGCTAAGGATGGAAGATCTCTTGAGCCCAGGAATTCGAGGTCGCAGTGAGCTGTGATAGCACCACTGCACTCCAGCCTGGGTGACAGAGCGAGACCTGGTCTTTAAAAGAAAAATAAATAAATAAATAAATATCTGGATATGCAAATTTGCTTCTTCTTCAGTTTTTCTGAGTTTAGGCAATCATAGCTTTTCTATCTGATCAACTTTGTGTTTATCATTTTCAGATGCTTTACCACCACTGCCACCTCTTTGCTGCAATAAGAAGAAACCTAGTGACTCCTTTGCTTTTATCTACTTTGTATCTCTTTCTTTAAGAAAATCTTACCTTGAAAAAGCTTCTGGTTATTTCTATTTAATCTCCACTTACACTATAAGTAGTGAAGGGGCTGTATTTTTTCAAAAACATACATAGAAGTAATGTTAGGAAAGCATATCCGTGCTTTCTGCTAATGAAAGGAGGATGGAGGAAAGAGTGTTATCAAGGAAAAACTTTTAACTACTTTCTAAAGGTGATCAAAAAATAAAAGAATTATTTTTTGGCATAACTCATCCTAGCACCATAAAACACAGGTGCTTTGGAAGAAAAGTGAATGGATTAGCCAGAGTGCAAGGGCCAGTAAGGAAATCCACAGTGGACTAGGTGCAGAGTAAAATTCATCAAGGTTGTGGTTTTCAAAGAGGCCATATCAGTTTAATTTAATTCAATGAATTAGTTTAATTCATTCAAATTTTACACTTTGCAATGGAAGAGTGAACTGTCATGAAGATATCCTTTGGCTTGTTCACAGGATGTGAAAAGAGGTAGGAAATGCAGAAAATCCTCTTGTACCTACTTTCTTATGCTACGCATCATGCTGTGCAGGGCACAACAATCACTGAGACTGGGATGGAGATGTCACACCACCTCTTGGAATGCTCCATGGCTGACAATATCTGTGAAATTTGCCTTTGGGTTGAAAAAAAGAAGAGGGAAAGAGAAAATCCCCACTGTCCACAAAGGAGAGTTGGCAAGCTCTGCCTAAATATAAGAGAAAGCAAGAATTTAAAATTTACAAGTCAAAGCTGGGCGTGGTGGCTCACGTATGTAATCCTAGCACTTTGGGAGGCCGAGACAGGTGGATCACTTGAGGTCAGGAGTTCAAGACCAGCCCGGCCAACATGGTAACTCCATCTCTACTAAAAATACAAAAATTAGCTGGGTGTGGTGGCACGCATCTGTAACCCCAGCTACTTGGGAGACTGAGGCAGGAGAATCACTTGAACCCAGGAGGCAGAGGTCACATTCAGCTGAGATCTAACTACTGCACTCCAGCCTGGGCAACAGAGCAAAACTCCGTCTCAAAAAAAAAAAAAAGAAAAAGAAAAAGAAATGTACAACTCACACCAGCCACCTTCATCATTTACTAAAGACTGTTTTTGAATTTAAGAATAAGAACTAAGAATAAGAATTCATCATCTTTTGAGAATCTAGGAAACAAATGGCTTCTTTGGGAGGTGATCCTGGGAAGCACCTGTGCAGAAGGAGGGAAGTGAAGTAGAAAACAAGGCATCAATAAAGAGTATATTTTAGAGCAGGTCGCAGTTATGGGCAAGTGGAGCTCCATTCTCACTCAGGAACTTGGGAGACAATGTGGACTATGCCTCAGAGATACCCCAGTCAAGGGATATTTACCTTCCAACTCTATCAGTTGTTGACTGAAGCCTACTCCCAAGGGACCTTAATGCTATAGCACTTCCAGCATGCCCTACCCACAAGCCAAAAGCATGCCATGGCCAGAGAAACCTTAGGCAGAGTCTCACATGACTGCTGCAGGAAGGAGTAGAGTGTATACACATGGGGACCTGAGTGCCAAGCCGGTATGGGGAGGACAGCAACTGTGTTTGCTACACCTCATTCCCCTAAGACTGGATTCCAAATTTATGATCTGACCAAACCATGAGTGAAGGGAGAAAAACTGTGCTTGTATTTAAGAGAATGCTACAATTCAGACAAGACTAGAATGACTTTATTCTGAAAGAAAGCATCCCTACTCCAAACTTCTTGGACTTCAGAAATAACTAGAATTTAGAAATAACAAAGAAATAACCTGGAAATTAATATCGTATTAGTCCAGAGAAGAAGTTGGCAATGTGGGGCCCTCTGGCCAGATCTAACCTGCTGTTTCCATACGGCCCCCAAGCTAAAAATGGAGTTTACATTTTTAAATGGTTGGGAAAAATCAAAAGAAGCCTATTTCATGACACATGAAATTTATATGATATTCAAATTTCATTGTCCATAAATATTTATTGGAACTCAGCCACACTCATCTGTTTACAAAATGTCGATGACTGTGCTGTCAATGGCAGAGCTGAGTAGTCATGACAGGGACCATCTGGCCTTCAAGACCTAAAAGTTTTATTTTCTGGCTCTTTACAGAAAGTTTGCCAACCTGTAATTTAGAACCAGATTCACTCTTAGGGACTCTTCATGATATTAGTGTGTGGTGCAGGGGAGGGCAGGATGGTCCCTTCCTTTATTTAAGAAGAATCCAAACCACTGATTAGGCTCCATCAGGCAGTTCTCTGAGCTTCTTGCATAAGGAGGACTCTCTGTTATTCTTCCCCTCCTCTAAATTCATCAGAGCAGAATAAATATTGATAATTCCCCAACAATGCTGGTATAAAACTATGGTTTCTTATTGGCAAAGTGTGTACTAAGAATTGAGATTCTTATATATAGTGATGAAAATGGAATAAACTTTTAGAGTTAGAATCACTGTTTTCTCCAATACAAAATATAGCACTTTCCGAACACTTGCTCTTTTTTTTTTTTTTTAAGTGTTTCCAGACACAAATTCACACTGGAAACTAATGTTTGAACTCTTGAAAAGGAGCTAATTTTGAGAAAGGAGATCAAAAGATAACATATCACAAGATAATACTGGGGAAAAAAGACAGAAGTGTGTGGCAACAGGTGAGCGAGAGCTTAATTAATCGTATTAATCATCAGGTGTCAAGCTGATAAATTACTGAAGTCATAAAGATTTATATAAACCATTGGACATAGAGCTCAAGAATTAAAACTGGTAACTTTAATCAGATCCCAAAGGAATCCAGTGTGCCAAATTTAATCCAACTCTAGCCACGTGGTTGCTGGTTCAGTCATGGAAGGGGGGACTAGATATGTAAACCAGGTCTTTTCCAAGGAGTGCTATAGTGATCTATGGGTGTGCTTATAAATCAGCATTTCATTCCTCAGAATGCCAAAATCCATTCCCGAGGCCTTGTTTACAGGAGAACATCAGTACTCTCTGGGCACGCACGTCAGTTGGAAGGAAACTTTAAATAGCACAAGAGAAAAGTGTTTTTGGTAGTAACACAGCCTGTGATAAACTTTGAAGTCCAAATGAGAAGTGGAAGTGAATGTTAAACGTATGCCTTGTCCTAAAACTTCATGAAAAATGAAATGTACAAGAAAAGCTGGATCCCTGCCATGACACCCATTACAGTGTAGACGAAGGCTCTGACCTTTCATGTTATACTTACTGAGTTTTTGACACATTTAGTCAATTAAAACGGGTGAAGTGTAATTTGTTTTTCTTAAGTTTAATACAGCATGTCAATAGAAGTTAACCAAAATTTATAGTTTGAACACTAAAGCTGCCACATGCACTTAAACAAATGAACACAATTTATCATGGTTGAAATAAAGAGAACATCACGGGCATTTGACTTTATACTTCACATAAGCACGTTGCCAAATATAGGAAAGCAAGCTCCTCTCACACTTCCAATGAAAAAGACATTTTAGTTCACATTAAATATTGGTGTGAAAACCCTGGCAGGTATCCAGTCCTAAGGAGTGTTAACGTTGGCACTTCCACTGTGTACTTTTACTATAAATTGTTGTAGCGTTTATTTGACGTGGAATACCCAAAGGATTGATGAGCAAAGAAAGGAAGATTTTTTTATTGTGCCATATTACCTTTTTCAGACATCCATACTAAGCGTTTACATCTTCAAAGTCTAAACAAGTAGCCACCTGTATTCAATCGGTGCAAGATATTTTTCATGAAACTATAGCTTACCTTTTTATAAACCCATAAAAGCACACATTTTCCATTTTATTAGTCAGCAAAGCAGTGGTGGATTTAATAATAAAACTTATAAAATGCAGTTTCTTTATAGACAGTTTAACTTTTTTGCTTGTTTAAAATGCCACAAGGACAACCACATTTATATTGTTTTTGTCTCTATCACACAAAAACAAGTGGCTACAATTTTCTATATCTTTACATAAAAAAATTCACCTAGCGCTCCTCAGACATTTTATAGAGCAGCCAACAGACCCCTAAAGATTTGACAGAAACACACCACTAGGGGAGAAATTATCTACTATAATCCAATACATGTATTTGAATTTGGTATCTATAATGTGTATGTCAATCATATACAGCTACAGTAATCACACACTTCAAATTTCTAAGTACATTTAAAGTAAGTTTGTGTCTTTTTAAATATTAAATAAAATGTTTCCAATTGTGACCACAAAATTAACATATACTACCTACATAAAAATATGAGTGGGGTATTTAAATAGATTTTTAAAGTTGAGAGTGGCATAACTATACCAAGAGGTAACATTTTGAAATTAGTATGATGACATAGAAGGAAGTCTTATAACATTTCAGATTTTAAATAGAAGAAATATGTAATACATATATTAATAATTCAATTGGAGAATTATCTGGTCTGACAAGCACCTAACCCAAGACTTTTACACTCATGAACACTGGTTTCAATGTTTAACAGAATCAATTATATTAACATAATCAATTGTTTCAATGTTCGACTTAATCAAAGGTGATGTCTTTATACTGAGATTCCATTAGTCTAAATTTTATAGTAAAATTATTTCTCTTAGTCTTTAGCTCTATTCACTCATTTCAAACTTGCAGGACCAGAATCTTAGCCTCCTGAAACAGGCAATTTGCCCTGCATAGACCCAGATAGATCTGGAAAAGTTTGCAAGCAACCCCTATCTCACTTAACTACCAACAAATTTAAGATTAAAAGTAACCCAAGTACTTTTAAACACTACAAAACTAGATATATGTTTACTGTGAAATAGTGGAATGCTTAGTAAACTCTTGTCTGGTGGTAGAAGTTTACCAACTTTTTAGTCTTCTGCTGGATTTAAACAATAATAAAACATCCAGTTAATTCAGCTACTTAAATTTTGAAGTTGCTTGTGAAATTAAAAAGGTAATTTAGATGGTTATTTTATATCATAAAAAAAGTTGTCCATGGAATTTTTATTTCTCAAACAGTTCATGTGACCTGTTACAAGCAAATTTATAGTGTAATATGTATCAGTAAAATATTAAAAAATCATGGATGTTTTGTTATTGCTGTTTTTTTTTGTTTGTTTGTTTTTGTTTTTGAGATGGAGTCTCACTCTGTCACCCAGGCTGAAGTGCAGTGGGGTGATCTTCGGCTCACTGCAACCTCCGCCTCCCGGATTCAAGTGATTCTCCTGCCTCAGTCTCCCAAGTAGCTGGGATTACAGGTACCCGCCACTAAGCCCAGCTAAATTTGGATTTTTAATAGAGACAAGTTTCACCATGTTGGCCAGGCTGGTCTGGAACTCCTGACCTCATGATTGGCCCACCTTGGCCTCCAAGGTGCTGGGATTATAGGCGTGAGCCATATAGGTGCCAGGCCAACATCATGGATGTTTATGCTACTTTTAAATAGCCTAAAAATACTAAATACATATACATACAAACTCAGTGACTATAAAGTGAAAAATTAAAGTAGTATTAAGATTGTTACTAAACATACGGTATTGGTAGGAATTAAAAGTGATTACACCTGTTGCTGATAGAGATGTGGGAAAGTACATACCCATGCGTTGCTGGAGGGGGTGGAAATTGTTTCAGCCTTTTGGGGAAGCAATCTGGCAATACCTATTAAGATTTAAAATGCATATACCTTTCAAATCACATCCCCATTACTGGGAATTGATTCCAGGGAAATAAAACACTAGTATATAGCAATAGTTCATGCACTTTTTAGGGCAGAGAGAAAAAAATGGGGTGAAAGAGTGAATGTCCATTAATGGGTAAAAAATTTGAATAAGTTGCGGTGAAACCATACCATTCAATAACATGCAGAAATTACATAATTTTAACCTATAATCAATGATTTTTAAAATGTTCACAATATGCTGTAAAGTAACAAAGGTTAAGAGATAGAGAAATATATAATATGAACCTATTTCTCTAAACCAAATACTACCAAAATGTTTAAATGTATATACAGATGACATATATATATATATTTTTTTTTTTTCTTGAAATGAAGTCTCACTGTGTTGCCCAGGCTGGAGAGCAGTGGCAGGATCCCTCACTGCAACCTCTACCTCTCGGGCTCAAGCAATTCTCCTTTCTCAGCCTCCCAAGTAGCTGGGATTATAGGCATGTACTGTCATGCCCAGCTAATTTATGTATCTTTAGTACAGACAGGGTTTCACCATATTGGCCAGGCTGGTGTCAAACTATTGACCTCAAATGATCCACCCACCTCGGCCGATGTATATTTATTCAATTAAACATTAAATTGTTATTCAGTTGGCAAGAGAAAAGATAATAAGAGAAAATTGCATTTTTTAGAAGTTTGCTCAATAAAAATGGAATAATACAATGTCATCTTTAGAAAAATCTTTGGAAATGTTTTTGTGTATGTTTCTTTAAAAGTATGTGAAATATAGTCATTGAAATAATGATATTTTTCGGAATGTGGAGAAATTTCAGATATTTTCTTTCTCTTTTATTGGCTAATTTTTAAAAAACAATTATTATGTATAAAATATACAATGAAAGGACTATCCTTCATAAGGGGAAAAAACCTAAAACCTAAAAGAAATATTATACTAGCTTAAATTTTTCACAACAAAAATTCTCATTGTAGTGGAAAATCTGAAGCATTTAAACCCAAGAAAACATCCTAATTTTAAAAGAAAGAAAAATGGGCAGCATCATGAGAAAAGGGATGTGGTATACACCAGCAGCTGGCCTCACCATTCATTCTCCCCTTCTTCCATTATAAGGTTATCTCTGAGTTTTATCTGAACAAATGGGCACTGAGAATAAACACTGCATTTTCCAGTCTCCATTACAGGTAGGATCGCAGAGATATAGGATGTGCCTAAGTTCTGCCATGCTGGCCACAAGCAGAGGGGATGTGTGCAGTCTTAAGACCTGGAACATGACTGTATCAGGCCATCTGCTACCACACAAACCAGAGCAACTCCCAGGCACTGTGATAAAGCAACAGAAGATAATAGAGCTGCCATATCATACCCCTAGTTTGTGTATGCCTGGATTATTACAAGAGAGACAAATATACTTTTACCTTTTTAAAGTCACTGTCATTTTATTATTTTGTTAGCAGATTACACACTCCACAAACACAGAGTTTGGTACCTAGAAACGGGGTTACCTTAACAAAATTTAAAATACGAGACATTAATTTAGTGAGCAGATGGTGATCAGCAAGGAAACAGATATTGCAGGCTGAAAAGTTGGTGATTCCTATGCCACGGTACATTATCTAACTGTAGGTGATAATACACATGTGGATAGTTCTGTGGGTGAGACAGATTGAGAAAAAGATCGGAATATCACTGAGAGCTGGTTTTTCCTTGCCAAGTTTAGCAGTCCTACATTATCTTGAAATAATGATATTTTTCTGAATATTATTAATTCAAGATTAATTCAAGAGAGTTATAAGATTTAGCTGAATATAAGACTGGCCCAAATTTCTCAAGAACATCACTGAGACAATGGGGCCAGTGTAATGGCAAAGATCAGATAAAAATATGGCCTTTTGCCTTCTCACCCCAGCCTGCTGTTTCGATAGCCATAAACAAAAAATTAGCCAACTTGGTTGAGGAAAAGAAAGTACAGATAGACAAAATCATAAATGACAAAGGAGAAATAACCACTTAAAGAGATGAAACTTTGAAAATCATGAGTCCAGGCCAGGTGCAGTGGCTCACACCTGTAATCCCAGCATTTTGGGAGGCCAAGGCAGGAGGTTCTCTTGAGGTCAGAAGTTTGAGACCAGCCTGGCCAACATGGCAAAAGCTCGTCCCTACTAAAAATATAAAAAATAGCCAGGTGCATTGTACACCTGTAGTTCCAGCAACTGGAGAGGCTGAGACACAAGAATCAATTGAACCTAGGAGGCAGAGGTTGCAGTGAGCCAAGATCACCACTGCACTCCAGCCTGGGTGACAGAGGGAGACCCTGTCTCAAAAAAAAAAAAAAAAAAAAAAATGGAAAAAAAAAAAAAAAGAAAATTATGAATCTATGTTGCATAATTCTATGAAAATAAATTGAAAATCCCACAAAGAGAGTTTCATAGGAAAGTACATTTTTCAAAATTGACCCCATCTTTCCAGATAAGAATTAGTTTTCTATTGCTGCCATACAAAGTTACCATAAACGTAATGTCTTAAAACACCACACATTCATTGTTTTTCAGTTTTATAGATTAGAAATGTAATATGTGCCTCACTGAACTAAAATCAACGTGTCTGCAAACTGCTTTCCTTTTGGAGGTTCTGGAGGAGAGTATTCCCTGTGCATTTATGTTGTTGGCAGAATTCATTTCCTTGTGACTGTCCCTGTTTTCTTCTTGAATGTCAGCTGACAGTCATATCAGCCTCTGAAGTCCATTCCTGTTCCTTGGCTGGTGGCCCTTCCTCCACTGCCAAAGCCAACAACAATGGTACAGGTCAAGTCCCTCTCACGTTGCATCTCTCTCACCCAGAAGGGAAAAGCTGCCTGCTTTTAAGTACTCATATGATTTGATCCTTCAGAATAATCTCCTCATCTCAAGGTTCTTACCCTTAGTCACATCTGCAAAGTCCCCTTTGCCATGTAATTTAACATACAGGTTCTCAGGACTAGGGCATGGATACCCGGGGAGCCTTTATTCTCCTACCACACACCCTAACACAAATTTCTTAAAGCAAAACCAAGCCAAGAAAACTTCTATCAATTTTCACAGGAGAAAAGGAGAACTAACCCTCAAATTTTACTAAGTGCAGATGATTTTTAAGGGGGTATTTAGCCAAAGTTTTAAAGACTAGATAATCCAATGCCACTTAAATTTTTCCAAGCATAGAAAAAGAAGACATTTCCAATTTTTTTTTTAACTTCTGTCAAAAAATTTATTACAAAGAAAATTCAGCATTGGTACATAAACCTAATAAAATGGCAGTAAAAAAAATAGACAATCTCACTTCAAAATATTGAGGAAAGTTTACTGCAGCACTATTCACAATAGCCAAGATATAGAATCAACCTAGGTGTCCAACAACAAATGAATGGATAAAGAAAACGTGGTACATATGCCCAGTGGAATACAACACAGACATAAAAAAGAATGAAATCCTGTCATTTGTGACAACATGGATGGAACTGGAGGACATTATGTTAAGTGAAATAAGACAGGAACAGAAAGTTAACCACATGTTCTCACTCTTATGTGGAAGCTAAAAGAAGTTGATATCATAGAAGTAAAAAGTGGAAGAGGAGACTAGAGGCTGGGAGGCTAGAGAGAAGGGAGGGGTGAGGAGAGATTTATTAAAGGTTACAAAATTATAGCTAGATGGGAGGAATAAATTTTGGTGTTCTATAACACTGTAGAATGACTATAGTTAACAACAGTACATTATATAGTTTCAAATAGCTAGGAGGAGGATATTGAAAGTTCCCAATAGAAAGGATAAATGTATGAGATGACAGATGTGCTAATTATCCTGATCTGATCACCCTATATTATATATATTGAAACACCATTATGTACCCCAGGAACATGTACAATTATTATTTGTCAATTTTAAAAATAAAATAAAAATTTAAAAGCAAATAAATAAAATTTTACTAAATAAATAAAATCATAAACCAAAGATTAGAAAACAGAATCCAACAGTACATTACAAAATTAATACATCATGGTCAAGCAGAGTTTATTACATGAGTGCCAAAGTGGTTTAATAATAGAAAATCCTTTAGTACAAGCACAATTTTAAAAGATCTAAAGAAAAAATTATTTGACTATTGTCATAAACACTGAAAAAACACTTTAATAAAATCCAAAACCCATTTCTGATAAAATACTTTGTAAAACAGAAAAAGGATTTTTCTTTAAATTGATAAAAATATATTTTCTGCAACTCTAAATCTGGCATATTACTTCCTAGGTAAACACTACAGGCATTTCCCATAAAAATTCAGAATGATGCAAGGATGTCTGCTATTCTGCCTTTCCTATTTAACGCAGAATTAAACTTACTGGCTAATGCAATGAAACAAGAGAAATTAATTAGAAAGAAAAGAATTGAAAAAGTTAAATTACCTTTATTTGCATATTGTATGAGACTTTACTAAGAATACCCAAATCAATGATATTATATCTATATGAGTAATAGCCATTCAGAAGATATAATGACAGAAAAAGAAGTTTAACCTATCAACAAAAAGTAAAATTAAAAACAAATCTAACAGTAATGTACAAAACCTATAAGAAGAATGTTTCAAACACTTCTGAAAGACAAAAGCAGAGCTGAACAAATGGAAAGACCATGCTTGATGTTGATATCAAATATCCTTCTAGTTCACATGTATGTAATGTGATTCTCCAAAAATACATATAAATGAGATTTTTCCTAAGGCTAGACAAATTGGCTCTAAAATCCATATAGAAAAATATACAAAATTAACTGATAAGCTCCCTATAAAGAGGAGCCAAGAGGGAAGTGATTTGGTCTTCTCTACATCAAAACATTGCATATGAATAAACAACTAGACAATTAAAACAGAATAGAAAGTTTAAAGGTAAATCCAGCTACATATAAAAATGTAAAATATAATTAATTGAGATAGTGTCTCACATCTGTGAGAACAGGATGGACTTTTTAATAAACAGTATTGTGACAACTGGAGAGTCATTTGGAAGAAGATACAATTGAAGCCCACACCTCACACCAAACACGAGGATAAACCCTGTGTGAATCAGAAACCCAAAATTTGAAAAAATGAATTATGTACGCATATTGAAATACTACTCTGTGTCCCAGAAATGCATACATTATGTGTCAACTAAAGATAAAAGGGGGAATTTCCTAATATAAAATTTTTAAATATAGAAGAAATTAAGTCCTATAAGTTCTAGAATAAAATATCAATGAATCTCTTTATAATCTGGATGTGAGTAAAGCCTTTCCAAATAAAACTCGAAATCCAGGGGAGGAAAAAAAGAGTCTGGAGAACAATAAGCTTTTACATGTAAAAAATAATAACAATAAGGTAAAAGATAAATGCCAATTTAGGAGAAAACACTTGGAACATGGATCCGAGGTAAAAAGCTAATCTCCCAAACATGCAAGGAACTCTCTGGGCAGGAGGGTATGTACTTATGCTGCGAATGTTTACTGAGAACCTACTTGGTGTAAAGACCTTCAGCTGAATCTAAGACACGTGATAATGCTACACAAGCACATTTCCATTCAAAGTAAGAAAATCCTACTGAAGACTTCTCCACCTCAGTAGCATCCCCTTTGGCAGATGAGGGCTACTGCTATACTAATTTCCTGCATGTGTTTTTCATTTTGCTATTTGCCTTCTTGAAAATCCTGGAATGCAAAATTAACTCACATAAAGGACTATAAAAATCCTTTGATATTCTAAAATAAGAAAAATAATCCTATTCATCACAATATTTATCTGAAATTTTAGAACACGTAGTTACTTAAGATATTTTTATTAAACTATCAGGTTCTATTTTTAAAAGTAACTTCCAGCACTATCTTTTGTTTGCGGCCATTAAGGCAGTCAGTCACTTATGTGTTTATTTAACTCTGATTCTAATTTGAAATCTCTAATATGACAGTAATTGCATTGTCTTCAATCAATATTTGGCTCTCCATTTTACCTCAATCATAACTCTAACTACAGCTGTCTAAGAATTCTGAGCTTCCTGTCACCCATTATTTCCTACTCAAACATACAGAGTTTAAGTTTGTTCAACATTCTGTTTAATAATTTTAGTTTAAACAAGACTATTTATTTGCACTGGAGCAAAGTTGTTGTGTTTTTTTCTCCTAATAAGTTATTCTTATTGTCATAAAGAGAGAGAACAAGAGTGGTGTGTGTTTCCCATCTGACAAGAGAACTATACCCACTTTTGCATTATTTACACAATAATGATCAAGGCCCAGGGCATTTCCTGGGGATTAATGGCTGACCAGGAGATTGAAGACCATTAACCTTAGGCAGTCATTAATTTTCTCAGAAAACCCGGTTGAAGTCATTATTTCTATTATAAGATCGATAACATACACCCCTCACCACCACTACCAAAAAAAAAAAAAAAAAACGGAAAAAGAAACCATTGGAAATAACTTTTCTCTGGAATTTTTCTTAAGTGCATTCAACATGTAGGTTATATTTTAAGAGAAATGTCACTAAAATTCTGAACAACTTAATAAGTAACATGGCATACTTCATCACTTAGACATCACTGTCATGAACATTTGTGATTCTTTTCTCTCTGCCTTCCTAAACTTGACTTAGAAGTCGAGCTAAAAATAAAGTCTCTCTCTCTCACTCACTCGCTCACTCTCGCTCTCTCTCTTGCTTTCACACTCTGCCCCCACTCTTTCCCCTGCCCTTGTTCCCTCCCTCTTTCCTAAGAGCTTCAGTATGCAAGGTGTAAATCTGCAAAAGCAGCATGTGGTAGGTAACACTATATACAAATTGTTGGAGAGCAGGTTGAGCTATGAATCTACAGTGTTTTTATTAGTGGCATTTTATCTGAAATAAATGTCAGAAAGAGCTACTTTTTCTGAGCAACTTAATTGAAATGGATCTAAAAAACTAGAATTCACATGATAAAATAAGGTGTCATTTGTCTGACACTGCTTTAATGCTCCAAATACTGAGCTTGGCAAGAGGAGAACCTGGACCCAAACAGTATCTCAGAAATCAAAGAGCTCCAAAAGAGCAGCAGCAACATTTGAACTCCTGAAAGAAGGAAGAGAATATACAAAATAAACATTAAAGAGCCTCAGGAAATGTATTTGTTTGTGAAAGCCTGTGGTTAGGACAGTGCCACATCAAACAGGGGAAAGCCCTCTTAATGGATTCTCCAGTTTTCAGACATATTTGTCAATATAATTTTCATCTTTAAAATGGAGATAATGTGAACTACATTCCAGTCCTCAATTCAAGGGCAAGATATTACGTGATGCAGTAAGAATGGCTGCTCATCTAGGATGCACCATAAATAGCACATAAGAAGTGATATGAAATGGGAGTTCTTTTCATTGATCTTATTTACATCTCAGTCACTTCTTACCCTTGAAATAACAAGCAGAGTTATTGTCAATGTGTTTATATCACTTTCTTGTATATCCACTGGGGACTATAGCTTTATACATTGAAAACTTCCCTTCCTTCCTTCTTTCTTTTTTTTTTTTTTTTTTTTTTTTTTTTTTTTTTTGTTGAGACGGAGTCTTGCTCTGTCGCCCAGGCTGGAGTGCAGTGGCCGGATCTCAGCTCACTGCAAGCTCCGCCTCCCGGGTTTACGCCATTCTCCTGCCTCAGCCTCCCGAGTAGCTGGGACTACAGGCGCCCGCCACCTCGCCCGGCTAGTTTTTTGTATTTTTAGTAGAGACGGGGTTTCACTGTGTTCGCCAGGATGGTCTCGATCTCCTGACCTCGTGATCCGCCCGTCTCGGCCTCCCAAAGTGCTGGGATTACAGGCTTGAGCCACCGCGCCCGGCCCCTTCCTTCTTTCATCTCTGCTCCTCCCACCCCCATTACCACCACCACCATCAGTACATTCCATGAGCAGGTAAGGAGAAACAGTGAGTCAGGAAAACAAAAGAAGAAAATCTTAAGAGAAGGAAAAATAAAAGTAATTGATTGGTGCTGAAGAACACCTGTGGTTAGTGGACATCCATCCTTCCCACAATTAAGGGCAAACCAGACTAAATGATTCTGTTGATGGGAAATACACAAGTAAATTCAAAATAATCCCTATATCCGAGAAGCTCGCCATCTATTAAGGGAAATAAAATATATAAGAGATTCAAAGAAATATTTTCTCTCATTCCATTGGTTGCCTTTTCCTCTGTTGTTTCCTTTGCTATACAGAAGCTTTTTGGTTTGATGTAGTGCCACTTGTTTTTTGGTTTTGTTGCCTGTGTCATATCCATGAAATCATTGCCAAGACCAATGTCATGAAGCTTTCCCTGAAATTTTCTTCTAGGATTTTTATAGTTTCAGGTCTTAATTTTAATTCTTTTTTCCATTTTGTGTTGATTAGGATGTATGGTGAGGCCAAGGAGGGCGGATCATGAGGTCAGGAGATTGAGACCATCCTGGCTAACATGGTAAAACCCCATCTCTACTAAATATACAAAAAATTAGCCAGGCACGGTGGCATGCGCCTGTAGTTCCAGCTACTTGGGAGGCTGAGGCAGGAGAATTGCTTGAACCTGGGAGGTAGAGGTTGCAGTGAGCTGAGATTATGCCACTACACTCCAGCCTGGGTGACACAGTGAAACTCCATCTAAAAGAAAAAAAAAAAAGATAAGCATCCAATATCATTCTTTTGTATGTGGAAGAGACTCTCCTCTTTCCTTTGTGTATCTTTGGTACTGTTGCCAATGATCAGTTGACTGCGTATGCATAGGTGTACTTTTGGTTCTGTATTCTGTTCCTCTGGTTGATGTGCCTCTCTTTATGCAGTGCCATAGTGTTTTGATTACTGTAACTTTGTAACATATTTTGAAAGCAGGTTAACAGGATGCCTCCAGCTTTGTTATTTCTCAAGATTAGCTTGGCTATTTGTAGTCTTTTATTATTTATTCCATTTGTTATTATTGTTCCTGAAGTATTATTATTGTTATAATGATATCAAAATAGAAAACCAAACAAATAAAAGATGACCATGAATGAACCACTGGTGAATGTGTCATGAGCCAAGAATTATGATTAATATGATTTTATGTTACTGAGACTTCAAAAATAATAATAAAGGTTCTTCAAGAGACAAACTTCATAGAGAATGTCATCATCTCCTAAAGGATATAACTTTATAAAGCAGAAAAAAGCGGGCCTGGGATACAAATAAACCTGACCTTGATTTACAACTCTTTTGCTTACAAACTGAGTGACAAAGAGTCACCCATTTCACTTATTTGAGCTTTTGTTTTCTCATCTGGCAAATGGGAATAATAGTACTTACTTTGCAGTATATTATGAGAGATGATAAAAGGCTTCTGGCAGATACTAGATGCTTTGATAAAAGGTAGCTGTAATGGGTGATTGATTAAAAGCATACAGAAAGAGAAGAAAAAGATTACTCCAAAGTTTTGACCCTAGTCAGGTGACTATAAAAATAATAATGCTATAAATGGAAATATAAATATCAGGGAGTATGAACAGATTTTAGGAGTGGGGTTTTTCCATGTTAGCAAATTTTATTTTATGTTTTATATGTAAGTCCCACGCCATCACTAAAGCAAACCTAAAGGAAAGAGACTTTCTCTCTGATATCCTGCTACATTTAGGCCTTGTGATGACTCCACTTCTTCATCATTGCTGCTGCTGTTGTTTATTTTCACTTGTTTTTGTTGTTTATTTCACAATAATATGTTATGGGCAAAATGAAATATAGATAAGGATTCAATCTAGCTAGGTCCTGAAAACTCAGAGTAAGTGATGTCTCAAATGCTCAACACCATACCCAGTGCTAACCAAAAAGTACAATCATTTGTAACCTACATGTGTAATTCAGTACACAAGAATATCTTAAAGATGGTCATTTCTAAAGCTCATATAGAATTCACCAGCATAACAAAGTTAGCAGCCTAAACAGCCAACTAGATTGGGTAATTGTAGAAATCTTCTGGGAAAATGTATTATGCCTTTTGGAATAAAGTTGGATATTAGGCAGATAGATTTTCAGCATCAAGTTATAATGATTGTTGTGTCTGTTAGAAAGAACCTAAAGTTAAGATTCAATTAATAAAGTTTTAAAATGTAGGGCACTGCAGTATTTTTAGGGGTATAAAATTTCAAGTTAAAATTTAAATATTAAATCACAGTGATCTGTTTCCTTTCCAATTTAAAGTATACTAATTCTAATTTTGTTATGTGACCTTGTATGACCCATGAAATGTGTTTAAGCTGTGAACTGTCATTTAAGTGTAAGAAAAAAGTGGGACTACTCATCAACTGCATTGTATCCAGCACCAAAATCTTCCTGATGGAGTAAGATAAACACCCATTCAGCTACCCTAATTTTTTTAAGAGTACCAAATGACATGACTTAATTTTACATGTCAAAATATAGGCAAACCACTGGGCATGGTGGCACATATCTGTAGTCCAAGCTACTTGGGACACTGAGGCAGAAGGCTCACTTAAGCCCAGAAGTTCAGACTGTAGTGAGCTAAGCTATGATCATACCAGTTCACTTCAGCCTGAGCAACATAGCAAGACCCCATTTCTAAAACTAAATGAATAAATAAACAGTCAAACCCTTAAAGGACTTTGATGGTCATCAGTTAGCTAAAGTAAGCAACACTTTTAATAGTGTTATCTGTGGCAATTATAAAGCAACAGAGAACTGAAACTACTACAATAGTGTTATAAGTGGTATAACACTTAAGCACTTAACACAAACATCATTCTAGACCAATTAAATCAGAATCTCAGAGACAAGTTCTTATTTAAAAGCTCTCCACATGATTTTAATAAATGCAGCAATGGTTAGGTCTACAAACTTGCATAAAAAATATATATATACTCAGAAATGTATGCTTCTTGCCAAGACTAAGTAACAAAGACCATATACACTAGTTATACTCCTGAAACAACTAGATCAACAAAATATATGAAACAATAATTTTCAAAACATTAAAATTCATGCTACAAAAAACATTGATCTCTGAGAAATGGGAATAATGAACAAAATGAGTCCTATGATTGCCTAGCTAAAAAGAGTTTCCAGGCCATGACACAAGAAAGAAAAACATAGGCAGAGTACAGTAGTCACCCTGTGTAGAGAAGATGTGGTTGGAAGCCTATGGATAACACAGCAAGTAGACTCTGTAGAGCAGAGATACAAGATGAGAGGGCTTCAGAGATGTGCAGTGTCCACATTAAGTCTTCAACTAAGAACTAACTAGCTTATGCATGTGCGAAAAATAACTGAGACCAGGAAAAGAACCACCTAAAAGGATAATAGGGAAAGACACTGAGAGTTCACACAGAAGAATAGCTCATATTCTCATCAACAAAGTCTAAAACCTCATCATTTCAAAAGCATTGTATAAAGTACATAAAAGGGTTTTGCATCAGTATAGTATTAGGAAAAAAATAGCCCTTAGACTCAATTCTGCTTTGATCCCACTTCAGAAAAAGACCCACTAAAATCAAACTGTTTCCAAATAACTTAAGTGCTTCAGACCACAAAATTTGAGAAGATTTGTTGGACTACAAGAATACCCAGAACACAAGGCAAAATTCACAATGTCTGGCATTTAATTAAAAATTATTAGGCATACAAAAAAGCAGGAAAATATGAACAATAATGAGAAAAAGTAATTAATCAAAATTGACACAGAAATTACATAGATTTTAGAATTAGTGAAAATGGATATTTATACAATTATTATAACTATATTTCATATGTTCAAACAACAAGAAGTAAAATTGAACATGTTAAACAGAATTATGAAAAATAAAAACATAACACAAATCTAAACATCTAGAAATAAAAAATTAGAATGTTCAAGAAGAAAAATACACTCTATGAGATTAATGGCAGATTATTCATTGCAGAAGAAAATATTAGTTAATTTGAAGATAGTGGAAATTATCCCAAATAAAACACAATGACTAAAAATGATTTAACAGAGTTATCAGTGAGCTAACTGACTAATTCAACTTGTCTAATATGCATGTAATTGGAGTTCTTAAAGAAAAAAATGGTCAAGGTAATATTTGAAAAGATAATGACCAAAATATTTTCAATTTAATGAAGTACAAAAGTCCACAGATCAAGAGATGCTCCATGAACTCTAAGCACACACACACACACAAATAAATAAAAAGAAAGCAAGTCACAACATGATCAAAGTGCTTAAAATTATGATGTTAGAGAGAAAAAAATCTTAAAAGTAGCCATAAGGAAAAAAACATTACATACGAAGGAACATCAGTTGTCCTGAGTAGGGTAGGGAGGTGCAAAGATTAGGATGGCATTAGATTTTCATCAGAAATTATGTAATGCAGATGACAGTAAAGAAATATAAAGTACTGAAAAAAATCAGTCAAACGATCATCTTTTACACAGCGAATATATTTTTCAAAACCAAACTGCATTTTGAAGCTTACAAAAATTGAAATAATTCATCACCAACAGAGCTTAAATACAAGGAATGACATAAGAAGTCCTTCAGCCAGAAGAAAAATAACAGATAGAAATAATAATCTGTGCTCAAATTAAAAGCACCAAAAATGGTAACTACATGTTTTTAAAATGATTTTTATTACTAATTAAGTATCTTTAAAAGATATGTGACTATATGAAGCAAAAATAATAACAATATTTTGGGGGGTTTATAACATATGTGGAAATAAAATGTATGACAACAGTGGTGCAAAGGCTTGGAGGAGAAAATGGAAGTATACTGTGGTAGTATTTTTATAAATATATGAAGCAGTATGTTACTAGAAGGTAGAGTGTAATAAGTTAAAGATATTTTCTATAAACACCAAAGCTATCACTAAAATTACACAGCAAAGCATTATAACTAATAAGCCAACAATGAATATAAAATGGAAGCATACAGTAGTCAATTATTTAAAAATGGGAAAAGATAAGAAATAGAAAATAGGAAAAAAGAGAAAAAGATAATAGGCAAAGAACAGATAGAAAAAAATAGCAAGAGGGTAAATTTAGACTCATCATATCAATGATCACATTAAATGTAAATGGTCTAAACACCACAGTGAAAGGCAGAGATTCTCAGACTGAATTTAAGAAATAAAAGGCAAGACCCAACTCTATATGCTGCTACAGAAGAAGAAAAAAGTGTTGATATAAAACACAAATTGATTAAAAGTAAATGAATGGAAAAAGATATACCATGCTAACACTATGAAAAGAAAGATGAAATGGCTATATTAAAATAGGATAAAGTAGATTTCAGAACATAGGTTATTATTGAGAATGAAAAGGTCATTTCATATGATAAAGAGGCAGAGCATCAAAACACATTAAACAAAAGCTGATCAAAGTACAATATAAAAGAGACAAAGTCAGAATTATAGTCAGATATTTCAAAAATCCCTCTTCAGTTATTGATAAAACCAGTAAACAGAAAATCAGTAAGAATATGAGTTGAACACCATCAATCAACTTGACCTAATTGATATTTACAGAAGAATCCATCCCACAATACTAAACTATAAAATATATTCTTCCCAAGTGCACATGAAACATTTTCCAAAACATACCATTTTCTGGGTCACAAAACATGCCTCCATAAATTTAAAAGGATTCAAACCATGCAAAGTGTATGTACTATGAGCACAATAAATTAGATTATAAATCAAAAACAGAAAAAAATCTAGAAAATCCTCAAGTATATTGAAACTAAACAATGTTCTTTTAAATAATCCATGAATAAAAGAAAAAAATAGAAAATTTATAATTGTGTAGGATTGAATGAAAGAGAAAATACACACTTTAAATTTTGTGAGACACAGCTAAAGAAATATGTGGAGGTAAATCCACAACACTGAACATCCATATTAGAACAGTGGAAAGGTCTCAAATCAATGACCTCAACTTGTACCTTAAGAAACTAGAAACAGGCCGGGCGCGGTGGCTCAAGCCTGTAATCCCAGCACTTTGGGAGGCCGAGACGGGCGGATCACGAGGTCAGGAGATCGAGACCATCCTGGCTAACACAGTGAAACCCCGTCTCTACTAAAAAATACAAAAAACTAGCCCGGCGAGGTGGCGGGCGCCTGTAGTCCCAGCTACTCGGGAGGCTGAGGCAGGAGAATAGCGTAAAACCCGGGAGGCGGAGCTTGCAGTGAGCCGAGATCCCGCCACTGCACTCCGGCCTGGGCGATAGAGCGAGACTCCGCCTCAAAAAAAAAAAAAAAAAAGAAACTAGAAACAGGAGCTGGGCACAGTGACTCACACTTGTAATCCCAGTACTCAGAAGGCTGAGATTGGATGATTGCTTGAGGCCAGGGGTTTGAGACCAGCGTGGGCAATGCAGAGAGATCCTGTCTCTACAAAAAAAAAAAAAAAAAAACTGAGCCAAGCAAGGTGGCACGTGCCTATTGTATCAGCTGCTTGGGAGGCTAAGGCAGGAGGATTGCTTGAGCCCAGGAGTTTAAGGCAGCAGTGAGCCATATCAAACCAGCCTGGGTGACACAGTGAGACTCTATTAAAAAAAAAAAAAAAAGGAATAAGAGCTCAGGCAGACAGGCGCGTAGATGATTCTGGAAAGAAAGCCACAATGGCTGCCCAGGGAGAGCCCCAGGTCCAGTTCAAATTTGTATTGGTTGGTGACAGTGGTACTGGGAAAACGACCTTCGTGAAACATCATTTGACTGGTGAATTTGCGAAGTGTATAGCCACCTGAGGTGTTGAGGTTCATCCCCTAGTATTCCACACCAACAGAGGACCTATTAAGTTCAATGTATGGGACACAGCCGGCCAGGAGAAATTCGGTGGACTGAGAGATGGCTATTATAACCAAGCCCAGTGTGCCATCATAACGTTTGATGGAACATCAAGAGTTACTTACAAGAATGTGCCTACCTGGTGTAGAGATCAGGTACGGTGTGTGAAAACATCTCCATCATGTTGTGTGGCAACAAAGTGGATATTCAGAACAGGAAAGTGAAGGCAAAATCCATTGTCTTCCACCGAAGGAAGAATCTTCAGTACTACGACATTTCTGCCAAAAGTAACTACAACTTTGAAAAGCCCTTCCTCTGGCTTGCTAGGAAGCTCATTGGAGACCCTAACTTGGAATTTGTTGCCATGTCTGCTCTTGCCCCACCGGAGGTTGTCATGGACCAGCTTTGGCAGCACAGTATGAGCACGACTTAGAGTTTGCTTAGACAACTGCTCTCCTGGATGAGGATAATGACCTGTGAGAATGAAGCTGGAGCCCAGCGTCAGCAGTCTTAGTTTTATAGGCAGTTGTCCTGTGATATCAGCGGTTCAGTGTGTGTGCCACCTCATTGTTATCTAGCTAAGCGGTACATGTGCTTCATCTGGGGGATGCTGAAGGTGAGTGGGCTTCACAGTGAATGTGGCAGTTTAAAAAATACCTTCATAGTTTGGACCTGAATATTTAGCTGTTTTGGAACGTAGTTGATTCCTAGAGTTTCAAATATAAGACTGCTACAGTGGGCCGGTCACAGTGGCTCAAGCCTGTAATCCCAGCACTTTGGAAGGTCGAAGCAGACTGATCATGAGGTCAGAAGATCGAGACCATCCTGACCAACATGGTGAAACTTCGTCTCTACAACACCAGCACAGACCACATAGAAGCCAGAGGGTAGTCCCACCACTGCTACTGCCATTGTCCACATCATGCCCACTGCCCAAGGACTCAAAGACCTTCCCACTTGACTGATTAACCATTGCCACTGTCCCCACACCTGAGTAAGCTGCCCAGAGTTCAAAAATCACCCACCTGGACCTGCTAACATCAGTGCCTATGATACCACTCAGGGCCCAATGATAGGCACACTCAGTCTGCCACTGTGATGACTGGAGCCTGGGAACTGGCCCGTGTGATGTCCCCATCCTCAGCAAAACTTTAAACATGTCCTCCACTAACAATTGCAACCTAATCCACTGAGAAAATCAGACATTACAGATGTGTTTATAGCTGAAGAAACTATATGGGGACTATACTAGTGTACACACACAGAATCAAAGCCAAAGTGCCCTACATAAACAGAACCATAGATATGTCTTTAGAAAATCATCTTTCCCTACAAAATCAAATTCAAAAACTTGGAAGAGGTGACTATTACACCAGATGTGCAGATATTGATGTAAGGACACAAGAAATATGGAAAAGCAAGAAAATATAAACACCTCCACAAGAACACAATAATTCTCCAGTAAGAGATTTCAATTAAGAAATTTATGAATTTCTTCCAGAAATTCCTGGAAGAAGAATTTAAAATAATATTGAAGCTCAGTGAGATACAAGAGAACTAAGAAAAACAATAAACGAAGTCAGTAAAACAATTCAGGGTATGAATGAGAAGCTTAGCAAATAGATCAGTATCATTAAAAAGTATCAAACAGAAATTCTGAAACTGAAGAATTCATTGAATGAAATACAAAATACATTTGAAAGTTTCAACAATAGACTAGATTAAGCAGAAGAAAAAACTTCAGAACTTGAAAACTGGTTTTCTGAAATAACCCAGTCAGAAAAAAAAAAAATAAAGAAAAAAGAATTCTAAAGAATAAACAAAGCCTACATCACATATGGAGCACCATAAAGTGACCAAATATTCAAATTCTCAGTGTCTCACATAGGAAACAGAAAATGAAGGGAATAGAAATCTATATAAAAAATAGTAGCTGAAAACTTCCTAAGTCTAACAAGAGATACAGATATCCAAATGCAAGAAGCTCAAATATTTCCAAACAGATACAATTTCAAAATGTCTTCTTATTCACAGCACATTATCATCAAACTGTCAAAAGACAAAGACAAAAAATGAAATTCTAAAAACAGCAAGAGAAAAATGACTAGTCACTTATAAGGGAAGCCCCATCAGATGAACAGTAGATTTCTTAACAGAAACATTATAGGTCAGGAGATAATGCAACAATATATTCAAAGAGCTGAAGGGAAAAGACTGCCAGCCAAGGATACACTACCCAGAAATGTTATCCTTCATAAATAAAGGAGAAATAAAGCCTTTCGCAGAAAAGCAAAAGCAGAGGGAATTCATTGCCACTCGACCAGCCATACAAGAAAAGCTTAAGGGAATCATATACATGGTAGTGAAAGGATGATATCTACCATCATGAAAATACTCAAAATTATGTAACCCACTGGTAAAGCAAGCTCACAAATGAGGAATAGAAGACTCAAGTGTCACTTCTACAAAAAACCACAATGATAAACAATAAAAGAGGAAGAAAGGATATACAAAATAACTAGAAATCAATTAATAACATTGCAAGAATCAGCACTCACATATTAAAAATAAGCTTAAGTGGAAAGTTTAAACCTTAAACTTTCCACTTAAAAGATATACACTGGTTCAATGGATCTTAAAAAGCAAGACTCAACTATATGCTGTGTATAAAAAACTTATCTCACCTGTAAAGACACATATGTACTGAAAATAAAGTGATAGAAAAAGATATTTCATGCAAGTAGAAACCAAAAATTAGCAAGAGAAGCTATATTTATATCAGATAAAACATACTTTAAGTCAAAAATAATAAAAAGAGACAAGAGAGGTCATTATATAATGATACAGGGATCAGTTCAGCAAAAGGATATAACAATTCTAAACATGCACCCAACACCAGAGCATCCAGATATACAACGCAAATATGAAATATAAGGGAGAAATAGACTCCAATACAATAATCATTGGTGACATAAACACCCCACTCTCAACATTAGATAAATTATCTAGACAGAAAATAAACAAAGAAACATTCTATTTAAACTGCACCTTGGACCAAATGGACCTAATAGACATTTCATCCAAAAGCTACAGAATATACATTCTTTTCATCAGTACATGGAATATTCTCCAGAACAGACCATATGCTAGGACACAAAACAAGTCTCAAAAAAATCTTAAAAATTGAAATTATATCAAGTGTCTTCTCAGAACAAAATAGAACAAATCTAGAAATCAGTAACAACAGAACTTTGGAAACTGTTTAAATACATAAAAATTAAACAATATGCTCCTGAATGACCACTGGGTCAAGGAAGAAATTAAGGGGAAAAATAAAAAAAATTATTGAAACAAGTGAAAATCTAAATACAACATACTAAAACCTGTGGGATACAACAAAAGCAGGGCTGAGAGAGATTTATAGCAATAAATCCCTACTGCGAAAAAGAAGAAAATTTTCAAATAAATAATCTATCAATGCACCTCAAGAAACTAAAAAAGCAAGAATAAACCAATCCCAAAATTAATAGAAAAGAAATAATAAAGATCAGAGCAGAACTAAGCAAAATTGAGGCTTAAACATTACAAAGGATCAATGAAACAAAAAGTTAGTTTTCTGAAAAGATGAGCAAAATTGATAAACTACTAGGTAGATTAACCAAGGGAAAAAAAAAGACCCAAATAAAATCAGAAATGAAAAATGAGACATTACAATGGATACCACAGCAATACAAAAGATCATCAGAGATTATTAAGAACAACTATACACTACCAGACTGGAAAACTTAGAGAAAATAGGTAAATTCCTAGACACATACATCCTACCAAGATTGAATCAGGAAGAAATTTTTAAAAAGCCCAACAGACCAATAACAAATAATGAGATTTAATTAATAATAAAAAGTCTCCCAACAAATAAAAGTCCAGGACTGGATGTCGTCACTGCCAAATTCCACCAAACATACACAGAATTAACACCAATTCTCCTTAAACTATTCCAGAAAATTAGAGAAGGGGATTCTTCCTAACTCATTCTATGAGGCCAGCATTACCCTGAGAGCAAAACAAGGACACAGAAAAAAAAAAAACTACAGGCCGATATCCCTGGTAACGATAAACACAAAAATCCTCAACAAAATGCTAGTAAACCAAATCCAACAGCATATGAAAAAGATAATATACCATGATCAAGTGGGATGGTTCAACTTCTGCAAATCAATAAATGTGATTCATCACATTAACAGAAAAACTGTATGATCATCCCAATAGATAAAGAAAAAGCATTTGATAAAATTCAACATCCCTTCATGATAAAATCTCAACAAACCTGGCCTAGAAGGAATATACCTCAACATAATAAAGGCCATATATAATAAACCCACAGCTAACATCATATCAAATGGAGAAAAGTTAGCATCCTTTCCTCTAAGAACTGGAACAAGACAAAGATTTCCACTTCCATCACTCCTATTCAACATAGTAGGAGAAGTCCTAGCCAGAGAAATCAGGTGAGAGAAAGAAATAAAAGGCATCTAAATTGCAAAAAAGCAAGGCAAGGTGTTCCTTTTTGGAGATGACATAATCTTATATCTCAATTTAAAGACTCCACCAAAAAAGGAAACTCTTAGATCTGATCAATGAATTCAGGAAAGTTGCAGAATACAAAATCAACATACAAAAATCAGTAGTGTTTCTATAGCTCAATGATGAACCAGTCAAGAAAAAAAAAAAAAGGAAGCTAAGAACCATGAGAAAACGTTAGAAGAATTGCTAACTAGAATAACCAGTTTACAGAAGAACATAAATGACCTGATGGAGCTGAAAAACAAAGCACGAGAATTTCGCGAAGCATACACAAGTATCAACAGCTGAATTGATCGAGTGGAAGAAAGGATATCAGAGATTGAAGATCAACTTAATAAAACAAAGTGCAAACACAAGATTAGAGAAAAAGAAAAGGAACAAACCAAACCTCTAAGAAATATGGGACTATGTGAAAAGACCAAATCTACATTTGATTCATGTACCTGAAACTGACGGGGAGAATGGAACCAAGATGGAAAACACTCTTCAGGATATTATCCAGGAGAACTTCTCCAACCTAGAAAGACAGGCCAACATTCAAATTCAGAAAATACAGAGAAAACCACGAAGATACTCCTCGAGAAGAGCAACCCCAAGAAACATAATGGTCAGATTCACCGATGTTGAAATTAAGGAAAAAATGTTAAGGAAAGCCAGAGAGAAAGGTCAGGTTACCCACAAAGGGAAGTGCATCAGACTAACAGCGGATCTCTCAGCAGAAACCCTACAAGCCCAAAGAGAGTGAAGGCCAATATTCAACATTCTTAAAGAAAAGAGTTTTCAACCCAGAATTTCCTCTCTAGCCAAACTAAGCAAATTCTTAGACACCTACAAAGAGACTCAGACTTCCACACAGTAATAATGGGAGACTTTAACACCCCACTGTCAATACTAGACAGATCAATGAGACAGAAGGTTAACAAGGATATCTAGGACTCGAACTCAGCTCTGCACCAAGCAGACTTAATAGACATCTACAGAACTCCCCACCCCAAATCAACAGAATTACATTCTTCTCAGCACCACATCACACTTATTCTAAAATTGACCACATAATTGAAAGTAAGGTACTCCTCACCAAATGTAAAAGAACAGAAATCACAACAAACTGGAAAAACATTCCATGCTCATGGATAGGAAGAATCAATGTCGTGAAAATGGCCATACTGCCCAAGGTAATTTTTAGATTCAATGCCATTCCCGTCAAGTTACCAATGACTTTCTTCACAGAACTGGAAAAAACAACTTTAAAGTTCATATGGAAGCAAAAAAGAGCCCGCGTTGCCAAGACAATCCTAAGCAAAAAGAACAAAGCTGGAGGCATCACACTACCTGACTTCAAACTATACTACAAGGCTACAGTAACCAAAACAGCATTTTACTGGTACCAAAACATATATAGAGACCAATGGAACAGAACAGAGGCCTCAGAAATAACACCACACATCTACAACCACTTGATCTCTGATAAACCTGACAAAAACAAGCAATGGGGAAAGGATTCCCTGTTCAATAAATGGTGCTGGGAAAACTGGCTAGCCATAAGTAGAAAGCTGAAACTGGATCCCTTCCTTATACCTTATACAAAAAATTATTTCAACATGTATTAAAGACATAAATGTTAGTCCTAAAACCATAAAATCCCTAGAAGAAAGCCTAGGCAATACCATTCAGGACACAGACATAGGAAAGGACTTCATGACTAAAACACCAAAAGCAATGGCAACAAAAGCCAAAACAGACAAATGGGATATAATTAAACTGAAGAGCTTCCGCACAGCAAAAGAAACTATCATCAGAGTGAAGAGGCAGCCTACAGAACTGGGGAAAATTTTTGCAATCTATCCATCTGACAAAGGGTTAATATCCAGAATCTACAAAGAACTTAAACAAATTTACAAGGAAAAAACAAACAACCCCATCAAAAAGTGGGCAAAGGATATGAACAGACACTTCTCAAAATAAGACATTTATGCAGCCAACAGACACATGAAAAAATCCTCAGCATCACTGGTCATGGAAGAAATGCAAATCAAAACCACAATGAGATACCATCTCATGCCAGTTAGAATGGCAATCATTAAAAAGTCAGGAAACAACAGACGCTGGAGAGGATGTGGAGAAATAGGAACACTTTTACACTGTTGGTGGGAGTGTAAATTAGTTCAACCATAGTGGAAGACAGTGTGTCAATTCCTCAAGGACCTAGAACCAGAAATTCCGTTTGACCCAGAAATCCTACTACTGGGTATACACACAAAGGATTATAAGTTATGCTATTACAAAGACATGCTCACGCATATTTATTGTGGCACTATTCACAATAGCAAAGATGTGGAACCAGCCCAAATGTCCATCAATGATAGACTGGATTAAGAAAATGTGGCACATATGCACCATAGAATACTATGCAGCCATAAAAAATGATGAGTTCATGTCCTTTGCAGGGACATGGATAAAGCTGAAACCATCATTCTCAGCAAACAATCAGAAGGACAGAAAACCAAATACCACATGTTCTCACTCATAGGTGAGAATTGAACAATGAGAACACCTGGACACAGGGCATAGAACATCATATATTGGGGCCAGTCAGGGAGCAAGGGGCTGGGAGAGGAATAGCGTTAGGAGAAATACCTAATATAAATGATGAGTTGATCTGTGCAGCAAACCAACATGACACATGTGTACCTATGTATCAAACCTACACATTGTGCACATGTACCCTAGAACTTAAAGTATAATAAAACAAATGACAAAGGGGATATCACCACTGATTCCACAGAAATACAAACTACCATCAGAGAATACTATAAACACCTCTACCCAAATAAACCAGAAAATCAAGAAGAAATGGATACATTCCTGGACACATACACCTTCTCAAGACTAAAGCAGGAAGAAGTCAAATCCCTGAATAGACCAATAGCAAGTTCTGAAATTGAGGCAGTAATTAATAGCCTACCAACCAAAAGCAGCCCAGGACCAGATGGATTCACAGCTGAATTCTACTAGAGATACAAAGAGGAACTGGTAACATTCCTTATGAAACTATTCAAAACAATAGAAAAAGACAGACTGCTCCCTAACTTATTTTATGAGGCCAGCATCATCCTGATACCAAAACCTGGCAGACACAAAATGAAAAAAGAACTTTTCAGGCCAATGTCGCTGATGAATATCAATGCAAAAACTCTCAATAAAATACTGGCAAACCGAATCCAGCAGCATATCAAAAAGCTTATCCACCAAGATCAAGTCTGCTTCATCCCTGGGATGCAAGGCTGGTTCAACATATGCAAATCAATAAATGTAATCCATCACATAAACAGAACCAATGACAAAAACCACATGATTATCTCAATAGATGCAGAAAAGTCCTTCAATAAAATGCAACACCCCTTCATGCTAAAATCTCTCAATAGACTAGGTATTGATGGAACGTATCTCAAAATAATATGAGCTATTTATGACAAACCCACAGCCAATATCATACTGAATGGGCAAAAACTGGAAGCATTCCCTTTGAAAACCAGCACAAGACAAAGATGCCCTCTCTCACCACTCCTATTCAACATAGCAATGGAAGTTCTGCCCAGGGCAATCAGTCAAGAGAAAGAAATAAAAGGTATTCAAATAGGAAGAGAGGAAGTCAAATTGTCATTGTTTGCAGATGACATGATTGTATATTTAGAAAACCCCACTGTATCAACCCCAAATCTCCTTAAGCTGATAAGCAACTTCACCAAAGTCTCAGGATACAAAATCAATGCACAAAATCACAAGCATTCCTATACACCAATAATAGAGAGCCGAATCATGAGTGAACTCCCACTCACAATTGCTACAAAGAGAATAAAATACCTAGGAATACAACTGACAAGGGATGTGAAGAACCTCTTCAAGGAGAACTACAAACCACTGCTCAAGGAAATAAGAGCAGACACAAACAAATGGAAAAACATTACATACTCATGGATAGGAAGAATCAACATCGTGAAAATGGCCATACTGCCCAAAGTAATTTATAGATTTAATGCTATCTCCATCAAGCTACCACTGACTTTCTTCACAGAATTAGAAAAAAAAAAACTACTTCAAATTTCATATGGAACCGAAAAAGAGCCCGTATAGCCAAGACAATCCTAAGCAAAAAGAATAAAGCTGGAGGCATCACACTAACTTCAAACTATACTACATGGCTACAGTAACCAAAACAGCATGGTATTGGTACCAAAACATACATATAGACCAATGGAACAGAATAGAGACCTCAGACATAATGCCACACATCCACAACCATCTGATCTTTAACAAACCTGACACACACAAGCAGTCGGGAAAGGATTCCCTATTTAATAAATAGTGCTGGGAAAACTGGCTAGCCAAATGCAGAAAACTGTCTAGCCAAATGCAGAAAACTGAAACTGGACACTTTCCTTACACTTTATACAAAAATTAACTCAAGATGGATTAAAGACTTAAACATAAGACCTAAAATCATACAAACCCAAGAAGAAAACCTAGGCAATACCATTCAGGACATAGGCATGGGCAAAGACTTCATGACTAAAACACCAAAAGCAATGGCAACAAAAGCCAAAATTGACAAATGGGAGCTAATTAAATTAAAGAGCTTCTGCACAGCAAAAGAAACTATCATCAGAATGAACAACGTACAGAATGGGGGAAAATTTTTGCAATCTATCCATCTGACAAAGGGCTAATATCCAGAATCTACAAAGGACTTAAACAAAATTTACAGGAGAAAAGCAACCCCATCAAAAAATGGGTGAGGATATGAACAAACACTTCTCAAAAGAAGACGTTTATGCAGCCAACAAACATATGGAGAAAAGGCTCATCATCACTGGTCATTAGAGAAATGCAAATCAAAACCACAATGAGATACCATCTTATGCCAGTTAGAATGGTGATCATTCAAAAGTTAGGAAACAATAAATGCTGGAGAGGATGTGGAGAAATAGGAACACTTTTACACTGTTGGTGGGAGTGTAAATTAGTTCAACCATAGTGGAAGACAGTGTGGCAATTCCTCAAGGATCTAGAACCAGAAATACCATTTCACTCAGAAATCCCATTATTGGATATACAGCCAAAGGATTATGAATCCTGCTACTATAAAGACTCATGCACACATATGTTTATTGCAGCACTGTTCACAATAGCGAAGACTTGGAACCAACCCAGATGCCCCATCAACGATACACTGGATAAAGAAAATGTTGCACATATACACCAGGGAATGCTATGCAGCCATAAAAAAGGATGAGTTCATGGCCTTTGCAGGGACATGGATGAAGCTGGAAACCATCATTCTCAGCAAACTAACACAGAAACAGAAAACCAAACACTGCATGTTCTCACTCATCAGTGGGTGTTGAACAATGAGAACACATGGATACAAGGTGGGGGACATCACACACCAGGGCCTGTCAGGGGGTCGGGGCAAGAGGAGGGATAGCATTAGGAGAAATACCTAATGTAGATGATGGCTGTTGGTGCAGCAAACCACCATACCATTATAAACAAAGTGAAAAGGCAAAAGACAAATTGAGCTAAAATATTTTCAATTCATATCACAAGCAAATGCACCCAACTGAGAGTTGGGAGAAGCAGGACAGGGTGACTAGGGATTTAGGGGACTCAGAATTTTTCCATATAAGAAATGGTTAAAGGACTTAGAGATGTTTGGCTTGAATAAAACAAAATAGCCGGGCGCGGTGGCTCAAGCCTGTAATCTCAGCACTTCGGGAGGCCGAGACGGGAGGATCACGAGGTCAGGAGATCGAGACCATCCTGGCTAACACGGTGAAACCCCGTCTCTACTAAAAAATACAAAAAACTAGCCAGGCGAGGTGGCGGGCGCCTGTAGTCCCAGCTACTCCGGAGGCTGAGGCAGGAGAATGGCGTGAACCCGGGAGGCGGAGCTTGCAGTGAGCTGAGATCAGGCCACTGCACTCCAGTCTGGGCGACAGAACGAGACTCCGCCTCAAAAAAATAAAATAAAATAAAAAAATAAAACCAGGAATAAAATTTTTTTGTCTTTCTCAAAGCCATCACAGAGAAAAAAAAAATAGCATTTCTTTCTTCAAGGAACCAGTATTAATAGGTAGATGTTATAGGGAAAGGTCTAATATTTAAAATTAGCTCCATTTTTAAAAAAATCTTTTACCCCTCAGAGACCCAAGGTGGCACGTGCTGCCACCGAAAGTGGAGAGGTCCAAAGCCTACAGACAGTGACCTCCTAACTTGGGTACTTAAGGGTGTATAGAACAAATGATACCTTGCAAGAAAGTATCCAATAGCTCACAAGTGACTCCGAAGGGAAGTCCCTTCCCTTCCTAACTCCCAGGGACCAGGAATCCTATGACAGTCAATCCCCAGGAATAAAGCCTTCTGTAAAAACTGAGATAACATTTACTGGGGAGCAACGTCCCCATGAGTTTACATTTCAGATGGAAAGGAGCAGGTAGATAATTCAGCAACAGAAATACACATGAAAATTCAGGGTGGTATTTGAATAAAAATGGTTCAGTTCCTTTGGCTGAAGGTACTGGGTAATAGAAGAGAAATATTTCTTAAAGAAAAATGGAAAGTTCAAACAGCAGAAACACTGTGAGGTGGTTTTTCAGATGAATTTCTAAGACTGTGCCCAGTCATAGGATTCTATTACCTCATGATAATCTTCTATAAATTTACAATAAAACTATTTAATTTTGGTTGTGCTTTCTGGTTTCAAAAACACTTTCGCATACATCATTCCACATGAATTTCATGATAGCCTTGTGAGAAAATCCAGGAAGGGTTACCATCCCTATTTTACAGACAAAGCTCAGAAAGAATCCCATAGCTAACATGGAATGGTGACCCAACCCAGGTCTCCTGATTCCAAGTCAAATGTACTTGAAGTTTTTCAATGATTCTCAACATTCTCTTGCTACATGTCAATCCATGGCAAAATTGTCATTCAAACGAGAAAAAGAGACTACGAAATTACCTCTGCAAAAGTTAAATTGACTCCATTTAAAGCGCTGTTTTTCCTTCATTCATTACAACTGTCTTAATATTTGTATTAAAAGGTACTGCCATTTATTAAGTGACAAAAGTAGTTTCTTTCATGTCTATAATTGGCAAAATTGAAAGTTGACCATCAACTAGGTTCTCCTCCCCACAAATTCCTGGAGATTTTTCTGCTTATGTGATCAAAATTCTGGAAACCACCTGAAGGGAAGATAGAGATAAGGTCGAGTTCATGAGACTGGCCACAAAATTTGGAGCAGTCTTTGTATTCAGTAAATCTAACAGTAGATGGCTGTTCTAGCCCTGGAGAAGCACAAACCACTCCAGAAGCTATCAGGCAAAAGCCTAAACATGACCTCATATACACATCTCTGCCCCTCCCAGTGGTTTTGGAGGGACAATTCCCTAACGCCAGAAAGTATCTGAAATCTGCAGCCACTGAAACTCCCTCAGTGAATGCCCAAAGTGTCCTGAACGTGATTTGGGAACTATCTAGAAGTCAAAAACAACATAATTGTGTGAGAACAAGCCACACAGCAGTCATTAACATTAAAAGTTAATTGTTATTTACACACAAGACAGTGTTTCTGACTGGAATTCACGCACCCTGAGTACATTTAAACATTTTTAAAGTAATGACACCAAAGTGAGCCATCATGCGCTATCATAGCCATGTGTGGTTTTTATAAAGCAGAGCTCACTTATAATTCAGCTTTTACCCAGCTTTAATTTTCTTGAGGTATAATCTGGCAATGTGTGAAACCACTTGATTCATCTATTTTCTTTCTAGTATCAAGCCACAAATCTCTGGAGATGCACTACATTTATTTTCCCCACTGTACCAACAAAACAAACGAACCAGAGCACAACCTATTTTAACAATGTGGATTACAGAATGGTTATGTCAATCACCACAATGAGAGGTGATGGCGAAGACAGCTGAAATAAGGAGATCAGCTTGCCCTCCACATATGGGTACTGTGAGGCTTAAACTGCAGGCATAGTTAAACCCTGGAGCGCTGAGTGGACTGAAACCAGAGCCCTGCCTCCGCACTCCATTCACAAAACTGAACTGATGGTAATTAATTCATGATTAGTTCAGTTCAGCTTACTGTACGAACATAAGCTTTTGCTGAGTGATGTAATATTTCAAAAGTGAGACTGTGCTATGGAATTTATTGGACTTCCTGAAATCACCAATGTAATTGTTTTTGCTGTTCACATATTAGGCACAGTCTCAGGAGGAAAAGCTGATTCTTCTCATATAATACTCTTTCCCCAAAGTTTGAAAGTCTGTCATCTTTCTCAATATACTCACTTCGTTAAACAGTTTACGGCTTGCAAGAGGGTCACAAAGTCTGAGTAACAAAATGACTGTCCTGACAGATTTAGACAATAAAACACCAGATTGTTATATAAATGTTTTTCTCAGAGGCTGTTTCTGAAACACATACTGAATGCAAATATTGCAACACCTGCATGCCAAGCACAACTCTTTTAACAGATGTTAATCCCTATGCATTTAACCAATGGATTTAGAGCACATAAATATAACTTACCCCCTTTAGACTATCTTGGAAAATTACCAATTACCTTATTTCAGTTTGACAAAGAAACCGTCACTCCCTACATTATAATTTATTTTATATTAAAAACGGGAAGACCTAAAAAGCACCCCAAAAATATGAAAAGCCAACCTGAAACTCAGGCAAAGCCTTATAATAGATCAGAAGGGATTATGTAAATTGTCTGCTTTCAGCATGAAAAATTTACAAAGATTGATAAGTTTACGAAGTTCTTTCTTTTTTTTTTTTTTCCTCCTTGGTCCTGAAGGCTAAAAGGTTTGATTTAATCCATCACTAACAAGGACAACTCTCTGGAAAGCAGTCATCTTTTTTTCCCTCCTTTTCTGAAGCCTGGTTTGTACCCTTGCTTGTAGTTAAAACCTACATTAACACCTATTTCCTACTTGGGATGCCTCTAAGAGATCTTTTTAATTTTTCTTCAGTTTTCCAGCCATAAATCGTCTTATGAGTCAATTGCCTAATAATAATAGATGTTGTCATTTTGGTGCCAGACCCTGCACTGGGTATGTGACATACATTATCCCATTTAATTCTCAAATATCTCAAGAAGTGGGTTTCATTTTCCACATTTACTATAACTCAGCAAGCCCACACAATTTAACCTGACACACATACTGGATAAGTGGTATAGTCCAGATTTTAACACAGTTCCAAAGCCTATGCTTTCCTCTTGGCCATAATGCCACTCATACACCTATCTACAAAATAATGTTTTACAGAGAAGTCTTCCATTTCCATTTTTAAACATTTTTTATTCTTTCTTTCCTTTTTAAGAGAAACAAAAGGAAAAAAAATACATTTGTGAGGACTGCCAAGACAGTTCAAAGCCACATGCTGGTCTCATTCTCCCATGTCAGAGCCAGACTTACATGGCTCGCACAGTGCAGATAGTTCGTTTGCTGTACATGTGGATTTGTTGCTGGATAAATTCATATCTACACAGATGATCCTGTCCCACAATTTCGTCCTCCACCTTTTTGCAACTTTTCTTCCACATATTTGCATGATCCCATTTGTCCAAGAAGCTTCTGGATAAAAAAAGAGCCAGCCTTGCCTCATGAGAGTCCCTTCCATCCCCTATATTTAATCAGAGATAAATCAACACAAGTCACCAACACACTGAGATTAAACTCCAGTAAAGTCAAGCCAGGAGTTAGCTGTGGAATCCTGTCATGCTATAACTATGAAGTCATAGACCTTCAGATTCTTAGTTTGGGAATTCCATTTTTTGGTCGCTATAGCATGACAAATAGGAAACTATGGCCAGTTTTCATTTTGTTACCATGGATAATCTTTCCAACTTTTGCCTTTTCTCATACCCTCATATATATTCTTGATATAGCATCTACAGTATTGCATATTACAGTGGATACAAAATACAAATTTTTCATTTTGTTGCTATAGACAACTTTTCTAATTGTTGCCTTTTCTCACATCCTCATATATATTCTCTACATACCATCTACAGTATTGAGTATTATAGTGGATGCAAAAGAGCTTTAAAAGTGGTTTCTGCCCTCAAAGATCTTAGACATTCCTTGAAAACATAATACTCACATGAAACCATAAGACACAGGGAGGTGTAAATTAGACGATTAATATAAAATATTGGTACAGGGTATAATACAATGAAAAGTCAATGAGAAAGAAGATTTCTCTAAAACATAAGCACGAAAAAGGCTGAAAGGAGGTGGTTCTTAAAGTGTTAATTTTCCGGAATGAATAGCATTTCAGTAGATAAAAGGTAGTAAGGGTATTGTTAGGAGACAGTTCTCCATAGGTCTGTTACATTTTTGCATTACCTTTTCTTCTTTTTCCTTTCTTTCTTATTTCTGATGAGCAATCAAACTGGGCATTTCTGAATTTCTTGCAAGCAGAGACGTGAACTGTTATTGTTCCAAATTATCTTTTCAGGGATGTTTGTATAGCTAACCACCTTGGAAGGTAGAGAGAATATCTCTCTCTGGGGCAATGGAGCAGACATGCTAACTGCCCATTATAAAACACTTAGTTTCTGTAAGCTCAGAGTTCCTCTCCTGCAATGCAACCCACTGGGTGTACAGGTGTCACCTGGCCCACTTTATGTCACCCTGTTGGGTGGTCACACCGTTGGAACTGGAGCTTGGGGTACTGACATAAATGCTAATACATCAGCTACTGCTATTGCTTTGGGTCATGAAACCATGGCAGGCTAACTTGTTAGCTAGCAAGTAGGGTAATATATCAGACCCTTCACAGTTCCTAACAGGTATATTTAAGACAAAGGTCACAGACTAAATAAAAGCTTAGAAACAGGAATATACTGGGGCAAATGCAAAGAAAGATGCTATATCTCCAGGTAGTTTTAAATAATATCACTGGATTTGGTCCTTATAATTGAACTAAGAATATGACCAGCCAGATTTGCCAAGTGAATTAACTGTACTCCATATTTAAATGACCTACATTGTAAAAAGAATTTTTTTTTTCTTTCCAGTGCCTTTTAAGGTAGAGAAATAGCCGGGCGCGGTGGCTCAAGCCTATAATCCCAGCACTTTGGGAGGCCGAGACTGGCGGATTACGAGGTCAGGAGATCAAGACCATCCTGGCGAACACGGTGAAACCCGTCTCTACTAAAAAAAATACAAAAAACTAGCCCGGCGAGGTGGCAGGCGCCTGTAGTCCCAGCTACTCAGGAGGCTGAGTCAGGAGAATGGCGTAAACCCGGGAGGCGGAGCTTGCAGTGAGCTGAGATCCGGCCACTGCACTCCAGCCTGGGCGACAGAGAGAGACTCCGTCTCAAAAAAAAAAAAAAAAAAAAAAAAAGGTAGAGAAATAATACATTTATTGTGGTAGGACAGAATGAATCCATTCACTTCCCTAAAAATTACTGACACGTCAAGGTGAGACTTACAAAAGCCCTAAACCATTGTCCTAGCTGGTTCAGGCTGCTACAAAAAGTGACATAAACTGGGTGGTTTATAAACAATGGAGGCCAGGCGCAGTGGCCCCATGCCTGTAATCCCAGCACTTTGGGAGGCCGAGGTGGGTGGATCACTTGAGACCAGGAGTTCCAGACCAGCCTGGCCAACATGGTGAAACTCATCTCTACAAAAATATAAAAATTAGCGGGGCGTGGTGGCACATGCCTGTAATCCAAGCCACTCAGGAGGCTAAGGCATGAGACTCGCTTGAACCCAGGAGATTGCAGTGAGCTGAGATCGTGCCACTGCAGTCCAGCCTGAATGACAGAGCGAGACTCTGTCATAAATAAATAAATAAATAAATAACAGAAACATATTTCTCACAGTTCTGGAGACTAGAAGATCAGGGTACCAGCACAGTCAGCTTCTGAAAAGAGGGTGCGAGAGCTCTCTGGGGTCCCTTTGATTAAGGGCACTAATCCCGTTCCTGAGGGCTCCACTCTCATGATCTAACTAGCGCTAAAGTCTCCACCCTCTAATACCCTCACATTAGGGGTTAGGATCGCAATATGGGAATTTGGAAGAACCCAAACATTCAATCCATAACACCCATTGTGAGTTTTAGTGATCAACATAATGGGGGATAAAAGTACTGAAATCTTTGTGTAGTTTATTTTCAGTGAATTAAATTTAGGCCTCACCAATTATGTTTTTTTCCCTTTCCACCTCAGTCACCAGGAAGTTCAGAGCCAATTGAACTCAGTGTTATTCCCATTGGTCTGAATAGTTCTCATTCTCCCTAGATTTGACCTTCACATTACATTTCCACTGGCCTTGACTTTCCATTCATGCATACCTTTCAACTTATCTTATGTATGGATACATAACACCTGGAATCTTTTCTGGAATGAAGAGACTATTAATTGGTCAATAATAGAGCGTTGATCATTTACATAACTAAGTTTTGATGAATCTATCAACTGTTGACCCAAAATCTCACCTCCTTTTCTCAATACCTTTGTAAAGGCAGAACTAAAAATTCCAGCCAGATGTGCATTGAGCAGGCAATGTGGCTACACTCTTCAACCTCTACATGCTGCATAATGATTTTCTGCTCACATGGCAAACAATCCAGGAACTGGGAGATGGAGAAAGGAAATCAGAGTAAAACAACTTAGGTTTCTTTCCAAAGAGTCACAAGGATTCCCGTGATAATGGAGGGGAAGGGTGCTATCCAGATTGTGTCTAAACACTATACCGATTGGCTTTCCATAAAAGTGTACAAATAATGTGCTTGTAGATCACCTCGACATATTCAGGCTGATGACATTATATCAGCAACGTGTGTTTCTGCTACATTGCACTTTTCACCCCCAAGTCTCTTTACAAGCACTATCTAAAATTGTTGACACAAGTACCACATGGTTCAATTAAATTGAAATCATTCAGGGCAGTGACTAGTGCCTGGACAATCACACCATCGAAAGATGCTTTCCAAACGTTGTTCTTCCAATGGAAGTATATGAAATCCATAAAATAACAATCATTACCCCAGCACCATAAATCAAGATAAAATGTTTACTGCCAAAAATTTCCAGTAGAACGAACACCTTCCACATCTAAGTCATTTCAACATAATACAGCTGTCTGAAACAACACTGGAATTTCTGTTTTTCTCTTTTTTTTCTTTTTTTCTTTTTTTGTTTTTTTTATTTGAAATCAAGTCTCGCTCTGCCCCCCGGGCTGGAGTGCAGTAGTGACGTGATCATGATCTCAGTTCACTGCAACCTCCACCTTCGGGGTTCAAACGATTCTCCTGTCTCAGGTTCCCAAATAGCTGGGATTACAGGCGCGCACCACCACGCCCAGCTAATTTTTGTATTTTTAGGAGAGACAGGGTTTCACCATATTGGCCAGGCTGGTCTCGAACTCCTGACTTCAGGTGATCCACCTGCCCCCGCCTCCCGAAGTTCTGGGATTACAGGCGTGAGCTACCGCACCCGGCCTGTTTTGCTTTTCTTGAATAAGAAAACACATTTTGAATCATGAATAATAGGTAAGATTTACATTGTATTTAAGAAATCAAGGAAAAGGATACATAAGAAAAGGATTACTGTAATGCCTTGAAAAAATAGTTTTCACTTTTACTTGTAGGGATCATCTGTAAAATGCAACTAAGTGCATGAGGGAGGCAAAAGTAAGGGAGGCAGGGTTGAAGAGTGCAGGACATAATGAGAATAAGAGACAACATTGTTTTTAGCACTGTTTTAAGATTGTGCAAGACATGAAAACAGATGAAAAGAAAGGATTCATTTAA
This sequence comes from Trachypithecus francoisi, assembly GCF_009764315.1. Taxonomy (NCBI): domain Eukaryota; kingdom Metazoa; phylum Chordata; class Mammalia; order Primates; family Cercopithecidae; genus Trachypithecus; species Trachypithecus francoisi. The sequence goes on along the minus strand of NW_022681454.1, from coordinate 167,204,388 downwards.
GTATCTCCCCCCCGCCCATTTTTGATAAGATTACTACTATCTAGAGTAGCAGTACGCTGCAGAGGTTAAGAGCTAGACATTAGGAGCAAACGAATTGTCTAATGAATCAAAACCTGGCTCTATCACTTCCTCTCTCTGTGTTCTTCAGAAATTACTTGGCCTCTCTAAGCCTGAGTTTCCTCATCAGGATAGGAAGGTTGTTATGAAGAACAAATGAAATAACACCAGGAAAGCACATAGAACAATAGCTGGCACATATATGATTCTGTAAATTCAATTTTTACATTTTGATTTAATGATAGATTTTACTGCAACAATGCGGTACCAGATGCATTCTCTATTTGTGACTTGATGGTTTCCATTTAAGCCGATTCTGTGGGCAGAAGTCTACTCTGTTTCCAAAGTGCTGGAGTAGATCTGATTGTAATATGTTTACAGAGACATCTAACTTTTTCAGATCAGTAGAGTTGCATTTAATATTAAAAATGTCACATATTCCTGTATTTTCCAATAAATATATCCAAAACCTTCATTTGACACTTTGTGTTATGCCAAAATGACAAATATTCTCAGTATAGCCTTCTTAGAGATTATCAAACTCAAATAACACATTCTGAAAGCTTCTTGGATATTAAACAGTACTTAATTTCTATTAGTTATCACACATCTCAACAGGCATTTCAATATAGTTTATCCTGATGTTCCAAAAATATGACAGAATGTTAAATCTATAGATGCTGTCTGTGTTTTAAGAAAATCTAAGAAGCAAGTTGTTTCTATAGAAGCTGATGCAGTGACCAAATTAACTGTAGCAGACGTCCTCAACCCCCAGGCCTCCATCTGGTACTGGTCCATGGCCTGTTAGGAACTGGGCCGCACAGCAGGAGGTGAGCACTGGTCAAGGGAGCATTACTGCCTGAGCTCCACCTCCTGTCAGATCAGCAGTGGCTTTAGATTTTCGTAGGAGCATGAACCCTATTGTGAACTGCACATGCAAAGGATCAGGTTGCTCACTCTTATGAGATGGAACAGTTTCATCCTGAAATCATTCCCCCCCACCATCCGTGGTGCCAGAAATGTTGGGGACTGCCAAACTGTAGCATTATTGCTACCTAACTTTCTCATTGTGACATAGTTTTATACATTTTTATATTTTTAAATATATATTTTTATGTATTTAAAGATACATGATTTTATCCAAACTAATCACTGTAACAGGGCTGACTTGCAACAAATTTTAATCGTATATTAAAAGATACACATTTAAAACAGGTAAATTAGCATGTAATTTGTGTTACAAAATGCAGTACTGCTTATGGAATAGCACTTGATCTAAAAAGCTGTAAAATAATTGCAGATTAGTGGCAGAAGTCACTGTTACTTGAAAATCAATCCCAAACTAAAATGAAACAGTTCTGAATCATAATATGTCAATGAGGATAGTTTTATTTACAAATAATATAACAGATCTGAGCAACTGTACAAATCGAGAAAATATGTAACTACAAATTAAGAACTGAGTAGCCATCCTCTGGATTATCAAACACTTTTGATTTAGCCTCCTCCATGTGGTCACCTGCCTTTCCACTGGCCTTCCCAACTAGAATTGATTAGTCAAATGTCAGGTATCCACAGTTGTTTTTATATAGGACCAGGCAGCAATTATGTTAGGTTTGAAAGTCACATGATCTCTCTTGCAACTACTCAATTCAGCTGTTTTAGCATCAAAGTGAGCAAAGACTGTATGCACAGTCAACAAGTTATGAAATGGACATGGATATGTTCCAATAAAACTTTATAGAAACAGGTGGTGGAACGTATTTGTTAACTCCCCACCCTAACCCAACCCTTTCTCCTGCAGAGAAAAGCCTCTTGTTACTCCCTTCACGTAAGTCAAAGAAGAAAAAAGAAATATATGCAGTTGTTGACCATCTGACCCAAATATTCTGTTAAATATCTGAAGATCAAGATGAAGAATTGAGTTAGAAATGTGATCACATACCTCAGTTATTAAAAGCAGCCCTAATCTAACGAGGTGTCACCACTTAAAGAGGTATTTTCTCTTAGTGTATGCACGTTACACAAAGATACGTTTAAACGTTATTTCTAAGATGTTTCCTCAAAGGGATTATTTCTGGAAAAACTTGAAGATTTTTACTTTCTAATGCAAGTGCCTTTTTTGAAAATGTGAGAAAAGTCAGAAATTACTAAACTTGCCCTCAACGTTCTTCTCTTAAGCTAGAAAAGACAAAATTCAAACACAGAATATTGTAGTCTGTAACAAAGAAAACACCACGTGCAAATGTGGAATCAGTTCTCTTTGCTCAAGTGAAAACTAAATGTTGTTCTAACCAAGTTTTGGACTGGAACTAGAGTATTCTAAAAAAATAAATAAATAATATAAGGTAGGAGTAAGTCCCTTCTTTTATACATTTATTTATTTATTTATTTATTCCTTCAACAAATATATGTATATGTGTGTTCACTGAAGGAGTAAATATATGAATTTATATATACAGTTTGTCATATATTTGTCATCAAATATATGATGATGATACAATAACTTGTAATGGTAAGATAGAATTCTTGCATTGTGTTTGTACTTTATTGAAGCAGAAGAAGCAAAGTACAATAAAAACTATACCTTGTGACACTATGTGGCAGTACCATTCAGGCGCTGGAAACACCATAGTGAGAAAACGACAAAAATATTTCACAAACCTTACATCATGTAGTGAGAGACAGAGAGTGGACAGAGTAAAAATTTTAAATATGCAATACATTTGATGACAATAAATAACTTAGTGAAAAATACAATTCAGAATGGGATTAGGAAACATAAGGCCGGGGTGTTACAATTTCATATAAAGTAGCCCAGATAAATCCTCACTGAGGATGTTGACATTTCAGTACACAGACACTGCATAACAGAGTCCAAAATAGAGTGAAAAGGGGTCCAGACAGAGGGAAGAGCAAGTACAAATGGCCTGAGGTGACAGCATGCCTGATGTGTTGGAGAGTCTACATCAGAAACAGGTTAACCAGTTAGAAGAATACTGTAATAACAATAACCAGGCCTGATGCAGTGGCTCACATCTGTAATCCCAGCATTTTGGGGAGCTGAGGTGGAAGGATCATTTGAGGTCAGGAGTTTAAGACTAGCCTGGGCAACATAGCAAGACCCCATCTCTATGAAAAAAGCTAAAAAAGATTAGCCAGGTATGGTGAGGCACACCTGTAGTTCTACCTACTTGGAGGCTGAGGCAGAAGGATCGTTCGAGCACAGCAGTTCAATGTTACAGTGAGCTATGATTGCACCACTGCACTCCAGCCTTGGCAACACAGCAAGACTCTGTCTCTAAAGCGTGTGTGTGTGTGTGTGTGTGTTGCAATAACCAGGTGAGACATGTAATGGCTTGGACACAGGTGGTAGTAGTGGAGATTTTCCTACTTCTATTTTTTCCCCAGAATGAATACATCCTACAAAAGACCTGGAAAGAAACAGGACATGGTTTTGAGTATAATCTTGCTGCAATTCAGCAGCCTTTCCTTGGGGTGGGATCTCAGAAAGGTTGGGCAGGGAGAATGAGGTCAGAGAGCCACATGCAAATGCAGTATCAGAAATTCTAGACTGATAACGTTAAGTCTGGGCATGAAAGTGAAAGAGTAGCAGAGGAGAAGATCCATTATAGTCACTACCAGTTTCTGGAGTAAGGTGGATACTTCAGTATGAGTTGCTAAATCTGCCTGTTCTCGTGCTTACTTTTTCACCACTTGCTCTAGACTAATTACAGGGCTGATGGATTTGTATGAATTTCCTATGCAAGAGAGTGAAATTATAGGAAGGTTGCCTTTGGAAATGGAGACTAGAGAGAAGGATGGGAAATTCTCCATTCTCTATTTCTTCAGTAGAGAGAACATAGGTTTGCGATACACTAACAAGTACAGAGGGCAGAGGGTGTGTGTCATGGGAAGCTTGGTATACTCCACAGTGCCTACTATAGGTGCCAATAATTCTTTGCTCTATCAAATTTAATTGAATTACACAGCAAGTTCTATTTATTTCTAGATAATGGGAGTATTTCATTCTTACCATTTTTACTCTTTCTTATTTATGGTTTTAATATTCTCTAAAATGATGATATGTTAGCTTATATTGGTAAGATGTGATTTTTTTTGAGAGGGGTCTTGCTCTGTGGCCCAGGCTGGAGTGCAGTGGCATGAACTCAGCTCACTGTAGCCTCCTCCTCCTGGATTCAAGCAAGTCTCCCTTCTCAGACTCCTGAGTAGCTGAGATTACAGGGCCGTGCCACCATGCCCAGCTAATTTTTGCATTTTTAGTAGAGATAGGGTTTCACCATGTTGGCCAGGCTGGTCTCCAACTCCTGACCTCAGGTGATCCAGCCACCTCGGCCTCCCAAAGTGCTGAGATTACATGCATGAGCCACCATGCCTGGCCAGATATGATTATTTTACTGTACTTGTACTTTATTGAAACAGAAGAAGCAAAGTATAATAAAACTATACCTTGTATATAGCCCTCAAATAGTTGGTATGTAAACACTTATAATAGAGTTACAAAATTTAAGGTAAAAGTGAACAAAATACTGCGGCCAGGTGCGGTGGCTCAAGCCTGTAATCCCAGCACTTTGGGAGGCCAAGACGGGCGGATCACGAGGTCAGGAGATCGAGGTCATCCTGGCTAACATGGTGAAACCTCGTCTCTACTAAAAACTACAAAAAAAAAAAAAAAAAAACTAGCCGGGTGAGGTGGCGGGCACCTGTAGTCCCAGCTACTCGGGAGGCTGAGGCAGGAGAATGGCGTGAACCCGGGAGGTGGAGCTTGCAGTGAGCTGAGATCCAGCCACCGCACTCCAGCCTGGGCGACAGAGTGAGACTCCATCTCAAAATAAAATAAAATAAACAAAATACTATACAAACAAGGTCAAAGTATTTTCCAATAGATTAATACATGGCATAACGGTTATACAGTGCCTTGCTCACAATAGATACTCAAATATTTGACAATTGATTAAATGGTGTTCTCATAGCCTCCTGCATTAAAACTTTCATGGATAGTTCATCCACACTAACAAGAACCTGGATGTTTATACAACTCTATAATTCAACTGCAGTCATGGAGAAAAATCCCTTTCTGAGAAGAAACACCCATTTGCCAGGATCTCTGTGGAAAAAGCAGAAAGCTGAGTTTAGGCGCTCTAATGTCATTCTCTATTTTTATAAATAAGAAAGTTGTGATGCAGAGAGCCATTTAAGGAAACTAATTTGAGAAGCACAGTAGGAGAGGTGGACTGAGGCCAAGTGTAATAATGTGTGCTGTGCAGAAGAGGTATGGCATGATTTCAAATGGGCGGGTGACAAGGTCAGGCTGCAGAGCCATCACTTTGGTGGTGCAGGATGGCCCCACCACTCCAGTCACATGTGTCAGCAAGTCGCTGGACTCCTTAATCTCATACCCCGAATGAAAATGGCCTTCCCTCTGATGGAGATGACCTCCCCTTCTATGCCCACCAGATGCATCCTTCAAGGGTCACTCCTTTTTGAAGGCTCCCCTACTACCAGTCCATTCTTCTTTTGTGCCCACTCAGTAATCATCTGGGACCTGGAGCAAAGACTGCTGGTGTATCTTATTCCTCCACAAGGCCAAGAGTTCTTTAAAAGAAGGGACTGCCTTACTTCTTATATTTTCAATTGTTAATGCCTACCACAAAGCCTGATATACTAGGTACTCAAGAAGTGCTTGTCACTGCATATGGGCACGGTCATAAAGTGACTAAAGTGTTGCCTTCCCAACTCCTTTCTCTGCATCACATACACCTGGATGTTGCCTCCTCACTGCATCTTTGGTTTCCTTTAGAATTCCCAAACTCTTTTTAATATACGAATAAAAGTTCTATATATTTATGGTGTTCAATTCCATGTTTTGAAATATATATATGCTGTGAAATGGTTCAATCAAGCTAATTAATATACATGTTACTTCACATTTTTATCTACGGTAAAAACACTTAAAAAATCCTAGGAATTTTCAAATACACAATACATTATTATTACCTGTGGTCCCCCACCTGGTAAATAGATCTCTTGAATTTATTCTTTCTGACTAACTGAAATGTTGTCTCTTTTGACCAACAACCCTGTTTCTCCCCACCCTCACAGGCCCCTGGCAACCACCACTTCAACTGTCTGCCTCTGTGGGTTCAACTTTTTGGATTTCACATATCAGTGGGATCATGCAGTATTTTTCTCTCAATGCCTGGCTTATTTCACCTAACTTAAGGGCCTCCACATTCATCCATGTTGCTGCAAACGACAGCAATATGTTATGGCTGAATAGTATTCCACTGTGTATGCGGATGAACACTAAGATTGATTCCATATGTTGTTTATTCTGAGTCCTCATTTCAGTGCCATACTGAAGCTTGGCCTCCAAACATTTCAAGGTCTAAAGCTTCCCCCTTTCTCTGCTCCTTAAGACCAGCTCTTTTGCTGTCAAGGTACTCGAGCTGATCACTGGCTCAACTAGCTCATGTTGAATCGCCACACGACACAATTTCTCTTTTGGAAGATAGTTCCTAAAATCCTCAGGGAAAAATAGCTAATGGTTGAATTTCAGACACCATGTTTTAATGGCAGGGGCAGGAAAAGGAGGCATTTCTCTGTTATGGGTGCAGCCAGTGATCCCTAAAAATATTATTCTGAAAGCAGCTGTTATACAATCCACATATGGACATATATGAATGGATTAAAAAATGTTTTCATTCACAAAAACCTGGTTATTTCAGCACTGTTTCAGCACTTTTAAATGTACATATGAGGTTTTCCTTTTTCAAAATGACTGTAACTTGATTGATCTGTATGTGTGATTGAAATATTTTTCACATTCAAAGAAAAAAAATCAGATACACACATTGACTTGGATGAATGTCCAAAACCCAAGAAGCAAAAAAAAGGAAAAGTCACAGAAGAATATATCCAGTATGATTTCATTTATTTAAAGTTCAAAAACAATCCAAATAAAACTGTTTATGTTTTATGGATACATTCACAGCTGGCTAAACTATATAAGAAAGCAAAGACATGATTAGCACAAAATTCAAGCAAGTAGCTACCTTCATGACAGAGGCAGGGGCAGAAGGAAGGCTTGCCTTCTATAACAGAGTAATATATTATTTTTTTCAGCTAAGCAGTGGTTATTCACTATGTTATTATTATTTAAACTGTACATATGTCTTCTTTCAAATGTATGACACCTTTCATAACAACAAAAGAAAATTGTGCGCTATTTTAAAAAACTTATACAAAGAAAAGAATAATCACTTAAAACCCACCACCCATAGTTAATTATTAACAACTTTAAAGACGTAGTTTTTTATACACATGTGGACACACACACACACACACACACAAAATTTACATGTGTATAGGATCATATATAATCAATACTGTTGCAGCCTGCTTTTTATTCAATAGTACACAAATGCATTGTATTGAGATGAACCCCAGGGCAAATACGTGAAAAAAAACATCAGAACCTTGATAAGAACTCAGTTCACACAAAAAGAAATGTTCTCATCTAACGTGATTAAGTGCATTTTCCTCAGACCTCCAGAATTTATAAAAAAGAATTGTATATGTCCCAGACAAATTTTCAGAAAGTGCCACAGAAAACTAACCTTTCCTTAGGAAGTAAACTTCACCATATAACATCTCTTTAATCCATGGTCAAAGGCAGAGGTTTTTCACTTGTACGTTAAATTCTTCTTTACTATGGAACAAATGTGCCAAGAACTATATTCATCATTTTCAACACAGACAAAAAAAACAACTGTTCTACATCAGAGCTCATAAAAATGGAAAATGAAGGAGTCGTTTTCTCCCTTCTGACATGCATAAGACCTACACAGATACAGCATTTAAATTCTGTCCTCTTAATAACAGAACTCTTTCCATCTAAGACCTTAAATCATGTCTCAGACATGGTGATGCTTATGAATCCTAATTGCCTGTTACTACTATATTAGTAAACTATTTTTTAGCTGACACGCCTTCTGGAGCAAATTGTTCTCTTGAACAAACTGCTTTCAAACCAGAGCCTCAGTAAATATTTCCTATGAACTTGAATTTTTCAATGCAGCAAGTCACAACTGGTAATCATACACTTCACACTCATGGCTTTCTATAAATGTTTGAGTTTAAAATAATAAATGCTTTTAAAAATACCCCCACTTTGATAGGAAAACCCTGTTCACCTCACAGCTCATTCCCACTTTTTAGTAATTTTTCTCTCATCAAGTTGACTCAAATTGAAAACATATCTCCAAGAACTGAGCCACATAACAGCCTAACATAGGTTCCAGAATTGAGGGCAGGGGCCAATGAGTGGGACCTGAGAACTTGTGGAGAAAGGGATTTTTCTTATCAAAACATGATCATGAGCTTGGGAATGTGCTCACAAAATTATTTTGGCTGAAACAATTCCATGCAGTTCCAACCATCCCCCAAACCAAATCATTCTGAAAGATTGTAAGATTTCACACCTACAATTCAAGTCTCTCATTTCCTCCTAAATAAACTAAATTGAATTTCTGTAGCTGTTAAAAGGTATTTTTCCCTTTTTAAGTGAATGCAATGCGTACAGATACTCCCAATTCATTAAACATGTCGCTCACAAAGCAGACATTCAGAATACTAGTAACATGCTGGGCTTCGTGAGTGTGGAGGCAAGTGCTGTGATCAGGATGGATAAAAATGTCTCACTGCAACTAAGACAACTCCGCTGGGGAATTAGAACTGGAATCACCTAAGGTCGGGAGTTCGAGACCAGCCTGACCAACATGGAGGAACCCCATTTCTACTAAAAATACAAAATTAACTGGGCGTAGTGGCACATGCCTGTAATCCCAGCTACTCAGGAAGGCTGAGGCAGGAGAATTGCTTGAACCCAGGAGGCAGAGGTTGCGATGAGCCAAGATCATGCCATTGCACTCCAGCCTGGGCAACAAGAGCAAAAGTCCATCTTAAAAAAAAAAAAAAAAAAAAATAGACTGAGTCCAAAGGAGCATTATTAACAAATTTTAATGTATTCTCCCAATTATTTACAACATTACCAAAACCAATACATGGAGATGCACCATGTTTGCATGCATATCTGGGGCTTAACCACTTATTAAATAGCACATGTGGCATGAAACAGCCATAGCTACAGTGAAGGGGCCTGCGCACCTCCTACACTTCACCATAGCCCTGGCCCTGCTGTGAAAGCAGTAACCTGGACAAACAGAAATGGAATGATTTATTTTAATGACAAGTAGCTGCACTAAAAATGGGAATTTTAAAAGATATCTTGGTATTTTTAAATAGTCCTCTTTCAATTCTTATAACATTAATAGTTCTAGAGCCAGATTCACAAGTCACGCAATTCAACGGGATTTTCCCAAAAAAAAGAATTCCTTGCAACAAACCAGCAGGAGGCATAGTCAGTCCCACCTTTACGGGGTGCTATTTCTACAAATTCTATTTTTAAGGTCTTATTGCCTTTCTCCCAGCTAATCAGTAGCCGGTAATTGATCTTGAATGTTGCGTATACATTTCACTGTATTGTAATGTAATGCCTTCCATATTTCCTTGTCAGCTATATTATTTTTTAAATTACCACTCAAATGCAACTCTGATGTCAGGAGGTGACTTCTGTCACGTGAGATACAGTATCTCCCTTCAACAGCCGATCAGAACCTCCCAGCACCTCCTCAGACACACCTTCCTCAGGATCGCATCTATTCTCACATTCCTGCATGGCTCTTTTTCCTTATTTGAAGTTATGCTCATGACTCTGAGCAAAGCAGTCATTACCTCTCCTACCCACAAATAGAATCCATTAAGAGAAAATTTGTTCCAAACTCATCTTCGGGTAGTGAGGAAGACTGGGTAAACCTCCAAAGGTCTAAAGGTTGAATTTCATTTGGAAAAGTCCCCAGAAGTTCAGCTGCTTATCCAGTCCTTATCCAAACTATGAAAGTGGACTAGGGATGTGCTGACAGGGAGGAATTAAAAGTTCCACCAGGCACCAGTAAAACCCAGTTACATAGCCCATTGCTGTACACAGCTTCTGAGAAGGAGGGAGGAGAGTGAGAGAAGATGCTGAGGGAGGGCAAGTCAAGAAATCTCATTCTTAGTCTTTCAGGAGCCTCTGAGAAGAAATGTTCATGCTGCATTTCAAACTGGGAACTCCTATTATCCTTACTGAGGTTGCTCTTGACAAATAGAGAGTTCATTTATAAATAAGGTTGAGATGCCTTTCCTAAAAATAATTTATTTTCTGACTTGAAGGTCAAAAGCTTTGAAAGGTAGTGAGGCACCATTATTTCCTTAGGGTTTTATTTTTATTTTTTTATGTTGTAGAGACAAGGTCTTGCTATGTTGCTCACCCGGTCTCGAACTCCCGGCCTCAAATGAATTTCCCACCTTGGCCTCTCCAAGCAGTGGGATTACAGGCATGAGCCACTGTGCCTGGAAAAATCCTTGGATTCTTAAAAGGTGATGTTTGGAAATGAAGAAAATTATATTTGGAAAAAGAAATAGACATAGAGGGATTTATTATGGAATTCCAGCCAGGCGTGGTGGCTCACACCTGTAATACCAGCAGTTTGGGAGGCCGAGGCGGGCAGATCACTTGAGGCCAGGAGTTTGAGAACAGCCTGGCTGACATGGCAAAACTTCATCTCTACTAAAGATACAAAATAATTATCCAGGCATGGTGGTGTATGTCTGTAATCCCAGCTACTCAGGAGGGTGAGGCATGAGAATCGCTTGAACCTGGGAGGTGGAGGCTGCAATGGCCGAGATCACACCACTGCACTCCAGCCTGAGTGACAAAGCAAGACTCTGTCTCGAACAAAAAAGGAATTCCAAGGATGTCTATCAGATCAGGTACTCATGCTGTGAGGGTATGGGACTGGAATAATTCAGCAATTTAACCACTCACATCAAAGATCCCTTTGATTTTCTCAATCAATGTGACTGGCATTTTGATCTGAGCTTTAATAAAAATAAAATTACTCAGATCACTTTTTAGTTTAACTAGGTTAATATAGGGAGTTAAAGTATTAAGCCTTAGAATAGTGCCTAAAAGGAGAAGCTCCCTTTAAGAGATCTGCCAATCCACCTTTTCCTCCCCAGAGCCTCATTCAGTCATTCAAGAGAAAAGGCAGCTTTTCTATTTTTGAAGCACGGCCGTAGAGGAAACAAAATTCTATCCCGTCTCATTGTTAATAACACTCATCAGTGCTGGAAAATTGTTTCTTACGTAGGACCCAAAGGAAAATATTAAAGAATGCTCTAGGCCATCCCTCACTGGGACTGGCATCCTATCTCTGAGGCCCAATCCCACTCACTGGCCTTTCTGGAGTCCAGAACGGGTGTATGAGGCGCTAAAGACAAGCTAAGGCCTTCCATATGTGTCCTGCTCTTCCTGGAAATCATTCTCTCCTAGAAGAAAAAACAAGGCTCTATTTCAATGAGGACGTATCTTTTCAAATCTCCCAAAACTTTGAGTAAGATTCCCTTAAATCCAGATCTGGCTATTTTGTTGATGAATAGTACTAAGAAAAAACAAAAAAGAAAGGAGGTTTGATTAAAAGAAAAAGAAACTTACATTTTTATATATGTGCTTTTCTAGGAGTTGAATACATTAAACACATCAATATTACCCAGATCCCTTGGGGGAAAAGGAAAACACTCTAAAAGATGAAAAGTTTTGAACTTTCTTTGAATGTAAAGCACAAAGTCATATAATGCCTACGCACATTATGTAATTGCCCACAGATAGTTGGCTAACTTAAAAAAAAATTGTACAGTTCTAGGCTGTTTGTTTGTTTGTGACGGAGTCTCGCTCTGTTGCCAGGCTGGAGTCCAGTAGGGCAATCTCGTCTCACTGTAACCTCGGACTCCCAGGTTCAAGCAATTCCCCTGCCTCAGCCTCCGGAGTAGCTGGGACTATAGGCGCACACTACCATGCCCCGCTAATTTTTTGTATTTTAGTAGAGACAGGGTTTCACCACGTTGGCGAGGATGGTCTAGATCTCCTGACTTTGTGATCTGCCTGCCTCGGCCTCCCAAAGTGCTGGGATTACAGGCGTGAGCAACCGCGCCCAGCCAATTCTAGGGGTTTTTTAAAGATGTGTTGAGTATGTGGGATTCTGTTTTGCTAGAATAATACTTGTGAGTATTAGATCTCATTCTGATAGAAAACCAGGTATCCAGAAATAAAGGGGGAAGAGAATGGAAGTGAAAGGGAAAGGGAAACTGAAAGGGAGAGAGGGGATGGGAGGGGAGGGGGGAGGGGAAGGGGAGGGAAGGGAAGAGAGAAACCAGGTATCTGGAAAGTCACAATTTTTTCTGGAGCATCTAGGAGACAGCTATGTGTAGGTGATGGGAAATTAGGGTTTTTTTGGACACTCACATTACAATTCTTATTATCCTTTCTCCCTTAGAATTACAGATTCATAAAATCTCTAGAAGTCATCTGGAAGGGAATAAGAGAGTACGAAAGAACAGAAGAGTATAATGTTCAACATGGAGGGAAAAAAATAACAATACACATTTCAGAAATAGGAGCAGCTTCAGTGCACGCAGTGTCATGGCAGCCACTCCATGGGAGGAATGGGATCCTCTGCCAATCTTGTTAGCCACTCCAACTAAGTAGCTGCTGCACCCGGTGTGTTGCTGCTGTCTTTCTAAGGGTTCAAGAACATGAGCTCTGGAGTCAAATGGCCTGCGTTCACATTCCAGCTCCATTCATAGCCTGCATGACCTTTAGCACATGTCTTGGCTTCTCTGCCTCAATTTCCCCATCTGTGAAATAGAAAATAAATACAACATCAATCTCATAAAATTGTTGAGAAGATTAAATTACATAAAGCATAGAAAACATATCATAGTGAATGAGAGATAGTAAGTATCCAATAAATGTAGGCTAGTATTGCATTTCTTTTCATTTCCACAACAGCCCTATGATGTAATGATCATCCTCTTCATTTACAGAAGAGGACACAGAGTTAAGGAGGCCACATCACCCTCCTAGTTTCACTTCACTAGCTCAAATTCCATATAGTACCTGAGTCCCAGAAATATCTGGCTCCAAATTAATGCCCTTTCCCCTGTACCACACTGTTTCTCCACACTCCCAGGGCACTCAATGAGAAAAATGCTGACTTAACTTAGTGCAAATGGTCAGTCAATAGTATTTGGTTGAAGGCCAGGGCAGTGGTTCACTCCTGCCATCCCAGCACTTGGGTTAGTGAATCCCTTAAACCCAGAAGTTCAAGACCAGGTTAGGCAACATGGCGAAACCCTGTGTCTACAAAATTACAAAAAAAAATTATCCAGGCATAGTGGCACGTGCCTATAGTCCCAGCTAGTCAGGAGGCTGAGGTGGGAGGATCACTTGAGCTCAGGAGATAGAGGCTGTAGTAAGCCTGATCACACCACTGCATTCCAGCCTGGGCGACAGAGTGAGGCCTTGTCTCAAAAAAAAAATTATTTTAATAGTGTTTCAATGAATAACTATCATTCTACAAGTCTGAAAGAATGGATACTCTTCCCAGAATATACAACTTAATACTAGATGGTAACATTCTTGGACTATGTACAGTCAATCCTAAGCATTCAATGACTCCATTAAAGATACTTGTCTTTACAATTTGTGTATAATCTCACTAAAGTAGTAGTTCTTAAATTTTATTGAGTCTTGGACCCCTTGGTGAATCAGATAGAAGAAAAGGACACTTTCCCCAGGCAGAAAAAAAATGCACATATACATACTCCCAAAATATGTATACAATTTCAGTGGGTACAGAGACTTGAGAGGTTCATGCAATCCAGGTGAGCAATCCCCCATTCTAATGAGCCTGGAGATCTGGAATGTTGTTCCACTTACAAGGATGCCTTTTCTATATGGCTATTATCACCCTGCTTGGTCTCTGCTTTGTTTCTTTTTGATTTTTCTCTTCTTTCCTGTTCTCTTTCCTTTTACCTCTCTTATTATTCCTTTCTCAACTCTCCACCCCCTCCTACCTTGGCAATCAGATGGGGCCACTTCAGACGGGGCCACTATTGGAATCTCCTCTCCCTTCCCCTTCCTCCTCTCAGTATCCTTCCTGACCAGCTGATTCCGGAGAGGAATCCGATAACTTATCACGAGGCATAGGTTGCTCCAAAGGAATTTTGGCCAGCATGGGAAACAGTCTTTCTTTGAAGGATAGCAAATCAGAACTTCTGGCTCCATTAAGAAGTAATTTCTCCTAACTCTCCAGTAAATGCAACCACTTTCCATTAAATATATGCAGATTCACTATATCTTGTTTTCAAGGAAACAGGTTCGCTAAGTTAACAATTCTGGTATAGATATCTGTGAACTCATTTGTTCTTTTGTATCTGTGACTTTGTTTATGGTACCCATCAGCTTAGTAGTTAAGTACTCAGAAGCAGATATATTGGACACATAAAGCCTCATATAAGTAACCCATGCATTAAAATGTGTCTATCTCCATTAGGTTTCTTGTTTGCCTACAATGTGCAAGTGAATTGCATTTATATCTGTTTTTTAAAAATAAGCTTTTAAAACCTCATAATGCAATCATTTGGAATACTTGGCCTACTATTATAATTATATATCTATAACTGCCTAGTGTTGCCTAATATTGAAATGTGGTTAAGCAGTTGTAAGAATGAAACACTTCAAGCTGAAATGAAATGTAAAATCATGAACTACAACATTGAAATGAAATCTTGTTTAAAAGATTTGTCTTAGAGTTTGACTTTTGAGGCATTTTGTACCTCTAGAATAGTCCATCATCAAGAAATCTGAAAAGTCAATATTTTCATTTCCTAGCAAATCAAAACGTTTTGTCTAAGCCCAATAATTTTCTTTAAGGATGCTTTCCAAGAGCATGGTCCTTTGTTTTTTTATATGAAAGTTTCTGCAAAAACCAACTAAGATATGATGACCATGTTTTTAATAAAGTGAATTCACAACCATAAATGTGCCTTAGATTATTAATGGGGCATTTTGTAAACTGCCAGGCAAATGAAATTAAAGGAGAGAGACAAATGCTTTATATATGAGCATTACATATTTACTTCACAGTTTTTAAACTATTTCATAGTAACTCCATCAGCATTTCCACTTACTATAATGATCATTTAAGATTTTGTTATGGTGAAGCCATTCGCTGAATTGAAACACTATTTTTGTAATTCGGAAAGAAAAACTGTATAAAATGAATAGCACTGGCAAATGTTTCTAATCATTTCCTTAAAATACTAAACCACCAAACAATCTTTTTATTTACTACATTTTGCTTAAGTGCATAAATCAAAGGACAATAACAAGCCTAATGTCAAAGAAACTTTTTGACACTTCATACATTTGAGCAGGCTTAGCCGATAAACAGTTTAGATGAAGTTATGGTTTGAAATATGTTTCCCAAGAGGACTGTGGTTCATAAATTGCTATCAGGCTACCTCTGTCATTATTGATTTGAGAGGTACTCAAGGTACCCCCAGCTATTAACTAAGGCTAGCATTACCTGACCTGCTTTTTAGAGAATGATATTTGGTTTTACAAAGACAACTATCCATCCTATAAGAAACATGCAGTTTGCTTGTCATCAGGCACGTAATATATTGCATTCCATTTGAAATGTTGACCAACAATTAAAAGAGGAGGCAACATAATCTTAGACAGGCTTCCAACCATCTTCATAATCCCAAAAGGAGTTAAATCAGTTCCTTTATATAACAACTATACTGGGAAAAGCTAGAAGAATGAGAGCATTTTCTTAAATGCATCAAACAACAGAAATTTGCATCTCAGAAGTTTGCAGTTATATGATTATTTATTACACCCGTGCTCTTAAATATTCCTTGCAGATATGTGTTTTTGATAAGCTTATTAAAAATACACACACAGGCAAATAAAATAATAGTCGCATAATGTGTGTGTGTTTATTTATTTACCTGCCTGCAAAAACTAGCTTGCCAGTGCTCCTCATCGAGAGTTGAATATGGAACAGTTTACTCTCCAACCCTGCACCATGCCCTCTGCCTTGTGGATTTGGGAAATGTCAGGAAAGATCAGAGCAAGGATCCTGCTACTTTTTTATTCAGATCCTCTGGTCTTAACCTTCAAGGAAACATTTAAAAGTTAGTTATGACTTGATCGTTCTGCATTAAGTTTGTCATCAGTGACCCCGCTTTACAAAAGCACAGAACCAAAGAGTTTCAGGAACAGACTTGATGAGTGTCATCAACCGCTAGAGATGTGATAAATTTATGAATTTTGTCAGCCTTTCTTTTAAAAGTCCTGGTAAATTAAACAGTCAGAGGTGGAGGTTTCCTGCGAGCCTTCTTAATCATGTGAGTGGCTGCGTGGCAGCATGTTCCAGGAGAGCTACACAAGTAAAAACTCGACCACATCACTTTCACACAAAGAAATCTGCCAAACATAAAGGAAAATGTTTGGAATTCTTATTTTAAAAACAAAACAAGAAACTATCTCCCTGGAACCTATGATTTGAAGCCCTTTGGATAACTCATTCAAGGAAATATCGCTTGAGCTACTGTCTGCTACACTTTCGGTAAACTTTCTTAATGTTTCCATAGTAACCCTTGCTAATTTTGCACAACCATCTATTCAGCTATCTGAACAAGAAAATGGGTTTTGCCACAGCTAACTTAAATTCACCTCAGCTATGACCTTTGTCTAGCATGGCTTAGGAGTCAGAAGTCCTAAGAAGAGCAAAGATCATCTTTCTCATTCATAATTTACAGTGCTACATGGCACAGAACTTGTAGAAACAGAGCAGATGCTGGTGAGCAATTAACAGGCTCTCCAGATCACAATTAGCGGCTTCACTCGCCCACCCTTTGCACCCCAAAGTAAAAACAAAACTAGCTTCTTTTTAACCCATTTTAAATATGAAATACCAGGCCTCTTCCATAGTTTGTTGTTATTGCTAATTAAAACAGATTCTCTAATTCCAAAATATCTTTTTTTTTTTTTTTTTTTTTAGGTTATAAACCATAGAACTCCTCTTTCCTAAGGACCTTGGGAAACTTCCACAGAATTGGTTTACTCCTCTAAAAAGTATCTAAAAATGCACAGGGCATTTTACTCTGATAAAACACTTCTGACACATAACTATTAACCTCTGAGCAAAGGGTCTCCATCTACTTTTTCTCTTGACCTCGTCTCCCACAATCCTTTGCGGTAGTTCTGGCCTCACTTCAAAGACAGCTGGCCAGGAGGGGCTGCACTTACTCTATTTCCTTCTTCCTCCCCCATTTCTTCCCTTTGCCTCTATTTTTTTTTTTTTTCTTCACTTTCCTCTTACAACTTTCTTGCTTTTGGTAGAAAAATGTCTAATCTCTCTATCTTCCCACAGCTTTAACAGTTTGCCTGATCATGCGCCTAGCTCTTTTCTTTCCTTTCTTGGAGGGAAGGTCCAGCGCTGGCCTGTGGGGATTTAAAAATGACAAACTTGGTCTCAACTTTGGAGCTATCTCTATTTTCATTTGGAATGATAATATTTTTGACAAATTAAAGAAAAGTTAACCTCAAAATACTAGGTAAGTTAGGTCATTATACCCAAAACACAGGTTCTTTGGATGAAAAAATGAAAGAGCTAGAAAGCTGTCCCTCCACTATGGAAGATAACAGGCCTACCGAGGCTACGGAATTTGTTCAGAGCCACAAGACTGTTTGTGACACAGGTAGAAACCACTTCTTTAGCCCAGCACTTTCCATTTTGACACCAGAATTTCCCTGTGATATGAAAAGACTTACTCTTTGCTTTGGGTGATAGTTGCTACAGGAGCAATGCCCCCCACCTGTCTTTTGGGGACTAGAAGGATATAGAGGAGGCGGGTTCGGCCTTCCTAAATCCACTCAGAGGCAAGGCACTTTGGATTCTACTGTCTACTTTGACATCACACTTCTTTCTGTTCCTTTTCTCCTTCATCTTGAGAAAAAAAAAAAAAAACATAAACAGCTACACAAAAGATTAAACATATTCGTGGCCTGAGTCCATGAGTGAGAATAAAAATAAATAACAAATAAGATTAAACTTATTGAAAGATTAACTTTAGGATCATGGAGTTTCCCAGCACTTATAGAAAGACTAAACTCTTTTAGTTCATGGTTTTCACTTTATATGTGAGGAAACTGGGCCTCAGGTTAGTTACTTGGTGTTAGGAAAGAAGGTGGGAGCAGAAGGCCAGGTTTACGACTCTCTTTCTACTCACATATAATGAAGAATCCGAATATTACTCTACATTACTAGTAATACATTTAATTTACTGTGTTTGTGTGAATCTCACCTAATTACTTTTGTATTTCAAGGATCTATGACACTTAAAAACCAGGATGTCTCATAAATTTACGTTCAATCATTTAATTACTCCTAAAATCTTTTATAATTACAACTTTTCATGCAATGCCTCCAACAGTTTCACATTTCAAATATCAAATTTATCAGTCTTCTGGGCAATGTCCTAAACATGCAAAATTTTTTCTGTGCTCTATTTTAAGGAAAATTGCTACTTTAGCTTTTTAACTTGTTTTTTTCCCGTGTTAGCCATACGGCAATAGTGATTTAGTTTTATTTTAAGAAATTTTCTGATACATGGTTTCTGCTAAAGGTTGAATTTTTAAGGAAAACAACTTGTCTTGTACTCATGTTTGTTTTCACCTTGGAGAACAAAGTCCCACAAGTCAAAGTTTATAGTCAATCAAAAAAGGGCACATTACTTTCCCATTTTAATGGTAGAACAGGGACCTTTAACTTTCCTGGAGGCTTTGCTTTGGGGTTTACACAGAGCAGAACTTCCTTAACGCTAGTAATCAGACCCACAGGACACGTGTTAATTGTTCCCGACATGTAAAACTATCTACAGTATCTCAGCTAATAACACCATTGCAAACATTTCACTTTTGAAAAGCACAGTATTGAAACCAATTACATGCCTGTTGATTTACCTTTCCCCACCTTCCCAAAACATTAGAATTGCTCATTCCAATAATGTCAAAGTTCAGATTCCCAAATGGCAGCACAAATTCTGAAAATACAGTATCGAGTTACAGTATGTGCCATCACTGGCTGATTTAGAGATGACTGCCAAAAGCAAACACATTTGGGCAAATTTTATTTGTTAGATCCTACAGAAGCCTATAGTTGATATGGTTTCCCAAGAGCTATTAGAATACCTTCAAATAAAACATTATTTAAAGGTTGCGTCACCCTACAACTGGTTCCTATTGGTCACCTTGATAATTCAGGGTAAAATGTTGATTTTTATTTATACCCAAGCTTTGAAATTTATTGCATCAATGAAAGTTCTTGTTTGCAAGAAAGAGAAACCTACTCTGATTATCGTAAGGAAAAAAAGGTGGAAGGAGTATTGAATGGGGGTATATGGAGTCTTGCAGAAATGATGGGAAGCTGGAGGATCAGGCTGGGAAAATAGTTAGGAACCCAGGGTTCCCACAGAGTTGGGAGCCAGGAAGGCTAGGCAGGCCAGCCCAATTCCACTGCAACAGCGAGCCCTCCATCCATCCACTTCCCTCTTATTCCTTCCTCAAGATTCAAAGTCCGAAAGACAGTGGCTGGTGGCCCAAATCTAAATAACGTGGACATCTCAGGGAAGGGAGAGGGAGGATCTGGCCTATAAATGTGCTAGTTTTATTTGTTTTTTAAAAAGTCTTTGAATTGGGCAAATAATTTTCTATTTCTGACAAAATCCACTTTGAGCTTCAGAAATGAAATGCCTTGGATGGAGAACAAAGTCGATATGCCTCACACCAATGTCTTTGCTGCAATAAGGAAGGTCATAAAATAATTCCTGGGTTTTACTTAACTCCAATCATAGAGAGAGATGTGGCTATAACAGGGACCAAAATAATCTCTCCTGGGATCTTTGACCCTCATGCCGGAAAACAAGATTTGGCCATTTCTCAACAACAACAAAAATATAGTATTTTAAATTGAATTCCAATGTTTGACCTTTTTCATTTTTTACCTTAGGTGATCCTCGTAAAATTATAGTTTCATTTTCTTTGTATAAGACATAAAATGTAAAAGTATTATTTGCATATAAACATTTCACCAAATGAGGACAAAAATGCAATTTGACATAGAACTTTACTCTTGGTGATATGTTTACCATCGGAATAAAATAAAATAAACTTTTTAAAGATCAAAATGCTGATTATTTTTGCATCCATAGGCATTATGTTTTTACTAAAAAGTGGAAATATTCTGTACCTGCTGTGTTATAATCTGTTTTTAAACACAATAATATATTTTGAAATATTATTGTTCCAATAAATAGCCATTTCTGCCTCAAAAAGGTCAAACTAATATTTCATTGCATATGTGCTTACTAAAGTCCAAATACTGCCCTTTACATTTTTTTAAAGTGTTTATACTAAAACTTTTGCTACATCTGAGCACATTTTCATCAGATTCTAATTCTTCATTGTGGGGAAATAAACAGTGAGAGCTTGTAGTCAGGTTTACTTCCTTACAGAATTGTTTCCCATAAAAGATAATAATAATAATATAGAAAGATGATGCATATTAGTAGATGATAAAACATTAAATCCTTAATAAATATTAACTAACTAAATGAATAATAATCACATATACATAACATTAACCATGCCAAGCACTGTTCTCATCACTTTACATATGTTACTTCATTTAATTTACAACAGTCCAATCAGCTAGACATTGTTTTCATATCCATTTCATTGATGAGAAAGCCAAGAAGTAGAATAGTTAAGTAACTTGTCAAAGATTTCACAGCTGACATAAGAAGTCTGGTTTTAGATCTATATTCTTCATAGTAAGTTATTGTTTTGTGGCTACAGTTTTACAAGAAAGGTAATGGAAGCTCTTTATTAATGTAATTTAAAGACAAATTATATAATCATTGGGATCATTGAAATAATCTTCCACCTACACCAAAGTTTGGATCTAAAGATATTACAATTTCATCCCACATATTACAGCCCATAAATGTGGAATAAAGGACCCCTTTCCAAGAAGAGATATATTTAGAAAACTGTCCCCAAAGTAATTACACATTCCTTATACCACAACCAAGTTGCAGTTAATACTCCCATATTACACTTGTCAAGATATGACCTGAGGGTTTTGCAGAGGTTGCACCATACAGCACAATGTTACAGCTACGTAAATAAATAAGCATAATTTGATGCCATAGGGTGTCACGTGGACTTTTAGTAGCCTGAAAGAATAAAGCAATTTAGAGAGACATCTAATTTACACCCAGGAAATAGCTTAATGAGCGCAGGAACCCAATGCCTGATGGTGCATTGGATTGTACATTAAATTGCCAGTGTAGGAGGTTTCAAACAGCCAATCTTTGTGACAAGAAATGAGTGTGTTTTGAGAAGTGGACTGAACAGCATTGAAGAGTACAGCAATTACTAAAAGGGTTTCCAGACACATGAGAGTTATTGGACCCTGTTATAAACTCTAACTTCCACCATCAGTTACTGAATTCATTTGTGCCATTGAAGGCTACATCATTGCAACTGGAACAAAAATGTTTACATTTTACCAGTGTTTTATTTTCAATTAAACATCTCAGCTGCTATTTACATAGTTGAATGGCATGGCATTTATACCATGCAATTTGATGTTAATTCTTTGTAAATATTTCTCCAGCGAGAGACCTAAGTTCAAACTAGTTGTGAAAATGTCACTAAAAATAAAATAAACTTTAATTCAATCTTGATCACAAATTATTGTTAAACAAAAGCTAAAAACCTGTAAAAATTTTAAATGGAAGTCTAAAGGAATTAACTGAGATGCTCATGTCCCAGGAAGTGACCGGCTTTTAGGCTGCCTGATCCCTTGAGGACTTAGGTTGACTTAACTCCACTGAGGGGAAGTTAAAGGCAGGAGAAAAACCACCAAGATAATGGCTGAGAAGATACACAGGGAGGCTGTGGCTCTGCACTGCACTGTCCGCTCTCAAGCCTGCAATTCGGCTCTGAAATAGGTCACGACTGGAAGGTTTCACGTTTCTTATGCATAGTTGCTGTTCCCTGACCAGCTCCTCCATCTGAGATCATTCATCATTCATCGTAGCTGGAAATCTCCATCCTATCTGCATCTGAAACTCCCAGGACCAAGCTGGTCAGCATCCAATTCAGGGTCTGTCTAGCTTTGCTTTCTGTCCCAAAACATTCCCTTCCCTTGTGGTGTCTTCTTATGTGTTTTCATACACAAGGAGAGAAGCCTAAGTAAATAAACAGTGTTTTAGACTTACCTTTTTAAGCATTTCCCTATTGATTTCTTCCAATTTTCTAGATTCTGGTGTAGAAATCTGAATGTACCTTATAGAAATAGGCTTTAGGGTAAAGCTTGCCTTACATGTACACAGTGTAAAAGCCAACAATCGCAAATATAAAATTTGATTTGAGAGATTGCAATCATGCAAAAAAAAGGTTATGTCCCTATAAATATCTCCACTGGCTTGGCAGATGTCAGAGGTGAAGCCATGGTTATCATCTTCTTTTAAACTTCCAGTAGCTCTGGAGGGGTAAAACGTCAAGCTGGTGCAGTCATTTACAACTCAGTGTGGATTCCCTTATTAGATTACTCTCCTCTGAGAATGCTAACTGCAATAAAAAGAATAAGAATTTTATGGACAAAGGGAAAAGAAAGAATAAAAATTTGACAGGGAAAGGGAAAAGGGAAGAGATCACTTTTGGGCAGGAGTGAGATGATGTCAAGGAAATTCAACAATTTATCAATTTTGTTAACTTACCAAATTTGTCCTGATTTGGAGAAAATAAGATAATCCTTCCCTCCTCTATTTAAGTAAGTAAACTCAAATGCTTCCAGTAGTGACACAGAATCAATTCTGTGTAAAACAACAGAAGGCCTATGGTAAAGTAAGGAGCACAAACTTTATCACAAGAATTGCAAATTTTAAAAAAATTATAAAACAATTTGGGTGGTCAACTAAGACCTGTATGCAGCTGCTAGCCGAATCTGAGTGACATGTTATACAAGAATAATATTATTCAGGAATTAAAATAAAACATAGGCTGGGTGCAGTGGCTTATGCCTGTAATCCCAGCACTTTGGGAGGCCAAGGTAGGTGGATCATCTGAGGTCAGGACTTTGAGACTAGCCTGGCCAACATGGCAAAACCCCATCTCTACTAAAAAAAAAAATACACAAATTAACTGGGCATGTTTCACACCTGTAGTCCTAGCTATTCAGGAGGCTGAGGCACAAGAATAGTTTGAACCAGGAAGCAGAGGCTGCAGTGAGCTGAGATCACACCACTGCCCTCCAGCCTGGGTGACAGAGCGAGACTTAGTCTCAAAAAAAAAAAAAAAGTAAAACACAATTTAACACCTAGTGAATACTTATATTAAATTGAGAAGACCTAGAAATATCACAACACGGGGCAATCGCTAGTCCGTTTCTCTCTAATTTTTCTACATTTTTTTGATGACGGGGATTATGGTGATGAGTTTGGTGACTTGAAGGAGTCCGCTGTTATGCCTAATGAATTAGCAATATCTTAGGGAGACAAAGTGCCAGCTTAGACATCTGCAAACTCAGAACCAGAAAGCCAAATGTTCATCATCAGCATTCGAGTAGACACCACTTTCAATTCTTTCGTTTTCATATCTTCAAAAAGAATACAGCACTCCCAGACATCTAGTGCCTACCTCAGAGTGGTATTATGAATATTAGTCATGTTAATGCCTCACAGGTACTTTGAAGATGAAAAGGACTAGTTAGTATCAAACCATGAAGTGGCAGCCAAGACTTCCATAACAATTAGAGCAAAACGGAAAGGAGGCACCGCAGAGAAACTTGGAAGCAATACAGCCATGTATTTGTTTCTGTGAAAACCTTTTAATAATGAAAGCCTGTGAACTCCTCTTCAGATGAAAGAGGCTCAACTGTGTCTTTAATTAGATCATCCTATTGGAGCACAATATAGTGATAAAGAAGATTTAATAAAGCATTTTGTCTTTTTATTACTTTGATTTGATGCAACATATCTGCTCATCCAAGCAAGATGTTTAACTTCAAAAGCAGTTCTGTCCACCCTCCCCCTGACCAATAAATAACTCCAAGGGGGAAAAAGAAAACAATATATTTGGAGCATCCCTAAGCTGCTGAGTGGTGAAAAGATTCATCATTTTTTTTCTACTGTGGACACAGGTCTTTTAATTAGTCCTTTACTTTTCTCTTACAGCTGATAGGATTGTAAGAGTTTAAATGTTACTAGTTATTGATTAAAACATATGGTAAAGTAATTTGGGGGGGAAATCTAATTACTCCACACCATAGTAAGTCTTCCATGTTTGACATGATCCTGGATAGGCCCATTAGACTGGGAATTTTAGGAATAAACAAAATTAAATCATAAAACTGTTGGCATAGAATTCTCCGCATCATGACAAACTTACTCTAAACATCTTTTTTGTATGTAGATCTGTAATTAGATTCAGGGCTTGAATTTAAGATTTTGGCCAAGCTAAGCCTGGAAACACAAAAATAGAATATTTAGAAGATTAAGGAATTGATTTTTGGAATTTGTTTCCTTTTTTAAGGCATCTTAACAGTAATATTAGCATAGATGATTATATTAGCCAGAGAAAACTTCAGACAAACCCATCCAAATAAGCTGGTAGACATGGAGTGAGTAGCCTGGTAAAGATGAGAGGGAAAAGATGGACAAACCAGAGGAAGGGAATTAAAAGATTATCAGCAAGGTCAGAGGCAGAATGAGCAACCCAGTCAGTTCATTGTCTTAACTACACTAGACTTAAAAGGCCAGACTTTTTTGTCCTTAACAGCAATGTGGCTATATTAGTGAATCCACAGACTCTTGTGGAGGCTGGCTTAAATCTTCAAGTAAGCAAAGAGAGAAAAAAAGAAAGAAGTCTCTCAGATGAGCCTGCAGGCCACAGTTGTTAAGTAACATTACAAATTTTTCTTATTATACTTTAAGTTCTGGGGTACATGTGCAGAACATGCAGGTTTGTTACATAGGTATACATGTGCCATGATGGTTTGCTGCACCTATGAACCCGGACATTAGGCATTTGTCCTAGAGCTCTCCCTCCTCTAGCCCCCCACCCCCCACCACAGGCCCCAGTGTGTGATGTTCCCCTCCCTGTGTCCGTGTGTTCTCATTGTTCAACTCCCATGTTCTATGAGTGAGAACATGCGGTTTTTGGTTTTCTGTTCTTGTGACATAATATTTCTAAGTGATTTTCTAGAACCTATCTTTTTCATGACACAAACAGACTTAAAAAAATAGTTATTCCCAACATTCCTTTTTCCACATGAAATCACTTGTTTCTATATTTCCCAATTTTGCATTCCTTACTATTACCCTCACAGCTTTGGAAACAAAGAGACCTCAATTCAAGCTCCTCCTTCATCATTATCTGAAGCTTCAGTTTTCCTATCGGTAAAATTGGAAATAATACAACTCCACTCATATCCTCTAAGCTTGGCCTTGTACCAACATCTTAATTCTCCTACTAGTTTTTCTGCAATTATATGTATTCAAGAACCCAGGCAGTTTCTCTCAATCTCTCTCTCCCTCTTCTCTTCAACATCCCACCCCACACCCCACTTTTTTTTTCTTTTTTTCTTTTTTTTTGAGACAGGGTCTTGCTCTGTTGCCCAGGCTTGAGTGTAGTAGCATGATCATGGCTCACTGCAGCCTCGACCTCCTGGGCTTAAGCAATCCTCCCACCTAAGCTTCACAAGTAGCTGGTACTATAGGCATGTGCCACCATGCCCAGCTAATTTTTACATTGTTTTTGCAGAGACAGGGTCTCACCATGTTGCCCAGGCCGATCTCAAATTCATGGGCTCAAGCAATCCTCCCACCTCAGCCTCCCAAAGTGCTGAGATTAGAGGCGTGAGCCACTGCACCCGGCTCTCTCCCCCTTTCTCTCCACTCCAACTTTTCCTGTGGTGAAACATGGCTGTCCAACAGCAATTCTCCTGTTTACAGCACTGAGTTATAGCCACTCACAGACACCGATTCTACACATCAGTTCAAAATTGCCTGGAAGAGATTCTGAAGGCCCCTGCTTGGATCAAATGATACTAACATGTCTGCCAGAGTCCAAAGCCTGAGCTGAAGGTAAAGTCCTCAGAAAAAGTAATCATTGTGAAGATCCTCACTCTAAATGTTTCAACTAAAAGAAAGTATCAGAAACTGGAACAAATCAGCAGCCAAAACAAATCAGTGCTGAGCCTCAGCATCTGGGCATGTGGCAACAGAGCTACCCGTGCATCATCTGCCTCCAGTGAAGTTGAACTCTTAGGACTCAGCCTGAGAGATGGAAATCAAGTTCCCAGCCATGGAGACGGAAGGATACACAGAGCTTTGAAAATCTAACTGGTGGCCGGGCGCGGTGGCTCAAGCCTGTAATCCCAGCACTTTGGGAGGCCGAGACGGGCGGATCACGAGGTCAGGAGATCGAGACCATCCTGGCTAACACGGTGAAACCCCGTCTCTACTAAAAAATACAAAAAACTAGCCGGGCGAGGTGGCGGGCGCCTGTAGTCCCAGCTATTCGGGAGGCTGAGACAGGAGAATGGCGTAAACCCGGGAGGCGGAGCTTGCAGTGAGCTGAGATCTGGCCACTGCACTCCAGCCTGGGCGACAGAGCGAGACTCCGTCTCAAAAAAAAAAAAAAAAAAAAAAAAAAAAAAGAAAATCTAACTGGCAGGCCCATGCCTAACACTTGGGGTATCCAGAGAAAGAATGCAAACAAAGACCCACATGCGCAATATCTAAATATTTAAAATTCTAGGCTGGGTGCCGTGGCTCATGCCTGTAATCTCAGCACTTTGGGAGGCCGAAGCAGGTAGATCACCTGAGGTCAGGAATGTAAGACTTGCCTGGCCAACATAGTGAAACCACATCTCTACTAAAAATACAAAAATTAGCCAGGCATGGTGGTGGCTGCCTATAGTACCAGCCACTCGGGAGGCTGAGGCAGGAAAATCACTTGAACCTGGCAGGTGGAGATTGCAGTGAGCCAAGATCGCACCACTACACTCCAGCCTGGGTGACAGAGTGAGACTCTGTCTCAAAAAAATTTAAAAAATAAAAAAATTTAAATTTAAATTAAAAATTAAATTTTAAATCTAACTTATTAACATGTTAAATAAAATGTTTTAGCCTCTGACCTTGACAAGTATACCTTCATAACAACCTGGAAGGCCAGGTTCCAATTTAGAATTATCAGACTCCTTGGAGCTCCACGTTGGAACATGGTGGCATGAGAGGGCTGGACCAAGAGCCATTCCCCTTCATCGCCACCCCTGGCATCTGAAAGGGGCCACCCACAAGTATGTGGGCACCTGTCCCACACCTCCAAGCTTTGTCCACGGCCCTCTCAAATAGCCACCCTGTGGGCCCAGGTGATAAGAGGCACAGACCCTGGAAATGGACTAAGTAGGGGGGAATTTCAGAGTCACTGGGACCCAAAGCATGGTCTAGAGCAGGGTTTTTCAATCTCTGGACTATTTGCATTTTACACTGAATAAGTCTTTCCTATTGAGAGGAAAGAAAGAGCTTTTCCTGTGCATTGTAGAATGTTTAGCAGCATCCCTGGCCTCTACCTACTAGATGCTATAGAACCATCCAAAAGTATAAAAACCAAGGCCGGGCACGGTGGCTCATGCCAGTAATCCAAGGACTTCGGAAGGCTGGGGTGGGCGAATCACTTGAGGCCAGGAGTTCGAGACTAGCCTGGCCAACATGGTAAAACCCCATCTCTACTAAAAATCCAAAAAAAATTAGTCGGGTGTGGTGGTGCACACCTGTAGTCCCAGCTACTCAGGAGGCTGATACAGGAGAATCGTTTGAACCCAGGAGGCGGAGGTTGCAGTGAGCCAAGATCACGCCACTGCATTCCAGCCTGGGCAACAGAGTGTGACTCCATCTCAGAAAAAAAAAAAAATTACAAAGATCAAAACAGTCTCCTGACATTGCTAAATGTCTCCTGGGTGGTGGAAGGATCGCTGCAAACTTAGAACCACTGACCTAGAAAAGAAAAGTTTGTGCTGTGAGAAGGAGCAGAGCTGGGGGAGGGCTGGAGTTGTGGGGAAGGGGTGAAGCAGGGGGCTCTTTAAAGCACAGGGACCAGAACAGCAATAACTGTGCACCAGGCTCTATGTTTACTATCTTCCCAGAATTATTTTCTCTCATTCTCCTAACAACTTGGCAAGGTACATACTATTAACCCATCTTACAGATGAGGGAACTAAGGTTTACAGAAGTTAAGCAACTTGCTGAATTTTACACCTCTAGAAACTGGCAGAAGCAGTCATCAAACTTAGATCTATCAGTGCCAACTCAGCCTGCACTTAACTTACTATAAGCCCAACTAGAATCTCAGATCTTGAAGTGACCTTCATAGTAAAATGACACAACTTAATTCTCTGTCAGACATGACAGAGCAGATTCATCTATGCTAGTGAAATGGTATGTGACGATGAATATAACAAAGTGTTTTCTTCTGTTTAGAAAAATATCCAAGAGATGCAAAAAGGTTATTCCTGACTTTAATAGCAACACTAAAATATTTTTAATTATGTCTGAGTGGAAAAGATCTCCCCCAGTCTCTAATTCATTACTTAATATAATTTTAACTAAAACGAGAATCTGCTTTTTTGAAACCAGTGAAAACTTTGTATGTGCAATTAAGCAAAGACTAAAGTAAGACACGTATAAATTAAGGTAAATGCCTATGTTAGTAGGGCCATAGAATCACATAGCTACAGTATTTTAAGGGCAGGGAGTACATTTTCCTTATTTCTGATCTAGCATAGTATGTGATACATAAAAAGTCCTTACAAACTTTTGTTGAATGGATGAATGGCTTTGAATTTCTCTAAATAATTTTAGTTCAAGAAATACACATTCCTCCACCCACGGGAAGATTTTGGATAATTGCCTCAACTTTTTATTTAACTTTAGCTGTATAAAAACAATCTCTGAGAGAGGCTTGGAATGTGTCACATTTTAAAGTTTTAAAACAAATTTCGTGTTTGGTGCAGTGCAGTTCCCATGAAGCAAGGTTTTCAGCAAAACTAAATAAACATGTGGCATCAGAAAACTCAAATGCATCAATAAGTACATTTGCATGCACTGGGCCAAGGGTAATAGTACACAAGGGCAAAGGTTAAACAGTTGGAGGCCTTGGTTTAATAGCAGACCTGAACTGTTATTTAAATGTCACAAATGTCAGTGTTCATCTTCAAATGGTATTACAGTAGGATTAGTGTCCTAAGCCTTGCTCCAATTTATGGAGAATCAGGGAGAATGATTCTCGTCAACTTGGTCCAAAGCAGGAGAAGATTGATTTTCCTTTACCACTCAGTCTGCTTTTATGAGTTTTCCAGACTCTACCTTCCCAGCCTGCATCATGAATGGAAACTGCCAGATCTGCATGCAGGCCATGTGTGAGCAGTGAATCTGAAAGAGTTATGGCTCATTGAGAAACCAACAAAGAAAATGCTGCCACTCTCAGCCACCTTCCCCTGGCCAGGGCTCCCTGAAATTGTCAGAACTAGCAGTGGCTTAAGCCATGGAACAGGTGTAGGACCAGCCAACCCAATTCTTCCACCAATGTGCCAATGGCAGAGGCCAGCAGAATCAGGGAGGGGAAGCACATCTCATGTCTCCATCATCGTCTTTTGTCTTTGTTCAACTAGGAAAAGGTACATGTTTCTGAGGTCAATCTTATTATTTTTTGTTTTTATTGGTTATTTTGTTATTATTAGCAATAAAAATGTGAGCACATATGACGTGCCAAGTGCAATACACACAGCATCTTATTGCACTAAGGCTCACAGAGCTATGTGAGGTAGCTATTTCTATGCCTACTTTAAACAATAAAGATGGCCAGGTGTGGTGGCTTACATCTGTAATCCCAGCACTTTGGGAGGTCAAGGCAGGAGGATTGCTTGTGCCCAGGAGTTTGAAACCACTCTGGGCAACATAGCGAGACTCCTGTATGAACAAAAAATAAAAATAGAAACAAATTAGCCAAGCATGATGGTGTGTGCCTATAGTCTCAGCAGGCTGAGGCGGGAAAATCTCATGAGCCCAAGACATGGAGGCTGCAGTTAGCCATAATCATGCCGCCTCCAGCCTGGGTGACATAGCAAGACCTGTCTCTAAAAAAATAAAATAAACAATAAAGATAAGACTAAAGGTCACACAACTTGGCAAGGATTCCCAGATTTCAAGCACCAGCCTCTTCATAATCATGTAAATGCAGTGACTCGAAGAGAAGGAAGAGGTAAAAATATCTAAAGACCCCAGAGCTTCATGCCTTAAAGTACTCCCCACCATGGACAGAGATAGGGTGATGTAGTTCAAGGGGCTGCAGCATTTGAGGTCTCAGCCTTCATTAGGACACCCCAAATGACAGGGGAGTGCCTTTCAAGATGTTGAACAACCTCCAAATGAGAACCGTGTCTATCCTTGACATAGCCCTTTCCTCTTCAGAGCTTTGGGTATATCATGTAAGTGATTTCCAAATTGAAGGTAGAGCTTTTCCGACCACAAAGAGAGCACAAAGGATGTCACAGCAGGTCATGGAGACCTTACTGTGAGCGTCTTGAGCTCTGAGGGGAATGGTAGCCCAGGTGAGCAAACAGAATCAGCTGCTTCTCCCCTCCAGTCTTCTCCACCGTCCAGGCCTTTGAGATTTACTGTAACGTTAGAAAGGAAATTAACTGCATGATGTGCTGGGGGGTGTGAGCGTGTGGGTGGCGTGAGGAGGCTCCCAGAGAGTCCACAATAAAAATGTTTGAGAAAATAGCTCCTGCACAGTAAGGAATCAGAAATGCATTTAGATCTCCAGAAATAAAACACTCAGGACAGCCAGGCTCCTCTCCAGTAAGCTTTTCTTTTTTTGAGACTGAGTCTTGCTCTGTCACCCAGGCTGGAGTGCAATGGTGCGATCTCGGCTCACTGCAAGCTCTGCTTCCCGGGTTCAAGCGATTCTCCTGCCTCCACCTCCTGAATAGCTGTGATTACAGGTGCGTACCACCATGCCCAGCTAATTTTTGTATTTTTAGTACAGACGGGTTTCACCATGTTGGTCAGGCTTGTCTCAAACTCCTGACCTTGTGATCCACCCACCTCGGCCTCCCAAAGTTCTGGTATTACAGGCGTGAGCCACCGTGCCCGGCTTTCAGTAAGCTTTTTTTAAGTGTGCTGTCTATTTTTCTTTTCCTCATTTCAGTTTGATCAGATGACACTAATAAACAATCATATAAATACATGTTGTGGGGCCATATTGACAATTAGTGAGATTAATGCAAAAATATGGTAAGATTGATGCCGGCTGGGTGCGGTGGCTCATGCCTGTAATCCCAGCACTTTGGAGGTCAAGGAAGGTGGATCACTTGAGGCCAGGAGTTCAAGAACAGCCTGGTCAACATGGCAAAATCCTGTCTGTACTAAAAATACAAACATTAGTAGGGTGCAGTGGTGGGCGCCTGTAATACCAGCTACTCAGGAGGCTGAGACTTGAGAATCAGTTGAGCCCAGGAGGTGGAGGTTGCAGTGAACCAAGATCATGCCACTGCACTCCAGCCTGGGTAACAGAGAAAAGCTACCCTGTCTCAAAATAAATAAAATAAAATAAAAGCCACACTGAAAAAAAATGTTTAACCAATAATCACTGTCCATCATATTCTGCAAACAAAAAATGCAGTTAATGCCTACTAGGTGCCAGGCACTAGTGGGCACTTCACGTAATGAATTTTTTCCTTCACAACAGCCTTGTGAGGTAGATGATATTATTCACTCCTTTTACAGAAGAAATGATTGCGTCTCAGAAAAGCTGCATGACTTTTCCAAAGTCCCCTAGAAATAAAACTCTGAACTGAGGTCTTTGATTCTGTAACTCTTGTTTTTTTCATGTCAGCATTTTGACAGTTCAACAAAGCAAACAGTCCACATGGGTAGTTACAAAGAAGAGGCTAATGAAAAGGTCGTTATTAAATATAGATTTTATTCTTACAAAACGTTGCCTAGGTGAGTTTAGGTTGCTTACATTAGTAGTGTTCAGGGCCTACACACTTTAAGTTGAAACTACATAGACCAAGTAAAGATTTATCATCATTTTTTAAAATTATTATTAAATTGGTATCAAGATCAACCATCATGTAATTCTATCCAGCTTCAAGTTACCTGATAATTAGATTTTATTCACTGTGGTCATTTCTGCCATTAAAGTCTCTTATTTTCAATATTCATCCATACACACACACACACACACACACACACACACACTAACAAATTGGATTTAAGCAAGAATAAGGAGAGATAGCAGAAATCAAAGCAACTCTTCTTTTGTATCTTTAACGTTAATTAGTCCATACTTTATTTTTGGTTTTTTTGGAAAATTGTCTTCCACATTTAAACAAAGTTTGAACCCCCACTACTAAAAATTTTCCACAAAAAAAGATGAAAACAACAACAACTACCTATAGCTCCCAGAAATGATTGGGCAAAAAACAAGTTTTTAAAAAATAATTTGATCTGGATTTATTTATTTATTTATTTATTTATTTATTTATTGAGATGCAGTCTTGCTCTGTCACCCAGGCTGGAGTGCAGTGGTGTGATCTTGGCTCACTGCAACCTCCCCCTCCCAGGTTCACAGGATTCTCCTGCCTCAGCCTCCCAAGTGGCTGGAATTACAGGTGCCCATCACCACGCCCAGCTAATTTTTTGTATTTTTAGTAGAGACGGGGTTTCACCAGGTTGACCAGGCTGGTCTTGAACTCCTGACCTCATGATCCACTCGCCTTGGCCTCCCAAAGTGCTAGGATTACAGGCGTGAGCCACCGTGCCCGACTTGATCTGGATTTTTATGTTAGATATGGACATTAGAAAATAACCTACTGTGTATTATCATATCAATTGATTTTTCAGAAAAAAACAACATAGAAAAATCTCTTTAAACTGTAGTTGTATTGTATATCATAAGTGACCAGATTTTATTCTGATGTCTATACCAGAAAATGTTACACTCTAGTCATTTTTTCTCTTTTGCAATCATACTAAACATTTGCATCCTTACTAAAATGTTTGAGAATCAGTTGGTCCTAAAATGGGAGCTGATGGGACAGAGTAGGTGCTTGACTGATCAGAAGTAGAAGTAAAGGAACAGGGCAGTCTCCTCTGAGGGCAAAAGAGGTCCAGGGAAGGGTTGGGAGGAGAAACAGAGTCCAGGGAAACAAATGTTCTTGGGCTATGAGAAAAAGGCTTTTCAGTTTGTAACAAAAATCCCATTCAACTTACAAATTAACCTTTTCTTAGTTCACTAATAATCTGAAAATAATGTCTACATTAAGCTAGAAAGTAAAACCATTCAATTAAGGAATTAAAAATATCAATATGAACTAAGAACTTTCTGACCGTAAATGTATAATAGCTCTTTTGTTAATTTGTAAAATAAGTCCAGGAAATATTTTGATAGATTAATACGCCAATGAGTAGCAAGTTACATTTTTCCAGCACAGTAATACAGTCTGTTTTATTGAGCACCAAACAGAAAGTTGCAAAAATACCCACTGGATAACAATCTCTACACTGTTAAATTTTAGCAGGTGGAATTTCAGCTTGCCAAAGACTCGAAATTAGGAAACTGCTCTTCCAGCCATCTCCAGACTGGTAACCCTTTATTTGGTGAACTGAAAACTGTAGGAAGATTGTCCTTAAGTATGCGATTAGATCTTGAACCAATCTTTTGTCTTCTACTACATTCCAAAGAAGTCTTTATGCCAGGAAAATAACTCAATGGTACATTATAAAAGGATATAAAATGGATAAAGGAGGAATGATGGAACATCAGTAAATGCTGAACATGAGATCTCTGAAGCTGAATCTTGCTTCTGGAAGTTCATCCATTTTACCCAAAAGGCAGTAATAGGAATTACTGGAT
This sequence comes from Trachypithecus francoisi, assembly GCF_009764315.1. Classification (NCBI taxonomy): domain Eukaryota; kingdom Metazoa; phylum Chordata; class Mammalia; order Primates; family Cercopithecidae; genus Trachypithecus; species Trachypithecus francoisi. Next base: position 167,170,301 of record NW_022681454.1, on the reverse strand, counting down.
ACATCAAAGAGAGAGGAGACCCCTTTATAGGAGAGAATAAAATAAAATAATTAAGCTACATATGGAAATTCACTTCACTATTGTTAGTTTCTTCTACTAACGTGTCTTAACATGTTTTAAATTTAATATTATTTGCCATTAAATAATATAAAGAGTTTTATCCTGCCTGGAAAGAAAAATAGTCAAAAGCATTATATTAATTCCATGAGCTAGAAAGACATGAGTTGTAAAACATTTAATATAGGACTGCAGTGGTTATTCGCAACTGAATAATGAATTGCATGTCACACAGTGTATGATAGTTATCTGGGCTGCTTAAGTTACAGCTAAGGAATTATTGGTCTCCCTTATCTGAAAGACCAAATGTAATATGAGATCAAAGAAAGTAATAATTGTGCAGGAAACAACATCTAAAAAAAATTCCTCTGAGGATGAAAAACTGGTTTATAAAGTTCAAGATTATCATTTTAGGTTACTCAAGTTGGATCAAACATTTTAAGCGATATTTTGAATAGACTATGTGCAGCAGAAATAAACATTAAAAAATTACCAAACTGCCAAACCAGAGAGTCCTTGTGGGGATGGAACAAAACAATACATGAAGTTATTTTTAGCCATTTACAAGGCATGAGAAAAGTCCATATAATAAAGACAACATGATTATGTATCTTGGTTTCATTGAAAAGAGAAGGCCTTCAAAGTCTACTCCAGAAGCCCCTTAGACCAAATCGAGTCTCTCTAAGCAAAGGAGGAGACAATAGGAGATTTCTGGTCCCTGCCAACTGATGACACCCGTGTTTTCTGAATTGGCAGCCCCTGGTCACTCCAAGTGGGTACACGAAGCATTTGAAGAAGATTGATGGGTGGTTCAAACCAACAGTTAGTCACTGAATAAGGTACCAACCTAGATTATTTTACTCCCTTACCAAAGCACGCCAACAAAGAAAACTTTAGGAATTCATTAACAACTGATTACAAGACATAATTTACTACCATCCTTAAAGGCCTACAGAGACAGAAGACACCACATGACTTCCCCATCTTGCATAGGCTTCCCTAGCAAAAATTCTTCCCTCAAAAACGTCTCCATACAAAACTCAATTGAGATTAAGTGAAAATTTTTCATTCAACACTCTATACAATATTAACTATCTAAACATTTAAAACTGGGTATTTGCAAAGAAGGGGAAGAAAGATTAATAATAGTTATCTCTGAGTGAGATTAAGAGTGATTTTTAGCTGCTTTTTTATCTTTGCTTTTTTTTTTTTTTTGAGACGGAGTCTTGCTCTGTCACCCAGGCTGGAGTGCAGTGGCGCGATCTCAGCTCACTGTAACATCCGCCTCCCAGGTTCAAGCAATTCTCCTCCCTCAGCCTCCTGAGTAGCTGGGACTACAGGCACATGCCACCACACCTGGCTAATTGTTTTTGTATTTTTAGTAGAAACGAGGTTTCACCGTGTTAGCCAGAATGGTCTCCATATCCTGACCTCGTGATCCACCTCCTCAGCCTCCCAAAGTGCTGGGATTACAGGCAAGTCACCGCACCCGGCCTATCTTTTCTTTATTTTCCCAGATGAATACAATAAGCACATATTACCTTTATAAAATCAGAAAAACAAAAAGTTTTAAGAACTATCCACAATAAGGACTTCAAGTGGAGGTAATAGATGATTTTTCATTCCCCCTTTTACTTACGTCTATGTCTCCCTTTGCAAACACAATCATGTTTCTAATACTTTCCACTTCTCTCTGTTGACTCTGTGAAATGTTCTATGAGCACTTGGGTCTCATTTGTTATGCCTACGAATGGGAAAAAAATCTCCGGAGATACTGTCACACAGTACTAGGTTAAGACTTTAGCAAGCCAAGTGAGGATATGATTTCCCAGCTATGCCTACAGGATAACAATCGCCATTAATTTTCTCCTGATTTAAAGGTATGGTTTTTTTGTGACTATTTACCTTACTGTGGTCTAATAATGCAACTGTAATATTAATTAATTCTATACAATCACCATTCTACAGAAAAATAGTCCTGAAACAAACCACATTCTTTTCACATTTTAAAATTCTAGGGACAATATAGCTGATTGTGGTGAATAAATAAACACATAAAATTAATACAGAAAGCAAGAATACAAAACCAACTCTGGATAAGAAGTTTGTTTCATATCAACCACGGTTAAATTTGTATGATCTTAACGTTGTATTTTACCTTCTGTGTTACACACTCTAAGTCAAGCCTGTCCTCTCCCTGAAGCTCTCCCCAGCCACTCACCCACACAGATCTCCCTATATTTCCATAGCCCTGTCTGGGGTTTGCGTACCCTGTCCATTTGGACTACCTTGTACCAGTGACAGCCAGATATACAAGTGACACACATTTGGGAAAACAGGATAGATTATATAGAAAAATAGATATAGAGATATATAATCTATCACTATCCTGTTTTTCCCAGTGGATTCCTTATGCCATTTTACAGGCCCTCTCCCACTCCACAACAACCTCTCTGTTGATCTCAGTGTCTGGCACCATGTACAGCAAATATCTCTTGCTTGGTTGATTTGAAAGACGATGCGTGACCTTATTTTCTCAATCTACCAACCCAGCATCCTTACCTGGGTCCAGCCACAGCCCTGATGTCATAACTGGGAGACAATGTGTTGGAATCAAGAGTTCCCCGGGCTGGAAGCCAGGACATCCAAACACCAGGTTCCAGTTCTGCTAATTCCTACTAGTGTGCCCTTGGACAAGGTGTTTCACCTTCTTGGCTGCCATTTCCCCATTTGTAAATCAAAGTTCGAGACCAGGTAAACGTTAAGGTCTACTCCAGCTCTTAAGTGCTATAATTCCACATGTTTGGAACCCTGTTTAGAGCTTCCCTGTCCAATATGGTAGCTACTAGCTTTAAAGGGAACATTTAAATTCAAATTAAAATTCGCTGAAATTAAACAAAGTTAAAATTCAGTTTTCAGTTGCACTAGCCCCATTTCAAGTTCTCAATAGCTGCATGTGACTAGTGGCTACTGTTTTTGGACAACAGATATGGAACATTTTTATCATGGCCAAAAGTATAATTGGACAGGTCTGGAGTAGAGTGATATATTAAATATCATGTTTGTCCTCCTAGTGGTGTGCCAACAGATCTAATTAATTTTAATTAAGTATATTATTCTCATTTCATTGTCAGTTTCAATACTCATAATTCATATATTACAAATGCAACATTTAAAATTTATTTTAAATGGCAGTCACTTGGAAATGCTCCTTTTACTTGGAAAAATATATCTACAAGAATCATGACTAGAGTAGTGGCAAGCTGAAAAACAGGAGCCTAAGATCTACCATTCCCATCCAGATTCCCACGTTCAGCCAGGCTGAACTCTGTTTCCCACCCCTCACACTTGGCAGTTTTCTGTAAGCATGTCTTTGTTCACTTTCTTCCATTAGACCATTTCTCTTTCCTCCCATGTCCCTCCCCAGGTCCAAATTCATCAAGATCCTTTCCACAGTTATGCTGCGGCAAAGCTGGGAAGAAATGCGTCCAAATGCAGCCATGGTAGCTTAGCAACAGGGATCAGGATGGGTAGTTTAAACAAGTTGCATGAAAGAAATGCCCAGGCAGTCAGGTGGCATGCGACCTTGCCTCAGTTTGCATTATCAGATATGAGAAAGCTACATGGTGAATTTGCCAAGTCTGGGACTGCCTGAGAAGGTAGTAGCTCAGTTCACCAAAATACATCAAAAAATAAAATGAGGGGACAAAGTAAGTCATGAAAGAAGGCTTCTTTGGGTCATTAGCAACTGCTGAGGCAGTCTGCCCCTCATGTGCTTCTGGAGAAATGCCAAAATTCTCTGCCCAGAAGCCCACCCAACCCTAGTAGACAACACAGAACCAGACTATGTGAGCATGTGAAGTGTCAACCCCAGCACCAGGGAAAGGTGAACAGCTGGCAGGGGCAGGACTCCCTTCCTCAGCCCTGACTTAAAGTTTCCAGTCACAAACTCACAGTCAAGGTATCCTTTGTATGAATCACTGCAGTGTAAGAAAATCTATCCCCCTGTGTTTTTGTTACTCCAGTTGTCTGGTACTCCAGGACAGATGTCACCATCCATTATCTATTGAAAGTCATGTCTTCCTCCTTAGACCTGCCATAACACTTTATATCATTCTTGAGATACTTGCAATGCACCCCTACTGTTTCCTGTCCATTTCTTAATTCCTCTACAAGACTGTGAGTTATAACTGGTACTTTGTACTTCTTCTATATACCAGCATTTTAGCACAATGAGTAGCTTACTAGGAGATGAATAAATACGGAATCTGACAAGAAGTGGATGACTCAGTGAAGTGAATGAATGGATTTATGAATGAATACTCTATAGCTAATCTGATTGTAACAGCCTCAAAATAATCCAGGTCTTACAGTGTCTCACCTTTACCCAGTCTTTCATACATGACTTATTTAAATCCTCTTTCTTTAAAGAGACATGTCAGTTGGTCACATCAGAGTAAACGTCCAGAAACAATGTTAACTGCAAGGGTGTGTTGTTGATGTGTACAGTAGGTTGAACACTACTAAGGAATGCTATTCTGAATTGAATTGTACCTTTTCTACTTAGTTCTTCTTCATTTAAAATAGTTATGATAATTCTTTTCAATTTTTAAAAATTATTATGAGTACATGATAGCAGTATACATTTATGGGGTACATGTGATGTTTTCATAAAGGCACACGATGTGTAATGATCAAATCAGGATAATTAGAGTGTTCATTGCCTCAAGCATTTATCATTTCTTTGTGCCACAAACATCCCAATTCCACTCTTTTCGTTATTTTAAAATATACAATAAGTTATTGTTAACTATAGTCACCATGTTGTGCTACAGAACATTAGATCTTATTCCTTCTAACTGTGTTTTTGTATCCACTGACCATTCCTACTTTATTCCCTCCTCCCACTACCCTTCCCAGTCTCTGGTAACGATCATGCTACTCTCCCCATAAGTTCAATTGTTTTAATTTTTAGTTCCCACATATGAGTGAGAACATGTGAAGTTTGTCGTTCTGTACCTGGTTTATTTCACCTAACATAATGTCCTCCAGTTTTATCCATGTTGTTGCAAATGACAGAATTTCTGTATTCTTTTTTTTTTTTTTCTTTTGGAGACAGGGTCTCACTGTGTTGCCCAGGCTGGAGTGCAGTGGTGAGATTAGGGCTCACTGTAGCCTCGACCTCCCTGGGCTGAAGCAATCCTCCCACCTCAGCTTCCCTGGTTGCTGCGACTACAGGTGCATGCTACCATGCCCAACCAATATTTTTTTCTTTTTTATGACTTAATAATATTCTACCGTGTATATGTACCATATTTTCCTTACCCACTCATCTGCTGATGGACAGTTCGGTTGCTTGCATATCTTGGCTATTGTGAATAGTGTTGCAATAAACATGAGAGTGCAGACATCTCTTCAGTATACTGATTTCTTTTTTCTTGGATATATACCCAGCAGTGGGATTACTAGATTGTATGGTAGTTCTATAGTTTTTTGAGGAATCTCTACTGTTCTCCATTATGGCTGTACTAACTTACATTGCCACCAACAGTGTATGAAGGTTCCCCTTTCTCCACATTCTCACCGGCATTCATGATTACCTCTCTTTTGGATAAAAGTCATTTTAACTGGGGTAAGATGAATTCTCACTGCAGTTTTGATTTTATAATTTTTGATATCATACTTAATTGGATTCAAATAAAAGTATCTAGACATGGTAAATTTACTTCCACATATATAAGATAATACATGTATAAAGTTATTCATTATGACATTGTCTTTAAAAATAAAAGATTAGAAACTCAGTGACAATCAATGGGGGCTACAGAAATAAGTTATGATATAGACATTCAATGGAATGATATGTAAATGTTTAAAGAAAGAAGAATGCTTTCTACCTAATGCATTCCAAAGTAATTCATTACATTGTTGTCTGTAATACAAAATATTAGAAACTACATGAAGGTCCATCAATGGGGATAGATAAATAAAGTGTGGTACATCAGTAGAATGATATACAATTATGAAAAATGAGGCTACTCTGCATATATAGAAAGATTTATGAAATATATTGTTAAGTAGAAAAAGCAAGCTCAATAACTTTTTTTTTGAGAAAGTCTTGCTCTGTCACCCAGACTGCAGTGCAATGGTGCAAACATGGCTCACTGTATGCAGCCTCAACTTCCTATGCTCAAGTGATCCTCCTGCCTCAGCCTCCTGAGTTATCTGAGACTACAGGCACACGCCATTATGCTTGGCTAATTTTTTATTTTTTTTATAAACACAGGGTCTTCCTATGCTACCCAGGCTGGTCTCAATCTTCTGGGCTCAAGTAATTCTCCCACTTCGGCATCCCAAAGTGCTAGGATTACAGCCGTGAGCCATCTCATCCTGCCAGAAACAAAGTTGATAGTGTGTTAATTTTTGTATGAAAAAAAGGAGACAGTTTAAGATATATTGGCATAAAGAAACTCTGAAAGAGTACACAAGAAACTAACAAAAATGGCTATACAAGGGCAGTAGAATTGGGCTCATGAGGGATGTGGGGTGAGCAAAACTTTTCATAATATACCATTTTATATTTCTGTTTTTACCCTTGCAAGTGCACTACTTATGCAAAATAGTTAATAGACATTTCCATTATCATGCTACATTCATTTAATGAATGAATTTTAAAAGAATCCTTAATATATCATTCTTCTTCACTCTCTCACCAAGTTTCCTTTCTGTTCTCTGCCCCACGACCCCGTTCTATATCAAATGCCTTTTTCAACACTCACTACGACCCAGGTGAGGGAAACAGCTGGGGCAGAGCACTTTGGAAAGGATTGATTTTGATCCCATTTGAAGCCTGACAAGACCTAATGCTAAATTAAAAAAAAAAAATAGTTTGGGGAATGTGTTTGCCTAAAAATGAAAGGTGGGATGTGTAGGCTGGGTAATATCTGAAAATTTCAATAATACAGAATTGTGTTGTACCTGCTTCATGCTAACTTTTAATGGTCTCATTATCAATGAGTTTAATAATAATGTTTTCATTCTTGAATGAAGGCAATGATTCTCACTCACTCTCTGAAGAACTCATGAACTTTTTATTTCATTAGCCAAAACAGATTTTAATAGGGGAAGGTAACTGAATAGCCATATTGAACTTTCTTTTTTAATATCACACCAACTTCTTAAATATTGAAGTCATTGATCTATATTTGGAAACCGGTAATCATCTAAGGTCTTGTACAACCTTCCATTTATTAGAAATAAATTCACACAAAAAAGCAACAATGTTTAAATTTGGTGTTCAAAAGACCCTCTCAGCAAGAGGTAATAAAATGTCAGTCCCATTTAAATGAGACATTACTGACCCCCATTAGTAGGACACGTGCTTGACTTGACTTTTTCTAAGGGTGGTGATGGATTTGCTCTTGTCCATCCACACACTCCTGCCCTGTCCTCTCATGACCTGGGGCAGACATGTGCTGGACAGCTGGCTGGACCAGGTCTGTGGCCTCTGAACAAAGCAAACCTTGCTGGCCCACACAAAGACTTGCTGTGACCTTGTTCTCATTAGCTCAATGCCCTAATCACTTGAGCTAAACAGCTACAAAAAATATATAGATTGAGCTTTGTGTAGATACATGTCTGTGTGTGGGCGTCAAAGCCAGGAATAAAATAATATATAACAACAAGCTCGAAGCTGGTGCTTGGGCATTAAAGGAGGTCCTCCTATAAGTTATGTATCTTGTATGCCATGCCCCAGTGGCATTTTCCAAGCTGAGAGCCAAAATATAATCACCTTAAAATAATTTTATTTCAGTTCTAATATAATATGATTCTAACTCCAGAAAGAAATCGATCCTTGAAATTAGTAGTTAGGCACGTGTACAAGGAGATCCTAGGAAGCAATAGATTCCATAGCTTATATGATCTGGGTTCTCCTGAACCTTGGACTGAACAAGGAAGTAGAGATTAAGACTAGAGCTAGAGGGGAAAACAAGAGGCAAAATTTTGTCACTAGAAGATACTTTGTCACTAGAAGTTGTTTATCCAGGCAAAGTTTCATGAAAGAAATACCTATGCTCCGTCAGTTAATCTAGAACTGTTGGTGAGTATCCAGTGTGCTGTGTGCCTCAGAACCTCTTGCTATAGAGATCTACTAACAGGAAGAGGACCTCCTCTCGTGAAATTCATGATCATGGAGAAAGTCACTGAAGACCACATTCCCAGGATTCTACTTATCTCTGAATAGACAGCGATTCCAGTACAACTAATAAGGGTCACCAAGACTGTGGGCCCAATGCAAGACTCACCAAATGTGGAATATCTCAAATTAGATGAGAAATTTAAACACAAGTGCAATATGAGCAATTTCAATGTCATTGCTTTATTTCAGGAGATGAGATGAAGTTCAGCCCAGAAGCTCCTCCTCCTCACTCATTGGAATGGACACTCTGTCAGGAATGACCTACAAGAGAATCTGGGACACATCTCCAGGCACAACATTAACCATCAACTACTGGGAGATGGTAACTGAACGCATATCTTGGGTCACAAGAATCATATTCCATATTAACTATCCAAAAATGCTACTTTGAAGCTCCTCCACTTTTGAGAGATATAATTCTCCTTGGCATAAAGTTCCAACTCCTTAATCTGACATTCAAGAGAAATTCAAGGCTAAGTTTTCTTTGTCTTTGCATATCCATGCCGAGCAGATGGTTTCCCACATGAAAGAGCTTCCCACATAAAGAGCTCAATAAAGTATTAAATGAAGAAACAAGTGAATGGCTGAAGCTAATCCTAATTTATCTTTCTATGTGATCTCACTCTACTTCCCCTTAATCTTTCCCTCCACTCATAACAGTCTTCTCTTTGTCCCATGAACATGGCTGGCTGTTCCTTCCTCCAGGCTTGTTTAGGATGTTCTCTCCAACTAAGGGGATTACCTTTTATTAAGTGCTTATAACACTTTATATATATTATCTCAATTAATCCTAAAAATTTAACAAAATAGTCACTATAATATCCACTTTATAGAAGATGTCCATAAAAGCTAAGTAACTTCCCAAGATTACACAGCTAGAAAACAAGAGAACCAAGATTTGAACACAGATCTATCTGGTTCCAAAACTCTTCTCCCTTTCAGGGAATTATTCTTTCTTCATATCTCCAAATTCTGCATTTTCAAAATTGCTTTGTCTTTTATGGATTAATGCAAGCTTCAAGGAGAGGAACTCTTCCTGCCCATTCTATCCCATAGTGATCTCTCATTCTTTTAACTTAGCATTGTAAACTCAATGTCTCAGATAACAGTCATGGACTGCCTCAACACTCCATCTTTTATTCTTTTTAATTTTTCACTAATCTATTCCTTCTCAGACTAACTAGATCAAAAGCTCATGAAGGGCAGATTCTACACATTGCACATCACTATATCTCTTCACAAGCATGGAAGAGACTTGTGCATGTGGTAGGCAGTCCACAAATATATCTTGACTGATTAATGTTGACACCTCCATCTTTCCACCAAAATCTGTGTACCAATTCCTATTATTATAAGGACACACCCCTTGAAGCGTTTACTTCCTAAGGTTATTGTAATAAAGGAAGAAAACTGGAAGGTTCCAAAGATTAACTATGTTTTTAAAAATATTTCAAAATTTTTCATTATTACACTTCTGGGGCATCTCTACTTCTGAGAAGTCTAACACACTAGTGTTAGTGAGATCATCTTGTTAAGATTTTCCTTGTTTCCTTCGAGTACCCTCATTTTCAAAGGTTAATTACCTGGTTGTAAAAGTGCATTCCAGAATGAAATTTAACCTATGAGTTCTCCATCTTGAGCTGAATATTCTTAGCAGTTTTATTTTTTTAAAGTAGAAAGCCATCTGTTTAACCAATTTAAATACATACTTATAGAAGAATAAGAAAATAGGAATACAGAGAGAGGTTCATGGATTTTAAGTACTTGTGAGTATTTGTAAAACACATTATGACTTTGATGCTTGGAAAAAATATGAAGTGATACTTTCTCTTATAAATCAGCACTGGCAAATAAAGAGGGACGAGAAGTTGGGATATCTTAAAGACAAAATTGTTTTGATCATCCCAAATGTTGATCATTTGTGGGCCATAGAAAAGAAAGATTTATTATTTTTGAATGGTTCAATTTCTTAGGAAGATAAAAAAAAATCACTTGAGAAAACATCAAACGGAATGTGGTTCTTATTAATATCACATAACCTTTCTCACAAAATTTTTCCCTTCCCCAGCCTAGCTCCCATTAGAACCAAACTAAACACGTTGACAGCTCCAAGTTAGGAAGGCGTTAGGCCAATAGTCTATCCTTTGGATAAACTGAATCATTCATTCAATATCACTTTACTAGTTTTCTTGACGAACCAAATACATGGCGACAGACACTATTCTGCAGGGTTTAATCACACACAAGTGGCAAAAACCACAGAACACAGCGCCTAATCAGCCAGACTTTCAACCATGGTCTTACTCTGTGCACATATGTCACTCCCATTATCATTAGTATCAATAAAACCCTGACATTTTACACACTCAGGAGAGGCTGGATCTCAATGTTTATGGTTTGATATGTTCTCATAAAAAGTATATCGCCTCATTACCAAATAAGTTTATACGAATCGGTATGTTTTAAATTGAATAAGTTCCTCCAGAGTAGAATAAATCATGGATTTTTTTCATGAACAATTTTTGGATTACTTCTTTTCTATTCTAAATACTCATATGAAGCTAAAATTAGCATTTCATATTTAGAATTTTTAAGACAACCAATGAATTCTAGGATTTCACATTTATTTTCAGTCTCAATAAACATTTATTAAAGAATGTGTGAATAAATTCAATCACCCAAACCTGGGAATGCAACCCACAATCATAAAGTGGTGTTCCCTAGAGGAGATCCCAGATGAAATTCAAAATAAATGTTTCAAAAATTAAGCTCACATATGCCTCATACAGTTGACTCCACTTAGCTCTGAGTTTGAATCCCAGGAAGAAATAGTCTTAAGATCCGGACAGAATTGCTTAAGCAGGGGTCAAAGATAATAGATGTCACTATATCTTTAGAATAAATAGCTTAAACGGGGCGTGGTGGCTCAGACTGTAATCTCATCACTGTGGGAGGCAGAAACATGGATCACTTGCGCTCAGGAGCTCAAGACCAGCCTGGGCAACATGGTGAAACCCCATCTCTGCAAAAAATACAAAAATTAGCCTGGCGTGGTGGCTCACACCTGTGGTCCCAGCTACTCAGTTGGTTGAGGCAGGAGGATTACTTCAGCCTGGGAGGCAAAGGTTGCAGTGAGCTGAGATTACAGCACTGCCCCCCATCTGGGTGACAAAGCAAGATCCTGTCTCAAAAAAAAATAAAAAATAAAAAAAAGTAGCTTGAACACTCCTTTGTATGAAAGAGGATAGCCACCGAGGCCATCTCCTAAATCCCCAGGCCATCCCCGAGTTGGTGAACCCAGAGTCTTATGGCTGTACATCAAAACAAAACAAAACTGAGTTAACACCAACACTGCATTCTAAGATTATCCCATCCCCAACTCCCACCCCTGCTGCCACTGCCACTGTGTGTAGTCACATGTATTATTACTGCCACAATCATATCCAGGTGCAAACCTGCTCATGTAGCCTATAACCTGAGACACTCAACTGAGAACAGTGAAGGAGCCTGACATTGAGGGTGTGACCTTCCTACCCACTCCACTGGGGAGCAGAAGAAGGAAGACAATCAAGGCTGTGTGAGACCCAGGCTCCCTATTTTTATTACGGTGCTTAATCAAAACCAACATACCATGTAAACATTGGCATATATCATTTCACAACATCAAGTTTTTTATACAGTTAAACCATTAGCTTTTTGCCCAACAAGTTATAAGCTCAAAGAAGGCAGAAACATCTACCTGGCTTTGCTAAAGTATTGCCTGCATAAAGCCTAATGCCTTTCATATATTAGATGCTCAATAAATGTGTGATGAATGATAATAAATCAGAGAGCACACTAAAGAGCCAATCTCCATAGGTTTCATTCCTGCCTATGTGACAGTGTGATCGTAGTCACTTCTTTGTGCTTCACTCAGTCCCTTGTCTACAAAACAGGCATAACAATGGTATCTTAGTGGGTAATGGTGAAAAATCAGTAAGTTAATATGAGAAATGCAGTTAGAACAGGAGCTGACACATACTATGTGCCATTATTATTAATTATTATTATCATCATCATCACAACCTCTAATTACTGGTATAGGGTGGACCTTGATCAACTTCCAGAATATCATGCATTCCTACAGGTGTTCATCATCCTATGCAAGCATTTATTTGTATAATAAATCATCCTCATTTTGTGAATGAAAAGACAGAGAGCACTACTTAATAAAATGAATTATTCCAAGGCCTGATGTTCTGCAATGTTTGAAAAGATCCTCCTGAGTAAGGAGCTTATCACCACACTTGCCCTTTCGTATTTTTTTTTAAAAGTTGTATCTGAATTACTACCCAAGGTCCATTGCTATTAAACACGAAAAATAACTTCCACACACATACATAATTTGCACAAAATCCCATCGGTGCGATTTTGACAGGTACGAGGAGACTCCCGATACTGCTAATTGTTCACTGGGCTTAACCTCAGATGATGATTCAGCTAAATGCTATATTGAATTTCATCATTTCCATTTCCCCTATTCCTGCAGTGACTCTCTGAGGGGTTTACGGCTTTCTAGAGTGGCCTGCCTGCTTGGATACGTGCACTCAGGTCACTGTGGAGGACTGTGTGAGTGGAACAGGAATGGGAATATCTTAAAACGAAACAGCTGCGTCAGAAGTGGTCAAGGCTCGGGCGCAATATGATAGCTGCTATTAAACCCCACTTTGAGCTCCTCGTGGCTTTGATGATTTCTTTCTTCCTCTCAAAAGTTTATCATTCTTTTCCTGACTTTAAGTCAACCTCGTAAAATCAGCCCGATTTTTGTTTTGGTTCATATTAAAGTTTTGGTTGTATTGTCCATTCGTTTCTGAATTTTTGTTGTTTTTGTTTCTTGCTTTTTCTTTGTCTCTTTGGTCTGAGGAAACTATAAAGTGAGGTGAACCAGTCATGACAAATTCTTGTAAACAGACATAGAACTAGGAATTCTTGTTCCCTAGAGTTCACCTGTCTCGCAGGCCTTGCTCTCCAAGGCACTTCCTCTTGGTAAGCATCTGGAAGTGTCCATTTGTGGGCTGGATTTGGTTTGGTTTGGTATGGTTTTTTCAGGATCTGTGGTATCAGTCTCCCTTCCTGGCACCTCTTAGTCCACTGCAAGCTAGTGGAGTGAAAATGTTTCATTTCAACATCTGCCAATGGCATCCCTGAATAAAATTTATTATTCACTATTATAAGAAAATAAGAACTTAATTGCATTGTTGAAATTTAAATTTTTATTTTTCATTCTGACAGTTAACTATTAAATGCATTTCAAGCTCCTAGAAGCAGTTCTAGAGCCTTCCAACCTTACTGGTAGGAAAATCATTTAAATAAAATGTTTCTTGGATTAATATAGTTAATTCCACCACTGTATTTAGCATAATCTTTTCCTGGGGCAATAATTATTAAGTCACCACTTAAAGACTATTTAATGATGTTGAAATGAAGCCTACACTTAGTCAGCCAACTCATTGGGACTTTTTCCAACTCCCAACCACCACCTGGGATTCATCTCAATTCTCTGATTCTGTGTTTCAAATCAAAGATGCTATTTGCTGTCAGCAAGTCCCCTGATTTATTTAATCCTTCCCCAAAATATATCCTGAAATTCTCACAATTTAACCCCTATTTGTCATGACAGCAGCTCCTCTACAATGACTAACACACTCTTCAGCATTATCAGGTGTTTGCAGAGGGCTCTGTGACTGCGCTGGTGGCCTGGGAGATCAAGAGCAACCCTCTGTAATAGTGTTGTTACTTTATCTTCTCAACAAATCACCAGTAAATTTTTAAAATAACGTTTATAATCTCCATTACTTCTCTCCGAAAGTAAGAACACTCAAGCATACGGCAAGCATAGCATAATGTGTGAAGGCTCAAGAATCTTTATAGTTCTCGTTTTAAGTGTCAATTGCTAATGTAATCAACAATATGCATGCTTACTAGTTTTTAGACTAAACAGTACAATATAGGAAAATATGGGTTCAAATGGAATAAAGACAAAAGAAAATAAAATAAGACAGGAAAAAGGGACAAGAAAGATGAAAACTCTGATTGATTTTTAAAATAAATTGTGGCAATGGAATTAATGTAACCAAGTTTCATCTTCTAGTGTGTAAATTAGTCAGCTAACAGATTTTTAAATCGTATGTAAAGCAGAAGTCCTATGACAGAAAGGTGGCATTTTTTTCTTCTCCAAAATAGTAGGAAGAATGTCCTACAATCCATAATAAGAATCAAGGGGAAAAATCAGAATAATTTGAGTAGTTTGCTGAAAATCAGTCTCAGAGTTTACAACTCCTAAATTCTCAATTGTCCTTCCCATATTTTCAGATCAGTTATGAAAAGCATGGAACTGAACTTCCTGAAGATCAGTTAGCATTTTTATTAAGCTTTTTACTTTGAGAAAATTGTAGATCCTCATGCAGTTTTAAGAAATAATAGAGAGGCCAGGCGCGGTGGCTCAGGCCTGTAATCCCAGCACTTTGGGAGGCCAAGGCTGGCACATCACAAGGTCAGGAGATCGAGACCACGGTGAAACCCCGTCTCTACTAAAAATACAAAAAAAATTAGCCAGGTGCGGTGGCAGGCGCCTGTAGTCCCAGCTACTCAGGAGGCTGAGGCTGGAGAATAGCGTGAATCTGGGAGGCAGAGCTTGCAGTGAGCCAGACTGCGCCACTGCACTCCAGCCTGGGGGACAGAGCGAGACTCCATCTCAAAAAAAAAAAAAAAAGAAAGAATAGAGATCCCATGCACCCTTTACCCAATAGTAATGTCTTGCAAAAACACAGTACAATATCACAACCAGGATACTGACATTGATACAGAACATTTCCATTATCAAAAGCATTCATTTTGTTGCCTTTTTATGGCCACACTCACTTCTCTTCCACCCCACTGCTCCTTATCCCCTGGTAAGCACTTTTCTTTTTTCCATTTCTATAATTTTGTCATTTCAAGAATTCCGTATAAATGGAGCCATATAGTATGTAACCTTTTGGGTTTGGCTTTTTTCACCCAGCATAATTCCCTGGAGACCCGTTCAGGCTGTTGCACTTGTCAATAATGTGTTCCTTTTTATTGCCGAGTAGTATTTCATGGTATAGCTGAGCCACGATTAACCATACATGCTTAACTGTTAACAGAATGGTTAAGTTTGTCTTTCCATGAAGGACATTTGAAATATTTCCAGTTTTTCACTGTTATTAAAGCTGCTGTAAGCATTCATGCACATATTTCTATATGAACTTAAGTCTTCATTTATCTGAAATAAATGCTGAGGAGTACAATTACTGAGTTATATAGTAGTTGCAAGTTTAGCTTTTAAAGAAACTGCCAAACTGTCTTTCACATGCTGTACTATTTTACATCCCCAATAGCAGTATAGGAGTGATCCTGTTTCTCCACATACTTGCCAACATTTCTTGTTGTCATGGCTGATTTTTAGCCAAAGCCAGAGATCCAATTTGGAACAAAAACTGACAGAAAGACTTTCAAATTTAATGCATTGTGTTATTTTAACATTACCTGGAATTTTTTCAATACCAGATCCCTTGGTTTTAAACTCTACAAATTAAATGCTGTGTACTTTGTATAAATTATTTAACATCTCTGAACCTCAATTTCTTTAGAGGTAAAACCTGTCCCTGCAAGTATAGAACTATATTAAGGGGATAATATGTGTAAAGAACATAGGATACAATAGATGCTTTGTAAATGCAAATCCCCTTCCTGTACATTATCTATTGATCATTATTTATTCTATTAATAATATACAAGCTTTCTCTTAATGCATTCCCAGCACCATTTGTTTGGTTTTATAATTCTGTCTCTCCTCCATTCAGATGAAAATGAATATCGCTTAAAAATTGTGTTAACATGATAGAAAAGAAGCAGGATGATATTGCTTTCAAAAACAAATTCAAACCCAAGTCTACTGTTTTGTGACCTTATGCAATTATCTTCCATCTGCAGTCAACAAGACTGGTGGTTTCATCTCTTCCATCTGCCCTACAGAAATGTTGAGTTCAAATGACAGAAATACGTGAACACTGATTTGCAAACAGTGAAGAGCTATACCACTATGTGATCAATAGAGTAAAGCTAGTTATAGAAAATGAATTCCACTGCACCTAAGGTCTCATTCATTCTGTCACAGAATGTCAAGGTCAAGAAATGGCAGGAACCACAATGATTTCAGAATCTAGGACAATGGTGCCCCAAGGAATGGGATGTCGGAAGATTATAACAGAAGTCATATTTGTTTTTATATAAACAACCAGAAATGAATTCACTAATAGAGTAACCATTGGCAACAGCACCCTTGCTTCGTTCTATGTTACCCAGTTGCCTTGAGCACACAAGGTAACATCAGGGAAGGGGGAGCTCTTGACCACAGAGGGGTTGACAGTGGCCCTCTTACAAGCACACGTGGCCTGAAATCTGTTACAATTTGTCTGGCTCAGTTAGATGAAAACATATTATATAATCCAGTTTTAACTAAACTAATCTTCACCAAATGAACAAATGGTTTAAAAATATTCCTGCAAAGAACCTTTCATTAAATAGATTCCAAGAAGGCAAACATAAACCATCAACAGGAAAACGGCAGAACTGACACTGCTCCTCCTCTTCTCAGCCACAAAACAAGACAGAAACACTGATGATATGGATCCAAAAGTAAATCAACCAGAGGATTTTTAAACCACCAAGGCTATCTGAAATGTGGATTTACACCCACTGGTGATGATGCTGAATCTTACCGTAAAACATTTAAACCTTTTGTCTAATTCTTCCTTTTAATCTTACCCCTTTTAAGGTTATTTTTTTGCACAGGTTTATAATGTACACATCAGTAAAGATGTACAGATGTATAATTTGCAAATAAATATACTTAAAATGTTTTACTGCTGGAGTGCATAATAAAAACAGCAGGGAAATCATGGACCTAAGATATATTTCTTTAAGGTGTTATTTTCCCCACTCTAGACGTTTGTGTCGGGCACCAATAGACTACACCACGAATGACGAAGATGGCATAAAAGTAGGTT
This sequence comes from Trachypithecus francoisi, assembly GCF_009764315.1. Lineage (NCBI taxonomy): Eukaryota > Metazoa > Chordata > Mammalia > Primates > Cercopithecidae > Trachypithecus > Trachypithecus francoisi. Next base: position 167,152,976 of record NW_022681454.1, on the reverse strand, counting down.
TCCACTTACAGAACAGTGGGTTGTCATCACTAGAACCATCTTCTCCTATCTTTTGGGAGCTCTAAAGACAGCCAGAAGTCATTACCTTCACCCTGTCAACCCTGAGGGCTGGGAGCCAATGCAGGCTTCTCATACCAATCTCCAAAAATTCTGTGGGCTGTTACCATTCCCACGTTTAGTGACTCTCAAGATGGTAACTGTGGCATGCCACTCTAACATTGAGAGCTATGCCAAAGAGAACAGCTGACATTGATTAAGCGCTTATCCTATGTCAGCCCTTCATGTGAGTTGTCTCACTGAATGTTCACCACAACAACAGGACAGAGTCTGCAATTATGATCCACCTTGTACAGCTGTGGTAACTAAAGCTGAGAATGGTTACGTTCCCAAGATCACACAGCTGATAACTTTTGTAGTCAAGTTCACACTGTGCCTCTAACTCCAAGGACCTGCTCTTATCACTATGTTATGCTGCCTTACATGCCTAGTAATAACTTTATGGCATATCATTATGAAGATTTATTTAAAACAAAATTAATTTTTAAAATTTGTCACGTTCTAAATGTAATCCTGCTTCCTCTTGGGATCAAAATATTTACCAGAACATATAACTGATTTTGTAATACACATGAAAAGTAAATTATAATGGTATGTATGGGAATTATTTTTATACACAGATTTTGAGAAAGGTAGCATACCAATTCTTGAAACAAGTGCTTTAAATCCTTTCTGACACAAAGCCGACATAATATAAATAACAATACAATCAAATAGACACAGCTTACTATTTACTCATTTATGTCTGAAGTTATATGTTAAAACCTCTAGTACCCGGTTGGACGCAGTGGCTTACACCTGTAATCCCAGCACTTTGGGAGGCCAAGGTGGGCAGATCACCTGAGGTCAGGAGTTCAAGACCAGCCTGACCAACATGGAGAAACCCCATCTCTACTAAAAATACAAAATTAGCTGGGCATGGTGGCATGCACCTGTAATCCCAGCTACTCGGGAGGCTGAAGCAGGAGAATCACTTGAACCCAGGAGGCAGAGGTTGCAGTGAGCCAAGATCATGCCATTATACTCCAGCCTGGGCAACAAGAGTGAAACTCTATCTGAACAAAAAAAAAAAGAAGAAAAAAAAAAAAAAAAAAACTTCTAGCGCCCAAGGCAATGAGAAAAAGTCCGTGGAAAAATACAATTATTTCCAAATATTCAGACAGTTAACAATGATTAGAAAAATCACAGGATCAGTTAAGTGAGCCTTTCAATCATAAATGTAGCTGCATTAATACCATGTGATATTAAGGTTTTTAAGCAGAGAAAAGCCCAGTGAGTTGCAGCAGCCACTCTTAATTCTGTGACTTTTTAGTGAAATAGAGCAAATGGAAGTACTAGATAGAGGAAAAGAAATGGCAATGTCAATAGAGAAATGCTTCTGAGGGCAAGTTCTCCTAAATGATTGTGTATTCTTGGCTATGTAAGTTGAGGGCTCTTGAGTTTCTCTTCTTATATGTCCCCATTATAAATACCTAAGTCGTGTTTTTAAAAAGCAGTATAATTTGCAAAGCAGAGTCCATTCCACATTGACTCAAATGCCATCTTGTTACCATGACTATTTTATCTTTGATGAACCATCATATTTATCTTTATAAGCACTTCATTAAATATCACTCTGTCTGGAAAAAGAAAAATTCAGTTTTCTAAAAACTAAGCAATTAAATATCCCAATTAAATACATAAATTTTGTAATAAAGCAAAAATAGTCACTTGATTAGATTCTGTAATTGTATTACTGACATCATCTTTACTTGAATAGCACAAGTTGTATAGAACTTAACAATGTCTGGAAAAGCAGAAAAAAATACTAGAAATGTAAAGAGGCAGTTTCCTGTTTTATTTAGTCCAGATTAATAACAGTTAAGTTGCCATGTTTCTTCCAGAAAAAGCTTTTTCACTTTTTTCTCAGCAAGTCAGAGTTATAGAAATCATCTCATAGACGTACTTTGTTATTCCAGCTTAACCCGTTTGAAAACATTCAATGCTTTTTGACACCAATTGTTACACTATGCATCCATTTAGAAAAAACAATGTCACAGTAATAAAAATATTCTTATATTTTATGCTAGTATTAAAAATCACAGCAGCTAATATTGTCCCATATATAAGAATTAACATATATTTTCTTGATTGAACACTATGCATTCATTTAGAAAAAAACAAAGTCACAGTAATGAAAAGATTCTTATATTTTATGCTAGTATTAAAAATCACAGCAGCTAATATTGTCCCATATACAAGAATTGACATATATTTCCTTGGTTGAGTTTCTTCAAAAAACAATTTGAAAGGCACTGAACGGAAGAAAACAAACAAGCAAACAAAAACAATTCAGTTCAATTGGATCCAGCTCCTTACCTTCTTGTTTGTAGACAAAGAGCGTCAGCTCCTGTCTAGGCAAACTTTCTTTTTCAGATTTTGTTTCTGTATTATTCCACTCTTATTTTCTAAATACCCCTTTAAGCCATCATTTCATAATTGTAGTTAGAAAAGTCCTTGCTCGTTTTCTCTGATTTTTTTTTTTTTTTTTTTTTTTCCTTTTTAGATGGACCACAAGCAGTCTCATGGGAAAACTCTACTTTTTGGTAGATTCTGCAGAGGGTAGACAGTCTGTCCAGGGCACTGTCCGTTTGTCACCCAACACAAATAGAGAATCCCATTACCTACAAAGGTATTAGGAAAGTGTTCCCAGCTGAAACCATTTATCCAATTCCAATTGTTGTTTGAAAGTCTAAAATACTAAAGGCGGCATTATTCCAGGAGCTACTGTTTAAAACAATGCAATGACTGTTCAGAGAAGAAAATCAGTGTTTGAAAATCTGAGTTGATTTAAAAAATAATAACTATGCATCCAAAAAAGAATTCCTAAAGAAGCACTTACATGCCAGGCACATGTTTTTAATTTTAGTAACATTGGTTTACCTAAATAAAAATGTAGAAACTAATAATTGTTCTCTATATGTTCATATTTTAATACTATTCTATTTTAGTGAGTTTGCAAAGAGGCTAATGAATAATAATGTAGAAAAATATGTATCAGTCAGTACAAAGTTGCTGTGGTTTATGGTCACTGCAAAATGCTGTGTTGAAAGCAATTCTGTTAAAAAGTAATTGAAAACTGCTCCAATTTTAAAAGAAATAAATGTAGCCATATCCTTATAGGATAATGTCAGATAAAAAGTAATCATGTTCTCTCTACAATTGGGTTTGCTGGCATTTATATGGGAGTAATAATGCTTTAAGATTATTTTCATAGTTGTTCATTCAACGTGGGATTAACATCAAAATCTTTGTAATTATCTCAGATCACCCATTTAAAAGTGGTGTGACAAAACACGTTAATGGTTAAGACACCCTAGCAGTTTTAATACTAAACAGATTAACACACGTGAAAGTAATATTATAATTTTTTGCACTGAATAATGTGCCAGACCAATTTTTTCAGTGAAAATAGAATTCTTATGAAATGGTACCCTTTCATTCAAATAGGGAGCTACTGCTTCCTATTTCTTGAAATACTAAAGCAGTCGGTTAGCTAGAAAACTGTATAAGAGCTATATACATGAGCATGCATGGCTATATGGACTCAGAATATTATTCCGTGGCTTTGCCATTGCACAATTTTATGGAAGCGATCATTTCTGAGGTTTGCTTTACATAAGATTTAGAACCAAAATACTGCAATAGGAGGGTGATACAGAATAGTGAAAATATAATCCAGGTGGGATTATAAACCAAAAATTTTTAAAGCGTGAAGGAGATTGCTTATTGACCACAATGGCTATGAATTTATTTTATGACCACCAGCAAGCAAATGTAGGTCCACACCTTACACATTCTTAAATAATAAGGAAGCACATTTTAATATGTACTCCAGAGTCTCATAAAAATATTTCTCTGCCTCAGCCTCCCATCTCTAGAAGCTGACATGAGAAGAAAATGGGTATTCATTTGGAAAGTAATACAAAGTTGTAACTTAATTACCCAAGTCCTGCCTATCTTTCTTGAATTCTTGTGTAAAGCATACTTCACATCCAAGACCTTATTATTTGATAATCCTTGTTACGTATTACACCGGTCGGGGAGGGGCCTGAAACGTTACAAACTAAATCGAATGTAGCACATGCAGGTTCCTCTCCCGAGAGCGAGAGATGATGTGTTAGAAGACAGTATCTGTATCACTTCAGCTGTGTCTGAAAAAGGGGATGGGGTGTCAGGGATTTCAATCATATTGTTTCAACTTATGCAGAGAGAATCCATAAAAAGAGATTCATTGTCATATTTTCTTTATGAAATGTAGTATTTGGGGTTTTTTTTCTTTTTTACTTTAAAAGTGCTCCTTGGTATAGAGCAGAGTAAATATTACAGTTTTGTTCAACAGCAGCCAAGATTTAATTGTCTGTGAAATATAAGGCTTACGACCTGATTTGAATTCATGACTGTTCTGCTGATACAAACTAGGCTGGCCTACGAAGTGACCGAACGCATCCAGCAGCTGATTTACACAGAAGAGCCATCTCCAAAGAATTAAAAGTGGGCCAGGGACAGCCATACGCCTGCAGGAGCCCATCCAAAGGGTTAGGAGCTTTATTCTTTCTGCAGCAGATTTAAAGTGACTTTGTACAAAAAGTCAAACAAGAATAAACAGCTGTGGAAAGTGTAACAAATCATGCTAGCAGTTGAACAGCGAGGGAGAAGCGAAATCCACCAAACCGCTAACATACACTGAAGAAAAGCGAAACGGAGGTAGAAGAGAGAGGGAAGGTGGGCAGAAAAGAAAGCTGGTGAGGACACGACACTGGTTTCCACACGCAAATCACGCACTTTATTATTGCGTATAGCTCAGTGACTGTCAGGAACCTGAAAAATGTGTCCTTCAACACAGCTCTGAGTGCCCGCGGCCCTGGGGTGCAAACGAGGCTCCTCAGCCCTCCGCCGCTTCCTCCCCCCGCGCGCGTCCCCCTCTTCTCCCTGCAGTGACTCCGCGGGTCGCTTCCTCCACCAGCCCAGAGTGCAAAGGAGAAAGCAAGCGGTTGCAGATTTGCCCCAGTGGCACCGCAGCCACAAGCCAACCCGTAATTGCAAAGCAAACAAAGCTGAAATATTGGATTGGTCTCAATCGTGACACTATCTACGCTTTTGCCGCCAATCTGTTTGTGCAGCTCTATTTAAAGGCACTTGATTGAGGAAATGTTGAAAATAGCGGTGAGGGTTACCCTAATGAGACCTCAGGAGGGAAGCGGCGGCCTTCGCCCGGCACCAGGGGCTGGGAGGTGAGGGTGGGAGGCTCATGGTTAACCCCTTCCTGCGCGCCTCGGGCGAAAGGTCCTCTGAGATGGAGCTGGGGGTCCGCCCTGCCCGGAGCGGTGACCTCTCCCGGCCTGAACCGTGGAGAACCGGCCCCCTGGGTGTCGCGAACCGAGGCGGGGCTGGGGATCACAATGAGAATTTAACCAGGATGGAAGGGGCGCCCCAGTGGCCGTCGCAGTGGCTGGAAAGTTGGCGACCTAAATCGGGGGTGGCTGCTCTGGTAGCGCTCTGGTCCCTGCCCCGCAACACTCCCGTGCCACCGGCCGCGAGGGCTGAGGCCCTGGCGATCCCCGTGGAGCCGCGGCTGCGCTCAGCTCTAGGGCACCGAGGCGGGGGGGTGTGAGTAGGGAGAGCAGCTGCCCTGGTGGGCGACTCAGGCTGGCAGGCATCGCTGTCGGACTGGGTCTTCAGGCAGCTAGAAGGGAACGGAAAAAACCAAAGAGGCAGGAGGAGAAAATACAGGAATACTGAGAGCAACCCGCTCTGGCTGGCGCTTTGATTTTCCCACTTACTCTAGCCTGCCCAGCCCCGTATGTGTCATCATCCCCACTGTTCAGATGGGGAAACTAAGACTTAGAGACGCCGAGGTCCTTGCCCGAGATCACTCAGCAAATCGTGGGGTGCCTAGAGTCGGCCCTGCCCAATTCCGACTCGGAGCTCAATATGTTGGGAGTGGGCACCAGAGAGGCCAGGCTGGGGCTGAGCCTCCCTCTGAGCCAGCGCAAGTTGATGCAGACCCAGTGCAGGCCAGATCGAGCCAGAGGACAGCTTGGAGATGAAGATCTGTTCCCTAGTGGGTGACATCTAACTCCTCCACTAGTTCTAATCGTTTTCAAAATAAAGGAAACTAATCTGATTGCAAATGGGGTAGACTGTATTCACCCGATTTCTCTTAGTCATTCATTTTATATGGGCTGTCTAAACATCTCCTTTGTTCAATGCATTGATTAGGTTGTCAAGAAACCCACAATCACAGGAGGTGGCATATGCATGCCCCAGAGATCTACCCAAAAGAATATAAGTGACAGTACCAGGAAGGAATTCAGAAGAGAAAACTTCATTTGGGGGAGGGAGTTGGGAGAGAGAGAAGCAGTATCTGGAAAGGCTCCCTGGAGGAGGTAGCATTTAGGTTGAACCTAGAAGAAACAAAGTGTGGATTCTCCAAGAGAGATGGGTTGTTTGCCAGCATACTGGCAAGTCAAGGGGTGCCAGACCCACCGTTGGGGACAAAGTAGGAGTCACACTTTCATTCCCTGCTGCCATCTCCCAGCTGTCCTCCTAATTTGAAGACTGCATTAACCACATTTTGAGCCAAGGTCCTAATCCCTTTTAAGATTGAAAACCTATGGCTTGAGAGTGGACACCCAGCAGGTAGACTGTGACTGTCTAGAGCCCTGAATTTAGACCAAAGGGCAGGGTTGGGAAAATGGCACTAGGGGCGCTCTCACCAGAGCTCCTAACTACTAGAGCCAAGCATTCCCGCGCTTTTCCCAGAGGGATCTGATCTGAGATGTACCTTGGCCAATCTGCAGTTTGTCTTTCTGGAGTCACAGGCAGATGTAGACTGGGAAAGTGAAGATCCCCAGGGGGTGGGGAGGACTGGTTTCAGTTATATTCCCCATGAATGATCTGCACCTTCTGTCAGCAAAACAAAAAAGCATCAGTCACACAAATTTAGTGAAGTCTCCAAACGTATTCTGAATGAAATTCTGCTTTTTTGTACACAACCAGTTTCTTCGTTTGAAGTTGGATGCTTTGCAAGGAGAATGCAATTCCATTTCTCATTCCTCAAAGCTGTGGCCTGTGTTAACTTAAGTAGGCATTCACACAAGTATTAAAAAGAAAAACCATTCTCTTCTGGAAAATGGAACAAAGTAGCACCTTCCAATCAGGGTGCAGATACATAATCTGTAACAACAAATTAGCCCCCTAGTGCTGCGCATTTCCAGCTAGCATCCTGCCTTCCCTGTTTATAACTTTGCTGCCTGTAATTATTTTTATTTTAATTTTCTGTCACTTTAACAAAAACCAGAGCCTTTTCTTTTAATGTTTTGTACACAATATGTTCGTTTTGATAAGATGTTCTTTCCTATCCTCTTTTAGCTTGCCTTTCCTTGTTTAGAGTTCTGTATCAGGCGTTTCTAATATTTCCCTCTTTTTTTTAAGAACTTGTCCCTGTCTTGCTTTATTTGTTTGTGTGAAATTTAGTTTGAAAGGAGATCAGAGAGAGCAGGAGGGGTTTGTAATAAGAGAATGACCGAATGACCCAAAGGCTGATTATCTATCATTAACTGGAGACTTGGTGTACCCAAATTACCAAAGAGACCTCAGTCTGCCGGATCCTTACCCAGCTAGAAAGGCAAGCCTGGAATGCACACACTGAAACAGGCTCATGGCATTGCAACCAAGGACATAGTTCACACAACACTTTCTTAAGGAGTTTTCCTGCAAAACCCAACTCGAGTTCAGTAGACAAACTTTTTAGATTCTGATATGTTGTACTCAGGTAAAAATCTATGCCAAAAGATTACCTATAACATTTGTGTAACTAACTTTTTTGTGTCGTTTCGTTAGGAGCGAAATTGCAGTTAATTGTCTAAGCTCCAGAGAATATTGGGAAATCAAACCAAGCTGCTTTTGATCTGCTCACACTGCTAAACCCAAGCCTTGTAAAAATCGAGGTTTGCCATTAATATTGACAATAAAAGTGTTTCTTTTTGTTAACCTGAAACCTAGCCATCCTGGTATAACTCCCCTATCTATAAGCAAAGGCCCTGGAAGAATGTAGGAAAGGTTTAGAGGAAACTGTCAGAGCTAAAGAAATCCATCTACGTGAATTTGCAAAGGAAGCTGTGGAACAGAACTTCCCAGGAATGCAACACTACAGTCAAAACTGGGAATGTTCCTGGGCCTCAAGTCAGAAGCAAATCTTTCAGTCAAATAAATGTTTTCTCTCCAAAGCCCCATTTTAAATTGTCAATTGCACTCATATTTTATTCTGAACCCCATAATGTATTGCAGACTAGGTGAAGTCCATTACTTACTATTTCCATAGAACACGTATGCAAAATCACACTTCCTCATCTGAATGTTGAGTGATTTCCTCCCGGCTTGAAAGAAAATACCACTAGTGTGTATGTAATTTGCTTGAAGCAATAATTCGAATGAATATTTAACATAAATCCTATGAGATGTATGTTCTCACACCGGTTTTGCTCTAAACTCTACATTTTACTACAAACTAGTGAAGATTAACAAAGATCAGATTTACTGTACCTTTTAGGACTAGTATAATAACATTAATAATATCTCCCATGTATCTACATCATGCTGCTTCTTTGAGGCCTTCACGGGGTTATCTTATGGTCCCTTTAGTCTGAATGAGTATTTTAGATTTACAGACACACTTAGACACCTGGAAAAATATTTAGTTCTTCCTTATCAATGAAAACCGTCCAGTGCAGCAATATATCTACCAGTTAATATGGGGATCTACTCATTGATTATTTAGAAAGAAAGGAAAATTCTACTGACTGTGGATATTAAGATTTTTCTTAAAAGACTTCAGCATGAATCAGTATCTCATTCTTCCATGCCAGTTGCAGATTCAGTAATAGGAAAAAAGAAAAGAAAATAAAAGAAAAAAAAACCTTGTAATCTCAAGTACTGCTAAAAGGCAAATTACAAGTAAGAAATGGAGAGAAGAAGAGAGGGAGGGAGGGAGGAGGGTGGAAGGAGGAAAGAAGGGAAAGAGGGAGAAGAGAAAGAGGAGGAGGGGATGTGCAGGCACCAAGCAAGCCCTGATTTACTCCACTTCACTGTTTTCTAATTAGAGCTGGACTGAAGGATTCATAAGCAATCAGCCCCTCCACCGTCATCATTCAGCTGAACTAGCCCCTCTCTGCTCCATCTCTCCATGTAGGGAAGAGAAAGGAAGAGGATCCACTCCCTAAATATGCCACCCCTACCCCAAATCCAAAAACTTGCTTAAAAGAAGAAGAAGAAAAAAACCTCACAAGACACAAGGGCGGCTTTTCTTACTCTTCCTTTTTTGAAATAGACACTCAAATCCAACAGAATTTGGTTCTGCTTTGCAGATGTGTACTTTGAGCAGCACCATACCTCTGGAGCCACTTTCACTTGCTATGTCTGTAGACAACTATTTCTCAAAGGCCAAAAAGAAAAGACTACACAAGAAGAACTACGCAAACAAGGACCACACAACCCCAGCTAAGGGAGACCCTTGCCACCACTCAGACAATATGCATTGTTCTGGGTGTCCTAAACATCCTGGGACTAAGTGGATAACATGTAAAATGACTCCACCCTACCCTGGTACAGAAAAGAATGCAGAGCCATCAGAGTGTCGCAAGAAGCACTGTCCCTGGAGCAGGTTGGCTGAGGTGACATCTTCAAGAATACATTGCTCCTTCTGTCACCTTCCAGGCTTGATGTTCTTTCAGAGGGTTCTTAGCATGTTCTGAGGCTCATATCATGTAAGAGCATTAAAGATTCTTAAGGGAACGGTCAGAGTCACTTCTACTATGTTGGTTAGAACAACAAGGTAAAACAAGGTTTGGAAGACGGTGATGAGAACTGAGCCATAATTCCCATTAACATAAAATGCACATTGATGACCCTCTGGCCTGATTCTTTTTGGGTCTAGTTTATTTTGGGTTCTTATGAGCAAAACAGAGGATATAAACTGCCCTTGCCTTTGAAATAATAAACACCCTGAGACAATCTGTATTTCCCCTAAAACCTAACTAAAGATTTTTTAAAATTAGTTTAAACCAGATTGATTTTTTAAAGTATAATAATATCTCACAAGACCAAAATGTTTGCATGGGCATGTTCAGCCTCTCTGGTGCTCCTTCAGTCTTTTTCCAGGGAAAGCAGTACCAGTGACGGCAAAGAGACGAGACTTGAGAAGCAAAATAAATGTTTGAACCTGATTCTGTCTATTTGGCTGAAGGCAGATGACATGTGCAGTACAGTAGGTGCACCATCAGCTACAACAAAGGCACAGAATCCCAAACACTCACCCAAACCTGGGCTGCCTCTTTGTGAAGCACTTTCTGGACCCGAGTAAGGCCGGTTTCGGCTCAGCCCTCAGCCTCTGAGGATAGGCAAAGAAGCACCCCTAGCTGGGATTCCTCCACAGGTAGCCAGAGGAGCCCCCAGCAAGCCAGTTCCCTGGGCCTTTGAATACTTAGAACATGTGCATCAGCAGCCTCACTAGTGCAGCCCAGCAGTGGGGTTCCCATGCTGACATCGAAGTCAGGGACTGTGCCTTTCTCCCTTTCTTCTCCCACTTTCCCTCTCATCAGCAACACCATCCTCTCCTTCATCGTCACCACTATCAGCACCTCCATCACTACCACCAGGATGCCCAGGACACCTAAACTGGGGGCAAACTTGAGATGGTATCCTTGCTTCACAGTTTCCCAAAGGAGCAGGCTAACCCAGTATCCTGGAAAACCTGGAAGACAACAGGCCAAAGGACACTGCAAGAGAAAAGCGGATGTGTTTGTGCATTTAGGGTAGAGCTCAACCAGTCCGGTCCAGTCTGGCCTGCCTGAGTCAGTTTCTACAGTTGGGGACACCACTAGGGTTCACCCAATTGTCCCCTCTCATCCAGCCACCTTTCTAAGGCAGTGGTCTCTGTATTTGGGTTTCTGAGCTATATCAAGTCTTAGGCCCTTGGACCACAGCAGTTAACTGATAATGACAATGTCAGTGAGAACTGATGTTCAGATTACCATCTTTTATGATTTCTTTTTTCTGTACCATGTTGCCTATTTCCTTTACCACTTTCAATGCTATCTGGGGCCACGAGGCAATTCATTCATTTTTGCTTTTTTGTTTGTTTATTTCAATTAAAAGCATAAGAAAAGCTAAATGTGGCAAGTTCGGAAGCTTTCAAAATTGAGGCCACTCACCGCTGGTCTCTGATGGACAGAGCATCTCAGTCCCCAACTCAGCCCTCCTCTGGACTCTGCTTCCTCCCTTCAATTCCCAAAACTCCCTTTGAGTCTGAAAGCAGCCAACCAACTAATTTCCCTGAATTTTTATATGTTCCCAGCCCCAGTGCAATCTTACTTTGTCTACCTGCTCCCAAGGCCTAAATGTGTTTTTATAAACAGACTTTTTAAAAACGTATCAAATGTCAGAGAATTGAACTACCAGTATTTACACATTCAGGGTTTGCCTCCGGGTGAAAATGTAAACAGAACCCCCAACCACACTACCTGTATTCTTTCCTTGAAGAACCAGGTCTTAAAAAGGCTCTCCTTGTGCTCAAAACTGCAGACCCACCCAAGTTGGGGGTTTAGAGCGGTAGGTCACTATTTTGTTCCGAGCTCAACTGCAAGCCCCTGGCGCTTACCAAGGAGCCTAGTTTCAGTTAATCCCTATTCTGGGTTCAGTGCCTTAAGACGCTTGGCCAGGGACTTTCAAGGATGGTAACCCGTTACCTAGAAAAGGAATGGGTCCTGCACCGACTCTTATCCTGGGCTTTTAAGTCCCTGTCTCCTACCGCCCAGCCTTGGCAAACCTGAATATATATATTTCTCAATCCTGCTGCCCAAGACTCTAGGGCTAGTGGAGGGCAGGGCCCCAGCACTGAGTCAACCGAAGTTGGGCGCCGTCCATTCGCACTGACCTCGCCTTTCAGCCCCAACCACTTCGTCGGCGGTGAGCAAGGAAAGGACTGTCCTTGTGGAGTCCTTCGGGTGGGCATCGTTTTGTGGCCTGCGGCTGGACTCTGCCCGCCTCCAAAGGGCGATGCCCAAGGTAGAGTATTTGGTCTCCCGTGGGCTACCCTGGCCTGCTCAGCGGCAAGCCCCAGGCCACCCCGTCCCGCTGGCGCCTGCACAGTCTGCCCTCGCCTTGCTCTAATTTACAGCCCGCGGGCTCCTGTTGACACCGTTTTCCACACCGAACTCCTTCGGGTGGAATCTGCATATACACATCAGCCTCCCCTCTCGGCTTGGGGCCAAGCCTGGGGTGATTTCAGCTCCATTGACCACCCGCCCTTGCCGCACGCAAACCTTCTCAAGAAGCTCACGCCACGTGGGCGCTGCGGGCCCGGGTGCCCCGAGGCCCGGTGACTTACAAGTGGAGATCCATTTTCCGTCATAATGCGTTCAAGATCACCAAGGCCGGCAGTCTAAACATCCACGAGCCGTCCTCCCGGCCTGCCTCTTAAACTGGCGTTTAATGGTTCCCCTCCGATAACTAAACCTGCTTTCCACAGATGCCCGCTTTTATGAGGGAGGCAGGAATGCAGAGATATATTTATATGTTTGTTCATAAAAACTGGAAAATAAGCTCTGAACACGCTGTAAAAAATATTCAGTTACTTACCAAGCAGGCTAGTTAAACCAGGGAAACACCGATACCAGCCACACTACAGATTCGGGGAATCGAGGTGCCCGCACTTTGAAATCGCTCAAGGTCTTCGTTGGAGCTGGTGTCCCTGAAGGATATGGAAATAACGGCATTTACAATCGCCCGGAGGACTCAGCGGTCATCTCCAAAGTTTGCCGCAATAACGTGAGCCACCCCAAACAGCTCTAACCGGGGTAACTTGGTGGATAACTCAATAGCCACTGAGACTGGCGTTTCGAGCCTGTAAACTGGTCAAAGAAACAACCTTCTCCAGCCGCTCCTTGTCCCTGCTGGGGCAAAGAGCGCCGGCTCCCAGCCGCGCCTTTGTGGGGGACCCCACCGCCCGCCACGAGGCTCCCGGCGCCCCTGCATAAAATTGTAAGAGGCTGCCTGCGTCTATTTTCTTACCTCGATTACCTACAAAGCACTTCGAAAAGCAGTACCTGCGTTTTCTTTCTTTCTTTCTTTCTTTTCAACCAGAAAAGAGAGCAGAGTGATACTATACCTGGTTAGAGATTCTTCAATATTTGAGACTTGGGGGGAAAAATATTTTAATAGTGAAGCATCTGTTAAACACTTGCATTATCCTCTGGCTGATAAAAAAAAAAAAAAGTTTTTTTAACCCTGCCCCCCCCCCCGTTTTAATTATCTTATGGTTATGAGGAGGTAGCCAATCCTGGAAGAGGACCTCGGCAATTAGCAACGTGAACATCAAAAAGTTTTATTGCCGAGAGCTGGAGGCGCCGCCCCTGCAGCCCCGGGATTGGCGTGAGGAGCCTCTGACGACATATATTAACCCGAGCAGCCCTAAAGATGTAGCTGTACATGGAGATCTTCCTGGGAAAATCCGCTTGCTCCCCTCACGTCATCCAGCCCAGGAGAACCACCGCCGTCACCCCGGAGCTTCCTCAGCCACCGCGCAAGAGCCCTCCGAGAGCCCGAGCCGCAGCCTTGGAGCTCCAAGGCTCATTCAGGGCCCCAGATCCTTAACTCGAAAGGAGAGGATCTGAGAAAATGGATGCACTGAGACCTCTCTGAAAACCCTCCGAGAGAGCCTGAGAGGAGCGAGGACACGTTACTCTTACTCGCAGCTAAAATCACATTTAAGGACCAAAACAACAACAACCAAAAATTTCATTAAAACAATAAGCGCCCAAGAACCCAGATCGGGCTGGTAGGGGGAGGGGAAAAGCGGGAAGGGGAGGGTCGCACGGAGGTAGTTTTGCAGTAAGCAGTCGACCCCGCCGCCTCCCGGCACAGCTGGACCGGCTCCTCCAGCCGCGGCTCAGACTCGTCCCTGGATTCCGGGTTAGCTTCGGTGCCAGGACCGCGGCCCGGACTTGGATTCCCGAGACTCCGCGCAGCAGCCTCGCGGGAGCCCCTGCACCTTTGTATGAGCACGAGAGGATTCTGCCTCCGCGCAGCAGCCGGGGAAGCAGGAGCCGAAGCGCGGGCCGTGGAGCAAGGCGGGAACCGGCGGCGGCGGCGGCGGCGGCCAGGGGCGCACGGTGCCAGGACCAGCTCGCCGCGCCCCATGGGGAGCCGGCGGCCGCAGCGCTGCTGAAGCGGGCCCGGCTGGCCAGGCGAGGGGACGGGGCCCGGGCTGCAGCAGCCCCCTCTGCGGCTGCCGGGCGGGCCCGGGCGCCCGGGGGCTGGGGGGTGGGGGGTGGGGGAGGACGCCGAGCGCCGAGGCAGGGGCCCGGGCCGAGGGCGCGGTGGGGCTGCGGGCACGCTGGGGCGCGTGGAGGGGCGCGGAGGGCGAAATGAGTCTGGTAGGCGGTTTCCCCCACCACCCGGTGGTGCACCATGAGGGCTACCCGTTTGCCGCCGCCGCCGCCGCAGCTGCCGCCGCTGCCGCCAGCCGCTGCAGCCATGAGGAGAACCCCTACTTCCATGGCTGGCTCATCGGCCACCCCGAGATGTCGCCCCCCGACTACAGCATGGCCCTGTCCTACAGCCCCGAGTATGCCAGCGGCGCCGCCGGCCTGGACCACTCCCATTACGGGGGGGTGCCGCCGGGCGCCGGGCCCCCGGGCCTGGGGGGGCCGCGCCCGGTGAAGCGCCGCGGCACCGCCAACCGCAAGGAGCGGCGCAGGACTCAGAGCATCAACAGCGCCTTCGCCGAACTGCGCGAGTGCATCCCCAACGTACCCGCCGACACCAAACTCTCCAAAATCAAGACCCTGCGCCTGGCCACCAGCTACATCGCCTACCTCATGGACCTGCTGGCCAAGGACGACCAGAATGGCGAGGCGGAGGCCTTCAAGGCAGAGATAAAGAAGACCGACGTGAAAGAGGAGAAGAGGAAGAAGGAGCTGGTCAGTACCAGGGGGCGGCAGGCGGTGGGGCTGAGGGGGTCAGGGAACGGGTGCTCCCGGCCTCTTTCCAATTGGGCTGAGAAATGGCAACTCGCGTTCTTTGGCTTCGTCCCGCGCCAAGGTTGTTTGCACCAGGTAGTGTGAGGATGGCTTCCGGCATAAGCAGAGAGTTGAGGGGAGGGTGTCAGCAGGAAGAGGACAAAGTTAGGGATGCTTTGCGCTGGTGATCTTACCTCCAGGTTATCACTGCCCCCTAGCACTTAGGACGGACCTCGAAAAGTCTGGGTCTTGATCTATCGCGATCGGACTGGTCTGGACGGACGCCTCATCCCGTATCTGTTAGACCCTTCTTTCGGCCTCCAATCCGATCTTGCTTTCAGATGTTTCCAGAATAAGTCTCAAAGAAGCCCTTGATTCCCATTATTTCACTATTGATAGCACTCCCTACCCCACTCCCAGAAGGAGGCTGCCACTGAGACTGAGTCCTGAGTTTTGTGGTTGTTCTTATACTATGCCCGGAAGACGTAATGGTAAACATAAAATAAGTACTTTTGACTTCAAAATACAGTTCCAATTTTTCCTTGGCTATGACGTTAAAATGTAATTTCCCAGATGAATATATTCCATTGGCATTTCTAATTTTATTTGAATAGCCGGTACATTTTAAGGGGAAAAAGGTATTACTATGGTCATTGTTTCAAAAATAACACGAAAGTAAATTGAGCCGTTTAAAGTTTCATCAGATTCCTACCAAGTGCCCACAGGGCGGTGGTGCAGGATAGAGCTATGTCCACAAAGGGCCCAGAAGATAATTGAATTTGTCGAATTTTTCTTCTTTGGCCCCTGCAGTCCTTTGGTGGCTGCATAATCGAGTGACCTCCCGAATAACCAGAGATTTCAGAGGCCTTGAAGGAGAGGCACTGCTGAGCCGGAGGCCGAGAGCCTCTGGCCGAGAGGCCCAGGCCGAAACAGGCTCCTTCGCCCTGTTTTTCCTAGAGGTGGATCTGGGATTGCTAATGAAAACAGAGAAACCAGACTTAGCGCCGACTCCAGCGCCCTCCCCTACATCTGGAGTAAGAGAAAAGGCCCCCAGCTCCTCCATAAACGACTCGAAAACCGGCGGTTGTTTATAAACTTGTGGATCCGGTAGTTGAGCTCTGCAGCGCGGAGGCCTCCGCGCCGGCTAGGGTAGCGCTAACCTTTGTAGCTTCTCTGCAGGGGCTGGGACTCCCCCTTCGTATCCTTTCCTCTCTGGTTCACTGTCTCCTCCCGCCCAGGAAGCGCCGGGTCGGTGTGGAACCAGGTATCCTCTCTGAATTTCTCTTTCCACTTTTCTTGCCCTCGCCTTCCCTCTGTGCAGAACGAAATCTTGAAAAGCACAGTGAGCAGCAACGACAAGAAAACCAAAGGCCGAACGGGCTGGCCGCAGCACGTCTGGGCCCTGGAGCTCAAGCAGTGAGGAGGAGGAGGAGGAGGAGGAAGAGAGCGCGAGTGAGCCGGGGCCAAGGCGCCAGATGCAGACCCAGGACTCCGGAAAAGCCGTCCGCGCTCGGCTCTGAGGACTCCTTGCATTTGGAATCATCCGGTTTATTTATGTGCAATTTCCTTCCCCTCTCTTTGACCCCCTTTGAGGCATCCGCTCCCCGTCTCCCCCTCCAAAAAAAAAAGTGGATATTTGAAGAAAAGCATTCCATATTTTAATATGAAGAGGACACTCCCGTGTGGTAAGGGATCCCGTCGTCTCGTAGATTCTGTGTGCGTGAATGTTCCCTCTTGGCTGTGTAGACACCAGCGTTGCCCCCCGCCAACCTATCCAACCCCTTCCAGATAAAGACAGTGGGCACTAGTGCGTTTGTGAAGTGTATCTTTAATACTTGGCCTTTGGATATAAATATTCCTGGGGATTATAAAGTTTTATTTCAAAGCAGAAAACAGGGCCGCTAACATTTCCGTTGGGATCGGTATCTAGTGCTGTCCGTTCATCTGTGGTCGTTCCCTCTTTGAAGATGTTTCCAACAGCCACTTGTTTTGTGCACTTCCGTCCTCTAAAACTAAATGGAATTTAATTAATATTGAAAGTGTAAACGTTGTAAGTATTCAATAACCACTGTGTTTTTTTTTTTTTTTTTTTTTTACGGAAACCCTAATCTTTTAATGGTTGATACCTCAAAAGAGTTTTGAAAACAAAGCTGTTATACTTGTTTTCATAATATTTAAAATATTCAGAAGTAAACTAAATTATCATGACTGCCTCTAACTTTTTTAAAGACTCAGTGTTCCAACCAGTCAACCTGACCTGCGGTCTACGCAGGAGGAGGAGGTGTTCTTAAAGAGAAGTGTCCTTGTTACAAACCCTGCAAAGGGTCTGGGCTCTGTCGGAGTGGTGTCTCTTTCCCTCTTCCACCAGCTGGAGAACGCTGAGTATTCTCTAGAAGGAAGATCTGGGCTGGAGAACCCAGCCCGGCAGTTCCCTCAGAAGCTGTAATAGTGCTGTTGCTTTCCTGAAATCAATCAGAAGCCGTTTCTTGAGGCCGTCAGTTTTTGTTTGGAGAGTGTGTTTCTGGTGGAGGAGTTGTGAGAACCCCGGCATTATTGCTGCAACGGGAACTAGTCTGGGTGTTTAATTCAAACTATGGGGCTTTCATCCAAGAAAAAAAAAAAAGGAAAAAGAAAAGAGAGGAGAGGATTTTGCTCTCATCTGAGCAGGCGGGAAAGGGGAGTGGAAGGAGTTTCGAAAAAGTCCATGATTAGGTAACAACGAATTTTACGTCAAGTAAGAAATCGCGAACAAGACCACGGATTTAAAGGGGGGCGAGGGGCGGATTAGATTTACAAGGAGTTACAGGGAACTCAATATTAACTGTGCGGTGTCTGAAGTCTTCCCGGCCGCAGCCCAGCGGAACAAGCGATACCCTCCCGGGACTACTGGCAGCCGGGCACCCGGGATCTCTCCCTGTTGGGTCTTTGGGCTCCCTGAGCCCCAGCTCGTCCCAGAAGAAAGTCCCAGCGGCCTCCTTTGCCTGCAGCCTTGGCGGAAGCTTGAATCTCAGCTCTAGAAACCGGAGAAACTAAAGTGCCTGTGCCGGCTGAGGGGAGGGGAGAGGAGGCTGGGAGGGATTTTGGAAGGGGGTGGGAGGAGGAGAGAGAAAGGTGAACCGTATTAAAAAGTGGTTTGTTTCATGAAACGCCGCGTATATAAATCTGGTGTTGGAGAGGCTTGCCAGAGGGTTTCCATCCTGGAACCCATCCTCAGGGTGATGTTCGCACCTTGGCCTCGGGCACAGACCCTCCCACGATATCCCAAGGGTTCCCGCGCCTAGCTGGTGTCCACTATGACCCCTCTGCCTGCAGCAGGCCGAATCAGACCCGACGTGGGCGATTTCAGAAGTGCCCAGGGAGAGACAAGCTAGAGGCTCTGCGGACTTCTGCGGGCGGCTGACAACGCGAGGGCGAGGGGTTAGAACAACTCGGCCAAAGCGATCTGAACTTTCTCCTCTTGGGTCAGCCGGCGCTGGGTCGATCTGGTGGGCGCGGGGCTGTGTTTACAGACACTTGCCTTTGTTTATAACACGGGGAGGAGGTGTGGGGGAGGCGCGCCCTGATTTTCTGTTGTTCTCCCAATCTTCCTGAGTTTGATCGAGTGGTTCCCTCCCTCTCCTGGTTCCAGTTGTCTTCTGCGTCTTTATTTTAATCCGCTCAGGAGAAAGCCATCAGGTCCTAGACTTGGAAGAAAGGAGCCTACCAAAGTGTTGGAGTAAACAGTGGTGGAGGAGGTGAGGTTTTAAAAACAGGAACCGGAGAGGAGTTGTCTTCACCACGCAGGTACCCTTCTGTGCGCCTTGCATAGCTGGTCTCCGCCATCTGGGCCTTAAGGCACTTTTGCAGGTTTAACACTTTCTCTGGCTTATTAAACAACAACAGAGGGAAACGAAAAGACCCCGGCTCACCATTGCTACAGAGAAACTTGCTAATACACACGCCATTTAAACCTGCGCTCCTCTTTGGCCCCGGCCAAGCGCAGCCTGCCTCCTCTTCCTCAGGGCCAGCAGCACCAGGCCTGTTCACCCCACCCGCCCTGCCATTTCAACTCGCCAGAAACCCTAACCAGCCAGATACCCAGCAGACCCGACACCTCAGACGGCAGAATGCCCAGCTGCCTGAACCTGCAGGCGGCTGGACCCCCTAACCAGACGCACACCCCAACCGACTAGACTCTTCAACCGGCAGGACACCCCAGATTATCTGTTACCCCAGACGCTCTCAGCCACCCAACATCACCGCCCCACGTTGTCAAGTCCCAGGAAGTGAAAGGAGTACTGGGCAGGCGCTTCTTCTGAGCTTCCATGCTTTTCTCTTCCAACACTTATTTCTCTTTTAACTTCTTCTTTGTTTAAAAAAATTTCCAAGCCTCTACTTCCGAGACCGGCTAAAAGGCCTCTGTTTTAATTGCTCGGATAATGTGGTTGCTGCCATTTTGTTAAGAGCAATCACTCCTGCAGGGAAATCACAAGCGTTCTAGACAGGCCGGAGCCGACAAAAATGTAGGATTTGACGTTAAAAGCTAAATGGGAAGCTGCGGCGGCGGAAGGTAAATTGATGGTAGATCTGGCTGTCAGGGCTCTGCCCCAGACCGCTGCGCAGGCCAAGCGCCTGATAACCCTGAAGCACCGGAGGGGCAAAGGCTTGGCCAGTTGTAGACTGTGTGTGTGTGTGTGTGTAGACCCATTCTCAGCTTGGGAAGCAGTTTGAAAAACTGCAGAGTGGGGGCCCTGCTCCCAATTGCCTGGGCACCGACAGCAACTTAAAGGGCTTTTCCAGGCCGAGACAGCAAGCTCCAGCTTTCGGGATGGGTTAGCCAGTAGGCCCAGGCATTTAGGAAAGGTGGACCTCTGGGTCTGGGCTGCCTCCTTAGGTGTAGGAGCACCAGGTTGCTTGATTGTGATGAGGTGAATGTAGCAGCCGTGCTAGAGAGCGCAGCCTGAGGGCCTCTTAGAAAGCACTTATGTGTGTGTGTGTCAGGAGTGGAGGGTGGCTCAATTCCTTCGACCAGACTGCTAGCCCTTGCCCCAGCTTGGCGTGAATTGCAGAGCTAGTCTCCCACTCGGATTGGTGAAGTAGCAGGAGAACGAGAGAGGTGGGCGCACCTGGAATTCGCAGGAAGGGTTGAGGAAGGTGAGGATGAGCTCAAATGCAAAGCGGCAGGATATACGAGACTTGGGAGTTCCTTCCCAGACTATAGATTTGCAGAGAGAACCCGGGCCAGTTGCAAGGGACACAAGCAGGGCAAAGCGTGCCAGGAAAACTGGGACTGAATATATACTGCGGGCCTACAAAGCGCAAGAAACCGCTCAGTTAGCCCTGAAGCTTTAATCAAATGTTGCGCGGATTTTGTTTTCCACAGCCGCCTTCAGTTCTCCCTGCCTGTGAATCCCACCCAGGCTCCTCGATTTGGAAAAGGAGCTGGCTAGTGGGTGCCAAGCAGAGATGGTCTTGAGGGAGGCTTGTGGCATGGGCCCCGTAGAGGGCCGAATCTTGACCCTTGTGACCTGAGGGTACCTATTCCCTCCGTTGGACCCAGCTCACAAGAGTCCAGATCTCCACGTAAGGAGGGGGCGCTAAGGAGTCTCCCGGAGGCACAGGACTCCTGGCCTCTCAGAGCCTGCGGATCTCTTGGAGAGAAAAACCCAGGAGTCACCCTCAGACTGGGGCCCAGGACCCTGGTTGGAGGCTCCAACAGCCCCCTCCCTGAGGAAGCTCCGCAGTGCAATGAATTGCTATTGGGATTAAGTCTACCGGGAATGGGGGTTGGGGGAGACCGACTACGTGTTTTTTAAATGTTTAGAAAGAAGGGGGAGGGGAGAACTCCGGGAGAGGAAACCAATCCCACGTTTCCGGGGGCAGGACAGTTCTGAGCGCGCCTCCTTACCACCCAGCCGCTGCGCAACGCGTGCTTCCCGCACAGCAACTGTCTGCCCAACTCCAATCACCCTGGAACCGCTAAGCGGCTTCAGTCTGAGGGCTAATGGAGGTTAAAGAGCACCAGGTATCTGACTTACGTGCACTGAACTTACAGATCTCTCGCCCCGTTCTCCCTGCTCTACCCTGCCGAAGCCAGTTCCCATCGTGAAGTGCACCCTCACCTCTTCCCCCAAGAGACCCCCCTGCACACACATTCCCTTCAAATTCTCCCGGTATTTGGGCCGCTTTGATGATCAGATGGTAGAGCCCTGATTACAAATTTATTCCCGGCCTCTCTGTCGGTCTTTATCTCCGCTATTGGGGACATCTGGGAGTGATTAGTGCCGCGCCCGCGCCCGGCCGCGCTCGCCTATCTGGCCGCGGCGGGGCCGGAGCCTCGCTGACGTCAGGGCAGACGGCTCGGAGCCATCCCAGCCGAGCTGGGTGTAATCGGCGGCCGCGCGGCCAAGTCCTCCCCGGGCCAGGCCAGCAGCTGGAACGCGCCGCCCGCCTGCGTATAGGGACTTTATAAATATGTATTTTTAGCCCAGAAGACTTTGTGTTTTCCTTGTTTGGGGTAAGGAGGGGCCAGTTAACGTCTCTGCTGCCCCCTCCCCACTCTAAATTTTCCAACTCGCTACGGCTGGAGCACTCCGCCTGGAAAGCCTTCCACAGGCGGTCGCTTCTTTGCTACGTCCCTGCGCAGGCGAAGCTTCCCTGCGGCAACAACTGCGTCCCGAGCGGTGCCAGTGCAAGTCCTGGATGGGCTTGGGGTTGCTCTTAGGGGTAAGGCTCTTATGCCACCTCTTAGGGTTGCCCTCCTCTCACTGGCAACTGCTCCACCCTACAGCCCTCGGGCCAGAATTGTGGGAGTTTCTGTCTAGAGGGATGGCCTGGCAGAAGCTGATTACAGAATGCGATGTCTTTTAGCAGCTGCCTTTGCACCTGTTATTAAAGCCTAAAATACCTAGCGAGCCGAGGCGCTGGACCCTCTTTCGCCCCGCCCTTCCCCCAACCCCCCAGGGAGTTGTCCTTGGCGCAAACACACCTCGCAAGGGCAAGGACGGCTGGCGGCAGCTTTGTCCCCTACTACGTCCCAGTGTTCAGAGTAGAGGCTGCATATATTTGCATAATTCCTGGACGGGCTGACTGACGCCCCTGACCCTAGCGTTCTGCGGGCTGGCCTGGTCTCTCCTGAAGTAAGGGGTGCTGGGATTAATCCAACACCTGAACTTTCCACTCCCCGGACAACTAGATACAATGACAAATTCAGCCTGGTTTTCACCCTACCTTCACCAGAAATTCTGATTCAGCGGGTCAGGGGCTCGACTGGAAACCTGCAATTTTCAAAATCTCTCCCAGAGGATGCCTAACCACTGTACCAAAGGAAGGCATCACCCACCCAGCCTGTCTCCCACCCTGGACACCTTCTCCATGACCCGTGTGAAGTCCAGGATGGTGAGAATGGGGATGGGTGAAGAGAGGCCTGCATTATTTAAAGTCTTTACAGGGAGAGAATTAGCCATATTATTGGATCAGCCCTACACCTCTGACTCATTGGGCAGCACAAGGATTCAAAGCAAACCCAGAAGATGCTGTTTATTCCTGCCGGGGATACAAAGGGCAAGCGGAGTGTTCAGTCAGAAGCTAGGATGAATGTAACTAGAGGAAAAGGAAAACAGCTCCTGATGTGAGTGGATCGACAAGAAGATCTACTTGGGGTACACAAATAGTATCACAAATAATCAGGGAATCCAACTGAGGAAAATTCCCAAAAGTCCATGTCACCTCAGTTCTTTGCGGAAAGCCTATACACCAACTCCAAAGTGTCTTCATGTAATCTAGAATCAGAAAGAAACATTTCCTCTCGTCAGGGAAATGTCCCATTGAGAGCCTGGTCCCCTCTCCTACCCACCCCTGTCTGGAGCCAAGAGGGAAGGAAACAGCTCTATAGTTTGGGGGCTAAGGATAGGGAATGAGCCTTTTAGACAATTGTGTCCTCAGTGACTGAAGGATTTTGGCCTATTTGTGCTTCTAGAAGGAGGAGAAATGGGCAATGTCTGCACAAAATACAGTTTTCTAGAGTGCTGGAAAGTGGGTTCTCTACGATCTGTCTGAATGGTGGAGCTGACTGAGACACAGTTTTCTAAATCACTCAGGTCGCTCAAAAGCAAACAGCAAAAAACAAGCAAACAAAAAACTCCACATCACTTGTGCCTATAATACTTTCTTGCTCAGAGTATAAACAAACTTTCACTTGAATTAAGTGGAATAAATCCACATGGAACACAGGCTCAGAGATTCCCAGTTTGGATTTTCAAGCAAAGAAGACAGACTTGCAGGTAGCTAAACTGTTCGTGCAAAAGATCAGAGGGTAGTCACCAGGCCACTTCTGCAAGTAACACCCTAGTTGTTTTCTCAAATAGTATTTTTAATGCATGACCATTCATGAGCAACCAGATCTAACCAACCTGATGCTTGCTTCTCCATGGCTAGATGGAGTGTTTGAAAATATCGTTCCTTAATGTATCACCACATCTTTTTTCAGTTCATTGGTGACCCGGAACTAAAGAGTAAGGGAGACTCTTCTGTAAAGGCAGGTTGTTTGAAACTTGTTTTTTCCCCACCTGCCAAGATCCTTTACAACAAACAGTGTACTGACTCAGGGTCAGTGAGAATGTTCAACTTTCATTGCCTAGAGAAGAGGCCAAAAAAGATATGATCCTTAGATGGCAGTAAATCCATCCTTTGTAAAAAGATGGAAGCCAAGGGCCACTGACGCCAGTGCAGGGTTGCCTTCAGTTTAAAGTGGGTTGTTAATGTCGTTGCCTGGAGCTGACATTTTTGTCTTTAGGATAAGGCAGAAAAGCAGGAAAAGAAGACTGTTACTTTTGAAGAAAACGTGAAAACGCAACCTCAGTTGGTAACTAGTACTTGGCGAAGAAAGCAAGCCGGTGCGGTTTTAATGCAAGAAAGTAACGGCCAGGCCTCTTGACCTTCGCTTTGCAAATCTGGTTTTCATATTCTTGCTCAGTAATCACCCAAAGCCATAACTGTCTCTGAAATTATTCATTAAAGTCATTTTCAAGGATTCTCACAGGATGACTCTTTTACGTTTATGATCTTGTGAGAGCAATGACATCAGCCTCTGTTTTCCGCTTTTAATTAATGTGCCTCGAAGAGGCGAGGGGCCGTGGCTGTGTGCGTGGGGAGGGGGCGGGCCGGGATGGAATCCACCGGCCCTGGTGCTCCTGGCGCGGTCAGCTGAGCTCAGGCGCGCAGACATCCTTTGATTAAGGAGGGTATTTCGGGGAGTGCAGGCTGTGCAGAAGATCACGGCTGTGCCCTGTGGTGCTGTCAGCAGTGACAGATCCCAGATGGGGCCGCTACTGTATGGCAGATTGAGTTTCTCAGCAGAAAACTCACCCTCCCTCCTAAACGTCTTCAAAAACCTTCTCCAGATACTCCAGGTCTCTTCGTGTGAAACTGAAAAAGTCCAACCTCAAAGTTGGTTTAGAGTGCGTGTGTGTATGTTACGTTTTTTTTTTTCTTCCTTCCTCTATTTTTTCTCTGCACTTCTTCCTCCTCTGAGCATCTTCGACCCGCAGGGCTACCTGGCTGCTAATAGCGTAGACGTGGCGGGCCTGGGGGTTCCTGTTCGCCTAGCTCACAGCGCCACGCCGACGACACAGCACCGAAGGGCCCCGAAGGCAACCCGGTGGGTAGGGGCGCGGCGGAAGGGAAGTGGGGGGCAACTCTAGCGTATCTCGGGAAGCCGGGGGTGGGCCGCAAGGACCAAACACTCCAGTACAGAGAAGGGGAGATGCTGGCGGGAAGCGGGGAGCAGGGGGCCGGGGCAGGGGGCAGCGCGGACACAAAGGCGGAAGCAGAGAATACTTTGGCCAGGCTCCTGAACCTGCTCCTGCCAGCCATGCGTCTTTGCTCCGCGGAGCGTCGATCCACCAGCCTGGGCATTTTCGAACGGCAAAGTGGAGACCAAAAAGAGGGCTCAGGGGCTAACTGCTAGGATTGGGAAACGGTGAAGACGGGTCCCAGATGCAGCAGGGGCTCGGCAGGGTCTGGAATGGGGAGAAGGGGGACTGCGGAATTCCATACTGCGGCTCAAGGCCGAAGGCTGGGCAGGCCTCTCGAAGGTGAGAGGGGAAGCTTGAAAAGTAGCTTTCTGCATAAGAATTCACCCACTTAGGGATTGCTAGTCTGTGTTCCGAGTTTCACATTCCAACAGTGTGTTGGAAACTCTGTTGCAGAAACATTTGAACTTATTTTAAACCTTTATTTTAAAAAATAAGTAACTTTACATAAAAGCCCCGGGTTCCCTGCCTACCTGTATACAACCGAGAATCCTCCCGTCCCCCTGTCCCCCACCCTAGGTATCCAAGACTGGCTCCCGGGGAGCAGCAGTGGCTGGGAGAGAGGCAGAAAGGCAGAGAAAGGTGTGCCGCACCCAGTTCGGAGCTGATTTCCAGGCCCCACCCATTCCTGCCCTAGCGTTCCTCTTAAACTGTAGAACTTGGAGCGTTCCCGCGGGCGAAAAAAATGAGAGAACAGAAGGGGAACCTAGAGACAGCGAATACTGTTTTAACTTAAAGATAGGCAATTTCTTTTTTCTTCGAGATACTAGGACAGCCTCCTCCCACAGCCCTTCTGGGTGAGGGCAGCTTGCAGAGCCTCTATTAGGCTTACAAAAGGACCTCTGGGGAGCAGATAGAGGAGCTAAAAATACCTCAGACGCTAGGCCCGAGGTCCGGGAGGAGCTCATCACTCGCTCTCGCTCTGGCCCTGCCCAGGAGGGCGCTTTCGCCTTTTGCATTCTGAGGGCCTGGGCCGGCGAGGCTAGGGGCCCACACTAGTTTTGCCTTCACTTTGCGACCAGACCCGGCTCTTTTGAGGCCACGCCGGTTACTCTTAATAAAGAAGACCTCCAGTCCAATCTCCGGTAAAATCAGAAAATCAGACGTCACACTTTTGATGCTCTCCAATAAGCCCCCTCCACAGACTCAGTTTTTAAAAAGAAAAGAGGTGGGACAGTTAGGCCCTATTTTATACCAAAAACAATACGGTCACGCAAAGATTCTTCTCAGGTTTGGGTAATGCGCTGTGTGGACATACGCAGTTACCTGCAGTCCTGGCACACCATCTGATTGTGAAAGAACCGGTGAACCCCTTATTTCAGCCCTCTCCAGAAAAAAAAAAAAAACAGCAGTTACTTGCCCCTCGTGTCCTCCCTTGGTTGTCGGCAAAAAACGCAAAACTCCTTACATAAAGGCAAAACACACAATGAATTTCAAAACTCCCGCTCGCCCCTCCCGGAGGGCGGCTTTTCTTTTCTCTGCCCATGCTGGATGAAAGTGGTTTATTTTGATTTTTTTTCTTGTACCCACATGCCTTGTAAAAGGTTCCTGTGCACGGGCCTGGCCCCCCTCTGATGACCGCAGGGCCTTGCTTCCAGACTGCAGTCCCCGCCACTTGGTTTTTAAGTCCTCGCCTGGAGCCGAGGTGTAATTGTGACCCCGCCCGAGCCCCGAGCCTCCCGGGGGGATGGTTGGCCCGGCCTGCGTTGGGGCCGGGACCTCCCAAGTGGCGGCCTGGGCGCCGGGAGCCGCATGGTCTTCTCCTTCCCTGCCTCCTCCTTTTCTCCCTCCCCTGCAGACTTTGCTCGTTTTCTCCTCATTTCCCCAGCTTGCTAAGCGTTACGGCGCACAGAATTTCTCTCCACTTTTTTGATTTTCTCTTGCCTTTTCCTTTCTAGCACCTTATTACCGCTCTCTCGGTCGCCTTCACGTTGAGATCCCAGGCCCAGAGAAGGAAAGTGGGACTTTGTCGAAATATTGGGGGAAGAACTGGGAACCTCTGGCCCCCTCGGCGCCGCGGTGGAGTCGGAACCCGGCGCGCCTCTGCGTAACGTCAGCGCGCGGGGTAATTTACCTTCCCTGGGCGCCTGTCAATATGACTAATTTCCACAGGGGTCAAAAAGCCTTTCTCCGGCAGTCCATCTTGGAACGCTCTCTTACGCAGTAGAGGAGGTTGGTTGTTTTGTTTCCAACCCTAGAAATAAATACTCTTGGGGCGTCCCTGCCAATGGCAGCCCAAGAGGAGCAGAGGAATATACACGGTGTCAATTAAAGGCAGTTTTCCTTGAACTCTGAACTATGATTGGGCGTAAACGAGAGCGACCTGCTTGCCTTTTAATACACATTACCTAACTCGTCCTTGATACCAATGGTTCCTTTAGAAACAGAAAATCAAAAAAGGAGGAAAATAATCATCGCTCCAGTTCTTCTCTGCCGCCTGCAGATGCCTATTGAAATATTTTATCTGCATTTCAGGGTGTAACTTAAATGTAGAGTATGTGCGCGTGTCTTGCTAATCTGGCCTGGACAAAAAGTAAATATATTATCCGGGTAGTGTTTTACAATAAGTTTTAAACTGCTACCAAGCTGTAAGTGTGAATCAGTGCTGTGAAGCCAATTAAACATTCTCTGGGACTCGCCAGAAGCGGCTAATTGGTACTGGTAGCAAAACCTGGACTCACTTTAAGAAGTGCTCGGAAGGAAGCCTACGTGGTTAGCGGGTCAGGACGATTCTGTCTGCAAAGTCCTCTCTTGCATGGAGCAGGGAGTGGGAAGATGAAGAGCATTTTTGGCTCCCGTGGGGCACCCAGATGGGTCCCTTGGGTCTTCGAGGAGGTAAACGCCTTCAATCTGGGGAACTGGTGTCCAGCGAGAAATGAAAGTCGCCAAATAACCCATTTTTCTCCGACCCAAGTTCAGGCACTGAGGCCCCAGCTAATATACTTCTCTGAATTAAATGTTTAACAAACTCTCTGAAAAAAATACGTCCCCACCCCACTTCTTGTGACCTTTAGGCAAGTAAATGCCTGGATTTGGAGCAATTAGAAGCCTCAGTGGAACTAAGATAACCAAGGAGAAGCCTAGGAAGCCTCACAGAGGGCTGCCTGAAGTCGTGGTCCCTGGCTGCTGCCCGCACAGGTGGGTGACACACAGCCCCACCACCTCCCCCCACAGCCTGACCTCCATACCTGCTCTGCCATTCTGGCCACATGCAAACACACACACACACACACACACACACACACACCTCTTTCCTTCTCTCATCTGTTGGTGCATTTATGACCTAATGAAAGTATATCCTTTAGGGAAAAGACTGTCTATAAAACTTGAAATATGAAGAACCCATTTGGATATTCCCACTCCAGGCCAGGCCTGAACTTGAAGTTTTTTTTTAGCACAAACACCTTGACTCCTTCTGTTGCTTCTATAATCACCCTGTTATTTTTACTAAACAATGAGAATTGGTTCTAAATGACCTCTGCTCATTTCCTGTGGAAGGAGAAAAGTCTCCAACCTGAGAACATATCTTTATTTGCTGGAAGGTATTCTTTGGCGGGAAAGGAGGGGAATAATTTTACTTTCTATCCCTTGTCATCTTGGAAAAATCCTGACACTGTACGTTCCAACTTCTGCAAACAACTGGGGAAACCAAGGATGCTTTCAACTCCCTTCCATTTCCTTCCTGCCCCACCATTTCCCCCAGTTGCCACCTTTTTGGGTATTACAAACATTGACCCATTCTTTCTCGTGGTCACTGTATGAAATGCCTATCAGTTTCCAACATAAATGAGTGCCCTTTGGAAATCCTACTGTTAACCACCTGCCTTTGTGGGAAAAGGCCATCTGATTTTGTGTTTTGGGGAGGGTCTGTTTATTGCCGCAAATGGATGGAATAGATATTATTGCCTTGTGATTTTATATATAGCATATCTTTAAACAAGACAGTTAAGTCTCTTATTTTGCAATTTGACTTTCGCTGTAAGAGTGGCTTAAGTTGTTTATTAGCTGGGGCTATAAAACAGGAAAAGCTGCAGGAGAAATAAACAAAAGAATGAGCTGAAGAGCTCTATTCTTTGGTAGAGTTGATTTGTTTATTTGCATATTTCTTGAAAAGGAAAACAGTTCTAGCTTAAAATCTTTTTGTCATCCAGCAGCCATTAATGACCTACGGGTAGAAGGGGTCGATTGTTCAATATCCTGCTTAGTTGATCCCTTTGTTTCTGAGTTTACATCACGAAAGGAGTTTACACCATTACTCCCCCCTTTTTTGTTTAAACTTAAAGTTTCATGAGTAGCAAGAGCTTTTACACCTAGGTAAAGCCTTGGGAAGGGAGCAAAGTGCTCAGTCTGCTAAGGTGTAAGAGGGCGTACTTGAAGGGGAGTGCTCTGAGAGGCAGCCATTTCTAGGGAAAGGTCTTGTCCTCTTAGTAACAACAAAAAAGTCCATTTTCAAACATCTATTAGACAATGTCAATTTTTCGTTTCAATTGTGCTCTAGCTTAGCCTTTCCACTTGGGAAAGTGGAAAGGACTCAGCCAGTCCTCCAAGTCTCTGATCCTAGAACTTAACTGGAGGAGCAAATGGCTTTAAACTGACAAGTCTCCCCATTGGGGAAGTTGAGGGAGGAGAGGAATAATGTGCATTTTGCCTCACCTAAGATTTTGTACTTCTGTGAACAAATATTATTTTCTAGTTCGGTTTTCAACTTATGACCCATTGAGCAAAACAAAGTTATTGCATGTTTTTCAATCCCATATCATCAGTAGGTAACATCCTCCTCCTCAGTATGTGGTATTTTGTGTGAATATATTTAGCATCACCTCTCTCATATATATATTCTAATCAGATTAATTTTTCATGAACAGGCAGTAATTCTCATGGTTTAAAAATACCCAAAATGTACATGTGAAAAGTCTCTCCAGTTTCCTCACCCACTGTGATTCATTTTTTATGCATCCTCTCAGAGCTTCCTAATGAGTGGAAAAGCAAATAGAAATATCATCCCTATGGTTCTAGAATGATGCAGGTTGCTCCAGTTGTATCTGTTCTGCTGGTAGGGAGAGAGAAGAAGGAGGGCATCTTGGAAGCTTTGCAGAGCCTCACACCAAATAGAATTTGGGCAAGGTGTGAGATTCCACCTGAATGTAATTTCAAATATCTGGGAAAGAGAAGATGGGGCACATGTGGAATAATCAATCCCTAGGTCTCCAAATTGGATTGTCTTTTCTCTGTGGATGAGGACAAAAAATAAGAAAAAAGAGAAATAAAAGTAAAAACAGTGAGATCAAATTCTGTCTAGAATTGTGGGAATATGGCTCCTCAATTTTTGTGTGTCCCCTCTCTCCAACTCAAACTGAAAAGGTCCACATTGTCTGCATCATATAAGTAACAAATACATTTTCTCCTACCATAGAGAGGTTTTTGCTATGTTCTAGTCCATAGATGGTTTCTATGGTTTATAACAGAAGGAGGTGGGGGATTAGGAAATACACATTTATCACAAAACAATTGAGACAAATTTTGCAGTATAATAACTATGTGTAGACTTGATAGACCCCAGGCATTTTGCCCTTTACAAATTCAAAAAGGCATGAAGGTAAAGACAGAGGTGACTCTTCCCGACACAGAGCAGGGGACACCTTCATTTACATCAATGTGACCCTTGGAGAGGCTGAGGGGTCTTGCTCCCCAAGTCTAATACAGACCTTGAGTGACCTTGGCTATCCTCCACCTAGGAGTTAGATATGGATGGAGAAAAGGACACATCTTGTAGGAAAAGTGCCATGTATAGGGTCCCTATAAAGTGCCAGGGATAGGGGCAGTTCTGCTCTCTGGGATGCTCTGTGACTTGTAGTACCTGGCCAGAGTTGCAGTTAAGTTGGAGTTAAGGAGCACCCCCAGCTGCTCCTTCCCTTATCCTTGTAAATGGTGTTGAAAGCATTTTCAGCTTCTAGATGGACTATAGCCATTACTTTCTCTGCATGTGCACGAGTGCCAGGGGAGAGGGTTGCTAAGTATCCATATTTTCCATGCATACCAAAAATTTCTCTTCTTCCACTTTGGGCTTCTCCCCACTCCTGCCTCATAGTAATACAAGATGAAGTAATAACAACAACAGCTTCTTGCTGATTCTCGTTTCCTCTGAACAGATGTATTTTCCCCTGTCCCTCTTAGGGACGCACTGCTAGGTTTTAGCCTTAGTTGCTGAGGTTAAGCCATCTTCTGAAAGGGGTTAGCTTTCAGATCACCCACTATATTGGACTAACGCCCTCGCAGGACCAAAGGGCATCTGCTGGGTGAAAAGGACCCCAAACCCTCTGCCCCCTGCATCCCTGGAGTTGTTCATCAGACTGGAGGCCAAAGGCCCACATAACTCTAATTAATGTGTGCATATATTGGCCAGCCTCTTGGACGATTTTACCATTAGTACTTGAATTGGCAGGGTCAGACAGTCTGATGCTTGTGTTCTGATGAGGATTTACAGTTCCAATGAATCATGTGACCATGAGTAGACGTGGATAGCACCGTGTTCAGGAGATCCGCCTCTGGTGCTTTCCACCCTGAGGGTCTCTTTCTGTTCCACAAGGAAAGTTCGTCTGGGAGGAACCAACCAAAGAGGGAGGGCACCTTAGAAGTTTAAAATGTTCTCCTCATCTGCATCTCAGCACAGAACATTACTAAGCCAAGTTTATATACATGCATTATAATATATATTACATAACATATATACACAGGAATACAGAAAAAAAATTTATCTTGAAAGTGTTGAATTTAAGACTGGAAATAGGCCTTTAGAGTTCATCTGCTTTAACCTCTTTTTCACAGATGAGAAGACTCAGATCTAAAGATCTAAAGATGCTCTTGGTACCTGGCCAGCATGTAGCACTCCTTCATGAAATTGGGGGTGGGGAGGGCTCCTCTCCCCTCCTTAGGTAGTTATTTCCAGGGATCTCTTGTTTAAGAAAGATAAAGGCATAAAGAGAAAGTTGCAGCAGAAAACGTTTTGCAGAAAAAGAAAAAACAAAATACACAACGAACAACAGTGTAGCGGGCCAGGCCAGGCGAGAAAACAGGTAGCCAGAGAAATGACATCTGAGGCTGGTTAATTGAGCAGGCCTATCTCCACCACTTCCTGAGCGTCTTCACTCTACTCCAAGACTGCTATTAGAGGCTAATGTTTTCCACGGGGCGCGGTGGCTCACGCCTGTAATTCCAGCATTTTGGGAGACCGAAGTGGGCCGATCATTTGAGGTCAGGAGTTCGTGACCAGCCTGGACAACATGGTGAGCTTGGTGGCGGGCGCCTGTAGTCACAGCTACTCAGGAGGCTGAGGCAGGAGAATCGCTTGAACCCGGGAGGCGGAGGTTGCAGTGAGCCGAGATGGTGCCACTGCACTCCTGCACTCCACCCTAGGCGACAGAGCGAGACTGTTCCAAAAACAAAAAAAAGCAGCAGCACACCACGTACTTTGTTTTGGTTATTCTTTGTCTACCCCAGCCCAGAAGAATAGATTCTTCTCTACTGGAGAGAGGGAATTGTGTTTCCAAAAGGGTAGCAGCTCTCATCAAAAGCGCTAGTGGATCTGGTGACAACGTGGACAGGCACTTTCCTGGGATCCTGGAGATTATCGACTGCGGAGGCAGGATGGAGGACAGCTAGGGCTTCCGATTGCCGGGGTGGGAACCCGGTTTTGGAGCGCTACGTCACTGGGCTGGAGAGAGGTTATATCCCGACTAGAGAGGATTCACAGGGAATCCCAGGGAGAGGGAAGTTGCTAGATCACCACGCTGGAGAGAAGACTGCAAGAGAAGAGAGACTAAGTAGCTCGAAACGGGGCTTCTGGATTTCCCTAGGGCTACCTCTGCAAGGCACCAGGTCCGATCTGCAGACAGAGCTACCTGGATGTGCCTACCTATTCGTGGTGGGGTAGGCACCAAAGTGACTGTTTTGCATTAATTCATATATGTATGGTTTTGGCCTGGGTCTTAGTGGGGTTGAAGTTGCCCCGGTGCTGCCGGACAGAGTTGTTTTGGGAGCCTTCGGCTGTCTTTCCTTAGGCCTTAGGAACAGAACAGGACAAAAGTTAAAATCAGCCAAACACACCAAACCACAGCCCCCACACGCCATCCTTCCATTGCGGGGGAGCAGTGTTCTGGCTTCAGTACTCAGGTTAGACATTTGAATAAATGGAGCCAGATCCTGGACTACACCCCGGGGACAGCGTTTTAATGTAAATGTAAAATATGCTAGTAATAATCACTTTTGGGCCCTGAAGCGCCATTAGAATCTCTGTTTAATTATAGGGCATGAGAGAAGCATTACCAGCTAATTAAATCAATCCTATTTGTAATTCTCCCTCTGCTGCTGCCGACTTGAAAATGTGAAATTGCTTTTTAAACGAGCCCGCATATGAATTTTTAAACACAAGTGAACTAAAGTGAGAAGCAGGGGAAATGAGAGCGAGAAAGAGAAGGAAGGAGACGCAGGTACTGGGGCCGAGTCAAGAGGCATGTGGATGAATCTCCCCGGGCGCCTCGGCTTCCTTGCCTTCCAGACCGCGCTCACAGTTTTCTTGCAAAACAGGCGGTTTTCTCTCCTTTCAGTGGTTTCCGCTTTCTCCTGAGGAATCTCTTTCAGCTCCTGGACATCTCCCTCGAGAAGGGCCCTGGGGCAGGGAGGGACGCAGAGCTGGCCCGGCACCCCGAGTCCCGCGTGCCCGGCTGCAGCCGCGCGGCCAGGGAACGGGTTCCGGCCGACGGAAGGGAGCGGCGCGGGGAGGAAGTGAGCTCACTCGGGAAGGAAGGAAAGAAATGAGGTTTTTGCCCGGCAGCCGCCAGGCCGAGGCGCACAGCCCGGGGGAGACGCTGTGAGCCCAGGTCCCGCCACCGCCCTCCAAGGAGGCCGGGGGCAGAGGCCGGCTTTGCGAAGCGCTGCGGCCGCCGCCACCGACTCCGTCTAGACCCCGCGCATACTATCCTTGGTGTTCCCCGGGAGGAAGAGCGCCAGGCTCCACTCGCGAGGTTCAGGCCTGCAGGACAGTGGGAGGCTCAGAGCGCACGAGGGCTTTATTCAGGCAGACGCCGCCTTCAGTCCCCATCCTCCTCGCGAGTGAGATTTCGCTTCTGACGCTCCCGCACGCGCGCGCGCAACCCTCTCTTCTTTCTTCAGTGCACCTCGAAAAAGCAGGCCCTCGAGCTTTGATTTTCCATTAGAGCATTGAGTTATTTGCATGAGAAAAGAAGAGGGAGGACTACCACCAATTCTGGACTCCTCTTTAGTACTTGTCAAGTGAAATAATATGC
Organism: Trachypithecus francoisi; assembly: GCF_009764315.1. Classification (NCBI taxonomy): domain Eukaryota; kingdom Metazoa; phylum Chordata; class Mammalia; order Primates; family Cercopithecidae; genus Trachypithecus; species Trachypithecus francoisi. The sequence goes on along the minus strand of NW_022681454.1, from coordinate 167,118,767 downwards.
AGTGGGGTCTGTTTCCAAACCTGACACATCTGCACTGTCTGCTACCAGCCGTACCACCACCCGGCTGCTCCGATGCAGTCTGATTTACGGAAATGTTCTAAAGAAGAGGGAAGCTGGCTATCTCGCCTCCGCACCCAGCCCTGCAAGCACAAACTGGGGGAGTGCAGGGACAAGCTTTCCAAACTGACAAAGCCGCCCAACAAATGTGGCGGCATTTATCCCAAGAGCAGGCATTCCCACCTCGGCCTCCCGGGCCCCGAGTGCTTCTCCCACAGGCTCGGCCCAGGATGCGGAGTGGTAACTTGGTGGCCACAGAGTGCCTTCAAGTCTGGAATGAGGCGACGATGTCCTTAACTCGGCCAGGGGCAGGGTGGGTAGGTGAGGAAATGTAATTCTCCCCTGCACTGGGGGAGATTCGGGTGGCAGGCCTTCTCTCCTGCCTTTCAGGGGGGCCCTGCCCTCACCTGAGGAGAACTTTCAAGGGCACCCACCTACCGCGGTGGCTGGGGCGAGGGCTGTGATCTGGCTTCATCTGTGTCTGGCCTGTGGTTTGGGCGTCCTGCGACTAGAGACTGCAAAGGTCCGGAAGGTGGAAAAGTTCAAACCCCTCCATGTGGTTGGCGGTGGTGGGGCGTGGTGGGGGGCGGTTATTGTCAAAGCATATTTGTCGGATTTGTAGGCGCTCGATCTGGAGTCAGTTGGAGAAATTTCCATCAATCTAGCACCTTGACATTTCACCTCCACCTCCAGCTCCTGCAGAATCACCCATATACCTCTTGTCATCTCTTCCCAGTGGGTTGATAGGTTTCTTCATAAAATTAGCAAAGTCTTGTTTTCCGCCTGACTTTCAGCAAGATGGCTATCTTTTTTTGACTTCTAGTCTTGCTCTGTGCATTTAGGCGGGAGGAGGGTGAGTTCTAGGAAGCCGTCTTGTGTCAACTTTAACAGTCAGGAAGAGGGAGCCGACAGGGCTTTTCTCGGGCTTTTCCCAGGCACTGCCAGCTTGCCCCTCCCCCTCTTCTCAGGGCGGACCGCACCCTCCACCCATCTCCCCCTTCCCCACATTCCCTCTGCAGTCCTCGGCCAGTAGCAGCGCCAACCGGAGCCGCACTCGGGGCAGCAGGGATTCTGGCCTTTCAGGCCCACCAGCGGAGGGGCCTTGCTGCCTGCTTTGGAAACTCTCCATTTTCCCACAGTATTTCACATTCATATTACTTTTCACACCCTGTTAGGCAGTAATGGCACTGAACCTGCTAAATACTTCCATGCACCCAGCCAGCCCTCCCGCGACTGCTCCGGATGGTCTGTGATACAAAAGGGATTGCTCTCTCATCCTGCGGCGTTGTTGGCTTCTCTTCTCTTCTCTGATCCGCCTCCAGAGCCAATGGTGGTTCTGGTGGTGGCGGCCACTGGGTGGGGGCGCTCAGGTGTGGAGGAGGTCTTAGCGCCCCCTTTCAAGCAGGTAGGGGAGATGTGGGAAGAAAGAGCTTGGGGACAGATGTGGCTTTTGGTAGTAGTGTGAAGTTAGATTGGCTATTTTATTTTATTTATTTTTTTTTTGAGACGGAGTCTCGCTCTGTCGCCCAGGCTGGAATGCAGTGGCCGGATCTCAGCTCACTGCAAGCTCCACCTCCCGGGTTTACGCCATTCTCCTGCCTCAGCCTCCCGAGTAGCTGGGACTACAGGCGCCTGCCACCTCGCCCGGCTAGTTTTTTGTATTTTTTAGTAGAGACGGGGTTTCACCTTGTTAGCCAGGATGGTCTCAATCTCCTGACCTTGTGATCCGCCCGTCTCGGCCTCCCAAAGTGCTAGGATTACAGGCTTGAGCCACCGCGCCCGGCCTAGATTGGCTATTTTTAAAAGAACAGGGCCAGGCCGGGCGGCTCACGCCTTTAATCCCAGCACTTTGGGAGGCGAGGCGGGTGGATCACCTGAGGTCAGGAGTTCAAGACCAGCCTGGCCAACATGGCGAAACCCGTCTCTACTAAAAATACAAAAATTAGCTGGGTGTGGTGGTGGGCGCCTGTAATCCCAGCTACTCGGAAGGCTGAAGCAGGAGAATCGCTTGAACCCGGGAGGCGAAGGTTGCAGTGAGCCAAGATCGCGCCACTTCATTCCAGCCTGAGCAACAGAGCAAGACTCTGTCTTAAACAAAACAAAACAAAACAAACAAACAAACAAAACAGCGCCATGCGCCAGGTCTTGTGCAAGGAGTAGGGTCTGGCCGTCTCAATTAGCACCGTCTCGCGGCCTTCCCTTCATGGCATCAGACCGGATGAGTGGCAATTTGGGCACGAGGCTGCAGAGGGCAATGCCCCCACCCCTCCTCTGGCCGCCGCCGCGCCACAGGTCTGAGAGCTCTCGGGCTGCTCGGTAAACCTGGGGATGAGGGAGGGGGAATTTAGAGCCCTGCTCAGAACCGGGCTTGAGGATGGTTTCAGCGCGGAGGAGAAAGGGGCCAGCCTGGCCAGGTAAAAGCGACGGTTTCCAGCATCTGAACTCAAGCCACTCGCTCCCAGACCAACAGAGGTCGGATTCTCAGAGAGCCCAGTTACCCTGGACTGGACTAGACACTGCCGTCCCGGAAGACTGCCTGAAAGCTCGCGAGTCCGCCACCGTAACAGGACTGAGGCCGGTGGCCCTGAGGCTTCAAATCCAAGAAGTAAAGGGAAGTTAGGGGTGGTCCTCCGTTGCTCTTCCACAACCCCGCCTCAGTTCTGCTATCAAGAAAAAAGAAGTAATAAAATCTGCCCGCCCCTACCCCCAGGACAGAAGGGAAGGAACTGATTTTAACGATTGTCTGTTAAGTGCCAAGGCATTTTACAGGCTCCGTATTGTTTAATCTTCACAAACTGTAAGAAGGGCATTTCCTATCTCTGTGCCTACAAGAAAACTGAGGTGCAAAGAGGGCAGACCTGGCTGTAGATCTGTGCACCCAAACAAGTTCCAGGCAGAGAGGAGTTAATGGCACACGCAGGAGCCCTGCAGCCTGGGTAGTCTCCTGGTAACCTGGGAGAGGGGGCTGCACTGCCTTCCATGAGCTTCTAACATACACTCCTAGAGGGTGATTTAAGTGACGAGAAATCCCTTTCTAAGGACATGAAACTTTGGGCACTATTTTAAGCTGTAGTGCGTACATCCCTATTCCTCTAAAATACCCACAGGAAAGTCAAAGTTACCAGGACTCTCTTACTCAACCTGAGGAGTTCAGAGTCTACCACACGTGTCCCTCAAGTGTCACCTTTCTTGCCTTACCACACCAGGGTTTGAGATTTAAACAAATTCGTTGGACTTAAGTTCCTGCTCACACCATCTAAATTGAGCCTAGAGCTCCCCCTTCAGCCCGGGCAGGGACAACACAGGCTTAGAAGCACGGGGAGACCTAGAAGAGGGTTAACTTGGTTCCTAACTTCCAAGTGCCACCTCAGCCGTTTCCCCACTTGTCAGAGGTTTATTTCGTGAGCAGAAGGGACCACCCACCCTTAAACTGGGAAAGAACGAAGTGTGGGGCTCTGGAAACCCACGTGTTAACCTTTGAAAGCAAAGCTCCAGGAGCTCCACCTTCCAAACATGGTTATTTGTGCTTCCACCTCCCACCCGTTGCTTCATGTGCCATGGCCTTCTTTCTCATCTAGAGAGGTTGTCTGATGACTGCTTGCTTACATTCTATAGAGAATGCTTTAGATTATGGATTTGAAAAATTTGCAGAAGGTAGGAGGAGTGAGATAGAACAGGCAAAGCTAGGAAGCAAGGAAGGACTGTTTGGGGCCTGTGGCAGGAGGCAACTGTGGTTTGGGAGTTGCTTGGGCAGACTTTTCCCCCTATTTTTTCTCCTGCAAAGACACAGCCCCAGCACAGAGCTTTTCCCCTGTCTAGCTACTCTCCCTTTTCCCTTTTTCTTCACTTTCCCAATGTACTGATGGCTGAGCAAGAAGAATCTGGGAGAGGAACCCCACATCCCTGCCTTTTGGGCAATCAGCTCTACCGGGCACTGACTCCAGCTGGGCATTAAGGATAAACTGTTGTTAAAGAGTCCTGAAAGCCACAGTCATCCCTGTTGAGCCATCTGTTTCCCTTTGGATATGGAAGTGATGTTCTGGGGGGTGTCAGGTGCATTTCCTGGACTTTGGGCCTCTAGGCCCTAATTGTCTCTGGTGAAGGGGGCAATTCTAAGATTGGAGGTGGCTAAATGAGTGGTCATTTAATGAGACTTTTTAACCCCCACAAGGTTATATTGATTCATTTTACAGTCATTACAGTGATAGAAGGCGAGACTATGGTGATTTGATTTCTTCAGTTACAGTTATTGATTAATTCAGTGGTGACAAGGCTGACAGACAAGTGAAAACAAAATTCAGAAAGTGGTACTGCATTCATGCATTTCTCTCTCCTCTACCACCCTCTGCCATGGTTTCTGCTGCTAGCTGTGGCTGGGGTGCCACATTCCACTTTAGGAACCCCTAGAGGAAGAAGCTGATCCTACTGGGTTATGGGGCTGGAATTAGGCTGCCAATGTGAATTGAACTCAGTTTTTCCTCCTCTGAGAAGGATAGTGTTGACCTGGCAGTGACATCTCCTCTCCTGGCAGGGACTCCAGTGGTCTGGCAACTACTTTAAAAATCAATAAATCCAAGACACAAAAGAAACTGTAAGAAAAGAGAATAAAAATAATAGTGCACAAAATTTGAAGGGCATTTGATATTTTGCAGCAACCACAGCTAAAATTGCTTGTCTCCATTACACCGGATTTCTCCACGTGTTCTAGAGTCCAATACCTTTATTCAGTATTTCTGAGCTTCTTTTGTTTGGGAGTCCCACATTTGCAGACAAGGAGGTCCAGTCTCCTGTCTGGTTCTACCCATTGGGGCTGGGATAGGGAAAGGTGGAGGCCCAGGTGAGGAGTTGGGGTAGGAAAGGCCCAGGCTGTGCTGGCAGGTACCTTGTAGGTCCTCCCCCACGTGGCTACCGGAGGTGCACGCCATTTGCGCCCAGCATGCGGGGAAGCCTCTGGGCTCCTTGCCATCCCTGGTGACTTGGGCCAGAGTGATCTTATTACAGTTATTAATGACCATAGTGATTTCTTAAGCCAAGACCAAAAAGAAATGGATTCAAATGAAAAAAACCAGTGTAGTTTAGATTCTGTGCAAAGGCTGAGAGTGGGTGACTGCACTGGCGAACATGGTCACAGATGCTTCTTAGGCATCCACTGAGTGCTGGAGGAAGTGGTGCTCGTGAATGGGTTCGGTGCTCCGGAGTTTGCAGTTGTGCGGGACTGGAATGCAATTACTGGAAACAATTAGACTATACCGTGCTTATGGTGGGCAGAAAATAGAAGATACTTCTGGCACATTTAAGAAAACTTACTACCCCCACGCACCCCACTTCTTCTCCTGAAGTAGGTTTATTGTAAGTCTCTGCTAAAAATGACACCCTCCTCAAAGCTGTTGGGAGTTTGGACAGCTCCACCACTCATAGAATTAGGGACATCACGATGATCTCACTTAAGCTGCTTATCAGAGGCTGAGTGGCAAGTGCTTAAAGCAATTCAGAGTCAGGCACATCTGGGTTAGGTCCTAGCTTCTGGACTGGCTTTGTGATCTCCAGCATGTTGACTTCTCCCCTTATACCTTTGCAAAACAAGGATATTTGTCACATATCCTCATTGCTGTGAATTTGTGTCTTTGGAAATTCTATTTTCTTCCTAGAAACTTGAAAAGCCATCTCCCCTCACCACTCACCATGCATGGCGAGGTGTGGCTTCCTAGGCCAGCTGTTTACTCTTGCAACACTCCCCTCCCTGCCCCAAGACCTTGGACTCTAGGAACTTCATGTCCTTCTCTCTGGTCTCACAAGTGAGTTTTCAAACAGCTTTGATTTGTAATCTCTGACTTTGGTGGACAAGGTCTGGTCCTTGAGTTCTGGCTACTGCTCTTCTATTACCCTCCAGCTGGGAAGTCCACGCTCAACCCTCCCCACAAGTGATGGTCCCTGAAGCTGGCCGGATCCCAAGCAAAAACCCCAAGATGTAGCTGGAACACCACCTTCTCCTGCCCACCTGCTTCCAGTCCTCATGTATATGACTGGGGGCTTGGGAGTGGGAACAACACAGGGTCAAGCTGGCCTAAACCGAGAGAGATGACACTTGCTCTAGTTGTGCCAGAGCCCTGGGATGTACCCAGGGATCTAGGTGGTAGGGAACCACCTGAACTTGGACTCCACTGCCACTCCCTGAGCTGAGAAGGGTTTGAGGTCCATGGGTGCTAGGCCCTCTCAGAGCACACTCCTTCTTAGTGAATCCCACTGTGCACCAGGCCCCCCTTCTATTTTTCCACTAAGGGAAGTAAACATTTTGCATATATTTCTATAGTGATCAGACCTTAATTATGCCTGATCACGGTCCAGAAATTAGGCTGTTGCAACCAGGGCATGCCTGGGCTGTGGAAAACGCTTGGAACTTTACATAGATTTCTTTAAAAACTGTTTTGTTTGGACCTTGTGGGGAAGGTCAGAGACAGATAGGTTAGTGTCTGAAAAATGGAGCAGCCTGGGTTCCCCATTTTGAGAAAGGAGGCCTCAGTGTCACCTGGCAGGTGAAAGCTGGGGAAGCAACAGGCCAGTGAGCTTGTGACTGCCCCTGTTTGACCCAACCTTTGCAGCCTCAGGCCACCAGGACTCCTCCCAGGGCCTACATTAGGCCACCATTCAAGTGGGACCTGGTAAAATCTCTTAAACTTGCAGACTCAGAAAGGAAAGGAGCCAGGCAACAGAGCAGCGGAAACATCCTCTCCCTCACATGAACTTTATTGCAGATCAGGAAGTTATCTAACAGCTGCCAAAAATCCTCTGACTCCACAGCTCCAAATGTTGACTGTTTCTCACACCTCAACATCAGGTATGGAGTTTGCTGCCTTCGGGGTTATTCAGATTTCCCATTCCCTTTCAGAGTTGATCTACCCCCACCTGCCTGGTTACATTTGGAGATGATTTTCCTTTCTTCCACTCGCGGACCATGTGGCTCACATACTTACCTGGACTGGCTGTTTCCCCACCTCTCCCCTCCCCACCATAAAGGGAATTCCAAATCTCTTCCTGAAGAGGGAAAGCCAGGTTGAGGAGGGGTCAGAAAAAGGAAGCTGAGTCCGAAGTCCAGGCATGCAATACTGTATTCTTCTCCGGATGTCTTTGGTTCATTCCAGAAAAAAGTGCAGCACGAGAAGTAATTTTAATGGGCGCCCTCTCTTCCTTCCACTAACGCACCAGTCTCACCAGGTTCACGTGCAGGTACCTGGCTTTCTGTGGTCCGTATCCCCCGAAGAACCTGGCAAAGATCTGAGCACAAAGTAGGTGGTGAGACAATAGATCCTGGTTGGTAGAAAGGATGCTCCGAAGGAGAAGGGGCAATTGTTTAAGAGCAATTGGATGCAAAGGCGCTCGTGATTCCTGTGTGTATCCAGTTCATTTCCGCCTCACATATGAGATTACCTCAGGAGGATCCTCTCCTATCTTCAACCCAGCGCCCAAACACAACCTGAATTCTCTTAGATAACCCATGCCTATGCATCGAGGGAGCCCGCTCCAGGTGACCAGTTTAACAAGGGCAGAGCATCACTGTGACCTCCGCCACCCTTTCCCGACCCTCTAGGGTCAGGGAGAGCCCGGCCCACCCTTCTGAATCCAGACTCACTCCAAACGACCCTGAAAGAGACCTCCGCAAAGGCCTGAGCGCAGAAAGGCCGTACTTGGTGTGCCTACTGAGGATCCAAGGGGAGCCAGGGGCTGTGCCCCATTGCCCGCAACCACAGGCGCACAGGGGAGGCTGAGGCTGCTGCTCCTAGATTCCAGGCTTTGCGGTTTCCCAGGGCATCTTAAGCTGCATCAAGAATCCCCCGTCTTTGGGGTGGCCGAGAGCAAACGCAGAAGTTCTAGAGCACTGGGGCCTGACCTTGACTAGAGGGGGCCCTGGTGTAGCCAACCCTGACGTCATTATCGGCCACATTTGTTACTCTTCTCTTTTGGCGCCAATCTCCTTCACCATTTGCGATAATTAGTAAGAGCTGAGCTCGGGCCGCGTGGCGCGCACCCCGGAAGTGCTTGCCGAGACCCGGAAGCAGCGGGAGCTCGGACGCCCTGCTCTCCGGGGCCAACCCTCCTCACTCCGCCCACTTTGGAGAGGCCCCAGTAGGCAAAGCGTCACGGCGTCCAAGAGCAGGTTTCGCGTTTGCACCCCGCTCTTGCCCAGCCACCGGGAGTCTCCCACCTCTGGGTTTCCCCACTTTGGGCAAGCCCTGGCCTCTCTGCTCCCCGGAAGGAGAGGGCAGTTCCCTGGAGAGACCTCGAGTAGATTTGGAGCCTCCTTTTAAGATCGCCGTTTCTCCCAGCGGTGGGTAGAAGGACGTAAAGGGAAGGACAAATTAACAATCGGGGCGACTGACTATTTAATACACTCCCCAAGATTACAGTATAAATTTACTAGCGTCTGTAATCCCAGCACTTTGGGAGACGCAGGCATGTGAATCGCTTGAGCTCAGGAGTGTGGGATCAACCTGGGGCAACATGGGGAAACCCCATCTCTACAAAAAATACCAAAAACAAATTAGCTAGGCGTGGTGGTGGAGGCCTGTAGTCCCAGCTACTCCGAAAGCTGAGGTGGGAGAATCACCTGAGCCCGGGAAGTCGACAGCGCAGCAAGCCTTGATCGCGCCACTGCACTCCAGCCTGGGCAATGCGCGTGAGACCGTCTTAAACACACACGCGCACACTAAATTTACTAAGGGTCTTCGTTTGTGCTTCAGAAATCCGCACGAACTAAAATGGGCATCTCCTTCGGCCGTATTTCCTGCGCTGTTGGCCACTCCCCGGCGAACCGAGGTGGGCGCGAACCCGGGGGAGCGCCGGAGGCCCCCGGGTGCACCCCGCAGCTCGCGAGGCAGCAGTGCTCGCTGGCGCGGGGCGGGCCCTGTGACCCACCGTCATAAGAATGCTTCAGATCCAACCTGGGCTTGTTTCCGTGACGCAGGAAACATCTGGGGCGTTTTCGCAGGGCTTTGGGAGAAGTACTTACTTCCGAACTTGGCACTAAGGTGTTCTAGGAGACACACAAACTTGAGTCTGAAAGGGGGATGGGGCCAGAGAGGATGGCAACCCTGCCAGCTGCCTGGGTGCAAACTGGGGAGCTAACCGGTGGCAGGCACTTGGGTGAAGGACAAATTAAACACTTAGAGCCAGGTCCACCCGTTACGGCTTCATTGTTTTAATGTCTGTAGTACTTAGGCGCAGTCTGAGAAAGAATAATGCCTTTACATTCAGAAAAACATCAAAGACCAGGGGTTGCTCAATATGGAGCACATATGGTAGTCTCTGAAGGCCTGGCCTGCCAAAACGTGCTTCTCAGTATTTTTCTCCTTTCCTTTCTTTCGATCCCCGCCCCCCACTTTTTTTTCTCCCCAAATGGGAGGGAGCCATTGGCTCGGGTTACCTAGGGCGTCTTGCTTTCACGTGAGGCAGTTGGTGGCTGCATGGAGGCGATCAATGAGTCTTTTCAAGAACTGAATCTGTCCTAGGAAAGGATTTTGAAGACGGGCGGGAGTATGGGCCAGGCAGTACACTACCTGTATTCCCAGGCCTTAGCACATTGTTCAGTAGTGGGTGGGGGGAACCCTTACTAAATATTTACTGAAGAATACACTGAACTAGGTGAAGGCAATAGCCTGTCAAACCACTTTTTAAATTTCAGTCTAAGGAAGATTCATTTGCAAAGCTCTTCTTCCATATCAACTGCTGTTACTATTACTATTATTACTACTATTAACTACTACTGTTATCTAAACCACTATCCCAGTTTTTAAAATTACCTAGCAGAGACAGGCAGAGGACGGTGGCTAAAAGTTTAGGTGGTTTGCTTCCGTAATTTCTCTAGGTTAAATTTGCTCAGGGCACACGGATAGGATGGAGCTGGGGAGGTGCCGTCTTTCCCATGCCTAGCCAGGCTAGGCTCACTACCCCACATTGCCCTCAGTGGGAGAACAGGGCAGATAATTTCATCTCTTTTAGCCTCTTCGATTAAATGGACTCCTTTCATCACCTCTGAAAAATTGTCTCAGGATATTATCCTTCAGCAAATTTACATGCAGAGTTAGCATTAAAGGCAGGGGTGAATTCTTAGGGCTCCCATTTAAAAGAAGACCCATGCTGTCTCCAGAACATGCAGCCTTTTCTAAGGCAATACTGATGATGGTGGAGGAAGGAAGCACACCACACATGGAGCCGATTAAACATGCATCTTACCAAATCTTCCAGCATTCTAGTGGCATGCATGACATACACAGAGACCTGTAGGCAAATTACCTAACCAATAGTTAGAAAACCTGGATTTTAGACCTGGCTTTGCCATCAACTCACTGCTATCTTGACCAGTCAGTTTCTCTATATTTATTTCTGTCTCTGTCTGTCTCTCTCTGTGAATATACGTGTGCATCTATACATATACATATACACACAAACATACATATACAGTTGTATTATTAATTTTTAATCTAGGTGATCTGTTTGGTCAGTAAATCTGATTTCTATTCTCATGTTCTCTGATGCTGTAATGTATCAACATTCTATGAGCCCCTTACCCAGACCATATGGAAGAAGCAAAGCCAACAATGGAACCCTGCTCATTCTTATATTAAGTCCTCAGAGAATGTTAAACTTGGAATGAGTTTTGGAGATGCTTCAGCCCCTTCATCTCACAGATGAGTACACTGGGGCCCAGGGAACCGACTTCTTCAGGTCACAGAGATGTGGCCCACAAATCTTGGTGACAGGTTTAGGTGAACACGGATCAAGTCTTTAGGCTATCTCCTCCCTATCCCCAACATCTGCAGTCCTCACCTGGCTTTCTCATTCAAACCAGGGATATCTGGGCCAAAATTTGGTTCAGGAGCATGAATTTAAAGCAAGACTTAAATGTTTGGTACCATTTCACTTGGGTGGAGCTCTTAAGGGCCATTGGGACAAGGTTACATTTCCTCTAATGAGAAGTACAGCAGCAAGTCTGATTTGCTTATAAGAGTCTTCAATTCAATGTTAGAGAAACAAAAATCTCTAGGCAAACTTAACAGAGAGGCAAATTATGTAAGTAAGTAAATCCAATGTTCAGAATAGTATTCTACTGATCCTTTCCCTTCATACAACAAACTCCCAAATGATGGATATTGGGAGAAGGTGAAGAAGCTACTAGGAATTATTCATTAAGAGTAAGGTAGGCTGGGCACGGTGGCTCACGCCTGTAATCCCAGCACTTTGGGACACCGAGGCTGGTGGATCACCTGAGGTCAGGAGTTCGAGACCAGCCTGGCCAACATGGTGAAACTCCGTCTCTACTAAAAATATTTTTAAAAAACTAGCCAGATGTGGTGGTGGGCGCCTGTAATCCCAGCTACTCGGGAGGATGAAGCAGGAGAATTGCTTGAACCCAGGAGACAGAGGTTGCAGTGAGCTGACACGGTGCCACTGCACTCCAGCCTCAGTGACAGAGTAAGACTCCGTCTCAAAAAAAATAAAAAATAAAAGGAGTAAGGTAGTAAAGCTTCTTTTGTTTTGTTTTTCTTTTTGCTTGCTTGTTTTCAAGGAGTGCCTATTGATGTGAGGGGATGACTCAAGGACTGTCTGCCATGTTGAAAATTAAAAATTAAGTCTACGGCACTTCCTCCTGCCTGCCTGGCCCTGGTTGACCTTGACTAGCCAGAATGATGCTGTCTAGCTGGAATCCAAAGTATTTCAGAGAAACAGTCATGATATGTTTTCCCTGGATGTGTAGTGAAACAGGTGGTTTCCCTACATGGAAGTAGTCTTTTCCTTTATCATCTTCAGGCTGGGGAACTTGACAACTTGGAGGCTAAAAAAACTCACAAGTCACACCAAGTCTGAGGGACCATAGGTAGGCAGTGAGGCAGGGTGGGAATGGGCCAGCTAGCCTTGGCAGTCATTCCAGAATGTTGTCCTAGGGAGGAACAGAGCAAGGATGGAACTGACATTCAGCCAACTAGAGGTCAATGTGTAGCTTTCTGCATTTAAGTCTAGGTGATTATGCTATAGCTCTGCAATATAGTAGGAAAAGTTCTGCCATTCTTTTTTTTTTTTTTTTTTTTTTTTTTTTTTGAGACAGAGTCTCGCTCTGTCACCCAGGCTGGAGTGCAGTGGTGTGATCTCGGCTCACTGAACACTCCGCCTCCCAGGTTCACACTATTATCCTGCCTCAGCCTCCCAAGTAGCTGGGACTATAGGCGTCTGCCACCACGCCCAGCTAATTTTTTGTATTTTTAGTAGAGATGGGGTTTCACTGTGCTAGCCAGAATGGTCTCAATCTCCTGACCTTGTGATCCGCCCGCCTCAGCCTCCCAAAGTGCTGGCATTACAGGCGTGAGCCACCACGCCCGGCCGCCATTCTTTTTAAATGTAATCATCAGGGTCCTGTTTTGGACCTCTTATATTAAACGTTCTCCCTGGGCCATACTTAATCAGAATACTTACCTTGTGAGGTTGTTGTGGGGATTAAATAAGATTATCTACTAAAAGTGCTTTGCACAGTGCCAGATACATAGTAAGTACTTGATGCCTGCTTGCAAATACTATTATTAATCATTATTTGGCTTCAATTGATACCAGTGCCTTATCTTTCTATGATTCAGACCTCTTCTTGGAGCGCTAGATCTGAATATCCAACTCTCTGCTAGAGGACATTTCCATATAGATGTATTTAGTTTTTTAAACTCACTATGTTCAAAACAGAATTTATGTCTAGTCTCTGTTGCATACCAATAGCCTCTTCTCTTAGTCTCCGTGACTGACACCACTACCCACCTGGTGCTCAGGCTAATAACCTAGCAACGTACGGTTGAGCTCCTCCTTAATATCTTTCAAATTCACCCTCTCTCTCTTTTTTTTCAAATAACCCCCTGCCTTAGCAATGACAAATATTGAGTTTTGCCTGCATCATTCCATCATTTCTCCTACTGCTGATGTACCCTCCAGTCTGTAGTCATGGCAGCTGGACCGACCTTTAATGCAAATGACATTGGATCATGTCGTTTCTCTACTTAAAATCTTTCATTCATTCCCCCATAGACTTCAGGAAAACCTCAATAATGCTCTTTATAATCTTTCTCACCACTGTCCCTATATATACATTAAGCCGTGATTCTGAGCTATATTGAACACTCTCGTTTATTTTGCCTTCATATCTTTGCACATGTTGTCTTTCTGCCTGGGTCATACCTCCCTCCATCTTTATTAGAAGAATTCTTGTCCTTCAAAATTCAGCCTGGGCATCTCCTCTTTGGGGAAATCTTCACTTAAGCTCGAGGCTGATTGTGGAGTATATATCCTTCAGGAGAGTAATTTCTCTTTTTTCTCCACGAGGTGTGAGTTTCTTGAAGCCAGTGGAATAGTCTTTGATCTTTGTGGCCACCAGGCTTTAGTGCCTGGCACACAGTAATTGTCCATGATATGTTTGCTGGATAAGAGGATGACACAGAATTGAATAAATGGCTTTGGTTCTATAACTTCTCATCAAGATTTTAGGAAAGTTATTGTTCCATGCTTCAGTTTCCTCATCTGTAAAATGGGGATCAGCAATGCATCCTAATGTTGTAAGGACTACATGAAAAGTGAATGCAAAAGTCTTTTGTAAACGGAGTAGCAATGTACATGAATCATTATTATAATAAATGCAAACCCGTATTTCCCATGCATGTACACATTTTCATATGTGCACATAGTGTGCATGTATTATATGCATCCGTGCATCTGTGTTTGTGTTCTTGACTGATTACATGGAAAGGCAGTTTCCAAACAACTTTCTCTAGATTTCACCCTTTAAAAGTCATGTCGAAATAGATAATTACTTTTTGATAACTGGTCCAAGTTCTAGATAAAGCAGTTTGTGGCAGTGCCCTCAAATTAATAGTCATTCTGTGAATTCATTATATCCATATATGCAAATACAAATTCAGTGCAAATTTATAAGACACTGAATGGATAATGATAACCATTTTCACTATGACTATAATACGACGATATTGTGTAATAATAAAACAAGAATATAGTAGAAATGGTAATGTTGAGGGCATTCTCCAACCAGTTTTTCCTTTGATTTTCCAATCACTTGGGGCAGTTGCTGAAGACAGTTTTCCCTATTTTGCCTGTGAATAAGCGGGCTCCGGGGCGTTATTCGTTTAACCTGACTCCTTTCCAACTCTGCCACACAGTGATCAAAACCCTAGGATGGCCTTTTTCCTATCTTCTTTTTCTTTCCCCACAGCCGGTGTAAGAAGTTTACGTAGAATAGGTGGTTGATAGAAACGAGCCAGAACCAATCAATGCGTAAATTGATCGGTGCTTGTTTGTAATACTTTTAGTGCCGCAGCTATTTCTGCAATTCACGGCTGCCTTAAATGTGGAATCCACTACTCTTAACACCAGTACCAAGAGACGTTTCTGGATTTCTTGATTCCCAGAAGGGTAATTGCGTCTCTTCGCAGTGCGCGGTGGCCAGCAGCCCGACTGCCCTGGGCTCTGAAGCTAAGAGCGCTCGGGTCCTTCTCACTCACCTGGTGCCCAAGGAGGAAAGGAGGGCGCGGGCTCCTCTTCAGCCGCATCTACCTCCTGCCTCTTGTTCTTCTTTAGAAAGCCAGGTGGCGCTAACCCTCAATCTCTGCTAGAGCTGGAGGATTTCCTTGCTTGCTCCCAGTAGAGCGAAGAGGTGAAGAGCGCACTCCGGGTTGGCACTTTCTCTCTGCTTCTTCCGCTCTTTGGAAACGTAAATTTGCTTTTTTCTTCTTCCGCACCTCTCGCAGGATGACGGCAACCCTAAAGGAAAACGGAGTATCCTGTGTGCCACGTGGATCTTGGGGAAACGAAATGATTAAAGCCATGAGGTTTCCTGGTTCTTCGCGGCGTTGAATGTGGGTTTTGATTTGGGGGAAGAAGAGCCAAAAGAGGTTAAGGTTCCACTCTACTGCATCTTGAATCTGACTGTTGCAGACGAACTGTGGGGCCAGTGGGCACTCGCGCCTGGGTGTGCACGTACCTGTGGGTGCAGGATCATGTCGCCTTGTGTCGTGTGGGTGGCCTCTTCCTAAGTGACCAAGTATATGCGTGCTTATAAAGAAGAAGAAATTTCCCCAGCTGTAAAAGGGCGGCTTTGAGGTTCTCTCATGACAGCTGAAGGTAGGAATCTATTCTAGAAGGCACACATTTCAGTTTTCAAATTTTGTTCTTTAAATATTTCCGGTCTTTGAACTACTATTATTTAACAGGGACAGGGGAGAACCCCATTTTACTATTATATTGATTAACTGGATTTAAACCAAAATCATCAAACAAAAACGCTGTTGAAACTTGGAAAAGACTTGGTAATAAAAATGTGGGCATCCACATGTGCTGCTGTTGCAAATACCACCAAATCTGAAATTAAGATGAATTCAATAAAAGTATTTTCTATTCACTAGAATACTAAGAGAATAGAGAGCAATTTTAAGATTTTTACTGAAACGAAAGGAGCACAGACAAACACATAGAGCACTCGGCAACATTAATACATTAATAGTGATGACCATGTGCCACTAATGCTGCTTTTTTTTTTTTTTTTTTTTTTTTTTGAGTGAGTCTCTGCTGCCAGGCTGGAGTGCAGTGGCGGGATCCTGGCTCACTGAAACCTCTGCCTCCCAAGTTCAAGCGATTCTCCTGCCTCAGCCTCCCAAGTAGCTGGGACTACTAGCACGTGCCACCACACCCAGGGTGTGTACTGGGAAGGTGACTGGCAGGCAAGATGAAAGTGTTCCTAAATTCTTCAATTCCTCAATGCCCTAATGTTCAAGGAATCATGACTGGGAGTCCTCAGGAAACTTACAATCAAGGAGGAAGGAGAAGCAAGCATGTCTTACCGTGGTAGAACAGGAGAGGGAGAAAGCAAGAGGGGGGAAGTGCCACACACTTTAAAACAACCAGATCTCAATCAGATAGTCAAAACTCACTATCACAAGAACAGCAAGGAGGAAGTCTGCCCCATGATTCAATGACCTCCTACCAAGCCCCTCCCCCGACATGTGGGGATTACAATTTGAGATAGATTTGGGTGAGTACACAGAGCCAAACCATAAAAGTAACCCAAACAGCAACATGGCTCTCAGTGGCTAGTTTTGAGACTTCCCATCTTGAGTGAGATTCCCAGGGAGAGGGACTCGGGAGAGCATGTGTACTACCGCACCTTGTTCTTAGACAGTCCACTAAGGCCTGGGACTCAGTATCAATCCCTGTTGGAGAGCCTGTTAGTTCTTGTCCATAGCACATGGCATTCCTAGGTTTCCCCACTGCCCTGTATTGCAGGCCTAGAAGTGTAAAAACTGTAATTCCCAGTCACTTTGCTGTAAGAGATCAGGATGCAATTTAGGTTCTGATAATGAAGTGCGGTCACATAGGATTTGAAAGGCGGTAAAAAGGAAACTGCTCTCCCTTTTCAGCTGTGTAGGTGTATGAGAGGGCTCTGGGAGACATAAGTATGAGCAGTGACCTAACTCCATGGCCCACTGTCTAGTCACCAGCCTCATGGGTGTAGGGGGCTCTGATGGCTGCCACTGACTCTACTCCTCCAGCCTTTCCACTTCATACCTCCTATTAAATCCCTCTGATCTTGGCAGATCTAGAGTTTTCTGTTTCCTGTATTGAACCGTGACTGACACAGGGAACAAGCCTGCTTGGGTGCTTCCTGCCTGAGGTCTGGGTTAGTGTGGGCCTGGAGTAGTGTAGACTTTACAGGTGTTTAGATGGCTGTCCTCAGCTGGGGGTAGTTTTGGGGTGGGGGAATTAGTCCAATCCAGGAGAGGCCGCCAACAATCCCCTACCAGGAGGCTGAAGAGACAAACATTCTGGATGGCTCTCACGCTGCCTCTTTCACCATGAGGCCTCACTGCTTCTTTTTCTGACTTTCAAACCGAAGCAGGAAAAACAGCAACTTTTTTGAGTGTTTAGGCAAACATTTTTGCTAAGGCTCAATGACAGACTATTCTGCCTGTTTTGATACTTGATTATATATTGTCCTTTTTTTAAATTTAAAATAAAAATGTTTGAGACAGGATCTCACTCTGTCACCCAGGCTGGAGTGCAGTCACGCAACCACAGCTCACTGCAACCTCAACCTCACAGGCTCAAGTGATCCTCCTGCCTCAGCCTCCTAGTAGCTGGGACTATAGGCACATGCAACCACACCCAGCTAATTAAAAAAAATTGTAGAGATGGAGTCTCACTATATTGCCCAAGCTGGTTTCAAATTCCTGGGCTCAAGTGATCCTCCCACCTCAGCCTTTCAAAGTGCTGTGATTACAGGTATGAGCCACTGCACCCAGCCTTGTTCTATTTTATGCTCTTATATCTGGACATTCACTCCCCAGTGAGGCACTAAACTACTTAAGGAAAGATGGTGAGTTTTCACTTTTCAGCCCGAGGGTTGAATGACAAGTGACTGGGGAAAGTCAGCTTTGTTCAGTGTGAACGGAGGGCTGGATGTGCATTGTACATCTCCTCTGCAACACTGAAGTCATTTCCTCTGCCCACCTTGCTGTCTAAACCCCACCTTAGAACCCTTTACTGGCAGATATTATTCAGGAGCTGATTCCTTGACTCTTCAGTTGTTCCTAGCAGAGATAAGACTGAATATATGCCACTTAAGTAATTTTTGTCCAGAGGGAATTGTTTGGTAACTGTTACCGTTGCTCACAAATACATGGTACCCATCTCTGCAGGAGGACTACACATTCCCACTCGGTGGCAGGTGGTTGTGACCATATGACTGGAACTCAGCAGTGAAATGTGGTGGAAACAACTGCCCTTGGTTTTTTCCCTCTACCACCGTGTCAGCAATGATACAGAGAAGTGACTCATCAGCCCAGATCCTGGAGCAAAGATCATGTGCATGCAGCAGGGCTGCAGGAATCCAGGATGGACTTGCTGCTAAAACTGTTAAAAAAAAAAAAAAAAAAAAAAAGGAGAGAGAGAGAGAGACAGAATTCTATATTAGTTCACTTATTTCTGTGAAATAGTTAGGATTTAAGATGCCTAATAAATTGTGCCTCTCATCCCAGCCAGAGTTTGGTGCTAGTTTATAGTAACAGGAATCAGATTGACAGATTTAAAATGTCAGCTGCATTACTGATAAGAGCTAGATTGAAAGAGTTGCTGCAATGCCTGTGAATACTCCACCAGCTGTTAGCCACCCAGCCCCTGGCATAGTGGGACACTATAGGCCTCCTCCTGCAGGGCAGGTCCCACATCTCGGGGCAGGGAGAGGATGGGACACATTGGTTCAGAAGGAGCCACAGGAGGGACCAGACTGGGCAGGCTCCCTTCCTGTGGCGTTAACTCCACAGCAAGACCTACCCTGAAAACTTTAGTCCAGGGCAATATAGGCTTCCAGAGGGAATTAGTTACAGTAGAACTGTATTACTCTTTGTATCTTGGAGAATGTGACAGAAATAGAAATATTAGGAGAGGTTATAAATATGTTAATTTTTGTTTCATTTTTATTCTTGCATATTTTAAAGCCTAAGGGGGAAACAATCAAGTGACAGATCAAGGCATTGAAATAAAAGTTTAAGCAATGGTAATCCTAACCATTAGCACTTTGCTGCAATCAGGCAGCTACTCCATGTGAAATGGGAACTTGTGGCCTGAACATTAATAGGACCAACTTTCTGCCAAAGTGCCCGTGGCCTGCAGGGCCTGGTTAGTTGTTGTTAATTGGTGGCCTGTGGCTTCCAGTGCTGAGCTGCCTTTTGCTTGCTGGGCCTCTGAGGGAAATGGAGTTGTTTTGAAATCCAGTGTTCTTAATGAAGCAATTCCTGAACCAAAAATGTGTGAGAAATTAACCTAAAAGTGAAACAAGAAACTGGTCTATTGAAAAGTCAGTGACCCTTCCAGGGTTACTTTTAAAAGAATAGATTTTGTTTTACTTGACACTTTGGGAAGTGATTTAATAAGCCATAATGTCAAAGAAATTATCCAGTGTGTTTCATGTCCTGCAGCCTGGAATATCTAAACTAAATCATTGCAAATGAGCATCATTATTAGTGAGATTTTTTTGCAAAATTTGGCATGGACAATTTAGAATCGTCAGACTTCTAGGCGCTATCACAGAATTGGCAAGATTCAAGGGATTTTTCTAATTTAATGACATTTTCTTTATTGTCCCCATAATCACCTGCTTTATGAACTGTGGTTAGAACTGATGTTGCAACTGGTAATTTTCTTAGAACCCAAATGCATTTATATTTTTCCGTCTTTTTATTTGCATCATTTCTGGGAATTTTTAGTAGATGGAATAAAAAGAGAATACATTATAAACAATTCAAAACACCAAAAACAAAATTCCTTGGACCTTTTACAGACACCACACATGCAAATAAATGTGGTTTTGCATTCCAATGGCATTTGAGCAGGGATTATATTTTCCTCATTAACCTCTTTCTTAGCAAACAGTATTGTTTTTCAAGTATGTTTTATCTAAATGTAGTCTGACATTTAAAATTAATTCACACTGACTCAGTTCAAGTGAAGAGGTAGAATGAATTCTTCTTTTGATCCCAGCAATTGTGCAATCCTGGTTGAATTGTACCAGAGTAGGAATGCCTACTATTTTAGGATGAAATCAGAAGATTGATTGTATTGCTTGCAAAACTAAAACAAATGAACAAACAAACAAACAAAACCATTAGAAACGCTGCATATGTTTTTTCCTGAACCACTGAGGAAAGAAGTGGAAAAAGGGACTCATGATATATACTTCAGAAGTGAACATGATTGCTCTCCTTATGACAAATCATTTATAAAATGAATGTACTTATTTCTAATTAAAAGAAAGCTAGATCTGTTTTCAATTAGTCATAGCCAGTAATTCCTCTGCTAATATGTGGGCCTTAATCTGAAGCAGTGGGAATCTTCTCTTTTCTCCAGGAAGTCAACAGAGTTGCTTAGAAAGACTGCACAGTTTTGGTAGGAACAGAAACATAACTTAAAAAATTTCTGTGAAAACTTATGCAGGAATCTATTATCTTTTCCCTGACACAGAACAAAAGCATACATTGTTTTCAGTGTTGATATTTTGCAGGGGATGATGAAATATTTCCGTGTATTTAGGTATGTCCATCTATGTAAAATGAATGAGACATTAAAATAACACTCAGTCTGAATTAAACCCACCAATTTTAAGAAATGTTGTGTCAGCTGTCTTCACTGTGCTATTAGCTGTGTCTTGTTTTGTCAGGCACTATTTTTCATTCTACCATCTTTTC
The DNA here is from genome assembly GCF_009764315.1 of Trachypithecus francoisi. Lineage (NCBI taxonomy): Eukaryota > Metazoa > Chordata > Mammalia > Primates > Cercopithecidae > Trachypithecus > Trachypithecus francoisi. Next base: position 167,098,437 of record NW_022681454.1, on the reverse strand, counting down.
ATGCATTGTTTTCAAACTCCAATAATCCTGGCTCAAGATGCCATGAGTTAGAGTTGGAGTAAGGACCAAGGCTAGTTTCCTTAGTGTCCACAGTTTCAAAACACACCCATTAATGTTATTTGACACCATTTTTCTACATGTGCTTTCTTTGGAAAGTGGAAAAATACATCACTGAGAGGGTTTGTCAGATGAAACCATATTGCAAAACATTTGCAAAACTGAATTATTGACAAAATGCGTTTCATCCCTAAAGGGCCTGCTTGATTGAAAGCAGTTGCAGTGTTTCAACATGAACAAGTTGCTTGTCCTCTCTGTTGCCTATGTATTTGTGGATTCTGCAGACCATACCCCTGAACTTCAACGGTCCCCAGATAGCATTTTCTACACAGCTAACTCAGAGCAGATAAGAACTAGAATTTTAGAACTCTCTATTTCTAGACCTTTTGTTCTTTGAGTGAACATTCAAGAAAAGCACATCCTCAAGTTCTTCCGTGGTTACCTGTAATTCATAAGAGGCTGATTTCCCCCTGCATGCCCATAGTGTCCAACATCACCTACCAAATTACATAATCATGCTTGGCCAATCCCAGAATGCACTGACGTTTCCATGATGCAGCTATGCCTTGTTCAGGGTCCCTTGAAGAGATGCTCATTTTGAGTCACGTGACTGTAGGGAGGCCTTACCACTTATTCCTAAATGTCCCAGTTTAGCCAACACTTAGCTCAACTCAGAAAATGACACCAAAATCAGCTCTGCCACTAATCAGAAACAGACCATTTTATTTATTTATTTATTTATTTATTTATGTTTTGAGATGGAGTGTCACTCTGTAGCCCAAGCCAGAGTGCAGTGGCATAATCTCAGCTCACTGCAACTCTGCCTCTGGGGCTCAAGCGATTCTCATGCCTCAGCCTCCCGAGTAGCAGGGACCAAAGGTGTGTGCCACCACACCCAGCTAATTTTTTTTATTTTAGTAGAGAAGAGGTTTAACCGTGATGCCCAGGATGGTCTCGAACTCCTTAGCTCAGTGATCTGCCCACCTCGGCCTCCCCAAGTGCTGGGATTACATGCATGAGCCACCACGCCCAGCCCAAAATAGACCACTTCTATGGCAAAAGGAGAAAAATAGGCTTATGGAAAATTGAACTTGCATATTTGATAATTAACAACTCAAATTTAAAATTTAAAAAAAAGCCCAAATATGTGGTGTATATGATATGCGCTGAGAGGAAATTTTTTTAAAATTCTAATGTATTTCACATCTCAGTTGCCTTTTGTCTTATTAACATCCTGAACACTAACTAAAAAAGATGAAAAAAAAATTTATTTTCTTATTTTAAATTTACTTCCTTTGTCAAATTACTCTCAAAGAATAAGAAAAACCATCAAGAGCAACATAGTTCATCTTTATTTAGAATTTCAGAAAAGCTAATGTCCCAAATCATGTCTTCTGAGATTTTCAAAGGACTTTTGCTGTCTAGCTTCATCTTGTTTAAAGATGTTAGAGCTGTGTTGAGATTAATATCAACAATCAGAAAATAATATCATGGTTCTGGTTGTCATTATCCTGTTTAGCATGCTAGAACTAGATTGCTTGTGTTGAAGTGTAATGGAGTGGAGAAAAGAAGCATTCAAAATCTTAATGGTGAGAGCTTCAACTATCCAGCCATCTGCCAGATGTCTCATTTCCTAAATTCAGAACATCTGATAAATCCATGCTTTGCCTCAATTAGTGTTCTCAGCCCTGCTTTCGCATTAGAATAGCCCCAGAATTTAAAATAAAAAATTGACAGGCAGGCTCCACCCCATACTAATTAAAGCAGAATCTCTCAGGGTGGGGCCTCAGCCTTTTTTCTTTTTAAGTTCCCCAAGTGATTTGAATGTGCAGCCAGGGTAAGAATCAGTAATCCGCATGATAATTTCATCTTTCAGAAGGGAGACGGAGAGGAAGTGAGGAGGAGGATTAACACCCTGCTTCTAATTCTGGCCAACAAGGAGGTCCTGAATGGAAAATCAGAAGTGACAGGCACTCTGGAAGAGGTCCACCTGGTCATCAGAAAATTCCAGAGGGATGAGGTCACTGCCAGACACACATTCTGTTAGTCTGAGCCTAAAAATATTTCAGGAAATTATAAAAGCTTGACTTTGACACCCTGGTCTGAGATTCCAAAAAGAAGCAGAGGAGATTCCTCAAAATAAAATTCTGATGCTACTATTGTAAATGGTCCAATGCAGGAAGGAAAAGAAGAAGAAAAGAAAAAGGAAGGAGGTAGCCAAAAAGATTTAGTGTCTTTGGGTAGGAAGCTGTCTGCTGAGATCAGATATATTTTTAAATAGTGTGTGTAAAATGCAAAAACTGATCTAGAAAAACAAGCATGGATACAAAAAATCTGTTGAGAATATGTGAGAAGAGTCAGAAAGTTTAAAAGGAGGTTAACATTCTAGATGATGAAAAGAGCTGTTTAAATCCAAAGCAAGAAAGCCTAGGATCCATGGCCAGCTGTGATGGCATTATGTCAATGGTGAAGGATGCAAAATGGAACACTCACAGACTCTTTGGTAAGAAAGAATTTAAGGTTAAGATCACCTAGGAGCAGATTCTAACTGTCATAAATAAGTTTAAACACTGGCCTGGAAATAACAAACCAAAATGTTAATAGAAGTTTAGATGAAATTGCTTTAATCTTTAAAAAATATGGAGAATGAAAAAGGTGCCCAAACACTGCCCAACATATTTTTTCAAGAGGAAAGGAGAAATTCTCTCAACTACAGACTCAAGGGCTTGCTGATTCTTCAGTTATGCAATTCTAGGATTTCCTTTAAAATGCAGTTTGAATGCAAGATTTGCTAAATTAAATCGTGCCTTTGACATAGTTTATGAAGAGAGTAGAGAGACAAGAAATCATACAATTTTTGGTTTTTTTTTTTGAGACAGAGTCTCACTCTGTTGCCCAGGCTGGAGTGCAATGGCGTGATCTCGGCTCACTGCAACCTCCACCTCCCAGGTTCAAGAGATTCTCGTGCCTCAGCCTCCTGAGTAGCTGGGATTACAGATGTGTGCCACCACACCTGGCTAATTTTTGTATTTTTAGTAGAGGCGGGGTTTCACCACGTTGGCTGGTCTCATATTCCTGACCTCAAGTGATTTGCCTGCCTCAGCCTCCAAAAGTGCTGGGAATGCAGGCATGAACCACAGCGCCCAGCCACAATTTTTAATAATTTAATTCAGCTTCAGTAGTAGTTCATAATCTTTGAGAATCAGATAAAAATCTATGTATCCTCTTGAACTGGTTAGATATTATGACATAACAAACCATCTCAAAATTTAGTGGCTTAAAACAACTACCATTAAATTGCTCATAATTCTGCAATTTGTGCTGGGCCCAGCTGGTAGTTCTTCTGCTGGCTTTGTCTGGGATCAGCCTCAGTCTTCTAATGGCTTACATGAGGCTGAATGGCCCAGATAGCCTCAGTCATATGTTTGGTGGTTGTTGCTGCCTGTCAGCTGGGCCATGTGTTTCCAGCAAGAGGGCTAGGCCTGATTCACTTGGTAGTGGCTAATTCACTTGGTAGACAATGAAAGCAAAACTTGCAAGGCTTCTTGAGACCAAGGCTTAGAAGTCATGTGGCATCATTTCTGCCTCATTCCTTTTTTAAAAAAAATTATGTGTGTGTGTGTGTGTGTGTAACAGGGTCTCACTTTTGTCACCCAGGCTGGAGTCCAGTGGCACAATCGTAGCTCACTGCAGCCTTGATCTCCTGGGCTCATGTGGTCCTCTGGCCTCAGCCTCCCAAGTAGCTAGGATTACAGGCACACATCACCACACCTGGCTAAGTTTCAATTTTTTGTAAAGACAGGGTTTTACTTTGTTACCAGGGCTGATCTCAAACTCCAGGCCTTAAGTGGTCTCCCAAACTTCTAAGATTACAGACATGAGCCACTGTGCCCTGTGCTTCTGCCTTTGCCTCATTCTTTTGGACGAGCAGCTGTCACAAGGCCAGCCCAGATCAATGGACAGGGAAAAAGACAATACGTTTAGATGGAAGTTACTGCAAAGACCTGTGACCATATCTAATTTACCACACTTCCCCTCAGAAAAATGCTTCTACACTAATACACATGACATATGTTAACTTCAGGGGAATTTGTGGATCCTTCCAACTCAAGTTAAGAGTCTCTAACCTATTCTAACCATGGATATATTTAAATAAGGACATTAACACTCAAGAAGACTAAAGATTTGCCCAAAGTCAAGCAGATATTTATTTAGTTACACAAGCACGTAAGTGTGGCCTATATCATTCAGGTTTCATAACTCCTAGTCCCATGGCATTTCCATTATGCCCAACTGCTAATTACTTTATTCTTACAGGAAATGAATTCCAGCAATTTTATAATCATCACTCAACCACCAAATCAAGACGATGTAATTTTTGCTTGTATCTCATAACATTAAGATAATTAAGCCGGGCGCGGTGGCTCAAGCCTGTAATCTCAGCACTTTGGGAGGCCGAGACGGGCGGATCACAAGGTCAGGAGATCAAGACCATCCTGGCTAACCAGGTGAAACCCTGTCTCTAATAAAAAATACAAAAACTAGCCGGGCGAAGTGGCGGGCGCTTGTAGTCCCAGCTACTCGGGAGGCTGAGGTAGGAGCATGGCGTAAACCTGGGAGGTGGAGCTTGCAGTGAGCCGAGATCTGGCCACTGCACTCCAGCCTGGGAGACAGAGAGAGACTCCGTCTCAAAAAAAAAAAAAAAAAAGATAGTTAAAGGGAAATTGGAAATTGATGTGGTTTAAATTACTGCCATTTTGTTACTGTTGTTGCCACTTGAGGGCTGCACCTGTGCTTAATTTTTAAAAATTATTAGTATGTTATTTTATTTTTAAATTTTTTGCTCATTTGGAAGGGTGAGCTGGTCCAAATGGATAGAGAGGAACTAATTAGTTTTGAAACACCTGATTTTCATTAGCAACTAATAAAAGCTAAGATTTTTTTCCTTACCTTTTTATCATAAGAACATTCAAACATGCAGAGAAATACAATGCATACCCATAACCCAATACCTTTAATTAATAATTGTTATTATTTTGCCATCTTTGCTTCTTTGCTTCATCTTTGCTTCATCTGTATTTTTGTGGTTGCTGGACCATTTTAAAGTCAATCACCCTCCAGTATACATCTCAAAAAAAAAATGAGGACACCTTTTTAACATAACCAAACACCAATATATGCCACTTAATAAATTCACAGTAATTCCTTAATATCATATAAAATCAAGTGATATTCAAATTATTACCATGGTTTTATAGGGTTTTTTAGAACATACTGTTTAAAAATTAACTTTTATTTATAATTGCTACATAATAATTGCACATTCTTATGGAGTACAGTGTGATGTTTTAATGCATGTAGACATTGTATGATGATCAACTCAGTATATGTAGAGTTTTTTTTCCAATTTGGAATCTAATCAAGGAACACATGTGACAATTGTTATGTCTTCCATCTTTTTTAATCCAGAGCCCAGCCCTGTTTCCCCTTTTCTCATGCTATTGACTTTTTTAAAAGGCCAGGCTTTAAAAAACAAAACAAAACAAAACAAAAACAGTCCTGGTCTTCTTCACTTTTTTGTACTGTACTAAGCCTGTCTTATAGAAGGCCCCAGTTCTAGACTTTTTGATTCTTTCTTTAACGTAGCTTAACTTGTTCCTCCATCCTCTGTATGGCCTACACATGTAAAGTCTTGACTTGACTCAGGTTACACATTTTGAAGAATACTCGTAGATGAGGCTATCTCCTTCATACTGCATGGCAGCAGCCAGGCATGGTGGCTCACACCTGTAGTCTCAGCTACTCAGGAGACTGAGATGGGAGGATCATGCTTGAGCCCAGGAGTTGGAGGCTACAGTGAGCTGTGATCATGCTATTGCACTCCAACCTGGGTGACAGATTGAGACTCTCTCTATCTCAAAATAAAATTTTTTAATAACAATTTTTAAAACATAGTGCATGGCATCAGGATCACATTGAGACTGGTTTTCTCATGATTAGTGATGCCAAGTTTGATTCCTAAATTAAAGTAATGGCAACCACAACTCTCTTCACTAGTAAGATATATTTTCCCTTTGTCAATTTGTTAGTCATCCTGGGGTGACTATTTGCTGCCTTGCAAATATCCAGTTCCCTAAAGTTAGTTTTCTTTCCAAAATAACAGGTCGGCTGGGCATGGTGGCTCATGCCCGTAATCCCAGCACTTTCGAAGACCAAGACGAGTGAATCACAGAGGTCAGCAGTTTGAGACCAGCCTGACCAACGTGGTGAACCCCGTCTCTACTAAAAAATACAAAAATTAGCCAGGTGTGGTGACACAAACCTATTATCCCAGCTATTTGGAAGGATGAAGCAGGAGAATCGTTTGAACCCAGGAGGCAGAGGCTGCAGTGATCCTAGATCATGCCGCTGCACTCCAGCCGAGGCAACAGAGCAAGACTCTGTCTCAAAAAAAAAAAAAAAAAAGCTTATGCTTTTAATTTTAATAAGGAATCATACTCAGTTTTTCAAAGCTTTCATCAGCTGGGTATATTCAACCTAAAATTATGAAAATGAACCAGTGTCTACAATCAACCTTTGCATAACTATTCATTTTCTCCTCATGTATTTATTGGTTTTGGTACCATTCTGGTTTACAGTAGTCATGCATGCTTGGACTTGTAAATTGGGCGTTGGTTTCCAGAGGTCTGTGCAGTAGTTCCCTTCTTTACTCATGTTATTTTTTATTTATTTATTTTTTTTTGAGAAGGAGTCTCGCTCTGTGGCCCGGGCTGGAGTGCAGTGGCCGGATCTCAGCTCACTGCAAGCTGCGCCTCCCGGGTTCCCGCCATTCTCCTGCCTCAGCGTCCCCGAGTAGCTGGGACTACAGGCGCCCGCCACCTCGCCCGGCTAGATTTTTGTATTTTTTAGTAGAGACGGGGTTTCACCATGTTAGCCAGGATGGTCTCGATCTTCTGACCTCATGATCCGCCCGCCTCGGCCTCCCAAAGTGCTGAGATTACAGGCTTGAGCCACCGCGCCCGGCCTTCATGTTACTTTATGGCTATTACATGTCAAGTTCAGAACTGGAGCAGGGTAGAATGTGGTAGAAGTAAATGTCATGCTGTCATCCATAATAAAATTAGATCAGAGATGTACCCAGTGTACCAACAAGCCAGGCCTTACTGTAGTAATGACGGCTAGTAGATTCTTACTATAGAGTAATTGTGCCACACACTGAAATTGAAATGTGGAACCCTTGAAGTGACCTCTTTGTTTAAGCAGGTTAAAAGACATGGATGAAAACACACCAGTAACCAAACACGGTAATATCAAGCCTAATTAGGAATCAAACATCATTCCTAAAGTCCGTGTCGTTCGTTTTCTTGATTTCATTTGCTTTCGTTTCTTCCTCATCTGTGATTCATTTTCTTTTCATCGTCTTCCACAGTGGCTTCTGCAACAATATCGGTCTTGAAATGTACAACATGGCTCGCACCCTCTTCAAATACTGTTTAAAATCTCATTTATTATTTTGTACTGTGGTCTCACTTAAAAGCCGGTGTTCCCGAGACTGCCGAGCACATGCCTTTAATTCCCAGGGTAAAGGGGTGTGGGGTGTGGGGGAAGAGAGAAGGCAGGAGCAAGCAAGAGGAAAAGCTAACACTGAGACAGTCCACACGGAAATGTGAGGAAAACAAGAATATTCAGAAGTCTTATAGGCAGACGAATTCTCTCTGGACACTAGAAAACTGGAAACTACCCAAACCCAGGCTTAGTAAAATACAGAAAAGTGATGAAGACCAGGACTGGTTTTTTTTGTTTTTTTTGTTTTTTTTGTTTTTTTCCCATCAAGAGGTTAGTTGCCTAAGGACCACATTCCCAGGATTACAAGGATTTGCCTTAATAACCCAGAGAATATTTATCTGCAGTAGAATTACTAAGATGAAGAGATGAGATTCTATGTGAGTCACCTCTTACATGAGACTGTATTTCAAACTTAAAATTAACACTGGGAGTAATCATAGTACATTGAGATCAGCAGGTTAAAGCTATATTAAGTCAGAATTATGTTTTTCCAATTAACTTTAATTTTCAGATACTAAAGTCCAGGTGTTTTGGGGAATCAAGCCCAGATTTTTTCCACAGGGATTTATCTCCAAAACCCAGTTGGATCCCAGCTCTTTGGGAGGCCAAGGTGGAAGGATTGCTTGAGGCCAGGAGTTCAAGGCCAGCCTGGGCAGCATAATGAGATCCTGTTTCTACCAAAAAATTTAAAAATTACCTGGGTATGGTGGTGCATGCCTGTGGTCCCAGCTACTCAGGAGGCTGTTGGGGGAGGATCGCTTGAGATTGGGAGGTCAAAGCTACAGTGGGCTATGATTATGCCACTGCTCTTCAGCCTGGGCCACAGAATGAGATCCTGTCTCAGGAAGAAAGGAAGAAAGAAAGAGAAAGCAAGAGATGAGAAAAAAAGAAAAGAAAGAAAGGAGGGAGGGAGGGAGGGAGGGGAGAGAAAGAAAAAAAAACCAACTGCATTTAGCATTATTCCTTTAAATAAAAACAAAAACAAGACCATGTACTGAAATATCTCACGCCAGTAGTTTAATCATATTTATTCAGCTACCTTTCTACTTTCCTTCTTCCACTCCCAGATAGAAAATAGTCACCTACAATTGAAAGCTGCTTGGGTATGGGCTGTGCTGCCTTGGGAGAGGAGAGTATCCCAGCTCTCCATAGGGTGTGTGCTGAATTGATGCACCCCCACCCCAAAACATTTTGGGAATGACAGAATAGAAAGCATTTACCTAATAGGAAAGAGCAGAAGATGGGAGGGAAATTTCCCTGTTCCTGGTGCAGTGGATATTTGTTCTCTTTTTTTTTTTTTTTTTTTTTTTAATTTATTTATTTATTTTTTTTTTTAATTTTTATTTTTTATTATACTTTAAGTTCTAGGGTACATGTGCATAACGTTTATATCATGTATAACTCCCCAATGCAATCCCTCCCTCCTCCCCCCTCCCCATGATAGGCCCCAGTGTGTGATGTTCCCCTTCCCGAGTCCAAGTGATCTCATTGTTCAGTTCCCACCTATGAGTGAGAACATGCGGTGTTTGGTTTTCTCTTCTTGTGATAGTTTGCTAAGAATGATGGTTTCCAGCTGCATCCATGTCCCTACAAAGGACGCAAACTCATCCTTTTTGATGGCTGCATAGTATTCCATGGTGTATATGTGCCACATTTTCTTAATCCAGTCTGTCACAGATGGACATTTGGGTTGATTCCAAGTCTTTGCTATTGTGAATAGTGCTGCAATAAACATACGTGTGCATGTGTCTTTGTAGTAGAGTAATTTATAATCCTTTGGGTATATACCCAGTAGTGGGATGGCTGGGTCATATGGTACATCTAGTTCTAGATCCTTGAGGAATCGCCATACTGTTTTCCATAATGGTTGAACTAGTTTACAATCCCACCAACAGTGTAAAAGTGTTCCTATTTCTCCACATCCTCTCCAACATCTATTGTTTCCTGACTTCTTAATGATTGCCATTCTAACTGGTGTGAGACGGTATCTCATTGTGGTTTTGATTTGCATTTCTCTGATGGCGAGTGATGACGAGCATTTTTTCATGTGTCTGTTGGCTGTATGGATGTCTTCTTGTGAGAAATGTCTGTTCATATCCTTTCCCCACTTTTTGATGGGGTTGTTTGTTTTTTTCTTGTATATTTGTTTGAGTTCTTTGTAGATTCTGGATATTAGCCCTTTGTCAGATGAGTAGGTTGCAAAAATTTTCTCCCATTCTGTAGGTTGCCTGTTCACTCTGATGGTAGTTTCTTTTGCTGTGCAAAAGCTCTTTAGTTTAATGAGATCCCATTTGTCAATTTTGGCTTTTGCTGCCGTTGCTTTTGGTGTTTTAGACATGAAGTCCTTGCCCATGCCTATGTCCTGAATGGTACTACCTAGATTTTCTTCTAGGGTTTTTATGGTATTAGGTCTAACATTTAAGTCTCTAATCCATCTTGAATTAATTTTCGTATAAGGGGTAAGGAAAGGATCCAGTTTCAGCTTTCTACTTGTGGCTAGCCAATTTTCCCAGCACCATTTATTAAATAGGGAATCCTTTCCCCATTTCTTGTTTTTGTCAGGTTTGTCAAAGATCAGATGGCTGTAGATGTGTGGTATTATTTCTGAGGACTCTGTTCTGTTCCACTGGTCTATTTCTCTGTTGTGGTACCAGTACCATGCTGTTTTGGTTACTGTAGCCTTGTAGTATAGTTTGAAGTCAGGTAGCGTGACGCCTCCAGCTTTGTCCTTTTGACCTAGGATTGTCTTGGCAATGCGGGCTCTTTTTTGGTTCCATATGAACTTTAAAGCAGTTTTTTCCAATTCTGTGAAGAAACTCATTGGTAGCTTGATGGGGATGGCATTGAATCTATAAATAACCTTGGGCAGTATGGCCATTTTCACGATATTGATTCTTCCTATCCATGAGCATGGTATGTTCTTCCATTTGTTTGTGTCCTCTTTGATTTCACTGAGCAGTGGTTTGTAGTTCTCCTTGAAGAGGTCCTTTACATCCCTTGTAAGCTGGATTCCTAGGTATTTTATTCTCTTTGAAGCAATTGTGAATGGAAGTTCATTCCTGACTTGGCTCTCTGCTTGTCTGTTACTGGTGTATAAGAATGCTTGTGATTTTTGCACATTAATTTTGTATCCTGAGACTTTGCTGAAGTTGCTTATCAACTTAAGGAGATTTTGGGCTGAGACGATGGGTTTTTCTAAATATACAATCATGTCATCTGCAAACAGGGACAATTTGACTTCTTCTTTTCCTAACTGGATACCCTTGATTTCTTTCTCTTGCCTGATTGCCCTAGCCAGAACTTCCAACACTATGTTGAATAGGAGTGGTGAGAGAGGGCATCCCTGTCTTGTGCCAGTTTTCAAAGGGAATTTTTCCAGTTTTTGCCCATTCAGTATGATATTAGCTGTGGGTTTGTCGTAAATAGCTCTTATTATTTTGAGGTACGTTCCATCAATACCGAATTTATTGAGTGTTTTTAGCATAAAGGGCTGTTGAATTTTGTCAAAAGCCTTTTCTGCATCTATTGAGATAATCATGTGGTTCTTGTCTTTGGTTCTGTTTATATGCTGGATTACATTTATTGATTTGCGAATGTTGAACCAGCCTTGCATCCCAGGGATGAAGCCCACTTGATCATGGTGGATAAGCTTTTTGATGTGCTGCTGAATCCGGTTTGCCAGTATTTTATTGAGAATTTTTGCATCGATGTTCATCAGGGATATTGGTCTAAAATTCTCTTTTTTTGTTGTGTCTCTGCCAGGCTTTGGTATCAGGATGATGTTGGCCTCATAAAATGAGTTAGGGAGGATTCCCTCTTTTTCTATTGATTGGAATAGTTTCAGAAGGAATGGTACCAGCTCCTCCTTGTACCTCTGGTAGAATTCAGCTGTGAATCCATCTGGTCCTGGACTTTTTTTCGTGGGTAGGCTATTAATTGTTGCCTCAATTTCAGAGCCTGTTATTGGTCTATTCAGGGATTCAACTTCTTCCTGGTTCAGTCTTGGGAGAGTGTAAGTGTCCAGGAAATTATCCATTTCTTCTAGATTTTCTAGTCGATTTGCGTAGAGGCATTTATAGTATTCTCTGATGGTTGTTTGTATTTCTGTGGGGTTGGTGGTGATATCCCCTTTATCATTTTTTATTGCGTCTATTTGATTCCTCTCTCTTTTCTTCTTTATTAGTCTAGCTAGCGGTCTGTCAATTTTGTTGATCTTTTCAAAAAACCAACTCCTGGATTCATTGATTTTTTGGAGGGTTTTTTGTGACTCTATCTCCTTCAGTTCTGCTCTGATCTTAGTTATTTCTTGCCTTCTGCTAGCTTTTGAATGTGTTTGCTCTTGCCTCTCTAGTTCTTTTAATTGTGATGTTAAAGTGTCAATTTTAGATCTTTCCTGCTTTCTCTTGTGGGCATTTAGTGCTATAAATTTCCCTCTACACACTGCTTTAAATGTGTCCCAGAGATTCTGGTATGTTGTATCTTTGTTCTCATTGGTTTCAAAGAACATCTTTATTTCTGCTTTCATTTCGTTATGTACCCAGTAGTCATTCAGGAGCAGGTTATTCAGTTTCCATGTAGTTGAGCGGTTTTGATTGAGTTTCTTAGTCCTGAGTTCTAGTTTGATTGCACTGTGGTCTGAGAGACAGTTTGTTATAATTTCTGTTCTTGTACATTTGCTGAGGAGTGCTTTACTTCCAATTATGTGGTCAATTTTGGAATAAGTGCGATGTGGTGCTGAGAAGAATGTATATTCTGTTGATTTGGGGTGGAGAGTTCTATAGATGTCTATTAGGTCCACTTGGTGCAGAGATGAGTTCAATTCCTGGATATCCTTGTTAACTTTCTGTCTCGTTGATCTGTCTAATGTTGACAGTGGAGTGTTGAAATCTCCCATTATTATTGTATGGGAGTCTAAGTCTCTTTGTAGGTCTCTAAGGACTTGCTTTATGAATCTGGGTGCTCCTGTATTGGGTGCATATATATTTAGGAGAGTTAGCTCTTCCTGTTGAATTGATCCCTTTACCATGATGTAATGGCCTTCTTTGTCTCTTTTGATCTTTGATGGTTTAAAGTCTGTTTTATCAGAGACTAGGATTGCAACCCCTGCTTTTTTTTGTTCTCCATTTGCTTGGTAGATCTTTCTCCATCCCTTTATTTTGAGCCTATGTATGTCTCTGCATGTGAGATGGGTCTCCTGAATACAGCAGACTGATGGGTCTTGACTCTTGATCCAGTTTGCCAGTCTGTGTCTTTTAATTGGAGCATTTAGTCCATTGACATTTAAGGTTAATATTGTTATGTGTGAACTTGATCCTGTCATTATGATATTAACTGGTTATTTTGCTCATTAGTTGATGCAGTTTCTTCCTAGCCTCGATGGTCTTTACATTTTGGCATGTTTTTGCAATGGCTGGTACCGGTTTTTCCTTTCCATGTTTAGGGCTTCCTTCAGGGTCTCTTGTAAGGCAGGCCTGGTGGTGACAAAATCTCTAAGCATTTGCTTATCTGTAAAGGATTTTATTTCTCCTTCACTGATGAAACTTAGTTTGGCTGGATATGAAATTCTGGGTTGAAAATTCTTTTCTTTAAGAACGTTGAATATTGGCCCCCACTCTCTTCTGGCTTGTAGAGTTTCTGCCGAGAGATCTGCTGTTAGTCTGATGGGCTTCCCTTTGTGGGTAACCCGACCTTTCTCTCTGGCTGCCCTTAAGATTTTTTCCTTCATTTCAACTTTGGTGAATCTGGCAATTATGTGTCTTGGAGTTGCTCTTCTGGAGGAGTATCTTTGTGGCGTTCTCTGTATTTCCTGAATTTGAATGTTGGCCTGCCCTACTAGGTTGGGGAAGTTCTCCGGGATGATATCCTGAAGAGTGTTTTCCAACTTGGTTCCATTTTCCCCCTCACTTTCAGGCACCCCAATCAGACGTAGATTTGGTCTTTTTACATAATCCCATACTTCTTGCAGGCTTTGTTCATTTCTTTTTCTTCTTTTTTCTTTTGGTTTTCTCTTCTCGCTTCATTTCATTCATTTGATCCTCAATCGCTGATACTCTTTCTTCCAGTTGATCGAGTCGGTTACTGAAGCTTGTGCATTTGTCACGTATTTCTCGTGTCATGGTTTTCATCTCTGTCATTTCGTTTATGATCTTCTCTGCATTAATTAGTCTAGCTGTCAATTCTTCCACTTTTTTTTCAAGATTTTTAGTTTCTTTGCGCTGGGTACGTAATTCCTCCTTTAGCTCTGAGAGGTTTGATGGACTGAAGCCTTCTTCTCTCATCTCGTCAAAGTCATTCTCTGACCAGCTTTGATCCGTTGCTGGCGATGGGCTGCGCTCCTTTGCAGGGGGAGATGCGCTCTTATTTTTTGAATTTCCAGCTTTTCTGCCCTGCTTTTTCCCCATCTTTGTGGTTTTATCTGTCTCTGGTCTTTGATGATGGTGACGTACTGATGGGGTTTTGGTATAGGTGTCCTTCCTGTTTGATAGTTTTCCGTCTGACAGTCAGAAGGACTGTCTGTTGGTCTGTTGGAGATTGCTTGAGGTCCACTCCAGACCCTGTTTGCCTGGGTATCAGCAGCAGAGGTTGCCAAAGATAGAATATTGCTGAGCAGCGAGTGTACCTGTCTGATTCTTCCTTTGGAAGTTTCCTCTCAGGGATGACTCCACCCTGTGAGGTGTGGGGTGTCAGACTGCCCCTAGTGGGGGATGTCTCCCAGCTAGGCTACTCAGGGGTCAGGGACCCACCTGAGCAGGCAGTCTGTCCGTTCTCGGATCTCAACCTCCGCGTTGGGAGATCCACGGCTCTCCCCAAAGCTGTCAGACAGAGTCGTTCGCCTCTGCACCGCCCCCGCTGCTTTCCCTATTGGACCTCAGCTGTGGGCTGTCCCCAGAGGTGGAGTCTACAGAGACAGGCAGGTTTCCTTGAGCTGCTGTGAGCTCCACCCAGTTCGAGCTTCCCAGCGGCTTTGTTTACCTACTTACGCCTCAGCAATGGCGGGCGCCCCTCCCCCAGCCTCGCTGCTGCCTTGCGGATAGATCGCCGCAGACGGCTGTGTTAGCAGTGAGGGAGGCTCCGTGGGCGTGGGACCCTCCCGGCCAGGTGTGGGATATATTCTCCTGGTGTGCCTGTTTCCTTAAAGCGCAGTATTGGGGTGGGAGTTACACGATTTTCCAGGTGTTATGTGTCTCAGTTCCCCTGGCTAGGAAAACGGATTTCCTTCCCCCTTGCGCTTCCAGGTGAGGCGATGCCTCGCCCTGCTTCAGCTCATGCTGGTCAGGCTGCAGCAGCTGACCAGCACCGATTGTCCGGCACTCCCTAGAGAGATGACCCCAGTACCTCAGTTGAAAATGCAGAAATCACCGGTCTTCTGTGTTACTCGCGCTGGGAGTTGGAGACTCTATTCTTTATTCTGTTCTCTTTTTCTAAGAAAGCTGTGCCTTTATAAGAAGCTCAAATTTCAGACTACCCATGTGTTTCAGGCAATTAATTACTCAACCCCTCATTGTGGCAGGGTCTCTTCATTCTGGAAGTTGCAGTAAGATATGAGACACAAGATAAGTGAGCGGCAGGCATTGAACTACACTTTTCATTCCTCTTGTTGAAGGGAGCTTGGCTGGAAGAGCCAAAGGGGGTGGTGTCCCAAGTTTCCACCTTTTATCTACTGATTCATTTGAACAAACTGCTCTTAAATGCAGTGCTGCCATTTCCGACATCAAATTTTCAAATATCTGGCAGCCAATTCCTTCCTTCTGTTCCAGATAAAACAAGGAACCAACACATACATGTCACCCAGATATGCTAATTGTAGTCACTTATGATGGAAAATCTCATACATGTGAAAAAATTACCGTGGAATATTACTATGAAGGCTCCAAGCATTAGGGTAGCTTAGAGCTGAAAGGAATGTAATATTGGCTTCTTTTTAATTTTCCATTTTTTTTTCCTTTTTTAGAGACGGGGTCTTGCTCTGTCACCCAGGCAGGAGTACCGTGGTACAATCATAGCTCAGTGCAGCCTCAACCTCCTTGGCTCAAGTGATCCTCCTATCTTAGCCTCATGAGTAACTAGGACTGTAGGCCACCATGCCCAGCTGTGATTGCTTCTTGTATCAGGTTGGAGATTCGGTATGCAAGAAATTTAACTTTTTGATGCAATTAAAATTCTATTTCAAGCCTTATGTAGTCAGTTCAGGAACTTTCCCTGTCCATATGCTGTTATCTATGAATTCTGGGCTGGCTCACACAGAACCAAGGCATTGGAGGGGCTCATGTGGTTCTGTAGGTTGTCTCAACTCAGTGGACACTGACTTGTGAATCAACTTGGGTTGCCATAGTCATAAATTCAATCCTTATGAGGCCTTTATTTCTGTCTGCCTACCCTTCAATTCCCATGCCTCTGCTATTCCCCCACCACTCTTGGGCACACAGCAGTTATTCTGTTTTTATATTCACTGGGGTCCAGGCCTGGGGATTTTGTGAGACTGTTTAAGACCTGAATGGCCAAGACATAGCACATAGTTATATATATATATTTTTTTCCTCAGGGATCTATCTAGGAAATGAGGTCTAAGTTTCCTTTGTCTTAAGTCTGTGAAGGTTTCTGCCCATTCCCCAAGAGCAGGGTGCAGGCCCTTGCTCAGGAGCCTACATTATCTGCCTCTCGTGCTTGCCCACCGTGCTTCTTCCCCCAGACTTACTCAATTTTGGTACCAACAGCAGAACAGACCTTGCTTTCAATATCAGCTCCTCTCCACGAGTGAGTGGCATTTTTTATTTTTAAACTGTGATAAAATATATATAGTATCAATTTTACCATTTTAACCATTTTAAAATGTGTAGTTCAAGGCATTAAGTACATTCACATTGTTGTGCAACCATCACCACCATCTGCTTCCAGATATTTTTCATCTTTCCAAACTGAAATTCTATATCCATTCATTGCTAACTCCCTCAGGCCCTGGCAACCACCCTTCTACTTTCTGTCTGTATGAATTTGACTATTCTAGGTACTTTCTATTCCTATAAGTGGAATTATATATTTGTCTTTTTATTACTGGCTTATTTCACTAACATAATATCTTCAAAATGTATCATGTTGAAGCATGTGTCAGATTTCCTTCCTATTTAAGTCTGAATAATATTCTGTTGTATGTATATACCATGTTTTCTTTATCTTTCATACACTGATTGACACTTGGCTTGTTTCCACCTTTTTTGACTTTCGTGAATGATGCTGCCATGAACATTGTTGTATAGATATCTGTTTAAGTCTCTACTTTCAATCCTTTTGGCTGCAAAAGGATTATACCCAAAAGTGGAATAGCTGGATCATATGGTAATTCTCTGTTTAATTGCTAAACTGTTTTTCACAGTGCTGCACTATTTACATTCCCACCAGCAACGTAAAAGGGTTCCAATTTTTCTATATCTTTGCCTTCTGGTGAGTTTTAACAGGGGTGCCCTTGACACTTGGGGTCAGCCCTTCCTTGGTATGCAGGACTGTCCACTCCTTGCAGGATGTTTAGCATCCTTGGCCCCACCCACTACTTGTAGGTAATGGGATATTTCCCAGTTATTGTGACAAATATCTCCCCAATCCCACACAACATAATTCCAAATGTCCCCTAAGGGGTGGGAACAAGCTGCCTGGTTAGAACCCCTGGTATATGCCATGAGTCCTTGCTGCTTCCTTAAGGCCTCGTCTCTGTAAACTCAAAATCCTAGTAGAGGCTCCTTTTTTCTCTTTCTGTCACATTCCTTTCTTGGTTCAATAAGCAGAAGATGATATAGTTTAATTGAATGGAGGAGACACAAGGGGGGAGAGAGAGAATACAGAAGAAAAGAGAGAGAGAGATTTCAAAATATTAGCTCACCACACAAGGATTTTTCATTTTATTTACTAGTTTAATTGAATGGAGGAGACATGAGGGGATGACAGAGAATACAGAGGAAAAGAGAGAGAGATTTCAGAATACTAACCCACCACACAATAATTTTTCATCTTATTTACTTTCCTGTTGAAAAACTAATGGTTTTTGTGATCTTTATTTTCTTGTCAGACAAATTGAAATTTTCTAAAAAGACCTCAGGCTTGCAACATATCCTTCCAAAAAAGATATGAGCTATATTAAAGAAATGAATGTAATGATAAATACAACTCTTGTGTCTTTCCTGGGATGTTACACTGGTCTAGGGATGTCTCTGATTATGACTTGCCTAGTCTTTTAACTTCTCATGACCTCTAACACCTCCCATGGGAAAGTGAAGTTCAGTTAAATGGTTGCCAAGTGTCATCCCTTAAAAACAGTGTAATTGTAGGCAGTGGTCAGTAAAGAATCACAAAAACTCACATATAATTTGAAGGAATCAAATTTCTGAAAGTGTAAATAATTTCTGACTCTTTTCCCATTTCATTTAAATTTTGTGTTACCTTTTCAAGTTTTATTTTCATAACTTTCTGATGTTCTGTCTCCCCATTCACAAGGGATTTACAGAGCGGTTCAATTCCTGAAAAGTGGTCACTAATTAGCTAATGCTTAAATGAAATAATTTTCTCATAAAAATAGACAAAAGCAAAAGATGTATTCCAATCAATTGGAAAAATTGGCAATTATGCTACCTCCCCCATTTCTGTATTGCACTAATGTGAAGTTAGTCAATAGTCTAAGAGAAAATATGTAATAATTGAATTTTAAACTTTTTTTTTTTCTTGAGATGGAATCTCGCTATGTCACCCAGGCTGGAAGGCAGTGGTACGATCTTGGCTCACTGCAACCTCTGCCTCCTGGATTCTCTTGCCTCAGCCTCCTGAATAGCTGGGAGCACCACCACACCTGATTAAGTTTTATATTTTTAGTAGAGATGGGGTTTCACCATGTTGGCCAGCCTGGTCTCAAACTCCTGACCTCGGGTCATCCACCCACCTCAGCCTCCCAAAATGCTGGGATTCCTGGCGTAAGCCACCACGTCCGGCCCAGGAAGTTAACTTTTAACAGATGTGTTTGTTGTTCTAAATCACAAATCTAACCAAACTATTATCTGCTGTGACTGACACTGTGACATATAACCGCAATCAGGATGTATTCAAGCTCTTTAGCACAACAGAGTGAGGCCTCCAGGATGTGTTGGCTGCAACCCCCCATGGCCTTATTGCCTCCCCAGCCCCCTCAGCACCCACTGCCGTAGCCAGGTCTGCATATTTACAATCGTCCTGCACCCACGACTGAGCCCTGCCTCTTCTTCCATATGCACAGAGTTCCCTTCTTTCACAAAGCTCTTTTGCTTTTTTCTCTGCATCTTAAACATCACTCTCATTTTTCAGGATTAATCCCGGGATTGAGGGCTTTCCATCTCCCATCCTCCAACAGCTAGATCATCTGTTCCCTCCATGGGCACTCCTACCGTATCTTACAGAAACTTCTCTCACATCGCCTACACCCAGTTGGCTGCAAAATTTATTGCCCAACTTAGGGTACGTTTGCAAATGATAGAGAGCTATTAGTAGACTGAGAAAACTGGTAGGAAAGAGGATGGCTCTAGGCTAATAGGGTGTGTGGTCAGGCCAGCCTACCATTAACACTTTACTCCTAGTTTATTTATTTAGCTGTCCCACCTTGCCAGATGGTGAGTTCCTAGCTGGCAGAAACCAGGTTTTTTTTTCTTTGGTATCTGTATGCCATGTGCCTGACACAGTGCCTAGTATATAGTAGATACTTAACTAAAGTTTGCGGAACACATTCATGGCTAGATAGATGAAGTAATTAACACATTAAGTGGGGGCTACTTTCTTAGAATAGTTTGTATTCCAACAATAGCTTTGAAGATAATGTTGCAATGGTTAATTTTTCCTTAAATTGACTAAGCATGTCTTTAAATATTCTGTGGCCAAATACTTGAGCTTATAATATAGGCAAAATTCTTTGCATGTACATTTATTAGCATTTAATCATATATTTATTAAAATTACTGAATCATGTGATTGAATCTCACCTGCTGTGATGGTCAATTCTGTGTCAACTTGACTGCCCCACAGCGTGCCCAGTCATTTGGCCAAACATTACCCTGGGTGTGTCTGTGAGTGTGTTTTTGGGTGAAATTAATATTCTCAGCAAAAAAGATTTCCCTGCCTAATGTGGGTGCACTTCATTCAATCAACCGACTAGAATAAAAGACCCAAACCCTCCCTCAAGTAAGAAGTAAATAATTCCTCCCGCCTGTCTGCCTTTGAGCTGGGACATTGGGTTTTCCTGCCTTTAGACTCACACTAAAACATCAGCTCTTTTGAGCCTTGGGTCGGCCACCTTTTAGACTGGAACTGTATCATTGGCTCTTCTGGTTCCTAGGCCTTTGGACTCAGACTCCAACTACACCATCAGCTCGCCCAGGTCTCCAGCTTTCTGACTGCGGATCTTGGGACTTCTCAGACTCCACAATCACATGAGCAAATTTCTTATGATAAATCTCTTCCTCTACTTTATTAGTTCTGTTTCTAATTAGTTAGAATACTAACACTTGGCAAAAGAAAATCTAATTTCGTCAAGTTCATCCATAAAGTATCACAGCTTCACATAAAAATAATGCTGGTAAAGGTATATACTGGAGATAAAACTGGTAAAGAAAATCATAAATGATAAAGGTAGACTATATGTAAACACACCTTGCGTATTATTAGTTTACTCCATAGCCATTTTTAGACATTGAATTTTATTTTTCTTTGTTTTCCTTTTTAAAAGAAAAATTATTCCATGATATATTCACTGCATAACAGCTAAAAGGTCTGTGCCTCAGTTAAGGAAGAAATGGTAAGAAAAAGAAGGCACCCAAGTGTTAAGAGGTCAGTATGGTTCTTGCTTTCAACACTCATTTTCCGGCCGGGCACAGTGGCTCATGCCTGTAATCCCAGCATTTTGGCAGGCCAAGGCGGGCGGATCACCTGAGCTTGGGAGCTCGAGACCAACCTGACCAACATGGAGAAACCCCGTCTCTACTAAAAATACAAAATTAGCTGGGGTGGTGGAGCATGCCTGTAATCCTAGCTACTCGGGAGGCTGAGGCAGGAGAATCGCTTGAACCCAGGAGGCAGAGGTTGTGGTGAGCCGAGATCGTGCCATTGCACTCCAGCCTGGGCAACAAGAGCAAAAAAGCAAAACAAAATTCATTTTCCATCTTCCACCCTTCAGGACTTAATACCCTCTCCTAGGCTGGGTGTGTACATAGGCTACCAGAGTGCCCATTTGCCAACACTTACCAGGCAAGTCAATCCAAAAACTGGTTTGCCTAAACATTTTTTTTTCACTCTGAAATGGTCATTTTTAAAATTTTTATTTTTTGTTGAATTAAATACTCATTGAAGTATAAAATGGTGTGTGTAGCAGGATGGGTGAGGTTGGTAGAAGCTTAAGACAAGATTATTCCAATTTCTATACTATCAGCTGCCTGCACGATGGGGTGATTCTTTGTAGAAATATTCCTTATTTTTGTTTTATAGAAAGCCAAAGTTAGGATACCAATAATGTCAGAGGTCAGGCCCAGTGGAGGCTTGGCCATAATGAAAAAGCCTAGAAAAGTCCAGAAGGTTTTGGTTCTCTGGTCCAAAACTGCATTGTTTTCTCCCAACTGTACCCAGTTTATTAAGAACCTACCCTACCATGTGCTTGCCATTATACAAGATGATTCTAATACTTCAAAGGACTTTTGAATTTATTCTCATAAATCAATCAGATGGTTTCTTCTTTCTATCACTCTACTTAGTATATAAGTATTTCTAATCTTAGTATCCAGGAGTAATGACTTTTAAAAATTCTTTGTGCACAGTCATAATTTTATCACGTGAACAGAGTTTCTTTTAATTTTCAAAAAGTATATGACATTTTCAGTTTCTATCTCTTCTTAAATACTTAATCTTTAAGGGTTAAAAATTGGCAGTCTTTCCTTATTTCATTTTAATTCATGCCCTTTGATCTTTGGGGGAAAACGTGCTGAAAGCCTGTTGCCCACAGAGGAATTTTTAAAATGTTTTCCAGAGTCCACTGATTTTTATGAAGTTTATTAATTTTATTTACCTTTTGTCATTAAACTGTGAACATATTTAACTTTTAAAAACTATTAAATAAACTTGTATTTCACTGCTATTAATTAGAATGATGGTGCTTCTAAAAATTCCCACAATGGTGAAAAATAACAAATCAAGTTACTTAATTCAGATAATTTCCTTGAACTATATTAAAATAGTCATATGGTTTCTTTAATGTTGTATAAGACAAAAACTGATTTTAGTAAGTAAATGTCTTTATGAAGCACATTTAAAAATAGAATATGACTAATGATCCAATTTGGGTCTTCATTATTTGATTTGCCTTGGTGGAAGGGTGATTTGTTTCTTCACAGTCTTTATAACCACATACTCAGCAACCAAAGACTGCCTGACATGTCAGTATGACTGAAACACTCAGTTACCTGCGAGCTGGTCTCAGTCACTTAGACTGTAAGCTCCACAAAGGAGGAATTATGTCTCATTAGTCTCGCATCTCCCATATGACCTGCTTGGTGGGTTGCACAAAATAGATGCCCAATATAGGTTTCTGTACCAATTAAAAGTCTTGTTATCTTCTGTTCTTGTAATAATTTATACTACCTGGTAAACACATATTGAGATGCTTACCAATGATATCTGAAACAACAAAAACAAAAACAACACATCCCGACCATCACCCATGCAAAAAAAAGAGAGAGAGAGAAAGGAAGGGGATAGACCACAAATATGAAGTCTATCTCATGTCCCCATTCCCCCTGACTCTGTCTGGGCATTCTTCCTGGGCTAGAGATGTTCTGCCTCCCAGCAGAAGACAAGAGCCCTAGAAAGGCTGTCATTCATTTACTGGAGAGAGAAATGGTTCATCTACACACATACTCAGAGCCTGGCTAGCTACAAAGCCGTGGTCCGTGGCAGGATGTGCGTCTTAGTGGAATAAGTAACCTTGAGCAGGCAATGGATCCAGCAGTAACAAGCCTCCCCTTATGCCGGCATAAATTCCAAAGGAGCTGGAGAGCGATTCTTCCCTTCACTTTATCTAAACCCTCTGAAGGATGAGTGGGAAGATGGTTTCTTCTCCCTTCCTGAGATTGTTCTGTTGATGCCTTATGCTAAGAGAACTCAGCAGATACAAATTTATTATTTTCTTTTAGACAGCATTTTCCCTGCAGTTAGAAGAAAACTGCAGTTCACATCCAAAAATATCTAATTCCCAAAATACATGATTCCAGTAGGGAGTTTACAAAATTTGCTTCTTACCAAAGCAAAATCTTGAATACATGAAATCTAATATCTTGCCAATTTAATGAATGCCTAATAATTTTTAAATAGCACATATCATTTTACTACTTTAAACAGTTGGAAGATTGTTGAGGGATAAATTGTCAGTCTATTTTTTAATTAAAAAATTCATAAAAATTAAATATTCTACATTTATATTATTATCTTGGCAGTTTTATTTTTTATGACAAAATTCTGAGTCTGTTATATTGTCCAAATCCTAAAAAGATTTAATTGATTACAGAAAAATTTATTGGGAAAAATTGCTTTGCCCCTTCTTTTTCTCTAAACAAGTCCTGAGTTTTAAAAATACTCCTTAAAGGAACTGATTTATTTTTCATGGCCCATCACCAATACCCAACATAGTATCCAATTTTTAAATTCTGAACCCTGTCTTGTGTGACTTCCAAACTAAATGAAATGAAAAGGCCTCAGGCAGTCTGTGTATACACAGGGCCGCAATATTAACCTTAAGTTACTTGGATCACTGCACTGGGGATACTTCAGAGCCTCTACTCAGGCTACTTCTGAGCATACTATGTATGTCGCTGTGCAGAAGCGTACCTCTTTCACTCTAGATAAAACATGACTTTCTGAGCACTTACTCTGAGCAAAGCACGGTGCCGCAAGTACAAATGTGGATAAGACTCAGTCCTTGATTTGATGGTCTTTATTGGAATAGGTTTTCAAACTATTTCAGACCCAGTGATGTCACTGGGTCTCCCAGGGACAAAAAGTTTGCTTTTATGGATGGGTTTCTAAGTAGGGATGAGTTTATTTATAAGTACACGTTGTGTTATTAGTATGCTTGACTCTCCACGGTGCAAAATTTCTTTCTAATGCTGATCAATTGCATACATGATAGAACAATGAAATACTTCAAGGACCTTCTAAACCACTCTCCTCCTCGTGAGAAAATATGCTAGAGAGCCTAGCCTGGTACAGGCAGCCATCCATGTCTGATGCGGGCCATCTCTGAAAATGAAACCCCTCAAAGGGCCAGAGGGTGCTCTTTCTTCGTTTCCCTTACACATGGGTGTTATTCAGTACTCACCTACAGTCATGTGTCACTTAACAACTGGGATATGTTCCAAAAAATCTGTCATTAGGCTATTTTGTTATTGTGTGATCACAGAGTGTACTTACACAAACCTAGGGTGGTATAGTCCACCGTACCACCAAAGGCATATAGTGTAGCCTAGGCTACAATATACCTAGGCTATATAGTATAGCCTGTAGCTCCCAGGCTACAAACCTGGACAGTATGTTACTGCACTGAATAGTGTAGCAGTTGTTACACAGTGGTAACTATTTGTGTATCTAAACATATCTAAACATAGGAAAGATACAGTAAAAATACAGCAGTATAATCTTATGGGACCACCATTGTATATGTGGTCCATCGTTGATGCAAACATTGTTATGTTGCACATGACTGTATATGCTTAGTATATAGTGAACATTCAGCAAAGGTTTTCATCAGTGAATGGATAAATTGGCAAATTTCGTCAGCTTAATTGAGCTAAAATATATAGGGAGTCACTATTTGACTTAACACCTAGACATTATTTTACTGATATTTTTCAATAATTCTATTTTTGTAAAGCCTTCCTTCCATTTGGGTGCAATTTCCACTTGGGGAAAATCTCTTCATTCCCCATCCTCTTGTAATTAAAAAGCATGGTTTGTTTTTTTTTTAGATTATTTCAAAATGTTCTCCTCTACTAATCCCAAAGCTTGCTAGCTTGCATGACTCAATGTGACAACATAATTGGAACATCAGAATATATGTGGCTTTTAGAATTCAGATGAAATGAGACTGAGGCAGATTCAGTTAGCCTAGAGACACTAAGTCTCAAAGGACCATTTTAACAAGAGTGTCCTAGGCTAATATTTTGCACCAGTGGGAGGGGTTCTAAGAATTATAGGTGAACGTCTAAGTTATCATTTTTTTTCTAAGTTGTTGGCAAAGTTCTCCCAAAACAATTCAAGACAAAAATCTGGCCTCAGGTGACAAGCAATTTTTGCCCTCATATTCAGTCTTCTCTACTTTCCCCATGCTCACATAAACCTAAAAGGCAACAGTTAGGATGCTAAGGATGACTTCTTTGCCCCTGTGCTTGCCCGTCTCTTGAGTGGATTCATTCACTTTTAATCTAGTGCATTGACTAATCACTTAGGTTAAATTCTAGTCATCATATCACATAGTATAAAGGATGTCTGGATTCTACACCAATGCCAAAAAGCTAGATGATATGATGCTTTACTACAACAGGAAAATATCTTTTTTTTTTTCCAATGGACTGCTTACTCACATTCAAACAAGAGAAGAATAGAGGAAATTAACATGATACATGAAGAAAAATGTATTTTCTTTAAAAATATTGCTTCGATTGGTTGTACGTTCCATGGGGAATGTTTTTTAAAATCCAAATGATCAGAAAAGTTCCAGCCCTCTGCTTTTTATGTAGAGATACGTATGTCCCTTGTC
This sequence comes from Trachypithecus francoisi, assembly GCF_009764315.1. Classification (NCBI taxonomy): domain Eukaryota; kingdom Metazoa; phylum Chordata; class Mammalia; order Primates; family Cercopithecidae; genus Trachypithecus; species Trachypithecus francoisi. The sequence goes on along the minus strand of NW_022681454.1, from coordinate 167,073,014 downwards.
CTAATATTAGGTACAAATTTGGAGGAGGAGGAGAAACGCTCATAACTGATAACATTCAGAAACTAGAGAAATTAGTTGATAGCCAAATTTATTTTTTTCCTATGGACTTTCATGAGCAAGGTGACTAGATTATGTTTGCTGAGTCAAATAGAATATTGACATACTTCAAATGAAGTAAATGAACATAACATTTCAGTATTACTAAATTTTACATTTTAAAAATTGTGTAGTGTTCACACTGATATCTAATTTTATAATTCACTATATTTTTGCAGCTTTGAGTATGAAGCACATTACTTTGTCAAATATTATATGGCTGAATGCTAAAATTTCATTATCAGATGGCCCACATACTTCAGACGCAGTATCGGAAAAAAGACTGAGTTAAGCATTTCAACTCTTTCTTTAAGTTTCTGACAAAGACTCTTTCTTTGTCAGATATTTATCAGGTCTGACATTATTTTTCCATTTTCCCTAAGTGGTTATCTTGTACTGAACCCAGCATTGCTTCTGATTAGAATCCTGGTCTCCCTTAACATCAACACTGTGTTGGTTTCATAATTCTGTATGAGGTTTCAATCCTCATTCTGCTATTTGACTGTATCTTTCCAACTGAAAGACCATGGAAAAAGTGTCGTGAACAGTAATGAAAGGACTTGGACTTTTGCTCTTTCTGTAGACTGAAAAATTGTTGGTTAGGAATTCTTCACTTGGATTCCCTTCCTAAGATGGAATGTAACATACTCCAGCTGACACTATTCAAGGCAAGAAAATATATCACGATTAATTTGACAAATGACTCTAGACCCAGCACTGCTGTTTGGGAATTTTCCCTTTGAGTGCATTGCTTAGGACAAATTTATGTACCAAATAAAAAAGAAACTTGTTCCATTTGGCCACGAGTGTAAGCTCTCTGAAGTTGCACAAGATTTTTTTCCTTCTTCTTCTTTTGAACCTGTATCCCCGACTTCAGACTGGCCATTTTGTCCATAAATGGTCTTTAAACCAAGGAAAGGGGACTTGGCTCCAAACTTGTGCCAAGTCTCCTTTATTGCTCGTAAGTATCCTCTCTGTTTGAAAGGAAGGTTTGGAGAAAAGGAAATGGCACTCCCTTCATACCTGGGAAGAAAAACCACTTGCTCAATGCACACAAAGGTAAGGTCAAAGCACAGAAAGACAAATATTGCATGTTCTCACTCATATGTGGAAGTGAAAAAAGTGGAGCTTATGAAGACAGAGAATAGATTGGTGGTTACCAGAGGCCAAGAAGGGGGAAGCGGAGGGAAGAAGGAGAAAAAAGAATATAAATTTATTTATTACCATTGAACTGTACACTTAGAAATGGTAAAGATGGTAAATTTTATATATATATGTAATTTGTATATATGTATGTATATAATATGTGTATATACTATATATATGTATGTATATAATTACCTCAATAAAAAAATCCCCTCACCTAGGCCAAATAACACAACTTAATTACAGGAATTATATCACAGAAGGGACATCCCATTACTTCCTCAGGTCCTGCCCACACTCAAGGAGAGGGGACTATCCAGGGCACATATATCAGTGGTTGGGAACCTTGAAGATCATCTTAAAATTCTGCCTACCATATTAAATATTCATTGTGTACCACAATTTATTTATCAGTTATTCTGTTAATGGACATTCAGTTTCAATTGTTTTGGCCATTATGAATAAATCTGCTGAAAACGTCTGGAAAAAAAAAGGGAAGGTCGGGATTTTGTGTGTGTTGTCTATGCATGTGCACGCACATACACGAATAAATTGTGGTTTAATATTCATAACTTTTACCATTTTCCCTGTTTTTAAGTGTATCATTCAGTGGCATTAAGTCCATTCATATTCTTGTACAACCATCAGCACTATTTCCAGTGTTTTCACCTTGCCAAACAGAAAGTTTGTACCCATATCAGAATAACTTCCCATTCCTCTCTTCTATCAGCACCTGGTAACCACTATTGTACTTTCTGTAACTGTGAATTTGACTATACTAGGTACTTGATATAAGTGGAATTGTATAATGTTTTCATTTTATTACTGGCTCATTTCACTTAACATAATGTCTTCAAGATTCTTCCATATTGTAGTATGTGTCAGAATTTCCTTCCTATGTAAGGCTAAACAATATCCCATTGCATGTACATACCATGTTTTGTTTATCCATTCATCCATGATGGACATTTGGGTTGTTTCTACATTTTGGCTATGGTGAATGATGCTGCAATGAACATGGATGTACAAATCTCGGTTCAAGTCTCTCCTTTAAATTCTTTTGTGTATATACCTAGGAATAGAACTGCTGAGTTATATAGTGGTTTCAAGTTTAACTTTTTGAGAAACTGCCAAACTGTCTTTCACAGCTGCTGTGCCACTTTACAGGCCCACCAGCAAAGCATGAAGTTTCCAATTTCTCCGTTTCCTCAGCAACACTTGTTATTTTTTGGTGGTGGTTGTTGTTTTATAAGAACCATCCTAAGAGGTTCATACCCCCCTACATACATTTAACATTTTGAAAATGATACTTAGACAATATAAGGGTACTATTCTGATAGTGTTTCTTTACAACCACAATTTTTGGTTAATTTGGTGGTTATTTTGTTAATTGAGAAGGAACAATTAATAGTGCTTCCAACTGAATCCATCAACTAAACTTCCTGAAAACCCTGAATGAACACATTCTAGTCCTGTTTTATGGACAGCCATGACCTGTGACTCTGTCTGTTTATTAAAGTTCATTTTACTTTTTGGGTTTAGCAGGTAATGTTAAAAAGTGAACGGGGATATTTCCAGATATTTTTTATAAAATATTGAGATGGTTGAAATAAAAGTGATTTTTTATTTCGTTATTTAGGTAATTTCAATATTCTGCTTTACTCGTGTGTTCAGATGCTATATAGGTAGTGAGATTCTAATAATATCTTTTAGAAGCCCCATTTTCTCCAACATTCCCCACCCTTCCACTGAAACAGAATATTGTAAAAACTGGTCAACTTACTTGACCACAGACTCTTAACAGTTTGAAAATTTGGTCATGAATATTGCTTGACTGCTGCTTGAATCGGCATTTTCCCCCCGACTGCCCATTGAATCTTGGCTCAGCTGCCTTATATGCCACCAGCTCAGTTCCTTTGCTTTTTGGTTGATCCACTGGATAGAACGCCAGCCCCATGCTACCCATTAGTGTATGAGCCCCACCCACTCAGCTCCTTCTCCCCAACCTTCCAGGATTCTCAGTGTTCATTGTCATTGGTATTTCATACACAGTCTATAAGCCACAAAGTTGTCATTGGTATAAACACAAAATCACAAAATATCAGAACTTATGGGTCTTAGGGGAAACTGACCCAGATAGGTTAAAGAGTTTATTTGGAGTTAATGACCATTAGATAAAGAATAAGAATTCCTGTCTACTGCTTCTCGATTCAGGTTCCTTCCCTCAATGGTATAGCCTTTCTTTGGAGAGAACCCATTCTGATTACAGATACCAGACAGAACTATTAAAAACCAAGGCAGGCAGATCACTCGAGGTCAGGAGTTCAAGATCAGCCTGGCCAACATCGTGAAACCCCACCTCTACTGAAAATACAAAACTTAATTGGGCACAGTGGCACGTGCCTGTGACTCCAGCTACTCAGGAGGCTGAGGCAGGAGAATCACTTGAACGCAGGAGGCACAGGTTGCAGTGAGCCGAGATCATGGCACTGCACTCCAGCCTGGGCAACAGAGTGAGATTTCTTCTCAAAAAATAAATAAATAAAAAATAAAAGAGGGGGGCGGAGCAAGATGGCCGAATAGGAACAGCTCCAGTCTCCAACTCCCAGCGCGAGCGACACAGAAGACCAGTGATTTCTGCATTTTCAACTGAGGTACTGGGGTCATCTCACTAGGGAGTGCCGGACAATCGGTGCTGGTCAGCTGCTGCAGCCCGACCAGCGAGAGCTGAAGCAGGGCGAGGCATCGCCTCACCTGGGAAGCGCAAGGGGGAAGGGAATCCCTTTTCCTAGCCAGGGGAACTGAGACACACAACACCTGGAAAATCGGGTAACTCCTACCCCAATACTGCGCTTTAAGCAAACGGGCACACCAGAAGAATATATCCCACACCTGGCCGGGAGGGTCCCACGCCCACGGAGCCTCCCTCATTGCTAACACAGCAGTCTGCGATCTAACCGAAACGGCAGCAGCGAGGCTGGGGGAGGGGCAACCGCCATTGCTGAGGCTTAAGTAGGTAAACAAAGCCGCTGGGAAGCTCGAACTGGGTGGAGCTCACAGCAGCTCAAGGAAACCTGCCTGTCTCTGTAGACTCCACCTCTGGGGACAGGGCACAGATAAAAAACAAAAACAAAAAAGCAGCAGAACCTCTGGAGACGCAAACGACTCTGTCTGACAGCTTTGAAGAGAGCAGTGGATCTCCCAACATGGAGGTTGAGATCTGAGAAGGGACAGACTGCCTGCTCAAGCGGGTCCCTGACCCCTGAGTAGCCTAACTGGGAGACATCCCCCACCAGGGGCAGTCTGACACCCCACACCTCACAGGGTGGAGTACACCCCTGAGAGGAAACTTCCAAAGTAAGAATCAGACAGGTACACTCGCTGTTCAGCAATATTCTATCTTCTGCAACCTCTGCTGCTGATACCCAGGCAAACAGGGTCTGGAGTGGACCTCAAGCAATCTCCAACAGACCTAGAGCTGAGGATCCTGACTGTCAGAAGGAAAACTATCAAACAGGAAGGACACCTATACCAAAACCCCATCAGTACGTCACCATCATCAAAGACCAGAGACAGATAAAACCACAAAGATGGGGAAAAAGCAGGGCAGAAAAGCTGGAAATTCAAAAAATAAGAGCGCATCTCCCCCTGCAAAGGAGCGCAGCCCATCGCCAGCAACGGATCAAAGCTGGTCAGAGAATGACTTTGACGAGATGAGAGAAGAAGGCTTCAGTCCATCAAACTTCTCAGAGCTAAAGGAGGAATTACGTACCCAGTGCAAAGAAAATAAAAATCTTGAAAAAAGAGTGGAAGAATTGACAGCTAGACTAATTAATGCAGAGAAGGTCATAAACGAAATGACAGAGATGAAAACCATGACACGAGAAATACGTGACAAATGCACAAGCTTCAGTAACCGACTCGATCAACTGGAAGAAAGAGTATCAGCGATTGAGGATCAAATGAATGAAATGAAGCGAGAAGAGAAACCAAAAGAAAAAAGAAGAAAAAGAAATGAACAAAGCCTGCAAGAAGTATGGGATTATGTAAAAAGACCAAATCTATGTCTGATTGGGGTGCCTGAAAGTGAGGGGGAAAATGGAACCAAGTTGGAAAACACTCTTCAGGATATCATCCGGAGAACTTCCCCAACCTAGTAGGGCAGGCCAACATTCAAATTCAGGAAATACAGAGAACGCCACAAAGATACTCCTCCAGAAGAGCAACGCCAAGATACATAATTGCCAGATTCACCAAAGTTGAAATGAAGGAAAAAATCTTAAGGGCAGCCAGAGAGAAAGGTCGGGTTACCCACAAAGGGAAGCCCATCAGACTAACAGCAGATCTCTTGACAGAAACTCTACAAGCCAGAAGAGAGTGGGGGCCAATATTCAACGTTCTTAAAGAAAAGAATTTTCAACCCAGAATTTCATATCCAGCCAAACTAAGTTTCATCAGTGAAGGAGAAATAAAATCCTTTACAGATAAGCAAATGCTTAGAGATTTTGTCACCACCAGGCCTGCCTTCCAAGAGACCCTGAAGGAAGCACTAAACATGGAAAGGAACAACCGGTACCAGCCATTGCAAAAACATGCCAAAATGTAAAGACCATCGAGGCTAGGAAGAAACTGCATCAACTAACGAGCAAAATAACCAGTTAATATTATAATGGCAGGATCAAGTTCACACATAACAATATTAACCTTAAATGTAAATGGACTAAATGCTCCAATTAAAAGACACAGACTGGCAAACTGGATCAAGAGTCAAGACCCATCAGTCTGCTGTATTCAGGAGACCCATCTCACATGCAGAGACATACATAGGCTCAAAATAAAGGGATGGAGGAAGATCTACCAAGCAAATGCAGAATAAAAAAAAGCAGGGGTTGCAATCCTAGTCTCTGATAAAACAGACTTTAAACCATCAAAGATCAAAAGAGACAAAGAAGGCCATTACATAACGGTAAAGGGATCAATTCAACAGGAAGAGCTAACTCTCCTAAATATATATGCACCCAATACAGGAGCACCCAGATTCATAAAGCAAGTCCTTAGAGACTTACAAAGAGACTTAGACTCCCATACAATAATAATGGGAGACTTCAACACTCCACTGTCAACATTAGACAGATCAACAAGACAGAAAGTTAACAAGGATATCCAGGAATTGAACTCAACTCTGCACCAAGTGGACCTAATAGACATCTATAGAACTCTCCACCCCAAATCAACAGAATATACATTCTTCTCAGCACCACATCACACTTATTCCAAAATTGACCACATAAGTGGAAGTAAAGCACTCCTCAGCAAATGTAAAAGAACAGAAATTATAACAAACTGTCTCTCAGACCACAGTGCAATCAAACTAGAACTCAGGACTAAGAAACTCAATCAAAACCACTCAACTACATGGAAACTGAACGACCTGCTCCTGAATGACTACTGGGTACATAACGAAATGAAAGCAGAAATAAAGATGTTCTTTGAAACCAATGAGAACAAAGATACAACATACCAGAATCTCTGGGACACATTTAAAGCGGTGTGTAGAGGGAAATTTATAGCACTAAATGCCACAAGAGAAAGCAGGAAAGATCTAAAATTGACACTCTAACATCACAATTAAAAGAACTAGAGAGGCAAGAGCAAACACATTCAAAAGCTAGCAGAAGGCAAGAAATAACTAAGATCAGAGCAGAACTGAAGGAGATAGAGACACAAAAAACCCTCCAAAAAATCAATGAATCCAGGAGTTGGTTTTTTGAAAAGATCAACAAAATTGACAGACCGCTAGCAAGACTAATAAAGAAGAAAAGAGAGAGGAATCAAATAGACGCAATAAAAAATGATAAAGGGGATATCACCACCGACCCCACAGAAATACAAACTACCATCAGAGAATACTATAAATGCCTCTACGCAAATCAACTAGAAAATCTAGAAGAAATGGATAATTTCCTGGACACTTACACTCTCCCAAGACTAAACCAGGAAGAAGTTGAATCCCTGAATAGACCAATAGCAGGCTCCGAAATTGAGGCAATAATTAATAGCCTACCCATCAAAAAAGTCCAGGACCAGATGGATTCACAGCTGAATTCTACCAGAGGTACAAGGAGGAGCTGGTACCATTCCTTCTGAAACTATTCCAATCAATAGAAAAAGAGGGAATCCTCCCTAACTCATTTTATGAGGCCAACATCATCCTGATACCAAAGCCTGGCAGAGACACAACAAAAAAAGAGAATTTTAGACCAATATCCCTGATGAACATCGATGCAAAAATCCTCAATAAAATACTGGCAAACCGGATTCAGCAGCACATCATAAAGCTTATCCACCATGATCAAGTGGGCTTCATCCCTGGGATGGAAGGCTGGTTCAACATTCGCAAATCAATAAACGTAATCCAGCATATAAACAGAACCAAAGACAAGAACCACATGATTATCTCAATAGATGCAGAAAAGGCTTTTGACAAAATTCAACAGCCCTTCATGCTAAAAACGCTCAATAAATTCGGTATTGATGGAACATACCTCAAAATAATAAGAGCTATTTATGACAAACCCACAGCTAATATCATACTGAATGGGCAAAAAATGGAAAAATTCCCTTTGAAATCTGGCACAAGACAGGGATGCCCTCTCTCACCACTCCTATTCAACATAATGTTGGAAGTTCTGGCTAGGGCAATCAGGCAAGAGAAAGAAATAAAGCATATTCAGTTATGAAAAGAAGAAGTCAAATTGTCCCTGTTTGCAGATGACATGATTGTATATGTAGAAAACCCCATTGTCTCAGCCCAAAATCTCCTTAAGCTGATAAGAAACTTCAGCAAAGTCTCAGGATACAAAATTAATGTGCAAAAATCACAAGCATTCTTATACACCAGTAACAGACAAACAGAGAGCCAAATCATGAATGAACTTCCATTCACAATTGCTTCAAAGAGAATAAAATACCTAGGAATCCAACTTACAAGGGATGTAAAGGACCTCTTCAAGGAGAACTACAAACCACTGCTCCGTGAAATAAAAGAGGACACAAACAAATGGAAGAACATACCATGCTCATGGATAGGAAGAATCAATACCGTGAAAATGGCCATACTGCCCAAGGTTATTTATAGATTCAATGCCATCCCCATCAAGCTACCAATGAGTTTCTTCACAGAATTGGAAAAAACTGCTTTAAAGTTCATATGGAACCAAAAAACAGCCCGCATTGCCAAGACAATCCTAAGTCAAAAGGACAAAGCTGGAGGTGTCATGCTACCTGACTTCAAACTATACTACAAGGCTACAGTAACCAAAACAGCATGGTACTGGTACCAAAACAGAGATATAGACCAATGGAACAGAACAGAGTCCTCAGAAATAATACCACACATCTACAGCCATCTGATCTTTGACAAACCTGAGAGAAACAAGAAATGGGGAAAGGATTCCCTATTCAATAAATGGTGCTGGGAAAATTGGCTAGCCATAAGTAGAAAGCTGAAACTGGATCCTTTCCTTAGTCCTTATACGAAGATTAATTCAAGATGGATTAGAGACTTAAATGTTAGACCTAATACCATAAAAACCCTAGAAGAAAATCTAGGTAGTGCCATTCAGGACATAGGCATGGGCAAGGACTTCATGTCTAAAACACCAAAAGCAACGGCAGCAAAAGCCAAAATTGACAAATGGGATCTGATTAGACTAAAGAGCTTCTGCACAGCAAAAGCAACTACCATCAGAGTGAACAGGCAACCTACAGAATGGGAGAAAATTTTTGCAATCTACTCATCTGACAAAGGGCTAATATCCAGAATCTACAAAGAACTCAAACAAATATACAAGAAAAAAACAAACAACCCCATCGAAAAGTGGGGAAAGGATATGAACAGACATTTCTCAAAAGAAGACATTCATACAGCCAACAGACACATGAAAAAATGCTCATCATCACTCGCCATCAGAGAAATGCAAATCAAAACCACAATGAGATACCATCTCACACCAGTTAGAACGGCAATCATTAAAAAGTCAGGAAACAACAGGTGTTGGAGAGGATGTGGAGAAATAGGAACACTTTTACACTGTTGGTGGGATTGTAAACTAGTTCAACCATTATGGAAAACAGTATGGCATTCCTCAAGGATCTAGAACTAGATGTACCATATGACCCAGCCATCCCACTACTGGGTATATACCCAAAGGATTATAAATTATTCTACTACAAAGACACATGCACACGCATGTTTATTGCGGCACTATTCACAATAGCAAAGACTTGGAATCAACCCAAATGTCCATCTGTGACAGACTGGATTAAGAAAATGTGGCACATATACACCATGGAATACTATGCAGCCATAAAAAAGGATGAGTTTGCGTCCTTTGTAGGGACATGAATGCAGCTGGAAACCATCATTCTTAGCAAACTGTCACAAGAACTGAAAACCAAACACCGCATGTTCTCACTTATAGGTGGGAATTGAACAATGAGATCACTTAGACTCGGGAAGGGGAACATCACACACTGGGGCCTATCATGGGGAGGGGGGGGGGGGAGAGATTGCATTGGGAGTTATACATGATATAAATAATGAATTGATGGGTGCTGACGAGTTGATGGGTGCAGCACACCAACATGGCACAAGTATACATATGTAACAAACCTGCACGTTATGCACATGTACCCTGGAACTTAAAGTATAATTTAAAAAAAGGATAAAAAAAAGGTGTTGTGGTGGTAAAATTTCAGATAACAGATAGATAGGGGCTGGAGAGAGCCAACTGCTGATCATCTCTAAAACCTTTCCTAGACACCTGTAATTCTAGCTCCTCAGGAGGCTGACTTTATACACAGTGACTTAAGATGTCAAGGAAAAATTAGCTTTGATTCAAATATTGTGAATGATCCTCACATTGCAGGTTTTTGGTGACCTGTGGATAATTGAAATTTGATACATGATTTAAAAATATTTTTGGGGGGCAACATTCTCTAAAAGGTAAACCTTAGGTATACATTTTGATTTATTACTAACTTGACATTACAATATTTAAACTTCAAATTTTGAAATGCAATAAAGTTACTCCTACTGTAATTTAAAATATCTTGAGATAGCTGCAAAAACCATCTATTTGTTGGTCCTATCAAAGAAATTGACATTATTCAGCTATGAGAGTTATGCTGGAATTATGTTTATAAAAAATTCCTTCCCACTCTCTTGGCAAGATGCAAGAATGATGGGCTGTAAAATTGAACCATTAAAATGGCCTTATGCGTGTTTGAACCAACATCTGACTTTGAAGTTACCCAACTGCCTGTTACCAATTTACCTACTTTACTGGGTGTTATGTTTTTGTCAATGGGGGTTATTAAATTTAATACTCTAAGTAAGTGATATAATCCACACTTTTTAGCACACGATGCTATTCTGATAAAAGTCACTTCCAGGTACTTGTAAGTGAAATGCTTTAGCAGGCAAATTCTTCTAAGGGTGTTTTTTTTTCTAATTAATATAGATGTGCTTCTTTATTTTTCTAGGCATTAAGTCCTCTTTTCAGGCTATGATATATATGTTGTTCAGCTATTATGTGCATGCAAGAGTAGATGCCAAAATTTTCTGATTTCTTAGTAATAAATTAAACCTCTTTGACTGAAAAATAAATAAATAAATAAAAATAAAAATAAAAACCTGTATTCCAGGAATGCAAGTTTGTGGTAATTCTCAGAATCCAGGAAGGGTCCACAACCTTAATCCTATACCCAAGGCAGCTCTTCCACAGGGCAGTGTAGAGCCTGTCAAGGCAAAGGGGAAATTAGTCCATTTACATTCAATGTCATTATTGATAAGCAGGGACTTACTCCTGCCATTTTGTTAGTTGTTTTCTGGTTGTTTTTTGGTCTTCTCGTCTTTCTTTCTTTCATTCCTGCCTTCCTCTAGTGGAGATGATTTTCTGTGGTGATATGATTTAGTTTCTTACTTTTTAATTTTTGTGTATCCATTGTATGTTTTTTGGTTTGAGGTTGCAATGAGGCCTGAAAATACTGTATTATAACCCATTATTTTACCCTGATAACAACTTAACACTATTTGCATAAACAAACAAGCAAAAAGAAAACTAATAAAAGCTTGCCGTAATTTCATCTCCTCACTTTTTAACTTTTTGTTGTTTCTATTTATATCTTATTGTACTATGTCTTGAAAAGCTGTAGTTATTATTTTGGATTGGTTCATCTTTCAGTCTTTCTACTTAAGATAAGAGTAGCTTACACACCACAGTTACAGTGTTATAATATTCTATGTTTTTCTGTTTACTATTACCAGTCAGTATTGTACCTTCAGGTGATTATTTATTGCTCATTAATATCCTTTTCTTTCTGACTGAGGTACTCCCTTTAGCATTTCTTGTAAGATGGGTTTGGTATTAATGAAATTCCTCAACTTCTGTTGTCTGGGAAAATCTTTATTTCTCCTTCACGTTTGAAGGATATTTTCACTGGATACACTATTTTAGGGTAAGAGGGTTTTTTTCTTCAGTGCTTTAAATATGCCATACTGCTCTCTCCTGGCTTGTAACATCTCCACTGAAAAGTCTGCTGCCAGAAGTATTGGAGCTCCATTGTATGGTATTTGTTTATTTTCTTTTGCTGCTTTTAGGATCCTTTCTTTATCCTTGACCTTTGGGAGTTTGACTATTAAATGCCTTGAGGTAGTCATCTTTGGGTTAAATCTACTTGGTGTTCTATAACCTTGTTGTACTTGGATATTGATATCTTTCTGTAGGTTTGGGAAGTTTTCTATTATCCGTTTGAATAAACTTTCTTCCCCATCTCTTTCTGTACCTCCTCTTTAAGGCCAATTACAGATTTGCCCTTTTAAGGCTATTTTCTGTATAGATCCTGTAGGATCTTTTTCTCCTCTGACTGTGTATTTTCAGCTATCCTATCTTCAAGCCCACTAATTCTTTCTTCTGCTATTAAAGGGCTCTGATACATTCTTCAGTATGCCAATTGCATTTTTCAGCTCCAGAACTTCTGCTTGATTCTTTTTATTTCAATGTCTTTGTTCAATTTAGCTGATAGAATTCTGAATTCCTTTGGTGTTATCTTGAATTTCTTTGCGTTTTCTCAACACAGTTATTTTGAATTCTCTGTCTGAAAGGTCACATATCTCTGTTTCTCCAGGATCAGTCCCTGGTGCCTTATTTAGTTCATTTGGTGAGGTCACATTTTCTTGGATGGTGTTGATGCTAGCAGATGTTCTTTGATGTCTGGACATTGAAGGATTGGGTATTTATTTTAGTCTTTACTATCTGAGTTTATTTATAGCTGTCTTTCTTAGCAAGGCTTTCCAGATATTTGAAAGACTCAGGTGTTATGATCTAAACAGCTTTTGCTTTAGGAGGCACCCCAAGCACGGTAATGCTGTGGTTCTTGCAGACTCGTAGAGAAACTGCCTTGATAGTCTTGTACAGGATCCAGGAGAATTCTCTGGATTTCCAGGCAGAGACTCTTGTTCTTTCCCCTTACTTACTCCCAAACATACAGAGTCTCTCTGTTCTGAGCCACCTAAAGCTGGGGAGTGGAGTAACACGAGTACCCCTATGACCACAACCATTATGGCTAAACTCGGTCAGACCTGAAGCCAGCACAGTGCTGGGTCTCACCCAAGGCCTGCTATAACCACTTCCTGACTACTGTCTATGTTTGCTCAAGGCCCTGGGGCTCTACAATCAGCAGGTGGCAAAGCCAGCCAGGTCTGTGTTCTTCCCTTCAGGGCAGCAAGGTTTTCCAGGCCCTGGGTGGGTCCAGAAGTGCCATCCAGGAGTCAGGAACTACAGTCAAAAACCTTAGAAGTCTACCTGGTATTTTATTGTATCGTGGCTGAGCTGGCACCCAAACCACAAGACGCAGTCCTTCCCACTCTTCTCTCCCCTTTCTAAAAGTAGAGGACACCCCTGCTCCCCATAGGCACCATCACCCCGTCCATGAGAAGCACTGCCAGACTACCACTGATCATCTCTTAAGGCCCAAGGTCTCTTAAGTCAGCTTGTGGTGAATGTTGCCTAGCATGGTAATCACACTTCAGGGCAGCAGGCTCCCCTCTGGCCCAGGGCAGGTTCAGAAATGCCATCCAAGAATCAAGTCCTGGAATCGTGAACCCTAAGAGCTCACTTGGTCCTTTACCCACTGTGGCAGTGTTGATACCTGAAGCCAGCACATCTCAGAGGCTCACCAAGGCCCTCAATGTAGTACCTGGCTATCACTGCTGGTTATTTGGGGCCCAAGGGCTCTTCAGTTAGCAGGTGATAAATGTTGCCAGGACTAGGTCCTTTCCTTCAGGGCACGGGGTTCCCTTCTGGACCAGGGTGTGTCTAGAAATATTGCCTTGGGGCAAGAGCCTGGAATGGAGGCCTCATGAGTCTGACCAGTGCCCTATCCTGCTGTGGCTTAGCTGGTATGCAAGATGTAAGACAAAGTCCTCCTCATTCTTCCCTCTCCTCTCCTCAAGTGAAACCAGAAGGTCTCTTTTGAAGCTGTGACTGTGCAGTATGGGACTAGAGGAGGGGTGATGCCAGCACTTCCTTGGCGGCCCCAGCTGGTGTCTCAGTATGTCGCATGCCCCATGAGTCCACCATCTCTGAACTTAGTTCAGCACTGGGGCTCACTGCTGTCTGGGGTGGGGCAGGGGTGGTGTCTTGGCAATTCAGTGGCGAGTCAGGACTGTTTTTTTAATCTCTTCAGTGCCTCTTTCAGCGATATGAAGTTAAAACCAGGTACTTATGAGTGCTCACTTGAGTTTTGGTTCTTATGAAGGTATTTTTTTTCTACATAGATGGTTCCTAAGTTGGTGTCCTTGCAGGGGGTTGAGGGTGCAGCGGGGACAGGATGATAGGTGGAGCCTTCTATTCCGCCATCTTGCCCCGCCTCCATTTGTGATATTTCCATACATGAGTATAAGGTAATGATCAAATCAGAGTAATTAGGATATCAGTCACCTCACACATGTATTATATTTTTGTGTTGGAAACGTTTCAAATCTTCTGGCTATTATAATAAATTATTGTAAACTAGAGTTACCTTGTTATGCTGTCCAACACCGGAACTTATTTCTTCCATCTAACTGTACTTTTGTACTCATTAACCAACCTCTTTACAACCTCCTAACCCCCTTCCCAGCCTCTGGTAATCATCATCGTACTTTCTACCTCCCTGAGATAAACTTTTTTTTAGCTCCTACATTAGGTTGTTTATTTGAAATCTCCTTACTTTTATGAAGTAGGTGTTTATTTCTATAAACTTCCTTCTTAGACTGGCTTTAGCTGTAACTCATAAATTTGAGTATGTTGTGTTTTTATTTTCTTTCGTTTCAAAAAAACTTTTAAGTTTTCTTCTTAATTTCTTTGTCGACCCATTGTTTACTCAGGAGCATGTTGTTTAGTTTTCATGTATTCAAGAGTTTCACCAGTTCCTGTTGTTAGTGATTTCTAGTTTTATTCCATTGTGCTGAGAAAAGATACTTGATATGATTTTAATTATTTTAAATACATTAAGACTTGTTTTGTGGCCTAAGATATCGTCTATCCTGGAGAATGTTTCATGTGCTGATGAAAAGAATGTGCATTCTGCAGCTGTTGAATGAAGTGTTTTATCAATGTCTGTTGGGTTCATTTGAAATACAACTGAAATACAGTGTTGCTTTGTTGATTTTATTTCTAGATGATCAGTGCAATTCTGACAGCGAGGTGCTAAAGTTCCTAACTATTATGAACTTGAAGTCTATATCTCCCTTTAGATATAACAATATTTGCTTTATGTATCTGGGTGTTCCTATGTTGGGTGTGTATTTATTTACAATTGTTGTATATTCTTTTGCTGAAGGATCCTTTTGATCCTTTTATCATTACATAGTAACTTTTGTCTCTTTTAACAGTTTTTGACTTAAAGTCTATTTTATGTTATGTTAAGTATAGCTACTCCTGCTTATTTTTTTGTTTCTGTCTGTGAGGAATCTTTTCCATCCGTTCATTTCGGGTCTATGTATGTCTTTATAAGTGAAGTGAGTTTCTTGTGGGCAGTACATAGGTGGGTCATGTTTTTTTCTCTTAATCCTTTCAACCAGTCTGTATCATTTGATTACCAGGCTAGGCAACATTCACCACAAGCTGACTTAAGAGTGGGGAATTTAAGCTCTTTATGTTCAAGGTATTATTGATAAGTAATGAGTTACTCCTCTTATTTTGTTAATTGTTTTCTGGTTGTTTTATATATCCTTTGTTCCTTTCTTCCTCTCTTATTATTTATCACCATGATGTGGTGGTTTTCAGTAGTGATAAGTTTTTATTCTCTTTCGCCTTTGTGTATATGCTTTACCAGTGGGTTTGATACTTTTGTGTGTTTTCATGATAGTGATTATTGTCTTTTCACTTCCAGATGTAGAACTCCCTTGAGCATTTCCTGTAAAGCCAGTCTAGTGGTGACAAATTCCTTCAGTTTTTGCTTGTTTGTAAGAAAGTAATAATATTTTAGACATGTTAGGTTAAATAAGATACAATATTAAAATTAATTTCATCTGTTTCTTTTTATTATTTTTGATGTGGTTACTAGAACATTTAAAATTACGTATGTGACTTGCATTATATTTCTGTAGAGCAAGTGCAGGACCAAACAATCAGTCACTATTAATCTGATTTTTGCTTTCACTCACTGGGCTAATTTTTATGCTCTTGAATTCCCCTCAGACATTATCAGGATGGCTGGACTCACCCTGTTTTACCTCAGGTCCCTATGGCCCTATGCGTGAACACTCAACTTCTGAATTTGGATTATTTCAGCCAGTCCTGTGTACCATGAGGGCAGTTAGGGATCTAGAGCTTCCCATCCTCCTTTCAGGGGAACTCGAAGGGCGTTCTATTCATAGCCCAGCAAAGCCTTGTCTCTGAGAGTGCTCTCATGCCTGCCAGGTACCCCTAGAATCTGGAGAAACCCACAGTTCTTCCTGTAGTTGAAGACATAGACACACCTTTTACCAATAGAATGTTCTCAGGGAACAAGAAAACATTAGGACTCCTTCAGGGAGAAATGAGGAGGATGCGGGGGTCGGGTGTAGGGACTGGGGGAAAGGGACAACAGGACACCAATACAGGATGGGCAGCACCTATGAATCAAGCTCTCCAGGTAGTGTAAGTGTAACTGTCACTCACTCCTTAGCTGGCAATAAGATTAGGGTTACCTTTTATAAGCATGCAGAAATGCCTGAAGTACTAAAAATGTCAAGGTCCCATAGATCAAACCTAAGTTATAAGTAGCATAACAAAAGAATTTCTACTCACCAGTTTCAAGGCAATCTCACAGTCACCGAGTGCCAGCCTTGCTAGCCCACATCTGCGGGGACAGACACCTCTCGGGGAAGAGAGTGGGAGACTGTCTGCACAACAGCCAGGCTGCAGGGATCAATTATGTTTTTAATTGATAAAGATGGTTACCCAATTCTTTGACGCTATATGGAAAACACACACACACACAAAAAAAACTTTTCTTTTTAGAACAATAAAAAAAAAACACCAGGAATTAGCTCTATTCCAGAATCTTCTGAAATGTGAGAACATCCTCTTTTTCCTTGCTTCTGAGTGTCATCAACATTATCAGCACCCTAACAGAACACCGTTTATTGTGTGCCTTTCTGTCTTCAGAATTTGTTGGCTTTTCCTACAAGACTCCTAAATACTTCATTCCTCAGTTGTTGTGCAGGGCATGACCGTGCTTTGTGGAAAAGTCCCCTCTGCCCTGGTACACTTTCCTCTGCAGATGTTTTGTTAAGTGCCATGGGTTGTGGAAGAGCTCAAGCCACCCTGGCCTTCAGCATATTTTGATACTAGTTTGGGTGGCAGGGAAACAAATACATTTGCTCCTAATTCTCTTCTATCTCTTTCTGGCCTCTGATGTAGAGAAAGAGTAAAGAACCTCTCTGACCCTTTCACAGCTCCTCTGAGATGCAAAGTCAACTGTTGCCCATAAAGCAAGCAAGTACAGTAAACCAGTCTCTAGGCTGAGAATCCCTGGGAGGCAGGGACTCTGATACCTGCTCCTCTCATCTCCTCTACCCTAATGAAGCACAAGAAGGGAAGTTATCTTCTAGGACACCAAGCAAAAACCTTTCAGTCCTATCTCTTTGGAGCAGAGCAACTTTCCCTACTCTTTCTACTTTTTCTTTTGTCAACGCTTAGAGCTGCTTTCTCTAATTTCTACCTAATTTTTGTGCCTAGTCTCAGAGTTCCATGTACATAGATTTACCTTACCAGTGCTAGAAATACAGCATTTCTACCTATGACCTCTGAGATGTTCAGGGATGTTTACAAGTAGGTGCACATTACATAATAAAAAGTTTGAGGTTTAAAAAAATGATAAAGGAACCCAAAATGTTAATTATAGCAGCGTTTGTATGTGTACACACGTGTGTGTTACAGGTGATAACAGACAATCAAATGAAATGCTAAAAACGGAAAAGGTAACTTCCTAGAAGTCTTGGGGTGTCTTATGATTTTCTAAGACCAAATCAGACCTTCAGATTCATTGACACAAAATCAGCTCACATAATTATCTACAACTGAATGTTAAGATATACTTTGGCATGTTTCCTGTTCACTAAAAAGAAACTTATTACCATGCAGATTTTAATTCAGTATATATTTTCAATCAAAGTTGTAGGGGTTTCACAAGAACACTCTACTTAAGATTCGAGTTCTGTGTACATAGAATCAAGAGTCCTAGGGTTGAAAATTAAAGTCACTTAGTTCCATGATCAGCTGCTTGAGTCCTATTGCAATATTCTTTCAATGTAGTTGTGATGTCAAGGCTTGGATGTCTCAAATGACAGAGAAGTCAATTATCTCCCAAGTCACCCGTTCTTGAAAAGTGCTATTAGATCAGGTTCCCCTTGACCCCCTCTCTGTTATAAATCTTTTTTGTGTGGTTTCCATCCTTTATTGTTGATTTCTGCCTACCATGCTTCTGGGAAAATCTTCCTCTCGACAACCCTCAAAATATTTGAGGGCAACTAGCATGGCTTCCCAGGTCTTTCCACATGCATCCTGTTCCTCCAACTGCTCCCAAGGTGACGTGGCTTGGTTCGCCTTACTAACCTATTCTGAATGTATCTCTCCTCTGTACACTTAAAATACATATATCCCTTTTTGAGTGTGGTATCCACAATGAAAGACAATGCTTTGGGTGCAGTCATTTTCCATCAGTACACTGGCACTTTGACTGCTTTTTTCACATATGACATATGATTCCTTTTCTTGACATGAGCCTGCAATATTCACTCCAATTCTCCCTGAAGGCTTACACTGGCCACTGTGCAAACTTTCAGGCTTACTTTCAGGAAACTGTCTAATGATGGGTCTGAGTAAGGCCACGGGGGAAATTGCTCCTTCACCAAGTGCAGTGGTTCCCAACCTGTGGCTGACACACCATAGGCAGCCAATGGCCAGGGGACTTCCCACCGAAAAGACTACCATCTCTGATGCCCCTTCACTGCTGGAACCTTGGGGTTCATGACATCAAAAAACACCGCCAGCCTTCTCATTAAGTGTTATTTAGTCCCCGCTGGAAAGCACATTACAGGTATATGTTCTGTGACAAGTGTAATGTGTTTATGAGCATGTGCATAATGAATTATTGGAAATAGCTGTGTTTTTAATACCCCCTTATTATATAAAGTTTGACTCCTGTCAGCCTTGGGTCTGTTAAAAATATTTAAGGGTTTGCTTACATGGTGGTCTGCCAAAGCCTTTGGTGGTGATCTAGTGGCCTCACCATAGAATCGCTGAGGACCCAGGATTGTGGGAGGCCCCCAGAGGGTGATGCAAGGCTGGGGTACATTTAAGGTGTCACTTCATTCATTTTTGGAGAGGCAGGTGTGAGACTTACCCACATTTCTTACAACCAGGGAGCCAAGACTAGTACATAAGAATAATAAGAAACCACTACAGAACACAGAATTCCAATCTCCAATACTAAGGTTAAGGAAATAGCTATTTAGCACTTACTTTATCAAGGGTTCCTCTGTTTAAGCCATTTGCTTGTTAGTACCCTAAGTTTCCTTGAGGAATGTCCTTTATACTAACTTTCTCATGTTGAACCTGGTACTGTAACTGGTCTTCCATGTGCAATAGGTGTTACTTCTATCCGTCTGCCCCACAACAAATCTCTCCCTTATCCTGGCCAGAAGGGTATGCCCATGAGCTTCCTAGACCTGACCCATAACACCTTCAGGGAAGTGCCTGATCCCAAAATGTATGGCAGAATCCAGCTCTAAGCACATGTGGATGACATCCTCTTGGATGAGAAAGGCTATGAAGTGCCACTTAAAGTAATAGACTTATTAATGATACTATAAATCAATCCTCAAATATACAAAATTACCTACCGAGTTTGCCTTGGTACTCTTTGGTGAAGAAAATAAAATTGAGTAAATACAGGTATATATCACATGCAGAACAAATTCAGGTATTCCATACTTCATGCTCAGACTCCTGCAATACCTTCCCTTCATCTCCTTGCCTTGCCCCTAACCTCCCCCACTCTGACCCATCCTCCTCTGTGTTACCAATTAGCACTGTTACTATTTCTCCTCATTATAGTAGGAAAGTTTCTCCAGGCCTTCCAGAAACCAATCCTAACCTCCCTCAGCTTTCCTACATGAACTTTCCCTTCCACCAAACTTGTCTTTTGTAGGTTTTCAACTGCATCGCTACATGTCTGTCTTCACACCCACTTGAATAAGTAAAAGCAATCTCCACCTTCCCTGGCCCAGCTGCCTTCCCAGATCGCACAGCCTCCAGTGCTCACTTCTTTTTTTTTTTTTTTTTAGATGGGGTCTTGCTCTGTCACCCAGGCCAGAGTGCAGTGTCACAATCTTGGCTCACCACAACCTCCACCTCCCAGGTTCAAGCGATTCTCCTGCCTCAGCCTCCTAAGTAGCTGGGACTACAGGTGCGTGCCACCATGCCTGGCTAATTTTTTGTATTTTTAGTACAGATGGGGTTTCATTATGTTGGCCAGGCTGGTCTTGAGCTCCTGAACTCCAGTGATTCACCCTCCTCGGCCTCCCAAAGTGCTGAGAGTACAGGCATGAGCCACCGCAACTAGCCACTCAATTCTTACTCAGGTGAATGTTTGTCACATTTGGTATTTCTGGTACTTGTGTAGTACTTGGCATACATAGTCACGCACCGTATAATGATGTTTTAGTCAACGACAGACCGCACATTTGATAGTGGTCTCATAAGATTATCACACCATATTTTTTAATGTACCTTTTCTATGTATAGATATGTTCAGATAGACAAATATTTACCATTGTGTTGCAGTTCCCAGTAGTATTCAGCACAGTAACATGCTGTACAGGTTTGCAGCCTAGGAGTAATAGGCTCTACCTTATAGCCAAGGTATGTAGTAGGCTCTACCATCTAGGTTTGTGTAAGTCCATTCTATGATGTTCGTACAATGACACAATCCCCTGATGATGTATTTGTCAGAACATCTCTGTTATTAAGTGATGCATGATTGTACTGCCTTATATCTGATGGAGACAGTTGTCCATGGGTTTCCCATATCTCTGCACCTCTTGCCAGCAGATATACTGACTGCATTTATTCTGAACTATGATTACAAGGATGTTTATATAGGGGATAGCCTTAAAATATGAAAACAAAGTCTCTCTCTGGAGAAAAGGGCAGGCATGCCTGCTGCCCATTAAGACATGGGTTCCTTAAGCTCCAGGTTTCTCTCCTATAATGCAATCTACTTCATGTGCTGGTGTCAAATGGCCATCTGTGTCACCTGTTGGGAATTGGGCCTGGGGAAGTCACAAGAAAAAGTTGATACTGTGGCTATTGCTATGGTTGTAATAAAGGCCTTTATGTGTGACCCAGGAGTCCTGTGTCTTCTGCCAGCATCCATGACACTGCAGGGTAAAAATCTCAGACCTTTCACAGTTCTTGACATTATCTTTTCATGGGAGCTTCAGTTCCTCTAAATGAGAAAGCCAGAGATTAGAGACAGAAATCTGTATTGTATTTCTTAACATGTCTGATATTTTCCCCTATATATTCTAAGTACACAATAAGTTTTATTGATGATACAAATGATATTGAAACTAAGACAAAATCATCACAGCAACAAACTCTCCAGTTTGACTCAGTTTCAATCCATACTCATCCTTTCTGCTCTGCATGGCCCTGGATTTTGAGCAGTAGGGTCTTTAAAAACAAATACATGTGTACAAGAGGGAACAGGAAAGGAATGAATGTGAGGAGCACAGGGAATAAAATCCAGGAAATGGGTTTGAGAACCAAACTGTGATAAGGATGCCTAATTGCCTCTAAATATTAATTCTGCATTTTTTCCTTTGTAAAAAGAACACTGATTTTTGTTTTATCTGAGAACATTATGGCTAGCTAAAATAATAGAGTTGGCCCTTGAACAACCCAAGTTTGAACTGCGTGGGTCCACTTATATGTGGATTTTTTTCTGCTTCTGCCACCCCTGAAACAGTAAGAACAACCCCTCCCATCCTCCTCTTGCTTCTCCTTTTCCTCAGCCCACTCAACATGAAAATAATGAGGATAAAGACCTCTCTGATGATCCATTTCCCTTCAATGAATAGTAAATACATTTTCCTTATGATTTTCTTTTTTTTTTTTCTTTGAGATGAAGTCTCACTCTGTCACTCAGGCTGAAGTGCAGTGATGCGATCTCGGTTCATTGCAACTGCCGCCTCCCAGGTTCAATAGATTCTCCTGCCTCAGCCTCCTGAGTAGCTGGGACTACAGGTGCCCACCACCATGCCCAGCTAATTTGTGTATTTTTTGAGTAGAGACAGGGTTTCACCATGTTGGCTGCCTGGTCTCAAACTCCTGACCTCAGGTGATCCACCCACCTCGGCCTCCCAAAGTGCTGGGATTACCAGGCATGAGCCACCGCGCTCAGCCTCCTTATGATTTTCTTAATAAAATTTTCTTTTCTCTAGCTTGCTTTACTGTAAGAATACAGTACATACTACATACAACACACAAAGTATGTGTTAATCAACAATTTACGTTATCAGTAAGGATTCCAGTCAACAAGTATGTTTTGGGAGAGTCCATATTATATGCTGATTTTTGACTGCATGGAGGAGTTAATCCCCCTAACCCCTACATTGTTCAAGGGTCAAATGTATATTCTTCAGCCTGTCTTGTAGGTTATATTACTGGGTTCTAGCTAATGAGATATAAGGGGCAGTGGAAGGGAGAGCATTTCCTTCTTCTTGCCCCCTTTTCCTTTTTATTATCTGGGTTGCAGATTTAATTGTTGGAGCTCTAGCAACCAAGTTGGACCATGAGGCAAATTTGAAAATAGAATCCTTGCATAATGGAGTAACAAGGGGAGAGCATGAGCCCCTGATACCATGAAGCCACCATGACAGGTTTTAACAAACTATCTCCCAACCTCTTTTACATGAGAAAAAAATAAACTTCAGTTGCCTTTAAACCACTGTTATTTTTTATTTTCTGTATGTAGTGAACTTATTCATAACTAATATACAGACCCAATTTTCATTGAGGATAGAGTATATCATCAACCGCATTTTCTTAGAGAGATGCCATTTTACGTCTTTTTGACACTTAAAAACATTAAAAAGTGAGGAGTACAATCCATCCACATGTGTGACCATATAGTCCAAGAGAAAACCCATTTTAAGTCATTGAATTCAATTATATGTTTTGAATGATTCATGCAAACTTACATGTGCATAATGTGTCTTAGGAATATTTATATCAACCCAATGAAGAATGGCTTTTCCAGATATTTTCTGACCTTTTGAACATAGTCTTGTTATGTCAAAAAATATTTCACAGGTACTTTGAAAATGCTTTAGAGCATTGAGTTCTACCATGTTTTAGTCTATTTGTGTGGCTATAGCAAAATACTTCAGACACGGTAGTTTATAAATCATAGAAATTTAATTCTCATAGTCCAAGACCAAGGTGCCCACAGATTCAGTGCCCAGCGAGCACTGCTCTCTGCTTCCAGAATGGTGCCTTGTTGCTGCATCCTCCAGAGAGGAGGAATGCCATGTCCTCACATGGTGGAAGAAATGGAAGAAAAAAAGGACCAGGCAGCTCTCTGAAGCCTCTTTTATAAGGTCACTAATCATATTTATGATAATGAAACATTTCTGACTTAATCATTTCCTAAAAGACCTCTAATACTATTAGTATGAACTACTAGAGCTGGATATTAAGTTCCAATGTAAACATTTTGTAGAGACACATACACTTCAACTATAGCACACCAGCACTGCCAAAAATCAGGCTGGATCTAGCTTCCAACCTTGGTGTCCTTTGTCTTGTACCCCAGTCATGTGTTCAGCCATGATTTAAATCCTTAGGACCAATTCCAAGCTAAGGCAAGAGGTATTCACACCCCATCAGCTCCATTGTCTGAGATCTCAGCTTCAAATGACCATTGCTGCTCATCACTCTGCTCTAAATGAAAGTGTGATTTTTTTTTCTTGAGATGGAATCTTGCTCTTGTCACCCAGGCTGCAATGCAATGGCACGATCTCTGCTTGCTGCAACCTCTGCCTCCTGGGTTCAAGCGATTCTCCCACCTCAGCCTCCCGAGTAGCTGGGATTACAGGCATGTGCCACCATGCCCAGCTAATTTTTTGTATTTTTCATAAAGATGGGGTTTCACCATGGTCTTCAACTCTTGACTTCAGGTGATCCACCTGCCTTGGCCTCTCAAAGTGCTGGGATTACTGGTGTGTGCCACCGCATCAGGCCAAGTGTGATGCTTAATAAACCCTTTTGTGTACTATGGAGAAGAGATCAAGGTAGGAGAATGCTAATAGCACTAGAGTTATGGATTCTAGTCCTAGAATCCATTTACTAATTTGGGTACCTTCAGGAGAGCATGTGTTTTTGTTGTCTCTGTTTCTTCACCTGATTGACATGGAATAACTCAGGCTTTGACTCTCTCCCTGGGCTTCCTTGAGATTTCATGACACAGTTAATGAGGAAGAGCTTTGTAAAGCGGAAAGGGCCCTAGTATGTCACATGTCATGAAGATGGTGACTTGCAACAGTTAGAAATTCAATGGAAAAGGAAGGAAACTATATGGGATAACCTATTGGGCATACATTAATTTTAGAGAGATGGCATCCTTAAAATCAGTAAACTCTTGGATGCCTATCAACCCAAACTTATTAAGATCTTCTTGCAAGAGCTACCTCAGAAACTATTTCCTTCTGACCTCTTGTTCAACACACATAGTGGAGGTTAAGGGTATTACTTTGATTCAACAAAGCAAACAAGCAAATTTTGCATGATACCTTCAAAAAAAGCCAATGGACAGAGGTAGTATTTAAAAGCACGAGAATTGCTTGAACTTGGAAGGCAGAGATTACAGTGAGCTGAGATCGTGCCACTGCACTCCAGCCTGGGTGATAAAGCAAGACTCTGTCTCAAAAAAATTAAAAGGTAAAAATAAATAAAATAAAATGGTACCACTGTAGCAATACTCCTCTTTACTATTTTAGTAGGCCATTAGAGATAGAGTTGAGGCCCATTCTTTAGTCAGTGGTCTCTTGAACTTCATGAGGAGAATGTGTTATCTTCTTGGTAAAGTCAGAACTTTTGAGAATAACCCTAAAGCTCTGTGACAGAATTGGAGGAATAAAATTCAGGCAGCTTTCTGAATGGAGCTAACTTGTGGGGCTGCTCACCTCAGCAGATGGGTCTCAGTTTCAATTTCAGCTTTGCTACTTAGCTCTTATATGCTCCTGGTCCAGTAACTAAACTTCAGTTTCCTCATCTATATAATGGGAACAACAAAGCATTCCTTATACTAGATGCTGGCTTACTCTTATTCCCTTTCCTCTTAGTTCCTCTCAAAAAACCAGGATAACTAGGAGATCAGAGGCTGTTGA
The DNA here is from genome assembly GCF_009764315.1 of Trachypithecus francoisi. Taxonomy (NCBI): domain Eukaryota; kingdom Metazoa; phylum Chordata; class Mammalia; order Primates; family Cercopithecidae; genus Trachypithecus; species Trachypithecus francoisi. The sequence goes on along the minus strand of NW_022681454.1, from coordinate 167,047,786 downwards.
TATGTACACTGGATCTTAAGGAATCTGTGCCTGACTTCTAGTGTCCTTGGAGGTCCAAAGAGAGCTTAAAGCTGATTCAGAGACATTTCTTGGAGAAACAGCTTCAAAAAATATGTCAGATGGGACTATATTGGATAACGTCAAACCAAAGAGAGGCAAAATTGTGATGTGGGCAAAGTATGTCTTTAGCTCCTCCCCTCTCCTACTTTCAGTTCCCTTCTCTCTCCTGGTTAGGTGTTCTTTCTTGGACACCGAGGATCCCTTTGCTGCTTGGGATGTCCTGGGTCAGGCATTTCCCCTCTGGAGAGGCCCAATGACCCAGACTGGGTCTCGCTTCTCATCTTTCTTATGTCTCAGCTAACCTCATCATACTCTTGTTATGCATGGAACTACTCTGAGTTGAGGGTCTTCTCAAAGAAGATCTGATAAGGCAATTTACCCAGAGGTTAAATCGCTAGTGAGGTTTTTTGGGTTTCCCTATCTGAGAGTCTGAGAGAATCTGCAGTTCCTCCTGCAGGAAGTTTTAAGGCTAAGGCACAGTCAAGGAGCCCTTTTAATATCCTTCATAATCCCCATCCTGAATCCACATGTAAAAAGCCAAAGAAGCAAAGTAACCAATCGCTAGTAGTGCTTGCTATCAGTATGAGATCCCAGTGCTGCCCCGTGCTGTCATCTAATCACTGCCCAATACAAGTCATCTGAGCCACTAGCACAGAAAGGTTCTCTAAGATATTTGCAATGGCTCAGGAACACCCAGGATCAAGCTCCAGAGATGAGTCTTTGCGGACTTTCAGCTTCAAAAAAAATATCCGGAGTACAGGCTTGATATGGTTTGACTCTGTGTCCCCACCCAAATGACATCTGGAATTGTAATCTCCACATGTCAAGGAAAAGACCTAGTGGGAGGTGATTGAATCATGGGGGTTTCCGTCATGGTTTTCTCATGATAGTGAGCAAGTTCTCATGAGATCTGATGGTTTTGTAAGTGGCAATTTCCCCTGTGCTTGCTTTCTTCCCTGCCACCTGGTGAAGAGGTGTCTGCTTCCCCTTCACTTTTCACCATGATTGTAAGTTTCCTGAGGCCTCCCCAGCTATACAGAACTGTGAGTCAATTAAACTTCTTTCCTTTATAAATCACCCAGTCTCAGGTATGTCTTTATAACAGTGTGAAAACAGACTAATACAAGGCTAATTTGGAAACAATTTTTTAATCAGTTTAAACAGTTTTTTTCTCAACAAACTATATAATGTGTGACTATTCCACCTACAGGAGAGGCATATCTCAGCTTCTCTGCTTTTCCTATTCTATTCTGCTTTTCCTATTCCTATTGCTAGGACAGACAAAACTGAGAAGGAGCATGCAGGGGGAATTATCTCAGCACCTAAGATCTTTCCAGTTGAGAACACTCAAAAATGTCACATGGCAGAATAAAATCACCAGTGAATGAAGCTATTGAGAAATACAGCCCACCTCAACATAATTCTCACAGAAGTCACAGCATGGGAAGGAGGTGTGGCATGTGCCTGGCTAGCCTTGGCATGGACGATAGTAAGCAGACCAGGTAGGAAGTGTAATCTTCATAAAAGTTCAGGAGAGAGACATTCAAGCAATTCAAGCCGCGTTTTTGGAATGCAAGAGCCAAGAGGCCAGTGCCAGAGCAGCAAGGTCTGGTACAGACAGAGACATAATGACTTTGTGACAAGGCCAGCTATGCCCTGGGAGACAAAGAGATACAAACCAAACAAAAAAAAAAAGATTTATCATGTATGGTCTGCAGAAAAGCCTTATCATCTGTCACATTCGGGTATTTTCAGTCACACTTGCATACAGGGATAGCCACAGTGTCAACAGTATCATCCTTGACTACAAAGGATGACAGTGACAAATCTCAGAGTCCTTTGAATTTGAAGATAACATTGTTCACTACTGCGAATGCCAGACTTTTATTGTCAACAGAGCTTCTCAAGTTATTTTTGCCTGCAACAACTTGTATTAGATCACACGCCTCTTTCAGCTGCTTCCCTGAGATGTGTTATAGTGAAAGTGAGGGTGTTGTCAGCAGTAACATGTCCTACATTGCCTAAATGACCACTGAAATTGGAGTTCCCAAACGTACACTGGAGACCTCTCACTTTGTTAGCCTCTCCACTTCAGCCTGTCTCTGTGACTCCCTTGGGAACTTAGCAACTTTGCAAAATGCTATCTCATTCTTTATTCTGGAAACTGAAAATCTTCCAAAAGAATACTTTCTGAGACTCTTTAAACACATGGTCCTAAACCATTCCTGTAGAGATTTTGGAAGAACCTGTACAAGGAGGCTATTGTATGCATATACAAATAAATGACACAACTCAATGGTTTAATACTACCTGCCAAGTTAAACTACTGCAGAGCAGCTGTGCATATTTAAAATGATGCCTGGCACAACTAGAGATCCATAAATCATCAGCTGCATACTTTCATCCAATTAAGAGAGTTAAGTAAGAAAAAATCCACAAATTAAGATGTGTGTAAGGACATGGATGACATCGTCATTCCTCTCTGAATGCAAAAATAAATAAAAATAAAAATAAATCCTAGGCTAGAGTTACTTTTCTAGGGACACAACTTTTCCCGTGTTTCAAATCCTGGCATAAAACCTTGTTCGCAGAAGGGTCATTTCAGGCTTGTCGGTTTTCTTTCTGTAAATACTAGAGCAAAACAGAAGTAATGACTTAAACTGAAAAGCAATCCTTCAACAAGACAGGATGGGTAAGCCAGGATCCTAAGGTTTTCCTGGGACAATGATAGCCATTTCATAGGACTGAAGCACTGTCTCTATACAGTGAATCCCTTTGTTCTGGTTTGTCTGTAGCACAAAGATGTTCAAGAGGATGGCAGATGGCCAGGCCAGCAGATGCCTCATTCCAACTCCGGCTGGCCTTGGGTTGATAGGTTTGGCTAGAGAAGCCAGAGGAAACTAAAATGAAGAGAAGTTGCATTATTATAATTTGGGTCGCTGTAGGATAAGGTGATCCACCATCCTGATTGTCTTTTTTATTTTGAGACAGAGTTTCACTCTTGTTGCTCAGGCTGGAGTGCAGTGGCGCTCCATTGGAAACTCTGCCTCCCTGGTTCAAGTGATTCTCCTGCCTCAGCCTCCCGAGTAGCTGGGATTACAGGTGCATGCCACCACGCCCAGCTAATTTTGTATTTTTAGTAGATACAGAGTTTTACCATGTTGGCTAGGTTGGTCTCTAACTCCTGACCTCAGGTGATTCGCCTGCCTTGGTCTCCCAAAGTGAGACCAAGGATTACAGGGATTAATTAACACAAATAACTACAGAAGTTCTTATCCTCCTGACAACTGTCATGCTTTGGTACACAGCAGAAGTACTTTATATGTGCTTCTCATTTTGTGTCACAGAATATTAAAAACGTGTACACTATGCTCGCTTCAGCAGCACTTACACTAAAATTAGAAACTAAAAGTGAGCCACTGCACCCGGCCAGATCCTGATTGTCTTGTTCAGATAATTGAAACTATTCTTTTTTTGATGTGCACCACAATTTGATACGTGGTAGTTTCTCAAGCCTTGTTTACAATGCTGTATCTGAAAACAAATCAGTGAACTTTGTGTTCCTGTTTCATCAAAATCCATCGATCCATCTTGCACAAATGTTGACATATTACAATCGCAATCATTAATAACAATATCGCTGATCTCATCCGAAATGTCTCTAAGTATTGGGAAGCTGTAATGCAATGAATGTTTGTGTCTTCCTAAAATTCACATATTCAAATCCTAATCCCAGTGTGATGGTATTTGGAGGTGGGACCTTTGGGAGATAGTTAAGTCATGAGGTGTAACTCTCATAAATGGGATTAGTGGCATTATAGGAAGAAACCAGAAAGCTAGCTAGACCTCTTTTCACGATGTGAGGACACAGCAAGAAGGTGGCTGTCTATAAATCAGGAAGAGAGCCCTCATCGAAAACCCTGCGATGCTAACACCCTGATCGTGGACTTCCAGCCTCCAGCACTGTGAGAAAAAAATGTCTGTTGTTAAGCCAGCTGACCTATGGCAATTTGTTATGGCAGCCTGAACTGCCTAAGACAGAAGCTATGAAGCTCACAGTGGCAGATAAAAATTTTCTAAAATTCATATTTTCACTTGTAAACTCAAGATTTTATCACTGACAACATTCCTTGAAGTGACTGTTCATTTTAGAGAAAATATCTGCCAAAATTCAATCCAAATAACAATAGTCCATCAGTCATTCTTTCAAGTAAAGATGGCAGTCTATGAAAAAAATGAGGCTTATTAAGCTCATAACACAAATAAGCACAAAAAGTTCTTATCCTCCTGACAACTGTCTTGCTTTAGTACACAGCAGAGGTACTTTATATGTGCTTCTCATTTTGTGTCACAGAATATTAAAAACATGTACACTGTGCTTGCTTCAGCAGCACTTATACTAAAATTGGAATGACACAGACAAGCAGGACTCCTGCACAAAGATGACATGCAAATTTGTGCAGAGTTCTATATTTTGCTTTCCTTTTCTAATGTTTATGGGTATGGAAACTGAGCTGTGATGAGTGAGGTAACTTGCCTAACTGAGAAACCTTCTTGCTTCAAATCCTACTCCCAACTCCTCCTCCAAAACCAAAACAGATATATATTCAAGGTTGAGATTTAATAAAAGCAATAATTTTATTGATTCTTTCACGACCATTCTTCATTAAAATTGGCTTTTTCCCCCTTGAGTGCATAGCATCAAAGAATGCAGTGACTATTAGTAGAGTTAGGTGTCGCTGTCTTGTTTCATGCTAAAGTGCCAGCAGTTTTAACCAGTTTTGCACCATCAATGCAAACATCAACTAAATGAAAAAGGCAAATACATAATGTCTTAGTATTATTACAAAATGGTTTTGATCTCATAGACCCTCTGAAACCTAATGCTTACGTTGGAAGCAGGGTCATCATAAAGAAAATAAATGATTATTAGCATTCCCAGGGACACAAAAGGGGAACTATTACCTTATACTTCTGTATCATCTGATCCTTTATGATTTTTGTAGTTCTAAAAAAATGAACAAATAATATACCTGGAAGTGTCTTCATTAAAAAGGGGGAGGGGGCCTGAATGATGTCTCAAGAACTTATCATGTGAACCCAAATCTCCTTAAAATTCTCCTTAAAGGCCAGGTGCAGTGGCTCACGCCTGTAATCCCAACACTTTGGGAGGCCAAAGTAGGTGGATCATGAGGTCAGGAGTTCGAGACCAGCCTGGCCAACATGGTGAAACCCTGTCTCTACTAAAAACACAAAAATTAACCAGGCGTGGGGGCATGCACCTGTAGTCCCGGCTACTCTGGAGGCTGAGGCAGGAGAATTGCTTGAACCTCGGAAGCAGAGGTTGCAGTGAGCCGAGATCCCACCACTGCACTCCAGCCTAGAAGACAGAGCAAGACTCCATCTCAAAAAAAAAAAAAAAAGTCTCCTTAAAGAGTCTTATGAAAATGTCCCCTAAAAATCCTAATGGATTCAGTGACTTGCATGAGTATTTTCTTTTTCTTTTTTTTAGCAATTTTTTTATTATTATACTTTAAGTTCTAGGGTACACGTGCACAATGTGCAGGTTTGTTACATATGTATACATGTGCCATGTTGGTGTGCTGCACCCATCAACTCATTAGCATGAATATTTTCTATATTTTCTTTAGTAAAACAATGTAGAAATTATGAAGATGTAAGATAAGGACTTCATATAATATATATATACACACATATTAATTTCAGTTTGGAGTAGCTAATTATATTGTTCTAATTCATCAATTTATATGTACTATAAAAACTTTATATAAATGTAGCTGATTCGATATGGCATTTTTTTATCATTTCAGTTAAAAGTTGGACACTGGATTCTTTATCAGAAATGTAATTCAAAGCATATGACTTTTCCCCATAGAGAAGCAAACTCAACTTACATCATTTTGGTATCATTTTAACGTCTTCTTTCAGGAATACAACAGTATCAGTTATTATGCTTTCTTGGAAGGAAGAAAAAGACTAAATGGCTAACACAGAAAGACATTTATTAATTTCCATAGTTTGGAGACCAGAACAGCATTGGCTCCAGGTCATGTAGGTCAGGGTCTCTCTTCTTGGCAATTCTCTCAGCCTGTTGTCCTGCATCAGATAGGTGGCACAATGCCTGCTCCCACCACAACAAGATGTGGAGGAAAACAAGGGAGAGGCTCTAACTGTGCCTCTTTAGAATTAAGGAAACCTTTTCCCGAGGTCCCCATTATATTTCCTTCATGTTTCCTTAACCAAGATTGGGTCACATGCACACGTCATTTTGACCAAGTCACTGTTGAGGGAAATAGTATGACCAGCATTGATTGAAACCAGAAATCAGAAAACTACAACCAAAGGCTAAAGCCGGCCTAGAGCCTATTGTTGTAAATAAAGTTTTATTGTAACACAGCCATACTAATTCATTTATATATTGTCTATGGCTGCTTTCTCATGCAACTGCACGGTGCAATGATTGTAACAGAGATCATGTGCCTACAAAGCCTAAATATGCACTACGTCCTTTATGGAAAATGTTTGCTGACTGTTGGTGTACAGAATTATTCAAGGAAGAATAGATGATGACAAGTTAACCACAATGACCCCTATAAGATAGAGTGGTTCTAAAAAAAAAAAAAAACAAGCTCTTGGCCAGGCACTGTGGCTCACGCCTATAATCCCAGCACTTTGGGAGGCCAAGGCAGATGAATCACCCAAGGTCAAGAGTTTGAGACCAGCCTGGTCAACATGGTGAAATCTCATCTCTACTAAAAATACAAAAATTAGCCAGACGTGGTGGTGGGCACCTGTGATCCCAGCTACTTTGGAAGCTGAGACAGTAGAATCTCTTGAAACTGGAAGGCAGAGGTTGCAGTGAGCTGAGTTCTCACCATTGCACTCCAGCCTGGGTGACGAGAGTGAAACTCCATCTCAAACACACACACACACACACACACACAAAAGCTCTTTGCCCTTGAAATGTTAAGATAAATCTAACGGTATATATGACACAGTCCTGAATATATAAATTATGTGTCAAAGATTGCAAGTTCTGTAAAAATGCAGAGGAATCCAAGCGCAGTGATGCAAGCCTGTAGTCCCAGGTATTCAGAAGGCTGAGGTGGAGTACTGTTTGAGCTCAGGAATTCAAGAGCAACCGAGAAACATAACAAGACCCTTTCTCTTAAAAAAAAAAAAAAAAAGAATTCAGAACAGAAAGTGATCACTAAAGACAAGGCAAAAATATTTTCAGTTCAAGACCGGCCTGGACAACAAAGCAAGACCCCTTCTCTTAAAGAAAATATTCCAAAGAAAAAGTGATCAATAAAGGCAAAGCAATAATATTTTTAAAGTACAAAAATTCTCCCCTAAAATGTTTCATGAGCCACCTATACAGAATGCTGGTCTGTTTTGACTTAGCTTCCTTGTGTTTTAGTGTTTTCTATTGACAGGCAGGTGAGCAACATACCAAGGGGTAGTCTGGCATCTTTCTGTTTGTGGACACTATTACAGTATTACAGGCCCTGTTTTCCCCCAGGCTTTCTTATGTCTTCTTTAACCTTAATCATTGCGTAATACAAGGGCTCATTCTAGATAAAAATGTATAAATTTTATCTTTGTTGTCTAGCTGTGTTGATACAAGTCTCGTATCATTTCCTTTCTATTCTGTGATATTTTTCTCTCCTTTCCACCTATTAGAATGTCTTACACAGATCTTATAAGATCCAAAAAGCATTCATGGTAGGAGGTAAAACTAGAGGCCTCACTCCAGTCAGCAGGATATGCATTAAAGAGAACAGAAAATCCTTGAGTTAACTAGAAAGGAATCTGTGTCTACTTCTTGTTATCCTCAAAACTACCACTTTTAGGTACTTTCCTAACCTCATACTTCAAATGTGCACTATTACACCCCAAGCATTGCACTGAAAGACAAATACTGAATGGTGCTATGGTTTGAATGTCCCCTCTAAAACTCATGTTGAAATTTAATTGCCTATGTAATGGATTGGGAGATGGGGCCCTTAAGAGGTGATTAGGTTGTGAGGATCCTGACCTCATGAATAGATTAATGCCAGTGTGTTAATTACCTCAGGGGTGGGCTCCTGATCAAAGGATAAAGTTCAGACCCCATTTCTCTTTGTCCCACATGTTCACTTGCCCTTCCACAATGATATGACACAGCAAGAAGGCCCTCACCAGATGCAGCCCTTTGATATTGGATTTTCCAGCCTCCAGAACTGTGAGCCAAGTAAAGTTCTGGTCTTCACAAATTACTCAGTCTGTGGTGTTCTATTATAGCATCAGAAAACAGACTAAGACAAATGGATAGAAAAACATGGAGACATGCTCTTCAAATTCCTATCCCATCTGCTCTACAGGACTCCTCAGAACACTAAGTTTGAACGTTAGGTGATGACTTCAGATATCTTGTGAGTTCCTTGAGATGAGAACTAGATGGGAAGCAGCTGTAGTAGTTTGAAGAAAAGAGAAAGGTCCTGCATCATCTGTTCCATCACATGATCCCAAATGTATTTGTCCCAGCAGTGACTCTCACTCAGGTCATTAGCAGGAAGCTCTAAGAGGCACATCGGAGACATGGTTGCTCCTAGGAAGTTGCATGTCGTCACTCTAAACCTAAAATATAGATGAGGATCTTCTTTCTAGCAGAAATAAGGCAAGGCAGTAGAGATCCCAACAAGGTTAAATATTAAATTTCAAAGCTGAGAATGAATCAAAGGCCTGAAATTAAGTCCATTTTAGAGATCTAGGCGGGCAAGTTCCCAGAGTGCAGCTGTCAGGGAATTTAAGATCCAAAATATTTCTTCCTGCCCAAGAATGTTTAAACCTTTTTATTCAATGCAGTAACTATTTCTCGAGTGATTATTGTGAGCCAGAAGTTGAACTATGTGTGGGATAGAGCCATAAACAAAGTCAATATGGTCTCCTTTGCTATGGATTTTACGGTCTATCATGTATGTTACTTGTTTTGTTTTCCCTTTTTAGAATGCAGACTTTATTTTTTAAATTGAGAGGCAGGGTCTTGCTGTGTTGCTCAGGCTGGAGTGCAGTGGCATGATCACAGCTCACTGCAGCCTTGAACTCCTGGCTGAGCTCAAGTGATCCTCCTGCTTCAGCCTTCCAAAGTACTGGGATCACAGGTGTGAGCCACTGCACCCAGCCTAGACTACAGACTTTTTGAGGACAAGACTAATACTGTATTCATATTCTTAATTGCCTCACACTTAGCACAGTGGTTTACACGTAGTTAATACTCAAAAAAGTTTACGGAATTAATGAATGACTTGACTGAATAAATGAAGTCAGTTCTGATCCTAATACAGTGATCCTTTATACATTTTTATGAGCAAAATTAGAGAAAAATAAGAGGCCTACAGGTGTTCCATGTTCAGTTAGAATCAGGACAGAGGGGCTGGGATTACAGAGAGATTTTGGCACCAGGAAGTGTTAATGCGATATATATTTAGCACATGGACTCTAAATATTTCACAGCTGAGACTACAGTAGGATTGCCTGGATTAGAGCCATGACAGAGACTGCCACAGGAAAAAGACAAAGTAAATGTTTGAGACTGAACCTGCTGTTAACTAAAATAAGTGACACAATAAAATTTTGTGTGTAGAAGGTATTTTTAGCCTCCTTTACGTGTATCACACATGTTTAGGTGGTAAACCATCTTATTTCTCTTTTAACTTTCATTTATCCTTCAGGATACAGCTTAGCTACCATCTTCTTTTCTAGGAAACATCCTTTGATCATCTTTCTGACTTGCCCTCATCTGAACTCAATGCCCTATACTGCTTTGAATAGTTCCTTCTAACCCCCAAATTCATGTCTACCGGGAAACTGTGGAGGTGACCTTATTTGGAAATGAGTAGTTTCAGACCGAATCAAGTTAAGCTTAGATCATACTGGATTAGGGTGGGTACTAAATTCAGTATGACTGGTGTCCTTATAAGGAAGGGGAAATTTGGACACATACAGAAGAGAAAGCCATATGAAGATGAAGGTGGAGATCCGAGTGATGCATCTAGAGGCCAATGAATGCCAGAGATTCTCAGCAGCTACCAGAGGCTAGAAGATGGAGGAAGGATGCTTCCCTAGAGATTTCAGGGGGAAGGTGGCCCTGTTGACACCTTGATTTTGAACTTCCAGTCTCCAGAACTATGAGAGCATACATTTCTGCTAGCTGGTTTGTAGTGATGAGGTACAGCAGCCCTAGGAAACCAGTAGAGAACCCTCTTCTCTTACATCCACCTATGCTCAACACCGCCACACCATATTGGATATGTCTTTTTGTGTATATGTCTCCCCTCCCACATTATGACTTCTTGGAGAGAAAAGCATAGCTTACTGATTTCTGTGTCCTCAGCACCTAACACACTATCTGTCAAAATAAATGTTATTAAAATAAACCGATTGAGCCAGGACTGGCAATTCCAAATGTCCAACAAAATTCAAATTTGCCATGCCTGCCAAAATTTCAAATTCCCACTAATCCATGTCAAAGCCATGCCCACTCCCCTAGAATTAGCCTACATATTCCACGGTGAGGAGTAGGAGAGAAGTAACAAAATATGGAAAAGCAAATTTATTACTACTTTGTAAAGCCTTTAGTAGATGAAAAATCTTTCAATCCACATGGATTCTGTAGAGGGCAAAAGTTAGAAATGAAATTCTTTACGGTAAACATACTACTGACCACTCCCCCAAACCATTGTGTGTGAAAAACAAACAAAAAGAAACCTGTAGGGCTTCTCATTTGCCAGGCAGTGAAAATAGAGAGAAACTGAGTTTGCTTAAATACACCAAAAAACTAATTTTGACAGAAATATCACCATATTTTTGCTGAAATACAGCTGACATGTCAGAAGGACTTCTCTGAAGCTTCACCTAGAGATGTTCACAAGTTGACTAGCTGGATTTAGAGCTGCAAAAGAAGTACCCCTATTACAACCTGAGAGGAAAATAATTTCCATGAAGACAGCGTCATGTGTCCTTGTTCAAAACAAAGAAGGAAGAATCATTAAGCACGTCACTATCTCAAGTCCCTCAAGTATCTGACAGGAACATCTGATTGGTTGAGTCAGGCCACATGCCCGTGTTTTTGCCAGAGAGAAGGGACAAGAATTATCTGTCCACCTTTACCTATCATGGTAGGAGGGGAGGACGTATCTCCACCTATTTGCCCCAAGTAAGAAAACTTTTATATATCTAAATGCAGCTTTCTCTATCTTTGCAATTACATATTTATAATAGTTTTTGAAATCATATAATAATGTATATTATTATATATTTGTATTGTATATGTAATACATATAATTATATGTGTATAATGCATGTCTATAAAAAAATCTTTTTATTTAAACAGAGCCTCTCTCTGTTGCCCAGGCTGAAGTGCAATGGTACAATCAAGGCTCACTGCAGCCTTGACCTCTCAGGCCCAAGTGATCCCTGCATCAGCCTCCCAAGCAACTGGGACCACAGGTGTCCTCCATTGTACTTGACTAGTATTTTAAATTTTTTGTAGAGACAGAGTCGTCCTATGATGGCCAGGCTCATCTCAAATCCCTGGACTCCACTGATCCTTCCACAGCAGCATCCCAAAGTGCTGGGATTACAGGCCTGAAAATCTTTAACACAAAAAAAGGTTTATTCTTGGATCATTTAAATGGGTATTCCTGACTCGTTGGAAGTGTTCTTCCAAGCACTAATGTTTTGGGACCCAGGTTCCTTCCATCTTGTGACTCTGCCATTTTTAACTGTTTCCAAGAGGCCTGAACTTATGTTCATTAATCTGGAAGAAGAGGAAAGAAAGCACATGGATAATCACTCCTGGGAGGCTCGTAGGAGGACAGACCCAGAAGTGTATACATCACTTCTGCACACATTCCATGCACTAGGACTCAGACTCATGGCCACTTCTAATTGGAACTGTTCCTTGGAAACCACGTAAGTGTCCAGGAAGAAGAGGAACCCGGTTTGGTGAACAGCCAACATAGTCTCTGTCTTATCTACAATAATGATTGTCCACTACAACATCTCAATATGTTATGAAGTCTTAAATAGAAAGAAGTGAAATATCATGATCAAGCTTTGCAAGAATTAGGTAAATCTATGAAGTCCCAAAAGCAATAATTGAAAGAAAAAAACTGAATTAAAAAAATACAAGATTTATTGAAAAATGTCAGCTTTGATAAAAACAGGGCCTGCAAATATTTGGAATCCCATCAAACATTTAGATGGTGTTTTTCTAACTTTCTTCTGGATGTTTGTTATTAAGAAACTAATGGTTGTTCATGTCCTTTGTAGGGACATGGATGCAGCTGGAAACCATAATTCTCAGCAAACTATCGCAAGGACAAAAACCAAACACCGCAGGTTCTCACTCATAGGTGGGAATTGAACAATGAGAACACCTGGACACAGGAAGGGGAACATCACACACCTGGGCCTGTTGTGGGGTGGGGGGAAGCAGGGGGATAGCATTAGGAGATATACCTAATGTAAATAACGAGTTGATGGGTGCAGCACACCAACATGGCACATGCATACATATGTAACAAACCTGGAGGTTGTGCACATGTACCCTAGAACTTAAAGTATAATAATTTTTAAAAAGCTAAAAAAAAGAAACTCTTGATTAATATATTAGTCATTGCTTAATCAATTTGTTGCTCAGAGTTCATTATTTTACCAAAACAATCTCATTTCCAAAGTTTAAAATTTAAAATAATATAACAGACGACAGCAATTTTGATTGAGATTTAGTTTTAAACTGCAGGCTCCCTTATAAAAAGCTTAATTGGTCAGACAGAGTGGCTTATGCCTGTAATCCCAGCAATTTGGGAGGCTGAGGTGGGCAGATAGCTTGAGCCCAGGATTTCGAGAGCAGCCTGAGCAACATGGCAAAATCCCGTCTCTACAAAAAATACAAAAAAAAAAAAATTAGCTGGGCATGGTAGCAGAGGCCTGTAGTCCCAGTTATTGCAGAAGCTGAAGTAGGAGAATCACCTGAGCCTGGGAAGTCAACACTGCAGTGAGCCCATACCATGCCACTGCACTCCAGCCTGGGCAACACTCATGAGACCCTGTCTCCAGAATTAATTAATTAATTAACTAGTTAATTAATTAAAAAATAAAAAAACTTAGTTGTCAACTTTAGGTTACCAATTTTTGCTATGAGAATGGCTGAAGCTACACAACCATAATTTTGATCAAACCAATTGATAGCGTCCATAGCAAAACTACAAAGACTTGGTGTTTCTTGGAATGATGTGGTATAGCAGGCCTTATGGATCAACTGAAGGAAAGCTAAGTTCACTGTGACATTTGAAACTGTTCTCTTTATGCATCTTGGCACTGCCTACGTTTTTTGTTTTATTGTTGCTGCTGTTTTTAAATCTGTGCTTCTACACTGTCTTTTCCTGCAATTAAGATTAAGGTAGCCAGGCGGGGACTATGTCTAAATTGTTTATCTTTAATATATAAAGGGAAAGATTGTCATCAGCCTGCTGAAAAGATAGCATATATGAACTCAGACAAGATCAGCCTTTGCTAATTCCTAGCTTCTGGTGTAGCTTTTCTTTTTTTCCGTTTTCTTTTCAGCTAATGTATGACCCTAATAAATTACCACTCTAATTGGGTGTTTGCTCAGTCAATTCAAAAACAGAGTTATTTAGGAGGGCAAATGAGTGAATAAGACCTTTTGTTTTTCTTAAGGTATCTCTTAAAACCTACACGTTCATTACAAACCATTATTACAAACCTTCTTCCCTTATTTGATGACATCTGTGGCTAAATGTCTGGGCCTTCCTTTGGTTGTAAATTATTGCATTAAGTACTGCCAGATCAAGTAAGTGGTATGTGCTTTATTAAATATGCTGTTCAGCAAGCAAGGTTGGAAAAATTAGAAAGTATGCCCAAACTATTTTGTTTTGACCTACTCTGTGTGTGTGTGCGTGTGTATTTTTGTTTGTTTTGTGTGTCTTACATAGTAAATTGTCCTAAGATTGCTCAGTAACACAACTTCATGCTCTGGGAAGGTGGGGTAACATGTGCTTCTTCTCTAAAGTTAGTCAGCAGAGAGCATATAACAGAACAAAGACAGGAAAGCAGGAGGTGATGTTAGCATAAAAAGAGACTGCCTTTTATGTCTTCCTGGATTCCACAGAGAAGAATCGCAGCCTCATTACTGAGCAATGAATGTTTCCAGTTAGTTTGGGTGTGGAAGCAGATGAGAAGGGGAAAGGGGAAAGCCAGCAGCAGGCTTGGATGGCTAACTAATCTATTACAGTCTGGGGAGATGCTTAAATGAGTGAAGCAATTAAAATCAACACACCTGGAACACCAGGGGAAAAAACTAGAGAAGAGTGATTAATGAAAATCCAAACACATTAACAGTTGTAGTATCTACATGAAGTCTGCGAAGTTGGTGGTTCAGCCAGACATGAAGGTGTCTTACTCCCTTACTGAAAAACAAGTAAACATACCCTACAACACACACAAATGATTTGTGTACAGATGCTGACATGGCTTCCAGTTTACCCATCCCACATACACAAATAGCTTATGCACTTTTATGGGCAGTATATGTTTATACCAAAAAGAAAGAACGCATAGAGAATGACTGTTTTGCTTCAGGGTTTGGTGAACGTTGATGGAACTTAGTGAAATAGAACATTTATGACCATGAGAAATGGCCCTCTGGAGAGTCATTTCCCTGCCCCCGGCTGGAGGTAAAAGGCTGCAGTGACAGCGCCGGGTAAGAGAGGGACAGAACAATAGGTTCTGTGGTTTGAGAAGCAGAGGTTGCCCTCACTGGGTGGGTGGTAAGAGCATCAGTCCTGAGCAGCACATAACTCAGAGAGAAGTGATAGATTCGTGTGGAATGTGCACATAACAAAGGGCGTAAAGCAAGAGCAAATTATAAGTGCACTTGAATCACCCAGTGTGCTGAGGATTTTTCCTGCCAACAAGATTCCACTATTGAAAAGCCACACGCCTGGTGGATTTCCTGATCAAATCCAGAACACTAAGTAACACGAACTAACAAAATGATATAACCCAAACCAGACTCCACCAGGTGATTGGCTGACTGAATCAATCAGAAAACGAGGAGTTTTTTCACCCTTTTAATTAAAATAATTAATTTTGTTGTTTGAATTGAAAAGAATTTTAATACAGTTAAATCGTTCTGCCAATTTATTCCAGCTCTTTCACTGCCAAAACTGGGGGCAGGGGCTGCTTCAGTTTTTCTGCCTTCTCTTTGTGATGACCAAGGTATAAAGGTATCTGTTGCACTGAACTTGTAACTTCACATTATTCTTATATTTCTTGATCCTGAGTTATTTGGCATCCTTTTGTTGACTGTGAGCAGAAAGTCCTAGATCTTCTCAATTTTGAGAGGCATGGCGACAAGACAGGGCCTGCACCAGCAGTGCCAGGGAAACACCTTTTTCCCCCTTTCATAAGAGTGTTTAAAAAACATCAACATTCTCCTTTGTTCTGTATTTCATTTCAAAGTCACAAAGCAAGAAAATGGACTCTGACTAATGTTAATTCTACTCTTTTTTGCTGCCTACATTGGCGATGTTCTTATATTTATTTCATTTTCCATTCACCTGACAAGTCCCTGGCAGTCTCTGTGGACGGTTTTGGAGTCAGCTGCCTGGTTACTATATCTCAGACTCACACACAGGTAACAGCCTGAGAAAAGCTTTGCACTGATGAGTGAAAGGCCCACTTTTGACCCTCATATCCCAGCATCGTGACAGCAGGGCGCCCCTCGGAGCCCCGGTGACCCGACAGGGATGTTCAACCACCACAACAGAACTTGCCAGGACCTCCTTGGCTCTGAGGATTCATGATTGGCTTTGACACTGGGTGGAGGATGATCAAAAGCCCTTCAAAAATCAGTCTCCTAGGGAAGCTCCATTGTCTTACATCTTTTCTAGCCCAGTGTTTTCTGAACTGCCCCCTACCAAGATAGTGACTGTCAACACTGTGTTGCTCCTAGCTCCTCATACTTTAAATGGTGGTGGAGGAGAAGCTGAATCTAAGTTCTTCACACACACACATAGATATATATGCATTTTAATTAAAATATTTTTATTCTATATAATAGTGAATCCTAAATCTATTAATCATTGGATTCCTTTGATCACATATGGTGGTTTTTCAAAAAATATCAGTTCCTAGGATCCCAATCCTAGCATCTCAATCTAAGACCCCAGCCTGAACCCCGGGGCCTGGGATCAAACTCAGCAATGTGGAATTTTAGTGCCCCCCAGATGATTCTAATGATCACCAATATTTACGAACCTGAGACTTAATTTAGTTATTTTATTTTTTTTTATTTGGAGACAGAGTCTCACTCTGTTGCCCAGGCTAGACTGCAGTGGAACGATCTTGGCTCACTGCAACCTCCACCTCCCAGGTTCAAGCAATTCTTCTGCCTCAGCCTCCCAAGTAGCTGGAATTACAGGCGCCCGCCACCACACCCGGCTAATTTTTGTATTATTAGTAGATACAGGGTTTCATCATGTTGGCCAGGATGGTATTGAACTCCTGACCTCTGATAATCCATCTGCCTAGGCCTCCCAAAGTGCTAGGATTACAGGCATGAGTCACCATGCCCAGCAGTTTAGTTATTTATTAACCAAATATTTTAAAATGTATCTTTGGAAATTCCATTTGGAACATATTGCTTGCACTTCACTCCTGATTCCAATACTTTACCACGTCACACGATCTCCTTCCCCTTTCTTCAAATACATGGTTTACAGTTGCGGCAAATAGAGCCCTGAGAAAGGATTCCTTTAGTTCCTTTTTTACTAAACTTGTGGGATAACACAACTCTTTAAATCAAAAAGAAATTCATAATTCTACTTTTTTACCACACCCCAGATCATCTCCCATTATCTCAAGGAATGTTGTACAATTTTTGAAATGAAATTCCTCTGAGTTCCTTAAATTTCTAACATTTGAAAAACACTGCTTTAGATTCAAGGAAAGAATTCAAGGCTTCTCCTCCCCTGTCTCCTCTACCCACCCTCCTACCCTCGCCCTATCTCAGGGCCACTCCTGTGGAGAACTGTATTCTTTTCCATCGAGGTCCAGTCGAGAAAATGGACACCACACTAGGTATTTTAACAGAGGGAATTTGATATGGGAAATTTATTACAGAGGTTGAAAGGCTAAAAAGCAAAAAGAGACACTAAGATAACAGAGATAGAAGGAAGCAAGTACCACTCTTTGGGAAGAGGTTGGAGTTTCCAGAACTATAAGTTGGATGAGAACCTCATAGAGCAGGGACCCATGTCTTGAGGTGGGGCCACTGCCAAGTCATTCCTGATACATCAGGAGCTTGTAGGACAGGTGTCCTGGATCTGGGGCTCTGACCTCCGAGGGAGGCGCTAGCTGGAGGCCACTGCTCTTCAGACAGATTGCAGTGAGGTTCTAAGAGCGAGGAAACAAACTGAAGACAGAAGATGACTACTGCTGCCCAGAGAAAGGCCACTGATAGGGTGACACCTAGAAACAGCAAGCAAACAGGAAGAAGGAAAATCCCTGTCCTGCCTGCAGCCCAGAGTCCCCATAGGGCATCCTAAGAGGAAGTTCACCGACCAGAGCAAAATACACTTTTCAGAGTCTTGGCCCTTGCATCACAGAGCAGAGTGTACAGGGCAGGCTATGTCACTGAGATTAATCCAGCACAGGATCAGACAATCTCTTGGGTCAGAAGAGCAGCAGAACTTGCCATTGGCAGACACAACAAGGTTAAAAGCTTCTATTTACATGACTGTGTTTTTTTGGAAGGTCAAATACATTTGGGAAAACTATCTTTATAATTTGGAGTATCACAAAGCCTGTCGGCATATTAAAGGATCAGAGAAGTCTTGCAGTAAAGGAAACTGCTTTATTTTGTTTAATTATTTCTAAAATTTATTCAGTGTGAATCCCTTCCCCCCTCACACACACATATAATATTCCTCAGAACATGCAAACTGTTCTAAATGCTGCTCTAAAAAAAGTTACTAAAGTCCAAACTGCTTTTGTTGGTTTGCTTCTAAAGCTAGGAAAAAGAGAAAGAATATGTATATTAAGTGAAATTGAATAATTGGGAAGAAAAACAGAATATCTGCAAAGTATTAAATCCAATTATATTTTTTCATGCTTTCTGATATCTGTAAAGGGGAGATCCTCCTCTGCCCTTTACCACACCATTAGAGAAAAAAATTCCTCATGTAATCCTCAGATAAATCATGAACCACAAGCTATAACAAAGACCACCAGCTTCAACCAAATCTAAGAGAACAAGGTAGTGTTACATGAATCTGTACAAATAAATCATCACACAGCACTCCAAGATGCCCAGCTGCCTTAAACATATAGGGTAGATTGAAAATTTTACTGCAGGGCAAAGAGTGGCTGTATTTCTACTCAAGAAGGTAAAAAGAAACTCTACTCTCTCCCTTTCTATACCTTTTAGGACTATGGCTACTTTCCACTCCCTCCATGCTTGCCTCAGGCAGGAGGAGGCACCTGACAGAACCGAAACCTAGAGTGTGGCACACGGTAAACTCTGGGGAGCTGGGCTGGAAGGTCATGTAGACACAGGGGCTGAGGCCAGCATTCAGCAGATACAGGTGAATGGGTAGAAAGAGTTATCCACAAAGACAGATACTGAGATAAAAGGAATGACCAGGATAGAGGGGTTGGGGAGAGAGAGGAGAGGAGGAATAATGAGGAGAAGGGAAGAGAGGGAGGAGAAGGAGGAGTAAGGCAAGGAAGAGGAGGAGGAATCTCCCTTTTATAGATGTCAGGAAACATGAAAGAAGAAAAAGGAAGGAAGGAAGGAAGGAAGGAAGGAAGGAAGGAAGGAAGGAAGGAAGGAAGGAAGGAAGGAAGGAAAGAAGGAAGGAAAGAAGGAAGGAAGGAAAGAAGGACCTGTAAAGTATATAGAAAGAAGGAGGGAGGGAGGGAAAAAATTACTGCTGGCTGATTTTCCAGATCCCATGATACTGGCTTTAAATTCTTCCTACTCAACCAGAATGCTCCATTTGACAGCATCACAATGTGCAACCAATATGTATCCTCATCAAGTTATGCTAATCTGGCTTTTACCTCTGAGTTGGATTTTGTCTGTGAAGACAAGTGATTCCTGTCTGGAAATCTGGAAGTTTCTTAAGCAAACAGTTTGAATTGATTTTATTTATTTAATTGACTATTCCATTCCTTATCAAAAAACAGGTACCAAAAAGTTCCAAACAGTTGAATGTGGATGAAAGTAACCATCTCATGTCTTCAACACACTTCCTTGCATGGTGATGTACTACCTACAGACCTGGCATGACACAAATTCATACTGTAATAAAATATCAAGGCCCAGTTCTAGTGCTAAGAAACTTTCTGTCCCATTCATTGGGAAGATGATCAGACAGAGGACCCTGGAAGTTTTGCCTCCTATACTCACATAACAAAGGGCAGACATTCCTGGGGCAGGGATGGGAGAAACCAAACTCTAGTTAAATATCTATAGTTCAAGGCATTAAAATTTGCTATTAAAGCCCCAGCATAGTCTCTTTTATTGGATCTGGCTTCGCTTTACAGGCAAAGCAATACCTCTGACTATTGCCCCAACCAGCTTCCAATCATAGACTCCTTTAAAGGTGACTTATAAACAGGTACTTATATTTGTGTTTTTTGCCTTAGAGTACACCGCATCTTCTACCTTCTAAATTCACTGGCTTTGTCATGGTTTATTTTCATTGGGTTCTTGCTGTTTCTACCCCTTTGGAATTAATCAGTCCACTTGCCAAACTCACTTTCAGTTGGAGTACAGACTGAAACTTCCCTCTGCCTGCTGGTCCACAGTCAAAGGCCAGGAGCCCTGCCCACTACCATGCTCAGTTCCCCTGCTTGAACCCCAGCCTATGCAACAGGAAGTGGTCCCTCAAATAATATGCAGTACCCCCTTGCCCATCAGTAGAACTGTTTGCCTTTTCTCTTTAACAGTTTTAAACATACTTCTTTTCTTTTTAAAAATTATTTTAGATTCCAGTGGTACATGTGCAAGTTCATCACATGGGTGTACTGCATCATGCTGGGGTTTGGGCTTCTACTGAACCCATCACCCAAATTGTGAACATTGTACCCACTAGGTAGTTTAGGTAGTTTTTCAACTCTTGCCCTTTTGGAGTCCCCACTGTCTACTATTTTCATCTTTGTAAACGTGCTTATTTTCTAGTCTCTCTAAATGACGATCTAATTATATTGGCTGCTTTTCTGATGACCCTAGATTGTTTTTCCCTGTATTTTGTCTCTCTCTCTCTCTCTCTCTTTTTTTTTTTTGAGACAGGGCCTCACTCTGTCACCCAGGCTGGAGTACAGTGGCATGATCATGGCTTACCATAGCATCTACCTCCCAGGCTTAGGTGATTCTCTCACTTCAGCCTCCCAAGTAGCTGGGACTACAGGTACATGCCACTATACCTGGCTAATTTTTGTATTTTTTGTGGAGACATGCTGTCTCTACATGTTTCAGCATGTTGCCCGGGCAGGTCTCAAACTCCTGGGCAAAAGTGATCCTCCTGCCTGGGCCTCCTAAAGTGTTGGGATTACAGGCATATGCCAGCATGCCCTGCCTTTCCTGTATTTTGTAATGTAGAATTGTGAGTTCATGTTGGGTGGGACTTTACCTACAGGATTCCTATGCAACCCAGGTTGAAAATAGGTCTTCCTAGAGAAGGCTTTTAGTCACTCATATTAGGGGGCACCAGTATTGTTATCAATCTGAGAATGCTTTTTACATTCTTTTGTGGAGAATCTAGGTCATCCAGATAGTATAAACTCAAACTCTAAACCCGAGTGAGAGCAGCCTAGGGCTCAGGTTTCTAATATCCTCAGGATTTTCCTTTGCTTCCTCTTTTCCTAGTAGATCAAGCCAAGCGCAAAAGTTTGTCTCCTAATGGGAGAGGATGAACATTTTCAGTTCTCCTGCTTCACAGATCTACGGTAATTCAAAAGTTCTTTATTTAAGGGTCTTAGGTCTAAATTTCTGCCTTTCACGGGCCCAAAGATTTGTCTCCTGTACTTTCATGGCCATTAAAATCCAAACCCATTGTTAACTATACTGACAAAAAACTAAACCCCTAGCCATCAAATGATCAGTTTGCAGCGTATTTTCCTTACTTTCTTTGTAGCATTTAAAAGCATGCTTGTTATATTTTAGCTTATCTAAGTGGTTTATAGTAAGAGAGCTTTCAGATGACCTTAGCCACATTGCTAGAAATCAAAGCTAATGTTATTTTTCATGTATTTATACTTTGAACATTTTTGTTCTTATTATATGTCAGGATTCCTTTGGATGTGGAGTCACTTCTGGAAATGGACTGGTTTGATAACCACATTTGATTCCTTATGGACTTACATTGAAAATGTCTTCTTAAGCAAAGTGAAAAGAAAATTTGTGCAATTATGTGCCCGTCTCAATCAACAATACAATCCATATGGAGAGAGCAGCTCCTGCTCACCCCTCATGAACATGGTTCAAAATTTTCTCAGGATGGGTTCAGTGGCTCATTCCTATAATCACACGCTTTGGGAAGCTAAGGTGGGAAGCTCACTTGAGGCCAGGAGTTAGAGACCAGGCTGCACAACATAGCAAGACCCTGTTTCTGCATAAAAAATAAAATAAAGTTAGCCAGGTATGGTGGTATGGGCCTATAGTCCCAACTACTCAGGAGGCTAAAGTGAGAGGATTGCTCGAGCCCAAGAATTTGAAAGTTTGAAGCTATGGTAAGTTATGATGGCACCACTGCACTCCAACCTGGGTGACAGAGCAAAGTTTTGTCTCAAAAAAAATTTTTTTCATACTCTCCAAAACAAAACAGAGAGTATGAATGGTTTCTTACTAGAAAAGTTTATTTAAATCAGCTTTGCAAAAATAAAAAGAAAGGAACAATCCCATTCTCAAAGAAATCCAGCTCTCCCTGGCGAAATCAGGATTTAGACCTTAATTCTAATATTTGGAATTCTTCTTTCCGTTTTCTATTTTTCTTTGATATGACTTTAATAGAAATCTTTGAGTGGGAATATTACAAGATCATGTCTTTACACACCAAAATTAACTTTCAATTTGATCAATTTAGTCAAACCCAGCAATACATTTTTTAAAAGTATATTATTTTACTGAATTGAGTAATAATAGAGGGATTATTTAGAAAAAAAATAAGAGTGATATTGGAAAAGTGAGTAAGGGAATGCAAATTTATATGTTAGGGTATTCAGAAGGTCTTATGATTTTTGAATTTTAGCAATGCGATTTCTATCAAAATTTTATAGATCTTCCTAAAAAAAGGTATTGTTTACCCTCTATTTTACATCTAATGTACTGGTTACATCCACCACATAATAGATGGTGGACACCTATTTTACTGGTTACCCATGCAGTCTGAGAGTATTTGGATCTAGCCTAAATTCTTCCTTCTGCAATTCAAATGTATTTCCTCTGGCCCTATTCTTAATGGAGATCAGATTCTTACAAACAACGCTCCTCTTCTTGAAGTCTCCTCTCTTTTTCATGCATTCCATTGCATTGTCTTAGGTGTACAGCCTCCAAGAAGGATGTCCTGAAGGGGAGAGTTCAAGACCAAATGATATGTCTCTCTTCATGAACTAACAAATATAATGTTCTCCTTTCTGGTTATATTAACAGTGAGAATTTCTCTTTGAATAACACATGGAAGCCTAAGGTGCCACAGAAAGTGTATCATTTTAAATCCCACAGAGGCTTCAAACTATTACTCTAGTAAACATTTCCCCCAGCAATGCTGTTTGTTGAATAACTATAGTTCGAGTTTTTCTGTCATCAAAATCAAAGAAAAAGTTATATTTCTGACACGAATTATATTGTTCAAGGGTAAAGTGTGATTCCATTTCTGTCTCCCTTTGACACAAAGCTCAAGAGGTAAGTAGATATATTGACCTGGTCTGGGAAAAGCAAGGTCTTCACTGGGGCCAAAGGGCATTAGCTACCTGCCCTGGAAATCAATGGGAAGCTAGAAAGATGAAAGCAGACATGAGTGAGAGGGTCTTAGAAAGCTGGGGGAGTTGTGTTTGCCTGCCTGCTCAGGTGGGCAACATAAATGGAAACAGGGTAATTTTCCTGGAAGAAGATGTGATGGACGATAAAACAGCACAAGTTGGGAGGGAGGGGACAAGATGCCCAGAGAGCAGGTGGTAGAGAACAGACAAGGACCCAGGAGGAAAGGAAAGATTTCCCACTTTTTACCAGCTACTACAACCGAAACTCTGGTCCAAGGGCCAGATATGCCAAGAAAAGGCCGTTACCTACAGAGGCGTTGGAGGTGTTGGCTGTTCAGTCCATGAGGGTGCCTGGCCAGGGCAGCAAGTGCAGCTAAGATTCAGTCTGCACTCCTCCTACCAGGCTGTGTGCCATGGAACTGCACCGTGTCTGACCAGCAAAAGGTGCCTCTTCCCATAGGCTATATGTGGCCCTATGCAAGAAATTATTATCTCAAGATCATGGCATTCGCATTGGACTCTCAGACAGGAGGCAGAATAAAAAGACCTTTGGTCATCGTGCAATTAGAAAGCAGTAGTTTATGCACATGATGGTTCTATGCTTTTGAGATTCTTTTTGTTTTTCTTCAGTTTTTCCTTTACCTTTTGTTGCTAGTGTTGAAAAGTCCCTTTTGTTGAGCTAAAGAAGAAATGCATCTCTTGTTTTTGATTTTTCCACGTTGAAACCAAATTTCAAGAGGAAAAACAAACCACACACAAACTGTATGAACTGCTAGACAGCAGATAGGCAGAAATACATGGCAGTGATGTATTAGGGCTCACGAATTAGTCAGATCAACATGTGAAGCCCAGCTCTGCTGTGCAAATGGGGCAAACTAACTTCCTAAGTCTCATTTTCCTCACTGGAAAAGTCGTTCAACAGATTTTTACCAGGCAGGGCCTGGCACTGTTTTAGCATTCCCACATTAGGGTCTATATGCTCATGAAGATTAAATTCTAGATTAGGATGGTAAAAAGGGGGAAAGACAGACAACGCTAAAAAATGCATATAATTTAATTTGCAAAATCCTCCTCCTCACAATTACATCAGTATGCATTTCTCTTTTGCATTTCTTGATATCTTATTAGCCAGAGAGCCATTGATCTGCAAGGGTACCAGGGAGAGATCAAAGTAAGGCATCAGGAATGCAAAGTTATTTAAAGAGTTAATATTTAGTTTCTGACATCCAAATAAGCTTTCCAAATCAACAGCAAGATAATAATTCTTGACGCCAGGTGAGGTGCCTCACATCTGTAATCTTAGCACTTTAGGAGGCCAAGGCAGGAGGACTGCTTGAGCCCAGGAGTTCAAGACCAGCATGGGAAACACAGTGAGACCTTGTCTCCACGAGTACTAATTTTTTAAAAGTTAGCTGGGTGTGGAGGAGCACACATGTACTCCCAGCTACTCGAGAGGCTGGGGTGGGAGGATCGCTTGAGCCCAGGCAGCTGAGGCTGCATTGAGCCGTGATTGTGCCACTGCACTCCAGCCTGGGCAACAGAGCAAGACCCTGTCTCAATAAAATAAAAATAAATAGGACCTGCTGACTAGATCACAGATTTTGTGTACACTGCACATCCACATATACTTACACCTGGAGTAGGGATGTGGATATGCAGTGGACGGAGTTGAAAGTGCAAGAAGTCGGGGAGGGGAGGAGAAGAGGAAATCAGACACCAGTGGTTTTTTTCTCTGCTTCATTTCCTGGGACCCAATCTCAAACATCCGGATGAATGAGGAGAAACCTGGGCATGTTGGGGTTTGTGGCTCACTTCCACAGTTGTAGTACAGACAGGCTACCAAACAGGGCTGCCAGGTAAACAACAGGAAGCCCAGTTACATTTGAATTTCAAGTAAACAACAAATAATTTTTAATATAAGTGTGTCCCATGCAATATTTGGGACATACTTTTTTTCACCGTTTCTCTGAAATTCAAATGTAACTGGACTTCCTATATTTTTACTTGTGAAATCTGGCACACTTACCCCAGGAGCACTGTTAGCTTGGGGCGTCAGCCCCCCATGGCATGGGCATGATGGCACAGAAGTGACAGTGGGAGTGTTGACAGCTAGGCCTAAGGAAGCATTCTTGCTCGATGTGTGGAGTTCTTGGATTGTCTGGCCCATTGTAAGTGCTCAATAAATATCACCTATTACTATCATTATAGCAATCAGTAAAACCCCCTCTTATGTCCCTGGAGATATGGGAGCAGGAGAGGGAGAAGAATGAGTAGGCAAGAAATGAGCTAATATTATTATAGAAGAAATGAGCTAATATTATTCCGTGAGTGAATTGGCACTGGCAAGGCTCCCATTGGATAAAAGATTGATGAGGCATTCTGGTGTCAGGAACGAATGTTCAGAATCCAGCCCTCATGCGGATCAGAGAGTCTCATTGGGCCCCGGCCAGTGGACTAAAAGAATGCAGAGCTCTAACAGCACAAAGAACTATAGGCCTGGAAATATAGTAGTCCATCATACCTCCCCACTAGGGAAAACAGGAAGAGATCTAGTATACGTGTGAGAGACACAGAGTGGGTATCTTTTAAAATAAGTGGGGTGAATTAGGTTTACTGCATTGGAAAACTACTGGAAAGCCAGCTATCAATTAAAACGACCAGAAAATTCCTTGCTGTTGAATCAAACTCAAGAAAAGCATACAGTGTTCTTTTTGAACAGCTTTGCCTTCTGAGTTTATGGCAAAATTCCCCTAATTAGTAATGTGAAGTCTTGGAAAATGAAAAGAATGTCCTAAAACCAAATTAAAAAGGCAAAATGGTGGTCATGAAATTGACAACTTACTGGTAACTCTGTCTTTTTTGCCCTGTGAAATGTGCTTTTACTTATGGATTACTCAGCCTTAAATTTTTCCAGTGATGTTACAGAACCATGAAAGTATTTCCACACCAGCATATTCTTGTCTTTAAGAAGTCATAAAGTGTATATGCAATCTTTTTCCCGATGATTGGCATACGAACTTGGAAAGTTAGCAGAGATAGATGATGACTGACAATTTCTACATAGCATCTTGTTGTGCTTTGGTTTACAAAGTCGTTCAACACGATGGGCTTCACACATTTATTTTATTTTATTTTATTTTATTTTACTTTATTTTATTCTATTATTTTATTTTATTTTATTTTATTATTTTTATTTTTTTTTGAGACGGAGTCTCGCTCTGTCACCCAGGCTGGAGTGCAGTGGCCGGATCTCAGCTCACTGCAAGCTCCGCCTCCCGGGTTCACGCCATTCTCCTGCTTCAGCCTCCCAAGTAGCTGGGACTACAGGCGCCGGCCAACGCGCCCGGCTCGTTTTTTGTATTTTTTAGTAGAGACGAGGTTTCACCATGTTAGCCAGGATGGTCTCGATCTCCTGACCTCGTGATCCGCCCGCCTCAGCCTCCCAAAGTGCTGGGATTACAGGCTTGAGCCACCGCGCCCGGCCTTTATTTTATTTTATTTTGAGATGGAGTCTCGCTCTTTCACCCTGGCTGGCGTGATCTTGGCTCACTGCAACCTCTGTCTCCTGGGTTCTAGCAATTCTCCTGTCTCAGCTTCCCTAGTAGCTGCGATTACAGGCTCATGCCACCACGCCCAGCTAATTTTTGTATTTTTAGTAGAGATGGAGTTTCACCATGTTGGCCAGGCTGATCACTAACTCCTGACCTCAGGAGATCCACCAATTTTGGCCTCCCAAAGTGCTGGGATTACAGGCGTGAGCCACCGCGCCCAGCCTAGTTTCACACATTTCTTAAGCATAGTATAGTAGAAAATGGCCTTGCACATTGTATGGTCCAGAAGGTAGTCCTGCATCAGTTGCTCTTTAGAGCAATGATCTGCGCCAATCAAACACATCCTGGCCTGACATATCCAAGGTTTATATCATCTGCTTTTAATAAGGCTACTATGGGTTAGAACAGCTAATAATATTTTTTATTTCTAAGTGACATGTTGACACACAATGGAATTATCTATTTGTAATAGGCCGAATTGTTGCCTTGTAAATTCTTATATCATAGTTTTGCCATTTTGAGAATAAATACAATTTCTATTTTGTTAAGAAATTAGACTAAACCAAATAGCAGAATGCTAATAATATGAAGCCCCACAGAGCATGGCTAAATAAGGTGTGTATGTTGTCCTCATGTATCTGAAGTTTTTGTGGTCTGCTCAAGTTTTTCCCTAAAAACTTCCCTCAATATGAGCTGTATATTAAGGTTCTGATATGATTTGACTGTCCCCTCCAAAATCATGTTGAAATTTAATTGCTATCATAACAGTATTGACCAGCGGCACCGTTAAGAGATAATCAGGTCCTGAAGGCTCTGCCTTCATGAGTAGATTTATGCTGTTATGGTGGGAGTGAGTTACTTATCACAGGAGTGTGCTCCTGATGAAAGAGTAAGTATTTTCTATTCTTTCTCTGTCTTTTGCATTTGTCATTTGCCCTTCTGCTTTCTGCCATGGGATGACACAAAAAGGAGGCCCCCCTCAATGGCTGAGCAGATACTAGTACTATGCCTTTGGACTTCCCTGACTCCAGAACCATAAGCCAAATAAACATCTTTTCTTTATAAATTACCCAGTCTGTAATACTCTGTTGTGGCGCCAGAAAATGGACTAAGACAGGTTCCATTGGCAGTATTACAGTCACAGCAAAATGCTATAAGGAAAAAATTTTTTTTAAAAATTGAAAATAAAAGAGAGAAAAGACCAAAAAAAAAAAAAGAGAATTATACTATATGAAAGTATTTTATTCACAATAAGGTTACAAATATAAGGTTTTCTTATTATTAATCATTTAAACTAAATTTCCAATTTAGAATAATTTCTCCAGATTACCTTCATTTTAACTTGTTTAGCAAATGCTTTCTTTATCAACCATGCAAGTGAATGTGCTAAACCGATTAGGGAAGACTGGATAAAGTACTGAAATGGTAAAGCAATTTTTCTTGATAACATTGTTTCATTTCAATAAAATTATCTATAGGGCCAACTAAGGTTTTGGCCTCTAGAAAAACAATAATGACTTGAAGATCTAGTTCATGTATGAACTTAGATTTGTATATCTTAGATGAAGCCTTATCTTTGCATTAAAAACATCTTCAAAAGACATTTACTAAGCAACACTGTTGGTGATAAATCAACTCTATAAGCATTAAGTGTGTTATTAAAAATATTTGAAACTAACAAAGTCACTTTTTAAAGAAAATGTACACTTAGTATATTAATAGTTAGGATTTTTTTTTCTTAACCAGTTCAATGTCATGAGGTTCATAGCAGTTTCTTTGCAATTATATTATGGAGAAAAACAGGTGAATCATGAATCACTGAAGTCTCCTTGAGCGTAGCTGAAACACCCATCCAAAGAGAAAACATAATCCTTGGAGACTGCTTTTTATAAAACAGTAAATTCCAAGACCCTACAGAGAAAATGTGAGTTTAGATAATCTTTGACAGGCAATTTTGTCCTTTTGTTTCCAGCTTTATTGAAAAGGTAATTTTTAATTGTCCAGGGTTATAATTATAGCAATTAAAATATAAAATGAAAAGCCAAGATACTGATAATGATTGGTATCATATATAGTCATAGTCATGATAAAAGTTTATCAATTCAAGTTACTAGATTAGACAAAATGTTAATCTTCTGTCCCTTTTCAAATGGTTTTTAGCATCAGATAGAATCATACTACTAAATTCCACTATACAAAGGTCTCTTGTTTAGCAATTTAGAATCACTGTTTTTCTTCATTATCCTTCCTTTGAAGGATAATCTAAAGATGTGTCCACCAGTAAGGATCAATGGAAATCGGTGAAATTCAAATGAACACTTATTACAATTCTGATAAAAGTAAGGATGGGAAGGGATGTGAAGTGAGTGGCTACAATTAGTACAAAATACATGACCCTGAATATAGAAGCCACTCTATAAATCCTTAATTAAATAATTAGGGACTTAATTAATGTTTGCCTTCTGGCCATTATCACATCTAATCAAAAGTTGATTATAACTATAACACCATGTGAAGCTACTCATGATCAAAAGTTATATTTTTAAAAAACACTGGGAAAATTAATGACCACTTAAAATGCACACAACTTTATTATTCCAGTCTCACAAAACCTTTGGAAATCACAGCTGTTGATAATGTTTTTGATTTGCCAGATCCTGTAATAGTCCACTTACTTTGCCTTGAACATGGCATTTGTACCATATTAAAGTTTGGCAAGCTTCATCTTTGCTAACCACTGGCAAATGTGAACATCCTATAAAATATAAAAACATGTTTCGGCCAAAGTCATTATCAGGTACATATTTGCTTGATTTGACTAAGAAACCTCTAATTTGTTCGTGTGCACTTGGCATATTTACATTCTGTGTGATGATCATGCTTGCAATTTATATACTACGTGTCTGACAGCCAATGAAAACTCTAAGTGCTATCGAGGAAGAAAAGAAAAAGGAGAGGAAGAAAAGAAAAAGAGAGGAAGAAAAAAATCCTATTTTACTTCTGTTAGTGTGAGAATGAACTTCCATAAACTTTTAGAGGAAAGTCTTCCAACAGTGATCTTCCACATCCTCCCACCCTACCCACCCCATACTAAAGATATTTTTGAAAAGTTGGCATATTCTCTTTCTACATCATCCCATAAGAGAATCTACCCCTGCATTTATCTGGCGACAAGCCTCAGAATAGTGTAAGCACTAAGGTCTCTGGCCCTTTGCCAACCCCAAGCTCAAAAAAAACATTATCTCTGATATTCCAACACAATGGAGTTCCTCAGTCTGGAAATCCACATCCTTCATTAAGGCAGCATTGAGCAAGTAGTATGCGATATTGAGATCATTGTTCTGTTTTGTTCATCCATGCATTTATACAAGGCCAGCAATGTGTGATACAGGGTAGAGTTTGTGCTTTAGTCTTACTTCCCCCACAATGGGCCTCATGGAAAACTTTTCATTAAATTCCCATTTATTGACTAACTTTCCCATTTAAAAACTCAATAACCTTCCAAATATGGTATCTTACATTTATCTCATGACATGTTGTGAAGTAGAAAAGGTAGGAATTATGTAATGATTTATCATATATAATCAAAGACAATGGTTAATTTTCAGAGCAGGACCAGAATTAGCATCTCCTTATCCTAGCTCTCCATGCAGGCCCACCCTTCGGGGTCTTGTGACAGGGAGCACATTCTATTTACTTTTCAGACCCAAGAGATGGATGCCTGTAATGAATAAAAAACACTGAACATAAACATAAAAAATATAACAAATCAGCCCCCCGCTCAAACAAACCAAATCAAAACAGAGAAACAGATGCTTCTTCCTAAGAGTCATTTACTGTTCACTGACTCATTTGACAATTTATTGAGCTTCTACTAAGTTCTAGATGGTATCTTTGACACTGTTCACTTCAGGGAGTGAGATGACATGGGAAAGTAGCTATCACAGTGCCTGATGCGTGGGGGACAATCAATAAAGTACATTTTCTTCCTTCTCAAATGTTTACCCTTGAACTAATCAATCTATCAAAATCCATATGCAATCAAAAGGAAAGTATTCACTTCTGATCCAGAGTCATCATTCCTTTATACCTCCATATCTGTGGTTATATACTGTGACATTTAGGCACGAGCAATGAAGCCAGAGAGAATAAACCACACTCAGGCCGAATCATGGCTTGTAATTTGTGGTTTGTTGTTTTTTTGTGGTAAAAGGGAAGAGGAAAAAGTCAGTCAAGTGTCCTGGTATTAATAGGCTTTATCAGTATATACTCCTCCCCTGCCGCAGCTCACACACTCACGCAGACTTTGGGGAGGACGTATTATTAATCTAAACAAATAGCTTGCGATTGAAAATAAACATTTTACTATCTTCTCTGATTATTTAAATTTAACTTCCATGTACAAGCAATTGATACAGACAGACATAGCCTTGAAGCCAACACTTTCTGCCCTAACTTGCATCCTATTTTCTACTTGCTTTTCTTTTTTTTTTTTTTTTTTTTGCTCTGCTTGGCTCCCAAGACTAGGTTATATATGAAGGGGAAGCCAATCTGAGGCATCATTAATGTGTACCTTTCAGCAGTTTTCACGATCGACGCTAATCACTACCACCAAATTGTTCGTGTAGTAATCCACACTGATCACCGAGACCACATCTAGAATGAATAGATCCTTGCATACACAGACATAGTAGTTGTAGCTCCAAGATAATTAAAGAACTCATCTATGACCTCTACTGGTCACGTTACCAAAATACAACAGCTGCCATTCTTTCAGACGCGTTTTCATTTATTAAAAAAATATTTTTCCGCCCCTACTATGTGCCAAGCATTGTTTCAAGTATTGCAGTAAAGAAAACACACAAGACCCTTTCCTTCTTAAAATTCAGCAAGGGAGACATTTAAACTATAAACATTATAAGTAAGTTCATTGTAGAGTATTTTAGAAGGCAATAGGTGCTTTCAACAGGAGAAAAAAAGAAGGTCAAGGTAAAGGGAATCAAAAGTACAGAAGCGGCCGGGCGCGGTGGCTCAAGCCTGTAATCCCAGCACTTTGGGAGGCCGAGACGGGCGGATCACGAGGTCGGGAGATCGAGACCATCCTGGCGAACCCGGTGAAACCCTGTCTCTACTAAAAATACAAAAAACTAGCCGGGCGAGGTGGCGGCGCCTGTAGTCCCAGCTACTCGGGAGGCTGAGGCAGGAGAATGGCGTGAACCCGGGAGGCGGAGCTTGCAGTGAGCTGAGATCCGGCCACTGCACTCCAGCCTGGGCGACAGAGCGGGACTCCGTCTCAGAAAAAAAAAAAAAAAAGAAAAATACAGAAGAGGGCCCTTTTCGCCCACTAGTGCCAGGCCTGCAGGTCTCTGTCGAGCCACGGATGTGGGTCTCTGTTCTGCAGGATGGGGTTTATTACACTTGTTAAGAATAAGACCTACTTTAAGAGATACCAAGTGATATTTAGAAGATGGCGAGAGGGTAAAACTGATTACTATGCTCAGAAATGCTTGGTGATATAGTATAAAAATAAATACAACACACCCAAATACAGGATGATAGAGCTATCATTTGTCAGATTGCTTACGCCCGTACAGAGGGGAATATGATAGTCTGCTCAGCATATGCACACAAACTGCCAAAGTATGATGTGAAGGTTGGCCTGACAAATTATGCTGCAGCATATTGTACTGGCCTGCTGCTGGCCCACAGGCTTCTCTATAGGTTTGGCATGGACAAGATCTATGAAAGCCAAGTGGAGGTGACTGGCGATGAACACAATGTGGAAAGCATTGATGATCAGTCAGGTGCCTTTACCTGCTATTTGGATGCAGGTCCTGCCAGAATACCACTGGCAATAAAGTTTTTGGCACCCTGAAGGGAGCTATGGATGGAGGTTTGTCTATCTCTCACGGTACCAAACAATTCCTTGGTTATGATTCTGAAAGCAAGGAATTTAATGCAGAAGTACACCAGAAGTGCATCATGGGCCAGAGTGTTGCAGATGACATGTGCCACTTAATGGAAGAAGATGAAGATGCTTACAAAAAACAGTTCTCTCAATGCATAAAGAGCAGTGTAACTGCAGACATGATGGAGGAGGTGTAAAAGAAAGCTCATGCTGCTACACAAGAGAATCCAGTCTCTGAAAAGAAGCACAAGAAAGAAATTAAAAAGAAGAGGTGGAACCGCCCCAAAATGTCCCTTGCTCAGAAGAAAGATTGGGTAGCTCAAAAGAAGGCAAGCTCCCTCAGAGCTCAGGAGCGGGCTGCCGAGAGCTAAACCAGTTTTCTATGAGGATTTTTCAGATAAAGACAATAAACTTATGAACAGAAAAAAAAAAAGACAGAAGAGGTAGAGCTGGAGAAGTAGGTTGCAGAATTAAATTAGGTGCTCAGGATAAGTATCAGTGAGAGAGCGGAATTCAGCAAAGCCTTGAAGGAGGTAAGAGCCTCAGCAACTACTAACACTAGTAGGTTCTCAAATTAGTTAAATTAGATACTGTATTAGTCTGTTCTCAAATCACTACAAGGAGCTACCTAGGACTGGGAAATTTATTAAGAAAAGAGGTTTGATTGAGTCACAGCTCCACAGGCTATACAGGAACCACGACTGGGAGGCCTCAGGAAACTTACAATCATGGCAGAAGGTGAAGGGGAAGCAGGCATGTTTTGTATGGCCAAAGAAGATGAAAGAGAGTGAAGGCGGAAGTACTACACACTTTTAAACAACCAGATCTCATGAGAACTCACTATCATGAGAACAGCAAAGGGGAAGTCAACCGCCCAGTGATCCAATCACTTCCCACCTGGCCCCTCCTGCAACACCGAGGAATACAATTTGACATGAGATTTGGGTGGGGATAACAGAACCAAACCATGTTAGACATCATCCTGGAAGTAGTGTCCATTTTCACAAAGGGTTTCTAAAAAGGTTTTGGAGTCAACCAGACTTGTGTTCAAACTCCGTACTGGTCAGCTTTTGGTGCAGCAACAAACAACACCAAATTCTCAATGGCTTTACAAACTATTTATTTCTTGCTTACGTTTCATGAGGGCTGCAGGTTGACTGTGGGTCAGCTGTGACTCTGATGGGCTCAGCTCTGCTGGATTCGACTTAGCCACAAGTATTGTCTCCTTCTGGAGCCAGGACTGAAGGAAGAGCAACTCTCTAAGGTGTGCTGTTCTCACAGGGGAGTTCAAGGCTGAAGTAGGTCTCACCAAACCACACCACTGAAAGCTTCTGCTCAGGCAGCAAATATCAAGTCCACACACATTTTATTAACCAAAGAAAGTGGCCAAGTCCAAGGTCAATGCAGGGAGGAAAATGTATTTTATCTGCACAAAAGTATGGTAAAGACAAGGAAGGAATGAATAATTGTGAACAAATAATACAATATGACCTTATTGAGCTCCTCATTATCTTTTATTTTTCAGGGTCTATGCCAATTGCCACCACCAAATTACTCATCCAGCCAAGTTGAGCCCATCAGACTTACAGCTGACCCACAGTCAACCTGCAGCTCTCATGAAACATGAGCAAGAAGTAAATATTTGTTTTTTAAGCCACCACCAAATTATTCACGTGGCAATCCACACTGACCACTGAGACAACCGGAATGAACAGGTCCTTCTAGAAACACAGACATAAAGGTATTTGCAGGTCCAAGGTATGTTGCAGGTCTCTGAATTTTACTTTGTTCATCTGTGGAACAAGAATAAGATCACCCTACTGCAGTAGCTCACACCTGTAGTCCCAGCTATTTGTGGGGCTGAGGTGGTGGGAGGATCAAGGCTTGAGCCCAGGAGTTGAAGCCTGCAGTGAGCTCTGATCACACCACAGCACTCCAGCCTGGATGACAGAGCAAGACCTCCTCTCTGATAAAAAGGAAGGAAGGAAGGAAGGAAGGAAGGGAGGGAGGGAGGGAGGGAGGGAGGGAGGGAGACTAGTTATGAAGAACAGATAAGATCATGAGGTCATGTTTGTAAATGCATTTAGCACAATAACTGGCTTATAATAAAGGATCATTAAATGCTAGTATTTTTTTTTGTCTTTTTCCAAAGGTGATATCACTCTAGCCCAATTTCTTTGGAGGCTTAGGAGGCAACTGGGGCATGCTGGAAAATTGAGGAGCCTGGAATTCAAGAACTATGGATTCAATTCTGTTTCTAAATTCTGCATATATTCCTAATCTATAAAATGAGTCAGCTGTCTAAATGATCTCTAAAGTTCCTTCCAGTGACAAAGATCCTCAATTTGCAATAAAACGTGCCTGTAGATTCTTGTTTTTTCTCCAGAGGTACTGTTTAGTTTTAACACCAGGTGGCGCTAGATAACAACTAAATGGGAAAAGACATAGGCTCTGTGTGTGTGTGTGTGTGTGTGTGTGTGTGTGTGTGGTGTGTGATGATGTGATTTTGTGTGTTGTGTGTGATGATGTGATTGTGTGTGTGGTGTGGTGTGTGTGTGGTGTGTGTGTGATGATGTGATTGTGTGTGTGGGGGGGTGGGATGATGTGATGAAATCCGGAGAGTTCTAGGCTATTTATATTTTCTTCTTATGTGTATATTCTTATAAAGCAGAACTCTTGCAGCTGATGGTTCCTCAGAAACCATCACTCCGAGGCAATGGCTTCCAAAAACAAACCAAGAACTCTAGTCCTAGGCCGTCACACTAAGGGAGAGGGCCCCAGGAGCCTGGGGATGCAGGAGACGCTTTCTAGGTTTGACTTTGAAATTTGGTTTCAGACTTTTACAATTAAAATAATTTATTTTGATTATTTTTAAGAGATGGGGTCCCACTCTGTTGCCCAGGCTGGAGTGCAGTGACGCAATCATAGATCCCTGCAGCCTGCAGCTCCTGGGCTTAAGTGATCCTCCCACCTCAGCCTCCTCAAGCACCCGGACCACAGGCGCGCCACCACGTCTGGCACTGGGCTTTGAAATTTGGAAACTTCCTTCGTTTTGAGCAGAGGTATGAGATCATCAGAGCTGTGCTGTAGGACGATATATCTAGTAGCCACAAGATGGGCGCAAGGAGTGGCTGGCAGCGGGGAGCATCCTTTGGGAGGCTCTTATGGCAGACAGGATCCCCGCACAGGCGTCTGAGCTGTGCTTTGGGAGTGAGCATGGAAATGAGGAAGTCGTTGTCGGGACATGATCCCTTCCAATTGGCAAATGTTTAAATAAAGAGGCTTTGAGAAGCATAAGACATTGTAAGAGCTGATACTCAGATAACTAGAGAAATGTTAGGGCCACTGACTGGAAGTTGGCAGATGACTTCGGGGACAGCATTGCTGCTATCCCTGTCCGGCTCATCTACACCGCGGGAGGGGAGACTGCTGTCCCTGCCCTCCTAGGTACTCAGAACACCCAGGGCACACACGCTGGTCTTACCCGGGCCTCCTAGACACTTGCTGGTGGGGCGCTTCAATATGACAGTCAGCCTTTTTTTCAAAACATGTTTTTTATCCCATGATTTTATTGGTGGTGCTTTAAAACCCTATGGCATTTCTCCAACTCCTGGTGTGCATGCAGCCACACAGCACAGTGGAAGGAGCAATGGATTTGGAGGCAGATAGGCCTGCTTTAAATCCTGAAACCTCACTTCTCCTGTTAAATCCTGAAACCTCATGATCTCCAGAAGAGTTCATGTTTGTTTTAGGCTTCTAAGGTTCTTAATTAAGTAACTTGAGCAAGCTATTTAATTTCTCTGAGCCTCAATCCTATCCAGAACAAAGGTGAAATACCTGTAATACCAATGTCACAGATTTGTCATGAGAAATGAAGGTTGTTTGGTGAACAGAATAAGTAATTGGTAAATGCTGATTCTCTTTCCCTTTAAAGAAAAGGTTATTTAGAGGCCCTTGTGTGAGTCTGTCAGACAAATTCAGCATCAGCACAGAGACTGATATAATGGCCATGGTTATCTATGACCACTTTTTGCAAGAAATGCTGAGCTGTCATGATACAAAACACTCAAAAATTAAATCTACTAAGCTGGCATACAGTTTGGGACTTTAGGATATTCACTGGTCCGCAAGAAATAAAAAGGAAACAGGGGTTACACAATGCATCTCTGTTCTAGTTACTCAATCTTTATCCAACTGAAACCTTGCTTCACAACAGATTAGCCACAGCCCCTAAGGGCAATAAAATCCTGAATTGCAAACCCTGTTTTGCCACCTCACCGAACCTTCATAAATCTCAGCTGCAGTGAATGCATCTCCTATTCAATTTATGAAATGACTATTTTGAGCCACTATTCACACTAGTCATCTTTATTAGTCCTTCTGCCAACTCTCCAAACAGGGGGAAGAAGAAATTAATATGCAATATTAATGTTTTTATTTTGCATATAAATTTGCTGTTTTCAAGGGATATAGAGCAATATATGGAATGTGAACCCAGTAGGTAATTTCCAGAGCTGGGTCACTGCTGCTTCCCTCTTATTCTGGAGACAGGCAAAAGCTACTTGCTACCAAACTACCAGTGAATAAGTGTCCTATAGCAAGCAAGTGCGTAGTGCCCACCAAGGAGTGCACAATGTCAACTATCCACACCCTAGGGAGGAGAAAACGAAGAGAGAGTGCTTGGAGTGATGATGTGGCACCTTTACAAGAGTCAGGGATGAGAATGCCAGCACCAGCCACAGAAGCACACACTCTTCTCAACAGTGGAAAAATGGGGAAAGCTGGGTACCCAGCCACAGCTGCTGTGAACACAGCTGACAAGAAGCACCCTTCTAGTTCTGCTCTTGTAGATGAGAACACCCACCCCTTTCTTCATTTAACCCAAGCTACCCCCCATTCAAACGACATGATCAAGGAGCCTGATGGCTCAGGGTTGGAGCTGTGCGTGGCAGCATAACCTTTCCTTTCCCACTCCTTGCTTAAGGATCCCCTGTACGTCACCACGTGGCCTCACCAAGACTCACCTCATCAGGGTAAAGAAGACAGCAGGGGCCACTGCAGGAAGCTGAAAGTTTGCTACTTGGGTATATGATCACAGAGTGAGATGTAACTTGTTTCCTAAGGTTCAGGGCTATGAGATGCCAGAATGCATTACAGAAAACATGACTTAGAACTAGCCTCTGTTGATTTTAAAGAAACTGGTAGGGAGATGACTTTCTGGACTGACTGTGTGAAATTTAAATAGACACAAATGTCAGGGAAGAAGGCCCAGGCTGCTCCAGTGGAGCCTCACGGGATGGCAATACAGAGGAGTGGCCATAGTGTTCTGGGATCTGACCCTCAGCCATGCAGGTCCCAAGAGAGGATTTTGTCTGTGTTGCTGGGTGATTAGGTTGAAACTGACCCGTGCTAACCAAACTCTCAAACAAAACCCACATTTATTTATTTGTAACAGGTACAGAATAAGCCTTTCCAAAGATCTCCAAACTTGTTTCCTCAATCTTGACACATTCTGCCCATTATCAAGGTACCTGGGAGACCAAATTCATGATCAGACTGTTGCTTTCAAACAAGGATTCAGAGCAAAAACATTTCATAACCTTAAGGGGTGCAGCATCCAGATATTGGAGAAGACTTCTGAATGAAATGTACTTTCTAGATTATCTGAACAGGAGTAGCTACCAAGAAACATGTCTCTCTCCTCTGGAAAGTGTTAGATAATCATAACAAATTCTCACTGCCTGGCCTCCCCTTACCTCAATATGTGCAGATTATCTAGCTGCCACACCTCCACTCACACGATTCCCCTTTTTCTTCAGATGGATCACAGTTCCTGCTGCCTTGTAATCTATTCAGTCATTTTCCTGACCCTTTTTACCTGGCTCATCTTAACTATCCCCA
This sequence comes from Trachypithecus francoisi, assembly GCF_009764315.1. Taxonomy (NCBI): domain Eukaryota; kingdom Metazoa; phylum Chordata; class Mammalia; order Primates; family Cercopithecidae; genus Trachypithecus; species Trachypithecus francoisi. The sequence goes on along the minus strand of NW_022681454.1, from coordinate 167,009,293 downwards.
ATCTTTGTTGCTGTTCATTACCAGCTCTCAGAGACGGTTACTGATGGTTGCTGTTGTCAGTGACTCGTTGGTTCTTACTAGCTCCTCTGATGGAATGGTTTTTGAGTTCTGGGGACACTTTAATGCATGCATGACAAGCTCCTACAGCCCTCCTGGAGGCTGGAAGATGCCTCCTGTAGCCATGTTCAGCACCAATTGTTCCGTGCATCTGTGGAAGGAGCTTGTAATGTGTTTTATTTATTTTGTCTTCACACGTTCTCACCTTCCTAGAGGAAGAGGTGAATAAACTGCCCCGCCTATCCTCACAAGAAAGTAATTTTTTCACCTTAGGTGGGCCATCTGCTTCTTCTAACAACTCTGCTTTGCCTTGAATTGAATACATCTTGTCCCAGGCATTTTGCCAGCTGTAGGCTCCAGGAAATGGAGCAAGTAAAAGTGGTTTCCTTAGGATGTCGAGGCCTTATTATTTTCTTTCTTTCTTTCTTTTTTTTTTTTTTTTGGAAATGCAACTTATGAGATCAACCCAAAGGAAATTGTGCATCAGTATCCATAAGGGTGGTTGTTCACAGAGTGGCAGGAGTCTCTGAGCAACAATCTAAGTTGTATATGGATTTCTTAAGAACTAATCCCATTGCACATGTTGGTAGATGTAGCTGGGGCCTGACAGATGGGGAAAATTGAGTATTTCCTTTAGGACTCAAAAGAGACACCTAAACTGGAGATTCTCAACCTGGGATGCAGATCCAAGTCACCTGCAAGGTTTTCAGCCTTCATACCTTGATCCCATTCAACTGGCTGCTTCTTGTGCCCAGCTGTGTGGAGAACAACTCTCCTAAGCCACTAGGAATCAACGCTCCCAAGTTATTGGGGAAAAAATTACCTGAGGCAAAGAGCCAGAATGTGCAGTCTTAATTCAGAAGATGGTGAGCAGTGGGAGGCAACAGTAAACTGAGGGTGTTTTCTAATGTGATCATCCACAGACTCTGGGTTATAGCAAGGAGTAAGTCACAAAGAGCATGAGGCAGCCTTGGGCTGGAGATCACGGGCCACTCAGGCCAACGGAGGGGATTCTCTCCAGCTTTAGCTCAGAAACAGAGTATCAGCAAGGGCAGCATCACTTGAGTGATGTTAAGAGGCAAAGCAAAACAGAAGCTCCTTCCAGGAATCAATACATCAACATGGGAGCCATTTTATGGAGGTGAGAAACAGAAGAAAAAATGGTAGGGATCATGAGATAGAAGAAAACAGCATTGATGGGCTTGTTCTAACATAAATATGAGAGAAGGCCTTAAGATTTGCAGAACTACTCAGAAGAGATGGGGCCATGGCTGATATTCAGCCAACACACACAGGCATGATGTTACTGCAGGTTGAAATTGGAAATTCTGCCCTGATGGTTGGTAAGTAGCTTAAGTTAGACCACATGCCACCAAATGACATCATGCAGTGGCCACTGCATGGGCGGTTTTGGGACTTGGGACTGGTGCATCTGGACCGGGCAGCATGAGCTAAGACCAAGGTGGAAGCTGGGACAGACGCAGTGCCTACTTGCTGCTCAGGAGGGGTCCAGGGTTGGCAGGAGTAGCAGAACAAGTTGGGCTGGTGACAGTGTTGCAGATGGGGCAGAAGCAAAAGTTCTCTGGGTACAGATGACATGAGAAACATTAGCATTCTAAATACGATGGGCACCCCACCCAATCACTCTCCTGCTGAGGCATGTGCCCGGGCCCACACCTAATAACCATCTACACAAAGAGAAGCCACTGGACACATTTAGTACAGTTTCCTCTATACAACTATAGCTTAGAGACAAGCAGCATTTAGTTTAGTGAGAGCTTACCAAACAAGACCATACTAGTAATTTCTAAAAATCAATAATGATTTAAAAATTATTAGAATGATTTGATGAAAATGTTGCCTTGTAAGCTACATTACACTGTAAACAGTTTCATGAGACATAGTTTAGTTTAAAGAATAGAAAGGAAATATTTTTAATTTTTATTGATATACAGATTTATAGAAATACATTTATTTATAAAACATATGCCACCATACAGGTTGCTAAATAAGTTGCAATTTATCCTCAGATTGAGCAATGTGGAACTAGAGAGATGGTGATTCAGCTGATATGGTTTGAGATGGCTGTACCCCTGACCCCCATTCTGGGCTGATCCAACCTGGGAAAAGACAGGTTTTACTTGATTTACAAACAAAACATTATTTACTGTTTGCTGCTGAGGACTGGGCCCACCAAACCTAGTCAGTAGTTTCAAGTCATCACTGTTCTTATACTTCCCGAATCTCTGTAGCCACAAGGTACAAACTGTACAAAAGAAATGGTTAAGTTAGGCTTTTAGTGTCTTTGCCAGGACAGTGTTAGATCAGAAGTCCATTCATTTGACAAATAGTTATTGAACACTTAAATGGTGCCTGGCACAGTTCTAGACACTGAGGATGCATAAGACAATAAAACAGGAAATCCCTACTCTCATGTAGCCAACGAGCAATTGCAGGTGGTGGGCATTATTCAAAGGCTAATAATGATAGATGGAGCTAAGGAGAAAGTTGGAATCCCATCTGAGCACTGTCTCACTGCACACTCTGCCCTCCTTGGGTTAGAGTCACTAGAGCAATACGATTAACAGCACAGAACCATGGAACTAGTCTACTCTGAGACAGTCAAACAACTATATGGGTGAGTGCCAGTCATGACCTAGTATCTAAAATTCTGTCACTGGAGAATCATTTTCTATTATAACAAGTGTTCCTTGGAATCCAGTCTCTTGAGATATATAGTTTTTTAAAAGTTCAGTAGTCAAACAAATTTAGCAAACCTTTCAGCTCTTAGAGATTCACAATGAATTAGCATATTAAATATAATCTGTATGGATCTCTATCAGTTTAGGATGAAAAATTTGGGCATCTCTCTTTATTTTTCCAATTCCTTGCTTAAGCCTCCATTCCTCCATATAGTAGGTAATTTGGTTTCTCTTTCTTAAGGAACCTTCATTCTCTCTGTTGTACAGAAACCTGGGAATTAACTTAGTCCAAAGGTAGTAGTCTTCTTTCAGAAGTCCATGTGACCAGTCCATTAACAGGCTCTGGTTTTAAACATCACTTCTATACAATGTCACTGTTGAAAACTGGTTCCATCAGGCTTCAGTGAGTCCTTGTCTTGCTTGGCCTTGCTGCTATGGAACACTGTGCAGGCAGCAGGGTAGCATTGTGCATATGGACTCCCAAGGCAACAGCTTATTGGATTTATACTCACACAATCAGCCACTGTTCCCTAAACACGACAGTTTTGCCAAAGTGGCTGGGTATAATTGGGCTTCTAACCACAGCTACACACAGGATCTAGAACAAGCTGTCCCCACAAACCTCGAGGCTCAGTTGAACCTGTCACTGAGCCAGACTCTCTCTTCTTGGGAGACCTCAGTCAGGACTATCTTAGCCCTTTAGAAAGTTTTACCTAGGTTGAATCTCAAATGGGATGGAGATCCCTTCCCCAGGTCTTCATCCCTTTCCTCCTGGAGGATCTTTGGCACTCAGTAAGTTTATTTTGCCATATCAGGAGAATACTGAAAAGAACAACCATTGTAAGACCACAGAATGTTCTTTTTCCAGAGACATGTATATCCACTCACCTAATATTGGCATACTTAAGAGTATGCAGGGAGGCCAGACGCAGTGGCTCACATCTGTAATCCCAGCACTTTGGGAGGCCGAGGCAGATGAATCATTTGAGGTCCAGAGTTCAAGACCAGCCTGGGCAACATGGTGAAACCCTGTCTCTACTAAAAATACAAACATTAGCTGGGCAGAGTGGCGCATGCCTGTAATCGCAGCTACTTGGGAGGCTGAAGCAGGAAAATCACTTGAGCCTGGGAGGCAGAGGTTGCAGTGAGCTGAGATTGCGCCATTGCACTCCAGCAGGGGTGACAGAGCGAGACTCTGTCTCAAAAAAAAAAGTATGCAGGGAACTACCAATGAAGATCCAGGGAATTCATGTCTTAGTCTATCTTGCTGCTTCTCTAGCTTTAAATGGGACATGAGTCACAACCTGGAAGGATACAGAGCACAGCACAGATAGTTTCATGGGAGCAAAAGGATAGGAAGAGAGATGGAGAAAGAGAGAGAAAGATGAAAAGCAAAGGACAGAAAGAGATCCTAGAACAGGAGAGGCAGCTAAGCATGCCCTTAGAGGCAGCTAAGGGGCCCTCTGTCACATATGGAAGCGGTATGAAAAAAGAGGTAGAAGGAAGATTTCCCCTGTTATAATGTTAAAAGGGACATGGTCTACCACAGAAGCTCCCATCTAATGCATCATAACATGTGATTTGCTTCAGGGAGAATCACATTCCCAGGGATTATGCTAAACATAAGCCCTAAAACCTCCAGACTTATTGGTTAAAAAGTCCTCACCTCTCAGTGAGGCAGGATTCTAATGGAGAAATCTCAGAACCTTTTAGGTCAGGAAAGAAAATCCCATCATTTTCTGAGATAGCTTTAGACTCATTAATTTTCTTTTCTTTTCTTTCTTTTCTTTCTTTCTTTTTTTTTTTTTTTTGAGACACTGGATGCAGTGGGGTGAACTCAGCTCACTGTAAGCTCCGCCTTCCGGGTTTACCCCATTCTCCTGCCTCAGCCTCCGGAGTAGCTGCGACCACAGGCACCCGCCACCACGCCGGGCTAATTTTTTGTATTTTTTAGTAGAGATGGGGTTTCACCGTGTTAGCCAGGATGGTCTCGATCTCTTGACCTCGTGATCCGCCCGCCTCAGCCTCCCAAAGTGCTGGGATTACAGGCGTGAGTCACTGCGCCTGGCAGACTCATTAATTTTCCGACACTAAAATGGTCAAAATTTCTATGGGGAGAGGAAAGACATTGAGCTTGTGTGATATTCTTAAACCCTTCATTCTCACTGACACTTCTTCTCTATTTTCTCAAATATTTTACATAAAGTAACTTAAGACATAAAATAAACCATAGACATAAGATAGCTTAAGACACACAATAAACCACTTAAAATTGTTAAATCTTTCTGATGTCAAGATATTTACACTTGAGCCATCCTGGACCAATCAACACAAGTCACTAACATAGAGTGAGGAAGCATAGTAAAAATTCTGTAAGGTGGTAACAATCCGGGGGCAATTTTTGTTAATTCATCCCCAAAGAAGGAGGCTTATTTAGAATATTAGTATTAAAGGCAAAGATTAATTTGATCAAATTGTCGTTTGATAGAAGACAGTGTTATAGAAAGGTGTGGGTTTTTTTGTAGAATTGTTACTATGCTTTAAGCTTTCAGTGGACATAGGTGACTCTCTAACACATACCCAATCCTCTGGAATAACAAGTTATATTTCAACAGGATTATACTGTATGTAATATATTTCATGTGTTTAGAGATTAAATATCCAGAGAAAATATCATCATTGCCTATTTCCTGGCATTTCTTGTGTCCTGTCTGATATGTATTCACATAAGGGAGCAGGTTTTAGTTATCTAATACTGTGTGGCATTTATTATTTCAATTTGAAAATGCTTCTATTTAGATTTCCAAATATGTAATTTTTAATATGTTTTATTAGTAAAGGATCAATAAAGGAACAATTTTATAGCAAATTTAACACCTATAAATGTCGCTGTTTGCAGTGTTAAAGAAACAACTGCCACAGACCACAGGTCTGCTCAAATTTCAAAGAATGTTAAATGAAATACTTCTAAACTGTCCTAAAGTTATCTTATTCCACAAACTAATTGCAGGTTCATTGTTCACACTTTTATATAAAATGGTATCTGATTCTGAATGGATTTATTATATGAATGTGTTTATTTTTAAGGTAGCTATATTTGAGAAGCCATATAAAGGCTAGATTATTACAAATTATGATTTTAATTGACCTGAAAAATAAATGTTAAAAAGACAAAACCACACAAAACCTGCATACAAATGTTTATAGCACCCCTATTCTTTTTTTTTTTTTTTTTTTTGATGAAGTCTCACTGTGTTGCCCAGGCTGGAGTGCAGTGGTGCTATCTTGGCTCACTGCAACCTCCACCTCCCAAGTTCAAGTGATTCTCCTGCCTCAGCCTCTCCAGTAGCTGGGACTACAGGGTGCCTGCCAACATGCTTGGCTAATTTTTTTTTTTTTTTTTTTTTGTATTTTTAGTAGAGATGGGGTTTCACCATGTTGGTCAGGCTGGTCTCAATCTCTTGACCTCAGGTGACCTGCCCACCCCGGCCTCCTAAAGTGCTGGGATTACAATTGTGAACCACTGTGTTCAGCCCCAGCACCTCTATTCTTTTTTTTGAGATGGATCTCTCTCTGTCGCCCAGGCTAGAGCACAGTGGCACGATCTCAGCTCACTGCAACCTCCACCTCCCAGGTTCAAACAATTCTCCTGTCTCAGCCTCCTGAGAAGCTGGGGTCACAGGTATGTACCACCATGCATGGCTAATTTTTGTATTTTTAGTACAGACAGGGTTTCACCATGTTGGCCAGGCTGGTCTCAAACTCCTGACCTCAGATGATCCGCCCATCTCGTCCTCCCAAAGTGCTGAGATTACAGGCATGAGCCTCCATGCCCAGAGCACACTTCTGTTCTTAATTTCCAAAAACTGTAAGCAACCAAGATGTCCTCCAACAAGTGAAAGTATAAACAAACTAGTATATCTATACAATGGAATATTATTCAGTGATAAAAATAAATTATCAAGCCATGAAAATACATAGATGAATCTTAAATGTATATTGCTAAGTGAAAAAAGCCAGTATGTAATGGCTACATACTACATGATTCCAATTATATGACATTCTAGAAGGGGTAAAACTATAGAGATGGTTAAAAGATCAATGGCTACCAGGAGTTCAGGGTAGGAGGGAGGGGAGGTTTGAATAGGTAAAGCACAGGAGATATTTTAGGGCAGAGAGACTATTCTGTGTCATAATGTAATGGTATGTACAAGAAACTATGCACATGTCAAAACCCATAGACCTTTTCAGCACAAAGACTGAACCTTAATGCATGCAAATTATGAACAATTATTTAGGAGGTTGGACAATCCTAGGGTGAAAACAGAATGTGACAAAACAATCTAACTTTATCACTCATGTATGAAACAGCCTCACTGAAAGGCGTAGTGAGGGAGAAGTTGCAGACCTGTGTAACTTTGGAAATGAGTGGAGTCTATCAAACTAAAGGTAAAAGACGCTGTATATAAACACTGTACTCTGGTTGATAAAATTGTTTACCATGAGGTATGTGTTAACAATTCTGATGCTGCTATATGTGTATACTGGAAATGAACAATTAAATAAGTGGCTGATGGTAGGAGTTAGGTTCCCACTGCTGGAGCAGGAGGTTACAGATGAGCAAGAGGAGGCGGCTCAAATGATTCATGTAGTAATGGATTAGAATTGGAGCCATCAGTATAAACTCATGTTTAGGTTGTAATAGATACAGACGGTTATGCATGGCAATATTTATAGATACGTGTATTTACACAGGTTGGTATATACAGTATATTTCCTTGCTCTGTCAGCTGAGAGGAATGAGAAGCTATGACACACCAGTACAAATGAGCACACCTAGCTCCCAGATCTTGGTTTCTAATTTATTCTTCAATGAAAGGAACTAGGGCTCCTTGGAGAAAAGGCTGATTATAGTACTGGGACAAGAAATACACAAGATGAGCCTGGAGCAATCTTTGAGTGCCAGAAAGGCAGAAAGTACTCAAAAACAAAAACCATGACCTTGATGGGGCATGCCATAGAGACACAAGAGGCAACTAAAGGAGCCCCTAAAGGCAAAAGCTGGGACAGTTTGAGCAAGGAATATTTTAATCCAAAGTATAAAATAATCCAAAGTATAGAATAAATATACATGAGTTCATCCTAATACAAGTAAATAAATAAGCAACAGTGGACAAATTTCATGTGAAGAAAAATTCTCAAAAATTTATGTAGTTACTCTGCCCTCAAAGGGGTAGAGCATGACTCCCTACTCCTTACATATGGACCATGCATAGGGACTTCCCTCCATAGAGTGTACTATGGAAAGGGGGAGAAAAAGAGTAAATGTGCAGTGGAGTCACATAACGAAAACGACTTGAGCCAGGTGACTGAAGTTAAATCAATAGTGATAAGTCATGTTCCTGACTTTTTTGTCCATGTGTGATACGACGTGATGGAAACGGCACTTTAACTTTGTGGTCCTCTTTCTACAAACACATAACCCAAGTTTAATCATAAGACCAATATTAGACAGATCTAAGTTGAGAGACATTCTACAAAATACTTTACCAGTATTCCTCAAAACAATCAAAGTCATCAAAAACAGGGAAAGTCGGAGACACTGAGGAGCCTGAAGAGACACTACAACTAAATGTAATGTGGTGTTCTGGGCAGGGGATCCTGCAACAGAAAAAGGTAAAAACTAACTAAAAATAAATAAAGCATGAACTTTAGTTATAATAATGTATTGATGTAGATTTATTAATTATAAAAAATGGACCACACTAATGTAAGAGTTCAATAATAGGGGAAACTGGGCATAGGGTATATAGGAAGTTTCTGTATTAAGCTAACAATTTTTCTGTAAATCAAAAACTATTCTAAAATAAAAATGTTTGTTTAAAAATGATATTTAGAAGCATATACTCATAGAAAAATGGTAAGTAGAAGAAGCAATAAAAACAATCAATTAAACCCCTTATTTTACAAGGGAGAAGACTGAGGGTTTACAGTAGGACTCAGTAGCCAGGCTGGCCAAGTAGCTTGTGCTTTAGAGAGGACCTTGAGGAAGGAATGGTGATCAGTTGCTGAACTTCGCCTTCAGTGACACTGCAACATCTTTCATGGTACACAGCAGACACACAATAAATAATTATGAGTGATTACTTCCCAAGAACCTCTCCTCTACCCAAGAACCTAATCCCCTCACTCATTTATTCATTGACTCATTCATTCATTTAACAAATATTTACTGAGTGACTAGTTTTACTCCTAGAATTATAGTCACTTAAAAACTCTGTCCCAAGGACTGATATTTTGGCAACTTTCCATATCTGACTTTGTAGAAAACACCATTCAGCTGATTTAAGTTTCTGACTGTCCATGTAAGAACTGCTTCAAGTCAAATATGAACAGAAGATGGATGGAGGAAACAGAGTAAAAGAGAGAGGACTCTGTGGCTCACAGAGAGCAGGTGTGATTCATGCACACTCAAATTATGGGCTACAATTTTTTAAAAAGGTACTGTTATTTTAGGTTCTCCAATTTCTCATTCTATTTTTTTTTTTTTTTACTATTTATTGTGGCAGCGGGCTGAGAGCACAGTTTTGTCTTGGTTTCCAGTTTGTGCTCCACTATTTATCAACTGTGTGATCTTGGCCAAGTGCTTAATTTTTTTTAACCCCAGTTCCCCCATCTGGAAACTACCTCATGTAAGTAAGTTGCATGTACTAAATAAGACAACATTTGTAAAATGTTTAGTACACTTGGCAATGCAGTTAATAGCATTATTATTACTAGTATCATTGCTATTATCATTAACATCATCAACTCACCAGATGCTTATCTCTGTGAAACAGCTTCGAGAAGATTAGGGCAATAATTCAGGACCTACAAAAGAATACACGTTGACACACTTAGTCAATCTTTCCATCTTTCTAGGTTTGGTAAGTGAGTAGGTTGTCTCCAACAAATCATAAAATTATTGCTGGACTCTGGGCTATGATTCCATGGACCAGTCCAATGCCCCTCAGAGACTGCCAGGAAACTAAAAAGGTTATTTTCATGTTCTTTTCCTTCTTGGCCTCTTTTCCTGCCAAAGTTTATTTTCATATTAACATTACCATTCATTCTAACTATTCCATGGGCTCCTAAAAGTGGATAGTTTTCTTGGACACAGGTCTCTCCTGATGTTCATTTTTCTGACTTTATTTCTGCAGTATTTAAAATCATGTTACTCATGTTGATACAATCTCTGTGTATCAATTCTGTTAAAAAGCCCAGCACTCCTGGGGCGGCGCAGGGGAAGGGGGCTGCCTTGCTTTCTATGCCCAGGTGAAAGAGAGCTTGTGTTTGATATTCTGACTAAAAGCATTTGATCAAGAAGACTCTCCTGGCTATCCCCATTATAGCCAGGGTTGCCCATCTGGGAATCCTAGCCATTCCCAAGTACATCATACCATCGAAACTGCATTCCAATATGAATGCCTCATGGAAGCATTTCTCTCCCTGCAGGGGAGGTAGCATCAGCTCATCCTCTTACACAACAGCTATTTGGTGATTCTGCTGTCTCTTCAAGGGCCTCACTGATGATTCCTCAGTAGAATCTGTTTTCCTGAGTCTCACTTCAGCTACATAAAGCTAAGTTTGGGTAATAGAGGTTATGTTGTTCAACCCACTTGCAAAAAACAGTCTAAGCATAAACGTCCCAGGTTCAGTGGATATCTTAAGGGAAACTTTAAATAGTTTTAATCGAAGAGGAAACTCTTTTACTGAGTTCAAACATAGTTAAGTTAGTAAAATAGCTTGTTTCTTTTTAACTGATGAAAGATTTTAAAGGTAGTTTTAAGAGGTAATTTTGTCTTCAGTTCATCACTATTTCAACAAGCATATTGTCAGTTAGTTTTCAATAAGTGCAATTATTTTGAGGCCCCTTTTGTCAAGGATACTCACATAAAACAAGTCCTACCTCTGTTCTGGGAAGATGTGAGCTGTGAAGGCTGAAATCAGCTGCTGCTTCTCCCCATACTGCCAGCCTCGATGAGCCCAGAAGGAGTCAAGCCTGAGGGAAATGAGAGAAAGGGGTCAATCAGGGAACAGAGGAGCAGCAGATTCTAAATTAGGGCGAATGCATGAGCTCCCAGGTGGACATCAGAGGAAGAACTAATGCATGTTCCTTTTTTTTTTTCTCACAAGCTTAAGATGTCTGATATCTGAAATTATTTGTATCTGAGACATCTCTTGAAACTTCATCTGATTGGTAGGATTTGGCTGTTTTTGGTGTTTTTCTTTATTTTTCAATTTTGGGAGTTTTTTTTAAATACTAATTAGATCCCTTTACAAATTTAATTTCAGTACTTTGAATGTAATTGCTTAAATTCTGTATAAAATGTTTCTCTACTCATGAATCAGTCTTATCACTAATTTGTGAGGCTTTTCTATTTCTAACAAACCTAATTGCACCTAAGAGTGATAACGTATACCTTTAGAAATAAACACACACATCATCATTATCATCATCATCCTCACCACCATCGTCATCATCGTCACATAAAAATACATAGCTGGACTTATTTTCTGGAAATGTGTACATTACATTTGGATGGCTTTACTTAAAATAGAAGCTCTATGTCACATAAAAGGTTTACTTTGGGAGGCTCCTGAGGCCGTCTCAAAGAAACAGGGTAGTCTTCAAAGCTACATGAAGCGGGTTCGATAAGAGGTCTGAGTAACAGCCCATCAGGAAAGAAAACAAAAAGGCCTTAAGGCTCCACATACAGGAAAATAAAGAGTGGTTTCAGATTTGGGCCACAAATTAAAAGCCACAAAGGCAGACTCTGTGATTGCAGGCCTTGGTTTGCAATTCAACTCCTTCTCAAATGGACAACTCCATGTAATGGACATCAGGATGAATGACAAGCAATTATAAGTTCGATAATGTTTAATAATTCTTCCTAGAAATGATAGGAAGTCCAGCTAGTAATAAACACATGTTTGAAAACACAAGGGATTTGGAGGCCAGGGTCGAAATGTGCTTCTTAGGGGAAAACTTTCCTAAGTGGCTCAGAACATGATCCAGAGACAATTAGATAATTACCAAGAGCTGCTGTGTGCCACTTAGAGCCAGCATTCATAAGCACAACGCCAAGCATATTGTATGGATCTCAGTGTTGCTGGATATAAAAATGAATCAACTATTTTGAGCAGCTATGAATTCAGAAACAAGGAGAAAAAATGAGCAACACAATAAGGGAAATTTAGACAGAATTAGACACACAGGAAAATAAGAGTAAAACAGAGTAAAGAGAGGATCCATCTACAGGGAATGTTGATTTGCCTTGGCACCATACCTCTGGTTTAGATCTACCTGAAGTAAACAGGACGGATAGCTCTTAAAGTGGAATAAAGGCTAGTTTCCATTTTCCTCCTCATATTCACATATTTCTATACATTTAAATCATACAAACAAATTAACTCCATCTGTGTATGGCATCATCTTTATTTAGTAAGACTCACAGCAGACTTGTTTATAAATATGCAAAGGAAATGTGCAGTCCATTGCGCACACACCTCTCATCTCCCTTCCTGAAGTCCATGCCACTTGCTCCAGCTTCAGTGAAATAGAGACCAAGCAGAGATTTGACCTCTGTCAGGGCTGGAACTGCTTCTGGTTGTATTGACCTTCACTTTGCTCTGCCTACCTTCATATCAGGGTGTGCATGTGTGGTTCTCCCAACACTGCTGTCATCAGCAGCCTTCCACTCACCTCCATTCTCTTGAAATACTCTTCCTTTAACTTCCATGATGACACTCTCCTAATTTTTCCCCTACTTCTTTGCCTACCTCTTATCAGTTTCCTTCCCAGTTCTCCACTCAACCCTTAAATGATTCTGCTCTCAGTCCTATCATGAACTCTATAATCTATTCTAAGGGGCAGTACAGCAAAATGGTGGGAAACAAAGACACTAGAAATGCACTGCCAGGGTCTCGCCATTTTCTGGCTGTGTGTGTGATTTGGGGCAGGTTACTTGGCATCTCTGATGTTCCCCCCATTTATAAAATGGGACTAATAATAGTACCTACTTCACAGGGTTGGAAGGAGAGTGAACGCATTCAGATGTGTGAAATGCCTGGCACACAGTAAGACCACAGTAACTTCTTAGTGGTACAACCATGACTTCAGCTATCATTTAGTTGAATAACTAACTCTATTAGTTATTTAGTTGAGATTATTTGATATTGAGTTGATTGGTTGATGAACTAATTCTCTAGACCAGGCTTTTTCCTAAGCTCCAGGTCTATTTAATCAACTGCCTACTAAACATTCTCAATTGTATTTAGGGTTCCTTAAACTCAACATTCACCAACTAACTCATTTCTGTTTTCTCACTCCTCCAGCCAAAACTTTTGTATTCTTTTTCCTAGATGAATAACAGCTCTTCCTTTTATATTCTTTTTCTAGATGATTAACAGCACCATCGTCCAAAGACCCAAGCCTTTGAAAGTTAATAAAGTTTCCTATCTCTATGCTAAACATAAACACTTCATTGATCATCAAGTCTTTTCAGTTTTCCTTCCTATCTTCTCTTCTGGACTACAGCAACAGCCAGTATTCTGTCTTTAGTCTCCTTTCCTCCCAGGAAACCATCCTTGTTTCACACTACAGTCAGGCTTTTCATCCTTTTTAATATGTTTTCATCATCTTTCCATTCATCTTCAGGATAAAATCCAATTTTTTTTAGCATGGCATATGAGGTGCTTCACCAATTTGCTGCTTCTTATCTCTCAGATTTCATCTCCTACCATCTTTGGTTTTAGCCAAGAAACTACCTATAATCTCCAAAGGCGTCACCCTCTCTTTCACCTTCAGGCCTTTGTAATTCAACCTGGAATGCCCTTTCCTCAATTGTCTGTCTAGATAATTCCAACTTCATTACAATATAATCTCTCTAACTCCCAGAACACTACTCCTAATCCAATTTTTTAAAAACCTAAAAGACAGTTAACAGATGTTAGAATTCCAGTATAGTTTGCTGAAAACAGAATAAAATTTCTTTTGTGCCTTTATTTCTAAGACACAGAATACATTTCATTTTTAGTCATCATTTTAGCTTACCATTGACTCGTAATGACTCTTTGGGTGAGAAATGGAAGGGGTGGAATGTGAATTGGAACATATCTTCTACCAAAAATTTGTAAGATATCTAGATGGCTAGGAAAACTGTGGAAGGGGAAGAGGTGCACAGCTAGCCATTCCCCACTTTCCTCTTCTCTCTCTTTCTCTCTCTCTCTCTCACACACACACAGACACACACACACACACACACACTTTTCTTAAGGGAAAAATCACTCTGTGTTCTTTTAAAAATACCTCAGGTTTTATGTTTTATTGCTACCAGAGTCTGCCTCCCTGAGGTTCTTGTATAGACTAGTTATTTCCCTGTGTAAAGAAGCTGTTCAGTTCGTTCTCGCCTGGTTTGGAACGAACTGAACACTTCCAAAGGAGGTAGTTCTTGCAGCCTCCTCTCCTTCCACTCCCCTCCTCCCCGCAGTCCTGGCTGAAGCAGCGAGTCTGTCGATCCCAGGCCAGAGACAAGGCAGACAAAGGTTCATTTGTAAAGAAGCTCCTTCCAGCACCTCTTCTCTTCTCCTTTTGCTCAAACTCACCCAGTGAGTGTGAGCATTTAAGAAGCATCCTCTGCCAAGAAGACCAAAAGGAAAGAAGAAAAAGGTATGTAATTTTTTCTTTTAAAAAAATCTTATGTCAGTTGTTTTACTCCAAACTATTACTGTAGATTAGAGCAGAAATGTATGTATGTGTTGAGTCAGAAGAAAAAGACAGAGATCCTCTGAGGAGATGGTGCAGGCACTTTGAAAAATATGATGCTTCCTAGTAGAAAGGCAAATAATCAGATTAAAAGAGAACAGAAAATATATATTTCTTGGCGAGGAATGTCATTTCATTATAGGTTTAAAAAGAGGCAGATTCTTCACTGTCATTTATTGAATGCCCAAATTCACTCTGAATGTTTTCCCACACAACAGGACTTATCCCAGTCCTCAGAACTATGTGAGGATGACGAAGTATATAAGATTGTTTTAAATGCTGCAGCTGTATTACCTATACTACATGAAGTTAACTGCAACATCTAAGAAAGCCAATGTTTTTTGCTTTTAAAAATCCTGATTCCTGAAAAGAAACTGGTACAAATGTGTGACACAAAGAGGGAATTCATTGAATTCATCCTTGGTGTCCACTCTTGGAACACAACAGTGTCTGTACTGCTAATATAAAGGGAACACTTTTTCCCTCTGAGACTTAGAAAAATTCCTCTTTAAAATTCCTTAACTTAGTTACACAGGCTTTGAAAAGCTCTCCCAAATGCTGGTCCTTTTCTCCAGCGATGATGATTTACTGTGTCCAGGAAAAGAAGGAGAATGATGCAAGACTGAATATTAATATCATCTTCTGGCATGCTCTAAAAGCCTGATCACTTTTAGGGAGGATGTGGATTATGTTTTTCTATGGATGAAGTTTTCTTAGATATTTAAGATGATATATCTGTTTTAAGGATCTTTAAGTAGCTTATTCACTTTTTAATACTACTTCTGTTCTTTAACACATATTTTGGGAAATTTCACTTCAGGACTCAGTCCTTCTAACAAAAACATCTACTAAGGACTCAGTCATTCTAACAAAAACGTCTTCTAAGGCAGTTAATAAGAAAAAAAGAGAACTTTAAAAAAACAGTGGTTTTCATCCTCCAAGAAAGATGAATGGAAAACATCACAGACTGGGCAGGAATTTTAATTTCTCCCAACTATAATTTTGATATTTCAAATGTCAAGTTCTGGGCTGGAGTTTTCATTTGCTTTTGCAGCTTTGCTTCTCTCTTGCTGCTTTTTTGAAAGCAATCCGAGAATGGACTGTCTTTTCTGTCTAATTCATCAACGCTGTTTCACGCCACTGCTCTTAATACCAGTTCCCAGAACTGACATGAGCTGCCTGTATGAGCATTTGCACCATAAATGTCTGAACACTTAAACTGCATGGTCCTGTTAGTTTTGGCAATTAAATGAGATAATTTTTCTTTTTAAGTCTGCTTTTAACTCCAGCCATTCAAAAGCTTGCTTGTGCTGAATGCCCTCAGACAGAAATCAAAATTTGCAATTCCCTACCAAAGGATGGTAGCAATGATTTATTGTTTAGTTGGAAATGTCTTGCTCATAATCCTGCATCCCCTGCAATGATCTATTAAAACTTACAACACTATTAGGATATAAATGGTATCATACAACATTTGGAACCATGTTAATTACATAAAATCGAATTTAAGAAAACAGTGGATAACTACCTAAGCTTCTCTTGCTCACTCCTTCTAATTTTTAGTATGTAACTTTGTTTTCTTTTGTAATTTGGGTGTACTCCAGGAGGAATTTTAAGTACATGTACCGCAACCGAAAAAGAAAAAAAAGACCAATTTGCTTCAAATTGGCCAAAATCATTTCACTCTTGTTACCACTTGAACATATATGGTTTTGATGCATTGCCAAGGATTAAGTTTGGTGTTCTTTAATGAAAACAACAACCAACGTATCCCAGGAACACACTGGGTCAGAAATGTTTCCATTTGCTAAATAATAGTTAAAGCTATTTATCTGTACTTAAGTACAGGAAGAACAGAATTCTGCATTTAAAACATGTATTTTATTTTATTTTATTTATTTGAGACGGAGTCTGGCTCCGTCACCCAGGCTGGAGTGCAGTAGTGCAATCTCAGCTCACTGCAACCTCTGCCTTTGCAGTTCAAGTGATTCTCCTGCCTCAGCCTCCTGACTAGCTGGGACTACAGGAGCATGACACCACTCCCAGCTAATATTTGTATTTTTAGTAGAGTCGGGGTTTTACCATGTTGGCGAAGATGGTCTCAATCTCTTGACCTCGTGATCTGCCCACCTCTGCCTCCCAAAGTCCTGGGATTACAGATGTGAGCCACTGTGCCTGGCCAAAACATGTAATTTATAATGTGTTCACACACACTCACACACACAACTACCAGTAGGTACTTGCCAGGTGTGGAACTTTCCATTGTAGTATGTGACTGAGACTGTGGCAAAAAAAAAAAAAAAAACAATTTTATGCTCTGGCATGAAAATAGAAGAGGTATGCGGTATGATAATTTACCTACTTATTTTTCCAGAAATTTATTTGTTCATTTCACTGAAGGAAGTTTTTTGAACATTTACTGTGAGCTCAGCATCGAAGCAGACACTCTTCTTCAATACAAAAGAAGTAGAAGTTACAATACTTGCTGACTTGATATTAGCATCTCTTCTTCCAGTCCTCTGAATATTGAATTGTCCTGGCCTCAGCCCTTTGCCTCATCTCTGCAGGGTCTACCCTTACTGCCCTGCCAGACCCATAGCTATAGATACTATCAATAAATATCCTGATTGCTCTCAAATTTGTATTTCCAGCCCTGATTTTTAGACTCACATTCAACTGCCTACTCAACATCTTCACTTGGATATCTAATAGGCATCTCAAATCTAACTTGTCTAAAACCTCATTCCTGGATTCCTGCCAAAATTGGCTCCTTCCAATTCTTCC
Organism: Trachypithecus francoisi; assembly: GCF_009764315.1. Lineage (NCBI taxonomy): Eukaryota > Metazoa > Chordata > Mammalia > Primates > Cercopithecidae > Trachypithecus > Trachypithecus francoisi. The sequence goes on along the minus strand of NW_022681454.1, from coordinate 166,991,944 downwards.
TCAGTTGAACAAATGGCAACACCATTCAAGCCAAAAACCCAAGAATCATCCTTGATTCTTTCCCTCTTGCCTCATATCTCCCATTGGTTCTCACCAAAAGCCTCTTTTCTTCTATTTCCAATCTTGTCCCACCACAATACATCTTCACAGACCAGCCAGGGATTTTTTAAAAAGGCATAAATCAGATCATGCTACTGTTCTGTCAAAATCTTCCAATGGCTTCTTAATATACTCAATACAATCTGAACTCTTTATCATATCTTCTAGGCCCTTTATGATTGTTCCCAATCTTCCTCCTTGGCTATAGGTAAATTCACATAATAACCAATTCACTAAATAATTAATCAGCTTTCTGAATTTCCCACTCCCCATATTCAATTGTAGTCATATTCTCCAAATGGTTAACCAGCTTATAAAAATGTTGACAATGACAAGGCATTATTTACTCAAATTCACAGTTCTTGTAGGACAGATTATACATAAGTGCTTTGGGCACATAGAGCAAGGGAGCTATGAGAGTAGTATTGTCTGGAATCAGGGAAGGATTCTTAGAAGATATGAGTGTGAGGTTTGTCCTTCATGGATGCTTTGGTCAGAAATTAATATCAAGGGAAGGGGTGAGAAGGAACAACAAGGCAGAGACACATACATATGATTAAAGAGATGAGTGGCTTGACTGCCTGGCTAGCTGAACAGGAATGAATGATAGATGTGGAGACAAAGTGAAAGGAAGGCCTCAGATTAGTCCTAAGAAGTCCACATATTCTTTCAGACAACATAAAACCTCTGTAGGCTCTTGCCTAGAATAAAAAATATGTTTTTGGAAAAGCATTCATTTTCAAGTATGCGCCAAGCATCGTATTAGCCACTGGTGTATGGTAGTGAACAAAATAAATTGCTGTCGTGGAGCCTTTGGTCTAATGAGAATGACAGACATAAAATGAGTAAATTCACAAATATATAATTTAAATTGTGATAAATATCATTAAGGAAAAGAAAAGGACACTATGAAAGAATAAGGTTGAAACTACCTTAGATTGAAAGGCCATGGAAGGAATGACATTTAAACTGAGACCTAAAAGTCAAAACAGCCAAAAAAAGAACATTCCTGGTAGAGAGAGCAACATATACAAAGACCATAATAGAAGAAAAAGGTTTCCTTTTAATTATAAGGAAATCCTCTATACATCTTTATTGTTAAATGCAACAAAATAGCATAAGAAAATATGAAACTCATTGATAAAGATAAGTGTATATACAAATACTGACTACTATATTACTAAAATGATGGTGGTTAAATTCCATTTAATTCTAGCATAAAAGTTAAAAGACAAAAGTATTAAAATAACTATAATTTAAAATATGTCTATGTATACACAATATAAATAGATGTAAATTGTGACATCAATAACATAGTGTGGTGAGAGAGAATTAAAAGAGTAGAGTTTTTGTATGTGATTGAAGTTAAGTTGTTATCACCTCAAAACAGACTTATAATTATAAATTTTTTTTTTTTTTTGAGATGGAGTCTCTCTCTATCACCCAGGCTGAAGTGCAGTGGCGCTGATCTCGGCTCACTACAACCTCTGCCTCCTGGGTTCAAGCGATTCTCCTGCCTCAGTTTCCCAAGTAGCTGGGGCTACAGGCACCCGCCACCACGCCCAGCTAATTTTTGTATTTTTAGTAGAGAAGGGGTTTCACTGTGTTAGCCAGGATAGTCTCGATCTCCTGACCTCATGATCCACCTGCCTCGGGCTCCCAAAGTGCTGGGATTACAGGTGTTAGCCACTGTGCCTGGCCAATTATAAAATATTTTATGTAAGCCTCATGGTAACCACAATGGAAATACCTATAGCAGTTTACACAAAAGAGAAAGGAATCAAAGCATATGAGGAAAAGGAGAAGAAGAAGGAGGAGGAGGAGGAGGAGAGGGAGGGAGGGAGGGGGGAGGAAAAAGGAGGGAGGAGGGAGGAGGAAGGAGGAAGGAGGAGAAGAAAACAACAACCAACAAAACACAAAGGAAGACAAGGCAGGGGAAAAAGCACCAAAGAACTACAAGACAACTAGAAACAATAAGCTAAATGGCAATAGTGAATTATTCCCTATCAATTATTACTTTAAGTGTAAATGGATTAAACTCTCCAATCAAAAGACTTAGGGTTGCTGAAAGAAAAAAATCATTATATAACTATATGATTTCTGCAAGTGACTTACTTAACATTTAAGGACACACAAGCTGAACGTAAAGAAATGAAAAAATATATTCCATGCATATGGTAACTAAAAGAAAGCAGAGTGGACTATTTTATATCTGACAAAATAGACTATAAGTAGAAAACTGTCACAAGAGACAAAGAAGAAAATATAATGATGAAAGGGTTAACCACCAGCAAGCTATAACAATTATATACACAACCAACATCAGAGCACATAAATATATAAAACAAATATTGACAGAACTAAAATAAGAAATAGACAGCAACACAGTAATAGTAGGAAACTGCAATACTCCACTTTTAGTAACGGATAGAATAACCAGACAGAAAATCAACAAAGAAAGAGTGGACTTCAACACCAGTATAGATCAAATGGACCTAACAGACATATATAGAACATTCAGGTCAACAGCAGAAGAATACACATTCTTCTCAAGTACATACAGAAAATTCTCCATGATCAATCATATTCGGTCACTTAAACCATGACCTACAAAAAGCCCATTGGAAGATATTATTTATATATGCTGGATTGTGATGCACTGTAACACTACAATGTCTTGCTCCATTAAACCTGAAAATATATAAAATGAAGTAGATCTCATTTTAGCCTTTTCTTTCACTAATGTTTGGAGGTAGGAATTAAATTGGATATTGATAATTCTAAGGAAATGTACAGCCAAAGCCAAAAATGGCTAACTCAAATTAGAATGTGAGACAAAGAAAATCTGAAACACTTAGGAGTAGGAAGAAATACTTTGTTTCTAATCTAAAGGAAAAAAAAAAAGCAATAAATGTATTTATTTAAAAATCAATGATCTTATCTAAAATGATTTACCTTTAAAATATACCTAATCACTAAAAACTTCATACCAAAAATTTCCATTCCACAATACTGTTTTCTTTTCTTTTTTTCTGAGATGGAGTCTCGCTCTGTCACGCAGGCTGGAGTGCAGTGGCTTGATCTTGGCTCACTGCAACCTTTGTCTCCCAGGTTCAAGCCATTCTCAAGTAGCTGGGATTACAGGTGCACGCCACCATGTCTCGCTAATTTTTGTATATTTAGTAGAGACAGGGTTTCGCCATGTTGGGCAGGCTGGTTTTGAACTCCTGACCTCAGGTGATCTGCTGGCTTCGGCCTCCCAAAGTGCTGGGATTACAGGTATGAGCCACTACGTCTGGCTATTCCACAATATTGTTTTCTTTCCAAGTACAATATCCAAAGAGAAATATCCTCTATCTGTTTTCCCTCTTTCCAAGGAGGGAAAGATACTTTGGCACCTGTTAATGAGATAAAATCTGAATGGCTCTAGATTCTAATTCTGGTTCCTCCACGATTTTGCTATTCTTCCTTTACTACGATAGTCTCCATTTTCTTCACATCCAATATAGAAACCAGAGAAGTCTAATTAGGTAGATACTTAATATTCTATAGTTCTATACAAATCCTGTACTTGAAAAATTATCTCCTAGAAGAGAAATTAGAATTGTTGGTATGACTTCAGGGTTCAAACTAGGATTGGTGGGTGGAAGCTATAGAAAACTATTTTACAATAAGGGAAATGTTAGAAATGTATCAGTGGGATATGTTGACTTAGTCAATAATGAGTTCCCCATCATGGTAGGGGTTCATGGTAGGCTAGATAATTATAAGGCAGGAATTCAAGCCTTCGTTTTCAAGTGCAGCTAAGATGAAGTAGTCTATGTGGGATACAAATCCAAACGTTACTAAAAATTTGCAACAATGGGTATTAAAATACTTCTGGAAGTTAAAAAACAATCAAACTATAAATATATCTGTACACTACCATCTGTCGTTATCAACATAAATGGGTTTTTTGTTTCTGTCAGGAGGGGACCCAGCTTCTTTGACAATGTTGTTAGGATGTAACATAATGTAAGGTAAAGAACCACTGTATTCAATTATGTTACTTGTTCTAGAAATTTTCCTGAGTTTATACCACCTTAAAAAGCAGGTGTTCTCTACTGAATGTTCAAAATATATATGGCTTTGGGTACTTCTTAAATGCAGATTCCAGCTCTCACCAACACCTCCTCCCTGCCTACAGCATGTGTGTGACTGTGTGTGTGTGTATGTGTGTGTGTATCAAGGTCTCACTCTGCCACCCCCAGTAGAGCAGTGGCACAATCATGGTTCACTGCAGCCTTAGACTCCTGGGCTCAAGTGATCCGGAGTAGCTGGCAGGACTACAGGCACACGCCAGCATGCCTGGCTAATTTTTTAATTTTTTGTAGAGACAGGGTCTCACTATGTTGCTCAGATTGGTCTCAAACTCCTGGGCTCAAGCAATCCTTGTACATCAGCCTCCCACACTGAGATTACAGGCATGAGCCACTGTGCCTGGCCCAGAAGCCTGAGCATTTGATTTTTAACAAATATTCCAAATGGTTTTTTATTATAGATGGTCATAAAACTATACTTTGAGAAGCACAAACAGGATTGTAGAAAAGGCTAACTCCCATTCTTTCTAGCCAAGAGTTTATAAGCATGCTACAGAACTTCATTCAGATGAATTCTATCTCTAAAAAACAAACATTGACACATTTTGGTCTTTCTTCTATTTTAGGGCCAAAAGCCAAAATGAAATTGATGGTACTTGTTTTCATCATTGGGCTAACTTTGCTGCTAGGAGTTCAAGCCATGCCTACAAATCGCCTCTCTTGCTACAGAAAGATACTAAAAGATCGCAACTGTCACAACCTTCCTGAAGGAGTAGCTGACCTGACAGAGATTGATGTCAATGTCCAGGATCATTTCTGGGATGGGAAGGGATGTGAGATGATCTGTTACTGCAACTTCAGTGAACTGCTCTGCTGCCCAAAGTAAGAATGAAATCACAAAGTGTATTGCCCGGAAATGTATGCAGAACAACTTTTAGCTACATCTTCATAATAGGTTTGCTGAAATTAATAACCCTTTTAGTAAAATCCTGTTCAAATCCCAGCTCTTTTCTAGAATAATCACTATTGTGTAAAGAACTAAATGCTTTCATTTAAATGAAAGTTCAAGGGAATTTAGCTGAGTTTAATAAAAGTAAATAAAATCCAGAAAATAATATTTCAATCTATTAAATTCTAAACTCCCCATCTGATTTTTACCACACACACACACAAATCTACCAGTAGCAGAAGTCAAGCTCAAGGTTGAAATCTTAAACAAACTTGAAAACCAATAAAAGGTTTTAGATAACAGATCCCAGTGAGGCTGGGCCCGGTGGCTCATGCCTGTAATCCCAGCACTTTGGGAGGCTGAGTTGGGCAGATCAGGCTGAGATCAGGAGTTCGAGACCAGCCTGGCCAAAACGGTGAAACCCCATTTCTCCTAAAAATACAAAATTTGCTGGGCGCGGTGGCACGTGCCTGTAATCCCAGCTACTCAGGAAGCTGAGGCAGGAGAATCGCTTGAACCGGGAAGGCTGAGATTGCAGTGAGCCGAGATCGCACCATTGCACTCCAGCTTGGCGACAAGAGTGAAACTCCATCTCAAAAACAACAACAACAACAACAACAACAACAACAACAACAACAACAAAACCCCAAAAAACAAAAACTCAACAAATGGATCAATTCACTGAACAGAAAAGTTTAGTAATGGTCAAAAATAAATTTCTAGTTCTATGTGTAAGTTAACCAGAAATGAACTAGATAGAAGTTCAAGACAATTTATCTACCATTGTTTTCTACTTATATTTTAAGTATAAATATTTATTGATTTATCTACTATCGTTTTGTACTTAAAATACAAGCATACATGGTGAAACCCCATCTCTATAAAAATACAAAAAAAAAATTAGCCAGGCATGGTGGCACACACCTGTAATCCCAGCTACTTGGTAGGCTGAGACAGGAGAATCACTTGAACCCAGGAGGAGGAGGTTGCAGTGAGCCTAGATCATGCCATCGCACTCCAGCCTGGGCGACAAAGCAAGGCTTAACCTCAAAAAAAAAAGAAAAAAAAAAGGTGTAAAATGATGGTAGACAAATTAATAAATATTTTTAGTTCTTGATTTTAAAATCATTTCCCCCTGGTTATTGAGGAATCTTTCAAATCCCATGATCTTGGATATTTCATACTGAAATTAGCTTTTTCAAATTACTTTCAACAGATATCATCATATTTTCATCCTTCTAAGAAATCTGTGAAATAGAAAAGGTAGATATAACCATCTTACCAAGGAAAGGTGCAGAGAGTTGAAATGACCAGTACTATCCCACATAACTAGCTAATATCAACACTGAGATTAGAACTCATGTGTTCTGATTCAGAACAGATTTTTCATCTACCAAGCCAGCTGGCTCTCAAAGTGTGGTTCCCAGAACAGCAACTTCAGCATCACCTGAGTTTTTAAAATTGCATATCCATCCCTTGGACTCCACCCCAGACCTACTAAATCAAAAAACTCTGGAGGTAGGACCCAGGAATTATGTTTTTTTTTTTTGAGACGGAGTCTCATTCTGTTGCTCAGGTTGGAGTACAGTGGTGCAATCTCGGCTCACTGCAAGCTCTGCCTCCCAGGTTCACGCCATTCTCCTGCCTCAGCCTCCCGAGTAGCTGGGACTACACGCGCCTGCCACCACGCCCAGATAATTTTTTTTTTTTTTTTGTATTTTTTCAGTAGAGAGGGGGTTTCACTGTGTTAATCAGGATGGTCTCGATCTCCTGACCTCGTGATCCGCCAGCCTCAGCCTCTCAAAGTGCTGGGATTACAGGTGTGAGCCACAGCACCAGGCTGGGACCCAGCAATTATGCTTTAACAAACCTGCCAGGTGATTCTAATGCACAGTAAAGTTTAAGAATCACTGCACTAAATAATGATGCCAAGAACTTGAATTAATTAATCTCATGAAGTGACAATTTTTCCTGTACTACATAAATGAAATGCCAAATAATATTAAAATGCCATGTTTGCTTTTTTTGTATGACTTGAAAACAGTTTACTGAAATGGACTTACATTTATATTATGATATAATTTTGTGATTATCTCTGTTAATGGATGAGAACAGCAGTGTGGATGTACTTGATTTTGGGAAAATCAAAGAGAAATACTAAGTATATTTCTAATAAGCCATAATTATAATATCACCATGCATCTGTATATAATTTTGTATTATTCCATGCATTTTTATATATTACTTTATGTGATCTTTTCAGCCAGGGAAAGTTGAGTAGCTTTGTAACATTTCTCCTTTCCCCACAAAACCTAGAAATTTATTTAATAAACAAGAAATGTTGAATCTTCTGTTTCCTGACTGCAGATTTAAACTTCATGGCCTATCCCCATATAAGAGACATGAAATTGTATACATGGCCATAAAGTTTTGAAATTACCTAATATTTCTTTTTCTTCATAGATAAACGATAGCATGATATCAATGGCAAATGGGGGGAAAGGAGACAAATCAATAACCTTCTTGGTCTTTGTTGCTTCTGTGGCAAGTCCTCCCACACATCTCTTTACATTTTAGTCACCTAAAAAGAATAATCATAACTGAAATCCTGGAAATCACTGTCTATTTTTAACCTAGAAAAGACTGACTAATATCTTAGCCTTAAGGTGAATTTAATTGATGCTCTACTTTCTTTCAGAGACGTCTTCTTTGGACCAAAGATCTCTTTCGTGATTCCTTGCAACATTCACTGAGAATCTTCATGTATTCTGGAGAACACCATCCCTGATTTCCCACAAACTGCACTACATCAGTATAACTGCATTTTTAGTTTCTATATAGTGCAATAAAGCATAGATTCTATAAATTCTTACTTGTCTAAAACAAGTAAATCTGTGTTAAACAAGTAGTAATAAAAGTTAATGCAGTCTAATTTTTCTCTGTGGACATTGTTGGCATTGGTTAAAAATTTTGTCTAGAAATGTAATCTATGAGGTGTTCATTATACTCAGTTAAAGAGTTCTGCCCCCCCAGATGAAGAGCCATAGGCATGGCTCAAGGACAGAAAATACTTTCAGTCCTTAGTTGACAGTTACTAACCATGCATTGAAAGAACCAAGTATAAGTTGAGATTCTTGGAAGGGAGGTAGAAATTTTCTAGTAAGAAGGAAAAAGAGACCAGCCTGGGCAATATAGCGAGACCCCCTCTTTACAAAAAAATTTAAAAATTAGCAGGTTGTGGGTGCCCACACCTGTAGTTCTAGTTACTCAAGAGGGTCATTTGAATTTAGGAGTTCGAGTCTGCAGTGAGCTATGATTGCGCTACTGCACTCTAGCCTGGGTGACCCAGAGCAAGACCCTGTCTCAATTAAAAAAAAAAAAAAAAAGGAAAAGGGAGGGAAAGGAAAAAGCGAACAATATTTGAGCGAATATTATGTATGCTAATAACTTTAAGTACATTTCAGGCTGGGACTGGTGGCTAATGCCTGTAATCCTAGCATTTTGGGAGGCCAAGGTGGGAAGATCACTTGAGCCCAGGAGTTTGAGACCAGCCTGGGCAACATAATGAGATCCTGTCTTTACAAAAAAATTTAAAAATTAGCCGAGCATGGCGGCATGCACCTGTAGTCCCAGCTATTTGGGAGGCTGAGGTGAGAGGATCACTCGAGCCCAGAAATTCAAGGCTGCAGTGAGCTAAGATGATGCCACTGAACTCCACCATGGAAACAAAGAGTGAGATTCTGTCTCAAACAAACAAACAAACAAACAAAAACCAAGAACTTTAAGCACATTTCATTTTACTCTCTTAAAAAATGACAACAAAAGCTTTTAAGGTAATTCTCAGCCCCATTTTTCAGCTGCTAACTCAAGTTTAAGATATTTGCTAAAAATCAAGGCAGATTTTCAAAAGAGTTCCAATTCCAAAGCCCATATGTCACACACAGATGTATCCTTAAAACCATGATACATTTCCTAAAGTATCCATTTTTGCTTGAGAATAACAAAACACACATTAAAAGAAATATAATGGATGAGAATTTAAAAGTCTCATAAATTTTAAAAGTAAATAAAACTGGCAAATTCAAAGGTATTTTCTGATTGTTAGAGGAGACAGCTTTGGATTATGGCCCCATATCTTAAGAGGTATGTGACTCATATTGGCCATCAGAGGTAATGTCAGAAAGTCTTTCATGTTATAAAAATGTATTCAATGCCTGCTAAGTGCCAGACATTATTAAAATCTGGGATATAGTAATGAATAAAATGGACTTATCCTCTTGGAACTTGTGCTCTAACAAAGGTGTGATTGTTATAAACAAATAATTATTTATAAATATGAAGCCTGCTACAGAGAAGTATAGGGCGCCATACAAAGTATTGTGCGGAAAAGCTTGAGAAACACTATACCACACAGGCAATCTGGGAGATATAATTTTGTGAATAAAAGTGACATTATGTCATTAAAATACATCCTTGGAAGTCCCTGATCTGTTTCTGAAGACCACACCCAGAACACTATCTGAAATCTAATCTGTGTTTAATAGTGTTACTGGGCTGGAAGACCAAACCCAGAACAGTGTCTGGTATCTAATCTATGTTAAATAAGTGTTACTGGGCTGGACCAAAAAATTTTGAGGTAGTCACAATTCAGTGTCAAAGTGTATATAAACACAGCTGGGTGCGGTAGCTCACGTCTGTAATCCCAGCACTTTGGGAGGCCGAGGCGGGTGGATCACGAGGACAGGAGATCGAGACCATCCTGGCTATCATGGTGAAACCCCGTTTCTACTAAAAATACCAAAAAAAAAAAAAAAAAATTAGCTGGGCCTGGTGGCAGGCGCCTGTAGTCCCAGCTACTTGGGAGGCTTAGGCAGGAGAATGGCGTGAACCCGGGAGGCGGAGCTTGCAGTGAGCCGAGATCTTGCCACTGCACTCCAGCCTGGGCCACAGAGTGAGACTCCATCTCGGAAAAAAAAAAAAAAAAAAAAGAAAGAAAGGCTATATAAACACAAGTCAGAACATGTTTTCAAATAGTGTGACCTCCTATAAAATACATGAAGTGAAACTGTAAAATAATATAGATAGGTAGGTAGGTAGATAGTATTAGTTGTTTTATCGAGATAGCATGTGATTTGATTGGCCTTTCTTCACTTAATCGACTGGTCATGAAATCAGACTAACTCAATAATGAAAGTTTCATATCCATTCTGGAACGGTGCATAGAATAGGTAAATTAAAAAAAACTATCAGCAAACCAGTTTTATTTTCTACTTGGTAGGAACTCTTCTTGATGGGGAAAAAAGCATTAAAGATCCAGTGTCTCCATTTACAAATGATACATCAGCATAAGGACATATGTGAGACAACAATGGCTTTTTAATAAGTGTTCCCTTATTACTGCAATCAAAGCCTGGTAAGAAAAATTGTATCTAAAAAATATAAATATTTAATAAATAAAATTTTATAAATTATTCATCATAATGTCTCCTTTCTGAAAATATGAAATTCAGTTATACATAGCCTTCTTTATATTACCAAATAAATGTAAAAACATACATTCACACAACTTACCTTATACAACTATTTCTCTGACTTGGTCAATGTATTTTTTAAAACAATAGATTTTTTTTTTTTTTTTGAGACTGAGTCTCACTCTGTCACCCAGGCCAGAGTACAGTGGCACGATCTTGACTCACTACAACCTCTGCCTCCCAGGTTCAAGTGATACTTGTGCTTCAGCCTCCTGAGCAGCTGGGACTACAGGCACCCGCCACAATGCTCAGCTAATTTTTGTATTCTTTTAGTAGAAATGAGGTTTTGCCATGTTGGACAGACTGGTCTTGAACTCCTGGCCTCAAATGATCTGCCTGTCTTGGCCTCCCACAGTGCTAGGTTTACAGGCATGAATTTTTCCAATAGATTTTAGTTATAAGACAACTAAACTTTATTAAAATTTTATTATTCTTCTAAACACCATCTTGCAGCAACTGAATGAGATAGGTACTGATATTATCCTTGTTCTATGGACAAAAATGCTAAGGTTTAAAGATATTAAGTAGTTTGTCTAAGTTTACATTATCAATGAGCAATCGAGCCAGATTTTGAATATGGCCAGTCTTACACTAGCATCTAGAGTCTTAACCACTATGTTGTTTAACAGTATTACCTAATCTGTTATTTCCTTTACAGAAATGCAAACTTTTCCTTGGATAGGACACACAATTGTACACTTCAGATAGCTCATATATGCTAAAAGCTTACTGAACAAGTATTTCTGTATTTTTATCTTTGACTTTCTATATCATTGTTCTTACTGTGAATCCCACGTTACTGAGCACAAAGTTGACGGTAATACATACAAATAGCTTACCTCTTTTTGATTAAAATTCATCTTGTCTTCATCGTAATTCATAGAGATTTGTTGAATATTTTGGCTTGCTGGGATTAGGTACTGATCCTAAAGGATTATTACAGAATTGGAAGGAAGATGGAGAAACCAAACAATGAGCAACAACTATTGGGGGAAAAAAAGGACGAGGTAGGAACATTCACAGATCATTTTGTGACTTTAACGTACTTATAATTATCAAAAGGTATACATAAGTTATTTCCATAATAAATCATTTTTTTGTAAAATTTTATAGCAGGTGTTTGTAAAATATAAAACTCTCTATGAGTAAAGCACGACAGGCTTCAAAATAATTTTCCCAAAATGAAAAAAATCAAATTCATGTATTTCTAAATCAATCTTGCATTGATAGTCTAAGCCTAAACTTTTCTCTCAAAAATTTGAAGAGAAACTGATATTAGAAAATTAAAGTAAATTGATACTAAATTTACTTGTACGCAATGGTATCACCATAAAATGTTCATCTTTGTATGGTGGTATATCTAGAGAAAAATGTGTAGAATATATTTACCTGCTATATTCTAAGAACTTTAAAAGCCATAGTAAATTTTCAAGAGTTTATGTGATCTACATTTTCAGAGGTTTACAAGTCAAATAAGTCCATTGGGTTTAATGTTTAAAAAGCTGACTTGATATCTACATTTAATATCATTAAAGTATATATACATAAATACATATATACTACATATAAAATATATATTCATATATGTAATAATCTGGTAGCAATTAATATGACTATTATTTGAGACTTCTATGATTGTGTAGACTATTAATGCAACTAGGACAAGATACACACAATAAACTCAATTGTACAGCAAGCATCAGCTCTTAGCTAGAAAGAAATGCAAGGAATTAATAATCTCAAAGGAATAAATTCTATAGTAAGCAGTATTCACCAATAAAAATATACATATAAATATAAAAACAGCAAATTTTCCTCTGAATATTAGCTTTCCTGCATCCATTGTTTTAGCTTATAAGCAAAACCTTGCTTGACATTTAAAAAATAACTCCACTAAATGAATAAACAATAACATGACAAAAATTTATTCTTGAACCACCATCACTTGCTTAGATATCATAATCTGAATTTTACTATTAAAACGTTATGTAAATATGTGGAAATTATAATCAAAAAGGAACTGGGATGGCTATACTAATTAACAGACAAATTAGATGTTAGTTAAAAATATGTTACAAGAGCAAAGATGGACATTTTATATTGTTAAAAGTTTCAGTTTATCAAAAAGATATAACAATTATAAACATATATACACCATATGGCAGCCAAAAAATATATAAAACAAAACTTTAGAAAACTGAAGGGAGAAATCTACAGTTCTACAATGATAGTTGGAGACGTTAATGCCTCACTTTCCACAACTGATAGATAAGTAGAAAGAAAACCAATAAGGAACTAGGAGGCTTGAACAATAGTATAAAACCAACTAGACCCCATAGACATATACAGAACATTCCACTCAACAATAGTAGAATACAGTCTTCTCAAGTACACGTGGGACATTCTTCAGGATAGAATATATGTTCTTCCATAAAACAATTATCTATAAGTTTAAAAAGACTAAGGTGATACAAACTATCTTTTTGAACCACAATAAAATGAGGCTAGTAATCAATACAGAAAGAAAACTAGGCCGGGCGCGGTGGCTCAAGCCTGTAATCCCAGCACTTTGGGAGGCCGAGACGGGCGGATCACGAGGTCAGGAGATCGAGACCATCCTGGCTAATACGCTGAAACCCCGTCTCTACTAAAAATACAAAAACTAGCCGGGCGAGGTGGCTGGCGCCTGTAGTCCCAGCTACTCGGGAGGCTGAGGCAGGAGAATGGCGTAAACCCAGGAGGCAGAGCTTGCAGTGAGCTGAGATCTGGCCACTGCACTCCAGTCCGGGCGACAGAGCGAGACTCCGTCTCAAAAAAAAAAAAAAAAAAAAAAAAAAAGAAAACTAGAAAATGCACAAATACCTGGACCTAAGCAATATACTTGTTCACAAAAAGTATATTGCTTCACGGGTATATTGCTTAGTTCCAGGTATTTGTGAATTTCCTATAGTGGTTTAAAGAATAAATCACTAGAGAAATTAGATAATAATTTAAGATGACTGAAAACAAAAACAAACATTCCAAAACTTACAAGATGCAGGAAAAGCTGTATTCAGAGAAAAATTTACAGCTGTAAATGCCTGCATTAAAAAAGAAAAATATCAAATCAACTTAACTTTACACATTAAGAAAACAGGCAAAGAAGAGCAAACTAAATCCAAAGCCAGCAGAAGATAACGAAGATCCGAAAAGAGAAAAATAAATAGAGAAGAGAAAAAAATATAATCCATGAAATCAAAGAAAATACCAACAAAATTGATAAATCCTTAGCTAGAGTACTAAGAAAAAAGAGAGAAGACATAAATAAGTAGAATCAGAAATAAAGGTAGGGATATTACTGCTGACCTTAAAGAAATTAAAAGTATTATAAGAGAAGTATAGGAACAATTTGTATGACAACAAATTAGATAATCTAGGTGAAGTAGACAAATTCTATGACTTACCAAAAATAACTTAAAAGAACACAAAGTCTCAACAGACCTATATATAATGAAAAGACCTATATAAGTAAAAAGATTAAATCCGTCAAAACTCTTCCATCGAAGAAATAGCCTAGACCAGACAGGTTCACCCATAAGTTCTGTCAAACATTTAAAGATGAATTAATACCATTCTTACTCAAAAATCTCCAAAAATAGAAGAGGAAAGAATACTTCCTAACACTTTCTATGAGGCCAGTATTATCCTGATACCAAAGTCAGATAAAGATACCATAAGAAAACTATAGAGCAATATCCCTTATGAGTATAGATGCAAACACCCTCAACAAAATACTAACAAGCCAAATCACACAGCACATTAAAAGAATTATGCACTATGACCACGTGGGATTTATCCCAGAAATGTGAGGGTGGTTCAACATAAGAAGGTCAAGGTAATATACACTAAGGAAAAAAAAAATCATCTCAATACTAAAAGCATTTGACTAAATTTAACAGCCTTTCACGATAAAAAAAAATTTAGCAAATTAGCAATAGAAGAGGGCTTCCTTAACATGACAAAGAACATTTATGAAAACTCACAGCTAACATCATACTGAATGGTCAAAGACTAAACGTTTTCCTCCTAAGAAAAGGAACAAGACAACAATTCCTGCTTCCACCACTACAGTTTAACATTGTACAAGAAATCGTAGCCAGGGCAATTTGGCAAGGAAAAGAAATAAAAGGCATCCAAATTGGGAAGGAAGAAGTAAAACCATTTTTGTTTGCAGATAACATGATTCTATATATAGAAAAATCCCATGGAATCCACCCACACACACAAAAATTACTAGAGCTGATTAATTCAGCACAGTGGCAGCATCAGCACACACCTCTAATGAAAGACTCAAAAAAGAATTTAAGAAAACAATTATATTTGTAATAGTGCCAAAAAGAAGAAAATACCTAAACATAAATTAAACCAAGAGGTGAAAGACTTGTACACTGGAAACTATAAAACACTGCAGAAATTAGAGAAGACCTAAATAAATGGAAAGATATCCCATAATAATGGATTGGAATGCTTAATATTGTTAAGCTGGCAATCTGAAAATGGTCCATAGAGTCAATGCAATCCCCATCAAAATTCTAATAGCCTTTTGGGCAAAAAATGGAAAAACCAATCCTCAAATTCATATGGAACTGCAAGGGGCCTGGAATAGCCAAAACAATACTGATAAAGAAAAACAAAGTAGGACTCCCACTTACTGATTTCAAAACTTATTACAAGGCTACAGTAGTCAAAAAAGCATAGTACTGGCATAAGAATAAATACACAGACCATGGAATAGAACTGAGAGTGCAGAAATAAACATCTATGGCCAATTGATTTTCAACAAAGGTGTCAAGACTATTCAATTGGGAAAAAACAGTTTCTTCAACAAATCATACTGGGACAAGTGGCTAACTACATGCAAAAGAATGAAGTTGGACCCCTACCTCATTCACATGTAAAAATTGATTCACAACAGTTCAATAATTTAAATTTAGGAGTTAAAACTGTAGAACTCCTAGAAGAAAATATATACATTAATGCTTATGATGTTGGTTTTGGCAATGGATTCTTTTGACACCAAAAATGTGAGCAACAAAGGAAAAAATAGCTAAATTGGACTATGTAATTATTTAAAACTTTTGTGCATCAAAGGACATTATCAGAACTGTGAAAAGGCAACTTACGAAATGAGGGAAAATATTTGCAAACCATGTATCTTAGAATGGTTTAATACTCACAATAAATAAACAGTCCTACATTTCAACAACAAAATCAAACCCAACTAAAAAAAAAAGAATAAAAAGGACTTGAATAAACACTTCTCCAAAGAAGATATATAAGTGGCCAAGAGCACATGAAAAGATATTCAATAAAATTGATCATTAAGGAAATATAAATAAGATCCACAATGAGATACCACTTCACACCCAGTAGGATGGCTTTACTTTTTTTTTTTTTTTTTTTGTTGAGACGGAGTCTCGCTCTGTCGCCCAGGCTGGAGTGCAGTGGCCGGATCTCAGCTCACTGCAAGCTCCGCCTCCCGGGTTTACGCCATTCTCCTGCCTCAGCCTCCCGAGAAGCTGGGACTACAGGCGCCCGCCACCTCGCCCGGCTAGTTTTTTGTATTTTTAGTAGAGACGGGGTTTCACTGTGTTCGCCAGGATGGTCTCGATCTCCTGACCTCGTGATCCGCCCGTCTCGGCCTCCCAAAGTGCTGGGATTACAGGCTTGAGCCACCGCGCCCGGCCTTTTTTTTTTTTTTTTTTTTTTTTTTTAATGAAATACAAGTGTTAGTGAATTGAAGAAATAGGAGTCTTTATACATTGGTGGTAGAAATGAAAACATATGTCCACAGAAAAACTCGTACATAAATGTTTACAGCAGCATTATTCCTAATAGCCAAACGTAGCAACCCAATGTTCATCAACAAATAAATGGATAAATAAACTGTGTTCAATAAGTACAATGGAATATTATTCAGCCTAAAAAAGGAAGTACTGTAACTTGGATGAAACTTGAAAACATGCTTTAGCATTATGTTTTTTGGCATGTTTTCAAGGTTCATCCAACTTGCAGTACTTCATTGTATGATTCCCTTATAATATATCCAGAATAGGCAAATTCACAGAGATAAAAAGCAGAATGGAGGTTACCAGGGAATAGGGAGAGGGAAGAAGGGGGAGTGACTATGTATGGCTGTTTTTGTCGGGTGACAAGTTTTGAAATTAGAGCTGCTGGTTATACAATATTGCAAATACATTAAATACCACCGTATTGTACACTTTAAAATGATTAATTGTATATTTTGTTTCTTAAGTTAAAAAGACTTCATGTAGAAAAATATAGAATTTATTTGTTGTAAAGACACTGAATTTCAGGCATGTTTAGGCCTTTCCCAAAATTATTCTTTTGAAGTTAGTAACCAAATAACTAACTTATTTTTTGAGCCCCTGCTATCCATTCAGTATATTTTTTCCTCCTACTTCTTGTGGCATTTAAATTTAGATTCTTCTCTTGATGCTCTAACATCAAAAGTAACCTATACCCTTATAGAAATGAGTTTCCATTTATTTTTTGTTCAGATACGGATAAGTAAAAATAGTTTCTAATGAACTCGTCATTCAAAAAATCTAATGGTAACTGAAATTTTCATATAAAACTGACTTTTACATTGCAGCTCCTTGAATTACTTCTCAACTTACAAGATCCGATTTTTCGTATTTTAAATTGTTTTAACAAGGATTTGATTTCATTGAATAACTACCATTCGGAACTCTTCATTCATATTTTATAAAACTACATTTTATTATACAAATAATCATATGAAATTAACATTGCCAAAGGTTATGTTCATACTTTTATGTCAGCAAATAATTTCAAGTTTTTGTTTTTCACAAGAACAGAATATAGGTTTCATTTTGGTTTTTTTTTTTTTGAGTCGGTCTCACTCCAATGCCCAGGCTGGAGTGCAGTGCTGCAATCACAGCTCACTGCAGCCCCATCTCCCAGGCTCAAGTGATTCTCCCACCTCAGCCTCCCAAGTAGCTGGGACTATAGATGCACGCCACCAGGCCTAGCTAAGTTTTGTATTTTTTTTGTAGAGATAGGGTTCACCATTTTGCCTTGAATGCCTGGGCTCAAGCGATCTGCCTACCTTGACCTCCTAAAGTGCTAGGATTACAGGTGTGAGCCAATGTACCCGGCCTCAAAATGTTTTTATAAGAAGTCTTCTCACAGATTTCCAGAATTCCAGAAATGAGAAGTTTCTATGACAGCAATTATTACAGCCTGTGCTTGCTAATAAAGTAGCAAGCAAATCTTTAAATGGTTATAGCAAAACCAAAGACCAGTTGCTTTATTGTTCATTATATTTTCTAGCAGTCAATACATTAAGAACACTTGAAAATATGCACAGTCACCTACTAATGAACTAGTACTTTAGATGCAGTACTTTAGTTGCATCAGTGGTTCTCAACTAGCTGTGATTTTGACCATCAAAGTATGTTTGGCAGTGTCTAGAGGAATTTTTGGTTGTCACACCTTGGAGGAGCTACTGGCACCTACTGAGTGGACTTAGGGATGTTGCTAATCCTCCAATAGACTCAACAGCCTCCCACAAAAAGGAATTATTGAGTCCAAATGTCAACTTTGAGAAATCACGAGCTACATTAATGGTCTCATCCATTTCCAGCCTAAAATCTGCAGCTTTATCTCAGAACAGTTTGCTGAAGCGTTACAAACTATAAATTTGATTTGTAATTATAAGGATTTAGCTAAACAATATAATCTCAGGAAAAGCAGAGGTTTAGAATGTTTGATAGAAAACTGACAGGGAATGAAACATAAAACGGAGATGGATAAATCAAGTCAGAGTCATATATAACCAAAATTTAAATGATCTTGTTAGATATCTAGACCTCTCCAACTTACTAGTTACCATTTGCAATGTAAACAGTACAGGACATCACTAAAAATTAAGGGGCATAGCAGAGGTACTTTCTGTATTCATGCCACATAAATATCTTTTCCCAAAGACAAAATTTTCAAAAACAGCTATTTAATTTCATGTTCTTATTTCAACTTTCAGCATTGTGTTTATCTTCACTGGCACATTAAGTTGTCTTTGGAAGGAGGTGGGTAAATAAATCAAACCATTTGTTCTTCCTAGTACTTCATCAAGTAATAATAACCAAAAAAAAAAAAAAAAAAAGGAAATAAAAAAGAAGTTGTATTCCAAAAGAAGCTTATTTTTCAAATTTGCTAGCATTATAAAGCACTTTTAAAAAATGCTATTTAAAATATCTTCGATTCCAAGTCAGATTGTCCCAGAGAATGCAAATGTGCTACATTTGTTACTTCTCCTTACCCTGTTAATTTCTTGGAAGTTTACAAAAAAAAGGGGGGGTTATAAAATGAAGGACTTTACATTAAAATATCAATACTGATCTCTAAGTCAGTTTAAAAGAAAAACCAAGTTTCACAAAATAAATACACTGAAGCAACTATAATAGTAATAACCTTTATTTAAAATAGTTTTTAATTTAGGAAAGCTCATTTTACATGAGTTTCCAACTAATTATTAGAGTCAGAAACAAAGAAAATAAAATCAGAGAAAATCCTCTGTAGAAAAAATACACAAAGAACATTTCTACATGTGAAAAAACAGTAAACAGTGTTATCATCCAAGTTATTAGTCTCAATTCCACGTCTCCTAGTGAACACCACTATCAACCTTGACATCTGATTTGTTCTTGTCATTCTTCACTGAGTAGATGAAATATGTTAAGGTGTCTTTTTCATTCACTGGAATAGACCTAAAGTGGCAACCAACTATCTATAAAGAAAAAAAAAATTAAGGAAATTAAATTTTAGATATAACAGGTTTCATAAACTAGGTAAAAAATACGGTTTCATCAAAAGAAAAAATCTATGTGATAAGAGCTATTTCCTTTAAAAATTATATTTAACAAAATACCAACAGTACAAAAAGCATTTAAGAATAAAATGTTATGAACAAGAGATAATGTGATTTCAAAGGACCTTTTGGTTCACTCAATTTACTATACATTGATTAGAAAATACATTTTCCTTTTATTTATTTTAAATTTTATAATTGGGCCAGGAGTGGTGGCTCATGCCTGTAATCCCAGAACTTTGGGAGGCCAAGGTAGGTGGATCACTTGAGCCCAGGAGTTCAAGACCAGTCTGAGCAACATGACAAAACCCCATCTCTACCAAAAAAAAATACAAAAATTAGGTAGGCGTGGTGGTGTACACCTGTAATCCCAGCTATTCAGAAGGCTGAGACGGGAGGATTGTTGAACCCAGAAGGTGGAGGTTGCAGTGAGCTGAGATCACGCTACTGGACTCCAGCCTGGGTGACAGAGCAAAACTCTGTCTCAAAAAAGATAAATAAGATAAAAATAATAAATTTTATATTTGGAATCTAGAGTAGGGAATACATGTTTTTACTTTTAAACTTTAAATGAGATAAAACAGATGTAAGAGACCACATGCATCATTAAACCTGCAATGGTTTAGACCCTACTGATAGAAAAAGAAGTATGAAGTTGAAAACTTTTGGTAGTAATCAACAGTAACATATAAATTGTTTGCTGCAAATTACATTCATTCATTCATTCATATCTTGGTAGCATTCTTTGGTTAAGGTTCCTTGAAAATTTTTCTGAATAAAAATTATGAATGGAAATGAGAGGAGAAAGAGGGATGCTCAATGAAGGATGTTTACCTGCTTCCTTGCCTTTTCATTGTGCTAATGTAATATGCATACTACAATTACGAATAGAAGATTAATAGACTTACCTGGGGTGCTGACATGCATATTTAGATTCCAGAAAATAAAATTTCTTAAGAAAAAAGTTCATCCACACAATAATTACGAGACTTAAGACTTAGTCATACAACCCTGGAATCCCTTAAAACAGTGGTCCCCAACCTTTTTGGCACCAGAGATCGATTTCACGGAAGGCAATTTTTGTACAGATTGGGGGTGGGGGAGTTGGTTTTGGTATGAAATTGTTCCACCTCAGATCATCAGGCATTAGATTCTTATAACAAGTGTACAACCTAGATCCCTCACATGTGCACTTCACAAGAAGTTTTGGACTCCTGTGAGAATCTAATGCTATGGCTGATCTGACAGGAGGCGGAGCTCAGGCAGTAATTCTTGGTAGCTGGTGCTCACCTCCTGCTCTGTGGACCTGTTCCTAACAGGCCTCCAACCAGTACCAGTCCATGGCCCTGGGGTTGGGGAGCCCTGTCTTAAAATATATGTACTACATCTGCACATTTGCACATTCCTTAACCTGTTAATAACTGCATTTGTGATTAAGTAAAATATAACACTCATGGCTATCTCTTATGTATAAAAAAGAAAATAGCTCTAGAAATAATATAACTGTTCTTAGAAGGTCAGTTTATCAAAAATTTCAGGTTTAATTTATACCTAAATATAACATTTAAAATAATCAGTTCTTTGGTTCTCATCTGTCCCAAAACAGGGGTGCCTTCACTCCATTAGTATCTACTGAAATATTTCATCATGGTGGGCAAGATCTATATTTACGTTACATAATGTATTGTACAACCCCAAAGGAACTTGATCTTTTAAATCAAAATTAAAGAAAAATTAATTAGATCTGTGTTGCCTAACCAAGGATAAGAAATTCTAGCTAAATAGTTAATGTAGTAGATTTTAACAATGTTAAAAAGCATTCTGTCAAATAAATGTAACTTCTATTCATATTTCATTTCATTCAATATGTACATTTTAGAAAATGTTGGGTAACTACTAAATCCATGCAAAGAATATGAGAAAACTGATTTATATATCTACACTTCTATTTTGTCTAGTAGGCTAAATTTTCTTTTTTTAGAGATGGAGTGCTGCTATGTTGCCCATGGTGACTCAAACTCCTAGGATTAATCAATCCTACTGAGTAGCTGCAAGCAAAAATTTTAAGTATGATTAAAATATAAATATATCAATCTATAAACATCTTAATAAGATGCACAGACTTCTTGGTTCTATTATATCCTGAGAATATATGCATACTCCATTAACTTTCACAACTCACTGACTGACTAGAAGTCCTCTATCAAAGCAAACTACAAGTAAAAGATTGGGTAAAAGAAAAGCTTTTGCCTCTTCTAGATGTGAAGAAAACATAGATGTCTCTAATAAAACTAACATCAACAAGGACCAATTTTGAAATAGTTAAGTCAGCAAATTATAAAAATACTGTTTAGGGGCTGATTTGTAGGCCTACACCACTTTAAAATATAAATTTTAATAAGGACATTAAAGATTGTTAATTACTTTTATTATGCCTCAATTAGATGCTCAAACATTTACTGGTTACATGGAGTTTTAAAACTAATAGATTTCTAAAGTGAGGATTAAAAAAACTCTCATTCAACATTTTGAGGGCCAGGCACAGTGGCTCACACTGCTGATCCCAGCACTCTGGTAGGCTGAGGTGGGCGGATCACTTGAAGTCAGGAATTTGAGACAAGTCTGGTCAACATGGTGAAACCCCATCTCTACTAAAAATATTACACAAAAATTAGCCTGGTGTGGTGGTGCACACCTGAAGTCCCAGCTACTTGGGAGGCTGAGGCTGGAGAATTGCTTGAACCTGGGAGGTAGAGGTTGCAATGAGCCGAGATCGTGCCACTCCACTCCAGCCTGGGTGACAGAGCGAGACTTTGTCTCAAAAAACAAACAACACGTTTTGAAAGCCAGTATCAGAAGGTGCTGTACACAATCTGCTGAGTAATCATTACAAAAAGGAATTTCCTAAGTGGCAGACAAACATTTCTAGACAACTAGATTCTTCCACAATAGATTTTTTAACATTGTTCTTTCTAACTAAAATGTACTGTTACATATACTACATTAATACTTTCATTAGCATTTAATAACCTCTCGGTTGTGCAGATAGTTCAAATAGTTTAAAAATCATATATACCTCAACAAGCTGTGCTTTATTAAGTCCTGGTCTGGTAGGTAGCTTGAAGTGTCTTTTGTATCTCCTAAGTGTATTTACTTGTAATTGGTATAAATCAACCTAGAAAAAATTAACATGTATAAATTAGTTCATACAATTTGTGGAAAATTTATCATCGATACGTATAATAACAAACATTTTAACTTCAGCACAATAAAAATTTACTTCCAAAATCAAAAAATTATTTTAAAAATTTACATAATCAAACCTATAAATTATTAAACACTTTAATCTTTTGGGGATTAATAATATAAACTGAGGTCAAAAAGGAGGAAGTTATGTGACAACAGAGCTGCAAAAATTGTCAATTTAAAATGTAACAATTCAAACTGTGTAAACGCATGACAACTGGCTATATTTAATTTTGCTTTCATTTTCAGATTTCTCAAATGCTTTAAACACTTAAAAGATTGTTCATATATTTTTATAAAGGTTTCAGAATGCACTACTTAGGATTTATATTAAGCATAAAAAACTTCCATCTACCTCTGGGGTATCAATATCTTGAACAGGTGAATCACCTCCATCATCATCACTCCCTTTTCTCTTTCTTCTGTTTCGAACACTCTGAATTAAGTTTTTATGATAATCACATATGTAAAGATGCCTTGCCTGAAACAGAAAAGTTTCACACACTGCTAATGATTACAGTAAAATGTGTCTATGTATTAGTAAAACACATATGCCACAGTGAGTTAGTAAAAATAAAGACAGTCAAGATGGGCCATTGTTAAGACAATGAAATATTTATACGTTTAAATCCTAAACCCTGTTAAAACATAAGATGTCTGGAATACTGTTAAAAGGATGGTGGATGGGGAAGGAGGGGTTGGTTCCATTTGGGGAAGGGGTGAAGGGAGGGAGGGAGAGGAGAATGAGAAATTCCAACCCTCTGGGTTTTGTCATCAAATTGCAGTGAGGGGCCGGGCGCGGTGGCTCACGCCTGTAATCCCAGCACCTCTTGAGCTCAGGAGTTCCACACAAGCCTGGCCAAAATGGTGAAATCCCGTCTCTACTAAAAATACAAAAAATTGTACGGGCGTGGTGGCACTAGTCTGTAATCCCAGCTACTCAGGAGGCTACAGCAGGAGAATCACTTGAACCTGGTAGGTGGAGGTTGCAGTGAGCCGAGATCGCGCCACTGCACTCCAGCCTGGGCAACAGAGTGAGACTTTGTCTCACATAAATAAATAAATAAATAAATAAATAAATAGCAGTGAGGATGACGTGAATTAGTTCAAGTTGAATTTTTAACTGATAAGGGGAAAGATGATGCTGCCCACACTTTTGCTACTTGACAGTACTTTCTCTACTTAAAGAAGAGCATATTTTAGAAACATAATGTATGCTTTCCAGTCTTTCCAACTGAATACCCAAATTATATTCCAGATACAAAACCATCCGTTTTTACAAATGAGCTATCGACTTCATAACTGTATTTAAATTTCAGTTATAAACTTTTCTGAATATTAAATCAATGTATTTATTTATAACACATTTTTCCAAAGCAATCTGAATTTATGCAAGTTCACTTGAAAAGTTTCTCATGGACAACACTGAAAACTGTTTAAACGGGCAAAAAAGTATCACAAATAAACTTTTCAAAAACTTTAATTACATACACTCCTGCGAACTGTAGACTAACATTTGAAACAAATACGGACTGAGCTAACAGGCTTTTACATTTACTTCTAAGCCAAGCGCAAGATAAAAATATGCAGGACTTGTGGTAGGTTCTTGATACCATGTTATTCATTTACCGCTAGCCAGATCTCCCAAAAGTAGCAACGGCTGTTAGATGGTCAAACGAAAAGACGCGCAGAAGGAGGAAAAAAGAAATCCTGATGGCTGCCAAGGGGATGGCAAAACCGCAGAGGCTACGTGCTCCCACCATCGGAGTAGCTGCCCACGGAGCTGACAGCGCAAACGCCGTTTACAACCCCGGCTCCCTGCCGGGCGGCGGGTGAGCTCGGCTTCCCTCTCACTCCGCTCCGGAGGAGACGGAGCACAGAAAGGAACAGGATCTTCCTTGGTGGTGAAGGTCCTCCACTTTCCCCTAGACCAGGGGAGTTAGCACCGCCTGGGGCCAAACACCAGCTTGGGCAGCAAAACAAAGGCGCCTCCATTCCAGAAGAGCTGCCGGGCTGCAAGAAAACGACTCTGGGCCCTCGGTCCGGCGGTCCCCTTTGTTTCGTGTCCTGGTCGCAGAGGAGAAGGAAGAGGGAAGACAGTGCGCGGGAGTCGCAGGCAGCGGGAGGCTGGGGGCAGGGTGGGAAAGAAAAGGGGAACGACAGCGTGCGTGTTGTGTGTGTGTTGGGGTGGCGGTCGGAGTTGCAGCGACTTTGTTATTTGCTTCCAAACACAGACTCCACGAGACCGCACTGCAGCCAGGTCTGGGAGACCCCGCCGACAATCCGTGCCTTTGCCCGACTCCTGGGGCCCCACCAGGGGACAGGAGGGCAGGGCGATCCCGCGGTTACTTACGCTCTTATCCAGCTCGATCTTCACCTTCTTCTGGGAGATGCTCTTCTGGATCCTCTTGCTGAAGCTGGCGTTGCCTGCCGCGCGGCCGCACCGCTCACCATCCTCCCGCAGGCAGCACAGTTGCCCTGGGCCCGGCCCGGCCGCCCCCGGGGGCCCAGCCACTGAGACCGTCCCCGTGCCCGGCACCTCAGTCCCGGCGCCCGCGCCAGTCCCGTTCCCCGCCGAGGCGGCGGCGGCCGCGGCGGCGACCACGGCGGCCACGGCGGCGGCCGCATCCCCGCCGCGGCTCATCTCGTCAGGCGTGAAGCCGTTCATGTCTCCGAGCTCCCGAGCGCCGGCGCTGACAGAAATCCCCTCTCCTGGCCGCTCCGCCTCTCTCCGCTCCGGCAGCGGCAATTCACTCTGCACACCAAGTTAGCGGCACGGTCAAACACCAACCGTCCCGGGCCTGCTGGTCTCTGCTGGCCCCGGAACAGTGGACAGTGCTGAGGGCCCGGACGCAGACTCGAGCGTCTCCTGGAGCCGGGACCCCGCTCACTGTCACATGGGGACTCCAGCAGTTGGACCGCTACGCCTCCGCCTCCCTACGGCCCCGGGGACTGCGCAAGCGCGACGCGCCCCCTCCCGTCCCGCCCCTTTCTTTCAGACGCGCGGCCCCATGGGAATTGTAGTTGTCTGCTACGGAGTCAACCTGAGCTCCGCCCTGACCCTGCGCCCTGCGGGATGGACGAACTACTAATCCTAGCATGCATAGCGCGGCCACCGACCCACTTTTTTTTTTTTTTCCAGTACCGGGAAAACAGGAGCGTGTGATTGGGGTTTACAGTGGTTTCTCTCTCTCTGTCTCTAGGGAAGTCGTGCTGTGTTTAGCTGCTGGGATTTCGTAGAATTGGTTTTCAGAGAAGTTACTCGATTCCTGAGGCGAAACATAAAGGGATGGGAGTGGTGTGGGAAGTGAGCGTGTGGGGAAAAAAAAGTTTCGAGGCCGTTTCGCATTTGTGGAAACACAGCTTTTGGTGTGACCGCGCTTTTGTGGAAAACCCAAACCAAGGAGAACTCAGGAGAATTGGCGCTCTTCGGTCCTGGAGGTTCCGCAGCTAACATCCCGGCTTGACCAACTATCGAGGCAGCAAATTAATAGGGCACCTCCTGGGAGGAAAACGCCCATCCTGACTTCTCAACTGTGACAGGTCTCCCTCACAAACGCCTCGTGGGGGGCGGGGGGGGGGGGGCATTTCTAAACCCTTGCATGTTCCTACAAGGGAAATGTTTTTATTCTTGGACGCACGGAGTTGGCCGCTTCCTGAGGTGGAGTACGGACCACCTGACAACAGGGCTCCTTTTCCCCTCCACGCCCAACCTTTTCCATTTCTCCTCAAACGGTTTTGGAGAAGGGCGGAGTCATATCATTTTAAAGGAGACTTGGAACCTCACCAATACAAACGCTGCTCGACTGTTCCCAGAAACTTCCCTGCATTAGCTCTACCGGGCGCAGGGAGTAGAAAGCGCATTTCCTGAGACCTGGCAGGCGCGTGCGCCCCTGCATGCTGCCGGCGTTTGTGCGCGCTTGCTTATATGTTTGTGTTCCCGGGCGCGCGCGTGTGTACGTGTGTGTGCCCGCGTACGAGTGTATGTCCGTGCGTGCACGCGGGGGGTGGTGCTTGTGGAGGGCGGGGCGAGGGATGGGCGTGGCTAATACGAAAGCTGCTCCTTTACTAGTTACCACGCGTCATTATTT
This sequence comes from Trachypithecus francoisi, assembly GCF_009764315.1. NCBI lineage: Eukaryota > Metazoa > Chordata > Mammalia > Primates > Cercopithecidae > Trachypithecus > Trachypithecus francoisi. The sequence continues at coordinate 166,965,056 of NW_022681454.1, read as the reverse complement.
ATCAGAAGATATACGCTGCTTAAACACAAATAGGTTTTAAAATATATTTTAGGCGGTAGGGTTTTGTTTTGTAAGTTCTTTTAGTGAGTAAATTTAGTGATAAATAATTGTTTTTTCTTTTGAGACAGAATTTCGCTCTGTCGCCCAGGATGGAGTGCTGTGTAGTGCAGTGGCACGATCCTGCAACCTCCGCCTCTCCGGTTCAAGCGAGTCTCCTGCCTCAGCCTCCCGTTACAGGCGCGCACCACCCCACCCAGATGATCTTTTAAAATGCAAAATGCCATCGACGCAGAAAATCAAAGGTATCCATTGCGTCTGTGCGTTTGGGTTCTAGGATATGACAAAGAAAAACAATTTAAATATTACATAAATTCAGTAGGAAAAAGAAAGATTCCGACTGATAAGTACTTTGTCTGCCTCCTTAAGCTGCGCTGTCCACTCGGCTGTCCTCTAGCCATATGTGGCTACTCAGCACTTGAAGTGTGGTTGAGACGGAAAAACGGAATCGTTAATTGAATTTCAATTAAACTAAAAACAAAAACGATACTCGATTCAATTGTTGGAATACTTTTAAGTATGTTTGCAACAACTCAGATATATGAATCTGTTTTTCCAACTTAAATTTTATGAACTCTAACTTTAGCATGTGAATTGAGATGTGCTGTAAGTATATATCAGCTGGATTTTTTTTTTTACTTCTGGACTTAGTACAAGAAGTTTTCAAAAAAAATATTGAATCTCACATTAAAAATTTTTATATATGTTTAAATATTTTGGATGTAACGGGTTAAACAAAATATTACAATAAATTGTACCTGTTGCATTAGATAACACTGGCTTAAAGTATTACAACACAGCAGGGCGCGGTGGCTCATGCCTGTAATCCTAGCACTTTGGGAGGCCGAGGGTGGATCATATGAAGTCAGGAGTTCGAGACCAGCCTGGCCAAAATGGTGAAACTCCGTCTCTATTAAAAACACAAAAATTAGCCAGGCGTGGTGAAGCAAGCCTGGGGTCCCAGCTACTCGGGAGGCTGAGGGAGAATTGCTTGAACCCGGGAGGCGGAAGTTGCGGTGACCTGAGATTGCACTACTGCGCTCCAGTCTAAGCAACAGAGTGAGACTCCGTCTCAAAAAAAAAAAAAAAAAAAAGCATTACAACACAGAATAATTATATATTTATGGATATATATTATATATTTATGGTTATATTTTCTAAGTGGTAAAAATGAGAATATATGGATGGGATGGTTACATCCCAACTTCAGGGTGATGCTCATCTCCAACGAAGGAGGCCTAGGAATTTGTATATGGTGTCAAAGTAAACAAAATATAAACAGATGAATTTCTAAATTTAATGGTTTTTTGGGGAAGCAAGAATTGCAGTTCAGGACATACACATAGACTGAGTGGTCTTTAGTATGTCAGAAGAACAAAGAGAAGGTCGAGAGTTTTATTAGAAAGAGAAATGTTACTACTGTTTTGAAGGAAGGTTCATTGGCACTATAGTAAAGTTTTGGGAAGCTGGCAGGCTCTGGCGAGTGACAGTGGTAGGTAAAACCAGTCTTAGTCATAGCTGATTGTTTCAGCAACTACTCAGTAAAACTGGTCTTAGAGTTGCAGGCTGTTTCAGCAGCTGGGTTGTAAAAAACTTAATTCTTAATGCTAGAGCTGTGTGCCCTGATGGCTTTTTCCCCTGGTCCCTGGATTCTGATTTAGTTGGGTATGACAAGAATGATCCAGATTGTATGATCAATTTTCACACTGGGAATGGCTTAAAGATGGTTTCTTCTGAATTTTAAAGTTTTTATTTATTAAAAATATCTGAAACATGACAGTGGGATGTTGAATTTTCGTATTTTTCTTTGTACATTTATGTATTTTTAAAATAATTCATGATATTGTGTGGTTCTTCTGCTTTAAAAAGCTTATATCTTCTGCAAAATGTGACCGAATCATGTAAATTCAGTAGGAAAAAGAAAGATGCTGACTGATAAGTACTTTGTGTATCTCCTTAAGCTGTGCATGTATGTATATGTATAGTTATCAGTTTCATATGAAGCTTACTCAAGTAAAGAACGGTAGCTATGCCTCCTTTACACACAATACAGTGGTTGTAAAAAGATCTTATTAAACAGTCACTTGTTGCATGCCAGAATCTTTTTCTAGGCCCTGGAGACACAAAAGTAAGTGAGAGGGTCCCAGCTATTTGGGAGCTCCTTGTCCAGTACGGCAGACAGGTAGTTTAACAAGCACATAATACAAACCTCAATAACATGACAGAGAAAGTACAGGCATAGCACATAGGAGGAAATGATTCATTTCTGGCAAGTTGAAAAGATTCCTGGAGTAGGGGACATGTTAATTCTCACTGCCAGATTTAAAGTATATCTTCAGTGAATCTATTTGTTTAGATACATTTTTACAACCATGTTTTGTTACTTATTTCTATAAATCTTCATATTTAAGGCAGGTGTAAGAACTCTTTGATTTGGGTGTACCTCACCGTCAAGGTTGGAATCAGATTTTACGGGGGCTTCAAGATTATACAATCTGAAAGGTCTTTTTAAGAAGCATATAAAATTATGAATGCAAAATTAGGTATAGGCCTTTATAAGGGTCTGTCCAAGTGAGGGACTCTGAAGTTTGAATCCTTTAGCTTCATGGTAAATCTACCTCAGAGTAGAGTAGGTGAAAAATATAGATCTATGAAACCTTAATTGTAGGGGGGTTGTTCATATCAACAAAAATACTCTGCTTTCTAAAATGGTTCAAAATATGATTCTTAAAAAAGTATGTATCCCTGCCTCTCTTCCCTATAGGCTTTTAACATGATTGCATTTTTCTGGCTTTATTTTAAAATAAGCAACTAGCCGGGCGCGGTGGCTCAAGCCTGTAATCCCAGCACTTTGGGAGGCCGAGACGGGCGGATCACGAGGTCAGGAGATCGAGACCATCCTGGCTAATACGGTGAAACCCCGTCTCTACTAAAAAATACAAAAACTAGCCGGGCGAGGTGGCGGGCGCCTGTAGTCCCAGCTACTCGGGAGGCTGAGGCAGGAGAATGGCGGAAACCCGGGAGGCGGAGCTTGCAGTGAGCTGAGATCCGGCCACTGCACTCCAGTCCGGGCGACAGAGCGAGACTCCGCCTCAAAAAAAAAAAAAAAAAAAAAAGCAACTAAATAATTTTATTTAATTTACAAAAACATATAAATCGGCCAATAATCCCAACATGAATACAATAGAAAATTCAAATAATATAAAAAGGTTCATATGAAAAACAAAAGCCTGTTTTACCTCATCTCCTCAAATCCCTGTCCCTTAAAGCAACCAATGTTAACAGATTCTTGTGTTTCCTTCTAGAAAAAACTATGCATTTACTAGTATATACATCTCTATATGTGAATAATTCTATATTTTACAGCAAAAGTTCATTCTGTTTTATACCACCTTTCCTTTACCTAGTTTTAAACTCAGCTGTCATACAGAAAATTGTATAAAGCATAAATATCCAGTTTAAGCAGTGCTGTGGCTTCAGTGTTTGTGTGTGTCCCCTCCCAAATTCACTGTGAAACTCAATCCCCAATTCAACAGTACTAAGAGGTGGGGCTTTTAGGAGGTGGTAAGGAAGGCCACAAGGGTTCCACCCTCATGAATGTGATTAGCGCCTTAAGAAAGGGATAGAGGGGGTGAGTTTACCCCTTCCATCACTTCCACTATGTGAGGATGCAGCAAGAGGCACCATCTTGGAAGCACAGAGCAGCCTCTACCAAACACCAAGATCAAACCTTGATCTTGAACTTCTCAGCCTCCAGAACCTTGAGAAAATAAATTTCTGGTTTTTATAAATTACTCAGTCTCAACTATTTTGATATAGTGGCACAAATGAACTGAGACAAGCAGTTATGGTAAAATGCACATTTGTATGTATGTTATGGTAAAATGTTATGGTAAAATGCACATTCGTATGTATGGTAAAATGCACATGTATGTTATGGTAAAATGTTATGGTAAAATGCACATTCGTATGTATGGTAAAATGCACATGCTACCCAGGTCAGGAAACAGAGCATTGCTGAAAGGGCCAGTTTCAGGGACTTGCAGTGGCACAGGGTGCCAAGCTCAGAAGCCAACACACTCCACTCTCCTACTCCTCCATCCTGCTTGACATTTAATGCCCTGCAATCACCATCATGTAATTTTCAATAATTTTATCTTTGAATTTGCATTTTATAAGTGAAGTATCAATGGGACAATGCACTGATTCAGGCATCATGGGCCTGCCACCTCCCTTCCTCCCCAGAATGAGTTCTGGCTACTCATTCTCTCCACTCCACGCCACCCCACCCTCTGCTCTGGCAGAGGCTGAGCAGGAGGTACAGTGCAGGAAGTGTCTGGTTGAGGTGCAGGATCCTCCCCATTTCCTCTGAATCAGGGGTCAGGCCCCTAGCTCCTGCGAGGGTCAGTTTTCCACCTGTGCCCAAGGGAGTGCCACATTAAATAGCAAATAAGAAAACACCATCGGAGGAGAAGGAGAGGGAGGGAGAGAGAACAGATGTTTGTTCTGGACCCCGCAAATTATGTAGATGGCCCTGATTGACAACATGCCAGAAAGTCACCACCTGCCCCTTCTTCATCATAAACCCCATCTCCCAGCTAGCAGGAGCAGCTATCTTGACTTTTATGGTATTTTTACCTCATTTTTCATTATAGTTTTGCCACATAGTTCTTCAACTTTTTTTTGTTTTGTTTTGCTATTTTTGAACTTTATATAAGTGGACTCATATACTTTATTTTCTGTTTTCTTTGGGTTCATTCACTCTGGTTTTCAAAGGTCTACTTGTATGTAGTTTAATTCTTTCTCTTCATTATGGTATGAATACACTACAATTTATCCATTCTATTGTTGATAGACATATGGGTTGTTTCCAGTTTAGGGCTATTAAAATAATGTTGCCATGAACATTCTTATTCTTGTACATGTATCCTGATACATATGTGACTGCAGGTCAGTAAGATATATGTTGTTAAGATGGAGTGAGAACTTGCAGCTCCTTGCTTACATATGTAAACAGAATTGCTGAGTTTTAAGGTAGGTATAGCTTCAACTTTATTAGATACTTCCAAACTTTTACACTTCCATAAGCAATATATGAGAGTTCTGTATCTTTGCCTACCATTTGATATTGTACTTTCTAAAAAAGATCAAATAGGTATGTATGGTATCTCATTGTGATTTTAATTTGAACATTCTTAGTTACTAATGAGATTATATATTAATTGATCTTTTAGATTTCCTGTTTGGAAGTTCCTAGTTAGGTCTCTTGCGTATTTTTCTATTGGGATTGTGTCTTTTTCTGTTGATTTGTAGTAGTTATTCATGTTTTCTGAATGACAGCCTTTCACAATTTTACATATTGCAAACCTCTTTGCCTAGTTCATAATTTGCCTTTTGACCCTGCAGTGGCAACTTTTGTTTAAAGTCTTTTAATGAGGAAAAAAAATGTATGTATCTATCATTTCTTTTCTGCCTGATGATTTTTGTGACTTAAGTTCCTTATCCCCAAATCATGAAGATATTTTTCTACATTATCTTGTAATAGCTTCATTGTATTGCCTTTCCCATTTAAGATTATGATTGATTTTTGTGCACAGTGGTTGAGGTTCAATTTTATTTTGTATATGTTACCCATTTGACCAAGTACCATTCACTGGAAAAGCTATCCATATTCCACTTTTCTACAGTGTCACCTTTGTCATAAATCAAGTTGTATATATGTAGGTCTGTTTCTGAACCCTAGTCTTTCCATTGTTCTTTGCCAATTCCACACTGTTAATTATAAAAGTCTTTTAGAAAAATTTTGATAACCTAGAAGTATAGATCTTCTACCTTATTTTTGTTTCATCAAAACACAGACTTGGTTATTCTTGACCCTTTGTATTTCCTTATACATTTGAGAATCAGCTTAAGTTCCAGAAAAAAGAAAAACCAACCAAATGAACAATAAGACAACAACAACAACAACAACAAAAAAGGCCTTTTGGGATTTTGGATGATATTGCATCAAATCCATACATTAACCTGAGAGACAAGAAACCTCTTCAACATTGAGCCTTCCAATCATGATTTTCAATTCATTTAGGTCTTCTGTAATGTTTCTTAATAGAATTTTATTTGTTGCTTTGCAGAAATTTCACTGATCATTTATTAGATCTCTTTATATATATATTTGATATTTCTGACACTATTGTAAACAGTATCTTTTTAATATTTCATTTTCCTTTTTTGTTGATTAAATATATATGTAATAAGCTAATTTTTCCAAACTAATTTTTATATACAGCAACCCTGCTAAAATTTCTTACCCATAAAAATATAAATGTATATGTGTTTGGGTTGTCAATGCACTCAATCATACCATTTTCAAATAGCAAGTTTTCCTTCATTTTTTATTCCTTTTTTTTTTCTTGTGCTACTACAGGGTCAGGACTCTAGAACATTAAAAAGAGGTGTTAGCAGGCAAAAATGTCTCATTTCCAGTTTCAAAAGAAAGACTTTCCATGTTTCGCTATTATGTATCACATCTAATATAGATTTTTTGTTTTTCATCTAAATTTTCATACCATTTACATGTTCATAACAACCTCATGTTTTTAAGGTGTGTAAGATCTGAACCAGTGTCCCTCTCTTCATTCTTGGCATCAATTATTAGTGCCTTCTCTCTTTTGTTAATCAATCTCACCAGTGTTCTATCAATTTTATTAGACTTTTCAGAGGACCTGAGTTTTGTACGTAGTTTTTATTGTATTTTTATCTATTTCAATTATTCTATTTTCTTTATTTTTTTTTCTACTTTCTATTTTGCTGTTCTTTTACTAACTTCTTTACAAATATGTACATTAAAAGCCACACATTTCTCCATCAATATTGTTTTAACTTCTTCACACAAGTCTTGATATGTATTATTACCATTGAATTTAAAACATCATCTAATTTCCCTATGATTTTTTTGATGCATAGATTTAGAAGTAGGTTTCTTTTTTCTTTTTTTTTTCCAGATAGAGTCTCACTCTGTTGCCCAGGTAGGAGTGCAGTGGCGCTCACGACAGCGTCAACCTCCCCAGGCTCAGTTGATTCTCCCACCCCAGCCTCAGACTACCACGCCCAGCTAATTTTTTTTTTTTTTGTCTTTTTTGTAGAGACAAGGCTTCTGCATGTTGCTCCGGCTGGTCTCCAACTCCTGGACTCAAGCCATCTGCCAGCCTCCCAAAGTGTTGGCATTACAGGCGTGAGCCACAGCGCCCAGCCTAGAAGTAAGTTCCTCAATTTCCAAACATATGCAAATAATGTGATTATCCTTTTCTTATTGATTTCTAACACATATAAATTGTCACTTTAGAACTGTGTGTGATTTAAATCCTTTAAAATTTATTGGTTTTCTTTTTAACTTATCTTCCAGTCACTCATCATCTCTTTAGGTGTCCCTAACCTGCTCTAAAATTCACCCGTAGTCTTTGTACTTTTAGTTATTACATTTTTTAGTTTTATAATTCCTATTTGGTTCTTTTTAAAATTTTGAATGTCACCTTTTATGATTTCTAGTCCCTTGACAACATTTATATGCTTGACTTTTTCTTTCATGAACATAGTAGGCATAGTGGTTTTTAGACTTTGCTATTAAGTCTGTTTATTTTGTCTGTTGTTTCTCCTGGTGGCTGACTCATGCTTACTCTTGCTGCATCCATTAACTTTGATTGTTTGCAGTTCATTTTATTGGAAAAACTGAGTTAATATAAACAATTTGAAGCACTAGATGATGTAATGTTCTTACAGAGAGGAGCTTCTTTTCCTTCCATTGGGTGCTAAAGGGGGCCAATAGTCCTGAATCAATGCTTGAGGATTTCTGAGCCAACCAGATCATTCTAGTCCCTCTCCCCACTTTTGGCCTATACTTCCCGGGGTCCTATCCCAGAGGAGGAGGTGTTTCACTAGGGTTACCACCATCAAGGTATACTGGACTCCAACCCTACATCCAAGTGACTGCCACACGCTCAGTTCTTCCTCTTCCTATTTTAAGTCACTTGGTTATAACTAGTACAGTATATAGTAAAACAACATCTGCATTCTGATACTATTCATAGTCTAACATATTGCTTGGCATATCTCTGTGGCTTCTACCTTGATTTTGTTCTCATCAGAGAGTAAGGCATAAAAAAGATGGAGATGTAGTTCCCAGGTAATGCTGGAACTTGCTCTGGGTACAAAATTATTTGCGACTGACTAGCAAAATAGAATGTTAGTAATCTTCAAAAAGAAATTGAACATAGATTAAAATTTCCAGAACTAAAATGAGAATTATTATAATATTGCCTCACCCATAATCCACCTGGATTGGAATGATATCTTCTCAAACACTTCTGTAGTGTTCCTGTTGCTTGGGTTCAGGAGAAACATTTTGACTAACATAACAGTCTTCTTTTTAGTATACCAGAATAAAATGTTGAAAGCACCTCACTGAGGTGCTTTCATTTTAATTTTAAAAAATCTACACTGTATGCTGCAAATGATCTTCTATAAAAACTGCTTTGGGATATTACCTTGTAGTTATAGCCTTGGTGTCATTGCAGATGTGAACATCTACATAACTGATTCTAAGTGGGCTACTGACAACTGTAACATTCATCTTCATTATCTGAAGCCAATAATCAGAGTACTTCCCTAGAACTTCTTCATATTTTTTGAAAACATGGAACAGAAATGAATTATATTAGCATTCTAAAAGAATATGAGGTCTGCTTAGTTTTGAAAGTTTTCATTTCTTCTGAAATCTGTCCAAAGCAACCAAGAAAATGAAAATAAATGCATAAAACTGAACTTTCAGCAAATAGCTAAGAAAACTCCCAAACTCCAAAATTAAATATGAGTGCTGCAATAGGCAACTGAGGACAGCAAGCCCACATAGGAAATCAAGACAATATTATGGGAAAGTACTGGAAGTGGGGAAGGAGTTTAGTGGTGGCTGTACCCTAAAATCAAATAAGGCTGAGACTGAATAGGCTCCAAACATTGGGAAGGGAGAGAGGACAGAAGGTACCCAATTGGAGATAGCAGATCTTAGAAAGCACCAGTAAAATAACTTCTAAAAGCATTATCATCATCTTAGAAGGCAAGATCTGTGTCCCTGCAGCCTGTGAATAAATCAGGAAGCCAAGGACTGTGTGTAGCAGCTCTTTAGAACCAGGTTCAGTTCTGAGAGGCAGAGTAGGTGTTCACAGAGTTTAAGAAAAGAGTCGTCTGCTATAGCAACAGAAGAGGGAACCCTCAAGAGATGAATTTTATAAAGCTATCCTGATTTTTCTTTTCACTTCCTGTTAATAGTCCAGGAAAATTTCACTAATTTAAATTCAAAGATTATGAAAGTCATATGCAGAACATGTATTCAAAATTATAATAAGAAAACTGTGAAACAGAGTAGCACAATTTTCCTGCAGAAGATGAAAATTTACCAGAAAATGGTTGTCATAAAACAAATGAAATTTATAACTCAACATTCCAACATGAATTTGAAAAACTTAATGAAGCAATCACAGGTATGAAGTAAAATCATGAAAAGTAATATATTTGACTCAGTAGGGAGTCAGACAATAGGATATTAATACCTACTTTTGTAAGAATATATTCAGAGAATTGATTATTTTGGTATTTTCGAAGTGTGTAGCAAAGAATTAACCTTACCCAAAAAGAAGTCTGGCCTTTGTCCTCGTATCTTAGGAGGTGATCTCTAGGAAGAGTGGCTTTGTGTACCTGGGAGCCTTTAGCTACACTGGATGGGTTAAGAACGTGATTTATGATGTGGGCTTTGGGCCATGAGATAGCTAGTCTACCTCCAGAGGGGTTGGAGACTGAAATTTCCTGGACTCTGCTCTATGCACCAATTCCCTTGGAATCAGCATCCTTTCTTTTCCCCCCTTTTACACACACACACACACACACACACACACACACACACATAAATTTTAAAAAGATGGAGTCTGTGTTGCCCAGGCTGGTCTTGAACTGCTGGCCTCAAGCAGTCCTCCTGCCTCAGCCTCCCAAAGTGCTGGAATTACAGATGTGAGCCACCGTGTCCGGCCAGTATGCTTTTGTTGTAATAAACCATAACTGTGAATATAATAGTTATTAGTGAGTTCTCTGGGTCCTTCAAGTAAACTACCAGACTTAAGGGTGGTCCTGGTGTGTCCAGAATTTATTCCTTCTGGTGGGTTCTTGGTCTCGCTGACTTCAAGAATGAAGCTGCAGACCCTCTTGGTGAGTGTTACAGTTCTTAAATATGGTGTGTCCGGAGTTTGTTCCTTCATATGTTCAGATGTGTCCCGAGTTTCTTCCTTCCGGCGGATGTGTGGTCTCGCTGACTTCAGGAGTGAAGCCGCAGACCTTTGCAGTGAGTGTTAAAGCTCATAAAGGTGGTGCGGACCCAAAGAGTGAGTAGCAACAAGATTTACTGTGAAAAGTGAAAGAACAAAGCTTCCATAGCATGGAAGGGGACCCGAGCAGGTTGCCACTGCTGACTCTAGTGGCCAGCTTTTATTCCCTTATTTGGTTCCGCCCACGTCCCACTGATTGGTGCATTTGCAAACCTTTAGCTAGACACAGAGCACTGATTGGTGTGTTTTTTACAGGGTGCTGACTGGTGTGTTTACAAACCTTTAACTAGACACAGAGCACTGACTGGTGCGTTTATAATCCTTTAGCTAGACATAGAAGTTCTCGAAGTCCCCACCCAACCTAGAAGCCCAGCCAGCTTCACCTCTCACTGGGAACCCTGAACTCTTAAGTTGGGGTCAGAAGTGAAGGTGATCTCTTGTGGATTGCTCCCCTAACTCTGAAGGAAATTTCTGAAGTTTTGCTACAAAATATGTAATTAGAATTTATAAGTATTGCCTGTTTATAAGGTATATTTTGGGTTTGTACACAACAGACCCCATTGAGTAGATATGTGGACTACTATTTGTGTTTCTGATATTTTTTCTTGTAAAACCAGTAATCCCTGCTACGTTTATTTTAATGCTATGTTATCTTTAATATGGAAGATACATTTGATCCATGAAAAGACCTGTTTTCCCTGTGTGTGGTTTGTTTTTTAAAGAATGAATGTGTATTAAAGACATTGTTCCAATAAGTAAAAAGACAAAATAATGATGTCTATTTTTGCCACTGGTACCTAAAATTTACAATTCAGTCTGACTAAAAGAAATGTCACCCTTATGCCCTGCAACAGTGACTTTAGGATAAGGATATAATGAGAAATTAATTTTCTTTAATTATTTTTCTCTTCATATCTTATGTTTAGTCACTTTAGCCACTCTCAATGTCTTCCCTTCCATTAAACCCCACTGCCCTTCCTTACCACCTGCCTGGTGAAAGTTAGCCCCAGTTCAGTCTAATCTTAGTTGACTGCCCCTTCCTCCACAGTGCTTCATGCAGGTCCTTCTCCCCAACCCTAGCTAGTTTTGAATCCTCAATCCTTTCTCTGACCTCCCATTCCACCAACTATCCCCTCATTTTCACCAAAGACCAACCTGCTATTAAACAAAGAAAATTGAAGCTAACAGTCTGCAGTTCCTTCTACCAACAAAATGATCTGCATTCTCACAAATCGTTGCCTCTTCAGTGGAAGAGGGAAGAATCCTTTTATTTGCATTCTGGATTTCATTACCTCTTATCTTTCTAGGCTTTTTGTTCCATTAATTATCCTCCCACTCTCCTGTATCTTCAGTCTCTTCCTGCAACCTACATTGCTCAAGTTTCTCCCATGTTAAAACAAACCCCATGTATAAGCCATTACCCTCCCTTAACTCTAAGAGACATACTAGATATTTACATAAGCCCTTGGAGTCCCTTAATAGTCAAGCTGCTTAGAATGCTAGTCTATTCCTATTTTCACTTTTTTACCTCGAATTACTTCCCATGCTTAAGACTTTTCTTCCATCCTCTCCCTTCCTGCATTGCTTACCATCATCTACAGGATAAAGTCTGAGCCCTTTATAAATTGACCTTGGCCCAGCTCTATAGTCTCTAGCCTCTTTGCTACCACTCCTCACCTTGCATTTTACTTATGCATCACTGAGACATCCAGATCACACAACACTCTTTAAAGTATCTGTGCTTTTGCACATGCTCTTTCCTCCTTCTGCAATCATCTTTTTCACTTACACTATAGACACTCTATTTGTCCTTCAAACCCTACTCTGGGATCACCTTTTTTTCTGAAAGCACCCTCTTAGAAATTTGAGGGAAACATATAAATAGTATTAGCACTCCTCATCTGAGTTTCAAATCAATTTTTACGTAAGAGCAAAGAGTACGGCAGGTGGAGAACAATCACATCTCCTTTATTACTGATAAAGCTGATGTTAGGGAATGCAGCTCCCCTCTTTATGCAATAATAATGAACCTTAAAAATAGGCAGACTACCTACTAAATCATAGGGAGAGCTGGAAAGCCACAGGCCACTTTTCTGTTGTGCTGTGGCACAAAAGTAAGCAGAACATGTGCAGTATGGGAGAGCAGGCTAACTTCCCAAGGAGAGAGGAGACTGGAGGAGGAATGCCAGTTTTCTTTCCAAATTCACCAATCAATAATCCTGCTTCTTTAGGGCAGAAGTGAGTAGGGAAACTGAGTAAGATAAAGAAGAATTTCCCCACCTCTACTTGCCATTCTGAAGATTTTCTTCTATAAGCCCACTATGCTTAAATACTAAGCCTAGAGTCCTTCCGGGATGTGGTTATCTGCTTTGGGAGCTCAGCAGTTGACCAGGATAATTTTGCTCCCACTTTCAGAAGTCAGCCCACTCCTCAATCCTAATCTCCATTCTTTTGTGAACAAAGTATACGGTGTAGCTCTGTTCCCCGGAAGGCTCTGAAATGGATCAAAACATTACTTGGATCAATTTCAAGGACACTCGATGCTAAAGGCTGAAAATTATTCTATTTCCTACTTCAAATTATATCTAGTCATGTTGTACACCATAGTAAGCAGAGAGACTCTAATGACTTCAAATTAAAACATAAAGATATTCTGAGAATAAAATGTATAAAATAATTTCAATAACAAAATACTAACAATACACAGATGTATCACATTTAAATACGAACCACCTCCCATTATCAAATTCCTAAGGACAAATTAAAGTGTAAGTTAAATCCCCTGCAATCGAGCCCTGATCTTTTAAGAGGCAGCTCCCCTAATTGCCCTTACAAAGTCAATCTATGCCCTGAGAAACTCTCAGTGGTTTCCTAGATCCTGATTCCTTTTGAGGAGCTGTTCTAATCTGCCCCTTGAAATCTTGTCTGTCTTCTTCTATTAGATTTATTTGGGCCTCAGTCATTTTTCTGATGTAATAACCATAAAGACATTTTCCCATGTTCTGGTGCATTCTTTAAGGACATTTAGACACAGGTGCCTCTCCATTTCTCTTTTATGTGTGTCCATCTTGGACTTTAAGATCTAATTTCCATTTCATATCTTTGTCTTTTCTTCCAAAAGCTCTCTTCCCAAAAGGTCAGATGTTCTCTTAAAAAAACCTCTTTCTTCCTCAAGTGCAACCAGCCCGCCAACCTTTATTTTGTTTTTATTCTGTTATTCCTGTTCTGAAAAAAAGACTGAAGCACACTTTTCAAGTCACACTAGCTTCTCTATTATTTCTTTTTTATTTTATTTTATTTTTATAGAGACATGGTCTTTTTTTTTTTTTTTTTTTTTTTTTTTTTTTTTTTGTTACAGAGTCTCGCTCTGTCACCCAGGCTGGAGTGCAGTGGTGTGATCTCAGCTCACTGCAACCTCTGCCTCCCGGGTTCGAGCAATTCTCCTGCCTCAGCCTCCTGAGTAGCTGAGACTACAGGTGCTCACCACCACGCCCAGCTAATTTTTGTATTTTTAGTAGAGATGGGGTTTCACCATATTGGTCAGGCTGGTCTTGAACTCATGACCTTGTGATCCACCCACTTCAGCCTCCCAAAGTGCTGGGATTACAGGTGTGAGCCACTGTGCCCAGCCTAGAGACAAGGTTGTGCTATGTCACCTAAGCTGGAGTACAGTGGTGATGATAGCTCACTGCAGCCTTGAACTCCTGGGCTCAAGCAATCCTCTCTCCTCAGCTTCCTGAGTAGCTGAGACTACAGGTGTGCACCAACACACCTGCCATATATATATATATATATTTTTTTGGCGGGGGGTCGGCAGGGGGCGGGGGAAATGGGGTCTTGCTGTGACCGGGGTCTCGTATTCTTGATTTCTTGAACACAATTGGTTCCTAAAGCCAATTTTCAAAGCACAATCTTTTAAATTGCTTTTTTAACCCTTGGATTTGCAGTAATTTAATCAAGCTGTTTCTCTACTCCAACCCCAAAAGAAGGTGTAGCCTTTATAATAAGAATCCCCATTATTTGATAATAAAAATACATTACCCTTCTATGAATGAAGCTACTATTTGAGTATAACATGACAGATAAAGCCATGGTCAGAACATATGAGATTAACAAATTAAAATCAACCTGATAGGGAGTGACCCTCAAGAGCTTGTGAGCAATCCGCATGAATCCAAGATGTTAGTACAGTACTTACATAGTTTCCTCCTTTGGTCCTATAGGTAGACAAAAGCAATATACAAATGGATAGGATTTGGCTTATTCACACTGTCCAACTGGGCCTAGCAGTAACAATTTAAAGCTAAAATGTTAGTGCTTTGTAACATACATGAAACTTGGGTATAGGATGAGTCTTGCCCTGTAGACCTAGCTGAAAAATGTAGTATAAGCAGCAAATAATTGATGTGCCTCTCATGTGTTTTTTCCCTATGATCATATCTTTTTAAAATTAGGGCTTGCACATGCTATAGAAATCTGCTGGTTTTGTAGGGCTACATATGAGAGAGCTAAGGTGCTGCTATCTGCTCTTTGAGGATTGTGTCTGCTAAGGTCTTCCTTGCCTTCTATTTACTAAGGTCTCTGAAGCCTTTGTAGGTTTGTGGAGCCTAGTCTGATCTATGAAGCAGGGGTTTTGCTTACTTAGGGCAGCCGGTAAGGCCCATCTGTTTTCCGGCATTTTTTTTTTTAGACAAGGTCTCGCTCTGTTGCCCAGGCTAGAGTGCAGTGGCATGACCACAGCTCACTGCAGCCTCCTAGGCTCAAATGATTCTCCCACCTCAGCCTCCCAAGTAACTGGGACTACAGGAGAAAACCACCATGCCTGGCTAATTTTTTAAAAACATGTTTTATAGTGATGGGGTCTTACTGTGTTGCCCAGGCTGGTCTCAAACTCCTGGGCTCAAGCTATCCTCCCACCTCAGCCTCCCAAAATGCTGGGACTACAGGTGTGTGCCACCATGCCCAGCCTCATCTGCTTTTAAGAGGCTGTTTGCTGAGATTCATGCATATTTGCTTAGGGCTAGCAGGGTCTTCTAAAAAACAGCTATTTGTCTATTGTTACAAATTTCAGTAGTCCCCCAAAGTGAATGAATTCATAAGACCTAAGATTTAAAGATACTTACAGATAGCACAGCAAACTGTATAACTGTAAAAAATCTGTCAGATTGCAGAATAGAAGGCTCAAAGACCAAGGTCAAGGATTCACATGGTTTGTGCTCACAAAAGCACCATAAAAATTTAAAGCTACTTATACAGCTGACTCTAAAAGTCTCAGTCCCTCTGCATGTTCGATCTCCCATCCACCTCCTTTTGGTTGTCTTATTTCTTGAGGATTATGGCTAATGCACCAGATGTTATGACCATACAGAAGCTCATTAAATAATATGAAGCAATTGAGAAATAAGACCAAAGACATCACATATAGAGAATAAACATCCCCTCTATTACTGATGAAATAAATATTAGAGAATTGGCTTATTCAGCAGGCAAGTGAACTTCCTAATACTAAACCCCAGGATTAGAGAGAGAAATCTTTCAACCAAAGGCCATACTCACACTGAACTTTGAAAAATAACACATGGATGAAGAGAACAGAATGTGTGATTCCTGAAGGCAGCTTGCTCCTAAGAGAAAAGGGGAAAAAAATGGCTGGACTATATATATATCCAATTTCTTTTCCCGAACTCTACTTGATCATTCACTCCAACTCCCTTGTGAGCTGTTACAAAAATTGCTGCTATAAACACTCCAGTATGTTTACTGAATTATATTTATATACATGAGCATTTCTGTGAGTGTAGACCTAGGAATAGAATTGCTGGGACATAAATGTGTCTATGACCAGCTTTAGTGGATGAAAATTATTTTCCAAAGTGGTTGTAACAATTTAGACTGTGACCAGCAGTGTATGAGAGTTAGATGCTCAATATCCATGCCAAAACTTTACATTAGTTTTTAAAGTTTTATCCATCCTAGTGGTGTGTAGTGGTATCTCATTATGGTTTTAATTTATATTTCTTTGATTATTGTTATTAAACATTTTTGTTTATTGGCCATTTGTTTATCCTTTTTGTAAAATGCCTGCTCAAGTGTTTTTGACCATTTTATACAAATGATGTATTTTTCTTATTGATTTGTAGGAAGTCCTCATATTTTCTGGGTATGAGATCTTCACTGGATAGATGTATTGCAAATATCTTCACCCACCCTGGGGTTGGCCTCTGCACATCCATAATCATGTCCTTTGATGAATAGAAGGTCTTAGTTTTAATAGTCTAATTCATCATATTTTTCCTTTTGGTTAGTGCATTCTGTGTCCTGTTTAAGAAAATTTTATCTCCTGGAAAGATACTGAAGATATTCTTCTCTATTATCCTCTAGAAGCTTCAGTGTTTGTCTTTTATATTTAGGACTATCATCTACCTAAAACTGTTATTTGTATATGATGTGAAGTAGCCATTCAATTTAAATTTTTCTGTGTGGATTTCCAATTAACCTAGCACCATTTATTTAAAAATATCATCCTT
The DNA here is from genome assembly GCF_009764315.1 of Trachypithecus francoisi. Taxonomy (NCBI): domain Eukaryota; kingdom Metazoa; phylum Chordata; class Mammalia; order Primates; family Cercopithecidae; genus Trachypithecus; species Trachypithecus francoisi. The sequence goes on along the minus strand of NW_022681454.1, from coordinate 166,948,105 downwards.
TCCCAACTATACTGTACTAAGACTTTTGTCATAAATCAAGTGACTTTCTATGTGTGTCTTTTCTGTTCCCTTGGTCTGTATGCCTGTTGTCTCACCAATATCACACAGCTTAACTATTGCCATTTGCTGATAATCTTGATATCCAATATCTTGATGTCTGGTCTTCCAACTTAGTTGCTCTTCAAGATTATCGTCCTTTCTTGGCCCAATGCATTTATACACAAATTTTAGAATCACTTACATTCCTTAAAAACCTGCTGAAAATTATATTAGGATTGCATCCAATCTACCCAGCAATTTGGAGTTTTTAAACAACGTTTTTTATTTTACTTTATATTTTACATATACCATTACTTTACATATTACATTTGTTTTTTTCTTTCTGGTCTTTATACTTTTGGGGGGAAAGGAAGGCTTTATTACACTGGAGAGAACCATCAATACATCAATATACGTTTGAATAGAAACGTGATGGTGAATCTCCTTATCCCAATCCCAATCTCAGGAAAAACTTACTTCCACATTTCACTTTAAATATAATGTTTGCTGTAGGGCTTTTACATATATCTTTTATCAAATTATTGATGATCCCTTTTACTACTTTGCTAAAAGTTTTAAAAATTATAAATTGGGGTTTAACTTTATCAAATGTTTCTGCATCTTGGGATGATTGGATGATTTTTTTTCATTCCATTAATACAGAAAATAACATTGATATTTATTTTTTATTTTCTTTTTTTTGAGATGGAGTCTCCCTCTGTCACCCAGGCTGGAGTGCAATGGCGTGATCTAAGCTCACTACAACCTCTGCCTCCCTGGTTCAAGCGATTCTCCTGCCTCAGTTTCCCAAGTAGCTGGGACTACAGGTGCATGCCACCATGCCAGGCTAATTTTTGTATTTTTACTAGAGACATGGTTTCACCATGTTGGCCAGGTTGGTTTCAAACTTCTGATCTCAAATGATCCACCTATCTTGGCCTATCAAAGTGCTGGGATTACAGATGTGAGCCACCTTGCTCAGCCTGTTTAATAGAACTTGTAAGTGAAGCAAAACATGCTGAGAATTTTCTTTGTGGAAAGGTTACATACAGGCTCAATTTGTTAATAGATAGAGGAACATTCAGGTTTTCTATTTCTTCATCTGTCAGTTTCATTAAGATGTTGATATGGTTTGGATCTGTGTCCCTGCCCAAATCTCATGCTGAATTGTAATCCCCATTGTTGGAGGTAGGGCCTGGTGGAAGGTGACTAGATCATGAGGGCAGTTAGTTTCTCATTAATGGTTTAGCACCATCCCCTTGCTGTTCTCATGATAGTGATTTCTCACAAGATCTGGTTGTTTAAAAGTGTGTAACACTTCCCTCTTCCCTCCCTCTCTCTTGCTTCTGTTCCTGCCACATAAGACAACTGTTCCTGCTTTTCCTTCCACTATGATTGGAAGCTTCCTGAGGCCTCCCCAGAAGTAGAAGCCACTATGCTTCCTGTACAGCCTGCAGAACCATAAGCCAATTAAACTTCTTTTCTTTATAAATATCCCAGTCTTAGGTATTTCTTTATAGCAATGTGAGAACGAACTAATACAGAATGTGTTTTCAAGAAATTTGTCTATTTCACCTGAATTTTCAATTGGATTGTCCATGATATTTCTGTTTTTTTGTTTGTACATTTTTGAGGAGGGGATCTTACTATGTTGCTCAGGCTGGTTAAAAACTCCTAGGCTCAAGCAGTCCTCCCATTTCAGTCTCCCAATAGGTGGTAGGATTTCTAGTTATCTTGATTTGCTGAGTCTTTTATGAAATATTCTTTTTGTTTTTAGTAGTATTATCGAAACAAATTTGACTTTGCTATTAGAGAAGTGACATCAGCTCTCTCTGGTTAGTGCTTTTATGATAAACTTTTCTATCCTTTTTCTTTCACCTCTGTGCCATTTTTATGGCATATCTCTTTAAACAGCATATGATTGGGTTTTTGATTTTGGAACCAGTCTGACAATCTTGGTCTTGGTATACTTACTCAATATATTTGAATTTAAAACTACCACGTTACATTTTTATTTGTTCTATTTGTCCTATTTCATTTTCTTATTTCCCACTTTTTTTTTACAAATTATTTTTATCTTTCAATGTCCCCCTCCAGTAGCTTGTTATTATAGTTTTTAAAATTAAACTTTTACTCTTGAGATAATTGCACATTGTCATACAGTTGTAAGAAACATTACAGAGAGACACTGTGTGTCTTTACCCCATTAGCTCCAATGGCAATATTTTGCAAAACTGTAGTACAGTATCATAACCAGCAATTGACATTGATACAGTCAAGATACAGAACATTTCCATCACCACACGGATTCCTCAAATCTCCCTTTTATAGCCTCACCCACTGCCCTCCCGTCCCCACTGCCTCCTGAAAACCTGGCAACCACTAAACTGTTCTTTATTTCTATAATTTTGTCATTTCAAGACAAAATATACAAAAAAGCATGGGCTTATATAGTATGTAAACTTTGAAATTTTTTTTTTTTTTCTTTTTTGAGATGGAGTCTCGCTCTGTTGCCAGGCTCGAGTGCAGTGGTGCAATCTCAGCTCACCACAACCTCCACCTCCTGGGTTGAAGTGATTCTCCTGCCCCAGCCTCCAGAGTAGCTGGGACTACAGGTGCGCACCACTGCACGCAGCTAATTTTTGTGTTTTTAGTAGAGATGGGGTTTCACCATGTTGACCACGATGGTCTTGATCTCCTGACCTCATGATTCACCCACCTCAGCCTCCCAGAGTGTTGAGTTATAGGCGTGAGCCACCGTGCCTGGCCTGGAATATATATATATATATTTTTCCACCCCACTGAATGTAACTCCCTGGAGATTCATCCAGGCTGTTGCATGTATCAGTAATTTGTTCCTTTTTATTGCTGAGTAGTATGGTATGGATTTAGAACAGTTTGTTTAGCCATTCACCCAGTGAAGGACATCTGAGTTGTTTCCAGTTTGGGGATATTATGAATAAAGCTGCTATAAACATTAATGTACAGGTTTTTTTGAAAACGTAAGTCTGTATTTTTCTTTCTTTTTTTCTCCCTATTTACTTTTGGAGAAAGTCCTTCATTTTCCTGAGGTAAATATCCAAGAGTACAATTGCTGGGCTGTGGGGCAGTTTCATGCTTAGGTTTTTAAGAAATTGCAAACTATTTTCCACAATGGCTGTATCATTCTACATTCCCAGCAGCAATGCATAAGTGATCCAGCTTCTCTGCATCCTTGCCAGTATTTGGTGTTGTCACTATTTTTATTTTATCCAATCTGATAGGTGTGTGGTGATATGGCATGGTGTTTTAATTTGCATTTCCCTAATTGCTAATGATGTTGAATATCTCATTTGCTTATTTGCCATCTGTAAACCATCTATGGTAAGTTTTTATTCATGTCTTTTGTTTATTTTCTAATTGGATTTTTATTGAGTTTTGAGAGTTCTTTATATATTACAGATATCAGTTCCTTGTCAGATGTGTGGTTTGCAAGCATTTTCTTCTAGTCTGTAATTTGCCTTTTACTACTAATGCTTTTCTTTCTTTTTTTTTTTTTTTTTTTTTTGAGACGGAGTCTTGCTCTGTCACCTGGGCTGGAGTGCAGTGGCGGATCTCAGCTCACTGCAAGCTCCGCCTCCGGGTTCACGCCATTCTCCTGCCTCAGCCTCCCGAGTAGCTGGGACTACAGGCGCCCACCACCTCGCCCGGCTAGCTTTTTGTATTTTTTTAGTAGAGACGGGGTTTCACCGTGTTAGCCAGGATGGTCTCGATCTCCTGACCTCGTGATCCGCCCGTCTCGGCCTCCCAAAGTGCTGGGATTACAGGCTTGAGCCACCGCGCCCGGCCTACTACTAATGCTTTTCACAGAAGAAAATTTATTAGTTTAGATAAAGTTCAGTTTTTCCTTTTATAGATCATGCTGTTGCAGTATGTTAAGTCTAAGAACTCTTTCTTCACGCTTGGATCCCAAAGATTTTCTCCTGTGTTTTGTCTAAAAGTCTCATAGTTTTATATTTTACATTTAAGACTATTTTCTATTTTGAGTTAATTTTTGTGTAAGGTGTGAGACTTAGGTTTAGTTTATACACTTCTTTATTACTATAACTGTCTTTTATCAGTTGTAGATAAATCTTGGCTATTATATCTTCAAATATACCTTTCCCCTATTTTCTTTCTTTATTTTCTATGTCTGGAGTTACATGAATGTTAGAAGTCACACTGTTGCATTTATTTCTGATGGTCTATTTTGTAGTTTGCACTTTCCCATTTCTCTGTGCTTCTGATTGTTTTTTACTTATCTACCTTCCTTTTCTTATACAAGAAGCTCTGTTTACTTTTTAAAAAAAATAATGCTCACTCTTCCTTTTATTCATACCGTCTTTCTAGGATTATTTTCCTTCTTCCTGAAGTACATAATTTAGTAGTCCATTTAGTGCTAGTATGTTGATAGTCTCTCAATTTTCCTTAAGATTTTTATTTGCCCATATAGCTTTTCTGAGACAAGGTCTTGCTCTATTGCTCAGGCTGGAGTGCAGTGGGATGACATCGTAGCTCATTGCAGCCTCAATCTCCTGTGTTCAAATGACCCTTCTGCCTCAGTGTCATGAGTAGCTGGGACTACAGATGCCTTCCATCATGCCTAGCCGACATTTGTATTTTTTGTAAAGATGAGTGCCCCATTATATTTCCCAGGCTGGTCTTAAACCCCTGGCCTCAAGCAATCCTCCCGCCTCAGCCTCCCAGATTGCTAGGATTACAGACCTGAGTCACCACACCTGGCCTGCTCATATTCTTGCAGTTCAAGAATGGCAGTTATTTTCTCTCAGCACTTTATATTATAGGTATTTTTCTACTGTTTTCCAGCTTCCATTGTTGCTGCCGAGAAGTCTGCCATCAGTATAACTGTTTTCCTTTGCAGGTGAGCTTTCTTTTCTCTCTTGCGTCTTTTAAAATTATTTTTCGGGCTGGGCATGGTGGCTCACACCTGCAATCCCAAGACTTTGGGAGGCCTAAGCAGGCAGATCACCTGAGGTCAGGAGTTTGAGACCAGCCTAGCCAACATGGTGAAACACTATCTCTACTAAAAATACAAAAATTAGTTGGGCGTAGTGGTGCACGCGTGTAATCCCAGCTACTCGGGAGGCTGAGGCACAAGAATCACTTGAACTCAGGAGGAAGAGGTTGCAGTGAGCCAAGATGGTGCCACTGCACTACAGTCTGGGTGACAGAGCAAGACTTTGTCTCAAGAAAAAAAAAAAGTGTATATATATGTGTGTGTGTGTATATATATATATATGTATATATATTTGTGTATATATATGTATACATGTGTGTGTGTATATATATATTTTGACTGCATATATATCTGCAAGTTCACCTTGAAGTTGTCTGCCGTGGATTTCTTTTTATTAAGCTACTTGGGTTACTTTATGCTCCTAAATTTGAATTCATACCATTATGAAAAAAATGCATCAAGAATATTAAAATAGTGCCACTTTGTGCTTTTCTCTATTCTTTTTCTATGACTAATTAAACATATTGCAATATTGATAAACATTATTCTATTTCAAGTGTTTCTCAGTTTTGTTTTTAAAATATTTTTCATCTCATTCTTCTGTGATTCAGTCAAATTTTTTCAGCAAAATGTTAATTTTATTTTTAGCTTTATCTAACCTGTGTAGCTCATTCATTAAGATTTCAACAACTATGTTTTTTTCTTTCTCAAAGATCCATTTGGTTGTTTTCAGAACTTTTTTGTCATTCCTGATAGATACCTGCTGCTTCCTCATCTTTGTAATTTCATCCTTTTTCTTATTAAAAATGTTTGTATTCTGAATCTAACAATTGTAAATATCTGAATTACTTGGATGTTCAATGGTGGCTTGCTTCTTCATGTACCTGGTCATCTCTAATTTTGTACTTATATTTATTCCATCAGTCTGTGATATTTCTAAAGTAAGATGCTTTCCCTCAGTAAGGATTTCCATCTGTTTCTGCCAAGAGACAAGGTATGCTACTAACATGCTACCATTTTAGTTTATTGAAAGAGTCCCAGCTTAATGTAGTATCCAGTTTGGTTTCCTTTCCTTTTTGTGGGCCTATAGGTAAGGATTACAATTCAAACTTCTGCTTTGGGCATTTGTTTTCATGGCGAATTTGCTTCCCAGGTTTACTTACCACTCAAATTACCATGCCTGAGTCTAGCTCATGATTGGCATCCCTACCAATCCTCATCCTCCGCCCCCACACTCTTGACTTATTTTGGTGTCAGGGAAAATTCCTTAGATATTTTTCCCATTTTCTGTCATCCTAGGAATGCAGTAAAAATCTATTTCGAATTAATTTTGAGGGGATCATAAAAATATCTGAGTATCTGGGTCACCAGAGTGATGAAAGCTGCAATCATACATCATTCTTTTACATGGAAAGACAGAAAAAAAAAAAAAAGGCCAGCTTGGAATGTGAAGACTGCTTTCAAATAAAATTACTGTCCTTCATTCATTCATTCTGATTCAAACCTATAGGGACTTATGTACCCAATGCTTTATTAAGGGAGAAGAAAAGGAGCATGTCTCTACCCTCTGGAGGTCTAGGCAAGGATATAGATACTAAACTAATAGGCTAACAAATATATATATATATGTATGTATTTACAGATAGTGATGAATATTATAACCGGTGATATAAGAGGAAGTTGGGTAGTAACTTTATATTTAAGCTTAAATCTGAAGCGAAAGAGCCAGCCACGATGAGAGAGAAGATAAGAACATTAAACACAGAAGCAATAGTATGTGCCAAAGTCTTGAGGCAAAAAATATTTTGGTGTTTGACAAACTAAAAAATAGTTCTATATAGCTATAGTATAGGGAGTGAGAGTGAAAGTGGTAGGGGATGCAGTCAAAGAGATAGGAAGAGGGCAGGCTATGCAGGGCATTGTATGCAATGATAATGTATTACATTTATGTGGAATTGGAGACCATTCAAAGATTTTATGCTGGAAAGTGGATTAACCTGTTTCATGTTTTGAGATCACTCTGGCTATTCTGTGGAGGATGCAATGTTAAAGCCAAAAGTCTCTGGAATCCAGTAGACCAGTTCAGAGTCTATTGCTATAGTCTGGATAAGAAATTATTGTGGCTTGAGCTTGTGTGATGATAGTAGAGATGGAGATAAGTGGATGGTTTCAAAATATATCCTGGTGAGAGAATGGAAGATTTTTTTTTTTTTTTTTTAATAAGCAAAGTGGCTCTGCAGAAGATCACATGCATAACTGGACATGTGGCTTTAACTTGTATCTGAAAGGCTATCATCTCACTACAGCTTTCTTGGTGATAGAGCCCTCTTGAGCTTCTTTAGATATAAGTGTCAAAATATGGAGCCAGTACAGGTAGAGAGCTGTAGGGAAAAACCGTGGTCTTTAGTTAGGGGGGAATGCAAAATAGCTAAAACTTGAGTGGCCAAATACTTACTGCTTATCTCAGTTTTCTGATGAGTTACTGTAATGAAATAATCTAGTCCAGAAATAAATGACTTGTCTTGGGGTTGCTATGCAAAAGAAGAAAAAAATGCTATTAAAAAAGTTATTAGTCAATGGCTGCATATAATAGAATACTTACCTAACATTATTATGAGTTTATTTTTCTGACATATAAGAAGACTGAGAGAAGATGGTTACTGGTATTGGTTCAGTAGTTCAATTAATGTCCGGGTTCATGTCTACGATTTTCTTACCCTTCTCTCATGCCACTGAGAATAGCTTTCTCATGATTGGTTTGAATCTGCAATAATTTATCAATAACTTGTTTATAATCAAGGTATTTTTTAAAGTAAGAAGAAAGGAGAAAATGGGTTTTGGGTAATTAACAGAGTTCTGAACAACAAACTAGATTTAAGAATTTTAGACAAAGGAATAGAACAAGACCATACTACTTTATAGTTTTCAAACAGATGAAGTTTTTCAGAAGCTAACAGTAATGAGTTATTGATATGAATTATAAGTTTAAAAACACCTATTAACCTAGAAAATAATATTTAATGAATATTTAATAATCATTACATTGAAAAATTCATCCAGTAAATATTTGAGCCTATGCATATGCATAGCACTGTATTAGGCCTTATGAGAGATGTAAAAACATGATACGCACTTTCTGCCTTCAAGAAACTCCTAAACAAGAATTTTTGGTATTACATTTTATATTTTATAACACTCTTTCATAGGTGTTCTTTCTTTTGAAATTCATAACTCCATGCATTAGGCAGATAAAATTTTTACCTGGTGAAGAAGTTGAGACAGACCCTGCTCTTGTCTCTCTGGCCATTGCCACTTCAAGGTTCATTTCTTGGCTGAGGGCTTTCTCCAAAGCTGTGGAAGGCAGCTCTGTCCCTGTGTGATCAGGGCAATTTGGAAATGCCTGGGAATTAACAAACTCCCACTCTAGCAGCCTTCACCCAGTGACTGGAAATATTTGTTATGTAGATACCCCAGCTCGCTTGGCCTTCAGATGGAATAACTTTGAGGCCTGTGTTTTCCCAGACTTTTCTCATGGGATTATGCTGCAGTCATTACAAGTGGTAGCTGGCTTGATACCGCACCCTTTATTGACTGTTTTCCCTTCTTTGTCTCGCTTCCCCACCTCCTACTGGTGTTTCCTGCACCTCTTAGATAAACTATTTGCAACAAAATCCTTGTCTCCGGTTTCTAGTGAGCATTTCCAGTAGGTTATTTCCCCTAATACCTGCCCCGAAAGTGCCTGGTTTAATGAGGGGGGCACATGATTCAAATCAAGCCAGTTGGAATCATTCACAGGGAATTTTGTCCAGTCTGAAACAGTGAGAAAGGAACTCTCTTCCTTCATCTTCCTTTCATTTTGGTTTTGGAGTAGTGTCCGGCACAAAGTAGAAACTTAGTATTTCTGGAATATTTAATGAATCCAATTCCTACAATTTCTTTCTTGCCAACCTGCATTCGTCATCAGTCATTAATTTAAAAATGTATGAAATAATGTTGCTATAGCATATCATAGTGTCACTGCATACTGTAGCAGTTAAGTGAATGGACTCAGGAGCTAGACTGTTTGAGATATAAACTCTGCCACTTGCCAGTTGTTTGACTGTGCTGGTTATTTGTCTGTTGTCTGTCAGTTCCATTCTCATTCTTTTACTCTCTCTGTATTACAGAGTACTGGAATCCTAAAAATCATTTCCCAGATTCACTTGCCAGTTTGTTTCCAGTTCAGTTCTGTTAATGGGAGATTCAAAGCTAAGAGGATGGAAGGCGTTTTTTTCTTTTCTTCTGGCTCCGGCCTCTGCAATGCTGTGCTCTACTACCCTGACTCCAGGAGTGGCCCAAGCAGGGTGAAGGATGCATAATCCCCAATTATGCGTAAGTGCATTTTTTTCAGTCTGATTAGAATTCCAGGCTTTAAAATTAGATGTATATTTTGAAAAGTATATCTGAAAATTTCATAGTTTGTGAATATATTTTTAAATACAGTCAAAATACTAAGCCCAGTAACAACACGATTTAGAGGACAAAGTTGTAAATATGCCACCTTTATATTTATATGAGTATTTACACAAGAATTTGCAGTTTTAAGTCGTTATCAATCATTGAATTGATATAAGGTCAATATAGTATTAATATATCACAAATTTACTTTAGCAGAAAACATCTACACAAAAGCAGATACAAAGTTATTTTCAGCCGGGCACAGTGGCTCACGCCTGTAATCCTAGCACTTTGGGAGGCTGACACAGACGAATCACTTGAGGTTAGGAGTTTGAGACCAGCTGGCCAACATGGTGAAACCCCACTCTACTAAAAATACAAAAATCAGCTGGGCATTGTGGCGCATGCCTGTAATCCCAGCTACTTGGGAGGCTGAGACAGGAGAATCACTTGAACCTGGGAGGCGGAGGCTGCAGTGAGCTGAGATCGTGCCACTGCACTCCAGCCTGGGCGACAAAGTGAGACTCAGTCTCAAAAATTTACAAAAGGATGATTTGCTAGTATATGAAAGTGACAGATATTCATCTGAATATGGGCCAAATGAACAATTATATTACAATTCAAGAACAAAACAAGGCTGGGTGCAGTGGCTCATGCCTGTAATCCCAGCACTTTGGGAGACTGAGGTGGGTGGATCATGAGGTCAAGAGATCGAGACCATCCCGGCCAACATGGTGAAACCCCGTCTCTACTAAAAATACAAAAATTAGCTGGGTGTGGTGGCACGCGCCTGTAGTCCCAGCTACTTGGGAGGCTGAGGTAGGAGAATCGCTTGAACCTGGGAGGCAGAGGTTACAGGAAGCTAAGATTGCACCACTGCACTCCAGCCTGGCGACAGAGCGAGACTATATCAAAGGAAAAAAAAAAAAAGAACCGCAGAGACTCTTACGGGGTCAGACCCTTGTAACAATTTAAATCTACTTATTCTTCCTACCCTTTTTGCCATTGTTGTCATAAATTCTACTTGTCCAGTTTATAAAAATCCACAAGACATTATTATTGCTGTTTTAAGAAGGTAATACTCTTTTAAAATTTACGTAATTACCATTGATTATGCTCTTTTCCTCCTCCTAAGGATTTGAGATTATTTTCCTTAAGTAGGATTCCTGGCAGTGAATTCTCTCAACTTCTGTTTGTCCAGAAACAGCTTTATTTTGCTGTAATTCTTGAAAGCTTTTTCCCTGGATGTGGAATTTGAGGTTAGCAATTTTTTTTTTCCTTCAGCGATCTAAAGATGTCATTCTATGGGATTCTGGTTTGCCTAGTTCTGTTGAAGAATCAGCATTTAGACTTACTGTTGCTGTTCTGAATTTATTTTTCCTTTTTCCTCTGGTTCCTTTTAAGATTTTCTTAGTTTTCGATACTTTTTATTATGATGTGGTCCAGATGATATCTTCTACTAGAGATGGTTTGACTTTTGCAATATTCTACCTATTGCTAACAGGGAGAAAGTTAAAGGATTATCTCAATCCAATTAGAGATTGAGCTGTGTCCAGGCTAGGCTGCAAAGTTTTAGTAAGACCCTTCCATCTGTGGCTTATTTCTGTTGCTCATACATTAAGACACTATCACACAGTCTTTTGATTAAGGGATTGACAGTCTCTGTCTCCTTAGCCCTGAAAGACTGTGAAAAATTCATTTCTGCTCTTTGGAGGGTTTGAACTTGTTGTCTCTACACTCCTGCCTAAACAGCTTCAAAAAATGTCAAATGTCTTCAGGAAAAGACAATGATGAGTTTGTGGCAGACCCCTCCCTCCAGCTGGACTTTTGTCCACTAAACACTGTGAAACCCTGGGACATTTAGCTTTGTCTTTTAGAAGCTTCTGGCACAACTCTCTCCTCTCCCATACCACCTTCGCATTCTGCTAATCTGTGGAAAATGGGCCATTATGGATATTTCAGAGTCCTTTAGTTTCCAACTGATTGTGCTAACGCCCACCAATACAACTGACAGACGCTTGCTGGAGTCTCTTTCATTTAGTCAAAATCCTTCTACCTAGGCCAAGTTAGACTGACTTCAGTTCCATGCCTAAAATCTACAAAATGTTTTCAAAACTCATCAGCATACTTAGGAAGGGCTCTTTCCAGTCTGGAATTTTAATTTGAGTTATTTTTTGATTGCTTCAACAGATCTCCAATGTATTTTAAAACATGATTTTTGCAACTTGTCATTTTTTTTCTAATTGTAGTAGAGGATTTTAGAACTAAGTAACTTTCTTGTGGACATTTAGCTGCTGCTTCTTCTAATTATTATTTTTGAAACAGAGTCTCACTCTGTATCCCAGGCTGGAGTGCAGTGGCTCAGTCATAGATAGCTCACTGCAGCCCCTGTCTCCTGTGCTCAAGCGATCCTCCTGCTGTCAGCCTCAGTAGCAAAGACTGCAGGCACGCACCACCAAGCCTGGGTAATTTTTTTTTTTTTAGTAGAAAGGAAGTCTCACTACGTTGCCCAAGCCAGTCTGGAACTCTTTAGCTCAAGCAATCTGCCTGTCTTGGCCTCCCAAAATGCTGAGATTACAGGTGTGAACTATTGCACCAGGCCAGTTTACCATAACTCACAAAAATAGCTGTTTAAATAGGAAAACAAAATATATTTGACTAATTGTTTTGCATTGAAAACGTTAGCATCAGAATGAGAGGTTTTCATTCCTTCCTAACCTGTGCTTCACTTCTTCAAAGACAGTGTTAAATTATTTCAGTAAATTGAATTTCTGGGGTGAGTATACAGTTAGGCTTCAGAATTGGTGATCTACGCACTAGTGGATGTGCCTGTTTGATAATACTTCAGTAGGCTGATCCTTCCCCTCTCACAGCCTTTAAAACAACTTGAAAATTTTAAGCGCCAATGTAAGATTTGTCCTTGAGAAACTGTGTGCAGAGTAACGGTTTTTGGGTTTTTACATTATGCAACTCAGGAAGGCAATTATTTTATATGCAACTAACTGTATATAAAGCATACTTAGTGTTGGCTATGAGTTAATAATTATCAAAACTTTTTATTGCTTTGCAGAAGAAGGGCTTAACAAAATAAGTGTATAATCACTTTCCATCAGTATTTTCCAATCTGGTTTTGTCCAGAATTGGTGGATTCTTGGTCTCATTGACTTCAAGAATGAAGCCGCGGACCCTCCCAGTGAGTGTTACAGTTCTAGAAGATGGTGTGTCCCGAGTCTGTTCCCTCAGATGTTCAGATGTGTTCAGAGTTTCTTTCTTCTGCTAGGTTTATGGTCTCGCTGGCTTCAGGAGTGAAGCCACAGACCTTCGCAGTGTTACAGCTCTTAAGTCGGCGCGTCTGGAGTTGTTCGTTCCTCCCTTCTGGAAGTATTCATTCCTCCTGGTGGGTTCGTGGTCTCGCTGGCCTCAGGAGTGAAGCTGCAGACCTTCCCGGTGAGAGTTATAGCTCATAAAGGCAGCATGAACCCAAAGAGCCAGCAACAGCAAGATTTATTGCAAAGAGCAAGAGAACAAAGCTTCCAAACCCTGGAAGAGGACCCAGCGGGTTGTCTCTGGCTAGCTCCCACAGCCTGCTTTTATTCCCTTATGTGGCCCTACCCACATCCTGATGGGTGGGCCATTTTACAGAGAGCTGATTGGTCCATTTTGACAGGGTGGTGATTGGTGCTTTTACAATCCCTGAGCTAGACACAGAGTGCTGATTGGTGCGTTTAGAATCCTTTAGCTAGACACAGAGTGCTAGAGAGAAAAGTTCTCCAAGTCCCCACTAGATTAGCTAGATACAGAGCACTGATTGGTGCATTTACAAACCTTGAGCTAGACACAGAGCTCTGATTGGTGCGTTTACAATCCTTTAGCTAGACACAGAGTGCTAGACAGAAAAGTTCTCCAAGTCCCCAAGATTAGCTAGATACAGAGCACCCACTGGTGCATTTACAAACCCTGAGCTAGACACAGAGTGCTGATTGGTGCATCTACAGTCCTCCAGCTAGACATAAAAGTTCTCCAAGTCCCCACTAGACCCAGGAGCCCACCTGGCTTCACCTAGTGGATCCCACACTGGGGCTGCAGGCAGAGCTGCCCAGCCTGCCCTCACTCCTCAGTCCTTGGGCAGATGGGACCGGGTGCCAGGGAGCAGGGGGCGGCACCCGTCGGGGGAGGCTTGGCCTGCGTGGGAGCCCACCATGGAGGTGGGGCTCCTACCGGCAGGCTGTAGGTCCTGAGCCCTGCCGGGCGGCCCTGGGAGAATTTGAGCTGGGTGCATGTGGGCCGGCAGTGCTGGGGGACCCAGCGCAACCTTCGCAGCTGCTGGCCTGGGTGCTAAGCCCCTCACTGCCTTGGGCCTGTGGTGCCCGCTGGCAGCTCTGAGTGTGGGGCTCGCCGACCTTGCACCCACGGAAACTTGCACTGGCCTGTGAGCACTGCGGGAAGCCCGGGTTCCTCTCCCTCTACACCTCCCAGCAAGCAGAGGGAGCCGGCTCAGGCCTCGGCCAGCCCAGACAGGGGCTCCCGTAGTGCAGTAACGGGCTGAAGGGCTCCTCACCGCCCCCAGAGTGGATGCGGAGGCAGAGGAGGTGCTGAGAGTGAGGGCTGGTAGCACATTGTTACCTCTCAGTTTGATGACCACAGATTATGAAAAGTCAAATTTTTAGGAAAACTAAATAAATGCTAGGAATTTCAATAACTGGCATTAACACAGATCATTCCTGTCAGATTACACTGCTCTAGATAAATTCCAGTTTATCAACAGAATAGCGATTTAGAGGTGTTAGAGGACTAGTTTGGAAATAGCTTCGCTAACTCATAGTTTATTGCCTAATGTTTATATTTTACAATTCATGAGATGCTGAACTCAGACAAAGTTTGGCAAGTAAAGTAATATACTGATATCATCTGGCAGGGAAAAATGCTGGTAAGGTCATTTTAATTAAAGAATAGGATGACTGAGCAATATTGTGTAATCTAAAGTTTAGTCTACATTATTATATTTGGGCTATCAACTCTATCCTAATGCTGTTTTGATTTTAAAACTTATTTATATCTTTTGGGACACGGTTTTGCTCTGTCACCTAGGCTGGAGTGCAGTGGTGTGATCACGGTTCACTAGTCTCAACTTCCTGGGGTCCAGCGATCCTCCCACCTCTGCCTCCTGAGTAGCCGGGACCACCAGCGCATGCCAACATGTCTGGCTAATTTTTGTATTTTTGGTAGATAGGGTTTCGCCATGTTGCCCAGGTTGGTCTCAAACTCCTGAGCTCAGAGTCTTGCTCTGTCACCCAGGCTGGAGTGCCATGGTGTGATCTTGGCTCACTGCAACCTCCGCCTCCCTGGCTCAAGCAATTCTCCTGCCTCAGCCTCCCAAGTAGCTGGGATTACAGGCGCACGCCACTACGTGTGGCTAATTTCTTTATTTTTAGTGGAGACGGGGTTTCTCCATATGGGCCAGGCTGGTCTCGAACTCTAACCTCAGGTGATCCACTTGCCTTGGCCTCCCAGTGCTGGTATTAACAGGCGTGGACTATTGTGCCTGGCTTAATTGGCACTCTTACAGTCAAGTGATTTCATATGACCCAAGTTATTTATTCTTTAAAATGTAATTATAATTTCCTGACTGCCTAATTGCGTAAGTTAAAATGTAATATATATTTTCCCACACTATGATCACATATTCACAGAATTATAGAATCATATGATTTAAGAGCTGAATTATACCTTGGAGATTATCCCATAAACTTCAATTTATTGTCTATCAATCTAAGGCCTAGAAAAGACCAGGCACGGTAGCTCATGCCTATAATCCCAGCACTTTGGGAGGCCTAGGCAGGTGGATCACCTGAGGTCAGGGGTTCGAGACTAACCTGACCAACCCGTCTCTACTAAAAATACAAAATTACCTGGATATGGTGGCGCATGCCTGTAATCCCAGCTACTTTCGAGGCTGAGGCAGGAGAATCGCTTGAACCTGGGAGGCAGAGATTGCAGTGAGCCAAGATCATGCCATTGCACTCCAGCCTGGGCAACAAGAGTGAAACTCCATCTGAAAAGGCCTAGAAATGCTAAGTGAACCGTTCAAAACCACAAGCCCTGGCTGGGTTCTAATTTACGCATTTTTTTAAAAATGAAAAACACAAATATTTTCCTCTATATCATTTTGATACATGTTTCACCTTGGCACATGTTTTAGAAATGTGTATCATTTTAATAGAAATAAATTTGTGGACTTTTTAGAATATATACAATTGATATGTTCTTGAAAAAATGGCTTTAAAACTGTTTGAGAAATACAATCTTATTTGGCATTTAGGACTACAACAGGATTAAAACAATGAGAAACACGTTTAGTATTAACTCTTTAACGGACATTTTAGTTTTCTGATAAAGTCATAATAGTGTGGCAAATAATTCATAGTATAGTGAACTGGCCTTATGTTTTGAGTGTGTGTATTTAATTCATCTTTTGAGAATTAAATTTAGGACTAGATTTTTTGTGCTACCAGATTCTGTATATATTTTTCACACAAAAAATGGGGTTGTTCTGTAACCAAAAACTGTATGTGATCTCAGCTAAGCCTTATTTCTTTTATTACTTTACTGTGCCTCTTAATGGTACTTTTAAGTCAGGAAGTGTGTTATAAGAGTGAAGTCTTGGCAGCGATGGTAAAAGTAGGTTAAATATAGAAATGTTTTCCTTTTCTCTGCTGTTATGGAAAAGAGAATGGTAATTGATATTAGCAGGGGTGGTTCCTTCCCTGCTTCCTTGTGGGCTATAAGGAAAGGATCAGTTCCATGTCTCTCTCCTTGGCTTGTTGATAGCCATCTTCTTCCTGTGTCTTTTTCACATCATCTTACTTCTATGGCTGTCTCTGTCCAAATTTCCCCTTTTGATAAGGACATCAGTCATACTGGATTAGGGGCTCACCCTATTGCAGTGTGAGCTCATCTTAACTAATTATTTCTGCAGTGACTATATTTCCAAGTAAGATCATCTTCCGAGATACAGGGTGTTAGTTAGGACTTCAACATAGAAAGTTGGTGGGGGGAACACAATTTAACCTATAAGCCTTAGGTGAGCTGAGCATCTACTCTTAGCTTACCCTTGTGGTCCTTTGCCTCTCCTAGGCATCAACTACTGGGAAGTGATTAAAACATCTTTCTGGGTCAGGCGCGGTGGCTCACACCTGTAATCCCAGCACTTTGGGAGGCTGAGGCAGGCGGATCTTGAGGTCAGGAGTTTGAGACCAGCCTGGCCAACATGGTGAAACAACATGGTGAAACTCTGTCTCTACTAAAAATACAAAAATTAGCTGGGCATGGTGGCACGCACCTGTGATCCCACCTACTCAGGAGGCTGAGGTAGGAGAATCGCTTGAACCCCAGAGGCGGAGGTTGCAGTGAACCGAGGTTGAGCTACTGTACTCCAAAAAAAAAAACCTTTATGAAAAATAGTACCCCAAATCCAATCAATTGCTAGTTTAAGTGATGGGATAGAAAGAAAAGAGATCTAAGAATCATGATTCTTAGAAAACAGAAGTGCTAGAATAGAATGTAAACTTCAGTTAGTGGCTCTGATTTTGGATGTGAATAAATTCACTATTTGCATTACAGTAACATTTAAAAAAAGCAGGTTGTGAAGCCATCTTATTAAATTATACAAATAATGCAAAATTCCTCAAGTGAAATCTTTAGTGAACATTAAAAAGTTGATTAACTTGTAGTGAGAGATTATTCATGTAAATAAGTGACTCACATCTATTACCATTGTCCCTTTGGCTACAGTTTCGGACTCATAGAAAAGAATGAACACAGTGAATTGATTTCTAACCTTACCTCATTTATACCACACTATCAACATTGCTATCTAATGTGGAAACCTAATTATTTCATTTTCCCCAGTTTTCCACTGGGGAGATAAGGACTAAATTCCTTTATAAGCTGCAGGTTGAGTACCATCATCATTAAGTTCCTATAATACTGAACTACTACTAATTGATCCCCAAACAAGCCAGGCTTTCTCAAAGTCCTTTCTGTTTTTTGTTTCCCTCTGCTTGACATTCTCCAATCCACCTCTTCTCAAATGCTACTTTCACAGAAGGGTTTTCCTACTTCCCTACACAGTCTTTAGGTGACTGTCTTATGCTCTCATTAATGAACAATTTTAACTAACGTTGTACTGTTTCCTATTTTTGTCTCTCTACACTAAATTTTTGAGGGCACAGGCTATGACTTTTCATCTTTGTATCTCGACTGCCAAGCTCAATGCTTGGCATATTCAATATACAGTTCTTGAATAAAGGCCCAGTTTTTATATAAACACAGCTTACTTTATGCCATAATTTAAAAAATTCTAAACATAAAACTTAAAAATACATTTTAAAAGTGTAATGCATTAGTATCTCACTAACTGATATTTGAAGAAAGTAGCATGAATTACTTGGTTAATTTGGATTTTTGGGTGTTTTTATAACTGATTTTGTAGGTATTGCAACTTAAGGCAGAAAAGAGAATGTTATCAGCTAAGGATTATGATTAACAAAATTCTGGGACACTTAAATACAAGAAAATACATTTTTTTCCTTTTTGAAAAACAGCCACTTTATTTTTTTTGTGGTAAAACATACACAACATAAAAGTTACCATTTTACCCATTCCTAAGTGTATAATTCACTGGCATTAAGTATATTCACAATGTTGGACAACCATTATCCATTTCCTAGGAAAATACATTTTTTTAAGATCTCACTTTTATTAGTAAACCTAGATAAACAACTGCTGGTTTTCAAGTACTATTATGATAACCATATATAAGCCAAAGAGCATAGTCTAACAAGTGCCAACGAACTTACGGAAAAATTAAGACAAAATATTTAAATTTCTTGAGTCATACAACCTATATGCCAAAAATGGGGGGAACCCCTCAAAACTAAATACCACAGAAATAGTACACCAGGATGTCAATTAAAGTCCTCTACCTTGGGAGAAGCAGCTTGTGACGCTGGTAAGCAGTAAGGTAAGGTAGCTTAGGCGCGCTCTCCCTATACTAACACGGAGGTTCTTAACCCGCGCTTGGAGGAGCTTGTAAAATGTGGCGAGGATATACGCAATTGGGGGTGGAGTAGGGAGCATGCATTGCTTTTATGCGATTCTCAATTTTTAAAAACTATCACACTAGTAGGATGAGGCAGTGAACGCCCAGGAGGCCAGGCCAGCCAAAGACAGGGAAGCCGCCGGGCTCCGAGCTCCGGGCGCAGCGCTGCGGTGTGCGGCGTGGGGGCCCAGGCGCTTGGGGATTGGAATTCCGGACCCGGCAGGAGGGGCGGAGCCGGGGGGGCAAGGCGCCGCCTCCGCCCCTTCGGGACCCGGAGGGTGCCCTTGTTTACCTCCCAGTATTTGTCACCCGAGACAAAGAGGGAAGGAAGGAGGGGCCTTCTGAGGGAAACTCTCTCGGCGGGAAGCACCTACTTTCAGAACGTTTTGTAACACCCCACGGGACGCGGGGACGGCTCCCTCCCGGCCCCCCGCGCCCTTTCCGAGGTTCCCTGCCTTGACTTCCCCGAGTTCTATGCCAACCTCAGCAACAGCGGGAGGAGCTGGGCAATCGGTTTTGCAGGGCAAACTCCAGGCTCTCCCCATTTATTATTCTCTGGGCGGCTCAGGGGAGACTCTGCAGGGCCACAGAGCAGAGCGACTACAGCTCCCAGGAGCCAACACTGCAGGGCTGAGCCGAGGCGGGAGACAGACAGGACCTAAATGGTGGTTGGAGAAAGGGCAAAGCGGACCTCTGCTGTTACCTTAGCGCCAGCAAACCGAGCCGCCGCGGTCGCCAAGCCAGGAGACCAACCCCCTGTCTCCCGACTAAGTATTTTTAAATCTGGCGGGGCTTTCCCTCCGGAGCCAACCACTCCCACCGTTTACAGTCCCAGCCAGTCAGCGTGAGGCCCGCCATTTTTCAAACCCTCTTCCCGCCGCCAATCAGGATCGAGCAGTACATTCCTCTCCTGACCGGTTCTAACGGGTCTGGGAGTTAACGACCTGGGCGACCCACCGAACCTGCTAGGCTGGGGCGTGGAGGGCGGGTCTGGTAAGACACTGGCCAATCGTTAGCCGCCGTGGCAAGGGGGCGGGGACTATCTGGGTTTGAATAATCGTCAGAACCAATCAGAGAAGTGGGGATGTGGCCTGTGGCCTAGCTCGTCAAGTTGCCGTGGCGCGGAGAACTCTGCAAAACAAGAGGCTGAGGATTGCGTTAGAGATAAACCAGTTCACGCCGGAGCCGGGTGAGGGAAGCGTCTCTGTTGGGGTCGGCGGCTCTGCAGGACTCTGAGGAAAAGCTCGCACCAGGCAAGAATATCCTCCAATACCCTCGGGTTCGTGGACCTGCCTTTCCCCATTCCCTCAGAGCCTCTACTCGGTCTCGGCGCTGTGGCTCTCGGTGTCTGACCCGGCGAGCGGCATTTGGGGTGCGGGCCGGCGAGGGCCGGGGCTGTAGAGGGCCGGCGGGCAGTCGGAAGAGGCGGAAACTGCCCCCGCCCGGCCCGGTTCTGGGAGTTTTCAATGTCGGTCACGAGGTGATTAGCAATTGAGTGAGGCTCGCGACGTGAAAGCCGGGGGACATTTCTGTCAGGAAAGGCGTCTTGAGGGCGCTTGCGGAGTCGCCGGACTCGTTGAAGGGCGGGAGGCGGCGTCTCAGGCCCCGGGAGCCACTTGCTGGGCGAGCGTGAGGAGTCGTCAGCCGCGGCCGCTCGGGCTGGGAGGAGGAGGAGGAGGGTGTGCGCCGGGGCACGGGCAGCCACCCTCGGGAGGAGGGGGGCGCGGGCAGGGCGGGAGCGGATTTGGGCGGGAAGCGGAGCCCCGCCAGCGCCCGCCCTGGCAGCTGCGGGCTCAGCACCCACCCGCCGGCTTCCCCTCTCCCCCTCCGCCCCGTCAGGTGGACGCCGATCTGTCACCATGGGTAAAGGAGACCCCAACAAGCCGCGGGGCAAAATGTCCTCGTACGCCTTCTTCGTGCAGACCTGCCGGGAAGAGCACAAGAAGAAACACCCGGACTCTTCCGTCAATTTCGCGGAATTCTCCAAGAAGTGTTCGGAGAGATGGAAGGTGAGGCAGGAGAGGGGTTGCAGGTGTGGTTTTCGGCTAGGAGGGCCACAGGCAGGTAGGTAGTAGGCAACTCAAGAGCTTCAACTTTGCCACCCCCGATGACTCACCTGAATATCTTAAGAGTTTCAGGCAGACGATTTTAGGTTTTTACTTACATAAGACTTCGAAAGCCAAATGCTGTTAAGGAAAATGTGCCCCTTAAAGATGATCTTGTCGTCTTTGGATGTATATAGGTAACAATTTTGCTGTATTCTTGGCGCTTATTTTTATGTCCACAGACCATGTCTGCAAAGGAGAAGTCGAAGTTTGAAGATATGGCAAAAAGTGACAAAGCTCGCTATGATAGGGAGATGAAAAATTACGTTCCTCCCAAAGGTGATAAGAAAGGGAAGAAAAAGGATCCCAATGCTCCTAAAAGGCCGCCGTAAGTTTAAAATAAACCAAATTGCCCCTTGGATTTTTCCTTCAGTTTATTAAGCTCTGTTGCTTCCTTTCAGATCTGCCTTTTTCCTGTTTTGCTCTGAACATCGCCCAAAGATCAAAAGTGAACACCCGGGCCTATCCATTGGGGATACTGCAAAGAAATTGGGTGAAATGTGGTCCGAGCAGTCAGCCAAAGATAAACAACCATATGAACAGAAAGCAGCTAAGCTAAAGGAGAAATATGAAAAGGTACATTGTCATCTTACTTTTTTAAAGCTGTGATTAAGACTAGGTATAGGGAATAACTAGAAAACTTGGGCAATTAGTTAATCTTGTATTAATTAATGGTTGTCAGCTATGTTTTGAAAAGGCCTAATGAAAATTGTACACTTAAACACAAGGTAATCAAAACCTTCCTTTTGAATGAAACCAGTGTTTGTAGCACTAGTACATTCCTGCAGACAGACTTGTAGTTACTGTATAGTTTTGTTTTTTTTTTTTTTTTTAAAGCAGAGGGTCAAATATATTGGTTTATGTAGATATATATAAAATGTGAAGGTACAGCAGGGACTATGGCACTGTGTGTGAGGTAAAAGAGTATTGGTAGTGAAAGTACTGATACTGCTGTATTGCAACCCTTGTCATTTTACACCATTAACTTGTTAAAGCCTAGAGGGATAAGTGCTCTTAACACTTAGACTGGCTACTTTTTGGACAGTTATCAGGGTTATTGGTCAATCATCTTCGATTGTTTACAAGTAAGTGGTTTTCACAGTTGAGTAATGACACCGGATGCTTACTTTATTTTTTTTTTTTAACAATATTTCAGGATATTGCTGCATATCGTGCCAAGGGCAAAAGTGAAGCAGGAAAGAAGGGCCCTGGCAGGCCAACAGGCTCAAAGAAGAAGAATGAACCAGAAGATGAGGAGGAGGAGGAAGAGGAAGAAGATGAAGATGAGGAGGAAGAGGATGAAGATGAAGAATAAATGGCTATCCTTTAATGATGCGTGTGGAATGTGCGTGTGTGCTCAGGCAATTGTTTTGCTAAGAATGTGAATTCAAGTGCAGCTCAATATTAGCTTCAGTATAAAAACTGTACAGATTTTTGTATAGCTGATAAGATTCTCTGTAGAGAAAATACTTTAAAAAAATTGCAGGTTGTAGCTTTTTGATGGGCTACTACATAGTTAGATTTTACAGCTTCTGATGTTGAATGTTCCTAAATATTTAATGGTTTTTTTTAATTTCTTGTGTATGGTAGCACAGCAAACTTGTAGGAGTTAGTATCAATAGTAAATTTTGGGTTTTTTAGGATGTTGCATTTTGTTTTTTTAAAAAAAATTTTGTAATAAAATTATGTATATTATTTCTATTGTCTTTGTCTTAATATGCTAAGTTAATTTTCACTTTAAAAAAGCCATTTGAAGACCAGAGCTGTGTTGATTTTTTTTCAGTATTTCTGCTTAATAGTTCTTAGACACAGTTGACCTAGTAAAATGTTTGAGGATTAATCCTCAAACATGCTCATATTTGCAAAATGTTCTTTAAAAGTTATATGTGGAATTCAGTGAACTTTGTAAGAATTTACGCAGTTTTATAGAACGATTAAGTTTTATATTTGACATTTCTGTTTGTTCATTAGCTAACTTGTTCCTCAGGCATATATATATATATATATATATATTTTTTTTTTTTTTTTTTGAGATGGAATCTCACTCTGTCACCCAGGCTGGAATGCAGTGGCACAATGCCAGCTCACTGCAACCTCTGCGTCCCAGGTTCAAACGATTTTTCTGTCTCAACCTCCCCAGTAGCTGGGGGTACAGGCATGTGCCACCAAGTCCAGCTAATTTTTTTGTATTTTTAGTGGCCTCATGTTGGTGAGGCTGGTCTCGAACTGACTTCAAATGATCCGCCCACCTCAGCCTCCCAAAGTGCTGGGATTAACAGGTGTGAGCCACTGCGCCTGGCCCAGTATATTGTTTAACAACAGTTTATTTTGGGTGAGAAATTCTCTTTAATGTGAAGAAGAAAGCTAGAATGTGAATTCATATCTAAAAGGACAAACTGAAGAAAAATTCAGTAACAAGATTAAGTGTTCTGCTATTAAGTTGAGCTATTTCAAGATAGAATACCAGATTAGGTTTCGAGTTACAGCAGTCCCTTCTTATCTGTGGGGTATAAGACCCACAGTGGATGCCTGAAGGAGTCAAGAGTACTGAAGCCTTGTTTTTCCCTATACATAACTGTGATAAGTTTAATTTGTAAATTAGGCACAGTAAGTGATTAACAGCAATGAGAACATTTATAACAAGTTATGTGAATGTGGTCTCTGAAAATACTGTACTGTGGGAAAGTGAAATCATGGTAAGGGAGGACTACTGTGTATCTTCATTTTGGTCTTAAGCTGTAGAATTATGGGTAACTAAGAAACCGTTTGAGATATTATATTCCACGACTAATTTAAGCTTACCTAGGAATTGTATTATTTATGGGGAAGGCAGTTATTTTAAAAATGCTTGTTTAAGGAAGCAGTTGCTGTATTTGAATTAAGATAACTTTCAATAGAGATTATTAGTGAAGGTTGACCAGGTTGGCTACGTGCTCATAGAAGTAAGCTATTTGTTGACAATTTTAGAGTTAAATTTGACCGTCTTGATAGAAGTCAGAATTTCTGTTACCCAACCATGAGAGCTTTTGTTGTCTTATGTCATATTTGGTAAGGATAGTCCTCTGTTAAATAGTGAGATATTAGAACAAATGGACTTAAGTAAAATCTTCAGTCATCTTTATGATTGCCCTCTATTAGTTATATTCTGAGTGGGAGAGGCCTCCCAAAGCAATGAAAGAATTGATAAATTGGCCTACATAAAAATAAATCTTACATTCAGACTTGGGGCTTTCACTTATCATAAGATGAAAACTAATTTTCAGTGTTTCCCCGTGTTAGGTGACTTAATATGCTAAAACATTTGGGGTAATCGATTTTAGATACATACCTGTGTCTGGGACCTAGTTCCCTAGCTCTACCAAATGCTAGCAGTATGAACTTTACGTACTTCACAGTTTTTTATGGTCGAAGTGTTATTTTAAAGTAGTAACTACTGCATAAAGGATAGCAGATAAGAGTTTCTAAAACTGTAATAGAGTAATAGTTTGTTTCCTTAAGAATTTCTAAATATATTAATTAGATCCAAGAGGCACACTTGTTGGGTTCCTTGTCCCCTTTCTTTCTTAGAGCCAGTGACTTCTTTCATTCTCTTTTCCATAAAATATATTTAAGTTTCTAAGCTAAGAACAACTATTGTTTTAATCAAGAGTACCTCCAGAATGAACTCAGGATTTGAGATGGGTCTTTCCTGGCTCATGTTTGATATTCTTGTAAGTGTGGATCAACATTCAATCTCAAAATTCTCAATAATCAAGACCAGGTGACTTCAAGGAGTGAACACATTGGAAAGCACTGAAATGAGGGCAAGAATTAGATCTCACACCAGCCACAACTTGGAGGTGTGTTTCTGAAATCTTTTTTCTTTTTAAACACATATCTTAATAATTCAGAATGTAAAAGGATATGTAATAGTTTATACCCTTTCTTGATTCTGCTACCCTGTCCCAGGAGGCAACATGGACAATGCAATAATCTATCCTTTAAGGAAGACATAGGTGTAAAAAATATATGTGTGTATATGTTACAGTGTTACATAGAAGCTTCCTATATACAAGTATATTCTTCATCTCACCATTTTGGAGATTGTTTTCAGTATGACAGAGCAACAGAGCTGCCATTTTCCTTTAATAGCTATCTGTATAGTGTCCCATTGAATAGATCATAATTTAACCAGTTCCCTAAGGATAATAGGATAATTATGGTTTTTGTTTTGTTGTTTTATATAAATATATTTTAAGAACACCGTTGCTGGGTATGGTGGCTCATGCCTGTAATCCTAGCACTTTGGGAGTCTGAGGTGGGAAGATCACTTGAGCCCAGGAGTTTGAGACTAGTCTAGGCAACATAGACCTTGTCTCTACCAAAAATACAAAAATTAGTTGGGCATGGTGGTGCATGCCTGTGGTCCCAGCTATTTGGGAGGCTGAGGTGGATCACTTGAGCCTGGGATGTCCCGGCTGTAAGCTGTGATTGTGCCACTGCACTCCAGCCTGGTCAGCAGACCAAAACTTGGTCTGAAAAAACAAAACCATGTGATGTCACATGTGAAAAAAGACCTACAAGTGAAGTAGCTGGGCCAAAAGACATGCACATTTAAAAATGTGCTAATTATACTAGCTAAAACCTGTACTTAATATATGCCAGAAACTGCTCTGGTGTTTTGTTAACGGAGCCTGCTAAACAAAACTGCTTGTCAATAGAAGTTGTACTATGCTAAGCAATGAAATGTTTTGGAGTGCCTGTTTCCTCATCTCAGCAACGTAATAGTTCTCAAACATCTTAGTCTTTGTTATTCTGATATAGATAAAACGTTTTCTATTAAGAGTTTAGTTGTTTCTTTTTTTTATGTTTAAGCGCCATTTGTGGAGTCGAGCGCAGTGGCTCATGCCTATAATCCCAGCACTTTAGGAGGCCGAGGCAGTCGGATCACTTGAGGTCAGGAGTTCGAAACCAGCCTGGCCAAAATGGTGAAACCCTGTCTCTACTAAAATACAAAAACATTAGCCGGGTGTGGTGGCGGGCACCTGTAATCCCAGCCACTTAGGAGGCTGAGGCAGGAGAATCGCTTGAACCCGGGAGGCGGAGATTGCAGTGAGTAGAGATCACGCCACTCCAGCCTGGGTGACAAGAAGAGCAAGACTCCGTCTCAAAAAAAAAAAAAAGAAAAAACCATTTGTATTCTTTCCTGTGGTCTTTTCTCATTGGTCTTTTTATTAATAGTTTTTGGTAATACCATATATTAGAGAAAATGACCTTTTTGAGTTTATGATGCTTTTTTCATGCAGATATTTCTTTAGGCAAATTTATCAATTCTTTCACTGAAAACTTTTCCAGTGAGGTCCTTCCCACTCAAAGACCATAAATCTACAAGACTATAAAAAACAATTATCCTTTGTTTTCTTTTTTTAAATTTTTGATTAAACCTTTGATCCTTCTGGAATTAATTTTGGTGCAAGGACTGAAGTAGGGGCTCACATTTCCTTCCCAATGTTAGCCACTACTTGTGGTCTTTTAATCTCTAAAAGCAGGGCACTGGGTTAGAATTTCCTAAATTCTCTTACATATCAAAGCACTCACTGCAAACTTGATCAATAGAGGAAAGTATGCTTTTTTTTTTTTTGTATTTTTTACCAGTTTCACTTACTGTAAATCATAAGATTGTCGTATAATAGTAGAAAAATACCATTATCTTAAACCTGGATTTTTATTACTAAATATATCACTAAAAATGCTTTACCAAGCAGTAATGATTTTATTTCTTGGGGAATAAAATCAAGAAAGCTAAAAGAGCTGCTATGCCACTGTGTAAGATTTAGTCCTTTAAAAATGAAATTTCATACCTCACCATGTTTGGATTAGTTCTTCATGAGATTCCTGTTGGAGACTGACAGTTTTAGAGAAAGGCAGAGTATTTATTGACATTAGGACATGCCAAGACCTATAGAGACTAGCCAGGGAAAAGGACTGGATGTGGTGAAGAACATTTCGAAAGTAAGCTCTGTGAGAGCAGTAAAACTTTCACTTTTGTATACTGCTTTGTCTGTAATGCAAGAAACAGTGTTCTATGCATGTTTGTAAATGTACAAATAACCAGGTTAAAGGGGATAGCCACTGTTTAGCTCAGTCCCATTGCTAGATGGAAATGTGAATATAGGATTCCCAGATCTCTCAAATTTTCAAGTGGAACTAGAACTCTGTTGAATTCTGAATTTTAAATACAGTATTGGCAATGAATTCCAATTTTGGGGTCAAAACATGTCTACAGGTCAGATTCTGCCCAAAGGTCACTAGTTTGCCACTTCTATAAATTAAATAGTATAGGTGAATATAAGTTTAATAATTTTTACTTGAGTCAGGTCCAAGGTTAATAAAAGCTTATATATACTTTACAGCTAACTATTGTTTTTATAGGTCAGAAACCCTCCTTGCCCTGATTGGAAACTCAACTTACCCTGCAGCAAAGGTAAATAAAAATGTTTCAATGGAACTTCATTGTGCTCCTGGGCCTTTATTCTTCAAGAGTTAACAGTGCAGACTTCTAGTGATCCTCATCCTGGGTGTTGCCACATCTACAGAAGAGTGACTCAGGAGTGCAATAGACTGTCGCATTAAAAGGAAAGAAAAATAACTTTTCAGCTTATGTAGCACTAAATTTTGGAACTGGAAATGGCCTTTATATCATCTAGTCTTTCATTAGAAAGGCGGGACAATTAACTTGGACATTGTCCTCGGGCAGGTAAGAGATAGTAAAATACCATAGTCCATTCATATTTGTGTAATTCTTTGATTCTCCACGTTTTTTCCAAAAAAAAAAAAGATTAATGGCTTATACAAAGAAAAACAAGAACAAAATATACAAAGAGAAAAAAACAAGGTTATGAAAGAAATTAAAAGCAAGGTAATGAATCACGAGCTTGAATAGGGCTCTCTTTTTCTTACTGGTTTTGTAACATCAGACAACTCATGTAACCTTTCGGTTTCCTCATCTGTAGAATTTGAATGTTTTTGAGGATTAAATGAGGTAATACATTTAAGACACTTATCCTGGTGGCAAGAAATAGTAAATGCTTGATAAATATTAGCTAAAAGTATACATGCCAATATACATGGGTTAATACAGATACCATGATGGAGTATTAGATTCATTTCTAGCTGACTGCAGCCTTCAGCTTCCGGACTCAAGTGATCCTTCTGCCTCAGTCTCTCAAGCAGCTGGGACCACAGATGTCTGCCACCACACGTGGCTAGGTTGCCCAGGCGGGTCTTAAACTCCTGGGCTCAAGCAATCCTCTCCCTTGGCCTCCAAAGTGCTGC
This sequence comes from Trachypithecus francoisi, assembly GCF_009764315.1. Lineage (NCBI taxonomy): Eukaryota > Metazoa > Chordata > Mammalia > Primates > Cercopithecidae > Trachypithecus > Trachypithecus francoisi. The sequence goes on along the minus strand of NW_022681454.1, from coordinate 166,920,114 downwards.
GATTACAGGTGTGAGCTGCTGTTCCCAGCCCTGAGGTTCTTGATGGTCTAGGTAGAGAGAAAAATTAAGTAAGTTATGTGGAAAACATACATTCTTCCTGGCACCAAATAAATACTTATCCCACAGAGTTAGAGGGATATTGAGTACTGGACTTGATTATGTCCTTGACCCCAGTACTAAATTTGTGAACTTGGACAAGTTATTTAACCTATCATGTATAAATGTATAACATACTGTATGTTTACTTTTAGTCACTTTTGATATTGATAAACAGTGATGAATAAAGTGTTTTGGGAAGTGCCTTTTTCATTCAATCCTGTACACCTAAAACTTGTTTATAACAGTTTATTCATACTCATCTCTGTAATACTCCATTGTGATTATATCATAATTCATCCTTTCTCCTGTTGATGGGCATTTAGGTTGCTGCCAGGGTTTTTGCTATTGCAAATGGCAGTGATATGAAAATTCCTGTAGAGCTCTCCTGACACTCAAGGGTACTTCCCCTTCAATAACCTGGATTGTAGATTCTAGGTGTTTCAGCAGCCGGAAACCTCCACTCTGCCTCCTCAGTTCAGCAATATCACCATTCTGAGCTGCATTCCTTGCACCATGTTTGGGAATGTCCTGCCAAGGAGACAGACGTGGTGAACCTGGGGTTCACCTTGTGTATTTCCTTTCTTTTAGATACCAGTCTGCTTTGACTAGTATCCAATTCCTGAAAACAGTTGCTTCATATATTTTGTCCAGTATTAACTGTTGTTTGGGGTAGCAAGATAAGTCTACTTCCAATTATAGCTGGAAGTGGAAGTCTATTCATCCGTATTTTCTACTCAAAGTTTTAGTTTTGTTTTGGGTAATTCTTAATACAGCTGTTTTATTTGCTCATACCAAAAGCCCAAGAGAAATTTCATTTAAAGGTAATTTAAAGGATACAATATCTTAGATATTCTTCAAGATGCACTTAGTTCTATCCAAGGATTGAAAACAGTTTCATAATGCTTAACAGGTTTTAAAAAGTGCTTTCACATGGAATAATTTTCACCTACCTGAACTATTGACCTGTTCTCTGGTGAAGTACTTGTCATGTTTTCCATTGAATTATATATGGATTTTTTCCCCAATTACTTTATGTCCAGAAATGAAATATATTCCAAGATCCCTATGAGAAACTTAAGAAATAAAGGAACTCCCATTTATTCTAGTCTGGTGCTATGTCACTTTTTCAAATTTCTTAGTCTACCTCTACAGCAGCTAAGAATTGAGAGATATGACAATAGACAGGTCAGTTGAGAGAAAGTTTCCCAAATCAACACAGCCACTTACTTGAATGTGTTAGCAACCATATCTTCTCTTGAAATGTGTTTTGTACCACAAGGTCCTGTGGACTATTTCTAATTTCATTGTGATGGGCTTCCCTTCTCTTCATTTTTCTCCACTTAACCTGATCTGTCAGGTTGTAAACAAATTTGATTTAAAGGCATTTTTGCTTCTAACAGGCAATTCTATAGTAGCATATACTGCCAAGAAGGATATATGTTGCTGGGGTAATTTTTGTAATTAAAAAAGTATAAACTTAAAAAATTGGTACACATAGGCTAACAGGTAAAAGTAAACCTTTGTTTCCTTCCGACAGATACATAAGTTCTGAGTATTCTAAGCATGTGTAACAGAATGCTAAGCAACACTGAAGCACTTACTCAACTAATAACTGTGGTCTATAATACTTTAGGTATTAAGTGTGTCTTGTAAAATAGTAAAATCAAGTAATTCTTTCAAATGTGCAGTGTTTAGATTTGAAATGATTACAAGCACCAAAAAAACCCATGAATTAAAATACAATATTTTATTTTTTGTCACCTAAAAAACAAGCAACCCAGAATTAAGATATACATAAGTTTCTCAAATTTACCCTAATAAAATTTTGAATATTTATACAATTTCTACAGAAACATACAGTGTATCAAAATCTGCATAAATCAAATTTATAAAATGTGTAGAAATGCATAGTGATATTATCCACTTACAAAGCAAGGAAATGGGAATTATTTCCAAAGCAGCCTACAGTAGAAAATAGTCATTATGGCAGCAGCTTCTGATGTTTTTGTTTGGTAAGCTTTCTGATTTCAATATATAGAATCGTATTCATAGAGTATCTTCTTTTAACGAATTGCACAAAGTACCCATTTAAAATTTACATGCACAGTTCATTGCCACCTTTCTTAGGCCTATGCATAGTTAATAAGGTTATAATCTACTCAACATGGAAAATGGAGCCTATTTGCAAACACACAAGTAATTAAAGTACCAATTCTCTCTTAACATTTTTTATAGTTGATTTATTTTGCAATTATAAATGTTAAACATCCCTAGAGATGAAAGTTAAAATGGCTGATCACAGATCATTAGCAAAATACAAATTGACAATTCAAAATTATAAATAAAACTCTGTTGAGGATGTTTAACCTTGACTCTCCAAATTTAAGAGCTAAGCTTGGAAGAAACAAATTCATAGGTTATATTTCCCTCTTAAATTAAAAAACAAACTTCCTCTGGCAGTATTTTGTGAATTCTTTCATTGTAATGATACTATGATTACAGGATCAAAAATGCTTAACTTACTTGCCATTCTGCTCACATCATCACAGTTTTGTTTTTTTTTTTTTCAAAGCACTCAATGTAGGCATTTTAATCTTTTGGGTAACAACAGAGTATCTTTTGAGAAATTAAAATCGAATTGACCATTTGCAATATTTGGTTTTCCTAAAAGGGACTGTCTTAGTAAATATTTAAATCCAAACAAATCTTCTGTTCACTGGAAAAAACATTAATAAAAATACACTTCCTAAAAAGAAATTAAGAAACAATAGGGAACACCTAATCTAACAGAAAGTAGTTCACATTTGTTAATAAACTGTATTTTTAAATAGTCCTTTGTTTTTAAATTTTAAAAACATGCAGATAATGTCATTTGGATGAAAATATAAATGAAACATCAATTCACTCTTGGCTTCACAGGTTGCACAGCTTAGGTTATAATGCACACAAGTTTTATAAGGCCTAATCTAACAAGGGCTTGGAAAGTCTTACCTCAGTCAGAATGAACCTTTGACGTGTTTATAGCGGTGTTTTGTTGTTGTTGTCACCCTCCCTTTCAAGGGATAACAATAACAACTGATAATAGTTTTGTATAGTGACAGGTATTAGAGAAAAGTAAATCCCAAATGTCAGTGGACAATTTTTCTCTAGTTGGAAGACTCCTTTGCAATCCTAGAAGTACGTATGGACAGAGGGCACTGGGAATGCCAGTAGGTAAGGGAGTGAATGCTACACAACTTCCAACCCTATGGGATAGCCTTGGGATGTTCCATATTGTCATTTCTTTTTCAAGCCATACAACATTCAACTTTATAGCAAATGGCAGCACATAAATTCATTTCTGAGTAGTAAAAGTATTCCCCATACAGGTGACAAGTCCATCGTTACCATTCTATAAATTTCATCACAAGCTCTTGAAATATATACTGAGAAATGAAAGAGGCACTAAATGTGTTGAAATTCACCTTTCAAAAAAGCAGCATGACTGTGAAGGAAGGCCACCTTGGCTAAATAACCTGTGGCAGTGCTTCAAAAAGATGTAAAATTAAATAAAGACACAACAGGTTGATAATCACCAAGTTATATAAGAAAGTCTGGCTACTCCAACCTTTTTTCAAGTGTGTTAAAAGTAAAAATCAAACTGCCTTTCAGACCCCTGAGTGTAATCCCAAAGAAGACAACATGCTTTAACTCTGTCTAATAAAACAGAGCTAAAGGCACAAATTACCAACATCATCTTAAAACAAAACAAAAAGATGTAAACATCTACAAAGTTTAAGGTAAAAGCAGTCTTGTAAACAGTAACTGCAGATGATAATGTTATTGTAAAATCACAGTTTATCAATGTCCTTCAAACTGATCAGGAGGTTCCAGGTTTGGAGCTGTACAGAGTTAATAACAATAGTTGCAGCAGGTTTCAGGCGGTTTTCAGTCCTGTATAAATTTACTTGTCAGTAGGTAGGTTATTGGTTTCTTTTATTCTCTCTAAACACTATGGATGTTATTCATTTCCCATTTTTGAGTTGTTTTACTGGAGTCACAATTGGAGATGAATACTTGATGCAGGACCTCTGAGCGATCTAAGCACTTTCCTGAAGGAATATGAGTAAATTTGTGCAGGTTCTGGAAAACACAGTAAGAAAAAAGTTTCAAATTTGGACTCTTGATAGTACTGACATCAGAAATCATCACTTGACTTTCGTAAGGAAACAGTTTAAGCAAATGGACAAGCTTATCAACCACACCTCAGACTTTGGATTTCTCCTGTCAGTTTTGTAAGTCCTAAGATCTTTCATTGTTAAGTCACAATATACTGCTGGTATCTCACATTCAATGTGTACAAACCTAAATTCATTATCTGCCCCTCCAATCTATGTCTCTTGTTTCTATCCTGGCTAATGACAATCCCAGCTTTCTAGTCCTTAGGAAATACCGCACTTTCCCTCATTCATTCACATTACACCAGTCACTAAGGATGGATATGTGCAATGCCTCTGGTTTATGTTCCTTCCCATCACCACTGCAGATGCCCTGGTTTGGCCCTCACTATACGTTGTAGGTTTCCTCAGGATAGCTCAGAGCTTCTCCAAGTCTGGTCCTCAGACTATCCAGGATTGGGTCTGTAAGGCCAAAACTATTTTCATAATAATACAAAGACTCCATTGCCTTTTCACTTTAGCGACATTTATACTGATGGTGCGAAAGCAATGGTGAGTAAAACTGATGGTGCCTTAGCATGAATCAAACTATGCTAGTACCTGTAGTTGTACTGTTCATTGCCACACAGTTAAACAGTAAATGCCGGTTTCACTTAAGGATGACACTGATGAAGCAGTAAAACATTAATTTTATTCAATCTTGACCCCTGATATACTTAAAAAAAAATTCTATGAGATGAAGTGGGAAGTACGTATCAAGTACTTCCATATAATGAGGTACAATGCTCAAGGCTACCAGTCTACATTGCAAATAACTTTTAAGAAACTACTACTTATTAAGTTGTGGTGTGCAATAAAAAAATAGCCACAATTATATGAAAGTCTATTAAATTACTCCCTCTCTTTACGAACTGTATGCTTGTGTGGGGCTGGGTTTTCCTCAAATATTGAATGAAAACAACATATCGGATCAGACCGAATGAAGCAGGAGTATGAGAATCCGAATCCAGCTGTCTTCTTCTATTAAACCATACATTAAAGTGATTTGCAAAAATACAGAATTTCATTCTTCTCACTATTTTTTGTGGGTAAACAGTTTTCACTAAAAATGTCATTTATATTAGTGTTTAGTAGGTATATTGTTGTTACTTTTAGATGAATTAATATATAAAAATTTTACAAATTTCTCAGACAATTTCCAGTTCTGGAAATATTGTTAGTGATAACCTACATAAACAAAAGCAATTTGGAGGGGGGAGTTCAATAATTTTTAAGAGTGTAAAGGGAATCCAGAAGACAAAGTTTGAGAACTGCTGCTCAAGCTGATCTTGTTGCTTCATCAGTCCATACCTTACATTTCCAGATTATTTTCCTAAAAGTAGCCATTGTTTCCCATCACTACCTTTCTCGAAGTACGTCAGTCCCTCTCCAAAACTTAAAATATGAAGTTCGGTACTCTTTCCTCCAAGCACAATTTAGGGATACCAAATGAAATGCAATTGTTTGCATTTTCTACATGTTTTCATGCCACGCCTTTGCTCTTTCTTACTTACTTTCCATGGAAAGCCTTTTTACACTTCAGGACTTGTGCAATGACACTTCCTCTATGAAACTCCTCAGCAGTAATTCCTCCCATGAATCAGTCTTTTCTGTCCTATGGCATTTTGCTTATCTCTATTTTTGCATTTCTTTCTTCTCTGCCATTATATAATAGTGTGCTTTAGCTACATTTTTGAACTCCCCTACAGTCTAACACAGCATTGGTCCCCAAGTGAGTATTTAGTAATATCTAACACACAAATGTATATTCAGTGCTGTGTCCTTTAAAATACCTAAAACATGTTATATGTCATTTTTTGGTCAATTCCTTCTTGATGTAGTTTCTGGTGTGTTAGCCTTCTTTTACTATTTTGCTAATATTGTTCTCATTGACCCCTACTATTTATTGCTATTATATTTCATTTTTCTTTGTGAAAATAAATGCTCTACTCTTTAAGGTTTATGCTATTCTTCTCCTTCCTAACTTGTTGTAAGAAACAAAATCATCAGGTGATACATGCTTATCACTTCCTGTAAATGACAGTAACAGGGAATGTTAAGCTAAGTCATATCATTATTACATAGCAAACAAGTGCTTGCTTGCATGACAGATGGGATATGATAACAAATACTGGGTGAGTAAATAAAATGGAGGGTTGACAGATTTTTTAGTGTGAGGAAGCTTTCCCCACTTTTTGTTTCATAATAAATTGATTTATGTCAGCCAAATCTAGAATTTGAAAACTATACATAAATCTATTAATATGTTGTAATCCTCAACTTGCCACAGAGCTTTAAATACTCACAGCTGAAACACAAAGCTGCCCCAGCAGTGTCACGTGAATAACTAAATTTGACCATTAAAGCAAGCAACTAGCTACATTTATCCCACTGTATTTAGCACACAACAATGATAAAAAGGAAAGCCTAGATTTTAAGTTTTCTTTGTTTGTCTCTATCTCCACCTGCTGGACAATATCAAATATTAACCAAATTTTTTAATAGTATAAATATATTTTACTTTAATGAATGATTCATTTAAATTTCAAAAATCAGATTTTGATGTGAGCAATGGTGATGACTGCCTCATAGAACACTGACTTTCTTGTATTACTAAAATTAGCAGTGCTCGTCATAGACATCATCGTGGCCTCATTACATGACAATATTGTATGAGAGAACAAAAGTGATGCCTCATTATAGAACAATGAGTCATCCAGTGCTCAGGAAAACCTATGCAACAGACTAAATGAGAGGAAAATGCAAGTGAATTTGAATGCAGGTTTTAAGATTTATTTATTGAAATTCCACATGCTAGATGTTATTGAAAATGAAATAGCATATAATATTTCAGAAGTTAAAATGCAGAATACCTTGAAGTACTGCCATTCCTTAAATTCATTTAGATTACAATGTGTAATCATAACTTTTGATCCATCAGCCCCCTTTGTCAAACACTGGTCATACTGCATGAGTTGATTTGCTTCATTGATTCTGAAAAGCTGTAAAAGGAAAAGACAAAAATAAGTAACAGAGGCATCTTCCCTGCTGATGTACATTTGAAAAGAAAGAAACTTAACTCCTATAATTAAATTGAATGACTAACTTATTTTTCCATAATTTTGCTGTTTAGAACTGTAAGTCCACAGACAAATTATATTTATTTTGATGTTAATGAAGAGCCTTATTAACACTGAAATCATTAAGTTCTGTAGTCTCTAAGATACCAAATGGGTCACTAACACAAATTTATTAAGTACCAACAATGTGAGAAAATGAAAAGGCAAAAACATACCCACATAAGTAAGAGAATATATGAGTGAAATACACATTACTGGCAGTAACACTCTATTGGCAAAAAGATGAGGATCAGTGAACAATATTTGCAAAAAATTGTTAGGGAGCTAGGCTTACAGTTATGGTAGTGACATACACTCCCACAGGAATATATTTTAATCTCTCATATTAGACATTAATTCTAGATCCTGACTGCTTACGTGAAAACCAATCCTGCCATTATTCCCATCATCTAAGTGAATGTTTTAACACTGTCAATTTTTTTACAGAATGTTTTACTTTATCAAAACACACAAAATTACCAAATCGAAAACCAAAGTACAAAGATCATTCTGTGATCAACAAACCTGATGGCCCTCAATGTGGAACAATTTAAACACAAAAGTAAGGTGGTTTACCTGATTCCCTCCCATCCTATGGCAGGGTCCTAGTTCAACAAAGCCTCCATTTGTTTTTCCCATGCTATCAATGCAGTAAGCAGTTTCAAAGCCTCTGATCTAAGAAAATGAACAAAGATGCAAAAAGCAGGCAACAGTTTAGTTTTTAATGAACTCTGGCATCAGAATTTAACATTTCATGGTAAATATTACAGTTTACAGGGAAAATCTGGGTATGCATAGTGACAGGTTATTACTGTATTGTCAATCTTTACATAGTTTTGAAATCATTTATGGTCTTGAAGTCAACACTGGAACGGGTTCTTTCTCTAAGAACAAAGGACTATAAATTTCCATAAAATACCACAGAGGAAAAAAACAGTTACCATTAAATACAATTTGAGAATCACAGTAATTCATGTGAATGAGAAGCAAATAGAGGAAAGCTACCTAACCACAGTGGTAACAGACACTGGCCCTAGATATCGAGAAGAGACTGCATTTGGAAGGGACCTCTCCCAAATGGCTGTGCAGCACTTTTGGTAGCTGCCTCTAGGGACCTAGGGTGCACAGGTCATGCATGGCACAGGGTCAGGCAGTGAGGCTTTTCTCTATAAACACAGATGAAAAGCAAACACAGGTTTCCATCTTTGGAATGTACATTTTGTATGAAAGTAACTATTTTTGGAAAAACCATGTATTTCTCTGAATTATAAATCACTACAGTATTTGGATAAAATGTTTTATTCTTGCATTCAGTCAGCAAATACTGACTGTGCACCTATGATGATAAGAGGTTTTGAGGATACGAAGAGGAGCAAGTCATGGTCCTCACCGCCTGTAGACAGACAGAGGGGTAGTGGCCAGTCAGGACAGAGGCATGAATGTGCAGAGGAAGAGCTGCTCACCCTGCCTGGAGGAGCTCCGAAGACTGCCCCAAGAGACACCTTTAAAACAGGTAGGGGTTTACCCTGGAATGTTAAGGAAATGCCGAGAAATGAAGTATAAAGTGCAGATGTCAGAATGGGAAGAGGTTAAACTGAAGATATACTTGGGAGTGAGATAGTAAAAGGAGGACGGAAAATTCCATTCATTCATTCATGTGTTTATTCAATCACCAAATATTGAGTACCTGATGTGTACCAGGCATGTTGTAAGCTCTGAAACACTAGTGAACAAAATGAAGTCCCCCTACCTCAGTAATGGGCATGCTGCAGTGAATGTGGGCCCCTGCCTCCATTCACTCTGGGAATGTAAGGGGAAAAAGACAGAATACAAGTTAAAACACATAGTAGACAATTCGTCTGTTGTGGTGAAAGGTGGTAAGTGTGGTGAAAAAAAGGACAAGAAGAGGAAGTTAGGGCGGGCGCTAGGGCATTGGGAAGTAACAAGAGGGACCTCACTGGAAAGTGGTAGGTCAGCAGACTTGAAGGAGATGTGAGAGCTGGCCATGCATGCGGGTATCTGCAGGGAAGGGTTTCTGCAGGGAAGGGTATCTGCAGGGAAGGGTATCTGCAGGGAAGGGTATCTGCGGGAAGGTATCTCACATCAGGGTATCTGCAGGGAAGCACTCCAGGCAGAGGGAACAGCACAGGCAGGCACATGCCTGGAGGGAGTCTGAGGACCAGTAAGGACATGGGGCTGGAGCGGAGTGGGGAGAGCAGTAGCAGGTGAGGCAAGAGAGGAACGGGGACAGATGTTGTGGATCTTGGAGACCACCAGAAAGGACTCCGTCTTCACTTTGAGGTGAAGGTGCAGGGTTTGTAGCAGAGGAGGGACATGACTTGCCTTCGTTTCAAAACAGTCACTCTGACTGCTGTATTTGAAATAGACTGTAGGAGAGTCAACAAGTTAGTCTCAGTGAGAGATGGTGGCTTACACCAGGCAAGAAGGGATCAGATTCTGGAACTAGATATGAAGTGCGAGACAAACAACACAGGATTCATGGAAGACTCCAAAGTTTTGAAATCAGCAAAGATGACTTGCAGGGAGGAGATGGGAAGTTCAATTTTGGCTATGTCGAGTGTGACATGCCTGTCAGACAATCAAGTGCCAGTTAAGCATGCAGTTGGATAAACTTGTCTGGGCCCTCAGAGAGATTTGTGTGTTGAAGGGCTATGGTCTAATTGGGAGTTAAACATAATCTGCTGTAATAGGACAGGTAAAATAAGATTATAGGGAAAAAGTATATTAAAAGCAAGAAGTACAGAGAGAGCAACATGAGTGTCCTCTGTTGGTTTTTCCTTCTATTCCTGAACTCTAAATGCTGGCGTTTCTGAGGGACAGGTCTAGTCTTCTCTTGTCTATCTGTATTTTCTCCCTCAGTGACCTCATTCAGTCCCATGAAATGACCTACCTGCTGATAGCCCCAAATGCACATCTCCAGAGTGGCCTCTTTTCTGGACTTTGGCATCATGCAACCTACAATCTATGATCAGTAGGCCTTAATGGCTCCACCTGGACGCCTAGCAGGTACTTCACATGCCCAGAACACCAACAGAAGCCTTGCCCCCTCCATTCACTCCCCTACTGTCTTCCAATCTCAGCAGTCACCTAATCAGCTACTCAAAAAAAGAAAAAAAACAAAAAACAAAAAACAACAACCTCGATGTCATTCTGGCCCTTATCCCTTCACACACCAACCCATAAGGGATCCGCCTCCAGATGAACTATGCTTCCGCAGTTGGTCTGCTTCTCTTCATCTCCACTCTCTGATTGGCTGACTCTTTATCATTCGGATCTGAGAACGAATGTCACCTCCTCTGAGAGGCTTTCCTTATCCTGTCCTTAAGTCCTCTTGACAGTATTACATGTCATTATCATTTATCACCATCTGTCATTATCATTTTTGTTGTCTCAGACTTTTTTGATCTCTCTCCCCAGGTAGCATGCCAGTTCCCTGAGAAAAAGGACTTTGCTTCTCTTGTTTTCTATCTACAAGAGTGACTGGCACATAGTAGGCCCTCAAACAATATTTGCTGAACATAATTAAGCAGAAGATGTAGACTTGAACGTTCATGGAAGGTTTAGTGTACCTGTGAGGAATACAGTAGGGCTGAGGGGTGCAATCAGAAGTGAGTCTGAAGACAAGTTTGAATAAACAAAGAAATGACAATGTCTGATTGTCAAAATGCTTTTGTCTGATTTTAATTATTTTTAATTCATTTGAAAAGCATTGTTGGAGTGTCTATTGTATATGGTTCCCTGCATCAGTCCACCTGGACACAGTGGTGATCAAGGTCTTGAAGTACTCGGACTGATTGGGAGATGGTTGATTTTGGGTGTTTTGAGAACCCCTGGAAAGAGCACAGAACTGCATCTTTTTGATGAAGTGGGGAATAGGAAGAAGGGCTTTTCAGTATTGGTGATCTCCAAGTTGAGAGCAGTAGGATAAACTGAAATTAGTTAAGGAAGGGAGTTGGAGTAAGGGGCATAGAGGCGCCAGGAGCTGCAGCGAACAGTCGATGTGTTGCAGGCTAGGGGGCCAATGGGCAAAGGCTGCCAGGAGACAGTATGGTGGCTAGCGGGTCTAGCAGCTGTAGCTGTTTAGTGGAAAGGTGGTAGATGCTATCAGACAGTTTTTACCCCAACTTTTTCCCAAGAATACTTCTCTCTTACTCACATATTTCCACCTCTCTCTGCCTTCTCCCAAACTCAGTCTACAAACACATACACTTTGAGACGTGACTACTTACTTCTCCCCAGTCAACATTTTTGGATGGCAAAGGGTAGTGTGAAGTGATATCATAAGCTATTTCTTCCATGAACCACTTAAAACTTTTGCAGTTGTGATCTTCTCGAAATTTTTTCAGCTCCGATATATCCCCATATGGTAATGCCTGTGATTCAGGACGACTAGCATAGAAGTAGTCTTTATATTCATCCCACCAAACCTCCACAACTCTAACATAATTCTGTAAAAAAAAAAAAAAAATATATATATATATATATATAGTTATAAAAATACAAATGTCATATCATAAACAGCCTATGTTAGACACATGAAATATGGCTTACATATAGCAAATTCATTTCAACAGGACCTGGCATTTAATTAAACAACAAATGCAAGTTAATGACTCTAATATGTCATCTGCCAAGGATTAAAATGTCATGTATATTTAAGTAAAAAGTGTTGTACAAAACCTGATATCCCTGAGCTGGAAGATCATATATGCTGAGATAATGTATTCTAATCTGCTAACGGAAGAAGAAATTGAATCACAGAGTTTATGAGAACCTGGCTGGACACTGATACTTCTTTCCCTATAATAATCTCTTTTCTTTTTTTTTTTTTTTTTGTGATGCGGTCTTGCTCTGTCGTTCAGGCTAGGGTGCAGTGGTGCAATCTTGGCTCATTGCAGCTTCAGCTTCCTGGATTCAAGTGATCCTCTCATCTCAGCTTCCCGAGTAGCTAGGACTACTGGTACATGCCACCATACCTGGCTAATATTTGTTATTTTTTTGTTTAGATGGAGTCTCATTCTGTTGGCTGATCTGGTCTCAAACTCCAGGCCTCAAGAGATCCTCCCACTTCAGCCTCCCAAAATGTTGGAATTACAAGTATGAGCCACTGTGCCTGGCCTACAATCTCTATTAGAATCATTCTGTTGGTAAATGTAGGGGAAAAAAAATCTCATTTCAGAAACCATCATGAGAAACAAAGCTCTGTTTAATAAAACACATTTTTGCAGGTGATTTTATTGATCCTGTTATAACTATAATAGAACCATTTCACTATAACCCCAAATGGATTGGGTATTTTCCCCAGTTGGTTAGTTTTTTTAATTTAAAAAATATATTTTTTTGAGATGGAGTCTCACTCTGTCACCAAGGATGGAGTGCAGTGGCGCAATCTCGGCTCACTGCAACCTCCGCCTCCCGGGTTCAAGCAATTCACCTGCCTCAGCCACCTGAGCAGCTGGTATTACAGGTGCCCGCCACCACACCTGGCTAATTTCTGTACTTTTAGTAGGGATGGGGTTTCACCATGTTGGCCAGACTGGTCTTGAACTCTTTTTTTTTTTTTTTTTGAGACGGAGTCTTGCTCATCACCCAGGCTGGAGTGCAGTGGCGTGATCTCGGCTCACTGCAAGCTCCGCCTCCCGGGTTCACGCCATTCTCCTGTCTCAGCCTCTCAAGTAGCTGGGACTACAGGTGCCTGCCAACGCGCCTGGCTAATTTTTTGTATTTTTAGCAGAGACGGGGTTTCACCGTCTTAGCCAGGATGGTCTTGATCTCCTGACCTTGTGATCCACCCGCCTCGGCCTCCCAAAGTGCTGGGATTACAGGCGTGAGCCACTGCGCCCGGCCAGTCTTGAACTCTTGATCTCAAGCGATCTGCCTGCCTCGGTCTCCCAAAGTGCTGATAATACAGGCATGAGCCACTGCACCCGACCCCAGTTGGTTCACTTTAAGAAAAAGCAACTACAGAGCGATAAAATATGTTGACACTGTGATAACTGAAACATACCTAGCTTTTAAGGCTTTACTTGATGAATGAATGCTTGCATGAATATATGTGACCAAATTGGTACACATTTGCAGTGATTTGCATGTGGTTTGTCTTTGCCAAAATTCGTGTTGGAATTTGATGCCCAATGTGGCAGTGCTAGGAGGCAGGGCCTACTGGGAGGAGTTTGGGTTGTTAATACATTAATGGCCTCCTAAGGAGGTGAGGGGGTGAGTTCTTGCTCTCACAGAAGTGTATTCGTTCCCACAAGAGTAGTTTGTTAAACAGTCTCGCTTCCTTGGTCTCTCTCTTGCTTCCTCTCTCGCCATGTGACGATCTCTTTGCACATGTGCATTCCCCTTCTGCTTCCCATCATGAGTTGAAGCAGCACGAGACCCTCACCAGATGTAGCTGCCCAAGCCTGAATTTTCCAACCACCGGAATCGTGAACAAATAAACCTCTTTTCTTGATAAATTACCCAGCTTCGGGTGTTCTGTTGTAGCAACACTAAATGAACTAAAACAATACTCAATCCCTTGATCTTCTACATCATATATCAGCAAATATTCTCTGTAAAGGACCAGATAGTAAGTATCTTGGGCTTTTTGGGCTATACAGTCTCTGTGGCAACGATTCGACTCTGCTATTATAGTGAGAACCATAGACAATACACAAATGGGTGTGGCTATCTTCTGATACAACTTGATTTACTAAAACGGGTTGGATTTGGCCTGTCAGCCATAGTGGCTGACCCATGTTTTACATTCAAAAAAGAAATACCTAGTGTTCAGATTAAATGTTTTCTAGGCAACAAGATAACTATCGAGGGGTGAACATGCCCCTAAATGCATTGTTGTTGCAAAAGTCCATGGGTTTAAAAAAGGCTGTTATAAGCAGCATGATAAAAGAACATACAATATTGCCACTTGACATGGTTTGGATCTGCGTCCCTACCAAATTTCATAACCAATTATAATCCCCAGTGTTGGAGATGGGGCCTGGTGGGTGGTGACTTGTTCATGGGGGTGGATCCTTCATGAATGATTTAGCACCAGCCCACCCTCCATCCCCACGCCCATACTGTCCTTGTGATTGTGAGTTCTCATGACAACTGGTTGGTGAAAAGTGTAGCACCTTCCCGCTTCTCTCTCTGGCTCCTGCTCCCAGCATGTGAGATGCCTCATTCCCCCTTTGCCTTCCACTATAATTGGAAGCTTCCTGAGCTTTCTTAGAAGCAGAAGCTGCCAAGCTTCCTGTACAGCCTGCAGAACTGTGTGTCAATTAAACCTCTTTTCTTTATAAATTACCCAGTGTCAGGTATATCTTTATAGCAGTGTGAGAACAGACTAATATACCACTAAACATTCTGAATCTTTGCAAATCCATATGAAATTAGACACAGTACATGTACTCTAGACACGAACAAACCTGAAGAGTTATGTATACACGTGTAAGATTATGGTAACAAAAAGAAGGAGCAATTAGTTTTCTGGGATGGACAGGGCCAGAGTGGCACTGTGTTGCCCCGTCTCGAAGGAGTGGTTAATTAGGTGGGAATGGTATCCAGGACAAAGAGAAAAGCAAATGCAGTATGATAAATCATGGTGTATTGCAGTATAGCAAGTAGTTTACAAAAACTGGAATGCAGTATTCACTGAGAGAAAACTTTCTTCAGTTTCTTCATTTTAAGATGAGGATATAGGCCAGGCATGGTGGCTCACCCCTGTCATCCCAGCACTTTGGGAGGCCGAGGCAGGCGGAGGCCAAGGAGGGCGGAGTTCGAGACCAGCCTGGCCAACATGGTGAAACCCTATCTCTACTAAAAATACAAAAATTAGCCAGGTGTGGTGGTGCGTGCCTATAATCCCAGCTACTTGGAAGGCTGAGGCAGGAGAATTGTTTGAATCCGGGAGGCAGAGGTTGCAGTGAGCTGAGACCCTACCATTGCACTCCAGCCTGGGCAACAAGAGTGAAAATCCATCTCAAAAAAAAAAATTAGATGAGGATATAGTCCTTACCTCATAGTGTGTTGTGAAAATTAAGAAGTTAATCTATATAAAGGATTTAGATTTATGCCTGGTACACAGTAAGCACTTAATAAATGTTAGCTATTATTAATATTATGATTCTTTTTAAAAGAACTTTGAATTTTACCCTTGAGATGACAACCATAAAAAAGTTTTCAGCAGGTAAGTGACATCAGATTTAATTTTTAGGTGAATGACACCAGTGGTGAGTGGAGGGTGGACTGAAGGGGGTTGAACCTGATGGCAAAGAGCCAAGTAGGAGGCTATTTACTATTCATGGGAGAGATTTGAGGAGCTGCACTAAGTATAGAAAGGGATGGATTGAAGAGCTACATGTGAGGCAGAATCACCAGGGCTTGGTAAGGGGGAGGGACAGGGAACAAGTCTACATGCCCCCTAAGATTCATTCACAGGCAAATAGAGAACACAGTGGAAGGAATCACTTTTGAAGAAAAGTTAAAGGTCAGTTTTGACTTCTGTTGAGTGGAAGATCTAAAGGACATCAAAGAGGATAATTCTAGAAGGTTTGAGACTCAGAGGAGACAAATGAACTGGAGAAACAGACCTGGCCACTGGCCCCCTGATGGCTCAAGTAGATGCTGTCAAAACTGGAGAAAAGAAAGCACCTGGCACATGCTGGGTACTCACTAAGTGTACGCTAAATTCACCTTTATTGGGTAGTTTGTATGGTATATATAGTTAATTTTTAGAGTGGATAATATCCACCTGTCAGCTTTTTTTGTCTCTCTTTCAGAATGGACTTTTTTGAGTCAATTTGGCTTTTCATCAATTCTTCGTGATTGTGAGTCCAACTCCAAGGGGAGTTTCCTGCAATGTCAGTCATGCCTGGTGTTAATTTGGTGCTATTTTTGTTTTATCACAGACATTTAAATCTCATCCCCTGTTGTAGGTGGGGCTTCATTTGGCCCATGAGAAGGATGTTCTGGTTCTGAAAGCTTAGCTGTCTGCTTATTACCTATTCCCCTTTTATGAACTGTCCCAAGTTGTGTCTACAGTCAACAATAAACTTGACTTGGTTAAGCGTTCCAGAAAATGAGGGGCATCAGAGTTGCATGCCACTTAGAATTTATGAAAGCAGCTCAACCAAATAAACTTCAAAGTTGTTTTGCCAGGGATAGAGGTCTTTGTCCTCCAAGCAGTGGGACATCTGGGTTTCTGCATGAAGCTTCTTGGTTTGTTTCATAAATAAATGCCACCCCTAAGTGTCACTAGTCTGGGATGAAATATCAAAGAGCGGGGAGACCCAAACATGGCTGGATAATCACCAGATCATCATTCACCACTACACTACTTCTAGATCCGTCCTCCCCAGCTAGAAACTGTCATTCTCTTGGAATACGGTGACTATGACCTATTTCATTTTAGGAAGCCAAGAGAGAACTTACACTACGTGGAATGGTGAGAATCAATAGAAGGAACTAGAACTAGGATTTATTTCTTAATAAATGTGTGACTGGGAAAGAAGCCTGGGAGGATGCTCATCCCACTAAAACAGTCCTGTTCAGTTTAAGTTAAATACATTTTATTTATTCAAAAAACATTTTTTAACATTTCCAAAATGTTTTAAAAACCAATGTTTTGTTTTTCTGCAGGTTCATGAGTTTTGGTAAAATATAGATTATCAATCCTAGTTCTACATTTATGGCATAGGAGATAAATTTTTATTAAATAATCATAGTAAAATATTTATCACAGTAGAACAATTTGGATGTCACAATGAAAAGAGTCAGTGGAATTTTCCTCTTTTTTTTTTTTTTTTTTTTTTTTGAGACGGAGTCTCCCTCTGTTGCCCAGGCTGGAGTGCAGCAGCGAGATCTTGGCTCACTGCAACCTCTGCTTCCTAAGTTCAAGTGATTCTCCTGCCTCAGCCTCCCAAGTAGCTGGGATTACAGGCACCCACCACCACACCCAGCTAATTTTTGTATTTTTAGCAGAGACAGGGTTTCACCATGTTGGTCAGGCTGGTCTCGAACTGCTGACCTCGTGATCCGCCCACCTCGGCCTCCCAAAGTGTTGGGATTACAGGCGTGAGCCACTGTGCCCGGCCAATTTTCCTCTATT
The DNA here is from genome assembly GCF_009764315.1 of Trachypithecus francoisi. NCBI lineage: Eukaryota > Metazoa > Chordata > Mammalia > Primates > Cercopithecidae > Trachypithecus > Trachypithecus francoisi. The sequence goes on along the minus strand of NW_022681454.1, from coordinate 166,902,583 downwards.
TTATATGATAGAGATGGAGAATTTGGAGGCAGAATGCAATAGGACAAAGGATATTCACATGAACTTTTCAATCTTTGAGGGACAAGAGATATTAATCTCTTGTAAGCATTGTTCAAAAATTTGATTTTGCTTACTATGCAAACTCCTAACATGATTATCTAAATTAAAGAACAAAAACAAACCATATTTTACTCATGTGTCAATAACAGAAGCTAGTATTTTTCCCTTCAACTATTTCTCTACACAGTGTCAGACTTTTTAGAATTTATTTGAAATGTATTCGTGGAGAACATTCAATATAGGAATCTAATCAGAATGGGATATAATGGGAGGTGAAGTCGCCAAGATGGCAAAGTAGGAGACACCAGCCTTTACTCACCCCAACTAAAAAGCAAATACAGACAGCTATTCACAAACCCAAAGAGCCCAGAGAGCTCCAGGGCCCACTGAAGAACCTGCAGCAACACAATGGAGCAAAAGAAACTAAGAATATCTACATAGGACAGGATCACCTGTGAGGTCTACATACCTGAGGCACAAGGAGATAGCTAGGAAACAAGAAGAAAGGCAGATGCTATTGGTATGGGCCATGTGGCAGGAACTACCATAGTTTCCAGAGGTCTGCTCTGTAGAGGACACTGGCATCCCTGGCCACTGAGGTAAACAACAGCCCTTTTGCTGGGGAACCCCAGAGAGGGAGATGCATCTGAACACACCACCATCCAAGAAGCAGCTACTCTTGAATTACTTTGGGAAAAGCTCTGCCAACTCTCCCATGCCCTAGTGAGCCCTGATTCTGAAGCCACAGCTGCTCTGCTAGTGTCCACACTGCAGCCCCGGGCTCTGTGGCTGCACTGGGACTACCTCTGACATTGGAACCATTGCTATAGTGAGCTAGTTCATGCTCCAGGCCCCAGAGCCACGCCTTTACTGTGCATGCTCCATCTCCAGGTCCTGGATTAGCTGCAACAGAGAGCTAGAACCCACCCCAACTCATGAGCTGCTCTAACTCTATGCATGTTTCTGCTCCTTTTCTTGGCTCTAAAAGCTACCTCACAAGCATCTGGTACCTCACATTCTGTTATCAATACAGTAGCGAAGTATCTTTGCTCTAAGCCCTGGGTTTTTAAACTGCCCCAGATCCTGCAGCCATAGTCCTTCCATTCATGCTTGTGCTTCAGTCCTCAGTTCCACAGCCACTCTACAAGTGCGACTGCTGCTGCAAGTAAGCCTATGAGTCAGAACCAGTGCCAAGATGCATTCAACTTCTACAATGAGAGAAAAATCAGGATGACCTTGGCAGCCATACCCAAAGACCCCAACATGCCTCACTGCCACTGTAGGTATCTATAGCATTAGCCACTGAGGAGCACTGGAATCTTTGCCAACACTGACCTTGGTGGGCTGATCTGCACAGGGAATACATAGCTGGTATCCTCAGTAGTCCCAGAACTGCTATACCCCACCCAGCAAGAACCCTCACACCCTCCTTCCCCCACAGAGGAAAGTCTTTCCACATGGAAACCAGCCTATAAAGTCCGCAAGAGGTGACTGGTCCACAAAATGCACAGGCATTAATGTAAGTCACCAAGAAACATGAAAAGTGAAGAGGACATAATACCACGAGAAGATCACAATAATCTCTCAGTAGCAGACCTGGATAAATAATTCTGAATAATTGTTTTACAGAAGCTCAGTTAACTTAAATCAAACACAGAGAAATAATTAAAAGATCATTTACAATGATCAAGTGGGATTTATCCCTGGGATGCAAGGATGATTCAACATACACAAATCAGTAAATGTGATACTCCACATTAACAGAATGAAGGACAAAAACCATATAATCATCTCGAAAAAGGTATTTGACAAAATTCAGTGTAAAAAGCTTCAACAAATTAGGTACATGAGGATTGTACCTCAACACAATAAAGGCCATATATGACAAGTTCATAGCTAACATTATACTCAATGATGAAAAGTTGAAAGCTCTTCCTCTACAATTAAGAACAAGACAAGGATGTCCACTCTCCCCACTTCTATTCAACATACTACTGGAAGTTTTATCCAGAGCAATTAGGCCAAAGAAAGAAAGAAAAGACATCCAAATCAGAAAAGAAGTAAACTGTCTCTGCAGATGACATAATCTTATATATTCAAAACCTTAACGCTCACTATTTAAGGTCAATGTTTATCTTTTTACCTAATATACAGCTAATAATTTAATATTTTGTTTTCTACATATATCTTAGAGTTTTTCATGAAATAACATTCCCATTTAAGATACAATTTCAGTGCCTTAAACGTTCAGGTCCCAAATGTAAAAACAATTTATCAATTAAATAATAAACTGTCAAATTAAAAAAAAAAAAAACCCTAAAGAGACTCTACCAAAAGCTGTTAGAACTAATAAACTTGTTAAATCTAATAAACTTGCAGGAAAATCAACATAGAAAAATCAGTAGTGTTTCTATATGCTAACAGTGGTCTATCTGTAAAACAAACTAAGAAAACAATCCCATTTACAATAGCTAAGCAAAACAATAGAATATTTAGGAGGTGAAAAATCTACGTGCTGAAAACTATAAAACACTGATGAAATAAATTGAAGAATACACAAATTAAATGGAAAGATACCCTGTGATCATGGATTCAAAGAACTAATATTATTAAAATATCCATATTATAAAGCAATCTACAGATTCAATATAATCTCTATCTAAATTCCAACGACATTTTCCCCAGAAATAAAAAAATCCATCCTAAAATTCACCTGGATCCACAAAAGACTTTGAATAGCTAAAGCAATCTTGAGCAAAAAGAACAAAGCTGGAGGCATCACACTACCTGATTTCAAAATCTACTACAAAGCTATAGTAATCAAAACAGTATGGTACTCACATAAAAACACACACATAGACCAAAGGAACAGAACAGAGAGGCCAGAAATAATCCATGCATTTATGGTCAATTGATTTTCAAGGTAGATGCTGAGAACACATTAGGGAAAACACAGTCTCTTCAATAAATGGTGCTTGGAAAACTAGATATCCATATGCAAAAGAATGAAACTAGACCTTCATCTCACACCATATGTAAAAATCAACTCAAAATGGATTAAAAACTTACATGCAGACCTAAAACTGTAAAACTTCTAAAAGAAAAGAGAAAAACTCCATGACATTGGTTTTGGATGTAACAACCCCAAAGAACAGGCAACAAAAATAAAAATGGACAAATGGAATTTTATCAAACTAAGAAGCTTCTGTAAGCAAAGGAAACAATTAACAAAGTAAAGAGTCAATCTATGGAATGGGAGACTACATCTGTGAACCATACATCTGGTAAGGGGCTAATATCCGTAATATACAAGGAACTCAAACAAATCAATAGTAAGGAAACAATCTGATTAAATTGGGCAAAGGACCCAAATAGATATTTCTCAAAAGAAGATATACAAATAGCCAACAGGTATATGAAGAAATGCTCAACATCATTAATTATCAGAGAAATGCAAATTAAACCACAAGATAGCCCTCCCACCTATTGGTGGGAATGCAAAATGGTGTAGCTACTATGGAAAAACAGTACAGAGGTTCCTCAGAATATTAAAAATAGAACTATCATCTGATCTAGCAATCTCATTACTAGGTACATATCCAAAGGACATAAAATCTGTATATCGAAGAGGTATCTACACTCCTGTTCACTGCAGCAGTATTCACGATAGCCAAGAGATGGAATCAAGCTAAGTGTCCATCAACAGATGAACGGGTAAAGAAAATATGGTATATATACACGATGGTATTAATACTATGCACCCTTAAAAAATCCTTAAAAAATAAAAAAATCCTGTCACTTGCAACATGAATATTATGTTAAATGAAATAAGCCAGGCACATAAAGACAAACACAGCATGGTATTACTTACATGTGGAGTGTAAACAAGTAAACAGAGAGTAAAATGGTGGTTACCAGAAAGTGAGGATTGGGGGGAGTGGGCTGATTTTGGTCAAAGGACACAAAATTTCTGTTAGGAAGAACAGTTTCAAGTGATCTGTTATACAACATGGTGACTACAATTTATAATATATATGAAAATTGCTGGAAACAAATTTTAAGCATTCTCACCACAAAAACAAGTGACATAATACATGTCTAAATAGTTAGATTTAGCCATCCCACAATGCATACACATATTAAAACATCATATTGTACAAGATACACACAATATTTACTTGTCAATTAAAAAAACAGGTGCAACCTCCAGGGTGGAGTGCAGTGGTGCAATCATAGTTCACTGCAGCCTTGAACTCCTGGGCTCAAGGAATCCTCCTGCTTCAGCTGACTAATCTTAAAGAACAATAAGATATTTCATGAATAATCTAGCTAAGTTCAAGGTGAGAATCAACATGACTGCTGAAGAGATTTATCCCACTCAATAAGCTGACAATTGTTAAGTAACTACTATAGCATGTGGTACATAAATGTTATTTCTCTTTCTTCCCCTTTTATCCAAAAAACTCACCTTCAGAGTTGGAGAAGACCCAACATAAATGGGCGGAGGATTTCCTTGCCAGCCCTCAAGACGATAGATATGTCCAACACGAGAACAAGGAACAAATAATAATTTGCCACCACACTGCCATATCTATGAAGGAAAAACACATTGTGAAAGTTGTTTCAAATATACACATAAACCATAACTGAAATTTTATCTTGTAAGTGTAAATCTAAAATCTAAATTATATACAATGTCCACACAGAATTCTTAAACTAAACAAGTTCCTAAAATAATTTGCTTTTAAAAGTTCATGTAACCACCAAGAAGGCAACAGGGAATATAGTATTAATAATAAACTGCTAAAAAGGGGCCTCTTACTGTATACTCATAGCCCCTAGCAACCTTCTCCCAATATAACCTTGCAAAGTCATGTGGATTCTTTATTCCTAACTCATTCATCATTTCCATTGCTAATATATTTCCTACTTGGGTGATTATTATAATAACCTCCTAACTGGCTTCTTCACCTTCAGCTTCTCTCTACTCAACTATCCTTATTTATAGCAAGAGATTACTACAGCTGAAGGGCAGCTTTGGGTCATGTTATTCCCTTGCTTAATATCTTTGATTGTTCTCCACTGCTTATCAAATTAAATAAAAATCTCTTAACTCAGCTTTAAAGGCTCTCTTCAATATGGCCCTAATACACCTTCCCATTTTATCTTTTAGATGTCTTCCTTATTCATGTTGCCTGATTCTGCCAAAGTGTGCTCCTTGCTGTTCTCTGAATACATTCCTTGTGTTCCCTTCTTTGTACTTTTCCCATGCTACTTGCTTAGAAGTCCCCATCCCGCCCCTTATCTGTACTTACTAACATCATACCCATCTTTCTACTTCTGCCTCAAATTCTACATCGAGCATAACGCTGCTCCCCTCTCCTCCCCTCCCCTTTCCTCTTGCTCTGTCACCCAGGCTGGAGTGCAGTGGTGCAATCTCGGCTTACTGCAATCTCTGCCTCCCGGATCAAGCAATTCCTCTGCCTCAGCCTCCCAAGTAGCTGGGACTACAGGTGTGCACCACCATGCCTGGCTAATTTTTTGTGTGGCTAGAATGGTCTCGATCTCTTGACCTCCTGATCCACTCACGTTGGCCTCCCAAAGTGCTGGGATTACAGGCGTGAGCTACCATGCCTGGCTGACACTGTTCTTTAAACACACCAACTGAATGCCATTCTGTCTTCTTGTATTATGAATTTAAGTATAATTCTAATACCTTCTTATCAAGTTCCTTGAGAGCAAGGACTGGTTTACTCCTCTTCTATCCCTCACAGTGCTAAGCACAGGACATTTAAGACAAGAGGTAATGAAAACCTGTTGAACTCAAACTGTGATATAGTTCTCTCTCTCTTTCTTTTGGAAAATGGGGGTAGGAACGGGGGTTGAGGTGGGTGCTGGAGCATGGAAGGTAGTATGGCTCCAAGACTGCTTCAACAACAGGGGAGGTGCTGCAGGAAGACAGCTCCAAAGTCAGCCTGAGGATGCAGTCATTGCGGGGCTCTGCTTCTGTCTTGAATCATGTCCTACAGTGATAAAGGGTGACTATATCAGTGAGTGGTCAACTGTGGCCCTAATACATGCAGATTCTTCCAAGGGCTTCTATAATAAAAAGCTCCAGTATATAGAAAGTTGGGGTGGGGGGGGGTATTTTCATTTCTAAAGGTTGCTAGCCACAATTTTGAGCTGAGCCCTGTATATATATGGTAAGTTTGGAGCTTGCATTTCGCCTAATTTTTCCCTCAAAGGCATCCATTTTCATTAAATCATTCTTTATATAATTTGGAGAAATGCATTATATCATTGTGGTTTTATCCCCCTACAAGAAACCAGCTTTATCTGAAAGCCACAGAAGTTAGTAACTACTTGGAAAATTCCATCTGTTGAAATAAAATGTTACCTTGTATGAGATCTCAAAATTTTCACCACCCCAAATCTGGAGACCTGGATCATAGAGACCCAATTCAAAGAAGAACTCTCGTTCAATGGCAAATAATCCCCCAGCCATGGCTGGGGACCTAAGAAAAAGAAACACTGCAATAACCATCATAGACAAACCCCCAATAACCCTTCACCAATAGGCAAGAAGCCTTGTAGAATACAGCCTAAAAATGCATAGAAAAGACAAAACTGATGGCCAAACATGAAGAAATTATAAAGCCTTTACAAAAAAAAAGAAAAAAATCTGTTCATAATTCCCTAACGAATTTACCACAATTTCTAACTGAAACTATAGTTCATTACAAAATAGAGCATTGTTTCATTTCACCATTAGAGGGCGCCTTGGTTCCTTTGTCGATTTAAAAATTAAGCCTTAGTTTTAGCTAATACAGAATTTTTTCTTTCACTCTTAAAAACACTGAGCCATACAGCCGTGGTCTGCTAACTGCTTCTGCATTGATCATTCCTGGATGAACAAAACCATACACCATGGAAGTAGTCTGTCATTTTAAAATTTTATAGCTCAGGGACTCACCAAATAAGGGTGTAAATCATCGTAGAACAGCCACAGTTCATTCAGAGTTTGCAAATGTAGCACAGAAATGACACAGGAGAATTAGACATAGGTATTTACTGTGTCAGGAGGTAGGAATGCAAAAAGGTGATCTGTGGATCTGTGGGGCTTCTTGAATGGATCTTAAATTGGACACTTTTTAGGTCCAAGAGAAAAAAGATTTGGTAGCTTCTTAGGGACAAGTCACTCCCACCATTGGGAGAAATGACAGCAGAATTTATCTTACTCCCTGCTCCCCTCTCTGAACAATTAATTACTAATTCATTATGTTTCTTAAATTTTAGGGTACTCATTATTATTAGGGTAACTTCATCATCATACATAATATTCAATCTATTCAAAAAGGTTCATTGGAACATATTTCAAGGTTCCATTGATTCTATCTTGAAAACAAAAATATATATATTTTTTTGAGATATGGTCTCACTCCATTGCCCAGCCTGTAGTGCAGTGGCATGATTGCGGCTCACTGCAGTCTTGATCTTCTAGGCTCAAGCAGTCCTCCCACCTCAGCCTCCTGAGTAGCTGGGAATACAAGTGCGCACCAACACATCCAGCTACCTTTTTATGTATTTTGTAGAGACGGGGTTTCGCCATGTTGCTCGGACTGGTCTAGAACTCATGGGATCTAAAGTCCCACCTGCCTAGGCCTCCCTAAGTGCTAGGATTATAGGCGCGAGCCATCGCACCCAGCCTTGAAAATGTATCTTGAATCTGCTGACTTATTTCCAACTTCACTGCCACCAGCCTAGACCAGGCCAACACTGCTTGGACTTTCCAATACCTCCCCCCGAGCTTGTCTCCTTTATTCTCTTCTGCCCCCTACTCAAGGCTAATCACACAGTAGCCAGAGCAGACTCCTCCACATGCGCCTGCATGATACCAGCCTCTCCCGGCTCTCTGGGCTCACCACGGTCTCTCTTCCCATTGAGTCCTTCACTGCTCCGCTCCCACCTGGAAAGTGCAGGCCTCCTTTCTGTCTCAAGGCCTTCATTCATGTTATTCACGATCCTGAAATGTTCCCACAGAATTGAGCCCTCATCCTTCAGGTCTCAGCCTAAATGACACTTTGTCAGAAGGGCCTTTCCTGATTTCCCAAGCTGGATTGGGTTCATCTTTCCATAAACTCATGTACTCTGTGATTTTTCTTCATACTACTTATCACAGCTGCTGTTCCAGAGTTTTGTTTGTTTTGTGAGACAGGGTCTCACTCTGTTGCCCAGGCTGTAGTACAGTGGCACAATCATTGTTCGCTGCAGCCTTGAACTCTTGGGCTCAAGCAATTCTTCTGCCTCAGTCTCCTGAGTTGCTGGGACTACAGGCACGTGCCACCACACCAGGCTAATTTTAGGTTTATTTATGTAGTTATCTGTTTAATTTCTGTCTGACTTACTATATTTTACATTCAATGAGGAAACATATCTTTAAAAATGTATCCCCAGAAAATAGTGCTTGGCATACGGTAAGCACTCAATAAATGTTTGTTGAGTGGATAATGAATCAAGAAATACTTTCAATACTAACAGAAAATAGCATCAGGAAAAAGTTGTTCTCTTATGCCTTTTCTTCTTAAAGTATGCTGTCTAACTCAGTAACAACACTATTACATTTTAGGTGATATTTTCATGTCACTATTATTTAACTGTCATTTAAGATTATTCCATTACAGCTGTGCCTTTCTTTTTTAGACCGAGTCTTACGCTGTTGCCCAGGCTGGAGTGCAGTGGCGTGATCCCAGCTCACTGTAACCTCCGCCTCCCAGGTTCAAGTGATTCTCCTGCCTCAGCCTCCCGAGTAGCTGGGATTACAGGTGCACACCACCATGCCCAGCTAATTTTGCATATTTAGTAGAAATAGGGTTTCAGCATATTCGCAAGGCTGATCTCAAACTCCTGACCTCTGGTGATCCTCCCGCCTCGGCCTCCCAAAGTGCTGTGATTAGAGGCGTGAGCCACCTTGCCTGGCAGCTGTGTTTTTATCTTTAAATATATTCCCATTCATCTCAGTATATACTTGAAATGCATCTTAACATGGACACCAGTGAGTTAATTAACAGATAACCTCCCTTTAATTTTTCTAGCTCACTGAAAAAAATCTTTTTACTGGCCTATGGAATTAGCAGAAATATAAAATTGCTCAGCACCCTTTATTTTTTTTCTCCCACAGTTATGTGTTAAGTTAAGCAGGTAAGCAGTAATTTCCTGGACTATTCTGAATAAGAAATTTACCAAAAAAATTTGGTAAATGTCCAATTAAGCTACTATAATTAATTAAGTGCTATAACTTCTTTATGTTTGCCATTCAGTATCTTGATATCATGACATGCCCAAATCCCACCAGCATTTCCATGACATTGGAAGCACCTTCCCAAAATAGAACTCTAACATTATCAGCAGTGTAACAGGGAGAGAGAGACCAAAAGCAGAACCATAGGATCAGAAAAATGAGATTAGACACATTCAGGAGAAGGCTATACTAACATTTGAGCAAACATTTCATTTGGGGTCATTTTTTACAGAGACAGTAAAATGTTCTAATTACAAGATCAAAAGAAGAGAGTAGCATAAGTTGTTCTACTGAAAGAACCACAAGAAGGTCAAAAGCTGATTTTTGAATAGAGTTTTCTTTTAATAAATCACTTTTCTGAGAATAAAGCAATAAAGGATTCCATGTAATGTTTTTTAAAGTCATGTATTGTGATTCATCAGATTTTAGTACAAAATTAATATTTGAGAGTTAACATAACAGAAAAAGGGGAGAAAAACCCAAAAATCTCTTGCTAGTGCCCTTCATTGTTAACATTATACCCACGGCATGAACGTGGAAATAAAAGTCTTGGTTGGATTAAAGTAATTTATGTATTTTAAATGTATAGAATGACACTGTCATCAAAAGCATAAAATTTGATGTCTAATCCAGGATAACTAAGATTTCCTTTTTTTTTTTTTACTTGTACTTGGAACATATGCCATATTACATTATTTTTCTTTCCCCAATGAAAGTGTGTATGTCTCAGTAGTGGACATCGCATTTAGGGTAAAAGCAATTACAGCGGAGCAAGTGGAGTAGAGTGAAAGCTCTGAAACAGTATAAGGAAAGATGCTCTTTCAGAATCTGAGACAGCATCTACAGTTTTAAAAATAAATCTTTAGCTTGGCAAGAGGTTAATAGGTTAGCAACAACTGGAGAAAAGAAAAATATGTAAGTGATTTAGTGATTACCGATATGGTTCAGTTTTTGTCTTTCTCAGTCTCTTCTCTTGAGGGGTCAGAGGCACCCGTTTCCAGAGCATACTCCAATCCCATGCTCCTCGGGCATACCCATCTTCATCACCGCCCCCTTGGGGTATAATTTCATATGTGTTGCCATTTATGACATCTATAAGCGGCACAGTGCAAATGGTTCTGTATTGTGTTGATGATGGCAGCAAAGATCAAATGGAAGCGTACGTATGGACCCACACATTTATACGAGTTCATGGGGAAGAAAAAAAAAAGAACTTAGATAAACATTCAACATAAGAAAATAAAGTAATAGTCTTTACCGATAAGGTTCAGTTTTATGTTTTCTTTTGGCCTTTTCCTTGTGGCTTAGAGGAATACGTTTCCATAGTAAACTCCAGTCCCAGGCCCCTCTGGCAAAACCATCTTCATCCCCACCTTGCTGTGGTTCAATGGAATAATCATTCCCATCTATGTAATCTATTAGAGGCACAGTACATGTAGTTCTGAAACATTTACAGAAAATGAAAAAGCATTTAAGAACCCAAGACTAGTTCAGCATGCCTAACTACATTATCTCTTTTTGTTGCTGATTTGTTTGTGCACTGGGGGACTTTAGTATCTAATGGGAAATAAGAGTAAATGAATGTCCCATAAAAGCCAAAAAGCCTGTTTTTGTAAGGGCAGGAGAGAGGAGCCTTCTCCCTAGGCTTACAGACAAATCTTTTGTCAGGGACAAAGAACTATATCATTGAGCTTAATAGAGTTTTTCTCCTTTTCACTTTGGTACTAAAGGCAACTTTATTTTGGTAATGTTATGTTATTTATAAGATTTTCTTGCTTGTTATTTTCCCTATCACCCATGAAAAAGCTCACGTGCGCGTGTGCACGCATGTACGTGTGTGTGTGGTCACCAACAGTACTTGCCACATTCTTAGCGGTTCTCTCAACCCTTTATTGCTTTCTATTTCTTGGAAATAGTTATTATGAAAATGTGTTTCTGTACTTTTGCTTGATCTTCCTCACTTCTCTAACTGCAAGAAAACAGTTTTTATTGCAAAACAACAACAAAAAAAAGGGCATTGTTGCTTTAAAAAAAAAAAAGCAAAAAAAACCCCTCAAAACTTGCTGAAGAACTTAAGAAGTAGTCTGAGAATTTGGAACAAAAAAATCTCTTATATTTAGGCTTCACGAAAATGCTAGTACTCTATAACCAATTCGGTGTCAAAGTGACATTACGAAGATTATCTGGTACCCTGTTTGTTGCAATGTTCATCTCATCAGAAAGGATTTTAAAATCTATTTTCCTAAAATAAAAATGACAGCTGCTTATATCCAGGTCAAGGTGCTTTTAAGTTTAAAAACCAAGGAAAAGGGAAAACCTACAGGGCTTAGAACTTTAATATGGAGGAAGTAGAGTCTAGAACAGGTGCTTCCTTCTCTCCAGGTGTGAACTCACACTGGAGGGTCATTGTCAGATTCATGGAATCTGCCACTGGAATCTGGAAAAGCACTTCCTTACTACCCAGAAGCCTGCCAGAATTCACCTAGAGAGAGTTAGCTGACACTTGGTCAGTTAACTTTCCTCACTTCTTATGATTTTCACATTCCTAAATACACAGTGCAGTGTAAAGTGTCCCAGGGAGGTCTTGGTCTGACAGTTTATTAGCTATCTGATTTGGGGAAAATTACTTAATTTCTCTAAGCCTCAGTATCCTCTTCAGTCAAATGGGGCTAATAATCTCTATCCTGCAGGGTTGCTGTGAGGATGAAATCAGACAGCATGTGAAAAATGTTCGTGACCGGCCTTCACATCAAATCCTCTCATGATGAAATCCTCCAAAGTTCTGCCTTTGATTCATGCCATTTGCCATTTGCCACACGGACATGTTTTATTTTCCTAATTATGGACTAGAAGCAAGGAAGGCTTTGGAGCTAGAAAACTGATGGTGCCTTGTATTGTTTTAGACATTTCTGGAAATTTAATGGTGATTGCCACAATTCCATGGAATAGTTGTCTATTTCTAAACTTTAACGTTTCTACAGGAACCCAAAGCCTTGACACAAGTAACACTTGGTCTTTACTATTGAAAGTACTAATTTAAAAGTCACAAAAATCAATAGGAATAATTTCAAAGCATGGTTCTTCAAGTGTTTAGAACTCTTACCCCAGTTTAGAGGGAGCAATTTCTATTACTCTTAGGGAAAGTGCCTGGAGATAGAGGAGTCTTAATAACCCAACCACAAAATGATTCTTGAGTGAGGAACCCCGAGTTTCTCCCAAATGCCAGACTGCCTACATTTAAATCAGTCCACAGTATCAGTCTAGCTTCTAGATGAGGGGTAACACTAACGTACACTTGACACACTGAATAGAACAGGAATCAAAGGATGAAAATATTATTTGCCCTTCCAGGACAAGGTTTACTTTCAACCAGGAAAGAAAAAAAGCAAGGTAATGTTACCTGTCCTTAGATATGGGAGCTACAAGTGGTGCATACCAGTTAACTGCCACCTCACAGTGGGCATCAAGGTATATCAAAACCTTAAAAAAAAGAGGCAGGTGAAAGAATACTCCTCGTATATGTTACATCATATATTACACACAATTTAAAATTAGATGCTAATAAACATTAGCATTATAGTCAATTCTGACACACAAGTTATCTGTTTAAGCCAGCATTCTCATTTCAAGTTAAAAAAACTGAAGAATGATTAAAAATGTATATGATTTAGTTACCAAACCCAAAATGTTGACATTGTAGATATCAAATGCTTCCTACCTGTCCAAGTTTAGCCTTCTGAGCACCAATACTTCGTGCTTGAATTAAACCTTCCCTTCTTTCATTTCGAAATACCTTCACTAGGCCATTCCACAGCTTAATATATTCATCCAGTTTTTCTTTTAAGTGCTCTATTAAGAAAAATCAATCGATATTGTAAATTAGACTAATAAATATAAACCAATTAATTATTATTTTTCTCAGGAAACAAGAATAAGAAACAGGTGCATTGGGTAGACAGTAATTTTACATGGACCAGATTGAATGTTTTATCTATTAAGAAGGAAGGTGAAGTATATTATTTAAGTTAATTTTGAGTTTAATATGCCTACAGAGAACTGGTTAGTCTGAGAATTATCAAACGTCCCTCTAAACAATGATTATTCCAATTGACAGTTAAGGTTTTAAGAGATATTAAAATTTTTATTCCTGTTCACATGTTAATGTCAAATCTGAATGCTTTCAGGAACAACATTTTGTTGGCTGTTGGCAGAAGCACTGGTTAGGGTTTCTGAAGATGCACTGCCTACTAATAATACTATACAATTTCACTGGAATCCACACAGGGTATAGGTTATTTAATATTTGTTTCTGGGCCATCTTTCCCCAACCACAATCAGTGTTGAAAGCTGCAACCTTGATGTGATGAATATGGTTCCCACCAAGTTGGCAAATAATCAAAAAATCTCATTTTCTCTTTATCTTAAGCATCAAATGTATAATTATACATTATAAAGATAATTCTAATTATACATACATATATGTATAATATGTGTTTGTAATTTAGTAGAGGAAGTTTTGTGTTATAAAAACCAGACACATCTGGCAAAGTTTCCATCTTTGGCTTCCCATTATAAGAGAACTGCTTTTGTTTGTACCACTATGAGTCCATGAAATTAGCTCACCACAGTCAGAATGAGCTGCAGATCATTTAAAAGATGCTTCTTGAGGACACACAAATTGTTTTAAAATTGTTTAAAAATTTGGCCCATGAATATGCAATCACAGGAAAACTGCTGTATTTAGAGATGAGTTAGTGGTTAAATGGGCAAATCAGACTGTATACTTAATATTTTACTCATTTTAGGGCATATATTATTAGTAAGATACTCACTTGTGGGTATCTGAAATTGAGAAAAAGAACTTTCTATTTTGGTACCCAGTTTTAATAAGTATTATAAATAAAATTCTCATGCTTAATCATGTTTTTCCCCTCAGAAAACCTAAGTAATTTTCCCTTCAAGTTAACTAAAAAAAAAAAAAAAAAAAAAAAAGCCTTTATCATCTTCTTTTTAAAGTTCAGTGCAGTCCTAAATCTTTTTTTTTTTTTTTTTTTTTTTAGACGGAGTCTTGCTCTGTCACCCAAGCTGGAATGCACTGGCCAGATCTCAGCTCACTGCAAGCTCCGCCTCCCGGTTCACGCCATTCTCCTGCCTCAGCCTCCCGAGTAGCTGGGACTACAGGCGCCCGCCACCTCGCCCGGCTAGTTTTTTGTATTTTTTAGTAGAGACGGGGTTTCACCGTGTTAGCCAGGATGGTCTCGATCTCCTGACCTTGTGATCCGCCCGCCTCAGCCTCCCAAAGTGCTGGGATTACAGGCTTGAGCCACCGCGCCCGGCCCTAAATCATTTTTTTAAAGCCTTTTTGAATTCCATTAGGAGGATTTTTTGCATATGCAACTTAAACACATCTTAAGTTTTTATGGGCAGAAATGTATTGATGGCCTATACTTCAAGTTTAGATTCTTGGTTCTGACTGCAGGCTAGGACCTGTGTGACTTGCCTTGGCCAATGACAGGTGGGTGGAAATGACATCAGTCACGCGCATAGAAGCGTTAAGAGGCCGCTTGTGTGTGTCTTCTTTCCCACTGCCCCTCTGCGGGCAGTGTCCGAACTGAGGCTGTTCTGCACGCCTGGGTCCTGCACTGAGAATGGAGAGCAGAGCTAGCGCTGACCCGCAGGGACCGTGTAGTTTGAGCAAAAGCTAACCCTTCACTGTGCCAGCCACTGAGAGTGTGGGTTTGCTTTTATTTCGGACCAACTCAGCCACAGTTAGCTGATGCACACATGTGTGGAGTAATTTGCTCTATTGTTAAAAGCTCCAAACCTTTATAGAGAATACTATAATGCCCAGAAACCCAAGTGTTATTATGAGTTAGCTCCTTTTATATACATTTTGTCTTCAAAAGAAAAATCGTTATCTTAAAAGTTTTACTTTCTGAATATATTAGGGAAAGTACATACCAAATTATCACTCAAGTCTGATTAACCAAACAGTATGTAATTTTACTAAGGATAGGACTGAGATTTTAAGGTTGATTTTAAGGTTGTTTTGAAATTGAAAAAACTTATTAAAGCTGTACTTTTGTTCAAGGGTAGCCCAAACTTCTCTGCCTGCTCTAAATTCAAGGGACCCTGCACGATTGTCGTCATTAGAGATTTGTAAAAGAAGTAAAGATAAAAAAAAAAAAAGACAAGAGTAAAAAAATACACAATACTCTGAGGTCTGAAATTGTGTTCTTTTCTTTGGCAAAGCAGGTATTTTAGGATGCTAAATACCTTTTGGTGTATCTTCACTTTTTTTTAGGATATGATAAACTTTTACTGGTATTAATAATACAGAGGTTCTTAAAATTAGTAAAATTGGGGGATTTTGAAAAGTTATTTTATAGATTTAGATTTTTGTACATGTAAATTATTATTGTACCAACAATATCATTTGTCTTAAGATAGAAATAGTATTTTAATGAAAACATTACTGTCATAGAAATTTGCAACAAAATGGACATACAAAAAACGTTGTGCCTAAAAGCTTTTAGATTTGACATTAACATGAGAACTGAAAAAAGTTTTAATGTATCTTAAAGCCTCTAAATGCATTTGATACGACTAAAAATTTTAAAGCTATACATTCTCTAGTGTACTTAAAAATGACTAGTTAATAAAAGGATCAGCTGCACAGAGACGAAGGGAAAAACAGGTCATATTTCTATGTATTCATGCTAACATATGTGTACAGTTTCACGATTGGAATCATGTCCTTGCAAAACCAGCAAAGATTTATCCAGACTGTAAGAACGTTCAATTACATTTTGGAGGAAGCTTTTTTATAAAGCCATTCACTTCTAGCATTACAATCAGTGGTATACTTTTACCAAATTTTTGTGTACAACCAAAGTTTTGTGTACTACTTGTACATCTGTGAGCGTGTAAAACGGACATAATAGTACCTACTGCAAGGATTACTGTCAGTATTAAACAAAATAACTCACAACAATGCTCGGCACAGTGTCAACTTGTTGATAACAGATGCTATCAATAGATGCAATTAATTTTTTAAAGATAATTATTTCGAAACCATATTTGTGCAATTATTCATGCTTAACTTATTTTATGGACAAAATGTGAGTTTTACAGCCATTACCTTTATTACTGAAATCATCAATTAACACAATTTCTGCTAAATATTTCCTTGGAGTCCTTTTAATTACACTGTGGACTGTTCTCATGAGGGTTGACCATCCTTCATTATGGAAGACAATGACAACGCTTGAAGTGAGCAAGTTTTCATCATAATGCCAATACTTGCATCTGTAAAGAGAAAATTTCATCGTATTTATTTACAGGTAATCTACAATGCTTGGCTCCAAGCTGACTATATTTTCTGGTTGGACTACATATTATCGACTTAACTATGGTAAGTGAATGAAATATAGCCTTCAATATTTAACGGAAACACAAGATAAAAGAGAGAAGCTGTTATGAGATAAAGTTACTCCTAGATAAAGCTACTGCATAACCAGCACTTATTCTGTAATAAAAAGAACTATTTTGTGAATTTATGCTGAGGATGCTTAAGAGAGTATTTACAGCTATCGGGTGGTTGGCTTTTTTTTTTTTCCATGACCTGGATCTTAGTTTATTTTCCTTTTTGAAATGAGCTTTTGGCACAAGAGATTTATTTCACTTGCTATAAATAAACCATTATATTACTACATTTGAAAGCTAAACACATTATATTACTATGTTTGACTAAAATATTCAGAAAAAAATTAAACAGGTTGACCTGAGGCATATAGCAAGCATTCAGAAATTTACTGTGGAATGAACAAAGTGCTAATATTATTTAGAGCTTTTAGATTAGCTAAAGAGCTTAGTTGTTCTACACAACTATTTGAAACAACTGTAGCAGGAGTACAGTTTCCAGAAGACTCTTCCTAAATAAAAGAAACCCCAAACAGGGTCTGGTAAAAAGACTCATTTTGATTCTGAAAGAGTACTTTGCAGTGTAACCCAAAGTTGGGAGGGACCAAACACTCTTTCAGAATAAGTTCAAAAACACAGTAGTAGGGAAAACAGATCTTGTAGGAAGATGTAATGTTTCTGGAGAGAAACTAAAGCAGGCAGAGCAAGGTATGCCTAATTTTAGATGGGTAGGGATAACAAACCCCCAAAAAAACTATAATCCAGATAGGGACTCAGGCAACGTTTTTCTTCCTCTGACTCTAACTACTGGGCTTAAAACAGCAGAACGGGGTGAGAAAGACAGCAATTTTGATTTACAACAGACACCAGAATTGGTGAAAATCCGTAAAATATGAAAGGAAATTTGGGACTTGCTTCTAAGGCAGAAGACAGCGACTTGGGGAAAAGGGCAAGATAGAAACTTTGAATGGGAGACAGGACAGAGTTAGAAACATAAAGGGGCTGAAGGAGGGAGGAAAAGGGTGGGGTGAAGGTGCAGAAGGTGGTGAGGGATCCCTTTGCTGTCCTAGGGATCTCAATTTGGGGAACATCTGCAGGCCTTGCGTTCTTACAGAGGACAGGGGACAACACAGCTGGAATAGAGCATAATTTTGTGCTGTGTGTTGTATATTTTTCCATCTCCTTTCACCAATGTATAGTTTAGAAATAATAATTTAAAAAACGTAAACCAGGTTGTGTGCCAGAGTAACTCCATTGGTATGTATTTTTCTTATATTATTTGTCTTAAGAATTACAAAGTAATGCATAGTTTGTTGTTTAAAATTCAAACAACATACAAGTTTATGACATAAAGGTGAAAGTTCCCTCCCTGCCTCTCTTCAGCAGGTTTTGTTGTTCCCTCCAGATTTTCCACCTCTCCCTAAAAGAGCTTCTACTTCCCTTTTCTGAGGAAGAAAGACGTCCCCTAGTACATGTCAAATCTCATCTCCTACATGAAATCATTGTTCATAGTTGGCTTAATATATTTTTTAAGATTTTTGTCTACTCATGTCGACATATCTGGTATGTATACAGAACACACGTTCAGATGAGTACGTATAGACTTTTCTCCCATGTGAGCATGTATAAGACTTACATAATTCTTTTAATAAGAATGAAAACATTATAATAATGTTTCAATACATTATTGAATATTCCATAGTACGGCTGTTCCATAGTATGGCTGTTCCAGTCTACTGAATTATTTCCTTATTGATGGGCATTTCTGCTGATTTCATAATAATGTTTCAATTATCATCCTTTTGTATATACCTCTATGCCCTTGCATAGAAATCTTTCCTACAAAATTTTCAAGACTGTAAGCTCATTAAGGACAGGAGCCTCAGCTATTTTGCTCACTACCATATTTCCAGCATATAACAAATAACAACTTCTCCATAATTCTTTCCTGAATTGCTTTGGGGATAATATTTTTGAAATGCCTCTTATATTTTGTTCTCAGTAATGTCTACTCTCCACCCCACAATCTTTCTACTTTGAGACATCCTCTAGAACTGAGGGAGAAGGAAAGGAATAATCAGTTAGGGCAAACTCAGACTGCAGAAACGGTCTGCCTGAAAAGTCACAGCAACAGGTACAATTAAAGCAAACGGGGAAAAAACTCAGGCTACACCTGCACACAGATAAGCAGACATGGTCCAGTACAGAAGCCCTTTGTTCATCAGTGGGCTCTCAGGAAAAAGATTCCTCCCCTTTTTCAGGCATATACATGGTGGGCTCCATGGAAACTGGCACAAGGAGGATGGGGGCTTACCTAAAACAAACCCACAGTTAAACAAACAAGAGAAGCAGCGCTTTGTGCTTGCCTAGAGGCATACCCACAGCTGCATAAGATAAGGGGAGTTGCACAGACAGCTTTACTGATAAGAGAAGTTGCTCAAACTGCTACAGAGATGAGAAGAGTTTCTTATAAAAGCTTTTGGATTTAGCTGTAACTCGGCAAACTACTCGGACTCCCCTCTCTGCTGTGGAGCATTTCTTCTTTCGCTTATTAAACTTTTGCTCCACCCCCATCCTTGTGTCCATGCTCAATTTTCTTGGATGCAGGACAAAGAACCCAGGTACTAGTTTAGAGAACAAGAAACTGCTACATTAAGGTGCATTGGCAAAACTACAACATATTTAGGTGCAGGAAGAAGGGATCATCAGAAGGGTGAGTAAGAGCAGACCTCTAACCTTTTACTTCCATTTCTGAGGCTTCATGTCTATTCCAAACGTTTCCTTTCACGAAGGGCCCAGACATCTCATGGGATTGGAAGGAGGTCCTACAGCAAATGAAGGTTTTTGGCTGGGGCTACCCCTCAGTATTATCTCCAGTCCCTGACAGCTATCAGGGCATGGGCACAAGGATTTCCAGTCTTTTCCTACTGCATTTTTCCTTCTTTCTTTTCATGGCTATCATGCCTCTTATCCCTTCTTTGTATGCAATGTTACAGATGTTTTTGCAGCCTAGGGATATAATCTTGCTGGGTAGAGTCAGTTGGTGAGTTACATTCCTGATTACTAAGACACCAACTGACAAACATAACAACTCTTGGAGTTACATTCCTGATTACCAAGACAAACAGTTGTTGTCTTTGTGATTTCCTGGAGACAGGGAATTCAAGATCAGTCTAAATTTTCACCTAGTAAGGGCTTTTCATCCTCAATGATAGACACTGATGGCACTATATAAGGGGATATTTCACCCCAAGTAAAAATCCTCTTCCCTCCCCATTCGGATTGTTTCCTTCTCCTTTTGGGTTTTCTTCCCTCCATGTAAAAGCTCAGCACTGTCCAATGTTTAAACAGTCCCTTTATAAGACAAGTTAATTTTCTTCTGCTGGGAGGCATACTATGAGGACAGCCTATTAACCCCCAAACCTCTCTTTCTAACTTCTGCCTGGAGTGAGTCAGTTTTTACATAACATCTCGGATCCTACAGTGTCACCTAGTGGGATGGGATTTTCTTCTCCATAGGGAGTCTCGTTGGCTGTTTGTCAAAAACTTCTAGTTCCCGGATTCCGCTGTTTGTCGAAAACTTCTAATTCCCGGATTCCCCTCCCTCCTATGTGCCTCTATTAGGGACCAGGCTCCATGCCCCACCTGTAAATATCAAAGCTCCATCTTTAACAGTCAAGAGGACAGCCATTCAATTCCTATGTTCTTTTTTGAGGCACCTGTTCTACATCCAACTACATTGGCATTTAAACAAAAAGGGGATTTTATGTTTGGAAGTCAATTGGTCCCATTCTCTGGGATTTCAGTGTTTCACTAGGGCCATAGCAAGGGAAGCCAGAGATAATATTAAAAGACTTCCTCCATTCCATTCAAGTGTCTTGCCCAAATACAATGTCTCCTGGACCCTTAGGGTACACTGGGAACCTTACTGGCTAAGTAGGTCTAGGAAACCAGCAAGGGTGAAGGGCCAGGGCCACAAGCAGATGAGCATGACTAGTTATGCCAACTAGCTTCTCCAGGACCATAAGTGAAGGTCATACTTGCAATCATGCGGCGGTACCTATGACAGTCACTGGGACTCAGAGGACGGGAGGAAGCGGGTGAAGGGGAATGCCCCTCCAGCCTTTCCCTCCATCTTGGGTCACTTTGAAGAGAAGGAGACTGAGGGATGCCTCTTCTCTTGTCTCTTCTACATGGGTAACACCCCATCTTCAAGCCTGCACTACCCTTGAGCGCAGCCTGGATCTCCTGTAGCCCTCAGACCCTAAAGTTCACTCTGGGCAAGCCCCAACTTCACTCCTGTATAGAGGCCTTCCAAGATTTAACCCAAGTATTTAAAGTCTCCTGGATGTTCCAGGGATGGAAAAGCCAGAGGGGAAAATAGCAGTGCCCATGGAGGACTCTAAATGAGACCATGATGATAGCATCAGAAAATGGGGAAGGAAAATCTTTCAAATGTGTATATTGGAGAACTTGCAGGGCATTAGAGCTAAACCTATTAACTCCTCCAAGCTTTCCACAATAGATCAAAAGCTAAATAAAAATCCTTAAACCTTTTTATCAAATAAAGAACAAGTTTATTACTCAGACAGCCCTTAATATGGGAAGGAAGTTGCTGAAACAGGCCATGTCCAAAGATCTTTCTAATTTTTCTCACCCTTGAGTTGAAACTCTACAGTACATAAATAACACTCTCTTCTGTCCCCCAACCAAGGAAGTCTCAGGAAGGCACTGAGGCTCTCCTCAATTTCTTAGCTGAAAGGGGATATAGGGTCTCAAAATCTAAAGCTCGGCTCTGTCAGACTTCAGTAAAGTACCTAGGTCTAGTCTTATCAGAAGGGACCAGAGCATCAGGCGAGGAAAGGATACCCACTTCCTTTCACAGTTGAGGGGATTCTTAGGCATTAGTGGATTTTGCAGACTGTGTGCACCTGGATACTGTGAAATAGCTTGCCCTTTATACCACCACATAAAGAAACTCAAGCAGTTAAAACTCTCTCACTAACCTGGGAACCTAAGGTTCAAAAAGCCTTTAACCAGCTAACACAAGCCTTACTTAAAGCATCAACCCCCAGTCTTCCCAAAGGAAAAGCATTCCGTCTCTATGTATCAGAAAAGAAGGAAATGGCCCTGGGAATTCTGGCTGAAGCTTGAGGTCCAGCTCAACAGCCAGTGGGTTACCTAAGTGAGGAACTTAACTTGGTGGCTAAAGGCTGGTCAGCCTGCCTCTAAGCAGTTACAATGGCGGCTTTGTTGGTGCCAGAGGCCACTGGGTTAACCATGGGAAACAACTGTTTACACCCCATACAATATAGCAGGAGTGCTGTCCTTTAAGGAAAGTCCCTGGCTAAGAGACAATCACCTCCTCAAATATCAAGCTTTGGCACTGGAGGGATCTGTGGTCCAGAGGAAAACCTGCCCTTGCTTGAGCTGAGTCACTTTTTCCGAAAGGGAACTGGAGAACCTGAACATGATTGGGAAAAGATAGTGGTGCAAACTAGTAAAAGGAATGATGAGGATCACCGTTTATATTCTCTGTAAAGTTTTAATTAATGAAAAAGGATTTTCTTAAAGAATGCTCAGCTTACTTCAAAGTGGATATCTGAGCTATGGGTATATGTAAAAGGCCTTTATGTTTTTCTCTTCATAGATATTGTTTTTCTGGAAAAAGCTTTTTTTTTTTTTTTTCCCCCAGTCGACTGAATTACTTTTTTCCACTGTGTCTTGTCATTCTTGGTGCATGCATGAAAGACCCTAGAATGACTTCTGGTGGCCTGGGATTCCTTGGGAAAACAGATAAGTTGCCACAAATCCCATTTTGGAGAAATCCCTGTTCTCCTCATGGAACCCCTGGAATTAGAGGTGGATAAGTCCCTTTCAAAATCTGTCTTTGTCTTCTGGCTATGCTTGTTTATTAGGCCCTGAAAACTGTATTCCTAGCCCTGTTCTTAAAAGGGCTCCACCCTGAGCTGCTAGATCTCCTTGTGACTGTCTGTGCAGTCATATATGTGATATATATGTGAAGTCTATAAAAAGAGCTCTAATTAATTGGCCTAAGAAAAATTAGCACTTAAATAAAATATTTTGCAGTAAAAGTAAAAGCTGTAGTACATTTCAGTTCACGTGACTTTAATATTTAAAATAAAAACAGACTTAGGAATTACTGGTAAAATACAAATGTCTTCAAGGTGTAAAAATGTGGTCTAATTTAATTTATTATGCAGGTCAGATGCTAGGTTTGCTAAATGTTTTAAGGTTGCAAACTGCTTCTCTGGCCTTTTAAAAACTGTCCACTTGCCTGCTTCACAATTAGTATGGCCTGGGAACAAATGGAAGTGACCATACTCCTAACTATGCTAAAAGGAATCAGACTTTATCTGCACCTAGCACATAATTAAAACAACTTACCAGGCTTTACATTAAAGTTAAAAATTGCTAAGAGTTACCATTATGACATGTAATTGAGACTACTGAACATGGATTTGCATGCAAGGTTTGTAAAAACAGCAAAATGTGTTTTTACTTAAAAGATTATAAGAAGGCATGGAAATGTCCATTTTGCCTAGGATTGTCTTAAATTAAATAAAATAAAGCAGAAGGTTTAAGCAAATTGTGAAAAGACTGTAAACATTAATCTTGCAAAGGAAACTGTGTGTGTGAACATATTACTAAATTCAAAAGGGTATTATTATTATTTTTTCTGTAAATGAAACTTTGAAATAAAAGCACAACAAGGTTGTCTTATGATGCTGACCTACTCTTTTTTTTTCTTTCCTTTTTTTTTTGAGACGGAGTCTCACTCTGTCGCCCAGGCTGGAGTGCAGTGGCGTGATCTTGGCTCACTGCAAGCTCCGCCTCCTGGGTTCATGCCATTCTCCTGCCTCAGCCTCCAGAGTGGCTGGGACTACAGGTGCCAACCACCACACCCAGTTAGTTTTTTTTCTATTTTTAGTAGAGATGTGGTTTCACCACGTTAGCCAGGATGGTCTTGATCTCCTGACCTCGTGATCTGCCCATCTCACCCTCCCAAAGTGCTGGGATTACAGGCTTGAGCCACCACGCTGGGTGATGTTGACCTACTCTTTAGTAAAACTTGTAAAGGGTTATAAAATAACCATAAAAAAAATGTAAAAATCTCACCTCATGATCAAACTGGTTAAGATTGAATAGGATTGTCTATAAAGTTTCATTAAAAATTGGGGTTAACATTAATAGTAGACTAATGCAAGGGTGAAATTTGGCTCTCTATTCATGTAGTAGTAAGGGCTAATGAAAAGTTTTGGTTTTTTCAAAGTTTTGAGTCATTGTTTTGGCAAAACAAATGACTTATGGTAAAATTTTGTTTCATAATAGCCAGTGTTTTAAACCTCTTACATATTTCACAGGCTTCCCAAAATTAAACTTCAGTCTCAAGGTTGTCTTTCCTGACCCCTTGCTTTTGGGTGCTACAGAGGGCCCCTGGAGCATGCAGAAGAGAGGTAAACAGGATCATTTAACATGTTTAGGTACACGGGATTGTCAAAATGATGTCTAATACTCTTCAGGTTATGTTTTAGGGAATAATATTAACATATGTCCAAAATTGTATGGGATATCTAAGGCTCTAATGTCTGAATATGAGCTATCAATCACAATTAAGGTTGTTATGTTGGGTTATTGTATGCCATGGAAATAACCAACTTTGTCAATCAAGTTCTTGACTGTAACCACCCTAGACATTCTGTCATTTACAGACAATCGTTGTCTTATTTTAATCTTCTTCAAAAAACGGTTTATAATCACTGTGGAACTTTAATAGGTACTCTCGAATGTAGGTTTCTGATATTAGAAAAAATGTACACGACTCATGAAAAGCTGAAATGTTTACAAATATTAAGCAGAACAAGAGTTAATGGAATGGACTAAACTAATAGAAAAGTAAAAGAACCTTTTTGATTTTTGCTTTCAACACTGCTAATTCTTGTTTTGTTTTTCAGAGTCAAGAAAACTTTCTTTCAAGTTAGCTACAACTTTTAACAACTAAGTAAGGTATACTCCTGTGAACAAAATTTGGAACATGCTTGTTTCTCTCTGCCTGGTTTCTCTAGAATTCAGAAACTGGTTATAAGTATTCTTGACTTATAACAATATAGTCGTTTGCATCAATGCAGTAAGAATCCACTTTATTTTGCAACAGTACACAATTGGAAAAACTGGTTGTTTTACTAAGGCTTTGACTGGAAGAGTGCGTTTCCCTTTAAAGAGTCAAGTTTGACTTGCAGAGCCAATAAAAGCCCCCTGGGAAACTGGTCTCATACCTTGTCTACACAGCCCCTGTACAGGGTTCCTAACTTGTCATAAGTAAAGGATGTAACTTTTTTTTTTTTGAGACAGAGTTTCGCTCTATTGCCCAGGCCGAGTGGTGCAGTGGCATGACCGTGGCTCACAACCTCCACCTCCAGGCTCAAGGGATTCTTCTGCCTCAGCCTCCCAAGTAGCTGGGATTATGGGTGCCTGCCACCATGCCCAGCTAAATTCTTGTATTTTCCATAGAGACGGGGTTTTGCCATGTTGGTCTGACTGGTCTTGAACTCCTGACCTCAGGTGATCTGCCTGTCTTGGGCTCCTAAAGTGCTGGGATCAGAGGCATGAGCCACCACGCCTGGATCAGCTTTAGAAAGTCCTAAGATTCCTTGTGCAACAAAGTTCCATCAAAGCCAATCTAAAAGGCCTATGTAAAAATAAGGATTCTTGCTACACTTATGTCAATAATCAGACCAAGTTTAAAACTAAAGTCTATTTTGCAAACAACTCAGTCCTATCATGATTTGTTTTTTACAAAAAGGAAGACTGGAGAGAGGGAAATTATGTTTCAAACTTATCATACAGTTGTCATTAATTTCTAGTCTCATTAGTTATTTTTAAGTTCTTGCCTACGTTTTAGACTAACCCTGTTTATTCCTGTAAACCAACCAGCGACCTCTGGCTGCAGCTCAGAGACAGAAAGGGATGGGTAATGTCAAAATCTGGAACAATATTCTAGTTCTGGGCAATTATCCTACAAAGTCTGCCAGGTAATAAGAGTAAATAAAGTGCCCCCATAACCTGGAGGTTTCCTTTTTGGGAAGGTAAAACCAAGCAAGCTAACCAAAGCCAAGCCCCATATACCCAAATCTTAACAGACGTAACTATAGCCACCAGTTATCAGGGCATGTCAGCAGCCTCACGATTTTTAAGCCGTCCTTACCTCCTTCCTTGTCTCATTTTAATACATGTTCTCTAATAACCAAAATTGTTTTTTTTCATCGAGAGGCTATCAAGCTCCAAATGGTAATGCAAATGGAACCACACATAAATGCACCTTTTTTCTGAGGACCCTTAAACCAGCCTCGGGAGGAATCCTAGCTGCTGTTCCTCACACAATGCCCCTCTCCAGCAAGAAAGAGCCAGAAAGATCAATGCCCAACCTCCCTAACAGCAGTTAGAGTTTCCACTTCTGAAGTGGGGAATGAAGGTGAGGGAAAAGAAAAATCAGTTGGGGCAAACTTCAGAGTGTAGAAGTGGTCTGCCTGAAAAGGCACAGCAATGGGCAAAAACAAAACAACCTGGGACAAAAACTCAGGCTGCACCTGCACACAGAGAAGCTGACAGCGTCCAGCACACCGTCCTTTGTTCTTTGTATAATTAGCAAGTTCCCAGGAAAAAGTTTCCTCTCCTTTTCAGGCATATACATGGTGGGCTCCATGGAAACTCGCACAGGGATGGGGGCTTACCTAAAACAAACCCAATTATACAAAAAAGAGAAGTGGCGCTTTGTGCTTGCCTAGCACAGCTGTGTAAGATAAGGGGAGTTGCACAGACAGCTTTACTGATATAAGAAGTTACTCAAACTGCTACAGAGATGAGAAGAGTTTCTTACAAAAGCTTTTGGAGTCAGCTGTAACTCGGCAATCCACTCTAACTCCCCTCTCCGCTGTGAAGTGTTTTCTTTGGCTTATTAAACTTTCACTCCACCCCCACGCTTGTGTCCATGCTCCTTAATTTTTTCGGATGCAGGATAAAGAACCCTGGGTACTTGTTCAGACAACGAGAAACCGCTACTTTAAGGTGCAATGGCAAAACTGCAACAGGACAACTTAAGTCTACATGGCTCCATATTCTGTGGAGGAGGACATGTTCCTCTTCCACAGAAAAGGGAAGTAGACGCTCTTCTACTAGGGAGAGGTGGAAAACCTGGAGGGAACAAGGGGATAGAAGGTAACAAAAGCAGATGAAGGAATGGGTTTGTGCGCAGCCTCCATTTCCCAGCTTTGGAGGAGATTATCCAATAGAAGGTGGTTGCCATGTAAAAGAGAAACCATGCTGAAGTGTACTTAGGCAGGACAACTAGAGACAATTTCCCTTTCCACATCTGCTATGCAGTCTCCCTTGGCTGTAGGGTGGAGCCAGGGAGCCCAGAAGTTTCCACATGCTTCCAGTGGGGAACATGGATGGTAGCGAAGAGTTGAGAGCCAGTGGCCTGCCAGGGGTCACAGTAATAAGGAATAGGATGACATGTGGCAACTCTGTGGGAGGGAAGGCTTAAGACAGGACAGGGTCTTGTAGACAAGCAGGCTTCAGAGGATCCACAGTACCAGTGAGAGCCAAAGTAGAGATGAGTCCCCAAAGTGGGGCTGGCGTGGAAAGGACTATTGGTCCCAAAGGCAGCAAGAGAACTGAACAGAAGTTACTGCAGCAGGGGTTCCTTCAGCAGCAGATGAAAGGGTGCCAGGATACTTGGGAAGACAGGAACACCTTACCCAGAACCAGGAGGAGGCAGCAGAGACAGAGGTAAGCAGGCCAGAACCACCTACAACATGTTCCTCAAGGGTGCACAATCCTTGTGTCACCTGGGTGCTACAGAGAAACGAAGAGAGGAAAAGAGACCCTCTGGAGCACAGAAACAGCCCAGAGAGGGAGTCTGAATTTTGGGCCAACTGGACTGGACACTTATCCCAAATGAAAGCTTCAGCCCAACACAAATTGAGCTACCTTTAATTACAAGCTTTCATTTGCCACCATCAGGCTGAAGGCAGCATCTTAAAGTTTAGCTCTTTTCTGGTTTGTCATTGTGAGATGAAGCCACTGGGTAGAGCACACAGAAGTAGTATTTATAATACACAAAGCCTTGATATTAAGATTTAGTAAGAAAGAAATGCCATTGTATTGAGGTAAAACCCCCTATTCTGCATCATTCCTCTCAGTTTACTGGTGTAGAATTTGTAATAGTTCTAATAAGAAGGAAGGTCAACATTTAAATGGATGGGCCTTGATATATATTTTTGACTAATTTCTCCTCTTGGGTAGCTCATTTCCCAAGAAAGCTTTAAAATCCTCTAACATCAAGGACAGTACTGGTTCACCTACATTGTAGAACTGCTCTGATCACATATACTCACATTCAGATTACAGGCTTGCGATGATTAGAGTTATTCTTAGAGTAATTTTACAAAATATTTCCAGGGTAGCTATGTGGGTCAGGTGCTTGGCATCACAGAAAATATGAGAATAATGAATTTCCATAGTGATTTTCCAGTAACTTTAAAAAATGGATTTTAAAAATAAAAATGAAATGTCTATGAATAACTCACTTGCATTTTCTCTGTATCAGCCATGTTTTCAACATCTGCAGTTTAATATAAAGCCTTGTTATATTTAGATTTCATCAATAGATAATATCTAATTCAGCAAACTATGAAAAACGTAACATTTTGAGGCTGCGAGTCCCTGCACTCAATATACACTATCATTAATCTACAATAACGTGTGTGTGTGTGTGCATGCTTTTGTGTATTTGGTGTGTAGAAGTTACTCATCTCTTGCTCCTTTTAAAGGTTGTTTCTTACTTTTAGACCATTCACTAGGAGTCTCAAGAAAGAGTCGTTTTTGATTCTCTTCCCTTAATTCTGAAGTAAGTATAACCAGAAAGATTCTTTAGGCATAGGAAACAATTGTTCCTCAATTTGAAAAATACTGCTTTTTAACTATACTTTTTTTTTTTTTTTCCTTTTTATTGAGATGGAGTCTCGCTCTGTCACCCAGCTGGAATGCAGTGGCACGATCCTGCCTTACTGCAACCTCTGCCACCTGGGTTCAAGTGATTCTTGTGCCTCAAGTAGCTTGTGCCCGAGTAGCTGGGACTACAGGCACATGCCACCACGCCTGGCTAACTTTATTGTATTTTTAGTAGAGACGAGGTTTCACCATGTTGGCCAGGCTGGTCTCAAACTCCTGACCTCAGGTGATCTATCCGCCTCAGCCTCCCAAAGTGCTGGGATTACAGGTGTGAGCCACCACACCCAGCCTCCATTTTTATTTTAAAATAAATTGAGGACCTCTCCTGCTTTCATCTAAAACCTCTTTTGCTCATTTTCATCCTAAAAGGAAGTGGAAAAATGCTTACAATTTATAATAAACAGTGCTGACACTTGAATACGTCACTAATGTAGAATACAAAGTTTAATTTAGCATTCAGAAATCAATATACATTTTCAGTGGAAGGAGAGTTTATCACTTGATATAGTTTGGATGTTTGCCCCCCCAGAATCTCATATTAAAATGTAGTCCGCAGTGTTGGAGGTGGGACCTGTTAGGCGGTGATTGGATCGTGGGGGCGGCCTTCTCATGTTCAGCACCATCCACTTGGTGCTCTCACCACCCTGCTCCACATTTTTTTGTTTGTTTTAAGGTTAAACTAGTTAAACAGATTGGTTTATGGGCAAATAATCCATGTCTAACATGCTACACTTGACACACTTGATATTTTTGTAAACTTTAGTTTATTATGTATTAATGAACTAAGAGTTAAACTGAGAGCTTTTCACTAAGTTTTAATCTATCAATCAATCTTTCTATCTTCTCTTTAAATTAGAGATTACTGGAGATCTTCCTCTATGGTCATTGTTGAAGTTACAGGAATGTAAGCTAGAGACAGAGATTGTACTACTCGGTAGGTCCTAAAACTTCTTATAAATATGCAAAATTGATTAAACTTAAGAGAATTACACATATTCACCAAACAAGAAACTGAATATATAAAATATTGTTTGAAATCAGAAAAAATAAAACAAATTTTCATGCAACCTAGTCATCACTGGAAACTCTGCCTGCAAACTCTGGTTACAATGAGAAGGTTGCTTGGCAAACACAGAATCTGTTTTAATGGCTGATGCCTTACAGTTCTGAAGCTCCCTGCTTCCTCCTCCACAGTAGGGTGTGCTAAACAGACTAAATTTATAATGACTGACTCCAACTCCCTCTCTGATGGATAGCTAGTGGTACAATAATCACATCTTTTCTTAGTTTCCCTTATTCTAACCCCCCATGTAGACTATTCCTTTCTTGATAATACTATATATTCTTTATTTTAACTAGACACAATAAAACTGTTATAGCTTTTCATTTAATCATTTTCTCAAATGATGCCTCAACTCCTTGAAGACCTTCTCTTCTTTTCCTTGGCTAATAGAGACTCTAAGATAACCTAGTTACCTTTTTCCAATGTTATCATCAGTCAATCCCCATGAAGGTCAAAATTAAGCCTATAATTCTACCTCATCATTCTACCTTATCATCTGCAAGATTAAAATGTCAGCAAAACTAATCATCAGAAGTTGTGCTCTTAGCTAAAACAGCATTTTCATGTATTATGTCAACACTCAATACATACTTGTTGATTTGATTCCAAAAATTTTCCTGGGACTACTCCTTTGTCACAGGAGTACTATATCACAGAACGCTACCCATTTTCCTCATTAATGAAGTAAATATTAATGAAGAGGGGAATAAAAAATGTTTACTTTCTGCTCTATTTAAAGTTGAAGGTCAAAATCAATGCACATAGAATTAACGGAGGGGTCTACCTTTCAGGATGAAACTAGGTAATTAAGAAAGTATGGCTGTTAACTACAATCCTTGCTTTGGAGTGTACTGTATGGTGCCATAGTTGGAAGGTAGGACCCATTCTTGAAGGTAGCGCCAGTTGGTGGCTTTAGCTCATCATGCCCATATCCCTATCAGGTCCACTCCCCCAGTCAGCTCAATCTAAATAAAACAGTGTTTGCCATGTGTGCAGGGTTTTAAGACAAGCATCCCTAGTTCCAAGCAGGTTACTGCATCTGAACTTTTCCTGGGACAGATTTCATTTTCTGAGGCAAAGAGTTGAGATGCATAGATTTATTTCATGTCTAAATAATCAATGGGTTTGGAGGAAAGTGGACCATTGTTAGCAGAACAGAGCTAGTACCAGAAACTTTCCACCTTACCATGGCTGAATCCTGGGGCTGAAAAGCTACAAAAAGAGGTCATAAAAACCACTGCTGCATGTAGCTCATGAAACAAAGAGCTGCACCATGATCTGCCAGACCACTTGTGGCATTCTCTGACCCACAGCTCACTGAAAAGCTTATATTTGTATTTATTTCCATTTTCTCTACTCTGCTCTGAGGTAGCCAGTTTTCTGGCACCCCACAGTCTGTGGGGTGCAGCTGTCCAGGCGTTATTATGACAACACCTTTCTTATTTCAGTTCCCCACCCAGAGCTCGGCTGCCAATGATCTTTAAACACAGTAACAGTATGGTTAGAGTTCACAAAGGAAGCCAGAGGCTTCCTAAAGGTCACATCGTCATTGGACCATTCAGCTTGCAGTCTCTACTATAACCTTAAATAATGTGTACAAACTCTGGGACAGAAACGTTCGAATACAGTTTTAGAGAACACCTCAGTCTCAGCCATCCCCTGATGTTCCTCCTCACTTAGTGCCCTAATGAGCCCAAACAAATGAGAAAGTTATGTTCCCCATGTTGAGATACTATGAGAGAAGATGTAGGAGAGAACTTCACAGTTGACAGGTGTTAAGAGTGGCTGCACGGGGATGACTGTATTTCCTTTTGGCGAGGACATTAGAGGCATCAGGGGCTATCACCATGGAGTCACTGAGCACTGGCTGCAAGAGCAGCAGAGGAGAGACCACAGCAGTGAGCCACAGAGAAGGAACAAGAGCATCCATGAAGAATCCAACAGGATCCATTCCCAAGCATATGCTGAGCATCCCCAGGTGACTCCCAGAACTAGTTGTGAATTTGAGGGAGCTAAAATTCTAGCAGAGTAGATAGGGTTTGAGCCAAATAAATGGTGATTTTGCTATTAGTTATTGTCATCTCCTTTTATCCCAGACTGAGGCAATGCAGTTCTAATAGCTCTTACAGTTTTCAAAGCATTTTAATACATGTTATCTCATGTGAGTTTCACAGTAACCTTGTGAAATAGGAAGGGCAGGCATTATTACTATTATTATTATTCATTTCATACATAAAGAAACTGAGGCTCTGTTAGGTTATATGATTTGCTCAAAGCCACACAGTTAGTGACAGCAGCAGGATTTAAAAATCAATCCTTTGACTCTAACTTGAAGGCTGTTTTCCTTAAACCTACAGGTTTACTAAGAATTATACACAAATATATGCTTAAACAACATACAGGAAAATAAATTCCTTATTTTCACCCAATACCCAGGGAATACATGGCCACCAACAAAATGACTGCACACAGCTCAGAGAATGTCAGTTTAATTTTAAAGGTTGAGGATATTAAATACGTTATGGAAAATTAAGAATACTGAACTATGTCTTTTGGGTAGCTATTTTCAAATTTTCTTTTTTTGAAAAGGAAAACATACTCAGACAGATGTATCCAGTTAATGATTTGAAATCTCAAACCACAATTTAGAGAAAAAAAAAATCTGGCAGAGATTCCTAGGACTGGACATATGTTCTCGTACATTTCTTCAAAACTCCCTGGGAAAGGAAAAAAAGAACATTTCATAGTGTGAGCCATATGTTTATAGCTATATTGGACTCTCATTTCAAATATGAGCTTACATGCCATATTCTGTGTTATAGAAGCTCCAGCTTATCAAACACCAATATATTTGAGCTGAAACAACAGGAGTAAGGATCAACATTGGGTGCCATGCATGGATGTATAGATAACAGTCTGAGCAAATAACGGTCTGCATCTTTGACTTAGTTATTAATTTATGCTACACCTTATTCCACAAGGACTTTGAGCAGCTTACAAAGACACACAGAATAAAACACTATTACAAAAGTTAAAAATAGAAGGAGGGAAAAAGATGGATGAAGAAAGAATGAGAGGAAAAAGAAGGAGGAATCAAGAATGAGGTTTCAGACGTACATACTAGAGGGTCAAGGGCTCCTGTGTGCACGATTCTGGGGTACTACTGACAATGAGCACACTGTTAATGCACCACCCCAAGTGAGTAGCATGGTGGGCTGGGTATACCAAATACTTCTTATGGGTAAATCACAACTTTGGCTTGCATTTTCTAGCAAGAAAACCTAGTCAGGTCTGTGTTTAACAAGCTAGTTGTTCAGGAGAAGTATGATATTCATGTTGTGAAGATCAGATGGGACTTTTTGTTGTTGTTGTTGCTGTTTAAACAACAACGGCCTCCTTATGATAAATGCAGTAATGAGTTTCACTGGGCTGTTTTTCACGAAGACTTCAATGGAGACCAATGGCATGGTACCAAGGTGCAAGTCAGTAAAAACAGTTGTGCAGAGAACAAGTTGGGAATTTAAGTTCAACACAGATTTGAAAATCACACTTTACAAACATTCCTTAAAATGTTTATTGAGTCATCTCTCCCAATCCATGTTTCATCACTCAGTGAGTGATTATATGCCTTCTCAATGTACTCTAATTACAATGAGGAAACGACATCAACCAGATGGAGGACTTCCATTTCCAGAAGCAAATTTCAACACTGTTAATGACTGAAGAGGTAGAGTCTTCCAGTAGCAGCACGATAACTTTAGGCTGGAGTTAGTAAATAATTTCTCAAAAGAGAACTGTTAGATATTACAGGATTGGTTGCAAGAAAAGTTGTAATACTTACTTACAGAAGTCAGAAACATTGATAGTAATGTCCCTATAGCAAAATGAGGAGATATACTAGATCATTTTTTGAAGACCCTCTCCACTGTAAAACAAATATGGAAAAGAATATGTAACATACAACAGTTAACATTTGTTAACTCACAGAACAGACATTTTCTGGGGTTAATAAGAATATATGTTGGCTACACTTAGTAATTTATTTTGTTAAAGATATTAGGAAACCAAGTAGTTCATTTAGCATATAATTGATACATATGAGATGTTTTAAAATGTTGTAGAGAAGAAAATTTAGTAATACTATTTCAAAAAATCATTGCAGTAGTCTATCTCATTTCTGGAATCAATTGAGTTATCTTTACTTCTCTTTTTACTTCTCTGCTTCATTGTAATTTTCCAGAAAATCAAATCTTTCTGAGGCAAGTGAGTCACGAAGAGTGAGCTGAAGTTAGTTATCAAATGGTTTATGGCTCAACGATGGGATGGAATTATAGGAACTGTGATGGTATGTTAATTCTCACTCTAAAAGAGGCAGATGCCAGAAAATCTCAAAGCAAAATTTTAGAAAACATTTTAGTTCACTTAAAATCTGGCAGGGAACCCAATGACTTGACTCATGTGAACACTGCATGTAAGCTATGGTCAACTGTCATCTTGAAATTAGTATCAGTTTGTTGCATTCTCTCCTGAGAGTCCCTCAATTTCTAATGGTCTACAGATAGTCCTTACACAGGGGGAGACCATTACCAAAGGAGAAAAAAAAAAAAAAAGAAAAATGGAAAAGGGCAAAACAAATATATCCTGTATGAAGTGGAAGCAGTGAGGGACAGGGATGGTGGAGAGCAGAGGAGAGACTCCAGAGTTGACAAAACACTACCAAGTAAAAGGAACCGGTTATTAATCCTTTGATTGAGTGATTCCACTAGGAGTTTGTCCTCTTGAAATAATCAATGATGGGCACAAATACTGAGCCATAAGTGGGTTCCTCACAGCATTGTCTACAATAGTGAAAACCTGAAAATAATCCAAATGTCCCAATATGGATGAAATAAATTGTGGTCATCCATGCAGTGGATCATATAGCTAGCAAAATGGTGTTGTGCAAAAAATATTTAAAGATACATAAAAATGTGTAAAAAAATTTTAACAAAATTTTAGAAATAATATATAACATCTAACCTCATCTTTTATTTTATTTTATTTTTTTTATTTATTTATTTTTGAGATGGAGTCTCACTCTGTTGCCCAGGCTGGAGTGCAGTGGTGCAATCTTGGCTCACTGCAAGCTCCGCCTCCCAGGTTCAAATGATTCTCCTGCCTCAGCCTCCTGAGTAGCTGGGACTACAGGTGCCTGCCACCACGTCCAGCTAATTTTTGTATTTTTAGCAAAGACAAGGTTTCACCTTGTTAGCCAGGATGGTCTCGATCTACTGACCTCGTGATCTGCCCACCTCGGCCTCCCACAGTGCTGGGATTACGGGCGTGAGCCACCGTGCCTGGCCCATCTTTTAAAAATATACTACTTGGGGCCAGGCACGGTGGCTCACACCTGTAGTCCTAGCATTTTGGGAGGCTGAGGTGGGTAGATCACCTGGGGTCAGGAGTTCAAGACCAGCCTGGCCAACATAGTGAAAACCCATCTCTACTAAAAATACAAAAATTAGCTGTACCTGATGGTGCACACCTGAAATCCCAGCTACTCGGGAGTCTGAGGCAGGAGAATCACTTGAACCCAGGAAGCAGAGGAGGTTTCAGTGAGCTGAGATCACTCCACTACACTCCAGTCTGGGCAACAGAGCAAGACTCTGTCTAAATAAATAAATAAATAGTTTAACGTAAATCTATGTATTACTTGGGTGGTAGGATTACAGGTGATTGCTTTTACTTTCTTCTTTTAAATATTCTACTAAACATAAATACTTCCTTCCTTTTTTCAAAATATTTAGAATTGCTACTTAAGACAACTACAAGTGAACAGGACATTACTCTGGCAGCTTCATAATCAACAAACCCCTGGGCAAAAGATCTAACCTGATACCTTCATTCTTATAAAAAATAGCACATTAAAGCTTTCCCTACAACAACAATGTCACCTTACTAACAGAATTAGACCAAACTTTGGTATTCACTTTGCAGATGACTTTGCTGAAAATGCATCTATTCTAAAAAGCAAGGGCATATTTTAAAAATCAATACTATTTACACCCATTCTCATTTTGATTCAATAGGTTAATTGAAAGATTTGCAAATTATATTTAGGGGAACTTTGTGCTTCATTGCTGCCAGTTTTTTCCCTTCTGATATTAGCTGGTTATTCCATCTAATATATAGTCCTTCTAGATAGCTGTCATACTGACAGAGCAGGAGCCTGCACAGAATGCAGCTGCCAAGAAGACTGCTGTTTCTCAGAGGGCTGCAGCAGCTAAAAGCAAAGGTAAATGTGCTTAAGCGGGAAAGGAAAACACAAACAAAGATGTAAGAGCTCTGCTGGAAGAAATCTTTTACAAGGGCCAGTTGCCAACTTTTGGTGGTTTATAAATCCAAAGAGGAAAGCCAGAGCTTCTGAATTCCATATAATGTTCCAAATATTACAGAGTAAATATGTTTAATTATCATCACTTTAAAAAATTTCATGTGGAGGAAAAATTGTATCTTTTGATGAAAAAAAAATCCATGAAAAACCTTAGAAATCCTAAAATACTCTGAAGCAATTGAGATAGGCATCCGAGATTAGCTTCACAGCACTGACCTCTATGGTGATCTTGAATACTAAAGCCTTCATAAAACAAAGGAGGCTGTTTCTGCAGCTTCCTCATTACCTAAGGTATTGGAATGCAGAACATCAATTTTCCCCTAAAATATTACCCAAAACACTTGTCACAAAAACAGGCATTATTTTTTCACCTTCAAAACTCAATTTCACAGGAGCAATCTGCCTGACTCCCTCGGGTACCTAATGTCTCATTTTCTGAAGCTGATGTCAATCTGCTGTATCTTTATTCCGGAGAGCACACGCAATTAGAAGGGTTATTGCCACAGTTTAAAAGGATGTTTCCCCTGTACCTCCAAATTATCTCACTTTAATTTCAAAGATTTCCCCATGAAATCATCCATATCTTCACATATTGCCAATAACAGTTGCTCTATACTTCTGCAGAGCGGTTAAAAGTAGTGGCTATGGATCCAGGAACACTTGATTATCTTTTTATATTTTTCAGGTTCTAGAAATATGCATACATTTATATCATCTAGTTCTTTCTTCACGGGACTTTTGTAAATAACTTCTCCCACAATCAGCTGACGAGGTGGGGTGTCTCTAGTTTTACAGGATATGAAACATCCTAGCATCATGACTGCAACTTTTGATCCTCAAAAACCATTCATTTCTTTTCCTGCGTGATTACAATTGGACTTTTTTGTATGTTTCTTTGAGACCAAGACTGAAGTAAGAAACAGGTGCAATGGCTACTTGGAAAGAATTTAAATTGCTTCTGTTGAGGAGGAGGAGGGAAGATTAAATCTAAAATTAGTAAGTATTCCTGATAAAAGTCAAAGCTGGTTACCAGGACATTAAACAGATTCAATACAGCATCCAACCATTTAGGAAAGGTGATGCATTTGGGGCCTGAGGATATGATACTATCACATTTACATGGTCATAAGTACCTTTGAAATTCAGATTGGGTCTGCTTATCAGGAGAGACTATTTCAGCACTAAATCTAATAAATATTCCAATCAGTGCAGAAGACCTCCTGTGTTCCATAGCTCATGTCACTAACTGCAGCAGCTTCTGTTGGGTACACTTTGGCATGATTCCAGCTATAAAAGGAGATGGAAGATAAAGTGGGGAGGGGTGGGAAGGAGCAAAGAAAGATGAATTATGGGGGGAACATATAGGTCAATTTATTTCTGTTCCTTAAATGGAAAAACAACATTTGATGCTTTTTGGTCTTGACATTTCTAAAAGCCATTATCAGATTTCATTTTTGAAATAAATTAACAGGCAAAAAAATACTTTGTTTTGTTCTGTGCCTCTGTTGTCTGAGTGCCCCTATCATAAGCCATTCTTACCTGACAAACATCAGAGGAGCCATGTCCCTCTGATAAATATCTTCACTGTTACTGAGGTTTGGGTTTTTATAGTGGGGTACTGGGCATTTTGCCCATTAACTATATAGTAAATATTTCTGTGATTAACCTGAGCCCCATACTAAATACACAAAAATTCAGTGGATCCTTATTATTTGTGGATTCTATGTCCACAAATGTGGACTGCAATTGGAGATGCCTGATGGGCATGCACACGAGGATGCTCTGTTTCTTGTTTCTGCTCATAGAGAAAACCAGTGTCCTATTTGCAGTTTGTTTGGTGCTACAGATGTTCTCATTTTTGTACTTTCAGTTGGTAATTTCCCTGTTTAAAACAGCCTCCCGAAAATAATGTCAGTGTGCTACCTGGTATTCCTAAGCACAAAGATGCTGTGCTGTGTCCTGTGCAGAAAATCCACGTGAGATAAGCTTTGTTTGGGTGCGAGTTAACCGTGCTATTGGCCCTGAGTTCAATGTAAACCCATCAACATTATAGGTAAAATAAAGTGTCTTTAAATAGATACATGCCTAAAACAAGGTTAGGCTGGTGCAAAAGTAATTGCGGTTTTTGTCATTAAAAAATCGCAAAAGCCGTGATCACTTTTGCACCAACCTAACATTTTTCTTCACTTCTCTTGACGCAAATTATAGATTCAATCACCCAACACTTGCAAGCAAGCATTTCTTTATCTTAGGTTGATGTTAAGAACTTCTTTATATTTACTCACTTCCTTTAGGATGCCTCCTCTTTT
Source organism: Trachypithecus francoisi (assembly GCF_009764315.1). Lineage (NCBI taxonomy): Eukaryota > Metazoa > Chordata > Mammalia > Primates > Cercopithecidae > Trachypithecus > Trachypithecus francoisi. Next base: position 166,864,025 of record NW_022681454.1, on the reverse strand, counting down.
GTAGTAGGACGGCAGGATGAAATGCAATGGTGAGGGTATCGTATTCTAAAGATAAAGCTGAATACCACACACCTGGCATGATGAGAGGACTATATAGAAAAACAGAGCTTCTGAGGCTTCTCTACGCCACACAAGGGATGAAGGTGGTCTCCAACAACTGTGACCTCCAACCAGTGAGGCTCATGAGTGATATGCCTTTTATGTCCTTTAGCACACTTGTTCCCCACAATAACTTTACAAGCCAAGTATTATTATCCACAATTGCTAGAAGAGGAAACCAAAGCTCCCTAAATGCTCAATATCATGCTCATAACTCTTTCAACTCTGTATGGGATTCCCAAAGTGAACCTCGTGTATTTATGAACTTGGCACTCTTGGGTACCATGTAGCACCCCTCATTTTCCATGAGCTCTGCTTGCTGAGGTGAAGACTCTGCTGCAAAGGGGCCCCTGCTCCTGTGAAGCTGGTCCCCCTGCTGTGCCTATTCTAAGGAATGGCCATTGCCGATAACGTTTGCTGTTCTGTGCCCAGGCATGGTTTCCTGTCGCTGCAGAAGCCACTGGCTGGTAATCTGCCTATGAGTGTCCACAGACCCTCAAGTATAGAAATTTGCCATCCTTGAGTATGACAGGCATTTTAATGGAACGCTCTTTTAGTGTATCTCCCTAACATTCAGGTATGCATTTCAGGGGCCAGGCTGGAGGGTGATCTAAGTGACAGGCACGGTACCATGGTAAATTTTGCCCACACCATCAACAATGATCCTCTACTCTTAGGCCATACCAAGGTGGCTTTTAAAACATTAATATATGATAATAGTACCTATTTATGGGGTACATGTGATATATGGATGCATGCATATAATGGGTAATGATCAAAGCAAGGTATTTAAGATGTGCACCACCTCAAACATTTGTCATTTCTTTGTGCTGGGAACATCCCAAATATTCTTTTCTAGCCCTTTTGAAATACACAATATATTGTTGTTAACGATAATCACCCTGCTGTCCTTTCGACCATTAGAACTTATTCCTTCCAGCTAACTGTATGTTTATAGCCATTAGCCAACCCCTTTATCCCACATCCCAGCTCTCCACACACACACACACACACACACACACACACACACACACACACGCACACGCACAAACACACATACCCTTCCCAGCCTCAGGTAGCCATCATTATACTCTCTACCTCCATGAAATCAAACTTTTTAGCTCCCACATGAGTGAGAACATGCAATACTTGTCTTTTGGTGCCTGGCTGATTTTTAACATAATGTCCTCCAGGCTCATCCATGTCGCTGAAAATGGCAGGATTTCATTATTTTTGTCTGTTTTATTAATAGTATGACTTCTTACAACTTGGATGTAAGCAGAGGCCCTTCTACATACAGTTGGAATTTTATATGTCCACATTTAAAGAGAATTACCTTGGGATTGATAACATACTTCTTTTGCTCCTAAGTAAAAATTTTTATTACTATAAAATGTTTCACAAATGTATCAAAAATACAACAATTAAAACGACTGCTCTGATCAACACACTGTCCTGCTCTTTTGTCTCATACAGTAAAAGGTTGGTAAAAGACCTGGATTCATTCCTGTCAGTCACTTAATTTCATCCTGGATGATCACATACTGTTTACACTTGGGATTCCTTATCCACAAAGTAAGGGATCTCTCATAGTACCAAGGGACCCCTCTGGCCCCCTTCGTTCTAAAATTATTTTCTTTCCTTTTCTTCTTATTTTTTGAGACAGAGTCTTGCTCTGTCGCCCAGGCTGGAGTGCAGTGGTGTGATCTCAGCTCACTGCAACCTCCGCCTCTTGGGTTGAAACAGTTCTTATGCCTCAGCCTCCTAAGTAGGTGGGATTATGGCCACACGCCACTAGGCCCAGCTAAGTTTTTTGTATTTCTAGCAGAGATGGGGTTTTGCCATGTTGGCCAGGCTGGTCTTGAACTCCTGGCCTCAAGTGATCCATCTGCCTCAGCCTCCCAAAGTGCTGGGATTACAGGCAGGAGCCACTGAGATTGGCCAGTTCTAAAATTCTATGACACATTTAATATATTATGAGCAAGGTTCTGGAAGCATCCAAGCCATTCCCTTTAAAGGCTACCACGTGACTCTCAAAGTGCAATCTTATGCCCTGGGCTCCCATCCATTCTGATAAGCAGTTTATCTGGGCCATTTGATGAGTGAGATGAAAGCAAAGCTCTAGACTCAGAAAAAGGAGATGAAAAGGTAAAAACTCTGAAAAGCAATGTGGAAGAAATTCAAGACAATCCCACATTGCTTCAGAGAAGGAAGAAGGGAGCGAGACAGAGTGGGGGAGACTGGGGGACGGAGCGGGGCTGGGGGGTGGAGAGACAGAGGCAGAGAGAGAGAGAAAGAGAGAGAGATAGAGAGAGATGCTTATGCCACCATCACTGCTAGTATAAACAGCTATACACCACCATCACTGCTAGTATAAACAGCTAGCAGGTACCTGCTGCCTACCATGTGCTAGGTGGTGAGCCAACCACGTCACAAACCTGAGGTCATGTAGAGAAGGCTGGTGAGGCTAAAGGATAAGGAAATATAGGGGATGATAAGCTTTTAGAACAAAAAATAAGTTTTCTGTGTTCTAAAAATCATGCATGTGTCTACAGAGGTATGGGGAAAGACTATGACAACAATTCACCAAACAGTAGCTGGCTCTAGAAAGGTCACTTCTGATATGTCAGGCAAAACGGGTTTCCTCTGCCCCTGGAGCTGGCACAAACAAAGGCTAATAGAAGGAGACATTCTCATAACAGGATTATATCCTGGAAATGCTAGCAGGGTTGAGCTTGGCAATATAAAATGGCTGACTGTCCTCTAGCTACTCCACCTGGTCCCCTGCCTGCTCCTGGGAAAACTGAAGAAAGGCAAGCCTGGTATCCTGGCTCCCAGTCTGATGCTCTCCTTGCCAGGATGGGCAAAGTGTTGAGTGGCTTGTACATGAAACACAAGTTTTGCCAAACAGCACACGTTGCTAAAGTGCTGGGATCAAACCAGCGTTTGCTTCTGCACCAACACTAGGTAGCCAAGTCAACAGATGCCACATCTATCGTTACTTTCCAAAAAGAGCTGTCACACCTGGCTGTGGCCCAGGGGCTGTCAAGCCAGTCCACCCTCCAGGATGCAGGAAGAGGCAATACCACAACAGAAAGCATGCCACAAAGCTCAGGCTCGAGTGATAACAGCTGCATACCAGCTGCTTGCTAGCTGGTTCTATTAAGCTTTTTTACCTAGAGAAACAAGTGTGGAACACCCAGGGGAGAATGTAGAAACACAGAAAAACTTAATTTTAAAATGAGAGAGACCTAGGAAGACATCTAGGTCTCAGGTTTCCAAACTTGTTGGAGGAGCCCAGGAATTTCAAGAAGGTGCCAAGAACAAAAGTATAAAGTTGTCTAGGAAGTAACTTGAAAAAGGATTCTGGGGCTTCTTGTGGTTAAAACAAGTTAGAAACATTGACAACTCCCTCTTTTTCAGATAAGGAAATTGAGACTCAGAGGGGAATATGGAAGAGCAATACCCATCTGACCCCACTGTGTGCTCGGAGAACTCACACCGTATTAGGACAGAGATACAAGAATCAACACCACTGTGTGTAGACTCACACATTGTATCTTATAATGGACACTGATGGGAAAAATAAGACAATTTATCATCTTGCAGGGTTGGCTTTGTCTTATAACATTTTGCCTGGTATCATAACCACTCATATCTTAGTTACTCTGGCTTTGGGTGAATTCTTCTGATTCCATTGTATATCTGCTTAAAGTTTTACAATCATTAGAATACAAACAGTAAGTTCCTTCTGACTACTCAGGTATTATATAGCAGATATTTTTCTTTTGAAAATGGAAGGGTGCATGGGGTGGAAAAATCGAAATATGCGCTCAGGTTGGTGTATTATTTTCCCACTGAAAATTTGGTCCTAAGAATAACTTTTTTTTTTTCCTCCGAGACGGAGTCTCCCTCTGTCGCCCAGGCTGGAGTTCAGTGGCATGATCTCAACTCACGTCAAGCTCCGCCTCCCGGGTTCACGCCATTCTCCTGCCTCAGCCTCCCGAGTAGCTGGGACTATAGGCACCCGCCACCTCACCCGGCTAGTTTTTTGTATTTTTTAGTAGAGACGGGGTTTCACCGTGTTAGCCAGGATAGTCTCGATCTCCTGACCTTGTGATCCGCCCACCTCGGCCTCCCAGAGTGATGGGATTACAGGCTTGAGCCACCGCGCCCGGCCAAGAATAACTAATTGTCTATATAAACACTACTTATGATAAAAGTAACTTGGTAAAGGGGGAAGGCGTTGCATGGAATAGCTTTGCAGATGTTCCAAACCAATGAGCTGGCAGTTTGGAACTTAGGTAATCAGACTAATGTCTGATCACAGGTCTTCATCATGTAAATACCATTCATCTTATTTTATGATGTGTTTATATTTATCTTAGCACTATCTCTAGACTTTAGAACATAGGGACAACTTTTGGGAACCCTGTTCAATGAATTCTTGGCATTCCAAAAACAATCATTACAAAATACTGATATTATAATGAAATACCCAACTAATAAATCGGTGAACCTTGAACTCCTGGGTTTTGTTCCCATGAGTTCCTTTAATTTTAATTAATATGATGATGGTAAATTACTCCTTCCAGTTTGGAAGCTGGTTGCCTTACACCATTTAAAACCATTTTAGTCCCACGAATATTAAAGCTGGCCAATTTGCTATTATTTTATCTATCAATCCTAAGTAATTAGTGTAGAGATAGGATTTCATACTATCCGGCCATCTATGCTTTTGCAGGTGTGGCTGCACTTTTGCAATATAAAATCAAGTTTTTCTTCTGTATCAGTTAATTAAAACAGAGCTCAATACAATTTTGAGTAAGTGAGCATCTTAATTATCTAAATCATTACGAAGCACAGAATCTCTGAAATTACCAATAAATCAAGTACAAGAGATCGAATTTTACTTTATAAAATAATGTTGTATTTGTCAATAATCAAACTGGAAGACTGGTGATGACAAACTTTTTCTGAGGAAACTTATTATTCACCTTCTGCATTCTAAAATCTATAGCAGCGGCTTTTTCAAAGTATGATCCACAGATTTGTGGGGTCCCCAAGGCCCTTTCTGAAGTTTAGTGAGGTCAAAATTGTTTTGCTGATCATATAAAGATACTATCGTTTTTCACGTGTGGATATTTACTCTGATGGTACCAAAGAAAAGCGGGTAAAACTGCTGGTGCCTTAGCATAAATCAAGGCAATGGCACCAAATGGTACCCATATTTATGGTATTCTTCAGTGCAAACACTAAATATAAAACACATACCACTTACACTGAATGACCTTGATGAAGCAGTAAGTCTTCCTTGATGATTTATTAATTTTATTAAATCCCTTTAGTATATACCTTTTGAATATTCTGTGGGACGAAATGGGAAGTATGCATGAAAGACTTCTATTAGATCCTCAACTATGATGGTTGTATCAAAGAAAAGCGCCTGAGACTGATCTGTATGCTGAATAAGTTTCTATGATTTTTTTTTTTTTTTTATAGAATGCCATTTTCACTTGAAAGAATCAAAGGACAAACTATGGTCACTGAGACTGGTTATCTGCAGTTTTTTGAACATGAATGAAGGGAGCCTGTCACTTCAACAAAAACAACTGACATCACTTGTTGCCAATGACAAAACCTGAGCTTTTAGGCAAAACTAAGAAATTTGGAAATATGACAGTCTCTCAGAAGTTAAGGCTTTTCCAATGAGACCGATGATGATGTTAACAAATGTATTATTCTTATCATTATATAATGAAATTGTCAGTATTTAAAAGATCTGCATTACTTGGGAAACTATTATTTTCCAAATGACCAACTGATGTTACAGCATCATACAATCGTAAAATGTCCGTTAAAGTGCAAGACAGACTAGAAACAGTACTAAAGGTTGATTTTTATGCCTTCAAATTCTCTACTGCAACTAGTTTTTAAAAAACTACCACTTGTTGAGTTTTAGTACAGTATCAAAAAGGAGTATCCACAATTACCTGAAAAAAGCTATTAAAATGCTCCCACCTTTTGCAATTACATATCTGAGTGAGGCCAGATTTTCTTCATATATTTCAACTAAAACAACCCAGGGGCATAGACTGAAATGCAGAGGTAGGTGCTGGAATTCAGGTATCTTCTATAAGCCAGACATTACAGAAGTTGGTAAAAATCTAGGACAATGACATTCTTTTTTTTAACTTAAAAAAATTTATTTTTCATAAAATACGCAATATGTAATGAATTTGTTCTTAAATGAATTAACGATTAAAATGTTGTTTTAATTTTAATGTCTTAAAATTTGACAGTTAACCCACATAAAAAAAAGCCTAATAATTTGCAGCTATCTAATTTTTTATTTTTTCTTGAGGCTGAGTCTGGCTGTGTCACCCAGTCTGAAGTGCAGTGGCACGGTCTCAGCTCACTGCAGCCTCCACCTTCCGGGTTCAAGCAATTCTGCTGCCTTAGCCTCCTGAGAAGCGGGGATTACAGGTGCATGTCCCCACATGTGGCTAATTTTTTTATTTTTAGTAGAGACGGGGTTTCACCATGTTGGCCAGACTGGTCTTGAACTCCTGGCCTCAGGTGATCCAACCGCCTCGGCCTCCCAAAGTGCTGGGATTACAGGCGCAAGGTGCCACATCTGGCCGCAGCTATCTATTTTTTAAGCACATTAAAGGGTGGTCTGTAAGCTCTGACAAGCCAACGTATTAAATAAGTGTAGTGCAGGTCCTTGAATAACATTGCCTCATTCAACCTTGTTTTGTTTTAATGCTGATGAGAAAAAAAAAAAAAAAACTGATGCAACTGCCTGGGTGGAGTCTGCACACCCTTCCCTTGTCTGCATGGGTTTTCTCTGGATATACATCCCCAAGCTGTGCCCACTAGGTGAAATGCTGTGTCTACATAGCCCAGGGTGAATGAGTATGGGTGTGTGTGAGTTCACCTGTAATGGGATGGCGTCCTGACCAGCGAGGGTGCCCATATTGTGTTTTCAGCTGCCAAAATTGGCTCTGGCTACACACCACCCTAAACTGGGATGAGTGGATAGCAAATTATATGAATAAATACAAATTACTATAAAATAAAAATGTGTAATGTAGACAATAATTATACAGACGCAGGACAATAAGTGATGTGGGACAGAAGCACTCAGCAAGCTCCCCACGTTTGTTATTGCTTGTTTTTGAACTGCATGTTGGTGCAAGGTACTCCTGACAATTTTCGCTTTGTAAATGTTTACTTGTTGATTAAATTCACCACCACTATGACCACCATCACTCATGGGTTCACCAAAAATTGAGTAAATCATCATCTTACTTGTTTTTATTAATCTTTCTTAAAATGTATGTATACTTCACATTTATTTTAATATTTAATATTACAAGTAGTTTGGTCCTTACTTAGACGTTTGGTGATACTTTTGTGACCAGAAATATGCCATAGGAACTTGACTCTTATATATGTTGTAAGGCAGAATAACAAACATAAAAAGGCATACTCATTTCTACTTGCCAACATAATTTCACAATGCTCTGGATTCTGTGATGACATACAGCTCTGTAAAAAATACTTTAAAGACAAAAAAAATAAAACACATGGTCCCACCACAATGTTGGCCTCAGTCACTACATTTCTTAAATGATCCTAGTCCTTGCCTTTTCCTACACATAAAATAACATTTGACAAAATTAATGATTATACCTCTATAATCTATCACCAGATATACTCTTACACTGAAACTTAGATATAATTTTACACATATTAAATCTTCACCACCTACATGTAAACTATAAACTAAAATACTGGCTTAAAGCAGCCTGACAGAATTGCTTCTGGGTTATAAACCTCAGTCTATAGTCCTTAGTAAGACTTCCAAATATAACTAACTTTAATTGTTTAAAAACTTCAGTTTTTTTTCCTTCAGTCAACAATATCGATTTGCCTATGGTAAAATTAGCTTCATTGTACGTCCTCTCTCTGAACCTATAGAAGACACTGAGCAAGGACTCGTAGTATTGTTATGTGCTTTGCCTTTGTATAATTCATTCTGGCACTTGATGGTATGTAACTACAATATTTATAAGTGAATTTCTTATAATAGTCCTGGTAAGTATATTGTAAAATTATCATCGAAGGTTAATAAAATAAGCATTGTTGATATTTTTCTTGTTGCTTCAAATAATTTCCCCCCAAGGTATTAGCAATTCTTCTAATTAAAAATACAAGAAATGGACTGGGCATAGTGGTTCATGCCTGTAATCCCAGGCACTTTGGGAGGCTGAGGTGGGAGGATCACCTGAGGTCAAGAGTTCAAGACCAGCCTGGTCAACATGGCAAAACCCCATCTCTGCTAAAAATACAAGAATTAGCTGGGGGGGGGGGGTGGGCGCCTGGGATCCCAGCTACTGGAGAGGATGCGGTGGTAAAATCGCTTGAACCCAGGAGGCAGAGGTTGCAGTGAGCTCAGATCGTGCCACTGCATTCCAGCCTGGGCGACAGAAGGATACACACTCTCTCAAAAACAAAACAAAACAAAAAACAAAACTAAGAAATGGAAATAAGAAATAAGGGGGATAATTCAAGAGGAGAATTAGTTTAATAACTTAGAATAAAGTTTGGACAAATATACACCAAATTCTGAGACGCCCTCAGTGGCTACCAACTGGCCGAAAGGTAGAACTAGAGAAATAGCAGGATTGAATATTTTCTCTTGTATAGTGCAAAAAGGGTGGCTCCCTCCACTCCACTCCTGGTATTTTTTATTTAAAAAAAAAAAGAAAGAAAAAAGGGAGGAGGGGGAAGAGAGAAAGAGTTATAAATGCATCTGTGAATGATTACTGTACTACCAGCAACAATATTCAGATCTGCCATGATGGAGCCTGTGAACCTTCATGTAACCCTCCACTAATCTAATAACTATCTTCATCTTACTTAGGACAAAGTCCTCCTATCTATTTGTCCCATTCCATCAATCTGTTCCAATTCTTCCCCCAATCCTATAAATGCATCTCTGTTATTTTCATTGTGTCACTCCCTCCTCCCACAACATTACCTCAATTAACCCTTTACGGCAGTGATTTTTAATCAGGGGTGATTTTGCCCTCCAGGGGGCATGTGGCAACATCTGGAGAACTGGTTGCACAACTAGGGAGGTGGAAGCAGGTGTATGTGTTCCTGACATCCAGTGGGTAGATGCCACAGATGCTGCTAAACATCCTACAATGTACAGGACAGAGAATTGTCAACAAAGAATTATCTGGCCCAAATGTCAAGTGCCGAGATTGTGAAACCCTGTCTTAGGAAGCAGGAAAAAATTCTGCAATAATGACACACTAAATCTTTGCCTTTTACCTTTTTCTAACTCTCCCTGTAAAAAAAATCAATGTCCTGTAGCAAACTGAAACACAACCTCTTGGCTGTTAGCATCCCTAACAAGGCAATGGGTGTATATGCCAGCATTTGAGTCCCAGGATATCCATCTTCGACTTATATGACCTGCAAGTGTTCTACTACTCTGAGGCTCACTTTCATCACCCAAAAGTATAGTGAAATTGAAAATATACTATCTCAGTATGGTTATAAGCATAGAAGATAGTATATTCAAAAACTCAGCATACTGCTAGACATATAGATGTAACACAGGGACAGTGATGCTGCTGATCCTTACCGTCACTGACTAAGCCCCCCTCTCCCAACCCCATCTCCATCAGCTGCTGCAACAGAGAGATAAGAAAAGCAGCAGTCACAGCAACAGAGTTAATTATGTGGAAGTGGAAGGCACGGTTTAGACCTCATTTGAAGTGACTGAGAAGTATTCCTGAAAACCATATAAAGAAGTGTAAATAAGTACACTAGGGCTGAATCCTGCTTTTCTGGGCCACTCTACATCTCTTGGTGCACCCCCTTAGCACACTGTTAATTCCAACCCTTCCGGTCATCAGCCTCAACATCTGGCATATGACCCTGGAGCCAGAGACTAGTACCACAGTGACAGAAGATGTGAGGCCAAGAACCAACCAAACAAACTCTAGTCTAGGTTACATTATTGTCTGCCCAGAAGATAGGATAGATTCTTCTTTGTATTTGATTTAAATAAGAATACCCAAGCCTGCTTTCTTAAGTAGTTGTGTTTACACAGACTTCAACAGAAGCTTTCAAAAGAGTTTCTCTGTCCTCCTTTAATGCCCCTTCCCCAACTCAATCTCACTGGGAGAAGAAATCAGCCTTAAATATCTTCCTTGGACGCGGACCTACTCCAACAGGCCTGAAGCTTACCATGTGTGGACTCTGGAGGGAGCTCCTACCTCACAAAAGATGAAGTACATCCTTCTACTGAAGACTACAATGCTTTCCTTTAAAGTGCCAGTTGTGAATCTCCAGGGTCTTAGGAATGCAGAGTTTAGATTCTCAAATCTTTCTCTAGAGCCCTTATCATGGTTTTGGTTTGCTCAATGGGCCTTTCTATTCTGGAGAAGGCATGGATATTTTCCATTTGATTAAAATGGCAGTGTTCATTCTAAAATAAGTCACCGGGCTATTAAAAATGTGATTTTTCTCCTACACAATAGCTACATTTTGAAGAGTGGAATCTCCCCTAGGATTCAGTGAAGAGGGAAGCAAAGCAACAGGTCATTTCCCGGTGACAGACTAAAAGTTTACTGAATGTAATTAAACTATATTATTTATATAATTTTAACTCATGTAATTAGCTTGGCTTTGGTGTTAAGCCATTTTTCCTTCTTAGCACTTTCAACTTATATCTTGCAAAAATGATGAAAGACTAAATCTATTTATGATACACCAAGTGCACCTTTTACATATTCAGCTTAAAATGAACACAGATAATTAACATATTTATAAGTGCATTCAAGAAGTTATATAACAATTATTCAACCATTATTCATATTACTACTTCTACAATCCTTTCTGAAGAAACAAAACTGGTGTTTATGATCCTGCTTTACAGCTCTCTCCAATGACTTGTCTTAACAATTCCTATAGATTAAGGAGTTGAAGTCAATTTTAAACTCTGAATGAGAGGAAGGAAGCCTCCCCTCATTGCCTCTAACCTGGTTCAACTACTTTTAAAGATTGCCTTCTCTCCAGCACAGGTCCTTTTACTGGATATTCCAGAGGTAAAGATCTACATGTGTAAATGTAAAAAGGGTGAAGTCATCTGGAGTTTTATAGCCAACTATGGCAAAAGTGAGTCCTGGCTCTAAACTGGGCCAAGTTTCTCCTTATTGTGGCCATATGTAACTCCTTGCTGTCTATTGAGAGTGGTCTATTTTTTTAAAATGGTTGCTCTGCTTCTAGAATAAATGGAGAGGTAGGGGATATTCCTTCTATATAAATGTTGGTTTATGCTTGGATTACCAGCTAGACAGTGTCATGTAAATTATTAATCTCAAATATAGAAAATATCTCCCATTCTTCCTTTTATATTATGGCTATATTATGCAAAGCACTACTCATAGCATAGCCCTAAGCCCAGCAGTCTGACTATGCCTGCCTTTTAGATGCAATTACAGGCATTTCTGTCTTGTATATGTAGTCCTAGTAAACTCTCTGTTTTGCAAGATTATGCAAAAGAAAGAAAGAGAGAGAGAGAGAGAGAGAGAGAAAGAAAGAAAGAAAGAAAGAAAGAAAGAAAGAAAGAGAGAAAGAAAGAAGAGAAAGAGCAATAAGACTTAAAAAAATAGGGGAAGGAAGGAGGGAGGGAGGGAGGGAAGGAAAGAAGGAAGGAAGGAAGGAAAGGAAGGAAGGAAGGAAGGAAGGAAGGAAGGAAGGAAGGACGGACGGACGGACGGACAATAAGACTGAAAAAAAAAATAGGGATAGGAGCAGACCACACAAAACTTAAGGAACTTTGGGACCAGAGCCCTAAGGAAACCAAAACCAATCAGCACAGTTAAAATTGCCACGAATTTTTGCATTTCGTATCACAGTTCATCTTTTGCAAACTTAACACCCATAGGCTTGTGTTTTCCTTTTTGTAGGTCTTTGGAGACATTCATTTTTAATACAGAGCAATTTCACCAAAATTAAAAGTATAATCCAAGGATAGCCTTCTTCATCAATCAATTTCCTTCTCAGTTTCTTTGGATGCACGTGCAGCTTCTTCAGACAGCTAAATATAGCGGCAAGTAGAGTGAGTGGGTCTTAAAGCCAATAAACTTCCCATTTCTTTCACTAAAGAAAAACACTTCTGCAGAAGACAATTTTTGTCCCCTTAAGGTCTTCATAAATAATTTTTATGGCTATCTCTTTAGCTGTGAGAAACCTTATTCCTGATCACTTCTAAACATTACTATGCGAGAGGAAATCTATGAACCACAAAGACTTACACGCTGAATTGATATAATTTCCCTATTTACCAAATGCACAGGAGTCAATATGCATCAAAGAAACACATATTGTAGTAGACAGACTGTATGTAATGGTTCTGGAATAGTCTGAGCTAAATTACCACAGGTGACCATGCTGACCCACTGCGGGAAAGGGGCGTGTGTTCCGCGATCCACACTGCACTCTAGCACATCTGGGTCTATTGGCACAGGCTGTCTTTTGGAAGGAACTGATAACCTTTTGGCAGAGAACAATGACTAAATACTTTGAAAAGACTGTTAGCTCAAACACTGAGATACTCTAGGAGGAAAGGGTGCAAAAAACATCTCTTAATCTCTGTGTTAGTGTTTCCCATGTGCAAACGACTTATTCTGAAGAGAAAAAAAGAGTCAAGGTTTTCCTGAAATTGTCTGTCACTGGGGTGGGAGGTTATGGGATATCTAGTGGTTCCACCACAAATATTTTTCAAACTAGTCTCCAGGAAACTTATTCTAAATTCATAGTTGGGGGTAGAGGGCTGTGAAAATATAATAAATGCAATGTGAGTTTATAACTTTTTATCAGGCATACTTTGTGATTTGTAACATTGGTGGCAGAGCTAGAGGGATGAAGGAGGGAAATGAAGATAAATCCTCTGTCAATAGAGCAACCTGGACAAGAACCAGAGAGTGGGAAGGCTCTCATCAACCAAATGAGGTCTGGGAGCAGAAGGACGTTTCCACCAAGGGAAGGGAGCCATCTAGAACCTATCAAGGGTAAGAAGGCACTTCAGGGAGAAAGGGATTCAAGACTGCTGCTACTCTGCTAACGGAGGTTTAGAGAAACAAATTACCTCAATTTCCAGTTTTTGTAGCCTCACTGAAATAAATACAGTACCTCCCTAAACTGCTGTGGAAATGGGAGTAATGTAAGTTAACTCCTGTTTTTTAAAATAATTTCAGTTTGTCTAAATATGTCTGTTGTTAGCCAGAACCTTAAACAAGTATCAACTTGAGAAAATTCTAACACGCAATGTATATATGTTTTTGTGTTTATATGTGTGTGAAGACGAAAAATAGGCATCAGAACACAAGGACTTATTTTAAAGTAAATCTGGAAAAACCCTGAATTCACAAAGTACCCTAGTTTCCAAGAGTCAAAATTTTCGGCCAGTAAGCAACTTGGGTCATCTGAAACTACTTTCAAATGTGTTTTCTGAACATGAGACCTAAAGTTGCCAAACTGTAGTCTGAAAAACGCAATATATTTTGGGCAATCTATGTAAAAAAAAAGGATTGTGTGTGAAAAATTGTTATCAATTACTTTGGATGGTCAGATAGAGCCACCACATATTCCAAAAACAGAAACTAGGGCAAAGTACAAATACCTCTGCATAAACATGATTCATAAATGTATGTGTATATATGATTTCTATATATTCTAAATATTTGTCTTAACGTTTTATGAGCAGCTTTAAGGTTTTAGCTCTAGCTGAAATTTATGGATAAGTAAAAACAAATTAAAAGGAAAGCTATAGTATTCCAACTAAATCAATGTTTTAAAAATAGTGACCATTTTATAAATTATAGCAATACGTTCTAAATAGCTTGGTAGATATTAAAGAGAACCTTTAACATGGATAGAGAAGAAAACCTCACAAACACAATTCATGTTAGGTAAAATTACAGTATAAGAATCAATATGTATTTTGGACTCAGGTAAGAGGAGAATTATCTGGCATATAAGGCATGAGTGTAAATGTAAAATATATTTTAAAAAAATATTTCCCATAGACAAGCTTAAGAAAGATATTAACAATCTTACTAACATGTGCATAGCTCTTAGAATTTTCAAAGCACTTTTACATCTATCATCTCACTTTATAATTGCATCTAAGATAGCTTTCTACAAAACAGAAATGCAAAAGGTGTGTAGGTGGGAGAAAAGGTTAAATATTAGAAGCAAATGAATTCATTCAATAAGTCAAAACATTTAATTCACTTGTTTGAATCAAAATACCTCTGATTGTCTGCTTTGCTGGGCAGAAAAAAAGGATAAGAATAATTTCCAAGTGTTTGCGTCAGCAGTTCACAGTAAAAGGAAATAAAATCCCAAACTTTATCAGAAGAAAATCTAATGTATCTACAAATAGAACTTTCTACTTCTTCCCATAAACAGGCTCCTCATCCTGACTGGCTCTGCATGAATTCATCTAAACCAGGGGGCAGAACAGTTCAGGTAAATGAGTTTTGGGCAGAGTGGTTTGTTCTATCCTAACCAGCAGCCTCTTTCTGTTAATGGCATCACTCCTCTTTGTGTTACTGAGCTTCAAAGCCTTGGATTTATCTTTGATTTCCCCTTCCACTCCATCACCTCCCAAAGCCTACTGCTTCTAACTCTTTTGTTCTCTTACATTGAATCTCCTTTTTCTGGTTCTATAACCTCCACTGGAGTTCCCACTCGAATGCCACTAACGCTCTAACAAGTCTCCACTCCCTAATCTAACACCTCTACTAGTTTGAAATCCCCAAAGTTCTCTTTATAAACCTTCAATGGGTCTTCCCAAATACCAGATTCAATGTAGGCTCTGTGAATGGCATGTAGTCTTCCAATGCCCTACCATCTTCCCAGCTGTATTTCTCTCCACATAGCTCCAGATCCAAGGAAACTGGATCCATGAACTACGTGTTCATGTCTTCTACTACATGTTCATGTGCCCTCTTCCTAAAGACACCCTACGCATCCTTCAGGGTCTTCCCTAGTATTCCCCTCAACTATCATTTTCTTTTCTTTTTCTTTTTTTTTTTTTTTTGAGATGGGCTCTTACTCTATCAGTCAGGCTGGAGTGCAGTGGCGTGATCTCGGCTCACTGCAACCTCTGCCTCCTGGGCTCAAGGTATCCTCTCACCTCAGCCTCCCAAGTAGATGGGACCACAGGGATGCACCACCATGCCCAGCTGGTTTTTTTTGTATTTTTGGTAGACACAGTGTTTTACCATGTTGCCCAGGCTGGTCTTGAACTCCTGGACTCATGCGATCAGCCCACCTCGGCCTCCCAAAGTGCTGGGACTACAGGCATGAGCCACCATGCCTGGCAAAGTATCCTTTTCTGACTCCCCTGTAACTTGACCTCTCACTCTTCTGAATCACATTATTAAAAGACCTTTCTAATGGTTCTTACATTCTGCCTTACATTATAGCATTCTTTCCTTTGATACTGAGCCCCTTGAAGGCAGGGACAGTGCATTACATATTAGAGATACTCAATATCTGTTGAACTGTGAAGAAAATTGTATTTGTATTTTATAGAAAAAAAGTGTGAAGGCAGGTGAAGTCATTCTTGGCTCAAGTCTTTAAAAAAGAAGTAGGCCTCCAGTTCACTCAAAAGAGTGTTACTCACCCTTTTAACAAGCAATCAACAGCCAATAAATTACTCAGTCAGTGAATGTAATTCAAAGCTATCACATACAGAAGTGTGAGTCATGCCAGCAGCTGGACACGTCCCTCCTGCTTCTAGGGAAGAGAACATTCATCTACAAAGACTACAGAACAGCCACAAGAACGAACAAGCTAACCACAGTGCCAGATGTCACAGCTGGACAAACAGCCCAAGCCTGGTCTCTAAGCTATGCAGGTGCCTCATTTCTATGACAGACAGAGGCAGGAGAACAAGGCTGTTAGGGCCTGCGTTCTGAAGCGGCAAAAAGCCAGCCACAGCAAGCCAGCTTCTGAGGCGCTCCAAGCACATTCCCCACGAGGGATGAGGATGAGGAACGGTGGTGCATCCTCATGTGCACAATATGGATGTACGATATGTTTTCAATATGTTGCCAGTAAAAGCAGACAAGTGCTAATATGCATATTAGGTAATATGCAACTCTTAGGCGATTTTTATTCATGATTGGTTTTTATTTTAGAGAAAAATTCCAAAGATTGTCCACATTCTAAAGTATAAATAATTTTACTTAGAAAATTATGTTATACTCTGCACTGAATTGTAAGTGTTCAAAAAGGAATGAAGTCTGTCTCATTTTTTTTTTTTTAAGTGTGAGACAGAATCCAGTTTAAAAAATAATTTGGATTCAGTTTAAAAAAGTTTCTGGGATTTATTATATTTGGGCATTTTGAAATATTAAAAATGACTTTTATCACTAGTATAGGATTTCAAAGAGAGGCTTAGGAGCATTTACTAAAATAGATTTGGGCCTTTTAATTTTATTGGAGACATAATATTTACAGAAATAATACACAAAAACATGCAATGTCCTGTTTCTAGGCACTGTTCCAGTAGTGCCAGAGGAAAGAACATGGGACACAACTGGCTATGCAAGGCATGGAAGAAGGAAAGAAAGGAGACAGGAAGGAAACTGTGGGGTGGAAGGAGGACTCAGAGATGCGAGGTTCCCATGGAAATCAGTGTGTCTGAAATTTTTAAAGGAGATGAAGGCTTTAGCATCATGGAAGGTACTAGTGGAAGCAAGAGGATGTAGATAAGGCAATGTGTGACATTCATATTTTCCAAAAAGCAACAGAGCCTATCAAAGGTAAATAGTAACTGAAAACATCTGAATGTTGACAACAAGGTAATGAAGAAAATACCATGGCAGTAAAAACAGCTAATAATACTTAGGTTTCTAACCAGCAGGCTAATAAAAGACTTTTTGTAGTCAATTATGTCATTTAACTCTAATGCTAATCCTGAGAGATTGGTATTGTTAGATCTGTCTTAAGGTTTAGGTAACTGAGGGTTAGAGAGGATAAGTAACTGGTCAGAGATTTCACATCTAGTGATGGCATTAAGGTTTGAACCCTGGCTGATTTCATTCATACATTCATTCATTCTCGACAGATATTTACCAACTGGGTACTACTACTGAGTTCCTACTTGTCAGCTACTAGGCTTACAAATAGGCATGGTTCTTGCTCTTAGGAACTTATCTAATGAGAAAGACAGCCAATAAACAGTTTAATAAGCCAATATCTAATTATAAAATTTGATAAATACCATGAACAAAATGGCTAAAGAGAAGTAATAGAGAATAAAGTGGGGCCTTAGCAAATAAGACAGCATGGTTAGAGAAGTGCAAGTGAGCCTAAAGGCTGGGAAGAAGCCAGCCAGTCACGGGAAGAAAGGCAAGCATTCGTGGAGGACGGAAAAGCATATGCAGAGGACCTGAGACAGGCCAGCACAGCTGGAGTACGTGGGCAAGAAGTATAGTAGCAAGAAGAGGTCTGCAAGGTGGATAAGGGCCACAGCATGGGGGCTGCTGCACGTTAGGAGTTTGGGTTTTAAGTGCAATGGGAAGGCACAGAATGGTTTTAGATTTGGGTTTCTAAAAGACCACACTGATTTGTGTCTCAATAATAAGATAGTAAGAGGCAAGAGTAGAAATGGAAAGACCAGTAAGGAGACTTCTGCAGGATTCCAGGAGAGACAATGGTTGCATGGCCTCAGGTGGAGGCAGATGAGAGGAAAGAAGCGGACCTCAGAAGTGATCTGGGCTGCATTTTGGTGGTAGAACCAAGGGGCCTTGCTGATGGACTGGATGTAAGGGGTTAAGGGAGGGAGGCGCAGAGGATGTCTCTAAATCCTGTGCCCTGTTTTAAGCCTTGTACATCGTTTAATTTTCTTAATGTATCTCTTATATTGAAAAGTTAGCTATATTTATATTGGTGTTTTAAGTGACATATTTTTAAATAAACAGTTCAAGTGCTAAAATCTCTGTTTCCAAACTGCTAAGCTAACCCTCTGACTGTAACATCTGTACTGAGGTACACTACTTAGAGAGAGATATATACCTCAGGTGTGCAGTGATGGAAATGAAGGGGCTTTCACATCAAACCACCTAGGGGTGACTTGGAGTTTTGCCATTCTTCTGGGTAAATGCAAAGAAGTCACAACTCTGTCTGAGCCTCAGACTTCACACACTCAGGTAAGGGCTCTCTCACAGTTTGGTTGTGAGAATTCAGTAACTTATACTAAGTCCCGGCCTGCAGCAGAAAGTCTCCCTTCCCTTCTCCCCCATTACAGTGATGAGAATGCCACCAATCATTTTGCAAAGCACCTGTGTAACCAAGATGAGGGATCTGACTGAGTGCTACACTGAAGATAACTGAGACACACTCTAGATGAGGGGCTCTAGATCCTGTTAGGGGTCCTAAAGGGTCCTCATATGGCAGCTCTAACTCTTTAACAGCCATCTTTATCTCCTAAGACCGCCAGATAAAACACAGAACCCCCAGTTAAAACTGGATTTCTGGGAAATCCAATTTAAAAAAAATTTTAAGTATGTCCCATGCAATATTTGGAACATATACTAAAATTTTCACCGTTTATCTGAAATTCAAATTTAATTGGGCATCTTGTATTTTTATTTGCTAAATCTGACAATGCTATCTGTGACTAGGCAAGTCTCTACTGGGAATAAATTACTCCAAGATTCTGCCTTCACAGCCCCTGGAGATGCTCTGACTCTTCTCTGTATAAGAGGTTGTATCTCTCACCATCACCCTGCTGCACTTCCACTCCTATTTTCTTTGCACATTTCACTCATCTCTTCTCACTTTTACCAATAAAGGTACAGGAATACTCAAAGTCCATTGAATGGCATTGTATCAGACACAGGATTTTACTTAGCGGTCATAAAGAATGCTGGTGAGCAGGTGTATGTGTATGTGTGTGAGTGTGTGTGTGTACATGATATGTGTATGTGAATAGGTATGGGGGTGTGAGCACCTGCTGTATTAACCTTTTAAAAATTAAGATGATGCTAACAGTACGTCATCAGGAATACATTCTGAGTGTTTTCTAATAGCAGTGAATTAAATTTCCAACTACATTCATGAAAGCTATGTAGATCCTATAGTAGTAGAACCAGTTATTGAATAAACTGAAAGAGAAAAGTTTTGAGTTCATTCAGTAATCACTATCCATCAAAGTTAAAAGCTGAAAATCTTTCATTTAAAAATCATACTACGTGAAAAGAATTGGAAATCTTAGGTCACAGTTTTATTTATCTGAGTGTTCCTTTTGCTGATAGTCAAGTGTTTCAATTCCCAGTTTCAGTACTGAGGAAAAAAACTGAAGGAAACATAAATCTAGTTCATTATGCGAGATACCCAGAACACTGTTACTGTTTGCTATTGTTCTACAACAAGATAAGGCACTTGCTCCAGAATGAAAATCAACAAATCAAGGAAGTATTTAATAATGTAGTTGACTTACATCCTGGTGCAAGCTCATTTTCTCACTGTGGACTGGTAACAAAAAATCATAGACCAGTGCCAGTCTGGGGACCATAGTTTGAACAGCACTGATGTAGAGGGCCCTGGAATTTTATACAGCCTACCTTCAATACAATGGCATAAATGTAGGGACCGCCTCCTTCTGACCATTTTGCTATTCAAAGATCCTCTTATTTCCTTGAAATAAAGGCATCAATAATTTCTCCATTCTAACAATCTAACTAAACCTAAAAACCTATGAAAACAACAGCTGCCCCATTGTTAGAAAGAAGAGGATGTGTGCTTACTCTTCTTGGCGTAAGTCATTGACGCTGCGGTCCAGTGAGATCATGTCACTTGCCACCATGTTAAATCCAAACTCTTTAATGCTGGCTTGAATTGCATGTTTGAATTCTGGTCCCAAAACCAATGGCTTGGCTTTCTCTCCAGGGCCACCAACCACTCCAGGAGGCTCAGGTTCTTTGGGTTCAAAGTTACCGAGGATCCCTGGGCGAAGCACAGGATCACGGTAGGTGAATGTCTGTGGCTTAAATGTGAGATACTGCCTCTGCATGATATCTTTCTGGGAATCTCCTCCAGCATGGTGCTCTTGTTCATTTTTGGCCTTGTTTTTTCTTCTAATAGACTCTAAGTCCACTTCTACTCCTTCAACATGAGGCCATGGTACCACAGGTTTGAATCTGTCCTCCCCAGGAGCTAGTCCATTGCCGCCTCGGTTGGGCATGGGGTCATTGACATCTCTGTCTTCCTATACAAAAGGGAGGGGATATACAATGAATATATGAAGGCAAACCACCACAGTAGAGTTCATGAGACCAATTTTCAGGTTTAAAAAAAGGCTGAGGCAACAATAAAACAGTTTGGAAAACAAGCAGGACATTAATCAGGACTTCCCATTAGAAGATAGCTTTCAGAGTAGAGAGGAAATACCAAGAAATAGGCTATCTCCTCACCTTACTATTTCAAAATTAATGAAAGGATGCATTTTTACTTCTCCCTTTACAAACCTACCTCTCTATCAAAGGCCCCTTAATAAAGCATATTTTTAAGGGTTTAGAGCAAAGAAGTTCTAGAATCTTTGATTAAAACAGATGCTTAATAGGTCATGTTTATACAGTATGTGGTTTTCCCAGTTGGCCCGTGTGTGATAAATATAACCTTTTGTCGGTAGTACAACCATATGGTGGCAGTGGTATTAGATGGATGTCACTGTCAGCAGGCTGGCTCAGTGCCCCAAATGGCTGAGGAACAAGGCGGCGATATGCAGAGTCCCAATTTGGTATTTTTTACTCATTGAGAGTTTATCTGAATTCAGAAGTATAAAAAAAGCTAATATCTGTAACTAAGTCAGCTTGGGCTTTTAAACCACTCCCCCATACCTAGTTTGCCCCATTCCAGAAGCAGCATGGGTCAAAACAGATTCTTTGTACAAGGATATTCATTCACAGTAAAGGGTGCCTCTCTTTTCTGTTTGGACCGTCTTCATCACCTATGCAGATCTTCCAGTCAGATATGATCAGTGCTTTTGCTTCTGCCAGTACCATTCTTTGCACAAGACACTGTTTCTCAACATTGGCATCACCTTGACGGCTTTGAAAAATGCCAATGTCTGTGTCTTACCCTCAGACATTGTGATTTAATTGGTCTAAGCATTTCGATTTTTAAAAGCACTCCTGGTGATTTTAATATACATATAAGCCTGAGAATCACTGGCTTAATGGGAGGGCTGCTCATTATAATTAGACAAGAGGATTATAGAGGACGCAGCTGGGAAAGAGGCAAGGTGCACACAGAACAATTGCAAAATAGGCTGATGGGTCTGCCACTTCCCTCCACACTAAGACTGTGTGATTCCCCTACAGATAGAATTAGCTACAGATAGATTCCCCTACAGTCATAGTATTAGCATCACCCGACCAAAATCTTTCTACAGGTTTAGAGCTACCTTGAAAAGTAAAGTTTACTAGTTTGCCTCAAAAAATACAAAAGTAAGTCTCTAAGTATGATGTTGATGTGTAGGTGCTCTCTATTAGTAGTTTATGTAGAGGCAAAAATCTTTATAGAAAGTCAGTTATTTCAGATGTGAAGTTAGTAGTTAAGGGATGGCAAAGACTTGATTTTCAAAAGTTCAAAAATAGGCATGCAAAGCTAAATTCAAAACATCCAAAAGGGCATGTAATGAAAAGCAAGCTTTCCTGCCTTTCCTTCTGCAGAGGTGATTACAGCTACCAACTTATTGTGAACTTTTCTAGAGATGTGATATGCATGTATAAACATACATGTGTATATATAACAAGATAATTTTTTTTGAAGACGGGACATAGATTTTAACTAACTCATTAAAAAAGGAACCTGTAAGATATTACAACTGGTTCAAAAAGAAATCCAAAGGACAAACATAAATATCAAGGATATTGCAAAGAATTTACAAATTGATGCACATCTAGTTAAACTGGTCACTCTGCGTAGGGCAATAATCAACTGCATTCCACCAGAACAACTTGCATTTCAATGGACAAGAGTCTTTTGCATCACTCTCAGTTTTCTGTAATTTCCAGGACTGTAAAATAGGAAAGGGTGAGATAAGTTGGAAAGTTGAGTTAGACAGTCATCTTTTGGGACCATTTCAAAGTTTTTCACAAGTTCTCCCCTAAACAGAAAAGGCAACACAGCCTGATTGTATAAATGTGATGCCTTTGTTCAGGTATGTGTGGTACAGGGTTGAGAAAGCCGCTGGATCATCCTTCTGATTGTCACATATCAGGGTCTTAGCTTGAGCCTAATCTTTGAGCCCTACTAAGGGTCAGAGTAAGTGAGTAGAAGGCTGTTTTGCTGGAAATCATATTCAAGATGGACTGAAGATTCTCTTGGGAATTAACTAAGTAAAGTATAAGGCAAGCATGACTGTAAGAGAGAAGCAAGGGGTGATTCTGATGATGGAAAAAGTGTTTGTTTCTCCAATTTATCTCCTGGCTCCTTCCAAAATTATACTTACTTATGTTAGTGTTGTAAGTAAATTAATATAGAGATATCATTATAAAATGTTGTAACAAACTGGTTCCAAGTTGTTGATGCTGAAACAAGTATAACACAAAAAGGAGAAAGACATTCTCCTCCACTTTGGTTTTTCCTATCACAGGCTCAAGAGAATTGGTAAACAGGGAGGTAAGGAAATGTTATTAAATACGTAAGAGTAGTTGGGCCGGGTGCGGTGGCTCAAGCCTGTAATTCCAGCACTTTGGGAGGCCGAGACGGGCGGATCACGAGGTCAGGAGATCGAGACCATCCTGGCTAACACGGTGAAACCCCGTCTCCACTAAAAATACAAAAAAACTAGCCGGGCGAGGTGGTGGGCGCCTGTAGTCCCAGCTACTCGGGAGGCTGAGGCAGGAGAATGGCGTAAACCCGGGAGGCGGAGCTTGCAGTGAGCTGAGATCTGGCCACTGCACTCCAGTTCGGGCGACAGAGCGAGACTCCGCCTCAAAAAAAAAAAAGAGTAGTTTGAACAGCTCATACGATGTCAGCATCCAGAAGCCATAGCATCCACTAAGTTACCTAATGTTCCATACAGAGGAAATTGAATATTAGAAGAATATAGAATATGATAACATGAAATCAAATTGTGAAATACATGCTATAGTCTAGGTTGGCCTATGCTAATACCAAAATTGCAAATTTAAATATTTTTCAAATTCAACTATTTCAATGAGAGAAATTTTAATGGATTAAAAATTCATGTTTATTTTCCTCCAAAAGCTGTTTTTTTTTTTTTTTGACTTAATGGTTCTTTGTCTATTGGTGTTCTTCAGGGTTCTGTTATTAGTCTATTTGTCACTCCATCCTCATGCTGGGTTATTTCATTCTCTTCCAAGCTCAATGACCAGTTTTATAGTGATCACTGCTACATCCATTTCCCCAGCCCATATCACCTTTCTGAACTCTAAACCTCATAGGCAACTGCTTCCTGAACATTTCTATTCATCTCTCTCTAGTAGCTAAATGTAACATACCAAAAACTGAACCTATCATTCACCTCACATCACAAGCCTGTTTCACTGACTGTCTCCTTACTTCAGGGACTGAAACCACCATTCACTCAACTGATGAAATCCAAAACCTGCAGTCATCCTCAACTTCTTATTCTCTTTTATCTACCCTTCTGACATCCAATTAATCATAAATTCCTGTCAATTCTATCATCTGCGTAGAGCCTCCATCTGGCCACTTCTTTCTATCATCCTCACTGCTGCTGCCTTAATTCAGGCACCCTCACCTCTGAACAAGATTACAATAGGAATAATAGTGATGATGGTAAACACTGTGTCCTAAGTGCTTCACATATATTAACTTAATGAATCCCATGAGTTAGGTACTATGATTGCCTATTGTCTATTTTATAGACAGGACATCTGACAGGGAAGTTACCCAAGATTAGAATCAGTATGTAGCAGAGTCAAAATTTCAATCCAAATAGTCTGGCTCAAGAGTCCATACTCTTAACCACTATGACCTAGTGCTTCTCACCCTGACACATGTACTTCCTACACAGCAGCCACAGGGACTTTTCTAAAATTCATATATCAACATGTTTCTTTCCCTGCTTACAATATTCCAGCAGTAGCCCACTGCCCTCTGGAGAATATACACTCCTCAACGGGGTTGGCAAGGCTTTTGAGCTCTAGATTGCATTTATGAAATGTCTCCATCACTATCCATGAGAGAGGAGTCAGCTAACTTTTTCTTCAAAGGGTTAAGTAGTAAACATGTTTGGCTTTGCAGACCACAGGGTCTCTGTGGTAATTATTCAAGTCTGCCTCTGTAGTGTGGGAGCAGCAATAGACAATATGTAAATGAATGGGTATGGTTGTGTTCCAGTAACCCTGAATTTAGAGACACAGGTGTTGGGCTGGATTTGGCCCCCCAATCCCTGCACTAGACTGTAAGTTCTGTGAGTGCACAGGCTATGTCCATCGTACACACCACTGCATCCCCAGTGCTTATCCTGGCACATAATTCCTCAATAAATACTCACTGAATAAACGAATGAATCCTAAAAGTTCTGCTTTGGAGGTAAGACAGACTCTGAAAAGAAAAGCAGAGATAAAGAATGGAAAATACAAGATGGGAGAGCAGGGCTTAGATCAGATAGACCTGTACTGGCAATACCTTATGAATTCACCAAGAACATAACTCTGTATTCCCTCCACAGCACTGTACTTTTAATAATGCTATATAATAGCACCAGAAGAACTGAATTTGCTCACTTCTCAAAGGCTGCATGTCATTAAATCTGAAGGCAAAACCAAATACAAGAATTGTCTGTCTAACCCCAAGTCAACTAAGAATAATCACATCAAATCTTAATTATATGATTCGAACAATGGCTATAAAGTGGTGTAATACTTTACTCCCGAGGAGGAAAGCTACATACTCCTTCTGTCTAAGAGTGAATGAGAATCAGTAGATGCCTCTGTGACTCACTGATACTATAGTACCTTCGTAAACACCAGCTGATACACTCTACAGTCCAAACCAATGAATCACTGTTAAACAGAAATGGAAAAGAGGATGAGTAGATAATTTTCCAAGATCAGTATGTTCATAAAGGTGGAAATGCAAATGGGCTGAAAAATAGAATCACTTATCACTGGATGGTAATATGGATTACCAGAAGTAAGGTCAGGGCAGTCTTACAACTTACAAAGTGCCCCTTCTTACCTCCAAATCCTGCTTATACGTAATGTTTTTCCAAGATGGCCATGCCTTGGTAGAGATAATATAAATCCAAAGGGATTTAGAAAAATGGTCTTTAGAGCAAATGACAGTAACTTAGGCTTGCTTGAATTTGAAATTGTAGGTGAAGCCTAGAAAACTAAGCTTTTAATGATGAGCTTATGCAGTCACACGATCTCTTGAGAAATGACTTAGCTTTAGGAAAGGGCCACTGCTTGAACGAGATGCACACTATTTGGTTATCATTCTTCATGAGCCACAGAATTTAAAGGCATAACAAGCCAAACTTCATTCAGTGATTTTTAACTCTCTTGATCAAAAACACCTTTCATCAGAAAAATCCTATCAGCATCCTTTCTCTGGCTGCACTTACCTAAAAGGAGCAGAAGGTATGGGCACAGAAAGCAGAGAGGGAGGTGGTAAAAATAAATAAGCTCCAGAAATTCAGAGGGAACAAGGCGTGCTAGTAGGCTGGGGCTCCCCAGACTCTCACCAACATGTGGCAAGATGTGGGTGGGAATGTGGGGTGCACCAGCCTCAGGACCCTTCTTTCTCTCTGCTTAGTTACAGCTGGATGGACTAGACATTTCTTGCTGACTGAAGACCTCCATGTCTTGCTCCTTTCAGAGCACTGAGCGATGACTGCATTGGGAGCTGTAGCCCTGCTGGGCATGGTGAAGGAATTTGTCTGTGCTTAATCAGGGCTTAAAATGGATAAGCCCAAGATTAAACAGAGACCTTACCAGTCCTTGAATATCTAGAATGTCATCCATACAGGAAAAGACCCATTTCCAAGTATATTTTAATATCCCTAAACTAAAAGGAGATGGAAGGCCACTTTCCAATGGCAATGCCTCTGTTAGCAACTACGGCAGAACTGAAAATGGATAAAGTATGCTTTCAGGTAACTTTATGGAAATATAAAACTTCTACATAAGCTGTGGGTGGCTTAAAGTATGACATTCTGGTAAAAATTATCTCCTCAAAGAAATAGACTCGCTTAGAGGAATTCCTATTCCTTGTCTTTATTTTTTTTTTTTTTCCTTTCTTTAAGTATCAGGCCAAGATATAAACCAAAGGGCAACAAAATAGAGAAAATAGTAGAGTTGACATCATAATGCTCCACTAAAAGAAATCCAGGTCAGCAACTCTAATACTGTATATTAAACTTAAGCAGGGTAACCAGGCTGAGTACTATACAGTAAACCAGTTCGTCCCAAACTTACTTTACAGATTGAAACACTGGTACTCTTGACAATGGAGTGCAGCCTATTAAGTAACAGTTAATAGTTATATATTTTATTTTTATCTCAAGACTTCTGATATACTATGGCAACTGCAGTTACAAGTGGGTAAGTCTGTGATGCAGTTTTAGCCACCTACTGGGAAGATTTTATCAGGTTTCTAAGGGGGCATTTTGAGCCAATTAGATGCCACCCCCTTTAACCAAATAAGCAAAATATATAATACAGTATATAATATTACAGATCTATCCTGTACTATAGTGAAGAATACTGAAATAAATAAGTATCTTCCTAGGCTGCAGGGATCCATGATTGTGCCACTGCACTCCAGCCTGGGGACCACAGCTGTGACCCTGTTTCAAAAACAAAGGTATCTTCTTAAAAAGTTGTCTATATCACATTTTTGAACACCTAGTCATCTGAATAAAAGAAAGATTTCCATTATAATAAGAGCCTCCCAATAAATCTCACAATTTTGCAACTTGTTAACTAATCTTAGGATTTTTATGCATACCATTTGGAATTCTTAAAAGAAGTCCCCATCTGTATCAACATAATAATTTTCTAAAGATCTCTGTGCATTCTGTACAGTAACTGTGATCAACTACACAACATCTAGACGGGGTAAGTTTTAAGTCTTGGGCTCTTTTCCCCCAGTTTTAATGCAATTTCTCCCACATCATTAGGATAATTTCATGATTTGCCTGACTTAACAGGAAAATTAAATGTACCAAAAACACTACAGGCTCATTAGAAAAATACCAACTATTTCTTTTCATTTTTTTTTTTTTTAATAGAGATTGGGTCCCAGTTTGTTGCCCAGGCTGGTCTTGAACTACTGGGCTCAAGCGATCCTCCTACCTCGGCCTCCCAAAGTGCTAGGATTACAGGGGGTGAACTACTGTGCCTGGCTAATCAACTATTTTTTGTCATCTCTTTGAGTTATTGAAGATAACCTCATATGAATGTTATCCAAAACCATCTATACATTCTGATGCCTGCTCCAAGCATCCAGTGCAATTCCCTGGCTTCTGGAGACAGAATTCCCTTTTTAAACAGAAGACAAAGCATGCACAGCCATCCCCCTGTTTCTAACCCCCCACAGAGCTTCTTCCTCCAGGTGAAAGATGGGAAGCTAGATCTCAATGTGAAAAACTTTGAACCGTAGCATTTAAAAATCACTGAAGAAGCCAATCAAGGGTTAAACAGGTTTGTTCCCACCAGACTGATTTCGATTTAGTATATAAAAAATATTGACACATCAGTCCCATATGTTCTGTCTTTGGACGATAATTATGCACTGATGATATGCCCAGTCTTGGTGTTGCCCGGGCGCGGTGGTGCATGTCTATAATCTCAGCACTTTGGGAGGCCAAGGCGAGCAGATCACCTGAGGTCAGGAGTTCAAGATCAGCCTGACCAACATGGAGAAAGCCTATCTCTACTAAAAATACAAAATTAGCCGGGCATGGTGGCGCATGCCTGTAATCCCAGCTACTCGGGAGGCCTAGGCAGGAGAATCTCTTGAACTCAGGAGGTGGAGGTTGTGGTGAGCTGAGATCGCGCCATTGCACTCCAGCCTGGACAACAAGAGCAAAACTCCATCACAAAAAAAAAACCAAAAAAATTAGCCAGTGTCCAATTTCCATCGTCATCTCTATTTCAAGTAGATACACGAATAAGTATTTGACATTTAATCTCAGAGCATTGGACATTGTGAGTGAATATACTTTTTGGTGGGGAGGCACCTCTTCACTCAGGCTTTAGGAAAATTGCTCTTCAACTGACAAGAAATACTATCTTTATTTTACCAGAACCCAATCTTAATGGACAAGTATAACTTTATTTAGATGATATAAATTTATTTAAAGTGTTTCAGAGATAAGAGGCTATATTAAGAAGAAAAACTTCAGAAATAAAAAACCTTCTAAGTCATAAGTTTGATCTTTTGGAACTCTATATTATTCCAGTGATTAGGTATAGTTTTAAAGTGGTTTTGGCAGTGATATTAGTAAATATGGGTAACAAATTCATTATATTTACTCAGAAGTATATAGTACAATTTTGAACAAAATTTAGTTCATTCAAACTAAAGTAGATGATCAAATTTACTAAAGTTATGCTAAATTTACTTTTAAAGAACCATAACAATGCACTGCATATTTTAAAGGCATCAGGGTAAATTACAAAATAAAAACTTTCAATTCTCAACATATAAGTTAAAATTATTACTGGAAAAAGGGAGACTTCATACAAAACCCTTCTTTGTGTTAACACTATAATGTCTAATGTTCTATTTTGTAAACGTGAATTTACCATTAAGCACACAGTAGTTCACACCAGCACATTTAAACTCAGGAACCAACTCCTGGGAAACTCTGCCCTCCTCCTATGGTCCTGGGTCCTGTTTTGTTTGTTTGGTTGGTTTTGTTTTGTTTACACAAATGCACTTTTTGCTTTCATACCTGTGAATATTTCTAACATTGCACTTCTGTATTGCCTTAGTATCTGTTTGTATGTTTCTCCCCAATCAGACTGAGGGCTCTTTGAGGACAGATAGTGTGTATTATTTATCTGTGTGTCCCGAGTACCTAGTAGACAGCAGGTACTCACTGCATGGTTTGTTCATGGATGAGTAAATGGAGAACATCGAGGTGTGGCTCGTCTATTACCCTGCTGGAATATAAACTGATTTGGGGTCTATTATCTTATGCCACTGCTTGGCTTGGTTTAAGCTAGCATTTTGGGAATCCAAATGAGATAAGTGAAAACATTATTTCCCTACAAATCTAAAATTTGAATAATCCTTTTTTTAGTTTCTTCTCTTCCTCAGATTTGGATAAATCATGTTGGCACTTCATGGAAAATGAGTACTTTATTTAACATGAAAAAGTAAATCTGCTGATGTTAGTCTTAGTTCTCTTGGCCAATTTATCTTGCAAACAGTTTCCTGCTAAATCAGGTCAGAAAAACATGAGTTAATACTCAAGTGGGAATAAATTTTAAAAACAAGCAAGTAATTACAGGACCAAAATACAGGTTAATTTTTGCAACAGAAAAATAAACAACAAATTGATTATCGTTTTATAAAAAAAAAACTTTTATTCTTAAGACTGTTTAATTGGAGCAGATCAAAGTTATCATTGTAAACAATTAAGAAGTCTATGTAACACACGAAATTTGAAAATATTTACGAAATCTATGTAAGTTCTATCTTTCAGAGACCTTATAAAAATTCATGCTTTGGCTCATAAACTGAATCATAAATATGCATCACAGGTTTAAAAAAAATTTCTTATTGTGAATATTTAATATTAACTCTAGCTGATTTGAACTGAACTTGAAAAAAATTAAACATCAATATTAAATAGTCAATATATCGTGTTGTAGTATATTTCAAAAGGTGATAAAACTGTATTTGTCAAAGTTTATGCCATCATTTCAGTGGTAAGAGCACGTATGTCACGACAGGCCTATAAATACAAGGCACACGAATGCCACTGAAAAGCCCATCTCCCACAGGTAGTAAAAGGCTGATAATAATACTTTTTAGAAATAATAAAAGGATCTAGTAGATTTTAACTCTTCATGTTTAGGAGCTAAGCAATTCCTGAATTTTAAAAAGAAAGCTCCTAAGTAGCATTTTTATTCTAAAGATGAGATATCATAAATTACACAAAATATTTTAATAAAAGAGTCAATATTTTACAAGAAATATCTTACCACATTATTCCTACAAAATGACCTGTCTAAAAATAAGAAAGGTATTGGGAAAGTGAAGAGAAAAAAAAAATGAAAGCAAAGTAACGAAAGAAAGATTTAAAATAAAATTTGTGAGAAATTTTAAACACATGAATAACTTATGTATGCATATATATTATGTATGCACATGGAGAGAGGAAATATACATTTAAAAACCAAATGGCTTAGTAGGATAAGAAATAAGAAATTAACCCTGCTAAATAGACCCTTCAAAAGAACAACCATAGCATTTCATCAGGTAGAGAAAGGGGAACTGCTTAAAAGCTGAACTGATTGAAAATGAGGTCACATCTGCTCCTCTTCTGCCCACTCACATAATGTTTTGGAATGAACTTTCATTTTGTGCCAATCAACCCTACTTTAGTACTTAGAAGAGCTAAGACTCTCTCTTTTCTTGATCCTCTTTAAAATATTTTAAAATAGCATTGCCAATAACAATCCGTGGAGACCACACTGTTAACACTTTTTTTTTTTTTTTAATTCCAGGGAAGTACTTATTTAGTCCTATCCTTTGATTCTTGTTTCCAATATAAGCACATTTTATAATCTAATACCAGCCAAAGCCAAGCAAACAGTTTAATTCTTAATCCTCCTTCACATCTGGCAAACCCAGTGAAACCACATAATGATTTCCAAATCTTCCTAAAAACCTTATAGGAAATTAAAGTCACCAACAGAATCATCAATAATTCTTATGACACTAAGAAAAACATTTTACTGAGTGAGAGCAGAATGAGGTCAAATGTGGCATTTGTGTTGGGAGAGAATGTTTGTTATATCTTTTGAAAGGCAAAAAAGCAATGTCCTATTATCCCTCTAGGGGAGAAACTCGAGAATGAATATAGCACTGCCACATGAAATGTTACTACTTTCTGCAGCTGGAAATGCATAAAACGGCTCTTCCTCCACTGCATCCCTGCTTTGCCCTGAAGCACGGCTTACATAACAGCTCATAAAAAAAGTATTGCAATGTGTTGCTTTACAACACATACATTATGATTGGTATATGATAACCTTCTCCCGGAAATCTGAAAAAATAACCACCCCAGGGAAAAAAATACCTCAAAGCTTTCAGGGCAGATGCATCATTTTAAAGCCTGGAACAACATTTTATTACCATGTCATGACTAGAAATCCATTTTAGGAGGGTGTGACAATGTACCGTAATTATGTGAGACAGAAAAATACAGTCAGAGTAGATCAAGGTTATTTATGTAATAAACTTTTTGACATTTTACTTTTTAACTATCAACAGGCCTGTTCTCAAGAAGGAATGCTTATTCATAGTGATACTCTGGTTTATCATGAGTGTTATTTGTCATTCAGGTTACTATTTATATGCATCATTAAAAGATAAAAGAACTGTCCTTTTAGTTATCCAAATATTTATTACAGGTCTACTATATGCCAGACACTCTATATAAAAGTGCCATGTTATAGAAAAAGGCCCTGCCTCTAAGGGAGTCACAGCCTGGAGGAAGGGAATGCCTGAGCAGGCCTCAGTGACCTGATCTGTGTTTTGAAAATAGTAGAGGCTCCCCAGGACATAGGCGGTAGGGATGTAAGGTGGGGCATGAGGAAAAGGCACAAAAATCATAAAAACATGGAGTGCTCAGAGAATGCCAAAGCATTTGCTATAACAGAAGGGCAGAAGATAAAACTCGAGATACTGGCAGTTCCTCAGAGGGCCTCTTAAGAAATGCCGAGGGGTTCAGACTTTATCCTCTTACATGAGGGAGCCATGAGATCAAAGCTGAATTTTGGAATGAGTACTCGGATAGAGCAAGTGAGTGGGAAGAGAAGCCAAGATGCTGTCAGAGGCCGGGCGCGGTGGCTCAAGCCTGTAATCCCAGCACTTTGGGAGGCCGAGATGGGCGGATCACGAGGTCAGGAGATCGAGACCATCCTGGCGAACACAGTGAAACCCCGTCTCTACTAAAAAAAAATACAAAAAATTAGCCGGGCGAGATGGCGGGCGCCTGTAGTCCCAGCTACTCGGGAGGCTGAGGCGAGAGAATGGCGTAAACCCGGGAGGCGGAGCTTGCAGTGAGCTGAGATCTGGCCACTGCACTCCAGCCTGGGCGACAGAGCGAGACTCCGTCTCAACAAAAAAAAAAAAAAAAAAAAGATGCTGTCAGAGACATAAGAATAAACTTAAAAATAAAATACTACAAAAGGCAAAGTGGGAGAGAACTTCAAGACAGGAGTGGTCAACAGGGCTAAAAACTACAGTCATGATGTCAAAGTAACAAGAATGACAAAGTCCAAAGGTACAGGCCAGGGAAGTATGGTAATGGCAGTGCTGCAGTGGGGCCCGCTCACCAGCTCTCTCATAGACAACAGTGGAGGCCCCAGGAGCATGGAACTATAAAGGCCTCCGGACTCCTCGCAGCTCTCTCCCACTCAGCTAGAGGATGGATCTGTCATACTGCTTTCCACCTTCTAGAGCACACAAAGCATTTTTGTGATCCCCTTGTTGCTATGTCCTAGACATTCCTTTCAAATGCCTAACTGATGGTTTAACAAATATGTACTGAGTACCTACGATGTACCAGGTTACAGAGATACAAAGGTAAGCAAATACATCCCTGCTTTTGTGGCTCTTTCTGTCCAGTGGGGCAGACAGATAAACAAATAATCATATAAACATGGTGCTGTAAGAAACTTCAAGGAGAACTGATCCACTTTAGGAAGTTAGAAAAGGCTTTCTTGCGACCAGGCGCGGTGGCTCACGCCTGTAATCCCAGCACTTTGAGAGACTGAGGCGGGCGGATCATGAGGTCAGGAGATGGAGACCAACCTGGCTAACACAGTGGAACTCTGTCTCTACTAAAAATACAAAAATCAGCTGGGCGTGATGGTGGGCGCCTGTAGTCCCAGCTACTTGGGAGGCTGAGGCAGGAGAATGGTGTGAACCCAGGAGGTGGAGCTTGCAGTCAGCAGAGATCACATCACTGCACTCCAGCCTGGGCGACAGAGCAAGACTCCATCTCAAAAAAAAAAGAAAAGAAAAGGCTTTCTTAAGAATGAGTACATCACTGAGCAAAGATCTGAAAGAAGAGAAGTTAGTTAGGTAAAGAGAGGAGAGAAGAGTGTCCCAGGTAGAGAACATGTTGTGCAAAGTGCCTGTAGCAGGAAGCCCATGCTAAGCAAGAAGGACTAGATATGGCTGGAGTACAGAGTGAGGCGTGCCTGGGGCAAGGTGAGGCTGAAGATTAGGTAGTAGCTAGATCAAGCCAGGCCTGGTGTCCATGGTAATGCATCTAGACTTCATCTGAGAGCAGTAAAAAGCAAGTTAATAGCTTTAATGCACCTTGGAAGGGACAGAAGCATTTTGAAAACAATCGCCTGGCTGAGTAATAAGACCTGGAAACAGGCCAGAGTGACCAAGGATAGATTCGGGAATAGACAGTAGTAGTCTGGATGAGAACCTTGGTGGTGGAAGAAAAAAAGTGGAAAGTGGACAGATTCAAGGGTAAATTAGTGTCTTAGTCCATTTGTATTGCTATAAAGAAATACCAGAAGCTGTGTAATTTATAAAGAAAAGAGGTTTATTTGGCTCACAGTTCTGCAGGCTGTATAAGAAGCATGGTACCAACATCTCCTTCTGATGGGGCCTCAGGCTGCCTCCACGCATGGCAGTAGGGAAAGGGAGTGGGTGTGTGCAGAGATCACATGGCGAGGGAGGGAGCAAGAGACAGAGAGAAGAAGGTGCCAGGTTTTGTTTTGTTTTGTTTTTTATAATCAGTGCTTTTGGTAACTAACAGAATGAGAACTCACTTATTACAGTGAAGATGGCACTAAAACAATACATGAGGGATCTGCCTCCATGACCCAATCACTTCCCATTAGGCCTCACTTCCAAAATTGGGAATCAAATTTCAACATGAGCTTTGCGGGGACAGACATCCAAATTATAGCAATTAGGAAGTAAAATGAGCAAATGTGATGATGGATTGGATATATGTGATGAAGGAGAGGGAGGTATGAAGAATGACTTTAAGATTTGCAACTTACTCAACTGGATACTGTTCACTGAGAGAGGAAACACTGAAATAGACCAGAATTGAAGATGAGTTCTTTTAGATATGCTGAATTTGAAGTGCTTCTGAAACATTCAAGAGGAGATGGAAACACAGAATTTATAGCTCAGTGAAGAGGTCTGGACTGGAGAATATAATCTGGCAGAAATCTTTGTGCACATAATAATTGACTCAAGAGCTAATAAAATGATGAAGAGATTATAAAGTGAGAAAAGGAAATGACCTTGGATCCTGGCCTTGAGGAATCCAACCCTTACGTGATTGATGGAAGAGGGTGAGACCACAGAAGAGACAGATGACTAGTCCAATATGTTGAAAGAAAAACAAAAACCAAAACAGTGTGTTCAAGACAGAGGGTATGGTGAAGTATGTCAAGAAGCCAAGTAAGATGAGGATTGCATTTGGTAACGTGAAGTTGAAGTTGACTGATAACTTTACTGACAGCTGTTTTGGTAGGGTAATGGTGTCAAGAGCCCAACTGGAGTGAGTGGAAGTGTGGAGCTGGGAGATGTGGAAACGGTACAAATAAGAATAGACAACATTTTTGAAAAATGTGCCTGTTAAGGGACGAATAGAGATGAAGAAGCAGCTGGAAGAAATATTAAGTGGAATGAGAAAATTTAGTTTGTTTTTAATAGGAAAAGCTTTAAGATTTTTAAAAGCAAAGGCAATAGTGAGACATTAAAAAGCATGTGAGAGAAGGGATAATCAAGTGTAAAAAGTTATTGAGAATGTAGAAGGGATGGGAGCCAAACCAGTCATGGGGACTGGCCTGGTTGGGAGGAGGATATCCCCTCTGCTGTAATAGGAAGGATGGAATTGGCACAGATACTGGATTCCAAATCCTTAACCACTGCAGTCTGAATTAATCCAACAGTGTCTTCCATTTAACCTATTCTATATATTGCATTTAGACTTACCTCTGTTAAACACTGCAGATATATGAAAAAATACTCCACATCACTCATCAGGGAAATGCAAATCAAAACTGCAATGAGGTATCATCTCATCCGAGTCAGAATGGCTATTACCAAAAAGACAAAAAATAACAATGCTCGCAAAGATGCAGAGTAAGGGAACTCTTACACACTGTTGGTGGGAATGTAAGTTACAACAGCCATTATGGAAAACAGTATGGAGGTTTCTCAAAAACCTAAAAATAGAACTACCATACGACCCACCCATACCACTACTGGGTATTTATCCAAAGGAAAGGAAATTAGTATATCAAAGGATACCTGCTCTGTTATGTTGACTGAAGCACTATTCACAATAGCCAAGATACGGAACCAACCTAAGTGTCCATCAGTGGATGAAGGGATAAAGAAAATGTGGTATGTATACACAATGGAGTACTATTCAGCCATAGAAAGAAATCCTGTCATTTGCAGCAACATGGATAGAAGTGAAGGTCATTATGCTATGTGAAATAAGCCAGGCACAGAAAGACAAATACCACATGTTTTCACTCATGTGCGAGAGCTTTTTAAAAGTGGATCTCACTGAGGTAGAGTAGAACGATGGTTAACAGTGGCTGGGAAGGGGAAAGGGGTAAAGAGAGATTGGTTAATGGGTACAAACATATACTTAGATAGAAGGAATAAGTTCTAGTGTTCAATACTACAGTAGGGTGACCATAGGGAAAAACAATTTATTGTACATTTCAAAATAGCTAGAAGAAAAGATCTGAGACATTTCCAACACAAAGAAAAGGAATGTTACAAGCTCATATCTGTAATCCCAGCACTTTGGGAGGCTGAGGAGGAGGATCTCTTGAGGGCAGGAATTTGAGACTAGCCTTGGTAGCATAGTGAGACCCCCATCTTTACAAATTTTTTTTTTTTTTTTTAATCAGGAGGGCATGGTGGTGTGTGTCTGTAGTCCCAGTTACTTGGAAGGCTGAGGTGGGAGGATTGCTTGAGGCCAGGAGTTCGAGGCCACAGTGAACAATGATCGTGCCACTGCCCTCCAGCCCAGGCAATAGAGCAAGACCCTGTCTCTAAAAAAAAAAAAAAAAGTGCAAGGTAACAGATATCCTAATTACTCTGATTTGATCATTACACACTGTATGCATGTATCAAAATATCCCATGCACTCCATAAATATGTACAATTCATAGGTATCAATCAAACATTTATAAAAACCACTGCTTTCTAGTATATGTCGGGGATTTTTTTTTTTTAAAGAGACTGAAAGCCTCCCTAACCAGGCTCCACTATGTACTCACTCAAGCTGTCCCGGTACTCATTAGTCAGTCATGTCCCTTCAGGAGATGATTTAAAAAAATCATTTTCAGTCCTGCCTCTAGGGTTTGCTCACTTAGCAGCCTTAGCCTACAGCACTGCCCTGCTTTCCTCCTCTCTTCCTTCTAGGTTCAGTTCCAATTCCATTTATAAAGACTCAGCCCCCACCATCTGCTCTAGTTCCAGTGATATTTTTCCCTCTTATGAATTTCTACTCAATATTTTTATAATTCTCTAACTGTCCTATATGTTAGTTTTTCTTCCCCAACCAGACTAAAAAGCTCTAATTGAGGAGAGTCTTAGTCTTTTGCTCCTTTTGCACAGGAAGAGCTTCTATTATGTGTCTTCCTTTCTCCTAAATTCTGTGCCATTTCTATTTTCCTTATTTCTACTCCCATATACAAAATAATAACAGCTATTCAACAGGAAACATGTTTCCTGGCCTCCATATACTTAAAAGAGGGTCTGCTTTATGTTTTTTAGATGGATTTTGGGGGCAACATCATCAGTGCAATTTCTGATTTTAAAAAATAAAACTACTAGACACTCTTAAGTATGTTACATACTCCAATCCTCACAACTATCCAGTGAGACAGGACCTGTAATTTTACTCTCACATTTTATAGTTGAGGAAGTCAGAGATTAGAAAGGAGATTACATATCATTAAGTCACACAATTAGTAAGCCACTGATCTAGGTTTGAACCCTGGCCTGTGACTCCTGATCCTGTGCTGGTGGCCACAGTGCTAAACAACTTCAAGAAGACTGCTTGATAATGACTTCTACTTTGTAGAAACCCAGACATTTACAAAAACAATTAACTTGAGAGGCCTTTAAAACATGCGATAAATATATACTTTAATGTCTCTTTATTCTGCTTTTTAAAATCATGTTATAAGGCTATCTTTGGCAACCAGTTACACCAAAGTAGCAAATTCTGACTCTACACAATGAGATCTGCCTGTCAAAGGTGTTTTGTTCCTTCGACGTGTTAGGTCATGATTTCCCCTGACAGCTTGTGAAATAAAGGGGAAAACATTTTTAAAAATTTAATACAAAGAATTAAGTCAGTTGTCCCATAAGTAAGGACTAAAGTGCTTTTCATCCTATGTTAAGCACACTGTTCCGACTGAGGTACTACTGAGAATTTTTAGATGTTCAAACTATTGCTAATGAATACTCTTGCCTTTTTATGACCAAAAGTAGTGCTGTGGCTGTGGAAGAAAACTAAATTATTCACGATTGAGCCCATTCCTATAGCTTTGCTGATATTCTACTCTAACCAAAAATTTATCAAATGCCTGGTTCCATAAAGACAGCAGAAGATAATTATGCCATCACAGAAGAATTTACTGTATTTCCCAGGACATGCTAACTATATTATATGTAAGACCAGTGTTCCATTTTTTCCCTCCCATAATGTAAGAGGTGTCAATGAGAGAAAGGGGGAAAACCCCTCACAGAGTACTTATCCAGAAATACAACCAACAGTCCGTTTTCTAGGACACATGAGAATGTTCACTATGAAACCCAAGTGAGGATTAGGAGTGACATATCAAAACACTAAACACTACTTTCATAGAGAATAATATGGAATGTTTTCCTAATTTAATTTCTGATTTATGTAGTAAACAGATTATACTTATATTAAAACATTAAGAATATGATAGTTAACTTTAACTTCCCATTACTTTCTATTTCCATTTCTTCATCTTGCTACCTACCACCTTTTAGATGAAAGAAGCAATATTCTAATTTTATCATAACCATGTTCACAATACTAAATAATTAAAGTAATGGTTTTATTTCAAAAAACTTTTTGGCACTTTGAGAGAAGGAAACATAGCAGTAGTTGAGCAACAGGAAGCAACTCTATCAATTAACTCAAAGAAATGAATCACATATGCTTAAATTTAGCTGATATGACACATTCCAACCAACCTCAGTTGATCACACATAAGCTGCTGAAGTGGTACAACTGAAATTTGCTATCTCTTTGCAACAAAAGGTGAAGCTCTGGCAAATAATATGCAATAATTTATTGGAAGACTACAATGGCAAGTCTCACTGAATACCTCAGTTTTATTTTGCCATACTCTTCTGATGACCCTAAGTCATCCAGGTTTTTTGTTTTCTGTTAAAAAGTTTCCCTTCTTTTACCTGGTAAAATGAAGGTAAGCAGCACATTTATCCTGGTATCTACAAATAAATGAAAAAGGAAACATGTTGTTACTACAGCACACACTTAAGACAGCCTGCCAATGTGTCAGTCAAAGCATTGCCAAAGTTGTAACAGAACCTCCAAAGGCTTACCAAGAAAAATAGAAGGGATAAAAATGAAAGAAAAAAAAAAGTAGTACATCAATTTATCAGAGAAATTATTTTATTGAACACTGACTTCCATCATGATGACTACTACAAAGACGATGATAATAGGATGAGGAGAAGGTAGAAGAACCCAAAAGAACTCATACAATGAAACAAGCATGATTCTGCCAGCATTATACATATCTCTTAATTCCTGCAACAACTCTTTGAGCTAGATACCACTACTATCCCATTTTGCAGTTGAGAAATCAGAGGCACAGAGTTTAACCAACTTGATAAAAGCTGTGCTCCAAGGAGGCAGTAAAGGTAGGATTCAAATCCAAGGTCTCTGGCTACAGATTTCATGTTCTTAACTATTGTGCTCTCTCTAGGTAGAGGGAGGCATGCATGCTTTTCAAATCCTTAACTAGAGTTTCTAGGAAAATTCTAGCTAAATAAATTGATAGTTATCTTTGTAGATTGTTTAAATGCTAAAACATAAATATATTCCTTGGAATCACTGTTAATTTCAATACGATTATTTCAATAAAAATTTCCTTTATTTTCAAACCAATAAAATACTACTAACTAGAATTCACAATAAAATAGCTCAGGAAAGGCTACTGTAATAGAAGTAAATTTGGAGAAATCCAATTAGTATTTCAAAAAGTAGTAATAACTTACTATGATGCCCCCTAGCACAGGTGAATACTAAGATGTAATAAATTGTAATATACTGGAAATGATATATTCATCTCACATGACTTGATTGCTACAGAGAAAAAAGAAACACTTTATTTTCAGCTAGTCACTTTGGCGCCTAGGACCATTAAACTGAGCTACTACTGTGCTTGCTATTCTGATTTCACAGAAACACAGAATGGTCTTCAAAAATCTACTGTTTGTCTGCCACTGACAATATGAAGTCAATAAAATAAGGTTTTCAAATTGACACCAAAGAGGAGTTGCCACCCTTTCCAGTGCCTAAGGCATGTTAGTATTCCTGAAAGGCATTCTCAATTTTGGTCACATGCAGATCTCAATAAGATCATTATTTTCAACACATTTCTTGCACATCTACTTCAGGGTATGCTTGCTGGTAGGCTTCTAGGAAGTTAAAAGGCAGTGATGACCTCAAGAAGCGTAAAATCTGTTTTTCAAAAACACACCAGTGGCTCCTAACCTTTTTAGGATCACAAAGATCTTAGATCCTCCTGGGGCGGGGGGGAGTACAAACAATTTAATGTTGGTAGAGTCTTTTTGTAAAGCCATCTGGTTGTAAGTATTAAAATCTTTAAAAGCATTCATTCCTCCTGACTACAAAATTCCAGACCTGTGAATTATTCTAGGGACACAATTCTAATTACAGAAGAGGCATTATGCAGAAATGTTCACTGCAGCCTGTGTACCAGTCAATCTACTAGAAACAAACAGAATGCCCTTAATGAGAATAGTTAGAAAAATTATGCTAACTGAACTTAACACAACTGAATAGTACATAATTATAAACCATTCAAAAAATAATTTTTGTGGAAAATCCTTACATATAATATTAGTTTAAAAAATATACACATTGAATATATATACTGTTTATACCACATCTCCTCGAATATGCAAAAATAATGAGGCATAGAAATGACTAGAAGAAAAGAGAGTTAAAGCAGTTTTCTCTGGTGATGAGCTTTGGGTGTTAATTTTTCTCATCTCTTGGTTTTCCTTATTCCCTACATTGAGCACATGCTTGTACAAATTTTCAAAAAATTGTTACGCTTCCTGTTAAATTTGTTTTTAAAACAATTTATTGAGGAAAAAAAAAATCGACCTGTTAGAAAACATTTTATATAACTCGAATATTTTTTCCATAAGGAAGTTCTTTATCATAGTAAGCTATAAAATTTGTTGGCGGCCAAAGGGATCATTTTACATAATTTAAGGAACAAACAGAAAACACATGACTAACACAGCTGAAAAGAGGCTCACAGAAACAATATTTATGGCCACAAAATGACTAGGCTGAAAGTTCACACACGGCGTAGCTAGCAATATTTTTCACTTGAGAACACAACCAAACTTGAGGTAGCATTTAAAAAACAAAAACAAAAACCTTAGCTTAAGCGATTTTTTTTAAAAAGGTGTAAAAAACACAGAATGCAGGGAAATCAATTATTAATCACTCAATTATCCATCTTTTAAAAGCAATGAGAATCATGCTGCATGACGTCCCCCAACATGAGACATTCATGAGATAGAAGTTCAAGTACTACACAGCACTCTATGTGAAGAGGCACACATCCTTATAAAAAGGAAGGAGGCCGGGAGTGGTGGCTCAGGCCTGTAATCCCAACACT
This sequence comes from Trachypithecus francoisi, assembly GCF_009764315.1. NCBI lineage: Eukaryota > Metazoa > Chordata > Mammalia > Primates > Cercopithecidae > Trachypithecus > Trachypithecus francoisi. Next base: position 166,822,677 of record NW_022681454.1, on the reverse strand, counting down.
TTGGGAGGCCGAAGAGGGCAGATCATGAGGTCAGGAGATCGAGATCATCCTGGCTAACACTGTGAAACCTGTCTCTGCTAAAAATATAAAAAATTAGCCGGGTGTGGTGGCAGGTGCCTGTAGTCCCAGCTACTTGAGAGGCTGAGGCAGGAGAATGGTGTGAACCTGGGAGGCAGAACTTGCAGTGAGCCGAGATCGAGTCACTGCACTCCAGCCTGAGCAACAGAGTGAGGCTCTGTCTCAAAACAAAAACACAAACAAAAACAACAAAAAAAGAAGGAAACAAATGCTCTACCTTATACTTTGCCCTTTAGTGATCTCTCCTACTTACCTGCTCCCAGGTTCAATCTTCCTCAAGATACTTCTTTAAATGGAGTTACATTTTAAAATTTTTAAATTAAATTAAAAATTAAGGTGAAATTAATAATTTTTCTCTCCAAAGTGGTCGATATACATGGTAAATTGGAAAGAAGCAATTAAAAGGAATGGCTGGAATAATTTTTAGGTTATTTTTCCTTATTAGATTGGCTTTTAACCACATATTAAAGCATATTTGACATATGCATAACTTTAAGGCATTTCATTTCTAGTTTAGAAAATATTATTAACCAAAGAAAATTATGTGGCTGGGTACTGAGTTTCAATATACTCAGAAATGATTTATTTTTAAAAAACTACAGAACAAACATACTTGAAGTATTTTGAGGTCTTCCAATAAAAATGAAGGCCAGAAATACTCCCAAAGGAAGAAGAGAACAAATAGTACTTTAATAACATAGCCTCACCTAATTTAAATGGAAAAATCAGGCATTTCTTTTGCTGAGAACACATAATCCCATACACAAGGGACCAGGTACACCAGAAGGAGGTGGACATATTTCTCTACACCAGGGGGTAATAGGACATGCAGCCCTTCTGCCTCCAAGTTCACACAGAAGACGGACAGTTGGGATAGTCAGCCAGCAAGCTGAGAGTGAGTAATTTTCTCCATCAGAAAATCATAGGATGAAGGATGTATGCTGAGTGTCAAAGAGGATGCTTTAACAAAGAAGGGGTTGAAATTGAGGAGATCCTAAGCATGGATTAATATGAAGACTTTCTCCTGCATTGCCCTCTTTGAGAACCTTCTCAAGAATGGCTGTAAAGACAAGCAGAGTAAAATGTTGAGGACTGGAGATGCTAAACACCGGATGTTTAAAAAGACAGCAAGTTATCTGCATAAAAATATTTTGGTTTATCCAATGTAATATAAGGCAAGGAGTTAAAAGCTGATATGACTGGGTTAAAAAAGACTTTCAGTTTATGGTGAATGACATTAAGAGCTAATATCTCTGAATATATATTCTTCAATGGGAAAAATAAGAAAAGAATAGCCAATAGGGAAAAAGTCTTTATCAAGAAAATTTGTTTTGAAGAAATTATAGCAAATTTATTGGCGATACGGTGGACACTGTGATTAGTGATCACTTCTACCCCAGAAGCCCTTTCAGGATTAAAACACTTATTACTCTGGCTGCAGAGAGTGCCAGCAGAAGAGGGTGCCCATTCAAGATCAAGCCTCTTTCCAAGGACAGTCTGCATACAGCGATGGGTCAATGCAGAGGTAAAAAGGCCAGTCCTCCTGCTCCAAATTGGAAAGACTCTGAACAACTACCCCAGTTCCAGAGCTCTCTGTGGGGTTGGCTCAGGACTTGGTAGAGAACTACTTCATAGCTCAGCCTCACTGAGTGGCTGTACTTGCATCTCCTCCCTTCCAAAAGTATTGATCCCCAGGGATCAATTCTGTTACATTTGTCAGTATCTCTAACAAAATAAAGTATCCAAATCTCAATCTCAGAGTCCACTTCCTGGGTAACCCAACCTGTGACAAAGATAAAACCTGTGTTTTCCTTAGAAAGTAGCTCATTAAGCAGAGTACATATATTTAAGTCAGTTTCCTCATTTACAAAATTGTAATATTAATATGTGAGCACAATAAGGTTCCTGCAATAAATGAGGCACTGTATAAAATACTTTGAGTGCCTGGCAACGCTAAATATGTAATAAATGCTAGGCCATTATTAAATAAGTCCTGTTTTTTAAAACAAGATTACTGTTTAAAATCCTCTGAAGAACTGTAAGGAAGATATTGAGGATAATGATAGCCTATGAAAAGTTACTGTTCATGCCAGTAGCTTCTAAGCTCCCTATATCACCTTCCTGCAAATTCTTGATCTTTCTTTTTACTTCCCAGTCAACCCTTTTCCCATTTCCTTAAACATTTCTCCCTGTGCCGGTAATTTTATCATTACATTATAACAAAATTATAAAAATGTCTAAGAAGGAAAAAAGAGAGGAGGGAGGATTGAGAGATATGACCCAAAGTAAAACAGATTTCACATATTCCAGCAGTCCTGAGGCTGACTAGGGCAGGAGATCATGGATTTGTTATTTTAAAAATACAAATCTGCAATCTGACAAAACTCTCTCCCCAGGATTCTAATTCAGAAGATCTTGGGGAAGTGGGCACAGATATTTGTATTTTTAAAAACTCCCCAGGGACAAAAAGAATTGCAAAGAAATCTTAAACTTTGTTCAGAATTTTATTGTAATTTAAAACTATATGTATATATGAATCAAATAAACAAATATATTGCAAGTTGTAAATGTGACATACAAATATAATTTTTAAAATTAATGCTAAATTTAAATTACAAATATTAACATGAACTCATGATTAAGAGAAATACACTTATTTCCCTGCACTGTACACTGAAAAAGACTAGAGGCAATGATACAAGTACAATAGGCATGCCTAACACTTAGATCTTGTTTTTTTTTTTCTGTTTAAATATTCTTTTTTTTTTTTAATACTCTATGTTCTAGGGTACATATGCACAACGTGCAGGTTTGTTACATATATGTATACATGTGCCATGTTGGTACTATAGAGCTTGATTTCTAAATACCATCCTTCACTAAAAAGAACTGAGGTTCCTTGAAGAAATGGCTGATTGGCCGGGCGCGGTGGCTCAAGCCTGTAATCCCAGCACTTTGGGAGGCCGAGACGGGCGGATCACGAGGTCAGGAGATCGAGACCATCCTGGCTAACACGGTGAAACCCCGTCTCTACTAAAAAAATACAAAAAAACTAGCCGGGCGAGGTGGCGGGCGCCTGTAGTCCCAGCTACTTGGGAGGCTGAGGCAGGAGAATGGCGTAAACCCGGGAGGCGGAGCTTGCAGTGAGCTGAGATCTGGCCACTGCACTCCAGTCCGGGCCACAGAGCGAGACTCCGCCTCAAAAAAAAAAAAAAAAAAAAAAAGAAATGGCTGATTTGGGGTCTGGGGCAGGAAATGGAAGGTGAGCAAATTTAGTTGGGTCAGAAAGAAAAGTAGCTCTGAAAAAATAATGGGAAAAATTCGATATGGTGAGATCCACTTGAAATGTAAAGGGGAAGGATTACAAATTTACCCTAACTTTTTAGAAGAAACTGTAGTCGACCCACAGTTGATAAGGAAACGCTCACCTTTACAGAAGAAGGCCAGCTAATCAGTGAAGATGTAACTACAGAGTCTGATGGAACAACAGGTTCTGGTAGGGACAAAAGGATGGTTTCCTTTAGGTGAAATGTTAGCAACAGGATATTCACATAGTACCAGAGTACCACCCAGGCACGTTTGTTCTTTACAAAAAAAGAGATCTGCCAGTTACCACCATGAACAAATGATTAAATACAATTACCAGCGATGAAACAACCTGATGTCATTTGCCACCTGATGTAATGCAATATGAAGTACCCACATCAATGAAGAAGGATTTTTAACAATAATGTTTTACCTAAATTCAAATCAAGCCAAAACTTCTACAGATAGGTCTAAGTATATACACAGAGAGGGAGAGAAAGGCAGAGAAGAGAGCAAATTTGTTAAAATATTAACAACTATTGAACTTAGGAGGTACTTGTATGAATGTTCATTGTACTAGTCTTTTTTGTATATGGGAAGAAAATTTTAGTTATAAAAAGCTTAAGAAAAAATAACATTAAAAATGTTCTTTAGGAACTCAAACAAATTTACAAGAAAGAAACAAACAACCCCATCAAAAAGTGGGCAAAGGATATGAACAGACATTTCTCAAAAGAAGACATTCATACAGCCAACAGACACATGAAAAAATGCTCATCATCACTGGCCATCAGAGAGATGCAAATCAAAACCACAATGAGATACCATCGCACACCAGTTAGAATGGCAATCATTAAAAAGTCAGGAAACAACAGGTGCTGGAGAGGATGTGGAGAACTAGGAACACTTTTACACTGTTGGTGGGATTGTAAACTAGTTTAACCATTATGGAAAACAGTATGGCGATTCCTCAAGGATCTAGAACTAGATGTACCATATGATCCAGCCATCCCACTTCTGGGTATATACCCAAAGGATTATAAATCACGCTGCTATAAAGACACATGCACACGCATGTTTATTGCAGCACTATTCACAATAGCAAAGACTTGGAATCAACCCAAATGTCCATCTGTGACAGACTGGATTAAGAAAATGTGGCACATATACACCATGGAATATTATGCAGCCATAAAAAAGATGAGTTTGCGTCCTTTTTAGGGACATGGATGCAGCTGGAAACCATCATTCTTAGCAAACTATCACAAGAACAGAAAACCAAACACCGCATGTTCTCACTCATAGGTGGGAACTGAACAATGACATCACTTGGACTCGGGAAGGGGACCATCACACATCGGGACCTATCATGGGGAGGGGGGAGGGGGGAGGGGGGAGGGATTGCATTGGGAGTTATACCTGATATAAATGGCGAATTGATGGGTGCTGACGAGTTGATGGGCGCAGCACACCAACATGGCACAAGTATACATATGTAACAAACCTGCACGTTATGCACATGTACCCTAGAACTTAAAGTATAATAATAAAAAAAAATGTTCTTTAGGTGATTTTAGTGATCATTCAGCTTGACAAATTTTGGACTGCAGGGGGACGGTCTCATTTATGGAAAAGAGTTAAGTTTATTCCAAGACTGAAGGAATTCCTAAAGAAAATATGTAAACAAAAATTCAAAAATATGTATAATTAAATGCATTCATTTAATAACATTATTATTACTGAATAGTTATGCTACCATTACAGAGTTTTTATATAAGAGCTAGTATGATTTGCTTCTCTAAGATCAAAGTGAAATACAGATATAACTCAGGCTGAGAAATCTTGCTAATTAAAAAAACTCTTATCACTTAATTTATTCACCATATGTATTGAATAATTAATATAGGTTAGAAAAAGGCAGGATATGGTATGAAAAAGGGAGGGGAAGTTTACTGCATTTAAAAGGCAATGAATAGAGTCGTATGCAGAATAGACTGTGTGATTTGACTTTTTGATGACTACAGTGCGTATCAATGGTTATAATTCTTGCACTCACTTCTCAGGCAGCTTTCGAAAGGCTCATCTTTTGTTAAAAAGATTGCTGGTCTTTAGGAAGCTCCACCTAAGTATAAGTGTTTCCTAGAATTGATGTAGAGAAGTGTTGAGGCTAGGATGGATTTTTTTTTTTTTTAGGATGATTTTTACTGTGAAAAAAAATTATCCTATTATTGGCAAAAATGATCCATTGGCAGAAACTAGCAGTCTGATACCCTAACCTTAGTAGTCATTTTATTTAAAACATCACTGCAGATCAATGATACAAAGGATTAAGCTCAGCTGTAAAGTGGGAGTCACAAATCCCAGTTTACAGCTAATGTCTTCCATCAATTAGCTATATAATCACAGATAAATACCAGTTAACTCATTGATAAAATAATAGGAAGTGTCCAATATCAGTCACAGAACTGTCAAGAAGATCAAATGAGATCATGTGTGGGAGAGCATTTTATACAAAAGTTTGATCTAAATATAATAGATTAAGGAAGGGCAGGCATAAAGTTTCTAAATAAGTGTTTAGAATGGCTAACTCTTCATTGTTTCAAAAGCATAATTTATAAAGAACAGCTGACTTTGGAGCTCGAGACCAGCCTGGCCAACACAGCGAAACCCTGCCTCTACTGAAAATACAAAAATTAGCTGGGCATGGTGGTGGGCGCCTGTAATCCTAGCTACTCAGGAGATTGAGGCAGGAGAATCGCTAGAACCCAAGAGGTAGAGGTTGCAGTGAGCTGAGATCATGCCATTGCACTCCAGCCTGGGGGTCAGAGCGAGACACCAACTCAAAAAATAATAATAATACTAAAATAAAATTAAAAATCATATTTTAAAACAAACCAATACCAAGCATAAATATGGGGTATAGATTATTAAAGTAATGTTGAAATCATCACCGTGCAACAAATGCCCCCACTCACACAAAGGTTTACTGAGGGTCTGCAAGCATGCACTGATACCATGGCCTAGCATGACTCAGTGAACTGTTATGGTTCCTGGTTCTATCATGAGGCAGGGGCAGAAAGTCACACCAATGCTGAGAAACTACAGCATCCAATAGCTTAATTTTATGTCTTCTGAATCTAATTAGGACCTGTATTTTGTATGCTTTTAAAATGTTCACTTTGTTATTAAGGTTTCTGGCCTCTGTTCGGAGTCATGCTAAAATAGTGTATCTCTCACAAGAACAATCTCTGAACAGTAGTAATTAAAGAATGGGTGAAGTGGAATAAATCTGAATTATATATCCCACTGAAGTAACTGTAATTAATTTAAATCTTTGCTTATGTAATAAAGTCTAGATGTGACAGCAAAACTTAACCAAAATTTGAGTCAGAGCCGAATGTTAAAACTGGAAATATCTGCCTTTTAACTTTCTCAAAGAAAGTTAAAATAGTTCATTAACTATTTGATAGATAATACTATTGGAATATTAAAGTTCTCTATAAATCAAATGCTAAGCTAATTAAGGAATGTTCTAAGTCTGAATCTAGAAACTACAATTTTAGAATATAGTTTTATTCTATTGGTTGTTCCATAATTTCAATTAGTCTCAAAAAAACTTCTAATTTTATTTCATTTATTAATTAGTCTCTCACCAAAGAATTACATCTCTGACCTAATATGATTAATAGCTCTACTCTATTTGAAAAATTCAGCTCAGCATTGATTGCTTCTCCATTTTATTCACGTTGACTTTTATTTCTAGGCTAGTAACTCCATAAGGGAAGAAACTATTCCTGTCTTTCTTCTGCTGTAACTCCAGCACCTAGTACATCTCCTGAAAGAATATTTATGAAAAGAAATAAAACCAAAAAAAGAGCCCACATAGCCAATTCAAGACTAAGCAAAAGAACACATCTGGAGGTATTACATTTCCCAACTTCAAACTATACCATGAGATCACAGCCACCAAAACAGCATGGTACTGGTATAAAAATAGGCATACAGAACAATAGAACAGAATAGAAAACCCAGAAATAAAGCCAAATACTTATAGTCAACTGATCTTCAACAAAGCAAACAAAAACATAAAGTGGGGAAAGGGCACCGTATTCAACAAATGGTGCTAATTGGCAAGTCACATGTAGAAGAATGAAGCTGGTTTCTCATCTCTCACCTTACACAAAAATCAACTCAAGATAGATCAAAGACTTCAATCTAAGACCGGAAACCATAAAAATTCTAGAAGATAACCCTGGGAAAACTTTCTAGACAATAGCTTTGTTAGGCAAAGACTTCATGACTAAGGACCCAAAAGCAAATGCAACAAAAACAAAGATAAATACACAGGACTGAATTGAACTAAAAAGCTTCTGCACAGCAAAAGAAATAATTATCAGAGTAAACAGACAACCCACAGAGTGGGAGAAAATCTTCACAATCTATACATCCAACAAAGGACTAATATCCAGAATCTACAAGGAACTCATACAAATCAGCAAGAAAAAAACAAACAATCCCATTAAAAAGCAGGAAAAGTAGGCTAAGGACACAAATAGACAATTCTCAAAAGAAGATATACAAATGGCCAAAAAAAATATGAAAAAATGCTCAGTATCACTAATTATGAGGGAAATGCAAATCAAAAGCATAATGTGATACTACTTTATTCCTACAAGAATTACCATAATCAAAAAACCAAAAAATAATAGATATTGACATGGATGTGGTGAAAAGGAACACTTTTACACTGTTGGTGGGAACGTAAACTAGTACAACCACTATGGAAAACAGTGTGGAGATACCTTAAAGAACTAAAAGTAGATCAACCATTTGATCCAGCAATTCTATGCCTGGGTATGTACCCAGAGGAAAAGAAGTCATTATAAAAAAAGATACCTGCATACGCATACGTGTTTATAGCAGCACAATTCACAATTGCGAAAACATGGAACCAGCCAAAATGCCCATCAATCAACGAGTAGATAAAGAAAACATGGTGTGTGTATACACACCACGGAATACTACTCAGCCATAAAAAGGAATGAAATAATGGCATTTGCAGCAACCTGGATGCAATTGGAGGGTAACTGAAGTAACTCAGGAATGGAAAGCCAAACATCGTATGTTCTCACTCATAAATGAGAGCTAAGCTAAGAGAACACAAAGGCATAAGAATGATATAATGGACTTTGAGGACTCAGGGGAAAGACTGGAACAACTAAAATGACCAAGAATTTGGTAGTTGGTGGCTGCTTGAGGGGAGAGACCATGACTCATTTATCTTTGCATACCAAGCATCTAGCACAGTATGGATGGGGAAACCCAGAACCAGCAGAGGGTCAATAAATGCTGGTTGAAAAAAGTAAACAAGTGATGAATTAATGGAAGCACCGGGCAACTGACAAAATTTAAAAGAATACATGTGCTTATCACTAAGATATTTTGATATTTATCACAAACTCTAAGCAGAAATTCTATTTTACTATTATTATTTGTACTGGACACTATCAATCATTATACAGTCAACACAATGTGAAGAACAATGCTTAACTTAAAGGAACAGGAAATCTAAGTGGCTGGGACACTTGCCTGAGTTCCTCTTTTTAGGTACATGTGTATAATTTCCTTCAAAAAACTGTCCATAAAACACCCACCCCCACACACCCTTCTCAGTGGCCTTGCTTGGATGCTGTTTCCAAAGCAAAGGAAACAAAATATTGAGGGAGAATTTGAGGTAAGGGCGATACTATCTTATTTTCCATAATCTAAAAAATCCTCTCAAATTTACTTTAAGAGCTTTTTAGCTTTTCAGAAAATCTTCTCACATTTATTCAATTAGAGTAGTAGTTAAAGAAAAACCATTTGCCCAACTCCTAAATTCCAGTAATCTTTTCTAAGCCTTAGGAAATTTAATAAGATTCATTTTTCTTTTTATATCAGAAGCTGTATTTTGTTCACAAATGAAATGACTTCTAATCTACAGAAAATGTCTATGCTAAGATTAGAGGATAAACCAGAATCACTAATCTATCTTTATTACCATTTAAGCTGAAGAAACTCTCCCAAGCCCAATGAATAGCATAAGGTATTGAAATTTAATCTGTCTCCCTACCCTGTCTCCAGAAGCCAAGACAAAATTTAACAAAGTGATTCAGTCAGATAAATTATAGTTATTATGCAATTTAATCAGAGAACTCTTTGGAGCCTGATGTCTTTATGACTGTATTTTATAAACACTTGTCAGTACCCTTAGCATTTTTTTATCTTTTGGCTCTAGAGGGAGTTATCTTACAATAGGCACAAACTTCTATAAGCAAAGTTGCAATGCAAGTTTATCAACCCACTCCTTAATGACTCACAGAGTGAAAGTAGGCTGCAAAATATCTGTTTCTCACCAAGTCTGCACAGAAGTTTGATGTGTATTAAATTTCATCTTCACTGTGTGCCTTAAAGTGCACATAGCTAAATGTGGGTATGAAGGTTTAAGAAAAATTATGAATGGCAAAAAACATAAACCACCCCCTATTACTTAGGCAAAGAAATGTGGAAGATTCCAAGAGTTGAATCTTAAAAACTAGAAATATTAAGTTCAACTTAAATAAGAAAGCTGTGCAAGGTAATTTTGGTTTTCTTCTGTAGAAAATTGTTTAAAAATGCACAAAAATGTCACCCGGGCTGAAGTGCAGGGCGTGATCTCACCTCACTGCAACATCCGCTTTCCGGGCTCAAGCCATCCTCCTGCCTCAGCCTCCCAAGTAGCTGGGCCCACAGGCCTATGCTGCCATACCCGGTAGTTGTTTTTTTTTTTTTTTTTTTTTTTTTTTTATACAGAAGGGGTTTTGCCATCTTGCCCAGGCTGGTCTTGAACTCCTGGGCCCAAAAAATCTGCCGCCTTGGCCTCCCAAGGTGCTGGGATTACGGGCGTGAACCACTGCATCCGGCCTTTTAAAGCCAGTTTTGAAGGTCTGAGTGTTTGTAAAAACGTAGTTCATATTTTCTAGCTCAATCTTAATTACCAGAACAGCTTCAAAATAATTGACAAAAAGAATAGTGGATTTTATATGGTTCTATTGTCAGAATGCTCCTTGAAAGGATTTCTTGAGCCTGATGAAATTCCACATCCTGAAACTTCTCAAGGCAGGCCAGGTCTTAGGGTCAACAATGGGCCTTCCCCCAGCTCACCACTGTGATCCTCAGTTGGGTTCCCCAGGACTTGGGTGCATTAAAAGGAGAAGAGCAGGCTGGGCTTGGTGGCTGACACCTGTAATCCCAGCACTTTGGGAGGCCGAGGCGGGCGGATCACCTGAGGTCAGGAGTTCAAGCTTGGGCAACACGGCGAAACCCCGTCTCTACTAAAAATACAAAAATTAGCCAGGCATGGTGCCACATGCCTGTAATCACAGCTACTTGGAAGGCAGAGGCAGGAGAATCACTTGAATCCAGAAGACGGAGGTTGCAGTGAGCTGAGATCTTACCACTGCACTCCAACCTGGGCGAGAGAATGAGACTCCATCTCAATAAAAAAAAAAAGAAAAAAAAAGAAAGAGCAGAGGGTGGTGGGGCCAGTGGGTATTCAGAACCTCTTGAATAGTTGGATTTATTCTTTCCACTAACTTTCTTTGTGTATCCACCATGTTTCTAGCCAACATGGGTGTGGGAATACAAGAGCCAAAAGTCATTGCACTTACCTTCTAGGAGCTTAGATTCTGGCAGGGAAGAAAGAAAGCAGGGGATCATGATAGGATTACAGAAGGGAATGGGTCCGTGTGTCCAAGCCACAACTTGACTATAAGAACTGGCATCTGGCCATCACTGAGGCAGTCAGTGTATTCCTGAAGCACGACCGTAGGCTAGATGCCAGGATGTGTTGGTACTGCCTCTGCTATTTGAGAGGTTTCGAGTAACATTTTGGAAAATGCTGTCACTACTAGGGCTGGAAGGAGCATTAAAAAAAAAAAAAAATCCAATTCGTAAATTTGGAAGCAAAAGGAAGACAAGGAAGACAGGTTACTACTTGATTCCATCAAGACATTCTGTAAACTCTCTGCTGCCAAGTGCCAGAAATTTGATTCTACCAGGCTTGAGAAGCTGAATTTGGACTAGTGGTTGAAACAGCTCTATTGAGAACTTATAGAGTATATACATGCACCAAGCACCTCACTGTTCCCACGGCTCATCTGGATCTGTCAGTCCCTTTTCTCTTTGCAGATTTCTTAAAATCCGGAGTTTTCTTAGGGCTCTCAGTCCCCTGTGGACTCAATTTAATCACAGAAATCTTGTTCTTTCTCTCGGAACACACTTTCTGCCCCAGTGGACAGGCTAGTTAGCGATAAGGAGCCTGAAGCTACCATGACCTTACAGAGTGATCTGGGCCAAATTGCAAGTTAATGACTCCTGAAAAGAAAGCTTCTAGTTTATCAAAATCCAGAGGCTGAAATACTTACCACAATGTGGTCTCTTAAAGGTTTTTTTTTTTTTTTAAGAGCTTTGTATTTATTGTCTTTTGAACTGAACTTAATTGCTTAAAGGACACAACACTTAAACTTCTTTAAAAACATCAAGATTAAAGAATACACAGTATAATGATCACTTCTCTACTTAGGTCTTACAAAAAATAATAACAACATTGGGTTGTGTGTTATTTCCAGAGGTATCTTGATCTTTTTGCAAACCAGAGATTGTTTAGGTTTGCCAGGAGCCATTGAAAAACCCTTACATTAACTTTATAAAGTGAAATGTATGTTAGTAAAGTACAGGGGCCAACATTTCAGAAACATACAGTAGAAGAATCTATTTAAGTCTATCTAAAAGCCCTCAGTATAAAAGCAAAGGTGCTATAAAAAAAATTGTGAGGAATCCTTTGGAGTAATAGGAAAGGATGTTCATGTAATTTAATCAAGGATAAAGATGGAATTTTTAAAACTAAAGCTGGTGAAAACATAATGGCCAGCAAACAAACAGAACTGAGGTGCTGTATGCCTGTCAGTGCTTGAATATTTATCTAAACAGTTGTATTTTTGTAATTTAATCTTTAATTTCATAAGAGTGAATTTTATTATAATTTTTTGGTTAGCAGACCTTCAAAAATTGCTAAGAAATAATCACTATATAGTTATCAAATCACAGTTTTCAGGATTTGACTGCAAAGTATAACAAAAATATCAATCCGAGACTCTTATAAAACAGTATATGACTACTCATATTATGCATCACAGCTCAATTGTATTAAACCCTACTATCTAATTGCCTAACCAGGCAATTGTTCTACAAACACTGGCATAGAAATAACAACTCTTTTTTTTCTTGTCAGAGTGAGTTCTTCACTCTTTTGAATGGCAATTGCTTAAACCTGATAATGTGCTGAACAAGGTACCTTCTAACAAACTCTCAAGTTTATGTGGAGCAGCTCCTCATGGGGTAAACAAAATAGCACAGAGTTGAGGGATCAGGTTTATCAGTTTTAATTCTACAATAAAATCACTGTTCTACAAAAGAAGAAAAAAAAAACACTAGAAAGGAGGAGAATGTAAAGCGAGAAATCATTATTTTTTGTTTTAAGGGTCTTGAACACTTAAGAATACATCAGGGAACTCCAAATAAGAGGTTTTCTGTTTATCATCTTGTCAACTTAAAATTACAAATAAAATACATACATTTTTCTCATATATTTAATACAAATTAATCAATAGTAACTCATACTTCCCAGTGCATTACATATACAATTACATCCACTTGTCCAAAGGGGATTTTTTTTTTCATGAAGTGAGCAATTATGTTAAAAGAGAGAAACAAGGTTGTGGTTCCAAGTTTTAGTATTTTCCACAAAAGGTATTTTTAAAATTTGGATCTTGCACTCAGCTCGAAGGAACCTATTTTTGAAGAAATGATCATGCTCTTTAATGCCCTACGGTAGACACGCGGAAGGAAACACACATGGAACTCAGAAGCACTGAAGTCATGCTGCTATTGTCTTTGTTCTGCTGTATTGGTATGTCCAATAGACGTGTCAAAATATTTTAAATCATTTTATTATAAGCAAATCACTACACCTTAACATGCTATTACATTCTAGCAAAAGAAAGTCATCATAGCTGATTTAAAAAAAAAAAAAAGCCAACTGAAGTGAGTCAGAAGACAGTGGCAAACTAGCACTGGAAGGGAATCTCTATGTGAGTGGAGTTAATCCCTTCATCTTTTTGGATCTCTCTGAATTTTCCATTTGTACAAAGACAGTCTAGATAATCTAAACAGAAGCCTCCTTCAAGTGGGTGTAACATAACCATCCTGATCACTGTTAAATAACCTGTGTAAACATTCTGGACCTTTAAAATGCTTTTTTAAAATTCTAGTAATTATTTGTAGGCTATTATGGATATCATTATTTTATTTAACAGGCCTTGTTAATTACTTGTGACTTTTGTAGACTTAAGTTGATTTTTAATAAGGATATGGATTAAAGAACTATGAACATATTTAATGGTTAAATTCACTTGCATGAAATAAAACTGGATAATCTAAGTTTGGTCACTTCATACAAAATTAAGTGTCAAAGAGCAAACATTTTTCTCCATATCTCCAACTCATCAAAAATAATCCTTGAATTACCTTTGGATGACCTTTCTGAGACTTTATCTTTCAGTACAGCACGCGTGCTGTCCTTGCCAGCACTATGTGAAAGAGAAGAAAGCCATTGTGACTCATCTATAAAGAATTCCCATAAAATTACAGAGTAGTCAACCACACTGCCTGCTGATATCTGGCAGCCTTGTTATTAGTTTAAAGACATGAAATTTTAACCTGAAAAATCCAGTTGACACTTTGAAAACTGACAGGCTGAAGAACTTTTGTATTTCGTCATGATGTCCAGAGATATGCTAAAATAATTGTAATAGCCCTTGGTATCTATTTTGATATAGATTTTTAAAAGCAGTTTCTGAAACATATACTCTATGAGGTGAGTCTAAAAGGTATCAAGAAAATGGAAATACATATAAAATTACACAGTCATGCCCATCGCAATGAAACGTCAATTAACAAGACTATTTGACAATGTGTGTGTGTGCGTGTGCACACATGTGCAGGTAGGATATTTTACATTTAATTTCCTGACAATCTAAAGAGTAACTTGAAAATCCCTTTTGTTGCTGACTCTTGTTATTGAACAAATCTGTGTATATTAGTCTACATTCTCATCCTATACGTTAGAAATGATGAGGCAAAAAGGACACCAGATTTGCGAATGGAAGCCTGAGGTCTGTATCATTACTCTCTGTGGGAATGCTGTTTGATCACACAGGATGTGTTTAGTCATAGGTAGAACGGAGAAGCTGGACATCTTAGTGGTTTTTAATTAAATGTACTTGTCAATATCACCTATGTACCTTTCTCAAGACACACATGCCCAGCCTCACACGGAGCAGAGATTTTTACCTTAGCAGATCTAGTGAGGGTACAGGCAGGAATGCATACTTAGAAAAAGCTTCCAGGTGATTCTGAACATGCATCCCCAGTTAAGAACTTCTAGATGTGATTATTGCCAATATAAAGACACTAGTGAAATCACTCAAAATTTGGAGGTAAAGTGATTTCATATGTAGCTATTGAGTACTTGAGATGTGGCTGGCCCAAATTGAGATGTACCAGAAGTATAAAATACACACCAGATATCAAATGAAAAAAAAGAATGTAAGGCATCTCAATATATTTTAATATTGATTACATGCTGATACATTCTTTTGAATATACTAGCTTAAATGTTAAAATTAATTTCACCTGGGTTTTTAAAGCTATTTTTAATATGGCTACTAGAAAATTTACAATTATAAATGTTACTTGCATTTATTTTTCTACTGGATAGCACTGAAATAGAATTTTAATAAAGTATCTTCTACAAAAGATATTTAATATTTAACATTTTAATTTTTTGTTGCAGGATCAAAAAGAAGGATGGGACAAAAATCAGCAAATGTGAAAGGAAAAAGTAGGCTGGGCATGGTGGCTCATCCCTGCAATCCTAGTACTCTGGGAGGCCGAGATGGGCGGATCGCTTGAGCCCAGAGTTCGAGACCAGCCTGGGCAACATGGTGAAACCTCGTGTCTACAAAAATACAAAAAAATTTAGCCTGTAGTCCCAGCTGCTTGGGAGGCCGAGGCAGATGGATCGCAAGAACTCGGGAGGTGGCAGCGCAGTGAGCCAACATGGCGCCATTGTACTTCAGCCTGAGCAACAGAGCAAGACCCTGTCTCAAAAAAAAAAAAAAAAAAAAGGAAAATAAAAAAGTAGTAAAAGGGATTTTCTGTTCTCCCTGGCTTTTGATAAAAGATTTGTGCAAAGGTGACTATTTTTCATTTAGCTCTAAGTATGTTTAGGAAAGAGTCAATGACGGTGAGTTTCCGACGGTTGAAATTCCATCTGCCTCAAACACAGGCTCCGTGCCCATAGAGACTCCAAAGCATAGGTTTCTTGGCATCCTTCCCTCCAGGAAACAAGTACTCATTCTTCTGGCTGGAGCCAGTTATGTTGATGTTGCAATGTTTCTAGGTAAGCATAATTAAATAAGTATTTCTTTTTCTTTTCTTTTTTTTTTTTTCAGACGGAGTCTCCCTCTGTTGCCCAGGCTGGAGTGCAGTGGCGCCATCTCGGGCTCATTGCAACCTCTGCCTCCCGGGTTCAAGCGATTCTCCTGCCTCAGCCTCCTAAGTAGCTGGGATTACAGGCATGCACCTCCACGCCCAGCTAATTTTTGTATTTTTAGTAGAGACGGGGTTTCACCATGTTAGTCAGGCTGGTCTGGAACTCCTGACCTTGTGGATCCACCTGCCTTGGCCTCCCAAAGTGTTGGGATTAGAGGCGTCAGCCACCGCACCCAGCCATAAGTATTTCTTAAATTGCTAGGTGCCTAATTCTGCCTGAGCACAAAGGCACCTGAGGTCACAAACTGTGCCAACACCCAGGAAGGCAGGCAGGCAGGCAGGTCAACTACATACTGGCAGGTAGGGTGGGAAACAGGGAGCCTGACGAAATGGCCTGAAGGCCATCTACACATTCCTGAGGGAGGCAGTGATGGAGGCTGGGTCAGATGCCAGGATTGGGAGATCAGATTGGGTGACTGGGAGGTACTAGCAGGTATCAGGTAGCGGAAGGAGGCGTGAAATGTTGAGAGTGAAATCTGGCTAAGTGACCATTTTCCTTTTGGCTCCAAGTAACTACACAAATGTCAGTGAAGGAATATGTTCACAGATCAGAGAAGACTAGAATTATTGGCATGTACTGCGTTTTCCAGTCCTGGACCTGAAAGCAAGTGAAGACAAAACCTGGGTGGAACAGGGAACTAGTATTACACAGACGTTTTACTCTCTCTGCCTAGCTGGAAAGAAACACTGAAGAAGAGCTAAGATGTGGGCTGACCAAGGCAGCCTCATTCAAACATGTATACTACAGCAAACTTCTCCTTTTGCAGCAGGGAGGAGAGAATACAACATCAGCTAAGAATATTTTGATAAAGAACGATGATGTGGGAGGATGGTGGTAAAGTTCTGCCCTCCAGATATTAAAATTCTGAAATGGCAATAATTAAAAGTTTGGCACCAGTGTGCCTCAGAGACAGGTTAAAGAAGCAAAGCTCAGCAACAGGCACAAATATATGTAAGAATTCAGTACTTCAAAACTTTGTATTATTTAATAAATGATACTGAGTAGTTGGCTAAACATTTGAACAAAAGATAAATCTCCAAACCATTCTACCCACCAAAATAAATTCTAGAAATGAACAAAGATTTCAAAGTAAGAAATAATTCACAAAAGTACCAAAGAAAACATAATCTTAAATTGGAGGACTTTCTAAACATGGCACCAAAGGTAGAAACCAAAAGGAATCACTTGCAGGTTTCATCACATAAAATTTTTAAAATTTCTATACATCCAAAGCACTACAATGTTCAGCTCAAGATGGCAGGCTAGGCACATTTGTCTTTCATCTTTAGAGAACCATTTAAATAAAAAGACGGAGGTACAATGAGGAAAACCTGTAACAGGGAAGAGACGGGCTGGAACAACAGGAAGCAGATGAGCCAGCTGGGAGATGAACCAGCTGAAAGAGCTGCAGTGGAGATGAAAGCCTGTCCTGTGCAGACTATGGAGGAAGGAGAAACTCCTAGAAATGCTCTGGGCTCAGTCTGCGGGTGCAGAGGAGGGGGTAAGAAGGGATAAAGGTGCTAATGTTCTCATTTTATAAAGCAGTGAGTCAAGAGAT
Organism: Trachypithecus francoisi; assembly: GCF_009764315.1. Classification (NCBI taxonomy): domain Eukaryota; kingdom Metazoa; phylum Chordata; class Mammalia; order Primates; family Cercopithecidae; genus Trachypithecus; species Trachypithecus francoisi. The sequence goes on along the minus strand of NW_022681454.1, from coordinate 166,805,041 downwards.
GCCACTGAATGATAATAGAATACAAAACAGAATTAGGTGAGTTACTTCAAGTCATAAGGGTAAATAATAAGAATTTTTAAATCTCAAATATTAATAGGATAAGAGGCAAATGGGAAAGGGTAAGTCAAATTCACATCTTTTCTATCAAGAAGTGCATAGAAATTTTCTACTGCTAAAACAAAAAGATAAAGAATTGTACATTTTCTAATGCTGTTAGGTAGAAAATATGAAAACAGCATGATTACACTTTTCATTTTTAGCTTTTACATCTTCTGTAACCTTAAATAATATTTTAAAATATCACAAATAAAATAAAAACAAAAACAACTGGGGGGAGTAACTAATATTTATGACACCCGAATTGTTAATATTCTAAATCCAAGTTCCCTCCCCTAGAGAACTCTTACAAATCAATAAGAACACATAAACACATCCATGGTAAAAAATAGGAAAAAACAAACAGGCAATTTACAAAAGAAGAAATATCCACATTACCAATTTGTAAATAAAAAAAGACGTTCAACTTCACTAGCAATTTAAAAATATAAGTCAAAAACAATGAGATTCATTTTTCACCTATGAAGCTGACAAAATCTGAAATGAAAATATCCATTGTTCACAAAGGTTTTCCATTATTGGTAAAAGAGTAAACTTATATAACCTTTCTAAAATGCAAATGACTTAAAATTTTGCATACTTTTTGATCCAACAATTAAAATGCTAGAAATGTACCCTAAAGAAATCATGACACTGTGGATCAGTAGGGAGAGCAACTTAGTCACTTCTCTCATTTACACATATTACTTAAAAAATAAACCAGACAGGGGAGAAAAGTATAATATTTAAGTATGTGCACAAATAATTAGCTACATCAACTCTTCCCACAGAACTGTTTACAACAGCAGAGAGGTGAGAAACAACTTAATAGAGGATTAGCTGAACAATTTTACTACTAAACGATATGAAAATATTTAATGGTATGAAAGATAGTTTCAAGAGAAAGTCAGGACACTAAGCTACAGGTACAAAACAAGCCATTTTATTTAAAAAGTATGTTTTCTTTATGTAAATATATATACATAAATGTAGAAAATGTTGGAATAATATATACCAAAATCAGCAAGTTGTCTTTGGGTGGTAATTATTTTATTCTTTTTTTTATTTTTCACAAAAAATATAATTTTGAATTAAGATTTTTGAAAAGCATATAAAGGGGCATTCTTGGGTAGCACAGACTAGAACAGCCCCAGTTAAAAGGCAACAGATGCCCTTTGGAGAAAGTTCTGGAGCCCACTGCATAGTCCTGGTACTCAAAACAATACAAATTAGACAGCTATGAAAAAAAAGTGAAGAAACTATGACAAATTATTATACCTCAGACACACAGCAACATATGAGACAACATAGGTGAAGACAGCTGATAGAGAGTCTGCTTCTTGTATGGTAAACCCCAACAGTTACAGATAGGAGCTATCAATGGGAAGCTGGTGACGGCCACAGGGATAGAAAGCAAAGCGCCCTTTTAAACAAAGGCCCTGGTGGCAAAAGCAGCAGTTTCCAAAGGCCTGGCAATGGTAGACAGTTGCAGTCAGGGGTAGTGTCGCACCTTGGTTGCAAGTTTCACGGCAGTTTAGTGAATCTGGAACCACTCCAATGGTAAAAATACTTTCAGCTGGGTACTAAGGACCCTCTCTCCACAGCCCCTCCCCAACCTTCCCCAGCAACAAAACTCCTGTGGAGGGTGTAGACTGAAGGACAGTTCTCCCTCATCCATCACTGTTCTTTTCTACTTCCCATTTCTTAGAGCATAACAGAGAAAGAAAAATCTCGCAGAATCTAAAGACTAGTTTGAGATTCCACATCTGCACAGTGGAAGCAAGTCACCTCTGAATTCACAAAGACTGAAGTTTGAACCTTGGCTCTACTAAATAGTTTTGTGTCCTTGGCAAGAGATTCAAGTTTGCTGAACTTCAGTTTCTTCATCTGTAAATCTGGGACAATATGAGATAGATACCAAGAAATGGAGGAACACGACTTTCCAGTACACATCACCTCCACCCAAGAGACATATCAATTTGAACTACCATCCACATAGAAAAACACCTTTCACAAGAACTAAGGAAACCAAGTGAGAGATTACAGCACCTGGATGTAGCACTGAAGAAGGTAGGAATGATAGTTTGACATCACTTGCATCACCCCCTCCCAACCCCAGGCACCACAGCTTAAAGCGAGGTATCCTCAGCATGGGGGAAGGAGACAGAAATAAGCACTAGACTTTGCTTTGGACCTGCTGGCAAAATGAAACTTGCCTCAATAAAGCCAGCACGAGGCTGTCCCCTGCAGCCTGTCATCAGGCTTGCACCTGCAGACCCTGCTTCTGGGCTGCAGATACAGGTTCCACGCCCACCCAGTGCCAGGCCAGCCCCTGAGGTTCCAGATTCCAGGTTCCAGAATGGTACCTACCTGTGGACTGAGAGTCGAAGTCTTTCCCAGCACCAGGCAGGATCCCGCAGCCCCAGGCTCTAGGCCAGCCTGGCAGGCTCAGTCTCTGGACCTGCCCCACCACTAGGCCAACCCCAACAGTCCCATTAGCCCCAGACTTCAAGCCCACCCAAGCTACCAAGCTGGCCCTGAAGCCCTAGTCATGAGGTCTGCCTCTGCAGGTATAGGCTCCGTACCCACCCAGCACCAGGCCAGCCTCTATGACCCCAGGTTCCACCCCGGGTTTCAGACCATCCCAGAGCCAGGTTGCCCTACACAGCCCTAGATTTCAGACCACAGCCCCAGACTTCAGACCTAGACCAATGACAGGGGCTGGGTCTGTCATTCAGGTGGCTAACCTGTCATTGGACTGGGTCTGAGTCACCAGGCTGGCACCTCAGGACACAGGCTTCAAGATTTCCCAGTACCAATCTGGTCCCTGCAGTAAAAAATCAAAGCATACCACTAGACAAAGCCACCTAATCATTAAAAAAGACAGCAAGAGCAAAGAACAAAGTCCTTGCTGCCCCACGCTCCATCAGACCCAGGGTCCAGGCCTAGCCCAGCAGACCCTGCTGCCAAGCTGGCCCCCATGTACCAAGGCTCCAGGACCAACCCTGCAGACTTGGGTACCAAGCCATCCCAGTACGTGGTCAGCCTCTGCAGACTCACACTGAAGACCTACCCCAGGACCAAGTCAGCCCCTGTGGCCCCAGGCTTCAGATCAACCTGAGGATATGGGCTCCAGACCTACTCTTACAGATACAATGGGGATGCAAGGCTCCAGGCCCAACCCCACAGACCCAGACACCCAGGTACCAGGCCCACCCACCTGCTGATCCAGGCACAAAGTCGAAGGGCTCCAGTAGTAAGTCTGCCAGAGGACCATACCAGATGACCTGCTCAGAATCTTTTGATGAGCTGACTGGTGAAAGGCTTCCCCAGAAAATCCCAGTATGCAAAGACTGGAATAAGTCCTTACTGATTCAAGTGCACAGATTATTAACATAAAGCAACAAAAAACATGAAAAACCAAGGAGACATAATACCACCAAAAGAACATAATAATCTCCCAGGAGGTGCCCCCTGCCAAAGTGGAGATATATGAACTGTCTGACAAAGTATTCAAAATAATTGTTTTAAGGAAACTTAAATGCAGAGAAATAATTCAGTAAAATCAAGAAAACAATAAATGATCAAAATGAGAAACTTAACAGAAAAAATGAAAGTATCTTTTAAAAATCAAATATTCTGAAGCTGAAATATACAATAAGTTAAATGAAGAACGCAATAGAGAGCATCGGCAGCAGAACTGCTCAAAGCAGAAGTAAAAATCTGTAACATTAAAGGCAGGGTATTTGAAAATATACAGAGGAGAAAAAAGAAAGAAAAGGAACAAAAGAAGTTTCTGGGATTTATAGGACAGCATCAAAACAGCAAATATTTGAACTGAATTGAAGAAGAGAGTCAAAGGCCCAGAGAGCTTATTTAAAGAAGTAAAAGCAGAAAACTTTCCAAATCTGGGGAAAGATATAAATATCCAGGTACAGGAAGGCCAACAGTCTACACTCAGATTCAATCCAAACAAGACTACACCAAGACATACTATAATCAAACTGTCAAAAATCAAAGACAAAAAGAGGACATGAAAGCAGGAGAAAAGAAGCAAATAACATATAAGGGAGTTCCAGAAAGACTGGCAGTAGACTTCTCAGCAGAAACCTTACAGGCCAGGAGAGAGTGAGATGACACATTCAAAGTGCTGAAGGAGAAAAAAGTCACCAACCAAGAATACTGTACCTGGCTAAGCTGTCCTTCAGAATTAAGGAGAGATAAAGGACTTGCCTAGACAAACAAAAGCTGAGGGAGTTAATGATCACCAGTCTTGTCTTATAAGAAATAGTAAAGGGCGTTCTTCAAGCTGAAAGAAAAGGATGCTAATTAGTAATATGAAAACATATGAAAGCATAAACTTACTGGTAAAAGTACACAGTCAAATTCACAATAATACTGTGATAGTGGTGTATAAATCACTTATACTTTAGTATGAAGGTTAAAATATAAACTATTTAAATAATAATAGCTACAATGTAATTTGTTGATACACAGTATAAAAATGTAAATTGTGGCATCAAAAGCATAAAATGTGGGAGGAAATAGAGTAAAACTGTAGTTTTTTAATGCAATCTGAGTTGTTATCAACTTAAAATAGCCTGTTATAACTAGATGATGTTGTATATAAACCTAATGGTAACCACAAAGAAAATCTATGGCAGATATTCAAAATTTAAATAATAAGGAATCAAGGCATAGCCGCAGAGAAAGTCACCTAATCATAAAAAAGACAGCAAGAGAGAACAGAATGAAGGATTTATAAAGCAACCAGGAAGTAGCGAACATAATGGCAATAATAAGTCCTTACCTATCAATAATTACCTTGAATGTAAATGGATTAAATTCTCCACTCAAAAAATATACAGTGGTTAAATGGATAAAAAAACAAGACCTGGCTGGGCGCGGTGGCTCATGCCTGTAATCCCAGCACTTTGGGAAGTCGAGGCGGGCGGATCACAAGGTCAGGAGATCGAGGCCATTCTGGCTAACACGGTGAAACACCGTCTCTACTGAAAATACAAAAAATTAGCCAGGCATGGTGGTGGGCGCCTGTAGTCCCAGCTACTGGGGAGGCTGAGGCGGGAGAATGGCATGAACTTGGAAGGAGGAGCTTGCAGTGAGCCCAGATCACGCCACTGCACTCCAGCCTGGGCGACAGAGCAAGACTCCGTCTCCAAAAAAAAAAAAAAACAAGACCTAACCATTGCTGCCCACAACAGGTTCGCTTCACCTGTAAGGACACATAGACAGAAAGTAAAGAAATAAAAAAAAAAAAATTCCATGCAAATGGAAATCAAAAGAGAGCTATACTTTCAGAGTAGCTATATTTGTATCAGATAAAATATACTGTAAGTTAAGTACTGTAAAATGAGACAAAGAAGGTCATTATATAGTGGTATAGGAGACAGTTCATCAACAGACTAATTGTAAATATATATGCACTTAACATTAGCACACCTAAATACATAAAGCAAATATGAATACATGTGAAGGGAGAGAAAGACAATATAAATTTGGCACAATGATAGTATGTATCTCATGGAGCTGCTGAGAAATAAAAGCAAGCAAATAGTCTATATTCAGAAAAACGGTAGCTTTTATTAGAAAACACCAGGCAGTCTTAAGGGTCAGGTGGTATGGTCAAACAAATGCTGTCAACAGCCAGGTACACAAATCAGTTGGAAGTGGAGTGAGCAGATAAGGCTTCCTAGAGGAGGCAGGATTTGAACTAGACTGACAGCTAGATAAAGATTGAGGAGGCAGAAAGGAGTGAAGAAGGTTATCTAACAAAAGGCAATAGTATTACCAAAGTTAGGAAGACAGATCCCTCCTCCTCCTCCCCTTTTCAATGATTTCTCAGCTCCATGGCCACTGCAGACCTACATTAGAAATCAACTTCATAGGCTCTTCTCTCTACAGTGTCCTACAAGTTTAGGTGGTTGTGGTTTCTCTGCCTTTCATAATGTATGGTAAAGAGTTGGACCCGCAATAATTTGTACTTCTTTTTCAGAGAATTTTCATTCACCCTTGATATCTGAGTAAACTTCTTTAGAGCTATGCCATATGGCAGGCACTGGGGATAAACCAGAAAAATTACTTTAAATACTGTTTGATTCTCAGTCTTTAAGAATACAGAAGCATTTCCCTTTAGCAAAATGAAAACAACTTATACAGTATCAATATTGCTACAAAATAGCAGTAATGATCATCAGAAAGAAGAAAAATCAATAAATACTATGAACTTCTAGACCAGTACAGTTGTCTTATGCAAAACCAGACTTCCTAATGAACAGTTCATAAAATCAGAATCTATTGTGTTTTCTTTTGGATAGATTTTCCTCTTTTCAGAAGTATAAGACCCAGGCATCTATTGACAAAAAGACTGTCACTTTTTCAAAACTTTAAAATCTAAGAGACATAAAGGTCTGAAGTTATCTGCCTTCCTATTAAGGAAAGCCCACAACATGAGGGATGATGAAAAGATATTTGCAGGGTTCTGGGCAACCTGGCCAAAGCATTATTGAGGTGCTCCAAGCTAATTAACACAGAAAGGTATAGGAGACAATCAGCAGTTACTAGAAAAAAAGGTGCTTTTTCTAAGATGTCCTCTCTGATATCACCTGTTGCTCATCTGCTCTGAATGGGAGTTGGCATTTTCATTAATGTTAATACAATGTTGAGTTGAATTCTGTAAACTGAAAATGACTTACTGGTTTGGCTCAATCTAGAAATAGCATATAACCCAATTCTCTTTGCTCAAAATAGATTATATTCTAGTTATACAAATAGCTGTGAACCCTTTCAAAGCACTTAAATTTTTTTCTTTATTTTTACCTCCCTAAGGAAGCAACGCATAAGGCAGCAAGGTGCAATGAGAGCTGCAAGTGCTTGGATATTTATCAAATTTAGGTTTATATATTTGGACCTACCATTTCTTACCTGTGTGACTAGTTAATTCATTAAATTCATTTAATAACCACACCTTATATAGATAATGACATATGGTGGCTGATCTAAAAACATACAGTAAAACACTATTTTTAAAATATTTGGCAGAAAAATGAAGGCCAGAAAATCAGGAGAAAAAAGATAGATAAAAAATTCATTCTAAAAGGTCTTATGTAATTGTTAAAAGTAGGTTCAAAATACTGGCTTGGAATTACAGAATGTTAAATGCAAAGTAAAAAACAGTAATTTACAAAATCGCTAGGCCACATACTTAATCTGAACAAATTTATTTGTGATAGATAAATCTCACAGATCTTGAAGGTTTATTGTAAGAATTAAATACCTCTATGAAAATACCTAGTGTAATCCCTAGCACACACTAGCTATTCCATAAATGTTCTTTCTTTCTTTTCTCTTAATCTTTTCAGTGATAAATCTATCTATTTTAAACTTAGGTTCAAAACTGGTATTTGAGAAATGCTACTCTAATCCTTCTCTCATTCAGAATATTACTTTCATCTCACTGAAATAAAAAGCAGCACATAACACAATCTACAATATAAAATTTCAGGATTACAGGATCTTTGTACTACAAAAAATGGAAATGGCTGTATCTTGCAAAATATATTTGCTGCAACATTCTTTATGATTACACATTCTCCTCCCACTCCTTAGCATACCCTAAACACTGGAAACACATAAATTTTAAAAGACAAAACTGCTGTTAGCAAGCTGTGGAGAATATGTGCCATTCAAATAACTAGAATAATATGGTCTTGCACATGGAATCCTAAAATAACATGGAGGAGGTTGTCAGCTCTCTGATATTAGTGTGCTAATTAGGCTCCCCCAGAATAACATGATATGTCAAGCAAAATATTCTTTTTTTTTTTTTTAAGAGTAGAATCCTATAGATTTTGGAAAGCAGTATCCAAGAACAAAGTGGTCTTAGAACATGACAGCGTGTATGACATATACACATAACTGAAAATAGTTCTAAAGAGATTAATCTGAGTCGCTTTCTTTCTGCCTTAAACAGTCAAGGGAAAATGTGACTCTCTGTAATGGAAAGACCTGACATTTTCATTCTCTTGGCATAAAATTGTCATGTTGCAAAAGGTGACTGACTTTCAATAGGATGCAATTAGATTAATTCCAAAGTGCTGTTACAGAAGTTAAGATATATAATTGGTTAGCTAAATGGCTTCTTCCATGCACAAATAGAATTTTAATAATTGCTTTAGCTTTATAAAAATCTTTTATTTCTCTAAAATGGTTAGGGAATGGGTTCTTCAGGTTATGAATACTTGCAGCAATGGAGACTTTCTTATTCTATACATGGATTGTCAATTTTCTAAGAATTAGAAATCAATAATGTACTAAAACTATTCCAGGAAGACTTTAACTTTTGTTGACTCAGAAGGAACATGGTGCATCTTTTAGCACCTTAGGGTCATCGTTATGATAATCCATTTTTATTACAGTACTGTGGTTCTCATCTACCCTAATTATCCAGCAAGTGGTTCATTGCAGATTCTAATTTGTTCCATCCTACCTCAACCCTGTTACCAACTATCACCACCCACCAACCACCACCCCCGCCCAAACTAGAAGACAACCAGAGATAAATCCTCAAGAAACTTCTTTTTAAGAGGGTGGTTAACAAAGTTAAATTGGGTAGAAAACAGATGAAGCAAGTTTTAATCTCTTTGCTGGGTAAGAATAGTGCCTACGTGGTGTGGGTGATCATGTGTAAGGCTCTGATGGGTAAACCTGTGGCCCAGCAGGAGGGCATGAAGACTCAGGCATCTGAGCTGGACCATGGCACTAAAAGATTACAGTGATGACAACTGTAACAATGATGATGGTTATGACAGGAATATCTCTAACATCATCATCTTCAATTTTAGCAGATGGTCCTTATGTTCCAGGCACTGTCCTATCAACTTTGCATATACTAACAATCCACTGACAGAGGCACTAGGAATGTCCCTAATGTTCACATGCAGAGGTCCCAAGGTTATGAAGTAAGTGGTAGATCTAGGACCTGAACTTGGGCAGTCTGGCTCTAACCTCAGCCACCACAACATGCTACCTTTACCATGCAACTTATCACTCAGTCCCCTAGATGTCTTTCTTCTCCGAACTACTCTACTTTTTAAATGTAACTGTCATCTCTGTGTCTGCCACACAGCATCTAGCACATAATGCTCCATAAAGATTTACTACATATTCTGTATACAAAAATTTGACTGAAATACTTCTTATGTATAGGCTCTTTGCTCTTATTGGAACAGCTTTCCTCAAAGTGTGCTGTCAAGAACACTAATTCCCTTGCTTTTATCTCTGCATAGAAGGTTCTGCCCTCCAAGATTTTTGCAAGGCCAGTTCACTTGAATTATTCCGATTCCAGCTCAAACATCACCTCTTCAAGAGGCCTTTTATGACCATCTGATCTAAAATAGGTCTCACTTCTCACCCAGAATACTACACTGATTTATTATATTCAATGGATCCCTCATGATCTGGAACCATTATTTCAATCTTTTTACTCATCTCTCTCTCCCTCCCCTAGCCCTCCCTGAAGCAGCCTGTGATGGTGTCTGTGGCACATAGCAAGTCCTCAAACATTTACTGAAATAACACATGAATTGATGCCAATAGGTTATCATAGTAAATAAATATTTTGTTTTCATATAAGTTTGTGAAACTCTGGGTTAGAGAAAGTTAAATAAATTCCTTCAGGACTTTTCAGGCTTGTGAATCTTTAAGAGGCAGGTATAACAAACAGCTTTTGCCAAACTTATCTGGTCATAGAACTTATCTGGCTACAGGAATTTTTTGTATTTGTAATGGATCTCCTCACAGAAGGACACTCTGGGAAGGGCCACATAGAGATGTATTAACTATATGAGAGGCTGCTGATATTGCTTTATTTAAGAAGTGCCCTTCTCCCCAGTCTTTTCTTCACTAAAGAAACAATCCAGGCCAGGCGCAGTGCTCATGCCTGTAATCCCAGCACTTTGGGAGGCCGAGGCGGGCAGATCATGAGGTCAGAAGATCGAGACCATTCTGGCTAACACGGTGAAACCGTGTCTCTACTAAAAATACAAAAAAAAAAAAAAAATTTAACCGGGCGTGGTGGCGGGCACCTGTAGTCCCAGTTACTCGGGAGGCTGAGGCCAGAGAATGGCCTGAACCCGGGAGGCGGAGCTTGCAGTGAGCCGAAATCGCGCCACTGCACTCCAGCCTGGGCGACAGAGCGAGACTGCGTCTCAAAAAAAGAGAAAAGAAAAGAAAAGAAACAATCCAGGTAAAATCAAGTAAAGCTAGCTGCATCATCCTTGCAGGGGTTTCAATGCAGTGTAATGTATGGTTTACAGGTTTTAATTCCTGGCCTCCCTACCTGCCCTCATGGCAGCCCTAGAAGAGGGGCACAATCTGTATTTTACAAACCAGGAAGGTGAGGCTGTGATCTGTGAAGTAATTCACCCAGCTAATTCACCACCCTAATCCACCCAGCTGCCAAGAGGATGGACCAGAACTCAAATTCACAACCTTCTGGTCCCAAAGCCCATCCTCCTCCCATTACTGAACCCCACATCTTTATCCCCCTACTTCTCTCCAACCACAGCCTGGACATCCCTGGGCCTGGGCTTTGGGATGACCCTGAGTGAGATGTGGCTGCTTAAGTTAGAGCAGAAGTAGATGACAGCACATCTCCACCTCCACTGCATGTTTTTACATTGCTCCTTGTGCAATCCAAACAAGAACAGTGATTAGAGCTTTTCTTAATATCCAACAACACTAGGTACTATGGAATCTATGCATCAAAACAAAACAGGAACATCTCTGATTACCAGTAGTATAACCATTTTCATCCCTTTACTATGTAACATTTCAGAAAGAAGAGAAAGATCTTTTTCCCACTGCTGAATTAAGTTGATTAACAAGTAAATTACTTTTTATCATAAAAGTCCACTCTAGGGTGTATAAAACTTATCCCCATGCTTTCTTTTCCTTTATATACATGAAATTTCTTTACTCTTTTTAAGATAACATAGCTCTAAATACTACCCTTTTAGTGCAATATAAATTTATCTTTTAAAAAACTTCAGTTGCAGAAATCCTGCAGAGCATCACTATTTTGCTTAAGAAAGAAAAATAATCTCAGTGATGAGTCTGGAACTCTGAGGTTACTTTCCACAACTTGCACAGAGAAGGCATTCATGGAATTAGATATCTACTACCCACATCCTGACAACCCCAAATGATAGTTCCTTCTGTTTACCTGCCAAAAAAAAAAAAAAAAGAGAGTCTAAAATTTTCACCTTCTCTGAAACATGTACCTATCAAATGTACCTGTGGGTGTCTGGGTAAAGAACCCAAATTTTATATGCATTAAACTGGCTCTTTAAGCAACAGAAATAAAGATAACATTTAGGATGCAAAGAAAAATCCAAATGTGCAACTGTCTCTGACGTTAGGCCCTTATTACACTATTGCACTATAGTCATCAAACCTGTTTTCATGACAATAATCTTCATGTTACCCAGAAAACCAAACACCGCATGTTGTCACTTATAAGTGGGAGCTGAATGATGAGAACACATGGACACATGGTGGATAACAACGCACAATGGGACCTGTCTGTGGGGGCAGGGAAAGCATCAGGAAGAATAGCTAATGAATGGTGGGCTTAATACCTAGGTGATGGGTTGATCTGTGCAGCAAACCACCATGCCACATGTGTACCTATATAACAAACCTACGCATCCTTCACATGTACCCCGGAACTTAAAAGTTGAAGAAAAAAAATCTTCACGTTACCAAATAACAGTGCCTTATCCCTGCTCCAAATTCCAAGTTCTTTTTAGAAGGTATTATAGAATATATAAAATGCTTCCATTTTAAACAGCTTAAAATACATTCTGGGCTGGGCGTGGTGGCTCACGCCTGTAATCCCAGCACTTTGGGAGGCTGAGGCGGGTAGATCACCAGAGGTCAGGAGTTTGAGACCAGCCTGGCCAACACAGCAAAACCTCGTCTCTACTAAAAATACAAAAATTAGCCGGGTATGGTGGCAGGCACCTGTAATCTCAGCTACTTGGGAAGCTGAGGCAAGAGAATGGCTTGAACCCAGGAGGTAGAGGTTGCAGTGAGCCAAGATTGCACCACTGCACTCCAGCCTGGGTGACAGAGAGACTGTGTCTCAAAAAAGAAAAAAAAAAATAAATTCCAACTTAAAATTCCCTTCTCTATTAAAATACGAACTAGAAAATAGTTATGTAATTTTGTATTGTCCAATTGTTAGATTTTTCCCCCTATTAATTAGGGAATTTGAGAGTAAGTATCTCATCCACATCTGAAAGCAAGTAAAGTAAGCAGCTGAAGTTATTAGTCATGTCCATGTTAACTTGAAGGCAGATATTCTTTTGACTATATAATATTAATAAGAGGCATGTTTTAGTTTTAGGTTTTAAATTGTTAATAGAAACCACATAGTGATATGTGTGTGCACTCTCTTTCCTCACTATTAAATCCCACATGCCAGATCTAGTGTCTTCACTAAGAGACTATGCTTCTGAGTAAACCAAGTGTAAATTCCTTTACCTGTCTCATAGAAGTCATCATCTTATCTGATTCACTGTAAGCATGGAAAAGAACAGAAGTTCTTGACAGTAATTACGGATTGTCCAAGGAGATTAGCCAGGTAAGGACAACTCTGCTCTTACTTTGAGAGATTACCTTCAGGATCTAGTGTTCCTAGAGAAGAAATATGTTTTGGGGTTATACTCAGGTATTATTGGCAACTAGGAAGTACAGTGTTTTTAAATGTCACCTTTGTTCCTTTGCAGGACGACCCTAAGATCCTAGAGAAATTACACAGTCAAGTTTTCTTTAGAGAAGATGGAGAAACAACTCAAGCATTTACAGGTCTTCTGAATGGAAGGGCATTAGACTCCGAGAACTGTTTCAAATGTGAATTGCACTTTAAAGTAGCCTAGACACAGAGTCAGTCACTCAGAGCCCCCTTCAGGCTTTGGAAGACTGTTCTTCTTGCGTTTATAGGTCATTTTGGTACTTTTTCAGAAATAACTAAATTTAGCAACATGAGAAATAGTCACAAATACTTACAGATGAAGATGAGGAAGTAGAAATAAAAGTTCAAACATATGACAGACTTGTTTAAGGGCACTTCATCAGGAGCAAAACACTCAATATTAATTCCAAATTAATATTTTGGGTCTTGAAATTAAAGAAAACAAATGGCTTTATAAAGAGTTTATGTGTGTGTGAAACCAAATGTTATGAACAAGTTATTATTAAACTAGCAATGAAAAGTAACATCTGTCACTTACTCACTGATTCTAAGTAGAAATGTAGCTAAGAAAATCTAAGCCAGAGTTTTCAGGTTTACAAAATCCTTCACTGATCTCTTCAACAGCAGCAAAAAGTGGAGAGGACATTTTCAGGATTCAGTCTGAATGCTACTTTGGCTGCAAACCAGATTAAATTTATCTCCTATAAGGCAAAATCCTAATCAGAGACTCATATGAAATCGCCTCTGAAACAACTGCTTAGATTCAAAACTGATTATCAGTTTCATTTTATTATTAGTAAACTTCATCTCTCCTTTATTTGTGAACATGATAAATTCCTAAATTTACATTCAAAGCCACAGAATATTACTGCAAATGTGAACATGTTGACAAAAAGCTTCCAACAGCTTTCCAAACATTTTTTAAAATGCAATATGGTGTATACTAGCCCTAGGGCAATGAGACAGAATTTCTGAGACGATAAGTAAATTGCCTACTTTAAATTTAAATTGCCCCTTTAAACAACCTAAGACATGTACAAAGAATGCCTCTGTATAAATGCTGTATGTTAACATGTTATATTAAATCTGACAATAAGAACCCCAATTAGTTTACATCATTAGTCTCCTTAGCCTATTATCTCTTAATGCTTTTAACTCTCTGTACCCTAAGCAAACACTTTTAAAATGTTTACAAAGCAATTAGTTGAGCCATTAAAGAAATATTTAATTGGTTCCTAGACTATCAAAAAGACTTTAAATCCATTTACAAATAGGAAAGTTTGAAAACTAAAGTCTAATTGCTTTCACTATAGCTACATAGCATATGAACAAAATTTACAGTAACTATATAGTAAGTAAAGCAATAAATTATTAGTATTGTCAACAACCGAATATATTTAGCCTCCTTTTAAAAAAAAAATAGTTTTTGGTACAATCATCTATTTTATAAGCCACTCGGATGCCTCCCTAGTAACAGATTTATTTCAAATTCATTAATTTCACATTCTTTAGAAAGGAAATTAAAAATGAAAACCTTAAGCACCCAAAAAAAACTAGTTTTGGGATTGTAATCAAAGCAAACACACTACTCATTATTTGGGAGGTTGGTAAATGCCTTTTTCTCATTTGTTGCCTTCTGCTTTATCCCTGATTTACACAGAAATTTCTTCAAATTTCATACTATATATCACAGTTGATGATTCTTTTATTGTCAAAAATATCAACAAAAAGCTAAGTATCACTTTAAAAAACTATAGAAAAGTAATTTTATGGTTATACAAAAACACGCTTTGTCTTCTGTGAATGTGATACCTTTAAAAAAAAAAAGTTGGGTTGAGGGGAGAGAAAAGACAGACAAAACACAAGGGCTAGGCAGCAACTTCATGTATGTGATTTGAGGGTCCTGCTCAAAAATCTCCCTTTCTGGCTTCCATGTGAAGTTTCCATAACAGTAAATTCCTTTAGGGTAAAGCAGGAGATTATTTCTGTATGAAGTGTATGTTACTCTAGAATGACTTATGTACAAGTTACAGAAACCAATTTAAGCTAGCTTAAATAAAATAGTATTTGTTATAAGGCTTCAGGCCTGTATCACAACCTAATCAGCAGGAAGAACAGGCAGGTCTCATGGCAATATTAGAAGGTCCTCAGGCAGAGGCAGAGACAGAGTCTTTTTGCCTGCTTGTCCCTTTCCATATCATCTTTATCTCTTTTTCTGGAAAGAAAGTGAAAATCTACTTCACTCCTTTCTCTACAGACCGGCTTCCTTGGCAAACCTTTTAGGTTTTCCTCTCCCATAACTTTGCCTGGTATGTGACTGATGCGTAAGGAGCTGACCCTGCCTACCGACCAACTCTGTGCCATCTCTAGTGGACAACACCACATGATTCAAAAATCCCAGGACGAATAATACAGCTGACCTAGCTTGAATACTCCTGTCCCATCAGCTATGTCCATGGAACAGGGTTGAACCTTCCCACCCATGGATAGGGACAGAGAACTGAGAATGGGATGTAGCTTAAGATGAAACACATGTGTCTTACAATGTCCTGCTGAATTCAAATTTTATACATAGAGAGGATAATATTAACCACTAAACACAAACAGGAAGACTGAGGGAGAAAGGCTCAGGCAGGTGCATTCTGATGGTTTCCCAACAATTTACTTCTATAGCCTTTCAAGGCAACGATGATAATTCAAGAACTCGAGTGTACATATAAAGGAGACATGCCGCCTTCTGGTGGCATGGCAGCTGGGGCATCTTTCATTGTTTGGTGATTCTGATAGCTCTCCAGACTACCTTTCAGAAGTAGGGAGGACCCACATACAGAAACTAGAAATTGTTCTGCAAAGGGCAACTTATATAAAAACATGGATGAGACGGCTTTCAGTTTGAAGATAAAGGTATTTTTTTAAAGGAACTTGTTACTTAAAAAGTTGAGTATCTCAGCAATATGGCTGAAGTACAGAAAAATCATAATGGACAGGGGGAGGGTATACATCAAATACAAAATTCTGAAACAAAGAGGACCCCTTGAAGTCAAAAAAAAGAAAGGTTTCAGGGCAAAGGAATAACACTTCTTTATACAGTAACTGGTAAATATACAGCACATGTCATCTTAATAATTATTTCTCCATGCCCTTTAAATTTGTGGTTTCTACTTGCTGCCCTCACCCACCACACACTACTCCACACACTTCTCCCTCAGCCTGGCAAAGTCCTACTTTGAAAGACAAGCACAAAGTTAATTCTCCACAGACTTGCCTTTTTCCCCTTCCCACATATGATCCATTTTACTTTAATATTTAACATACAATGTTAGTGTCTTCATATTCACCTTCTACCACAAACCAGGGTGTGACTTACCTGAGAACAGAGATTATATCTTAGTCATCTTTGTTTCCTCAAAGTCCAGTATAACAAAAGACACTTAAAAAAACCCCACTAAGTAGTTTTTCTATGAGTCACAGACACTAAAAACAAATTCAAGAAACGGTCATGGAAACTTTTGAATAATATATTCATAACAGATTTCTAAGGAAAGAAAGGAAACTCCAGGCTGCATCCTTCCCTATGAGGATGAAAGGATAGAAAGCATGCTTTCTCACGTAAAAGTGACTTTGGTATATGTGCAAGACACTCCTCAAGACTGAGTAGACCACTCTTCTACTCAATCTTGTTCATACCATCTGGCCCAGATCCACCTAATTTCTGTCACAGTACTGTTTGGCACAATATCTTCCAGCTGAACTTTCCAAAGGAAGACTTTATACCTGCTACTGTGCCACTGATTATTATCTTTCAGTTCCAAACTCACCTTTCTGTATTTTGCTTTGTGAATCTGGCTCTAGAACTTTGTAAAAATTTCTTGCCAACAGCCTTCCCATAAGGCTTTACCAAACAGGGGACACTACACAGAAGCAGTGAGGCTGGCAGAAGAGACTTACGTCCTTTTGCTTACTCACCATAGTAATTGGAGTAGTCCCAGCATTTATTCATTTATTCAACCCTACTCCTACTCCCCAAACTAGCCCCATTATTTTCAAGAGACACAACAGGCAGTCAGCCAGCCAAGAACTCCCCCATCCCACCCCCAGAGATCTGAACCCCAACTTGCCAGATGCTTTTCTGAGCTTCCAAATTTTGATAATCCCAGCCTCTTCCTTTTATTGCCCTAGCCCTATCTGTACTAATTCTTCTTGGAGTCACTATCTGTGTGTTTCCTTAATATTTCCATTTTGTTTTTTTCAGTGCTCCAATATAACTGCCCACTGTAAGACCTACCTCTCAATGCTGCTATGCAAATCCACAGACTTTTGCTTATAACCTTCCATGACCCATAATCTTTTCCATGGTTCCCTGACTGCCAACAGCAATGGGGTCTGATAGTGATTTTTGGTAACAAATCTTTGCCAATTCCATGCCTCCTCTACATTTCTGATACAGGATACAGCTCAGATATGTGGAGTAGGGATTATTCCAGTTGGCAGAAAAAAGACAAAGAGACATTGAATCTGTTAACAACCAAGCAAAGCAATAAATGTAGAATTTCAATAATCATCATAATCCAATGTTCAATAAACTTACTGAACACTAATGTTAAAAAGCACTGCTTGGTAATAATGAATGAATTTTAAAAACTTAAAGCCTGGCCCTATTCGCGTGAACTTGGGAGACAAGTCTGAAAAGAGACTTGAAATCAACAGTTAACCAAGTAATACAAAAAGTAAGAAATTTATGTTTGGATAAGATCAGATTTACACAAGATACCAAGACCATGCTCACTGTGCTAGGCAAGGAGAAGGTGCAACTAATGAAAGTTAGCTACAAGTGACTTTTGACCCTTGCTTATACAACTTTATCATTTAAAAAATTATATGCTATTACCTTGTAGGAAAGACTACGATTCCTCCCTTTCTATCTCATTAGTTACCCACTCGCTAAAACCATTTTTAGCTAGGCATATGGCCACCTAGAATAAAGATACTGAAAGTGATATATACAGGTGAAGAAGCAAATCCCTTCTGATTCCTTCCTTCCTACTGCGGCAATGTGGACACGGTAGTAAAATCTCAGACAATGTAGTTAAAGCAACTCTCCAGGAATGACAGAGTAACAAGAGAGAAGGAGCATGGATCCCTAACAATACCATAAAAGACTATGAAGTATTACCATTATCAGTTTGGGTATTTATGTAAGAGAAAAAAAAACTAACATTTTAGACGGCTGTTATAGTAGTCAAATCTATATTTTAATTAACATAAACTTCAAATATGTACTATCCCGTAAAGTTCACACAGAGTCAACAGAACCAACTGAGAGTTGAATCTATTGTTCAACTTTCATGTATTTCCATAAGGTTGGGATAGTGGTAGAAATAATGTTTCCCAGCAGGTACCATTCAAAGACTTCCAGAGGCATTCGTGAACACTGAATAGAGAGTAAAAATGTTCAAGATAGATAATGTTAATTTTGTACACAGAAGTCTCTTGGAGCAAGGGAAGAATATCCATGATTACTGCAGGGAGTTGCCAAAAGAAAAGGTGGTGCTTTCGGTGCACCCTTTACTAGACTAATATTTTAAAGCACTTCATTCAATCTTGCCTATGTAGAAAAATTTATCCAACTAATAGACACAATATGGCTCTGGTGCTTGCAAAATGTTCTTGGAAGTATATTTGATTTGGGGGACATATTTTGATATTTCCATGATATGAAATGAGTGTCCAATAACTGAAACATAATTCATACACTGGATATCTATTTCTGTATGAATAGAAATCTAATATGGGTTATACTTAAAACCATTTGACTCACAACTGGAGTCAAGGAACCACTTACTTTGGGATTTCCTGCATAAAAGAAATTCCTAACTATAAATACTTAGCAGATTCATCAGGTTCTGTGGCAATGTAGTAAGATGGAGGTAACTGCCAAGCTGGGGTTGTTCTAGGAAACCTATTTGAACTATCAGTAGAATTTTTCTGTAATTGTAAAATACACTGTAAACAGGAATCTTTTTTGATAAATAACCGCAAGATCAGTGAGATGTATTCAGATGGAAAACAGTATGGGGAGCTTCAGTGCTGTTATGAGTGTAAGGTGATCACATGAGCCCCTCAAGTTTGAGGATTAAGAATGAAGTGCAGGTCTCACCAGGATTCACCACCAGGGAGACAAGGAGTATTTGTAAACCAAACAAAAACCACTGGAACATTTTAACCTCTCCCCCCAGGGCAGTAAGGCCAGCAGCAGACAGGGGTATAGTATAAAGCAGGGTGTTGAAGAGTTTAGGAACTCTATAGTATAAAGTAGGCTGTTGAAGAGTTTAGGAATCAACTGGGGAAACAGCCACATGCTAAAAGAGCATTACCATCAGTCATAATCAGGTACATAATGAGGAACCTTGCTGAAGTCAGATATATCGGTGTGGACTCAAGTGGTCAGGAAAAGCTTCAGAGAACAGGTAATCCTGAACTGATCTTGAAGGATACTAACATTTACACAGCTGGATGATGGCAAGATTTACACAGCTGGATGATGGCATGCTGCACATGAACACGTAAGGAAGGCCCCAAGGCAGAATTCAGCAAGCCGAGGCAGCCAGATTCCTCCCCTGAAGACAGGTCCATCTGTCCGCAGCACTTTCTCTTCTCTCAGGACACTAAAGTTCTTTAAAGAAAACTAGATGTTCTTTAAAAACTGGATCAGTGACCAGGTCAGTTTGTGAAAGATGTGCTAAAATGCTGAAGTTTCTTTTCTATAGTACTTTTCAGAGCTTTTAACATACCAATGTATGCTGTGAAATCTCTGAGGGGATGATACAATATGCAACACTTATCAACCTTACTGGTCCAAAACCCCTTTTAAAAGTAATGCCTGCTAATACACCTTGGTTTAGAGAACACAATTCAGGAAGTGCTACTTGGTGGTACTGAATCCCACCTGAAAAGATAGGCTCTGCAGTCAGCCTAGATTTGAACTCTAGTTGTTACCTACAAGACCAAGTGACCTTGGGCAAGGTATTTAACTTCTTTAAGCCACAAATTTCCCCAACTGCAAAATGTCAGAAGATTAAATTAAGGATGTAAACATACCTAAG
This sequence comes from Trachypithecus francoisi, assembly GCF_009764315.1. Taxonomy (NCBI): domain Eukaryota; kingdom Metazoa; phylum Chordata; class Mammalia; order Primates; family Cercopithecidae; genus Trachypithecus; species Trachypithecus francoisi. The sequence goes on along the minus strand of NW_022681454.1, from coordinate 166,785,067 downwards.
AGTTCAGTATAGGTTACTTATTAGTATTTGATGCTCCATTTTCAGACTAGAATTTGACTCCCCACATGGGTGGGGAGTGACTGTGCTGACCTGTTGTATTAGTATACAAGTATAAATAAATGCATAATGTCTGTATTTATTTAAGATGCAAACACACGGAAAAGAAGAGCCCTATCACCTCATAGTGAAATAAGTGTAGTCCAACTACGCAGTGACTAAAAGAAAGGGTATTGTTTTAATTTTTAAATATTCCTAATATGAAGGAAAATGAGAAAATCCTGGAGTGGCTGAGTTGCATCAGGAGAAAGAAAAGAGAAATTATGCTTCACGACACACACACTATAGGAGTAAGACTAATAAACAAAATTAAGAAACCAATGTTTTTATTAAACCTCATATTTAACCCCATGGCAGTGACTTAAATTGCTTAATACTAACTTACTAGGCAGAAATTTAAAAGCTTTAGAGTGCTTTACAGTGCACAACTTTAAGTTGTGAACTATGTTGGGGTAAAGAATAGGGAAGAGATCGTGAAATAAGTAACATCCACAAAATAGTTGTTCTTCCAGTGATGGCTTCTGTTTTTCTTCATTTAATTGCTGGTCTTTCCAGAAACTACTCAAAGTTTAAGCAATCTTAATAAACCATCTTATAGAATTCAAAATCATGCCTTGGCTTTTTTCAAGGGCAGGTGAAAAAATTTTGCAAATGTGGTGTATATGACAATTTCAGATCTCTAATTCCCAGCACACAGTTTTTTGTTTTTTTTTCTAATGTCCCCTTTCCTTAAACCATTTCAATACTAAAATGACCAGATGGTTAAAAGAAAAAATTACAAATCTATACATATCCTAAAAACAATTAAAATATTTCTATAGTGAAATTAAAAAAGCAATCCACAGAGTTTATGTATACTGTGGACTATGTCTATGCATAGTACATATATTTAGGCAAGAAATACACCAAATAGCTAATGATAATTATCTTTCAATAGGATGGGTTGTAGATAATTTTGTTTCTTACTTGCTTTAACTTTTTAATATTTTCTACAATGAACACATATTCTTTTTTTCTTAATGTAAATGTATTTCAAAAGTAAGTAGGCCCAGTACGGTGGCTCACACGTGTAATCCCAGCACTTTGGGAGGCCGAGGCAGGTGGATCACAAGGTCAGGAGATTGAGACCATCCTGGCCAACAGGGCAAAACCCGTCTCTACTAAAAATATAAAAAAATTAGCCGTGCATGGTGGCACGCACCTGCAATCCCAGCTACTCGGGAGGGTGAGGCAGGAGAATCACTTGAACCAGGGAGTTGGAGGTTGCAGTGAGCCAAGATTGCACCATAGCATTTCAGCCTGGTGACAGAGCAAGACTCCATCTCAAAAAAAAAAAAAAAAAAAAGTAAGTAAACAATAATATTTTCCTCTTTCCCTCTTTGAGAACACCGGTTCATTGAAGGATATAACTTTGAAGGCAAAAGTCTAAAAGTCCAGGAGAAAAGACAATATTCAGCCCTCCTTCACTTATAATTCAAAATAATGAATTCATAATAAGTTTGCAGAACTTAAGTATTTTCATTTTTAAAGCACTCTTGAAACTATGTACAAATTGTGGTGCTCATCCAAGAAGGAACAGAAGGAAGGAAAAACAGTATGTATAAAAGTGCAAGTTAAACCCTGTCATAAAAGCTCTGATAAACTGGAAACACAAGAACATTGCCATGAAGTTGATTTTATGTCTACTTTACAGATGAGGAAAAGGAAGCTCTCAGTAAGTAAATCACTCGGTCAAGCTCACTAAAGCTATTAACAGGATTGTACCAGCATTTTAACCCATGTCAGAGTCCATGTGTACTTTTACTACATAATGATGTCAGTTTTCATTTTTAACCTTGTCCTTGGGGAGCTATATGTTACACAGTAAGGAAAATTGCATATCAATGTAATTTCTCTAGAAAATTTAGTATTCATAGGGATTAATATTCATGGTTATCGATTCAATTTAAAAAAAAAAAAAAAGTCTGTATGTGGTTTAGACCCATTCACCCTTCCTACTCCCTAACCCCACGACAAATGATTGGCTTAAGCCATGACCTTGTACTATACAGCAGGCCCCTCCTCCTTTTATGTGGAACACACTTATCTTCTTCCTACACCTTAAAAGCTCATTCTCCTTGCCCTACGCCCAAGCTCTCCTAAGGAATACCATAATCAAGTTGAATGTAATTTCCCTAGGAATCTTTTGAATTGATTAAGGATGTGTTTGGATTTTTCAAAATCTCAATGAGACAGTGACAAGAAAACATCACTAGGATAGCAGCTTATCCCAAAACCATGAGATTGCTAAATATCTTGAACCGAAATAGTGCTTAGTTATCTCTTTCTTGACTAGCACACAGTTCATACAAACGGTAGACTCTAAAATGTATACAAGGAAATTAAAAACAGAAAACAAAAAAACAAAAAAAAAAACCACTTTCCCAGTAGCACAGATTTAACCCCCACTACTTCCTGGTAACTACTTGCAATACAAAGTTCTGAATTTAGTATTCCTAAACTATAGGTCCTTTTTGCTTGTGCTAAATATCTACTACATTTTAATTCATTACACTGCCTGGGACAGGAAGCATTTAAGCAGTATTATAAAATCAGAAATGCAGTACCTGTATTATTTTAAGAATAAGGGATTTCTCTCAGTCAAGTATGATAGTAATCAAAACCCTAAATTATACTAGCTTCTTTTCCCCAAAATGAATTTTTCCACTTTTTCTTTTTTTTTTTTTTTTTTGAGACGGAGTCTTGCTCTGTAGCCCGGGCTGGAGTGCAGTGGCCGGATCTCAGCTCACTGCAAGCTCCGCCTCCCGGGTTTACGCCATTCTCCTGCCTCAGCCTCCCGAGTAGCTGGGACTACAGGCACCCGCCACATCGCCCGGCTAGTTTTTTTTTTATTTTTTTAGTAGAGACGGGGTTTCACCGTGTTAGCCAGGATGGTCTCGATCTCCTGACCTCGTGATCCACCCGTCTCGGCCTCCCAAAGTGCTGGGATTACAGGCTTGAGCCACCGCGCCCGGCCTTTTTTTTTTTTTTTTGAGAATCATTGATCTTCTTCACTCCCAGTAGTAAGTTAAGCATCTAAGAGACACTGTCCTTTCAAGATTCCAGATGCCACCCAGTGCACCATTTACTCTGTACATATACTTAGTACGTGCTGTCCATGCTGCTACACACTTTCACACAGTGGCGAAGAGAATTCAATGAACCTGAGTCTTCTCTGGGCAAGGCAAAAGTGATTTCTGACTGATAACAAGCAGACTGAAACAGACCAAATTTCTCATGCATTTTGCTTCATGACAAATCTGTTAAAACATGGTGATTTCTGTTTTGCTTTTTTACTTTTTTGGGTGTCAGTCATCTGTTACCAATGTATTTTTTAACCATGTAAAATCCTAAATAATGACAAACAGGAATATCAGTACTGGTCCATGGATTTAAGAAATTAGGTAAATCAATATGTATCTAAATGGAAAGTACTGGAAATAAATCAGGAACCTGACTGAGGAAGGCACCGTATATTTTCTGATCTTCCTTACCACTTAATATGGTTATCATGTAAAACTGTGGCAAGTGGCCCAATGCTCATAGACAGCTGACAAGAAGTAATGGGGATGGAGTGAAGCAGATTGAAACATCATTGTTCAGCTTTCAGAATATTAACATTAATATTTCAAAGTACCGAAAACCCTCTTCTAAATCAGTTTTTTTAACATTATCAGGAGGATGTTCCATTTAGTAATTTAAATTTGATTTGATTTTCATCACTGCATATATAAGGCAATTTTAAATTAAGCCCATGTCAACCCAGGAAAATTTGCAGTCCTGTGACAGAAAGGAGACTTGTGCCAGAAAACCAAATCCCTAATCTTTCTCCCATTCCTGCTCAATCACTAGTCTTTAACTTTCATCATTCATCCCTCTCAAGACCTGTGGTATTTCAAAGGAGATAACAGCCTCTTAATGCAGCTTTAAAAAAAAAAAAAAGTGCTGCATGTGAGAGGAATAGTGGGAGAAATGAAATTTTATTTTCTCATTATCACTGGCTCAAGAGTTAAAGGTTTGGTTATCCTTAATTAAAAAGTATCAAGTACATAGAGAAAAGCAGTGTGTGTCTGTGTGTGTGTGTTTATGTGTGTGAATTATGAGTAACCTGCTAGCCTCACCATTCAAAGGTTTGGTTATCTTTAATTTAAAAGTATCAGGTACACAGAGAAAAACCAGTATATGTGTGTGTGTGTGTGTGTGTGTGTGTGTGTGTGTGTGTATTATGAGTAACCTGCTGCTAGCCTCACCATTCAAAGATTTAGTTATCTTCAATGTAAAAGAATCAGGTACACAGAGAAAAAGCAGTGTGAGTGTGTGTGTGTGTGTGTGTATTATGAATAACTCGCTAGCCTCATCATTCAGGGGCAACACGCTGTGTATGTGTGTGTGTGTGTGTGCGTGTGTGTATTATGAGTAACCTGCTAGCCTCATCATTTAAGGGCAACACGCTCTGTGTGTGTGTGTGTGTGTGTGTGTGTGTGTATGTGTATTACAGTAACCTGCTAGCTTCGTCATTCAGAGACAACACGCTGTGTGCCCACATGGCAAGTTTACTTTTTCTAGCTGCCTGCAGTCAATAAAATATATAACTGACATTTTTTAACCTTAAAAGAATCATTCTTACATTTCGCACCCGCTGGAACCCAAAAGAAACTGACCAATGAATCACTCAAATTCCAGGCCTCATAATCAGAGAAAGGAATCCACTGTCCCCAAAATTTCTAATTTAGAAATTTTCTTAATTTCATACAGAAAATGTATTTCTTTAAAATACCGAGGTATTTAAAAACCATCCTCTCTTAGTATATGTTTAGAATAGAGAATTTTAGAAAATTATTTACTAAAGTTTTTTTTTTCTCTACTACCATGATCTCTCTGGACTATAAGCAAATTTATTTTCATTGATCACTAAAATGGAAACATTCTCCTCCAGCCTCTCTGACGAACACTGGACTTAGAATTTCCTCTAAGGCCTTCACACAGGGAGCAACAGTTAACAAAACTGCCGGCCTGTATATTCCCATTCCCCAATCTTTTGCTAATTGTTCAAATATAATTATATATTTTAAGTGATAAAAATTTCTAATCTTGACAGTGATCTTTTAGTTTAAGAACATCTACCATAGTAGAAAAATCTGCATGTATAAAGTAATAAAATTTCAGTCATATTCCATTACTCTAAAAAGCACTTTGTAGTCATTTATTCCGTACCATAATTGAGAGATTATTTGCCAAAAATCCAATGGATTTTTAAAATTCATCTTAAATCATCCTGGCAAGAACTAGCAGATATTTGAACAGGGGTGTTTAGATACTTTCTTTCAAAAGATGATGTGAAACTCTGCAAACAGATTGTAAAGGTAACACTAAGATTTACACAGCACACCTTGCTGTATTAGAGATTAAAAGATTAAATCTGTTGGGTTGGGCAATAAAAAGCACAATGATCAAATTGTCTAATAAAAATTGCATGGCAAAATACTGAACTGCCAGAAGAAAACTACCAGAGGAAGGGTAAAGATTTAAGTCTTCTCAAGCAAGCATAATTAAAACCTATATCCAATGAGACAAACATTTTAGAAAATGCCTCAGACAAGTTTGAAACGGCAATGCAAAGTATACCTTTGACTTCCAGGTACATGGACTTTTATTAACAAAGAACTGGCCAGGTGCAGTGGCTCACGCCTGTAATATCAGCACTTTGGGAGGTCAAGGCAGGCGGATCACCTGAGGTCAGAAGTTCGAAACCAGCCTGGCCAACATGGTGAAACCCCATCTCTACTAAAAATACAAAAATTAGCGGGGCATGGTAGTGGACACCTGTAATCCCAGCTATTAGGGAGGCTGAGGCAGGAGAGTCACTTGAACCTGGGGGGTGGAAGTTGCAGTGAGTCAAGATCGCGCCATTGCACTCCAGCCTGAGTGACAAGAGTGAAACTCCATCTCAAAAAAAAAGAAGAACTCCAGTATGGAGAAATATATTGCATGGTAAATTTTTCTAGGCAAATAATTTCCTTCACAAATATGTGTTTTTCATAACAGCATTAAACAATCAAGCAAAAAAAAAAAAAACTTAATTGACTTAACCTAATTAGACTATTCCTAAGCCATTTTTTAAAAGTTTACATAAATGACCATAAACTATAAATCTAAACAGAATTAGAATCTTCTAATAATGATGCTATTTTCACATTTTCCATTTCTAAATATCATTATTCAGATATCTTTGATATATTCTGGCAAAATGACACTTGCATGACTCACTTAAGTATACTGATAGTTTTATTTTATGCTAGGGTTGTAAAGGAACTATTTTTGCAATAATAAATGTTAATAAACAGTATATAAAATATTTACTTCAAATCTGCAGAATAAAAAATGTGAAGTACAGCAGTAAGTACTGACAAGAACTTATAGAGAACTTCATGCATCACGACTTAAGGACTTCTTTTTTGCAATGTACAACTGTACCTTACTGTTCTTTTTTTGTTTTGTTTTCTATTTAGGCTTTCTAAGGAATATATTTTTTAAAAAACAAATTCTCACAGAATCATAAAGATACTACATTGATGTTGTCATGATATCACTTCTCTACAAGTGTTAATTCTTCAAATTCTGTGGAACGGTGCAAAGAGGTCTCTTCATACTACACTAGGAATTGAAACTATTGTTTCACTCTAATAACTAGAATCAACTGGTTGGTTTTAAATCAAGGATTCTCCTTGTAGAAGAAGTTAGGCATTTGCACAGTTATAAAAGCTACTTGCAAACCTTGCTCACATTAAAGAGTATCTTATCAGGTTTTTTTTTTTTTTTTTTTAAGCCACAAGATCTTGCTATATTGCCCAGGCTTCTAGCCTCAAGCAATCCTTCAGGTTCAGGCAGCCAAAATGCTAGGATTATAGGCATGAGCGACCACACCTGGCTGGTGTTTCTATTAAAAGGAAAACCAAAAGTTAAAGAATTATTATGAATACAAACAGTTTAATAAAATAAAAATGCTGACATACCCAACTTCTAATAAGAGTGAACTCCCTCCAAAAAAGTTTTGGCAGTTTCTCAGTTACTGCCTATTTAAAACATACTTACATGATAAATACCATTTCTTTTTATAAGACACCAGTGAATACACAGTTTTCATAGGAAGCATAGCTTTACCAGTGAATACATAGTTTTCACAGTAAACAGTTATGCATAAAAAATAATTTCATAAAGGTAACTACAAATGCTAAAATTACAATTAAGCCAGATAATCATTAAGCATGTTAAGTTTACTACCAAAGACGGTAGCATACCTCTTGAGGCTCAGATGTATTCCTAAACCCAGGGAATTGGTAAAAATTAAAATTAAAAAAAAGACTAGGTCATCTACACTATTCTGATACAGAATGGTTCCCAATAGTATGTGACTTAATTTTAACTCATCCAGTTTAAAATATTCTTGGTAGTAACAGATTCCTATTGCTTAGAAGCCTATTCACAGACTAGTTGGTATTGATATAATACTGCAGTTAATTGTACCTTCTAGATTTGGGAAACCAGGCTGCTCTGCACCAATTCTGTAACCTAATTAGATAATGTAAAGTTGATTTTTTCCTCAAGTTTCAGCATACCAGCAGTTCTTGTATTCAGTGAAGTGAATCAGGTCTCCCTGTCGACATGTTTAAATGCTTCTTGGGAGTAATGCTTGAAAATGCTACAAAGGCTGGGGATCCCAGAAGGGAATTTATAATGGTGCAGAAATGAGAACATTTCTCATTTGGAAATATTCAGGATTCTTAGCAAATGAAGCAACTGAAAGTTAGCTCTTCCCTCTCCAAAAAGATGTAGACTCTGGGTGACTGCAGTTCAAGTTGTCTCAGTGTTGCTTTCAGGATCACAGGGCTGAACTGGAATTTAATGATAAACCTCATTTTTAAAAACTAAGAATATTGAAATGCTGAGCATACATTTTCTCTATGCTGAGAATAGCACAGTTTTGCTATTCTGTTTTTTTAATACACTTCAGTCAAATTAATGTACTAAAAGCTAAAAATTGCCTAATGTTCTCAGAATAAAATTTATTTTCCAATTTTAAATATTAAATTGTTTTTCTAGTCACAGCTTTTCTAATCACTAGATTTTAGACTTGAGTAAAAAAATGACTAATAAGTGTTGCAGTACCTAGCTTATATAGTATTATATAGGATCACAACTAAAATATATATACATAGGTGTCTGCGCGCGCAAACACACACACACACACACACACACACACACACACACAGAGTTGTGGGTAGGGAGAGGTGGAAAGGCACATAAAGTTATGGCAGCCCAGATATAACCAAAAATGGGTTAAGTTCCTCTTCGATAGTTACAGTTCTCTAATAAAACTTTTTCTCTATTTGTATTTTTCCCATAGTGAAGATGACTCTTCATGACCTGAACTTCTTTATCATCTGAACCAGTTTTCCTGGGCCACAGTATTTAATGAGATGCCAATGATGATGCTGCTGTGGTCCCTCTCTAGACCAAAGTACTACTGGTTAGCTTAGCAGGCAGGTAACGCTTCCACAGCCACTTGTTTCAGCTTTCATTCTAGTCAGTTCTCAAATATTATAACATTTGAATTTGTTGATGGCCCTGCCCTTAAATTATTTTTGCTCACAGTTAGGCAATATTGTCTCAGTCATTTTACTTTCGTCTATGTCTTCTTTCATCTCTCCCCACCAACCTCCTAGAGCCTAAAAGAAGGCATTTTCCATGTTTCTTTCTTAATACACACATTTTTCTCCTCCATCCACACAGGCTCCTTTAACTTACCAATCCGCTCCCTGAGCTTCAGACACCACCCTCTGGCCAATGAAATGCATCCACTTCTGATTCCATGCTGAGCTCCATGTACCTGGTTACACACCTTCGCGTGACTGACCTGTAGTCTATAAAATACCATATGCCAAACCAAACCAAATTTTTCATTTTGCAGCCCCCAAATCTATATAACCTCTAGACTGGCATTCCTTGAAAGCATGATCCCTAAACCAGCAGCAGCAGCAGCATCCCCAAAGAACTAGTTAGAAAGGCAAATTATCTGCTCTACCCTAAATCTACTCATCAGAAATTCTGGGCATGGGGCCAAGTCATCCGTTTCCTCACACCCTCTAGGTGATCCTGAAGCCAACAGAAGTTTGAGAGCCAGTGCTTTGGACAGCTGTATTCCTTCCAAAGGCATCAACATCCTTTCCTTTACCATCAAGAATGATTCCTCCTCCCACTGGGCAATTCTATTACACTTCCATCATCTCTTCCTCTGTATTCAGTTTCTAGGTCCTTCTCCTTAGTTTAGGCTTCATTATATCCTTCAGACACAATTCTTTCCTCACTGAAATCTAGCTTTCACTGTTTCCAGATATTCCTTATAGCCCAGCTCTGACCATTCAAAGTCTTTCATGGCTCAGATTCTATTTATCTTTCTAGGGTCCACTCTCCTATTCCACCCCTCTCCAACCCAATTTTCCAGCCATGTAGTCTCCAGGATTGGTCACAGTCATTTATGCTGTTGCACACAGTCTCCTCTGTCCTTGTCTCTCCAGCATGTCTTTTTATAAGACAAGCTCTCTGACAGCATCCAGCCCCATACACTAGATGCTCCTTTCTCTGTGATCCCACAGCACCCAGTGGACTTAACTAACACAGTTTTTGTCTTACCCACCGCAATTGTTTACTTGTGCATCTGGCCCACCAACTGTGGCCAAAAAGGACTATTATTCATTTTATTTATCTAGGAACATACATTTTAAGCAAGATACCCATATAATTTACCATCCAACGCAGGACATTTCTGAGAGTGAAAGGATAATAATGGCTAATGGGCAGCAAATGTAAACTAAAACAAATAATCACCCTAATAACAGACCACAGGAGCCACACACGCCCATCACCTGAGTCCTGACTACATCTTCAAGCTCATCCGGTACTGTACTCCCTCCAAACTCAACAAACTCCAGCCATACTGGCTTCAAACACTCCAGCCTCATTCCATCCTCAGGAATTTTGCACTTCTGTTCCCTCTGCCTGGAATGCTCTTCTCCCAGATTTGCATGATAGTCTTCCCCTTACTCCCGAAGTCTCTGCTCTGGCCATCGCCTTCCCTGATGTTCCCTGAGTAGTCCCCTCCACCCCATTCTCTCTTTTTTATTTATTTATTTATTTTTTTTTTGAGATGTGAGTTTTGCTCTGTTGCCCAGGCTGGAGTGCAGTGGCGTGAGCTCCACTTACTGCAACCTCTGCCTCCTGGCTTCAAGCAATTCTCCTGCCTCAGCCTCCTGAGTAGCTGGGATTACAGGCGCATGCTACCATGCCTGGCTAATTTTTGTATTTTTAGTAGAGACAGGGTTTCACCATGTTGGCCAGGCTGGTCTCAAACTCCTGACCTCAAGTGATTCACCTGCCTAGGCCTCCCAAAGTGCTGGGATTACAAGCATGAACCACCGCACCCAGCCTCCCATTCTCTTTCATATTACCATGTACAGATGCTCCTCGACTTACCGGGGTTACACCCTGCAACGAACCCATTGTAAACTTGAAGAATCATAAGACATCTTAAGTCCAGGTGTGCTCAGACTTATGACAGAGTTACACACCGATAAACCCATTGAAAAGTCAAAAATTGTAAGCTGAATCATGGTAAGTCAGGGACCACCTACATTGTCTTCAGTGTTTATCTGAAATTACCCCGCTAGCATCTACATATCCACTTTTCAATGGAGTCCATATGTGTACTTGTCTGTGTTGTTAAAAACTGTAATGCAACATCAGAAAGCACAGCTCTGAAGTTAGAACACCTAAGATTGAATCCTGGCTCTACAATTAATTAAGTGAATAACCTTGGACGAAGAGTTCACCTCTCTATACCACAACAGCCTCATCTATAAAGCGGGGATTCCCTCAGACTTGCAATAGAGGGTGGTTGTTACAAATAAATGACCAAATACATGTAGAATATTTATTAGGCCCAAAGTAAGGATTCAATATATGTAAACTATTATTGTTGCTGTTATTACTGAAATCCTTAATTTAGCTACTTTTCAGATTGTACATTCATTCTTCAGGAATGAGAAATTCAAAATATGAACAAAGACAATTATCTAGTTTGAAGCTGAATAATCACAATCATTTTCCTGCATTCAATAGCTACTCAAATCTTGCTGACCAACTTTTTTAATAACTCAAGTTAGAAATTCCACATATTCTGTTTACAGATGGCTGAAGCTCAGAATTTTGCTTTTTCATTCATGATGAATTATTTTTCTCTCTTCCTCTTTCTCCAATTTACTATCGTCTGATCTAACACAGTTTATACAGAAACCCAAATCGTATCTCACACGTTATCTCCCATCCCATGCAACCAGCCTAAGTCACAAAATAGACTGCTGTTCAACAGTTTTCAGTCTCTCTTTACTAATAATTGTGCACTCCCCAAAAGGCCATTTTAAGGCTTCTCCACCTACTGGTTTGACTACTGACGAAATATATCCTTGTGACAGTTCTTATATTATTTCTTTACATTGCTACTGGATTAAGGAATAGCTCTCCCCACCCCCAACTAGATTGTGAGAGCAGGAACTCCCACTTCGGGTGTTCTCAGTATTCTTCATGAGGTCTTAGGGAGGGGAGGATGGGGAAGGGGGCAGGGGCAAGCAGATAGTAACAGGGCTGATGCCTGACCTCACATAGACCACTGGATGGGAAACATTTCCACAGAAGTGACATATAAATACAGCAATTCTTAGGAATTCACCAAACATTTCCAAAATGTTCAGACCTATGTGGGAGACATAAATGGATGTACCTTACTTTAGTTTCTTTTAGCATCTTTCCTGGTGCTCATTTTATAGAAGGCACATATTAAATGTTGAGGAAATACTCAACGAACAGGAAACATGAACTCTGCCTTCAAAGGACACATGGTCAGTGGTTGGAAGCCTTGTTTGGTTTAGAGGACAGTTTAGGAAACACAAAAGCTTCTGTTTATCAACCTAGAAAAAAATGCAGATGTATGCAAAGTTCGCATTAATTTCAGGAAGTCTATAAACCCCAGATTTCTCAGACTTGTTGATGTGAGATTTTTAATCATTATTATGTATGAGGGGAGAAGGGGAATGGGAGATTGGAAACAGGAAAGAAAACAAAAACCAATCCTAAGGCGTATAGCCTGGGAAACTGAGAGAACAGTGACCATTTAAGACACTACACTTTCACTAAGTGATAGCTCCATCCCTAATAGTATAAACAGAGCTTCCATTAGAAATACAATCTCATGTTCAAGGGCAGAATTTTTCAGGTTACAACTGATCATCACTGAGATAAAATGGCTTTGGTAAGGTGACACTTGACTGCCAGGGTAATCAATTCAGCCACTAATCCTCATTTAAGGTATATTCCTTTCAAACCTGTTAGCTTGCCTATCATATAAAACCTCTTGGCCTAGTAGTTCCTGAATTAGTCCTACTATGTACATCCTGAACATAAGTGGCATTAATGACTTGACTAAAGTTGCATTTGCATATCCAGAGAGTCATTAGTTTATACACAGCTTCTCACCAGCACTGAATGTTTTAATGCAGGGGTCCCCAACTCTGGGTCATGGACAGGTACCTATCCATGGCCTGTTAGGAACCAGGCCGCACAGCAGGAGGTGAGTAGCAGTCTGGCAAGCGAGCATTACCGCCTGAGCTCTGCCTCCTGTCGGATCAGTGGTGGTATTAGATTCTCACAGGAGCATAAACCCTATTGTGAACTGCATGCAAGGGATCCAGGTTGCGCACTCCTTATGAGAATCTAATGCCTAATGATCTGAGGTGGCACCATTTCATCACCAAACCATCCCCAACCCAACCCAACCCCCCAGTCTGTGGAATAATTGTCTTCAACGAAACCGGTCCCTGGTGCTAAAAAGGTAGGTGACTACTGTTTTAATGGATCTGTCAACATTTCCTTTAAAAACCTTTATTTTCAGAGGCTTATGAGTCAACTGTAGACAGTCACTCAGGGCTAAAACCTGGGATAAATGGTGTTAGTCTGAGACATATTATAATTTATTTAATTAAAGGAGCTTTCTGTGATTTGCAAGTCTAAACAGATAATCTTAATAAATGCTGTCCTTAAAATATCCAGAGGACAAAGACTTAAAAAAAAAAAAAAAAGGCTTCGCATAATCATAATACAACACAAGAAAGTATACATTTTGCCTTGAGAACTTTCCATAATGGAACAAATAATCTATCATCCTAGGCCTCCTGACACCTTCGCTACCATATCCACTCGCCAAATCCTGATGCCTTTGCATCTTTAGGAGCTCTTGAATCAATTTTTTTTTTCTATCTTTACCACCACCCTGCCAATCTAAGCAAGGATTATGTCCCACCTGAATAATGACCACCCCCACCAGGACTCCTGCTACCTGTTCTATAGACAAATATGTACTTTCTGTAGGCAGCCAGAGTGATCTTTTCAAAACACAAATCCCTTCTCCCCTACTTAAAATCCTTCAATGGCTTCTCACTGCACTTAAGATCTCCTTAGCGTGGACTGCGAGACCCATGCTTTCCTGAGTGGCATCATTCCACTTCTCATGCTCCACGTTCCAACAACATTCATCTCGTAGTTTCTCACTATTTCACCCATGCTACCTCCTGCCTTAGACCTTTGCACAAATGCTCCTTCTCAAGAATGCTGCCACCCACTTCCAGATTAACTACTTTTCTTGAAATGTTCAGATTTTGCCTCAAAAGTCAGAGTAGGCAGCTAGGCAGACATGAGCAGGGCAGGAAAGGCCCCTCACCACCAGGAATGTCAGGTGACCAAAGGGTGATGGTCAGGCAGTTGTTAAACTGTCTCTCTGAAAAGAATAATTGGTTGCAGCCAACACCATGGAAAGGCAGTCTCCCAATAGACAGAAAACACCTAAAGCTGGTTATCAGCAAGTTCCTGCTAAGATCTCAGGAGTTGGGCCAGTGGGCTCCAGCATGTGCACTAATAGGCAAAATGGTGGCTTTTAACTAGTACTTGCCCTTCCTCTAGGAAGGCTCAAATGGTAAGGGAAAAATGCCTCAGGTGAGCATGAGTACAACTTCAGTAAACATACTGTATGCAGCCCTTCCCCTCTGCTGGCAGGCCACTGGGCATGCAGACAGCCCACCCCAAGGGAAGAATCACGGGAGAAGAAACGCAAACCCTGGCATCATACCAATGTATAAGACCCCAAGTCCAAGGTGAGAGGAGGTACCTGGATTTCTCAAGTCGCCCACATGGCCCTCTTCAAAGTGTACTTCCTTCCATTCCTGCTCTAAAGCTTTTTAATACTCTCACTCCTGCTCAAAAATTTGCCCCGGTCTCTCACTCTGCCTTATGCCCCTCCAATAAATTCTTTCCCACAAGGAGGTAAGAATCGAGTTACTTCAGACCTGTATGGATTTGCTACTGCTAACAGTCATTTCTTCAAGTAAGGCTTTTATGACCAAATTCTTCCATTTTCTTGGCCCCTATGGTTTTCACTATGAAAGCAGTAGCACAATTTTTATTTATATGTTTATGGAGGTTTGATTGCTGTGTGGTTTTTACAAGATCCATGAGATTAAGGACAAGGAGTATTTCCTTAACAACTAGTACCATGCCTGGTACATAATAGGCACTCAAAAAATGTTCGAATAAATCAATATTTAAAATCACACAACAGAATATGATCGGAAATGTAAGGTCATTTTTCACATCATTCACCTCAGAGAAAGAGCAAGCAGCCCAGAGATGGGAAGGATATAAGAAACATGTTTCTTTCGTCTTGACTCCACAGGTGGACAGACCTAAAACAAGGAAATAGTGCAGATGAGGAAGGACCATCTCAAGTCGTCAAGGCTGTAACAGAATTTAGTGTCTTAAATATTCATAGTTCAAGATAAAAACTGGCAGAGGTGAATGGAGCCATAAGTACAAGCTTGCTGGAGTAGAGGCAGAACCCACACCTGGTAAACTGGATCGTTCAGGCCATTTAAAGGGATCCAAAAAAGTCCATGTGTAGATCAGCATTAAAGAGAAGCAGAGATCTCAAAATGGGTGGAATATTTGCAATAATCATCCAAGTAAAAGAACCACAAGGGGGAGGAGAAACTCAGGAGTCAGAATCCTCCCTACAGGATTTGTCCTTCCAGCACTGTATCTTAAAAGCTCCTGGGTTAGTCTTTATTAAAGGAAGGTAATAATCCCTTATTTATGCTCTTATTTATAAGTTACACTTTAAATTGCTTGTATTACTATTTACCTGGGAAGCCAATAAAAGGGTCTTTCTTGCTCTTCTGATACCTAAGCATTCTTCTTAATGTTAATTATGTTAAGTCTTTAAAATCTACCTTTTGTCTTTGACGAATGATAGAAATTACACTGGATCCACTGAGAAACTTTATCAAATACACTGAAACAAACAAAAAATCAAGATATCATCACCTTCTTTATCATCACCATATAATATTGAAATGGGCATTATGGCCCATCCTTTATTTGCACTAATAAAAAATATTCCACGAGTTGGCAAGTGATGCTGATGTTCCGCCACCTCTTTAAAAGACCATCAGAAGGGCGGGACATTCTGAACCTAGCTAGTTTTGTCAGTTTCTCTACCAGAAAATAGGGGGTTAAATATTTCTAGCTACATGTAAAAAGCCATTTGATGACTTAAAACAAATATCCTCAATTGCAGTATTCAGTTATCCTTTGTCAGTAAGTCATATTGAGAGCAAAATCATAAAAAGATCACCATCACTCCATGAGCTGAGAAGCTTAAAACCGCAAACGTACTGAAAAGGAAAACTGATACTTTTTATTATCATCAATTTAGATGACTTAGATGGGAATCTATCCCAGATATTACAAAGGGATTCCACTGCTGTAGAGACTTCAAATACTAAAACTTACAGATTACATCTAATCTCATGATATAGGCAAAGAGCTGATAATGGGATCTCCTCCTAGGATTCTTACTCTTGAGAGGACGCCACAAGCCTTTTCGCCCAACTTCCTGATGCTAACTTTCCAGAAGGAAAGTTAATAAGCATGACATAGAAGCGATGCTGATCACATTTACAAAAAGCACTTTACAACAGAGAGAGTGACTCCACTCCCCCGGCAGCCCTGCCGCCTCGGCGGTCGTGAGCCCCTCATACCCTCTCCTACCCCCCACTGGCAGCCGGCCCAGTAGGCTGCCCCAGGCTCAGGGAGGAGGAAGCAGGGGGCGCAACGGTTCATCCGGGGGGAAGCAGGTCAGGGTTCCGGGCGAGGCCGGTGCGCGACGCCCGCTCCCGGTCAGGGAAGCCGCAGTGGCCTCGATCCCTTCCCCGCGCTGCGCGGCTCCGGGTAACTAATGTTCCGAGGCGCCTGACTAAACCCTCCAAATCCAAGGAATGTCAGCGCTAACACTCGCGCCCTGGGCGGCAGACAAATGCGTCCCAGCGGAGCTGCCGCGAGCTCCGCGCCGCGGCTCCCCTCGGCGTCGGCCTGAGCGGCGGGGTGGCCGGGCGCCGACACAAGTTAGTTTTCCGGCCCGAGCAGCCCTGCCGCAGCAGGGAAAGAGGAACTGCTCCTTGTCCCCCGGACAGCGTCCGAGCGCTGCCAGAGCTGGGGCTTCCCCAGGTGCTGAGGGCGGGGGACGGCCGGCGGGGCGGGGACCCCCTCCGGCATCTCCGGCCAACCGCCCCTCCCTTGCCCGGGGACACGAGGGGGACCAGGGGTCCGGACGAGGCCTCGGCCGCGCATCGCACCCCAGCTCCCAGCCGCCGGAGTTGAGGGGGAGGCGCGCTCTCCGTAAGAGCCGGAGGCGGGGCGCCATCGCCCTCCCACTCCCCGGCGGGTGGGCCGGGGGAGCCCGGGGCTGCGAACACCCCAGACGAGCGGCGGCGGCTGGAGGGGAGGCTGGACCGAGGGGCCTGGTCCATCGGACCAGCGGTGGCGACAGCGGCATCTCGCCTCCTTCAGGCCTGCACGCGCCACAGGCCGCAGCCTGGACCAACCTCGCATACACCGGCCGTGAGTGCTGCGGTCCGGGCTCCCAAGAGTGGGACGCCGGGCGGCCGCGGCCCCCCGGACCCGGCTCTTCCCCAGCTCCGCCCGCAGTCCCGGCGTGGAGAGCGGCCGCCCGATCCGCTGCCGCCGCAGCGCGGGTGTCGGCGGCGGAGCCCGGGGCGGGGAAGAGCCGAGGAAGGGGCGGCGAGGGGGCGGGCCGGCGGCGGCCAGGGGGTCGGGGTGCGCGGGGCTCGGCACCCCCTCGGCCCGCACTGCTCCAGCACCACCTGCGGAGCTGCGGTGCCCACGCCGTGCCGCGACCCCGCCGCCCCCTGCTCCCTCCACACGCGGGCAAACAAAACAAGTTGCCGGTCGCTGCCGCCGGAGGGGGCCGGGCGGGTCACTCACCCTCATCCTGCTCAGCGGGCTTGGGTCGTCCGGCCGCGGGGTCAGGGAAGACCAGAGGACCACTAGCCCCAGGAAGCTTCCCACCACCAGCAAACTGCGTAAGATGAACCCAATCTTCAGCCTCATCTTCCTCCGGCGGCGAGAGACTCACAGCCCGGCGCAGCCGCCGCCACCGCTCTCCCCTCCCTCCTTCCCCCTCCTCCGGCTCTCCTCCTCCTCCTCTTTCCCCCACCCCTACCGCTACCGCTGCCGCCCTCTCCGCTGCCTGCCCTTTCCAGCTCCAGATCCGGAACTCCCCTCGGCTATACCTTTCCCCGGGCTCTTCCCTCCGCCCCTCCCCGCGCCCCCCTCCCCTCCGGCGGCCACCGCAGAGCTCCGACTGACCCGTGTGCCTCGCTCTTCCAGACTGCCTTCCTCTCTACCTGCCCCCTTCCAGATCCGCAGTCCCCTGCTCTCCACGCGAGCCCCCTTCACAGTCCCCTGCTACCTTGCAACTAACTTGCACTTTCCCCAGGTCTGGTCCTTAGCCTTTGCCCTACAGCTCAGCTCCTTAAAGCTTTCAGATCCCCAAACTTTTATTGTAATTATGGACCATAACTCCGTCCTTAACTCCTGTGCCCCCCGGGATTCCCTGGCCCACCGCCCCCTCCGTTGGACCTGGAGTCGCTCTTCTCTGCACGTCTCCCTTAGACCCACTTCCCTGAGCGCCCTGTCGAGAGGCTTTCAGGAAGCCAACCAGGAAGTGGGACTACCGCTGCTGCTGCAGCAGCTCCACGTGGCTGATTTATAGCTGAAGGGTTTTTTTTTTTCTTTTTTATTGATTGTTCTTGCTTTTTCACACGGCTCCTTAAGGTGGTGAATTTGTAACCGAAAGGCCCAGGTGAGATGTGCAAATATCACTAAATTGGAGGAGCTCACTTGGAAAGCTAGTATTTCTTTCTCTTGAGCTAATGAAAAGAAAGGCTGTCGTCTTAAGCCAAAAGCAATACCAGCCTTGTTCACGGGCTGGTAAATTTCAAATCCGAGGACCACGCATTTCAGCTCCGCCCTCATTGCCTCCCTCAGACCTGATTTTTGCCACTTGATTTCTGCTTTTCAAACGCCTTTTCTGCCTGTGTTACCTAAATTACACAGGAAAGGATATTGGCAAGTGTTTAGCCAAATGCCCCACCCTGAGGAAATAATTTTTCTGCCCATATCTCCCAATAAAGATGTCTATGTCTTTATATCAGAGTGTATGTAATTACATTATCAGTGTACTATACCCTAAACTGCTAATTTAAATCGAACAAAACGTTTTAAGATTTTATCCTAAGTTGATTTTTTGTTTGTTTTTTTGATTTGTTTTTTTTGGGGGTGGGGGGAGATGGAGTCTCTCGCCCTGTTGCCCAGGCCAGAGTAGAGTGCAGTGGCACGATCTCGGCTCACTGCAACCTCCACCTCCTGTGTTCTAATTCTTCTGCCTCAGCCTCCCAGGTAGCTGGGACTACAGGTGCACACTGCCATGCCCGGCTAGTTTTTTTTTTTTTTTTTTTTTTTTTTTTTGTATTTTGGTAGAGAGGAGGTTTCACGGTGTTGCCCAGGCTGGTCTCGAACTCCTGAGCTCAGGCAATCCACCTGTCTCGGCCTCCCAAAGTGCTAGGATTACAGGCGTGAGCCACCTCACCCAGGCTATCCTAAGTTTTAAGATGGTGAAAGCTGATTCTTTTTTTTCATACTGTCTCGTATCTGCAAGTTTTTTGCTTTAAAACAAAACCTAGTTATTTCAGTCATCAAGATAAAGAATTGTACCAAACTACCTTCATGTGCTTTTTGGCTTGGCTTACAATGGCTAGTATATCGGGGGGTTCTGTAGATGCCACAATTTCAGAATTTCCACACAATATCTGAAATGATATCCTCATGAACAGCATGGTTCCAGAAATGCAGAATGGATCGTAGTTAGGTGTATTATTGGTTGGCTGAATGATTGTACATCATATTGTGGAAAATTCCACAATATAGAGTACCTGGAAGAGGGACTGTCAAGTATTAAACACAAATCACTGTTTGACTTAGCATTTGTATCAGCCCCTTAGGTTAAAACCAGTTGTTTTAAGTAGAAGATGAGAGAGATTTCACCTAAGACCACTTTTTTGTGTGTGACAGATCTAGAGTGTGTAATTCATGAAGTATGAATCTGCTGGGTAATGTGATATGAAAAGCGAATGAACCATTTCTTGGTGATGATTCAGGCCAGCGTTGGGACCCAGGAATCTCCTGTTAATCAGTACCCTGATGATTTTTGACCCCGGTAATCTGGGTACCACTTTTGGAGAAACACTGAAAGGAAGCAAGGTGGGGGGCTTGGGAAAAGTCTTATATAGATAACTTTGGAAGGCAGGAATAGGCTCATTTATGGACTCAACGTGAACTGTTCAGAAGTGAGGTGGACTCCTTTTCTTTTCTATTTATTTATTTTTTGAATCGGGGTCTTGCTCTATCACCCAGACTGGAGTGCAGTGGCACATCCATAGCTCACTGTAGTCTGGAACTCCTGGGCTCAAGTGATCTTCCCGCCTCAACCTCCCAGTAGCTAGGACTACAGGTGTGAGTCATCATGCCCAGCTAATTTTTTTTTTAATTTTTTGTAGACACAAGGTCTATTGTCTGGTCCTGTTGTCAAGGCTCGTCTCAAACTCCCAGCCTCCAGCGATCCTCCCTTTTTGGCCTCCCAAGATGCTGATATTACAGGCAGAGCCACCATGGCCCACTTGGACTCCTTTTCATAGGAGACAGTTCCCTAGGCAGAGACTGGGCTTGAAACAGGTAACTTACAAGGCATCTTGTGATCATAAGAGAATAATTCCATTTGAAATCTGCGGCTGAAGTCCACGTGAATAATTAAATCTTTCACTTGTGTTATTTTCACAGGGGAGACAGTTTTTTTTTTCTTAAGAAGGTAGGAAGCTTTATTTTTACTGTTTTGACCATAGCTGGGCAAGTACGCAAATGGAAAGTGATACCTATCATCAAAGTATTGAGAATGGTCAGTCCTTTGAAGGTCCTAGCATTCTGAGAACATCTTGCCACCGCTACCACCCCCTACCTTTAGTGTTACACATAGAGAACTTAAAATACGTATGAAAGAGTATATAGTTATACAGTTGTATATTGATGAATAGATATATAGTTGTAAAAGTTTATGTTTCTCTGCGTCCTAATAACTTTTAAAAGAAACTGCAAGTAAATTATCACAGGAACAGAAAACGAAATACTGCATGTTCTCACTTACAAGTGGGAGCTAAATGATGAGAACACATGGACACATAGAGGGGAACAACACACACTGGGCCTATTGAAGGGTGGAGGTTGGGAGGAGGGAGAGGATCAGGAAAAATAACTAATATGAGTACTAGGCTTAATACCTGGCTGATGAAATAATCTGTACAAACCCCCATCACACAAGTTTACCTGTGTACCAAACCTGCACATGTACCCCTGAACTTAAAAGTTTAAAAAAAGTGCAAATATACCTTAAAACATATGCCCATTGCAGTATTTGCTGGGAGGCAGCCTTTGTAGGGTTGACAGAACTTGTTTAGAAAATGAGGAGCTACATTCAAAGCTTAGGTCAAGATAAATCACATGCCACTGTGAACCTAGGGCTTTTATCTGCCAAATACTGATTACAATACTCAACCTCACAATGTTCTCAAAAGGAATAATTGAGGTCAAGTACATATACAAATATAAAGTACAATCAGTGTAATGGAACAAGCCTCAGGTGTGTGTGGCTATAATTCTTGTTTTATGAATGCTGCAGTTCCTGGGATAATGGTCACTAAGGAAGAGGATAGAGACTAGAACTGAATGAGATGGACATGGAGATGGCCAAGAGAAGCATCGTCCTCTGCCAAGTCATGGGGTCCTGTGTGGTGGATGGTGCCCTCCGCTCAGAGTCCAGCTGGGGGCTCAGAAGCAAGGTAACTGAAGGGAGAGAATTATTTGAGCACCTAGTGAGTGTAAGATGCTTCACATTTATTGTTTCACCTAACCTCTACACAACCTGATGTGGGTATTACTGCTCTCAGGCTGGGATTCAAAGCAGGTTTTTCCAACCTCAGAATTCTTGCCAGACTGACTGGCCTTCTGGGTCTGGAACATAAATGTTTTCAGGCAGTGTAATGTGCAAGAGGTCAGAGCCTAAAGCTTTGTTGTTTTTAAATTTCTCCACCATGTCAACTCTGTTACAGGGAAGCCCGCCAGAGGGAATTGTACCCATTTTGGGGCTACACTACCCCAGTGCTATGCTGCAGCCAAGCTGAACTTCTAAGTTTCTAAATGTAACCCACTTACCTTCAGGCCTTTGTACAGGGAGTTCTTTTTGCCTGAAATACCTTCTGACATCTTAACATTACGCTTAGATGTCAGTTACAAAAAGCTTTTTCTAGACTCTCTCATATTTCCCACTCCACACCTCTATATCTCTTCCCACCAATGTACTAGAGTAGGTATCCTGCTAGGTGCTTCCACTGCACCATCTACCTCTTCTTCCCTAATGATTACCACTATATTGTAATGGCTTAATTTCTTTTTCCTACACCCAGATAAAAATGTACATGAAGGTGGAGCCTTGTCTATCTAGTTCGTTATTGTTATTCGTGTCTGGTATGTGGAAAGGGCTCAGTGAGTATTTCTTGATGGAATGTTGAATGAATAATGGGACTGAAAATATAAAAGGCAGGCGAAACTTAGAAGAGGGACCAGGTTTACTTCAATTGCTATTCCTCCTCACCGGGAGGTTTATCTTCCAAGGATAAAACTTTGGAGGTTTTATTAAATTAGAAAAGTGATTATTTTACACATGGTTATCGTCATCAACTGATAGGCTGTTGTTTCCCCCTTACTCAGCATCCTACTAAGGCTACTCAGAACCAAGAAGAAAGGGTAGTTTTAATTTAAGTTCATATTTTTGTATGTACGGAGATTTAAAAAATAACAGCTGCATTAAAATGGGAACATGTAGCCGTAGGGAATTATTTGCAAACGAATTTAAATATTAATTATGTCTGGTTGCCAAGAACTCAAGTTAAATTAGTGTCAATGACCTCTAAATTACTAAATATCTTATCACCATTCTATAAGCCATTTAATCACCTCTTTTCAAAGAAGAAGAGCACCATTGGTGGTATCTTTAAAGGAAGATACATTTTATTGTTTAGAAAATAATTACTATTTAGATATCAAGGAGAGCATAGTGTTTGTTAAAAATTTATTAATTTTGTGTACTGTTCATTAGTTACCTCTTACTGCTTAACAAATTACTCCAGTTTAGCACTTACAAACAACAAACATTTATTTCACACAGTTTCTGAAGTCAGGAATCTAAGAGTGGCTTAACAAGGTGGTCTGGCTCAGGGTCTCTCATGAGGTTCTTGCCAGACTGTCATCTGGGACTACCATCATAACCATCTGGGCCTGGAGAATTTGCTGTCAAGTTCACCCACATGACCAGCAAGCAGGCCTCAGTTCCTCACTGGCAGGCGGTGGGAGGCTTCAGTTCCTTGTCACTTGGGCTTCTCCATAGGGCTACTCATGACAAGGCAAGCTGACTTACGCCCTTCATAAAAGATCTGAGGGAGAGAGAGCCCAAGAAAGAATCCACAGTCTTATGTAAGAAATACTGTGTATACTGCGTTTATCTGTAAAATGAAGGTGTTGGACAAAATGATCTTTAACATTCTTTCCAATACTGAAATTCTGAGATTTTCCTATGATGTTGATGTGTGATTGAGACTTAAATTTGTGCTTTCATGTGGAATACTATGAAGTAAAATCCTGCTTTTGTCCTTTTTTTCTGACATGGGGTACTATTTCTATCATAAGCCTGAGAGGGATAATTCCTGAATTGTGCTCAGCTGGAATAAAGGACTGTTGTCAAGGGCTTCCATTTGATGAGGTTAAGGGTCTCCTACAGTGTTTTGAAAGCAAAAATACTTATTTAAAAGCCCTCGGATTTCACATTGTAGAACACTACCTCTTCATAATTTGGTACTGTTTTTGGACTCCCATAATTCAGAAGTGCTCTTCTGATCTAACCATTTATTTAAGAGGTGATTGAAACGGATTTTGTCTCTTACCACTCTTGTTTAAAACCTGTTCAACAACTTCCCATTGCTCTTAGATTTAAGCCCAAACTCCTTCATTTATTACAAAGCCTTTGTGAGCTTGCCTCTGCTTACCTCTGCAGCCCCATGGCTGGTCAGTTATCCCCTCTTTTGCAACTTAAACTGTAGCCATGTTGATTTTCTCTCCATTTCTGAAATAGGCCAACTTCACTCTCACTTTTAGACCTTTGTGTGTGTTATTCTCTTGCTTAGAACACTCTCTCTGTAGTTCTTACACCAACCCCTCTCCCATGAACTCCCTGATAATCCTTCAGATTTCAATTTATACATCAGTTCTTTCAGAAACCTCTGATTGTCTTCAGCCTCTCACGCCACTGCTAGGTTAGAAGACCCTGTTTCATGCTTTCAAAGCACCCTGTAAGTTCTCTCTCAGAGCATATAGAACTCTATAATTGTTTATTCAGTTGTCACCTTCATTAGACCAAGTTTCTTCTTTTTTTTTTTTTTTGAGATGGAGTCTTGCTCTGTTGCCAGGCTAGAGTGCAGTGGTGCCATCTCAGCTCACTGCAACCTCTACCTCCCGGGTTCAAGCAATTCTCCTGCCTCAGCCTCCCAAGTAGCTGGGACTACAGGCGTGAGCCACCACGCCCAGCTGATTTTTGTATTTTTGGTAGAGATGGGGTTTCACCATGTTGGCCAGGATGGTCTCAATCCCTTGACCTCATGATCCGCCTGCCTCGGCCTCCCAAAGTGCTGGGATTACAGGTGTGAGCCACCGTGCCCAGCCTAGACCAAGTTCCTTAAGGGCAAGGACCATATTCACATTTGGCATTGTGTCTCTAGATGTTGACCATACTTGGCAAAGAAGAGATGCTCAGTATTAAGAGACTGAATGAGTGAAAATATATTTCCTGTGTTCACTGTTAAGCGTGGGGAAAAAGGAGTTGCATAAGCAAAAATACGAATTTAAAAGCCCTCAGATTTCACAGTGTGGAACACCACCTCTTCATAATTTGGTACTCTTTTTGGACTTCTGTAATTCAGTAGTCTTCTTCTGATTTAAGAAGCATTCTTTAATAGCTCTTGAAAGCTGATATCTAAATGATTTGCAGAAGCATTTTATAGGTAGATGGTTTTGCCTTTATTTTGGGTGTTGGGAAAGAAGGGTACAGTATTCTACATTTTACCTGACCAAAATGAGTACTGTAATTCCTAGATAATAAACTGATAGCTATTTGAAACTGCCTGTTGGCTTACTGAAGGGAAAATGCATTGCCCAGAACCTCACATCTTTTATGTGGGAACCCAGTACCTACAAGACAAACTGGCGTCTCTCTGTTACTATTGATAATCTCTTAAAGCATAACTTCTAAATAATGGGTGGAATGGAAAGGAACTCTGTCAGTGAAAGGGCTACAGAACTTGCCCTGCTGTATGCAAATTAAGAGATTTGGCTAGACTCAAATTTCTAATTTCCTTTCAAATGCTCAAATTTCTTAAAATTAAGGTATGAAATGCACTGAAGAAAGACTCAGGTTCTCAGCAGTGTGGTTAGTTAAATGACCTGAAGTCTTCAAAACTGGTATTTGTCAAGGTGTTACTGTAAGTCCTCTTACAGTTTGTACACAAAAACCTCTGCATCAGCAAGCAGACTAGTTTCAGACCGTTATCAATTTGTTATCACATCCTTCCAGAGATCCTGCTTATCTAGCTATGCCTAGAACCTGACATTCTTTATTGTGGGAACCTGTAAGACAAACTAGCCTCTCTCTTGTTAATACTGATTATCTCTTAGAGCATAACTTTAACACAACAGGAATGAAATAGAAAGAATCCATGTCAGTGAAAAGGCCAGATAACCCATGCTACCATATGTAAAATGAGAGGTTTGGCTAAACCACATTGGGCATAGCTGGATAAGCAGAATCCCTGGAGGTGTGTGAAGATGTGTGGAAAGGAAAAAAAACGTCAGGGAGGAGGGGACATTCCTGTGCTTGACCATCTTCTGAACGTTTTTTGATTAATTTTTATAAAATTGAAAATTAGTACTGGACTATGCCTACAAGCCTTTTTAGGCATTTGAGACAAGATAAACAGTTACACACAAATAAAGAAACTGATGTTCAGACTACAGAGAGATTATGATGAGAGAGGTTTTCCCAAATGATCCAGGAATTAAGAGGCTGGACAGGGACTACAGATCTGTTAATTCCAAACCTTTTACTTCCCAACTATGACATCTTGCTAATGTCCAGAAATTTCACCCTTTCTTTAGTTTGTAACAACTGAACAATGACAAGTATATTTTCTCTTTTATATGAACAGGTGGCTCTGTATTAAAAGCCTATTTGGAGAGCCACAACAGGGAGTTGTGAGCTAAGAGTACTGATCATTGGGGGAGCTCAAAATACTGCCATTTAGGTAAATATACCTTTTGGCATACTGAAAGGGCTATGAAATTTGAATTTTAATTACATTTCTTTTTGGAGAGTGATCTTTGAGGACTTGGTTTTATGGGATAGCTTCTTTTTTCAAACCATATAAAGTGATTTTTAACAAATAGAATCCTTTTCTATGATCTTGTGTATTTTTAGATATTTCTGTTCAATATTTTTTGAGCATGTGTCATGTGCTAGTCATTGTTCTAGATGCTGGAGATATAGCAATAAAGTAAAAGCCAAAATCCTTGTCCCCATAGAGTCAGACAATAAGCCAAATATGTATATTGTTACATATTGTTATTGAATAAACTGCTATATCACCATGTGCCAAGCCTTGTTCTAAGAGTATACAAAGGTTAACTCATTCATTTAGATAGCATGTTAGAAGATAAATGCAATGGAGAGAAATAAGTCAGGGAAATGGAATGTGGAACGCTGGAGAGGGGTGAGGGGAGGTTTCCATTTTACGTAGTCTGAGAAGATAATATTTGAACGAGACCTGGAGATGAGGGCACAGCCAAATGTGTATCTGAAGGGAGATGGCTCCAAGCACAAGGAGCAGCAAATGTGAGGTCCTTAAGCAAGAATGTTCCTGCTTGTTTGAGGAAAAGCAAGGGCATAAGGACAGCTGTAGCTGCGAAAGTGAAGGGAGAGCATTAGATCATAGTAAAGACAGTGGCACTTATTTAGAGTGACAGGGGAAGACATGGGAGAGTTTGGTGCAGAGGTGGCATCATCTAACTTACATCTAAATAGGATCACAGCCTCTGACTTCTGGGTTTGGTTTGGAAAAGAAAAAGACAAAAGCAAGGACCAGTTAGGAGGCTATTGTGGTAGCATAGAGTAGGTTTGTAACAGTAGGGGTGGGTAGAATATGTCAGAATGGGGATACATTCTGATTATTCTTCAGCTATTATGGTTCCAACTAATTAGGCTTGCTGTTTTGGTTCCTGGCTCTCTATAAGTAGTTAAATTAATAACCTGTAAAGCAAACTCGAAATGCTCTGGCATCACACATTATTTAAATAAACTGTGTAAGCAATTACTTGGCATTTTGTTAAACATCTTTGTTTAGATTTTCATGTATCAAATAATATTTTTTATATATATATATTTTTGAAATGGAGTTTCGCTCTTGTCACCCAGGCTGGAGTACAATGGCGCGATCTCAGCTCACTGCAACCTCTGCCTCCCAGGTTCAAGCGATTCTCCTGCCTCAGCCTCCCAAGTAGCTGGGATCACAGGCATGCACCACCGCAGCTGGCTAATTTTGTATTTCTAGTAGAAACGGGGTTTCACCATGTTGGCCAGGCTGGTCTCAAATTCCTGACCTCGTGATCCACCCGCCTCGGCCTCCCAAGGTGCTGGGATTACAGGCATGAGCCATTGTGCCCAGCCTTAAAAATACTTTAAAAATATTTTACCTGGCATTTTCAGTTGTTTTTGTCAGATCAGTTGTCCTGGCCCCTAAACTACCACTGTTGCATAGGAGATTTAATTTCTAAATACAGGTTGTTGCATTTGAAAATATAGGCTTTTTACCTGGGGGTAAAAAGATGATTAAGTAGTCTGGGTGTGGCGGCTTACACCTATAATCCCAACACTTTGGGAGGCCGAGACAGGCAGATCACGAGGTCAAGAGTTCAAGACCAGCCTGACCAACATGGTGAAACACATCTCTAGTAAAAATACAAAAATAAGCTGGGCGCAGTGGCACGCACCTGTAATCCCAGCTACTTGGGAGGCTGAGGCAGGAGAATTCCTTGAATCCAGGAGGCGAAGGTTGCAGTGAGCCGAGATCGCGCCACTGCGCTCCAGCCTGGGTGGCAGAGTGAGACTCTGTCTCAGGAAAAGAAAAAAAAAAAAAAAAGAAATGCATCCATTGGTAACAAGAAAATAAAGAATGCTAAGGTCAAAGACTGATAAGGCAGGTAAGCTGAGCACTGAAGCTGGCTTCTACCTTAAGGACTTTGGCCAGAACTGAGGAACCTGAGTTTTGTGAGTTTGGGAACAAAAAACAAACTGAGGGCCCTCCCCAAAATGGAAAACCAGATAGGTCTGCCAAAACCAGGATTCTCAAAGGGCTTTATCCCCAAGGTGAGAGAGAACTAAAATTAACTCATTCTCTCAACTTTTGAACAGAAACCTCCCTCTACACATATTCACACCATCATCTAAGAAATTCATAATCATAAATTGGCCCTCATGAGGAATTCACACTATCTGGATGGCTAGAAAAACTTTAAATCAATAATTTTTGGGGGGGATCGTTGTTTATTTCTTTTTCTATTATTTTGTTTTTTATTTTTTATTTTTTGAGACAGGTTCTCAGTCTGTCACCCAGGCTGGAGTGCAGTAGTGCTCACTGCAGCCTAGACCTCCCTGTCTCAAGTGACCCTCCCGCCTCAGCCTCCCAAGTAGCTGGGACAACAGGCACGCACCACCACACCTGGCTAATTTTTGTGTTTTTTGTAGATATGAGGTTTTGCCATGTTGCCCAAACTGGTCTTGAACTCATGAGCTCAGGTGTTCCCCTGCCTCAGTATCCCAAAGTGTTGGGATTACAGGCGTAAGCCACTATACCCCCACCCTATTCTTTTATTTTTAATTTTCGGTTTACACAGGTACATAGTAGGGGTGTGTGTGTATATATATATATGCTAGTATACATGTATACTATATATATACACTATATATATACACCACATATATATACCACATATATATACACCATATATACATATATATATATAGCATACATGAGATATTTTGATACATGAGTACAATGTTGTAATAATCACATCAGGATAAACAGGGTATTCATCACCTCAAGCATTTATCATTTCTTTGTGTTATAAACATTTCAATTATACTGTTAGTCATTTTTAAATATACAATAAGTTTAAAGTAGTTTCAGGCCAATAATGGCACAGGAATCTGAAAAGCAAATAGAAATCCTTTTTACAAGAACCCCTTCACCTCATGCTTTGAAAAATGTTTTGTTCATGTGGTCTCTAAAACAGTGAGTTACTCACAGTTGACAATCACTGAACACTCAAGACACCATAAGGGAGAGCCAGCAAAACCATAAACTGCAAAAATGATGCATAAAAATTTAGCAGTTGCAGTTATCAGATATAGAACGTTAAATAAGTATGTTTAATACATTTCAAGAAGTGAAAAAAGAGACCTGGAAATATGAGTAAAATTGAGAAAAGAACTAATTTCCAGAAATAAAAAATATAATTAAAAATTTTTTTAGTTTCTGAATGGGTTAAATTGCATATTGCAATTATTATTGAAATTGTCTCATCTCTTGGTTTCTGGGCTCCAGGTTCTTTCTCTTGCTATCCATTCTTTCTATCTCTTTCCCTAATTCTACTGTTTCTAGAAACAAGGCATCATTTAGAATTTAGTCTATTCTAATTCTTTTTGTTTTCCTCAGTTTTTAATCTCTTCCTGGACTAACCCATTCACAAGGCTTCAACTTATGTTAATAATCCCCACACCTAAACTTTTTTGGCATGGTTGTTTTCTGAGCATTAGACCTGCAGGACATTTCTCAATGGATGTTCCATTAGCACTTCGAAGTCAGCATTTCCGGAATCGAATTTATGTATTTCCCCACCGAGTCACCTGTTCTTTGTAGGCTTCTGATTTAGCCATTGACACTTGAACAAGAAATTTCTGAGACATCTTCCATAACTTCCTCCACTTTTTCCTCCCAGATTTAGTTGTTATCAAGTCAAGATCATTCTATCATTGGTATTTACTTTTGCATCTATTCTCACTACTGTGATTCAGGGTCCCTTTCCGTGGCCTTCATCATTTCCCCACCTTCTAGGATCCTGTCTCTTAAAACCATAACTTCTAGCACTACCAGAGTTATTTTTCTAAAATATAAGTTCAATCATATCACTCTTGGAGCAAAAGCCTTTAGTGGTTCACCCATAGATGTAGTCATTCATTGCATCCTGGGAAGTATCCTCTCAAAACACTATAAAGTACAGCGTCAGAGCCCTGGTTGGAGAACATCAAGAAGATTATAGTTTTTCATAGACTTTTTGATACAGAATGTTAGAAAACTAGATAGATGGCAGAGAAAGAGAACATTCTGTAGGATCACATTAGATAAATCTTTCATAAAAAATTGTCTTAGGTGATGTACACAGCAACCTACTCTCCTACCTTGGATTTCAGAAGTGGTAGTAAGTGAAATCAAGTATATTCACTCAACGAGGAGACGACTAGATAGACGTCTTCATCTGAGATTAAAAGAAAAAAAAATCAAAATCAGGCCCATAAAAAAAGTACTGCAAAACAAGGGAACGGAGATTTGGAAGATTTTAAGACTTACAAGAAGAACATAAATGAATAATTGCTGTGATGACTCCAAAATTTCAGGGGCTTAATGCAATAAAAATTCATCACAGCACTGCCCATTTCTCTCTATGGGTTTGCTGAGGGGTGCGGAAGGCACTCTCTCCATTTGGTAGATCTGCTATCTTCTGGGATGTCTAAAGTTCTCCACTGATGCTTTTCTACTACCTGGCAGTCGAAGGTGAAAAAGAGCACATGCAGGATCACTAGGAAGTGTTGTTGTTGTTGTGTTGTTGTTGTTGTTTTGAGGCAGAGTTTCTCTCTATCGCCCAGGCTGAGTGCAATGGCTCAATCTCAGCTCAACCTCCGCCTCCCGGATTCAAGCAATTCTCCTGCCTCAGCCTCCCAAGTAGCTGGAACTACAGGCGCACACCGCCATGACCGGCTACTTTTTTGTATTTTAGTAGAGACTGGGTTTCACCATATTGCCCAGGCTGGTTTTGAGCTCCAGGGCTCAGCCAATCCACCCCCTCGGCCTCTCAAAGTGCTGGGAATTACAGGCGTGAGCCCCCATGCCTAGCCTGGGAGGTGTTTTAAGAGTCAGGCCTAGAGGCAGGAAATGTCTCTCTGCCCAAGTTTTATGCACCAGAACTCAGCCGCATGCCCATTGGTAGATGAATCATTAAACAGTGTATCTGTTCCTTTATGTTTTAAAAAATATTTAGTAAAGGAAACAATAGACCATTAAGTGGAGAAGAAAACATGATACAAAGCTAAACACACTCTGGTTCTAACTCTGTTAATAAAAGAAATCTACATATTTTCATTTTTCAAACAACTGTTAAAAAATAACCGATTAACATTTTGATCTATATCTGAACAGTAGGATTGCTGGGAATATTCTTAATGTTTTTCTGTACCTACATTATTAACAGTGAAATTATTACTTTTCAAAATGAGCATTACCAAAAAAATTTTTAAAGACAATGGTGTTTTTAAAAATATTTCTGTATTCCCTAAAATTACCCATTAGAGGACCTTGTCCTCCTAGTAGATGCTTAATAAATATTCACTGATTGAATCATTGTACCATTGAATGGAATAATTAAGTGTAAATAGCCTAAGAACAAAGTGTTAGGAAAGTTATTTCCCTAGTGACACCAAATAAAATGTGATAACTGATGAACCAAATTACCATACTTTCTTCTCTATATAATTACCTTGATTTCAGTTTTATAACACTTATACTGTTAAGTGTGGCATTAATACTAGTGAGTTACCTGTGTTAATGATTCCTGAACTTTATTCATATTGGTACTATGTATACTATTTTCAGTCCTACCTAAACTAGCAATATCCTATTGCTTTCATATGTTTCATTCAAATTTCTTACTTTTTATAAACCTAAATTTAGCATTGTATTAAACAGCAATACCAATAAAATCATAGCAGTGTATTTTTTCTACACAGATTAAAATATAAATGTGTAATTATCAAAATTTTAAATGTTTGTGTTTTATCTACTTAATCATCTTTTCTTTTCTCTTTTTTTTTTTTTTTTTTTTTTTTTTGAGATGGAGTCTCACTGTGTCACCCAGGCTGGAGTGCAGTGGTGTGATCTTGGCTCACTGCAACCTCTGCCTCCTGAGTTCAAGCGATACTCCTGCCTTAGCCTCTCGAGTAGCTGGGATTATATGTGCCCACCACCACACCCAGCTAATTTTTGTATTTTTAGTAGAGACGGGGTTTCACCATGTTGGTCAGGCTGGTCTCGAACTCCTGACCTCCCCGGTGATCCACCTGCCTCAGCCTCCCGAAGTGCTGGGATTACAGGTGTGAGCTGCCACACCCAACCTACTTAATCATCTTTTTACCCCCAGGTTTACCACATTTTAGGATTTATAACTGACTTATATTGTTCTTCCCTATTTAATGTTTTAGGTTCAAGCTTCTATGTGTTTGGGGACCATGAACATCATATGTTTTGCCCAGCTGGCATCTAGTTTTTATGATTTATGATCTAGTTTCATCATTTATGTTTGTATATGTATGTATATATAGGTACCAAAAAGTAAACGCTTTAACAGGTGCTGTATGGGCTGATTTTTTCTTAAGCATGCCAGTGTTTTGGGTTTTTTGGGGTTTTTTTGTTTTTAACAATGAATACTCTTGTCTCTCTCCCACCACCCCATTTTTAGTGGAAGTTCACTGATCTGACATAAAATGTTTCTATGGCAAAACTTAGTAAGTTGGTTAATTAGGGAACATTTTAAAAGTAGATTGCTTTGATGTGTACCTTGCTCAGGTGAGTAAAATAGAAAGGTAACTACCATTTCTTGAGATCATAATCCTCTTCTCAGAGAAGATAAGCAAGCAAAATAAAAAAAGGCCTTAATCATTAATATTACACTTTGAATGAAGGTTTTTTGTTTTTTGTTTTTTTTTAGATGATAAAGAATAGGCAAACTTTAGGTTTTGAGACACTTAAAAAACACAAAGGAACTTATAAAATTGATTGGGGGAAATCCTTACAATAGAGACCTGTTTGGGATTTATGGGATGTCTGAAAATATGGATGTTGTTTCTAGGTTATTTCTGACTTTGTGGTTATTATGATTAAGTGTCTCATTTTCTTAACGCTAAGTATTAAGAAATGGTTAGGAGCAAGGCAAGACTCGGTGAAGTCAGTTATCTAATAATTGCAATTCATACCCAAGTAGTTATTAAACAAAATGAATCAATAAGTTACACTAGGTAGGTTAAGGTGGAAAACCTATATAATTTTATTTTTCCTGTGTTTTTAAAACAAATTAAAACCTGCAGCACAAACCACACCTGCAAAGTCCATGCAGGATCTTGTAAAACAACAACTGAGAAACTAACATCAGCATTCTTGTGGAGTACAGACTTTTGGAATAAGCCCTTCCCTGTGTACTGATGGCTATGAACACGTGGGCTGAGCTATTTATTATTATTACGAATGAGGTGTGACTGACTTTCTGTTGTACCTAGTCATTCCATCATGTGATTCAATTTATGGGTGTCTTTTAATTATTGAACCAAAAAATGAATAATTAGAAAGGATGCCTAAGAAAAAATATCCATCTTCTGTATTGTCCTATTAGTGAGGAACTATGAATTGATTTTTCCCCTTTTATGAAAAAGAAATATTTGCACATCTACAAGATAAAGAACAAGAAAATAGAGGAATGGGACACTCTGGCTTTAGGCCTATAATAAATATTCAGTTCACCCCACATCGCACATGCTGGATCCCTGACCTCTACCTTACCAAGCTGCAGTGACCACATGTCCTGGCATGCCATTCTCCCTCTCCAACAGTGTCTTCACATATTATCTAAAGAGCTGGTTTCATATGTGTCTTACCCTACACAGCCTCATCTTTTATGACATTGGATATAAGTTATAAATAAAAGATCGTGAATTTAGCCTGTTTTGACTGAGCTCGTTAAACTTTAAATGGGAATCATTGAGACCTACAAATGTACATTTCCATTGTTTTGACGACAAGGTGTAATGTCTAGAGTTCATAAATAAAATCATATAAATGATTCTGTCTTGCGTAAACTGCCAGGGAGACAACAGACGATGCGCCCCTCAGCCCCCTTCGGTGAATAGGCTGGAGGAATCACCAGGTTGATGCATCCGAGCGAAGCAAAGAGGCAGACCCAGCCAACTACGCTGCAAGCAGTTCCAACTGCACAGCCAAGGTCAGGCTCCATGGAAAAGGCTGTTGTTCAGTTGTTGGCCTTTTCAGCCCCATTGTGTGGACAGCAGTTTTTCTCTAGGGTACCAAAGTGTCCCTCTTCGATTTACAATAGTGTTTGTATTTCTTAGCTTCACAAACTATGATATGAATGAGCAAACTAAATTATGCTATTTAACTTGTTTTGTAGGGGAAGAAAGGGACTAGAATCAAAGCAGATAGCCACACCGTAGTAGTAATAGGATTTAAACCCATTTCTGCAGACTCTCAGTCTAGAGTTCCCTTTACTGTACTGAGCTTCCTATTTCAAGTTGAAGACGTGATTAGTTTGTTGGATTTCGTTAGCTATAAATTGAACATGGGCGCTAGAGATGTGATGGTAGACAAGATAGAAGAATTCTCTGCTTTCCACAAAGTTTATAGGTCCACAGAGAAGGCAGACATTAATTTATATGATGAATGCTATGATAAGAGATATTTATGATCCAGCACTGGATGCTGGAGGCACCTAGTGATGTCTAATCTACTCTAGTGGATCCAGAAAGGCTTACTGGAACAAGAGCCATTCAAGAGGACACTGACAGGTGCATAGATATTACCCAAGCAAGGGGGTGGAGTGGAAAGGAGAATGTGCAAAATGCCAGAGATGAGTTACAGTGATAGGAAGAAACCCGGATGGCTGGAGTGAGTGTTCCAGAGTAGGCAACAACTAAACCCAGGGTTTTTGAGGCAATCCTAAAGACAATGGGCAAGGGAGGAAAACAGACTATCAAGTGACTGTGTGGAGAGCTACAGAGAGCACCAGGAATAGCTTAACACACCAGAATATACAGAGTTCAGTTTAGAGTCCCTTGCCTCATCTTACCTGATACTGTTAAGAATGCACATATATCTGTTTTCCTAAAAGTAGACTGGGGAAAGAGAAGCCAGTGCTCTCTTACTGGATGTTATTCTTCAATTTATTTAATGTATGTTTACTGAATATCTGGTATATTCACGGGCATGTACCACATTGTGCTAAGCACTATTGAACATTCAACATACAAGTTAATATTTATTGAGTGCTTGCCCATTACACACTTAGAGTTGTGGTGATCATAAATGAAGTTATGGGCCTCGTTATAGTAATCTCATCGGAAGTAGGACACAGCAAAATAAGCAACTAGGCCTGTCTACAAACAAGTATTATGCACACTGCTTAATGTTGTAATAAACAACCAAGTTGATCTCAGGGTTATATCCAACAATAAGAGAATTTTTGGTTGTTAATGTTATTTTTTAAAGACTTAGAACTAATTTCAGTTTTATAGTACAGATACCAAATAAATTTTTGCTCAAAAATATAAGTGCATATTAAGTGCCAGGCACTGTACCAGTGATACAAATTGAGGACATTGTTCCTTGCCTCTGAGAAGCTGCAAACAAGTGGGAACTATAACAATAAATATATAATGTGGGCAACTTTGTAAACCTGTTGAATTTATTCCATTCCATCATACTGCAAAAAATGAGAATAATGCATTTCCCGCTTTTTTTTTTTTTTTTTGAGACAGAGTTCTGCTCTTGTTGCCCAGGTTGGAGTGCAATGGTGCAATGTTGGCTCACTGCACCCTCTGCTTCCTGGGTTCAAGCGATTCTCCTGCCTCAGCCTCCCAAGTCACTGGGATTACAGGCGCCCGCCACCATGCCCAGCTAATTTTTATTTTTAGTAGAGACGGGGTTTCACCATGTTGGCTAGCCTGGTCTCGAACTCCTGACCTCAGGTGATCCATCTGCCTCAGCCTCCCAAAGTGCTGGCATTACAGGCATGAGCCACCATGCCCAGCCCATTTCCTGCATTTTTATTGACACAATTTTAAATAAAATGGTTGAAATCCAGCACATTTCTGTTTTCTTCTGAAATGTTCTAAATAGAACATTTATTTGTCTAATAAAGTTATAAGAGTCATGAACCATTTCTTCTTTGCATAATTAGTCTTTTGGTAATCAGAAAAGGAAACAAACTGCATTCCAAAAATGAAACTGTTTTAATCAAAAGGAGACATTTTCAGTGTGATTAGGCAGTTTTCTGTCAGCACAGGTTAAAGAAAATCAACCAATAGACTAGATCCCAAAAAACTTTCTAAGAATGTCCATTGCTTTTTAAATAAAACAGACTTCATTCATAGTATTAAAAGCATTTGTATAGCTTGCTTCGTAAATACTATACACAGTTTTTCATATCTCAGCATGAAAGGTTTCTGCTGTTTTTTGAAATATGCAAATGTGTCATAACTGTTACCATTCACATAAGATGTTATTGATACACGTATTCAGTAAGTAGTGAATGACTAGTTGTATCAGACTGTGAGGTTACAGAATCCTGCCCTTAGGGCACTTACAGCCTGGAGAATCCGATGGAGTAATGAATAGTTACAGAAGGTATTTCTTTTTCTTGACCATTCTTCTCACTAATACTTTTAACAAAAAATTGAAGGTCATACTTTATTAGTATTTTCAAATACCCCCATCGATTAGAATTGCCTAAAAACACTGCTTTGCTTAGGTATCTTTAATTTGATGCTACAATGGCTCACATCATGAACTTATCAAGGAAGATTACTGCCATGATTCACTGTGGTGAATTTTTCTGTTTAAAAAAAAGATGGAAGGAAGGAAGGAAAGAAAGGAAAGGAAAGGAAAGGAAGAAGGAAGGAAGGAAGGAAGGAAGGAAGGATTAACATAGCTACCCTCTGAAGCTTTTTTATGGAAGATGTACAATAAAATAAGGAAAATTTGGGAAGCGGCAATTTGGGAGCACAGAGAGAAGGAAAAGTGAAACATGGGTAGAATTGTACAACAAATCAGAATTATTTTTTTTAGTTTTTTTTTTTTTTTTTTAATCAGTGTTGACTAGGTTGGCCTCGAACCTGTAGCCTCGCCTCCCAGAGTGCCAGGGCAACCGGCCTGAGCCAGCGCGGCTCCAAATCAGAATTATTTTTAACCAAGTTTGGGAAAACAGAAGGTAAATAGTTAATGCAATCTAAATGAAATCTTATTACATAACCTAATGATTGAGAAGATCCTAAATTAGATATGTTATCAAGATGAAATAATGTATTGCAATTCCTTAATTCAGCAAGAAATAAAATTTCAGCCACCAATTGCCCATATAAAGCCTACCAAGTGACTAGAATTATGTCTCTTGCCTAGAAATAGGTCAATTAGATAAATGATTGCAAAGAAATAAGTGATGTCTGATTTCATGAGTCATTTAATGCTTAATAACAAAAGCAAATCAATCAAGGGTTAGGTAAAATAGCAGTTCTAATCTCTTGGTTTTGAGGCTTGAGACTTATTTCGCTTCTTTAATTTTTAAATCTCAGCATTAGAAATCAGAATTTTTCATTACATTTCTCTTTTCTTCAAATAGTCTCAAGTGACAGTTTGTTGAATTCATAGAATTACATATGTAAATTTTAAAGAGAAGATTGTTTTACTTGATAGGTTTTAAAAATGTCGATTGCATAGAGAGAAGGTGCTATGAATAAGAATTCACACCTGCCTAGTGCAAGTAGACAATTTAAAGAACTCTACATCATTTTAAATATGCATTCTCATACTTTTGGATCAGAACATCAAAAGAAGAACTTTACCATTTAGAGTTGCCATAAACTTGCATTTATTGAACACCCAGAATTTGAGCACAAGTGATTTTAATAGCAGCACAACCTCACTCAATAACTCTCAGAAGCTCCAAACGAGTCCTTTCCCTTCGTTCTGAGCCTATTGTCTACCACTAAGCTCAGCTCAGTAGGTAGCTTTAAGATTCAGTGAAGTCTCTTCTTATTTCTATAAATTTGAAGGATAACTGTTTCAAAGCGTAAAATACAAGAAAAGTATACATTGAAGGACTAGTTATTAGGATTTAACATTCTCATCAGAGCCCACACTCACCCTCCAGGTAGACTAATGGGGCAATATGTAGAGATACTACGTGTTCACCAAACTCCCATCCTTTTTTTTTTTTTTTTTTTTCTGGTCACACAGCTTTAGTACATTTCCCAAATGCCCTTGATGGGATCCTGTCACTGAGTTCTAACCAAAGGAAATGATATGCAACACTTGCAGGCCTGGTCCCTAAAACTCATCTTGCATAGTCCACAAAGTTGTCTTTTTTTTTTTTTTTTTGAGACGGAGTCTCACTCTATCACCGAGGCTGCAGTGCAGTGGCACCGTGTGGGCTCACTGCAACCTCCATCTCCTGGGTTCACGCAATTCTCCTGCCTCAGCCTCCCAAGTAGCTGGGATTACAGCCGCCCACCACCATGCCTGGCTAGTTTTTATATTTTTAGTAGAGACGAGGTTTCACCATGTTGGCCAGGCTGATCCTGACCTCAGGTGATCCACCTGCCTTGGTCTCCCAAAGTGCTGCGATTACAGGCATGAGTGCCCAGCCAAGCTCTGTCTTATCTGCCCATCCTATGCACAGAATTCAGGGAAAGGCTGAGGTCTAGGGGGATGGGAAAGGCACGCTGAGGGCATGTGCAGAATAGTTTTACCTCTCTTCCTCCCACTACACTTGCATTGGACTGTGACTTGAGCAAGAAATTAACCTATTTTGCATTATATCCAGATGCTTTAGTTTTTGTCATTGCAATTAATACATGATGAATAATACAGTTGGTAAAGGAAGATGGTGGGTAGGAGAATGAGAAAGCAGCTATCTTTGCTTTATAGTTTGCCACTAATTCCATATAACTCCCAGTGGAAGTGAATATGGTAATAGTAATACCCCGTGATAGAAGTGCCAGACATAAACAAAAAGTTACCAAACCAATATGTCAGGGATCCAGTGTGGTTGAGTACCTCGCTACCATCCATTTTTTTCTTCAAGTTTTGTATATCTTTATCACATTTCCCCTGATATATTTATTGACTTGCCCCTGGGATCCAATAGTTCATTTATTCCATTCACAACATTTTCCCCTTGATTATTGAGTATTATTATCCTGCATTCCATTTGCAAGTTTCAAAAAATGATTTTTTTCAGAAATTGTTAATAACCACTTTTTTGAAATTAATGCATTTGGCAAAAAGAGGAGAACAGAATTGATTATTTGAGCAGAAAACGGTTATAAAAACCAGGTGTAGTGGCTCATGCCCGTAACCCCAGCACTTTGGGAGGCCGAGGCAGGCAGATCACTGTAGGTCAGGAGCTCGAGAACAGCCTGGCAACATGGTGAAACCCCATCTCTACTAAATTAAATACAAAAATTAGCCAGGCATGGTGGCGCATGCCTGTAGTCCCAGTTACTCAGGAGGCTGAGGCAGGAGAATCGCTTGAACCTGGGAGGTGGAGGTGGCAGTGAGCCGAGATCACACCACTGCACTCCAGCCTGGGTAATAGAGCAAGGCTCTATCTCGAAAAAACAAACAAACAAAAAAGCTGTTATAAAGGGTTTTTTAAAAAGAATATACACTTTTGTTATTGTTAAAAATTAAAATTTTCTTCTCTTTTTCTTCTACCAGATACTACATTTTAATAATAATATAATCAAAACCAGTATAATGGTGATGCTGTAATAGCCAGATCAATGGACTGAAACAGCCCAGAAGTGAGTTAGGCATGGTGGCTCATACCTATAATCCCAGCACTTTGAGGCCAAGGCAGATCATTTGAGACCAAGAGTTGGGCAACATAGTGAGATCACTTGATCACCTGAGCACATGGATTGCTCGAGGCCAGCCTGGGCAACATAGAGAGACCTTGTCTCTACAAAAGGTTAAAAAAATTCACCAGGCGGCTAGGTGCAGTGGCTCACGCCTGTTAGGCCAAGGTGGGTGAATCACGAGGTCAGGAGTTCGAGACCAGCCTGGCCAACATGGTAAAACCCTGTCTCTACTAAAAATACAAAAATTAGCTGGGCGTAATTGTGCATGCCTGTAGTCCCAGGAACTTGGGAGGCTAAGGGAAGAGAATTGCTCGAACCCGGGAGGTGGAGGTTGCAGTGAGCCGAGATCGTGCCATTGTATTCCAGCCCAGGTGACAGAGGGGGACTCTGTCTCAAAAAAAAAAAAAAAATTCACCAGGTGAGGTGGTACATGTCTGTAGTCCCAGCTACTCAGGAGGCTGAGGTGGGAGGCTTACTTGAGTATGAGAGGTCAAGGCTATGGCGATTTGTGATTGTGCCGTTGCACTACAGCCTGTGTGATAGAGGGAGACCCTGTCTTAAAAAATAAAAATAAAGCCTGGACACAGTGGCTCACGCCTGTAATCCTAGCATTTTGGGAGGCTGAGGTGGGTAGATTACCTGAGCTCAGGAGTTCAAGACCAGCCTGGGCAACACGGTGAAACCCCGTCTCTACTAAAAATACAAAAAATTAGCCAGGCGTGGTGGCGTGTGCCTGTGATCCCAGCTGCTTGGGAGGCTGAGGCAGGAGAATGGCTTGAACCCGGAGGCGGAGCTTGCAGTGAGCCAAGATCGCACCACTGCACTCCAGCCTGGGCGACAGAGCGAGACTCCATTTCCAAAAATAAAAATAAAGATAAAAGCATAAAAATCAGGTCCAGAAACATACTCAAATATATAGAGACCATTCTTTTGTATACAATATTTATATATATATTTGAATGTGTTTCTGGACCTTCTGAGTGAACATTTCCTTCCCCCATATTGTGTTTTCTTCCCTTTTTTTTTGTATTCTTCCTTTTAAAAAATCATAGTGTGTTAGCAAAGCCCCAAAATGGATCTCAGTGATCTCTGCCTCCTGATATTCACAGCCCGCGTCTTGGTATCCACATACTTGTGTAGTCCCTTCCCACTTTGTGCCAGGGTTGGTCTATGCGAGCAGTAGAACTGAGCGGAAGTGATGATATGTCACATGATATGTTGTTAGGTCATCAAGACCATGGCTTCTATCGTAGGTAGTCACACTCTTTCTCTCTTGGATCATTTGCTGTGGGGAAGCAAACCGTCATATGAGAGGACACTCAGACAGCCTCCGGAGTCTCATTTGGTAAGGAACTAAAGACTGCAGCCTGAGGACTCAGGCAAGTAACTGAAGCTTGCCAACAACCATGGAGCAAGCCTGGAAGTGGATCATCCCTCAGCCTTCAGATGAGACAACAGCTGGAATGACAGCCAAGCCAGCACCACCCAGCTTAGCCACCCCCAGAGAACTAACTCTCAGAAACCATGTAAGATAATACATGTTTGTTGTTTTAAGCTGCCAAGTTTGGGGGTAATTCATTATACAATAGATAATTAAAACACATAGCATATAAATTAAATAAATAAAACCAGTATGGGTCAGTAATGAGTAAATTAGATAATTAGACAAATTTTGACGTTTCTGTTTCTATGTTAATTATTTTTCTCAGAATAATTTCCTACAGGAAAATATGTTAAGAGTGGTTACCAACAGGACATTTTAAAATTAATAATTAGTTTGGGAGGCCAAGACGGTTGGATTGCTATAACTCGAGTTTGAGGCCAACCTGGGCAACATGACAAAACCCTGTCTCTACAAAAAATACAAAAATTAACCAGGCATGGTTTTGTGTGCCTGTTGTTCCAGCTACTTGGGAGGCTGAGGTGGGAGGATCAGTTGAGCCTAGGAGGCTAGGCTGCAGTGAGTCAAAATCATACCACCTCAACCCAGCCTGAGCAACAGAGTGAGACCCTATCTAAAATATATACATATATATTAACAATTATCTCTTGAAACTAAAGTATAATCACAGTACTATTTCCCATTTTATTAAATGCACTAAACAGTGTTGCAATTTGTGTTTATTAAAAAACATTTTTGAAATCTTTGGGAGAAAGGCTACTTCAAATTGGTCTGAAAACTATCATTTCTTTCTAGCAATGTGTAATAACATAATGATTGCTTAGTAGAATTTCCTGAGAGGGACTGTAACATATATTTTAAGCATAATATTGTAAACAAACAAGTTCTTTTGCAGTACTTGAAGATCTTTTTTTGTGACTATCCTCTTTATATGTATTATGATGATTTTTTTTTTTTTGGTGAATATCCTCCTAATACTACTAGTATTGTTTGCAGTCTGTCATTATTCTTAGTGTAAAATTAAACTTCAACATAGTACCTGTGTGAACTCTAAAAATTTTTTAATTAGTGAAGCCCCAAATTAATGATGCTTTACTAGGCATAAGGGAACTGGAAAGACTGAAATCTCAAGGTAGAGTCAAGGCAGTAATTTCTAGCAGCCTGTGTTTCTCGGTGTTTTTCATGCTTCACAGAAGTTGGAATTCAGCTTCTAGTTTAAGTTGTCTTAATCTTGGCCACAGTGGTAATTTTACTTTCCCACTCTTTTTTCCTCAACTAGAATGACTGGGAGAGTTGAGCTAACAGAGGTTCAGTATTGATCCATGAGATAGGTTCTTAGAGATATAAATGTGGGCATGGAAGAAGGAGGAATGGTGTGCAAGAGCAGGTGGAGACAGCCACAGCAGGGCTTAGATATTCCTTCTATCCAAAGCCTGGTTGTGAGGAATTTGATAGAAAGCATTGCATGGGCTAAGACGGCAATTTTTATGGTAATATTTGAGGGAGAAAATTGAGATCTTGGAATACATTTGAAAAAGATTAGTTTTAATACGGTTATTACTTTACCTGAGATGCCATCTCAAAATCAAAATCAGTGGTGATGTCTTAGCATTAATGTTGGAAAGACTTATGCTACCTTCTGCATAATTTTTCTGATAAATTATGTAATGAGAGGTCAGTATAATAGCATGGTTATTGTGAAGGGTACGGATAGGATTTCATTTTTTTCCCTCTTAACATGTAAAGGCTATTTTCCATATTATACATACATTCATATTTATGTGTGAAAGAACAAATAGAAATATCAAGTAAAACTGAAGGAGTTGATTTGGGTTATTTCTTGTGTGAAATGGATGAAAAGAAAAATATTAGAACATTTGATTACATTATGAAGTTCTTATCAAAATACAGCTTAATGAACATGAAAAGATAAACTAGAAATAGACATTTGTAACACATGTAACTGGCAATGGATTAATGTCTGGAATAGAAAGAATTCTCAGAAATACATGTAACCCAGTAAAAAAAAATGGACAAAAGATATGAATAGACATTTTGGAAAAGAAGTAATACAAATGGTCATAAACATAGGAAAAACGCTGGGCCACATCAGTAATCAGCGAGATGCAAAGAAAAGACAATGATATAGCAATTACGTCAACAAAAAACAAGGAAAATTCTTTTTTTTTTTTGAGACAGAGTCTCGCTCTGTCACCCAGGCTGGAGTGCAGTGGCGCGACTTTGGCTCACTGCCACCTCTGCTTCCCGAGTTCAAGCAATTCTCCTGCTTCGGCCTCTCGAGTAATTGGGATTACAGGTGCCCGCCACCATGCCCAACTAATTTTTGTATTTTTAGTAGAGACGGGGTTTCACTATGTTGGCCAGGCTGGTCTTGAACTCCCGACCTCAGGCAATCCGCCCGCCTCGGCCTCCCAAAGTGCTGAGATTACAGACATGAGCCACCATGCCCAGCCTAGTAAACTCTTATAATACTAAATGTTATTGAGGATGTGAAGTAAGGGGAATTTTCATTACTGATAGAGGTGGAAGCTAGTACATTCCCTTTGTAGAGAAATTTTGTATTGCCTAGTAAAGTAATATATATGCATAACCCATGACACAATAATTTTACATTTAGGTGTACTGTATCTTACACAAATTGAATAGGAGACATGTTGAAGAATGTTAATAGGGCTTTTTTTTTTTTTTTCAAGACAGAGTGTTGCTCTGTCACCCAGGCTGGAGTGCAGTGGCATGATCTCAGCTCACTACACCTTCACCTCCCAGATTCAAGTGATTCTCATGTCTCAGCCTCCTGAGTAGCTAGAATTACACGCCCATGCCAACACACCTGGCTAATTTTTGTATTTTTAGTAGGGACAGGATTTTGCCATGTTTCCTGGCTGATCTAGCAGCCTTGACCTCAAGT
Organism: Trachypithecus francoisi; assembly: GCF_009764315.1. Classification (NCBI taxonomy): domain Eukaryota; kingdom Metazoa; phylum Chordata; class Mammalia; order Primates; family Cercopithecidae; genus Trachypithecus; species Trachypithecus francoisi. The sequence goes on along the minus strand of NW_022681454.1, from coordinate 166,740,949 downwards.
GATCTGCCTGCCTCGGCTTCTCAAGAATTTTTTTTTAGAGACAAGGTCTCACTATGTTGTCCAGTGAATTAGTCTGTTCTCACGCTGCTAATAAAGACATACCCGAGACTGGGTAATTTTAAAGGAAAGAGGTTTAATTGACTCAGAGTTCAGCATGGCTGGGGAGGCCTCAGGAAACTTACAATCATGGCAGAAGGGGAAGCAAACACAGCCTTCTTCACATTGCAGCAGCAAGGAGAAGTGCTGAGCAACTAAGGAGAAAGCTTCTTATAAAACCATCAGATCTGATGAGAACTCACTATCACAAGAACAGCATGAAGGTAACCTCCACCGTGATTCAGTTACCTCCCATGGGGTCCCTCCGTGACACATGGGGATTACGGGAACCACAATTTAAAATGAGATTTGGGTGGGGACACAGCTCATTTTGGACCAAACGATATCCCCCAGGCTGGAGTGCTGTGGCTATTCACAGGCGTGATCCCAATGGTGATCAGCATGGAAGTTTTGACGTGCCCTGTTTCCGACCTGGGCTGGTTCACTACCCCTTAGGCAACCTGGTGGTCCTCCACTCCCTGGAGGTCACCATATTGATGCTGAACTTAGTGTGAACACCTGATCGGCATAGCGCACTGCAGCCCAGAACTCCTGGGGTCAAGAGATCTTCCTGCCTCAGCCTCCCAAGTAGCTGGGACTACAGGCACACACCACAGCATCCGGCGGCATTCTTCTTTATTTTGTTACAACCACTCTTAACTGGTAGATACGGTGTTATGCTTAATATCAGAAAGTTAGAAGCAATCATCAACAGGAGGATGGATATATAATCTGTGGTATAATCATACCTTGGAAGGTATTAAGTAACAAAAATTATTCCACTACAATCACATATGTCAACACAGATGGCTCACAAACCTAAGGCCAAACAAAAGAAATGTATCACAGTAATACACAAAATATAGTTGTGCTGGTGTATCATTAATTGGTATATCAAAACACGGTTGTATTTGTATATCAATTTTGTATATCAATAGATTTATACAAAAGCAGGCAAATGGCATGAAAGCAGACAAAATTAAGCGATATGTTGTTTAGAGATACCTTTTTTATATATAATACAAATTGTAAAACCCTAAGGAACAGCAAAAGAATGCTTAATACAAGTTTCAGCATAGTGGCTAGCCCTAGAAGAAGAAAGCCAGCTCTGATTGGTGAGGGGCTTCTACATTTCTCATAATATTCCCTTTCTTAGGTTGAATGGTAGAGAAGCAAGGTTGTTCGTGTTATTGTTATTCCTTAAGTTGTGCATATATATACTCTCAACCCTTTGCATATGTGATATATCTCATGACAAAATATTTTAGAAATGTGTATGGAGTCTATACATTGGGAAGTTGGCCTGGATACAATTTGCAAAACGAAGACAATTGTTATATCTATTAAATCATTGATTTCCCCCCTAAATATTTCTTGAACTTGCCCCCACTCTCCTTTTGTATTTGTTCTTTGCCCCATGTCCTTATCATTTCTAATCTGGAGTATTACCGTCACTGTCTAACTGGTCTTACCCCTTGGATTCATCTTCCTCACAGTCACCAAAATATAAATCTATTCATGCCCCTTCCCTCACTATTTAGAACAAAAGTTAATGGTCAGGCTTTCCCTACAGCTGTGCTCTCTGATATATCAGTAGCCTCCAGAAGTATTTATACACAGGTACTACCTTGATAACATATTACTCATATTTAAAATATTTAAAAGATGATAATAAAGATATAATAATTATTTTACATTATTAAGAACAAAAACATGTTTGCTCTTAAATATATTGTTAACAAGAATTCTTAATTCTTGTTGAAATTAAAGGAAGAGAGCAATGTGATTTAATAAGCTTCATGATTTTTGAAGTTTTGGTGCAAACTTAATAATGCAAAGCATCAGAGATGTGGCTCCAACATCAATTTTTGATTCTCAGTGTTAATGACTGTCATAGCTTCATTTGTCTCATTCATGTTTTCCTTATATCCTGAATTTTCTCAATTATTGTTCTCTTTTTTTGCACTGTAGTATTTTTGTAAGTTGTATCAAAATGGCTAGGTAATAAATAAATAATCTGAACAAATCATTAGATTCAGTTTATGCTCCCAACAAATAAGTGTTTATAACTCAGGCCTTCCAAAAAAGTAAACATTTTATAATAAACAACAGATAATTTATGGAGACTTTACTGCAGTAATAAATGCAAAGATGGGTAAATCTTCTTCAACAAGTTCAGTTCTAGATTATCTCAGGGACATAACACCAGACCTATCAGTAACAGAGAATATTTACTGGTCATATACATACTCAGTTTGTCAGATTATCTTGTTAATTTTTGTCAAGTTCTGTCTTATATTGCATTTGCTAAGTTGGAAGAATAACATAACTTTGACCATACCTGAATTTCCTGTAAACCATCTCAGAATACAAAGGAGGTTAAGGGACCAACTTTTGTTCTTAACAATTCAATATTGTTACATGATGCAGAAGTTACAAAGCTTTCATCAACAATTACTGACTACTTTCATTGTGGTCCTCATGTGGGAGTTCTGAAAGACTGAAATGCGTTCAAGTAACAGAGGAGAGTGCACAGTGCAGCCTTCTGTGTTAAACAAAGAATAAGAAAAAAATATTCACTTCTATCCAATGTGCAAGCAATAGAGCATCAACAAACGAAACTGGCACTAGCCACAAAGCCTGTAGGAATTCAGGAAAGGAAGCTCAAAACCACACTCTTTAGAGGTGAACAGTATTTAAAAAATACGATTTTATTTGCAGCAGAATTTTTATAAAAGAAAGACATGCCCGAATAGACTATCAGCTAGATACTTCTTTCAAACTGAGTTCCAGACAGTGGTTCACTTTAGAAGGACTCCAATAGTACCATATCCAACATTAAAGCGGAACAGTTCACGAAAATATTCTGCCAGTGTCACCATTCAGGCCAACCAAAACCACCCACAATTGATAAATTCCTAAATCCTAATTTATTAAAAAATCATAAATGCCCCCACATCATTCCAGATTTATTTATACCTCTCAGAGACCTAAGTCAGTACTTTACATCAATATTACTCTATTACAAAAGGATAAAATGATTTACTTCTCTGACATTAAAAAAGTGAAATACCTAATTAGAGAATACATACACTCCAGATTTACGATGGCAGCTGACAGGTAGTATAAGAACTTCCTAAATTTAATGCACTATTAAAATTGCACGAATGGTCATATTAGAATAATTGTCAATGTAAGATTCAGAAGACCCTAAAGTAGTATTATTTTGGGAGGGAAGAATACAATTAGTATTCTAATTCTGATAGTAATTTGGGAGGGAAGAATACAATTAGTGCTCCTGTGGTCATCATATGGTGGTTTACAAATCCCAGACTGTCGCTCTTTCTCAACACATGGTAGGATTATACTTTGCTGTGCACTTGGAATTAGGTGTGGCAATTAATTTCTCTGGCTAGAGACCGTGAAAGCTTTAAGAGACAGCGTCTCCTTCACTGTATCCGTTTTTCCCTCTGGCTTTTTGATGAATAACATTTAAGATGGCAGTTGCTTGGTCAGCCAAGATCCCTGAACAATTACCAAAGGCAGAGTCCTGCTTCCAACTTGCAAAAGAAATACAGCACAGCAAGAAATAGTAAAAATTTGTGTTTTGAGCTGCTGAGATTTTGGGGTTTGTCACTGTGTCACAGCCTAGTCTGTCCTGTCACAATGCCATATGCAAAAGTATGCAAGCATCTATCTGATTTTTAGACATCATAATCAAGAGTGAAAGAAAAGACATGTTCTCTGTCACAATTCTGCTTTGCTTTATCAAAAGAACCACTAGTAGTTGCTATGAGAAAGATATCCCGAATTGTGTCAATTAATTTGGATGCTACAAAATTGTGCCTGCTCAAGTAGGACAGATGTTGCATATTACAATACACACTAGCTGAAAGAATGTCAGGCAGCCTATTGTGCATCCATCTGCATTTATTTATACTAAATGAACAGAAGAAATATTAGTTAGTTTGTTTGTTTGTTTGTTTATTTAGAGACAGAGTTTCACTCCTGTTGCCCAGGCTAGAGTGCAGTGGCACGATCTTGGCTCACTGCAACCTCCACCTCCCGGATTCAAGCAATTGTCCTGCCTCAGTCTCCCGAGTAACTGGGATTACAGGCACCCGCCACCATACCCAGCTAATTTTTTGTATTTTTGGTAGAGATAGGGTTTCGCCATGTTGGCCAGGCTGGTCTTCAACTCCTGACCTCAGGTGATCCGCCCGCCTCAGCCTCCAAAAGTGCTGGGATTATAGGGGTGAGCCACCGCGCCCAGCCTAGTTTATTTTTTTAAAGCAATTTATTCCTATCCCATTTGGGCTCTAGTATTTATTCTCCTAATCAGAAATTAGCCAAGGCAGCAACTTGGGAGTCTTTTTATTCCTTTTTAAAAGGACATTCAAATGATACTGTAGATTCCTTTGACTTTATTTAAAATTGTATTTTTATTTTTATGAAGGAAGGAATCTTGTTGATATTGTCAGAAACTACATCTTTACTGCTTAGAATAGTGCACATTTTTATAAGTACCTCAAAAATACAACTTTTTTTAAATGAATGAATCTGCATTTCTGCTAGAAGCACTCATTAACTGCAAGGTCAATGTGAGTTAATGGTCTGATGTGGCTCTCCTAAAACCCAAATGCCATTTTAGGCTGCAATAATAGAGGTGTCAGATCCAGGATAAATGAAGAACATAATTCATTCTACTCTTAGTTTTTTGGAATATAACACTTAGTTAAATATAAACAGGAAAGACTGACATTAATACATTTTAGTGCAGTGTTTCCCTAACTTTTTTTTCCATCCTGGTGACCCCAGAAAATGGTAATATTTGTAAGATACAAATGGGTAAAATAGGCTTTGCTCATCTTAGGGCTGGGGGACTAAGATGCTGTCAAGAACTAACAAATTTCTCTTAGTTGCTATTTAAATGTTGATAATGAGAGAATATTTATATGATAAAGGAGAGAGACTTTTTTATTCTAAAAAATCGTAATACTCAGGAAAGAACATAAAATGATTATGATGCTTTCTCTCATGCACACCCCAATGCCATGACACTCACAGAAAATAATATGTTGGCACACTTGTAACACCCAGTTTGAGAAGCTGTAGTCTATTGTGTCAGTAGAAAACCAACTGGGATGGGAGGAGGAAAACAGAAGCCACAGAATTAGTCATTATACAGGTCACAGTTAATCCAGCACCTCTAATGTAAGGCACTTTGCGTATATTAACTCATTAATCCATTTATCAGTAAAATGGGATGGTGTTATTTTCTCTGCTTTGTCATTAAGGAAACAGAGACTTAGAGACATTTAATATTGTATCTAGGTTTGTGTAAGTGCTTTATGGTAAGCTGGGTTTTGAATCTAGGACTGACCCCAAGTCCCATGTTATTTTCTCTGCAAAATAGCAAGATAGAAAGGGCTTCTATATGTATACCTGTCTTCAAATGTAAAAGGACTGCTAGGTGGCAGCGAGCTTAGAAGTTTCTGATGCTCCAAGAAGTTGATCTCGTACCTATGAGTGGAATAATGAAGGGGGGCAGACTCTATTTCAGAATAAGGAAGAAACGACTATCTTATGAAGGTAGAATTCTCTACCACATGACTACTTCTTAGGGAGTTTTAGAAGAAACTCCTATTTGGATGACCCCTGACCTTACTTCCAACTTCCAGTATGATGTTATAGTAAGTAAAGAGCATGAGACAAATATGTTAGAAATACTGTTTCTTTTACATGAACTTTCTCGGGAAGGATTTGTATTTTAGACTAATTGCATGTGGATGAAGAAGATAAAATAACTTCCAAGATAAAAGGTTCAATAGTTCTCCAAAGAGTTTACAAGTGCCTTTCTTTGAAGACTGCCCTATTATTTTGGAGTTTCCAAGACCTGGTCAGCAATGCATTCATTGTCAAAAATCAAAATACAGTCCCAAACCTCTATCATCAGCAGGGTTGCAGTAAAACAAAGAGGCTCTATTACTTTCCTCAATCCTTCTCAAAGTGAATGGACCTCAATTAACAAGAAATCTTAGAATCATTAGATTACCCTACTGTAGGCAATGGTTTCAGGCAATTTTAATGTGATTCTCTTTTGTGTGTAAGAAAAATATTATATTTATTTTCAGATTTCGTCCTGTGTTTCCTACTTTTGGGGGAGGAAATGCCCTTTTCATCTTCCCACAATCTCTTTCGTAGACATACTTTCAATTTTTGTTTTAGAATACCTCTCCTCTTATAAATCAAGGGTTTTGTAGGAAGAACACTTTTGTCCTGGACAGAGCACAGGAAAGTTAAATAAAGGATTGGCTACTGATCAGTAAAGAGAAATCATAGAGCCAGGTACTGTCACTGCTGCTGCCTCCACCATTGTCTTTTCTGCCTTTGCCCCATCTCCCCTTTTCTCCTCTTTACTTCCTTCCAGCCAAGCAGTTGGTGCCCCATTCAACCTCCAGTCCTGTGAGGAGTCTGAAATGATTGTGGACATGCAGTGACTGTTTCCTTGATTCTTTCTTCCCCAAACCAAGGATAATTATGAGACAAACCTAGGCCAGGCATGGCGGCTCACGCCTGTAATCCCAGCACTTTGGGAGGTCGAGGCAGGAGGATTGCTTGAGTCCAGGATCAAGACCAGCCTGGACAATATAGTGAGATCCCATCTCTAAAAAAAAAGAAAAAAAAATAGCCAGGCATAGTGGTCCATGCCTGTTGTCTCAGCTACTTGGAAGGCAGAGGTGGGAGGATCACTTGAGCCCAGGAGTGTCAGGCTACGGTGAGCTAGGATCATACCACTGCACTCCAGCCTGGGCAGCAGAGTGAGTCACCATCTCTTGAGAGAGAGAAAGAGAAAATCTTAACCATTACAGAGAAGAAAACTGTGGCCTTTCAATCACTTGCAAATGACCTCCCTTTTCCTTGGCTGCAAGTATCTTTCATTATAAAGAAGAATGATTGAAGTCAGAGAGAAAATCTAGTGGATCTGGGTTGCAGATAATTCTGTCATTAGTGGCATTAATTATTTGTCAAATGCAAGTGAGCACATAAATATCAATAAAATTTGCTGAAAGATATCTACCTAGATAAAATATATGATTTATTTCCTGTCCCATCCTTCCTACTATTTTTTTGAAGCCAGGTACATATTTTGTGATCAATAGATTCTTGTTGATAAAAAAGATAACATGATTGAGAGAAAATTATAATTTCAATATCTTTAATATGCATATTTTGAGACAACTGCTTGATGGGTGAACCCATTTAAAAACCAAAGTCCTTTCAGTTCAGTAGATACATTGGTAAGGATCTAAGACAAACTCAATACATACCTAATTTCACTAGCAATAGAACTAGTGAAAATTTTTCCTTTAATGAGCCTGGAAAATAGCGTAGTGATTTTGAGTTCATATTCAGGATTCAGACTGCTGGAATCCAACTCCATCACTTACCAGCTTTATGACATTGCACAAGTTTCTTATCAGATTCCCTCATCTGTACTACATTCTCTCATCTACACATTGGTGGTAACTGATAGGGTTGTTGGGAGGATTAAATGGGATAGATCTTCTAAAATACTCAGCATAGTGCCTGACATAGTATTAAATAAGTGTTAACCATTATTAGTATCATTAGTTTATCAGTATATAGAATTAAAGGAAATATATACCTCAGGAAGTATAACACTAATACATAAAAAAGGTAGCTTTGCTGTCTTTTATACCTGTGCACTTACATTTCTTTGAGATTTTAGGTTACTGTGCATTGTTTTTCTGTTGATGTACTTGCTTCAATACTTTGAGAAAATAAACTAATGAATCTTAATCTATTAAATATCCCTCTGTAGTATATACAACATGGTTAAATGCTTTGTAAAGCCTCATCAAACCTAAAGCTATTAAAATTGTTTTCCCTGAAAATATGTTTTATGTTTTAAATACACATATTATCTGTAAAAAGTAGTCACTATATTTTATTCAGTGCTGGAACCTCTAATTCTAAAGTCTGTAGACATAATGCTACTGCCACTGAAGTTTGCAAGTGGATTGACATGCTTCTAAGAAGCATGGGCATAGTTCAGAAAATTATCTTAGAAGGTAAAGAAGAACACTCTGTAAATAGAGTTGGAAATCTCTTTATATTGAACTGATAGTTCTGTATCTTAACATTAACAATCTTCTAGACACTAAACTTATTCAAACTCAAGACAATCCCCGATGAATTAGTTTAATTGCCCTGATGTGGGCCAAAGATTAAGGTTACATACATTCTCATTGAGAGAGCCATGACAGTTTTTATTAAATTTCAGACTCCTTCCGTTAGATTTACACTAGGGTGTTTTTTTCCCCCTCTAACAACATTTAAATTTAACTTCTTGTTCACTTTTCTTACTACTTATTTTTGTCTAGTATGATTTTTATGCCTTCAGGTGCATATCAATTATTTATGTACCCATATGATTTTCTTCCTACATCTCTATGCTGTGTTTTAAGTGAAAAGTTATGAAGGAATATTAAATAAGATGAAAGCAAAACCAAGGGAAATGCAATATAGTTGTGTGTATGTGCTGATAATGCTAACCATCAAGTATTACTGGACTCAGCTGAAAAAAAACAAATATGAGCTATTCTGTAACTGCCTTCACCAGTTGCTCATTTTGTATCGCCCTAGGGCAAGATTAGTTCCTAGAAGACATCATTCTGTAATATAACCCCTTCTCACCTCTGATCTCCCCAGGCCCTTTCCCTTCCCAAATACCAGGTAATTTTACTAAATCATAATGCATTTTGTTAGCAGTATGGGGAAAGGGACTAAATGAATGTTGGATCATCTATTATGCCAGTGGATAAATTACAAAGTGCCATTTCTCCAAATCAAATGCATTTGCAAATCAAACCCTGCAGTAGCTGCAAAAAGCAGACATTGCCTGACTCATATTTTACAATCATTTTCATTTCTAAATCTTTAGAGTGCCTTAAAATGAATGTAAAAAGTCATAAATCTTTAGAATGCCCTTAATTCCACAAATACAATTGTATATCTCCTTCCATGCCATTCACAGAGAGTAAAGAAATTTGCCACACTTGCACTATTCCATCCTAACAATTAATATCCTTAACAGGCCTTTCTCAAGACCCATCTCTCCTTAATCTTCTCCAAAAGCCATAAAAACTCATACTTTTTCTATGATGGAGAGACAAGTTTAGTCTGAAATCTCCAACTTTGCATTTTCATCTTCAATATATCCTCACTGTAGGGAGTAAACCCCTTCCTTGGCTTTCAAGGAAAAAAAAGAAAGAAAGAAAGAAAGAAAATGGTGTTTCAAGTAACTTGATCCGATGTATCTCTGTATCACTCAACACCTGTTTCTTTCTTCTAACCTCACAGTTTGCCATAAAATTTTTGGTTTTAAAACTATACCACATCCATCACAAAGTTGGAGATCAGAGAAAGCGCCTTGATAGGCCATTGTGAAACCATCTGCCGACTTTCCACTGGCTTCCAAGAAAGCGCAAAGTAGAACATTTTATTGGCTTGTAGCATTAGGAAAATGAGACTATAAGGCATTAAGTCAACCGCAACAAACAAGTGATTTTGTTTTTCCTCTAATACCTAAACCTGCTCCAATATATCTAGTGAAATCTTTTACTTCTTTTTCTTTGGTAATGAAAGAAAACGTGTTCTCATGTAAAACGACCTCTGAAACGACAGTGCAGTAATGTGGTCAGAGCAGTGTGTTTAGAGTTAGAAAATCAAGAATGACCTTGCTATGTAATCTTTGACAACTCTCTTACTCTCTGGGTGTCCTGTGAATTGGATTTCTCTTTCTGTAAAATATACATAACCTTTTATCTACTACAGTGGGAATAGAAAAAAATTTTGAGAACTCTCTTAGCATTGCATTTTTTTGGTATGATAATTTTTAATTTTTTTAAGAGTCACAACTCATTTACTTTCAGATTGTATCTGTGTTGTGGTTTCATTTTGCAGTCCCTGCATAGCCACTATTTTGGCTACTGATATTATTCCAAATTAATTTTTGTCACCAAAACCAAAAATAGTAGGTGCTGAATAGCCACTATAGGTCTTTATGTTTTTCTTTAGTGTAATACCTCTAGAGAGCAGTTTATTTTAACTCCCTTCTTTTCTAGATTGTTCATGTTGGAAGGCATACTTTCTGAACTCTTCTCAAGTGATGATAAAATGGACTAGTTGATAAATCTTTCTGGTACAGGTTTTCAAAACTTCCATCTATCCACTGTGCTTTCATGTTAAAGAAAGAATGGAAACATCAACTCTAAAACAAGATAACCAGCTCTGGGGCTGAGGAGGCCAGCCTGCTACTGGGTAGTTTTGATATCCAAAGTATTTCAAAACCTTTCCCCTGGGGAGGATGAGTTATGTCCCCATCCTGGGGCATCAGCATGAAGGTGCTGACCAGTGTGCCATTGACTGAACGCTGCAGGTCCCACAGGCCACTCCTGCTAAAGTATAACTTAAGTTATTCTCCCAGAAGTGCCATCCCACAGAACCCACCTGGGGGACTGTGGTGCCACACTGACTCAGTGATCAGAGTGGGGATATTTTCTTATCTTTCCAGAGACTGACAAGAGAGGGACCTGAAGGTACCTTGATCTCACAGCTGCATCCTGATACATATATTTTTAATACTGTGATGGGAATAAATTACTCTGAGGCTCCCAATAATGGCTGTTTTTGTTTTGACAAATGAGACTCTGAGGTTAGATCCCATAAACCTCTACTTCCATCAGTGGAGATTGAAATATTCATGTAAATTATCTGCATAAATTCAGTCTCAATCTATTCAGATAAGGACCAATGTCATTTTTAGAGAAAGAACTGGAATGTAAACAGTTGATTTTCAAGGGCTTTCTTTTTACAAATTGCCTGCTCACTGGTTACAGAAGGGTGCGATGAAAAGAGCAGACTGGGCAGGGTCGTGGCCCACTTCTATTTCCAGTGACTCCATTTTCCATGACTTCTCAGCTTTTTCATGGGTCAGGAGGTTGAGCGAAAAGCAGCTGTGGCCATGTAAATGATGTTAGGGCACAGGCATTTTAGGAGGTGTGGAGAATGTAGTGGCTACCAAGGTAAATAAATCCTCTTTCCTCAGAATATTGACTATGTGAAAATTATTGCTTTTCTCTTTTTTCAAGGTTTTTGTAAAATTGTTCTTGGATTGATTACATGAATTTTGTTGTTGTGTTTCCTTTTATAATTTTTGATCTTCAGAGCTCAAAGAGGCAATCTCATTTGAATGGCACTAAAAGATGCAGGTTATTCCATTGTGGTTATGTGTGTGTGTGTGTGTGTGTGTGTGTGTTTGTTTTGTTTGAGGCAGAGTCTTACTCTGTCACCTAGGCTGGAGTGCAATGGCCCAATCTCGGCTCAATGCAACCTCCACCTCCTGGGTTCAAGTGATTCTCCTGCCTCAGTCTCCCGAGTAGCTGGAATTACAGACATGCACCACCATGCCTGACTAATTTTTGTATTTTTAGTAGAGACAGGGTTTCGTCATGTTAACCAGGCTGGTCTCCAACTCCTGACTTCTGGTGATCCACCCGCCTCTGCCTCCCAAAATGCTGGGATTACGGGCGTGAACCACCACGCCCGGCTGTGTGTGTGTTTTTAAAAAAGCTTTGTGACAAATGTATACATGCAGCCGATAGAGTAAAAGTCTTGTTTTACATGTGTGTTAAGTCTCTTAATGCTAACACTAAATGCAAAACAGGTGCTGGAAAGAGCCTAAAGCAATTATAGTAGGGATGACACATCAGTAGTTGTTATAATGACTTAACAATTAAGGGTTCACTGAAAATCTTGTTAAACTCAGGAGACTGCTCAGCAGCATCATCATCTTGTGGAAGAGCAACAATTAAGCTCTTGCTTTGCCGTGTCGTTATTCAGAACTGAAAACGCCCTTTGGATTAATTTTTCTTCATTTCCCAGGCTGCTCATTTTATTGAACGCCATGGTTATGGGACAGTTTTGATTCACCTTCTGTTCAGAGGTTTATTTTTACATACTTTCTATTTAAAGGCCTCTTATCCCCAGCTTAAGCCATACATGAAGTTACATGTTTTGCAAACTATGCTCAAGTCACATATGTCTTCATTTCATAGCATTATGTAGACCATATCTACTGTAATTCTTTTTATTATCAGTACTGAAATTCTGACAGTTTTGGGTTAAGTTAACAAAACAGACTCAAAGTCAGTGGAAAATCCTTTCAAAGACTCAAAATGTGAACCTAATTTTTACCAATATTAATTTATACAATGGTGGAAGTTAAGTTTGATTTCTTCTTCCAGATGCTAAAGTTCCAGTTAGCATCACTTCTTTTATTCTCTTTCTTATTCTTTTTAAAAAAATCTGTCTTGGATAAGATGTCAGTTACATGTGTGCTATTCCTGCTTTCACTTAAAGGTTATAATTAAGCCTTTTGTTTGTTCCGACTGCAATTCAGTCCTGGCATTGGATAAGAGCTAAGCTATTGCTTCTCCAAGTTCTTCCCACAATAAAGGTGGAAGTAACAGTGAAATGATTACTAGCTTTTCTAATGTGAATTATAATACACCTGACAAAACAAATTCACTTTAGTATAAAGTGGGATGTAGAATTTTATTTCATCAGCCACTTGTCAAGCTAACCCACGTAGAAATTCTCATGTTGTTTTTAACCTTTGCATTAATGTTGCTTTTCATTTTCATTCTCAAAAAATTCATCAAATTTCAAATGACGTGCCCTTTCTAGGGGTTACGTATGCTTTCACTTTTTAATAGCAATTAATATACTATGTGAAAAGTATTACTTCATTTTATCTACTCTAGTTTTTTGAGGTCAGAGTTACACTCAATTCAGCATGTTCTAGAACTAGGTACTAGGAAAAATACCCTTCTTTCTGGTTACTCTTATGCAACCTAGAGTCATCTTTATTATGAAGGAGTACATTGGGCATTGGCAAAAATAAAACTAACCTCCTAATCTTAGAGTATAAGATTAGGTGTGTAGTAAGTATCTTTAAAGTACTTAGCAACTTGAAAAACAGCAATGAAGAACTTTTTTTAGGTGACTCTTACTTATTATGAACTCCTCTGCAATTAGGCAACCAAGACCCTAAGGATTTTAAGTTTACAAGTGGTTAATGGGAATAAAATCTGGCTTTCAGACTCCTTGTTCTGTGTTGCATAACCATATGAAGAAGGGGCTACAGCCCTCATGGTCTGAGGACATAGTCTCTCCATTCAGCTTTTCTGAATAGAGACCTCATGGTTTTCTTCCTGCTATTGAAGAACTTCTGTGGTGTGACTTTTCCTTGATTATTTGAAACAATTTTCACAGCCTCCTCGCCATGCCTTCACTTCAGTACAGTCTTCCATCCATGAACACACTGAGCCCGATCCTGCTTCCTTGCGTGTGCCCCACCCTTGTCCCCAACATCTTGCTGGCTGTTCTTTTTCACCACTTGGTTTTCCATCCTTTAGAGTTCGGTTCTGGTCTTATCTCCTCCATTACCTGCTATTAACACCAACCTCTCCTTCCTCTGAACTCTAAAACTTACAGCTATACTATTTTATATTTTTATTTTGTTTACATGTGGCTTTACATGATATGCTCCTTATGAACTATATTTTCTATGTCTATGTCTACCACTAGCAACACAGTAGTTTTATACATCTTGTATAATTTAATTGAAGGGGCAAAAATGGTCATTGTGCTCCTTTGGTTCTCCTGTTCATCATTCCATTTCTGGTGGTTTGAATTGGAGACTACCAGGGAAATGAATCAGTCAGAGTCCAGTCAGGAAAAAAGAACCCAGACCAAGTGGTTTCATTGAGAGAATTTAACATGGGGAACTTAACAAAGAGGTGGGAAGTGCTAAAAAGGCAAACAGCAAATGGTGAAGGCAGGTCTTTGCAAAAGTAGGAAGTCACCATCACCTTTCTAGAGGAGGTAGTTTCACCACAGTTTAGGAGCTGGGGCTGCTCAGTGGGTGCTGGGACCACCAAGGGCAAGGCTTCCCCAAGGAAGCTGGGACCGTGGAGGAGACACAAGCAATATCAGAGGTACCAGCTAAAACAAATTCAGGCGAGCATACACTGGCTTCTCCCCACCTACATTCCAGACTCCTGCCTGTGATGCTCACTAACCAAACTAAACAGGAGCCAGTTAGCAAAGAAGCACGGGTAATGTGTTTTGCAGAAATCAACCCTCTGTGATACAGAGCAGAACAGGGGAAGCAGAAATAAGAAATCTAAGAGTAAATGGGCAAATGATTAACACATTGATAGAGCAGAATTGAACAAATTGAAAGCTACTCTACATGTGGTGGAAACTACAAATAGTTTAATAGCTCGTAAGTAACTTATTTCCAACATCTTTCCTGGGATTACTATTTCTGAATGATCACAAATAAATAATTTAGACTTCTTAAATAATAATTTATAATCCCTTGTATTTTATTATAAATTATAAGATACAAAGTATTTCTGTCTATCCTTGGCCTGTTTCAAAGGATTGCAACTATTCCCGCATCCAAATGTAACGTATAAAGAAATGATTTCCAAAATATATTTTCTAATTTAATCTAATCTCCTGAATTGTAGCCACTCCCCAACTTACACCTATTCAATATATTTTCCATCTACTAACATATCTAAAACTAATCTCATCCTTTTGTTATTAGCTGAGACTTTTTCATTTAAAAGTGATAGAAATCCAACTCAAACTAGCATAGGCAAAGTAGGAAACATATTGGCTTAATCTAACTGGGAAATTTAAATCTAAATCTTGTATTTCAGGCATAGCGGAATCCAGAAGCTTAAACGATATCATTTAAATTCATTCTCTCTCTCTTGTTCACTCACTGTGCTCTGCCTGCCTTTGTTTAATTTTGCTCTCAGACAGGCTAGCTTCATATGTGATATGCGTAGAATTCCTGCAAGAACTCTGATTGGGATGCCTGTATCGCAGGCCCACCTAGAGAACCATTCCCTAAGGTCAAGTTTATAGTGGATTCTCTTTGGCCAGACCTAGCTAAGGAAAGTACCATTTCGGGTGGGGTTGGGGGTGTTATCTTCCTCACCCAAATCACATTATATTGGGAAGAAGGTTGTTTCCAAAAACTGGCATACTGAGAGGATTAAAAAATACATATTCACCACATTCTTCCTTCTTCCTACTACCAATTTCTTTTAAAAAATTTTTGGTTTTTGGCCAGGCACACTGGCTCATGCCTGTAATCCCAGCAATTTGGGAGGCCAAGGTAGGAGGATCACTTGAGCCCAGGAGTTTGAGGTCAGCCTAGGCAACAAAGTGAAAAATAAATAAATAAATAATCTCTTTAAAAATAAATAAATAAATAAATAGCTGGGCATGGTGGTGCATGTCTGTCGATCTGCTGAGGTGGGAGGATTGCTTGAGCCTGTAAATTTGAGGCTGAAGTGAGCTGGGTTGGTGCTACTGCACTCCAGTCTAGGTGACAGAGCAAGGCCCCATCTCAAAAAAAAAAAAATTGTTTTCACTGTCATAATTTTGTCAACCACGCAAGTTATAAACTGTCTACTCCCCAAGTTTTGCCCCCAGACCCAATCAATCATCAAATCCTATCACTTTTTCCTTGAAAGTAATTCTCGTATCTGTCATTTGCTTTTATTTTCACTTGCCACCACCTTGATTTAGACCAGGTTTTCTCAACCTGGGCACTATTTACATTGTGGGTCAGGTGACTCTTTTTGGTAAGGTATTCTCCTGTGTTTCGTAGGATGTCTCTACTTCATGGATGCCAGAAGCACTCTCCCTAGTATGACAGCCTAAAATGTCTCCAGATATCGGAAATGTCTTCTGGGGGCAAAATAATCTCCTGGCTTAGAATCTCTGATTTAGACATTTGTTATTTTACACATGGGCTACTTTGCTAGTCTTTTAAATTCTATTTTATTGTATTATTTTATTTTTGAGACAGAGTCCCCTCTGTCTCAAAGGGATCTCTGTTCATGGCGGGAAAAGGAAAGGTGGCACGAGAGCTGGACTTTAGAGGATGCATAGGAATTTCAGTGGCACAATCTCGGCTCACTGCAACCTCTTCCTTCCAGGCTCAAGTGATTATCCTGCCTCCACCTCCTGAGTAGTGGGGATTACAGGCATGTACTACCATGCCCAGCTAATTTTTGTGTTTTTAGTAGAGATAGGGTTTTGCCATGTTGGCCAGGCTGGTCTCAAACTCCTGGCCTCAAGTGATTCACCCGTCTCGGCCTCCCAAAGTGCTGGGATGATAGACGTGAGCCACCGCATCCGACCTACTTTGATAGGCTTATATCTACTGTTTCCACTTTCATGACCTATCCTTTTAACCTTTTTTTTAATATACAGCATAGCCAAAATACTATCATTAAAACCCCACATTGATTATGAAAATCCTTTGCTAAAATTTCTGCCAATTTTTCTTTATTGCCTACTGAATAAAGACCAGATTCTTTTTTTTTTTTTTAAATGAGACAGAGTCTCACTCTGTCACCAGGTTGGAGTACAATGTTGTGATCTCGGCTTACTGCAACCTCTGTCTCCTGGGTTCAATTGATTCTCCTGCTTCAGCCTCCCAAGTAGCTGGGATTACAGTCATGAGCCACCACACCCAGCTAGTCTTTGTATTTTTAGTAGAGACAGGGTTTCACCGTGTTGGCCAGGCTGGTCTTGAACTCCTGACCTCAGGTGATCTGCCCGCTTCCACCTCCCAAAGTGCTAGAATTACAGGCATGAGTCACCATGCCCGGCCACGACCAGATTCTTTAATCTGGCATCTATAACCAAACTCACAAGCTGTTACTACTCAGCTAAATTTAAGGGAATATTTTTCACACAGATTGGACTACCCATTGTTCCTTGGCTCTGCCTGCATTTTCCAAGTCATTGGTTTTGTTGCTCTGTAGGCCAGGAGTGTCTTCTCTCAACTTATTCTGAGTCAAACTCTCAAACTCCTATGCATCCTCTAAAGCTCAGCTCTGGTGCCACCTTTTCTTCTCCTTCAGGAGATCTTCCTTGTATCTTCCTTCAACCTCCCCAGTACACGCTTATCCCGCTGCTCTCACATTTTACCATGCTCTTATTACATTTTGGCTTGTCATTCATTTGACTCATAGCACATGCAGCTTGTACTGTTATCATATATGATCTTAGTAAGACCTTATTATTCCTACTCAATTATAACTTCCTTGAGGGAAGAGATTGAAATACGTGATACTCTCTCTGACATCACCACTTAGATGTGTATTAAGGCAAGTGAGGTTAATTTGCCTGTGTTTTTGTTTTTCCATATGCTTCATGGAGACAGTCATGCCTTTCCTTCCTATCTCACTTCTTTCTTGAGGATAAAATACATAAGGTGATTGCATTTCACAGAGCTACTGCAAAGGACTACAGAGTTCTTACATGAATCTTCTCAAGATTTGCTGTGACTTGCTGTCGAAGGTCAGTATACTTTTGGGTATGGATAGGAAAGTGAAAACAGAATTATTCTGAGAATTATTTATGGTTGTGACTGTGTATAGACCACCCCAGTATTTTGTGCTTTCACTTGGATATTAGATTGACTAACTTTATAACAGTCCTAAGGGAAGTAAGAAAAATGGAGTCATGGGAATGGAGAATGGTGCAGCTACTTTGGAAAACAGTCTGGGAGTTCCTGAAGTAGTTAAGCATGGAGTTACTACATGACCCGTCAATTCCACCCCTATCTATCCAAGAGAAATGAAAACATATATACATATAAAAATGCATGCATGCATGTTTATAGCAGCATTAACTCAGAATAGATAGAAACAACTCAATTTTCATCAACTGATGAGTAGTAAAACAACATGTGGTATATTTACACAGTGGAATGTTATTCTGCCATAAAAAGGAATGAAGCAGTGATAACAGGTTACAACATAGATTAACCTTGAAAACATCATGCTAAGTAAAAGGAGATAGTCACAAAAGATCTCACATTATATCATTTCATTTATATGAAATGGCCTGAATAGATACACCCATAGAGACAGAAAACAGGTTAGTGGTTGCTTCAGACGGGAGGTGGAGGGGGAAGATGGGGGACAGATGGGCAACATCTAAAGAGTACAGGGTTTCTTTGTATCTGTATCTGAGGTGATACAAATGCTCTAAAGTTGACTGTGGGCCTGGCATGGTGGCTCACGCCTATAATCCCAGCACTTTGGGAGGCCGAGGCAGGCAGATCACTTGAGGTCAGGAGTTCAAGACCAGTCTTGCCAACTTGGTGAAACACTGTCTCTAAGAAAAACACAAAAAAATTAGCCAGGCATGGTGGCGCGCACCTGCACTCCCAGCTACTCAAGAAGCTGAGGCAGGAGAATTGCACGAATCCGGGAGGTGGAGGTTGCAGTGAGCCAAGAGTGCCACTGCACTCCAGCCTGGGCCACAGAACAAGACTCTGTCTAAAAAATAAAACATAAATAAATAAATAAATAAATAAAAATAATAAAGTTGACTGTGGTTATTGTTACATGTATCTGTGAATATACTAATATCCACTTAATTATACACTTTAGATGGGAAAATTATATGATGTGTGAGTTATATTTCGATAAAACTTTTTTTTTAATCTAAAACTAACTGACAGAGAAAAAGGATTCCACAACCTATCAGTATCTATTCAAGTTTGTTGAATCAAAACAGGCAAGATAATCCAAGACTGAAATGTTAAGCCAAGGGATTCTATCTTACCTGTTCATAGTGTTAGTCCCTTGTTTGCCCTGAACTCATTCCTACTCCCCTGGCAGAAACTGTATTCTGCATTCTCTGCTTTTGTGCTCTTATTTGATGCCGAACTTAGTGACTCATGAATCCACAGAATTCTATTAACTTGCCATTACTAATTTTTGATTTTAAACATAGCTATGTCAGGTTGTCAAAATACAAATTTTTATTATAAAGGATTATACTTATGGGGAATAGAGAGGAGAAAATCCTGGCTTCCCAAATATAGGGGACACTTGAACAGCATCAATTTCTGCAAGTGCTGTTACGTTGTGGCCGATTATACAGGACAAAGTTTACGCAGACCGTGACTTTTTGCAATTGTTGGAGGTAAACAGTTTTCTCTGCTTTCTGAGACATGTGCTAAGATCGCCAATGAATTGCTGAAGTGTTTTCATTTCTCTGTGTAATACATACATTGTTTTACATAAACTCAATTTCACCTTTCTGGTCTATTTCCTCTTTTAAGTATAACAGGAATTTGTGAGCCTCCCAAGCCTTTCCTGGGGCGGATGTTTTAAACAACATGAGACAATTCAGAAGTTTGGCCTTACCATCTCTCCTGCAGATATCCCTCTGCTGTCACTGGCATTCTGGGTTTCTTGGCTGCCACAGTAGCATCTGTTTCTTAGCACCTCCAGAGACTCTCTTCTCTTGCTGCTGGAGAGAATGTAATGAAGAAGCCTCCCTCCTTTACCTTTCCCTTACTCCCTTGACATGTCAGCTTCTTCAATGGGAAAATATCAGCTGTCATGGAATATATAATATGTATCAAAAAGCAGTAATAATGATAACAGGAACATTAATACAAACACTTATTGAGCACCTACTGTATACCACTTACTAACACACAGCTGCCTCTGCGTGTCACGGCCTGCTGGCTGAGTCCTGCCCCCATAGTGTCAACTTCCTGTCATGTGGCCCTTCCCAGGCAGCCCTCCCTGTTGTTGGGTTCTGGTAAACACTCCTTCCCTTACTCCACTTCAGGCCTCAGGTGGTAACACCTGCTGTACCAGCCCCAGAGATCGCACTAACCCCTTGTGGTTTCTCTAAACCCTGTGGACACCTTGGCAAACAGTATTTTTATTAAAATTTCCTTGAATTTTCCTGTTATGAGCATGCCACTTATTTCCTGCCAAAGTCCTAACTGATGCAGTCCCTTGGGTGTTCCCCATTCCTGACCTGGTTCCACCTCAGTTCACACCCATGCCTCATCTGGCTCATGGCCAAACTCAAGTTGCCTGTGAGCCCGGCATGGTGGCTCACGCCTATAATCCCAGCACTTTGGGAGGCTGAGGCAGGTGGATCACTTGAGGAGAGGAATGTGCATGTCATCAGTTCTTTCCTGAATCCTGCAGGCTCAAGTAGGCTCTGCCAGTCTGGTGGACCTATGGAAAGAGGGAGGCACGGGACCCTCAGCTCTGGTTCTGTCTTCCCACCTGGAAGGGCTATGGGTCTGCTGGTGCCTTACTAACTAATTATAGCCTTGGGCACATAGTAATTATTATCTCAGAGACAACATGGACTAACCAAAAGAAAAAAAATTATTTTATTAGCAGAACTCTGGTTAACACCTGCAGAAACATCTCGTCTTCATTATTGTGCCTAAAATCATCAGGTTCAGATTCCTTTTTACTCTGCCTGGGGGGCCTGGCAGCACGAACAAAAGACCATAGTAGCTTTCGTGGCCTTCTGGAGAACATTACCACTGTCACTGAATTACTTTGATTCCAAATTTGGGGAGATGCTCTCCCATTCATCCTTATTCATAAATGAATTGGGATTCATAGTCTTGCTTCTTTGGAATTATGTTTCTGCTTTATCTTTTCCTCCAAAATTCTAAATGTAGGAGTAAATACAGAGTCCTAAGGACGACCTTCAGGGAGGTGCATAATATAGTTTTTGAAGGTCCAGGAAGTCTTCTTGCAGGAAGTGAAAGGGGTTGGTCAGGTCAGGAAAGGATTTTCTAGGCAGAGGGAACAGTGTGTGCAAAGGCACAGAAGCAGGCGAATGCATGAGCAATTTGGAGAAATGCAAGACTGCATGGTTCCCAGAGCTTATCCTGTACAAACATCCTCAGGTTTTAAGGATGAGAGATCAGGTGTATTGTTATTAAGGCCACATCGGTTGTATATTGCTAGCGTGTATTCCAGTTGGTTAGTGCCTGGGGTGAGCAACCATCCCAGTTTGCCCAGGACTGTCCCAGTTCTAACACTGAGATTCCCATGTCTCAGAAAACCCCTTAGTTCCACACAAACTAAGGCTATTGATCACTCTATATCAGTACACCAGTTGTTAAATATTTTGGACATCACCCCTGCCTTTAATATATGTACAATCATATATATCATGTATTACACACACACACACATTCTTGAGTCCTTCTTTTACAAGGTTATATCTTTATATACTCTTCTTCTTTTAGTTTTGAGCAGGATTTCTACCTAGATACTGCATTCTCATGTATCGTCTAAGATGATCTCCTCTCACCTTGACAGTGTAAAGTATTTTTCCATACATGTAGTCTCTGAGGCATCTTGAACTTTCCTTTCCTGCTATCAAATGAGTTCCCCTCAAGGATCTTTGAAGAACTCTCTTCAGACTTTTCTGCTTAAAGGAAATTCCTTTTTAGCCTCAAAAGATAGCTGGCTGTATTAAAAGAAGTGCTGCTATGACTGTAATGTTTGAAGATTGCTCCAGAAATTGTGGCTTCGTTTTAGTTTTAATTTTAGTTTCTGAATTACGTATTTAATATAGACCAATTTGCAAGAATAGCAGTATCCCAGCTGATTTCTGTGGCAGGCAGAAGTGTTCTTCCTATCTGCTGTTCTCTGAGCCAAACAGCTGTGCTTTGAATCTGCTCTCCAGGCAGCTGCCTTATGCTGTGACCCTCCCAGCATACTTCCTGCCTGATTGCCACACCTGGAAGCTCAGAATGTCACTGGACAGACTGAGTGCTCCTTCCTACACATGTCTGAAACTTACAGACATCGTAAATGATTTGCCAAAATTTAAATGTCTACATTGAATTGTGGTAGGCCTGCTTAATGGTAAAGACATATTCTATGTTTGAAAAATGTTTCACTTTGTTGTAGACCAAAGCATTAATCTGTAACTCTATGAGTTCTGGTAACTATCTCCAAGCTTGCTAAGTTGTTGTCATTATTATTATTACTATTATTATTGTTATTGTTTCCTGGAAAATCAGCTTTGGAAACACAGCAGGATGAATAACAGCCCAAGTTCATGTCCCAAGGAATTTATGCTCCACTCTTGTCCCCAGAGTCACATTTCCTATATCTTAGCCTTTGCCAAATCCATACCAACAACAAAAAAGCTATACAGTTTCCTCTACTCTGGTTTATTATGTCTGCTAAGCATTTACTAGTTAATTCACCAAATATTCATGAAACTCTCCTATGTGGCAGACACTGACAGGGACATCCCCACTTCTACTGTCCGAATGTTGGTGGCAATCCCAGACCACCTTGGGAGGCTTGTATTTTGGGTAATATATGAGTCAATCAACATTACGTATTTCCAAGTTCCATCCCTATTGTTCAGTGTTTTTGAGGAGGAAATCTAAATACAGTACCTCAGATCATGAAAAACTTACTTTCTTTCCATTGGCGCTATATATTTTTAGAGTTTAAAAGGGATTTGGCAAACCTGTGGTCATACTCTTTCAAGGCTGTCTTTTTCTCTTCATTTCCGTGGACTTTTACCCATCTGTGCTTATTTGCCTATCTGCTTTTCCCAATTATTCCTGGAAGGTAGGGCTGGGTCATGTTAATTGTAGAATTCTCAACAGTTAGTATCAGGTGTGCAAAAGATACTCAAAAGTCGATTGGAAAACAATCGCATGAATCACTTACCCCAGAGAGGTAAGTGATCTGTTTAAAGTCAAAAACTAATTAGTGATTTCTGTGTGTACCCCAGTAACATGTAATTAAGACCATATAAGCCCAGTAATGAGAAGGCTCAAAGTCAGCCCAACCAAGACTGGGTGAAAGTCATGAGTCAGATAGACACACAAGTCTGGACAGACAAGCCAAGTGACCATGAATTAGTGCCTCCTTGTAATAAAAGGACCTGAACAATTGAGGATTTATGAGTGGAGTTGAATGAAATGAAAAGCAAATAAATGCCTGGTCTAATCTGTGAAAGAAGCAGGAAGAATCTTGAAGAAAACTGATACTTGACATTTTTTTAACCAGAAGGTTGAGAGGAATCTGCTAATCTGAAAAAAATTTAATGATATGATGCCATTTTTGAAGCAAAATCATACATACATAAAACAAATTGTGTATTAGTTCATTCTCACACTACTGTAATGACATACTGGGTAATTTATAAAGAAAAAAGGTTTAATGAGCTCATGGTTCTATGGATTGTACAGGCTTCTGCTTCTGAGGAGGCCTAAAGAAACTTACAATCATGGCAGAAGGTGAAGGGGAAGCAGGCACATCTTCACATGACTGGCAAGGGATGGGGTTGGGGGAGGAGGTGCTACACATTTTTAAACAAGCAGTACTAGGGGGATGGTACTAAACCATTAGAAACCACCACCGTGATCCAATCATCTCCCCAGGCCCCACCTCCAACAGTGGGGATTACAATTCAAGATGAGATTTGAATGGGGACATGGAGCCAAACCATATCAGTATATCTATTAAATTTTTATTAGAGATTGTCTTGAGGGTAGAATTATTAGGTACTTTGTTGACTTTTTTTTTTTAACTTTTAAGTTCAGGGGTCCACGTGCAGGTTTGTTACGTAGGTAAATGTGTGTCATGGGGGTTTGTTGTGCAGATTATTTCATTGCCCAGGTATTAAGCCTGGTACTCATTAGTTATTTTTCCTGATCCTCTCCCTCCTCCCACCCTCCACTCTCCAATAGGCCTGTATATGTGGTTCCCCTCTACGTGTCCATGTGTCCTCATCATTTATTTCCCACTTGTAAGTGAGAACATGTGGTATTTGGTTTTCTGTCCCTGTACTAGTTTGCTAAGGATGATGGCCTCCAGCTGCATCCACGTCCCTGCAAGGGACACAATATTCTTTTTTGTGGCTGCATAGTATTCCATGGTGTATATGTATCACATTTTCTTTATCCAGTCTATCATTGATGGACATTTAGGTTGATTCCATGTCTTTGCTATTGTGAGCAGTGCTGCAATGAACATACACATGCATGTGTCTTCATAATAGAATGATTTATATTCCCTTGGGTATTGCTGGGCTGAATGGTATTTCTGTCTTTAGGTCTT
This sequence comes from Trachypithecus francoisi, assembly GCF_009764315.1. Classification (NCBI taxonomy): domain Eukaryota; kingdom Metazoa; phylum Chordata; class Mammalia; order Primates; family Cercopithecidae; genus Trachypithecus; species Trachypithecus francoisi. Next base: position 166,716,788 of record NW_022681454.1, on the reverse strand, counting down.
TGAGGAATTGCCACACTGTCTTCCACAATGGTTGAACTAATTTATGCTCCCACCAACAGTGTATAAGCATTCCTTTTCCTCTGCAAACTTGCCAGCATCTATTGTTTTTGACTTTTTAGTAATAGCCTTTCTGACTGGTTTAAGATGGTATCTCATCATGGTTTTGATTGGAATTTCTCTAATGATCAGCAGAGCTGTTGAGCTTTTTTTCCATATGATTGTTGGCTGCATGTATGTCTTCTTTTGAGAAGTGTCTGTTCATGTCCTTTACGTACTCGTTAATGGGGTTTTTTTTTTATTGTAAATTTAAGTTTCTTATAGATGCTGGATATTAGACCTTTGTCAGATGCATAGTTTGCAAATATTTTCTTCTATTCTGTAGGTTGTCTACTCTGTTGATAGTTTCTTTTGTTGTGCGGAAGCTCTTTTGTTTAATTAGATCCTATTTGTCAATTTTTGCTTTTGTTGCAATTGCTTTTTGCATATTTATGAAATCTTTGCCTGTGGCTATGTCCTGAATGGTATGCCTAGGTTGTCTTCCAGGATTTTCATAATTGTGGGTTTTACTTTTAAGTTTTTAATCCATCTTGAGTTAATTTTTGTATATGGCATAAAGAGGAGTCCAGTTTTAATCTTCTGCATATGGCTAGCCAGTAATCCCCACACCATTTATTGAATAGGAAATCCTTTCCCCCTTGCTTGTTTCTGTTGGTTTTGTCAAAGATCAGATGGTTGTGGGTGCACGGTTCTAGTTCCTCTATTCTAGTTCTAGTTCCTCTATTTTGTTGCATTGGTCTGTGTGTCTGTTCTTGTACCTGTTTTGGTTGCTGTAGCCCTATAGTATAGTTTGAAGTCAGGTCGTGTAATGCCTCCAACTTTGTTCTTTTCTCTTAGGATTGTCTTGGTTTTTTAGGCTCTTTTTGGTTCCATATGAATTTTAAAATAGTATTTTCTAGTTCTGTGAAGAATGTCAATGGTAGTTTAATAGGAATACCATTTGCATTAGTCTATTCTCATGCTGCTAATAAAGACATACCTGAGACTAGGTAATTTGTAAAGGAAAGAGGTTTAATGGACTCACAGTTCAGCATGACTGGGGAGTTCAGCACCACAATCATGGTGGAAGGCAAAGGAGAAGTAAAGGCACGTGTTACATGGCAACAGGCAAGAGAGCTTGTGTAGGGGAACTCCCCTTAATAAAACTATCAAATCTTGTGAAACTTTTCACTATCACAAGAACAGCATGGGAAAGTCCCACCCCCATGATTCAATTACCTCCCACTGTGTCCCTCCCATGACACATGGGAATTATGGGAGCTACAATTCAAGATGAGATTTAGATGGGGACACAGCCAAACTGTATCAGCATTGAATCTACAAATTGCTTTGAGTAGTATGGCCATTTTAATGATACTGATTCTTCCTATCTATGAACATGGAACGTTTTTCCATTTGTTTGTGTCATTTCTGATTTATTTGAGCAGCGGATTGTAGTTCTTCTTGTAGAGATCTTTCACCTCCCTTGTTAGCTGTATTTTATTCTTTTTGCTGCGATTGTGAATGGGGGTTTGTTTGTGATTTGGCTGTCAGTTTGACTGTTGTTGGTGTATAGAATTGCTAGCAATTTTTGCACATTAATTTTGCATCTTGAGACTTTGCTGAAGTTGCTTATCAGTTTAAGACGCTTTTGGGCCGAGACTGGGGTTTTCTATATATAAAATTATGTCGTCTGCAAACAGGGACAGTTTGACTTCCTCTCTCCTTATTTGAATGTCCTTTATTTCGGTCTCTTGCCTGATTGCCTTGACCAGAACTTTCAATAAAATGCTGAATAGTGGTGAGAGAGGACATCCTTGTCTTGTGCCAGTTTTCAAGGGGAATGCTTCCAGTTTTTGGCCATTCAGTATGATGTTGGCTGTGGGTTTGTCATATGCAGCTCTTACTATTTTGAAGTGTGTTCCTTCAATATCTACTTTATTGAGAGTTTTTAACATGAAGCAATGTTGAATTTTATCTAAAGCCTTTTCTGCATCTATTGAAAGAATCATGTGGTTTTTGTCTTTAGGTCTGTTTATGTGATGAATCACATTTATTGAGTATTGAGTAGTGTATGTTGAACCAACCTTGCATCCCAGGGGTGAAACCTATTTGATTGTGGTGAATAAGCTTTTTGATGTGCTACCAGATTTGGTTTGCCAGTATTTTGTTGAGGATTTTTGCTTTGATGTTCTTCAAGGATATTGGCCTGAAGTTTTCTTTTTTTGTTGTATCTCTGCCAGGTTTTGGTATCAGGATGACGCTGGCCTCATAGGATGAGTTAGTTTTATTTCAATTTTTTGGAAAAAGTTCAGTAGGAATGGTAACAGTTCTTCTTTGTATAGCTGGTAGAATTCAACTGTGAATTCATCTGGTCCCAAGCTTTTTTTTTTGGTTAGTAAGCTATTTATTACTGCCTCGATTTCAGAACTTCTTATTGGTCTGTTCAGGGATTTAATTTCTTCCTAGTTCAGTCTTGAGAGGTGTCTGTATCCAGGAATTTATCCATTTCTTCTAGATTTTCTAGTTTATGTGCATGGAGGTATTTATAATATTCTCTGACGGTTGTTTGTATTTCTGTGGGTTGAGCGGTAGTATCCCCTTATAATTTCTGATTGTGTTTATTTGAATTTTCTCTCTTTTCTTCTTTATTAGTCTAGCTAGTAGTCTATTTTATTAATTTTTTCAAGAAATCAGCTCCTGGATTTCTTGATCTTTTGAATGGTTTTTTGTGTCTCTATCTCCTTCAGCTTAGCTCTGATTTATATTATTTCTTGTCTTCTGCTAGCCTTAGGATTTGATTGCTCTTGGTTCCCTAGTTCTTTTAGTTGTGATGTTAGGTTGTTAACTTGAGATCTTTCTAATGTTTTATGTGGGCATTTAGTGCTATATATTTCCCTCTTAACACCGCAGTAGCTGTGTCCCCAAGATTCTGGTACGTTGTATCTTTGTTTTCTTTAGTTCAAAGAACTTTTCGATTTCTGCCTTAATTTCATTACTTACCCAAAAGTCCTTCAGGAGTGGCTTATTCAATTTCCACTTAATTGCATGGTTTTGAGAGAATTTCTTAGTCTTGAGTTCTAATTTGATTGTTCTGTGGTTCAACAGACTGTTATGATTTCAATTCTTTTGCAATTGTGCAGGAATGTTTTACCTCCAATTATGTGATCAATTTTAGATTAAGTGCCATGTGGCACTGAGAAGAATATATATACTGTTGTTTTGGGGTAGAGAGATCTGTAGATATCTATCAAGTCCATTTGATCTAGGGCTGAGTTCAGCTCCTGAGTATCTTTGTTGATTTTCTGTCTCGATGATCTTATATTGTCAGTGTGGTTTAAAGTCTCCCACTATTATTGTGTGGGAGTCTAAGTCTCTTTGTCGGTCTCTAAGAACTTGCTTTATGAATCTGGGTGATCCTATATTGAGCACATATGTATTTAGAATAGTTAGCTCCTCTTGGTGAACTGAATCCTTTATCATTATGTAACGCTCTTCTTTGTCTTTTTGTTTTAATCTTTGTTGGTTTAAAGTCTGTTTTCTCAGAAACTAGGATTGTAACCCCTGCTTTTTTCTGTTTTCCATTTGCTTGGTAGATTTTCCTCCATCCCTATATTTTGAGCCTATGTGTGTCATTGCATGTGAGATGGGCCTTTTGAGGACAGCAATGACATTGGGTCTTGGTTCTTTATCCAGCTCGCCACTCTGTGCCTTTTTTTTTTTTTGAGACAAAGTCTTGCTGGAGTGCAGTGGTGTGATCTTGCTAACCATAGCCTCTGCCTCCCAGGCTCAAGCAATTCTACTGCCTCAGCCTCCCAAGTAGCTGGGATTGCAGGTGTCCACAGAATTTTTGTATTTTTAGTAGTGATGGGGTTTTGCCATGTTGACCAGGCTGGCCTTGAACTCCTGACCTCAGGTGATCTACCTGCCTTGGTCTCCCAAAGTGTAGGGATTACAGGAATGAGCCACCGGGCCCAGCCGTCTGTGTCTTTTAATTGGGGTATTTAGCTCATTTACATTTAAGGTTTGTATTACTGTGTGTGGATTTGATCTTGTCATCATGAAGTTAGCTGGTTATTTTGCAGAGTTTTTATGTGGTTGCTTTCTAGTGTCACTGGCCTTTGTACTTCATGATATTCTTGTAGGGGCTGGTGATGGTCTTTCCTTTCCATATTTAGTCCTTCCTTCAGGAGTTCTTGTAAGGCAGATCTGGTGGTAATGAATTCCCTCAGTATTTGCTTGTCTGAAAAGAATTTTATTTCTCCTTCACTTATGAAGCTTAGTTTGGCTGGATATGAAATTCTGGGTTCGAAATTCTTTTCTTTAAGAGTGTTGAATATTGGCCTCCAGTTTCTTCTGGCTTGTAGAGTTTCTGTTGAGGGGTGCACTGTTAATCTAATGGGCCTTTCTTTGTAGATGACCTGGCCTTTCGCCATAGCTGTCCTTAACATTTTTTCTTTCTTTTGACCTTGGAGAACCTGATGATTATGTGTCTTGGAGGTGATCTTCTTGTGCAGTATCTCACTGAGCTTCTCTGCATTTCCTGAATTTGAATGTTGGCTTGTCTAGCTGGTTTAAGTTCTCATGGATAATATCCTGAAATATATTTTCCAAATTGGTTTCATTCTCCCCATCTCTTTTACGTACACCAATCAGTCATAGATTTAGTTTCTTTACATAATCCCATATTTCTTGGATGCTTTGTTCATTCGTTTTCATTCTCTATTCTTGTCTGCCTTTCTTATTTCAGAAAGGCAGTCTTCAGGCTCTGAGATTCTTTCCTCTGCTTGGACTATTCTGCTGTTAGCGCTCGTGATTACACAATGAAATTCTTATATCATGTTTTTCAGCTCTATCAGGTTGATTACATTCTTCTCTATACCAGCTGTTTTATCTGTCAGCTCCTGCAATGTTTTATCGTGATTTTTAGCTTCCTTGCATTGGGTTATGTGGGGAAAAGAAAGAGAGATCAGCCTGTTACTGTGTCTATATAGAAAGAAGTAGACATAAGAGACTTCATTTTGTTCTGTATTTGAGATGCTGTTAATCTGTGACCCTACCCCCAACCTTGTCCTTGCAAGAGACATGTGCTGTGGTGACTCAAGGTTTAATGGATTTTGGGCTGTGCACGCTGTGTCTTTGTTAAACAAGTGCTTGAAGGCAGCTTGCTGGTTAAAAGTGATCACCATTCTCTTAATCTCAACTACCCAGGGACACATACACACAGCCAAAGGTCGCAGAGACCTCTGCCTAGGAAAGCTAGGTATTGTCCAAGATTTCTCCCCATGTGATAGTCTGAAACAATGCTGCTAAAAGGTTTATGGAGATGTTTGCATATGCATCTCAAGGCACAGCATTTTCCTTTAAACTTATTCATGTCACAGGGATTTTTGTTCATATGTCTTACTGCTGATTTCCTCCCTACAGTGATCCTATTGTCCAGCCACTCCCTTATCTTTAAGATGGTAAAAATAATTATCAATAAATACTGAGGGAACTCAGAGACCGGAGCCGGCGTGGGTCCTCTGTATGCTGAGCGCCGGTCCCCTGGGCCCACTCTTCTTTCTCTATACTTTGTCTCTGTGTCTCATTTCTTTTCTCAAGTCTCTCCTTCCACCTAATGAGAAACGCCCACAGGTGTGGAGGGGCAGGCCACCCCTTCAGGTTACAATGTGATTCTTTAGCTCAGTGAAGTTTGTTTTTAATCCATATTCTGAATTCTACTTCTGCCATTTTAGCCATCTCAACCTCAGCCCACTTATGAACCCAGCTCTGAACCCTTGCAGTCATTTGGAGGAAAGAAGGCTCTCTGGCTTTTTGAATTTTCAGTGTTCTTGTGCTGATTCTATCTCACTTTTGTGGACTTATCTACCTTCAACCTTTGAGATTGCTGACCTTTTGACGTTCTGATTTTTTTTTTTTTTTTTAATAGTCTGGTCACTTTACTGTAGGGCTGTTGCAGTTTGCTGGGGATTCACTCCAGTACCTAGTCACCTCAGAGTTTTTAGTACCTATAGGTATCACCAGTGAAGGCTGCAAAACAGCAAAGATAGTAGTAGCCTGCTCCTTTCTCTGGAAACTCTTTCCCAGGGAGGTACAGACCTTTTGCCGGCCCAAACATGCCTGTAGGAAGTGGCTGGAGACCCCGGTTGGGAGGTATCACCCAGCTGGGAACAATGGAATTAGAGACATGCTTAAAGAGGCAGTCTGGCTGCTTTCATAGAGCAGCCGTGCTGTCTTGGTTACTGCTTCCAGCCGTGATTGACTTGGACTTTCCAAAGCCTGGAGGCTGGAATGGCTAAGTTGCCCAAATAGTAAATATGGCAGCCCACCCCTCTCTCTGGGAGCTTTGTCCCAGCAAATTTTCAAATCTCTAGCAACCAGAGAACCTTGGTGGGGGTGGCTGGAGGCCCCATTTGGGAGGTCCTGCCCCGTGAGGAGGAACAGGACTGGGGACCCACTTAAAGAAGCAGTGTGGCCACACTTCTGTGGAACAACTGTGCTGTGTTGGGGTACTGCTTCTGGCTGTAGTTGAACTGAGCTCTCCAAAGCCCACAGGCTAGAAACTCTAAGTTCATCTAAACAGCAAAGATGGTGACCTGCTCCTTCCCCAGGAATTCTATCCCAAGGAGAATTCAAATCTCTGTCAGCTATGGAACACTGGTGGGGGTGGCTGGAAGCCCCAGTTGGGAGGTCCCACCCAGTGAGGAGGAAAGGACTGGGGACCCAATTAAGGAAGCAGTCTGGCCACATTTTGGTAGAGCAGCTGTGCTGTGTTGGGGGATCCCTTCTAACCGGGGCCAGCTTGGACTCTCCAAAGCCTGCACGCTGGAACAACTGAGTTGTCTAAACAACAAAGATGGTGGCCTGCCCCTCCCCCAGAAACTCCGTCCCAGAGAGGGACAACACTGTTGCCAGTGATTGGCTGGAATTCCAAGCCAGTGGGTCTTATCCTATAAGGCGCCCTGGATGTGGGGCCCGCAGACCATTGCTACTTAGCTTCCTGGATTCAGCTCCCTTCCTAGGGGTGTGTATGGAGGTCCAACCTCCCCCCATGCTGGAATTGCAGTCACTTTGCCAGGAAGCCCAGAGCTAGAGTATGTAAGCTCCTGGGTCTCCGCACATGTCTGAGCAGCTGCTCTGCCAAGACTCCACTGCAGCTCTCTGTGTCAGACTGAAGGCCCTGGTGGACTGGGTTCATGAGGGGATCTCCTGACCTGAGAGTTGCAAAGATCCATGAGAGAAGCGTAGTTTCCTGAAGTCACACATTCACTCACTGCTTCCCTGGATGAGGTAGGTTCCCCTGGGCTCCGTGTCACTCCCTAGTGGGCCATTGTCCTGTCTTGCCTTTGGGTCAAGTTGTTTCCTTTATTAGTCCCAATGTGAGTACCTGGATGTTTCAATTGAAGGTGCTGTATTCACTCACCCTTTTCCTTTTCTGTGTGCGAGCCATACACCGCAGCTGCTTTTAGTCAGCCATCTTGGCCCAAATCCCCACTATTTTCTATTTATATTCTTCTTTGATTAGCAAAAATCATAAAAATGCTAGAAAATCATAGATTTACTTTTTTTCTTTTGAGAACTTTTAAAATATTAAAAGCTTCTATGTGCTATATTTAAGCAACACTTATTGGAGCTTTCACTATGAACATAAACTCAGTACTGTGCATGCAACATTTTTTGCCAGAAATGTTGATGTATGAAAGAGGTATAACTATGGTGCTGTGAGAATGTAGGGAAGGAGTGGGGGCGGGCTTAGCAGTGGCTTCAAGCAAAAGGTGACTTTGGAGTGGACTTGAAGCGTGAGGAGAACCTTGAGAAGGAACATGGAATATTTCTTCTTCCAGGTGGAGAGAACAGCATGAGCACCAGGAACATGTGACAGCACACACTTCTTGGGGACAGGATAATAGATTTGTGTGAATGAGCTTATTCTTTTGCACGAGGAAAAGGAATGCTCGATGTAGCAAACTTTGAATGTCATGCTAAAGAGCCTGACTGTTCTGTAGGGATTAGGAAGCCATAGGAAGCTTTGTGATGAAGGAGGAGATGCGATTTTGCTTACATGGTTGAACATTTAAAAAAAAAAAAAAAAAGGCCATGGTGTGGTTACTCACACCTGTAATCCCAACACTTTGGGAGGCCTGGGCAAGAGGATTGCTTGACATCAGGAGTTAGAGGCCAGCTGGGCAACATAGCAAGACCCTGTCTCTACAAGAAATAAAAACAAATAAATTAGGGCCGGGAAATCCCAGCACTTTGGGAGGCCGAGGTGGGTGGATAGCCTGAGGTCAGGAGTTCAAGAGCAGCCTGACCAATATGGCAAAATCCCATCTCTACTAAAAATACAAAAATTAGCTGGGCATGGTGGCATGTGCCTGTAGTCCCAGCTATTCAGAAGGCTGAGGCAGATGAATTGCTGGAACCGGCGAGACGGTTGTTGCACTGTGCCAAGATCACACAACTGCACTCCAGCCTGGGCAACAGAGCGACACTCTGTCTCAAATATAAATAAATAAAACAAACAAAACTAAATAAATTAGCTGGTTATGGCAACTCATTCCTGTAGTCCCACCCCGGCTACTTAAGGTGGTTGCTTGAGTCCAGCAGTTCAAAGCTATAGTGAGCAATGATTATTGCTACTTCACTCCAGCCTAGGAAGTAGCAGGAAGCCAGGCTGTTTTAAAACAAAAAGCAAACATTACATATTGTTTTGTAACTTCTTCTCCATACCACTGATTAAGTTTTTTGGACATCTTTTTGTATCGATAAATATAAACATATATTGTTTTCAATTGCAGCATCATATCTTATTGCATAGAAGTATTATAATTTATTTCGCTGAATTCTCTTGGTAGATGTTTAAATTAGTTCAGACATTTAGATTGTATAAACAACACTCCCTCAAGCACCATTTTAATTATACCTTTGTCTTCTTACCTAGGTATTTCCTTTGGACCACTTTTTGGAAGGATACTTGCTAGTTCCTTTCTAAAACTTCTGGTTTTTCTCTTATGTTTCAGAAATTCCTTCCCCTACTGCAAGGTTATTTTATCAATGTTCACTTTTATTAATGTCTAATTTGAATGTTTTCATTTTGTATATATAAATCTTTAACCCATCTTAAGTTCATTTTGGAATGCAACATCAGATGGGAAATCTAACTTAATTTAGAAAAGTAGTTTTCTTGTTGACTACTGAAGGGTCTGTTCTTTTCCTACTGTTTTGGAACACTTAAAAAATTATATTCCAAATTTTTTAACATATTGGATATAATTTTGGATATAGCATTTATTCAATCCATTTATTCTGAATGCGGTACCACAGTGCTTTAATTTTGTAACTTTACAATAGATTTAACACTCAGTCAGGAAATCTCCCCTTATTCTAGCTAGTGTTAGGTAGTTTCTGTATGTGTTATAGGAATTTCCCTCTGTAATCCCCAATTTTTAGTAAAGGTCTTCACACCAATAGTTATGTTAGTGATCCTCTCAGGAATAATGGGATTGGAGTGTCCACCTTAAAGAAGCTGGGGCCAGAAATGGAACTATGTGCAGAAATGGATAAGCAAGGAAAGGCTGGAAAGTTTAGAAAAATTGAAGAAGGAAGGCATTACATTGACTTTGAAGGATAGAGTGAATCCAAATGCCTGTAGATATTGAGGACCTAAAGCTTACATGTATTATGCATTTCATGTATATATAAAAAATGTGTTTATTTGAAATACACTAATATACATTAATATCACACTATATTAAAATTTTTTATGTTCTGCTTTTTTAAATGAACATTATTTTAGAGATATTCTCTCTAAAGTTATACTTTTATCTTTCACAAACTTTATTGGTTGTATAATATTCTATCCATGGATATTGCATTATGTCATGATGCTTCATAAAGTTGCATAACAACACTTCATTATTAATGTCTCATATAGGTTAACTACAGAGGAATAATCTAAAGTTAATTCTGTCTGTGCCTAGAAAATAATGTTTGACCTAAATTGTTTGACTCCTGACCTCAGGTGATCCGCCTGCCTCAGCCTAACTGCTGGGAAAGCCCAGCCTGGTTTGTTTTGTTTTGTTTTGTTTTTACCAGTTTTTGAGTCAGTTTTGACTTTTTTGTAGATTCACTCTTGACAATTAAATGTGCTTGAGTGGCTTTTATTAATTTACGGGTCCACCCTAGTTATTTACATTCTATAACTACTTTTTGAGTAATCAGCATAATGTAAGTAGTATTTAATCCTCATTCTTCTTTCACTTCAGAGATCTGGTGTTTCATTAAATGGTTAGGCGTGGCCATGTAACTATGACTCAGGAAACACTTCCATGTTTACAGAAATTCATGTTTAAGACATTTAACTTAATAATCCTTGACAAGAGCATTGTGAAAAAGTTCTCCCCATTCTCTGAAATATTATTTTTAATAATTTGTTTTTAAAATTTGAAGAGATTTTTAAAAATAAACTCTATCACCCCTCAGACAGGGCAAGTGATCTGCGTGATTTAGAACTAGAACACAGGTCCTCTAGTTCCAAGTTTAATGATTATTTTTCTCAAATTCTCCTTTTGTATAGCAAATCTTTGTATCCCTTGCATAAATCCCACTTAGGCATAGAATGATGGATTTTACATGCTATCACCATATTTATGATTTATATATATGTTTATAAGTGATATAGACCTACCTTTTTATTTGTATTATGTTTTCATCTTTGGTATCAAAATTATATGCCAAGTTTAAAATATTATTTATGTTCTGGATTTATTTATATGGCACAAAATGAACTGTTCTTTATTTGGTAGGCTTGCCTTAAAACATCCTGGTGTACTTTTAGGGGTGTCATTTGTTTTGTCTGTAAAAATTATTTTGTAGTTATTGATACATTAAGCTTTTATTTTCTTTTTTTTTTTTGAGACGGAGTCTTGCTCTGTCGCCTAGGCTGGAGTGCAGTGGTGCGATTTTGGCTCACTGCAACCTCTGCCTCCCAGGTTTAAGGAAATCTCCCTGCCTCAACCTCCCAAGTAGGGGATTACAGGTGCCCACCACCATGCCCAGCTAATTTTTGTATTTTTAGTAAAGACAGGTTTCGTCATGTTGACCAAGCTGGTCTTGAACTCCTGACCTCAGGTGATCCGTCTTCCTCGCCCTAAGTGCTGGGAAAGCCCAGCCTGATTTTTTTGTTTTGTTTTGTTTTGTTTTTACTAGTTTTTGAGTCAGTTTTTTCCCTTGGAAATAATATATATTATCTAGGTTTTTAGGTTTACTGGAGCAAAATTTTTTTATCTTCTCTTATAGTTAAAAAACATTTTTGTCTTTAACTGAGGCATACTCCATTTTAATTTTTAATGCTGTTTGTGGTTTTGTGTATGTGTATTTTCTCTTATTTTCTTGTCAAAATTTTGTTTTATTGGTCTTTCCAAAGTATTAGCTTTTATTTATATCGTGAGAAAGAAGAAGGGTGAGGGGAGGGAGAAAGAGATAACTAATATAAATTAGAACACACTTACTAACTTTTTGGATCTATTTGGTCTTCCTATTTCTACAAGAGATGTATCACATTCTCACATAATTATAAAACTTTCAATTTCTTATTGGTTTTTCTTTTAGCTTCGCTTCATAGTTTCTCAGCTGTGCTCACAGATGCATAAAAGTTTACTACTGTTACACTATTTGTGGCTTATATCTTTTATAAATGTAAAATATGTCTTTTAAAAACTAATAAATGCTGGCCGGACGCGGTGGCTCAAGCCTGTAATCCCAGCACTTTGGGAGGCCGAGACGGGCGGATCACAAGGTCAGGAGATCGAGACCATCCTGGCTAACACGGTGAAACCCCGTCTCTACTAAAAAAATACAAAAAACTAGCCGGGCATGGTGGCGGGCGCCTGTAGTCCCAGCTACTCGGGAGGCTGAGGCAGGAGAATGGCGTGAACCCGGGAGGCGGAGCTTGCAGTGAGCTGAGATCTGGCCACTGCACTCCAGCCTGGGCAACAGAGCGAGACTCCGTCTCAAAAAAAAAAAAAAACTAAACTAAACTAATAAATGCTTTTTTCTTTAAATTGTTTTGTCTAGTATTAATATTGCAATACTTCCTTTCTTTTTGCCAAAATTAGTCTGTTACATTCTTTTTATATCACTTTATTTTTCACCTGTTTTTGTAATTTTATTAGCTTTAAGGTCTGCTTACACTACAGCTGCCTGGCTCATACCATAATTTTATTTGTCTTACTGCAATAAGAGAAATATGAAATAATAGAGATCAGTCAAAAGCCCACCTACTCTTTATTTTATATTTTAGTGCAACGCTCAAATAATATCTACGTTCTCTGGACTAAATTGTGTCTTCCCAAAATTCATATGTTGGAGCTCCAATACCCGAGATGATGGCCTTTGGAGGAGAGGCCTTTGGGAGGTAATTCGGTTTAGATAAGGTCATGAGGATGGGCCTCCCATGATGGGATCTGTGTCCTTAGAGAAGAGGAAGAGAGACCAAAGCTTGCTTTCTCTTCACCATGTGAGGAGGACACAGCAAGAAGGTGGCTGTCTGCAAGCTGAAAGAGTCCTCACTGGAGAAGGTAAATGGAAGGCACCCTGATCTTGGACTTCCAGCCTTTCAAACTGTGTATTGCAGCAGCCAGAGCAGACTAATATGCTAAGACATAGTCCACTAACACATTATTACAGCTCTCCGCCTGAAGACGAAAATCTTTAATTAACCGTAATGATTCTAAATTCAGAGTTTAGCATTGCCTTCTCAGTGATTGCAGAGTGGAGGGACAGACCACAGACAGGGCTTATTCTCAGCTAATATAAATAGGTAACCTGCTTTGTGTTTTTGGAAGCTCTTTGGATTTTTAAATTTTATCTTTGGTGTTCTGAAATTCCTCCATAGATGTATATCAAATCCTACTAGAAATTCATGAAGACGTTGGCTCTGAGAAATTTTCTAACAATGCTTAGTTTGATTTTCTAACTCACTAATCTACTCCTCAGCTATGTCCATTTTGCGGTTCAGTCTATCAATTGAGTTTTTAGTTTATCAATTACATTTAAGTTTTCACCAGTGCAATATGTTCTGAAATCTCTGAATACAATAATTATGCTTATGTGGTAGATCCTCTGTAGGTTCACAACCTTGCCTGTCTCTGTCCTAGGTGTTGGAATTTATAGTCACATTCATAATTCTAGCCGAGTTTGTTGATACGGTCATTTTTATGTCTTCTACTTTTTACTTTGTGTTCTGGAGCTTTAGCAGCTATATTGCAACCATTACTGGGGTAGAAAAGGGGCACAGAAAATGAGGAGAGTAGCCAGCCATTCAACACAGCTGCCTAAATAATCACCAAGAGCTTCTTAAACACCTCCCACCCTGTCCACTGGCCACTAAGTTCCCCAACACACCTGACCACTTTTCTTGGTAAGATAATCCCTTGCATGAACTGCAACTACATTAATGATGTTTTCTCTTACACATAATAAGATTTGTAGATTTTTTTCTTGTATAGTTACTTGGAGAATTGGATTTGGTTTGCTTTCTATTTCCAGAAATGACTCAAAAAACTTTTTCTGATGATGGTACTCTAGATTTCTGGGCTTCTCTGAATTAATTTTTTGAAACCAGGTATTCTCAAACTTTACCCTGCATCAGGATCACCTAGAGGTCTTGTTAAAACCTACCCACAATGTTTCAGCAGATGTGAGGAGAGGCTGAAGAAATTTACATTTTTGTGTTTCCAGATAATGCTGATGCTGTTGGCCTGGGGAACCACACTTTGAGAGTCACTTTAAAAAATCATATCTGTTACTGAATGGATGTTTGGAAAGACAACTCTGCATATATGATTGGTTTTCCATATTGATTCAGTCTTATGAGTTTGAATCCTTTTAAACAAATTTTATTTTTAAAAATCCAAGATCTTTATAATGAGTAGTTAAAGCTCAGAGGAAAACCAAATACAATGTTACTTTCAAGTTATAAATATCCTCCTCCACGCTTCTTACCCATTTAAAATTATTCCAAATATTTCACTCCTCATAGCCCCTGTTGTCTTCCGGAACTCAGTGCTTTCACATAATTCAAATTTCGAATGAAGAAAAAATTCAGTGTGTGTAAGAACATTTAATATCTTCATATATATAAATATGTGGCTTTACAGACAAAGAATTATTTAGATATAGAAACATTATTTCAGAAATTTATACTTCTACAATCGTTTTTTAAAAGTGCTGTGTGTCAGGTACATTTCTACGGCATTGTCTGAGACTGACTCAGATAATTTAATCATCTCCCGAAGCCAATCCACTCACGATTTTCCCAAAGTAGCCACTAGTACCTCAGGGATCCAAACAGCTGAGGGAAGCTAAATATATATTGCTTCCCTTAGTCTCATATCCTGTTTCTCCTTTCTTCTTCAGAATTCATTTTCAGGCCCAGGCACGTGATTATGTACTAGTTTTCAAGATTAAATGTTCATATCTGCTTTATACTATGGTTTTGGGAATGACTTTAAATGCATGAATGCATTTACAAGAATTCCTTATATGCATGTATAGGATCATTAGGACATAAAATACAACAAGAGGAAACACATTTATTAGCCTAGAGAGTTTATTTTAACCGTGAGATTTCTCTCCTACGTTATAAACAAGACAGCCCTTCTTCTTCCTGCATCTCCTAAACTTAAATATTTGAATGTGCTTTGAGATTACCTTATTCCCACTACTTGTCATCGAGTACTGAGCTCAAACCCTGGCTATTTTAAGCTCTAAGTACTTTAATTTAAATTTGCAAGTAATTATTACCTCTTGAATTTGAAATGCACACATTTCTTTAAGTGCAAAAATCACACTCAAGTGAATCAGCTTATGTATAAATATAAACAACCTTAGAGTAAAGGAAATCTAAATAAACCAGTCTTGTATTAGCTGTAATCTGAACATATCACATATATATTTTAGGCTGTAACATTGCTGCTACAACCTAACAACTAAAAATACTACCTATATGCTTGAGGGTAAGTTATGACTGTCATGGGAACCATAATTTTGAACCTGATATTTGTGGGCATAAATCTCAGCCCTGTTTCTACCTAAGCCTTTAACTTAGGGGGAAAAATGTTTTAGAGGCTTATTTGCATATTGTAACAATAGAATTTGGCCTGACTCTGGTTTATTGTAGTTGCTGTCAAGGTTTTTTCAGATACAGCTGGGTATGAAAGTAGCTCCTCATATAGGAGGCCAACTTGATCTCACTGCCCTTCAGTATGGACATTGCTTAGATTGCAGTATCAGTACACAGAGAAGGACAGATTGAATGGTATTTGATGTATTAGGATTTTCTAGGGGAAAGAAATGGAGAAAGAAGAGAAATAATATCTTGGAAGTCTTCATATACTATTTATATAAAGATAGTGTTTATCTTGGGAAAAGCTTTGAGCATGATTGGAAGTGGCTTTCTGTTGTATTTTGAGAGTTTAGAGCACCTAGCTGTGGCCCTGGAAAAGAGGTTCAATCTCTCAGAACAGCAGTGTCCTCACCTGTGAAATGGATATAAGAGTCACCTTAATAGGGATTTTATGAAGATTAGATGTGATAATATGGATAAGGTGCTTGCTACATAATCTGCTTACTGCATATAGGGACTTCATAAGGAGTGTTTAGTATTGTTGGAGAAACTGAATCAAAGCAACAGAATAATGATGACCAAAGGAGACATAAGGCAAATGTGAGCCAAACCCATGTGTGTTATAATAAACAATGCTTCAAAGAATTGCCTTTAGGCAAAAATCACATTAAAAAATAAATACAATTGAGGATGGAGAGAAAATTAATATTCATCTAAGCAATCACTTTGTGTTAAGCACTATGTAGGGATATTAGGTATCTAGTGCTGAAACCAAAGTACCACAAAACTTAGCATCTTAAAACAACACTGCTGTAAGAGAATACCACAGACTGGATACATTATAAAGAAAAGAAATGAAAAGAAAAGAAAACAGATCTGGAGTCTGGGAAGTCTAAGAGTATAATGCCATGATCTGGCAAGAGTCATCCCATGTGGAAAATGAAAGTGAGAGCATGAGACAGAGAAAGACACGAGGGGCCAGACTCACTTTAAAACAACCCAGACTTGCAGTAACTAACCTGTTCCCAAGATACCTATATTAATCCATTCGTGATGGCACCACCCTCATGACCCAACCACTTCATATTAGGCCCTGTCTCCCAACGCTGTTGCACTGGGGATTAAGTTCTAACACATGAACTTTTGGGGAACACATTTCAAACCATACCAAACACACATTTATTATATCACAATTTTTATGAATCGGGAGTCACAGCATGTCTTAAATGGGTCATTTGCTTCAGGATCTTTCATAGGCTGCAGTCAAGATGTAGGCCAGGGAGGCAGTCTCATCTGAAGGCTCAGCTAGGGAAGTATTCACTTTCGAGCTCACATAGTTGTTGGAAGAATTCAATGCCTTGAAAGCTGTTGGACTGCACCTTCAGTTCCCAGATGGTTCTTGGCTAGAAATGCCCTCATTTTTTCTCCACACTGGCCACTTTCTTTTTTTTCTTTCTTTTTTTTTTTTTTTTTTTTTGAGACAGAGTTTTACTCTTGTTGCCCAAGCTGGAGTACAATGGCACAATCTCAGCTTACCACAACTTCTGCCTCCCAGGTTCAAGCAATTCTTCTACCTCAGCTTCCTGAGTAGCTTGGATTACAGGCATGTACTACAGGCATGCACTACCACACCCAGTTAATTTTGTATTTTTAGTAGAGATGGAGTTTTTCCGTGTTGATCAGGCTGGTGTTGAACTCCCAATCTCAGGTGATCCAACTGCCTCGGCTTCCGAAAGTGCTGGGATTATAGGCATGAGTCACTGTGGCCAGCCCACACAGGCCACCTTTCTAATCTGGATGCTTGCTTCATCAAAATATGCAAGTCAAGAGAGTCTAAGGCAGGTGTCTTAGTTTTGTTTAGCCTAATCATGGTAGTGACCTCTCATCACCTCTACTGTATTCTGTTGGTTAGAAGCAACTCAAAAATTTCACCTATATTTCAAGGGAAGGGATTATACAAGAGTATGAACACCAGGAATTGGGGATCATTGGAGACCATTTTAGAGTGAGCCTACCACAGTAGTTAACGTGGAAATAATAGAAGTTGTAATTATAGCAAAAACTAACATAGTACTATGTGCCAGGCATTTCTCTAAGAATTTACGTTTATAAATTCACTTAATCTTTCCAACAACCCAATGAAGTAGGCATTATTATTATATCTGTTTCAATAATGAGGGAACTGAAGTATAGAGAGCTTAAGTAATTTGCTTAGGGTCACATAGCTAATAAGAGGTGGAATTTAAAACTTGACGTTCTGACTCTAGAGTTCTTATCCCTAAACACTATGTTACATTGCGTATACTTTATAGCTATATAACAAAAATTATAAATATTAATTTATTTACAAATATGGTAGATTTTCATTTATTTCTTATCTTCTATATTTCAAGGAGGTGTCTGATTATTAGTAGTTTTACAAGAAATAAAAACATTCTGGATAGATAAGATAATGTATGTGCTACTACATAGTAGGTGCTCAGTCAATGTTGGTTTCCTTTCTTCTCATTGGTAGCTATACTGGGCATGGCAGAGTTAGGGTAGCATTCTTTGGGCAGTCTTTGATTTGCTCAAAGTTTGAAAATATTTTCATATTACTAGCTCTCTGAAAACCAAAATATTCAGAAGTATTTGCTTGCAGTAGAACAATATACCTAAGCTCCTGAGATATTAGGACTTTTGCTTTCAGAGTGGAACCCAAGTAGTATTTGAATAACAAGTCATTGGCTTTGAGTGAATGAATTTCAGTGACAGAGTTGAGCAGCATTTGTTTAAAGGGGAATTCTTCCAGTCTTCATTAAATCGTTACAGTCGTCTGAGTAGTAGGATAAAGATGATGTATTTAATCTGATTTCTGCATATTATAGAGTTCCCTTAGCTTTGCTACCACATCTACTCACTTCTGCTGCTTTGAGATCCGGTTTCATGCTTCCTTGCCCTGCAGTCCTCTCCCTTACAAAATGAGATAGGATGGAGATAGTTACATGACTCTAATAGACAACTTTTTCCTAAGTTTGAAGTTTGTATGTCAACACATAAAGGCATGGCATGCCCTGTATCATCCGAATTGTACTGCTTCTTCTGGCAGAACACTTGATTATTAGAATAGAACAGTTACAACAATACTTGTGATTCCTAGGTAATCTGAATATCCACTCTACAGCTTCACTAACTTCCAAACTAGTCAAAATTTGATTATACATGACCGTATGTGGGGAAAAGAAAGAGAGATCAGACTGTTACTGTGTCTATATAGAAAGAAGAAGACATAAGAGACTCCATTTTGTTCTGTATTTGAGATGCTGTTAATCTGTGACCCTACCCCCAACCTAGTCCTTGCAAGAGACATGCTGTGGTGACTCAAAGTTAAACGGATTTTGGGCTGTACAGAGTGTGCTTTGTTAAACAAGGGCCTGAAGGCAGTATGCTTGTGAAAAGCCATCACCATTCTCTTAATCTCAAGTACCCAGGGACACGTACACTGCCAAAGGTCACAGGGACGTCTGCCTAGGAAAGCTAGGTATTGTCCAAGGTTTCTCCCCATGTGATAGTCTGAAATATGGCCTCGTGGGAAGGGAAAGACCTGATTGTCCCCCAGCCTGACACCCGTGAAGGGTCTGTGCTGAGGAGGACTAGTATAAGAGGAAGGAAGGCCTCTTGGCAGTTGAGATAGAGAAAAGCATCTGTCTCCTGCCCGTCCCTGGGCAATGGAACATCTCGGTGTAAAACCCGATTGTATGTTCTGTTTACTGAGAAAGGAGAAAACCGCCTTAGGGCTGAAGGTGGGACGTGCTAGCGGCAATGCTGCTCTTTATGCACTAAAAAGGTTTATGGAGATATTTACATATGCACATCAAGGCACAGCACTTTTCCTTAAACTTAGTCATGTCACAGAGATCTCTATTCGTATGTCTTACTGCTGACCTTCTCCCTATGAAGATCCTATTATCCTGCCGCTTCCCTTTTTCTAAAATGGTAAAGATAATGATCAATAAATACTGAGGGAACTCAGCCCAGTGCCAACATGGGTCCTCTGTATGCTGAGCGCCAGTCCCCTGGGCCCACTTTTTCTTTCTTTATACTTTATCTCTGTGTCTCATTTCTTTTCTCAAGTCTCTCGTTCCACCTAACGAGAAATGCCCACAGGTGTGGAGGGGCAGGCCACCCCTTCAACCGTATATACTCTGTGTGTGTGTGTGCGAGAGAGAATATCTGTAATGAAAAAGAAAAACTAAGTCATGAATTATTCTTTACCATCTTAAATGACTCCAGACCATAAGTGACCATTAATAAGTAAGTAAAAACAGCATCCATTGTGCTCAGAAATTACACTCAAGCATCATTTTATATGGTATTGTGGATACTTTTGGGCATGCTGTTATGGACTGAATTGTGCCTCCCACACCCCTAAATTCATATGTTGAAGCTCTAACCTCCAATGTGAATACATTTGGAGACTGGGTCTTTAAAGAAGCCATTAAGGTTAAATGAGGTTATAAGAGTAGGGCCCTAATTTGATAAGACTGGTGTCCCTATAAGAAGAGGAGGAGACAGCAGAAATCACTCTCTCTTTCGGAGTGGGCACAGAGGAAAGGCCCTGTGAGGATACAGCAAGAAGGCAGCCATCTGCAAGTCAGGAAGAGACCTGTCATCAGAAACCAACCATGCTGGCACCTTGATCTTGGACTTTGAGTCTCCAGAACTGTGAGAAAATAAACTTGTTGTTTAAGCCACCCAGTCTCTGATATTCTGTCACAGTAGTTTGAGCAGAGTAATATAGATGGCTATCCAGTTAAACTCCCTATCACCGACAGCCCCGTCCTCATTGCCTACTTCCTTCTAGAGAGCGAGCTCCCATCAATCTGGCTAAGCAGGTAGCAAGGAAGCAATGTAATCTTGTGACCTGAGAATAGCCTTGATCCCAGCTGTTCACACTTGATCTAAGTTTGTCCAACAGATTCACTCTAGGGGGAATTTGAAGCAACGATTCAGAAATTCTAGTTAGTTTCTGTGAGATGCCTTCAAAGAGAAAGTATTTGAAGCCTGGGCTGTGGTAACCTTGTGCATGCAGATTTTGGGGGAGAAGAAAAAGAATAAAGTAGAGTGCAGATGTGTGAAGAGAGGAAGAGATGCTAATCCACGAGAGTAGCCTAAGAGAGACAGGAGGAGGGACCTTGGCTATGAACTCTGAAGTGCTGACTTCCAGTCTCTTAAGAGGCCCCATTCGAGTTCTGTACTTGGTTTCTATGAAATACCTCTGATTTTTAACAAGAATTCCTCTTTGCTTCAGCTGTCTCTAAGCAACTTCTGTTTTGTTGCAACCTGATTCCTTAGTGAGACATATGGAAACATGTATAATCAAAGCCTAAAGCATGAATTAAGTAGAAATTCCACAATAAAATAAGGTTGATTCATGAATTTGCTAATCATTCTCCCTCACAGTGGAAATAATCAGAATTTTATTCCTAATATATGGCAGTTATAGATCTCTATAGGTTCAGTTATTTTGATTTCTTGTTCACATTCTACATTGAAAGTCTTTCTGCAGAAGTTCCTGCCATGTGTCTATGACCTATAACAAAGGTAAGAAGAATATATTCCATTTATTCATTTAAAAATAATTGAGTATGTGCTGTGGAGAAGTTCTGGTCTGGAAAAAAGTCTTGGGCAAGCACATTTGAATCAGAACTTGTTTCTGTCTGAAGTATTTCATGTTAACTGGTGGAATAGTCACAGCATACCCAGGTATGACCACTCAGATGGTTCTTTATATAACTACAGGGGACACATTCAAGATTACTGTGGACAGTATGCTCTGGGGTGTGCAGTACACAAATTTATACCAAATGTAGAGCCCTGAAATGACTAAGCATAGCAATATGATTAATACTATAAAATATATGAACAAAGTCATATGAAGCACAATTAGTTCTACATGGGAAGGAAAGAACCAAAGGCAATTGGTGAAGGCTACACTGAAAATGAGACATTTGATGCATGATTGGTAATTTTCCAAGCAGAATAGACAGAGAATGTGGGCATTCCTAGGATGGGAAATAACAAAAATACAGACAAAGAGACATAACAAAATGCATGGAGGGAAGGATGGAGTAGGAACTCCCGAAATCTGCTCATCATAAAAGCAATGAGAACACTGGCAAAAAAAAAAAATTAAAAATAAAAAGTCGAAATCAACTTTATCAGAGCTCTAGAAATTAACTAAAGGCTTACAACAGTTCATGGAGTATATAATCAAGAAAAATTGCAGAGTCTCAGAAAAAATAGCAAGTCTTGTAGCATTTTAACTTGCCCTAATTCTGTAATCCTCCCTAAGGTCTGTCATAGCCTTGAAAACCAACAGATTCATAACAATAGTAGCTGTGAAAACCAGAAGCTTAGCACCCACTGGATGGGATAGAACAGTTTGGAGCTACACCAACGTCCCATCCCCAGAGAATTGTCATTACTTGGCTTGTCTGGAAGCTCATGGAAAAGTTCTATTCTCAGGGCCTGTCTTTATTTGACCTGACTCAAAGCTTTGTCTTTGTGGTGATTCCTATTTTCAAGGCAGTGTAGCTCACAAACAGGATAAAAAGCAGTTGATAGAAACTATCTTTGTGGAAGTCCAGATGTTGGACTTACTAGACAAACACTTTAAGCCCTCCATTATAAGCATGCTCCAAGAATTCCCTTCATTTAGGATACTGTAAATTATTATGAGAAAAAAAAGAGTTCTATGGTCAAATACATTGATGAAATAAGGAGTTAAACAATTTCTGTATTGTAGGGTATGTCAGTACCTTTCCTGTGCTAATATACATAGTGGTCATCTAAGAGTGATATATTATACAGCGTTTCCCAAACTTCTTTGACTACAGAAATAAAATGTCAGAAAACATTTTAGATCTTATGGGGACAGTAATGATTCTTCATGTAGTTTGGAAAATATAGCCTAGACCATCATCTCCTGTAATAGGGTTATTCCTAAGATAGGAACACTGTCTTATCTAATTTGCTTGTCTCCTGGTTCACTGTCCCATATATCCTCCTTGCTTTGTAATTGTTTACTGAAGGAATATATATAAGTGGAAAAGCTAGAGGGGAAAAATTAATTAGAGGAATAGTAACAGCAACAAAGCAGGATAAAGACTTCTGCTTAGCCAGCCTCTCTTCTTCATTACCACCCTGGTTATCCCCACCTGTATATGCTACAGGTATCTCATCTTAAGACCCAAACTGATCTTATCACAACACAGGCTTCACAAAAGGACTTTGAATGTTGTCATTATCCTCCACTATTTCCTGTCTTTTGTTGGTCCCTAAACCCAAATCCAGCTGAACTTGAAGTTCCCATTTAACTCTCACTAGGATCTGATGGACTGACATTCCAACTCACCTGTCCAGTGTTTACCAGTCCCAGCCCTGGAATACAACTCCTGACATATCTGCTTTCCTCCGCTTCTCCTCTATGTAATACTTCAGATCAGAAGGAATTATAATGGTTGGGTCACTGAAGTTGTGCCGAGAATAAACCTGTCTCAGCTACAGTTAATAGCGATTTCAAAGAAGGTTCCCTTGGTTACTCTGATCTAGGTAATATCTCTTCCAAACCTCCTGTACTTTTCAGTCAGTGACTCACCTCCATTCTCCAGCTCTCTTCCCACTCTACTGAGCAGCAGAGAGAGTTAAATAGCAAAACAGGGAAAGAGACATTTTATTTTAGAGTATTTGGTGTGGGTAGGATGAGAGCCAATAGTGGAAGAGATCTAAGCTAGGCAAGGGCACCTCAACCTAGTCCTAGAAACAATGCAGTATTATCTATTGAAGACTCCATCTCAGTATTATCACTGACAAGCAAAGAGTGCTGTATTAAAAGAATGCAGTGAAGACAAGAGGTTAAGAAACTAATGTTAAAGAAGAAAAACTAAAGGCATTGAAATGGCAACAGTTGTGATGCAAATTAATCTCATGTAAATGTAGAAACTTACTAAGAGTTCTTTAGAGCTCTCTGATAAATGTGCATTTAAGCAACAACAGTCAATTTTCCAGGAAACATTTTTGTAGCATATTTTGATTTGGACCTTTTGAATAAAGCAATCAGAAATGTTTGTTATGACAATGGATAATAAGACTGCAACTTGAAAGAAACTAGCAATTGAGAGGGAGCAGCTTGACCAAGTATGAAGAAGGTAAAAAAAATTCCAACGACTTGCTTTCACTGCCAGAGTATCTGAAACATTCTAAGAGCACTGTCAAGAGAGCTATTCTTGACATTTACTTCAGGTCCCCAACATGTGTCTGTCTCTTGGTTTATTTGGGAGAAACCCTGAAGGCTCAGATGGTCTTTGGAATAAGGTCACTGTGAAGATTGACAAGGAGTCCCTGGGTGATAGAGAGGGCAGATAATCCCTTTTCCCATCAGTCGGTGGTGACTGGTGGCTGTTATTTGCTCTTCTGAGAAACAGGACAAAACTGATAAACTTCAGGAGCTGAAAAAAACACATGGTAGAACAATAAAGCACACTGAGCATCCCAACACCCACAGCTGCAGGCAAGGTGCCAAAATCTGTTAAGGCAAAAGTCACAGGCCCAGTGAAGCAATGGAGAGCGGGCAGGCATTGGGCAGAAAGGGTGGGGGCAAAATAAAGTAATAGGATCTGGTGAAAGAAGACAGGAAGGCTGAAGAAAAACATTATCAAAAATATGACTATAGACATATACATATGCAACTTGTATTTCTGCATGTAAACATCAAATGTGACAACTATTTATTGAACAGAAATGCAGTAAAGCACGTTAAGGGTACAGTGCCACCAATGTCCATTCTATTTGAGTTTAAGATTAACACTGTGAGTTACTGGACCTGTCTCCTTATATCTGCATAGGATTTTGAATTTTAATGACTTTTTTTTCTTTTGAGACAGAGTCTTACTGTGTCACCCAGGCTGGAGTGCCATGGTGCAATCTCAGCTCACTGCAACCTCCCTTCCTGGGCTCAAGCAATTATCCTGCCTCAGCCTCCTGAGGAGCTGGGATTACAGGCACCCACTACCACACCCAGGTAATTTTTGTACTGTTAGTAGAGACGGGGTTTCACCATATTGGCCAAGCTGGTCTTGAACTCCTGACCTCAGGTGATCCGCCTGCTTCAGCCTCCCAAAGTGCTAGGATTACAGGCGTGAGCCACCGCGCCTGGCCTAATCACTTATATTTGGTTATCATGGAGATGATAAATCCAAAATACGTATGTTTCTTTTTCCAACACCAATTGAAACCAATAAAATTTACACGTTGTCTCCGCTAAGTACAAAACTGCAAAGGCTCCAAGATTTTACTCTTATTGAAAGATAACAAGTTAAACTGCCCCGACTTTATCTACATATACTGACATAAGAGTACAAGATGCCTGAGCCTGCAAAACAGATCACTTATTACTCCCTGCAAAAACTGCAGCCAAAGAGCATTCTGTATTGGTTCCCACATCCCAATCACTGCATAGTGATGTGATGAGGACCAGATGTTACCTGTGTATGCAGCAGGATACATCACAGGAGTATATGATCAAGCTCCCAATTAGGAGAATCGCCCAATTAGGAGACTCTTAGCTAAATTGGGCTCCTGGAGCATCTTCTCATCTCCTCCCCTCCAGACAGAGAGATTCCTCATTATCCTGGAATGTAAGTAAATGATTCTAGGTGGAGAAGAGGCTCCTATCTTTGTTACCATAGAATGTCTCTGGTGAGGAATATCTCTAGCTCTCTATCTCTGCAGAGGATTACACCATCTCTAGCTCCCAAGGCTGTTCTTAAAAAGTGTTCTTCTTTCGGAAGTCCTGAGCCATGCAGAAATGAAAGATATCCATGAAGAATTGTCCCCCAACAGCTTCAATTTCTCAAACATTTAATTTAGTTTATTTTTTCGAAAAGGGGTTTTAATTTTGTTTATTTCTACTATCCTTTTATGTTTTACCATTTTTGAAAAATTCTTATCTTGTTCTCACAATTGCAGGCTTTCATATTTCTGTTATATAGAAAAGTCTTCACCCCAAGATGAATTCTTTGACTTATTTGATTTTGTTATTATTATTATCATTATTTTGAGACAAGCATTTGTTCTGTCATCCAGGCTGGAGTGCAGTGGCGTGATCATAGCTCACTGTAGCCTCAAACTCCTGGGATCAAGTGATCCTCCTGCCTCAGCCTCCCAAGAAGCTAGGGGTACAGATATGCACCACCATGCCTGGTTTTTTTTTTTTTTTTTTTTGTAGAGATGGGTTCTCAATATGTTGCCCAGGTTGGTCTCAAACTTCTGGTCTCAAGTGATACTCCCATCTTGGCCTCCCAAACAGATAAGATTACAGGTGTGAGTCACTGTGCCTGGCCTGATTTGTTTACTCAATATTAAAACTTATATGGGTTCTCTATGATATTGTAGAAAATTCAACCAGTGTAAAAGTATACACTATCCAGAGATAACTGGGTATGTACATCCATATATAGAAATATATTATTTTACCTTAACGAGGTCATTAAATACTGCTTTAAAGTCTTCTTTCATTGGACACTATGTCATTGACTGCTTTCATATGAATTCATACAGAGCTACAGCATGCTTTGAATGCCTGGTTTTAATTTGCCACTGAAACGGCACACTTTTTAATGGTAGTAAGAAGCACCATGGAAGAGAAAGTTGGCCCCAGAAATTGCTTCTTTAGGCTTAACTTGCTTTCTCTTTATAGATTACTTGCCTCTTCTTGAAGATTATCTTCAAACCAAACAAAAGCTCTTCTACAAAGTCTTGTATTTCTCTCAGGCTAACATAGGAGAGAGATCATTTTTCTTCACAGGTTTTTTTTTTTTTTTTTTTTTGAGACGGAGTCTTGCTCTGTCACCCAGGCTGGAGTGCTGTGGCCGGATCTCAACTCACTGCAAGCTCCGCCTCCGGGGTTTATGCCATTCTCCTGCCTCAGCCTCCCGAGTAGCTGGGACTACAGGCGCCTGCCACCTCTCCCGGCTAGTTTTCTTTTTTGTATTTTTTAGTAGAGACGGAGTTTCACCGTGTTAGCCAGGATGGTCTCGATCTCCTGACCTCGTGATCCGCCCGTCTCGGCCTCCCAAAGTGCTGGGATTACAGGCTTGAGCCACCGCGCCCGGCCTCTTCACAGGGTTTAAGAATAAACTAAAAGCGGGATCTGAATATCCATCGGATTTTCGCTTTACCTCTCATCTTTGCTCCTCATCCTGGAATATGGCTTCCTACAGCTCCTTTGTTTCAGATTTCCTCCTAGTATATAACAAAATATAACATATGCCCTTCCCTAGCTTGCTTCTTTAGTTCTCCTAAGCCACTATGCACCTATGCTTCCCTTCTTTTTGACACAACATTGTGTCTTGTCCATCATCTTTCTACCATACACACCTGACTTTACAATAAGATTCATACCAGAAATTTGTCACCCATCTGGCAAGGACTTGATAATGAGAATATATAAGGATCTCAAGCAACTCAATAGCAAAAGAACAAATAATCTAATTAAAAATGAGCAAAAGATCTGAATAGACATTTCTCAAAAGAAGACATGAAAATGGGCCAGGTGCCGTGGTTCATGCCTGTAATTCTAGCATTTTGGGAGGCCAAGGCAGGTGGATCCCTTGAGGACAAGAGTTCAACACCAGCCTGACCAATGTGGCGAAACCGTATCTTTACTAAAGATACAAAAATTAGCCAGGCATGGTGATGCATGCCTGTAATCCCAGCTACTCGGGAGGCTGAGGCTCGAAAATCGTTTTAACCAGGAAGGCAGAGGTTGCAGTGAGCTGAGATCATGTCACTGCACTCCACCCTGGGTAACAGAGTGAAGCTCTGTCTCAAAACAAACAAACAAACAAACAAACACACAGGACATAAAAATGGCAAACAGAAAAATGCCCAACATCACTAATCTTCAGAGAAATGCAAATAGAAACTACAATGAGATATCATCTCATTCCAGTGAAAATGGCTTTTGTAAAAAAGACAAGCAAAAATGGATGCTGGCAAGGATGTTCAGAAAGGGGAACCCTCACACACTGGGTGGGAATGTAAATTAGTGTAGCCACTATGGAGAACAGTATGGAGGTTCCTCAAAAAACTAAAAATAGAACTCCCATATGACCCTGCAATCTCACTGCTGTGTATATATGTAAAAGAAAGGAAATCAGTATATTAAAGAAGTATCTTCACTTCCATGTTTATTGCAGCGCTGCTCACAATCATCAAGACATGGAATCAGCCTGTGTTCATCAACAGAAGAATGGATAAAGAAAGTGTGGTACATATACATGATGGAAATCTATTCAGCTGTAAAAAAGAATGAAATCCTGTTGTTTGCAACAATGTGGATGGAACTGGATGACGTTATGTTAAGCGAAACAAGCCAGTCACAGAAAGGTAAATATTGCATGTTCTCACTCATATATATGAGGCTAAGAAAAGTTGACCTCATGAAGGTAGGGAGTAGAATGATAGATACCAGAGTCAGTAAGGGTAGTGGGGAGGTGGGGGATAAAAAAGGGCTAGTGCATACATACAGTTAGATAGAAGGAATATGATATAATGTTTGGTTGCACAATAGGATGGCTATAATTAACAATAATTTATCTTATATTTCAAAGTAACTGGAAGAGAGCAATTGGAATATTCCAAACACAAAGAAATGATAAATGTTTGAAATGACGGATACCTCAGATACCCCAATTTGATCATTACACATTGTATGTTTGTATCAAAGTATCACATGTACTCCATAAATATGTGGAACTATTATATATCTGTAATAATTAGAAATTAAACATCTAAAAGAAGTTTGCATAGTGTTAATACTACCAAGTGAAAATTACCTTTCCTCTCTCTCTTTAGCACTATATTGATAATATACTTGTTTCTTTAAATTGTGAATGCTGACTTTTCCTGCATATGACATTGAAAACCAAGTTTTCTCAGACCATCCTCAAAGTTTTAAGAACAAAGCAGTGATGTTATAAACACAGGAGCTTTTCCTCTGCTTAGCATCTTATTCATATCCCTCACTTGGAGGGTCGCATAAATTCATTTGTTTATTTAAGGTAATTCATCTTCCTTCACAAACTGGGTTCCCAGGAAAGCAAGGGAAAACTCTGAGATGAAGTTTAGTTGTCAGGATATTAATTAAGGAATGCTTTTGATATCAATGCATAAGAAAGGGAGGGGAGGAAGCAGAAGAGGGTAGATGGAGAAGACAAGCTGTTATGCAGTCCCATCGACAGTGTTAACTAACCCCACTGGGAACTCTGGAGCTAGAATGGCCCTTCAGAGATGTCCTGAGTTGGGTCAAAGTGACCAGACCTTTATGTCATTGAACTGAACAGTGACCAAATGTGGGCTTTCCTGAGAAGGGATATGACCTTAAGCAGGGCTCTCTTGCCAACTGAGGCAGTCCCTGAAGGGGTTACCAACTGAAGGCACCCAGCACCTCCAGCAGTTGAGGTAAGGGGTCCTTCTCTGCTTGCAGGGGGTCTGGGCAGCACGTCACAGTGTCCACCACACCTTCCTGAGAACTGGTCCCTTCTATACCTTGTTTTGGAAACAATTCTATGCAGTGCTCCTTTTAAAGATCTTTTTTATTTTCTTTTCCTCTGGCTAAACTTCAATCTATTTCTAGTTCCTAAGCCCACTACCATCCTTTATTCTCTCCTTGTATACTTAAAATATCTGTAGGAAATGTCTTTAATCTTGCTTGATTTCTCTTCTTCCCTTATCAGTCTTGACTCTGTTGACGGAATTGTCTCTCAGATGTTGTATTTTGATATTTCACTCCAGTATTTTACCTTTTTTTTTTAGCATGTGCTTGATGAATATGCTCGCAGTTGGGAATGTTTACTTTGCTCTTTAAAATCTTTGGCTTTGTGCTTTCCATTGAGAGTTTCTATATATTATGTTTCCTGTTTTCTGACACATTGAAAGAACAGATCCTCACTCCCCTAGATCATTTCTCTTACATTTTTAAGTTTCTTTCAGTTGTGATGGGAATTTTCTTGTATTTCATTGCCAGAGCTCCCATTTCAGAAAGCTTAATAAGTAAATGAAATAAAAGTTCCTATTTGAGTGTGTTCTGGGATGCAGACAAGCCTAGATTCAGAGACAGTACTATAAGAAGTTTATCTGCATCAAGTGAGGTAAAGGCATTTTGCCCTACACCCTGGGGAAAGGGAGGAAGGGAATGGAGGAGGCAGCAGTTTGTATCTTTCATATAGGATCCCACCCTTGCATGAGTCTCAATGGAGACGGGTTCAAAGGGAAGCTGAGAGGGCTGTAACCACAAGAGGCCTACGGCAACACAAAAGTGGCCCTGCTCCAGTGCCAATGTGACAAATGTGACCCAGTGGGAATGGGACAGGGCCTCTCTCCTTGTTTTCAGGGAACTCACTCCAGTTCACAGGAAACACGGGGTTGATTTTGCAGCACAAAGGTTTGCTTAAAGATTTGCCAGACATCAGGAACGAGCAGCCTTGGCATGGAAGCCTGGTGGCCAACTGGCCTCCAAGACACTTCATGACAGAAAGGTTTAGTGGCTCACTGTGTGCTGCCTACACACACATACCTCATCTCCCACACCTCATTTTCCCAAATGGCCTTTGTACCTTTAGCAACGTCTATTACCCTCACGAGTCCTTAGA
Organism: Trachypithecus francoisi; assembly: GCF_009764315.1. Lineage (NCBI taxonomy): Eukaryota > Metazoa > Chordata > Mammalia > Primates > Cercopithecidae > Trachypithecus > Trachypithecus francoisi. The sequence continues at coordinate 166,686,929 of NW_022681454.1, read as the reverse complement.
ATGAGTGGGACCCTTACTTATTTTTCATTAGTTTGGTGGGTACCAAGGAAGGAAGACACATGTCGCTCTTGTGGGTCATTGCAGCAAGATAGAGAGCACACGGCAGCAGGAACGAGAAACCAGAGTTTGCCTTGACAATATCCAGGGAAACCACTGAAGTATTGGGGAGGGCGTGAATATCCACTGGGCGTGGATAGGGGTCCAGTATGATTGTGTTTAAATTTCAAGGAGCAGGAGACCTCATATGATAGCTGAGTCACAGAAAAATCCCTCTCCTGCTTGGCATTCTGCTGGCAACCCTATTGACTACTGTTATGGATCGAATTATGTCCTCCTAAAATTCGTATGTTAAACTCTAATCTCAGTACCCTAGAATATTACCTTATTTGGACAGAGAATTGTTTCTGATAAAATTGATTAGGCTGGCATGAAGTCATCCTGGAATAGGGTGGCCCTCTAATCCAGCATGACTAGTATTCTTACAAGAAGGGGAAATTTGTGTAATATTAGCACTTTGGGAGGCCAAGGTGGGTGGATCACTTGAGGCCAGGAGTTCAAGACCAGCCTGGCCAACATAACGAAACCCTGTCTCTACTGAAAATACAAAAATTAGCTGGACATGGTGACACATGCCTGTAATTCCAGCTACTCGGGAGGCTGAGGCACTAGAATTACTTCAGCCTGGGAGACAGAGGTTGCAGTGAGCCAAAATGGCACCCCTGCGCTCCAGCCTGGGCAACAGAGCACGATTCTGTTTAAAAAAAAAAAAAAAGAGGGATTCCTGGACAAGATGGCCGAATAGGAACAGCTCCAGTCTGCAGCTCCCAGCAAGACCAACACAGAAGGCAGGTGATTTCTGCATTTCCAACTGAGTGGCGCCTAGAACTCCAGCAATGCAGAACCATTCACTCCCCTGGAAAGGGGGCTGAGGTCAGGGAGCTGAGTGGTCTTGCGCAGCAGATCCCACCCCCGCAGAGCACAGCAAGCTAAGATCTACTGGCTTGAAATTCTTGCTGCCAGCACAGCAGTCTGAAGTCGACCTGGGATGCTCGAGCTTGGCAGGGGGAGGGGTGTCCACCATTACTGAGACCTTAGTAGGTGTTTTTCCCTCATGCCCAGAAGAATGACCTGTGAAAAAACACAGATGACCTTCGTCTATGGCCAAGTCCAGAAACCTGGAACAGATCCTTCTCTGAACAGTCCCAGAAGGAACTAACCCTGCTGACTCCTTGATTTCAGACTCCTACCCTCCAGAATGTTTAAGCCACTGAGTTTGTGGTATTTTATTATTACAGCCTTAGCAAACTAATACTACCACTGAGAGGAGCCCTGATGCTAGTCGCTTCACATTTTGTCTTTTCATTGTCTATAATTTTGAAAAAATTAGTTTGAAAAGTGTATCTTGAGCTTTGTAGTCTTCTCTTACTACCTGTCTACATGCATCTGCTATTTATTTTGCTTTTCTCTGCTAAAAGTTTTGCTTTCTTCATGATTGTATGATGGTGTTACCACTTCTAGGTTTCCTGTAAACTCCCCCTTCTTTCTTAGTTTGACTCTTCAGGTTTTCCTTTCAATTTCGTCTCATATTCGAATTTCCATTTTGTAATTTATACTCTTTGCTATTCGTTTCTCCTCTAGATGAGTTCCATCAACTGCAGATCCAGAATTCTTATTTTCTTTGTTTTTCACTCTGCAACTTATCTGAATGTTCTCACCCCATGTCATTCTTCTTCTAACAATGGCAAAGCTTTTGAAACAAATACACTCTTGATTACTTTCTTTGGTAAATATGAAGATTGTTTCCTTTCACCCTATCACAACCTGAAGTCCATTAAAAGTCTGTAAATGTGGCCAGACATGGTGGCTCACGCTGGTAATCCTAGCACTTTGGGAGGTGGGGTGGGCAGATCATTTGAGGTCAGGAGTTTGAAACCAGCTTAGCCAACATGGTGAAACCCTGTCTCTACTAAAAATACAAAATTTAGCTGGACATGGTGGTGGGCACCTGTAGTCCCAGGTACTGGGGAGGCTGAGGCCGGAGAATCACTTGAACCTGGGAGAGGGAGGTTACAATGAGCAGAGATCGCACCACTGCACTCCAGCCTGGGTGAAAGAGCGAAACTCCGTCTCAAAAAAAAAAAAAAAAGTTTGTAAATGCAATTGACCCTTGAACAACATGGATTTGAACTGTGTGGGCCCCTTATATGCAGATTTTCTTATACCTGTGCCACCCTTGAGAAAACAAAACCAATCCCTCCTCTTCCTCCTCCTCCTTAGCCTACTCAAAGTGAAGATGACATGGATAAAGACTTTTATGATGATTCACTTAATGAATAGAAATGCATTTTCTCTTCCTTGTAATTTTCTTATTAACATTTTCTTTCTTTTTCTCTTGCTTAGTTAATTGTTAAGAATATAGTATACAATATATTTAACATACAAAATATGTGTTTATCGACTGCTTGTGTTATCAGTAAAGCTTCCTGTTAACAGTAGACTATTAGTAGTTAAGTTTTTAGAGAGTCAAAAATTAAATGTGGATTTTTTTCCACCTCCATCACCCCTGAGACAGCAGGAACAACCTCTCCTCTTCCTCCTTCTCCTCAACCTACTCAACATGAAGATGACAAGGATCAAAACCTTAAGACCTTTATGATGATCCACTTCCACTCAATGAATAGGAAATATATTTTCTCTTTCTTATGATTTTCTCAGCAATGCTTTCTTTTCTTTAGCAAACTTACTTTTTTGTAAGAATATAGTATATAATATATATAACACAAAAGTAGCCATTACTCAACTGTTTATGCCATCAGTAAGGCTTTCAATCAAGAGCAGGGTATTAAATTTGGGAGAAGTCAAAAGTTATACATGTATTTTTGACTACGAGTAGGGTCAGTGCTCCTAACCCCTGCGTTGTTCAAGGGTCAACTGTAATCTACATCTCTTCTGGAAACCCCTTCTTAGGGTCTATATTCCTTTGTTTTTGGACCCTTTTAATTTTGTTCCCACCCTTGAAGGTAACATCACTGTGACTAATTTCCTTCATCTCCCTTCCTCCTTACCTATTTAAAAAAATTAAATTTTTTAAATAGAGACAGGGTCTTGCTATGTTGCCCAGGCTGGTCTCAAACTCCTGGGCTCAAGTGATCTTCTTACCTTGGCCTCCCAAAGTGCTAGGATTATAGGCATAAGCCACTGCAACCAGCCCTCCTTGTCTTTTTAATGATAAATTCTTCTGCATTTTGCATAGGGATTTCCTCTTTGTGATTAGTGTTTCTCATGAATATTTTCTTGTATTGTCTTCCCCAGTTACCCTCATGAAAATTAATAGACAAAACCCAGTAAAACCACATGTCTTTTGGGGGCCATCTCACAGTTGTTTCAGTTTTTCACTTTTCATTGACTACTACTGGTTTCATGCCAACATAGATGGTCAAGCAAGTCAGCATGATGAGCCATAAATGCTACATAGTAAAAACAAAACTCTTCAGTGTGATGTAATAACATTTAAAAATAGTTACAAAGATCATCACCTCACTTAATATTTACCTCATGAGAAGCTTACAGTGGCTTTTTGTTAGTTTTTTTCTATCCTGAAGAATATTGAAATCATCGTAGGAAAAATAGCTTTAAAAACTGTTATACTTTGAGCCTATATTTTACTTAAATGCTGTCAAACTTCTGTGAAAGCATCGCAGGCATCACAGTAAAAACCAACAGCCTTGGGAGGCTATTAATAATTTAGTGTCTCAAGTTCATATGGGAATGTTAATCCCACTTGCTGAAGAAGAGTTCAGTGTGAATCACTATGATTAAGACCTTGTAACTGTGGAGATGCAGAAGTGTGAAAGTATGCTATTATAGATATATTGAGTATAAAATCCAAATATACCAACTAAATAGATTGTGAATATGCATCCCTGATGAATATTCCTTGAAGGTCTTACTTTAAAAGTTAAACTTCGCCTGTAATCCCAGCACTTTGGGAGGCTGAGGTGGGTGGATGATCTGAGGTCAGGAGTTCAAGACCAGCCTGGCTAACATGGTGAAACCCAGTTTCCACTAAAAATACAAAAAATTAGCAGGCGTGGTGGTGCGCGCCTGTAATCCCAGCTACTCGGGAGGCTGAAGCAGGAGAATCACTTGAACTTGGCAGGCGGCGGCTTCAGTGAGCTGAGATCACTCCATTGCACTCCAGCATGGGCAACAAGAGCGAAACTCCATCTCAAAAAAAAAAAAAAAAAGAAAAAGTGGGAATGTTATCCAAACATTCCACTTTTTTGGTGCTTCTGAGACTATCTGGTAGGCTAATAGTAGCAGCTTTAACTATCTTAGGGTTGAGCTAGCTAATCCAAAAATGTAATCTTTCAAATACTCAACAGTGGTTATAATTTAAAAGAAATGATGGTATCATTCCATAAACTTTTGACAGAGAAAAAAGGACGGACTTGGAGCAAGGGCAGATGGTCTGGAGAAGTGGAAGCATAGACTTTGAGGTTGCCTTGGGATAGTTGTGCATTTTTGCATACCACATGTGCCTCTGAGACTAGAGAGACCCCTTGCTCTTCAATGCTGTGTTTGGGTAGCATCCACAGTGTTGTTGAAAATTGTGCTTCATTGAGGCGTGTGCCTTTTGGCCTCTCTTCCTTCCAGTTGTCCTTTTACTCCTCACTCATTTATTAATGAACTTTATGCTGGTCTAGTAGTGATTCTATCATGTAGTTCCTGATATCATATATAAATAAATGACCTGGCGGGGTGCAATAGCTCACGCCTGTAATCCCAGCACTTTGGGAGGCTGAGGTAGGCAGATCACCTGAGGTCAGGAGTTTGAGACCAGCCTAGCAAACATAACAAAACCCAGTCTCTACTAAAAGTACAAAAATTATCCGGGCGTGGTGGTGGGTGCCTGTAGTCCCAGCTACTCAGGAGGCTGAGGTGGGAGAATCGCTTAAACCTGGAAGGCAGAGGTTGCAGTGAGCTGAGATGGCACCACTGCACTCCAGCCTGAGCAGGAGAACATCTTTAAGATGCTGGATGTCACTGCAAATGCCTGCACTTTTGGCTGGTCTCTTTCTTGGTGCCTTGATACTTTAATCACATTATGTATTTAAAAAACAAAACAAAACAAGGCCTAAGAGAGGGGAGTCATGCCTAAATTGGCAGGTCCTAAAACACTTCTCCCCATCCTTTGGAGCTCAGGTTAAATGTCATTTCCTCAAGAAAACCTTCCTTGTATCTGTGGGACTATGCCAAGTCCTCCACTGTATGCTTCCAAATTCATGAGACTGCTAATTAATATCTGTCTTTTCTACCAGAATGTCAACTCTGAAAGGGCAGAAACTGTATCTGTAAGGCTCACCATTGTACCTCCAGAGGTCTGTACAGTGTTTCCTTAGGCTGGGTGCTTGATAAATGATCGCTGAATGAACAAATAAATGAGTGAATTAGTAAAAGAGTTTATTATCTACCTTTCTAACTAGTAGTATTAGAAATCTGGAATCACGGAAGCCAGGCATGGTGGCCCGTGTCTGTAATCCCAGCTACTTGGGAGACTGAGGCGGAAGGATCAAAAGTTGGAGACCAACCTGGACAACATAGCAAGATTATAAGACCCTGTCTCAAAAAAAAAAAAAAAAAAGGAAGGGAGAAAGAATCATCATCTGAAAATCATTCTAATTTCTTGATAATAGCTGATTTATACTTAAAAATAATTTATTCAGCTTTTGGTGAAATTCAGGAGGATACCCAAAAGAGAAAATGGCATTAAAATAGAGATAATTTCTTTGACAATAATGGCTATTAAGCACAATCATTAAAAAGTACTTTTTCTCTTTCATTCCTTTTCTGTTAGTGATATATGTTAGAGGTGCTTACAGCAAGAGTGTTAAACCCTGTGTGTGTGTGCGTGCTGCGTGTGTGTGTGTATGTGCTGTGTGTGTGTGTGTCTGATGCAGTCCTTTTCAGAGTCCATTTGTAATATAGCCTGGGCTTGGTGGTTGTGGTCACTGTTTGCAAAATCTGCTGTTCTATGTCTTTTCTCCCCGCATTCACAATGACTCATTTTCTCCCAGGTGGTCAGATTGCTACACAGCAGGGCACGCTTATTGCCACATGGCCTGATTTTGTGCTTAATGTTCCCTCCATGCATCTTGTTCTGTTTCTGCTCTCTGCTTGACAAATGCCTACTCAGCTGGTCACCCCTTAAAAAGTGGGCTGCCTTAAGCATGACAGCAGGGCTTCTGAATAAGCTGCATTCCAGACCGGCGCTGAAGACCTTGCCCATCCATCTGCTTTAGGGAAGAAAAGTGCAAATTTAAACCTGACCTTGAATTCCTAAATGGCATTCTGGGAGTAAACAAAATGACTAGGTATTTTTGCAGCACATAAACTCTCTCACGAATACCAGTCAGTGCACTCTAACAGACAATTTATTTAATGAATTTTTGCATCACCCAGTCCAGCCTTGTTTCTTTATCCTGTATACAGCACCCAGCACCACACCTAGGTTGCGAAAAATTCACCTTGGCTAGTTTTAAATTGTGCCTTACCATCTGTTTCTGCCCATAATTCCTGGCTCATTTCCCTTTTAAGAAATCTCCCTTTCAGCCCTTGCATTTGACTTACCTGTTTTTGTTATTCTTGTGCTAGCAACTTGGATTCTGTATTTAAGAGAGTTTCTCTCTCTCTCTCTTTTGTTTATGCTGCTTTCGTCTATGCTGGATAATTAATTGCCTCACTGGCTGGAACTACCTTTTCTATAGATGCCACTGACTGCTGCCTCCACTGGGTTCCACCCAGTCCCCTAAACCTAGAGGACTCTCTCTCTCTCTTTTGTTTATGCTGCTTTCGTCTATGCTGGGTAGAGAGATGGCAGGCCAGATTAGTTTTATTTATCTTTCAAGAAATTTTTTAAACAAAACAAGACACAATTTTCTTGGTGGTTGACAATTTAGGACGAATGAGTTTTGAGTGTGAGTAAATTTGGGATGTTCACTGTACAGTGAAAGACTGTGAGCTGTCATGATTTTAATTTTAGAGCTGGTGAGTCCGACATTACAAATAAGAACCTGCATATTCAAACATTTGTATGAAAATGTTAATTTTTAGGAAGGTTTTGCTGTTGTTTTTGTTGTTGTTGTTATTTAAGTAGATGGGTGATATGCTTAAATTGTAATGAGTTGACAAATTGACCACTTAGATGTTGAAGGTCCATCAAGCTGACCTCACCTATGACTCATTTTTAGTGCTCCTTGCCCTGGGTATAATCTGTGACTCTCTTTAACCACTCCTGTTTTGATTAAGGAAATAAAGACTGTTTCCCTTATTTTGCTACTGAGTATATTCTTATGTCGACTTTGCCACTCACATTGTCATTTCCATTGCCATAAGGGTATCTATCAAAGCAGAGGTTGTTTTATAACTTCTTGTAATAAGGAGAACCTTATGCCTGATTGGTGGTGTTTTTGATACATGAAATGTTCTCAAGATTGTCCTGAAATGCCTTATTTGTTGTCATTCTAGTTACACAAGTAATCAGCCTTGAGCTGCACATTATTTTAATGAAGAGATTTGGGTTTTTCCCTTTTCTTTCTTTCTTTTGTTTCCCCCCCTCAGGTGTTTAGAACTACAAAAGATTTGTTTTTCTAATTGCTTAGTTGCAGTTAGGTGGAACCTACATATTATTTTTTTTTTCTGCTGCAGAATTTTTATCATGTGGAATTAAGCAAGTACCTTGCCTTAGTCCATTTTTTCTTGCTTATAACAGAATATCTGAAACTGGATAATTTATAAAGAAAATGCTTTTATTTCTTACAGTTCTGGAGACTGAAGAGCTCAAGGTTGAGGGGCCTCATCTGGTGGGAGCCTTCTTGCTGGTGGAGACCCTGAAGAGTTCCAAAGTCGTGTGGGGAATCACATGGTAGGGACTGAACATGTTTGTTCGGGTCTCTCTCTTTTTATAAAACCACTGGTTCCCTGCCCACAATAACTCATTAATTCATTAACACATTAATCCATAATGTGACATTATGGTGGCTTTATAATTAGGGGGATTATAAACTTATTCCCCAATGTGACATTATTGAGAGGTGGGGCCTTTAAAAGGTGGTTGAATCATGAGGACAGACCCATAGAGTGTGGGTTAATGAGTCTGTCCTCATGATTCAACCACCTTTTAAAGGCCCCACCTCTCAATAATGTCACATTGGCGATTAAGTTTCAACATGAGTTTTTGAAGGGACATTCAAACCACAGCATAACCATTAAATATACCCACGAAATAGCTTTTTAAAAATTTGACTGTGACCTAGCATTTGCAAATGCTTAATTAAATATTTTTATACAATTACACATTGTAAGTAGTTCCCTCTCCTTTAAATTCAGGTATAGCTTAATTGTGAAAACAGGGTGGGTGCTATTTAGAAGCCCATGGTCCCAGAGAAGTTCTTAATATTCAGCTCTAACCTTCAAATATCCTTTAGATTGATAGCATTTAGAGGCATTTAGTTTGAGTTCAATGAGGTTAGAATCATAGAAAAAACATAAAATTTTTACTCACTAATCAATTCAGAAACTGCATATTTTAGATCCCTCTGGAGAATTAATTAAATATTCAGTTATTTTAAAATTGAATTGGTGAAGGGGTAATTTGATTAAATAACACTTTGCTATAAGAGACACTCTAAAACTTCAGTCTAGAATACATCATGTAGGAGGAGGTGTAATAAGCAGTCTCTCACCTTCAGGTTTCTGAGTTTCTCCAGATGTCTCCTGTGCTCATTTCTTCCCCTGGTAATTATATTAGCATTTGGGAAAAGATGATCTGGTGGAGAGGATGTAGAGCTGTACACAGCATGATGACATTGTCAGAGTGGAAATTTCACAGACGAGACTTTAGTTGGACTTTAAGATTTTGCTCTGTGACCTCTTTACAGATTCTTTTCTCAGTGTCATAGCTTGGATCTGCTAAATGGATACAGTTGAATAAAGGGTATCAATTTATGAGCCAAAAAAACCCTCTTGGTAACCTATTAGACTAGACAGATGATTTTTTTTCTATGTAAAAAGTGTTCTATGCAGAAAAGATTGTATACAGAAATATTTAGATCCATTCTCCATCTGGATGTGAACAAGGTGACAATATGACTTTCTAACACTTGTGCCCTCATAGAAACATCAATTTAAACAACTGTCTATGCATAACACTATTTGCACAAGAGCTAAGGAAACCGGGTGAGAGATTATAGCACCTGGGAATAGCACAGAAATAAGAAAAGATGCATTGAAGAAGGTAGGAAAGATAGTTTTATATCACCTGCGTCACCCCTCCCCCAACCCCAGGCATCAGAGCTTGGAGAGAGGTACCCTCTGTGTGGGTAAAGGAGAGGAATGTGAGCATCAGCCTTTGCCTTTGCCCAACACTGGGACAGATCCACTAAAACCCAATGTTGGGTGAGTCCCCACGACTTTAGACTCCAGGCTAGTATCCATGAACTGAGCCTCCAGGCCTGCCCAGCACCAGGGTAGATCCTGCAGCCCCAGGCTCCGGGTTTGCCTGGCAGACTCAGTTTCTAGGCACACACCAACAAGAGGCTAACCCTGGTGGCCCCTGGTTCCCAACAGCCTCCAGCACTGAAGTGGCCCTCGCATCCTTGAACTTCGTCTTCCCCACTGCTAGTTGAGCACCCCTGGCCTCACGATCCAGATCTGCCTAGAGTCAGATTGTTCCCTGCAGCCGTACCCTCTAGGCTAGCACCTGTGCCCCCATAATCCAACAGTCCCAGGGTCCAGCAGACCTATCCCAGTATACCACAGTGCTGAGCCAGTGCCCATGAATCAAGGTTCCAGGACCACCCCTCTGAACTCAGGTTTCATGTAAACCCCCATGGTCCCAGGACCCAGGCCAGTCTTGCAGAAGTAGCTTTAGGCCAGCACCTGCATACCCATCTTCCAAACTGGTCCCCTCAAGCCTATGCTCCAGACCAGCACCTGGGATCCTAGGTTCAAAATGGCCCTGGTGGAACCAGGCTCCATGTCTGACCCAGCACTACACTACTTCCAGTCTCTAGGCTGGTCCTTGTCGATCAAGGCTCCAGAAGGCACAGGATACAGACCCACTCCAGTAGATTCCAGTGCCAGACTGGCCCCTATGGAGTGAGGCTCCAGGACCACCCTTGCAGATATAGACTCCAGGGCAGGCCCACCTCCATGAGCTCAGGCTCCAGGACCACCCCTGCAGACACAGACCCCAGGGCAGCCCCTGTGGACCCACACCCACCCCTATAAACTCAGGCTCCAGGCCTACCCCAGTGCAGGGGCATAGACCACAGGTCAACCCCATGGACACAGGCTTCAGGCTCAATCTTGTGGATCTGAGATATAGGTCTGTGCACCTGCTGACCCAGACACTAGGCAAGCCTGCCCAGGGACCATGCCAGATGGCCTGCCCACAATCTCTAGGTGGGCTAACTACTGAAGGTCTTTCCCAGAAAAAGCCAGTTTGCAAAAACTGGAATAAGCCACCACTCTTCAAATGCACAGACACCAACATACAGCCACAAGGTTCAAGAACAATCAGGGAAATATGACTGTAGTCAGAGGAGAAAAAAGAAATAAAGCTCATGGGATTTTTGAGACAGCACCAAAAGAACAAATATTTGAATTATATGAGTTTAAGGAGAAGAGAAAGTCCAAGGTCCAGAAAGCCTATTTTAAAAACTGATTGCAGAAAACTTTCCAAATCTAAGGAAAGACATAAATATCCAGTTATAGGAAGATCAGAAGTCTTCAACTGGATTCAATTCAAATAAGACTACACTAAGACATGTAATCAAACTGTCAAATATCAAAGATATAGAGAGGAACCTGGAAACAGCAAAAGAAGTAAATAACACATAAGGAAGTTCCAGTAAGGCTAGCAGTGGACTTCTCAGCAGAAACCTGACAGTCAGGAGAGGGTGGAATAACATATTCAAAGGGCTAAAAGAAAAAAATTGCCTACCAAGAATACGATATCTGTCTAAGTTATCCCTCAGAAATGAAGGCAAGATACTTCCTCAGACAAAGTTTGAGGGAGTTTATTGTCACCAATCTTGTCTTACAAGAAATGCTAAAGAGAATTCTTCAAGCTGAAAGACAATGATGCTAATTAGTAACACAAAAATGTATGAAAGAACAAAACTCACTGATAAAAGTAAGAACACAGTCAAATTCAAAATACTCTAATACTGTAATGGTGGTATGTAAATCATTTATATCTTTGGTAAAAAGGTTGAAAGACAAAACTAATAATAGCTGCAATAATTTGTTAGTGATACACAATATAAAAAGATGTAAATGTGACATCAAAATACAAAATGGAGGGAAGATGGCGGACAGAAGACAGGGCTAACATGCAGCTCTCACTTGGATGAACAGAATAATATGCAGAGACTCACACAGTAGACTTTTGCTCCAGGAACCACTGCAGGAGCATACCAGGAAAACTGAACGAAATCTCAGATCCTTTGAAAGAAGCAGCAAGCCGCTGCAAATTCTGAGACAGGTGAAAAATTGAGTTCTCAAAGTGTGAGAGGAGGAAAACCTGCCTCTGAACACACATCCCCACTGCAGTACCTGAAAATACAGATTATGGGAGACAGATTTAACCTTACCTAGAGTTGGAACAAATCAGGCATAAAATACAAAAGTAGCAGTAGTGGGAAGAGCCTTGTAGGCACTCCTATTCTCCAGCTCAAGCCCAGAGACATTATCTCTGACTTTATCTCAGGGGCTCTCAAGGAAGGCAGGTGGTGGAATATGGGAGGGGTCACGTGGTGAATGAAGCTTCCAATGGAACTTTGCAATAATTTAAGCTGGGCACATGCTCTCTTGAGCACAATTTGGGGATGAACAAGAAAAGCGACAGAAAGGAAAGCAAGAGATGCAGTGAGGCATGGCCCATCAGCAGGGAACCATATAGGCTGGGGCTAAGTCTCAGTCTCTCCCTGCAGGCTGCCTGGAGATAAACTTGGTGCTGTTAGTGGGGCACGCAGGAGTGAGACTGGTCACGTAAACTCTGTGGGAGCTGGGTGAGGCCTATTGCTATTGGCTTCCCCAAACTTCCCTGGCAACAGAGGCAGCCATAATTCCCTCTGGAACATAACCCCATTGGCCTAAGAGCCACCCCTCCATCCCCAACAGTGGCCAAGGCAAGCCCCACCCAAGGAGAGTCTGAGCTCAGACCTGCCTAATCCTGCCCCTGTCTGATGGTATTTCTCTACCTCCCACGATAGCCCATCACAAAAGACATAAACTCTTGGGAGCTTTGTGAACCCACTCATCACCCTGAGAAACCCAAATACATATTCTGGCCAATTTAGAGCAAGCTTATATCTCCCTTCTACTATTGCAGCTGGTGCTGTCTCAAAAGTGCCACCTCCTGGCTCGAAGCCAATCAACTTAAGACATTATAGCAACTCATGACAGAGTAACCCTGCTCCAAGGAAAGAGAAAACGGCGGCTAATTACACTGCCTGCAACATCTTGGCTAACCAGTGGTCCTGAGTCTTTCCACGTGACAACTTCACTTTTAACATAACCAGCATTTGAGAAAGACAGTACACAAAACATACCTACAACCAACGACTATCACAGAGTCTAATTCAATCCCCTGCCACCTCCACCAGAGCAGGTGCTAATATTCATGGCTGACAGACCTGAAGATGGATTGCAGCACAGGACTCTTTACAGACATTTGCCAACACCAGGCAGGGCCTGGGAGCCACACTGGGTGGCTAGATCCAATAGAGCAATAACAATCACTGCAGTCTTGCTCCCAGGAAGCCCCATCGCTAGGGGAAAGGGGAGTGCACCACAGCAAGGGATCACCCCATGGGACAAAAAAAAAAATCTGAACAGCAGCCCTTGAGTTCCAGATTTTGCACTCAACTAGTCTACCCAAATGAGGAGAAATCTGAAAAGCAACTCTGGTAATATGACAAAACAAGGTTCTATAACACTCCCAGAAGATTAATTAGCTCCCCAGTAATGAATCCAAACCAAGAAGAAATCTCAGAATTGCCAGATAAATAATTCAGAAGGTTGATTATTAAGCTACTCAAGAAGTTAGCAGAGAAAAGTGAAAACCAACTTAAATTAATTTAGAAAACAATACAGGATATGGACAAAAGATGCTCCAGATAAGTAGATATCATAAATAAAAAACAATCACAGCTTCTGGAAATGAAAGATGCACTTTGGGAAATACAAAATACACTGGAAAATTTCAACAATAGAGTCGAACAAGTAGAAGAAAGAACTTCAGAGCTCTAAGACAAGGCTTTTGAATTAACCCAGACACAAAGAAAAAAGAATTTTAAAAAATGAACAAAGTCTCCAAGAAATTTGGGATTATGTTAAATGGCCAAACCTAAGAACAATGAGTGTTCCTGAGGAAGAAGAGAAATCTAAAAGTTTAGAAAATATATTTGAGGGAATAATTGAAGAAAACTTCCCTGGCCTCACTAGAGAGCTAGATATTCAAATAAAAAAAGTTCAAAGAACACCTAGGAAATTCATCACAAAAAGATCATCACCCAGGCACACAGTCATCAGGTTATCTAAAGTAAAGACAAAGGAAAGAATCTTAAGAACTGTGAAGCAAAAGCATCAGATAACGTATAAAGGAAAACCTATCAGATTAATGGCAGATTCCTTAACAGAAACTCTACAAGCCACAAGGGATTGGGGCCCTACCCTTAGCTTCCTCAAATGAAATAATTGTCAGCCAAGAATTTTGTATCCAGAAAAACTAAGCTTCATAAATTAAGGAGAGATAAAGTCTTTTTCGGAAAAACAAATGCTGAGAGAATTTGCCACTACCAAGTCAGCCCTACAAAAAATTATAAACTGAAAACAAAACTTTGAAATACACCAAACTAGAACCTCTTTAAAGCATAAATCTCACAGGGCCTATAAAACAATAACACAATGAAAAAGCAGATATTTAGCCAACAACGAGAATGATGTATAAAATAGTACCTCACATCTCAATACTAACATTGAATGTAAATGGCCTAAATGCTCCACTTGAAAGATACAGACTAGCAGAATGGATGAAAATCCACCAACCAAGTACCTTATCTGCTGTCTTCAAGATACTCACCTAATGCATAGGGACTCACATAAATTTAAGGTAAAGGGGTGGAAAAAGATATTTGCATGCAAATGAAAACCAAAAGTGAGCAGGAATTGCTATTTTTATATCAGACAAAATAGACTTTAATTCAACAACAGGTAAAAAAGACAAAGAGAGATATTACATAACGATAAAAGGAGTAGTCCAACAGGAAAACATCACAATCCTAAATATATATGCACCTGACTGACACGGAAGCTCCAAAATTTATTAAACAATTATTACTAGATATGACAAATGAGATAGATGGCAACACAATAATAGTGGGGGACTTCAGTGCTCTGCTGACAGCACTAGACAGGTCATCAAGACAGAACATCAGTAAAGAAACAATGGACTTAAACTATACCCTAAAACAAATGAACTTAACAGGTATATACAGAACATTCTACCCAACAGTTGCAGAATAGCCATTCTTCTCATCAGTGCATGGAACATTCTCTATGACAGACCATACAATAGGCCACAAAACAAGTCTTAATAAATTTAAGAAAACTGAAATTATATCAAGTATCCTCTCAGACCACAGTAGAATAAAATTGGAAACTAACTCCAAAAGAAACCCTCACAACTATATAAATACAAGGAAATTAAATAATCTGCTCCTGAATGATCTTTGAGTCATCAGTGAAATCAAGATGGAAATTAAAAAATTATTTGAACAATAATAGTGACACAACTTATCAAAACCTCTTGGAAACAGCAAAAGTGGTGCTAAAAGGAAAGTTCATAGTATTAAATGCCTAGGTCAAAAAGTCTGAAAGAGCACAAATAGACAATCTAAGGTCACACCTCAAGTAACTAGAGAAACAAGAACAAACCAAACCCAAACCCAGCAGAAGAAAAGAAATAACAAAAATCAGAGCAGAACTAAATGAAATTGAAACAAAAATGCAAAAGATAAATGAAACAAAAAGCTGGTTCTTTGAAAAGATAAATAAAATTGATAAACCAAATTAATAGACCAAAAAAAAAAAAAAAAAAGAAGACCCAAATAAGCTCAATTAAAATGAAATGGGAGATATTAGGACCAAAACCACAGAAATACAAAAGATCATTCAAGGCTACCATGAACACCTTTGTCCACACATATTAGAAAATCTAGAGGAGATGGATAAATTATTGGAAATATACAACCTTCTTAGATTAAATCAGGAAGAAATAGAAACTCTGAACAGTCCAATAACAAGTAACAAGGTTAAAACAGTAATTTAAAAATTGCTAACAAAGAAGTCAAGGACCAGATGGATTAACAGCTGAATTATTTCAGATATTCACAGAAGAATTGGTACCAATATTTCTGAAACTATTGCAAAAGACAGAGAAAGAGGGAATCGTCTTTAAATCATTCTATGAAGCCAGTATCACCCTAATACCAAAATCAGGAAAGGACAAAAAATGAAAACCACAGACCAATGTCCCTGATGAGCACAGATGCAAAAATCCTCAACAAAATACCAGCTAACCAAATCTAACAGCATATCAGAAAGATTATCCATCATATATTAAACCAGGGATAGTTTAATATA
The DNA here is from genome assembly GCF_009764315.1 of Trachypithecus francoisi. Classification (NCBI taxonomy): domain Eukaryota; kingdom Metazoa; phylum Chordata; class Mammalia; order Primates; family Cercopithecidae; genus Trachypithecus; species Trachypithecus francoisi. Next base: position 166,671,218 of record NW_022681454.1, on the reverse strand, counting down.
TGCAAGTCAATACATGTGACACATAAACAGAATTAAAAACAAAAATCATATGGTTATTTCAATAGATGCAGAAAAAGCATTTGACAAAATCCAGCATCACTATATGACTAAAATCTTCAGCAAAATTGGCATAGAAGGGACATACTTTAAGGTAATAAAAGCCATTTGTGACAAAGCCACAGCCAATGTTACACTGACTGGGTAAAAGGTAAAAGCATTCCTTCTGAGAACAAGACAAGGATGCCCACTTTCATCACTTCTATTCAAATAGTACTGGAAGTCCCAGCCAGAGCAATCAGGCAAGAGAAAGACATAAAGGGCATCCAAGTCAGTAAAGAGAAAATCCAACTGTTGTTGCTCACCAATGATATGATCATATACCTAGAAAACTCTTAAGACCCATCCAAAGAGCTCCTACATCTGATACATGAATTCAGTAAAGTTTCAGGGCACAAAATCAATATACACAAATCAGTAGCACTGCTATACACCAATAGTGACCAAGTTGAGAAACAACCAAGAACTCAACCCCTTTTATAACAACTACAATTAAATAAAATATAAAAGAAAATAAAGTCAAACAAAATAAAATACTTAGGAATATACCCAACCAAGGAGGTGAAAGACCTATATAAAGAAAACTATAAAACACTGCCAAATGAAATCATAGAGAACACAAACAAATGGAAACACATCCCACACTTATAGTGGGTAGAATAAATATTGTGAAAATGACCATACTGCCAAAAGCAATCTACAAATTCAGTGCAATTCCCATCAACATACCATCATCATTCTTCACAGAACTAGAAAAAATAATCCTAACATTTATGTGGAACCAAAAAAAGAGCGTGCATAGGCAAAGCAAGACTGTATTAGTCCCTTTTTACGTTGCTTATAAAGACATATCCAAGACAGGGTAATTTATAAAGAAAAAGAAGTTGAATGGACCCACTGTTCCACGTGGCTGGGGAGGCCTCACAATCATGGTGGAAGGTGAAAGGCATGTCTTACATCGTGGCAGACAAGAAGTGACAGCCAAGTGGAAGGGGTTTCCCCTTATAAAGCCATCAGACCTCGTGAGACTTATTCACTACCACAAGAACAGTATGGGGGAACCACCCCCATGATTCAATTATCTCCCACTGGTCCCCATCACAACATGTGGGAATTATAGGAGCTACAATTCAAGATGAGATTTGGGTGGGGACACAGCCAAACCATATCAAAGACTAAGCAAAAAGAACGAGTCTGGAGGCATCACATTACCTGACTTCAAACTATACTACAAGGCTATACTATAGTTTGGTACTGGTATAAAAATAGGTACACAGACCAATGGAACGGAATAGAGAACCCAGAAATAAAGTCAGATAATTACAGCCAACTGATCTTTGACAAAGCAAACAAAAACATGAAGTAGGGAAAGGATACCCTTTTCAACAAAAGGTGCTGGCATAATTGGCCAACCACATGTAGAAGAACAAAGCTGGATCCTCATCTCTCACCTTATACAAAAATCAACACAAGATAGATGAAAGACTTAAATCTAATATCTGAAACCATAACAATTCTAGAAGATAACATCATAAAAACTCTTCTAGACATTGGCTTAGGCAAAGAGTTCATGATCAAGAACCCAAAAGCAAATGCAACAAAAACAAAGATAAATACATGGGACCTAATTAAACTAAAAAGCTTCTGCACAACAAAAGTAATAACAAGGTAAACAGACAACCTGCAGAGTGGGAGAAAATCTTCACAAACTGTGCATCTGATAGAGGACTAATATCCAGAATCTACAAGGAACTCACACGAATCAGCAAAACAAAAACAAAAACAAAAAACAAAATAAAAACCAAAAAACAATCCCATCAGAAAGTGGGCAAAGGACATGAGTAGACAATGCTCAGAAGAAGATACACAAATGGTCAAGAAACCTGTGAAACAATGCTCAACATCACTAATTATCAGGGAAATTCAAATCAAAACCACAATGAGACACCACCTTACTCCTGCAAGAATGGCCTTAATCAATAAATTTTAAAAAATAGATGTTGGCATGGATGTGGTGAAAAGGGAACACTTTTACACTGCTGGTGGGAATGCAAACTAGTAAAAACCACTATGGAAAGCAGTATGGAAGTTCCCCAAAAACTAAAAATAGAGCTATCATTTGATCCAGCAATCCCACGAATAGGTATCTTCCTACAGGAAAAGAGTCATTATATAAAAAAGACACTTGCACATGCATGTGTATAGCAGCACAATTTGCAATCGCAAAAAATGAAACCACCCTAAATGCTCATTGACTGAAAAAGAAACTGTGATACACACACACACACACCATGGAATACTACTCTGCCATGAAAAGGAATTAAGCAATGGCATTTGCAGCAACTTGGATGGAGTTGGAGACCATTATTCTAAGTGAAGTAACTCAGGAAGGAAAACCAAACATCATCTGTTTTCACTTATATGCGGAAGCTAAGCTAGGACAACATAAAGGCATAAGAATGATATAATGGACTTCGGGGACTTGGGGAGAAGGGTGGGAGGGAGGTGAGGAATAAAAGGCTACACATTGGGTACAGTGTGTACTGCTCGGGTGATGGATGCAGCAAAATCTCAGAAATCACCCACTAAAGAACTTTTCCATCCTACCAGACACCACCTGTTCCCCAAAACTATTGAAATAAAAATGAAAAAACAAAACCCACATGAAACATGTGTGGGGAGAGTAAAAGTGTAGTGTTATTTTATGTAATCAACGTTAAGTTGTTATCTTCTTAAAATAACCTGTTATAGTTATAAGATGTTTTATGTAAGCCTCATAGTAACCAGAAATGATTAGAATTTTTTCCTTTTAGTTGATATCATAGACTTGTATTATTTTCCTTTGGTAATTTATTAAAGAATGAGAGTGTGCGTCAATGGATTGGCTTTAAAATGTGTAACTTCAGTAATAACAGGATGCTAAATATGTATCTATTAATCTATGTGTTGATTACTCTTATTTATTAAATACATAGACTCAGGAAAACCTATATTTGATTTCATTTCCTTATCTAAACACTTTGGCTCTTACCTAAAAATTACTTTGACAATCATAATTATTTGCATTTGGGTATATTTATTATATGTCAGACTCTGGACTAAATGATTCAAAAGCATATTCCATTTCAACCTTACAATCTAGTAAAACCCATTTTGCAACTGAGCAAACGTGTATGGCCTAATGGTGATTCTCTATGACTGTTTTAATGAGGGAATGCTTTGAGCTTGACTTGGCACTCTGAACCCCTAGCTGGCATAAGCCAAATGTGAAGTGCAGTGCAAGGACAGCCCCACTCAGCCTGATCCTGAAAGAGTGATGAAGGCAAGTCCTTCCAGTGGGAAGAACTCTGAACAGTATCTATCGACTAGCCATGGAGTCTGGAAAAAAGTGCAGCATGATGTAAGGATTTATACATATTATGATCAATGGGTAATGGTTTGGCTAGTGATTTGGTTTCTGATAATCATGAATTTTACCGCTATCCCACACAATTTTGCTTCTGACCAAGAATTCACTTTGTAGTGAATCAAGGAAGGTAATGGGTTTACACTCAGTTATTTGTTGGTCTTCACATGTTTACCATCACTCAAAAGCAGCTGACTTTGTTGAAATGTGTGTTAAAGACTTATTTATAATACCAGCTGGGATATAACATTTTTCAAGGTGCTGTATACAGCTGATATCAACTGTATTTTCTTAGACCAACTTATGATGCTTCATCCAGTTTGAATACAGGTATCTTGGAACCAAGGAATAGAAATAATGATACCTAATGACCAATTTGAAATTTTTGCTTCTAGTCTTTTTTTTTTTTTTTTTTTGAGACGGAGTCTCGCTCTGTCGCCCAGGCTGGAGTGCAGTGGCCAGATCTCAGCTCACTGCAAGCTCCGCCTCCCGGGTTTACGCCATTCTCCTGCCTCAGCCTCCCAAGTAGCTGGGACTACAGGCACCCACCAACTCGCCCGGCTAGTTTTTTTTTTTTTGTATTTTTTAGTAGAGACGGGGTTTCGCCGTGTTAGCTAGGTTGGTCTCCATCTCCTGACCTCGCGATCCACCCGTCTCGGCCTCCCAAAGTGCTGGGATTACAGGCTTGGGCCACCGTGCCCGGCCGCTTCTAGTCTTTTGACCCTGGCTGCTGTTGGCTAGAACCTTAGCTACTCAAGGGATGGGTGTGTCTTCCAGGAAACAGAACAATGGTTCTACTGAATTGGAAACTACAACATGACCATTTTGGTCTCCTTATGCCATTGGAATAGAGGACTTTGGTGTTGGTTGTGGTCACTGATACTGAGCTTCAAAGTGAAAGTGGGCTTCTGTTGTGACATTGGGGGCATATTCTGAGGTATTTTCTTCTACTGCAACCAGAGGTGACATTGAATAGGGAGGGCTACTGCAATTCTATATAGGCAGAACCCCCCAAAGGACCTATATCCCTCAGAAATAAAGATTTGGGTGGCCTTACTGGGAAAAGAACTCTGAGCAGCAAAGGGGCTACGGAAGAGGAAATAAAATTGTAGCTATGGCCTAGTGACCAATTATAGATATAATGACCACTGATTTTCTTCCTATCTGTACTTCCTTCTTTGCTGTCAAATGTATAAATAACATCTCCTATCTGACCTCTTACTTTCTGAGCTCAGAACCTGATAGATATGGGTTAGACAGATACTTGCATGTTTGCTGTTTTTCTTTTTATTTCCTCTCTCTTTCCAAAACCGTAAGGGAGAGTTACTCATGTCACAATTTGGTTCGTTCGTTGGTGAATATCAAGGTGAGATTGTTTTATAACTTAGAGGGATTAACATCATTCAGACAGCCTGGATTCCAGTTGGTGTGAGAACTGATGTCTTGTTTTCTGTTTGGGAGAGGGTTATTCGGTATATAAGGGTCATTGTGTCTTGTTAGGTGTAAACATTTTTTGGAAGTTTAATTAGGGGAAGAAGTTGGTAGGCAAAGTTGGGCAGACATAGAGGTGAACTAGGAAAGATGTTTGTCTTTTTTTTTTTTTTTTTTTTTTGGCTTTCCAATGTTGGAACCTCTTTCTTTTTTTTTTTTGAGACGGAGTCTCGTTCTGTCTCCCAGGCTGGAGTGGGTGGCGCAATCTCGGCTATCTGCAAGCTCTGCCTCCCGGGTTCATGCCATTCTCCTGCTTTAGCCTCCCCAGCAGCTGGGTCTACAGGCACCAGCCACCACTCCCGGCTAATTTTTTTTTTTTTTTTTTTTTTAATTTTTAGTAGACACGGGGTTTCACCGTGTTAGCCAGGATGGTCTCGATCTCCTGACCTTGTGATCTGCCCGCCTCAGCCTCCCAAAGTGCTGGGATTGCAGGCCTGAGCCACTGCGTCCGGCCCGAACCTCTTTCTTATATGGAGGAAAACGTGCACTTTGTGAATCTCCATGGGACACTGCATCCTGCCTTCCACTAAAGAAGATACAAACGATCAACTACTCCCTTTTCTCTGTTCCCCTGGCAGCTATGCTACAGGCATTGTGGTTGAGGCTTGGCCAGTCAGGTGCTCCCAGTGTTGAATGAGAATCTTAAGTAAGATAAACAAAATGCAGCGATCTTTTAGAATTCACTTCATGATGATGACACAGAGGGGATGGGAACAGCATCCAGTGTCCAGTGGCAGCAGAGTCTGACAGTGTGTGGGAGCAGCAATTCATACAGTGACACCCTAACCAGGCAGTTTCTGTGGCATAATCTTGCCCATGGCTCAGTGCGCTCTACCTCCCTTAATTCCCACCCATTTTCTCATCTCTACTGTTGATTTTATGAGCTTTCTAATATCCTTCCAATAAATTCCTCCTCTGCTGAAGTTTTCCAGTGTAATTCTTGCAACCAAGAACACTGACTGCTAAAAGTATATATTATCACCCCATTTTCAGCTGACAATTTGGGTCATTGAAAGGCTAAATATTGTGGGCCAATAGTCACACAGTAAATAGGGCTGAAATTTGAACCCAGATCCACTTGATGCCAAGCTTGTATTCTAAACCACTACTCTGTTAAGTACCATTAGTTAAAAATAGGAAATACTACAAAGACTAGCTTCCTATGGTTTTTAGAGAATTATTTCTTAGCTTAAGGACACAAGGAATTTATATGGTAGGTTATCACCAACTAACTGTTGAGGCTACTGCTAGGAAAAACCACATCGTGCTGATGAGCTCAGGGAGATGCCTGTGCCATCACTTTCAGCACAAAACCACTGCAGAAGTGTTTGCCAGTCATGGTTCTGTCGTTGTTTTTCTGGAGTCTAGACAGGGTTTTGCCTCCTACCTCTTTTCTGCTGGCTGGTGACCTTCCCTTTTTCATGCTTCCTGCTTTCTTCCCCACCTCCTCTAAAATGAGCTTCCCTTGTTGATTCCCACCACAGCCTTTTGCTTCTCTAGGAGAAACCTTAGATAATGATTCCTGCCCCCCTCCCAAAATATAATCCTGTTCTTTAAGGAGGGATTTTTTTTTTTTTTTTCATTCCTTTGGATTGGAAAAATGCTCCTTCGGTTCATGGTAGAGCCTGACTTTTAAAAGCCTTCTGAGAGGATGTTTCATGGTTAACTCTGGGGAGATGTTTCATTATCTGGCAGCCCTTCTCATCACCGACATTCAGTTTAAATCTCTCTGTCCTTAATTTTACCCCAATTTAGTCCTTCTACTCAGTCCAGTAATGACTCTGACTGTTGTTTACTCTGTGGACACTTTCCAATGACAATCACGTCTCCTCTTGGTCACTACTCAGCAGAGCTGAGAATCTTTTAATCATTTCTTTTTTTATGTCAGTCTTTTTGCCCTCTGAGTCATTTGTGCTCTCCTCTTAACTTCCTTCAGTTTGAGCTCAATTGGAAATATGATTAGCATATAGATTTTTCCTGCTTCTGGCAAGGATTTTTACACTGGAAAAAAGAGGCTATACATTTTGTAGAAAACTCAAGGTCTGACCCACCGAACTCCACTATTGCCCTCCTGGACCAATATCCTCCTTCAATAGCCATTTTACACAACGTTTTTTTCTGGTAATGAGAATTTAATTGCAAGGCTTTGATACATTTGAATGGGGTTTGTATTTTGTTATCTTTTGTACGTAACTTCAGGCAATGTTACTTATCTTAAAATTGATTGTAGAATGCCTTAAATGTATCTGCAGTGGCTTATTGTTCTTTTAATAACCATCACTCTTTTGTAATAGGTATCTCTCTTGTCACAGATAGCTTCTGTGATCCGGAAACTCCTATCTCCTCTGGGATCTAACGTTAATTTTTACAGCTGTCTTGTTATCCAGCAGTATTCTTTGTTTTGCTTTAACATAGCCACCCAGGAGTATTTATCAAGCACTGCACAGTTTAACTGCCTATAAAGATTAGGCCCAGGCTATTTACTTACTTGGTTGGTTAAAATTGGCAATTGGGATAATAGTCTTCCCTTTCCAATGGCTGGTGCAGCTGGCACATTTCCTGCCAGGTTGAAAAATATCAGTGTGTTGTTTAATATGTCTCTCTAAAGAGAAATGTGAAGCCAGGGAAAGGAAATGGAAGCCTGCTCACTGTTGGTAGAGTAATTGCCTCCTAGTTAGTTAACGTTTGATAGTTAAGAGCTTGAATTTGACTTTTTCAAAAGCATTTGCCTGAGTTAACTAGACTTTATTTTTCACTGGTTTGTTTTTTATCAGTGTGTTGTACAGAGTGAATGGCCTCGGACCTTTGATGGCTGTGCACTGCTTTCTCAGGACTTTCCCTCGGAGGGAAGCACTGACCCTTATCTCTTTCCCTTTTCTCCACCCTTAGAGCTCAGAGATACCAAGAGGCAAAGCGGGGAAAGGTGGGTGACTAAATCAGCAGGAATTCCCTGAGGTGTCTGTTCCGTGCTGTTCCCTTGTGACAATGATGGGAGGCCTTCACGTGTCTGATGTTGTCCTATAGTCAGAACCAGGGTTTTCCTCAGTTCTCAGGACTAACTGTAACTCTAATCCCTTCTCGTGCTACTGAGAAAGCATAACAGTACAAGGGAGTGAAAGTGATATTATTTTAGGAAAAAGTTAAATTACTTCAGCTCAATTAAAAATGTAGAAACTTTGGAGCTTTATATGTTATGAATGAATTAATTGTGACACCCCTAATCCCTGAACAAGATCCAGGGGTGGACCCAACAAGGACTGGAGCACTGTTGCCCTTCCCATGCCCCCTTGTTAGAATTCCAAGGGTGAAATAGCTCTCCTCTATCAGCTAATTGAGCCAGAAGGGAATATTTAGGAAAAGGAAGGCAAGGTGTGTTCTACTCCCAAAGATGTATGTTACTAGTTTCCTTCCTGTAGTGAAGATGACTGGATGTTTTTATTTTATAAGGGTTAAAGACTTCAAACATATTCAACGTTTCTGTCTTTTTCTTTTGAGCTTATTCTCTCAGTAATCTTCAGTCATTTATTAAAAAACAATAGTAAAGGGAGAGTAAGATTACTAAGAATGACTTTCCTTTATACATGATATCTGGCTGTGGTTTTTCAATTGGGAAACAGATTTTCAGCCCTACTGGCAAGGTTTACTGAGTATGCCTTTGACTATTTTCTCCCTGAATTTTATTATGTAAAAAGTTTCTTCATAGGAGAAAGCTTTGCCATGAAGCTGTATTGCAGGTTTTTGTAAACTTGCATGATTAGGGTCAACCAATAAATGTTTGATGAATGAATGAGCCAGTATCTTATGCAATTAATAGTGTTGTTGGCCATCTCATTTTTTACGGAGTGTACTGTTTGTTCAGTCTAACATTGCCAATAATTACTCTTACCCTAGCCCTCCAAGTGAGGAAAAATATGCTCCATGTTCTCCAGATTGAATTCTTATAGCTTAACATGGACACCCTTTTTGACTTTATTATTATTACAAAATAATGTAATTTTCTACTTGTAAGGAAAAATGTACAGTGCAATGTAGGAATAAGTGCCCTAAATTATAGAAATTAGATTACTTACCCCTGATTTTATAGCCAATTAGAACAAAGCTTAACTTCTGTAAGATTAGGGTTGATGACCTTAGGAATTAGAAACAAAAACCAAAAACAGCTTTGCTAAGATGTATGGTAAGCCTTGTTCTTTTGTGGTGATTTAGAATAAGAAGAATTGGCCAAATGCAATGTGCCTTGAAGAAGTTTAAGAATATTAATTCACATCAGGTCAAAATCATCACTATTATGAAAGTAATTACAACAACCACTGCTTTTGCTTATTTTCCATTTATGTGATTCGGCAGTACAAGCAAAATGAGGTAAAGTTATAGGTCAAGAACAGTCAGCCTTCTTCGGTTATTTCTGAAGCCGTTTATGATTGTATTATAGCCCAGTGTTCACCTTAGACTTGTCTCCTTTCTCAATTTCATGCATTTCTTGTTGCTTAATTAGTTTTAGAAATCAAGGTCACTCTGGAAAGCTTTCAAATCACAGATTCCTGCTCATAAATGGATAAATGCGAGTATACTGGGAAAAAATACATAGTTTCCACTATTTTTTGTCTCCCCCTGATTCTGGTGCTCCAGGGCTCCTTTGGAAAGGGTTAGAGCTTATTCCTTTAGCAGTGAAGGGTCCTAAAACTATTATACAATGGTTCCCTCTGCCTCAGCTTTTTTGAGTTCTAAGCCATTAAGGTGAATGTCTACCACGAGTGACTTATGTAATATATTAATATCTATACTTGCCATTTCCATCCACAGAAGCTCCATAGATAAGTTGTATACTTCTCAGCTTGTACTGGATCTTTTTTCTTTTTCTCAGACTCTTTTCTCTAAATGTTGGTAATCCCTAGTGAATGCCATTACCATACTCATTTAGAATGGGGTAACAACATCAGTGTGTGCTGGGAGAGAGGAGAGCAGTCTTTCATAATCTTCTTCCAATGGGGGAACTACATGGGAGTTAAAGCAGCTTAGAGTCATTAAAGTTCCATTGTAAATAAGATTTGTGCTCTTTGACAGAGATTTTTTTTTCCTGCCCACTACCCAGTGGGGTATATTTTCCTCATGCCTCAATTTTTTCCTTGGAGCAGCGATTCTAAAACAATGCATCACATCAATCAAAATATTCAGTTAAGATACATTCCTTATGATTTTGAGTGAAGATTTTTATTTACTCTCTGTTACTTTTCTTCCTCTCTCATTCTCCCTCTTATGTTATCTAGCTCTTTCTCTCTCTGCCTTCCATTTTATAGGTCGAACTATGGGAAATATCAAAAGTAGTGCATTGAAGTAGGCATTATTCCTGCCATTCATTCATCCATCCAACAAAAAAAAAGTTAAGCATCTAACATATACATATTTTAGATTAACTGATATCTCTTTACAGGTCTATTGCTGCAATAGCATTTAGGAACTTTATATTTGTTTTTGTTTGTTTATTTTATTTTCATTGTTTTGCTGTATACCAGATGAGTCATTGTCTCCTTATTGTGGCTGGGGCTGCAATACAGCTTGTCAAGAACAAACTCTGTAGAAAATAGCTTCATTTCATAGCAGCTTTTCCCCAATTTTATTTGTCTCAGGATGCAGTAAAATTGAACAAACACAGCTTATCCTACATTCTGAAGATGGGGCACATTTATCAGGTAAGTCTATCAGACATTATTACCACACTTTGATAGAGGAATTACCTCTGGTGCAATGCAAAACCAAGGAAGTAAATTAGCAATAAAAAGCTAATATCTTCTTCACTGCTTTGTTTTATTGCTAAATTCCCTGACAGCAGTCTCCTTCCAAAAATCCTCATTCATCACGTGAAACACAATTTTATTGGCAATATACATAAAGCAAATTACAAAATAACAATTTTAATATTGTGGAAGGTGTTTGACAATTCAATTGTTTTGTGAATTCTACTTTCACTTTTTCTTTACTTTTTAATTAAGTGTATATAATTGCATATCAAAACAGAGTAGAAGACTATATTTCTTTTTTAAAGCACCTTCGTTATATGTTATTTATATACTCTAAATTAAGCTGGTTATTATGATATTATTTTGATACCATGATTGATGAATAAAGGTTGTAGGGACATTTTCAAGCAGTGAATAGCCTAGATATTATAATCTAGCTATAATAGCACACAAACAATTTTACTTTTGATAAAGCTTCATGCTCAAACTTAAAAATAACAAAATAGAACCACATAGCCTAAATGATTTCTTAGGATTTTTCTTTTTCTTTACCTTTCTTTCTTCTTTCTTTCTCTTTCTTTCTTTCTTTCTTTCTTTCTTTCTTTCTTTCTTTCTTTCTTTCTTCTTTCTCTCTCTCTCTCTCTCTTTCTTTCTTTCTTTCTTTCTTTCTGACAGAATTTCACTCTTGTTGCCCAGACTGGTGCCCAATGGTGTGATCTCAACTCACTGCAGCCTCTGCCTCCAGGGTTCAAGTGATTCTCCTGCCTTAGCCTCCCAGGCAGCTGGGATTACAGGTGCGTGCCACCATGCCTGGCTAATTTTTGTATTTTTAGTAGAGACAGACTTTCACCATGTTGGCCAGGCTGGTCTCAAACAACTGACCTCAGGTGATCTGCCTGCCTCGGCCTCCCAAAGTACTGGGATTACAGGCGTGAGCCACCATGCCTGGCCTAGGACTTTTCAATAAGTAACCCAAGTACTCAAACCCAAATCTACTTTGTGAACCCCTACATATTGACTCTGGATCCTACATGTTGACTCTGCATTAATATTTCATATTGTCCATGAGTATTTTGTTCAATGTCTTTAAGAAGAAAATCAGTCCTGATTTTCATCTGCTTTTCCTCTATGATTACACATAACACTTCATTTCACCCTAAAAAATTATCTGGTTTGCACAATAAATTATATGGCTACCCTACCTAAGAAGCACTTTGCTAGACTATACGATGCTGGAGGACAGGGTTTCATGAAATACCAAACTCTTTCATTTACATTTTGCTTTGCAAGTTATGAAGCAATTTCATGTTATTATCATATTTCACACAATTGTAAGAAGGCCTAGAGGGACTGAATATTTGTCCAATTTCAAATGGGAAAGAAAGACTGTAGCAGTCGTTTTTTGACGACTAACCAGTCTTTTTTCCCTAGTTGCATATACTTTTTAGTCTAATGCAAAAACTCACTCTTGTTGGTACTCAACAAACATTTATTGAAATAAATCTAGAGAGAACGTTGCGCCCTCAGAGCAAAAGACCAAGCTGCTGACGTTGTCTGAAACAGTTTATCCTAGTTTGGGAGAAGAGACATACAAAGTATGATATGAGGGAAGATTGGGGATTTTGCTGTTCTAACGTTTTTCTTTACTCCAACAAGAAAGATCCTTTGATTTTCTTACCAAAGGAATTTCACTCATCTGATGTTTTAACTTACTTGGAGGAAGTTCACTCAGGGTTGATGGAAATAGAAAAGAATTTTTTAAAACAGAGAGAATAATTTCTCAAAGAGCTTAGCATCTTGGCCAGCGGCTTAGCTCTGGTAGCAGATAGTGCAATGTGTATTGCTTTGCTCTATAGCAGAAATATTCACCAACATTTTTAGAAACTGCCACTGAAGCTGCAGCTCATTTTCTCTGTAGACTTTCTCCCTGGCCATTTTAAACTGTCACTGCCTCAACCCCATAGGCGATTTTCTGGCAGACGACTGATGTCTGAGGAATGTAGAAACAAGGTCATTAGCTTTCCTCCAGTTAAGTCCTTCCTGTCGTTCACAATAAAAGAACCTCAACTCCAGGCCCTTTTTCAAGCAGAGGCATTTATTATCCAGATGAATTGCCCCAAAGATTGTTTTATTTTAAACATTTCAATGACGGACTCTGCATAGTTGTTTAATACTTGTTTGAGCCGCCTTTTTTTTTTTTTGATAAATCCTTGTCTTCTGACTGAAGGCAGTTTGGAGAATGTACATGTTTCTGACCCCAACCATTTGCTAGTGGGTAGACATTAATGAGAAGCGGCTCCTTGCTTCAATGTAGTATTTCTTTTGTGAGATTATTTCTTTGACATCTCAGTCACTCTGACACTTCCCTGCTGCTTCCTCTAGGACATTAAAAAAATTGTCTTAAGCAATAAAGCATGGCTGTTTCTTTCTCTCTTCCAACCCCACCCATATACACTTTCCCACCTCCTTTCATCCATTCTTTACTAGAATAGGGAGTGTTAGACAGGTCCTCAATACCCCCTTTATCTTTAACAAAAATTGAAAGTCCTGATCATCTAATTTTATCCTTTTGATTTGAGATGCACTGTCTAGGTTTTGACCCTAATAGGATATTTTGCTTCTGCTGCATTTTTTTTTACCATAAAATCTGAACACATGGCTTGGTTTATCGGTGCAACACCACACTATAAATTCCATAACAAACAATTTTTTGGGTGGTAGAGATTTGAATAGCAAACATTGGTAAACACTCTTTCCCATACATTGTCTTTCATGCGTCCTTAGTATACACAAAAATAACAGAAAAATATTTGGAAAAAATAGTGTGGAAGATTTACTCTGTGTGCCATTAGGGGCTGAAATTTAAATAAACTGAAAATAAAAAAGTTAAATTAACTTTTATTTCAGAAGACAGAGGATGAGGTAGAACTGACCTTTAAAGAAGGTCTTAGTGTTTATTTTCAATGAAAAGAAAGTTACAAATCTGAGAGAACCACGGTTAAAACACAGCAGAAATTCTAAGCTTTTCCTTACCTTCTGCAACTTTTTTCTAACAAAGTTAGTGAACTGAGTTGAGCATAGTGAGATATTGTTATGCTTAAAAGACTTTTAATTAAACTTGTAGTATTTTTTCAAAGAGGAGGGGAACCATAGCTCAATTGTATTTACACAATGTATTTGAAATGATGTTGGCTGGTTATTTGCCATCAGAAATTAATGTTTCCTTTCCCAAGACAAAACTTGAGAAAAAGCATGGTTTAGGGGCAGAAAGACTAATACACTGAAAAACAATGTTGAGTAAATCAGTTCACCATGCTATGCCTTCTTTTGATTTTCAGTTCTATTCTACAGTAGAATGAAGGTCACTAAGAACTTAGAGAAAGGGACAATAATACCAAATTATTAATGTGAGACTCAATACCAGGCACTTAAAGTAGGGGTCTTGATGTATTTGTTATACTTTAATAGAGAAATTTAAGTGATTGAAAAGATATTTACTATGATACCATAATACTGCCTATTTTTGGTTTTCAAATTCTGTGATCCTGCTTTAAATAATTTATGGGAGAAACTTTCTTCCAGCTATAAATATTTATTGGATTAAATTAACACTTGTTTGAATTTCGAGTGTTTTGGGGCTTTATTACCATTTCCAATACATGCCTCTTAAACATAACTAATGCTTTCTAAACAGATGCAACATTAACAAAATTATCTTTAAGAAGATATTTTCAAAGGGATGAGACCACTGGTCTGAACCAATAGCTTTCAAAATGTGGGCTCCAGACCATCAGCACCATCTAGCAACATGTTGGAAATGTAAATTCTTAAGCCTCATTTCAATCACTAAGGGGTGGCCCAGTATTCCGTGTTTTAACATTACCTCCAGGTGTTTAAACACTAAGGTTTAATGATCATTGACCTAATAAAAGCCAGAGGATTCTTGAAATAAAATGTTCTTAGGCATGTTTCTCTCAATGCAAATTTATAATAGCTTCGGATTACAACTGATCATTCCTCCAGACATCTGCAGTGTTTACTTGTGAGCAACCATGTCAGAGAATTAACTTGGATTTGCTAGTGGTAGGAAATTAGAAACTGGGGCACAAAGCAATTATTTATCTCTTTGATAATAGAATTTTCTGTATCTAGTGGCCTAACCCAGAAATTCTGATACAATAGATTTGAGGTAAGACCTGGTGCTATATTCTAAATGTTTGTGTCACTACCCCCCAAATTTATATATTGAAATTCTGACCTCCACGGTGATGGTATTAGGAGGGAGACCTTTTAGGAAGTGATGAGGTCATGAAGGCAGAGATTTCATAATTGGGATTAGTTCTCTTATCAAAGAGGCCCCTGAGAGCTCCCTTGGCCCTCTCACTATGTGAGGCTGCAGTGAGAAGATGTGATCTTTAAACCAGAAACTGGGGCCTCAGCAGGCACTGAATCTGCATGCTCCTCCATCTCGGACTTCTCAGCCTCCAGAACTATAAGAAATACATTCCTATTATCTATAAGTTACCCAGTGTATGATATTTTGTTATAGCAGCCCAAACAGACCAAAATGACTAGTAATACACATGTTTAACTTGTACCCTCAAAAGAGAAAAACTGCCGGAGAGAATTCACATCAGTGCAGACAGAGAGTCTCAAATGGCTAAGAAATGTGCCTGACAACTTTTCAGAAATGAGACTATTAAAAGAAGGTCAGCTTGGAGTCTTACTGCGAAGTGAGTGCAAATTCTTTGCTTAATGACTGTTTTCCTTTCCCTGAGGACTGAACTCATTGATAATTACCAAGAACACAGTATTTGCTTTTAGATTTGTCATCTAGAGCTATGCAAATAGCTTTAATTGATCACTTCTTTTCTTAAAGGTACCTTGGAAATCTCATTAAGAAGGACTAATCCTGGATTCAGTTCTTACTTAATAAGCTTGTGGAAAAATCAACAAAAACACACAGGTACAGAGAAGAACAAACATAATTAAGGGATTAAAAACAGAAGTCCCCAAGGAATGAGTGATCTTTCTATTTTGAGGTACATCCATACAACTCATATTGGCTTTGCTCTGGGTGAATGACCCTGTAGTGAGGTACAAAGTACCACTGAGAGTGAAAGGAGCACAGAGGCCTACATATTAGAAGGCCTGAATCTAGCTAGTCCTGATTCTGCTGTTAACTTGCTAGCCCCTTGCAAGCCCCTTCACTCTGAGTCCTTCAGTTTTTTCATAAGGATTATAATATTATCCACAGCAGAGGTTTTTATAAGTGTGGAGTGAGACAATACACATAAAATTGCTTTGAAAAACAAAAGTAGTAATTCAAATAGAATGTCCATCCATCATCCATCTATCTATGTATCTATCTATCTATGTATCTATCTATGTATCTATGTATGTATGTATCTATCATCTATCTATCTATCTCTCTATCTATCACCATCTATCTATCTATACCTTACCATAATATTGAGAATTAATAATGTGGTTAATAGGCCATGTTGGAGATCTACTGTTTTGAGCTTGGAAAAATATAAAATGACTGCATTGATTTCAAATAAATTTTTTAAATTATGAAAAAATCATTTAAATTAGACTTCATTCAGCAAAGGGATTTAGGTGGATATATAACTCTTGATTACAAAGCTTTCATTAAGTAACTTGTAAAGACCCATGTGAATGCAATACACAGTCATCAAGAAGCTGATTTTGGTCTGGTCCTGTTTGAAGGGAAGGAATAAGTCGAGTTGATTTCTTGTAGACTGTAAGCCTTAATAAGCAAAATACGTTTTCTTTTCCTACAGGAATTAGAAACAGACATGTGGACTATAAATAGGGTGAGTATTTAATTTGTTACTAAAATTAGGACACTTTTAAGAGTAAAAGGGGGCCAGGTGTGGTGGTGTGCACCTGTAATCCTAGCACTTTGGGAAGCCAAGGCGAGAAGATCACTTGAGCCCTGGAGTTTGAGGTTACAGTGAACTAAGATTGTACCATACACTCCAGCCTGGGAGACAGAGCAAGACCGTGTCTCTAAAAAATAAAAACAGGCTGGCATGCAGTGACTCAGGTCTGTAATCCCAGCACTTTGGGAGGCTGAGGTAGGTGGATCACTTGGGGTCAGGAGTTTGAGACCAGCCTAGCCAACATGGTGAGACCCCCCCGCGTCTCTACTAAAAATACAAAAATTAGTGAAGCATGGTGGCACATGCCTGTAATTCCAGCTACTCAGGAGGCTGAGGCACAAGAATTCCTTGAACCTGGGAGGCAGAGGCTACAGTCAGCCAAGATCGCACCACTGTGCTCCAGCCTGCTTAATAGAGCCAGACTCCCTCTCAAAAATTACAAAAGTAAAAATTAAAATTAAAAGAAAAACAGTAAAAGGGGCATTATTAATAATCACACAGGACAGCAAGCATAGGCATAAAGTAATATAGGTAAACCAGCATCTAAGCTGTTTAGTTATGAGTAGCCCTCTCAAGGTGAGTAAAGTCAGAATAAACTCATCGGCAAAAAGATTCTGAAATATAACCAGCCTTTCTGTACTGAGGTCAGTTGGATCACCACGTTGGAACAAGCAAAGAAGGACAGCAGAGGCCTGCGGAAAGCCTAGGAAGCTATTGTGCCTCAGGCAGAAGCAGGCAACTTCAGGCAACAGGGATGGAAGAAATGTTTCCAGGTTTCTCTGAAGTGAAGCGTCAAACGTGTGCCTGAGCTGTTGTCTGCCGAGAGGCTGCAGTACCAGACACACCAGTCTGGTATGTCAAGCTCAGAGATGAGTGACTATGAATAAAAGCTTCAGGTAAATGTCAAGGCTACCAAATAGAGTTGCAAACAGCTCCCAGTTCTGCAGCAAAGGCTATAGACATAAATCAAAGAGCAATCTTCCAATGTTGGCAGTGCAGGAAAGACTGGCCACTTGTCACGCTTCAGTGTCCTCAGCCACTGTTTCACACATGGAGAGTAATTACAGTTGGTAGTGTCATCTGAGAGGAATGATGGCAGGAGCAGGACTGGTCGATGAGATGAAGGGAGAGAATGAAGTGTGCTCCATATTGAGAGATATAATTTACTTATCTCCATTTATATGTACTCCCAGAATCATAGGGAATCACTTAAAAATATTTTCCCTTTGAGGCATTCTTTCTCATGATTTATAAGAAATGCCTTATTTCCAGCATATCTCCAGCATGTGTTTATGGAATCGCGTTGCAGCCTCATAATCCTGCCAGGGTAACAAGCCTAAAGACATTTTACTAAATGAGTTTTTAGGGATAAATCAACGTTCACAATGTCATATTGTTAGGATGATTCTAAATTCTGAAAAAATATAACCTAGCACTCTTCCTCAGGGGAAGGTCAGGAGAACTGCCTAGTTCTGGGGCAGATTCTGCAGTAAGACAAGAAGTCAAAGGCACAGCTGGCATAGCCTTATCATCAACTTTCTTCTGAGTCCTTAGATGTGTGGTATCCTGGGCCAGGAATGTCCCACAGTGGCAGGTGGGGCCCTTTATGACTGCGGGATAGCCAGCTTGTAATCAAAGTGTGCTTGAATTTCTTTCTTTCTTTCTTTCTTTTTTTTAAGACAGGATCTCACTTTGTCGCCTAGGCTGGAGTGCAGTGGTGTGATCATGGCTCATTGCAGCCTCGACCTCTTGGACTCAAGTGATCCTCCCACCTCAGCCTCCCCAGTAGCTGCGATTACAGGCATGTGCTATGACACCCAGCTAATTTTTAAAAATGTTTTATAGAGACGAGGTCTCATTATGTTGTCCAGGCTGGTCTTGAACTCCTGGGCTCAAGTGATCCTCCTGCCTTGGCTTCCCACAGTGCTGGGATTATAGGTGTGAGCCACTGTGCCTGGGGCACTAACTCTTTTGATGGGTCAGCCATAAACTTCATAGAGCTTATTTTTCCAAGAAAGCATTCTTTTCTCACTATTACCTTATGGAGATAGTTATAAAAAGATTGAAGGCGGGACGGGGTGGCTCAAGCCTGTAATCCCAGCACTTTGGGAGGCTGAGACGGGCGGATCACGAGGTCAAGAGATTGAGACCATCCTGGCTAACACAGTGAAACCCCGTCTCTACTAAAAAATACAAAAAAAAAAAAAAAAATAGCCAGGCGAGGTGGCAGGCGCCTGTAGTTCCAGCTACTCGGGAGGCTAAGGCAGGAGAATGGAGTGAACCTGGGAGGCGGAGCTTGCAGTGAGCTGAGATCCGGCCACTGCACTCCAGCCTGGGCAACAGAGCGAGACTCTGTCTCAAAAAAAAAGATTGAAATAAAAGTTTTTCATCTGAGAGGAAGAAGCACAAAATATTAGTAGGTATTTACTTATTTATATTTGTCTATCTTCTTTTGAAACATTGCTCCTAAAGGAAATGATGTCAAGTGTTGGCACGGGTTGCATGTTTTCCAAGAAACATGAGAAGAACGGGCCTAACACACTCTTTCATTGCTTGTAAGTCCATTTTCATTTTCTGTTATTCATTTATTGTATAAAGTTTTAGGATATCAATTCATAAAGCAATTCTGGAACTTGCATTACTCCCTGAGGCTTCTGATGTAGTGAATACTTTTAAAAACAGTTATCTGATCATATTAATGTTTTTAAGTAAACACCAGTAGACATAGAAGCCAGTACATTGCTATTGGCAGGGTATTAATCCAGCCTTGAAAAAAGTGTGTGTAAGTCCTACATGTAGTTCATGATTGCCTTAAAGCAGAGCTTTTTCTTTGTAAGTACATAAAAAAGATTTTAAAAATTAATTATTCTGGCAAAACCGTGTCTTATGATGGAGAAGTAGCAATTTCCAAGGCCAGATTATGATTTTTCCTCCCATTCTGATAAAAGGGTAGGTCAGTACTCTACTGTCCAATTTATTTTTATTTATTATTATTATTATTTTGAGATAGAGTCTTGCTCTGTCGCCAGGCTGGAGTGCAGTGGCATGCTCTCGGCTCACTGCAACCTCTGCCTCCTGGGCTCAAATGATTCTCCTGCCTCAGCCTTCCTAGTAGCTGGGACTACAGGTATACACCACCATGTCCAGCTAATTTTTGTATTTTTAGTAGAGACAGGGTTTCACCATGTTGGCCAGGATGACCTCGATCTCTTGACCTCGTGATCCACCCGCCTTGGCCTCCTAAAGTGCTGAGATTACAGGTGTGACCCACGTGCCTGGCCTACTGTCCAATTTTCAAATCATGTTATTTCCAGGAAAGAGAGTCTTTCTAAGGATTGTTCAGTCCCCTTTGTTAAATAAACATACCAACAAACGTAGTTTTCTGCTTTTCAGAATGGTAGTAGTGGTGCTTAAGGTAAACAGAGTCTTAACCTTCAGTGGAGTGGAAATGCCTTCTCAGATGTGCTTATTGGCAGTATTGTGTCCTTTGGCTTAGGGGTAGATTCTCGAGGCTTCATTTCATTCTATTTGTTTCCTGTTTGCACACATTTAACAGTTGCTTGACAGTTTGGAGTTTTAATTTTAGTCTTAATGTCTCAAGTGTTCCTTAATTTAAAAAATTAATTTTTTATATTACATTTAAACAATTTAATTTAATTTTTTAAAACTTTTATTTTAAGTTCAGGAGTGCATGTGCAGGTTTGTTATATCAGTAAACTTGTGTCATGGCGATTGCTTGTACAGATTATTTCATCACCCAGGTATTAAGCTCAGTACTCGTAAGTTATTTTTCTTGATCCTCTCCCTCTTCTCACCCTCCACCCTTGAATATGCCCCAAAATATTACATTATTTTATTCAGAGATCAAGAGACCAATCTTGGTTGACTTCTGTGTGTCACACCAAAACAATGCAATATATTCAGGCTTTCTCAAAGGACAGAGCCAAACATGTTATGGCTAGCTTTCCATGATTATAGCATCCTACAAGATCATTGCAAATCTGAGCTTTGCAGGGTGCAGAACCCAGGGTTATCTCTTTCATAGAATTGTAAATAGCAGTCAGCTGTTTAATGACATAATGTGAATTTTTATTGGCTCATCTAATTCTACAACAAGATTGCTCTCTGAACACTTGAGATAAATCTTCATTCACCCTCTGGAATTGTTCAACACACAGGTTAATTTCTCACTATTGATTTTCTCCAGTATGCATCTTGAATGCTTCAAGATCTCTTGATCTATACAAAATATCTCTGTGACAGAAGGTTAAAAAAATAGCTCTTCAAATTTATGACAAACCCACAGCCAATATCATACTCAATGGGCAAAAGTTGGAAGCATTCCCCTTGAAAACTGGCACAAGACAAGGATGCTCTCTCACCACTCCTATTCAACAAATTATTGGAAGCTCTGGCCAGGGCAATCAGGCAAGAGAAATAAATAAAGGGTATTCAAATAGGAAGACAGGGAGCCACATTATCTCTGTTTGCAGATGAAATGATTGTATGTTTAGAAAACTCCATTGTCTCAGCCCAAAAACTCCTTAAGCTGATAAGCAACTTCAGCAAAGTCTCAGGACGCAAAATCAGTGTGCAAAAATCACAAGCATTCCTATACACCAATAATAGACAAACAGAGAGCCAAACCATGAGTGAACTCCCATTCACAATTACTACAAAGAGAATAAAATATCTAGGACTACAACTTACAAAAGGACATGAAGGACCTCTTCAAGGAGAAGTACAAACCACTGCTCAAGGAAATAAGAGAGGATGCAAACAAATAGAAAAACATTCCATGCTCATGGATAGGAAGAATCAATATCATGAAAATGGCCATACTGCCCAAAGTAATTTATAGATTCAATGCTATTCCCATCAAGTTACCATTGACTTTCTTCACAGAATTAGAAAAAAAAAACTTTAAATTTCACATGGAACCAAAAAAGAGCCCGTATAGCCAAGGCAGTCCTAAGCAAAAAGAACAAAGCTGGAGGCATCATGCTACCTGACTTCAAACTATACTACAAGGCTACAATAACCAAAACAGCATGGTACTGGTACCAAAACAGATATAGAGACCAATGGAAGAGAACAGAGACCTCAGAAATAACACCACACATCTACAACCATCTGATCTTTGACACACCTGACAAAAACAAGCAATGGAGAAAGGATTCCCTATTTAATAAATGGTGTTGGGAAAACTGGGTAGCCATATGCAGAAAACTGAAACTGGACTCCTTCATTACACCTTGTACAAAAATTAACTCAAGATGTATTAAAAACTTAAGCATAAGACCTAAAACCATAAAAACCCTAGAAGAAAACCTAGGCAATACCATTCAGGACATAGGCATGGGCAAAGACTTCATGACTAAAACACCAAAAGCAATGGCAACAAAAGCCAAAATTGACGAATGGGATCTAATTAAATTAAAGAACTTCTCCACAGTGAAAGGAACTATCATCAGAGTGAACAGGCACCCTACAGAATGGGAGAACTTTTTTGCAATTTATCCATCTAACGAAGGGCTTATATCCAGAATCTACAAAGAACTTAAACAAATTTACAACAAAAAAATACCCCCTCAAAAACTGGGCAAAGGATATGAACAGACACTTCTCAAAAGAAGACATTTATGCGGCCAAAAAATATATGAAAAAAAGCTCATCATCACTGGTCATTAGAGAAATGCAAATCAAAACCACAATGCTATACCATCTCACGCCAGTTAGAATGGCGGTCATTAAAAAGTCAGGAAACAACAGATGCTGGAGAGGATGTGGAGAAATAGAAACACTTTTACACTGTTGGTTGGAGTGTAAATTAGTTCAACCATTGCAGAAGACAGTCTGGCGATTCCTCAAGGATCTAGAATCAGAAATACCATTTGACCCAGCTATCCCATTACTGGGTCTATACCCAAAGGATTAGAAATCATTTTACTATAAAGACACATGCACACGTATGTTTATTGCAACACTGTTCACAATAGCAAAGACTTGGAACCAATCCAAATGCCCACCAATGATAAACTGGATAAAGAAAATGTGGTATATATATACCATGGAATACTATGCAGCCATAAAAAAGGATGAGTTCATGTCTTTTGCAGGGACATGGATGAAGCTGGAAACCACCATTCTCAGCAAACTAACACAGGAACAGAAAACCAAACACCACATATTTGCACTCATAAGTGGGAACTGAACAACGAGAACACATGGACACAGGGAGGGGAACATCAAACACTGGGGGAACATCACACACTGCAGCCTGTCAGCGGGTAGGGGACTGAGGGAAGGATAGCATTAGGAGAAATACCTAATGTAGATGAGGGTTTGATGGGTGCAGCAAACCACCATGGCATGTGTATACTTATGTAACAAACCTGCACATTCTCCACATGTATCCCAGAACTTAAAGTATAATTAAAAAAAAAAAAGAAAGAAAGAAAAATAAAAAAATAGCTCTTCAAAAGAATGCTTGAAAAATCAGTGAAGATAATGAAATAACTCTTCCCCAACTATTGGCCTGGTAGTTTAACCAGATATTTTCATTAGGTTTCAGGGAGATAACAAAATAATGAACATGTACAAGAAGAGGCTTCATGTACTGTACTACAGTTTCTGAATGTGGATATTACTTTAGTGGGCATCCCCAGGGAGGCATAGTTTTCTCAGCTAGTGATTGAAAATCTCAAGTTAAATCACAGTAAAATCCAGAACCAGCTTTGGTAACAGAGTGAGGCAACACAGCACAAGATAAAAAACACAGGAATACGGCCCAGAAGACATCAGCCTGGCCAGGAGTTGGGCCTTTCTGGGCTTTTATTATTCATCTGAAGAAGCAAAGGGATTGGATCCTAGGAGTCTTCCCAGTTCTAAAATTTAATGCTCTAGATCCAAGATGTTATATAAATTTTATTAACAGGAAAACCAACTTCAAACAAAAAACAAAAAGAAAGCAAAGTTAAAACACTTTTATACTGAAAAAACTTAAGAGATGTGTAATAAACATGATTCTTTTATCTCGAGAACCACCTTGATACCTGTATATTCTTCCCCCATCCTGATATTATTGAACAGTAAAAAATTGTTTTAAGGATTAATTGTTCCATTTAGTTTTCAGAGCATTCCTTTCTTCATCCCTGAAATATTGTCCCATTAACAGAAAATGGTGTCAGAAACACTTTATTAATGGTAATTCCTTGTATGAGCTTCCAAATAAAAGAACATCATTAATATCAACACTACAAAAGAATGACGAGAAAAAAATAAAAAACAAAAGCAAAACCCAAATAAACAAACGAACAAATGAAACCACTTCTATGCTCCCACCACTGATTAAACAGAATTGAAGTGAACCAAGCCATTTTCACATATCACTTGGAGTGTAGATTTATTTGGGTTTAAGAATCTCCTAAACTAATTACATCAACCTCACTCCATTTCCTTGCTTAATAAAAATTATGACTGGACAAATATCAGACTTTTAAGGTTTTAAAAATAATAGAAAAGTAAAAATAGATTTCTCAGGGAAGTCCCTCTCCTAAATCTTACATGGTTTTGCTGCTTCTGTGAGATCTTTCTTTGGAGTAACTTGAGAGCACAGATTTTTGTTTTTGTTTTTGTTTTTGTTTTTTTTTTTTTTTGAGACGGAGTCTCGCTCTGTCGCCCAGGCTGGAGTGCAGTGGCCGGATCTCAGCTCACTGCAAGCTCCGCCTCCCGGGTTTACGCCATTCTCTCGCCTCAGCCTCCCGAGTAGCTGGGACTACAGGCGCCCGCCATCTCGCCCGGCTAATTTTTTGTATATTTTAGTAGAGACGGGGTTTCACCGTGTTAGCCAGGATGGTCTCGATCTCCTGACCTCGTGATCCGCCCGTCTCGGCCTCCCAAAGTGCTGGGATTACAGGCTTGAGCCACCGCGCCCGGCCTTGTTTTTGTTTTTAACTGGATTCATAGAAGGGCACTGAATTAGAAATCCAGTGGATTCAAGGAGCATGAACTTCCACAAACAATAAGAAACCTTTGCTCTGAAAAAACAAAAAGGCAAATATAAACAAAAGAATGGGAACACTGGATGTCCATTTCATTATGTAATTGAAGTCTTACATTAGATACTGCACCCTCACTTACAAAAACAAAAAAACAAAACAAAACAAAAAAAAACAGAATAGTATGAGCACTCTGAAATCATCTGCAGCACTTTTAAGGGTTAAACCTGCTTAACCCATTCTTAGTCAGAGAATGGCACCAAAGAGTACAGCTCACCCTTTAAGCGTGGCTAGTTCTAAACCTGTGATATCCTCAGGTTGTCAGAGCAGTCATGCACTCCGTTTTCACCCCCCTCCCACCCAGTTAATAGGATCCATTCATAGCTACTCACTACTGCAGGATTTGACCTGAGAAATGCTAGGATTTATTAGCTCAGCAGTTGTTTTGAAAAGTCCCTAAATTATCTTTGCCCTTGGCCAGCAAGGGAACTGCTAGTCTCGAGTTCTCAGAAGCAGCTGGTGAGATTCTCAGCCAAGTTCTTCAGATGCAGGAAGTTCTTCAAAACAACCTACTTTGACATGGCATTTACAAATCTTTAAACCAGCCTTCCTGGATCGAGGAAATGTTATTCCTGACTCCTTCGACCCAGATGCTGGCTAAAATTTCATTTATAATCTGTAGGTAATCACGCTTTCTTCCTTCCTTCTTTCTAGGAGCTGGCATGGTGGTTAAGTTTTTCTAAAACAGTCATATTAATGTGTTCAAAAATCCACTGCTGAGTCTCAGAGAGAGGGTCACATCTGGCCATGAAAATCTTCTTCTCTGCGGGGTTGCAATCCATGCAGCTGTTGCTCACAGGATGGAATAATGTTCTGTCCTGGAGGAGTCAGGAAGAAAAGACAAGACTGTTGTAATACGTGGTGAATGGTTACAACCCAAAATATACAGAAGTAAGATATTTCTGTTTATATTTCAGTATATATTCATTGTGTAAATAGAACAGCTCCCAAATCAAACAATAGCAGGTGGAGTTGCCAATATGAAATGCGAATTTGTAGGATCTGTTGGCACTATGTAGGGCCTACAAGCAGGTTCAACTACAGGCAATAAATGTATTCATTCATTCATTCATTCATTCAATCGGTCATTCACTTTTTTTAAAAAAGCAGTCCATTCATTTTCTGCTCTGTGGTGAGCTTTTTGCTATCTGCTTGGATTTTGAAGATAATAAGTATACGGGGTTGCTGGTCAAGTAGCCAATAATGTAGCTATCTGGGGAGAAACACATACACAAAAAAATTATATTTTAGTACACAGTAAATAATACCCCCTGCTCACATGCACACACAGTGACCAGAAGAGTCATAATTCCCACACATTGAACCTCTAATGGGAAAGAGAAATACAAAAGAAAACAAAAAGCAGTCAAAAGTGCGGGGTTCTCAGCTGCCTTTTTCAGAAGATGAATATGAGTTTGGGGCCAGGGGGCACACAGGCAATAACTGAATGTACAAATTCAAATTTGCTAGCTCTTGAGCTTCAGTCTCCTCTCTATCCCTTTATTGATATAATGCAGGTGTTGCAGTGCTGCCGTTCTCATTGCTTTCTGCAAAATGGAGGAGGCAACATTCATTTTAAAAAAGCCCCCAGGTACGTGACGCAGATAACAGGCCAGTGAATAAAAAGATGCCCGGAGGACAGAAAGTTTAAGTAGTGAGCAAGCTCATTATCTGAACAAGCTCTGTTAACACACACCCCCTTTTAATTGTGTAAGTGGGGATAAGGTAATGCTAAAAAAAAAAAAGATTTTTCCTTACTAGTAATGAATTTTATCTCTAATGTTGTCTATAATGCCAATAATACAAGAAAACATCTCCAAATCACTGCTCACATTTTAGGATCAAGTAATGTTTTCCTTAGTTTAGGAAAGGTTTACAGGCTCTGGTTACCTTTATCTGAGGAATACTAAACTTGCAATGCTTTTAGAATTAGGAGTTTCTCAGGCACCCTTTGTAAACATTTCTGGGTTGCTCCTGTATTTTAAGACTCCATCAACCAATATTTAATGTCCTTTTAGGATCCGGATGTTTGCATAGTTAAGCACTGCATGAAGGAAGAAAGAATAAGGAAGGAGAAAGGCAACCTGCAGGCACTTTAGTTTGCCTGTTTCTATTTTCAGTGTAAACAAAGAGCTGTGCCTAATACAAAGGCTTGCTATTCTCTTCTGCTCTCTTTATGAGTTTCCTGAGTTTATTGTGGATTTTACTCTCCTTACACAAAGAGGGCTCCTTGCCATTTTCTTTCCCTCCTGCTTCACTAATTCCACCGGTGTCTGACCCCAGGGAAAGACTGAGAGACTCTCTCCTCGGGGTGGAGGAAGCAGCTTTCAGGAGGAAGGACAATGCAAGCTGCAGCTCACTCCACCAGCTCTTCTTTTCTGGGGCTCCTAGATATTTGCTGTCCCAGATGCCCTCTCCCAGCCCCACTGTGGCTCCTCGGGCAGCAGTCTCCCTCATTATCTTCTCTCTACTTCTCCAGAATCTCTCATGCTCATTCTCCCAGCCCCAGCCACTAGTGAAGCTACATGGATATGTGTTATAGTATACAATTATAATATATCCATGTATTATATAATATGTCTAATATATGTATTATATATAGATATAATATATTTAGGTCAGTTTTTCAAAGAGCACTCTTAAGCTGTTATAGTCATGAAAATTCTAGGTGACCTGCTACATTCTAATTCACTTTGTTCTATACACATGCACTTCTTGCCCCTTCTTCACTATCTGTATTTTTTTCTGTTGTTACCTTTATCAATAGCTCATGTGGGGCTGGGCACCGTGGCTAACGCCTGTGATCCCAGCCCTTTGGGAGGCCATGACGGGCAGATCACAGGAGGCCAGGAATTCGAGACCAGCCTGGCCAACCTGGTGAAACCCCGTCTCTAATAAAAATATAAAAATTAGCTGGGCGTGGTGGTACACATCTCTAAATCCAACTACGTGGGAAGCAGAGACAGGAGAATCGCTTGAACCTAGGGAGGCGGAGGTTGCAGGGAACCGAGATCAGGCCACTGCACTCCAGCCTGGGAAACAGAGCAAGACTCTGTCTCAAAACAAACAAACGAAACAAAAATAAAAACAAAAACAAAAAGGAAAAGAAAAAAGAAAAGCTCTTGTAGACTCTCCAGATGAGTACAATTTCCCCCTCAAAACACACGTCTCCATGAAAGTTAAGAAATGAGAAAAGGAGGCCGGGCGCGGTGGCTCAAGCCTGTAATCCCAGCACTTCGGGAGGCCGAGACGGGCGGATCACGAGGTCAGGAGATCGAGACCATCCTGGCTAACAAGGTGAAACCCCGTCTCTACTAAAAATACAAAAACTAGCCGGGCGAGGTGGCGGGCGCCTGTAGTCCCAGCTACTCGGGAGGCTGAGGCAGGAGAATGGCGTAAACCCGGGAGGCGGAGCTTGCAGTGAGCTGAGATCCGGGCACTGCACTCCAGTCCGGGCGACAGAGCGAGGCTCCGCCTCAAAAAAAAAAAAAAAAAAAAGAAATGAGAAAAGGAGTAGGACATATTTCTCTTCTCTTTTCTTCCCTAGCTTGTGTACCTCAGCATGCATGCAAATGCCAAACCCGACTTTCTGAACATTTTGTTTTTTCAAACATTATTTTCTGAGCCATCAACTGATCATATTTTTCCAAATCCCATATTGGAACACATGCTCTGACAAATACAGGTGTACTCCTGGGGTGAACCCAGTCGAGTATGCAAATATACCACTACCGCGAACCATCCAGAATATATTTTCTGTTATTGTACTTCACGTTCTCATAAAAGTTGAAAAATTGGATTCCCTTCATCTGTCTATGTCTGAGAAGCTTCATCAGTAAGATGGGGGGCGGGGGGGCAGGGGGATTAGATAAATCTCTGGAGCCTCTCCTAGTCATAAAATTGAATGAGCATTTAACTCCAAAGGTCACTAGTGACAGAGACTAATGACAGGGTGTCAAACTAGAGACCATCCACAGTGATTGGTAGATCCACAGACTGACTGTTCCCTGGTTGGAGACAGAGCTCTGCTCGCCCTTGTCTTGGGAGTGCCTAGCAAGTCCCGGAGGTGAAGCTTCTCGAAGCGCCCTCTGCCTTGCCCATAGCAAGCATTTTCCACTTTTGACCTTGGGGGCTAGCTACATCGTTGCCATCTTTAAGTTTCTACTCAACTGAGCTTGTGAATCACTAAATGTCTTTCTTGGTGCTTTTCCTGGTTGGAATTAAGTCAGTGGATCCAGTAATTATTTTTTGAATGTGGTCTTTGGTTCTATGACAGCCTTTCCCTCCTCTGCCCTTCACCTCAGTGGTCACAGCAGTGATGGCTGTAACAGAATTGAACACAGTTTTTTCTGTGCTTAGACTTCTGAGTGTTTCGGTAAGTCTGCTGCTCTTAAACAATCCTCCCTAAAGGACGATAGCTGTTCTTCCTATGCTTTTAACTAGATTGTTCTCTGTCCAGTCCTGGGGCATGACACGGCCTGTGCTCTGGCTATTCACAGTGTAATCCAGCAGTGCATTTCCCTTTATTACTCCCACTTTTTCTGGATGCCTACTCCATCTATTTTTGTGTTTTTCTCTTTGTTTGGGTTTTGTTTTGTTTTGCCTGAGAAAATGAGAAATCCTTGAGAGGAAATGCGAAAGTTTGAATCCAGAACTACTTCCTAATCAGTGCTCAATGCCAGTCGATCAGTCCACCCTGGCAACTGTAGGTGTGCCTTTCCAGGTAGCTCATTGAAAGGGGCACTTCTTTATAGCAGGCCCGTGGACTTGATTGACATGTGTGTGACACTTTGTGGCACTCACGGGTTTGTGCTAGACTTTATTAGGTTCCATAGTCCTGTAGGCTCTGAACTCTAAAAGAATGTGTGAGTTACAGAAAATATTCCACAGTGGTCATAAAAGAACCAAATGCTAAAGATGCAAAGATAGTAAAATAGGTATATGAGTCCATTATGTACAGGAAGGTGATTCCAAGAATGAAACTACCACACAGTGGGCAGAGACAACATGGTGCTGGGGAAACACGGGCAACGTGGCGCTGGGGAAACACGGGCAACGTGGCGCTGGGGAAACACGGGCAACGTGGCGCTGGGGAAACACGGGCAACGTGGCGCTGGGGAAACACGGGCAACGTGGTGCTGGGGAAACACGGGCAACGTGGCGCTTGGATTTGTGACGTAGGGGATTTATCAGATTTCAGTCCTGCTGTGTAATCTTGGACAACTTGTTTAATTTTCTGAACCTCAGGTTACTTATCTGTAACGTATAAATGACAGTATGCCTCACATATTTATTTTGAGGATAAAAAGAGTTAATAGATACAAAATCACTGGCATAGTGTCCTGCCAATAGGTAAATAACTAAGTAATAGTGATTCCACCCTCCCTTTCCGCTACTTTATTTTTAGTCAGGGAGCGTCCCCAGTTCTAAAAATCAGAATGTACCAACCATCTGGTCTGAGACCAGCTATTCAACACTAAATTGTGTTTTCTGAAGTCCTGGCAAAATAGAATTTTAAAAAATTAGCCTCTGCCTCAACCGTTATCCAAACTGATGCAATAGTACCTCCCATTTTAAGCAAAAGAATTTATGGAGCCAAGGTATCTATGGCTCTGAAATGAGCTCTTCTGTGCAATTATGATCAGAGCTTGTATCTGATCTGTGTGTTTAGGTCCTTTGCCTAGAAGGTAACATTAATCACGTCAGTTGAGTTTGACAAATATTTAAGTGACTTTTACTTTCTCGTATATATGAGGAGAGAGCATAGAAAGATAACCTAAGACGCACCCTCTGACCCAAGACATAGGGGAGACCAATAGGTAAACAAGAAATGTTTGTAGTAGGCCAGGTGCGGTGGCTCACACCTGTAATCCCAGCACTTTGGGAGGCCAAGGCAGTTGGATCACCTAATGTCAGGAGTTCGAGACCAGCCTGACCAACATGGAGAAACCTCGTCTCTACTAAAAATACAAAATTAGCCAGGCTTGGTGGCATATGCCTATAATCCCAACTACTCGGGAGGCTGAAGCAGGACAATTGCTTGAACCTGGGAGGCGGAGGTTGCGGTGAGCCGAGATCACGCCATTGCACTCCAGCCTAGGCAACAACAGTGAAACCTCGTCTCAAAAAAAAAAAAAAAAAAAGAAAGAAAGAAATGTTTGCAGTAAAAAAGTGTCAATGACACTGTAGATGAGAGTGAATAGGATATGAATTAGGTTGTTCTAGATTTAAGGAAGAATATATGAAAAAATATAAAATAATATGTACACTTATGCATTCAATTTATTCAACAAAAGAATGTGTTGGGCACCTGCTATTTGCCAGGCACTCTTTTAGGTGCTTGGAATATGAACTTAATGAGACAAAAATCCCTGCCATCCTGGAGCTTGTTTTCTAGAGGTAGGGGTGAGGATGGGGCAGTGGGGCCACAGACAGTGAGCAATGAACATAGTAGGTAAACACATAGCCTGTTCAGAGGTGACATGAAAAAAATTAAGGCGGTCAGAAGGACCTGGAGTGCCAGGGGTGGGGCCAATGTGAACACTGAATAGAGTGGCCAGGATAAACCTCACTGAGAAGGTAACATCTGAGGAGTCTCCAAGAAGGTAAGTTAATTAACCATGCAAAGAGTCTCAGACCTTTTACCCAGAGGGAATGGCCAGGGTTTGGATCCTAAGCAGGTATCCACCCTGGTGGTTAGAGAACAGCGAGGAAGCCAGAGTGAGGAGAAGTTGTCAGAGGTGATGGAGGTTGGGTCTTGTGCCAGAGACCAGCAAGTCATATGGAATAGGTGGAGTAAGGGGAAAAATTCCAGACGAGGATATCCAAGAGGTAGGCAGGGGCCACATCATGAAAAGATGGTGGTATAGTGCTAAGGCTTGACTTCTCATGAAAGTATCTCAGAATGGTCATTGGGAGATTTGAACAAGAGTCACGGGGTCTATAGTTAGGGTGGCAGTGAGGAAGATGGAGGAGGCATAGAAAGGCATTGGACTGCACTAAGAGAGAACCACCAGAGGCTACCTCAATGATTCAGATTTCAGCTGATGCAAAAACAAGAGCAATGGGGATGAATTGGGGGTGACCCAGGGAGGGATCTGAGAAGTGAAATGCATTGGGCATTCTGATTAATGAGATGTGGAGGTTGAGGTAGAAGGAGGAGGTGGATGTCTAGAGGAAAAGCTGTATTGAGGCAAGAAATGCAGAAAGAGAAACAGGTTTGGTGTGGGAATGATAATGATTTCAGTTTTAGGTATGATGAGTTGGAGATGCTTATGGGACATCAAGGTTTAGATGCCCAGTGAGCAGTTAGATATAGACTGGATCTCAGGGTAGCTCCTCTGTGTCAAGTTGGGAGACTCGAGTTACCCCCTCCTATCAATTTCCATGTAAGTAGAAAGATTCATTGTAAGAGTATACATTGGAAGAGGATATTTCTGTAAGAGAGAACTCCTTCCCGTTCAAAGCCTTTTGTGTCTAATATGGATAGGAGGAAATGAAGGTTTGGAATTATGAAACCAGTTTTAATCCTACTTTTATCTCTGACAATAACCTTTTGTGGTCACTTAGTTTGTCAGTGATTCAGGGTTTCCATCTGTAAAGTGAACAGAGTGGGCAGGAGGGGAGTGGGATGAGACAGGGAATTAAAAGGTCTGCTTTCCCACCTCTTAGGGTTGTGCAGATGAACAAGGTTGATATTTGACTACCCTTTGAGCCATCTGGAAGAAAGACAAATCAAGAAGGCTTTTTGTGCCTATTTTTACTGTTGGCATCTGGGAGAACGCAAATAACACCTTGATAGGCATAAAAAGGACAAACCAGTCTCTTTGTCTACCCTTTTCCATTTTTTTCTTTGACAGCTAGAATTCCTCACTGGAGGAGAAAATTGGTCTTCCTGCATCGGTGGTTAATTTGGCCAATCAGAAATAATGTTTCATTGCTAGGCAAAGTGGCTCGTGCCTGTGATCCCAGCACTTTGGGAGGCCGAGGCGGGTGGATCTCCTGAGGTCCAGGAGTTCAAGACCAGACTGGCCAACATAGTGAAACCCCATCTCTACTAAAAAACACAAAAATTAGCTGGGCATGGTGGCGCATGCCTGTAATCCCAGCTACTTGGTGGGCTGAGGCACCAGAATCACTTGAACCCAGGAGGCAGAGGTTGCAGTGAGCTGAGATTACACCACTGCACTCCAGCCTGGGGGACAAGAGGGAGGCTTCATCTCAAAAAAAAAAAGAAAAGAAATGTTTCTTAATGCCCTGACCGAGCCCCTTGGTGTGTGTGCTGAGACGGTGCTGGCTACAGCAAACCTTCAAACCCTCCTTCTGCTCGTCTCACCAGACTTTTTGGGCTTTGGTCAAGTGATGTGTACAACCTGTCCTCAATTCTCCTGAGAGCAGCCAGGATCATGAAAAAAAAAAAAAAAATCAATCCTGATGTGTTAGATCCCAGCTCTGCAATCCATTCAAACACTTCACCCTCTCTTAGCTAAATTCTTGCATGACCTACAAGGTCTTTTGTAGTCCTGCTTCTGCAGATGTCTGGCCTTTTTTATATTTTTGAGACAGGGTCTCACTTTGTTGCCCAGGCTGAAGTGCAGTGGCGCCACCTTGGCTCACTGCAGCCTCGACATCCCAGGCTCAAACAATCGTTCCCTCTCAGCCCGAGTAGCTGGGACCACACATGTGCTGCCACCACACACAGCTAGTTTTTGTATTTTTTTGTAGAGATGGAGTTTTGTCATGTTGTCCAGGCTGGGATGTCTGACCTTATATCACTTTTTTTTTTTTTTTTTTTTGAGACGGAGTCTCGCTCTGTCGCCCAAGCTGGAGTGCAGTGGCTCAATCTCAGCTCATTGCAAGCTCTGCCTCCTGGGTTCACGCCATTCTCCTGCCTCAGTCTCCAGAGTAGCTGGGACTACAGGTGCCTGCCACCATGCCCTGCTAATTCTTTTTGTATTTTTAGTAGAGATGGGGTTTCACCGTGTTAGCCAGGATGGTCTTGATCTCCTGACCTCGTGATCCGCCCACCTCGGCCTCCCAAAGTGCTGGGATTACAGGCGTGAGCCACAGCTCCCGGCCCTCATATTACTTTTAATGGCAAAAACTGCAATTACTTTTGCACCAACCTAATAGTTCATTTTCTGTTGCACGTATGCATTTCAACTGGTTTCTTTCTGTTCTGAGAAAAACAATACCCTTCTTATCTCAGGGCCTTGCACAAGTTGATCTGGATGTCTGGGGTCATTTTCTCCATCACTTGCTTTACCTATCTAAAAAGGTAAAAGTCTCCATCTTTTTGGTCTCCATTTAGAAGTTAGTTTGTCAGAGAAGGCTTCCCCACCCTTCTCATCTGGATAGTGCCCAGTGTTTTGTGTTCTCATATTATCCTGTACACTTCCTTTTAGTAGTATTTGTCTGCTTCCCCTCCATACTGAAAGCTCTATGAGTAGAACAAGCCCATATGTTTTGCATCTTGTTTCCATCTATCCATATCTCTTCAGCTCCCTTCAGTAAACCTGCCCCAAGTCATGTGAATATAATAGCTACTGTTTGTCAAACATGTATCTAGGTGTCAGGCAGTGCTAAGTATTCTACCCAGAGTTTCTCTCTCTTTTTTTTCCTACCTAAACCCACTTAGGCAACCTGAAGAGATGGTGAATGTGGACAAACAGGAAGCTAGATTCACTTACTCATTCATTCGATGAATTTGAATTAAGTACCTATTATGTGCTATAGAGTGTTTTAGATGCTGGAAAGAGTGCACGAAAGAAAGCTGAGAAAAATTCCTGCTCTCATGAAATTGATATTTTAAGATTTAGCTATAACTAAATAGTTAAAATAGTACAGAAACGTACAGTGTAGAAATATGACTAGTTAGCCCATCTATTTCTGTATGCAAACCTATTTGGAGAGCTACAATCAAATCAGAAGTTATCTTGTTGAATGCATGGTATAGTAGCAGCTAACATCAGTTGAACTCTTGTTATGTGCTATGCTTTAGGTGCACTTAAATTTTTTTTAATTATCAGAATAACCTGCTAAGGCACATGCTAAAGTAGATAATAAAGGGAATTATTATCCCGAATTTATAAATGAAGAAACAGAAATTCATAGTAAGAAAGTTGCCCAAGGTCCCAAAGCCAGCATCTACAGTGGGGTCAGTGACTATCATCGGGCCCTGCAGGAGTCACAGCCTGCGCTCTCTCTCTTTTCTTTTTTTTTTTTTCTTTCTTTTTTTTTTTTTTTGAGATGGAGTCTCGCTCTGTCGCCGGGGCTGGAGTGCAGTGGCCAGATCTCAGCTCACTGCAAGCTCCGCCTCCCGGGTTTACGCCATTCTCCTGCCTCAGCCTCCCGAGTAGCTGGGACCACAGGCGCCCGCCACCTCGCCCGGCTAGTTTTTTGTATTTTTTAATAGAGACGGGGTTTCACCGTGTTAGCCAGGATGGTCTCTATCTCCTGACCTCGTGATCCTCCTGTCTCGGCCTCCCAAAGTGCTGGGATTACAGGCTTGAGCCACCGCGCCCGGCCCTCTTTTCTTTTCTTGAGACAGGGTCTTGCTGGGTCACCCAGGCTGGAGTGCAGGAGTGCAGTGCCATGACTCACTGTAGCCTAGTCCTGCCAGGTTTAGGTGATCCTCCTGCCTCAGCCTCCCAAATAGCTGGGACCACAGGTCTGTGCCACTATGCCACTATGCCCAGCTTTTTTTTTTTTTGGTAGAGACAGGGTTTCACCATGTTGCCCATGCTGAGCTTGAACTCCTGGGCTCTAATGATCTGTCTCGGCCTCTCAAATGCCTCGGCCTCCCAGAATGCTAGGATTAGGAATGAAACATAACTCAGAGGTTAAGAGCACAGACTGGGAGCAGAGTCTCTGAGTTATGTTTCATCTCTTTCCTTGGCTAAGCCAGCTAGCAGTCCTGCTCCCACCCCACACCTGCTTGATAGGAAAGAATTGTCCTGATCAACAAACGCTAATTTGATTTTTTCATATTTCTTATTAACAAGATTCTTTTCTGTTTGACAGTCTAGATCTGG
This sequence comes from Trachypithecus francoisi, assembly GCF_009764315.1. Classification (NCBI taxonomy): domain Eukaryota; kingdom Metazoa; phylum Chordata; class Mammalia; order Primates; family Cercopithecidae; genus Trachypithecus; species Trachypithecus francoisi. The sequence goes on along the minus strand of NW_022681454.1, from coordinate 166,635,524 downwards.
GCAGGCATTCAATTCACAATGACTTTCTCTTTATGGAAGAGCCCCAGGATAGTCGTAACAGAGCCTTTCTATTTCGGAGTGACCACAGAATGGCAGTTAAGTACGTTAGGTAATCAGTAGGAATATTGCTAAGTTGAAATGGCAAAAGTCAGAAGGCCGTAACAACCTAAGTGATTTCAGCTGGGTTAGACATATAGCTAAAAACGGGATGGGAAGATAGAATTAATTATTGAAAACGCAGCTTCATTGCTGGGGCGAATGTATAGTGAGAGTTAGCCTCATTCTTCTTTGACAAGGTAACTGAATTTTCAATTTGCACTGAAATTTTCTCCATAAGGATCGCAACTTCTTAGGATAAAATGACATAAGTCTTCTGTTACCAAAAGGGGCATGTTGCAGACATTGGGCATCTGGTTTTCAGCAAGGTGTTTGAAGAGTTCAATTTTGTTTTCTTATGGGCAAGCCGGAGAATGGTGATCTAGAAGATCATTTTACATGAATATTTTTCTGGTTGAGTAACTTCCTCCAAATGATGCTTATTAATGGATTTTGTTACCTCTACTATATGATAGAGTGCTCAGTGCTTGACTTTACACTGCGATCAACAATTTAGATGAAGGAATGAATGGATGCTGATCCAATCTGTGGTTGGAACAAATTATAGTTCAATTGCTATTAAGTTGAATCAAAATGTTTAAATCCAGGTTGGGATAATTATAATAGGATAGAGTTTAATGGAAAAAAATGGATAGCAACATAAACGTAAAAGATGACCTGTACAGGTGTAATATTGGAGAGATATGTCTGTTTAGCAAGCAAGACAAAAAGACTGAAATTTTTTCTCCAATACTGAAAGCTCATTAAGAAGCTGAGTGTGTGAAGTTAAGGCAGGAAATCAATCAACTCAGGCTAAATTAACAGAAACATTGCTCACAACAAAGTGTGCTAGAAGCTCATAACAAAAGGTGCTAGAAACTTATTATACTTTCCTTGGTGACAACATTCCTACAATATTGTGTTCTGAGAATCATGCAACTCTCTAAGACTATCTGCAGTATATTGGGGGCGAGTGTCCAGGAGATCAAGGTAGGTTCAAATTAAGTCATATGGAGAGCAGTGGCAGGAAATTGGGCCATTTAATTGGATTAAAGACCAGGCAGGTATTTGTTCAAATATTTGGGATCTGTCTTGAGTGAAATGAATTAAATATAATTTGTGTGGTAACCAAAGGCCAGGGAAGAGCTTTCTGGCAATTGGGACTGTCCAAATATAAATGGGCTGACCTGGGAGAGTGTGACTGGCCAACCTCTGACAACATGTCCAAGATTTTTTAGAGACTTCATTTATCAGAATCAGAGTTGAATTACATGACTTTTAGGTTAAACTTGTTATATACACTTTCCTTATTTTTTGGTTCCAAATCAATACCTGTCCAGAATGATTTAAAATAACAACCTCGAGCCCTTCTATCTGACATCTTTGTGGACCGGTACATCTTCATTTTATGAACTTAGAGGCCAAAACCTGGCATATATCATAAGTTACAACAAATACTCAAATGTAGGCAGATGCCAAGAATTCCACCCACTCACTTTTTAAATGAATGGGATTGTTACACTGTTATCAATTTAGCCTGGCAGGTGCCTTCTTACCTGTACTTCCTGTTTGATGCTATTTGCAAGTCCTTTATCATGAAAGTTAAATTATAAGAACCCCAGACATCAACTAAGGAAAGTCATTTTAAATCTTTTATTTTTGGTCTTTGGGAGGTTGCATATGTAGTTTTCAGACAAAGAAATGTGTTAACTTTTATCCAGCACAGGTTGGGGTTTATGAAGGCAGGGTTCATACCAATAATTGAACTAGTGGTTCTTTAAGCAGGTCCATGAATGCTTATTTAGGAACTTCATATATTAGGTATTAGGCAGGCCGTATAGACATTTTTTAAAAAGTTCTTGCCTTCAGGTAGTTGGCGGGGGTGAGGGGGTTAAGTATGTATAATATACAGTGTTTTAAGTACAAAGAAGGAAGCAAAATGCTATAGGAGTACAGGAAGAGGGGAAAATTCCAACTAGAGCAAAAGGGAGGAGTAGATAAAAGGAAGAAGGTAAAAGAGCTACAAAAGTGATTCTCCCTCTGACTGCCTATTAGAATCTCTTGGGACCTTTGTACGAATATCAATACCCAGCCTTCACCTTCTAGGGAGCCTCAGTCAGTCTATCCTCATGCCAGTACATTGCCTTAATAATACACCTTTATCATGTTTTGATACGTGGTGCTTTTATAATGTTTTAGCACTTTTTTTTCCTTCTTCAAGATTTTCTTAGCTATTCTTGTCCCTTACATTTCCACGTAAATTTTAGAATCGGGTTATCAGTTTCCACAAATAAGCCTCCTGAGATTTGTTTGGTTTTGCATTAAATGTTTGGATAATTTAAAAACTGACATCTTCATAATATTGAGACATAAACCTTGAACATGACGGATCCCGCTATAGTTTTTCAGATTTTTCTTAGTGATGCTTTGTGGTTTTCGGCATGAAAGTCTTGCACATCTTTACTGTGATTTATTCCTATTTTGTGCTTTTCATAGTGACCAAATGGAATCACTTTTAAACTTCATTTTCTGTTTTTTGTTGCTAGTATATAAACAATTCATTTTCATCTTGGGCCTATGCTAAATGTATTTATTCATTTTTAAAATAGTTTAGCTGCATAATCTTTTGGATTTTCTAAATACCCTAACATGACATCTACGAATAGACTGTTTTATTTCTTCCTTTCTAATTCTTATACCTTTAAATGTCTGTATCTTGCCTGATTACACAGATTAGATATCCTATACAAGGTTGAAAAACATGATTATAGTCAACGTTCTATTTTATTCCTCATCTCTGGAGGACAGCTTTAACATTTCACCACTAAGAGTGATGGTAGTTGTGGGTTTTTGGCTATACTTACTATTAGATTAAGTTAGTTTATTTTTATTAGCTTACTTTCTGTATGGCTAAGACTATTTAGTTACATGGTAAAAACTTGAGGATTCAACAATGGACCAATGTATAAAAGACCTCTTGGCTTACAATAAAAGTGTCACTTCAGTGCAGTGGGAAAAAATGGTCTTTTAAATAAATGGTGATTAATCAATAGCATGTCTCTATCAGTATATATGTGTATCTATTTCTATCTATCTCTATCTGTGAATCAACCCTTATCTTACGTTATACACATAAAAATATTTCAGGGAGGGCTGGGCGCAGTGGCTCACACCTGTAATCCCAGCACTTTGGGAGGTCGAGGTGGGCGGATCAGGAGGTCAGGAGTTCGAGACCAGCCTGGCCAACATGGTGAAACCGCATCTCTACTAAAAATACAAAAAGTAGCCGAGTGGCATGTACCTGTAATACTAGCTACTCGGGAGGCTGAGAAAGGAGACTTGCTTGAACCTGGAAGGTGGAGATTGCAGTGAGCCGAGATCATGCCACTGCACTCCAGTCTGGGTAACAGAGAGAGAATCTATCTGATATATATATATATATATATATATATAATTTATACCAAAATGTAGAATTCAGAATTGTATACCGAAATGTAGAATATTAAGCAATAATATTTCCAAAGACAACTTGGAAGACTACATGAAGGCTAGGATTTCCTAAACAGAACACAATATCCATGAATCATAAAGAATAGCTTTTCATTAAGACACTCCACTAAACAGAAAAAAGACAAGTCACCAACTGGAATAAGATATTGCAATGCATATATCCAATGAGGTACTTATATATAGAAAAAATCTCTAAAAATCTGTGTGAAAAAGCCAGACAGCCCATGTTTAAAAAACAGGCAAAAGACTCAAGTAGGTGCTTCACAAATAAGATATCCAAAATGGCTAACAAACATATCACTTTACAATCACAGAATAAAAAAGAAAAAGAAACTGACAATACCAAGTGTTGGTTAGGATGTGGAGCACGTGGATTCTTGGCAGTGTCTGTACCCTGAGCATGACCCTTCAGGCCTTTCCATTTCAGTGCCTACTGGCCTAGATGTCAGTGCATCTCTCTGCTTAAGGACTTTCCCTGGTTGTAAGAATAGTTCTGTCTGTAAGAGCAGCAGGCCAGAGGTATCAAGGGAGTTGGGGTATTTATACACCACTCCAGTCAATCTTTGGTCAGGAACCTGACCAAAAAATTGACTCCCTGATGTGTGTTCTATATACCATTTCCAGAGATCTTCAGTAGGATTGAGTTCTAATTGCCTGCAGTAGTACTTGCTTGATAATGCACCCTTTATTGACTCCGATCTCTCCTCCGTTTCACTTCCTCACTCCCTGTCAAGATTTTTGGGGGCTATATACCAAATAAACCATGTGCATTCAAATTCTTACTTTAGGTTGTATATATGGGAAAACCCAAATTAAGACATATGCTATAATCTAATAAAATGCTTACTTAAAAGGAAAAGGGCATGGGAGATAGCTCTCAATTTTGAAGGGATAACAACTGTCAATATTGCTTGGGAGAGATTGCTTTAATGATGTGGTATATTATGATATACCTTGCCATGATGATCAATGTAAAAAAGTGCATTGTCACCAACACAGATGGAAATCTTATGGTATGATCAGAAACTGTGCTAGAAGTTTTCCATAGTTTATCTCACTCAGTTATCATTATTATATTGGTGAAGCAGTTGGAAGTCATAGAAGCAAAACAACTATTCAAGATCCCCTTACAATTTCAGGATGAATTGGGGTGTATTAAGCCTGAATAACTCTAAGGGCTGATGGTCAGCTATTATATTGGCCAGGTTGTGAAGGATCCAATAGTATCGAGGGGCTAAAGCTCTCTATCTTCTACTCAATCAAATGAAGTCATAATACAGAGGAATGCCATGGCCAGGTATTGTGAAACCTCCCTCTAGCTTCAGGATGGAAGATGGGGAAGGGGAAGGGGAAAGTCAGGAGGGAGGGCAGCCCTGTAGGAAGCCATTGCAATAACCCAGGGGTAAGATGTGAAGACTGAACCAGTCAGGGGCTGGCTATAGAGTTGGTAAAGAGGGGGTGGATTTCAGAGATATTGGCTGAGGGGGGCAGGTGACAAGTCTTAGTGACCAATGACTGGGGAGGGAAGTGGGTGACAAGTCTTAGTGACCAATGGGGGTTGAAGAAGAGGAAAGACAGTTTCCTGTTTGGTGCTGGGTGAGGACAAATATTTTTAATGAGGTTGCCTCCACAATTCCCTGTTCTTGTAACGGGGTCCCCCTGGTGGTAAAGGAAAACCAGGAACAGAATTCCTAATCCTGGGTTACTGTAGGAAACAGCTGTGCAACTGAACATAGCCCCAGCATCATAGAATAAGAATCCTCTTCTCCTTTTGTGGTGGCAAAGAGCCACATCTAAAAATAACTAAAAGTGGAGTGAGAGTTGCCAAAACCAGGAAGCAAGGCCCGAAAACAACTTTCATCCACTCAAGCAAGGTGGCTTCTGGGCACCTTCTCTCTCCAAGATATCTCCATGTAGCTGGGAGGGAGGGGTTGGTTGGTATCAGTGACACTGAATCCAAGGCATTGGGGAACTCTCCTAGGAAATATTGATCTTATTCCTTAAGAGCATGGCAGAGGAAATAGTAGAAACTTTAAAGCCAGATTCACCTGTGTTTGAATCCACATATCTGCTAGTATCAGTTTCTTCTTGTGTAAATTATACAGAATAGTACCTAACTGGTTATGAGGTTTGAGATAATGTGTGTAGGCATCAGCTCGATGCCTAAATTGGAGATGATGATGATGATGATGATAATGATGATGATGACTTTAGGGAGTAAGGAGATGGCTCACACAGCCTTTTAGGCAATTAGTAGAGGGCTCTGATTGACTCATGAATATGCTTATAAAAAGTGGACGTTCCAGGCTGGGTGCGGTGGCTCATGCCTGTAATCCCAACACTTTGGGTGGCTAAGGTGGGTGGATCCCCTGAGGTCAGGAGTTCGAGACCAGCCTGGTCAACATGGTGAAACCCTGTCTCTACTAAACATACAAAATTAGCTGGGCATAGTGGTGCTTGCCTCTAGTCCCAGCTACTTGGGAGGCTGAGGTAGGAGAATTGCCTGAACCTGGGAGGGCAGATTGCAGTGAACCGAGACCACACCATTGCACCCCAGCCTGGGCGACAAGAATGAAACTCGTCTTAAAAAACAAACAAACAAACAAAAACATCCAAAACTGCCAGAAGCCCCCAGAGCCAAGTACTGCTTCCAAATGGACAAGGTAGCACCCCAGAGAGATTCCTCTTTGTGCTTTTTCTCTGTATGCCTTAGACATAGCCCTTGGAAAAAACGAGGAATTTTCTAAAACAGGTGTGTCTGAATAGGCCTGAGTCATCCACCGAGATGTGATATTTCAGAAACTTTCCATTTTGAACCTTTGCATGTTCCTGATTAAGTATAAATACCTTGCTTGCTGTATAAATACACATGGAGTGTAACCTTTTGCTAAGTCATGCAAGACCAACAGCTACAAAAAGCTGAGAAGAGAGCCACAGCACAATTGAATCTAGTGGTTTCCTTTCACAAATTCCTGAGGATCCTGGAAAGATTTAGTATTAAAGCTCATAAGAGTTTCCCCTTGAAACCACTGCAGCCTGGTTTTTTCTCCCAAGGAGCTCTGTGTATGAGCTGGTCTTATCCATCTGTAAGCTTTTGTAAGCTCCCTAATAAAAACAATTGCATTTTCTTGGCTTAATTGCATATTATTGAGTGGTTGGTGTGTCATGCTATAAATGTACAGTAATGAGAAAGGTTCTGTTCATTAGAGACCACCAACATACTAAGGAAATGGCAAATCAGCTATTTTATTGATGTGCACAGAAAGTAACTCCTTAGATATCAGAATATAATCATTAAAAAAACCTTACTTTATTACACCACACACAGGCTGTATCATGTTGAATAGCAAAATAGTTTGATAAGATGAATCATTTATTACACATTTCATAAAGAAAACAGTGAAGTTTTCCTATTGCAGTAATATTCCCCCAGCCTCATTTTTATCAGATACCATATTCTGAGCTCCTTTCATTCTAGATTGTTTTGTAGAAGGATATAACAACTGAATTTTTTTTTTTTTTTGAGATGGAGTTTTGCTCTTGTCGCCCAGGCTGGAGTGCAGTGCAATGGTGTGATCTTGGCTCACTGCAACTTCTGCCTCCCAGGATCAGGCAATTCTCCTGCCTCAGCCTCCCGAGTAGCTGGAACTACAGGCATGCACCAACATGCCCAGCTAATTTTGTATTTTTTAGTCCAGATGGGGTTTCACCATGTTGGCCAGACTTGTCTTGAACTCCTGACCTCAGGTGATCTGCCCGCCTCACCTCCCAAAGTGCTGGGATTGACTAGCGTGAGCTACTGCACCCGGCTCAACTGATGTTTTGTAATTTTGCTAGACACAGCCACAACCTGCCAGGTGTTTGGGTGGGGGTGGGATGCAGAATAAACTTATATAAACAAGTCCACCTTTGGGTGAGTATAGTTTAGGAGCTCATCTCTAAGAGGTGGAAACCAGAATGCTTATTAAGTAAGGGAACAAGTAACATAACCAGTCCTCCCTCTCCCCGCACTGACTCTCCACTACTTTCTTTTAGCTTTCTATAATCTGGGGGGACAATGACCTTGCCTCAGCCACAGGATGGCCAAGTTCATGAATAAAGTAGGGGATATTCCATTTTCCTTATAGCCTGAGGCAACGCTGGCCTCAGAGTGTGAAAAAGCTAAGAGAAGGCACCTTCTCCCTGGCTGAGAAGGCCCCAGCAGGTCCATGGATTTGAGGGGGCAGAATGGAGCTTATGGAGTAATTGCTAATTGACAGCCAAGTTCTATCCCCAAAAGCAAAGAAGCTGAAAAGTAATTTTGTATAGTATTTTTAAAAATTGTCAAAAGGAAACAATAAAAATATTTTCAAACAATAACTTAATTGCTCTTTATTTTATTAGCTCAATAAAATCTGACTTTATATATGTTTTTGAGTTTTTCCTACCATTCACTGTTAACTTTATAATTTTTGAAACTTTTAAATTCCCCAAATAAATTCTTCTTTGCTACATTTGGGCAGGATTTTGGTGAAAATGTAAATGGGTCACTTTGTATATAAGGATTGCAGCAATTATATCTACATAGATGTATAAATATTTGTGTAAACATCATTGTCTTAACCCATACAGGTCCCAAGCAAGTGAGCCTGAGATACATAATAAATGAATGGATGCTATCATCTGTTTGTATGTGTGTTGTGAATGGGTGTTGTTAAAAATTATGCATGTGTGGTTTTGCTTATTGGGTATGTGGTTCCTCCTTTTGGGAGTGTTCTGAGTTAAACCTAGACCCATCCCTTGTTCTGGCTCAAAGCCATTTTTCAATCATAACTGATTGTGATGGCTGTACATATAACAAGAGAAACGAAAAGCTTGCCCCTTTCTATGCACTCGCTTTTTCCCTTCACCCTTGCTGGTGATCTCCTGATGTGTGAGCCAAATGTGTGTATGTATGACTAGGTAAAACTTTAAATCAAAACTCGTTTCTTCCTTCCTTCCTTCCTTCCTTCCTTCCTTCCTTCCCTCCTTCCTTCTCTCTTTCTTTTTCTTTCTCTCTCTCTCTTTCTTTCTCCCTTTCTCCCTTTCTTTCTTTCTTTCTTTCTTTCTTTCTTTCTTTCTTTCTTTCTTTCTTTCTTCTTTCTTTCTTTTCTTTCTTTCTTTTTCTTAACAGAGTCTTGCTCTGTCACCCACGCTGGAATGTGGTGGCACAATCTTGGCTCACTGCAATCTCCCCCTCCCATGCTCAAGTGATTTTCCTTCCTCAGCCTCCTGAGTAGCTGGGATTACAGGCACCCACCACTATGCCTGACTCTTTTTTTTTATTTTTAGTAGAGATGGGGTCATGGCTGTTCACCATGTTGGTCAGGCTGGTCTCAAACTCCAGCCTCAGGTGGTTTGCTCACCTCCACCTCCCAGAGTGCTAGGATTACAGGTGTGAGCGACTGTGCCGGGCCTAGAACAGTGTATTTTCAAAGAAAACTTTGAGTAAGAATAACTCAAAACACAGCAATTTGAGAATGACCACAGTGGACTGACTCTTACCTTCCGGTATCCCCAGAGCTGGTTCCCCTTCATACCATGACAGTCATAGAGTGTCACGGGGCTGTTGTGTGAGATCGCATCAAAGCAGAATTTCCGGGTATGCAGTGGCTCACCAGGTCGAATATCTTCTCTCCATCCAAAGGTAAAAAGCTAGCAAAGCAACAGTAGCAGAAAAGCTGCAGTGAGTTTGATTTGGAGAGAAGATGCAAGGGCACGGGGAGGTATGTCTTTTAGCAATGTAGAACTCCTGCTTTGTGATCTGCTAAAAAGAGCTAAGTCTCAGCCTAATAGAGGTGTTGGAAAAGGTACGTATCATAAAGTGCTGTAGCAGTAACAGCTGCACTTTGGTCCAGGTTGCCAAAAAACACAAATGAAGAGTTTCCAATCAGGTACCTGAGAAAATACCGAGGGTGTTGGAAAAAGAGATGCAGGGAGGCACATGGAAGAAGGAGATTGAAGGAGAAGGAGTAAGAGGACAGAGGGAGGAAAGAGGGGAGAGGGAGAAAAGAGAGAGGGGAGAAGGAGGAGGGGGGTGGAGAGAGAGAAATAAAGTCTTTTTTTGTTTGTTTGTTTATTTGTTTTGAGTATTGGAGTCTCACCCTGTCTCCCAAGCGGAGTGCAGTGGCGCGATCTCGGCTCACTGCAGCCTTCACCTCGTCTCCCAGGTTCAAGCGATTCTCCTGCCTCAGCCTCCCAAGTAGCTGGGATTACAGGCACCCACCACCATGCCCGGCGAATTTTTGTATTTTTAGTAGAAACAGGGTTTCACCATGTTGGCCAGGCTAGTCTCAAACTCCCGACCTCAGGTGATCTGCCCGCCTCAGCCTCCCAAAATGCTGGGATTATAGGCGTGAGCCACTGTGCCTGGCCAGAAAGTCTTTAATAACACCCTACAGTCTTTATTTAGCTAAAGTGTTACTGGAACAAATCCTACACAGTTTGCCCAGATTTGCAGATTAGCTAAAGAGACAAGGAGTAGAGATGCGCTGAATTGATGCTAGCACCTTGAACAACCTAACGTAAAGGAAAGCTAAGCTTGATGAAGTGAAGACGGGCCAATTAATTTCCCTAGGGTTGGTAAGAGTAATTCTGTAGAGCAATGTGGAAAGTTTTAGACTGTAACTCACCGTAAGAAATGCAGTTCACACACACACACACACACACACACACACACACACAATCTCCCGATTCCAATATAGACAGAAGTTTCATGAAATGATATTTATCCTTACTGAGTTTAATGACTCTGATATTCCATCCAACATGTTCATATCCTAGTCCAGCCTCTCCAATCCTATCTGTCCCATTCTATTAAAAATGTGACTTATGATGCACTAAGTTGGCTTTACAATGTATTAAAAAGCAAACAAGCATCACACCTGTAGGGGAAGAGCATTTGCTTGAGTTATTTGAACTGGACAACAAATAAGGGTATTTGAAAGGTACAGTAGAAGAAATCCTTAAGTAAGTGTGAAAATGGACTATATGAGCCCTGTGATTGCTCCCAATTCTAAAATCCCAGCAAGGTTATGTAATTCTTACAGTAGGACTTACGGCAGGCTGGCTGTGTGAAGCCAAACTGTGAATTGCAAAACAAAAAAGAGCTGTCAGGGAAACCCTGTGGATATAAAAGAAAGCACAATGCTCAGCTGTATGCAGATAATACACTACGCACTGACCAGGCCTTCAGTATATTTCAGCTGTTAGGTTCCACCTAGGAAAGGAAATGTAGAGAACCTGGCAAAATTCCAGGGATGGCTAACAAAAATAGTTAAGTGGTGAGGAATCTGAAAGACAAATGGAAAAAACTGGGTTAAGTGGTCTCAAGAAATGATCTAAACGAGCATATGAACAGTGACCTTCTCAACCATGGCCACTGCGTACTCTGTTACCCTGCAAGGCAGGATAAAAGAGAAGATTTCATACAGAAGAACAAGGGGTTTTTAGAATAGGCATTTGAAATAAATTCATAAAGCGGAATTGTGTAGTCTTTTTTCCTAGAGTTTTTAAAGTATGATTGTGGACTGAGACATTTTAGATTCTTTTAAATCCTGCACAGAAGAATGACTTCTCAAGAAAGTGTCTATTCAGATTTTGATCACTCTCTTCTATTCAGAACTCACTGCTCTCCTGGATTTTGAAGTCCTATGCACCTCTGTTATCTTATAACTCTCTCGCCACCCTCTCTTTCATGCACCTCTTCACTGCAGGTGTTGCTCAGGGTTCTCTCTTGGACCCTGTCCTTGCACCTCCCCTCGTTGGTCTTTTATACTCTCAGTTCAACTCTCACCAGTATGTCGGTCACTCATCATCCATCTTATGTCCAGTTACTTGCAGGATTTCCCAGCTGCATGTCCCATGGACATCTCAGATCCAGCATATTCTAAATGCAATTGATTTTCTTCTCTTCTGCCCTGTTCCTGCTCCTTTATTTTGGCTTAGTTGGTGGTCATGTCATGCACCTTATCAACCTTGGAGTCTTTAACTCCTTTGTCTCCCTTACCATCTTCATCTAATCAATGACCAAGTCTTACCACTTTTGTCTTATAAACATTTCTAGAATTTGTTCATTCCCTTCTATGCCCACAACCATTGCTCTCAATAGCTCTTGCAGTGATCTCCAAACTGGCTTCTTTCTCACCTGCCTTTTTTGGTTATCACACATCTGCCTTCCTCAGCCTCCAGGGAAGTCTGTTGTCAAGGCCTATGTGACCTTGTCTCCTCTCAATTTAAACTCTCACAGCCTTTTCACATAACCCCTAGAGAATAAAGTTCAAACTCTTAACATCTTAGGAACTCTCCACAATCTGGCCTTTGCTGTTCTTTCCACCTACATTCCTTTCCTTCAAGTTTATGTTCCAGCAATGCTAAAACGTTTGTAGTTCCTCACACAAACCAGGCTGTGTATTTCCTTCTGTGCTGTGTTCATGTAAATCCCTCTGGTTGGAAAGGGGACATTCACTAGTCAACCTAGGTAATGATCATCTGTCATTTAAGATTCAGTTCAGGTGTTCACTCATCCAAGAAGCCATCATCCTCTTTGAACTGCTTACTCCTTCCCATCCCTTACCTATTTCATCATGATTGTCCATTTATGTTTCTCTATCCCTCCCTAGACAGTGAGATCCTTGGTTGCAGGGCTTGGAGCATTTTTACCTTTGTGTTTAGAGCACCTAGAACAATTTATGATACACAATAGATCCTCAACAAAATTTCTATTGAATAAATAAAACCCACAATTATCTGTTATTATATGTTGAGATAACTATCAATATAAATGAATGTCTTTTTAGTCTCTCAAATGAGTTTGTGCTGTTTAATTACAACAATAACAGTGATAATGCTTATATTTTGAATTTTCATCTTTGATGACTCTGGATTCAGTTACCTATTATTGGAATAGAAATTAATAGAAATTTCCTGGCCAACAAACTTGCCATTGGTTTTGATTAAATCTTTATTTTATTTAAATAGCACATTTCCCTTGTACTATAGGCAGTCCAACCAATGCAGAAACAAGTGGTCTTGATTGGTTTATTTCCCTCTCTGTCTCCATCTCTCTGTCTTTGGTTTTTATACACTCAGAAGGCCAGAGCTGAAAGGGAATGTAATCACTACCTAGTACAGTCCCTCATGAGTCAGTTGGGGAAAACCAGGCCTGCAGAGAATGAGTGTCTTGCTTCTGTCACACCTTAAGAGTCCCCCCTTCTTTGGTAGATGATCTTTTCATACTTTTTTCTAAATGCATCAGTTAGGTCCAAAAGAATACCTGTGTTATAGCAAACACAGGTAAATCTGTCTGTTGGACAACTTTATTCACCTATTGTCACAACTATATCTGAGGGCATCCTTAGGTGACTTCTGTTTCTTGTTTCCGGGTATTGTAGTGCCATGATCATGCTTAGATTTGTAGCCTGATGGTTAGCCTGTCATTTTCACAGTGTTTTATGTATTATTATTATTACCTGTTGATTACTTTCCTGCATCCAAGGTGGTACATCTTCAGATTGTATCAATTACTTTATTCTTCTGCACCTACAATTAGCTAATTTTTTTCTCTCTTAGGTCTTTGAAATACTTCTTATTGCCATTGATCTTATCTCAGTGGCCATGTCAAACCAATCAGGCATTGAGCCTTTTCATTGGCACATTTTCCTGTCTGTGGTCTTGTCAAAGCAGAAACAAATAGACATTATGAAATTATATTCATTGAATCATATTCATTGTTTGCTTTAAGTAATGTTATTGTGACATTTATAGTTTGTCTTCACCCTTGGCCTGCTCTTATTGACAAAAGAATTTAGATTTTGTTCAGGTTTCCTGTACAATAACCCTTGATTTCTTTTCAACCTTAAATTCCTCAGTGTTAGAGTAAGTTGATCTTAATTTCTCCACTTTCTTCTTTTGAATGATCCTTTAAAACATAGATTTACAATGTATATTCATCCATTCTCACACTGCTAATAAACACATACCTAAGCCTGGGTAATTTATTAAAAAAAGAGGTTTAATTGACTCACAATTCAGCATGACTGGGGAGGCTTCAGGAAACTTACAATCATGGTAGAAGATAAAGCAAACACGTCCTCCTTCATGTGGTGGCAGCAAGGAGCAGTGCCAAGCAAAAGGGAGAAAAGCCCCTTATAAAGCCATCAGCTCTCATGAGAACTCACTATCATGAGAACAACATGAGGGTAACCACCCCCATGATCAAATTACCTCCCACTGGGTCCCTCCCACAACATATGGGGATTGTGGGAACTACAATTCAAGATTAGATTTGGGTGGGGACACAGCCAAACTGTATCATTCTGCCCTGGCCCCTCCCAAATCTCATGTCCTCACATTTCAAAACACAATCATGCCCTTCCATTAGTCCCCCAAAGTCTTAACTCATTCCAACATTAACTCAGAAGTCTAAGTCCAAAGTCTCATCTGAGACAAGGCAAGTACCTTCTGCCTATGAGCCTAAAAAATCAAATGCAAGTTGGTTACTTCCTAGATATAATGTGGGTACAGGCATTGGGTAAATAGAGCCATTACATATGGGAGAAATTGGCCAAAACAAAGGGACTAAAGGCCCCGTGCAAGTCCAAAATCCAGTGGGGCAGTCATTAAACCTTAAAGTTCCAAAATGATCTCCTTTGACTCCATGTTTCAAAACCAGGTTACGCTGATGCAAGAGGTGGGCTTCCATGGCCTTGGACAGCTCTACCCCTGTGGCTTTACAGGTTACAGCCCCCTCCCAACTGCTTTCACAGGCTGGCATTGAGTGTCTGTGGCTTTTCCAGGTGCATGGTTCATGCTGTCAGTGGGTCTACCATACTGGGGTCTGGAGGATGGTGGCTCTCTTCTCACAGATCCAATAGGTAGTGCCCCAGTGGGGACTCTGTGTAGGGGATCCAACCCCACATTTCCTTTCTGCACTGCCCTAGCAGAGGTTCTCCGTGAGGATCCCACTACTACAGCACACCTCTGCCTGGACAGCCAGGTGTTTCTATCCATCCTCTGAAATCTAGGTGGAGGTTCCCCAACCTTAATTATTTTTATTTTTATTTTTTATTTATTTATTTTTGAGATGGAGTCTCATTCTGTGGCCCAGGCTGGAGTGCAGTGGCGCGATCTTGGCTCACTGCAAGCTCTGCCTCCCAGGTTCACACTATTTTTCTGCCTCAGCCTCCCAAGTAGCTGGGACTACAGATGCCCACCATCATGCCCAGCTAATTTTTTTGTGTTTTTAGTAGAGATGGGGTTTCACCATGTTAGTCAGGATGGTCTTGATCTCCTGACCTTGTGATCCACTAGCATCAGCCTCCCAAAGTGCTAGGATTACAGGTGTGAGCCCCTGTGCCCAGCCTAATTTTTGACTTCTGTGCACCTGCAGGCCCAACACCACATGGGAGCTGCCAAGGCTTGGGGCTTGCACCCTCTGAATCAATGGCCCGTGTACCTTGGCCTCTTTTAGCCATGCTGGAACTGAAGCAACTGCGACCGACACAGGGCACCATGTCCTGAGGCCACACAGAGCAGGGGAAACCTGGGCCTCACCCAAGAAACCATTTTTGACTCCTAGACCTCTGGGTCTGTGATAGAAGGGGCTGCTGTGAAGGTCTCTGATTTGCTCTGGAGACATTTTCCCTGTTGTCTTGGTAATTAACATTTGGCTCCTCATTAACTATGCAAATTTCTGCCCCAGGCTGGAATTTCTCTCCAGAATTTTTTTTTTTTTCTATCTCATCGTTAGGCTGCAAATTTTCCAAACTTTTATGCTCTGCTTCCTCCGGAATGTTTTGCCACTCAGAGATTTCTTCTGCCACATACCCTAAATCATCACTCTCAAGTTCAAAGTCTCACAGATCTCTAGGGCAGGGGCAAAATGCCACCAGTCTCTTTGCATAACAAGAGTGACTTTTACCCCAGTTCCCAACAAGTTCATCATCTCCATCTGAGACCACCTCAGCCTGGACTTCATTGTCCTTATCATTACCAGCATTTTGGTCAAAGTCATTCAACAAGTCTCTAGGAAGTTCCAAACTTTCCTGCATTTTCCTGTCTTCTGAGCCCTCCAAATCTCTAGCAAGTTTCAAACTTTCTCACATTTTCCTTTCTTCTTCTGAGCCCTCCAAACTGTTCCAACTTCTGTCTGTTGCCCAGTTCCAAAGTTGCTGCCACATTTTCGGGTATCCTTATAGAAGCACCCTACTCTACCAGTTGTCAATTTACTGTATTAGTCTGTTCTCATGCTGCTGATAAAGACATACCTGAGAATGGGTAAATTATAAAGGAGAGATGTTTAATTGATTCACAGTTCAGCTGGCTGGTGAGGCCTCAGGAAACTTACAATCATGGCAGAAGGGGAAGCAAACACATCCATCTTCACATGGTGGCATCAAGGAGCAGTGGCAAACAAAAGGGGGAAAAGCGTCTGGTAGAACCACCAGATCTTATGAGAACTCAGTCACTATCAGGGGAACAACATGAGGGTAACTGCCCCCGTGATCAAATTACCTCCCACCGGGTCCTTCCCATGACATGTGGGGATTATGGGGACTACAATTCAAGATGAGATTTGGGGACACAGCCAAACCATATCACAATGTTAACTCTTATTTCTTTGCTTTAATATTAATGTGTTATGTGTCAGGTTGCCTGGGTCTGTTTGTATTGCATGAATACGGTCACTGGATTTGGTACTGCAAATACACTTATTATCTCTTGCTCTTGCTACCTGACTTGAGAAAACAGAAAATATTTTTCTCTGTCTGGATTGTGATGTTTTATTTCATTGTTATGAGGTTTGCAGAAACCTGAGATACAGCATGTTCCTCCTTGCAGTTTGCACCCATCAGTATGCTCTGTCTTGATAATGAGACTCTTTTTTTCCCAAGGAGGGAAAAAAGAAAGGAAAATCATCTGTCCCCTGGATGCACACATTATCTTGCTTCTGTCTTTGTGAACCTTCCCCTAGGCCCTGGAAAGGCAGCCTGTGTTTGCTTCCTAGGGAGGATGAAAGCTTGGCTGCAACACTTGCTCCCCAGCACGACATCAGAGCCTGCTGCTGGGTCTGCAGAGTGGGAACAGCCAAACTAGGCCAAGGAGGTTCCTCCTCCTCACCACTCCTCTCCCTTGGACTCAATGGGAGCTGGGGAGTATTCTTTCCAGACCTTACAGTCTTATTAGGATCTATTTTTGTTTTTCTTTCTTGATCCCTAAAGGAAGCATAATGCTACCATGATATCAAACAGCTATGCAGATTGCCCTGGCAAAATGAATCATACATTTGCTTCCTTCACAGAAACCACATTAGTCACCGCCAGTGTTCTGTAGCAGAAGGCATTTTCTTATACAGGTCCTTCAATGGACTCTTTTTTATTTCCCATGTAACAATTTTGTGTATTCATTTTTTTATTTTTGCCACTTTTTTTTTTTTGGAAAAAGGGGATTATTTCAACTCTAATTAAAGTCTCCTTTTGTATTCTTTGAATGCTTTTGAATTAAAAAGAAAACCCACAATTGTCATGTTCTGATATGCCTTCCTCATGCAGGAATTTTAATCTAAATGTAGAAGAGTGATTCCTAGTTCTTGTAAGTCATTGAGTGAGTATTGAATAAAGCTTGCAGTTAATTACTGGCGAATGAAACAGCTTGTAATGTTTTAACCTCCAAGTCAATATATGGCAATATTTCAAATATGATGCATTTTCCACCACTTATCAATCTTATTTAATTCTACTGTAGCTTCATTTTTAGGATCTCTAGAGACAGGAAATCTTTTTAAAGAGCTGTATTAACTGATCTTTCTGGGCTGCCTATGTAGTTTTCTGCTTGTCTAGTGCTGCTCTCTGGTGACCATTTCTTGAATTACAGGCCATAGATTTTTGCAGTTCAGCCTGGGGGCGGGAGGTGGGGAGTTGGGGGACGTAGGGGGTCTGGGGAATGAACCAGCAATTTTTAAAGTGTATGCAATATCGTTGCCTTTGTTTATATCCATGTTCAGCTGTCAAATAAAATCTGCAGGCCAGAGCAGATTTCATTCCAGAGCATTACTGGATAGAAATACTAAGCCCATTTCAGGCATTTAGGCCTGCTTTATATCCACCAGCTGGCCACGTGTGTTTCTTGGTTGGGCTGAATAGAGATGGTAGAGAGGAATTTAGCCCAAGAAATGAAGCTTTTCCTGTGGCTTGCTCCTTTTTCTTTTTTAAAAAGTCCTTTTCCACTGTAGATGCCAGCCTTACTGATAGCTTATAAAGCCTTCTCTCTTGCTCCCAGCTGAAGTCAAAATTGCTTGTTGGAGTTAACAGTCCAACACTATTCCTCAGGTCCCCCGTAACATCCCCATAGTGCTTGTAGAAACAGACAGAAGAAGGAGGAGGAAAATAACTTTTCACTGATATTTGATTCCTATCAATAAATCCTGGAGCCACAGAGCCTTTTATAAACCCATCTGGGTGTGTGTGTGTGTGTGTGTGTGTGTGTATATATATATGTGTGTGTGTGTGTGCGTGTGTGTGTATATATAAATATGTGTAAAATCAGCCACCACGCCTGGCTGATTTTTGTATTCTTAGTAGAGAAGGGGTTTCAGCGTGTTAGCCAGGCTGGTCTTGAACTCCTGACCTCAAGTGAGCCACCCTCCTCGGCCTCCCAAAATGCTGGGATTACAGGTGTGAGTCACTGTGCCCAGCCGTGCAGGGTACATTTGAGTGAATAAAAACTAGTATTTACTGAGTATGCTGGAACAGATAAATGAAGCCAAAGTCCCAGCTGCCTTGGACCTGAGAGAGTTTTCTAACCTGGTATTAGCATAAAGGGATGTGTGGGTGTTTGAGAGAAGGAAGGCAGGAGGGAGAGCCTATTACTCTGCACCTGCTGCATGTGCAAGATGCTGCTGCAAGATTTATTCTTCTGACCACTCTGTCCAAGATGGAAGAACTATGGCATATAAAGATTTCACAATTTCACAAGACCACATGGTTTAAACTAAAATCCAGGCTGGCCTGGCTACAAGGCCCACAGTTCTTCTAGAATACCACGAGGCTGTGGGGAGAGGGTTCAAAGATCGGATCAGTGGTTAGAGGAGAGGCACTGTTGATGGACTGAAAGACTCTGGACTGCACTGTGGACTTTGTCTGTGGCTGTTTTCCTTGCATCATGATACTCTGCATTGTAACGCGTGGTAGGGGTGGGGCAGGGAGGGGCAGTGAGGTGGGGCGAGGGAGGTGAATCTCAGAACATCCGGACAACTCTTTAATGTCCTGTGCTGGGCATGGTGGATCTTTTCTTGTTTAATGTACAAGATGGACACCAGAGGAATCTAGCTATAGGAGGCAATAATGCCTTCCTGGGAACTGCTTGCTTACTTTTTTTGCTTTTCATAAGAGGTGAGTGTGATGAATACATAAATATCTGCTATGATATTTTCTATAGCTTTCTATTGAAATATTTCTTAATTTAAAATTAAAACAGTGAAAAGGGTTAGGTGAGCTTAGTGGTATGCACCTATGGTCCAAGTTACTCAGGCTGCTGAGGCAGGAGGATCACTTGAGCCCAGGAGTTTGAGGCTGCAGTGAACTTTGATCACATGACTGCATTCCAGCCTGGGTGACAGAGCAAGACCCCATCTCTAAAATACAAAAAACGAAAGCACTGAAAGAGAGCAAAGACAATTTTGCCCACTATCTTTCCTCTTTCACAGGTGACACAGTATCAGGGAAGCTGCTTGCAAGGACTTTCAAATTTCTGAGCAGGTTAGAAATCACACCTCACTTAAACTGAGTTGCGATGAAAGGTTTTTTGATTAAAAGCAATTCAGTCTTACATAGAACAGAACAGAGAACCCAGAAACAAATCCACACACCTACAGTGAACTCATTTCGACACAGGTACCAAGAACGTACACTGGGGAAAGACAATCTCTTTAACAAACGGTGCTGGGGAAACTGGATGTCCACGTGCAGAAGAAGAAAACTAGACCCTATATCTTGTCATGTACAAAAATCAAACTAAAATGGATTAAAGACTTAAATATAAGACCTCAAACTATACAAATACGACAAGAAAACATTGAGGAAACTCTCCAGGACATTGGTCTGGGCAAAATTTCTTGAGTAATACCCCGTAAGCACAGGCAACCAAAGCAAAAATAGACAAATTGGGTTACATCAAACTAAAAAGCTTCTGCACAGCAAAGGAAACAATCAACAAAGTGAAGAGACAACCCACAGAATGGGAGAAAATATTTACAAACTACCCATCTGACAAGGGATTAATAACTGTAATATATAAGGATCTCAAACAACTCTATGTAAAAAATCTAATAATCTGATTAAAAAATGGGTAAAAGATTTTAATAGGTATTTCTCAAAGGAAGACACACAAATGGCAAACTGGCATATGAAAAGGTACTCAACATCATCGATCATCAGAGAAATGCAAATCAAAATTACAATGAGATATCATCTTACCCCAGTTGAAATGACTTATATCCAAAACATGGGCAATGATAAATGCTGTTGAGGATACGAAGAAATGGGAAACCTTATACATTGTTGGTGGGAATATAAGGACAGCTACTATGGAGAACAGTTTGGAGGTTCCTCAAAAACTAAAAATTGGCTGGGCGTGGTGGCTCACGCCTGTAATCTCAGTACTTTGGGAGGCTCAGGTGGGCAGATCATGAGGTCAGGAGATCGAGACCATCCTGCCCAACATGGTGAAACCCTGTCTCTACTAAAAAAAAAAAAAAAAAAATTAGCTGGGCATGGTGGCACATGCTTGTAATCCCAGCTACTTGGGAGGCTGAGGCAGGAGAATCGTTTGAACCAGGGAGTCGGAGGTTGCAGTGAGCCAAGATTGCGCCACTGTACTCCAGTCTGGCGACAGAGCGAGAGTCCGTCCAAAAAAAAAAAAAAACACTAAAAAGTGAGCTACCATGTGATCCAGCAATACCACTGCTGGGTATATACCCAAAAGAAAGGAAATCAGTATATCAAGGAGACACCGACACTCCCATGTTTGATGCAGCACTGTTCACAATGGCCAAAATTTGGAAGCAACCTAAGTGTCCATCAGTAGATGAATGAATAAAGAAAATGTGGGCCGGGCGCGGTGGCTCAAGCCTGTAATCCCAGCACTTTGGGAGGCCGAGACGGGCGGATCACGAGGTCAGGAGATCGAGACCATCCTGGCGAACACGGTGAAACCCCGTCTCTACTAAAAAAAAAAAAAAAATACAAAAACTAGCCGGGCGAGGTGGCGGGCGCCTGTAGTCCCAGCTACTTGGGAGGCTGAGGCAGGAGAATGGCGTAAACCCGGAGGCGGAGCTTGCAGTGAGCTGAGATCTGGCCACTGCACTCCAGTCCGGGCGACAGAGCGAGACTCCTCCTCAAAAAAAAAAAAAAAAAAAAAAAAAAAAAAAAGAAAATGTGGAGTACATTTCTTAAAAGGACCTAAAGCCACCATGTATGTATGGAAACATACATAATGGAGTACTATTCAGCCATAAAGAAGAATGAGATCCTATCATTTGCAACAACATGGATGGAACTGGAGGTCATTATGTTAAGTGAAATAAGCCAGGTATGGAAAGACAAACATTGCATATTTTCACTTATTTGTGGGATCTAAAAATCAAAACAATTGAAACCATGGAGATGATAGCAGAAGGATGGTTACCAGAGGCTGGCAAGGGTAGTGGGAGGGTATGGGGTGGGGGGTGGGAGGTGGGGATGCTTAATGGATACAAAAAATAGAAAGAATGAAAAAGATCTAGTATTTGATGGCACAACAGGGTGACTATAGTCAATAATAATGTAATCATACATTTTAAAATAAGTGAAATAATATAATTGGATTGTTTGTAACACAAAGGATAAATGCTTGAGGGGATGGAGACCCTTTTCCATGATGTGATTATTATACATTACATGCCTGCATCAAAACATCTCATGTACCCCATATATACACCTACTACATACCCACAAAAATAGAAAAAAAACAAACAAAACAAAGATCAACCAAAGTAATACACAGCCTTAAAGTATTTCCTGAAGTCCACGTCGAGGTGTTGTTGCTTACATCCTTCACATGTAAGATTAAAACCTACTACAACAACAGGAGGCCCACGTAAAGTGATCTGTTCATGGTCAGGGGAAAAGCAAGGGTAGATGTTGTCACAAACACAGAACAACAGAGTCATTAAAACCATGAAATTTCACTGGAAGGGTTCCAAAGCACTCTACAGGCTTTCTGTGTTAAACTACCATTCTGGGAAAAGAAGTAAGACTAGGGTCGCAATCCACATTTCTCCCATCCTTTCTCATATTTAGAGCATAATTGTGTACATTATCTGAACTGATTTAGACAACTGCTCTGAGAAGAAACGTAAACCGAGACATTAAGTGATTCACTGAACTGCAGGGTTGGTTGGTGACACAGCAACCTCACTCCAGGTCTCACACGCACCATCTGCACCATTCGGAGATTTGTTCTGACTGCATCCCTCTGTGTCTGCCTCAGCCCCCCACTGGCTCCCACTGCCCTGGCTTCTGGGAGCTAACGCACCTGTTCATGAGACCATGTTCTTTCAGAACCATCCTTCACACAGATGTCCAGCCTCAGCTCTGTTCCGGTGGCTCCATGCTTGCTGTCCACACAGAGATTTGCTGCCACATTTCGGATCTGTGGAAAGAAGAAAGAATGTTGAGTGTGGGGCTATGTTGTATTTTATCATTGGCTCCTAACAACCATGGTATAGATTAAGTAAGACATAGATTATCTTTTTGATTACATGCATGTTGAATGAGACCTTGACTTTGTATGCAATTTATGGAGAAAAATCAGGGAATTAAATGTAACACTGAAGCCATCTTCACTTTCTTAACAAGAATTCTGGAAAGAAATATAGTTATAATTAAGTATTAATCAGTCTATACTTTGACTCACTTCCTTGTAACTGAAAGTCTGTAGCACTAGATACTAACCATTTGCATCTCCATTATTCCTATACATAGGATTTGTGACGTTAGAATCATAAGGTTTTTGTTTAAGAATTGCTTAAGCAGATATTGAATTCCAGTGGAACAGCTGACTGCAGCCAGTTTAAAGACCCTCACAGAGGAAATGGATCAACATGAGAATATTGTTTCTTCATCTCCCAGTCCCATAACCTCAAGCTGCTCTCTGTGACGAATCAGTGATCTCCCAACTTCAGCCTACTCCAAAACCCTTAAAAATTCTAGCCCCAAACTCCTTGGAGAGACAGATTTGAGTTTTCCTCTCATCTGCTCATTTGGCAGCCTTATAATTAAACCTCTTTCTCTGCTGCACCCCATATCTTGGTGTATTGACTTGCTGCACACATCAGGCAACAGACCTATTATGGTTACAACATGGTCTACTCGATATGCTAAAGAACATGAGATGGTTAAACAGCCAAACTGCAGCTGGCTGTGACAAAGAATGTGTTGATAATGCAACAGAGGGAGTAGCCTAGAGTTTACGACTTCATTAAAATGGGAGACTTTTCAGATAGTTCTTAATTTGGAATTTATTATCTTCCTGTTTCAAAGCA
The DNA here is from genome assembly GCF_009764315.1 of Trachypithecus francoisi. Classification (NCBI taxonomy): domain Eukaryota; kingdom Metazoa; phylum Chordata; class Mammalia; order Primates; family Cercopithecidae; genus Trachypithecus; species Trachypithecus francoisi. The sequence goes on along the minus strand of NW_022681454.1, from coordinate 166,612,321 downwards.
CCTTCTATCACTATCATGCTAGCGGGAAAGAGATCCAATATGAGGCGGGTGTGGCAGGTATAGGATGTGATGGAGGAGAGCAAACCACTTAGCCCTGCATGGTTCTGGGCACAACATGGTGACCTTTGGTTTCAGTTTGGCTACAATGGTCTCGGTCTACACCTATTGTCATAATTTAGCATTGCTTTTGAATGATAAATTAAATGTCACTCTAGAGTATTAGCAAAATAGAAAAGACAGTATTATTGCTGAAATACTACACTGGATAAAGATTCTCTACATAAAGCCTGACCTTTGAAAATGTGCAGAGTGGAAAAGAGGATAATTCTTTACAATTATGTTAGCACTGATATAAGGAACTCAATACTTAGAGGTGGGAAAAGAGTGGACAATAAAAAGTGTCAAAAACTTAAACAGCAACAGAGGTAGAGTCTGGGCAGAGACACGTCCTTCTGTCATATCTTGTTTTTTTTTTTTTTTTTGAGACGGAGTCTCACTCTGTCACCCAGGCTGGAGTGCAGTGGTGCAATCTCGGCTCACTGCAACCTTCACCTCCCAGGTTCAAGCAATTCTCCTGCCTCAGCCTCCTGAATAGCTGGGATGACAGGTGTGTGCCACCACACCCAGCTAATTTGTGTAATTTTAGTAGAGACGGGGTGATGCACCTGCCTCAGCCTCCCAAAGTGTTGGGATTACAGGTGTGAGCCACCACACCTGGCACTTTCATTATATTCTTCCTGCTTGAAGGTTTCACCAATCTTCCTGATAGTGTCAGAAGCACAGTCTGCAGCAGAGACGGATATTCTTGATAGTTTGCTATTTAGATGTGTATGCTTACATGAAGTCAATGATCTTAATCCTTTTTAAGCCTTTATATCGTCCTGGATTATGATAATCCCTTTAGGTCCTTTTAAGAATGGAAACAAAACCAGGATGGGCCCAACTGATCATTTTAACCAAGGTTCTTTTGCCTGGATGCGTAGACAGGGAAAGGAGTCTCTCTGCAACGGAAGAGTACCCACCTGGGCCTGTTCCTGCCGGGGTGGGCAATGAGGCAGAGAGATTTTTATGAAATATACTGAGTATCAGGAAAGGAATAAATAATGCTGGGATAGAACGGTGGTGGTGGAAAGAGAGACTTCATATTTCATTTACTCTAGGAGTAGAGGTTGGGGATGCCAGTCAGGAGGGAATCAATGTGGTGGGTACTAATCTCCTTATTCAGGGACTTAGGCAACAAGTTGGGTTCATCTGCTACTGCTGGGGCTCTGCTTTCAGGATCTCTGTCCTTGATGACAAGGTAAAGTGAAATAATGCAGAGTATAGGGGAATAGTTCTTAACCTGGTTTTGCCTACAGATTTCTCCAAGAATCCAAGGAAAGTGGTGGACATTTTCGAAACAAACAAACAAACAAAACTATAAATAGATATGTCCAAGCACTTTTTATTGGTTTTCCTGGAACCCATCGACTCCAGATTTGAACCTTGAATTAGGGAAAATGTCTGCCCCGACCCCTTGGGAACTAGTTGCATTCCTTCTCTTAGTGTAGGAGATCTAGAAAGACAGGGAATGAATTTGTCTGGGCATCAAAAGGCACCTGATTTGCTCTCGTTTCTTTTACCTTTACTCCACCTTCCCTAAAATAAGTACCAGGGAGGAACTTCTCTCTAGAATTTGTGAAGCCAAGCTTAAAATACACGTTTTGTAAAATCAATTTCCTGATGTGTGATGGGGTTTCTCTAGTGAAATAGAAACACCCAGAAGGTCAAAGGTAGATTTCGCTATCGCTGTCTTGAACCTGGCACACTCTGTAAATCTCCTATTTGATCTCCTTATCTGAGTGCAGCATGTTGGTTTTCTAAAGCTGTCTACAACCTGAAAGCTGCCCGACGGAACTCTGAGCAGGCCTTTCTTTTCATTCTTGGGCCATTTAACTCACAGACACACTCTTCTTAGAGAATCAGTATCAGTTTATACTGAAGACAACTTCAAGGCACTATTTTTCCCTCTACTGGAGTCCAGGAGCTCTGAACACATTTGGGAAGAAAAGGCAACTGCTTGCAGGTTCATAGCCAGTGGGTCCCAGAGGGAGAAGCTTGCTCTCCTATGTTGGCTGGCATTTGAACTCACTTGTGGAGCTGCTCTGCTCCTGGAAAAGGAGGATGTGGGGAAGAAGAAAACATACCCAAGCCAGGGACACTGAGTGACAAGTCTGCCAGATCTGCCTGTGGATACGCACCAAAGCCTATTGGAGTGCCTCGTTTTGTTTTTAAATGTTATGAGCTCAAAAGGCCTCTGGCAGGGATGGAGGATACCATTTTCTAAACTCTTGAATTTTCTAAATTCTCACTCAAGTGGCATCTGTGTAGACAATGGGATAAACTGCTTTGGAAGCCAAATTTCAGGTTTCAAAGGCGTAATTGTCTACATCTGTGTAAATTCTAGCAAAAAGTTGTACCAGAGAGGAAATGCTGCAAGTTCACTACAGGATAAGGTGGGCAGCTGGATACGAGATTAATATCCAGCTCTTCCTCAAGGTTAGTATCCAGCCATTCCTGCTTGCTTCTCTTCTTACCTGTCCACCTGCCTCTCTCCAGCACATATTCAGATTCTCTCATTTTGCTCACAAACTCAACTCCATTAAAATAAACAAGTGGATAAAATTCTAATAGAACTGATTCTAATACTTTTTTATTCACGCTAATAATATATTTTTTTAAAAATGTAGACAAGAACACTTATGATGATTCATATTTTTTCAACATGGACTCTGTACCTCCGGCTGAAGGTGAAGCAGTTCACACACGTACCCATGGCCCAAATCTAGGGCATGGGATATTAAATATGTCTATGACAGAATCAATCATTTTCAGGCCTTATTCCTTTGATGCCCAGCTTCAGCATTGAACAGCATTGAAATTGTGTCAAGGAATCTTGAGAGACACTGAACAGGATTAGAAAATGAGGTAGTGCTTGGCTAGGAATGGGTGGGAAGGAGAAAAATGAGGAAAAGGGGAATCATAATGGGTGACAGGAATTACAGAGATAATCTCCTTTTGGGCAAGGACCAGGAAAAGGTTGGGCAGAGAGTAAAGGAGTTCTTTAGGTCTGCAGGAGAAGTCAGGCTCAGCTTTAATATTGGTCCCCCAGCCCCCAACACAGGAGGTTTTTATCAGAGAGGTACAAGAGAAGGAGAATGTGGCGTAAGTGTCAAGGTGGCTAGTAGATGTGGAGTAGGTAATTCAACTGACTGTTAGAGAGGGACTAGCCTTAGCTTAACAAATGAGCCAGCATGGTCTGCTAATTCCTCCTGATAGCCTTAGATCTTTCAAGTAAGAAGTGGTGGGTTCATTCCTCATGCAACAACATTTACCAGGTACCTGCTATGTCATAGGCACTATGCTGGAAACTGGGTGTAGAGCAAAAAATAAAAAAAGAACCAGTCCTATCCTTTGTGCACTGGATGGTCTAGTGAGGACATCAGAGAGGACATGAACGGAAGAAAGGCTTGAGATTTCCCATATTTCTGGCTGTGAATTTTTAATATGATAAAAAAATTTAAGATGCTCCCTTTTATGGACTATAGTTGATTTTATTTATTTATTTATTTATTTAGATGGCGTTTCACTCTTGTTGCCCAGGCTGGAGTGCAATGGCTCAATCTTGGCTCACTGCTTCCTCCACCTCCCGGGTTCAAGCGATCCTCCTGCCTCAGCCTCCCAAATAGCTGGGATTACAGTCATGTGCCACCACTCACAGCTAATTTTGTATTTTTAGTAGAGATGGGGTTTCATCATGTTGGGTAGGTTCTTGAACTCCTGACCTCAGGTGATCAGCTGCCTTGGCCTCCCAAAGTGCTGGGATTATAGGCGTGAGCCACTGTGCCCAACCTCTGGACCACAGTTGATTTTAGAATGCAAATTTATTTGCAGAGCTGGAAATACAGAAGACACTAGGGTAACATGGAAAGAGAACTGAATGGAGACTGAGCAGGTCCAGGTTCTGCTCATGAGGTACAAATGAGGTTCCCTATAACCTCATTTTTTTTGTTCAAGAGACAGGGTCTTGCTCTGTTGCCCAGGCTAGACTGCACGGGGTGTTCACAGCTCACACCTTGCTACAGTCTTTAATTCCTGGGCTCAAGCGATCCTCCCACTTCAGCCTCCTGTCCTTTTGAAAGCTCAGTTCATCCACTTATAGAAAGTCAACATTCTGAGAGTGATTCTGAATGAAAGACACTTTGTGGTTAGAAATTCAAAGACTAAGAAAAACTGGCTTCTGTTCTCAAGGAGCCAACAATCATATCAGGGAGACATTATTCTGAAGACATCTTAAGAGACTACATGCTAAGTGAGGCCTGAAGAGGAAATGACCGTTCTGAGTGAGATGGGCTTGGAGCACTTGGTAGGATGGATGACATTGGAAGGGGCTCTGGAGGATGAGTAGAATTGAATGTACACAGTAAAGTGACAGAAGGGACACTATTGCCTTAGGAATCAGAAATGAACTCAGATATTGAAGTTTGACAGTGTGAGGCATTTTTAAGGGAATGGCAAATTATATAGCATGGCTCAACGTAAGGTTTGTAAAATGAAGACGATCATGCCTCAGAGGGCAGTTGTGAGGATTAAACCGATGCATGCGAAGTGCCTGGCACAGTGCTTGTACATTGCAAGTGGTCAGTAAATGTTAACTACTATTTATTTGTTTGTTAATTTTTTTGGCTGAATTGTCTGTGATGGTAAATGGGGTGCTGCCATGGTCAAATCACATTTCATTTACATCATGTGATCACTCACAGCACTTAAGTCAAAGGAGACCGCAGATGAACAAGCCTTGGTCCAGCATTGCAGGCCTATTCTTCAGTCTGGATTGCCAGCTAATCTTCACAGTGTCTTACACAGTCCCCCAAGATCTCAATCTGGCAATTTGAGCGCCACACCAAACACACCCACCTCCCTACCCCTCAATGAACAATTTCTGCTGATTCTAGTCCTAGGTACTGAATGTCCCACTCCTTTCCTCTCCATCCCAGTCTCTCAGGCCTTTGACATCTTCTTATGAGCTGTTTTTGCAAATTGTGATAAAATGTACATAATATAAAGTTTATTATTTTAACTATTTTAAGTGTTCAATTCAATAGCATTAAATACATTCAAAATGTTGTGTAACCATCACCAAGATCTATTTCTAAAATGTTTCATCATTCAAAACAGCAACGATTAATCATTAAGCAATAACTCCCTACTTCCCCTTCTCCCCCATCCCCTGGTAATGTCTATTCTACTGACTATAAATAATATTTTGTAAACCTTATATAAATTGAACCATACCATGTTTGCCATTTTGTGTCTGGCTTATTTAACTTAACATTGTAGCATGTATCAGAACTTCATTTCCTTTTAAGGCCAATATTCATATATATACATATATATATATATTTTTTTATTTTGAGATGGAGTCTTGCTCTGTGCCCCAGGCTGAAGTGCAGTGGTCCAATCTCAGCTCACTGCAACCTCTGCCTCCTGGGTTCAAGCGATTCTCCTGCCTCAGCCTCCCTAGTAGCTGGGACCACAGGTGCACATCACCATGCCCAGCTAATTTTTTGTATTTTTAGTAGAGATGGGGTTTCACCTTATTAGCCAGGATGGTCTCAACCTCCTGACCTCATGATCCACCCACCTTGGCCTCCCAAAGTGCTGGGATTACAGATGTGAGCCACCACAGCCGATATCATATATATTTATATGAATAAGCACATATATAAATATACACATATATAAATATGCCAGATTTGTAACCATTCTTCTATTCATGGATACTTGTGCTGTTTCTACGTTTCTTTTTTTTTTTTTTGAGATGGAGTCTCACTCTGTTGCCAGGCTGGAGTGCAGTGGCACAATCTTGGCTCACTGTACTCTCCGCCTCCTGGGTTCAAGTGATTCCTCTGCCTCAGCCTCCCGAGTAGCTGGTACTACAGGTATGCACCACCACACCTGGCTAACTTTTGGTAATTTAGTAGAGACAGACTTTCACCATATTGGCCAGGATGGTTTCGATCTCCTGACCTTGTGATCTACCCGTGATCTGCCCACCTCGGCCTCCTGAAGTGCTGGGATTACAGGCGTGAGCCACCACTTCCAGCCTGTTTCTACTTTTTTACTTCTGTGAATAATGTTTCAGTGAACACTGGCATGTAAATATCTTTCACATCTTTGTTTTCAATTATTTTGCCTATACACCTAGGAATGAAATTGCTGGGTCATAAGGTAATTCTATGTTTAACCTTTTGTGGAACTATCAAACTGTTTTCCACAGTAGCTGAACCATTTTACATTCCCTGGCAACACAGTGAGACTCCATCTCAAAAAAATAAATAAATAAATAAAAAGTAGAAACAGCACAAGTATCCATGAATAGATGAATGGATACAAATCTGGCATGTAGAGTGGTTCCAGTTTCTTCATATTTTTGCCAACACTTGTAGTTTTTCTGGTTTATGTAACAGTCATCCTAGTGGATGTAAAGTGGTATCTCATTGTGGTTTTGATTTGCTTTTCCCTAATGATTAATGATGTTGAAAACCTTTTCATTTGCTTACTGAGCATTTGTATAGTTTGGAGAAATGCCTATTCAGATTCTTTGCTTATTTCTGAATTGAGTCATTTGTGGTTTTAGTTTTGAGCTTAAGGAGTTTTTAAAAAATATATTCTAGATATTAATCCTTTATCAGATACATGACTTGTAAATATTTTATCCTATTCAATGGGTTGCCTTTTCATTCTGTCAATTGTGCCTTTGATGCACAAAAATTTTAATTTTGATGAAGTCCAATTTATCTATTTTTTTCTTTTGTTGCCTGTGCTTTGGTGTCATATTTAAGAGATCATTGTCATTCCAATGCCATGGAGATTTTCCCCTATGTTTTATTCTGAGTTTTACAGTTTTAGCGCTTATGTTTAGGTCTTTGATCCATTTAGAATTAAATTTTGTGTATGGTGTGAAGTAAAGTTTACGACCTCATTTTTTTTTGCATGTAGATATATTAGTTTGAAATGGCTGCCATAGGAAAGTATCACAAATCGGGTGGATTAAACCACAGAAATTTATTGCCTGAGAGTTCTGGAAGCTAAAGGACCAAGATCAAGGTGTTCACAGGTTGTTTCCTTCTGAGGGCTGTGAAAGAGGGTACATAATGTGCTTCTTTCCTAGCTTCTGGTGGTTTGTGGCAATCTTTGACGCTCCTTGGCTTGTTAATGTATCATGCTGGTTTCTGCTTTTATGTTCACTTGATGTTTTGTTTGTGTGTGCTGGTGTCCAAATTTCCCCTTTTTATGAAGACACCAATCATACTGGATTGGGGCCCACCATACTCAGAATAATCTCATCTTACTTAATTACATCTGCAATAACCTGATTTCCCAATAAGGTTACATTCAGAAGTACCAAGGATTAGGATTTCAACATATAAATTTTGGGGAGACATAATTCAGTCCATTAGTAGTGGATATCCAGTTTTCCCAGCATCATTTGTTGAACAGACTGTCCATTCCTTATTGAGGGATATTGGCATCCTTGTCAAAAATCTATTAACCTTATAGGTGAGGGCTTATTTCTTGGCAATCTATTAGATTCCATTGGTCTATACATCTATCTTTATGCCTGTATCACACGTTTTTTGAATTACTATAGCTTTGTATTAAGTTTTGAAACTAGGAAATGTGGGTTCTCCAACTTTGTTTTTCTGGTTCAAGATTGTTTTCATCATTGAGGGTCCTTTGAGGTTCCATATAAATTTTTGGATGGGTTTTTCTATTTTCGCAAAATATTCCATTTAGATTTTGATAGAGATTGTATTTAATCTGTAGATCACTTTGCATAGTATCACCGTTTAACAATAATGTGTTTTTAAATCCACAATCATGGGATGTTTTTCCATTTATTTAGATACTCAATTTCTTTCACTAATGTTTCATTTTTTTAATGACTCTTTTGCCTCGTTTGTTAAACGTATTTCTACTCTCATTTATTTCTAGGGAGATGGTTAAAAGCACATATTCTGAAGCTAGACTGCCCAGAGTTTAGTTTCACCATTTACTAGAGCTGCATGACTTTAAGCAAGTTAACTTATTTTTGCCTCAGTTTTTTTCCTTAAAATTAAGGATAACGCTTCATAAATTTGATGTGAGTATTAAATGAGATTATACATATAAGATGTTTGTTTTAGTGTATGGACCATATTACATGCTCAATAGATGTTAATGTTTCATAGTAGTAGTAGCAGTAGTATCCAGATGTAGTAAGAAATGAGACTGGGGCAGTGTGTTGGTGCCATTTTGTGAAGAGTCTTAAATATCAAGATAAGGGATTTAGACCTTGTTCTGTTGGCAAAAAGGTCATTCAATGTTTTTGAGAAGAAAAACTTGTTTTAGACAGTAAATTCTGGTGATTATGAGAAAGACAGGTGGAGAGTTATGTAATTGTCATAATGGGTACTAGTTCTAATTGGCAAAGAGAATCTAAACTAGTGATAGAATGTATCCAAATAATATATCTGAATTATATATATGTATAATATATATTCAAAAGAAGATATATGTTTAGACATTTTAATAAAAATTACAGATCTTGATAACTGTTTCCATGAGTATAATAAAGAAGATATGCTGAGTTTGAGGTGTCTTTGTGACATCTGTATATAGACACCCAGAAGTCTGAAATTTGGAAGGTAGGTCAGGGTAGGAAATGAATATTTGGGTATATGCTGTTATCCACTGTTCTAGTTACTAATATTTTGCCTTTCGACTTCAAATCTTTTTTTGCCTTACTTTGTGATTCTCAAGATGGACCCTGCCGACATTTCTCCTTTGTCAGTGGATACAATTTTGCTAATAGAGGGTGCTGGGTGCTGGAAGGACACGGGAAGGACTTAGCAGGAGGAAGGGTCTTTCGTGTGTGTGTGTGTGTGTGTGCACGCACAGTTTTTCCATGTGATAGCCAGTAAATGGGCATGTGGGGTGGGGTGGAAGAGAGCAGCCCTGGCAGGAGTGGTCCTCAGAGATAAGCAGCAGCTGCTATGTCCTGCAAGTTTCTTTGTCACTACCAAGCTGCGTGTATATGACAGCCACACCACATCAAATGAGGCCTGAATCTCAGCCTTGGCATGGGAAAAGTTGGAGAGTTCTTCTAAGTTTCCAAGTTCCTGCCTTGCTCACATTCCTCAGCCCTAATGATGGTTACTGTTTTTTGGAGTTGCTGCTTCAGTACTCCCTAGAGCCCTCTTTTATCCCTCTTACCAGCCAACAGTTTTTAAAAAAATATTAAAATGTCTCTATTCAAATTACTGATGTGATTTCTGTCTTCTGGCTGGACTTGGACTGATGCAACCACATATGAGTAAGAATAGAAATCATAGAAGTACATGATCTCACTCAAGCAGAGAATAGAAAGGAATATGAGAAGATTGAGGAGGGAACTCCAGGGAATGACTTTTTTGAAAGTGAGCAAAGAAAGTGTAGCTAGAAATAAGAAGGAGAAAATAAGAAGAAATCATAAAGAAGCCTGGGAGAAGAGTTTCAAGGTGGGAGGGGTGAGCTGCAGTGTCAAATTTCATAGAGGGATCCAGTAGGGGGAGGCCTAGGGAGAGGCTGTTGGATTTGGCAATTAGGAAGTCACCAGAGACCTTTCAAAGGACAGTTTCTGTGGTGTGATGAATGCAGGTAGAAGGCAGATTGCCAAGAGAACTTAGAAAAAATTGGAAGGTGAAGGTTAGAGTCAACAAATAGAAGTTTCTCTTTCAAGAAGCTTGATAGTGTTGGGAATGATATATACAGGAGAAAATCAGAATTAAAAAGAAACATTTTGGGGATAGGGAGATTTCAGGATAGAATTACATATAAGCCCTAATATAATTCATTCGAGACTGAGATAAAAAAATTGTGAAGTGCTTGTAGAAATTAAACACAATTTAATTTGCAACATACTAGAAACGCTTTTGTGATTCTTACAGGATTTTCCACTATTTAAGGTTTTGCCTCATAGCCATCGCACCATTTTGCTTAAAGAGATCCATTCCACCTCGAATTGCTCCATGCTAGTCACATCCAATGACTGCTGGCAGAGACCACCTACTGCCTTTCCTTGAAATTATGCCTGCAGAGATTTTCTTCCTATCTTGTGCACATTTTCCTTTTCTGAATTTACCATAAATGTAATTGCTTTGGCATCTCTCTCTTGCCCTGGGACTTGCTGGGACTACTCATTTCAGAAGCTGGCTTACATTATGCAAGAGAAGGACGAGCTCACAGCAGAAATATTGTCAGAGGGCTCTCAGGTTTATATGTGTTCTGCTCCAAATCATCTTTTCCTAAAGCCATGTCTTGCCACTTGAAGCTAAGCATTTTATTATTTGTGAAATATGTCTGGCATCAAAACAAAAACTTCTTTACTTGTGTAAATTTATGGGGAACATGAGAAATTCCATTACATGCATATAAAACACAGTGACCAAGTCAGGGTGTTTATGGTGTCCATCTCCCAAGCACAATACATTTTTGTGAAGTAGAGACACCCTACTCTGCTATCAAACATTGAATTTACTCCCTCTATCTTACTGTATGTTTGTACTCTTCAATCCACATCTCTTCACCCTTCCTCTGGCCCCCACTCACCCTTCCCAGTCTGTTATCACAAAATAGAAACTTTTAAGCTAAGGGTCTCTGGCCAAAAACAAGTTGATTTTCACAAATAGATGCAGAGATAAATTCATATAAATAAGCTACTCTGCTACCTTTAAGTAGAGTGTAGGGGTTAAGATAAGCAACTCTTTTCTGCTAGAAGGAAAATATATTAAGGTTCTTACTGAACTGGATGCTTTCACGGGCATCATTTCACTTCCTCATCTGTACTCTCGCCATGCTGTGTTTTCATTCACATTTGCAACTGAGGCTCTGAGAAAGTAAGTGGTTTATCCAGTGCTATCCAACCAGCAGACGGCAGCAGGATTCGCACCCATGTCTAATTCCTAGACCTGTGCTCTTTTTACCAAGCAAATGGTAATGGTTATAACTAATTCATTAGAAAAAATGTCATTTTAGGTGTTAAATCTGTAGCAACTGCTTTACTGAGCTCCAGGAAACACATGTAGATTAAAGAAGGCTATGAGTTCTTGGGTTTAGAAAAGAAGTGATCCTAGTTAAAAATAGGATTGGAGTCTGATACAGATACAGACGCTGAAGTGGAGTTAGAAAGAAAATCATTTTAACACTCGGGGCTGCCAAGGGATGGAGGCACGACAATGAAGTCGTCAAAGTACAAGACTGAAGAAGACCTGGTTACCCATGAGTGGCTTGACTCTAGGAGAGGCTGCGGTGGCACCAGAAAAAGCATCATGGAGTAGCAATAGGAGGAAACATCTTCTAACCTTTGCAAGAGACTACATTTTAAACCTGGACTTAAAAAAATCCATTTCTGAAAGGAAAAGTTAGAAAATGGCAGAAGAGTGGTGACTTCGTCCTGACCCATACAGTTCACTGGAAAGTAGCTCGTCCTGTGATCATCAGCCAGGGCTACATCAATCTACTTGGTTCTGCCTGAGTGCAAGTTTATTCCTGCCCTCTCCTATCATCTTTGAAGATTAGAAAGCTTTGCTAGCTTGGACTTACTCTTTGTAAAAAGAGAATATGGAACAATTTGTGTTTTTCTGATCACATGAGAATGTGAGCCCTCGGAAACTACTAATTCTTTTTTTAAGTTAAAAACGTTTTAACTTTATTTTAGATTCTGGGGTACATGTGCAGGTTTGTTATATAGGTAAACTTGTGTCGCAGGGGTTTGTTATACAAATTATTTTGTCATCCAGATACTAAGCCTAGTATTTAATAGTTATTTTTCCTGGTCCTCTCCTTCCTCCCACCTTCCACCCTCCCATAGCCTCCAGTATGTATTGTTCCCTTCTGTGTGTCCGTGTGTTCCATCATGTAGCTCTCACTTATAAGTGAGAACATGTAATATTTGGTTTTCTGTTCTTGCATTAGTCTGCTAAGGATAACAGCCTCCAGCTTCATCCATGTCCCTGCAAAGGACATTATCTCATTCTGTTTTATGGGTGCATAGTATTCCATGGTGTATGTGTGTGTGTGTATTTACTTATAAAATGTTATATATATATATACATATAACATTTTCTTTATCTAATCTGTCACTGATGGGCATTTAGATAGATTCCATGTCTTTGCTATTGTGAATAGTGCTGCAATGAACATACGCCTGCATTTGTCCTATTACTGGGTATGTATCCAAAGGAATATAAATCATTCTACCACAGTTAATTTTTTTTTCTTAGGTTTTTGTGTTGTGATTTCATAAAGTCAGGGAAAGAAGTATTTTGTTATAGATCTTCTCATGAGTGCCCTGTTGGAATAGAGACGTAGTCAGGTGAGGAAATAACCAAAAGCCAGCTTGGCTGACCAAGAGTTTTTGAAAACTCAGGTGACAATTTGTTATGTTTTGAAATGAGTTATTCAAATATTTGTTATGAGACAAAAGCATGGCATGTCAGAAACATGAAAGCAGGCATTTAAAACAAAGTTATAAGAAGTCACTTAGGAGATGAACAAGTTTACTTGAGCCCTTCTTTTTCTCCCTACAATTTACAAAACTCAGATAAGTAAATTAAGGGTGCACAAGAGGAGAGAAAATGAGATCTGATAGAAAACTTCACAGTGAGACTTCAAGAATATCTGCAGAGAAACTCATCAGAAGGAGACCTGAAAGGTACTTTAAGTCAGGAGTTCATGAGTTTTCAGTATTCTGTGGGAGAATCAATCTACAGAAGAGCAGTTCCTGGGCTCCGCTAATTGAACCTGCATCCAGATGTTTAAAAGCAGGGAATGCTGTTTTGAAGGAAAGCCACAGAAGTTGGCTTATGTGCTGTGGAGACAGTGTGGTCCCCTTCTACTCCCAGATTGTGGAAAGAAGCCTCAAGTGGCCTGCAAGTTGGATGTGACTGGTCATCATATTTCCTGCATCATCAGTGAGAAAATGGCATGCAGCTGTATTTTCAGACTGAACCACACTGTGCGGGGGAAGCAGCTGATCTTTTAACTAATGTCTCCACATTTAATATTCCTGTCATTTTTTTCCTGGAGTGCTATTTTATGAATATAAACACTTCTCCCAATGGTTGGATTCATATATGAATTGCCAATAAATCTAAGATTTGCTCCGGTTCTAGTACAATCATGAAAAGCCACTTGCAACATTATCCTCAAAGCCAAGGGCAGTAGCCACAGGCTTTGAAGATAAAGCAAATTTTTAGTACTTGAAAAACTATTCACACAATACGGTGTCTAGATAAAATAATTCTCCCTTTGAAGTCAGGTCAGATGGTTGAAATGTGAGCAGGTTGAAAATATGGTCTAATATACCGTTGTTAAGCTCTGTGTAAGATTCAGGACCATTAGTCCATGAAGACCTTCAATCAAAATCATGGGACTGGTTCTGAGGATGTGACCTTTTAGCCCTGGGAAGGATGGCAGCAAAACCCCTGAGACCCATGGGACTTTCCCAGTTTTTTAGAGAAGTAGATTCTTTTGAGCCCATTCTTGAATGTAACAGCTGGTCCTCTAAGGAAGGCCTGCAAATTGTCTTTATTTTCAGATAAAATAATTCAGGGTCTGGGTTTTCTATTGCAAATGTCAGCACCATTAAACATATTCAATATATTAAAAGAGATGACTTGGCTCTTCAAGGGGAACAAAGGTGAAAATGTCAAATTTCATTTGGCATATGAAACTGTAATGTAACATTTGTAAAATATTTCATGGTGTAACTACTTCCCTGAAATATTTCTCTGTGAGCCTTAAATTAAAAAGCAATGGTCTTTCTGCTTTGTGGAGCTCACAACTGAGGTGTGGTAAAAATATATCTTCAACCTATTTCTTACCTCCTGCTCTGAAATCAAACAAATGGGGAACCTAAACTGTTGAATTTCAAAGGTCTAGCCTTAAAGTTCCGAGTCACACTGACCAGCAGTTCATCACTGCTTTCTGTAGCAATGCACATTCATGCAAAACTTATAGGGAAAACTGATTGATATTTTCTATAAAAAAGCAAATATACTCCTTCCAAACCAGTGACATCAGAAAGGCCACCCAGGACTCCATCTTATACAACAGTTATTGTAGTAATCTGATAATATGTGAACGCTCCACTCAGCTTTCTGAAAAATCTCATATGTGCTTCTCATCTAAGCGTTTTATCTAATCTCCCTCCTCTCAAATTTCTTTCTGTGGATGCAATGAATCATGCTAGATTCAATGAGTGGATAGTTCTGACAATGAACGGGTTGGGGTTTGGTTGGACTGTTATATGAAGGGTAGGTATCAAAAGTCAATATTTTTGTTGCTGTTGTTTTTTTGAGACAGAGTTTCTCTGCTGTCGCCCAGGCTGGAGTGCACTGGCGCGGTCCTGGTTGGCTGCAACCTCCGCCTCCTGGGTTCTAACGATTCCCCTACCTCAGCCTCCAGAGTAGCTGAGATTACAGGCATGTGCCACCATGCCTGGAAAAGCCAAGATTTACCCTTTCTCGGGAAGACAGTGAGATTATTTCTCCCTGAAAATAAAGCAGAACAGAACAAAACAAAATGATAACAGAGCAAAACAAAAGAGGTTTTGAGGGAAGTGAACAGTAGTCTAGTTCTAGTCTAATGAGCCTGATTGCATGTACAACCTAATCAGCCAATCCCGTCCATATCAAGTGAAAACTCATCAAGTGGCCATGAGAGGCTGAGTGGGGTCTATTTCTTGCAGCGGTCTGTAATGTGACCTCATGCCAGTAAGACATTCTTCAAGAGAAGCTTGCCTTATCACCTCTGTAACTGGCAGCGGGCATGGTTTTGGTATATAGCTAGAGCTGCCGTAAGAAAATACCACAGATTAGGTGGCTTAAACAAGAGAGATTCTCAGTTCTGGAGTTGGGAAGCTCAAGATCGAGGCATCAGCAGGATTTGGCTTCCTCTGAGGCCTCTTTCCTGGGCTTGCAGATGGCCATTTTTTACCTGTGTCCTTACATAGCCTTTTCTCTGTGTGCACACATCCCTGGTGTCTCTCCTCTTCTTATCAGGACACCAGTCCTATTAGATAAACACCCTATCTTCAAATACAGACAGTTGGGGATTAGGGCTTCAACATATGAATTTTTTGGGGGACCCAATTCAGTTCATGAGATGAAACTGTCTTTGCAAAGATTATGACAGTGAGAAAAATCTGACATAGAAAAATTATGTCAGTGAAAGAAATCTGACCTCATCGACTATCTCGCTTCTAACCTCCAAACTGCCCTTGTTCGTTCTCAAGGGTAGGGTGAACTAACTTGGAGTAATTTAGCTTCTAGTTTAACTTTGAAAAAAAGACAATACATCTCTTCCCCAAATAAGCCCCTCCTTGCTTAGGGATCAGACGACCTTTGTAAAAACCAACAAATTAGCCACAAGATTAGAAACTACAGCTCGGGAATCATGCAGCCAAAGGTCACAAGATACTAACCTCCCAGTTGCTCCTATAGATAATGTCACTATTGTAAAACCTAAGATTGATGTTTGAGGTATTTTTCAGACGCTGCATTCTTTTTTTTTTTTTTTTTTTATTATACTTTAAGTTCTAGGGTACATGTGCATGACGTTTATATCATGTATAACTCCCCAATGCAATCCCTCCCTCCTCCCCCCTCCCCATGATAGGCCCCAGTGTGTGATGTTCCCCTTCCCGAGTCCAAGTGATCTCATTGTTCAGTTCCCACCTATGAGTGAGAACATGCGGTGTTTGGTTTTCTCTTCTTGTGATAGTTTGCTAAGAATGATGGTTTCCAGCTGCATCCATGTCCCTACAAAGGATGCAAACTCATCCTTTTTATGGCTGCATAGTATTCCATGGTGTATATGTGCCACATTTTCTTAATCCAGTCTGTCACAGATGGACATTTGGGTTGATTCCAAGTCTTTGCTATTGTGAATAGTGCCGCAATAAACATACGTGTGCATGTGTCTTTGTAGTAGAGTAATTTATAATCCTTTGGGTATATACCCAGTAGTGGGATGGCTGGGTCATATGGTACATCTAGTTCTAGATCCTTGAGGAATCGCCATACTGTTTTCCATAATGGTTGAACTAGTTTACAATCCCACCAACAGTGTAAAAGTGTTCCTATTTCTCCACATCCTCTCCAACACCTGTTGTTTCCTGACTTCTTAATGATTGCCATTCTAACTGGTGTGAGATGGTATCTCATTGTAGTTTTGATTTGCATTTCTCTGATGGCGAGTGATGATGAGCATTTTTTCATGTGTCTGTTGGCTGTATGGATGTCTTCTTTTGAGAAATGTCTGTTCATATCCTTTCCCCACTTTTTGATGGGGTTGTTTGTTTTTTCTTGTATATTTGTTTGAGTTCTTTGTAGATTCTGGATATTAGCCCTTTGTCAGATGAGTAGGTTGCAAAAATTTTCTCCCATTCTGTAGGTTGCCTGTTCACTCTGATGGTAGTTTCTTTAGCTGTGCAAAAGCTCTTTAGTTTAATTAGATCCCATGTGTCAATTTTTGCTTTTGCTGCCGTTGCTTTTGGTGTTTTAGACATGAAGTCCTTGCCCATGCCTATGTCCTGAATGGTACTACCTAGATTTTCTTCTAGGGTTTTTATGGTATTAGGTCTAACATTTAAGTCTCTAATCCATCTTGAATTAATTTTCGTATAAGGGGTAAGGAAAGGATCCAGTTTCAGCTTTCTACTTATGGCTAGCCAATTTTCCCAGCACCATTTATTAAATAGGGAATCCTTTCCCCATTTCTTGTTTCTCTCAGGTTTGTCAAAGATCAGATGGCTGTAGATGTGTGGTATTATTTCTGAGGACTCTGTTCTGTTCCATTGGTCTATATCTCTGTTTTGGTACCAGTACCATGCTGTTTTGGTTACTGTAGCCTTGTAGTATAGTTTGAAGTCAGGTAGCGTGACGCCTCCAGCTTTGTCCTTTTGACTTAGGATTGTCTTGGCAATGCGGGCTCTTTTTTGGTTCCATATGAACTTTAAAGCAGTTTTTTCCAATTCTGTGAAGAAAGTCATTGGTAGCTTGATGGGGATGGCATTGAATCTATAAATCACCTTGGGCAGTATGGCCATTTTCACGATATTGATTCTTCCTATCCATGAGCATGGTATGTTCTTCCATTTGTTTGTGTCCTCTTTGATTTCACTGAGCAGTGGTTTGTAGTTCTCCTTGAAGAGGTCCTTGACATCCCTTGTAAGCTGGATTCCTAGGTATTTTATTCTCTTTGAAGCAACTGTGAATGGAAGGTCATTCCTGATTTGGCTCTCTGCTTGTCTGTTACTGGTGTATAAGAATGCTTGTGATTTTTGCACATTAATTTTGTATCCTGAGACTTTGCTGAAGTTGCTTATCAGCTTAAGGAGATTTTGGGCTGAGACCATGGGGTTTTCTAAATATACAATCATGTCATCTGCAAACAGGGACAATTTGACTTCTTCTTTTCCTAACTGGATACCCTTGATTTCTTTCTCTTGCCTGATTGCCCTAGCCAGAACTTCCAACACTATGTTGAATAGGAGTGGTGAGAGAGGGCATCCCTGTCTTGTGCCAGTTTTCAAAGGGAATTTTTCCAGTTTTTGCCCATTCAGTATGATATTAGCTGTGGGTTTGTCATAAATAGCTCTTATTATTTTGAGGTACGTTCCATCAATACCGAATTTATTGAGCGTTTTTAGCATAAAGGGCTGTTGAATTTTGTCAAAAGCCTTTTCTGCATCTATTGAGATAATTATGTGGTTCTTGTCTTTGGTTCTGTTTATATGCTGGATTACGTTTATTGATTTGCGAATGTTGAACCAGCCTTGCATCCCAGGGATGAAGCCCACTTGATCATGGTGGATAAGCTTTTTGATGTGCTGCTGAATCCGGTTTGCCAGTATTTTATTGAGGATTTTTGCATCGATGTTCATCAGGGATATTGGTCTAAAATTCTCTTTTTTTGTTGTGTCTCTGCCAGGCTTTGGTATCAGGATGATGTTGGCCTCATAAAAAGAGTTAGGGAGGATTCCCTCTTTTTCTATTGATTGAAATAGTTTCAGAAGGAATGGTACCAGCTCCTCCTTGTACCTCTGGTAGAATTCAGCTGTGAATCCATCTGGTCCTGGACTTTTTTTGGTGGGTAGGCTATTAATTGTTGCCTCAATTTCAGAGCCTGCTATTGGTCTATTCAGGGATTCAACTTCTTCCTGGTTAGTCTTGGGAGAGTGTAAGTGTCCAGGAAATTATCCATTTCTTCTAGGTTTTCTAGTTGATTTGCGTAGAGGCATTTATAGTATTCTCTGATGGCTGTTTGTATTCTGTGGGGTCGGTGGTGATATCCCCTTTATCATTTTTTATTGCGTCTATTTGATTCTTCTCTCTTTTCTTCTTTATTAGTCTAGCTAGCGGTCTGTCATTTTGTTGATCTTTTCAAAAAACCAACTCCTGGATTCATTGATTTTTGGAGGGTTTTTTGTGTCTCTATCTCCTTCAGTTCTGCTCTGATCTTAGTTATTTCTTGCCTTCTGCTAGCTTTTGAATGTGTTTGCTCTTGCCTCTCTAGTTCTTTTAATTGTGATGTTAGAGTGTCAATTTTAGATCTCTCCTGCTTTCTCTTGTGGGCATTTAGTGCTATAAATTTCCCTCTACACACTGCTTTAAATGTGTCCCAGAGATTCTGGTATGTTGTATCTTTGTTCTCATTGGTTTCAAAGAACATCTTTATTTCTGCTTTCATTTCGTTATGTACCCAGTAGTCATTCAGGAGCAGGTTGTTCAGTTTCCATGTAGTTGAGCGGTTTGATTGAGTTTCTTAGTCCTGAGTTCTAGTTTGATTGCACTGTGGTCTGAGAGACAGTTTGTTATAATTTCAGTTCTTGTACATTTGCTGAGGAGTGCTTTACTTCCAATTATGTGGTCAATTTTGGAATAAGTGCGATGTGGTGCTGAGAAGAATGTATATTCTGTTGATTTGGGGTGGAGAGTTCTATAGATGTCTATTAGGTCCGCTTGGTGCAGAGATGAGTTCAATTCCTGGATATCCTTGTTAACTTTCTGTCTCGTTGATCTGTCTAATGTTGACAGTGGAGTGTTGAAGTCTCCCATTATTATTGTATGGGAGTCTAAGTCTCTTTGTAGGTCTCTAAGGACTTGCTTTATGAATCTGGGTGCTCCTGTATTGGGTGCATATATATTTAGGAGAGTTAGCTCTTCCTGTTGAATTGATCCCTTTACCATTATGTAATGGCCTTCTTTGTCTCTTTTGATCTTTGATGGCTTAAAGTCTGTTTTATCAGAGACTAGGATTGCAACCCCTGCTTTTTTTTGTTCTCCATTTGCTTGGTAGATCTTCCTCCATCCCTTTATTTTGAGCCTATGTATGTCTCTGCATGTGAGATGGGTCTCCTGAATACAGCAGACTGATGGGTCTTGACTCTTGATCCAGTTTGCCAGTCTGTGTCTTTTAATTGGAGCATTTAGTCCATTTACATTTAAGGTTAATATTGTTATGTGTGAACTTGATCCTGTCATTATGATATTAACTGGTTATTTTGCTCGTTAGTTGATGCAGTTTCTTCCTAGCCTCGATGGTCTTTACATTTTGGCATGTTTTTGCAATGGCTGGTACCGGTTGTTCCTTTCCATGTTTAGGGCTTCCTTCAGGGTCTCTTGTAAGGCAGGCCTGGTGGTGACAAAATCTCTAAGCATTTGCTTATCTGTAAAGGATTTTTTTCTCCTTCACTGATGAAACTTAGTTTGGCTGGATATGAAATTCTGGGTTGAAAATTCTTTTCTTTAAGAACGTTGAATATTGGCCCCCACTCTCTTCTGGCTTGTAGAGTTTCTGCCGAGAGGTCTGCTGTTATTCTGATGGGCTTCCCTTTGTGGGTAACCCGACCTTTCTCTCTGGCTGCCCTTAAGATTTTTTCCTTCATTTCAACTTTGGTGAATCTGGCAATTATGTGTCTTGGAGTTGCTCTTCTGGAGGAGTATCTTTGTGGCGTTCTCTGTATTTCCTGAATTTGAATGTTGGCCTGCCCTACTAGGTTGGGGAAGTTCTCCTGGATGATATCCTGAAGAGTGTTTTCCAACTTGGTTCCATTTTCCCCCTCACTTTCAGGCACCCCAATCAGACGTAGATTTGGTCTTTTTACATAATCCCATACTTCTTGCAGGCTTTGTTCATTTCTTTTTCTTCTTTTTTCTTTTGGTTTTCTCTTCTCGCTTCATTTCATTCATTTGATCCTCAATCGCTGATACTCTTCTCCAGTTGATCGAGTCGGTTACCGAAGCTTGTGCATTTGTCACGTATTTCTCGTGTCATGGTTTTCATCTCTGTCATTTCGTTTATGATCTTCTCTGCATTAATTAGTCTAGCTGTCAATTCTTCCACTTTTTTTTCAAGATTTTTAGTTTCTTTGCGCTGGGTACGTAATCCTCCTTTAGCTCTGAGAGGTTTGATGGACTGAAGCCTTCTTCTCTCATCTCGTCAAAGTCATTCTCTGACCAGCTTTGATCCGTTGCTGGCGATGGGCTGCGCTCCTTTGCAGGGGGAGATGCGCTCTTATTTTTTGAATTTCCAGCTTTTCTGCCCTGCTTCTTCCCCATCTTTGTGGTTTTATCTGTCTCTGGACTTTGATGATGGTGACGTACTGATGGGGTTTTGGTATAGGTGTCCTTCCTGTTTGATAGTTTTCCGTCTGACAGTCAGAAGGACTGTCTGTTGGTCTGTTAGAGATTGCTTGAGGTCCACTCCAGACCCTGTTTGCCTGGGTATCAGCAGCAGAGGTTGCCGAAGATAGAATATTGCTGAACAGCGAGTGTACCTGTCTGATTCTTTCTTTGGAAGTTTCCTCTCAGGGGTGACGCCACCCTGTGAGGTGTGGGGTATCAGACTGCCCCTAGTAGGGGATGTCTCCCAGCTAGGCTACTCAGGGGTCAGGGACCCACCTGAGCAGGCAGTCTGTCCGTTCTCAGATCTCAACCTCCGCGTTAGGAGATCCACGGCTCTCCCAAAGCTGTCAGACAGAGTCGTTCAGGTCTGCAGCGGCCCCGCTCTTTCCCCTAATGGACTGCAGCTGTGCGCTGTCCGCAGCGGTAGAGTCTACAGAGACAGGCAGGCTTCCTTGAGCTGCTGTGAGCTCCACCCAGTTCGAGCTTCCCAGCGGCTTTGTTTACCTACTTAAGCCTCAGCAATGGCGGGCGCCCCTCCCCCAGCCTCGCTGCTGCCTTGCGGATAGATCGCGGCAGACGGCTGTGTTAGCAGTGAGGGAGGCTCCGTGGGCGTGGGACCCTCCCGGCCAGGTGTGGGATATATTCTCCTGGTGTGCCTGTTTCCTTAAAGCGCAGTATTGGGGTGGGAGTTACCCGATTTTCCAGGTGTTGTGTGTCTCAGTTCCCCTGGCTAGGAAAAAGGGATTCCTTCCCCCTTGCGCTTCCAGGTGAGGCGATGCCTCGCCCTGCTTCAGCTCACGCTGGTCAGGCTGCAGCAGCTGACCCGCACCGATTGTCCGGCACTCCCTAGAGAGATGACCCCAGTACCTCAGTTGAAAATGCAGAAATCACCGGTCTTCTGTGTCGCTCACGCTGGGAGTTGGAGACTGGAGCTGTTCCTATTCGGCCATCTTGCTCCGCCCGCCGAAGCACATCTTGCAGTGTCAGACGCTGCATTCTGATGGATTAGCTGGTGCTACCCAGACTGTTTAAAAAATTAAAAACAGCAGATTCTACCAGATCTGCTTCTATGTATTCATATATGTTGTGTGTATGCGTGATGCTTCAGTATCAAAATATATAAAAGAGCTCTAATTAATTGGCTTTAAAAATAAGCACTTAAATAAAATATTTTGTCAGAAAAATAGAAACTTTAATGCCTTTTAGCTCACATGACTCTAATAAGCTCTGAAAAATAAAGACAGTTTTAAAGATTATTGGTAAAATAAAATAAAAATGTCTTCACAATTTAGACATTTGATCTAAATTAGGCCGTTCAGATACTGTATTTATTAGAGGCTTTAAAGTTACACACTGCTTCTATGACTTTTGATAGGTGTCTACTTGCCTGCTTTAGAAATATTTTCCAAATTTTAAATTGTAAGTAAGGCCTGAGGACATGTGGATTTAGCCATGTCCTTTAGCTATGTTGGAAAGAGTCAGACATTATCTGCAGTTCTGTCCTGTGTCCTAGTCTCTGCACCCAGCACCCTCTATTAGCAAAACCTCTTCTCCAACATTGAGGATTATAATTCAACATGAGATTTGGGTGGGGACACAAATCCAAATCATATCACCATATAACAAATAATTATTCTTGCTGTACTTTATGCAAATAATTGGGCCAAGTATAATTGGACTGATATGGTTTGGCTGTACCCACATCCAAAACTTCATCTGGAATTGTAGTTCCCATAATCCTCATGTGTCATGGGAGCGATCCAGTGCGAGGTAATTGAATCATGGGGCTGGTTACCCTCGTGATCTTCTCATGATAGTGAGTTCTCATGTGATCTGATGGTTCTATAAGAGGATTTTCCCCCTTTTGCTCAGCACTTCCCCTTGCTGCTGCCATGTGAAGAAGGATGTGTTTGGTTTCCTTTCCACCACAATTGTAGGTTTCCTGAGGCCTCCCTGCCATGCTGAACTGTGAGTCAATTAAACCTCTTTCCCTTATAAATTACTCAGTATTGGGTGTGTCTTTATTAGCAGTGTGAGAATGGATTAGTACATGATCTAAAGCTTATTTTGCAAGTAAATCAGCCCTACCATGATTTGTCTTTGATAAAATTGGGAGACTGGAGAGAGAAAAATTGTATTTCTAAAAACTATGGTACAATTGTTGTTAAATTTTAGTCTTGTTCATTGTTTTTAATTAAAAAAATAGGTTCTAAAATTTGGACTGACTGACTGAAATTCGTTCTGGGCTGCAAGTCCCCAAATTAATGCTTTCAAATTTTTCTTCCATATTTCACATTTGGACTACTACCTTCTTTTTTCCCTGAGGCCTTACAAGCTAAAGCTTATTCCTTGGGATACAGTCAAGAAAAATGTGTCAAATACAGCCTTCCTCCTCTGTAACTAAGAGTGTTTTGCATTGGGCATCTGGACAGATTGTGCCTAACATTAACCTTTTTCTTCTGTTTCCATAGAAATACCTCTTATTAAAAATCTGTTTGTCTTCATCACATATAGGAGCATAGCCCATCTGCAATGCCACCTCCTAGAATGGGACACTACTGTTTAATTCAACTGATCTATTCTCAGGTCTGAAAAGCTGACTAAAAATATATGGCATGATATATTTAAATTTTCTCTTTTCTGTGTGTCCCAATTTGTCTTTCTAAAACCTGACCTAAATCTCTCTCTACTAGTGACCCTATGTCTGACTGGTTCTCAGAGCTATTTGCCTGAATCCCCCAGGGTTTCAAATCAATTCTACAAAGAAGACTGAAGATCAGACTTACACTCCTGACATTAAGACTCATTATCTTCTAGTCTGCTGTTCATTGAAGTGCTGTGCTAAAACTGTGGATGAGAGTACTAACATCATTGTCATGCAAGTCTTGAAACCCCAACCAGGCACCTGTGAATACATGGAGACAGCTGCAAAGTGGTTTCACTCCTCTTACCTTTAAGAATAATGTGTGATGAAACCCAAGAAGGGAGATTAAAACTGCCTTTGCAAAGATTATGACAGTGAGAAAAATTTGGCATAGGAAAAATATGACAGTGAAGAAATCTGACCTAGTCAGCGGATCTTGCTTGTAACTGCCAAGCTGCCTTTGTCCATTGCTGGGGGTAGACTGAACCAACTTTGGAAGTATTTAGTTTATAATTTAACTTTGAAAAGAAGAATGACAAAAGCCCATTCTCCAAACAACCTCCCCTCTCCTCTTGCTTAGGGACCAGACTATCTTTATAAAACCAACACATTAGCCACAAAATTAGAAATGATGGCTTAGGAGTCATGCAGCCAGAGGCCACAAGAATTCAAACTCCCAATTGCTCCTATAGATCACCACTATTGTAAAACCTAGGATTGATGTTAGAGGTATTTTTCACATCCTGCATTCTGATAGATCAGCTGGTGCCACCTAGACCAGTAAACTGGCTTATCTGGTCTTGTAGTTCCCACCCAGGAACTGACTCAGCATGAGAGGACAGCTTTGACTTCCTATGATTTCATCCCCACTCTACCATTCAGCATTACTCATTTCCTAGCTCTCTGACTACCAAACTATCTTTTAAAAAAAACCCTAGTCTTTGAATTTTCAGGGAGGCTGATTTGCGTAGTAAGAAAACTTCAGCATCCCCTTTTAGCTGGCTTTACATGTATTAAACTCTTTATTGCAATTCCGTGTCTTGACAAATCAGCTCTGTTTAGGCAACAGGCAAGATGAACCTGTCAGGAGGTTACAAAGATAGAACTTACTTAATATTTGCCTTTTAAATAAAGAAAAAATGTTAAATATTTTCTATCTAGTTTGTCTGATTATGAATGTGAGGGGTCACAATGATAGCAATTTATTATTATTACTGCAATTAATCTTAGAGTTCCACAAAGAGGCTTCACCAAACAATTTAAAAGGAATTTATTGCTAGAACATTTTGTGGGTCATATTTAAATGCACTTTCTGTTACTACACAACTGGGAGATTGTTATGTTGTCAAAGCCACTTGCTGTTCATTTCTCTCTCACATCTCTTACTCAAACCCAGACTCATCTCATGCTGCTGGAATTGAGTCATGGGCAAAGCTCCAGCAATAATGTTTTGAGCCACAGGTGGCCCCCTGGCTGAATGTAATACCTGCCTGATTTATTTGTTAGAGCCTGGCCTTAAGCATTTCATTCAAGGCCATCAGTATTATTTTATGTAAGTTATTAACATTTGTTTGGGGTACAGACTCTTTTTTGTTAGGGTTAACACAGCATAATCTTCTACTAGCATAAATTCCCATTAGTATCCACTGTTGCATAAAGAATGCTCATTATAGTAATTAGAAATGTTAATTTCCTAGAGCAATTATAATTCCCTTTAATCTTCCATGGCAGTGTTTTTGAAAGAATTTTATTAATTCGTTTTATTATTTGTATTAATTTCAATTTTAATTTGAGATTCAGTGGGTGCATGTGCAGGTTTCTTGTGAGGGGATACTGCATGATACTGAGGTTTGGGCTTCTATTGATGCTGTCACCCAGACAGTGAACACAGTTCCCAATGGGAAGTTTCCCAGGCTTTGCGTCCCTCACCCCCTCCCTCCTTTTGGAGTGTCCAGTGTCTACTGTTTCCACACAGACTCTTTTTGAGAATCTGATGAAAGTTATGAACTCCCCGGAAGAAATGTACATTGATATGGTTTGACTCTGTGTGTCCCCCCAAGTACCACCTTGAATTGACTATAATACTCCCACATGTGAAGGGCAGGACCAGGTGGAGATAATGGAATCACGGGAGTGGTTTCCCCCAGGCTGTTCTGGTGATAGTGAGTGAGTTCTCCTGAAATCTGAGGGTTTTATAGGGGCTTCCTTCTTTGCTCAGCACTTATTCTCTCTCCTGCTGCCCTGTGAAGAGCTGCTTTCAGCTATGACTGTAAGTTTTCTGAGGCCTCTCCAGTCATGTGGAACTGTAAGTCAGTTAAAGCTCTTTCCTTATAAATTGCCCAGTCTAGTATGTCTTTATTAGCAGTCTGAGAATGGATGAATACATACACAGACACAGACACAACAGTTGGCACACAAAGTATTTTTGCTTTCTATATCTGGTGGCCTAAGAACATTTTCATATGTTTGTTACATATATAGCTTTCTCTCTACCTCCATTGCACAAACACATGGGAGCTTGATATTTATTCTTTGGAATGCAGAATGTGATATTTTGCCTACACCCTATGGACTTCAGTAAGCAAGAAAATGACTGTAGTTTTTAACCTTAAAAAAAATCAGCTGGGAGATGTCTCAGGCAAAAGCAATGATTTTCCTGGACCTCTGGCTCTTATAAGCTTAGGCAATGTGTTGACTCCCTCCTCCATTTGTAATGCTAATCAGGGTTTTATTGAGAGTTTGCAGTGGTAGGCCCTATGCTAATTGCTTTCCATTATTATTTCATTTAACCATCACAACAACTCTAGAAGTAGGTACTATTATTATTCATATATATTTATTTTTTGAGACAGAGTTTTGCACTTGTTGTCCAGGCTGGAGTGCAATGGCCTAGTCTTGGCTCACTGCAACCTCTGCCTCCTAGGTTCAAGTGACTCTTCTGCCTCAGCCTCCAGAGTAGCTAGGATTACAGGTGTGTGTCACCACACCCAGCTAATTTTTGTATTTTTTTTTTGTAGAGATGAGGTTTCACCATGTTGGCCAGGCTGGTCTCAAACTCCTGACCTCAAATGATCTGCCTGCCTTGGCCTCCCAAAATGCTGGGATTACAGGTTTGAGCCACCACACCTGTCCGTTATTCATATTTTGAATGAGGAAACAAGGTATCTTAGTTTCCTGTGGCTGCTGTAACAAAAGATCACAAACTTGGTGACTGGAAATTTATTATCTCATACTTTTGGAGGCCAGAAGTCTGAAATCAAGGTGTTGGCAGGGCTGTGCTTCCTCCAGAAGGTCTAGGGGAGATTACGTTCTTTGCCTCTGGTGGCTGCCAGCATTCCTTGGCTTGTGGCTGCTTATGCAATCTCTGCCTTCCCTGAATGTCTCTTGCAAGGACTCTTTTTTTTTTTTTTTAAATGTATAAATTTATGGAGTGCATGTGCAATTTGTTACATGCATAGATTGTGTAGTGGTCAAGTCAGGGCTTTTGGGGAATCCATTACCCAGATAAAGTACATTATACCCATTAACTAATTTCTCATCATCCACCTCCCTCCCACCCATTCACCCTTCTGAGTCTCCATTGTCTATTATCGCACTCTCTATATCCATGTGCATACACTTTTTAGCACCTACTTATGAGTGAGAACATGTGATAGTTGACCCTCTGTGCCTGGCTACTTACAAAGATTCTTGTCATTGGATTTAGACCTCATTTAGAAAATCCAGGATGATCTCATCTCAGATAATTTTTTTTGGAAAAAAATTTTTTTTGTATTATCTTTTCATTCCATCTGAAGAAATCTTTTCTTTGTTTTTCCAAAAAAAGTCACATTCATATGTTCTTGAAAATAGGATGTGACATATCTTTTTGTGGGCTCCCATTCAACCTGCTAGACAATACATAGGTAATTTATAGTAAGTCAGTAGTAAACCTGGGATTCCAACCCCTTGTCTTGGGGCCTTAAAAGCTTGTGACAGCCCCACAATTTCTAATTGTAGACTTTAGCGTCTCTTCTGACATTCAGTCATGAGAACCATTGTCTTGTGTATAGACTGGCTGCTGGCTGACAGGTCAGGGCCCATTTTGATAGCAGTCTTAATTCTAGAGGAAATACGAAGCTGACTCACACAAATAAACAAAGAAGCTTGGCCAGTGACAATAAAGCCAAGTATCATGTTAAGGGCACAGTTCCTCCCTCTAGTTTAGCTCCTTGGCTTTATTCTGGTGTGAGATGTCCCATGGTGATTGTGTCATGGACAGAGCAGAGGGAGGGCTCTGAGGAACCTGGGAAGCCTGCTGAGCTGCATGGGGACCTGCCTGGGCAGAAGGGCAGTGAGTTTGTGGAAACATTTGGCTAAAATATTCATGCAGAAAGAAATTGAAGAAGGCATAAGTAAATGGAAAGATGTCCTGTGTTCTTGGATCAAAACACTTAATATTGTTAAGATGTTCATACTACTCAAAGCATTCTATAGATTTAATGTAAGTCCTATCAATATCTCAATGATTTTTTAAAGAAATATACAAATTTATCCTTAAATTCCTCTGGAATCTCGAGGGATCCTAAATAACCAAAACAATCTTGAAAAAGAAGAACAAAGTTGAAAGATTCACACTTCCTGATTTCTAAGCTTACTATAATGCTACAGTAATTAAAGCAGTATGGTACTTGCATCAAGACAGACATATAGACCAATAGAAAGAGGCAAAAGCCTTGAATAGACCTCTTTCCAAAGAATAAATACAAATGTTGAATAAACACATGGAAAGATGTTTAACATCATTAGTTATTAAGGAAATGCAAATTAACACCACAATAACATACCACTTCACATTCATTAGGATGGCTATTAAAAAAACTCAACAACAATGGAAAACTACAAGTGTTGGTAAGTATGTGGACAAATTGGAACTCTTGTGCACTGTTGGTAGGAATGCCAAATGGTGTGGCTGCTACGGAAGAAAAGTTTAACGTTTCCTCAAAAAGCTAAACCCAGAATTACCATATGATGCAGCAATTCCACTACTAAGTGTATACCCAAAAGAATTTATAGCAAGGGCTTGAACAGATATTTGTATGCCTATGTACACAGCAGCATTATTAACCATATCCTAAAGGTGGAAACAACCCAAGTGTCCATTGACAGATGGATGCATAAAGAAAATGTGGTATATAAATTCAATGGAATATTATTCAGCCTTAAAAAGAAACCAAGTTCTGATATATACAACGACATGGATATTGTATGAAGACATTATGCCAAGCGAAATAAGCCAGTCTCTAAAGGAAATATATTGTATGATTCTACTTATATGAGGTACCTGAAACAGTCAAATCGATAAAAACAGAAGTAGAATGGAACTTACTAGGAACTGGGGGAAGGGTGAATAGAAAGTTATTGTTTAATGGTGTAATGGACTGAATTGTGCCCCTTTCTTCCCTCTGCCAATTTATATGTTGAAGCCCTAGACATCAGTGTAATTGTATTTGAAGACAGGGCTTTTAGGAGGTGATTAAGCTAAATGAGGTCGTAAGGATGGGGCCCTAATCTGATAAAACTGGCTTAACAACAAGAGGAAAGAAGATAAGTCTCTTCCCCTCATCCACCAAGCCCAGCACAGGTGCAACCATATGAACACACAGAGAGGAGGTGGCTGTCTCCAAGCCGGGAAGAGAGCCCTCACCAGAACCTGACCTGACCATGCTAGCGTCCTGACCTCAGAATTCCAGCCTCCAGGAGCAGTGAGAAAATAAAGGTATGTTGTTTACAAGCCACCCACTATGTGGCACTGTGTTATAGCAGCCAGAGGTGACTAATAAAGATGGCTCTCGAGTTTCAGGCTGTGATGATAAAAAAAAATTCTGGAGATGGATAGTGGTGCTAGTTGTACAACAATGTGAATGCATGTTAATGTCACCGTACTCGTATGCCACTGATTAAAATGGCAAATTTAAAGTTACGTCTATATATAATACAAAAATATCATACAGTGCCTACTTGGTAGTGATTGGGACAGTTGCTTTTGCTTTCTGTAAATCTGTGCAAGAGAAGAAACCAAGTTGTAGGGTCTGATGGGGACTAGCAGATCACATAAGACAGGACCTAATTCCTTTTCTGTGAGGTGAAAGAAGTGGAGATATACTCAGTATGGCCTCTGAGTAAATACAATTTTCTCAGTGTGTATTTAGAGCTGACTTTATCTCACACCGATGAGGGGTTTCACCCTCATTTTATACATAAGGAGAAAAGTTACAAAGACATACAGCATTATCTGTTTTTCCATGATGGTGCATAATTGTCTTAGGGGAGATAACAACTGGAAATTCCCAAAAGGACGGGGATTACTTCTAATTGCAGGGAGGACAGGACATTAGAAAGTGGGAAGCATTCTTGCTTTTATTTTACCCCTCTATTCCTGCTTCATCTGAGATTGTCCCTTTCAATCCATGCTGCCTTCTTGAGAAAGTAACCAAGACTGGTTTTTCAAAGTATGGTTCAAGTAGTTAACAGCCAAGCTTTCCAGTGGTAGGTGTCAATCAGCGTTTAAGAACCAAGCAGGGCAATTTGAAGGGCTCCTAAAGCCAGGAGAATATTTGAATGAGCTGGAAGATACAAAACCAATCTGCTTTTAAATTCCATACGTAATTTTATAGTTCACTTGGAGAGAGAGGACCAGGAAGAGGAAATAGTATTTGAAAAGGAGGAGGCTCTTGCGTTGCTCTACTCAGTTTAATTAAGGTATACTCTAGATACGAACTTGAATTCTTTACTCAGAACGTCACAATGAAGCCTGACAATATTGACAACAATTTATTTTTCCATATTCAGTTTTCTTATTTTACATAGCTTACAACTTCTGTCCAGAATATTTTCTGGTAAATTGGACCTTTAGGGAAGGAAAGAACAATTTTCTTCAAGAGAGAATATTTGCTCACTCTTACTTTGCCATGGAAGGGAATTCAATGTATTTCTCTTTTAGATATGGGGTACTTTAAGTTTTCATTATCAATAATTTTGACATACTTGAATCTTTGGGTAATTCGGCATTCATTTGGCTTTGATATGGACAGGGGCCATTAAAAAACCCCAACACTCCAGTTACTGTTAACCATTAATTTGGATGTGCAAATATTTGTACTACCACCACCCACTATTAGTACCAAAACCACTGCCAAAACTAACAGGTGACTTACGATGATTACTCGTCACATAGCAGACATTGAGGTAAGAGCTTTGCACGAATTATTTACAATTAATCCTCAGCAAACTCTATAGTACAGGGACTGCTATCCTTATTTCACTGCTGAGGAAACTAAGAGAGATTAAAGTGACTTGCCTGATTCTAACATATTCATCCAGTCAGTGTTGGAGCTGAAATTTAAACAGAGATGCCTGGGACTTCAATGGAACTGAGGATGTGTGCTAATCTGTGAGGCGTTGAGAACAGTGATCATTTTCTATTTATCGTTGTATTTGCCACAACATTGCATGTTGTGCCTTATTTGTGGCAGAATGAGCTCAATATACGTTTGTAGAATTAAAGACTGAGGAAAGCCAATGAATATTTAGCATTGTGCTAAATATCTCAAATGTTAACTTAGAAGTTATTTCAATATGGAATTTATTTGCTCATTTTATGCTCTGAAATTGGGTAGCTTACTAATATAAGGGGATTAATTGCGAATTTGCTCTTACTCGGGAGGCTGAGGCAGGACAATCACTTGGACCCAGGAGGCAGAGGCTACAGTGAGCTGTGATCACGCCATTGCACTCCAGCCTGGCAACAGAGTAAGAATGCGCCACAAAACAAAAAAAAAAGCCAAACGCACAGGTGGAGAGTTAAGATGCTAATGAGACATGTGACGTATGAACAAGCAGGTACAGCTACTGCACATGCGCACCCAGAGGACCATCCAGAACATGCTTCCTAGTAACACCTCTTCCCACCCACTTATGAATCATCATGTAAGACTTCCATAGAGGGAGTCTCTCTAGTGCCAATCTTTGCTGTCGCATCCTTACCAGCAGCCCGCCCTGGTTCCTCTCTCTCTCAGAGTATGCAGTGTATTCTGCACCAAACTTTCCAAATACTCTTTTTCCTTTAAAACAAATTGCTCTATGCTGCATTTTCTTTGCTTTGTGTCTCTCGTTTACATTCTTTTAAACTGAGAAGACAAAAACTGAGGTCTCACAACAGCCAACAACCACGTGAAGGAGAAGCAAAACTCCACAATAATCCACTCAGTATCCTGGCTTAGACAAGAGAAAGAATGTGTCAGTGAGGAGTTGTTCCGTTATGGAAGGACAGAAAAAGGTGACCAAGAAGTAAATTTTGGCAGTGCCTCTCAAATGCTACTCAGGATAACCACTGACTCAAATATTCCTAGCCTCAATGGAAGGATGGAGCTGAAGGTAGGATGCTTTCGCCAGTAGACCCAGAGTGTTCTTTCTGGCAAACAAACCCACTGGCCTCCCTGACAAGGTGAAACAGCCTCTTCATCTTTGTTCTGATTCCATGTTCATCAAACAACTTTTTGACTCCTGTGTAATCTGCTTACATGGAGAGAATGTGCTGATGATATGGATTTCATGTTTTTCTATTCTGTTTGGCAGTAATTTCTCATGCAAAATCAATAAAGAGGTTTCCAATGAACATTTGACGTCTACATAGCTTTCTGAGACCAAATGCACTGATTTTACTCACACCCGGATTTCTGAGCATTGTGACACTTGTATTAGTTTTCATTGTCTATTAATAGTGGATATTTTGGTGTTGATCTCAGCCTCTTGTGCATTTTAGTTGGTGACAATCAATCCTGGGGACCTTATCACTGTGAAGGCTGTAAAGGAGTGTTTCTACGTCTTCTAAGAGGAGAGTCAGTTTCATGCATCGAGCCTTTTCTTTAGGCTGCTGTCTCTCAAACCTTTCTGTGTGAACCAGCCTGAAATCAGAAAAGGTGGACAGGTGTCTGGGGAGTCAGCAATCTTAGATTGAAGTACAACATTTTCCTGAAGTATTTTTTCTATTTTAAAAATGTTATAAAGTGTGCATTCCATTCTGTAATTGATCTATTTTGTGTCAATGTTATTTTCATATGATGTTTTTTGCCTACTAATCTTTAAGTACAGTTGATGCTTAAAGAGATGCTGTGGTTTCCTGTGGCCCACATACTGTACTTCTGGGCATGCAGCTGACTACCCCTGCAGGGACATGCTTACGTGAATTTCAGAAGCCCTGCCTTAGACACATGCTTAAATCTTGCAGGTATGTGACTTCTATGTTTTAGAGTTTTAAATAATTTCATAATTTTAAAATCTATTTTATGAGCTTTAGCTACTTAACTTCCTCTAAATAGAAATTTTTATACCAGAAAATGACTGATTATTTTGATCTTTTAATGACTAACTTAGATTGCTACACAGTAATTTTGGTTGTGGTATTTACGATCTCCTCAACCTGGTTCAATAGCAATTCTTTTTAATTTTCTCTCTCCTTTTAAAATACCAGTGATGGCAGTGGTGGTCCCCCTGGAGCAGTGGCTGTCAAGGCGCTGGCTACCATGGGGAGGTGTGGCAGGGGGTGGGCACTCCAGGGATCTGGTGGGAGCCAGGAACAGGTTGGAGCTCTGCACGCTTCTGGGTTAACTGGGCGGAGCCCCGACCTCCCTGGCGCAGCTGCAGCCACCCAGTTGTAGCTGTGGACCCTTGCGTCCCTGCACTCTTAGGGGCCTGGGAAGCCACCCCCGACCCCAACCCTGCAGGCTCAGAAGTGCCTGCTCCTGCTGTCTGGCTTCTCCCCGATCCTGTTGTCCACTCAGATTTCAAAGCAAAGTTGAGACTGAGCCTGGGTGGCTGTGACCTGGCTGGGTGTGTGTGTGCTCAGGATGGCACTGACATGCCAGACCCCTCCTCCCTTAGCCTCCTCGCTGATGAGCATGGAAGGGGGGCTGAGGCGAGTGGCTGAGGGTGGCTCAGCATGTGCCTGCAGGTGTCCCTCAGAACAAACAATCTGGGCACTGTGGATGACCGCAGGAGACAGGCTTCTGGGTAGTAGGGACAGGTCCCTGGTGAAGCCCCACCCTCAAACCAGGGACCCCTTGAAGTCTGGTGGCCAGGTTGTCAGTTCAGCGGACCAGAATGAAAACTTATGGTGCCATTTAGTGCCATTTCTGGGCCCGCCCATGGCCTCCCATGGACCAATCAGCATGCACTTCCTCTGATGTCCATAAAAACCCCCAGACTCAGCCAGACTCAGAGAGATGTGGGGACTACCAGCTGTGGGAAGGAGCTACCCAACTCTGGTCTCCTTGACTTGACCGGACGACCTGCCTACAGATAGAAACTACCCACTCTGGGTATCCTCTCCACTAAGAGCTGCAAACTCAATGAAATGACCTGCCTGCAGGTAGGAGCTACTCACTTTGGGTGTCCTGAGAGCTGTACAGTTGCTCAATAAAGCAGCTCTTCACCTTGCTCACCCTGCAGTTGTCCACACACCTCATTCTCCCTGGATGCAGGACAAAAACTCAGGAGCTGCCAAATGGTGGGACTAAAAGAGCTGTAACACAAATTGTTGAAACACATGCCCATTCCCTGCTTGCCACGTTGGGGGCAACCAGAAAGAGAAAAGAGAGGGAAGAGCTGCAGTCCTTTGGGGAACCCAGACATAGGAGCTCCCCAAGCCAGGGCTGTGACACCCTCTTTGGGGCTCTGTGGTTCCTGGTGTCTCCAGGTTTCCGAGCATCACTGTGTTCCCTGGTGGTCACAGTAGAAGCTGGTTGCAGTGTGCCTGGTGCAGCTGCAGCCTCGCAGGGAGCCAGAGTCTGTGTTGGTGCCTGGAGCTGCCTGCCCTGCTACAGCTGGCATGCCTGGCTTTACACAGTGACCAGACCTTGTGCTCACTCACGTACCCCTCACCACTCTGCACCTGGCTTGCCCTTGGCAGGCATGGGACTCAGGCTGGTGGCATGGGACTCAGGCTGGTGGCATGGACTCAGGCTGGTGGCATGGGACTCAGGCTGGTGGCATGGACTCAGGCTGGTGGCATGGGACTCAGGCTGGTGGCATGGGACTCAGGCTGGTGGCATGAACCGAGTGCAGCCTGCCAGTCTGAGTGGGTGGAATGAGCCCAGTGGATCCGAGTAAAAACTCTGGCAAAGATACCACTGGCCACAGAGGCTTCTGGCTGGCAAAGCAACACCCCAAGGATCCCGTGACACCAGTGTGGCCTCGGCTGCTATCTAGTTAAATGATGACTAATTGGCTCGTATGTTTCATATACGTTTTGAGAATTAAACTAATTACAGTAAGCATTTTGAAAACATAAATTATTCCATACATTTTACTAATTGTAGTATAATTTCTAGAGTTATTGTATTTATTGTTGAGAAAGAGGAAAGTACTCTATGTAACTAATAACCAGTGCTCCAGCCTTGAGAAATGGGGGAGAGAGACACAGAAAGAGGAAGAGAGGTAGACAGAAAGGTGCCATCTGCTCATATATTATACAGCATCTTGTCTCATGTTTTTTCACACCGGTCCTAAGATAGAACAAATAAATATTCTAAATATAAACTTTGAATGAAATATTATGTTATTGTGGCAGTATGCCATTTCAACATGACAGGATATGGTGATGTGTTTCAATATAATTATTTTAGCTCTAGGGCATAAGTACAATAAAAATACTGATACCTAACTACCTACAATATCACCAAAAACATGTATGCTTTGTCTTTCTTATAGTTATTATGTTCCCACATACCTTCAGAGGCATTGCATTTAAAAAATACATTTATTATGACAATTTTTATGAGTCAGTTGAACTTTGAACACCATCAGCATTTTACATACTTCTTCATCTATACATTTCCCAATCTCTCTCTGTTTTACTGGAGGGTTTTGAAGTCAATACCATGCAGCATGTCCTTTCACCCCTAATACTTTAGTAAGCTTTTCAAAATGAAAAAGAGACGGAGAGAGAAAGAGTGGAAGTGGTAGACAAAGAGAGAAAGAGAGAGAAAAAATCATTTTCTTACATATCCACAAATTAATAATAATTACTTAATACTTAACACCATCCAGGATCTGCTGCATATTTACATTCCTCTGGTTGTCTACAATATCTCTTTTCACTTATTCTATGATTAACTGAACTAGTAGAATGTACAGTTATATGAAATCATAGAATATATAATATTGATGATTTAAACAGGTTTCATTTTATTGTACTTCAGCTTCATATATTGTAATCTAGAACAGTTCTTCCTATCTCCTCTTTTCTCTCTGCCATGGACTTATTGACTAAATTAGATTCCTACATTCTAGATTTGGCTTGAGGTGCTATTCAAGCTTCCCTCAACTTCTGAATTTCCTGTAGACTGAAGTTAAAGACTTGATTAAATTCAGTTAGATGTTCTTTTGGTCTTATAAAAAGGATATTTTAGGCATGGTTCTTGACTTCCTGGCTTGTCTAAAATGCTTTCGCGTTGCATCATATCATACCAGAATGTGTATGATTCAATGATGCTAAAATTGATCAGTGGGTTTAGTTGTTGGTAACTTGATAATTTTATTGTGAAGCTTATCATCAATACTTCATCTAAGGTTTTATTATCTAATGAGGACCATTTCTTTAATCAGTTATTGCATCAGGAATTGCACAATGTTGATTTAGAACATTCTTTCCTTTTGAATTTATTATCTGAGCATCTGTATAAAGTCCCTCAACTATAGGGCTCTTTGGACATCCCAAAATGCACATTGTATCAGAAAAGCAAGACAAATGCTTGTTTTCCTTTTAAATGTCAATTTCTAGAGTCATGATTTGGTGCTGAAGCAACTGCCATTGGTGCCCAGTGACTTTTATTTTATTTCTCTTTCTCTCCTAACCCCCTTTTAAAAAATATCATTTTAAATTTACAACATTTTGTGTATTCAATTTGTTTTAATTAATGAGGTCACTTTTTTGATGTTCATATTGTCTCATCTATGGCAAGTGGGATCCCCTTCTAGCTGACTCCCATGTCCTTTTGACATGACCTCCACCAGCCTTTGAAAGCTTTCTTCCCTTTCTGCTTTCTTTTTTTGTTTTTTGTTTTGTTTTTTTTTTTCCGGCGTCTATGGCCATACCACCCTGAACGTGCCCGATCTCATCTGATCTCGGAAGCTAAGCAGGGTCCCTTTCTGCTTTCTAGAGTAACAGACTGTCTCAGCCACCATCTACCTTTCCGGCCCCACAACTAGAATCAGCTATTTCTTCATGAATCCTTAGTTCTATTTAGTGGACAATTCTGTTTAGAGACCACAATTGAGAGCTAGGTGTGCTCACTGATTGGATTGAAGTTATTTCTAGACTTTTTCAGTGGACAAAGCTAGAATGTGGCTATTTTCAGAAAGTAGCTGACATTGAAATTTCTAATTCAAGTTTAAGATTGTAGGATATTTGTTTCTTTAATTTTAGGTTTAGATATCTTTTTATACATGTTCAAAAATCTTATTTGTTTATAACATTAACATACTTTTAAATTTGTGCACTTGAAAGTAAATTCCAAAAAACCTTTGGAGTTAGATAGGTATATTAGATCTACATTATTGATGACATGGTTTAGGTTCTATACATCCTTATTCATTTTGGTCCACTTATTGATTCTTGGATCAAGAGAGGTATGTTAAGTTTCTATTATTGGTATGCGTCTTTCTGTTTCTCCTTAGATTTTCAGCAGTTTCTGCCTTATGTAAGTTGTTTTCCACGAATTGCAGTCTTTGATATTATAATGTCTTTCTCAGCCTCTTTTAACTTTTTAACTTTTTTTCTCCCTGTATTCTACCTTGCTTCCTATCAAGATCTCAAACCCTGCTTTCTTATTACTTAAATTTGCCTGGCATATTTATGCATATTCTTTAATTTTTAATCTTTCTATATCATTTTGACTTAGGTATGTCTCATATACAGCAGAGAGATTTGCCTTTTTAGTCTGAATCTTTCTTTCAGTGGATTTATATGTTTGATCTCAGCTCTGACATAGTGATTTATTACATAATTTACTGTTATCTAGAAGGTCTTTCCCCACATGGCCTATTTTCTCTTTCCAATCTTTAGTATTTAATACTGTTTGTGTTTTTGTTCCACTTGTTGCCTTTACACTAATATTACTTACAATAGTTGAAACTTCTCTTTTTAAATTAGTGCCTAACTCTATCTTTCTCTAAGCAATACTAAAGTTGGCTATAACTATTACTGCTTTCTTCCATCCTCCCCAGTGTCTAAACACAGATGATACTGTTTTACTCCTAGTTAATGCCTATGCAACAATCAGCAAATGTATTCTGCTTTCCACTCACTTTCCCCACTTGTTACTTGTATTATTTCTACATTGCCAGATTATATATAATTTATATATCCCTCCATCCTGTGGCCAGTTTCTACTAGACCCTACAATGAGCTTCTTCAAGGAGCTCTTGATTTTCTAATGCTTCTTCTCCAGCAGATTGCTCAGAAAGGCTTTTGGTAAAAATAATCCCAGTCCTTGAATATTTATAACGGCTTTTTGATGGCCTTGTGTCTTAGTCTGTTTTGTGTGGCCATAACAGAATATCACAGACTATAATTTTTAGCAAACAAATTTATTTGGCTCATGGTTCTGGAGACTGGGAAGTCCAAGACTGAGGGGCTGCATCTAGTGAGGCCCTTCTTGCTGCATCATCCTATGGGGGTGAGAGAAGGAGGGAAGGGAGCCAAACTCACTCTTTTATTAGAAGCTCACTCCCACAATGACCTACTCCTGTGGTAATAGCATCAATGCATTCATGAGGGCTTTGCCTTCATGACCTAATCACCTCTCAAAGATCCTACTGTTCAACATTTTTGCATCGACGATTACGTTTCCAAAACATGAACTCCGGGTGACAAATCCAAATCATAGCACCCACCTTCATACTTGAGGGATAGTTTGGTTGGATATAAAATCTTTGGCTTATATTTTCCTTTCTTGAGCATCTTTACAATACTGCTTCATTGTCTTCTGGTACAAAATGTTTATACTTCAAAGTCTGATTCATTCTTTGCTTGGAGGCACAATTTTTTTTTCTTGTTTTAACAATACAACCATTTTATTACAAAGTGTTTCAGTGTTGATGGTTCTAAGTTGGATTTCCCAGATGGTCCTTTTAATACATAGATTAAAATCTTTTATTTTGAAAAGGTTTCCTTGAATTATAGTTTTATATATCAGTTGTTTTTTGTTCTCAGAGGGCTTCCTTCTTTTGGAAATTTTATGTTGAGTCTCCTTCACTTATTGCTCCAAATCATTTGACAAATTCTTTTTGTTCTCTTTTCTTTTTGTCTGTTTTATAAGCTTCATTTTCCCTTCCAGCCTCAATTTCTCTTTCTGTGCCTTCCATGGTCTCTCATTGCCTTTTTATTTCTAATATACCCTTCATTTCTGAAATACTGTTTCTTTCTTTTCTAGTTCATCCCTGAGTTTTCTCAGTTCTCTTTCCGTAAAATGATGGTTCATATCGTTCTAGCCATCTTATTTCTGAGCAGTTCTAATTCTGATTTGTATGGTTCTTTCAAGCTTTGATTAGTTTTAAGATTGTTTTAGCTCATTTTGAAATCTTATGTTGTAGTTTTCATCTTCTTTACAGCCACTTTTGTAGCATATTTTTATGTGTTGGAGCTATATTTGATTCATTCTTATCTTTATCCCTGTTGGATCTCAGTATGGGCTTTTATTGTAAACTGCTTTTATTTTCCATATATGAATGATCTCATATATAAATGAGATAATTTTCTTGGATTATTAGAGGAAGATTCCTGTATAGGGCTCTCTTCTCTGTTGTCACTGTGAAGTATTAAAAAATATGGCCTTTTTATAGGGACACTTCTCTGTCTCTTAGGGCTCAGCCTGGTTCACAAAAACTTCCTGTTCTAACTCTGTGTTGTCTGGAGTTCTAAAGGTCTTTCCTTTCAAAGTAGTATTGTTACCTTTGAATGTGTTTGTCATTCTATACTTTCTGAGATCTATCTTAGACACGTCCTTCTCTGGTTTGGAAGCTTTTGTCTTGCTGGCTTCCTCAGTGTTGTATTTCAGATTGAATTCACAGCAGATTTCTTTTTTTTTTTTTTTTTTTTTTATAGGGGGAGGAGGGGAGAGGATGAGTCTCTGTCTTTCCAGAAGGTAGTATTTTGGAGTATTTCTCAGATATATGCAGGGTAACTCTGCATTAGCATGGTTTACATTAGTGGTTCCCTATGGTCTCTTTGCATTGGACTCAGCTTGGAGCCTGTGACTGGGTCTTTGAATTCCACTGGTAAGGTGCAGATTTGATTGCCTTCATTCCTGTTCTGGAAAGGCTCTTCTCCTTTTGGGAGTGAATGCTTGTTACTGATTTCTGAGTACTCTTCTTGGAGAAGTAGCAGTACTCCCCTTTTTCTTTTCTACCAATTCTTCATCTCTCCTAGCCCCACACTGGATCTGCTGCTGTCTGGTGTTTTGGTGACACTAACCCATGTTCTGTAGTACTTGAGGGATTTCTTGTCATCAGTTTTATGTAAGATCATGTCCATGTTGCTTGTTTCCTTCTTTTGCTAGCCTCAATGTTCTGTCTGGTCTTGATGATTAAACAAAATCATGCAGTTGCCATGCTTTTAGCATCAGAAATGCCAATATATTCTAAATAAGATGGTAGAAAATGTGGCTTTTCTATTTCTGGCATCATTCCATCATTTTCAACAGCAGGGAAGTACTTGAGTATTGAAATTCAAAACAAAACTACAGTGGTCCCCCGTTATTCTTGGAGGATATGTTCCAAACCCCCAGTGATGCTTAAAAGCACAGATAGTACCAAATCCTACAGATACCATGTTTTCTTTTATGCATATGCACCTATGTTAAAGTTTACTTTATAAATTAGGCACAGTAAGAGATTAACACCAACAATAATAAAATACACCAATTATAGGAATATACTATAATAAAGTTATGTGAATGTGGT
Source organism: Trachypithecus francoisi (assembly GCF_009764315.1). Lineage (NCBI taxonomy): Eukaryota > Metazoa > Chordata > Mammalia > Primates > Cercopithecidae > Trachypithecus > Trachypithecus francoisi. The sequence continues at coordinate 166,571,923 of NW_022681454.1, read as the reverse complement.
CTCTCTCTCTCTGTTCCAAAATAATATAATATCATGAAGTCCTATAATATGATAGTTGGGACCTCATAATATAGTTGGCCAAAGGTGCAGAAGGTGAGAACATGGATAATGGAAGACTTCTGTATTTGCTATAAAGTTGTATGCAATTCTGACCAAAAAAAAAAAAAAAAAAAAAAAGCATAGGCAAAGAGTTTGAATGTATATGATTAGTTCTGGAGGACTAGAGTCTAAAACAAGACTTGAAAAAGCAGATTTGTCCTTCCTGGGCTAGAGATTGGTATAGAAAATTAAGCTCCTCCTGAGATTATCTTGTTATTTTAGTTTCTCTTTAGAATAGTTTCCATTCTTGGAATTAGAAAGGCATAAATTTTCATTGAAAATTAAATACTAAGATGCATTTATGAGTAGGCTAACATACACTTAAAATGTCATTGACTCCTGTCACATGAATCCAGAAAAGTACATATTTATGTGTGTAAACATGTATCAAATACAAACACATATGTTTATAAAATAAACAGAAAGATAAGACAGAATGTTTTGTTTGCCAAATTTTTATATGCCATATAGGAGAAGAAGAAAATATTGGTTAGCTCTGAAGCACCTTTGATTCTGTTATGACTTGAGTTAAATTGCCACTGTTGGGGCACTAAGATGTCCAATTTGCTCATCTGGGAATGTGGAATTAAAATTGCGGTTATTTATTTATTTATTTATTTAGAGACAGACTCTCGCTCTGTCGCCCAGGCTGGAGTGTAGCCGCACGATCTCGGCTCACTGCAAGCTCCGCCTCCCAGGTTCACGCCATTCTCCTGCTTCAGTCTCCGGAGTAGCTGGGACTACAGGCGCCCACCGCCACGCCCGGCTGATCTTTTGTATTTTTAGTAGAGACGGGGTTTCACCATTCACAGGATGGTCTCGATTTCCTGACCTTGTGATCTGCCCGCCTCGGCCTCCCAAAGTGCTGGGATTACAGGCGTGAGCCACCGCATCCAGCCAAATTGTGTTTATTATAGGACACTTTTAAGTTTGTCTTCATAGCCCTGTCTCAATGTTGAAAACTCAGAAAGCACAGAAATATTCGAGAGGATAATGCACTACTTTATATGTTCTTACATTTTTCCCAACCTTGTTTTTGAGCCCCAGAGAGATGACTTAGCATAGTGTACCAGCACTCCCTCTGCCTGAGAAAATAAATGACAGATCAAGTCGAGTCTAATACAGTCTGAACGATAAATCATCTCTGAATAAGTGCTTAATTTAAAGATCTGGGTTGATGTGATATAGCACCTAAAGGACAGAGACAGTTCCCTGCATAGTTTCCAGGGAAATAGCAGGACAATCTCACTTTGCAGCTTTCCTGGTTGTGAGACTAGATTGCAGGGGAATTCAGGAAAGCTGGCTTTGGCTCTCCCAAAAGAATGCGAGGGAGCCTCACTCGTTATGCAGAAAGCGCCTGCTTTTTACTCCTGCATCACACATCAGCAGCACTCATACAGAATTTCTTGGAAAGAGACAACATCGCATCCTCAGACGGTCTTTGAGATAATGCACCTCCTAATGTTGAACTTCCTTTTGTGTAAGCTGATAGGGAAAAACCTGAAAAGCCTTGTGCACTGCGAGAACATTAGAAGAAGCAGCAGCAAGCAGGTGAAAAGAAGTTAAGAACAGCAGCCTGCAGCAGAGGAGAACTGGAATTATTTAGGGCGCCTGTCTTTGTGAATGTTCCACAATTCAGGGTGACATTAATCTTGAGGAAGGAATTCAAATAAACAGCCTAGGTAGTTCGGTATTGACATGAATTTTTAAAATAAAGATTTTTTTAAAAGTTTGCACAGTCGCAAGGTGACAAATGGATGTGCCCAGATTGGCACATTGAGGACAGTAAGCAGACACTTCTTAAAAGAATTTATGGCACTGGTTGGAAAAGACACGTTTGTCTATTTTACATCTTTTATTCCTTCTTACACATGATATTTAGAATTCTGAAGAACTCTTCTTTTTAGACTATAAAGGAGCACTCTAAATGACTTTAGCAAATTCATGAATTCTAAGGAGGAGAAGGGGAAAATAATAGGAAATTCAGTTTCTTTCATTTAGCATCTTGACACAAAAAGAGGCACTCCATATGTGAGTGGTTTAAGAATAGTTTTCCACTTTAAACCTGTTCTTACCCTACCCAACATAGCATGGGGGAAAGCACATTGCTTCTATTTGAACAGCACTGAGGGCTGTTCAATTTATTCCATGGTTCAGAATCCTATTTATTCTCTCTGGGACTCATCACCTCCCCACTCTACCCACTCTCCTTGCCTACCAGAGGATGGAATGACTTCTGGAGAGTACTGCTCTATCAGATGTGACTGTAATCTCTTCTGCCTTTTAAGTAGGAAGCTGGTAGGCAGAGTTTGGAAACTGCTGAACAGAGGCTTTTAACTTTTGGAATTTCTCCTTCTTCCTCATAGGATGTCAGAGCAGAATATTTTGTAACTTGTTTAACTATCAAATGGACCATAGACGCAACCGTTCCTGAGAATCAGTTACCTGAGAGTCATTACTCAAACCGCCTTTCTGGCTGAGCTTTCCAAAGAAGTGGACTTTGTATGGCTGTGGAGGGAGTGAGTGCTTAGTGTGCCCTGAGAAGGCTGCACACATACAGGTGTGTGGGCAAAGCAGTGAATGGCAGGTGGGACAACAGGGAGCCAGGATCCCCCATTCATTCATCTTTCATTCATTCAACAAATATTTATGGAGCACCTACTATATGCTAGACACTATGTCTTTCTGCAAAAGAGCAGTAGCAACACAACAAACCAACAGAATCCTTGTGTCACAGAATTTACTTTCTAGTGGGAGAGATAGATGAGAAACATGATAAAAAAATAAATTGCATGGCTTGTTACATAGTGATGGATGCTAGGGAGAAAAATAAAGGAGGAAAGGGAGTAGGGAGTGTGTAAGTATGCATGTGGATGTGTGTGGGTGTTGTTGCAAATTTATATAGGCTGACTAGGGAAGACCTTACTGAGAAGATGAATTTTTGAGTGAGGACCAGAAGGAAGTAAGGGCGGGAGCCATATGATTTCTGAGACTGAAGGATTCTAAGCTGTAGGAATAGTAAACGCTAAGGTGCTGATGGGTCAGACTGACCTGGCCTGTGTGAAGACTGGTGACGAGGCCAGTGGGCCCTGAGAGGAGGAAGCCAGGGGGTGAGGAGTCAGAGAGGAGGTTGGAGAGGAAACAGGAGGGGTCAGATTGTTTACAATCTTATAGGTAAGGACTTTCATTTTTACCTAGCGGTAGATTGCAGCCAGTGAAAGCTTGGATGGAGGAGGGGTGGCCTCATCTCCGGCTGGTTTTAAGTGGACTCTGTTGAGAATAAACTGAAGCGGGGCGGGCAGAAGCAGGGAGATGAGCCAGGAGACAAGTGCAGTAATCCAGCTGAATTTGTCAGGGAAATGAGTGGTGGTTTATAGGCTGTTTATGGTCTGTAACGTATCCTTTACAAGCTGAGTTCCAAGTACCAGAGCCAAAAATTGCCTCAGCACGTCATTGTTTACCCAGAATCAGGCTGGCACAGACAAGCAGGTGGAAAACTGTTCCAAGTACAAGTGCATAAAGCGGTGAGTTGCCCTGCTTCTTGGCCCAGATCTCCCATAAAGGAATCTTGTGTTTACATTGCTAGAGGTTTGTGGTTCCTTCCCATAATTGCTTGAAAAGAACCACTGAATCTGCATTCCCCTTTTCGCTTTCTCACTACAACAATAATTGACTTATTACATTTATTTAGGAACTTTGCCCATTCTAACAATTAATTTAAAGTTTATAGGAAACTAAAAAGCTCTCTCATATATGAGACTGAATCCTGGAACAGTAAAAGAACATTAGTAAAAAAAACTAGTGAAATCTGAATAAAGTCCTGTTTAGTTAATAGTATTATACTGTTAATTACTTAGCTTGATTAAATATACCACAGTTATGTAGTAAATATAAAATGTTAACATTAGAAGAAGCTGAGTGAAGGGTATATGTGAACTTCCTGCACTATCTTTGCAATGTTTCTGTAAATTTAAAATTATTCCAAAATAAAAAGTTTATTTTAAGAAACCTTCTGAAAGGCAAAAGAAATTGCATGTGTCAACATTTTGAAAGTATTTTTTTGTCAGAGATTAAGTTGGTCGACACATATATTCTGCATTTAAAAAATTTTTTAATCTTTTTTAATGTTGTTGTTGAGACAGAGTCTCACTCTGTCACCCAGGATGGAGTGCAGTGGCGTGATCTCAGGTCTTGGGTCACTGCAACCTCCACCTCCCTGGTTCAAGCGATTCTCCTACCTCAGCCTCCAGAGTAGCTGGGATTACAGGCACATGCCACCATGCCCAGCTAATTTTTGTATTTTCATTAGAGACAGGGTTTCACCATGTTGGCTAGGCTGGTCTTGAACTCCTGACCTCAGGTGATCCACCCGCCTCAGCCTCCCAAAGTGCTAGGATTACAGGCATGAGCCACAGTGCCTGGTCTATCCACTCTTAAAAATATTATTACCCACCTACAATTAGAAAATAATCTTTTTTCATCATTTCATTTAGATTAAGCTGCATTTCAAATCCTTCACTTGCCTCCTGCATTAAATGTACATGTTTCACTTATACTCTCAGAGATCTACTCTGCTTGAGAATCAGATACTTTTAAAAACTAGTATTTAACAGTGCAAACTGTTGTCTTTTATTGATTTCCTTTCTTCTTGCCTTCCTCCCATCCTCTATGTCTTCATTCTCCCATCCTCTATGTCTTCATCACATCTTCACCAAACAAATACAACTGAATGTAACTGGCCCATAAATTATGTCCCCATTTCCTTCCTTCCTAAACTTACATATGACCTTTATTTGTTTACTGTTCTGAGGCTTTGGGGGAAAGAAATTTGCTATTGTGTTAAAAAGGAAAACAAAAATCTGTTGCTGGATGTGGTGGCTCATGCTTGCGATTCCATCAGTTGGGGAGGCTGAGGCAAGAGGAATACTTGAGGCTAGGAGTTCAACATCAGCATGGGCAACATATTGAGACCTTGTCTCTACAAAACATTTAAAAAATTAGCTGGGACTGGTGGTATGAATGTGTAGTCTGGGTTACTCATGAGGCTGAGGTGGGAGGATCACTTGAGTCCAAGAGTTTGAGGCTGCGGTGAGCTATGATCATGCCACTGCACTGCAGCCTGTGTGACAGAGCAAATCCTTGTCTCGGGGAAAAATAAAAAAATCTAATCTTCTTAACGTCTGATTGTTTAAGCCAGAAATAATGAATGCAAATGTCTCCAGGGATAAGGCAAGTGTTGTAAAAGTATGAGGCAATCTAGGGTAATATATATAAACACACTGGCATAGCCTACTTGGGCTTAAGATGGTTCTGATTTTGATTATTCCTGGAAAGTTGTACCTTTCCTAGAACCTCAGTGGAAGATGTGAGTCTATTTAGAAAAGGTGCTATATAAATTCAGATTATGGTTTAATCAGGTAATGTGGGGAAAATGTGACCAGTTGCAGTTTGGAGAACATAGTAACCAGTAGGAAGAAAAATTCATGTTTCCACATAAGGCAGATAAAAGATAGATGAGATTTTAGCTCTGTAGTGAATCACACAATGATACTGTGGGCTCCTCAAGTGTATTTCTTAGTCACTAGGCAGGACAGCATTTGAATCATCATAGAAAGATGACAAGCAGAACCATATATATGTGTGTGTGTGTGTGTGTGTATGTGTGTGTGTGTGTGTATAAAACTGTAGAAGGAACTCACTTCTCATGCCCTCCAACACATTAGGATAAGAAAATTCTTTCTGATACCTGTCTACTTCAAATTTCCACTGCTATGAATTAAGTCTGTGGTAGACAGTTAAATTAATACAAGCAGGCTAATATTACTAATATTCTAGGAAAGTTTTAATAAAATGTTTAAGATGCAAAGGATGAGACCAAATTACTAACTTGAATTAAGCAGATAATGTCAGGACGACATACACATGCAAAAACCATGAGGAGTTAGAGGGTGTAGTGGCAGGATTGACTGTCTCCTTCATTCTGGGTGTCCCAGGTATGAAGAGTGACCCTCTGAACACAACAAGCAGTGCACCTGTGACTTGAACACATCCTCTACAGGGATCTGGAACAGCTCACCCAGGACCATTGCCTGAGTCCGCTGGCCTCTCCTACCATGTCCTGGGATAGCCTTTTCTCAGAGCTCTGCAGCCACAGATACCATCTAGGCAATGGCATCTTCTTTCAGAGACTATAAAACCAAGGATACTGATGGTACTCCTCCACAATGTGAGACAATCAACTCTTGATTTCTGAAAGACTGGAGAAGTGGGATGGTGTGAACATTTAGCCTTGATGCGTTTCCCCCGATATCCTCTGCTAAGAGCAGGTTGAATGGCTAGGATAAGTCCATCCTATCCAATTTTAGTCCTGCTTTAGTACACTCTATTCTATGGAGAAAGGCTATAGTAACAGTATTGAATGGAACCGAACCCAGTGCAATAGTCTTTTCTATGCCAAAAGATAGATACTTTAAATTTGGGACCTGGGGCTATTCAGCTCTTTCCATTCTATTTCCACTGAATAGAAGTGTTCAGAGGTGGAAAGGTTGGTCCTTATTTAAAGAATCAATGTGGCTGCCTGTGTCACAGTTCTGTATATTACAGAAATACATTTCTTTATGATTCTGCACAGCACAGCCTGGAGGGGAAAATAGCCAAGCCCCCTCACTGCCTTGTACTTGCATATACCAATAGCAGCAAGGCTGTGCACCAAGACAGAGGGTTTTTATCACGTATATCAGGTACCCATATTTACGCACTTATATGACAGTTATATTCTCTACAAAAGCCGATGGTGATTTCCCTAATCACAAATAAAAATATTTTCTAGGTATATTTTTAAAATTCATGGTCGGGCATGGTGGCTCATGCCTATAATCCAAACACTTCGGGAGGCCAAGGCAGGAGGACCACCTGAGGTCAGGAGTTTGAGACTGGCCTGGCCAATATGGCAAAACCCCGGCTCTACTAAAAATACAAAAATTAGCTGAGTGTCGTGGTGTGCACCTGTAATTCCAGCTACGCAGGAGGCTGGGGTAGGAGAATCGTTTGAACCTGGGAGGTGGAGCTTGCAGTGAGCCGAGATCACGCCATTGCACTCCAGCCTGGAAGACAGAGCGAGACTCCGTCCCCCTCGAAAAAAAAAAAAAAATCATCTGGGGAATCAACAGTGGTCACTAATTCTGGGTTAGGCTATCAACTCTGAAGGCTAAGTCTAATAATTGCTAAAAAGAGGTTGAACATTCACGTATTTCAGATGATTTAAATGAATGCTACTTGGTTGCAGGGTAAAAGTGAAGGTTTTAGCAGTCCCTCCCACCACCCGAGGCTATGGGGGAGGCACACAGTCTCCCAGGTAGGCGCAGGTTTCAGGCAACCTTTCCTCACCTCCCCCCAGGCAGCAGGCGGGGGCTCCACTGGAGGGTAGTATTTAGGCACGTCCCAGGCCACAGCAGCCATGAACCATTTGAAGTCCTTGCACTTGAGCTGCTTGCGCAGCTCCTTCTGGGCAGAGATGTCCCCCGTGGAGAGATGCCTGTACTCCGGCCGCCGCTGGTAAATGTACTCCGCAAATTCATCCATCCAGGTCTCAGCTACCCGCTTCAGGTTCTGTGCAGCAGGAAAAAAAAACAAAAAAAAGTAATTTATTGGTTTATTCATTCAAAAAGTGGTCTTTGTTGTACCAGAAATTAAAAAAAGAAAAGAAAAAGATAACAGACAACCTCAGGCAGCCCTGGTTGGTGGTTTACCAACAATGAGAGTTTTCGTAACTGCAAGGGGTGTGATACAATTGGCCTGTGGCTTCGCACACATTTCTGCTTCTGGCATGCATGGGGTTCAATTGCCAATTTGGTAGTTAATTTATCAGAGCCAGTAAAGATTCAGCTCACTATTATATCAGTTTTCTCATTCCCTCTGTTATTTCATGATTATACATTTTTTATTTTTTACCTAAAACTAAACGTGTTGAAATTGGAGAGAATGAGATTCCTTTCAGGCATCAAATTGCTTAAAGCATTTCCAGAAACAAGAATCTAAGAAAGAATGAGGACGAACAAGCTATTATCCTTTTCCCCCAACTTTAGAGAGATCACGGAGCATTAGTACATTTAAAACTGTGTGTTCTGATGGTCTATGTGTGCAACACAGATACCAATCAAGATTTAGTAATTGACTGCATGATGAAGTGGGGCTAAAGGAAGCACCAAGTAGCCAGTCTTTTCCACAGATGTGTCCCTGGGGTAAAGGAAGCAGAAGGTCCGTCGTGGGGAATAAGCATGGATCTTAGGTGTAGGAGAGTGTGTGGATTCAGTGTAGGAAGCTCAGTCCTTTTGTCAGTTTTGGAATTGAGCAAGTTACTCATCCATGCTGGGTATCAGATTCCTCACCTGAAAATGGCAACAGTAATACATACCTGCATCACGGGGGTGGCTGTAGGATTAAGTAAAGCCACACCTGCAAAGCACTTAGAATAGATCTCTGGCACATAATAGGTACCACAAATAGTAGAGCTATTATTAGCAGTAAAAAGAGTGCAGGATTGGAAATTGGAGAGCCTGGGTGTCGGGCTGGCCACACATTAATGGAACTGTTCCTGTGGCCTTTAGGAAAGGTGTTAACTGAGATGAGATGCTCTCTGATGGGCCTTCAAGCTCTATGGTGCTAAACAGTAGAGAGAACAATTGCATTTGTGTAGAAGATGCCAGTTTTGATGCCTCCAGCTTAAATGCGCTGCAACACATTTTCATAGGCTGGTGTCCCATAGTCTCTGCTTCTTGTGTCCTGTTCAAGTTCTTATTTCAAGTGCTCAGTTGGTGTGAGCATTGACCCGCTCCTGTTTCTCACTTGCGCTTGGAAGGTAAAATGAGCGCAGTGGCCAGGAACTTTAATGAGATCCAGACATAAGTGACTCAAGTAAAAGCTAGTGATATTTAGGACAAGTGCTTTATCTTGAAAATGGCTACAAAATCCTAATTCAGGCCTGGAACTATGCCCAGAGGTCTGCTGGATTTGGAGACACCATCATTGGTACCTCATTCCTAATGAGACTGTACATTTTCTTACTCCGCTCCACCCACTCTGTGCATTCAGTGTCTCCCAGCGGGCCTCTCCTGTCTGACCTTGTCCCTGCTCTTCATTCTCCGTGCACTCCTTGGGCGCTTTTGGGGGATGGTGGGCACCAGGAAGGGCTCTGTTAACACAGCAAGATGCAGAAAAGAGACAGAGCCACAAAGAAAGCTCTGATGTCTCAGTTCCCTCTGGGTTCCTTTCTTTCTAAGGTGCCTGGGTGCCTAGATAGGAAGACAGGGAAATGACCTTGAGAATGTGAGAACTGTTCCCTGAGAGATTATTACTTGCCATTGCTGTGTACCCTACCATCCTGTCAGCGTTGCCTGGCCCATAATGCTTTCTATTCCTTGGACTCCAGTTTACCTTAACAGATAGATGATCAGAGTCAACATGGTTTGGTAATATTCAAGCCCTTGCCACCAATTCGGAATTGCCTGATTCATTTGAGGACCATAAAGGAAACAGATGATGTCTTGAGAGTCCTGCTCTGGGATGGCACTGTGTACTACATGCATAAAAACTCAGTGTGAGTCTGTAATATCATCTTACTATTTTCATTTCATTTTGACAAACATCCTGTATGAAATGTATTCTATTTTACTTGTCCTCAGGCCACATTTTCTTTTCTTTCTTTCTTTCTTTTTTTTTTTTTTGAGACAGAGTCTCACTCTGTTGCCCAGGCTGGAGTGCAGTGGTGCGATCTTGGCTGACTGCAACTTCTGCCTCCCAGATTCAAGCAATTCTCCTGCCTCAGCCTCCCAAGTATCTGGGATTACAGGCGTGTGCTACCATGCCTGGTTAATTTTTTGTATTTTTAGTAAAGATGGCATTTCACCGTGTTAGCCAGGATGGTCTCGATTTCCTGACCTCATGATCGACCCACCTTGGCCTGTCAAAGTGCTGGGATTACAGTCGTGAGCCACCACACGTGGCCAGGCCAAATTTTTAAATGAGGATTACAATAAAAAAAAAATTAGTTGATAATATTAAAACTTTATAATCAAAATTGATTTTAGACTGTAGTTCCCATCTTTTCACCTAAACTGCAATATTAAATAAAGTGGAAATATTTAATTTTCATCAATTTACACCTCTGTGATAAGTGAAAGTGAATACAGTTGGGGAATAGCAAAAAGCAGAAGCAAATGACCCAGGAATAATGAGAAAGTGACTTTCTTAAGAAAAAATATGCCTTTAAAATTCTGGTAGCTTGCAAAAAAGATCTGTCCTTAAGGACTCTGTTGGATAAGTAAGAATTTTCAGACTATAAGTGCCATGAAGTTAGGGATAGATCTATTTATTTTTGCCTTAAAAGACCTAGCATCTTGTGTGGCTCCAGACACATGTGTGTGCTCATTTGGGCATGCTAATCATTGAATTAATGAAAGACCAGATGATGAAATGAATGTGAACAAATTCATAGTGTGCATATGTATCTATTGATAAAAGCACTGAAATGGGAACAATTAAAAACAAGTGCTGTTGCTAAATGGTAAATTTTTGTTGCTTTGGGTTTTTGAAATAGATATGGCAATTACTGTAAAACTCATAGAGGAACTAACTATTCTGGTGCAGTCAACGGGAAATGGCTCAGAGGATCATGATAAATGCTAACCAGAATAGGCAATATCAATAAGTAAAAGAGATAGGAGTCAGCGTGTTGGAAAGCTGTCACCAAAGGCCAAGTAGCCTCTAGTATAGTTAACTAGGGAACTAACCAGGTAGCTCTGCATCATCGTGTCCTTTTCAAGTTGAAAGACACTAGGTATGCTGATTTCTCAAACACTCCAAAGCAGCCAGGTGCATGGCTCATGCCTGCAATCCTAGCACTTTGGGAGGCTGAGGTGGGTGGATCACCTAAGGTCAAGAGTTTGAGACCAGCCTGGCCAACGTGGTGAAACCCCATCTGTACTAAAAATACAAACTAAAATAAAATAAAAAATTAGCCCAGCGTGGTGGCAGATGCCTGTAATCTCAGCTACTTGGGAGGCTGAGGCAGGAGAATTGCTTGAACCCAGGAGGCAGAGGTTGCAGTGAGCCAGTATCGCACACTGCACTCTAGCCTGGGCAACAAAAGCTAAACTGTCTCAAAAACAAAAACAAAGCCCCCCTCGCAAAAAACCACTCCAAAGCAAGTAGTGGGATCATGGACATATCCAAGGATCATATCATATCATTGATTCCTTTTTTGTAGTTTTATAAGACACAGTAAAACAGAAATAATTGCACAGTAGAACATAATAATTGCAAAGATGGCAATAGTAAGTTTCCCTCTAGCTATGAGTGTTACGTAAACATTTAAACCTAAGTAAAACATCCTCACCATTCTCTAATGTCCTTGTTGGCTCATTAGACATTTTGGATTATAGATGCTCTGTTCTCTGGAATTTACTATCAGGAGAGAAACTTTCTAAAGTGTCAATTATTACATTCAAGGAATAGCCCTGACTTCTCAACTATCCAGGTGGCTGGCCAGATAAAATCTTTCTGAGGTCCTTATTCTGGAAATAATAAAACATTGTGTTAGTTTGTCACTGGAATTATAAATCAGTACTTAACTTTGGGGAAAACATTGATACCACAGCTGAGAGATATTGCAAACAGTTGCAAAAAGAGAGTTTCATTGGTCTTTTATAGATTGTAGAGTAAATTGACCCACTCCAGGAAAGAGTACAATCATATACTCATTGGAGTTCATTGGGGTATTTATGTAGGAGCATGCATACCACACATTCACATACACAGAGATAGTGGAGTAGGAGCAAAGCAATATTTCTCACTTAAACACTTACAGCTGTGTAAACATGTGCAGAATCATGACATGGAAACATCCAATAACAGCTTGTGCCAGAGATGGTAAAAGAGAAAATAAATCAATCTGAGTAGTCCTATCTTTCTCTGAGATTGAATGAACACTGGTGGACCTGCTAAGATGTCCAAAAAAAAAAAAAAAGTTATCAAGGGGAAAGAAAGAGAGTCAAGCATGAATGCCGGGAGATCTATACATGTAATTATTTACTCTTGAACTATCAGATGTTGCATCTCTAGAGGTTGCCTTATATACACAGAGCCAGGTGTTAGCTGGAGTTCTTGTTTTTTAAGGTTTAAATAAAAGTACTTTAGCCTCAAGTTGCATGTCCCTGTCCTCCTGAAGATTTCTGTGGATTCCCAGGGGTGTTCACACATTCATCCTTCACTTCGATTTTCTGTTTGTGATCCTTCTCTCCTCCTGGCATCTTGCCCCCAGCTTGCTGTCTACCTTTTGTCCTGTAGAGACTTGAATGGGGTTCACAGGTATTTTCCCTCACCTCTCAAATGTCTCTTGGTACATCAACTGGGCATAAGTTTTACTGAAGATTTTCGGGCAGTAGCTGAGACTTAGATAACAAAACAGCACAGATGATGATGTAAGATGAAGTATTTCTCCCCTTGGATTCTTTTCCTTTGGCTGCTAAAGGGAATTTCTTTCTGGCTAAAATTTCCTCCTCTGTCTTTTAGCTTCCTGCCATGGTTCTGCCCAACTCAAAAATCTCTCTCTTATGTCTCTTTTGTAGGACTGTACCAGAATGTAACAATTTCTTCTTCCTTTTCATGCCTGGCAACTCATCTTTCTCATTGTCTGTCCTTGCTTATCCTGGCCAAACCATGTTGGCTACCTTTCCATAACCAAAATGGACTGCTGAACAGGATAATTCTCCAAAAAGAAATTAAACAACTGGCCCTTGGATAACACCCCACCTCCAATTTTTTGTTAGATACAGGTTGCGCACTGTTTCAGACATTCCACAATAGGTCCCTAACGGGTATCTTAAATTTTATTCTCCTACATACAATCTCTGCTTATGTAAACTGTTCTGTTCATCATCCCTGAAAAAATGCAACTACTCTCTGCACTTGTCTGTCTGTACAGGTTCTCCTGATTCAATGTCCTCTCCTATTTGTCTGATCCCACCCACTCTTTGAAACGCTTTTCTTTTTCCTTTCAGTTAGACTTGCCAGATAAAATATGTGGCACATAGTTAAAATTGAATTTCACATAAACAACGAATAATTTGTGTATTAGTCTATTTTGCGCTGCTGATAAAGACATACCCAAGACTGGATAACTTATAAAGAAAAAGAGGTTAATGTACTCATAGTTCCATGTGACTGGGGAGGCCTCACAATCATGGTGGAAGGTGAAAGGCACATCTTACGTGGCAGCGGCAAGAGACACTCAGAGTGCCAATTGAAAGGGGTTTTCCCTTATAAAACCATCAGATCTCATGAGACTTAATCACCACCATGGGAACAGTATGGGGGAAACTGCTTCCATGATTCAATTATCTCCCACTGGCTCCCTCCCACAACACGTGGGAATTATGGGAGCTACAATTCAAGATGAGATTTTTGTGCAGACACAGCCAAACCATATCAGTTTGCAAATATAATTAATACTTGTATTATTAATGTTATATGGGACATACTTGTACTAAATTATTTGTCATTTATCTGAAATTCAAATTAGTGAGGCATGTTATGTTTTTACTTGCTAAATAATGGCAATCCTACTCCTGATGTATGTAATTTGCATATAACATGTGCTCTATGAATGTTTTTTAATTCATCGAGTGACCATCTATGCAGATTCTGGCATGTCTTGTTATTGCCAATACATAAAGAATGTTTTGTTTTTGTGGAAATTATTCCAGAGAAGTTTGAAGCAGTTCTTTGCAGAGAAGCCTGCCATAACACACAGCTGATACAATATAAACACACAATCCCACTGCTTTTTGTTTTCTAAGAGGTGGGATCCTGCTGGTCCTCTATCTGTGAAGCAAACAGGGAAGCAGTCACAGAATTTAAGGAAACAGCAGGACTAATTGGTAGCTAGAGGTGAGGCTCAACATGGCCAGAATGAACTGTTTAGGGCTTAATGCTAACCTCAGTGTGAAAATAAGTAGGTGAAGGCTTTCTGTTTCTGTACATCTGAGTTGGCTTTCATCTGGGCCCCACGTTTAGTGTGGACAAGGGAAAGTGAGAGGACCCAAACCCATTCAGGTTGGATCCAAGAGGTTTTCATATGGTGGGGATGTACCCAGCATGGGACTCATGTAAGAGACTGATAAAGATAGCTACTAGAGCTGAGGAATATATTTACTTTTTGCTGTAGAAAGCCAATGAAGGATTCTTCTACTTTAAAAATCCGTGGACCTTCATTTCTTGAATGATAAATGAAATAAAAACTGTTGTTCAGAGCATCTTCTATGTACAAGACGTTAACAGTATTCTCTATTCTTATGTCACCTGTTTGTGGTTCTTTGTCTATCATATATGTTCCTCTGTTCAACCCAAGCTGGTATTAATCTGTCCTTTCTATGTTGCTCAAATATTTATTAACACGTTCAGCCTTACATTAGAGGTCTTTAGAATTCAAGTCTTGTTTTCTTTGTGCTATCAACACTAAATCTTTCCATAATTCTAATACTCATCAGGTCTTTGAATTGATATTTTACCAGGAACATTAAATGACATTTCTAGCTCAGTTCATAAAAACATTATTTCCAGCTGGACTGATCACTGTTAGTGTACAGCATGAGGAAAATTGATAGTTTAACTTTTCCTGCTGGTTTATGAAACTGCATAAATCTACCCACTAATTATTATTATTTTTACCAGCAACATTTTAGATCTTACTGCTAGACTATTCAATCCCTGTTCAGTTTCTCAGTGTATTATTTGGGAGTCAACTGTATCTGTATTATTTGGGCCATCTTACCTCAGTAGAGTGTTCTTATTTCTTTGTGCAAAGTGTGATTATTATATGTGTACTGGCAAGATCCTGCTTCACAAATTGTGCTTGTGTCAATATTAAGCTATTGTATTATGGTGGATTGTGTTACAGTGAATCCTCTTTCTTGACACACACACACACACACACACACACGTTTTTTCCCCTGAAACTGATGATATCTAGCAAAGCCAGTCCCACATAGAAACAGTTTCTAATTTGTCACAGTCACTCCTACAGCAAGGTGTATCCATATCCCCTGATTTTAAATTTCTGCTTTTATTTGAATGTATTTCTTGTCTCCTCTTTGATGCTTAAGAGTGCCTTTGTGGTTCAGTAGTCCCACCCCACAGCCCTTTTATCATTGATAATATGATAATGTCATCATGGGTACAGCTCAAAGAGAATCTCTTTAAGACAGCCCCAACCTCACTACAATTATTCAGCCTAGCTCTACTTTTCTCTGATCTGAGCACTTCTTTGAAGTCAGTGGGAAACTTTCAGCATAAGGAGAGGAGGCTAATCTAGTCCTACAAAGGGAGCTTCTCTGACCGGCAATTTCCTTTTCCTTCTTCCCCAAGGCTGTGTGAGCTGTTTGTAGGTGGTTATCTTCTTTGGGCTGTCACGAACAAGGGTTAGCTTTCTCTTTGATTTTATATCTCTATTGTATTTTTGCCCAAATACTTTGGATATCTATGGTGGTGTTTATGATGGCATTTATGTAGCCTTTAGATATAAGATAAACAAACAAACAAACAAACAAATAAGCAAAAACCCCAAATAAGCTAACAATGTGTCTTAAAAAATGCTGGTAAGCCTAATTTTAAAATCAGCTTTATTGAGGAGTAGTTGATTTACAAGAAAACTGCTCATATTTAAAGTGAATAGTTTGGTATATGTTGACATATGTATATACCATATTAGTAGAATCATCACCACTATCAAGATAAGGGAACATGTCCATCACCTGCAAAGGTTTCTTCATGCCTTTTTGAAATCCCTTTCCCGATCTCCTTTCTGTGGCATTTCTATGTCCCCAGACAACCACTGATGTACTATTTTTCACTATAGTTGAATTTGTATTTTTTAGAATTTTATATAAATAGAATCATACATTATGTGCTCTTTTTGTCTGGCTTCTTTCACTTAGTATAAGTATTTTTATCTTTATCCATGTAGCTGGAGCTGCATGTATTCATTCTTATTGTATTCTTTTTATTTATTTATTTTTTTTTGAGATGGAATTTCACTCTTTTTGCCCAGGCTGGAGTGCAATGGCATGATCTCGGCTCACCACAACTTTCACTTCCTGGGTTTAAGTGATTCTTCTGCCTCAGCCTCCCAAGTAGCTGGGATTACAGGTGTACACCACCAGATCTGGCTAATTTTGTGTTTTTTGAGTAGAGACGGAGTTTCACCAAGTTGGTCAGGCTGGTCTTGAACTCCTGACCTCAGGTGATCCGCCTGTGTCAGCCTCCCAAAGTGCTGGGATTATAGGCATGAGCCACTGTGCCCAGCCCATTCTTATTGTATTCTATCACATGAAAAAACTACAATTTGCTTATCCATTTACCTGTTGATGAACACTTGGGTTGTTTCCAGTTTGGGGCTATTACAAATAAAGCTGTACAAACAGTTACTTTGATAGAGTAAATAATAGAGGTCTAAACCCTCTTATTTCTAGGATTATAGGTGTCGAACCTACTCCTGAGAACCCAAATTTCTCCGTGCTACCTATCACACTCTATCCTAAAGTAAGGTCAGCTAAATAAGCTATCGGGCCCATACCCCGAAAATGTTGGTTACACCCTTCCCGTACTAATTAATCCATTAGCCCAACTTATTATTCACCTTACCATAATCATAGGCACTCTCATCACATCACTAAGCTCACACTGATTCCTCGCCTGAGCAGGCCTAGAAGTAAATATACTAGCCTTTACTCCAATCCTAATTAAAAAAACAAACCCCCGTTCCACAGAAGCTGCTACTAAATATTTCCTCGTACAATCCACCGCATCTATAATTCTCATGGTAGCAATCATTTCTAACAACCTACTCTCCGGACATTGAACCATAATAAGCAACACCGATCAATTCTCATCTATAATCATAACAATAGCCCTCATTATAAAACTAGGAATAGCCCCCTTCCACTTTTGAATTCCAGAAATCACCCAAGGAACACCCTTGATTCCTGGCCTACTTCTCCTCACATGACAAAAACTAACCCCTATCTCAATTATATATCAAATCCACCCATCAGTTGATGTAAATATTCTACTAACCCTTTCAATCTTATCTATCATAATAGGCAGCTGAGGGGGTCTCAACCAAACACAACTATGTAAAATTCTGGCATACTCCTCAATTACACACATAGGCTGAATCATGATAACATTAACATACAATCCGGATATCACAATCTTTTACCTAACTGTATACATTATCCTAACAACCACTGGGTTTCTAGCCCTAAACCTAAACTCAAATACCACAACCCTCATACTATCCTGCACCTGAAACAAATTAACTTGACTAATGCCATTAATATCATCTACTCTTCTATCCATAGGAGGCTTACCTCCATGAACCGGCTTCCTGCCCAAATGAATTACCATTCAAGAACTTACAAATAACAACTTCATCATTCCTATCATTATAGTTATTATAACCCTACTTAACTTGTATTTCTACATACACTTAATCTATGCTACCTCCATAACACTACTCCCCACATCTAATAATGTAAAAATAAAATGACAATTTGAAAACACAAAACCTACACTTCTCATCCCCCCGCTCATTATCCTCACTACCTTCCTCTTACCAATCTCTCCACTAACCCTATTTGCTAGAAATTTAGGTTAAATAAGACTGAGAGCCTTCAAAGCCCTTAGCAAGTTAAACTATACTTAATTTCTGAAATATATGAGGACTGCAAAATTCTACTCTGCATCAAGTGAACGCAAATCAATTACTTTAATTAAGCTAAGCCCTTGCTAGATCAATGGGACTCAAACCCACAAAAATTTAGTTAACAGCTAAATACCCTAATCACTAGCTTTAATCTACTTCTCCCGCCGCAGGGAAAAAAGGCAGGAGAAGCCCCGGCAGAAGTTTTAAACTGCCCCCTTTGAATTTGCAATTCAACATGAAAATCACCTCGGGGCCGGTAAAAAGAGGGCTTAACCTCTGTCCTTAGATTTACAGCCTAATGCTTACTCAGCCGTTTTACCTTTTTCCCACCTATGTTCATCAACCGTTGGTCATTCTCGACAAACCACAAGGATATTGGAACCTTGTATTTACTATTCGGCGCATGAGCTGGAGTCATAGGCATAGCTCTAAGCCTTCTTATTCGAGCTGAACTAGGGCAACCCGGCAACTTGTTAGGCAACGACCATATTTACAACGTTATTGTTACAGCCCACGCATTTGTTATAATTTTCTTTAGAGTTATACCCATCATCATCGGAGGCTTCGGAAACTCACTAGTACCCCTGATAATCGGCGCTCCTGACATAGCATTTCTCCGCTTGAATAATATAAGCTTCTGACTCCTTCCTCCATCCCTCCTACTTCTACTCGCATCCGCCATAGTAGAAGCCGGTGCCGGAACGGGTTGAACAGTCTATCCCCCTTTAGCAGGAAATTTCTCTCACCCAGGAGCCTCTGTAGATCTAACCATCTTCTCACTTCACCTGGCAGGCATTTCCTCTATCTTAGGGGCCATTAATTTCATCACAACTATCATTAATATAAACCCCCCTGCAATGTCTCAATATCAAACCCCTCTATTTATTTGATCAGTCTTAATCTCAGCAATCCTACTGCTCCTCTCTTTACCAGTATTAGCCGCCGGCATCACAATACTACTAACGGACCGTAATCTTAACACTACATTCTTTGATCCTGCCGGAGGAGGAGACCCCACCTTGTACCAACACTTATTTTGATTTTTCAGCCACCCTGAGGTTTATATTCTTATTCCACCTGGGTTTGGAATAATTTCTCACATTGTGACATACTACTCTAGACAAAAAGAACCGTTCGGGTATATAGGTATAGTTTGAGCTATAACGTCAATTGGGTTTTTAGGCTTTATTGTATGGGCCCGTCACATATTTACAGTAGGCATAGACGTAGATACACGAGCCTACTTCACCTCCGCCACTATAATTATTGCAATTCCCACTGGCGTTAAAGCCTTTAGCTGACTTGCTACACTTCACGGAGGTAACATCAAGTGATCCCCTGCAATACTTTGAGCCTTGGGTTTTATTTTTCTCTTTACCGTAGGGGGCTTGACTGGTATTGTATTAGCAAACTCATTACTAGATATCGTACTACACGATACATACTATGTTGTAGCCCACTTTCACTACATTTTATCAATAGGACCTGTGTTCGCTATTATAGGGAGATTCATTCACTGGTTTCCCCTATTTTCAGGCTATACGCTAGACCAGGCCTGAGCCAAAATCCACTTCGCTACTACATTTGTAGGCGTAAATTTAACCTTCTTTCCACAACACTTTCTAGGCTTGTCCGGAATACCTCGACGCTATTCTGATTATCCTGATGCCTATACCACATGAAATATTATATCATCTATAGGTTCTTTCATTTCCCTAATAGCAGTAATATTAATAGTATATATAACCTGAGAAGCCTTTGCCTCAAAGTGTAAAATCCTATTAATAGAACAACCCTCTACTAACCTAGAGCGACTGCACGGCTGCCCTCCACCATACCACACATTTGAAGAACCAACCTATATCAAAACTAAATAAAAAAGGAAGGAATCGAACCTCCTAAAATTGGTTTCAAGCCAACGCTATAACCTCTATAACTTTTTCAATAAGATATTAGAAAAATTATTTCGTAGCTTTGTTAGAACTAGATTATAGGTTAAACCCTATGTATCTTATATGGCTCACCCAGTTCAACTAGGTTTACAAGATGCCACATCCCCTATTATAGAGGAGCTAATCGCCTTTCATGATCACGCTTTTATAATCGTATCCTTAATTAGCTTTCTAGTCTTATATATTCTATCTTCAATACTCACAACAAAACTAACCAACACTAACATCACAGATGCCCAAGAAATAGAAACTATTTGAACTATTTTACCCGCGATCATTTTAGTCTTAATCGCCCTCGCATCCCTACGCATCCTTTACTTAACAGACGAAATTAAGAATCCCTCCTTTACTATCAAATCAATTGGACATCAGTGATACTGAACGTACGAATAAACAGATTATGGAGGGTTAATCTTTAACTCTTACATACTCCCTCCACTATTCTTAAACCCAGGAGATCTTCGACTTCTAGAAGTTGACAACCGAGTAGTTCTTCCAATTGAAGCCCCTGTCCATACAATAATTACATCTCAAGCCATCTTACACTCATGAACTATCCCCACACTACGCCTAAAAACAGATGCAGTCCCCAGGCGCTTAAACCAAGCTACATTCACTGCTATACGACCAGGCGTCTATTACGGACAGTGTTCAGAAATTTGCGGCGCCAATCACAGCTTTATGCCTACTGTCGCAGAACTAATCCCACTAAAAATTGTTGAAATAGGACCCGTGTTTACCCTATAAACATATCACCCCCCCAACCCCTTCCCCATAACTTCTTAAAATACTCTTACAGACTCACTGTATAGCTATTCCAGCATTAACCTTTTAAGTTAAAAGATTGAGAAAAATCCTCTCTGCAGTGAAACGCCTCAACTAAATACATCTACATGGTTCACCATCATCACAAACATACTCCCCACACTATATAGAGTGGTGGAATAAAAGTGGAATCATATAATTAAGCCAGATGTCATTAGGAGAGCTGAGAGGGCTCCTGTTAGTGGTCAGGAGGTTTGACTATATGGAGGTCAGGAGGTTTGACTAGGTTTGACTATATGGTAAGCATTAGATTGGTGAGTCATTAAGTGTTGTCATGTAGATAAAGACTGACCAAGAGTATGAAAACGTAGGCTTGGATTAGAGCAACTGCGATGTCTAGGATTGTTAACAATACCAGGAGCATGAAGATTAGTGAGGTGGCAGGGAAGTTAATGGTTGATAACGCTAGTATGGTGTTTCTGATCAGGTGCATTAACAGGTGGCCTGCGGTTAGGCGTATAGCTAAGGCGACTGGTTGAATAAATAAGCTAATAGTTTCAATGACTACCAGTATGGGGATAAGAGGTGTGGGTGTACCCTGTGGTAGAAAGTGAGCTAAGGAACTTTTAGTCTTAGAGCGAAGTCCTGTAACTACTGCACCTGCTCACAGGGGGATTGCTATAGCTAGGCTTATAGATAGTTGGGTGGACTATTAACTAACATATTAACAATATATCAGTGATGACGTGATGTTATCCGAGAAAGTACCTATCAAGGCCACCATACAACACCGGTACAAAAAAGTCTTCATTATGGGATAGTTTTATTTATCATCTCAGAGATTTTCTTCTTCACCGGCTTCTTCTGAGCATTTTACCACTCAAGCCTTGCTCCCACCCCACACCTAGGAGGACACTGACCACCAACAGGCATCACCCCTCTAAACCCTCTAGAAGTACCTCTTTTAAATACCTCTGTATTACTAGCATCAGGAGTTACAATTACCTGAGCTCATTACAGCTTAATAGAAAGCAATTGAAAACAAATAATCCAAGCCCTACTCACTACAATTTTACCAGGTATCTACTTCACCTTACTACAAATCTCAGAATACTTTGAAGTACCCTTTACTATTTCCGATGGCATCTAAGGCTCAACATTTTTTATTGCTACTGGCTTCCACGGATTCCATGTCATCATTGGATCCACATTCCTCATTATCTGCTTTATTCGTCAACTATTATACCATTTTACATCAAACCACCATTTTGGTTTTGAAGCCGCCGCTTGATACTGACACTTTGTAGATGTCGTTTGACTGTTTCTCTATATTTCTATCTATTGATGAGGGTCATGAGGGTCCTGTTCTTTTAGTATAATTAGTACAGTTGTTTTCCAATCAACTAGTTTCGATAGCATTTGAAAAAGAGTAATCAACCTAGTATTAGCTTTAACAATTAACACTCTTCTAACCTTGCTACTAATAATCATCATGTTCTGATTGCCTCAACTCAATTCCTATACAGAAAAAACTAGTCCTTACGAATGCGGTTTTGACCCGCTAAACTCTGCTCGTATTCCTTTCTCCATAAAATTTTCCTAGTTGCCATTACCTTCCTATTATTTGATTTGGAAATTGCCCTACTACTACCCTTACCATGAGCCCTCCAAACAACAAACCTCCCCATAATAACTAAGGCATCCATCATATTAATCATCATTCTAGTCCTTAGTCTGGCCTACGAATGCACTCAAAAAGGACTAGACTGAACTGAATTGGTAAGTAGTTTAAACAAAACAAATGATTTCGACTCATTAGATTATGATAACCATACTAACCAAATGCCCCTTATCTATATAAATATTGCGCTAGCATTTACCATTTCACTCCTAGGCATATTAATCAGAGTTACTTACTTACTAGTCTTTTATGGACATTTGCCTTCATTTCTGCTGGATAAAAATATTGAAGTGGAATGGCTAGGTTGTACTCTAGGTATGTGTCTAACTTCTAAAGAAACTTCTGAATTGTTTTCCAAAGTGGTTGTACCATTTTACATTCCCATTAGCATTGTATGAGATTTCCAGTTACTCCAACACAATTGGTGTGGTCAGTCTTTTTAATTTTGGCCATTATAAAAGCATGTAGTACATCTCATTGTGGTTTTAATTTATATTTTCCTAATGACTAATGATGCTAATCGTTTTTTCATGTCCTTATTTGCCACCTGGATATCTTCTTTAGTAAAATGTCTTTCAAATTGCTTACCCATTTTAAAAATTGGGCTGTTTTCTTATTATTAAAATTTGAGAATTCTTTATGTATTATGGATAGAAACCTTTGGCCAGAAATGTGATTTGCAAATACTCTTTTCAGTCCTTGTCTTTTTATTCTCCTAACAGTGCCTTTGAAGAATAGGTGGTTTTAATTTCAATGAAGTTCAATTTGTCAGTTTTTTCTATGTGTCATACCTAAGAGACTTTTGCCTAACCTCACAAAAATTTTTCTTCTTTGTTTTTGTATTCTAGAAATATTATAATTATATCCTTTACATTTAAAGCTATGATTGATTTTGCATAAATTTTTGTATGTGGTGCAAGATATAGATTAATGTTTGTTTATTTACTTCTCTGGATATGAACGTCTAATTGTTCTAGCATCAATTGTTGAAAAAATAATGTTTTCTCCAATTTCTCCATAAAGGTATAATTGATTGACCTTTATGTAAATCAATTGACCATTTGCAAGAATCCATTTCTGAGCTGTCTCTTCTCTTCCAGAAATAGATTCTTGCATGTATCAATCAGGTTGTGTGTTTGTTGTTGCTAAGTTGTAGGAGTTCTTTCTATATTCTGGATATTAAGCATTTATCAGATGTATGATTTGCATTTTTTTCTCTCATTCTGTGAGCTGGATTTTCATGCTGTGAACAGTGTGCTTTGGTGTACAAGCTTGCCTAAGTTTTGAGCTTCAAATGTGCCACCTGAGGTAATCATGTCCCTGAAGATAAAATTAGTCTGAATGTTGTCGATGAAAGACTATTAAGTAGAAACAACTGTATTCATTATCTATTGGTAAATAACACCCTATCTCACACCTGAGTGGCTTAAAACAATAATAAACATTTTTTATCCTTCACAGTTTCTGTGGGTCAGGAACTTGGGAATAAAACAGGCTGTACAATCTGGATCAGATTTCTCATGAATTCCAGTCAGATTTTGGCTGAGGTAGCAGTAATCTTAAGTCTTCGATTGGGCTGGAAGATCTTTTTCCAAGGTGTCTCACTAAGTGTTTGTAAAATTGGTGCTTGCTGTGAGCACTGAGTAGGAGGACTCGGCTTTCTTTCTCCCACATGGGTCGTTCTACAGGGCTGCTTGAGTATCCTCACGACTTGGTGCTGGCTTCTCCCAAAGCAAGTCATCCAAGAGAACAAGGAGAAAGCTGCAATGCCTGTTATGCTGTTATGTACCCTTGGAAGTAAAAAACAAACAAACACACACACAAAAAACCATAATAGGACTACAATGAAAGTATGATCGCTAATTTTTATATATCCCTTAAGATGGTACTTGTTTGTTTTGGCTGGGTTTGAGGGCCAGAATATGCTGGAATAATTTTACATGATTGATTTTTTGAAACCCTGGAAAAGTGGAGATAATCAGAAGCTGGAACTGTTGAAGAGAGACCATAGAAACACAGGTCATTTGTGTCCAAGTGAGTATGGATGGCCCACAGGCAGGAGACAGCCATCCTGACTTAGTCTACCCAGGACCCAGAGAAGTTCTGGCACTTTAATGACTGAAGTCTTGGTTCCTCCAGACTCAGCATTGTGAGTTAGTGGCTGATGCTCTTGTGAGTGATGGTGGAGGTATGACTTCACCTGCAACTTCATGGGCAGGAGACAGAGGCAAGTGAAAACAAACAAAAGAAGCAAATCCGGGGTGGTGTAGTGTGGGTATGCTTCTGACAAGTGGGTGCACAAGGATATGTGATGGAGGCTTTTGGGGATGTCCATAGATGATTGGAGGACAATCTGAATGTGTTCTTCCTGGTAATCAAGCCAATGGTGCCTCATGTGATCACAACTTAGGTATAAAATGAAGTACGACCTTATTTCTAGATGATTATCATTGATCCATTTGATGCTTTTTATAAATCACAACCAGCATTTTCTATTCATCACCCAAAGAGATGATCAAGAATTTGGTTCCCTCACAAGAACATCCACAGCAAGCATTCAAACAAACTGTGGTTAAAATAAATGGTGCTATAGCATTTATTCCAATTGTTATTAATAGACCTTGTTTTATTTCCAGACTTTCAAACAGGCAGAAAATAAAATCCCCATGTTTCTAAATGCCCATTATAGGGGTCTTAGATTGGAAATTATATCTGTCCAAATTGTAAATAATCTGTAAAATATAGAAATTGTATTTCTATAAACTGTCTTCAGAATTGGAACACCCAGAAGCAACTGCACACCACAAAGTTGCCATTTTGTTTCTGACCATTTCTCAGTTTACAAAATAGCGACTGGAACTAGTTTCTCTACCTCAACTGGCACTAAAATGGAGATATACTTGGGCTGGAATTGCATTTGGAAATGGAATTCTTGCCATGAACTAATAAACTATTGGAAACATGGAGGATTGCAATGGGAATGAAATAGCAGAGGTCCCAAGCACAGTGGTACTGTGCACTCACACATCTCATGGGTAGAGGCTAATTCCATGAAATGAGTCCCTACCATCGAGGTACTCCCATGGCTTAGATGTGGGATTGGGGTCCTGGATGGCAGTTATTAAATGACCAGCCCTACCCACCTTTGCAAGCATTACATTTTTGGTTATTGAGATTATGGCATGCTGAAATATTTGAGTTTGCTTAAATTTCAGCATCTTAATTTTGTAGCAGCAGGGACCTATTTTGTCTGAGCAAGCATTCTCCTTTATGAAGCACTAGCAGAATTGTGAATACAGGGAAATATTCAGTTCTAATGGGGATAATGATAAAAATGCAATTAAAATTCTCTCTAGTCCACAAACTGGTCTCACCATGTAGTTTGTTTCTCAAGTGCTTTGAAAAAAGAAAGTTATATAAATGCTCATTAACTGCCTGAAATGCCAAGGTCTCTAGGTAGGAGAAAGAATAACCAAAAATAAACTGAAAAGATACCATAGGAAGTGGAAGATAAATTCCATTTTAATTTCATTAAGAATGACAAAGTGAAAGTAATGATTAATCATGATAGCTTGTTATTATGCAATTATCTGGGATCACTATTCAGATATTCTATTTACATTATAAAATATTCCAATAGGCATAAACAAAAGCTAACGTTAAATCTTGGTTCTCATGTGATAGCTCAAGAAATGCTTAATATTGTCCCCGTAGCTTGGGAACTACCTGAGTTAATTACAAGCTCTGTTTTGCATGATGGAAAGCGTCAGATTATTGAATCACAAGTCATAGCTGAGCTGAAACTTGGGAAAGCACCATGGAATATTTGAACAATTTAAATTGAGCAAAATTCCTTAATGTTGGGAAGAATATAACATCTGTGAGAGCTTTTGAGGAAAAAAATATTTAGAGTAAATAAGTAGGAAGAAACTAAACTTAAAAAATAGTTTTGAGGCTGTATATGGTGGCTCATGCCTATAATCCCAGAACTTTGGGAGGTCGATGCTGGAGGATTGCTTGAGACCTCCTGGAGTTTGAGACCAGCCTTGGCAACATAGTGAGACCCTGTCTCTACCAAAAATGCAAAAATTAGCCAGACATGGTGGCATGTGCCTGTAGTCCCAGCTACTTGGGAGGCTGAGATGGAGGATGGCTTGAGCTCGGGAGTTTCAAGTTGCAGTGAGCACAGATTGCACCACTGCACTCCAGCCTGGACAACAGAGTGAAACCTTGTCTCTGAAAAATAATAATAATAAAAAAATGTTAACCAGGTGCGGTGGCTCATGTCTGTAATCCCAGCACTTTGGGAGGCTGAGGCGGGTAGATCATGACGTGAAGAGATCAAGACCATCCTGGCCAACATGGTGAAACCCCGTCTCTATTAAAAATACAAAAACTAGCTGGGCGTGGTGGCTTGCACCTGTAGTCCCAGCTACGGGGGAGGCTGAGGCGGGAGAATCACTTGAACCCAGGAGGCAGAGGTTGCAGTGAGCCAAGATCATGCCACTTCACTCTAGACTGGGTGACAGGGTGAGACTCCGTTTCAAAAAAAAATATTACTTTCTGCATTCTATAAATAAATGATTCCTAGCTGGGAAATGTAGTTAGTTTTGAGTTCATATGTGTTTATTGCAATCAGTCCATACTGTTTTTTAAACATTATTTCATATATCAATGGCCAACTTTACCTTCTAGGTAAAGTGAGACTCCGTCTCAAAACAAAACAAAACAAAACAAAAACAAAACAACAACAACAACAAAAAACCAAAAAAACACAAAAGTTTTGCGAGGTTTTGTGGGAAATTACCAAGTTTGAAAATAATGTTGTCCTTATCTCACGTATTTTTTTCATGATACTTGCAAACAGCAAGAGACTGTACCTGCCAGCAATTTGCTATTTTACTTTCTTTTTTAGTGTCTATGTTTGATATGAAAAAAATCTATGCTTTACCTCCATATTGTTTAAAATTTTTAAAAGCAACATGGGATTCTATTGTTATTTGTTAAACTAACAAAATATATAGTATAGATAGTTTAAAAAATTCTGATGCCACTGGGTGAGGAATTAAGGTAGTAGATGAGGGTTGAGTGGCAAATACATTTGTGTTTCATATTTTCTCATTTCTTCTTGGCTGACACAATGGTTTCCCTTGGCCTTATTTTTTTCATGCGTAACACAAGCAGGAAATGCCCAGAGTTTAAAAAGGAGACAGGGTGAGTGAGTGCTCTACCAGCGTTGTCTACCAGAAACTCATCCCCTGTGCAGGGGATGCCCCAAGGTTAAGTGACATTACATCACAAAGGGGTGGCTTGATCTAACTGGCAAGGCCCAATGCTGTTTGCTTAGGATACATAGCATGCTGTGTGCATTTCTGCCTGGCATATAGTAGGCACTTGATAAATATTTATTAATAGGATTTATCTAGCCTGAGACTTCTTTGAGGTTAGAGATGACATTTATCTTTATAGCATGCAATGAACTCACAGTATTTAATGATTTATTGAATCATTATCGTCACATTAATTTATGATTGTCTTTTAGAGAGGATATCAATCGTGGAGAAAAATGAAACATTATTTATGGAAGATGCCTTAATTTTTAAAATAAAAAGCCCCTTCAAAGTAGAAGGTATTATGTTTTATGTTGTTTTGTTTTATTTTTGATACACGGTCTCACATTGTCACCCAGGATGGAGGGCAGTGGCTTGATCATGGCTCGCTGCAGCCTTGACTTCATGGGCTCAAGCAATCCTCCCACCTCTGCCTCCCAGGTAGCTGGGACTACAGTCACATGCCACCACACCCAGGTAACTTTAAAAAAAAAACACTTTTTTAGGGGGGGTGGGCCTTGCTATGTTGCCCAGTCTGTTCTCAAGTTCCTGACCTCAAGTGATCCTCCTGCATCAGCCTCTTGAGGCACTGGGATTACAGGCATGAGCCACTATGCCTGTCCTGAGGTATTATATTTTAAACTGTGGCCAAGTCAGGAGAGAAGCAAACATATAATTTCAGTATGCGAATCATCTTCAGTTTTGAGCAAAAGTATTAGACAGCCTTATTGCCCTTTAGGTTATATTGTACGGAAGAATTAGAGAAAGTTGTTTTCAGAAGAACTGCCTCTGCAACAAAATCCTAGCCATTTATGAGGGCTGAGTCTTGAGGGAAGATCCATCATTTCCTGCTTTTTGGGAGAAAACCCATGATAGACCACCATGCCCCTGAACTCAATGATGGTTTCAAATAAAGCATCTGAACCCTGCAGTATTAAGAGCAGGAGAGAGAAGTGCTACTGCTGTTGGTGTCCGAGGTTATTGTGCTACAAGCTCTTATTTGCTGGGCAGCTTTAAGAGAGTACAGTGATTTACAGTCATCGGGAGAGAAAGGTCAATTTGAGGGAGTATAGATTTCCCATTCATCACCATACCTTCTAATCTTGTTGGTGATTTTATTTTCAGATATCAAACTAGTCATTTTGGTTTTGTTCATGCTTTTCCACGGTTGATATATTTTTCTGACATAAACAAGGGTGAGCTGCATTTGCCCGACATCGTGCTCTTTTATTTCAGCTATTTCAGATGGGAAAGCTGGCACCATGGTCAACAATGAAGAAGCATTTATTAATCGACTTGGGGTGGTCTGGCTTTTACATTGAAGCCCTCCTCATTCCCCTCCTCCTCCTTTTCTCTATGCCTCCAACCTCCATCGTTTTCAAGAGTCTGAGATAATAATCTGTGGAATCAGCAGAGCTGGATGTCACCAGGGAGATGGCACAGAAAGGAAGGAAGGCATCTTGGGAAGTGTATGAAGAAGTCATTTCACAGCTGACAGAAGCACAACCAACATTCTCATTCAGACCTCAGACTTAGAACTTTGTGCCTGTGAAGTATAATAACCATAGGAAATCGTCAATGGTCATTACACTTTGCTAAGAAACCCTAGGTAAATGCATAAAGTCAAAAACACTTGTAACTTGTATGTAGATTAGCCTATTGGGTCATTAATCATAATTTGTTAATATCAAATATATATCGCTATATATATATAATAATGCTATATGCTATATAGGGCATATATTTCTCTTTTGTTAAATCGTAATCTCAATTATAATATGACAGTCTATTAAAAAACAGTTTCCAAATAAGTGGACTATATAAGATACAGATTTCATTCCATAATAAGCTTTATTATTTTCATTTAACCCTTTTCTCATCCTCATGATATTCTGGCTTTGGAATATATGGATTACTGCTGCATGGTGTGGATTCTATGTTACCGTCAAGGCCATTTATTAAGAGGAGTTGAGATTTGTGTTTGACTTGTTCGTCACTTGAACTTCCAGGGCCTAGCACAATGACTGGCACAGTAAGCATTATTTTTTTTTTTCAGAAGTAAACATTTATTTGCCAAAGAAAATCTGTCAAAAGTTTTGTGTGCTCTCATAATTCTGGATGGAAAATCTGTGGCTATCTCCCCAGATCTGGCTGTCACAGACTGTCCCAGGCTGTCACTTAACCTTATCTAAAACCAATCTCAGTCTCTTACCCCTTTCCTCTTCCTCCCTTCCCTGTTTTTTTTTTTTTTTTTTTTTTTTTTTTTTTTTTTTGAGACGGAGTCTCGCTCTGTCGCCCAGGCTGGAGCGCAGTGGCGCGATCTCCGCTCACGGCAAGCTCCACCACCTCCCGGGTTCACGCCATTCTCGGTTCCAGTCTATCTCAAGCACTCTAGGAGGAACATTATGGTGAGGAGCATGAACCTCGACCAGACAGACCTCAGTTCATAGCCCCAGCTCTACTCCTTTACCATTTAACCTCTATCCCTTTCGCTCTAAGTTAACATTTTCAGGACTTGGGAAGCAGCCTGTATAATTTGGCTTTTATGAGATTTGACTTCAGTTTTAGCTCCTATCCTGAAACTAGAAAAAAATGTAGTCTCCCATGTTCTTGAATGGTTCTTATAGTTCTCCTTGAAGACGTCCTTCACATCCCTTGTAAGTTGGATTCCTAGGTATTTTTATTCTCTTTGTAGCAATTGTGAATGGGAGTTCACTCATAATTTGGCTCTCTGTTTGTCTGTTATTGGTGTATAAGGATGCTTGTGATTTTTGTATATTGATTTTGTATCCTGAGACTTTGCTGAAGTTGCTTATCAGCTTAAGGAGATTTTGGGCTGAGATGATGGGGTTTTCTAAATATACAATCATGTTATCTGCAAACAGTGACAATTTGATTTCCTCTTTTCCTATTTGAATACTCTTTATTTCTTTCTCTTGCCTGATTGCCCTGGCCAGAACTTCCAATACTATGTTGAATAGGAGTGGTGAGAGAGGGTATCCTTGTCGTGTGCTGGTTTTCAAAGGGAATGCTTTCAGTTTTTGCCCATTCAGTATGATATTGCTGTGGGTTTGTCATAAATAGCTCTTATTATTTTGAGATACATTCCATCGACACCTAGTTTATTGAGAGTTTTCAGAATGAAGGGGTGTTCAATTTTGTCGAAGGTCTTTTCTGCATCTATTGAGATAATCATGTGGTTTCTGTCATTGGTTCAGCTTATGTGATGGCTCACATAAAAACCTGTTGGAATGAAGAGAAGAATCTCTTCTTTGAGATTCTTCCACCTATTTGCCACTCAGCCTCCTCAGGCTGTGCAAAGCGACACTCAGTGGACCATTGCTGAGGAGCTGCTCACACTTCTGTGATGAAGGATGGCCAGCACCATCCCAAAGAAGGAATGATTGTCACCACAGTCGTGCTGTCTTTCTAGTCTCCCTACAACTCTAGACATGAGCATCCCTTCCCTCAAGGACTTGCTGTTTGTTCCTGGTGGCAAGACACCACAACCGTGTCCCAGTATACTGACATTAGACCCTGAGCTGACTCAGTAAAACTGTCTAGGTTTATTAAAGACAAGTGAATACTCTGATTCCCAGATGAAGCTGAAGTGTAAGTTACGGTGTCCTAGGTTTTTACATTTTGTGGGAAATGACAAAGTGATGTTAATTTTTGTTATTGCCAAGTAAGGGCACTAACAAAAATTTACTATCTTGCATTCTATCTTTTTCAATGAAAAAAAAAAAAGCTTATAGTTTCTGCATAAAAAGATGTTATTAAGTTGAACAGGTTTAGCTTTGGGATTATTCTTTTTCTTAGTTCACGGAGGCGGGGTGAAATGTTAGCCAGGAATTGGCTCTCATCATTAATACTGAGTTTGGAAACCACTGTTATACGAAATTTGTTAATTCAGTGGACATATTCTTGAAGGTCCTCTTTCAAGTTCTTTAATTTGAGAGGACTGAAGAAGGTCACAGCTATGGCGTACTTCCTCCTCTTCCCTACACCTATACATATCCTTATGATACATTTAAGCAATTACTTGTCTTTTACTGTCCTCTAATGGTTTCATATATGGATATCTTGTCTCTTCCAACCAGATTCGAATGCCAGGTAAATAGAAGGTACTGAAGAACTAATTTTACAAATGCATTTCTATAGTATACACCAACCAGCAGGTTGTTCAGACATTTGCATGTCTCTGTGTGTGTTTAAATATTTTGGAAGTCTTTTGGAAGCATCAATGTGAAAAGTGCACATTTTTGAAGAATTAAACGAGCTTTGTAGAGTAAGAAAACAAGCCTTTGGAGTCAAGTCTCTACCTTCGTCTCCATTTCCTGATGAGGCTGCAAGATTAAAATACCAATTGAGTAGACGTGGCCCTGCATTTGAAGCACAGATAAAGTCTCTCCTCATTTCTGATGATATAGTAATAATGTAGTGTGTAGCAAGGTAGTTGAAGTGCTCCCACAAAATATCAGAATTGTTTTTCATTTTAATGTACTTTTTTTACCTTAAAAAAACCGTAAAATGTTCCTCAGAGTGACAGTCAAGCTTCAATTATTTATGACTTTCTGATTGCTCTAGCGGTTTAGAAAAAGAAATGAATAAAAATGAGCCCTGAAGTAAAATTTGGGTGGAAAAGATTAAAATTCAGAATTATGGACTTGTTTTCATTTAAATACGTATTCACTTTTTCCTGGAAGTTTTATGTGTCAACCCCAGTTTCTCTGTGTTTGACAATCCTTGAAATAGTACTTAATTTCTTTCTTGAAAATATATGAACAGTTTTATTTTTTGAAATAGGTCCCTTTGGATGAGCACAGCATTCTTCCACAAGCTTTTACACTCTACTTTAGACTACAAAGCAAGCACACACACCCATTGTCTTGTAAGTGAATGGTTCTTTTCAGAGCACAAATGGGGGAGCGTATGAGTGAATGAAAGTGGATACACGAGAGAGCATTATTATCTTTAGGATATTTTAAACTGCTATGATTTATTATATCTACTCGGTTGATTGGTGACATGTGCTCTAAATTGCGCCATCATTTACTTTCCTGTGAACTCTTGTTTTCTGATTCATATGTCTTAAATCTTACGACTAAATCAAACCATATTTCCTTACCCAAATGCAGTTCTTTAATTCCTTTATAATTTTGTGACGGCTTTTTCCCTTCAAATAGTGTATTTTGACAGCTACTTAGAGGAATATGTTATTGGTGTCTAATTAAATTTTTAATTTAGTTAAGGAAAGGGGGAATATGACTACAGGTTGGCATCTGTAATCTGAAAATACAAAATACAAAATGCTCCAAAATCCAAAACTCTTTGAGTGCTAACATGGTGCCAAAAGTAGAAAATTCAACACATAAGTACTAACACAAATTTGGTTTCATGCACAAAATTATTAAAAATATTGTATAAAATTACCTTCAGGCCATGTAATATTAGGTGTATATGAAACATAAGTGAATTTTGTGTTTAGACTTGGGTCTCATCCCCAAGATATCTCATTATGTGTATGTAAATATCCCAAAATCTGGAAAAAATCTGAAAATCTGGAGAAAATCCTGAAAATCTGAAACACTCCTGGTCCTAAGCATTTCAGATGAGGGATACTCAGCTTGTATTTCCGTTCAAGGTGTGTGTAAGGTCATGTTATTGCTAGGAACTCTAATTGCTGTTACAGAATGTGGATGTGACTAAAGAAAAATGACAGTTGATGAATACTCTCAGAAAGGGAATAAGGAAGAACGACTCCCCCACCCACGAAGATTCGCTGTAAAATTTTGTTATACTCATTAAAAAGTATTTAAGTTTTAGTAACAACTTACATCTCCAGCATTTTCCTCTCTTAGCTTTCCTGATTAATTAATTCTTCAAAAAATATCTGAGTGTTCCCTAAGCCTTGTTTTAGGTTCTGGGAGTACAGCAGTAACTAACACAGACCAAAGCTCTACCCTTGTGTTACTGATACTCTAATGATTCCTGGTGAATTCGTTTATTTATTTTTACAAAAGCTTGTTATGTGAGCCTTATGTAAAAGATCCAAATAGTTGTATCTTGCAGCCTTATTAGTAAAATAACCAAAATGAATAATTCAGGATTTGATTTCTAGGGTAGCAATGTGATAAAATACTCTTTTTCTAGATTTGGATTCTGAGCAGTAGCAGGTACATATTGTGGTGACAAAAACTGACCCATCCCTGAAGAAAGTAATATGGAAAGCAGAGAAATTGTCAGGATTGTTTGGAGACAGCATTGTAAGACTGTTTTCCTAAACATGCATAAAAATATTTAAATGGCAGAAGAGAACAGCATCTTTGCATCTGGTTTACAAGAAAGGTTTTATTCAAAACAATATTGCAAAAAAGTCTTAGACTGAGCCAATTTTGAAATGTTGAGGATGGGGAGAAATTTGAGGCAGAGCTGGCCCTATTATAAAAGAGAAGGCAGAATTTGGGCATCCACCTTTTCCCATCTCCCTTTACTCCTTTTTCCATTTGACTTATTACAGATCCTGCCACATTCCATGTAGGTGGAGAGAACTGGCTGCCCCAGGCCCGCAGACCTACTCTGCTATTTGGTATTCATGTGAGCATGAACAACCACCTAGTTCAGACTTCATTTTCCCATCTACAAAATAAAGATAAGAACACAGACCTCAGAAGGTAATGGTGAATATTAAATATAATGTATGTGAAAATGCTTTGAAACAATTTGTAACAAGAAATAGCATAATGGTTAATACTTCTTTAAGCAATGGAAATAAGACTCAGAAGCACAGACGCTCTCTATACACTGGAGAGCTTTTCTCAGACTGTGCCTTAGATTATCTATGCCATGGGCACGGCTGGTTACTCTGGTTACAGAAAGCCATATTGACCCCAGTCTGTTCTGATGCTGAGTTACTCACTCTTGCCAGGCTGGTCCCAGATGGAACTTTGTATGGAACGTACTTCCTGTAGATATGACCAACTCTGGAACATGGAACATCAAACATTTCTCCTCCACACATCCAAACCTGAAAAGGGAAAAACATAACAGAAGACAGCAGTGAATTTCACACAAGAAAGGAATTATCAGTAGGACTCACAAACCATCTTAAAATCTCTAAAAGTCTTTAAATAAATAAGTTCTACTTATTATAAATGGCTAACCAAAAAAGAAAACCATGTTTTTTAAAATCTAGATTCATAAAAGTTTAAAACCAAAATACAGCTGAGTGCAGTGGCTCATGCCTCTAATCCCACTACTTTGGGAGGCCAAAGAGGGAGGATCGCTTGAGCCCAGGAGGTCATGACCAGCCTGTGCAACATGACAAAACTTCATCTCTTCAAAAAATACAAAAATTAGCTGGGTATGGTGGTGTGCGCCTGCAGCGCCAGCTACTTGGGAGGCTGAGGTGGGAGAATGGCTTGCTGCAGTGACCTATGTTTGCACCACTGCACTTCAGCCTGGGCAACAGAGTGAGACCCTGTCTTAACTAAAAAAAAAAACGAAACTAAAATAGTAGTTCAATAAAATCTTGTTTCTATAGACAACATGTTGGCTTAAGAAAAATTCTCGTAAAATTTCGTTACAAATATTGTATTGAACCCACATTTCATACTTAGACATCTTATTTATATAGATATTTGTTTCAATAATCTTGTAAAAATCATTTGAAGAAATAACATTTGAAATTAAAATGCTAATTTAAAAATTTAACATATAAAAAGCAAAATTTTAAAAATAGATGAATGCTTTAAAGAACACAAGCATATGCATAAGTTTTAAGTTGCATTCTGAAACTTGTAGCAGTGCTAACCTTAAAAATCAGAGTTGCATTCTCATTTCTCCCCACCAACTGATCTTTTTCTTAGGTACAGAAAATAATCAGTTAAGATGCTGTACTTTCTTTCTTTTTTTTTTTTTTTGAGATCGAGTTTCGCTCTTGTTGCCCAGGCTGCTGTGGAATGGCTCAATCTCGGCTCACTGCAACCTCTGCCTCCTGGGTTCAAGCAATTCTCTTGCCTCAGCTGCCCAAGTAGCTGAGATTACAGGCGCCCACCACGATGCTCAGCTAATTTTTTGTATTTTTAGTAGCGGTGGGGTTTCACCATGTTGGTCAGGCTGGTCTCGAACTTCTGCCCTCAGGTGATCCACCCGCCTCAATCTCCTAAAGTGTTGGGATTACAGGCGTGAGCCACCGCACCTGGCCCAAGATGCCGTACTTTTATATTTAGTAACAAAAGTCATGGTTATATTTTACCATGACTACCTTCTCAGACAGACGCACACTTAATTGTGGTTTTATATAACAGACGATCTATTATAAAAGAACTAATTATCAAAACATAAATCCAGGATTCATATAAGCTATAGTCTTAGCTATTTTTATTATAAGATAAATGATTATAAAAAGAGATACTCTGATGGTTAATTTTATGACACAACTTGGCTGGACCACAGCGACCAGACATTTGGTCAAACACTATTCTGGATCTTTCTGTGAAGGTGTTTTTTGCATTCGATTAACATTTGAAATCAGTGGACTTTGAGTAAAGTGAATTACCTTCCATGATATGGATGGGCCTTATCCAACTGGATGAAGGTGTGAATAGAACAAAGTCTGACCTCTACTGAGCAAGAAGGAATTCTGCCAGCAGAATCCCTGGGTCTCCAGCTTGCCCACCTACTCTGAAGATTGTGGACTTACCAAGCTTCCACACTTATGTGAGCCAATTCCTTAAAATTAATCTCTCTCTCCTCTTGGTTTTGTTTCTCTGGAGACCCCTGAGTAATACAGATACATATCTTGATTTGAAGTGTAATATTGAAAGAGGGAAAGAGAAATGCTTATGTTTTCCTTTATATTTGCTTCCAATTTCTTTCACTAAGAGGAATGACACCCAAGTGAGAATGGTTGAACAAATCGTGATGAAGGTCAATGGAAGCCCAAGAAGGAAGAAATGCAATTATTAAAGCAACATTCAGTTGCTGTAATTGAGTTCAGGATTACTCATAGTATTAATTTCAACTTGATGGAATATTTATTAATGATTTGGATCAAGCCTTCAGATCATGTGTGGGTGATATAAAGCTGGTAAGGGCAGTGGACAGTCTAAAGTAAATTATGAACATCTGGAAGGATCTCCACAGGATGGAGCTATGTAACATTGAACATAAAAGGTCAACAACAAACACCCGTCCCAGGATCTTAAGAAATCAACTCTTCCACACATCACTACTATGGAGAATTTAGGGACCAACGATATAGATCTATCTTCAGGCCTGAAGTCTTTTGCTAATTTCTGGATAAATGCTATTTATATTTCCTTCTAAAGGGAATTTTAAAGTGGAAAAGTGATGCGAACTCTGTCTTAAGAGAGGCAATTGAAAGAACTAAAGATGTGTAGTTCTGAGAAGATAAAA
Source organism: Trachypithecus francoisi (assembly GCF_009764315.1). Classification (NCBI taxonomy): domain Eukaryota; kingdom Metazoa; phylum Chordata; class Mammalia; order Primates; family Cercopithecidae; genus Trachypithecus; species Trachypithecus francoisi. The sequence goes on along the minus strand of NW_022681454.1, from coordinate 166,534,918 downwards.
TTCAGAGATAGCCTTTTCAAAGAACCTAATATTTGGAAGAGATGTTTTGTAGAGCCTTTAAGAGATAGAACCAGGATTAATCACATATAGCTGTAAGGGGGCAGATTTTAACCTAGTAGGAAGAAATTTCCAATAAAATGATTAAAGGTCGAATGGACTTCCCGTATCACTAGATGTGTTGAAATCTGCAGCAGATGACACTGGGGATAAACATATGACTCGAATGGACATTTGATCTAGCTGATACTTTAAGGCAATTCTAGAGCATGAGTTAGCGTTTATGAATGGTTATTATACCCTTTTCATTAATTATTTCATATAATGCTCACAATTCAATGACAGACTTTACTGTTTCCCCAATTATGAAGGTGGGAAAATGGCAGCCTAGAGACGCTGAGTAGCTTGTTCAAAGCCACATAACTGGCCACTTCCAGAACTGAGATTTGAAAATCTAGTGGTTTACCTTCAGTGCCCACATGTTTAATTGATGTTGTATCTACAGATTATGCAAACTCTTTCTGTAAAGGGCCAGATAATAACTCCTTTTGCCTTTGTAGGTCATATGGTATCTTTTGCAACTCCTCAAATCTGCTAACAAATAGGCATGGTGTAATTTCAGTTAAACCCTGCTTACAAAAACTGGCAGGGGCTATTGTTTGCTGGCTCTTGTTCTATAGAGTAAGGAGTCCTTTCAAACACTGAAATTCAGTGATTCTAAGATAATGTTATGTGGGAGATTATAGTTTCCAAAATTAGACACCACAATATCTTCCACTGCACATACCCCTCTGCAATGTGACCCTGGTAACCAATTTCCCATTAGGGGATCAGTCTATGTCTCCTCTCTTTGAATTAGGGTGGGCTTATGAATTCTTAGACCAGTAGAGTACAACAGAAGTGGTTGAAGATAGGTCATAAAAGGCCCTCATAACCTGTCCTCTGGGGCATTTGTTTTTGAAACTCTGGGCTTCCATGTGCGAAATTTGACTCTGAGGAATTTCACAATTGACCATTGTGAAAAAGTCCAAGCACCTGAGATGTCATACATTGGGTAAATACCTTTACTTAGGGTTTTATCTGCTGGCCAACATTAGCTGCCAGCCCTGTGAATAAAGATGTCTCTACGTGATTCCAGCCCCTTGCTGTTGAATCATCCTCCTGAGACTCCATATACCACAGAGTGGAAACAAGCTATCTCTTCTGTGCCTTTTTTTGAATTTGCGGCCCACAAAATCCAAAAGCTTAATAAAACAGTTGCTTTATGGTGTTAGGCTTTGTTATGCAGCAGTAGTAATTGGAACTACATATTTCTAAATCCATGATAAAGGTGAATTACTAGCACCGATAACCAAAGTTTATGGATCACTTATAGTTTTCATCTTATTCAATTGTATGGGGTACAGAGCTAGGACTCAGCAATTTCCATGCTCATTTCCTCCTGGGCACACAGCCAAGTTATAATTCCCAGCTCCTGTGTATTTAGATGTGACTATGTAGCTGTTTCTTGCCAGTGGAATGCAAATGGAAGTGATGTGCATCACCTCTGGGCGAAAGAAATCACTAGTGGACTTCTTTCTCTACCTTATTTATAATATATTTTTCCCTCAGAGCCTGAGTAATTGCAGAAGATACAGAGGGGGATTCTGAGGCACTAGCAGATGGTAGAATCATTAAATGGATGGGGATGGGGTTGTTGAAAACTGGGTGAAGAATTACTCATGACTCCTCCTCCAAATTGTGAGACAAGCAATAGAAAATTCTTATTAATGTTAAATTACCAAGATTTTGGATTTATTGTAGACGTTGTTCCACCCTAATGAATAGTCATTTTTTTCTCAGCCTCTTTTGATATTTTTAATCAAATGTAGTGACTGTAATTATTTGGGAGATTACTTTAATTCTTATTCCTGCATTTTAAAGAGGTAGAATTTAAAAGCAATTCGACAACAGGTGATGGGGTGGAAAATGGGAGGGAGGAGAATGTTGGATAGTCCAGTGTATAATCAAATGTCAGTTCTTATTGGTCAAAGATAAGCAAATGTCAAGGCAAAGAAACTTTCTTATCATCTGCAGCTGGGAGATAGGAATTTGTCGGCAGAGCCTTTTATTTTTCACAAAAAAGTGACAATATTGATTAGCTTCTGGAGGTGGCCAATCTTTCCTGCAGGATTAGGAGATGGTGATAAGTGAGGACAAGATGTGGGGTCAAGGTCTGGAGCAAGGCCCTACATTTTCTGGCCTTAACCTATTCTTCACTTCATGTGATCTTGTAAAATACTTACAAAGTGAGCACAAGTGAACTAAATGCTTCTTAAGAGAGTATTTGCAGAATGAAAACTGCCACAATAGAAAGTTCAATAAATCATTATTGCTTTCTGTTATGGATTGAATGTTTGTATCCACGCACCCTATCAAACTCATATGTTGAAATTTTAACCTCCAATGTGATGGTATTTGGAGGTGGGGTCCTGGGAGCTGATTAAGTTATGAGGGTAGAGTTCTCAAGAATAGAATTAGTGAACTAGTAAAGGAGACCCCAGAGAGCTCTCTCACTGTCTTTCTACCATGTGAAGATACAATGAGTAGTTGGCAGTCTGCAACCTGGTAGAGAGCCCTCTCCAGAACCCAAGAATGCTGGCACTCTGATATCAGACTTGTAGCATCCAGAACAGTGAGAAATAAATTTTTGTTATTAATAAGCCACTCAGTCTACAGCACTTTGCTATAGCAGCCCAAATGGGTAAGTAAGACTCTTTCCTTTTTAAGATACAACAAAACAACCTAATAGACACACAGTAATAAAATTTCAACTAATTATTCTCAGAGGGTCACTCTAACACAGTGTTTACAGATGTACGTGCATAACATGACCACATCCTTAGTTGTTTAAAACAACAGACATTTACTGTATCACAGTTCTGTGGAGTCCATGAGGGCTCAACAAGGTTCTCCACCAAGGATCTCACAAGGCTGAAGTCTAGGTATCTGCTGGGTGGAGCTCTTACCTGGAGCCTCAGGGGAAGAATCTGCTTTCAAGTTTATTTAGGTTATTGCCAGAATTCAGTTTGCAATTGTGGGACTGAGATCCTCATTTTCTTGATGGCTGCTGACTGGGGACCATTCTCAGCTTACTGACACCATTTTTAGTTCCTTGCTTCACAGACCTTCTGTCCCAGCAGTGGTTAAACTCATGTGATTAGATGAGGCCTACCATGATCACCTCCTCTTCTTAAAGTGAACTGATTGATAACCTTAATTACATTTGTCAAATCTCTTTTACCATGTAATGTTGACATATTCATGTGAGTAAACCAAGGAAGAGGGTCATCTTAGAGTTCTGTCTACCACCATTTCCAAGGAATCAAAATTCATGTCTTCTATCGATAACCTCATCCTGGTTCTTAAAATTCTTCCCCTCAGAAGTTTCTCTGTGTAGTTAAGTCAAATTCAAGAAACTCCTGGGCAGACTTTTTAAATTCTAAATTCAGTGTTGAGAAAACGATAGAATCCTAGGATTTATCTTTTTCCCTACATACTGCCCCTGTGATCACTTAAAAAAAAAAAAAAAAAAAAAGGCCATGCGCAATGGCTCATGCCTGTAATCCCAGCACATTGGGAGGCTGAGGAGGAGGATCACGAGGTCAGGAGACAGAGACCATCTAACATGGTGAAACCCCGCCTCTAATAAAAATACAAACAAATTAGCCAGGTTTGGTGGTGGGCACCTGCAGTCCTAGCTACTCGGAGGCTGAGGCAGGAGAATGGCGTGAACCCGGGAAGCAGAGTTTGCTGTGAGGGGAGACTGCACCACTGCACTCTAGCCTGGGCGACAGAGCGAAACTCTGTCTTGGAAAAAAAAAAAAAAACCAAAAAACATATATCTGAGCATACCATTCCTCTATCAAAATCCTTCAGTGGTTTTCTATTGCTCTTAGGGCAAAGTTACAACTCTTCCATAAAGGTTCCAAGACCTTGCAGGATCTGGCCTTTGCCTACTTGTCTCTCAGTCACTACCCTCCCACTCCCCTGGTCAGAGCTACTTTTAATTCCTTAGGAAGGATCAGGTTTCCCTCCTCAGAGCTTGCTGCCATCAGTTGTTTTCTCCAAAGAAATTTCTCCCACCTTCTCCTGTTCCCTTTCCTTCTTTCCTATTCCTTGTCTTCTCCTTTTTATTTTCCAGATTTCAGCTTAACTCACACTGAGCCCCCAGATTTGGTTGGGATTCCCTGTTTCATGCTCTCACTGTGTCCTGTGCTTCTCATTCACATACTTCGTTAAGTGAACAAATACATAGTGAGCACTCACTAGCCAGGCATCTGTCACCAGACTGAAGCTCTAATGTGTGACCCACTTAAAGGTTTGAGGACATGGAGCCTTCTTTCAATGGGAGATAGTGTTGCCCGGAAGTGCGGGAATCCTCAGTCCTTAATAGTCTTGGGATAAAGGTTTTGGCCAGTTCAAAGACAGCAGAAAGCTTTACTTGAAGGGAAAAAGGGAGCAGAGAGTTTATTTAAAGGGACAGGATACTCTGAAAGATGAGGCAGAGCGGGCTGCTGAAAGAGAGTGGGCCAGGCACACCCCGAGAGTTCTGCATTGGGTTTTTATGATGTTGGATTTTTTCTTGAAGTTTTCACCTCTGTCTTAAGTCATCACCTTTTTTCTTTGTATGGTTTTCCTGCTTCTGCCTTAAGTCCCTGACCTTTCCCTGCCTAGTTCCCACCCCAGGCTTGTGGGACCCTCCCCGGTATGGTTTTGCTCTGTCCCCACACAAATCTCATCTTGAATTCCCAGGTGTTGTGTGAGGGACCTGGTGGGAGGCAATTGAATCATGTGGGCAGGTCTTTCCTGTGCTGTTCTTGTGGTAGTGAGTAAGCCTCATGCATCTGATGGTTACTGTAAGGGGGGAGTTTTCCTGCGCAAGCTCTTTTTGCCTGCTCCCATTCAAGTAAGATGTGACTTGCTCCTCCTTGCCTTCCGCCATGATAGTGAGGCCTCCCTAGCCATGTGGAACCGTAAATTCATTTAAACCTCTTTCTTTTGTAACTTGCCCAGTCTTGGGTATGTCTTTATCAGCAGTGTGAAAACAGACTAATATACTCCCCTTGGTGTGCATGCATGAGGCAGTGTTGGATACTAAGTCTACCTAGTGGCTGCATTGTTCATTAGCACCATCCCAGGACGGTTGTATAGAGGTCAGATCTATACTTACTGTACCTGCATATTTCTTAGGAATGTCTCTGCCCTCTGATACCGTTTCCTGTGCCCCCACCCAAATCTCATCCTGAATTGTAGCTCCCACAATTCCCAAGTGTAGTGGTAGTGAGAGGTGACAACATGCTAGCAGCCCTCGCTCTGGGCGCCTCCTTGGCCTCAGTGTCCACTCTGGCAGTACTTGAGGAGCCCTTCAGCCCACCACAGCACTGTGGGAGCCCCTCTCTGGGCTGGCCAAGGCCGGAGCTGGTTACCTCTGCTTGCCGGGAGGTGTGGAGGGAGGGGCGTGGGTGGGAAATGGGGCTGGCACGGTGCTCGCAGGCCAACGCTAGTTCCGGGTGGGCATGGGCTCAGCAGGCCCCACACTCGGAGCTGCCCACAGATGCCCCCGCCCAGGGCAGCGAGAGGCTTAGCACCCGGGCCAGCAGCTGCAGAGGGTGTGCCGAGTCCCCCAGTAGTGCCAGCCTGCCAGCGCTGTGCTTGAATTCTTGCCTGGCCTCAGCTGCCTCCCCATGGGGCAGGGCTCGGGACCTGCAGCCCACCATGCCCAAGCCTCGCCCGCCAGCCTTAGGCTCCTGCACGGCCGGAGCCTCCCTAATGAGCACTGCCACCTGCGTTGCCGTTCCCAGTCCCATTGACCGTCCAAGGCCTGAAGAGTGCAGGCAGGCAGCTCCGGACTGGCGGGCAGCTCCGCCTGCAGCCCCAGTGTGGGATCCATTAGGTGAAGCCAGCTGGGCTCCTGAGTCTAGTAGGGACTTGGAGAATCTTTATGTCTAGCTAAGGGATTGTAAATACACCAGTCAGCACCCTGTGTCTAGCTCAAGGTTTGTAAATACACCAATCAGTACTCTGTATCTAGCTAATCTAGTGGGGACTTGAAGAACCTTTATGTCTAGCTAAGGGATTGTAAATACACCAATCAGCACCCTATGTCTAGCTCAAGGTTTGTTAATAAAGCAATCAGTACTCTGTATCTAGCTAACCTAGTGGGGTCTTGGAGAACTTTTCTGTCCAGCACTCTGTGTCTAGCTAAAGGATTGTAAACACACCAATCAGCACTCTGTCAAAATGGACCAATCAGCTCTCTGTAAGATGGACCAACTGGCTCTCTGTAAAATGGACCAATCAGCAGGATGTGGGTGGGGTCAGATAAGGGAATAAAAGCAGGCTGCCCAGCCAGCAGTGGCAACCTACCAGGGTCCTGTTTTCTGCTGTAGAAGGTTTGTTCTTTTGCTCTTAACAATAGATCTTGCTGCTGCTCACTTTTTGGGTCAAGGCTGCTTTTATGAGCTGTAACAGTCACCGCGAAGGTCTGCAGCTTCACTCTTGAAGCCAGCGAGACCACAAACCCATCAGAAGGAGGAAACTGCAGACAAATCTGAACATCTGGAGGAACAAGCTCTGGACACACCACATTTAAGAACTGCAGCAGTCACTGCGAGGGTCCGCGGCTTTCTTCTTGAAGTCAGCGAGACCAAGAACCTATCAATTCCAGACACAGTAGGGACCTGGTGGGAGGTAACTGAATCATGGGATTGGGTCTTTCCAGTGTTGTTCTCATGATAGTGAATAAGTCTTATGAGAGCTGATGGTTTTATAAGGAGGGATTCCCTTGCACAAGTTCTCTCTTCCCTGCCACCATGTAAGATGTGACTTGCTCCTTCTTGCTTTCTGCCATGATCCTGAGACCTTCCCAGTCATGTAGAACTGTAAGTCCATTAGACTTCTTTATTTTGTAAATTGCCCAGTCTTGGGTATGTCTTTATCAGCAGTGTAAAAACAGACTAATAGACCCTCATCCCCTCCTTGTGAGCATGCACCTAGTTACATCCTGACAGATTAACTGCAAAGAGACGATTACTGGGTATCTTAAGGAGCGGACCTTCCCGCATAGATATTTCTCCTCCTCTCTGTTTATAACTAGTCTACTTGTTTCCGGTGATCTCTGAGGTGTTAGGTTTTTCCAGACCTCCCTTTCCTCAGGGGCTCCCCATCCTGCTCATGTTTAGCTATCTGCCTACTCTAACAATAGCACTTAGGATAACTGCAATGAAGTGATTTCTTTGAGTGCTCCTGTATGATTTGCTTAGCATCTGCCTTCCCTCATCGGACTATAAATTCCATGACTTTTTCACTGCTCTATCTCCAGCTACTATTGAAGGGTTCAGCACATAGAAGACAATAAATATTTGTGAAGTAGGTGAGTACAGTGGCTTCTTCCTTCAATTATACTTAGTGCTCCTACTTATGTGGACGCCCCTAAGGCTTTTCTAATTTAGTGTAGCTTTACACAACCTCAGGGCCCCCTTACTTTTACTATAGCACACTGCATCCACTATCTCTGTTCTTGAGTTGTTTTTGTCTCTATCTACTGGATATCACTATGCACAACTTTTTTTTTTCTTTGTCTTCCAATAACTGCACATTTCAGTAGAAGCATTCACATTCTGATACAGTAGATGGCTTAGGTATTAGTGTGGGAACATGATTCATTGGGAAAGCACACTAATGTGGCAGATATCAAATTCTATATTTGTTCTGAAAGATATGGATTGTGTTTTTAAAAGACATTTTTTGTAGTATGATGTGATGATAGTCTAAAAAAATTGGTAGGCCTTATGTATTAGTCCGTTTTCATGCTGCTGATAAAGACATACCTGAAACTGGGAAGAAAAGGAGGTTTAATTGGACTTACAGATGCACATAGCTGGGTAGGCCTCAGAATCATGACAGGAGGTGAAAGGCACTTTTTACACGGTGGTGGCAAGAGAAAAAGGAAGAAGCAAAAGTGGAAACCCCTGATAAACCCATCAGATCTAGTGAGACTTATTCACTATCGTGAGAATAACCTGGGAAAGACCAGCCCCCATGATTCAATTACCTCCCCCTGGGTTCCTCCCACAACATGTGAGAATGCTGGGAGATACAATTGAAGTTGAGATTTGGTTGGGGACACAGTTAAACCATGTCGCCATACTTTAGTATTTAACTCTTAGAGAAATATTTTACATTTGCAAATAATGTGTCTTCTTTTGATAGCATAAATATTTTGAAGAAATGTTATTTTACCTATGAATGAATACATACATTTTTTCTTTGCTTTTTTTTTTTTTTTGAGACAGCATCTTGTTCTGTTGCCCAGGCTGGAGTGCAGTGGGCAATCATGGCTCACTGCAACCTCTGCTTCCAAGGTTAAAGCAATTCTCCTGCCTCAGGTTCCCGAATAGTTGGGATTATAGAGTCCCACTGCCACACCCAGTTAATCTTTGTATTTTTAGTAGAGACAGGTTTCACCATGTTGGCTAGGCTGGTCTTGAACTCCTGACCTCAAGTCATCCACCTGCCTTGGCTTCCCAAAGTGCTGGGATTATAGGCATGAGCCACTGTGCCTGGGCTGGCATTTTTTCTTTTATCATAATGTAGTTCAAACCGATGGAATAATTAAATGTCTTATTTTTAAAACAATTTTCAGTATCAGTCACAACCTGAAATTTGGACATAGAGAATGTTAAATTCAGTAGAATCATACAATTATACTGGTCACATGAACTATCAAATTAGTTTCAGTAAGAAACTGGTTATAAGGAGGATAACAAGGGAGCATTATGATCAGGTATAAGATGAAGCATAATATGCTTTATGGAAATGGTAATTCAAATACTCAAAAAAGTATTTATTAAAAGCATTCAGGCCAGGTGTGGTGGCTCAAGCCTGTAATCCCAGCACTTTGGGAGGCCAAGGCGGGCAGATCACGAGGTCAGGAGACCTAGACCATCCTGGCTAACATGGTGAAACCCCGTCTCTACTAAAAATACAAAAAAATTAGCCAGTCGTGGTGGTGGGTGCCTGTAGTCCCAGCTACTCAGAAGGCTGATGCAGGAGAGTGGTGTGAACTCAGGAGGCGGAGCTTGCAGTGAGGTGAGATCCCACCACTGCATTTCAATCTGGGCAACAGAGCAAAACTCCGTCTCAAAAAAAAAAAATCAGCTCCAAAATTGGCTTTCTCTCTAATCTTGTTTCCTATGATTCTTTACTTCCCTCCTTCTGTCCAAGCTATTCTGGCTTCTTTTCTGTTCATCCTACAAGCCACATACTCTGTCACCCTAGGGCTTTAATCTTGGCTGTTTCTTCTGCCTGGAATTGTCTTCTTGCAGAACTCCACATGGCTAATTCCCTCATCTCCTTCAAGTCGTAGCTCCAAATCCTTTTGGTTCATCCTACACTCTGAGTACACATCACCCTTTTCTGCCTGTGTTCTCATACCTTCTAACTCAGTAGATACCTTACTTATTTATTATATTCATTAAGTGATGTATCCTAGGCACCTATAACAGTGCCTGACACATGGTACTTTGTAGGTATTTGTTGACTGACTGAATGAATGAGTTATAGGTTTATTAATATAAAGTGAGGTTAATTCCAGACAACTGAGTTACTTAATGATATCTCACTCTAGCTAGCTGCCATAAAAAAAAAACAGCTATGACCATAGTACATTCAAATGTAAATTTCAAGGGAATAAGCTTTTTTGAGCTTATTTTCATCCACAAGTGGTTTATTATAAATTAATGAGTGATGTTGAAAATACAGCACTCTCTATATAAATAAATAATTAAATTTCTAGGACCAGAAAATAACTTTCTAATTGTATGGTATGGCTTAGGCAGGGTAAGGTTGAAAAAATTCTTAAGACTAGACAGTCAAGCACTTTACCATCTATCTACAAATTAAAATATTGTTAACCTGAAAAGCTTTGGGATATAGATTTTGAAAAGGGCTATGTCTATCATTAAACTACTTTTCTGGGCTAGATGTAATTAAAAACTACACCTTTTGGATCTAAAAAGGGTAACTTTGGGAAGATACACTTCCCAGAAAGCATTGCTTTCCTCTGTTCCTAGAAATCTGGATTTTGAGGTTATTCTTTGAGATAGTGAGAAAAAAAGAACAACTTATTTTGACTTGTCCTGATCCTCCTTTTCTATTTGTTGATCCAATTAAATAAAAGTAGAAATTAGAAATGTGTTTACAGTCTTTAATGAGATATGATGGTTTTATTTCCAGGGGAAAATTCCCTACTTTCTTGAGTTGACCTGCTCAGGATTTTTTATAAGTCAGAAATGCTCTATTGTGTCAGTATAAAAAATGTGGTCAATCTTGCATTTAATGAGCTTCTAGAGGTCTGAGTGGTAGCAGAAGAGCTTCAGAGGTTACATTGTTCACGGGATCACTACTTTTAAGAAAGTGTTAATTTCTACAATAACATTAAGCAGCCTTAAAAGCAGTGATTTGGGGGTGGGGAACGGAACTTAGATGTATCACTTAATGTTTATTCAAAACTTTAAGTCTTCGGGAGAAAAACCTGGATTTGAACATCTGAAGAGTGCTTCTTTGGGTAAAATGTAATTAAGGACCTAACCTGTCATTTCCCTTAATTCATTATTCTTCAGCTTAGAATTTACATCAGAGGCAAAGCACCTGCTTTTTACCATATTTCCATATGTCTCCAGAATTTGAGTTTATTGCTTAGATTTTCTGGATTCACCATCTGCCAAAAATATAATCAAAGTTTTAAAAAACATTTTTAAAAAACTGACTTTCTGAAGTGGAACAGAAACTTCCTTCTTTTACAGAAATATTCAAACAGGATTTTCCTTTGCCCCTCACTTGGACTGTCAATCTTGCCACATCCTGACGGCAGGGGTGGGAACATGACTCAGGCCAGGTGAATTGAAGTCCTTCTCTGAGGTTTCATCATGCCGGCTGGAACTACCTCTCTGGTGGTGAAGCAGAAAATGAAAGCCTGAGAGCTTTCAGTGGCCATGCCTGAGGGGCAGGAGGAGAGTCCAGGAGAGGAAATGAAGCAGACACAGAGAGGCATGGTGGGGAGACATGCAGAGAAAAGGTCCTAGCAGCATTTGAGATCCTCAGGCCAAGAGACTCATCCATTTTCCCGACTTTTGCACTGTTTCCGTGAGCTTCCTCCTGAATTCTTCCTTTCTTCTAAGTTAAAATGTGGTGGGTTTCTGTCTTCTTGCAAGTCAAATAATCCACATTTAAAAACTCTTTTCATGAACAGTGAGGGTTTGGGCTTCTAGGAGGGCCAAGGGTGCACTTTAAGACAATCACTCAGTCAAATGCTACTCAAATGAACAGCATTGCAGTAAATACTTCAAAGAATCAAAGAGATACCTAGTTTTAAATTTTTTGTTAGTTTTTTAAGCAATATTTGATATGAATATGTTTTCACCAAAATAAAAAATGTAAAGACTCTTAAGTGTTTATAATGGTGTTTGTAAATTATTTCTATCTCTAGGAAAAGTTGATACACGTTCACATGTGGCACAGTGACCCCAGCTTCAATTGGGCAGGTTGCCACCAATTTCTGAGTCTCATTGTCATCTTCCATAAAGTTGGGGTAATGTATCTACTTCATAGGTGATTGTAAGGACCAAATTAAATAATACAGCATCTGGAGGAGGCACATTATAGGTGCTCAAGAATGGTGATTACACGATATAGTCTACCTAGTGGACAGCCTATTTTTCCGGTATGCTGGGGGGTTACATGAGGTGGTTGATGTGTATCCACATGTTGGTGTCCATGAGAGGATTCAGGGCATATCATAACATGTAGGTCTGTGAATGTGTGTGTTGGGGGAAGGATGGCATTATATGTATTCTCAGCTGTTTGGAGAGGAAAAGGGAGTACTGGGTAACTTCTGTTGGCCTTATGTGTTATAGGTTGCTGACCTTGATGTAGAATATAAAAATCAAACTTTATTTATTATTATTTTTAAATTATACTTTAAGTTCTAGGGTACATGTACACAATGTGGAGGTTTTGTTACATATGCCATGTGCCATGTTGGTGTGCTGCACCCATTAACTTGTCATTTAAATTAGGTATTTCTCCTAATGCTATCCGTCCCCAACCCCACGACAGGCCCTGGTGTGTGATGTTACCCACCCTGTGTCCAAGTGTTCTCATTGTTCAATTCCCACCTATGAGTGAGAACATGCGGTGTTTGGTTTTCTGTCCTTGCAATAGTTTGCTCAGAATGATGGTTTCCAGCTTCATCCGTGTCCCTACAAAGGACATGAACTCATCCATTTTTATGGCTGCATAGTAGTCCATGGTGCATATGTGCCACATTTTCTTAATCCAGTCTATCACCAATGGACATTTGGGTTGGTTCCAAGTCTTTGCTATTGTGAATAGTGCCTCAATAAGCATACGTGTGCATGTGTCTTTATAGCAGCATGACTTCTAACCTTTGGGTATATACTCATGAATGGGATGACTGGGTCAAATGGTATTTCTGGTTTTAGATCCTTGAGGAATCTCCACACTGTCTTCCCCAATGGTTGAACTAGTTTACAGTCCCACCAACAGTGTAAAAGTGTTCCTGTTTCTCCACATCCTCTCCAGCACCTGTTGTTTCCTGACTTTTTAATGATTGCCATTCTAACTGGTGTGCAATGGTATCTCATTGTGGTTTTGATTTGCATTTCTCTAACGGCCAGTGATGATGAGCATTTTTTCATGTTTCTGTTGGCTGCATAAATGTCTTCTTTTGAAAAATGTCTGTTCATATCCTTTGCCCACTTTTTGATGGGGTTGTTTGACTTTTTGTTGTAAATTTGTTTAAGTTCTTTGTAGATTCTGGATATTAGCACTTTGTCAGATGGGTAGATTGCAAATTTCTTCTCCTATTCTGTAGGTTGCCTGTTCAATCTGATGTTGGTTTCTTTTGCTGTGCAGAAGCTCTTTAGTTAATTAGATCCCATTTGTCTATTTTGGCTTTTGTTGCTATTGCTTTTGGTGTTTTAGTCTTGAAGTCCTTGCCCATGCCTATGTCCTGAATGGTATTGACTAGGTTATCTTCTAGGGTTTTTATGGTATTATGTCTAACATTTAAGTCTTTAATCCATCTTGAATTAATTTTTGTATAAGGTATAAGGAAGAGATCCAGTTTCAGCTTTCTACATATGGCTAGCCAGTTTTCCCAGCACCATTTATTAAATAAGGAATCCTTTCCCCATTTCTTGTTTTTGTCAGGTTTGTCAAAGATCAGATGGTTGTAGATGTGTGGTATTGCTTCTGAGGGCTCTGTTCTGTTCCACTGGACTATATCTCTGTTTTGGTACCAGTACCATGCTGTTTTGGTTACTATAGCCTTGTAGTATAGTTTGAAGTCAGGTAGCATGATGCCTCCAGCTTTGTTCTTTTGGCTTAGGATTATCTTGGCAATGTGGGCTCTTTTTTGGTTCCATATGAACTTTAAAGTAGTTTTTTCCAATTCTGTGAAGAAAGTCATTGGTAGCTTGATGGGGATGGCATTGAATCTATAAATTACCTTGGGCAGTATGGCCATTTTCACAATATTGATTCTTCCTCGCCGTGAGCATGAAATGTTCTTGCGTTTGTTTGTGCCCTCTTTTATTTCGCTGTGCAGTGGTTTGTAGTTCACCTTGAAGAAGTCCTTTACATCCCTTGTAAGTTGGATTCCTAGATATTTTATTCTCTTTGAAGCAATTGTGAATGGGAGTTCACTCATGATTTGGCTCGCTGTCTGTTATTGGTATATAGGAATGCTTGTGATTTTTGCACATTGATTTTGTATCCTGAGACTTTGCTGAAGTTGCTTATCAGCTTAAGGAGATTTTGGGCTGAGACGATGGGATTTTCTAAATATACAATCATGTCATCTGCAAACAGGGACAATTTGACTTCTTCTTTTCCTAATTGAATGCCTTTATTTCTTTCTCCTGCCTGATTGCCCTGGCCAGAACTTCTAACACTGTGTTGAATAGGAGTGCTGAGAGAGATGGACATCCCTGTCTTGTGCCAGTTTTCAAAGGGAATGCTTCCAGTTTTTGCCCATTCAGTATAATATTGGCTGTGGGTTTGTCATAAATAGCTCTCATTATTTTGAGATACGTCCCATCAATACCTAGTTTATTGAGAGTTCTTAGCATGAAGGGCTGTTGAATTTTTCGAAGGCCTTTACTGCATCTATTGAGATAATCATGTGGTTTTTGTCTTTGGTTCTGTTTATATGATGGATTATGTTTATTGATTTGCATATGCTGAACCAGCCTTGCATTCCAGGCATGAAGTCAACTTGATTGTGGTGGATAAGCTTTTGATGTGTTGCTGGATTCAGTTTGCCAGTATTTTATTAAGGATTTTTGCATCGATGTTCGTCAGGGATATTGGTCTACAATTCTCTTTTTTTGTTGTATCTCTGCAAGGCTTTGGTGTCAGGATGATGCTGGCCTCATAAAGTGAGTCAGGGAGGAGTCCCTCTTTTTCTATTAATTGGAATAGTTTCAGTAGGAATGGTACCAGTTCCTCTTTGTACTTCTGGTAGAATTAGGCTGGGAATACATCTGGTCCTGGACTTTTTTTGTTGATAGGCTATTAATTACTGACTCAATATCAGACCTTGTTATTGGTCTGTTCAGGGATTTGACTTCTTCCTGGTTTAGACTTGGGAGGGTGTGTCCAGGAATTTATCCATTTCGTCTAGATTTTCTAGTTTATTTGCATAGAGGCATTTATAGTTTTCTCTGATGGTAGTTTGTATTTCTGTGGGATCAGTGGTGATACCCCCTTTATCATTTTTTATTGCATCTATTTGATTCTTCTCTCTTTTCTTCTTTATTATTCTGGCTAGCAGTCTATCTATTTTGTTGATCTTTTCGAAAAACCAGCTCTTGGATTCACTGATTTTTTTTGAAGGTTTTTTCAAGTCTCTATGTCCTTCAGTTCTGCTCTGATCTTAGTCATTTCTTGCATTCTGCTAGCTTTTGAATGTGTTTTCTCTTGCTTCTCTAGTTCTTTCAATTGTGATGCTAGGGTGTTGATTTTATATCTTTTCTGCTTTCTCTTGTGGGCATTTAGTGCTATACATTTCCCTCTACACACTGCTTTAAATGTGTCCCAGAGATTGTGGTATGTTGTTTCTTTATTCTCATTGGTTTCAAAGAACATCTTTATTTCTGCCTTCATTTCGTTATGTACCCAGTAGTCATTCAGGAGCAGGTTGTTCAGTTTCCATGTAGCTGTGCAGTTTTGAGTGAGTTTCTTAGTCCTGAGTTCTAGTTTGATTGCACTGTGGTCTGAGGGACAGTTTGTTAAAATTTCTGTTCTTTTACATTTTCTGAGGAGTGCTTTAATTGCAACTATGTGGTCAACTTTGGAATAAGTTTGATGTGGTTCTGAGAAAAATGTATATTCTGTTGATTTGGGGTAGAGAGTTCTGTAGATGTCTATTAGGTCTGTTTGGTGCTGAGCTGTGTTCAAGTCTTCGATATCCTTGTTAACTTTCTGTCTCATTGATCAGTCTAATGTCAACAGTGGGATGTTAAAGCCTCCTGTCATTGTGTGGTGGTCTAAATCTCTTTGTAGGTCTCTAAGGACTTCCTTTATGAATCTAGATGTGCCTGTATTAGGTGCATATATATTTAGGATAGTTAGCTCTTCTTGTTGAATTGATCCCTTTAACATTATGTAATGGCCTTCTTTGTCTCTTTTGATCTTTGTTGGCTTAAAGTCTGTTTTATCAGAGACTAGGATTGCAAACCCTGCTTTTTTAGTTTTCTATTAGCTTGGTAGATCTTCCTCTATCCCTTTATTTTGAGCCTATGTGTGTCTCTACAGGTGAGATGGGTTTCCTGAATACAGCACACTGATGGGTCTTGAGTGTTTATCCAATTTGCCCGTCTGTGTCTTTTAATTGGGGCATTTAGCCCATTTACATTTAAGGTTAATATTGTTATGCATGAATTTGATCCTGTCATTATGATGTCAGTTGGTTATTTTGCTCATTAGTTGATGCAGTTTCTTCCTAGCATGGATGATCTTTACAATTTAGCATGTTTTTGCAGTGGCTGGTACCAGTTGATCCTTTCCATGTTTAGTGCTTCCTTCATGAGCTCTTGTAAGGCAGGCCTGATGGTGACAAAATCTTTCAGCATTTGCTTGTCTGTAAAGGCTTTTATTTGTCCTTCACTTATGAAGCTTAGCTTGTCTGGATATGTAATTCTGGGTTGAAAGTTGTTTCTTTAAGAATGTTGAATATTGGCCCCCACTCTCTTCTGGCTTATAGAGTTTCTTCTGAGAGATCCGCTGTTAGTCTGTTGGGCTTCCCTTTGTGGGTAACCTGATCTTTCTCTCTAGAGGGCTGCCCTTAACATTTCTTCCTTAATTTCAACCGTGGTGAATCTGACAATTATATGTCTTGGAGTTACTCTTCTCAAGGAGTATCTTTGTGGCATTCTCTGTATTTCCTGAATTTGAATGTTGGCCTGCCATGCTAGGTTGGGGAATTTCTCCTGTATAATATCCTGAAGAGTGTTTTCCAACTTGGTTCCATTCTCCCTGTCACTTTGAGGTACACCAATCAAACATAGATTTGGTCTTTTCACATATTCCCATATTTCTTGGAGGGTTTGTTATTTCTTTTTACTCTTTTTTTTTTCTCAACTTCTATTCTTGCTTCATTTCATTCATTTGATCTTCAATCACTGATATCCTTTCTTCCACTTGATCAAATTCACTACTGAAGCTTGCGCATGCATCACGTAGTTCTCATGCCATGGTTTTCAGCTTCATCAGGTCATTTAATGTCTTCTCTATGCTGTTTATTCTAGTTAGCCATTCATCTAATCTTTTCTCAAGGTTTTTAGCTTCCTTGCGACGGGTTTGAACATCCTCCTTTAGCTCTGAGAAATTAGTTATTACTGATCTTTTGAAGCCTACTTCTGCCAACTCGTCAAAGTCATTCTCCATCCAGATTTGTTCCATTGCTGGTGAGGAGCTGTGATCCTTTGGAGAGAAGAGGCACTCTGATTTTAGAATTCTCAGCTTTTCTGCTCTGGTTTCTCCCCATCGTTGTGGTTTTATCTACCTTTGGTCTTTGATGATGATGACCTACAGATGGGGTTTTGGTGTGGATGTCCTTTTTGTTGATGTTATTCCTTTCTGTTTGTCAGTTTTCCTTTTAACAGTCAGGACCCTCAGCTTCAGGTCTGTTGGAGTTTGCTGGAGGTCCCCTCCAGACCCTGTTTGCCTGGGTGTCACCAGTGGAGGCCGCAGAACAGCAAATATTGCAGAACAGCAAATGTTGCTGCCTTATGCTTCCTGGAAGCTTCGTCTCAGAGGGCCACCTGGCTGTATGAGGTGTCAGTCTGCCCCTACTGGGTGGTGTCTCCCAGTTAGGCTACTTGGGGGTCAGGGACCCACTTGAGGAGGCAGTCTGTCCGTTCTCAGATCTCACACTCTGTGCTGGGAGAACCACTGCTCTCTTCAGAGCTGTCAGGGACGTTTAAGTCTGCAGAAGTTTCTGCTGCCTTTTCTTCAGCTATGTCCTGCCCCCAGAGGTGGAGTCTACAGAGGCAGGCAGGCAAGCCTCATTGAGCTGCGATGGGCTCCAACCAGTTCGAGCTTCCAGGCCGCTTTGTTTACCTAGTCAAGCTTCAGCAATGGCAACACCCCTTCCCCAGCCTCGCTGCTGCCTCACAGTTGGATCTCAGACTCCTGTGCTAGCACTGAACAAGGCTCTGTGGGTGTGGGACCTGGTGAGCCAGGTATGGGATATAATCTCCTGGTGTGCCATTTGCTGCGACTGTTGGAAAAGCGCAGTATTAGGGTGGGAGTGTCCCAGTTTTCCCGGTACCCTCTGTCATGGCTTCCTTTGGCTAGGAAAGGGAATTCCCTTACCCCTTGCACTTCCCAGGTGAGGTGATGCCCTGCCCTGCTTTGGTTCACACTCCGTGGGGTGCACTCACTGTCCAACAAGTTGCAATGACATGAACCTGGTACCTCAGTTGGAAATGCAGATACTGCCCATCTTCTGCGTCCCTCACACTGGGAGCTGTAGACTGCAGCTCTTCCTATTTGGCCATCTTGGAACCAAAAATCAAATACTTATAGCTCTAAAGTTGATGTGTGTATACACTCTGAAGGCTTACAATAATATTGTTATTAGGATTTGGGCAAAGGACTTGAGAACTGTATGGAGAGGTGTTTTATTTTGAAACTTTCTGTACAAATACCTCTTGTATGGGAGCAAATTGACTTGCTTAATATAGATTGATGTGTTAGAAGCATTAGAGTGTTTAGATTATATTTCATGTTTCTTGTTAGGGAAAAATGGCAACCAGAAAAATAGAAAACTTTGAAAAACTGTCTCAACATTAAAAAGATTTCAATAGGAAGTCAAATTGACCTTACCACAGGTACTGGATGCCATGTAAAGTGTTACAGCTTGCTCACTTTACAACTACCTATAACAACTAAAATAAAATTAAACAGGGAATTAGGAAAATGCCATCAGACATAAAGGAAGTAATAACTGGAAGGTATTGATACTTGCCCCTAGGCTTATTATATCTAATAGACATAAAATTTAACTTGAAAGTGCTCTAATACACTTGAGGTAACTTTTGTTGGGTAATTGAAATGAATCTCAGACTGGCTGGTAAGACATTTAGCAGCTGTTTCTGTTTATCTTTGAGTTTCTGAATGAGTTTAGAGTCATTTTAATATTTTCTTTGGAAGATCAATTCTGGGCATGTTGAACTAAAATGGTTATTTTAATGTCATCTAGGCTAAATACTGAAGGAAAAAATTCCATAGGAACAACTCCAGATATTTTCTTCTGTATCTGGGGGTATGTGATGCACCATAAAAAGGCTCTGTCACATTTCAGACATGAAATGCAACTACCCTTTGACTGACTTTGCAAGCTCAGAAGTAAGGAGTGGTCTCTAATACAACTGTTTCATAAAAGCAATGAGAAGGTATATAAAATATTTTAGAATCATCCTTTGGCATAAAAAGAATTTCTAATGAGGACATTTTATAAGGCTGAATTTATTTCTAACAAAACGATGTGTACAAAGCATTGTCATGATAGTTTATAGAGAAATGGCTTAAGGGAAAAAGTGTAAACTCCTAAAATGAGATTGAGTTGTACCCTTCCAGGGAGGCAAATGAACTACTTTAGGAATATAAATTAAACACCCTAGTGGGTTTTTGTATTTTCAGAAAACTATGAAGAAAGTGAAAATGCTTATTAATTAATACTGCGGTACTTTGACAGTGTTTGTCTTGGGAACCAAGAGTTTGGCAAGTTAGCAAGTGTGGAGTCTGGGGGCCAATGACCCAGCTTGGGGACAAGGGCCCAGAAACAACCCCCTTTCTTTAGGATGCCAGTGCGTCATGATTTTGTAGTTTCTCCTACAAATCTGTGAGTTGTGTAACATATGGCACATTCACTGCAAACAGTGCTTTGATGATGGCTGGATGAGAGAGACTCAAGGTTGGAGGTGTAAGGGGTGAGGAAAAGAAGCTACCCCGGGATCCAGACCTGTGGCAGGGATGCCATGCAGGAAAACACTATCCAACAAATCACTTATTCTCTTTGCTCAGGGGTTTCCTAGTGGACCAAAGTCCTTCCTTTAGCTTGGAAGTTTTGGCCTAATCAATACCTTGGATTTGTTTGTAGAGTTTGTATTTAAAAAATTGTGAGATTCATGTAAATATATATTAACACATTAATGCAGATATAGATGTATTTTAAAAGGTTTTTCTTACCATCCAAAGTAAATTTCTTCCATTAAGAGGATCTTAAAAGTCAAGGGCCTTCAGGGGTCAACAGAGAATGCATATTGAGCCAGGCATTGGGTTCAATATGTGAGAAATGGGGGCCAGGAAATAGTACAGCCCATTCTACCCTCTTCCGTTTTGACATATAAATGCCAAGTCAATTATGTGGTCAGTTATAACTATTCCCTATTATGAGGCTCCTGCCTTGGAATATAGGCTGATTTTTTTTTTTTTTTTTTTTTTTTTGAGACAGAGTCTCGCTCTGTCGCCCAGGCTGGAGTGCAGTGGCCGGATCTCAGCTCACTTCAAGCTCCGCCTCCTGGGTTTAAGCCATTCTCCTGCCTCAGCCTCCCGAGTAGCTGGGGCTACAGGCGCCCACCACCTCGCCCGGCTAGTTTTTTGTATTTTTTTTTTAGTAGAGACGAGGTTTCACCGTGTTAGCCAGGAGGGTCTCGATCTCCTGACCTTGTGATCCGCCCGTCTCGGCCTCCCAAAGTGCTGGGATTACAGGCTTGAGCCACCGCGCCCGGCCAGGCTGATTTAAATGATCATGTTTGTTTATGCATAATCTTTCTTGGCACTCAATTTCATAAGGTAGAGACTTTGTCATTCCTGCAGAGTATAATGTTATATTATCTTCAATAATAATGTACTTTTCACATAATAGGCTTTCAACAAATATTTGTTGGATTCATGAGGACATCTATGAATATTGTCTGCATATGAAACTTTTAATTTTGTCTTATAAATATGTTCACATATACTATATATGTTTTATATATAAATTATTCAACATAAATAAAAACATTTGTATTTCCTTCATTTTAATTTTTGCACAGTTGTTCTATGTACTTTGCCCTTTTTTCATTTACCAATAGGCTTGGATATTATTCCATACTACTAAAAGTAAAGTTGCATTATTTTTAAAGACTATACTGTAATCTGTAGCATAAGTAGATAATAATTAATTCAATCAGTCCTTAGTGATAAATCTTTAGGGTTTTCCATTTTTTTTCCATCCATAAGAACAATATTGAGATACATGTGTTGTATCTGTGTCATTTCACACAGGTGTGAGTTTATCTTTGGGTTATGTGAATAGATATAAAATTGTTGAGCCAACACATATACACATTTTACATCTGGAGGCATATTTTCTAATTGTTCCACATAAGAGGTTGTACCACTTTTAACTACAGTGACTGTATTTTCAGAGCGTCTGTTTCTGTAAACCAACACATTGCTATTAAAGTTCCTGATTGTTGCAAATATAAGTGAAAAATCTATCATAATATTAATTCACATTTTTCTTATCATAATTGAGAAAAAATAACTTTCAATGGATGAGTTATTTGTATTTTCATTTCTGTGAACTGTCACAATATTTTACCTTTTAAAATACTGCTTAATCTTATTGAATTGTGAGAGATCTTTATGTATGAAGGGTATTAGGTGCAAATAATTTTTCCCAGATTGTCATTAGACTTTTATTTCCACATAAAATTTTTTGTGTAAATGAATTAACCTTTTTGTTGATTGCTTCTATTTTTTTTTTTAATCACACTTGGGAGACTATATTCTAATTCTTGTGTAATTTTTATAATTATATTTTGTGTCATTTTAATGCTTAAAATGATTTATCTTCTTAGGATCTTCATATTTTTTGTATGAAGTGTGGGATTAAATTTTTTTTTCTTCAAAATGGGTAGTTGTTCCGTACTATTGCTGAGGAAACTATTGTCTCCTTCTTGATTTGAAATGTTAATTTTATCTTAACTTCACATTTTTATCTGGGTCTATTTAACTTTTGTGTTATAGATATGTGTTTATTCAGGCTAATTTTATTATGTATTGTATTATCTGTTATGATTAGCCCCTTATCATTTTTTCTCCAAAATTTTCTTATAATTCTATTAGTTCTTATGAACTAGAAGCACTTAGCTTAGCTAAAAAAAGTTATTACCATTTTTACTGAGACTGCCTTAAATTTATGAGTATACTCAGGGAGAATCTTCTTTATAAATTTTTATTTTTTTCAAGTCTTTTTTGGGTCCTTTAGTAGATTATAACATTTTTTGATAGAGTTTTGCACATTTTTAAAATTTATTCTTAGTTTTTGTTTTGCTGTTATAAATTGTGTTTTTCGTTTTATCCTTTGGGTGGTTTCTTTTTATAAAGGCTATTGTTTTCCATATATTTACAAATACACACACACACACACAAACACACACACATACACACACGCTCATGCACATTTTACCCAGGCAACTTACTGGATTTCTTATTGTTTATAGTCATTTTTCAGTTGATTTCACTGCATTATTTAGGCAAGTCATATTACTTAATAGAAAATTTCTCCCCTGCTTTCTAATTTTTATATCATATTTTTATTTCTTATCTAACTGCATTGCCCACTATCTTCAGAATAATATAACATTAAATAACAATTTAATAGAAAATTCCCAGAGTTTTCTCATTAAGAAAATAGGTTCTGAGTTGAAATGTATCTATTATACAAACACAGATATTTATATTTTAATCATGCTAAATACAGTAGTCCTTCTTTATTCATGACTTCTCTTTCCATGGTTTCAGTTACCTGTGGTCAAGCACAGTGCAACAATATTATTAGAAAATTCTAGAAATAATTCACACGTTTTAAATTGTGTGCTGCTCTGAGTATTGTGATGAACTCTCACATCCTCCTGCTCCATTTTGCATGGGACATGGGTCATTCCTCTGCCCAGCATCTCCATGTGTGCTACACTGTATGCCTGTAGTCACTTGATAGCCTTGATTATAAGATCAACTGTGCCATTACTGCAGTGCTTGTGTTCAAGTAACTCGTATTTTGATTAATAATGGCCCCCAAATGCAAGAGTGATGACTCTGGCAACTGAAATGTGCCAGAGAAGCTGTAAAGTGCTTCCTTTAAGTGAAAGGGTGACAGTTCTTGACTTAATAAGGAAAGAAAAAAATCATACGCTGAGGTGCTAAGATCTATCCTAAGAACAAATCTACCCATGAAATTGTGCAGGAGGAAAAAGAAATTCATGCTAGTCTTACTGTCACATCTCAAACTGCAAAAGTTATCGCTATAGTTCGTGTTAAGTGCTTAGTTAGGATAGGAGAGGTATTAAATTTGTGGGTGGAGGACCAGAACAGAAACATGTTCCAAGTGACAGCAATCAGGTTTGGTACTATCCATGGTTTCAGGCATCCATTTGGGGTCTTGGAATGTATTCACATGGATAAGGGGGAACTACTGTATTAAGTATTTTGCAAAAGTAGTTTGCAAATTTTATCAAATGTTTTTATGTTATCTATAGAGGTAATGATAACCTTTAAAATGTACTATTAAGGTGAATTTGTTAATACATATACCAATATTGAAACATGCCTGTGAAAGCTCAACTTAATTTGGTGTATAGTCTTTAAATAGCTAGTCTATCGTGTAATATTTATGATTAGCATTTTTCAATGTATTTATAAATATATCTTCACTTTCTATATTTTTGTGCTACCCTAGTGAAGCTTTGTTAAAAATATTGTGATATTTTATATTCAATTTGAAGAATTTCTTTCTTTTCTATTTTTAGGAAAAAAATTTTTTTAAAAACATTGTAGTATTGTTCCTTAAAGGTTTGGAAAAAACTAATGGGGTTGGTGATTTATTTTTTTTGAAGAAGATAGATTGTTGATGATTTTTTCTTTCTTCTGTGGTCATTGGTGAGTGTGGTTGACAGAATTTTCAGATGGTCCCCAAAATTCCCACTGGAGTATACATGCCCTTGTATCATCTCCTTCCTTTAGTATAGGAAGGATTGTGAATATGATGGATTTCAAACCTGTGACTAGATGACATTCTGTGAAGTTAGTGAAGAGGTTTTGCAGATGTAGTTACAGTTCTAATTTAGTTGCTGTTGAGTTAATCAAAAGGGAAATTTTCCTGGATAGGTCTGGCCTAACAAGTGAGTCTTAAAATGGGACTGGGCCCTTCCTCAAGGAAGATATTTGGAGATTCTGACATGTGAGAGAAATTCTGCTGACCTTGAAGAAGTACGTTGCAATGCTGTGAGATGGCCCTGGAGGGGGCCACGTGGCAAGGACCTGAGAGTGGCTGCTAGGAGCTGAAAGTGATCTCCAGATGACAGCCAGCAAAACAATGGGGGCTTAGTCCCACAACCACAAAGAAATGGATTCTGCCAACAACCACAGCCAACTTGGAAGGAGAGGTTTCTCCAGTTGAGCTTCCAGGCAAGGACAGAGTTGGCTGAACATTTGATGTCCACCTTAGCAGAGAATGCTGCTAACACATGCTGGAGTTCGGACCAGAGGACCGTGGGATTATTTTGTGTTGTTTGAAGCCACTAAGTTTGTGATAATTTGTTATACATCAATAGAAAAAGAATACAGTCAGTTTAGGTGTTTTCTTTTTGAGAGTCAATTTTGCCATTTATATTTTCTTAGAAATCATCTGTTTCACCAATAATCTTAATTTGCATAGAATTGAGCAAAGTAATCTTATTTAAATTTTCCTGAAATTTTAATTTTTTTCCCATTATCGTTTTTGGGTATTTGTGTGTGTGTTTTTTTAGTGGCCACTTAACCATTTCTAATGAATTTATCTGTCTCTATATCTACCTATATCTCTTATTTATTATTTCCTTTTGGCTGTGTAAACTAAAAATAAAATCTGCTTCTCCTTTGTGCCATACTCATCCAGAGGAAGTTCTGGCCACCAGCAATCTCATCTGTTGCTATTGTTTCAGGCAAGGGATTGCTGATCCCTCACTTAGTGGGATGCGCCAGTTACTTTGGATAATTGATATCTGTCGACTTCAAGTGAGATTTGTAGTTGTGGCCATTTCATCGTTCCATGGCCCTGTTTTGCCATCTTTGAATTTACCTTTACTGCATATGATATCCTTCCTTATAGGTCGTGGTTGGGGGTAAGATTCCAGTAGTTTTGTTAAGGATAAATTTAGGCTTTTTGTTTCTGTTTCTTGCTCTCCTTTTTGTTTTTGTTTGTTTGTTTATTTTGAGTATCTCTAGGAGAAGGTCTTTCTTTTCCATCTTAAAACTCTAAATCTATTGTGATTGTGTAACATCTAATTAATAAAGTATAACTATACTTAAAAATTTTTGGTGGCTCATGTACCATGTAGGGAAACTTTAAATTTGGCTAATTTTGTGGACTTACTAATTTTGAGTTTATCTTAGGCACAAATAGCAAAACCCATGTTGTTCCTGAGAAGTTCTGTAATGAGGTTACACACTAGAGTATATGGTTTCCTGAGCTGTAATAATTCCATAGTAATGGCTGTTGCCTTGTTCGAATTTATTCTTTAGAACTAAATGCTCTGTACTCATTGATTAGTGTCTCTCATGTATGTTTATTCCTTATTGAGTAACCACTGCACTTTGAAAATAGTAAAAAGTTAAATATTACATTAAATCATAACAAGATTTTTCAGGTCTTTAATAAAGGTCAGACAGGAGGAAGCTGTATTTCCTTTTAAAAGGAGTTTCAGAAAGTAGCAGTAGCCACTTTTTAATAAGACCATATAGTCTTCGATTTCTCCAGCTAAAATAAATTAGGTTAATGGTTTTGAGAGCAAACTCAAATTTGAATCCTTGCTTTGATATGAACTAGGTAATGGCCTGTTTTGTAATTATAAAACAGATTTTTTTTTTCATTTTGCACTAGTGTTGAATGGGATGAGAAATTAAATCTGATGACCTTTAAGTGCTAACCCATTACTTTTTCTTGTTAAGAGCTCAAATTATAGTCATCATTGGCATAGAAAGAATACAGTGGTCTGAACTTAGGGATACAATGTAAATATTCTATAATCATAAAGGAGCACAAAATAAGAGATGTTGTCTATTAAAATCTCAGACATATTTTAATCCCTTTAAACTGTATATGTGCATTTGTGTGTGGCAGAATTATACCTTGACGTATTAGTCTGGTTATGCCCAGTGTGTTTTCAATATTCTCTCTTCTCACTCCAGGAGCATTGTTTTTCGTGCCACACCAAAGTAGAAACAAAGATTCAAAGAAACGCCAGAGGCTTATTTTAGGACTGAGTTTGTTTTTTTTTTTCCGGCTTAAGAGAGACTACATAAGACTGGGCCTGGGGGATGAGAAAAACAAGTGGCCAAAAATAAGTAACTAAAAATACAGCAGACAGAACAGGTCTGGAGGGCCAGGGTGGAGAGGAAGGGGCAAAGGACAGGACCAACTCTCTAAGACTGACTCCCCAACAGACTTGTCATTCAAGCACACAGGCCATTCAACAAACCTGGCCACCTGTAAGCCCCCTGGACAGAAGTCGGGGGACTGGGGCACCTGCGTGAGGACAAGGACCAGGAGAGACAGCCTCACCCTATAACAAAACTGAGCAAGTGGGAAATTAACCTCCATGCAAACGGAACAGTGTCCCTACCTCCCTGCTATAGATACTTTTCCTGTCTCTATTATTAGACTGAAGAGTTTTGAGAGCAAGGACTGAAGCTCTGTTTAATCAATTAAAGGTATTAACCATCGCTATTTCTTCTGTAAACGCATTGAATGATGTCCATGTTACAATGAACCTATAGGCTGCACTGAATACACCTGTCATCTTTTGCTCCCCATACTTCCAATAGTTAAGTTACATGCTTTCCTCAAAGGCAGGGCATTTCTTCCCAAAATGTGATTATGCTAGTTTTTCCATTGTAATTATGTAATTTAATTAAATATTGTTTAAATTAATGATATACAGTTATAAAAACAAAGAACTGTTGTTCATGTCAAAACTAATTTGAAGAGTTTGGAAGGATTAAGTTTTAAAAATTTGCTGTCAAAATAGATGTGCAGGGAGGGAGCCAAGGGTTAGAAAAACTAACAGTTGGGTGCTATGCTCAGTACCTGGGTGATAGAATCATTCCTACCGCAAAGCTCAGCATCATACAATATATCCAGGTAACACGCCTGCCCATGTACCCCCTGGATCTAAAATAAAAGTTAAAAAAAATAGATGTGGGCAAGATAACAAAGATTGAGTAAAATAATAAAACAAACCCCCAAAAGGATTCTATTACTGCACTAAGATTGCTTTTATGTGTCTTTAGGTTCTCATTCCAACTTGAAGGAACTCAAACCAGAAATCACAGAGAATGCAGTGTGGGTGTAGTTTATACACCTGTAGTTTTACTCCAATTACTGGGCTCAAGTGCAAAAAAAAAAAAAAAAAAGAAAAAAGAAACCTTTCTCCTCCCTTGTGTAAGACTGGTAAATAAGATAAATGTACATTTATAGGTTTTATGTTATAGAAAATTTTTAATGTAGTTTATATGCTTTCCTGCTTCACTGATGTTTATGTTTAATGGGTGAAATAGTCATCTCAGTTGTACTTGATCCAAAAGCTTCTACTGGGCTTCCTTTGCCTTTTTCTGCAGAGTTAAGCTTGTATGTTATATGGACTCACAGTGCAGGTTGCTGATTAGTATTGTTAGAATAAACAAATTTCTCAGAAACAGAACCAAGTTTGACTAGTTAAAATCCCTGCAACAAAATGGGACAAAAATGGAAGTATAAGTTTCCATCTTTTTTTAGGAAGGAGAGGAAAACACTGTTTAGGATGGTGTGCAGTATAGATTGAGGCAGTTAGGTAAGCAGATAATTTATAGAAAGTTTCATGGTTTATGATTCAATACGTTAATTTGATTTGTGTAGTAATTAGTGACAAGTGTGAACTTTTAGGGGGAAAATAAAGTTACTCAGGGAAAAAATAATGAAATGTTGGGTAGATTAAAGGAGGAGAAAGATTAGACAAGGTAAGGCTGTTGAAAAAGCTATTGGATATGTCTTGAATTATTACAGTGAATGTGGGAATAAAATATATTCCAAACAATAGTGACGATGAGGAATTGTAGTGAATTAATTTTCCAGACTGCTACTGGAGAGTCAGCTCCTTCAGAGACAGAAACTTCTCATATTTATCTTTGAATCTCAGGAGCTTAGCCCAGGTTTGGCACATTGTAATCAATAAGTAGATGTCTGTTGAATGAATTCGCGACTGATAAGGGCTGAATGACTGTGAGAGGTAAGTTAACATTTCCTTAAATGTCTGGGTCTTAAGCTTACCAAACAGGTGGGACAATAAAACACAACGAAGGTGGTTACCTAGTTTGTTACAATTCATTAGAATGGTTTTGCAATAGGCTGTAGGGCTCCCGAGTTTGTTAGATTCATTCTAGGACAGATGGTGTTCATGCTTTTCTCAACTGGAACCTTGGATGTTTCTGCCTTGCTGAGGCTATTGATCGAGAGCTTTTCCTGGAATTATAGATGGCCCAAGAACTGTCAGATCCACTTGGGACCATGTTGGCAAGCTCCCATGGATGGAAAAGGGCAGTGGAAACCAGATTTGGTGTTCTTCAACCTGGATCGAGACTTCGTATCTCCTACCAGAGAATTCTGCAGAGCAGTCCCTGGGCTTCCTTCTCAGTCTCTTGTGGATGCCTAATTAGTGTTCATTGTCACTAATCACTTTTAGTTTGATAAAAGTTTTTGCTATCAAAGGACTGATCGTTTGAAAATGTTAATATTTGGATTTTAATCTTTGGGGACTAGATGTAAAATTGCACTCTGGCAAATTAGAGACTTGTGGTGGTTTTCATATCATTTTAGTAACTTAAACAGTAGATAACATTTAAGATGTGGGCTGTGTGTCTTTTATGTTACATCGTGAGGTCTGTCTCAGACTCCTCTGTGTTTCCAGGGGCAACTCCAAATTAAGTACCTGGAACAATGCCTGGCATACATTAGATGCTCAATAAAAGCTGGTTGAAGGATTGACTCAATACTATCTCTGTCCCCCAACCCCTGCAGCTAGCTAATCTAGAAACATTTGAAAGACAGCTGGATAATTCTGAGCCATTCAGGAGTCCAGATTAGTATTAAAAGAGACTGAAGACTGGGCATAGTGCAGACAGATCATTTCTCCAGAGAGCTCATTTTCTCAACTGACTCCTGAAAATTCTACAGGGTAGACGTTTATGTTATGGCATGAAATTGACTCATCTAGTCAGAATTTTAGGAAAATAAAAGATATTTACATAGAAGCAGATTTGAAGAGCACTCCTAGCCAACTACTGTTTGAGCAAAAACTCAGTCTTTCAGATAAAGCAATTTTCTGGATTTTTTTTCATTTAGCTGTGAAATTTTGTCATACACTTTAGTGAAATGATTTTTTGTTTCAAGGGTAAACAGGAAGCATGGATGCATGATAATGACCATTTGTAAAAGTCTTTTGAATTACAACACTTAAGTTCTGGACTTAATTTCTATATTATGGCCTAAAATCAGCTAGTAAACTCTCATTTATCTAGACATGTTTTCCAGACCTTAAATGCTGACCAGTGCTTTCCACTGTAGAATTAATCACAATTGATGAAAAATGTTCCAAAATGCAGATGTTTGATTTTTGTCTTCTATTTTTATTACCATTTAACACAGCTATTTGTCTACAACTCTTTTGATTCCTTTCACACAGAGAAAATTCTTCTTGTTTCACTGCAAATTCTACCAAAGCCTGTTTAACTTCGTCCCCTTCATGTTACAAATACTAACAGGGAGGGACAGGAACCCCCAGGGTCAGCAAACAATAGTAAGAAGGAAGGACTATGTCTGAAATGGGACCCTGTTAAGACAGAGTTGTCGCCAAATAATCTATCATTCCCACCAAACAACCTGGGGCAATTTAGTCCTGAACTTCCAGTACTGTTGCCATGGTTTCTAGACAAAGACAGGAGGGCTGCATTCCAATTATATCCTTCAGAATGACAGATAACTGCAAAATAGGAAAGTGAGGCAATAAAGTCTCAGGTCACTCAGAAGAGATGTGATAGATACAAGTGACAGAGAAGTGCAAGATGCAAGTTTATGGCTGCCTAAAAAACACTTTTGTGATTTAGAATGCAAAATATATATTTTGCAAACTCTCCAGATTTTCCATAGCAATTTGATCCACCAACCAGTTTATTATTCAAAGCCAGGCATCTCTTGCTTAATAGGAATTTTCTGAATAACACTTTAAGCTTAAAGAATTCATGAATTAAGAAAATTCAAGAAAAAAACCTCTTGAACTGTGAAAACTAAAAAATATCCCTTGAATTTTGGTGATACTGCAAATATAGCAATGCCATTTTTTTTCTTTAATGCTTCGAGAATTCATTAATGCTTTAATGCTTTTCTTTTTTTCTTTAAGGATGAAATGTAATATTCTGTTCTTCCAATTCAAGGTGCAATTGTAAACTTTGCACCCAGCTAATATTTGAACAATATCTGAGAATCAATAGTAGTTTTTCAGGATCAGCAGAAATTTTGTTGCTGTATTAATAGACTTCAGTGTGGAGACTAGTCTTAATGAGAGAAACCATTAGGTTGGGATCAAAAGGTTAACAGTGAACTTGAGAATGGTGTTGGTATATATAGTTTGGATGTCAGAAAATTTCATGTTTCTGCATTCTCTGCAATTAAACAGAAATGTAACATTTTAATCCGTAAGTGACATTGGGTAATTTATTTTATTTTTTACAATTTAAAAAAATTAATAATCTTTAACATTTTAAATCTGTTTCTTCATCTGTAAAATGCAATGAGAATACCCACCTTTTAGAGTTATGATTTTAAACTAGATAATGCACACAGAGCACTCAGCTCAGCATCTGGTGTGCACTGTTGTCAGATGCATTTTAACCAGAACAACTCCATCTTGAATAGAGGCTGGGCAAATGAGGCTGAGACCTCCTGGGCTGCATTCCCAGGAAGTTAAGGCATGCTTAGTCACAGGATAATGTGGGAAGTCTGCCCAAGATACAGGTCATAAAGACCTTGCTGCTAAAACAAGTTGCAGGAAGGAAGCTGGCCAAAACCCACCAAAACCAAGATGGCAACAAAAATGACCTCTGGGTGTCCTCATTGCTACACTCCCACCAATGCCATGACAGTTTACAAATGCCATGGCAACATTAGGGAGTTACCCTCTAGTCTAAAAAGGGGAGGAATGAATAATCTACCCATTGTTTAGCATACAATCAAGAAATAATCATACAAATGGGCAACCAGCAGCCCTTAGGGCTCCTCTTCCTATGGAGAAGCCATTCTTTTATTCCTCTACTTTCTTAATAAACTTGCTTTCACTCTACTCTATGAGTTAACTTGAAGTCTTTCTTGAACAAGATCCAAGAACCGTCTTTTGGGGTAAGGATCCAGACCCCTTTCTGGTAACACTACTAAGTAAAGGTAGTAGATGCTATTTCAATAGTTACTAGTATTATTAGTATTACCTCCTGGCACACACAATGTAACAAAGTGTACAACTATTGCTGTAACAGAAGACCCCAAAAAACATTAGTAAATTCAAATATTTTAAACAATGCATCTATAAAAGGTCTTAAAAGTGCCTTAGATGTGAAATTACATACGTTTGAGTGGTGGGGAAAGCAAGCACTAATTTAATAGAAGGTATTTCAGGGATTACTGCCACCACAGTGAGAGGGACATTTCTAGATGTTCTGAAGACTACAATTATGCTTCCTGAGTTTCACTTTGGTGATACTTATCATACGACACTTTGAAGACAACATAACATTTCTGTTAACACGTTGAATATAGCTGTTACACTTTAATAAAATCAGTTTTATCATTTGCTTTTTATGCACAAATTTTAAACGTTAGCTATATTCTTGCATTTGACTTGTACTATATTCAAAATGCATTTTTTCCTCAGCAATAACTGGTTTGATTTTATAATAGAAGTACTTAGCAACAACTGATTTACTTAAGAGATTTCTGTATGAGAAATGTTGCAAGAATCCACCTACATTTCTAATAAAGAATGACTGTAATCAAGGTAAAAGAGAAAAAAAGTTTTCTTTTACTTTATGAGACCCTTTTTTTTTTTTTAATACCCATTATGGGCTGGGCGCGGTGGCTTATGCCTGTAATCCCGGCACTTTGGGAGGCTGAGACAAGCGGATCACAAGGTCAGGAGATCGAGACCATCCTGGCTAACACGGGGAAACCCCATCTCTACTAAAAATACAAAAAGTTAGCTGGGCGTGGTGGCGGCGCCTGTAGTCCCAGGTACTTGGGAGGCTGATGCAGGAGAATGGCGTCAACCTGGGAGGTGGAGCCTGCAGTGAGTGGAGATCGCGCCACTGCACTCTAGCCTGAAAAAATAAAAAAAGAAATAAAATACCCATCTTGGCAGTTTGGAGTATAACCTTTTGCTCTTTTTCTTCTTTTGGTTAGCATCTTCATATGTTATCACAATTATTTTTATTTATAAGCTCTGAAATTTGATATTTTATCCTAAATATATACATGTGTGTATATATATGTAATAAAGTATGTAATTTTACTGATCAAAGTAAGTAGAGAACTGGGCAATTTCAGATAAAAATAATCAAAAAACTTGCTCATACGAGACATATGAAGAAGAGCTGTACATTGTCATTTGTATTTTTTTTTTGAGACAGAGTCTTGCTCTGTGGCCCAGACTGGAGTGCAGTGACACCATCTCAGCTCACTGCAAGCTCCGCCTCCTGGGTTCACACCATTCTCCTGCCTCAGCCCCCCGAGTAGCTGGGACTACAGGCACCCGCCACCATGCCCAGCTAATTTTTGTGTTTTTAGTAGAGATGGGGTTTCACCATGTTAGCCAGGATGGTCTCTATCTCCTGACCTCGTGATCCGCCCGCCTTGGCCTCCCAAAGTGCTGGGATTACAGGCGTGAGCCATGGCGCCCAGTCACATTGTCATTTGTATTTTTAAGTTTCCTCTTCTGTTATTGCAATTTTGAAACAATTGCTTAAGATCAAAATCTGGCCTACTCTTTCTAGAAAACATACAAAGATCAAAAACTTCAGTAACTTGATTTATTTCATTTTAATTTGTCTTAATTCTTCTACCTGTATGTTTTAAGTGCTTTAGAAGGAACACACTCGGTAGTGGAGCAGCAGATCTATTACAGTACCAAGTTTCCTCCCTGCAAGTGAAAGCTTGAATTATTTCTTTTTGCATATGACATGGCTACATCTCACTGAAAGATTAGAAGGAAGTAGTTTCTCTCATTCAAAAGCTTACTTGGGAGGAGCGACATCACCAAAATGGCAAAATAGAAGGCAACCTGCTCATATCCCCCTACAAAAACAAATATTCTGCACCCATCCACAGTCAAAAGTCTCTCTGAAGAAGCTTCAACATTCAGGTAGGAGTTTGTGAAACCCCAGTGGAGCCCAAGACCTAGGAGGGTTGTTTTGAGAGTGCAGACCAACACCAAGGTACATGTTTTGCCCCATCGAGCTTGCTTCCAAGTTCAAGCAAGGAAACAGACCTGTCCCCCAAGGAACTTGGTTATAGCTCCATTTTGCTTTAAGCCTACAACCAAAACTACTTGTCAAGAGGTTTGGAAGGACTCTTGCACATTAGCATATTGGAAGAAAGGCTCATCTGCCCACTGACATCAATTTAGGCAGTGAGCCTGAAAATTGCCATGGTGTTGCTCTAACCTCTCTCAGCTGAGGTCCTAACTCAGAGCGGCTCTCACAAGGACCCAGAGGGTGAATTGCCCATACCTTGCAGCCTGAGTCTCAGCCTGTCTAAATAGGCTCTCCAATCTCTGGCCCACAGCAGGTCTCTAGGGGGCCTACTCCCAGCTCTAAACCCTCCTGTTGCAATCAGGGGACTATCCTGTCTGTGCAGAGATTTGCTGAAAGACATGCATCCCTCTTAGCCAGTGAGACCAGGCTTTCCAGCCTCTATGCACAGCAGATCCCCGAGGGGGCTCAATCTCAGCTTTCACCCCTCCCACTGTAGTTGGGGAGCTATCCTGTATGTGCTCAGACCTGCCATTCTGAACCAAGATGTTTGCCTTTCTGAACCAAGGAGATGGTTCTACCTAGCTCTGTCACACAGAAGATCCCAAGAAGGCCTAGTCTCAGCTCCAGTCTCTCTTGCTGCAGTTGGAGAATTATCCCATCTGTGCAGGGACCTGCTGGGAGAGGTGGACCCATCTGAGCCATTTTGACAGGAATGCTAGCCTCTGTCCCACAGAAGACCTCTAGGAGGCCCAGAATCAGCTCCCAGCTCTCCTACTGCAATCAGGAAACTGTCCTATCTGTGAAGGAACTTGCTGGGTTACATGCACCCTCTGAGCTGAGACTGGGGTTTCCAGTCTCTATTTGACACCAAATTGCAAGATGGCCTAGTATCAGTTTTGACCCCTCCTGCTGCAGTCAGGGAACTATGCTATCCGTGCAGGGACCTGCTAGGAGACATATACCAGTTTGAGCCAATGTGACAGGCACCCTTTCTTCCTTCCCATAGCAGATCCTGAGGGAGTCCAGTCTCAATCCCAGTCCTCCTTGTTGCAGTTGAACCCATCCTGCCCGTGGAGGGATCTGCTGGGAGACATGCTGGTCTGGGCCACTGGGACAGTCTTCTAGGCTTGAGCCCCTGTCCAGAGTTTCCACACAGCCCAAGTATCTTCTCTGGGCATTCCCCAGGTCTGTCTGGGCTGAAAAACCACATCAACTTGAGAGTCCTTCAAAGACTTGTAGAATGCCTGGGCCTAGGGGGTTCTTTACTGCTGAAATGGTTGCAGTGATTATAGCTGGACTCAGGAAACATAATAGTCAGTCTGCTTAGAATATCTGAAAAGCCCTTGGAAGAAGAACAGGCACAAACAAAACTGGGCAAAGAAGACTAAAATAAATACCTAATCACTCAATGTGTAGACATTGTTCCACATTCACAAGCGTCAAAACATGAAGGGATATATGACATGACCAAACAAACAAAGTAAGGTACTAGAGATCAACCCTAAAGTGAGGAGATGTGTGACCTCTCAGACAAAGAATTCAAAACAACTATCTTAAGGAAGTCAATGAACCTCAAGAAAACACAGATAACCCAAAAACTTATCAGAGAAATGTAACAGAGAGATTGAAATAATAATAAAAATCATACAGAAATCCTGGGTGAAAAATACAATGAATGAAATGAAAAATGTAATAGAAAGCATCAATAGCAGAACAGATCAAACAAAAGAGTCAGTGAGCTTGAAGATAGACTATTTGAAAATATATAGACAGAAGAGAAAAAAGAAAAATAATAAAAAGAAATGAAGAAAGCTTATGGGTCTATGGGACAACTTCAAACGGGCAAATATTCAGTTTATTGGAGTTAAAGAGGGAACTGACACGGACAAATGAACATAGAGTTTGTTTAAAGAAATAGCAGAGAGCGTTCCAAACCTTGAGAGATATAAATACCCAGGCAGAAGAAAGTGAAAAGTCTCTAATTTTATTCAACCCAAACAAGAATACCCTAAAACATATTATAATCAATCTCACAAAGGTAAAAGACAAAGAAAAGTTCTGAAAGCAATGGGAGAAAAAAGCAAACAACATTTAAGGGAGTTATCACATGCCTGACAGCAGGCTTCTCAGCAGAAACCTTACAGGACTGGAGGGAGTGGAACCATATATTCAGAGTGCTGAAAGAAAACAAACAAATAACAAACAAACAAACAAAAACAAGAATAGGAAAGATTTTTCCAGACAAACAAAAGCCAAGGCAATTTATTGCTACTAAGCTGTCCTATAAGAAATGCTAAAGGAAGTCCATGACACCGAAAGAAAAGGACATTAATTTGATTATTATACTAATATTGTAATCATGGTGTGGAAACTGAATCTAGTAAGAAAACTAAAAGACAAAACCATTAAAAATAATAACTACAACAAGTTGTTAAGATATATGCAACATGAAAAGGGAAACTGTGACATCAAAACTTAAAATGTGAGGGGAGAAGAGAGGTAAAGTGTATAGGGTTTTTTTTTCAGTTTGTTTCTTTTCTTTTTCTTTATTTGCAATCAAAGTTGGCATCATTTTAAATAACTTGTTATAACTATAGGATGATTTTTGTAAACATCATGGTAACCACAAAGCAAAAATCTATAATTATACAGTAAAAATG
Organism: Trachypithecus francoisi; assembly: GCF_009764315.1. NCBI lineage: Eukaryota > Metazoa > Chordata > Mammalia > Primates > Cercopithecidae > Trachypithecus > Trachypithecus francoisi. The sequence goes on along the minus strand of NW_022681454.1, from coordinate 166,499,051 downwards.
AAAAGTATAGAATATATACACTAAAGTAAAGCAACAAATGAAAAATACTATCAGAGCAAATTACTTAACCACAAAGACAGACAGGAAAAAAGAAAGAAGGGAAAAGAAGAGTTACAAAGCAACTAGAAAACAAGTAACAAAATGATAGTAGTAAATCCTTATCAATAATAGCATTGAATATAAATGAACTAAATTCTCCAATTAAAAGACACAGTGACTGAATGAATTAAAAAAACAAGACCTGACTTATGCTGCCTATAAGAAACTCAGTTTATCTATAAAGATACCCATATACTGAAGGTGATGGGAGAAGAAAAGTTATTCCATGCAAATAGAAATAAAAAGAGAGCTAGAGCAGCTATACTTATGTCACACACAAGAGACTAAGTAAAAAAAAAAAAAAAAACCCCAAAAAACAGTAAAAAAGACAAAACAAGATCATTATATAATGATAATCAATTCAGCAAGAGGATATAACAGCTGTAAATGCATGAGCATCCAATATCAATACCAAAACACCCAGACACATAAAGCAAATATTAACATTTCTTTTCTTTTTTTTTTTTTTTTGAGACAGAGTCTTGCTCTGTTGCCCGGGCTGGAGTGCAGTGGCTGGATCTCAGCTCACTGCAAGCTTCGCCTCCCGGGTTTACGCCATTCTCCTGCCTCAGCCTCCCTAGTAGCTGGGACTACAGGCGCCCACCACCTTGCCCGGCTAGTTTTTTTTTTTTGTATTTTTAGTAGAGACGGGGTTTCACCGTGTTAGCCAGGATGGTCTCGATCTCCTGACCTCGTGATCCGCCCATCTCGGCCTCCCAAAGTGCTGGGATTACAGGCTTGAGCCACCGCGCCCGGCCACAAATGGACCTAACAGACATTTACAGAACATTTCATCCAATTAATACGTAATACAGATTCTTTTCATCAGCACATATGACATTCTCCAGGATAGACTATATGTTAGGCCACAAAAAAAAGTCTCAACAAATTAAAAAATATTGAAATCACGTCTGACCACAATGGAATAAAGCCAGAATCAATAAAAAGCAAAACTTTGTAAATATACCAGTACATGGAAACAACATGCCCTGAATGACCAACGGGTCAATGAAGACGTTAAGAAGGAAATTGAAATATTTCTTGAAACAAAATTGGAAACACAACACACCAGAATGTAGGGGATACAGCAAAAGCAGTACAAAGAGGGAAGTTTATAGCAATAAATGCCTGCATAAAAAATAGAAAAACTTCAAATACTTCAAATAAACAACCTAATGATACACCTCAAGAAAAGCAAGAACAAACCAATCCTCAAATTAGCAAAATCAAAGAAATAATAAAGATCAGAATATAAATATGTGAAACTGAGACAATAAAACAGTGCTTGAACTAAGATGGTTAATTAGACATAGCTGAGACACCTCTCCCACTGAGAGGAACCAAAAGATTGAGTAAACCATCACACTTTGAACAGATCTTCTGAAAGAAAATACTGAAAGTTGATAGGTGACATAGACACCATGTTTGAAGAGGGAAGAAGCTGGGAAGCTTGCCTGGAATTGGGGAATGTTGAGGACCAGCTCCCAAACCTGACTAGGTCCTAAGGAAAGGGCAAGTCAAGGAGCTCTGGGACTCCACACTTCCACTGTGGACATCTGGGATCCTAGATACATGAGGTCCTATGACCTCCATAGGCATTTGAATTGGCAGAGGGAACTGCCTGGAGATAAGGCAGAGGAAGAGCACAAACCTGCATAGATCCCAGAAGGTTTTGCAGTGCACACTACAGCTGCAACAAAATGTGACCATAGGTACCCATCCCCCAAGGCTCTCTATCTTGTTCTGAGTGACTACAGCTCCTGCTTTCTGCCAAGCTGGGAAAGAGCAGGGCTTGGCTATTTCTTCCATGAGACTGGGGTGCATCTGATCTATGTGCCCCCTTGTCGACCAGATCTTCCCAACACTGCCTGCCTCGTCACTCCCTCAGGAAGGTGCCCACAGCGCAGCTTTCATTGTCCTGCCTGAGTGTTTTGCTGGTTGCCTGGGAGTAGTTTGGCTCCTTCCAAACTACTCAGCTCTGGGCAGTGAGGGATCAGCAGACAAAACTGTAGGCCTGGTCCCAAAACCCCCAGGATTCGAGTACACTGTCCAGGGGTTTGGAGCTGAGATCTTTGGCTTGAGTTTGAGGAGGGGAGGACCCTCCACTCTCAGAACACTTAGAAGAATGATACATTGGTTTGTGTGCTGGTGTGGGAGCTGCGTGTCCCTCTCTTGACAAGACTGTTTTGGGAAGGGTGTGGCCTATTAGCCAGTAATACCTTTTTCCTCAGGGATCCCTACAGCGTGGAACACCTGGAACTGCCCAACAATCTTGGCACAGAAGGTTTGGGACAAGCCCAACTGTCAGACCCACTCCTGGGGCAGATGCTGCAGGCTTACTGGGTTGGGCAAGTGTGAGCTGGGTTGGCCCCACAGCTGTCTGCTGGGCTAAGAACAGCAGGCCGTGGGTGCCACATGTATGGTATTACTGTCCTGCCTGGGCATCCTCTGCCCTTGACCCACTGCATCACCAGACCACCTGCAGACACACGCCACAACCTGTTCTGACTCTGCCAAGCTCAGAGGACCAGTAGGTCCCTAAGTAACTGTGGATTTCCTGGTGACGTAAACCTTGCCTTGGGCTGCCCCTGAGGGAGGAGGGAAAGCAGTTTGCCAAAGTTTCACTTGAGACTAAGAAATCACGGATGCAACACCAATAATTGAAAAGGGCTCTACCAAGACCCCAGAATGGAGTTGGTGAGGGAGTCATGTCTTGCACCCCATCTCCCATCTCCAGGCCACTAAAGAGTAAGGGCATATGGCATATGCAGCAGTAACAACAACAAAAAGGTGCAAGTGCATATGCAGCAGTAAAAAAAAAAAAAAAAAAAAAAAAGCAAAAACCACATACACACACACACACAAACAAAAAAATCAAAAAAAAGAAAAAGAATTAAAAATATGAACAAAGCCGACAACACAACAGTAAGCTCCAAGGAGAACTTGGCTAAGAGTCTATCTTCTGGCCCTTACTCTTAAGCGCCATGTACTGGTTCAGATCCTGAATTACACCACCAAAGAAAAAGTTTCTTTAACACCCAACACCTGTGAAACCCAAAGCAGGAAACTATCCACAAGTAAGGAGCCCATACAGAGCCCTGACCACTTGAAAGCATTCAGAAATGAAGGCAATCAACGATACACAGCATACACCACAGTGAAACCCTCAAGGGAAAAATACTATATAAAAACAAAAGGCCTCATCCATAGTAGAGCAATTTAAAAAGGAAAAACAATTGCCAGCCTCCTCATATGAGAAGGGCTCTGGCAATTCAAAAAATCAGAGCATTTCTTTACATCCAAAGGATTGCACTAGCTCTCCAGCAATGGATCCTAACCACATTGAAATGTCTTAAATAACAGACATAGAATTCAGGGTCTGAATGGCAAGGAAGCTCAATAATAAAATCCAGAATTTGGATGGCAAGCAAACTCAACGAAATTCAAGAGAAAATTGAAAGCCAATGCATGGAAGCCAGAGAAACAATTTAAGACTTGAACAATGACATGACCATATTAAGAAAGAACTAAACTGAACTTCTGGAATTGAAAAATTCACTATGAAAATTTCAAAATACTGTTGGAAGTCTGAACAAAAGACTAGACCAAGCAGAGGAAAGAATATAAAAGCTCAAAGACCCAGTCAGACAAAAATAAAAAAGAACTGAAAATATGAACAAAGCAACAATAAATATGGGATTATGTAAAGAGACAAAGCCGATGACTTCTTGGCATTCCTGAGAGAGAATAAGAGAGAATAGGCAATTTGGAAGACATATTTGAAACTATAATATATAAGAAAATTTCCAATGTTGCTAGAGTGGTTGAAATGTAAATTTGAGAAACTCAGAGAACTCCTGTAATATACTATACAAGATGACCATCCCCAAGACATACAGTCATCAGACTTTACAAGGTAAATGCAAAGAAATAAATCTTAAAGGCAGCTAGAGTAAAGGGTTATGTCACTTTTGAGGGGAACCCCATCATAACAGCAGAAACATTATAAGTCAGAGATTGGGGGCATATTTTTAGCATTCTTAAATTTAAAAATTCAAAACAAGAATTTTATGTCTCCTCAAGCTAAGCTTCATAACTGAAGGAGAAATAAAATCTTTTCCAGACAGGGAATTTGCTACCATTAGATCCGCCTTACAAAAGATATTAAAGGGAGCTCTAAACAAGGAAATGAAAAATCGATAACAGCTACCACAAAAACATATATAGACCCTAAAAAGTCTATAGTCTATAGACCCTATAAAGCAACTACACAATTGAGACTATGAAGCAACCAACCACTGACACCATGACAGAATCAAAACCTCACATATCGGTCTAAATGGCCCACTTAAAAGGCACAGGGTGGCAAGTTGGATTTAAAAAAAAAAGACCAAATCTTCTGCTGTCTTCAAGAGACTAATCTCCCATGTAATGACACCCATAGGCTCAAAGGAAAGGGATAGAGAAAGATCTATTATGCAAATGGTAAATGATAAAGAGCAGAGGTCACTATTCTTATATCAGATAAAACAGACTTTAAACCAAAAACAGTAAAAACAGACAAAGAAGGTCATTACATAATGACAAATGGTTGAATTCAACAACAAGACTTAGTTATTATAAATCTGTATGCACCGAACATTGAAGCACCCAGATCATAAAACAGGTACTTCTAGATTTATGAAAAGACTTAATCACACAATAATAGGGACTATTCAAAACCACACTGGCAGTGTTAGACAGGTCATTGAGGCAGAAAACTAACAAAGAAATTCTGGACTTAAATCCAACACCTGACCAATTGGACAAAATAGACATCTACAGAATACCCCACTTAACAGCCACAGAATATACATCCCTCTCATTGGCACACAGAACATACACTAACCTCAATGACATGCTTAGCCATAAAGCAAGTCTCAATAAATTCAAAAAAATCAAATTCATACTAAGCATATTCTCAGACCACAGTGGAATAAAAATAAAAATTAATACTAAGAGTATCCCTGAAAACCACACAATTACATTGAACCTAAACAAGTTGCTCCTGAATGACTTTGGAGTAAATGGAAACAGAAACATAACATACTAAAATCTCTATGATGCAGCACAAGCAATATTAAAAAGAAAGCTTACAGCTCTGAACACCTACATTAAATTAACAATTTAACATTACACTTAGAGGAACTAGAAAAACAAAAACACACCAACCCCAAAAGTAGCAGAAAAAAGTAAATAATGAAAGTCAGAGCAGAATTAAATGAAATTGAGACTCAAAAATCATTACAAATGATCAACAAAATAAAAAGTTGGTTCTTTGAAAGGATAAACAAGATCAATAGACTGCTAGCTAGATTAACAAAGAAAAAAAGAAGATGCAAGTAAACATAATCAGAAATAACAAAGAAGGCATTACAACGGATTCCGCAGACATAAAAACAATCCTCAGAGACTGTTATGAACACCTCTGTGCATACAAGTTAGAAAATCTAGAGGACATGAATAAATTCCTGGAAGTACACAAACTCCCAAGATTGATTCAGGAAGAAATGGAAATACTGAATAGACCAATATCGAGTTCTGAAATTGAATCAGTAGTGAAAAACCAGCAAACAATAAAAGCCCAGACTAGATGGATTCACAGCCAAATTTTACCAACCATACAAAGAAGAGCTGGTACCAATTCTATTAAAATTATTCCAAAAAATCAACGAGAAGGGACTCCTCTCTAACTCATTCCATGAAACTAGTATCACCCTGATGTCAAAACCTGACAAAGACACAAAGAAAAAAGACAACTACAGGTGAATCACCCTGATGAACATAGACACAAAAATCCTCAATAAAATACTAGCAAACCAAATTCAGCAGTACCTTAAAAAGCTAATTCACTATGGGATGCTAATTCATTCCCGGGATGTAAGGCTGGTTCAACATATGCAAATCAATAAACATGATTCACCACATAAACAGAATTAAAAACAAAGCCCATATAATCATCATAATAGATGTAGAAAATGCTTTTGATAAATCCCATTATCCTTTCATGACAAAAACCCTCAATGAACTAGGCATTAAAAATATGTATCAAAATAATAAAAGATATCTATGACAAACCCATAGCCAACACCATACTGAATGGGCAAAAGCTGGAAATATTTTCCCTAAGAACTGGAACAAGACAAGGATGCCCATCCTTACCACTCCTGTTCGACATAGTACTGGTAGTCCCACTTTCTTTAAAAGAAAGAAACATAAAGCATCCAAACAGGAAAAGAAGTCAAATTACCTCTCTTCACTAATGATATGATTCTATGCCTAGAAGACCTCACAGTACCATAGTACTGGTAGTCCTACTTTCTTTGGGCAAAAGAAAGAAACATAAAGCATCCAAATAGGAAAAGAAGTCAAATTACCTCTCTTCACTAATGATATGATTCTATGCCTAGAAAACCTCACTGACTCTGCCAAATGGCTTACAGACCTGATAAATGACTTCAGTGAAGTTTCAGTATACAAAATCAATGTACAAAATTTAGTAGTATTTTTATACACCAATAACATTCAAGCTGAGAGTTGAATCAAGAATGCAATCTCATTTACAATAGCCACACACACAAAAGCAAATGTAGGACTACACTAACCAAGGATGTAAAAAATCTCTACAAGGAGAACTACAAAACACTGATGAAAGAAATAATAGATGACATAAAAATGAAAAAAAAAATCCATGCTTATGGGTTGGAAGAATAGATATTGTTATAATAGCCATACTATCCAAAACTATCTATAGATTCAACGCTATTTCTGTCAAATTACCAATGTCGTTTTTCATAGAATTAGAAAAAAACTATTCTCAAATTCATATGGAAGCAACAAAAGAGCCCAAATAGCCAAGGCAATCCCAAGCAAATAGAACAGAGCTGGAGGTACCACATTACCTAAAATCAAACTGTTCTACAAGACTACAGTAATTAAAACAGGAGGGTACTGGAACAAAAACACAGATAGAGCATGGGAGCAGACTGGAGAACCCAGAAATAAAGCAGCATGCCTACAATCAACTGATCTTGTACAAAGTCGACAAAAATAAGCAATGAGAAGAGAACTCCATATTATATAAATAGTGCTGGGATAACTGGATATCCACTTGACAAAAATAAGCAATGGGAAAAGGACTTCTTATTCAATAAATAGTGCTGGAATAACTGGATATCTATGTGCAGAAGAATGAAACTGGACTCCTACCTCTCACCATATACAAAAGTTAACTCAAGATAGATTAAAGACTTAAGTGTACGACCTCAAACTATAAACATTATAGAAGAAAATCTAGGAAATGCTTTTCTGGACATTGGCCTTGGCAAAGAATTTATGACTAAGAACTCAAAAGCAATTGCAACAAAACCAAACATTAACAAGTGTGGCCTACTGAACTTAAGAGTTTCTTCACAGCAAGAGAAACTATCAACAGAGTACACAGACACCCCACAGAATGAGAGAAAATATTTGCAAACTACGTATCTGACAAAGGTCTAATATCTAGAATCCATAAGGAACCTAAATGAATCAACAAATAAAAACCAAATAACCCCATTAAAGTGTGGGCAAAGGACTCTTCTCAAGAGAAGACATACAAGTGGCCAAAAAACATATTGATACATGCTTAACATCACCAATTATAAGATAAATGCAAATCAAAACCACAATGAGATATCATCTCACACCAGTCAAATGGCTATTATTAAAAAGTAAAAATAGAGGCCGGGTACGGTGGCTCACGCCTATAATCCTAGCACTTTGGGAGGCCGAGGCAGGCAGATCACCTTAGGTCAGGAGTTCAAGATTAGTCTGGCCAAAATGGGGAAACCCCATTGCTACAAAAAATACAAAAATTAGCCAGGCGTGGTGGCAGGTGCCTGTAGTGCCAGCTACATGGGAGGCTGAGGCAAGAGAATTACTTGAACCTAGGAGGTGGGGGTTGCAGTGAGCCGAGATAGCACCATGGCACCAGCCTGGGCAACAGAGTGAGACTAGATCTCAAAAAAAAAAAAAAAAAAAAATCGGTAAAAATAGAATATGTCAGCAGGGCTGCAGAGAAAAAAGAACACTTATACACTGCTGGTGGGAATGTTAATTAGTTCAGCCACTGGGGAAAGCAGTTTGGAGACTTCTCAAAGAACTAAAAATAGAACCACCATGCTGGTGGTTGGTTGCTGGTTCTAAAAATAGAACCCAGCAATCTCATTACTGGGTATATGTTCAAAGGAAAATAAATCGTGGGAAAATAAACCATTTTACCAAAAGACACATGCACTCACATGTTCATTGCAGCACTATTCATGATAGCAAAGACATTGGATCAACCTATGTGCCCATGAATGGCGGACTGAATAAAGATAGTGTGGTACATATACACCATGGAATACTTCACTGCCATAAAAAATGAACAAAATCATTTCCTTTGCAGCAACATGGATGCAGCTAGAGGCCATTATTCTAAGCATATTAATGCAGTAACAGAAAATTAAATACCACATGTTTTCATTTATAAGAGGAGGATAAGCATTGGGTACACATGGAAATAAATAAGAGAACAAAAGTCATTGATCACTACAAGAGGGGTGGGGAGTAGGGGGTCAATGGTTAAAGAACTACCTATTCGATACCATGCTCACTATCTGGGTGATGCATTCAATTATAACCCAAACTGCAGTAGCACACAATATTCACTTGCAACAATCCTGCACATGTATCCCCTGAATCTAAAATAAAAGTTGAACTTAAAAATAGATACTATAAAACAATACAAAAGATCAATGAACTGTAAAATTGATTTTTTTTTTGAGATAGAGTTTTTTGCTCTTGTTGCCCAGGCTGGAGTGCAATGGTGCAATCTCGGCTCACTGCAACCTCCGCCTCCCGGGTTCAAGCGATCCTCCTGTCTCAGCCTCCTGAGTAGCTAGGATTAGAGGCAGGCGCCACCATGCCCAGCTAATTTTACATTTTTAGTAGAGCCGGGGTTTCACCATATTGATCAGACTGGTCTCGAATTCCTGACCTTGTGATCTGCCTGCCTCGGCTTCCCAAAGTGCTGGGATTGCAGTTGTGAGCCACAGTGCCCGGCCAATTTTTTAAACAGATAAACAAATGTAACAAATCTTTAGCTAGACTAAGAATGGAAGAGAGAAGACTCAAATAAATAAAATCAGAAGTGAAAAAGGAGACATAACAACTGAGACCTCAGAAGCACAAAGGATTGTTAGGGACTACTATGAACAACTATACACCAAAATATTGGGAACTTAGAAGAAATAGATAAATTCTTGTAAATACACAACCTATGAAGATTGAACCATGAAGAAAAAGAAAACCTGAAGAGATCAGCAATGAATAATGAAATCAATGCAGTAATAGTCTCCCAGCGAAGAAAAGCCCAACACTTGATAGATTAATTACTGAATTCTACCAAACTTTTAAGGAAGAACTAATACCAATTCTACTGTAACTATTTCAAAATATCGAAGAGGAGAGAATTCTTCCAAACTCATTCTATAATGTCAGTATTATCCTGATACTTAAACTAGACAAGTACATACACATACAAAATCTATAGGCCAATATTCCTCATAAACATAGATGTAAAAACCCTAAACAAAGCATCATTCAATAAGACATTAAAAAGAACATTCACCATAATGAAGTGGGCTTCATCCTAAAGGCATAAAGATGGTTCAACATATGCAAATCAATAACTATGATATATCACACCAAGAGAATCAAGGACAAAAAGATTACGATCATTTTGATACATGCTGAAAAAGTATTTGGTAAAATTTAACATTCTTTTATGATAAAAACTCTTAACAAATCGGATATAGAAAGAAAATACCTCAATATGATAAAAGCCATACATTACAAACCCACATGTAAAATCACACTGAAAGGGGGAAAATTGAAAGCCTTTCCACTAAGATTTGGAACAAGACAAGGATGCTCACTTTCAACACTTTTATTTAACCTAGTTCTGAAAGTCCTAGCCTGAGTAATTAGGCAAGAAAAAGAAGCAAAGGGCATCAAAGTTGTAACGGAAGAAGTCAAAATATCTTTGCAGATGACATGATCTTATTTTTAGAAAAACCTAAAGACTCCACTAAAAGTTCTTGGAACTGATGAATTAATTCAATAAAGTTGCTGTACACTAACAGAAATCAATCTGAAAGGAAATCAAGAAAACAATCCCATTTATAATAGCTCAAAAATACCTAAGAATAAATTTAACTAAAGAAGTGAAGTAATCTGTACAAACCAATGATGAAAGAAATTGAAGACACATAAAAAATGGAAAGATATACCATGGTCATTGGTTAGAAGAATTAATACTGTCAAAATCTCTACACTACCCGAAATGATATAAATAATTAATGTAATCCATATCAAATTACCGAAGACATTCTTCACAAGAGACAGAAAAAAATCCAAAAATTTGAAGGGAACAAGAAAAAGACCTAAATAGCTAAAGTGGTCCTGAACAAAAAGAACAAAGCAGGAGGCATCACATTACCTGATTTCAAATTATACCACAAAGCTATAGTAACCAAAATAGCATGGTACTGGCATAAAAACAGATGCATACACCAATGGAACAAAATAGATAACCTAGAAGTAAATCCATGCACTTACAGCCAACTCATTTTTGACAAAGTTGCCAAGAACATTCAATGGGGAAAAGTACAGTTTCTTCAATAAATGATGCTGGGAAAATGGGATATCCATAAGAAGAAAAATGAAATTAGATCTTTATCTTTGATCATGTACAAAAATCAACCAAAAATAGATTAAAGACTTAACTATATGACCCCAAACTATGAAACTACTAGAAGAAAACGCTGGGGAAACACTACAGGACACTAGTCTGGGCAAAGATTTTTTTTTGGGTAATACCTCAAAAGCACAGGCAACAAAAGCAAAAATAGACAAATTTACATCAAGCTAGAAAGTTTCTGTAGAGCAAGGAAACAATCAACAAAGTGAAGAGACAACCTATAGGATGGGAGAAAATATTTGCAAACTATCCATCTGACAAGGAAATAATAACCAGAATATATAATGAACTCAAACAACTCAATAGTAAAACCTCCCAAATAATTCAATTAAAAATGAGCAAAATACCTGAATAGACATTTCTCAAAAGAAGACATACAAATGGCCAACAGGTATACGAAAAATGTTCAACATCTTTAGTCATCAGAGAAATGCAAATCAAAACCACATTGAGGTTATATCTTATCCAAGTTAAACTGGCTATTATTTCAAAGACAAAAAATTAAAAAATGCTGGCAAGGATGCAGAGAAAGGGGAATGCTCCTATACTGTTGGTGGAAATGCAAAGTAATATGGAAATTAGGGGAAGAGTATGGAGGGTCCTCAAAATACTAAAATAGAACTACCATATAATCTAGTAATCCTACTGCTGGGTATATTTTCAAAAGAAAAGGAATCAATATGTAGAAGTGATATCTGCATTCCCATTTTTTTGTGGTGATGGTCTCAATAGTTACCTAAGTGTCCATCATTGGATGAATGGATAAGGAAAAGGTAGTATATACACACAATGGAATATTATGCAGTCATAAAAAGGAATGAAATACTATCATTTCCAGGAACACAGATGGAACTGAAGGTCATTATTTTAAGTGAAATAAGTCAGGCATAGAAAAACATCCCATGTCCTAGTTCATATGGGGAGCTAAACAAGTTGATCTCATGGAGGTAGAAAGTAGACTGGTGGTTACCAGAGGCTGGGAATAGAAGGGAGTCGGGGTGGGGAGGGGGTAAAAAGAGAATTTGGTTAATGAGTACAAAAATACAGTTAAACAGAAGAAATACGTTCTAGTATTTGATAGTACTGTAGTGATATAGTTTGGTTGTTTGTCCCCTCCAAATCATATGTCAAAATGTGGTCCCCAGTGTTGGAGGTGAGGCCTGGTGGGAGGTGTTTGGATCATGGGGAATGGATTCCTCATGAATTAGGTTTAGCGCCATCCCCTTGCTGGTGAGTGAGTTCCTGTGAGATCTGGTTGTTTAAAAGTGTGTGGCAGCTCACCCCTGTGTCTCTTGTTTTTGCTTTCACCATGTGACATGCTGGCTCCCTGTTGCCTTCCACAATGATTAAAAGCTTCCTGAGGCCCTTACCAGAAGCAGATGCCAGCACCACCTTCTTGTGCAGCCTGCAGAACTGTGAGCCAATTAAACTTCTGTTCCTTATAAATTACCCAGTTTCAGATATTTCTTTATAGCAATGCAAAAATGGCCTTACACAAGTAGGGAGATTATAGTTAACAATAATTTATTATATATTTCAAGATAGCTAGAGGAGAATTCCTAACACAAAGAAAAGATGAATGTTTGAGGTGATGGATATCCCAGTTACCCTGAATTGATCATTATGCACTGTACACATGTATCAAAATTTCACATGTACCCCACAAATATGTATAATGATTATATATCAAGAAAAATAAAAACAAAAACCAAAAAAGAAAGAAACTACAAGAGCTCACTTGGGAAGGTGACATGTCTATTATCATTATTAAGTCATCCCAGAACATAGGTCACAAAGCAACATGCTGATATTCTATCAGAATTGTCAAAATTACGTAGACATAGTGTGAAGAGGGTCTTGGGGCTTACCTTAAAAGAGATTTCATACTGTTCTCCGCCCCAGATTTCTAAACCTGGATCATAGCCACCCAATTCCCAAAACCATTTCCGATCCACAGCAAAGAGACCTCCAGCCATAACAGGAGACCTGTGAAATGAACAAAATAATCTTTAAAGGACTATGAACATTACAGACAACGGCATTTTGCTTGAGAAAAAAGTAAAATTCAAGATATGTTTTAGCGGTCAGCTGTGTGGAACTTTTCAGCACTGGTTTTCTGTAAATGGGTATAGGATTCTCTTGGGTCTGTCACCGAAGTGGACATGGGTGGGGAGGGAGAAAAATTCTTGTGAGCATTAAATATTTGCAGTTCAGGTTTTAATGCAACAATTGCCTTGCAGAGCCACATTTGCTCCACTTGTTTATCATTAATGAGAAATATTACTACATGAGTAATAATGACCCATAAAGTGATAAATATCACTCAATTTTATGGTTTTCCCCAAAGTAAAGGGATCTTATTCTATCAGACAGATAAAAGTATTGAAAATGCTTTTGTAGGCAATATCTTTGAGTAATCTCTCAGTACGCATTCACCAAGCATCTACTATGAACAGGTCATGTCCAATTTACAAACTACAAATCGGCTGGTTAGAATAAAACAAGCAACCAGAATTAGTTGTTTAATGTGCTAAAGTTGAAATTTAAACTAAGTCTTTTCATTTTATATATATTTTCAATTTCATAATATTTCATTTCATTTCAATATAATACATTTCATTGTATTCTTTTTAGGCCTTCTCTGTCTTTCTAAGAAATATTAATTTTGATTAAATAATAATTTTCAAGTATTCCACTCCTGCTAGGATGCATTCATGTAATAAGATAATTATAACTACTTGGTGGGCCCTGCCCTAAATGTTTTTGCAGTTCAAAGGTGTTCTTGTTTATTTATTTTTTGACTGCTCACTATGTGCTGGGCTAAAGGATAAGATCTATATCTAATTACCTTGATCAAACCTCACAACAACCCTGTGAACAACAAACATCCCTATGCATGGTTCGAGGAATCATGCAGAAGAGGTGGAATGTTGCCCAAGACTGAGGCTAGTGTGTGGTGAGGCTGGGCTAGGGCTCTTCACCACAACACTGTTTCTGTTTCAATGTTTGGAGGCGAAGAGAGATAACTACATACAAATGGATGTGAAACAGAGAACACCCTTATGCAGATCAAGCAAATCGATAAAAACACATAATTGATGTGACAGTTTTGAAAATTTGTTTGAAACAAAGGATATTTACAAATAACAGTACAACATTTTAAATATTGATATACACAAAAAGATATGCGTAACCATAGTAGACACCAATTTATTGATCAACTGAGAACTTAGTCTTGGTAATGCTTTATGAGTCACTTGAAGAACATAAACCTGAATCTGTCTTCAGTGTATTATGTAATTCAAAGACTTTGCATGCTGAGATGGTACCTGATTTAGTTACTTCAGTCTAGGAATTTTTTGAAGATGTAGGCTTTATGCAGACGAAGAGATTGCAAGACTGGAAGAGGGATTTAGGTTTTTCCCCAGAAAAGTGGGCAGAATTCAGAAAATAATATAAAGAAACTCTCTCATGTAATTTTTTATTTTGTTTGTAATAAAAATCCAAGAATCATATGTGCCTTACTTTATCCCTCTCTCTAGCAGCCTGATCTTTTCCTTTTCACCCACTGAATTTCAGAGAGGAATTACAACTGAAGCTGCAACAAACGAGGATTGTAACATTTATCGGCTGCAGTTCCCCAAAGAACACTTTACCCATTGTAAGCATTGCTTCTGCAAGTGTTAGTTATAAGTAGTCAGAAATTCTCAGTCTTATTTAATCTGAACTGCAAATAGAAAGGTCCCAAGTCATACAAATATATTCTTATTTGATTGTGTAAAACATGAGACAAAGTGCACCAAAACTTACACCGTGCACAATGAATCCCAAAACTAGAACTACCATAGGTATGGTGTTAAACATATTGGGCAAGAAAAATTCTAGGTTGGGTTTTTATTGCAAATTGTCAGAAACACAATAATCTTGTTTTCTTAATGAGTTTATAAAAAACCCATGCAGTGTATCTCAGGTTATTTTAGACATATAATAACATAAATTCAGATGAATCTCCTGTACCTTTATTGATGTTCCTACAAAGACCTAAATAAATTAGTATCTCCTGTCTTGATTGGTGTGAATGACAGGTAAGAAATAAACTTTTTATTTACTGTATTTATGTCTTCACTCATATTTGTCCATGAGTTTTAAAAACAGCTGAATTGTTGTGTAATTGACATACAATTGATTGCACATATTTTAAGTGTACAATTTGATAGATTTTGACTTGTGTGTATCTCCATGCAGCCGTCACTGAAAATGGACCTATCTATTATTTGTTAAAGTTTCCTCATGTCTCTTTGTAATCTCTTCTCATTTCCTTCCAACAGGCAATGACTGATCTCCTTTCTGTCACTGTAGATTAGTTTGCATTTTCTACAATTTTATATATATAGAATTATACAGTATACATGTTTTGGGGGGGTCTGGCTTCTTTCATTCAGTATAATTATTTTGAGATGCATCCATGCTGTAGCATGTATCAATTGTTCATTATTTTTAAATTGCAGAGTAGTATTCTATTTGCATGAATTTGCCGCAATTGATTATCCATTCACCTGTCACTGGATGTTTGGGTTGTTCCCATTTTGGGATATTACAAATGCAGCTGCCATAAACTTTGTGTACTAATCTTTGTGTGGATATGTGCTTCCACACAAATTGCTCCTGGAAAATTTCCTAGAAGTGGAATAACTAGATCATGTAGTAGGTATATCTAATCTTTCAAGAAATTGCCGAACTGTTTTCAAGAGTGGCTGTACCACTTTCTATTCCTGGAAGCAGTATTGAGTTCCATTTGCTTCATGTCCTCACCAATACTTGTTATGGTCAGTCTTGAAGTTTAGTCATGATAATAGGTGTATAGTGGTATCTTCTTTTGGTTTTATTTTGCGTTTCCATAATTATTAATAATGTTAACGTGTTTGTATCGTTTCTGTTTTTTCCTAGTAAGTCTGGCTAGAGGCTTATCAATTTTGTTAATCTGTTGAAAGAACTAACTTTTGGTTTCATTGATTTTTCTCTATTGTTTTTCTGTTTTATATTTCATTGATTTCTCTTTAGTCTTTATTATTTTAATTATTCTGCTTACTTTGGATTTAATGTGCTCTTCTTTCCTGGTTATTTAAGGTGGAAACTGAGATAACTGATTTGTGACTTTTTAAAAATACAGGTGTTTAGTGCTATAAATCTCTTCCTAACTATTGCTTTAGTAGACTACTTCAAATATAAGAATACATCATGTTATTTTTTTCATTCAGTTCAAAATATTTTCTAATTTCTCTTTTATTTTTTGACATATAGGTTATATAGAAGTATATAATTAGTTTCCAAATATTTGGGGAATTTTTTGGAGATCCTTTGGTTATTAATTTCCAATTTAATTCCATTGTGGTCAGAGAATATACTTGGTATGACTTGAATTCTTTTAAATTTATTGTGACATTTTAATGGCTTAGAATATGGTCTATCTTGGTAAATGTTCCATGTGTATTTGAAAAGGATGTGTATTCTATTCCTGTTGGGTACAGTGTTCTATAAATATTTATTAGGTCAAGTTGGTTGATAGTGTTGTTCGAATCTCCTATATTCTTATTGATTTTACATCACCTTGATGTATCAATTATGGAAAGAGCGGTATTGAAATCTATGACTATATTCCGGATTTGTTTATTTCTTCCTGCTATTCTGTCAGTTTTTTGCATCATGTTTCTGTAGCTCTCTTAATAGGTGCATAAACGTTCAGGCTTTTTTTTTTGTTGTTGTTCTTGATGAATTAACTTTATTATCGCTATGAAATGACTTTTATTATCCCTAATAATATTCTTCACTCTGTCATCTATTTTGTCTTGATATTATTGTAGTCATTCCAGCTTTATTTGGATTTGTGTTATCTAAATACTAGTATTTATAACCTTTTCTATCTTTTTACTTTTAAACTCTTTGTGTCTTTACGCTTAAAATAGTTTTCTTATGGGTAACATATACTCGCATCTTACATTTCAACTGTGTTATTTAGATCACTTACTTTCAATTCATGTGTTTAGGTTGAAATCTATAATCTTCCTCTTTCTCTTCTATTTGTCTCATCTGTTGTTTTCTTTCCCCCTTTTTTGTCTTCCTTTTGATTAACTGAATATTTTTCATAATTTCATTTATCATCCTTTTTGACATAACAGTACTCCTTGTTTCTTCATTTTAAGTGGTTTCTTTGTTATCGTAATGGTTTATGGCATATATCTTTCTTTTATCAGAGTTTATGTTCCAGTGATATTATGTCACCACACATATATTATAAAAAGCTATTGAGAGTATGGCTACATTTCTCTTCCCCCAGTCTATGTCTTTGTTATCATACATTTTACTTTTACACATGTTTTGAATCCCCATGTTGTATTATTATTATTTTTGTTTAATTGGCCAATTACCTTTTAAAAAGATTTAAATAATATTTTATTATGAACACCATTTTATATAGATGAAACTTTATTATGAACACCTTTTCTGTATTCTTTTGGAAATAAGTGGCTCTAAGGAAAATTTAAATTGTGACGTATTATGCACAGCTGAGTTTGTGGATTAAAATTCATACTCCACCACCAAAATAGGAGTTAACTATTATGCAGTGTTGTACTGAAGTTAACAAGGATGACTGTTTCCCTCATACATTAAAGATAAAAGATTTTAATGTGTCACACTGTTTTTTCATTAGAGGAAATGAAAAAGAGTAGTTTATTATTTTGAGCATGTTCTTCCAGTCTTTTGCTTTAAATATAATATTAATTACTTGAAACTTTAGCTATGGGCTCCATTGCCTACAATCTCTCACTTGTTTATTTTCACATTGTTTGTTTTCTTGCAAAATATTCTTGCTATTTTTGTTTCCCTGAAAATGTTAACACATTGCAAGTGTGTTCTAATGTAGCTCTGTGTCCATGTAACTTTTAACATATTAATGTACTTTATGAATATTGCTCACAATATCACAAATCAGGCTTTGAGTTTTGTTACTAATACAAACCTGTTATCCATGAAATGCCTTTTAAAATTAATATGATCATGAAGCAACATGTTCTTACTGAAGATTTTTTATTCTACAGGCCATAGAAATACATGACTTTTCTGAATATTTAGTAGAAATCAATTTTCTATTTTATGTTAAGTCTGTTAAATAAGGTAATAAATATGCTTTAAATATGCTTTCTTTTTTAGTTATGGTAGACTAATTTACTTTTCTATAACAATTTTTATATTCTAAACTTAGCTAAATTTTAAATTAATGAGGCTATACAGTAAAGTGTGCTAAACGGTATCAGCAAGAAACTCTTTACGTTTTCATCTGTGAATGCATTTTTCAAAGTGTGTAGTTGGTCATCTTCTCTAAACCAAGATACAGTACTTAATGCTTGTAGCCTTGAGTGACTCCTATAGTATTCTAAGGAGTTGCTGATCTTCCTAATATTCTCTGTTTCATATATTGACTATTTATGCCATAAATGAAAAAAATGGTGGAGTTTAATTGAAAAAAATTCTCTGGGCTGGGCGCGGTGGCTCAATTCTGTGGTCCTAGCACTTTGGGAGGCCAAGACGGGCGAATCACGAGGTCAGGAGATCGAGACCATCCTGGTTAACATGGTGAAACCCCGTCTCTACTAAAAAATACAAAAAACTAGCCGGGCGAGATGGCGGCGCCTGTAGTCCCAGCTACTCGGGAGGCTGAGGCAGGAGAATGGCGGGAATCCGGAAGGCGGAGCTTGCAGTGAGCTGAGATCCGGCCACAGCACTCCAGCCTTGGGGACAGAGCGAGACTCCGTCTCAAAAAAAAAAAAAAAAAAAATTCTCTGGCTTATTTTTGCCTACTTTCTCATATTTTCAGACAACATTATTTCAAGTTTTAATGCATCTTGTATAATCTTCGGGAATCAGGATAATAAAAAAATGACATTATATGGAAAGATAAACATATATAAATAAACTTATTTAAAAAATTACTTACTATTAAAACTTAGGTTCAGTAAACTAAAGGAGACTGCCAATTTGACCTCTTAGAAAATAAACTGGCTCACAGTTTCCATTCATTTCAATGGCCACAGTGAGCATTCCGGACATGTGGCTTGCAATGTGAATTTGATCAGCAATGAAATGGCACAGTTTCCCTCAGGACTCAGTCAAGCCAAGTCTATAAGCATAAAGATAAACCACATAATTTTCAATTATATAACCAGAAATCTTTAGTTGGCCTATGACTCAGAACACTTGCAGCTAAAATATAATTATTTTCAACTAGAATTCAATTGTGGAGTAAAATGATATTTCAGGTTAAAACACTGTTTTTAAACACTTTGTCCTTTGAAGTATGAAAGCATTGCTTAAATTAGAATTTTGAAAAGAGTGACTAAATAACTACAGATACATTCATTTGTATAATTTATCTTTAAAAATTAGCATTTTTGTATAATTTGTTTACTTTTTACGGTGTCACGAGGTTCTATGGGGATGAGAGAGGACTATTGTTCTGGTAGGCAAGGAGATGATCACTCTAGGGGTTCCTGGGCTGGGAGAAATGTGTCCTCTTTGGAAGGCCAGGATGCAGAAGTAGAGGAAAAAATGGATTCCAATCATAGAAGGCTGTGCTTTCTCCTGACTCATCCATCTTGGAACGACAGATGTATAATGGGAAAAATGGCTCCGATAGCATGGGAACTGAACAAATTGTGTAAGTGAAGAGGTTTCCCACCGAGTGCCCAGGCCTGTGCCCGGAGACAGCAGTGTTGAGTAAACCAAGGGTTACGCTCTGCTCCATGGACTCTGAGGAAGTATTGAATAAAGGAATGATCTATGTCTTAGCAGCATTTCACTTCTTACTTCTTCCACTAGACTGCACCAAACTGCTGGAATTTTTATTTTTTTAAACAGTAATAACTGGCAACAACAGCGAAAATAGCAACAAACAAAAAAGGTTTTCTGCTTTTCCTTCTGAGAAACAATAGTTAACTTGGATTGTATCCCAGGAATGAGGGGTTCTTTGACTTACCAGTAGAGGACAGACTCCCAAAGTAAGAGCATTAATAAGATGGGGATCTCAGATTTGTTAAATCTGAACTAAATGGAATGTGACTCTATGTTAGATGGTAAGAATAATTGTCTCAATGAATCATGGCTTCTGTGTCCATGCCCTTGTGTGGTACACTCCTATACTGACTGGCTTGGCCAGGTGACTTGGTGTAGCCAACATCAACAAATGTGGTGTAAGCACAGGTCTTATGCACTGAGGCTTGCACCCCTTCTTACTGCTTCAGGAAGCCTGTTGGAGACACGTGGCCCAGATGACAATCAGCACCAACTACCAGGTATGCAAGTGAGATGGTCTCCAGCTGAACCACCAGATGCCCAGCACCCCATGAAAGACCCCAGGTACAGGGCAACCAACTGTCCTGGTTTGCTTGAGACTGATGAGTCTCCCCAGATGTTGAACTTTTAGTGCTAAAACTGGGAAAGTCCCAGGCGAACAAGATAAATTGTTCACCCTATTTAAGAGACCAACAGAACAACCATTTAGTCAAGCTTTGTCTGAATTTCTGACCCTAAGAACAGTGAACCAACAAAATGGTTGCTGTTTGAAGCCACTGTGTTCTGGGACGGTTTGTGGTATACCCATAGATGGCAGATAACAGACCTCATTTTGAGATTCAAGCTCTTAAAGGAAGATGTATTAGCATTTCCATTATATTACTGACAGATGAAAACAGCTCTTGATAGAGACAGGCTTTTGGGTAGTTTCTTTATTTCTAAAGTCTCTCTGAAATAGGCTCATTGTTTTGGGGTCATTTTGAAAAGTTATCTGCACTCATATGCTAGGGTATATTGCAATGCATAACTGGATTTACTGGATTTCAGAGCTTCTGAAAATGAAAGTGGAAGCTGCTCCTTAAAAATAAAAAAAGCTCTCTCTTTTCCTAGATTTACAAATGCAAATGCAAATGTTTAGAAAAGAGTTAGTAGAAAAGGAATAAGGCCAACTAGTTCTCCAAAAGCAGGTGGCAGAATTATGACTTCTCAGCTTGTTGGATAAGATGAGGAAGAAAACAAAATTATAAATCATGGTACAAATTTTGTGCTATTTTGTACCATGATTTATAATTCTGTTTTTATCACACACATAATGACATATCATACTGTTATGGTTTAAAAGGTTTTATAAGATTGAATACGCTTTTTGTTGCTTATTTCATATGTAGAATAGTAGACTCCTCTGTGAAAGGATATAAAGACTTGATGGAAATCTTGTGTATGTCAGTACCAATTATATAAGGCATTAAACCAAACTATAGCCATAAATATTGCGTGAGTGCCTCGGTTTGATGTTTCAATTAAGCTGTTGGTTCTGAAGTGGCTCAGAATATTGCTGCCTCCATATCTTCAGTGGTTGGCACTGATCTTTATATGAGATGAAATTGAAAACCGTGGATGCCTCTAAAGGACTACATCAACAATGTTAGTGGGTTCAGGAGGTAAATAGATAAGATGCTGTAAAGATTTTTTCAGCCTTAGTCTTCTGGTATGTGACCAAGATGCTTTGTCCCTCAGTCACTTTTATGTGGACAAAACTGTTTGTGTGTGTGTGTGTGTGTGTGTGTGTGTGTGTATGTATGAGCAAAGGGAGGATCTAACAACAATGGAGGGTTCCAAAATTCCCTTCCTCGTTCCTACAGTGAGTGATAGATGGCTTCGCCTGGTGGATAGAGCTGGTCTTTCCTGCTGTTCAGTGGGTGGATGGTAAACAGTCTGCTGGGGTCACCCACACTCCACTCCTAAAAATGGCAGAACACATCTTGTCTCCTTTGAAGAAATCTCCTCAAAGGTGTCTGGGGACATACAAAGTGGAAAAATGGTGGCTTATTTTCTTAAGTCATTTCCTGTCCATTTCTCTCTGAGGAATGAGAAAGATTGGAACCTTGGCTTAAAGTATAGATTTGAGTTTTTTTTTTATATTCCAAAATTATGCCCCTAGTCCAATTATCCAGCAATTATTGGATTCATTCATTTCCAATTTCTAAGTGACCTTAGATTCACATTACATAATAGGATAATGACCTTGATAATGTTTCAATTATTAATCATTTTCTTATGCAATCTCAGTGCAAACTCATCCTGCCTGAGAGGAGAAGTGAGGTCACATTAACACTAATAGCCAGATGACAAGGGTCTTCGGGTCCATCTGTGTGATAGCAGCGCTTCAGTGTTTTGCCCATTGGATTCTCCTGGTTTTCTGAGAGTCCCCAGGGATGTGACCATATCCTCAGAAACAAGTCTGCTTGTGCTTTTCTCCTCTGGCCCATGAAGTCACCTTGCTATGGTGCCTGTTGCCAGCCACCTCCAGCTTGTAGTTGCTCTGCCAGCCGTGGTCAGACCCCGCTGCTCATCCCCTGGAGTGGCCTTTCTGGGGAAGGTCGCCCTGGGACCTAGGCCTGGAGCTGTGTGTCCTGTCCTAGGCTTGAGCGCTAAAGCCACACTGCGAATACCCCGAGCTTCACAGTCTTCTGTCAAAACAACTCTTTCCCTTTTGGAATTCACCTTGCTCTCCACAGGGGCCACCATGCAGTCTCTCAGGCCAGACGGGAGCAGATGCCATCGTGTCACCTTGAGGTTCCCCTTATTGTCTTTGCTCCTCTCCCAGCTTCCCAAATGCTTCTGTAATTCTTTAGCTTAAAAAAACTGCCAACTGCACACCTAGCAACACATGTAAATAGATGCCCCAGGGTGTCATCAGCTCACCAGCACTGTCAGTCTCTGAATCCCAGTTTGGGCTTAGCAAAGCTACCTAGCTTCTCTTACATAAAACATAGATTAGATCTCATAACATTATCAGGATGGGACTCTGAAATCCTCCTGTTTCCCACCTCATTTGTCCTCCAACATGACCTTTGCCCTTTTCTAAATCCACAATTTGGTACGGAGGGGTCCCTGAGACACTGACACAATGTTGATGAGTGCACACTACTGGGCTTTAGCTTCCGCATCCCGTCTTAATTCTAGTCTATCTGTTTCCACCTTCCCTTACACTCTCCAACTAACACTGGAAGGATCCTTTCCCATTGCTCTCTCCTCTTTAGTCCAGGCTCTTATCTCTCCCATAAACACCAACATCAAAATGCGATGTGAAATGGCAGAGCAAATCACTGACTTCATCTGTATTGGAGAATGTTAAAAACTGAAAGTACCCAGCGTAGAGTGGAGAGCCTTTCTTCTAAGATACAAATATAACTTTTCATTCATGGAATAAATGCTTGTTATTAAAATCCAAGCATGCTTGCAACTGCAGGAAAGCTTGTTTTATGCTTCATTTATTTAACACACATTTGACAGTTTCTTCTTAAGAAAACATTACTCCTTCGTCTTAGTAAGGAAGGCAAAATATGCTTTTTCTCTACAGCACTGATTGCAACTCAAAGGCAATTTTGGTCTCATTTCCTGACACTTTATATCAAGCAAAAATTTACTGCATGTGGCATGGATTTTTTAATACCTCTGATCAGCCCTTTATCTTTTAATAAATTTATACCGTACGTTTACACCCTGCTTAATGACCTTAATTTCTTAAAAACAAAACAACAACAAAAAAACAGGACCTGAGGAAGAGAATTCTTAAGCAAAAAGTCTATAACTATAACTTATCAAAAGTCTGGAAAAAAGCATCACCTTATTTGCCCCTCTAGGTCAAGCCTATCCACAAAGAAGTTTCATCTAACTCTGACAGGAGGGAAAAACAGCACCCTTGCTATGTTCTGTTTCTACCTGTCTCCCTCACGATCTATGGCAGCTTTGAAACATGTTCACAACATCTTAAACCTTTTCCGATTGAGAAGTGGGGTCTGTGTCCCTCCTTTTGAATCTGGGTGTGATTGTGGGTGCTCTGACCCATGGAGGATGGCACACTTGACCCCCATGACTACCGAGGTGCTTTATGAAAGACCATGTAGCTCCTGTCTCGTTTGTTGGAACATTTGATCTTGTAGCTCTGAGTTATTGTGAGAGAATTCAGCTTACATGGAAACCACCAGGCTAGGAGGAAGCACTGAATGTTGAGAGCCTTTGTAACACATTAAGTAGCATGGTTTTGATTGGGAACTTCCAGTTGTTATTCTTTCCTCCATCGTGGAGACTGGTGGAAGGGTCTTTCCTTGCATAAATGCAAACACAAAATTTTGTATAAAGAGTCAAGGGAATTATAGATGCTCCTGGAAGGCCAATCCAACAAAGTTTATGAATCTTGGGTTAATAATTTTAGCCAGTATGTGACTGGGTACCACTGAATAATTTTAATGAGACTAATACATGCAGGTTTCTGTTTTGATTGAAGTACTCAGATGGCATAGGGAGGGTGAGTTTGAGGGTGACAACACCAGAGCAGAGAGCCCCATTGGGAGGTAATGGCAGTCCAGGAGAGATGAGGCACTTTCGCTAGTGCTGTGGAAACAAATATAAATAGGATGAATATTTAAGAGGTAAAATTGGCAGGATATGGTGATTGACGGGAGAGGTGGGGTGGCATAGGCCTGTAACTAGTTAAGAAAAGAGGACATGCAGGTGTAACAGAAACAGAAAATATCAAGCTAACATTACAGTTTTGGGTCAGAAAGTAAGATCTACCTACAAAGAAGTGAAATTTCTTTTCTGGTTTGACTCTTAAGCAGACTCCAAAAGAAATCTGGGAAAATGAGTTCCTAAAGTGTTTCCTGTAGTTACTCTTTGGAACAATCTCCTGAGGCTAAACAATGTGCTATTCTTTTTTGAAGGATAATTTATTTGGATGGATATTTCTGCATTTTTCTTTATTTAAAGTCTCACTACATTGTAATGCATCTTGCATTTTTAGGAGAAGATATTTACATTAAAACTCAAGCATGCTGATTTAGAAATCACATTAAAATAGAAATGCTTAAAATAATTGAGATGAACAGAAGGTAATTAGAATAAACTTCTACTAATTTGTCCTAATTGAGGGGAAGGGCAGTCAAAATTCATCAAAATCAGAAGTACAGGATGCTGTTTTCATTCACATTTTTATCCTAAAAATAATCTGAGGAAAAAAAATAGTTTCTCCCCCCCATCACATAATTGCTTCCTATTTCTGTTCTGCAAATTAGCATGAAGGATACATGTAATCAAAACTCTACTTCTTATGACCACTGTGGACACAAATCAGTGTTGTTATAGCAGAAATGAATCCCCAAATATCTCTGTATCTTTTTGTTTAGAATATACTAAACTTGCTGGGCACAGTGGCTCATGCCTGTAATCCCAGCACTTTGAGGGCTGAGGAGGGTGAATCATCTGAGGTCAGGAGTTTGAGACCAGCCTGACCAACATGGTGAAACCCCGTGTCTACTAAAAACACAGTATTAGCTGGGTGTGGTGGTGCATGCCTGTACTCCTAGCCACTCGGGAGGCTGAGGTGGGAGAATCGCTTGAACCCGGGAGGTGGAGTTTGTGGTAAGCCAAGATCGTGCCATCGCACTCCAGCCTGGGTGAAAGAGCGAAGCTCTGTCTAAAAAAAACAAAACAAAACAAAACAAAAACAAACAAACAAAAAACTGTACTAAACTTTACCAGTCTCTCCTAACTGACCATTGAGAAACAATTGTACCATTTGCCTTGAAGGACAATTTTGAGTGTTATTTCTCAACTTTTACATATACAATATAACACACACTCACATGCACACACACACACACCCTAGAGTCAGAGACTATAGATCCTACTACTCCCTCTGTTGGGCTAAAAAGTGTGACTGTGAAGCCTGGAACATGCATGCCTAAAGTATGGAAAAAGAATGAAGGAAAAGTAGATCAGTATAGCCATATCTAAAGAGCCTGTTTGCTGGGTCCATTTCCTGCTTGGGAAGACTGAGACACAGGAGGGCATGTAACCCTGTTTCTGTCGGGGCACATTCATCACTCACAATGGAGTTTCTGAAACCAGGTAAGAATGTGTTCAACTTGTGAGGAGGCCAGTTTGAATGTTCAACAACCTGGAGGAAATAAAATAAAAGCTTTATTTTCGTCTTTATTATCTCCAGAGGAAGGGACAAAAAGGAGTTGTTTTAGAAGGCCTGGCCCTTGGCATGGCTTAGGACCAGAGGTAATTAGGGTATGGAGCAGAAACTCTGAGAAGAGAGAGAGGCAAAGCCTTCCCCTGATATCCTCTTACTTATTTATTTATTTATTTTTTGGCATTTGTAGTTGTAGCCTCCCAACTCTGTGAGCCAGCAGATGAAACACTCTGGATCTGAACAAAACATGTTTGTAAATCATTTGTAAGAATATCCACATTTAATGTCAATATGAAACTGTACCCTCAATTGTCCTTGTCTCTTTCCAACTTATTTTTAGTGGGTCCAGAGAATACCATACAAGTTTACATGGAATATACTCCATGACACTTTCTGAGTAAGTACTTTCTTTTTTTAATCCTGATCACATTTCTCTAATAATCCTGAGATGAATTTATCATGTGCTTGTAATGTCGTTAAAGATTTATCATCAGTAAACCAGGTGTCTCTGTCATAGGCTGGTCTGAACTGTTCAACTATCTCCAAATCAGAGCAGGATCTGCTTTGCTCTGTAGCTCACACTGCCCTGTAACCTGTTCTGTTGCAGCTGAAAGTTTTGAGGAGCAAACTTTTCATTTCATATCAAACCTATAAAACTATTCCTCATAACAGGGACCAAAGAGAGAAATGCACACAGGCCCTGGGCCAAAGCCAAAGGCTATTATCTGAAATAGTCTTGTGTTGTAAAATACAGAAGAAATGGATTCTTTGCCCTGACGTCATAAAAAAATACTTTACAATTTAAAACCCACCAGTAACAAAAATATGTACAATTACAGCAGTAAAAGGACAATATAGAAATTTGCTCAGGCTGGACGTGGTGATTTAAGCCTGTAATACTGGTGGTTTGGGAGGCTGAGGGAGGAGCATTACTTGAGGCCAGGCTTTCAAAATCAGTCTGGGCAACATACTGAGACCCATCTTTAAAAGCAAATAAAAAATTTAAAAAATTAAACAATAAATTTGTTCAAATGGTAGGCTCTTTTTGACTCCTAGGATCTTTATGATCCTTAAATGTTCTTGTGGTTCCCAGGAAAAATACTTAGGGGTACTCTGGAATTTCTATCTTTTACAAACACCTGATGATGATGATAATGATGATGACAGTAAAGGTCACCTGGACCCATGGATTTCGGAGCAAATACCAGGGTGTGTGGACTGAGGGAAAAGAAGAAGGGAATTAGGAAATGAAAGAAGTGAAGAACAATCCACTTTGTGTCATGAGTGGGCTATGTCATATCTTTGTCTATTTGGATGAGTCTTTCCAGAGCCTAAGAAGGGGTGACTAACACATGTGAATGTATTGATTAGTTTATGCAGGGGTCGATTTCTCCATTTCTAGAGTAGAGGGTAGAATCCACTTCATGGGAACCAGACAGAATGAGGTGGAGGAGGGAATTGTTCCCAGAGAGAAATCAGGGTGTGGGTACCAGAAGATGGTAAAATGATGCAGGTTGGCATCTAAATGGAAATATACTATAGTCTTTTCTCACAAGTAATTCTACTTAGATAACATTGGAAATAGTTTCACATTATGTTGAGAGTGAGTGTTAAGGACTGAACATAGAATAGTGGTTAGGAGCCTAGACTTGGGAACCAGACTGATGTGGGGATGGAAAAGCCCACTCCCCTTTTCTCATGGAGAAATCCCACCTCTACATGCACTTTATGCTTCAGATCTTTCTGAATCAGGTCATGCCCTTCTTGGCCCCTTTCCTTTTTCTGTCTTTTTCTCCAGCTCTCTTGTAGATCTTTCCTGATGCACACTCCTCCAAGAAACCAAATATACCCAAATCTGTGTCTCAAGCTGTGCTTTCAGACAACTCCACCTATGTCAGTTTCCTTACTGTTTATTATTTATTTTGGAAATTTATATTAGGTGGATTTGATTTATATTCATCATTTTAAGCCTGTCTTCTTAAATATTTTGTATTTTAAACTTACTAGTGGCCAGAAATTATTTGCAGTAGAATTCTTCTGTCCCCTTGACTGAATACAATTTTCTTATCCACACTTTCTACTTTTTAAAGACAGCTCTATGCCTTCCAGCATAGAACGTTCTCAAACACACCAAAGAAATCAATTATTTGGAATTAGATCTAGTATTTAATGTCTGCACAATCAGTGGAATGCCAGGATATAACTACACATTAGCAGGTCGTCATGGAGCTTGTCAGCCTGATAGATTGTGGTGTGCTGAGAGGTAATGGCCAGAACAAATTTTAGAAGGAAGGATTGTGTTCCTCAGTTCATTTGTTCAGTGCCCTCCAGTTCCAGGATTAAAAATAGGATGGAAAAGCAAAAAGGAAAAAGTGCTCAGTATTTTAGATTTGTGCAGTACTCCATGAATGGCCTTCTATATACAATTTCATCTGATGCTTAGACCAGTGGTGAAGTACAGAGCGTTGTTCTCATATGGGAATTGGGTCCCACGGGTGCCCAGCACAAGGTGCTTCCATTAGAAGTTTCAGAGACAGGTCCTAATGCAGATCGGCTAATTCCCAGCTTGGTGCTCCTGTTATATTCCACCAGTGAAACAGCTAGATAAATTTACATTTCTATTTGCCCTAGTAATTCTTGGAATTTATAGAGCTTGCAAAGATCCACTGGTGCTTTGTTCTGAAGTACAATAGTATGCATCTTAAAAACAGGTTTTCTCTGTTATAAAAAGGCAGACAATTAACATTTCAACTGCCTGCATTCTTTCTTCTTAGGAGATTTTTATATCATATATTCATATCCTTTTTAATCTCCCTAAATTTTTTAATGTTTTCCTCTTTCCTAGCTCCCAAAGAGGCTGAAAAGATAAAAGTGTGAAAAAGGATCTTCCATGTGCTTTGACCTACTTGGAGGCAGGGTCTCCATTTAAGCTGGTGGTATTAGCTCTAAGAACCTATGATTATTGCATAGTGTTGTGATGGACTTTGCAGGATTTGAATCATTTGTCTATATTTATGCATCCCTTCAGGCACTGTAAATTGCAGTCACCAGGTCACCCCTGGCTTCTAAATATTCAGTTTTGGCTGTAAATAGACTAGAAAACTGCATGTAGCTCATTCTATTCACTGCTGTGTTCTGGTAATACAAAAATAGAGTCCGAAGGATCCTCTTCTGGACTTTGTAATATCATGTTTATTAGCATACCCTTGGGGTACTAAATATGCAGAGTATGTGTGGAAGAGAGGACTCTCCTCTTAGTTCTGCTGTGCATCAATTTGTGTCAAGCACTGGCTGAACTTAACTGTGTGTTTCAGGTGTTCTTACTCTGCTGCCACTACAATTGGATGGTTCAGATAACCATATTCTGAAGGTATGCTTTCCTCCCTGTGTGGTCATAATGTTCTCTGTTCCCTACAGCTGAAAAAGAGAAAGCCATTCATTTTGCTGAATGTCATGGGTCACAGGTATACCCGCCTGTGCTACAAAGATAGGGAAGTCTGGCCATGTGACGAAGCCTGATATTGTCTGGAGAATTAAAACTTGGCCTTAGTGGCGAAGAACATGAGATGCTCAGAAAGCATTGTGTGTCTTCGTCTCCTTTGCCCTCACCACATTGTACAGGTGATGTAGGCTGAGATTTATATGGACAAATCAGCAACACCAGGAAGATTTCACTTTATTGCTGTTTAGGAAGCCCATTTTCCCGCTCTCATTTTTCTTCCTGCCACTGTGCTCCTATGCCCTGAGGCAGAAGGATAGAGACGTCTTCTTGCTCTGGAGACCTGCCAACCCTCTTCAGTTTTCTGTCTTCAGATGTACCACCTCTGTCCTCTAAAACCACAAACACCTATTTAGCGTCTACTAAGCGACGTCAGGAAGTGCACCCCATAGTAGACTCGTCACTTTATAGCACAGGTGGCAGACATATTCATTACAATATAACTGTAAGTAGGGGAGATGTTATACGCTTCTTGTCCTGGGCAGTCCTGGTTTATGCTTATTGCACAGGGTAATGATTAATAGCACCCTCCTTTATTCTTAGCAGTGTTTCCTTTTGGGCAACAAATTAATGAATGTCAAGATTAGCATACTCAGAAGATTCTGAAAATGCCATTTCTTCCAGATAGCTTTCTCAGACCTTTAAAGACAGAATGAGGGACCCCTTCTACATATTTCCATGAAGCTTGGAGACACACCTGTCTATTTGCTCTTCCACTCTAAACTATATCCTCTCTGAGGACAAGACCTGGATTCTCAGACATCAATTTATTCTCATTTGCCATAGGAGTGACACATAGAATGCACTCAATTTTAAATTCATAGCACAAGCCCATACTACAGACAGTGATGTGGGTCAGGGAAAATGGTCTAGAGAAAGATGTGCCTGTCAGGGCCCTGAAGGGTGAATGGGAATTGGTCAGGGAAAAGACAGGGCAATTCAGACAGAGCAGCAGCATCCTCACTGCAAGAGGTAGGAGAAATCACAGGACATGGCAGAATCTTAGGGTATGAGGGACAGGGCAAAGGTGAAGCCAGGAGGCAGTAAGTGCAGGCTGGTTGAGCAGAGGGACCATGTGTAATGCTGAGGAGTCTGGACTTTGTCAGGTAATGAAACAATAACCAACAGTGATCCACGATCCACAGCTAACTATATGCCAGACACTGAGCTAAGTGCTTTGCATATTTTTTGTCTCAATCTATTCTCACAACTCCCCTATGAGTTAGATACAGTTCTTATCCCCACTGGACAGTTGAAAAAACTCAGGTTAAAGAGTTTCAGTGATCTGACTGATGTCATTTGGTTGTGTGGATTTGAATCAAGGGAGTGTGACACCAAAGCCTAGCCTATGCTCCTTCTCTTTCTCTCTCTCTCTTTCTCCCCACCTCTTTCCTCTGTCTCATATACACACTCACACACACCATCCCAGAGTCAACGAGGATTTACTGAAGGGTTTAAAGCTGGAAATGGCACCATCCAATTTCTACTTTAGACAGGCTATGTAGGGAGACGTTTGGGATTCAAAGTTTGGAGCAGGATACCTGGGCAGGTATCCTAGGTGGGAAGGCTAAGAGGCTGTTACTGGCATCCAAGTGGGAAAGGTGAGAACCTGATCCAAGGTGAAGACAGTAGGGATGGGAAGAAGAAAAGAGTCCGAGAGATTATGAACACATAGGATCAACAGAATTCAAAAGACAGATTGAAAATGTGGTTTCACTTAGCAGGTTTGTGTCTTTGGAAATCAGGTGGTTGGCAAGGCAATTCCCCAAAACTAAGAGTCAGGCATAGAAACAGGTAAGATTATGAATTCAGTTTGGGGCATATTTGATTTGAGTTGTCTGTGCAGTATCCAAATTGAGTTATTAAATAGGTAGTAGAATGTGCAGGACTGGAGACTCTGGAGAAAGACGTGGGATAGTGGTACAGATGTCTGTAGACATAAAAGCCATCAGCATAAAATCAGATGAAAAGACCTAGGATAAACATGGAGTGAGAACAGAAGAGGCCCAGGGCATGAGGAAACTAGAGGCTCATGAAGTGGAGAAGAGAGAGACAGGAGGAAAGTCAGGACAAAATCATAACACAGAAGCCAAGGGAAGAGACAGAGCAAGAGGAGGTGATATAAAATGGGTTAATGTATCTTTTAAAAATTAATTAAACAGTGGTTTATGTGTATATTTTAAAAGTTTGCAAAGCTAAATTGGTACATAAGGGTATCAGAATTATAGTTGCTGTTCAGCCCATTCATCAAAAGTCCAATATTATCTGACTACTAAAATGTACTTTAATTTAAACTTACTGTTCCCATTGATTTAAAGTTTTTGCTTTTGGGAAACAGAAAGACTTCAGCCAAAATTTCCGCAAATGTCATCCAAACCAGATGTCACTTTTGACTCTACCGAGTGAGATTCTGAATATTATCAGGATTGTAGTCTTGCAGTGCTGTGCATGGGACTTTCTGAACAAACAGCGTTTATCTTGATGTCATCACCCCAGTTCATCTGGATCAAATAGTGCAGTGTTGGCATTTTTATGGAATGGGTCACTAGACCCAGATGAAGAAAAATGGAAGTTATTGTGCCCTAGTGCACCAGCCTTTTCTCTATGACAGCAGTTTTGTCCTTGTCCTTGATACAGATATTTGAAACACTCAAGTCTAATGAATTTTCTGCTCTGCCTGGAAATGTTCCCTTGGTGGCACATGGCAAACTTGAAAAAATATTGTAAAGGTTATCAAAGGTTAATAGTTTCTCAACTTCTTTTTTCTCTAGGAAGATAACAAAACCGAAATCCTTTCAGGCAAGTAGATCCAATAATGCGAATATGATTATAACAGTGACACTCTATGGCTATAGTTCCCCTGATAATTTGGCTTTATCTAAAAGTTTTACTTTATTTATGTTGATACCTGTCCCCTTCCAAAATAATTTTAAATTCTTTTAATAAGAGGCATATATACAAACATAGTAAAGATAGAAATAGAACATCCAAGACCATGTCAAGGATGAAAGGAAATAAATATTCTATAAATCCAAGCTAATATATGTGATATGCCTTAACATCACATGTAACTTTGAGATTTATAATAGATTAAACTAAGCTTTCTTTTAAGGATCTGGAAATATTGTTAATCAACATTTTCCCATTTTATCTTAAGCAGCCCTATAAATAGTTGACTGTATATTATAAGTGAAAAAAACTAAAATACAGATATCATGGCTTCTCCAAGGGAAACAGCAAACTGTTATATAAGCAGAATGGACCCATACAAAAATTACGTATACCACCTTCTAAATAGGGATGGAGCATTCTTGATTAATTTCACAAATTGTTCCAGTACTTCTCAAATTATTCTATTTCTTCTTTCTTAGGGTTTTTCCAACACTGTAAGCCGTTCTTCAGCTTACTAGGTGAGCTCCATTCCACTTATTTATGATTCTGGCTAGGACAGGGGAGAAAGCATTGATGAATACTATGGGTGGGTTACTGTGTGCTTTTAGGAAGGGGGGAAGGAGCAGATGAAGGGGAAAGGGTCTGAGAAGGAAGCATGTGGTGGGATTCTTAAGTTAGGAAGCAAGAGCTTGTTGGTAGGTGTATTAGTTTGTTTTCATGCTGCTAACAAAGACATACCTGAGAATGGGTAATTTATAAAGGAAAGTGTTTTAATTGACTCACAGTTCCACATGGCTGGGGAGACCTCACAGTCATGGCAGAAGGCAGAGGAAGAGCAAAGTCACGTCTTACATGGCAGCAGGCAAGAGAGAGCGTGTGCAGGGGAGCTCCCATTTATAAAACCATCAGATATCATGAGACTTATTCACTATCATGAGAACAGCATGGGAAAGACCCACCACCATGATTCAATTACCTCCCACTGGGTCCCTCCCATGACACATGGGGAATTATGGGAGCTACAATTCAAGAGGAGACTTGGGTGGGGACACAGCCAAACCATATAATTCCACTCTTGGCTCCTCCCAAATCTCATTTCCTCATATTTCAAAACCAATCATGCCTTTTCAACAGTTCCCCCAATGTCTTAACTCAAAAGTACACAGTTCACAGCATTAACTCAAAAGTATACAGTTCAAAGTCTCACCCGAGACAAGGCAAATCTCTTCTGCCTATGAGCCTGTAAAATCAAAAGCAAGCTAGTTACTTCCTAAATACAATGGGGGTACAGGCATTGGGTAAATACAGTCATTCCAAATGGGGAAATTGGCCAAAACAAAGAGGCTACAGATTCCATGCAAGTGTGAAATCCAGTGGGGCAGTCAAATCTTAAAGCTCCAAAATGATCTCCTTTGACTCCATGTCTCACCTCCAGGTCACATTGATGCAAGAGATGGGCTCCTACAGCCTTGGGCAGCTCCACCTGTGTGGATTTGCAGAGTATAGCCCCCTTCCTGGCTATTTTCTTGGGCTGACGTTGAGTGCCTGTGGCTTTTCTCGGCACATGGTGGAAGCTGTCAGTGGATCTACCATTCTGGGACCTGGAGGACAGTGGCCCTCTTCTCACAGCTCCACTAGGTAGTGACCCCATGGGGACTCTGTGTGGGGGCTCTGATCCCATCTTTCCCTTCTTCACTGCCCTAGCAGAGGTTCTTCATGAGGTCCCTGCCCCTGCAGCAAACTTTTGCCTGAACATCCAGGCATTTCCATACATCTTCTGAAATATATGCAGAAGTTTCCAAACCTCAATTCTTGACTTCTGTGCAGCTGCAGGCTCAACACCACTGGAAACTGCCAAGGCTTGGGGTCTGTACCTTCCACAGCCCAAGCTGTACCTTGGCCCCTTTTAGCCACAGCTAGAGCAACTGGAATGCAGGGCACCAAATTCCTAGGCTGCACACAGCAGGGGGCCCTGGGCCCAGCCCAGGAAACCATTTTTTCCTCCTAGGCTCCTGAGCCTGTGATGGGAGGTGCTGCTGTGAAGTTCTCTGACATGCCCTGGTGACATTTTCCATGTAGTCTTATTGACTAATATTCAGCTCCTGGTTACTCGTGCAAATTTCTGCAGCTGGCTTGAATTTCTCCCCAGAAAATGGGTTTTTTCTTTCTCTCTTTTTTTTTTTTTTTTTTTTGAGATGAAGTCTTTCTCTGTCCCCCAGGCTAGAGTGCAGTGGTGTGATCTCAGCTCACTGCAACCTCCACCTCCAAGGTTCAAGTGATTCTTCTGCCTCAGCCTCCTGAGTAGCTGGGACTACAGGTGCGCATCACCATGCCTGGCTAAGATTTTTGTATTTTTAGTAGAGACGAGGTTTTCACCATATTGGCTAGGCTGGTCTTGAACTCCTGACCTCATAATCCACCCAACTTGGCCTCTCAAGTGTTTTTCTTTTCTATCCCATTGTCAGGCTGCAAATTTTCCAAACTTTTATGCTCTTTCTCTTGAACACTTTGCTGCTTAAAAATTTCTTCTGCCTGATACCCTAAATAATCTCTCTCAAGTTCAAAGTTCCACAGATCTCTGGGGCAGAGGCTAAATGCCACCAGTCTCTTTGCACAGCAAGAGTGACCTTTACTTCAGTTCCCAACAAGTTGTTCATCTCCATCCCAGACCACCTCAACCTGGACTTTATTGTCCATATCACTATCAGCATTTTGGTCAAAGCCATTTAACAAGTCTCTCGGAAGTTCTAATCTTTCCCACATATTCCTGTCTTCTGAGCTCTCCAAGACTCTAAGAAGTTCCAAACTTTCCCTCATTTTCCTATATTCTTCTGAGCCCTCCAAACAGTTCCAACTTCTGCCTGTTACCCAGTTCCAAAGTCGCTTCCACATTTTTGGGCCTCTTTACAGAAGCACCCCACTCTGTCGGTACCAATTTACTATATTAGCCTGTTCTCACACTGCTAATAAAGACATACCTGAGACTGGGTAATTTATAAAGGAAAGAGATTTGATTGACTCACAGTTCCACATGGTTGGGCAGGCCTCACAATTATGATGGAAGGCGAATGAGGAGGAAAGTCTTATCTTATATGGTGGCAGGCAAGAGAGTGTGTACGGGGGAACTCCCCTTTATAAAACCATCAGATGTCCTGAGACTTATTCACTATCATGAGAACAGCATTGGAAAGAACCACCTCCATGATTCAATTACCTCCCACTGGGTCCCTCCCATGACACGTGGGAATTATGGGTGCTATAATTCAAGATGAGATGTGGGTGGCGACACAGCCAAACCATATTGGTAGGACTGAGCTAAAGTTTAAAATCCACAGCAGGCATCCTGCCAGGCTCACTCTTACATGCACTCTCCACCTTGATTCTCTTCCTATATAATCTGAACAAGACTTCATGGTAACCACAGTTGTCTTATTCAAGTACTTATGATCTATACCTGGATTAATCCAGGAAGTGAAAGTTTCTTCAGGGTAGATGCTTTGAAATGGACTCGAATGACTGACAGAACATACACACACACACACACACACACACACACACACACACAAGCAAAAACCAAGCCAGAAAACACCCTTACACAGCAAAGTTTTTCCAGAAACAGGAGAGTTTAGGCATAACCTACTGATGAAACAAAAAGTTTATTTCTCACCAGCTTATTCTCAAATGTCACCTAAACCAGTGCATTGTAAAATATATTCTCTGTTAAATGAAGTTTCTAAATATTAGTTTGTATGTCCTATCAATCATTCTGAAGAACACAGTCTTCATTTTTACATGACAAAAGAAAATAGCATCCAAGTTTCTCTTCTGTAAGCTAAGCATGATGCCTTGAGCTGCAGATTATTTTTCCCAAGCTTATCAATGTTGCTGATGGATGGAGTGACATTTATACGAAGAGGCCATATGGGATTCTGTATCCATTTAAGCACTTATTAAGCATAGCACTTATTAAACAAAAACAGTCAGAATTATCAGTGAAAGATTATTTCCAAGTTGATAAGTAATTATTGTGAAGTAGCAGTGCAAAAATCACCTATCAAATGTACTAATGGCTGAGTATGATGCCAGTGATTTAAGCATCATTAATGTGATTTGGTTTTAACTGCTACATCTTCGTAACAATTTTAAGCACCATTTTCATACATATTTTCCTTGTAATATTATTTAGAAGCATCTTCTCTTACTTCACTTTCAAGCATTATAGTAAGAGTTTATTTTCTGTGCAATCTTAGAGTTTTACTAGTTTCCTCAGCACTTTTTGGTACAGTATCTGGTTGTTTAATAAGTACATTATGATATGCCTCCATGTCACATTTTCTTTTGAAATGAAGAAAAGGTGTTTTGAGTCATAGAGGTTATTTCTTTTAAGTAAAAGGCTGGGGATATTTAACCTCAATAAATGTACTTTTTTGTTGTTGTGAAATAAACAACAACTTTTAGTCTGTCTTAAACTTGCCAGTTTTGGTCTTAATGTATTTGGAAGCAATTAGATGCTAGTTTTTGTCATTATGCTTGCACTCGATTTTCTTAAAAACAAAAAGCTGTCTAATTTTTAGCTCCTGAACAAAATTAAAATATGAATGCTATATTCCTTAGTATAACATGCTGCAGATCATAAGTATTGGAGTCAGAAGTAGTCTGTGTCCTCAAATTGGTTACAATCTCATCAGTGAACAATATATGTGCAACACAGAAGTATACACAGGACCTATACAGTGTAAAACACAATGTTTGTATCATTGAGCAGTGATCCCCAACTTTTGGCATCAGGGACCGGTTTCATGGAAGATAATTTTCCCACAGACCAAAGTCAAGGGGGTTATGGGATGATTCGAGTACATTACATTTATTGTGCATTGACATTGCGACGTATAATGAAATAATTATACAACTCACCATAATGTAGAATCAGCGGGAGCCCTGAACTTGTTTCTTCTGCAATTAGACGGTCCCATCTGGGTGTGATGGGAGACAATGACAGATCATCAGGTTTTAGATTCTCATAAGGTGCACGCAACCCAGATCCCTCAATGCTCAGTTCACAGTAGGGTTCACACTCCTATGAGAATCTAATGTTGCTGCTGATCTGACAGGAGGTGGAACTCAGGCAGTGATGCAAGCAATGGGGAGTGCCTGTAAATACAGATGGAGTTTTGCTCACTTGCCCGCCTGTACTTCCTGTTGTGTGGCTTGGTTGCTAACAGGCCACGGATACGTACTTGTCTGTGGGCCTAGTGTTTGGGGACCTCTGCCTCAGAGGACAGCGTTAGCTACATATTTAAATCTGCTCTATTTCAAAATAGTATGCCTTTCAAAGTGATCACAATTTTTCATTGTCTTTATTGTTGTGGTTTCATCCCTTCATGATATTTTTAATGACAATAAAAATAACAGATGTTTATTAAGTGCCTGTGACCTCAGGTACCGTTTTCATTGCCATACATGGTTTATTTTATTTAATTTCAAAAAACCCATGAGGAAAACAAAGCCCAGAGTGAGGTTTTGTAGTGAAGAATGAGCCTGGAAACCACACACAGGCCCAGTCTGTTTCTGGAGCCTCTGTTCTTGATGGCTGTGTGACCCAAAGGTAACAAAACCCTAGCAAATTGTCAACGAAGGATCATCTAGTCAGACTGCTTCGACATTTCGTTTTAATGTATCTTTCCTCTCAAAGTTTCAGCAGCTTTTTTCACACAAAAACACCCAGGGTTCCCTTGGTCTATATGTGTCTGATGATGTGGTCAGATAATTTGCATAATTTGAGTACTTCTGTGAATTTTTTTCTATTTCAGATTTTCAGCATAACTGTAACCTCCTACTGTGCTGTGTTAAACAGGCCTTGGAGATGATCTCTTAAGCACGTATCTTCATGTCTCCTTATTTCTTTCCTTGCGTGTTCCTTCAAAAAAATTTTTTATAGAAAAATATAACCAAAGGTGTAAGTATTTTCTTTCCCCTGCCAAGCTGCAATGTGAAATAGCAGCAGGCCAAAAGTAGTTACATATGTGGATTTGTCTCTGCTTTCTCTGCAACTTTTATAATCAGATCAGTTCAGTAGTTCAGGATAATTCATGTGAGAATGGGAAACTAATTTGCTCATTATAAATGGACTTGACCTGGATAACGAACAAATTAAAAATAACAATAAACAAGGTATCAGTATCACTTCTTTCCAGGCCTTTGTGTTATTGGGAGAGTTGTGTTGGCCAGCCAAACAGAGTAAATACTATTCAGGCTACAGTATTGCTGGATTCATTTTATATTTGGAACAAGTAAACTATGAAAAATTCTATACCACCTTCACCTCAACTCAGCATAAAAACAGCTGCAAAAGTGGGGTGACAGTGAATTATGGAGATAAGTATATTTTGTTAATTTTTAATACTTCTTAGTAATCATGTATGATTTACTAAAAAAGCAAACCCTGGAGTATACAGTATTACGTTTGATCTGCCTTGTCTTTTATAAGTATGATTTTATTTGTAAGCCTGTCACTTTTTGCTTTTTATTCTATCCCTGTTAATTTTTTTCTCAAACCTGTCTATCCTGTCTCTGTAGTGGGTAGTTACTAATTTTTTGCATTGTACCATTTACTTAATGAACGGCAGCATTATTTCCCTTTAAGCAATTTCCTCTCCCCTGTTTGGTGCAAGTCTGGGGGGATGATAAATCAATATATTCTTACCTTCTAACAAAAATGTGGAAAAGATCTGTATGGGCTTTTTATACTGAAGCACTTCGTGTACTGCCTCGGTATAACCAAGAGCCAGGACATGACCTAATCTCCTGCAATCTTGAATCTTGAACAAGGATGAGAACAAGGATGAAGCTAGACAGCCACTTTTCACGCATTTATTACAGGGGTGATACCAGGTAAAACTATAATAATTTTTCTTCAACAAGGCCTCTGGAACTTCCTGTTCCTTTGTGTGATCTTCAGTCTTTCCTTTGACCTTGGGAGCTCTGCCATATCTTGTCATTAAATTCTGTTTTTGTTGAAGTTGGTTTGAGTCCATTTCTGTTGCTTGCAATGAAGAAATTGTAGTTAGTATGATTCCTGACCCCATTTTCTTTTCCTTTATCATTGCTTTTTTATCTTGACCACTCCAGCTTGCATTTCATCCCATTTTGTTGACTCATTGTCTTCTTGAATCCTTAAACTTTGTTGTTTATTTTTTTTCAAGAGACCAAAGTTTCTTTGATTTCATGGAGATGGGTTTGTTCATTTTTAATTTCCTTTGTGGGTATAGTTTTTCTGATGCATATTTTTCATTTGTCTTTGTTACATCTTTTCCCTGCCTTATCTAGTACAAGTCCCAGTCATTGTTTGACTTTGAGGAAGGAAATGGCTCTTTGCTGTGTTTCATTTACCTTGGTGGGGGTGGGTTGAGTGTAACTGGAGACTAATCCATGATGACCTGTTGTCCCTGATTACTCTGCAGGCAATCCTTTGAAAATACTTTAAAATGGAGTTCACTTAATTTCTACTTCCCTCCTGAAGGGTTCTAAGTTGGGACTTCCAAGAAGTCCCAGTCTGATTGTTCATCTTTGAGTGAGGCCATTTTTTGGGTCAGCTTGTTAGGATGCTAGATATTGAAGAGGAGGTACCATGTGAATGAGCAGGAACAGTAGACAGCTTAGATTTTAGTCTACTTAGTGCTTTCTCACCAACACTATGCCATGATAGTAGGTTTCATGTTGGTCAGGCTGGTCTTGAACTCCTGACCTCATGTGATCTACTCACCTTGGCCTCCCAAAGTGCTGGGATTACAGGTGTGAGCCACCATGCCTGGCCAGCAGCCAAAGGTTTTCTTTGGATTTTCTCTACTTCTTGTTAGTTGCATGGGTTGCTCCATTGCCTCAGGTTTCTGCTCAAATGACATCATATGAGAGAAGAATTTCTGACCTCCCTATTGAAAATAACTCCCTCAACCCCTCTGCCTGTAATCTCTGTCCCCTTACCTTGCTTTATATTTACTCACAGCTCTTACATTTTTGCAGGTTATGTTTACTTTTCTACATGATTTTCTGCTGGAGTATGAGCTCTGAGAAGACAAACATATTGCCAATTTGTTTATTCTTATGTCCTCAGCTCTGGACATAATGACAAAGTTGGCATACAGTGAAAGCAGCACTTTAAAATTGAGAAGTCTTGTTTCTATTATCGGAGGAGTTGCTAGCTAAAGGGAATGTCACCCCTTTTTCATCATGCTTCCTGCTGTGCCATTGAAAAATGCATTTTGGGAAGTTATATCTAAATTGAGTACTATTTAATAATTCCTATAAAGTGCAACTCCAAAGATACTTCTCAAGGACACAGACTCTTGTCCCAGCTCAGAACCCTTCAGGAGGGAAGTAGAAATTAAGTGAACTCCATTTTTAAAGTATTTTCAAAGGATTGCCTGCAGAGTAATCAGGGACAACAGGTCACCATGGATTAGTCTCCAGTTACACTCAACTCACCTCCACCAAGGTAAATGAAACACAGCAAAGAGCCATTTCCTTCCTCAAAGTCAAGACTTGCTTTATTGGGGATTATTTTTATACGTTTTACAGGATCATGAGTAGAATTTAAATTCAGAGAATTGCTTTTATCCCATTCATTAAAGAATCATTGGATTTTAAAGACTTTTTAAAAAAGACTATAAACTTTAGTCTTAAATTCATGTATCTTTTCAATAATTCAGGTCACTCTTAGTGAGATATGTCAATTAAGTGATCCCAGTACAATTTTCTCAAAAAGAACAGCAATGCACGTTTATATTTTCAGGGGAATAGTCTGAAAATGTTAATTCTCTTGTTAAGTTTAGTTCACCTATCCTTTTCCTTCAGATAAGCCTTTTCAAATTCCGATGCCTTGCACATATATATTGATATAATAGGTCTTTTTCCCAGGGTCCTTAAACGTGCCTCATAGTGATCCTGCGGTTATACAGTCAGGGGCCGCACACTTTGCTAAGTGGATGAGACATATGGCTTTAATGATGTGGCCCGTGTTCAGGCCAAAAGCTGAAGATGAGACCTTCTTCAGCTTTTGATCAGACCATCACTAATACTCTTAGAGGCAGTCCCCACTTCTTTCCTTTGGATGCACACTGCCCCAATCCCGGCTTCAGGGGCAAGGGAATAAAAGGTAATTATAATATTTCATTTACTTCCTGCCTTTGGGGATTAACATGGAAGTCCAATGCAATTACACGGTGACAGCGATGAAGACTGAAGCTGATGGAACCACCTGTCTCGGCCACATAAAGCAGGTCATACAGTTACCGCTGGACAGCAATTTCCAGAAAATCCTGTAATTAGGTTGTGAAACGGTGGCAAATAGGATGAACTGAGGAGGCAGATGTGTGGCCCAAAGTAATTTGGATTCTACTAAAATGTGCTACAACCCACATCCTTCCTATTTATTAAAGCCCTATAAGATACCATGTTACACTATTATGGAGGGTAATGGGGAGTCAGGCACTTAACTGTAATGAAATTAGATTCCCCCTTGCCTGCACCAGAGGCACAGTGACATTTTCTTGTAAAAGCTGTGAAAGTGGTTTCTTAAAAATAGGCTTGACAAAGAAATACTGAAATCCCCTTTACCATAAATAATAAAAAAGCTGAAAGCTGATGAGGTGGGACACTTTATTATCCCCTTGTCCTGCCTGCTTTTAATTTGAGGTTGTTGTAAAGTCAGACAGGTAGAAGAGTAGAAACCATAGTCAATGAACCTTCATGTTTTATCAGTCCACAAAAAGGAGATTGTTTTCTTGTTTCTAGGAAGTGAACAGCAACAAACAATAATCGTCCTGCCTTGCAATTATGGCCCTGACTTATTGTGTTTTCTTGAATTTGCAATGTCCTTTCTTACCTCCTTTTAAAGCATGGATAGAGAAGAAGGCAAAAAAAGTGAAAAGGCTGGAAAATAAGTACCCATACAATGAGATATTTGAAAATTATTTGAAAGTTTCTGGGGAACAATGCTGTATGTGGAAGGTTATACTAAAACAATTTTTCTCTGTTTCTCACCATTTTTATTGTCCATTTTATCAAATTCTGATTTGACTTGTGCCTTTGAGCTGGCTTTAATTTCAGATGTGAGTTGTTCCAGTCACTCATTGCATAAAGATAGTGTCAGGAATCATCAAGTTGTCAGAAGAAGAATAGTAAATCATCACTTATTTAAGAATCAGCAAGAAGGATCAACTACGTTGATGAGAAACTGAAAATAATTGAGGATAACAATGCAACTGATGAAGCCATTTTCAATAGATGACTGACATTGTTTTAGAAATCATAGCCCTTGAAGAGAGAGGTCAACTGTCCCTCTCAAGCAGTACAGCGTGGAGTACATGCTGTTAGCCTGGACGACTGGGAAGGAAAGCATATGCTGTGTGGACGTGGCCCTTCAGAGACCCAGCCTGGAAACTAGTTGACACATGTCAATTGCACCATAGACAGTGGGACGTTTGCTGCAAATCGACATCCAGGCCTGTTTAAAGAAGAGAGGCACTTTAGCAACAACACAGAAGCTTCATCACTCAAGCTCCAGTGTGCAACAGGAGCCCGTGGCCTCGGAAAATAGCTGTGCAAAAATGAAATGTTACATGCTGAGGAAATTCTGGGGTGTTGGTAGAAATTGTATTAATGTGGCCAGTGATTGAATCTAGTCTCAAAATCAAATACTCAAGGGCTGAAAACTCTTGAGGGAAATCTATGATTTACATTCAGAGACCTTTAGACAGTGGCCTAAGATCAGCCAGGAGAACTGAGAAATCAGAAGTTCCAATGAGCTCTCGTGACCTTAACTGACTGATTAGAACATGGAAATTGGTCATTTTTTCTCAAGCTGCAAACGTTTCTGTAGTCTTCTCACAACTTGTATTACATCCCATATGTTTGAACTATTTATTATTTACTTAATTCTTTCTTTAAACTTAAATTAATTGAGTTTCATCATGAGCAAAATACCCCTGAAACTATTATTATGTATATATATATATCTTTCCATTACAATAAAAATAAATACAAAATATTAAAAATAAAAACTGTGTGTTTCTACCACTTAGACAAACTTAAGCACCATAGTGGTATGTGAGCCACATTTTAGGAAAACTATTTGTAAAACCATTCGCTGTGTGTTTCTTTCTTTTTTTTTTTTCACCTCAAAGTTCTGAGAATCCTGACTAGATTTCCATTTGCATAATTTGTTCTCTTCAGATGGGCTCTTTTGCTTTTTGTTTTCATTTTAAATAAAACATAGCTTTACTTGAACTTAGATGATGGATTCTTTTAAATTCTGTCTGTAGAAGAAAGCTCAGTAAGGCATCAGTGACTTTTTGTAAAAAGGTGTTCTAGATTTACTGAGCCATCTTTCCCAAGTCAATGTCATAAATATTATTTTACCACCTACTGTTATTTTGCCACCTACTATTATTTTACCACCTACTCCTTACAGCACGGTCTGTCCTGGTATTCTGAAAGGTACAGAAGAAAAACATGATAGAAGTACTTCCCATTTTTAAAGAGTTTACAGTCTAGTTGCAATGACTTGGAGAGGCATATGACTCACTATAATACGACACCAAACGGAAGTGAAAAGGCAACAACAGGGAGAGAGAGTTAATTTCAACTAGAAGATCAGGAACATTTTCATAGAACAAGGAGAAATTTAGTTTGGCCTTGAAGAATGGAGAGGGTTTTTTTTTTTTTACAAGTGGATATAGAATGGGGAAAGACATTCTAGTTCAAAGGAGTGACTTTTGGGAGATGCGAAAATTTAGGCTATTCTGATAGGATGAGTATAGGTTGTTGAGCCTGTCTCTGTTAGGAGAGCGTACAGCAATGTATAATGATGTATATTCTTATAAAAATATAAAAGGCTCCATACATCTTCCCCTCTA
The DNA here is from genome assembly GCF_009764315.1 of Trachypithecus francoisi. Classification (NCBI taxonomy): domain Eukaryota; kingdom Metazoa; phylum Chordata; class Mammalia; order Primates; family Cercopithecidae; genus Trachypithecus; species Trachypithecus francoisi. Next base: position 166,454,775 of record NW_022681454.1, on the reverse strand, counting down.
ACTCACACAGCTGACTGAAATTTACCATCCATTTTAATTCTTTGGTTTATATTTACTTAATGACGTTTTTTTTTAATTCAAACTATTTATACTTACATTCTATGACATATACAAAAATACAGAAGGCATTTTCTGTGCTGAAAGAGCTTAAAATTAAATAGTCATAGGAAACTTAGACAAACCAAAGGCCCACCAAGTGTGCAGATTGAATACTTACCAGAATTTAGAGTAGGATATGGGCCGAAGTGGATGGGAAGGTGTCACGGAGGAGGGGAGTCTTCCTCTTGGCTTGAAGAAAGGTATGACAAGGAAATGCAATGAGGAAAAGGGGAAGCATTCTGGGAGTGAATGCATGTGGTATATTTGAGTAGGATAGTTTGACTTAAATGTAGAATACCTGCAGTGAATACATCTAGGAAGGAAAATTTGGACCAGATTACATTGGATCTTGAATACTTGGATAGCAGTTTGGCAATTGCCTTGTACGAAGTCATTGGAGGTTACTGAGAAAAGAATAAAACAAAAACATAAAAACATAGAGCTGGAGAGGATATTAGAGGTCATTGAATCTTCTCCCCTTATTTTATGAAGAGTCTAAATTACTTTGCCAATGCTACATAGAATATTTGGCAGAGTCTGCTTTGGAAAGCAGGTTTCCATAAAGCAAAGACATAAAAATTATATTAGGAATATAAATCTGGCAGATATTCTCTCTTGTAATGCCCTTTCAATAATACAAATATGTTATCTGAATGGCAGAATGCAATAAGCTAGTAGCACAATTCAGTAGATCTGATAAGCTAGTTAGTCACTTTGTAAGGCAGTTAAATGAGTGAATAGGTTGTTGGGGGAGAGTTAAAGCGTCCAAATATGAGGTGCTATCCTGAGAGATCAGATATTCATAACCATCTTTGCAGTAATCACCATGAAAACCTGGAACACCCAAACGAGCAGGTGAAGGTGGAGCCTTAAAGACAACTTTGTCCAACTGCATAGTGGGAAGATGAGTGTGGGCCATCCAGACTGCTTTGAAGAGGATACAGCGATGGTGATAGGAGGTACACGATGTAATTATGTGACTATGTTACCTCAGATAGCCTTAAGCAGCTTGCTGGAATTTCTCTCTTCTTGCTGGTCTGAAGAAAGCAAGTGGCTTTGTTGGGGCACCCCTCACGGCAGGGAACTGTGGTTGGTCATCAGCTAACACCCAGAAAAAGCTGAAGCTTTCAGTCACACAGAACTGAATTCTTTTAACAACCTGAATAAGCTTGCAAATGGATACTTCCCCAGTTGAGCTTCAGATGGGACTACAATCTTGGCCTATCTCTTGATTGTAGCCTTGTGAAACCCTATGCGAGGCATCCCATTAAGATGTGCTTGGACTCCTGACCCACAGAAACCATGAGATAATAAATGGGCATTGTTTAAGTTGTTAATTTTGTGAAAATTGGATTGCATAGCACTAGGTAACTAACAGGTCCAGCTTAGTACTTACCCTAAAGTAATTGCTCAATAAGTGTTAATTTTTTCTCCCTCCTTTAGTATATTTATTTTTATGTGATTTTTCCTTGGTTCTTCTTTAAAACATTGTTTATCATAATACACCCATGGGATAGGTGCAACTGGACTTGTATAATTTTTGGTACTCATTATTCTTTCTTTGATCCAGTTTCTTTATCAGTGACACAGTATTAGTTCCTATAACTTGATTACTATATCAAGGTGCTAATGAAAAATCCAAACCACAAAAATATATAATAGTCCTATGTATATAAACACATTAGTGGTCTTTCCTTTCCAGAAAACAGCTTTATTATCACTTACTATCTCTGTGATCCACTGCCTTCTCATTGTCAAATCTCCCTTACCCCAAATAAACATATATTCTAAGTAAACTCAATGTTGCAAGACTGTTAGTTTTCACCAAAAACTTGTGTCCCCCTTTCACAGTGTAGAGTTATTGCTGGAAGGCAGCTGCTCACCCAGAAACTCTATCCTAACACCTCCCCATCATGCTTAGTTGTGATCATGTGACTGAATTTAAGTCAACGGGATGTGGGCAGAGGTAATGTACTTCCAAGTCTTGGCCTGCTAATTTTTCCATGTGATCTACCACATCGTCTTTCCCTTTACTATCACAAATGAATACTCTGAGGCTATAGGGGCTTATGCAGTCTCAAAATGGAAGGATCCTGGGGACTCAAGTGTAGGCGCCTCGAATAAGGCTGCCCTTGAAACACTTAGTTGGAATTAGAGTGAAAAAACCACTTAGAATATGCTGAGCTGCTGAGGTTTCGGGGTTTACTATAGAAGCTACTAGGGTTACTGTAACTAATATGCTCTGTAAATGTAGCTTTAAGACAAGTCCCCAACCAGAGGGCAATGCCTAGACACTTCTTTTTTTTTTTTTTTTTTTTTTTTTTTTATGTTGAAAATCCTGAAGCTGTTACACCTGCCAGGGCTGGGACTAGAGTATTTCCCTGAACCTGAAGATGGCTCAGTTTGGCTGGGGTTGAGATTTTGCTGTCCTTTCTCCTTGGTTACCTAAACCCTCTTTGCCTCTCTACCACCAGCTGGCTGCTGTCCTGGTCTAATCAGGCAGAGCACCCAGAATCTTGTCCTTTGAACACTATCTAAACACTTGAAATACTGGAGTTACTTAGAACTCATGTTGCTGTGACCCAGCGCTCTCCCTACCCCTGATAAGATGAGTCCCTTTGGATGTCAGTGTGGGTGAGTCAAACCAGAAGATGCTTTGCCCTTTTGGAAACTAAACCGTGTTTCTTTGTCTCCGATTTGTGACTGATCCTATAATGAAGTCACTGCCCAACTTCTTTTTATCTTCTGTGCATTCTCAACGATCCCATTGCTACAGACACAGCATGCCTTGTGGCCATACTTGTCCAAGTTAAAATAAATATGTGATCCTGGCCTTAAAGAAGGTTCTTGATTTTAGTTAGTTAACAGAAACACACATCTTTATTTGTGAGTAGTTGTGACACTAGTCATATATTGTGAAATAATAAGATACATATGTATATATGTATATATGTGATATGTATGTGTGATATATATATGTGTGATATATATGTGTGATATATATACAACATATCTATCTATCTATCTATCTACCCCTGATTTTTAGCATAAAACTTCTAAAACCCTTGTAATGTCCTGAGTCATAAGGATGCTAGGAGAATTTTAGGTTCAATATTTGGTCTTTGATCCTGACACAGAGCTTCTAAGACCTTTGTAATTTCCTGAGGAATAGGAGCATCTGACACAGAGCTTTTAAATCCCTTGGTATTTCCTGGGTGAATGTAGATTCCTTTGTTCTAAAGGTCATCACTTGAATGGGGGCTGGTCACCAGAAAGACTGAGCCACTATATGAAGCTTGAAACTTAAAACTCAGCCCCACTCCCATTCTCTGGAGAGGGAAGAGGGGCTGGAAATTGAGTTAATAATAACGCCTATGTGATGAAACTGCCATAAAAATTCCTGAACCATATGGTTTCAGAGAACTTCTGAATCGCTGAACATGTGGTGCTTAGAAGATGGTGCACCTGAGTGCATGGAAGCTCTCTGCCTCTTCCCCTGTCCCCTTTTAATCTGGCTGTTCGGCTGTATCCTTTGTAATATCCTTTACAATAAATGGGTAAACATAGAGAAAATGTCTCCCTGAGTTCTATAAGCCGTACTAGCAAAGTAATAGAACCCAAGATTCCCATAGTCATGGGAATTCTCAGCTTATTGCTGGATAGTAGGAAATACAGGTTACAACATAAGACTTCTGATTGGTGTCTGAAGTGGGAGACAGTCTTGTGGGACTAAGCTTTTCACCTGTGGGATCTGGTGATATCTCCAGGTAGATAGTGTCAGAATAAGTAGAATCACAGGACACCCATCTGGTGTCCATTGGAGAATTGGTGGTTGGTGGGGAGAAATTCCCACATATTTTAGTGACCCAGAGGTGAAGTATTCCGTGTTGAGTCTGAATGTAGAAGAAAAAAACAGTTTGGTTTTTTCCTTTCTAATACACATATGTTTTAGGATTTTAAGAAAAGTTATTACCCTATATATTCTGGACTCCTTTGTCAATTGTAATCCATAGTTATCCTGCTGTATAGACTGGTTCTATACGTAATCTCTTTTAACTTGAGTCTAACTAAGTTTCTGAACCTCCAATTCAATCATATTTCCCTGTGGCCAATTGTTATTTTCTCTTCTCGAAGATAACACTGAAAGACCAATAATCTTAAACATACTTTGTCCTACGCAAGATGCCAAAGAGACTCACAATAAGGTGATGTGAGGGCTTGGAGGGCCACGGCCTCTGTCCAATGCTCTCTGTCCTGTAGACAGCTGCTGGCCCTCATTTTTTCTTCTTCTAGACTTTCAGGACTGCCTCTTTTTATCTTAAAAACTCCCAACAAGGACAGAAAACCAAATGCCGCATGTTCTCACTCATAGGTGGGAATTGAACAATGAGAACACTTGGACACAGGGTGGGGAACATCACACACTGGGTCCTGTCATGGGGTGGGGGAGGGGGGAGGGATAGCATTAGGAGAAATACCTAATGTAAATGACGAGTTAACGGGTGCAGCACACCAACATGGCACATGTATACGTATGTAACAAACCTCCACGTTGTGCACATGTACCCTAGAACTTACAGTATAAAAAATAAAATAAAATAAAATAAAGTAAAATAAAATTTTCCTCATCAAAAAACAAACGAACAAAAAACAAAACTCTCAAACCCAAATATGCCAGATCAAGTAAGATTAATCCATGGTTTCCTTTCCAAAAGATGCTCTCACATAGTATGAAGAGGAAAGACTTTAGAAGGTAGCACCTTTCTAGCAAGAAAATAGGTAACATTTTTGCCAAGCGTTAAAGATTCTTGACAACCTGAGTGAGCAGATGGTTTCCTTCTCTCTCGCCTCAGCCTAACACATACTCTCATGCTGTACCTAACCTGTTTTTCTTAAAATTTTTTTTCAATGATTCCCTTTCAGCACGACAAATCAAACAGTTTGACAAGCTCTCTGATTCACCTCTAGGTTTTGCATGTAGATTAAAAACAAGATAAATTATTGTTTTATTACATAAAACCTTAACAACATAGAAAAATAGAAAATGTCTTATTCTGGGAAAATAAATATTATCACGGTGTACACTATATCTGGCTTGTTCAATACATTCACTTTATTTGTGTTTACTTAAAATGAATCATATCTTCTATTCTTAGTTAATATATCTTAAGGTAAATGGATACCATTCATTTGTTCATTCATCCATCTACTCTCCCATTCATTCATTCATTCAACATTTTTTGAGAGCCATTCTAAGAACTCTTGGGCTATAGTGGTGAATAAGTCAGTTTTACATTTACAGAACTAATGCTCAGAGTCTATTTAATTATTTCCCTCTCATTTTGAATGAGACATTTTTTCACTTTCTTTTATTATTTTCTGAGGTGCATCTTCAATTGGGATTCTATGAGCTAGTTTCTTGTTCATTATCTCAAGAATTAATGTGAGCCCTTCTTCAGATATTTTGGCTCTCAATCTTCATCAAGTTTCCTTTGAAAAATTGTCTTCCTTTTACAAAAAGAGGATTGTATTGAAAGAACTGAAACCTGTCTTGTCCTACAGGTCAATAGTAAAATCACGTAAACTAAGATAGGGACAAGGACTAAAATCTTGGTATTTCTCCCAGTTCAACTTGTTAACGTTTCTTCCTTTTAGTTGCTTTCAGGGGATGGGGATGGCACCCAGCAGTGTTTCTGGGTGGTGGCTTCTCTCAGCTGTGGCTTCCCTCAGCTGTGGCTTCTGAAGCAGACTTCCAGTGACCATTCTAATGATGAAGATTCTCACTGGCAGCTACTCTCTGTGGCTCTTGTTGAAAAGAAATGACAGTGGCTGCTCCTGTCAGATGGTAACTACTCTCAGTCTTCCAGTAGCTTCTGCTCGAGTGGCAAACCATGTCCAGGAAGTTCTAACATCTGTTTCCATTAGCAACTGGAGAAGAACTCTTACTCCTTGTCATCTCCAGTAACTTTTGCCTTGCAGTCCAAAGAAGTTCTCAGAATGAGTTATTTGGAGGACTAGGTTGGAGTACCTTAAAAATAACCCTTTTAATGTGCATTAGATAGTATCATCCTCTCCAGCTATCCCCTAACTCTCCTGGCTGTGCCAGACTTCTTATTGACTCAAGATGAGCTCTTAAACTTGCTCAGGGAGCCGAAGAAACCAGCAATTGCCTCCCTTTTCCCAGCAGTGTCTGAATTCAGAAAACTGAGATGTTTCCACTTTCTATTCATTCATCCAGCTCATATTTTTCTTAAGTGTCTATTCTAAGAAATATTGAGGCTATAATAGCAGCTCTATTATACTCAGAGCTTTCTGAAAATATTTATATATTAGTATGTTAATTACATGAATATTCACATGAGTATAGAATTATTACTTGTAATAAATACAGGTCAATGAAAAGGAAGCATGGGGTGTTTTAAAAGAAGGCAATGACAGGAAGGATGCTTAGATGAGTCTACCCTGGGGAAGGGACATTTAAGCTCAGATCTGAAAAGCTTCAGTGAAGTGTTATCTTTTTTGGAAGAGGAGCAGGTTTTCAGGGTCATGTACACCAGACATAGGTCACAACTTTTGTGATGATTTAAAGATATTCCAATAGAAAAAGCCAAGTCATTAGTCCGATATGTCAATCCAATCCAAAGAAATCTAGTTCAAAAAAAATGTTGGACTAAGGCATAAACATGGGTTTCACCTTCACCTTTGTATACATAATGATTAAAGCTACTAGATGTGCATAATACAATTGCCTATGGGGAGGGTGAGGTGTCCGTAGATAGAGCGTCTCTCAGACTGAACTCTAAGTAGCTCTCATACTTTATGGTTAGTAGAGGAAGAAAGCTGGGTGAAAACCCAATCTTAACACCCCTAGTTGTGCATTCTCCCTGGAAGTTTAGGAATCCCTCGTGTCTTGTAAGTTTGGAAACTGATTTACATAGATGTCCTTATACCCTCAAAAAAGTGAGGCAATATAAAAAGATACTTATGTGAAGATTACATGAATGCTCATCTTCTTTGTTAGACTGAAAACTTAATGAGGGCAGAGAATGTCTCATTTGCTCACCCAATTCCTAATACTTAGGATAGTGCCTGGCCCATACAGGAATACAGTGAATGTTTCTAAATCAACTCAGCCATCACAGCTTTTGGGAATAATACAGCAACTTAAACAGAAAAAGTAAGATTAAATGTTTCGGCAAGGGAACTACTTAGAATAAAATAATGATAAATATGTAGATACACATACACACAAGCATACACAGAGAAAATTCATCTTCTGTTTACACAAAAACATTGATCAGTACAAACTTTCTCATTTGTGCACACGTCTTAACTTTGTCTACCTGGGTGGAAGAAACATGAAAATAGGAATTTTAAAAAGAGGACTCTATAATGGAATAGAATGTATTGCTAGATCCAAAGAGGAGTAATAAAGGGAAAACATACATTTGAGGCCAAGATAGTTGGTAAGAACTCAGATAAGCATGATAGAGTTATCTTAAATAAAGTCTTCAAGGGAGATGCTGCACCACGTTTTCCCCTGAAATTGCAAACCTCTGAAATAAAGGTTGGTTCATGTTTGCCATAGGTCAAGCGGCTGCTTTAAAGCTATAGGCGAAAGAAAATGTAATCAGTTTTTTATTGCCTTCCCATGCCAATGAATAAAAAGGCGATTGTGACTTATATTCATGGACAAGTTTCCAGTGTGTAGTCCTCAGAAACCTAAGTCAGGAGCAATGCAGAGAGAGAAAGGGAGAGGGAGAGGAAGAGAGAGAAAGAGAGAGAGGAAGAGAGAAAGAAAGAAAGAAAAAATTTGATATATTGTAGGACAGAATAAAATTACTCTCAGGCAATGTTATAAACAATATAACACTTCTAAAATTCATGTAGTTAGAATTACGTTTGAGATTAAATTTATCAGACATATTAAGATGTAAAATTTCCTGTTCATCAATAGTGCCTGCAGTGTACATGGCATTATTATAGACAAATACATTATTCTAGTATTGATCTGTAAATTAGCAATAATAATAGGAATTATTTTAACTCATTCTTCACAAATAAAAGGTTCGTTGCTGAGGTCCACTCACACTATTAGACTACTAATTCCACATGATAACTTAATTAAAACAACAAACTGAAATCCACTTTACAGGATAACCTCATTTTTCTTTGCCATATTACAGAAAAATCTATTGCTATTGTTGTTGAATAATACTATTTGGGGGTTAAATTGACAGTTGTCCTAATTCTTTTGTGGGTTTCAGATTTTGAGAATTTATCTTGGAAAGTATTCAAAAGGCATATGGTTATGTTCTGTGTATGTACACAGAAGACAGATAACGAGATGATTATGTTCCTGATGCTGGTTTATAAGTCAGTTGTTTAGCAGTGAAAATGTATTTTTTCAAGTAATAATTATAATATTTTTGGATTTGATGTTGAAATAGCACTATTACATTTTCTAAGGTTCATGTTCCTCCTAAAGTTTTAAGGTTTGTGTTAAAAAAGCTTCTGGCAGTTGGCCTGCAAGCACATTGACTATTTATAGTATTATTTTCTTTAGGAAAATACATTCCAAATTCCAACTGGGGATGGCAGGAACACATGCTCTTCCCTACTGGGGCCAGGGCTCAGTTGAGAAGGACACTAGATACATTTGATTATTTGTAACTTGACAGGTTTAATAGAAATGTATCACAATTTGTCTATCTATCCTCCTATTGTGGACATTTAGATTGTTATAAAAATTTCACTGTTACACACATATTTGTGTATAAATCTTTGTGCACATTTTTCATTGGGATGGAACTTATATTTATGAACCAAAGCTTATGACTACTTGGAAGACTTTTAGTACACATTTCCAAATTACTTTCCAGAACAATTTAAACCTTACACAAATTTACATTCCTACAGGTAATTAGGAACTTACCTGCCTCACCTGTACTGAGAATTAACATAAAAAAATTCCTTTGTTGATCTGATGGTAAAAAAAAAAGGGGGTGGGTTTTGGTTCGTTTTTACAAATCGTTTAAAAATAGTTTAAAGGTTCACTTCAGTCCACTTAATTTCTTTGTTAATGAAATTTTATTCTAGTTACAAACAGTAAGAGGCAATGAAGAGACTTCAAACTGAAAACTAGTAAAATTACTATCCACTAAGTTATTATTAGTCTCAGTGATTTTTGAAGGCAGAGCTTAATTATATATTACTGCTAACAATGCTCTCATTCAAAGCCGGCATCAGGAAGGGTAACTTTGTCTCATCTTGCAAACTCTAAATTGCAGCTTTTATCAGGAATCCCACTTCCTCCCCATGTCCTCCCATCCACAGTCCAGTGCATTTCTAAGTGAAGTTGGGGTGCTCTCTACATAAGAGTAGTGCACAAAATGCTGTGTTCCTGGAATCTACCTGAGATCCGTTGGATTAATGTCTCTGAGGCCCAGGAAATACGAGATTTTAAACAATTGATTCTCACGAGTGTGTGAATTAAGTGAATCTTTTTCTTTTTTTTTTGAGACAGAGTCTTGCTCTGTCACCAGGCTGGAATGCAGTGGTACAATCTTGACTCACTGCAACCTCTGCCTCCTGGGTTCAAACGATTCTTCTGCCTCACCCTCCCGAGTGGCTGTGACTACAGGCACGTGCCACCACGCCCAGCTAATTTTTGTGTTTTTATTTTTTTTAGTAGAGATGGGGTTTCACCATGTCGGCCAGGATGGTCTCGATCTCTTGACCTTGTGATCTGCCTGCCTCCGCCTCCCAAACTGCTGGGATTCAGGTGTGAGCCACCGTGCCTGGCCAGAATCTTATTTTTATTTTATTTTTCCCTCATATTTTACTTTGTGTGAGTGAGGATATTTGTTTTCATTTTGCTTCTATACAAAACTTGTAACTTTTTCCAGAGGTTAATAAGTCCCTGATGAATCTAATTAGAAACTGGCAACAATGAGCTGCTTATGCAATGCTTGCATAATTGACCTGAGGCACCTACCCTGAGACACTGTCACACGGCGCATCTGTTTAACTGAAATTGGGTTTGGTGGATCAACTTCTCATTTAAAAGAAGGTTAATTCTAACACACTGACACCCACGTGGTCTCCATTTTGCCTGCCAAAGAAAAGAGACCTCCTCATTTTAGGCATTAGAAGGAAGCAGATTTAACATAATGAAAGAAAAATTAATTTTAACTTGAAACCCTCTGAGAATTTGCCATGCCACTAAAATCCAGTGTGAGGAGTGAAAAACACATGAGCTTTTGAAGAAAAAGATTTGAGTTTATGCTTGAGCTTTGCTACTCTCTAGCTGTCAATGCCTGAGCAATAACTTAGTCTCTGAGCGTCACTGCTTTTTCTCTGTGAAATGAAGATATTACCAGCGGTCATCAACTTCACAAGGTTGTTGTGAGAATCAAGAAAGGTATTAGAGGTGAAGAGATTTTGAGATTTTGAAGGTCAGCTGTAGTAATGCGCAGTTGAGACATTGCCTTTCCCAGCCCTTCCCACCATGGAAAATGTTACTCTCTCCGGCAGAAAGCATGTTGAACATGGCTCAGTGTACACAGTATGAGCCAAAAATCTTATTTATTTATTTTTATTTTTTGACACAGAGTCTCACTTTGTCAGCCAGGCTGGAGTGCAGTGGCATGATCTCAGCTCACTGCAACATCCACCTTCTGGGTTCAAGCGATTCTCCTGCCTCAGCCTCCCAAGTAGCTGGAGTAACAGACATGCTCAGCTAATTTTTGTGTTTTTGGTAGAGACAGGGTCTCACTATGTTGCCCAGGCTGGTCAGAAACTCCTAACTTCAAGTGATCCACCTGCCTTGGCCTCCCAAAGTGCTAGGATTGTAGGCTTGAGCCACCATGCCTGGCTTGACCATTATTTTTAGATGGCTGTTGAATTGTGTCATGCAGGGTCACTTCAAGGACATCTGTCATTTCTTTTGTAATGCATTCCATACTTTTCGTTATTGTAAAGTTTTGGAAAAGCAAGCCTCCTGCCATTGTGTTTCTTTGTTTTAACTCTCCCGAGAAAGCCAAATGACTGCTATTTTCAGAACACCAGAGCACGGCAAGGAGTGTTGTATGGGTGAACCTGACTTTCACAAGGAAGGAAAAGTAAAGTAAACTGTGGCTTTCAGAAGCCATGGCCTTTCTTTCCCTCAGCACAGGAGGCTGTCAGCTGTCATGCTGAGAGTAGAGTAAATGGATACTGAAGCAACACTTTCCAGGGTTTGTGCATGTTCATTAGGGGTCGGTCATGAGAGGCCTTACAGCAGCCATTACCCAAGCCACTCTCAAATACCAAAACCGGGGGCTGGGATTCTGCAATTGCAGAAAAGGATAACGTTGGAAAGAGGCAGAACAGAAGTAAAGCGAGTGGGAGGTGAGATAGGGCAGACATTTTGGCCTCTAATCAAGAACCTCCATTTATAATGGCATTTTTTCCTGAACCTTAATCTGCCCTTAGAGGGAAAAAAGTAATAAAGTGAAAATGAAGTGCCCTTGAGGGGATGAGGGGTGGAGGAGAGGGGTGTCAGCTACAGAGGACCTTTGACAAGGCTCTTAGTCATTTATATTTGAACCCATTCCCAGAGGGTGAGCTGGCCTTTCACTGCTGGGAACAATTGTCAGGCAGCACATAATAGAGACAAAGAGTGAGCGCATTTCCCCTATCAAGGAGGAAGGCTTGCAGAAGTCGTTATTCTTTGTCCATTTGTTCCTGTTACCAAAAGCTAGCATTGTGCATTGTGTGTTGGAGCCGCTCTTCCCTCGCGGCTCACTTTGGTTATGGTAAAACTGTTCAGGGATCCTTTACTGGTCGGGAGAAATTTGTAACCCTGTATTTCCCAAGGTGAAAAATTCATGTAATTTCACTGCCATAAAAAAAAAAAATGACATAAGAGAAATCCTCTTACTCTGCCCCCTTCCCCTAGCTCCCCAATCCATTATCTTACCTACAGGAATGATTTCTGCTTGCTGAATTTAATCGATTACTCATGGGCCAAAGGCCTTGGTGGTCTTCTCAAAATTAAAATTATCTTTAAAGCACAGATACAACATCATATTATTACACCTTGTGAACTGGGATTTCCTAGAATTTGCATCAATGCCCTAAAACATAACATACATATCAAACATAAAATGTGGTGCATTCATAGCGCTTGGGGTTAAACTAAAGAATATGATGCCTCTTTATTTGAGCAGAAGCCCTAATAGACCTTCAGGGAGTCGTTGACAGAGTACAGAGAATAATTCTGTTTAAGTAATCTAGGTTTATAAAAGAAAGCTCCAGATCATAGCTACAGCTGTGTTAATGGACAGTGGGCCACATTCTGTCTCCTACATTTCTGATGTGTTTGGAGAGTGGCTAAGGTGGCACAATTAAAAATGATGGATCTTAAAGATGGTAAATTCTTTAAGCCATTTTAGGTTAAGCATAGTTTATAGTTAATAGATTAAGCACAGTTTAAATAAATCCAGATAACTTCGAGATACTTTGTTTTAGAGACAGAAATGCTAGATTTGAGAACATCTCTGCTTCTTGTGAACTCTGACTTCGGGGAGGTCACATCATCCATGTGAGCCTGTTTTTTATTGGTGAAATGGGAATAACCAACCCTGGCCTAACTCATAGGGATGTCATGACCATAAGTCAGAGTCATAAGGACTCACAACAGAGCCAACATGTCATACGGGCTCAATGAATAGCAGCTGTTATTATCTAAAAGACCTTCTAAAGTTTGTAATTTCATGGTGGATACTAATAATGCCATGACATTTGTTAGGACACTAGAGAATAAGAGAAATGGCATAAGATATGGTTATGTTGATATGGTTGATATGGTCAGGCTTTGTGCCCCAATTCAAATCTCATCTGGAATTGTAATTCCCATGTGTAGAGGGATGGAAGTGATTGGATTATGGAGGTGGTTTCCTCCATGCTGTTCTTGTGATAGTGAGTGGATTTTCATGAGATCTGACAGTTTTATAAATGGTAGTTTTTCCTGCACACTCACACACACTCTTTCCAGCCACCATGTAAGATGTGCCTGTTTCCCCTTCCACCATGATTATAAGTTTTCTGAGGCCTCCCAGCCATGTAGAACAGTGAGTTAATTAAACTTCTTTTCTTTGTAAATTATGCATTGTCAGGTATTTCTTTATAGCGGTGTGAAAACGAACTAATACAGTAGTTAAGAGATCACACTTTGGGGCTGCCTGGGAACCAAATAGTAGCTACATAACTTGGAGCTAGGTATTTGTCTTATTCTCTTTACTTATCCGTTGAAAGGGATTAGCAATAGTATTGATTTGTAGAATTGTTGCAAGAGTTAAATGAGCCGGTGTGCATGGAACACTTGAAACAGTACCCGACACAGGGTAAATTCTATCTCAATCTTCGCCGTTCTATTATTATTATCATTACCATTATCAATGTTCTGTTTAATGCAGCCATTTCCAGTAGAATATTTCTGAGGCTTCATAGAAATGCAAGAAAGCTAAGGGCAGAGTTTATTTTAAAAACTCATTTAAGAAATGTTGCCGGTTGGGTTTCCCTGGAAGCAGATGTGGCAGCATATTTCTTTAGGAAGTATTCTAGGAATGAAGACCTAGGAATGAAGGGGAATGGAGGAGGAGGCAGGGCTGAGCAGGCAGAGAAATGAGATGCATGCACACCTGAAGGACAGCTGGCCCCAGAGGGAGCACTGTGGTGGGCATAAATGCTCATGCCTTTAAGCAATCTTTGCATGTGGCTTGATCTGGAGAGGGCATGTCTTGAGCAAGAGTGTTGAGCCAGTCCCTGAAAGGCATTCAGCTAATGGATATCCACTTCCAGCCTCTCAGCAGCCGGGGTAGCAAGTCCTGATTGAAGGAGAGTCTGGATAGCACACAGCTTTGTCTCTCACAGGAATATTTATTTGCTAGGCTCTGAGTCAGTTACATTTGTGCCACTTCCAAACATCTATATATTGTGTGTCATCAGCATTTCTGTATACATGGTGCTTCTGCACAATGAATTCTAAGCTTCTAGAAGGCAGGTGTTGTGCTTTCATTTATCTTTGACTTCCAAGTATCTAAAATAGTGGCCATTGCACATTCGCTGTTCAATAAATGTAGGTGTGTGAGTCAACAAATGAATGGATGAATGGTGAGCAGGATAGTGGTCGTAATGAAATTTTCAGAGAAAGGACTAGCAATCATAGAAGAGAATGATCCAGATTTGCTTATCCTAATATGAGAACTGCTGTTCTGGGCCCAGCAGTTGGGGGAAGGGAAAGAGGGGTGCTCAGAAGACTTGAGACTGAGAATAAGGGCCTACAATGGACTCCACTAATGAATTTAAAACTGATTTTGAAGTAGAATTTAAATTCAGTGTTTACAGACTTTCTATATGATGACCATATGATTAGGAATTAAGAAGTGCCTTAACATTATAACAGTTCTAGTGGCTCAACATTTTGAGATAAAATACATCATTAACCATACGTTCATATCTTTAGAAATTGGGCAGTATAGAGAAAAACAAACAGGAACATTTGCAGATGCTTTTAGATTTATTTCACAGGTTCTTTTTTTGTGCAGCTCACTTATTGTGGATGTGTTTATTTTTAGTGCCAAAAATATTTAAAAATTTGAAAATATTTGAAGCATTTGCCTCTGGTTCTGGAACTTGAGTTAACATCATACCTCTATAGGGTAAGACAACTAGTCTTCAGAAATTTGACTGTCAACATTATGCATTTTTTTTTGTTTAAAATCTTCATGAAAAATTGCGTATGTTCACATAAAAAGAATCTTTGCTTTTCAGGTTTCATTCAAAAGGATCTTGTCCCACTTGTCAAGATCCTTCCTGTTTTCAAAAGAAGAAAACATAATTTTTCTCTGGTTAGAAGTTTTAAGTTTTAGACCAAACTCTCTTTGCCTCAAAGGTTATTCAACATTTTCAAATGGGCATTGTATTTTTAGGACTAGCTAAGCATGCTAGAACTTTTACTTAACTTATCTCCTGTAAGGACTGAAGATATATCAATTCTGTATTCTAGAAAGACATTTACTAATGATTAAAATCTATCAGACCATAGCATCTCAAAAACCTGGACTCAAGTAGGTTTTCAATTTATATAATACCCCAGAAATTACACACACTTACAGTCACTTTTCACTATCTTCACACCTCTATGTGGCCATGACTTTATAATGGCTCACAATTTAATCAAGACTGTTAAGAACATTAAGGGAATTTTTTAGTCAGGTTCCTTGCAGAAAGTCATAGTGATATTAAGATACTATAGGCATAATATTTGAGGATTCGATGCTGTAACTGTCATTACATAAACTTAATATTGTCTGAGAATTAGATTAGCAACTTCAGGTAGTCTCTCAGTCTTCAATATTTACATCCTCTATGAAAAATCAAGCATAACTACTCTGGCAGCCTTCGGTAACTGTTACATTCATATTGGGTTTTGGCTCAGATCTGCAACCTTGGGTCCCCTCCCAAAGGGTGTGGGTTGCAGACATTCACCCCTGTGCCTTCTCACCTTTTTATTGAAGTAAAACATAACCTTATGCATAACCTTATGTCTGTAATAGTCCCTTTATTATGAACTCTCTGGCTGTTACGACAACCTGGAATGACGACCTCTAAATTAAAAAGCCAGTTGGTCTTTTTACAGTCTGTAAAATAAAACTAACTTTAAATTAGTGCACGTTCCCTCCATTTATTGACAGATGCTGTAGTTGCATAATCTAATCTGGCATTCTCCTCTTCTCCCCCTCATTGATTTATGCCCTCTGGTGATGGGTTAACCTGATTACCTGTGAATTTCTCTAAATACCAAATTTAAGACTCCTTTTTTATTATAATTAGGCAAAAAGTATTTTTCAAAGGGTAAACAGGCTGTGTAGCGGAGTCTTTGGTGCCTATATGAGTTATTTATATACCTCAGAGGAAGTTGTTGTAAGTAGGGAGGGGTGAAAGATGGGAAAAGCAAGTCATTCTTAAACTCTCGAGTCTAATTTTTGAATTTGCACCTGTTTCATTTTCCAGAAAATTATGGTTTTAAAAATTGTATTTTGTTCTCCTACAAAGCAGGGACTTTGGTTGCAAAACAAAAGAAAGCTGCTCTAACTTAAACAGAGAAGGAATTTATTACACGCACCACAGGTGGCTCACAGAATTGTCCATGTGTAGCAAACAGGTGGGAAAGAAGAGACTGAAGTAAGGGGCAAGACTCCTCTGCCACCCCCACAAGAACAATGTGGCAGGACAGCTGACCCTGGGACATCCCTGTGGACACACTGCATGGATGGACTCCGCCCACCAGACACTTCCTGCCACGCTGCTGGGCTCTTGACTCCACCCTCACCACTGCCACCACAGTGAATAGTCTTTGTCTACCTTTGCCCATGCCCCATTCTTTCAAGATTCAAAATCCCTGATCACCTTCACAATCACTGGATCACAAGTGCAGGTGGGAAGTGGGATGGGAGGAGGCAGAACTCAGGTCTGTGCCCCCCATCCCTCAACTGCCCCCACTTCCCTCACCTTCGATTTCCACACATAAGAATCGTGTTTCCATGCTGTGCAAGGAAACATTGACAAATATTCACTACAAAGTTGCTGTTTTGGAGGCATTCCTTTCCAGAAAAAGTAGTACAGAAAAAATAATAAAAACAGTTGCACTGAGATACATTACCCTTGTGCTCAATTCCAGTGTCAATATTGGTCCTAAAGCTACAGTATCAAGAAGACTGTTGGTAATGGAAATAATTACAGAGAATAAATATACTCATTGCTTATTATTATTATGAGTTAGTAAACCTCATGAAGGTAGCTTTTAGCTATCCAAGATTGATTATTCAATCAGTAAATTGTCCTTTCCTCATCTGTCTTTCCCTGGCTATCATTAATCCAGTGATTTTCTGTTTAGAATTGCTTTTATCATGGGGAGGCGGATCAGCATAGGAAGAAAAGTTAAATTTCACATTGAATGTTACTCATTTATATTGGCTGTAAGGGCAAAATATTTGGCCACCAAGTGAAAATGGAGGCTTTTTCTCCTCTTACTCTCTTCTATTTTTTTTTTTTTTGTTGATTTACCACCCAACAAATATTTATGGAATGCCTTTTCTTTTTTTTTTTTTTTTTTTTGAGACGGAGTCTCGCTCTGTCGCCCAGGCTGGAGTGCAGTGGCCGGATCTCAGCTCACTGCAAGCTCCGCCTCCCGGGTTTACGCCATTCTCTCGCCTCAGCCTCCCGAGTAGCTGCGACTACAGGCGCCCGCCATCTCGCCCGGCTAATTTTTTGTATTTTTTTAGTAGAGACGGGGTTTCACCGTGTTAGCCAGGATGGTCTCGATCTCCTGACCTCGTGATCCGCCCGTCTCGGCCTCCCAAAGTGCTGGGATTACAGGCTTGAGCCACCGCGCCCGGCCTGGAATGCCTTTTCTATGTATGTTAGGAAGTATACTTTGAGAGTATCTTATTTTTAGTTTCTATTTATAGACTCTTATTTATACATTTGTTCACTGTTTTTTACATTCTTTCATATATTTTTTTCATTTGAATTTTTGGGTAAAACAGTATAAATAAAACAATAACTATGGATGATCAAAGTCGCAAATGACCTGTGGGAAAGAGTCGACTGGTGATCTGCTATGTGCTTTTTATTCAAAGCATGGAGTTCAGCATCATGGGAATATGAAGGTGATACGATCTAATCCTGGACCACAAATATTTAGATGTTTAAAGAAAATTGAAACAATTCTTTATGACGAACTATTGGCAAAACCAGAATTAGGGAGGTAAAACCCCAAACCCACCTACCTCATAATTTTGTATAAAGCTGGTCAGGCTACGGTCCTTGTAATCATTTTGACTATTGCTTTTGGCACATAGATAACTGAGAGCTATTGTACAACTTTGTATATTTTAATGAAAATCGTATAATGTAGGTTAGAGGTTTTGTGTTTTGATGATTGGTAAAAGTCTTTTTTCACAAGGGTAACTTTCCCTAAGTAAAGTAATCAAGGCACATGATTTGATAAGTGATGCACAGGGAAGTGCTTTAATGAATTATTGAAGCACTTGGCTCAGGTGTGTGTCTCCTGGGGACAGAATACAGAATTACAGCTCAGCAATTAGATCGTCAATGTTCCTTACCCAGTTGACCATAATTAAAATAATTTTATTCTTGGTTTGATAATGGGAATTAAAACTCACACCTCAGTTATCTGGCAAAAGGTTTTCAAGGCTAATGGCATGAGACATGAGGGTTTTCAAATGCCAAACTGTGTTCTTCTAAATATAGAATTCCTCAATCATTCATGTCCGATTAAAGTTGTATTTGGCTAATTGATAATGACTTTTCAATTAGGTAAAAGCATATTTTATGTAGAAATTACATTTATTTACATTGATTTTTCTCCTCTTCAGAATGTCTGGGCTTCTGCATCCAATTTGATCTAACTGCCACAACTTATAGGAAGCCTTTGTAAGGGTAAGTGGCAGTCATCCCCAAACACAGGTTGATAAAAACCATGCTTTGGAGCATGGCATTGCATAAAGTATTATTTTTGAAGAATATGTAGGAAACTTCCCCAGCCCAGGTAAGGACATCTGTGGAGGCGTTTAACTGGGTTTGAAAGGGAAGTGAAGCCTGACAGCTTGTGAGAGCGTGCTCTTTTCTGGCGGTGGTAGTCACGAGGTTTCTTCAGGTGGGAGAACTTATCACAGTAACATTCATTTCAGGTGTTTCTCTTTTCTGCCTGCTATTGTAGAAGCAAGAACGGGCCATGCTGAACCAGGTGGGCAGAGTCATAAGCTGCTGCAGTCTTCTGTTGTCTACCTGATTGGGACTGGAATAGAGATCCTTTCCGGCTCTGCTGGGGGCTTGGAGAGGGAGGCAGAGCAGTTTCTGCCATTGCTCTGCCAGGTGGCAGAGGTGACCCCATACCCCCCGAGGAAACAGTGGCTCCGACGTGCAGAAACGCCCCATCACCAGGTAGAGGTTTGCTTTTCATTAGCCAGGCTGAGCTGTGGGCATCTAATGGGGGGTCTCTAGGCTTCCCTAGGAAATGAAGGAATTTCTTTGGAAGTCCTGTAGGTAAATATTCAAACCACAGTCATGTACTCAGAGAGACACATCTATGAGGGGTGCCGCAGTCAATCCTGTCTACCTTACTGCTAACTTATCTGCTTACTCAGTCTTACTTTTTCCATTTCTGGAACCACAGCCGTGATTTTTGTCTCTCGGTATCCACATGGTATTCACTTCCTGACCAATCTGAGTGCATTCGGCTTCTTGCTACTCTCACTATTCCGGATGGTATGCCCTGTCACCAGAGTTATTTTCCTAAAACACAGATACCATTATACAGTCTGCGCCTCAAAAGCCTCTCATGGTTTTATTTAGAGAATAAAATCCAAATTTTTAAGATTAGATTTAAGCATACCATATGTGGACTCCACACTGTATTTTTGGTTTTAACATTGACAAGAACTCCCCATGGAGCCAAGACTGTTAAAACTAGATCGTTCTTCCTCTCTGGACCTGTCTCTGTGACTCTGCTCATGTTATTGTCTACACGTGGAATAGCTTCGGCTTCCTCCACCTTCCCAAAACCTCCTCGTCCTTTGAGGGCTCCCTCAAGTGCCAACAATTCCCAGCTGGAGTTCTCTAGTGCCAGGTTGTGGGAAGTTGTTGTTAACACTTGCTGTTTTGTGAGCAATGCTCCTCCCTCTCACTCACTTTGTCTCAAATTTCTTTATCAAGAGAAAGCCTTTCACTGCATAATGGAAGGTGTCAAG
The DNA here is from genome assembly GCF_009764315.1 of Trachypithecus francoisi. Lineage (NCBI taxonomy): Eukaryota > Metazoa > Chordata > Mammalia > Primates > Cercopithecidae > Trachypithecus > Trachypithecus francoisi. Next base: position 166,434,856 of record NW_022681454.1, on the reverse strand, counting down.
GCAGCCTCATCACTTTATTGACCTGTGCGACCTTGGTAGGGCACAAGCTGGAACCTGCTCTAGGTCTCTCTTGTCACTGCTTTCAAACACTTTGGGTCAGCTTATCCTTTCCTGCTTCTTGGTGATATCTTGAGCAGATGGCAGAACCTTAGGTGTAGATGAATTTAAAGGAGAATAGTTTCTTCTTCAGGTGTTACAGAAATCTCGTTCCATCAGAATAAAAACTGTAATTTCCCCCCAATTTAAAGCTTCTCTTTCTGTCACCCTCAACACAGGTCTCACTCATGGTTCTAGAACAAGCCGTGAAGAAGATAGAGAGCATTGTTTTGTCATTCTCCTCATATTATTGTTTATCACTGCTTTGCTTCAGGCTCCTCCAGGGTGAGAGAAGGAGACAGTGGAGGAAAGGGGCCAATGGCCATTTGATTAGCTGGTGCTCTTTCCAGATCTCTCTTGGCCGTTGGGTTTCCTCTGTCATGGTAGGTGCCCAGACATTGGCTCTCTCCAAGGGTGCGTTTGTCAGGGGCCACTTGACATGATTGATGTCTTCCTGTCCAGCTGATCTCTTGGTTCCACCTCCCTCAACTCCCGTGCTGGAAGGGCAGCCCATCTGTTTGTTTCCTTGGCAGGCAGTTCTCTCGGGCACGGTCCTTCAAAGAAATTGCAAGCTTGGTGCTCTGCCCACTTGACCTACTGCCCACTTGACCTTACCCTTGTCCTGTCAGTGGTATGAGTGGTCAAATCACCAGCTTCTCCCTGATTGCCCATGCTTACCTCGCCGTTATGGGCGATACCATCCATACTCCAGCCTTGGGACTGCTCCACATGTAGGGCAGATACCTTCTGTCTTCACTTAGACCTTCTACACTCCTCGGCCATGTGGGGCTCTCATGGTTCTCAGCATTTATTTTACTCTCCAGTCCAGAGGTAACCCAGGGTGGGTCCACACTTCTCTATAACTCAGGAAGCTCCAAACAGAGAGTGAGAAGCCTTTCCTCTTGTCAGCTCTTCCTGTCAAGGGATTCTTGAAGTCTTTTTTTTTTGAGACGGAGTTTCCCTCTTGTTATCCAGGCTGGAGTGCAATAGTGCAATCTCCGCTCACTGCAACCTCCACTTCCTGGGTTCAAGTGATTCCCCTATCTCAGCCTCCTGAGTAACTGGGATTACAGGCATGTGCCATTATGCCCAGCTAATTTTTTTTGTATTTTTAGTAGAGATGGGGTTTCACCATGTTGGCCAGGCTAGTCTTGAACTCCTGACCTCAGTGAATCCACCCATCTCTGCTTCCCAAAGGGGAGTCTTTTCTTGTAAATGAGAGGTTGGGGAAGTTGACTCCTCCCTTCTATCTTGAGTATTTAGCAACTCTCTGTAGAAAGAAGTTTTTGCCATCCACTGACTTCGGTTTTGAGGCTTTCACTGTAATTCCAAGATACCTAGAAATGCTATTTTTAATAATGTTCTCTTATTGCAGAATGGGGCATTAGAGTTGGGGTTGGCTGCTTACTTCAGGAGAGAATGATAATCTAAAGTCACACTAACGATAAATGATGGGTATTGGGTCAAATCAACCCTTGTTCCTAATTCTTATGGAGCTCAAGTGTGAGGGAATGAAGATTTTGGAAAGGCAGAGAGCAGAGGAGGAAAGCCAGGAGATGCGGCTTCCTGGGGCTATGGTGGGGTGGAGTAGGCAGATTTCACCTACTCCAGTTGCCTTATCTCACCCTGTCTAGAGTACTATTGGAATGATGAGAAAAGATGCCTTCCCCAGTTTTTCTTCAACTTAAGGGCTCTCTGGCATCCACTCACAGCAGTATCTTCAGAATGATAAATGATTATCATTTCTCCCTTAAATTGCAGTTTTTCTACAAACCGTCAACATAAGGTTTCCAGAATTACTGAGAAAAGAAAATACTGGACACTTTAATTTAAAAATTTGGCTTACTGAAGAACTTGTATAAGCTGGATGCAATATACTTAGCTTATGGTCTGCTCTTGCGGCCAGGTGCAATGGATGTTTATTATTAGGTCATCTCAGAAGGACACCCATGTTCTAGTGTGTAACACTCCCTCCCTGCCCCCCACCCCGCCACACACACACACACACGTGCACGCACACATACACACACTCACCATGTGGTTCTGTGGGGCTGTCAATCACCGTTCTTCCCACCTGGCCAGAGCCATGTGGGTGGAAGTGGCTGTGAACTAGGCCTCACAAGAGAGGTCTTCCCTTCATGTTTTTCTAGCTGGAGCTAGTGGGTCTTCTTTTGATGGCAGAACTGTTAGATGGTGAGACAAGCACCACCTGTGGCCATGATCTGTCCTGTCTAGTGAAAACCCAGGGCGTGGGAGGATGAAGCCATCCAGATGGGAGAAACAGACAGAGAGAGACGAGAGACAGAAGTGGGTCCAGGTGATATTCAAGACCCAAGTCCCGTTGTTCCAGGTATGAGGCCTTTCTGGCCTTTCTGGCACTGGGCTGTGTGAGCCCACTGACCCCCTTGCTCCTCAGGCTGCCTGCTCCTGGGGTGAGTTACACACTATGGAGGAAGCCAGCCTCCCGGGACCTAGCCCAAGGTCATTCTGCTCTTCAAAGGGAAACTCCTTTGGAGAGAAATTTTTTGAGCCTGCCTAGTCACACATCTTGGCAGCTTAGGAGAATGAGGATAATTTAAACTTTATCACAGACACAGATCATTAAATTCGAGTTTCTTCCTGGTAGAGATAATGACAGGTGTTAAATGAGAAAGACCTTTAGAGTCTCCAAAAGCATTAGGATGGTCTAATTTAAAATATTTTAGCATGCTACTAACACATTGAATGTGAATTGGTGGAACTGCGTACATTCCATCTCTGTCTGAAATCCTAGTTCAGCTTTTTGTTGACGATCTGGGAGTGTGGACGATCTGGCGGAGAGTGGAGTCAGACAGATCAAGAAGCGAATCTTGGTTCCGCAACTTCATTGTGTTCTACCGAGAAGCCCAAGGTCCAGAGAAGTAAAGCAATTTCCTCAATATGACAAATCTAGTGTCCACGCAGGGCTTTATCCTTGCCAAAAACTGTGATGGCTCCTCTGACTTAGAGGAAAATATGAGGCTCAAGGCTTCTCTTAGTCAGGCTGCTCTGGCAAAGTACCATAGAGCTGGTGTCTCACACACAACAGACATTAATTTCTTACAGCTCTGGAGGCTGGGTGATGGCGATAAGGGTGCCAGCATGGTCCGGTTCTGGGGAGAGCCCTCATTTGGGGTTGCAGACTGCAGACGTCTTGTCGTGTCTTCACATGGTGGAGAGAGAAGGTGAGCTCTGGTCTCTTTATTCCCTTGATAAGGGCACTGATTCCATTCCTGAGAGCTCTACCTTCATGACGTCATCACCTGCTAGAGGCTCTGCCTCCAAATCCCATCATGTTGGGGCTTTAGGCTTTGACATATGAATTTTGCAGGGATACAAACACTTAGGTCACAGCAAGGCCCTTCAGACCCAGCCAGACCCCACATCCAGTCCCGGTTTCTGTCAGTTGCTAACCCTGTGCTTTTCCGCCTCGGTGCTTTCACGGTTTCCTTTCCTCTGAAGTCATCTGTTCTTTCTTTCCGCGTCTCCACCACCTTTCTTTATTTGTGCTGATCTTTCAAGGTGTAGTCCAAATCTCACCTGGCTGAGGCTTTTCCTGACGCCTCTCTCCAATTTTTTTCTGACCTAGTCCCTTTGGGCAGATCAATTCAAAGCAGTTTGCACAGCATCTGTGGTACACTCGGTGAATCCTGGTGTGTTGCAGGTGTTTATGCCTTGTCTGCATCTCCAGTTAGACACCGGAGACAAGGCTTTCCTCGTCTATTACTGTGCTTGGGTTTGGGCCATTCTGCTTTAGCTGCAGCCTCCAAGACTGAACAGCCAGCACCCATCATATTTGCATGGTAAATAAATAACCCCGTGTCTTTTGATTCTGAATCTTTTTTTTTTTTTTTTTTGAGAAGGAGTCTCATTCTGTCGCCCAGGCTGGAGAGCAGTGGTACGATCTCAGCTCACTATAACCTCTGCCTCCTGGGTTCAAGCTTTTCTCTTGCCTCAGCCTCCTGAGTAGCTGAAATTACAAGCGTGTGCCACCACGCCCTGTTCATTTTTGTATTTTAGTAGAGACAGAGTTTCACCACGTTGGTCAGGCTGGTCTCAAGCTCATGACCTCAAGTGGTCCACCTGCCTCAGCCTCCCAAAATGTTGGAATAACAAGCGTGAGCTACTGCTCCTGCCTGATTCTGAATCTTGTTTTCTGTTCATATCTACTTTAGGCCCCAGACATTTATCTCCACATACGTTTTTAACCTACCCTTGATAATTTCTGAGATCTCTTTCTCTGGTCCCCACATCTTACACAATGGAGAGCGACCTGCACTCCCTTCTTGGGAGCTCTGTTAGAGGAGAGACCAGAAAGATTTTGTCAATCAATCTACTCACCTATAAATAATGCCACGGTGTGGCTGCTTGATGACCTTACAGTTAGGGTTTATTTCATACCTCTCAACTTGGGACACATTGGGCATCCAGCCTGCATGTTATTCCTCTTGATTCCCTGTGTACATTACCTTTAATTTAGGAGTTAAAGCCTCCTTTGCAAAAACAAAGATTTTGACCTTTTGTCCGTGTTTTCTTTTGAAAACAATTTACCTTTTAACCAGAAGGTGGCAGTATAACACAAACAAAAGTTTGAGTAAACTGCCGTTTTTAATATTTTAGACTCACTTCAGCATCACAAGCAATAGCAGTCCCATTCTGGCCTAGATTTCTACAATAATTCTGAATTTAAAAATAGACTCTTTCTAAAGATTTGATCTATTGGTCATCTTTTTACTATCAGCCATTCGCATACATTTTTTCAAACTGGAAAGTTTGGCCCTGTTTATATCTAAGAATTCCTTTATCCCTGCCATGTAATTTTTAGGAAAAATTCTCTTTATCTATTTTACTATGTGCATTCATCTTAGTGAATTTTTAGTTGCTACTTTAAATTCACTATATTATGTTAGCTAAGATAAAATTATTTGGGCTATGGTGTGAGCTCAGATGAGAAAAATAGTCTTTCGGTGGAATTTATTTGAATGCACATTCTAGATATATGTATACTTATGAGGATATTGTCTTTCAAAGAATTATTTCAGTCTTCCAGAATTATAATTTATTTTTTAGACTCAGCAGTCTTTGTGGAATTAGATTTCCTTTGATTTCGTTTCTCAGACTTTTAAAATTATCCTTATCTTCTAGGGAATTTCTCAAATAAAACTGGAAGAAAGCATTCATCAGACCAAGATGAATTTTATGTCTCAGGAGCCAAGAAGTAGTTTGCAGGATGTGCCTAGTTAAACTTTTAGATACCAAGAAGCAAAGGTTAGAAGTGCATCAGAAAGTTAGAAATCTATTACTTAAAGGCTATATCTACTGCATTTTGTTTTCAGAAAAGACAGTGAGTTGCAAAATGTTCAATGATGGTGAATAAATACTTGCAGTTTAGGTTATTCCAATTCATTTGTGTCTAAATAAGCATTTGAAGTTCTTTGGTATATTTTCTCCTTCTAGAGGCAAGAGGAATCTTCCTACTACAGATCCCATGCCCTGCATCCCCTTTTACTTTCTGGTAAATATTTTACCTTCTTCTTTCACTGTGCTGCTCACACATGGATACCAGATTCCAGAACCTGAAGCAATGAGGTGCTGAAGCATGGGTAGAAAGAAAGATCTAGCACAGAGTATCTCTACCAACACTGACTCTAAACTAATTCCTTCATCCAACAAATAGTAGCTACTATGAGGAGGCACTGTATGAAGTTCCAGCTAGGAACAGGCAGACACACTCTCTGCTAACATCCCTGTGGATCTGAACCCTGACTCTCTTCCTCTCCTGTCTGTGCTTTGCGCTCCTAAGAGTGAATGTAGGTGGATGGCGAATGTCTTGCATGCCTTTGTCCTGTGTTGTAACTCTTCTCTCTCAGGTTGCATCTCATACACATACAGAGGGAAGAGGATGTGAAGGCATGGGAGTACACCAGAGTGATGCTTCCACAAGCCAAAGAATGCATGCAGCTTGGAGAAGCTAAGAGAGGCTTGGAACAGACCCTTCCCTAGTGTTTCAGAGGGAGCATGCATAGCTCTGCCGACACCTTGACTTAGGACTTCTTGCCTTCCAGGACTGTGAGACAAGTTTCACTGGAAGCCCTAGGAAAATAGCCCAGATATTCGTTCCATCTATTTTGCTTTATAGCGTGAGGGATTTCCTTGACTTTCTCCTCCAGACTGCCAGTGTGGACTTTAGCCTGGTTCCTTCTATTATTTGGTCCATCCATTGAATCTTTTCTTTCAGTAATCATATTTGAAATATATGAGGATTGTGCTTGTTCCCTTTCCACACAGAAACTGGTCTAGATTGTGGATGAGGATAATTTGATTTTTTAAAATAAGGATCTTTGTTTCTTTTAGGTTCTGTTGGTTTATTCTGTCTCTTCTCCTTTTTCTTTAATGCTAATTTAACACATGATAGTGATCAGATCATCTATTTGAAGAAAAGACTAGTAGGCTTATAATCTGTGTCTGGGTAGGTGGTGTGGAATACCTTGGTGGAAATGGCCCTTCCCTGACAGCAGGGCTGACTGTGGCCCCTGAGTGAGGGGAGGCATAGAATGACAGACAGGTTTCCCTCCCTGTGGGACGTGGGGTGCAGGGAAAACAATTGACAACATAAGGAGGGTTTAATGAGGGTTGGAGCACTTCAGTGCATTTTTTTTTTTTTTTTTTTTTTTTTTGAGATGGAGTCTTGGTCTGTTGCCCAGGCTGGAGTGCAGTGATGCAATCTTGGCTCACTGCAACCTCCACCTCTCAGGTTCAAGCAATTCTCCCACCTTAGCCTCCAAAGTAGCTGGGATTACAGGTGCCTGCTACTATGCCTGGCTAATTTTTGTATTTTTAGTAGAGATGGGGTTTCACCATGTTGGCCAGGCTGGTCTCGAACTCCTGACCTCAGGTGATTGGCCTGGCTTGGCCTCCCAAAGTGGTGGGATTACAGGCGCGAGCCACCGTGCCTGGTCCACTGTATTTTCCATTTAAGCAGACCTGCCTTTCCTTTCTTCCTTCGATGTCTAAAGTGCAAGCAGAAGGCTACTTATTTTTTATTCCTTGCTCTACCACTTAAAGAATGCAGTGAAAAAAAACTTGTATAGTGAGATAGTATTTTTGAAAGAAATTATTATTGATAAAATTTTTCTCTTTTTCTTGTTGCATTTGGTTTTCCACCCATAGAAGTTCAGGCTTCTGTTGGTTTAGAGGAAGGCAGTGCACCACTAAGAATAGGAAAGTCACTGCTCAGCTTGGCTTTCAAAATAACATAGTGTCAAAGAAACAGAGCTTTCATTTGCAAGAGCAATGATTTGTTGAAAGAGAGAACATGAGGTGTTGGTTCCAACAAATCAAAGTTGGCAGGTTTTGGCCGACTTCTAACGGGTCCTGGTAGGTGGAGTGTGGTAGGAAGACAGAGACTGCAAATCAGTTTTAGGATTCCAGAACATAGAGGGATTGTCCCCACTTCCTGCCTAGCATTCATGGTTTGTGGATACCTTACGTAACATGCTCTATGCCAACATGAGGAAGCTCATTACAACAGAATGAGTGGCGTGGTGTGGTTAGGCAGACAGATCCTGAGATAGGGCCTCTTGGTTATCCATAACCTGCAAAGGGTGGAATTCTTGCCTGTTGGAGGGAGAGGACCGGATGAGAGTTGAAAGCTAGAGGACCTGCTTTGTGAAGCAGGATCAAGGGACTCATCTCTGAGATTTGGGGCTGAACTAACCAAAGCTAGGGTCCAGTAAGAGCCTGGGCCTCTTGGACTAGTCCTTAGCCAGATCTTAGAACTTAGGTGGAACTGAGTCAGAGGGAGCATGACCCTACCATGCAAGAGAGCAGATGGAGACATGACATCTGTGGGCACTCTGTCCAGTGAGGACAAAGCCTCTTTTGAAAGGTCTGCTGCATCCAGTCTGAATCCAGCTGAGGCAAGCTGAGAAAGATAAAGCATCGGATGACACCTATCCCCATCGTGACTTGCCTCACGATCAAGGTGCTATCCTGAGAGTGGAGGAGAATGGAGGAAAGTTGAGCAGAGCAGTTTGGAAAGGAAAACAATCCTGGCATGGAGTTAGACTTTTGAATTGACTGAGTTTGAATTGGGAATTTACTGAGAATTTGCCCATGAGAGACCAAGTTCTGGATCAGAAGAAATACACATTTAATTGGTGAGATCAGGAGCTCACTGTTGTCCAGTGACCTGAGATTCAGGAAAGAGGGCTGTGCTCTGGTCTTCTTTGGATGTTCCTCTCCCTACAGGATGAGTAGTCTGGAGGCTAAAGGGATGTCCCGTTCCCCACATCCCCACAGGCTGCACACCTTTTGTGAGCTCGGTTTTCGAGACTGCATTATTCCCTGCACAAAGGATTCTGAGCCTGCTTCAAAGGCCTGACTCATTCCATTATTGATTCTTTTTCCATGGGCTGCTTTCCCATGGTTTGGAATTTATAACTTTAGGGCTGGGAGTTGGGCAAAGGATGGCTATTTTTGTAGAAGGAATTAGATGTGTGGGCTTCCTTGTCCACCTGCGTTGCGTGTGCCCACGGGCTGTGGAGGCACAGAACAAACAGGAAGGGAAGGTGTGGGCTGTGGGTTGCTGTCCTGCCTGTCTGCCAGTGCTGCAAGAGCTGAATGGATGCTAAGGAGCAATTCTATATGCATCCCTACTCTCTGGGTTGTTTTGAAGGTATATTGATCAAGAAAGGAGGACAGAACAGAATCCAGCAGTTTGCTAGCTCAGTTTATAAACTTCCAAATACTTAGCCATATGCCACCTGAGCCTTCATTTGCACTCTTGCCCTGGACCCAAATGTGTTAGGAGCCAGCCTGCTGCTCACGGTGGAAGCAGGACTCTAGGGCTCTGTAAGGCTCAGTTATGGAAATAAAGAAAGTTACATTCATGCCCACTTGAGTTGTAACTGTATGTTTCAAACCTGCTCCATATGCTACAATTACCATCTGAGATGGTTTCTATTACTACAAAAAGTTAAAATGTAAATTCTTTGAGCAGTGTTAAGCAAAGGAAAGAACATTTAGCTAGCCTGTATTCTTCACTAACTTCAAATTGGTGGAATGACTGGGGGATGGATGTGGGGAGGAGGGAAATATGGCCTGATCCCACGCTGGCTTCTGTATGTGGAGATCCCCATTCTCTCAGCCATGCATAGCTTTCCCCTACAGTTTCCCTCCTCTTACATGGTATTCAAACCTGGCTTTCTTTTTTTTTTTGTGGCTTGTGATTTAATCATTCTTTCTCTCATGTATACTTTTACCTTATCCACCACTTTACTCAATTTCTCCCTTTGTGTACCACTTCTGGAAGGCCTTGGATGAGTTTTCCCACCAATCCAGTGCAGGCTGGAAGACCCTAAGCTCCTGCTCTCCTGCTCTGGCTCACCTCAATCCCAGAAGCAGGATCTGGGCTGAGTCTTGGGCTTCCAACCTAGTTCCCACTGATAGAAAAATAGGCTAACATGTCGGAGGAAGACACAGAAATGGCAAACATCTTCGTGTTACCACCAAGCTCCATCAGTGAAGAAGACTGGAGCAGGAAGGTGCCCTCGAGGTCACTTTTGAATCAGAAGCTGCAACCTGGAGTGGCCAACCAGCACGAGGCTTTCCACTGGCAGCCTGGCCTCAACCTTTCCACTGAATTATGCCATATAATCTCCCTCCCTCCCTCCAGCAAGAGTCCATTTTGTCTCATTTTTATTGGCACTTCAGAACACAAAAACAGACATTTCTTTCTCTTAAATGTATTTCCAGGTGGATCTATACCAAGAAGTATTAGACAAAGAAAAAAAAAGAAAGGAAGATAACCAAAAAAAAAAAAAAAAAAAAAAAGAAGGAAAAAAGAATTGTCCCACCAATTTAGCATCATAGTCATTGCTTGATTATTTCACTGAAGGAGGGAGTGATGATCTTGTCAAAACCAGTGCCTCTGTGGATGTAGCCTCACTTTAGATACTTAGCCTAGATCCAGATAAATAATCCAAGCAGCAAACAGTAAAGACTAATGACTTCTGTCACAGATAAGCTCATGAAAGTCTGTTACTTTTCTAGTGTCACTCAACTCTATTTACATCAGGGGAGTATGTGCGGTACTATTTTATTTTTAAAAAATTTGCTCTGACTTTGTTAGAGGATTGAGATAGGGAATTCTCTCATTTCTGAAGGTTTCTCACCTTAAGCCAATCCCACCTACCTCCACTAGTGATCCTGAACAAAGTCAGCCCCACTGAGAAGACAGCAGCATAGACTCAAAGCCAGATTTTGTTTCTTTTTCACTCCTATTATTCATATGTATTCACTTTCTTAAAAAAAAATCATTTGAAGCAATTTACACACATGCAGACATATTCACATACACACATACATAATATATACTCACATATACATATAAATAATATAAATAAATAACCTGATATCAATTTATTATATGTGTGTACACACACACACACACACACACACACACACACACTATACCATGGAAGTCAGGTTCTGACTGAAAGCCCTGGTGGCCAACTCTGTTCCCTCTCTGTGGCAGAGTCATAGAGTAATTCAGGACTAGAGACTCCTCGCTGACTCCTGGATACAGATTCTAGTTTTCATCATTTCTTTACATATAACTAGTGAAGGCTTCAACGGCACGCCACATGTAAGGCTTAGTTTTCTTTGCTAGACTTTAGATCCATACATATTGTTCAGGCTTGTTATGCCCTCCCATTCTAAGACCATAGTCTATATATATAAGTTCTAAGATGACACTGCCATGAAGCCCACTGGCCCTTCCCAGCCCTACTCTCAAGCGTGTAATTTTGGTCAACCCTCCTGAAGTCCATTGCTCCCACCAGCTTGGGCTCTAGGTGGTGTCTAGAATCTAGACAGCACAAGATGCTTATAGCATCTCGTTATTTGTTAGAAAAGGACAGAACTGAAGATCAATATCATTACCTGGCCCTCTTGTTAAAGATGTTGTTATCTCCTAGGTTGTGGTTTTAAAAACGATTTTAATTTTCATTCATGGTGTCGAGGACTTCAGGAAGGCCTTCCAGTTTTTCTAAAATATTTATTGATCATCTTTCTTCCTTCTACATACTGGATAAATGCCTTCTATTGTCTTCTTCATTTCTTCCTTTTCTTCTTTACTTTCTACCACTCCCCTATAAGAATTTATGCTCTATTTAGACTGCTCTGTGGGTGACACCCTATAAATAATTGTGCTCAGTCCTGCCACAACATTTTCTGTAGCTAGCATCCTTTTCTGTAAAACTGTCATCTCTTTTTCAAATATACACAACCTTGTCTGACCACTTCTTCCAATCTTACTGTTTCTTTCATCCATTCAATCAATACTGTTGGGTGTCTTTTATGCACAGGGACTAGGTGCTAGTGACACAGCACTGAGTGAATGGAAGAAAACAGTGCTCCCTGCCCTTATGGAGTTTACATTCTAATATTGATGTTGAAATGACTAGGCAAAAAGAATGACTGAATGGAAGAAAACTGTGCTCCCTTACCTTATGGAGTTTACATTCTAATATTGATGTTGAAATGATTAGAAAAAAAGAAGAGTTTTTGAACTAAGAAGAAAAGCAAAGAGGAGAGCAGAGCTGAAGGTAATATTTTAGCAATGAAGCTTTGGGTGAGAAAATGAAGTGAAATGAAGCTAATATATAGGCCTTGGGCCTATAGCCCTGTCTGCAGGGAGGGAAGAGGAAGATTAGGTGAATGGCAGAACATTTTGTTTAATTCTGCCATGCTCTGGTATCATGTTATTGGGACAGAATCAATATCGCTGAACTTCAGGTGCTGGGAAGGGGGCTGTGACAGTATTTTCACAGGTGCATGGAAGTTTCTCCCTTACCTAAAGGAAGCAAGATTTCAATTAAAGAAGACCAGGGAGCAGAAAGAAGAGAGTGGGGCATTATATCCTAGAGGACAGAATCCATGAAAATGCCCAGCTAAGGAATACATGAGACGAAGTCAAGTCACATCTTAAGGGTAGGGAAGGGACAGAGCAAATTACCTTCACACATTAGACAGACAGACTCAGGACACCAGTTGGGGAAGCAAAACAAAGTGGATAATAGTTCATATAACAGGTAAATGGACTAAAAAACCAACCAACCAACAAACAAAAACCCTACAAAACACAGTCATCAATCCATTCGTGAACTTCACAGTTCAACACACAGGGAGCCATTGCCACGTCTTAGGTGGTGCAGTTTTATCTATAACTATTGGGTGGTTCTGGAGGCTGGGGGTGGTTGGCATGAAGAATTCAAACCCTAGCCTGACTGTGGAGGAGCTATCTAACCTGGCAGCAGTGAAGCAAGACCGAGAATGAGATCAGAAGTCCAAAGTTCAAGAGGCGATATTACCAAAGAAATACAGAGGATAGTTAGAACACAAGTCACTGTAAGATTTGGGTAGAGAAGAGCAGTGCATTCTGGAGTTCCACAGAGACCATGGTCCTGAGTGGCTGGTATGCAAGAGTGAACACCTCTTTCAGGATGGATGAACGGGTCTCATCGTCTTTTAAAATAGTGCACATAACCTACCAGGCTACCTATGATTGAATGGCCCTTGCAGAAGTCTCAGTGAAAAACAAGCAGTTCAAGAGTCCAGATACATGGTCAGGAACCAGAAAGAGGAAGTCTCAAAGCCCAACCTATCCCAGGAACCCAGACATCTCAAGAGACCAAGACAAACTGAAGAAAAGCAGAGAGGTACAGTAGAATAATTACAGGGATTGTTAATTTAGAAATTAATTTTGTTAATATCTTTCTTTTTTTTTTTTTTTTTTGAGACAGAGTCTCGCTCTGTCGCCCAGGCTGGAGTGCAGTGGCCAGATTTCGGCTCACTGCAAGCTCCCCCTCCCAGGTTTACGCCATTCTCCTGCCTCAGCCTCCCGAGTAGCTGGGACTACAGGCACCCGCCACCTCGCCCGGCTAGTTTTTTTTCTTGTATTTTTTAGTAGAGACGGGGGTTCACCGTGTTAGCCAGGATGGTCTCCATCTCCTGACCTTGTGATCCGCCCATCTCGGCCTCCCAAAGTGCTGGGATTACAGGCTTGAGCCACTGCGCCAGGCCTTGTTAATATCATTTTAACTGTTAAAGGAAGGAGAAAGTCATAGGAACATCCTGTTGAGGTAAAGATCACACCCACAAGCAGAGGGAAGAAAGAAACAGTCATTTCTGATTCTGACAAGGGAAAAGAGATTGTTGCTACCCCTTACAGAGAATTTCTTTGTCAAATGTGATTTCCCTGCAGACTGGGGGCCCAGGGGCAGCCAGGGGCCTCCAGAGCCAAGCAATGGGGGAGGGGGCTTCAAAAGGAGAGATGGGTAATTTACAACTTTGCTTTGGAACATCTCTGCCCATGTTATACTATTTTACTTTACATTTAAAAAATCTTCAGTGAGTGTTTATTCTGGGCTTTCAAAGGAGATTGGTTTTATTCAATATTTTGATTAGTTTTTTAAACACTTGAGCCATTTCTACTCCTTTATTCTCACCTTCTGTAGATTAGGACACCATTTAAAAGTTTGACAGTCTTTTCCCTAAACATTTTGTCCTTTTGCGGTTGTCAAATATTGAATTAGATCTTGTTATAAACAGACCAGAAGCTGGCATTGTTGACATTTCCCTTCATTAGTAACTGAAAGCTGACATTTTCAACCTATCAGCTCTAGATTGGTCTAATGATAAGAACGCAGTATGGGGAACAAGGCAATCTGTTTCCTTTCCTGCTCTTATTATGAACTCGCTATGAAACATTAATTGACAAAACGACTTCACTTAATGGGTGCCTAAGTTTCTCTTACAAGGAGAGTAAAAGAAAATTATTGATTAACCCTAGGATTCAAAGTCTGAATGAATGAAAGAAGGCATTAACTTGAGTCCTATGAGACTATTGATTAAACCTAAGATTTGAAATCTGAATGAATGAATGAAGGCGTTGATTTGAGTCCTGATTTTGTCCCTTATTCATTATTATAGTGTTTTCATTTCTTTGGTTCTCACTCTATTTGCAAAATTAGAAAACCACAATATCTATTTTAACCTATTCAAAAGGAGTATTACATAGAGTTAATTAGATAATGTAGTGAGGGCTTTACATATGGTGAAGTGCTAAACAGATGTTAGTTTTCATGTTACATACTACATAGGTTTCATTAAATAGACTCTTTGGCCAGTTTAATTGAGGGGCTTCTGGAATAATGAGAAGTTCAGGCAAGATCTGTGGTTGTGGTTGTGGAGAGCTGAAGACCTAGTTAACTCTCCTGGAACTTGTCTCTAGACTAAACTGATTAACATAGATTCTAATCTAATCCCTCAAATGTTTGGAACTTCAGTTTTGAAACCTCAATCATAGAGAATTACATGGTTGGAGGTTGAGGTCAAGGAGCACATACTTTGGTAGTTTTATGTATCAGTTTGACTTTTTGAGGAGGAGGAAGATTTGTAGCAATTGCATGGAGATCTGCAAAATTTGTGAGAATATTGACTTGACTTGAGAAGCAGGGAATGAACAAAGTTCTCCCACTCTACCAAATGGATATTCCAGGCTCTGCAGGTATCCTAACAGGGGCAGGAGAGAATAAAAGGGAAGATGAACAGTATCTAATTAAACTTAGAGGTGAAAGTGGAGAAAACCCCCAAAGTTATCCTTCTAAGCTTATATTCTACATTAAATTCAGTTTTGACCAGTCCCTTTTTCCATAGGAAATCAATTTCATGCTTTACTGATTTTGATTAAATGTAGAATTAATAATATTGGGTGAAAACCTATGTGGAAAGAGTTTTGTGTAAAACAGATTATCTTTATTTTCAAATTCTGAGTAGGCTCATGTACCCCTAACCCTCAATGAAATTTACCCAAGTGGGATGCTAAAATTTTGAAGGTAAATTAGTGCCATCAACAAGGTTCTGATAAAAGCTAATAGTTTATTCTAGGCATCAAGTAAGTTGATCCTCAATCTGTTGTTATCTCCTTTGTGTTAATAAAGTGAAGCTTCTATGTCCACCAAGGAGAAAGAGCCCCTCTTCCTCCAGATTAGTCAACCCAAACCTGGGTCTTCCGCATTATGAACAGAGGCTCGATCTTAGCCTTACTTACACTCTCCACTGGGCACCCTGGTGCAGGCACAAGTCTATCTGTAGGAGGCAGACCTGGAGTGATTTTGTTTGGCCCAGTGTCCTGAATGTGTTTTGAAATAAGACTTTCTGTAAGGATTGGTAAAGGTTAGCGATGTTTTGACTTTACGACATTCACTTATCAGCTGCATTGTCGTGTTTTAGGGAAGAAGTAATTGTACTCTCTGAAGGTTTTTTCCCTATTTGAGTATGATTATTCCTTAACCACTAGAGAATGTGTCTTCTCTAAGTAGAATGGGAGGGGAAAATCTCCATGGAATCGTGGGAATTCTTACTCTGCGTTCTTACTCCTATTTGCTGTGTAAACTTGGGAAAACTGCTTCACCTCTATGAGCCTGAATCATCTCATTTGTAAAAGTTACATATTTCATAGGCTTGAAATAAGGATTAAATGGGTTAAGAAGATATGCAAATTTCCTAGCAAAGTGCCTGACCCATAGTAGTAGACATTTAACAACTGTTAATTTCCCCTCCATCAACATGTGTGAAAGAAAGAATAGCATGGAATGATGAGTCAGCAACCCCAGATTCTAGTAGTAGCTGTTAAATTTGCTAGTGGTGACATTGGATAAGTCATTTAGACTGTATAGCTTAGGTTTCCTCGTTTGTAAACAATGAGAAGTTGAATTGTCTCTAAGGTTTCTTCTAGCTTGATGAATTTATGATTATTTGTACTTTTCTTCTGATTTTATTCTAAGCCTAAATTTAGCAGAAAGTTATATTTGTTACCTAAGAACCACTGACTTTCACACGGTGTTGGCATCAGCACTTTCTCACATTCTTATACAAGAAAGAGAGTCTGCAAATTCTGCATGGTGTCCCTTGGAAGAACAAAGGGAGGTACTATCAGTAAATCTATAGAAAGCATTCCACTTTCATGTGACAGTGATACAACTCTCTGTAGCAGAGAGGTAGAATTTTCTCCATTTTAGCGTGGGCTATGCCTCACACTTCTGGATTGCAGAACCAGCTCACAAGGATCTCACCTTTGGCCTATGTCAGAGGATCTTTCATGTCTGAAGTGCCTACCTTGAGGTCTTTGGCAATGGGTCACAGCTATTGCTCTCCGTGCCTAGGGACATTTGTAGGCTAGATATTGGCCCTGGATGAGGAATTACTGAATTCAGACTGATATGTCTATGGAACATAGTGGTTTCTGAGAGAATAGAATGGATAATTGTGGCTGGGTGTGGTGGCTCATGCCTGTAATCCCAACACTTTGGGAGGCTAAGGTGGGCAGATCATGAGGTCAGGGGTTCGAGACCAGCCTGACCAACATGGTGAAACCCCGTCTCTACTAAAAATCCAAAAATTAGCCAGGCATGGTGGTGTACGCCTGTAATCCCAGCTACTCAGGAGGCTGAGGCAGGAGAATCTCTTGAACCTGGGAGGCAGAGGTTGCAGTGAGACGAGATCATGCCATTGCACTCCAGCCTGGGCAACAGAGTGAGATTTCTGTCTCCAAAAAAAAAAAAAAAAAAAAAAAGGATGATTGTAGCCTGTGAATTTTTTCCCCATTGCTGTGTGTATATATTTATTATATTTATTTTAAACATTTTGAAAATTGGTGGTATAAATAGATGGAAAATAGAGAATGTCAGTTCTCTAAAAAGTCTAGGCAAGAATTCCATCGATGGTGATTAAAACTCTTAGTTCTAGAAGTCTTTAAGGAATTGTGAAGATCTATCTGAGGAAGACTGGCAGTGCAAAGATAATTTTCCCACAATCACAAAGACAGAATAGAGGTGGATTCCGAAAAATATAATCAACTTGCAAAATTGAATAAACTGCTGACTCGATTCTTTGTATTTAGCAAAAGGAAGCATGATATCTAGGAACCTGCATACATTCTCTAGAAATTAACTTGATTTTTACAGTTGACAGAGTCATGTATTAGGGTCTGGATACCTGATATACTGGATGGACTATTTCA
This sequence comes from Trachypithecus francoisi, assembly GCF_009764315.1. Taxonomy (NCBI): domain Eukaryota; kingdom Metazoa; phylum Chordata; class Mammalia; order Primates; family Cercopithecidae; genus Trachypithecus; species Trachypithecus francoisi. Next base: position 166,417,656 of record NW_022681454.1, on the reverse strand, counting down.
TGCTGCCCTTGGAGACAAGTTGGAGAAACGTTAGTAGTATTGCAGCAGTGAAGTGAACTTACATATATTGATGTGTTACATCAATGAGTGTGAACTTTTACAAGATTCTAGTAGACTTGGAAAACATGGTGATAGAACTGAAAATATGTAGCCTGGAAAAGAAAAATGTTTTGTTGTTTTCCCTCTTGAGTAGTATAGGCATGGCAACTGTTCTCAAATATTTCTAATAGCTCTGTCATTAAAGACCAATTCAATATTCCTTGTATCTCGAGTAGGACAATTTGGGATCAGAAAGGCAGAATTTCTTCATGCAAGGGAAAACATGTCTGTCAATAAGTCTAATAGAAAGGATATCTTTTGAGGGAGGAAATTTACTTTAAAGATGAGTTACTGCAGAGGTTGGATGCCTGTCTTGGACATTGTCTAGTGGTTGCTCACATTGAAGGGAATTTGGACAAGATAATTTCTTCGGGCCCACTCTAAACTTTTAGAAAGGAAACAAACATCTTTCTCTTTGTCATCATGGCTGAAGGAGCATATTATGTTTTGTTACATAGAAAAGTCTTTCATTTTTAAGTGCCCTGATTTCAAGATGGACCAGTAATGAGAAAACCATCTAAAAGCCATGAATAACAAGAATTTTCTCAAGGCATTACCTCATGATAAAAGCCATCAGAAAGAGGGAGCATTCTGGTTTCTTCCTTAATAAATAACCCCAAGTATTTAATTTAAAAAATTAAATTAAAAATTTATTTTAATTTAATTTTGTTTTGTTTTTGTGTTTGAGACAGGCTAGAATGCAGTGGTGCGATCATGGCTCACTGTGGCCTCAACCTCTTAGGCTTAGGTGTTCTGTGCACCTCAGCCTCCCAAGTAGCTGGGACTATAGTCATGTAAAATTGAATAAACTGCCCCACTAATTTTTTTTTTTTTTCATAGAGACAAGGTTTTGCTATGTTGCCCAGGCTTGTCTCAAACTCCTGGGCTCAAGCAATCTGTCCGCCTTGGTCTCCCGAAGTGCTGGGATTACAGGTGAGAGCAACTGCTCCTGGCCCCAAAATATTTCTCTCTCTCTCTTTTTTTTTGGAGATGGAGTCTGGCTCTGTTGCCCAGGCTCAAGTACAGTGGCACAATCTCTGCTCACTGCAACCTCCACCTCCCAAGTTCAAGTGATTCTCCTGCCTCAGCCTCCCAAGTAGCTGGGACTATAGGCGCCCACCACCATGCCCAGCTAATTGTTGTATTTTTAGTAAAGGCAGGGTTTCACTGTATTGGCCAGGCTGGTCTTGAACTCCTGATCTCAAATGATCCATCCACCTCGGCCTCCCAAAGTGCTGGGATTATAGGCGCAAGTCACCATGCCCAGCCAAAATATTTCTTAAATGTATCCAGTCCAATAGGAATTATGACCACTGTATAATAATTTGAATCATGAATGTTGCTTTTTCTCTTACATTCTAGTAGCAGTTTGTTGAAAAACAGGATCCCTTTGTAAATATCAGTAAATATTTTCTTAATGCTCAAAGTTATCCATGGGTTTTCCTCTTCTTTTCTGGTCAGATTGTTGAAGGTCTTGATTCCTAGTTTAGAAAGTTGGTAGATGTTGACCTCTTTCATTGTGTAGTCTACGTGAAGAAATACAGTTTATATGACATCAGGTTCATATATGCCTTATTACTGAAGTTGAATATTTGAGAAATGACATTTATACCTACCCACTAGTATAACCCTCTAAAATTTTCAATTGAATTCAATCCAATTCATTAATAATTAAATACTGTTAATACCCCACTACTTTCACAGAATTTTCAGCTTGAAAAACACTGCTCTAATCAATAGTCATTGAAAATTCAAGTAATGGCAGAATAAATGAGATAATTCAAATCTTGTCACATAAGACATTTGATAAACTTGCTGAAGAAAGATAAATTTTGAATCCTTATTGTATGAAAAGTCCTGGGGTTTGTGATATGTTTGCACATTCTTCTTTGTTTCCCTTCTTCCCAGCTTTTCAGCCTCCTCTCCCTATCTTCCCACAGAAAACCACACTCTTTGGCAGCAGCCTCTTGACACGTGAAAGACTGTAAGAAAGATGTATAGATAGATTGCCTTCATTCTGTGCACCTTAAAGCTTTACAGCTAGAGAAGCAAGCTTTAGCCTGAAGCTTGTGTTTATGAGCACATTCAGGTGACTGCCGTGATAATGAAACTGCCGATACACTGCTCAGAGCTGCTTGGGTAACCATTCTTTTATTATCAGGATGGCAAACACGGTTTATAAGATCAAAGTGGACACCTCCTGCAAGTTACATTTATTACAGGAGGCTAAAGTGTCCACATTCCTAGGAATCAATAAGACTTAAGGCAGAAAGATAGTAATATGCAATAGATGAATGCAATTTTTGACAGTTCAACAACCACCTAAGTAGGTGACAGAAACAAGAGGTAACCTAGTTCTGAAAGTTACCAATTCTGCCAGCTCTGTGGTTAAGCAAGGTGCTTGATATTGCAATAGCCATAGTCAAAGTCAGCCTGACAAAAATTTTGACTGTCAATACAGGCACTGAGAATGCTTTTATAATTGTCTCCACTGCAGATTCCTCTGATAGCATTTTGATCCCACTGTTTCAGGAAGCAGGACCCCTACTTGCTATCACAGTGCAAATAAAGTAAAGGTCATTATAACCAGTCACTATCACGGCATTTGGGAAGCCAGCCTGGGTGAGTTCCAGCCCATAAAACATGGTACTTTCGCATTGTAGTGGCCGAACTGTGGCTCTTCTGCTGTGGGCCGGCATCTAATAACAGTTCTACCATGGTTAAGGCCTTTTGTACTCCTCTCCACATGCATGTTTTAAAAATTTTTTACATTTAAAACGTTTTAAATTTATTTTCTTTTCTCATCTATATTTTAAACTGACATATAAAAGTTGTATATATTTATGATGTACAACGTGATGTTTTGAAATATGTACACATTGTGGAATGGCTAAATCAAGCTAATTAACATATGCATCACCTCACACCCTTGTCACTCGTCCCACCTTAAGCCCCTCTCTGTCAAGATTTTCAGATGGTTACCTTCAGAGAAGACTGAAGAGCATCTCAGCTAAGCCCACTTCAAATGCTTATTAGAAACACTTTTGCTTAGATTACTAAAGAGCTTTTCTAGTAGTTTTGAATATCTGTGAAATTTTGGCCAAAGCATTTGAGGAAGTAATAAAGGTCCTTTATTATTTCTTTTCAAAAACTCTCCAGTAAGTGGAGAGTCAAAAGAGGCTGAACTCCAGAAGCTCTGGATATTTAATAAGAGCGCTTTATTTTACGAAAGAAACGACTTCTCTAGCGTGGTATCAAGCTAACGTCTTCTGAAATTCCCTTTGCTTCCCCAGGAGTTCATTTTTCTAAAGACTAGAAGTGTAGGAAACATTTTCCTGATAATTGTGAAATGTTATTGTAATTTAAACTGTTAGTGTCAGAGAAGCGGTTTTTGTGCTCAGTAGCTTCTTTACTGCAAACTTTTACAGCCCATATTATTGATGAAAAGACAATAATATTTAATGCATTTTAAATGGACTCAGAGTGTGCAAAACTTGATCCCAGACATTTTTATTTCTCTTGTACTAAGAAAAACCTATATAATAGTTTAAAAATAACAACTTTAGTGATGTCAAAGTGTGCAGTATGAGGAATAGATATGTAGTATACCTTGGGTTATCTCTGCGCTAACCGTTGGAAAAAGTTTACCATTTGCTATGAATGGTCTTGATAGTCTGTCAAACGAAACTATACATATTTTTTTCTTTTTCTTTAAATTTATACTTCTCATGTCCACACTGAAAAAACAGGATGTCGTTTGGTAGAAATTAATCATTAGATCATTGCTGTACCTTCTTCTCTGTACAGTATGTACTTAAATTAGGGGCAGGATTATCAAAGATAATTGACTCTGGATATATCACTTTGAATTCTCCATGTTTCAGTTGTGGGAACACCTGCTTAGGAGCACACTTCCATTATAGGTAAACAATTTCCAACAGGGTGTAGAAAGTTGGCTTAAACACTGGTTCGTATTTTATATCAATTTCTAATAAAAGAAAAACAAAATAGTTGTTTTCAGTAATCCTTTAGGGAAAAGTCCAAAGAACTGAGACACCTGAAAATAAGAAAGCGTCTAAGAAGGGAACATGCCTTCCTTCTATGTGTATTTTCTGTTTATGCATTTTTGTGGTTCTTTCATCTGTACAGTTTCATGCTTAGCAAAGTTTAAGAAGGAGTGATCCATGAATTCAGCACAGCTTGTAATTTTCTACAGAGTGTAGGTCTGACCTTTCTCTGATGTTTTGCGTATTGTTACCACCTGTTTTATTCCATTTTGTTAGAGACAATTGTCTTCTTGAGCCCAGGTTTAACACTGCAATGAGTTACCTGCCCTCACTCCCTTGGCCCCTCCCTTGGCTGCTACTCACTCAAAAGGGTCGCTGGGATCTGCCCTCTGGAGCTCTGGAGGGATGGGGATTCTTTTGTAGTACATTTCCCAGTCGAAGGCTCCTCGCATGGCATCCCCAGCTTGTGCCTCATACCCAAAGTGATTGTGGTCAATGACATCGATCATGGGACACACGATGGTTTTGTGGTTTAGTGCAATTTGGTCTGAAAAATGAAAGCACAAAATAGGAAATGACATGCCTGCCTAGGTCATCTATCATTTTTCAGCAAAGAGAAGCCTGTAGTCCCCTACTAATGCGTAACCTTGTAGCCTTGGCTCCCTGTCGTCCTTAGAGCACTTTTCAGGAATCTCTGAATTCTGAACTTAACGTGATGGGACAGCGATTAGGTCCAATTAGAGTTATTGTATTTTCCTTTAAGAAAGTTATGTCCCAGAGAGACTTGCAGAAGTCCATTTAGCTCTCCCTCTGTCACATTTTTGCTCTGACCTGTCCCCAATCTGTCATTTTATCGTGCATCCAACATGCGCAGAGTACAAACAGTACTTGTGTTCTTTCAAGCATACTGCTGGAGCCTGCTGAGAAAATACTGGCCTGCTTTCCGGAGGTTCCAAAATGTAAATATTTAACTTCATGGATCTTGTGGCATCTAATCTCATAACAATCATGGTGGCTGCTCTCCTATAAATGCTGACAGATCATGCATAGAATTCTTTGCTCTCAGGTGTGCCAGAGATTTTTCCAAGTCCTATTTTGCCGCTGTTCATGGAGCTAAACTCTGTTGATCAAAGCTATACATTTTCTTCCCTCATCATATTTGAAAAAGTATTATGTGATATTTATACTACTGTGATTACTTCTGCTACTCTTAAATTCTTGAGTAACTACCAAGTGATTTATTCTCATGCTATTTCTAATACTCTCAGCAACCCTGTAGGGTAACTATTATTGTTATCCCCAATTTATGTATGAGGAAGGTAAGATTAGAGAAATTAAATAACTTGTCAAGGGTTATGCAGCTTTTGAGAGCAATAAACAAGATGCAACCTCTGTTTAACAATCCAGTTTCAAACCTGACCTTTCGATTGTTCGATTGTTCTCATGGTAGCAGAGAGGTGATTTGTTTTTTCAGTTCCAGCACCTTCCTTTCCTATGTGGCTATGGTTATTGTAATGACTTAACAGGTAGCACAGGGCATTGGCATTTGCATCCTTTGGTTTAGCTAGAATACGGTAACTTTCTTTCCAAGAATGTAAATTTAGTTAAAATTTATTGTAACAGACCAGTGCTGTCTAATAGGCAGACCTTCTTGTTATTCGGAAGACCTTGAGATGTGACAATAAACAAGTAAAAAACAGAGATCATTTAGCACAATTAGGAAGTTTGGTGATTTCCACATCATATTTTGTTTCCGCAGAGACTGTGGAGTAAATGTAATTTGGTTTGGGGATAAAGTCCCTGCAGTAAGGAGACTGTTTGCTTCAGAAGTTTCTTTCTCTTAAGCACAGGATAAGAAGCATAAGGTTTTACTGGTTGTAATAATAAGCGGTTTTATTCTGATGACACTGATGAAACAGGGATGGAAACCACAGAATTTTGTGAACACTTTCCCTTCTAGGTCTATATGCCTTTCCATCCATCCATCCATCCATCCATCCATCCGTTCGTCCATCCATCCATCCATCCATTTATCCATCCAGTCATTCTTTTCATATTTCAACAATTATTTATTGATTTGAAACTATGTGCTAGTCACTTTTTCTAGGTTCTGGGGATACCATGATGAATAACATCACAAACAATTCTGTCTTTAGGAATGAAGCAAAGACAATTAATGAACATAATAAATAGCTAAATTATACAGTGTTTTAAAAGGTGATAAATGAGATGGGAAAAAAATAAAACAGAGGAAGGGGAATGCAGGATACTGGAGTGTGGAAAGGGTTACGATTTTAGAGCATGGTCCTGGTAAGCCACAGAGAGCCAGAGGTGGGTTTAGTCTTACTTTAGTTTAATTAGCAGATGAAGAGACCCCCCCCAGCACCATTTCTAGTTAATCTCCACCAAGGGATGGCTAAGCATTTGTTTTTTTTTTTTACCAGGGCAAGCCTTATAATGGGTTGAGATGTCTTTGACAGAGGAGACCGTCATTGCTGGGTCCAGAATATTTTTTATCTCATCCCTGCAGGTATTTTAGCATTAAAGTTTCAGTGACTTTCTTCAATCAAATTCATAATCAGGTTGATTTACAAGTTCCTTGACCATCAAGGAGTCCCAAGGTGACCCAAAGAGAATGTGTCTGTTAAAGTAACTGTCAACTTTTCCTTCAAATTTCCTTTTCACTCTTATCCAGCTGTACTAGCTTAGGTTGAAAGCAGCATGACTAATTTTTCATCCAAGGCTTGTTCCTACATTTCAATTTCCAGGGATCAAACAAACAGACTTAATGGGAAATTGAAATTCAGGTATAATCCCAAGGTGAAAAATGAGCCAAGAAACTGTGTGGCTCTGCCTGTTTTTTCATTTTGGATGATGTGTCAAGACACTGATAGAGGAAAATAAAAAAAGATAGTGATCCTGAACTTGAATCATTTCTTATCCATCAGGACTACAGGAAATGAAATACTTTAATGAGAAATGTGGGTTGTGGGTTTCTCTTATTCTTTTTTTTTCTGTCTTCTTCTTTTTAGTTAGATTCATAGTGAACAATCAGACACTCAATAATTGGCATTTAGGGATTTGCTTTGATTCATAAATAAATTAGGCCTTTTGCTGACTTCCTTGAGTATTCAACACCATATAGGTCAAATTCTGTTTGAGGGAATCTCACTGTTGCTGATGAAGCTCTAAATTGCTGTGTCCTTGGACAAGGTACTTTTAATTAAAGGCTCAGAGGAGTCTCTGACTGCAGGGGCACTGAAACATTCTGGTGGATTAGGATAGCTGGGCAGTCATCTGTGCAGGGGTATGTGGCTGGGCAATGTGGTGGGGGGTGTTGGGTGCTGGTTGTTTCCTGTTTTAAATCCTATACAATTTCAATTGATTTTTCCCCCAACATCTTTTACTAATGGAGCTTTGCTGGTTCTTGCTGAAAACCTACACAGTAGTCAATAGCAAACTGTTCTTTCTGAGACAGCTATTGTGAAGGCAGTTGCTAGTGACTTTAGTTCCAAGGCCAGGGATATTTTTACAATAAAAGTTGATTTAGCAAAGTCAGAAAGGAGAACACTATGTGTGCACCAAGAACTTTTTTAGAAGGAGGGGTTTTTTTTCAAACTGACTATTTCTTTCTTTCTTTTTTTTTTTTTTTGAGACGGAGTCTCGCTCTGTCGCCCGGGCTGGAGTGCAGTGGCCGGATCTCAGCTCACTGCACGCTCCGCCTTCCAGGTTTACGCCATTCTCCTGCCTCAGCCTCCCGAGTAGCTGGGACTACAGACGCCCGCCACCTCGCCCGGCTAGCTTTTTGTATTTTTTTTAGTAGAGACGGGGGTTTCACCGTGTTAGCCAGGATGGTCTCGATCTCCTGACCTCGTGATCCGCCCGTCTCGGCCTCCCAAAGTGCTGGGATTACAGGCTTGAGCCACCGCGCCCGGCCCAAACTGACTATTTCTTATCTACAACTGGACTTTATATTTTACTTCGTTTTAAAACAAAAGTAATGAAGCTTGAACTGAACCACACGTATGTTTTCTACCTTAAATTACTTTCAGTTCTTTTGTGTATCTAACAGTTCAAGTGTGTTATGACATAATCTTGTTTCCCTCAGTTTAGCCATATTGTGAGCATTTAAGACATAGCACCTGGACAGCTGCGCTGTATTTGAAGGAATCTATGTAAATACAGGGAACTGTATGTTTAGGGCTATAGGATGGTGCCAGAAGTGGAAAGAATAACAGAAAAGAAACGGCATTACAAATCCTAGAAAATGTCAAGGTGCTTACACTTTAACTGTATTCTGGGGATGAATATTTTTCTCTCCTCTTTTCTTAACAATCCTGTACTACTTGTTCAGTGTGTGTGTGTGTGTGTGTGTGTGTGTGTGTATTTTAATATTGCTGTAGTTACAGGACTATAAAAGAGTTTTGGGATACATTTTTCTTTTAGTGTTCACCCAGTGAATTTGACAACACTAAAGGAGGATATCTAAGATAAATGAAACCTTTTTAAAACTGTAAGTTAGATTGAAGTTGGTATTATTTAAAATGCCAATTTTATGGCATTACGTAGAATACTGCCTGAAACAGTTACCTAGAAAACTGTTTGCAGCAGTGGTAAATATAAAATTCAAGGCTTCTACTGAAAAACTTGTAGAAGGGACCTCTAGCATTTGTTGATTGCAAACTAAATAGAAGCAAACCGCTCACTCCCCCTGAGGCCTCCCAGGATGGAGCTGTAGCAACCTGTACTCACTGAGGAGTGGGGGCAGCCAGTTCACATTGACCTCGCAGTGGGAGTCCAGGAACGTTAGGACTTCTCCTCTGGCCATAGATGCCCCCAGGAGACGGGTCCTAATGAGTCCTTCTCTTTTCTTGGTGCGAACAATCCTCACTTTGGAAAATCGGGCCATGTATTCTTCCAATTTATCCTTCAGGTGTTCTAGGAAGGAAGTAGAAAATGCATAGAAAAAACGCCAAACATTAGTTGCAGCTGAATTATTCATGGTTGTTTGTGCATAGAGAGTATGTGACTGATGAATCCTGGGGTAACATTCTCCTCTCCTCATCTAGATGGGAGATACTAATAAGGTTTTCGGATCCTACAGTTTTCCAAAATGCTTTTTAAACTGCAAATATTGCCCTTTTTTGAACACAAAAGTCACTGACATGCCAGAGGTCTGTTAGGCAGTTACTGCTGGTTGACAGCCACAGCGTGTAATCCTAGCCCACACTCCAAAGACGGGCTTCTGCCCTCTGGTCCCTGCTGGGTAAAGTCAGATGAAAATCCTGGAAATGGGCTCTTTCCAACAAAAGAGTTCTTTATAGCAAGGCTTTGCCCAGTATTTTGCGTATTGAAAATAATGCATGTAAAACAACAGGAAAGAAAAATATCTGTCATATCAAGAAGAACCAGATTTTTCCCCCCACAAGTTCATAGCAAACTAGTAAGGAAGTTTAGCATCTTGCTTCTGATTTAAATTGGAAAGATGACTGACTACAGATGAAATACTATACAGTCATTTGGAACTTACCTATTAAAGATTTGGAAATATTTCTTAGCGATTTAAATTTGGAAATGTTTCTTGCCTAATTAAAAACAAATAGTGGAAACAAAATCAAATCGGATAATTTATTCACAGAATAAAATATTTCCTACTGTCTGTGACAAAATGCATCAAGCTCTCAGTTCTTATTATGTCAGATAAGAGCATTTGCTGCCTTTCTGGGGTCATGTACTTATATACTTTATATCCTCTGCTTTCATTCTGCTGTATCTAAGACATGAGGGTTTTATTGGAATCTCTGACAGGTATAGTCTAATATTCATTGAAGTGGAATCTTAGTATGCTGTATGCTCTGTATTTTTCACTTTTCAAATGTTCTTTGCATATCTGTAATCAATATTACGAAGTCTCTTTGCATGATCTGTAGCAATAGGGATTCATGTAGGATTTGTGATTCCTTCCTGCTATCCAATGTAACAGATGTCAGAATTACTCTGTATTAGAGTTTCTCTGTGCATAGAGGTTCATTCTCATTTCTTATTAACTAGTATAGTTTTATAAAATCTTAATTTCCCTTTTTATTGACTGTTCTATGTTTCACAAATGGGTCAATGAAAACAACATTTGGCTTTCTAATTTTCACTGTAAAAGAATACAGATGGGGCCAGGCATGGTGGCTCATACCTGTAATCCCAGAACTTTGGGAGGCAGAGGTGGGAGGATTACCTGATGTCAGGAGTTCAAGACCAGCCTGACCAACATGGAAAACCCAGTCTTTACTAAAAATTCAAAAATTAGCCGGGCATGGTGGTGGGCACCTGTAATCCCAAATATTTGGGAGACTGAGGCAGGAGAATTGCCTGAACCCGGGAGGCAGAGGTTTCAGTAAGCTGAGATTGTACCGCTGCTCTCCAGCCTGGGCAACAGAGTGAGACTGTGTCTCAAAAAAACAAAAACAAACAAACAAACAAATACAGATGGAATTTTCCATGAGAGTGTTTTAGCTCAAAATGTGTTCCCCTCTATTTTGTTCTTCATGTAAGTAACTGGGATATGAAGATTAGACTATGAAAAGCAAACTCTTTTTCCAGGGTTGGAATCGGAGTAGGCCTGGGAGGGAGGTCTACAATGGTGATACATATGAGTAGGTCATGCAAACTCTCGAAGCCTGAATAGCCTCACCTATAAGACGTAAAGGATTTAGGGGATTGTTTTTTCCTTCTAGAATGTGGTGGATAGTCAAGCTTTGAATTAGGCTTCAGTGAGACTGGTCAGTATTCATTCAACAAACATTTGTGTATTAAGTCAATAATCGAAGACTAGTAATTCACTTGTATGTATGAATAAAAACAGCATTTTTATCTGAAGAAATGCCTTTGAATGCTGAGCACGAATGACAAAAAGTTTAGAATTTTCTTTTTCCTGGTGAGATTTTGATAATTCATCATCTTGTATCTCTTGCAAATTAAAGGAAGAAGTTTTGGCAAGCCACAGACGAAAAAATATGAGTATTTAAGCAGTATTGTGGTCTCTCAACTAAGAGGCAAGTTCTATTGTGTGCCTCTTTGCTCCTGCCCCTCTGCTTAGTGCTCCCTAACACAATGGTTTCCCTTCTCCACTGTGTGCAAGCTGCAAAGAAAGATTCTATGGGCAATACAACACACTGCCTGTGTGTAAAATTGCAGCTTTACTCTCTTGTCAAGGGACTAAAGAAGACGCAAGTGATACCACTGCACAATCAAAGGCGATGACTAAGTGATGAGTGATCAATACAAGGACACCATTATGTGTCAGCATCTTGAAAGGGCCATGTGCTATCAGGATTTCCCACAGTAATAAATATTTAAGAAAACTTTATAATCTCATTACTGTAATTTATTTAGGTATTGAAATCTTTCTGTATCATCAATTTACAAACAAGTTGCATTCTATATATTTAATTGTAAATCGGTTGTTTGGACCACAGAAGATATTGTCTCATGGAAATAGTGTCTCAACAGTCACTGGGGACTAAACAGAGATAATATTTGTTAGGCCTACTAAAATATATTTTTCCCCTTCATTATTCATTTGTCAAACGTCACACTATGAGGACTACCTCAGCAGGTCAAGATGCATTTACGCTTTTCCACCCTGACACCCAAGGACTAAAGGGGCCTCTCTTGAGAGAGAGGAGGAGAAATGAGTAATTTCCTATGGCTCCATTACAGGGAGTTGTTCTAGAATATTCTAACTCCCCAGGTCTTCCAAAGTGAGAGTCAAAGGGTTAAGTCCCAACTTTGGATTTACACTTTCGTATTCTTCGGTTTATAGGAAATTCTCTAGAACTCAGTGAGGGTTGTCTCTACATGTTTTCTATTTTTCTGTACACATTTTCTCATACTGCATATTTTTCCTATATCAAAGCCCATTTTAATTTACTAAAAAGATTGTATAGTGTGAATTCACTAAACATAAGGGGTTTGACCCTTCAATAGTGTCCATTAGATGTTTAGATCAGTTCTTCTAGTTTGAACTTTATGGTGATAATTAGCTTGCTCTGCCTCAGATAATGATCTGGTTGACTGCACTTTAAGGGGTCCTTTCTCTCTAAGTAGTTCATTGTAACATCTAATTACCCATAACTCACAATGAAGGCAGGTATCATCAGTCTAATTAGCAAATTAAACTCTCATACAAGGGATTTACGGAAGATGGTGGAGATGGCTTTAAATTACAAACATTTTACCTTTCTTTGGTATGAATAGGGTTTAGATTCATTTTTTTTTTTTTTAGTTATTTTAAAACTTTTATTATGGAGAATTTTGAACATACATAAAATTAGATACTATTACTCTTATTTTAAAAAATATCCTTCATGCAGCCCCAACAGCCATTAACCCATGGTTAGCTGTGCCCCATCTATGTGCTAATTCACTCCCCCCATTTCTCTTATTTTGAAGCAAATGTCAGACAAAAGACCATATTTTAGTCAAGGGTTCTCTGGAGAGGGTTTAGATTCATTACTAAAATGTTATTAACATGATTTTAAACATAATATGCTATTATTTTAATTCAAGTATTGCATTTTTGAAGGTCACTTTTGAACTTCCTTAATTTTAAATAATACCAAGGAAATTTACGGGTTTTATTTCCAGGCGGATCTGCCTAATGACTTTGAGACATTTGCAAAACTGTTTGTAATTTTTTTGATCCATGGTCCAGACAACCAGTGAATAAATTATTGTTAAAATCCACTGAACGCCAGTAAATCCCGATGACATGGAAAAATGAATACAACTTCAAAAATAGCAGTTTTTGCCAGGGCTTATTGTGTCACTGTGAGGCAATAATGAGATAAAAAGTTGTATTCCAATGAAATGTTGACGTCATGTTACTGTGAATACCAAATTTAGCAGTTTCGTAGAATGTATTTTCCTCTTTTTTTCCAGAGATTTCACTTACGTGCCATACATTTATATAGAGATTAACCACTCATTAGTGAATTTAGTGTTTAGGGAAGCAACTAAATACCAAAAATATTAACCTTCAGCAATTTGCATAGTCAAAAGAGTCAAAGACATGAGTCCTAGTCCTGTTGCTGACTGGCTGTGTGACTTTGGATAAGTCATTTCACACCATATGACCTCATTTTCCTCAGCTATAAGATGAAGGATGTGTGATTGGCTCATCACAATTATTCCTTCTAGTTTCTAATTGCATAATTTCCCTTGTGATATTTTACTTACTGAGTAAATCCAGTCCTCTCAAATCCTTAGTTTTTCCTTTTAAAAGCATCCCAGTGGTTGGTATTTTGGTATTTTCTTTTGACTATGTCTCACTTTGGAAAGAGACAAATCAAAATAAAGTGAACTTGTATCACAGGATTAGTCAAAAACCAAACTCATTTTCTTTGGTCACTATGGGATCCATCTGATCTTGTACAGTTCACTGTCTATGAGACTGCCACGAATGTCAGAATAATGACTTTGAAGCACTGTTAGTTCATCAAAGATTTAAATCTGTACAATAAGTTATGCTTATTATGTCAGAAAAATGCAGTCACAGTTTAGAAAGCTTTGAGGGATTGTTCCCAAGGGGGCTGACAAGTTAGTGACCGTCAGTATTAGAGAGCCTGGCCAGGACATTGCTAAGTGGAAGACTCACTAAAGGTCATGCCAACAGCTGCCCCAGGCTCAGCAGTTGGTATGGAGGCCCAGCCACTTGTTGCTTAGTTCTTTCTGTTTCCTTTGAATTTCCTAATTTACATCTGAAGGGGAGAGCAAGAGGGGCCAGGAAACACTATTGATCTGGAGATACGGATTTCTGTGTTTAAGTACACACCTATGGTGATGACATTTCTTTGATGTTTATACTTTGGTGTTGGCTGATTGCCATAAGATCATGTAGAATATGTGCTAGTTATTATGGGTGATACTTAGCTATGAGTTCTGAAATGTAATGGATTATAAATACACAGAAACAAACATATCTAAAATTTGCTGGTTAATCCTTACACAACAAGAATATACTATTAAGTGCAACTCTTATTCTGGGTATTTTGAGGTTTTTACCAGAGTGATAGGAATACTTTACAACTAGAGAATATAAGATATTCTTCAATTTTTTAATCTACTTGGCATATGTCATGTATATATTTTGACTGCAAGTGGAAATGCAAAGGATAACTGTCTACTTAGCAGGCCTATAAAGACATTTTCTATATTCTTTACACAGAAGAAACATACATATTTTAAGTCTCCAGTTAAATTCCAGAAAATTGTCAGTCTCTTCGTGTCCTAGTAGAATACACTAAATCAGTCCCTTTTGATAGCATTTGACTATAGGCATTTCACAATTATCTCTGGAGCACAAAAAAGTCCATCTAAGAAAGGAACAGAATTATTGAAACCATGTTTAATTGCTTCTAGTATGATCTCAGCTGGTTCTATTACTGGATGTCTTATTTCTATTCTTCTAATATGCAAAGCATCGTAAGTTATTTGGGAAATAGCTGGGAAAAACTTAAATAAATAGATAAAATACTTTTTTGCTTATATAAAAAGAAGAAAAGATAGAATTAGAATGTCACCCTTTTGCAACTCCTAATGAATTAATGGATCAACCCATTACAGGCTGCTGACATCACACAAGGAGTGACAATCACTTATTATGTGTTTCTCAATAGGAAGACACATCATCACCTATGAAGTATTCTTGTCAAATGCATTGAGTCTGAATTTAATCATTTCTTTAGATAAGTGGTCCCCAACCTTTTTGTCACCAGGGGCCAGTTACATGGAAGACATTTTTCCATGGGGGCTGGGGAGGGATGGTTTCAGGATGAGACTATTTCACCTCAGATCACCAGGCATTAGATTCTCATAAGGAATACGCAACCTAGATCCCTCACATGTGCAGTTCACAATAGAGTTCGGCTCCTACAAGAACCTAATGCCACTGCTGATCTGACAGGAGGCAGAGCTCAGGTGGTAATGCTTACTCACCTGCTGCTCACCTCTTGCTGTGGCCAGGTTCCTAACAGGCCACACATGGGTACTGGTCTGCTGCCTGGGGCTTGGGGACCCAGCTTTAGGTCTAACTGTTCTCAGAACAGTCCTAGGATTGGGCTGTTTATTCTTGTTGCCCAATAATGAGATGCCGATGAACTGGGAAAGAAAAGAGTTTATTCCTGTAATTGGGTACAATCTGTACCAGGCCTAGAAAATATTGCCAGACCAACTCAAAATTACAAAGTTTTTTAGAGCTTATATACTATCTGAGCTATATGTCTACATGTTAGTGTGCATTCGTCTAGAAACATAAGTGATGAATTTCTTCTAATCTATAACTAAGGTCTTAATTTTGAAGACCTTCCTCTGGAGCTTTAGTAAATTTACTTAATCTAGATGGTTCCAGGTGCTGGGGGTGATTACCCTTTTTTCCTTTTTTTTTTTTTTTGAGATGGAGTCTCACTCTGTTGTGTAGCGGTGTGATCTCAGCTCACTGTAGCCTCCACCTCCCAGGTTCAAGTGATTCTCCTGCCTCAGCCTCCTGAGTAGCTGGGCCTACAACCGTGCACTACCATGCCTGGCTAATTTTATTTTATTTTATTTTTAGTAGAGATGGGGTTTCACCATGTTGGCCAGGCTGGTCTCAAACTCCTGATCTCATGTGATACACTCACCTCAGCCTCCCAAAGTGCTGGGATTACAGGTGTGAGCCACTGCACCCGGCCCCCTTATCTTGTCTCCTGTTAAACCATGGAAGTTTGGGGAGTTCCTTTAGACTTGCAATACAATTTGTGAAGGTCTGGGGAGTTTCTTCAGACCCCCAATAAAAACTTGTTTAATCCTAAACAGGAATGGTTAAGAATTCTTTTAATATCTTGTGCTTCAAGGCCCAAGAAAAGCCTGGGCAAAACTCTTGGTGGGCTTTTGTTACATTCCAGCCTTTGTATAAAAGCACTGGCTCTTTCAGCTTTAATATTTAACTTAACCACTTAGCTAGTGCTGAAACTGTTGTTATGGAGGCCTGTTCAGCTGTTAGTGATACTTGGCCTGCCACCTAACTACAGATTTATGGGATATAAAGGGATTGGTGAATATATTAAACGACACAGCAGAAATACAACTGGCAAAATCCAAGTGATGGGAAATTCCCCAGGACCAAGGGCTTGATTTTTTTTCAATAAATAAATTATAAGGAAAAAAAGAAGTGGACAGGGAATCCTAAATATTAAGAGACACTTAAGAAACATGGCAACCAATTCAGTGGGGAAATATATTTGCTGTTTATTAAGTGGAAGTGGATCATCATGAAGGTCACCATCCTTATCATCATATTGAGTAGGCTGAGGAGAAGGAAAAAGAAGAAGAGTTGCTCTTGCTGTCTCACGGGTGGCAGAGACAGAAGAAAATCCATGCATAATGGGACCTGCATTGTTCAAACCCCTGTTGTTCAAGGGGCAACTGTATATACTTTCAGGATAACTTTGAATGTATAGTAGTTCTGGAGAGAATATTAGAAACAAAAGAAACAAAACACCAAGTCTTAATCTAGAACACAGCGCCTCTTTATTCACCATGGCATGGCCCCTTACGGAGCAGTGAACAGCCCCAGACCTAGTGCCCTGTGTGCCTTGTGGAAAGCTTTCTCCCAGGTTTAGGATTGTGCGTGGGTGTGTTCTTCTTTCTATGAAAGGCTCATATGTCAAAGGTTATGGGGCAATACCTTATACATAAGGCCCCCAAAATGAAAAAAAGATTATTAGTGCCACCATGCATAAAGAAGTTAAGACCTTTTTCAGAGAAAAGACAATGTGTAAGAGGTAGGGGGAGAGAGAGAGCTGTAGTTGAAAGACTTGTTTTGTCATCTTACGTATTCATAGAGCATGCACTCTTAGAATGCATTTGGGAAGAGGCAAATAATAGATTATTTTGCACAAAATATTTTGGCAGTTTGGTAATAGGCTAAACACCACCTATACAAAAAATGTAGCACATCGGCAATGAAGCTTTTATTTCAGCTAATTAATTACAAATTTGATTTGCACATTCATTACTTCATTATTTCAATTTTGAAAAGGTAATAATGCATAAGCAATTAGAAAGGAAATATTTGAATTTTATTTTTCCCTTTCCACAGTATTTTCTTAAGAACTATTTAAGAACTGGTTTTGTCTGATGTTTCAGTTATATATTTTTTCTTAAGCATTTTATATTTTTCAAAAATAGTTGTAATTAAAGGTCTTTGAAGATTAAATGAAAATGAAGTAATCTGAGTAGAATTTATAGCTTATAATTGTTCTGTTTACATGAATCTAGAATAAGAACTTTGTATTTTCTCCAAATCAGGGAATATAGAATTAACTATAATTCCAAATTATTTTATCTATATCTTTTTTTTTCTGATGACGTAACTTTTTCCTCAAAGAAAAAGAAAGATGTAGACGGAAAATGGTTAAAACTCAGAGGTCTGTCTATGAAATACTGTTGCTATTTTGAACTTACCATAATCAATCCATTTTCTTAACAACGGAAATGTCTCTGATTTTTAATCATTCCATACTTTTATTACATTTAAACATTCTATGCATTGCAAAAGAATAGGCTATATAGATTACAAACTTTATTTGTGCAAAGTACCTGATAATTCAGTTCAAATGCCCAAATGTAAATGCCTTACCATCAGCATTACACAAAGTCGGTGGTTTACACAAAGATACTATTAAGGCTTTACTCAGTAAATGTTACAAAGTAGTTTAATTCTAGGAAAATATACCACATAATGTAGTTTTTTAAAGAAAAAAAACTCTATACAGATAACATTTGAATCATCAGTGTTGACATAGGAGAACAAATCTCTAACTTCTTTTAAATCACTTCTTCATTTCACTCGTTCAGGCTTTCTTTGTTTTGTTGTTTAAAAATTGTAGTAAAATACATGTAATATAAAATTTGCTTTTATAGTATCTTTGGCAAAATTCTTAAATATTTTTAGGGTCAAGCAGTATAATACTGAACCACCGACTTTTAAATACATGTAATATAAAATTTGCTTTCTTAGTGATTTTTAAGTGTTCAGTAGTGTTAAGCATATTCACATTGTTGTGCCATTATCCTCCATAACATTTTCATCTTGCAAACCATTACAACAACTCCCTATACCCCTCTGCCCCCATCTTCAGGCAACCATCATTATACCTTCTGCTTTTATAAGTTTGCCTACTCCAGATAACTCATATCTGTGGTATCATACAGTTTGTCTTTATGTGACTGGCTTACTTGTCTCAGTGCAATGTCCTCAAGGTTCATCCATGTTGTAGTATGTGTCAGAATTATCTTTCTTTTAAGGCAGAATGAATATTCCATTGTATTTATATACCACATGTTGTTTATCCATTCATCAGTTGTTGGGCATTTTGGTTGCTTTCACCTTTTGGCTGTTGTGGATAATGCTGCTACGAACATGGGTGTACAAATACCTCTTTCGGTTGTTGTTGTTTTGGCATATACGCAGAAGTGGAATAGCTGGATCAAATAGTAATTCTATTGTTAATTTTTTGAGGAACTACCATACTATTTTTCATAGTGATTTGCACCATTTTACATTCCCAGCAACAGTACACCAGGGTGTCTACTCAGTTTTAACGTCCTTTTGACTCTTTTTGTAAAGTGTGTATCTAGATAAATTTTGGTTGAATATGGAGGAAATCTCCAGCAAAAATTTTGAGAACTATCTACTACAAAAATTTCCCCAAAACAACTCTTCCCAATCAACTAAATACCCAATATTCTATACAGACAGAAAAGTCTGAGTACCGACAATGACAAATGCTTTCAATATAGAACATAGTAGCTATCAGAATAAGCAAATAGCATGCATAGACATCTAAGTGTCGGGACCAAAATTATTCACAAGAAAAACCTCCTGAACTTGTAATTTCCCCCCCGCAATGCAGTATACATTAATCAAGAATAGTTTGTTTGAAAAATTCCTAGCTTCCAGTATAAATCCATGTGATTATAGAGTACTTAACATCACACTTGCATATGTCTGTGCCACTTCTTCTCTGCATGCCTCTTCTCTTCTCATTTTAGCTGTGTGGTCTGCTCTTTGCATCTAGTAACTATTGAGATCTCTGCCCACTCTTAGCCTTCCTTTCATGATCAATCATATCAGATATTAGGGAGCTGAATGACATTCAGCTTAATTTTCTTAGCTAATCCCCCATATTCACCAATGTATCTATTAAATATCTTATCTTCTTCCCATTCTTCTAAGAAAACTCACTTCTTATCTTTCAGTAGTCCCTTTAATCTTTAAGACTGTCAGAAATGAACATTTTACAAGATTGTTCGTCTTGAGATATGAAGAAACTACTTTAAAAATTAGTTTAACAAAGAAAAATGATCAAAATAACCAGTATATTTATGCTTTTCCTCTTTAAAGCCTTTTAGAGGCAAAATCCCATTTATAAATTTCACAAATCTCCAACTACTTCACCATGTTCTCATTGTATTTTGTCAAATATCAGGTTATATAGCTTTTAAACTGTTTTACTGTTCACTGCTGGTTAATTTTACCTGTAGATGCATATTTATAGCTTGGATAAGTAACCTTTTGGGAGACAATTTGGCTTAATGATTTAGTATTAGTCTGTTCTTTCCTTGCTATAAAGAAGTACTGGAGGCCGGGCGCGGTGGCTCAAGCCTGTAATCCCAGCACTTTGGGAGGCCGAGACGGGCGGATCACGAGGTCAGGAGATCGAGACCCTCCTGGCTAACACGGTGAAACCCCGTCTCTACTAAAAAATACAAAAAACTAGCCAGGCGAGGTGGCGGGCGCCTGTAGCCCCAGCTACTCAGGAGGCTGAGGCAGGAGAACGGCTTAAACCCAGGAGGTGGAGCTTGCAGTGAGCTGAGATCCCGCCACTGCACTCCAGCCTGGGCGACAGAGCGAGACTCCGTCTCAAAAAAAAAAAAAAAAAAAAGAAGTACTGGAGACTGGGTAATTTATAAAGAAAAGAGGTTTAATTGGCTCACAGTTCCATAGGCTATACAAGAGGCATGGCTAGGGAAGCCTCAGGAAACTTACAATCACAGCAGAAGGTGAAGCAGGTGCGCACACATTGCATGACCAGAGTAGAGCAAGAGAGAGAGAGTGAGGTGGAAGGTGCTACATACTTTTAAACAACCAGATCTTGTGAGATCTCACTATCATGAGAACAGCACCAAGGCATGGTGCTAAATCATTCATGAAAAATCCACCTTTAAGATTCTATCACCTCTCACCAGGCCCCACCTCCAACACTGGGGATTACAATTTGACATGAGATTTTGGTGGGGACCCAGAGCCGAATCATATCCATGATCATCTCTAAAAACTTGGACTAAGAGTAATTTTATCCCATAAAAATAATCATTTTCTGTTACTTGTTTTTCTAAGACAAAACCAGAATGAGGAATGAGAACTATGGACCTAAACAATTATAAGTTAATATGAGCCACATCAAGGAGGCTATTAGTAAGGGGAAGTCACAGGCCCCCAGTA
Organism: Trachypithecus francoisi; assembly: GCF_009764315.1. Taxonomy (NCBI): domain Eukaryota; kingdom Metazoa; phylum Chordata; class Mammalia; order Primates; family Cercopithecidae; genus Trachypithecus; species Trachypithecus francoisi. The sequence continues at coordinate 166,397,013 of NW_022681454.1, read as the reverse complement.
AAACCCAATGCTGCATGTGTAAATCAGCAAGCTGCATAGAACCCACCTCTGAACTTAAGGGACTTGCAAATTCATTTGGAGCTTTGGAGCTATTTTTAGAAAATTCCAAAGTAATTTAAAAAATCAAAACCAGGATTTCTGAGAAAGGGAAAAATTTATCTTTAGCTAGTAAAGAAAAGTATATAATTCAGGAGAGACAAGAAAACAAACAAAAATGGCCAGGTGTGGTGGCTCACGTCTGTAATCTCAGCACTTTGGGAGGTCGAGGCTGGAGGATCACCTGAGGTCAGGAATTGGAGATTTACCTGGCCAACTTGGCAAAACCCTGTCTCTACTAAAAATACAAAAATTAGCAGGGCCTGGTGGTGTGTGCCTGTAGTTCCAGCTGCTCAGGAGGCTGAGACATGAGAATCTGAACCCGGCAGGCGGAGGTTGCAGTGAGCTGAGATCATGCCACTCAGCCTGGGTGACAGGGCGAGACCCTGTCTCAAAAAAAAAACCAAAAAAACAAACAAAACAAAACAAAAACCAAAAAATAGTCCGGGCGTGGTGGCTCATGCCTGTAACCCTAGCACTTTGGGAGGATGAGGTGGACGGATGGCCTGAGCTCAGGAGTTACACACCAGCCTGAGCGACACGGTGAAATCCCGTCTCTACTAAAACACAAAAAATTAGCCTGCCATAGCAGCATTCGCCTAGTCCCAGCTGCTGGGCAGACTGAGGCAGGATAATTGCTTGAACCAGGGAGGCGGAGGTTGCAGTGAGCCAACCTGCGGGACAGAGCGAGACTCTGCTTCCAAAAAACAAACAAACAAAACAAAACAAAACAACAAAACCAAAATCAAAAACTCTTAGGTGCCATAAAGCAGCACAGATATCATATGGGAGCAATAAAATCTCTTCTCTGCCCTTCCTGAAAGTACTTTCACTTCTGCATTGCTTTCCAGTTTAAAAGTATCTGACTCATGCATGCTAATGGCTATATTATTTTTCTTCAGTTTTTTTCAGAAGAATTTACCCAAATAATGGGAGAGGACACTACATGGGTTGAGTGATAGGGTCTCCAATCTCAAAATAATGTGTGTTAGTGATTTAATAATGTCACCAATAACTGCAAACAAGAACAGCTGTAAAGACCTGTGGGATTTGGCCTGACTTCACAATAAATAAAGACAAATTGGAAAAGAATTCCTTTAAACAGTTACCGTGAGAAAAACGCTATGACAAAATTTCAATTTAGATGAGACCAGAACTAAATTAAATATCTGGGAATTGGTCCTATTCCCAAGGCTACGGAAACTCCCAGTTCTTAACAATATTCTTGTACTGCAATACAGAAGGAAGTATGCAGGAAATGGGCTGTCTGCCCTTGTTGATAAAATTGACCTGCTAAAGGTGTGTTCTCTCAAGGCATTGCCCCATTTCTTGACAATGCTATTAAATAATGAAAAGGAAAAGAACCATGTAGGAATTGTCTTGGTTTAAAATTTATGAAAGAAAGTATTAAGAGGATCAAAAATGTGTCTTAGATTCTTAGATGAAAAGAACCAACAGCATAAGCAGCAAAATATGACAAAATAATATATGAACATAATAATAAATGTTTCTATATTTGTTGAGTGCTTATGATATTGTCAGACATGATTCTTGGATATATTTATGTATTAACTTATTTAATCCTCATTTTATAGATGACGAAAATTATTCGTACTTACACATGAGGAAAATTAAGCTCAAAGTTTAAGAAATTTGCCTAAGACCACACAGCAAAACAGTGCCTGGAATCTTGTAAGTACTCAATAAATGCCAGTGACTATATGTCAGGAGAAAACAAACAAAACAAAACAAAACCAACAAACTGGAACCCCCACGTATTCGTCAGGAATTTTCTAAGTAGAAAGAGACTTAATACAGGGAATTGGGTGCTTATAAAATATTATATAATTATTATAGAAGATGTGGAAAATATAGGAAATTGGAAAGAAGGGGAAAAATCACTGAGTTTTACCACTCAAAGTCAATCACTGTTCACTGTTTATATTTTCTGGTTTGTGTAGGTTTATATTCAAAGTATACTTGTTCTTCTAAACCTAACATTGAAATTTTCCATGGTATTATATATTTTATGTAAAATAATATGTATTATTTTAAATATATCTAAGTTTTCCTTATTGTTTAAGATTTAAATTGTTTACATGCACACATCATTGATATTATAAATTATACACAATTTATATTTTTGTGAATAATGTTTTCTGAATCTGTAATTTTCTTTAGGAGATACTCCTGGAGGTAAAAGTAGTGCATCATAGGGTATGAGCCTATGTAGATTTATCTATAGTCAATAATAATTTAATTGCACATTTAAAAATAACTAAGAGAGTGTAATTGGATTGTTTGTAATACAAAGGATAAATGCTTGAGGGGATGGATACTCCATTTTCTATGTGATTATTACACATTGCATGCCTGTATCAAAAAACATCTTGTGTACCCTGTAAATATATACACCTACTATGTAACCACAAAAATTAAAAATAAATTACTTTTAAAAAGAAGAGACTGAAAACTTTGTCTTCGTTTGCTATGGAAGTCAGAAAACTTGCAGTAGCCAAGGGGATGTTAAAGGCCATAAAATGCGGCTCTTTTTTGAAAGAGAGCTGAGGTCACCAGTCGCACCACCAAATTGCCAAACCATAAGCCCATAAGCACCCCTCTTCATATGCTCTCCCTTTTTTCGTGTTAAAATGAATTAGTTATCCCTGCACCCACACAAGGCAACCGTCTCTATTTGTGTACAGGATCTCATCCTTTCTTGTTTGCTCAAGAACATGGCTCCTATAGGTGTCCCATCTCTTCCCTGCATCCTCATTTTTGGTATTTCTACGGAGTCATTCCATCTTCAAATAAAAGTGTTGCAATCTCTCTCTCTTAGAAAGTAAACCTTCTTTGATCTCCACCTTTCTCCAGCTTCTGTCTCATTTACCTACTCCATTTTGCAGAGGGATTTTGTGAAGGAGTTTTCTAAACTTGCAGTCTCCACTTCAGCTTCTCTCATTGTCTCTTGAACTCATTTCTCTTTTTCATTCATTCTAGATGTTCTTGGTGATCGGTCCAAATAGGATTCCTCTGGATGATCAGTTGCCTTTGGAAATGGCAGGAATTTGTTTCAGATTATTCCAAGAAGTAGCTCTCTGTAGACTCAGAGAGGGACGTGATAAGAACACAGAATGCAGAGGTAGAGTAGGGAAGGACAAAAGGAGTTATTACCAAGGAAATGATTTTGAAGTTCATTGAAAGAGAAAAGAAAATGAGTTCTGAGACATACAGGTCTAATTGTGAGCACAGTGTACTTTTGTGATCACCTGCAGGGTTGATTCTAAGATTCATACTTTGTCCACGTATCTAGGAAGGCTGGGGTCATGAGGCAAGATAAAGATCCTGGAAAAAGTCTGAAGTGGTGAAAGCCCTTGCTTGAGTAATTGAAAGCTAAACTGGAAAAAGCATTATAAAATATAATTTGGCCCTCTTCTCCAGGGAATGGAGAAAATGATCTAATAGGTCTTTTTCATCTCTGCTTTTTGTGACCTCTGGCTGTTAACAGCACTCTTCCCCGTTATGTCAAAATGAATTGCCTATTTACTACTGAACTCTAGATAACGATTTCTCTCCCTAGGTAAGACAACAAACTAGTATTGCCTACATGCACTTCATTTCAACTTAATCAATGTCTAAGGAGTCATTTTTCAATGGGTAATATTATTTCCAGGACATTTTGCTTATTTGCTGAGTAATGGTTCCCTTTCACTGTCAAGCCAGAGAGCTCCCCCAAATTTTAGAAGGAATTCCCAAAAGAGTGTTAAAATGTATTTGCAAAATGGAAAGCAAAATGAAGTAAGATGGCCTTTAAATTGCCAATAACCTCCACGGCAGGGTTGTTTATTAGTACTAGAATCTGCTTAGGCTGTTTTTTTTCCATGACAATAAACACTGAAAAGCAATGATGCAGGATGACTGCATTTCTATTCTACAGTATTGCATAAATTTCCTTTTCTTGGGCAGGCAGAAGGAATAGAAGTCATTATTTAAATTTTTTTACCAAGCAATAAATAAATGGTGTTCTTCGGAGAATACATACACACACATGCATACACACACACACACGCATGTGTGTATATATATATATACACACACACACACATACACGCATACATACATGTATATATCACTTCTGTCACTAAGAATAAGTGAAAGTTGGCTAATTTGTGATTTACAAAATATAGATCATTGTTGCCTGTGCAAGCTGATTAAATGAGGCAATAAATCATATGTCTAAAACATGCCAAGCATCTGCCAAGGCAAAAGTTGGCTCAGAAAGTGACGAGTACAGAATTGTGGAGCAGTACAAGTTTTATAGTCTGTCACTGGCATGACAAGTAATGATAAAGGGCAGCATTATGTCTCCTCTACTGATAGTCCAGCAGCAAATTTTCCATTGTAATTCTTTTGTTTGGCCCTCTTTATCTTCATTTAAATGGACTGCATCTCCTTGAGCTGCAGCAAAGATATCTATTTTCCCTGCTAATGTGTTTCCCATGGTCCCGGGATGCTTTTCATACTTGATAAAGTTCGCCTATGGAAAGGACTTCAATGAGTTGGCATGCTGGAATGGAGATAGACATGATGTTGATTTTTTCCACTCTCTTTGGACAGACAAGCCCTTGCTAGTGTTTTACCAAGGCTATTCTCCCAGGAAGGATTTGTTATAACTTTATAACAAATAACAAAACTTGTTTTGTTTACCAAAAACAAACATTGCTAGTGTTTTACCAAGGCTATTCTCCCAGGAAGGATTTGTTATAACTTTATAAAGATCATTCAGCCTGTAAATTCTGACTGATTCTCAAAACTTGTGCTAGACCAAATCCCTATTATTTGAGTCTGAGACTACTTTTTGTACCATCATGATTAAGATAAGAATAAACAAATTCACATTAAAAGTGATTAAAACATTAGTTAATAAAACTGAAACCAAGCAAAGTCAATACTAGAAATGCAATGCTTCTCTTTGAATATCCCGTGAACAAAAAAAAAATGTAATACAAATGTGGTACAAAGAAGTACTATTGGAAATACAGGGTGCAGTCCTCAGAGTCTTGTAGGCTGCAGTTTAAGCAGGGATATAGTAAGTTTTCACATAGGGTGATAATGTCTCCAAATAGGGCTCCTTTATTTTAGGGGGTTGAGACAAATGACATACAAATTCTGAGATGGAAGATCTTGGAACTTTAATTAGAGACGTACAAAATTCTGAAAGGGAAGATCCTGGAACTTGAATTAGAGGGATAATATTTAATACAGATAAAGAGGGAGGAGGAGAAGGTGTAGTCCAGGGAATGAGGAATAAAAAGGCATGGAACAATCAATTCTGAGATGGTTCTTTATTATGGAAACACAATTAAAAACTAAACAACTGACCAAACACTCAGCCAAGCAATAAAAACAACAATCCCTGCTTGGGTAGCCTCTTCAAAAAAAAAAAAAAAAGCTAAACTATGCAGTCGTGTGAATCATGAACACAGAGGAAACCAAAAATGCTAAAACAAGCTCTGATCTCTCATCTCGTCTTTCTTCCTTTAGTGACTATAATATTTAAATGCTTTCATTTTCCTTTTTGGAAGATAAGCAATACGTTCACAGGTAAAATATTTAACATGAAAGGATATATTGAAAAATCTCACTCCATACTTCTAGGACTTCATATTTCCTCATGTTTTTACTAGTTTCTAATCTATATTTATATAATCAATACTTTTGGCATATAGAATTATATGTATGTATATATGAATAAACACAAATGTAGTATACACATATGTGTGTACATATAGATATATGCATATATATGTGTGTATATGTAACTAATTTTACTGTAGCTTTTAAACATTAAGGGGATTTCTTTGGAAAATCTAGCAATACATTATACTATTGGCCATAAACATACTCTTCATTTATTTGTGCTCATTTTGTATTAATAAATGTTTTCTGTTTTCACTTCATGGTTCTAGTGAATTCTCAGGAAATGTGACTTAAAACTATCACTAGAAGCATCGTGAAATGTCTCAAATGGTTCTGATATTATCAAGTTATCCTGGGCGAGTTGCCCACATGGAAAAGCCAAACCAGTCCATGACACCTGGAACTTATGCCGTCTAGGCAGTGGGATCCTTAGACTAACAATCGCATGGACAGGAGCTTGTTATGGTTTCTAACAAAAATGAACTCTCAGTAGAATGCCAAGACTCGGCATCAGCAGAGCAGAATCCAACATGCCTTTTTACTTTCTTTTGTTGGGCTGTTTTCTCTGACAATGAGTTTCAAGTAATTTTTAGTTTCTCAATTAGAAATTAACTTTTTTTTCTTTCCCTAGACAAGGAACACAATCTTAGTTAAACTGGTTAAAGCAAAAAGGGGCATTTCATAGAACCCAAAAGTAGGAAGCAGAGCTGATTTGCTCTAAAATTTATCCTCATTTTATAGATTAGGAAATTAGGGACAATAGAGGGTAAGCCACAGACCCTTTCTTCTCCACTTCTTACTCTTCCCACCTTCCCGTTCAGAGGACATAACTCACAACCTCTCTTAAAGTATTTTCTAAGGAAACCACTCAGATTCTTCCACATTCCATTATCTTTTTCAACCAGGAAAGGAGGATCCTTTGCTACTTTCAGGTGATTATATTGAAGTTATAAATCAAACTAATCCAAACCAAATCACTCATGCACCCAGCTGTGTATCCCCATCTACCTCCACCACTGTTGTTTATCAATGTACTGGTTGTTCTATCTTTTGAATGGAGGATATTGGGGACTGAGTTATTTCAAAATTTACTTAGGTAACTCATCTTAAAACTTTGTTTCCTTAACTTCAGTAACAGTTATTTCATATACTGCAGTCACCTATTCTCAGACCCACATCTTGTGCCTTGCCCTCACCCTAAACTGTCCATTATACAGAAACAATAGTGCTAGTGTCTGAATCTCAGACCACAGTTTTCTATTATTGACTTCCTTCTGTTCCTTTACCTTATGATGTCATTACATTGTTTTCTGCATTTTCTTCCAATCCAGCATTTTCTCTGGATGTCTGTTCCATCTCTATCCAGCATGAATTCCGTGGTTCCATATCTGGACCAGTATTGAGGATCTCGTTGACCCCTCATTCTCTCTGCACACTCCATCTCTGGATCATAGCTACTGTGTGCTTTACTATTCCTAAGACCAGGTGGAAGAATTGATGCTTTTTTTTTTTTCTTTTTTTTGAGATGGAGTCTCATTCTGTTGCCTAGGCTGGAGTGCAGTGGTGTGATCCTGGCTCACTGCAACCTCTGCCTCCCAGGTCCCTGTTCAAGCAATTCTCCTGCCTCAGTCTCCTGAGTAGCTGGGATTATAGGCGCACACCACCATGCCCAGCTAATTTTTTTTGTATTTTTATTTTTATTATTTTTGTATATTACATTATTTTCAAAGAACAACTTGTGGCAAAATATGTGTAATACAAAAATTGCAAATTTTACATCATAACAATTTTAAGGGTTACAACTGAGTGGCATTAAATGCATTCTCATTGTAGTATAACCATCACCACTATTGATTTCTTAACTGTTTCATCTCCCCAAACAGAAAGTGTAACCATTGAGTTCCCCATTATCCTTGTCGTCTGGCACCTAGTAACCTCTATTATACTTTCCCTATATATAAATTTGTTTATAATGGATACCTCATATAAATGGAATCATACAATATTTGCCTTTTTGTGTCTGGCTTATTTCACTTAGCATAATGTTTTCAAGGTTCATCTATGCTATAGTATGTATCAGTATTTCTTTTTTTTTTTTTTTTTGACTGAGTTTCACTCTTGTTGCCTAGGCTGGAGTGCAATGGCGTGATCTTGGCTCACTGCAATCTCCTTCTCCTGGGTTTAAGCAATTCTCCTGCTTCAACTTCCCGAGTAGCTGGGATTACAGGCGCCTGCTACCGTGCCTGGCTGATTTGTTTACTTTTAGTGGAGACGGGGTTTCACCATGTTGGCCAGGCTGGTCTTGAATTCCTGACCTCAGGTGATCCGCCCACCTTGGCCTCCCAAAGTGCTGGGATTACAGGTGTGAGCCACCGCACCTGGCCTATTCCATTCCTTTTTAAAGCCAAGTAATATTTAATTGTGCCACATTTTGTGGATCCATTAATCTATCAATGGGTACTTAGGTTGCTTCCACCTTTTGGTTATTGCGAATAACCACTGTTATAACTATGGGTATAAAAACACCTGTTTGAGTCCCTGCTATCTATACTTTTGGGTAAATATCCAGAAATGAAATTGGTAGATCATGTGGTAATTATACATTTGACTTGAGAAACTGCCAAGCTGTTTTCCACAGCAGCTACACTATTTTACTCCCCCACTAGTAAGGCACAAGGGTTCGAATTTCTTTATGTTCTCCCCAACACATACTATTTTCTCCTTTTTTTTGAATAGCCATAATAGTAGGTGTGAAGTGGTATTTCATGTGGTTTTGATTTGCATTAGAATGATGTTTAGCATCTTTTCATGTGTTTATAGGACATTTGATATCCTTTTTGCAGTAGCATCTGTTCCTTTTGTCCATTTTTTAAAAATTATTATTTTTTTATTATTATACTTTAAGTTCTAGGGTACATGTGCATAACGTGCAGGTTTGTTACATATGTATACTTGTGCCATGTTGGTGTGCTGCACCCATCAACTCATCAGCACCCATCAATTCATCATTTATATCAGGTATAACTCCCAATGCAATCCCTCCCCCCTACCCCCAACCCATGATAGGCCCCAGTGTGTGATGTTCCCTTTCCTGAGTCCAAGTGATCTCATTGTTCAGTTCCCACCTATGAGTGAGAACATGCAGTGTTTGGTTTTCCGTTCTTGTGATAGTTTGCTAAGAATGATGGTTTCCAGCTGCATCCATGTCCCTACAAAGGACGCAAACTCATCCTTTTTTATGGCTGCATAGTATTCCATGGTGTATATGCGCCACATTTTCTTAATCCAGTCTGTCACAGATGGACATTTGGGTTGATTCCAAGTCTTTGCTATTGTGAATAGTGCTGCAATAAACATACATGTGCATGTGTCTTTATAGCAGCATGATTTATAATCCTTTGGGTATATACCCAGTAGTGGGATGGCTGGGTCATATGGTACATCTAGTTCTAGATCCTTGAGGAATTGCCATACTGTTTTCCATAATGGTTGAACTAGTTTACAATCCCACCAACAGTGTAAAAGTGTTCCTATTTCTCCACATCCTCTCCAGCACCTGTTGTTTCCTGACTTTTTAATGATTGCCATTCTAACTGGTATGAGATGGTATCTCATTGTGGTTTTGATTTGCATTTCTCTGATGGCGAGTGATGATGAGCATTTTTCATGTGTCTGTTGGCTGTATGAACGTCTTCTTTTGAGAAATGTCTGTTCATATCCTTTGCCCACTTTTTGATGGGGTTGTTTGTTTTTTTCTTATAAATTTGTTTGAGTTCTTTGTAGATTCTGGATATTAGCCCTTTGTCAGATGAGTAGATTGCAAAAATTTTCTCCCATTCTGTAGGTTGCCTATTCACTCTGATGGTAGTTTCTTTTGCTGTGCAGAAGCTCTGTAGTTTAATTAGATCCCATTTGTCAATTTTGGCTTTTGCTGCCGTTGCTTTTGGTGTTTTAGACATGAAGTCCTTGCCCATGCCTATGTCCTGAATAGTACTACCTAGGTTTTCTTCTAGGGTTTTTATGGTATTAGGTCTAACATTTAAGTCTCTAATCCATCTTGAATTAATCTTCGTATAAGGACTAAGGAAAGGATCCAGTTTCAGCTTTCTACTTATGGCTAGCCAATTTTCCCAGCACCATTTATTAGATAGGGAATCCTTTCCCCATTTCTTGTTTCTCTCAGGTTTGTCAAAGATCAGATGGCTGTAGATGTGTGGTATTATTTCTGAGGACTCTGTTCTGTTCCATTGGTCTATATCTGTGTTTTGGTACCAGTACCATGCTGTTTTGGTTTCTGTAGCCTTGTAGTATAGTTTGAAGTCAGGTAGCGTGACGCCTCCAGCTTTGTCCTTTTGACTTAGGATTGTCTTGGCAATGCGGGCTCTTTTTTGGTTCCATATGAACTTTAAAGCAGTTTTTTCCAATTCTGTGAAGAAACTCATTGGTAGCTTGATGGGGATGGCATTGAATCTATAAATCACCTTGGGCAGTATGGCCATTTTCACGATATTGATTCTTCCTATCCATGAGCATGGTATGTTCTTCCATTTGTTTGTGTCCTCTTTGATTTCACTGAGCAGTGGTTTGTAGTTCTCCTTGAAGAGGTCCTTGACATCCCTTGTAAGTTGGATTCCTAGGTATTTGATTCTCTTTGAAGCAATTGTGAATGGAAGTTCATTCCTGATTTGGCTCTCTGCTTGTCTGTTACTGGTGTATAAGAATGCTTGTGATTTTTGCACATTAATTTTGTATCCTGAGACTTTGCTGAAGTTGCTTATCAGCTTAAGGAGATTTTGGGCTGAGATGATGGGGTTTTCTAAATATACAATCATGTCATCTGCAAACAGGGACAATTTGACTTCTTCTATTCCTAACTGAATACCCTTGATTTCTTTCTCTTGCCTGATTGCCCTGGCCAGAACTTCCAACACTATGTTGAATAGGAGTGGTGAGAGAGGGCATCCCTGTCTTGTGCCAGTTTTCAAAGGGAATTTTTCCAGTTTTTGCCCATTCAGTATGATATTGGCTGTGGGTTTGACATAAATAGCTCTTATTATTTTGAGGTACGTTCCATCAATATCGAATTTATTGAGCATTTTTAGCATGAAGGGCTGTTGAATTTTGTCAAAAGCCTTTTCTGCATCTATTGAGATAATCATGTGGTTCTTGTCTTTGGTTCTGTTTATATGCTGGATTACGTTTATTGATTTGCGAATGTTGAACCAGCCTTGCATCCCAGGGATGAAGCCCACTTGATCATGGTGGATAAGCTTTTTGATGTGCTGCTGAATCCAGTTTGCCAGTATTTTATTGAGGATTTTTGCATCGATATTCATCAGGGATATTGGTCTAAAATTCTCTTTTTCTGTTGTGTCTCTGCCAGGCTTTGGTATCAGGATGATGTTGGCCTCATAAAATGAGTTAGGGAGGATTCCCTCTTTTTCTATTGATTGGAATAGTTTCAGAAGGAATGGTACCAGCTCCTCCTTGTACCTCCGAATCCATCTGGTCCTGGACTTTTTTTGGTTGGTAGGCTATTAATTATTGCCTCAATTTCAGAGCCTGCTATTGGTCTATTCAGGGATTCAACTTCTTCCTGGTTTAGTCTTGGAAGAGTGTAAATGTCCAGGAAATTATCCATTTCTTCTAGATTTTCTAGTTGATTTGCATAGAGGTATTTATAGTATTCTCTGATGGTAGTTTGTATTTCTATGGGGTCGGTGGTGATATCCCCTTTATCATTTTTTATTGCGTCTATTTGATTCTTCTCTCTTTTCTTCTTTATTAGTCTTACTAGCGGTCTGTCAATTTTGTTGATCTTTTCAAAAAACCAACTCCTGGATTCATTGATTTTTTGGAGGGTTTTTTGTGTCTCTATCTCCTTCAGTTCTGCTCTGATCTTAGTTATTTCTTGCCTTCTGCTAGCTTTCGAGTGTGTTTGCTCTTGCCTCTCTAGTTCTTTTAATTGTGATGTTAGAGTGTCCATTTTAGATCTTTCCAGCTTTCTCTTGTGGGCATTTAGTGCTATAAATTTCCCTCTACACACTGCTTTAAATGTGTCCCAGAGATTCTGGTATGTTGTATCTTTGTTCTCATTGGTTTCAAAGGACATCTTTATTTCTGCCTCATTTCATTATGTACCCAGTAGTCATTCAGGAGCAGGTTGTTCAGTTTCCATGTAGTTGAGTGGTTTTGATTGAGTTTCTTAGTCCTGAGTTCTAGTTTGATTGCACTGTGGTCTGAGAGACAGTTTGTTATAATTTCTGTTCTTTTACATTTGCTGAGGAGTGCTTTACTTCCAATTATGTGGTCAATTTTGGAATAAGTGCGATGTGGTGCTGAGAAGAATGTATATTCTGTTGATTTGGGGTGGAGAGTTCTATAGATGTCTATTAGGTCCGCTTGGTGCAGAGATGAGTTCAATTCCTGGGTATCCTTGTTAACTTTCTGTCTCGTTGAGCTGTCTAATGTTGACAGTGGAGTGTTGAAGTCTCCCATTATTATTGTATGGGAGTCTAAGTCGCTTTGTAAGTCTCTAAGGACTTGCTTTATGAATCTGGGTGCTCCTGTATTGGGTGCATATATATTTAGGATAGTTAGCTCTTCCTGTTGGATTGATCCCCTTACCATTATGTAATGGCCTTCTTTGTCTCTTTTGATCTGTGATGGTTTAAAGTCTGTTTTATCAGAGACTAGTATTGCAACCCCTGCTTTTTTTTGTTCTCCATTTGCTTGGTAGATCTTCCTCCATCCCTTTATTTTGAGCCTATGTATGTCTCTGCATGTGAGATGGGTCTCCTGAATACAGCAGACTGATGGGTCTTGACTCTTTATCCTGTTTGCCAGTCTGTGTCTTTTAATTGGAGCATTTAGTCCATTGACATTTAAGGTTAATATTGTTATGTGTGAACTTGATCCTGCCATTATGATATTAACTGGTTATTTTGCTCGTTAGTTGATGCAGTTTCTTCCTAGCCTCGATGGTCTTTACATTTTGGCATGTTTTTGCAATGGCTGGTACCGGTTGTTCCTTTCCATGTTTAGTGCTTCCTTCAGCGTCTCTTGTAAGGCAGGCCCCTGGTGGTGACAAAATCTCTAAGCATTTGCTTAACTGTAAAGGATTTTATTTCTCCTTCACTTATGAAACTTAGTTTGGCTGGATATGAAATTCTGGGTTGAAAATTCTTTTCTTTAAGAATGTTGAATATTGGCTCCCACTCTCTTCTGGCTTGTAGAGTTTCTGCCGAGAGATCTGCTATTAGTCTGATGGGCTTCCCTTTGTGGGTAACCCGACCTTTCTCTCTGGCTGCCCTTAAGATTTTTTCCTTCATTTCAACTTTGGTGAATCTGGCAATTATGTGTCTTGGAGTTGCTCTTCTCGAGGAGTATCTTTGTGGCATTCTCTGTATTTCCTGAATTTGAATGTTAGCCTGTCCTACTAGGTTGGGGAAATTCTCCTGGATGATATCCTGAAGAGTGTTTTCCAACTTGGTTCCATTTTCCCCCTCACTTTCAGGCACCCCTATCAGATGTAGATTTGGTCTTTTTACATAATCCCATACTTCTTGCAGGCTTTGTTCATTTCTTTTTCTTCTTTTTTCTTTTGGTTTCTCTTCTCGCTTCATTTCATTCATTTGATCCTGAATCGCTGATACTCTCTCTTCCAGTTGATCGAGTTGGTTACTGAAGCTTGTGCATTTGTCACGTATTTCTCGTGTCATGGTTTTCATCTCTGCCATTTCATTTATGACCTTCTCTGCATAATTATTCTAGCTATCAATTCTTTCACTCTTTTTTCAAGATTTTTAGTTTCTTTGCGCTGGGTACGTAATTCCTCCTTTAGCTCTGAGAAGTTTGATGGACTGAAGCCTTCTTCTCTCATCTCGTCAAAGTCATTCTCTGACCAGCTTTGTTCCGTTGCTGGCGATGAGCTGCAGGGGGAGATGCGCTCTTATTTTTTGAATTTCCAGCTTTTCTGCCCTGCTTTTCCCCCATCTTGGTGGTTTTATCTGCCTCTGGTCGTTGATGATGGTGACATAGTGATGGGATTTTGGTATAGGTGTCCTTCCTGTTTGATAGTTTTCCTTCTAACAGTCAGGACCCTCAGCTGTAGGTCTGTTGGAGATTGCTTGAGGTCCACTCCAGACCCTGTTTGCCTGGTTATCAGCAGCAGAGGTTGCAGAAGATAGAATATTGCTGAACAGCGAGTGTACCTGTCTGATACTTACTTGGGAAGTTTCCTCTCAGGGGTGTACCCCACCCTGTGAGGTGTGGGGTGTCAGAGTGCCCTTAGTGGGGGATGTCTCCCAGTTAGGCTACTCAGGGGTCAGGGACTCACTTGAGCAGGCAGTCTGTCCCTTCTCAGACCTCAACCTCCGTGTTGGGAGACCCACTGCTCTCTTCAAAGCTGTCAGACAGGGTCGTTTGTGTCTGCAGAGGTTTCTGCTCCTTTTTTTGTTGTTGTTGTTTAGCTGTGCCCTGTCCCCAGAGGTGGAGTCTACAGAGACAGGCAGGTTTCCTTGAGCTGCTGTGAGCTCCACCCAGTTCGAGCTTCTCAGCGGCTTTGTTTACCTACTTAAGCCTCAGCAATGGTGGGCACCCCTCCCTCAGCCTCGCTGCTGCCTTGTGGTTAGATTGCAGCCTGCTGTGCTAGCAATGAGGGAGGCTCTGTGGGTGTGGGACCCTCCTGGCCAGGTGTGGGATATAATCTTCTGGTGTGCCCGTTTGCTTAAAGCGCAGTATTGGGGTGGGAATGACCCGATTTTCCAGGTGTTGTGTGTCTCAGTTCCCCTGGCTAGGAAAAGGGATCCTCTTCCCCCTTGCGCTTCCCAGGTGAGGCGATGCCTCGCCCTGCTTCAGCTCTCGCTGGTTGGGCTGCAGCAGCTGACCAGCACTGATTGTCCGGCACTCCCTAGTGAGATGACCCCAGTACCTCAGTTGAAAATGCAGAAATCACTGGTCTTCTGTGTCGCTCCCACTGGGAGTTGGAGACTGGAGCTGTTCCTATTCGGCCATCTTGCTCCGCCCCCGCCCCCCTGGTATTTTTAGTAGAGACGCAGTTTCACCATGTTGGCCAGGCTGATCTTGAACTCCTGACCCCGTGATCCACCTGCCTCGGCCTCCCAAAGTGCTGGGACTACAGGCATGAGAACTGATGCTTGTATTAGTGAGCTGGGACTGCCATGACAAAATACCACAGACTGGGTGCTTAAACAACAGACATTTATTTCTCATAGTTATGTTAAATGGAGTCCAAGATCAAGGCACCATAGGGTAAGTTTCTGGTGAGGTCCTTTTTTCTGGCTCACAGGTGGCAGCCTTCTGTCTGGGTCCTCAAATGTCCTTTCCTCTGTGTGTGTGTATGGGCAGAGAGACAAAAATTTCTAGGGCACCTATGGGATTAAGGGTCTGCCTGTATGACCTCATTCAACACCCTAGTTACATTCTTAATACCCCAGTCTCCAAGTACAGTCACATTGGGCTTAGGTCTTTAGCGTATGACTTTGGGGAAATACAATTCACTCCATAAGAATGCTGAAGAAACTATATTTGTGAATATGGGACCACAATAAATAGATAATCTTTCAGCCTCAGCTGGGCCCTCAGAACCAAAAGCTCTTTCTGCAGACGCCCTGGATGAATAACCTTCACCTGTCTCCAGGCTTCTGTTCAATCAATTCTCTTCATTCTACCAATCGAAGCTTTTGACTCATAGTTTTTATTGGAGGTTAAAAAACTATTTCAGATTCTCACAGAATCTGAGCTCCTTGAGGTCAGGGACCATGTCTTGTTCATTTTTATTTCCATAGCATAGTGTTTGGTGTATGTGGTCTTATGATACATATTGGTTTTTGTCCATGGTTCCTGGCTCATAACTCCCATAGCCTTAGTTAGAGTCTTTTGTTATAATGTAGGGTGTGTTAGGCCTTAGGAAACAGAATCTTTCTCCTGTCCTCTTTTTACCTGACCCAAGGCAGGACTCTAATCTTCCCCCACCTTTCTGATTGTGGTTCTAAAGTACTTCCCAGGAAGGGTCCTACCCTATATCTCTGGGGGAAGGAATACTGATGTCATGAAGCTTCCATAAAAACCCAAGAGGACTGGATCCCAAAAGCTTTTGGATAGCTAAAGACGTGGAGGTCCCTGGAGGGTGACACACCCCGGGAGGGCACGGAAGTTCTACACCCCTTCCCTCACACCTTGCCCTGCACATCTCTTCATCTGTATCTTTTGCAAAATCCTTTATAACAGGGGTGTCCAATTTTTTGGCTTCCCTGTGTCACATTGGAAGAAGAATTATCTTGGGCCACACATAAAATACACTAACACAAATGATAGATGATGAGCTAAAAAATAATTACAAAAAAATCTCATAATGTCTTAAGAAAGTTTACGAATTTGTGTTGGGTCACATTCAAAGTTGTCCTGAGCCACATGTGGGCCACAGATTGGACAAGCTTGCTTTATAACAAACCACTAAATAAATGTTTCCCTGAGTTCTGTGAGCCGGTCCAGAAAATTAATTGAACCCAAAGAAGGGGTCATGGGAACTCCACTTGAAGCCGATCAGTCAGAAGTTCCAGAGGCCTAGACTTGTGACTGCTGTCTGGGAGATGGGGCACAGTCTTGAGGACTGAGTTTCTACCTCTGGGATCTGACATTATCACCAGGTAGACAGGTTTGGAATTGAATTGAAGGACATCTAGCTGGCATCTACCACTTGGTGTGTGGGGAAAACCACACCCCACATTTTGTCCCAGATATCTTCTATGTTAATGACTGTTGTGGTGTGAGGTCAGTGGAAAAGTATGGTTTCAGATCATTTTTTTCAATACAATGTATCTTAGGCATTCAATAAATAATGAATGAATAAATTTTCCTTTTCCCTATCCAGAAAATGGTTTTCATCTATATTCACACTTATCCAGTCCTAGAGGAGGTATTGTTCTGCCTTACAAGACCAGTTTATCTGCGTCCTGAATACCATGTCTTGTTGGCTTCTCTGTAACCTTGTTCCATTAGTTATCATCTCTTATGTATTCAAGTTCTCTCCTTGTATGTATGTATGTATGTATGTATCTATCTATCTATCTATCTATCATCTATCTATCTATTTTTTAGAGATAGGGTCTTGCTCCAGCTTAAGCTGGAGTACACTGGCATGAGCATGGCTCACAGCAACATGCAGCCTTAAACTCCCGGGCTCAAGTGTCCCCCAGAGACCCTCTCATGGTCTGCTCCTCACTGATCCTCCTGGTGATTTCAATCCCCTATGGATTGAAGACTCCCAAGACTTCCTCTAGTAACTTTGGGCTTTGTATTCCATCTCATTGCCTGTGTGAAGCAGAGACACAAATAGTGGGAACCTTTGCTTTAAGGCACAAGACCAAATGGCTACTAGTTTTAGTCTATTCCAGGCTTTCTCAAAGCTTTTGGCATTTTGGGCCTGATAAGTGTTTATTACGGGGGCTGTTGTGAATGTTTAGTGACATCACTAAGCTTTATTCTCTAGGTGTCAGTATCTCCAGACATTGCTTAATGATGGCTGCAGGGCAAAAGTGCCCCTGATTAAGAAACCCTGATCTGTCTGAAACTGGCATTTCTAATAACAACAAGAAAAAGAGAAACAATTAGTTAATTGCAGTATTGTGAGTTTCCAGAAATGAGCCCAAATTTCAAAATAATGTGATCTTGTTTTGAACGAGATTATTATGGTTTGAAATCTGTACTTCTCCCCACCCTGACCATCCTCATTAACTTTGTTACTTGGTAGGGCAATTTGGCAGCATTTCCTGGAATGTTATTTTTTCCCCTGCTTGTTTTGTTATTTACTTTCCCTGGAAAGTAGATTGAATGGCAGTAGCAGTGGTGGGCAGCCTTAACTGCAGCCTAGAATAGAAAGTCCTTGTGGAGGGAGAGGTGGGGATTACTGACAGCTAACTGATCCTGAAGAAAGGAAAATAAAACTTTTCACGGGAACAATTCAAACTGTATCTAGTTCACTTTGTAATACGTTACTGAAACTTGACTTGGCTTGGTCTCCTTATGCACATAAATTTTAATTTATCTGATGTGAACATAGAAATTACATTGATAAAATTTTGAACCTTTATCACTTTTCATTTATACTCTTTTTAGTTTAAATATGCACTTTTACATCTTCTCCATACCAATAGATTATGCACATCTTCCAAGAATACGCCCCTCCGGAATACAAAAAGACCTCTTTCTACCTGCTTTGAAGTTTGTTTCTTGGTGAATCAGTCATTGAGAGTAGGGACTTTGCTGTGACAGTTTTGGAAAGAAGTGATGTCTTTAGAGTGAAAACTTGGGCACTTCTAGACAGAGTTTGCTGGTTTAGTCTGAGTAGACCAAACCAAAACAAAACAAAATGCAAAACAAAAACTAAAAATCTTAGCCAAACACTTATAGTAAAGAATCTTTTAAATTAGACGCAGGAAAATCCCTTTCCTTCCACTTCCATGACATGACACCTAAGTAAATTAACCAAGTCCCTAAAATAGGAAGGATAAAAAATACTGCATTCACTACACTACAAAGTGAGTCATGATACTTATATTCCACTTGAAACTTGACCAAAACTTACATTTTGCAGACTACTTTACAGAATGATGTAGGTACAGCCAAAGGGGACCTATTCACTTTTAAGCAATACTTTGAGCTTCCCGTTTGTAAAAGATTTATGTTTTCTGAAGTTTCTTAAAGCAGTTCAGTTGCTGTGACTGGCAGCCAGTGAGCTGATTAGAGCGAATTGGAGTTCAAGTATTTTTTTTTTTTTCTTCGTTAGTGTCTCTCGTAGCCCTATTTTGGAGTCATTGCCTTTTTCTTCCTAGAAAATTCAAGGCACATAATTTCCACTTTCCATTCATCTATGAAACCGTTAACCAGGAAATAGTGGAACTGAGGTTTCCCTTAAATGATTCTGACATTCTTCAGGAGCAAGACCATTGATTACCTTTAATCTTAATGGATTGGAACTAATTTCTGAAGACCTAAAGTTTCCTCAACTGCAAAGGAAATAAATTATAAGAAACACCAACAAGAACTCACATACAGAAAACATAAGCCGCAGAGGGTAAAAGTCATGCCTTAACTAAACAGATGATCAGTGATGATTAATGCCTTCTGCATAAGACTTGACAATAAATTTCTCTCTGGAAAACTACTTAGACATTCTTTTCATGTAATGTCATATGAATTTAATCTTAAAAAGACACCCCCATCTCCCCATCACTCTCTGTGCCCTCACCCTACTTTATTTTTCTTAACTCTTATAATAATCTGATATATCTAACATTTTTATTTGTGATTATTCTCTTTTTCTGCTAGGGTCTAGGCTTCATGAGAGCAGGATATTTTTATGCTATAACTTGAGTACTGGAATAGTGGCTGACACATATTAGGCCCTTAGTAAATAGCCGTAAAATGTGTAACATCCCTAATTAGCAGGTTTATGATCATATTTTTAAAATTTGATTTCCTTTACTTACAATAGAAAATCATTATCTTCCTTTTGACCTCTTATTTAGGCTGAATAAATCTAGTTTAAATAAGATAACAAATTCTGAAATATTTTGAAAAATTTAAAATATTCTGAAAGTATAAGTCCTCTTGCAAAGCTACTTCTGAGTATGCTGTTTTTTAAACTTCTTTTCCATAAAATTATTATGACCTTACCAATCAATCATCTCTTCCTATTTATCATTACTTCATTCACAAATTTTCAGAGGTTTTCTTGTATTTTATATAATCAATTTCTGTCTTTCATATAGTTAAGAAGGATATAGCTCTCAGAACCTACTGGGGATAAGAACCACTTTCTGTTCTCTATCAGATATTATTTCATTTTGTATAATATCATTTTCTTGACAGTGAAGCCAGGCACTACATCTGTCCTTGTGGAGATGTTCTGCTATCAGTAAGAAAGACATGAGATCTGCCAAGTAAGTATTTGGCTCAGCTTGTCTTCCTTTTTAGGATGGGTTCCTTTGCATCTGTCATAGGGTTCAAAAGGAAAGTGCTAGCCACAGGCATTTGCTGGGTAGGGGTAGCATCTAGCATCCCCAATTAGGTTTGTGAAAGCTTTGTACCCCAAAGATCACTTTCATTTTTATAAGGAGCAAACAAGTTATTCATCTAAATTATGAATCAATAAATTATGAGCATACTTTCTATCCCAACATTTCTCCATGCAAAGAGGTAGGGAAAAGGTGGCAAATGTTAAAACACCCTAGGGAAATTTTTCTAACTATAAGGCCCCTTCATTCATTTTAATGTGGCTTTTAGATAATTCCATTTGATGGCTGTGGTAGTAATAATAGGCTGGAAAAGTCGAGGAAACAGATTCTCTTCTAGAGCCTTCAGAAGGTATATTGCCCTGTCTACTCATTCTGGACTTTTGATCACCAGAACTGTAAGATAATAAATTTGTGTTGTTGTAAGCCTCTAAATTTATAGGTTTTTTTTCTTTTCTTTTCTTTTCTTTTTTTTTTTTTTTTAACAAAAGCAATAGGAAACTAAGATTGTGGTGCTCACTGGTATGTGTGATTTGGAAGAAAAAGTGTGAATACTGCTTCTGCACTTATCAATGATTATTGCTTTGATATTTTACTAAGAGCAATTCAAAATAATGTTGTGCTTTCTTATAAATATAAGAATGTTAATAAGGGAAAATGTCAGATTCAGGTTTTTATTTAGAATGAAATTTTAATTTAAAAAAAATCTAGACTACGTGTTGATGAGGTTATGTACTGAAACTTTACTTCTGTCTTCTGTACAACTATAGGAATTATAGAATTATATCTACAGCTTAAAATTGGTCTATGTTATTAGTTGTCCCATAAATAAAAATTATTTATAATGTAAACATAGGTTTATATTGCTTAAAAGAAAATACTAAAATATTACTAAGGACAGATTTATGACAACTTCAAAAAAACTTTCATTTTACAAGGAAATGATAGACATCTTGCAAACTTCCCTAGTGATCTGATTTTCTACAATCTTACCAGCTTCTAAGTTTTCTGTGGTACATCCATAATTAATAGCAAGGTTCTCTCAACATGTCAAAAGATTTAAAAGAATTTTGATAAGTAAATACTTTGGGCTACTAAAATATAATTCTCCATCAAAGCTCATTTCTCAAGCGATTATGAAACAAATATTCTCTAACATGCTGAACAGGGTTTATCACTGCTAAACAAACAGATTATTGCTCAAGGAGAATATTCAGATGATTTCAACTCCTTTTGTGAGCATCTTCCAGAAGGAACCAGCCCTATTAACACCTTGATTTTACCCCTTAACTTAAGAAGTTAGACTCCTTAACTTCTGGCCTCCAGAATGGTACGATAATAAACTGTGTTCTTTTAAGCCACTAAGTTTGCATAGTGTATTAATTATATTTTTAAAAAGCCTATTGGGGTTTGATTGAGATTGTGTTGATTCTATAATTGAAAGATAACTGATTCTTAGTAGTAAAGCTTCCAAATCCATGAACATAGTATACTTCTTTATTTATTTAGGTCCTTTTTAATTTTTCTGAGCAAGTTTTCACAGTTTTTGGTGTGTAGGTTATATGTAATTTTATCAAATTTATTCCTAAATATCTGATATTCTGATATTTTAAGTAGAATTCCATTATCTTATTTCCAATCTTAAAATTTGCTAATCTATATGTATACAACTGATTTTTCATGTTGAGTTAGTATACTGACATCCAAATCATCTTTTTTTATTTTTTATTTTTTTATTTTTTAATTTTTTTTCAAATCATCTCTCTTAATGAAGTTCAATGAAGATAGAAATTAAAGATTAAAAGGCTACAAATAATTTCTTCCCCCACGTTACTAGAAATTTACAAATAATTTTAGTTCTCTGAAAATTCTACATTTATTTGATTATTTCTTTAAACCTAACATCTGAAATCTTTTATGTCCATCTCTGATTTAAGTCTCTGGAGACAGAAAATGAACTGCATGTCAGCAATTCTTAGGATGGGACTATGAGAGTAGTGCTAAGGCTGCCGTGGCAGGTCCAATTCAGAAAAACCTTGGTGATTATGTTTCAAGTGGTGCAAATAACTTGAAATGTTTGAAATGAGATAGTTTTTTAGAAATAAGACACACTTGAACTGATCACCACTAATTTGTAACTGCCAATTACCATGCATTTTGGGTTTTGTCCTGGGAAATACATGTGACCTTTTTTCTTGACTATGCATAACAAGCTCTTCGAAAAGTCACTGTGCCTCATCATTGTACTTCCTTTTTGAAATCACAGTAATGGTAAGTACTACTCTCCTTCCTCATTAAGCACAGTTTTCCTCAATCTCCACAGAAGGAAAATTGCTTTTTTCTTCCTTCTGTATTGTACTCTTTCTGGTGACAATTTAAAGAATGCACTAGTGTGAAGGCTAATCTTAACCCAGGAAAATTGAGATAAGTGTTCCGACTCCTGGATTTTAAAGAAGCCATGTGAAGAAAATTTTTACTTTTCCTTTTTCTTTTAGGATGCTAAAAGGAAAAAGGAAATTAGTGGGGGTTGGGGAAGATAGATCCAACAGATGATGAAGCCCCGATCTGAAGTGCCTATGTTTAGAGCGTAAAAACTTTCTCTCCCCTTTCATGCACACCTGCTGAATTGATAATATCTGTCCTATGAAAAAAACAGTAAAATGGAGGCTTCTGAATATTTAATTTCCTGATAACATCATAAGTCCACCAGAGTTCTAGAGGCGAGAGGTAGCAGTAGACAAATATAATTGCTTCCTCTCAAATTCTCACCTGACTTATTCACAGTCCCACTTTCAGTCCTTCATTGACTTTCTCCATGAGGTCAAATCTTCCTTGTCTCAAAGGAAAGTTTAATATTTAACGTGCACCTATAAAGCTGTCAGTGCTTATGCATACGTGTGCATATGCGTGTTTGCCCCGTATTGATATCCCTCATGAAATATTACAAAGGTAAAAGAAATGAGTTTTAAAATTTTCTGTTGATTAAGGCAAGGTGGGCCAACAAATGAGAGAAGAATTAAGAGAAGGTTATGGTCAATTGAGTGAGCCTTTAGGGGGTTATTCTTTCACCTTTATATTAGGTGATGAGACCTATTAGGGATCAGAGAAGCAAGCATATCCCAAAGACCCAAGCCTTAGATAGGAAATATTATTAATGAGAAAGTTTTAAATTATATATTTTTAAATATATAATTTAAATGTTTTAATATATAAATTTGAAAATGTAATATGTATTTAAAGACACATATAAATTAAATAATACGTGTCCATGAACCAAATTTCAAAAGATACCAAAGTATATAGGGTAAAAATAAGTTTCCCAATTATGACTCCTAATGCCTCAGCTTCCCTCTCTAAAGGCAATCACTTTTGCTAGGTTTTTCTGTCTTTCCGAAGATTAAAAACCCTTCAGAAAAATAAATTAGTCAAGAATTCTAAATATTTCAAATTCTTTCTATTTGCAGCTACATAGAACTTTTGAAATCCATATTTCATGGTATTTTCTGTTAAACTGATCAATAAGTCTCCATGGTAAAAGATATGGCCCGATTTTCCAGGTGTTCCTGAGAGTGGCAAGAAAGGGTAACATGTCAACCCAAATATGGGTTATGTAAAGCTAATTATCTAAAAAATTTTTTGAAAAAATGCACTGATTTGGATATCACCCTTGTTTCATTTTATTCTCAGCTGTAATCCAGATATGATATCCTTTTAATTTGTCATTTAGTTTGATTTTAGCTTAAATTTTGATAGTACGAATTAATTGGCTAAGATTCTTGCCTGACTGTAAATTCATATTTACTCCTTCCAAAATTTTACTTCATAGATCCACTTTCATTACAACGTAACTTACAGGTCATCTTTACCATTTCATTTAATGATTGACTAGCGGACTGCAATCAATTTCTGGGTAGCATTTAAGGTTCTATGGTTGGTACCCGTCGCTGCTCTTCTGTTGCTATAACATAGTGCAGGCAGACTTCCTTAACTTATGCACTTTTGGTTTAGCCTTTCTTGTTTCATTTGCTGAACTGCCTACCAATCTCATCACTAATGGAAATAAAACTTATTTTTCTCCATTTAGTGTTCCCAAGTCTCCTCTTACCTGTCTTCCTACTGACAAACAGCAAATTCTTTGAAGATATGACTATTGATCATTAGCTGTCCTGGGGGAATATAGTTGTACTGCAGAAGGAAATCATCTGTCCTCTGGTGTGAGCAGTATTGTAGCTCTGATATGCACAGCCCAGGGAGCTGATGTACTTGTAGGGCCCAGAGGTGTCAGCAGCCATAGCAAGCAGACCAAATGGGCCTCTTTCAAACACAGAGGGATTTCAAAACTCAATTGAGTAATAATATTTCGCTCTTAAGGGGAAGAAGACAGAGAATTAAAACGATAGGTTCTGAATCTTACATGGGCGTGGCATTTTATTGTCATGAATGAAACTGATATTGCCACCATCCACATTGATACAGCGAGTGCAATTTAAAAGTCTAAATGGCCAGGAAAAAGTGTCAAGTCAATAGTATTTTTAGAAATTTCAAACCAGTAAGTTTCAAGGCTATTAAATCAGCCAAATTCCATGTGTTTCATTTTTGACTGAATTAGTTGGTCATTTTATTATCTCAAACCTTCAAACTGTTATTTTAATACTGTGTAAAAGCTACAGCAGTGTATTTAGTCTTCATATAGGTTATGACAGGGGAGAGAAAAGCATAAAGTGGTAAATTTACCTGTCCAAATTTTTACCCAGATTTAACCAAAAATGTAAAGTTCCTAACATCATTTATCTCTTCTTTTCGGTAAACTAAAACACTTTTAGTGATGAGAAGCCCAAAAGAAAATCTTGAAGGCAATTCTGAATAGAAGCAGCAACCTCTAAGAATGAATAGGCATGTTCTTTCAGTTTAAAGGAAAATATTCTAATGTTTAAGTTTCGATGTTTCTTTTTTCCAGAGCTTCACTACCTAGCAGCTTGTACTACTTAAAAAAAAGCCAAGAATAAACCTGAACCTTCCTTCCATGACAACCCTTAAAATTATTGTTTGATTAATGGTTCATGCTGTCCTAAGGTGATGCCTAATTATGCACCAATGTTTCACTCATTATGTAGTCAAGTAATGGCATAGCACATTAGTTTGAGAACAGAGGAATGAATACTTTTTAATTAGATATATGTCTCCCACATTTCCTTCCCTCCTTTCCCAAGTGAGCTTCAATATACACGTGTTTGGTTGGCTCAACGACAAGAGGAAAAAAAAAATCTTTCTAAAGCCTCTACCACAGCAGCAAACTATTTACTGCTACAAATGACCACTCAGAGATTGTTTGAATTAGCTTTAAGAAAATCGTTCTCCATTGTCACAATTGCTGTCAGTAAATGTTAGTAATTCTAGCTTTTTACAGATGGGCTTTCAGCAGCTTTAACCCATTACTGACTATGAGTCTGTCTATAGTAACCATTCCCCCAAAAAGACACTTGCTTTTCTTCAGCGGTGGAAACCAAGAACTGTGGGTTTTCCCCTTGGTTGGTTGCTTAGCTTTACATTAATGAGAAAGGGACATTTGAATGGGATAATATTGAGCTCAGAGATCTCATTTCAGCCATATACCACCTGCCAAATTTTCCCGACATGACCAGAAGCCCTAAACATGATGTGATTCCATTTGCACTGTCCGATCGGCAGAACCCCTCCCTGCTGATAAGCATGCTGGCTGGGCTGGGCAGTCTGTGTCTGCCAGGCATTTAGGAGAGTTCCGGCTTAGACCTTTAAGATGCTAGAAGGTCAAGAGTTTCTGCTCTCTGAAGCATGTGGACCAAGGTGTTGTCACAATATACCAATTGCCACACTCTTGCACATGACACCTCTGCCTCAACTCACCAGCCTTTAAAATGTAGGGCAATTTGATGCAGTGGTTCCTAATTTCATACTGTGTTCATTCATTAAGTAAATATTCAGGAGTGCTTACTATGCCCTAGGTACCCCTCTAGGCTCTGGGTATATACAGCCGTGAACAAAACAAAAACATTAGCCCTTACGGAGCTTATATTTCAGTAGGGAAAACAGACAAGTTTGTGTGTGAGTGTGTGTGTGTGTATGGGAGTGTGTGTGTGTGTGTGAGAGAGAGACAGAGAGTGGAGGGGGGTGGTAGTAAAAATGAAAAGGAGGGGGCTTTGGAGAAAAATAAAGCAGCGTAAGATGAGCAAGAAGTACTAGGGGCACGGGGTTAGGTCAGATGGTGGGTAAGGCTTATACGACTTTCCAAATTTGAACTGAGACCTGGAGGGAGTTGAAGAAGAGACTGTGCCTGACTTTTTCAGTCCTTCTAGCTAGCAACATAACAGGCACTGCTCTGTTTTGCTCTCCTGCAATACACTGAAGTTGTCCAAGTTTGGTTGTGACAGTTGCCTTCCCTCTATATTTTTTTATTGCTGCTAGATTCCAATACTGCTACCAATTGCCACCAATTTAAACATGCCATGGCAGTGTCAAAAGTTATATTCGGAAATATTTTGCACATTGGCACTTCATTCTGCCTACAAAATACAATTCTTTGTGGGGTCTGCTTCTCAGTGAGACACTGTTATTCTGGCTCCATTTCATCATTAAGTCACCTCTTTTAAATGCAAACAGAATTTATAGTCTCATCCACCAATTTAGCTGTTATGTATCATGAACACATTGTGCCTACATGTGGCTTATTCCAACTCCAGACTTAAATCTTGTGTCCCTATTTACAAGAAATACAGTTTATTATTATTCTGCCTTCCCATTACACTTATGGCAGGTGGGATAAATAATTCTGTGTTGTGTGGAATATGTCATTGGGCTACCTATCCTTTGTGCACATTTGAATGTGGTTGGCAGTTTGTTAAAATTGCGTGAGTGACTCACAATACAGAAACGATGTCTCTGTTAAATAAGTGATGTCTAGATACCAACAATCAATCCTGCACCCAGAATGCAATACAATGAATACATCAATGGCCGATGCCACTTACTGTTGGAAACAATTTATGAGAATTCTAATTTATATTTATGGAATGCCTTTTTGTGAGCTCCTCTGCTACATAATTACAAAAAGGCTTTATGTTCAGTATTGTTGTGACAATAAATAACAAGACAATAGAAAGCAATAAATGATCTTGTCATTGCCACAACCTAGAAAATAAAGAGAACTCACCATGGCGTGTGTGCATATGCAAAGCCCCAGCTGAATTCACTGCCATGTGGTATACAGTCCTAAGAATTACCTATGTGGGTATCATTGCCTGAATGTTGTAATTACGGGTTATAACGCTTTGGAAGACAGACCCATTTGTATATAGATACAACTACTCCATTGTGAGAAAAATGCAACTACTCCATTTTTCTCCATTGTGAGAAAAAAAAAAAAAAAAACTCACTTCTTTCTATGGCAATCTCTACTTATTTTTACATAGTGTCTAGGTTTTGCTGCCTCCATATCAAATCATAAATAGAAAATTACACTAGAAATCAAAGGAGATGATAAGAAAATGAATGATCATGTAAATTTACTAAGCACCTACCAAGAGTCAGATACAATGTAAAGTGTGTTTTTTCATTTCAACTTTCAAACAGCTCTGTGAGCTGTGTGTTAAGATCACAGTGAATTCACAGTTCAACTTTAAAACAATAAGTTTCCAATATCTCAATTTACATTTTAAGAAATTGAGATCTGGACCTATCAAATGATATATCTAAGGTCTGAGAGGTAATAGGGAAAAAATGGAATGGCCATGTTTGTAAGAATGTATAAATAATTTTGTTTTTAGTAGCTGCTATGAAAAACTCCCCAACTCAATCTTTGATTTTCTAATTTTTGAGTAATTAGAAGGATGGAAAGGTACTTAGCTATAATGAATCACATGTTATTTGTAAATAATTTCCAATGCCTGTAAAGACTATACATGTTACTCTCAGATATTTGGGGAGCATTTAAAAAATTATATATTGATAAATCATAGTTGTATATATTTATGGGGTACAGAGTGATGTTATAATTGTTGAATATAATGTGGAATGATTAAATCGACCTAATGAACTAAGAGTAAATCTTAAATGTTCTAATCACAAAAAAGTCAAATATTTGAGGCAACGAATAGATTAATTAGCTTGGGGGAACAATTTTATCTTTGCTCCTCTTTGAATTGGGATTTCTTAATTTTTCCTTTCATTTATATCCCAATCCACTATAGTAGAAATGCATAGCACAAATATATAATATATAATTAGAGAAATGGAGGCTCAAAGAAGATAGGAGGGACAGCAAGGAAGTAAACCTAAATCTGTCAGACTACTAGTGGTGGTCCACATATTAGAGCACTCATTTGGTAAAAACCAAAAGTAACAGAGGAAACAATCAGAAACAAGCATGACCAAACACAGTTGAGTTTGTAGGCACCTTAGCGATAAGCAACCTATAAAATTCCTCTTGCCTTACATTTTTTCTGCATTCCTCTGTTGTATGTTTATTTCTTTCTGTCCACTCAACTCTCTAATATCTTAAAAAATCCCTTGATTGAATGTAATTTTTTTCTCAGATTAATCTGTCAAATTCTTATAACAACGTATAGAGAATCGGGCTGCTGAAAACAGATGGTCTAAAAAATGTCTAAATAATGAATGTTAACTGAGCCCTAACAGGCAAGTTCTGTTTCACCCTATTTAGCTAGTCAATGCAGCACAACATTGGACACTTGTCTTTTAAGCTACAAGTATTAGAAAAAATGCCAGGCCTCTGGCAGCAGCTGCTGATCCTCCTGTTTTTGGCATACATTAACCAACCTCTGGGGTTATTTCACAGTACAGACTGCCTCTTTCCTCTCTATATAGCAGGAGCAGAGGAGTAAAAACACCAAGATACTCCAGAATCTCTGACATTAAAGACATTCATTCATTGACTTGATATTTTAAAAGTTCTTACATTAGCGTTTCATTGCTTCATAGGAAATTACAACAAATTTAGCAGCTTAAAACAGCACACATTAATTATCTCACAGTTTCCATGGGCCAGGAGTCTGGGGTCAGCACAGCTTGACTGGATCCTATGATTAGAGTCTCACGTGACTGCAATCAAGGTATCAGCTGGGCTCCATTTTCATCTAGAGGGTTGGTTGGAGATGATTCTGCTCCCTAACTCATTCAGGCTGTTGGCAGAATTCATTTTCTTCCAGCTGTAGGACTTAGGGCCAGCTCTTTGTTAGCCACCAGCTGGAGGCATGCACAGTTCCTAGAGGCTGCCAAAAGTCCCTTGCCATATGGGCTTCTGCAACATGGCCATTTACTTCATCAGTCCCTCAAAGAGAATCTCCCTCAAGTCCATCAAGATGAGGTCTCACCTAAACTAATCAGGGAGGTGACGATCCATCACCTTTGCCATTGTCTGTTGGTTGGAAGCAAATCACAGGCTCTACCTACATTCAAAGGGAAGACAAAACAAAAAGGCATGAACACAAGGAATTCAGAATTACTGGGGAGTCATCCTAGGGTTTATCTATCCTGAAGTGTTGGTTTTAAGATGAAAAAATCTTAGATTAAGGGAAAAAAGAACCCTTGGTTCCCAGATGGATATTCCCTGGGTCAGCTTAATGTGGTACAGATCTGTGCACCATCCAAAGATTACAGACAATGCCTATCTGTGCAATATTGCATGATGACATGAGCCCTATGTTTGTGCTTAGCAATATATTAAAAGTAACATTAACTTTCAGCAAAGAGGAAGCCGGTCTCAAAATGGTACAGTTATATTTTTGAAAATACATTAGTAAATCTTCTTAGGTATAGAAACTCAAATAATCACTTCATTATCCAAAAGTCATGATTTTGTCAAGACCAATTAAAAGAACATCAAGGTCAGTGCTGGATAACAATTGTCTCAGAATTATTAAAATGTGTAAATGAATGTCTCTAAGGAACATACAAAATTTAGGAACAATAATAGTTGTACAACTATACTTGCTGAATTTGAATATATTTGGTCATCTAAAGAAAAACATGTTTTTCCAGTGAGAAAAACATGTTTCCTTATTTTGTGTATGGCCATCACTTGACTCAGTAGATCATCCAACTATTGTTAAAATCTCTGATTATGTCCTCAAGTCCTTATCTTCTGGATTTATTATTATTATTATTATTATTATTATTTGAGATGGAGCCTTGCTCTGACACCCAGGCTGGAGTGCAGTGGTGCGATCTTGGCTCACTGCAACCTCTGCCTCCTGGGTTCAAGCAATTCTTCTGCCTCAGCCTCCTGAGTAGCTGGGACTACAGGCAAGTGCTGCCACGCCCGGCTAATTTTTTGTAGTTTAGTAGAGAC
This sequence comes from Trachypithecus francoisi, assembly GCF_009764315.1. Lineage (NCBI taxonomy): Eukaryota > Metazoa > Chordata > Mammalia > Primates > Cercopithecidae > Trachypithecus > Trachypithecus francoisi. The sequence goes on along the minus strand of NW_022681454.1, from coordinate 166,366,839 downwards.
AGGATTTCATCATGGTGACCAGGCTGGTCTCCAACTCCTGAGCTCACACAATCCGCCCGCCTTGGCCTCCCAAAATGCTGGGATTACAAACGTGAGCCACCAAGCCCGGCCTTCTGGATCATTTTTAAAAAATACCTCCCTAAGTATCAGAGGAAGGCATTTTGGCAGATAAAATCCCGAGCCCGAATGACATGGAACTACATGTTTCACCTTCCTTCTTAACCTATACTTATATAATGAGAATCAGATTTTAGATAAAACAGCTGTGTGCTCCCTTCATCAGAGAGAAACTTCTATTGAAGCCATCTTCAATATTGTTTTATCATCACATTGTAGGGTTATCTTAATAAGCTAGAACCTGGCTGGCCAATTGTGTCCAGAAAGGACGGCTTATTGTTAACTAAATCTAACCCCAAATCATTTTTGCACTCCCCAATCAAATGGATGGTATTAAGTGGCTCCTGGAAGGCAGTGAAGCTTCAGTGCATTTAAAACTAAATACTGTACAATCACCATGTTGAGACAGATAACGTCTTCTCAAAAACTTTCAGACTAACACCACTTCATTGATACATTATGCTGTACATTTCTGAGTTTTCTGTTGGACTCTTATTGCGACATTGGAACCTATCTAAAGTTGTTTGCTGCAACAAATTCAGTCCTGATTTTCCTTGAGTTCACTGTTCAAAAATGGATTTGCTCTTCATCGACACCAGAATACCAAAAGAGGATCTTGAACTTTCACAATAAATCATCAATATTTTTACATACAAAGGAATTAACTAAAGTGTCCAGGCCTCTTCCCCTCCCGGCCCTTAGGTCTCTTTTAAACTATCACAGTACCTGTATTTAGACACTCGCTTATACAGGAAGCTTCAATTCTTATCCAAAACTCGATTGAGCCAATTGTATTTGATGGGATAATTTAAAGAACATACTATCATACTTTTCCCTAACACATTCTCATATATCAAATATAGAAAAAGCATGGGCTACATTGTTTCAAATAGATTTGAATTGAATTCCCAGCTCTGTCACTTTGAGTAACTTAATGTATTTCTTTGAACCCAGTTTCTTCACCTGTTAAAGATAATAATATCTGTCTTGCAAAATGTTCAAATAATTTACATTTATATATGTAAAGTGCCATTTATAAACAGCACAAAAAAATGGAAGTGGGTTTTCTTTTTGGTCACTGAATCTATGTAGGTGAACTGTCATTACTTTAGTCTCCTGTAGAAACAATGTCACAGGACCATGATAAATGCCCTCAGTGCTTTACTAAGGTCAGAAATAAGGACCAACTATATGAAGAATATTCTGCATAAATTTTGGCAAAAGAATATTCGGCATAATTTTTGGCAAAACTGCCACTTAACTACACATACCTTATGAGACCTTAATATTTTCCCCTGGAGCGTGCTCGGTGTGGTGGCTCATACCTATAATTTCAGCTACTTGGGAGGCTGAGGCAGGAGGATCAGTTGAGTTTAAGTCAGCAGGAAGAAATAATCATGCCACTGTACTGCAGGCTGGGTGACAGAGTGAGACCCCCATGACTAAAATAATATAATAATAATTTGCTATGGAGTCAGGATACGTGAAATGATCTTCTCCATTGATGCATTTTCTGCTCTTTCATCACACAGAGTGATGCATGTAGTTCATCTTTATCCCCTCTGTGGCCAGTCCATATAGTCCAACTTCTTTCTTTGCAGAGTTTTGTTTTACTACATTCTCCAATCAGTGCCGGGGAGATTCTGTTCCTCTCCTTAACTTCTGCTGGCACCCAGCATTCCTTTACCTTTGGCCATGTCACTCCAATCTCTGTTTCCATTGTCACATTGTCTTTTCATCTTCTGTAGTTAAGTCTCCCTCTTCTTCCCTCTTATAAGGACACTTGAAATTATATTTAGGGCCTACTTGGATAATTCATGATAATATTCCCATTTAAAATCCTTAACTTAATCACATCCACAAAGTCTCTCTTGCTATATAAATAATATTCCTAGGCTCCAGGAATTAGGACCTAAATATCTTTGGGGCCACTACTGAGCCTACCATGGAAAGTGTAAGCTCTTTCTAAAATCATATAGAAATGAAAAAAATGTAAAACAGTTAAAACAATCTTGAGACAGAAGAATCAATTTGGTGCATTTATGCTACCTAGTAAAGGACAGATAAACAGACCAATGAAACTGTAAGAAAACAATACTTCCCTAAGTTTCTCAGTGCTCCTGTAAAAAACCCTGGCCTCTTGAGCCACGGAAACATATATATTCTATAATGCTAGAGAATATTTGCTTTTACTTCTCCTAAAAATATTTTCACATACCATAGGAATTAGATCTATAGCTCTATTTTTTTAAGCTTCTCTTATCACCCACAAAACCAAACAATCACATCTCTGGATAGGCACCTAGATTAGCTTTAGCTCTGAAGATGCTGAGAAGACTGGAATCCCATCTTCTTTGGGTATTTATTAATACATTTCAAATAATCTAAGTTTCTGCATAAATGATGCTATGGTTTTGCTATGTCCCCACACAAATCTCATTTTGAATTCCCACATGTTTTGGGAAGGACCTGATGGGAGGCAATTGAATCATGGCAGTAGGTCTTTCCTATGCTTTTCTCATGATAGTGAATAAGTCTCATGAGGTCTGATGGTTTTATAAGGGTGAGTTTCCTTGCACAAGCTCTCTTCACTCGTCTGCCACCATGTGAGATGTGCCTTTCACCTTTCGCCAGGATTGTGAGGCCTGCCCAGCTATGTGGAACTGTGAGTCCATTAAAGCTCCTTGTTTTGTAAATTGCCCAGTCTCAGGTATGTCTTTATCAGCAGAGTGAAAACGGACGGATACAAATGGTATTGAATTTTTTGATCCTACTTAAATGAAAAGTGATTCTTCTTACAAAAAAAAAAAAAAAGATTGCAATCTTTCTTCCCATCTCTTGGCCTATAGAACATTGATAATCAAACTGTAATGCATTTAAGGTTCACTCAAGAATTCTTAAACTTAACCCATAGAAATTTATATACAATAGGTCTGGGAAGGGCCCAGAAATCTGCTTTTAAACAAACATCCCAAGAATTTCTGATGCAGGTGGTCCAGTGACCACTCTTTGATGAACATGGCCATAGAAAAATGTTGATTCGCCAGAGAAAACCATGATTCAAAGTACATGGTTAAAGAGACAAACAGCAATTTACAAACATCACACAGGAAATCAAAGTCTTCCATATAAGTCAGTTAACAATGTGAAATACACTCGACACTCAAAAGGATTCAAAATGAATTAAGGTATTGTACTATTACTCCTAGCGATTAGTGGATCTATGAGGCGGACTCAGGAGTGATATCAGAAATAACAGTTCACCAATTTAGGAGAGAAATAATAAGCTCAGGTATTAGTAGGATATACTAAAATTTTTGGAACCTTAGAGAACTCTTGTCCCAGTGGCCTTTTTAAAACCTTTTTCACTTCAGTTTAAATTACTGAACTTCTCAATTAGGAAAACGACTGCTATTTGTTGTTTTCGCTAGATTATCTCAGGCAAGTTTTTCACTTGGGTAACCAGAGTTCATGCCAGGTGATTGTCGTGGTTTTGCAGAAATGTAATATGTTGGGAAATGAATTCTGCACAGTTGCTCAATTCAACTAACCTTTCAAGCCATTTTAGCTTCTCTTGGAAATGCACATATTTGAGTTTTCAAAACTGCCTCCTCCTATGAATATATATGGTTTTCCCTTTGGTCTGATATGACAGATAACTGCAGAATTTTATTAAAAATACAACAAAGTCAGCAAAATAGTGTTCCATTTCTTCTGTCAACGCCAATATTGTGCACTCACTTAAAGCCTTTTTAGCTTCAGAACATTAGGGTTTTACTGTATCATTAAATAATTGTTTGTGGCAGGATAGAAATCTTGGTCTTCTTAGTATAATGATAACATTTAATGTCAAAAATAGTCCTGCATGTTGGTAATTAGAACAAGATCAATAGTTTTACTTAGATTACTTTGGAAATGCCAGGGACTTTATTCATGGAAGCTATTCACTACATGTTTATGATGGTGGAACATATGTATATTCAGCATAAAAGTCAATTAAGTACGTGGTCAATAAATACACCTTTGATTTGTCAATTAAAATGAATTAAAAATAAAATGTATTTGCAATTGGGAAAAGTGAAAAATTTTACTGATTTGTCTGCTTTTTATACTTTTGCACCAATTATTTGTTTGTGTACCCTTAACTTTTCTTGGTAGGATTTACTATCTCAAGTAAGTACAATATATCAAATGTAAGCAGTTCTTCACCTGATATAGAAGCCTGAGCATTTAGGTACAGTTAGGCTTTTTTTTACTATTATTGATGATTAAAACAAACAAAAATCCTTCACAGTAAAAGAATAAGAGCAACAGTTGTCATTTATTGAGGAACTAATATGTGGCAAGAACTATGCTAAATATTTTATCTATAAAAGCTTATTTATTTATTTATTTATTTATTTATTTTTGAGATGGAGTCCTGCTCTGTTGCCCAGGCTGGAGTGCAATGGTGCCATCATCTTGGCTCATTGCAACCTCTGCCTCCTGGGTTCAAGCCATTCTCCTGCCTCAACCTCCCAAGTAGCTGGAGTTACAGCTATGCACCACGACACCCAGCTAACTTTTGTATTTTTAGTAGAGACAGAGTTTCACTTTGTTGGTCTGGCTGGTCTCTAACTTCTGACCTCAGGTGATCCATCCGCCTCGGCCTCCCAAAATGCTGGGACTGCAAGTGTGAGCCATCATGCCCAGCTATAAAAGCTCATTTATTTTTCATTATAATCTTATGAGTATACATTATGCAGGTAAGAAAGCTAAGGGTCAAACAGGTTAAATAGTTGCTTTAGCAGTTACACTGTAAGAGAAAAGTTGGGATTTGAATCCAAAGTGGTCTCATCTTATAGCTGAATGATTCCTCTGCACAGAATAGTCATACTGAAAGCATCAGCAATGCTATTTTATTACATGAAGTACAAACACAGATTATGGTATAAACCTTCTCTCTCTATTTGGGAATTGAGTCAGCACCATATCAAGGATAAGATAAATAAAACGTAAAGACAGAAAGCAAATGGAGCTTTAGTTTTTCTCTTCTCTAAGCAGATAACTCTCAGATCTCTATCTCTAGCTCTGACATTTCTCCAAAGCCATTGGACATCTTCCCTTTGAGGATCTCCCAGCTCCACAAACTCACAGTGTTACAAACTAAGCTCATTCTCTTTCCTCTCAGGTTTCTTTATTTCCTGATTTCTTTCTGAAGTGGTTCAATGATCCTCAAGTTACCCAGGCTTAAATGCTTATGGCAGTTCTGAGTTCTCCCTCTCCCTTGTATTCTATATTTTGCAATTGCCAAGTCCTCTTGATTCTTCTTTCAAAATTCTCCCCTCCTCTGATTTCACTGCCACTACTCTCATTCAAGCTGATTTTATTTTTTTCCTAAAATATCTTTTTTTTTTTTTTTAAAACCTCAAGCCAGCATGTTGCTGGCTCCATAGCAATGCCTCTGAATCACTGCCTTGATTGTGCTACTCAGCTACTCTAACACCTTCAGTGGCTCCGTGTGCCTAGATTATGAGATTGCCAAATGAATTGCCGGTTTCCAAAATACATTTGAATTCATTATTTGCATGGAGATACTTACAGTTTAAAAAGTTTATCATTTGCTAAATCTGACAATCCTACTTTAAATATAAACTCGTATGTATTATTAAATATGTTAAATTATATTATTAAATGTAAACTCTTTAGTTAGCTGTATAATAAATGAGCTTGTCAATGGCTTTCATTTTACCCATCACTCTTGCTCTTCATGCAGTTCATCCTCCAGTCAAATGCCATTACTCACTGGTACCACACATGAATTTATTCTACACTATGCCTTCGCTCAACTGCTTATCTGTTTGTGGACCAGCAAAAAGGCTATCCTTTGAAGGAGTCGGCTTCATCCAAGCAGAAGTATCTCTTTCTTGTCTGAACTCCATTGAGACAGGAACAATACAGACAGGGAGGTCACAGGAGAACAGAAAATTCCAAGCAGCAGTTTCACATGTCTAGCGAGTGGAAACTGTTGAAACAGCTACATAAACAGCTGATAAGACCCTAAAAAACCAGGGTGTAGGTCAAGTTGGCTAAGACCCACTGAACCCACCTTGGGATTGGATTTGACCTAGGTTTCTCCTAAGACCTCAGTAACATACAAGTCACACACCCATCAGTGTTTTGACAGCTCCAGGCACACTGATATTTGGTGTAAAAATGGGTAGCACCACAAGTCCAAGAAATCACCCTTTTCCAGGAATCTTTATAAATATTCTACCACTTAGTTAAAGACACCCATAGAGGTAGCAGCCCCAAACCCCCTTGCACAAATTTCTTGAGTATACCTACATTTCTCTTTCTTGAGTGTGTACTTTTCATTTTTCAATAAATCTCCATACTTTCACTCTTTTCTAACTCATTCTTGAATTCATTTTCAAAATGGTGTCAAGAGCGTGGATACTGGCTGAAGTCAAGGTCCCACCAGCATTTGGGGACCTTCTATACCCCACTGGTATCACTGTGGCTCTTGATTTGTACTTTACCTATTCTACTTATTCCGTTCTAGTTTACCTAATTGTAATTTGCCTGCCTCTTCTCTCTTCTGTTGACTGTAAGTTCCTTGAGAACAAGGGTCCATGTCTCTATCATGTTTATATACCTCCAAGGGTAGCATTGAATTTTATACATATTAAGCATTCAATATTTATTGAATAAATCAATAAAATAGTAGGATAGACTTCAGCCTTTCAACTCTAAAGGGGAATTATCCTTTGTCAACATTCAGCATCTATCACTCAGAAAGAAAGAGAGAAAAATGCCTAGGTGGGGGGTATGTGTTAAACATGAGAATAATACCTAGCCTTCTTGATACCTCTTTGCATTCTGTTAAAATAATGAGTTCTTGGTCCAGTGAGGTGGCTTACGCCTGTAATCCCTTGGGAGGCCAACACGGGCGGATCAGGAGGTCAGGAGATTGAGATCATCCTGATCAACAAGGTGAAACCCTGTCTATACTAAAAATACAAAAAGTAGCTGGGCGTGGTGGTGCACTCCTGTGATCCCCGCTACTTGGGAGGCTAAGGCAGGAGAATCAGTTGAATCTGGGAGGTGGAGCTTGCAGTGAGCTGAGATGGTGTCATTCACTGCACTCCAGCCTGGGCAACAGAGCAAGACTCTGTCTCAAAAAAAAAAAAAAAAAAAAAAATCAGTTCTTGAGTACCTCAAAAAACAACCATAGAATTATTTTCTTCTTCATGGGAATGTTATACATTTCTATAGAATTTTTTTTTTTACTAGAATTTTACTAGAATTTTAAACTACCTTAAGTAATGTAGCAATACTTTCAAAATACTTGATTTTCTATTAGTTAAGGGAAAAAAGGTGATGTGGTCATGAGTAGTTGATGTGTAAGGTTATGTGGAGGAGTGGGAAGTTGCACGACTTGGACATTTGAAATGCTACTTGCAACACCGTAAAATTCTGAATGCTGTGGGCATGGATTTTATATCTACAAGCCTTGCATTTTACACTTCTTCATTATATACCTTGGTATATCCATGGGAACTGTTCTGTGAAAACATCTGGCCTCTGTGATATGTTTTCATTCATTTTTCTATCAGGTTATATTGAGTTTTCTGGTAAGTGTTCTTACCACTGTATTCTCATTTCAACAGATAAATTGCATCATTTTGATTGTTTCTGATCTGACACAAATAATATGTTGAAAGACAGCCCAGTTTAATCCTTTGTGGACAGGTTTCACTGGCTCCCATTCTTATGCAAGATTCTTTAGCTCTTATTTATTAACTATTTTTCAAGAGCATAGATGCGAACTGCATAGTGCTGAAAAAGCAATGCCTAGGAGCATCGTTCTGGGTTCTCATGGCCTCATCAATATGTAAATCATTGAGTAGAATACAAATGCCCCACCAGCAAAACAGTCAGAACGACATTTCTACCAATGCATATGGATGAAGGCATGGCCGATAAATTCCTTCTCCAAATATGTTCTCTTGTTGCATTATTTATGGACTTTGAAAATGCAGGTTGACTCCTGCAGTAATTCGTTGGCACTATTCTCTTCCTACTGGGGTCTGTGAACTGTAACCTGATCCTTGGATGGAAAGCATTTATCCTTTGCTTGACAGCAAAATTGTTACTCTAGACCAGCAACAATTGCACTAAAATAAATTTCTTTTGAGACTTTACAAGCTTAGAATTTGGAAGGACAGGTGAAGGTTTTCCTGCTTTGGCTGCTTTTATGTATCTAGAAAATTATTTAATGATGGTTCTCCATAGTCCTTTTTAATTAAAGTTGGATCTTTAAGGCATGTCGCCTTACTTGGACATTTAAGTAATTATTCTTCATACTGTTGAGTTCAGGTTCTTCTTCCCTCATTCTGTTAGAGAGATTGAACGCCTGCACAGAGAGAGTTACACTTGTTAAGCAAATTTAATGTAAAGTATAGACTTTTTCAAGGAGCCACAAAACGGAAAAGGACTTTTTGCAACATAGACTCTGAATGCATAAAATACTTCAAATAAGCAAAATACTGTTTTCAGGGCAGGAGGATTGTCTATAAAATATCCAAAAATTTCACCTGGGAATGAGTACTTTCTTTTTGCCTAAAACCTAAAAATTCCCTTACAACACTATACAAAATAAGTTTAGGGACCAAAAGAATGTACTCAAGCTGAAGAACTGTTTAATAAGTTGTACATGGAACAGAGGTGTGGAAGAGAGAGGCAACAGAGGAATTGGAAGGGAAATCATCTTCCTTAAAAAAATGTCTACTATTCCATTTGCCTGACTCTTTAATGAGCTCTCCTGTTTCTTCATTCTCTTCATTTCCGCTAGCATGTTATATTTGAATGCTGCTTGTAGGTAGTCCAGTCTTACAGAAATTTATCCCTCTGAATGGTTTTCCTTTTTTCTTTCTCTAGTATCATTATTGAACCAAACTCTGAAGTATGGCCTTGAAATGTGGTGTCTTTTTTTTTTAAACATGATTATTTTATATGCTTTTTTTTTTTTTTTTTTTTTTTTTGCTTTTCAGCAAACATGTGATTTGTTGGGAAAGGTTTGTCTGAAAACTACCCTCATCCTTTGCTTGATATATTTTGGGTGAGTATGAAGAGATATCTGCAAATACTCTATGTTCTCATCTGAGCTGTGTAGGAGAAGACTGAAGAGGAAATATGTTTAGCAGGCGAGTATTAACGCAAAACTGTCAACATGTAACTCACTCAAAAGCTGCATAAGAAATACACAAATTTTTATCACCCATCTATTTTCTGGTGCTACTGTAATTTCATGTAATCAGATTGTACAGTGGTGAGCTAATTTTTGGACAATTAATGAACAAATGACTATACAGACTCTTTCAGAGTATGGACAGTTATTTAATAATAAATGAATTAGGGCAGAATATCCAGGTCTGTGTGCTCTGTAAGTGTTTACTCACTTTGGATGAATAAGCAGTCGATTCCATGAGATATTTACCAAACAAGCACTTAGATGGATTTTAGGGTGTTTGGGATTCATATAGTAATTTTCCTCTAAAATGCTGAAGAACTACATAAATATGAAACTAAATTTTCTAATATATCACTTTTTTAAAAACATCAAGTTTTGGAAATATTTGTACTTCTCATTTTACATTTTGGGACATTTAATTTTCTATGCCACTGTAGTTGATCCTTCTGCATTCTCCTTGTAATACAAATGTATTTCTCTCTCTGTGTTGCTGGTTTCATTTTTGTCTTAATTGCGTCTTTAGCACGTCCTCCTGAAGTGCCATTGACCACTCTGTGATATACAGTTGAAAACTCAGTTGCTGTTTCTACAAATCAGTACTCAAGGGAACTAGGAGGATAATTAATTCCTGGATTGCTCTTATGCTGGTTTCAGAGAATGATAGCTTATTCCCAAGTATCATCTTTTGCTTGAATATATGTTCTTTGGTGAATGAAAACTGAACACTGTCTTCACAAAGTTCTTCCTAAAAATCCCCAATAACACTTTTTCACAAGTAAACTTGTTTTAAGGTAACTATGCAGGTCTTGTGGAATTAACCTTCAGTAGTCTATATAAGACAAACTGTCTCTAAGTTCACTTTTTAAATGTGATTTTTTTATTCTAAAGGAATGCATATAAGATAATTTGTAAATAGTGAGATAAATAGCAGAAGAAACTCACATGTGATTCTATTTTTGAGACAGAATCAATGTTCGCCTTTTGATTTTTTTACTTTCGGGTGCACATACACACAGGATACCATCATACTTTCTCACTCAACAATTGAACATTTATTCATTTTACTGGTAATTCGTCAAAAAGGTCACTTTCAGAGTTTTTTTTTTTACTTTTACTTTGTAACCTATGTATTATTAGGTTATATCATATTTATTTCATCATTCTTATTTTTAATTTTAAAGTAGGTTTTTATTATAAAAATAACAGTACAATAATTATTATATATAACTAGCTTCAGCTGATTATTTCCTTAAGATAGAGTCTAGGACGAAAATTATTAGGCAAAGGCAAAAATAAACAAGTGGATCTCCAATTTTGTTGCCTATTTCCAAATGGTTTTTCAAAAACGTTTTAATAATTGACTTTTTCATCTTGTCCAATAAGTTATTTTCTCTCAATTTGTTAGAAGAAAATAACACTGGCCAGGCGTGGTGATTCACGCCTGTAATCCAGCACTTTGGGAGACCAAGGTGGGCGGACCATCTGAGGTCGGGAGTTCAAGACCAGCCTGACCAACATCAAGAAACTCTGTCTCTACTACAAATACAAAGTTAGCTGGGCGCGGTGGCACATGCCTGTAATCCCAGCTACTTGGGAGGCTGAGGCCGGACAATCGGTTGAACCCAGGAGGTGGATGTTGCTGTGAACTGATATCGCGCCATTGCACTCCAGCCTGGGCAACAAGGGTAAAACTGTGTTTCAAAAAAAAAGATAAAAGGAAAAAATAACATCTTGTTTGAAATTGCTCTTTTTTGATTATTAGCAATAATGAATGTTCTTGATTTATTAGTCATTGATATCTCTTTGAATTTCCTGTTCCTGTGGCTTATATTTTTAAAATGCTGAAATATTGATCAAGATTCTTAGGTCTTCATTTTTATTCTAGGGCTGTCCAAAAGAGTTCACAAACACTATGCTTTGTAGAAAAACTAAGCCGCTTGTTTAAGCACTGCTATTTCTCTGATTCCAGGAGTCTGGTGAGATCACCCTTCTCATTAAAGGCATTTGTCAAATACCTGTGCTCAGCGTTAAACAAGCTTCATAGGTACAATGCCTTTAAGCATTTAAGATGTTGATTGTGAACACTTTTGAAAGATGTTTATACAAGGTAATTATTCATCTACTTAGTCCAATGTAATTGTCTGTTTTAAGAACCCTTAATAGAAAAACTGGAATTTGTGAGATAAATTACAATGGAATGATTTTCAAGCTAGTTTCTTTCCTTCCAATTTTACTCTATGACTTAAGGGCATCTAAATGTTTAAACGAAGTAGAAAATTAAAGTATCAAGTATTCCTTTGATCATCAGTGAGAAAATAAATCTAAGACTGGGATGTTTTAATAAAAGAAAATGCCAGGTATAGCTGAATATTGCAGGTCCTGGACTTTCTATTTCCCTTACTTCACATTCTCTGATTACTTATAAGTAGATTTTACTGGTGCATTTGCTGTGATTCTCCAGTTTATTTATTTTTTTAATTCATGGCATATGTGCTTCTTGACTGTCTTCAGACAGTAAGACACTCAGCTGTAATAACTGTTTTATTCTCCCTTAGTACCCTCCTGTGTCTATCAGGATGTATTATGACAGTGCTCTGTGTTGGTAAATGGTGACTGATGTACATGCTACTCAAGGGAACCATGAGGGTAATTCATTTTTTTCCCCCTGCAATGATGTCACTGGCAGCCATCATAAGGCAGACTTGAGAGTTTTTTTATTTAAGCAAAGAGAAAGTCTTAAATTGTGAAGCTCTTCTAATATTTTTTAAACAAATATTTATCTTCCTTTCTGGGAAAACTTGTTTTTCTGATCTTTGAGTCCTCCAAATATTTGGAGGAATGCATAAATCGATGTTACTTTCATTGGGGATTTTTTTTTTTTTGAGTGACTCTGCTGTTTGAATGGATAATTCGAAGAGTAATTTTTATTCAACCTGGCTTTTTTTCTACCTCAAGAGTTAATTGTGGTGTGATCAGCAGGACATGTTATAATGTGCAAGGTTTCTATATAACTGCTTAACTGTGATTAATGTTACAAGATAAAATCAGAGTATCATGTTAAAGAAAATTCTGTAATTCAAATAAACTCAAAAGAGGGCTGATGATGGGATTTGGAGAAAGAGACATGGAGAAAACAGACTAGGAAAGGTGAAGACACAGGCTGGGGATTTTCCACGGGCAGTCTCATGTAGTTTCATGTTACTCCTTTTTTTTTTTAAGTGTGACACAGTCATTTTTCTTTGGCATAATAGTTATTTTTTGATCCCCCTTCACTAGCATTTATTTAGCAGCTTGCTGAATAAAGGCTAAATTAAATGGCATACAGCCAGTTTCATTAATGGAAGAACATTTATATAACTCAGTGTCTCAAGAAGTGAATATCTGAATCTGTCAGCCTCCTGTGTTTGACTTTTCCCTCTTGTACCTCTGGAGTTGAGTGAGCAGAAGCAACATTACTGCTCAAGTATGCTTTTGCAGGCTATTAAACAAAATGAAAATCTACAAAATGAGAGTGCTCCAATTTTGTCCTTTGACATGATATGCAGATTTTTAAAAATTAGATACATTACTTGAGTGCAGAAGAATTTTTTTTAATTGGAAAATAAGTGAAAAGATCAGTGAACATTTACCCCTTCTTTGATCTGGCACAGTTTAAGTTTACAGTCCCTGGTGTCAAGGGCTTGCATTTAAAGATTTGTCACTTTGCACGATATACTAGCTGGTTTGATCAGGTTGAAGATCCCAACTTGTTTTCTGAGAAATGGGAACAGTGGAAGAACATTGTATTCGTTTTCACACTGCTATGAAGAACTACCGGAGACTGGGTAATTTATGAAGAAAAGAGGTTTAATTTACTCACAGTTCTGCAGGCTTAACAGGAAGCATGACTAGGAGGCCTCTGGAAACTTATAATCATGGCAGAAGGTAAAGGGGAAGCAAGTACGAGAGAGAGAGAGAGAGAGAGAGAGAGAGAGAGAGAGAGAGAAAGAAACCAACTCATTCACTATCACTAGAATAGCATGGGGAAAATCCATTCCCATAATCCAGTTACCTCCATCAGACTCCTCCTTCAGCACATGGGGATTACAAATCGACATGAGATTTGGCTGGGGACACAGAACCAAACTACATCAAACATATAGACATCAAATAAACATTGAAAAAAGAAATGTCTTCTCTAGTAGCTTATCCCAAATAATACTCAATCTATAGTTTTCTGGATTCCGATTCTAGACTTTTAATATAATACTGATTACTTTAAATTGGTCCCTAAATTGTGTTTTGTAATAAATATGTCTTCCTAGGATTGCAAGTGAGGCACACACAGTAGTATACACCCTCCATAAAGCTTTCTTTATTCAGAACCAACATTGGTAGAATAATTTCTCAGATTTAAAAAGAGGTCTAGGCGTAAATTCTGCAACTTGTACCACTGGATTTTTTTTTTTTTTTTTTTTCTGAAAGGCAAGTATTTATGAGAACAGGCTATAGAGGGGACATCATTGTATAGTTTGGCCTGTTCTTACGTTTCTCTAGCCAGGTCCCATTTATTCTCTGCCTAGATTTTTCCTTGTTCAGAACTTGTTCACTCCAAAGTTGCCTAATCAGGAATTGACTCCCTGTTTCTTGTCTCTCTTCATTGAGCCTCTTTTTCTTACTCTCATCTTTCCTATCCTTTTAGTCCATTGGCTCCTTATGTTGGTCACTGCATTTAGGAAACCATTTGGGTTACTTTGTCAATTTTCTCATTTCTGTGGGCTCCTTCAACACCATCAATCACTGAAGGCCCTAGAGAAACATGAGAGGTCCTCCTACCCCCTGTCTGGTCAGGATCAACATTGTGGGGGTAGTCGGGGGGCAGAGAATCAAAGTCCTCCTGGAAGACAGAACTCACGCTCTCCAGTGTGAGTGCAGCTGGCTGAGGGGCACAGGTCAGCAGGGACCGGTATCCTTGACTCTCTGCTTCATTTGTTGACGGTGGAGGTGGCTAGGAAGTCACAGGCCAGGACATGTTTTTTCTGGGGCAGTTGTAGAGAAGCAGGGCATCAATGTTCTTGAGAGTAAAAAATAACTCTGCCTAGCAGAAAGGAGGTCATCGCAGCAGAGCAAGCATCTCAGGGTAAGGTGGGAAGGTGGGAGCAAAGGAGGCAGGGGGACTTGTTTCAGAGTAGGTCTATTTTTTAAAGAAATTCAGGAATAATTATACTAATTATGACCATTAGCTAAATCTCTGACCCAAGACTTACTTCTAGGTATGTTCAATGCACATTTTTACAAGGAAATATTTTCAAGGCCTTTTGTAGCAGCCTCCTGTACGTAACAGGGTGATCCTGAAGCTGAGACCTACAGGGAGGAACTGGCCCACATCAGAGGTTCTGAGAACCCGAAGTAATCGGGTTCAGTCTACCTACAGAGTTCACTGGGTGGTTGACCGGCCCCATTCTCTCATCACAATCCAAGTTGACATAAGAAGAGGTCTGTGAGGTTAAAAAGACTCTAAATATTTCAAAGAGTCCAGGATTTATGAGAAAAAACTATTCCTTCTCTCTGTAATAGCCTAAGAAAGTCACTTCCCTAGTTCCTGTGTACCTGAGAGTATGGGAGACTGGCATGGGAGACAGCATAATGTTCATGGTTAGTGCTGCAGGAAGAGATGGCTCAGTGAGGACACAGTAGATGGAGGAGATTCTGCACACACCCGCTGCCTGTGAAGGAGACCCTAAAGGGTGGATGAAATTGTCGACTACAGTCTTACCCAAGTGACAAGAGACATGTTAACTAAAGGGTAGTGGTATCACATATATGATTGCATCCTGCAAGGGACCACTAGGCCTGAAGAATAAAACTGTTCACATGGATCTGGCTGGTAATAAGCCAGAGTGATAGGTGTGATGACTGTCCCAGTTTGTAGAATTTGACTGCTTCCCTCTCACTGGCCAGAATGGTCACACCTACCTTGAAAAGGGCAGAGATTTAATCCACTATGCACCCAGAGAAGAACTGGCGAATAGTGAGCATTGGTAATTTCTCATCTCCCATATTAACCGCACAGATGCCATTTCTGAGTGAATCTAGGCAAGGGGCTCTGTAAGTGGGGTAGTTCAGGGACACTCTGCTTTCACACAGTACCCTCTTCCTCTTCTTGTGGTTGTGGGCAAGCAAGTAAATAGAGGAGGCAGATGAAGGCTCATAGCTACACCAGTGACACCTAATTTTACTGCAATGAGTTGAACCTCCAAGATTAACTGGTTATATGTATAATAGAGAAGAATCAGGAAAAGCCTAAGTATCTATTAGTAAGAGAGTGGATTGAGAAAATGTATTGTACTACAATAGTCCCCCCTTGGGACTTTTATTGTCTTTCCATGAGAATGCATTCCAAGATCCCAGTGGATGTCTGAAACTGAAAATAGTTCTGAGCCTTATATGTACTATGATCTGATTACACAGAGGGCTGCTACGTGACTAATAGATGGATAGTGTTTACATCATGGATATGCTGGACCAAGGGATGATTCCTGTCCTGGGTAGGACGAAGTGCAATTTCATCATGCTACTCAGAGTGCTATGCAATTTAAAATTTATGAATTGTTTATTTCTGGAATATCTCATTTAATATCTTTAAACTACAAAAAGCAAGATTAAGAGGAACTACTTCAGCAACAAATTTAGATATACTGATGGGGATATATCTCAATTATGATATTGAATGAAATCTTTTCTTTTGTTTTTTGAGACAAAGTCTCACTCTGTCACCCAGGCTGGAGTGCAGTGGCATGATCTCGACTCATTGCAACCTCTGCCTCCTGGGTTCTAGCAATTCTCCTGCCTCAGCCTCCCAAGTAGCTGGGATTACAGGTGCTTGCCACCACGCCTGGCTAATTTTTTGTAGTTTTAGTAAAGACGGGGTTTTGCCATGTTGGCCAGGCTGTTTTTGAACTCCTGACCTCAGGTGATCCACCTGCCTCGACCTCTCAAAGTGTTGGGATTATGGGCATGAGCCACCGTGCCTGGCCTGAATGAAAATTACTATACAAAAAATTGTATAATAGTGAGTTCAGTAAAATATCTTTTATTTAAAATTAAAACATGTACAATACTCTATACTTTTCATGAATATATAGATGTTTATGTGTATATACGTGGTTGTGTGCATATAAAGATGGACTAGAAGTGTATGTCATATTTATGATACTGGTTACCTCTTGAGAGAGACGGAAAAAAACTGCAGTGGGGTTGTGTGTAGGATGGAGGAAAACAATGCTTCAACTTTCTGTGTAATGTTTATTTGCTAATCCCAAAACACCACTATAGAACTTTGGCAGAATGCTTACAATTATTAATTTAGCATGGTAGACTACGTGCTTTTGTGCTAATTATTCTATGTACCTTTTTCTATTTTTGTGATTTATCAAAAATAATGTAAATCACAATGACAAGATAAACAGAAAAAAATACAATACATGGGCAGTAATATCTCAAGATTTACTTTCCATTTGTAAAGGTAGACCACATATATGTTCAATTGTTTATGTAGGAAATATCATCAAAATTAAAATTTATGGAATGTTTCTCATATTCTATGTGCCAGGTTAGTTGATGTTTCCTAATTAGTTCATGGATGTCCTGATTTGCATGGAGTTTGCATAATTTTGAAAGATGATGTTGCATTCAGTTGATGTTTCTACTTTGTATAGGAATAGAGACTGGAAGTTGAGACAGAGGAGTTCAAGTTCTGATTTTAATATTTCCTTATTGCATGACTTTATGTAAATCTTATAATCTCTCTAAGCCTCAGTTTCCTCACCAGTAAAATGGAAAAAATATAATATCATCTGTCTTATCTCTCAGGGCTGTTACCAAATCCTATTACCCATGTGGGTTAAACTTTAAAGCCTGGGCACTCCATAGTATATTAATTTCTGAATTTTAATGTTATTAACTAAAAAATAGATTGTTAAGAGAAGGACCAGTGAAGTAGATAAACAGAGACATGAATTTTCTATTCCAATGTAGAAAATGCTTGCAAAACCTCAAGGCCCAGGAAAATGTAGCTTTGTTTTTTTCTCTCTTATCTGAAGAGTAGCCCACAGACTATGCATTAGGTATTTCACAGAGTGAAGGTGTACCAAGGCCTGGCATACACCAGATGCTTAATCAATGGAAGCACTATCGATTTATTATTATGCATAATTTTTTACTTAGTTATAGGGCCAATTAATAATGGGAAAAAAGACAAAAGTAGAACCTCTCCAGGATATTTGCTAAGAAAAGAACATCAGATAAAACGCAGGTAAAACAAAGTCTTGCCTTCTAGGAATAGCTTTAAAAATATCAATGTAACCTTTCAAAAGAACTTTTGAAGTATAATTCTAAAACTAAAGTTGGTCAGTTTTATAAGGATATCCTTATCTGGCTATAATGTGATATATACCCTTATCTACTTTATTTGCTTTAATGCAAAACACTCAGAAGCAGAGAAGTCAACCTTTTTTTTTGGTTCCCAGAGGAGGTGTAAAACAATGTCTTTGTCCTAAAAGATGCATTAATTTTTTTATAATCATAAATCTCATAATCTTTTATAATCTGTATAAAAGGAACTCTTCTGCCAACTGTAGACCTTTCTTTCTTTCTTTCTTTCTTTTTCTTTCTTTCTTTCTTTCCTTCCTTCCTTCCTTCCTTCTTCCTTCCTTCCTTCTCTCTCTCTCTCTCTTTCTTTCTTTCTTCTTTCTTTCTCTCTCTCTTTTCCTCCCTCCCTCCCTCCCTCCCTGCTTCCTTCCTTCCTTCCTTCCTTCTCCTTCCTCCCTTCTTTCTCTTTCCTCCCTTCCTCCCTTCCCCCCTCCCTCCTTCCTTCTCTCTCTCTCTCTCTCCCTCTCTCTCTCTCTCTCTCTCTCTTTCACCAGACTGTAGTGCAGTGACATGATCTTGGCTCACTGCAAACTTGGCCTTCTGGGTTCAAGCGATTCTCCTGCCTCAGCCTCCTGAGTAGCTGGGATTGCAGGTGCACATCACCACACTCTGCTACTTTTTTGTATTTTTGGTAGAGATGAGGTTTCATCATATTGGTCAAACTCCTGACCTCAAAGAATCTGTCTGCCTCAGCCTCCTAAAGTGCTGGGATTACAGGCATAAGCCACAGCACCCGGCCCCCATCTTATTTCTTATGCTTGCAACGGACAAATCACCAGTGATTCAAGTAGTGTTCTATGATTATTTTTTAATTGCATATTTAAGGTTCAACAACTAAAACCTACTAGAACTTTTGGTAAACCATGAACTTCTGTGATTGTTTTCACTGTAGTCCACTTCAAGTGACAATTTTCTTTACAACAACCTTGTAAACTTTGGAATTAGTTGGCTATAATAACTTACTTCTGAAGCACTTGCATTGTTAAGCTACCAGAATTCTGGTGGTCACTATCATTGATTATTGCCTCTTTGGTCTTATAGATGAGTATAAGGCTTAATAATCATTGACAGCTAAACAATGCATAGAGAATCTAAATTATAAATCCTTTTGCTTTCACGTTAGTACCAAATGAAGGGAGACTTCTATATGCTGTATCTCTCATCATTTAATACTTTGAAGTAATATCCGTAAGAAGTTTAAGCTCAGAAAATAAGAATACTGAGGAAAATATAATGAATATGGTAAATTCAAGGCACAGGAAGAATATGCCACAGAAAAATTAGAAGTTGAAAGATGCCTTGTAAGAATAGATATTTATAAAGTCAACACAAATTAATTTAAATAAAAGCCATAGCGCAATCTCCCAAAGCCTGCAAAATTTAACTGAAAATATACAGTGCTTTTGCATGTTGTATCTGTTTTTAATCTCAAATAAATGGGTGAAATGAATCAACGAGCTTTATCATGAATTTGAGGCTATATTTTAAAAATAAGAAATATTGTAATTTAGTTATTTGTTAATTCCTAGATAAAAGGTTCTCCAGGCTTCCATCCTTGTGCACCAGCAATGTGCAAGGTACTTGGATAATATTGATTCTTTAGGAGAGAGACAACTGATGGAACCAGCAGGGATTCCATTCCTTTATCTGATGTTTGTGATACATCATCATTTTTACTTTCCTTCTAAAAACCACAGTCATATATTTTACTTCTCAAAAAACTTTGATTGAGTGGTATTCAGCAAGTGAACGTTTTGGCACTTTAGAAGTTTAATTAAAGTTAGTATTTTGTAAAAGCATCTCTCAAGTATCTATCTATCTATCTATCTATCTATCTATCTATCCTCTATCTATCTAACATCTATCATTTATCTATCTCTTATCTTATGGCTTCTCAGTGGTCACTGATAATCCTTGAATGATTCAGTCATTGAATCCTTGAATCATTCTTGAATGATGTAGTAGAATCTGCAAATGACCAGTATACTATGACTCAAAGTTAAACTGATGGAATAAAAATAATATTAGTAAGTAAGTTAGGACAATTGGACTCTAGTGCAGGCTCAGTACCCATCAAGCATTACTTTTTATAAAATGTTGGAGGATAATTGGTAGTTTTTATGTCCTGCGATACCACAAGAGTTAGACTGAGGAGCTTAGGAACCACAAAAGATCTTCCTTATTCTCTACAGTCCCTCCCCTTTCCTTCATTAAAGGAGCTTTGATCTGGTTTTTTTTTTTTTTTTTTTTTTTTTTTTTTTTGGTGAGAGTGAGGTTCCTTGAGTTTTTGTTGTGGATGCTACAACAATTCTATTCTAAATTGTGTAACAGTGGGGCTAACATTAGTACTTAGCAAAAGAACTGCTAAAGAATTCTAAATATAACAATCATTAACACCATCCATTCTATAAAAACATAGCTTAATTTTGTATTTTAGAGTTTATATAGGAGATACTTTTGATAACCTATAATGCATATTCATTTTGGCACCAATATCAAAATCTATTTTATTTATTTATTTTTGAGATGGAGTTTTTCCCTTGTTGCCTAGGCAGGAGTGCAATGGTGCGATCTCAGTTCACTGCAACCTCCGCCTCCCAGGTTCAAGTGATTCTCCTGCCTCAGCCTCCCAAGTAGCTGGGATTACAGGATGCACCATCATGTCTGGCTAATTTTTTGTATTTTTAGTAGAGATGGGGTCTCACCATGTTGGCCAGGCTGGTTTCGAACTCCTAACCTCAGATGATCCACCCACCTTGGCCTTCCAAAGTGCTGAGATTACAGGTGTGAGCCACCACGCCTGGTTCAAAATCTATTTTGTATTCTGTCTCTCTCTCTTCCGATCTAGTGTGTATGTATGTATGTGTGTATGCTGTTTACATTAATAGAAAAGGAAGATTCACAATTATCGATAATGACTGTCAGTTAAAATATCAAGAATATGGAAGGAGTTTGACTGATAAGAAGACCTACACAATATTCCAAAATATTTCCACCAATTGTTGCCTAAAATGTTAGAGTTCTATACCTTAAATTTAAATCCTTACGTAAAAAGTGTAATTTTCCTCCTCCTTTTGTGTAAAATTCTAATGTGCTCACATAATAAAAAGTATCTCTAAATTCAACCCAAATCTCTTCTTCTCTCCTCTCTCCTATACCTCTCTGTGTCTCCCTTCTCATTAGCACTGCAGAGCTGCTCAATGGCATCTTTGTAGTTAAGGGCCTCTACTAAATCTTCCACAGATTTTTTTTGATCCAAGCAAACATCCTTTTGTTCTTTTAAAAAAATTGTAGCTCAAACTAAATCTTACAATATTTTGTTTAGCTTCTCCAGACACTCAACTGCCTAGCAAACTAATCTAGATATTATATTTTGATGAAAAATTATTGTATAATTATGGTTATTCTATGATAGATCCAACTTTAAAAAATAATTATCAAAGATTTCAGGAAGTCCACAAAGTGACAGCACATTTTTTTTGTTGTTGTTGTTTAAAATTGTGTTGCAACTGCAGAAGCAAATGGTTTTAAAAAATAAATTGGTAAATCTTGCAATAGTCTTAAAATGTTGAGTTTTCAGTTTAAGAAGCCTAAGACTTTTTCCTCAAGTGATAGTGTCCAAGATTTATGTGAGAAAAACTTCATCACATAATTTTACATAACTTTGAAAATAATTGAAAATAACCTAAATATTTAATGATAAGGGAGTGATTAAATGTACTTTATCCATGTTTTAGTCTGTTCTCATGCTGCTAATAAAGACTTACCTGAGACTGGGTAATTTATAAAGGAAAGAGGTTTGATAGACTCACAGTTCCACATGGCTGGAGTGGGGGGCCTCACAATCACAGCAGAAGGCAAAGGAAGAGCAAAGGCATATCCTACATGGCCGTAGGCAAGAGAGCTTGTGCCTTTATAGAACCATCAGATCTCATGAGACTTATTGACGACCACAAGAACAGTATGGGGGAAACTGCCTCCATGATTCACTCCACCTGGCCCTGCCCTTGACACGTGGGGATTATTACATTTCAAGGTGAGATTTGGGTGGGAACACAGCCAAACCATATCAATTCATATGTAGAATCAGTAATTGAATTTTATTTTTAAGACTTTTTGATTATACTGAAAATATTCATCATAATGAAAATAATAGAATGTAGATGACTAAATTGAGCATACTTTATCATCTCCGTGTTGAAAGAAGACACATCTTCACAGAAAAAAATTAAAATTATATATATCAAAATAATTTCATTTGTGGGCTAGGAGATTGTATTTTCTTATTTCATAGTTCATGGAGTTTCAAAATTTTTAAAAATGAGCATGGATACACAAACAATTTTATAATAAAAAGTAATTAAAAGTAAATTATGCAATACATTCAAATTATTTTTTTAAATCTTCATAATGTTGAATATAGTAATTCCACTTCTGGGACTATTTCTCAAGCAAATTATTCAACATATGGAAGAAATTACATTCTTGAAGTAATGCATTAAATATTTTAAAAACATAATTGTAAAAAACATAAACCTTTTATACCCCAAATTAAAGAATGACTAATTAAGCAGCTTATGTTTCATTTACCAAATGGACATGATAGCAATTAGAAATAATTATTATGGGTTTATGTATCTATGTGAGATAACATTTACCATTTAATGTCAAGTAAATTTGAAGTGCAAACTTGGATGTATATTGCTTCAGGGGAAAAAAATGAAGGAAGTATGCCAAAATACTTACCATATTGTTTGGGTGTGCTGAATATTTTTTAACACATTTTAATTTATTTTTGTTATATTACATTTATAATAACATTTAGTTTTACTATAAAAGGCCCACAAGCATTCAGACTTCTTGAATGTCCTGATAATCAGTTGTTCTCACAAGACAGAAAATAATTAATATATATTAGTTTTTTAAGCAAATGGCAATTAAACAAGCTTACCAAAAATTGATGTATTATTTGTATCATTCACAATAGGGTTTTTGGCAAGTTCTCACTTGTAGGGTTTTGGCACGTTCCCACTTGTGGGCTTTTTTTTTTTTTTTAAAGTTTAAGTTGATATGGCTTACTTAACATAATTACTTATTCCTCTTAGGGCCACTGCATAGTCCATTAATCTAATAATGCTGGTTTTCCACCTTGATTTTTTAATAAAAGAGTTCTTGCAGGGTCATGAGAAGTACAAGCACGTATGACTTTGTACCTTCCCAGTGAAACCCAGACAGAATAATTTAACTAGCCAAAGAGACAGTTGTTAGTAAAGTTGGTAGACAGAGCTGCTCAGACTAGAGGTGCTGCCATTACTTGTTCTAGCTGCCTTTTGCAGTCTTTCAAAAACACCAGATATTATAGACAGTGCATCAAACAGAACACTGGCTTTTGTATCTTATGAATGTGCCCTGTGGCTGTCAATTGGGCATATGCTGTGCTGTGAAGTCTGAAAATGAGGGTCCAGCCTACACTGTTTTTATGACTTCAAAAGGCTCAAGAACATCACCCCTCTTGTGGCATCACTTCCTGAAATTGTCACTGGCTTTCTTTGCAATTCAGATAGGATGCAAGGATTCTAAGGAGGGTCTAGCTCTGCATTCATTGTTTTCCTTTATAGCATCTCACACAATGACAGAGAAAGATTAGTGAAATAGTTGGTGATATTTTTAAGATTAATAGTTTGTCCTTTTAAGATGTGGTGATATTTTTTCCCCAGCACTTCTTAAGGCCACAGTTACCCACCACCTCAATATAAACATTTAACTTTGAGCCTTAACTGCATTTGATCTTTGATCTAAACACCTACACTTAAAATCACAATTCTTTTTTAAAAATAATTTTAGTAATACTGAAAAGACTAAAGTCTCAACAGCCTTTGAAAGGTGTGTTAGTAATGTTTTCTCATTTTCCTGTTTCATTCTCAGTGAAGGGCTGTGCTAATTTTGTTTCTATCACTTACACACAAGTAAAAGGCAAAATCTCAGTATAGAATCGGGTACCACAAACTACATATGCCTCAACAATACCTCTTTATTATGTAGGATGCTTTGAAAGGACTGGTGAGTTTAAGTTCTGACATCACAAGTCACCACTTCACAACCTGCATAAGATTTATAATTGAAATAGGACTCTTTTTTTTTTGAGATACATTCCTAGAACCTGGACTACTTAGATAACATTGAGCCTCCAGAGTCAACTAAAAGAATGTGTTGCCAGCAGACTTACCCTAAGAAAATGGCTAAAGGAAGTTCTCTAAACAAAAGAAATGAAAAAAGAAGGAATTTTGGAACATAATGGAAAAAGAACAAAGGAAAGAGCAAAAATATGGGTGAAATACAATAGATGTTCCTTCTTCTTTTGAGTTTTCCAAAATATGTTTGACCTTGAAGCAAAATTATAACAATATCTATTGTGATTCTCAATGTACAAAAAGAAAATATTTGAGAGTATTATAAATGGGAAAAGGCAAAGGAATGTAAAGGGAGGAGTTGCAGATTTGCAAGAGTGAAGAAAATGGCAGAATAAAGCCATCCTGACATGAGAGCATTTTCCTAGAGGAGTTGAGTCTTGAAGGTTGTAGTGTGGGATTTGGCTCGTAGGAGGAATACAGTATCTCCCGATAGGTCACACCAACCACTCTGGACAATAACGTTGGCATCATTGGAAGTGGCAAGTATGAATCTTGCATCTGATTCATTTGTGTGTAGCTGAGCAAAGGAAAGATTGGTTGATTTAAGAGAATCTTGATTAGATGGAAGACTTTCTTTTTGAACCACAAACCTCAATAAGTATTATTTTGAATGTTGCTTCACATTTTTTCCTTGAAAAATATGTGTCTTTTACTGCAAAATTTTGTTGAAGTTATGTTATTGAAGAACAAACTCAAAATTGAGGCTCTATCCACCCTCAACCCCGAACTGGAGACAAATAAGCAGAAGTATTACTTAATGGCATACTGTAGCAGAAATCTGAAGACCTATAGCAGATTTAAAAGTTTAACTCTTGTTATAACTTTTTAAAAGATTGTGAAATTATCAAAATGCACATGAATAAGGAACACTACCTAAATCATTTAGTAATACAGACATAATTTCAATAAACTGATCAATAAGAAAGCTAGAAGCATTTCTTTTGACGGATGGTAATAACTCTTTAAGGATATAGTTGAAAAAAGCTAGACCTTATTCACAAAATAACAAAACCATACCAAGGAATGACCTAACTAAAAGGTTGAGTCTATAAAGAGTAAATCTCAGAAATATTGTGAGAATTATAGAAGACATGGAAAAATACATCATGTTCCTGGAAGGAAAGATTGAATAATATTAAGATGCTAATTCTTTTCAAATTAAGAGCTGTAAAGCTATCCAGTATGAAATTGGGAATTAGATATCACCCCACAACTTAGTAATATAATTGAAGATTTAATTTCAAAATAAACACAGCTAATATTATCTAAGGAAAGTTTAAAAAAGAAGGATTTGGGGGGCTTAGGGACATGGGATTAACCTCCCAGTAATTTTATTTTATTTTATTTATTTTTTTTTTGAGACGGAGTCTGGCTCTGTCGCCCAGGCTGGATTGCAGTGGCCGGATCTCAGCTCACTGCAAGCTCCGCCTCCCGGGCTTACGCCATTCTCCTGCCTCAGCCTTCCGGGTAGCTGGGACTACAGGCACCCGCCGCCACGCCCGGCTAGTTTTTTGTATTTTTTAGTAGAGACGGGGTTTCACCATGTTAGCCAGGATGGTCTCGATCTCCTGACCTCGTGATCCGCCCGTCTCGGCCTCCCAAAGTGCTGGGATTACAGGCTTGAGCCACCGCGCCCGGTGTAAATATAGTAATTTTAAAAACAGTGTGTCATTTGTAGAATTGTGAAAACCAAATTGCATCCGCAGAAATACATCCTCATATAAAAACTTAGTAATTGATAAAAGAATCTTCACACATAAATGGAGAGAGGAATGGGTGTTTTGAAAACAAATGGTATTGAGAAAATTGGTTAGCTGAAAAAGATTTAAATGAAAAATATCACCTGGCATAATGCAACAAACTAAGGTTCACATGGTTTAAATATTATAGCTGATAATTAAATTGTAAATACTATCAAGATCAGGGGTATATGAGGATATCATATGTTGGTATGGAGGATGCACCAAGTATAAACATAATAGAAGATCTCAAAGAAAAACAGTGACAGATATGATTACGTTTTTGTGGTTATCTTTTTACATTTTTAACTGACAAATAATAATTGTATAGTTTGAGAACAGCCTGGATAACATGGTGAAACTTCGTCTCTATAAAAAAAAATACAAAAATTAGCATGCTGACAAATGCCTATCTCCCAGCTACTTGGGAGGCTAAAGTGGAAGACTGATTCAGTCTGGAATATAGAGACTGCAGTGAGCCAAGATCGTGTCAGTGCACTCAAGCCTGGGCAACAGAGTAGACCTTGTCTCAAAATAAATAAATAAAAATAAAAAAAGAAGAAAAGAAAATATATGTATATGCATAGGGTACAATGTGATGTTTCAATACTTGTATACATTATGGAATGATCAATTGTGGCTAATGAGCATATCCATCACTTCCAATATTTACCATTTCTTTGAGGTGAGAATGTTTAAAATCCTCTCTTTTAGCTAGCTATTTCGAAATATACATTGTTATTAACTGTAGCCATCCTGCTGTGTGACAGGTCACCACACCTTATCCTCCTAAGTGTAACTTTGTACTTTATACATGTTGACCAACTTTTCCCCTTACTGTGTCTACCGCTAACCCCAGCCTCTGGTAACCACCATTCTACGCTCAACTTCTATAAGTTCAACATTTTTAGATTCCAGATACAGCAGTCCTTGAAATAGCATTTTTCAATGTTGTTTCATTACAATGTTGATGAGAGCAAAAAAAAAAAAAAAAAAAAAAAAAAAATATCTATTCCTGACAGGGGCCACTGTCTGCCTGTGTGGAGTTTGCATGTTATCTCCATATCTGTGTGGGTTTTCTCCAGGTACTCTTATTTCCTCTTATATCCCAAAGATGTGAACCTTAGGTTAATTGGTGGGTCTAAATTGTCCCAGTCTGAGTGTGGGGGTGTGTGTGAGTGTGCACTGTGATGCAATGGCCTCCTGCCCACTCCCACCCTGTGCCCTGAGCTGCTGGGAGAGGCTCCCTCCACCCTCATCCATGAACTGGAATGAACAGGTAAATAAATAATTATCTTTCTTGTTTTTATTACTCTTTCTTAAATGTATATATAGTTCACATTTATTTTAATTCTTAATATTATAAATGTTTTGGTCTTTATTTTGAAGCTTAACCTGTCTTGCTTATTAATCTATAGTAAAATTGATTTTATTACATGTTGTTTCACTTAGAGTTGCTGTTTCCAAAAACCTGTTGACAACATTGTTAACGCTTACTGTGTCAGTGAGATTATATAGTGCTTGTCTCTCTGTGCCTGGCTTATTTAGCTTAACGTAATGTCTTCTGGGTTCATCTATGTTGTCACAAATGACGACATGTGTTTTCCTGTGGGTTTTTTTTTTTTTTTGAAGCTGAATAGCACAATTCCATTGTGTATATAGGCCACATTAAAAAACCATTAATCATTTGATGGATATTTGGGTTTTTCCATATCTTAGCTATGGCAAATAATGTTGCAGTGAACGTGGGGGTGCATACATCTCTTTCCCATACTGATTTCATTCCCTTGATATATATCCAGTAGTGAGATTGCTGGATCATATGGTAATTCTTTATTTAGTTTTTTTCAGGAACTTCCATAATGTTTTTCAAAATGACTGTACTAATTTACAATACCACCAACAGTGTAAAAGTGTTCCCTTTTCTTCAAATCCTGGTCAACACTTACCTTTCATCTTTTTGATAATAGCCAGTCTAACAGATGTGAGGTGATATATTCTTATGGTTTTAATTTGTATTTTTTCCTGATAATTAGCTATCTTGAACATTTTTCCACTTTATCTATTGGTCTCATTTGTATGTTTTCTTTTGAGAACTCTCTATTCAAGTTCTTTACCCATTTTTAATGGGGTTATTTGTTTTCTTGTTATTGAGTAGTTTGAATTTCCTGTGTATTTTGAATATTAGCCCCTTATACATGATTTGCAAACATTTTCTCCCCATCTGTGGGTTCTCTCTTCACTCTATTGTTTCCTTTGCTATGTAGATTTTTGTTTGAGGCAATCTTACCTCTTTTTTGCTTTCATTAACTGCCTTTTGGGGTCACACCCCAAAAATCTGTGCCCAGACCAATGTCATAGAACTTCACCCCTGTTTTCTTCTGGTAGTTTTACAGTTTCAAGTGTTACATTTAAGTCTTTAATTAATTTTGAGTTGATTATTTTATATGGGGTGAGATAAGGGTCCATCTTTATTTTTCTGTACATGAATACCATGTTTTCCTAATAACATTTATTGAAAACACTGATTTTTCCCCATTGTGTGCTCTTGAAATAATATCTTCATTGAAAATCAATTGACTATAGATGCGTAGGTTTATTTTGGGGCTCTGTATCCTGTTCCATTGGCCAATGTGTCTGTTTTTATGCCAGTACTATGCTCTTTTGATTACTACATCTTTGTAATATATTTTGAAACTCAGTAGTGTGGTATCTCCAACTTTGTTCTTTTTGGTCAAGATTACTTTGACTATTCTGAGCTTTCTGGGGTTCCATATGAATTTTAGGATTTTTTTCTATTTCTGTGAAAAATGACATTGAAATTTTGATAGGGATTGCATTGAATCTGTAGATTGCTTCGGGTCATGTGGATGTCTTAACAATAGTAATTCTTTCAATCCATAAACATGGGATATCTTTCCATTTATACGTGTCATCTTGAATTTCTTTCATTACTGTTTTAGAGTTTTTTTTTTTTTTTTTTGAGACGGAGTCTCGCACTGTCGCCCAGGCTGGAGTGCAGTGGCAGGATCTCGGCTCACTGCAAGCTCCGCCTCCCAGGTTTACGCCATTCTCCTGCCTCAACCTCCCGAGTAGCTGGGACTACAGGCGTCCGCCACCTCGCCCGGCTAGTTTTTTTGTACTTTTTAATAGAGACGGGGTTTCACCGTGTTAGCCAGGATGGTCTCGATCTCTCGACCTCGTGATCCGCCCGTCTCAGCCTCCCAAAGTGCTGGGATTACAGGCTTGAGCCACCGCACCCGGCCTGTTTCAGAGTTTTTAGTAAACGGATCTTTCACTTCCTTGGTTAAATTTACTCATAAGTATTTTATTCTACTTGATGCTATTGTAAGTGGACTTTTTTCTTAATTTTTTTCTGACAGATTTTTGTTAGTATATAAAAATAATATAAATTTCTGTAAGTTGATTTTGTATCCTGCAATTTTACTGAATTCATCAGTTTTAACAGCATTTTAGAGTTAGGTGGAGTCTTTAGGATTTTCTATATAGAAGATCATGTTAGCAAATAGAAACAATTTTACTTCATCCTTTCCTATTTTGATGCCTTTCATTTCATTCTCTTGCTTAATTGCTCTAGTTATAATTTCTAGTACTATGTTGAACAGAAGTGGTGAAAATGGGCATTCTTGTCTTGTTTCTGATCTTAGAGGAAAAGCCTTCACATTTTCACCATTAAGTATGACGTTAGCTGTGGGTTTGCCATATGCAGCCTCTATTGTATTAAGGAACATTCCTTTTATACCTAATTTATTGAGTTTTTTAATCATAAATGAATATTTTATAAACCCACATTATGTCCACTAAAATCACAAAGAAAATTCAAAAATAAAAAGTAGCTAAGAACTGCAAAATATTAACTGTTATAGACAAAAGCTAATATAGAGAAAATTGTTACAAGTTAATAAAAAAGAGAGACTTAGAAACATTGAGAAAAAGGCCATTTACTTCTTAGCTACTATAAAAGTGGCTATATCCAATTAAAATAAAAAAGTTCAGTGAACTTGATAAATAACGTTTTAATGTTTATTTTAATTTTCATACTTTGGTAAATAATATGTCAGAACACATTATAATAGGAATGATGATGACAAATAATAAAAACAAATTGGTACCATTGTTGTAACAACTATTAGACACCAAGCATTAGACTATGCAGTGTCTCACTTAATGCTCACTTTAAGGTTATGTGGTAGATTTTTATTATCCTTATTTTATAGAAAATTGAGGCTTATAGAAATTGATTAACCTGCCTAACAAAACATAGCAAACAATAAAAATAATAATGATTGCCTATAATAATTTTACAATTAAATTGCAAGTTTACTAGGCATTTATTCCTCAAGCGATACTATAAGGCAGATGTTATCATTATCATTATAATTTTATTATCTTGATTTTAATATGAGAAATTTCAGCTGAGAGAAGTATTTGGCCTATAGTCTTTGTAACATGATTGGTAAGCAGCAGTAATAACATTTAAAACCAGAAATGTCTTAGTCCAAAACCCATGAACTTTTGACTCTGCCACACTCCA
This sequence comes from Trachypithecus francoisi, assembly GCF_009764315.1. Classification (NCBI taxonomy): domain Eukaryota; kingdom Metazoa; phylum Chordata; class Mammalia; order Primates; family Cercopithecidae; genus Trachypithecus; species Trachypithecus francoisi. The sequence goes on along the minus strand of NW_022681454.1, from coordinate 166,336,593 downwards.
TAGCTCACATTGACTGTGGATGATCTTAACATTGAAATCCCTCAGACATCCACAGCTCCCTTGCCTAAGTTGTATTTTTCATCTTATATTTGAATAATTTAGTGAAAGGTATGGTTATTCAACCAGAAGCTCAAGTCCAAAACCTCTCCTTTCACTCTCTCATTCCCCTCCAATCTCCTGCCACAACTCCAATCTGTCAACTTTAATTTTGAATCTGTCTCTTACATATGAATCCCATTCTTCCCATTGTGACCACTTCTGCCTTAGTTTAAGTCACTGTAATGTCTCACCTTATAGTTTCTCACTCAAGCAAGTGTATTGACCTTAACAAGCTTCTGTAACTCTTACCACAGAAGTTTACCTTCAATGCATTCTTCACACTGCTGGTCAGATGATTCTGTATTTTTGCCTCTACAATTATGGCTTATTTTTCTAATTATAAAAGTTATATATATATATGTTTTGAAAAGATAATAATTATCTTTAATCTCTACAATTTCACCTAGTAATAATAGCCACTAAAACAACATAATGTATAACATAACAAGAGCTCTATTTTTATGAATTTCTGGTTTCTTTATTTCTCTGTACCCCACAGTAGCAAGAACAAAACTTGAACCTGCTTTTCAATGCCTGTATAAATCCTCTTACCATAGCCTCTTTCTCTTCTTTTTTTTAATTAGCAGAGAAACTTTACAGTCTACTATCTTTACATTCTAGAATTTCTTGCTGCTCTTTTATCCCAGCTTTCCCTATTGTTTCAGAGAAAAAAGGTGTTCTTTATTCCCATTTAAGGCTAATTCTTGCTAAATTTAATTATCCTCATATCCTTTCAAGCCTAGTTACTTCAATGATCATCTCCAAGTATGCTTTTAATCTTTGGTATATAAACATGATTGATTATTATACTAAAATTAAATAACATGAAACAATATAGAATGGCAAGGGAAAATTTTCCCTAATAAATGTTGCATGAAACAGAAAAATATTAAATTGATGGATACTATGATCTGAAATACACACACACACACACTCTCTCTCTCTCTCTCTCTCTCTCTCTGTCTCTTAAAATCTACCCTTTTGTATCTTGTTTGAAATGGCACTATGAGATTGACTTCTTGATATCAACAGTGATGATGGGATCCTAGAATGGCAGAGGTCAACTGAGAGATAAGTGTTTCACCACTAGAGAGATAAGAGGAGGCAGTCACTACAATAGGCACAAAGGATAAAGTGGAAATCAAAGTGTTGACACCCAGAAATTTGGGGAAATGACAAACTGTCCTTAGCAATGAAATAGATGGGCAGCCTACTAATTTATTACTTTATTTACAGAAAATCTTCTAGATCTGGTGACCAGAATCCTGATTTGAGTCATCACAATAGAGAGTTGCACTCTCTAACTTGTTTGCTAGACCTACATCAGTACCCAGACATGTATCTCCTTGATTAAAGGGGGTTCCATTTTCCCTTGAGAAATAATTGCAATATTGCCACAAGTATGTATTGCTAGTACTTTCTCCAAGTTTTTTTCCAAAATGGATTTGGAGCCATGTGTTATGATAAGTAAGCACTTAGGAAAGGGAATTTATTAGCGATATCCAGTCACTGGCTCTAAAGTGATCCTAATTTCTGGGGACCCAAAATGCCATTATAGCCATCAATCAAAGTGGATGCTTACAGAAGTCAGATGGTAAATGGAATGTTAACCTTTGTCTAACAGAGTTCAGTGGGGCTGCAGATTCAAGCTTCTGAATGCGTAATTGAGATAGGCACTTGGCAACTGATAGAATCTCTATATTGACTTTCAGACCTGTGAATTCAGGATCATGATCACAGGAAAGGCTAAGTAGAACTTTTGGAGTTTCCTCTCCAGATGAGGGTAATAATTCAAAAGCAATATGATATCCCTTTGGAACTGCTAAGATGAATGCCACTTAAAAGATCTGAAGTATGAAAGGTGATGAATTCCATCACATTCTCGTTTAACTTATCTATTTTGCCTGTGCAGAAGACAGATGGATCTTGGAGGATGACCATAGATTATCATAAATTTAATCACGACAACACAATCTTTGATATCTGATATACAGTTATTTATCTGGCAAATACTTTTTAAATATAAGTTTGCAAGGACATCCAGAACCATTTCTTTTCTCATAAAGATGAGAAAAGAACATCTTCACAGTCTTGTTCTCTGTTAGATCTTCATCATCTGGATATCACACTGAGTATCACACTGGTCCACTATATTGATGCCATCATGACAATTGTTTTTGATGTGCCAGGACCTTGAAATTGCTTTATATATCTTAGTAAAACACATGAGGGTGGAAGATAAAGTCCACAGAATTCAAAGGACATCTTCTTGGTAAAGTTTCTAGGGGGTGTCCAATGATTTACAGTATGTCATAATATCATCTTCACAGTGGAAAACAATTAAAAGCATCTTAACCATCTACCACCAAAAACAAGGCATAATGCTTGGTGAACCTCTTTGGAGTTTTGAGGCAACATATATTATATTAGGATATGATATTCTAACCCATTTTCTGAGTAACCAATGCAGTTGCCAGTTTTTAGTGGAGTCTGAGGGCATGAAAATAATAGGCTCTGCAACAACTCTAGGTGGGGTGTAAGCTACTCTTTTACGTGGGTCTTCCGATCAAGTAGATCTCATGATATTTAAAGTGTCTGACACAAGTAAGAATGCTGTATGGAACTCCTGGCAAGCCTCAACAGAATTACAGCACATCCCATGGAGGAAAGCAATAGGCTCTTTTCATATAACTCTTTTCCTTTCGAGAAATACTTCTTTGCTTGCTATTGAGTCTTCTAAAGATTGAGTGTTGAACAATGGGACGTCAAATCACCACGTAACCTGAGCTGAGCATCATTAATTGGGATTATTTGACGTATCACATCACAAGTTTGGTATGCATAACAGCTATCGATCATTAAGTAAAAGCAATAAATTGTGTAAGGAGGTGACACCGAGCTCATGCTGGTTCTTACCTAGACTCAGGTCTGCCAGTAGTTCTGCATAATACATTAGCACCAGCTAGAAGTGGACTGCTATAGTATTAAGGCTTCCACAAAAGTGATGTCCTAGAAAAATGGTGGTGAAGGGAAATCCTGTCAGTTAGCAGATTCTGAGCAGTATAGTTCATTGTTTACTTTATCTGGACTGAAAGACGGCTAAAGGTTTGGACACGTGATATTTCATAGGTAGCCTCTCACATAGTCAGAATACATGGGTTCTGAAAATAAGGTGTTTTAGTGGTAGTGGCCCTTCTCATTACCTGCTTGCCAACTTTTCCTTAGCTATCACTGTAACTTTGTGCTCTGTTAGTTTTAAGATCTTGGTTCCCAAAGGAGAAATATCTTTACTTGAAGACACAATAATTCTGTTCTGTAAGAAAAAGATTACACATAGCCACTTTGGTCTCCCTTGCCACAGATCTAGTAGGCAAAAGAGGTACTCTACAGGCTGGGGTGATTGGTTTGGACTACTAAGGAAAATTATATTGCTGTGACATATTGCGGAGTCTATGTTTTGGATACAAGAGATCATCTGTGGTGTGTCATAGTACTTCATGTTTAATAGTAAAGTTTAATGAAAATGTAAAGCTACCAAGAGAAACCACAAACAAACAAGTTCACCAAGTATTCTTACCCTTTAGGAATAAAGTTTTGAACCATCCCATTATCTACAGGATCCTAACCAGCTGAATACTGGGCAAAAGAAACACGTGATGGGTGATAGAAGAAAGAAGTTACATGTATCACATGGTTTTGTGACAAACTAGAGAATTCAGAAATGTTTTAGTCATATTTTCTTCTTTGTTGTATGTATGCAGTGTAGTATATGATTTTTCTTATTTTAATAATTAATATTTTTATTCCTTCTTATTTTTCTTCATTGTTTTATATAGGATTGTCAGCTAAACTTCAATTCATTCTTTAGGTTACAGAGTGTTCAGGTGGGATTTGTGTGATTTAGAGGAATAGTTGTCATTGCTCAGAGGTGGATACAGTGACTTCTCAAAGATGACTATGATGTTGGAACTTGATGTCTTCTATTCTTAGGCAGAGAGTGAAACTGTCTTCACTTGTTATCTGTAAGTTTAAATATATGTAGCAGGTTGTCCATGGATGCTGAGAAGCCTAAAGTGTGGACTAGAATAGTTATTAAGCTATTACCTGTTATATCTACATATATTCTTCTATATAATAAATACATGTAGCAGAGTGTATATGGATGCCGAGAAGCCTAAAGTGTGGACTAGGATAGTTATTAAGCTATTATCTCTTGGGTCTAAATATATTCTTCTATGTAATGCTAGACTTTAACTCTGTAAAGTACATTATATATTTGTATACATATGTACATGTACATATATATAAAATGTATGTGTATCTATTATTTATTTCTGGTTGGCTTTTAGATAGCTTTTGCCAATAAGGATATGAGAGCAAGACTGGAAGGCACAAACGAAGAGGAAATCCTTTCTTCCCCTTTGCTTGGTATTTCTGTTGGAATTGTCCTGGCAATGACAAAGCCACAACAGCAATTGGTTCCAGCTGCCAGCTTCTTAAGCAGCTTCATAATATCCCTTCAGAGGTACCCAAAGCACCAGGTGGCATCACCCCCAAGGTCTGAGAACCTTTCAAACTCCTCAGTTCAAATGACCCTAAATTATTTTCAGTTTTCTTTAGCCCAAGGAGGAGCAAAACCCACTGGCTTCTTGCAGTCATTATCTGGGTTATTCAATATTTTAGAATCAATGATTCAATATTCACTAATTCAGTGTTCATGGTGATTTTATACATTATAACTACCATGAATGATACAAAGCAAGTGTAATTTTTGCACTTATATTTCATCAAAGGGGTAGGCTCCTGCAAGCCTCTGGTCGTGCTTTAATTGGCCATTCAACATATAATCTTGTTTCATGTGTGTTTCTGTTTAAAGATACTTCATTTAATATATACGCTCGATTCATTAATATTGCACTTACTGCCAATAGCACTGTAACTCACACCTGAATGAAGCTAACACAAGAATTTTCTTCATTAGCCACATCACAGTCTACACATACACACGCTTGGTAACACTTCAGCACTATTCTTGTGGGTAATTTTAAACAGTGAAATCACCACCAGAAAGCACGAAAATGAAAAAAAAAAAAAAATCCCGCACACCATGTGGTATTAAGTAGACCACAAAAAAGACTCTTGTTTACAATATGAGAGCTGAAACAAGTAGAGCTGACACAATATGAGAGAGTTGTTTGTCTGACCACAGCTGGGAAAGCATGCGTCTTGGTGACTCAAATTTTTCCCCTCAATGCATATGTCTGCAAATGGCCACAAAGCTCAGCGAGTACTGATTTGGGGGTTATGAATAAATTTTAGCAATCAGGTAAATTTGTTAATCCAGAGTCAGTGAATAATGAGGTTAAGATTTTGGTTCCCAAAGAAGAAATATCTTTACTTGAAGACACAATAATTCTGTTCTGTAAGAAAAAGATTACACATAGCCACTTTGGTCTCTCTTGCCACAGATCTAGTAGGCAAAGAAGAGAGGTACTCTACAGGCTGGGGTGATTGGACAACACGATAACTTTTCACAAAGTGAAGGCAGCCATGTTGCAAACCCAAGTCAAGAAATAAAACATTTCCAGCATCTTCTTAGGCTCTCTTCTAAGGGTAACCACTACCCTGACTTCTATGTCATAGATTAATGTGTAACTAAGTTCTTATATTAAATTTCTTCTGTTGAAATTCCTGGTGTGGATTCTGTTTTTCTGAATGGTTCTTGGTCAATGTGGAGGTGAAGGTATAAATCACGTGTGGGGAAGAGTGTGCCAGTAAAATAGAACAAGTACAAAGGCCTTGAGAGAATAATGCAGGAATATCCAGGGAGCAGAAAACATTGTAAGAGATGAGGTCAGAGACTAAATGGGAACTGGATCCAGGAGGGTTTTGAAGTCCCTACAAAGGCTTTGGCTTTTGTTATCAGTAAGATATGGTGCCTCTGAAAATTAAATCATGTAGCCATCCTTGTAAGTTTTTTTTTAATGTATCATTTCTTGAACAGCTCTGCTCTTTTTCATAGGCTTTTACTTATTTCTAACTTTCCCTTTTGTCTCCAACTTTTCCCCCACTGAAGGCTTATTATAACAAGCATTACTTTTTTTCAGATACAGCTATATTCTATAGCTTATGACTCTCTGTTTTTTCTCAGCCAAATCTAAAGAAAATTCTGAGTATATAATAAAATGCTGAGAATTGAGAGATTTTTATTTTGAAGAGAGGCTTGCTGAGATGGCAGATGTAAAATGGATTGTTCTTACATCCTGGGTACTATCAATACAATTTTCCAGAGTTTTTATGTTTTCCTCCAAACTTGGTGTAAATATATTAGTTTTGGAAAAATTCTTCTGGAATTATTCTGGTTTAATAATTGAGATAAGCTCTTGCCAAATTTTCTAATTGTAAGGCTTTATTTAATAGGCTAAAAAATAAAACCCACCCACTCACCTACCAATCAACCAAACAAAACAAGTGGTAACAATTACTACTCAGTAGCAGCTTTTCTCCCTATCTTCCTACACCCTGATGAGATCTTGCAAATAAATGAGCATGAACTTCCTGTCTTTATGACAAGACATAGGACCTGAGGTTTCACAGTGAGTTCTCACATACCTTACAAAGTTACGTAAAAATTTTCCACAAAATAAAAATGGCAAAGAAAAATGGTCATCCACAATCTCACTGGTATATATAATATGGGCTACATGTTATTCCAGTACATGTGCAAACAAAAAATAAAATTCAAAGGCCCTCTGACCATCTAAATGGACTTCCTCCTCGGCCAGGGCATTCTAAAATTTAACCTGAAACACTGGTTCAAGCCATGATAGGTGGGGTATGCCTCACTATACCATCCAACATTAACATTAACACAGACCTTAAGTTTGATAAGAAACATTTACAATCTATTCTCGTTGAAGCCTGCTACCTGAAGGCTTCATCTGAATGGTAAAACTTTGGTCTCTACAACCTCTTATCATAACCCAGATATTTATTTCTATAGATAACCCTTTCAACCAATTTCCAAACAGAAAATTTTTAAATCTGCCAATAGCCTAGAAGCACCACTCCCCCGACCCACCTGCTTTGAGTTGTCTTGCCTTTCTGGACCCAACCAATGTATATCTTAAATGTATCTGATAGATGTCTCATTGTCTCATGTATCCCTAAAACCTATAAAACCAAGCTGCACCGCAACCACCCTGGGTACATGTTCTCAGGATCTCCTAAAGGCTATGTCATGGGCCATGGCCACTCATACTTGACTCAGAATAAATCTCTTCAAATATTTTACAGGGTTTGATTTTTTTCATTGACACATGTTTTAAAATATATTTTGTATATAATCATGTATTCTGCATTAAAAATCATTTAGCATGACATCCCTATCTCACATACCTTTTGAGTAGAGTATAGGGGAAGTAGATTATTAAAAAGGGATATTTTTATACAAAATGGTGGTGTAGAGACAAGCTGGCTTCATTCTCCATTACAACAAACAACAACAACAACAACAAAAAGTTCAAATATACAGTGCTGAGTTCTTCATCAGCAACAACCCAGAGCTCAAGTATGAGGATGAGCCGGTTTCTGGGGATGCAGAGAAGTGGAAAAACTGAGCAGATGTTGGACAACTGACATCCACACTCATGACACCCCTCCACCCCATTCTGCCAAGGCACCACCTGTGAGGAAGATCTCCCTTCAACTCACGGTTTCTACACTGGAAAAAGTAAAATTGAGGTTGTCATCAAATTTTCCCATTTTCTTGGGTTCACCACCAGGAGAACTGTCCTTGCCTTAACCCATGAGTAGCATCATGACTGCCTGAAGAGAAAACTATCTCTGAGGACAGGCATAAACAAAGTAGGCAGGACTACCATCTCCAGCTCAGAAACTCTGCTCTGTAACTCAGCCAAAGGAGAGTCTAACTAAGAGCGGCTATAGGAGGTATGTTCCCCAGGTCCCCTTTTTGTAATCCCCTAGCCAAGCTTCCCACAATGCCAGAATAATCCCTTTGGGACCTCCCCAATTTGGGACAGGCAGTTGTCTGACCATTTACTAGACTTGAGATGAACCTAGAACTGAAAAGGAGGCAGCAATCTAGCAGTAAAGAATTGCTAAGCAGCTGCCTCGGCAAGATGGCCGAATAGGAACAGCTCCAGTCTCCAACTCCCAGCGCGAGTAACACAGAAGACCGGTGATTTCTGCAATTTCAACTGAGGTACTGGGGTCATCTCTCTAGGGAGTGCCGGACAATCGGTGCTGGTCAGCTGCTGCAGCCTGACCAGCGTGAGCTGAAGCAGGGCGAGGCATCGCCTCACCTGGAAGCGCAAGGGGGAAGGAAATCCGTTTTCCTAGCCAGGGGAACTGAGACACATAACACCTGGAAAATCGCGTAACTCCCACCCCAATACTGCGCTTTAAGGAAACAGGCACACCAGGAGAATATATCCCACACCTGGCCGGGAGGGTCCCACGCCCACGGAGCCTCCCTCACTGCTAACACAGCAGTCTGCGCGCGATCTATCCGCAAGGTAGCAGCGAGGCTGGGGGAGGGGCGCCCGCCATTGCTGAGGCTTAAGTAGGTAAACAAAGCCGCTGGGAAGCTCGAACTGGGTGGAGCTCACAGCAGCTCAAGGAACCTGCCTGTCTCTGTAGACTCCACCTCTGGGGACAGCCCACAGCTGAGGTCAATAGGGAAAGCAGCGGGGGCGGTGCAGAGGCGAACGACTCTGTCTGACAGCTTTGGGAGAGCCGTGGATCTCCCAACACGGAGGTTGAGATCCGAGAACGGACAGACTGCCTGCTCAGGTGGGTCCCTGAACCCTGAGTAGCCTAGCTGGGAGACATCCCCCACTAGGGGCAGTCTGACACCCCACACCTCACGGGTGGAGTCACCCTGAGAGGAAACTTCCAAAGGAAGAATCAGACAGGTACACTCGCTGCTCAGCAATATTCTATCTTCTGGCAACCTCTGCTGCTGATACCCAGGCAAACAGGGTCTGGAGTGGACCTCAAGCAATCTCCAACAGACCAACACAGTCCTTCTGACTGTCAGACGGAAAACTATCAAACAGGAAGGACACCTATACCAAAACCCCATCAGTACGTCACCATCATCAAAGACCAGAGACAGATAAAACCACAAAGATGGGGAAAAAGCAGGGCAGAAAAGCTGGAAATTCAAAAAATAAAAGCGCATCTCCCCCTGCAAAGGAGCGCAGCCCATCGCCAGCAACGGATCAAAGCTGGTCAGAGAATGACTTTGACGAGATGAGAGAAGAAGGCTTCAGTCCATCAAACTTCTCAGAGCTAAAGGAGGAATTACGTACCCAGCGCAAAGAAACTAAAAATCTTGAAAAAAAGTGGAAGAATTGACAGCTAGACTAATTAATGCAGAGAAGATCATAAACGAAATGACAGAGATGAAAACCATGACACGAGAAATACGTGACAAATGCACAAGCTTCAGTAACCGACTCGATCAACTGGAAGAAAGAGTATCAGCGATTGAGGATCAAATGAATGAAATGAAGCGAGAAGAGAAACCAAAAGAAAAAAGAAGAAAAAGAAATGAACAAAGCCTGCAAGAAGTATGGGATTATGTAAAAAGACCAAATCTACGTCTGATTGGGGTGCCTGAAAGTGAGGGGAAAATGGAACCAAGTTGGAAAACACTCTTCAGGATATCATCCAGAGAACTTCCCCAACCTAGTAGGGCAGGCCAACATTCAAATTCAGGAAATACAGAGAACGCCACAAAGATACTCCTCCAGAAGAGCAACTCCAAGACACATAATTGCCAGATTCACCAAAGTTGAAATGAAGGAAAAAATCTTAAGGGCAGCCAGAGAGAAAGGTCGGGTTACCCACAAAGGGAAGCCATCAGACTAACAGCAGATCTCTCGGCAGAAACTCTACAAGCCAGAAGAGAGTGGGGGCCAATATTCAACGTTCTTAAAGAAAAGAATTTTCAACCCAGAATTTCATATCCAGCCAAACTAAGTTTCATCAGTGAAGGAGAAATAAAATCCTTTACAGATAAGCAAATGCTTAGAGATTTTGTCACCACCAGGCCTGCCTTACAAGAGACCCTGAAGGAAGCCCTAAACATGGAAAGGAACAACCGGTACCAGCCATTGCAAAAACATGCCAAAATGTAAAGACCATCGAGGCTAGGAAACTGCATCAACTAACGAGCAAAATAACCAGTTAATATCATAATGACAGGATCAAGTTCACACATAACAATATTAACCTTAAATGTAAATGGACTAAATGCTCCAATTAAAAGACACAGACTGGCAAACTGGATAAAGAGTCAAGACCCATCAGTCTGCTGTATTCAGGAGACCCATCTCACATGCAGAGACATACATAGGCTCAAAATAAAGGGATGGAGAAAGATCTACCAAGCAAATGGAGAACAAAAAAAAGCAGGGGTTGCAATCCTAGTCTCTGATAAAACAGACTTTAAACCATCAAAGATCAAAAGAGACAAAGAAGGCCATTACATAATGGTAAAGGATCAATTCAACAGGAAGAGCTAACTCTCCTAAATATATATGCACCCAATACAGGAGCACCCAGATTCATAAAGCAAGTCCTTAGAGACCTACAAAGAGACTTAGACTCCCATACAATAATAATGGGAGACTTCAACACTCCACTGTCAACATTAGACAGATCAACGAGACAGAAAGTTAACAAGGATATCCAGGAATTGAACTCATCTCTGCACCAAGCGGACCTAATAGACATCTATAGAACTCTCCACCCCAAATCAACAGAATATACATTCTTCTCAGCACCACATCGCACTTATTCCAAAATTGACCACATAATTGGAAGTAAAGCACTCCTCAGCAAATGTACAAGAACAGAAATTATAACAAACTGTCTCTCAGACCACAGTGCAATCAAACTAGAACTCAGGACTAAGAAACTCAATCAAAACCGCTCAACTACATGGAAACTGAACAACCTGCTCCTGAATGACTACTGGGTACATAACGAAATGAAAGCAGAAATAAAGATGTTCTTTGAAACCAATGAGAACAAAGATACAACATACCAGAATCTCTGGGACACATTTAAAGCAGTGTGTAGAGGGAAATTTATAGCACTAAATGCCCACAAGAGAAAGCAGGAAAGATCTAAAATTGACACTTAACATCACAATTAAAAGAACTAGAGAGGCAAGAGCAAACACATTCAAAAGCTAGCAGAAGGCAAGAAATAACTAAGATCAGAGCAGAACTGAAGGAGATAGAGACACAAAAAACCTCCAAAAATCAATGAATCCAGGAGTTGGTTTTTTGAAAAGATCAACAAAATTGACAGACCGCTAGCAAGACTAATAAAGAAGAAGAGAGAGGAATCAAATAGACGCAATAAAATGATAAAGGGGATATCACCACCGACCCCACAGAAATACAAACAACCATCAGAGAATACTATAAACCCTCTACGCAAATCAACTAGAAAATCTAGAAGAAATGGATAATTTCCTGGACACTTACACTCTCCCAAGACTAAACAGGAAGAAGTTGAATCCCTGAATAGACCAATAGCAGGCTCTGAAATTGAGGCAACAATTAATAGCCTACCCACCAAAAAAGTCCAGGACCAGATGGATTCACAGCTGAATTCTACCAGAGGTACAAGGAGGAGCTGGTACCATTCCTTCTGAAACTATTCCAATCAATAGAAAAAGAGGGAATCCTCCCTAACTCATTTTATGAGGCCAACATCATCCTGATACCAAAGCCTGGCAGAGACACAACAAAAAAAGAGAATTTTAGACCAATATCCCTGATGAACATCGATGCAAAAATTCTCAATAAAATACTGGCAAACCGGATTCAGCAGCACATCAAAAAGCTTATCCACCATGATCAAGTGGGCTTCATCCCTGGGATGCAAGGCTGGTTCAACATTCGCAAATCAATAAACGTAATCCAGCATATAAACAGAACCAAAGACAAGAACCACATGATTATCTCAATAGATGCAGAAAAGGCTTTTGACAAAATTCAACAGCCCTTTATGCTAAAAACGCTCAATAAATTCGGTATTGATGGAACGTACCTCAAAATAATAAGAGCTATTTATGACAAACCCACAGCTAATATCATACTGAATGGGCAAAAACTGGAAAAATTCCCTTTGAAAACTGGCACAAGACAGGGATGCCCTCTCTCACCACTCCTATTCAACATAGTGTTGGAAGTTCTGGCTAGGGCAATCAGGCAAGAGAAGAAATCAAGGGTATCCAGTTAGGAAAAGAAGAAGTCAAATTGTCCCTGTTTGCAGATGACATGATTGTATATTTAGAAAAACCCATCGTCTCAGCCCAAAATCTCCTTAAGCTGATAAGCAACTTCAGCAAAGTCTCAGGATACAAAATTAATGTGCAAAAATCACAAGCATTCTTATACACCAGTAACAGACACAGCAGAGAGCCAAATCAGGAATGAACTTCCATTCACAATTGCTTCAAAGAGAATAAAATACCTAGGAATCCAGCTTACAAGGGATGTAAAGGACCTCTTCAAGGAGAACTACAAACCACTGCTCAGTGAAATCAAAGAGGACACAAACAAATGGAAGAACATACCATGCTCATGGATAGGAAGAATCAATATCGTGAAAATGGCCATACTGCCCAAGGTTATTTATAGATTCAATGCCATCCCCATCAAGCTACCAATGACTTTCTTCACAGAATTGGAAAAAACTGCTTTAAAGTTCATATGGAACCAAAAAAGACCCGCATTGCCAAGACAATCCTAGTCAAAAGGACAAAGCTGGAGGCGTCACGCTACCTGACTTCAAACTATACTACAAGGCTACAGTAACCAAAACAGCATGGTACTGGTACCACAACAGAGATATAGACCAATGGAACAGAACAGAGTCCTCAGAAATAATACCACACATCTACAGCCATCTGATCTTTGACAAACCTGACAAAAACAAGAAATGGGGAAAGGATTCCCTATTTAATAAATGGTGCTGGGAAAATTGGCTAGCCATAAGTAGAAAGCTGAAACTGGATCCTTTCCTTACCCCTTATACGAAAATTAATTCAAGATGGATTAGAGACTTAAATGTTAGACCTAATACCATAAAAACCCTAGAAGAAAACTAGGTAGTACCATTCAGGACATAGGCATGGGCAAGGACTTCATGTCTAAAACACCAAAAGCAACGGCAGCAAAAGCCAAAATTGACAATGGGATCTAATTAAACTAAAGAGCTTTTGCACAGCAAAAGAAACTACCATCAGAGTGAACAGGCAACCTACAGAATGGGAGAAAATTTTTGCAACCTACTCATCTGACAAAGGGCTAATATCCAGAATCTACAAAGAACTCAAACAAATATACAAGAAAAAAACAAACAACCCCATCAAAAAGTGGGGAAAGGATATGAACAGACATTTCTCAAAAGAAGACATCCATACAGCCAACAGACACATGAAAAAATGCTCATCATCACTCGCCATCAGAGAAATGCAAATCAAAACCACAATGAGATACCATCTCACACCAGTTAGAATGGCAATCATTAAGAAGTCAGGAAACAACAGATGTTGGAGAGGATGTGGAGAAATAGGAACACTTTTACACTGTTGGTGGATTGTAAACTAGTTCAACCATTATGGAAAACAGTATGGCGATTCCTCAAGGATCTAGAACTAGATGTACCATATGACCCAGCCATCCCACTACTGGGTATATACCCAAAGGATTATAATTACTCTACTACAAAGACACATGCACACGTATGTTTATTGCGGCACTATTCACAATAGCAAAGACTTGGAATCAACCCAAATGTCCATCTGTGACAGACTGGATTAAGAAAATGTGGCACATATACACCATGGAATACTATGCAGCCATCAAAAAGGATGAGTTTGCGTCCTTTGTAGGGACATGGATGCAGCTGGAAACCATCATTCTTAGCAAACTATCACAAGAAGAGAAACCAAACACCGCATGTTCTCACTCATAGGTGGGAACTGAACAATGAGATCACTTGGACTCGGGAAGGGGAACATCACACACTGGGGCCTATCATGGGGAGGGGGGAGGAGGAGGGATTGCATTGGGGAGTTATACATGATATAAACGTTATGCACATGTACCCTAGAACTTAAAGTATAATAAAAAATAAAAATAAAAATAAAAAAAATAAAAAATAAAAAAGAATTGCTAAGCAAATGTATTCAATAAAAACCAGAACAAGCTAGACAGAGACAACTGGAATAAATAACTAATTATTCAATGCAAAGACATAGATGTATACCCACAAGAAACAAGAGCAAACAGAAAAGCATGATCTCTCCAAAAGGACAAAGCAAAAAGCCAGTGACTGACTCCAGTGAGATGGTAATTTGTGAGTTTTCTGATCAAGAATTCAAAACAGCAGTTTTAAGGAAACTCAGTGATCTCCAAGATAATATAGAAAATCAATTTAGAAATTGATCAGAGAAATTTAACAAAAAGATTGAAATAATAAAAAGACAAACAGAATTCTTGCAATTAAGAAATATATTGGCTGAGATGAAAAACCCATTAGAGACTCTTAACCATGGAATGAAGCAAGCGCAGGAAAGAATCAGTGAGTTCAAAGACCTGCTTTTTAAAAATACAAACTCAGAGGAAAAAAGGAAAAAAAAAAAAAAAGAATGAAAAGGAAGAAAGACCGCCTGCAAGACATAGAAAATTATCTTAAAAGACCAAATCTAAGAATTATTGCCATTCAAGAGGACAGCTGAGCAAGAGCAATGGGTAGAAAGCCTATTCAAAGAAATGATAACAGAAAGTGTTTTAAAACTTGGCAAAGATATAGATATCCAGGTACAGTTCGTTCTTAAACACCGAACAGATTCAACTAATAAGAATACGGTATTAGTCCTTTTTTATACTTCTAATAAGACAACCCAAAAACAAGAAATGGGGAAGGATCCCTATTTCATAAATGGTGCTGGAAATTGGCTAGCCACAAGTAGAAAGCTGAAACTGGATCCTTTCCTTACCCCTTATACGAAAATTAATTCAAGATGATTAGAGACTTAAATGTTAGACCTAATACCAAAAAACCCTAGAAGAGAATCTAGGTAGTACCATTCAGGACATAGGCATGGGCAAGGACTTCATGTCTAAAACACCAAAAGCAACGGCAGCAAAAGCCAATTGACAATACGATCTCGTAAACTAAGAGCTTTTGCACAGCAAAAGAAACTACCATCAGAGTGAACAGGCAACCTACAGAATGAGAAAATTTTTGCAACCTACTCATCTGACAAAGGGCTAATATCCAGACTCTACAAAGAACTCAAACAAATATACAAGAAAAAAACAACCCCCATCAAAAAGTGGGGAAAGGATATGAACAGACATTTCTCAAAGAACATCCATACAGCCAACAGACACATGAAAAAATGCTCGTCATCACTCGCCATCAGAGAATGCAAATCAAAACCACAATGAGATACCATCTCACCCAGTTAGAATGGCAATCATTAGAAGTCAGGAAACAATAGCTGTTGGAGAGATGGGAGAAATAGGACACTTTCACACTGTTGGTGGGATTGTAAACTAGTTCAACCATTATGGAAACAGTATGGCGATTCCTCAAGGATCTAGAACTAGATTACCATATGACCCAGCCATCCCACTACTGGTATATACCCAAAGGATTTAAATTACTCTACTACAAAGACACATGCACACGTATGTTTATTGCGGCACTATTCACAATAGCAAAGACTTGGAATCAACCCAAATGTCCATCTGTGACA
The DNA here is from genome assembly GCF_009764315.1 of Trachypithecus francoisi. Lineage (NCBI taxonomy): Eukaryota > Metazoa > Chordata > Mammalia > Primates > Cercopithecidae > Trachypithecus > Trachypithecus francoisi. The sequence goes on along the minus strand of NW_022681454.1, from coordinate 166,320,677 downwards.
GACTGATTAAGAAAATGTGGCACATATACCAACCATGGAATACTATGCAGCCATCAAAAAGGATGAGTTTGCGTCCTTTGTAGGGACATGGATGCAGCTGGAAACATCATTCTTAGCAAACTATCACAAGAAGAGAAACCAAACACCGCATGTTCTCACTCATAGGTGGGAACTGAACAATGAGATCACTTGGACTCGGGAAGGGGAACATCACACACTGGGGCCTATCATGGGGAGGGGGGAGGAGGGAGGGATTGCATGGGGAGTTATACATGATATAAACGTTATGCACATGTACCCTAGAACTTAAAGTATAATAAAAATAATAAATAAAAAAAATAAAAAATAAAATAAAAAAAAAATAAAATAAAATGAGCACTATAAAAAAAAAAAAAAAAAAAAAAGACATACCCAGGACTGTAAAATTTATAAAGAAAAAGAGGTTTAATGGACTCACAGTTCCACAAGGCTGGGGAGGCCTCACAATCATGGTGGAAAGCAAAGGAGGAACAAAGGCACATCTTAGTGGTAAGCAAGAGAGCATATGCAGGGGAATTGCCCTTATAAAACCATCAGATATTGTAAGACCTATTCACTAACAGAAGAACAGCTTGGAAAGACCCACTCCATGATGCAATTACCTCCCACTGGGTCCCTCCCATAACGTGGAAATTATGGGAGCTACAATTCAAGATGAGATTTGGAAGCAGATACAGCCAAACCATATCATTCCACCCTAGGCCCTTCACAAATCTCATGTCCTCACATTTCAAAGCCAATCACGCCTTCCCAACAGTCCCCCAAAGTCTTAACTCATTTTAGTGTTAACTCAAAAGTCCATGGTCCAAGTTCTCATCAGAGACAAGACAAGTCCCTTCCACTTATGAGCCTGTAAAATCAAAAGCAAGTTAGTTACTTCCTAAATACAATGGGGGTACAGGCAATGGGTAAACACACCTGTTCCAAATGGGAGAAATTAGCCAAAACAAAGGGGTTACAGGCCCCATACAAATCTGAAATCCAATAGGGCAGTCATTAGACCTCAAAGTTCCAAAATAATCTCCTTTGACTCCATGTCTCACATCCAGGTCATGCTGCTACAAGAGGTGTGTTTTCATGGTTTTGAGCAGCTCTGCCCCTTGGCTTTGCAGGGTACAGAGCACCTCCTGGTTGCTTTCATGGGCTGGTGTTGAGTGTATGCAGCTTTTTCAGGTACATGCTGCAAGCTGTCAATGGATCTACTATTCTGGGGTCTGGAGGATTGTGGCCCTCTTCTCACAGCTCCATTAGGCAGTGCCCCAGTGGGGACTCTGTGTGGCTGCTCCAACCCCACATTTGCCTTCTGCACTGCCATAGCAGAGGCTCTCCATAAGGGCTATGCCCCTGCAGCAAACCCCTGCCTTTGAAATCTAGTGAGAGTTTCCCAAACCTCAATACTTGATTTCTGTGTACCTACAGGACTAACACCATGTGGAAGCTGCCAACCCTTGGGGATTGCACCCTCTGAAGCTATGACCTGAGCTGTACCTTGGTCCATTTTAGCCATGGCTGGAGTGGCTGGGATGTAGGGTACCAAGTCCTGAGGCTGCACACAGTAGAGGGACCCTGGACCTGGCCCAGGAAACCATTTTTCCCTCCTAGGCCTCTGGGCCGGTAATGGGAGAGGCTGCAGTGAAGGTCTCTGACATGCCCTGGAGATATTTTCCCCATTGTCTTGGCGATTAGCATTTTGAACCTTGTTACTTATGCAAATTCCTGTAGCTGGCTTGAATTTCTCCCCAGAAAATGGGTTTTTCTTTTCTACTGAATCATCAGCCTGCAAAATTTTCAAATTATCCTCTGCCTCCTCTTGAACACACTGCTGCTTAGAAATTTCTTCCACCAGATACCTTAATCTCTCTCAAGTTCAAAGTTCCACAGATCTCTAGGGCAGGGGCAAAATGTAACCAATATCTTTGCATAGTAAGAGTGACCTTTACTCCAGTTCCCAACAAGTTTCTCATCTTCATCTGATGAGTCTGGACTTTATTGTCCATATCACTATCAACATTTTGGTCAAAGCCATTCAACAAGTCTCTAGGAGGTTCCAAACTTCCCACATCTTCCTGTCTTCTTCTGAACCCTCCAAACTGTTCCAACCTCTGCCTGTTACCCAGTTCCTAAGTTGCTTCCACATTTTCAGGTATCCTTATAGGAGTACTCCACTCCTGGTACCAATTTACTGTATTAGTCCATTTTTATACTGTGAATAAAGATATACATGGGACTGGGTAATTTATAAAGAAAAAGAGGTTTTTGGAATCACAGTTCCACATGGCTGGGGAGGCCTCATTATCATGGTGGAAGGCGAAGGAGGAGCAAAGACACATCTTACATGGCAGCAGGCAAGAGAGCATGTGCAGGGGAACTGTCCTTTATAAAACCATCAGACCTTATAAGACTCATTCACAATCATGAGAACAGCGTGGAAACAACCCACCCCCATGATTCAATTACCTCCCACCAGGTCATTCTCATGATATGTGGGGATTATGGGAGCTACAATTGGGTAGCTTTGGGCAGGGGCACAGCCAAACCATACCAAATACCCCAAGGCATTTAATAATCAAATTCTCAAAAGTCAAGGGCAAAGAGAAGATCCTAAAAGCAGCAAGAAATAAGCAAGTAATATATAAGGGAGCTACAATTAGTTTGGCAACAGACTTCTCAACAGAAACCATACTGGCTCAAGGGGAATAGAACAATATTTTCAAAGTGTTCAAAGAAAAAACTGCCACCCAAAAATGTATTCAGCAGAATTGTCATTCAAATTTGAGGAGAGAGAAAAGTCTTTCACAGACAAACAAAGACTGAGAGAATTCACCACCAACAGATCCGTTTTTGCAAGAAATGCTAAAGGGAGTTCTTCAAACTGAAAAGCAAAAGCACGATGGTGCAAAATTAAGTACATGAACAAACTCAGAGTACTCAAACTCAGAGTATGCATTTGTGGTGTGCAATCCACCCATAACTCTAGTATAAAATCCCAAAGAAAAATTTATCAAAAACAAAAATAGCATGGCAACCTGTTAAGAGATAGGTAATTAAAATATGTAAATTGAGACAACTAAAAGTCAAAATGTGAGGCAGATGGAAATAAAGTGTAGAATTGTGTTTGTGGGTTTTTTCCTGCCTTTGTTTGTGTCTATTCTTTTATTTGTGTTCTAAGATAAGTCATCATCCCTTTGAAGTAATATCTGTAAAATATACTTTGCATACTGTAAAATATACTTTTATATCTGTAAAATATATTTTGCAAGTCTCATGATAACCACAGCACAAAAATCTATAATTGATTCACTAAAAATAAAAAGCAATAAATTAAAACATCCTATCAGAGATAATCATTTAAGCCAAAAAGAAGACAGTAAGAAAGGAAGAAAAGAAGACAGGAATCTCAAAACCACAAAAAAATAAGCAACAAAATGGCAGTGGTAAGTTCTTATCAATAATAACACCAAATGTGAATGGTCTCAACTCTCCAACTAAAAGGCATACAGTGGCTGAATGGATAAAGATATGACTCAACTATATTTTGCCCTCAAAAACCCCACTTTACCTAAAGACACACATAAACTGGAAGGGATGGAAAAGATATTCTGCGAAACTGGAAAGCAAAAAAGAGCAGGAATAACTATACTGACATTATATGAAATAGACTACACATCACAGACTGTGAAAAAATAAAAGAAAGATCACTATACAATGATAAAGGAGCCACTTAATAAGAAGATGTAAGTATAAATATTTATGTACCCAACACAGAGCTCTGAAATACTTGAAGCAATCATTAATAGGACCTAAAGGAAGAGATAGAATGCAATACAATAATAGTGGGGGATGTTAACATCCCATTCTCAGTAACAGAGAGATCATCCAGACACAAAATCAACAAGGAAACAGTGGAGATAAACCATACACTGGATCTAATAGGACTAATTGATATTTACAGAACATTTCACCCGGTTCTGTCGAACATGCATTTTTTTCATTGCATATAGAACATTTTCCAGGCTAGACCATATCTTGAGCCATGAAACAAGTCTGTGCAAATTCCAAAAACTATAAATAATATCAAGCATTTTCTCTGAACAAAATGAAATAAAACTAGAAATAAAAAACAAGATGAACCCTGGAAAATTCACAAACAAATGGAAATTAAAAAACATGTTTTTGAATGACCAATGGGTCAATAAACAAATTAAGAGGAAATTTTAAAAAATTCTGATGCAAATAAAAATACAAAATGCCAAACTCTATGCGATACAGCAAAAAGCAGTACTAAGATGAAGGTTTATAGCAATAAATGCTTATATCAAAAAAGTAGAAAGACTTCAAATTAACAATCTTACAAGGCATCTCAAGAAATTAGAAAAGCAAACATAAATAACATCCTAAATTACTAGAAGGAAAAAATAATAAAGATCAGAGCAGAAATAAATGAAATTAAGACTAAAAAAATGTAAAGGATCAACAAAGCAAAGGTTGCTTTTATGAAAAGACACAGAAAATCAACAAATCTTTAGTTAGAATAAGAGAAAGAAGACTCAAATAAATAAAATCAGCAAACAAAAGGAGGCATAGAAACTGAGAACCTCAGAAATACCAAGAATCATTACAGATTATTATGAACAACGATATGCCAACACATTGAAAAAACTAGAAGAAATGGATAAAATCCTGGACACATACAATCTACCAAGATTGAATCACCAGAAAATAGGAAATCTTAACAAACCAATAATGAGTAATTAGATCAAAGCTGTAATAAAGAATCTCCCATCAAATGAAAGCCTAGAACCTGATGGATTTACTGTTGAATTATACCAAATATTTAAAGAAGAATTAATATCGATCCTACTCAAACTCTCAAACTCTTCTTTTTTTGGAGATGGAGTCTTGCTCTGTAGCCCAGGCTGGAGAGCAGTGTTGTGATCTTGGCTCACTACAACCTCTGCCTCCTGGGTTCAAGTGATTCTCCTGCCTCAGCCTCCCAAGTAGCTGGGACCACAGGCGCACACTACCATGCCTGGCTAAGTTTTTGTAATTTTAGTAGAGATGGTGTTTCACCATGTTAGCCAGGATGGTCTTGATCTCCTGACCTCGTGATCCGCCTGCCTCGGCCTCCCAAAGTGCTGGGATTATAGGCAGGAGCCACTGAACCCAGCCCAATCCCACTCAAACTGTTACAAATATTTGAAGAGGAGGGAATACTTCCAAAGTCATTCTACAAGGCCAGCATTATCCTAATACCAAAACCAGACAAGGATGCTATAAGAAAGTGAAACTACAGGCCAATATCACTGATGAACATAACTGCAAAAATCCCCAGCAAAATACTAGCAAACCAAATGCAACAACACACTAAAAAGATCATTCACCATGATCAAGTGGAATTCATCCTAGGTGTAAGAGAATGTTTCAACATATGCAAATTAATAAATGTGTTATATCACATCAACAGAACGAAGAACAAAAACCATATGATTATATCAATCGATGCCTCAAAAGCATTCAATAAAATTCAGCATCCCTTTATTAAAAAACCCTTATCAAAATGTGTACAGTAGGAACATATCACAAAATAATAAAGGGTATCTAAGACAAACCCAGGACTAACACTGCACTGAATAGAGAAACATGGAAGACCTATCCTCTATAGACTTGGAACAAAACAAGGATTCCCACTTTCACTGATTTTATTCAGCACAATACTGGAAGTCCTGGTCAGAACAATTGGGAAAGAGAAAGAAATAAAGAACATCCAAATTGGAAAGGAAGAAATCTAATTATCTTTCTTTGCAAACAACACACTCTTAAATTTAGAAAAATCTAAACACCCCATCAAAAAACTATTAGAACTGACAAAAGAATTCAGTAAAGTTTCAGGATACAAAATCAACATACAAAAATCAGTAGCATTTATATATGACAACAGCAAACAATCTGAAAGAGAACTCAAGAAATTAATCCCATTGACAACAGCTACAAAAAATATAAAATGCTTAGGAATCAATCTAACCAAAGAAGTAAAAGACCTATACAAGGAAAACTATAAAAAACTGATAAAAGAAATTGAAGAGGACACCAAAAAAAGAGAAAGATATTCCATGCTCATGGATTGGAACAATCAATATTGATAAGATGACAATACCACCCAAAGTAATTTACATATTCAATGCAATCCTGTCAAAATACCAATGACATTCTGCACAAAAATAGAAAAAATTCTAAAGTTTATATGGAACTACTAAAGACCCTGAATAGCCAAAGCAATCCTGTGCAAAATTAACAAAGTTGGTGGCATCATACTACCTGACTTCAAAATTCATTCTAAAGCTACAGTAACAAAAACAGCATGGTACTCACATAAAAATAGACACATGGACCAATGGAACAGAATAGAGAATCCAGCTAAAAATCTATGCACTTACAGCCACCTCATCTTCAACTTAGGCACCAAAAACTTACAATGAGGAAAAAACAGTCTTCTCAATAAGTGGTGGTGGGAAAACTGGGTAACTAATTATATGTAGAAGAATAAAGCTAGATCCTTATCTTTTACCCTACATAAAAATTAAATCAAAATGGATTAAAAACTTGAATCTAAAACCAGAAGCTATGAAACTACTTGAAGAAAACTTTAGGAAAATGCTCTAGGACATTTGCTTGAGAAAATATTTTTTTTGTGCATGACTTCAAAAGCACAGGCAACCAAAGAAAAAAAAGACAAATGGGATTACATAAAGCTAAAAAATCTTCTGAACTGTAAAGGAAACAATCAATAAAAGTGAATAGACAACCTGAAGAATAGGAGAAAATATCTGTAAACTATCCATCTGAAAGGAGATTAATAACTAGAATATATAAGGAGCTCAAACAACTCAATAATTTAAAAACTCAAATAATCACATTAAAAATGGGCAAAAGATCTGAATAGACATTTCTCAAAAGAAGATATACAAATGGCCAACAGGTATATGAAAAAATGCTTACCATCTTCAATCATCAGTGACATGCAAAGCAAAGCCACAATGAGATATCATCTCACCCCCGTTAAAATGGCTTGTATCAAAAAGACAGGCAACAACAGATGTTGGCAAGGATATGGAGAAAGGGCAACCTTCATACACTGAGTGGGAATGTAAATTAGTATAGCCACTGTGGAGGACATTATGGAAGCTCCTCAAAAACCTACAAGTAGAACTTCCATATTGTCTAGCAATTCTACTATGGTGTATATATCTGAGAGAAAGATCATCAAAATATAAAAGAGATACTTGCACTTCCATGTTTATTGCAGCACTATTCACAATAGCCAAAATATGGAATCAACCTAAGTGCCCATCAGTAGATAAATGGATAAAGAAAATGTAATATATACACACATATACATATTTCATTGTATATGTATATACATATTGTATATACATATATATACAATGAAATATTATTCACCCATAAAACAAATGAAATCTCATCTTTTTCAGCAATGTGGATGAAACTGGAGCCTATTATGGTAAGTGAAATAAACCAAACACAAAAAGGCAAATATTGCATGTTCTCACTCCCATGTGAGAGCTAAAAAAGTGGATCTCATGAAGATTGACAGTAGATTGGTGGTTATCAGAGGCCAGGAAGGTAAGAGGGAGTGATAAAAGGGAAAAGGAAGAAGAATATAAATGTATTTATTACTAGTGAATTATACATATAAAAATAGTAAAGATGGGGCTGGTCTTGGTGGCTCATCCCTGTAATCCCAGCACTTTGGGAGGCCAAGGTCAGGAAATCGAGACCATCCTGGCCAACACAGTGAAACCCCATCTCTACTAAAGATACAAAAAATTAGCTGGGGGTGGTGGCAGGCTCCTGTAGTGCCAGCTACTCCGGAGGTTGAGGTAGGAGAATCTCTTGAACCCAGAAGGCAGAGGTTGCAGTGAGCCAAGATATCGCCACTGCACTCCAGCCTGGGCAATAGAGCAAGACTCCATCTCAAAAAAAAAGAAAAAAAGAATAGTAAAAATGTTATTTTTTACCTCAATTAAAAAAATCAATAAAAAGAAAAATATTTTTAATATTAAAATATTTTAAATATTAAAAAGAAAAGTATTTTAAAAAACATTTTTAATGCTTGAATAATGTGCTAGAATTGAGAGTTTTCTTATTGTTAAATTATTTCTATTCTTATTAATATACATAATGGTGTTAACATCTTCATGCATATACTTTTGTTCAAAATTAGGATACAATACAACAAATTGAGTTACTTGTTCAAAACATATGAAAAAATTTATAGCATGTGATATACTTTGTTAGATTTATTCCTTTTTTTTTTTTTTTTTTGAGGCGGAGTCTCGCTCTGTCGCCCGGACTGGAGTGCAGTGGCCGGATCTCAGCTCACTGCAAGCTCCGCCTCCCGGGTTTACGCCATTCTCCTGCCTCAGCCTCCTGAGTAGCTGGGACTACAGGCACCCACCACCTCGCCCGGCTAGTTTTTGTATTTTTAGTAGAGACGGGGTTTCACTGTGTTAGCCAGGATGGTCTCGATCTCCTGACCTCGTGATCCGCCCGTCTCGGCCTCCCAAAGTGCTGGGATTACAGGCTTGAGCCACCGCGCCAGGCCGATTTATTCCTTAAGGGCCAATTAACACTGACATTAGCAACATGGGATTACCAATTTTCCTTCTTTCTTGACAGTATTGGGAATTACCTTTATAAAAACAGGATTTGTTTGTGCTAATTTATTAGATTAAATACATACCTCATGCCTCATTGTTTTAATTTGTATTTGCTCGTTAGTGAATCTGAGCATTTTACTATGATTATTTACTGAATTCATTTCTAGTTTGTGAATAATTATCCTTCCTTTAGATTTGGCAGCTCTTGAAAAAATGGGACTAGAATGGGAGAAAGTTGTGTGATGTCAAGTATATAACTTTCTGCAGATGAGTTTAGAGAGGTGAGACTTGTGGATGACTACAGGTTTTTTCTTAACACAGTGGAGTGGCCAGGTTTTCCTATGGGTACACAAGGAGTGTGGGTCAAGTCATAAATTGTGTTGACACAGAATGACAACTGAGAGAAAAGAATTTTAGTATTAATTTCATTAACTTTAATATTAAGGTGGAAAAATATTCTTTGTTATTTAAATACTTTTAACCTCATTTACACATTTTGTAGTTTTCCAGTTTATTAAGTTTTTAATCTGAATACCAGTGGAATTTCTTTCTCCTTTGAGAGTCACTTATACTTGATTCCTGAAAGTTAATGTATTTTAGTGAATAGAGATGCTTAACAATAATCATTAATGAAGATGACCTGACATTTGATCACTTGAAATTGTGGTTAAGCTCACAGAAGCAGGGACTATTAGAGAGAGAATAGGGACCTCATCCACCAGGCAAGAAACATGTTCTGACAACTTTTGAGTTCTTTCTTTTTGATCATTTCTGTATTTCAAGCTCCTAGAACACTGTCTGATATATAATAGGTTCTCAATCAATATGTGTTGAATTGGATGGATTGTGATAAGTTTCCGTTATTTTCATCTCTACGTGTCAAGAACTTTCCTATTCTTCATCACTCTACTTTGATCAAGTGTTCTCCTCAGAATATAATCATCTTATATTATAATTATTATTATATGTTGGGGTTCAATCAGGCTGGTGGGACAAATATTTAGCTAGTTACAATAATAGCCAAAAACTCTATCGGAAGGCCTGAGATTTTGCATAGCCTCAGATTGCTTGGCTGAAGGCAGCCAAACTCTGCAGGAGCCAGAAAGATTAGGGTGCAAGTACAGAGGAATGTGGAAAGTTTATTTTACTAACCTATTTATTTATATGGGCTTAAGACTGACCTTTGCCCTACTATGGGTACTTTACTGCCTCCTACCGGCGGGGAGGGGGTCGGCAGAAGTTTATTACCTGCAAATGGTGTTTGCTTTAGGCCTGGAACCTAGTCTTTAATCTTTACCTTCTAGTGGTATTTACTCACAACTTTTGTTAATTAGTCACTGAATAAATGCGAGCCTCACTAGCTGATCAGGGCCGAATCGGAACTGTTTACAGGGCTCAGCAGGAAGCCTGTAAGCGGCTCTAACCCTCAGTAGGACTGGCAGAGCAGAATATCTGTGTCAGTGTACCTTTATTCATCCATCGCTGAATCAGGGCTCTGAAGGAACAGACTCCCCACAGCTAGTGCCCCCGCGAAAGGAACACTGCCTCAATTATAATCATTGAAACTCCTACAATATTCCAGGCAGTGTTCTAAGGCAGTTTCATACATTTTATAATTTAATCCTCACAACCTTATGAAGTAAGTACCATTATTATCCCTATAAACCCCTAACCTCTGTCAGAGTACATATTTTATCTCTCTTGTTCACTGATATATCTACAAGTTTAGAACATTATATGGCATATCATAGAAGCATGAGAAATATTAGCGGAATGAATAATTATTTTCATAGATGAGGAAATGGCTGTTTATCGTTCATTAACCAAATCCAGATCTCTTTAAAGCAGAACACAAGATTGTTAAACATTTGTCAAGAAACTCTAAGCCTATCTCTAATCTTTCCACATCTAATTCTAACGTTTGATCATATTTTCAACCCAATTTTTATCTTAAGTTAGGAATACAGTATCTCAAGGTTTTGGCCTAATTAGGAACATTTATACGGTTTATAATTTTGATTATCTTTGATAAAGAGTGTCTCCAGTTATATTACAACGCCTTATATCTGTTGAGAAGAAGATCCTTATTTGATTTAGATAAGAAAAATGGACTCAAAGCTAAGTTTAGGAGTAATGTTGTTTTTCCTGATATGCTCTGAGAAATTTTGGATTTCTAAAACTAGAAGAATGTGTGGAGCCTAAAGTACAGTAGAAGGTGAAAAAGTTTGGGGGTGGTACAAAGAGCCAAAATACTTAGTATTAGGACTATGTAATATGCAGCTGGAAGTTGCTTTTATTAATTTTTGTAATTAAAATCCTCATTAATCTTCATAGATATTCTGTAGTGTCTCCTGTACATGTGAATGTTGTGGATTTTTTCAAAGAACTAAGGAAGGAGATGAGAATTACCCCTGAATTGCTATATGGAATAGAGAAATAATTCATGACCCAAACTAATTCAGTACTAACAGAAGCATGGAGATTGGGAAAAATACTTGAAGAAAACCCAGAAAATTTTGGCTGTTGGGGGAGAGGAAGACTTCCGTCGTGTGTGAAAAGTTGTGTGAAATCATGTCTAGGTGTCCTGGAAGAAGGACAGCCCAGGTGATATCCTGCTAGCGCCCTGATAATGTTCAAGCTCCTTTCTTGCTCTTGTTCTTGGTGCCCAGATTCCTGGATTTCACATTTTGATTCCTGAATCCCAGATTCCTTGAACTTTTCACCTTTTATTTCTTTTTCTCTTTCTCAACTTTCCAAATCATTTCTATCTTTTCCCCAAACTTTGGACCTCTTGCCATATTTTGACATAAAAACTGATTCTTTAGTACTTGGCTAACCACTTCAATAACTTCCCTTCTTGATTTACTCATTTAATTAATTTTTATACAAATTTACTGAGGTCTTCCTGTGTGTCAGGAAGAGCATAGGAAGGCTTAATTTAAGCAATCTCAGACCATGGAGGTGGGAGACACTTGGAAACAGAAAAAGCACAAGACAGTTGTGCAAAGACTAATATAGAAAGTTGAACACAGGGAGAGAGCCCAACTAACTGATTCGGAGATGCTTCACAAAGGTGTTGTCATTCATGATGGGTCACTCTGGGTCTTTGATAATCATTGACTGCTCACTAGTCCTGAGTTTTCTTAGTTCTAGATTTTACGTTACATGAGAAAAAGCCTATCTTGTTTAAGCTACTATTGGATGGACTTTGTGTTGCTTAGGTTTGAATAAATTCCAAATGATATCTTGTATAATAGACTAATGGCTTGAAATAAAGGAGTGACGATGTGAGTGGGAGAAGTTGAGAAGAAGGATTGAAATCTAGAATCATGTCTAAATAGCACCAAAAGTGATTGATTGAATAGGGTGAGGTAGGTGTGAGCAATAGTGTACAGGATTGGGGAATTAGTAAGGGTTCTATTCACTCTTTTGGAAAGATACCACATTTCTCCCACGTGGTGACTTAGGATCTTTACCAAGGCCAACCTGTCTTTCCAGTGTTTCACATGGTTTCCTGACATTTTGCCAGACCCAGAGCTTTGCTGAGAAAGCCTCACAACCATTTTATGAAGTAAGTACCATTATTATCCCTATAAATCTCTCTTGTTTACTGATATATCCTATCAGTGAACCTGTACAGAGGTACTTTTGTAGCTCAAAAAATATATTTCTTTTTCTGGAAGAAAATTTGTTAGGCCAGTTATTTTTCACACAAAGAATACTAAACCACCACTTCACTCTGATACCTAAAGTGAATGGATTTTTCTACTATCAATAATACATAATACCTACACATTGGATTTGTACCAGGGAGCTGAAACTTAATTGATTGTTACTCAGCATCTGCCAAAAAATATGGTTGAGGAAATGGGAATTTAAGAGAAAGAGTTGATGCAACACATTAGCCATTCATTTTCAAGGCACTATAAAAGTTTTATTTTGCTGTCAAATTAAGTAATCAGAAAAAAAATGTGTGCTAGGACAGTATAAGTTTAGGTCTTAGAAGGCAATTCAATTTTATCACATTGGTGTTTACAAAAAAAAAGATAAAGATCAACTAAAACAATAGTAACTATGGTGTATTGAGCTCTGTGCTAAGTACCTGACATATCCTTTTCCACAACAAGATCTTAGATCCCATATTATAATTTCCTGTGATTAGATGAGGAAACGGAAGCCCATGAGGTTAAATAAGTATGGGAAGGCCGCAAGGCTAGTAATTGTGAGAGGCGGTATTCAAATTCAGGTCTGACAATAGAGGTCCTCTTTTTTATTATATAAATCTGTGGTTAGTAGAATAATGGCCCCCCAAAAGATGTCAACATTCTCATCTCTAGCACCAGTGAATGTGTTACTTTACAGTATTAAAATTAAGGACATTGAGATGGAGACATAATCCTGGATTATGTGGGTAGTCTCAACCTAACCACACGGATCCTTTAGAGAGAGAACTGTGACTATGGAAGAGTGGTCAAATAAATTCAACTTATGGGTTTGAAATGGAGGCTGATATACATGAGTCAAAGAATGTGGGCACCCTCTTGATGTTAGAAAAGGCAAGAAAACTGATTCTCCTCCTGAGCCTCCAGAAGTGACATAGCCCTGCCAACACCCTGATTTTAGCCCAGTGAGACCCAGGTTGGATTTCTAACCTACAGAACTGGAAGATAGAAAATCGTACTGTTTTAAGCCACAAAGCATATGATAATTTGTTATGGTAGCAATAGAAAACTTATGCAGAAACCGACTCTCCAACATGTTGCTAAATTTCTTTTTAATGTTAGCTCTGGAAAAAGTTTATATTCATTCACAAATTCAAAATAATATTTATTCAAAAGATTTGTTCAAAGCATACTGTTTCCTTTTTGCCTCGGTTGACCAGAAGGTTAGAGCCAATTTTAGAGTTCACTTATGGTATGGTACATGTAGGTAAAATTATTTTTTCCATTTTTCAATATGTTTTCTGATCTTTTCTTATATTTTCATTTGCATTTTACTGTGTATATTCACATGCATTTTAAAAAATCAAAATGTTGCTGAGAGTAAAAGAGAGAGGGAGGTAGAGCAAGAGAGAGGGATACTCAAGCTATTTTATGAAAGTGCATTGGTGTCTCAGTGGAGTCAAAGAACACATTAGAGCGATTATTTTTAAAATGTAAAAAATATCATTCTAAAGAGATTTGTCCAACTTTATCAATGTTTTATAAAGCTTATTCTTAGCAGGGTATTACCTTGTTATCACCATTTATTTGTCATATGTACACGTCATATTTATTTATTTTAGATTGCATACAAGTTTCACTTAAGAAATACAACCTCCATTTAGAGTAGGTTTCTATACAATTAAACCTGGGCTATAGTATTGTGAGGATACTGCTTTTTAATTTTACTGGTGAGGCTGATAAAAACATAAGAGAGTTGAATCTATTAAAGACAAAGATTTCTAACACAACTGGGGTTTGGTTTGTACATTGCTGGGTATACAAAAGATAGACTGATCACATTGTCAGAAAGGAGCCACATCATTAATCAGAACTCTGTTCTTGCAGGACTGAAAGTAAATTAGGGAGTCAAGATTCACCCCCCACCTCCAAAAAAAATAGCCTTCTGCCACCTCCATTGCAATATTTGTGTTACTAAGCAACAAAATTCTATTTAGCAAAGCCCTAATGATGCTGGCAGTGGAGTCTTGGAAAAATGCTTAACATAAGTTCATTATCCCTACCACTCTAGCTGCACTGCATATGCAGTGCTTGATTAGACATAACGAGAAGTAGAGAGAGTGCTATTTGGTGCACCTGCATGTAAAAGACCACATAAAGTATTGATTTAGATGAATCTAATGACAGTCATTTAATGTGTTTATCTACTCACAGCATTCACTTGAGCTGACAAAGAATACAGGACAACCCACTGTTAAATGTGCCCTAGAATTATAAGGCCTTAATGATTCTGTCATGCCCAGTCACATACACACAAATTATGACATAGCTGTAACCAACTCTATTGATAGCTGGTATGGTCTTTCCCTAAGGAAGATTTTAAGAAAGCTGAAGATTGAAATCATCTGATAGTTTCCCTATGTTTTCTTAAACTTGAAACACTTCTTTTCTATATTAATATTTCTGCACTTTTAAAGAAACTAATTTTAACATATAAGAAAGTGTGTTTATTCTTTCTTGGTATTCATGCTAAGAAGAAGTTGTTTCAAAGGATTAAATACCTTTGTAGATATTCTCTTCCTCTTTTATTTTCTGCCCCCTTCTCTTTGCCCTTGCCTTTTCTTCCAAGTATTTGGTTTCCAAGTGTTATCATTGTGGAACATATGTTAAAGAAAGATGTGCTGAAAATAAAATCCACG
Source organism: Trachypithecus francoisi (assembly GCF_009764315.1). NCBI lineage: Eukaryota > Metazoa > Chordata > Mammalia > Primates > Cercopithecidae > Trachypithecus > Trachypithecus francoisi. The sequence continues at coordinate 166,305,599 of NW_022681454.1, read as the reverse complement.
ACTATCTTGGGTTAGAATCTCTTCAAATGTTATTATTGACTAATAAGTAACATTTATGCCATAACATTTTAGATTCACAAAGCAATTTAGAAGCATCCTTCCATTTTTCAAACCATCTTATGCTTTTTATGCACTTCTATTACTGAATACATTTTTATAGTTCCTAAACATAGAGACAGAAAGAAGGAGAAATACTTAATATTTTCTTCTGCCATTTCTATGGTGACATGCTACATTTAAAGCATAAGATACCTGGTATTTCTAATTCTATTAGGAGGAATCAACCATGAAAATTATAGCACCAAGCTGATTTCTTAAAAGGCTGACTCTAGGTTCCCCCAAAGGATAAAACACAAAGACTTCTTTAGATAAGAAAGGTAGAATAAGTGGCGGTAATATTTTAATTGAGATTGACTAACATTGAGAGGTGAAATAATTTTCTGATTATTTACTACTAAAGAGCAAAGCATTGAATAGGGTCACTCAGATCCTACAGGGCTGTCTATATCCCTGATCAGTTTGATTAAAAAATTAATATAGTCAGCCTTTTAAATTTTTGTTTATATTGGTTTGGAAGAAGTTTCTCATTTGCAGTGTTATTCTGGTGTTCCAGGGGAAAAATCCTTGTGACCAAATTCTGCACATTTGTGTCAGAGATGTGTGAGCCAGGGCAACTCCATCTTGAACAGGAGCTGGGTAAATCTGAGACAACCAGGTGGGAGGGGGGAACCTGGAGACATTAACTTGCTTGCCCACTGAGGTGGAGCCTCGGGAAGTTCAGGACGTTTGCAGCAAGGAGGAGCCTGGCCCCTCCTCTTCCTGTGTGGAAGGTGGGATTTGAATGGCGGCCGGTAGCACTCCAGCAGGGGACTCTGGCCTTGTGGAGGATCCTTGTTTCCACGTTTTATTCCCTTTTCATTCAATAAAACCCTGCTTTACTCTCCCTTTAAACCGTCTGTGAGCCGAAATTTTCATGGCCATTGGATGGACAAGGACCCTGTCATTAGCTGAACTACAGAAAAGCCCTGTAACAAAATGAGGCTGAAACCTACTGAGCTGCCTTTCCAGATGGTTAAGGCATTTTTAAGTCACAAGATGAGATACGAGGCCAGCACAAAATACAGGTCATAAAGACCTTGCTGATAGAACAGGTTGCAGTAAAGAAGTTGGCCAAAACTCAGCAAAACCAAGATGGCCACGAGAGTGACCTCTGGTGGTCCTCACTACTACACACCCATCAGCGCCATGACAGTTTACAAATGCCATGACAACGTCAGGAAGTTATCCAATATTGTCTAAAAAGGGGAGGCACGAATAATCCACCCCTTGTTTAGCATATCACCAAGAAATAAGCATAAAAAGAGGCAACCAGCAACCCTCCGGCCTGCTCTGTCTGTGGAGTAGCCATTCTTTTATTCCTTTACTTTCCTAATAAACTTGCTTTCACTTTATAGACTCGCCCTTAATTCTTTCTTGCACGTGACCCAAGAACCCTCTCTTGGGGTCTGGATCCAGACCTCTTTCTGGTAACACTTGTAGTAATAATAGATTACCTAAAATATATCTTATATCTAAGAATTTGGCAAACTGCTCTCATTAAGCCACACCACCCATCCTGAGTCAAGTATGCTATTCTAATTTTCTACCTGCATTTAGAAGTTGTGAAATCTTTACAAGAATGTGTTCTAGTAGCAATAAGGAAAGTAGAGGAGAAAGCAGTGGTTTTTGTTTTGTTTTGTTTTTTAATGTGTGTCTATAGGGATATATGCATTATATACATTGCTTCAATTATCTCCATCAAAAAGTTACAAAAGTGTTTTATTCTCCATTTTACAAATGACAGCACTGAGGCTTTAAAGGAGTGTTATGATTAGTTCTTGGTTGCCGACTAAATAAATGGTAGGGCAAGGATTAAAACTTGGGTTTTTCTGACCTTAATTGAAATGTTTTTTACTATGTGTGCATTTTGAAAATTCATGCTTGTTTCTGAGATTTGGGTGTGCAGATAGGCCCGATTCATTTTGAGTATGTCTGTTTTTTATGAAAGTAGAAAGGACTAATTTGGGTACTAGTTTCTTTTCTAAGCTGTGCTCAACTATAACTTAAATGTATACATTATTAAGCAATTACACAAAAATTAACCTACAAGGGTAACTCCTTTTGATGTCTTTCAAAAGAAAGATGTTTGGCCATTTGCCCATCGTGATGTAGTAATTTAAATGTAATACAAATTGGAGTGTTTCACTGAGTTGCTAAATGAACAACTCAATGAGTTGTTTTTACAAACACTTTGCATATGTGATTGCCTTAATTGTGTAGAAATTTTTCTTTTAAAGAAGATTCTCTTATTCCTAAAACTTTGAATCTGCAGCGGCAATAGGAAGATGATGGTCTATTGCTGTTATTTTTTAAAAACAAATATGGGATTCTTTTGACACGTGACAGTTTTTCCATAATGACAGATGACTGTTTTTTGTTTTTTTGAGATCGGGTCTTGCCCTGTCACCCAGCTAGAGTGCAGTGGCATGATCATGGCTTATTGTAGCCTCAACCTCCCAGGCTCAAGTGATCCTCCCACCTCAGCCCCCTGAGTAGCTGGGACTACAGACACACGCCACCATACCTGGCTCATGTTTTAAAAAAATTTTTTTTTTGTAGACAGGGTCTCCCTGTGTTACCCAGGCTGGTCTTGAACTCCTGGTCTCCAGTGATCTGCCCACCTCGGCCTCCCACTGTGCTAGGATTACAGGTATGAGTCACTGTGCCAGGCCCAGATGACTGTTTTAAAGGTTAAGTATTATTTATTCCTGTGTATATTTGTTTCATTTTGAAATTATGATATGACAGTGTATAAACCAGGACATGTGTATTTAGCACAAAATATTAACAACTTAACTTCACTCTTTCAAAGTCCTGAATCATCATAATGATGAAGTAGATTCTTTGGAAGTATCTGCACAATAGAAATGCAGTTATTCAGTTGCTGAAAGATATTTTTTCTTTCCAACCAAAACTTTAATAGATGTATATAAAACAAGTCATTCTACCACCTAGTTTCCAGTGTATGCAAACATTCTTTTTTTTTTTTTTTTTTTTTTGAGGCGGAGTCTCGCTCTGTCGCCCAGGCTGGAGTGCAGTGGCCGGATCTCAGCTCACTGCAAGCTCCGCCTCCCGGGTTTACGCCATTCTCCTGCCTCAGCCTCCCGAGTAGCTGGGACTACAGGCGCCCGCCACCTCGCCCGGCTAGTTTTTGTATTTTTAGTAGAGACGGGGTTTCACTGTATTAGCCAGGAGGGTCTCGATCTCCTGACCTCGTGATCCGCCCGTCTCGGCCTCCCAAAGTGCTGGGATTACAGGCTTGAGCCACCGCGCCCGGCCCAAACATTCTTAATATTATACCGTAGTTATGTTGCCGACATTTGTAATTTTGAAACTATAGTTGTATAAATGTAAAAGCTTTTACAACTGAGTGACTGAATTGGTAAATCAATCATTGGAACAAAAAACGTAGGACATTTATACACACACATAGACACACATGTAAACACACACCCTTAATCGCTGACAGGAGACTTTGCTGTGATTTCTTTATCCTTTAAAGTCTCCTAGGGTTTTTCTGTTTTTCAGTATATTTTGGGGAGTCCATTAAGACTTTTTCAAAAATGTATTAATTTTTCAAGTCACCAGGATACCATTTAGTAAGTCGCTTTATGGCATTAGTTCGAGTCATGGCTCAGAAACCCTTTACTTCCCAAGGCTTTTTATATTCTCTTCCAATATCTGTATGTCCATGCATGTTATATACATAGTAGTGCTGGCAATTGTAGTAGCAAGTTGGTATATTTTATTTCATTCATTCTGGATTTTCCAAAGCATATCAACCCTAAAATAGGCATTCCTTTTCCCGGCTCTCTTTTCAGCTCACCAATGGGTGCTCATCTGCCATCTATACTGATTCTTAACAACTTTTCATTGTTCATTTTTACCAATCTATGCTATAGTTCATGTGGACTGCTTTAGCACATTGATCACTTGATGCCCATTCTCTGGGAAATGGCTTTTGGTCCCGTTTAATGAGGATCAAATTTGAGTCAAGTGTAGTAAATATAGCTTTCCTCATGGTGCCATGATTACATAGAATATGTGAAGGGCAAACTCTTTCTAGCATGATGCCCTTTTGTTGGTATAAATCCAATGTTAAAGTTACTGGAGTATTTCAGAGTTGTGTTTAAAAGTATAAAGTATATTGGCTAAGGCTTAATTTGGCTAAGGCTTTATTTTGGCTACTGAAAATTAAATGACATTGTATTTTTTGTAACTTAGAGATATATTCACATAATGAGTTATTGATAGTTAAAACTGGTAGGATATCATTCATGCTGAAGCCCAGGAATTTAATCCTTATGGTGTTATTATATGGGGGCATCCACAAAATTTTGTATTTGGTGCTGACTTAAAACTATGATTCTGTAATCAATTATATCAACAGATATTTATCAGCCACATTTTAACAAATGAAAATACATAGCATATGAAAAATGAGATAAACTATGCAAGGAATTTGCAGAATAATTATGGGTGACTAAAGAGAAAATAACTAAATTGTCTTTTCCATAGTGAGACTTAGATGGACTTAGACTTACTAAACCAGTAACGATGGCTACTTCTTTTTCAAATAATTTTGACTTGTACAATTTTTAAATTTTGCTGTGGTTTTTGCATTTCACAAGTGCATACACTTTAGTCAAAGCCCACTTAAAATCTTTGTTTTCCTTAATGAGGTACAGAACAGAAGGTTATTGGGAAAATACTCTGTGACAATGTAAAGTGGTCTGCTGGGCTAGGGATATATTTATCCTCTGCAAAATCATGGGCTGGGTTATGGGAGTGAGCAGAGACCACCCAAGGGAGCGACTGGGAATGTTTGGCTTAAAATAATTCTACTCTGGGCGTCAGTCATCCAGGAGATAATGAGCTTTGATCAAGATGTAATTCAATACACTGTTTCCTTCCTTGAGAGCCTTATTATAAAACATATCAGCTGAACTGCTCTGTGACCTTGTTGATTTACATTTCGATAAGCTCATCATATCATGGACTGGGTTTTGGGGATCCGGTAGCTGCTCCATGAACTACAGTTTGAGAAGCATTGGCTTACAGCAGGGCTTCTTAGCCCAGGCACTGTGGACATCTGACTAGCTAGCTATTGTTGTGTGGGTTTTCCTGTCTAGGATGTGCATAGGATGGTCACGAGCATTCTCTAGCCGCTACAGACTAGACACCAGCAGCACCTCTCCCAGTTAGTTATAACAATAAAAAATCTCTCTAGAGTTTGCCAAATGTCCCACCCTGGGGTTGTTGGGGTGGGGTGGGGGAGCAAAACTGCCACATTGCTACAGGTCTAGAACATTTCTTAATTCCCATGTGATCTCTCTCATTACCATTCACAGCATCTGAATGCCAATCTGTAGATAATTACTAAATACCATGATTATTTGAGAACTATAACTTCAGTTTGTCATTAAACACTTACTTCATGAAGTAACCTAATGTAGTTAGTTTGGATTAACTCACAAAGTCGTATGTAGTTCTTTGCATTTAGTCCACAAATGTTTGAAAGACCTTTTAACACCAACAGCAGATCCAAAAATGTCACTGAACATGGATCTAACAACTACAAACAGGACCATTTAGTTACCTTTTTCATTGTAAAAAGTAGGAAATAAATCAATCCCCAGGATTTAAATAGAATTGTTAACTAAGAATGTCTTTTTATAATGTCATTAATTATGCACTGAAATGTAAGAAAAACATGTGCCTGACCAACTGGTCTCTGAATACAAAAGACATACGTTTGCTTTCTTCTGGTTATTTATAAATACTAGCAGTGATAAGAATACCACAACACTACCACCTCCTTACATTTGGAGAGTACCCTTGATTCTCAAAATGCTGTCACAAATCTTATTTCCTTTCACCCTTAGTTTAGTATCTCTGCTTGCTGTTTGCAGAACCTGCACTCTTTTATGCTGGCCTTTCTCATCTTAATAGAAACATAGAGACATAGAGACATAGATCATAGAAACATAATAACATTGGTTCTTCTAAGAAGGCATGTCCACACATACATGTGCTTGTGCATGCACCCGTGCACACCCCCACACACACCCTCCCACACACACCAGTGTTGCTTTTCTTACTACCTTCATAAAGGACAATGTCCGTAAGAGATTTTCCAAATTCTGCCTAATAAAAGAGGCAGTCTAAATCATAGTAGAGACTCCAAAATTATAATTCCTGGCCTCAAGTAGTAGATACACCTTTTTTTTTTTGGTTGAAATCATTAGATATTCTGTATAAATCTGAAACCAGAAGATCTTAATGAATTGTGTTGACCTTTTATACAGAATTTGATTAGTTTTCCTCCTTTTTTTGGAGTAAATGTCAGACTCAGAGTTGTCAGGTTTAGCAGTGGTGGAAAAAGAAATATGATGGAGTATCAGAAATCTTAATAGTCCACCTAAATGTTCAGGTCCTTTAAATGCACAAAATTTTATATTTGGATCAAAATTTTATCATGTTAAAATGCATGAAGTGGCAAGTGTTTATCATAAAGTCTTCTAAGATAGCATAGCCCTTACGCTTACCCATTGCCACCAACAGGCCTTCCCCACCCTCCCCTCCATTTATCCTGCTGCTTTCCAGAATACTGAGTTTCAAACAAGTAATTTTAAATGGTCCATGTATTGATTGAAAGGTTCTGTCTGTAGTCTACTGAACTGTGGCCAAACTAATTTCATCTGAGGGGTTCCATTGGCTGGGCAGTTTTCAGAAAAAGTTGATTCTGTCCTGACCTGAGTTTCCCAATTCTTTATCCACTGTGCTCATCCTATTTTCTATTTGAATACCTTTTCTTTTATTTCTTCTTTGGTAAATTAAAATTGGTTATTAGATTAGAAACAATGATTGAAAAGAACTTCAGAATACAGTAATTCAAAAGACCAGCAGAAAATACTGATTAATACCTTCTTATACTTTTATACATTATGGAGCTGCATACTGCTTGACATTTGTTGGGGTCATCTTCTTTAATACGGTAAAGTCTAACTTTGTTGAAGAGTCTTCATGTAGCCACTAGGTAGGGAGCAGACTGCTTGCTGTAAGGTGTGTCAGGCACCCTGATGGTGATACTCCTTGACTTCCTGGAGATTCTGCATGCTACTCCCTTGAAAAGCAGAAAGAGGCAGCACCCCAAATAAGATCTGCAGGGGCTGCACATATAGAAAAGAGGAATAACCGATGCAACATGGACCCATGAATAATTGAAAACATACTCCTCAGTTGCAGCCTTCCTCCATTTTTATCTATTTTAAAACAAATATAGTAGTGAAACGTGACACAAAACGGCACTGGTGTTCAAAGGGCTGGTGCTTAGCTGCTTGTGTAATTAACTCTCTGTTTTTTTTTTCAATCAGTGTAATTTAACAGTGAATGTGAAAAATTCCAAGCTTTTTTGGAAGGATTAATACACTATATATTTTATCTGTTTTTGATATGAAATCTTAGATGTCTAGGTTCACATCTTTAGTATGCTGATTAAAACCCTACATATTAAACTGTATTATCATCTAACCTGTATTATATATAATCCATATTACCCAAGTGACACTAGTTGTTGAAGGAAGTAGGAAGGAAAGGTACTATATATACATGCATATATATATGGTAAATATATGTAAATAAATATATATTTTTATATATATCTATATTTCAGAGACTGTTCTGAATAAGGCATGACCCAAATGCTTTACATTTATCCCTTAGTTCAAACAGGACCAGTAGATTGCAGTGGCTTAGCATAATTCTCATTGTCATCCGTCCATGTCAGTGGCTCTCTCTGAAGTTATGCGGTACTTGGAGTGCAAGGCTAAATGTGGCCGCCTGTATTGAAGCCTTTCTTACTCTGTCAGGTAAGTATCGTGAGCATTATGATTCTTATTTTGTAAATAAGAATTAGTGATGTTAGATTAGTGATGCAAGATTAGTGATGTTACTTGCTCACAAGCCAATAGTTAAGTAACAGAACCAGAACCTAAATTAGCATATGTGTGTGTGTGTGTGCGCGCGTGCGTGTGTTTGTGTTTGGTGTGAAACCACCACTGTAAAATTATAACTGAGACAGTGAAAGACATTTGACCTAACCAACTCTATCTTGCTTCTAACCTCCAAGCTGTCCTTGTTCATTTCTGGATGTAGGCTGAACTAACTTTGCAAGGAACTTAGTTTATAGTTTAGAACAAAGACAATAATATCCCTTTCCCAAAATAAACCCTCTTATTTCCTGGTGGCCAGTCTGTCATCATAAGACTAACAAATTAGCTACAAGATGAGAAATTATGGCTTAAGGGCCATGCAGCCTCTGGCTGCAAGAGTTTGAGCCTCCCTATATTGCTCCTGGGGATAACATCACTATTGTAAAACCTAAGACCAGTGTTTGAGATATTTTGTAGACCCTGCACTTGAGGGATGTACAGGGTCTGCAAAATATCAGACTCAACCAGTTCTGCAATCCCACCCAGGAACAGAAGACAGCAAGAAAACCTCACTTTGATTCCCAGTGATTCAATATCCAACCTGACCAATCAGCACTCTCTACTTCCTGGAATGCTCAGGAAGACTGAATTGAGTAATAATAAAACTCCCGTCTCCTGAACAGCTGGCTCTGCGTGAATTACTCTTTCTCCATTGCAGTTTCCCTGTCTTGATAAATTGGCTCTATCTAGGCAGCAGACAAGGTGAACTTGTTGGGTGGTCACATGTGTGTGTGAGTATGTGTGTGTATCTCGCATTGAAGCTCTGGTCTACCCCCACCATTATGTTTCTATTTACTCCTTCAATTAGACAAAATGTCACTTGCATCTCTTAAATGTCTGAGCCTGAGCTAAGCACTTAGATAAATATGTGGTAGGCTTTAACTTTGGGGACTTGGAGTCTCAATAAAAAGATCAAATTTATGCACAGGATAGTGTGTGAAAAAAGAAAGCTTTTATTATTAATCAGTCCGTCTCAGATGTGCCCTTAAAAGATAAAACTGGAACATTTAGGAATATCATGCCAGCTGAGCTGGAAGAAAAAGCCAAGCCATGTTTTCTTCTTTTTGAGACTACGTGAAGAGGTAGTTGAAGCATGAATGCTTGATTTAAATAAAAAAATTGCTGAGATCAAAAGGGAAGATGGACTGAGGAAAATGAAAAGAGACGAAGAGATGGGAAGAGGGTAAGGGTGACTTTTAGCATGGTCCTTGTCCCTCAGTTTGTCTTTTTCTCTTTTTTTTCTTTTTATTTTTGAGACGGAGTCTTGCTTTGTCGCCCAGGTTGGAGTGCAATGGCACAATCTCAGCTCACTGCAACCTCCGCCTCTCGAGTTCAAGCGATTCTCCTGCCTCAGCCTCCTGAGTAGCTGGGATTACAGGTGCACACCACCACCACACCTGGCTACCTTTTGTATTTTTAGCAGAGACGGGGATTCACCATGTTGGCCAGGCTGGTCTTGAACTCCTGACCTCAAGTGATCCACCTGCCTTGGCCTCCCAAAGTGCTGGGATTACAGACGTGAGCCACCGCGCCCGGCATGTCCCTCAGTTTTTTTGCGGAACAGCTCTCTACACTCAAGCTTGAGTCTAACAGGAAAGAAATCCACAGTTTGAGAAGCTGACACTACTGCATTAGTAAAGATGAGAAAGAAGGGCAGTTTAAATAAGACAATGACAATGGGGTGGCAGATTAGGGATGGATTTGAGATCCATTGAGAGGGACCATGTTCAGGCTTTGTTGATTAATTAGAGAGAAGAATGGGCTTAGGCAGACACTCTGGTTTCTGACTTGAGGCAAATTTATGATTCAGTGACCATATTTATTTTCATATCACTTTCTGATTAAAAGACGATGTGATAGTTAATTTTATGCATCAACATGTTTGGGCTACAGTGACGACAGTACCCTGTGATGGTGATTTTGAGTGAGAGGAATATTTCAATCAGCGGTCTTTGAGGAAAGCAGATTTCCCTTTATATGTGGGTGGGCCTCATCCAACAGTTGAAGGCCTAAGTTGAACAAAAGACTGATCTCCCTCAGCAAGAGGGAATTCTGCTGGCTGACAGCCTTTGGACTGAACCGCAACATCGGTGCTTTCATCGGACTTCACACTGGCTGGATGCCCACTCTGCAGACTTTGGACCTGCCAGCCTCCATGATCATGGGAGCCAATTACTTAAAATAAATCTTTCTCTCTCTCTCAGCACAAACACACACACACACACCCCTTATTCTTTTGTTTTTCTCTTATTCTTTTATTTTTCTGGAGAAGGCTGACTGATGCAGTAGGTAATAGTATTACATTTCTTGTATAGTTTCCTAGGGGAAAATAACTAACTGAAATGTACTTATGTCATAACAAGAAGTTTTCAAATATAAATTCTAAAGATAGGGAGCATTGTGTACCTTCCCAGACACAGACATACTGCATACTATAAAGACTCCAACTTCCCAGTCTAATAGATATTTTATGGTCATTTTGCACATAAGGAAATTAAGCCAGAGGTTATATAATCTGCTCAAGGTCTTGGTGAAAGCAAGTGGCAAAACTGAGATTTACACTCAGGTATGTTCAGCTTCAAAATCTATGTTCTTGACTTTATATGTCAGTGACTTCTCTTTCAACGTTTTGCTATTTAGAACTTTTAAACAAATAATTATGATAGGTGATAGTTATGCAGGGCATACAGTGTTCCAAGCATTGTTTTAAATGCATACGTAATGTAACTCATTCAATCTCATTAACAATCTAGTTTGATGAATGGCACAGACACAGAGGTTCTGTGAGATAAATCTCACACAGTAACTTGTTTTATCATTTACATCAAAATGAGGTGATCTAATGAAGGAAGGATGGTTTAGGAATTCATATTACCTCAAAGACTACCAGGACTTTTATTGTTTCCATTATTTTTTCTTCATAAAAAAGCATCCTTAATGTAAAAACAATGGTAAATCAATAATGTGACATGAATGATCAAATCTACTAAGCTTCTGAAAACAACTTATAATACAGTTTTACTTAAATTTTCTAATGATTTCCTTATATTTTACTTATAACAAGTTTTTTTCTTAGAGTACAAGTAATACATGTTCAACCACTATTAATGTTTTGCTTTATGGCCTTCTATTTATACATCCACCCAAATGCCCACACACCCAACCCTACACGCCTACACAGATATCTACATGAAAAAAATATTGATTGTTATACCTATCTAATTCACTCTTAGGTCTCATGTTACCTGGCAGAGTTGATCACTCTATCCTCTTGAAATGCTCTTCTTCTTCCTTCCGGGATAGCTATGGGTTTCCTTCTGTTTCCCTTGCTGCTCCTGCTCCCGCTCCTTTGCTTCCTCCTCATCTTCCTGACTTCTTGGTTGGATTGGCCAAGGGCCTAGTTTTGGACCTCATGTCTTCTCCACTCATCCTTTGATGAATTCATCTAGGTTAATGGACTTTAAGACCATATGTATGTTGACTTTGTGCCAATCTCTAGCTCAGACTGCGCCTCCTTGAAGTCCAGCTGCGTACTTGCATACATAACTACCCACTCAGCACATCTACTCAGAAATCTAATGTGTGTGTGTGTGCCAAAATTTGGACATTAATATGTTCACAAAAAAGTCCCTTCCAAACCTGCTCCTCCTCAGGAACGGAGAACTCTATCACTTTGTTGTTCAGGTCAAAACCCTTGGAATTATCCTGGAACCCTATCTTGTTCACCCAATACACATTCAATTTTGTCTCCCTTCATTTTACATTCACCCAAAAGCCAGAGGGATTCCTTTGAAATGCAAGCCATTGAGTTTGTGCCACAACTGAACTCAGCATCTTCTTTTCCCATTTCACTCAGAATAAAATGAAAACTCCTTTCAAAGGGCTCCAGGACTCCAAAGGACCTGAGCCTATTCCTCTTCCTTCATTGACTCAGCTTCAGCGGCAGTAATCTCTATACCGTTTACAGAACCCATCTGAAAACTCTCCCCTAAGACATGTGTACATGGCGTTCCATCTGCCTGGAATGCTTTTCTCAGACCACAGGCTGACTTTCTCACAACCATACAACAATTAGGTCTTTGACCAAATGTCACGTAAGTGATTTTTGATTACTTGTTTTAAAATTCGGTCACATTCCTCCTATTGCATACACCCCATTTCTCTTCCCTCACTTATTTTGCCCTAGAACACTTCCCAAAATTCTTTTATATTACACATTTGTTTATTAAGAAGGGTCTTGCTGTCTCTGTAGGTTGCAAGCTCAATGAAGGCAGATATTTTAGTTGGTGCTGGCCTTATTGGTTGTATCCCCAGTACCTGTAAGAGTGCCTGGCATACAGTGGGAGCTCAATATCTATTTGTTGAATGTTCAATAATTGTTGAATAAATGTTTAACATAACTGAGGTTGTACTGCCAAATATGGGCTTTTACCTTGTTTTTTCTTCTAGCACTCATTTGGGGAAATTAGATATTTTGAATAAATTTTCATAAAATAAAATTTTACTTTAAAAATTATCAATTTAATAATTTTATTAAAATTACATATCGAGTGGGTCTAGCTTATTCCATGTTCTGAATTGAAGACATTATTTTCCTAGAAGCAAATTATAACAGCAAAATAAAACAAAACTACCCAATACAGATTTGAATCAGTTTTTATAAATTTGGAATCAAAACAGCAAGACATAGTTGGATAATTTTAACTGATAAAGTTAAAACATCTTGAAGTTTCCATATCTACTCGAGAGTTATTTTATTTTTCCTTGAGTGTTAAAATACCATTTTGCTGTTGACACTGGGTGGGAAAACTTAATTTATAATATTTCCATGGTATTTCATCGTATTTAAGACATAGCTATTTTAACTTCCTCCTTTTTTGGACATTCATGATTGCAACTTTTTATTATTACAAATAGAATGCAAATGAAAATCCTTATGCTTGTGTGTGTTTTAACACATCTTTGCTTTCCTCATGATAAATAAATAGATGTGAATCAAAATATAACAACATTTTTTAGAATGCTGTTCCAGTTTGCCAAATTGCTTTTTCAAGATGTTTCTCTAATTTTCACTCCCCAGCAAAGGGTTAGAATGCTCCTTTTCTCTCACATCCTGCCAACAATATAAATTATCTTAGAAAAGTAATTATCACCAAATTTATGAGTTTTAATGTATCTATTATAGTAATTTATACTCTTTAATTTTTAGTGAAGTTTAATGCTTTTCATGTTTACTTGTCATTAAATTTTTTTGTGAATTGCCAGCTATTTTTTTAATCTTTTAGTGTTCATCATTTTTTATTCAAATGTGAAAACTCTTTTAATAATAAATATGTTAATGCTTTGTTTGTCAATGTGGTACAATCATTTGTTTTTCTGATCAATTTCATCAAATTTTTTTCCCTTAAATTATACATATCAAATCTATCAATCTACACCTTTATGATTTTTTGGTTGATTTGTCAGTTTTCAAAATTACCCTCGTTTCAATTTTTTAACATTTAACTTCATAATTCATCCCGATATTATTTTGCCATTGTACAAAATCATCAGTGTGTCTTTAAGTTATCTTAAAGATCATTTAGGGCCCTGCTTTATGGATAGCCTTTCCCCCCAAGGGAGAAAGGTAGGCAGGGAGCTGTCTGGGCTGAGGGCCCTGGTTGCTGACAGCTCAGGCATTTCAGAGAATAAACACATCAAAAACAAAGCTCACCTGCTGAGAGTCTCTGAACTGTTTGTTTTATCCGCAGAGTGAGCTCAGCCCCAGCTGTTTCTCCTACAGGACCCTTTGTTGTGTGCTTATTAAAGGAAGATCATGGTAAGTCGGGCTGTCAAGAATGAAAACCTTTCTTTGAAAGCACTTTGCTGAATTAGAGGATGCACCATAAACTTTTTCAAGTGGCTAAAATGCATTATGTGGCATGATTTCTTTTTACCTGCTTCCGTTATTCTTTGTCAACTTTCTTCAGCACTGATTGTGTCCGTGAATACTGCCTCCAATTTTGCTTGATTGGGTGCATGGAGGAGAGAGGGAGAAGAGAACTGCTGGGCTCTGGCAGGCCTGGGACTCTGAATGTGAGGGGAGAGGAGGGACCAAGAAGGCCAGAAGGAGAGAAAACTTGCGTGTGATCACCAACTCTTTTGAGTAGGGTGAACAAGCATGCATGTGGACATGAAATCACTCAGGGTAAAACATGAAATGAAGGAGTAGGGACATAAATAATAGAAGCCAATAGAACAACATAGAAAAAATTGTTTTCAAAAGAATGCCTTTCAGAAGAACTCAGCAATTTTTTTTTTCTCCAGAAAAAGATAAAATGCTTTCAAATCCCACTTAGAGTAGAAGGCAAGATCCTTAAGGCATCTCAAATAACAAATGCGCAATAAAGAAGTAAAGAGTTTGAACGAGATCTGAACTGGAAAAAAGAAAACTTGGATGAAGATTTTTCACAAACATGTAACATGCTTCGTGCCATTCAGCATAAGTTATATAATTATGATATGCTCAGAATAAGATGTTTTCATCAAAACCACTGAAGAAATTGTGTGCTGTATGCAAATCAAAAGCTTACAAATAATAATGGTTAAAATTACTAGGGCTCACCATGCAGCGGACACTGTTCAGATTCTTCCTATATATTGGCTCATTTCCTCTTAAAGTACCTCTATGTAGTGTGTATTATGACTCTTCCTATTTTGCAGACAAGGAACCTGAGGGAAAGTCAGGCTAAGTCATTTTTCTTGGTAATTCAGCTAGTAAGTGGCAGAAATGAAATGTGAACCCAGTCCATTTAGTTTTAGAGTTGCCACTCTTAACCATAAACTGTACAGACTCACTGCTCATACATTGGTAGAGAAATGCCCGGATGATACCTGTACTACAAACATTATAAACACTTCTATTTTGACAGGGTGGGGTGTGGTGGCTCAGGCCTATAATCCCAGCACTTTGATAGGCTGAGGTGGACAGATTACTTGAGGTCAGGAATTCAAGACCAGGCAGTGTTTGCCTGGCAACATGGCAAAACCCCACGTTTCTAAAAATAGAAAAATTAGCTGGGCCTGGTAGCATGTGCCGGTAGTTCCAGCTACTTGGAAGGCTGAGGCAGGAGAATTGCTTGAATCCAGGAGGCAGAGGTTGCAGTGAGTCAAGATTGTGCCACTGCACTCTAGCCTGGGCAACAAAGTGAGGGGAAAAAAAAGTTTTGTTTTCATGGTGAGGAGAATTATATTATTTATCAAATGCAAGCCAAGTGACAAGGATCTCTCCTTGACCAAACTTTAGTCAGGTTTCTCTGATCCCTCTTCTCAACTAGACCTTGACTTTGGTTCTCCCTGACCCCACTCCACTGGACCTACATAGGCCAGCTATAACAAGAATTGTGCTAAGTCAGTTTAGTGAGAATCTTCTCATCCTTGATATCTGATCACTGTGGCTCTCCTTCAGCAGGAATCCTGTTAAATAGGTTTGGCAAGAATCCCTCTATACTTGATGTCTCTTGTTAGTAATTTTCTAATTACTCTGCTTGTTGGCTATAAATCCCCAGCTGTCATTGCTGTATTTGGAGTTGAGCCTAATCTCTCTCTCTATTGCAACAGTTTTGACACCTGTCACAATAGACCTGAGAGGTCTGAATAAAGTCTTCCTTACCATTTTAACAATTGCAGAATAATTTTGCCTTTAACAACAGTTAACAAAGAGATTTTGGAAGTGGACATTATGATTAGTTGATTGAAAATGAATTTCTTAAGCAACACCTTTCCTTTGGATTTAACCCATGTTAATTATTTCAGTTATGCCTTCAAAAGTATGCTGGATAAGATTTAATCTTTTGCCTTTTCTAAGTACTGAGAAGAGGTTACATATCAGTGGCAGGACTATACTTGTGATTTTAAGAGGTGTGTGAATGGGGCAGATCTATGTGACTACTGATTTGTAGTAGTTTGTCACTGCTACAACAAACACTACATGCCTACTTGGCAGAATCTTCTGGGAAAATTTTTAAAGTTGAAGAATTTTTTGAACAATTCTTACCATCTAAATAAACCATAAACAATATTCTAAAACTCACAACAGAGGCTGTGACAATTCCAGGGGCCACAGAAAAATGAAAAATCATGAGCAGAAGGTAAGAGAAATAAAACTCTAACTGTAACACCCTTTCCCCAAACTGCCAGGCACTATGTGGAAAAGTCCCCGTGGACTGATGGTTTCTACACAGGTAAAAGTGAAATAGAGGCAGACAGCCAGTTTCCCCATCATCATGGGTTCCTTTGCAAGAAAACCATTCCTGCCCCAACCCATAGGAAGTACTGCAAGTGGTTGTAGGTTGAAAACTCCTGAGGGGAGCTCGAGACAAATAGAAGTTGGGCTAAAATGAGCCAGAATGCAAAACTCTATGGCTGCTCTTCATCTCAGCCAAAGGAGACAGCAAGTTAGAGAGGCTGTACATGACCACTATGCTGTCAAAGGTGTGCTCCATGAATATTCCAGGCACGAACTCCTAACTAGCCTTCTTACACAGCCAGGGTATCCCCACTGGGATCCCCCCAGTCTGGGATATGCAGTACTCTGAACTTTTTCAAGAGTTAAGGCAAACCTGGGCTTAGGAAACCACCTAATGCCCAAAAGGAGGCAGTGGTCTTGGACTAAAGGAACTCATCAGTCAACCTGCACAGACAGATGTACTCTGGAAAGACCATGGCAAAAGCAAAGACTACAATAAATAATTCTCCCTTAAATGCAAAGATATAGACATATGTCCACAGAAAACAAGAGTGGAGAGAGAACCATGGCCTTCCCAAATGGACAAAACAATGAGACAGCACTGACCCTAATAAGATGTTTAAGTGTAAGCTCTCAGATCAATAACTCAAACCAGCAGTGTGAGGAAATTTGGTGAATTTCAAGATTTGTCACATAAAACAAATTCAGAAATTTATGAGATCTTGAAATAATTTAACAAAGATCTTGAAATAATTTAAAACATCAAACAGAAATCCTGGAGCTTAGAAATACAAAGGTCAAAATGAAAAATACATTAGAGGGTCTCAACAGCAGACTGAATCAAGCAGAAGAAATAATCAGTGATCTGGAAAACAGGCAATTTGGAAATAAATAGAAGAGAAAAAAAGAAAAAAAGAATGCTTACAAATCTAGAGGATAGCCTAGAAAGAACAAATCGGAGTCATTGGTCTTCAACAGTGAGTTGAGAAAGAGCGAGGGGTAGAAAGTTTATTCAAAGACACAGTAAGAGAAAACTTCACAAAATCTAGAGAGAGATATATCCAGGTATAGTAAAGTCAAAGAATAACAAACAGATTCAACCCAAATAAAACTACCCCAAGGCATATAATAACCTAACTCTTAAAGTTCAAGGACAAATAGAGGATCCTAAAAGCAGTAAAATAAATAAATAAATAATATAGAAAAGAGATCTGATTTGTCTGGCAACAGACTTCTCAGTAGAAACCCTACAGGACAGGAAGAAGTGAGATGACATACTCATAGTGCTAGAGGAAAAAAACTGCCAACCAAGAATCGTATACCCAACAAAGCTATCCTTGAAGCACAAAGACAAAAGCTGTGAAAATTCATCATCACCACATTGGTCTTCCAAGAATGCTAAAGGGAGTTCTTCAATCTGGAAAAAAAAAGATACCAACATACAACAATAACAACAACAAAAGACACCTGAAGTATAAAAGTCATTGGAAAAAGTAAATACACAGAGAAAATTACTAAGAGATAGGCAATATAAAAAGATGTAAATTGGAACAATAAAAAGTCAAAATTTCAGGGGGAATAGAGCTAAAGTATAGAGATTTTTAGTTTTTATAAAATTTATTATTTTCTTTATGATCAAAATAAAGTTGTTATCAGTTTAATATAACTTTGTTAAAAACATAAAAGGTTTTATATAACCATGCAGCAGAAACCTGTAGTATAAAAACTAAAAATAGAAAGCAAACACAAGAAATTGAAATATACTACCAGAGAAAATCACTTAACTACAACAGGAGACAGTAAGAAAAGAAGAATGAGAGGAGTTACAAAACAACCATAAAACAAAAAAACAAAATAGCAGTAGTAAGTCCTTACCGATCAATAATAAGAGTGAGTGTAAATGGAGTAAATTCCCCAGTTAAAAGATAAAGGGTGCTGAATGGATAAAAGTACAAGACCAGTTAAATGCTGCCTATAAGAAATTCCTCCATAAAGATACATAATTTAAATAGAAAAAATAGAAACATATATTTTATATAAATTGAAACCACAAAACGGCAGGAGTAGGTACACTTTCATATTAGATGAAATATACTTCAAGTCAAAAACTGTACAGTGAAACAAAGATGGCCATTATATAGTGAGAACAGAGTCAACTTAGCAAGAAGATATAATAATAAATATGTATGTACCCAACACTAAAGCACTCAGATATATAAAGCAAATATTAACAGACCTACAAGGATAGACTGCAATACAATAATGGTACAGGACTTCCACATTCCACTTTTACCAAGACAGATCATCCAGACAGAAAATTGTCAAATAAACATCAGAATTAAACTGCACTCTAGACTACACAAACCTAACTGACATTTAAAGAACATTTCATCCAGCTGCTGCAGAATGCACATTCTTCTCATTGGCACATGGAACAGTCTCTAGGATAGATCATGTGTTAGGCCAAAAAACAAGTCAAAAAATTTGAAAAGTCAAAATTATATTATCTTTTCTGACCACAATGGAATAAAACTACAAACCAATGATAAGAGGAACTTTGGAAACTGTATTCAAATACATGGAAGCTAAACAACATGCTCCTAAGCAATCAAAGGGTTCAAGAAGAAATTAAAAAGGACATTTAAAAAAATGTTTTGAAACCACAGAAAATGGAAACAAAACATACCAAAATCTTTGGGATACAGAAAAAGATTATGGAGAGAGATGAGAAGTTTGTAGCAAGAAAAGCTTTCATCAAAAAAAGTAGAAAGAGTTCAAACAGACAATCTAATGATGTACCTCAAAAAACTAGAAAAACAAGAACAGGCCAAACCCCCAATTAGTGGAAAGAAACAATAAAGATCAGAACAGAAATAAATAAAATCAAGACTAAAAAAATTACAAAAGATCAACAAAATGAAAAGTTGGTTTGTTGAAAATATAGGCAAAACTGACAAACTTTTAGCTAGAGTACTAAGAAAAAAAGGAAAGAAAACTCAAATAAATAAAATTAGAAATTAAAAAGCTGACATTACTACTGATATCATACAATACAAAGGATCACTAGAGAGTAATATGAACAATTATATGTCAAAAAATTAGAAAGCCAGGAAGACATAGATAAATTTCTAGATACATATGACATACCAATATTGAACCATGAGTATACAGAAAACTAAACATACCAATAATGAATAATGAGATTGAATCATTAATAAAACAGTTTCTCAAGAAAGAACAGTCCAGGACTGAATGACTTCACTGCTGAATTCTACCACACTGTTAAAGAAGAACTAATACCAATTCTTACTAAAGTATTCCAAAAAATTGAAGTAGGAGGGAGTTCTCCCAAATTCATTGTTTAAGGTCAGTGTTACCCTAATACCAACACCACACAAAGATACAAGAAAGAAAGGAAACTACATTCCAATATCCGTGATAAATATAGATGCAAAAATCCTCACAAAATGCTAGAAAACTGAATAAAACAGCACATCAGAAAGGTTATTCACCATGATCAAGCAAAATTTATTCCAGGAATGTAAGGTCTTTCAACATATGCAAATTGATCACTACGATACACTATATCAACAAACTGAAGGACAGAAACCATATGATTATCTCCATAGAGTCAGAAAATACATTGAAAAGTTCAACATTCCTTTATAATAAAAATGCTTAACAAACTAGATATAGAAGGAATGTACCTCAAAACAATAAAGATGATATATGAAAAACCTATAGGTACTATCATATGAATAGAGAATAATTGAACGTCTTTTTTCTAAGATCTGGAGCAAGGCAAAGAGGTCCACTTTCCCTACTTTTACTCAACATAATACTGAAAGTCTATGTTGTCTAATTGTTTTAGAGCAATTAGGCAAAAGAAAGAAAGAACATCCAAATTGGATAAAAAATTATAAGATTTTTAAAAAATATAAGATAAGACAAAGATATCTCCTTTTACCATTTTATTGGTTTGCATTGACTTGGGTATTCTAGTTAGTGCAATAAAAATAAATAAATAAAAGCATATGAATTTAAATAGAGGAAATAAAACCACCACTCCTTGAAAATGATTTGGTTGTATACATAAAACAAAAAAACTACACATAAAAATAACTAGAAATGATAGAAAAACTTAGCAAAGTGCTTAACCACAGAAAAGTCAATTGCATGTCTTTATACAAGTAATAAACTTTAGATAAAATAATTTAAAGAAAAAGACATCATTTATAATGACAAAAAAACTATAAAGTGTCTTAAAATTTGTTTTAGTTCATTCCTGCTGCTATAATGAAATACTGGTAATTTATAAACAACAGAAATGTATTTCTCAGAAATTTATTCAGCCTCTCTCAGTTCTAGAGGCTTCCAAAATGATGCCTTCTCACTGTCCTCACATGGAGGGAGGGACTCAAAAAAGGGACTAGGGAGCTTGCTTGAGCCTCTTTTATAAGGTCACTAGTCCCATTTATAAGGTTAGAGCCTTCATGACAAAATCACCTTCCCAAAGGTCCCACCCCACTGTCACATTGGATATTAAGTTTCAACATAAAAATGTTGAGGGGGTGGGTGGGGGGGAACTGACATTTAGACTTTAGCAGGAATAAATCTAACATATTCTGCAGAGTCTCTACAAAGCAAGTTTAAGCATTAAGGAAGAATATTAAAAATGACAATGGAGAGATAGGGCAAAATAGGATGAGATGGAATGGGAAGAGGTAGAGATAGGATATTTATGAATAAGAAAATTAAATGAAGGCATAAATATTGAGTATCCTAAAAATAATGTATAAACAAAATAAAATTCCATGAAAGTTCCAATAGATTTTGTGTCTCTTCGTGTGTATGTATTTGCTAAATTTGAGAAACTCATTCTAGTATTGATATAAAAGAGCTGAAGATCAAGAATCGCCAAGACACACTTGCCATTTTTGACTTATGAAAGTAGTTGAGGAAGATTTGAATTAGGAGAATTTTCTGACTGCTTGATCATTTCATTATTTATCGTATTGTTATCCAGAAATAGTAAAATATAAATTATCCAAAGTATTAAAATGTACCTGCTCAGTTTTGATTTTTTTTTGTCTGATGTTTAGGGTAATATTTTTTATTTTATTTGATTTTATTTGTTTATTTTTGTATTTCAGGCTTATAATATGATATTAATCTTAAAGGTTAATTCTTAACACACTGTTATCATTAATCTATGCATGGCTTTCTTTTATTCTTATTTATTTATTTACATAAGAGAAATGAACACTTATGAACCCATTACCCAGTTAGATAATTAGAGCCTTACCATTAATGTACAATGTTCAAACTACCAAGGTAGTGAACCCATTTTAAAGTATACTTTTCATAGTGTACTTGTCCCCTCTTCTGAGAAAGAGACCTGGCAATAGTTTTCTTTCGTGGAACCTCTATTTCTTGAGGTCCTATTCCGATTATAACTAGAAATTGCCACCAGCCCCTAGCATAGCTAAAGTGTAACATTGCGACTAAAGCCCACCCCATCAGAGTTTCTTTCCCAGGATTAAAGCTGGGAAGAGTCACCTAAAGACAGAAGCCTGTCTTGATGGGAAGACTCAAGGAAATTACCCACTGTTTCCTATTAATGAGAGTCCCAACTCTGACCTGTTGGCCTGGATGCTATATTCTTTCTTAGATTCTGTAACTGAATAGCCTTGCAAAAATTAAGTTCCTTTCTTCAAGCTAGCATGAACCTATTTCAATTGTTTGCTACCAAGAATTATAGCAACTTCTCTCCATATTGAATTTGTCTGCATGGTTAATGACTTAGCTTCATAGATATGTAAATATCTGAAGTCTAAGTCTAGGCTCACCGAACTAATGTTCTAATGACGTAAAACCCCACCAAGGGAAACTCCACACTACTGAAAAGTCAATTTATCTAATGTGAATCAATAAACACATCTTCAGTCCTTCTTTAAAAATTTATTAGTAAATAAGATGAGAAATGTGAGGAAAAGAAATCCATGGTATCTAAAATAATAATAAAATCTATTATTTCAGTCATATTGCTAAATTTCTACTTCTCAGGCAAAGATTTTGAGACTCGTTCCATGAGGCCTCAGGCTCCTTAAGCCTCATACGTAACATTTTTTTTTTCCTTCTTATGGGAAATACATGGGATTAACAGACTTGCATTTTCGGTTAAAATGAAGTATGGCTGAAGTATGGCCCTCCTCTTTCTATAGATATACTGCCTGTGTAGGCAGAAGCCTATTTAATATCTCAAATTTACAGTTGAAAATTTTCTTTGTTTAGAAATCATCCTTATTTGTTCTATATGCCTTTGCAAAGCAACAGGGAGAAACTTGCTTTAACAGGGGTGAGCAACTGACTAGATGTCAGGAATGTTAACGATTTTTGCAGGGAGCAAAGTAATAAGTGATGAAGAGATCAGAACACCTTTTTTGTATTCCTCTGGGATGGGTCACCTGTTTGTCCACTAGACGTCTGATTGCGGAATACCAGCTGACCTCATTTCTATCCTCATTACCAGGTAAACCACACTAGCTCTGGAGTCGCAGTCTAAATAGGCAACTGAGGAATCCTACCTTCAGGAAAAAGCTGGCAGCGGTGTATTCAGTACATGTGAATCAATAAATGACAGTAATCCCTCTACAATTACATCCATTCAAATCAGCACCTTTCGTCATTAGTTACTTAACAGGTTACAAATTCCCTTTCTTTTATCGTTATCCTTCAACATTCCTTCATGTTGTTTTTAACTATATTATTAAATAGATTGCCTTGTTGAGATCTAGAAATGTCCACTGCATTTTTGTTCAACCATAATTGTCATCATATTTAAAGGAGAAACCCAATTACTTTGACCCAGAATAAAGTCAGGGAGGCCATGTTGACTCCATTTGGTTACCCCTTTTGGTTACCAGTTTCCTTTCAATATAGCTACAAGTCATTTGAATAACCTGTATTATATTCAATAAATACCAATTTTTGGTAGTTTTTTTAAAACTATACTTACTTGTTTCAGACTTTCAGAATTTCTCTAATTTTTGATAAATCTTTACGCACAGGTCATTGACGGAAGTTTCTTGGTATCATTTGTAAATGTTCTCAGTAATCTGCTACACAATTTGTTTCAAGAGACTTGAACTCACTTGAGTGTTTCGATACTTGCAACCCATTATAGGCCTCAACTGCTTCTTTATTGATATTTGGTTTATCCTTTTAAGGAAAAAACAGTTCTTTACCGAGAAAAATAAAACAAAAAAATTATTTTCTTTTTCTTTTTGTAATACATCAATTTTTCACTACTGGCCCAAAGCACAAAACTTATTTATTGGAACACAATTTAAAATGCTCTTTCACATGCTCATAGCAAATCTACTGCAAATCTTAACTCTTTGTAGCTGTGCTCTCTCTCAGGATTATAGTGTCTGGTCACAGGCCTCCCTGGACTTAGCGAGGATTTGAGGATATGGCATTTCTGTTCTTCACATAAGTTTCTTACACGAGCTCCTTCTTTTTAGCCTATTTTTATTGTGGACTTATTTCTAAGATAAATTTATTGTTTTTTATTCCTTTTTGGCAACTCTGAGAGAAGGTTATTTATACAATAAACTCATTTCTCATCCTAGAACACACAGCTGTGAAAGTCACTATGAAGGACTGAACTTTTTGTGTACATGTGTTGTGATATATTGTGAAATCTTTTAAAATTCTGTGCTTAGTTACACATCCACACATACACATATACACACACACATACAGTTATGAAAAATAAAATTTTGGCTGAGGTATGAAAACATCACCATGCAGAATGCTATGGTGTAAATGTTTGTGTCCCCCAGAATTCATATGTTGAAATTCTAGTCCCCAGTGTGATGGTATTAGGAAGTGGGGCCTCTTGGGAGGTGATTAAGTCATAAGGACAGAGCCTTCATGAATAAGATTAAGATCGTTATGAAAGAGTCCCCAGAGAGCTTTCTTGCCCCTTCCACCATGTGGAAACACAGCTATAAGACTCTTTCTATGAACTGGAAAGCAGGCTTTCTCTAAACACTGAATCTGCCAATGCCTGGATCTTGGACTTCCCAGACTCCTGAACTGTAAGAAATAAATTTTTGTTGTTTATAAGCTACCCATTTTATGGTATTTTGTTATAGAACGAACAAGACACAGAACTTGCAAAAAAGACATGGGAGGAAACTGATTAGATGCCTTTATACTTCCCAACCATATTTATGGCATAGAGATGCCAGGCATTGGAAATTAGAAAAAAATTTTTGAAAGTTGCTTTGGAATGAGTTTTCCTATATATCTCACCTCTTTCATTTTAGTAGGGAGGAGCAGGAGGACACGTCCTTAGGAAACTGGACTTCCAAGGGACCATGTGGAGAATTTATGTGACTCCCATTCACCATCTCCACCAAAGCACACAAACGTAGTTTGAGTGGCACAGTGAACTTGTGTCTGAATCATCTTTAGTAATCCAAAGCTTGAATGTTAGCTGGGTCAGCCCATGATAGCAGAGTATAAAGCTGCAATTTGGTAAATAATGGAGCTCCCAGAATTTGCCAAGGGAAGGGAAGAGGTGTGGCCACGTGGGAGGCAAAGCCCACAAGAGGAAGTCTTGGATCCTGTCCAAGAGACCGAGTGGAGGGTAGATGGGATCTCAGCTGAAGGAAGCTGGCCATGGCCTAATGCTCAGAGACTATAGGAGGAGCCAAAACTAGTTGGAATACTGATATTGCTAGTCAATGGGAGTCAAGGGACTGCAGACAGTAAGTCTCCAGGTATGGGAGGTCTTCAAATAACTCAGAATAGTGCTATGAGAGAAAGAAGCAGCTCTGAATACTGGGCAGGCTCAGAAAGACACGAGAACATCAGCTTCACTCCCATCAGTCAAAACAACCCCTAAGAGTAAAAAATAAAAACCTCCCTTTTCCTAATTGGGAGGAGTTTCTCAGGTATAGAGAAGACAATGCTAAGTTTTCATTTGTAGGCACTTCTGTCATAGGCCCACATTAGGGAATAATGCCAGCCTCAAATGTAGTAGAGAATTTCTATTGTCACATAGGATTGAACAGCTGAATTACAGAATTAAGCCTGTGATTTGCCACTAAATGAGACTGTAGGAGTTTTAAATTACTTTAAAGTGAACAGACTGTCATGGCGTTTTGATCCAGGTGCTTGAGAAGAACCATGGTCAAAAAGTAACCATGGTCAAAAAGTAAACATGTTATAATTGTTCTCTATTAGTCTTGTTTGTTACCAAGGAAAACAACTAAAATAGGGGACAGCACATGGATCCTGTTGTAATCTAAATATCTAGTATTTTAGGCAAGTTTTAATAAAATGATATATTTATGATTGTCTCATGCTTTCTCCTAGTTACCTTGCAAGCATTGTATTCCATTCTTGGCTTTGGTTCTTCTCCTTGTAGAAAGCCTAAGCTTTCTACAGTCCTTTACATTCTTACAAAGCCCTTCCTTCAGTGAACATTATTTTCTTTTGTAATCTACTTGTCCTTGTAATCCATTGCTTTCCTCCAATTAGTCACTTGTGTATTGGTTGGTAACTTTGATTTTTCTTCAAACTTTATAATCGTTAATTTAAACTTATTTTGTACACAAACTGTTTTACTTTAACATATTCAACTGCTCTCCAGTGAAATGCCAACTTTTTATTTAGTATTTCTATTTTCTTAGAGGATCAAGATCTCTGCTGCTTGTCATCCACTTGATTTAACAGCAGTTTGGTTTTAGTTAAGGATTAGACATGGGTGTGGTGAGCGGGGATGCATCCAGGATAAAGACTTATGTTCTCATCCTAACTTGCAATTCTATTGCTGGTCTAAATGAACATGTATAGTGCTTAGTAAAGCTCTATAAAAACTAGTATTTTCAGAAATGCTAAGGATATATTATTTTTATTTTTTCCACATAATTTGCTGTAAAAAGGGCATTTGGAAAATTTTAATTTCATTGATACTTAGCCAAAAAGGTCAGAGCCACATTTCTGTTGATTTAGTATCATGACATAAATATTTCTGAAGAATTATTATTTTGTATATTAAATTAATTGAATATAAATCTACTTTAAAATTGTGTAGTCCAGAGGAAACAATTAAAAAAAATTATTGAATATATAATGTGACAAATCAGTCATGTAAGAAAAACTCATATTTTCTATTTACTATGAGAATAATTATTGATAAGTAACATCTCTCCTTTTCCTTCTCATGAAAGTGAAAATGCATTTACAGAAGTGAAGATTTTTTTCTCTTAATCTGTGTATTAGTCTGTTCTCATGCTGCTAATAAAGACATACCAGAGACTGGGTTATTTATAAAGGAAAGAGATTTAACAGACACACAGTTCCACATGGTCGGGAAGGTTGGGGCTGGAAGGTGAAGGAGGAGCAAAGGCACATCTTACATGGCAGCAGGCAAGAGAGAGTATGTAGGGGAACTCCCGTTTATAAAACAATCAGATCTTGTAAGATGTATTCACTATTACAAGAATAACATGGAAAAGACCCACCCCCATGATTCAATTACCTCCCACCAGGTCCCTCCCATGACATGTGGGAATTATGGGGAGCTACAATCCAGCATGAGATTGGTGGGGCACCATCAAACCACATCAATCTGTTGTATTAAAAGAACTAAAAAAGAAAACAAAACAAAAAATTAGGAATACCTGAAAGGTGAATAAAGCTGATATCTTTCATAGGAACAAAAGGTTGTTTAGATATTTAAAACTGTGAAACAACAAGAAAACCATCTTTCAAGGTTTATAAATGCCAGCTAGAAAAAAATTAAGCATGACAAGCTCAATTGTTGAGAGTGATGTGTAAATAGAAAAATTACACCCAAAATGTTTGGATCAAGCCTTGCACTATAGAAACTAGAGTGATTGGAGAAACATTAGGCCATTGGAAATTTAGAGATACAACTAGGAACATTTCACAAAGCGTTTTCTTAGTGTTGATTGAATCCCACGCATTATCATTGACCAAGGAGCAACAAAAGAAATAATAAATTGTTTAGATGAGAAACATTAGTTAATAACTAAAAATGGAGAATTTAAAGTTTAATGACTTGGGAAGATTTCCCAAGATTACAATCTCTTGAAGAGAAAAATATTGAAAATAAAAATAAATTAGAAAGAAAACATAGTCTATCAAATAAGAAACATGAAGGAGAGAAATCTCAGGGACATAAAAATAATCACCCTCTAACAAATAGTCATTAATGAACGTGGAACTCACAGTGAAGCTGCATCTCATGCCTATTTGTACTTTTGGATATATTTATGCCTTTGATAAAAATTATTATCCTTTCTATCTTATCTCAAGATTTACAATAGAAAATTAAAATGGTTTAAAATGTTATGCTAAACTGAATATCATCAGAGAAAGAAATGAATGAATCAGTTACACAAAAGAATGAATCAAATGAATGAATCAGTTATACAAAAGATCACCTAAATCATTTCTGTCATTGTTTATTAAACTTTCCTGGATGTTTTTGCTAGGAGTAAATTATTACATCTTTTTTGTTGTTGTTCAGTGTTCTGATTTTTTAAGCCTGTGATCTTCTATTTTTTTATATTGATATTATAAAGGAAGAAGATAAAGAGGATTGACATTTATAGGGTTTCATCTACGCCCTAGGAACTGTTACGGACACATTATATGCTATCGTTTAATTTTTGCAAAAATTCTTGAGGTACACAGAATTATTTTTATTTTTCTGATGACTCACAAGCATGATTTGCCAAAGACTATAAAGCTACAGGATGACCAAGCTCAGTTAGTATTCCTTCCACTATATCATAGTGTTTCCAAAAGCAATTGGTAATCATAATTATGACCACAGAATATTCTGGAATCATCAAAGAAAGATTAAATAATCTTCAGTATGCAATATTTGTTTAGTTTTAAAAAAGCAGAAATAATTTTCCTTAATAAGCAACTCACATGGTTATATTTTATCACTGGAGGAAGAAATAATACAAAATGCATATATAAGGGAGCACATTCCTTTGGTGGGCTTCTCTCAAGTCTACAGGTCTCAGCTATGAGGAAATAACCCTACTTTCCTCATGTTGTTCCAGTCTCTGCTTAAAGACTTCGTGCTTTCTGGTTTCTTCCAAGCTTCCAACCCCCATAGATCACTGACTTCCACTCCCATATGCTCAACATTGAGAAGTCCTTTACAGAAATAGGGCAGCTGCATCAATGATAGACTGGATAAAGAAAATGTGGCACATATACACCATGGAATACTATGCAGCCATAAAAAAGAATGAGTTCATGTCCTTTGCAGGGACATGGATGAAACTGGAAACTCATCATTCTCAGCAAACTAACACAGAAACAGAAAACCAAACACTGCATGTTCTCACTCATAAGTGGGAGTTAAACAATGAGAACACATGGTCACAGGTAGGGAAACATCATACACTGGGGCCTGCTGGGTGACTAGGGGCAAGCGGAGGGAGAGAATTAGGACAAATACCTAATGCATGCAGGGCTTAAAGCCTAGATAATGGGTTGATTTGTGCAGCAAACCACCATGGCACATGTACACCTATGTAACAAACCTGCACATTCTGCACCATCAGATGGTGTATTAGTCTGTTCTTAAAGAACTTAAAGAATAAAAGAAAAAGAAAAAGAAATAGGGCAGCTGCTTACTGATCCACCTTTTCTGCTCAAATAAACCAATACTTCCTGGCCCTCAGTACGCAGGCTAATTTTATTGAAAAGGTTTTTGTTCCGAGAGGAATTGTTAAATGATATATCTGTGTCATAATTATGTTAAATAGTGGAATTCATAAGAGGCATCTCTGCCACAGTGATTTGCATACAGTGGACAGTCACTACATTATAATTGAATAAAAAGTAATTCCATTGAAAGCCATAGAGGGGTCATGATTCAAGGTAAAGAGAATAGCAAACTGAGTGCACAGTGGAATCAGTTTTAAAATATGCAGATTCCAAGGCTTCATACCAAATAAAATAAGCCGAAAATCTCCAGTGTTGGTACCAGGATTCGATTTTTCAGTGGCTGTCCTCAGCCTCCAAAGGCAGAGAATAAGCTGTTTTGAGGAATGCCTGAGAATAAATGAAAAACCTCCCCCATAGTTGGAGCCTTGAGTGCAGAAGGAGCATAGTGAGAGGAGGCTTGAAAGCTGGCGAGGAACCAGACTGGAGCGAGTTAAGGTGTTTATATGTGGTCCAAGAGGCAGTGGGGAGACATTTAATTTGTGCTTTAAAAGATCACTCTCTAGAATGTTGTGAATATACTGATGAGGGCTATGGCAGAGTCAGAGAGCCAGGTAAGAAGAGATTGTTGGTCCAGATGATGAAGAGGCTGATAGTCTTCTTGATTAGGACAAAGCCAGTGGCTGAGGCAATGAGGGTAAACTCAAGGGATTAGCGAGGTATTTGGAAGACCAGATAGGCAGAAATTAATAACTTACTGGATAAGTGGGATTAGGAAACAAGAGAAATAGACTCCACTTCCAAATCCTAACAGATAACATAATTTAATGCTGAATAATCATTAGGACTGAAATTCTATATATTTTAAAAATTAGGTAGACATCACTGAGACTTAATTAGCACTCTGATTTAGAGAAAGAAGGAATATGAGGTCATATACCTTCTTCTGTTCCATTTGCCCTATTTTAATTATCTAAAAATATATTCTTCCATTTTATGCATATTTTGGCCAATTGTAGTGTTGTTATCCCTTATGTAAAATGATATGTAAGCTTAATCTTTCGTATTACAATTTTGGTTTATTTAATATTCACCTGTTCTCCTTGTACACAGACTGGGAGGCTAGATCATCAGCCTTGGATGAGTCATTCTGGGTCATCACCACAACTCATCTGCAGGCTACCAATGAGCATGGCTTCAAAGTCTGTATTGCAGAAGGAAATAGAGGTTGCCTTGAAGACTTGACTTATAAAATTTTAGGGTTGTATTATAGACAATCCTAACTTCAACCACAGGATGTATTCAGAATACTGCAATTTTCTCGTTTTCTGGAAGTTTCATATGCTGGCTTCTTTTTACACAACTTAATAGTAAGGGAAGGAGTTTCTTAGGTTTCCTACTTCCCATAAAAAATAAATAGAGTGCAAACAAAGGTAATTCATAAAAGAAAAAAATACTTGCTACTAAAGTGTTTAAAAAATAATTTGAACTGACTTATAACACAAGAAATTCAAATTTAAACAATGACATATAATTTTCACACATAATATTAAAAAATAATTCAAAAATAAAAGTATCTGAGTCCAAAAAAGTGCTCTGAAATGAATACATCTCTGATATGAGTACAACTTGGTATAATGTTTATGGAAAGTTATTTGTTAATGTCTATCAAGAGACTTTAAAGAGATTTTCTGCATTAGCCCAATAATGTCACCTATCTAAAAAATAATCTAGAATGTATTAACACATTTAATAATCTATATTTAATTGCAGAGATAGTTATAATTGCAAAAATCTGCAAATAGCCAAAATGTCCCACAATTGTGAAATGCTTGATATTAGAAAGTGAAAATGCAGAGTATCAAATTATGGAATATGAGTTAAAATATGCAAGCAGATTCATATCAAAGAGAGCAAATGTTAAGAGTAATTATTTGAAAGTTAAATAATAAGGTTTTTTTGGTCTTTTTTCTGTATATTTCTAAGTATTCCAAGTAATTGGTAATAAACATATGCTACCTTTGTTTCTAAAATATCCCCCTTTTTTTTTGCATTAAATAGGCATGTCTGAATACAACTCTCAATTTTGAGGGAAGAATTTACATTCACCATATCCTTATCTATATTTTTAGTGATTTACACACATTTCAGGCTTTATCTAAAGGTTGACAGCTTTTTATTTTTTAATATTTTATCAAATTGGGTGTGCACAATAATTTAGATTGTCTTGCTTAGCTTCTGCTATAGTTCTGTCCTTTTCTGGTTTCTGTATCATAGAGGATGAGAGACTATCACAGTGCTGCCAGACTCCCTTGCATCTATGGTAAGTGTATGTGACCTAGGTCTCCATAGGAGATGCATCTGCTGAGATGTAGAGGAAGAAGTGGTGGCCTTGGGGAGTGAGGCAAGGTTCTTGGTCAAGCCTGGGGACAGAGTCATCTGCCTTGTCTGACCAGCTCTGTGGGCCCTCCAGACATTCAGCCCCAACATCACAGGTATTGAGTCATGAGCAGTAATGACAGCAGTGTTTTCACTAGAAGAGCCATGTGCTATTAAGGTAACATTATTTATGGCACTCTAAAGAGTCTGAGTCATGTAACATTTAAAAATAACTCCTTCTTTAGATGGACATGGATCTTGCTGCTTTCAACAAAGACCCAGTGCAATATTTAATCAGGGCCATGTTGGCAAATGTGCCATTAGGTGTACTGCTTTCTGTCACAGTGAATACCATTTCTGTGACAGTTTCCCATGGTTCTCTCAACCTTATTTATCAATATTCTTCCCTACGATTCTCCTTGTGAACCTTCTGTCCAGATATTCATGTTTTCTTGCTGTTCAGTGAGTATTTCCTTTGTGTTCTACTCTTGGTAGCATTGTTCATGTTGGTGATGACCTGGGAATACCCATCCTCTACCCTCCCCAGCCATCCTTCAAGGATCAGCTATAATCTTGTCCTCCTCCAAGGAAACTTTCCTGCGTCCTCCAGTACTCATTGATCTTCCAGTTCCTGAATATTTTCAGCCCTTTATTCAGCACAAAATGTTTGGTCTTTAATGTTGACTAGTTTTGTATTGCAAGCCAATTTCTGAATGTGCCTTTGATCTCACCTCTCTTACAGCATTGTATTTCTACAATACTCCCTCTACAGAAATCTCTTAGAGTTCTGATACGCACCAGGGAGAGTGCCAGGCCCTTCTCAAGAACATAGTAATATAATAAACATCAATGGTTCACTTATGTACTTAAAGAATATTCCAGTAGAATTAAGTTAACCAGAAGGTTTGGGGAATGCTATGGTTTGGTTACTTAAATTTTCAGGTTAGTCGAGAGATAGGCAAATAATCTTTTCTCTAGCTTTAACTGGGAAATGTTATCTCAAGTGCATTTGGTCACCTTTCCGTCTAAGGAAGTACATGAGAGTAATCCACTATAATGTGATGTGCTCAGGTGATCTCTTCTGAAAAGGAGTCAATTCCATTGTTTTTGCAACTGGAAGTGATTTCACTCTTTGAGTTGTCATAGCACTTTATGGCCATCATAAGAATATTGCCTTATTTGTTTTTATTGTTGTATATTTATTAGGCACATTAAAATCTACCACTGAATTACAAATTGACATGATACAGACATGGCTTCTTTCATAACTTTTATATTCCCCATTGGATCTGACCCAGTGCCATAAAATAATTAAGACAAAGAGTCAGTCTTTTAAATATCAGAATAAGAATTTTTTTTCCAGAAGGTATAGAATTTGGGGTTAAATTTGTAGTTCCAGAATGACAAATGAATAAGAAGTTACTTTTTATGAAAATTTCTTTATGAGCTTATTTTCAAGCTCTTTGACATTCTTCCTTAGAAAAAATGAAATAAATTAAATCCATGGAATTGAGTGTTTTTGTTATTTTTTCTTGGCTAAGTATTTTGTTATTTTTTCTTGATTTTTATTACAATTTTTCTAAACTTTCCTTCATGACAAGAAAATCATTGTTATTTTCATTTCTATATTTTGTCACATTACTTCTTAGTCTGAGCTCTCATAAAATTCTTCATGGATATACCTTATACCTCTGAAGTTAATTTGTAATTTTTTCCCTCAAATTTGGATACCTTAAAATATTTGTATACTTTGCATTCCGGTTTTGATTTTTTTTTTAAAAATCATGAGCTTTAGCTGAAAGGCATGTTGTCTAGATACATTATCATCTAATTTTCTTTAATACTAAAATCACTACACAGAAAATGTTATGAATTTGAAGGTACATATACTCTACTTGGGATGGTTCCATACAGTTTTCTTTATTTTCTAGGACACTGAGAAATATTTGGTGTAGTTAACATGTTGACAAATACAGAGACAGGGCAAGAAGCATCAGCAGTTGAGTGGCTGTTACCAATGGGCACATACCCCACAGAAAAAGCACTAAGAACTCAGAAGATCTTGTCCCTTGCTGGCAGTATGTGAATTGCAATAAATATATCTGTCTTCATATCAGAGTCATGATAAGATATGTGAAATTCTTGAAAATGTTGAAGTGTCAAAAAAGAATGCAATTTGATATTCAAATTTTCAAAATGTTTTTCATATTAAACTTTTACTTTTCAAAATGTTTTCATAGATGTCAGACTTCCTTTAAGTCATATAATAATCCTCTTATGTAGTTGGGCTAAGCTTTATACTTTCCATTTTATTGATGTGGAGAAAGTTAAATGGCTTGTTCAAGTTTGCTTGGAAACAGAAATTTAAATAATAGGCAAATATTTTAACTCTGTAACCAATTCTACTTTCACTATATTGTACAGTCTACCTTTTTCATACTAATACTAACTATATTACCAATAAACATAAATAGTTCAAACTACTTCAGCTATAATCTCATCCTGGTACCAGGTTAGTAAAGAGTAAGTAGAATGAAGAGTTCTAGGTGTCAGGGGTGGGGATATATAACTTCGAACACTAGCATACTGGGAAATGTTTAACAACTGGCTCTCTGGAAAACAAAATACTCTACTTGGTAGTGTGTGCTAATTTCTGTGGTGTAAATACTGCCATTGTGGCTGACTTTGGGTTACCATTATGATGTCACCGAGTAGGGAGTTGGGAAAAAATGAGATGTGCACATTGATACTTGCACAGAGAGGCAAGGATGTCTGTCTTTGACAGGTAAACAAGACACAGGCACAAATAAGTTAAATATAAAAAGAAATGCCTTTTAAGAAGGGAGCAGCTTAGGAATCTCACTAGAATCATGGGTACTCTCCATAAGAGGAAAGTTCACCACATAGATCCAAGTATAGTATACCAATCATCCACCCAGGAGAGCCATTTCCATAGTGAAGTGTTTGAGAGAGTGGCCTGCACACAGTTGTGGAGCGGGGAGTGCCAGAGGCTGGCACACAGACAGAAGAAATAAACAGCCTTCTTATTAAAAGTGCATTTGCATTTAGCATATGTCTAGTGAAGGAATATATGCCATCTCTCTATAAACATTACGAGCAGAATATTGAAATAAGGGGGATTTTCGGGTTGTTCAGAAGGTGAATTTTTAGCTCTTTAAGTGGAGGTTCAAGCAACACAAATGGTGACAACTTCCTCCTCTTCTCAAGAAGAAAACCTGAGCAATCTTTCCAGTCAGCACCACCACTTGCTACACACATCACTTGGCTCAATTTACTCCAATTGACTACCATAAATTGGTACATTTACAACCTCCAATTTACTACCACAGTTTTTGGTTTCTCATCTCAGATTATGTGAAGGAAACTGCCACCAAATTCATAAAAGAAGAAACATTCCAAACTTGGGCAAAATAACAATCACATATGCCACCTAGGTTGTTAATAATTTACCATAAATTTAACTTACTGGTTATTCCTTAGACAGTCTGCCATGTGCATTGTTTATGGGGTTTTTCCACTTTGGTGGACTACAGCTGTCATATTAATTTTTAATCAAATTGTGTAATTTTGTAAGTAATTCTTAAAACCAGGTGAATACAAAGACAAAAGGTATTTAGGAAATAGTATTTAAATATATTCTATTCCTAGGAACACATTTGCCATTCACTTTAAATATCAAATATCAAAATGATTTTAAAGAAAATAGTTAAGACAGGCCGTACACATTCAGTTTCTCAAAGTAAACCTAGAGCTTACTTATGGTATAAATTTCACACATTTTGCTTTTAAAGAAAAAGCCATCAGCTGAATATTTGTAATCCCGAGACTGTCCCACACTTTATTGTTTTCCTTAGGGGCTTTTCCCCAGCCCAAAGGAGAATATGGTAACTGACAGTCTAGACCTGCAATCTGCCAAGTGCTAAATTATTTTTCCCCAAATGCATTGCAAACATGATCTTAGTATTAAAATGCATAAATTGGAGAAATCATGAAATGAAAGGTTCAGTAGCTTCAAGAAATTATTAACAGGGCTAATTCTCAACCCACTTAAAATGAAAGCACCCACTCCCAGACATTTTTATCAAATATATTGCAGATGGAAATTTCAGGTGTAAATTTTCAAGTGCTGAGTAATATTATTACAGACCAAAAACAAAAATCTGTGAAATACAGATCATGTAAAAGAAGCTTCTCTTTTACCAGATTCTATCTGACTTGGTAGGAAAAAAATTACATTTATGTATTGAGTTGGAATCAACAAAACTGACTTTATGTATAGGGTTTCTTAGTTACTCACTGGCTTCGTGATCTTGGATTGGTTATCAGACTTCTCAGAGCCTCGTCCCCTTACCTGGAGAATGGGGATTGTGATGTTACCTGCACAACAGACCTGTAAGAACTGGACCGTAATGTGATTATGTGACGCTCCTGTAAGGAATTTTTGTATTATTACACTTGCATTATGTGTGTGAGACTGAATTTCATATAAAACACAAAAGGACATTATCTCAACTACGGATAGATGAGGCCTAAAAACAAAATATCAATTATTTGAAGTGCATTGAAAACACATATATAATTGAATCATTTGAAGAAAAAACACATTCCTTGTGGAATGAGGGCCATAGAAACTCAAAGAATAGCACAAAGCTATGTGTCCTAGTCCTGTATTTAGGAATAGGTATAATTCATTCACTCAATGCTTTGATACACAAGGTTTTAATAAAGTTAAAAATAAAGTAAACTTTCTTATTCTATAGTGTTTTCCTCTAGTTTTCTCAAGTTTCTTGCATAGAAATTTGTACATATTGTTTTATTAATAGAATCATAGAAGTCACTTGCATTCTCATCTTTCTAGCTCACAATTAAGTTACCAGAATCACATCTTTGTGTGTAGATTCCTTTGGAGAAAAAGGATAGTATTGGATAACAAAGCTTCCGTGAACACCACAGAGCCGGGCTTCTCATGTTTTACTATGCGAATGAATCACTTGGGGACCTAGTTGATTTACTAGGTCCAGGGTGGGAGTTGGGATGGGGGTCTGAGGCTCTGCTCAGGTGGTGCTGATGTTGCAGGACCACGTTAGAGCAGGGAGAGATGACAGAGGATGGGATCTCAGAGGGATCTTTACATGGGAGAAGGTAGATGGTGTGGCTGCAGAGGCTGGTGGTTGGTGGATCTGGCAGTGGGAACATGAGAGCATAAGGTGTGATGAATTCTCCTAAGTGTTCTGCATGGGGAGGACAGATTTGCTCTCCAAACTTACTCTCCAAGGGCTTATTTTTTAAAAAATATAGTGGTCTAATTATTTTGAATATTTAATCCAGTACCTAAGCATAGACATTGAATTTGATTACTCTCAAGTAATCTCTTTGGTGAAACCTAAGCAAGGGTATCGTAATGTTTAATATCTAACTTGGACAGATGGCATAGAGCATCTGGAGTCTCAGACGGAAAGGACTACTTGTTGACTGCCCGCATCTCTAACTGACTGAGACAAGGGAATGGAGAAAAATATGACACCAGAAATAGACATCCCCGCTCCTTCATTCTAACGTGCTATGAAAACAATTGGGTCTTTTTTTTTTTCTAAAGTTGCCTGGCTAAGTTATGGAAAGGTTTAATGTTTTATTCAATTGAAGACTCAAAAAGAGAATTTACTCTGACTTGATATTTTAAAATGTGGAGCAGTGGTGGTTGAAGGATGGGTGGATGAGATGGTTATAGAAGAATTAGTTTAAAAACTTAGAAGAAAGCAAATAAGAAGATACTCATTCCATCTTCAGGATGGTGAGCCATTTTGCAAAGTACAGCTGAGAATCTTTATCCTCTGGTTACACTGGTAATCAATTCTTGCTTAGCCCTTTAATGTGCCTTTGGATATTATAGTAATTGATCTCACTATAAGCACTAGTAAACAGATAAATGAGTAAAGAGGCTAAAAGG
Source organism: Trachypithecus francoisi (assembly GCF_009764315.1). NCBI lineage: Eukaryota > Metazoa > Chordata > Mammalia > Primates > Cercopithecidae > Trachypithecus > Trachypithecus francoisi. The sequence continues at coordinate 166,268,200 of NW_022681454.1, read as the reverse complement.
GGGACACATTTTCTATAGATCTCTCCTGAGAGCTGTATTGGCTCAGTTTATATAATATTAGCAATTATGTCTTCTATAATTGAGTAGAAATGCCCATGAAAAATGAATGAAGAAATGCCAAGGATTAGCCAAATTTTAAACTAATGAAAAAGATTCACTACGTGGCTTGCTGTGGCATTTTATTATCCAGGTTCAAAAATAAAAATACCCATACATGAATCTCGGAGAATTTTTGTTTTTACTTTTGCCCTTCTACATTTCTCTCCTCTTCTGCTTATTTATGTTAACTTGCCATAATATTTTCCTCTACAAATCTGAAAGTTTTGAAAACTCAAGTAATAGAATGCTTAATATGTGCAAGGCCATATCTTAAGTGCTAAAGGAATTTACAATATTTACAAGGTAACAATCATTCTAACAAGTGTCATAAATTTGATCATTTGCTCTTTGAATATAAATGACTTACATCCCAGCTAGAGCGAGAAAGAAGTTGCAGTGTAATTGGCATGTTAATGGTAAATTGAAAAAATGGGTAGGGTTGAGAATTGGAGAGCCTGAGGAACGAAATCATTTCAGGGGCAGAAGGTGGCATGAGCAAAGGCATAGGAGAGAGAAAAGAAATACATGCTTGTGGAATGAAAAGTACTTCAGAATGACTGAAGCTTACAATGGCCAAAGGAGTTCCAGGCCACTCCACTCCCAGTGAGCCACCAAAGGTTCATCTCCTTTCCATGTTCAGTCTTGACTCCATCTGTTCCGCTTCCTAAAACGCTTCTAGCATTCTCCCCAATTTAAGTACTACCTATCCAGTTTCTTCTTCCTTTTCCATGACCTGAATTTCTCCCTCTTATAGACCCATTCTTTGTATGTTTTACTTACTTAGTATTTAATCATACACTTTTTTGTGTGCCATCTAATTGCATTATTGCTTAATATTTGACATACTTTTTTTTGATCTATATGACAAAATTTGAAGGTTCTTGAGACCAGACACTTGTTTATAATTGCTTGTACTCTCTAGCATCTAAAGTTAGGCTTGCATATAGGGTAGCTGCCACATAAATGAACATATAAGTAGATGTATGCATGAATGAATGAATGAATGAAGTAGATGAAGTCTGGAATCTAGAAATAAAAAGCTGTGTACACCATCATCTCTAATGATTTTTATAAGAAGGTGACCAATTGTTATCTGCTACATACAAAACTTCTTAATTTTAAGATTCTGATTTTCTTTACTGTGGTGTTAAGCCATTGAGATAGATAATAACTAGAGAGATACAGATGTGTCTTCATTTCTAGTAAATTTAATAAGGAATGGACAGCTGTCTATCCTTTTTAGATGCATCTATAGTTAGATAATTTGCAAAGCTGGAGCTGGGTTACATGACTTTTATTTCTGGAAGATGAGTGAATCCGTAATTTTTAAGAATTAAAAATTTCTTTCTAAGTCATAGGAATGGCCTCTGTGTAATGCATGCAGTTGAAACTGCTAACACAAAAAAAGCTAACCCCTGCTTCCAGCTTCTACCTATTTGTTTTTAAAATAAAGAATAATTCTCCCAGTTAACTGGTATTATTTTGGGAAAAATAACTCCATCTCCTTAGTTGTCAACAGTATCTCACTCACTGCTTCATTCTGTTCAATTTACGTGTCCCTAGCTAGGAAGTTAACTAGATTCTACAGGATTATAACTGTGACAATTCTTTTCCATTGCTGACTGCAATATCTTTAGTTGTAAGTTGTTACGTACGGTGTAGTTATGGTCAATTGACAAATAATAAGATCTGTATCATTTCTAGTAAATCTATGAGATTACTTTTTCATGGATTTCCTACAAAAATAAATACAAGTCCTTTTTCAAGGGTTAGGGTAAAAAGTTTTTAATTAAAAGACTTGAAAGAATTATCGTAGCCACTGTGGCACACTGGTTTAAAAAAGTAAAATAGTTATTATATTGGATGCATATATTTCCAGTGACCAAAGTATTTTAATGTTGACTTAAAATGGCATGATAAATCATTTCTCATTATCAGGGAAGCACATGCATAGACGTGAATGGATACCTCTTCCAGCTTTGGCCATCTGAGGCTTTGCCTGGTTCTGTGTTCTATGACCACTGATCACGATGATCCAAGAAATTTCAGTATCTTCTAGATGACAGGACAGACACCACAGCCTGTTATGCAGAGTTGTGGTTTCTTTGGCTCTGAGGGTGTTTTGCTGTGGATTATGTCTCTGACTTTGGCCAGAACATCCCAACAAACTCCCAAATTGCTTACAGAAAATGAACCGATGGGAGAAATGAACACAGGAAACAGGTTCGTGTCCCTGTTTTGCACTTTGAAGAATAAATGTTCTCTTTGGACCTCATTTTCCTCATCGGTAGAATGGGTTAGGTATACCTTTCCTAAAGGTGTATTATAAAGATTGAGACATTATAATAAATGTAAACCTCTTTGTACAGTATTTAGTGTACAAGAGTGGCTCAGGCTTTTTTTCTTTTCTAATTTTTTTCCTCTTAGCTCACGGGGAGCACATTCAGGCCAAACAGAAATGTGTTTGTAATACTTCCTGGAATTGAGCAGGTTAAAATTGTCTTAAATGTCATAATCATAAATCTCTCAATGATGGATTAGCCTTTTTGAGTGGGGAGAAAGTACTACTCAGTTCACTCATTGAGTTGGCAAAGCTGGCTTCTACTAGCATTTCCTAGAGATACCGGCTCAGTTAGGATGGACAGATTGAGCAAATATTAGCAAATATGTAGGCACAATGTTTGGGACATAATTATACTAAAACTTATTTATTTTTTATCTGAAATTCACATAGTAGTGGGTATCCTGTCATTTTATCTGAAAACCCATCCTAACTTTGTTTACAAAATCTTTATTACAGACACATTACTATTTTTAAACTTATCCTTCATTTCACTCTTCTTATAGTGTTATCTTGATGTTATATATGTTAAAATCCATTGGTTTATTGTACATGATACTACTTCCTATTAAGGATTTGCCACACTAAAAATATTTAATGAGATACAACTTCATCATATTAAGACACAATAAAATGTTACCATTTTTGTAAAGTGTGTTAAAATGATCTAAAAGAAGAACTCATTTTTAAAAATTCTCTTAAATAATAAGGAAGAACACATCTTTAGGCAGAACTCTATGCACTATCTGTTCATGTTTTTATCTGTCCAGAACATTATCTATTTGGTTTTGTGCTCTATATTTCTGTCTACCAAATTCTGTCATATTACTGTGTCTCCTCCCTGTGTCTTTTATTTCCCTGTGGTCACACAAATTTTATTTTGTTTGTTCTGAGAATTTTAATTTTGTGAAATCAAATGATTTGTCCCACCTTTCCTCTTTAGGACATAAATAGAGGGGGAGGTTCTAATTAGGAAATACCCTGAAGTCTGATGGAAGACCTATCCTATCCCCTGGTCTAGAGTTACTCTGAGGTAAATGGAGGGTAGTTAATCTGATAGGAACAGGAGGACTCAGAAGGTCTGGTGCTCTGGAGTTATTCTTCCTCTGAGGCAGCTGTGACTGAAGGGAAAGAGCACTGGGACTGTCATTCAAATCTTTACATTCAGGTTCTTGTCCTGAAACCTAATAGTTATATGTCCTCACAACCATGACTTCATGCTCTGAATTTCACTCTTTTCAGTTATGATGCAGGAATCATAATTATGTAACTAATTTATATAATTTTATAAAGGAATTATATTACTAAGTTACAATTTAATAAGTATACAAACAATTTTTTGCTAAGAAACATATTGATATCCATGAAAATAATTTATGAACTCTGAAGTATTACACCAATATAAGATATTCATTTTACTATTTCAAATTATGTCATTGTTCAGAGCTTATCTCATAGATACATCTTCTTTGATATATGTATCTCAGTATATAGATTATATACACTAAACATTATTGGACTTAAGATACTGGTTTTACATGTTCTTCACTGTTTTTACTTCATCTTATATAAAATGATATGAAATGTATGTCATGGGAATTTTTTTTCATCCATTAAATCAATAAAATGTGATTTTCAAAGGAAAGGAAAATAATAAGAGTAAGAATACTACAAAGAATTCCAGAACATCAGGGACACTGTTTACTCTTTATGCAGAAAAAGGAACAAACCTAGGGAGGTTTTATTATTTATCAGGCATTAACAATTGATAGATTCTGCTTGATTACCTGCCATTACCCTTCACAAGCTGTATTGGCAGCAGGAAAGCCTCCATTCAAAACCAGAAGCAAGGGCACCTTAGGGTCCCTTCAGTCAGAAGGAAGATGATGCTGAGATGGAAGCAAGGCTAGAATTCCTGTCGGTAACATGGAATCCTTTTCTGTGTCTGCATGCTCAGGGCCTCTTTCATTCTGTTTTTGACTCTGTTGTAAAAGAGCCTAGCCACCGCTGATTATAATTCTGCTGTGTAATATGCTTACTCATCTCAAAGAATCCTTGTCTCAACTGATTACTGTTTTGTAACCCTTGCATTCTACAGGAATCATGCACTTCAATCCATGCTAGACATAAAATATCTGTTTTGACAGTCTTTGATTTCACTTAAAGGGTATAGATTTTAAATAATCAAAGAGGGCTTATATAATAAAGTTTGAGGTCTCAGAAGTGCTCTTCTGTCAGTAAGGGGGAGAAGAAAAGAAGATGGCTTTTTAAAAATAGGATCATAGAACTAGAGCATATCATGGAGATCATCTAGCTTCAAGGCCTCAGTTTACAGATGGCAAATGGGAAACAGAGAGGATAAAAGATAAAAGAAGCTGAAGAGACTTGCCTAAATTCATACGGCTGTTCAAAGACAGAGTCTCATCTATAATTTAGATCTCTTAATTTCCAATGAATTTTTCCCTTCAGCACAACTTTCAGATTCCTTCCCCCCCTCCTTCCTCCTTCCTTCCTGTATGCCTTCTTCCCTTCCTTCCGCCCTTCATTCCTTCCTTCCTCTTTTCCATTATTATTATTATTCTTTCTTAGCTCAATAGTTAAACGACAGTCTTTGGAGTGATATTGCTTGAGTTCAAATTCTAGCTCTGCCACTTCTTATTAGCTGTGCAACCTTAGGTAGACTGGCAGCTTCCCTATGACCTAGTTTTTTAAAAAACTACACAATGTAGATAATAACACTATTCATTTCACAGAAATATTGAAGCTGAAAACATGGAAAAACTCAGTCCTGATTCTGGCTCAAAAATATTTGCCACTATTATTGTTACTAATTCACTTTTATTAGTGTCAATTTTAAGATTTAAATTAATAAATTTAAAGTGCTCAATTCTCTCATCTCATATGTGATTATTAGAAAGCCAAGACTCAGTTACAGAGTGACAACAGAATTAGATAAGAATTACTAGAATTCAGCTGCAAAGATGGTTGTAAGCACTGAAAATGAAAAAAAAAAAAAAGTAATCATAGGTAGCTATATATGAAGGAAAACCTTGGAAAAGACTATAATTATTGGGAGAAGACATGGAGGCAATACATTTTCTTAAGAGAACTGGTATAATGCTTAAATAGGTTTAAATTTTGCAACTGCCACTTAAAAATTGTATAATCTTGGGCAAAGTCTTCTGTGTTTTTTTACTTAGTTAAAGCTAAGTTAAAACTGTCCGTTCAGACAGCTGTCAAGATTAAATAAACAATGTATGTGAACTATGCAGATAATAAAGATGATAATAACAGGTCGAGTAATAGAGGTGGAGTGATTAACAGCAGCAAACAAGTCAGCATCTAAGACAGAAAATAACATTTGCAGAGACAGTGTATAGAGAAAAATATAATGCTGTAGAAGCAAGCAACTTCAGAAGCAATAGGCCCCTCTGTCAATGTTTTAGACCAGAAATTGGTAAGCTGTAGCCTGGCAAACAAGTCCTGTCCCTATGACCCACAAGTTTAGAATGGCCTTTACTTTCTTTCTTTTTTTTTTTTTTTCGAGATGGAGTTTCACTCTTGTTGCCCAGGCTGGAGTGCAATGGGGCAATCTCAGCTCTCTGCAACCTCTGCCTCCAGGGTTCAAGTGATTCTCCTGCCTCAGCCTCCTGAGTAGCTGTGATTACAGGTGCCTGCCACCACACCAGGCCAATTTTGTATTGTTAGTAGAGACTGGGTTTCACCATGTTGGCCAGGCTGGTTTTGAACTCCTGACCTCAGGCAATCCGCCTGCCTTGGCCTCCCACACTGCTGGGATGACAGGTGTGAGCCACCATGCCCAGTCAGCCTTTACATTTTTAAAAAGATTTTTAAAAACACGAATAACATTTTGTGACATGACAAAATTGAATGGAATTCAAATTTCAGTGTCCATAGCTGGAGTTTATTTGGAACACAGCCATGCCCATTCATTTTATATTGTTCATGGCTGTGTTCATGCTGCAGTGGACAAATTGGGTAGTTGTACCAGAGTATGTTTGCTCCAAAAAGGCTACAATGTATACTATCTGACCTTTTACTGAGAAACCTCTACTGTAGACCATGAAATCACCAGTGGGAGAATACATTTTTAACATCGCTAGAGCCAGACATTCCTCAGAAATTAACTCAGTTGACACCTAAGCAGAGAAGTGACATCATGGATTAACAGATGAGGAGAGAGAAGAGCTTTTTCTATGTCCACAAATAAACTGAAGCAGATCAAGAAAAGCTGAGCACAATTATTTATGCTAATGGTTGCTTTCAATGTATGGGAAAGAAGACGGTTAAATAAAAATAGTAATTACGAGGCTGAAGCAGTCGGATCACCTGAGGTTGGGAGTTCAAGACCAGCCTGACCAATATGGAGAAACCCCGTCTCTACCAAAAATACAAAATTAGCCAGGTGTGGTGGCACATGCCTGTAATCCCAGCTACTCAGGAGGCTGAGGCAGGAGAATTGCTTGAACCAGGGAGGCGGAGGTTGCAGTGAGCCGAGATTGTGCCACTGCACTCCAGCCTGGGCAAGGAGAGCAAAACTCTGTCTCAAAAAAAAAAAAAAGATAATTACTAAAGAATGGAGATTCTTTAAAAGAAAAGGCTAAAAAACTGGGTGAAAGAGGCTTTATTTTTCTCAGAAAAGAAATGTTCCTCTGCCTTCACACAGCTTAGGCTATTTGAGATCTTCTAACACCAAAGGCTGGACTACCCTGGAAAATAGTCCAGTCACAGTCAGTGCCAAATTGCTCTGTGGGCCTTAGATGAAAACAGGCCATTTTAGGAAAGCCTGCCTGAGGATCTGGCATTATGAGATTAAAAATGTCTATGTGAGGGCTTGGTTGCCATAAACAAAGACACGCAGATGAATTAGAGACAAAACAAAACATAAAGCTGCAGCTGACCATGCATCACTCTTTTCCATAAACACTTTTGTATAGAAGCTCCTTAAATGCAATTTGAACTTTTCCTTCTCAACACATTTGCTCCAGCTGTTACCTCAGTGAGAATTTTCATTCTCTGCTTCAGAATTTTTTTTAGCCTTCAAAACCCTATTGATTTCCTCCTTTTGAGAAAATCTCCCTGTATTGCTGGTGAGAATTGTTTCTTCCTTCTTTTGTTTTTCCGCAATTCCTTTTCTCGAAAATTTTTTGTAGAGATGGGGATCTCACTCTGCTATCCAGCTGATCTCCAACTCGTGGACTCAAAAGATGCTCCTGCCTTGGCCTCCCAAAGTGCCGGGATTACAGGTGTGGGCCACCGTGGCTGGCCAATGTTTCCACAATTCTTTAGCTCCACCTCTATTTTGCCCTTTATTCTATTCTTCCTGGACCAACTGTTTATGTGCATGACTGTGACCATTCCTGGACCATAAACTCCTTCAGAGTAGAACTATCATCTGCTGTTTGCTGCCTTCCATCTTTAAACTTCATATTTGGAACATGGTGGAAGCACATCGAATAGCTGTTGAACTGAATTGCTAAAGGCATTTCTCTCCCTTTCCCCTTTTATCTTTCTCCAAGGTGGAGATGTCTTCAAAATAAGTAGCAGGGAGAGTGCTGAGTGCTATTACAAATCAAGCAGTGCTGAATTAGGTCAGAGGTCAACACAGTCACAAATTTCCACTTATTAAAATATTGTACACTTAACTCAAAATAATTGTTACCATGTAGAATCATGAACACACATTGAACAAATTGTTAAACATGAATACAGAACATTTTCTTGATAGATCAGTTTCTTAGAGCAGTAAACTTAGAAGTTTTTTTTTTTGTGATTTCTGATAAATATTAGGTTGTTATAGCATTTTCAGTAGTAGGACATCTGATTAGCTAGAGCAGGTGTTTAACACAAGGACAGTAACAAGTTGATCCTGTGAGTCTAACCAAAGCTTACACAGATTGTATCTAGCATTTCAAGTCTTCAGTTGAACTCTGAAGTAGAAGAACAAGAATACTACTGGCTATAAAAAGCAAGAACATTGTATTTGGCATCGTCAATAGTACCTTAAACTCAGAAACGTTAGAGAGCCCTGAAATTGCCTTATACATTTAAATGAAGGTCACATTTGAGAGCCTATTTCTGAAGCTAGCAGATCGTTATGACTGAACTTTAAGCAGTTGCTCAAATAGAAATCACTCAGGAGAAATCAGAAAGTGACTGAAGTTATAAAAATGAGATGTGTGAAATGAAGTAGGCAGCTACGGCATCCTGTCTGTTTGAGTCTGAGGAATGCCCATCAGTTTTATGAGTCATATGGAGAATAATGCCTGTTGGAGTAATATATGTCTAACCCATACTTTTAAGGGCATGCTTTGTGTTTTGTATAAGAAAGCAGAACCAATAGGAAATTGCTTGCTCAATGCACCCAAGCCCAAAATACAGGAGGACTGAATTACCTGGGAGATAGCAATGTGAACGCGTGAGAGTAGCACCCAATCTGGCTCTGTAAATGAGAGAATGCAGTTGAATAGACGTCTATTTTCACATCCATAGAACAACAAATATTTATTGCCATGACCACTGTGTGTTGCTTCATGAATTTTTTCCTAGAAGTACCAGAGAGACAAGTCATATTTTCTTCTCTCAAAGAGAGAAGCATGTAATCTACAAGACTTAAAGAAAAGTCTTCCAATTGGAAAGAAATGAAAGTTGGCTGTGTCCCTTGTAGTCTTCCTTCACTTCACATTTTATAAATGTCCTTGTATTCCTTTGTTAATTGTTTGATTATAAAGTCTTTTCAAAAATCAAATACTTTACAAGGCTAAGTTATAAAAGTTTAATTTAAAAGCATCAGACCATGACATATTTTTAGCCAAAAATGAACCTCTTGGGCTAAGCAAATTATACTTTTTTTGTTCTGGGTCACATACTATCATATATACTTTTTTATTTAAAACCATTACTTCAGCAACATCTAAATTTCTTCCACATTTTTTCTCTTTCTTTTTGCTAACGTTAGATTTTAAACCCTAACTGCTATTAAGGAATCCAATTTGAGGATTTGAGGATGCTCTGTCTACTTTCTAGATGTTCATGTATCAAGGATTCAGAAATGATACAAAACACTAAATACTGAGACATGAAAAAGTTGGAGAAAGGTTTCTTTAGGGCATGGTGATTCCTTATCCAAATTTTTCTCTATTGAACACTGAACCCAGTGTCTTGTATATAGTGAAAACTCAGTAAGTATTTGTTGAATAAAAAAGTAGTAATTGGGGCATATGCCATTTATTAGCCATGCGACTTTGGGCCATGCATTTAATCTCTTTGGAATTTAGTTATGATTTTTATTTTTCAGTTTGTGAAATGATAAGGTTTTAATTACATGGTCTATTAAATTCCTCCAGGGGAATCATTCCTGCTTGTGGGTCACAGAGAAGGCACCTAGACCTGTGCCAGCCGGTAGCCTGCCCCTAGGCCAACACCAACTCCAGTGCCACCATCACACATTCCCCAACAGGGGTCCCCTTCCCCCAGCAGCTGCATTGCCTCTGCCACTGTGGTGAGCTGCCACAGGGAGGCAGGCACCCCAGCATCCACTAGCATGCTACCGCAGTTGCTGTACCTTGGCCTTCACAGCGCGGTGGATTCCAAACCATGGGGAGCCAGAGAACAAAGTTGGGGCCCAATACAAGTTCCCCAGAGTTAGAGCATGCAGTCCAGGAGTTGGGAGCTGAGAATTGGTTCCCCCAAATCTCCCAGAAATGAAGCCAGTTGGCTGAATTCACCTTATACTACAATCACGACTTGTTGGTGTCCCCGACAGGGATGGGGAGAATGGAACCAACTTGGAAAACATATTTTAGAATAGCATCCATGAGAACTTCCCCAACCTAGCAAGACAGGCCAATATTCAAATTCAAGAAATGCAGAGAACCCCAGTAAGATATGTCAAAAGAAAACGATCCTCAAGACACATAATCATCAGATTCTCCCTGGTCAAAATGAAAGAAAAAAGTGATAAAGGAAGCTAGAGAGAAAGGTCAGGTCACCTACAAAGGAAAGCTCATGAGTTTAATGGTGGAACTCTCAGCTCAAATCCTACAATACAGAAGAAATTGAGGGCCAATATTTCACATTCTTAAGAAAAAGAAATTCAAACGCAGAATTTCATGTCCAGTCAAACTAAGCTTCCTAAGCAAAGGAGAAATAGATCCTTTTTACACAAGCAAATGATGAGGGAAACTGTCACCACGAGACCTACCTTACAAGAGCTACTGAAGGAAGCACTAAATATGGGAAGAAAAGACTGTTACCAGCCATTACAAAAACACACCAAAGTACTCAGACCAGTGACACTACAAAGCAACCACATAAACAAGACTGCAAAATAACCAGCTATCATGATGACAGGATCAAATCCACACATATCAATACTAACCTTGAGTGTAAATGGGCTAAATGCCCCCAATTAAAAGACATAGAGTAGCAAGCTAACGAACCAAGACCCATTGGTATGCTGTCTTCAAGAAAAGCACCTCACATGTAATGACACACATAAGCTCAAAATAAAGGGATGGAGAAAAATCCAACAAGCAAATGGAAAATAGAAAAAAAACATGGGTTTCAATAATAGTTTCTGACAAAATAGACTTTAAACCAAAACAATCAAAGAAGACAAAGAAGGATATTACATAACAATAAAGGGTCCAATTCAACAAGAAGATCTAACTATCCTAAATATATATGCATCCAATAGAGGAGCACCCAGAGTTATAAAGCAAGTTCTTAGGGACCTTCAAAAAGACTTAGACTCTCACACGTAATAGTGGGAGACTTTAACACCCCACTGACAATATTAGACAGACCATCAAGACAGAAAGCTAACAAATATATTTAGGACCTGAACTCAGCACTGGAACAAACGGACATGATAGATATCTATGGAACTCTTCATCCCCCCAAAACAGAATATACATTATTCTAATCGCCACATGGTACATGCTCTAAAATCAATCACATAATCGGAAGTAAAACACTCCTCAGCAAATGCAAAAGAACTGAAATCATAACAAACAATCTCTTGAACCACAGAACAATCAAATTAGAAATCGAGACTAAGAAATTCACTCGAAACCATATAATTACATGAAAATTGAATAACATACAAGAAGTACTTTGAAACAAATGAGAACTAAGATGCAACATACCAGAGTCTTTGGGACACAGCTAAGGCAGTGTTAACAGGGAAACTTAAAGCACTAAATACCCACATCAAAAAGTTAGACAGATCTATAGTTAACAACATAACATCACAACTGAAAGAACTAGAGAATCAAGAGAAAACAAATCCCAATGCAAGACAAGAAATAACCAAAATCAGAGCTGAAATGAAGGAAATTGGGACACAAAAAACCATTCAAAAGATCAATTAATCCAGAAGCTCATTTTTTGAAAAAAATAATAAAAAAAGACTGCTAGCTAGATAATAAAGAAGAAAATAGAGAAGATTCAAATAAACACAATTAGAAATGACGAGGTGGATATTACCAATGACCCCACAGAAAGACAAACAACCATCAGAGAATATTATTAACACCTCTATGCACACAAACTAGGACATCTAGGAGAAATGAATAAATACCTGGATACATACACCCTCCCAAGTAAGAAATTGAATCCCTGGACAGATCAATAATAAGTTCTAAAATTGAGTCAGTAATAAACAACCTACCAATGCAGAGAAACGAAAAGCCCAGGACCAGACGGATTCACAGCTGAATGACACCAGATGTACAAAGAAGAGCTGATACCATTTCTACTGAAACTATTCCAAAAAATTGAGGAGGAAGAACTCCTCCTTAACTCAGTCTATGAGGCCAGCATCATCCTGATACCAAAACCAGGTCAAGACACAACAACAAAAAATGAAAATTTCAGGCCAATTATTTTTGATGAACATCAATGCAAAAATCCTCAACAAAATACTGGCAAACTGAATCCAGCAGGATATCTATCAAAAAGTATAGGTTCCATGATTGAGTAGGCTTTATTCCTAGATGCAAGGTTGGTTCAGCACATGCAAATCAATAAATATGATTCATCACATAAGCAGAACTAAAACAAAAAACACACGATTATCTCAATCGAAGGGGAAAAGTCTTTTGATAAAATTCAACACCCTTCATGATAAAAGGTCAATAAACTAGGTAATGGTCAGGCATGCTGGCTCACTCTTGTAATCCCAGCAATTTGGGAGGCTGAGGTGGGTGGATCACGTGAGGTGGAGAGTTCGAGCTCAGCCTGGCCAACATGGCGGGTGGATCACCTGAGGTGGAGAGTTCGAGCTCAGCCTGGCCAACATGGTGGCCATCTCTACTAAAAAGATAAAAATCAGCCAGGTCTGGTGGTGTATGTCTTTAATCCCAGTTACTCAGGAGGCTGAGGCATGAGAATTACTTGAACCTGCGATTCGGAGGTTGCAGTGATCCGAGACTGTACCACTACAGTCCAGCCTGGGCAACAGAGTGAGACTCATGTTAAAACAAACAAACAAACCAAACAACAGACAAACAAACAAGAAAACAAAAAGCAAATAAACAAAAACCCCTAGGTGTTGAAGGAACATATTTCAAAATAATAAGAGCCATATATGGCACACCCACAGCCAACATCATATTGAAGGGGCAAAAGCTGGAAGCATTCCCCTTGAAAACCAGCACAGGAAAAGGATGCCCACTCTCACTGCTCCTACTCAACATAGTATTGGAAGTCCTGGCCGGGGCAATCAGGAGAAAGAAATAAATTCATTCAAATAGGAAGAGAGGAAGTCAAATTATTCCTATTTGCAGATGATATAATCTTGTATCTAGAAAACCCCATAGTCTCAGCCAAAAAGCTCCTTAAGCTGATAAACAACTTCAGCAAAGTCTCAGGATACAAAATCAATATGCAAAAATTATTGGCATTTCTATACGCCAAAAACAGGCAAGCCAAGAGCCAATCATGAATGCAACCCCATTCACAGTTGCCACATAAACACACACACAAAACAAAATACCTAGGAATACAGCTAACTAGGGAGGTGAAACATCTCTACAAGAAGAACTAACAAACAGTACTCAAAGAAATCAGAGATGACACAAACAAGTGGAAAAACATTCCATGCTCATGGATAGAAAGAATCAATATCATAAAAATGGCCATACTGCCCAAAGCAATTTATAGATTCAATATTATTTCTATTAAATCACCAATGACATTTTTCACAGAACTAGAAAAAACTATTTTAAAATTCTGGAACCAAAAAGAGCGTGAATAGCTAAGGCAATTCTAATCAAAAAGAAAGAAGCTGGAGGCATTGAACTACCTGACTTCAAACTATAGTACAGGGCTGCAGTAACCAAAACCACATGATACTGATACAAAACCAGACACACAGACCAATGGAATAGAATAGAGAACCCAGAAATGAGGCCACATACCTACATTTGTATGATCTTCAACAAACCTGACAAAAACAAGCCATAAGGAAAGGATCCCCTATTCAATAAATGGTGCTGGGATAACTGGGTAGCCATATGTAGAAGATTAAAACTGGACCCCTTCCTTACACCTTATACAAAAATTAACTCAAGATGAATTAAAGGCTCAAATGTAAAACCCAAAACTGTAAAAACCCTGGAAAATAACTTAGGCAATACCATTCTGGGCATAGAAATGGGCAAAAATTTTATAATGAAGATGCCAAAAGCAATTGCAACAAAACCAAAAATTGACAAATGGGATCTAATTAAACTAAAGTGCTTTTGCACAACAAAAGAAACTATCAACAAAGTGAACAGACAACCTATGGAATGGCAGAAAATTTTTGCAAAACCATGCATTTGACAAATTAATATCCAGCATCTATAAGTAACTTAAACAAGTTTACAGGAAAAAAACCAAACAACACCATAAAAAGAGTGGACAAAGAACATGAACAGACACTTTTCAAAAGATGCACATGCAGCCAACATGCATATGAAAAAAAAGCTCAATATTACTGATTAGAGAAATGCAAAACAAAACCAAAGTTGGATACCATCTCACACCAAACAGAAAGGCTACTATTAAAAAGTAAAAAAAAAAAAAAAAAGATGCTAGTGAGGCTGCAGAGAAAAACAAATGCTTATATACTGTTGGTGGCAGTGTAAATAGTTCTATTATTGTAGAAGACAGTTGGCAATTCCTTAAAGACCCAATATGAGAAATGGCATTTGACCCAGCAATCCCATTACTGGAATTTAAATGGTCTATTACAAAGACACATGAACACATATGTTCATTTCAGCACTATTCACAGTAGAAAAGACATGGAGTCAACCTAAATGCCTATCCATGATAAATTGCATAAAGAAAATGTAATACATATACACCACGGAATACTATGCAGCCATACAAAAGAAGAACATGTTTTTTGGAGGGACATGGATAGAGTTGGAGGCCATTATCCTTAGAAGAAAACTAATACAGGAACAGAAAACCAAATACCACATGTTCTCACTTATTAGAGGGAGCTAAACCATGAGAACACATGGTCACATAGAGGAGAACAACAAACACTGGGGCTTATTGGAGGGTGCAGCGTGGGAGGAGGAAAAGGAGCAGGAAAAATAACTAATGGGTTCTAGGCTTCATACCTGGGTGATGAACTAATCTGTATGCCAACTCCCCACGACACAAATTTACCTATATAATAAACCTGCAATGTACCCATGAACTTAAAATAGAAGTTAAAAAACAAACAATAAAAATATAAATGGGCAGAAGGCTTGAATAGACATTTATTAAAAAAAACTTACAAAAAAATTCTCTAATTCCATAACAACTTAACTTGGCCATAACAAAAAGCAATGATTGCCGAAGTGGCAAAATCAAACAAAAGTTTCAACTGGCAATTTTTTTTCTTCAGCTATCATATCTATCCTTCCTAAGCATCAACATCTATTGTTGGGGTCATTGGAGGGCCAATCCATTCCAGTGAGCCCTCTGTTCCTTGACTTAGAGGATGCATATGTGGATATATTTTGAGGTAGATTATTTTTGGCAATCCTCCAATGTCTTGGTTAGGTGGGGGAAAGTACTACCTCGGTGGATAAAAGTATTAATATGCAGGTTAGCCTTTAATAAGCTCACTGCCCTCAGCCACATGTATAAGACAACAGAAGTTAAATGAAATAGAGGACAAAAATCAATGGTCACCATTTTAAAATCTTGATCTCATAAAACACAACTATTACACACACACTTTATCCATAGCTGGGTGCTACTGGTATTCAGTAAATAACAGATTATCCAACACCCCAAATGATGGATTTTGAAATCAATACCTCAGATCATTTTAATGTTCCAGTATCCATATTACAGAACTGAATCTAAACAATAAAACGGTTTTTTTCCATAAAATGATTTTGAGTTTAATGCTGACACTTCCCAGGTTCTAGAGTATTGAAGTTCAGTACTTTAGCCCTCTGTTGGCTGAACTACAACCTTCCCAGCTGCCCTGACCTTAATCCATATGGTGTTCTTCAGCTCAGAACCTCTTGTCTTAGAAACACAGCTGCTGCACTTCCCTCATCTTATTTTTACATCTCTTTGGACCATGCGATGAACCCTTTAAAGTGGGCCGTCCACAAGGAAGGATATAACCTTCAAGTAGGAGCTCTTTCTCCGTTACTTTCAATGGGGAGCTATGCTAATATCGAAAGAGAAAAGAGGCTTTTATGGCTGAGAGAGGTCAATAGATTGTGAAGTTAATTTGAAGTACTGCTGCTGATTAGGATTAAAATAAGCCAAGCAGGAGAGAAACGCTTTCTTTTCATTAGGCACCACAGCTCTGCCAGAGGGTGAGGGTACCCAACATCTCCTTATAATAATTATGAAAGGACTGTGATTTTGCTCTCAGTTTTTAAATTAAACCTCTTTATGGCCTAACTTCACACTGGCTATTTGATCTTCCTCTTTCTAGGACTCCCGGTTATGACACTCTCAAATTACGTGGCTTCTCTTCCCTCCTCAGTGTTCTCAAAAACGATTTGAGACTTCAGTGTTGGGAGTCCTTCTCATTAGAGGGTTAGCTAAACATATAAGATTTACATAGCCTTTGGCATTTTAAATTTGGCTCTTGGATACTTGTGAGTTGTCATGTACAATTCATTTTTTAAAATAGAATTCATTCAATTCCTTTTCATTCAAATTCCTAATGTAGTATACTAGCACTGTGGAACTCATCAATGGCAATAATACTCAAGAGCAATACATTTTTTCTAATATTTTTTCATGCTTTCTAGACAGTGATTGAACTCACAAATGTACCTTCTCAAACTCCCCAAATTCCATTTTATTGACCAAAGACACATTAGGGCCAAATAGTCTTTGAGTCCTGGTCAACAGGGAAGGCTGTCATAACTAGATCCCAAAATTTGAGGCATTTCTGTTTCAAATGAAGTCACTGTAATTTAATGCGGGGAAATGGTGAGTGGTTCATCCCAGGCAAAACGGGGGTTCCTAAAAAGTAAGGAAAGTGCTTCCGATATAAAATCCTCCCAGTGATAAGCAGGAGTGAGAGTAAGGATGTACCGCGGGCACTCGGAACATTACTTCAAAATAAGGACTTGTAGATTTTTCCTAATCATTTGCATAGTGCAGCTGCACAAAGGCAGAATTCAAAAGATGGCCCACAAAATTGCCGCTCCCTGTTGATTTAATGAAACGCGAATCGAGGAACTACTGTGAAAGGTCTTCGCTGGCTTTGAAGCAGGAGGAAGGTGCCACCCCAAAAAGAATGTGGGCAGCCTCTAAAACCTGAGAACAACCTGAGAGGTGACAACGTGCTAGCAGCACTCGCTGGCTCTCCGCGCCTCCTTGGCCTGGGCGTCCGCGCTCGAGGAGCCCTTCAGCCCGCCGCTGCGCTGTGGGGGCCCCTCTCTGTGGCTGGCGGAGGCCGGAGCTGGCTCCCTCTGCTCGCAGAGAGGTGTGGAGGGAGAGGCGCCGCGGGAGCCGGGGCTTCGCACAGCGCTCGCGGGCTGGCGCGGTTACGGGTGGGCGCCGGCTCGCAGGCCCAGCACGCCGGCCGACGCCTGCTGGGCTTGACTGGAGGCTAGGTCCCGTGTGTGGACCGCCATTCCCTCTTTGCGGGGTCGTTGGCCACTATAGCGGATCGCAGTCTCTTTCTCCCTTCCCCTCTTTTCTTCTTGGTTATCTGGGACGAGCTCCCTCTGGGCTGCTGGAGTGCCCGGGCTAGATGACGCAAAATCCTGCGGGACTGCCACTGAGAAGTGAAGCCGGCTGGGCTCCTGGGATGGGTGGGGACTTGGAGAACTTTTCTGTCCAGTTAAAAGATTGTAAATGCACCAATCAGCACTCTGTGTCTAGCTAAAGGTTTGTAAACACACCAATCAGCACGCTGTCAAAACGGACCAATCAGCTCTCTGTAAAAGGGACCAATCATCTCTCTGTAAAATGGACCAATCAGCAGGATGTGGGTGGTGCCAGAGAAGGGAATAAAAGCAAGCCACCCCCCGATAGCAGGGCCAACCAGTTGGGGTTCACTTTATTTTTCAGCTGTTGAGGATAAATCTTATTGCTGTTCATTCTTTGGGTCTGCAAGTTTTTGAGAGCTGTAAAACTCACCGGGAAGGTCTGCAGCTTCACTCCTGAAGCCACCGAGACCACGAACCCACCAGAAGGAACCAACAACCCTGGAGGTACTGCCTTTAAGAGCTGTAACACTCACTGGGAAGGTCTGCAGCTTCACTCCCTAAGTCATCGAGATCAGGAACCCACCAGCAAGAAGAAACTCCGGACTCACTTGAACATGAGAAAGAACAAACTCCCGACACACCATCTTTAAGAACTGTAACACTCACCGTGAGGGCCAGTGGTTTCGTTCTTGACGTCAGCGAGGCTAAAAACCCACCAATTCCGGACACGAACCCACCCTGGACTGGTGGTGGACAGAGACAGGGACACAGGACCTGAGTCCTATAATCTCAGGGAATTCAGTGCTGCCAACAACCTGAATGAGCATGGAAGTGAATTCATCCCCAGAAGCTCTGGAAAAGAACGCAGACCGCCCGTCACCTTGTGAAACCAAGAGCAGAGAACTGGCTTGCAAAATGGGTGTTGTTTTAACTGCTAACTTCGTGATTATGACAGTAGCAGTAGAAAACCAACATGGTAGCTGATGCAGGCTTTATCACAGTTACTCCCTTTCATTCTAACTATTTACTCAATGAAGTGGAAGATTTGGTGCAGGGAGCTCCTAACACAGGTGATGGAGCCAGTAGAAGGGAGAAGGCTGCAATAGTTTCAGTGAGATTCTCCTAGGAGTTGTTCCACTACCCCACATGAAGTGAGAGGAAGGAAGATGTGGGCATGATAGGGAAAGCCTGGAAAGGAGTGAATAGAAGATTTGAGGACACAGCTTGAACTCCACATCCGCAGCAAGTGGACTTACTCTCCTTGGCTAAACTTGGTGGGACTAGCTTTGGAAATGAAGTGAGGTGGCACTAGAATGTCCACCAGTTGCCTGCTTTTTCTCTGCTATATCCACGATGATATACCCTGCTCAGAATCTGACTACTGCCATACAGTGGCTTTCACTAGAAGGCAGTAGTTATACAATTACTGCTGGAGTCCACAAGACTTGCAAATACAGCGTTGACTAGTGCTTTTCAAACTTTGGAATGCAAGTGGACTGTGACTCCCATCATCCTAAATAACAGAGAGGAAAAACGCTTTAAAAGGAAATGATATTTATTTGGAAATAGGCATTGCAATGGGAAAATATGTGTGCCATAGTAAACTAGGTTCTTATTCAGGGTAGTAAAGGAAGACAAAGGATTTTTAAAGAAAAATGAGAATTACATAATTGTTTTGAGATAATCCTTGACTACAAGGGTTGATAACAATGGTGGAATTAGTCCAAGATTGAACAAGCAGTTGCTGGGCAGATGTCCTCACAGAATTTTTGTGTGTGTGTGTATGTAAGGTTGTACAGTCTTTGTGTGAGATTGTGGGTTTTGCTATCTTTTGTGACAGTTTTTGTTCTCCGTCATTTGTGCATGAGAAGCTTCCCTTCATGGCCTTTCATAGCTCTGTTTATCTTCCCCAGTTTTTAACACATTGACTCCATTTTGATTCTGACAACCTTCATGCTCCATTTCAAGATCCAAACAAAACATCATTCATGTGAATGCAAAGAAAAGTCATATTTGGACATGCAAAGATTCAGAAACACCATTCACCATGTACTAGTTCTGAAAATTTTTTTTGAAGTATAGTTAATGAATGTATCAAAATAAGGAGCTCAAGGAAATTGGAGGAAACATTGATAGATAATAAGGATATACAACTTATAGTTAAATCTAATTATGGTTGATTTTGTACATGCAAATTTAAAATAATATTAAGAATGATTTCTAAAAATGGAAGAATCATAATGTGAAATAAAGTTAGTAAAAATCTAGATAAAAAATTCCAGGTTAGCAAAATAAAAATAAAGAAAAGCAGAGTATGTAAGAAGGGGACAGAGCTAAAAAAATTTTCTGTCTAAATACTTAGCATGGTCTAGGAGGTGAAAAGGTATAGGCACTATTTAATTTTCATTCTTCATGGTGATGAGGAATAAAAGGTTCAAATATTTGTAAAAAATATAACAAAAATCAGTAGAATGAACATAGAAACTATTAAATAACATAGAAATAATGACATTATTTATTCATTAATATAATAAATAGTTTAGTTCATGCCATTCCTTGCGCTATAATAGGCAAAATAGTCATGATCCCTGCCCTTTAAGTATGAACACATATCATGATTATGACGTGAAAGGTAATGTTATGGGAAGATAATATTTATGCATATGCATGAAACAAAGTGAAAATATTTTTACCAACTCCTAATGGAGGTTATTTTTGTGGAATGGGAATGCAGTTGTGGTAGCTATTAGCAACCATCATCAATTCTTTTTTACTTTCTTTTCCAGGGGAAAGTAATCCATGGCCACCTTGAAGTAAACCACTACAACTTGAAGTTAACCATGGTCGTGTGCTTTAATTTGGCAAATAAAATGTGTCGTTTTTCAGGCAGAAGATTTGAGGCAGTGCACAATTTGCCAAATTCCCTTTTTCCTTGTTATGATGCTCATGGAAGCTTGCAATGGCATGAAATATCCACCAGTGTGATTCTGGAGAGATTGACAAGCAGAGGCCTGCAGCATGCCTAGCCTAATCTGATGGATACAGCTGTCGGTACCAAGAAACGGAGGTGTTTCCTTAAAACAACCTAAAATGTGTGGCTTTGGCGTAATGATTGGTAGGTGTCAAGGGAAGTATGGAAGTAAGAAGGAGGTTAGCTAGTGTTATTCTGGGATGAGACATTTGTTAAGATGGTAGTTTAACCTGGGAGGCATATGTTTGTACTTCTAGGGCAGTACTTGGCAAACATTTTCTGTAAAGAGAAAGGCAGTAAGTATTTTAGGCTTTTCAAACTGTATGAGTCTCTATTGCACATTCTTCGTTGCTTGTTTTTACAAGCTTTGGTTCCCCTTTTATACAATCAGGCTATTGTCTGGATTTGGACTACAGGATTACCAAACCCTGTTCTAGGGAAGTGCTTAGTTTTTAAAGTACATTTGAAATTGATTTTGATTATTGTTGACTGCATTTGTCAGGGTGCTAATAAGCCAATAATGAGCTTAGAAAAGAACTGGCCAATTTGTACGTAGGAAGAAAGAGAGTCTAGTTTGGGGATTTGCAGTAAGGAATCTTACCCTAAAAGATAAAGCTGAGAAGATCTTTGAAGAATTACTCTTGCAGCAAGTATGAATTCTAGGTAAGACTGTCACACCTATTGTTAAAATCTTTGACTCAGATCCATGACCTAGTAAAGGTGTGGTGCCTAAATCTTTTTAATTGGACAAAATGGCTCTCTCACCTAAACTGGATAGTCCAACATACCTTAGTTATGTCCAGAGGAAAAGAGACAAGAGATTTGGGTGTGATAAAGCAAAAGTAGCAAATAGAAGTATGTTTGGGGAAAAAAAGTAGGTATTGAAGAAATTGAGTAAGGTCTTCAGAGAACTGTACTGTCAAATGAATCACAAGCTGAAACTTAAAGGGACAGAGACTATTTGAAATTTTAAAATAAAGAATTATGAATGAGTAGACATTGAAGTGCACGATCCTTTAATATACACTCCAGATTGAAGGCAAGAAGAATCTCAAAGGAAGAACATCTTAGAAGATGGAGTCAAGAATTTTGGAAAACTGAACAAGAGAACCCTTCCAAGACATAGGAACTGGAGTTTAGTACGGGATTGCCTAAGGTAGTAAACCTTCACTATCACCGCCTAGATTCCAGAATTGCTATCAAGTGTCTGCCATGTATCTGATATTCTTACCTTTTCTGAATGTGGATCTCTTTAGAATTATTATGTATTTATTCTGCAGTTGCGTATTGAGTGTGGATGTATGTTGGGATGGGAGTTGGGCATGTAAATCATCTTTCTTCTTCCTTTTTTTTTTTTTTTGAGACGGAGTCTTGCTCTGTTGCCCAGGCTGGAGTGCAGTGACGTGATCTCGGCTCACTGCAGCCTCTGCCTCCCAGGCTCAAGTGATTTTCATGCCTTAGCCTCCCGAGTAGCTGGGACTACAGGCGTACGCCATCATGCCTGGCTAATTTTTTATATTTTTAGTAGAGATGGGGTTTCGCCATGTTGGCCAGGCTGGTCCTAAACTCCTGACCCTAAGTGATCTGCCCGCCTCAGCCTCCCAAAGTGCTGGGATTACAGGCATGAGCCACTACGCCTAGCCTAGCCAAGTCACCTTTTTAGTTCATAAATTTCTGGATGAAGTGAAATCACGTCCAAACCTGATACAGAAACCACCACATTATTCTCTGATACAGGGACTAGGATGTGTCAAACCTGATCTTGAACTCAGAGCTGATCCTCTGACTGGTGGGAACTTGGG
This sequence comes from Trachypithecus francoisi, assembly GCF_009764315.1. Classification (NCBI taxonomy): domain Eukaryota; kingdom Metazoa; phylum Chordata; class Mammalia; order Primates; family Cercopithecidae; genus Trachypithecus; species Trachypithecus francoisi. The sequence goes on along the minus strand of NW_022681454.1, from coordinate 166,245,784 downwards.
GTTGTCCCACTTAGGGAGAGGTTGAATATATAGTACATGGGGAAAGGAGAGGAAATCAAGTATTTGGTGAACAGAAGGGTGACGTTAGTCATTAATGCTATATATTTAATATTTCCAGTTATCTATCCTAGGCTGTAGTCGGATTGTATTTCTCTGCCCTTTTAAGTTACCACCATTAGATTAATCTTCTTTTAGTTCTCCTACTGTGCTCACTCTCTCCTTATTACAAGCCTTCTGCTTATGCTGAATATGGTACCCAGAGTGATACTATTATAGTACAGATCACATATTCCCATTGCACTTAGAATAAAACACAGACCTCTGAACAGACCTGAAATCTCTGGGATCTGATTTCCAGCTGCTCTCCAGTCCAGTCTTAAACCATTCTCCACCCTCTGCAGGTTTATTGCTGGGCTTCACGGGGACTATGCTTCCATTACTTTCTCATGCCAAGCTTTTTCTTATCTCAGGGCCATTGCATTTCCTCTCCCCTGCCTAGCAGGCTCTTTCTCCAGATGTTCAAATGGCTGAGTTTTTCTCCTTATCCAGGTACCAGGTCATACATCAGCTCCTTGGAGAAGGGAGGCTGTTCCTGACCGGACCACCTCCTTTGAAAGAGCCTTGTTATCCCCTGTTTAGTCTCTCCACTCTGTTTCATTTTCTTCTTACTTTTTACCACTATCTTTTTAGTTGCTTATTTCCCCAGTTTCCTCTAGAAAAAGAGAATATTCAGCAGGGTCTTGTCTGGCTGATTTCATCACAGAATCCCCAGAGCCTGGATTAGTGCTGGATACCTCATATGCACTCAGTGGGTAGCAGTGGAATGAATCCATTGATGATAGAGTATACCAATTAGGCAGGAGCAAATCACCACCCTATCTCAGAGGCTTAGAATGATGAAGTTTATTGCTCTTTCAAGGCCAATGTTAATTGTAGGTGAATTGATGTTTCTGCTCCAGGTTTCCCGTTGACTGAGCTGTTACTAACTATACACTGCTGATTATCATGGCAGAAAGGAGAAAGCAGACAAACTACAGTGATTCTTAAAAATCCCACTGGAAGTGACATAGGTCCATCCTGATCATATTTACCTAGCCAGAACTAGTCACTAGGTCAGATCCAGCTTCATGGGGTTAGGGTAGGGTAGTCCTACATGATGTCTGGGAGAGAACTGGAAATATTTGGCAATTAGCAGTAATGACTGCCTTATAGAAATGATCACTGTCCCTGTGAAGCCCAGCATGAAACATGCAGAGGGTATAGAAATGATCCCTCTTCTTTTCAGATCTCAGCTGAAATATACTATCCACAGTAAAGCAGTTTTCTTTATCTCTTAAACCAACTGCTTCTCAAATTTAATGTCAACACCAGTTATCTGGGATCTTATTAAAGTGCAGGTCTAGAAAGGGGTCTGAGATCCTGTGTTCTAAGTAGCTCCAAAGTGATGCTAATGCTGCTGGCCTGTAGACCATGCTCTGTGTAGCCTGTCTACAGCTTTCTCTTAAGTACAGGCCTCTTTCTTAATAGCACCTGCCTCCATTTATACATTTGCATGATCCACTTTTCCCTCAGAATCTGAGCTCCGTGACATCAGGGACTGTTTTGCTGTCACTCACCATTGTTGCCTCCCTGTGATAAGGGTGTTCAATAAATATTAGCTGGACTCATGAGTTGTTGATTTCCTGGATTTCTAGGATTAGTTGCCTGTTTCTGGATATGTTCCAAAAGTCCTGGAACATTACTGGAGCTTGGCATTTAGTGGCCCTGAAATTGGCATGTGCTCCTTAGAAGGGACATTTTTGGCCATGAGCATATATTAGCATATACTATAAAAACAGCTTCTTTTGGGTTTGAGTACTAAAGTCTCAGAATGCTAGCAAAGAATATTACAATTCTCTGCTGGTAGAATTCTGGCTCTCTGCTGGCAGAATTCCTTCTTCTTGTGGGGTAGGGGGTGGAGAGGTGAGGGGGTGGAGGTCAGTTTTGTTGTATTGCGGCCTTCAACTGATTGTATGAGGCCCACCCACAATATGGAGGGTAATCTGTTTACTCAAAGTCCAGTGATTTAAATGCTAATTTCATCTAAAAAACACCATCACAGAAACATCCAGGATAATGTTTGACCAAATACCTGGGCACTGTGGCCCAACCCCATTGACATAAAATTAACCATCACATTCACCTTTCACATTCTTAAGAAAGACTCAAATCCCCCTGGTAATGAAAACGACCTTAATAGACCAGTTATAAAACCTCTGCAGCAGGTCAGCTTAATATTCATTTGTGCTTTGAGTTCATTTGGCACTGTTATTAGGACTTATTTTAAACAACCAGAGCTGGCTCAGAGGGAAGAGGGTAACTTAATTACCTACTCATTTTAGTAATATTCATATTTCTTCCTTCCTCTATAGCTGCCTTTAATTCTCTGCTATAATTTATAGCATTATAATTAGGAGTTCTGATGATATACTTGAGCAAAGTGTGTGCTTATGGATAAGTGGGGCCATTAATGGACTAGGAACTTTGGGTCCTGTCTGTTTCCTTCACATGACTTTGAAAGACACAGATGCTTAGTTTTTAATACATGAATGACAAGCAGCTGCTTTAACTCACTCAATGTTAGCCAGTACTAAAAAGGCCAGTCAGCTGGAGCAAAGCATGTGACTATAAAGACAAGGGCAATCTGAACTTCCTCAGTGAGGACAGAGTATTCCCTCTGGCTCAACATTCCACTTCCTTGAGATATGCTCCTCAGGTGACAGCTGTGAAGGGAAATGCTAATGATCCAGTATGGGCAGTAAAGTTGATGCCTTTTGCCCCTTGAGGGAAATGAAACAGATGCCTGTATCTTCTTAGGCTTCAGTTCTGTGAGCTAATTGAGGCTATTGTCCAGCATTAAATCTGAAGTATGCTCTAGTGGGTCTTCCTATGATGCCAAGGGTGAGAGAGTTGTGCCAGTGCTGTAGAATACTGGCCATAATAGATAGAAATAGTTGTTTTTGTAATTCTTCAAAATTACAGCCTGACTTTGTTTAGATTTACACTAACTTTGTGATCTTGGCTGAGCCAATTAATCATGGTTGTTTTCCTCTTGATTTCTGAACATTTTAAAATACATTGAAGGGGAGGAAGGAAAGGTTGAGGCTGAAGTGACGGAAGGCAGAATGGCCCAGTGGTTAAGTACGCAGGTCTCCTGTCTGTATCAGTCAGGGTACAGATCAGAGAAGCAGAGCCAGTAGTAGATTCACAGTAAGAGATGTGTTGTAAGAAATTGGATTATACAATTGTAGGGGTTGGTTTTCAGGAAGGGCACGTTGGAACTCCTAGGGAAGAGTTGAAGCTGCTGTCCTCAGGTAGAATTTCTTCTCCGGGGAAGTCTCAGGTCTTCTACTAAGGCCTTTCCACTGGTTGAAGCAGGCCCACCAGGTTATCTAGGATAATTACCTTAAAGTCAACACTTACTGAATTGAATCCCATCTATAGAAAACCTTCATAGCAACATCTTAGATTAGTGCTGGAATTGAATAACTGTGGACTGTGGCCTCTCCAATTAGGCACATAAAAAAGACATCACAGTGCCCCAAAAGCTTGATCCTTCACTCTCATGAAGGTAGAGAATTAATGGTGGTTACCAGAGGCTGGGAAGAGGTGAGGGGATGGGGGAATAAAGCGGGGCTGCTTAAAGAAGTGACAAAAATATAATTAGATAGGAGAAATAAGATCTAGTGTTCAGTAGCGCCACAGGATGACTACAGTTAACAATAACTTACTGTATACTTCAAAATAACTAGAAGAAAAGAATTGGAACGTTCCAAACACAAAGAAAAGATAAATGTTTGAGGTGACGGATATCCCGATTACCTTGATTTGATCATTACACACTGTATGACTATCAAAATATCACATGTACCCCATAAATATGTTCAACTGAGTATACATACAAATTTTAAAAAAGAAAATAAAGCTATTATGATTATTGAATAAAAGAAGACATCATAGCGCCCCAAAATCTTGATCCTTCACACTCTGTGAAACTTATGCCTTAGTACTCACTCATTCATTTATAAATTAAATAAATTATAGTATCTACCTCATAGGAGGCTTGTGTGGATGAGATAGGATTAAATGATCGAATACATGTATGCTGCTTACAATAAGATGTGGCACAAAGTAGCACTCAATAAGCAGTTTATGCTTTTGCATGCATTCTTACATTAAATATTAAATTTCATGGTGTCACCAGGTTTGGTGTCACCAGGTTTGAAGCATGATTTTTTTTTAAGGTGAAGAAACTGAAGTAGAGAGAATTGAAATGACTTGTCACCAACCTGTCTACTTTAGTTAATGCAACCAGGGCTAGAAACCATGTTTACTATGATGCTTTTTACAGCTGAGATGATTGTCACCATCAGTGTGTCTGTCATTACCAACATGATTTTCAGAACTTTAAATCATTTATACATATTACAAAATAACCTCAAGGTGTAGCTGGGGCCACCTCATCTTTTTTAGACTTCAATGCATTTTGATTCAAACACCGACAAGCAGTGGTGGCAAATTTGATGTGCTTCCTAATATCACTGGGGATTCTTGGGAAGACATTTCATTCCTGGCTTTGACATCCCTGTCCCTGTTTCCTCCTTTTGTGCCCAAATTTGAAATGCGGCCCCATTTCCTTGTACCCACGAAGATATTTCTGAGTGTGCCAACCGTTGAATGGTGAGAGAGTGGGTTAATACATAGCCTTATCTTCACTTAACCCCCAGTTGCCATAGAAATTAATCAGGCACTTTTCCCTCACACTCTCTCCTTTCATACCCTAGTCCACACCTGCAAATTTTACTGACTACTTTTGTAGGGTTATGACCATGTCTTTGAGTGAGGTGAGAGTTGGGTGCTAGTGTGAGTTCACACCGTTCCCCTTCATATACCAAATGGCCTGATGGTGTATTTTCTAAGCAAAATCAGTTCTTTTCCTAAGGAACTTTAAAGAAATTCTAATTCTAATTCTAAAGAAACAAAAAGATTAGTTTTCAGACAATGCCTTATTAAGGTATGAACATTTTCCCCATGCCTTTCAAAAGAAAGAAAACAAATAAACTCACAAAGATTGATTGGTAAAAAATAGCTAGCAGCTATGGGCTTATTTTACTTCATGCTTCAACTCTTCGCTGACCTTTAGAAGATGAATTTCTTCTTTGCTGTGTAATTGCTGTTCTGTGGAATCATCATTAATTATCGCGAGCCACAAACAAAACCCACCATGATGGATTATCTCACAGCATAATTACTGACTCTAATCATAGACAACTCAGGCTCAGAGGTGCTAGGTATCAGGACAGTAAGTTTTGCGCGCATATTTCAAGAAAGTATCATGAAGCTTGAAGAAGAGAAAAGAGAAAGACTATTAGTACTAGCAGAGCTCAGTGGTCTGTCAGCATGTATTTTTGACTAGTGGTTAACAAGTCCACAGTGAAATCAACAATGGTTACAATCTTGCCTCCTCTTTCTCCTCCTCCTTTTCCTTTTTCTCTTGCTAATGAAAGGAGGTTATTGCAATTTTGCCACATAATAAGCCTTTAAACCAAATTCTCTACTCTGTGCTCATAACAGAGCAGAAAGAAAAAATAAATGTTCTTCTCATTTAACTCAAAAATATTGCATTATAGATATATCTGCTCCTACAAGCAATTCATGTTAAGCAAGCACATTTTTATTTCCCCAGTAGACTGTGCAAAGCACATCTGCTCTGGTTTTCAAAAGACAAAATACCTGTGTGCCTCACAGACAAGTTTTTGGTAGAATTAAAGAGAAACTTTAAGGAGTGCTTAGGCCCTCAGGATTGACCTTCAGCCATCTCTTACATAAGAAAATTAATAGTTAATTGGTCACTTTAGTGGCCCATCTGAACTAAGCAGCTTAATAAAGTAGTAAAATATGTGTGTTCCTTTGAGAAACAGAACACCCTGTCATTGCATACAGGGGTAAAGAATGATGCTTAGGAGATTGGAAGGCTGTATCTAGAAAAGGGGTGCTCATGAATCTTGTCTGTTTTCTAAAGAGCTCATTTGTTTCACCAGCACCATTATGTTCATATCGTTTACTCAGTTTCCATGTAGTAAACTGTAGCCACATCAGACCAATCTCCTTCAACTTTTATGTAACAAAACTGTGAGTTGCTTATCAGTTGACATGGATTCCAAGGTTAAAGGTCACATAATCTGAGCATGCCCAGATGAACCTAAGTGTGCCACCACAAGGGGAGCCTGAGTGCTCAGACTTAGGAGCAGGGGTTGAATTAAGAAGCAGACACTGCAAGGCAGTGTTCAGGATCCAATCAGATTGAGCTTTTGCATCACCCCATGGCCAGACCCAACCCTAGCTCAGGGAGACAGATTTGAGCATTTCCTCCTGTCTTGCCACGTGATTTTCAATAATGCTTTTCTTTTCTCGAAAGCTGGTGCCATGGTATAGACCTCTGTGTACCTTGGGCAGTGAGCCAGTTGACGCTAGGTAACAAAATGACAGTGAAATAGCATTAATTATATGGTACATTTTAAAAAATATGTGGCCTGTCACATGTGTTTTTGACTAATGTTAATCAAATCCACAGTAAAATCAGCAGTGGTTACACTTGTTCTTTCCTTTTCTTCTTCATGCTTCTTTTTCTCTTCTTTAATGAAAGGAGGTACTTGCAATTATTTCACTAATAAAATTTGAAACCAAATTCTCTACATTATGTTAGAAAAATGTGGATGATGATACTTTTAACTTATCTTCTTTATTTTTTGTAAAATAAAATATTTTGAAGAACAGAATTGCCAAAATATGTTTTGGGAATCAAATTTGTTTCCAAGGAAATATAACTCTAAAATTATAATGTAGAAGATTTGACATACATATTTGGGATACTACTCTTGAGGTCATGTCTTTTTAGAGGGAGGAAATAAGATATGCTTTGAGGGCAGAAGATACCTAGGTTTTGTAGTGTCAACTATGCCCTTTATGAACTGTGTATATTTGGACAAGTTACTTACCCATTCTAAGCCTCATCTATAAAATGAAGATAATAAAAATGCTTTATCAAATGATGGACATGGGGCTTAAGGATCAGGTACAGGGCTTATAACAGTGTCTGGTGAATAGTAGGACCTAAATATAAGTGCTCACTCTTATATTCTAATGAGACTAGCTTAAAGGAGGAAAAGGCTTTAGATTTGATGGCTGTGAATGCAAATGATAAAAATTAGTAAGTATAAGTTGGATATATGGCATTAAAAATGATTGTCTTAAAGGCACACATGCAACAACAATCACCATCACAAACCTGAAACATATCAGCATGGTTAAAAATGGGCAAAGAGTTTTGAAGCTAATGGGAAGTAATTTATTTCTAGTAGTATTAAAAGAAGTAAAGATATTTTCTTCAAATTTCTAATTTTAAATGGAATTAAATATTATAAAAATCTATGATCTAAAACACACCCATTATAGAATTGTATTGATCCTCATAGCATTATGAATCTGTACTCTTAGATTTAGACTGCTTGAATTCAAGCTCTGCGCCTTACTAGCTGTTTTACTTGGGCCAGTTGCATAACCTCTCAATGTCTCATTTTCTTCGTCTGTAAAAGTGGGTAAAGTTATGATATCTACTAGAATGTCATAAGGATTAAATGGTTAATACTACAAAGTATTTACAACAGTAAAATAGCAAACGTTGTTATTACTACTGTAATTCTAAACTAATTTTGCTTCATGATCCTAGGCCAAAGAAGGAAAAAGAAAATGTTGTGGTTTTTCTTCTCTACTTTCCTTCAGAAACAACATGATTGAAGGGTTTGCTTGTTTCTGTTAAGTAAATGACAGCACTGCTTGACATGGTTGGCTGATCAGCAGAGTGAGACAGCCGTGACAGCTTGCATTTATGGGAAGTTCAGCATGCAGTCCGGAATATTTTATTTCCAGATTGCCCGAGGAATTTCTAACGTTCAAAATGGATGACACTAGAGATTCACCAAGGGAAATTTATCATGTAATTCAATATTCGTAGAACTTTTTTATTACAATGATTTTTGACCTAAGTCTGAAAAAAATGCTCTAGTAAGATAGCATTTAAAAGAAAAATTAAATAAATCAGCTGGGGCCCTTGGAAAGGATTAGTGAACTAAAGTTAAGGTTGATTTTGACACAAGAAGTAGAACTCTAGGAAGTTTTTCTTTGTTTTCTGCAAGAAAATAATCGTTCAGTTGAGAACAAATGCTTATGCCTGGAAATTAATCATAATTGTACATACAGTGTACAGCCACGGAGCTACTATGTAAACCAGAATAAAGGAGATATTAAGCAATCTCAGCTTCCACTTTTAAAAATGTGTGTTTATATTTGAATCATATTTTCACTTTTACCATTTGTATGGAGTGAAGTCCACTAATCTGAAGGTTAACTTTCCTTGGTTAATTCTGAAAATATTTCCAGTGAAAATGGCTTAATGATGATGAGAACTGTTCTCTCTCTCTCTCTCTCTGTCTCTGTGTGTGTATGTTTGAGAGAGAGAGAGAGAGAGAAAAGAGTATATGTGTGTTTTGTTAACACATAAACAAATTTATGCTGTCACACAACACATGTCCAACAGATTTAAGATAATACCAGGACAGTTATGCACATTAAAATATATGCTGTCTACTCTGTAGTGGAAAACAAGGTGCCAAGTTTTGTAGATACAGTTATGAATAATGCATAGTGTTGATCCTCAAAAAGCACATAGTCTAGTGAGAAAACAAGGAGTCAGAAATTATAATTTTTACAACCTCTCTTGTCAGTCACAAATGGAGATTCTATTCCAGATCAAGAAATTATCTGTATGTTTTATTCAAGATCTCCAAAATGAAGTCCTAAATGATGGAAGAGCATAAGAGAAGAGCACAACCTCTTTTAGTAAAGTATATCTGTTGGGGGGAAGATAGCAAGGTATTTTTTTTTTCCTCAGCATATATAGAAGCAGAATGTTGAACTAAGACCATGAAAAGAGAGGAAAAAGAAGTAAGGTCATATAAAAAAAAGAAAGCTGGGCACAGTGGCTCACGCCTTTAATACCAGCACTTCAGGAGGCCGAGGCAGGTGGATCACCTGAGGTCAAGAATTCGAGACCAGCCTGGCTAACATGGTGAAACCCCATTTCTACTAAAAATACAAAAAATTAGCCGGGCATGGTGGCATGTGCCTAAAATCCCAGCTACTCGGGAGGCTGAGACAGGAGAATCACTTGAACCTGGGAAGTGGAGGTTGCAGTGAGCCGACATTGTGCCATTGCACTCCATTTTGGGCAAAAAGAGCAAAATTCTGTCTCAAAAAAAAAAAAAAGAGAAATAGAAAGATGGTAAAGTGCAATAGCTTAGCAAACGAAGGACAAAATTAGTTGAAGAAAGTCACGGGAGATGGTCAACAACACACAAAGTTAAAGCAAGTAGGAGAAGAGAGATAAGAGAAAGCCACTGGATTTGGTGGAAAAGCACATTTTGATCTTTGATGAGCAGATAGTTTCAGAAGAGTTTTAAAGTCAGATGAAAGCTGGCAGAAACTAAGATGAGATTGAATCAGGATAGAACTTGGAAGTAAAAGTACACACCAAATATTTGAAAATCTTCGCAACTAAAATAGAAAGAATTTATGGGTGTTAAAAGAAGTAGAAGGTGAATCAAGGAAAAAACTTTAGGAAATAGAAAATCTTCTCATATTGGAAAAAGGAAGGAATCCTACGTATTGAATCAGATTGAAAAATATTGGCTAATTGTGGAGTGAAATTCTGGGATTAAAGGAAAGAAAGGTGAGTTAAAATTTAGTTCAATACCCATTTCAGAAAGTAGGAGAAAATATTTACCCAGATTATAAGGAAAGATGAGATGACATGTTGAAAATAATGGAAATCCTGTTTTTTCTTTCCTCTCATTAAAATTCATGCCCTGGGGATAGAGTCTGTTCTTAAACAAATATAAAGAATTCTTGCATGATCTAGGGCATGCCTGCGTCCACAAACTCTTCTTTCAGTGCTATTTCGGTTGCCTTTTATGCTAAAGGCACGAAGTTTCTCTTTCAACAACTCAGTCAGGTCATGCTTTTCCCACTTCAGGACACTTGCACATGATCTTACCTTCCTTGGAAATAGTTCTGTTCTTTTGACTTCGACTAATGCAACATTTACTCCAAATCTCGGTAAAATATCCCATCCTAAGAGATTTCTTCTTTAAACCAGAAATTCAGCTTAGATTTCTCTATTTTACTTTTAAACCACCCTGTTCTTTTTTGAGAAAAAAATTTGGAACTATGAATAACCTTGACACTCCTGAATTTGGAGATTGCAAGTGACTGTTGTAAAATGCATACCACTGGCTACAGATGGACTTTGCTGACAAATGGAAAACTAATCCCCATTCTTACCTCCTTAAACATAATCTAGATGACTTTTCCAATTGTCCAGTGAAATATGGGAGTGTTCTAAACACTGCATTTTATGGATTCTAAGACTCATATTAGCAACTCTGTATTACAGTTTCTCTGAGTCTTGACTGAAGCTGAGTTCTTCCAGATAGGATTTGCCATTTATTTCTTCCATTAGCCAACCTGGGACCTCTTTATGCCTCTGGTCTTTGGGACCATAATGGTGGTATGAATTCAGAGTTGCAAATCTGTGTGAGCACTCCTTACGGTTCAAATTCTCAGGAATTCAAAGGACATTTGTTTTCCCTGCCTCTATTCAGTGATAAGATTGAGACATGCAAACTTAATTTTACTTTCTGTGTTGTAGCTTTGATAATCATTAATTTTACACTTTGTTTTTCAGCCTTGTCTGGGGAGGAGGGTATGTACTATCAGATTCTCCAAACTTGATTTATAGTTTGTATATAAAATAGTAATGTGTAATAATCAATGACAACTTATAATGTATGGTTTGTTATATATGATGAAATAAGGTGGTATTTTTCTCCTTATTCACAGAGACTACTTGTGGGAGTTTAACCAGTTAGTCAGTGAGAAGAGTATCTTTTATGCATTTACTAGTTGAGGAACAATTGTTTTTTGTGTGCCTACTATATGCCAGGCAATGTTGTCTGCACTGGAGATTGAAAGTGAAAAAATCAGACCAAAATCCCTGCCCTCATGAAGTTTAATTCTAGTTCCTATGTAATATTGTGAAACTTGAAGTTGTTTGACTGCAATAAAATTGCATTTACAGCACTAATCACCAGTGTGACCTGAGTATTCCTGTTGCAACATCATTTCCCTTTTATAGAACTCATTACAAGTATAATTAAGTCAAAGTGCAACAGTTGGCTTGTTGTCTTTCCTCACTGTAAGCTCCATGGGTTCCGGTACTGCTGTTTTCCTTTGGGCCAGAAGTCCCTGCACCTAAAGCAGGCCTGGAATCCAGTAGATGGACAATAAATATGGACCAATAAGAGAGTGTGGTGTATAACATTTACCTAAAAATTGACTAAGTTCTAATCATCAAGTAAAAGTCTTTCAGCAGTTTTTATATTAAATGTGAATACAGTAAATTTGACTATAGTAAATGTGACTATAGTAAATTTGAAACCCTCTGTTTCCCACTTCTTGAAAAAATACTGAATTACTCATATGACAGTCTAGTCTACACTAAGAATTATGATATCATGCTTTCTTACATGCTTTAGTCTTTAGGAGAACTTTTCAGCCTCATGTGCAATTTTTTAAACATTATCAAAAATTATTTGCTTAGCCCCTTTTATTTTATTTTATTTTACATTTTGATTATCAGTTCTCATTATTTTGTGTTGTTTTCTTTTTTGGAAATACTGTTATTCAAAGTCAATTGTTTACATTCTGTTCCCAAAGTCCATTGTCATCTGTGACATTAACAGACATCTCTTTCCATTTCTTCCACATTATAGATATGTATTCATATTTATTTTCTGTAGCACTCTGGCAGTATTGGGCCAGATTTTTAAGGCTTATCATTATTTGTTATTGATTCAATTGACTTTTGATTCTTTGAATTCTCTGTTTATTCTGACCTATTACTGTTAAATAGATGTAAATGGCCTTTGATCTCATTCATGCTAAGTAGCAATTCTCTATTTTTTTCCTGACTCATTAAGAAAATATTTTCTGAAGAAGATTATTTTTCCTAGGCCCTTAGGTATCTGTTGTCTTCTGTTATGCTTTTTTATTTTAAATAGCAACATTGTGACTTTTATCTATTTATTCATATATGAATTTACTTTGGTTGCTGTTTCTTCTTACACAAAACTCAAGATACTGCTGAATAATGAGGTCCCGGTGTTCTTTTTAGAAACACAGCACCTTCCTGGACTCTGGCTTGAGGTGCAAGGGCATGTTAGAGGGGGACCCACTCCTGACACTGTGATCCTCAATCTCATCACCAGGTGGACATCCCTGAAGGATCCAGGGATGAAGACCAAGAGGATTGGGCCTCTTTCTGCACCATGAAAACTGTTTGTTTGCAGGCAACTTTGAGATATAATCATGGGAATTTGGGGGATATTTCTACCATAAGCTTTCTACTGCTGAATACCTCTGTACCTAGGGCAGTTAATAAAACACAAACTTTCTAGAAATGCTGTGACCTCCTTGGCTACATCTGAGGCCAATAAACACAAATTATGTTTGAGTGCTTTGTACTGAATGAGATTTGTGCCTAGTAAAGCAATTTAACAAAACTTCCTTAATTTATAAGAAAAATAATGTACGCAATATGTATAAGGTCACCTTGATAATAAGACAACCTTCTGTTTTGTGAAATAAATACTTCATTTTATTAACTTGAAAGTAAACATTTTTAGCCATAAATGTGAAATAATCACACATCTACACTTAATACTTAATTAACTTATTATACATATGTGTACAAACCATTTATCACATTAAATAATACTTTAGAATAATTGCTGTGCTTCTGATTATTCAGGAGATAATTTTATAAAAATTATTTATACACACATTTAACTTCAGTTGTTATCACTAAAAAAAAACACTTTGTGATTGTTCTAACACAGAAGAGAGCACATCATCATGGGATAATTAAGCCATTAATAGAAATACAGGCAGTTTTCTTGTAAAAATTCATTTTATGTCTATTTGTTGTTTCTTCACCATAATTGGTTACTGTAACACTTGGAGAGTTGCCTTTAAAGACTTTATTTACAGTAACGTTCAATACTTGGAGCTGAGAAGCTGCACACTCAGCAATAATGACTACAATCTATGGTTGACCACTCCTTGTTTTTTAAACAAATTTCTTTGGGTGACATCTGAGCATTATAAACTACCAGTGGCTGAGGCTGCTTCAGGCTAATGTATTTTTCTTGTTTGCTCAAAATAAACTGAGAATGTGACTTGTAATATATAAAAAAAAAAGTTGTATAGATTTGAATATAAGGCAACTACTTCTGCTTTGTTTTTTAAGAAAAAACTTCACCTTACTTTGAAGTATGGGGTAAAAATAAACTTAGTTTGGACACCTCAAAAATGGGCACTAAGTTACTCTAACAAAATTGTTAACTATTAGAACTTGAAGCTATGATTTTAATCTCCTTCAGCCATCTGAACTAAGTGTAGTTGTCAAATGCAAATCTGATTTTTCAGAGGTAAGGTAAAGAGTAAGGGACAGCCCCATTCGCAGGAAAAAAAGTTAAGATTTTGGTGAAGTACTGGGCAAAGGACTTATACAAAAATGGCCTAATCCAGGGAGAATTATTTGCCAGGTGACATTTTGAACCTGGCAGGAGAAAAGGCCTAGAAGGCAAATATCAGCAAAAGATAGTAAACGTGTTAGTTGGAGGAAGACAGATTTTGTGTGTTTTGTGTAAGCTGGTATTTTCCATGCTTACAGCTATGCCGGGCTTCCTGATGACTCAGCATGTATTGTACTGTTCACTGAATGAATGTAGACTCAGTCTTTGGGTATGTCCTGATTTTCTTGGAGTTAAAATCATGTTGAATCCTGTTTCTTCCATTTATGAGTCATGTGACTTTGGGTAAGATAAGCCTTAGTTTTCTTATGAATAAAATGGAAATTCCAAAAATTCATATTCATAAAGGATTTTCTGAAAAGTAAATTGTGTAACATCTATAAACTAACTACTAACTAATATTAACATTGAGTGTCATCAGAGTAAAAGATTCTTGTGTTCCCAGGAAAAGACTGTGCTTTGAACGTCCTAACAAGCAATCACCAGAAACAGCTTTAAACCCCTCTCAGTAATAAAGGACAACCTACTTTAGAAGCTTTAGGAGCTGTATTTCTGAGGCCCGGCCAATGAGTTAAGCCTTTGGCTTCCCAACATCAGTCAATGAGCAACAATCTCGCTTCAGTAGTCCAGCTCATGGAAGCCAGCAGACAGCCAATCTGGCACCAGTAATCCTGCTACACAGCTAAAGGTCAACCAATCCCTAGTCTCACCCAATTCTAAAAATCTACCCATGCTGGAGCCCACACCTCCATAAACCCAGTAAGATGAGTTCTTTGCTATTCTCAGAGAGACTGTTTTACAAGTGCATGTCTCCCTCACATAGCAAGCAATAAACTCAGCCTTGTTAGTTTATTTCAGATATTGAATAGTGGGTGGCTTCCTTGACAAGTGTCTGACATACAAGAAACGGTTAATAAATTTAATGAGAGTATTGTGACTGTTTCCATTGTTATTACTGTTAATCATTTCATTACCATTGTAGGGTGTACTGGGAGATTGACCTGTCCCTTTTGGCAGTCAGGAAAAAAAAAATTATAAAAGTAAGAATTAGGGAGAAATGATTGAGGATTTTTCATCAGTCAATTCGGGATATCTTTTTTTATGTAATGCAGAGCTGTGGTGGGAGGAGGGGTGTTCAGCATTATTACTTCTCAGGAAATCTATGCAAAGTTAAATAGCAGAACTATGAAGCTATAGGCAGATCAGACAGGGGTTCTTGAGAAATTAATCTGTAAAATATAAGGAATGCTAAATTTTCAACATAGTATTAGAAGAGCATGCCTCAGCCTAGGTCCTGAAATAGAAGAAACCACCACTTTTACTCTGGGGTAGACAAAGGTTTATGTACCTTCACTCTTAACCCTA
This sequence comes from Trachypithecus francoisi, assembly GCF_009764315.1. Lineage (NCBI taxonomy): Eukaryota > Metazoa > Chordata > Mammalia > Primates > Cercopithecidae > Trachypithecus > Trachypithecus francoisi. The sequence goes on along the minus strand of NW_022681454.1, from coordinate 166,230,671 downwards.
CTCTCACCTACCCCAACCTTTCAGCAATACATTGAAGAAGAGTATTAGAAATTCTAGTGACCTTTGCTTTGCACTTTTATTTTAGGTGATATAATACATGAAGACTGTGAGTCGAGGCCTGAGCGGTGTCCTCCATATTACCTTTTGGGAAACATATTGAAAAGCCAGATATAATTTCTAAAGTTTACTTTACTGTGTGAAGCTCCTCACCAAACCTATTCTTCTAAAGCCTACCTGGCATTTTATATCTGGGTGAAAGGGAGTGAGGATGGGCTTAATTGACAATAATTAACTGACCTTGAAGGCCCAGAGTTTTCCCTAAGGACATATTGTGTTGTGAATAACAAAAATTAGGACCTAATTTTTCCCTACCTAGGAAACCTCTGCAGGGTGGGTTTACAGCTCTTACTTCATCTTTACATATAATGATGTTACTAAGAAATCACTCCAAGTCTTGATTTTCATTGTCATTCTTACTTCCAAAGAGACAAATTAACTAGAATTAATTTGAGTAAATGCTGGTGAAGAATAATTCTTCCTTGTAATTTTCTAATGTCAAGATTTGTATTGACTAGAAAAAAATCTTTTTCAGGAGTCTAAAAATGGTAATTTGAGCTCCTAAATATTAACACGATGTTGTTAAACAATATGATTGATTGAAGCTATCAGCATAGTATTTCACAGCTTTACTTGAAGAACAATTTTAAGAATTTCTTTCTATTCCAAAAGAATAGTTGTTCTGATATTTGAAAGCCTTTATAAAGAAAATTTATAAAACAAAAATGACTTTATTACAAGGGATTAGTGTAAATGTAGTAAAATCAACTATAGTATCAAATACTGTATTATATAAAAGTACATACAAGGAATATGTAGTACTAACCATTATAAAAAACAAGAGCTGGATGCAAGGGTTATGTATAAAAATTAATTGTATTTCCATATATTAGCAATGAATAAATAGAAAATAAAAACACCATTCACAGTATTTTTAGAATATTAATACCTAGAAATAAATCTATAATAGTTGTGAAGTTCTCTACATTAATAACTATAAAGCTTTGCAGAGAAAAAATACAGAAGGCATAAATAGAGAAATATACCATGTTCATAGACTGGAAAAAATTGACATTGTTAAAATGCTGATTATTTAATCCCCAAAGCTATCTATAGATTTAATACAATGCCAGTCAAAACTCCAATCTTTCCTGGGAGGGAGGAATTCAAAAGCTGATTCTAAAACTTAAATGGTAATACAAAATGCCTAGAGTGGACCTGACAATCTTTTAGAAAAAGAAAAATGTTGGATAGCATATAGTATAAAATATAAATACTTTCTATATAGCTATGGTAATTAAGACAGCACAGTATTAGAGTGATGAGGTTCAGGACATGCCACTCCCAAATATGACACCTTGGCATGTGAGCAAACAGCAGAAGTAGAAAAGCCATCTCATTTTCCTGTTGATTTTTCCCTTGAAACGTGTCATAAGACCCTCATGGAAGAGGTGTTCTCCCTATATCTTGAGAAAGGAATATCCTCATCTCCGAAGACTCATAGACTTAGGGAATAATCTGAACAAACAGGCCTTGATAAGTCCTGTTTATTAACTCTCTCTGCCCCCACCTTGGTGAGATTATTAGAATTAGATGATACCCTTAGTTTAATCATACATCTTCATGACTATCCATCACTTCATCAAACCTAAGCATAAAAATACACATTTACCTGTTTGGGAGGGGCCTTCATTTCCTTATTAAGAATTTCATGTCATGTAAAACACATAATAAATGTGTATGCTTTTCTTGTGTTAATCTGAATTTTGTTATAGAGGGCTTTATCATAAACCTAGTGATGAGATAGAAAAATGTTTCTTTGCTCCCATAGGGAACAAAGAAAAATCTTTCCAATGGATACCACTGGAACTGATTAGGGGTCCAAAACTATTCCCACACATACATACTCATTTTCTAAAACAAGTGCCACTGCAACTTGGTGGGGCATGGATAATCTCCTCAATACATGTTACTGGATCAGTTAGATACATTTATGGAAAGGAATGAAACTTAATTTCTACTTTATACTATACACAAAAATTATTTATGGATCATAGTCCTAAGTGTAATCAAATAGTATATACAAAAAGCAGCACTACTATTGTAGTTATAAACTAGAAACAACCCAAAATATCCATCAGCAGTATAAAAATCAACTATGGTATATCAATACACTGGAAGATTATAATTAAGAAGAATAAATGAATTATAACTGTGCATAATGATGTAAATAAATATCACAAAAAACAGTTAACAAAAATTGCCAGACACTATGATTACTCACTGTGAAATTATATTTATAGAACATTGAAACCCAGACAAAACTAATCTATGAAGTAAGGTATCAGGATAATGGTAATTGTTGGAAGTTGGGGAGTCAATGGCCAGTTGGGGACTTTAGGGAGACATCTGGTGTGCTGGTAATATTCTAGCAATATTCTGATTCTTGATGTGAATGATAGTTACATGAATACATTCACTTTGTGATCATTCACCAAACAAGGAATGCGTGATTTGTGTACTTTTATGTCTGTATTTATTCCTTAATAAAAAGTTTACTTTAAAAATAGTAAGGTCTCCTGAGGTACCACATTCAATTTAAATTCTGTTACTGATTTTAGCTTGATTAATGCAACAGATGTGGCCTCATAATAAATTAAATCATAGTTGTAATCAAAGTCATTTGCTTATTGATTTATGTGATCATTTTGAAGGTATTTTATCTTCATTTGCCTTTGATGTACAATTGTCAGAAACCTCAACTACTTCAGCTGAGGTAACTATTCCTCCCCATTTCTGTGTCAAAGACTCCCAATGAATGTGTAATGCATTAGCAGTAATTTTTCTTTTTTTACAAAAGAATCTTTAAAAAACATTTAAAATAACCAAATTTAACTGTTGGGTAAAGGTGAGTTTCTATACATGTATTTTTTTTTTCTAAGTAAGATCTATAGTATCATAAAATCAAATGCTGGAGGTTAGAATAGACAACAAAAATTATATAATTTAACCTTTGTAATTATGGAAAAAAGGGTCTGAGGCACAACAAAATAAGTAACATGCATGAGGTTTGTCATTCATCCATTCACTCACACATTCAAATTTTAAAAAATTTAATTCACAAATAAAAATGGAATATATTTATGGTGCATATAATGATGCTTTGAAATGTTTATACATAGTGAAATGGGTAAATCTAGCTAATTGACATATGCATTACCTCACATGTAGGTCATTTTTGTGTGGTGAGAACACTTAAAAGCTACTCCCAGCCATTTTCAAATATAATAATACATCGTTATTAACTTTAGTGACCATGCTTTAAAGTAAATCTCTTGAACTTATTCCTCCAAACTGGAATTTTGTATTCAATGATCACATCTCTCCCTGCCTCCCACCACCACTGGTAACTACCATTCTATTTTATACTTCTATAAATTTGACTTTTAAGATTCCACATATGAGTGAGATCATGCAGTATTTGTCTCTCTGCATCTGGCTTATTTCACATAACATAACGTCCTCCAGGCTTACGTATGTTGCAATGACAGGATTTCTTTCTTTTCTAAGGCTGAATCATACTCAATTGTGTATATATGTAATCATCATTTTATTCATCCATTTATTTTTTGATATACATTTAGGTTGATTCCATACCTTGGTTACTGCAAATAATGCTGTAATGAATATGGAAGTGCAGATATCTCTTTGACACATGAAGTTCATTTCCTTTGAATATATACCCACTGTTGCAATTGCTGGATCATATGATAGTTCTTTTTTTAAAAAAAAATTCTTGAGGAAACTTCATACTGTTTTTCATAATGGCTGTACCAATTTACATTCCCATAAACAGTATTCAAGGGTCCCCTTTTCTTAACATCCTTGCCAGGACTTATTTTTTGTCTTTTTCATAGTAACCATTCTAATAGATGTAGGATGACATTTCATTGTAGTTTTAATTTTCATTTCCCTGATGATTAGTGACGTTGAGCACTCTTTCATATACTTGTTGGCCTTTTGTATATCTTTTTTTGCAAAATGTTTATTCAGATCTTCCGCCCATTTTTTCAATCAGGTTATTGTTTTCTTGCTCTTTATAGAGCACCTATAAAGTCCTGGACACTTCCTCAGGAATTTGGATATATCACGGAAGGAAATGAATAAAGATTCTGCACTAGAGCACTCAAATTTCTATTTTGGAAGACAGATAATAAAACAATAAAAATAAATATAACGAATAAGTATATTTGATAATATGCTATGTAATGGTAAGTAATGCCATGAATAAAGAAAACATCCAGGTTGAGGGTGGTGGGATAGGGTGGGCAGGACTTAGGAGGAGTAGCCAATTGTCAGTGAAGATGTATTGGTAAGATTCAGATTTAAACCAAGTCTTGAAGGTGAAGGAGTGAGCCATGAAGTTAGCAGTTCACCTGGAAGAACGACAGAGTAGTAGCCAGAGCAAAGGCTCTAAAGCAGGAGCATGACTGGTGTGTTTTAGGATAGGAAGAGGTCAGTTTGGCTGAAGTGTAGTAAGCTAATGTGAGATGCACAGGAGTAGGTCAGAGCGTTATGGGGATAGGGAGTTGGACCTAGAACAGGCAGGGCCTTTTAATTCCTTGTAACGACTTTCCATTTTACTCCAAGTGAAATGTCAAGCCACTGAAGGGTTTTGAACAGAAGAGCAATATAGTCTGACTTATGTCTTAAAAGGATCACTTATGGCTTCTGTTTTGAGAACGGACTACAAAAAAGTAAGAGGAAGACCTGGGAAACTATTGCAGAAATCCAGGCAAAAGATGATGTTGACTTCGTTCATTGTGACTGCAGTGAAAAGAATGATAAAGGACCAGATTTTAAATATATTTTGCAGGTAGAGTGACATGACTTTCTAGTGAATTGTATGTGAGCAGTTAGAGAAGAGAGGGTCAAGGAGGATTCTAAGGTTTTTGACCAGAATCACAAAAGGATGGTAAAATGGAGTTACTGAGACCTAAGACAGAGATGGCTGTGGGGAGAGTGGATTTCCAGGATAAAATTCCAGAGAGATGTTAAAGCTATCATATATATGAATCTGAATTTGGGGAGGAAGGTCTGAGTCGGCAGTATGAAATTTGGAATTGCCATATATTATTGCCTGAATTGTCTTTCCCAAATTCATATATTGAAGTGGAGAAACTCCCAGTTCCTCAGAATATGACTACCTTTGGAGACCGGGCCTTTAAAAAGGTGTTCAGATTAAAATGAGGTCTTTAGGGAGGATCTTAAACCAATCTGATTTGTTCTTTGAAGACGAGGAAATTTGGACACAGAGAGCAACATCAAGGGTGAAGACACATGGAGAAAAGACCCTTTGAGGTGACAGCAAGCAGCTGACCTCTGCAAGCTATGGAGAGGGTCTCAGGAGAAACCAGCTCTGTTGACCCCTTGATGTGGGTCTTTCAGCCTTAAGAAGTTTGAGAAATAAATTTCTCTTTTTAAAGACATCTAGTCTATGGTATTTTGTTACGGCAGCCCAAGCAAACTAATACACCATATACATGGCATTGAAAGGTATGAGATGAAATGAGATCATCAGAATGAGTAAAACCTGGGACACTTCAACATCCAAAGGCTTGCATGAGAAAAAGGTGCGGAGGCAGAACATCGGACAAACAGAAGAAGCACACAGAATGTTTCCTTTGGTGGTAAGTGAACACACTGTGACATGTGGGAGAGAATGTTCAGCTGTGATGAGTGCCGCTGCTAGGTAAAGCAAAAAGAGTACTCAGAACTAACTGTGAGTTTGTAATGTAATGGTTTTTGATGACTTTTAGAAGATCAGTTTCAGTGAACAATAGAGGCAAATATCTGAGTGAAGTAGATTCGAGTGACTAGAAGGAAAGGAATTGGGGACAGTAACCACTGAAAACAATTTTTGAAGAGTTTTGCTATCAAGAGGAGCAAAGTCATGGGGTGGTAACATGTGGGAAAAGTGGAATGAAAGATTTTTTTAAAAAAGACAGGAATAATAAAATGTAAGCTGATGGCATGATTCAATATAGAGAAAACTGATTATGCAAAAGTGAGAGACACTGCTGAAGCAATATGCTTGAGTAGATGAAAAAGGACAAGCTTTTATACATGGTATTAAAACATAGAAATTTCACCTATGGTAACAGTGGGAGCCAGTGTGAGTGCAGATGCCAGCGAGTGGATATTATGGTGGGAGTTGGCTGAAGGTCTGATTAGGTTGCTTCATATTTTTCTCAGAAAATATGAAGCAAGGTCATCAGCTGAGAGGGGAAATGGATAAGGAGGTGTTAGGAGCTGGAGGAGAGAGAAAAAGGTGTGAAGAGTTGTAAAGTAATAATGAACTAGAAATACACAGTATAATTACCTGACAATATTAGGGATTCTCTTGGGGTAATGAACATTATTTTAAAAGAAAACAGTTAATTCGCTTATGTGTTTTCTTATCAGCAAATCTCAAGTCCGTAGTTCTAGGCAAAGAGTAGGTGAAGAGCTGTGGTTTTAACAGGAAATACAGTGAAACAAGTGAAGAGAAAATGAGTTGAGGATATAGGCAAGGGGGTAATTATAATGATGGAGAATTGAACTTAAGCTACGCATAGACGGAAGTGAGAAAACCAAAATGCCGATGATAGAGTAACAGAGTAACATCGGAAAGATCAATGGAATGGAGGTCCCCGTAGCGTTGAGAGTTTTGGATCAACATTTGCAAATGTTACATCATAATTGTTACAGGCAAGAATCATTGATGAATGCTAAACTTAGTTGACAAAATATGATGAGAAATGGAATATTTATAGTCTCCCTCCCTACCAGATACATATTAGTTACACAGAGAAAACTAACTTTGCAGTGGAGAAATCTGCATGTAACACCTTGACCAAATGATCAAAGTCAATACGAGCAATAATGGGACAAACCAACATCATGTAGCACCTAATATGATGCACTGAGAAGGGTGCGCCACTTCTGTGGTATTATTTTGAAAAATGCACAACTTGATTTAATCACGAGGAAATAATGACAAACCCAACTGAAGGATATTTGACAAAATAAATGGTCAGTACTCTTCAAAAGTGTTAAGTTCATAAAAGTCAAAGAAAAAATGAAGAACTGTCCCAAATTAGAGACAAGATGACAATTAAATTAATTGTAGGATCCTAGATTAAATTCCATACTAAAAAATGAAAATATTAGTGAGACAACTCATGAAATTTGAATAAGGTTTATGGTTGTCAACGGTATTGCATCAATCTTAATTTCCTAGCTTTCATAACTATACTTTGATAATTATACTGGCTTTATAGGATGTTAACATTTAAGGAATCTGAGTGAAGAAGACATGGGAACTGTTTTTACTATTTCTGCAACTTTTTATGAGTCTGAAATTGTTTTAAAATGAGAAGCTAAAAACTAAAATGTGCCATTGAGGTATCAGAGAGAGTGGAGAGAAAACGCAGGAGTTGGTGGTAAGAGAGTGGGATGCATGCAATCGCGGGGTGTCCATGGAACTAATGAGGCTTGAATTCTAGCTCCCCTCCCCCGCCCCACTTCCTTACAGGAGCTTATTTCTTGGGAGGGGCTTTAGTAATATGTTCACAGGGATACGTGCTTTTGCCATATTTACAGAAGTAAACTATTTTGACCACAATCAGTTAAGATCACTCTCTGCCAATCTAGCTTCTTGTATGCAATACTTGTCCACTTGTTGGATGGCAATGGAGAGAGGCCATAGGCATATTTGAGATCTTACAAAGTCATGTCAAGGACACACTGAGTTTACTTTTTGTGATGTGATTTGTGTGCGTGTATGTGTGGTTTTGTCACTTCTGTGAATAGTGAAGCTATTGCAACAATGACTATGGGAGACAAGAGCCACAGCTTGCAAAATGAAGGAAAGCCAGTTATATTAAAGCAAGAAAGTGAAGAGAATATTCATAGTTTAATTTTAGGATATAAGGCATTCTTCTGATGATGGTTCCTGAGGGACACGATAGAAAAGGTTTAGGAATCAGGGATGGGTAATAAAAGAGGACAAAAATCAAGTATGCATAGGGTCCAACAGGAGATTAAAGCATGGGAAATTCAGGTGACTTGAGAGTCCTTGTGGTGATTAATGAAAATAGAGTCAAGGTTACAAGTAGATTATTTCCAGTGGATTTCAGAAGTGTTGTTAGTGACAGAGCCAGGTTAGAACTTAAGAACTTTACCCAGTAAGTTATTTGCTTCTTGATTTATCATTGAGGTTAATGTTTATATAATTCATGGGACTATTCAATTATGTTAAATGATTTTATTGTTTCGCCACACTTTGTAGAATTTATTGTGTTGTTTGTAATTTGACAGGCAGTCTTATTGAATACTTGGGAAAATGAATACTTACGCTTGCAATAATAAACTTGAAATTGCTTAAGGATAATCAACGTGATTAATATTTTTGACTAGTGGCACAGTTATATTCATGTTAGTGAAAGGTAAATACAGCAATTTCATCTGATTTCACAAATCAATTTTATTTCATAAATCTTAAAATGGTCCATGACAGGAATGGTTGAAACCTCCAGCTTATTGATTTTCTATTCCTGTCTAAAGCATTGTACAATCATTTAGAACTGTGTTAGCTTGACAGATAATGCCTTAAATAAATTTTAGTATAAATTTTACAGTTTCTAAACATTGAAATTGTGTGATTCTGATTCTGATTTGGTATTATTTTATTATTCTAAACAAAGCTTTAATTTTTTATACTTATCCAAATTTATCTTTAAGTCCACAAGTTATCACTTAGCAATACCTAATTATCTATATATTTCTGAATTAGTAATTGATTAATGAGTTAGCAGTTAATATAAAGAATGATGAGTCTTTTTAATACCATTTTAGTTTGGCTGTTTATCCAGTTTTTGATATTAGAAACTAATGATTGCTTGGTAATATGTTTTACTGTTCAAGTACCCTTGACAAATCATAGAAAATTAGATTCATTGTACCAATTTCTTCCCATATAATATATGTAAAGTATAGCAGATTTGAAAAAAATCAAACTATTAAAGCCACTATTAGGAAGAAGAAAAATCCCTTATGTTCTTTAATATCTGTCAGGATAAATAGAAGCTGTGTTTTATTCCACCCCCAGCAAAGTCTAATCAGATGAGCGCATTTTTTACCAGGAGTCTTTGATTAAGAAGCGTATTAGTTTCTTCTTGCTTCTGTTACAAATTACCACACTTAGTGACTTAAAGCAACACACGTTTATTCTAGAGTTTAGAAATCCAAAATGGACAAGCAGGGCTGCACTCCTTTGGAAGGCTGTAGGTAAGAATCCGTTTTCTTACTTTTTTCCAGCTCTAGAGACTGCCTGTATGTCTTATCTTGTGGCCCCATTTCACTCCAACCTCTGTTTCCATTATCCCTGGCTTTCTCTGTCCTGACCCTCCTTCCTCTGCTTATAAGGACTCTTGTGAGTACATTGGGCCTGCCCAAGTAGTGTAGAGGAATCCTCTCATCTGAAGATCCTTAACTAAATCACACCTGTAAAGTCCCTTTTGCCATGTAAGGAAACATTCGAAGGTCCAGGAATTAGGACACGGACATCTTTGGGACACCACTATTCAGTGTACTGCAAGCTTTAAGAAATGTTTATTTTCAGTTATTTACAGTATAAAACGGTATGCAGTTATCAATAAGATAAACAGTAACATGTCATTATTTGGATTTTCCTCTCTGACATCAGACTAGTGACCATTATCTTAGTCACTTCCAACAATACGGTAATTTCTATAATAGTGAATCAGATTTTTGGTTAAAATAATATCATAAAGTTCCATGGTAGAGCAAATGATTGGGTGATGAGTTTACATATGATTCCAGGACTCCTTGGTCCTTAGGGACTCTATACCATGAAAAGTATCCTGTACTGAGTCAGTGTTATACTCAATGAAGACACTGTTTGAAAGGTGGACTGAAAATTTATTTCAAGGAATCTGAAATCCATAGCTTTTATAGAAATGTTGTCATTAGAACTATAGGTTTATCATATGTACCAAATAATTATCTAATCATATGGTTTAGTGGATGAAGCCAAATATGGCACTAAGAAGAAACAAATGGATAATTTAAGTTCAATGTGCATCTGAAGTATGATATGCTACCAAAAATAGTTATTGGATATAAAGCTTGATCAAAAATAATATTGTCAACATCAAGAAAAATAATTCTGCCAAACTTGGACCTGATCATCCACAATCTAGAATACTTCATTTGTTTCTAAGTGCTATGTTTTACAAGGAATGTTTAAAAATAGGTGAACATTTGAGAAGAAAGGTCACTGAAAAATAATTGAGCCATATGAATAATCTAAATAGGAAATTATCAAACAAGTATATTTGTGAGGAAGGTATGATAGCTCTTTTCAAATATTCAAAATTTGAAAGGGTGTGGTTAAGGAGGAAAGACAGATTAATGGGTCAAATTCAGGAGGAGATTGATCTTGCCTTGATAAAAAACCCAAAACTAAAGCTGAGACTTGTCTTTAGATTGATATGAGTTTGAATTGTAATAATTCCTACCTTTGAATTCCTTCAAGTTACCTTCAAGTTCCAGATATTTAGCCTGAGACAGTTCAAAATACATCTTATTTGAATTAAATTTGAAACAAACAGGTTGCACTATATTTGAAAAATATCCAAAACATTGATGCCTGTAGCAATAGATTTATATAACATTTATCAAGTAGATACTTAACTTAAACATCCAAGATATTTCTTTAAGATAGGCAGGTAAATAATAGGTTAGGAATAAAAAGTTTAGTTATATTCTGAAGTGTGATACTGATTTCTTACTGCTTCATGATTACTGAAGAGGACATTTTACAAGTCATGTAAAATTACAATTGTGACTTTGAGTAGTTTGCAGTCCTCAATTACGACATAGGTGTTTATATTCCTCTTGTAAAAACTAAATTGATGTAAGTCATCAAATCTGTCATCTATTCATTAATAACATCTATGGGAAGTTGACTCTTTGAATATAATACAGCTGATGCTGAGATTTTCTTTTAGTGCCTTTTGTGTATATATCTGTTATTGCATTGTATTAGAATACCTTGTTTAGATTGCTGTCATATTGACTACATGATTAATTATGGGAAGGCAGAAATACACCTTACTCTTCTCTTTATCCACATTTCCTCATCTAATTCTTGGTACAAAACAGGATTCAATAAATGTTGAATAAGCTGTAGTTAAAAAGTTTATTAAACATAGATAAATTTGTGGTTGGCTTTATTTAGATTAGGTACTGTCATAACAGACAATGTGGAAACTTTCCCTTATGAATGAGTGTTCAAAGACTTTCCACTCTTTGCTACTATAATTTCATTCTTTCATGTCAGAGATCAAAAGTCGAAGCGCCAGGCTAAGAAATAAGAACAAATGAAAACTGGCCTAGACCAAGGAGTATATACACCGCCCCACCAGGAAGGTTCCAGAGCTGCTTAGCTCCAGCCAGCTAGTGCCATGAGGGACAGTGCAAGCACATGTTCCAGGTTTTCAGGTGAAGATGCAAATCTGGATTTTTATATAAACATTTTCAGTTTTTAAATTATTGGCTACTGTGTGGACCATAAAGAAACATGTCTTTGAGCCATGTTTCACTTGCAGGCAGCCTGTTTGACACCTCTGCTTTTAGGCCTTGAACACTCCTATGGGCTGCAGAGAAAACACTCCAGATGAGAAGCATAACATGAATAATTTATACCTCATAAATGATGTCCTCAATACAGAGAATAGACACTTCTTTTTGAGAAGGATGGGACATATTGGAAACAGATGGAGGTGAATATGGAGTGTGGTGGTTAGTCATACGAGGGAAAGCTACGTTAGACAAGTTATGAAGTTTAGGACTACATATTAGTCTGTTCCCAGAGACTGGGTAATTTATAAAGAAATGAGGTTTAATTGACTCACAGTTCCACATGTCTGCAGAGGCCTCACAATCATGCCAGAAGGTGAATAAGGAGCAAAGTCACATCTTATATGGCAGCAGGCAAGAGAGCTTGTGCAGGGGAACTACCATTTATAAAACCATCAGATCTCATGAAACTTCCTACCACGAGAACAGTATGGGGGAAACTGCCCTCATGATTCAATCATCTCTACCTGGCCCTGTCCTTGACACATGGGGATAATGACAATTCAAGGTGAGATTTGGGTGTGGACATAGCCAAACCATATCACCGCACCCCTGGCCCCTCCCAGATATCATGTCCTCACATTTCAAAACCAATCATGCCTTCCCAATAGATCCCCAAAGTCTTAACTGATTTCAGCATTAACTCAAAGGTCCACAGTTTAAAGTCTCATCTGAGACAAGGCAAGTCCCTTCTGCCTATGAGCCTGTAAAATCAAAAACAAGTTAGTTACTTCCTAGATACAATGGGGGTATAGGAATTGGGATAATACACCCATTCCAAATGGGAGAAATTGGCCAAAATGAAAGGGCTAACAGCCCTGTGCAACTCCAAAATCCAGTGGGGCAGTCAAATCTTAAAGCTCCAAAATGATTGTCTTTGACTCCATGTCTTACATCCAGGTTATACTGATGCAAGAGGTGGGTTCCCATGGTCTTGGGCAGCTCTGTCCTGTGACTTTACAGGGTATAGCCCCCCTCTCAGCTGCTGGTGTTGAGTGTCTGTGGCTTTTCCAGGTGCACTTGGCAAGCTATTGGTGGATCTATCACTCTGGGGTCTAGAGGATGGTGGCCCTCTTTTCAGAGTTCTAGTAGGCAGTTCTTCCATGGGGACTCTGTGTGGGAGCTTCAACCCCACATTTCCCTTCCACACTGCCCTAGCAGAAGCTCTCCATGAGGGTCCTGCCCTTGTAGCAAACATCTGTGTGGACATCCAGACATTTCCATGCATTCTATTAAATTTAGGCAGAGGTTCCCAAACCTCAATTCTTGACTTCTGTGTACCAGCATACCCAACACCACGTGGAAGCTACCAAGGCTTGGGGCTTACACTCTCTGAAGCAATGGCCTGAGCTGTATGTTGTCCCCTTTTAGCCATGTCTGGAGCTGAAGCAGCTGGGATGCAGAGCACCATGCCCTGAGGCTGCATGGAGCAGGGGTCCCTGGGCTCAGCCCATGGAACCATTTTTCCCTACTAGACCTCCAGGCATGTGATGGAAGGGGCTGCCATAAAAGTCTGTAACATGCTCTGGAGACATTTTCCCCATTTTCTTGGTGATTAACATTTGGCTCCTTGTTACTTATGTAAATTTCTGCTGCTGGCTTGAATTTCTCCTCAGGAAATGGATTTTTCTTCTTTTATTGCATAGTTAGACTTTTATTCTCTGCTTCCTCTTGAATGTTTTGCCACTTAGAAATTTGTTCTGCCAGATACCCTAAATCATCTCTCTCAAGTTCAAAGTTCCACAGACCTCTAGGGAAGGGGCAAAATGCCACCAGTCTTTTTGCATAGCAAGAGTGACCTTTACTCCAGTATCCAGCAAGTTCCTCATCTCCATCCTAGACTGCCTCAACCTGTATTTCTTGTCCATATCACTATCAGTATTTTCGTCAAAGACATTCAAAAAGTCTTCAGGACGTTCCAAACTTTCCCACATATTCCTGTCCTCTTCTGAGCCTCCAAACTGTTCCAACCTCTGCCTGTTACCCAGTTCCAAAATGGCTTCCAGAATTTTGGCTGTCTTTACAGAAGCACCCCACTCTATCATTAACAATTTACTGTATTAGTCTGTTCTCATGCTGCTAATAAATACATACCTGAGACTATGTAATTTATGAAGAAAAGTGGTTTAATTAACTCACAGTTCCACATGGCTGGGGAGGCCTCACAATCATGCCAGAGGGCAAATGAGGAACAAAGTCACATCTTACATGGTGGCAGGCAAGAGAGCTTGTGCAGGGGAACTCCCATTTATAAAACCATCAGGTTTCATGAGACTTATTCACTACCACGTATTCACCATATATTTCTGGGTACTGAAAATATTTAAAACATGGATATAGACTTTCAGTGTTAAATCTGTTATGAATTATGGCTTCAGATATGTTTGGTTTTATCAGTGTGATATTTTTGAAACTTTTCAGTATTTTATAAAAGATGTACTTCTTTCTTAAATTACCTATCCCTTCTATATTCAGACACATTCATTACTTGTATGGCAAAATAACAAAAACAGATCCCACTGGAGGGAATCTTGAAAGCAAATCACACTGGTTTTGCCTCACAAAAACATCATTGTCCACACATGAGTTTTACAAGAATAATCTTCCTGAAATTTTACTCTGATGATTGAAATGGTTGAATACATACTGTTTGTTCTTAGCAGGTTGAATAGAACCATGAGATTGAGTGAAGAAAAGAAAGTAGTTAAACAATGATATTATTAGTCAGAAAAACATTAATAACTGATATTATTGGAATGAAAATTTGGTCTTTTCGCAGAACTTCAAACATCAAAAAATTACTGGCCGGGTGCAGTGACTCACGCTTGTAATCCCAGCACTTTGGGAGGCTGAGGCAGGTGGACTGCCTGAGCTCAGGAGTTCGAGACCAGCCTGGGCAACAGAATGAAACCCCATCTCTGCTAACATACAAAAAATTAGCCAGGCATAGTGGTGTGTGCCTGTAGTCCCAGCTACTCAGGAGGCTGAGGCAGGAGAATTGCTAGAACCCGGGAGATGGAGGAGGCTGCAGCGAGCTGAGATCGTGCCACTGCACTCCTGGGTGACAGGGCGAGACTCCATCCCCCCACCCCCCCAAAAAAATTATTACATATTTAAAAAGTTAAAAAAAACAACAACCCTGTGTTTTGTTGCAATCAGTACTTGTTAAATGTCTGAATAATTTTATGTTTTTCATTGGTTGATGTTCCATTTACATAATGACTCTATGCAATTGTCAATTACATTTTTCATACAGGTTATATATATATTGCATCTCTACATATTATTGTAACCACTACTTGTTAGTTTTCTAAAGAATTTTGTTTTCTGTTGGTCAATTTGTTTTAGATACCTACTCAGGCATCAGTTATATTTTCCATGCATTATATACCTATGTGTTTAACATATATACATTTCCACAAAGCTATCTTGTTTTTATATAATTAGAGGGAATCAGAAAGATAGGTTCCCTCTAATTATATAAAAACAAGATAGCTTTGTGGAAATGCATACACACACACACACACACACACACATACATATACACATATATATGTTGAGTTGGAGGAATAAAGGAAAAGTAATTAAAGAAAATATTTTTCAGAATGCAGCTACATGAAAGCATAAAAGTAAACTGAAAAAACAAAAGATGAGGATTGGATGGCTGTCTTAAATACAGATTGCCATGGAGATAATAGCTATTTCACAGGCTCAGAGATAGAACTCTTGAGCAGCAGATTTTCTCCCTCCACTTTCTGTGGCAGTGTGATTGGCAGAGAGGCAGACACATTATCAGCTTGCTGATACTGCTCTGGAGCGACTGATGGAGATAATTATGATTTCTAGTAAGAAAATTTCCCTAGAGATGATTTGTTATGTAAAGATAAAATGTATGTTAATGTCCTTCCACACCATGACCTTGGTTTTGAATTTTAGATTTCTTAGGTATTTCATTGGAAAACTCCAGTCTTACTTGGGTTTGATTCTTTGACCTCAGATCTCAAGGTTTTACTTTTTACTTTCGTTTATTGAGTCTTTTTAGGTATGTAGTGGTTATGTTTTCTCTTTTTAGATGTGCTGAAAACCTGCAGAAGACTGACAGTAAGGAAAGTGGTTTGAGAAAAAGGGAGGATATTTGCAGATTAAAAAAGCAAACAACTTCCTATTTGGGGGAAAAATCTCTGTGATGAAAAAAATTGTCTCAGGAGGATTTCCCAACATCATAATCTTCCTGAGCACTGAATTCTTTAGTTAACTACAGAAATCGTGTTTTATGTAAAGATAAGATGGTCAGGGAAGGAAAAGTTCTTACAATATATTGCTAATAATAATCCCTGAGGGAGTAATTTTAAATGATTTCTTAATGCGACAAGCAGATTTTTAATGATTTTCTCATCTTGAATCCATAAAACACAAGTCCTAGAGTATCATAATAAATACAACCTGAGCTAAAATTTGATTTCCCAGGTGCAATGTGGAATGTTCTACATCAGCATCGGAATTCCCATTGCCCAGGTTTCATTTCTATCTATACCTATGGGGATCATAAACAATCTTTTAATTGAAGTGATAATCCATAATAGCATTGATGGTTGGTGAATAAGCAGCAGAAACTGTAATGTGAAAATGCTTCAAGTTTAATAGTGGTAACTGTTGAATTTTAAATTTTGTACTTTTTATCATAGACAAAAATGTAATTAGAAATTTTAATTAAATGAAAAGGTAATAAAAGTTGCTTGTCACACAGAGGGTAAAGACTCTAAATACATTTTAATATTGCTTTTCACCAAGAGTATTAATAATTAATAATTTCATCATCTCATACCTAAATTCAATTCAGATACTCACATTAGAAAGTCTGCATTTTCAAAGAATTATAAGACTAACAAAATCTGTTCCTTTTAATGATATAAAATGCTTGTCCATAAATAATAAATTTATTATTTTAGGAACCTTCAAAAATCCTTCAAATTTGACTCTTCTAAAAGAGTAAATGAGTTATTTTATTCCGTGTACTGAATAATTTGTTTCTCTTGATGAATCACAAATTAAAACAGAACAAAACACACAGACACATATCACACACAGAGACAAACACAAAGGCATACACAAGACACAGATAGACAAACACAACTTTACTAACAGCATTGTTGTACATAAAAGTGATTTTTTGGAAAGGTGGATGTCTTTGTGTGTTTAGATAAGGATTTGATAAATCAAGAAGGTTGTGACTCCCAGAGTGTAAATGAGAAACTCTGTAGCATATACGAGGTCAGGGGAAAATTATTGTGTGCACTGCAGGTCAGTAACAACAAAAAAGTGGATTACAAAGTAGGCATTTTTTTTTAATGAAGGATCTTGAAAATCTCTTAATATTCATCAAAAATTGCCCAGAAAGGTTATTTTCTTCTTAGGAAAATATAAAAAGTTTACTTTGCTATGAAATGTTTGTTTTTAAGAAAGCCTTTTAGCACTAGCATTCCAAAAACTTCACTTTGGAAGTCACTATCTGGAACAAAGAACAATATTAATTGTGAGCCCTTGAATAATGGCATTCACAGAGAGACGCTGATAATATGCATATTCAGAGATATACCTTCTCTGCTTGCCAGCACCTATGGGCACAATGTAGAAGCTGAAGTTCGGTTAAAGAAATGGCCAGGGCAAGGAGTGAAGCTTTTGTAATGACGGTTCCAAGATAATAGGCTGGTCTTGAATGCCTGAGCTCAAGTGATCTACCTACCTCAGCCTCCCAAAGTGCTAGGATTACAGGCATGAGCACCGTGCCCAGCCTACCTGCAGAAGAATTTAAATACTTGATAAAATATTTAGCCCAAGGGTAAATATTTTGAAAAAAGAGACATCAATGGGACTTGAGATTGTGACTGATTTATTTACATTCAGATGTATGCTTTCTCATTTCAAAAAAGATTTGAAGCAGTTTCTACAAACACTAATAGACAAAATGTTCACAGCAAAAGTGAATGGAAAATGTACATATAAAGGAATACTGATGTTGATTTGATTATAAAAATAAACCAACTAAGTAATCACAAGAAAGTGATTAAAAGGTCAAGGGTAGTAAAAGAGTCAAACAATATAAGAAATACATAGAGTGATGAGGGTGCTTGAAAGCTTTTTTATGTCCCTATAATGTAGCAACATGTAGTAAGTATATTTTTCTTTATTTCATAAAGTACTGCACAATACTAAAAACTCACAGAGCAGAACTGAAATTGAGACCCCAAAATACATATAAAGAATCAACAAAACCAAAAGTAGTTTTTTTTGAAAGGATAAACAAGATCAATATACTGCTAGCTAGATTAACAAAGAAAAAAGAATATCCAAATAAGCACAATCAGGAATGACAAAGACGACATTACGATCAGTCTTACAGAAATACAAAAATTTCTGAGAGACTATTATAGAGCTCATCTATGCACACGAAGTAGAAAATCTAGGGAAAATGGATAAACTCTTGGAAACATACAACCTCCCAAGATTGAAACAGGAAGAAACTGGATCCCTAAACAGACCAATATCAAGTTTCAAAATTGAATATATAAATTAGTAACAAAAAACCTACCAACCCAAAAAGCTCCTGACCAAATGGATTCACAGCTGAATTCTACCAGACACACAAAGAAGAGCTGATACCAATTCTACTGAAACTATTAAAAAAAAAAAAAATCAAGGAAGAGGCATTTCTCCCTAACTCATTCTATGAAGCCAGCATCACTTTCATACCAAAACCTGGCAAAGATATGATGAAAAATGAAAATACAGGACAACATCCCGATAAACATAAATGCAAAAATCCTCAACAAAGCACTTGCAAGTTGAATCCACAGCACATCAAAAAGTTAATTCACTAAGATCAAGAATGCTTGATTACTGGGATTCTGGGTTGCTTCAACATATGCAAATCAATGAATGTGATTCACTACATAAAGAGAATTAAAAACAAGTCATGTGATCGTCTGAATAGATGCAGAAAAAGCCTTTGATAAAATTCAATATCCCTTCATGATAAAAACCTTCACCAAACTAGGCATTGAAGGAACATACCTCAGAATAATGAGTCATCTATGACAAACTCACATCCAACATCATATTGAATGGACAAAAGCTGGAATCATTCTCCTTGAGAACTGGAACAAGACAAGTATGCCCACTCTCACCACTCCTATTCAACATAGTATTCAAAGTCCTACCCAAAGCAATCAGGCGAGAGAAAGAAATTAAAGGCATCTACATAGGAAAAGAAGAAGTCAAGTTATCTCTCTTCACTGACAATATGATTCTACATCTGGAAAGCTCCAGTGATTCTGCCAAAAGGCTCTTGGAACTGATACAAATGATTTCAATAAACTTTCAAGATACAAAATCAATTTATAAAAATTAGCGCTTTACCTATGCATCAATAATGTTCAAGCTGAGGGCCAAATCAAGAATGCAATGCCATTTACAATAGTCACACAAAAATTACCTAGGAATACACCTTTACCAAGTAGGTGAAAGATGTTTACAAGTAGAACTACAAAACACTGCTGAAAGAAATCAGAGATGATACGGAAAAACCATTTCATATTCATCAGTATTGTTAAAATGGTCATAATGCCCAAAGCAACCTACATATTAAACACTATTCCTATCAAACTACTAATGCAATTTTTCACAGAATTAGAAAAAAACTATTCTAAAATTCATGTGGTACCACAAAAAGACCTGAATAGCCAAAGCAATCCTAAACAGAAATAACAAGGCGTGAAACATCATGTTATCAGACTTCAAACTATATTATTGATAGGTGACAATGTGCTAGCAGCCTTCCACTGCTCTCAGCACCTCCTCATCCTTGGTGTTCATTCTGGCCGTGCTTGAGGAGCCCTTCAGCCCACTGCTGCACTGTGGGAGACCCTCTCTGGGCTGGCTGAGGCGGAAGCCGGCTCCCTCTACTTGCCGAGAGGTGTGGAGGGAGAGGTGTGGGTGGGAACCAGGGTTGCATGTGGTGCTTGTGGGCAAGCACGAGTTCTGGTTGGGCGCGGGCTTGGAGGGTACCACACTCAGAGCGACGGGCCGGCACCGCTGGCTCCAGACAGTGAGGAGCTTAGCACCTCCGCCAGTAGCTGCAGAAGGTGCGTGGGATCCCTCAGCACTGCTGAACCGCCCACACCTCACTCCAATTCTCCCTGGACCTCAGCCACCTCCCGTGGGGCAGGGCTCAGGACCTACAGCCCGCCATGCCCGAGTCCCCCGCACCCACCGGTGGGCTCCAGTGCTTGCGGAGCCTCCCCAACGGGCACCGACCGCTGCTTCCTGGCGCCCAATCCCATCAACCACCCAAGGGCTGAGGAGTGCAGGCGCATGACACGGAAGTGGAGGGCAGCTCCACCTGTGACCCCAGCGCCTGATCCACTAGGCAAAGCTAGTTGGGCTCCTGAGTCAGGTGGGGACTGGGAGAACTGTTATGTCTAGCTGGAGGATTGTATGTGCACCAATCAGCACTCTGTGTCTAGCTCCGGGTTTGTGGATGCACCAAATCTGCACTCTGTATCTAGCTAATCTGGTGGGGACTTGGAGAACTTTTACATCTAGCTAGAGGATTATAAATGCACCAGTCAGCACCCTGTGTCTATCTAAAGGATTATGAACACACAAATCAGTACTCTGTGTCTAGCTCAAGGTTTGTGAAAGCACCAATCAGTGCTCTGTGTCTAGCTAATCTAGTGGGGACTTGGAGAACTTTTGTGTCTAGCCAAAGGATTGTAAATGCACCAATCAGCACTCTGTGTCTGGCTCAAGGTTTGTAAACACACCAATCAGCATCCTGTCAAAATGGACCAACCAACGCTCTGTAAAATGGGCCAATCAGCTCTCTGTAAAATGGACCAATCAGCAGGATGTGGGTGGAGTCAGATAAGGGAATAAAAGCAGGTTGCTGGAGCCAGCAGCGGCAACCAGCCTGGGTCCTCTTCCAGGTTGTGGAAGCTTTGTTCTTTCTGTTTGCAATAAATCTTGCTGCTGCTCACTCTTTGGGTCCGTGCTATTTTTATGAGCTGTAATACTCACTGGCAAGGTCTTCAGCTTCACTCTTGAAGCTAGCAAGACCACAAACCCACCAGAAGGAAGAACCTCTGGACCCATCTGAACATCTAAAAAAACAAATTTCAGACATGCCATCTTTAAGAACTGTAACACTCACTGCCAGGGTCTGCGGCTTCATTCTTCAAGTCAGCAAGACCAAGAACCCACCAATTCCAGACACACTATAAGGCTACAGTAACCAAAACAGCATGGTTAGAAATAGACACACAGACCAATAAGACAGAATAGAGAACACAGAAATGAAGCCCGACACCTGCAGCCATTTGATCTTCAACTAAGTCTACAAAAACAAGCAATGCAGAAAGGACTTTCTATTCAATAAATGTTGCTGGGATAGCTGGCTAGCCTGATGCAGTAGAATGAAACTGACCCCTACCTTTCATCATACATAAGATTGAACTCAAGATCAATTAAAGATTTTAATATAAGACCATAGACTATGAGGATGCTAGAAGAAAACCTAGGAAACATCATTCTGGACATCAACTTTGGCAAATAATTTATGATTAAGTCCTCAAAAGCAATTCCAACAAAAACTAAAATTGACAAATGAGATCTAATTAAACTAAAGAGCTTCTGCACAGCAAAAGAAACTATCAGCAGAGTAAACAGACAACCTACAGAGTGGGAGAAAATATTTGCAAACTATGCATCCAACAAAGGCCTAATATCTAGATTCTGTAAGGAACTTATATACTTTAACAAGAAAAAAAAAAATCCCATTAAAAGGCAGTTAAAAGACATGAACAGATACTTCTCAAAAGAAGACATACAACCAACAAACATGAAAAAACACTCAACATCACTAATCACAATTGCAAATCGAAGCCACAATGAGATACTATCTCACACTAGTCAGAATAGCTATTATTAAAAAGTCAATACACAACAGACGTTGGTGAGGCTGAGGAGATAAGGGAACACTTATACATTTGGTGGGAACGTAAGTTAGCCACTATGGAAAGCAGCTTGGAGATTTCTCAAATAACTTAAAATAGAACTATCATTTAACCCAGCAATCCTATTACCAGATATATATCCAAAAGAAAATAAATAATTCTACTGAAAACACACATACACTCCCTTGTTCATCATGATGCTATTTACAATAGCAAAGACACATAGGACCAATGGCAGATTAGATAAAGAAAATGTGGTACATACACACCATGGAATACTACACAGCCATAAAAATAATGAAACCATGTCCTCTGCAGCAACCTGGATGCAGCTCAAGGCCATTATCCTAAGCAAATTAATCAGGAAATACTGCATTTTCTCACTTATAAGTGGGAGTTAAACATTGGGTATTTATGGACATAAAGATGGGAACAGTAGATAATGAGAACTACTGGAGGATAGAGGATGGGGTAAAGGGTTGAAAAACTTACTACTGGATACTATGCTTACTACCTGGGTGACAGGATCAATGGTACTCCAAAACCTCAGCATCAGACAATATACCCAGGTTACAAACTGACACATGTACCCTCTGAATATAAAATAAAAGTTGAAATTAAAAAGAAAAGACTTAGACCGGGCGCGGTGGCTCAAGCCTGTAATCCCAGCACTTTGGGAGGCTGAGACGGGCGGATCACGAGGTCAGGAGATCAAGACCATCCTGGCTAACACGGTGAAACCCCGTCTCTACTAAAAAATACAAAAATCTAGCTGGGCGAGGTGGTGGACGCCTGTAGTCCCAGCTACTCGGGAGGCTGAGGCAGGAGAATGGCGTAAACCCGGGATGCAGAGCTTGCAGTGAGCTGAGATCCAGCCACTACACTCCAGCCTGGGCGACAGAGCAAGACTCTGTCTCAAAAAAAAAAAAAAAAAAAAAAAAAAAAAGAAAAGACTTGGTAAGAAAAACCAAGGAATAAAAAAACTCCCAAGGAAAACAAGGTGATGTATGTCAGTAATGAATTAGAAAGTACTAAAAATACATTGTATGATCTAATTGCATTTATTTACTGCAGAGCAGTAGATACTTGTTGGTGTCCTTAATGTTTGCTTTCCGTCTGTAAAAAATGCCTTTTTATACCCCATGAATAAACTGTTGAGGTCAATGTTTAGACTCCATGGATTTCAGATTCAATCTGATTCAGATTCTCTCTTCTAGGAACTTGAAATTGGGGGTTTGCAGAAGTAATGAGGCTCTTCAGACTAACTGTACGCTGGTTGCTCAAAAGCTGTAGGAGAGCATTTTTTTTTTTTCTAGGTGGATGGATGGCAAAGCAGAGAAAGTTGGATCTATCCAATAACAAGGACCAAAAACCACACAATTGTACCCTGAGACATGGAAATAAGAAATTATGAGATCCTAGAGAAAAATAAAGCAGTTTTAAAATAAACAAATAAATAAAAAACAAAAACAACAAAAAAGCAGCCTTTTAAGTTCTGCATTTCATCATACATCTCAATTTTGGGTACAAAGAAAAAAGAACCTAAATGAATTTTTGCTTAAGCTAAAAGAGTTTATGTTCTTGTAAGAAAAAGTGTGCTGATTAACAGTGATATATGCAAATTCTTAAGATGGATATCATATTTTAAATTATATTGGATGATCCATATAGTTGTAAAGTACAGGCTTCTGTTAATTTAGAAATTTTGGAAACACTATCCTAAACTCTGTAGGTTCCATGATTAATTCTAAATGGAAGTAATTTATACTGGATGGATTAAAGTAAAACACACACAAAATATAATTGATGTGTAAAACATTTCATGAATAAAATTTGAGAGATAATGGTAAAGCAAAAATTAACAAAATGAAAGACTGGCCTAAGCTGGACCAAGGCCCAATCTGAAATAATGAAAAAATTGCCTTCCAGACCAAAACCTGGTTCACACACGTTAGAACAATAAAAAGGCTATCTGAATGGATAAGACTGGAAGACATTGTCTTGCATTCTGGCCATGGTAGAATGGCAGCCAAGAATTAAATTTGTTGCAAGAAAGCTGGAAAATTAGTTGAGTTTTCCCTTAGAAAAGAAATAAAGGAGCTGAATGGAAGGATATTGATTGGTTAGATTACAAAACACAACTTTAACTTGGTTCTTTTTAGTAGGTATATTATGTAATTTGGTGTTCTGATTGATGCCTTTAATATTAAAATTCCTATTTAATGAAAACATGGTCCTTCTGGCTTTTGGATAGTTTCTATTTTATCTTTTCTCATTATCCATCTTTTCCTTCTTCTCTTCCTCCATTCTACTTTTCTTTCTTTCTTTCTTTCTTTCTTTCTTCTTTCTTTCTTTCTTTCTTTCTTTCTTTCATCTTTCTTCTAATTTTTTATTTTTTAAAATTATATACATATGGTCAAATAATCAACATATGTAGTTTAAAGAGCACATAGTTCTATAAGATTTATTAAGAAATACATCAGCCCAGAGCATTCACATTTCTTTTTCCCTGAAGCAATCCTTTTTAACTTTTTTAGTTGATTCTTCAGGTATTTATCTTCATAGCTCAATATAACTTGCTTGCATTGTTACTTCCTAGTTTTTCAGTTTCGTGCATTGATTTTTGACAAGGAAGGATAAAGATTTAGCCTTTATCCTTCTTGCCTCTACTCTACCACCTCCCACACTTCTCACTGTTGCCTTATTGTATCTTCATTTTAATTATGTTGCAGCCTAGTTTTAGTTGAAGCTCTTAGTGTTTACGTTATTATCATGTTGTAACTTAAGTCTCTTAGTGAACTAGGATTATTACATTTTCTCTCTTAAAAAATACAAATCTTTTTGGTATGGACTTAAGTTTTGTTCAATTAGTTTTCTAGATACATATTACTGTTCAACCTTAAGCCCTCTGTCAATTATCTACATCTCCTCCACATCAAACTAATATTAAAGAAACCTTTTCTAGATCCTCAGACCTGCATCACCCTGGGCTAGGTTTCTACTGTATCTGGCACACAACTGTCCTCTGGGCACATCTTTTCATGCTCATCCTGTGAATTTATTTGGACTATTTTCTCAGTGAGCTCTCCTATTTCTGTCAGCCTCTCATGCATTCCTTTGTTCTTTTCTTCCTAGTTTCAGAGGAGCACATTATCTAGTAGATTTCTGGAAAAGTGTTTGTGGAAGGTGAAATTGCTGAGAACTTGGAGTTCTGAAAATGTCTTCACCTTTCCACTGGACAGATAATTGATACAGATTTTCAGTGGGAGATAATTTTTCTTTAGTGTAAATAATTTTCTAGCTTCTAATGCTGTGGAGAAATCTGAAAATATCTCTTTGTCTTTTTAATGTGATTCATTGTTTTTCTTATATGAAATCTTATGTAATTTTTTTCTGTTCCTTGTTTCTGAAATGTTAAGATTATGTGTCTTGGAGTGGGTCCACTTTTATCCATTGTGTTGGGCATCAAATTGGATCTTTTGAATTGGAAACTTTAGTTGTGACAAATTCTCTTGAAATATTTTATTTATGATTTGTTTTTCTCTCTATTTTCTGTTTCTTGAGTTCCTACTAACAGGATGTTGGGAAAACTGGACTACTTTTCATAACTATCTTTCTTTTTCTTATTTTCTTGTTTTACTTGCTCCAATTTCATAGGAGGTTTTATCTTTAAAAAAGAAAAAACTTTCCATTGAGTTTGGTAGGTAGGGAGGACCATGACCCTAGTGTGAAGACCAGGGGTGGCAAATAGAGGAAGAGCTTGACACTGGCAGTATGTGGAGGAGTGGGACTCTGGATAACATAGAAATCTTGGTCCCATGAATGCCATTAGATTGGTCAGAAAATACACACATCCAAACAAATCTTGCTATTATTCTTAAATTTTGAGATTAAAGAGAAATATTTTAAGCTTCTAGAAAGAAAAAAACATTAGCTACAAATAATATATAATATCGTCATAGTATTGAACTTCTTTACGCAACAGTGGAATTGCATATAAAGGCTATTGTGGGGAAATAAAAAAAAACTAAAACATAAGATTCTTATATTAATCTCAGATTCAAGTTACTTGTCAGAGCAAATGAAAATTAGTTTAGAATATCCAGAATATCAGAAAGTATATCATGTTTCACATACCTCTTCTACGAAAAATACTTTAAAACTATATTACAAACAAAAGCAAATAAACCAGAAAAATCTCTTTTTAGAGGAATAAACAAAACAATATTTTAGCCATAAACTGACAAGGTTGTAAACGACAAAAAATTAGAAGTTGGAAGTAGATTAATTATTGATAACAGAATTAGGGGACCCTGGAAAGTAATTCCCCAACTAGCAACTGTGAAAGACAAAAATGAACCTGCAGTATCTTTAACAGTCTCAGAAAATTGAGGTTACTGTTATCTCTAGAAATAGTGGTAAAACAGGGTGGGCACATTGGCTTATGCCTGTAATCCCAGTGCTTTAGGAGGCTGAGATGGGATTATTGCTTAAGGCCAGGAGCTTGAGACCAGTCTGGGCAACATAGCAAGACCCCATATTTACAAAGTAAAAATTTAAAAATTACCTGGGCATGCTAGCTACTTAGGAGGCTGAGGTGGAAAGATCATTTATTTTTCAGAAATAAACCAAAATGAAATTCTGCATTTCTCCTATCCCAAGTCTTCTTAATTTATGCCTTCATAATGATACCTTATTCCTTACGAGGTTTAATCGACAAAAAGAAAGCCGAGCTTCTCAGTTCACAAGAGCTTCCCCTGACAGAGGGCATCTTATTAATGCTAGGTCAGGAAAAGAGAGTTTTCCACCAGGAGATGCATCTCTTCAGTATCAGCCATAAGGCTAAACAGAGAGAAAGCGTTATGAAAACTAAAAGGGGCCAGAGTTTGGTTCAGGAACACAAAGTAGAAGATCAAGACTTTAGATAGGGGAAACAAGGACTGTGGGAAATACCTTGAAATAGTCATGGATATTTGCAGCTAACTTCAATTTGCTAACAACTCAGGTAACTCTCTGTGTAAAGAATTCTCAATTAAAGAGGCAGAAATGGGACAGACCTTCTTTGCAACATTCGAAGTCTTTAATTTGGTCCCATTATGTAAAGAATTAAGAAAAGTTAGGTGGGAAATTTAGGAATGTTTATAGTTTTTGTAACAACTTTTAAAGTAATATTGCATTTTGTTTGATGGATAAAGTAATTGATATAATTCTGTCTTCAGTGCTTGCAAGATGTTATTTATACATAACAGTGTATTTGTGGTTTGTTAGAATAACTGATATTTCTAGATTTATTACTAAATAAAGCACTATAACAATAGCATTTATAATCAGGAGCAAAACAGAATAAAATAATAGAAACATTTAAAAATTTTTCTATGAGTGCTATACATGGTTATTCATTTACTATAATCTTTACCCTTTTTAAATGTACTATAGGGACCTCCAAGTGTGACCTGTTTAAATAAATTCTTATCTACATATTGAACAGAAACAAGCACAATTCATGTTCACGAATAATTCTGCATGCTAAAAAATAACAAACCAGACTACACCCTTTTTATACTGGAAATTACTCCCTTCATTTCCCTTTCTTTAAACTCCTCTGTGTTGTGCATTACACGGAGGAGTTTAACTACATTACTATATCATGTAGTTCTTCTTAGCAAAGTTTACATAAGCCACAAACCATGCTGGCAACTTTTCTTTAGTAAATGCAGACTAAAAACATGAAAACTGTGACAGTGCTGTTGGAAAAAAAAAAAAAAGGCCCCAAGTAGTGCATGTCATTATGAAAGGAAACGTAGCTTTGAAGAGGCATGTGACATCTTTGCAACTACAGCTCAGATATGCCTCTTGGAAAGCAGTAATAATTGCCTATACACAGGAGAAAGGTTTCTTTGCAGCTTCAATGACACAGGCCTTTGAAGAAAAGAATTCTTTTGACATATGGATTTCATAGTACTTACGAATAAAAAGAAAGGTGAAACTCATGCGGCTATTCTTATCCAAGGTAAATATATACACTCCGGGATACTGTCATGTTATCTGACAGTCATTAAATCTCAAAACTTCACTTCAGGGATCAAATAACCAGACACTTAAAAAACAAAGCTGACAGAAACAACACAAAGCAACCTCAAAAAGGTCATGGCTCAATAACTAGGTTAAGTTTTTGAGATATTATACTGTTGCAGTAGACTTAGACCTGAATCTTACATAGTTTGAAAGTATATGACAAAGTTCCAAATCAGTGATTCTTGCTGAAGCTATGAAGGCAGATTGCAAAAACGTTAAATTAGTTTGTTGTTCTGAAAAAGTGACTAAGAGAGAGGGAATCAATATTAACACAAGAGTCATACTGTTGGGGAAAAACCTCTCGTTTTGCTATTTGAGAAAGAATGAATGAATTGGCAGAATGAAAAGACATTTATTTGTGCAAATGAATGACCAGGATGAAAAGTAAAGGTTTTCTAGTATGGTATTGCCTGTGCACTCATGCATATTTTCAGTCATGATTCAGAAGTGGAGAGACGTGACTGCCTGTTGACCTGATATCAAGGCTAGAGGATGTAGGGCTCTTGGGAATCTTTTCCTACTGACCGGATTATTGAAGGAAAAGCTGCTTAATAAGTTGACTCCAATTCATGTCTACGTCAAAATCCTTTTCCGATCTCTAATATTAAAAAAAAAAAAAAAAAAAAAAAAAGACTCATCTCCCAGGCTTGCTTTTCCTGGCCTCTTATTTAAGCCATGAAGAGAGAGAGAGAGGGAGATTAAAAATCTGGCCTGGGCCATTAAAAAAAGTAGTGATTGGTTGGACACCGTGGCTCACGCCTGTAATCCCAGCACTTTGGGAGGCTGAGGCAGGTGGATTACGAGGTCAGGAGATCGAGACCATCCTGGCCAACATGGTGAAACCCTGTCTCTACTAAAAATACAAAAATTAGCCAGGTATGGTGGTGCATGCCTGTAATCCCAGCTACTTGGGAGACTGAGCCAAGAGAATTGTTTGAACCCGGGAGGCAGAGACTGCAGTGAGCCCTGATTGCGCCGCTACACTCTGGCCTTGCGACAGAGTGACACTCCCTCTCCAAAAAAGAAAAAAAATAGTGATTTTGATATTATTAAGTAATAAATCATGAGAGAGAATAAACATGTCATCTCTAGGTAGAGAATTTTTTTAAAAAAACAATAGAATGTATAGATGCAAGTGATAACAGTTCTAAGACTCTTTTATCTAATTGTGTTAAGTGATGTCCACTTGTTTGGGAAGGTTCATTTCCCATAATTGTCATCATCCCATAGATAAAGTGCAGAAGAATTTCTGTCTTTACTAAATTTATTACCAAAGAAAACAGATAAGTTGGGTCTGGGGCATTCATTGGGCTGTGTTAGTTGGGAGTAGAACATTATTGAGAGGAGTATAATGATGTTTTTATGGAAGCGCTCTGTGCCTTGATTTCTTAGAGTGTTTTCTGTGGAATCGCCTTTTGCTAACAGCACCCTCAATGCTTTACCTATCATACTATGGCACTCATAATGATACAATGTTCTGGGCACTCAGCATTAATGACGGAGATTGCGCTCATCTCCATATGACCAGTCTAGGGGCAGAAGTTGCCCCAAACCAAGCCCTTTTGCTGCTAGGGCTAAAGGAATCACCATATCCTTATATCAGTAACTCTTTCCAACCACACCAGTGTGAGAGGGGAAAGCAGAAAAAAGGTTGCTTAACTCAGTGAGAGAATACATTGAAATTTGGTACAAAATGACCATAAAGAATTTGCATTTTTGGCTTCATTCCTTTGTGCATTTATGCCACATTTGATGATCTTTTCGAGAAGGAGGGACAGAGGCAAGACAGGGTTCCAGATGGAGGAATTAATAATTTATCCTAGAGGTGCATGTTGGAGCAACTGATTCAGGCAACGTACGTTGTCACATCAAATTGCAGTAAAGGGGTGGTTATGTAAAGATTAAATCGTTCACTCCATTTGGTATTTTGTATTTATCTTTCGAAGGTTACACCCACTTTGGGGTTTTATTTAAATAAAGTTAACGTGCATTTTCTTTTCTTTTCTTGTTTTTTTTTTTTTGAGTGTCTTTTATATTCTGGCTCCCAAGATAGGGTCTATAGGAAATTAAGAGTAAATAATAAGGCGGTTCGCCTGACTTTAAGGCTTACATGATAGTATCCTCAATAGCTAGTTTCTCTCATTCTTGACATGCTGTTATTACAAAAGAACTTCTCATTTTTAAAGATACGCACCATATTTTTCTGTCTTTTCATCAAGGACAGAATGTACAACTATATATATCCTACACCCAAAATGCCTTATAATCACACACACACACACAAATACACACAAATAAACACACTACTTATCTACCTACTTATGCAGGAGAAGACCATCCAGAAAATGTGTCTATTTTTGCTGTAGGATTACCATACAAAAAAAAATGTGAAACATTTTACTTTCTCCTCTGCTAAAAAACCAAGAGCTTTGAGACCTGGAAAACCAGATTATTCTTTATCTGGGAATAAATGTAAGAGGTCCCTCCACTGAAATTCTAGACTCTCGGAAAGGAGAATACCTCTTCTTGAGGTAAAAGCGATTTTATGACAAGGTGTGTGGGTTCCTTGAAAGGTGGAGACCTGTGTTTTTCTTCATGAAAAGAAATTCATGAAGATTCAGGCCACTGAGGGATGTGGTGCCTGGTTTTCAAGAGAACTGGGCCCCAAGATCCTCAGCCTGGGTTGTTCACAGAAGCTTGCTTGGAGATCATGTTTGGCTTGGAGCATATGGATGTCACAATTTTAGAGCTGCTCACCTGCAAATGGAACATTCAGGTTCTGGCAAGGACAGATAAAAATGAGAAATGACCAAGCCTTCTTTTCCCACTCTTTCTAGACTGTGATTCTCTGCCAACTTTGCTACTTGGGAGTGCAGTCGAATATAATTTGATTTAAGAAAATTAATTTTTCTCATACCAAAGTATCACGAAACAAATGTGTGCCAATTAGACAAACATAAATACATATGTTATAGAAATGTCTCCCTCTGCAGATGTTCAGCAACATTCTGAGGAAGTCAGGAAGAAGTAAGAAAAAAAAAAAAGGGGGGGTCTTATAAAAAAACAAAAAAAACAAACAACTGCTATTTGGTTACAATAGAGGATTGTGCATTGGGGTTAAATAAAGAACATTATCTCAACTGCCTGTGGAGCACAGTAGATCTCATTTTTAAAATGTTGACGTTTCTAAATGAGATCTATTGTGCTGTCTCTTATGGGGGCTTTGCCATGTTTCCAGATCTTTATAAAGGGCCAGAAGTACATGTTATCAGTTACAGGATGGTAGAAGAGAGCTCTTTTTACATTTAAAGTTTGACCCATATTCAGCCAAATATTTAGGCATTTCATGTTTTTAAGCTGTTTCTGATGTATTAACTCTTTTTGTATTATTACAACTTTTTAATACTTCATTTACTTAAAGAAAAGAAATAAAGGCAAGACTGTCAGGTGTTAACTGGTGGTATTGTGTGGTTGTATTAAAGCATCAGAAAGCATCTGATTTTACTAAATTGATTGTCTTACCTTTGGGGACCCGGATTATTTTAGATCATTGTATCTAATTAAAAGGGCTGCAAAAATGAATTTGAATGTAAGGAGTTAAAGAGCTTTGCAATTTAGATTATAAATTAAACTGAGTTGTTATATACTGTATTTTCAATTCTACTCAATGAATTCATAACTATCACTAGACATATAAGAGTTATAGACTCAATTTATAGTATACACATTCTTGCCATACATCCTAAAACTAATTGTGAAGAGCAGTGTAATAAATAGAATGAAGCGCATTGCTTTCACTTTGAGGAGAACTTAATAGAAAGAGCATTTTCAGTTTATAAAATCAGCTTAATTTGTGTGGGGTGATAAACTCCAGGGAGTAAGAGGGCCAATAGTTAAGGAAAAAACAAAGTATGGTCTCATTTTGGCAAGTAAAGCAAAATCTTTTCCTTGGTGTGTTATCCCAGCCTGTCTTCACGGAACCACTGAGAGGAGAGCTGTTATAATAGAGAGGTAAAAATGCACTGCTGAAAATAGCAAAAGAGTGTCATTTTTAATAAAAGAGAAAAACAATAAAGGTACATAATGTCAAAAGAGCAGGAGAATGTTTCACCCTCTCTAATGACAGGGAAGAATTTTTTCTCACTGTGAGATATTAGCCTAGTCTTTTTTTTTTTTTTTTTTTTTTAACCATCTGCCTTATCAACAGCATGTGTGTGGGGACCTTGCATTACCTAGATTAACACAGTTTCAGCAGGTGTGCTAATACCCTAGCCTCAGAAGTCACGTTCCTGTAACTGAAAGACAAATAAGCAGGGTGGCTAAAAGTCTCCTTTGAGGTCATCTCAGTAGAACACATGGTTTCATTGATTAGAACATGCCTAAGGAATAAACTTCTCATTTGCAATTTGGGAAGCATGCGTTTCTTCTGGAATACATTTTTTTTTTTAAACTTTCTGCTCATGGTTGACCTCACCTTTTTTGTTTAACCAAACCCATTAATCAAACATATCCCAGAGGTGGCTAATGATCTTTTAGAATTCTAATATAAGCAGAAAGTCAAGGACAGTACAAATTGATTCACAACACCCACCTTATTAGGCTTACGATGCTGTAAATGTTTCCCTCATCTTTTAAGAATAACAGCCAATCTGGTTAGCAGGGCTGCTGTTACAAGGATAAGGATTTTATGCACCTGTCTACAGATTCAACAATCAAAAATGGTTCTGCATTTCTTACAAAGTAGTTTGATGAAAATCTCTTCAGAATAAGTTATCATCAAATTATCCTTTCCAATATCTGAAGATACTTATACACATAAAACTACCCAACACAAGATATTTATATCATTGTGAAAAATACTTTCCTTCTGCAATACTTCAATTTAAAAAATTCATGTCCCTTTTCTGTATTAAACTTCCATAGGATAATTATTAAACATAGGAAAAAGAATAAAAATATAAATTGTTAGAATTGACTGGTGAATATCTAGGCTGGTCTGATGAATTAGTGGCCTTAGTTCAGCTTTGCAGTTGCATGTTTGGATCCTCAACAGCTATTTCCCCAAGAAATAAAAAAAAAATTAGTTTTTCTGTGAAATAGAGAGACAATTTTTTCTATAGGCCACTTTATTCACAGCCTCTGTTATCTACCTATCACTCTACTACATAAACAGAAAACAAGAGAGTTTGGGAGAGAGGGATAGAGATAGATAGAGAGATAGATAGATAGATAGATAGATAGACAGATAGAGACAGAGAGAGAAAGAGAAAGGCAGCTGTGGGAGGGGAGAGAGATTCAGCAGATTCAGTGATCTTAGAACAGATAGGCCATCTAGGTTTCCCCAGTACAAGACTATAAATGAATATAATTCATTTTTAGTTCAAATCTAATCAAAGGGTAATACTTGGAAGAAATCTTTTCTTTGTAGTTAGAACAAAATTCCTCTAGCGAGAAGCCAG
Source organism: Trachypithecus francoisi (assembly GCF_009764315.1). Lineage (NCBI taxonomy): Eukaryota > Metazoa > Chordata > Mammalia > Primates > Cercopithecidae > Trachypithecus > Trachypithecus francoisi. Next base: position 166,197,364 of record NW_022681454.1, on the reverse strand, counting down.
CTTAGTTGAGAATAAACTCTGATATATTTGCTGCAGAGACAAAGGGGTTTCAGGCTTGATCTCAGTTTTTCAGTAAGAGAGAAAAGTTGTTATTCAAAGTCAATAGCAGGGGAAGGAAAAATGGAGCCAAGATGAAGTTTATAGCTAGGGCTACATTATGCTACATTATGTCATTTTCTCTTTCTCTTTTTTTTTGAGACGGATTCTTGCTCTTTCGCCCAGGGTGGAGTGCAGTGGCCGGATCTCAGCTCACTGCAAGCTCCGCCTCCCGGGTTTACGCCATTCTCCTGCCTCAGCCTCCCAAGTAGCTGGGACTACAGGCGCCAGACACCTCGCCTGGCTAGCTTTTTGTATTTTTTAGTAGAGACGGGGTTTCACCGTGTTAGCCAGGATGGTCTCGAACTCCTGACCTCGTGATCCGCCCATCTCGGCCTCCCAAAGTGCTGGGATTACAGGCTTGAGCCACCGCGCCCGGCCTGCATTTTCAACATAATGTTTAAGTTTCAAAAAATATGATGTTTTTGACTTTAAAGATGTTTTTCAACTATAATGATGTGGCACAATATTTACAAATTCCAAAAAACACATTTTGCCAAAATATAAATCATAGATTTTTTCCTTTAATATTTCTATGATCTTACTTAAATTTAAATTAGATCATGCTTTATGCTCCCCTTCGAAATTATATTCTGGGGCTTTCTATGACATCTCAAATAAAATCCCAGTCTCTGCCTATGGTTTTCAAGGCTTTGTTGGTCCTAGTACTTGCCTCTCAAACACATCTAGTAGCCCTTGCTTCCTAGTATTTGAACTTGCAGTTCTTTCTGATAAGGCCTCCCTCTCCCTTACTCTTCACGGGTCTTGGTCCTTCTTCTCCAAGTCTCTGCCTTAGAAAGCCCTTCTGTGATCACTTGTCCAAAGCCAGCAGCCTTCCTGTTATGCTTTATTTGTACTCCTTAGTTCTTTTTCTTACAGAAATTATCCATCTTGGACATTTCAAAATTCAACTTCCATTTTATTTATTATCCTCCCTTCCCCTAGCATCTATATGTCTAGCTCTTATCCTGGGAAATAAGCCCTATAAAGGCTGAGGCCTTATCTACCTTTTAAGTTGATTCCAGTGCCTAGCACAATGCCTGGTACATGTGGAAACTGAATGAACATGGACTATCATAGGGACTGTATTCTAGGTAGCACTGGAGTAGGGTTGGAGTACATTCAGTGACTGTGGGGAGAGGGACAATGTTAGACAGTGGGAGGCCAAATATTAGTAGAATAAAAAGGCCAGGGCTCTGGAGTCCCCAAACCTTCTTCTAGAGACGTTCTGCTCTTTTTTCATTTTACGTAACGGGCTTCATTGTAGTATTTAAGCAAAACAAAATATGCTGAAGCTTAACAATATTTGAAAGCACTGAAGTAGATCAGGAATTCCCTTTTGCATTTGTTTAGACCTTAATACCAACCAACACTTTAGGATAAGTATATCCTCAACTAAGGGGAAAACAAAAAAAGAAGGGAAAATAAATTTTAGGAGAATTTGTACATTACATGTCTCCTGTACAATAGTGTGAGAGTCTTCTGGCCGGCTACCAAACAGCCATTCCAAGTCATCTCTTATAGGGCTGAAAAAATGAGAACACCCATGTCCCTGGAAGTTCCTTTCCAGGGAAGGAAGATCATGTGACTTAATGCTGCCCCATGTGACTCAAGAGCAGGTTTGTGAGCAAACTTCTGGAGAACTTTTGCTCTGCTACTGTACCTAGTGACAATATCTCCTCATGTCTTTCATGTTATTCTGTTGCCCAGTGTCCTGGCTTTAACGTGCTCCAAGACTACACCTGTACCTCTTCTATTCTTATATGTGACACAAATCCATCTTTTTCTAGGTCCTTCTTTATCAGATCATCTGCATCATAATACAGATTCATATTTGACATAGTATCTATTTTGACAACACTGTACATTCGATTTTTTTCAACTTACTAGTCAAGAAACTGAAGCCCAAAGAAGTCAAACAGTTTGGATACCCCACCTCCAACTTTAAAAATTCTTCCTACTGTCTTCTCATAACGTCACCATCATTCATGAGAGACTATTGTTGGCCAGGCATTTTACACACATTCTGGATCCTTATCCTTTATGATTTATCCTATACCTTTATGCTTTATCTTCCTCCCTACTTTTTCAAAAAATAGATGATGAGACTGAGACAATAGGATTATGTAATTTTACCAAAATAGCTCTGTCGATAAATAGAAGTCAAGGTTTAAAATCCTGTTGGTCTGAGACCTAAATACATGCACGTTACATTTAACTTCCTATGCTTCATCAATCATGAGGCATTAATATGAACTACAATTGTCTGTATTATGTGTAAACAAGCAGAATGTCCATTTTCTTGACATATAGCCTTGAAAACTTCACAGGGGAAAAAAAGACGGCAAAACACCTTCGTGAGATAAGAGTAGACTGATTACATGAAAATTTTCCAAACTCACTAGAGAGGCCAACATTCAAATTCAGGAAATGCAGAGAACCCCTGTGGGATACTGTACAAGATGACAAGCCTCAGGATACATAGTCATCAGATTCTCCAAGGTCAACATGAAAGAAAAAGTATTAAAGATAACTAGAGAGAAGAGGCAGATTACCTACAACGAGAACTCCAACAGGCGAACAGTGGACCTTTTGGCAGCATCCCTACAAGCCAGAAGAGATTGAGAGCCTATATTCATCATTCTTAAAGAGAAAAAACTCAAACCAAGAATTTCATATCCAGCCAAACTAAGCTTCCTAAGCAAAGGAGAAAAACTATCCTTATCTAGATAAGCAAATAGTAAGGGCATTCATTACCAACAGACCTGCCTTACGAGAGGTCCTTGAGGTAATGCTAACTATGGAAATGAAAGATCATTACTTGATCTTTCAAAAACACACTTAAGTACATAGACCATTGACACTATAAAGCACCTACACAATCAAGTCTGCATTATAACCAGCTAACATCATAATGACAAGATTAAATCTGCACATATCAATATTAATATTGAATGTAAACATGCTAAATGCAGGCACAGAGTGGCAAGATGGATAAAGAAACAAGATGCAATAACATGCTGTTTTCAAGAGTCTGAGCTCATGGAATGACGTCCATAGGCTCAAACTAAAGGGATGGAGAAAAATCTACCAAGCAAATGAAAAACGGAAAGAAGCAGGGATTGCTATTCTAATTTCAGACAAAATAGACTTTAAACTAACAATGATCCAAAAAGACAAGGCCATTACGTAATGGTAAAGGGTTTAATTCAACAAGAATACCCACCTATCCTACATATATATGCATACAACGTAAGAACATCCAGATTCATAAAACAAGTTCTTAGAGACCTATAAAAAGCCTTAGACTCCCACAAGATAATAGTGGGAGACTTCAACACCTCATTGACAGTATTAGACAGATCATCAATGCAGAATATTAACAAAGATATCCAGGACATAAACTCAGCAATTGACCAAATGGACCTAACAGACATCTAAAGAACACTTCACCCAACAACAACAGAATATACAGTCTAATCACTTGCATATACATAATCTAAAATTGATCATATGCTCAGCCATAAAGCAATTCTCAACAGGTCAATAAAATCAAAATCATACCAAGCACACTCTCAAGCCACAGAACAATAAAAATAGAAACAAATACTAAGAAGATCACTCAAAATCACACAATTACATGGAAATTAAGCAACCTGTTCCTAATGACTTTTGGGTAAATAAGGCAATTAGGGAAGAAATTATTTGAGACTAATTAAAACTAAGATACAGTCTACCAGAATCTCTGGGTCACAGGTAAGCAGTGTTAAGAGAAAAGTTCATAGCACTAAGTGCCCATATCAAAAAGTTAGAAAGATCCCAATTTAACAACCTAACATCACACTCTAGGTGTTCCTAGAGGACCTAGAAAAACAAGAGCAAACCAACTACAAAGCCAGCAGAAGACAAGAAATAATCAAAATCAGAGCTGAACTGGAGATTAAGACATGAAAAACCATTCAGAAAAAACCAAAGAACTCAGAGGTTGGTTTTTTGAAAAAATTAATAGAATAGACTGCTAGATAGACTAATGAAGAAACACAGAGAAAAGATCCAAATAAACACAATTAGAAATGACAAAGGGGACATTACCACCGATGCCAAAGAAATACAACTAACCATAAGAGAATATTATGAATACCTCTATGCACACAAACCAGAAAATCTAGAATAAATTGATAAATTCCTGGACACATTCACCTTCCCAAGACTGAGCCAGGAAAAAGTTGATTCCCTGAACAGATCAATAACAAGCTGCAAAATTGAATCAATAATAAATAGCCTACCAACAACAACAACAAAAAGCCCAGGACCAGATGAATTCACAGACAAATTCTGTCAGGTATACAAAGAAGAGCTGGTATCATTCCTACTGAAACTATTCCAAACAATTTGAAGAGGAGGAACACCTCTTTAACTCATTCCATGAGGCCAGCATCATATCCTGATACCAAAACCTGGCAGGCAGACACACACAAACACACACACACACACACACACACACACACAGAGAGAGAGAGAGAGAGAGAGAGAGAGAAAACTTCAGGCTAATATCCTTGATGAACATCCAGGCAAAAATCCTCAATAAAATACTAGCAGACTGAATTCGGCAGCACATCAAAAAGCTTATCCACCATGATCAAGTGGGTTTTATCGCTGGGATGCAAGTTCAGTTCTACATATGCAAATCAATAAATGTGATTCATCTCATAAACAAAACTAAAACCCAAACCACATGATTTTCTCAATAGATGCAGAAAAGGCTTTTGATACAATTCAACATAGTACATGTCTAAAATTCTCAACAAAGTAGGCATTGAAGAACTTTGCTTCAGAATAATAAGAGCCATCTCTGACAAACCTACAGTTAACTTCATAATGAATGGGAAAAAGTAGAAACATTCCCTATGAGAACTGGAACAAGACAAGGATGCCCACTCTCACTATTCCTATTCAACATTAATAATAGTACTAGAAGTTCTAGCCAGAGCAATCAGGCAAGAGAAAGAAATAAAAAGGTGTCCAAATAGGAAGAGAGAAAGTCAAACTATTTGTTTGCAGATGATTTAATTTCTTACCTAGGAAACTCCAGAGTCTCTGCCCAAAAGCTCCTTGATCTGATAAACTTCCTGATCTGAAAGTTTAGCAAAGTTTCAGGATACAAAATTAATGTACAAAAATTAGTAGCTTTTCTATATACCAACAACATCAAAGCTGAGAGCCAAATTAAGAAAGCCATCTCATTTATAATAGCTACAAAAATAAAATATGTAGGAATACATCTAAACAGAGAGTTGAAAGATTTCAAAAGCAAGAATTACAAAACACTGCTGAAAGAAACCAGAGACAACACAAACAAACGGAAAAATATTCCATGCTAAATCAGTATTATTAAAATGGCCTCAAGGCCCAAAGCAATATACCAATTCAGTTCTATTCCTATCAAACCAACAATGACATTTTTCACAGAATTAGAAAAAACCTATTCCAAAATTCATATAAAACCAAAAAAGAAAAATCCCAAATTGCCAAAGCAATCTTAAGCAAAAAGAAATAAACTAGAGGCATCACATTACCTAACTTTATACTATAAGGCTACAGTAACTAAAACAGCATGGCAATGGTACAAAAACAGACATATAGACCAATGGAACAGAATAGAGAACCCAAGAAGAAAGTAACTCACCTATAACCACCTGATCTTTGACAAAGTTGACAAAAACAATCAATGGGAAAAGAATTCTCTATTCAATAAATGATACAGGGATAACTGGCTAGCCATAGGTCAAAGATTGAAACTTGATCCTTTTCTTTTACCATAAAAAAAATAACTGAAGGTGCATAGTGACCTAAATGTAAAATCTAAAACCATTAAAAGTCCAAGAAGAAAACCTAGAAAATACTATTCTGGACATAAGCCTTGGAAAAGAGTTCATGATGAAGATGCCAAAAGCAACTGCAACACAAACGAAAATTGAGAAATGGGACCTAATTAAACTAGAGAGTTTCTGCACAGCAAAAGAAACACCAAAAGATTAAACAGAACAGAATGGGAGAAATTATTTGCAAACTATATATTAAACAAAAGTCTAATATCTAGGATCCAGAAGGAACTTAGAAGTTGTTTTTTTGAAAAAATTAATACATATCATTTATACACCAAATTCACATGTGAAGAACAAAAGACACCATTATAAAGTGGGGAAAGACATAGACACTCACTTTTCAAAAGAAGACATACATGTGTCCAACAAGCATGCGAAAAAAATGCTCAACATCACTCATCATTGGAGAAATGCAAATCAAAACCACAGTGAGATACCGTCTCACACCAGTTAGAATGGCTATTTTTAAAAAGTCAAAAAGTAACAGATGCTGATGAGGCTACAAAGGAAAGGGAGCATTTACACATTGCTGGTGGGAATATAAATTAGTTCAGCCACTGTGGAAAGCAGTTTGGCAATTTCTGAAAGGACTTAGGACCACCATTCAGGCCAACAACCCCATTATTGGCTATACACCCAAGGGAACAGAAATCATTCTACCATAAAGACACATGCACACATATGTTCGATGCACCACCATTTGCAATAGTAAAGACATGGAATCAACCTAGATGCTGAAAGGAATACTACACAGCCATAAAAAAGAATGAAATCCTGTCCTTGCAGCAACCTGGATGCAGCTGAAGGCCATTATCTTAAGTGAACTAACACAGGAATAGAAAACCAAATACTGCATGTTTTCACTTATATGTGGGAGCTAAACGTTGAGTACACATGAACACAAAGAAAGGAAAAATAGATGCCAGGGCCTACTTGAGGGTGGAGGTTGGAAGAAGGTGAGGATTGGAAAAACTACCTATCAGATACTGTGCTTATTACCTGGGTGATAAAATAATCTGTACACCAAACCTCTATGAGAGTAGAGGGATTAAAGTATAGGTCCATGAATGGGTTGTTTATATTTTGACAAATTGTTTACTTTTTTCTCTTTTTTCTTTTTGGGGAGGGGTGACCAGAAATACGTCCAAGACTTTAAATATCATTTATACACCAATATTTCTCAAGTCTAAATATCTACTCATGACTTTCCTCTTTAGTTATAGACCCATACATTCCCAGTGACGACTAGACACCTGCAGCAGAGTGACCACAGCTTCCTCATCCCAATGTAAACAAAATGGCACTCTATTTAAATCTGCCCCTCCACTGACATTTCCTAAAGGAATTAATAGCATCGTAGGCATGCTGCTGCCCAAGCTAAATTCCTCTTCCAAATTCTAAGACTGGTAAATTCAATCATGATATCTTCTGAAGTTGGATACTCCTCTCCCATCAAGACTGTCAATTAGTTCAGATCCTTGCCATCATTCACCATTCTTCACTACTGCAATAGTAGTGTGTGTATATATATATTTCCTTCTTAAATCCATGTTCTGCTCACTCAATTTACCTTCTGTACTCTTATTACTTTAAAAAATTTATTTTTGTTTGTTTGTTTTCTTTTGAGACGGAGTTTTGCTCTTGTTGCCCAGGCTTGAGTGCAATGGTGCCATCTCGGGTCACCACAACCTTTGCCTCCTGGGTTCAAGCCATTCTCCTACCTCAGCCTCCCGAGTAGCTGGGATTACAGGCATGTGCCACCATGCCTGCCTAATTTTGTATTTTTGGTAGAGATGGGGTTTCTCCATATTGGTCAGGCTGGTCTTGAACTCCCAACCTCTAAAATTGCTAAAATTGTCATTTTTACCTTAAAATTGTATTGATTTCTCATCGTTTATAGTATTATTATAGATTCAAATGTATATTATGGCTTATAAGGCTCTTCACAATCTGGTCTTTCTTGGTCTCACTGCCTGAATTCTCATTTCCCTTTATGATAGATGCAGGAGGCAAATAAGGGACACTGCACAGGGTCTTGGCTAGGCCTGCCCACAGTGGACTGGGGGCCCACATACACACTGGCAGATTGGGGTGGAGCCATCAGGAATTCACACCTTATGCAAGGGGAGGAGCCTGGCCTCTTCAGCTCCTGTGTGGTGGCCTGGTATTCGATCTGTGAGATGGGATCCTATTTTCAGGACCCCCTCTTTCTTCGCTGAGAGTTTTTTTTTCCGCTTAATAAATCCATCCTCATTTGTTTCACTTAATAAATCCAGCCTCCTCACTCTTCAATATGTCCACATACCTAATGTTTTCCGATTGTGGGACAAGAACCCGGATTTTATCTGAACTATGGAGTGAAAAAATCTGCATCATTTATATCTTATTTTCTAGCCATACCAAACCGTATGCTTTTTCCTGAACCCTGTCTCCCTGGTTCATGCCCTGTGGCGTTGTACACGTTATTTCCTCTGCCTGGAATGTCCTGGATTCTCTTTTATATCTAGAGACCTCCTAGAAGTTCTTAATATGTTTAAATTATTTCTCCCCAACTCCTCAGATTTCCCATATCATTTTGCTGTTACCTTTTGTTATGGCACCATTTCATTCTATTGAAAATATGTATATGCCCACTTGTCTCCCCATGTCTATGTCCCCCATTAATCTGATTCCTCATCAAGATTGTGACTTTTTCTTCTTGGTTATGCACCCAAAATGATTATTACTATGCAGAGTACCAGTCAGATAGTCAATAAAGTTTTTTGGGTATTGATGTGGGTTTAGGGAGATAGAAGAATAGAAAATCCTAGAGAGATGAAATCCTCATACTTTTCCTATATTTTAGCAGCACACTTTACAGACCTATGTTTAGGTTCACCAGGCATAGAAACAAGAAAGGCAACTGCTGAAGACTAACCCACAGATACTGAGGTTACTGTCAGTGGCTTTGATGTTATTCATTTTGTCTATAAAACGCTTTTAGCCAATTTTCTCCAATTCGTCCGTCGTATCTTCTATTTTTTATTTCAAATGCTAATATCTGTGCTTTCACAGTTACAAAAGTGTCTGAGGTGCTCCTTCAATGTCATTGAGTTTCCTGAGGAGAATTATTTGGAAACAAAGGGATAAAAGTATTACTGCTCTGTGATCACACTGGGAGCCCTTCAGAAAGAGCAAAATCTGCTTGCCTTTCAGAAATCACTAGTGAAGACTGATGTATGAAGTCCACGGTGGAAATGCTATTTCCACTTTCAAAGATCTTAACAACTACAGCTATTCATTCACAGGGCCACCGAAGCTTCCAAGGACTCACAAATGCTAAAGAATTGAGAAAAGATACTAAGCTGTTAAACTAGAGTGTAGAGAAGATAAGGAAAATGTTACCTATAAAATATTAAGAACTGTTTAGAAAATTGTTCTTATTTTCAAAGGTGATGGTATATGCAGCTGGTGTTTAATAATATTTTAATTTTGTTACCTTTAAATTTAAAATTTAGTTGTTATTCAAAAAAACATTTTCAAGTTTCAAAGACTTTGAGATCACCATTTTATACAGAACATAATTTTTCTTTATGCATTTTGACAAATGTCTATCATACTTGTGCTTTTGAGACTTTTGAGATTATCAAGTTTGTTCCATTAGCCTAACCAAATCTATTTGCTTTCTGGGCAGCTCTCACTAGTATTTAGTTTTTTAATATTAAGCCTGAATATTTCTCTTTGATACTTCTGCATCTTTTTAAAAAATTCATATTGTCATATATAAGCATATAATAGAGACATCTAGATATGTAATATATACTCGTAAGTATATATATTGAAGCAACTTAAAGCTAGTCTGCTCTTTTCCTTCTGTCTTTGGAATTTTGACGGAAATGTATCCTATCTCCCATCAATCTTCTCTTCTCCAGTTAACACACTTTTCATCACATAGCAGCATAAAGAATGATAAAAAACCATTATGAAAATCTTTCTTGACATAGCATGATGTTACTAATGCACCATTCAGCGGGGCAAGAGTTTTGCTTCTATTTATAGTACTAATAACGCACTTATCCTGACCATCTACAATATCTGCTTATTCTTGCAAAGAATGGCATATATTTACAAGATTTTCAGTGAGTTTGGGATGCTTTCTGAGGCTATAGAACATAGAAAAACTAGTTGGTGCAAAATATCTGAAGACTGCCTTTTAACTTCATTCATATTCCTGGTTTGTTGTAATAGGCAATCTAAGTCACCATAGTGTGTGATAATTAGAAAGAGATGAATAATGAGTAATGCCACTAAGATTAACCTGCCTGCCATGGAATCAAACATTGACATATAGAAATCAGCTAGATGTTATAAATTATGCATTCACAATAAAATGACAAAGAAGGAAAGGTTTAAAGGTTTTGTCTTCCAGTGCACAGGAAGACAAAATCCTATAGACACCATTAAGTTTTATTTATTTATTTTTTAATCTATGGTTTCATTAAGATTTTTTTTTGTTCTTGAAGCGAAACTTCCCTTTTAGTATTTTTATATTTGTTTTTGTTATTGCTTATTTATTTGTGATATTATAGAGATCTTAACAACTGCAGCGTTCTTCAAAAGAAAATGATTGGTTTTAACAATGACTATTTACTGGGTTTGGGCAAATGCACTCAGTCAACGGCCTTGGTAAAATGGCCTGCCTGTGGGATGGTATGGCCTCACAGAACAGAAGCAGCTGGTTTGCCATATAAAAATATTTGAACTTGTAAGAGCTAAAGAATATTTTTTTATGCTTGTTAACAAGTGAAAGCTTAGGATATATGTATTTATGTATACACATAACATTTTTAAAATCAGCTCTATTGAGGTATCATTTGCATACGACAAATTGTTCCCCATTTTAAATGTAAACCTGTACAACTACTGTCAAAGATGATAAACATTTCCATCATTCTAGAAAAATCCCTATGCCCTTTGCTATCAACATTCCTGTCTCTGCCCCTGGTTCAACATTCCTGAAACTTGACAACTACGGGTCTGCTTTCTGACACTATATTAGTTTTGTCTATTCAGAATCTTATCTAAATGGAATGAAACATTATGAATAACTCCTTTTGCTCAGCATAATGGCATAATTTTTTTTGGTATTCACCCATATTGTTCTGTGTATCCGCAGTTTGTTCCTTTTTATTACTGACTAGTAGCCTATTGTATGAATATCCTCTAGTTTGTTTTTTTCACTTCTTGATAGGCCATTGGATTGTTTCCAGTTTGAGGCTGTTATGAACAAAGCTGTGATAAACATTTATGTATAAGCATTTGTGTATATACATTTTCATATTTCTTGGGTAAATACCTGTAAGTTTAATTGGTATGTCACAAAGCAAGTATGTATTTACAGAAGCTGCCAATCTTTTCCCCAAAGTGGCTGAAAAATTTAATATTCGAATGGTCAATATATGAGAATTCTTCTTTTCTGTCTTCTTTTGGATTAACTGAGCATTTTCATATTCCATTTTATCTCCTCTGTTGACTCAGAAACTCTTCCATTTTGTTTCCTTTTATGACAGTTGTTTTAGAATTTACAATATGTATCTTTGATTTATCATACTCTAATTTAAATAATGTTTTACGCTACTTTACCTATAATGCAAGACATAACAGTATATTTTCACTTTTCCACCTTTATAGTATTTTTATTATGCATATTATGCTATCAACCCCATAATGTGTACTAATATTTTTGTTTTAAAGTTTTTTTTTTACAGATGAAAAGTGCGAAAAAAAAGTCATCTGTCATATTTATCCACAGAGCTACCATTCCCTATCTTCTTCACTTCTTTCTGTAGATGTAGATTACTGCATGGTGGCATTTTCTCTCATCCTAAAAACTTTCCATTAAAGTTTCTAGCAGCGAAATGCTAGTGATGAACACCCTTTGCTTCTTTCGCCTGAAAATATTTTTATTTTGCATTCATATTTAAAATATATTCTCACTAGAGATAAAATCCTAAATTATGAATATTTTCTCTTTTCTTTTAATTAGAAATTTCATTTTATTGTCTTCAGTATTGGCTTTTTTCTGATGTTGTCCTCTTATCCTTACTGTCCCACTTACAAGAAGTGCCCCCCCAGCTCCAGACTGATTAAAAGCATTTTTCCTATTAATTTGGCTATTAAGTTCTTTTGAGTAATTTTCTTTGAGCTTATCATATTTGTAGTACTTTTTGCTTCTTGAATTTGTGCTTCAACAGGTTTTCATTAAATTTGGTAAATTTCAGCCACTATTTCTTTGAATATTTTTCCTATAGATCTTAACCCCCTTTTCTGGGACTCTATAAGCATATTAGACTGCTTGCTGTTGTTTCAGAGGTCTCTAATGTATTAGTTCATTTTGTGTTGTTATAAAAGAATACCTGAAACTGGGTAGTTTATAAAGAAAAAATATTTATTAAATTAATAATTCTGCGTTCTGGGAAGTTCAAGAGCATAGAGTTGCATCTGGATGGCTTCTGGAGAGGGCCATATGCTGGGTCAAAACCACTGTGAGAAAGCAGAAAAGCCAGCTGGCACATACAAAGTGATCCACGGTGAGAGAGGAAGAAAGAGAAGGTCTAGAAAGCTGAACTGCCTTTTATAACAACCTATTTTCAGTGATTTATCCAGTCATGTGAGAGCAAGCACTTACTCCAGCAGGAGGGCATTAATCTACAGATGAGTGATCTGCCCCATTACCCAAATACCTTCCACTAGGGCCCTGCCTCCCAACATTACCACGTTAGTGTTCAAATTTCAACATGAGTTTCAAAGGAAACAAACTACCATAGCAACTGAGCTTATGTTCATTTTCTCTGAACTTCAGATTAGTTTCTATTGCTATGTTAAGTTGACCTTTCCATCTGCATTGTCTAATCTGGTATGAAGTTCATCTAGTGAGTTTTTATTTCAAATATTTAATATTTCAACACTAGAGTTCTCACCTAGTTTTAAAAAATGTATTTTATTTCTCTTCTCATTATATTCATATTTTCTTTAAGTCCTTCAGCATATTTTTAATAGCTGTCTGAAAGTTCTTCTTCGCCAATTTCATCTTCCAATTGTTTCTGGTTTTGTTCCTATGAATGGATTTTTTGTTCGTTTGTTTTTTGGTTATGGTTCAGATTTTCCTGCCTCTTCACACTTCTATTTTTTTATTGGACACTAGATATTATGTATTTCATGTTTTCAAGGTTTGCATTTTTGTTGTCTTCTATTATAGAGTAGCAATTTTTGTTATGGCCAGTATTTAGGTTACTTTAGGATCATCTTGACCTTTCAAGGCTGGTTTTTAAGTTTTGTTTGTGCAGGTCTAGAATGGTCTTTACTCTCAAATTTGATACTTCTAGGGCTTACTGACTGCCCAAATTTTTAATGAAGTCTATTCACTCCAGCTGAACAAACTCAAATGTCTCTATACTCTTGGAAATTGTTCAGCCTACTATTCTCCAATAGTATCTCTCTGCCTAGACTTATGTAGTTTTACTCCCGGCACATCAGCTTAGTATCGGGCAAAATACTTAAAGGGATCCCTGTGTAGATTTTGGAGATTTTTCTCTGTATAGTTACCTCCTCTCCAGTATTCTACCACTCAAATACTGGTCACCATAACCTTCCTGAACTTGAGTTTATCTCTTTTCAATTCAGCAAGTCTTCTCTGCTGTGTTTGAGTCTTGCCTTTCCTGCACTGTGGTTTAAATATGTCTCTAGGCAGAGAGAAGGATGATAGGCCTTACTCCATTTTTCCTCTACTCAGGAGTCACAGCTCTATGCTGCTTATTTTTCAGTTGTTGAAAGCATTTGTTAAAGTTTTTTTTTTTTTTTTTTTTTTTAAGTTTTCTAGGTTTTGGTTTCCAATGGCAGGAAGGCAAATATGGTGCTAGTTATTCTCTGATGGCTACAGAGATGATGTATTTCAACATTAAAAATTACAACTATTTGCCATTCCCCATGATACAGCATTTTATAACGAAAAAAAGAGCATCCAAATCCTACATTGGTGAAATTTTTTAAAACCTCTACTGTGACGTTGGAACAAGGTCAGGATTTAGAAATTTACTTGTTAACTTTTTTGTTGTTTCATTTTCAAAATCTGCCTTGTGTTACCCAGTATTTTCATAAAAAATTTCTTCTTTCTTACAGTAAAAGAAGAAGAGATTATCTTTTTTTTTTTTTTTTTTTAAGGCACATTATACAGTCTCATCAGCTGGTTACCTGGATGAGAGTGAGGGACTCCGTTACAAGCAATGTGACTAAGTAGCATTTTCTATGACTCGTTGGTACAAAAGTCATGGAGGGTTTTGCCATTACTTTTAACATCAAAAAACACAATGACTTTTGCACCAACCTACACCTTAGTGATGTCATGGCTCAGATACAGCACACCAGCACTTCTGAGACCGGCAGAGTTAATGATCCTCCTTGGCACAATATATACCTACCAGGTGGTACAGTTATAGCAAATTTTACATAAGAGAAATAATAAAAATGGTAAGAAACTTTTTCCCTTCTCAAAAAGATATAGCCGTATCTTTAAATCTTTAAGGGCCATCATCTAATTGGGTTAATATTTAGATTATTAGAACAGTTGGCTATTTGTTAATAACAATTGGCAAGTAGGGTCTCAGATTTTATTCTTAGCTCAGCAATACATTAAAATATTTTTCCCAACTTAGACCAATCAAGTCATTTTTTTCTTTCTTTTTGCATATGAGAGTCCTTTTTAAATGCCCCCCCCACGATCACAGTTGTACATTTTTAACAGTTATAAATAACGACAAAATGAGGTTTCCAAATATGTGTTAATTACATAAAATCTATAAGCCTTTGTAGAGGAGCAGGACATACTCGGTCTGATAACATATACAGAGTCACAGATTCATTGCAACTAGCAGACTGGCTTTCTCGACCTGCGTGTGCATTTATTTGATGTATGCAGGATTAAGAAACCATATGAATAGTTCTAAGGGAATAATTTCTAGAACTTCAAATTCTATATGTGCTTATTGTCTTCAATCAATCTGCCTAGGAATGTACTGCAGCTGACAGGCTCTCCTTTCCAATCTCTCCTTCCCATACAGTTCTCCTACTTTACAAAACAAAGACTCGTTTCCTCCCTGATCTTACTATGATACATTTTCCTGGAAAAGGAGAAACTTCCGGTACAAACTCTACCAGTTTGTTCTTTCTGAACAAGAAAGAAAGAATGATTTGAAATATTGATGATATAGTTGATAAGGTGAGTGGCATTAATTACTGGGTAACATTTCTGCTGCAAATGAGAGAATAAATGTCAAGTAAAAGATTTTATAAGGATAATGGAATTAAAGTGCGAGTTCAAGGAGAAGAAGAAACATCATAACATTTCTGACTATTTCAAAAAGATTTTGTTTATGTGTTTGGATGATAGGTACCAAATTGTATGATTTAAAACTTTTAAAATCCATTATGGAACTACAGATGTAAACTTAGAAATGTTTCTAGAGTAAAGCCACAAACGAGGGGTGGGAGGGAGAGGGTTTATTTGTTAATTGCTCCTTTCTATTGGTCTTACAATTGGAAATGTCAAACTGGCACGGGGCTCTGCAACTGGTCTTCCGGATATTTATGGTTGTAATCAAGAGCCTGGCATGTACTGATACATTTCATGACATGTTTCTAATGGCAGTTATCTCAAAGGTCCTCATTATATTTTGCTGTTGTGAATGAGCCACTTGGCATTTAAGAAGCAAGAAATAATTATGAGAGGTATACAGAGGTCACTTGCCTCAAACTTCTAAAGAAAAAGACAGGTTGTCTTAGTTGATTTTCCAAGAAAAAAAAATCACTGTCAATATGTTTGGATCACATATTTTAGGATTTTGCTGTGTTTTCAGATATTGCACATAGCAAAGGCATATGGCCCATGTATAATAAAGAAGATTTTTAAGTTGTTGATGATCAAATTATATATTACACAGCCAGAGATCATTTTGTCATGCAATTAGGCCAGGGAATTTGCCTTAGGTTCCTAAATACCAAAGGTGGTGATGTCATGACAGATCCAATTATTTGACAGTGGAAGAAAATGCCATGGATAGAGAACATCTGAAGCAGCAGAATTCTCTTCAATATTCACAATTGAAATCTGAGCCTAATATCTTACCTTAAAAAAAAAAAAAGAAATGAAAAGGCAGAAGCATTCGAACTAGGACTCTGTCTGCCTGGGGCTTTTTAAAATTTTGTGGAGGAAGGACTCATAGAACAATACTGAGTAAGCATATACTTTTTGTGTGATTTAATGTCCCCACACTCAAATAATCCTATTGATGTTGCCAGTATTTTCTGAATATATGCTGGGAGTCTTCAAAGTCTTCTCTAAATGCTATAATGTATTGACAACAAATTAAACTTGGCTGAATGTAGAGATTTTCTCATTATGAAGTCTCTAAGGATATGGAATGTCAGTCACTGGTCTATTTAGATTATCAAATCCTACCTGACTAGAATTTCACTTCTCAGAAAACTCAAACTCTAGTGTTTACTGTAATTGTTACATACCTCTCCCCAAAGCAAAATAATGTAGACTCTTTTCTACATCTGGCAAAGCACAAATAACTATTATTTAATGACACAAAAGGTGCTGAGCCTGAAGTATTTCTAACATATTTCTCCAGTGATTAGTAAGAAACAAGGAAAATAAGTATCTATATTAACCCAAGTGTAGAGAAAACAAGGATTTTAATTAGTGAGAGTATCGTATCATAGGCTCCACTATAGTAATTTGATAGAATGCAATTTGTAGAATTAAATAAAAAGTAATCGTTATAATAAAGACAGTAGAATAGGGCGTGCAGAGAACTGAGGCAGTGTCATACCCAATTGATGTCCCTGGGTAGCAAATCCATTAGTTTCTTGACTCTAGCTCATGAGAATGCATGCTAATGGGGCAATATTTGAGGACATTAATTACATCTGGCAATATTTGGATAGCTAATATTCTCACTTATATTGTTAAATAATAGGATTTATGTAACCAATTCATTTTTGGAGTTTTCACACAAGGTTAAAAGAATATAATTTTGCTATTTATACATTTCCCTCAAATTACTGTATTTTCCTTTTACAAAAGAGTCATTTCAGTGTTAATATGCCTGATTTTAAAATCCTTGATACAGTGATAAATATGTAAATGTCTCCTTGCCTAGAATGACTCAAGTGAATAAAAAATTCTACATACTGTTTGAATAATGATATCCTATATATATTCATTTGCTTTTCCCAAAACTAATATATAGTGTGTAAGTCTATAAAATATGTATGTATATGTGTGTATATACAATATTGTACAAACAAGAAAGTGAAATAGTACTGTCTTTAGATTAAACTATTGCAATTTTAAAACTGAAGTGTTTTTATAGAGTGAAATTTAGTATAATTAAAGAGAAACAGAGTGTTTATAACACTAGAGAGTGTTGTTTGCTCTTAACTACACAGGATCACAGAACCTCAGAGTCTTCAAGAATTATACATGCAGGCTCTGAAAACATCTGAATCTACATATCTGTCCACTATTCATGAATTTCAGGTGTAAACAACTCCTAGGATAGAAAAAAAACCAAAAAACATTCTTTTGGGTGAAACTCCTTCTTGATCGTGGTCACACTTTTTTTTTTTTTTCTTTGAGAAAAAAGGTCTTACTCTCTTGCCCAGGCAGGAGCGTGGTGGTATGATCACAGCACACGGCAACCTCTGCCTCCCGGGCTCAAGCAGTTCTCCCACCTCCCAAGTAGCAGGGACTACAGGCCACGATGCCCAACTAATATTTTGTATTTTATATAGAGATGGGATGTTGCCTAGGCTGGTCTCAAACTCCTGAGCTCAAGTGATTCATCTGTCTCAACCTCCCAAAGTGCTGGGATTACAGGCATGAGCCACCACGCCTGGCCAGTCACACTCTTTAATACATTCTATTATATTTACATCACTCTTAAATAGCCTCATCCAGGATTCAAGAAAATGTTAAGGAATAAATTAGTACAAAGAAAAGTCATATTTAAAATGTAATAATGATTCTTTTAAAAACTGCATAATATTTACATGTTTATATATTTATACGTTTTATGTACGTTTATATGCTTATTTTTCAAGTGTAGGTCCTAATTATTTGATCTGCAACTGTACTTATGAAGTTGGATACTTAGATATATTTGTCCTTCTTAAGTGTTCTCCCAAATGATTTGGACAATCGTTCCAATTTGTCAATTTGTCAGGGCTTTTTTGGATCCTAAGTTTGTAATTCAGTGTTAACTGGACCAGGGATAAATTGTTTGTAATTTTGAGAAGGATGTTATCTATGGATTCTTTTATATCCAAGATAATAATGCTGATTAGCATAAGGTGATACTCTGATGAAATTGGAAAAAAAAATAATATGCCATTGAAATTACTCATCACCGAAGACATTTGTGAATTTTACTTTGTCACCTTCCCCTCATTTATTCTATTAACCCTAAGATATACTTTAAAGAAAACAATATGTAAGATTTCTCTCATTAACAATGTTAGAATGTTTCCATCTATTGATCTGGATTAGAGGAATATATGGGTGGAAAGTGTTTAGATAAAATATTTTTATTGTGATCTCTCTTAACACTAGATGGGTTCAATAACTTCTATTCATATGCCTGAGTATAAATCATCATTGTAATATTAGGATATCCAGAGATTGGTGTTAGAAGAAGAAGAAACGCCTAGTTTGTAATGACTCAGGTCTCTTAAAATTCTCACTTAAAAGTATTAAAATAGGTATTTCTAACACTATTCTATGATGTCTTAAAAGCACTCTCCTTGTAATATTTTTTTTTTTTACTCAAACCCACAAATACTCCAATTGCAATGAACTGTTTGTGTTCCCCTACAAATCCATATGTTGAAATCCTAACCTCCAATGTGATGATAATAGGAGGTAGAGCTTTTAGGAGATAATTAGATCATGGAGGCAAAACTCTAATGAATGGGATTAGTGCACTTATAAAAGAGACCTGAAACAGTTCTCTGCTCCTCTTCTTCCCACGTAAGGAAACAAGAAGATAGTAGCCTGCAATGTGGAAGAGGGCCCTCATCAGAACTCAACCACGGGGCCACCCTGACCTCTGATTCTTAACCTCTAAAAATGTGAGAACTACAGTTCTGTTGTTTATAAGCCATTCAGCCTATGGTACTTTGTTATAGCAGCTGGAACACACTGAGATATCCAATAAGGACATTTCCCAAGAGGCATAATTATATAG
Organism: Trachypithecus francoisi; assembly: GCF_009764315.1. Taxonomy (NCBI): domain Eukaryota; kingdom Metazoa; phylum Chordata; class Mammalia; order Primates; family Cercopithecidae; genus Trachypithecus; species Trachypithecus francoisi. The sequence goes on along the minus strand of NW_022681454.1, from coordinate 166,178,097 downwards.
GCATGTTTTGATTTGTACTATAAATACAATTTTTAAAAATAGAACATTACAAATTGGACAATATTAAGACATAATATAAAAACATACTTTTAAAAATAAGCATGTTTTGAGATCCTTTTTCAGATTAAAATTATTCTTTAATATGTAAGAAGATATACTAAATAAAATAGGACTGCGGAAAAGGCATAAAATTAAAATGTACAATATTCTGGAACTTACATCAAGAGTAAATGTGCTTCTTAAAAAACAAGATATAGCTATGATTTAACATTTGCATTGAAAAAAACTGTAGTTTTGAGGCAAAGGAAAGGAATTACAAAGCAAAGTTTTCCATACTTTATAAAAATATCACTACAAAAGTGATACAGATTTAATGTACACATTTATCACATAAGAGTTCAAATAAATATGGAGATAGATATAGAGATGGCTATTCATAGAAGTTGAAATGCCTTCTTTCTTTTTATTTTTTTTGAGATGGAGTTTGGCTCTGTCGCCCAGGCTGGAGTGCAGTGGTCTGATGTCGGCTCACTACAACCTCCACCTCCTGGGTTCAAGCAATTCTCTGCCTCAGCCTCGCGAGTAGCTGGGATTACAGGCGCCCACAACTAGGCCCGGCTAATTTTTTGTATTTTTAGTACAGATGGGGTTTCACCATCTTGGCCAGGCTGATCTTGAACACCTGACCTCGTGATCCACCTGCCTCGGCCTCCCAAAGTGCTGGGATTACAGGCATGAGCCACCGCGCCCAGCCAAAATGTCTTATTTCTAACATCAAACACTTAAAGTTATTTCATGGAGGAAAATCCGATGTTCCATAATATACTGTTTGGTGCCAAAATGGAGGGGATACTTGCTTAAACTGGAATAGTAATTTTTTCAGCTCCTTTAAAGATACCCTGTCTCTACCAAAAATACAGAATTAGCTGGGCGTGGTGGCACATGCCTATAATCCCAACTACTTGGGAGACTGAGGCAGGAGCATCACTTGAACCCGGGAGGTGGAGGATGCAGTGGGTCGGGATCGCACCATTGCAATCCAGCCTGGGAACAAGAGCGAAACTCCGTCTCAAAAAACAAAACAAACAAACAAAAAACAAGCAAACAAACCACCACCACCACAACAAAAAATCTACTGCAAGTGTAGTGAAAAAAGACAAGTAATGCTTAATGAGTAATCAGTGTTTCTGCCTTTTGATTGATAACATAGGTTAATATCCACTAAAAGTCTCACAGTATATTATCATTGCATATATTATGTAATACTGATAGTTAATTTCAGCCACCAATAGAGTGGTCGGTGAAGAAATAATTTTCTCTCTCCATATGTGTCACAGGTGGAATTTAGGCAGCATTACTGATGATCCTAATGTGTCCACTATATATTCTATGCAATTAGTCAGCTGGTAAGTGCAAAGAATATATCCAGTTAAAGAATTGACCTAAGAACTAACAAATGTGTATATTCCTCAGTATGGGGAAATTCAGCATTTAATATGAGAGAACAGGCTGTGTTCATGATGGAGCTGACAAATTTGCAACATAATACAAAGTAACAAACAAGATCATGGAGAAATAAAAGCATAAAGTTCTATTGCAAGTTATGTTTGAGAAGTCTATAAATGATCCAAGCTGAGATAATGGAGCTATCCAGCAGACCATTATAAAGATCAGAGGAAAGAAAAAGGAGAAGCATTTTATATTACTCTGCTTTTAGAATATAAACAGCCTGTGGGTGGTGGGTTGCCTTTTTTCCAGTGTAGTACAATTTATCACATAACCCAGGGGGAAGCACTTAATGAGTATTATTTTAATTGGAATTGAATTCGACTCGAGGTGCTCATATTTCAAATCCTAGGATTAAAAAAAAAAGCTAGCCATAAAAATGAACTGTGCTTCTGGAGCCATTTGTCATTCATTTATTATATGGGAGGAAATGCATAGGAAATTAGCCATACATACTCATTTTGCATTAATCATAAAGGAATATCAAAATGTCAAACTCAATAGCAAGCAAAGCTCCTTGGGAAGTTTTATCAGCTCGGGAAGAGGTTAAAACTGGCATGAGGAGATCCCATAATCCTCTCATAGTCTCTCTCTCTCTCTCTCTATATATATAGATTGAATGATAGATAGATATCTCTCTATATATATATCTAGATATATATCTAGGTATAGAGGTAGATATATATCAAATATATGTAGAAAATTTGATCTATCTATATAGATATGTATATCTAAATATATATATATTTGAAGAGGGCATTGGGAATAACATGTTAATTTATTTTCATTCACAGATCATTTTTGCTACTACTAGTGTACTGCAGACAGGTGCTAATATTCTAATTTTATAGAGGATTAAACAGAAAAATGAAACAACAAATGAGGTTGGGGGTGAGGGACTGACTCCAAAGACTCAAGTATCCTTTGATATTTGGGTCCTGATTTATGATCCCCTGGAATCTCTTCCATGAAGCTCAACCTTGGGGAAGAACTGGAAGCAAAGCTACAGAGATTCAACAAGTTGAAGACAGTAGGCATAAGAGTTATTCTATGTACAAGTAAAAAACAAATGACAATCAACAAAAACTGAGATCTGTTATGTCAACAAGGAGCCTGGGATGACATTGGTGGTGAATAAATTCCTCAAGCCAAAAGAATGGCTGCAGTGGCATTTTATGGTGAGCTCGAGACCTCCCTAAAAAAGCAAAGAAGGGGTTTATTATGGAGAGTAAAAGCAAAGTTACAGGGACAAGAGGATAAGTCAGCAGCAAAGCTGGAGCTCTAGGAAGAAAGGAATTAAAAGCCAACTTGGCCTTTTTTGACCCTGTCTCTCCCCTCTTCACAAAGCTTCCATAGTTCCCCAGTACCTTCAGAATAAAATCCAATTCCTTGGCACGGTGGTTAGCACACTGATGATCTGGTTTAAACATATCTTTCAGAATATGTATTCTATGATTCATTTACCAGACTCTTCACCAAATTTACTTGCCAAGAAGTAGACAAATGGAAATCAAACTGGATTGCTTAAAATTTCTTAAACCAGTTCCCAGCTTTTCTATATCTTTTCCCTCTATCACAACTGTCTTTCCTCCTATCTTCACCATCAAATGAAACATCTCGTTGAACAACCCCAAGTACTACTTTATCCTTGAAGTGCCCTTCTCCAACCTAAAATATTTTTTAACTTAGTCTCTAAAACCATAGTATTTTTACCATTTACAAAACCCACATGTGAGAAGCCATATGTTTTAATTATTCATACCTGCCTTATATCCTTCTCCACCCAGATTATTATACAATTCACATAACAACTGGAGACAAGTCCCTTTTGTTTTTAAATCCCAGATCCATGCCTAAAACAGTGACTTACATATAAATAGTCATTGAATACAAGCTTCTTGTACATATTGTTGGGCTACTTTTCAATTAGCCAGATGAAGATTTCAGTATTCTAATGTTTTATTTCTTCTAAAATGGCTCTAAACTTTAGTGCTAAAAATAACAAAGGAGTTTGTTAAAATTCAGAATCCTTGGAGCTTCCCTCTAACATTCAGGTTTAGTAGATCAGGTGTGGGGCCCCAGAATATGAAAGTGGGTGCTGTGGTTTGGATATGGCCTGTTTATCCCCACCAAATCTCATATTGAAATTTGATCCTGGCCGGGCGCGGTGGCTCAAGCCTGTAATCCCAGCACTTGGGAGGCCGAGACGGGCAGATCACAAGGTCAGGAGATCGAGACCATCCTGGCTAACACGGTGAAACCCCGCCTCTACTAAAAAATACAAAAAAATTAGCCGGGCGAGATGGCGGACGCCTGTAGTCCCAGCTACTCGGGAGGCTGAGGCGAGAGAATGGCGTAAACCGGGAGGCGGAGCTTGCAGTGAGCTGAGATCGGCCACTGCACTCCAGCCTGGGCGACAGAGCGAGACTCCGTCTCAAAAAAAAAAAAAAAAAAAAAAAAAGAAATTTGATCCTCAGTGTGGGGATGGTGGGAGATGGGACCTAGCGGGAGGTGTTTGGGTCCTGGTGCAAATTCCTCATGAATTTCTTGGTGCTATTCTCAGGTAGTGAAAGGCTTCGCCCTTTCAGGAGACTGGATTAGTTCTTTTTTCTTTTTTCTTCTTCTTTTTTTTTTTTTTTGAGACGGAGTCTCGCTCTGTCGCCAGGGCTGGAGTGCAGTGGCCGGATCTCAGCTCACTGCAAGTTCCGCTCCCGGGTTCCCGCCATTCTCCTGCCTCAGCCTCCAGAGTAGCTGGGACTACAGGCGCCCGCCACCTCACCCGGCTAGATTTTTGTATATTTTGGTAGAGACGGGGTTTCACCGTGTTAGCCAGGATGGTCTCAATCTCCTGACCTCGTGATCCGCCCGTCTCGGCCTCCCAAAGTGCTGGGATTACAGGCTTGAGCCACCGCGCCCGGCCGAGACTGGATTAGTTCTTGTGGGAATACATTAGTTCCCGTGAGAGCAAGTTGTTGTAAAGCCTCAGGTTTTCCCTCTTTTCCTGTGCCCACTTCCCATTTGACCTTCTCTGCCATGATTTGATGCCACACAAAAGTCCTCACTAGAAGCTGAGCAGATGCTGGTGCCATGCTCCTTGTTCAGACCGCAGAACTGTGAGCTAGATAAACCTCTTTTTAAAACAAATTAACCAGCCTTAGATATTGATTTAAAGCAGCACAAAATGAAGTAAGACCGTAGGCAAGCTCATCAGCTGCTTTTAATGCAGATGGAGACCATACTTGGAGAATCAGTGCTCATAGTGGTCTATACTAATTGGCCTCCAAAGAGTTTTGCTCTTTCTTGTGCAGTATAGGGTTTTTCTAGGAATTGGTAGCCAAGGTCAAAACTACATTTTCCAGCCATTTTGCACCAATACCTACTACTTCTCAATTTTGACTATTCTTATTTTGTTGGCAAAATAATACTGAACTCTCTGTTTAATTTCTGTGGCAAAGGTTTTATGAAATGAGAGATGATGGAAATGATAGCGTCACAAGACAGAAGTGGCATCAGTTCCCATAAGCCAAACATTTGCCAGGGGAAAGTGAGTTTTCTACAAATCAGGAAAGCCTATTTAGGACTTTCATGAATGAGAAATAAACTTTTAAAAGCTTAGCCATTATCCATTTTGGAATTTTAAAAATAGTAGTAAAATAATATTATCCTAAATAACACATTTATTTTTCAGAAACCAAAAGATAATTGTTTAAACAAAGATCATTAGGCTTTTATGGTCTTGCTCTATTAAACAGGTAGAACAGTACTTTCAATTAAAACCTGTGAAATACTAATAATTATGGGTTTCAGAAGAAACTTACCAATGGGAACATATCTGGTTGAGTTTCAATGCTAGTAATTTTAATGAAGGCATATTGGATTGTATGAAATATCCATCTTAACATTTTATTTATAGGCCTAACAATTTTTAATCTCTGTATATTAATAACAATTTATAGAATGGTCTGTCATTGTAAGTGATCCTTTATGAAGTCATGAACTGAGAAGAATTAACTGCCTAAAAGTAAACTTTAATTTCTCAAAATTAAAATAAAAACAATACAGAATGAAGCTAAATTGTGGCAAAAAGCTATTATAGCAAAATTTTACCTACACCTTGGTGCTCCATGATTACAACGGAAACTATCTTTTCAAAAATCCTGTTTAGTTTCCTAAATCTGTTATTTGTTCCTATAAACCAAGGCAGCCTAAAATTGGTATAGCTGACTCTTTGCAAAGTACTTTGCTAATCTGAATATCCTCCCTTTCCTCAAATTTATGAAGCATTTCACGATGCAGTAATAACAAACAAGAGACCATAGATTTCCCCATACACATATCATGCACTATTGGATCAAATATCATTTATAATATTATTGCATTCTACAGGAGCTATTATTACTCCCTTTTGTCAGAAAAGTGTTGAATTTTCCCAAGCAGAAATAAGTCTTGTAGCTCTTCATTTGCATTTCAGAAGCCTCATTTCCAGGCATTTACTCTTTGTATGTAAACAGATGGATTTTAAATATTAAAAACCCATTTGGTATGACTGAAAACTTAACCGCCTACATTCCCCCATTACAGAATCCTTGGGTGTGAAATTGAAAAGTAAATTATACTATGTTCATTCTGAACCGAGTTCATCTCGAGCTTTGTCTTTGTTAAATTGAGGGGAGGTTTATTTATGGACAAAGATTACAAAAGGAACTGCTGGAAGGCTGGATATGGATCCCAAACTATGAAGAGGTAACTGCAGTTGATTTCCAAAGGTGTGGTTTGGGTATATCTGAGATGGCATTTTTCTTTTTTCAAATGCTTAATGAATATACTGCAGACAAATAAATTGTAATAAGACAGAAAAAATAAAAGTGGGATTCACTTTCCTGAGGTTTCCCCAGTTTGCATGTCCATCTACACCCCACCTGCTAATGTTGCTCCCTGTTGCATTTCACCAAAAGTTTATCTAAAAGCTTTAGATTGAAAGTCAGCCAATATTAATGCTCTATCTCCTTATTAAAAAGCAACACATGGACAACTGGATCATAATATTTTCCCCATAAAGCAACTGATATTTTGGAAAACAGAGGAGAGTGGCTTCAGGTGAAGAAGAATAAGCAGCAGGAGTTGAGGCAGATGTTGAATAAAATATCTGTTTTGTGCAAAGATGCATTAACAAGTAACAGTAAAGACAAGTACCATGGGCCTCTGAGTCCCCTTCCTCTACTGCTATTTGACTTAGCAGGGCAGATTTGATTGCTCTATTAGCTGTAGACATTTCATTTAGAGTTATACAGAGTAAAAAACTGGTGCATTACACTCATTCTCAGAAGTAGTAAATTTTCCAAAAAAGACAGTACAATTAGAGAGAGAAACAGAGAGAGAGAGAGCCTGTATGCACTAACACACAGAGTCATTTGCAGTTAATAAAACAGACCAGGAAATACAATGTTGTACTATGACATTCATTTAAAGTGATTGAAAAGTATTTAGAAAAATAGCAGGGAGATGTAGGAAAATATTCTGTGTTGTACACAGTAAGAATCAAAAGGGGCATGTGTTTAATTTTTAAGGCTGCAGAATTTAGACGCGAGAATAAACAGCTGCATTTCCAGTGAGAACCACCATTGTTCCTTTTGGGAGGTAAAAGCACACACCATGACATTAGATCAATTGGTGGCTAGCTCAGTTACTTAACTTCTCTGAGCCTCATCATCTTAGTCTTAATGCTTGTCTTCTTCTTACAGGTGTGGTAAGGTATCCAAGAGGTAATAGGAATTCAACTGAGATCCAATACTTCTTTCCCTAGGAAATGACTATAAACCAATAAAAGATTCTCAAGTTCCAAAAGAAATTTTAAACTAGAAGCTCCAAGTTTTTCAGTTTTTAAGTGTTGGTAAAATTCATATATACATGTAAGTGAAAACATGTTTTTCTAAGTTATACTTAATTTCTGGGATTAAGCACTCAAATAGTGCTGGCTTGTCTAGCCTTGACAATTAAAAAATGAGTCATTTTCCTCTCATGTTAGTAGGACTTTATTATTATACATTATATCCCTAAATATAAAGCAAACACAAGGTGTTTCTCCTATTTTCCCATTATGGAACTGACGCTCCATACATATTTTTCTTAAAATTGACCATATAAAATGATTAACTTTTACAAATTAGATACAAAAGCCAAATGTCTCGATATAATACTTAATTGACTAATGTAGTTAATTAATTCATATGCACATACAATATTTTATTTGCTGCGAAATAATTATTTCCCCTATTAAATTCCAATGAACATTTTAAAAACATTTTTCTCCACATATACCTTTTGCGTCATTGCCTTTATTATGGTTAGAGCTATTTCTAGAGTGATCCAGTGGTTTTCCAGAGCCACGGATCTGTTTCAGTTGCTTGAGATACAGCATGCTCTATTGAGGACCGCGCCGGGGGTGGTGGAGAATGAACACACACAAGAGACAAAGACAAACAGAGAACATGGCGACCGCGCCTAGAGCCCCCGCCTCACTTTATTTATACTCCATAAACCCCACGTCAGCAAAAATAACACAATGCAAAACAAACTTTCTGCACCCAGATGTAACCTTCTGCTTAGTTCCTTGTCTCTAAGCTCTTTCTTATTTGTCTGCCTTCTTGGCGCCTACTAGAGTTTATTAAAAGTTCAACTAGAGATACTGTCCTTAACTACTGGAGTTCATTAAAAGTGCAACTAGCTAGAGATACTGTCCTTGAGCCTTATCTATTCTTAGCATATTGTTTTCAATGGCCCCTGCAATGCTCACTATCCATATGTGATTGTATAACAGGAAACTGTATGTCCGTATATTTGGACTGCAGTCTTTTAAAATGTATTCTGTAGCATTTATTTGTGGTTAGAACCATTTTCCATGTTGCTTTCTAAAGTGACCTCTGAGAAGATCATTTACAAAGATGTCCAAAACCAAGATGTTCTTAGTTTTTAGTGAGCATTACCAAACAGCCACTTTTAGGCATCTATCACTATCCACGATTGGGAGATTTGTTTTTTTTGAAACAGGGTCCCGGGCTCAGGTGATTCCCCCACCTTAGATTTCCAAGTAGCTGGGGCAACAGGTACACGCCACCACGCTCAGCTAAGTTTTGTATTTTTTGCTGAGACAGGGTTTCATCGTGTTGGCCAACCTGGTCTTGAAATCCTCGCCTCAAGTGATCTGCTCGCTTCAGCCTCTCAAAGTGCTGAGATTTCAGGCACGAGTCACCACACCTTGTCTGGGAGATCTTTTTTAATGTGTCTTCTGCCACGTGGTATTTTGTTTTTAAAAATAAAATAATTGTAAACGTATGCTGTAATTTAAGACCCATGGTAAAAACTAAAATACACATAAACTTCCTTTTTCGGGGGAAGAGGACAAATGTCTTACATTTGGACCTATAGTGTGCCGGGAAGCTTTAAAACCTTCTTCTTTTTCCCGTAGCATTCTCATTATGCTATGTTGTTTTATTTGTTAGTCTACTAACATCAACCATATCTTTAGTTTCTTAGTTGGTGTGTTACTCTTTTAAGTTGTCAGTGAATATTTTTCTAGTGCCTACTATGTGCAAAATGAAATGAAAAAGCTTCAAGTAATTTATGATCTGCAGGAAAATAAAGAATTGGATAATTATAATTTTAAAAGATAAATGCCACGGCCAGCCTTGGGCTTGGGGTGTTTGGGAGTAAAGCACAACTCACGTGTGAATGTGTGTGTACAAGCACACACACACAGACACACACACTTCTGCACATGAACCTGCATCACCCAGACACACACATTAGTCTGGTGGTGAGGGTGGTGGTGGTTCACAAAAAGCTTCTGGGAGGAGGCATTGCTAGAGCTGATCCTGGAAGGATGTATAAGAATTTGTGAGTGCAGAAAAGCAGACGTGGAAGGCATAGAGGGGAATCACAGGCTACTTAGGAAATGCAAGCAATGCTTTCATGTTTGAGTGTAGGGTGCATATTGAATGGTGATGAGAGATTACATTGGAAAGGTTGGTGGGAGACACACTGTGAAAAGCCCTGCTTACAAATCCAAGGAGTTCTGATTTTATTCTAAAGGGAAGACAAGTCATCACAATATGTGATATGACAAGAGGTGACATGATCAGATTCATGTTGAACAAAGATCCCTCCAGCAACATTGCAAAGCAAGGATAGGACGGAATGAAACTGGAGATAGGCAGATCATCTAATGGGTGGGGAATAATGTGGCTTTCAGTAATAGCAATTGAATCCATTTTGCTATTCTTTGTAGACATGTCAACGCAGAGGTCTTTTAGACTTCATTTTCTATGTATTTTCTGTACATATCAGCACAAGGTCTAGAAGTCTATGGTTTCCTTCATATGTGTTAGTGTTCTTTCTAATCAGAACAGGGGATTGTACAGCTTTTCTACACAATTTTCTTAGAACACCAATATTTTCACATATGCACACACATAGGCATTCTTCACATTCATTTCCTTAACCTCTGAGCCTCTGGATATTACAATAATTTTATGCTTTAAGCAATAACCTTGTAGCGCATCAAAATCAATACATTTCTTTGCTGTACCTTACACTGTAAAAAGACTTCATTAAGTTTTAGACAAGTTGCTGTGAAGTCTGTTTTCCAAATTAGAAGGTCAAGTTTGGCACAAGGAATCAGCAGACATTTTTAGGCCAACACTTGCTCTACTCCCCAAAGTGGAGGCCAATTTACACAATAGGAGGACAAATTAGCTTTCATGTTCAAGTACTGTCTGTTATTAGAATCATAAATCATAAAACATTCTGCAGAACAGCAAATACTATAAATACTCTTTCAAAACAATCATTAAAACTTAATAATGCATTCTTCTTGTCTAAGCCAAGAATTTAGAATGAATTAGAAAGTTTGAAGACAGTCTTGTGCTAATCTCACTGGTTTATTCACCATTCCCTGCGTCCAGATGCAGTCCTCCACAGCCTACATTTTGTTCATGTCTCACTCCGCACCACCCTGGATATTTTCTTAGCAATTCTGAGAAGTATGCCATAATGATTTCATCTTGAAATGTCCTATTTTTTTCTGAATTCCCAGAGAAACTACTGTTGGTAAATATTTCTTTGGCAATAAATCATGAACTGTCTTGGACACCTTTTCTATTTTAGTATTGAATTGTTGCAATCCAGAATTAATAGCAACAATCATCCCTTCTGTAGGTTTTACAGCTTACAACTGTTTCATGTAAACTATGATTCTAAAAATATCCTGTGAAATAAAAAAGGAGAAGATATTCTCTTTCCTTTATAGATAAGAAAATTAGCACTTATTTATTAATTCCTTTAATATGTGGCAAGGGATACAAAGAATAAGAAGACACATTTTCTCAAGGCGTTTAAAGTCTAGTAGGAAATTGCTGTGTCAAATAGTATTTCTCGTTCTAGATCCTTGAGGAATTGCTGCACTGTCTTTCACAATGGTTGAACTAATTTAGACTCCCACCAACAGTGTAAAAGTGTTCCTGTTTCTCCATAGCCTCACCAGCATCTATTTTTCTTGACTTTTTAAAGTCACCATTCTGACTGGAGTGAGATGCTATCTCATTGTGGTTTTGATTTGGATTTCTCTAATGATCTGTAATGATGAGCTTTTTTTTTTTTTCATATGTTTGTTGGTCACATAAAGATCTTCTTTGGAAAAGTGTCTGTTCATATCCTTTGCCCAATTTTTGATGGGTTCTTTGTTTTTTCTTGTAAATTTGTTTAAGTTCCTTGTAGATTCTGGATATTATACCTTTTACGAAAAGGATTATAAATTATTCTACTACAAAGACACATGCACATGTATGCTTATCACAGCACTATGTACAATAGCAAAGACTTGGAACCAACTCACATGCCCATCAATGATAGACTAGATAAAGAAAATGTGGCACATATATACCATGGAATACTAAGCAGCCATAAAAAAGAATGGGATTATGTCCTTTGCAGGAACATGAATGAAGCTGGAAACCATCATTCTCAGCAAACTAATACAGGAACAGAAAACCAAACACCACATGTTCTCACTCATAAGAAGGGGTTGAACAATGAGAACACATGGACCCAGGGAGGGGAACATCACAGACTGGGGCCTGTCAGGAGGTGGAGGGCAAGGGGTTGGAGTGCGTTAGGACAAATTCATGCGGGGCATAAAACCTAGATGACAGGTTGATAGGTGCAGCAAACTACCATGGCACATATATACCTATGTAACAAACCTGCATATTCTGCACATGTATCCTGAAACTTAAAGTAAAATTTAAGAAAAAAAGTCTAGTAGAAGAGACAATGAAGACTTTAAGTTCTTGAAGGATATAAAACAGACAATAAATTTATTTTTTAAAACCCCAAGATTTAACACATCCCCTCTCCACCAGACTTCATTAGAACTTTTTTTTCCCTCTAGTTCATGAAATATTTCCGTATTGGTCAATTCAGCAGATGTTTTTAAGTACTTATCTTTCTGACTTCTTAGCAGTACTAGAAACAGTGCATTTTATGGCATCACATTGTCTTGTGTAAGTGCCTCCTTTTTAATTCAGTACTGCTCATGCATTTAGTAGCATCTTTCTTCTTATCCAACATTACATGTTGGTGTTCCTCAGAGTTCACTCTACAGCCCTTTCATTTTACGCCACATACTGTACCTGGACAATGTTGTTCACTTTTATGATGTGATTCAAATCTCAATGAGAAGAATTCCCAAACCTCTATTCACAGCCAAAATACACCTTCTCACTACCACCATGTATATCCAACTACAGACTGCACTTGGATGTCCTCAATCTTAATTAGTTCAAAACTGAATTGATTCTTCCTCCTCCCAAATCAGTTTCACTACGATGGTCCTTATTTTAATAAAAATAGCTCCACAGCCACCTGCTATTTAAAACCTGAAACTTGGAAGTCTTCTTAATAAGAAGCATATCCATTTAATCACAAGGTTTAATTTCTTGGTATTTCTTAAATCTATCTATTCCATTCTTTTCAAATGTAGTCTCCATTCTCTTGTCCTTGAAGTCCTTAGTGTCTCTCATTGCCCATTCCAATCAATGTCACCTGACTTTATTAGCTCTCTGAGATCTGACCCCTGCCAGCTCTCTAAGCTGTATCTCTATTTTTTGTTTTGTTTTTAAATAAATCTGTATGCTCTGGTCAAATACATTTGTTTCTTAAACATTCTTTCTCTCACATGCAATTTTGCTTAGACCTTACCACTTCCTTGGAAATATGCTTTTCCACCTCTTGACTAGCCCCCAAACCTCATTCTGCTTCCTTTAGGAAGTCTTTTCTAATCCCCTAAAGATGCTGAAATGTCTTGGTTGCGCTTCCACAGAGCCTTCACATTTTATTACACTCTCCATTATATATTTTTTGCAATTACTTATTTGTCCCTGTTCTTCATTGGCTTTGTCTATATTTTATATCAGTGTTGCCTTGTTTTCTCCTATATCATAGTGCCTTACACAAATGAGACCCTCAAAAACATTCTTTAAATTAATACATGAGTGGTTGAGTGAATGAATTTTGAACCAGAAGATTTTGAATCCTATACAGTTTACTTACATTGCGTACTATTGCCTAACATCTGACTTTTTTTTTTTTTTTTTGAGACAGAGTCTTGCTCTGTTGGCCCAAGCTGGAGCGCAGTGGTGCGATCTCGAGCTCAGCTGCAACCTCCGCCTCCCGGGTTCAAGTGTGTATCCTGCCTCAGCCTCCTGAGTAGCTTGGATTACAGGTGTGTGCCACCCCTGGCTAATTTTTGTATTTTTAGTAGAGATGGGGTTTCACTATGTTGGTCAGGCTGGTCTCAAACTCCTGACCTCATGATCCGCTTGCCTCGAGCTCCCAAAGTGCTGGGATTATAGGCATGAGCCACTGCGCCCAGCCGCATCTGATATTTTTAGAACTTACACTGTTTGGTACAAGAGTTAGCAGTGGTTAAAACATAAACTTTGGAAACAGTTATGATTTCAAATTTACGCTTCCAAATTTGCTAGCTCTGTAACTTTAGATAATATATTAAAATTTAAAATGGAATATTAGCTGCCTCATAGAGACCTGAAAATTACATAAGATACTTTCCTAATTTTTGAATCATCAGTTTCTAGCACAAAGCCTGGTACACAAAAAGTACTCAATGAATGTTTATTAAAAAATAAATACCTCTGTAAACAAAGGGAAATATACAGTATTACTAAGAATCCACATGTTTATTATAAGAGGTAGAAATATTATAAGATACATTGGGGTTCTTTAATTTTCGTTCTACTTTAACTTGAGTACTTCTTGTACCCTGAAACACAGGAGTATTTTCTCACATGTTTTCTTTAGAGGAAGTGTGAATGTGTGTGTGTGTGAGAGTGTGTTTGTGTGTATGTGTATGTGTGTATTGGGGGAAGGGAGGTTTTGTTAGGAAGTCCTTATAGGAGAATTAATTTTACAGATTACAGGCTCAGTGATATGTTTTTCCCAGTGTAGAAGATGTTAAAAAATAAATAACTTCTCTATGGCATTGATGTAGTCCCTGTACATTCTCAATCACAAGTGAAGTTCTAATTATTGGGATAACAAGATTTCTTAGAGAAAGGGATCAACATAATCTATCAAACATAGATATTTGAGGGATGCAGACTTTTTAATGAATGTTCAGAATAAAAGTGAAATAGGGTATTCAATCATAAACATAATCTTAATTATAGAGTCAGGAAATAAAAACAAAGGAACTTGAGTGGAGAATTTTGAGTGTTGTGTGTGTGTGTGTGATTACCCAATGAGTACCAGAATTCTCTGAGAGTACTTTGTAAAATTTAGTGATGCCTTTTTATCTTCACCATCTGTAACAACAACACAAACTAGTAGTAAATCTTTACATAATGCTTACCATGAAGCAGGCAATGTTTTTAGTGCATTACACATATTAACTCTTTTAATCTTTATAAAAGGGTCATGTAGTAATTACAGTCAGCTTTAATATCTTCAGGTTCCCCATCAGTAAATTTGACATCGTTGGCTGAATCCATCAATGTGGAACCCATGGATACCAAGGGTAGCCTGTGAGGGACTTGGAATTCACAGATTATGGTATCTGTGGGAATCCTAGAACCACTCCTCAGCAGATACCGGGGGACAGCCATACTATTATTGTTAACTCCATTTTAAAGATGGAGAAACTCAGGCTCTTAAAGTTGAAATAACCTGCCCAAGGCCACGTAGTTACTAAGTGAGCGTAGCTATGATTTGAAAGCTAGTATTCAGGCTTCAGGGTCCATGTCCTTAACCACTGTGGTATGTGCTCCTCCATGGTCAAGCCCCAATGCTTATCTTGTGTTGTCATCACAAGGCCCATCAAGGGCCACACACAGTCCCTTTTGTTCACTTCTGGGTCAAATTTTCTAAATCGAGAGCTCATGCTTTAATTACTTGCTGAGAGCCAGTTCTAAGGAAAATATTACCAAACCATCAGACTTCCTCAACCTATGGATGGAGCTCAGCAGTGCTATGTGAGTACAGACATCCAAGAACAAAACGCTGATATGATCACAGGGAGGGAAGTCACAAAGAAGCCAAGGAAAAAAAAGGCAATTCTTCCCAGTTCCAGATCTATCCCAACCCTGGTGTGAAGATCAGAGACTTTTACCTCCTTCAGAGAACAAGCAACAGTTCCTTTATTTCTCCAGCCTACAGGAGAGGTGGGATTCCAAAGCTTATGTCTACCTATGGGGAACAGTTTTCCTAGGTCATCTGTCAAGCCTATCAGAGAGCAGACAGGAAGGATGAGGCTCAGAGGACAGAGAGGTAATGCATGGAGAAAGGTGTGACACCACACCAAGGATGGAAAATCACTGGAGGGTATATAAAAAGAACAGGAAGGACTTGGGTGATATGTGGTTGGGTCCAGGAAGGAGATATACAAATTTGAAAAGAGAAGCATATTGGGACAGAGGGAAACAATAGAATAGGGGGATTGGGTAAATGTAGGAGAGAAGAAGAGCTGATGGATTGAGGAAGGCATTCTGTGGACTCCTGGGGGCTGTCTACATGTGGAGGAACAGGGTAGACTGCCATGATGAACTTGAAGACTGGGCTTCAGAGAAAACACAGGTCAGATAACTTTTGGAGTTGAAGAGGAGAGTTTGTAAGTGAAGGTACCAAGGATTCGGGTTCACAGAAAGGTGCCAAGATGACTCCATCAAGGCAGAATGGACTTAGTATGCATGTACACTCTGGATGGGAAGGCCAATGTGAGAATGAAAAAGATGATTTTGCATAGTTGTACTACATATGATTTATGGCATGTATTTCATCTTTACTTTATTTTATGTTCCTGGCTTTATGATGAGAATCCAATGTTCATTTCTGTTATTTTGTGTCTTTGCTAATCTCATCGAGTCCTTCTTTAGAAACGATATTGTATATCAATTTTAAAAAACACCCAACCAGGTGTGGTGGCTCATGCCTGTAATCACAGCACTTTGGGAGGCTGAGGCAGGTGCATCACCTGAGGTCAGGAGCTTGAGACCAGCCTGATCAACAAGGAGAAATCCTGTCTCTACCAAAAATACAAAATTAGCCGGTGTGGTCGCGCATGCCTTAATCCCAGCTACTCGGGAGGCTGAGGCAGGAGTATCGCTTGAACCCGGGAGATGGAGGTTGCGGTGAGCTGAGATAGTGCCATTGCACTCCAGCCTGGGCAAAAAGAGTGAAACTCCATCTCAAAAACAAAACAAAACAAACAAACAAACAATTAAAACAAAACAAAAAT
The DNA here is from genome assembly GCF_009764315.1 of Trachypithecus francoisi. Lineage (NCBI taxonomy): Eukaryota > Metazoa > Chordata > Mammalia > Primates > Cercopithecidae > Trachypithecus > Trachypithecus francoisi. The sequence continues at coordinate 166,161,788 of NW_022681454.1, read as the reverse complement.
CCTACAGTTAAATAATATATCTTTTTTCTGTTTCTCCCCAGTGATAAGTCATAAAAGTCTTAAAATCAAAAGGCTACTAGGTGCTGAATTATTCTGGGGGGCTACAAAGAAGGGGAAACATAAAGAAATTATGAGAATTCCTAAGGATAGAGAAGATGGTGTGGCACACTTACAGAACCAAAAACCAGATGCACACTTGACACCAGTGATAGAAAAGAAAAGAATATAAATTTTTCTGTGTTTTACTCTCTGGCTTGCATTCTAGGGAATTTCTTTGGTTGTATTGAGTTATGTCCAATCTGATATTTACTTTTTAATTGGGTTTTTAATTTTCAATGTGTTGATTTTTTTTAAATAGAAGTTGTTTTGCCTCATTTTGACATATATTTAGTTAATTTTGATAATTTACTATTACTTTATAGGGCTTTCAATTCCCAATTATATTTCTTCAGACATATTATATATTTGCTTCATGTGCTGAATCTCATTATTCTAATGCTTATAGTTTTTGTGGCCATGATTTGTACTTTGCTGTTTTCATTGATTTTCCTCATGTTGGCTTGTTTTCTGAGCACATTGAATAATTTTATATTGTGAGACTAAGTTTCTTTGAAATATATCTGTCAGATTTCTTTGAGGCATCTGTTTAAATAGCATTCATTTAATATATAATTACCTTAAATAATTCTCCTAGGTTTCTGGATGTCCTATCATCTTGGGGCCATTTTAATCTTAAATTTTTGACAGGATTTTTCAGGCCATATATGTCTATGAATTTGAGTTAGAAATTCTCAGAGGAGAATGTTCATTTTCTCTACTCCTCCCACAGCTAAAGTAAACATACTAAAAAATACTTTTACGTGACTAGTAGTCTCCCTTCCTTCCTTCCTTCTTCCTTCCTTCCTTCTTCCTTCCTTCCTTCCTTCCTTCCTTCCTTCCTTCCTTCCTTCAATTTCTGAAGTTGTTGCCAGTTGAAAGTCCTGAAATTGTATAGAAATCTCTTAAACTTTGAACCTTGCTATTTCTAGCTTTAGAAAATTGCTTGTGGCCTTTCTAGGACTATTTACAAATCAGGTTCTAAGTCAATTATTCCTAATTAAGGGTACTATTTCCATGTTTGGAAGTGTTTGAAATTATGTGGAGTCATTTTTGGTTGCTTAGTAGCTAAGGAGTGTTGTTATTCCTTTCAGGAACATTGCTCTTTAGTCTTCTAGAGTCTAGCCGAGACAATCAAAATTGGTAAATGCCCTTGAGACAAGCTCTGCCTCCAGAATGAGTCTTACTATGTGGAAGGCTTACTTTACTATCTGCCATGATACACAGATAAAGACATATATAGTTTTCCAGTATTTTAGGTATTCTATACCAACATAAATTTTTCTGAAATGTCAGTTGGTCATATCACTAGAAATGCAAGGCAAAAATACTTGATAGGTTGAAAAAATTTTGATTATGTACCAAGGCTATATTATGTAAAATTACCTAGTGCAAAGTAAGCACTTGAAATGTGTTAGTTTCCTGTAAATGGAAAATATCAGCAAAAATTCTTGATAACACTGGACAAACATAGAATTCTGTCTTCACTGCATAGTACATAATTTGATGATGTTAAAATATTCTGAACTGAAGGAAAGTTATATTTCCTAATCAATGTCTCTGGGAAGATGCCAGTTGTTAGTTTTCACAAAATCAGATTGTCATCACTCAAGTCAGCTGATTGTCTAAAATTGGATGTAAACCAACTCAGCAGCAGCCTCCCTGATGAATGTTAATGTGGGTCTGTGAACCATTCTCTCTTCTTCCAGGAGATAACTTTACTCACAGTGTTTCAAAACCTTACTCCTCATGTCATTTGCTCTTGCTAAGAAAACAGGCTTACGCAGATTTGAATTTCTTTTGTCACTAATCTAATAACCACATCCATAGGGACAAACACATGTTCTCGTGAAATATATATACTGGCTAAGTGAGAATGTAAGAAGACTGGTTTACAATGGGAGTTAACACATCTAGCTAAAGATTTGATTCTTGAGGGATTTTGTGAAACCGTGGAGTGTCAGAGGAAAATGAACCATCAAATTGTTCAATAAATCAGCTCTTGTTCAGAATAAATGAATAAACCACGTGGAAGTATTTCTCATATAAACAACACCCAAGTGGCCACTGCTACTGCAAAAGTGCTGAGGGGATGAATTTAAAACAACTTCTGGAGACATTCCTCTTCTTTGGAAATATATTTTTTTTCAGTTTTGTGTCTTTGCTAATCGTATCAATTACCAGTAATTAGCAAAGAGCAAAGTAAATAAGTATATCAGCATTTAACCATGTCATAAGCTGATTTTGAAGACAAAATCCTTAGCTGAAGGACATGTGCTCTCACATTATTTCATAGAAAGATTGCATGTCTAAATCAGTGTGGCAGATTTGAAATACAGTGTAGTGAAAAGACTCAATTACTGAAAGAGCTGATAATTTTGCAACAACGTGGAAATACTTTCATAAATGAACAGGCACTAGCAATAAAGTCGTCCTTAGCTTTTGTGAGAAAATTTTTTAATGAAAGACAAAAATAAGCCATTCTATGACATCAGATAACAATTTTTATCACATATGATGTTGAATAAGGGCAGGAAATTTTTTATATGAGTACTGCCTATCTCAGTTTCAATATGAGTCTCTTCTGGAAAGATGTGTTCCAAGGGATATTACATGTGAGGGTACTTTGGCAGTATAAAGCTCCATAAAATCACAAGGCCTGGTGATTATCATCATTATCCCTAGTCTACTTTCTCATTTCCTCAGACTCCAAGAAAACAGTGTATTGCCTGTGATAGGCTCAGCTCACGTATCCATAGTTGTGATGATGGTGACTATTTTTGGGAGTTGTGGGGAGCAGTTTGTCTATATTGATCTTGACTGTGATATTTTCTGACTGTCATATATCGCTGGCCATCTGGGTGAAATCACGATTGAGAACAAAGTTACTGAGTGCCTGTGCTTCTCATGGGGTCTTGTGAATTGAGACAAGCAGAGAAAGCAGCACTGCTTACCTTTGCTTAAGTAACACAGAAAGCAACAGGTGCCATCTAATGCAGGATCCTTGGGGGCCTGTGTAAACAGCCACCGGGAGAAACTGCCACAAGAAAACCAAGTTAACAGACCCAAACACAGTGCACTGAGGTGGTATACAGTGGGAAATGAGAGGAAGGCATTAGCTATTACAAAACTGAACTATTCAAAGGAAAGGGACCTCTGGGGCATTCTTAGTTTAGAGAAAACATTCATGTATTATACAGTGATGTTATGTTGACCAATTTTCTGGAAATATAAATACATTCATATAAAACAGGCTGGTACTTTGGACACAGAAGGATAAAAATTTGAAGGTAACGAACTGATAAGTAATTTCATATAATTTGGATTTTATGTCTTTGTCACTAGGCTTTCTGACTTATTAATGTATTCTCAGAAACCTTTTGATAAAACTTTCTCATGGTGAAAGTCACCCACCCAACATTATTTTTACTGTGTCAGTAGTGGAATATTTGCCTGGGCAGAGATATTAAAATATTCATTAAACAATTCTTTAAGGTCACCCAGGAGAAGGCATTTATCCAGATTGCCCAGTGGTATGAATGGGCTCTAGTAGAGACCAGGGAAGGAAGGCCCCCTATGGGAGTGGGCTCTTTGGTTCTGTCCTTCTTTCCAGCCAGTGACTAGAGGTGAGGTGGAGACTGTTTGGCAGGGTGAACTCCAGTGTCTGACAGACGGTGACAGTGTTCCCTGGGTTGCTCAGGGTACGCTCTCAAATCCTAATCCTCACTCACATAAGTGTCCCCATAGCAGAAAACTTCTGACCTGCACAACCCGTATTGACAACCAACCACTGTCAATCTCTACATAGAAACATTTTATTAGGGTGGTTGTGTTGGTGGTCACCCTGAACTTGTCCTCAGAATCTGTGGAGACAATAGTTTCCTTATTAGGCTTTTTCTTAGTGATAGTAGTTACAGTGGAACTAATTTACTAAACCTCAAATGTATCAGGTGCTCTACACAGAGCTTTATGTATATACTATCTTCTTTCAATCCCCTCGACAGTTCTGCAAAGCAGAATTAACCACATTTTACAGATAAGAAGGCTACAACTCAGAAGTTAGGTAATTGATTTGTAACCATGGAGCTTAACAAACAGCAAAAGACAGGATTCCACATGGGCTTTCCTGACTGCAAATTCTTTCCACTGTACTATTTCTGACCATCCATGTTCAAACAACCCTTAGACCCAAGTTCACTCCATCATTTATGAAATGTATGGCTGGATACATTACAGAAGCCTTCTGAGTCATTCTTTCATCATTTATATCTAAGGATTTCTTTTTATGATGAAGGATATCATAGCGCATATAAAATGTGCAGAGGACTGTACAGTAACCAGAAGCAGATTGGACCTGTGTAGATGAATACCCAACACTGTCTCCCCAGGTTCCTGGTCCCATCTTGCTCAGAGCACTTCATTCTGCAGTGAGCGTGCCTCATGGCCATTAGAATGGGCAGTGCACAGATAATCCAACTGATACCACCCTTAACATAGTTAAAAACTTAGTGACCTACCATTTTTAGAAATAATTAGAGGCAGCTTTAAATAAAAGAAGTACTTAGAAAAGCAGAGATGGAAAAGAAAGGACAAAGACCTTGAGAAAGGGAAATAATGTGTGAATAATGAGGGATGATACAGGTATTGTGAGAACATCAAGTTGAACCTGAGCTTCCTGTCATGTCGCTCCTTTAACATAGAGGATACGGATAATCTGACAAACTGAGTGAATGGAACCATTTGTTCTAACTATCTTAAACATTAAAAAGAAACTAGAATAAAGAATATTTGTTCTAATGAAAAGCTTTTACTTTGAGAAGATTGCAGTGGATATGGATTATTTAGATCCACTGTATACACCAGGTGAATTCAATGAATCATAGCTCTACATTGACCTCTGTGGTAGTAATCAATCAATCAAAAGTGTATTGTATTCAGGGAACTCTTTACCTGAAAGCATTGTATGAAGACTCTAACAGTTTTAGGATGATAGAAAATGTCCTGTAGGTCAATATAAATGGTATGGAATAAAACTTTGTAAAGGGTAAGCCAGAAACTAATGTATAAATCCTTGAGAAAGGAACACTCAGCAGGTAACACGAGAATCCTCCGTAAACATCACTCTTCAGCCTTAGCAGTAACAACATAAAGAGTTTATTCAGCTTGTCGGGAGATGGTATAAGAAATAGCAATAAACTAATGCTAAGGAAAATGTTCTGTTGGAAAGTTCCCACAAAAAAACTAGAAAGATAAATAAAGCAACTTAGAATACCCATAGTTTGTCACGTATTACATGAGCAAGCAGTTAAACTACATTTTAAACTGTGAGATAAAGGTGAGTAAAAGTATAATATTGGACAGGAGTAGAGAAATTTCTATAGCAATGTCCCATTTTAGTTTTCATGTTCATTTAACTGGTTTATTTTTGACTTCCGAAATATTAATGGAGAGTTCAAGGGTTGCTAAACCATCAAGCCAAGAATTACTTAAAAAAAAAAAAAAAATGCCTGTAGATTACCTAAGCGATGTGCAATTGGAATCACACGGCAGTATATTGCCATTTCAGAAACCTGTCAAGTGTATATCTGAAAGGTATCAATTCTAGGTATCAAATATTTATTATACTCTATATATAATATCATAAGAGTATGCAGCTTTCATTAGGGAGCTAATGAAATACATATTCTTTAAAAATATATCTTGGCTGGGCGCGGTGGCTCAAGCCTGTAATCCCAGCACTTTGGGAGGCCGAGACGGGCGGATCACGAGGTCAGGAGATCGAGACCATCCTGGCTAAGAGTGAAACCCCGTCTCTACTAAAAAATACAAAAAAACGAGCCGGGCGAGGTGGCGGACGCCTGTAGTCCCAACTACTCGGGAGGCTGAGGCAGGAGAATGGTGTAAACCTGGGAGGCGGAGCTTGCAGTGAGCTGAGATCCGGCCACTGCACTCCAGCCCGGGCGACAGAGCGAGACTCCATCTCAAAAAAAAAAAAAAAAAAAAAAATATATATATATATATATATATATCTTATTTGATGAAAAATGTAAATGCAAAGTAGCAGAAACAGAAATATAAGTAGTTTATATATTTTAGATAAAATTCAAAGGAATCATATGTATTTAAACCCTATTATCTCTAGTATTCAGCTATAATTTATATCTGTGTTTCATTCTTGTGGTTAGAATGGAAACTCCCCTTTCATTAGGGAGCTAATGAAAGCTCTATACCCTTTCTCCCTTTCAAAAGGGAGAATAATTAACAAATAAACTGATCCATTTGAAGAGCATTCAAATACCTAATTAAAAATTTTTGCCTTGAATAGAACTACCAATAAAAGAAACTGTACTTCCTAACTGGTGTGTGTGTGTGTCTGTAATTTAGGAATTTAAAACAAGGAGGCTAGTTTTGTTGTATACTTAAAAGTAATTGAAGAATACTAAGCAAAATAGACAAACATTATTTAACAGTGTTCACAGACCAGGAAAGCTTTGTGCTTTCTCATATTTAAGTGGTGATATAATTGATGATGACATACACTTTATACTTGGTAACGAACTACATGAATTGTTATGAACCATATTAAAAAAATAGGTCAGCCTACAAAAGGATGCCCAGTTCTTTACCCAAGGTATACCTTTGCTTAATTTAACTAAGGTAATGTGCTCCTAGCACCACAAAATTCATTTCCAATGATTACACTTCATGCCAGTATTTTATGAATCTAGGTGCATATTAGAAAACAAACCCCCTACCCTGATGAAATGATCAATAAAATGGAATTCAGGGCTGAAAGCACAGACCACAGACGCCAGTAACTTTTGTGAAAGCTCCAGTCAACAACACTGCATTGCCTTAAAACACCATTTTATAACTAAAATCAATTAAATAATTAATCAACATCACACATATAGCAAATCACAACTATAAATCAACAAAAATCTTAAGTGCTGAGTCACTGATTTCATAAGCAATTTCTATACCACATCCTCTTTATGAGGTAAGCTGGCAAGACACACTAACACTTAAAAAACTATAGTAGAGAAAGACACAGCTGGAAATCCATTTCAGAAAACTATGAAATTTAAATAACAAGTCAAAATTTCAAAACAGTGTCAGTGCTACAGGCAAAATATTAGAAAGTAGAATAATAAGCTGAAGCTTTTATATACGACTTTTAAACAGATCCAGATTTTGTACAGGTTAAGACCTTCTCACAGCAGCAGAAGGCAGCAAGACTTTGAAATCAGATCTGTTTTTAAATAATATTTTTATCCCTTGCTAGTCAAATGACCAAGGACAGTTTTCTCAACTTTTCTGACCTGGGTTCCCTTCTATCTAAATAGGGCTGTATTGTATAATCATAAAGGATTGTTGCTGATGTAAGTGAATTATCTATATGAAATGTGTGCACTGATCAAGTTTCATAGTAAGTAATTGGATTTTCATCATGATTATGAAATTCTTAACATATGATGGAAGAATAAAAACCAGGTATTACCATAACAATGTTTGCAATAAGGAAAATTCCTTAAAAATAAAGACTGGAAAATAAAAAGAGTAGAGGTTATGTTGAATTTAGTTACAACTTCAAAGCTGTTTTTGGAGTTAAGAATAGTATACACAATGCATGTAATACACATGCCCTGAAGGAAGAGTTATATTGGTAAGGCTAGGAATCCCCTGATAACTTGTTCCTCCCTACATTTGAGTCTACGTTTGCTGTAAGTGACCTTTGGGTAGTGATGGAGCCTTTTACCAAATAACCTGTCCTCTTGTGGGTACCACTAATTGGAGAGCACAGGAGCCTTTCTAATCGCGCGCGCGCGTGTGTGTGTGTATATATACATGCATGTATGCACGCTTGCATGTGTGAGCACCTCTCTAAAAATACATCTTATTTGTTGGAAAATGTAAATGCAAAGTAGTAGAACCAGAAATATCAAAGTTTATGTTTTAGATAAAATTCAAAGGAATTATATATATTTAGACCGTATTATCCCTGGTTTTCAGCCATAATTTATATCTGTGCTTCATTCTTGTGGTTAGATAATTTATATCTAAATTATGTACTTGAAGCAGTTTTTTCCTTTGTGTTAAAAGTCCTTTAAGATTTGTTGCTATTAGTTGTTGCTGGTGGTTTGTTAGCTGTTTTTCTCCTTTATACTCATAATTCTTCCCAATCTTATTTTCATATAATCTGTTTGCTTATTAGAGAATCTTTCTTTTCTCTGTGGTAAATTTTCTAATAATAGAAAGTGCTGGTTATCTAATCTCTGACTCTGCTTCATTTTTAAAAATAAAATTTTTATTTTATAAATAAAATAATTATTTTAAATATTTAATAATAAACAATTTATGTGGGGTAAAGGAGAGAGATTTACAGTCAAATAATCATATTACTGCAAAATTTCTCCTGTGACACTTTCCAATCACAGATGCCATACTAACCAATTTTTCAGGCTTTGAAGCTAGGACTACATTTACAAAATATATTTTAAAATTAATTTAAACACTACAAGACTGATGCATTAGTTGCTTTTGTATTTTTTTTGCAATCACTTAACAGGTTGTCAGATGCTTACAGCCTTATTTCTTCATCAATAGTTACAATCTGAGATCACCAGAACAGGAAATCTAAGTCAAATTGAAATCAGAAACAATTACAACACTTGAAGAAGGAAAGTTTCTTTTCTTTTCTTTGTTTTCCCAAGAGCCAGTTGTGGTCAGGGTTGTAAAATTCTGCACAATGACTATGAGAAGCGGTGTTAATAGTGAGGAAATAAGAGAAATCTGCATTTCAGTGAACAAGGGGCAATGTATTACTCTGGTCACTTAAACAAGTTGAGTAATGTTAATTGGAATGTTAGTATCATCTAAACCAATCATATTTGTTTACCCTCAAAACGTGTTACTGGCAAAAGTCCTGAAATTGAGTTTGTTTGACAGTGCTGAATCATAGTAAAACATCTGAATAAAAGATTTTACATTCTTAAAAATGTTATGTATATAGACATAGCCCTGGTCATGCTTGAGAGCTGTGGGTTAGTCACTTCAGAGTATCTGCCCTGAACTGTCTGTAAGGGCTTCATGCACCTCTTTATCTGAGAAACCCAATCAGGCTAATACCCTGGAGAAAAACAGATCAAGACTGAGTATAATAGGAAGATTAGCTAATGTTTCTTTTGCATTACCATATCAGTTAATTTTTTATTATAATAGATTGCTGGAATAATTCCCTTAAAAGCCACGATTGCTTCAAATCCTCAAAAGTGAGAAATTCAGATAAATTTCTGTCTGTAGTTGATAGAAATATGATGCCATTTTTTAAAATGCCTACTTGAATGTTTATGAGAATTAGTCTACAGTTTTTTGATGAATAGGGAATGCAAATTTTCATTAAGCTCTAATGACCTTTATAAAATTTCTTGGGAAAAATGAATCTTGACCTTGGAAACTAGCAAAACAATTAGAACATGGCTATTTCATGGTTATTTCACTAGTACATTGTCAACAATGAAGCATAATAGTTTGATGGTGTGCATTCACGCAGAGTAGGGAAAAGGCCACATTTGCATGGAAATTCAATTCATAATTGTTTTTATATTTTATTGATGCTTGGTGAATTGGATGGAAAAGGTGTCATTTTTAAAGGGGGATCAAATTTGACAAATAATGTAGCCGGGTAAACACTTACAGTAATTATAATAGTAATTGCACTCTGTTCTATTTAGTGATATTATGGGGTAAGAAGAAAACATGTACCTACTTTAATAATTCTAGATATTTACTAAAGTCAAAGGGACTTATGTTTTGGAGAATGTTTTCATGCTTTTTAATCAGGGCTAGCATGAAATCCATTTAAGTACGATTATATTCCAGAAATCCAGGACTTAATAATCAGGGAAAAAGCAACAGGTACAACATACCTTGACTTGATCAAGGTTGTTGGTAATATAATCAAATTCATTCCTATTACTAAAGTATGGAGCATCTAAAGTAACGCATATGTGTTTTTCAGATGGAACATTGGGAAAAATGAAATAACAACATGTACAAGTAAACAGAGGCACAGAAAGTAATAGGTCATTTGGAACACAGAAATTGGTTTGAGACGGTTGTAACTTAGACTACACAGAGGCAACATAAACCAAGAGACTGGGAAGGCTTTTGGAGTCCCATGCGAAAGGTTTTATCAGAATTATTTATGTAAAAAACTGATGACAATTTCAGGGGTAAGTGGGAGAGTGTATAGCAGAGGTTCAGCCTGTAGGGTGTGGGGTCACACTTAAGTGTCTGATATATTAACCTACTTATTCTGTGTCTCTGAGTAAGTTATGTAGTGACTCTGAATCTTAATTCCTTATTTGTAAAAATAGGATTAGTAATAGTTATTTTCTCATTAAGTTTCAGAGTTGATTAAACATAATAATCCATGTGAGGTTCTCAGCTCAGATTCTGCTGTGTACTAGGCTAGTTATTATTATCATTGTCTTCCAGAAATGTCACTTGGAAGGGAGTATGGGGAATAGATTTCAGGGAGGCTATGCTGTGGACAGAACTGTGACTGCAGAGTCCACACCGTAGATTATACAGAGAGCACAGACTGTAGCAGTGAGATGAGTGTGCAGAGAACAGCATTAGGTGATCTAATGACTTGCTGGGAGGTTATGGTCAATAATTGTCATAATCATCATTTTAGTCTGGGGAGATATGGGTGCCTGTCAATTGAAAGATATGGCCAATATTTTGTAGAACAGGATTATAATACATAGAAAATTTGACAATATGGAGGAAATGCCATTCAAGGAGGATCAGGGAGGTTGCCTGCAGGGTGACTTATGTCAGGTAGAGACACAATGAGAAAACTAGGAGTTGCAAACATTTGGGTGAGAAAACAGTGTCTGAGGGCTGACTACAACACCTGGTGCACGGCTTCGGAGAAACAGGCCATGAAAGCATGTTATTAGAAACCATAGAGAACTGCCACATAATTTTTCCATATTATCCTAAATTGCTTAAAGTAAGGTTTCATCATTTTTCAAGGATAAAGAAAGGATATGCTTCTTTTTGTCTTCAATTCAACAATAATGATGGTTTCACCTTTCTCCCCAATTATGTTGAATTTCTGGCACTCAGTGGAAGCCTTTTAAGGCCAAGGGATTTAAATACTAAGAAGATACTGCTCATCCTGGCTTATTCCTCTGATATGTTCAGTAGTGTCCCTGCCTTCAATTAAGGGGTATTTTTTTTTTAAACTTGTCTTCAGAACATCTAGACAGCATTAAGTCACAACATATTTCCCTTTGAAAACTTTTGCGTTGGACTCCTGGATTATCCAAAGAGACATCTGTTCTATATTTTGTAGGCTTGGGTATATATTGCTGTCTTCCTATGAGACTTTTCTATTCACAGATCTGTGCAGGGTTCATTTGTCTGTTCACCTAGCAAGTCTGGTCACACAAAAAGATAAAAACATTAATATACTAATAATGTTCTAATAAAATAGCCTGGCTTGCTTCTTTTTCTCCCGCTTTCGAACAATAAGGTTTTCCTATTCTTGTTCTATTCTTGATCTGTGTTAGTTTGCTAGGGCTGCCATAACAAAGTACCATAGAATGGGTGGCTTAAACTAGGGGTCTCCAACCCCTATACCAGTCTGTAGTCTGTTAGGAACCAGGCCACGCACTGGGGGGTAAGCAGTGGGCAAATGAGTGAAGCTTCATCTGTATTTACAGCTGCTTCCCATCGCTTGCATTACTTGTCTGAGCTCTGCCTCCTGTCAAATCAGTGGGGCATTAGATGCTTATAGGAGCACAAACCCTATTGTGAACTGGGCATGCGAGGGATCTAGGTTGCACTCTCCTTATGAGAATCTAATGCTTGATGATCTGTCACTGTCTCCCATCACCCCCAGGTGGGACCATCTAGTTGACAGAAAACAACCTCAGGGCTTCCACTGATTCTACATTAGGGTGAGTTGTATAATTATTTCATTATATATTACAAGGTCATAATAATAGAAATAAAGTGCACAATAAATGTAATGCATTTGAATCATCCTGAAACCATCCCCACACCAACCCCACCACTGGTCTGTGAAAAAATTCTCTTCCACAAAACTGACCCCTGGTGCCAAAAAGGTTGGAGTCTACTGGCTTGAACAATGAAAACTTATTTTCTCACAATTCTGGAAGCTAGAATTCTGAGATAAAAGTGTTGGGATGTCTGGTTTCTTCTGAAGAGCTCTCTCCTTAGTTTACAGATGAATGTGTCCTCATTAAAGACCCTACCTCCAAATACAGCACTAGTCTGAAGTCCAGGGGCTAGAACTTCAACATATGCATGTTGAGGAACACAATCCAACCTGTAACAGCATCCACTTGTGTTAGGGAATCAAATCACTTTTAATTTTCTCTGGAACTAGCCCCATTGGTTATCCTTTTCCTGCAAACCTCCAGCCTTCTCTCATCCTCCAGCTCTCTATCTCCCTACCCTCAGCAGACGCACATATTCAGGACTCTCAGAAACCCCTCCACACTGGGCTGCCCGAGCTCATCTGGCTGATGTCTTCTCCTTCCATACTTTCTCATCCCGTTCCTTGAACACGGAGCTTGTCCAAGATTTAACTACCTCAGCTCCCATGTATTCCTCCACCTTCTGCAAAAGGGCATCTTTCCCAAACACCTAGCTAAAATACATCTGACAAAGATCACCAGTGAACTCCAAATTATCCCATCTAGTGAAGACTGGATTTATTAGAGAAATAAAATACCACCAGCTCCTCCTTCCTCCTAGCACCATATCATCCACATCTTGGCATCTGTCATACTACGTCTGCCTTCCACCATCCCTTTCTCTTTAAATCTGTGGATGGATTCTTCCTCAACCTAGCTCATAATTCCTCACATATCCTCAGCTCCCAGTGTGCTGAGGATCATAACATTCATCACATTTACGTCTCCAATCCTAATCTTTCCTTGATAGCTTTGCTGCTGAATCTACACTCTTGGATGTCTCAAAAGCACCCCATATCTAACATGGTCACACTGAGCTGGGTCTTTTTTTTCCCCCTTTATGACATCTAGCTTTTCCTTTGACATTGCCTTATTTCAGAGGTTAGGGTTGGGATAAGGATAAAAAGTAATTGAGGTCTAGGTAAGTCTGCTGTTGATGCCAAGGAGTAAACTCCTTGGAGTAGGAGAGGAAGACGGAACGGTAAATGCCACAGGTTTGCTGAAGCATCATTGCTTGTCCAATCTTTTTCCTCATCATTTTCATGCATTGCAATTAATACATTAGTAAACTTGGGCTTTGAGGAGGCCTGCTACAGACAAATGTTTGTGTCCCTCCAAAATGACGTAATATGACGGTATTTGGAGATGGGGCCTTTCAGTGGTGATTAGGTCATGAGGGTGGAAATCTCATGAATGGGCTTAGTGTCCAGATTGAAGAGACCTGAGAAATCTCCCTTGCCCTTTCCATCATGTGAAGACACAGCAAGAAGACAGCTGTCTATGAACCAGGAGGTGGGCCCTCACCAGTTATCAAATCTGCTGGCACCTTGATCTTAGACTTTCCAGCCTCCAGAACTATGAGAAACAAATTTCTGTTCTTTATAAGCCATCCAGTCTAGGGTTTTCAGTTATAGTGGTCCCAGAGGACTATGCCAGGGCCCAGTGAATAGCGTCTCTTTCTTCTGCTGTGTTGTGTGCCAACTGAGAAGTAGGATGATGTAGATCAGGAGTGTCCAATTCTTTGGCTTCCCTGGGCCACACTGGAAGAATTGTCTGGGGCCACACATAAAATACACTGATACTAAGAGTAGATAATGAGCTAAAACACAAGAAGATCTCATATTGTTTTAAGAAAGTTTATGAAGTTGTGCTAGGCTGCATTCAAAGCCGTTCTGGACTGCATGTGGCCCATAGGTCATGGGCTGGACAAGCTTGACGTAGATGTTCATCTCTGTTACTTTTAAAAACTAGTTTAAAAGACACATGAGAGTGAGAGATAGTGGCTTTGTTCACTGACTCTAGGAATTGGGCTGACCTGCCCTCCAAGGTCAAGCCTTTGTGCTGCTAGGGTAACAGCCTAGGAGAGAAGAGGAGAAAACCTGGGCTTGATGCAGACAAATCAGCTGCCAAGTTCTATTCCAAAAAGCATTCCACGTGAGTTTATTTGTCCATGATTTAGATAAATCACTCGAGAAGAAACGTTAGCATCCCTGCCTGCCTCTTCAAATTGCCACTGAGGAGACTCATTTCAAACTTTTTGGTTTGTAGAGAGTTAACAAGAAGAGATATCATCATTTTTAAGCAAAAAATGCACAGAAAATAGGATTTTTATATAATACATTAATTATTCTTTAATTAACCATCAAGGACTTGAATACGAGTCTTCTGGGTGTGAATTAAGAGTTTCTGAATTCGTATTTTTAGTTATCTGTATCAACTAAGGAAATGTTTAAATAATTTTGTAATAAGCTATCCAGTCCATGTGACTCCCAACTAACAATTTCAGTTCAGGTTCCGGCACTCATACTGGAGAGACCAATAAAGAACCCATAGCAAATCTAATGCCTTGACAATTTTTTTTTTTTTTTTGGAGATACAGTCTCCCTCTATCTCGCCCAGGTTAGAGTGCAGTGGCACGATCCTGGCTTACTGCCACCTCTACCTCCCAGCTTCAAGCAATTCTTGTGCCTCAGCCTCTGAAGTAGCTGGGATTACAGGCACCACCTACCATGCCCAGTCATTTTTTGTATTTTTAGTAAAGACAGGGTTTCACCATGTTAGTGAGGCTGGTCTCCAACTCCTGGCCTCAAGTGATCCTCCTGCCTCGGCCTTTCAAAGTGCTGGGATTACAGGTATGAGCCACCAGACCCAGCCAACAAGAAGCATTCATGACTAGAAAGTTGTTTCTGATACATCTCAGAAAAAGATATGTTTACTTGTTCTTGTCTGAGATAAGAAAGCTATTTTGTGAAATTACACATGAGTTTTTTTTTCTTTCTTAGAGGAGTTTACATATTCTGGATCAACCAGTATTCCATCATAGACTATCTCAAGACTTACCTGTCAGGGCACAAGCAGTACATAGGTCTAGCGATATTATGTCATGGGGCCTATCAACTCTGTGATGGATTTGAATCCAGTCCACAACTGGAATTCAGATATTTGCAGGCCTCTCATAATGAAAATGAGTTCTCCAAAGAAAGCCAGACTACATAGAAAGAAATTTGAGCTTCTGAGAAAAAAACATACTAATGAGTGAAGATGAACTCTTCAGGCTTATTTGGCGGGCGGGGGGAGCTGCATCTGACATCTCTGAATACAGGTATGTCCTCAACTCTCCTCACTCCCAAGTGAATGGAAGGTGTATGAAAAAGTTCTGAATTACAACATAATTTTTTTTTTTTTTTTTTAAGGAGCTTCACAGCGTCAAAAGTTGTGCTGTTGAAGGCTTTTTCAAAAAACTTGTTATTGCAAATGAATCCTTTTCTTGTTGGTCAGAAACAAAGAAAGATCACCAAAAATAGATATTTAATAAGAAATTCGTGTGTAATTGTGCATAATGGTCTCTGATGATTCCTTTTGTTTCTGTGGCATCAGTTGTCATTTATGATTTTATTTGAGTCTTTTTTTTTTTCCTAGTCTAGCTAAAGGTTTGCTGATTTTGTTATCTTAAAAAAATTTTTTAGTTCCATTTATTTTTTCTGTTGCTTTTCTATTCTCTGTTTTATTTAATAACTGCTTTAATATTTTTTTCTTCCCATCTATCTACTAACTTTGGATATAGTTTTTTTTTCTTTTTCTTGGTCCTTTATATTTAAACTTACGTTGTTTATTTGAGATTTTTTTAAATGCAGGCATTTATTGCTACAAACTTCCTCAGTATTGCTTTTGCCATATTCCATAAGTTTTGGTATATTGTGTTTTCATTTTTATTTACATCTAGGTATTTTTAAAATTTCTACTTTGATTTCTTTTTTGATCCATTGTTTGTTCATGAGTGTGTTGTTTAGTTTCCACTTATTTGTCAATTTTCTGGAGTTTCGCCTATTGTGGGTTTCTAGTTTCATTCCAATGTGGTCTGAAAAGATGTTTGGTGTAATTTCGATCTTAAACGTGTTAAGACTTATTTTGTGAATTAACAGAATATCTATCCTGGATAATGTTTTATGTGCCCTTGAGAAGAATGTGCATTCTGATACTGTTGGTGGTATATTCTGTATATGTATGTTAGCTGTACTAAATCTACAGTGTTGTTTAAGCCTGCTCTCTCTTTATTGATTTTCTGTCAGAATGTTCCATTCATTATTACAAGTAGAGAATTAAGTCTCCTACCATCAGTTTATTGCAGTTGATTTTTCCATTCACTTTTATCAATATTTATTTTATACAGTTAGGTGCTCTGATGGTGATTGACTATATATTTATAATTTTTATAACTTACTGATGAAATGAAACCTTATATAATTATTAATACATAATGCCCTTCTTTGTCTCTTGTGGCAGTTTTGGACTTAAAGAGTATTTTGTCTTATATAAGTATCATCATTCTTGCTCTCTAGATGAAATGGATAAATTCCTAGAACTATACAATCTACCAACACTGAATCATGAAGAAATAGAAAGTATAAGCAAGCCAATAATGAAGAATGAGATTGCATCAATAACCATAAACCTCCTAAGAAAGAAAAGCTCAGGATCAGATGGCTCACTGGTGAATTCTACCAAATATTAAAAGAAGAATTAATGGCAATCTTTCTCATACTCTCCTAAAAAAAATGAAGAAGAGGAAGCATTTCTAAACTCAATTATGAAACCAGCATTACCATGATACTGAAGCCAAACAAAAACAATACAAGAAAAGTAAGCTAAAGGCCAATATTTCTGATGAACATAGATGCAAATATCCTCAACAAAATACTAGCAAATCAAACCAAATTCTACTGCACATGAAGAGGATCATAGACCATGACCAAGTGGGATTTATCGATGAGACATAAGGTTGCTTCAACATATACAAATCGAGTAATGTGATACATCAGATTAACAGAATGAAGATAAAAATCACACGATCAACTCAATAATACAGAAAAAGCATTTGACAAATTTTAACAATACTTTCATGCTAAAGACTTTCGACAAACTATCCAAAAAAAGACAAAAGAATGAACATTGGTGTCCCCTTAAAATTAGTATGTTAAAACCTAATACCCAATGTGATAGTATTAAGAGGTGGGGCCTTTTGGGAAGTCTTGAGATCTTTGCCCTCATAAATGGGATTAGTGGCCTTATAAAAGAGGTTGAAAGGAGTTGCCTTGCCCCTTCTGCCATGTGAAGGAACAGCAACAAGTCACCATCTGTGAAGCAGAATGGGCCCTCTCCAGACACTGAATCTGCTGGGACCTCGATCTTGAACTTCCCAAGTAAGATAAATAAATTTTGTTCATGAATTACCCAATCTAAGGTATATTTTTATGGCAGTTTGAATGGACTAAGACACCCATTTAACATTAGTTAATGCAATTGCCTTTTATTTACTTTCCTCTGCCTACATGAAGATGAGAATAAAAAGAGTGCCTTGAAACTCGTCATTTCATCTACTCAGAGAAAGCTGAGGATGTTCTCAATTCCCTGACTCTGTCTCTCTGGATTCTCCTCAAGAGGACCCACTGGAGACCACCTTTCTGATTTAGTACAAAGAATACTTGTTCTCTTATGCAATGAGTTTGTTTTTATCTTTCCCCTTTAAACTGACCTGGTTTCTCTTTATGTTTGCTGTTGCAGCACTGTCAAACTTAGTATTTACCTATAGCAAGGGCAAAGGTGGTAATTAGAGTATACATTCCACTCTACTTTCTCTCTTCTTCCATTCAGCTTTTGATTTCTACTAACTTGTGCTTATTAAAAATCTTTAAAATGTGCCTTAATATCTTTTTCAGAAAAAAAAAATTGGAGGTAGAATTGCACAGAACAGTAGAAAATAAATTTATTTAGAGTACATTTACATTTGTTCCTTTTCAACTAGGCACATGTAAGGAATCTTTTTCCCACTAGAAAAACTTTATAGATGAACTGGGAAAATGTGCTTTATAAGCTATTTATAATCTCAACCTTTTCTCAACATGATTGGATTATGTACAGGGCAAAATCAACTACTCAGAAGTATGACACATTTTTATGAATATGAGATTATTTATTTTGCATTAATTACTTGTATAATTTACCAATAGAATGCAACATAAATGAAATAGAGCTATGGAATTTTCTTAAAGAATAAAAGTGTAATGGGTTCTTTAAAACATGACAGGGCAATGCACAATGTGGTCTAATAACAGAAAATAAAACTAAATGAGACAGAGTTAAGCACAAGGGAATTTAAATATCATTAAACAATAACATTAGACTATAATATTAAAAACAGGATTATAATTACGAGACTAACATACTTGTAAATGTTAAGGAAATCTGAAATCAAGCGTGTCTGCTTTTTATCATCTCTCTTATCATTTAAAAATATAGGTTCCTCTCAATTTTTAAAGCATTAATATGTTTAGGAAATAAGGTGAATTAAAAAAATATTTAGAGAAATGGTCTTCCAAAAATATCTGCAATATTATTCCATTAACCTCATCTGTCAGTGGACATACATAGAACTCTAAATCATAAGCTGAATAAGTTATATTTTCTTTGAAAGCATGAAGAATGTAGGTCTGACTGTTACAGTGATCCTTGACTTACTATACAAAGCTGCCTTGAGATTAAGACTACTGTCTATTTTAAATATGTATTTCAAAACCTGAGTGCTAGCTTTCTGGGGTATCAAATGCATTGCACATGCTCATCCTTGAGTACAGTAACTAAGACAATTATAGTAAAAGGAAATCTTAAAGATTTTATAGACAACCAGAATATCCTGATGGATATTTTAGCTATACATTTTTCAAAATGTAAGTGGCATTAATTCATTTCAATTTGAAAAATTCAAGTTTCTTAATGCTCGCATGAGGGATACCACAGTGGTTTCGTTGAAGTGAAGGTGGGATTGACAGTTGGTCATTTTGGGCTCCTCATGTCATGGCTCCTGTAGGCAATAACAGAGATTACTATGTTTCCTAGGATGATTAATCCTGGTTATCATGGGGAAGAGAAGGTTTCTGCTACACAAAGGAACAAGGAAGTGTGTGTGTGGAAACGAGAATGTCCTTTGGGGTGCCTCCTAGTATTGACGGGTCTAGCAATTAAACTATTAAAACACTTGAGCAACCTAATTCAGGTAGGATTGTGGAAAGCTCAGATTCTTTAGAAATAAAGGTCTGGGTCAATCCACAAGGATATGAATCCCAGTCAGCTGTAGGCACACTGTGTGTAATGGGAGCACAAAATGGACAGTGGAAGAAGGAAGAGATAAATACTAACTATAGCCTCACGAACAGTTAGAGAAACAAGGCTAAGATCAACCATGTGTACACTTTCCCTAGTTCTCTATTTTTATCCTATTCCTTTCCATTTCTATTCTATCTAGACAGTGGTGGTGGTAGCAAACTCTGTGATTTACTCCAAATTTTGAAGTATATCAAAATGCTTTTGTAGCTAGAGAGAAACGAAGATCACGTTGAGACAGAGGCAGTGAATGATCCATGATTACAAATCACCGAGCATTGTTTGCAGGAGCAGCAGGAATGACTTGTAGGCAATATTGATACCTTACGTAGGAGAAGAGGCTGGGATAAATGTTTGACTGAATTCAGCACAGCTTCTCATAGGACATTCAGCAGCCTTGACAGATATGTTCCGATTTTTTAGGGACAACACCACATCTCTGCACTGAACAATCCATTCTAGTGGTATAGGTTAAGCTGGCCCTTGTGCATGCAGACTAATGGGGAGTTATACAGAAAGGCAGCCTGGTGAGGAATCCCAAGGCCAGGATGGGGTCCGTGAGCTCTGAACCTAATAACGTCTAATAACAGATCTATGTCACGCTGTCATTTTGGAAGCTTCAATAAATTCTTGCTGAATGGTAATGGCTTCTTCCGTGTGATGCTCTTGTAAATTAAGAAGAAAAGCTTGTCTTCCCTTTGAGCTGGAGGCGAAATTGGGGGTGAGTGCAGAGATTGCCAGCAGAAGCAAACCACTTTCTAATGAGTGTTGATACTACAAACTGGCTGCAGAGGCTGTTGTTAGAACACCAGAGGAGAGGCAGGAAGGAAAATGCATAAAGGAACTCTTATGGAACATGCATAAGAAGGCATTCTGAAAACACGGAGAAAGAGACAGAGATTAGAGATATTTTGGCAGGGGTTCAAGCTAATGGGCACTGGAGCATGGTAATTAACAGTAATAAGAGCTTATTCAATAGTGAAAGGCATAGGAAAGGCAAAATATTTTGGCTTCACATTTGTCTTCTTTTTAATTATTACAAAGATTCAGAGAGGTGATCATCATACTCATTCTATGGATAAAAAAATTTAGGTTCATAAAAGGTGATTTTCCAAAAGTCGCACAGCGATAAAGTAGCAGAATCTAGATCTGAATCACAGTTTGCCTGAACTCAAGGCTACAGAATTCAGATAATTTAACACCTATACTTCTTATTACTACTCAGATTGGTAATTGGGCACTTGAGACAATTTCAGACAGTTTGCTAATTTAAAAAAATACATGCACACACTAGTTCTCAAGGTTTGCTGTACAATGAATCTCTCAAGGAGCTATAAAAAAATAGTGATGCCTGGGTCTGACCTCAAGAGATTGTGGTTTAATGGTGTATTGTGAAGCCTGGACACTGGAATTTTAAGAGGCTTCCCAGGTGATTTGAAAATGCAGTCAGTGTTTGAGAACCAGCACATTAACATATTGGTGGAGGAAACAGTATAGCATTTCTTTCATAGAAACATTTTCTGACTGAGTGTCACAGCCAGGCTGTCTGGAGAGGTGGCCCAAATTAGCTAGAAGATTTGGGGTGGTATTATTGGAATGGTTTTTTATTTAATTTTATGTTTATTTATTCATTTATTTATTTATTTTGAGACGGAGTCTCGTTCTGTCACCCAGCTGGAGTGCAGTGGCGCGATCTTGGCTCACTGCAAGCTCTGCCTCCTGGGTTCGTGCCATTCTCCTGCCTCAGCCTCCCAAATAGCTGGGACTACAGGTGCCCGCCACCATACCCGCCTAATTGTTTTTTTTTTGTTGTTGTATTTTTAGTAGAGACCGGGTTTCACCATGTAAGCCAAGATGGTCTTGATCTCCTGACCTTGTGATCCACTCACTTCAGCCTCCCAGAGTGCTGGGATTACAGGCGTGAGCCACCATGCCCGGTGTGGAATGGGTTTTTAATAATATAATTACAAATAATACTTAAAACATGACAGGTATTGCCTAAGAAATGTTGGTTGAGTAAATTAATCACCGGTGTTTCTACATGTATGCTTAAGCATGTATGCTCTAACAGATAAAAGTTTACCCAGTTTGAGAACACGGGGTAAGGATTAGGAGCGCAGACTTAGGAAGCAGGCTGCAGAGGTTCCAATCTGGCTCCTTCCACTCATCAGCTGTGTGAACTTGGGCAATACTTTTTAACTTACGGGCTTAAATTTTCTTATCTGTGAAATGATGTTAATAATAGTATCTATGTCACAAAAGACTAAAAGAAGTTAGGGCTCAGAAAGGATGAGGTGCATATGTAGGACCATATAAGTGCTCAGTTCATTTCAATTATTTACATGTGAAATGTTTTATCAGCTTTATTTCCATAAAGATTTAACAATCCTCCTTTACTGTTATTAGTCATTTTACTATCACTTGATTCTATCATGGGTACAATCATATTCATTAAAAATCTTGCTCAATGTATACATTTTTAGTAAGCTTTTTGTTTATATCACCCACTTTAAAACATTGGGATTGGAAATTTTTTATGATACATTTTATTATCATGACACATGAATCAATAAGCTCCTGAATAAGATATTCCCCTGACCTTCTGGTCTGAATTATAATCTCTTTCACTTTATGGTATATTAGGTAACACAAAATTCTTCCCATTGATGAAGTCTCAAGAAATGTTGATGCATTATTCAATCAAAAAGTGTGAAACATTGCAAAGCTAGTCATATAGGTAAAAATATAACACATACTTTAAAGAAAAAGCTAAAATAATCAATATTTTCTTTTCTTACAATATTTTTAATGGAGAAAAAATGAAACAGAACAAAAAATATCAAAAAAAAAATAATCTCAGACTTCAATTACCCAGGAATGTCAAGTACAAGAATATTTTGTGAATGAATTCTATATACATAGAGTGGCTAAATGTGAGTTCAATACTGATTTGCTCTGGTTATGCTATCCACCCCACAACCTTCTGCAAATGTTGCCGATAAAAATTTCTGCTTTTTTTTTTTTTGAGACAGTCTCACTTCGTCACCAAGTTGGAGTGCAGTGGTGGCTCATGGCTCATTAAACTCCTGGGCTCAAGTGATCCTCTTGCGTTACTCTCCACCCAAGTAGCTAGGGCTACAGGTGTGTACCACCACACCATGCTAATTTTTTTTTTTTTTTGCTTAATTTTTATTTTGTAGAGATGAGGTCTCCCTATGGTGACCAGGCTGGTTTTGAACTGTTGGCCTCAAGTGATCTTGCGTAAGCCTCCTAAAGTGCTAGAGCTACAGGCATGAACCATCATGCATGGCCACCTCACTTCTGCTTCTTGTAAACTAAGAGTTTCGGGGTGTGTGAGAACTATCTCTTAAGAATCTCTAACAGATCTACTGAGCAGAATCTGAACTTTTAATGACTCCATCTTCACTCTCTTAATAAACACAAAACTTCGCTAATATCAGGATGCAAGTTGAACATTAATTACAAATTGGAACACATAGATGTGTTGATTTGGGATGAGCCTGGAATAATTGTCTTATGTTTTATCATGTTTGAATAGCAAAATTTATTTCTTATGTAAAGCAAAACATATTTCTAAGAAATGATCTGGTATCAACTATAGATCATGGGGCCATTTTAGGGGTGGGTAGAGAAAGAAATAAATTATTGCCACTGCCATGATAATATGTTTATTAAAATTCAACACATTATATTTAGGTAGAATTTTTTGGTCACTTGGACTGATTACTTTTAGCCAGTATTTTTTATCCTAATGTTGATATCTCAATGCATTTTCAATGACTAGGAACCAGACTCAATAAGAATAAAGATCTCAGACTTCCTAGAAAACTCAGAGTTTACTATTTTAAAAATACTACACTGCAAAGTAAAGATTCAAAGGAACAGTATTCATGATCACAAATAAACTATGTGGCCTAATGGTAAGATTATAGATGGTAGAAATTTCAATCCAGATCATGATGTGCTCAGAGAAGAGCTACATTTCAGCATAGTAACGTCTGAAAAATGCCTGGTCTTGGTATGGCCAAAAAAATTGTCTGCCTCTTCATCTATTTGGAAATGTAGCACTCTCTACTACCTGGGAGTGAGGCATTCATAAAATTCTATGACTTAACTATCACATGTTCTCAAACTGCTTTAAATCCATCATTTAATCCCAGCACTTTGGGAGGCCGAGGCGGACAGATCAGGAGATCGAGACCATCCTGACCAACACAGTGAAATCCCACCTCTACTAAAAATACATAAAATTAGCCGGGTGTGGTGGCGGGTGCCTGTGGTCCCAGCTACTTGGGAAGCTGAGGCAGGAGAATGGCGTGAACCCGGGAGGTGGACCTCGCAGTGGGCCGAGATCGTGCCACTGCACTCCAGCCTGGGCAACAGAGCTAGACTCTGTCTCAAAAAAAAAAAAAAAGAAAGAAAAATCCATTATCATTATCATCCTTACTGCTTACATCTCAGGAAATTTTATGTAAATTTTTTAATTCTAAAATCTCAAACAATTTGTTTGATTTTACTCCATGACAAAAAGCATTGAACAAACAAATGGCACTGGAGGGTGGGATTTGGAAGAATTTCCACTCCAGGCTTTTCCCCATACTTAAACTTTAATTTAGGGAACCCAAAGATGTGAAACAGTTTTGATCAACTTATATTTTTGGCAACGGAGATATAAGATAATGACCACTCTTTTCTATTTTTTTATGTTGTAATATAATTTACATACACTGAAACAACCAGTCTTGTATGTAGAGCTTGATAAGCTTTGACAAGCATATACTCCCTATATTAGTTTGCTAGGGTGGTTATACACAAAATAGCACAGACTGGGTGGCTTAAACAACATACATTTATTACCTCACAGTTCTGGAGGCTAAAAGTCCAAGATCAAGTTTCCCACAATGCTGTTTCTGCTGAGGTCTCTCTCGCTGGCTTACAGATGGCCACCTTCTCTCGGTATTCTCACATCATCTTTGTTCTGTGCACACACATCCCTGCTGTCTCTTCCTCTTCTTGTAAGGATACCAGTCCTATTGGACTAGGCGCTCACTCTTGTGACCTCCTTTAACCTTAATTACCGTTTTAAAGGCCCTGTCTCCAAATATAGTCACATTGGGGTTTAGAACTTCAATATATGAATTTTACAGGAACACAATTCAGTTTATAACCCCCCATTTAACTCATACCTTTTTCAAAATATAAGATATTCTTTTATCTGGGTAGGTTTGAAGTCTGTTCATACTGTTCTGTCATTTTTCACATTTGCCACACAAATGACAACAATGATTCTGTTTTCCTTCATAATTTAGTTCTTATCTGTTCTGGACCTTCACATAAATGCATTTTTGCATAGCATAATATCTACAAAAGTCATCTGTGTTTCTGGATAAATTATCATTCCATTATTTTAGATTTTCTAGTAATATTGCATTATATGAACATACTGTGATTTCCTTACTTATTTTTCTGTTGATGGACATTTGGGTTGTTTCCAGTTCAGGGGTTTTATTATTTAAGCTTCTATAACTATTCCTGTACAAATTTTTGATATGAATATGTTTTTATTTTTCTTGATATATATCTAGAAATTAATTTTCTGGGTCATAGGTAGATATATGCTTAACATCTTCAAAAAAACCCCTAGATTTCTTTTTCTAATGTGGCTATAACATTTTATGCTCCAATCAGCAATGTATGAAATTGCCAGATGTTTCATATCATTGTCAAGAATTAGTATTAGAAAGTCTTTTTAAATGTTGGCCATTCTAGAATTCATGTAGTAGTATTTCATAATGGTTTTAATTTGCCATTTCATGACTAATGGTATTGAGTAATTTTTCATATGTTTATTGATCTTTTTTTTTTTTTTTTTTGAGATGGAGTCTCGCTCTGTCACCCAGGCTGGAGTGCTGTGGCCGGATCTCAGCTCACTGGAAACTCCGCCTCCCGGGTTCACGCCATTCTCCTGCCTCAGCCTCCCGAGTAGCTGGGACTACAGGCGCCGCCACCTCGCCCGGCTAGTTTTTTGTAGTTTTTAGTAGAGACCGGGTTTCACCATGTTAGCCAGGATGGTCTCGATCTCCTGACCTCGTGATCCGCCCGTCTCGGCCTCCCAAAGTGCTGGGTTTACAGGGTTGAGCCACCGCGCCCGGTCGTTTATTGATCATTTGTATATCCTCCTTGTAAAGTTTCTGTTCAAGTCTTTTGTATATTATTAAAGTATTTTGTCCTTTTATTAGCGAGTTGAAATAATTATTTATATATTCAGGATAAATTTTTCAGCTGGATATAAGTGTTGCAAATATTTTCTCCCTGTCTGTGCCTCGCATTTCATTTTATTAATGCTATCTTCTGATGAACAGGCGTTTTTAATTTTGATGAAGCCCAACTGATCAATTTTTTCTCTCCTGGTTAGTTTTTCTGTGTCATATCTAAGGACACATTTGCCAGCCCCAAGGTCTCCTATGTTTTCTTCTAAAAGGCTTAATGTTTTAATGTATGAGGAAACTACTATAAGTTCTTTCACTTGACAGATGAAGAAACAGAGGCACGTGATGGTTAAATGACTTGCCTGATGTCTCACATTGCTTGACCAGAACTTGAACTCATGCAATTTTTCCTTATCACTCCTAGGCTAGGCTCCCATTGATTATGCTACAGCAGGGAAAATGCAATGAAAGGGTTACATAAGTTGACTTTCAAATACTTTTTCAAGGAGCATCTATTAATATCTTACTGAGCATTCATGTTCTATGGAGAACAGTTTGGGAAATGCATGCTGGATAAATATTCATGGGTTGAATTAAATCTCTATAACAGAAAAAGACATTCGACATTCTACTTCCTAATAGTCTAGGGCAATGGCCTAGTATTTTGGAAGCATGCCAGGGTGTTCCAAAGAGCTTATATAGTTCTGTGTGTTCCCAAGTTCAAGGGTTTATTACCTCTTTATTGCTCAACTTCTCCCTTTAAACCATCCTTATGTCTAGTTATTAGTAATTTTTTTTTCTTTCTTCCTTTTTATTTTATTTTATTTTTTTTTGGTGTGGATCTAGCAGGCATTGCTGATCCTAAATTGTGATGTTTATATCTTGCTGTGTCTATAATGCAGAAAACATTTTAGGAGAGTTGCAGCAATAGTTGACTTCATGTGATCTTCTCATTATCTCTTTCAGGGTACAAGTTACCAGATAATATACTGAATGGCCAGTTATGTTTGAATTTAAGAAAATCAACTCATAATTTTTATGTAAGTATGTTTCATGCAATATTTGGAACATATTATACTTAAAAATGTTATCCACAATTGATATTTAACTGGATGTCTTGTTTGCTTATTTATTTGCTAAATCAGGCAACCCTAGTTAGAGGGCTAAAGTGTATGCCTGTCACATGGGGAGAGACCCCTCTCTTGTTAATTTAAGGACTTCATTTTTTTTAGTATGGATATCTCATGGCATCCAAAACTCCCCTCTCCTGGAGAGTGATTATCATGGACCCAAAAAGGAAGATCTCCTACCTAGAAGGAAAAAAGTACATTCACAAAAATGTTTAAAGATGTTCTAAAAATATTTTGTACTCAGGTCTACTAGGAAATGCTAAGTACCCTATTTCACTATATTATTATTATAACTACTAGGAACAAGAAATGGAATGGAAGATGGAAATAACAAAATCTTCCACATTAAGGCACATTTAAGTTTAAAGTCATGGAATGGAACCTAATTAAATGCCAGAAGGTATCCTAACATAATGTTGAGTTTGCAAATTTAAATACACAAAAACAAAGCAATCTAGACACTAAAAGTTCCCTAGCAACATTAACTCACCCACATCGTACATTGTGCATAATAAAGTTAGCATTTAGCAACCAGAAATGTTGCTCATAATGCAAATATGTGCAACTCAAGATCATTAACATTTTCCATATTTTTTACTCATTTCAAAGGTTCAATATTCTCATTACACTAATGTAGAAAGAGTTACTCAATCTTAGAGTTAAAAAATTCTTTTAAAATGTATTTGTTTATCTCAGTCTTTTATTAAAGTCATCATCAACTTGGGTTGTGTTTTGCTTCAGCAACATAGAATTTTTTTTGCATTTAGGGAATGTTAAATATAGGGTAAATCTTCAATATCATTTCAAACTTACTCTATTTGTAATTGCTATTCTAAAAATACATCAATATGTATTATTCTACTCTACTGTCTGAAGTTTTAAATAAAACTTGGGGAGGCCTCACAGCATGGGGACACTGTGTATGTCACTTATTTAATGTGTGAGCAGAGGCAAGTTATGTCCCTGTGTCTGTACCTCAGTTTCTTCATTTGTAGAATTGAGATAACAATCGTATTAGACTCATGTGGGTCTCATGAAAATTAAACCACTTAGTTTGTGTCAAGTTCTTAGAATAATTCATGGCACATACTAGAGTTACCTAGAAATTCTTAGTGTTCTCAAATAGCAATATTCCAGATGTATAGGTACAAGACTTTATATTATACTTTCTTATACTTCTACAGGTAGACTATTAGAACTTCTGAAACAATGTTGGTGAATCTATAATATTTCATTATTTAAAGGCATTAAGTTAATAGAGTTTTAAAAATTGATGAATTCCTGCTATGGCCAATAAAAATGTAAAAAATGTTGTTCACACTTATCGATAATCAATAAAATAAAATCAACATTAAAAGCTATGTGCTAGTGTACACCTGCAAAGATAACTAAATTAAGTAAGACTGGTAAGGTGAGGTGAGGACGTGGAGTACGTGGAATTATCAAACATTGCTAGTGTGAATGTAAATTGCTACACCTATTTTGAACAACATTTTGGTAACTGTTACCTACTAAATTGATATAGTTATATCCTAAAATTTAGCAATTCCAGAAATATGCACCAAAAGAAATTATATGGTGATCACAGTAGCATTATCTATAAGAGCCAAGACCTGGAAACCACTCAGATTTTCATTAGTAGTAGAATGGACAAACTGTGCAATGTCCACACAATGGATTTGTATGAGGACAATGAGAACAGAGGCATTACAGCTGCACTCAGTGATAGGGATGATTTTTACAACCAGAATGTTGAGGAAAAGACGTAATGAAAGAACTTACACAGTGTGATTTCAACTACATAAAGCTTAAAATCAGAAAATCTGATCTCTGGTGTTAGAAGTAAAATAACTCTTTCTAGAGGGGAGGAGAAAGTACGACCTCATGATAACTACTAATATTCTGTCTCTTTTCTTGGGTATGGGTTACCACATGACAATTCATGACAATTCATTGAGATAAATCCTTACAATTTTGCCAGTCTTTTACATATGTTATACTTCAATTAAAATTTTAAATAAAACCTTTAAAATATTTTAATTTGAGAAACTAACAAAAAGTTTTATGATTTGAGTCTGCCAATAATTCTAGCTCCTGGTAGAATTATTTTAGAAACCAATGTCCACTTATAAAGGAAAAAGGCAAAACTAATTTGCACCCTTACCATACCAATTCACCAATATAATTCATGAGAATTTGAGGAAATGCATGCAATGTTTAATGAGAAATATATCAATGAGGTAAACTTAATTTTACATAGTTTCCAATATTGAAAGAATCCATGGGTCAGTTAGAATAGAGAGTAGGGTTGGGAGTTAGAGTTGGGAAATGATAAATACTCTTGTTGAAGGCAATGGCAATTGGAACAAGGCCAAGGCAAGAATCAGATGCTGAGCCCAAGCTGGTATTTTTTGTTTTCTTTTCCTTCCTTTCTTGAGACAGGTTCACTCTGTTGCCCAGGTTGGAGTGCAGGGGTCCAATCATAGTTAGAATCCTGGGCTCAAGAGATCCTCCTGCTACATACGGGTGCATGCCACCATGCCTGGCTAATTTTCTTGTAGAGATGGGGTCTTGCTATGTTGTCCAGGATAGTCTCAAATTCCTGGCCTTAAGATATCCTTCCACTCTTGCCTCCCAAAGCACTGAGATTACAGGCATGAATCCCTGTGGCCAGCCAAAATTTCTAACAAAATATCATAATAAGGCAAATGGAAAGGATATAAGAGATATGTTGCAAAGTCTCCCATACTAAGTAAATTTTATTTAATAATATATTGTATGTGCAGGAAAATATTGTTAATATAAGCATTTAATTTGTGTTACGATGAATCAGAATTATTCATTTTTGTGATTCAGAATACAATTAGGAGATGTATGAACATGTTATTACTAAGAGGAGTTCAGGTTTTAAGGCAAAATTTAACCCCTCATTTTAAGTGAAAAGACTATCTTTTTATGAAAATACAGTGTTAATCTAATACATGAGGAATCTACATGATTTAAGCTCTCAAGAGACTTTTATGAACAATTGGCAGCTGGATTAACTAAAATGAGTCAGAGTCAGATAACAGTTCTCATCTAGCTTACTTGCAACAGTTCACTCTATTCAAGAAATAGCAAGACTGGCTTTTCCTGGAAATGTCCAGAAAACAAATGCTTTATTTCATGTGAGGCTGTTCAAGTCAATTTGAAGAAGCTAAACATATTCCCAAGGTCCAAGATCAAGTGTCTTGGAACAAACTATTAATTCATACCCAAAGCATAAATATTGGGTTTGAACCATATTCAACTTCTAATTGTATAGGCCAGAAAACCAAATATTGGCAATTTCATGTGATTTAGCTTGGTATATACACAAACATATAATCATTACCAGATATGGAAGGACTAGAGAACACATGTTCAATACAGATGACGGCAGTTTACTCTGAGGACTACTCTGAAGATGAACACTGGGTATACAAAATACACTATAGCTATACACTTTGGTGATGTTGCGTATTTAATCTAACCATACATAAGAAAATTTGAGAGAAAAGGTATTTAATAATTTAAGAGCATCTGAGAGTTATTAGGTTGGTGCAAAAGTAATTGCGGTTTTACCTTTTTTTTTTTTTTACTGCAATTACTTTTGCACCAACCTAATATAATGATATTCTCCTGTTGATATCAGTTATCGATAACCCTATGGGAAAAAGCAATATAGAATTTAAAAAAAAAACTTTTAAAATTGACTTTTAATATTAACTCTCACACATAAGTTCTTAAGAAAGGGGATAATTGATACATTTAGAAAAACAATTTGTACGTGACCTAGTACATAGAGCAGGTAAGACATGTTTTGATCCTAAAAATGCATTTTGTCTTTCAATGTTTGTTATTAAACAAACAAGCAAAACAATCACAAAATTTGGACCTTTTGTTTTAGCTAAACAAACATTGGTTTCTTATTGACTAAATATTATATATAATTAAATACCTTCAGCACTGACTTTTATTTTTCTTGGCTTTTTAAAGAATTCTATTTCTAGTTCAGCAGAAAAAAATATATATTTGCACTGGCAATTCAAAGTCATTGTTCTTTTAATAACAAGAATCTTGGGCTGTAGAACTTTCCGATTTAGCTACTGAAACTTTGAAGAACATAATTTTAGATGCAAAACGAGATTCTTTGAATCTCTAGCTCAAGAAATTACATTTCGTTAAAAATGCATGAAAGATGTAACTGGGCGTTGGTGGCCAATTTCATTAAATGAGCTGTGACTTCACAGAGTAAAAGATACGTATCTATTCAGTTCCCAAGGGCTAGATTATTCAATGAAAATTTATTTCTACTAGGATATCATAATGGAAAGTAGCGAGGCTAAATTAGTAAAATTTATTCTGGGGTACAGCTCATTTATTCAATAATCATTTATCTCTTTAGAAAAAGTATTTACATAGTGAGGCAATTTAATGCAAGTTGTAAGACTTTCTTATTTCAGTTTTCATTTCTTTTTATACTCCTGACTTATCAACTTGGGTTATTTAAACTCTTGCACACTTGAATTTTTCTTTACATTCTTGCATGAATTGCGTACCTTAAATTCTCTTTGCATAAAACACCTCCATTGTTTACTTTGTAGATATCAACATCATCAACCTCCTCATATAGGTATTTGAAAATCCTCAGTTCTGTAGGTTTTTTATTACAATGTTAAAAGAAAGATTTTTTACCCTGAGCTTAGCAGAACCTAGTTTATGTTGGTAGTATATTCTTCCAAACAATAGCATTCCTCCTACCGAATTACTGTTACAGAGTGAGGTTGTTGCTGTTATCCTATGGAGTCTCCGATATCCTATGTCAGTATCCTATGGAAACTGACATAGTGATCGCATCCTCCATTCTTGTTTTTCAGGAATTTCATTTTTAATTTTAAGTCATCTTTACATTGTTAGCATAAACATATTTGAAATATAAAGATCAAATGGACAGAAAGATGAATTTCCTGATCTTAAAATGTATTTATATTATTTTAAAAATATTCTACTTTTGTCAATATGTGAATTTTCTGAAGATGTTTAAAAGAACAGTAAAAATATATTATGTTACTCTGAAATGACATCAAAATTTTTACACGTACCTAATCAATGGGGTGTAATTGGTTGGAGTTTGAGTTAAAAGAATAGAATTAGATTCCTAACTTATTCTTAGAAAATAAAGTAAATATTTATAATTTCAATTAGAATGATAGAACATACTAGAACAAAACATAGAAGAAAAAACATTTTATAAACCAAAGTAGGGAAAGTCTTCTTAAGCAAAAACCAAAACCAGACACTCTAAATCCTTGCTATTCAAAGTGTGGGCTGTAGACCAGTAGCATGCACATCTCCTAGAGTATATTAGAAATATCAGCTCTCAGTCTTCACTCTAGCACCTGTACTTTACCCAAATCCCCAAGTTATTTGTGTGCCCAATAAGCAGTTCTCAACTCTGTCCACAGTTGAGTATCTACTGGGGGCCAATGTTTCAATGTCACCTCAATCAATTAAACCTAAATATGTGGGGACTCAGACTATAGTCTTTTTATAAAAGCTCCTTGGTAAACCTGATCTGTAGATGATTTGGGAACCACTATTCTTGAAAAAACATGAACAATTCAGTCTTTGATACTTGAATAAAGTTAAAGATAAAGGTAAATTCAGAGAAAATATTTGCAATGAGCTGGGCATGGTAACGCACACCTGTAGTGCTACCTACATGAGAGGCTGAGGCTGGGGAATGGCTTGAGCCCAGGAGTTCGAGGCTGCAGTGAGCTACAATAACACTACTGCATTCCAGCCTGAATGACAGAGCAAGATCCTGTCTCTAAAAATATATAAATAAATAAAATTTAAAATTGCAATATATACACAGCAAAGAGCTCTTTACCTAAAACGCAAAGTGATCCTTCACATCAATGGTAAAAAGACTGACGATCCAAGCAACATAACCTGGCACTGACTATATCCCGAACCTTCACAGAAGAGTAAACATAAATCTCTAACAAAATTCTAAATGGATGCTCAAACTCACTAATGAGGAAACTATACCTTTAAATAACAATGATGCAGTATATTTTCCCTATCAGACTGACTATAATTAAAAGAATTGACGATATCCTTTGTGGTGAGGGTGTGAGAAAGTGGGAACTCTTGCACTATCAATGGGACTATAATGAATATTTGTTTCGGAAGGCAGTTGTACAGTGCTATCAACATTTCAAATGCACAGATCATTTGTTCCAACAATCTTACTTCCTGAAATATTTACTATAAGAAATAGTCACATAATTGTACAACTATATATGTACAAATGACAAAAATATATGTACATATGTGATAAATATATGTAAGATATATATATATATATATGAGAAAAGATTGAAGCAACCTGCAGGTTGATCAATGCTTCAATGTTAATTATGATGAAACTTCACTGTGGAAAACTACCCAGTGGAGAATAAAGGAAGTCTATATTATTGACACAGAAAGATATTTGTGATAAAGAGCAATTTATAGATTTCTCTCTCATTTTTGCATTATTTTTATTTTAAAATGCTATGTATAAATGGAAAGGCTGGCAGAATGCTTGCTGAACTCTTAACATTTGTATCTTCTAGGGGTGGAAGGTAAGAAAGGGCAAGACAGACACTTTGATTTTTAGCATTTACAGTGTGTTTTTTTTTTAGCCCAATTATAATACTTTCGTATTTAAAAATAGATCTATAATATTGTTTAAAAATTGATTACTCAGAACTGGCTTGTGTGCATTACTGTGAAGAGAATATTTTGGAGGTGAAGACACAGAGAAAATAACAACATTTTGTTATTTTTTAAAAAATTGCATTGTGGTAGGTAGAGGAAAAACAACCTATACAACTTTTAGAATTTCCTTTAAAAATTAGACTCTACATTAAACACTTTTAAATTTCAGATATGATTTAGCAATTGATCTCATGAGATAATGACAATAAAGTTAAATGACATGTATAAGGTAACACAAGTGAAATTAGGTCACAAGGCATACGTTAGGCGGTCGGCAGTCTCCTAGAGAAACTAGGGTTAGGAAGTTTAAATTGCTTTGCAGTACAATGTGGTAAGAGTGTCAGAAAAATGTAGGATACAAAAATCATTTATATTCTCTCCTATATGTTACTTTCCAGGCCTCCAATCTAGTGACCACAACACTCCCTTCAATAATAACCCAAAGATAAAAACGACGTAAGTTATTGCCAGGCACTGGGAGTTGGAAAAAGGAATTGCCTACAAAGAGCCACAAAGAAACATTTTGACACCATGCAAATATTCCATATCTTAATGTTGCTGGATACATGACTATGGGCATTGGTCAAAATTCTTGGAACTATACACCTCAAAAGGAAAATTATATTTCAATAATCTTGGCTTAAAAATTAAAATACAACATATATAACAAACAAAACAAAACATTTACCTAGTACTTCAATATCTACTTAAAGAGTGATTGAAATAATCGAGAGACAACATTAAGATTTTATAACATAAAATATTGTTTTAAAAGGAGCCTGAAAAAATTCTGATTATTATTTACATTTTATTGGAAAAAATGTATACGCACAAAAAGATGCAGAGATCTTCAGTGTTTTTATTGTTTACATTTTTCTGATACTACTTTCTGAAAACACTTAGAAGACTAAATCTAAACATAAACCAGAAAATGGATAAGATCTAATTAGTTGCTCTTTACATTTGTTCTTCTACTGTGCAATGTGAACTTAGGAAAGGATGTTATAAATATGAAAGCAATCATTAGATTTAATTTTTATTCATATTTATAGAGGCTAAGATTACATTTTCCTGGATAATGGAGTCTAAAGTATAACTAAAATGTAATTTAAACTTTAGATTGCTCTAATGTTTATACAACTAAAATTAAACCACATACCATGTACCAGGGGCTTTAGCTTAAAACCATTTGTTAACATTGACAATGTGCATTCCTATGAAAATCATGTTAATATAATTGTCCTGCCCTTCATTCTCTTAAATAAACAAGTGACTAGTTCCCTAATGGCCTCATTTCGTTATGTAAATGTGCAGTGCCTTCCTTCAACAGATACATATCACCTGGAGTGGTGAAGGTCTTGCAGAATGTTATGTTTATCTTTTACATTTGTGGCTAAAATCAAAGAGTTTTTATAAAAATACAAAGCAAATACTTCTCCAGGGAAGCTGTCAGATGGAGACATAATTATTTTGCTCCTTCATTGACGTCGACATATTAAAAACTAAAACCAAAACCCAAAAAACCCACACTAGTAATTTATAGAATCTTCTCCATGTTCTGTAGGATTCATTTTATTTGGGATCCTCACATCCTCAATAGATGAATACACAAGTCATTTGTCTTTCTTGTTTCCAGGGCAGACCTACAAAGTCATAGTTTCCATGGCAATCAGACAAATTCCACCCTGAGTGGTTGTTAAACTGTACAGCTTGCACTACCACTAGGGCTCTTTACTGCTAGAGCATCAAACCAATTTCAGAAGCAAGGCCACTTGAGAATGTCAGATTATCTTCTGGGAAGGTTGACTTAGCACAGTGGGCAGCTGGCTTAACCACTGAGAGGCAGAGCAGAAATATAGATTCCCTGAATGAAAAGTTGTATTTCTATCGGCGTTGCAAAGGAGAGAAAAATCTACAGGGTCACAGCCATTAACACTTGAATTTTTTATAGTTAAATGTAATAAAAAATGTCATAAAGAGATCAGGTCACATCATTAGTTTTAGAGAATAAGAGGAAGTAAGTGAGATTGTCTTCAGGAGGAAAAAAAGTGATCTAAAGATTGCTGAGTTATTCATGAACTTATCACATGGTATTGCAGGTATAAAAAATTAATCAATGAATCAATGCATATATATGCTTTGGGTCTATTTCACAATTAAAATATGCTTCCTTCCCCCAGCTATATATTCTTTAGGAGTGTACCAGTGGCCCATAGAGAATGGCAGAAGGGTTGGTCTTTTGAAGATCAAATTGGGTTGATTCAAGAAAAATCTGCTCAAAATAGATGAGCACCCCAAAAGAAGACATCTTTATACTGACTCAAGCCCTGGCATCAGTCAGTCTGATAGGCCTGAACCCAATTCTATGAATATTGATGTGGAATCAGAGTTTGCATTTTGATGCTATGATGATGGCATCATAGGCAGGGACCCACCTGCAAGGCCTGCATTCCAACTGCTGCTCACACCTCCAACCCTTTTGAGGCAACTGATTCTCAATGGGAAACATCTTAAAAATTTGACAAGAGCCAAATAAACCACTAGTGTTCACTGACAGATGACTTTCCTATAATGGTTGAGTTGATAACTAGAGTGGTCAAATTCTTAGAGACTGAGGATGGAATGGTGGCTGCCAGGAGCTGGGGGAAAGTGAGCTTGGGGAGTTATTGCTGAGTGCATAGAGCTTCAGCTTCACAAGATGACAAGAGCTCTGATCATGGATGGGGTGATGACTGCACAACGATGTGAGTGTGCTTAATGCCACTGAACTGAACGCTTAAAAAATATTGAGAAGATACATTTAATGTTGGGTATATTTTACAAATATATTTCTATATATACACACACACACACACACAACAAAAAGCTGAGTTGAAAAATTCTAATAAGGTCCTGAGTCCAAAAGAGAGCCTCCTGCTTCTAACACACTTGAATCTAAGGGACTTGGTTTTGCAAATCACATCTTGTTTAACTTAGCAAAGAAGTGGCATGTGTAAAGGAAATGGAAAAGAAAGAGAGATACAGATGGCATCTGCTCCTAGAAGGCAGTCCTTTTCCATGTCTACTTACCACGGTTGGAAGACAAGAAGAAACAATTATGGCTACTCTAAGTCCCAGTGATCTTTGTACATATAGCAGTCTTTTTTTTTGAACTTGTGTATTTATTTATTATTTTTTATAGATTTAGAGGGTACAAGTGCAGATTTCTTGCATGTATTGCATGGTGGTAGAGTCTGGACTTTTAGTATAACTATCGTGGAAATAGTCAACATTGTGCAGGTAGAAATTTGATCACTATTTTCTTAATATCATATACTTTCAATTAGCATAGCTGTTGGAATACTGTAGGACCTCAATAAAAGTTGTTAAATAGATAAGTAAATCTGTCCTCTTGTAAAACACAGCTCTGTTAGTGGTATATGAACTTACTAATTTTATCACATTAAAAATTTCTTCTCTCCTGAGTGGAGATGGGGTAGTAAGTTATTTAACTTCTGGAAGACTCAGTTTTGTCATCCATAAAATGCAGACTATACCTCTTTCCTCACAGTGTTGTTGCATTATGTACATGTGTGTGCAGGAGTCTGTGTATACATATATATTTACATATACACATGTATTTAAAACATATGCAAAATAACACCTTAGCACATTGTAGGCACTTAATAAATAGTAAGTAAGCACTATTTTTTTCATGATTGCTATTGTAATCAGCCTATTCTAAACAAGTAAGTTGCACATCTTGTCTCATTCTTTTGCTTAGTTTGTTACCAAAAAGGATGGCCCTTCTGTCACTCAATATATAGGCCACAGGCATCTCCTTAAACAGTTTAGGGAAAAAGCTTTTATTATGCACCTGTCAGAGTTAATAAAAGTCAGTATATAAATTGACTCATTGATTTATTCATTCATCCATTCACCATGCTTTCAGGAAAGGCCTACAACATGCTGGCACCGTGCTGGAGCTGAGCAGGTCCTGCTTTCCAAGTATTGAAACTAAATGGTAGAAATAAACAGACAGCAAATGATTACAGTGAAAAGGCAGTGTTTTAAGTGCCAGAAGAAGGATAAGGGAAGAGTTTTAGAAGGCTTGCCAGTCCATGCTTGCTTAGGACCTCATTGTACAGGCTATAGAAATCCACACAAGGATTCTGGGATACAACAGAACCATGGTGGTCAATCAGGAAGATAATGTGGCAACTGTGTGGAAGGTGGATTGAAGTGAGGAGTGGCTGGGCTTTTAAAATGTCTATTTTCTGGTGCTATAGTTAGCAACACTGAAATTCACTCACTTTCTCTTACCCACGTATCTTCACCTTCTTTCTTCACATCTCTTACAGAGTGAAATAAATTACAAAGTAGAGAAATAAGGCAATTTGCTAGCTTCGGGAACTCTGAACTGCTGTAGCAGTTACCTTTGGGGCCTTAGTTACCCGCCCCTCCAGTATACATTTAGTAACGTCTGTGTTGTCCATTAAATACTTATTTCTTAGAACTAAAATTATTATAAATCATGTTACCAACATGCAAGAAGTTTAAAAATTATCCACTGGAAAAGCAAAGTAGCAAATATTAAGATACCACATATATCTTAACAGTAGACCATACAGGCATGCATAAATCTCTAGTCTCCCTCTGTGACTATACATTTACTGATATAGGCATTGGGAAAATCCTGGGATAATTTGCACAAGTATAATTCATGATTCAATAAACATAAATCAAAATCTGAGGAATGTAAGAAATTCTAGAATCTCTTGAGTAGTATGAAACAGATGGCTAGTTAGATTTCACAGGTCTCTATGTATATGCAACTGAGATTTTATTTCTTCACACATGCAATTCCACAGTTATCTCTTACCTTCATACTGTACATATGGCAGAGGTGAAATGTTTGAAGAGTCATTAAGGTCTGTTCCTGCTAGGAAAGCAAAAGTATTCCCACTTCGTTTGAAATACCAGAACTTTATTTTAAATACTGAAATAATCCTCTGGAGAAAAAAAAATGTATTTTTCTTAAGCCCTCTTCTCCTTAGAAGAAGAGGAAGACAAATGACATATATGTCTGTATGAAAGGAGAAGGAAAGAATGTAAGCTGCTCCTTAAAAAGTGACCCTATTTGTTTGTTTAATTGTTCTTTTCTTCCAGCATACCTCCCCCTTGTGCAGGTTAACAGGAGAGTTTGGATGAGGACTGTAGCAGGTGGCAGATGAGAATATACGTAATGGGTGGGAAGTTTGGATTGGGAGAGTCAAAGAAGATAAACAGGACCCTTGAAAAGCACAACTCATAGCAGAGATGTGGAACCAATAAGCCAATTTTGTGTAAGCAAAGTCATGGTATGAAATTAGTATATTGTGTTCCCTGAGACCAGGAAAAGCAGAGAAGACGGGAAGGGAAAGAGGCAAGGAGACAAGGAAATGGATCTAAATCTGGTTTCATACACTCCACAGACACAGGCTGTTGGAAAATAACCATACCAGGATCCGGTCCTGTGAGCCAGGTGACACAACAGCGTTCTGTAGCCACCAGAGAAACTGGCAACTGTGGAAGCGGCTCATTGGAACTAGGAAAACGATCTTGGGTTGAACTCCTGGCTCCACCCCTTGGGCATGTCTTTACTTCTCTATTTTTGCATAATGATGGGTATGAATAATATCAAAGGGATGGTAGTTGTATCAAAGGGATGGTAGTTGTATCTATTTCATGGGGTTGTTGTGAGGAGCCAATAAATTTTTATTCAAACTAGCACTTTGATACCTGAATAACACTCCAGAATGCAAAGTAACAGTATTGTGCAAGCATTGCATTATCCTCATTTTCAACAGCTTCATTAGTAAGATCCTTTCAACAGAAAGGCAAAGAGGTTACATACTCCTATATAATTTCTGCATTTCCAGTATTGGCAGTACAGATAGTGGAAGGGCAAATGCAGATGAACAACAGTTCACAATTCTCCCTGTTGAAGAAAAGAGACTCCCTTGAAACTACTCTCATCTTACCCTGTCTCTCAAACCATTTACTTTTGAAAACTTGTGATTCTGAGTTCTTTCTCTGTCGCTTTAAAATATATTTAAATCATTTTTAAAGCTAAAGCTAAGTCTCTACAACCCAGGAAGCTTTAAAACTCAGGAATGACTTATCAAGGGCCTGGGAGCCAGCTCGTTAAAATGCAGTCATCAAGGAAGACAGTGCCCCTATCTTCCAGTTTGCATGAGAGCACAGGAGCCTAAAATGTTGGGCACCAAAACCACCTTCTATGACAGAAACAAAGAAAAGTTTACTTAGCCTTTGGATAAAGCCAATTAACCTACACCCAAATCACCAGGTAAATTTAGGATGAACTATGTGTGACAAATTGTGCTGTCAAGTCTTTCTGAGGACCACTTATTTTTTATCCTGAGCACATACACGTAATGGATTGCGTTTGCTGGCTACAGAAAAGGGTGGGATTTCTGGGTGACCTTGAAATCTTTTTAAATAATTCCCTGTGATGCATATTGCATTCCAGTTTAATGATTATTATATAGCACAGCTGTTCCTTTTATTTTGCGATGAAGTCTTGCTCTGTCACCAGGCTGGAGTGCAGTGGCACGATCTCGGCTTACTGCAACCTCTGCCTCCCGGGTTCAAGCAATTCTTCTGTTTCAGTCTCCCGAGTAGCTGGGACTACAGGCGCGTGCCACCACACCTGGCTAATTTGTGTGTGTGTGTGTGTGTGTGTGTGTCTGTGTGTGTTTTAGTAGAGATGGGGTTTCACCATATTGGCCAGGCTGGTCTCAAACTCCTGACTTTGTGATCCATCACACTTGGCCTCCCAAAATGCTGGGATTACAAGTGTGAGCCACTGCGCCCGGTCTTTCTACCTTTGTGGAAAAGTTTTCTGGGTTGAGAATGTAAACCGAAAACAAAATCCTAAGTCCCACAACTGACTGAACAGAACACCCTCCTTGGCTAAGGAGACCCCAGAGAAACCCAAAAAACAAACTTCTCACCATAATGGGCAGAAAGGTCTGAAATGCCTCATTATGTTACAGTACGTAGCTAGTCTGGCATGAGCAGGGTAGCAGAGGGCTCCCCTCCCCGCAGGAATCTCAAGTGATCATCAGGCGGTGGTCAGGCGGTCCTGGTGATACAGGAGTTAAGAAGAAACCACTTAGGCAGATGTTAAAGGTATAGGACTCCTCAGTAAGGCTCTACTCCTTAATGAAAAGCAGCCCCAAATCATTTTCTAACAAAGAGAGGCCTGTAAAATCAAGCTGCAGACAGACAAGCAAGCTGGGAGCTTGCACGGGTGAATGCTAGCAGGAACTAGGGCTGAGACATGTTGAAGATGGCGGCGATCAACTGGAAAGTCCATTTGCATAATAAGATTAGAATGATGCAACCAGTCTCCCCGGGAGCTATGTAAACGTCATACTTGATTGAACCAATATGTGAGCTCTACTTAAATAAGACACTGCCTCCTCAAATCTGACACAAAAATTTGGCACATCTGCTGCCAGTCAGTCCTTTCTGCTTGGAGACCCCTTTCTCTATAAAGCTGTTTCTCTTTCTCTTCTCTTCTGCCTATTAAAGCCTGCTCCTAAACTCCTCATGTGTGTCCATGTCCTAAATTTTCCTGACTGGGACAGTGAACCCCAGGGTATATACCCCAGACAATGTAGCTGCTTCACTGATAATAATTGGTCCCAGCCAGAGCCAGGGAACAGCAGTCTCCCAATAGAAAATAACCTGAAACTGGTAATTAGCAGCTTCCTAATAAGGTCTCAGGATTTGGGCGAGTGGGCTCAAGCATGTGCACTACAAGGCAAAATGGTAGAGTGTAACAGGTATATGACCTTCTAGGAGCATTCAACTGGCAAGGGAAGAATGCCTCAAGTGAGCATGCATACAACTCCAGTAAACACACTGCACATGTGGCCCTCTCAAATGCTAGCAGGCTACCGCTCATGCGGACAGCCCACCCCAAGGGAAGAAGCATGTCTTCGTACAAAACATAAGTCAAAATGTCAAAATGCGCACTTGATCCTTCAAGTTGCCCTACTTGGCCTCTCAAGTTGCCTACTCGGCCGTCTTCCAAGTTTACTTTCTTTCCTGCTGTAAAGTTTTCTGATAAACTTTCACTCCTACTCTAAAACTTGCCTTGATTTCTCACTCTGTCTTATGCCCCTCAGTTGAATTCTTTCTTCTGAGGAGGCAAGGATTGAAGTTTCTGCAGACCCATACAGATTCACCAACAGGAACCTATTTAGGTGCTGTGTGACTCTCATATGTTCTGCCAGTAATAGTTATACTCCCTCCCTTTTTGAGTTTAAGCACAACTGGGTAGTATCAATAGTAGAATACAGATCATAAGACTAACAAAACAGATTCTTTGTAGCAATAAGATACCAAATTATAAACAAGACCTAAGGCTATGCAAGGCAAAGGTTAAGTTGTACCCTACAAACTATAAAATTTCAAAAAATTAATCTGGTATAATATGGCTTACATTTCAAACCAACTGGTATAGCATCACAAGACAGACAGTAGACCCTGAAGGACATCAAAATATTTTAGGCCAAAATATCTTTGACAGATTTTGAAACGACCCTGCAAAGCTGTCTTTTGTGGGGGAAATTTGCATCTGTTGAGAATCTCCATTAATGTAGCCAGATCTTCCATTTCTAGGCCTTTCCTAGATCTAGAAG
Organism: Trachypithecus francoisi; assembly: GCF_009764315.1. Taxonomy (NCBI): domain Eukaryota; kingdom Metazoa; phylum Chordata; class Mammalia; order Primates; family Cercopithecidae; genus Trachypithecus; species Trachypithecus francoisi. Next base: position 166,119,456 of record NW_022681454.1, on the reverse strand, counting down.
ACATTATTTGAGAATTTCGTATCTTTCAAAGTGTGAAAACAGATATTTTCTATTTATTCTCTCTGCTGGTTTGCTTCCTATGAGGCTTCATCTACATAACAAGGGCCTTGGCTCCCATAATCCCTGTATCTTAACTCAAGCATTCCTTTATATTGACTTCAGGTCTTTAGATAATAGCTTAACTTTGCAACCAATTTTCAAATAAAGAATCCTTAAAACCCACCTATGACTTGTAAGTCCCCAGTTCCAGATGTGGCATCTTTTCAGGCTGAACCCAATGTATACCTTCCATTTATTGATTTATGTCTTTGCCTGTAACTCCTGTCTCCATAAAATATATAAAACCAAAACTGTAACCCAACCACCTTGAGGCCACTTAGTCAAGGCTTCTTGGATTTGCATTTTTCTCCAGGATGCCGTTGCTCATATTGGCTCAGCATAAACCTCTTTGCAATATTTTACAGAGTTGTTTATTTTTATTTTTGCATTAATAGGAGAAAATTTTGTTTTTAATCATCTTTACCCAACAATAGCACAGTGTTTACTAACATGGACAGGTGCTCAGCGGACTGAGTTTAAATGAAAGTTCTGAGTCGGGTGCAGTGGCTCATGCCTGAAATCCCAGTATTTTGGGAAGCCGAGGTGGGTGGATCATGAGGTCAGGAGATCAAGGCCAAAATGGTGAAACCCCGTCTCTACTAAAATACAAAAAATCAGCCAGGCATGGTGGCGGGCGCCTGTAGTCCCAGCTACTTGGGAGGCTGAGGCGGGGAAATCACTTGAACCTGGGAGGCAGAGGTTGCAGTGGGCCGAGATTGCACCACCGGATTCCAGCCTGGAGACAGACCAAGACTATGTCTCAAAAAAAAAAAAAAAGAGAAAAGAAAGAAAGCTCTTTCACTGCCAGCTGTATGACTTTTGACAGGTCATCTAAAGTTTCTATTCCCAAGTTTATTCATGTCTATATTGGTGACACTGATAGCCTAGCTTATAAGGACATCATGAAAATTAAATGAGATTATATATGTGGCACATTAACCAATGTCTGGAATATTGTTAGCATGATATGGCTTTATTATCAATATTATGGCAATCATACCAAACAATATATATAATTCTGCCCATGACAAGCCAGTTCAACTAGCTTCATAAAATTTAAGAATTAGAACTCTAGAGATTGAAAGGTCTGATTTCCTAACATTCTGAAAAGTTAAACGATTTAATAAAGGTTATGCAATTTGGCTGAGTGGGGCTAATATCATGGTCTTTTCACTCCCAGTCCAGTTTTCCCTCAGCCATGCACTGCATTTGCCCTGCAGTTTTATTGTTATAAACTGATACACAGTTGAAAATGTGGAAGTAGGAACAGAGAGACGTATCTTCCCCACTTCAATGGAGGGAAATATATTTTCAAGATTGGCAGAAAGAATTATACCAAGTGATGAGAAAAAGAAAATTGAAACATACAAAATTCATTCAGCTCCGCCTTGCTTTATTGCCTGGTAATAATAGTTTATGTAAATTTAGTAAGGACTATAGAAATAAATTTATTGCTGTTGCTGGTGACAACCACTAAGTGATCACGATGCTAATGGTGATGCTAATAATGATCACATATATTCATAGATGATGTTGAAGTTGATAGGGATATGTTGCAATGATAAAAAAAAAAAAAAAAAAAAAAACACCTAGGAAAAGAATCCCAAAAAACATTCACGTACGTTTTTTCTAGTTGGAGATTCCCATACCATTTTTCCTAGCCCAGGAATCTCCAACTAGAAAAAACAAATCTCATATTTTTTCTTCCATCAGATTATTTTACTGACTCTGATGACATTCTTCCAGTGAATATAAGGAAGTTGGCAACTAATTGTTTAGCTCATATCCAGTTTCTTTTTCTTTTGAGTCTTTTCCCTTTAAATTTTAAATTTCTCCTTGGATTACATTTTTAATTCTACTTTATCTTGTGTGTCTCTGAGAGGGCTTTCATTGGTTTCTGTTCATATAATGATATCTCTGGCTGCTTGTGACTTCTATGACTCTTTACATCATTTATACAAATTATGGTCTCCCCAAAATTCAGCAAGCTTCTAGAATGCCTTTATTTTTATTCCCATTCTTAGAAGTAAAATGTAATACTTCTATTTATACTTTGAGTCCTGGACCTTACCTCATCTATTTGAAGTATTTTCATTTATATCTTTTTGGAATTTTGAGCAGAAACCAATGGTATTAAATATCTATTCCTTAAATTCTTTCACTGATATTTCTAAATTACATTAAAGAGATGTTGTCTCCCACCCATCATTCATTGCTTCACATTGTTCTCTGTCAGGGAAAGTGGCCTCTTCTCATTATGGTTTGGAAAGTGGCCTCTTCTCATTATGGTTTGAAATCTATTTTTTTACTTTGTTTTGTTATTTTGAGATGGAGTCTCACTCTGTCGCCCAGGCTGGAGTGCAGTGGTGCAATCTCGGCTCACTGCAAACTCTGCCTCCCAGGTTCACGCCATTCTCCTGCCTCAGCCTCACTAGTAGATGGGACTACAGGCACCACCACCACACCTGGCTAATTTTTTGTATTTTTAGTAGAGACAGGGTTTCACCACATTAGCCAGGATGGTCTCGATCTCCTGACCTCGTGATCCACCTGCCTCAGTCTCCCAAAGTGCTGGGATTACAGGTATGAACGATCACACCCAGCCATGGTTTGAAATCTTGAGGTTCATTTTACCTCTTCTCTGATGTCTGTCTATATACAGCCAGTGATGAAATCTTAACCATTTTTCCTTGAAAGTATATGGTCTTTCATATTTTTTCTACTCTCATCTGTATTGCTGCAACCTTCACCTTGGTGCTTAATAATCTGTACCCCTGCAACAGTCTTGTAACCCCAACAGTCTTGGGGAGGTGACTATTCTCCCCGCCTCCAAATAAGTTCATAGAGCATTTCCTAACCAAGTGTTTTGCTGAGGCATTCTGTACAATATTCTCTAATGTGTTCAACGGCACTTTATTGCTTATGCCTGATTACTTCTGAGTAGTTGTCAAAATCTTCTGTTATCTTGGTTTCACTGGATTTATATACTTTGATTTCCATTATTCTCTAGGCTGCAACACCCTTGATATATTCAGACTGTTTTCATTCTTTTCTTCTCTTTTTAGAACTCTTCTATGCATGTGGTTTACTACAAATCTTAAATCTTATATAATAACACCAATATCAAAAAAAAAAAACTTAGACAAACACACATTATATTACTAATTATATTAGTCTGTTCTCATGATGCTTTAAGGACATACCCAAGACTAGGTAATTTATAAAGAAAAAGAGGTTTAGAGGACTCACATTTCCACATGGCTGGGATGGGGAGGCCTCACAATCATGGTGGAAGGTGAAGAAGGAGCAAAGGCACATCTTACCTGGTGACAGGCAAGAGAGAAGTGTGCACCAAAGCTGGGGGGAGCCCCTTTTAAACCCATCAGATCTTGTGAGAACTCACTCACTATCATGAGAACAGCATGGAGGTAACCACTACCATGATTCAATAACCTCCCACAACATGTGGGGATTATGAGAACTACAGTTCAAGATGAGGACACAGCCAAACTGCATAATTACACCCCAGCCTCTCCCAAATCTCATGTCCTCACATTTCAAAACACAATCATGCCTTCCCAACAGTCCCCCAAAGTCTCATGCATTCCAGCATTAACTCAAAAGTCCAAATACAAAGTCTAATTTGAGATGAGGCAAGTCCCTTCCACCTATGAGCCTGTAAAACCAAAAGCAAGTCAGTTACTTCCCAGAATCAATGGGGGTACAAGCATTGGGTAAATGCACTCATTCCAAATGGGAGAAATCGGCCAAAACAAAGGTAGCTGCAGGCCCCATGCAAGTCTGAAATCCAATAGGGCAGTCATTAAACCTTAAAATTCCAAATGATCTCCTTTGACTCCATGTCTCACATCCAGGTCATGCTAATGCAAGAGACGGGCTCCCATGGCCTTGGGCAGCTCTGCTCCCCTGACTTTGCAGGATACAGCCCCCATCTCTGCTGCTTTCACAGGTTGGTGTTGAGTGTCTGTGGGTTTTCCAGGTGCCTGGTGCAAGCTGTCGGTGGATCTACCATTCTGGGATCTGGAGGATGGTGGCCCTCTTCTCACAGCTCCATTAGGCAGTGCCCCAGTGAGGATTCTGTGTGGGGGCTCCAATTTCACATTTCCCTTCCATACTGCCCTAGCAGAGGTTCTCCATGAGAGCTCTGCCTCTGCAGCAAACTTTTGCCTGGACATCCAGGCATTTTCATACATCCTCTGAAATCCAGGTGGAGGTTCCCAAACCTCAATTCTTGACTTCTGTGTACCTGCAGGCCCAACACCGTGTGGAAGCTGCCAAGACTTGGGGCTTGTGCTCTCTAAAGCCATGGTCCGAGTTGTGTGTTGTTCCCTTTTAGCCATGGCTAGAACGGCTGGGATGCCGAGGCTGCATAGAGCAGGGGGGCTCTGGACTCCATGCAGGAAACGATTTTTTCCTCCTAGGCCTGTGATGGAAGAGGCTGCCACAAACGTCTCTGACATGTCCTGGGGCCATTTTCCCCATTGTCTTGGTGATTAGCATTAGGCTTCTCATTCATTATACAAATTTCTGCTGCTGGCTTGAATTTCTCCCCAGAAAATGGGTTTTTCTTTTCTATCACATCATCAGTTTGCAATTTTTTAAAACTGTTGTGTTTTGCTTCCCTTTTAAACATAAGTTCCAATTCCAAACCATATCTTTGTAAATGAATAAAAGTAAACGCTTTTAAAAGCACTCAAGTTACCTCTTGAATGCTTTGCTGCCTAGAAATTTCTTCTGCCAGATACCCTAAATCATCTCTCTCAAGTTCAAAGTTCCACAGATCTCTAGGGTAGTGGCAAAATGCTGGTAGTCTCTTTGCTAAAACATAGCAAGAGTTACCTTTATTCCACTTCCCAAAACATTCCTCATCTCCATCTGATACCACCTCAGCCCGGACTTTATCGTTTATATCACTATCAGCATTTTGATCAAAGCCATTCAACAAGTCTCTAGGACATTCCAAACTTTCCCACATCTTTCTGTCTTCTGAGTCCTCCAAACTGTTCCAACATCTGACTGTTACCTAATTCCAAAGTCGCTTCCACATTTTGGGGTATCTTTACAGCAGCACCCCACTACCTGGTACCAATTCACTGTATGAGTTTGTTCTCATGCTGCTATAAGAACGTACCTGAGGACTGGGTAATTTATAATGAAAAAGAGGTTTAGTGGACTCAGATCCACATGGCTGGGGAGGCATCACAGTCATGGCAGAAGGTGAAGACGAGCAAGACATGTTTTACATGGCAAAGGCAAGAGAGAAGTACAGAGCAAAGGGGGAGAAAAGCTCCTTATAAACCATTAGTTCGTGTGAGAACTCACTATCATGAGAATAGCATGAAGGTAATCGCCACTGTGATTGTATTACACCCACTGGGCCCTTCCCATGACACTTGGGTTTATGGGAAGTAGAGTTCAAGATGAAATTTGGGTGGGGACACAGCCAAACCATATCAGTAGTATACCAAAATATATCTAACCTCATTGATTAATCAAAATCTATTACGCTTGTAGGGCCCAACCTGCAAGTCACCTGTCCATAAAGCCTTCTATGAATATTTCATGGATGTTGAAGCTTTTCAAGAACATTCTGTGAATTTCTCCTTAAGCTACTCCTTTCCTAAACCTATCTATTATGGTCTATCATAATCTATTACTATATAGTGGCACATTTAAAAATGAATGTACTGAGATACATAACTTAATGTGTATTATCTTCTCTAAAATAGTTACTTCAGGGAACTGTATGTTTAATATAATGATGTGGTTATTGTTCAAAGGCATTTTCTTTTTAAAACTGTCAGTGATGAAAAATAATCTTTTGAAATAGATTGGAATTTTGACCACAACTAAAAGTAATTCATTGTTAAGTTGCTGGAAAATAGATGTTCAACCTGGCTAATGCAATTTTCTCAGTGAAAAATATGGTGTGGCTCTGAAGCAATGAGTTCATTTATTTATTTATTTATTGCAGAAATTTTGGGCTAGTCCCAAAGATGAATTCTGACTGGCAGAATCACTGGAATGAATAAACTGTTTTTCTGTTACTAATGCAATGATGATTTTTCATCATAATGCATCCATTATTATATTTATGAAGACAAGTTTATAAATATGAGTCCATATATTCCTCCATCATATGGTTTTGTATTTAATACTATTGTTTCAGGTCTATTAACTTTCCTTAGTGTGAAAAATGTTTTAATGTAGGGAACAGAAATGAATTGATTAATTTATTAAAATGTGAGTCTAAACATGGAAGTTGTTTTTCAGATATACATTGGCCTTGAATGTCCTGTTTAGCTCTAGTTTTCTAAAACTTTAAACCCATGAATCCCATTGACTATATAGATGGTCTTATACAAATCACTTCACTTTTTCAATTTACATTTCTTCATCTATTAAGTGTAAGTATTAGACTGGATTTCTACAATTATTTTCAGATTTGTAAATCTTCAAATCTGTCATTTAGAGGCCAGGTACAGTGGCTCACGCCTGTAATACCAGCACTTTGGGAGGCTGAGGCAGGCAGATCACGAAGTCAGGAGTTTGAGACCAGCCTGACCAACACGGTGAAACCCCGTTTCTACTAAAACTACAAAAATTAGCTGGTGTGGTGGTTTGCACCTGTAATCCCAGGTACTTGGGAGGCTGAGGCAGGAGAATTGTTTGAACCTGGGAGGCAGAGGTTGCAGTGAGCCAAGATCATGCCACTAAACTCCATCCTGGGCAATAGAGCGAGGCTCCGTCAAAAAAAAAAAAAAAAAGATCTGTCATTTAGGTAAAATTGAGAATTACATATTTCATTTCAAATGATAATGTATAATATACTCATTACAGAAAAAAAGACATATTGCTTATTCTAAATAGAGTCAATTCCTTTGAGTAGCATGTTTTTAGTTGCCTTCCAGATTTGCTGCTTTCACAGAAAATACAATTTCAAGATGAGGCGAATTCTGACAGTGTCCACACATATTCCTGGAATCTTAAAATTATGATTGCTTCTGCGGACTGTCTACTGTGAGTATCTGCATGACTGTGTGTAAGGGATTTTCTAGCAACGTAGAAGGCCACTCTTTCTATAAGCAGGACAGACCTGAGTGCTGAAACATTAACACCTCTCCCCCAGCAGCTTCCAATAACACTTGCTGGGAACTGGTGTTTAACAATCCCAGCTTTTACACGCATTGGGTGAAGAGAACTCTGAGTTCTGTTTTCTGCAGTTCCTCACAGGAAACATTCCAATCATTTCCCCATGGTGGCTGGCTTCATATTATACCCTTTATTTGTACCCCGCCTCCTTGGATTCACTTTTTCCACAGCCCTACTAGTAATTCCTATACCTCGTATCTAAACTAATTACATTTAAATTCTTGTCTCAGGATCTGTTTCTGGAAGAACCCATATTAAGATCAAGATCACTGCAAAATCACCATAGTTTGAATCTACAAAACGAAGGTAGAATGAATCTCAGGTAATTCTGAGTGTGATAGAAATTAATATTTTACATTATTCCATTTTGAATATATACATGAAGTCATGTTAGATATAATCTCTTGGGATCTTGGAATTTTTCCTATAACATCATTTCTATGATGAATTAGAGAACGCTTCAACCAGGCATCTGATGACCTAACTTGTAGTTTAGTCTGTGACTTGGGCCTTATGCTTAAACTGAGTCTTTATTCTTTAAAATAAAGACATCTAAAACAACTTATTACTGCTGGGTGTGGTGGTTCACACCTGTAATCCCAGCACATTGGAAGGCTGAGGTGGGCAGATCATGAGGTAAGGAGTTAAAGACCAGCCTGACCAATATGGTGAAATCCCGTGTCTACTAAAAATACAAAATCTAGCCAGGCGTGGTGGCGTTCGTCTGTAGTCCCAGCTACTCAGGAGGCTGAGGCAGGAGAATCACTTGAACCATGGAGGCAGAGGTTGCAGTGAGCCAAGATGGCACCACTGCACTCGAACCTGGGCAACAGAGCGAGACTCCATCTCAAAACCAAAACAAAAACAACCACAGAAAGTTCTGACCGGGCGCGGTGGCTCAGGCCTGTATTCCCAGTTTTTTCATTCACTCTTGCTTTCAAGGCTGTTTTTTCTTTTTTTTGGCTTGAATAACAATATTATGCAATCTCTTCCCCTTTTCTTTTTGAGTAGTCCATAATTTAAGTCTGTTTGTTAAAAGAGTTCAACTTATCTAGTGCAATTAACCACTCTGCTACTTGTGGTGTAAATAAGATGCCAAACCACAAAAACAAAGTCATGGAGATATACTGTATGTATTATTTCCTTGTGTTTCCGAACATAAGTCCACCACCTAAAACTCACAAAAGTGACTATAAATAATTAAGTTCATACATGAAGTATCTACTTGAAATTTCAAACTTGCCTTTAAGGATTAACTCAAAGAAAGGTTAATATGAATGAAAACCAAAAATACATGATTATTTGTGGAAAAGAATGATTGATAGAGAAAATATTACCTACTAGTTTTCCTATGGCTGCGGTAACAAATTTCCAAAAACTGAATGGCTTAGAAGAACAGAGACTTACAGTTGTCTCACAATTCTGGAGACTAGAACTCCAAACTCAAGTTGTCAGCAGGGCTATACTCTTTTTGAAGTCTTTAGGAAAATCGATTCCATGCCTTTTCATTTGCTTCTGCTGTTGCCGGCAATCCTTGGTACTCCTTGGCTTGTATCTTGCCAATCTCTGCTTCTATCATCACATAGAATTTGCCCTGTGAGTCTCTGTCTCTCTTCTTATAAGGATACCAGTCCTTATAATTAGATTAGGACCCATCTTAATAACCTCCTCTTAACTGTATTACATCTGCAAAGACCTTATTTCCAACGGTTACATTCACAAGTACTGGGTGTTTAGACTTCAGTATGTCAATCCAACCCATACATAACCTGTCAATCATTTGCTGATGCAAATGGACCCATCTGGTCATGGCTGGCTCCAAGGGAATGTACCCAGGTCAGCTGCACAAGACTCCATCTCAGAAGAACCCTACTCCCACCCATTCTTGGAGTTTTATGCTCTGTGGTTGCTGTCCAGAAACTCTTAGTAACTTTATCTTTGAATTTACGCTTTGTAAGAGAAGCTTGGGTGAACCCTTTGGTGCCTTGGACCATGCGTGGTGCACCTCCTGATAAACATCCTAGATGGGTTTTCAGCAGCCAGCTCTCTCACCCCTTCTCCCACCTGGCCTTACCCTCCACACCCTTGCCCAGCAACTACTGTTGAGCCTAGGCATGGAAAGGGGTGGAGTAGGGTGTGCACACCCCATGGCAGCTCAGAGTGAGGCATGGCAGTGGCCACTCCCTCTCCCCTCGGTGAGGAGCATCACCATGCATTTTGTGGTCGACTTGGCAGGGAAAAACCTCTCGCCCACTCCAGATGCAGGTATTGAGTGCATCCTGGAGGAAAGGTTGCAATTCTCGAGGGTTGTCTATCTGTAGTGGTTACCAATGGTGAACTGTGGGAAGAGAAAACCCCACTGGCTGGCTCCCAGTGAATCAATCCAGCAGCTGACAGCTGGGAAGGAAATGGGGTTGGGGGATGTGTCAGCTGTTTGAACAAGAAGTACTGCATTTTCCCTTTGTACTGGGTAGGACAAGTGATATAAAATATCCTGCTTTTAGGCATTTCTCTCAATGGTTAAAAAGCTCGGAGAAAATTCTAGTTTTTAACTAGAAAGTACCTGGCATAGTACATTGAACATAACATGATTTATATTAATCCTGATGATGAAGAACACAATAATCTTGTGAAACAAAAACACTGCTTGATTAAGAGTAAAAAATGTCTTGAATGTCAAAAAGTGTTTTTAATTATAGAAACATTTAAGCTTCTAAAAGATGATTGTTGATTGCTTAGCAAATTCTTCAACTAAAAAATACAAGGCTGGGTGTGGTGGCTCATGCCTGTAATCCCAGCACTTTGGGAGGTCAAGGCGGGCAGATCTCGAGGTCAGGAGATCGAGACCATCCTGGCTAACAGGGTGTTATAAAAATATAAAAAATTAGCTGGGTGTGGTGGCAGGTGCCTGTTATCCCAGCTACACGGGAGGCTGAGGCAGGAGAATTGCTTGAACCCGGGAGGCAGAGGTTGCAGTGAGCCAAGATCGTGCCACTGCACTCCAGCCTGGGTGACAGAGCGAGACTCTGTCAAAATATATATATATATATATATATACACACACACACATATATATAAAATATATTAAAAAATATATATATATATAAAGTGGTTACCTTTTATTTCTAACAGGCCAAATGTATTTTGATATTGTGTCATCTTTTCTAGTTCCCCACATTCTCATGTCAGCAACTAGGAGGTGAATCCTGGAAATTATAGCAAGTTCAAATTCAATTTTCTTAGTGTTGATCTAGAAGTCAAAGATCAGAAAATGTTTTATTCGTTTTGAACTGTGAAATTAAAAGATTTCTAGTAATGATGAACCAGACCTCGGAATATTATAGCTAATTGCATACTCTGTACTTTCAGAATTAAGTTACTATCTTAAATTCCTTAATAAGTACACTTTTAGTTTAAATTAACTTCAATAAATAAAATTATATATAACTACAGTTGATAAAAGTTGTAAATTTTAATAACTAGTAGCTTTTTCTTTTTTTTTTTGAAATGCCTTTTTTCTTCCATTTTAATTCATTTAAATCCAAATACAGTATTGCCATCTTCGAGGATTTTGTATTTGTTAGTAATGTAAAATAAATGAATAACATTTTAGGTCTGAGTCCTCTATTTCTTTCTTTTTTTTTTTTTTAATTATACTTTAAGTTCTAGGGTACATGTGCATAACATGCAGGTTTGTTACATATGTATACTTTTGCCATGTTGGTGTGCTGCACCCGTCAACTCGTCAGCACTCATCAACTCGTCATTTACATCAGGTATAACTCCCAGTGCAATCCCTCCCCCTACCCCCTCCCCCTACCCCCTCCCCATGATAGGCCCCAGTGTGTGATGTTCCCCTTCCCGAGTCCAAGTGATCTCATTGTTCAGTTCCCACCTATGAGTGAGAACATGCGGTGTTTGGTTTTCTGTTCTTGCGATAGTTTGCTGAGAATGATGGTTTCCTTTTTCTTAAGTAACTAGAAATCTATGAACATTGAGTTCCAAGCTAAACTATTAATGATAGAGATATCATTCTCAACACATAATGGGTTCACACATATAATGTGTGGAACATAACAAAAACATATAATGTTTCCACCTCATCGAAAAGCCTGAAGTCATTCAAATACACACAAAAGGGATAAGTTAAAGGAAGAGCGGCAGTGAATTCTGCTTTGGCTTTGCCATAGTATCTTATTAAATCATACTTGTAAGTGCATTGATCTTATGTGTCCAAGACTAAAGCATTGCAATAGGCTCTTAAGGGCAAAAGGGCTCTTAAAAGCAACATGAAACCTGGTTATACGCAAAGTGGTCTAATGTGTTGGCAAACACTGCATAAGCAATCCACGCTATGGAAAGGAATAAGGGCTATTTCACAGAGGGCATTCAGAATCATCATGAAGATATCGCCATTCACTTGGCTAAGTAAGCATCTACAGTCTTCTCCTAGGCCACATCTACATATCTTTTATGGGTATTTCAGACTTTACCAGGTCATTATAATTAAATAATCATTAAATTATCATTATAATTTACAATAATTTTAAATAAACTGGTCAATATGCTGGTGGCAATCAGCAATTGTCTTTTCTCTGTAACCTAGTGGTCAGTGTCTACAATCAGCCATTCCATCAGATGAAGGGAAAGGCTCTTGGTAGAATGAGAATTCTAAATGAGGTGTATCACCAGCAAAAAGAAATCTATTTCAGTTGCAAAAGTTATCTTTGTTAGGATCTGATTATGATTCTTCCTTTTACCTCATATGCAAAGAAATTACTTTAAAATTACTTCATTTACCTTGCATGTTCTTGTAATGCTAGACTCCAGATCTGTGGTTACATTGTATGTAATTACACAGTAGCAAAAAGAAGGGCTAGATATCCATCAAAATTCTTCTAACTAAAATAAAATAATGAATGCTGTCTCTAGTGACTGTATCATCCAGGGGCCACCATTATCAACATAGTGCAGCACCAGCTCTGGTTTCTGCTGACATTTTACACTAAAGCGAAGCCAAATGTCATTCCTTGTCAGGCCAGCTTATGAAAATCATAACCAGTACACATGGATAAGGTCAGGGCTGGGGAGGTGGGGGGAGATTTTGTTGGGTGGAAGGATAAGGATTAGAAAGAAGAAAGTGAAGACGGTGAGGAAATAAACTTCCATGAATATGACAAAGGCAGGTAAAGGATCTAAGAAGTAGGATTCTGGTTAATAATATTATATAACAATTCTGCTTGACTTTCACACTGCTGGCAGTTCTCATCTCACCATATGACGGCATGGAGTTTGGTTAAGAACTTCTCATGAAAGCCAAAAGGAAAGACAGATTTAAAACCACTAAAGAAATACTTGCTAACAAGCTTAGATAGTACTTTCATGTGACTATATATATGTTATATTTAAATATAAAGTAGGAGATTAAACAAATTATATTAGTGAAAAGTGAAGACTGGAGTTGACTGCCAGGTCTTGACTTGAGCTCTGCTACTCATATCTGTGACTTTGCAGATATTTTCAAATTTGCCGGAGTCTCAATTTTGTCAGTTGGGCTTCAACTATAAAACTGGGCTGTTGAAATCCTATCTGTAAGGCGTGAGGATAGAGAAGAAGCCTCAGGGAGTGATACTGAAACTGTCAATGATTTTAGTGAGGTCACCAGGGTTTTATTTAGAAACAAAAGTAAAAAGTAAATATGACAGATTTTACAACTCAAAATCATTTAGCAATTCATACCTCTTAGACAAATAAATAGAAAGCTATAAGTGGACTTCGCTATTCATTTAAGATTATACTACAACTTATTTAAAATAATCAGTTATTAAACATCTAATTTTCATCAGGCAGAGAACTATCACTAATGCACACACAACAGATCATTAAGGTAAACTTGTATTCATCATTCCACTAGAGATTCTGGGCAGTGTAAATAAGCATAGGGAAAATAAATGAAATACATAATAACTTAAAAGAAAGAAATAAAATATTATTTTTATTATTCATAGGTGACATGGTTATATAACCAGTAAATCTCAAACAGTACGTAATTTTGTTTACTTTTATTTTTTGGGGGGTACAGGGTCTTGTTCTGTCACCCAGGCTGGAGTGCAGAGGCATGAACATGACTCACTGCACTCTTGAACTCCTGGGCTTAAGCCATCCTCCCACCTCAGACTCTTAAGTAGCTTGGATCACAGCTGCATGCCAGCACACCCCGGCTAAATTTTTGAATTTTGGAGAATGAGGGTCTCACTTTTTGCCCAGGCTAGTTTTGAACTCCTGGGCTCAAATGGTTCTCCCACCTTGGCCTCTAAAGCTCTGGGATTTTAAGTGTTAGTCACTGTGCCCGACTCATAGATAAATTATAATCATTGGAGGTAATATGCCATATATAAGTTCAATATATAAAAATTCATTGTCTGTTTGTATTTCACAGACAAATAATTAAGAAGTTTAAAACCATACCATTTATAATACCATCAAATCTAGCAAAAGAAGTACGAGAACTCTACACACAAATTAAAAAAAAAATTGTGGAGAAAAAATAAAGATGATATAAACGTAGAGGAATACCACTTTTACAGAGTAGAAGGTTCAGTGTTGCAAAGACGTCAATTCTTTCCAAACAGGTTTTGTGAAACTTGAAAAGCTTATCCTAAAACATTTTTGTGAAAATGCAAATTATCCATTTATAGCTAACATACTCTTTAACCATGAAAAGAAATGAGAGGCTTTGCCTATCCAACAGCAATATTTATTATAAAGCTTTGACAATTAAAAGTGTGATTTTGGTACAAAGGAAGACAAATAGAACAACAAAATATAATAAAGAATTTAAAAATAGACAATTGATTTAGGTAACTGCAAAGCAATAAGAATTAATAGGCTTTCAAGCAATGGTTCCAAAAAATTATATATTCATACTAAAAAATTAGCACTGGATTCCTACCTCATATCATACTTGAAAGTCAATGACAGCTAGATCGTGGATATAAATGTGTAAGGTAAAACCAGAAAGCTTATAAAGCATAACATAGAAAATTATTTTCCTGAGTTTGAGGTAGAGAACGATTGATAAAAAGAACAAAGAAAACCATACTAACCATAGAGGAAAAGGTAGCTACTTAACCACATTGCAATTTTAGAACTTTAATTTTTGGTTGTCACCAAATGATACTGTTAAGAGAATGTCAAAAAAGACAAAACTGGAAGAAGATATTAGCACCATATATATTTAACAAAGGCTTATATTCAGAATATGTAATGATTCCCATGAAGAAATGTGTGCATGTGTGTACTGAGACCTACACGAGTATGCTCCTAGCAGCACTATTTATAACTTTCACGAACCAGGATATTCAAGTGTCTATTAACAGAAGAAAGGACAATTAAATTGTGTTGTATTCATGCAATGGAATGCTATGCAGTAATGAGAACGAAATATAGCTACGTATGGTGAAATCCTGTCTCTACTAAAAATACAAAAACATTAGCCAGGCATGGTGGTACATACCTGTAATCTCAGCTACTTGGGAGGCTGAAGTAGGGGAATCAATTGAACCAGGGAGGCGGAGGTTGCAGTGAGCCAAGATCGCGCCACTGCACTCCAGCCTGGGCGACAGAGTGAGACTCTGTCTCAAAAATAAATAAATAAATAGGCAGAAAAAAAAAAAAAAACAGAAAAAGAAAGAAATATAGCTACTCACAAAAGCAATGATAAATTTCACAAACACATGCTGAGCAAAAGTGTCCACAGAATAGAATATTTACTGAACTTCATTTATATGAAGTTTTAAAAGAGAAAACTAAATGATAGATTATAGACATATGTGCTTATGTAGTAAAACTATTAACATAATCAGGATGCAATTACCATAGAACTTATGTTGCTGGTTGTTTTGAGGGAGGAGGAGTCAATGGTTTGAAGCAGTCAAGAGAGGGCCTCCAAACCACTAATATCCCATTTCTTCGCCTGGGTTGTTTACCTGAGAGTTCTTTTTATAATAAATTACTGAGTTATATATCTTTTTTGTGTGTGTGATGTATAAGTATGCTGTATATTGCAATAACAATTTTTTTTTAAAGATAGGCAAAATAAATACCCCATTAAGAGAGTGCAGAGAAGAAATGGAACATGAAAAGATAATTGTGACACTTAGAGTTTACAGAAGGCTTCAATCCAGATTACACAGAGTTTTTAAAAATCAATGAGAAAAAGACAAATAATGCAATAAAATAGGCAAGGTGCAGTGGTTCATGACTGTAATCACAGCATTTTGGGAGGCTGAGGCGGGCAGATTGCTTGAGTCCAGGAGTTTGAGATCAGCCTGGGCAACTTGGCAAAACTATGTCTCTACAAAAATACAAAAATTAGCTGGTGTGGTGGTGTGCACCTGTAGTTCCAGCTACTCAGGAGGCTGAGGTGGGAGGATAACTTGAGCCTGAGAGGTGGAGGTTGCAATGAGTCGAGATCGAGCCACTGCACTCCAACCTGGATGACAGAGTCAGATTCTGTCTCAAAATAAATAAATAGATAAATAAATGAAGTGCTAAAATGTATATTCTGTCCTTTTATCTTCATCCTCCAGTCTTTGTGTAGCCTGGGGAAGGACAGAGTGGTGTCATTTAAAACACAGCCAGGTCTGAGTGTCTGCTCAGGTTTAAGGATGTTACTGAACACAAAGCATAAATGCATTGTGATGTATTCATATGGTCGAATATTATACAACAACCAAGATTAATGAAACAAATTACATCCTGGATCCCTCAACATAGTGCTTAATAAGAGTAATACATAATTCTATTTGTGCAAGTGCAACAAAGAGAGGAAGTGTTTAGAGATGTGTGCTTAGGTGTTGAAATTATAAATAAAATCAAAATTTATTACGATAAACATCAGGATAGTGGTTACCTTACGATGGGAGACAGGAATTGGCTACTGATAGCAATCAAGAGAGGGGCTTAGGCCGGGCGCGGTGGCTCAAGCCTGTAATCCCAGCACTTTGGGAGGCCGAGACGGGCGGATCACGAGGTCAGGAGATCGAGACCATCCTGGCTAACACGGTGAAACCCCGTCTCTACTAAAAATACAAAAACTAGCTGGGCGAGGTGGCGGGCGCCTGTAGTCCCAGCTACTCGGGAGGCTGAGGCAGGAGAATGGCGTAAACCCGGGAGGCGGAGCTTGCAGTGAGCTGAGATCCGGCCACTGCACTCCAGTCCGGGAGACAGAGCGAGACTCCGCCTCAAAAAAAAAAAACAAAACAAAACAAAAAAAAAAAGAGAGGGGCTTAGGGTGCTGCTACGATCATTTTCTTGACCTAGGTAGTAGTTACAGGAACATTTGGTTTGTAATAAATAACTTAGTTGCATACAGAACAAAATGTCTACGCTTTTCTATGTATATATTAGATATCATAAGAAAAGTCAAATAATGCAATGAGTTAAGAAAATACTTTTTAAATGACAAATGATGTGGTAATAAATAAACATTGAATTAAAACCCTCATTCTCATAATTAGATTGATTACAGTAAAATATACTTTTTTTTTTGAGACTGAATTTCACTCTTGTTACCCAGGCTGGAGTCCAATGGCACAATCTCAACTCACCGCAACCTCCCCTCCCGGGTTCAAGCGATTCTCCTGCCTCAGCCTCCCCAGTAGCTGGAATTACAGGCATGTGACACCACACCCGGCTAATTTTGGATTTTTAGTAGACACAGGATTTCTCCATGTTAGTAAAGCTGGTCTCAAACTACTGACTTCAGGTGATCCGCCTGCCTCAGCCTCCCAAAGTGCTGGGATTACAGGTGTAAGCCACTGTGCTCAGCCTAAAATACACTTTTTATCTCTGGTAACCAGAGAATGGAAGAGAAGTTAAATGTCTAAAGATAAAAATAAACTAAGAGAATGCAAATATAAAAGTATCCTGACAAAATTACATTTGTGTCTTTTAATAATTACTTTTATTATGAAAAGTAATTATTATATAATTCACTTGGTACCCTTTTAAATAGTTTTCTTTAAAAGAACACATTAGATATGATTTCAGTTATCTTTCTTAATACATTTAATCAAAATTTCAATTGTGACACAAAGACTTAAATTTTTTCTTAAAAGCCTGTTTTATTTTAAAAGGAAACATTCTCTATATTGAGTCCAACTGCTTATATAAATTATCTGAATTAAAATAGCATTTACAAATAAGTCTCTGGGACACTTAATTTGAGTCCTTTTGGGGGGATATTAATGAAATGAAATGCCAGTTTTAAAATCAAGTTACATAGCACACAATATAATCGTCCTCCTATAAAATTCTAATGAATAAGATTAGATAGCAAGAATTTCAGTGGAACCTTTTATCTCCTATTACATTTGACTGTTTCATATAATTTAATTTCACTTTGTTTCAGTCCAACATAAAATGAAGGATTCCATTGTCTGCTCAGCTGCCATTTCTCTGGATATTTGAAATATATTTAATTGTACAAGGTCACATCTGAAGAGATAAAACTCTCTGGAGAGAATGTAAATGAAAATTCTCCTATTGGATCACTTATGAATTCTTTATTACCCTAAAATTACATGATATTATCCTAAAGTGACATGAAATGTCTTACTTATTGTCTTGCCCATTCCTGGAATGAAAATAGAATATTAAAGAAAACTAATGCTTCTGAGAATTGGCTGCTGTAAAGGGTACCTTCTTTCATTACTCATGCTTTGTAATTGGCAGTCCACAGCAGGAAAGCCCATACAAAATATGCTAGTTATATTTAGATCATAGTTTTGGATTTGCCTTTATGATGAGGCACTAAAAATTATGGCAAATTGTAACAGATGTTTGCAATGGGCTAGAGATGCCAAAGTTCTGTTTGTGGTAAAATGTGTTATACCAACTGTCAGAAGAATTTTTCTGTCAGTCAAGTGCTGAAAGGCTATTTGCAAACTGTCTTTAAGGAATGAAAAAACAGTAACGTAGGATAAAACAGATACTGTCTTAAAGTTCAGTATTCTCATTTTACATAGTGAATGACTATTTATACGCTAGTCTACTGTGCAATTTGTAGATGGTATTATTACAGATATTATCATCAATATTTCTTTACTTTTAGCAAACATTTATATTGAAATTATATGAAATATACATTCTTGCAAATGAAGAAAATATCTTTTCACTTTTTCCTCTAAACTCTCACAATTTTTAATTGTTTACACATATTTTGGCAAAACTCCATTTTTGGCTAACAAGTTGTTGATGCAACACGTACTCAAAGTGACATTTTAAAAGTGGCAACATTGCTGCTTTGGTGTGTGTGTTTATTTTTGTAAATATAGGTAAATAGAACATCTATAAAACAATTCATTCAACAGTAACTTTGACTATTTAACAATAAAGGAAATAGTAACTAGATCTATATGTAACATGAATAGATATGAGAATACGTTAGTTGAGTTTTCAGATAAGAATCTCAAACTTTTAGCCACCAAAATACTTGTCCTCCCTAAGAAAAAAGTTTATTTTTGAAATAAATATTACTAATAACATGATGTTGTGATTATTCACCAACATTCTTCAAAGAGAAAAAGAGGAAATGCTTTCTATGGCAACAACTTTCTATAGGTATTCAAATATTTTTAATCCAGTTGCAAAAAAAATGAAAAGACTTTGACTCAAAATGCTGTACCCAAGGGAGTTAAAAAAAAAAGAGTGAATAAATGAGCAAACAAAAATCAACTTGTTCACAAAATAACAGTATATATAATATTAAATGGATGTAAACATTGATTCAAAGTTTATTGGTATGTGGAATAATTTCCATGAACAGTTGTCTAGAGAGAACTGTGTATAAAAATAAAAATAAAATAAAACAACTTATCCTCTGTACATTACACTTATTTCAGAACTGTAAGACACAGTGCAATTAGGAATGAAGCATAGCCCTATAATGAACAATAGATTACGTATCAGGAGATTTGTGTTCAGGTCCTTGCTGCAATATTGACACTGACATTAACTTCTTATAGTATTGGGTTCCTAAAAATAAGAATAATAAAGCCTGCCACATTGGCTTGTTGTACAGTTTAAATGAGACAATGGTTCTGAAATTGCTTTAGATTTATAACACTCATACATGTACAAAATATTACTATTAATAATGAATAACTTTAAAAATAAAATATTCCTGAAAAGTGCCATAATTTTTCTTTTATGAATTTACACTATAATTATCAGCGAATCAGCTAGTCCTTTTACTGAAAAGTTTGGCCCAAGGAGAAATCTTGTCCTATTCCTTTTTTTTTTAATGATAGCATCATAATTTAGGGGAACTATTAGAGTGAAGTTTCTATTTTCTATATGTGACATTTTCTAAAGCTATTACATTTATTAATTGTTTTACAGGTCATCAAGAACTGAACCAAATAAAATTCGCTTGACCAGGAAGGAAGAAAAGCAGAGGCAAGGCAAAGAAAAGATGTCTGAAATAATCAGGATCGGCAAGGAACCCGAATTAATTCAGTTCAATCTATTTTGCTCAGTACTTACAAAAAAAATTACTTTAAATATTGCTATCCTATTTCAATTAAGTAAAATGTAGAGCAAGACAGAGATACAAAGTGTCTTTGTCAGTGGGAGAAACCATGGAATCCATAGGCAACTGTGCCCTACTCCTACCCCAACCCTTGGAAATTAAATTAAAAAAAAAAAAAAAGAAGGAAGGAAAGAGAAAAAGAAAACATTTGGGTAAGTGATTTCATGTGAGATGACACAAGCAATCATTTGGCAATAAAGTGTCCATATTGATGGTGAAGAGGGTTGGTCAATTACTAGATAAGGCAAGGTAGTTAGTTTTATGGGACTCTGTTTTGAGCCCTGTTGCTTTTTTGCTTTAATAGAACTTCTGTTATTCTATGCTTATTTATCACTGCTGCAAGGAAAGTGATCATTACTTTTTAAATATATATAGATATATATATCTATATATATCTTAAATATATCATATATATCTCTTGTATATTTACAAAGTAATATATGTTTATACATATACTTGTATTTATATTTAAGCATATATATGTGTGTATATATATATTAGCAGGAGTTGACAAAGTGTGTGTGTGTATATATATATATATATATATATGCCCTAAAATACATTCTTGGAACCATAAATTTTAAGTTGTGAATGGCCCTAAGACTTGCTTGTATTCACGATAGTCAACATTTGAGTTTTGTAATTATATGCTCTTCTCCATGCATTGTAAATGCTTTCCAATATCCTTTCCCTTACAGCATCATTGGTTTGCAGACAGGAAAATAGTTTAGAAAATGAAGACTTAGTGCTTTTATTTTCTACACTCAAATTGACTTCTAAGATAATGAAACAATATTTCTGAAACATGATAATCATACCAGAATAACTGTAACTTAATTACATAGTCTACCATTATATTCTACTATTGAACAGTAATTGCATTTATTTTTCTATGTATGCATATTTAGGTCACTTTCTAAAGACTTCAAAAGTTGTTTAGGTAATTTGAAATTTTATCTATTCAGAAGTTATAATGAGTTATTAATTCAAAAATTGATTTTTATGGCTAAATCTCTGACCTGAATATTGGGAGACCAAAGAATCAAAAAGATGTTCTGAAAATAAATTAAGCCATTTTAATTTAAAACAAGAGAATGTTTTATACTCTGCAGAAATGGCACCTAAATCTTATCATCATCATCTTTATCGTTCTCTAGATTCTAACAAAATGAGGAAGAGTTTGCATCGTATATAACAGTTCTAGTAGAAACACAAAATGAATAAGCCTTCTATTTACAGTAGGTACTGTTCTCCTTAAAAAATATACTTACGAATTAATGAAATCAGGATCATACAATATTTTTAGGATAATTATTTATCCAGAATCTTTTCCTTCAACTTCTTCATTTTGGCTTGCTAATTTTTAGACATTTCTCAAACATTTCCCCCCAAATTAAGAAGAAAAATAGATTAAAAAATCATATTATCAAGATTTCCTATTTATCATTATTTCTCTAAGACTTTATGTTCCTGTAGTTCAAAAACCACTTAATAAATAGCCAGGATGCCTTTGGTGACTCTATAATTTGAAAAAAAAAAAAAAAAAAGAAAGCATGATTGATAGTCTTAAAAGCCTTTGTGAGCATACTGGGGCAGCATAGGTGACATTGAGACTGTTTTGGAAAATTCAGTAACTGTGCTTGCCTTTAGGAATCACCTATTGAACCTATGACTATGCATTTTTTAAGAGAATCAACCAGAACTTGCTATATTTTTAGATCAATAGAATGATTGAAATGAATATCAAAAGTAGGTTTGGATAAGTTAGGAATTTAATTTTTTTCATGCTCTCTTTAATGTAACCTGGAAATTGATTGTATTGTTAACAAAAAATGCTATTACAAATTTTTTCTAATCTAAGCTCCCTCAGAAATTTTAAATCTCAGCATCGAGTGTTAAAAAACAAGCTCTTTAGGTTGTGTAGTCATTTCAACTAGAAGAGCTGAGATGACTCATTCTGATCTTATCCACACAATTGTCAATGTTCTCAAAATAGAAAGGATATAGTCTAAAAACTAAAAGGTAGAGGAGTTTTCTCTTTAAATTCCAGGTTGAGCTGGTGGTAAAAGTATTTACTGACAATAGAAACCATTGATGTAGAATAAATCATGGCTCCCAGGAAGTCATTTTATAACTACTTGCCAGCTACTCCACGTTTTAATGAGTTTAATGATCAGTATATGACCTCCACCTTGCAGATACAGGCTCCGTCTGCTTCTATTTACAGATGACAAGTAATTCCTAAGAGATCAAAATCTTAGTCAAAATGTTAGTGAAGATGTGTTGAGCCTGTATTGCTCTTGTGATGTCTCTAGTTTGAATGCATGGCTCAAACTCTCTCTACTTCCTATGAGCCACTACCTGGCCATCAGAAATAGGTTTCAGGCCCAGAACCTAAAATATGGATTCTATTTTATGTAATTTCAAAAAAATTATGTTGTTAAAATACACGTAACTTAAAATATACCATGTTAACCCTCTGAAGTGTAAAAGTTTAGTAGTGTTTAGTATATTCACATGGTTGTGCAATCTCCAGAACATTTCCATCTTGTAAAACTTGAAGCTCAGTATCCATTAAACATCAATCCTTCATTTCCTCTTCCCCCCACTTCCTGACACCCACTATTCTCCTTTCTCCTTATATGAAGATGACTGCTCTAGACAGCTCACATAAGTGGAACCATGTAGTATTTGTCTTTTTGTGGTTGGTTTATTTCACTTAAATAAAGTCTTTAAGGTTTATCCATGTTGTAATAGATGACAGAATTTTCTTCCTTTTAAGGCTGAATAATATTACATTTATGTATATACCACGTTTTATTTACACATTCATCTGTTGATGGACACTTGGATTGCCTCCCCCTCTTGGCTGTTATGGCGAATGATGCTATAAACATGGATATACAAATCTTTTTGAGATCCTGCTTTCAATTCTTTTGGGTATATATACCTAGAAGTAAAATTGCTGGTAAACTCAGTAATTAATTTTTTTCAGCATTATTGAGGTAAAATTGACAAATACAATTACACATATATTTAAGGAACACCCATACAGTTTTACATATGTATCTTTTTCTTACATTTAAAAAAATATTTTACACTGGAACAACAACTAGAAAATCAAATGAAAAAACTAAGAAAATGATTATTTTGCTTGGAGGACAACATAATATAAAAAGTAACTTTGGTTCCTTTATTTGAATAATTGAATATTATTCAATTGAATAATTGAAAATTATTATTTCCAATATGTGAGAAGTCATGAAAATTGAAACCCAGTAGAAATTTCTTGGGTCGAGGCCGGGCGCGGTGGCTCAAGCCTGTAATCCCAGCACTTTGGGAGGCCGGGACGGGCGGATCACGAGGTCAGGAGATCGAGACCATCCTGGCTAACACAGTGAAACCCCGTCTCTACTAAAAAATACAAAAAACTAGTGGGCGCGGTGGCGGGCGCCTGTAGTCCCAGCTACTCGGGAGGCTGAGGCAGGAGAATGGCTAAACCCGGGAGGCGGAGCTTGCAGTGAGCTGAGATCCGGCCACTGCACTCCAGCCTGGGCGACAGAGTGAGACTCCGTCTCAAAAAAAAAAAAAAAAAAAAAAAAAAAAGAAATTTCTTGGGTCAACGCTGCACTGTAGCTCAAATAGGTAGCTTGTTACAAATATACCTGCTTTTCCAGGATCAGCCTGGAAATTCTGGTTCAGTTGGTCTAGTTTAGGATTCAGAAATATATGTTTTTTACAAAGTGCTAGGTAATTTGGGTGCTGCCTCACCACTGACTAGCATTTACATAGCTAACATTTAAAACAATATTTCTGTATTAATAGATTAAATATTTAATAGAAAGATATTATGTGCTACCAGTAAAATGTATAAAGGTACTGGGTACTTGAAAGTGATTTAAACAAAAATATTTGTCTTCATGAATTTATCAGTCTTAGTGGAGAAGACTTAATGTAACATATAAAGATACATATGCGTATAGGGTTAAGAAGGCTAAGAGCGCCTTAGCCTTGGTTTGGGTCTGAGGGTGGTGAAGGGTGCAAGTAGAGTGCAAAGGCACAGTTCTGATGAACTGAGTCTAACTGTAATGGATGCCGTGCTGTGCCATCCTGAGTTCCCCTTCAGAACAGAGGCCCTAATTTTTTTAACTGCTGGGCGTATTGGTGTTTGAGGGCTCTCCTTGCTGAGTGTCTCTCTAGAATTGCCCTGAGTCCAACTCTGTCCCAGTAAACAGCCAATAGGAGGTGCTGGTTATAAAGGCCTCTCCACTTTCCCTGAAAAGGGGGGTTAACTCAGGACAGCTGCAGAACTCCCCTGAGGCCTCTATTGTTATCACACGCTGTGTTCAATCCTCTTTCCTGCACTACTTCACATGGGGGTTGATCTTTAGGGCATTCCCTATTAAATTGAACGCAAATGAATCTGGGTCTGTTTCTAAGACCTGACTTGAGACACCATAAAATAACCACAAAGAAGCCTAAATGTTCAGAGAATCCAGACTATGTAAATTTCAAGACCACAGGCCATCCACTGTCACCATGCACAAGCCCAAGGGAGAGGAGCACAGCTCTGCTCAGTGGGCCAGTGTGTCAAGTAGAGGATGTGGACAGATATTCTTCACCAAGCGTCAGCAAGCTAAGACTGTGCATCATCCCCGGGCGGTGGGAAACCTTTAATTGTTTAAATCCTAAATGAACCATTTTTTAAAATCAGAAGTAACTGAGTTCCTTTAAATTAACAAGATGCACTTTTCTCCATCAATACAAACCCTTGTGAAAAAACAGAAAAAGAATTCAGAAGTTCGATTATTGTGAACTAAGTTGGATTCAACTGTAAATAAATAATTATAACTTTGTACACACCTCATAGCTGCTTAAAAATCATCCCTGAAGACTACCTTGCAGCTCCCACTCAGATGAACAGAACAGTATATGGAGACTTACACTGTGAACTTTTGCTCCAAGAAGTACCAGAAGGACATACTAGGAAAACCAAAATAATTCAGACCCTTTGAAAGAAGTGGTTTGCCACTGCAAATTCTGAGAATAATTGAAAATTATTATTTGCAATATGTGAGGAGTCATGAAAATTGAAACGCAAATTCTGAGAGACAGCCAAAACACTGGTAGTGTCCAAGGTGTGTGAGGGGGAAAGTCTGCCAGTGAACACACATCCTTACTGGGGAGCCTGAAAATCTAGATCATGGGAGAAGGATTTAACCTTACCTAGAGCTGAAATAAATTTAGACAGCTGAGTAAAATACAAAAGTAGAAGCTGCAGCAGGGAAGACCCCTGTAGGTACTCCTGGTCCCCAGGGAAGCCCAGGTAACTCATTTCAGACCGTATCTCACAGGGGTCCTTGGGGAGGGTTGCCAGTGGAATTGGGGAAAGAACACAGGGAGAAGGAAACTTTCAGCTGAGATTTGTAGTAATTTCAAATGAGTGAAAAATTTTCAGGGCAGAATCTGGGAGTGGATGGCAAATGGGAAGTACAGATATGAGCACAGAAGCTATAGTAGGGAGAGGTGAAGCTGGAAAGCCCTGCCTGATTTCTCGGCAGAGACACTGGTAGCTTGGGGCAAAGTCCCAGCTCTTCTGGCTGGCTGCCTGGATATAAACTTAGTGCTGCTGGGGGAGCACAGCAGGAGAGTGGCCTTTCTGGCTGTGTGGGAGCTGGGTGAGGCCTGGCACTGCCAGCTTTCCCCCACTTCACTGGTGACCTGTATGTTGCAGCAGAGGCAGTTATAATCCCTCTGGGAACATAACTCCATTGGCCTGAGAACCACACCCCGATCCCCCACAGAAACTTCAGCAAGCGCTGACCAAGGAGAGTCTGAGTTCAGGCACTCCTAACCCTGCCCTCACCTGATGGTTTTTCTCTACCCACCCTGATAGTAGAAGCCAAAAGACATAGTATCTTGGGAGCTCTATGGCCACACCCACCACCTGAGAAACCTGAGCACTTATCCAGGTGACCTTAGGGCAAACTTGAATCCCTTCTATACTACAACAGCTGATGCTCTATTGAAAGCATCACCTCTTGGCTGGAGGCCAACCAACTCAAGCCATTACAGCAACTCATAAAAGAACAACCCTGACCAACAAAGGAGAAAAACAACAGCTAACTCTACCACCTGTAACATCTTGTCTAACCAGAGATCCTCAGTATGTCTACATGACAACTTTACTGCCAGCACAACGAGCATATGAGAAAACAAGTGCACTAAACAAAACGAAAGTGAAGGTCCTGCACAGAGTCCACCTCACTCCACTCCTACCTTCACCAGAGCAGCTGCTAGTATCCACATCTGAGAGTCCGAAAGATGATCACCTCGTGGGGCTCTTTGTAGACACTCCCCAGTAGCAGCCCAGAGGCAGGCAGCTTTTTTGGCTGGCTAGACCCAGAAGAGAAATATCAATTGCTGCAATCTGGCTCTCAGGAAGCCCCATCCCCAGGGGAAGGGGAAGAATACCACATCAAGGGAGTACCCTGTGGGACAAAAGAATCTGAACAGCAGTTCTTGAGTCCCATATCTTTCCTCTGACATAGTCTACTCAACTGAGAAGGAATCAGAAAAACAATTCTGATAATATGACAAAACAGGGTTCTTTACCACCCCCAAAAGATCACCCTAGCTCACCAGCAATGGATCCAAACCAAGAATAAATCTCTGAATTGCCAGAAAAAGAATACAGAAGTTCGATTATGAAGCTACTCAAGGAGGCACCAGAGAAAGGTGAATACCAACATAAAGAAATTTAAAAATGCTACAGGTAAATAAAAAACAATCACAACTTCTGGAAATAAAGGACACACTTAGAAAAAATGCAAAATGCACTGGAAAGTCTCAACAATAGAATCAAACAAGTAGAAGAAAGAACTTCAGAGTTTGAAGACAAGGCTTTTCAATTAATTTAGTCTGACAAAGACAAAGAAAGAAGAATTAAAAAAACTTGAACAAAGCTACCAAGAAGCCTGGGATTATGTTAAACAATCAAACCTAAGAATAATTACTGTGCCTGAGAAATAAGATGAATCTAAAAGTTTGGAAAACAAATTTGAGGGAATAATTCCCTCAATAAACTTCTCTTGCCTTGCTGGAGATTGAGACATCCAAATACAAGAAGCTCAAAAAACACTCAGGAAATTCATTGCAAAAAGATAATCACCTAGACACATAGCCATCAAGTTGACTAAAGTGAAGATGCAAGAAAGAATGAAAGAACGTTAATAGTTGTGAGGCAAAAGCATCAGGTAACCGATAAAGGAAAACCTATCAGATTAACAGCAGATTTCTCAGCAGAAACTCTGCAAGCTAGAAGAGATGGGGGTTTTACGTTTAGCCTCCTTAAACAAAACAATTATCGGTCAAGAATTTGGTATCCAGCTAAACAAAGCCTTATAAATGAAGGAAAGATACAGTATTTTTCAGACGAACAAATGATGAGAGAACTTGCCACTACCAAGCCAGTACTACAAGAACTGTTAAAAAGGAGCTCTACATCTTGAAACAAAACCTCAAAATACATCAAAATAGAACCTTCTTAGAGCATAAACCTCACAGGAGCTGTAAAATAATAATACAATGAAAAAAAAAGAGTATTCAAGCAACAACTAGCATGATGAATAGAATAGTACCTCACATCTCAATACTAAAGCTGAAAGTAAATGGCCTAAATGCTCCACTTAAAAGATACAGAATGGCAGAATGGATAAGAATTCACCAAATAAGTATCTATTGTCTTCAAGAAACTCACCTAACACATAAGGACTCACATAAACTTAAGGTAAGGGGGTGGAAAAAGACATTCCATGCAGATGGACAGCAAAAGTGATCAGGAGTAGCTATTTTTATCTCAGACAAAACAGACTTTAAAGCAACAACAGTAAAAAAAGATAAAGGATGACATTATATGATAAAATATCTAGTCCAACAAGAAAATATCACAATTCTAACTATGTATCTACCTAACACTGGAGCTCCCAAATTTATACAATTACTACTAGACATAAGAAATGAGACACATGGCAACACAATAGTAGTGGGAGACTATAATACTCCATTGACAGCTCTAGACAGGTCACCAACACAGAAAGTCTACAAAGAAACAATGGACTTAAACTGTACCCCAGAACAAATGGACTTCACAGATATTTCTGGAACATTCTACCCAGCAACTGCAGAATATACAGTCTATTTATCAGCTCATGGAACATTCTCCAAGATAGACTATATGACAGGCCACAACACAAGTTTCAATAGATTTAAGAGCCAAAATTATATCAAGTACTCTCTCAGACCACAGTGGAATAAAATTGGAAAACAACTCCAAAAGGTATCCTCAAAACCATGCAAGTCCATGAAAATTAAATAACCTGCTCCAGAATGATTGTTGGGTCAACAATGAAATAAAGATGGATATAAAAAAATTCCTTGAACTTAATGATAATAGTGATACAACCTATCAAAACCTCTGGGATACAGCAAAAGTCACGCTATAAGGAAAGTTCACAGGATGAAATGCCTACATCAAAAAGTCTGAAAGAGCACAAATAGACAACCTAAGGTCACACCTCAAGGAACTAGAGAAACAAGAACAAACCAAACCCAAACCCAGCAGAAGAAAATAAATAGCAAAGATCAGAGCAGAACTAAATGAAATTGAAACAGAAGAAATAAAAAAAAAAAAATTAAACAAAAAGCTGGTTCTTTGAAAAGATAAATCAAACTGATAGACCATTAGTGATATTAACCAATGAAAGAAGAGAGAAGATCCAAATAAGTGCAATTAGAAATGAAATAGGAGATATTACAGCTGATACCACAGAAACACAAAAAATAATTGAAGGCTACTATAAATATCTTTACGTGCACAAACTAGAAAACCTAGAGGAGATGGATAAATTTCTGGAAATATGCAACTCTCCTAGATGAAACCAGGAAGAAATAGAAACTCTGAACAGATGAATAACAGGCAGTGAGATTGAAATGGCAATTTAAAAAGTTATCAACAACAAAAAAAGTCCAGGACCAGCTGGATTCACAGCTGAATTATATTAGACATTCAAAGAAGAACTGGTACCAATTCTACTGACACTATCCCAAAAGATAGAGAAAGAGGGAATCCTCCCTAAATAATTCTATGAAGCCAGCATCACCCTAATACAAAAACCAGGAAAGGATATAACAAAAAAAGGAAACTACAGACCAATATCCCTGAAGAACACAGATGCAAAAATCCTCAATGAAATAACTAGCAAAGCAAATCTAACAGCATATTAAAAAGATAATTCACCATGATCAAGTGGGTTTCATAACAGGGATGCAGAGATGGTTTAACATACACAAGTCAATAAATATGATACACCACATAAACAGAATCAAAAACAAAAATCACATGATCATCTCAACAGACCCAGAAAAAGCATCTGACAAAATCCAGTATGCCTTTATCATGAAAATCCTTAGCAAAATTGGCATAGAATGGACATACCTTAAGGTAATAAAAGCCATCTATGACAAACCCACAGCCAACATTATACTGAATGGGGAAAAGTTGAATGCATTCTCCCTGAGAACTGGAACAAGACAAGGATGCCCACTTTCACTACTTCTATTCAACATAGTACTGGAAGTCCTAGGCACAGCAGTCAGACAAGGGAAAGAAAATGAAGGACATCCAAATCAGTAAAGAAGAAATCAAACTGTCACTGTTC
Source organism: Trachypithecus francoisi (assembly GCF_009764315.1). NCBI lineage: Eukaryota > Metazoa > Chordata > Mammalia > Primates > Cercopithecidae > Trachypithecus > Trachypithecus francoisi. Next base: position 166,089,870 of record NW_022681454.1, on the reverse strand, counting down.
ATGGAGTATAAGATCATATAACTGGAAAACTCTAAAGACTCATCCACAAAGCTCCTAGGACTGATCAATGCATTCAGTAAGGTTTCAGGATACAAAATTAATGTACACAAATCAGTAGTACTGTTATATACCAACAGTAACTACGCTGAGAATCAATTCAAGAACTCAACCTCTTTTATACTAGCTGCAAAAGTAAAATAAAATACTTAAGAATATACCTAACCAATGAAGTGAAAGACCTCTACAAGGAAAACAACAAAACACTGCTGAAAGAAACCATAGACAACACAAACAAACGGAAACACATCCCATGCTCTTGGATGGGAAGAATCAATATCGTGAAAAAGACCATACTGTCAAACACAGTCTACAAATTCAATGCAATTCCCATCAAAATATTGTCATCATTCTTCACAGAACTAGAAAAATCAATTCTCAAATTCATATAAAACCAAAAAAGAGCCCACATAGCCAAAGCAAGACTAAGCAAACAGAATAAATCTGGAGGCATCACATTACTTCAAACTATACTACAAGGCTATAGCCATCAAAACATCATGGTACTGGCATAAAAATGGGCACACAGATCAGTGGAACAGAATAGAGCCCAGAAATAATGCCAAATGCTTACATTCAAAGCAAATAAAAACATTAGTGGAGAAAGAACACCCTATTCAACAAATGGTGCCGGGATAATTGGCTAGCCACATGTAGAAGAAAGAAACTGGATCCTCATCTGTCACCTTATACCAAATCAACTCAAGGTGGATCAAAGATTTAAATCTAAGACCTAAAACCATAAAGATTCTAGAACATTGGTAAACCCTTTGAGACACTGGCTTAGGCAAAGACTTCAGGGTCAAGAACCCAAAAGCAAATGCAACCAAAACAAAAATAAATAGATGAGGCTTAAAACTCAAAAGCTTCTGCACAGCAAAAGAAACAATCAGCAGAGTAAACAGAAAACCAACAGAGTGGGAAAAAGTCTTCTAAAACTATGCATTCAGCAAAGTACTAATAGCCAGAATCTACACTGAACTCAAACAAATCAGCAAGAAAAAACTCAAAGAACCTCATCAAAAGGTGGGCTAAGGACATAAACAGACAATTCTCAAAAGAAGATATACAAATGGCCAACACACATATTTAAAAATTCTCAGTATCACTAATTATGAGGGAAATGCAAATCAAAACCACAATGGAATACCACGTTACTCCTGCAAGAATGACCATAATAAAAAAAAAAAAAAGATGTTCACATGGTTGTGGTGAAAAATGAATACTTTTACACTGCTGGTAGGAATGTAAACTAGTACAACCACTATGGAAAGCAGTTGTGGAGAACTAACAGTAGATCTACCATTTGATCTAGCAGTTCTACTAGTATGGATCTAGTATGGAAAACTAATAGAAAATCTACCATTGATCCAGCAATCCCACTACTGGGTATGTACCCAGAGGAAAAACAGTCATTATACAAAAAAGAAACACACACATGTTTATAGCAGCACAATTCACAATTGCAAAATATGGAACCAGCCCAAATGCCCATCAATCAACGAGTTGATAAAAAAAATGTGGTATATATAGACCATGGAATATCACTCAGGCATAAAAATGAAATGAAATAATGGCATTCACAGCAAACTGGATGGAATTGGAAACCATTATTCTAAGTGAAGTAACTCAGGAATGGAAAACCAAACATCGTATATTCTCACTTATAAGTGGGGCTAAGCTATGAGGATGCAAAGGCATAAAAATTGTACAATGAAATTTGGGGACTCAGGGAGAAGGTGGGGGCACAAGATAATTGCTGGGTACAGTGGGTACAGTGTATACTGGTCAGTTGATGGGTGCACCAAAATGTCAGAAATCACCACTAAAGAACTTATCCACATAACCAAACACCTGTTTCCCAAAAACCTACTGAAACAATGCAAAAAGTCATCCCTGCCACTTATACACTATTTCACAGAAAACCATGCTGTACATCATCATCAAACTTCTTCAAAAATGATTTTTCTATGCCTGCTGCTTCAATTTTTTAAAAACATTTCTTCACCAGTAGAAATCATGCTTGTAGCTAGGAGAAATTTAAAAATATATAGGTCATACTAATGTGTATTGGTTATATATCAGTCCTGATTATTCCTCAGTCTGCTGAAAATATAGTCTCTGAGACCACCAATGATCAACTGGTTATTTATTTAACATAAATGCTTTTTCATCATTTCCCTAGCCGAAACGTTTTCCATGTACCGCTGTTCCTACAAAACAACTCTCGTATCAGTCCACTTTTTCCTTTCCTATTCTTTTTTTTTTTTTTGAGACGGAGTCTCGCTCTGTCGCCCAGGCTGGAGTGCAGTGGCCAGATCTCAGCTCACTGCAAGCTCTGCCTCCGGGTTTACGCCATTCTCCTGCCTCAGCCTCCCGAGTAGCTGGGACTACAGGCGCCCACCACCTCGCCCAGCTAGTTTTTTGTATTTTTTTTTAGTAGAGACGGGTTTCAACGTGTTAGCCAGGATGGTCTCGATCTCCTGACCTTGTGATCCGCCCATCTCGGCCTCCTGTAATCTTCTGCTGGGATTACAGGCTTAAGCCACCGCGCCCGGCCCCTCCTTTTCTATTGTAATTCTACATCAAACTTTCATTAGTTCTTGCAGGAGTATTTCAGTGATGGTATAATTGCATCCTTATTTATAGTTTTGTTTTTTAACTCTTCAAATAAGGCTACGGCATGTTCACTCATTTAACAAATATTTACTGAGGGCTTATTATGTACCAAGCAATTTGCTGGTGCTGGAGAAATAATACTGAACAAGACAGACAATGATATTGCTTCCATGGAACTTAAATTTTGGTCAGAAGGCTTATAGGTTACCAAAACACTAAAAAATAAAATTGCAAGTCGGTGATGAAAAGTGACTTAGTGACTCCTTGTGGTGAGTAGAGTTGATCTCTTTTGGGAAGTGATAGATAAGCTGAGATCTGAATGAATAGAATCCAGCCATATTTTGCAGAGAAGAACATTTCTGGAAGAGGAGACAGCTCTATGCAAAGGTCCCAGAGAATGAATGAACTTGGCATGTGTGAGGAACCAGAAGGCTTATGTGGGGACTCAGAAAACAATACCTCAAAATGAAGGCCTCATAAAACAGCCTCAGAAGGTTTTTTCCTGACTTTCTTCTGCCCTTCTGCCTCCCAGTTTCATTCTTCCCAAAGCCTAGCCATAGAAATTAGAATCCCTTTTCCCCAAGGCTGGTCACAGAAACCAGAACCCTATTTCCCCAAAGCCAAACACAATACCTAAAAATATTACTCTAATTTCCCCCAGATCCTTTGTAAAGTTTGGCCATAAAGAAATTATCTACTCATCTTGTTTGACTGTAGATCATAAGATCCTCATTCCAAAGAGGGTCCTTTCCCACACCCAGAAGGAAGAAATGCATGCTCAGAGAGGCCAAGTAAAATCTAGACAGGCCGTGGTGTTTTTTTTCCCCTTAGTTTGTTAGCATTAGATCATACCCTTTTTGTTCAATCGTATTTCTGCATAGTCATTTGTACTTTATTGAGCCTAAGCATAAACATAAACCATTTCTCCTATGTCTTTGGGTCTTCATTCTGAAGGCTCCTGTGTATATACATTAAATAAATTTGCATTTTTTTCTCCAATTAACCTGCCTTTTGTGAGTTAATTTTTCAGTGAACCTTCAGGGAGCCAAGGGCCTTGGCCTGTGTACTCATGAGTAGTGGTGAGTGGCTCAGAGGCCAGGATGACAGCTTGGGTTTTTAATACAGTGGGAAGTTACTGAAGGGAAAGGCATAGTAAGATTTTTTTTTAAAGGATGATTCTGGTTGCTGTGTGGAGAACTGACTGGAGAAAGGCAAGGAGAAGCAGAGATTGACCAGAAATCTGCCAAAGTCATTCCGAAGAGAGACATGGGTTGGCATGGTGAGAGTGGTAGAGATGAGACACAGTGGTGGGGAAAATGGAGAGACCATTTAGAGATATTTAGGAGATGCTGATAAGGTCATTTTAGAGCACAGCTCTAAACTTGTCACTTCTGTTATAGGACCAACAGGTTCCTATGCTGGTAGTGCAGTAACATAGCAATATACTGAGAGAGCAGAGTTTTCAGCAGATAAAGAGTTTAATGATCATAGGACAGCTGAGGGTGTTGATAAGATGACACCCTCAACTCCATCTCTTCAAGGAGTTTGAGTCAGTTTTTATGAGGATTATGGAGGGTGAGTGGCTGGAAAGTTGAGGTCATTGCTTGGTTGAGGTAAGGAGGATGGAATCATCAGGATGTGGAAACTGCATTCTTTGGTGAGTGAGCTCTTCGTGGAGACATTCAGATCAGCTGACATCTGTAGTTTCACTGGTATGCAGGAGCTGAATGAATATCTTAGAGGGAAAACTTAATGTCTTGTAATGTTCAGGTTGTTATCCATATAGCAGTTAAGGGGAACTATAATCTAGGGTCCACATGACTCTGGAACATTGACTCCAAATGACTGTGAGGAAACATGCCAGAGTATGCTGACCTAATGGTAATGCTGAATGTGCTGCAAGCTTGCTGTATTTTTGTTTCTTTCTCTCTCTTCTTTCCTGATTTGTTTCTTAAAGTTTATAGGGATGGTTTTGCTCCCAGCTAAACTTCCATTGTGTTTCTAAGGCCCTCAAATGTCTGAGTCAGACATTGGTTTAACCCTTAATGTGAGCTCTTACCTCTAACTGCCTTGCTGGGGAGGAAGTGTGCACTTACCTGGTCCTCCATTAGCTTGTTATTTTCAGAATCCAATCTCTGAAAGTCCAGACCCACAGCTTTTTCCTTGTAGTTAAAATTTTACTGAAATATAGTCAGTGTGTATAGGGACTCTAATTCTGGATTAGAGGAAGACAGTTAAAGAAATATAAAGCTCACTGGGCCGCAAAGTATTTTAAAGATTCCATGACCTGCTCAATACCAGAGGAAAATATCCTTTCTTCTGCTCATTACTAGAGGAAAATATCTTTAGGCCTTGAAGAATGTTAAACAGGAAATAGTTATAAAATCAAGAAAGGCCATTGTTTTGATAGGCCAGCATGTACCCAACATTCATGCATCAACACTGAAATCTCTGGAAATATTTCTGAGTAATGTATGTACTTATGTGCTACTTTTTCCAAAGTCCCTCTCTGTGAAGTGGCATTGGTTAAAACATCCCTGGTCTATGGAGAAATGACTTTTTGATAGACTGATTCTAGCTCCAAAGGACTGTGTTTGAGTCATTTCTCCTTGTAAAGCAAATAAATGAATCTATGCAAGAGTTTCCTTGAAGTGCTGGAATCCAAATCACACCATCATTATGGATAATCACATATACATTGTTGTGAATTAACAACTGAAATATGCAGTAGCCACTCTGAAACTGTCAGTTCTAAAAAAATAGAAAGTGTCTGTTTTAACAGAACTTTCATGTTAATATAATGATTTTTAAAATTACTCATAAATTTGAAATATGAGAAAGAAGTAATTGAATTTACCTGAAATGCATAATTTGAAAATGACATTATAATCACTTAGAAAAAAATTTCCTTTCTTATCATTCCCAGAACCCTCATTCTCAGCACAGTCCTGAGACAGTAATTTATGCTAGTTCTCATTTAGCAAGACCTTTCAGTTTAAAAAAAGTGAAAATAAAGAAACATAAATTAAATCATTAAACTTACACAAACGTGTTTCCAAAACGCCTGTATTTTCTAAAGAATATACACATCGTGCTCGCTTCGGCAGCACATATACTAAAAAAAAGAATATACACATCTACAAGGCACTTAAGATGGGATAAAATCTCATTTTAATAGATGTTATTTGAATTGTGTATGTGAAGCTTTGAGTTACGTGCTGTGTGGTGAAGACTGTATAGGCAAAGACAAATGGAAAATAAGAGGCCTAGTCCTCCCTGTTGAAAATAAGAGAGAGACTCCATCCCCTCATTACTTTTTTATTTTTTTAAGAGCATTTACTTTTAAAAAAGAACAAACTTGTGAACCAATTTTCTGTATCTTTGAAGTGAAATAAGCCTCTTAGCTTTATGACCCAGGAATATCTTTCTCAAGGATCTGGGAACCATTTCTGAAATGTAATAATCAAGGAAGAAGCACCCTTGTCTATTGGTTTCCCTTGGAAGGAAGAAACCTAATCTTGATGGGCGCCTTGCTCCAAAACTACCTTCCACAGACTAAGTTATTTAGACTGATGACTTTGCAGGTAGAAAGTGTGGGCTGCTATTGCAAGGCAATGTGCTATTAAGAGTCAACTGTGCAGAATTCAGAATTAGTTGAACTATAAACTGATGAATAGGATATGTAAGAACAATACAAATTAATCTACTTGAAAATTAATGTACATTTTACCTGTCTCCTGGAATAGGACCAATATCAACAAGTAATGAGCTTTTCTTTTCTTTTCTTTTTTTTTTCTTTTTTTGAGATGGAGTCCCATTCTATTGCCCAGGCTCAAGTATAGTGGCATGATCTTGGCTCACTGCAATCTCCACCTCCTGGAGTTCAAGAGTTTCTCCTGCCTCAGCCACCTGAGTAGCTGGGATTACAGGCACACACCACTATGCCTGGCTAATTTTTGTATTTTTAGTAGATACAGGATTTCACCATGTTGGGCAGGCTGGTCTTGAACTCCTGACCTCAGGTGATCCATCTGCCTCAGCCTCCCAAAGGGCTGGGATTACAGGCATGAGCCACCACACCCAGCCATGAGTTTTATAATTACATTGTTTTTGCTTTCCTTACTTCATCTTAATTATGACATTATATGTTTCCTTTATTCCATATAAACTTTATTGTGCTGCTTTGTTTGTTATTTTTCCTCTGGAGTTTTGTACAGCAGAAGTTTCAGACCTCAATTTGGTAGCATTATATATTTCAAACAGAATCAAATAGATGAGGTATTAAAAGATTTGTATCTGTGCTTGGACTCTGCCCTTACACCTGCTTCCCCTTTAATGATCAAATTTTCCTTGGGCATTACTTGCCCATTCTGATGTAAACTTTATTGCCTCTTGCACTTAATTTAATCTTCCCTCTGTGCTGATGTTTTCTGTTTAGAATATTATTTTTTTTTTTTTTGGTTAAATGTATCCTTATAATGTACCTGTCTGTACATTGTTGAATTCATTTCTGTAACATTTTTGTAAATTCCATAATAGTGTACATTTTAAAGTATCTGTATTAATTTTACACACTAAACTGTTAGATGAACTGCCAACTAGAACCACAAATCTTTTCACACAAAACTAATATATATATAATATATATATTATACATACTACTAGTATATTATATATACTACTCTATGTACATGTTCAAACTAGATATATATAGTTTAAGCATTCATGATCCTATATTGAAAAATTGTCTAAGTAAAGACATTTTATGGTAAAACAATTGCATAAGAAATATAACATAGGAACAAAAGTCAGGATGAGCCAAATTCAGGTAAATAATTTCAAGCATTATGATGATGAGGTAAGTGCATTAGCTTGCTATAATTAGATTATCTCAATTAAGCAATATGTAGGCCATGTCCTGTTAAATATTTAATAAGGTATTTTGCTTCCATAGATTTTTTTCTTTAAAGCTAATGGCCAATTAATTTTTCCTTTGGTTAATCTAGTAATAAGAACTTGAATAAATAGCAATTCTTGGGACAATCTTAGGATTTGACCAACCCTTCCCACACAAGTACTTTAATGCGACATCATGACAATGTGACTCAAGAGTCCTTTTGCTTCTTTAACTTTTAATTACACAAACTCCCAAGTTTTACATTGTATTGAGGATCTTGGTTCCATTTATGTAGGTGGCAATTTTGAGAATTTAAATGTTATCCGAGATTTCTGTAACATTTAGTTTGCTATTACTTCATGAATATTTACAAGCCTTCTCCATTAAATCCATTCCTCTTGAAAGATTAATCTTGGGCCTGGACTGAAAGTGTAAGAAGAGCATGCTGCTCTTGACCATGACAGAACTCCTGCTGTGGTCGGGAGCAAGTGACTTAACCTCTGCCTGAGTTTCAGTCTGTAACATTTGATGTTAACATGTAATCGACCCCACATGATGTTGTGTTCTTCTAGAACACAGTGTAAGTGCTCAATACTTCTTTATGTCTTTACTAAAGGTAGTTTTTTCTCCCCATTAAATTTAACTTGATTTTTGGAAAGTCATGATGCTTAAAATCTAAGGACTTTTCATTCTTTAATATACATAGTTTAGGACACATTAATGATGCTTTGGGGTAGTTTGTTTTGCTCTGAAGCTCAGTTTCTTCGAGGCATACTTCCAATCTGTCTCATCATTCCTCGAATGAAGGATCAAATAGATGAGCCGAAGTGCTCACATCTATGATTTGAATGTTGTGATTTGAAAAATGACTAATTCTAATCAATGTTCACCATAGTTACAACTTGAAGTTGAGTAAACCGTAATTCAAATAGTAAAGAGATAGTTCATAAGAACTGTCAGAGCACTGGAATAAATGACCTGTAGCTCCTGAATTTGCAAGGCAACATAAAATATTATGGAGTTTTTAAAAGGCACATCTGAATGAAATGAGTTTAGTAACAGTCTAGCTGGAGCTGTGAAGAATTTTGTATTATTCTGAGCTTCACATAGAAGCCCATGATACATGGGATTTATGTAAAGTTATAATTTGTGATACAAACAGTTTTACCAAGTCGATAGTGTAAGTAGCTGGAAGGAGTATGTATGTGATTTGTTGACAAGGTGTTCAATACACTATTATTTGTAGGAGCTAGCAAGCACATAGTACATATCTATTACTCCCATAAAGTGTATCTTAATGAGTAAAATTCTTTTCAGTAGGAAATGTATGCTTGCTAATCATTTGGAAATTAAGGCCATTTATATTAGCTACTGTGTATTAAAATGCTAATTCTTTGGTGACTGGAATTTTTATCAAAACTACAATTGTACCTGTGTTCAGATGCACCATTATAATGAAATAATATGGTAAAATAGTCTCACCAACTATAGTCAACTATAGTAGGCTTATATATATTTTGGGAAGGTAGTTTAATTTTTTAAAATAAGGTAACTATTTTATTACTAACACCTGGATTATATTTATGTGGACTACAGCTACAAGGTCTATATGCTGAGATGGCATCCCAGTATCTTGTGGTCTCTCATTTAGAGAATTTCAATAGAAATTCATGGACAATTGATGAAATAGGGATCTAGATATGTCTCCTGTAAGTATATACTTAGCAACTTTAAGGTTTTGTGAAAGATAGTATTTCTCTCTTATTCTGATTGATGATGAATTTTTCTTTCTCTGAGCTGCTTTAAGAGTGATTTTTTTTAGTGTTTCTTTGTGTATTTCAAATATTTTATTTTAGTTACTTAACTAAGCTTTAAGATTTGAGGGTCCATTTTACATATCCACAATAAGTCTAGCAAAAAGTCTTGGCACATATGAGTTATGAGAAATATCCTTTATGTTTGAAGTTTTTGATTAATAAAGCTGCATTTGATAACTAAGGTTTTTAAAAATGTCGCCTTTTTATTTTGAGGTAACTGTAGATTCACATGCAGTTGTAAAAAATAATACAGAAATTTCACATATGCTTTACCCAGTTTCTCCAAGTGGTAACATCTTGCATAAGTGTAGCAAAATATCACAGTCAGGAAATCACAATGTTACAATCCATTGACCTAATACAGATTTTACCAGTTACACCTGTACTCATTTGTGGAAGTGTGTGTATGTATATATTTAGTTCTACCCAATTTTATCACATGTGCAGAGTCATGTGACTACTGCCACAGTCAAGGTATAGGACAGTTTCATCACAAGGATCTCTTGTACAGTAGTCTGCTGGTTTTGACAATTTACCACTATTAGTGAAATATAGGGAACTTATTTCTATTTAGGTCTCTTTAACCTCCCCACGTTAACACTATAACTATTTCCTCTACATACATTGAGTACCACATCAGATGACATTTTAATCTTTGCCTCAACCATCAAATATGATTTAAGACACTCATAAGGATATTCTATTTATTCCTATTTTTGCCTCATTCAGATGTCTTTTTTCCTTTCTGAAGTTCCAAGCCTTTTTTTATCATTTCCTTTCTTAAACAAACAAACAAACAAACTTCCTTAAGTTGTTCTGTAATAGTAGATTTGCTTGATTTTTTTTTCTTCTGAACATTACTTTTGCTAGACATGGAATTCACGTTGGTAGGTTTTTAAAATCTTTCTTGAAAAATATTGTGCTCATTCCTTCTGTCCTCCATAGTTTCAGGTGAGAGATTTAAATTGGTGTTCTCCTGTACAGGATGTGTCATTCCTCACTTGCTGCTTTCAAGACAATTCTTTGTTTTTAGTTTTCAGAGGCTTTGTTTTTCTCTGAGATGGGATCCCTCTCTGTCACCCAGGCTGGAGTGTAGTGATGCTATTATGGCTCACTACAGCCTTGATCTTCCAGGCTTAAGCCATCCTCCTGTCTCAGCCTTTGGAGTATCTGGAACTACAGGTGTGCATCACCATACCTGGCTATTTTTCTATTTTTCATAGACACAAGGTCTCATTATATTGCTCAGGCTGGTCCCACTCCTGAGCTCAAGTTTACAAACAGTTTTACCAAGTCCTGTCTCAGCTTCCCAAAGTGCTTGGATTATAGTCATGAGCGACCATGCTTGGCTATAGCCTGGCCTAGCTTCCAGAAGTTTAACAATGATATGTCTTGGCAGAAATTTCTTTGAATTTATTATATTTGGGATTTACTCAGCTTCTTGTATCTGTAAGTTTGTAACTTTTGACCCATTTATAAAATTTTCAGCTATTATTACTTCAAATACTTTTTTGGTTGTATTCTCTCTGTCCTCTCTGTCATTCTGATGGTAAGAATTGTTAGCTCTTTTGGCTAGTCTTACATAGTTCCTTATGCCTACTTTCATTTTTTTCATTGTATTTTCTCTGTTTTTCAGATAGAATGATCTATCCTCAAGTTCACTGATTCTATCCCGTTATCTTTCTACTGTTGAGACCACGCACTGAGTTTTAACATTGGTTTTAGTATTTCTACTCGTTTTAAATATCTTCTATTTCTTTTCTGTGATTTTCTGTATTTTCATTTGTTACATGAGAATTCTTTGTTGTTGGTTGAGGCAATTGTACAATGCTTTCAATCTTTTTCAGCTAATTCCAACTTCTGATTCACCTTAACAGCTTCTGTTGATCCTCTTTTCTCATTCACGTTACTTTCCTGCTTCACGGTTTGATGAGTGACTTTTTATTTTATCCTGAATATATTGGATATTATGTTATGAAACTCTGGATCTTATTTGTCTTAGTTCATTCAGGGTGCTATAATAAAATGTCATAGACTGTGTAGCTTAAATAACAAACATTTATTTCTGACAGTTCTGGAGGCTGTGAAATCTAAGACGACAGTGCTGGCAGATTCAGTCTTGTGAGGGCCTTCTTCCTGGTTTGCAGATGGCTGACTTTTTTTTTTTTTGAAAGGGAATCTAGCTCTGTCGCCCAGACTGGAGTGCAGTGGTGCGATCTCGGCTCACTGCAAGCTCCACCTACCAGGTTCACACCATTCTCCTGCCTCAGCCTCCGGAGTAGCTGGGACTACAGGCGCCTGCCACCATGCCCGGCTATTTTTTTTTTTTTTTTTTTTTTAACTTTTAGTAGAGACGGGGTTTCACCGTGTTAGTCAGGATGGTCTCGATCTCCAGACCTCGTGATCCTCCCGCCTCGGCCTCCCAAGTGCTGGGATTACAGGTGTGAGCCACTGTGCCCAGCCAGATGGCTGACTTTTTGCTCTATCTTGATATGGTGGAGAGAGATCATCTCTCTTGTGTCTCTCTTATAAAGTGCTAATCTCGTCATAGGAGCTCCATCTTTATGACTGAATTACCTCCCCAAAGCAACACCTCCAGTTGCCATCATCACTGTAGGGGTTGAAGCTTCAACCTATAAATTTTGGAGACATGCAAACTTGCAGTCCATAGGAACATTTAATCTTTTATTTTTATTTATTTATTTTATTTTTTATTTCATTCTTAGCCATCTCCTGGTTGAGGTGTAGTGGAGGACTAGATAGGTGTGTGGGTTTGGTGGAAGGAGTGGAATACCAACTAGCCCCACCTTGCATGGCTTCATCAAGTCTTATTTATGCCAGATTAAATAAGGTTTTTACATTTAGAAATTGTCTTGCGAATGTTCATTATATTTTAAAGGTTACTTCAATGTCATTTTAGAAGGCAGGCATAACTGTAACAAAACTTTGAAGTGAAATAGACATCACACAGTGATTTACTTATGAGTAATTTTTTTCATAAAGAGCTGCCCATTCTGTGTTAAAAATTTTGAGGCATATAGCCTTGAAAACCTGTTCATCATAAATCGAGTTGATCATAGAACTAAGCTCTAAAAATGCAATTCAGTCGATATAGTTCCATTAAGCTACAGCCTTATATAAGGCAGTCATGTGATTGTCACCTTCATTTATTTTATAGCTTTTCAGTTAACCTGAATTTATAAGTAGTTGCTTAGGAGATTTAAAACTAGGATTTACTCTGAGACTCAAAATAAAAATTAGATATATCACCCAATACCTTCCCTTCCAGATGGATATATTTCTCTTAGGAAACCCACAAAATTAATAACATACATATAAACATTAGAAATTACTGAAAATAAATAAGATGTGTTTTCATAATATTAGAGTATAAATTTAAATTAGATAGTATAAAAATGTTTAAAATGACCACCTCTGTAAATATATTTGGAGGCCAACACAACATTAAAACAAGCAGTTTACTCTAACTAATATAGATATTACTAAAACCAGAAAGAAATGTGACATTCGGCCTGCTGCGGTGGCTCACGCCTGTAATCCCAGCACTTTGGGAGGCGGAGGCAGGCAGACCATGAGGTCAAGAGATAGCGACCATCCTGGCTAACACGGTGAAACCCCGTCTCTACTAAAAGTACAAAAATTAGCTGAGCGTGGTGGTGCGTGCCTGTAATCCCAGCTACTCAGGAGGCTGAGGAAGGAGAGTCGCTTGTCGCTTGAACCTGGGAGGAGGAGGTAGCAATGAGCCGAGATCGTGCCACTGCACTCCAGCCTGGAGACAGAGCGAGACTCATTTCAAAAAAAAAAAAAAAAAGAAAGAAAAAGAAAAAGAAATGAGACGTTCCCCCAAAGTCTGTTACTCTTGATAAAAGTAGATCTTTATAGAAGTGAATATATTTTAGCTCTTGGGGATAGAGATGTTTATAAATTCTCCTGGTATTTTCTTACCAAAATTATCACTAGACTCTATGTCTTCTTATACTATGAGTTCGTCTTCATAAAACAGGAAAGTGACAACTTAGTACTTCGTAATCACCCTTTCCTTTCGTATTTTTCTGCACTACCAGAGAATATCTAAAAATAATGACCAGAGTGATTCTTCAGCTTCAGAGAAAAATGAGGATTATAAGAAAGTAACTTCTGATATGCCCAGGGATTTTTTGAATAATTGCTACATAACTACTTCATAGACACTAAGCCCAATACTACATCTGTTCTGTATGACAGAAAGATGCTGAACAGGGACCTAATAATAATACTGACACTTCAAGTCACACATTGTGGATGAATCATGAAAGCTGGTGTTAGGCATGACTGATTGAATGATGTATTAGAGAGTTTTTCAAGCTTTGTTGTTTTTCATATTCAATGAGTTCCCACAGGGATGGATCCGGATTTTTAAAGAAAAATCATCAGGTAATTTTGATGTGCAAAGAATTTACCTCATTTTATAAGAATGTAATAAGCATATGCTTGACATTATAAATCAGGGAGGGAAATCATTATGCAGTTTTAGGAGTTGTCGTAGAAACTTATAATCGAACCATTGCTATTCATTAATTTACTCTTCATTGAATTCAATAATTGTGCTTAAATACTTATTCATTGACTGTTGCATTTCAGACTCTGGATTCTGTAAGTTTCTACTATAACTCCCTCTTATAATGACCAACCTATAAATGAATCAGCAGCTTCAATAAACCCATTAGAAATTAAAAGGTACAGTATCCTGCAGGAGAGAATTTTAGAAGATAGATTGAAAGGTGCTTTTTTTTTTTTTAAGCTTTGATATTATCTTTTAGGAGGTCACTGTGATTTTACATTTTATTTTCAAACTATGGTTTCAAACTGAAAACTAATTGAACATGCTTTGAGAATTATTTTTCATGTTTAAATAATCACATAATAATCCACATAACAGTGGAAGGAATCATGTAATATAAGTTTAATGTTTTACACATGAGGGAACTGAAGTGCAAATAAGTTATTTTCCCAAACTCTTAGCACTAGTAGTGGCCGAGATAGAATTTAGATCTAAATCTCTGTACTAAGAGTTCACCAGTATCGCCACTACATTGTTACCATTTTAAATTAAATATTTAAAATATTTCTCTATCACTAAGTACACTAATCAATTTTTTTTGAGATAGGGTCTCACTAATCAATTTTTTTTGAGATAGGGTCTCACTAATCAATTTTTTTTGAGATAGGGTCTCACTCTGTTGCCCAGGCTGGTGTGCAGTGGCATGATCATAGCTCACTGCAGCCTCAAACTCCTGGGTTCAAGTGATCCTCCCACCTCAGCCTCCTGAGTAGCTAGTACTACAGATGTTTGCCTAATTTTTTTATCTTTTATTTTGTAGATATGATGTCTCACTATGTTGCCCAGGTTGGTGTTGAATTCCTGGTCCCAAGCGATTCTCCCACCTCAGCCTCCCAAAGTGCTGGGATTATAGGTGTGAGCCACTGCACCTGGCCATGACTAAAATTTATTAATACAATTTCAAAGAAAAATATAACTTATTTCTAGAAATCCAAAAGATAGAAATTGACTCTTTAACCAATTCTCAGAAATTCACCTATTTTGTAAAATGTGGTACTCTTGTAGTAAATTCTATGGACCTTTTGCAAAATTTGAAAGGTCAAAGTACATACTGCAAGTGAGTAGAATAAAAGTTGTTTAAGAAGGAATTGGGAGTACAGAATATTTGCATTACAATTGTTTTTTTTTTCACATTTCCATCTACACTTTTCTATGAGAGATTAAAAATCAGTCTAAAAAATGCAGCAATGATGAGAGATTCAGATCCATGGAAGTTACACACTGATTCAAATTTTGATTAGTTGTTATAACTTAGAAAAATGCATAAAGAGTATAGTTTATTACTTTAGATGTTTTATACCATTATTGGCAAGCTTTGAGGTTCTCAGAGTGTTTTGATAAGGGATAGTCACCTCTATGAGGCCAACTAAACAGGGAGAGTATATTTCACAACATTTTGAATTAGAAGTAGAATCTTCTTTAATTTTTTTTCCCTTAGATTTGAAACTCTAGCCTTGCTACTCAAAATGTGGTTTGCAGATGTGCAAACTTGACATCAATGGAAGCTTATTAGAAATGCAGACTCACAGGTTCCAATTGAGACCCAGAGCATCAGAATCTGCATTTTAATTAGATTCCCGTCTACACATTGACGATTCAAAACAAAGTACTAAAGGCATTTTCCCAACATCCCTCCTCCACCTTTAGAGGCTGAACCTCTATGTTTCTGTCCAAAAGTCCAACACACAGGACACCATTGTCCTCTAGAGAACAAAAGAGCAAGGAATCTAAGGTTGCAAGGGCCGAAAGACGCAGCACAGGGGAGAGAGGACAGGAGAGAATTTGGTGGCCACAGATAAGGATACAATTAAATTTATTGGCCTAGAAAGTGTTAACTGGCTAATAGTAAGACTGTGCTGGATACATTAAGCCTCCTCGCTTCAGCAATCAGGAGTGTAGAGCTGGAGTGACATCTTCTCATCTTTGTCAAGTTCACTGCAAGCACCTGCCCTGCTTCTTGACTGACTTGCAACTCTTCTTTGAGTCTCTTTTCTTCCTGCTTTGTCACAGATTTGTGCTATGGTTATCTCACCCTTTGCCTGCATTTTAGCCTTTTTTCAACTTGTGAGGCTTACCCTTCAGCACGTGAGCATGGTTAATCTGTTATACTGTAAAAACCTGGCAGTCATGCACTCTGCTTTCTTTCCCTTTAGCTACATTTCCCAGGATTCCTGAATTCCATCTTCATATTATAGTCACTCTGTTGCTGTCTAGCTAGCTACCAGGCACCTCTGTGTCCAGAATTGGTGGGTTCTTGGTCTCACTGACTCCAAGAATGAAGCTGCGGACCCTCGCGGTGAGTGTCATAGTTCTTAAAGATGATGTGTCCACAGTTTCTGCTTTCTGATGGGTTCGTGGTCTCGCTGGCTTGAGGAGTGAAGCTGCAGACCTTCATGGTGTTACAGCTCTTAAAGGCAGCACGTCTGGAGTTGTTCCTTCTTCCCAGTGGTTTCATGGTCTTGCTGGCTTCAGGAGTGAAGCTGAAGATCTTTGCGGTATTACAGCTCATAAGGGCACTGTGGACCCAAAGAGTTAGCAGCAACAAGATTTACTGCAAAGAGCTAAAGAACAAAGCTTCCAAGTGCTGAAGGTGACCTGAGCAGCTTGCTACCGCTGGCTCCGGCAACCTGCTTTTTTTCCCCCTTATCTGACTCCACCCACATCCTGCTGATTGGTCCATTTACAGAGAGCTGATTGGTCCATTTTACAGAGAGCTGATTGGTTCATTTTGACAGAGTGCTGATTGGTGCATTTACAGTCCTTGAGCTAGACACAGAGTGCTAGACAGAAAAGTTCTCCAAGACCCCTCTAGGTTAGCTAGATACAGAGTACCAATTGGTGTATTTACAAACCTTGAGCTAGACACAGAGTACTGATTGGTGTATGTTTACAATCCTTGAGCTAGACACAGAGTGCTAGATGGAAAAGTTCTCCAAGTCCCCACTAGGTTAGCTAGATACAGAGTACCAATTGGTGTATTTACAGACCCTGATCTAGACACAGAGTGCTTATTGGTGCTTTTACAATCCTTGAGCTAGACACAGAGTGCTAGCCGGAAAAGTTCTCCAAGTCCCCACTAGGTTAGCTAGATAGGGAGTAAGGATTGGTGTATTTACAAACCCTGAGCTAGACAAAGTGCTGATTGGTGTATTTACAATCCCTTAGCTAGACATAAAGGTTCTCCAAGTTCCCACTAGACTCAGGAGTCCAGCTGGCTTCACCTAATGAAGGTGCAGGCGGATGCTACAGGCGGAGCTGCCCTCCAGTCCCGAGTGGTGCCTGCACTCCTCAGCCCTTGGGCAGTCGATGGGACCTGGCGCCAAGGAGCAGGGCGTGGCACCGCACGGGAGCCCACTGTGGAGGAGGGCCTCAGGCATGGCGGGATGCAGGGCCCAAGCCCTGCCCCACAGGGAGGTGGCTGAGGCCTGGAGAGAATTCGAGCAGGGTGCATGTGGGCCGGCAGTGCTGGGGGACCCAGTACAACCTACACAGCTGCTGGTCTGGGTGCTAAGCCCCTTACTGCCCTGGGCCAGTGGTGCCGGCCCGCTCTGTGTGCGGGCCCACCAAGCCCACATCCGCTGGGACTTGCGCTGGCCGGTGAGCACTGAGAGCAGCCTGGGTTCCCGCCTGCGTCTCTCCCTCCACAACTCCCCACAAGCAGAGGGAGGTGACTGGCCTCAGGCAGCCCAGAGAGGGGCTCCCACAGTGCCCTGGGGGGCTGAAGGGCTCCTCCAGTGCCACCACAGTGGATGCTGAGGCGGAGGAGGTGGAGGCGACGAGAGTGAGGGCTGCTAGCATGTTGTCACCTCTCACCTCCGTGAAGTGTTCTGTGAGGGTGTATGATGGTTAACATTGAGTGTCAACTTGATTGGATCAAATGATGCGAAGTACTGTTCCTGGGTGTGTCTGTGAGGGTGTTGCCAAAGGGGACTGACATCCAGCATGGGATGAGACTCCCCTTCATATATTCATCTATCCTGTTAGTTCTGTCCCTTTAGAGAACCCTGACCAGTACAGGGCATATGGAGAGAATGCTGAGAAAAGAGTTGGTTAATTATCTCAATATCAGGTTGTCAAAAGAAAATGTCATGAGAGTATAAGAAATTTGGATTTGTATCCTGACGCTGTGAATCAAAAACTTGGGTTTTCTATTTAACTTATGTAATCCCCAGTTGTTACTTCTATATAGCAAGGCTGACAGTATCTTCATGAAGGAATCATAATAGTATATATCTTAAAGAGCTCTTATTTCAAGGGCTTTGTCTAGTGCCTGACAAAAATAAGGCAGTGAATACATTTTATTTTGGTTGCCCACTTCTTTCATACAAATACGATTATGTTGCTATATACAAAGTATACAGTGCTTGGTTCTGTGGGATAA
This sequence comes from Trachypithecus francoisi, assembly GCF_009764315.1. Lineage (NCBI taxonomy): Eukaryota > Metazoa > Chordata > Mammalia > Primates > Cercopithecidae > Trachypithecus > Trachypithecus francoisi. The sequence goes on along the minus strand of NW_022681454.1, from coordinate 166,071,478 downwards.
AAGATAAATGACACATTTTCTTTCTTAAAGAGCTCTACTAGAAATATGTATGGTAAAAATATATAGGTTAAAAAAAAAAACACACACACACAAAGGGACCTACATTCTAACTGGGAAGAATTTTGGAGGGAGAGATTTTAAGGTGATCCAAATAGCAACTGAATCTTAAAAGGAGGGTGAATATTTGTCGCGAGGACTGAGGTTGGAAGGGGAGGGTATGAGGAAATAAGGCTTTACTCAGAGTCTGAATTTTAATTGAGGACTCAAGGACTAAAAAGCTATTAATTCCCTTAATATAGGTTCTAACATTAATCAAATAATTGCATTTCTGGAAATACTTCCATGAAGCTTTCTAAACAGGGGGTATTCTTATCAAAATGCAGCACAGAACTCACTGTCTATTCAGCTAAACTTGCTGATAAGCCTCCTCTGAGAAGAGGTTAGAGACCTATTTCAGAAAGTTTTTTTTTAAAGGTCAGTTAAGGTTATGAATAATTTCTAGCTGTATATCGCATCTATCACATTTTTGTCAGTTAAAGCTGGTACTAAGTAAGTGTTGGAAATATTGGTTATCCTGAGTTAGCAGTTCAGGAAATGAATCTGTAATCTTCATGTAAGAAAATTTGGTCATGCAGTGTAATTGTCCTTCCTAGTAAAAGTACTTTTTCTGTTTGACACAATCTTTTTCTGACATAAAAGTGTCTGTTTAAACTTTTAAAATTGCTCTTTCTGTTAGTGGTAGCAACCCATTGAAACTCTCAAAATATTATTTACATTTGAGTTAGTGGGAAACAAAAAATGTCTTGCAAAAATAATCAAGTTTTAATAATTCGAAACACTGTTGAAAAAAACTTGATTTTTTTTTTTTAAATTTACCAGCATTTAAGCCAAGGAAAGATAATAAAATAATTATGTATGGGTATATTTGATATTTTAAAAATAGTATATTTGATGTTCTCTTAAATATTATATATATAACATTCTGATGTTTATTAGTTCTTACTAGCAAGTCTAAGATGAAAAGCATAATAGTAAGTTAGATACGTGTTTTGACTGAGTTCTTCCACCAAGTGTGGGACATGGCAGCCTCTTTGTTACTGTTACCACCTCTTTGCGCATGCGGACACATAGTTGTTAAACAGATTTGGTGACTTGAACTATGTTGGATTCCAGACTCTGGGATAAAGTTACTTCCCCCACCATGACTTTTATTTAATAAATAAGATTAAAACCTAAGCATGTTATATTAAACACTTAGTATGACCCAAGTAGTTTTACATATTGTTTAATTTAATTCTTCAAGCAACTGTGGTATTATCATCTCCATTTTGGAATGGCCAATTAAGTAGTTTTCCCATGACTGCACAGTCAGTAAGATGCCGATTAGAAATAAAAACAAAGGTTTTCACTTCAAATGCTAAACTCTGAACTATTATACTGTGAGCATGTATTAGATCTATTTGGATTTGAAACAAAAATTTCTTCCTACTAATCTTTCAGGTGTATTAAGAAATTAATTAAAAAGTTTCTTCAAATTGCCAGCATTTTTTAAAATAAAAAAGTAATATTGAATACTATTGTACATGTCAGGATTCAGACTGCTTACTCTGAGTGATGGTGCAAGCCAAACTACAATATAGAGATAAATTGGATTCTGAAGCTGACAGAAGTGTGAGTTTCTGAGTTATCATTTATGATCTCCATTTTCAATTTTTTTCCTTCAAAAAATCTCATTGGTTTTATTGAACACCTCTATAAGTCAATATTAGAAATGTGCACTTAGATATAATATTTATAAAGGTAAATATCACATTAATGGATTTTATATATTGGAGATCTACATAAAAGTCATTTGATAAAAGGGTTTTGTTGGTTAAGAAAAAATAATAAGCAATTTTTTATTAACCTAACCTAAGCTGTGTAAGGTGATAGCTGTGATGTTAACTTTATGAGTGAATAGACCACTTCTGTGTTTCACCATTGTTATAACCCTATAGCCTAATATAGTACCTGGCAGGTTAGAACCACTCAATGGATACTTGGAAATAAATGAATGAATGAAATGTCAGCCTTCCATTATAAAATAAAACCTGCTTCTTCAAATTTGTGTAAGAATGCTCTAACATTAAAATGCTTAGATATTCATCTTTCAATTTCCATATTTCTTTTGAGGAACACCAATGACATCATCATATTGCCTCTGTAATCACTTTTGTTATTAGTACAAGTGTTGACATAGAACTTTTTCCTTAATAATTGTAAGACAGTTGAAATAAAAAAGGGATAATTTAAAAAAAATCTTTAAAGTAGGAAATATCAAAAGCAAAACAAATTCAGTGTTTACAAGATAAACCTTATCTTTCCAGCCTATTTTATCTCCTAGTCTACACATACTTTCTTTGAACTCATTGCTTATGAGTTTTGTCTAGAGAGCAACCATCCTGGTAAGCTTCATACTCAAGAGAGTAGGCAGAGGTGCTTCCCTTCCAGTCCAGATTTTTCACTCCTAGTCTCAAAAAACTTTTATTACTCAAATTGTTAATACCAGGCAGAACTTGGATGAGTAATGACACATAGTCCATATTACTCCAAATGATTCTTTTAAAAGAAACCACAACTAGTCATCAAAATGTAATTATTGAAAATTTTCTACATCAGAATTTACCTCACCCTTTTTTTTTGTTTGTTTTTACCCACTAAATAAATAATAAAAAAAAAAAGTAAGGAAAAATGGAAAAGTAGACCATGGATAATTCATAAAATTTATTTACACACTTAAACTGAAGCCAACCAAGCTCTTAATTATTTAATTTGAATTAAATGATGATTATTCTTATTAAGTAATAATAATTTGATTACTGGTGTGGGAACACTAACTTATTCTAGAAATTACAAGACCTAGGTTAGAATTTGTCCATGCTAATGTTACTATTGTTTTCTCACATGTAAAATGCCATAACAGCAGTTTGGTTAATTTCACAAAGCAGTTTTTTTTTTTGTCTTTGTTTTTGACAACATGTGGTCCTAACTACATGGGCCAAGGACTACCTGTGTCTTGTTCACTGATATATCCCTAGCCCCATCTCCTTGCTTGGCATATGGGAGAAATATGTGCTTCACAAATACTTATAAATGAAAATGAATGAGTGGATTATCGAAGTCTTCAAAGTGACTTTATGCATCTTACTGACTTTGTTGTACCATCTGACTCTTTCAGAAAATATGCACAGGTAGATTTTGTAAGTTTCACCAAAGACATTGAACTTTCAGGCCTGGTACAGATTCTTGGGTCTGCTTCTCTTATCTTTCTCAGTATTAAAATGATTAATACTGGCATACCACAGTTGCCTGGCATTGTTGCCAAAATAAAATGAGACAATGTAAACGAGTATTTCATTGTATTGTTATTGTTGAAGATATTATTCTTTGGTAGTTATTATATAATGTGATCTCAGAAGTGAGATAGAGTAGAATCCAAATATTGTGCCACCTCTGTTAATAACTGTGTATTCATTAAGCTCCTCAGGTGTCTAGAAACGAATATGTAATATGAAGAGTTTGAAATAAACAAAGATGCTCCAAGATACTTTAGGGCTTTAAAAATGCAGAAAATTTCTTCCAGTAATATAATATTAGAAATTATTTTATAAACTATTTTTTGGGTATGAATTGAAAGATTAATTCTCCATTCTCATTCATTTTTACCCAGACTCAAAAAAGGAAAAAGGTTATAGCATTTATTTTTCTATTTATTATGCCCCTGCATTGCAACCTTACAACCAACTTACATATGTAAACAGAAAAGACTTTAGTCCAAATTTCAAATGATTTCATTTTTAGTTCAATTCAAATAGCCTCTTTCTGATGCTGCTTCAGTCTCTCTCAGTGGGAAACCATGGAGTTTATATGTTATTCATCCATTTAAAAACCCTGAGGCAAGACCCCTGCAGAGAGTATTCAGTAATTGGTCTCTAGATGCTGCTGATGCGAAGTACTCTAAAAGTCCTTAAACATCCCAAGAACACAGTTCCATCTGTCTCTACTAGTTGCATATGTTGGAAGCCATAGCAGATTGTTTACCCACATTTTAACTCCTTTCTTTCAGTATCTAATTATTTTGTATCCAATACGTAGCATGGTAAAGTACATGCAAATGAATAGAATAACATCTTGCAAAAGTGATAATTACTATATTATTTAACGAAAGTATAGTATAGGCCGGGCGCGGTGGTTCAAGCCTGTAATACCAGCACTTTGGGAGGCCGAGACGGGCGGATCACGAGGTCAGGAGATCGAGACCATCCTGGCTAACACGGTGAAACCCCGTCTCTACTAAAAATACAAAAACTAGCCGGGCGAGGTGGCGGGTGCCTGTAGTCCCAGCTACTCGGGAGGCTGAGGCAGGAGAATGGCGTAAACCCGGGAGGCGGAGCTTGCAGTGAGCTGAGATCTGGCCACTGCACTCCAGTCTGGGCGACAGAGCGAGACTCCGCCTCAAAAAAAAAAAAAAAAAAAAAGAAAGTATAGTATAACCAAATGTTCCAACCAGAAAATCAGTGTGTGTTAGCCATAAAATGGCCAGTAATTTTAATTCTTCTCTGCAAACATATTCCTGGTTGAATAGCAAGTGCTTAGAGTATGTAGGTGTGCCTTTGCATTGAAAGAGTATTCATTAGGTTTAGTCCCATATTACACATTTAGAGAAATAATGCCAGGAATTCTATGACAATGAATACGAAAATGTACAAATTAATAGATAATGAAACTAGTATTAATTTTTAAAATTTTGCCTAGTCATATTTATTGCTCTGTGTGTATACACACACACATATAATATACATATAGTAACTATTCAGTCATATGTATCTCATTTCAATCATCTGTGTTTATTAATATGTATAATATATAACATACATATTTATATACACATACGTAAATCAATTTAGAATGAATTTCAATTTTTCTTTCCTAAAGTTCTAAAGCTTACTTTTTCCTTGAAAATTATTATCATACTATTTATGTGTTGCTAATGCTTTTCTTTTTATATATCTGAGTGTGTGTGTGTGTGTGTTTCCACGTGCGTGCACATGTGTATGACTCAATGTTAATTTCAATTGTTTTGGAGAATTATACTATAGAAGTGGGACAATTGAATGATGATTTGCTCTGGATGACTTTCCAGGTATCCGTAACACTGGCATTGAGATTAATTAGAGAAGAACAGAGAGTGTCCCAGAGAGTAAGAGACAAATAAAATACTTGGTATAATAAGGTATGCTTGAGCATAAATGCGAACTGGAAAAGTTATGCATCATTTCACATTTTATTTTCAAATTCTTTGCAGGTATTTGTAATTCTGTTGTCTTGAGTAGACGAATGGAATGGATAGGACATTAGTGATATTCAGAAACGCCAATGTTGCTAGATCATGTCGTAAACATACTCTTGTGAACAGAGGGCTGCCTCTTCCTTTCCATCCACAGAACTAGTACCCACTCCCAACCCCTACCCCAGGACTGACTTCACAGTTCCCTGGCATCTCAACTATGGCATGCTTACCCACTGTGGTGGGGTTCTGAAATCTGTCTGTAAATTCTTTGACATTTCTATGAAGTGTTGGAGGTCTATGTCCCTTCTCATTGAATTGAATCTGGGTCATATAATAACTATGCAGGTTATCTTCAAGCAACAGAATACAAGAAAGTGATATTATTTAGCTTCAGTGGGTATTAAAATGAAGGCCATGTAGCTTCTTCCTAGTTTTTTGGGTCACCTACCTTTGGATACCTGAGCTGCCAGGTAAGCTGTCTGACTGTGCTGGGCTTTCTACAGTATGAAGTGAGGTCATGGGGAAAAGCCATGCTTATATGCTCCAGCTACTGGCCAGCAACTACCCCCAGATGTATGAGTAAAGATCTCTGCAAATGAATTCATACTCCAGTTATCTACTTGCCCCACACCCTATCTTCCCAGGTGAAGCCCTGGCCGTCATGCAGCAGGGAAAGCCATCTTTACTAGGCCCTATCTGCATTTCTGATTCACAAAATCCATGAGCATAATAAAATAAGTTAGAGGAGGCCTGTTCTGGAGCAGTAGTAATCAGAACACACAGTAGTCTTTGTTTAGTGAAACTTATCTCTTCTAAGTCTGTAACAAGGCACAGTGAGTTCATTTGCTAAGACAAGTCCTGAAATGTGCTAGTGAGGTAGCTACACTGAGAAGGCCCCTAGACACCTCCATGAGTTTAGTGTATGAGTCTCCTGTAGTCTTAAGTTCCAAATGTGAATTTTCATGACAACTTGAGGGTACAATAAGAGTGTGTATTATTATCATTATTCAAAATAATAATTAAAGATTAGGATTTTGGAATAAGCAGGAAAAAATGCCTATACATGGCAGCCTTGCTCTATTCTCTGCTGTATTTTTAAAATAATTCTATGGTAGCACCTAATTCTCCAAAACTTAAGGAAGAGGAACGTATGATAATGTAGGGTTGAGACATGAACATCTTCCAGGTAACTGTGACCTTAGAGGTATTTATTATATTTGTTACTTGAGGTTCTCTGTTTTAATTTACTAATATATATTGAATAGTTTTTCTTTATGCATTGGGGAATGAACTGTCACAAAGTACGTCACTAAATTACGAAAAAACAAAACATGGCCAGGCGCAGTGGCTCAAAAAACACCTGTAATCCCAGCACTTTGGGAGGCCGAGGCACACAGATCACCTGAGGTCAGGTTTCCAGAACAACCTGGGCAACATGGCAAAACTCCATCTCTACTAAAAATACAAAAAAAAATTAGCTGGATGTGGTGACCTGTGCCTGCAGTCCCAGCTACTTGGGAGGCTGAGGCAAGAGAATCGCTTGAACCCGGGCGGCGGAGGTTGCAGTGACCCGAGATTGCACCAATGCACTTCAGCCTGGGCGAAAGAGCGAGACTCTCTCTCTCTCTCTCTCTATATATATATATATGGAAGAAAAATAAAACATTAATGAAGATTTTCACTTTATCTTCTACCACCTTCTTTTGTATTTATTCCTGTTTTTTTCTATTATACTTGAAGTACTCTTGAACTTTTATTTGAAAATTTATTACTTAGCCCAGATTGAGCTTCTTAGGTTTGCGGTCAGACCTTGCTCTGCAATTGCATTAAGTTACAAGTATATAGATAGCATTGTGTGAATTTTATAATTTATTATTAATGAAATAGGTGATTCATACAGTTTGTCAATCTGAAAAATAACTTGTATTTGAACATATTGCTTTAGTCAGCTTGAAGCAAGTTTTACTGTATTGGGGTATTCTGTTTATCCTCGAGCATCTTGAATTTACTTCAAGAAAGTGAAGTCTACTTTCATAAATGTAAAAATGGTTGTGAGAGGGAAATTTGGGGCATCTGTTTTTATGCATAAGAGCATTTCAGCAGGTTCTCAACAGGAAAGCAGAAGGCTATTAAAGGACAGGTTGTGCATGATAGAGGAGATATGGGTAGAATTCTTAAGCTGTTTTAAACACAAAATCAGTCTAGCAGATCACAAAAGAAATGCATGCTTGTCTACAAGGTCATCCTAATGGTGATCTACACTGAAACTGGAAGCAATCTAACAGTGTCTGTGGAATGACAGTTTCTAATGAGACTGACATTTGTGAACATTTCTAATGCCCCACTTTATCCTTCCACTCAGGACAACAAAATTGGAAGTGGTTTTAAAGAACTTGAAAATAAGATGTGCAGTGACACAAGTATAGTTTTTGCATTTCATATTTATACCCAATCATATTTCAGCCAACAGTTTCCGCATAACTCGTCTCTCTAGGAAGCTTAATGATTTATCTGGAGGCCAATAAGAGACCCAACAACTTTTTTTGACGTTATATCCCCATATTCTTAGGGTTCTCATTTCCTATCTTCTTCAAATCAATCAGTTTATCATACACTGATCTGCAGAAATGTGACAAAATGATTGTATATATTAGCTAATTTTTCCCTTGTTGCTGGGAGCCTTCTTTTTATTCCTTACAGACCAAAGTGAAACACACAGAATAAAAAAGTAAAATATTTCAGTGTCAACTACTAGACTAAAATCTCCAGTACACATCATATCTTGATCATTGTACTCTGAGCAGTTTAGATGCTACCTGTTGGTAATTGCTGCAAAATATTTGTTTAACAATGGAAATAAACTTTAGTCAATGGTGAATATAAGAAGCATTGCTGAGCCATCCATAGATGGTTTACATGCTCTGCAGATAGAAATTTTCCTGTTGTTGCAAAACAGACATGCTAGAGCAGACCTTCAATGAACATCCCTTTACTGTTTACAAACCTTACTTTTACAACATAGAAATATTTAGAACCATTTCTCACATGAAAGTAAATTATAATAGTATATATTATCGTTTCAAGATGTGAAGGAAACGAAATGCTGGTACTGAAAAACAGTGCCCCAGGACATACTCATTTTGCCAGTTTTCTTTTTTATTTGGAACATATCTCACTCCAAATGTCAACTCATTTATAGTATGAGGTAAATTATAATTTTGTGGTTAATTTCATAGACACAGCAGGCACATAATAAATATTTGATTAATTAATTAAAAACTAATTTGTGACAGAGGAATAATTTACAGGGTAAATCTCTGAATAGATCAGTAGCTCCACCATTTGATGTAAAATATGTGTTAAAATGCGACCCAGAACACATACTTAGATGTGTAAAACATATATAAAACAGATGTTTTATAAAACAATACATTATAGTATTGCACAGTAACATTATGCGAGATGTACTCTGGTATTCTATCTTATTATTTCATTTTTAAAACGCTTGTCACAAATCACAAAATTGAACTATTTTTTATCTGTCTCTTTCAGGATCAACAATTTGAAAAACACTATTCTATGTGGTACACAAACACCAGTTGTTGAATAGATTAAATATGAAATACAGGTTACCTGAAAAAAATGGGGTAGAAAACTAGAGACAATACAATAATCTAAAGTTATCCTCATTGTTTTAAGTAGAACAAATTAAGATACTTGTTTCTCCATTTGCATATGTGCCCCATAATGTTTTTATTAGTACTAGGACAATCATTTGTTACACTCTACTTATCTTATTAAATAAAAATACTAATGAAATAAAATCAATTCTATATTTCTTTCCCAATTATGCTGTATTTATATTAAAAATGTAGATCCTATTTAAAGCAACATCTGTTAATTTAAAAGATAAATTCATTAATAAAACACAGCCTTTACAACTATACGTTTTCATATGACACAAATTTAAAGCATAATTATGCTTTTCCTCCAAAACAAGGTTATATTGAGTCCTATTTCTAATTCTGTCACTACCTAAAAATACCTTAAGAGAAAAATCTTATTCCTGTTTTGTGTGTAAACTGAGAATAATAATTTCTACTATTTTTGTAAGGAACTAATATATTCAATCACTAATGAACCTTTAGAGAAGTCTCTACTAGAAATATTTAGTTCTGTCTGTGATGCACTTAATAAGGTGCTACTGCTATTGACATTTCAAAAACCCAGTCTGGGAAACATAAAATCAATTCTGAGTCACCGTCTCGTCAGTGTCAATTATTCAGCAATCCAGGAAAAAAATCATTAAATAATAATCAACAGCACCACCAATTTTTCCAACCAGCACTTTCAGTCGATATCAACAGCACCACCAATGTTTCCAACCAGCGCTTTCAGTCAATATCAACAGTACCACCAATGTTTCCAACCAGCGCCTTCAGTCAATATCAACAGCACTACCAATGTTTCCAACCAGCACTTTCAGTCAATATCAACAGCACCACCAATGTTTCCAACCAGCACTTTCAGTCGGTATTAACAGCACCACCAATGTTTCCAACCAGCACCTTCAGTCAATATCAACAGCACCACCAATGTTTCCAACCAATACTTTCAGTGGGTATCAACAGCACCACCAATGTTTCCAACCAGCACCTTCAGTCAATATCAACAGCACCACCAATGTTTCCAACCGGCACTTTCAGTGGGTATCAACAGCACCACCAGTTTCCATCCAGCACTTTCAGTCACTAGCACATCATTAATCATTCCCTAAATATACTTCCTGTTGCATTGTTATCTTTACTATAATTCCAAACAGGTGCTATTTATCTCAGGAAAACAGATCACAACCACATAATGTATTTTCCTAAAATCTAGTCACATTGTTTTTGTTGCTGTGAATGGACAATATTTGTGGATCTAATACAAACTATTACAAGTATTTCTAATCTGGTGCAAGATTATCTAAAATCTTTTACATAGCAGATCACAAATCTATCACAAGTGTTTATTAAGCTAAGTAATATGAAAAGCAATCTATTTCAAAACAAGGAGTATGCTCTCCTTCTTCTTTAGCTGTCCCTGAAATAATTTTCATCTGCCTCTTTGTTCCTTTGAGACCACCATAAACCCAATTATTGAACTTTTCCTTCGGTGAAGATCTATATGAAATATACATCTCTGCTATCTGAGCTCTAAACTCATATTCCTTATTGTCTCTTACAGATGTCCAGTTAGAAATTCTGCTGCCCCTTACATTATTTATATCTTCATTTCCAATTTATTTATTTTCATCCACCTTTCTAGTCTCAAAAGATTCTTTTTTTCTGTCTTCTCAATTCCACTTAACATCCCCTGATGTCTTCCGACTGGATGTTGTAGGTTGCAGTCATTTCACTAATTTTTGCCTTTCCCCATTGATTCTTAAGTTACCACATATTTCTCACATCCTTCCTTCTCTTTGCAGTCACTGCACTCATTTCACTCAAGACTTCAAAAAACATTGAAGTCTTCTTCACTGTCACTAAACACTGACAGTCTTCTCCCAGTTCTTTCAATTTTCTATTGTTTTTCACTTTTAATATTCTAGGGACTGCTGCAAATGAATTTTTTTCATCTTGGAGTAGAAATCTCTGCTGCTGAAAAGATTGTGGATAATTATGGATAGTCTAGTGAAACACAAAGGCCACCACAAAGACTCATTTATGGTGAACTCTTCATATATGTGTCTAGGTTTGCTTTCCATTATTCCCCCAGTATATTTGGAAATCAGACTATACATTAGTCTTCTACTGCCGATTTTCACCCCTCTGCACTCCCTTCACAATGTTTTCTTTTCCTGAAAACCCACCGCATTCACAAAATTCTACTTCTCCTTCAAAGTTTCATCTCAGATATTATCTTGCTTGTGAAATATTCCCTTATCCCCGCCCCTGACCTCTGCCTCTTTTGAAACCTCCATATTGGTTTATGGAATTATATACTTGAGTGAGTGCTCCAAAAAGTCCACAAATCCCCAGATTCCAAGACATTTATTAAGTAATTTTCCATGTAAAATTAAACATTAAATATTACAAAAGTGATTTGTGTATTATACACACACAAACACATATGTAATATTTGCAATTTTTTACTTGTCCTCTCCTTTGAATGCTTCATATATATATATATGTTAACTCATTTAATCCTATGAAATTGTACTGAAGTATCCCCATTTTACAAAGGAGAAAAGTTTGTAATAGAAATTATAAATTAAAAATGTAAAATGATCTCTTTAGACTTTTTATAAATGAATCAATTCACTCAATAGGTATTTACCAGGTGTTTACTTTGTGCTGGGTACTTTGCAGACACTTAAGATACAGTAATGGGGCCGGGCGCGGTGGCTCAAGCCTGTAATCCCAGCACTTTGGGAGGCCGAGACGGGCGGATCACGAGGTCAGGAGATCGAGACCATCCTGGCTAACACAGTGAAACCCCGTCTCTACTAAAAAATACAAAAACTAGCCGGGCGAGGTGGCGGGCGCCTGTAGTCCCAGCTACTCGGGAGGCTGAGGCAGGAGAATGGCGTAAAACCCGGGAGGCGGAGCTTGCAGTGAGCCAAGATCTGGCCACTGCACTCCAGCCTGGGCGATAGAGCGAGACTCCGCCTCAAAAAAAAAAAAAAAAAAAAAGATACAGTAATGATTAGGATGACATCCTTTGTGAAGCTTAATTTCAGTGGAAAAGATGAATGATAAAGGCATTGCCAAATAAAGAAGTATTTCCTAACAAAGTGTCAAACTGTCTCATGTTTCTGGGGCATACAAATTATGAAAAACTAAAAAGAAAGGTTAATCCTAAATGTTGAGAGTCTAGTGTAGATAACTTGTGGCATTTTTCTAGAATATCTTATAGTATATAATTGTTTTTACTTGTGGTGTTCTCCTGGTGGTGGATTGAGTGCATTCATATACTTGATGAGTGCCTTTCTTTTAACACTGCCCTTCCCAGTGTGACATTGCAACTCTTCCCGTCAATTGGTAAAGCCTATTTCCTCATCCTTGAATCTGGCACTAACTTGTGACTTGCTTTGACCAATAAATATGGCAAAAATGTCAATTTGCCAATTCTGAGTCCAGGCCCAAGGGGCGTTGTGTGCTTTGACCCTTTTTCATGCACCCCCTCCTAGGTTAGCCTACTGGAGGACATGAGATCACATGGAGGAAAGTCTGGGTGTTATGCCGAGGCCAACTTAAACTACAGTTAGCTATTTTCCCAGAACATGTGATATAGTCAACCAGCTCAGCAAGTTGTCTGCCTAATCCACATCTGACCACAGACAAATAAATGAGACCAGTAGATACTAGAAATACTGTCTAGCTGACCAAGAAACTCATGAACAATAACACATGCTTACTATCTCAGGCCACTGGATTTTGGCATGATTTATTGTACAGCAGCTGCTAACTGATGCTCTACAGAAAAACCAGGGACTTTAGAATGAGGTTTCTATTTCACTCATCCCTTTTTATCTGTGTAATCCTTAGTGTTTTGTCTTTTACATCATAGTTACTTAATAAATAATAGCTCAATTGATTTCAGCTATTAAAGGATTTGAGCGTGGGTCTAATAAGATAAGAACAGCTTTAAAATGAGCAATAGCTTTAACTCTTAATGAAGTCAGAATTTACATTAGTTAAAAAGACCAGAGGCCACTAAAGAGGCCATGAGTTAGAACCCTTTTTTTTTTTTTTTTTTTTTTTTTTTCTTTTTTGAGACAGGGCCTCGCCCTGTTGCCCAGGCTGGAGTGCAGTGGTGTGACCATGACTCACAGCAACCTTGAACTCCTAGGCCCAAGTAATCTGGATCCTCCTGCCTTAGCCTCTTGAGTAGTTGGGACTATAGATATGTGCCACCACATCCGACTAATTTTTAAAAAAATTTTGTAGAGACAGAACCTTGGTATGTTGCCCATGCTGATCTTGAACTCCTGGCCTCAAGCAATTTTCCTGCCTCTGTCTATCAAAGACTGAAGATTACAGGCATTAGCCACTGTACCCAGCCAGGCCACGAGTGATGACTAAGTAAGAAAATGGGCAGTCCTCTGGCTAGAATTGTCAACAGGTAATAAAAATGAGGGGTGTTTTGCTAAGAGTGCCTGTCTTTATGACATGTGTCTCTGATAAGAGAATCAGTAAACCAACATTTGCAGGTTAAATAGTTATATCAAACTCTATGGAGCTTGATAGCTATAATAAAATCCTGTCTTATTTATAAAAAGCACACAAGCACTTCATAACTTAACTCTCTAACAAGATTCAGATTTTTAGTTGTATTTTGTTGAAGTGGATCATAGACAAACACATGAAGTGAGAAAAGCTGATTCTTTTTCCTTTTACTTCAATAGCTTTTGGGGTTCAGTGGGTTTTGGTTACATGGAGAGATTGTTGCATGGTTAAGTCTGGGGTTTCAGTCATCACCCAAATAGTGTGCATTATACCTAATAGGTGATTTTTTAATCCTTTGTCTCCCTCCCACACTCTCTCTTTCTGAGTCTGCAATGGCCATTACACCACTCTGTATACCTTTGTGTGCCCGTAGCTTAGTTCCTGTTTGTGAGAACATTCTGTTTCTGGTTACTTCACTTAGGAAAACAACCTCCATTTCCATCCAAGTTGCTGCAAAATACATTATTTCATTCTTTTTAATGACTGAGTAGTATTCCATGGTGTATGTGTGCATATATTTATAAAACAATGAAGTGTGTGTGTGTGTGTGTGTGTGTGTATACACACCTCTCATTGTCTTTATGCATTCATTTGTTGATGGGCACTTAGGTTGACTCCATATATGTGCAATTGTGACTTGTGTTATGATAAACGTATGAGTGCAGGTTTGTTTTTTAATACAGTGAATTCCTTTCTTCTAGGTAGATACCTAGTAGTGGGATTCCTGGATGGAACAGTAGAGCTACCTTTAGTTCTTTGAGAAGTCTCCACATTGCTTTCCATAGAGGCTGTACTAATTAACATTCCTACCAGCAGTGTATAGGTATTCTTTTTCACCACATCCACACCAATATCTATGTATTTTCTGACTTTAAAAAAAATGACTATTCTGACTAGGGTAAGGTGGTATCTCACTGTGGTTTTAAGTTACACTTCCCTGATGATTAGTGATGTTGAGCATGTTTTCATATGTTTGTTGGCTATTTGTATATCTTCTTTTGAGAATTGTCTGTTCATGATGTTTGCCTACTTTTTAATGAGATTATGTATTTTTTTGTTGTTATTGTTGCTGATTTGTTTGAGTTCCTTGTAGACTCTGTATATTAGTCTTTTTTCAGAAGTATAGTTTATGAATATTTTCTGTCACTCTGTAGATTGTCTATTTACTCTGTTGATTATTTATTTTGCTGTGCAGAAGCTTTTTAGTTTGTCTCATTTATTCATTTTTGTTTTCATTGCATTTGCTTCTCGAGGTCTCAGTCATAAACTCTTTGCCTAGGGCAATGTCCAGAATAGTGTTTCCTAGGGTTTCCCCTAGAATTTTTATGGTTTCTAGCCGTCCATTTAAGCCTTTAATCCACCTTGAGTTAATTTGTCTATGGTGAGGGAAAGGGATCCAGTTTAATTCTTCTGCCTATGACTATCCAATTTTCCTAGCACCATTTGTTGAATAGAGTGCCCTTTCCCTAGTGCATGTTTTGCCTGCTTTGTCAAAGAGCAGCTGGCTGTAGGTATTTGGCTTTATTTTGTGTTCTCTACTCTGTTCCCTCGGTCTAAGTGTCTACTTTTACACCAGTCCATGCTGTTTGGTTACTACAGCCTTGTAGCAAACAAAGTTAGGTAATGTGATGCCTCCAGCTTTCTTCTTTTTGCTTAGGATTGCTGCCTATTCAGACTCTTGTTTGGACCCATATAAATTTTAGGATTTTTGTTTTTCTAATTCTGTGAAAAATGACATTCGTAATTCGACAGGAATTGCATTGAATCTGTAGATTGCTTTGGGCAGTAACGGTCATAAGAAAAGCTGATTCTAAGGGCATCTGCCTCTTTTGGAATGAACTCCACAGGTACAAAGAGTGCCGCTACCCAACAGGCAGCCACTACCTCCAGGTCATTATCTTTTGGGCTGATATCTAAAGCCAGAATAATGAATAAAAAAAGAATGCAGAAGTTTGTTTCTACTAAGACCATGCATTTCTTCCTGTTTTTTTCTAGTGCGTATGATGGGAAAAAAAAATACCTCTGATTTTTTTACACCGTTAAAGAGTCAGTTGTGTTTCCTCCTCAGTATGTATCTGATTTTCAGAGAGACACAGCCTACAACAAGCATCCAAATTTAAAATTAATAAAATAAATGTAATTGTCTACTCTCCTGTTTTGTTATTAGATGAATTACAAATCACAACATGGAATTTGACCTTCCCTGAGATCTGTTGTTCATCATAGGCAGAGAAAAGTGAGGTTAAGGTGGGAGAGTGAGCATGGCCACCCAGTTAAGTCTTTTACCATCTTCTCATGTGTTGCTTCTGAGTGAATTTCTGGGAGTAGGTTTTCAACATATAAATTTGCTGTGGACACAACATTCAGATCATTGCAAATATGTATGTACTGAAGAGAAATATACATTATCTGTGTCTAAGCTTGAAGCCTGTCTAAGCTTCTTATAACGCAAGAAGGATAATCAAATCTGCTATACACAAACTATTCCCTAGAATGTTCCTTCTTACATTATCCTAGATTTTATTTGCTCTTTTATCTTCTTTTTTTTTTTTTTTTTTTTTTTTTTTGAGACAGAGTCTCACTCTGTCGCCCAGGCTGGAGTGCAGTGGCCGGATCTCAGCTCACTGCAAGCTCCGCCTCCCGGGTTCACGCCATTCTCCTGCCTCAGCCTCTCGAGTAGCTGGGACTACAGGCGCCCGCCACCTCGCCCGGCTAGTTTTTTTGTATTTTTTAGTAGAGACGGGGTTTCACAGTGTTCGCCAGGATGGTCTTGATCTCCTAACCTCGTGATCCGCCCGTCTCGGCCTCCCAAAGTGCTGGGATTACAGGCTTGAGCCACCGCGCCCGGCCTTGCTCTTTTATCTTCTATAGATAGGCAGGTCTGTCAATGCCAGCCTCCTACTTCACCTTATTTTTTATAACATTTTAAATATTAAATAATTTTTACACATGTATCTTTTAAAGTCTCTTTAGCCATATTTATATTTGTTTCATATCATTAAAATAAATAGAATGTACTATTTAGAAAATATACGTTCTCTAAATACTACACAAATTCAGGCATTTTACCAGTTGGAACAAATATTCTACCTTATTAGTCAAGTTGCTTAATGATATTTTCCCATTTTCTCCTAATAGAAAAGTACAAGAACACATTCTCTGCTTGGGTGAAAATCTCAAATACCTCTCCAGTTTTTACCTTTAAGGCATCAAATATACGGTAGTTTATTCAGCACTCCATGAAAGAGACATACACAGGACACACAGTGTGCTATTTGGTCATTTGATGACGTGGTTGCTTATAAGTGACAGAGAAAGACTATCCAGCAGGTGTTTAACAAGTAGGTATATCAGTGGAAGTTGGGAAGGTTCTCTCAAATGTAGATGGCTTCAAGCTTAGACACATATTATATATACTGCTGTTCAATACATACATATTTGCTGTGGTCTGAATGTTTGTGTCCACTGCAAATTCATGTGTGGAAAACCTGCTTCTCAGTATGATGGTATCAGGATGTGGGGCCTTTGAGAGGTGACTGGAGCATAGGGGTGAACACCACAAGAATGCAATTAGTGCCTCTGCAAAAGAGACCTCAGGAAACTGCCTTGCCCCTTCTGCCATGTTAGAACACAGTGAGAGGGTGCCGTTTCTGTGAACCAGGAAGTGGCCTCTCACCAGATACTGACTCTGCCAGTGTCTTGATCTGGGACTTCCCATTCACAGCCTCCAGAAGTGAGAAAATACATTTCTTTTGTTCATAAGTCACCCAGTTTATGATATTTTGTTTTAGCATCTAGAAAGGGCCAAGACAGTTTACATTGTGTTGAAGCTCCAATTCGACTGGATATCAGATAGGTGCAGTCTAAGGAACTACTGGTGCTTGAGGAGCTGCTGCCATCACTTTTAGTACTACAGTTATATCTTTAATTCACTAAAAATTTATTATGGCATCCAGGTGCAAGTAAATGCTGCAAAAGGCAAATGAGCATAAAGGAATATTTTATTATAAAACACATTTTTCATAGAGTAAGCCTAAGGGTCGATTGCACACATTTTTCAGAGGCCTTAAACTAAAATTTATTTGGATGGATCCCTGGATAGAAGTACAATGTAATTTCATTATCTGGAGATTTCACTTTGATTTTCACTAAAGGCTGATCATGCTCTACGTTTCACTAATGGATGACTGTATTCTAAATTTCTCTAAATTCTCTAGATTTCTAAACATCTATTAATTCAGATCCCTTATAGGATCTGAAGTTTTAAATCTAGGGTTATATGAATTCAATAAAATTCTCATGAAACGCAGTTACTAAGAAAAGCATATAAATATATTTCTGTCTCCAAATTGAAAACATCAAAAAAGTAAATTGTACATACCATAGTTTATAACCCTTTGGAAAAAACACCTACCTAAATGCCTTTTTGGATGTCTAATACTGCACCTGTCCACTAAAATTGGAATGCTTTTTTTTCTGCCAACCTTGTCCATGACTGAACTGTTCTACCTGAGAAATTAAAATCTATGAAAATAAAGATTGGAGGAAATCATGAGCTACTTCCAATTACTTGATCATATCTTAAATTATTTACCATGAATCATAATATATAAAGTAAATGAAACTTTTCTCACTGAGAGACTCAAAGAAGAAAGACATTATTGAAAAGTGACCTGGAGGTCATTTTGGTTTCCCAAATAAAAACACTGTCTGAAAATACATTAAGGACAAATAAGCAATTTTGTAGGTGTGCAGAGAGATGTGAAACATTCTTTCTATTAATAAATCACAACATTTCAACATTTTGATTTAACCATTCCTTTTATTGCCCTTCACCAACTCTAGAACAAAGGAAATCAATAAATAAAATTACAGTCAGCACCTCATACAATTTTTTACCAGCTGGGGGCACAGCTATCCAATTATGATTTGAGATTTGTTGAACTTTTAGTACCATTTGTTTCAATTTATTCAGAAGACTCTCTTGGAGGCTTATTTGGTAGAGGCAATAAGTATTGCATTAATGTAAATCAGTATTGATTGTGCTATGAACTATAGTACGGAATATAGTGCAAAAAACAGAATAGCTGTCTTTTTATTTTTTACTGGATCACACACAAATGACCCAAGAGAAGAACTTTCAGTCATTCCAAGAGAATCAAGAGAATATAAAACAAGAACTATTTGTTAAAAATCTACAATTATTATATTTCTTTTCCAATAATTATTTTCATCCAAGTGGTATAAGAAAGTAGGCAAGTATAAGCTCTGGAAATGCCAATATTTCTTAGAAGATTTTTTACTCTTATATATAAACCAAAAAGAAGCATCTTACTACCAATGCCAATGTACAGTGATGAAGTTATCACTGATTATAGTTCCGTCATTCAACAAATGTTTTCTGTACAGGTAGTATATGCCAGGCTCTGGACATACTATGGGATACCAATGGGCAAAACAGTTCAGGAACATTGCCCTTGGAGAGCTTACTTTCTACCACAGAAAGACAGTATAAATATTAGAACTTAATAAATAATTAAATTGTACAGTAGATTGAATTATTATGGCAAAAAGGAAGCATGAATCAGGAACTCAGGGGCAGGGGTGCTAGGGTGGAGACAGGGTGGGGCCGGCAGCTTGCAATGTTCAATAGGATGTCCAGAGAAAGCCTCACAGAGTCGGTGAGATCTGAGTGGAGATGTGATGTGTGTATGAGAATTGGAATCAGCCAAGCAAATATTTGAGGAAAGAGCACTCCAGGCTGAGGAAAGAGCCTGAGGGCTGCTCTGCTTTGGGAGTATGGAGGACTCACCCAACGAACAATGAGTGGGCTTGTGTGCAGGATCAGAGTAAATGAAGGATGGGGGGGAAAGTGGTAGAAAAGCTCAGAGAATGGAGGGATGTGTAAACCATTTCAAAGATGTTAAAGATGGAATGCATGGCAGAGCTCTGTGCAGAGCAGTGGCATGATCCAGCTTTTACGTTTTAAAAGGATCACTCTGGCTACTGTGTTGAACATAGACTCGAAGAAAACAGTGGTGCATCTGTATGAATCTGGAGTCTAGCAGAGAATTTGAGAATGGAGATATCAATTTGGGATATCAATTTGGGAGTCGGAGTCACATAGATTAACTCAGGAAGGGAGCACTTTAGACAGAATAGTGAAAAGCACTGATGTTTAAGTTCTGAGGCTTTTCAACCTGAAGAGGTAAAGAAGAAGAAAGAGTAGCAAAAGAGGCCAAGAAGCAACTAGAGACAGAGGAGGAAAACAGACTTTGATATTTTGGAAGTCCTGTAAAGAAAGTGTATCTTCACACGTTTGTTTATTGCGGCACTATTCACAATAGCAAAGACTTGGAATCAACCCAAATGTCCATCTGTGACAGACTGGATTAAGAAAATGTGGCACATATACACCATGGAATACTATGCAGCCATCAAAAAGGATGAGTTTGCGTCCTTTGTAGGGACATGGATGCAGCTGGAAACCATCATTCTTAGCAAACTATCACAAGAAGAGAAAACCAAACACCGCATGTTCTCACTCATAGGTGGGAACTGAACAATGAGATCACTTGGACTCGGGAAGGGGAACATCACACACTGGGGCCTATCATGGGGAGGGGGGAGGAGGGAGGGATTGCATTGGGGAGTTATACATGATATAAACGTCATGCACATGTACCCTAGAACTTAAAGTATAATAAAAAAAAAAAAAAAAAAAAAAAAGAAAGTGTATCTTGAACTTCAGGTGAAATATTTTGTATACATGTTCATCACTGTGACAGTTAAGTTAGATAAGTAACCAGAAGTCATTGGCTTGAGTGACATGGAGGTCATTGTTGCCCTCCCTAGAGAAGTTTCAGTGGAGTGATACCAAGTGGTTTTAAGATAAAATGGCAGAAGAAGAATGCAAAACAGTGTATATGATACATAACTCTTTTGCACCATTTTGCTGCAAAACAGAACGAAGGGATGGGGCAGTAGCTGACATAAGCAGTGGAGTCAAAAGCAGTGTGTGTGTTTGTTGATTTTAAAAATGGGAAAAAATAACAGCAGTCTTATACACTGAGTGAGCCAATAGAGAATAGGCAAATTATGTAGAAGGAGAAGGGGAGAACTATTGGAGTCTTGCCTACTTCCTTGAGTAGGCAAGATGGCCTGGGATAGTGTGTAGATTGGCTTTCAGTGGTAGCACACATAGTTTATTTGTGGGACAAATGATGCAGAAGTTGTTTGGTGTAGTGGAGAAAGGCTGAGGACAAGTACAGGAAGGAATTATTGGGCATTTAGAAAACGCATAATTCCATGTCTTTTGGCATAAGTCTAAGAGTTGCATGGGTCACTCAATGTTCTGTACAGATTTTCTAGTTTGATTCTTGTGCTAGCCCTTTGGGATGTGAATTATTATTATCTCCATTTTGCAGAAGGCATGAAGAAGTTCAATAATTTTTCCATATCCACACTGAAAGCAATGGAGATATTTTGACTCCTGAATCTGAACCCTTTAGTTAGTACACTGTACGTTTAATACTTGCCAAAACCTTGTGAAACAGTTAGTGTTTTGAAATTTTTATGGAAGAGGAAACTGAGCTCATATGATTTTATGGGTTTAATTGTGTCCTTAAACACACAAATGCATGTTTAAGTTTTAACCATCTCCAACCTATACCCCTGAATGTGACCTTATTTGGAAACAGGGTCATTGTAGCTGTAATTCGTTAAGATAAGGTCATACTGGAGTAGATATGGGTCCTTATTCCTATATGAGGCCCATTTAAAAGGTAAATTTGGACGCAGGAAGGAAGAGAAGACTATGTGAAGACTCAGACACAGTGGGAAGGGGCCACGTGAAGACAGAGACCGAAATTAGAATTATGCTCCCACAAACCAAAGGATGCCTGGGGCTACCAGAAGCTGAAAAAGGCAAGAAAGGATCCTCTCCTAGAGTCTTCAGAAGTAGCATGCCACGTCATGCACTCCTGGCCTGTAGAACTGTAAAAAAAATAAGCTTTTTCTTGCTTTAAGCCCCCCGTGTTATGGTACTTTGTTACTGCAGCCCTCAGAAAGGAGGAGAGTGTTTAGCGTTTTTGCTAAAGGCCATGATTTAGTAAGTGGCAGGTACAAAATTATTGTGGATGAATAAATTCAAAACTTGGTATATCTGAATTTTCCAGTATGTAATAATGACTCAATAAAGGGAAACATTGATTATGAGACTTTACAGGTTTCCTTTCCTTTCCTTTCCTAAAGCTTCTATGAGTTTGCAATAGCTTATATAGCATGGAGATGTTGTACGATAGCAGACTAAAAATAAGCAGGTAGTTAGAGGGACTAGCCCTGAATTTCTTTATCGTCATCTGAACATTTCCCAAGAAGTATGACTGTTATGTTGTTGAATATTACAGAGAAGAAAAAGAAAAAAAACTGAGTTGTTGACTAAGTAAGTGAGTGATATGAAAATTAAGTGAGCCAACTGAAATTTAGTCAGTCCTCATCATTTTTGGAAGCTGCATGAATTCACTTAAATGTGTAACAGAATAAATAGTGAGATCTTACTTTCTAAGCACCGTGCAAAAATTCTAAGAGCCTAAGCCCTGTACACAAAACTTTATCATTATATATCAAGTCAATACTTATTGATTCACTGTTAGTTAATTTTTTACAGTTTCAATGAATATTTGAAATAATATACAGAAAAGGAAAAATGGTTTAGACAGGCAAGTCATTCAGTTAGATCATTCCTAGATCATTACATATTTGTTAGGTAAAAATCTGTCATAAAAAAAGAAGAAAGAGCAATAGTTTAAAAAATTGGCTAAATACAGAAGAGAAAAAAAGCATTGAAAGAGACAGTAATGCGATTGGATTCACAGTAGCATCAATAAACTGCACAATGAGTTAGATAAAATGGTAAATATAAACAAAGCAAAAGGAATTAAATTTGAACGGAAAGGGAAAGGTTACCTTTAAATATCTAGGACTCGTGTTTTGCTGCAAAAATAAAGAAATTCATTTGAATTGCAATAAAATACTAACACTTAAGAAAGGCAGGTGGTTATACAAGACAGAACTCTGGAATTGGGACTGAAGCACTGGATTCTAGTCAGTTCATAGCATTGACATTAAAAATATTGATCAACCTGCATGCAGGAACATTCAGGAGGCTTCTTGCTGCCCCATGGGTTGGTTCACTCTTTGGTTGCTAGATCAGGAAAAGGTCCCTAGGTGTTTCAGGGTAGGAACCAGGAAAACTTTATTGCAGAGGTGGAGTTAAGACCCTGGGAGACTAGAGGAAATGATATAGTTGTTTACCAGCTGCCTCTGAATCATTTTTGTATTTTATTAACTGGTACGTACAAACTGGTGCAGAACATCTGAATATCAGCCTTGAGCTGTGAACTAACTGGGTGAAATATGCAAACCTGGGTGTTAGGGGGCTGGATTTGAGGATCCCAGGGGACCTACTTAGCTCCAACATTCTATGAGTCTGTGTGTGTTGCGTATGTGTGTGCAGGCCCATGCACGTGAATATGTGTGTGAAGGTTATATATCTCATGTGTAGACATACTTTGATTTTTAGATTGCATGAATTATGAAATCAACTGTTCCATTTTGGGAGAAAAGTCCTTTAGGGTGGTTAATTGTAAGAAGCCAAATAAAATCTTTTTTTTTTTCTTTTGTAACAAGTAGTAAGATTTTTCCAAAGTTATTAAAGCACAGTTGTCAAAATCCAAATGGCTCTCAATATCTTGTGTTGTGCTACTTATTAAAAATTAAGACAATATACTGGCACTTACAGCCTGTGCTTACCATGTTTCAGGCCTTTAGTTGATTTTGGAAGTCCTTTTTTATCATAAGCATTATGTTTTTTGTTTGTTTTTGAGTATAATTTTGCTGATAGTATGTTCAACATCTATGGCAGATGATATAAAATACACATTACGGTGGTGAAGAGCAAGATTACTCTTTCTGCACAGATCCATTCAGTTAATTATTCACTACTTCTTAAGTTTTTTCTAGGTAAATGTACTACTTACGTGTGATCTTTGGAGTCCAGTTGGTTTTAAATATAGATATTACTAAATTTCAAATCCTCTTTTCCAACTTCTGTGATGTGAGGACAATGATACCATCTCATAGAGTTACAAGGATTAAATTAAATAGATCATACATTATACTTAACATATTTCCTGGTGCTTAGGGACTGTTTAATATATGTTAGCTATTCTTTTTCTGTGCCTAGCATTGTGCTACACCTGGATCAGTCCATGTCGTGTACAACTTTATATTTCTTTAAATAGCGTAGTCTCACTTGTCCTCATTATTGTCTGCCATTTCTGAAAAATATACATCATTTTCCAGCTCTTTGCAGCAGTGCTACATCTCTTGAAGGTGAGCCTTGAAAAGTCTAACAGTAGTAGTCAATCCAGCTCTTCTCATTCACTAGTGGCTGCCTAGGTCATTTGTGATCTTCAATCTACCATTCATTCACATCACTGCTGTACAATGTAAAATCAGGAATCAAATTAGTTTTCCTCATGAAAACTATTTTTTAAATAAATAAAAGTAAAATAATGTAAAAAGCAATTTGAGCAAGCATTATAGATCCACCCATAATATTCAGTCTGTCCTTTAAAATAGGAATGGTGACTTCCTTAGGATAATATTAAATAAGAGCACATAGGAACTGAAGTTTCCAAAATTTCTTTATTCTTATTTTTTCAGAGATAGGGTCTTGTTCTGCTGCCCAGAGTGCACTGGAGTGCAGTGGCACAATCATAGCTCCCTGCAGCCTCCAACTCCTGGGCACAAGTGTTCCTCCTGCCTCAACCTCCAAAGTAGCTGACACTGCTTTGGTAGTTTGGAAGTGTGCGCACCCCCATGACCGGCTAATTTTATTTATTTTTTGTAGAGATGAGGTCTCACTATGTTGCCCAGGCTGGTTTAGACCTCCTGACCTCAAGTGATTCTCCCACTTTGATCTCTCAGAGTGCTGTGGTTTCAGACATGAGCCACCACACCTGGCCCCAACATGACTGTAACACTGTGGTTATGTTTGTTAAGGCAGCAATTCTGCCTGACTTTCCAAGATAATCTACCTCTATATCCATGCATAATTTCCATCATTTCCCAATAGAGACCTTCTGTTTTAGTGAGTCCAATTGTGTAACCATACCCTTTAATCTTCTCACGACCACTCCTGTTCTTTGCCCCCAGACTTTCCTTCCATACACTTGGCTCAACTCATCTCCAGGTGGGTCCCATGCTCTGTCAGGAGAGGGTCATGGGTGAATAGTCCTCTGCAGAACAAATGTTAATCGATGAATCCTTGCCATTCTTAGGCTTAAGTCTCATAAAAATAGTAATAATAATTTCTTAAGCTTTTTAGTCTCCCTCTAATGCTCCCTGTTGGCAGAGCCTAACATGAAGCCAGCTGAAAAGGAAGGATAGGTTTGCAGAGTTGTAACTCTAATATGTTACAGAAGAGTGTAGAAGGGTGGCCTCGGAACAGGGAGATGCTAATATAAAATTTGCACAAATACCAAGACCATTCAAGGCCCATTCAAGTCCCACTCCTCAATGTAATCTTCCCTGAAAATACTTGCTTCCCTCAATGTAATCTTCCCTGAAAATACTTGCTTCAATGTCTGTCTCCTAATTCTAATTCCTTTTGTATTTCTTGCTTGCCTTACATTCTACCACTTTATTGAGCATTACAATGTTCTCAAGTTGTGTCATAAACAGTAGGACTATTATAGGAGGATACATTTCTATAAAATACATAAATAGATCAAATCGTTTCTAACATTTTGTATTTGACTAGTAATTACATATATATAACCTTGTGTCTTCAAAATGAATATAATCCCCTTACAGGAAGGACAATTTACTTTCATTTCATTTGTACTCAACAGATTATATAACAATATCAGTCATATAGTAAATGTTTGAAAAAGACTAATTGAAGTTATTCTTCCAAACCATGTATTACTAATACTCTTAAACAAAATATAGCTCTATCAGATGTCTTTTTATTTTAAATTACTCAGAAATCCTAGCATTATGGAAAGAAACAGAAGTTGGGATGGGGATTTCATTGATAGTTTTTAAAAAATGATTCAATAAAATTGTCATAGTAAGGTGGAATTCAACGGTTTATTTTAAATCACAGTATTAGAAAATGTAGGCTGAGCACAGTGGCTCATGCCTGTAATCCCAGAACTTTGGGAGGCCAAGGGCGGAGTATTGCTTAAGGCTAGGAGTTTGAGACCAGCCTGGGTAACATCTCAAGACTTTATCTCTACAAAAATAGATGAATAGCAGGGTGTGGTGGTGCACGCCTATAGTCCCAGATACTTGAGAGGCTGAAGTGGGAGGATCACCTGAGCCCAGGAGTTCCAGGCTGTAGTGAGCTATGATCACACCACTGTACTCAGCCTGGGTGACAGAACAAGACCCTGTCTCAAGAAAAAAAAAAAAAAAAAAGAAAAGAAAAGAAAAGAAAGAAGGAAGGAAGGAAGGACGGAAGGAAGGAAGGAGGGAGGGAAGGAAGAAAATGTAAAATGCTTTTATCTCTCAACAAATGTTCAGAACGTACAATATTTCAATAAGCTGATTGCAAGGATGGCTTCAATTTTTCTTTCCAAATTCTTATTTTAAATGCCATGAATACAAAAAGGGGTAAAGTTTCTTTCCCCACCTCTTAAATGTGGGCTAGCCTTATGACGTGCTTTGGCCAATGGGAAGTGGTATAACTGACAGTATGCCAGTACCAGCAAGATACCTCAAGATGCCAGCTATACTCTCTTTCTCCCTCTCCCTGTGAACCTTGACACTGCCATGTGACAAACCGAGCCTGCTGGAGGATGAGCGACTCCATGATGTGGGAGGGCCAAGGGACCCCAACCATCAGCCAGTCAAGCTGCAGAAATAATCTCTCAGGAGACTCCCAGTTGCATAGGGTAGCCCAAATGATGCCAGAACTATTCTCTGAACCCTGCTAAATTTACTGAGTACTTGAATCATGTGCTAAACAAACGGTGGTGTTTTAAACAACTAATTGTAGTAGCTAATTGATTCAACCATGCCAGTGGTCTTAGAACAATTTGTATACATCTGTATAGGAGTAGATTCATTCCAACTGTAGCCTGAATTGTGCTTGTTTTAATTATCATGGCCTCTTCTCTTTTATATTGCTGAAGTTTTCTTCTACTTAGCTTACAAATGATCTTTATCATTCTAGTGTACTGCTTTTGTTTCTATGCCCTACGAGTTGATGTATTGATTCACAAGGCATGTTAGTGACTTAGAGTAGTCCAGTTAAATTCTGGGCATCCTCCCAGTTAATAACACAAAGTGGAAGTTTCTAAGCTAAATTCAGTTGCAGCGTTACTAAGGAACACTTGTGCACCGTGCAGCAAAGTGAAATGTAAATGCAAATGTCGTAAGATTTGAAACCTTTCAGAGGAGGTCCATAAGCATACTGAGATGAGAAAAAGAAAAGAAACAAGATAATACATTTGCAGTATAAGACACTGGTTATCTAAAGGCTCACAGGCAATTTTTAAAAGAAAATTACCTGAGATAATCCTATTTATATTTCCTCCTGGCTTTGTGAACATTTGACAGCAATTCATGGTCCAATCTGAGCTGCTGTTAGGTGAAAGAAGTTTCATTTTTTTTCAAATGTACCAACTGATGGATCAGTGACATTTATGAGTACAGACTTCTCTATTAATAGTGTGTTTTTTACTTCTAAGAAAAGTGTAAAATGGAAACCAAAGGCCAATGCTTTTCACAAAGCATCTACTTTTATTTCTAATCTTTGTCTTCAATATAACTTTAATTAACAGTGTGCTGTACTTGTCAACTCCAGCCTAGCTGCAAATCTTGAGATACAAGACTAAGAAAATGAAATATAAATAAAAAAATATTATTTTCGTTAGGTATTACTTTTCCAGAAATTAAAACTTTACTTCTAATATAGCTGCTGTTTTAAAATTACAAGTGGAAGTTCATAGGAACTTGTTTTTGAAATTCAACTATCATATTACTTTTGTACATTTTCAAAAATAAATTTTAAGTTAATTTATATTTTATTTATCTAAAAGAAACTCTTTTTAAGAAGTAATGTCTTAGCTTTGTTAAGCTTTGGATTAATTCTTGGCATCTTGTGAGATTTTGCTAGACAGTCACTGAAGCTACTAAAGGAAAAGTAATCATTTCATTGTTCCTTCAAAATAAATGTTACTAAAAGTTATTAAAGATGCATTTTATGACATAATCTCATTTTGTTGAAAACACACTCAATGATTTTAATATTTGTTACAAAAAATTTCAAGAAATGAAGACACTTGAAGACTTGAGACAGTTTTTAATAAACTGACTTTTAGGATGGCAAACCAATCTGTACAAAATTAGGACATGAAATTTTGAAGAAAAGCCATAAAGCATGTTGCAACATCTTAGTAAAAATTATTACATATTTCTAAATGCAACTGCTGGACATTTTATATAAAAGGTGTGGATATGATTTAGAAAAACTTGTATTATTACCCTAGGTTATTCGACAGACTGAGTACTTGTTATGATCTTCTCAAACTCAGGGCAGAACATTTATATGACAAAGACCAGGTATGTAAGATTATTTGCATATGGAATCCTAAGTTTTGATCAGAAATATATGTTAGGTAGTTGGATGGCATGTTGGGAGTTTATTATTTTTGTTTCTTCATATTTATGCCAGGATTCCTGCCTCATTTAGTTAGAAAAGGGCATCAAGTATAAAAATATAAATTTTTAAAAAATCTCACAATTAGTGAAATATCATGTACTAGTTTCTTTCTTTTTTTGAGATGGAGTGTCACTCTGTCACCCAGGCTGGAGTGCAGTGGCTCTATCTTTGCTCCCTGCAAGCTCCGCCTCCCAGGTTCACGCCATTCTCCTGCCTCAGCCTCCCTAGTAGTTGGGACTACAGACGCTCACCAACATGAGTGGCTAATATTTTGTATTTTTAGTAGAGAGGGGCTTCACTGTGTTAGCCAGGATGGTCTCGATCTCCTGACCTCATGATCCACCCACCTCAGCCTCCCAAAGTGCTGGAATTACAGGCGTGAGCCACCGCGCCCAGCCAGTACTATTTTCTTAAGTATAGCAAACCACTGAGTGGAGATATTGAAAGACCCATGCACCATGGAAAATATTGTCAGTATGCTGAACCCTAGGTAACAAAGTAAAAGATGTCAAATATTGCATTAGTTATGTTCAAGCCAAAGAACCTCAGCCGAAGAAATGAAAATCAGTATTGCTTTTTTCCTTATGATGTTTCATTTAAAAATATTTATTCCCTCCTTGGGTTCATTGTGCTAAGTGTTGAAGAACACACATTGAGTTTTATAAATGTAAAATTTTATGACAGGATTAAGAAAATAATCTGAAATTATTATATTAAAACCTATATATCAGAGATGTTTTGTAAAAAAAAAAATAGTTGGAACTAATTTCTCCAGCTTAAAGTGTACAAATAATTGTGCTTTGATTTGCTTTAATATAACTTAAAGAAATTTCATTCAGCTTGAATTATTATTATTATTATTATTTTTGAGACAAGAGTCTCACTCTGTCTCACCCAGGCTGGAATGCAGTGGCACGATCTTAGCTCACTGCAGCCTCTGCCTCCTGGGTTCCAGAGATTCTCCTGCCTCAGCCTCCTGAGTAGCTGAGATTACAGGCGTGCACCACCACACTCAGCTAATTTTGTATTTTTAGTAGAGACGAGGTTTCACCATGTTGGCCAGGCTGGTCTCAAACTCCTGACCTCAGGTGACCCATCTGCCTCAGCTTCCCAAAATGCTGGGATTACAGACATGAGACACCATGCCTGGTCTCATTCAGCTTGAATTATGACCACATTAAAATTTCTAGGTCTTCATCAATAGAAAGTACTTAATGTTCACTGAGCAGTGGTTTGTAGTTCTCCTTGAAGAGGTCCTTGACATCCCTTGTAAGTTGGATTCCTAGGTATTTTATTCTCTTTGAAGCAATTGTGAACGGAAGTTCATTCATGATATGGCTCTCTGATTGTCTGTTACTGGTGTATAAGAATGCTTGTGATTTTTGCACATTAATTTTGTATCCTGATACTTTGCTGAAGTTGCTTATCAGCTTAAGGAGATTTTGGGCTGAGATGATGGGGTTTTCTAAATATACAATCATGTCATCTGCAAACAGGGACAATTTGACTTCTTCTATTCCTAACTGAATACACTTTATTTCTTTCTCTTGCCTGATTGCCCTGGCCAGAACTTCCAACACTATGTTGAATAGGAGTGGTGAGAGAGGGCATCCCTGTCTTGTGCCAGTTTTCAAGGGAATGCTTCCAGTTTTTGCCCATTCAGTATGATATTGGCTGTGGGTCTGTCATAAATAGCTTTTATTATTTTGAGATACGTTCCATCACTACCGAATTTATTGAGAGTTTTTAGCATGAAGGGCTGTTGCATTTTGTCAAAGGCCTTTTCTGCATCTATTGAGATAATCATGTCGTTTTTGTCTTTGGTTCTGTTTATATGTTGGATTATGTTTATCGATTTGCATATGTTGAACCAGCCTTACATCCCAGGGATGAAGCCCACTTGATCATGGTGGATAAGCTTTTTGATGTGCTGCTGGATTCGGTTTGCCAGTATTTTATTGAGGATTTTTGCATCGATGTTCATCAGGAATACTGGTCTAAAATTACTGCCCAAGGTAATTTATAGATTCAATGCCATTCCCATCAAGCTACCAATGAGTTTCTTCACAGAATTGGAAAAAACTGCTTTAAAGTTCATATGGAACCAAAAAAGAGCCCGCATTGCCAAGACAATCCTAAGTCAAAAGAACAAAGCTGGAGGCATCACGCTACCTGACTTCAAACTATACTACAAGGCTACAGTAACCAAAACAGCATGGTACTGGTACCAAAACAGAGAAATAGACCAATGGAACAGAACACTGTCCTTAGAAATAATACCACACATCTACAGCTATCTGATCTTTGACAAACCTGAGAAAAATGAGAAATGGGGAAAGGATTCCCTATTTAATAAAGGGTGCTGGGAAAATTGGCTAGCCATAAGTAGAAAGCTGAAACTGGATCCTTTCCTTACTCCTTATACAAAAATTAATTCAAGATGGATTAGAGACTTAAATGTTAGACCTAATACCATAAAAACCCTAGAAGGAAACCTAGGCAATACCAATCAGGACATAGGCATGGGCAAGGACTTCATGTCTAAAACACCAAAAGCAACAGCAGCAAAAGCCAAAATTGACAAATGGGATCTAAATAAACTAAAGAGCTTCTGCACAGCAAAAGAAACTACCATCAGAGTGAACAGGCAACCTACAGAATGGGAGAAAATTTTTGCAATCTACTCATCTGACAAAGGGCTAATATCCAGAACCTACAAAGAACTCAAACAAATTTACAAGAAAAAAACAAACAACCCTATCAAAAAGTGGGCAAAGGATATGAACAGACATTTCTCAAAAGAAGACATGCAAAGAGCCAACAGACACATGAAAAAATGCTCATCATCACTGGCCATCAGAGAAATGCAAATCAAAACCACAATGAGATACCATCTCACACCAGTTAGAATGGCAATCATTAAAATGTCAGGAAACAACAGGTGCTGGAAAGGATGTGGAGAAATAGGAACACTTTTACACTGTTGGTGGGATTGTAAACTAGTTCAACTATTATGGAAAACAGTATGACGACTCCTCAAGGATCTAGAACCAGAAGTATCATATGACCCAGCCATCCCATTACTGGGTATATACCCAAAGGATTATAATCATGCTGCTATAAAGACACACGCACACATATGTTCATTGCGGCACTATACACAATAGCAAAGACTTGGAATCAACCCAAATGTCCATCTGTGACAGACTGGATTAAGAAAATGTGGCACATATACACCATGGAATACTATGCAGCCATAAAAAAGGATGAGTTTGTGTCCTTTGTAGGGACATGGATGCAGCTGGAAACCTTCATTCTCAACAAACTATCGCAAGAACAGAAAACCAAACACTCATAGGTGGGAATTGAACAATGAGATCACTTGGATTCGGGAAGGGGAACATCACACACCGGGGCCTATTATGAGGAGGGGGGAGAGGAGGATTGCATTGGGAGTTATACCTGATGTAATGATGAGTTGATGGGTGCTGACGAGTTGATGGGTGCAGCACACCAACACGGCACAAGTATACATATGTAACAAACCTGCACGTTGTGCACATGTACCCTAGAACTTAAAGTATAATAACAAAAAATAAACAAACAAACAAACAAAAACAAACAAAAAAAAGAAATGTCAATTTTAGATCTTTCCTGGTTTCTCCTGTGGGCATTTAGTTCTGTAAAGTTCCCTCTACACACTGCTTTAAATGTGTCCCAGAGATTCTGGTACGTTGTGTCTTTGTTCTCATTGGTTTCAAAGAAAATCTTTATTTCTGCTTTAATTTTGTTTTTTATCCAGTAGTCATTCAGGAGCAGTTTGTTCAGTTTCCATGTAGTTGTGTGGTTGTGAGTGAGTTTCTTAATCCTGAGTTCTAATTTCATTGCACTGTTGTCTGAGAGACTGTTCGTTATGATTTCCATTCTTTTGTATTTGCTGAGGAGTGTTTTACTTCCAATTATGTGGTCAATTTTAGAATAAGTGTGACGTGATGCTGTATATTCTGTTGATTTGGGGTGGAGAGTTCTGTAGATGTCTGTTAGGTCTGCTTAGTCCAGAGCTGTGTTCAAGTCTTGAGTATCATTGTTAATTTTCTGTCTTGTTGATCTGTCTAATATTGACAGTGGGGTGTTAAAGTCTCCCATTATTATTGTGTGGGAGTCTAACTCAATTTGTACATCTGTAAGAACTTGCTTTATGAATCTGGGTGCTCCTGTATTGGGTGCATACATATTTAGAATAGTTAGTTCTTCTTGTTTCATTGATCCCTTTACAATGATGTAATGCCCTTCTTTGTCTCTTTTGATCTTTGTTGGTTTAAAGTCTGTTTTATCAGAGGCTAGGATTGCAACCCCTCCTCTTTTTTTTTTTTTTTTCTTTCCATTTGCTTGGTAAGTATTCCTCCATACCTTTATTTTCAGCCTATGTATGTCTTGGCACGTGAGATAGGTCTCCTGAATATAGCATACTGATGGATCTTGACTTTTTATACAATTTTCTAGTCTGTGTCTTTTAATTGGGGCATTTAGCCCATTTATATTTAAGGTTAATATTGTTTTGTGTGAATTTGATCTTATCATTATGATGGTAGTTGGTTATTTTGCCCTTTAGTTGATGCAGTTTCTTCATGGTGTCAATGGTCTTTACAATTTGGTATGTTTTTGCAGCGGCTGGTACTGTTTTTTTTTCTTTCCATATTTAGTGCTTCCCCCAGGAGCTCTTGTAAAGCAGGTCTGGTGGTGATAAAATCTCTCAGCATTTGCTTGCCTGTAAAGGATTTTATTTCTCCTTTGCTTATGAAGTTTAGTTTGACTGGATATGAAATTTTGGGTTGAAAATTTTTCTCTTTTAGAATGTTGAATATTGGCCCCCACTCTCTTCTGGCTTGTAGGGTTTCTGCAGAGAGATCCTCTGTTAGTCTATTGGGCTTCCCCTTGTGGGTAACCTGACCTTTCTCTCTGGCTGCCCTTAACATTTTTTCCTTCATTTCAACCTTGGTGAATCTGACAATTACGTGTCTTGGTAAATCTGACGATTATGTGTCTTGAGGTTGCTCTTCTCAGGGAGTATCTAAGCTGTGTTCTCTGTATTTCCTGAATTTGAATGTTGGCCTGTCTTGCTAGGTTGGGGAAGTTCTCCTGGATAATATCCTGAAGAGTGTTTTCCAACTTGGTTCCATTCTCCCTGTCACTTTCAGGTACACCAATCAAACATAGGTTTGGTTTTTTCACATAGTCCCATATTTCTTGGAGGCTTTGTTTGTTCCTTTTCATTATTATTTTTTTTTTGAGACGGAATCTCGCTCTGTCGCCCAGGCTGGAGTGCAGTGGCCGGATCTCAGCTCACTGCAAGCTCCGCCTCCCAGGTTCACGCCATTCTCCTGCCTCAGCCTCCCGAGTAGCTGGGACTACAGGCGCCCGCCACCTCGCCTGGCTAGTTTTTTGTATTTTTTTAGTAGAGACGGGGTTTCACCGTGTTAGCCAGGATGGTCTCGATCTCCTGACCTCGTGATCCACCCATCTCGGCCTCCCAAAGTGCTGGGATTACAGGCTTCAGCCACCGCGCCCGGCCTCATTATTTTTTCTCTAATCTTGTCTTCACGCTTTATTTCACTGAGCTAGTCTTCAATCTCTGATATCCTTTCTTCCACTTGATCGATTTGGCTATTGATACTTGTGTATGCTTCACAAAGTTCTTGTGCTGTGTTTTTCGGCTCCATCAGGTCATTTATATTCTTCTATAAACTGGTTATTATAATTAACAATTCCTGTAACCTTTTTTCAAGGTTTTTAGCTTCCTTGCATTGGGTTACAACATGCTCCTTTAGCTTGGAGGAGTTTGTAATTACCCACCCTCTGAAGCCTACTTCTGTCAATTCGTCAAACTCATTCTCTGTCCAGTTTTCTTTCTTTGTTGGTAAGGAGTTGTGATCCTTTGAAGGAGAAGAGGTGTTCTGGTTTTTGGAATTTTCAGCCTTTTTGCACTGTTTTTTCTTCATCTTTGTGGATTTGTCTACATTTGGTCTTAAATGTTGGTGACCTTTGGATGGGGTTTTTGTGTGAATGTGAATGTCCTTTTTGTTGATATTGATGCTATTCCTGTTTGTTAGTTGTCCTTCTTACAGTCAGGCCCCTCTGCTGCAAGTCTGCTGGAGTTTTCTGGAGGTCCACTCCAGACCCTGTTTACCTGAGTATCACCAGCAGAGACTGCAACAGCAAAGTTTGCTGCCTGTTTCTTCCTCTGGTTGCTTTGTCCCAGAGGGGTAACTGCCAGATGCCAGTCGGAGCTCTCCTGTATGAGATGTCTATCGACCCCTGCTGGGAGGTGTCTTCCAGTCAGGAGGCACCGGGGTCAGGAACCCATTAGAGGAGGCAGTCTGTCCCTTGGCAGAGCTTAAGCGCTGTGCTGGGAGATCTAGTCCGCTCTTCAGAGTCATCAGGTGGGAACTTTTAAGCCTGATGAAGCTGAGCCCACAGCCGCCCCTTCCCCCAGGTGCTCTGTCCCAGGGAGATGGGAGTTTCATCTATAAGCCCCTGACTGGGGCTGCTGCCTTTCTTTCAGAGATGCCCTGTCCAGAGAGGAGGAATCTAGAGATGCAGTCTGGCTACAGTGGCTTTGCCGAGATGCAGTGGGCTCTGCGCAGTCCAAACTTCCCAGTGCTTTGTTTACACTGTGAAGGGAAAACCACCTACTCAAGCCTCAGTAATGGTGGACACCCATCCCCGACCCAAGCTCAAGTGTCCCAGGTCACTTCAGGCTGCTGTGCTGGCAGCCAGAATTTCAAGCCAGTGGATCTTAGCTTGCTGGGCTCCATAGTGGTGGGATCCGCTGAGCTAGACCACTTGGCTCCATGGCTTCAGCCCCCTTTCCAGAGGAGTGAACAGTTCTGGCTCGCTGGTGCTCCAGGCGCCACTGAAGTACGGAAAAAAAAAAAAAAAAAAAAAAAAGAAGAAGAAACCTCTGCAGCTAGCTTGGTGTCTGCCCAAACGGCTGCCCAGTTTTGTGCTTGAAACCCAGGGCCCTGGGTTTCAAAGCCCTGTGGTGTAGGCCCCCGAGGAATCTCCTGGTCTGCAGATTGCTAAGACCATTGGAAAAGCATAGTATCTGGGCCGGAGTGTACCATTCCTCACAGCACAGTCCCTCACGGCTTCCCTTGGCTAGAGGAGTTCCCCAAACCCTTGTGCTTCCTGGGTGAGGGAATGCCCCACCCTGCTTCTGATCACCCTCCGTGGGCTGGACCCCTTGTCTAACCAGTCCCCTGAGATGAGCTGGGTACCTCAGGTGGAAATGCAGAAATCACCTGCCTTCTGCATTGATCTTGCTGGGAGCTGCAGACCGGAGCTGTTCTTATTTGGCCATCTTGCCAGGCACTGAAAAAAAAATCTTTTGAAAAATGTTGCCTGCATGATGAAAAGGATTTCTTGTTTTCATTTGGCTTATTGTGAAGTCGCTGGGAGCTAGCAATGGGGTTAGAGAGCTACATTGGGAAGACTGAATACAGACAGGACAGGAGAATATTTGAACTAGTCTGAGGAACTAACCCGAGCATCCAGGTTGATGTATAATATAGAGTCTAAAGCTCTGGTGTGATGACAGTTGTTGAGAGCAGGAGTTGAGACAATGGAGTGGCAGGGTACAGCAGTGACAAGTTTATTTATGTTGGACACTTGGGCACCAATTATTTCTAATCTTTTCATAACTAGCAGAATTCTACCCAGTGGGCTGCAAGTACAGGAGATGGATTCAGTTTCTGAGAACAGATTTGGCAAGAGCCCAGAAGGATGCAAAGGCCTCTGTGAAAACATCTATGTACCTCATTCATCTTGGAACGGGGATCCAAGATGACACTTTGTTTTTTAAATAGACCAACTTGGCAAACAGAGACATAAGGGTCCTAGAAGCTATTGCATTGTATCCAGATTTGGGTGGATTTTAGATTTAGAAGGAAGACCATCTTTATCAACGGGACTGAAGCTGACAATACATTTTCTGGCTCAATTATGTTTTAGCAGTAAACTGGAACAGGACCAAGGATGGAGGTGGGAGATTATCAGCAAATGTAAAGGAAAACACATGAGGACAATTTTCCTAATTCCCAAGCTACAGTAAATCTTTTTCTGACTCCCTGAAGCCTCTTATTTTATTTTATTTTTTAATGGGATTCATTCCATTGGGCTTTGAATAAAATTTTACAGTAATCTTTTCCTCCACTGAGACATTATAAATGTGCAATGGGCAGGCTCTGGAATTTGTGGAGGACATAGCACCATGCTTGCCTATAGGATGTTCTCAGTAAATATTTCTTAAAGTAGATTAAGCCCTTCGTAGTATTGTTTACTATATTTCTTCCTAACAGGACATGAAGTTGTACAGTCTTATTTATTTTACGAATGGGGCATGTTTTCAGGGATGGAACTAACAGTCTATGTCATGTTTCTTGCTGTCATTTAGTACTCTGGACTTATTTGCCTCTCTCCTAAGGGTGCCGCAGTGGCCTGTTGAATTAGAAGAAAAAAGCAGATAAATGCATTCAGCATCTTTGCCAGAAAAGGAAATAAAAATAAAACATTTTATTAAGTCCTTAAGTCCTGGTGTATCCTCTGTAACTTTCCTCCTCACATGCTGGGAACTTTTCATATTTTAATGATGACCTTTTGTACAGCTCATGACAAATTTCAGATGGTGAAAAGCATTTAAGCAAGGAGATAAAGGATTAAGTAGACTGTAAATACTCCTTGTTGATCAGAGTTGTATGTGCATCTGCTTTTGTTTCCTCTTAATACAACTGCAGATGTGTCATTTAAAACTCATGTAATTAGTAGCAACTCTTAGTAAATCAGCTTTAAACCCTAATGGTTTCAAGGAGAGAGTTAGTTGCATGATTTATAGCTAAAATAATCAGCATTTCAAACATAATACTTTTTAAAATGGAAAGTCAGATCTTTTCCATGAATTTCTTTTTTAAATTCTCTGTCTTCTTATTAGAGCAATTTTATGTTCCCCAACTAAAATCTGGCCTTCATCAGGCAGATTAGCATTCATAGGATGTAGTGATTTGATAGTGCTAATGGCTTCATATCACACATCTTTTTTTTTTTTTTTTTGAGACAGAGTTTTGTGCTGTCACCCAGGCTAGAATGCAATGGTGGGATCTCGGCTCACTACAATCTCTGCCTCCTGGGTTCTAAACGATTCTCCTGCCTCAGCCTCTAGAGTAGCTGGGACAATAGGTGTGCACCACCATGACCAGCTAGTTTTGTATTTTTAGTAGAGATGTGGTTTCATCACATTGGCCAGGCCGGTCTCGAACTCCTGACCTCAGGTAATACACCCACTTTGGCCTCCCTAAGTTCTGAGATTACAGTCATGAGCCACTGCGCCTGGCCCTCACATCTTAACATTACATAATCATTTAATTTCTGAGGAAAATTTACCTGTCAATGCCTTTCTTAATATTCTTTTTCTTCCAGAATGTTTTGGCTTCTTAGTGAATACAATAGGTTACATATTTACGTATATAAGGTCTTAGAGAAAATATTTGTACTAATACATCAGAAATTATTACAAGTCAGTAGTTAGTTTGTACACGATATGAATCAGTTTTGTTGTAAACTTTTTAAAACAAAGCTTGTTATTATATTTGACACAATTTCAGTTATTTAAAGAAATATTCTCACATACCTATTTTCAAAACTCATAGGAGCAGCTTCATCTGAGTATACTAAGAATAGAGAAAGATTTTATCCACAAAAGATATTCATCCAAAGAGTCTCCTTGGTAACACAGAACAACTATTTTGAATAAAGATCTTATAAAACATATAGTACAGACTTTACATCTTAGAGTACAGAACACTGAAGTCCAGAGGGATTAGTAATATATCTCTGGAAATATAGCTTGTTAGGGATAGGGCTGAGAACAGGACTTAGATATTTAAGCAGCCTAGTCTAATTTTTTTTTTCTTTTGCTGCTGTTTCAGCTTTTGCTTTGCACTTTCACGATTTATTTATATATATAAATGTTTATATATATATATATAATTAAATAAGTGGTGAATATATGTGTATGTGTGTGTGTCTTTTCTTTGTTCACTTTTATAGGTATAGATTCATCTGTCTTAATGAAAGACTTTTCAACACTCCGTCCCATGGTCTGTTTAGTGTAGTTGCTATAGCATTGAATTTCAATTACGTTTGTGGACTCACGGACAGTTATATCAGGAAATCACTCATTTATCAATTTCGCTTGCAGGCTTCATTCTGGAATACTCTGAATTCAAAAGCTTATGCTTACATGGGTTTTTTGGAAACAAATTTAACTTTTCAAATTTTATTTATTTATTTTTGAGACAGAGTCTCACTCTGTCACTCAGGCTGGAGTGCAGTGGTACAATCACAGTTCATTGCAACCTCAACTTCCTGGGCTCAGAAGACCCTCTTGCCTCAGCCTCTCGAGCAGCTAGGACTCCAGGTACACACCACCATAAACAGCTCATTTTTTTATTTTTATTTTTATAGAGACAAGGTCTCTCCGTGTTTCCCAGGCTGGTCTTGACTCCTGGCCTCAAGCAATTCTCCAGCTTTGGCCTCCAAAAGTGCTGGGATTACAGGCATGAGCCACTGCACCTGGCCCACTTACATGTTTTTAAATTGATTGCTGGTGACTTTTCTTGCAAGGCATATAATAATTATTTTAAGGTGATCTATCTATCTATCTATCTATCTATCTATCTATCTATCTATCTAAAACCACTTCTTCAAACAAATACTATAGGCATCCCTGACCCATCTTGCATCTGTATAAGCTGAAGAAGTCAGATCCCAAACTCTTTTCTTCCTCACTACTCTAATCCTTACCTCTTTCTATCAACCTCTAGAATCTCTTCCTAGTGCCCATATTTTGTAACACTTTCTGCCCATTAAGAGACTTGAGGTCTTAACTGTAAAGATTAAATGGGTCTTTGTGGTTTGCTCTAAGAGCTAAGAACTATTATAAATAATTTAATGTGTGAACATTTGTTTGAATTAGTGACTGCTCTGGGAAACCCATAGTCAAATTCTTCACTATATCTCCTAGTAACATTCAAAATACAGGGAATGAATGGGATTAGTAAATTTGCCTATTATATGTGAAGCAAGTGCTCTGTGTACATTTCCCAGAAGACAGTATCTAGATGACTCACAAAATGGAACATACAGTGTTGGCTAAATTACCATGAGAATTTTCCCTTCCAGAAATTATGCTCCCTTGCTAATTTAATATCATCAATAGAGAATAGAGACCTGTTTCTATAATCTACAAAAAACCTTCACAGGGTGCATGCTGTGTACTGAACAGAGTCTGGGCACTGGGAATGCTGTGGTGAACAGATTCTCTGACATCCAGAACACACATTATCATAGGCAAAGACAGACAGTAAGCACATAAATGAATAAATACAGAAAGCAGTTACAGAGACTAATAAGTGTCATGTAAAAGATAAAATAGGTTAACATGAGAGAATGACTGGAGACTATTTCAGGTAGGAAAGACTTCTCTGAGAAGAAAACACTTGAGCTGAGACTTGAACCAAAACATGGAAGCAGCCAAAGAATGTTCCCGGCAGATAATCTGCAAGTGTTAAATCTCTGATGAAGGAATGAGTTCCGTTTGTTCAAAAGACAAAAGGGAATCCAGTATGGCAGGCACCTTCTGCAATGATGGAGAGAAAGGGAATGAAGTTGGTGAGGAAGACAAGGAACTCACAGGCAATGGTCAATCATTTCACCTGATTACAACTGAAAGCCACTGAAGGTTTAAGCAGGAGGTGATGTATTCTAGTGTATGCTTTTACACACATCAGTTGGATTCTGTATGCTGAACTAACTGTAAGGGACAAAAATAGAAGAAAGGAATTCAATTGTGATGCTGTTACAGCAGTTCAGTGAAAGCTGGAAATAGCCTGTGCAAGGATCATGCTCGTGGAGACAATGGCAAATGAAGGGGCTTGTTGACAGATTACATAGAGTGGGGGAAAAAGAATGAGATGAAGGATTACTCTCAACTATCTGATCTAATCCACTGGATGGATGGTAGCTCCATTTAATGTAATGAAGATTTAGGACAGAAGAAGTCAGTTTAGGGGGAGGTAGTTTTTTTGTTTGTTCATTTTGTTTTGTTTTTTTTGGATAGAGTGTTGCACAGGCTGGAATGCAGTGATGCGATATTGGCTCACTGCAACCTCTGCCTCCCAGGTTCAAGCAGTTCTCCTGCCTCAGCCTCCTAAGTAGCTGGGATTACAGGTGGGTACCACCACACCTGGCTAATTTTGTATTTTCAGTAGAGACAAGGTTTCTCCATGTTGGTCAGGATGGTCTCGAACTCCCAACCTCAACTGATCTAACCCCCTTGGCCTCCCAAAGTGCTGGGATTACAGGCATGAGTCACAGCGCCCAGCTGGGGGAGGTAGTTGAAATAAGTAATTTAATCTTGGCCATGCTAGGTTGGAGTTGCCTATTGGACTTCCAAAGGGAGATGCTGATGAGGTAGTTGGATGTATAAACCTGAAATGCAGGAGAATATTCTGGAAGAAAGACATTAGTTCAAGAGTCATCTGCGTAAGCATAGCATCTAAAGTCATTAATAGGGATGAGGAAGGAAGCTTACATAGAGAATAAAGGATAATAGAAAAAAAATTCCTGGGAATTACACTATTTAGAAGTTTGATAGGAAATAAGTATGGAAAAAAGACTAAGAAAGAACAGCCAGTGTTGTAGACAGAAAATCAAAAGACTAGATTTTTATGGAACCTGGAGAAGAAAATATTTCTGGCATCTAGGAAAACTCAACCAGTCAACTAGCTTCAAAGTTTAAGTTTTTAAGGATAGAAAATTGGCCATTGACTTTGGCAAGATATAAATCATAGGTAGCTTGGAAGGAGGTACTTCAGCGGGCTAGTGAGAAGGGGAAATTGCTTGGAGAGGGTTAACAGAAGGTAGAAAGGTGTAATTAGAAATTCTGGTAATTTTCTTTGAAAGTGTTTCATTGAAGGTGAGGTCTATACTAATGGTGGTACTTGTAAGGACACTTAAATATCTTTTAATTAGATGGTCTAAGATATGTTTAGTATATGGATGGAATGTCCTGGTAGGAAGGTAAGAGGTATTGGTTGCAGAAGAGAAATGCTCTAGGGAACTTCTTCCACAATACAAGAAGGGACAACATCTGAGGACCAATGGAGGGATAAAAGCAAGGCTATTTTTACTACTGTAAGAAAGAAGCCCAAATGTTTGGATCCCAGTGCAATTCAGATTGTGGAATCAACGGCCAGAAGATGATGTGGCTTCCTTCTGCTTGTGTCCATGTTCTCCATAAAAAGTAAAGTTAATTAGTTGAGGGATGAAGGGCTAAGTTCTAGACATTCAAGGAGGGAAATATGAGATTATTTTCTTATTAAAAGGGAAAGTGAATTTATTTAGTAAAGTGAGATCTGATTTCCTAGTGATGATAAGTTAATAAGATTATGAGGTTGTCACTCCTAACAATTTCTGTCCCTGGTGAGGTAAACAAGGCATCAGAAAAACTATCACTTTTAAGCAGGTTCCAGATGTGCCTCCATAATCTCATGGTTATGAATTTCTTCTGTGCTCCCCAAGAACAAACAAATCATTCCAGTTCAGATGGATTCTAGACTTTTCAGAGTTTTAAAATAATTCTACATTTAGAGAAGACTAAAAAGGCTTGTCAATAATATCTAAACTTTTCCTAGCATTC
This sequence comes from Trachypithecus francoisi, assembly GCF_009764315.1. Taxonomy (NCBI): domain Eukaryota; kingdom Metazoa; phylum Chordata; class Mammalia; order Primates; family Cercopithecidae; genus Trachypithecus; species Trachypithecus francoisi. The sequence goes on along the minus strand of NW_022681454.1, from coordinate 166,029,446 downwards.
CCTGGGTAGCGAATAGAGGGGATAGTAGACTGTGTGGATGTTGGTTTCCTGTAACTTTTGCCTTGTTCTTATTTTAAGAATTTAAATAAGCCTGCTTTATATATATGAGTAACTTCTGATGTGTCAATGTTCTGAAAAAGTGAGTATTGTGTAAATTGATTAAAGATGATAGAATGAAGACATTGAAGACCAGAGTGCTGTCTAAAGAAGTCTCACCTGCGTCAACTTCTAAAGAAATCTTAGAGATATTCCCAAAGATGGACACAAAACTCCAAGGAAAATAAGCATCAAAATGATTGCTGAGAAGCACTATTCCAACATGCTTATGAATAAACCACAGAAATAAGATCTAGGCTGTTGGATATAACAAATACATTTTCTGGACTTTGTCACTCACAGCATCTCACAGAAGCAACAGAATCTCCTTTTATATATGCTAAACCAGGGATGTCTTTATGAATTGACGAATCAGTAGCACTGGCTCTACTCCTGATTGTCCCTAGGAAAATATAACCATGCATATGACTAGACCAAGAAGGCAATGACTAGAGTTAATATTCTACCATTCATGTTTTAGAAACATTAAAAAAAAAAGTCAACTCAATTTTTAAAATCTTACCTTGACATTCGGTATTATTTATTTCCACCTTTTATAATAATCTCATAAGTTAATATGTTCTTATTTCAAAATAACTTACTTGCAATTGAACTTTTGGGAGACAACCTATTCCTAAGGCTTGCCTTTAATATAAACAAAATGCATTCCCCTCTAAAACTCTTATTTTTTTAAACCCTAGCCTTGGTAATAAATAGTGTGTGCACTTTACATGAAGTGTAGGCTCTGACCCACATTAAACAGTATATATGCTCTCTGGTCTTTATAAAAAAAATCTATGAAATTACTTATAATGAGACTTTCTGAACTCAAGACAGTACGATGTATAGGGCCATTTTCACTGAACTCTTGACACTGGCCGTAAATGCATTAGTATCTCCATTTACTTCATAAAACTATCATTTACATTTATAGTATGCTTTTAGAAGATATTTGTTATAATAAATGGGCTTCTTCCCTGCTAGCTTTAAGCCAGGTATACTTACATGAAGCTTCTGTACATATTGCTCTTTCACCCCTTCTGTAAGAATGGGGACATGTAAAGTTTGAACCTACAACCGATGCCAAATGCAGTGGCTACTTATGAAGGTAAATTAGACTTACAAATGCATATATCTCCTTTAAAATTGCAAAGCCACACAGCCAGGAAGAGTGACACTTGATTCAGCTCAGTCTTTGAGGGCAGAATATAATGGGAGACTGATACTTAAAGCAATAACTCTGAGAGGCCAAATTGAAGGCACTGCAGGCAGGGAGGACAGAAAGAACATTTCTGTGAAATAGTGTCTCAAATGTGGCCTCTTCTGGAGACTCTTTTCCTGCTCTTTGAACCGCTTATTTAACTTGTCATACAACTTCATTTTTATACTGCTATTTACAGCATATTTGGCATTTTGCTGTCATGATCTCTTCACATATCTTTCTCTTCTACAAAACTATAAGATCCTCCAAGTTTATAACTATGTCCCACTCATCTTTGGGTTACCAGGACCTAGTGTAGGAATATAGGTGGAATGAGTAAGTTTAGAAAATGCCACTTCACACAAAACAATGTTTTTGAGAAAAACAATGGCAGGTGGATTGGAGATAAAACCTCCTCCTCTATAATACATTCCGTGACCGTCTAGTCAGTTTAAAATGCCTCTTACTGATCCCTAAGTGCATTCTCAACGTATTTTTAGATATTATTATTCAGAAGGAGCACAGATTTCTATTTAGCATCTTAGTTTTGGAGACACAGATGTGGACTCAAATTCTAATTCTGCCACCTTAAAGCTCTGTGATCGTCGTAAAGGTGCTTCTTGTATCTATTATCTTCCTATCAAATTAAGATGGTAATACCTACTGCTTTGGCATAATATTAAGATAAAGTGAGATTATGCATGTCAAACAATTAAATGTGGATAAATTTTTGGTACATTAGGATTCAGGATTTTATTATTTTATTATACCTGTTGCTTTTGTTTTTATTTTGATAGGATGTATGACACCTTATGACAATTTAGACTTATTCAATGTCTTCTACATTGAACTCAAGGGTAGGGATCATGTCTTGTTTCCTTTTATATCCCAGTATTGGCACAGGACAGGTACTCAACAAGTGTCTGCTGGTTTAATGAATACATTAGAATAATAGTACTAAGCATGCATTTAGCCTTCTTCCTCTTTTTTCTTAATTTATATTTTATACATTTTTGGACAAAAAAAATATTCACCAACTTCTCAATGCATAACAAAGGAGGAGGAGAGAAAACACACTCATACATTCAAATAATTTACAATTCACTAGAGCAAGAATAAGAAACTGACATAATTAGCTCTCAGTGAATATCATCATTTTATATAGGTGAAGGGAAAGAACTCTCTCTACCATAATTGTTTTAGGAAAGAAAGGCATTTACTTTATAAGTTGATCTTTCAGATAGAATGACCATAAAATAAAAAGCCAACTTTTCAGTTACATCTATTCAATTAATTTTATCTCTACAAAGACAGTTTTACGCCAATGATTGTGTGTGCATGTGCGTGTGTGTGTAAGTCTGTCTGTCTGTCTATCTGCCTATCAATGGTTTCTTTAAAAATATTGTATTTATCTTTTTTGGGAAGTGCAAAACATGAGATAGTTAAATATGTTTAGGTTCAGAATGTACCATTTTGAATAAGTGATAAAATGTTCTCATCTGCAGTTTTTTCTTCTATTATTTCAATTTTAAGTTGACAAACTTCAAGTCACCAGGCAAGATAAATCATTTAAACTATTTGGAAATGGTTCTTATAATGACATAGCTTTATCATAAATGCAGCAAGTAAAATGAGCTGCAGCTATGGATGCTGATAATTCAGTGGGGGGGCGAGGGGAACCGGTGAGCAGGAGGTCCTAACTTCTCATGTCTCCAGTGGGACAAAAAGTTCTCTGAGGAATCAGTGCCCTGGTTATAGGCTGGGGCTTTTTTGGCTTGCCTCTGGCTAATTTCGATGATGTTTTATGACTTAATCAACTTGTTGGCTTTTTCCTAAATTCGTAGCCCAATGACAGAGTTACAGTCATGGCTGCATTCTCAGCCACAACTACCTTGAGTTCAGACTCTAGGACATCGAGAATATCCTGGCTTGGGACCAAGTATGAAGGTTAGGAAGGTGGATAATTGGTGCCCTTACTTCAGTTTTTTTTTTTTTTCTCGTTCTAAAACTCTCCTAATACATATGTTGAGGATTTAAGAACATAGAAGCTATTAAAGATTCAATTTGCCGATGTGAGAGGATTGGATGAGGTATTTTGCTGCCTAATTTTTCTAGCTCACTGGAAAACTCTATGGAATAACTTATCATAGTATCTTCTTTCTCATGCTTTTTCAACAAGATTTTTTTCATAATGATTTGTCTTCTGGAACCTACAAAACATACCATGGCATAGCAACTTTTGAAAAAATATTACAATCAAAGGTACTGTTCTCATTTTTCTTTCCTAGGAATAACAAGGTCTGAGGCATGAAAATATCCGTGTTTTATAGCATGTGGTTAGTAAAGTTTCAAACTGCATGCTGCAAAACAGACACTCCAGCTCTCAAACAACCAATTTACAAAAAGTCATTTCCCCTTCTTCAAGTTTCTAGACAGGATGTCGGGGGCCACAATCACGGGCCTACCTTAGGTAATTATTGTTAGTAACAGAGTTGGAAACAAGGGAATCACGAAGTAGCACAATAAATAGAGCACTTTTAGACTGGTGTCAACATTAGGGCCAACAAACAGTGTTGTCCTTAGTTTGCCTTCTTTGTAGAATGTAGACCATTAGATCACTTAAGACATACAAGATGGTTTGAACTGAGAATTCATAACCTAAACAGTTAATCATCTAGCATTTCACAAATTACGCCCAAGCACTTCAATTCAGTGTGTTAGTCTTAAAAACTTCAATTTATGTACTCCAGACTCATCTCTTTCTCTCTCTCACCGTCTCCACTACCACTGTCTGAACTCACTGATTGTCTCTTACTGACTCTTGCCTCGATTACTGAAGTAGCCTTCTAACTGTTTTTGTCCCTCTAAAATCTGCTACCACATAGCCACCAAGGTGATTTATCTAAAATTCAATTATGCTAGGCCACTTCACTACCTCAAAGCATCCTAAAGGTTCTGTATGATTTGCTGGGTAAAAAGTCCAAGGTCCTTATCTAGTTTCCCAACATCCAGGCCACACCTTTCCTTGGAGGGAATAAATGTCCTTATAAAGATCCCATATATACAGGTTTTCAGTTTTCTGTGTTGAAAGATAAACATAGTTTTAAATTTTAATAGCTTTTACCAGATTATTTCCCCAATACTAAAAATAGCATAAAACATTTGACGCTATTGATATCACATAAGTAGTAAAGTAAAAATTGTTTGGACTTCATAGTAAACCTTGTTTTTCATATATCACCTGTGTTCTCAGTCATATCTCTCATATAGAAAAAGAGGCTATAATATTACTACTTTATTAGGGTATTGTAATGAATGCAAGAAAGCAAGAACAGGATTTTTTATGTGTTAAGTACTAAATAAGTTTAGCTACTTAATTGTTAATATATATAGATTATAGCTGGGTGCGGTGGCTCACACCTGTAATCCCAGCACTTTGGGAGGCCGAGGCGGGTGGATCACTTGAGGTCAGGAGTTCAAGATCAGCTTGGCCAACATGGAAAAACCCATCTCTACTAAAATACAATAATTAGCTGGGCATGGTGATGCATGCCTGTAATCCCAGCTATTTGGGAGGCGGAGGCAGGAGAACCACTTGAAACCAGGAGGTGGAAGTTACAGTGAGCTGAAATTGTTCCACTGCACTCCAGCCTGGGGGACGAGAGTGAAACTCTGTGTCAAAAAAAAAAAAAAAGAAAAAGAAACATATATATATGGATATGGATCATTATTGGTGATTTTTCCCCTTCATATTTGTCAATGTTTAAACGTTTCCACGTTGAATGTAGTATCACTTTGTAATCAGAAAGAAAAATACCAAAATATTTTTAAAGGTAAATAAATAAGTTAGAACCTTAAAGTCACCAATAGATAAAATCCCCTTAGTCATGTACTATTAGAAGCCTCAGTAGCTTGCAAAGCTTCCTTGTTATATCATCTCTGTTTGCTTTAATGTTACTGGTATTTTTTCTCTCATTAAAAACAGGTATGTTATTTTGAAATTCCCTGCCATCAATTGAAATAACAATTTTTGCTAGATCTTAATGGCAAATAGCACATCATATTAATATTTGTATTCCAAGTAACAAGTGCAGTGCTTAACTTACAGAAAAGTCTTGAAATAGATCTGTAACTGAATGGATGGACTCATTTCCTGACCATAGTCTCACTTTAGAGTAAGCAAGGCATGAGCAGAATATGATATAAGCTGATGAGATAGAACATTTAATTTTCTTGTTGTCCTTTCTTGTTGAGTTTAAAGGTTACAAGACTAGGAAATCTTTTTCTTCTAAGAGTAAGGAATTACAAAAGTAAGAAAATTTATCTAACATACAGATTTTTGCCTTAAGTATAGTCTAAATACTTAATGAATATTGTTTATAAAGTTTAAGTACAAATGATTCTTGCTTTTCACGTTAATAGTGTTCTTATTTCTGGTTTCAATATGGTGCTGCAGAAGCAAGTTGGCTTCACCCCTGCCCCGAGGAAGTGAAAAACAAATATACAGCATCAAGATGATCACCAGCAATATCCCAGAACTTAAATATGAGAATGAGACAGTTTCAAAGGCAACAGAGAAGTAAGAAAACTCAGAGTAAGACACAGTAGTTGTGACCTACAAAGTTGCTGTCAACACTGAATCAGTGAATACGGAGTCAATGTTCCAAGGGGAAATACAAGGTTAGGTTCCTGCAACCTTTTGATCAAAACATTTTCATCAACTGATGAACACATAACCTTGTTTTATATGTGTTTAAAAATGCATTATTTAATATTTTTTATAAACAATTATATAAGGATTTTGTTGTAATAAAAACTAGCAGAGAAGGGTCTACCATTTCCCTGATGCTGGATAATGTGACTTGAAATTTCTTTGGCTTTCAGCTTTGCAGCAATACTACCTACTACACTTAAAATAATCAATTCTTATCTCATGAAATTACAAATTGAGCCACATTTCCACCTCTTCCCTAGCTAGCTCCCTCATACACCATATACATTACTGTAGCACTTGCTGGAGTAGTTTCATGTAGAGATGAGCAAATTTCCTCTTTCTTTCTCTGGATGTATGTATTGTTGATTCGCCAACATTAAACTTAGGGACAATCATATTCTAACACATGCCTGAACGAAATTTATCTAAAACATGGATTTTTCTCTCATTAAGCCCAGCACATCCTTCTTTGTGCTTAGGAATATAAGACAACATTTTAGCACTCTGCTTGGAAGCCATTTTAAACAGCAAAATCATCAGCAAAAAGCACGAAAATGCAAAAAATGTGGTACTAAATAAACCATATAAAGAACACTTAAGGCATGAGATCTGTAAAAGGCAGAGCAGCACCTTGTTGGGCCTCAGCTGGGTCACTGCTCTGTGCATGCTTAACTCTGTGAATGACCATGAAAGCATTGAGTATTGATTGAAATCACAGATACATTTTAAAGATTAGGTGAATTTGGAAACATAGAATCTATGAATAATAAAGATTAACTGTCCAATATTTCTTGATTTACAGAAATAATAACTATAGCAATGAAAATAATATGTCACTGACTCATGGACATCATTGCTGTCTGGATATCAATGAGTGTATATTTGGATATGGTAAAGGTAGTATTGAAGATAGTACCTTTAGTGAAATAGATGGATAGTTGAATAAATGACATTGGCATGTGTGTAGCCAGCTGGAGCAAAAACAAATGTGAGTTCTAATGTCATACCATATACAAAAACAAATTGGGTTGGAAGAGATGTTTAATTTAATGAAGAAACCATAAAATATGAGAAAAAACTGGAAATATTTTTGAACCTTAGAATGGGAAGTTATTTCTAAATATGACTCACCACTCTAAAAATATTAAATACATTAATAAATTCATACAAAGATAAAACTTAATGAATTAAAATAAGCTAACAGTAAAAGACAAATTGATAAAATAATTTCATACTTATAAAAAGGTCTAATTTCTATATAAAAGCCTTTATAAATCAGTAAGAAATAAATCAATAACAATTTTTGAGACTTTATTTATTTTTAAAGCAGTTTTAGATTCACAGCAAAGTTAAAAGGAAGGTACAGAGATTTCTCATATACCTACTGCCTCTACACATGCATAGCCTCCTCCATTACCAACATCTTCTACCAGAGTGGTACATTTGTTTTAACTGATGAACCTACACTGACACATCAGAGTCACCCAATTTCCAGAGTTTACTTTAGGGTTCACTCTTGATGTTGTAAATGCATAATGACAGGATGAAAGGTACCCATCATCATAGTATCATGTAGAATATTTTCACTGCCCTAAAAATCCTCTGTGTTCTGCCTAGTCACCCTCCCAATACCCCAACCCTCAGCAACCATATATCTTTTTACTATCTCCATAGTTTTGCCTTTTCCAGAATGTCATATAGCTGGAATCATATAGTATGTAGCCTTTCCAGATTGGCTTCTTTTACTTGGTAAAATGTATTTGAGGTTCCTCCATGTCTTTTCCTGGCTCAGTAGTTCATATCTTTTTAGCACTGAATAATATTCCATTGTTTGGATGTACCATAGTTTGTCCATTTACCCACTGAAGAGCATCTTGGGTTTTTCCAAGGTTAAGTAATTATTAAAAAAGCTGCTATCACAGCTGCAAATTCTCGTGTGAGTGTAAGTTTTCTACTCCTTTGGGCAAATACCAAGAGTTGAATCATATGCCAAGAGTATGTGTAGTTTTTAAAGAGACCACTAAATTGTCTTCCAAAGTGGCTGTACCATTTGCATTCCTCTAGCAATGAATGAGAGTTCCTGTTGCTCCACATCCTTACCAACATTTGGTGTTGTCAGTGTTCTGCCATAGAACATACAACACCAAAAGCAAGCCCTAATGTAAACTAGGGACTTTGGGTGATTATGATTTGCCAATGTAGGTTCGTCAATTTTAGCAAATGTACAACTCTTTTGGGAGACGCTGATAATGGGGGAAACCAATTGGGCAAGGGGTATTTGGGAAATCGCTATAGTTTCTATTCAATAGCGGTGTGAACCTAAAACTTCTCTAAAAATGAAATTGATTATTTGGATCGATTTGGACAAGGGATTCAGGAATTTATATATATTAAATGTGTATAAATATTAGAAATTCAGATGGAGGTGTAGGTAATTGAAAAAACATTCAGAAGTTTAGTAGAGTGGTCAGGGTTGAATATAAAAATTTTGGGATCATTCAGTTTACATGGTATTTCAAGCCATGAACTAGATGGAACCAATAAGGAAGTATGAATGAAAAGAGAAGATAATCAACAACTGAGCCTTGGAGAGTGACGATAGCAAAACCTTAGGGAGAAGAAGAAGAACCAGCAAAGAAGAGTAAGACATAACAACCAGCGAGTCATAACGAATGCAAGTACAGTTTCCGTGTATGAAGTCAACTGAGAAACGTGTTCCTAGGATGATGAACTAATCTGTATCAAATGCTGCTGACATTTCAAATAAGACATGAGTGAGAATTAGGTACTAAGTTTAATAATGTGGGGGGTCACTGGTGATCTTGACATGAACAGTCTTTGTGGAATATTGGAGCAAAAGCCTGATTGGGGTAAATTGAGAAAAACAGAAAGAATGTGAGAAGTGTGTGTGTGTGTGTGTGTGTGTGTGTGTGAAGAGGAGAGATAAATGGGTAGCTGAAGGATGAAATGTTATCAAGAGAATGTTTTTAAAATTAGGCATTATAAAAGCATGTTAGTGTGGTGATAGAAATGATCCAGTATGGAGGGAAATATTTATAACCATGAGAGAGAAAAGAGATTTGCAAATATAGTGTCCTTGAGTGGTAAAGAGGAAGGCTTTGCCCTAGTTAGAAGCATGGATATTCATTCATGGGCATAGAAAAGAAGGTAGAGTAGATGAATGAAGATGTAGGTAGGGGATGGATGTGAGAACATGCAGAAATTCTTGTCTGAGCCCCTTTATTTTCTCAGAGGATTATGAAGCAAGGTTATAACCTAAGAGTAAGTGTGGGTAAGTATAGAAGTATGAGGAGAAAAGAGAAGGTATAACATAGAGGTAAAGGAGAAGGAAAGAGTGATGGCCTAATTCCAGGCAACACTAATGTCTCATTTGAGATTACTGATCATAAATTTTAAATGAGACCTGTCAACATGGTTGTGAGTTTTTTTCTAGTCACTTTTAACTGCACTGACAGAGGTAGAGAGTAAGCAAAAAGCAAGATTTAACAAGTGCTAGAGTTTTGTCAAGGGCATATACTATACTATTAATTGAGGGAAGTTCATAATGGTTGAGGATGTATGAAAACAATAATATATAATGATGAATTGAAGAATTTAAACAAGGAAATATGGGAGTGGGACATGATTGGAGATAAGGTACTGTGCAAAAATGTTAGAATCAATGGATTCTAGGTTGTAGTGGGACCAAATATTATTGGAAGCAGAGTACTATATGAAATCAGCTGGAAGTAGGAGCTGGATAATGAAAGTGAGGTTATATGGGGTTTGCAGTTACAGATAATGACAAGATCTGTACTGAAAGCATGACCATATGAGTGCCTGACGGGAAGTGGAGGGTCATAGTCATCTGGAGGACAGAGGCCAAGGGACTGAGAGACCAGTGCATTGAAAGGTATTATAAAGATGATTATTGTAGATATTGAAATTAGCAGAAAATGTAGCAGACATATTCTCAAAGGCACTGTCAATGAATCGCAGCTAAAATATTTCAAGAAAGGAAGAAATGACTTCATGACCAAAGAACACCACAATTAGTAGAAATAGTGGGAGAATCCATTGATAACACAACTTGCAAATGTGAGGGCTTTTGATCAATATGGAAGCAGTTTCTCTTGAGGAAAGGAGTGAAAATTGTTTTTTTAACAAATGGAGGAGGAAGAGAAACAAGGTGTGCTCTGCCACCCTTTCTATCACATATAATGACACTTGAAACCAGCAGATGGAAAACAGAGGTGTTTTATAAAAATCCTGCAACTCAGAAGGTCAATTAGCAGAAGAAGGAGGTACTACAAGACGCCACTGATCCTGAAACATGGAAAATAGAAATCCTGGATAAATTTAGATAAGGGTCTGTGTGACTTCTTGGATTATTACATGCTATTCAGAGATTAAATTCTTTTAAGACCTTATGTTTCAATATTAGGAAAAGTATAATATGGTTACTAAAAAATAGGAGATATCTGTACTCTTTCTTAACAGTGCAAAATCTGGAGCAGAGGAAGCTAAGCAAGATTTTCGGCTAAAAGGACAAGAAGACTGGTTTTTCAAGGGAAGCATAGAACCATTTATCACATCTCTTTTTCTTTCCTTTCTGAATTGCCTTGAATGCTTTTTGGGGTGAGATAAAAGTTCCACTCTAGTTTGGTCCCTATCACTCCAAATTATTTTATATCTGCATAAATTTATAAATGCGTAACTTGACATATTCAGGTCACATGACTGAAAGGATTTGAGGGTGAACTCCCACCCAGAGCAAAGAAAGTGCTAACCCATCATTGTGCATGTTTTAGAATTCACCTTGAACTTTCTGTTCAGTTTTAAGTACTATGCTTTAATAACCTTGAACAAACTTAAAAACATTATGTTAAGCTAAAAAAGGTGAGACAAAATGGGGACAAATGTATGATCTCATAGATAAGAAGCATAAGTATAGGTAACAGACGTCATAATAACGATTCCATGGAGAGTTATATTGACTGGAAAGGCACACATGAAATAGTTGGGTGGACTGAACTGCTCTACATCTTGATTTGGGTGGTGGCCTCACACGTGTTTATATATTTGTGCAAAAAATCAGAGTTGTGTGGAGATTGGTGTCGTTTACTGTATGGAAATAAAGTACTAATTTATTAGTACTTCCCTGGATAACTAAACACATGATAAACTAATAACCTTTTAGATATGGAAAGGCGACTGGCAGGGTTACAGTTTCATTGCCCTAGTTAAAGAGTGTGATGCTGAAGTGTTGAACTTTCTTACACAACCAAAAGGAAACCTTCAATTTCAAAAAGTTTTAAATGCATATTTTAAAAAAACTGGGAAGAAATACAGTAGAAAAGCTAGACTGCAACTCCACCAAATAAAAGTCACCCCCTCCTTGTTCCATATCCTGTCCCATAAGAAAAATAAGTACTAGTTGAAGGAATAAAGGAGGAGCCTGAGGAAAATAAGCTGAAATCTGATTATAGGGACCATGACAACAACTCTTGAAATACTTCAAAGTGGAAAAATAGAAAGTTGTCAAGAGGAGAGAGTAAGTCTGCTGTTCCCTAGGCCCTCTTGAGTCAAGTAGAACCAGAAGAAAAAATTCCACCTCATTATAAGGAAGCATATCACCTGAATATGGCTTAAGTGGTTTTTCACTTAAGCATTGGTTTTCAACAATTTTCTCCAGTTAATCTTCAGATCTACTTGTTTAAGTGAAAACTTACTTAGAAGTTCTGTTTTTGAAAAAGGGGGGTTGCTGTGGCTGAAGTAGGATGTCAAGACTTACCTGTTTTCTCTCCCCCAGGTGTCTCCTGGGGAGAACCACAGAGCAAAGATGGGCACCGCTTTCCTGAATGATCAAGAGGAATTCTAGTGTCTCATTGCTGCTTGGACTGAATGGTTTTAAAAATCTATTTTATCTCATATCCTATGAACTTAATATTTGAGGATTAAAGGGTTTTGACTACGTCAAAAGCATCTAGTGATTGTAATGTTCCTTTGTAGCGAGTTAGTATTTGCAGTGGTAAGAGGTGCTACAGCCTTCTAATTCATAATGCTTGTCTTAGAACAGATGGATACATTAAAATTATACATATGGTTTTAAACCTACTATTAACTGTAGAGACATAACAGAAAGAGATTGTCATGTACTTCCCTGGATAACTAAACACATGATAAACTAATAACCTTTTAGATATGGAAAGGCGACTGGCAGGGTTACAGTTTCATTGCCCTAGTTAAAGAGTGTGATGCTGAAGTGTTGAACTTTCTTACACAACCAAAAGGAAAACTTCAATTTCACATGTGAAAGGATGGAAGGATAATCCTCAAGCCAAATATCAAGAGTAGATAAAAACCTTGGTGCAACTATAATTTACTTTTACAGATAATACCCCAGTTTCCCAAAACATATTTAAAAAGGCTCATACTATTCTTATTTCTAACTTCTTTTAAAGAATAGAATCAGACGTTTACTAGTTATATCTTCAGGTGCTTTTCTTTCTAGGTTAAAGGAAAATCACTAGTTATATCCCATGGACAATAACTAATATAATTCATTAAAATGAAAATAGTAATTATAAAAGATACTCATTCTTGGGTCTATTTTAGTTTCTGGGGAAAAAATTTTTTTCCTCGAAGAGCTTATATTTTAGTAGTAAGACAGACTCACCAGCATTAAGATAGAATGTGATGGAGCTATAATGATCTCATTCAGTCCCACAGCTTTAATTCCTTACTGTTTGTTGATTTTCCCCCATTTTCTCCATAACTCCCATTCATCAACATCTCACAGATCCTATTTCAGAACTGCAAGGGTTGAAAAATTCGATCTGGGTTTTCTACAGCATCTTCAAGACAGCATACGTTAACTAAGTTCATGTTCTTCCTTTCCTCATCGGCCTTCTAGGAATTGTTTTATTTTTTTCTTGTTTTGTTTCTTAGTTGGTGAATAGCAACAGCAAATAGCCAAGGCAGTCATCTAGATGCTTTGTGGGCAACAGAGAACTGCCAAAGAGTTTTGAGCATGAGAGTATATTTAAAAGTAGTGCACAGATATAACAGTAGAGCCCAAGGATTTATAAAGTGGAGATATAGTAGAGGTAGAGTTCAATAAGGAACCTATTATAATAATTGATGAAATTTTAACACTGTCAGGGAAAAAGAGGAATTGCCTAATCCAAGGACACCAGTAATTAATTAAATGCTACTCTCCTTTTACTGAGGAGCAAAAGTATAAAGTAAATATTTATTACGTTTAGAAAGGATATTTCTAAAGATAGACCTTGCATATAGAGCTTTACTATAATGAACACTTAATGCTTAAAAGATGAACTGAATAACAAAGAGCTTGGAAGAAAAAATAAAGAAGTGAAAAGTAAAGACTAGGGAATACGATGCCACAGAAATGAGATCAGAAATTATATAGAAGAAAACAGTGCAATGTAATGTAGTAAACAGTTGATACAACTTATCACATATGAGTTTGGTTCTCTTATTTCAGAAAGATATTTTGACCAATAAGCCACTTTTTTTCTTTGTGATTGCCATTACCATCACTTGATATTAAGAATGTGTGTTTAAGTCTGTGTTTCCTTTGTGTTACTTCAGGTGTCTGCTGAAACAGGAAGGCAAGTTATTCTGTGTTCTTTAATTAGGAAGTGATAAAGAAAGAATACAATTTATTGCCTACAAAAGGGCATGTCTATATTCAGAAATTCCTAGATTTCTTGCATCTATCACTTAGCTTTGCAAGCATACCCACACACTCGGTTTTTAACAATTCAAATCAAACTTTCAGAAAATATAATCTGTAATAGTCAATAATAATTCTTTAACTACAGCATAAATATACAGTACTCAGCTTGAAGGGAGAAAAGTAATGTGATATATCAAGTATACTTCACTTGGAGAGACATCTAATTGGTGATAGGTAACTAAGGTGACCATATCACTTTTTGACCAGAATGGAATACTTCTAAGAGTAAAAGTGAATATATAACTAAAATATAGTTAGTATATATTGAGTATCTTATTACAAATATTATCAATAGTATTAACAGTTTAGAGATCATCTAATAGTTGAATCCTAGAAAATCCTGTTTAAGGTGTCCCAGAATTAAAAATGAAAATGGGCCGGGTGCGGTGGCTCAAGCCTGTAATCCCAGCACTTTGGGAGGCCGAGACGGGCGGATCACGAGGTCAGGAGATCGAGACCATCCTGGCTAACACGGTGAAACCCCGTCTCTACTAAAAATACAAAAAACTAGCCGGGCGAGGTGGCGGGCGCCTGTAGTCCCAGCTACTCGGGAGGCTGAGGCAGGAGAATGGCGTGAACCCGGGAGGCGGAGCTTGCAGTGAGCTGAGATCCGGCCACTGCACTCCAGCCTGGGCGACAGAGTGAGACTCGCCTCAAAAAAAAAAAAAAAAAAAAAAAAACAAACAAAAAAAACGAAAATGAAGATTACAGAACTTATCTCTTTTAGTAGGAAATGTATGTGAGTATGTAACTCAGTGAGGCTGGGAGGGAGTGGTATGAGAAAAATACAAGTGTTACAAACCTGTGTACTGGGGCAACAGGTTTTGAATTAAAGCCAACTTTACTTGGCACAACACAAATCAATCATATTCCTGAGCAAGAGAAAGTAATAGAACCAATAGTGGTAGGACTCCATCTTCTGCTGGGTTTGGGAATAAATAACCCAATGGAAGGGTATATCAGCTTATGGGGAAAAAAATCACTGGGCAAGGGGCAGATGGGAGCCTGGATTTTCAGGAATGAAGAGTAGCTGGGGAGGGATCACTAAAGATCTTAATCTTGGTTTCAGGCCAGGTGAGGCATTGTAGTTGATATTTTAACATCTAATTGGCTAATGCTCTGAAACTCAATTTTACTGCTTCTGCTCTTCAAAGAATGGGAAAGATGAGCACTTTTACAAATCCCTGGTCCTTTGAGACCACTATACGCGTGTCCATCCTGCAGGGAACCCTGCCTGGGTGGGTATATAAAAATGTATTGCCCCGGAGCAAAGTGTGACAGCGTGACATATGTATGAGGTGGGAGTAGGTGGGGGGTTGAGGGTGGAAAATGACTGGGCAATGAACACACTTTTAATCTTTTTGGCAATTTACCCTTTAAACAAACTTTCTTCCTGTTAAAAAAAGTGCTCATGCTTAACAACCAGATGAACGATGAAGCTGGAGTAGGGAAGGTTAAAATAGAATTAAAGCACTGAAATAGACTAGAAAAGCCATTCTTGAAGATAGTCCTAGATGTTACACTGCTACAGTGTGACCTTGAAATAATCTGTGATTCTTTTTTCTTAAACACACACATCATAACTCAAACATTCAGAGAAGCTGTCTTGTATTTGTCTACACAAGCTACAATGACATTTGCTCTTTTGTAATTATTTTTCTTATCACAAAGATACAAGGAACAACAACCTCTATTGTCATTATACTTTCTTTGTTGACTCAAAATGAAATTACCTGGCTTTATCAATGTTGTCTTCTGTTTGAGAGACAATCTGTTAAACAGTTTTCTTCAATTTGTTAAAAAGCTTTGTTTTCAGTCAGAATGTTCAGATTTTTTTAAGTCAAATTTACTTGTCGAGGTTTTTTTGTGATCTGATTTTAAAAACAGCTTTATAGAGGTATAGTTTACATACCTATAAATTCAACTGTTATTCATTTTAAGTGTACAGCTTGATGATTTTTAGAATATTTATACAGTTATACAACCATTACTACAATCCAATTTTAGATATTTCAACACTCTTAAAAATTTTGTCATGTCCATTTGCAGTAAATCTTTGGGACTTAATTTGGGTGCATTTGTATCTTAAGTTATTTAAATTGCTCAGAAAAGTTCTGGAATAAGGTTTCCTTGCTCAATGTGATCAGAGGGTTTGCATGATATAATTTCAGACACTGAAAAATCTTTATTCTTTTTTTTTCTGCTCATTTTTCAGTTGCACAAAATTGAGTTGCAAAATAGTTAATAAAATTTCCTAAATTTTATACATGACTGACAGAGCAAAGGACTGCAGACCAGCTCTTCTAAATCCTAATTCAACTTCCTCTGCATACTAGACCACACTCAGAACTCTCCTGTGAGTCTGTTTCCTCAAGTATAAAGTACAGCTGTTGAAATGGATAATATTCTTTTCAGCTTCAACATTGTGTGATTTAAATTCATTTCTTCTTAATTTTTACTGACTCAAGAATTCTATTATGAGTGTGATAGAGGTAAATATGAGTGGTCCAGTCATGATGTATGGAGCTAGAAAGTGTTACTTTATTTTAAAAAAATCACACTTTTATTAGTAAAATGGCAGCTCTACCTTTTATGTGTTATCTTAATATACCTATCAAAGGAATGCTGCTATTGGATAACTGAGGTCACATGCCAGGAGAGAGTTATGATTAGTGTAATATAATAATTACTAGTAAGGAAATATATGCAAGAAAATTTCCTTGACCTCAACTTTACATAGATGTAAATATGTGAATATTACAGTGAGATTTTTCAAGTGCATAAACATAAAATTACCATTATGTAAAGTCAGTCAGTAAAAATACTGACTTTTCCATTTTTAAGAAAAAATCTCATCAGTTATTTATGAGGATATGTTTGTATTGATACTACAAATTTTAAGTTATGTTATGAAATCTTCCAGAAATTTCATATGGTAGAATGGTAGAATCCATTTAGCTGGAAGACCATTTTTAGAAATATGGTATTCAAATTCTAAACATTAGTCAATGAATCTTATGAACCAATTCATTCTGAATTTTTAGAACAATCATACTTCCATTAACATTCTTATATGGGACTTATACATATATTATACACAAATATGTACACACATATGTGCATATATATTTATGTGCTGACATAATTTTCCTAATTAAGGGGTGTAAATAGGCATTTTGTGAAGCCATAAAGATAATTATTAAATACAATGTCATCAAAAGCAAAAACCAATTGCATTATAAATAAGTTGATCATTTCGATTCATGTGAGTAGTCAGTAACTTCAAATTCCAGAGAAACTTCCCTGACACTACGTTTGACATTAGTGACTTTTCTGATTGGAATGCATCAAAAGTAATAGCTGAATTAATTAGTTATTGGTATAATTAGAATATGGAAATCTATTCAAATCTACTTATTGTTTGGGGAATACAGGAAATTGTAGAATACAGTATGACTAAGAAACGCACCAAACCTTACCAATTTAATGGCAGAATTTAATTTTATTTTGCCAACTTTGAAATTCATACATCACATCATAAACAAAACAAAAAGTATAATGCAATAACTTTTTCATAAATAGCTTTTAGAAAGTCAAATATATTCTGATGATGCCTGCATCCTTCTCCACACATTTCCTTAAAGGTATTTAATTACACCTGTTTTGTAATAAGATTGTGCTAGAGTAGTTTATGTTTAATTAGGTGAATTGGAATAACAAAGGGCTATTTTAATAATCCTCTTATTTCATCTCAAAACATAATTTTCCCTATTCTTTTGTTGCTACTGTTGTGGTGGTGGTGGTGGTGGTTTAGAGATAGGATCTCACTATGTCACCCAGGCTGGAGTGCAGTAGTGAGATCATAGCTCACTGCAGCCTCCAACTCCTGGGTTCAAGCAAACCTCTGGCCTCAGCCTCCAGAGTAGCTGGTACATAGGAGTGTACCACCAAGCCAAGCTAATTTATTGTTTTTTTTTTTTTTTTTTTGGTAGAAATATGGTCTCATTATGTCTCTTATTCTTTTTAAAGATACTTGTTTTCCACATTACCAAACTTTAAAGATATTAATATATGCTGACATTCATGTATTATAACTTATAAAACGTGTGAACCAATTAATTTACTTGAGTCTTCACTTCTTATCCTTCCAGGAATCATATCACTACTGAAACACTTTGTTTCTTCTCTGAAATTTAGAAATACAGTTTCTATAATTTGATTTTGAGATTCTGATTTTTCAATAGACCATTATTTGCTAGTTGAATTCCCACATCTGTCATTTCACTGTAGTCAAGGAATTCTCTCTCTCTCTTTCTGTCGCTCTCCACATCATTCCATATGTAGTCTTTAGCACCTAGAATTGTCTGTGTCAGATTCATCAGACACATTCACAAATTCCCTTCTCACTGCCAAGTTCTAAGAACTAGCTTCATACAGTGATAATTGTTATGGTCAGCTAGCCTTAATATTTTCCCTCCACTTCACTTCACAGATATATATATATTTTTTGCTCAAGAAAATCACATTCATATTAAGTTGTAAGAAATTCTATAAAATTAAATATCATATCTATTAGTTTTTACACTAATACCTCACTTGTTTAAAAAAAACTGTTTGAAGCAATTAGGTGATTGGTATGAATTTCTGAGATAAGCAAATGCATGATACCCATCTAATCCATTTGCAGTATTTATAGATAATTTATTATTTCATCATACATTTTAAAAATATAGTTTTATCAAATACATTTCATATTTCTCCTGTGTGTTACTATAGATTATACTACACCCAAACTTTTACAAATGTAGTTGAGGATTTCTTTCCTCCTTTCTTGCTTTCCTCCTTGTCTTCTTCTAAGTAAGACTAAGGTAAAAACCTATGTCTTAGCCCAGGTTACAGAATAAAATTCTGTATCAAGTATACCTGATCAAGAGAATCTGTTCAAGTGATTCTGATATAAAGATTGCTTGATGTAATAATAAATATGCTCTAGTTTTGTGTACCGTTCCTCCAAAATTCATGCATTAAAATTTTGACTCTTAAGGTGAGGATATTAAGAGGTGAGGTTTGTAATCCCAGCGCTTTGGGAGGCCAAGGTGGGCGGATCATGAGGTCAGGAGTTTGAGACCAGCTTGGCCAGCATAGTGAAACACTGCCTCTACTGAAAATACAAAAATTAGCTAGGCTTGGTGGTGCGCACCTGTAGTCCCAGCTACTCGAGAGGCTGAGGCAGGAGAATCGCTTGAACCCCGGGAAGCGGAGCTTGCAGTGAGCCGAGATCGCGCCACTGCACACCAGCCTGGGAGACAGCGCAAGACTCAGTCTCAACTCAGGCATGCCTTCATGAACAGGATTCGTTCCTTTATAAAAGCACTTGTTCGCCTCTTCCACTAGGTGAAGACAGTGAGAAGACAACCATCTATGAACCAGAAAGTGGGATCTCAGCAGACACTGAATCAGCCGGCACCTCTATCTTGGATTTCCCATATTCCAGAACTGAGAGAAATAAATTTCTGCTGTTTATGAGCCATCCATTTTATGGCATTTTGTTATAGCAGCTTAGACTAAGTCAATGTCCAAAGAATCAGACCCCTGAATCTGACAGCTGATGATCTATTTCTACTGATTCTTTAACAAACATACTTTAGTTTTCGTTCGTTGATGACAGAATAATTTGGGAAAAAAATTGGGCAGAATTTTGATTCTTTGGTTCTATCTCTATATCTTTGTTTCAGTTTTTCAAATTAAAATGAGGGCAGAGCCTGCATTACACAGAACATGATGTGAAGGTAAAAGGACATAAAATGACTTAAGTGTATTTTGAAATAAGACAAAATGGCATATACATTTTTCAGGATCAATGCGACAAATAATCCTCTAAGAGATTTGGCAAGCCTCTGCTTGCCCTTCTGTGGGACACAGTTGTGGACTGATGTTAATGCAAGTATCTGTGGATGCAATTTTGTTAGAGAGTCTATAATAATCACACTACGTGTCATAATACTTTATTTTACATTTTAATCTCCCAATTTAAAGGAGATTTTGTGGTCCATTCAAGTAAATAGCTGTCAGTTTCCTAATGCCATTTTACTTTCTGTATTTTTCATACATATTCAGATATACTGATTTTATTATTTTGTTACTAATTTTCACAAAAATATCTATCTACCTAAAATTCATATGTCTTAATTAGCCCCCATTTGTACCTAAATGGTATTTAGGAAAACTGTTATTACTGAACAGTGAAAACATAAATGACATTTTTATATTTTAATATTTCAATAGTAGTCATACTAATAATTTTGGTTTAATGATCTATGGTAACTGAAATTATCACATCATAAATGATATATGCTTAAGTAATTTAGCATAATGCATTTGTTTGCCAAACTTTCTCAACTTCTTTAATAAGCCTTTGCCAAAGAATACACAGACAATAAATAGATACTGAGGGGTAAATGAGTTCTACCCTCCATTATCTTGATGAGGACACTCACTTTGCTCTTTCCAAAGGAACCTGCATTTATTGATAGTAAAATATCTTTTCCTTGTAAAGTATGTGCAATAAACCAGCATATATGTCCTTCCTTATCTCAAAAATATTTGTTAAGATGGCATCTTTGTTTTTAATTCAAAATATAGTTATGGTGTTTTAATATCAACAAAATGCACAGTGGTGTCACAGACAACATGGTGTCTCAACATGGTGTCTGAACCATGTTCAGACATGGTTCAACAATGATTGTGAAACCACATGATTCCAGTTCATTCTGGGACTTTAACCTAATTAATATCTCTATCTCTTTCAAAATAGTCTTGTGACCCCTATTTATTATTAAAGCATGTGAAAGCTTCAGAATTGTTTTACATTTAATATTTTTTCCTAACATTATTGAGCACAATTTAACATATTTGACACATAAATGTCTGGTTTTGTTTCTTTACTCCCTCCTTCCCTTCTGATATGGCTTGGCTGTGTCCCCACCCAAATCTCATCTTGATACTGTAGCTCCCATAATTCCCACGTGCCCTGGTAAGGACCTGGTGGCAGGTAATTGAATCATCTGGGCAGGTCTTTCCTGTGCTGTTCTCGTAATACAGAATAATTCTCATGAGATCTGATGGTTTTATAAAGGAGAGTTCCCCTGCACACACTCTCTTGCTTGCTGCCATGTAAGACATGACTTTGCTCCACATTCACCTTCTGCCATAATTGTGAGGCCTCCCCAGTCATATGGAACTGTGAGTCCATTAAACCTCTTTCCTTCATAAATTACCCAGTCTCGGATATGTCTTTATGAGCAGCATGAAACAGACTGATACACCTTCCTTCCTTTCTGTCTTCCTTTTTTTTTCTCTCTCTTATAAAACTTTGCATTTTATGAAGTTAAAACAAGACTTGGTTGAATGACTTATCTCAAACTACAGAATATGAATGATATATAATTTATAATTCAGTTAATTTCTGTATAATTATTTACATGCTATACATAAAATACAATATTTTGATAACCACATTAACCCACAGAATACAAGATAATATATTTAGATATATATACATGAGTCCTTACATAAGAATTGGCTAAAGAATGTTTCTATGCCAGTACAGTCTGACTTCCTCTTGTTTTGTCACCTAGATTCTGCTAACTGTGCTGTGGTTGCCCCATGCTATTTTCTCTTCAGCCTAGTTGCACTGCTATTTTCAGTAGAGGAAAATCCAGTCTGGATGTCAGTAATGAAACAACATTCAATTTAAGGTCAGATTCTACATTAGCTATATTGGTAAAGAAACCATGCCTTAATCCCAGCACTTTGGGAGGCCGAGGCGGGCGGATCACGAGGTCAGGAGATCGAGACCCTCCTGGCTAACACGGTGAAACCCCGTCTCTACTAAAAAATACAAAAAAACTAGCCGGGCGCAGTGGCGAGCGCCTGTAGTCCCAGCTACTCGGAGGCTGAGGCGGGAGAATGGCGGGAACCCGGGAGGCGGAGCTTGCAGTGAGCCGAGATCACGCCACTGCACTCCAGCCTGGGCGACACAGCGAGACTCCGTCTCAAAAAAAAAAAAAAAAAAAAAAAAAAGAAACCATGCTTTCTTCCTGTACTTTGTAAATGGCAGACAGCTTGTTACAAATTGTTAACTTGCTTATTTCTGTTTGCATGGATCTGAGTCCTGTTTGGCATCTCTCTTCCTTGGATGCATCTGTGTGTCTTGCCTCTCTATTTTGCATATTTTACTTTTCCTCCATAATAATGGAATGGCATTTTAAAATTCAGCTGCTTTTGTGCTGGGGACACTATCTAGAAACTGGATGAAAGCTGAAAGCCAGTCTCCCATGTGGCTGCCATTATAGTCCTTTTGTGATATTGTTAAATGTTCTTGGCCAGAGCAACACAGGGTTTTACTATTTATTGTTATAAATAAACTCTGCTATGGACTACAGATTCACCAGCGTTATTTCATAGTCATTTTAACAATTAGTTGTGGCATTATTATCCTCATTGAATAGCTAAATGTATCTCAGAGAAGCTTCATCACATTTCTAGTAAAGTTACAAAGCCACTATGTACAAGATACTGATATAGAGATAAAGAAGACATGATCTCTTCCCTTAAACAACCAGTCTTTGAGTGCAGTCCTGATCTTTCTACTATATTATAATAACGCCAAAGGAAGAGAAAAAATATTATTTGTTCTCTAGAAATACATGCCACCATGTGATAAATATAAAATCCTCATGTTCTTTTTAATATCATCATTTAAAATACAAAGGAAGTTATATTCAGTAACTAAAAGCCAATCAGAGCAAGAAGAATATCATGCTACTTTAATTTCAAATTATGCATTTTCTGTAAGTCCACAGATTCTTTTAAAATCCACAACTTTGCCTACTCCAGAGTATTTTTAGGCTTTCATCTAACATATGCATAGAATGATTTCATACCAGAATTATTTCTTAGTAGAATTGTTTTATTTTCTTCTTTATTGACATTAAACATAGCATAATTTTATTTTACTAAAATAAAATTAATTAACTACTTAATAAGTTATCTGATGTAAGCAGGACATGAATTCCTAAAGTTATTTGCCATATTAATTTTCATTTCTCTATAATACTCCACAAACTTCTAGGATTTCTAGGGTACTATTTGGTCTTATTATGAGAAGGAGTATTCTGTGATAGACAGCATCAGTCTTGCTTGTTCAAATTACATACAAAATTTGGAGTATCTCAAAGGGTTTTTGCCAAATTTTTTCTTTGTTCCCCATTTCTCAGTGTGTGTTTGGTAAGATATTAACTCATTCAATAAAATTCCTCTCCATATAGTTCAAAAAGTATTGATTATTTATTCATCATTAGTGTCGTACCCAAGAATATAGTACACATATGCATATGCCTTCTCTGAAAACATGTGGGAAGAAATTTATGACTTTTAAGTTACTCACTATGTTGAACTTTAGTTTTTTCAGCTTGTTGATTTCCACCAATCTAGAGAAACTAAAATATCATATTTGTTGCCTACCTTTGTGTGATTTGTGCCATAGGATTTCTGTTAGTATAGATAACTAAGATGCATTGTTCATATACATTATTAGAAAAGAATCTAGTTCTTTCCAATATAGGTGCTATGCTGTAGTACTCATTATTTTAATATATGGACATATTAGAATTTTGATACTTTTCATCTGTAGTATATGCATAAATTCACATTCCAAATAAGTCAGCACTGCAGAAAAATAACCTTGATACAATAAATCCCATAATAATGTTGGGAGTTTTATTTTCCTTATCACACTTGATGCTTGAAATAAATTAGAATTCCCTACATCTGGCTTTGAGATGACAAACTTGCATATTTTTCTATGACTAAAGTTTCTAGTCATTGAAAGCAATTTTATTTTTTCATCTCTTCTTTATGAACACATACTCTGAGTACATTTTCCAGCCTCTCTTGCATTTGGACATGGCCATGAGACTGAGTTCTAGTCAATGGAATAAGAGCTAAACTGATATATGTCACTTCCAATTCTGGACCATAGAAACCTTTCTTGGCTCCTCTGACAACTGGATATTGATGTCAGGGCAACCGTGGAGTCCTGAAAATGTTTGAGTTTCTACCCTCCTGCTCCATGAATAACTACATGGAGCAGCTGCTCATCTCCATACCCTCTGCCCACTGAACCGGAGCCATCTTCATTGTTACATGAGTTAGAAAAACATTTCTATTACATTTAAATCTCTTTTAATAGTTTTAATTTATTTTTTATAATAGTTAGCTTACCATCACTAAAACACTTCCTCTAATGATTTCAGTTATGAGAGAAAAGCAAATTTATGTATATTAACATGCCACAATTTGGCCACTTGCAGAATACTGCAAATACTGTAAATACAGAAATAAAGAATATGTAGAACCATTAAATTATAAAATTTCATCAATCAATCCCTTTGTCAAAAACTAAGGTTATGAAAGAAAATCTCATGATATGTAAAATATTCAAAATAATTGCAAAATTATCAGCACCATAGAAAAGGGGGAAAATAAATAAAAATTAAAAAATAACAAAATCAAAAAATTTACAAGTTAAAAGTCAGTGCACAGTTGAATGTTCTTAGCATGTGGTGCACAGCATTAGTGCTGAAGTCAAAAATCCAAAGTATTCAATTTGGTGAGTTTGGACATATACATACACTCATGATACTATCACCAAAATCAAGGTAATTAACATATCCATCACCTACAAAACCTTTTTTTGTATATATCAAATATGTATAGTTTTTGTACATTAATTGTATCTCAACAAAGCTGAGGCATGTAAGTAACTTGCCTTCAATGCTTCAATGCCCTATATCAAGATATGGATATAGAGTATCTTGCTTGCTATAGTTTTGCTTTGCTTTTTTATAATTGTAAGAGACATTGGTTTCCATTAAATCAAACTATCCCTTACTGTATCTAATTCGTTCATTTAACAAACATTTCTTGAGTGGTTACTATGTACTATGCATGGTTCTAAGCATTTAGTATACATAAGTAAATAAAATAGACAGAGATGCTTACCTTTTTAGAGCTTATATTCTAGCAGGAAAGTAGAGAAAAAATATAAGTAAATATATGATATATTAGGCAATGATAAATATGATTAAAACATAAGTGGAGGGTGATGTATTTCAGGATGCAAATTTAAATCATGTAGTCATGGTAGGCTTTTGAGGAGGTGAAAATATTAGTTATCAGAATATCTAGAAGAGGCTTCCAGATTGAGGAAACAGCCACTTCTGTAAATCAGGAATGCACTTGGCAGGTTCAAGGAAAAAGAAGGCACCAGTGTACTGATTCAGGCAGTAATGAGGGGAGGAGTTGTTAGAGATTATGTCAGGCAGTTAATAAAAAAAAGGGGGGGGCAAATTAGGTAATGCCAAATGGATCACCATAAGCACCTTGGCTTTTGTTCTGTGAGAAATGCAGAGACATAGTTGGGTTTTTCGCAGAGAAATAATATGATGTGACATATTTTAAAGAACCACTTTGGCTACTAGAAAGGACCGGGAAGAAAAGAGTGAAATATCAGAAACCAGATAAAATGTTACTGCATAATCCAGGTCAGAGAATGATGTTAGCACAGACTAGAGTGGAGATGTAGAGGTGGTAAGAAGTGATGGGATTTTTCCATTAAAATGGTAGAAACCAAACTTTTTTTACTGGTGTCTACCTCTATAAATATAGAATACTGAATTATAGAGATTTCTACAGATTTCTATAGGTATAGAAATATCTATACTTTGGTATTCTTCATTTGCAGAGATAGACAACAGAAAGCCAATTTGGTTTTTACCATTTTATAACTAATCACCTCTTCCCTCTATTGTACATTCCACACTTAATCTGGAAATAAATGTGGAATGTACAATAGAGGGAAGAGGTAGATTAGTTCAAGGTTTTATTCATGGGCAACTGGAAAATGGAGTTTCCATGAATCAAGCTGGGAAGGGCTGTGGCAGAATAGGTTTTGGAGCAAGGGTCAGGAATTCAGTTTTGGATATGTTGAGTTTGGATTATCCACTAGACCTATAAATGGAGATGACAAGTATATTACTGAATATATGAGTCTGGATTTTGGGAGAAGATCTGAGTTACATATAAAAGTCTGGAGTCTCTGTCATCTAGATGACATGAAAGTCAGCAGACTACATAAGATCATCAAGGGACTAAGTGAAGGTACAGAAGAAAAAGATACCAAGAACGAAGTCTTGGGACACTTCAACAATCAGAGGTAGGAGTGTGTAGGAGAAGCCAGAAAGGGAAACTAGAAGGAGGAACATCAGGAGGGTTTGACATTCCTGTAACCAAATGAAGAAAGCTTATTAGTCAAATAATAGGTCAACCTGTTATTATACAAATAATAGGCTGTGGATAGGTCAAGCAAAGGGAAGACTAAGAATTACCATAGGATCTAGCAACATGAGGCCATTGGTATCCTCAGCAAGAACAGATGAAAGTGCAATGATGGCAAAGGCCTCTTTTAAGTATTTTCAAGAGAGAAGTCCAGAAGAGAAATTGGAGACAGAGAATATACACAACTATTTGACAAGTTTTGCTGCAAAACAACAAACGAATGAAGCCTCAGCTAGTGGAGGAATAAATCACCATGCTATGAGTTTGTTATTGTTGCAGGGGAAAAGCTATTTCAGAAATGCTAAGGAATTGCAAAGTATAGACACAAAAAATAGTGAATAACTTTCTTTGGTCTTCATTACAAATTGACAAGTAGACAGCAATGGAAGAAGTGCATTTGAGGACATCTAATTTTTTGACTAGATTAAAAACACACTTTTACACAGCGAGAAAAGGCTCAAAAATAGTTCTTCACTCTATTATTAATGCCTTTCAAATAACAATAAAGAATGAATTTATAAACATGACAATTATTTTATGCATGTCTGGGGGCAAATATTCAGGAGCCATGGGAGACAATATAGCTCTCTCTTGTTACTTAGAGATTAAATGTCAAGAAAAAAATGTGTTCCTCATTATTATTTCAACAGAATTTTATTACTATTCGCTCATGGAGAACTATCTGAAACATCCTCAAGAATTTTTGAAAGAACATTTCTTCCATAGAGTATTTGAAGTTTTATTGCTTACATACATATGTAATTTTTAGAAATAATTTATTTTATAGTTTTCTCTAAAACATTTATTAAGGTTATTTGCTATATATTTTATTTTATCTCCCTTATTTTTCTCTCTTAGCCATTAAAAGTTTTCTATAATACTTATACAAACAATATAATTGTATTTATGTGATCAAGTATCCAGCATATTATAGCACACAGCATATTCTGGCACCAATGTGTATAGCTATGAATTACTGAGCACCAATATGTCTGAACTATCCTACTTTATATTTATTATCTGTTAACTTCTGTGGTATAAATTACGATTATTTTCACTTTACAAATTAGGAAACAAATTTAGAGGCAAATGTATTCAATATTATACAGTCTCAGAGCTCTGACAGGCATAGAGATATCCTGCCATTTTTAATTTTTATTTTATTTTATTTTATTTTACTTTAAGTTCTGGGATACACGTGCTGAAAGTGCAGGTTTGTTACACAGGTATACATGTGCCATGGTGGTTTGCTGTCAACCCATCATCTAGGTTTTAAGCCCAGTGTGCATTAGGTATTTGTCCTAATGCTCTTCCTCCCCTTGCCCCCAACTCCCTGACAGGCCCTAGCATGTGATGTTCCCCTCCCCGTGTCCATGTGTTCTCATTGTTCAGCTCCCACTTACGAGTGAAAACATTCAGTGTTTGGTTTTCTGTTCCTGTTAGTTTGCTGAGAATGATGCTTTCCAGCTTCATCCATGTCCCTGCAAAGGACATGAACTCATTCTTTTTTTTGGCTGCGTAGTATTTCATGGTGTATGTGTGCCACATTTTCTTTATCTAGTCTATCATTGATAGGCATTTGGATTGGTTCCAAGTTTTTGCTATTGTAAATAGTGCTGCAGTTTGTTACAACATTTTCTCCACTCATATATACTAAGGAGCAATTAAAATATTACATAAATTTTAGATTGCAAAGTTTTCCATTTTTCTCTTCTAATCTGAGCCATTTTGGATATAGTGTACATGAGACATTCAGAGCTGCCATCATGTTGAGGTTCATTGAGAATGTCACCAGGAAGGATGTACAACTAGTTCAATCTCTTCCAAATTTCCTTTGCAACCTATTACTCTCCATATGCAGTCACATTCATACTCAATCACTTAAAAAACACATTCCCCTTTAACTTTCTGCTGCACGAACTACCATGTGGTGCTTGTGTAGAATTCACTATGCTGTGAAGCAATTACAAATAATGTCTGAGAGTTATTGCTCCCAATACATGACGTTTTATAGAGTTGCACAATATGTGCTATGGTGCTACACCATGGACTATCCCTAATGCTATGTAGAAGGGGAATCTTTTTATCAATGTAAGCTGAAGTGACCCTTGTTATCACAACATTCATGTCAGTTTCTTTTGCTAGAAAAATTATCATTCATGACAATGAGCCTAGACAGTAAAAACTCAATAAAGAGAGAAAATTATATGAGTTCCATTCTATTATTTAGTAAAATGGGTGGCTCACTTTAGAACAGATTACTGTAGACAAGTAGACTTCCATAAATAAGCACATAATGGTATGATATTCAAAGTTTAGTCTTTAAATAAATACATATTAAAATTAACATCCGTTTTTCACACAAAATTATGAGCTTATTGAGAGCAGAATCATTGTTTTATTTTTACAAATGTCTAGAATCAAGTAGAATCACAACATAAATGATATGTAAAGAGATTCTGGAACTTTTGTGTAGTTAGTGCTGACACAAACAGATAAACAAAAGTCAGAGGCAACGAAAGCATGCCACAAAAATAAGTAAACAAACACTGAACCAAGAGAGAGGTCCTCAGTTGATCTAGCCTGGCTGGGACATGTCTCTTAAGTCACACTCTTAAGAATTTATGTATGAGAAGGAGGTAGACAGATACAAAACTCTCACCACATCCTTTACAGTGTGCAACAGAATTACATCTATTAAAATGTATGTCGTCCTCACTTCTCATTGCAATTTTAGTTATACTATGAACTCTTCTTTGTTAACTTCATAAAGCCTCAATTCGAAAGTCACTCCAGAAACGTTTATGGGCAGCAGCTTAAGTTTCTGGAACTATTATATGATTGTAAAAAATCAGCATCCCAAGTGCCTCACACTATGTTAAATATATTAAATATTGCAAAGACATTACAAGGCAGATGATGTCTTTGAAAGAAAGAAATCTCAAATATCCAATAAATTATAACTAAAATAGTCACATTTAACAAAGCAGTTTCTGTGCCCCAGGCACTCTGCTCTTGGCCTCATATACACGATCACACTTTATCCTCACAATGAACCTATGAGCTAAACATTATTATCACCAAAGTTGGCAGCTAGAAAGAGCCATGCCAGGACTGGGACCTAGGTTGCCTTGGTTTGAAAGCCTGGTCTTTAATCAACAGGATGTTAGATAATATATTAGGGTTATTTTCTTGAAAAAAATTCTCAATATTTATGAAATTCATTTGCCTTTGAAGAACACACCTAGCTACAAAGTTATGTAACACACACACGCACACACACACAGGCTACAAAAGTGCATAGATACATACACCACCCCACTATCCATACAATAGTAACAAGAAAGTTCTGAAGGGAGAGAAGGACAACTGATTAATTGATTTCATAGTAAAACATCTGATATGAAAACAAATAACTACAAAAGTTCCCTATTGCTTGATGATGAATCTTGTAGAAAACTACTACTTTTAAAAAAATTTATTATGAAAACAAATCACCTTTAATTAAAAATGTTGACGACTCTGGACAATGCTCTTGAGAAATGGAAATCACTGTATTGTGTACATCCTAATGTGGATATAATCTTCCTCCTTTGTCTCATAGATTGATTTGTTAAACCCATGTATCAGAGTATGATGAAAACATGCAAGAATGTTCATATTAAATGTTCTATCAGTTGGCTATTGCCACAATGACATTGTTTAACAAACTATTCCAAAATGCATTCACTTACAATAGCAAGCATTTATTCTCTTGGTCATAAGCCTGCAGGTTGATTGTAATTTGGATGATCTAGGCTGAATTTGCTATTCCCTTGGCCTTAGGCTGTGGGTTGACTTGGCTTAGTTCTCCCCTATAGGATGGGTTCAGATCTGCTCCGTATGTGAAGGTTTTGGAGCTCAGATCAAAGGGGCATATAGTTGTCATTCAAGCTACAGAAGCCAAGTCATGTGATCCCAATACATTTAAGGCCCTGCTGGGTTATGTTTGCTAACATTCCATCAGTCAGAACAAGTTATATTGGCCAAGCCCTACATAAACGTAGGAGAAAAGTACATTATTCCTCAATGAGAGAGTAAGATAAATGCATATTGCTAAACGTAGAAGAAGTTGAATGTAATGCAAACATCTTGAAAATAATGTTTAACCTAAAAAAAAGTTTTCCTTTTTAAATTTTAAACATAAATAAAGGAACCAATAAATAAAATACATCACCACCCAAATTTGGCATACTGAAAACTACATAACTACTGTTGTCTGTTTGCCCGTACATTAGATAAAGAATAAAACAATTGTAAACTATGCAAAATGTTCAGCACTGAAGGATTGATGATGCTTAGTGGAGTGAAGCTGCTGACTACATCTGAAAGTCATAGAGGTATTATAAAGTGGTACAAAAATGAAACAGACTCAAAAAAACTTGAGTAATTTTTCATCCCCTAAACCTCATACTTAACTGCAGCAGTGCTGAGAAACTTTCTCTTCACGGATCAAATGCATGGGTGTGGTTTTAATTATTGCTGTAGCATTATATTCAAAGCAACTGCTAAAAAAATCCACAACAGATTGGTAAGTTTCCACTTGAAACTCTCTTCCAAAAGATGGAAGAAGCAGCATACAAAAAGTCAAGAACAACTGTCTAGTGACAGAAAAACAATCGCAGTATCTTTTCCAATTTCGATTTTAATTTTTATTTATTTATTTATTTATTTGAGACACGGTCTTACTCTGCCACTGAGGCTGGAGTGCAGTGACAAAACCTCTGTCTCACTGCAACCTCTGTCTCCTGGATTCAAGCAATTATCTTGCCTCAGCTTCCCGAGTAGCTGAAATTATAGGCTCATGCCACCATGCTCGGCTAATTTTTGTATTTTTAAGAGAGACCAAGTTTTGCTATGTTGGCCAAGCTGGTCCCGAACTCCCCGAGGAAGAAGCATCATCTATCCCAAGTTTAAACAGACAAAATAAGAAATTTTGTTTGAAAAAAGATATTTAGCCAGGGTCTAGCAACAAACTGAGGTCTTATGCTTGAATTTTGTGCATTATTTCCCTTGGAGAATGAGGGCCACAGATTGCTTTCAGTGAATAGTGAAGTGGGTCTTTGAAAGAAACAAAAAGAACAGGTACATTAAAAAAATGATTTTTTCATTATGAAAGGATTATTGGTTCACACACACACACACAGATAAAACAACAGAAGGAGAATCAGAGTCAGGAATGACTGAATTTTTAGGCAATATTAAGGTTTCTCACTTTTTTATATACTTCATCTATAAAGGCATTTATGAGAAAAGTCAGATTTATATGATATTTTCCTACTGATTGATTACCTAAAGCAATTTTTATTCATGAAATTACAATCGGTGACTGCAAACAATTATAAGCTTATAAACCATGGACTGAAACCTTTATGGTAGAATATAAAACACAAGCTTATGAGTTTGTAGGAGACAATTACCCTGTTTTTTTTATAAGTTTTTAATTTCTGTGAAATAAGACAATGACAAAAAGAAATTAAATGTGAAAGGAGACTCATTTTTAAATGAAATGTTTTGTGTCTCAAGTGTCATCAGCTACTCTTTAAACCACATTTACGTTACTATAATCATCTCTACTTTTAAAGGTTTATTACCTTAATTAAAATATTCATTATAGGAAAAAATGTTCATTCCAAGTTAAATCCTGTATGTTCTTTTTATATATTTAAATCTATTATGAATTAAAATCCTCTTTATTTATATCAGTAAAAAGTATCAATAAAAACAAAATTGAACTGTGCTTGGCACATATAAATATGCTTGATTTTAGTTATTATTATGAAAAAATGTGGGAGCTTCCCACTTAATTTACAAATGTGTACACATAGATACATGAAGAGTGAAAAACTGAGTACATAATGGTCATTGTATTAGTTTATCTCTTCTAAAATACACAACTGAAATAATATCTTACTGCACTATTTTTATGTGGTATCACTTATGACAAGGAGACACAGATATCTAGATGTAAGCTGGAATTCTTTGAAAAGTTAGACTACATTTGAATCAGTTTTGAAGACTGTTATCCTTGACAATTCAGAAATATTTTCTTTTCCTGATTTAAAATCCATTTAAGGTAGAGGTGTTAAGGAGACCTATACTAAAAAGGTTATTTCTTCACCTATGTCTAATGTTGTGCTTTCTGAGCCTGTACTCTAAATGTCTGATTCTTTAAAAATCTTTTAAAGCAAAAATTCTTTGAGCTTTATTGAATCATATCCCCATATATTTCAAGATCTTCATACAAACTGATTTGGGTGAATGTGGCTTAAGGTAGGAGACCACCCCTCATATTGTCTTATGTCCAATTTCTGCTTCAAAGAAAAAATAGGAGTTAAAAGACAGAAATGAAATCAGTAGTCAAACAGCCTGGCACTGCATTCCAGGCCTGGTAGTTAAAGATAGACCCCTGACCTAACCAGTTATGTTATCTACAGATTGCAGACATTGTATGGAAAAGCATTGTGAAAATCCTTGTCCTGTTCTGTTCTATTCTGATTACCGGTGCATGCAGCCCCCAGTCACGTACCCACTGCTTGCTCAATCGATCACGACCCTCTCACTCGGACCCCCTTAGAGTCCTAAGCCCTTAAAAGGGACAGGAATTGCTCACTCAGGGAACTCAGTTTTTGGAGACATGAGTTCATCGATGCTCCCAGATGAATAAAGCCCTTTCCTGCCACAACTTGGTGTCTGAGGGGTTCTTGTCTGCCGCTCCTCCTGCTACATGGCAAAGACAAACGTACTCACAGAATATTCAGTGAGTGTCGTTTTTCTTCAACAGGGTACTTTTTGGTTAGATTTGAGCCTTATAACCAGTCAGGACAAAAAGCCTTGAGTACTTAATACAGAGCTGCATGGGGCAGAGCCTCCCTCAGATTGGAGCTCTGAGTGGTTGTGTGGAGTAGAATCCCTCACAGGGTTGTGCTGCACATATAACATGA
The DNA here is from genome assembly GCF_009764315.1 of Trachypithecus francoisi. Taxonomy (NCBI): domain Eukaryota; kingdom Metazoa; phylum Chordata; class Mammalia; order Primates; family Cercopithecidae; genus Trachypithecus; species Trachypithecus francoisi. The sequence goes on along the minus strand of NW_022681454.1, from coordinate 165,996,288 downwards.
AGAGGAAATGAATGTCTGTGTGATAAGCTACTGGCCACTGAGATCTGGGGGTTAATTGTATAGCTAATACTGAAACTGATTCAGGGAGAAAGTAAGACTCCAGTAAAATTTCTAGACAAAATTGCATTGCCTTAGCAATTCACTCATGAGTTGTGAACAAATTAGTTTTGGATTTTGGAAAGTTGCTCAGCCATGTAAACTGACAGCACAATATTTGGTCAAAATGTTGTCTGCAATTACTGTGACGACAGAAAGTTTATTTCTTGGGGAAAAGTCTGGAAATAGAAACTTAATAGCAAACGAAGTTTGCTATTGATAATATTTGATAGAGTATTACAAGGAATAATTTAACAGTCAACAAGCCTAAATGAAAAGAAATAGAGATATCAGAAATGTGTGACTATGCAAAGTGAAAAAAAGCATGTTATTGTAAAAGCCTTTTATTGACCAAGACTCAATAATACCTTTACATTAATTAAAATATCTCAAGATAAAAGTCCATTTAAGGCTGTGATACACAAGTTAGCAACAACAAAAACAAAACCCTTTCAATTGACTACAGTGCCTCAGGATAAAACCATATGATGAGTAAAGTCTTCCTACTTAAATCTGAGAGCTTCGAGATAGCCTCAGTAGGTGATAGAGTTAAGTTTTAGATAACAAAGACACAAAGATTCAAGAACTTCTAGGAAGGACTTTGGTTCTGATGACTGGCAATTGAAAAATGAGATTGTTTTAAAAACTAGGAATCTACAGAAAATTGAATCCCACAGTGTGCAGCTAAGAGTAGTGTGCTGTCTATACTTGACAATAAACCTACAGGTCAATCTTGTGCATGAAATACAATAGAAAATTCAAATCAAATTATCCTTCATTCTATATTGAAAGAAAATCTACAGTAAATATTTAGTATCTGGGGTTGCTGAATATTTATTATATTGAACATATTGGGTTTAGAGGTATAAATCATTTCATAATTATATCAAATCTGCCTGCATATACACATGTAAGTTAGAAATACGTATAATTTGGAAAATATAATTATACATTTTAGATGATGGCAATTCTGTATGCAAAGCAGGAAAGACAGCATCACCTTATTTTTGTAAATGAGAAAGTTGAGGTCCAGAGATTTTAAATGACTTTCTAAAGTTAACAGAGCTAATCAATGATAAGCCACTATTAAATTTATATCTTATGACTACTAGTTTGGATGCTTCTAGTATATCAATACATCTTACCTTGTGATCAGGTAAGAAAATAGAAATTAGGATTAATTGTGAGGAAACAAATGGAATAAGAAATAATAAACACCTTAACATGCCCTATAAATTAACAATTATTTTTGGAAGATACCGAACTTTTTTGTGATTCATTTCCAAATAAACAGGCTCATAAAGTTCCTTCACAGTTCAGAAAACTGATGTAGATAAAGTCTCTCTTCTATGCAAGCTGTGAAAGAAAGACCTACTTTTCATATTCTTAGACATTTGGGGAAAGATCAGGAAAAAAGATAAATGGAAAGAGATTTTTAAAAGAAACAGTGAAATTTTTCTGACGTGTCAAACAAACTAAAGGCAATTTAATGTATGTAATTTACTGAGCACTTTGGAAATGTAGAGCACTTCTCTTTTTCAAGTAATCTATATGATCTCTACAAGGATGGGAATGTTTTTCCAGTTTCACAGATAGCAAAACAAACAAACAAACAAACAAAAAATCTAATACAAAGAAGATAAATTACACCCTTTAATGTCAAGTAGAGTTACTAGCACATACATTTTTGGTCATCATAAAAGCCTAATTCCTATGCCTAATCTCAGTTCATGCTGCCACGTGGAAATATACTTGGCTGTAAAACAGATCCATCTGCATCTCTTTTCATTTATTTTGAAAACCTACAGGGGAATATTTGTTATCATGGCATATGCTAATGAATAATTGCTTTCAAGTATTATGCATTGCTAGACCCAATTTTTATGTTAGGTTAGAATTGCCTCTAGGGCAATGTTATGACATTAGTTGCCAGAGTGTAAATGCAGTTTCAAAATCAAGACGCTGTAATCAAAAGTGGAGCCACATCTGTTATAGAGTGTCTACTTATGGTAGATATTCTTAGTTGCCAATGCATTATCTTTTTTCCTTTCTTTGGAGTGACAGAATCTTACTTTCATTTGGGGTGGCAGAAACCAGTCCCATGTGATGAACCCCGTTTAAGTCAATCAGGATTTCCCTGTTCTTTGCTTTACCAGTTTCACTCAGCTATGAATAGTTATGTGATTCACTTCTGGCTAATGAGAACTAAGTGGGAGTCTTCTGAGGCTGGGGACAGAGGAACTTCTGAAAAATGTTTCTTTCTTGATGAAAGATTTGAAATGACAGACATTGCTACTTCCTTCTCTGTCTTCCTGCTGAGAATGAGGCTCTATTTCTGGAGCTGTAATAGTCATTTTTTGACTCCGAGACAGTCAGCAGCAGGCAGAGGACAGGAAGATCTGGAGGTATCAGTTTAACATTATTGTTCCACTTACCTTCTGATTTCGTTATATGAGCAAAAAAAAATTTAAGACTATGAGGTTGGATTTTTTGTTACTTGCTGTTAAGAACAATCTTAATGAATAAATTCTCTAAATGATGTCTCCAAGAATCATAAGGGTGTGAAATAATTGATTTCCAGATTTCACAAGCAATGAAGGATTTTTCTGCTTAATATGGAGCTGTATTATTTTTGTTTACTTTGTGTCCATCTACGATTTCATTTGGAAAAAGAAGGTTTAGCTATCAAAATATTTCAAAACTAAACTCTAAAAAACCTATCTAAGGTGCCTTAACTAAGAGTCTGCAGATATCTGGACTTCTAAAAGCATATTTTGCTTGGGTTATGCTATCTGTGGTTTCTGCTAATGCTGATTCTGATACACAGCCTTGCTCCTGGCATAAATGGTGCTTTGAGATAAAAGAACCACAGACAGCCTCGTTACAATTAACCAAGAGAACATGCCAGGCAGTGGCTTTCTTGATCTCATTATCTAAAATATTTCCATCCAGCATGGTGGCTCACGCCTGTAATCCCAGCACTTTGGGAGGCCAAGGCGAGTGGATGGCTTGAGGCCAGAAGTTCTAGATCAGCCTGGTCAACAAAGCAAAACAGTCTCTATTAAAAACAGAAAAATTAACCAAGAGTGATGCCATGCACCTGTAGTCTTAGGTACTTGGGAGGCTGAGGCAGGAAGATCACCTGAGCTCTGGGAGGGCGAGGCTGCAGTGAGCCGTGATCGTGCCACTGCACTCCAGCCTGGGTGACAGAGTGACACTCTATTTTTAAAAAACTAAAACTAAAACTAAATAAATATATAATAAATAAATAAAATATATTTCCAGTGCACCACTTCTTTTACGTTTTCCTTCTTCTTAAGAGTATCACCATGTAATGTGCTCTATTTCCCTTATTCAACTTGTTACTTTTCTGTTTTCCCCTCAGAATATAAACTCCATGAAAATAGGGATTTTTGTCTGATTTTCTCGCTATTTTATCCCCAGGGCCTATAAAGCAACTGACACATAGTAGGTACTAAAGAAGTATACGTTACATGGATAAATCAATGCTGTATACATTTTAATTTCTCAATTTATGTTCCATAGCATACTGGTGTGTCCCAGGCAGGTTGCAGCTAAGCCAAGATTTTGTCCCTTCAGCCCTGAGGACAACCGAAACCTATAGCTACAAAAATCCTCTTCCGTATACTCCAGCGTGCTGTACTTTTTTTTTCTTTCAATGCGCAGTGAGGTGAAAAAGGTTAGAAATCACTGGCCAAGTTTTTCGCCATCAGCATTGCTTTCAAACATCTGGTCTTCCATGGAATATGTGAAAAGACAATTTCACTGAAAGCCTTTTTCAGGTGGGAAACTTAGTCACAATTATCATTACTCAAGGGCAAATAAATGTCTCATTGGAGTTTATTCTGCAGGCGAAAACCAGATTCCAATTGCATGCTAATGAAGTAAGTGCATTACCAGCTTCCTCTGATATTTCTAAACCACTCAAACTCTGCATTAGTGGCTTATGACATCACCAATACCAGTTAATTTAATCTTGTTTATTATTTTTTTCTTTTAGTAAAGAGACAGGTATCATTTTCCATAACAAGAGTATATTCCACAGTGACCGTATAAATCTTCCCCAATTTCTTACCCCATTAAAAGCCCTTTGGCCCTAATGTAACTGCTTCATCAGCAAACACATATTCATGTTTGCTGACTAAACATACTCATGTTTACATATTTAAGACAATTAGTTAAAATTCAGAAAAAAATCAAAAAGTTCCTTTTATATGGGGGTAGCATAGTTCATTTAATCAGAAATTATCTTGTGAATGTACATAATCTGTGGTCTCTTCAAATGTGGCTTGTTTTGCCTCAAATGAAAAGTCACTCTTGGGGGGCGGAGCAAGATGGCCGAATAGGAACAGCTCCAGTCTCCAACTCCCAGCGCGAGCGACACAGAAGACCGGTGATTTCTGCATTTTCAACTGAGGTACTGGGGTCATCTCTCTAGGGAGTGCCGGACAATCGGTGCGGGTCAGCTGCTGCAGCCTGACCAGCGTGAGCTGAAGCAGGGCGAGGCATCGCCTCACCTGGAAGCGCAAGGGGGAAGGAAATCCCTTTTCCTAGCCAGGGGAACTGAGACACACACCACCTGGAAAATCGGGTAACTCCCACCCCAATACTGCGCTTTAAGGAAACAGGCACACCAGGAGAATATATCCCACACCTGGCCGGGAGGGTCCCACGCCCACAGAGCCTCCCTCACTGCTAACACAGCCGTCTGCGGCGATCTATCCGCAAGGCAGCAGCGAGGCTGGGGGAGGGGCGCCCGCCATTGCTGAGGCTTAAGTAGGTAAACAAAGCCGCTGGGAAGCTCGAACTGGGTGGAGCTCACAGCAGCTCAAGGAAGCCTGCCTGTCTCTGTAGACTCTACCACTGTGGACAGCGCACAGCTGCAGTCCATTAGGGGAAAGAGCGGGGCCGCTGCAGACCCGAACGACTCTGTCTGACAGCTTTGGGGAGAGCCGTGGATCTCCTAACGCGGAGGTTGAGATCTGAGAACGGACAGACTGCCTGCTCAGGTGGGTCCCTGACCCCTGAGTAGCCTAGCTGGGAGACATCCCCCACTAGGGGCAGTCTGATACCCCACACCTCACAGGGTGGCGTCACCCCTGAGAGGAAACTTCCAAAGAAAGAATCAGACAGGTACACTCGCTGTTCAGCAATATTCTATCTTCAGCAACCTCTGCTGCTGATACCCAGGCAAACAGGGTCTGGAGTGGACCTCAAGCAATCTCTAACAGACCAACAGACAGTCCTTCTGACTGTCAGACGGAAAACTATCAAACAGGAAGGACACCTATACCAAAACCCCATCAGTACGTCACCATCATCAAAGTCCAGAGACAGATAAAACCACAAAGATGGGGAAGAAGCAGGGCAGAAAAGCTGGAAATTCAAAAAATAAGAGCGCATCTCCCCCTGCAAAGGAGCGCAGCCCATCGCCAGCAACGGATCAAAGCTGGTCAGAGAATGACTTTGACGAGATGAGAGAAGAAGGCTTCAGTCCATCAAACCTCTCAGAGCTAAAGGAGGAATTACGTACCCAGCGCAAAGAAACTAAAAATCTTGAAAAAAAAGTGGAAGAATTGACAGCTAGACTAATTAATGCAGAGAAGATCATAAACGAAATGACAGAGATGAAAACCATGACACGAGAAATACGTGACAAATGCACAAGCTTCGGTAACCGACTCGATCAACTGGAGGAAAGAGTATCAGCGATTGAGGATCAAATGAATGAAATGAAGCGAGAAGAGAAACCAAAAGAAAAAAGAAGAAAAAGAAATGAACAAAGCCTGCAAGAAGTATGGGATTATGTAAAAAGACCAAATCTACGTCTGATTGGGGTGCCTGAAAGTGAGGGGGAAAATGGAACCAAGTTGGAAAACACTCTTCAGGATATCATCCAGGAGAACTTCCCCAACCTAGTAGGGCAGGCCAACATTCAAATTCAGGAAATACAGAGAACGCCACAAAGATACTCCTCCAGAAGAGCAACTCCAAGACACATAATTGCCAGATTCACCAAAGTTGAAATGAAGGAAAAAATCTTAAGGGCAGCCAGAGAGAAAGGTCGGGTTACCCACAAAGGGAAGCCCATCAGAATAACAGCAGACCTCTCGGCAGAAACTCTACAAGCCAGAAGAGAGTGGGGGCCAATATTCAACGTTCTTAAAGAAAAGAATTTTCAACCGAGAATTTCATATCCAGCCAAACTAAGCTTCATCAGTGAAGGAGAAATAAAATCCTTTACAGATAAGCAAATGCTTAGAGATTTTGTCACCACCAGGCCTGCCTTACAAGAGACCCTGAAGGAAGCCCTAAACATGGAAAGGAACAACCGGTACCAGCCATTGCAAAAACATGCCAAAATGTAAAGACCATCGAGGCTAGGAAGAAACTGCATCAACTAACGAGCAAAATAACCAGTTAATATCATAATGACAGGATCAAGTTCACACATAACAATATTAACCTTAAATGTCAATGGACTAAATGCTCCAATTAAAAGACACAGACTGGCAAACTGGATCAAGAGTCAAGACCCATCAGTCTGCTGTATTCAGGAGACCCATCTCACATGCAGAGACATACATAGGCTCAAAATAAAGGGATGGAGGAAGATCTACCAAGCAAATGGAGAACAAAAAAAAGCAGGGGTTGCAATCCTAGTCTCTGATAAAACAGACTTTAAACCATCAAAGATCAAAAGAGACAAAGAAGGCCATTACATAATGGTAAAGGGATCAATTCAACAGGAAGAGCTAACTCTCCTAAATATATATGCACCCAATACAGGAGCACCCAGATTCATAAAGCAAGTCCTTAGAGACCTACAAAGAGACTTAGACTCCCATACAATAATAATGGGAGACTTCAACACTCCACTGTCAACATTAGACAGATCAACGAGACAGAAAGTTAACAAGGATATCCAGGAATTGAACTCATCTCTGCACCAAGCGGACCTAATAGACATCTATAGAACTCTCCACCCCAAATCAACAGAATATACATTCTTCTCAGCACCACATCGCACTTATTCCAAAATTGACCACATAATTGGAAGTAAAGCACTCCTCAGCAAATGTACAAGAACTGAAATTATAACAAACTGTCTCTCAGACCACAGTGCAATCAAACTAGAACTCAGGACTAAGAAACTCAATCAAAACCGCTCAACTACATGGAAACTGAACAACCTGCTCCTGAATGACTACTGGGTACATAACGAAATGAAAGCAGAAATAAAGATGTTCTTTGAAACCAATGAGAACAAAGATACAACATACCAGAATCTCTGGGACACATTTAAAGCAGTGTGTAGAGGGAAATTTATAGCACTAAATGCCCACAAGAGAAAGCAGGAGAGATCTAAAATTGACACTCTAACATCACAATTAAAAGAACTAGAGAGGCAAGAGCAAACACATTCAAAAGCTAGCAGAAGGCAAGAAATAACTAAGATCAGAGCAGAACTGAAGGAGATAGAGACACAAAAAACCCTCCAAAAAATCAATGAATCCAGGAGTTGGTTTTTTGAAAAGATAACAAAATTGACAGACCGCTAGCTAGACTAATAAAGAAGAAAAGAGAGAAGAATCAAATAGACGCAATAAAAAATGATAAAGGGGATATCACCACCGACCCCACAGAAATACAAACAACCATCAGAGAATACTATAAATGCCTCTACGCAAATCAACTAGAAAATCTAGAAGAAATGGATAATTTCCTGGACACTTACACTCTCCCAAGACTAAACCAGGAAGAAGTTGAATCCCTGAATAGACCAATAGCAGGCTCTGAAATTGAGGCAACAATTAATAGCCTACCCACCAAAAAAAGTCCAGGACCAGATGGATTCACAGCTGAATTCTACCAGAGGTACAAGGAGGAGCTGGTACCATTCCTTCTGAAACTATTTCAATCAATAGAAAAAGAGGGAATCCTCCCTAACTCTTTTTATGAGGCCAACATCATCCTGATACCAAAGCCTGGCAGAGACACAACAAAAAAAGAGAATTTTAGACCAATATCCCTGATGAACATCGATGCAAAAATCCTCAATAAAATACTGGCAAACCGGATTCAGCAGCACATCAAAAAGCTTATCCACCATGATCAAGTGGGCTTCATCCCTGGGATGCAAGGCTGGTTCAACATTCGCAAATCAATAAACGTAATCCAGCATATAAACAGAACCAAAGACAAGAACCACATAATTATCTCAATAGATGCAGAAAAGGCTTTTGACAAAATTCAACAGCCCTTTATGCTAAAAACGCTCAATAAATTTGGTATTAATGGAACGTACCTCAAAATAATAAGAGCTATTTATGACAAACCCACAGCTAATATCATACTGAATGGGCAAAAACTGGAAAAATTCCCTTTGAAAACTGGCACAAGACAGGGATGCCCTCTCTCACCACTCCTATTCAACATAGTGTTGGAAGTTCTGGCTAGGGCAATCAGGCAAGAGAAAGAAATCAAGGGTATCCAGTTAGGAAAAGAAGAAGTCAAATTGTCCCTGTTTGCAGATGACATGATTGTATATTTAGAAAACCCCATCGTCTCAGCCCAAAATCTCCTTAAGCTGATAAGCAACTTCAGCAAAGTCTCAGGATACAAAATTAATGTGCAAAAATCACAAGCATTCTTATACACCAGTAACAGACAAGCAGAGAGCCAAATCAGGAATGAACTTCCATTCACAATTGCTTCAAAGAGAATAAAATACCTAGGAATCCAGCTTACAAGGGATGTAAAGGACCTCTTCAAGGAGAACTACAAACCACTGCTCAGTGAAATCAAAGAGGACACAAACAAATGGAAGAACATACCATGCTCATGGATAGGAAGAATCAATATCGTGAAAATGGCCATACTGCCCAAGGTGATTTATAGATTCAATGCCATCCCCATCAAGCTACCAATGACTTTCTTCACAGAATTGGAAAAAACTGCTTTAAAGTTCATATGGAACCAAAAAAGAGCCCGCATTGCCAAGACAATCCTAAGTCAAAAGGACAAAGCTGGAGGCGTCACGCTACCTGACTTCAAACTATACTACAAGGCTACAGTAACCAAAACAGCATGGTACTGGTACCACAACAGAGATATAGACCAATGGAACAGAACAGAGTCCTCAGAAATAATACCACACATCTACAGCCATCTGATCTTTGACAAACCTGAGAGAAACAAGAAATGGGGAAAGGATTCCCTATTTAATAAATGGTGCTGGGAAAATTGGCTAGCCATAAGTAGAAAGCTGAAACTGGATCCTTTCCTTACCCCTTATACGAAAATTAATTCAAGATGGATTAGAGACTTAAATGTTAGACCTAATACCATAAAAACCCTAGAAGAAAATCTAGGTAGTACCATTCAGGACATAGGCATGGGCAAGGACTTCATGTCTAAAACACCAAAAGCAACGGCAGCAAAAGTAAAAATTGACACATGGGATCTATTAAACTAAAGAGCTTTTGCACAGCTAAAGAAACTACCATCAGAGTGAACAGGCAACCTACAGAATGGGAAAAAATTTTTGCAACCTACTCATCTGACAAAGGGCTAATATCCAGAATCTACAAAGAACTCAAACAAATATACAAGAAAAAAACAAACAACCCCATCAAAAAGTGGGGAAAGGATATGAACAGACATTTCTCAAAAGAAGACATCCATACAGCCAACAGACACTTGAAAAAATGCTCATCATCACTCGCCATCAGAGAAATGCAAATCAAAACCACAATGAGATACCATCTCACACCAGTTAGAATGGCAATCATTAAGAAGTCAGGAAACAACAGGTGTTGGAGAGGATGTGGAGAAATAGGAACACTTTTACACTGTTGGTGGGATTGTAAACTAGTTCAACCATTATGGAAAACAGTATGGCGATTCCTCAAGGATCTAGAACTAGATGTACCATATGACCCAGCCATCCCACTACTGGGTATATACCCAAAGGATTATAAATTACTCTACTACAAAGACACATGCACACGTATGTTTATTGCGGCACTATTCACATAGCAAAGACTTGGAATCAACCCAAATGTCCATCTGTGACAGACTGGATTAAGAAAATGTGGCACATATACACCATGGAATACTATGCAGCCATAAAAAAGGATGAGTTTGCATCCTTTGTAGGGACATGGATGCAGCTGGAAACCATCATTCTTAGCAAACTATCACAAGAAGAGAAACCAAACACCGCATGTTCTCACTCATAGGTGGGAACTGAACAATGAGATCACTTGGACTCGGGAAGGGGAACATCACACACTGGGGCCTATCATGGGGAGGGGGGAGGAGGGAGGGATTGCATTGGGGAGTTATACATGATATAAAAGTCATGCACATGTACCCTAGAACTTAAAGTATAATAAAAAAATAAAAAAAAAATAAAAAAAAAAAAAAAAGAAAAGTCACTCTTTCATTTATTTAGTTCCATAATAATATGAAGCCTGCTGTGCTGTTATGTAACAATAAAGATATTTTATTTTCTATAAACTTTGTTGAAATGAGGGGGTAGGAGGGAAAATCAATGTGTCACAACATCATAAAGCAACCCAGAAAATAAAATGAGAAATAAAAGAGGCAATAAAAAAGCCCAGTACAATTAACTGATGGTGTTTGAGTTTCTACACCTACCAAAGTAAACGTAAAAAACCAGATGCATTTGTATTTATGTATTTACTTATTTTGGTTATTTTTCTGGGACCTCTTTGGGGAGACCAAACAAGTATAGTTACATTTCTAATAATTTCTGGTCAGAAAATTATTTCATTGAATAACTTTGCACACAATAAGGGATGACATGACTTACCCAGACATTAAGGCTGTTAGCTAATTAGTAAGTCACATTTCCTATATAAAACCTGTGGCACAAACTAAATCTCCCTGCAATGCAGTGTTATGGCATTGCTTGCCTCACATAAAGACCAATAATATTTTAAGAGATATTTTTAGGAGCAATAACCAAGATTATGAGCCTATTTTATTCCCTAAATTTATTTCTATTCAGGTGTTAAATTTAAAAATTATATAATAGAGTTCTGGAGATGTGTTGCACAACAATGTGAATGTAATTAATATTGCTGAGCTGCATATATATGGTTAAGATGGTAAATTTTATTTATATTTAACACAACCAAAAAGTAAATCACGTTTTGTGGAAAAAATACCTTGTAAAATACGCTTCGTGATAAGTTCTTTAACGTTAAATAAAAATATCAGTGTATTGCTATTTCAAATAACAAAAAGTTAATAAAAAAAATTTACCATCTCAAAAAATATTAATTTAAATTTTGAAAGTGATTGTGGTATCTTGTTTGTTTTTAATGCATAAAGATTTATTCTTATGAGTATCCTAGAATAATTAACATAACATGTAAAAGTAGAAATATGTAGTAACAAAATTTTCTCACATTTAGAAATCTTGGTTTCTACCTGTTTCACAGAATAGATGGGTTGATTAATCAAGATAGTCTACAAAAAGTATCTAACACAGTGCTTAGCACATTATAGATGCTCAACAAATATGAACTTCTTTCTTTTCAGTTAAAACACAGGTTCAAAAGTCATACCTGGCCACTTTGAATTAATAGACAAAGGATGGTGATGCCTGCAGGTCTGGCTACTATACAGTAATTGATTTAATTATATCCAAAAAATTGTTAGCTATTGTTTTAGATTTTAAATACCAATATCAGGAAATGTATATGGAAATATGGAATTTAAGCTTAAATAAAAGTTTTCTACTTTATATTTTATAGTAACCTTTCACTAAAACGTTCTCATTAGTATAACATATCAGAAGTTCTCTATTTTGATATTCATGAGATTAGGGCTATGCAAATTCAGAATTACATGTTTTGTGATTGTAAGTTCATTAGACTAACATCAAGTACCAAGTAATAGGCAATACTAGACAAAGCACTGCAGTGGCTAATAATCTATAAAATCCAGTTATTGTTTTCTGTAGTAGCATGCATATACCTATGGAACAAAAAATTAGATATTTCATTAGTCAGTATAATAATTATTTCTAAATACTTTAAATCCTATGATGTATATATTGATAATGGGGACCCTACAAAATCTATTACTAAACTTTGTGTAACTGTTGATTATTGTGATTAGTAGTAGCATCAAAAATAACTGCCGGTTAATTGGAATATCTTACTTGGGATATAAATAACCAGTTGACTGCTTTAAACATTAATTTAGGCTTCAACTGAAAGACATTTTTTGGAAAGAATTTACTAGGCATTTTAGCTAATAATCACCTATTTTAAAGCTAGTTATAGCAGATGTTACAAATTTTTTTTTAAGTATCAATAACAAGATTTTAAAGATTTCTGCTCTTAATAAAATATTTTGGAACTGAAAATATTCAATATCCTTTAAATTAAAAAGGCTTAATAATACTAAGGAACAGAGTACAGTGTATGGCAAATGATTTCTAACATTTGCTACTAACTTCAAAATAATGAATATAATATGTTGATGCATTTCACTGTTCAGTTTCTGAAGATTTCTATTGGTAAAAATACACTTCTGGATGAGAGAAACTGAACTGTTGCTGTAAATCTTAAAGTCATACAATAAGAGTGGAAACAGTCAAGGAGAACCAGCGGAGAACAAGTGGACAGAAACAGTCAGCAAGTCATCAGAGCAGTGGCTTCTACCGTGTCCTTCCACCCACGGTTTCTACTAAAGCAACAACAGAGGAGTATTTCCTCGTCTACTAGCAGCATCAATTTAATTAAACAAATGATTAGCATTTACCTCAAATAGTTTATGGTTTCGGGTTGAGCAATGAGAGTACAATCTGAAAAAAAATGAGAACAACAGCAGAGGGAAGGCATACATAATTTATTTTTACACATTTTATATTTATGGCACACATATGTAAATATATGATAAAATGTGTCTACTTGTGTACACACATAGATATATATATTTTAAATTTATTTTGCTTATATGCTAATATAGGTTGGGACTTATTCAAATCCCAAACACAGGCCTTTTTCATTCTCTACAAGTCTATACTATACCATCTGTTATATCTGTATACGTACAAGTATAGGTATAAAAATAACAAATTAAGTGTACAATCATTCCTATTTGAGATAGAAAATTCATAGAGAAGACAAATGATAGCACTCAAATGGATTCTGTATGTACAGTTTTTGCTTTAATGGAATACATTTCCACTATTCTCACATAATAATATCTTATGATATACTTTCAAGTTCATGGGTCAATAAAAATAAGGGATGCCAAGATGCATTCTGAAGGAAGTATTTCACCCGAATCCCCAAAGGTTGTGGCAAAAAGAACAAATGGCTACAATTTATGTATTAGCAAGAAAAACGTAGAGTTTCCTAAAGTGGCCTTCTATATATTTTCCACAGTTTCAATAATCCTTTTAAAAATGTTTAGCAAAATAATATATTGGCAAATTATACTCTTAGAAGAAAGATTTGGTTTGTATTCCACACATTAATCTTGAAGAAAAAAATTATATTCTTAGGCTACCTGCTGCTTATAAATTATACAGTAGTATAGCTATTTTATGGAATTAGCTAAACATTCAGTTCCACTTTCTCTTTATTGAGGCTAATTCTGCATAGGACAAAAAACCAGTATGTGTTTTAATGACGTACATGGTTAGTTTAAGTAAAGTCAAATGTAATATTCAGCCCACAAAGTCAATGGATCTTGTGCCTGAATCATCAAATATAGCAAATATTCATTTTGTTTTGTTGTGTAGACATAATCCAAAAATGAATTCATGATACAATGATTGATCCTTTTCCCCAATATGAAGTTCAATATCTTACAAAGAGTTATTCAAATAGATTCTAAACAAATCAAAACAGTGAAGCATTGATATATGAAATGACAGTAATGCCCATGAAAGAAATGCTACATTTGCACATAGTAGACATTAATATAAGTTTGTAGCATTGTTGCCATAGAATCTGTCACATGCCTGAATAATTTTACATCTTCGTGAATTTTTTAGCACTTAGTTCAGCTTACTTCATTGCCGTGACTTTGGAATAAATGTTGTTTTCTACATGGACCAAATCATTAATCATTGGTCTACTACCATTCACTTGGTTTTCCTGCTTACCTCCTAAATCAGATTATTGATCCTGTGAAGTTCATATTGGATAATATGATAAGCAATCATAAACATGAAAATTAAAAGATTGATTTGAAGCATGAGTATGGAGAAATGATAAAGTGTGAATATAAATAGAAGAATTAGATTTTGTGCATTTCGGATGATCCTGAAAGATCTTGGAAACCCCATTAATTTTGCTGTAAGAGAATGTAATAATAAAAATTTAAACACACAAATCATGAATAAAATTGACCCATTTAAAGTGATTTTAAAAAGGAGATAATGATAGATATCAGATGGTTTCTGTAATCGTTTATTGGGAGAAGATAGAGGACAAGATAAACTGGATGTTAATTCACATTTAAAGACACAAAAGCTATTTAATATTTGGTTCTCATCTTGAATTCTTGAAACTATGAATAAACTTAAACATATAAATAAACATTTTAAATTTAAAGGATACAGGAAATATTCTGTTTGATGTAAAGTTTGAAAAGTATTGATATTTATTATAACAATAATTTAAGATACAAAATTGGATAGAGGCCACAATATACGACAAATGTAGCCTAGTAAACTCAGAGAAGTGGGCTGACCATTAGGAAATAAATATCTCCAGTTCTGCTCTGCTACTAATTAGTTGTAAGAACTCAGGCAACTAACTTGTTTTATGGTTAGGTCTTTAGGAATAGCAGAATAGCTATCTGATATTCAGTTTAATAGTCTTATTTTTTTTCTCTTGAAGACAATATTTTTTGTGCAGCTAATAGAGTAAAGCCATTAGTTCTCAGCATAAAACGGACAATGAGTATGTCTGCATATACAAACATTTATATATATGTATTATTTAAATTTTCTAGTTAGCATGCATATGCATTTTTGACTTTATAATTTATCCACTAAAATATATTTCTGGCTTAATTTTTAATTTCTAAAAAATATGTATTTCTGCCCAGTGCAATGGCACATGCCTGTCGTCCCAGCCATTGGCTGAGGCAGAAGAATTGCTTGAGCCCAGGAGTTTGAATTCATTCTGAGTCACACTGCAAGATCCCATCTCAAAATAAATAAATAAATAAACTGAGACAGAAATAAAATGTGTATTATTAATACATACATAATACTCATACCTATTAGCCTACATTGAAACTTTGCATGTCTGCTTATTTATGATTTTTCCAATCAAAGTGTTTAGAGATCAGTAAGACTAGATTTAGATTTGAGGGCATAGTGCCTGAATATTCAATAACATTACTTAAAAATATATTTGAAATTTATTTGAAAAATTAATATAACATGTTTGTTGCAGACACAATACTGTCGATATCCTTGGGAGAGGGCTCTTCCATGAATGCCCTATTAAAGTTTATGAAGCAATGTACTGAACTATTAAGGATTCTAGAAAGTCTGCGTCTTAAAGCTCCATGTTAGGATAAGCACAGATAAATAAAACTTTGTGATGAAAAACAAATCAATAAAGGGAGGAGACTGATGAGCAGTTTCGGTTACTCTGAAGGTGAAGGTAGGGAAATGGCATGAGGGCCATCTTAAGACCAACTGGCTCAACTAAACAAGCTAGTTTATAAAATCCAGCTGCGTGGAGTAGTGGACTGTTTCAAGACACACGCTCAGGTATTTCTACTTCATTAGAAGAAAAAACCCTAGACATTAGGATATGAGATAACATGGAAATATATGTAGCTGCTGACCCTTTGTTTTGTGTATCTAGCAGGAGCTTAATTTAATGCAAGGAGAAATATATATATATATATTATTTATTTATATATATAAAGTATAAGTAGGAATAGGAATAAGTATATATATTTATATATGAGTATTAAGTATATATATATTTATATATACTTATATATAAGTATTAAGTATATATATATTTATATATACTTATATATAAGTATTAAGTATATATGTTGAAGTACATATAAGTATGTATTTTCTTTTAAGTCATAGATTCCATTTGGATGAGGAAATGTGAGAATTCAGTTGTCAAGAATGGCCTAGTGTCTAAAAGAGCCTCTTGTTAAATTCGGTTTCCAGGGCACACCTGGTGAAATGAAGCACCAATTAAGCCTGACAAGAAGGCTTTCCAAATCATTTCGTATTGCTCTAAAAGTGTCTTTTAGTTCTTTTTAAAAATTTGCCAAAACCTAAATCAAACACAATTTTCTTAGTAATTACATGTTGAAGGATGTAATCATTGCAGCTTCTGAAACTGAGAGACCGGTAGCCCTGCTTGGGCATTTTCCCATAGTTGCTTTTGCTAATGTACTAATGAGCCATTGTCACAATGGAGCCAACCTGGCATTAGCACTTACAATAAATTTACTGCAAGAACACTGCTGTTTGTAATTAGCTCTTCATTACACAATCAGGCTGATTTAGAGAAACTCTCATATGATTTGCTCAGCAAATGAAGCAATATAATTACACTTCACTTGAAATCAACAAATTAGACTGCTGTTTGCAATTGGCTATATTAGGTACTATTAGTGCCCAGGCAATCGTAGGCCTGTTGCTTCCTTTAACACTAAAGTAGAGTATGCCTAATTAAAACACTGAGTATTTCTGTATATACAAGAACAGCGACATAATGGTCACACTTTTTATAATTAAAGAAGAAAGCTAAGATTTGTGTTCAGAATATTTTACACTGAGCTCAAGCCATGACCATTTAAGGCTCTTATGATAGAAATTAGAAGCTAAAACATAACAGGAAGAAATAAAAAATTTATTTTTGAATGAAATTATTTTCTAGCCAGGGCACAGGAGAATTGAGTAAGATTCAAATTAGGTTAAAGCAGAGTAATAAGCTCTTCATACAGTTTGTGTGTTTCTCAGCACTAGGTATTTAGTATTTGTTAGCTATAATAATGGCTGGTGTTCATCCCTTCTCATTGGGTTTTGACTCTGGAGCACTCTACCCTATAGAGTTGTAATAATCACTGCGGGGAGTAGTTGGTGGGAGTTATGGAGAAGGGTTGCCTGATGTGGCAAATAAAAACACAAGACATTCAGTTAACTATAGGCATCCTGAATTTCATCTGGCAACCTTATTTTAAGGCATTTAGGGCATGCTTCTCTGTGTTAAACTAAGGGTATATATATATATATATATACTTACAGAGACAGAGCGAGAAAGAGAAATAAATGAAAGTTCATCCAGACAATAAGCCTACCCCTGGGCTGTGCATGCAATAAATTTGTAAAAGAATTAATTCCTTAAAAGACAGTGGGTTATAAAATAATTTTCAATGGAGCAATGAGTTTTGGGTAGTTTTGTGCTTCTCCTCTAACAATGTACACTTCTTTAATTCAGGGACTGTCATTTTATTTCTATATTCCAGATAGTTGGCATTTATTAAAAGTATCAACCATTTCAGAAGAAATGAAATAACAAAAGAAGACTCAGTGGCTTACAATAGACTGATAGAATATTCTATGGTAGAGTTATTACTTCCATTCAAAGATCCATTACCTTGGAAATCGAATGTAAATTATTCTTCCTTTGAATACATGCAACTTAAAAAAAAAGTAATATACGTGTATATGTGTCTATGCAAATATATGTTCCTTCACTTAATATGCTTTTTGACATACTAAGTGGTGATGCATATTGTACATAATTGTGATATTCATTCAGTTTTATTGTATTTCATGAAATCTAGTTATTTAAGACAATTTTTGGCAAATGATAAGAAAAAGATTTCTGTCTCCTTGCCAAACCCTGAATTAATTATTTTATTTAAAAAGTTTATTTGATACATTAGTTTATGAAAGATTTAGAACTTCTTAAATATGTTCAACGAGTTCTCTTCATGGCACGTATGGTCAAATATACCTGTGTCCTATCTAATTTATTACCGGAATTGTTCCTCATTCTCAAAGGGAACAACTATGAATAAGATTTATGGGTTATATAACTCTTTGCTAAAATTTCAGAATCAGTGTGCATATTGAGCTGGGACAAGAAGATTCCATTCTACAGTTTTCTGATGCAGTTTGCTTTGACGTAAAGAGGAAGTTTGAAAGTTCATTTGATTATGAGCCTAACCCTGGGCTATGCCGGCTCTGAGTGTGTTCCCTAGTCAGACACTAGGAAATAAACAATGCCATATCTTTGAACAACTTACTAGATTTTACCTTTATAATTTCTATTTTGAGTAGCATTTCATTGTCTTATTCCTTTCTACAAATTATGTGAAGATACTGAGTAATCAAGATCTTTAGAGCATTAGACCTAAGAAAGATGATTCCAAGAAATGAATGTCCAAGTTTAAATGTTGGAGAATTGGGCTACAATATAAAGTACAATAACCTGAAATACTTTCCTTGGAAAAGTGCTGATCTGTATTCATTTGTTTCTGTATAGTAAAAATCATACACTTTAAGTTTGTTCTTTTTCACCCTCAACTTCTTTCTATTTCTCTTATTTTGAATATTCTGATATCTAGTAAAATGACCAGACAGCTCAGTTGTAGGGAATGTGTTCCTTTTGCTTTGTTGCAGATGTTGTGTTCATTTGTAGTCTTACCGTGTTAAGAAGTGATTTTTTTTCACAAGATTCGTCCAAAAAATCTTCCTATAACAATTAAAAAACAACTCTCTTTTTGAAATCCTTTCTATTTCTGGTGGCATACTACTTTTCAATGCAATCGCAGTGTTAATTGAAGAATTTAAGGAACATTTAGAAAAACATAATCTTTTCTCTTTAAAATTGTATCCTTTACCATTCCAATAATGGCAGTTAACTGCTTTGGATTTAAAATTACGCTTTAAGTGTATTTCAATAGTATAAATTATGTTACTGAAAGGCAGCAGTGCCATTGACCTCACTGAGAGATTTCTTCATGTTATCTTTTAAAATGACAGGTTTATACATCATTCTGTAGAGAATGCTGAGCCTACTAGTTGAACATAGATTCAATTTCAAGAATATAAGGGAAAAAACCATTTTAGTAATCACAGGGACAACATCACAGTGTTAAGTTCATTGCACTAAGCCAGGCAGACAATATAGAACAAAGCCTAAAGCTCCCAAATAAATGAGAGCTACAAAAAATTTACCCTTCCTGGAGACGTACAGCCTGCAATGAAATAGTACCATTTATTGAAGATATTTCATATGAAGTAGAAGTATCATTAGAAAGTGTTTTTATTAAACTAAGTAAGAAGTATGGTGAACACAGATGTAGATGTCTGAAAATTCTTTCTTTTAGGAGGGGAGTTCTGTGTCTGTTAATAAAAATCTCTCTCTCTCTCTCCCACCACCTCCACCCCATACCCTCTCTCTCTCTCTTCCTCCTCCAGAAGACAGGGAAGGTATAATGCTAGTAGAAAACAGCTTAAGAATATTCTTCACTGGATTTTACCATCACAAATAAATAAAAACTTGAGGTGTCTATTATTATTTTAATTTCTGTGGGTTTGCTTCTAAAGTATACATTTCATATCTACAGTGTAATTTAATTTATCCACAGATGCAATGATACAACTTTCTAGAAGCACAGTTTCTCTGATAAAGTATGTTAAATAGTATGTGTATACTTAAATAAGGTAATAAATTTATAGGAAGAAAATGAAAGTTAACACTGACTTCAAAGTTATTTTGAGAGAGAAAGTATAGATGAGAAATAAACTATATTTTCCTAATTTAAAAATATTTGCAGTGACTGGGAATTTTTTTATGGTGAGACATAAATCCTTTAGAAGGTTAAAATAAAGTGAGACTTAACTTATATGGAAATGACCATAACAAAGCTAACACCTTAAAAACTAGATTCTGGATGTCATATAGAGTATTGAATTTAGCTTTATTTTCTCCTTTACTGTAATGGAAATTAGTTTTAAAAATGATATTAATAGACAATACAATTCACTAACTGTGAATTTTAAGCAGCAAAACTTTATAGAAGCCAAGACTATAAGAAGAGAAGGATAAAGTTCTTTGTGATTTTTGTACATTTTCCAAACCAATTGGGTATGTGTATGTGTGTGCATGCATGTGCGTTTCATATATGATTTATTGTTCATGTAATAGAAATAACACAAAAGAAAGAATATTAAAGTTAACAAGGAATAATGAAACTTTGCAAAAGGAGAAAAGAATTACCCGAGTACAGTCACCTTTCAGTATGTCACTAACAAAATGAAAGGACGAATTGGATTTGCTTTCTTTCTATCTTCTCTGTGCTAGATGATTTAGTCTCCGATTGTCTCATTTATCATTTGTAGTGAAATGTATTGCACTTAGGTTTCATTTCACAAAAATAACCATTTTCCTGTGAAACATCTATTACTCTTAGTAAACAGGAACATACAGTCAAGGATGTTGATAGAGTGGTCATGTTTAGTAGCCATGCTCTTCAAAGTCTGACTTCAGGTGGAGGTTCTTCTGGAAATAAACTTCGCCAGAATCCCTCAGGCTGGGCTCTTCCATCGTCAGCTTTCCTCTCTAACCTTCTGTGCCATATCCCAACACTAACCTACTCTTGCCCTTTCTTTGAGTCTTGCTCTCCTCCCATCTCCATGACTTCACTTCTCCTGCTCCTCTATTTAGGACCTGCCACCCGCACCACCTTCTAAACATGATGTCACCTTCAAGAAGGGGTCACAAGTTTATATAAAGTCTTTCAACTCCTAAACTCTGTCTAGAATATCCCGTGGCTTTTACAGTCTAACATGTATTTTTAACATATGTCACAGTTGTTGGGTTCGCTCATCTGTGAGACCACAAGTATTTCTTGTCCTTTGTCTTTATATAATGCTTGACAATCATTATCAATACAGTTTTGATGGTTTTCTGTTAGATCCTTGTCTACATTGAGAAAAATATGGTACCAAATCAATTTTGCAAAACTAAAATGTATTAGAATTAATTTTCCTCAGAGGTTAATAGTGGTATTATAATGTAAGTACTAGGTAAGTGCCAGAGAAACTTCTGTGGATTGTTGAGCTTTACCTTGCACTTACTAATCCTATTAATAATCTCAAAAGCACCAAAGCATGTATTTGTTAGACACAAAGGACACAAAGAAAGCAAGAAGGTGATAATTGAGGACTGAGAGTTCCAATTAGCACAACTGAGATTTTTCGAAAATTTTAAAAGGGCACAAATCTAACACTTTGAAGAATCTAGTGTAAGGGTGTTTTGGCTGTTATAAATTTCAGGAAAAAGAAATGGCTAAACCAGCTGGAACTGGTGGTATGTCTGAGAACAAATGGCATAGGAGTAGATGAGAGAAGCAAGCTTTTTAAATAGCTATATGAAGATAAAAAGAACACCTTCTTGTTTGAAGTTAAATAAAACTATCTTAACAAATACTAAATCTGGGGCAAAAAAAATTTAAAAAGAGGAATAAAATAAGTCCTCATTTAAGCATCATGCTTTGATTTTTTTTGATTTTTACATTCTATTTTGCTGGTGAATGAGAAAAACTCATCAATTTACACAAAAAGTTTTATTTTTCTGCACAATATGTAAAGCAGAATAACAAAAACATATGGAGATTGAAGCAACACATATCTAGGACTCCTGCCATGTGAAGTAGGACAGACAGAAATAATATTTATTTAACAATACTTTAACCAATAAATTTATTTAAATTAGATTGTTAGAATGTAGTATGGAGGCCTGACAATAATTTCTTGAATCTTTGAGTTGTTCACATGAATTCATACTACTCAGTGGCTACTGAAATTCTTTTGAAATTCAGAGAAGAAAAAATTCTTGATAATTCAGTAATATTAATGAAGACAGTTTGTACTAAAATCATACATCATGCAAATCAAGTGTTCTCTGCTTACTCTGCACACAGTTATTTTCTTAATAAAAATATAAAGATTAACACAGACATTTTACAAAATATAGGCTAGCCAAGAATAAAAATTTATGCAATATTTTGACTAAACACTGTTAACTTTTTATAATACATATTTGTGGTTATATATGTATATGTAAATCTATACATGTGGAGTTATTTTATTGCTAAAATCAATTGCTTTATTTAATACATGATGATGTAACTGCTTCATATTAACTCCAAATGGGAAACATGCTCTATGATCCAGTAGGCTGGTTAACTATATGTTCTGACCAAGTAAAAAATAGTGGTAACAAAATACATATTTTAACAAATTTCTATTAATTTTTAAATAAAATGTGGAAGCTATTATCAAGACACAACTAAAAAGTTGATGTTTTTGTGTGCTAATTTCAGTAATGTTTGATATGAGTCTCTGTGGAGGTTGGTACCATAACCTTTTCAGTGTCCCGGGTCTCTATGTTTTCAGTCGGCTTGTCCATAAGAAAAAAAAAATGAAACATTGGCAAGGGAAGGGCAGTATTGAAACAGCCTCCAAAAAATACTTACCAAACCAAGCCCATAAATACAAATTAACATAACTCGATTTCTATGTCACCGAATATCCTTCTACAAAATTATTTTTAGGGATTGAATATATTTGTAGAGTTATATAGTTGTAGAGTTGTTATAGTTTATTGAACCAATACCTTCTTGCTGGATGTTCAGGTAGTTTCCCAATATCAATAAACCATCTCACAGGTTACCTTAATGTAATAAAGAATACATACTCTTTAACTTAATACTGTCAGTTTCTTTCTTTCATGTCAACACATAAACAAGAAACGATTGCAAAGCTAGTCTTATTTTGAAAAGGAGAGTGCCTATCTCTAATGGATTAAATCTAATACACTGCTCCTGCTTCCCCCTTATTGGACAAGGATGCCTTGAATGAGATATGAAAAAGGATAGCACTCTCTTAATCATCAGCCATTGTTTTCATAAATGCCATTTAACACATGTTCATTTTATTAATAAAAGATCAGTGGCCCTCATATCTTTTAGTTTGGCAGCTCATTTTAACATTGGTCCATCAAGATCACTTCTTAAGTCAGCACTGACTAATTATTTTTAATAAACATTAACTCCTTTTGTTACTGTTCCATTATCATAATTTAAGAATATGTAATTGTTTGCCTAATTTTCTCTCCATAAAATTGTAATGTTGACAGCTAGAATTTTATTAATGTGAAATTATTTTGTCATCATACTAAGAGTATGTAATGAAGAAATTTTACAAAATATATTCTGCTTTAGAAATAGAACAGAAAAGACAATTGCCTGATGGTTGGTATGCAGTTAGGGAAGACAGTGGAAAGAGTTAAGAATAATAAAGAATCCAAAGAAGGACAGAAGAATCCAAAAGTAAAATAAAAGAAAGACTTTTAGCCTGTACTATACTGACAACAATTGTATTTAGAAAATATAAAAATAAAAAATACTGGCTGGGCGCAGTGGCTCATGCTTGTAATCCCAGCACTTTCAGAGGCTGAGGTGGGAGGATCACGAGGTCAAGAGATCGAGACCATCCTGGCCAACATTGTGAAACCCTGTCTCTACTTAAAAATACAAAAATTAGCTGGGCATGGTAGCACATGCCTGTCGTCCCAGGTACTCAGGAGGCTGAGGCAGGAGAATCGCTTGAATCTGGGAGGTAAAAGTTGCAGTGAATGGAGATCGTGCCACTGCACTCCAGCCTGGTGACAGAGCGAGACTCGGTTTTAAATAAATAAATAAATAAATAAGAAAGATACTTATTTCTAGGAGAGTTAAATCCATTTCTTATTACAACAATAAATGTAGAGCTCACATAAGGTGAGTGATTTGTTATATGGATGTGACTACTCAACTCAAAAGGTCCTTGAACGTGTAAGAAATTAGCATATGGCTCCCAGTGTTTCAATGATTATGCACTCTAATATTATAACTGTAAGGCAAAATATTACTTTGAAATCATGCCCTCAAATTCCAGTAATGCTTTTATTATCTTAATAATTTCATGGGTGTCAAGGAGATCAATGGATTTCTATTAGCATCGAATGTGTACTCTATATGAAAGAATTAACATTAATACCCCAAATAAATTCATATGTAATATGAAGACTCCTAAAAGAGTTTATATCTATCACAGATCCATTAAATACTATAATTTCTAAGATTCACACACAAGCATATAGACTATCTCTCACGTGAACAGACACATATATATATACCTAGGTAGCCTCCTGTCAGACATTAGTTTCATCTTGAATTTACATCTTGATTTTCTAGTTTTGTTAGTCATTGTAAGATAGATACTATGTTAGAAAAAAATCTGCATTAAAAATATAAATTTCAAGGACAGATTATATATAATTTTTAAATTTATAAAGAATTTATAAAGAACATTTCTAATGATGGATGTTTTCTTATTAGTCCTGAAAGAAAGCAAACAAAATGTACTGGATGACTTATTTAACTATTGCATTCCATAAAATGTGCAAAATTAAAATTGTCTTTTAATTGGAACATACTGATAATTACATAACAATAAAGTGACATCCATGCAATTCTCTGAATAGTTTCTGTTTTTTTAACACAAGCCCTGACAATATATCTCCATCAACAAACCTCACATATCCTAGAAGTTAGGACTGCAAGTTTGTTGAAACCGAGCTATGGCTGTAATCAAAGATGTCACAAACATAACTGTACTGGAGAGTGGTTTTATTGAGGACTGTTCTTAAGTAAGGAGAAAAATATCATTGAGTTTGGGCACTGAATGGAAACCATCTCTTATTTTCAGAAACGCCTCATTTGGCTTGCACTTCTATAAACAATATTGGAAGCTACAGCTATGGGTTGCTGAGATTTTTTCTTGCCATGAAAAATGTTATCAACTCAAAAATAAATAGTAGATCTCACGTTAAATGTCTTTGCTGCAATGAGAACTATGGTAAATCAAAACACGTAGAATATAAAGGCTTAGACTTAAAAAAAGAAATTAGTAATTGCAGCTACACAGGCTTTAGATCAGAAGAAGGCAGGTTTCTTGGCAATATGAAGAGTAACACTTAGGTCAGACATTTTTAAACGCAAACTGCCTGAGGAAGGGCTCAGGTCAAGGAGAAAGAAGAAAATGATGACAGTGTTTTATAGTCATTACAAGAAAAAACACACGTATTTGAGATACACAGTTTTTGGTTAACAGGGCAGGAGTCTTTTCCGAAGTTGACAAAATGTGGGTATGCTGGAGTGTTTTCATGACTTTTATAACAGAATGGTGGGAGGAGCACCAGGATGATTTAACCACTTACTGCTTCTGTACACGATGATTTAACAGACTTCCGTTGGTTTAATTATGCGTGAAGTCAGTGAATGAAGCAGCGAATTCCAAAGGTTTAGAGGCTCATTTTTCTCCTCAGGGAGACTGCATCAGGTTGTATACATTAATTAATTAATGTTGCCGGTTGATTTCCACTAAAATTATATTCATGTTTAAATTTTTGAAACTAATTTTTGCCCATATTAAAAACCTTTGCTATTTACTCTTTTTTATATTTGTAATATTTCACCTCTTGTATCAATAATTATCTTGGGAAATTGGAGTTCAGGGATTATTCTTTTTCTTTATTGAACTATATTAAATCAGACTTCTATAGGTAACACAATATACATGGTCAATCCTTTCATCACAGGTCTGATATCTCAGAATATATTTTATTTTAGGAAAAACATCTAAACGTGTTACATACTCCTGTGCCATTAACTCTAATATATTCATGGGAAAATCATTGTATATTGGCAATAAGAAGATAGACTAAAGGTCACAAGGTAACAATAAAAATATAATACTAATGGTTGTCCAAATAATTCTGATTAAAATAAAAAATGAAAACACACAAAAAGCAGAGATTTGCAACTTTTCTGTTTGATCCTGATAAATAAAACAAAATTATATTTTTTCAGTCTTTGCACACATTATTTGTAAATATCCATGAATACAAAAGTAATGATTTTTTTAAAGCTACAATGCATGTTTATGCAATATGACTATTGTATGACACTTTACATTACAGAAACATAGAGACTCATGGGTGTAACTCGTGACTAAGGAATGGTGATGATGGCCTCTTTGGACATAAATTGATTAACAATCAATTTACAAATATAGAATGCTTCTAAAACTAGCAAAAGCCTGTCCATTTATAATTTAGGGGAGATTCTCTTGTCAGATGCTTTGTAGTATCAATAATCCTGATAACACAGATTGAAAACATAAAAAGAAACTGCTGTTCATCCTAGCACCTTCTGATGAAGTAACAGAAGATATCTGAAGCACAGCTAATGAGTATAACTTCATATAAATGATAGTAATTGCTGCAATTTCTGTGTGGTAGGTAGTATAGAAACAGCTAAAACAGACCAAATACATCATGCTAAAATCATTTTATAAACAAGAGCTCTCTGTTAGTAAATATCTGCTTGTCAGAAGTGGTGTCAGCTGCTAGAAGAAAATGTAACTGCCTCAACTTTCTTCTTTTCCAAATGATAAAAGAAGGGCCGGGCGTGGTGGCTCATGCCTGTAATTCCAGTACTTTGGGAGGCTGAGGCAGGTGGATCATCTGAGGTCAAGAGTTCGAGACTAGCCTGGCCAGCGTGGTGAAACCCCATCTCTACTAAAAATAAAAAAATTGCCGGGCATGGACGTGTGTGTCTGTAGCCTCAGCTACTCGGGAGGCTGAGGCAGGAGAATCGCTTGAACCCGGGAGGAGGAGGTTGCAGAGACCCGAAATTGCGTCACTGCACTCCAGCCTGGGTAACAAGACCAAAATTCCATCTCAAAAAAAAAAAAAAAAAAGAAAAGAAAATAAATTGCAGGCCTACTGCTAATTTCTGTATATATGACTTTTTTGTTGAAGTGGGGAACACATATGTGTTACATCAAAGAAACTCCATGGCTCTCACATTATAATATGTGAATAAAAATAACAATTTTTATGGTTATAATTCACTTTCGTTATATGTTTAAAAATGCTTTTCAATAAAGAGACAAACATAGAAACAGAAAGTTTAATGTTAGCTAATTATTATATAGTAATTAGTTTAAATTAGCAAGTATAAAGTAATTATAATTAGTAATTATAAAGTTGTGGTGTAAAGAAATTCATCAAAATTTACAAGTTTTATAGGTTCATAAAAGCCAGATTACCTGTGTACCAGGTTTTAAAATAATATTAGCCATGAACAATCAACTATCTACATCTCTTTAATTTAACACAACGTTTTATTAAACTTTTACGTATGGTTTCTTTAGTTATAATAAATAGTGGGAATAATATATATTCCATTTATCAATTTATTTAAACCTTCAATGTGAGTGACTGAGTTAAAATTCTGGCAAAAATTGAACATAAATATAAAATAAAATCAACACCATTTTTTGAATTCTCAGCAGAAACCTGAATAAATTAGCATTAAAATACAGTTTGAATAATTAAGACATTACAGAAGTAAAAATAAAGCATGTAATGAAAGTAGTTACATAAAGCCCAGTAGTCAGATACTCATTACCACATTTAATTGAACATAACAGGATCACTGGTGGGGCTGTCACAGGGAAATCTTGAAGACAAAAATATGTCATTTGCACTCTCAAAATATTTTTGTATGCTATATAAAGATTTTACATATTAGAAATGTTCAATTAAGCAAAAGATGAGATTTTTAAAAGAGACGTTAAGCTTCATCATTTAATGTGTCATTAATGAACACCTGTGATGTTCCCTGAAAATGAAACTTAAGTTAATAATCTGCTACTCAGAGTGGTTGGAGTCTCTGTTGTCTCTTTGTGTTGTTTAATGGCAAATTTGGCCTGAATATAGTTATGCTAGAACTGCAGAGAAGCTGGAGAGCTACATGGAAAAGAAGCAGAGGAGGCACTTTGTGACAACCGTGGACAGATACGTGGAGGGGTGATGTTGCCCAGTTCCCAGAGGTGCTTACCTTATTCTCATTTTTCTCAAGTGTTTTCTCCTAAGGGACAGACACTCACATGTTCTATTAAAAGTGATCACAGTCCCCTCTGCTGTGTTCATATACTGCAGCGGCCCCCTTTTTGGCACCAGGGATCGGTTTCATGGAAGACAATTTTTCCACCAGGGAAAGGGGATGATTTGGGGATGAAACTGTTCCACCTCAGATCATCAAGCATTAGTTAGAGTCTCATAAGGACGGCTCAACCTAGATCCTCGGCATGCGCAGTTCACAATAGAGCTTGTGCTCCAGTGATAATCTAATGCCACCACTGATCTAACAGGAGGTGGAGCTCAGGCAGTAATGCTTGCTCCTGCCACTCACGTCCTGCTGTGTGTCCTGGTTTCTTTCTTTCTTTCTTTTTTATTATACTTTAAGTTCTGGGGTACATGTGCACAACGTGCAGTTTTGTTACATATGTATACATGTGCCATGTTGGTGTGCTGCACCCATTAAGTTGTCATTTACATTAGGTATATCTCCTAATACTATCCCTCCCTCCTCCCCCAACCCCACGGCAGGCCCCGGTGTGTGATGTTCCCCTTCCTGTGTGCAAGTGTTCTCATGGTTCAATTCCCACCTATGAGTGAGAACATGCGGTGTTTGGTTTTTTTGTCCTTGCGATAGTTTGCTGAGAATGATGGTTTCCAGCTTCATCCATGTCCCTGCAAAGGACATGAACTCATCCTTTTTTATGACTGTATAGTATTCCATGGTGTATATGTGCCACATCTTCTTAATACAGTCTGTCATTGATGGACATTTGGGTTTGTTGCAAGTCTTTGCTATTGTGAATAGTGCCGCAATAGAATCTACAAAGAACTGAAACAAATTTACAAGAAAGAAACAACCCCACCAAAAAGTGGGTGAAGGATATGAACAGACATTTCTCAGAAGAAGACATTTGTGCAGCCAACAGACACATGAAAAACTGCTCATCATCACTGGCCATCAGAGAAATGCAAATCAAAACCACAGTGAGATACCATCTCACACCAGTTAGAATGGTGATCATCAAAAAGTTCGGAAACAACAGGTGCTGGAGAGCATGTGGAGAAATAGGAACACTTTTACACTGTTAGTGGAACTGTAAACTAGTTCAACCATTGTAGAAGACAGTGTGGCAGTTCCTCAAGGATCTAGAACTAGAAATACCATTTGACCCAGCCATCCCATTACTGGGTATATACTCAAAGGATTATAAATCATGCTGCTACAAAGACACATGCACACATATGTTTATTGTGTCCCGGTTTCTTAACAGGGCTCCGACTCGTTCAAGTCTGCAGCCTGGGAGTCGTGGACCCCTGATAAATAGTCATCCTCATTTGATGTATGGGAAAACAAAGGTGGAGAGAACTTGCTCCCCTTCTCAAAAGTCAAAAACCCAGTAAGTTAAGCAGTAGAGATTCAAATCCACAAAACCTGACACCAGAACCAGACAATTTTTAGTGTATTATTTTGTATCTGCAAGAACAAGAAACACAGATGTTTTATACAAATTTGTTCATTAAGCAGGTATGTTTTTCTCTACAAGAAAAACTTTCAGCCAGAGCAACACTTTAAATACTGCAAATCGGCCAGGAATGGTGGCTTGTGCCTACAATCCCAGTACTTTGGGAGACAGAGGAAGGAGGATCCCTTGAGGCCACAGAGCAAGACTGCTCTATATTAAAAAAAAAAAAAAAAAAAAAGAAATACTTTAAATACTTCTGAGAGAAGTTTTTACTTCTCTAAGAGAAACTGAAGATCTAACATTTTATATTTTTTAAAGCTTAATTTGTCTTGATAGTGTAATGAGAATGTTTCTAAAAATTCTGGTATGTGTAAAGAACAATTGTTAATTAAAATAACTCTTTAGGCCGGGTGTGGTGGCTCATGTCTGTAATCCCAGCACTTTGGGAAGCCCAGGTGAGCAGATCACCTGAGCTCAGGAGTTTGAGACCAGCCTGACCAATACAGTGACACTCTGTCTCTAGTAAAAATAAGAAAATTAGCTGGGTGTGGTGGCAGGCACCTGTAATCTCAGCTACTCAGGAGGCTGCGGCAGGAGAATCGCTTGAACCTCGGAGGCAGTGTTTGCAGTGAGCCGAGATCATGCCACTGCATTCCAGCCTGGGCAACAGAGCAAGGCTCCATCTCAAAAAAATAAATAAATAAATAAAAATAAAACAATTTAAAGTTTTTTGAGATAAAAAGTTGATTAGCATTATCTTATTTTACTCACTAGTGTGTCCTTTCAATCAATATTGGAAATCAATTGGAAAAGGAACTTATTTTTGTTCCTTTAAGGCTTTATAAAGTGAAATTCTTAAAATCATTACATATTCCCTCTGTTTAGTAATAGGCAATGTGCATTATCTGATGAGTCAGTACAAAATCCTTTCTATGTGTTTGGCAAAACAAAGTTCATAAACAAAGAGTAGTAAGAGATCAGTTGTTTAGAAATTGTGTTTGTCATCTTACAAACATTCCCAGTGTCACCAGAAGCTTCTTAGTTGCTGCTATGGTTTGAATGTGTCCCTCCAAAATTCAGATGTTAAAATGCAATGGCCAATTTGATGGTATTAACGGGGGGCCTGCCTTTAAGAGGTAATCAAGTCATAAAGCCTCCTCCACTTGTGAATGAGATTAAAGCCCTTATGAAGGAGGCTTCGGAGTCAGGCACAGTGGCTCACACCTGTAATATCAGCTCCTCCAGAGGCTGAGGTGAGAGGATTGTTTTAGCCCAAGAGTTCAAGGCAGCAGGGAGTTATGATCATGACACAGACTTTCAGCTCTGGGCAAAAGAACAAGACCCCATCTCTATTAAAAAGAAAAAGAAAAATAATAGAAGTGGCTTCTCACAGTGTTCATCCCTCTTGCTCTTCTTCTTTCTGCAAGGTGAGGACACAGTGTTCCTCTCCTCTCACAGACGCTCTTCAAGGAACTGTCTTGAAAGCAGAGACCAAACCCTCATCAGACAGCAAACATGCTGCCACCTAGATCCTGGACTTTCCAGCCTTCAGAACTGTGAGGAATAAATTTATATTCCTTAAAAATTATTCAGTCTATGGTATTTTGTTATAGCAGCACAAATGGACCAAGACAGTTGTCCACATCCACAATGATATTGAGCTTACTGAAATTTGAATATGATGGTTCTCATTTACCTAGTCTATAAATTAGTTTTTAACACTGAAGTAATTTAACTCATTTAAAATATACATAATATTGACTTGTTTTTAACACAATTAACCACTCTTCTTCTCTATTCTTTTTTTTCATAAGAGTGCTTTAACTCACTGTATGACTTGTTTAGGAATGCCAACATTTCTGATTTACATGCCCTGTTTGTAATCAAAGCTCCTAGGGGCCTCAGTGTAAAGTCTTTTTGCATTTTTATCTTACTCTATGTTTAAATTTAACACTACTAATTAAGCCTTTTTGCTTTATGCATCTCATTTGAACAAAACATCGCATTTTAAGTCATAATTACACTTATTATTTCCGGAAATACAGTAGCCCCCCTTATCCAGGAGGGATATGTATCAAGACCCCCAGTGGATATCCAAAACCATAGTTGGCATCGAATTTGTATAAACTATGCTTTTCTAACTGATAACTGAGATGACTACTAAGTGGCTATTGGGCAGGTAGCACATGCTGCATAGACGTGCTGGACAAAGGGATGATTCATATCCTGGGTGGGACTGAGCAGGTAGTTGTGAGATTTTATCACACTACTCAGAGTGGTACATAATTTAAAACTTATGAATTGTTTATTTCTGAAATGTTCCATTTAATATTTTCAGACTGCCAATGACTGTGGGTAACTCAAACTGCAGAGAGCATAAGCATGAGTACGGGAGCATTACTGTAACATGGCTTTTGTTCTGTTAATCAAATTTTAAATAGTCCATAGTGGCTCTATTTCATAAACAATCCATGATTGCCCAAGAGTATGTTAAAAGCATCAGTTGCAAACATAGTTATTAGATTACAACGTTTGAAAAATAAATCAATTTTTAAAATATTAAATGACAGGCCCCTAAAATATTTTATGTTATTTTCTTTGGGTTAAAAAGGTAGTGATCTTTATTTTGCTAAAGGAAATTTAAATAATAAGAAATAAATAAAATTAAAATTGCAGAAATTGTTCCATCGACAGTTTTTTGCATTCAACTACAATACAAGAGTGAGAAAGTACATCATTCATCACTTCCAAGCAATCTGTCATACAGTGTGGATCTGTCACTAAATTAAATTCAAATGGTCAAATGGAAACATAAAGCTATAATTTTTAAAGAAAAACTAGCAAGTGTTATTTTTTAAAATCATGAACTAAAGGAATTTTCTTTTTTAGTAATAGGTATTTCTAAACTAAGGTAGTTTTATTGTCTTCCAGCAGCCCTTTACTCAACTAATTTGATATATTACAGTGAGAAAATATTAAGCATATAAAAAGCTATCCACCATCTGGGTTTGTCAAATACTGTTATGTAAGTCATATTTGTTTTACATAATTTTTTTTATTGATTAAGAAATAAAACTTAACATAAAGCTGAAGACTGAAGCCATGTAGTTCTCTATGATTTTATTTACCTCCTATCTTCCTCAGATGCAGCCAATATACTGAGCTTGGATTTTAGCCTTACCTTATGTGTTGTATGTATCTACTCATTTTATTTCAATTGCTACATAAACAGAACTTAAAATTTTCAACTTAACTTTTATTTACATTCACTACTTAATTTCTACCCTTTTAATAAATATGCATTCCCATAGTTTCTGCAATAAATCTTGGAAGAATTTGACCATTCACTAATCTTTTGAAAGAAGAAAATTACTGATTTGTTAAAATGCACCACTGAGTACTTCTTTTCTACATCAATGATTTCTACTCTAATTATATCTTTCTTTTTCTCTTTCTCTTTTTTTCTGCTGTTATTTTTTAAACATTTTGAATTAGACATAGTTAATAAATTTTATCCTAGTTGAGAAACATTTAATACATTAACTTTTATTACTAAATGTGTCAGAAAAACTTTCAAATATGTATTAAAATATGAAGTAGGTAGAGATGTCTTATTCCATACAATCCTAAAGAATTTCATGTGAACAAAACTAAAATGTAGGTCATAGTTCTGAAATTATGTCTTGTCTAATAAAAACATATAATGATACATTTCTAAATTTTAAATTTGGAGGATTTTAAAAAACTAACTATAAGCTATTAGAAATATTAGGAATTGGAAAAAACAAGAAAATAAAGTTCACCAAAAATATAGATATAGATATATAGATATAGCACAGCTTTTCTGGTTGCTTATTTTTAAATAACTAATAATATAGATCATGATTTCATTTTTTGGGTGGGTATGTCATGTAAGTATGCTACCCACTACCCCTCGAAGGAGGTTGCTAACACTAAATATAGTGTGCATAAAATTAGATATCCTACATAGGAGGCAGGTTATTTCCTCAAATTTTTTTCTCATCAACATTATGGTTTTAGTACTAGGACAAGGGCATCTCTTTTAACA
Organism: Trachypithecus francoisi; assembly: GCF_009764315.1. Lineage (NCBI taxonomy): Eukaryota > Metazoa > Chordata > Mammalia > Primates > Cercopithecidae > Trachypithecus > Trachypithecus francoisi. Next base: position 165,962,602 of record NW_022681454.1, on the reverse strand, counting down.
GATGAACATGAATTCCAGAAAGTACTCTAATGGAACAGATACACTAATACAGCAAATTACAATTTAGTTGAAGCAGATAAAATGCTAATGCCAAATCTCAGTGAAATAAGCTAGGCTGCATTTGAAAAGACCTCCGTTTGAATATGTAACGTCTCTTGGATGTTGAAGTAAATACCTTACCAAGGTTACTGTAATTTTCTAGATAACTTTCCTAATAAATGTCTTTATTCTCGCAAAAAAAATACTTTCTGTGGCTCATATATGTAAACTTTATCTTACACTAAAAGAACCACCAAAATGAAGATTAGCAACTTTGAAGTGACAACTAGAATTGATTCAAATACTCAAAGCAATAGAGCATTGCATTCTATGATTTTAAATAGACCAATATATAGTATTTCTAAAACAAATGAACAAATAGAACAACAGCAGACAGATGCTCCATCTACATTAAACTCTCCTACTGTACTCACAAATCTTAGAGCCAAGTGGCTGAGCTTGTGAGCTCTGGAACAAGCAAAACTGTGGCTAAGCACTATATTGGGATGTTAAAATAGGATTTATCTGTTAAAAATGGTGATAATAAAGTAAAACTTAGATTTGTTAGGAGAAGTAAAACACAGAGGACACAAAAATTCTGCCTATTTTGATCGTATTCAATATGCAAATGAATAACTATACTTTGTGATGAAAGATATGACTGCTTTAAAAGAAGTACATTTGTATTAGATTGTGGAGTGAAAATGTATTTGACAGGAAAGTAATGTTTACAGTAAAGATGAAGTTTGAAGAACAAATAGAAGTTGTTTGAAAATGTCACAGAATGAGGATACAGCATGAGCAAAAAAACAGAGGCAGGATAGCTAAAACAATGTTCAGTAATAGGAAGAACATTTTAGTTTATAAAAACTGAAGGAAATGTAGACTTGGCAGAAGAAGGTGAAGAGAGAGGGGACAAGATCATGGACTGCTTAGAGAGGATTTGAAGAAATAATTACCAATATATCCTAAATTTGATTAAAAAATCAATCTACATATAAAAGAAACTCAGTGAATTATAAGTAAGAAGAGCTGAAAGAGTCACATTTAGACAAATCATATACAAACTGTCAAAGGTAAAGACAAAAAAAGAAGATAAAAAGCAGCAAGAGAAAATGACTTATTGGGTATAAGGTATCTTCAATAAGATTAACAGCTGACTTCTAATCCAAAAGGACAGAGTTCAGGAGGTAGCAGCATATTCAAATTATAAGAAGAAAATAAAGTCAACCAAAAAGTTTATATTCAGAAAATCAATTTTTCAAAAATGAAAGCAAAAATAAAATATTCTCAAATAAACAAAAACTTAGTGATTTCATTCCTGGCATATCTGTACTACAGAAAATACCAAAGAAAGAAACTTTAGGTTGAAATGAAAAGACAATAGATAAAAACGTGCCTTCACAGGAAGAAATAAAAGGGACTAATATTAAAGATTACTACATAGGTGATATGAAGGACATGTTTGTGTACACTCTGCTCCAAATTCTGTGTTGAAACCATACTCCCATGGAATGGTATTTGGAGGTGGGCCTTTTGGGAGGTAATAATATTATGAAGGTGGGGCCCTCAGGATGGTATTAGTACCTGTGATAATCAACTTTGGCTGTCAACTTGACTGGATTAAAGTATACACAGATAGCTGGTAAAACATTAATTATTCTCAATGCTTCAGTAGGCTTTGAGCCTATCTCTCCTCTGCTGGAAAGGAAACTCAGATGGTTTGGCATTTGATTAGAATGACTGGGCTTCTCCAGGTGTATCTATGAGGGTATTTCTGGAGTAGATTGTCCTTTGAGTTGGTAGGTTGAGTGGTGAAGATCTGCCTTCAATGTGGGTAGAAACTATTCAGTTGGCTGGGAGCAAGATTATAACGAAAAAGCAGAGGGTAAATTTTTCTCCCTCTTCTGGAAATGGGACATGCTTCTCCTGTCTGTGGAAGTCAGAACTCCAGATTCTCCAGCCTTTGGACTCTGAAACTTGAGCTAGCAGTTGAATTACTCCATTGGCTTCCCTGGTTCTAAGGCTTTCAGACTTAGGCTGAGCCATAATGCTTACTTCTCTGGTTCTCCAGCTTGCAGCTTATCATGGAGCTTCTCAATCTCCATAATTGAGTGAGAGAATTGCCCTAATAAATCCCTTCTCACCTGTCTCTCTCTTTCTCTCTCTCCCTTTCCCTGTTATAATCAGGTTATAATGACTGTTGTAATCATTCTGTCTCTCTGAAGAATGATTATAACAATATTCTTATGAAGAGACAAGAGAGAGCTTGCTTCCTGTCTTTCTGCCCTCAACCATGTGAGGGTATAATGAGAAGATGGTCATCTTAAAACCAGAGAAAGTGTCTTTACCAGACATCAGATCTGCCAGTACTTTGATCTCGGACTTTCCAGACTCCAGAACTGTGAAAAAATATGTATGCTCTTTAGGACATTCAGTCTATGTATTTTTGTTATAGCGGTCTGAATTGATTAAGGCAATAGGTAAATATAAAAATTATTATTAATTTTTGTATTTGTATTAAATTTTGTATTTTGTATTTTTGTAATTTTTTTCTTCTCCTATCTGATTTAAAAGGCATTAAATAAGGCTATAATTATAAAACTGTGTTTTTCAGCTTATATAATGAATAAAGATACAATTTGGGATTAAATAATAGCACAATGCAGGAGTACACAGAAGAAAGCTCTTTTATAGCAAATTTTTGTATAATATTGACTTTAGTTGATATTAATGTGAACCAGATTGTTTTAATTGTAATTTCTACTACAACCTTTAGAAAAAAAATATATATATATATTTGCGTGTGTATATTAACAATAAATGTAATAAATAGTACACTTCAAAATATGTATATGTAACCCAAGAAAAAACAGTAAGGGAGGAATAGAGGAACAAAGAAGCAAAAGATATGTTAAAAATAATGTACAAATTATATCTTACCAGTAATTACATTAAAAGTCAATTAAGTAATTAAGTAAAACTCCAATGAAAAGGAAGACTTTGGAAGAATGGATTTTATAAAAATGATCCAATGATATTTCGTCCACAAGATTCAAAGACACAATAGGTTGACGGTAAAAAGACAAAAATGAGATAAACTATACAAACAGTAACTGGGAGCTGTTATCGATATTTTAAAAAATAGATTGTAAAACAAAAACTGATATAAAAGCAAAAGATATATATATACATTATAATGAAAAAAGGGTCAATTATTCAGGAAGATATAACAAGTATAAACACATTTGAACCCAGGAAAAAGTCTCAAAGTACACACAGCAAAAACTAAGAAAACTGAAGGACTAATTGACAATTCAGTGATAAACACTGAAGATTTCAATGTTGCACTTCCAACAATGAATAGAACAATTAGGCAGCAGATCATGAAGAAAACAGAAGACTTAAACAGCACTAGGTACCATGTATAACCATAATCTATAGAATATGCAATCACTGCAGAATATATTAAGACATTCTTGTCAAGTACTCATGAGTGCCTTGATAAACCATATGCTAGGCTATAAAACATACCTAGATAAATTTAAAGGTATTATTAAATAGTTCATCATCTCTTCTGCAAACACAATACAATTAAAAACAAAAATCAATAACAGAAGAATAATTAGAAAACTTAAACATGTATGAAAATTAAAGAACACACTTCTAAATAACCAATGGGTAAAACACACACACACACGAAAAATTACAACATAATTGACATGAATGAAAGTAAAAACACAACACAACAAACCTTAGCCAGTCATAGTGGCCCATGCCTATAATTTCAGTTACTAAGAGGCTGAAACAGAAGGAACAATTGAGCCCAGGAGTTCAAGGTCAGGCTGAGCAACATAGTGAGGCCCTGCCTCTAATAAAACGAACAAATGTTTGGGGATGCAGCTAAAGCATTCTGTAAAGGGAAATTTATGTTTGTAAATGCCAGTATAAAACAAGAAGAATTTCAAATCAATAACCTAACCTTCAATCTAAAGAAACTAGAAAAAGTAAAAATGCAAGCTAAACACAAAGCAATGAGAAAGAAGGAAATAATAGCATTAAGGGTGGAAATTAATGAATAGACAGTAGAAAAAAAAATAAAGAAAACCAATAAAACCAAAAGTTTAAAAAAATCGCCACACTTTTAGCTAGATGAAACAAGATGAAATGAGAGAAAATGCAAATTACTAAATCAGGAATGAAAAATGCAGCATTGTTACTGACTTTAGTGAAATTAAAAAAAAATTAACAGGGAATACTATGAACTATGGTGCTCTTGCAAATTAGATAACCTAGATTAAAAGGATAAATTTTTAGACAAACACAAACTACCAAAACTGACTCAAGAATAAATAAAAAAACTGGAAAGGTCTATAACAAGTAAAGAGATTGAAACAGGAATTAGGAAAACTACCCACAGTGAAAAGTTTGGACCCTACTTCACTTCACTTGCTTCACTGATACACTCTATTAAACATTTAATTAATATCAGTTTTTAACAAACTCTTGCAAACAGTAGAAAAGGAAGGAAAACTTTGAACTTATTCTATGTATTACCTTGATACCAAAACCAGACAACTATCACAAGAGAAAAAAACTATACATTAACATCTCTAATAAATACACACATAAAAATCCTCAACAAAATACTAACAAACCAAATGCAGACCCATCTTTAATGACTTATACTCCATTGCCTAGTGGTTACTACACTAGGAATGCAAGGTTGATATAACATCCAAAAATCAATCAATATAACACATCATATCAATAAAGGACAAAAACTACATGAGCATTTTCATAGAAGTAGAAAAGTATTTGACAAATCTATCATCCTTACATGATAAAAGCTTTCAAGAAGTAAGAATAGAACTCCTGAATCTGATGAAAAACATCTACCAAATAGAAGAGAACTTCCTAAATTTGATTATCCACAGCTAATATCACACTGAAGCAGGAAAGACTACATGCTTTCCATCTTAGACCAGAAATAAGACAAGGATGTCTACTCTCACCTTTGTATTCAGCATTGTCCTGTAGATTCTAGCCAGGACAATTAGGCAAGGAAAGCAAGTAAGTATTCAGATTGGAAAGAGGTAAAATCATGACTACTCACAGATGGCATGCTCTTGTATATAGAGAATCTTGAGAACTTCAAACAAAAATTAGAACTAATAATTCCAGCAAGATTGCAGAATTCAAAGTCAATATCTAAAATCAATTGGATGTCTATATATTAGTAATGAAAAATGTAAAAATGAAATGAAGAAAATAATTTTATTTATAATAGCACAAAAAACAAATACTTATAAATAAATTTAACAACAGTTCAATAATTGTACACTGAAGACTACAAAATTTTGTTGAAAAAAATTATAGAAAATCTAAATAAATGAAAAGAACTGGAAGACAATATTGTCAAGATGGCAATACTCTCCAATTTGGTACACAGATTCAATGCAGTGTCTACCAAAAAAGTCAATTACTTTTTTCTCAAATAAATTGACAAGCTGATCCTAAAATATATATGAGAATGTAATGGCTCTAGAATAGCCAAAGTAACATTTAAAAAGAATATCAAAGTTGGAAGATTCATACTTCCTGATAACCAGATTTATTACAGAACTATAACAATACAGTGTGTACTAACACAAGAACAGACAAATGAATAGAATTGAGCATCCAGAAATATAGCTTACATTTATGATCAGTTGATTTTAGATTTGAATTCTAAAAATATTTAATGGGGAAATAACAGTCTTTTGAAAATAGTCTTTTCACAATGACCTTTTCAACCCAATTATGTGTTGAAAAGAAGAGTCTTTTCAGTGTTCTTCAGGCAACAAATTTATTTGGACCCTCTACTTCACACAGTAGGCAAAAATGAACCTAAAGTGGATTTAAACTTAAGTGTAAAAGCCAAAATTACAAAACTTTTAGAAGAGAGAACATAGGGGAAACTTTTCACAAAGTTTTGTTAGGCAATGATTGCTTAGACATCACACCAAAAACATTTAGAAAACTGAACTTTATCAAAATTTTAAAATTAGTGTATTAAAGGACGCATAAAGAAATGAAAAAACAATGCACACAGTAGAAGAATATGCTTACAAATTATATATTTGATACATTACTTTTACTCAGAATATATTAAGATTTATTACAACTCAACAATGAAAGAACAAGCTAAAAAACAGGCAAAAGGCTGGAGTACATATTTCTCCCAAAAAGAAAGACAAAAGACTGACGAGTACATAAAACAATGCTCAACATCATTATTCATTAGGTAAATGTAAATCAAAACTTCAATGAGATACTACCTCACACCTAATAGAATAATAAAACTTAAAAAAATAAGACAATATCGGCCGGGCGTGGTGGCTCATGCCTGTAATCCCAGCACTTTGGTAGGCCAAGGCGGGTGGATCACCTGAGGTTAGGAGCTTGAGACCAGCCTTGCCAACATGGTGAAAACCCCTGTCTCTACTAAAACTCCAAAAATTAGCCAGGCGTGGTGGTTGGCCTGTAGTCCCACCTACTTTGGAGGCTGAGGCAAGAGAATCGCATGAAGCCAGGAGGTGGAGGTTGCAGTGAGCCAAGATTGTGCCACTGCACTCCACCCAGCCTGGGCAACAAGAGCAATGCTCCATCTCCAAAAAAAAAAAAAAGGAAACAATGAAAATGAAACTGTAGAGAAAACATGAAAAAATGGAAATTCTCATAAATTTCTAGTTTTAAAATGAAGCAGTCATTTTGCAAAGCTGTTTGGCCAGTCCTCAAAATATTACACATAAAGTTACCATACACTGCAGCAATTTGACTCCTAAGTATATACCCAAGTGGAATACAAATATCTGTCTTTATAATCACTGACACATCAATGTTCATGTTTGCATTGTTGATAATAGTCAAAAAGTAGAAACAATCTAAATGTCCATCAACTGATGAATCAATAAATATAGATGCGATATAGCCATAAGATATTTCATTATTGTTATAGCTCATAAAAAGGAATTAAATATTGATACATGCTACAAAATGAACTAACTTCAGAATAATATAATAAAGGAAAAAAGAAAGCCACAAAAGACTACATATTTAATCATTCCATTTATATAAAGTTTCCAGACAGGCAAATCCAAAGAGACAGAAGGTAGATTACTGGTTACCAGAAAACCGGGAGTAGGGAGGAATGGGAGTGACTGCTCTTGGGTGTGGGTTCCTTTTGGGGATGATGAAAATATTATACAATTGGATAGTGATGATGGTTGCACAACTCCATAAATATTCTAAAAACCTCTGAATTGTACACTTTATATGGTCAATTTCATGCTATGTGAATTATATATCAATAAGCTTTTCATTACAAAAGAAAAATGGAAATAGCTTTAAAGGAGATAATAATTTGTATTTCATCCAAAGCACAGGTCTTAACTTCTTTGTCCAAAATTCTGGCAGAAAATAACAAATAATAAAAAATAACTATAATCTTCACAGGAATTTTTAAAGGTTTATTCTACCTCACTTTATTGTTCTGTTACAATGCCTTCATCAAAATGCAGGAATTCATAAAGGTTGCCTGATAGAGGGCAGTTGAATAAAATTCACAGTTCAAAGTATGACAGGAGCACAAACTGTTAAAATAACATTCAGATTTATCAGATTATCACTTCAATTTAACTGTTATAGAAATAAATTTATTTCCACACAAAACAAAATTTATTCTCATTATCATTCTATTGCAAAAAGGAAAAGGAATAAACAATCTGACAAGCTGAAAAATCAGCAAAGCAACTGAAATTAAGGATAACATGTTCTAAATGTCTATTGTAATAAACAAAGCAAAAAAATTGAATATGACTGTATTAGAGCGTCTCTTCCCTTTCATGGTAAATTATATGGAATATGTTTTCAGATTTCAATTACATTTTTAAAGCTTTAAGGAAAGAGCTCTTCTTTGTTGTTCTGCAATACCACGAAAATAGATTACTTATGTTAATTGATGCATATTAAACAGTGACAACCGTTTTTTTTTTTTTTCCTACTAAAGTGCATATCTTTGTACATTAAAAACAAGGATATATAAACTAGAAGTTAGAGACCAGAGGCCCAACTTGGGACCTGACAGGATGGCTGGGCTGCCCCGCAGGATCATCAAGGAAACCCAGCGTTGGCTGGCAGAACCAGTTCCTGGCATCAAAGCAGAAGCATATGAGAGCAACACCCATTATTTTCATGTGGTCATTGCCGGCCCCCGGGATACCCCCTTTGAGGGAAGGACCTTCAAATTTGAACTATTTCTTCCAGAAGAATACCCAATAGCAGCCCCTAAAGTGCGCTTCATGACCAAAATTTATCATCCTAATGTAGACAAGTTGGGGAGAATATGTTTAGGTATTTTGAAAGGTAAGTGTTCCCCAGCCCTGCAGAACCACACAGTTCTGCTATCTATCCAGGCCTTGTCAAATGCTCCCAATCCAGATGATCCATTAGCAAATTATATAGCGGAGCAGTGGAAGACCAACGAAGCCCGAGCCATAGAAACTGCTAGAGCAGGGACTAGGTTATCTGTCATTAATAATATTTAAATTGATCCGATCATCAAGTATGCATCACTTCTCTTGTTCTGCCAAGACTTCTTTCTTTTGGTTTGCATTTAATGGGCACAGTCTTAGAAACATTACAGAACAAAAGCCCAGACTTCTTCAGTCATTTGGTGATTAAATGCACGTTAGCAAATCTATGTCTTGTCCTGATTCACTGTTGTAAAGTATGAGCTGAGGCCAGAAGTGTCATCTGGACTGTTGGGAAACATTTAAAAGCAGTAGCCCCTCTCTGCTTTTATTCATTTCCCCAATCCAGGTTTAATTGTAAAGCACTGTGAATTAAGGTAGTTGTCAGGTTAGCTGCAGGGGTATGGGTGTTTTTCATTTTATTTTGTTTTATTTTTTGAGGGGGGAGGTAGTTTTATTTTAATTTATGAACTCCTTTCCCACTTTTTTTGGTGATCTAACTGCATTGGTTAAAAACAGCTAACCAGTTCTTTAGAATATGTTCCCTAGTCAGGTCTAATTTTATTTAGATGGTGAATATGGACAAACTTGATTGTTTGAACCAGAATGGGAAAGTTAAACAAACATCACAGCTCTCAATAACAACACTGTGACTTTGCTGTCAAGTATAGATTCCCCCCTTCAAAAAAAGCTTGTGACCATTTTGTATGGCTTGTCTGGAAACTTCCGTAAATCTTATGTTTGAGTAAAATATTTTTTGTTATTCCAAGAAATAAGTGAAAATAAAAATAAACTAAAAAACTAAATTCCACCAGAATAATATAGATCTCAGACTGATTCCTTCTGGTGTTGAATATTGAAGGGAATTACATAAAATCTTGAACATAAAACACTTAATGAAATGAATTTCTATACTCATTTTCTTTTTTTTTTTTGAGATGGGAGTCTCGCTCTGTCACCCAGGCTGGAGTGCAGTGGCGTGATCTTGGCTCACTGCAAGCTCCCCCACCTGGGTTCATGCCATTCTCCTGCCTCAGCCTCCCAAGTAGCTGGGACTACAGGTGCCCGCCACCATGCCCGGCTAATTTTTTTGTATTTTTAGTAGACACAGGGTTTCACCATGTTAGCCAGGATGGTCTTGATCTCCTGACCTTGTGATCCACCCGTCTTGGCCTCCCAAAGTGCTGGGATTACAGGCGTGAGCCACTGCACCTGGCTCTATACTCGTTTTCATAAAAATAAAATATAAATTTCAACTTCATCCAGTTTTTAATGTATAATCTCTCAAAAATGTATTTCTCAAAAATTTTGGCTTATAATGGGTACATGTTATAAATCAATGTATATGCAGTATATTTCTTCACATTGTATATTACTATTATTGATAATTTATGATATTACTCAGCAGTAAAGTTCTTGGATAAAAGAAAAACTTATTGAGTAGTAACTACAAATTACAATAATCTTTATTCATCTGAATATATATCAATTTTTTAAAAAACAAAACCAAACATTTTTCTAATTTATCTCAAAGTATGGTTAATTTGAATTCCTTCAAATCACTGGCATTTCAGTAATCGCGTGTTTAGTTTCCTGTATTTTTAAGATAAATATACAATTAGTGTTATCGAATTAATTAACATTAATTTTGTGCTTAACTGTTTCCAACTAAACAGTTCAGAAACATCTTTTTGGTAATATCTTTTCACCCTCCCAGCAACCTTTCTGATGCTGGTAACGTGATTATATTTCTTTTTCTGAACATGGAAGTAGAGGCTGAAGCAAGGTCCTTTTTCCTTGACTCGGCTTCCCTGCTTTCAAGCATGAGGGTCTATGCCTGAAGATTCTACTCAGGCTCTGGAACTGCCAAGTGTTGCTTTCACACGCGACAAGGACTTATTTAAGAACTATAACTTCCATATTAGAACTCTTTATTAGAACATCATACAGCAGATAATTCAGGTGGCTCTTTTGGTTAAAGGTGACTGGAAAAGTATCATAGTCACAGCACTTGACAATATCCTTGCTCTTTTAGATGAGCTTTGTGATCTGTTACGTTGGAACTATCTCTAGACCTGTTTATATGAGAGGGCAGCAAAGCTTAAAGGTGATGTGAGGTATTGAAAACTTATTGGTGTACCACAAAACCACTGCAAGTTTGCAAGGTTCCAGATTAATATTCTACCATTATTTGTTTTTTTTTTTGTTGTTGTTGTTGTTGTTGTTTGTTTTGAGATGGAGTCTCGCAGTGTTGCCGGGGCTGCAGTGCAATGGTGCAATCTCAGCTCACTGCAACCTCCGCCTCACAGGTTCATGCAATTCTCTTCCCTTAGCCTCCTGAGTAGCAGGGATTACAAGCACACACCACCACACCCAGCTAATTTTTTTTTTGTATTTTTAGTGGACACAGGGTTTTACTATGTTGGTCAGACTAATTTTGAACTCCTGATCTCATCATCCGCCTGCCTTGGCCTCCCAAAGTTCTGGGATTACAGGCGTGAGCCACGGTGTCCCGCCAATATTCTACTCTTCTAATAAGCATTTATAGATACTATTTCCTTGGTATTTTTTAAAGTTTCATAATAAAAGACAAAAGAATTTTTGAGACACATTTTGAGTATCATTTCATGTCTTCAGTTAATACTGAATAAAAATTTAAAAACTAGTATTTATCATTTTGTGGAGCATTATGGGTATTGCCAATCAAGGCTTAAAAGTCTGGAGTATAGTAAATTTACATTAACCTTAGGAGCAATGTTAATGCGACATATACATATTTTCTCTCAAAAGATTAAGTTTCTTTGGAAGAATACATATAGGCAGTACGTTTTATATAGCATAGCTTAATTCATGAGGACATTATTTTGTTTATTTGTAGATGTACAAAATGATAAACCTACCTGCATTATTAATAGGTCCATTAAAAAATTAGCACAATTCCTACCTTAACTTCTGATACATGACAGAACTGAGATATTCTAAAAACTAGAAGTAAATGAGATTAACTAAGCCATATTCAATGCCAGATAGAACTGTATTTACATGAACTTTTTTGACATGGTTTAAAACAATTTTTCCAACACAGACTGTATGCAGAAATTCAACTAAGAAGAAGATTCCATTATTGGCTACATGGAGCTATCAGTACCACCTCAAAGAAACAGGTCTGTCTGGGGGCCTTATGAAGGCATTCATTATCTTGGTAAATGTATCAAAAGTACGCCTGAGCCATGCAACTTCTGAAACCCGATGTGTCAGCAGATCTCAGCAAAAGACTCAAGTTAATCATGAATGAAAGCAAATATATGGAAATGAAACTGCTTCCACCCTCGTAAGCAACCTTTTTCATCCTTGTAGGAAGACCAACATGGGAAGAAAGTAACCAGCATATCTGTGAGTTAACATAGAAACAAATGCCAGGGAGATCAAAATACGTGATGCCTATGTGAATACTCTCCCTCCCCACTACTTCTATTTTCTGTTTACACTTAAATTTATATAAAGAAAAGACACGCCTATCTGCTTACACTCAGGTATGCCATCTTACAGGTTTGGGGACCACCACTACTCTTTCAAAGTGCTTTGCACATTCCTGCTAGGATTCATGGGGTATTACTTTTATAACTTAAATCTCAGAAGCTAATTCTAATTCCTTGAGAGAAACTGTAAGAAAAATACACAATTGATGTTACCTAACTAATTAGCACTAATTTTGTGCTTAACTGTACACAGACTAAAAAGGTGATATTCTTTCATCCTCCCAGCAACTTCTGAATGCTGGTAGTATTATTATATTCACTTTTTTGGACAAGAAAATAGTCAAAGTCTGAGTCAAAGTCTCTTTTCACTGAATCTACTCGGTGATATCTGAGTATAACCAGACAGATATGTCTTTTTCTCTTACAATAAATTTAATTGTAAGAGAAAAAAATCAAGGTTGGGGGAGGGGAGGAGGACAATTATTCACACAGACCTGTAGTGTTTTGATCCATCTGGTATTTGTTTCTATTTGTTAACTCAAAAACAGGCTGGTTATTTTTTCCCATGTTGATCTTACTACAATGATGTCAGTGTTCATGTACTGAGTATGTACTTGAGGAGGCCTATCATAAGTCTCTTCAATTCATCTATGTTTGGCAATTAGTCAGGTAACATCTGAAGGTGACAAGGCACTACTATTTTAATTCCAGTAGAAGGAATACAATTATTATATATTTTATATAAAATGACAAATAAAAATATGTCAATGTGGTGATTACAAATGAAATTATTTATTTACATTCCTAAACTTACATTGAGGTGGCCAGAACTACTTTTTTAGTTTGTATTTATACAGATCTATACAGATTTGTCAGATACAGAAAATATAAAAACGGGAAACTGGTTCAATTAAACGTTTTTTCTGAAATTCAGATTTAACTAATGAACTGTTTTTAATCTATCAACCAGATCTATATAAAAATGTGTCAGAAAACTATTTTTTGATAAATGGCAAAAAACTATGTAGTTTTTGATATTATCTTTAGTAATACAAAATGTGGGAATATGACCTTTGGTAATATAAAGTGAGGAAAAAGAACATTACAAAGTCTCTCATAAGCTATAACAACCACCAAAACACATGCTGTCAAATTATCTAATTCATATCTTCTACCAGCAGGTTTCAAGTTAAAATGAATGCAGATGAATTGCTGCTTTTTACAGTTATATAAAGCTTATCTCATTTTTTTTGACAGGGTCTGCACATAACAAAGGTCTTAATGGAAGTTGAAATTGTCTTCAATTATACCAGATGTCTAAAGGTGGGTCAGTCTAGCTTTTTAAGCTCTTACAATGTCTCTGATTTTTGTCAAGGTTACCAAATTAACAGAACTCTAGGACCTTTTGTCCTTACGTAAAAGTTAAATCTTGGAGGCTCACACTACATACATTTTGATTTTTTTCTTTTTTTTTAGATTTCCCATATTAGGTTTGGAGATAAACTCACAACTTTATAAGAAGGGCTCTGAAGATAAGCAAAGCAAGGACTGAAGCTGAGGTCCCTGGCAGTCATGAGTGCTGAGGGAGTATGGTCTCTGATTTCAGAAATGGAAGGAAAGTTTATTTTCATCTATGATTCATTAATTTATTTAGCAAATATTAATTATTAATTAAGCATCCTGACAGAGCAGAAGCATCACTATCTTGGACAAGAACCATGATTTTAAAGTTCCCCTTGATCAAAAAACTGCCTAATCCAACCAAAAGGGCATCAGCCTAATGGCTAATGTCAGCATGACTGTGAACCACAAGTGACATCTCCAACCAGAAACACTCCAATCTTAAGATAAACCCTTCCCCAACCAGAGATGCCAGTCCCGAGATAACCTCCCCTCTGACCAGGGAGAGGTCAGCCCCAAGATAACCTCCCCCCCACCACAGACATTCCAACCCCACAATAAACTTCTCCTCCACACAGAAAAATTGCAAGCCTGTAATAAGCTCTCGCCCTAAACCCTTAAATACTTAAATACTCTTAGTCTTTTTTGGGGGGGATGCAGTCTCGCTCTGTCCTCCAGGCTGAAGTACAGTGGCGTGATCTCAGTTCACTGCAAGCTCCGCCTCCCAGGTTCATGCCATTCTCCTGCCTCAGCCTCCCGAGTAGTTGGGACTATAGGCGCCTGCCACCATGCCCGGCTAATTTTTTGTATTTTTATAGAGACAGGGTTTCACCGTGTTAGCCAGGATGGTCTCGATCTCCTGACCTCATGATCTGCCTGCCTCGGCCTCCCAAAGTGCTGGCATTACAGGCGTGAGCCACCGCGCCCGGCCTAATACTCTTAGTCTTTAAGGGAGCGTGCTCCTGACTGACATTGGCCAGAAGCCCCTCTCAGGTTTATTCTCCAAAATAAACCTGTCTTTGACTGTTGAGTTACTTTGCATGTTTTTCCTCTTTCTTGAACTCTTAACATCCTAATATTGTATATTCTAGGCATTGGGGAAATAGCAGTGACAAAAACAAGCACCTATGTCTGCCTTTATGTAACTTATAGTCTTACATGGGGACACAGGCCATACATTTGCAGTTTTAACTTGAATAAAAATTGCTTTGGGAGAAAAAAATTCTCTATGATTCTTTTTGTGCTATGCATCTATCTATCCATCAATTCATCTATCTAGCAAGTCTGTCTTACTCTGTCCATTAGTTGAGCATTCTTATTGTATCTTTTTTGGTCCACTTTGATTAGGGATAGATAGGGATTAGGGATAGATAGGGAGAGAAGACAGATTCCTCTACACACTCTTTGATTAAAGTTCTGAATCTTTTGTAAATTACAATGGATCAAATAGTTCAATAAATATTTATCTTCCCAACCCATGCCATTCTGCTACCGACACTCAGTGTTAAGGGAAGAAACGTTATCTTTTTTCAAATGTTAGTAGGTTCATGCTTTTGAAATTCAAAATTCCTAGTGATCAAAGGTTTTTCAATTTAAATAAATAGAATACCTATTGCATTTAATAAAAGACTCCCCTGACATGGATGCTAGATAAGTTCTGCTGCTAATTTTGTTTTTGTTTATTTGTTTGTTTTAGAGACAGGGTCTTACTCTGTGGCCCAGGCTGAAGTGCAGTGATACAATCACAGCTCACTGTAACCTCAAAATTCTAAGCTCAAGTCATCCTCCCATAGCCTCCAGAGTAACTAGGACTACAAGTGTGCCACCAGAATGGGCTAACTGTTTAAGTTTTTGTTGAGAGAAACTCCTACTGTTTTACCCAAGCTAGACTCCAACTTCTGGCCTCAAAGGATCCTCCTGCCTTGGCCACCCACAGAGGGCTGAAATTACAGGCATGAGCCACTATGTCCAGTCCTAATTTTATTAAATATGTCATTGTCTGCTTTATTGAATTTTTTTCTCAGAAAAATCAAATTACATGTTTAAAATAATTAATACCACACCTTAAATTACTTAAAAACTCTCTCAAGTAGGAATAACATAACAGAACATGGGCTTGTAACATTTGGAAATAATTATTGCAAAGAAGTATAGTTTGTTTCTGTGAGCTTCATTATTTCTGACATACATCATTAATGTGCAGTGGTAAAATTTTCTATTTGTAGAATCTCTCAACCACTTTAATTAATTAAAGGAACCAAAGAAATAAATTCTCCTAATGACTGAAATTTATTTTTATACACTTAGTTTTAAAGATGTGAATGATTTCTATTTCCAGAGATGAGCAAATTCGTGAATATGTACATTAGTTCAACTTATAATAATTTTCTGACTATGACCCAGGTACTTCCCTTCTTCAAAGAGTTAATTGGTAGTAAAGACAGATATAAACTCATAGTCAAGTCAAATGAAAATTGTGGTGATATTGATTCGGGGTACTATAGTAGTAACGAGGAATGATTCCAAAGGTAGAAACCAACAATTGTTATGGGCTTTGGAATGCAAGTGACTGTGTAAGCATTTTTTATGCATTCTCTTAATACCCACAACCACTCTATGAGACTATTATTATTATTCTCATTTTACTATCAGAGAAACTGAGTAATGGAGTGTTTTTTGTTTGTTTGTTTGTTTTTTTAAGTAATTTGTTCAAGGCCACACAGTAAATGGCGTAGCCTGATGTGGCAGGTAGCAGGGTTTCAGGGAAGGTGGGCTGAAGATGTTACTCTCTTTGAGCCTTAGAAACCAGTTAGAAGAAAAAACACAGAAAGAAGGGAACTGTTACAGAGATACATTTCAGATAGTGAAAACATTATTTAATAAAACATGGGGTGATAAATATATGCCATGCGAAGAAAAATTTGGCATCTTGGTTTTATCATGACAAAACTTGCCATATGGACTATAGATAAAGATGAACTACAAAACTCATCAAGGGCCTCTTCAGGGAGGCTGGACTTTGACATGTTGTGCATAAGAAAAAGTTATAAATAGAAAGGGAAGACTGCCAGTTTTGATTGTTATAAATATTATTTTGGTAATGGATTTGATTAGACAACAAGAACAGAACAGAACAACAAGCTATAAGGACCTTTCAGGAATTTAAGCAAATGAATTAAAGCCTCAGCCAAATGGAATGAGAAGGAAAATAATGATTCCACAAAGTACTTTGGAGGTAAGTTTGGCAAGATTTGTTCATTGACTGGATGTGGGGTGTGAGGAAGAAAGAGGAATCATAAGAGCAATTATAGGTGTCTAGTTTCAATGGATGATGATGTCAAGAGGGGAAGTGAACTTTTCAAATTTAAAATTAGAAGATGTGGACACATTGAGTTTGAAATATCAGTATGTCTTCTCACTCCAGATGTCCAGTAGTTTGTTGAATGTTCAGGTCAGAGGCCTCAGAAGAGTTTAATTGTACAGAATGAAGAAACTGATCACCCAGGTAGAGTGTGCACAATTATGAGTTGTGGGTAATGAGTGGAACCCTGAGGATCATCAATATTTAAGAAAAATATAGCAGAAGAGAAGTCCAAGGAAAAGCCCATGGAGGAAAAGATGAGAAAAGCATGTCGCTGATAAGAAGAATGCGAGCAATGCCAAATGTAGTAGAGAGGGTCCAATAGTAAATTATTACATTAAATAAATTAATTAAGTTTATTTAATAACACTTAATGTGAACAAATACATTTATAAATTACTTAAATTATCAAATTAATCATGAAATCCTCATATAAAGAGTTCGTTGGGTTCTGTAATTGAGCCATTCTTTGAAATGTTAGTTGTACAACTTCAGAATTAACTTTATAAATTTACAGGGACACCAGAGAGAGACCTCTGAAGATTGTGCCTCTGCTCTTTGTAAAGGTTTAAAAGGAGGTTCTCACCAATGTGTTGTACCTATTCATAAGCAGTAGGGTTGAAGGAAAGAAATGATTATTTTTAAAGTCGTTTTATAATCTATGAACTATAAGTCTGAATTTTATACTCAAAGTTGTTGAAGATGTTACTAACTCTCATCTAGTTCATTTCTAGAATTTTATAGCCAGAATAATAATGGCCAAAATTTATTGAGTGCTTACTTTGTACCAAACTGACATCTAATAGCTTTACATAGAGAAACTCAATTTCCCAAGAGTACATGACAAGTATGATAAATAACTTGTTCATGATCACACAGCTAGTAAAGGGAAAGCCAAAATGCAAAGGTAGAGTGATGCCCAATAACCTATTTAACCACCACCACTCATTGACAATGAGAAAAGGGAGTCCTGTAAATTGTGTCATTGGTTATTTGATTGGAACCATCATCCAGGGCCCCTTCCTCAACCAATATGCCTAATTTTGCCCCATTTTGACTCACTAACAAAAAAAGGGGGTTAACCCCATTTGCAGACATTGAAAATGAATAGAATATGCTGATATTATTCATCATACACTGACTTGGAAAAGGCTTATTATCTTGCGTTCAATCTTTAGGCTAAGTACAGATCCAGAAACCGTAAGCTTTTTCAAACCTTAGAATGTAAGAGGCTCAGCATTGATGTGAAATACTGTGGCATTTGTTGTTGTGTTGTTTTGTTTTGTATTTGTTTTGCTATGTACATTGGCCTTCAGCTCCCTTGTTGCACTTCCCTGACCCAAAAACGAAAAGTGGATTAAAGAAGTTGAAACTAAGATTTTCTATATCTGCTACTAATGATGCCTTGTTATTTCTCTCAGGAGAAAAGGACCTTCACAGTACTAAATAATAATCAGAAACACTCTTGATCTACACTGGTAAGGACTGTGAGTTTACCATACAATATTACTATTGTATACGATAAATTGAGTTTTCACTAAAACCAACAAAATAGATTACCTTTCTGAATTCTGAAATTGGCAAAAACCAATTTTAGATATATTGAGTGGTGAACTTTCCTAAAGGTTGAAACATGTTTATCATCATTCATTCATTTGCTGTACTCTTTTTCACACAATTCTTAATCATCAGGTGTTAACATATTAAACTAAGGGAGTATGTTGTTTCCTTTACACTTTTCAATTACAGGGAGAGATAGAGGAAGCCAATTAGGGAGCAAGTTGAAGAAGCTGAATGCAAACTTCTGTACAGGACTTGAAAGCAATTGCTTCTGGCCGTGAAACCTGGACTTAAG
Source organism: Trachypithecus francoisi (assembly GCF_009764315.1). Lineage (NCBI taxonomy): Eukaryota > Metazoa > Chordata > Mammalia > Primates > Cercopithecidae > Trachypithecus > Trachypithecus francoisi. Next base: position 165,943,954 of record NW_022681454.1, on the reverse strand, counting down.
TTGCAATATTTCACACAGACATCCTACCTTCTGGATGAAAGTCTGATACAATGAAAACATAATGGAGTTGCATTTTAATCGAAAGTAGCCATTTCTATTCTCTTTCAGCTTCTACCTACTAATAATACCTTACATTTCTAACAAGAGCAGTACTATCACAAACAGTTGTGGTGTGGGTTATTCAGTCAAGTGCAACATTGACTGCGTAGAAGTAATCTTCCTCTCTCACTATTTCCCTCTTTTCCTGTCCTACATAGAGGGTACCGCATGATTCCTCTATGTGTGTTGATTCGAATTTAGAAGTCAATCATCAGTTCCATGGTCACTACTAAATTGCCTTCATACAACTCAGCAATAATACTGTCCACTTAGGAAGAAGAATTTATCTGTACCCTAGAAATTTTAACCTTTTTAATATAAATACAGAATTATGGGACACTTTTGAAATGTGTCATGCCACTTTAGATGAAAATATACTTTTCTAGGTACAATATGACTAAAATCAAGGTAATAATTATTAAGTGAATCTTATTTAATGGTACTGTAGGCCAGCTGTGATAAAGCATTCTCAAAAGAAGAAAGTATACACGTAAGAATGTATACATCATTTACGATCTTATAGCTTTCAGTATCTCCATTGGGGCTTATTGCCTGCTACTTAGAAGCTGCAGGTATTTAAATGTAGATGTGGATCTTGGAATTATACATCCCTGAATCTTTGCTGCTCAATGTGACTTCTTTTGATTCCTAGATCATTTTTGCAATAAGAAACCCATGCAGTTTTATTAGATAACCATGTCACCTATGGTCTTAAGTAAGTCAGCAGGGCAGTCATGCCATTAGGGCCTCTTCTGTATTTTATACTGATGTGTAAGGGATCTGGAGTAAGGGAAAACACATCAGTGTACATTTAGCAAAAACAATATGTTCCGGGACTCCTGGCAGCTTACCATGGGGCTGAGAGTCATATGTCAGGGCATCTTTTGGATTCAGCCTGGATTCTGTTATAGTAGAGGTACCACTACCCATCATGCATGTCTCACCTTTCACAGAGAAGTGGAATGAAGTGGTTTGGTCAGTGGGTGGATGGATAGGCTGATTGGTGCCTGTGTTCAATATGGGGTAACCCCAGATGTTAGGGGGCAGTTTGATGGGATACTAGATTAAGATCACTCCTGGTGGTGAGGAAAGTCCCAGTTTTAAGGGAATGTGAGCTTCAAATTCATACCTCCAGTAGAGGTAATGTTTGGTTAAAACTTAACAAATCAAGTCTGATTCATAGTACTTACTTCTCTGATTATTTTAAAAAAAACACTGATGCCATTTTAACTCTTATTTTAGGTTCACGGGTACATGTGCAGGTGGTTATATAAGTAAACTCATATCACAGGGGTTTGTTGTAGAGATTATTTCATCATCCAGGTACTAAGCTTAGAACTCAATAGTTATTTTTTCTTATCCTGTCCCTCCTCCCACCCTTCACCCTCAAGTAGGTCCCAATGCGTTCTTATCATTAAGTTCCCACTTATAAGTGTGAACATGTGATATTTGGTTTTCTATTTCTAGGTTAGCTTGCCAAGGATAATGGCCTCCAGCTCCATCTATGTTCCAGCAAAGGATATGATCTCATTCTTTTTTATGGATGCATAGTATTCCATGGTGTATATGTACCTCATTTGCTTTATCCAATCTGCCATTGATGGACATTTAGGTTGATTCCATATTTTTGTTACTGTGAATAGTGCTGCAATGAACATTTGTGTGCACGTGTCTTCATGGTAGAATGATTTATTTTCCTTTGGGTACATACTCAATAATGGAATTGCTGAGTCAGATAGTTCTGTTTCTAGGTTTTTGGGAATGTAACAAAACAACAGAAATAGTTCTGTTTCTAGGTCTTTGGGAAATTGCCATACTGCTTTCCACAATAGTTGAACTGATTTACATCCCATACCGATAGTGTATAAGTATTCTCTTTTCTCTGAACCTCACCAGCCTCTGCTTTTTGTTTTTTTTTTTTTGATTTGACTTCTTAGTAACCATCATGCCATCATTATTTTAGAATTTTTTCCAAAGGTCAAAAACAAGCACACTGAAGTTTGGAACCTAAAATTTGCCTTTTCTATGTATAGAAATTATTCTTCTGACAGCAGTCTTGGGCAGTCATTTCCTTCATCACAATTATATAAATATTATTTTTCATGGTTAAAAGGTAAATTTTGCGTTTTCTCTGAGTATGATGCAATGGTTCAGGCAAGGAGCATCCAATCTTTTGGCTTCCCTGGACCACACTGTAAGAAAAATTATCTTAGGCCACACATAAAATACACTAACACTAGTAATAGCTGATGAGCTAAAAACAAAACAAAACAAAAATTACAAAAAAAAAAAATCTCATAATGTTTTAAGAAACTCTACAAATTTGTGTTGGGACACATTCAAAGCCAACCTGGGCTGCATGTAGTTTGTAGGCCATGGGTTGGACCAACTTGGTTTAGCCCTTCAAGCATGAACTTACGCAAAGCAGTCATGAGTAACTTGCTGTCTTCTCTCTATATTGGGGGACTTATTTTTCCTACCCTTTCCCGTTTGGTGATACCTTTTCTTGAAAGTTTTTATTTTAAATAGTGAAGTCATATCTTGTTTCTGTAATCCAGCTTCATATCCAATTCTTTGCAAGGTCTCAAGGGCTGTAAGTGGCAGAGCTGGAACTTGAATTCAAGATTCTCTGTCTCTAATTCTTAGGCTCTTAACCACTCACTATATTTCTACTTATCTCATGAGTCTATGGTTTTATAATACTCAGTATTGTGAAATAAATAAATAGATTCATGGACGAATAAAAGGAAAATCTTTTCTTCATAGAGACTTTCGTTTATTTTCTAAGAAGCAGAGTTTCAACTTGGCAAAACCAGAGGAAAACATGTACCCAATCAAAACTGAATTGCTTAAATTTTATTTCAAACTGAAAATGTGTCTCCATTAAGTTGGATATGGCCTTAATAATTATGCAGAAGTATAATATGTAAAAGTCAAAACTGTCAAGTGATAGAGCTAGAGTTTATTCAGGATATAAAATTAAATTTTCTTTCATCATTGCTCCACTAGCCTCACAGTTGCTAGCATTAAGCAATTCTTTACAGAGCTACAATATTGCGGTCAGGATTTTTTGTGTTGTGAGATAGCCACTAGTTTACAAAGCAGAATATATATATGTGTGTGTGTTTGTGTGTGTGTGTATATATATATATATATGAATTCCACATATATGTGTGTGTGTATATGAATTCCATATATATGTGTGTGTGTATATATATATGAATTCCACATATATATGTGTGTGTATATATACACATATGTGTGTGTGTGTGTATATATATTCCATACAGTCTTCTTGATCTACGTTTTGAGAGGCCAGGCAGAAAAAAATGAGGAAATAAAGGATGTGTATTTAATTAGTCTCTAATCCAATGCTAGACATTTGCCCAGTAACTCCCCATGCCTCCTCTACCCTTAATCCAGCCTCTCTCTGTTCTAGAATGACCTTCATCTTCTGGAGACATTGGCACCAGCATGGCCCTGGGAAATGTCAAATGTGTCTTTGTTTGGGTAAAGCAAAGCAGCCTTGCTAGGCTGCCTAACTCTTCTTCCAGGATAAAGACAGAATCAGATATCCTACAAAGGGCCAGCCCAAAATCCATTTAAGTACCTCAACAAATTCTACCTTACATCAGTCTATGAAGCTATATAAAACATATTTAACTCTTTTTTATGACCTATTTTACTACTTTGAGAGCCTTTCCAAACATTAGAATCACTGTTTTCTCCAGGAGGAAGGTGCTGATTGGCCACCAGAAGTCCTGGAAGGCCATTATGGAGACTGGAATTGGTGCGCTCAAGTCATTAATGATTCTCATGAATCCTCCATTTCACTACTTGGGTATACACATACTGAAATGATGGTTTCTGTTATTGTTGTGATCCTAAGGCTAAATGGGTAATAAATTAGATTCAATTATCTAGAATGTCTATGTAATTGCGGTGCAGTAATTTCTAATGAATTAATATCTAAATTAATGATAGTTATTAGAATTGTTTCAGTTTCTCAGAATAAAACATCTGAGAAAACTATAAAGAAAGGAAGCTTGGATACCTAAGCATGAAAACTGTACATTTGAAATTAAACCAGCATTTATCTAAGCATATAGAATCGACCCACTCTGTGACTTAGGACTTCATCTTTATAAGTCTCTGTCTACTCATCTATAAATATTACAAATGCACCATGTCACCTACAAATCCCTCATCTCAAAGATCCTATTATTCTAATATGAATGTGTTCCTCAGTTGTCATAAAACATTTAATTCTTATTAGGGGAGAATTTTGCTAAAACACATTTCATAAACATGGATGAATTTGATGTTCAAAATTTGTCAGCTTATGAAAAATCTTGAATGCTAAGAGATTGATAGTTTTATTTTATCGAGTAAGTGTTATAATTCAGGATAAAAGAGAAAATGTTTGTCAGGTTTTCTTTTTTCCATTGTGTAGATGCAATGATTTTTTAAAAAATTAAGAGCAGATGGATATTTAGACATCCAAAAGAGCTGCTTGAAATACTGAACACCGTATTATTAAAGCTTACAAGCTGAGGTTTGCTGACAAGAGGAATAGTCATAAAACATAACCTTTTATTTCATCAAAGAAAGTTATGCCTGCCCAAGATCTGAAGCCCAACATCCATAAAATGGTTTCACACTAGTGACATTCTATTCAAAACAGCTGTCTGAAAGAAAAATAAATGGGATTTAATCTGCCATAAAATGAATTGCACAATTTATTTTTCTTGAAGAAGTCATGCCTTTGTGATGCTGGTGAGCTGTAACAGTTTTGCTTCTAAAGGCAGTGTCTCCTTCTATGCCAAACCCATATTAATTCAGCCATGTGGAATTTTCCTACAGAAAAAGCAGTTGGAAAGTCAGAGCAGCCTATCCAACACCTGATGCTTTTCTCTACTTTTAAAAGTACTAGTTTAAAACATGATCCCAGGATAGACTTTTCATCCAGAGGTAAATAGATTTTAAGATGCTTGGTCATAAAGATTGAAATATATGAAACTGTCAAAGTCAACCATTAATGTCCTACAAAAAAAATGGAATTTCATATACTACAAACTAATATTTGACAAGAGAGCAAAACTGCAAAAGAGTGAAATATGAGTTAGAAAAATGACAACTAAATGAGATTAATCATCTCTTCAAAATGAAATGCTTAAAAAATGTAAAAGCTACTCATAGGACAAATATAAATATTTATAAGCCCCAAATTGACTAAGTGAGAAAACTTTTCAATATAGACATTTTAAAGACAATTGAGTAATAGTATGTTTTGCTTATTTCATTCATTTAATACACATAATACCTTTTACAATAAAATAAAAGAAAGCAAGCGTAAGATTTTTTTTCTACTGTGGAAGTTGCTGTAATACTACATGTGATAACTAAGATACAGCCTAACACAGGGTAGACATTGAAACTTAGGTTGTGCCTTTCCATTCCATCACTTCATTCTATCACATATTTTCCAAAATTCTTATATGCGTGTTCAAATTAGCCTGCATGTATTTCATTGTAATGCCATTCTCTCAAACAACTAACATTAGAACATTTCTCACAGCTCTTTTTTGTTAAAGCTAGCTACACAAAAAATGTCTGTTTGCATGGTTCAGCAAATGTATCATTGTAAATTAAATGTGAATCCTAAAATAAACTGAAAATAATTTTAACTGAGATATATTATTATTTTCTTTAGGAGACAAAAGATATCTCCATAATAACTTTTTGAAATGTTTTGACTACCAATGCCCTCATTATAAAAGCTAATCCATAATGCAATTTATTAAGAGAATATATATATATTTTTCTATAGTATCTCAGAATCCTTTACCTTAATTTACAAAATGAGCACCTGAATAAAGCATTGTAGTAGTAAGCATGAGGCTTGTGAATGTGTGTAGCATTCCTGAAAACTTGAGAGATTATTCACATTCACATTTCAAGAGAAAAAGGAGACAATAAAAAGCTACTGTACACATGAAGGCAAAGGTGAGACTCAACAAGGATATATAACTATCATTATTTTGTCAGATAAATTCTGTTGTTTCTGAAGATATTTACATCCTGTGAGATTGAATTTTTAATTTACAAGTAAGAGGGAGAGAAATCTCAAAAGTGCTTTTCTTCTGAGACAGATTCTACTGAAAGCATATTCTGCTACCAATGGGCAATATCCATCTTTTACAAATGCACAAAGACTTTTTATGAGTTGATTTTTTGATTTTGTAACTTCTCAAACTTTTACCCCTTTATATTGTAGGATAATTTTCCTGACATTGACTGCACATTACTGTGGTATGTTCATACATCTGACCACAGAAAGCAATGTCACTTAATGTCCCAGATTCCCTTCCGTTCACCAATGTTAAAGTAATTTGTGAACACAGCCATTAAGACAATCTGCATATTTAAACTTTACGCAACATGATATACAAATATCAGAAAGCAGAATAGCTCCTTTCCATTCTTCAGCATACAATGCTGAATTTCTAAATATACTGCTGTATTTTTTTAACATTTGCTTAGTTCCTGCTACTAAACAGTATGTGGTTTGATACTGTAGTTTGATTTTTTTAAACACAATTATCCTTGCCATTTTAAATATGAATATTAAATCTAAATAACTCCAAGATTTATTTAGAGTGACTAGCTCTCAATAAATCTCAGACATAAAAATTGCTTGTCTTATAATCTAGTGAAGTACCTGATGGAATACCAGCACTAAAACATTTTTGTCGACTGTCGTCTCAGAATCTTTACATGCACTTTAGTGTTAGTATTGTATAATATAAAATAAAATGCACTACCATTCTTCATCGGCTTTACAACCTTTTTCACACTGATGATATCTTCCAACTTCGAATAGTGGTAAAACTTGTGCTGACTGATTTGTCTGCTTATGGAAACTTTCCTTAATGCATACTTGGAAACTATTTGTGTAAAACAGAAATTGAATTCAAGACTTGACATCATCATTTGTGAAATCATTAAAAATATCCTTGCTGTTTTAAAGATTTAAAAACACTTTCAGCCATGTGAAGAGTCTAGGATTTTTTAATGGTAATGTAGATCATTATAGGAATTGCTTTGCTATTTCCATATATATGTAGGTATTCATACATATTATATATACGCATATATATAATATGTTTTCCTTGGCATAAAAGTTCTTGACTGATTCCTAAGCAAAATAGATTTACAAAGTTTTGAGAGACCTTATTTGTTTAACAAGAAGGGAAAATTGGCAAGCGGATGAGGTATGACAGTAAATTGGAATTAAACATCAAATGCTCTAAAATGAGTTCACAAGAAAGCAAGGCAAATGTCTACAAATTTTGGAAATTGGCAATATCTAGCACGGAAATATAACAATTAATGTTACATAAAATACTGTGTTAATACCTTTATTAACTTATAAATCCAATATTAATTGCACACTAAACAATATAAACAAACAGCAAAATTTATTTTGTAATAACATGTAAGAAATAGGAGATTTTTGAAGTTACTTATTGCACCCATATTATTCACGGAAGCTTCAACTCCAATTTTACTTAATTTTAATTTATCTTTTTGAGACAGAGTTTTGCTCTGACACCTAGGCTGGAGTGCAGTGGCATGATCTCGGCTCACTGCAACCTCCACCTCCCAGGTTCAAGTGATCATCCTGTCTCAGCCTCCCAAAGTGCTGGGATTACAAGTGTGAGCCACTGTATCTGGCCATTCAACCCCAATTTTAAAATGCATGACAGTGATTTTGAAACTTTAATTCCTATAGAAAGTACATATAGATATTGTTGAAATGCAGATTCTGATTCATCTGGTGAGGCCTGAGAGTCTGCATTTCTAGCAAGCTTCATGCTGCTGCTGCTGGTCCATGCACCACACTTTGGATAGTAAGAATCTGGACTGTCTAAGGAAAAGTAAGCTGGATTTCTTGAAAGTTGTTGGCATTGGGCGGATAGTTACAAGTCTGTTTTTCTCTCTAGTGAGTACATGGAGAATAACAGATCTTTCTGAAACTCAAATATTCAACTACTTACCCCTTCTGTCCAGGAAGTTTGAAACAAGCAGGAGCAGAAATGAGTGAGTGTGCGCATGTGTGCCTGTGTTTGTGTGTGTGTACTTGGGTATACAGTAGTGCCTCCATACTTGCATTAAGGTAAGTGTGTCAGCAACTCTCCTGCAACTATCCTCAATTTAGACTTGCATTCATCTAAGCATGCAAAGTTCAAAGAATTGTCAGGTCCAATATACCCTATCTCTAAGGTTAAGCCCCAGCTTATTTCACACATTTCAACATTTTCCATGTGGATGCTGTTAAGGTTGCCTGGAATTTGGAGATAAGCCCAGGATTAGTCCTGCTTTAAAGTCACCATGAAGCCTTGTTATAGGCCTCAAGTTAAGTTGTGAAATGTATTTCTCAGAGCTTACTGGAAAAAAAAAAAAAAATAGCCACACTCACTAACTTTGGTAAGCTTCAGATAGCAAAACACAGCGGTGGTTGTTGAAAACTTACCTGCAGGCCTTCACCTTCATGTTTTTATAGATGGTGGACTTATGTTCTGAGGCTAAAATGACATTCTGTTACCAAGCTTGCTTTAGGAAAAATGTCTAAACTGAGAACTGCGAGATAGAATATTCACTTTTTTTTAAAGCATTTTGAGAACTAGGTCAATCTTATTTAAGCAGATTTTTCTAAATCACTTGGTAATAGTTTAGAATTATTCTGTAATTATCTAATAATTTGGTATTTTACTTTATTGATATGAACACCACTATTATAGAATTTAGCAATTACTATATACTTATATTTGTTGTAAATATGAATTCCAAGTAATTAGCAAGTGACCCATGCTAATGACATGTCTAAAATATTGGCTTTCCTATATTTTTGGTCATGTATAGCTATTCTATTGATCTGGAAGATGTAAAATATAAGCAGTAATATTTGATTAAGTCTTGTTAAAGTTTAGTGCTTTTGGCCAAGGATCTTGTAGAGTATCTGAAAAAGTTAATAGTGCAAAGGTGGCAAATACTGAACAGAAATGAAATTGGGATGCATTTCTAAAAATAAATTTAAATTGTAAAACAAAAAAAAAATAACTTCCTTAAGGAATCCAACAGAATTCCTATATCTTCCTGTATTTTAAAATTCTTCTATCCTACTTAATCTGATTTTTAAAGAGTGGGTGAAAAGAACTCTACACACTATAGGGTTATAGTTTTGGGGAATTTTCTAAGAAAAGTATAAGTTAATTATAGCTTTTGACAGCACAGCTACAGATTTATCAGATAAAAAGGAGTAGAAAAAGTTTTCCTCTCTTAGAGGCCCTGTAAACAAGTGATGCCTTGGGGTATCTTTCTTTTCTTGTAGTAGTAAAAACAATCTTGAAAAGGATTCTGCTAAACACTCTTCTAAGGCCATGCATTTAATTTAGTTAAATAACATCATCTCATTATTGATTAAATTCTCAGAATTTTATTTTACTTCAATGCTTGTAGTAGCTTATTGGCCATATTGGAGATGTTTTAAATGTTAAAGCAGTCCTAATTTCTCCAAATATAAATTACTATGATTACTCTTTAAATGGCCGCTAAATGAATTCTTCTGTTGATTCTGGAGATAGATAAATACATCGATAAATGGGTAGATAGAGATAGATTATTATGGATCATATTTGATTAAGTTAAGAGAATCTCTTCTCCAAAAAGTATATACTATTTATACTACACCAGTAGGAGAGTATTTGGTGAGGAGAAATCAATAGTTGAGAGTAATCACTCTCCCATGAGCATGCGATTCACTCAAACATCCACGGCGGCCCTGCATCATAACCTCTCCGTGAAGAGTCACTCTCTTTCTCATTTTGATAAACAGACACTCAGAGAAACTGAATTTACCAGATGTCATACAGTTAATGGTGTTGGGATTCTGACCTGTGTTCATTACATTAATTCTTTATATTTCTCATAATTCAGAAAGCAGGAGTGATGCTTCTAAGTCCACTCAAGTGCTAATATACATCAACCAATACTCTCAGATGAGATTTTCATAATCCAAAGCAAAAACTTGGAAAAAGAGTCTTTCCTATTTTATGTAATTTAAAAATTATGATGTATTATAAAATATTATAGAAGCATTTTATCACCTATTTCTTTCAAAATTTACTTTTGCATTTGATTATAAAATTATACTTTCAACTTGATTGCTCATAAGAGTAGAATATCTCAATGAAAGTTTTACCTAACCATTAAAGTAATGATTATCCCTTAGAAATGCCCATTAGGAAATTCAAAAGTCACCATTAATGTTCCTAAATTAACCATTTTCTGTTACCCCCCTCACTAATTACATTGACAGTCTACTTTCTTCCCAACTAACATGACATACAGAAACATAGTCCACCAAAGCTGCTACTGTACCAAAAGTCACGGTGATTTGGAACCAAGAAAATGTAGGTGCCAGGATTTTCAACCTTTTCAAAGACTTTCAAGTGAAAAATATCTCTGAGAAATATTTAACAAGACATGTTCTACACACCATAATTTCCTACTACCAAGTATTTCTCACTCTATTACCCCCCCAGGTCAAAATTCTACTATAATAAATAGTTTACCAAGATAATCAAAAGTTACACTGGCCTATTTCTCCTAGTACAAGTCAATCACAAAGACTATTCACTTGGCAATCTGCAGCCTCAGATCTTTATCCCCTTTTTCACTTTTTGAAATCAATGCTTTATTAACACATTAATCACCAATCTTTAGCCTAAGATAATAATGACTGCTTTGAAATAGTAACTTCAATTAGAATAAAAAAGTGAATATACCATTTACATTGCTTTTCAAATCTCTGAAAATTTCAGTTTTAGACAGTGACTATTATTAGGTAATATTAAATGCATGCCTACCTGTGTAACATGAGACAAAAACCTCTTTAAAATCAAACCTAAATGACCAGGTTGGTAGTTTAAGTATTGAGATGGAGTCTCACTCTGTCACCCGGGCTGGAGTGCAGTGGTGGGATCTCAGCTCACTGCAACCTCCGCCATATTAATAGTGTAGTGTCAAACAACCTCATTTCTGTCACGTAAGTCCCAGTATCTACTGATACTAGGCAACCTCTGAATCAGTATTTAAAAAGAGTGTATAAAGACCAGTATTTTAACTGACTACCTCTGTCAAAGAAACTTCACAATTAGCACATCAAGCAGTCTTTTGCAGAATTTTTGAATACTATGAATAAAAGATGTTTTTGTGACAAATAACATTTCCAAAACTTCAAATTAACATGAATTAAAACTTCCAAAATTTAATTAACCCATTTGATCTCAAGCTGTATTCTCTTTTGAGGCATAAGAATAATATTCAATCAAAATATTTTACTGTCATTCTTTCTAACAGATATACAGTTAAGTGTAGCTCCTTCATGCAATAAAATATAAGGTAAATTATAAAATGCACTTTATAGTATATTTATACAATAGAAAGTAAATTACAAAATTATAAAATTTTTATAAGGTAAATATAAAATCATAAAAGTATTAAAACTTATGTTAAATTTTGTAATATACTGTTACACTAGATTGTTTCTGTTATTGTTCAGATAGATAAAATAGCTAGAATTACCAAGTAAAAATATGTACCTGTGTCCCTTGTAATTTCTAATATTTATGAAGTAACACAAGCGCAGCCTGGAGTATGTGTCATACTGGTAAATAATAGAGTAGATGCTTTTCAGAAACAGGAACCGATTTTGTAGTTCTAACTCAAATATTTTACCATTCACATGTACTTACAATAATATATTTTGCAGTGTTGGTCCTGAAGCTGAAAGTAGAATTTGAGGCATTTTGCCAACACCTGTCTAATTTGCAACAGAGATTGTAATGCAAATTTCTTATAGATTACCAAATGAAACCGATAGCTTCTCATTAAGTTTCTTTTGCATTTGGTCAATATTTTACGAAATCACAACATAGATAAAACTTCATAATCGCCATTCAGATGGAATCAGAAAGAAGCTCCCATTAACTTTTTAAAAAAGTCCTTAATGATTATGTGAATGGTAGCAGAATCAGATAAAATGTTATCAACTGTATCTTACCTCTCTCACTGAAGTCATCTACTAGAATGATTTCTGCTATCAGACTCTCTGGGGTTCGGTTAATTATACTGTGTATGGTCCGCAGGAGGGAAGTCCAACCTTCATTATGAAATGGGATAATGATGCTGGTGTTTGGCAGCCTTTCCAGATACATCTTGTGCTTACAGCTGGAGAGGAGGGGAAAAAAAATGGTGTATCAAATGTAAAACTCTTGTATATCTTATTCTGTTGTTTATTCATTATGATATCAGACAACTGTGGAAACACGACTTGGTCTAATACTTTCCAACCAGAGTTTGTACACCATGATTGTTATTCTGCTCCTTCATGGAATATATTAATGATCTCCTTTCACACTCACTCTTAATGAAACAATTGGTTTATCCTCTTTGGTATCAGGGTTTCAAATTCGTCAGTTTGTTGAAATGTTGTGCTCTTGTTGATGTACATTTTTCCTGTTGTTATATAATAGAAATAAGGATGGATAATATGCTTTAAAACTGTTTCCATGGAGCACATAATTAACATTTAGATGGATTTCCTGAAGAGATCTAAAAATTTAACTTCTGTAATATTCATGTTTAATTAGTCAGTTTTAGTCATGGAGTGTTTCAATGGCTGGACAGTATTTAAAACCTGAAGGGAAAAACAACCATAGCCTCTAAACAGAATAAATTAAAATTTAATGTAAAATAACTGTTAACTGAGCACAACCACATAATAAGATTAAATTAAGATCCAAATCAAGATGTTATCACATTCCTAGTGAAAACTCTAAAAAGAAATCTCAAGTTCATTTTTTTTGTTTTTCATTGTGGGAACCATCTGAGAAGATGAAAAAGAGGTATTTTAAAAATTGTAGTCCTTTATTCATTATTTAACCTAATAATTTGTTATTTTTAACAATATTCATTAAACAAGTAAATTTTGACATTTTTCAGACAATGAAAAATGTTTGAAAACCCATAAAAATTATAACATGATATGGGCACAAAAATGCTGTAAAAAGATGAAATTCATTTTAGGATAACTTAAATGTCAAAAATATATATAATATGAAAAAGATCTGTCAGTAATTTCCATGGGAGTGTAGTAAGATAGATGTTTTTGCCTATAATGCACAGATCTGGAAAACAGTGTTTCTGAAGTTCAGCATACCTGGTCATAATTATGCGGAGCCATTTATTCTTCTGAACAAAGCCAAAGAGCCCAACTAATTGTGCTTTGATATATCGATATTCATAATGTTGCACCTACTTGTGAGAACCATCACACCTCACAATATCCTTAGAATGAGGGTAATATTCCCAATGAAGCCATTTGTTTTTTAAACATCAGGGCAAGCTATTGTATATATCACTTGCCTATTAATTAAAGAGGACTTGCATTCAGAGTAATATCGTATAAACCACCAACAGGGGCCAGGCACAGTGACTCATGGATGTAATCCCAGCACTCTGGGAGGCCGAGGCAGGAGGATCACTTGAGTCCTGGAGCTCAAGACCAGCCTGGGCAACATAGCAAAACCCCATCTCTACCAAAAGTAAATATTAGCCAGGTATGGTGGAACACACCTGTCATGCCAGCTACTCGGCTGGCTGAGGCAAAAGAATTGCTTGAACCTGGTAGGCAAAGGTTGCCGTGAGATGAGATTGCACCACTGCACAGTCCAGCCTGGGTGACAGAGTGAGACTGTCTCAAAAAAAAAAAAAAAAGGAAAAAAGGAAAAAAGAAAAAAGTCAATAGGCTCATGACTTTTCAGAGTCATATACAATCCATTCAGAGAAAGGGTAGACAAAAAAGAATGCAAGACCAATCATGTGTGACAAAGGCTTTCTCTTTCAAAATGTTTTCGATAATTTCTATCTGCCTAAGCTCAAATTACTATCAAATTACTGCCACACACAAAATATAAAAGGATCCATTCTATTCATTCATTCATTCATTCATTCATTGATGTCACAATAATTTACTGAACGTTTGATATAGGTCAGGCTCCAAAGTTGAGATAAAACAATGAACAAAATCTAGTTCTTAACCTCAAGACATTTATATTATAATGAGAGATACAGAAAGACAAATAGTTACAATTTTAAAATGAAATGGATAGTGTAGAAGTTTAATAGAGTGCTATAAGATTATTTGAGAGAGGCCCATAAGCCAATTTGGAAAATGTAGAAATTCAAGTGAGAACTGAAGGTGGCCTGCAGAGGACAGGTTCAAAGTGTACGTAGGAAGAGAATTCACACGACTTGGTAACTAGGAGATGTGATTAAAGAGGAGTCTTACGTTGTGGACATGGGCAACTGATCCGATAAAATACAGAATGACAGAGGAGCCTGTGTGAGGGACACACTGAAGGTTTCAAAGATTGAGAGCAACGATAATGAATTCAATTTTGACCATCTATTGTTGAGATGTCAAAATGACATCCAGTTGGAATGCAGCTTTCATATATCATATACACACCTATCTGTCAATTTAGATGTCTATCTATCTATATATATGTGGGTGCATAGCTCAAGGTAAAAATCTATTTTGCTGGAGGAAGAGGCTCATGAGAGATAAGCTCTAGCAGATGATGCTGGTGCATCAATGCCTCCTTAGCACTCACCATTCCAGTATAAGCCAAGAGGGTCCTATTATACATCTCTGCAGATAGCAAAGTGAGTACTTTGTCTCATCTCTGCACAAAAGGCAGATCAGAAGTTCTGGGAGAAATTAATTCCCCTAGAGCAAGTATCAACCAACGAATAATGGAAGTTACAGAATAAATAGTCACATGGTGGGATAACCCTGAGGTGTGTTCTATATTTTCTCCCATAGTTTCCCAGCAGGATTACACCTCAGTTGCCCACAGTGATTGGCAGTTTGATAATGCATCTTTTACTGGTTACTTTCCCTTTTCTGTCTTCCTTTTTCACATTGTCTGCACCGCACCACTCTACATTCTGTGATTACCTCCTAAACAGTATATAGTCAAATTTTTGTTTCAGGGTCTGCTTCCAGAGGAACCCAAACTTAGACATAGGCAAATAAGTTATACCTCACTTGGTGGGAACAGTCTCTTGAATCAATGCCATGGTCAAGATTCACATTAATCAATGTGCTGCTCAAATAGGCAACACTCTTATTTTTGTTGAGTTGGGAAAGTTGCAGTTTGTTATACTTGGAGATAATTTTAAATAAGTTTTTAAAAAAGAGTGATCACACATGCATTTCATCACTTCTTTCAGCTTTTGAATTATTACTGGTGCTCTATTCAGAGATGTCTCTAGGCCTATGAAATACAACTATGAAGACTTTACAGTGGATACATAAAAATGGTCTCATCCTAATTAGTTGATTATTAGTAGTAACACTGCCTTTTTACATTGACATCTGTAACTTATTTTTCAATTAGACTACATTATAAACTCCTTACTATTTCATGCCTGATGATGATGTATCAAATATTGAAAAGTCACATCACACTTTATGATCAGACTATCGAGGTTCAAATGATAGCTTTGCCACTTACTGTCTGTGTGACAATGGGCACGTTATTTACCCTCTGTAAGATTAACTTTCTCACACAGGATAATGTGGGAGCAAAAAATAAATACCTCTTCATAATGTGCTAATGAGAATTAAATTGGGTCTAATGTACTTCATATAGCATCATAGCTAATAATAGCAAGAGTTTAATAATACTGACATTATTATGGTCATTGTTGTTTAAATTGTATTATTTCATTGTCAAATCCTCTGTGGAAGAAGATGTGGAACGAGAAAAGACAGGAACTGCAGAAGAGACAGTGAGAGACATTTAGGATACAAAGATGAATACATTTCAGTCACTTCCCTTAAGGGTTCACAGACCAGTGAGCAGATATAGAAAATGATTAGACTCAAAGAAGACAAGTGACATAATAGATGGCACATAGACATTGAGAGCCTGAAGGAAGTGTGACTAACTTTGTCTGATAGAATTAAGGAAGTCTTTACCAATGAGTCTGTATGTTGAGAACAGATCATGAAGAATCTTGAAAATGATTCTAAGGAATTTGGATGTTAGCCTGCAGTCAACATGAAGTACTTCAAATATTGTTAGTCACAAGGAAGACTGGATCGTGTTTACGTATTCCTTTGGCAGCAGGGCAGACAATGTGTTGCAGATGGCAAAGACTAGAAGCAGAAAGATTAGCCCTTGTAATAATTCTAGCAAAAAATAATGAGGGTGCAGGTCTGATTTTCACTCGAAGGAAAGCCAGCTCCTTTGTAAAAGCACTTATTCTGATTGAATTATATTCGGTCATTCTAGCACTTAAGCTGCTCCAAAGAAAAACTGAATCACTGCCAACCTCAGGCATTGGATTCAAGAAGTTGTGATCCAGATGACTGCCCCACAGTGTTACTAGAAATAGTGAAGCACATCCAGGACTTTATGAAGGCTCTGCGCCTGCATATTTTAGGTTTGATGTCAAGTCAGGTTGAGAATAAAATTTGCAAATATGAAGATGATGTACCAATATGGAACTGAGTTTAATAAATAAGTAAAATAAAATCAAACACAATTTACATGCCTTTTTTATGGTTACAAATGTGTAGCAAATTCACAAATAGAAGAAGAAAATAGGGACAAACGAAAACATGTGTTGAAACAGGTTTCTAGGAATATGGGTTTAATTATTACATTTCATATTGCTGTATTATTTTCAGATAAGCATTTGCATAAAATTACCTTGCAGTTTAGGAATGGCTCAGAGGTAAGGACATCTCTTTGTTGAGTTGCAGTTTATATAGATGGATAAAAACGAATCCTTCAAATTTTAAAAGCACCAGGAAGACAAAAGATACAGTTTGAGTTATTTAAAAATTTACTTGAGAGAAATGACAAGTTGTGAAGGCATTTAAAAATCTGAAAAAAAAACCTAAATTATTTTGTAAACATTCTGCTAGACCTTTCTAGCAGTAATGAAACCTCCGTGGCAAATTTTCTCATATTCTTCTGTTTTTCCAAAACAGAATAAATATTTTCTGATTTTTTATATTGGCATTTGCTAAACTGAAAGATTTTAAAAATATGGTTCAATAGTATTGTTTAATACATACTTAACACTTATTCCTTTCATGGTTACATTAATTTATCTTTATTATTTCATTGATTTTATTAAAATAAGTGTTTTTTCAACAATAAAAAAGGCCAAAAAATAAATTTTAATTACAAATACTTGGAATAAATACCAGACTTATCAATGACTTACTTTTGTGTAAAAGAGATACTTTAGTATGTATGCAACAATGTCAATGTTTATATTATGGACATTTAGGTGAACTTTCATTTGGAGATCTTAAAATCATCATGTATTCTTCACCATCATTTAAACATTACTTCTCACTGCCTACTGTTGTGTGTTTTGTTTTGGAAAGAGTGTTAAAACTCACATTTACAAAATTCTAGCTCTGGGATTGCAGCTTTTGGAAAAAATGTTTGAATGTTTAAATATTTCAATCTTTAGATCATTCTGTTAGCTTATTCAAAGTATGGCTTTATTTTTTGTTTTGTTTTGTTTTTTATTTACCTATATAATAACAATAGTCAGGAGGTTATGTGGTGGTAATAACCACCCCCAAATTTCAATGGCTTAAAATAATAACTATTCTCTTTCTTGCTCCCTTTATCTGTTCAACACTAGTTGGAAGGAGGGTCTCTGCTCACTGCGGTTAGCAGAAATAGCCAACATCTTGACCACTGCCAATAACTGTGGTAGATATAAATGAGAATACTGATGGGTATTAAGCTAGTAATTAGATGATATATCCCTAAAATGGCATATTGTTATCTGCTTACAGCTCATTGGTCAGAACTAGTCACGCAGTCCAGGGGCCCAGAATGTGCAGTCTCGTATTGTACAGAAGGAATATAGTCACAAGTATTTGGCAAATGACACTAGTGAAATCAACCATTTCAGTCTTCTGCCTTCTTTAGAACAAAACAAGAAAAGAACATTTTACTTCTTGGACAAAATTTAATGGAAAAATGAAAGAGACTGAATTTCTTCACAGATGAAACACAGAGTATTTACAGCCTCACATCTATAGAAGCATGACAAGAGGATATCAGAGCTGCAACCACATTTAAGAAATCATTCAGTTAAGCCCCCCATTTAATTGAGAATTGAGACAGAGCTTTAGAGAGTTACACATAATTATTTTACAGTCTAATTGGAAAGGCATTGTACCGGGTGAAAAGGTGATACAACGACGAGGCACTGTTCCTGAACTAGGAAGTTTACAGTTTTTCTGAAAATTCAGTAATTATCGCCTACACAGGAGGTAACACAAGCAATGAATAAGAATCCAGCATTCTTCGCTTTTGATTACATAATCTTTTGGAAATGTCATTCTATCATTGGCCCTTTAAAGCATCTTTATACTAATTGAGTTAATTAAATTATATAAATATTATAATATTTTAAGGAGGGGTAAGAAATTACTTGATTAGCTCAAATGTTTTTGTGAGATATATGCTGTATCCTCCATAAATATTTCTGTAGATAAACCATTCAATAAAATGTATGACAAAATACCCATCACAAAAAATTTATGATGAACTGTCATTTGAATAAAGGCTCTAACAGTCACTAAGATTATATTATCAGGTGGCTAAAATAAGTAGAAATAGTGCCCACTATGCACAATATTCCTATACTGGTTTTGTGTATTTAAATAATAATACGAATTTTTGCTATTTCTGTCTAATATTATTTCCAGGTAAAATTACGTTTGAGATTTCCTCTTTTAGTCAAATGTACTAACAAGGACCATATTTACCTTTCTGTTTGATTCAATGGTATTAGTCTGTTTTCATGCTGCTGATAAAGACATACCCAAGACTTGGCAATTTACAAAAGAAAGAGTTTTAATTGGACTTACAGTTCCATATGGCTGGGGAAACCTCACAATCACGGAGGGAGGGAAGGAGGAGCAAATCAATATAACTTACGTGGATGGCAGCAGGCAAAAAGAGAGCTTGTGCAGAGAAACTCCTGTTTTTAAAACCATTAGATCTCGTGAGACCCATTTACTATCACGAGAACAGCACAAGAAAGACTCACCCCCCTGATTCGATCATCTCCCACCAGGTCCCTCCCACAACACGTGGGAATGATGGGAGCTACAAGATGAGATTTGGGTGGGGACACAGAGCCAAACCATATTACCAACTAAACAACTAGATTTTTAAATATGAAACAATTATTTTCAAGGCATTGAATATCAAGCAACAAGACAGAGATACTCAATTTTGAGACTCCTATTCAACACAGAATTATCTATTTTAGCTAGAATAATTCAATATAAAAAAGAAAGATTTGTTGTTGTTGTTTCAAGATGGCCTCAGCCACAGAAAAAACAGCAAAACAGTACATAAAGATCAACACTGTGAGCTTTAATTCAAGAAGAAAAATGAATTAAATGACTGACTGTCAAAAGTGAGTCAAGTGTCGATACATGAGAGGGGCAGAGAGTTTTCCTTTGCAACTCACCTTTCCACTGGGGATTTGTCCAGGTCAAGGGAGACCCCTGTGTTTCTCCCAGCTTTGGAGCTAACTTGGGGAGAGGCTTGGAGAAGCTGAGAGAGAAAGACATTGGGAAAAGTGGCAGCATTTTCCCTGACCTGGGGTTGAGAGCAGGATACCGTTTTTAATCCAGGAGCATACAGAGTCAGTCACTCTTTGGCAACCCAAGTGTGACCACACAGGTATTTTAGTCTCAGGCCAGGGATTGAAGTGCTTGCTCTAGAGTTTGGTAGGAGCCTCCAGAGACAGAATTGAGCAGCAAATGTGGAAAATGCCCCAGGAGTAGGCACTGGAATTGTGCCCTCCCCTTGCCACAGGTCTAGGGCAAGAGAAGAACTACTGCAACCATGATTTCTCCTGGGTGAGGAGACCTGCAGCCAGGGCCCACTTGGTGACCTGGCAACTCTGCCTGTGTGTGTGTGTGCGTGTGTGTGTGTGCGGTGTGTGTGTGTGTGTGTGTGCGCGTGTGATTGCTGGGTGCCCCAGCCTGCTCCCCTGAGATCAAGATACAGAGAGGTCTTCTCTACTCCATGCTCAGAAATATCTTCAGACATTCAGAGCATAGGCTCACCTGGATTAACAGCCTGAGCTGTCCCACCCTTCTTATGCAGAGACCACAGTGCAGCAAAGCACTCTCTGTTTTATGCTGAGGCAGATCTCCAGGCATTTAGAGCGCTCACTCACCCATATCAACAGCCTGAGTGTCAACCATTTCCGTGGAGAGACCATGTGAAATGAGGCCCTCTCCCCTCCATGACTGGACAGATCTCCAAGCTTATAGAACATCCACCCTCCTGGATTAAGAGGCTGCTGCCCTCCCTCCCTGTGCAGAGAAGTTACCGCTCAAGAGGTTTCCCAGCTCCAGGCCTACACACATTTCTTGGTGCTTGGTGGCTGCCCCCTGGATTCTCCCTTCAGGGAACCTTTAGGCAGACCTGCCTGGCCTGATTCTGTCCATCTTGGCTCACCCTCTCTAGCTGAGCAGGAAGGTCAGGCCACTGTGTATTCCGGGAATCAGTCCGTTGCCTCAGGCAATATCTCGTAGTAAACAAGGATCAAATATGTATACCCAGCCACATTGGCCACAGCTGGCTTTTACCCAGAAGTGACATCTACTGGCCTGTAGCTTGAACTGCACAGCCCAATATAAAACCACCCAACAGAAGTTGGGTGAAGAAACAAAGCCAAAAGACCCTATCCAACATTCTCTACAGTCACACCCCCAGGAACGGGGTAGAGGGAAAGAACATAAAACAATACTATAGGGAAAGAGAGAAAAAAAAATCCTATTCACACAAAAATAATTACAAAAGTTAGAAGTGCCAGGATCTCCAGATGAAAAGGACCCAGCATGAGGAGTTTTGGTACCAGAAAAAAAACAAAAAAAATTGAACATTGTGACAGCACGGAAGGATCACGCTCGCTCTCCAGCAATAATCCCTATCCAAAATAGAAACCCCAATGTGGCAGGTAAAGAATTGGATAGCAAGGAAGATGAATGATATGCAAGACGAGGTTGAAAATCAACACAAATAAACTTCTAAAGAAAGCCAGTAAATGAAGGAAGAGATTAACATCTTAAAAAAATAACCAGAGCTTCTAGAATTAAAAAATTCACTTCATGTATTTCAAAATACAATTGAAGACTTTCATCAGCAGCCTAAATCAAACAGAAAAAGAATTTTAGAACTGAAAGATCAGGTTTTCAAGCTAACCTAGTCAAGCAATTTTTTTTTAAATTAGAAAATGAATTAAGTCTTCGAGAAACATGGGATTATATAAAGCAATCAAACCTATGAATCCCTAGCATTCCTGAGAGAGAAGAAGAAAAAGTAAACAACTCGGCAAGTATATTTGAGATAATAATGCAAAAATAATTCTCTAATTTTGCTAGAGAAATAGGTGTCCAGATGCAAGAATCCAGAGATCACCTATATGATGCTATACAAAACAAACATCACCAAGGCATATAATCACCAGACTGTCCAAGGACAACAACAACAACAACAACAAAAAATCTTAAAGACAGGTAGAGTAAAAGGTCAGATTCTCAACAGCAACAACAAAAGTCGGGTTAACAGCAATTTCCCAGTAGAAACCTTGTGAGAAGGTCAAAAAGAAGAGATTGAGGTCTATTGTCATCATTCTTGGGGAAAAAGAAAGAAAGAAAGAAAGAAAAAAAAAGGTGATGTACTGCTAAACTAAGCTTTCTAAGCAAAAGAGAAATATTTTCCAGACATATAATCACAAAGGGAACTTATTGCCAATAGACCAACTGTATAAAAGATCCATATAGGAGTTCTTAACACAGAAACAAAATAATTATACCTGTTACCACAAACACACACTGAAGTACATAGCCCATAGAATCTATGAAGCAATACACAGTAGGAACTACAAATCAACCAGTTAACTTCACAATAGAATTTAAAACCTCACATATCATTATTGACTTTGAATGTACATGGTCTAACCTTGAAGGTACATGGTCCTACTTAAAAGGTACAGGGTGCCAAGTTGGATTAAAAAATAATAATAATAATAAAAGACCAATCCATCTGCTGTCTTCAAGAGAACCATTTTAAATGTAAGGATACCCATAGGCTTAAAGTGAAAGGTTGGAGAAAGATCTATTATACAAACAGAAAACAAAAAAGAGCAGGGGTCACTATTCCTATATCAGATAAAACAGACTTTAAATCAATGACAGCAAAAAAGGGAAAAAGAAGGACATTATATAATGATGATAGGGCATTGCATAATGATAAAGAGTTCAATTCAACAAGAATACTTAACTATTCTAAATATATGCATACCAATGTTGGAGCATAAAAATTTATAAAACACATTTTTTTTTTTTTGGTAAAAAGACACAGCCACACAATAACGGGTGGCGGTGGGGGGATGCTGCAACATCTCACTGACAGCATTAAAGACATCTATAAGGCAGAAAACTAACAAAGAAATTCTGAACTTAAATTAACACTTGATCAACTGTAACTGATAGATATCTCCAGAGTACTCCACCAATCAACCACAGAATACACATTTTTCTCATCTGCATGCAGAATATATTCCAAGACTGGCCCCATGCATTGCCATGAAACAATTCTCAGTAAATTCAAAAAAATCAAAGTCATACCCACTATACCTTTGGACCACAGGAATAAAAATAGAAATCTAGGCCGGCATGGTGGCTCTTGTCTGTAATCCCAGCACTTTGGGAGGCTGAGGTGGGCGGATCATGAGGTCAGGAGTTTGACACCAGCCTGACCAACATGGTGAAACCCCGTCTCTACTAAAAATCCAAAAAAAATTAGCTGGGCATGGTGGTGTGTGCCTGTAATCCGAGCTCCTCAGGAGGCTGAGACAGGAGAATCGCCTTGAACCTGGGAGGCGGAGTTTGTGGTGAGCCCAGATTGAGCTACTGCACCCCAGCCTGGGCAACAGAGTGAGACTCTGTCTAAAAAAAAAAAAAAAAAAGAAATCTATACCAAGAAGAGCTCT
The DNA here is from genome assembly GCF_009764315.1 of Trachypithecus francoisi. Classification (NCBI taxonomy): domain Eukaryota; kingdom Metazoa; phylum Chordata; class Mammalia; order Primates; family Cercopithecidae; genus Trachypithecus; species Trachypithecus francoisi. The sequence continues at coordinate 165,920,659 of NW_022681454.1, read as the reverse complement.
CAAAAACACCTAACTACATAAAAATTAAACAACTTGCTTCTTTTGGGTAAACAAATTAATTAAGATATAAATAAAAAATTATTTGAAATAAAAAAGAGAGACACACATACCAATATCCTGAAATGCAGCAAAAGCAGTGTTAAGAGGAAAGTTCATAGCACTAAAGTCTTACGTCAAGAAGTTAGAATGATCTCAAATTAACAATCTAACATCACACATAGAAGAACTAGAAAACAAAACAAAAACAAAATAACCCCGAAGCAAGTAGAAGAAAATAAATAACTAAAATTATAGTGGAACTGAATAAAATTGAGACTCAGAAATTGATACAAAGGATCGCAAAACCAAAAGTTGATTACTTGAAAGGATAAACAAGATCAGTAGACCATTAGTTATATTCACAAAGCAAAAAGAGAGGTTCCAAAAGCACAATTAAAAACAACAAAGATGACCCTACAACTAATCTAACAGAAATACAAAAGATCTTCAGAGACTAATACGACCACATCTATACACACAAACTGGAAAATCTAGAGGAAATGGATAAATCCATGGAAACATAAAGCGCCCAAGCTTGAATCAGGAAGAAATTGAAATCCTGAAAGGACCAAGTTCCAAAATTGAATACAGTAATAAAAAATCTGCCAACCAAAACAGCCCTGGACCAGAAGGATCCACAGCCAAATTCTACCAGATATGCAAAGAAGAGCTGGTACCAATTCTACTAAAACTATTCCAAAAAATTGAGGAGTGACCCTTCCCTAACTCATCCTACAAAGCTAGCATCACCCTGATACCTACATCTGGCAGAGACACAACGAATAAAGACAACTACAGGCCAATATTCCTGATGAACATAGATGCAAAGATTCTCAAAATACTAGCGAACTGAATTCAGCAGCACATCAAAAAGTTAATTCACCATGATAAGTAGGCTTTATTCCTGGGATGCAACGTGGGTACAACAAATTGCAAATCAATCAACTCGATTCAGAACGTAAACAGAATTACACGCAGAAGTCATATGATTGGCGGGCGGATCACGAGGTCAGGAGATAGAGACCATCCTGGCTAACACATGAAACCCTGTCTCTACTAAACATACAAAAAATTAGCTGCCGGGCACCTGTATGGCGTGAACCCGGGAGGCGGAGCTTGCAGTAAGCCTAGATCGCGCCACTGCACTCCAGCCTGGGGGCCAGAGTGAGATTCCATCTCAAAAAAAAAAAAAAAAGTCATATGATTATCTCAGTAGACACAGAAAAAAATTTTGATAAAATTCAACATCTCTTCACTATAAAAACGTTCAACAAACTAGGCATTGAAAAAATTCACCTCAAAATAATAAGAGCCACAAAACCGCAGTCAAACATTCTCCTGAATGGGCAAAAACTAGCATTCCCCTTAAGAACAGGAAAAAGACAAGGATGGCATTCTCACCATTCCTATTCAACATGTACTGGAAGTCCTAGCCTGAGCAATCAGGCAAGAGAAGGAAATAAATGCAACCAAATACAAAAAGATAAAATCAAATGTTTCTTTTTCTCTGGTGACATGATTACACGTCTAGAAAACCCTATAGACTTTGTCAAACAGCTCCTAAAACTAATAAACAACTTCAGTAAAGTTTCAGAACAAAAAATTAATGTAAAAAATCAGTAGCATTTCTGTACACCAAAGAAGAAATCGAGAAGGCAATGCTGTTTACAATAAATATAAAAAAGATGCTAAGAATAAATTTTACCAAAGATGTGAAAAATCTCTACAAGCAAAATTACAAAACACTGATGAAATAAACTGAAGATAAAACAAATGGAAAAATATACTATACTCATGGAGCTGAAGAACTGATGTCATTAAAATGACCATATTGTTCAAAGAAATTTACAAGTTCAACACAATCATTATCAAAATGCCAACACTATTTTTTCACAGAATTAGAAAAAGCCATCCTAAAATTAACATAGAACCAAAAGAGAGTCCAAATAGCCAAAGCAGTCCTAAGCAAAAAGAACAAAGCTGAAGCCATCACATCACCTGACTTCAAAATACATTACAAAACTATAGTTTTGGTATAGTATTGTAGTATACTACCAAAGTATAGTATTGATAGTATAGTATAGTATAGTATAGTATAGTATAGCATAGCATAGCATAGCATAGCATAGCATAGCATAGCATAGTATAGTATAGTAGTATAGTAGTATAGTATAGCATAGCATAGGATAGGATAGGATAGCATAGCACAGTATAGTATAGTAAAGTGCAGTAACCAATGTGTAGTTGACAAGAACTTACATCGGGAAAAGGAAACATATTAGAAGAAAACATTGAGAAAACTCCCCTGGATGTTGGTCTAGGCAGACAATTTATGACTAAGACCTCAAAAGCATAGACAACAAAACCAAGAATAGACAAGAGGGACTATATTAAATCACGAAATTTCCACGCAGCAATGAAAATGAAAACAATGAACAGAAAAAGAGATAAGCTGCTTAATGGGAGAAATTTTTTGCAGACTATTCATCCAAAAGGAGACTAATAGCAAGAATATAAAAGGAACTCAACAAAAAGAAAAACAAATAATGATATTAAAATGTGGGCAAAGGACATCGATGCACATTTTGGGGTTTTTTTAAATTTGTTTTTATTTTATTTTATTTTATTTTTGAGACAGTTTCACTCTTGTCACTCAGGCTGGAGTGCAATTGCACGATCTCGGCTCACTGCAACCTCCATCTCCCATGTTCAAGCGATTCCCCTGCCTCAGCCTCCCAAGTAGCTGGGATTACAGGCATGCAACACCATGCCCGGCTAATTTTGTATTTTTAGTAGAGACAAGGTTTCTCCATGTGGGTCAGGCTGGTCTAGAACTCCCGACCTCAGGTGATCCGCCCGTCTTGGCTTCCCAAAGTGCTGGGATTATAGGCGTGAGCCACTGCGCCTGGCCATCAATGTACAGTTATAAGATGAAGACATACAAATGACCAAGTGGTATATAAAAAGAGGCTCAATCATTAATTTTCAGAGAAATACAACTCAAAACCACAATGAGATAACAACTTATCCCAGTTAGAATGGTGATTATTAAAAAGACAATAAATAACAGATGTTGGCAAGCATGCAGAGAAAAGGCAACTTTTGTACACTATTGGTGGGAGTGTAAACTAGTATAGTCAGCATGGAAAACAGGATGAAGATTTCTCAAAAAATTAAAAACAGAATTACCATTTGATCTAATACAACTGCTGGGTATCTTCCCAATGGAAAAGAAATCAACATACGAAAAAGATACTTGGACTCACATGTTTATTGTAGCACTATTTACAATAGCAAAGATATTGAATCAAGCAAAGTGTTCATGAACAGATGACTGGATAAAGAAAATATAGTATATACACACAATGAAATATTTTTCAGCCAGAAAAAAATAGAATCACGTCATTTGCACAAACACAGATAAAACCGAAGGTCATTATCTTAATTAAAGTAAGGTAGATACAAAAGACAAATGTCACATGTTCCAGCTTATATGTGGGAGGTAAAAAAACAAACAAACAAACAAAAAAAACTTGATTACATGGAAACAGAGAGTGTAAAGTAGATAACAAAGACTAGGAAGGGTCAGTTGGGGGCCGAGGTAGGAGGGATGATGAAAAGAACTGGGTTAAAAGATAAAAACATAAAGTAAGATAGAAGAAATAAATTCAATGCTTGATAGCAGAGTAGGGTGCCTGTACTTAAAAATGTATTGCACTCAAGTGACAGATACTGCAGACACTCTGACTAGATAATTATGTCTTATATATATATATATATGTAGCAATATTTCTCATATATCCTATAAATTTTTACAAATTAAAAAATAGTAAATATTAAAAAAATAAAATACACTGATTTTAAAATATGAGATAATTACTTAAACATTTCTTGAAGGAAGACACACAAGTGGCCAGCTGGCATATTAATAAATGCTCAACATCTCTAATTAGTATAATCCAAATGAAAACCACACTGAGATTTCACCTAATATCTGTCAGAAAGATTGTGATCAAAAACACAAAAGAGAGGTATCAGCAAGAGCATGTAGAAGTTAGAACCCTACACTCTGTTTATTTATTTTCCCAAATGGTTCCACTTTTCTGCTATCTTTAGGTATTCATAAATTTTTTAGTATTCCATTTATATGAATCCAATGGGATTTTAATTATATCTTTGAATAATATTTTAGTGATTGTTCTAGGAAATAAAGAATATATACTTCATTTTTCCAGTGTATTTAAAATGAATATTTTACCATTTCACTTTGATCATTGAAATTATATTACCATATAGATTCCTTTATACTCCCCTAAGTGATAGTTGTCTCATATATTTCTGTACATTGAAAATTACAGGAAATGTTGTTTTGTTTTAACTGCCAAACATTATTTTAAGGAACTCAGACTCACAGCATCATTTCACTGCTACTTTGAATTCTCATGTCTTTTCCTTCTCCACCTGTTGTTATTTATTTTTTCCAGTATTTTCAATCAGCTAGGCCACACCTCTGCCGAGATTTTACATTTGAGTTCAAAGAGAGTGAGAGAGGCATGGCTTTCTTCCACCTTACCCAGAAATCAGAACCTGACTGGTAGTCTTTTAACTACAAATTTAATGTTTTATCGTTCTACAAATATTTGAGTTTTCTGCTTCATTTTGTGATAGCATCAGTTGGTATTTAAATAAAATTTTATATTTTATCCAAGTGTCAAATGTATTAGCATGATGGTTATAATATTTCTTCATTGTAAGTTAAATGCTTGTTGAAAGTTTAATGGTGTCTGTTATTTCATAATTGATAATAGTAAGTATTGTTCTCTTTTTTTTTCTTAGAAATACTTCTTGAGATTTAGAAATTTAATCAGTTCAAAGCATTACATTTTGAATGATTATTTTTTATTCTTTTTGACCAAGTCATTGATTTATTTCCTTCTTTATACTTACTTTAACTAAATGAAATTTTCTTTACAAATTTAAACATTTAAATCTACACATTTACCAATAAGGAGCACTTTATATGTAAAGCACATTAACAAACTTTGGGATGTATGTTGTTCACTATCATTTGATTTGAAATATTTTCTAAGTTATATAGTTTTATATTTGATTCATGAGTCCTTTATAAACGCTATTAATTTCTAAATATTTGCATATTTATAAATATGTTATTTTTATTAATAATTTAATAGAAGTTTGATCAAAGAAAATACTCTGTTACTTCAATCCACTGAAATTTATTGAGAGTTGTTCATGTACTAGTGTATGTTCTATTTTGGTAAATGTTCCACGTACATTAAAAAATATTTATTATGCCATTATTAAATATAGTGGTTAATTAATGTAAATAAACATAAATTAAGCCTTTTTTTGGTGATTTTGTTTAAATCTCCTATATTCCAACTTAATTTTTTGTTCTTTTTAGTCAATTACTGAGAGAATTATTGTTTTCCAAAATATGTGTTTATAGAAAACTACCCTTTCAAAAAGGAAAATTTAACTTTAGTATTTAAAGTCATCACTCTTAGAGCCCTCAAACTTAAGTGAATTTATTTCTTTTTTTCCTTTTAAAGTAATATCAGAAAATAAATACTTTCCATTTACATGATTGGTTTCAAATATATTCTTAATATTCATTAATAAATTTGTTCAAGTAACATTGGCATCTGACTCTATCATATTATTCAACATATTTTACTGATAATATAATCTGAAGAATGAAATGATAGTATATTTTTAAGGATCTCTTAATTACATTAACATATTTCAGATTAAAATGAATATATATACACATATCATGTAAAATATGACATTTGGAACATTTCTCATATAATGGTAAATGAGTTAACATATTATTGCATAGAAACAATCATAATAAACAGGCAGAAAGTTATATTCTGAGATGCCTTTAGGGCTCATAGTCTAAATGGTTATGATTTTGTGCCATTTTGGAATAATCAAAGGAATTCCCTGAAATATTGATGGAGTGTCAACTCATTTCCAGTCAGTTTTATTAGGGTCTGTGTGGAAGGGAAACCAATTCAAAATACTACAATTTGTTTGACCTCATGGCTAGAGCAAAAATGATGTTTTAGACACCTTTATAAATAACAGTGCCAGCAACTTAGACTCCACACTAGTTTATTAATTGGTTAATTTATTGCCTACTAGTCTACTACAAGCATTGTAACGTGGCTTTAATGACAGATGACAGTTCAGGTAGTTCAGTTCTGTGAAATACAGATTTCCTAAGCAAAATTATCAGAATAGCTAATAATACTATAGTTAGCAAACCAATGATTTAAACATCTATACAAAGGGTCTGACATGTTCAGAAAGATAGGAAATTTCTTTATTTTCTTTCAACCTTTTGTCATTGCATGATTTCTTGCAAAACTATTTTGGTTCAGTTAAGGTTGTCTCCTTCCATTCTCAATAGAAGAATAAAACGTCAACTTGGCACCTGGGTAGTGACAAACATGCTATAAAGCATATCCGTATAAATCATTTCCAAGCACCAATTTACATAGTAATTGTGTTCATGTCAGCGTATTCAATTTTCAATGGCTGGTTTTAGTCACACTGTTTTTCTATTCTAATCTTGCCCACGTCAGTTACCTTTGATAAGGCAGTGATATCTAGTAATTTATTTTGCTTTTGACAGGTCTGAAAAATTAGTCTGGACTACCAAGTATATGTGAGCATGTTTGAATGAGGGGGTCACTACTATTTATTTATCCATGCAGTTATCCCTTTGTTTGCTCACTTATTCTATAGAAACCTATTTTGTAAATTGACATTTTATTTAGTAATCTAATTTAAATGTTATGTATTATGATTTTTTTTTTTTTTTTTTTTTTTTTTTGAGACTGAGTCTTGCTGTGTCGCCCAGGCTGGAGTGCAGTGGTGCGATCTCGGCTCACTGCAAGCTCCGCCTCCCGGGTTCCCGCCATTCTCCCGCCTCAGCCTCCGAGTAGCTGGGACTACAGGCGCCCGCCACCTCGCCCGGCTAGTTTTTTGTATTTTTAGTAGAGACGGGGTTTCACCGTGTTAGCCAGGAGGGTCTCGATCTCCTGACCTCGTGATCCGCCCGCCTCGGCCTCCCAAAGTGCTGGGATTACAGGCTTGAGCCACCGCGCCTGGCCGTATTATGATATTTTATGTCTTTACTGAAGGATGAAATAATTTGTTGTGTTCCTGCAGCCACGTATTCATGAAGCACTGCAGAAATATAGTGGGTATGTAGGCTGTTGCTTTTTAAACAAATTTGAAAAGATTGCTGCCATTATTTTTCTGAATATTTTTTCTACTATTAACTCATCTTCCGTCCTTCAGAAATGCCCCTTGTATACATGTTGGTTTGCTTGATGTTGTCCTGCATTTATCTGTGTTTACTTTTCTTCATTCTTTTTTCTTCTTATTCTCCATTGATATGGTTTGGCACTGTGTCACCACCCAAATCTCATGTAGAATTATAATTTCCAATGTTGAAGGTGGGGGCTGGCGGGAGGTGACTGGATTATGGGGGTGGCTTTTCACGGTTTTGCACCATCCCTCTAGTGCTATCTCATAGAATTCTCACGAGATCTGGTTGTTTAAATGTGTGTAGCCCCTCTACCTTCACACTCTCTCTCCTGATCTACCACGTGAAGAAAGTGCCTACTTCCCCTTCCGCCGTGATTGTGAGTTTCCTGAGGCTTCTCCAGCCATGCTTCCTGTACAGCCTGCAGAACCATGAGTTAATTTAAACTTTTTTTTCCTTATAAATTAGCCAGTCTCAGGTAGTTCCTCATAGTAATGTGAGAAGTAATATACATTCATATTCCACAATCTCTATTTGTCTTCAAGGTTGGTGTTATAGGTGGTGAATCTGTATGGGTCTGTGGCAACCTTAATTCTTACCTCCTCAGAAGAAAGAATTCGACCGAGGGGGCGTAAGGTAGAGTGAAAGACCAAGGCAAGTTTTAGAGCAGGAGCAAAAGTTCATTAAAAAGCTTTAGAGCAGGCATGAATAGAAAGTCACCTACACATGGAAGAGGGCCAAGTGCATGACTTGAGTGATCAAGTACATGGTTTGACCTTTTGACTTGGGGTTTCATATGTTGGCAGGTTTCTAGGGTCTTGCAATACTTCTCCCCTGATTCTTCCCTTGGGTGGGCAGTCCGCATGCAGTGTGTTTACTGGAGTTGTACGAATGCTCACTTGAGGCGTTCTTCTCTTACCAATCTGAATGTTCCTAGAGGGTCATATACCAGTTAAATTCCACCATTTTGCCTCTTTGTGTGCATGGCTTGAGTTCACTTGCCCAGCTCCTGAGATCTTATCAGGAAGTTGCTGATCACCAGTTTCAGATGTTTCTCTCTATTAGAAGACTGCCTTTCCGTGGTGCCAGCTGTGACCAATTATTATCTTAGAAAGACAGTTTAATAACTGCCTGACCATCACTTGATGGTTGCCTGACATTTCTGGTGGTGGGGGATCGTCTCCTGCCCTGCTCATGTCTGCCTGACTACCTACTGTAACATTGATATTTCTTCCATCAGTTGCACTCTTCTCTTAAGCCACTCAAAATAACTTTTTATTTTAGCTATTGAAGACTTCAACTCTAGAAGTTTTGTTTGGGCTTTTTTGTTGTTTTCTAATTTCGCTCTTTATTTATGTTGTCTATTTAATGAAACATTATCATAATACTTTTCTTTGTTTCTTTTATTATGTTTCCTTTAGTTCAGTGGAGGTATTGAAGATGGCTAGTTTGGAGTCGTTTTCTGCTATATTTAATCTCTCATTTCTCTCACAGAGAGTTTGTATTACCTGCCTTTTTATTATTTTGGGGGGTCACACTTTACTGTTTCTTTGCATGGCTTATACGTTTTTGTTGGTAACAGGATATTTCAGATGATATATTTTAGCAACTCTAAGTACTGATTATTCTACCTCCCACTTGGACTTGTTATTGTTATTTGCTTGTTTTTTTTTTTAGTAACTGGCCTGACTACAGTAGCCCCCACCACCCAACCCCTACATCCATGGGGGATATGTTCTACAACCCTTAGTAGAAGCCTAAAACTGCAGATAGTACCTAACTCTATATTTATTATTATTTTCCAGTACAGACACACCTATGATAAAATTTAATTTATAAATTTGGCAGAGGAAGGGATTAACAACAATAATAATAAAATCAAACAATTATAACAATATACTGTAATAAAAATTATGTTAATATGGTCTCACTTTCTCTCCAAATACTTTATTGTACTGTACTCATTTATTTTTTGACTATGATTGACCACAGGTAAACAAAGCCTCAAAAAGTGAAATCACAGATAAAAGAAAACCACTGTATTTTGGTGAAGTCTGTTTCTTTTCATCACATGGTTAAGTCTCCTGTGTGGCTCCTCGGGGAGCTGTGGCTTTGGGAACGCCCACATTCAGCCTAAGATGACAGCGGTATTTGCAGGGGTTTCTTTCTCTCTTTCCTGACCACATCCCGCTGTTAAATACCACTAATTGCTGGTTGATTGCTTTCTTGTTTTTAACAATCCCCTAGGATATAAATTGTTCCACACACTAATCTATTCAATTTGTGGCTCATTTGAAGGATTAGTTTTTGAAGTTTCTCTGTGATATTTGTTCTGACACCAGAAGGCATCCTCCCAAGTTTCTCCTTCTTTATTTCTCCATTGCAGAATGGCTGGCCTACAGTCTAGGCTGTGTCTTCAAAAATATACAAACCACCACTGTCCAATTACTTTTCATCACAGTCTCTGCTGTTTTTCAGAGTGACCTTAGGTTTGAACTTCTCTATGCAATGTTGCAAAGAAGTCAGTTTCTTTGGGAAGATATTTGGTGCTATATGTTTTGTGCCTTGCTTCTCTCTTAGGCAAAATCTCTGAAGCAAAGCTCTGGAGATAAGGGTGGGGACAAGGCCAAGATGCCTGGAAAGACAACCTGCTCTAGAAAGTGAGCACTCAGAGAGAGGGGACTAGTAGCCTGAGAACGTCTCTGCTTGCATCACTCACGTGAAACCACCACATCACGAACTGGGCAAAATATAGTAAGGGCCTGAAGCATTGCCAGCATGCTGTACCTGACGCAGAGCCTCTGTTTTATGGGTGGTGGCTAAGAGGAAGAAGAGATGCCCACCTCTGTACTATGATTACCCAAGGCTTTCTCTTAGTAACAGGAAACAAGGAGCAGGATGAGAGATACTGAAGTCCTGCTCCTCCTAGGTAAATAGCTCTTGGATTCGGAGTGAGGCCAATAGAAAGCCCTGTGTTCTTGGTTGCATCTGTCTGAAGGAGTGTCTCTGACTTGCTGAGTTAGGAGAGAAGGATAGAGTGGTCCTCTTTCAGATACCACAAATTACTTTCTTAACAAATTTTCATAAATTGTCTTGAATAGATGTTTATTCCCTTTCTATTTGCCTTTAGGACCATTTCAAGAGACTTACATATCTTTAAAGAAATAATTTTCACCAGCTTCATCAGGGAGCAAGTCAGGGGAGTACCTTATGCTGACATGCCAGAGTCAACCTTTGGATGACTTATTTATTTATTTATTTATTTATTTATTTATTTATTTATTTTTTGAGACGGAGTCTCACTGTGTCGCCCAGGCTGGAGTGCAGTGGCCGGACCTCAGCTCACTGCAAGCTCCGCCTCCCGGGTTTACGCCATTCTCCTGCCTCAGCCTCCCGAGTAGCTGGGACTACAGGCGCCCGCCACCATGCCCGGCTAGTTTTTTGTATTTTTTAGTAGAGACGGGGTTTCACTGTGTTAGCCAGGATGGTCTCGATCTCCTGACCTCGTGATCCGCCCGTCTCGGCCTCCCAAAGTGCTGGGATTACAGGCTTGAGCCACCGCGCCCGGCCTGGATGACTTATTTATAAACTCATCTAAGTGCCTGTCACTCATATGCTTAATAAATAATTGTCAGATAACTAAAAATGTGCTTTGGGTAAGAGCACATTTGTTATTGAAAAATACTTATCAGGATTTCTAATCTTGATAAAGTATGTTTTAAGACAACGATTTAAGATAAAATTTATAGATAAGTTTTTCTTTTGTAAAATCAAGTACAATTATCTGTGAATATTTGAGAATGAAATTAATAGTTTTTAAGTGCACATTTAAAATATTCAAATCAAGAATCTTTATAAATGATATAAATTTATTAAAAATTTAAATGATTTCCTCTGTACTATGGTAACATGCACACTGATGGTTCAACCAATTCTGTTTAATGATTAAGTTCAAGAGAACACGTGATATGTCTACTTTAGTTTTTTAATTTGAATGAGCATTAGATTTACAGATTATCCTTTTGCCGAAATCACATTTATTAATGTCATTGTTTGGCATCACAATCTAAGTGCTAGTGATTACTCTGACAATAGTTTAAGATTACATGGCTTGCTGATTTGGAAAGGAAGCTCCAGCATTCTCTGTAAAACAGCAGAATTTTCTTACAGACTCATTCTTTATTATATATAACCTAGAATCTTAAATCACTGTCTCTCATTTCAGTAAACTTCTGTGGGTAGGAGTAAAAAGAGGAAGAGTAAAATTTAGAAATACAGTTGCTAGATAAACCTTACAGAGCAACGTATATGATTACATCAAATTTTCAGATTTTTTTCTTTAAAGAGTTAAAATTATGAATCTATTTCTCAAACCTACACTTTTAGTTTTATTTGATACTTATCATAAGATTACAAAGGATATTCTTTGATATTCAACACACATGATTTTGAAGCAGCTATAGTTTATTTTCAGATTTTTTTTTTGCATGTACACTATTTTCCCATTGTTTTAGACTGCAGTTCCCTTATCCTTGTCCTCATTCAGTCTTTCTTTTTTCTTTTTCTTTTTTTTTTTTTTTTTTTGTTGTTGTTGTTTTGGGGGGAATGGAGTTTCACTCTTGTTGCCCAGGCCAGAGTGCAATGGTGTGATCTCGGCTCACAGCAACCTCTGCCTCCTGGGTTCAAGTGATTCTCCTGCCTCAGCCTCCAGAATAGCTGGAATTACAGGCGCCCACCACCACACACAGCTATTTTTTTCTATTTTTAGTAGAGATGGGGTTTCACCATGTTGGCCAGGCTGGTCTCGAATCCCTGACCTCGTGATCCACCCGCCTCGGCCTCCCAAAGTGCTGGGATTATAGGCATGAGCCACGGCGCCCGGCCTCATTCAGCCTTTCAAAGATCCAGCCTCATGGTCTGTCAGTCACTCCAAAAAGCTTAATGTCTGACAAGTCTTAAACTGTAATCTCTCAAGGAAGATTTTTGTTTCACTAGGGACACACCTCTTAGTTACAGTGGTAAACATCTTTTGTCTCTTTCAGGCTTTAGTCAAGAATGAGAGGTATATCTAAATTTTTGTTGTTGTTATTTAATTATGGTTTTCTGTAATGACTCTTAGAACTTATGTACTAATGTCTGTATTACTGTGCATGCAATTGGTTTTCAAAAAATATTGAAGGGTACTCACTTAAATAACAGTTTTGAAAGATGGCTTCTGCCTGATTCTAGCCATTTCTTCTTTCAATCTGCTGCTTATCATTTAATTGTTTTATTTTTAAAGTAATATTTAGATGTACCCTAGGCTGGAATAGAGTTTGATTTAAAGGATACATTTCCCATCTCTATCTCTGTGGCAACATTCACACCTAATTAGAGTGCATGAACAGTCATTTTAGCTTATTTTGCTTCTGAATTCACTTGTAAACTTGTTGAATGAAGGTACTTAATCAAGTTCACAAGGATATCATAATAAAAATGGAAAAGGCAATCAACCAGTGCTATACACTTTTTATGTGGCTTTTGAAATTGAGAAATATAAGAAATTATTCTTGCATATTTTTGGACGGTTAAACTCAAATATGTTTGCCAATAAGTTCTAGAATTACAAAGACAAGAGTCGAAATGGATTACATTTTTCTATTATGCATAAATATAAAATAAAAACTATTCATAGTATATTTACTAAATCTTATTTGAAAGAAATTGAATACATATTTATTCTTCCTAATAAACTCAGAATTGACTCATAAAATCTATGTATTTACAATTTAAATTTTGAAATTAGAGTACACTAGGTCTCCTTATATTTTACATCTCCATGATATGACTGGAAAATAAAAAAGGGAATCAGAAAGATCATTATCAGAAGACAAAGAAACAACTGAATAGACAGATCATGCTATCGCTGATTTGGTAAACCTCGTCCCAATTTTAATAATCTTAGTACATGGTGAACCTGAAGAAACTTGCATCACTGCTTATGGAAATGAGCACATGAACATTCAAAATTGCCATTTGTAGCCGGGTGAGGTGGCGGGCGCCTGTAGTCCCAGCTACTTGGGAGGCTGAGGCAGGAGAATGGCGTAAAACCGGGGGGCGGAGCTTGCAGTGAGCTGAGATCTGGCCACTGCACTCCAGCCTGGGCGACAGAGCAAGACTCCATCTCAAAAAAAAAAAAAGAAAAAAAAAATTGCCATTTGACTTGTTCAGCATCACAATGCAAGTCATGCAAGTCAATATATTAGAATCATTATTCAATATACTTCATGGAAGGCAGGAGTATTTAGAATATAAGGCACTGAAAAATCAAGAGTTTGCTCAAAATTCTGTATATGTTGAGAAATAGCCTATAGTGCTTACTTTGTGAGTATTTCATGTAAGTACGGGGTAAGTGTATACTATTTATCACAGGAGAAGACTCCTTTTCTCTACAGATGTTCCCATGTGGCAGGACAGTCGTTAGACAAACACACCTGACCTTTCTCCACCTTTTCAGAGTTTCTTTCCAGGAGAAAGAGATTTGTGGGTTTGGGTTACAAAGGTTACTGCAGTTGGCCAGCTCCGTCTTCATTTTATTCTGCTTTGGAAACTGCTTGCCTGCAAAGATCAGTCATCTTATTCTGCCATCCATGACTTAAGTGTGACAATTTCACGTGTGTTACCCAGCAATGTCTGTGACTTGAAGACTGAATGTGCCTCATTCTGGACTTCACTATTGCGTATAATACTTGTCCTGCATCTAAACCATGCTCACCAATAGAATTTCAACAATAATAAAGAGAATGTTTTCATAGCAAATCATTTCTAGGGCCATCACTCAAATGGTTCTGAAACTACAGGAAACAGGGCTACATTAGTCTGGTATAACCGCAGCCCTACTGAAAATAATCATATAATCCTAGAGGTTGTAAAGATTCTCTTAGACAGAAATAGTTTTAGCTTCATGGCTTCGACAATCAGTGGAGAATTGAGTGTTAAGAGAACACTCTGTGATACTTCATACTCCATTTATTGTCAAAGTCATGAAGTTAAAACTATTTCTACCTGGGCAATATTAGTGATATAAAAAAAGATAAAAAGTCACAATACAAAGTGAGACTATATTAATTTTAAAATATCTCAGCTACTCATCCACATTAGAAGTCTATCTCGGGTAACATGTATGTGCATAAGTATTTATCTATATAAACACATAAACTTTTATAACAGCCAAAAGAAAAATGAAACTCATATCAAAGATGCATTTACCCAAAATTGCTGTGAAGCCTACTTCAACTCTCCTATTAGAATGGTTCTTCTATCTCTTTATGTCCATTATTGCTTTTTTCATAGATATGAATTTTTCTTACCCACATTAATTACATTAATTATATCATGCTTATAGGGTATTTGTGATAACTTTTGATGAATTTTTCCATATCCAGGGAATAACACTTGCTTAAAAATTCTCCAATTTTATCTTAGCAACAACATATTCATGCACATATTTATTAGAGTTTCTTTTCTATATAGGCCATTCTTACATAGTTTTCTATTTCCCTATGTTATATGTATATTTCAAATAGATGTCTTATGTCTCCCATCCTGAACTATAAGTTAAATAAGGTGCTCCATAGCATGCAAAGCATATATGCGACATCTCAGGTAGATGACTACATACAAAGACACGGCAAAATCAACATACAAGTGGAGAAAAGCTTAAAGTGTGGCAAAATAAAACCAGGCCACCGAGATATCCATTGACTGGACATTTGTCATACAGAAGTGCTCATTGTAAAATTCTTATCAACATTGTATTAAATAAAATATAAAGATAAGATGTTCTAAAGAGAGATTCAGGCTGATCACAGGCACTATGGATACAGACATGACTTGGCACTAACAGAGGAAGGGAGTGAATATTAAAAATACATCAAGTATGTGCTAAAAAATATGTATAAAAATCAACCAGGGTCAGGCACAGTGGCTTATGCCTACAACCCCAGCACTGTGGGATGCCAAAGCAGGCAGATTAAGGTTGGGAGTTTGAGACCAGCCTGAACAACATGGAGAAACCCTGTCTCTACTAAAAATACAAAATTAGCCAGGCGTGGTGGTGCATGCCTGTAATCCCAGCTACTTGAGAGGCTGAGGCAGGAGAATTGCTTGAACCCCAGAGGCAGAGGTTGCAGTGAGCTGAGATTGTGCCATGACATTCCAGCCTGGGCAACAAGAGTGAAACGCTGTCTCAAAAAAAAATAAAAATAAAAATAAAAAATCAACCAAAAGTGTAGGGCTAGGAGTATATAAAAAAAGAATAAAAAATTTTACATACCAAAGCATAGATCGTGTAAGAAGCTGAAACAATTTGTAAGATAGAGAGATGTTAAGAGTATTTGGAAGAAATATTAAAAAATTAAAAACAAAAGTGAAAAGCTTGAAATTTATTTTTTGGATAAAAGTAAGACTGATCTGTTGCGGGAAGTCAGGGACCCCAAATGGAGGGACTGGCTGAAGCCACGGCAGAAGAACATAAATTGTGAAGATTTCATGGACACGTATTAGTTCCCCAAATTAATACTTTTATGATTTCTTACACCTCTCTTTACTGCAATCTCTGAACATAAATTGTGAAGATTTCATCGATGCTTATTACTTCCATAATCAATACCCTTTGATTTCCTATGCCTGTCTTTATTTTAATCTCTTAATCTCATCATCTTCCTAAACTGAGGAGGATGTATGTTGCCTCAGGACCTTGTGATGATTGCATTAACTGCAACATTGTTTGTAGAGCATGTGTGCTTGAACAATATGAAATCTGGCACCTTGAAAAAAGGAACAGGATAATAGCAATGTTCAGGGAACAAGGGAGATGGCCTTGGACCCTGACTGCCAGTGAGCCGGGTGGAACAGAGCCATATTTCTCTTCTTTCAAAAGCAAATAGCAGAAATATCGCTGAATTCTTTTTCTCAGCAAGGAACATCCCTGAGAAAGAGAATGCGCCTCTGAAGGTAGGTCTATGAATGGCTCCCACGGGGTCAGCTGTCTTTTACGGTCGAAGCGGAAGGGAAGAAATAAGCCCTGGTCTCCTGTAGCGCTCCCAGGCTTATTAGGACAAGGAAATTTCTGCCTAATAAATTTTGGTCAGACAGGATGTTTGCTCTCAAACCCTGTCTCCTGATAAGATGTTATCAATGACAATGCATGCCCGAAACTTCATTAGCAATTTTAATTTCACCCTGTCCTGTGGTCCTTTGATCTTGCCCTGCCTCCATTTGCTTTGTGACACTTTATTACCTTGTGAAGCATGTGATCTCTGTGACCCACACCCTATTCGTACACTTCCTCCCCTTTTGAAAATCACTAATAAAAACTTGCTGGTTTTATGACTCAGGGAGCATCACGGAACCTGCAGACATGTGATGACTCCCCCGGACACCCAGCTTTAAAATTTCTTTCTTTTGTACTCTTTCCTTTTATTTCTCAGACCAGCCAATGCTTAGGGAAATAGAAAAGAACCCATGTTAAGTATCGGGGATGGGGTTCCCCCGATACTGATCAAGTTATTGCACACATGCCAATATACTGTCTTTCGTCTATGGCTCGTAATTAATGATATCTAGTGCTGATTCGGAAATAATAAAGACAAAAAAGCAGTTTATTTTTATACTAGTGAAGAAGAAATGAATCAGGAAATCTCTTTTAAAAATACCTATGCATTAGGATTTCTGAAATAACTTGTCTTAAATATTCTTCATAGTGAACTAGAATGTGCACTACATATCAAAACATATAAAACCATGACTTTTTTTAACTAAATATGAGAATATGAAAGAGTGCAGAGCACTTAAATATACAGGAAGTGACCAACATAGTTTATCACATGGCATAAGTCTGGCTAGTATGCTTTAGAATAAGTTCGAGTTCAGTTAAATGTCAAGATAGGAGTCCCCATATCTTCCATTGCAAAATCCTAAAATAAAGAAAAATAAACTCTTCCCTGCTAGCACTCTGAGACTGTAGTTTCAGTTGGCTTACTGAAAAGGAAAAGTTTCTTAGAATTATTATGTTTTATTTTAAAAGTCATACAAAGTTTGCATTCTGTTCTATAGATTGTGTCAATATAAAAACGCTATGGTCCATCAGTTTCAGCCTAGTTAAATAGATAATACTGAAATATGTCACAAGTTGATCTTATAATTTCAAAGAGCACTTACACAGAGCATACTCTTGTGGTTAAATGTACCTGCCTTTGGTGAAGCACAGATGAAATCAAAAGCATAATACTTTAAACAGTGGGAACCTGTGAGGCATTCTTTGGCTCTCCGTTTCCTGCAGGTGGAGCACTGGCAAAATCAGAGGTGACATCAGACTCCTCTTCCAGCATTGCTAAGAGTCAAATACTGACCTCACCAAAGTCAACCTCATTCTTGGTAGTATCAGGCTTAACACTTTATTTTTATCCATTTCAAACCCTCTCAAGGTTTTTGTTGTTGTTGTTGTTGGTTTGTTTTCATATTTTTTCCTTTTTTTCTTACTACATGACCACTTGTCCTATTTAATATCCAGCCTTAATAACTAAGTTGGAATATTATCACAGATTATATTTTGGCCATAGTTTTCTTCTGTAACATTTATTATAATGCTTTCCTCATACTGTAAATTCAGTAACCCTAATAAAAATCTCAGAATTTATTTTACATCTTTCCATTTTTTTCCCCATGATTACATGAGAACATCTTTTCTTAAAAGATGGTGATCACACTACAAATAGTCTTTGAGAAGAATGGGAATAACTGCCTTCCTTTGACTTCAGTGATTTTCTGCACTGTTTCTAAACTTGTCATTATTTCCACTTGAATACACATTAAGAGATTGAGATTAAAAGTGTGGGGGTGGGAGCCAGGCGCGGTGGCTCACGCCTGTAATCCCAGCACTTTGAGAGGCTGAGGTGGGCAGATCACAAGGCCAGGAGATCGAGATCATCCTGGCTAACATGGTGAAACCCTGTCTCTACTAAAAATACAAAAATTTAGCCAGGCGTGGTGGCCGGCCACTGTAGTCATAGCTACTGAGGAGGCTGAGGCAGGAGAATGGTGTGAACCCAGGAGGCAGAGCTTGCAGTGAGTCGAGATCATGCCACTGCACTCCAGCCTAGGCAACTCCGAAGTGTAGGGGCAGGGAGGAACTGGATAGATAGAAATTATTCTCTTAGCATATTTATTATGCCAACAATGCGATTTAATGCATCTTTGATTATGTGCAATTAGGTATTAAAATTTCTCATAACTAGACATGTTCTTGATCAGTGAGAATTACTGTAGATAATTTCAGGTAACCTGGGGATAATTTGGTTGGTTAAAAGGCCTGCGTCAATATATAAAGCACTCAATTTAGGAAAAAAATGATTTGTTCTTCACATTAACCCTCTGTTTAACTATATTGGGAAATGCAACTTCATATAAAACATGAGGAGAAAAACAGTAATTACTTCATAATTTTAAATAAATTTCTGAAGATATAAAATGGCAACTAGAAAATAGTTTTTCAAATCATAATGTACTGATATTTTTCTAAAGGGTCAATTATCTTTGCACAAAGTTAAGGAGTTTTATTTGCTTTAAATTACTGGTTTAATTTAGATTTCTAATTCTTATTTTAATTAGTTGCCCTGTTTTTTTTTTTTTTGCTTTTCTTTCTCTCACACCAGGGTTTCCAAAGGAAACTTGTTGGGTTGTCGTGGGTGGAAGGATAGCTGTATTAGTACAGTTAGATAGATTTATCACATACAGGTGCCAATACTACATTCCAAATTTTTATCACTTTCCATGTTCTCGGTATCCTTTGGTGATGTTTATGCTATCGGATAAACGATAACACAGTAAAATGAAAAGTACAGTAAGTGATGTTAGAGGTAGATGGGGGTGGGTAGAGAAAAGATGGATTTTGGGTAAGTATACATAGTACTATAATTTAAACTATAATATGCAGTTACAATTCAATACAAACTGAACTCCCTGTCAATAGACAAGCCACAAGTCATTCATAAAGTGACAGGAAATTGAACTAACAATCATTACTTATTATTATTATTATTATTATTATTATTATTATTATTTTGAGACTGAGTCTCGCTCCGTTGCCCGGGCTGGAGTGCAGTCGCGGATCTCAGTTCACTGCAAGCCCCGCCTCCCAGGTTCACGCCATTCTCCTGCGTCAGCCTCCCGAGTAGCTGGGACTACAGGCGCCCGCCACCTCGCCGAGCTAGTTGTTTTTTTTTTTTTTTTTTTGTATTTTATAGTAGAGACGGGGTTTCACCATGTTAGCCAGGATGGTCTCGATCTTCTGACCTCGTGATCCGCCTGTCTCGGCCTCCCAAAGTGCTGGGATTACAGGCTTGAGCCACTGTGCCCGGCCTCATCACTTATTACTTTTGGATTATGGATGCATTCATTTAGGGTATTCTTTATGAAAATGCAACAACCATGGCACTAAATCTGTCTGGGGTGAGAATTAAGTTCATAGAAGACATGCACATGTAGACAGTTCTGGTAGCTCTAATAACCAGCAAAAAATATTTGCTTTGTAATTTACATGATCAAAAGTTTAAAGTATGGACATTGCCTTAAAAGATTTCGTTTTAATGAGTTAACACAGTCAACAAAAATTTGTATTTAATATTTTTCAGAATTATTTTGAAATGTTAATGGTTACTCCAATTTAGATCAAGTATATTTAAGATGATGCAATATGAGTTTTATCAAAATTATTGGGATAAAATATTTGGTTACATATCTCACAGTGATACATATTTTAAAAAACAATCAAAGGACAAAACAAACAAACCAAAAAAACCCACCCTGATCACTGATACACTGATACTCACTTAGCATGACGAATATCTGGCAGAGACCTCTCTAGCGCAATGTTGTTGCTGACGAAAATATTAAAACCATTTTCCCTGTAAGCTGAGTCATCATGGTCCTCTTCAGTAAGGGGGTAAGGTTTCCCATGTTCACCTTTCCCTAGTAGCAGAAAACAAAATGAGATTATCATCTCTCTAAAAGCCATTTTATCTTCTAGAACAGATATGAAGACTGGAATGTGTATCATCACCTATTGCTGTGCTCTGCAGAAGAAGCTAGTACTAAGATTTTATTATATTATTTTATTTTAATTGCCTTTAAGTAAACAAAATATACTCAATATAAAAAGCAAACACAGAAGTAGAAAGTGTAATCTCACATTGCAGAACCACTGCCAAAATTTTTAGTGTATGTTTATTAATATTTGTATGCAGATTCTAATACATATACTGATTTGTAATTTGACTTTTTCCAGAATAATTGTATACTTTTCATTTACTTACAATACTTGATGTTATTTGATTGTATTCCAATTTACACCATTCCACTGAAAACATACTATTATTTCTAATTTTCCCATTACAATGAAAATCTTTGCTTTTCACAGTTATGCATTTTTGAAAGGGAAGCATAAAGTCCTAGAAATGGAATTACTGAGATATCTTTAAAGTACTTACAAGAGCTTTGACACATCCTGAGACACACTGCAAATTTCCAACTTCATCAGTAAAATATATATTCCTCATATTTTAGTTTAATATTTCTTGATTACTATGAATTAATAATTTCTTATATTTTTATCATTGGTATTTCTTTCACTGTGAAATGACTGTTCAAGCATTTTTAAAAACAATTTTTGTTTTTTTACATACTATTTTATATTTTTGTTAATTATATGTGCTGCAAATATTTTTTTATTAAATCTAATTAATTTTTTAATCCAGATTTTATTTTTTTCTTTTATAATTTCTCATTTTATATTTTACATATTTACAAAGAAAGTCTTCCCTAGTCCAATATCATTTTTAGTATCCATTTAAAAACTCAGAGTTTTATTTTATCTATTAAAATTTTTGAAACATCCAGAATATGTTTTGGTGTGAGAAGTGAGATAAATATAATTTTTATTTTTTTCAAAACAAAAGTTCAGGCAGTTATAGAAATACCATTTATTGAGGTTGGTCACAGTGTCTCAAGTCTGTAATTCCAGCACTTTGGGAGGCCAAGGCACGCTGATCAACTGAGGCCAGGAGTTTGAGACCTGCATGGCCAACCTGGCGAAATGCTGTTTCTACTAAAAATACAAGAATTAGCCAGGCGTGGTGGCACACACCTGTAATCCCAGCTACTGGGGGAGGCTGAGGAATGAAAATCGCTTGAACCCAGAAGGCAGAGGTTGCAGTAAGCCAAGACTGGGCCACTGCACTCCAGCATGCGTGACAGAATGAGACTCTGTCATTAAAAAAAAGAAAAAAATTATAGAGTAATTTGCTTTTTCTTCCCTGCTTTAAAACACTACATACAAAATTTTGTACACTTGCTCGTGCATATTTAAAAATTACCATGGCATTTCACTGTTATGCCAGTGCTTGCACTGGAAACATCATGGTAGTAAACTATTTTAATGTATGCAAAGCCATTTCTCACCATATTCTTTTTCCAACTAATAACATGTTTACTTTTCTGTATGAACTGTTTAATAAAATGGCCTTTCTGGATTTTGTTTTTTAGATTACATTAGATTTTCTGGTTCATTCTTATATAATTGATATTTTTATATGTATCAGCTGTTTTTCAAGTGTTCTGCCCTTGGACCTCAGTGGCATTTTATACAATTTTCATTCTTTTAGTCCTATGCAATTTTTGGTAAATTTTTGTAGATGTGTTTTATCTTCATTGTATTATGTGTAGTATCCTTTCTTTCATTACCTTTTTCTAAATGGCACACACTAAAATTATATATTTTTATACTTCTTATTCAGACACCATACTGAACTATTTTTTAAATAATTTTTAAAAACTAGTGTTTTACAGATACACAATGTTTATTTCAAATAATAATATTTTGCTTCCTCTTTCTTCATAACTCACAATTTCTTATCTAATATATAGTTAACAATAAATAATTTTTAACAGACATTTACTCTGGTCTTTAATACAATTGTTAAGTATTACAGATTTAAGCTGAGTAATTAATATGTATTTGTATGTGTATGTGTTTGAGTGTCTAATAATATGTATTTATAATTCATCATTTAAGAAAGAATATTTCTAGTACCCTTTAAAACAAGGTTTTTATTCATTCATAGGATATGGAAGTTTAAAAAATACTTTTTAAAAATCTTTAGAGATTTTTATATTTTTCACTTTAGTAACCTTGATTTACAAACATGTTATTCATTTTGTATTACTGGAATTCAAGATTTTGTTAGGAAATTTGGTTTCCATATCAGTGATTCCTCAGAAAAAAGGCATCTTTCTTTTCTTAGTTTCTTACTACTACTGCCCTTAAATTCAATAGCGCTGACCACCAAGATCAAATGGCTGGGGATTGATAAGAAATTATATTCTCACAAAGCAGACTGAAAACCTCTCCAATCAAAGGAAAAGAAACAATATATTTAAAGACATTTGGCCTCAAAAAACCAAAACCAAAAACAAAAAGCAAAACTTCATCTTCTTTGCTTCCCTGTTTGATTTCTTAGGAGAAAATGTCACTTACTACTTTTCAACCTAAATGGAAAATAAATCAGTGAGAAATTTCATATCTATAACAGCTAGTTATTGAGCATCCATAATGTACAAAGTATTGTGTTAAATTACTTCATATAAATTTTTTAACCCGACACAGTTACATCTTGGAATAAACATTGTGCTACCTAAGTTACATGTAAATAAATAAAAGAGAAACTAATGCTCACTAGCACTTCCATAGTTACAAATTAGCCATATAACGTGGGGAAATGTTTAAAAGACATAAATCTTTCTCCCATTAATGACAAAATTAGCTGTAAGGTCTCTTGGACTTATATAGTCTGTGGTTTTAACTAGATCTATGTAATTCCATAAATCCTATTTAAAAAGAAAATTTTATGCCAGGTGCAAGTCAATAAATGTGATACACCACATATACAGAATTAACAACAAAAATCATATGATTATCTCAATAGATGCAGAAAAAGCATCTGACAAAATCCTGTGTCCCTTTCTGATGAAAACCCTCAGTAAAACTGGCATAGAGGGGACACACCTCAAAGTAATAAAAGCTATTTATGACAAACCCACAGGCAACATTATATTGAATGGGGCGTGGGGGGTGGGGTGCGGAGTTCAAAGCATTCCCCTGAGAACTGCAACAAAACAAGGATGCCCACTTTCACCACTTCTTTTCAACATAGTACTGGAAGTCCTAGCCAGGGCAATCAGACAAGAGAAAGAAATAAGGGGCATCCAAATTGGTAAAGAAGAAGTCAAACTGTCATGGTTCACCAATGATATAATTATGTACCATGAAAACCCTAAAGAGTCATCCAAAAAGCTCCTAGTTTACTAGTTTACTGAATTCATTTATCAGTAAAAATTCATTTACTGATTTTCCCATTACAATGAACATCTTTACTTTTCACAGTTATGCATTTTTGAAAGGGAAGCATAAATTCCTAGAAATGGAATCACTGAGACATCTCTAAAGTACATATAATGGTTTTGACACATCCTGACACACATTGTACATTTCCAACTTCATCAGTAAAATATATATTTTTCATATTTTAATTTGACATTTCTTGATTACTATGAATTAATAATTTCTTATATTTTTATCATTTGTATTTCTTTCACTGTGAAATGATTGTTCAAGCATTTTTAAAAACAATTTTTGTTTTTTACATACTATTTTATATTTGTGTTAATTACATATGTTGCAAATATTTTATTTTATTAAATCCAATTAATTTTATCAGTAAAAATTCATTTACTGATAAATGAATTCATAAAGTTTCAGTATACAAAATCAATGACTACAAATCAGTAACACTGCTGTGTACCAACAGTGACTAAGCTGAGAATCAAATCAACAACTTAACCACTGTTATAAGAGCCAATTAAAAAAAAAAAAAAAAAAAAACTTGGGAATATACCTAACCAAGAAGGTGAAATATTTCTACAAGGAAAACTACAAAACACCACTGAAAGAAGTGACTGATGACACAAACAAATGAAAACACATCCCATGTTCATGAATGGGTAGAATCGATATTGTGAAAATGTCTATACTACCAAAAGCAATCTATACATTTAATGCAATTCCAATCAAAATGCTATCATAATTCTTCATAGAACTAGAAAAAGTAATCCTAAAACTCATATGGAACCAAAAAAGATCCCACATAACCAACGCAAGAATAAGAAAAAAGAACAAATCTGGAGGCATCACATTACCAGACTTCAAATTATACTACAAGGCTATAGTTATCAAAACAGCATGATATTGGTATAAAAACAGGCAAGTACACCACTGGAACAGAATAGAGAGCCCAGAAATAAAAGCAAATACTTAACAGCAAAGTGATTTTTGACAAAGTGAACAAAAACACAAAGTAGAAAAAGGACATCCTATTCAACAAATCGTGCTGGAATAATTGGCAAGCTACATACAGAAGAACAAAACTGGATCCTCATCTCTCAATTTATACAAAAATCAATTCAAGATGGATCAAAAACTTAAATCTTAGACCTAAAATCATAAAAATTCTAGAAGATAAAATCAGAAAAAGCCTTCTAGACGTTGGCTTAGGCAAAGACTTCACGGCCAAGAACCCCAAAGCAAATGCAAGAAAAACAAAGATAAATAGATGGGACTTAATTAAACTCAAAAGTGTCTGTGCAGGAAAAGATATAATCAGCAGAGTAAACAGACAACCAACAGAGTGGGAAAGCATCTTCATAAACTATGCATCTGACAAAGGACTAACATTCAGAATCTACAAGCAACTCAAATCAGCAAGAAAAAAAAAAAAAATTCCATCAAAAAGTGGGCTAAGGACATGAATAGACAGTTCTCCAAAGAAGATATACAAATGGCCAACAAACATATGAAAAAGTGCTCAGTATCACTAATTATGAAGGAAATCCAAATTAAAACCATAATGTGATACCATCTTACTCCTGTGAAAATGGCCATAATTTAAAAATCATAAAATAGTGGATGTTGGTGTGGATGTGATTAAAAATGAACACTTTTACACTGCTAGTGGGAATGTAAACCAGTACAACCACTATGGAAAATAGTATGGAAATTTTCTAAAGAACTAAAAGTGGAATTACCATTTGATTCACAAGCCCACTACTGGGTATCTACTCAGAGGGAAAGAAGTCATTATAAGAAAAAGACACTTACATATGCACGTTTATAACAGCACAATTCACAATTGCAAAAATATGGAACCAGCCTAAATGCCCATTAAACAATGAGTGTATAAAGAAAATGTGGCATATACATACTATGGAATACTACTTAACCAAAAAAAAGGAATGAAATAATGGCATTTGCAGCAACCTGGATGGAGTTGGAGACCATCATTTTTAAGTGAAGTAACTCAGGAGTGGAAAATCCAACATCATATGTTCTCACTTATAAGTGGGGGCCATGATATGAGGAAACAAAGGCATAAGAATAATATTATGGACCCTGGGCACTCAGGGGTAAGGGTAAAGGCACTCACTGGGGACAGTGTACACTGCTCAGGTGATGGGTACACCCAAATCTCAGAAGTCACCACTAAAAAATGTATCCATGTAAATGTTTTCCCAAAACTATGCAAATAATAAAAAAAGAAAATTGTACTGTACTGTAAAGTAGCCTTTCCTTTCTTCAACTTATTTATTTATTTATTTATTTATTGGAGATGGAGTTTCGCTCTGTCAACGAGGCTGGAGTGCAGCGTTGTGAT
Source organism: Trachypithecus francoisi (assembly GCF_009764315.1). Taxonomy (NCBI): domain Eukaryota; kingdom Metazoa; phylum Chordata; class Mammalia; order Primates; family Cercopithecidae; genus Trachypithecus; species Trachypithecus francoisi. The sequence goes on along the minus strand of NW_022681454.1, from coordinate 165,894,517 downwards.
CTCAGCCCATCGCAAGCTCCACCTTCCAAGTTCAAGCGATTCTCCTGCCTCAGCCTCCCGAGTAGCTGTGATTGCAGGCACCTGCCACCATGCCCAGCTAATTTTTGTATTTTTAGTAGAGACAGGGTTTCACCACATTACCCAGGCTGGTCTCGAACTTCTGGTCTCAGGTGATTTTCCCAGGTAGGCCTCCCAAAGTGCTGAGATTACAGGCATGAGTCACTGCTCCCGGTCAATATATTTTTATTTTTAAATTCATATGCCCTAAGTAAAATGTATACATCCACCCGAAGCTTCTTTTAAAACATTTTTGTACAGTTATTTTTAGAGCTGGGCCTTTAGATTCAGTCACTTCTAAGACTATAAAATAAAAATTTAAAGCTACCCATTCATTAGAACATTTGTCAATTAAAGGGAAATTTATTTTATTTGTACATCAATTTGGTGTTCAGAGTGATGAATCTCATGAGATAAAGCTTTTTAAATGAATGAATGATTCTCTAAAGGTATAAAACAAAACTCGTGAGTCACCAATTATGGCGTACTAGACATTCCTTCTTTGCAGTTGTGAGAATAGGATTTAAAATGGTACACTTTTATACATAAAGCCAGCAGTTTTTACTGAAAATTCTATCAACTCATCTTAAGTTCTAACAGGTAGAGCATCATGGTCTATATTGTCTCATACAGTTTTACATTGCTTTTGCAAACAACAAAACAAAATAAAGTAGAAGACTCTAAACAAAGAAAATTGTATGTTTGAATATTTATGATAATATTCAGATGTTTTAACAGTGGTTATTTCTCTACTGCTACACCTATTTCAACACTAAAATTTATAATATAATTTACTATTATCAAATATAAAATCAATTCAGCATCTTTCTTTAAATATGAGACTTAGTATACCATCTGCTATGTTCAAAATAGTATGGAAGGTATGTGAGATGTTTTAAATAATCAAAATATACAAGTTAAATATCACATTTAAATGTATAAGTATTAAGCAGAAAAATTGCTGTCTTACAAATATATCTTTGACACTATGTATACTCAAGGCAGATAGTAGATACTTAACATGAAATTTATGTTAATTTTCTCATTGTGTACCTGGCATTTTTTCCCCAGCTAAATGACATTTTATTAGTATGGCAGTCTTGTACATTGGCATGCCTACCAATTTTTGATGTGTTTATTGATCATCTACTATATGCACCACTGGGTAGGGAAATTGAAAATATGGATAGTATAACCCCAGGCCTGAAACAGCTAGAAATATTCTATGATTGAAAAGGTATAGGGAAAACTTATAAACCAGCAATTGTGAAGTGGTAACATATTTGTGGAATTGAATGAAGTAAACAATAAACCCTAGAAGAGTTTCAAAACTGTGGCAAACTAATGAACTTTGTATCAACTGGAAACTCCAACTAGGAAAAGTGAGATTTCAGCTCAAATTGGAAGAAGAGTAGAGAATTAAAATAGTTTTTGTGTTAAGTATGGGGCTAGGGAGACTTTACATAAGAAGAAATGGGGGTGAATGAATTTGTACAGACAGGGCTGTTGAAAATCCTGTTTGGAACATAATAAAATTGATCTAAATAGAGATCTCATAAGATGGAATACTGAGAGATAAAGTAGGTTTATGTCAGAAGGAGAGAAAAAAAAAAAAACCTGCTGGTGACACTTCAAAGTATTTTAACTATTTCTTACAACTAAGTAGAATACAAGAAAAAACTTAAATCAGTGTTTTTACACTTTTTCTGAGGAATCTTGAGCATAAGCAGTTGAAACACTCAAGAATGTTTATAGTCAGACCTCTGCTCTTACATGATTTTTTGGAGAAATTTTTCATAATTAACACAATTAAACCAGCATCACCAGGACATCAGGACCTAGTTCCCAAATTTGCTTTTTTTCCCCCATATATTACTTACTATTCTACATTTATGTTTTCACCTATTAACTGACTAATGTTCCCACTGGGATGTATGCTCCCCAGAAGCAGGAACTTTTTGATCTTCATCGTAATGTCTCCAGCAGCTAGAAGAGTGACTGCCACATAACAGGTACACCACACGTGTTTTGTGAGTACCATATGAAAAGGAGGTGCTAAGAATTTGGGCTTATTACTCGGGGGAAATGAAGAAAGATATTCATTTATTTATTCAAAAGCACATATTAAGCACCTATTCTGTGACAAGGTCTGGGGATGAAATGAGGAACACGACAGTTATTAACTTTGATATCAAGTTTGAGAGAAAAAAACCAGAATACTGTGATTTAAAATATATTTTAATAATCTATAAGAGCATTGAGAGCTGGGACTGTGTCTTTCTGTCTTTGGGTGAGAAATCATTAGTATAGTGATTTGTTCCCCTGTGAAAGGAATGGAGAAAAGAATTAATGCACTTTGTACTATGAGGCAGACGAAGGATTTATCACAATGAGATGGGATCGATAAACAGTAACTACTGTTTCATTCTTGGGCAGGGGCAGGGGAGTGAGGGCGGGTGGGAAACAGGGAGATATAAGTCAAAAGATATAAAACAGCACATATGTAAGATAAATAAGTTTAGAGCTCTAATGTACATAAGGATTAACTTAATAAAATGGTATTGTATTAGGGAGTTTGGATAAATAAGTAGATTTTATCTGCTGTTGTCACACAAACAAAAGTAATTGAGATAATACATATGTTAATCTGCTTCACTATAGTAATCATTTTACAATCTATGTGTGTCCCATAACATTATGTAGTGAGCCTTCAATATACACAATATAATTTACTTTTTTTTTTTTATTATACTTTAAGTTCTAGGGTACATGTGCATAACGTTTATATCATGTATAACTCCCCAATGCAATCCCTCCCTCCTCCCCCCTCCCCCTGATAGGCCCCAGTGTGTGATGTTCCCCTTCCCGAGTCCAAGTGATCTCATTGTTCAGTTCCCACCTATAAGTGAGAACATGCGGTGTTTGGTTTTCTCTTCTTGTGATAGTTTGCTAAGAATGATGGTTTCCAGCTGCATCCATGTCCCTACAAAGGACGCAAACTCATCCTTTTTGATGGCTGCATAGTATTCCATGGTGCATATGTGCCACATTTTCTTAATCCAGTCTGTCACAGATGGACATTTGGGTTGATTCCAAGTCTTTGCTATTGTGAATAGTGCCACAATAAACATACGTGTGCATGTGTCTTTGTAGTAGAGTAATTTATAATCCTTTGGGTATATACCCAGTAGTGGGATGGCTGGGTCAATGGTACATCTAGTTCTAGGTCCTTGAGGAATCGCCATACTGTTTTCCATAATGGTTGAACTAGTTTACAACCCCACCAACAGTGTAAAAGTGTTCCTATTTCTCCACATCCTCTCCAACACCTGTTGTTTCCTGACTTTTTAATGATTGCCATTCTAACTGGTGTGAGATGGTATCTCATTGTGGTTTTGATTTGCATTTCTCTGATGGCGAGTGATGACGAGCATTTTTTCATGTGTCTGTTGGCTGTATGGATGTCTTCTTTTGAGAAATGTCTGTTCATATCCTTTCCCCACTTTTTGATGGGGTTGTTTGTTTTTTTCTTGTATATTGTTTGAGTTCTTTGTAGATTCTGGATATTAGCCCTTTGTCAGATGAGTAGGTTGCAAAAATTTTCTCCCATTCTGTAGGTTGCCTGTTCACTCTGATGGTAGTTTCTTTTGCTGTGCAGAAGCTCTTTAGTTTAATGAGATCCCATTTGTCAATTTTGGCTTTTGCTGCTGTTGCTTTTGGTGTTTTAGACATGAAGTCCTTGCCCATGCCTATGTCCTGAATGGTATTACCTAGGTTTTCTTCTAGGGTTTTTATGGTTTTAGGTCTGACATTTAAGTCTCTAATCCATCTTGAATTAATCTTCGTATAAGGAGTAAGGAAAGGATCCAGTTTCAGCTTTCTACTTATGGCTAGCCAATTTTCCCAGCACCATTTATTAAATAGGGAATCCTTTCCCCATTTCTTGTTTCTCTCAGGTTTGTCAAAGATCAGATGGCTGTAGATGTGTGGTATTATTTCTGAGGACTCTGTTCTGTTCCATTGGTCTATTTCTCTGTTGTGGTACAAGTACCATGCTGTTTTGGTTACTGTAGCCTTGTAGTATAGTTTGAAGTCAGGTAGCGTGACGCCTCCAGCTTTGTCCTTTTGACTTAGGATTGTCTTGGCAATGCGGGCTCTTTTTTGGTTCCATATGAACTTTAAAGCAGTTTTTTCCAATTCTGTGAAGAAACTCATTGGTAGCTTGATGGGGATGGCATTGAATCTATAAATCACCTTGGGCAGTATGGCCATTTTCACGATATTGATTCTTCCTATCCATGAGCATGGTATGTTCTTCCATTTGTTTGTGTCCTCTTTGATTTCACTGAGCAGTGGTTTGTAGTTCTCCTTGAAGAGGTCCTTTACATCCCTTGTAAGCTGGATTCCTAGGTATTTTATTCTCTTTGAAGCAATTGTGAATGGAAGTTGATTCCTGCTTTGGCTCTCTGCTTGTCTGTTACTGGTGTATAAGAATGCTTGTGATTTTTGCACATTAATTTTGTATCCTGAGACTTTGCTGAAGTTGCTTATCAGCTTAAGGAGATTTTGGGCTGAGACGATGGGGTTTTCTAAATATACAATCATGTCATCTGCAAACAGGGACATTTGACTTCTTCTTTTCCTAACTGGATACCCTTGATTTCTTTCTCTTGCCTGATTGCCCTAGCCAGAACTTCCAACACTATGTTGAATAGGAGTGGTGAGAGAGGGCATCCCTGTCTTGTGCCAGTTTTCAAAGGGAATTTTTCCAGTTTTTGCCCATTCAGTATGATATTAGCTGTGGGTTTGTCGTAAATAGCTCTTATTATTTTGAGGTACGTTCCATCAATACCGAATTTATTGAGCGTTTTTAGCATAAAGGGCTGTTGAATTTTGTCAAAAGCCTTTTCTGCATCTATTGAGATAATCATGTGGTTCTTGTCTTTGGTTCTGTTTATATGCTGGATTACGTTTATTGATTTGCGAATGTTGAACCAGCCTTCCATCCCAGGGATGAAGCCCACTTGATCATGGTGGATAAGCTTTTTGATGTGCTGCTGAATCCGGTTTGCCAGTATTTTATTGAGGATTTTTGCATCGATGTTCATCAGGGATATTGGTCTAAAATTCTCTTTTTTTGTTGTGTCTCTGCCAGGCTTTGGTATCAGGATGATGTTGGCCTCATAAAATGAGTTAGGGAGGATTCCCTCTTTTTCTATTGATTGGAATAGTTTCAGAAGGAATGGTACCAGCTCCTCCTTGTACCTCTGGTAGAATTCAGCTGTGAATCCATCTGGTCCTGGACTTTTTTTGGTGGGTAGACTATTAATTGTTGCCTCAATTTCAGAGCCTGCTATTGGTCTATTCAGGGATTCAACTTCTTCCTGGTTCAGTCTTGGGAGAGTGTAAGTGTCCAGGAAATTATCCATTTCTTCTAGATTTTCTAGTTGATTTGCGTAGAGGCATTTACAGTATTCTCTGATGGTAGTTTGTATTTCTGTGGGGTCGGTGGTGATATCCCCTTTATCATTTTTTATTGCATCTATTTGATTCCTCTCTCTTTTCTTCTTTAGTAGTCTTGCTAGCGGTCTGTCAATTTTGTTGATGTTTTCAAAAAACCAACTCCTGGATTCATTGATTTTTTGGAGGGTTTTTTGTGTCTCTATCTCCTTCAGTTCTGCTCTGATCTTAGTTATTTCTTGCCTTCTGCTAGCTTTTGAATGTGTTTGCTCTTGCCTCTCTAGTTCTTTCAATTGTGATGTTAGAGTGTCCATTTTAGATCTTTCCTGCTTTCTCTTGTGGGCATTTAGTGCTATAAATTTCCCTCTACACACTGCTTTAAATGTGTCCCAGAGATTCTGGTATGTTGTATCTTTGTTCTCATTGGTTTGAAAGAACATCTTTATTTCTGCCTTCATTTCATTATGTACCCAGTAGTCATTCAGGAGTAGGTTGTTCAGTTCCATGTAGTTGAGTGGTTTTGATTGAGTTTCTTAGTCCTGAGTTCTAGTTTGATTGCACTGTGGTCTGAGAGACAGTTTGTTATAATTTCTGTTCTTGTACATTGCTGAGGAGTGCTTTACTTCCAATTATGTGGTCAATTTTGGAAGAAGTGTGATGTGGTGCTGAGAAGAATGTATATTCTGTTGATTTGGGGTGGAGAGTTCTATAGATGTCTATTAGGTCCGCTTGGTGCAGAGATGAGTTCAATTCCTGGATATCCTTGTTAACTTTCTGTCTCGTTGATCTGTCTAATGTTGACAGTGGAGTGTTGAAGTCTCCCATTATTATTGTATGGGAGTCTAAGTCTCTTTGTAGGTCTCTAAGGACTTGCTTTATGAATCTGGGTGCTCCTGTATTGGGTGCATAGATATTTAGGAGAGTTAGCTCTTCCTGTTGAATTGATCCCTTTACCATTATGTAATGGCCTTCTTTGTCTCTTTTGATCTTTGATGGTTTAAAGTCTGTTTTATCAGAGACTAGGATTGCAACCCCTGCTTTTTTTTGTTCTCCATTTGCTTGGTAGATCTTCCTCCATCCCTTTATTTTGAGCCTATGTATGTCTCTGCATGTGAGATGGGTCTCCTGAATACAGCAGACTGATGGGTCCTGACTCTTTATCCAGTTTGCCAGTCTGTGTCTTTTAATTGGAGCATTTAGTCCATTTACATTTAAGGTTAATATGGTTATGTGTGAACTTGATCCTGTCATTATGATATTAACTGGTTATTTTGCTCATTAGTTGATGCAGTTTCTTCCTAGCCTCCATGGTCTTTACATTTTGGCATGTTTTTGCAATGGCTGATACCGGTTGTCCCTTTCCATGTTTAGGGCTTCCTTCAGGGTCTCTTGTCAGGCAGGCCTGGTGGTGACAAAATCTCTAAGCATTTGCTTATCTGTAAAGGATTTTATTTCTCCTTCACTGATGAAACTTAGTTTGGCTGGATATGAAATTCTGGGTTTAAAATTCTTTTCTTTAAGAACGTTGAATATTGGCCCCCACTCTCTTCTGGCTTGTAGAGTTTCTGTTGAGAGATCTGCTGTTAGTCTGATGGGCTTCCCTTTGTGGGTAACCCGACCTTTCTCTCTGTCTGCCCTTAAGATTTTTTCCTTCATTTCAACTTTGGTGAATCTGGCAATTATGTGTCTTGGAGTTGCTCTTCTGGAGGACTATCTTTGTGGCGTTCTCTGTATTTCCTGAATTTGAATGTTGGCCTGCCCTACTAGGTTGGGGAAGTTCTCCTGGATGACATCCTGAAGAGTGTTTTCCAACTTGGTTCCATTTTCCCCCTCACTTTCAGGCACCCCAATCAGACGTAGATTTGGTCTTTTTACATAATCCCATACTTCTTGCAGGCTTTGTTCATTTCTTTTTCTTCTTTTTTCTTTTGGTTTCTCTTCTCGCTTCATTTCATTCATTTGATCCTCAATCGCTGAAACTCTTTCTTCCAGTTGATCGAGTCGGTTACTGAAGCTTGTGCATTTGTCACGTATTTCTCATGTCATGGTTTTCATCTCTGTCATTTCGTTTATGATCTTCTCTGCATTAATTAGCCTAGCTGTCAATTCTTCCACTCGTTTTTCAAGATTTTTAGTTTCTTTGCGCTGGGTACGTAATTCCTCCTTTAGCTCTGAGAAGTTTGATGGACTGAAGCCTTCTTCTCTCATCTCGTCAAAGTCATTCTCTGACCAGCTTTGATCCGTTGCTGGCGATGGGCTGCGCTCCTTTGCCGGGGGAGATGCGCTCTTATTTTTTGAATTTCCAGCTTTTCTGCCCTGCTTCTTCCCCATCTTTGTGGTTTTATCTGTCTCTGGTCTTTGATAACGGTGACGTACTGATGGGGTTTTGGTATAGGTGTCCTTCCTGTTTGATAGTTTTCCGTCTGACAGTCAGAAGGACTGTCTGTTGGTCTGTTGGAGATTGCTTGAGGTCCACTCCAGACCCTGTTTGCCTGGGTATCAGCAGCAGAGGTTGCCGAAGATAGAATATTGCTGAACAGCGAGTGTACCTGTCTGATTCTTCCTTTGGAAGTTTCCTCTCAGGGATGACTCCACCCTGTGAGGTGTAGGGTGTCAGACTGCCCCTAGTGGGGGATGTCTCCCAGCTAGGCTACTCAGGGGTCAGGGACCCACCTGAGCAGGCAGTCTGTCCGTTCTCAGATCTCAACCTCCGCGTTGGGAGATCCACGGCTCTCCCCAAAGCTGTCAGACAGAGTCGTTCGCGTCTGCACCGCCCCCGCTGCTTCCCCTATTGGACCTCAGCTGTGGGGTGTCCCCAGAGGTGGAGTCTACAGAGACAGGCAGGCTTCCTTGAGCTGCTGTGAGCTCCACCCAGTTCGAGCTTCCCAGCGGCTTTGTTTACCTACTTAAGCCTCAGCAATGGCGGGCGCCCCTCCCCCAGCCTCGCTGCTGCCTTGCGGATAGATCGCCGCAGACTGCTGTGTTAGCAGTGAGGGAGGCTCCGTGGGCGCGGGACCCTCCCAGCCAGGTGTGGGATATATTCTCCTGGTGTGCCTGTTTCCTTGAAGCGCAGTATTGGGGTGGGAGTTACCCGATTTTCCAGGTGTTGTGTGTCTCAGTTCCCCTGGCTAGGAAAACGGATTTCCTTCCCCCTTGCGCTTCCAGGTGAGGCGATGCCTCGCCCTGCTTCAGCTCACGCTGGTCAGGCTGCAGCAGCTGACCAGCACCGATTGTCCGGCACTCCCTAGAAAGATGACCCCAGTACCTCAGTTGAAAATGCAGAAATCACCGGTCTTCTGTGTCACTCGCGCTGGGAGTTGGAGACTGGAGCTGTTCCTATTCAGCCATCTTGCTCCACCGCTTCACAATTTACTTTTTTAAAGGCAGGCAAAAAACAAGCGTCACAACGTGGTACTGAGAGGTGAGTGCATATAGGGAGATTAGGAATACCAACTAGGGTTCGGTATGGCAAGAGTGTGGTTTTTTATAAGGTGGAGTAGTAAGAGACATAACCAGAAAGGTAGTAAATTGTTGGGGTTGCCTTATTCTGGAAGTGGTGCATCTTAATTAGAGTGAAGTGTAATAAGTTAATAACCATACTGAAATCTCTAGGGTAACGCCGGGTGCGGTGGCTCATGCCTGTAATCCCAGCACGTTGGGAGGCCGAGACGGGTGGATCACGAGGTCACGAGTTCAAGACCAGCCTGGCCAAGATGGTGAAACCCCGTCTCCACTAAAACTACGAAAATTAGCCGGGTACAGCGGCAGGCACCTGTAATCCCAGTTACTCGGGAAGCTGAGGCAGGAGAATCGCTTGAACATAGGCAGCAGAGGTTGTAGTGAGCCAAAATCGCACCACTGCACTCTAGCCCGGGTGACAGAGTGAGACTCCCTCTCAAAAAAAAAGAAAATAAAAATAAAAATAAAAATAAAAATAAATTTAAAAAACGTTTAAAGTAGCACAAGAATGTTTAATATAAAACCTAACAATAAAGAGAAATGAAGTAATAAAAATCCTGTTTGTGTAACAAAAAAGCAGAAAAAGGATGAATCGAGGATTTTATAACAAATAAGACATATAGTAAACAAATAGCCACACTTAAATGAATAGATTCCTTCTTTTTTAAAAAAAGTTACCAAGATTAACAAGAAGAAATTTAATATCAAAATAGTCCTATATCTATTTTTTTATTTTTTTGAAACAGAGTCTCCCTCTGTCACCCAGGCTGGAGTGCAATGGCGCCATCTTGGCTCACTGCAAGCTCTCCCTCCCAGGTTCACGCCATTCTCTTGCCTCAGTCTCTGGAGTAGCTGGGACTACAGGGGCCCACCACCTCGCCAGGATAATTTTTTGTATTTTTAGTAGAGACAGGGTTTCACCGTATTAACCGGGATGGTCTTGATCTCCTGCTCGTGATCCGCCCGACTTGGCCTCCCAAAGTGCTGGGATTACAGGTGTGAGCCACCATGCCCGGCCTCCTATATCTATTTTTAGAAGTTGAAAACTCCAGGCCTAGGTGAATACTCTGATGAATTTTTCTGACGTTAAAGTAAGAAATAGTAATATTACATAAATTTTTTAGAAAACAGAGGAACTTATTTTTATTTTCTTGCCAGCGTGGATCTGATATCAAAGCCAGGTAAGAGCATTGTGAGAAAGGAATGCTACAGATTGATGTCTCTCATGAGGACAAGTGGAGAAATCCTTAACAAAATAGTAGCAAATTTAATCCACCAATATTTTAAAATATACCATGACCAATAGAGATTTATTCCAGAAATACAACATTGGCTTAACATTCAAAATCAATCAATACATAGTTCACCACACTAACAGAATAAAATATAGGTCTTAATGTTATCTCAGTATAGGCAAAATATTCATTGGAGTAAAAGTTGATAAACATTCATAATGAAAATTTTCAGAAACCTACGAATAGAAGGGGACTTTCATGAATTTGACAAAGGTTATCCACAATGAAAATACAGCAAATGCCATACATCATTGATGAAATAGTGAACACTTTCCCCCTGAGGTTAGAAACATAATAATGTCAAGCATCAATACTTCTATACAACTGAACCCTATCGATACTATCTATTGATACCGTCAAGTGATATAAGGCAAGAAAAAAATAAAAGCTATATATATGTATATAGTTAAGAAAAAATAAAACATATTATTTTAGATAACATAAGTGTGTACAAAACTTCCTATAAAATTTTAAAGTATAAAAATTAACTTACTAGTTAATCTGCCAAAATTGTTACTAATGATGGTCTATATATTTCTGTTTTTGTTATTGTTGCCATTGGTAGTGGTGGCAATGGTGGGGGGTAGACCTGTATGTGGGGGGTGGGGTGGGCAGTGCTGTGTATTGTGAGATTGAGGAGATGAATTAAAAATGTATTTGAAAAATGCACAGTACCTACAAATCCAAGGCAGTACTACAGAATAAGAATATAGCTGAAGAAAATTAAAATTACACATATTTGGTATAGAGTAAACAAGAACTAGCTAGTTAAAAAAACAAAACAAAACAGTGCAACCACGAGGGGATAATAACTAGTCATTGTTGATATACTCACTCTCAATTTTCTGATTGTGGCACTCCTTTCATTTTTCTGAGAGTCTCACTCTGTTGCCCAGGCTTGAGTGCATTGGTCTGATCTTGGCTCACTACAAACTCCACCTCCTGAATTCAAGTGATTCTCCTGCCTCAGTCCCCCCAGTAGCTGTGATTCCATGTGCCCGCTACCATGCCCAGCTAATTTTTTTTGTATTTTTAGTAGAAACAGAGTTTCGCCCTGTTGGCCAGGCTGGTCTTGAACTCCTGACCTCAGGTGATCCACCTGCCTTGGCCTCTCAAAGTGCTGGGATTACAGACATGAGTCACCATGCCCAGCTCTTCATTTTTAGATATAGTTTGCTAATGTGCCTCGTACCTGGAGATAGCTCACATTTTTATATTAAACAAAAGCACTATTTAATATTTATTTAGAATAAGAGTTAAAATGCTTATATTCATGCTGAATTTATACATTTTAAAAATATAACATAAATCTATGTGTACACATGAATGTTAAGAATTTGCTATGAATGAAATCAATAATTGATCATGTTTAAAATATACATGTTGTATAGAAATTTTAGTATTCTATCTTTTTTCAGCTTTCCATGTCAACTTCTGAAAAGCTTTTATTTTTGTAGTTATTCTCCAAATTATCATGAAAAATATTTCTTGTCTGAGACAATGCAGGAGAAATCCTGTTATATATTAAACGTTAACATTTTAATCATGTTGAACCTTATTTAATTTCATTCATCATTAGCAAATATGGGTTCTGCTTATACAGATAAAATTACAAAGTTTTTACAGTCATTAAGGACTAATGATAAAGTGTTTTCTTTTAGTCTATTAAAAATATTTGTAATTTAGGTACTGTAGAATTTCTGTGTTTTCTCTCTCCCCCTCCTATCCTCATTTATTCCCAAGAAGTGCTTGATTTAGTTCCCATGCATTGCATTCCTCACAAAGTGATACCCCTGCCCCCACTCTTGTTTTATGAACTCAAACGAAACGGGATACTACTGCCAAATGTGTCTCACTTGGTCTGTTAGCATCTTCCTTCGAGTAAAAATTGCAAACTGTCAGAATGTCATGGATTGAACATTTTTAACTACATCTATGAAAATGGGCAATACAATAATGAATGAAGTATTTTACATGTCATTTGAAGCATGAGAAGTTGATACTAAAAACTATCAAAGAAAGTAAAAAGAATTTAAAGAAAATAAAGAAGCCATTGGTAAAGGGGCAAAATAGATTAAAAGCATCAAAATAAAAAAGATTAGAAAAGAAAACTACAAGAGAAAAGGCAAAATTTGGAGATATATGCCTTTTGATCAACTTCTTTCAATAAAGAAGTAAAACACTAATAAAATAATTTTATAATCTCTTATTTGTAGCATTGTAAGAAGACGAATGAAATTGCATTTTACTATATGATAAGGAAAATATAGAGGCTGTGATCCTAAATGAGTTCAAGAAAAAAAAAAAAAAATGACCATAGTTAAGTATGAACAGAGACCCTGGAATGGTTATGGTTTTTAGATATCACAAATGTTGAAAGTAAGTTTAAGGAAATGTATTACACTGTGATCACTATGTGCATTCTTGTGTTTAATCTATTTCAGTGTAATTTATGCAGAATATTTTCTATAGTAATATATTTATAATATATTTTTAATTTATACAGATGTATTGCTAATATTTTATATCCTGTGCAAGTGGGAGTGAGAATAAGTAGCCATCTGGACCTCTTCCCCGTATAGGCAATATGACCAGTTCAGCACAGTGACTATGCAGAACAGAGGTCAGTGCTAGTGTTGCCTGTGGTTTAACTAGGTCATTCCCATTAGTTCTAGTTAGATCTTTTATGACATAAGTATTGGTGTTTGCTTTAAAAGAAATATACATAAAGTTAATAATAATGATAGCCTTCTCTCAAACTTGAGGTTTTTCATTGTATTGAGTCATTAATGCATATATAATCAGATTTAAAAGTTTCTATAACAGTTGTCTTATTTTTATCATGAGTGACCACAAATGCCTTATAAGAACATATGCCATTTATTATGTAATTGTACATGATGCTAAAAGAAAGGTGAATTCTTATTCACTATGTATGACAAAAATGGGTGGGGGCCTGAAGAAAAATGAGAGGATAGAAAAGATGTCACTTATTCTCTAGGTATCACAAAAAAAGGGTGGAGGCATGAGGAAAAATGAAGGATAGAAAACAAGTCATTTGCTATTGTCATCCAAGGACAAAAACATAAACATATTCTTCATCAAGGCCAATGTGGATGGATGTGGGGTGGAGTGGAGAGTAGGATGACTTAGAATATCAAAGAAATAAAAGAAGACAACTCGTGAAAGTTTTATAACAAGGAGTATAAGTGATATACAATTTTTTGTTTTCAATATAATTGGATTTACATTTCTATGGAACCAGAAAAGACTATCAACCTGCCCATTGAAGTATAAACATCATTCTCCCTCAATTCGATAGAAATTGAATGAAAAATTACCAGTAATCTATGTCTCACAAACTTTCAATTGTTCCAACAAATGTGGCATACAGAGAGCACAGACAACTGAAATACGTGAACTATTATTCTGGTAAAGTTTTTGAATGAAGAGGTGCTCCTGGGATGTAGAAAGGCCTCCAATTCGAGTAATTTCTTAAAGGATAACTATTAATAAATCCAAATCCGCCAATATTAGAAATATCTATATTTTACATTAATCAAATAGCTTTTCTATCTTTATACCAACATTTTCTACTTTCAGTTATATCTTACAAAATTTTCTTCATTCCCTTGGGTATCTAATAACTATAGATAATCAGCTGTATGACTTAGAAAGGAAATAAACAACCATGATGTCAGTACACTTCCTGGTATGTAATCTGATCAGGCTTAGTTCCAGTTTCATGCTGCACTCAAGGAATTCTCCTTGTCTGAATCTTTCTGTAATTATAACTGAAGATCAGTTTTACAGAAATTGTGGATTGTATCAGTATGAATATCAATAAAACACATTCATGCAATAATATCTTATTCTCTTGGAAACCTTGAAAGTCATTCTTTTTTAAAAAGTGTCAGTGAACTGCCACTAAATTTGCCTTCAATAATTTTCTTTTTTTCTGCTTAAAGAACAGACTGGTTTGCAGATGTCAGGAAGTTTTTATTCATCCTATAATTTCTCATTATATTGGTTGTTCTTTCTCTGAAAAATAACATTGTCAGAGCTCCTCAAAATCATATTTTTAAAAATATAGTTTACATGAAAGTACGTGAGAGGTGTAATGATTGTGATGAACACTGTGTCCATTATAAACTATACACTTGATACGCAATACATGTTTGTGAAAGTTGAGAACTGATCACCATTATATTAAACAGGGTTTTAATTTATACAATGAATGTATAATGAATGAGTGTTGAACTCCAACAGATAATTTGGTGAACTACTGTTCTAAGATTTTGTTCTAAAATAGTTGTCTTTATATGTGATGATAGGTTTAGAAATCATCCCTAACTATGGTTATTTTTAATGTAATTATCTTTTAAATACATGACTTGAATTGTTTTACTTCAACTTCCTCTCCTAAAATAACCATTGCTTTTACTAAAATATAATTTTGGAAGAATTTTTTTAGCCTCTTGTATATTACAGCTTTGGAATGGGGCTGCCAGAAGAGAAATGTACATAAAATTAATACTTCGGGGGGAAGGATAAGCGTGATAGCCCCTGAAAATTGATGTATACCCAATTATTTAGCCCCCGTCAATTGCCTTTGCCTTTACACTCCATGGAAAAACACTACATCAATTTTATTGATACATATTTTTAGGCATAAAATTCCCATTGAATTTAAGAATTTGGAAAACTAAATCTACATATTGAGAGAAATTGAGCTAACTAGTGTATAATAATCTGGTTCATTCAGATATGATTTTTTAGTATCATCCTAACAATTATAATGTGAATAATTCATCTTTAAAAATCTTTAAGTATTATAAACAAAATATTGATGTGAAATGGAGAAGGAATTCATATGTAATTTATAAAGTATCAAAAGACTTGCTTTTCAGCTCCTATTATTTTATTTATATTGTATATTATCTTGCCACATATTTTAATCCGCAAAATGTCAGTTTCTTAATATTTAAGGGGAAAATTTATGTTTTGGGGCTATTCTTAGACTTTTACAATAAAACTGAAAGTAATAATAGTCTCTCAAAACAAAGGACATGCAATATTAATGGTTGTCAGCTTTACGTATTATATTAGAAGCAACTGAAAATCCTGGAATGGTTTTCATGCTTTCACAGGTTTGTTTTTTGAATGTTTTAAATAGTTTGATAAGCCTCTCTTGTTCCTTTTATTGTGGGGGTATTGGAAGTGGATGATGTTGCAATTTCAGATTTATCATGTATACATAAGCAGTGTGACTCTCCTCTTCATTCCTTTCTTTCTCTTTTTCGCCTTCTCTTTCTTCTTCTTATTCTTGCTTATTTTTTAATGTGGGTTTTAGGTCTTTATTTTTTATGTGGGTTTTCTTAATGTGGGTTTAAGGTCTGTGTTAAAAATTAATTCATAGTATTTGTCAAAAATAATATGAGCTTTTTTATGTAGTATCCACTTTTCAAATTAGCAGATATATATATAAATTATTATATGATATGATAAATATTTAATATGTTACATAATATATTATATCCCACCAAATGTTACACTCTATTAGACATTTTATACATTTAAAAGCTAAACTTTAAAAATATTATCTAAGCTCTAGTACTTTAAAATAGTAATTACTTCACTGCAATTATCAATGTTTTCAAAGGAAAGACTATATAACTTAGTCATAGAGCCAATGTATTAGAAGAAATGGAGGTTCACTGAGGAGCTCAGCTGTAAGATCATTAAGGGCAAACCTAAGGGCTAGGTGAGATTCAATTCATACTTGTTGCTTGCTACTTAAGATAAAAAATATAAGTAAAGCTAAGAAAACAGAGATAAACTAGATTTAAGTATAATGGGTTCTTTAACAGAACTAGCCACAAAAATGTTGATATTCTTTTTTTTCGTTATTGAAATCTATGCAGCTAGAGCAAATATGGTTCTGTCTCATACTGAGCTAAAGAAAATACTACTAGTAGGAACCAAATACAAACTGAAAGTTTCCTCATAAAAGTTACAATTAATGGTGTTTCAATTAAAATTTGTCTCTATTCCTCAATCTCAGAGGAACTCATTAAAATTACTCTCTTCAGTTAAAGCAGACTAATCCCAAAGCAGAGATGAAACAGAAAGTCCCTATACCTACAGTTGCAGTAGTTTTCTTTCACAAATAAAGCAGATAAAATAATTAAGGATAATTCACTCTAAAGAACCAAATAGGAAAAAGAAAATTTTGATGAAATAACCTGAATCCTAGGAAAATGACTCAATGTTTTCCAGTATGATTTAGATGAGGAAGGCAAGCTCCTACAAATAATGAATGATCAGATGGTGCTCTGCTAACTACATGAGTAATAACCTAGAAATCTAGAGAATAGCTTAAGTCTCTTTCCAAAAGTACAATAAGCATCTGTGAAAGAAGGCATTCCCTTCTAGGAGAGTTGCTGAACCATATACTATTCACTTACTGAGCTTTTAGCTGTGCAGAGCTTGAGGGAATCTGAGTTCATGGTCTCACTTCTATTTTGGTCAATAACTCATGCCAGTAGCAAATAGACGGGCTTTGTTGCAGTGGGTATTTTGAGAGTGAGCCTTGCCAGGATTGTGCCAGTCCATAGGAACTGTAGCTTCTCAGGTCATTTTAAATGGCAATTAGTTTTGAGAATGTCAAAAGAGTGGGTTTTGAAAAGATCTCAATTCTGTAACTCTCACATATAAGTTCTTTCCAAAATAATTGTTGTCATTAAGAAAATAAATGAGAAAAATACCATTTTATAATGACGGCTAGAAAGGTAAATTGTCATAATTACCAGATAACATGAAGTAGGAAAATAATAGTGAAAACACTATAATATTTTCAAATGTGAGGAGGAACTGATCCTTGAAAGAGAAGCTCATTATAGAAGGTTACTTGGACCGTAGTTAGGACACAATTAAACAATGATGAGGAGTTGATCATAATACAACTGCATAATGAGAGAATGGGCTTTCAAAAGAACACAGCAAAACATAGTTGGAAAATGTCTTATTTTTCTCCAGTAACAAACTTTATTTCTTTACAACTAATTTTGATTTTTGAATTTTAACTAGTGGTTGGAAGAAAACACATCAAAAACATGAAACTAAGCACATATAGAAGGATTTTTTTTTTCTGAGCGTATTACACAAAGCAATATTTTTCCACAAATAAGATGATTCAAATACTTATGAAAGACAATGATGGAGTTACTATAGGATAGCTGTAGTCACTGCTTTCTAGAAAATTTTTACATGTCACATGCAAAGCTATATTCCTATCAGGTGGTGAACACAATAGAGGAGAGAAAAGGAAATTCAAAAAGTATTTGAAATAGGCATTTTGGTTATTGCTAATGTAATCCCTGTTTTTTTACAACATGGTCAATTAATATTTGAATGACCACAAATTTTTAGGCAAACTCTATGTCCAATTCAGCCAATAGTTGAGTTATAATTTACAGTTAAAAAAAATCTCAGAAAATTTGCTGACCAAAAGTATTAATAAATCAATTGGAAATTCATTTATTCAACAAATATTTATTACATACTTATGTGCTAGGAGCTGTAGCAGTCTTTAGAAAACACACATGAAAATATATATGCTTCTAGTTCGTATAGAAACTGCTTTATAACTAGGTAAACGAATTAAGGTAAGGTGTTTACATAGTAAGAAGGTTCTAATTAATTATTCCATATTTTAAAAATTGGATCTCTTATCTTTCATCTGGGTAATTTACCACTTCTCTTTTAGAAAACACATCAAATAGTTTACTAATTCTTTATTCACTTTTAGCCAGGAAATCTTTTATTTATTTAAAAAAAAAAATCAATTCGACTGGGCGCGGTGGCTCACGCCTGTAATCCCAGCACTTTGGGAGGCCGAGGCGAGCAAATCATGAGGTCAGGAGATCAAGACCATGTTGGCTAACACGGTGAAACACCTGTCTCCATTAAAAACTCAAAAAAAAAAAATTAGCCAGGCTTGGTGGCGGGCGCCTGTAGTCCCACCTACTCGGGAGGCTGAGGCAGGAGAATGGCGTGAACCTGGGAGGTGGAGCTTGAGTGAGCCGAGATCACACCACTGCACTCCAGCCTGGGCAACAGAGTGAGACTCTGTCTCAAAACAAAACAAAAAATAAATAAATAAATAAAAATCAATTCTATCAAGCCACATTATTATAAGTACATTGGGAAACAGCACAATAATTCAGGATCTGTTTGGTTTTTCTCATTCAGTTGTGAGCTCATTTCTGTGGCCTGAAAGCAAAATCCATATTCACTTTCAAGGTTATACCAGGGAGTTCTGTCTGCTTACAGGTTTCAGGAATGCTCTCCTTTATTTACAGTTTTTCATTCCCCAAAGTTTCTGAAGTTTCCAGAAATGTTTCAAGTTCAGCGCTCATTCCCAGTCTAAGGAAGTTCCACATGTAGAGTGTGCCTTAACTCCATCCACACACACAGAGATCCTTTAAGTGTTATTTCAAAGCAGTTACCATCTGCCACTTCCAGGAGAAAGACTTAACCATGTAAGCACAAGGAGCAGAATCACTAGGTGTTCAAAGACAGAATGAAAGAGGAATTTATCTATCTGTCTTTTTGCATAATAAGCTGACAGAATCCAACACTCTGCCCCAGTCCTCCCTGCTCTGTAAGACTTGGTAAGTACATTTTTTCCTCTATTAATGTAGTAGTTATTTCTAGGTAATAAGACATCCTCATAGAAACTACATAATTTGTTGTAAATTATAATGTGTGTAATTTATAAATTCAGGTACTAATAAATAAAACACTGTCTATTTTGTAGATTTCCTAAGGCAATCAGACAGCTTTTTGCTTAGTAAAGTGGTTTTTAATTAAGGATCAAATGAGAAGTTTTGAAGTCCATGCACTGTGGGCTTCTCCCAGCATGAGGCCTATTAGCTGTGGTTGGTAGCCCTCCTTGCACAGGCTAGAGATCAGGTAAGGCTGAGGTACAGTGCTGGATTCTGTCAGCTTATCCAAAGAGACATATGGATACATTCCTTTTCCTTTCTGCATTTGGAGAATGTAAGCTCTTAATTAAAATAACGGAAAGAAAAATTGTTTTACAATCATCATCATCTTTAAGAATGGTCTGGGTTAGGACGGATGATAGTAAATGGCAAAAAGATTTCCACCCTGCAAGGCTTGGCCTTTTCGGTTTGGGAAGAGACACCCTTGACTATAACTCAGGTGTTTTACCTCATGAGCATAGCCCTGGTCACTATGGCTACATGGGAGGGTGGGGGTGAAAGATTGAGCATCTAGAGTTGTCTGCTTCTGTACCCTAGGAAGTTAAGTGAGAAGGGCATATGCATGAGTCACTGCAATGTATTTTCAAAAAAACCTTACTGAACATACCACCGGAATTTATTTTTAAAATTTTCCTTCTTTGGCTCTTTGGCTTACAATTTTCCTAGTCCCAGTTATGAATTTTTTTTATTATTATTATACTTTAAGTTCTAGGGTACATGTGCATAACGTGCAGGTTTGTTACATATGTATACTTGTGCCATGTTGGTGTGCTGCACCCATCAACTCGTCAGCACCAATCAATTCATCATTTATATCAGGTATAACTCCCAATGCAATCCCTCCCACCTCCCCCCTCCCCCTCCCCATGATAGGCCCTGATGTGTGATGTTCCCCTTCCCGAGTCCAAGTGATGTCATTGTTCAGTTCCCACCTATGAGTGAGAATATGCGATGTTTGGTTTTCTGTTCTTGCAATAGTTTGCTAAGAATGATGGTTTCCAGCTGCATCCATGTCCCTACAAAGGACACGAACTCATCCTTTTTTATGGCTGCATAATATTCCATGGTGTATATGTGCCACATTTTCTTAATCCAGTCTGTCACAGATGGACATTTGGGTTGATTCCAAGTCTTTGCTATTGTGAATAGTGCTGCAATAAACATACGTGTGCATGTGTCTTTATAGCAGCATGATTTTAATCCTTTGGGTATATACTCAGTAGTGGGATGGCTGGGTCATATGGTACATCTAGTTCTAGATCCTTGAGGAATTGCCATACTGTTTTCCATAATGGTTGAACTAGTTTACAATCCCACCAACAGTGTAAAAGTGTTCCTATTTCTCCACATCCTCTCCAGCACCTGTTGTTTCCTGACTTTTTAATGATTGCCATTCTAGCTGGTGTGAGATGGTATCTCATTGTGGTTTTGATTTGCATCTCTCTGATGGCGAGTGATGATGAGCATTTTTTCATGTGTCTGTTGGCTGTATGAATGTCTTCTTTTGAGAAATGTCTGTTCATATCCTTTGCCCACTTTTTGATGGGGTTGTTTGTTTTTTTCTTGTAAATTTGTTTGAGTTCTTTGTAGGTTCTGGATATTAGCCCTTTGTCAGATGAGTAGATTGCAAAAATTTTCTCCCATTCTGTAGGTTGCCTGTTCACTCTGATGGTAGTTTCTTTTGCTGTGCAGAAGCTCTTTAGTTTAATGAGATCCCATTTGTCAATTTTGGCTTTTGCTGCCATTGCTTTTGGTGTTTTAGACATGAAGTCCTTGTCCATGCCTATGTCCTGAATGGTATTACCTAGGTTTTCTTCTAGGGTTTTTACGGTATTAGGTCTAACATTTAAGTCTCTAATCCATCTTGAATTAATCTTCGTATAAGGAGTAAGGAAAGGATCCAGTTTCAGCTTTCTACTTATGGCTAGCCATTTTCCCAGCACCATTTATTAAATAGGGAATCCTTTCCCCATTTCTTGTTTCTCTCAGGTTTGTCAAAGATCAGATGGCTGTAGATGTGTGGTATTATTTCTGAGGACTTTGTTCTGTTCCATTAGTCTATATCTCTGTTTTGGTACCAGTACCATGCTGTTTTGGTTACTGTAGCCTTGTAGTATAGTTTGAAGTCAGGTAGCGTGATGCCTCCAGCTTTGTTCTTATGACT
Organism: Trachypithecus francoisi; assembly: GCF_009764315.1. NCBI lineage: Eukaryota > Metazoa > Chordata > Mammalia > Primates > Cercopithecidae > Trachypithecus > Trachypithecus francoisi. The sequence continues at coordinate 165,873,293 of NW_022681454.1, read as the reverse complement.
TAGGATTGTCTTGGCAATGCGGGCTCTTTTTTGGTTCCATATGAACTTTAAAGCAGTTTTTTCCAATTCTGTGAAGAAACTCATTGGTAGCTTGATGGGGATGGCATTGAATCTATAAATAACCTTGAGCAGTATGGCCATTTTCACAATATTGATTCTTCCTATCCATGAGCATGGTATGTTCTTCCATTTGTTAGTGTCCTCTTTTATTTCACTGAGCAGTGGTGTGTAGTTCTCCTTGAAGAGGTCCTTTACATCCCTTGTAAGTTGGATTCCTAGGTATTTTATTCTCTTTGAAGCAATTGTGAATGGAAGTTCATTCCTGATTTGGCTCTCTGTTTGTCTGTTACTGGTGTATAAGAATGCTTGTGATTTTTGCACATTAATTTTGTATCCTGAGACTTTGCTGAAGTTGCTTATCAGCTTAAGGAGATTTTGGGCTGAGACGATGGGGTTTTCTAAATATACAATCATGTCATCTGCAAACAGGGACAATTTGACTTCATCTTTTCCTAACGGAATACGCTTGATTTCTTTCTCTTGCCTGATTGCCCTAGCCAGAACTTCCAACACTATGTTGAATAGGAGTGGTGAGAGAGGGCATCCCTGTCTTGTGCCAGTTTTCAAAGGGAATTTTTCCAGTTTTTGCCCATTCAGTATGATATTGGCTGTGGGTTTGTCATAAATAGCTCTAATTATTTTGAGGTACGTTCCATCAATACCGAATTTATTGAGCGTTTTTAGCATGAAGGGCTGTTGCATTTTGTCAAAAGCCTTTTCTGCATCTATTGAGATAATCATGTGGTTCTTGTCTTTGGTTATCTTTATATGCTGGATTACATTTATTGATTTGTGAATGTTGAACCAGCCTTGCATCCCAGGGATGAAGCCCACTTGATCATGGTGGATAAGCTTTTTGATGTGCTGCTGAATCCGGTTTGCCAGTATTTTATTGAGGATTTTTGCATCAATGTTCATCAGGGATATTGGTCTAAAATTTTCTTTTTTTGTTGTGTCTCTGCCAGGCTTTGGTATCAGGATGATGTTGGCCTCATAAAATGAGTTAGGGAGGATTCCCTCTTTTTCTATTGATTGGAATAGTTTCAGAAGGAATGGTACCAGCTCCTCCTTGTACCTCTGGTAGAATTCGGCTGTGAATCCATCTGGTCCTGGACTTTTTTTGGTTGGTAGGCTATTAATTATTGCCTCAATTTCAGAGCCTGCTATTGGTCTATTCAGGAATTCAACTTCTTCCTGGTTTAGTCTTGGGAGAGTGTAAGTGTCCAGGAAATTATCCATTTCTTCTAGATTTTCTAGTTGATTTGCGTAGAGGTGTTTATAGTATTCTCTGATGGTAGTTTGTATTTCTGTGGGGTCGGTGGTGATATCCCCTTTATCATTTTTTATTGCATCTATTTGATTCTTCTCTCTTTTCTTCTTTATTAGTCTTGCTAGCGGTCTGTCAATTTTGTTGATGTTTTCAAAAAACCAACTCCTGGATTCATTGATTTTTTGGAGGGTTTTTTGTGTCTCTATCTCCTTCAGTTCTGCTCTGATCTTAGTTATTTCTTGCCTTCTGCTAGCTTTTGAATGTGTTTGCTCTTGCTTCTCCAGTTCTTTTAATTGTGATGCTAGAGTGTCAATTTTAGATCTTTCCTGCTTTCTCTTGTGGGCATTTAGTGCTATAAATTTCCCTCTACACACTGCTTTAAATGTGTCCCAGAGATTCTGGTATGTTGTATCTTTGTTCTCATTGGTTTGAAAGAACATCTTTATTTCTGCCTTCATTTCGTTATGTACCCAGTAGTCATTCAGGAGTAGGTTGTTCAGTTCCATGTAGTTGAGTGGTTTTGATTGAGTTTCTTAGTCCTGAGTTCTAGTTTGATTGCACTGTGGTCTGAGAGACAGTTTGTTATAATTTCTGTTCTTGTACATTTGCTAAGGAGTGCTTTACTTCCAATTATGAGGTCAATTTTGGAAGAAGTGTGATGTGGTGCTGAGAAGAATGTATATTCTGTTGATTTGGGGTGGAGAGTTCTATAGATGTCTATTAGGTCCGCTTGGTGCAGAGATGAGTTCAATTCCTGGATATCCTTGTTAACTTTCTGTCTCGTTGATCTGTCTAATGTTGACAGTGGAGTGTTGAAGTCTCCCACTATTATTGTATGGCAGTCTAAGTCTCTTTGTAAGTCTCTAAGGACTTGCTTTATCAATTTCAGTGCTCCTCTATTGGGTGCATATATATTTAGGATAGTTAGCTCTTCCTGTTGAATTGATCCCTTTACCATTATGTAATGGCCTTCTTTGTCTCTTTTGATCTTTGATGGTTTAAAGTCTATTTTATCAGAGACTAGGATTGCAACCCCTGCTCTTTTTGTTCTCCATTTGCTTGGTAGATCTTCCTCCATCCCTTTATTTTGAGCCTATGTATGTCTCTGCATGTGAGATGGGTCTCCTGAATACAGCAGACTGATGGGTCTTGACTCTTTATCCAGTTTGCCAGTCTGTGTCTTTTAATTGGAGCATTTAGTCCATTAACATTTAAGGTTAATATGGTTATGTGTGAACTTGATCCTGCCATTATGATATTAACTGGTTTTTTTGCTCGTTAGTTGATGTAGTTTCTTCCTAGCCTCGATGGTCTTTACATTTTGGCATGTTTTTGCAATGGCTGGTACCGGTTGTTCCTTTCCATGTTTAGGGCTTCCTTCAGGGTCTCTTGTAAGGCAGGCCTGGTGGTGACAAAATCTCTAAGCATTTGCTTATCTGTAAAGGATTTTATTTCTCCTTCACTGATGAAACTTAGTTTAGCCGGATATGAAATTCTGGGTTGAAAATTCTTTTCTTTAAGAACGTTGAATATTGGCCCCCACTCTCTTCTGGCTTGTAGAGTTTCTGCCGAGAGGTCTGCTGTTAGTCTGATGGGCTTCCCTTTGTGGGTAACCCGACCTTTCTCTCTGGCTGCCCTTAAGATTTTTAACCTTCATTTCAACTTTGGTGAATCTGGCAATTATGTGTCTTGGAGTTGCTCTTCTGGAGGACTATCTTTGTGGCATTCTCTGTATTTCCTGAATTTGAATGTTGGCCTACCCTACTAGGTTGGGGAAGTTCTCCTGGATGATATCCTGAAGAGTGTTTTCCAACTTGGTTCCATTTTCCCCCTCACTTTCAGGCACCCCAATCAGACGTAGATGTGGTCTTTTTACATAATCCCATACTTCTTGCAGGCTTTGTTCATTTCTTTTTCTTCTTTTGGTTTCTCTTCTTGCTTCATTTCATTCATTTGATCCTCAATCGCTGATACTCTTTCTTCCAGTTGATCGAGTCGGTTACTGAAGCTTGTGCATTTGTCACGTATTTCTCGTGTCATGATTTTCATCTCTGTCATTTCATTTATGACCTTCTCTGCATTAATTATTCTAGCTATCAATTCTTCCACTCTTTTTTCAAGATTTTTAGTTTCTTTGTGCTGGGTACATAATTCCTCCTTTAGCTCTGAGAAGTTTGATGAACTGAAGCCTTCTTCTCTCATTTCGTCAAAGTCATTCTCTGACCAGCTTTGAGCCATTGCTGGCGATGAGCTGCGCTCCTTTGCAGGGGGAGATGCGCTCTTATTTCTTGAATTTCCAGCTTTTCTGCCCTGCTTCTTCCCCATCTTCGTGGTTTTATCTGCCTCTGGTCTTTGATGATGGTGACGTACTGATGGGGTTTTGATATAGGTGTTCTTCCTGTTTGATAGTTTTCCTTGTAATAGTCAGGACCCTCAGCTGTAGGTCTGTTGGAGATTGCTTGAGGTCCACTCCAGACCCTGTTTGCCTGGGTATCAGCAGCAGAGGTTGCAGAATATAGAATATTGCTGAACAGTGAGTGTACCTGTCTGATTCTTACTTTGGAAGCTTCCTCTCAGGGGTGTACTCCACCCTGTGAGGTGTGGGGTGTCAGACTGCCCCTAGTGGGGGATGTCTCCCAGTTAGGTACTCAGGGGTCAGGGACCCACTTGAGCAGGCAGTCTGTCCGTTCTCAGATCTCAACCTCCGTGTTGGGAGATCCACTGCTCTCTTCAAACTGTCAGACGGAGTCGTTCGCGTCTGCACAGGCCTCTGCTGCTTCCCCTGTTGTTGTTTAGCTGTGCCCTGTCCCCAGAGGTGCAGTCTACAGAGACAGGCAGGTTTCCTTGAGCTGCTGTGAGCTCCACCCAGTTCGAGCTTCCCAGAGGCTTTGTGTACCTACTTAAGCCTCAGCAATGGCGAGCGCCCCTCCCCCAGCCTCGCTGCTGCCATTTCAGTTAGATCGCAGACTGCTGTGCTAGCAATGAGGGAGGCTCCATGGCCGTGGGACCCTCCCAGCCAGGTGTGGGTATAATCTCCTGGTGTGCCCATTTGCTTAAAGCACAGTATTGGGGTGGGAATTACCCAATTTTCCAGGTGTTGTGTGTCTCAGTTCCCCTGGCTAGGAAAAGGGATTCCCTTCCCCCTTGCACTTCCCAGGTGAGGCAATGCCTCGCCCTGCTTCAGCTCTCGCTGGTCAGGCTGCAGCAGCTGACCAGCACCAATTGTCCGGCACTCCCCAGTGAGATGATCCCAGTACCTCAGTTGAAAATGCAGAAATCACCAGTCTTCTGTGTCGCTCACGCTGGGAGTTGGAGACTGGAGCTGTTCCTATTTGGCCATCTTGCTCCGCCCCCTCAGTTATGAATATTTTCATAGTTGAATCACTGTCAGAGTCTCGTCAGTGGCCTTACAGAACTGAATATTGTGCACTGTCCTCCTGCAACCACCCATTGCTGCCTTTCTCCGTCCTGTGTGCTCCATTGCGTTATCTTTATCAAACACTGCTCTGGTTTCATCAAACTCTTTATATAATTCCTGAGTCGTTTAGTGACATTTCTCAAAAATCATTAGTCCATAACTCGAATTCCTTAACTTGATCTATAAGGCTTTGAAGATTTGCTGTATTGGACTTCTTTTAATTCTTGGGAAGGCCCATCCACTGTCTTGGACTTTGAATTTATGCCTTCTTCTGCCTAAACACTATCTCTCCATCCTCCCTCCCCATCCTATTTATCTGCATGACTCCTAAAATTTCTTCAGTTCTCAGTTTAGCTTATTTTCTTCAAGCAGCCACTGTTTCCTCCCATAGCATCATCACACATGGATAAAGACCTTGTTCATCACAGTACCTGTGTAGCACCTGGCTGATGCTTATTTTAAAAAAAAGTAATAGAAGACATGCTGAACTCTTATATAGACAATCTTGATAATCTGGGGTAAATAGGCAGATGCCAGATATTTTCAGCAGATCTTCCCTGGGTTACAAACTAACAAGAAAATGAAAACTAGTTAGAATAATAATATGTACAATAATCTCAGAACAGGCACTGATTGAGGATACAAAATCCACAAAATGATGCAGTAAAAATGTATTGAATTTGGATTTAGGAAGCCAAGTTTTCAATGCTTTTGATTCATGGCATCACATGTAGTTCCTGCAGTTTTTATTCTCAGCAAAATAATTTCTGAGGTGTTAATTTTGTATCAGTTTTTTGTATTTTTCATGGAAGCACTCAGTCTTTTTCATGTCTTGCCTCAGGGACTTTCACCAATGTTAAAGGCAATGGCTGCCGCATGTCTTTGTACCTGTTGCTAAAGCTTTAGGACAGGGAAGAAAGTAAACTCCATTTGGGAATAAGAGAGAGAGGAGAGAATGTCTACAATCACAGATGGAAGGAAAAGGAATAGATTTGTACAGAGACAAGACAGAGCTTGGCTTGTCCATTATGTGTCAGGGAAATGGCAAAGGTGTAGAATCTGCGGAGGCTGGGTGATTCAGGCAGACTCCCTGATGGGGCAAGGGCTCCTTATTTTACCAATAGTCCTGTCATTTAGCAAAGCAGGAAGTCTTCTGAGCCAATGGGCTTGACAGACTTAAAAGACTCTGTCAGTTAGAACCCCGGGCACAATTACCAGAAGTATGGATAATAGAACAAAGGGGCTTTCTAGAATGTATTACTCTGCATGAGGCATTAGACTTTTGCTAGATTCCTGATTATGCTTTGAAAGGATAAAGCATTCACTCTAACTGACTTTCCTACCTGGCAGGATAGGGATTAGGTATCAATATAATTTATTTTAGGCCAGGATATATACATCTCCTGCATATCAGAATCTGATCTCATAGTCAAATTATGTATATATTTTTAAATTTTATCAGCCATAAATTCAGAGTATGAAAATCTTCTATAAATTTCCTCACAGACTTGTGAGAATTTACTAGTGTGTAGAACAGAACTTTTGCAGTGAGAAATCTCTTCAACAAATGCACTTCCTAACCAAGGAAGTGAAAGATCTAAGGAGAACTACAAAACATTCATGAAAGAAATGTAGTTGACACAACCAATTAGAAAAATATCACAGGCTCACAGATCAGAAGAATTAATATCATTACAATGACCACACTATGCAAAGCAATTTCAGATCTACTGCAATCCCTATTAAAATACCAATATCATTTTTCAAAGAATTAGAATAAACTATCCTAAAATTCATATGGAACCAGAAAGAGACCAAATAACTAAAGCAATCCTAAGCCAAAAGCACAAAGCTAGAAGCATCATATTGTGTGGTACTGGCATAAAAACAGATATATAGATCAATGGAACAGAATAGAGAACCCAGAAATAAAGCCACGTGTATACAGCCAGCTGATCTTTGGCAAAGTCAGCAAGGACATACACTGGGGAAAGGAAATCCTTTTGTATAAGCGGTGCTGTGAAAAGTAGATAGTCACATGCAAAAGACTGAAAACAGACCCAAATGTCTCAGCATACACAAAAATCAACAAAAAAATGGATTGAAGACCTCAAAATATAAAAATACTAGAAGAAACCCTAGAGAAAGCTTAATGAAGACTCAATAGTCTAGGCAAAGATTCATGACTAAGACCACAGGAGCAAAAGCAACAAAATCAACAGTAGATAAATGGGATTTGGACATAGAATGTGAAGTAATAAGCGGAGATTCAGAAGTTAGGTGCAAGGGGGTTCACATGGTGTGGTGGGGTGCACATGGTGTTTGTGGGGGTGGATGGTACATAATTCCGGTAATGGATACACTAAAACTAAGACTTCACCACTATGCAATATATCCTTGTGACAAAATTGAGCTTGTACTCCTTAAATGTATACAAAAAATGTAAGAAGTCATTAAAATCTCTACTTTCTGCCTTAACTATTGCAAAAATAGGGTGAGGCAGTTGTAAAAGATTAATGGCACTGATACGAATTCTTAGCCTATTTTTTTTTTCTATTTTTACCTCAGTAATAGTTAGAAATAAAGCAAAGTGCCTAGAATGCTTCTTTTTAATGAAGAATCCTGGAGGATAAATGAATGACATTTTTATAGCAAATTTAGCATTTCAAATTCCACCTTCAGTCATATTTTCCAAAGATTGATATAGACTGTGAAAGAGCCAAGAAAAAGGTGTTGGTGAGAACTAAAATTAGATTTTACTTTATACGTTAATTTATTTAAATTATTCACTGATCTGAAAATCAGTATTTTCTTACATTTTAATCACTATAAATTATAAAAATGAAGTGCAGACATTCTCTTCAAGGTGATGAATGGTCTAAAATATTGTAATAAAATGTGTGATAAGTGAAAAGCTAACAATCCTTTTGTGATAACTGGAAGTTGTAATCCAAATTATTTACATTCAATATTTTGCCTATATTTTTAATACATTTCCAGTAGAAATAGGGCATTATATTCAGTCTGTCCTCTTTTTAATATTAATTGCTATTAGCATTAAATTGATCTGCCATATTATCCTGACCAAATATTTTTCAGTATAGCAAATAAGATTCAAGAGATATTAAATAAAACAATATATTGCTTTGTGTTAGCTTCTATTTTTGTTAAAATCACTAATGTAGCATCCTTCGGTTTAGGAAAGTGAGATAATAATTAACATTGTACATTTCCCAGACAGACTATGAAGACAATTATTGTCTCAACAAAGTAAAATAAATGTCACTATAATAATTAACTGCTATTTTCTCATTTGACATATTACTTATTTTCTAAGAAATTGGTACATTTTACATTAAACCTATTATTAGTACATCTAATTTTTTCCTGAACAATTCAGTTAATGCACAAGTTAATTAAAAATCCAAAGCAAAATCTTTATTACCTGTATTATATAATTTGATTTCTTTTAACATCCTTACTGTTCTTCTATAACACACTTCCTCATGAGGTGACTAGTAATGGAGACACATTCTTTTTATTTATTTATTTATTATACTTTAAGTTCTAGGGTACATGTGCATAACGTGCAGGTTTGTTACATATGTATACTTGTGCCATGTTGGTGTGCTGCACCCATCAACTCGTCAGCACCAATCAATTCATCATTTATATCAGGTATAACACCCAATGCAATCCCTCCCCCCTACCCCCTTCCCATGATAGGCCCCGGTGTGTGATGTTCCCCTTCCCGAGTCCAGGTGATCTCACCGTTCAGTTCCCACCTATGAGTGAGAACATGCGGTGTTTGGTTTTCTGTTCTTGCGATAGTTTGCTAAGAATGATGGTTTCCAGCTGCATCCATGTCCCTACAAAGGATGCAAACTCATCCTTTTTTATGGCTGCATAGTATTCCATGGTGTATATGTGCCACATTTTCTTAATCCAGTCTGTCACAGATGGACATTTGGGTTGATTCCAAGTCTTTGCTATTGTGAATAGTGCTGCAATAAACATACGTGTGCATGTGTCTTTATAGCAGCATGATTTATAATCCTTTGGGTATATACTCAGTAGTGGGATGGCTGGGTCATATGGTACATCTAGTTCTAGATCCTTGAGGAATTGCCATACTGTTTTCCATAATGGTTGAACTAGTTTACAATCCCACCAACAGTGTAAAAGTGTTCCTATTTCTCCACATCCTCTCCAACACCTGTTGTTTCCTGACTTTTTAATGATTGCCATTCTAGCTGGTGTGAGATGGTATCTCATTGTGGTTTTGATTTGCATTTCTCTGATGGCGAGTGATGATGAGCATTTTTTCATGTGTCTGTTGGCTGTATGAATGTCTTCTTTTGAGAAATGTCTGTTCATATCCTTTGCCCACTTTTTGATGGGGTTGTTTGTTTTTTCCTTGTATATTTGTTTGAGTTCTTTGTAGATTCTGGATATTAGCCCTTTGTCAGATGAGTAGGTTGCAAAAATTTTCTCCCATTCTGTAGGTTGCCTGTTCACTCTGATGGTAGTTTCTTTTGCTGTGCAGAAGCTCTTTAGTTTAATGAGATCCCATTTGTCAATTTTGGCTTTTGCTGCTGTTGCTTTTGGTGTTTTAGACATGAAGTCCTTGCCCATGCCTATGTCCTGAATGGTATTACCTAGGTTTTCTTCTAGGGTTTTTATGGTTTTAGGTCTGACATTTAAGTCTCTAATCCATCTTGAATTAATCTTCGTATAAGGAGTAAGGAAAGGATCCAGTTTCAGCTTTCTACTTATGGCTAGCCAATTTTCCCAGCACCATTTATTAAATAGGGAATCCTTTCCCCATTTCTTGTTTCTCTCAGGTTTGTCAAAGATCAGATGGCTGTAGATGTGTAGTATTATTTCTGAGGACTCTGTTCTGTTCCATTGGTCTATTTCTCTGTTGTGGTACAAGTACCATGCTGTTTTGGTTACTGTAGCCTTGTAGTATAGTTTGAAGTCAGGTAGTGTGATGCCTCCAGCTTTGTCCTTTTGACTTAGGATTGTCTTGGCAATGCGGGCTCTTTTTTGGTTCCATATGAACTTTAAAGCAGTTTTTTCCAATTCTGTGAAGAAACTCATTGGTAGCTTGATGGGGATGGCATTGAATCTATAAATAACCTTGGGCAGTATGGCCATTTTCACGATATTGATTCTTCCTATCCATGAGCATGGTATGTTCTTCCATTTGTTTGTGTCCTCTTTTATTTCACTGAGCAGTGGTTTGTAGTTCTCCTTGAAGATGGGGAAAAAGCAGGGCAGAAAAGCTAGAAATTCAAAAAATAAGAGCGCATCTCCCCCTGCAAAGGAGCACAGCCCATCGCCAGCAACGGATCAAAGCTGGTCAGAGAATGACTTTGATGAGATGAGAGAAAAAGGCTTCAGTCCATCAAACTTCTCAGAGATAAAGGAGGAATTACGTACCCAGCGCAAAGAAACTAAAAATCTTGAAAAAAGAGTGGAAGAATTGACAGCTAGACTAATTAATGCAGAGAAGGTCATAAACGAAATGACAGAGATGAAAACCATGACACGAGAAATACGTGACAAATGCACAAGCTTCAGTAACCGACTCGATCAACTGGAAGAAAGAGTATCAGCGATTGAGGATCAAATGAATGAAATGAAGCAAGAAGAGAAACCAAAAGACAAATTATTTCTGTCTCACTCATGTGTTTACAGAGAAGTGTGGAGAAATGAAATTCCCATCTATATTCTGAACTTTTAGAAGTGTTGATTACAGAGATGTTGGATTATCTAGTTATAGTCCATGCTATTTTCTCTTTAACATGCCCCTCATCAAACCAGATCCCAATGATGCATGGCAGGGTAAGAAATGTACAGTGAAGAGAAATAAAATTCAATCTGTCAAAGTAAAAAGGCAAAACCACTTAGAAGTTCACTTAACTTCTTCCTCATCTTAAGAAATGGATAAAACACATCATGCACCCAATCGCTCAGCCAGAGAAATTAGGAAACATCTTAATTTCTTCTGTTTGTTTTTGTTTGTTTGTCTTACAAACCCTGACTTCCACATAATCTATTATTCATTTGATTATGCCTCCAAAATACATTTTGAATCCACTTGCTTCTTTGCAGTTCCATTGCTATCACCCTAATCCTTTTAGTTACTGATTGCTCACATAATCATACTAACTGGACATTTTGCATTTTTTTTTTTTTTTGGCCCAATTCAACTCATTCTCCACACATACCAATGTGTCTTTCCATTGCATTTACAATGAAAACTGCATTTTATTTACCACATCGTAAAAGGCTCTGCTTAGCATGGTGTCTGTACTCAAATTCATCTCATACTAGTCTCTCCTTACCTCAGGATGTTTACCTATACCAGTCTCTACTCTGTTTCTCAAGTAGACACTGTCTTTCCCCCAATTTATAACATATTGCTAAACAGTTTTCCAAAGTGCTTGTAGCAATTTCTTGCCACTAGTAGGGTATGATAGTCTGGGTAGCATGTATGTTTTCAGTCTATTTTAGTCCTTTGGGTGGGTGGATGGTAGTACCTTGTTGTGGTCTTACTTTGTATTGCCCTGATGGCTGATGAAGCATAGCAATGTTCATACATACATGGATATCTGAATATCTCCTTAGGGGAGGACTTGCTTAAATCTTTAGGCTATTTTCTCTGGGATTATCTATTGTTTTCATATTGATTTTTAGGAGTTCCTAAAATATACTGTGAATAAGTCCCCATGTCAGTTGTGTTCAGTTAATATGATGTCTTTTCACTCAATACATTTTGATAAACAGAAGCTTTAGTTATATTGTAATCCAGTATATCAGTATTTTTCTTTGCAGTCAGTTCTTTTTGTGTCTTTTTTTTTTTTTTTTTTTTTTTTTTTTGAGGCGGTGTCTCGCTCTGTCGCCCGGACTGGAGTGCAGTGGCCGGATCTCAGCTCACTGCAAGCTCCGCCTCCCGGGTTTACGCCATTCTCCTGCCTCAGCCTCCCGAGCAGCTGGGACTACAGGCGCCCGCCACCTCGCCCAGCTAGTTTTTTGTATTTTTAGTAGAGACGGGGTTTCACCGTGTTAGCCAGGATGGTCTCGATCTCCTGACCTCGTGATCCACCCGTCTCGGCCTCCCTTGTGTCATTTTAAAATCTAATTTTATGACAATTTTAATTAAAGTTAAAAAGGTATTCTATCAGTCAATTAAGGCCACAATAATGCTATATTTAAAAAAAAAGGCAATATAATAGTTACTTGTTTAAAAACAATCAAATAATGGCCCCCAAAGATGTCCATGCCCCAATGCCAGGAATCTGCGAATATGTTACCTTACATGGCAAAAAGAAATTCGCAGATGTGATTACATTAAGAGATGAGATTGTTCTGGATTATTCAGGTGACAGCAATACAATCACTTTTTTCTTTTTTTTTTTTTGAGACAAGGTCTCACTCCAACACCAAGGCTGGTGTGCAGTGGAGTGATATTGGCTCACTGCAACCTCTGCCTCCTGGGTTCAAACGATTCTCCTGCCTCAGCCTCCCAAGTATTACAATATCCCAAGTATTATTGGGATTACAGGCCTGCATCACCATACCCAGATAATTTTGTTTGTTTGTTTTTTGTATTTTTTTAGTAGAGACAGTTTCACCATGTTTGTCAGGCGGGTCTTGAACTCCTGACCTCAAGTGATCCGACTGCCTTGGCCTCCCAAAGTGCTGGGATTACAGGCATGAACAATGACGCCTGGTCAACAGGGTCTTTTATAAGAAAAATAGGAAGTCAAGAAAGTCAGAGGATGTGACAACTAAAGCAGAGGTGGGAGTAATGTAGAGCCACAGAGCAAGGAATGGAGGCAGTCTCTATAAGCTGGGAAAAGCAACGTACATTTTCCTCTAGAGCCTTCAGAAGAAATGCAGCACTGCTGACCCATTTTGAACTTCTCACTTACAGAACTGTAAAGTAATGAATTTGCATTGCGGTTTTTTGTTTTTTTTTTTTTGATGGAGTCTCTCTCTGTGGTCCAGGTTGGAGTGTGCAGTGGAGTCATCTCGGCTCACTGCAAGCTCCGCCTCCTGGGGTCACGCCATTCTCCTGCCTTACCCTCTTAAGTAGCAAGGACTACAGGCTCCTGCCACCACTTCTGGCTAATGCTTTTTGTATTTTTTAGTAGAGACAGGGTTTCACTATGTTAACCAGGATGGTCTTGATTTTCTGACCTCGTGATCCACCCCACCTTGGCCTCCCAAAGTGCTGGGATTACAGGCATGAGCCACCACACCTGACCAGAATTTGCATTGCTTTAAGGCCCTAAGTTTGTGATAATTTGTTACAGTAGCAATAGAAAATACAGAAAAGTAATTTACATGCAATTTATTTGAATAATATTACATAGTTTTGTTTTTAGTTTCTGGTGGGGGTATATGAGGACTTGTATCCATGTAGAACTCTCGCAATAAAGTCCTTTTTTGTATATTGAATTTGAATCACACCATTTTGCTGCATAGCATGGGTTACTCTCAACTGGTCTGGAGGGACCATATGCTCATTTTCAGGTATACTGGGAGCATGATGGTGACCCTTGATCACGTCTATGGGACATATCAATGAAAGATAACTAATGTTTCATAACCATGGGTCTGTGAGTATTTGGGGAGCAGAACATACAGGGATGTTTAGCATTGTTAGTAGTGATTACATTTATGATTTGCACGTGGTTTTGGTGACATTTAGGGGGAGTTTCTTTAGTTATAGTGGAAAGTTCTTAATTGATGAACTTGCTATGAGAGACTCCACTGAGATTACATTAAAATTCCTGGAAATGATGTGCTTTTACATGTATGCCAGTGGTGGTTGAGATCTCAGAAAAAAAAAGACTGTACTGTGTAACTCCATGGAGCAAAGGCACAGAAGCCTATACTTGAGATGTTTATGCTTGTGTTATAATTATAAACTGTTTGAATCTTGTGATTCCTTTAACCATTCTAACACTTAAGTATTGTGTAAGTAACATACCTGCTGAACTCACTTACTGTAAGTTTACATGTTGATACTTTGTAGGCAATTATATTGCCAGCAAAGGACTATAGCTTTATTTTTTTTTTTCATTTTCAAACTTCACATATTGTATTTATTTTTCTTATCTTATTACATTGACTATGATCTCCAGCTTAATGTTGTATAGAAGTGGTGGTGGCAGGCATCCTCACCTCTTGTATAATCTCAAAGCATAAATGTCTGTTATTTAACAATTAAATGTGATTGCTTTAAGTTTTGTGAGGATCCTTTAAGAAAGTTTTGTACTGCTCTAATATTGTTCTTTTAAAAATAATAAATGTATTCATGTTTGTATCAACTTCTTTTTCTATATTTATACAGATGATCATATTTTTTACCTTACTCTGTTAATATGGTGAGATAGATTGTTAAAACAACTTTGCACTTCTGAAATAAACCCAAATTGGTTGAGATTATATTAATAATTATTTTTATGGATTGCTGGATTTGGATTGCCCACATTTTGTTAGAATACTACATTTACACTTAGAGTGAGGTTGGCTTTTAAATGGCATAAAATGTTGAAGAATAGATAAATGACTGTAAGAAATGTGGTCCCAAATTCTGGGCCAGGTCTCTGAGTTTTCTTCTAAAAAATATTGGCCATGTGATTCTGCATTGCCTTTTATAGCTTCTTTAAACCTTCAAATATCCTGTCTGTGATATGTCTCCCAGGTTTTATGTTTCCTCTGTGTTAAAGATTAAACCTGAACTATATAAGTCACCATCACTGGAAGCAAAATTCTTTTTTTAAAATATAAATTGTTATTAGTAGCTCATCATTTTACTTCCTAACTACTATCCAGTAAAATTAGTTACATTTGTACATTTTCGAGTACTTTTCTGAGCTGTTACTAATATAACATTTGTTTTACTAATTAAAATTTCTAAATAATTTTGCTCCTTGTCTCAAATGTTTGGTGTCATCATTACATGCCTTACTGAATTGGTGAGAAAGTTCAATGTAAGGTTAAATACGAAAACACAATGCCATACAAATGCCTTGATCCTGACATTAATGGGGGTTTCCCCAACGCTTTAATTTTAATTGAGATGCTAGATGTTTGTTTGAGACTGATATTTCATAATGATACCATGTATCTTATAAACCTCAGCTAATGCCTATTTTAAAAATTTAAAATAAGTTGTGTTTTTTATCTCATGTCTTCTTAGCACCACTGAAGATTATTGTACAGCTTTTCTTATTTAAGAGATTGTGTGGCCATGGATATTCTATTTTCCACAACTAAAGAAGGTTTTATATTGACAAAATCAAATAAACATGAAGGATATTTTATCTGTTTATTTCATGTAAGCATCTGGAATTTCTTTCAATGACTGAATACTTGGAAATTCAAGGACTGCTTTAAAAATACCTTAAATATTTTATTTTAATTTAAAACCATAAAAATAAGGTTAATTTTAACTTGTATTCAATAAATGTGATACAATATTTTAAAAAGTTTTAATGTTACATTACTAGAATATCTGTCATGCCTAAGAAACAAAAGTAAAATCTTAATGACTAAAGTAAAACTGACCAGACTCCCTATTGGTCAAGGGGACCCCAGAGAAACCTTATAAACTGAGTTCCCAAACATAACTGGAATGGGGGTGGGGTAATGGACACACCTCCTTATACCTCCATCCCTTGCTAACTGCCATTAGGCTTTCTCTCCTAGGAATTAAACAGAAACAAGCCCTTTGAAAGACTTGTTCCACTGCTGATTTACACAACAACTCACCAATATTTCTTCCTGATAAGCGACCACTGACCATGTGACTGGTTCTGGCTGTTTACAGAGGCTGCACACGGTATTTGTTTGTTTTACCTTTTGACATATGAGCCTAATTTTCATGCATTTAAGTGTTAAGCATCCACCACAAACTGAACATGGGATGGATGAAACATGCATGTTTGTTTACTGTGCATCTGCATACCCCTCCGTGAATATTCACAACTGTTCCTATAACCTGCTGAATATGTATACTTGGCCAATTTGTTCAGCATAAGTTCCAGTCTCATTCTTCTCCCCATTTAAGTGCCTGTTTCTGGTTTCTGCCAGAGGCTACGCTTCCCAGCCTGTGGAACAGCCAACCAGCAGGGTGCAACACTTTATAAGAAATAAAGTTCTCTACTCCAAATTTATAAACTTCATGATTTTTCAGTTGACAATCCAAAGTCTGTGTTTAAAAAATAATCCTAAATATTTATTTATAGAAATTGTTTGATTTATTTGAAGTTAGTATGCTTCAGAGGAATAAAAGTGCACATAATTAATTTAAGTGATAAAATAACACCCTTTAGGAATATATCTCAAATTCTTATATATTCAGAGAAACAAAGATACCCATATCTGATATGTTTGGCACTTGATGCTTTGTCTAACATCTGGAGAAAAAAATCCTTATATTAATTGTTACTTTAATCAACTGATATTGGTTATAAAACATTTTGATCTAATGATGCAAAAACTTACATTTTAAGTCCAGGAAACGGTGTTGAATGGTAACTTTTAAAAGTATATATATAATTAAATAATTATTTAAAGTCTCTAAATCTGGATGGTTCAAAGGTTTGGATGTGACTACTCAAGGATCAAAGAAATAATAAAATTTTTAAAAAAATTCTCTACTCCATACCAACTGTATAATAAAAAAGGCAAGATTCAATCTACATGTACATTTGAAAAATAAAAGATAATAAAAAAGGCAAGATTCAATCTACATGTACATTTGAAAAATAAAAGAAAAGGAGATCCTAAAGAGTCCTATGTCTACAGTGATTTGGAAATAACATAAGGCCCACTTTGTGAATGTTCCCTCCTGGGTCTGGGGAAAGTTCTTCCATTGGTTTCTGTCTCAACTCCCTAAGTATTGTCTTCAGAATTTTGTTTTCATTAAAAAAATTACTTGTGGCAAAATACATATACTGTAAAATTTACCATCTTAAACATTTTTAAGGATACAGCTAATTAGTGTTAAATATGTTCATGTTGTTGTGCAACAGAGCTCAAGAGCTTTTTCTTCTTGCAAAACAAAAACTCTGTACCTGTTAAATAACAACTCTGCATTTCTTTCTCCCCTAATACCTGCCAATTACTATTCTGCTTTCTGTTTTCGTGAATTTAACTACTCCAGATACGTCATATAGGTGGACCGGGTTCATACATTATTTGTCTTTGTGACTGGCTTATTTCACTTAGCAAAATATACTCAAATTATATTCATGATGTAGCATGTGACAGGACATGTGTTCCTCATAAGGCTGAATAGTATTCTATTATGTGGATATACTACAATTTTTAATACATTTATCATTTTGTGGATTCTTTTTCCTTCCACCTCCTGGCTATTGTGAATACAGAAGTGGAATTGTTAGCTTATATAGCAATTGCATTATATTTTTAATTTATTTTAGGTACTGCCATACTGTTTTGCCTAGTGACTGCACCATTTTACATTCCCAGCAACAGTGCGGTGCACAAAAATCCAATATATCTTCATCTTCACCAACACCTGTTATTTTCTGTTTTACTTTTTAATAGTAAACATCCTAATGGGTGTGAGATGATTTTTTTATTGTAGTTTTGGTTTGTATTTCCCTGATGATTAGTGATGTAGTACATATTTTTGTATGCTTATTGATATTTTGTATATCTGCTTTGGAGAAAATGCCTATTGAAGTCATTTATTCATTTTTAACTAGGTTGTTTTGTTGTTGTTGTTGAGTTGTAGGAAATCTTTATATGTTCTAGGTAATAATGCCTTACCAGATATCGGATTGGGAAATATTTTCTCCCATTTCAATAGGTTACCTTTTCACTTTGATGGTGTCCTTTGATCCACAGAAGTTTATAATTTTGATGTAGTCCAACTTACCTATTTTTTCTTTTGTTGCCTGTGCTTTTGGTGTCATATTCAAGAAATTGTTGCAAAATCCAGTGTCATGAAAATTTTCTCTTATGTTGTCTTCTAAGAGCTTAATAACTTTAGGTCGTACATTTAAGTCTTTTATATATTTTGAGTTAATTTTTATATATGGTGTAAATTATGAGTCCAGCTTCATGATTTTGCAATGGATATCCAATTTTCCCAAAACCATTTGTTAAAAAGACTGTCCTTTCCCCCACTGAATACTCTTGGCTCCCTCGCTGAAAATCATTTGACCATATAATGTGATGGTTTATTTCTGGACTCTTTAATTCTAGTCCATTGGCCTATGTCTGTTTTTATGCCAATACCACACTGTTTGATTACTGCAGATTTGTGATAAGTTTTGAAATCAGGAAAGATAAAACCTTCAATTATTTTTCTTTTTCAAAATTGTTTTGGCTATCTGGAGTTTTTAATTTTTTTGAAACATGGAATTCTATATCTGGAATTGCTATCAATCAATATGAATATTAAATATACATTTTTTTTCAGGCAAAACTTTAAAATGCATTTTTTCTATGCTATTTCTCAGGAAGTTACTGGAAAATTTCTCTAACAGAAATTTGTGAGTAAATCCAAAAGGGTAACACAGGATCCAGAAACAACTGATCTACAGATGATACAGGGAAAGGGAAGCCCAGGATGATGACCAGGAGGGGATCCAGGATGAAACAGTAGGTTTACGGGATAATCAAATCAAATTGAAATGGGAGGCCCCAGTAAGGAAAACGGTAGGAACAAATAGATTATCAGACAGGATAGATATTTTAAAGCTGTTTTTATGGGCAGTTTATAGCTATTGGAATGGATACGTGAAGACTTAGCCAGAAATGCAAAGAAAACTACACAAACTAAAAACAAAAGGTGTGCTTATTAAGCCCAGGTCAAACACAAAGCTTCATAAACAAAGAAATATCTTATTAAACTTGTTGGCTCAACTTAAAAAAACGTAGGTATAATAATGAGAAAGTGCGATTAAAAATAAAGTAGAAATGTAGAGAGATGGGAAAAAGGACATAAGAGATAAAATTCTCATTTGCAATAATAGGAAGTTAATAGATGATAATATAAATCAATGAATGAGATAGAAGTACTCACTAATTATTTTTAAAATATAGAGGGAAATTGCAGCAGCAATAAAGAGGTAAGAGTGTTACCTCTGGCAAACCGAGAAAGAGAGCAAGTGGTATTGAGTTATATGCTCTAATGTGTTATAAATCTACTACTCTTCTTTGTGTTTTAATTATGTACATATATCCCATTTACAATTAGAAAAGCTTAACATATTCTGGATTTGCATTTCTAGAATGAAATATGTTAAAAATTAATGAAGGCTGATAAAAGCAGCATGTATAAGTAGGGTTTAACAAAACCACTACATTCAAGGGTAGAATTCCATTTTTTCACTTTCAGAAAATAAGAGATTCCCAAAGAAACAAACCAAATATCATACTGACTTTGCTCTAGGCAGGTGCAGTCATACAGAGCAAACATTAACATATGTCAGGGTGGAAAATTATGCAAAGAGACTTGGCTGAATTAATTGTTCATAATTTTATTATGGAACAAAAAAAAGTTATCAATTTTTGACTTTCCATTTTCCCCTCCAAGGTTGAATTATGTGAAACAAATGGTGTTTACCTATTGACTCTAGATTATTCCACAGTTGATTTGTTTTTCATTTACTGGTTATTACTTTTTTCCCTAATATTCATGAAAAAAATCAAGTAAAACACTTTTGGGGGCTGCCAACTGTTGCTAAGATTGAACTTGCTTCCATAACAACAGACACAGTGTTCGGACAGCTCCTGGGCACAGGTGACAGCAGCGTCAACCCACTAAATGGGATCCTGCAGGTAGGATCATGGAAACTTCCATTTCCATCATAGAAACTTCCACTGTTGCGGAGTATTTTTTTTTATTTGCATGTTTTATTTTCAGGTCTTAGGAGCTATGAATCCACATTCTTCCACTCCTCACTGAGTATAAATATTGCTCTTTTTAGTTTGTGTAAAGGCCCTGAGGAAGAATGGTGAGCAACAGCCATCAGGTAAAGAAAATAAAGTTGAAAGGAAAGATGACTAAGTAATATCAACATTTAAGAGATGGCCAAAGAGGTGTCAAAAACAGAGATTCAGAGTGAACAGAAGAAAGAGAAAATCCAAGTATGTCAATATAAGGAAAAGGAGAATTTCAAGATGTAATGGTCAAAACTATTAAACCCAGCTGAACTCAATTAAGATGAGGATATAAATAGTCCATTAAATTAATAAAATAGACCATTAAATTAATAAAATATCATGTTTTTAAAAATAAACTTAATCTATATTTTAAATACATTTTACTATCTAAATTAATGAATTAGGTGATTGGGACCACTTGAAGTACACTGTATGATAATATCTTACTACCTGAAAAAAAAAGACTTTATAGTCTTTCTAAAAAAAAACCCACAATTAATTTTGTTTTAAAAATCAGTATATAGTGTAACACTGGAAAATACAAACACAACCTAGTTGGTTGTGTGATTGAAAAAAAAAAGGTAAAGTGATCATTGCAGCAACAATTACAGTGGTAACTTTTCATTTCCTCTTTATCATCAAATTGTGGTGCTGGTGGCATTATACCCCTCCACTATAAGAAAACTTCAGTTCATGTAGGTTGAGCAATTTTTAAGAGTACAGGGTTAGCAACATGGCATCATATCATTTATGAATGTTAAGTGCTGGGCAGTAAAATGAATTTTAAAATAGTTCACTTTCTTCAAATACTAAAAAAGCAATAGTTACATAATCCTTGGCATTGATTCAGGTCCTTACAATGCCACCAAGACCTCAGTCATGCTGGGATTATTCAGTGTCTTATTGATCTATTATCTTCTTGTCTTGTGGTCACCTCGTGGTAACAGAATGATTGCCATGGCTCCAGGAAACATGTCCACATTCATGCAAGGAAGATATAAAACAAGTAGATGTTTCTTCTTCTGAGATAAAAATCTTTTCTGTGAAGACCCCACCAGGCTTAACTTTTCAGTTCAATGGCCATAACTTCCCATGGCCATGCCTAGCTCCAAGACAATTTTGGAAGTTATTGTCTTACTTTTTGAGGCTCCATAGTGTGATAAAGAAGTTTAAAAATATTGTAACTATAATATTATAACTATTACATTAAGCAATTAACATCTATACCAAAGTGGAAACCATGTGAAGCAGAACTATGATCTATTTTTTGGTGGGGGACAGAGTCTCACTGTGTTGCCCTGGCTGGAGTGCAGTGGCACGACCTTGACTCACTGCAACTTCTGCCTCCTGGGTTCAAGAGATTCTCCTGCCTCAGCCACACAAGTAGCTGGAATTACAGGTGTGCACTACCACACCTGGCTAATTTTTGTATTTATCATAGAGACAGGATTTCACCATGTTGGCCAGGCTGTTGTCCAACTTTTGACCTCAAGTGATCTCATGCCTCAGCCTCCCAAAGTGCTGGGATTATAGCCATGAGCCACTGCACCCAGATAGTAACTATGGTCTCTTCTTTTTATTCTTCTCTGTTGTCTACTAATATAGACAGACTTTTAATTGTAAGTAATTATAATTGTTAAAAGCTAACTTTGAGCACGTATTAGATGGCAGCTTTAGTGCTTTACATGTATTAATTGACTGGATTCCATAAAAACCCCTAAGGTAGGTACTTCATTATTTCTATTTTTCATTCTTAGAAACTGAAGTACAGGTGTTAAGTGACTTTCTCAAGTTCACCCAGTTTACAAGTGAATGAACCAGAATTCAAGCTGGGTAGTCCAGTTACAAAGTACATGTTCTTAACAAATACTCTGCAATGTGATTTTACCTGGTAAGAATGGATTATTTACCCACATGATACCACAGAGCTAAGATTTCAGTAAATAACAAAGAAATGATGTATTAATCTGTTACCTGATTTCATTTGATATGCTTTCGAATTGTCAAAACATCAACATTTCTTTTGTCCTTAGGTTTATAGGTCAGGACTTATTTGTAACTCTCAAAAGGCAGAGAAAAAAAGGAATGTAGAAAATATAGCCTGCCAGTCTGACTATATTCCTTATTTTAAAAGATCTGTTCTGGGAAAATGTCATAACCAGATCTTTCGCACACCTTCCAGGAAGAAATAATTCAATCAATACTTTAACTAGCTTGTGGGAAAATGCCATAGGACATCCAGGTAATCTCAATTTTACTATGGTTTTTACACAAATGTAAAAGATTCAACGTTATTATTTCTAGCTTCTTTTACTGGAAAACGGCACCAGGATTGAAAAGACTATTAGGCCTCATTTTGAAACCTTTGATCTAACATGAAAATGTAAGGCATTAACAAGGTTTCTGCCTAGAAAAAGAAATCACTTTTATTCTTGAGTAAAAATAATGATTATGAATTCTGAAAATTCCTAAGAAACAATCTGTTGCAAACGACAGTAAATAAAAATCCATGCATCTGTAGCTACTCCTGTATTCTTTCCTTTAATCTTCCAAGCAAGGCCATCTCAGCCACATATTTATTTCTGAGCCTCTTTCAATCATTTTGTTCTCTATGAGGGCTTGGAGGAGATAGATCAAACACTCTGATGCTCTGGGATGAGTAAGAGAAAGATATGAACAACCACCCATTAATTATCTTTGTCCTAACATATACTCCGATAACAAACATGAACTTTGAAGTCGAACTGATGCTTTAAGGATTGTCTGATTCCATGCTTGCTGTGGGCAATTTACTTAAATTCTTCAAGCTTTTATTTTTTTTAAAGATATCAGATAGAGGTAACTATAACTACCTTAGAAACTTGTTGTAAAGTATGAAATATAAATGTATAAATAATTTAAATAGTCTAGGCATAAATTCTCAAGACAGACTGTTCTAGGTTTAGAAGCTCTTATCCAATATTGCAAGCAGTTAAAGTTTCACAGTTAAGTTTTATCTCTTTGTCTCTCTCTCTTTTTTTTTTTTTTTTTAGAAATTTTAGTGCACGATACTGTGAATTAAATAACACTCTCAGATTGTTCCAGGGCATAATCAAATCCATAATAGGATACATTAATATGTTTATAATGAAACGACTTTCTACATAATGAGAAAAATCAAACGTATAAATAAGTTCATATACGTTCAGGTCAGTAACAAAATTTTTTTGGTTTTCAGACCATTTTGGGTTTTGGAATTATGGATAAAAGAGGCAGACCTGCGTATTATCACCATGTGTACAGTCTCCTGACTGCTTCTCTTGCTTCTGTAACAAGTCTGCTTAAAATGCAAATTGGACCCCATCAGCTCACTGCTGAAAGGTCACCAATGCCTTCTTTCTTTGCCCACAGGAGAAGCTCAAGCTGCTTAAACCATACACATCTTCAACATCTTGTCCTGCTAATCCACCCTTTGGTTCTGCTAGTTTGCCTTACAGCTCTCTGCACAGGTCACTCTCTTTTGATATCTCCAATGACTGCATGGCTATTCTTTCTTTATAACTGATTTACTTTCTCCTCCCTGCTGCAACTCCTCCTAACTAATTCTACCTATCTGTTGAAAGAATGCTCATTCAGATCCTTGAGGAAGTCTGTCTGACTTTCCTACCCTGCTTCTCTTTTGTGTTTCCATTGCATTATGTGCACCAGTGTTTCTCAGCATTATTATTTCTATTGTCACGCTCCACAAGAGACTTTATTTTTTTTTTTTTTTTGAGACGGAGTCTCGCTCTGCCGCCCAGGCTGGAGTGCAGTGGCCGGATCTCAGCTCACTGCAAGCTCCGCCTCCCGGGTTTATGCCATTCTCCTGCCTCAGCCTCCCGAGTAGCTGGGACTACAGGCGCCCGCCACATCGCCCGGCTAGTTTTTTTTTGTATTTTTAGTAGAGACGGGGTTTCACCATGTTAGCCAGGATGGTCTCGATCTCCTGACCTCGTGATCCGCCCGTCTCGGCCTCCCAAAGTGCTGGGATTACAGGCTTGAGCCACCGCGCCCGGCCCACAAGAGACTTTAAAATTTTCTTTCTCTGACTGCCCCTCCACCAATGAAATGTTAGTGCTACAGAAGTTCTGTATATCTAGTCATGGCACTGCATGTATATTTATACCAAAAAATGAGTCAGATCTTTGACCCAGTTTGCCAGTCAATTTTTGCCTGTGTGGGGGTGGTATGGCCCCCACTGAGAATGCATGATATACACACTATTGTATCTGTGGTTTGCATAGCTACTTAGTACAGCTTCAAGCATATATTATATTTTTAAAAATACTTGTTGAAATGCATGGACTTTGCCTGTTTATTCTAAGGTACAAATGGGATTTATAATATGTTTTTTTCCTTTCCTATCCATAGACTATTGCCTTAGATAATTATATGTGTTTGGGGATAAGGAATATTAGTTTAAACAGTTTCTTAGAGGGATCTATGTTATTACATTTTTAAAAATAAAGAATAAGAGCAAAAAAGTCCATAGATATTCTGTGTTCCTAAAAAGTGTTTTAGTTCTTAATAAGAATATGCAGCAAATACTTCTCCAACTTATTTGTATTGACAAATTTCTCTTCTTCCCTTCTCTTTTCCTTCCTTTTCTCTCATCTCCTCCCTTCTTTCTTACATTATAGAAGGATAAGTGCACATTTACCTCAGGAGGAACATACAAATAGTATTACTTTCATTTGCTCTTTTGATATTTCTTACATATATTGGTTTTCTCTAATTTGCGAAGGAGCCTTTTGCATTCGAAATATATCTTTTGGGAGAATTTTTTTCTTCTAGAACATAAAGTTTATAGGTATAATTTTATACACATTTATTTACAAATGAGACAGTATCAAGAAAGGAAGCATACTGAAAGAAATGCAGTCATACACCACCTACCATTTTGGACTACCTGCTGCACAGACAACAGTGTTCCCATCAGATTATAATGTCGTTTTTTACTGTACCTTTTCTGTGTTTATTCATGTTTAGATCCACATACACCATTGTGTTACAGTGGCCTACAGTATTCAGTACAGTCACTTTCTGTACAGGTTTGTAACCTAGGAGCAATAGGTATATTATATGGCCTTGGTGTGTAGTGCGCTGTACCATCTAGACTTGTGAGTATGCTCTATGATGTTCTCACAACAACAAAATAGCCTAATGACACATTTTTCAGAACACATCTCCATAGTTAAGCAAAGCATGACTGTACTAATATATATTATCCTCATTAACTATGATGGCCATGAGGCCGGGTACAGTGTCTCACACCTGTAATCCCAGCACGTTGGGAGGCTGAGGTGAGCAGATCAGCAGAGGTCAGGAGTTCAAGAGCAGCATGGCCAACATGGCAAAACCTTGTCTCTACTAAAAATACAAAAAAATTAGCTAGGTGTGGTGGCGCATACCTGTAGTCCCAGCTAGTTGGGAGGCTGAAGCAGCAGAATTGCTTGAACCTGGGAGGCGGAGGTTGCAGTCAGCCAAGGTCATGCCACTGCACTCCAGCATGGGCAATAGAGTGAGACTCCATCAAAAAAAAAAAAAAATAGACCCTATCTTCCCTAATACAATATTTCAAAATTGCAAATTTTACAAGTATTAAATTATGAAAAGGATCATAAATAATTAATGTACTTTCTTTATTACATTTTCACTTTAGATGATACTTAGTTTCTTTCATCATGCATATCTGTTTGTCATCTCTCTATGTGTGTATGGCTATATATGTTTATGTGTGTGCATATATGTATATATGTATATTTATATAAAATTACACATATGCATTTCATGTGTATGCATAATATATTTAATGCATACATACTTCAATATATGCATTACATAAATGAATAAATATGCACATATAGACCTATTTATAGGTGTGTATATATAAACCTATAAATGCACATATATGCATAGGTGTGCACATATCTGTGGATATATATGTGCTCAGAAGTTTATACACATACATGCACATCATATGTATGTTTGTATATATAAGTATGCATGGAGGCAAAGATCAAACTACATTTATATATGTATGTATATGTATACATATTTGTATATATGTGTGTACATATCCATATGTATGTGTGTATGTATGAAATGCATCTCTATATGTGTGTCTATATGCAGACATATATACATACATAAAGAACGGATATTCTTGAACTTACATATATTCCTCTAACTGTAGCAGTTAATACACTTAATCACAATGACATTTTATATTTCTAACCCCGTAAGCATCAGAATAATTTCTGGTGAGGCAATGTATATATGTCAAAATAGCATTTTTATAACATGTAAAGATATTTTAACAACTGAAAGCCCATTATGACAATTTCTTGCATTTGATGTCTGCATTTCATGAGATTATAGAGTTAGAATTGAAAAGCACTTCATATGTATCCTACTCAAATCTTCCCTGAAACATGAGAAGTCCTTAAAAACTACTTCAGACTGTCTGGGTCTTTATCTGTGTGACATCTATATTAGTAGTGTAGAGAAATATTTTAAAATAATATATTTTATTTCAATAAAATCTGAATAAATGGTAAATAATTCTTTGAATATACTAGTTACATGTTTTGTTTTGTTTATCTTGGAGGAAATAAATACTCTGATTATCCTGTTTTAATTATAATGTTTTGAGTTTTTACTTTTAAAATAACAATACCATTTTATATCTATAGATAGCACTATATCTAGAGATTATCTACTATCATCCATCTATTATCTATCTATCTATCTATCTATCTATCTATCATCTACCTACCTATCAAGAAAGTATAAGCCTCATAGCTGCATAGCTAGTTTAACTGTCTTTGGCAGGATTCCAAGCACCATATGAGTAATTGAACCTTGTCCTATTCCCACAGCTCTGAGTCTAGAAAAGTGCTTGTCCCAGGTTCTGTCAGGGCAGAGAAGCCATAGGTGATAAATGAGGACTGTGTGCATGCCTGCATGCACTGTATGGTACAGTCTGTAGCCACCATGTGTATTGAACAAGCCAAGATTGATGAGGTTTACCTGGCTTAGGTTCCCAGAACACATACACACTAGCCTATGTTGAAAAACCAATCTGCTTTATGAATATAAGACTAGGCTAAAAGAGGACTGTATCATTTCTTGAATCTTAGTTTCCAGAATGGTCAATTACATTTTCTAAGAAAAGAATTGGACTTAAACATTTTGAATATATTACTTAATGAAAAAAACAAATAATTGGTAGAAATAAAATGGGAGTGCTTAAAGAATATGCATGCATTAGAACCTATAACACACACACACACACACACACACAAAGTGGACAGAGAAGTAAAAGGAGTGGAAATCAGTAGAAGTTAATATGGATAGAAAAACAATGGTGAGATAATGTGGCAATTTATTCTTTTTATTCACTTTTGTAAGTGTTTAAAGTCTGATATAAGAGAAATATGTAGGCTAGGCATGGTGGTTCATACCTGTAGTCCCAGCACTTTGAGAGGCCGAGGTGGGCGGATTACTTGAGCTCTGGCCAACATGGCGAAACCACGTCTCTACTAAAAATAATATAAAAAATTAGCTGGATGTGGTGGCAGGCACCCATAATCTCAGCTACTCAGGAGGCTAAGCCAGGAGAATCTCTTGAACCCAGGAGGCAGAGGTTGCAGTGAGCCAAGATTGCGCCACCTCACTCCAGCCTGGGCGACAAAGTGAGACTCTGCCTCAAAAAAATAAAATAAAATAAAAAATAAAAAATTAGAGAGAAAGAGAGAGAGATAATGCATAAAAACAAGACTTAGATTTGAATAATGTAACATTTGTTATTTCTGTTTAAAGGAACTTACGTATTCCAAAGATTGACTTCCTCTATAATGGAAAAGAGTCTTTCTAAATCAAGGTAACTTCCAGTTTAAAGCTGTATCTTCTGGATAAACTCTGTTAACGTCAAGGCTTCTCTCCTGTATCTCTTTCCTAGTATGATCTAGGCTCTTAACTACTTCCATATCTTCCTTACATTGGGGGGAAGGAGTAGGATCTGGGACCCTTATTTGCTGTGGTCACTGCTGGAATAACTGGCCATCCGTTCTTTCAACATCAGCAAAGTGCAGAAGTGCAGGGGTTGTTCTGGCAAGTTCATTCTGTGCTGTGGGTCACCTCACTCCTTATTCCTTACCTTTTAAGGATGCCATGTCTTGATTTTTACCTAACCTCTGTGCCTTATTGTGTAGGAGCAATTTTTTTTTTAATTCTCTCCATATTCCACAGGATTCAAGGAAGGATAGTGGAGTGGACATGAATCTCAAGACATCTCTCTGCCTAGACTTGCTCTGTTGTAATGTATAATCCAAAGCAGTGGCTTGGCGTAGGCGAGCAGGCAATTTATTTTTACTGATCAGGCTCCAGATTTAGTAACAAATCTGGCCATGGGGAAGCACCTACCAGTTGTTGCTTGGAGGAGAAAATATGTGGCTACTGCAGAGGTTGACAGGCCATGCTGATCCCCCTTCCTGACTAAAGGGCTTCCTCTTACTCAACTTGGGCTGCTATAACAAAATACCATAGACTGGTCGGCTTTACAAACAGGAATTTATTTCTCACAGTTCTAGAGACTGTGAAGATTAAGATTGAACGGCTAGCTAATTTGGTTTCTTGGTGAGGGCCCTTTTCCTGGTTTGTAGAAGTCACCTTTTTGCTGTGTTCTCACATGGAAGAGAGAGAGAGTGAGCTCCTGTTTCTTCCTTTTCTTCTAAAGGTTCTAATTCCATTATGAGGCTCCACCCTCATGACTTCATCTAAACTTAATTACTTCCCAAGGGCCTCTCCTTCAGAGACTTCACACTGGGTGTTAGGGCTTCCACATGTGAGTTTTGGTGGGACACAAGAGTTTAGATTTGTTTCCCCAACTGCAACAGGTATTAGGTACAGAGCGCATTCAGCTCTCAGCCCTAGTTGGGACTTGCCTTTGCTGAAGAGAAGTGCTTTGGCCAGATCAAAAGTCTAGGCAGAGGCCACCTGCATCCAACTACTGGTCCACCTGTGGCATAAAAGTCCAATTCCCTTGCTTTAGCAAGTGACGACACTGAAGGATTATCTCAGCTACAGTTGGCCTGTGTGAATCTTTTGCTGAGATTACACAGCAGCCCAACTTTCTGCTCTTCCTAATCCTGTTTCTTTTCCTTCTTATTCACATGTGGTGATCCCAAGAGCATTTCATAATAAACCTCCTGCATGCCAATTATTCTCTCAGTCAGCTTCCCAGATAAACCAACTTGTGATAGGTTCCAAAAGATTAAAAAGAATGTAAGATTTGATATATTTGACAACAACATAGTAGACTTATTGTGTAGTATAATTTGAAGATTTAAGAGTAAGCTCTTTTAAGTCAAATTGTTTTCTCATGTAGAGTTCATTGAGGCATACATCTTTAGAATTGCATATCCAGATATTTGAATTCTGCTAGTTTTCTAATCCCTAAGAAAAGGTCATTAATAAATTACCAGAAGGTAATATGACCCTTAAAGTCTCAGCAACTGCGTATGTTGGTGTCAGCATAATTATGGAAACGGAAAAGTAACATCCTGCTCTATTGTATTCTTCATTACTTTGTGTTAGAGTGCCATTTTTTTCCCAAATGCCTTTCAGTAGCTCATTTTGTTCATCCACTAATGTTTAGATGTAGTTTTGCTTGGAACTCATATACTTCCAGGAACAAGGCTACACACTGGAGAAAAAAAATAAGTGCTCTACTGTCATTATTTTTGGACAAAGGGGAGAAATATGAATGCTAGGTTAGTTGATTTAAATGTCTCAAGATGTAGAGTCTTTCAAGGAGCACATGAGAGGAATCCAGGCTGAGGTAGTATTAGAATTTTTTTTTTCATTCGTTAACCTTACTCACAGTGTCTCTTTGGCAGGTAGGAAACAAATAGATTCTAGCTCCCTTGGTGCTAGAGACACCAATCACATCAATAGATGCTTCCATGATTCTCTGAGAAACAATGAGATTTAAACTTTTAAGTTATTCCAGAGTCCTAAAAGAACCAATAAAAATTACTGAAAATTGGACCCCTACACTGTTAACACTTGTTGTTCAATAAAACCTATGCACTATTTCCTCTACAGACTCTCGACAGTCTTGTGTCCGCGCCTGTGCTTTTACTGTTTTATTTACCTAGAAGCCTCTCCTTAAATCTACTTCACTTTTCATGACTGTATATAAATGGTACTTCCTAGAAGAATCCTTTCCTGATCTCATTACATTCCCTTAGAAATGTATATGTAGCTCTGTTACAGCATTTGTAATCATCAATCATATTAAACGAACAAGTCTATTTGAAGGCAGGGTCCATTTCTCATCCGTGTTTGTATTTTTAGCCATATTACACAATACAGAACATAAAAAAGGCTTATTATCTGAAGCAATGTATATCACATTTTTTTTTTTTTTTTCAAAGTGTCATCCGAGAGACAAGTGGATTGAAATTAACTGGAGTACTGTTAAAATAAAAATTCCCGGCCGGGCGCGGTGGCTCAAGCCTGTAATCCCAGCACTTTGGAAGGCCAAGACGGGCGTATCACGAGGTCAGGAGATCGAGACCATCCTGGCTAACACGGTGAAACCCCGTCTCTACTAAAAAATACAAAAAACTAGCCAGGCGAGGTGGCGGGCGCCTGTAGTCCCAGCTACTTGGGAGGCTGAGGCAGGAGAATGGCGGGAACCCAGGGGGGCGGGGAGGGGGGCGGAGCTTGCAGTGAGCTGAGATCCGGCCACTGCACTCTCAGCCCGGGCGACAGAGCGAGACTCCGTCTCAAAAAAAAAATAAAAATAAAAATAAAAGATAAAAAATAAAAATAAATAAATAAAAATAAAAATTCCCCAAACCCCATCTTATGTATACTCAATCAAAATTTCTGGAACCAAGCTTCAGGGATGTGCATGTTAACAAATATCTCAGACAACATTGTTTATAATTTGGGGATTGTTGACTCAGTTGATGAGAGGAGAGAGATAGAGACAGAAAGAGACACAGAAAGACCGAGATCATAGTGTTCACTATATTTGGATTTGGATTAATGGAATAACCTCAGAAATGGAAAGCATTTAAAAATCTCAAAATGCATAAAAATGGAAATAGCTAATTAACCTTTAAAAATATCTGTAGGGAAAGAGATGAAAAAGAAATCATTTGTATTGTTTACAGTGATAATATTTTTACTGGTGTTAGACAGCAAGGAATACTTGATCATAGGTAAACTAGTACTTAATGTATTTTAGTGTATTTTAATAAATGTTTTATATAGCTACAATGTTTTATAGTTATTTTATATAAGTTAAAACATAATAAGAATTATTTAACCTATTTATAAATATTCTCTACTTTGTAATCAATTTTTAAGTTGCTGAAATATAAGTAGAATCAACTTACTGTATGAACTGCACCTTCAGCTGCTTCTAAGAGGTAAACCTGAGGTAATTCAAAACCAATGTAACTGTAACTTGAAGCATTAATTACCTCAGGGCAAATCTCCCAAATGCCTTGTAAAAAACAAGCAAGCTACATGTATGCCCTAAGCATTCTTCCTCCAGCTACATGTATCCCCCAACAGCCTTCCTCTCAGCTTGTGATGATAACCCCTGTCCTTTCACTGCCCCTGCTGAGGCTTCTGAGCTGTAGTGTCCATCTCAAAACCACAGCAAGTTCTCCCTAGTTCTTAATCTAGTTACATAGTAAAATTATCTGAAGGAACATTTATAATCATTCCAATTCTTGGGCTCCACTCTCAGAAGTTCTGACTTAACATTCTGAAGTGGAAGCAGTACACAGTTTTTCACTATTTATTAAGTCATTGCAAATGATCGTAAAGTGTAGCCATGAATGAGAAACAGCAGAAAAGAAATTTTAATATGGAGAATAATATGCAAGAACATATAAACTTGAGGTTTCTTTACATATCAAACTTTTTTTTTCAGTTTTCAGCTGTAAATCACAACAGAGTTTCCAATATACCTTAATATCCTCTTATCTGGAGAACAAAAGATTAATATACCATGTTTCATTAGTCTATATAAGAGCTGTTATTTATAAACAAAAGAAGGAAACTTTCCTATTTTATTCTAAAATATCTGCTTTTGTATGCTATTATGCTTATGAACACTATGCATTTGCATCTTTGTGCACGGTTTGGAAGAAAGATCTCTTTCTTTGGAAGAGCTTCTACAGATTATGAATCTTAGATAATGTATCATAAAGATTTCCAATTGGTGACAATAAGAGCTTTCTTTCTTAGGTCTTAGATCAATTGAGTGAACCAAGAGAACCTGAAGATGAATTCCTAACCTACCTGCAAGCTGTACTCAATATTTTGTACATGGTGAATCTTTAATATTTTGATTGATGTAGTAGACTGACAAACCCAATGAAATGCTTAGTCTAGTCTTTCCTTTTTCACCTTAGGCTCCCAGGCATTTGAAAGCTGGAAGCTAACTTGGGAGTTGTTACCACAAAGCTCCCTTCTCTTTTGGAATAGTTATTGACTCAGCAAGCAACGAAAAATGGAGGGTTAATTGCTTGTCAAATTCCATGACTATTTTGTAATCTTACTTTTTTTTTTTTTTTTTTTGAGACGGAGTCTCGCTCTGTCGCCCAGGCTGGAGTGCAGTGGCCAGATCTCAGCTCACTGCAAGCTCCGCCCCCCGGGTTCACGCCATTCTCCTGCCTCAGCCTCCCAAGTGGCTGGGACTACAGGCGCCCACCACCTCGCCCGGCTAGTTTTTTGTATTTTTTAGTAGAGACGGGGTTTCACCGTATTAGCCAGGATGGTCTCGATCTCCTGACCTCGTGATCCTCCTGTCTCGGCCTCCCAAAGTGCTGGTAATCTTACTTTGTAATACCTCTCTGGTTTGCTCCCATTTCTGTTGATAACCAATTCCAGACTCACTGTTGCTCCTTGAAATCCAGCCTAGATTACCATCCCCTTCTGAACTATTAACATTGTAGCAAATTGAATCACCTTTCAAGACCAGCAAGGTGCTTAAGAAATTGTTTATTTATTTATTTATTTATTTTGAAAATCCCTAAAAGTAGCATTTTCTTATTCTCAAGAAACAATAAGTAAGAATTATCACTAACAACAATACCAGCTTTTTGGCATTATTCTTCTGTTTGGACACTGTAACTAAATTTTAGGTGACAATCAGAGTTGTAGCCTCCCTCTCTTTTCTGGTTGCACTGTATAAATTTGACAAAGCCAAGAAAACTATGCAGCATTATCAAGAAAAAAAAAAAAAAAGAAGGAAAAGAAAATTGAGATAGCTAGTATATCCAGTAAATAGGGTAAAGCTCATGAATACAGGTAAGTTATTTCTATTATAATAATTATTGGGATAAACATTCTGTATAAATGATGTGGAGCCATATACCAGACTAGATAATATGAAAACTGTTCCATATATATATATATACACACACACACACACACACACACATACATACACACACACACACACACACACACACAGACATATATGGCATATATTATACCAATCTTATTTAAAATGTTACCAAAATGTTAGCTTTAATGTTGCCAAAATCCTAAGGGACAAATATGAGGAAACTGGGAAGCTTCTCAAGTTACTGTTAGGGTGGTTGGGTAATGTGTAGATAAGTTTTAAACAGCATACGAGACATCAGACTCAAGAAAATGGAGGTGAAATGAGATTTCTGCAGGAAGTTAAGACCTTTATAGAGTGACAATTTCTGAGAAAAGGAGAAGGTGAATAAAATATCTTCCTAAATATTTGTTGGTCTTATTCTTGGATATTGTTGGGACAAAAGTTGTCTTCCTTGATATTCACATTTCCAGGCTTTCCTTGTCTCTCTCTTAGTTGGATGCATGTTTATATTTCCTACATAGACTGAGAAATCCACACCCCCCAATCTGCCAAAAAATAACATAAAAAGTGTGGAACTAGTGATATTAGTAATACTCCTGGAGATCCCTGTAGAAACAAAACTAAAACACATCTGGAGACGTATATATTTTAAAATACTTTTCATAAGATTCCCACAGACAAAGCCCAACCACTCAACAACTCACAACCCAAAATTACAAAATACATGAAGAAATATTCCACCATGAGAAGAGTCAGGGCACTTGCATGTACACATACTTATGTACATATATACATTCCCTCACCCCACCCCACCAGGATTAAACTCAAAGGAAATTCAGCTAATATAATTATTCAATAGAAACTGTAAAATAAGAAAATATAACAATTATTAGCATTATTTTGACTAAGAAATTTATATTTGAGAAAGAAAGACTATATATAGATATAAATCAGAAATATTGGGGAAAAACAGAACTTCCAGAATTACAAATTCTCATCAAAATTTAAATTTAAGTAAATCAATTTAAAAAGCAGCTACTCAAGGAGATATCATAGAAAGGTGAAAGCCAACTCAAATAAAAAAAATACAGGATATGGATGAAAAGTTCTCAAAAGAGATAGGTAGAAAAATCCCTCACAACCTCTGGAAATGAAAGACACACTTAGAGAATTGCAAACTGCACTGGACAATTTAAAAAATAGACTAGAACAAGTAGAAAAAAGAACTTCAGAGGTCAGAAACAAGGCTTTCAAATCAACCCAATCAGACAAAGACAAAGAAAATAAATTTTTAAAAGTAAACAAACCATCCAAGAAAATTGGGATTATGTTAAATCGCCAAAACTAAGAATAAATGGTGCTCTGAGGAAGAAGAGAAATCTAAAAGTTTGTCAAACTTATTTGAGGGAATAAGTGAGGAAAACTTCCCTGACCTTGCTAGAGATTTAGACATCCAAATAAAAAAAGCTCAAAGAATGGCTGGGAAATTCATTGCTAATAGATCATCACCTACACATGTAGTCATCAGGTTATCTAAAATCAAGATGAATGAAACAATCGTAAGAGCTATGAGACAAAAGATTCAGGTAACTTATACAAGAAAACCTATTAGATTAACAGTGGATTTCTCAACAGAAATCTTACAAGCCAGAAGGGACTGGGGTCCTATCTTTAGCCTCCTGAAACAAAAAAATTGTCAGCCAAGAATTTTGTAATCAGCAAACTAAACTTAATAAATGAAGGAGATATAAAGCCTTTTTCAGACAAACAAATGCTGAGAAAATTTGCCACTACTAAGCCAGCACTACAAGAAATGCTAAAAGGAGCTCTAAATCTTGAAACAAAACCCCAAATTGGATCAAAATAGAACCTCCTTAAAATATAAATTTCACAGAGTCTATAAAACAATAACACATACACACAAAAACCAAGATATTTAGGTAACATCTGGCATGATAATAGAACAGTACTTCACATCTCAATACTAACATTGAAGGTAAATGGTCTAAATGCTCCATTTAAAAGATACAGAATGGTAGAATGGATAAAAATACACCAAACACGTATCTGCTGTCTTCAAGAGACTTACCTAACATATCACCAAGGTAAAGGGATGGAAAAAGATATTCCACACAAATAGAAACCAAAGTGAGCAGGAGTAGCTATTCTTATAGGAGACAGAACAGACTTTAAAGCAACAACAGAAAAAAAAAGAAAAAGAGGGACATTATTATAATGATAAAAAAGAATAATCCAAATGGAAAATATCTCAATCCTAAATATATATGCACCTAACACTGGAGCTCCCAAATTTATAAAACAGTTACTGCTAGACATAAGAAATGAGATAGATGGCCATCCAATTATAGTGGGGAACTTCACTGATAGCCCTAGACAGGTCATCAAAACAGAAAGTCAATGAAGACACAATGGATTTAAACTATACACTAGAACAAATGGACTTAACAGATATTTACAGAACATTCTATCCAACAACCACAAGATATACATTTGGTTTTTAAGCACATGGAACATTCTCCAAGATCGACCATATGATAGGCCACAAAACAAGTATCAATAATTTTTTACTAAAAGCAATTATATCGGCTGGGCACAGTGGCTCATGCCTGTAATCCCAGCACTTTGGGAGGCCGAGGTGGGCAGATCATGAGGTTAGGAAATTGAGACCATCCTGGCTGACATGGTGAAACCCCATCTCTACTAAAAATACAAAAAATTAGCTGGGCACGGTGGCGGGGGCCTGTAGTCCCAGCCACTCAGGAGGCCGAGGAAGGAGAATGGCATGAACCTGGGAGGCGGAGCTTGCAGTGAGCCAAGACCACACCACTGCACTCTAGCCTGGGCAACAGAGCAAGACTCCATCTGAAAAAAAACAACAACAACAATTATATCAAGTACCCTCTCAGACTACAGTAGAACAAAACTGGAAATCAGCTGTATAAAAGGAAACCCAAAACAACAAATATATGGAAATTAAATAATCTGCTCTTGAATGATCTTTGGGTTAACAATGAAATCAAGAGAGAAATTTAAAAATTCTTTCAACTGAATGATAATAGTGAGACAAATTATTAAAACCTTTGAAATACAGCAAAAGGAGTGCTCAGAGGAAAGTTCATAGCATTAATTGCCTACATCAAAAAGTCTGAAAAAGCATAATTAGACAGTCTAAGGTCATATCCCATGGAACTAGAGAAACATGAATAAACTAAAAACAAACCTAGCAGAAGAAAAGAAATAATACAGATCAGAGCAGAACTAAATGAAATTGAAACAAAAAAATACAAATGAACCATAAAGCTGGTTTTTTGAAAAAGTAATCAAAAGTGATCGACCTTTAGTGAGATTAACCAAGAGAAAAGGAGAGAAGATCCAAATAGTCTCAATGAGAAACAAAATGGGAACTATTACAACCAGTACCACAGAATTACAAAAGATCATTCAAGGCTACTGTGAACAACTTTACATGCACAAACTAGAAAATCTAGAGGAGATGGATAAATTCCTGGAAATATACAACCCTCCTAGATTAAGGCAGGAAGAAATAGCAACTATGAACAGACCTATAACAAGTAGTGAGATTGAAACAGTAATATAAAAATTGCCAACAACAACAAAAAAACCAGAACCAGATTGATTCACAGATGAATTCTATCAGACATTCAAAGAACTGGTACCAATCTTACTGAAACTATTCTAAAAGACAGAGAAAGGGAATCCAATCTAATTCATTATATGAAGCCAGACACTCTAATATAATACCACAATCAGGAAAGAACATATCAAAAAAAAAAAAAACTATAATATCCTTGATGAACGTAGATGCAAAAATCCTCAACCAACTGTTAGCTAACCACATCCAACAGCATATCAAAAAGATAATACACGACGATCAAGTAGATTTCACATGAGGGATGCAGGGATGGCTTAACATTCACAAGTCAATAATTGTGATACATCACATAAACAGAACTAAAAACAGAAATTGTATAATTATCTTAATAAACACAGGGAAAACATTTGAAACCTTCAGTATTCTTTTATGATTAAAACCTTTGGCAAAATTAGCTTAGAAAGGACATACTTCAAGGTAATAAAAACCATCCAAGACAAACCCATGGCCAACATTATATTGAATGGAGAAAAGTTGAAAGCATTCTCCCTGAGAACTGGAACAAGACAAGGATTCCCACTCTCACCACTTCTATACAACATAGTACTGAAAGTCCTAACCAGAGCAGACAAGAGAAAGAAAGGTATCCACATCAGTAAAAGGGAAGTCAAACTGTTGCTGTTTGCCAAAGATATGATTGTATACCTAGAAGTTCATAAAGAGTCATCCAAAAAGCTCCTAGAACTGATAAATAAATTCAGTAAAGTTTCAGGATACAAAATCAATGTACACAAATCAGTAGTACTGCTACACACCAACAGCTACCAAGCTGAGAACCAAATCAAGAGCTCAATCCCTTTTATAATAACTGCAAAAATAAATACATAAATAAAATACCTAAGAATATACTTAACCAAGGAAGTGAAAGATCTCTACATGGAAATCGGAAGGGAAAGATCTCTACATGGAAATCCACAAAATACTGCTGAAAGAAATCATAGATGACACAAACAAATGGTAACACATTCCATGCTCACGGATGGATAGAATCAATATTGTGAAAATGACCATACTGGCAAAAGCAATCTACAGATTCAATGCAATTCTCATCAAAGTGCCATCATCATTCTTCACAGAACTAGAAAAAACAATCCTAAAATTCATATGGAACCAAAAAAGGGCAAAAACCCACATAGCCAAAGTAGACTAAGCAAAAAGAACAAATCTGGAGGCATTACATCACTTTGGTTATAGTTACCAAAATAGCATGGTACTGGTATAAAAATAGGCATGTGGACCAATGGAACAGAATAAAGAACCCAGAAATAAACCCAAATACTTACAGCCAAATGATCTTTGACACAGCAAACAAAAACATAAAGTAGGGAAAGAATACCATAGTCAACAAATAGTGCTGTGATCATTGGCAAAGCACATGTAGAAGAATGAAACTCAATCCTCCTCTCTCACCTTGTACAAAAATAAACTCAAGATGGATCAAAGACTTAAATATAAGGCCTGAAACCACAAACATTCTAAATGACAACATCGGAAAAACTCTTCTAGACTTTGGGTTAGGCAAAGAGTTCCTGACCAAGAACCCAACAGCAAACAACAAAAACAAAAATAAATGGATGGAACTTAATTAAACTCAAAAGCTTCTGCATAGCAAAAGAAGTAATCAGCAGAGTAAACAGATAACCCACAGAGTGGGAGAAAATATCCACAAACTGTGCATCCGACAAAGAACTAATATCCAGAATTTACAAGAAACTGCAACAAATCAGCAAGAAAAAAAAAATAATAATCCCATCAAAAAGTGGGCAAAGGACATGAATAGAAAATTATCTAAAGAAGATATATGAATGGCTGACAAACATTAAAAAATGCTCAACATCATTAATTATTAGGGTAATGAAAATTAAAACTACAATGACATAACACTTTACTCCTGCAAGAATAGCCATAATTTAAAACATTTAAAATAATAGATGTTGGCATGGATGTGGTGAAAAGAGAACACTTTTACACTGTTGGTGGGAATATAGTACAACCACTATGGAAAACAGTACGGAGATTCCTTAAAGTACTAAAAGTAGAACTACCATTTGATCCAGTAATTGACTCCTGGGTCTCTACCCGGAAGAAAAGAAGTCGTTATATATAAAAGACTTACATATGCCACGTAAACACGCATCTTTATAGTAGCTCACTTCACAACTGCAAAAATATGGAAGCAGTTTAAATGCCCATCAACCAACAAGTAGATAAAGAATATATGGCGTATACACACACACACACACACACACACACACACACACACATATATATATATGTATGATGGAATACTACTCAGTCATAAAAAAAATGAAATAATGATATTCACAGTAACCCGGATGGAGTTGGAGACCATTATTCTAAGTGAAGTAACTCAGAAATGGAAAATCAAATGTTGTATGTTCTCACTTATAAGTAGAGAGCTAAGTTATTAGGCTTCTGAGGCATAAGAATGATACAAGGGACTTTGGGGATACAAAAGGAATGATGGGATGGAGGTGAGAGATAAAAGACCACACATTGGGTTCAATGTACACTGGTCAGGTGATGGGTGCACCAGAATCTCAGAAATAATACTAAAGAACTTATCTGTGTAAACAAAAACCACCTGTTCCCTGAAAACTACTGAAATAAAAGAAAATTTAAAAGCAGATTTCAAACAACTACAAATCTCTATATGAGACCTGATATATGGAAACTGGAATTTCAGAAGGAAATGAATAGAGGACAATAGTAATTGAAGTGATGACGTAGGAGGGCTTCTCAGAATTAAAGAAAAACATAATTCTCACATCAATTAATGAAAAACATTGTCTCACACATGAACACCAGCTAATCTGAAGAAGATCAGATAAAACCATATCTAGACCTAAACATGTTTGTGTGCAAAGACAACGAATAACCTATAAAAATAACATACTAACGAAAAAGCATGGGAGTGAAGGCAGTACTCCCCAAAGCAACAATATAAAGAGAAGACCATTTTGTATTTGGCATCACAAATAATTGTAGGCTTAGTGTCAAATAAGTCTTTCAAATGAAGATGTACTAAGTAGCTATATATCAAGTCAATAAGACGTTTAAGAAATGCTTTTTGTCCAGTACATTCCTGGGGCAAGGAAAGTGCATTGATTCAGAGCTAAAATGATAAAAAAAGAATTAAACTTTAAAGCTCCTTAAAGGTAGAAACTCTTTTATTCGTGACTAAATACTGAGAATGTTACACAGGGCCTGGATCTGGGGTTAGGGTGGTGGTGGTGATAAGTAAATATTTGTTAAGTAAATGAATATATGAATGGATAGTGCGTAAACTATATGAAGATACCTTATGTTAGGCATGATCTTATTAAGAAATCAACAGTACATATATTACTAAATGATATCAGATGGGCTTCTCTGCATACCTTTTGTGTAAATTAGTATGTAGTAATATTCTAAAAGGGAAAGTCTCCTGCTAGGTTATACATTTCAGGCTCAGGGAGACAGATGAAAAACCTAATTTCCTTTTTATTATTTTTCTTTTTCATATCTCTGTACTGAACATAGTCAATCTTGCACAAATGAGCACTATTAAGTTCAAGTATTTCTGCTGAAATGCCATTACTAAACACTTCTGCTTTCTACAAACCTATTCAATAAATAGGAAAAAGTAGGACTGTGAAAGACTACTCAAAACCTATGGAATTTTGTAGCTAGGGCACAAACCAAAGAATAAGATTCTTAATAAAATTCCTGCCACAGTTAAACTGCTGCCACCATTTGCAAGCAACAACAGTCAATTCTTGACCGACTAAAGTCTTGCAGCTCATGCTTCCTTCTTCAAAATGTACAGCCTTGGAGACATACACTACAATAAACACCAATTTCATGAAAGGTGAAACTTGAGTAGGACTGTAGACTTTTCAGTCAATTATTTTTAAGTTTGGAGGGAGACAGTGCTATATTTACAACTATGTCATCTATATTCTTTCAGATAGCCAATGAATGCAAAGTGTAGCAATCTTTGATGCCACTACACAGGCCATTTTTTGAAATAAAGAAAGATACTGCTTTAGGATTATAATTTTTAAGTAAGGATTTCATGTATTTCTGGACTTTTATCTTTAATTTTGTGAAAGCTTGCCCTATTTACTTAAAATATTAATCTTCTAGGAAAAAAATTGGAACAAACAGACATTACTTCTGTATTATGCTGACGTCATTTCCCTACTTACCTATTGCACGTGAGCTGGCAGTGCTAAGGTGAACAGAACTCTAACTTTGCAACACAGCAGAACAGAGTGTGCTTTAGAATGTTTTCTGAACCTTACCATGAGAACAGCAGTATTTTTTATCTGGGAATATAG
This sequence comes from Trachypithecus francoisi, assembly GCF_009764315.1. Lineage (NCBI taxonomy): Eukaryota > Metazoa > Chordata > Mammalia > Primates > Cercopithecidae > Trachypithecus > Trachypithecus francoisi. Next base: position 165,832,163 of record NW_022681454.1, on the reverse strand, counting down.
AGGTGAATGAAGCAAATGGGTCACTGCCTTCACAGAGAGTATGTTCTAGTGTGAGGAAAGCAACACTCTATCGAATCAATCTATTAATTAATGTCTACTAGAAAAGTGTCAGGTGGCAACAAGTGCTCTGAAGAGAAATAACATGATAGTGACCGTTTGGCTAGAAGCTGGATAACAAGATAGGACAGATAGGGAGATTGGGAAAAGAATCAGTGGAAAGACAAAAATTGGGAAAGAACAGTTTGAGGAATTGACACAGGTCTATGCAGCTAGAATTTAGCATTCTGAGTGGGAAAGGGAGAATTGTAAAACAGGAGATCAGAGAAATTGCAAGGTCAGATTTTGTAAGGTTTAAAGTCAGGTTAAGAAGTTTGGATTTTATACACATTTGTTCCAATTACACGTTCAGCTGAAATGATTTAACTGGGGGAACTAACACAATTTGAGCTATGGTTTGAATATATCTTTCTGGTCATGGTGAAAATAATGGTTTATAGAGTCAGGTTTAAAATGAGACAGGAGGCTATTCTAGAATTTCAAGTGAACAATGACGGAGTCTGGAGTGGTATCAATGGAAATGAAAAAAAATTATACATTTACTATGTAGTTGTAGGTAGAGATGATGGTCGTTGCTGCTGGATTGGATTTACAGGCGAAATAGAAGAAGAAAGAGTGAAATTAAGGACAAATCTTTGGCTTGAAAAGTCAGGGAGATGATGGTGATTTTCATGAAGATTGAGGATTTAGAAAGATGTGAGATATATATTTAAATGTGCACAACATATTATAAAGTAAAAGCACTTTTTAAATCAACATATACCTTATGATTTTCATGTTGTAAAAATATTCCACAAATATGTGACATGCATAGAACTGGAAGAATGCACTACAATTATCTGGACTAACACAATGCCTGAAAATAGCAGATGCTGAAATATTAGTTTAAAAATGGGCATTGCTCATTTTTAAACTAATATTTAAAAATTTTAAACTCACATTTAAAAACTAATGTCATCCTCCCGTCTTCCTTCTTTTTAATTGCCTACTCTGATTTCCTACTAGCTTCATTTTCTTTTTAATTTAAAATAAATATACAGTATATTTATAATTTCTAGTATAAAAATAAAATATAGTTATTAGAGAACACCTGAAAAAAAACCAAAGCACAAAGAATAACATAAAAACAACCCATAGTGGCCGGGCGCGGTGGCTCAAGCCTGTAATCCCAGCACTTTGGGAGGCCGAGACGGGCGGATCACGAGGTCAGGAGATCGGGACCATCCTGGCGAACACGGTGCAACCCCGTCTCTACTCAAAAATACAAAAAAACTAGCCGGGCGAGGTGGCGGGCGCCTGTAGTCCCAGCCACTTGGGAGGCTGAGGCAGGAGAATGGTGTGAACAGAGCATTGCAGAGCTTGTGGGAGGCAGAGCTTGCAGTGAGCTGAGATCCGGCCACTGCACTCCAGCCTGGGCCACAGAGCGAGACAAACCCATAGTCCCATGATTATTCAGATTAACTCACTGCTAAGGTTTGGTGTATATATTTCCAATGTAGTTGCTGTATGTGTATAGATATGTATGTACATGAATATACATATGCAGACATTTATTGAGAGTAGAAATAAGATCATAATATGCGGCAAAAGAGAAAACTAAAGAAGAAGAGAAAGAAAAGAGGTAATAGTTACTAAAAGCATTTAGAGGTTACTAGTTATTAATTGGAATAAAGGCTCAAGTTATGGTATATCTGGAAGTCAGGGGCACTGATTTCCCATAGTCAAAAATAGCATATATTGAAAAATATTTACTTTCTATAATTGATATTTCTGTATCAAGTATAGCTTCTTCAACTAACTGAACATGCTCTACCAATGATTTTTCTGTCTACTTATCAGCACAGTGATTTGAAAAATAAATGTCAATGAAACCTACCAACCAAATTGTGGCAACTCTAATAATTTGAAGCACTGGAGGGCTATTAAGTAAGTGAGGACTAAATTAAGCAGTATTCTAAGCATTTTTGTCAGAGATAGCATAATTGTATATTTGCAGAATTTTTGCAATTCAAATATCAACTGTCTGGGAAAAATGAATATTATAGTCCCTTGTGACATTAAAGAATTGTTTAAAATATAAAATTAACTCTTAAGGACACAAACCCCTACAGCACAGCTGTTTGGGGATGTCTTATAAGAACAAATTCATTTCTATTGTGTTTGAACTTCGGCCATCCATTTTAGTTATAATTTAGTTTAATACATTTTAGTAAATAGCCAAAAAACTTTCAAAGCTGATCAAGAAAATAAACACATAAATGAATATACAACTACCCTATTATCCCATCTGAAACAGGGGAAAGTTTAAAACGGAAGTTGAAGGTTAGACAATATCTTAGTTAATAATTATTAAGCCATTTGAATAATTTAACAGATGCCAGACTTATGTGGAGTTGATAATATTTATGTCTTCTCTTGTGGAACTAAAAACCAGTGCTAAAATGTATATCTGTTTAAAAGCAAGTTTGTAGAACAAATTGACTGTAAGCTCTTTATACTATCATTACTCTTCTTCTGATTTCTTTATTATTCTCCTGTTCTATACATAAAACATTATGTTACACTTTATGAAAGAAGGGACAATGTTAAGTGGGTAATGAAAAGCAAAGATTTCCAGTTCCTGTGTATGAATCTGTGGGCATGGGTGTGTGATATGTTGGAGTGGAGTGTGTGTGTTTAAACTTCTAAAAGCTGAGAGGAAAATGGTTTTCTGTAGCAGGACAAAAAGCAAGTTCAGAAAACAAAGCAAAACAACATGTATCATTAGAATTTCAAAGGCAGAACTGAGTTAAAAGATGGCCTCCCTCTTTATTAATATCTAATTTATCATAGACACTATTTTTTGTTTCACTTATATTGAGGCATACATACTCATTTTCCTTTAGTGTGAGTTGTTCTAATTTTGGCACTTCTCATTCTTGAAATTTTTCAGCACAAATGAAAGGTTCCTCATGACGAGGCAGCATTCCTTTCTGTGTGAATCCAGCTATGATCCTATGTAAATGAATAGTAGCCGTGTTTAGCAGAATGTTAATTTCTTATCAAAAACTCTACACTATCAGTAGTAGTAAGATCCTTTGATTAATCTGTATTTTGTAATTGTAGTTGTTGACTTTCTTTGGCTGATAGGCCATTTAGAATTTTCAGTTAGGTGATCTGCAGGTGTAACCATATTTTAGTGCCCATCAGAGTTTTGCTCCTAAGTTCATTAAACAGAAACTCATTCAAATAATTAAAGGGCTCTTCACCAATAATACACGTCTTCATTTCAATGCCTACAGGAATTATCTCTGCTAGCTTCTAAAACAAATGAACAAACAATTTAAAGAAAGCCAGAAAATAATCTTGTTTAGTGACATGTATTTCACTGATAACTATGCTTCATGAAAATGACATTTGAAATATATTTGATGTGCTGATTATATTATATTCTTGGAGTCCCAGAGAAAAGGAATTGATGTGAACATCTATTGCCATCACAATGTGACCTTCTAGTCACATACAAGCTTGCAGAATGACATGAGATGTCCCACTTCAGAAATGCCACCCATTATACTGGTTGCTATTCAGTATTAGCTATGTGTAAAAGAATAGCAGGGCTTACACACTATTGTCTTTTCTCCTTTTTAGACTGCCTAAATGATTGTCATTGTGAAATGGACTATCTCAATCTAAAGCAGACTTTCATATGGGAGTCAAATATCTTACTAGTCTATGACATTCCCCGTCTTTACATTGTTCATGACATTCTTATGACAATCCATCTCAAAATTTAAGGTTTCTCCTTCTTTTTGCTTAGGTCTTTCTCACCCCCAATCCAGGAATGTCTTTCTTCTTCCAGTCATTTTTTAGGCTTAATTTAATTCCTCACTGGAATGCTTTCTCTGATCACACTACCCCACATTAATTTCTTCATTTTTCCAAATTCTATGACATATCCCATGGTTTTACATTGTTTACTGCCATTTTAAATTTAAAATTTAAAATACAACATCTTTATTCTGATTACATGTAACAAATATAAATAAAATAATGCTTATCATTTTATTACCAACCTTTTTGTCATCCCAAACATTTTTTAGACTTTTATGATCATACAAAGCATAAATATTAGCTTGAACTTCAGAAAAGTACAGCTTTTATAGATCAAAAATTGTTGGATTTTACCAACTTCGTGTGGTTTCAAAATCATAGGAAATGTTGTGTTTTCCTTTATTAGTACATGATGCCCCTCCTTATATTATTTAGTGTTTTTTTTCCTTAATCTTTCATTGCTATCCTATTTCTGGCACTCATAACCATATGCCCACTTCTCTACTTTTACATCAACATAAGATACCAAAGACTTCCTCCCACTGTGGCACTGCTTCTAAGAAGATGTTACATTGAGAAATCTTCTTTCCCATACTTTATCCTTGTCTCACAAGAGACCATTAGAACATTCCTACTCTAAAAAGCTCTCCATCCGTTATAAGATGACATGCTATGTTAAACTCTTAATATTGTCATGTTTTCCTTTATCATTTTTACTTAAAAACTCCCTATCTAGAGAAAACATAAAGCTTTTCCCATCCTCTCTTTATCTAAATTTCTTTATCTTTAGCTATATACAGTCCACAATTCAAAAAAAAAAAAAATTCCCTATCGTGCAGATTTTTATTCTCACTTATTTTTTTCCTTGGTTAGAATTCTTTGCAGAATATTTTATTCAAAAGAGGTAAGTGGATAATATATTCTGTCTTTCAACCTTGGATATGTTGAACGGTATATACATTCTCTCCTAATTCCCAGAGTTGTAGATGTAGATTTTAATGCCAGATTATGTTTCCTTTACACAAAATTTATTTCTGCCAAGAGCATTGAAAAAGATGACTTTATCCTAAACTCAAAAATTTAATTAGCATCTGCTTAGCTGTGTCTTTTTAAAATCAATATTTTCTGCCATGCTTTCAATCTTTGGGCTGAAATCTTTGATATCCATGATACTTTCTTTTTGTATTTGTTTAATTATTGTCTCTTTTTCATTTTATTTTAGATTCATGCATCTATTCAGTTTTAGCCTTTCTGTCTATAATTTATGTCTCTAAATTTCTGCATTGATTTGACATATTTCTACCCTTAATCTTCCTATTCACTAATTTGTTTTTACAGAGTGATCATCTGCTTCTATACTTGCTATAAATTCTATAAATCTAAAGCTACATTTTTAGTTCCAGAGAGTTTTTTTTTATAGTTTCATTGATACTTTTAGAATGCATTTTGGCTGTTGTTGTTAGGGTGACTGGTAGGGGTGTCTTCATGATGCTCCTAAAGTTCTGTTTCACCAGGTTTAAACTCTTCTGAGTGCCCATCTAGTATCCCCCTCTGGCTGTTGGCTGCAGGAGGTGAATATTCTGTTCCTTTTTGCTCTTGGTTTTGCTTTCTCTTGGAATCCAGGTTCACCTGTTCTTTCTTGGTAGCAATACCTGAATTGGTGAGAGGTCATTAAGTTACTAATCGCTTATTGGATATCGTTAGGAAGCCCCTCTGTCCTAGAATTGATCATTTCAAAGGCTAATGATCTCTCAGAACTAGACGTAGGGAGGAGTTACCTAACTTATTCAGGATGTGCCAGCCTGATATGCAGGCTTTCCCTGGCCCACAGAGAATTAACTTTTGAATCTGTTCAGGTTTGGTAGAAACTTGTGATGGTTAATTTTATATGTCAATTTGGCTGAGCCCTAGTGCTAAAATGGATGCTCAAACATTATTCTGGATGTTTTTGTGAAAGAGTTCCTTTAGATGAGATTGACATTTAAATTGGTAGACTTTGGGTAAAGCAAATTACTCTCCACCCACCTTAATGTGGGTGGGCTTTATCTAATCAGTTAAAGGCTTTAATAAAACAAAGACTAACCACCCTATGCAAAAAGGAATTTTGCCATCAAACTACCTGTAAACTCAAGCTGTAACTCTTCCCTGGGTCTCCTGCCTGCCAACCTCCACCATCTGATTTTGGACTTATCCAAACCCTCACAATCATGTAAGCCAATTTCTTACAATAAATCTCTCCGTATACATACGTACACATCCTGTTGGTTTTATTGTTTTGGACAACCCTGACTAATACAAGCTTTAGTCACATCATCCTGGGCCCAACATGTCTGTATTTCTTTTTTTTTTTTTTGAGACGGAGTCTCACTCTGTCGCCCAGGCTGGAGTACAGTGGCGCGATCTCGGCTCACTGTAAGCTCCGCCTCCCGGGTTCACGCCATTCTCCCGCCTCAGCCTCCAAGTAGCTGGGACTACAGGCGCCCGCCACCACACCCGGCTAGTTTTTTGTATTTTTAGTAGAGATGGGGTTTCACCATGTTAGCCAGCATGGTCTTGATCTCCTGACCTCGTGATCCACCTGCCTCAGCCTCCCAAAGTGCTGGGATTACAGGCTTGAGCCATGGCGCCCGGCCAATCTGTATTTCAAAAAGGGTACTAAGTATTCAGAATAATCAGTAGTCAATAAAAATTGACTAAGTTGTGCAGTGTACTCTAGGTGCCTGCTATGTTTATTGAGCCCTTCTGAATAATGACCAACAGCGATTCATAAAATAAAACTTGCAGTTTTGTATCATGGTCCCATTTTCCTCTGGCCAAAGTTTTTGAACCATGGCTGTATTAGTCTGTTCTCATGCTGCTGTGAGGAAATACCTGAGACTGGGTAATTTATAAAGGAAGGAAGTTTAATTGACTCACAATTCTGCAGGGCTGGGGAGGCCTCAGGAAACTTACTCAGGAAGGGGAAGCACACATGTCCTTCTTCAAGTGGTGGCAGGAGAGAGAAGAATGAGGACTGAGTGAAGGGGGAAGCCTCTTATAAACCATCAGATCTTGTGGGGTCCCTCCCACAACATATGGGGATTATGGGAATTAAAATTCAAGATGAGATTTGGGTGAGGGCACAGCAAAACTACATCATTCTGCTCCTGGCCGCTCCCAAATCTCATATCCTCACATTTTAAAACACAATCACGCCTTTCAACAGTCCCCCAAAGTCAACTCATTCCAGCATTATCCCAAAAGTCCAAGTCCAAGATTTCATCTGAGACAAGGCATGTCCCTTCCACCAATGAGCCTACAAAATCAAAAGCAAGTTAGTTACTTCCTAGATACAATGGGAATACAGTCACTGGGGAAATACCCCCACTCCAAATGGGAGAAATTGGCCAAAACAGAGCGGCCACAGGCCCCATGTAAGTCCAAAATCCAATAGGGCAATCATCAGACCTTAAAGTTCCAAAATGATCTCCTTTGATTCCATGACTCACATGGAATCACACTGATGTAAGGTCTGCTGATGTAAGAGGTGGGCTCCCATAGCCTTGGGCAGCTCACAAAGTCTTGGGATGTACCCTACAGCTTTGCAGGGTACAGCCCCCCTTCTCAGTGCTTTCACAGGCAGGTGTTGAGTGCTTTTCCAGGTGCACGGTGCAAAACTGTTAGTGGATCTGCCATTTTAGGGTCTGGAGGATGGTGTCTCTCTTCTTACATCTCCACTAGGCAGTGTCCTAGTGGGTACACTTTGTGGGGGCTCCAATCCTACATTTCCCTTGTGCAAAGTGCTAGCATAGGTTCTCCCCAAGGGCTCCATCCATGCTGCAAACTTCTGCCTGGATGTCCAGGTGTTTCCATACATCCTCTGAAATCTAGGTGAAGGTTCCCAAACCTCAAGTCTTATCTTCTGTGAATCCACAGGACCTATACCACCTGGACCTGCCAAGGCTTGAGGCTTGCACACTCTGAAGCAATGCCCCCACTGTATCTTTGCTCCTTTTAGCTATGGGTGGAGCTATGACAGCTGTGACACAGGACCATGTCCTGAGACTGCACAGAGCAGGGGGGCCCTGGGCCTGGCCCAGGGAACCCTATTTTCCTCCTAGCCCTCCAGGTCTGTGATGGGAGGGATTGCCATGAAGGTCTCTGACATGCCCTGGAGACATTTTCCCCATTGTCTTGGTGATTAACATTCAGCTCCTTGTTACTTATGCAAATTTCTGCAGCAGGCTTGAATTTCTCTCCAGAAAATGGGTTTTTCTTTTCTATCACATAATCAGGCTGCAAATTTTCGAACTTGTATGCTGTGGTTCCTCTTGAATGCTTGGCCACTTAGAAATTTATTCTGCCAGATACCCTAAATCGTCTCTCTCAAGTTCAAAGTTCCATATATCTCTAGGACAGGGGTCAAATGTCACCAGTATCTTTGCATAGCAAGAGTGACTTTACTCCAGTTCCTGACAAGTTCCTCATCTCCATATGATACCATCTCAGCCTGGACTTCATTTGTTTATATCACTATAACATTTTGGTCAAAGCCATTCAACAAGCCTCTAGGAAGTTCCAAACTTTCCCACATTCTCCTGTCCTCTTCTGAGCCCTCCAAACTATTCCAACCTCTGCCTGTTACCCAGTTACAAAGTCATTTCCACATTTTTAGGTACCTTTACAGCAGCTCCCTACTCTCTGCGGTACCAATTTATTGTATTAGTTTGTTCTCATGTTGCTATGAAGAAATACCTGAGACTGGGTAATTTACAAAGGAAATAGGTTTAATTGACTACCAGTTCCGTGGGCGTAGGGAGGCCTCAGAAAACTTATAATCATGTTGGAAGGCAAGCAATCACAACCTTCTTCACATAGTGGCAGGAAAGAGAAGAATGAGAACCAAGTGAAGGGGTAAATCCCTTATAAAACCATCAGATTTTGTGATAACTCACTCATTATCACAAGAATAGCATGGGGAACCACCCCCATGATTCAATTACCTCCTGCCAGATTCCTCTCAGGACACTTGGGGATTATGGGAACTACAATTCAAGATGAGCTTTGGGTGGGGACATAGCCAAACCATATCAATGGCTTACTATTAGAACCAAATGGGATTGACTAATAGTAATCTGTTCTGCTGCTTTCCAGGGAGGCTAGCATGAGGACTTTGCCTCCCTGTGATAAATGAAACCTATTGGTGACTGTTCTAGATAGTCGTATGCTCATATCTAGGGCCTTTTTTGCTTAGGGACACAATGAGTGTTAGTCATCAGGAAAAGGGAGAACAGAAGCAGTAGAAAAGAGCTAGCTTCATACTAGACAGAGCTCTGCTAAGGGGTGGTCCCTTGCTGTGTATGTACAAAGCTGCTATGAAGTTATTAATGCAACTTTCAATTCCTAAAGTCTTAGGAAGTTGCTAATGGAAGTATTTTCTGCTTTTCAGTACTTTCATGACCATTGTTAAAATAAATTTTCATTAGCTAACTGAGGTAATCTGATTATGTATTCATTCTTTTCAATATTCAGCAAGTAATACATTGTCAATGTTTAAAAAATATTTGAAGGCAACTTTAAACAGTTTGAAAACCTTATGTGGACTATTTCATTTTAAAAGTACTGCATTTTTCTTTGTCAAATATATTTTGTTCTTTGTAAAAAATGACTACAAATTTCTTTCATAAGAAGAAATAGCATTTCCCTTTTTCAGTAGTTAAAAGTGATATTTTTCATGCAGTCATGTATGAACTTGAAAAAAAATTCAATAAGCATTTATTACTTTAATAATACACAATATCATGATTTTGATTAAAAATAAACTAAATACAATTTAAATTGCTGAAGAGGAATTTATGCATGACTACTTATTTTAACACAAGTGTATGTTGAAAAAGGAAGGAAAAGAAGAATCATCTGTATCTACTGGGGTGGTGTGGAGGGTCCTAGCTCGAGTCTGTTTATCCCTACTGGTGAGATTTAGCTCATCTAATGAACTAGCCTAAAGGCATCTGCTGGTTTAAATGTATTTTCCTGAGGGTTTTCACAGCTTTGTATTGTTCCCCGGCAACTAGTGGATTAGAGAAAGCAAGATGTAGAAGCCCATTTGTGTCTATTGGACATTAGTTTCCAGTTTGATTTAAGAATCTTACAGCTGAGTTCTTTTAAGAGAATAACTGTTGGAAGGAGCTGTTTTGTATAAGGCTGTCTTATGTGAGAAAGAACCACAAGCTTTGTATTGTTGTATTAGTGCTTTAAGGATGAAGTACAACACAATGTAGAGGAGATAGGCATTCTTCCACATCTCTAAGAAACCATCAAGTATTTTAGAAGGCTGTGAAAAATATGGAATAATGCTTTAGGGACATGATGATATGTGGCTTCAGGAGTCCCTAGGGTCCCAGAACTTGTGGTAGAGATAGATGCTGAACTTGGGTGGCTGTCAAACATCAACTCTCAGTGCAGCAGCCAGAGTAAAATAATACTGACATTAGTATTTAGAGAACTTGTATGTGACTTCCAAGGGGATCAGAAGTATGGTAAGACTTTATAGAGAGGAGACTAGGGGGCCTATATGTGGTGGAGAACAGAAGTCAGATTAATTGAATCATCACTGTTGATATGGTCTCATTACATCCACAGATGGGTGAGGCACAGGGAAGTTCAGATTACATGTGTTATGAATGTAACCTGAATTAGTGAAAATACTGAAAGTAGGAAAAGTCAATAAAAAGATGAGAAGAAAGCAGTATATAAAAAAGGGTTACCCCAGAACTCATTAAATAAGAAAGCAGTATATAAAAACAAGGTTACCCCAGAACTCATTAAAGTTACAGTACTGGCATTAATTTGACTGTTTGTGTATATAAATGATAAATTATATAAATACATATATCTATATATATTTAATATATAATATATAAATATATAATATAATGTATAAATACATATAATATATAAACCTTGATCCTCTGAAAATTTCCAGAAATAAAGTAAACTGATTATAATCAAATTACACCACAGTTAAAGGAACATCAGCCCACACAGATGAAAAAGAACCAGCACAAGAACTCTGGCAACTCAAAAAGCCAGGGTGTCTTTTTTTTTTTTTTCCTCCAAATGACCACAGTAGTTCCCCAGCAAGGCTTCTTAAATGGCTTAAATTTATATATATATAATATATATTATATAATATACAATATATAATATACAATATATATTATTTGTTCTCTATTTATATATCTCTAAAAAATTTGTTCTCTAATATATATATTTAATATATATAAATATAATAAATATATATATAAATAAATCACCTGGCTTCATATATATGTAACTTAAAACATGAATTTTCTGAATTTGTTCTCATGTGAAAATAGGATTAATATTTGACCTTTTACACCTCATAGAGTTTCTGTGAGAAGCATGAAAGCAGTATGTAAGAAAGTAAAGGATTTGTGGTAAACCATACTAGATTTCTGTTGTAAGTGTGACATTGACATCCCAATTTTGGATAATGCATTTAATGCCTTTGTTTAGATTATAAAAATATTTGTGGTGTATTTGTCAGAAGGTTTATAAAGTATTTTATTAAGTTGCATACATGTATTTCTATTATAAAACAATCACTAAAATTAAATATCAATCCAATAATTTCTTTGTAAACTTTTGCCACAATTTCAATTTAATGATTATTATTTCCTAAAACAAACAAAAAAAATTATATGCATAAAGGGACACTACTCATAATATTGGTATCCCAATTATTATCTATGACCAAATACTATTAGATTGCTATCTGGGTTAATGTCAATTAAATTAATCTAGTTATTCTAGTCCAATAATAAAATTGGATCCCTAAGGCTCAGTTGGTCATCATGGAAAGGTAAATCATTATCAAATGAAATGCCTAGTAATGCTAATTCTATTTTGCTCTCCTGGTCATTTCACATCAGTACACTAAACACTGTATTAAATTCTTTATCCATTAAATCTTATTTTTTCATCTTATTATAGTATCTATGTTTCATAAACAATGCAAGTCTATTATACATATGTTTTGGCAGGGAAATTTTCCTTTAAATTAGTTTGATCTCAGTTCTGAGTTTCTAGCTTTCTGGAGGACCCTCTATGTTATGTTTTTGTAATTGTAGAGTCTCAGAAGGAACAGTTGTTTTTGTCTGGCATGAAAGCTGCTCAAAACCCACTGCTACTCAGGCAAAGAGCATCAAGTCAAACTGGCATTGTGGTTCTGAAGTCAGCCTCTGGAAAGTGTTGCCATCAGGCTCCGGAGCTGGTGCTTTTCCTTCTCTAGTGGGTAAACACACACATTTCCTCTATAGCACTAATTAGGTAATGGAGCCAAGAAGGCCCGTAACTCATCACTGACAAATTTGTGCCAGATCTTGGACATGAATTCTGGAGGATATTCAAGTACTCACTTGGATCTCTATAAAGTTATGTTTAAAATGCAGTGCTTTGCTTTAATGATAATCTGGGCTTGAATGAATCACAGTCCCTCAAATCATGGGAGATTCTCTGTAAATACAGCATTAACATGTTGCAAAACTTTGTTAATGTCATAATGGTGACATCATAGTCCCAGTCATCAAAAATTTGTTCTCTAATTTTAGTTCTTACTCTTCTTCCCAGAACATGTTTATATACATGCTACATTGGTATGTAAACTATAACTCTAAATGTAAGGATGACTTTAACTCCTCCCATCAAGTCCATGGCAACAGTGGCAAATCTAACTTCATGGAATTTCAAGAGGAGAGCTACTATTAGCAGAAAGATTAGCATTTGAGCTGAGGTAAAAACGTTAGGTACGGTGGGTATTAGAGTTTTCTGTGTGGCAAATTGGTAGAAAATACAAATTTACATTTTGGTCTCATTTAACAGCTATGCAGGAATGAGTTAACCTAGGAAAAATAAAATTGGGCAAAAGACCTCAGGAAAATGAATGGCAGACATAAAATCAATTTAACCTTAGTGTGTGCAATAATTTATATTCCAATCCTTTGCTTTACTAGATGCTTCTGATCTTTTTCTTCTTGACTCTTACCAGATACCATGTTCCTTCAGCAGAATATTTTCTTGTTTTTTCATGATCAAGGGTTATAATCTACTCATATGACTCCTCACAAATGTGGGGCATTTACATCTAGAAACAATTTGATAGCAATCACAACTACTACCATATGAAAGGGATTTTTGCAAAAGCATAAATACAATACTAAAAGGATAAAAGATTTGGGGGAGAAGCTCCCAACAGGTTTGTCTTGTAATATAAATCCTGAAGCAAAGCGACATAGCTCTACTTGAAATATGTTTATATAGATCCCCTTGTGAAAAATTTTTTCAGAGACTGTGTATCAATTGAACAGATTTGATGGCATGAGAAAACATATAATAGTTGCTTCAAGTTACAGTCATATAGGCACAGCAATCAGGGTTATGTGACGATATAAATATCCTTCATATTCTATAGGCAAGACAAACACTAAAGCCCAGGAAGTTTAATTAACAAATAAATCTGTGATAGCTGCTATTATTCAACCACATTTTAACTAATGGGAAAAATAAGGCAAAATAATCTTATGCATACTTGCCCATAGGAAGTTGATATTTCTAAAGAGAGATATTATGAGTTTTGCAACAAATAGTTAAATTGAATTCTGTTTAAAAGCTGGCATTATTTATATCTTTTAATATAAACTGATTGCAGTTTAATAAATCTCCTGAGATATTTCTATACTGCTGTTTTTTATTTTAAGATTGAAGGGATTTTTCCTCTAAATAATTATCATTCAGTTTAGTTTCAGCTAAGTTGTGCTCTAATTTTAGACAGCTAAATGATACATCTCAACAGAATGCTCACAGTCTCTTTTCATTTCCATTTTACATTTTCATTATTATTCAATGACTGACAAAGAAAATATTTCATTAAAATTTAATTTTAACCTTATGAATAATAATGAATATTGTTTTGGTAATACCCCCCAAAGTTGACCACTTCCCAACAAATCTCATTATGCCATTTATTGAGAGTACATCCTAGATGTTTAAATTATAGTCAACTATTAACAATAAATAATGTGACATTGTGGATAGTAATAAAAAGGGTGCCAGATATTTTTAAGAGACATGAGGCTTCAGTAAAAGATGACCAGAAACCCACTGTAGCCATAGCAATGGTTGCTATTTTTACTTTCTGAAAGCAACATAGTTAGTCTCACCCAAATGGTGCACATTTCTGCTTCTCATTCTGTTTAGTTCACAGTCTTATTCAATTATGGAGAATAAAGACATTTTGGAGCAAAACAGGTCCCTGATCAGCACTAAAGTGAGATGTTGTTTAAAGGAACTTAGGAAAGCCTATCGTTAATCACTCAAAGCATGGTAAATTCCCACTTCTCGAATGGGGTTTCAATGCATATACTTTAAATGTTTTGCTGTGGCAATTTGCAGCAATTAGTAAAACCCCTTAGTGACTTCAATCATGAGATTTAAGAGGAAATGAGAAGCAATCTCCAAAAGAGGAAAACAACCACCATGTTGTGGAAGGTTCTCAGGATACTTTCCTAATGTAGGATTGCTGTTATTGCAAAAGCCCAGTTCAGATGATTCAAGACCATCTTGTGACTTAACACCCTTGGACAAGTGGTTATATTTCATGAAATCATATATTTTGATTCATTGAATGTAAATACACGTGTGTAAATACAGATAGGAAGATACTTGCTAGAAAGAAACTGAAAGCAGAGTAAAAGGATAGAGAGTGAATACAGTAACTATATCCACATATGATAATATGGTGATTGGCAGGCCTTTCTAAACTGGGGACATATGATCTGGTGACTTTAAGGAAGGGGCAAGTAGATTTGTGAAGATATGTATGAAAAGTGCTCAAAGCAGCAAGAGCAGGAAGTGAAAAATTGCTGGAACATATTTAGTACATTTGTGGAAGAACAAGGAGGCCATTGTGGCCAGTGGAGAAACTGAACACAAATCAGTAAGAGTTGAGGTCAGAGTCATGCGTCAGGTATAGATCATGTTGGGCCTTACGGGTTGTGGAATAAACTTGGATTTATTTTTGAATATGATTAACAGCCTTTGAAGGCATTTGAGCAGAGGAGTGAAATGATCTGATTATATATGTTCAGATGATCATTCTGACTTTTATTTGAAGAGCTCTGGAGCAAGATCAGTTAAGACACTTACTGAAATAGTTTAGGCAGGAGACACTGGTGGTTTGCATCAGAATGGCCACAGTGTCAATAAACAGCGAGAGCTCCTCCCACAATGCCTTATCCATTTCAAGAACCACTGTAGTTACTCTTTTTCTAAAATTTCCTTCCAGAGCTTGGTGCAGTATTTGGCATTTAAAAGTATATCTTGAATTAGTAAATGAATAAAATGACAGAAGACTCAATAAAACCTCGGATATTCAAACTTACCAGTATGACTAATTAAGACAAATTGAAGTAGTAAAAAGACATAATTTCATGGAATTCCTGAGGCTTATCGTGGAATACATACATTGAGTAGATGAGAGTATAAACTATTTCAACAAAATAGATCATATAGAAGGGTTGAAACCAGCTTTTTAAAAATGTTGAGTTCACTCATATTTTAATCCAAAAACAAGTGTCAAATGCAGTAACAATATTTTGAGTTAAAATAAAAACAAAATAATTTTAAAGTTCAAAACTAAAAACAAATGCTCTCTAGAAATTTATATCAGTGATATAATGATTTTATAAAACCCATACACATCACACACACACATACCTCTGAACGGATTATTTAAAATGTATGTTTTTACCACTTATAAAAGGAAGTTACAATAAATAGGGAACATCATATATTTAAAAAACAGTTATCTAAGCAATTGCATTTCCCCTCTCAACTCCCAGCACAATTTGTTAGATCTATAGTTCCATAAAATGCCATAGGCAGAGTTTACTTTTATTTCAGAAATGTATTACTTAAAAAAAATTATGGCGGGGCACGGTGGCTCAAGACTGCAATCCCAGCACTTTGGGAGGCCGAGACGGGCAGATCACGAGGTTAGGAGATCGAGACCATCCTAGCTAACACGGTGCAACCCTGTCTCTACTAAAAATACAAAAACTTAGCCGGGTGAGGTGGTGGGCATCTATAGTCCCAGCTACTCGGGAGGCTGAGGCAAGAGAATGGCATAAACCCAGGAGGCAGAGCTTGCAGTGAGCTGAGATTGCACCACTGCACTCCAGCCTGGGTGACAGAGCGAGACTCCATCTCAAAAAAAAAAAAAAATTATATGTGGAGAAATGTCAACTAGATAACTCTTCAGCTACTATAATTATACTCAATATATATTGAATAATGAATCAATATCAAAATGTACATTCTCTTTTATATTGTATCAAAGGAATTTGTATTGAAATTCTTTTTATTCAACTTTTATTAATAATTTGATGAAGATTAAAGAACATGCTAATCTATTTTGTGATAATGTACAGCTGAGAGGTGCAGTTAAACTGTTAAAAGATAAAATATAGTGTCAATAAATTCTCAAAAAACATAAAACTAGTTAAATGAACTATAATGGTATTACACATAGAATATATAAAGTGAGAAAAAATAATACAATGCTTAAGGTATGACTAGGTTAGTGGCTACTCATAAGAATGAGAAATCAGAGTTAACTGGATAAAAGTATAACTCTTAACTGATGTTAGCATATGCCTTAATGCCTTAACATTTGGTTTACCTCACTTTGGAAGCCTTCCTGCTCCTGCAATGCTGGGTTTTATACCCTTCTTCTACCAATATATTGGTTTGGCCAATGCTAACACCAAAATAATGATGTGTAAGATTATGAAATAATAAAAACTCTGGATTTCTTTGAACATTAACAAACGTGAATAATCTTTACAGTTTGGTTTAACTCTAAAGGCACAGATACGCCAGAAGAGAATCCTGATGCTACTCATAAGGTCCTAAAGCCTGTCTTTCAATTGCTCCTTTTACATTTGTTTTTCTTAATTCAAGAAATCTCCATTTCCTCAAAGGTGGGAATAATATGTTTTTCTGATTACTCACCTCTAGTGTTTAACAACATGCCTTCCACTGCGTATACCACTTATTTATTAAAAATAATTATTTAAAGTAAATGAAGGGAACTAAGGTGGCTACAAATGTGAGAAATCACAGAAGAGCCTCAGGACTGAGCAAAGCCTACCTACCAGCCTACTAGCCATTACACTTAAGAGTCATCTGCTGGATCACAGACCAAACTTCAATAGCAAAAATATTTTGCTAACTCATACCCTGTAAAACTAAGACAAGAATTCAGCTACAAATAAAGACCCATAACAAAACCTTGACCCCCTGAAAATTTCCAGAAATAAAGTAAACTGACTATAATCAAATTATACCACAGTTAAAGGAACATCAGCCCACACAGATGAAAAAGAACCAGCACAAGAACTCTGGCAACTCAAAAAGCCAGTGTGTCTTGTTTTTTTTCTTTCCTCCAAATGACCACAGTATTTCCCCAGCAAGGATTCTTAACCAGTTAAAATGGCTTAAATGACAGACATAGAATTCAGAATATGGATAGGAATGAAGATTATGGAAATTAAGGAGGAACTCAAAACTCAATCCAACAAATCTAAGGATTACAACAAAATGGATCAGGAACTGAAAGACAAAATAGCCATTTAAAGAAAGAATCAAACTGATCTGATAGAGCTGAAAGACACACTACAAGAATTTTATAATACAATTGCAAATATTAACAGCAGAATAGACCAAACTGAGGAAAGACTCTCAGAGCTGTAAGACTGGTCCTCTGAACTAATTTAGTCAGACAAAAACAAATAAAAAATGAATAAAAAACAACAAACAAAAACTTCAAAAAACATGGAATTATGTCAAGAGACCAAATCTATGACTCACTCGTGTCCCAGAAAAAAAGGGAAAGTATGCAACTTAAAAAACATATTTGAGGATGTCATTCATGAAAATTTCCCCAACCTCACACAAGAGGCCAACATTCAAATTCAGGAAATGCAGAGAACCCCAAGACACATACTCATTAGATTCTCCAAGGTCAACATGAAATTAAAAATATTAAATGCAGCTAAAGAGAAGGAGCACGTGACCTACAAGTGGAGCCCTAGCAGGCTAACAGCAGAACTTTCAGTAGAAACCTCATAAGACACACGAGTTTGGTCATCTATCTTCAGCATTCTAAACTCAATACGTGATCAAATGGACTTAACAGATATTTATAGAACTCACCTCTCAAAATCAAAATAATACACTTTCTTATCAGCACATGGCACATATCCTAAAATTAACCACACAATGTAGCATTAAGAGGAAAGTTTATAATACTAAACATCCACACGAAAAAGTTAGAAAGATCTCAAATTAACAACCAAACATCACACCTTGAGGAAATAGAAAAACAAAAGCAAACCAACCCCAAAGCTAGCAAAAGACAAGAAATAACCAAAATCACAGTAGAACTGAATGAAGTTGAGACATTAAAAAACATACAAAAGGTCAATGAAAGCAAAAGTTGGTTATTTGAAAGAATAAATAAGATAGAACACTAGCAAGATCAATAAAGACAAAAAGAGAATATCCAAATAAACATATTCAGAAATGACAAAGCTGACATTACAAACAATCTCACGGAAATACAAAAAATCTCCAGAGACTACTACAAAGACCTCTATGCACACAAGTTAGAAAACCTAGAAGAAATGGATAAATTTCTGGGAACATACAGCCTATTAAAACTGAACCAGGTATAAATTCAAATCGTGAATAGACCAATAATTCATTCTGAAATGGAATAAGAAAAAAGGCTACCAACCAGGAAAAGCCCATGTCCAGATGGATTCACAGCCAAATTCGACCAGACATGTAAAGAAGAATGGGTACCATTCTTACTAAAACTATTCCAAAAAATTGAGTAGGAGACATTCTTCCCTAACTCATTCTATGAGACCAGCATCATCCTGATACCAAAACCGGTAAAGAGACAAAAAAAAAAAAGAAAAGAAAATTATAAGCTAATATCTTTGATAAACATAGATGAAAAATCCTTAATAAAATACTAGCAAATTGAACCCAGCAGCACATCAAAATGCTAATCCATCATGATCAAGTAAACTTTATCCTTGGGATACAAGGTTAGTTCAACATATGCAAATCAATAAATATGATTCATCACATAAAGAGAACTATAAACAAAAACTATATAACCATATCAATAGATTCAGCAAATGCTTTCAATAAAATTCAGCATTCCTTCATATCAATAATACTCAACAAACTAGGCATCGAAAGGACATACCTCAAAATAATAAGAGCCATCTGTGACAAACCCATAACCAGTATCATACAGAACAGACAAAAGCTGGAAGCACCACCCTTGAAAACCGGCACAAGACAAGGATACCCTCTCTCATCACTCCTATTGAATATAGTACTGAAATCCTGGTCAGAGCAATTGGGCAAGAGAAAGAAATAAAAAGCATCTAAATAGAAAGAGAGGAATTCAAACTATTCCTGTTTGCAGTCAATATAATTTTGTAACTAGAAAACCCCACTCTCTGCCAATGGCTCCTAGATCATATAAACAACTTCAGCAAAGTTTCAGGATACAAAATCAATGTAGAAAAAGTAGTAGCATTTCTATACACCAGCAACATCCAAGCTGAGAGCTAAATTAAGAATGTAGTCCTATCTACAATAGCTGTAAAAAAGATAAAATACCTAGGAATAAAGCTAACCAGGGAGGTGAAAGATCTCTACAATTAGAATTACAAAACGTTGCTCAAAGAAATCAGAGATGAAATAAACAAATGGAAAAACAATCCATGCTCATGATAGGCAGGATGAATAGTTAAAATGCTATACTGCCCAAAGCAGTTTACAGATTCAATGCTATTTCTATTGAACTACCAATGACGTTCTTCACTAACTAAATAAAACTAAACACAGAACTAAAAAAAGCTATTTTAAAATTCATATGAAACCAAAAAAGAGCCTGAATAGCCAAAGCAATCCTAAACAAAAAGAACAAGGCTGGAGGCATCACAGTATCTGACTTCAAACAATGTTACAAGGCTACAGTAATAAAAACAGCACGGTACTAGTATAAAATAGACACATAGACCAATGGAACAGACTAGAGAGCCCAGATATAAAGCCATACACCTGAAACCATCTGATCTTTGACAAAGCTGACAAAAGCAAGCATGGGGAAAGGACTCCCTACTTAATAAATGGTGCTATGATAACTGGCTAGTCATATACAGAAGATTGAAACTAGACCCCTTCCTTACACCATATACAAAAATCAGCTCAAGATGGATTAAGGCTCAAATGTAAAACCTAAAATTATAAAATCCTAGAAGAAAACCTAGGAAATACCATTTTAGACTTAAGCTCTGGCAAATATTTCATGATGAAGACATCAAAAACAACTGCAACAAAACCAAAAATTGACAAATGCTACTGAATCAAGCAAAAGAGCTTCTGCACAGCAAAGAAAACTATTAACATAGTAAATGGACAACACACACAATGGGAGAAAATATTTGTAAACTATGCATCTGACAAAGGTCTAATATCCAGAATCTGTAAGGAACTTAAACAATTTAACAAGCAAAACATATACAAACCCATTAAAAAGTGGGCAAAGGATATGAACACTTTTCAAACAGCCAACAAGCAAATGAAAAAAAAAAAATGTTCAACGTCACTCATCATTAGTGATCACTAATCACTGCTAATGGGGATATAAATTACTTCAGCCATTGTGGAATTTTGGAGATTACTCAAAGAACCTAAAACTGAACTGCCATTCAATCCAGTGATCCCATTATTGGGTGTACACCCAAAGGAAGTCATTCTACCATAAGGACACATGCATGTGTATGTTCATTGCAGTACTATTCACAATAACAAAGACATGGAATCAACTTAGGTGCCAATCAGTGGTAGACTGGATAAGTAAAATGTGGTAAATATGCACCATGGAATACTATGTAAGCCATAACAAAGGACGAAATCATGTTTTTTGCAGCCACATGGATGGAGTTGGAGACCATTATCCTAAGCGAACTAAAGCAGGAACAGGAAACTAAACATCGTATGTTCTTATTATAAGTGAGAACTAAATGTTGAGTACACATAGACAAAGAAGAGAACAATAGACACTAAGACCTACATGAGGATGAAGGTAGGAGGAGATTAAGGATCAAAAAAATACCTATTGAGTACTATGTTTATTATCTAGGTGATGAAACAACATGTACACCAAACTCCCACAACTTGCAATTTATCTATAGAATCAACCTGCAAACGTATCCCTAAAATTAAAAGTAAAACAAAATAAAATAAAGTATCTGATATCTCAAAAATCACCAAATATTCCAGAGCTGTAATTGCCAGAACAAAACATAAATGTAACAACATTAATTAAAACACTAACAAAGTATGTAATGAAATGCATGCTGCCTATCATGCTAATATACTTTTACAAAGATTAGTGAGATTTCATTGTGAAAGAGTTTCTGAATTTTCTTATTTTAAGATAATTTCAGTGCTTTTTAAGTGGGCTAGACATTTCAAAACCTATTAAAAGAAAAATAACTACAATGTGGAACACTGGATCACAGAGCAGTGCAATGTAGGTAAAGTAATATTTAGAGGGGAATTTAATTTCCCAAATGATTATTCTACAATAGAAAAATGACTGAAATTAGGAGGTATAAATTTATATTTAAGTATACCATGGAATACTATGCAGCCATAATGATGAATGAAATAATGTCCTTTGCAGCAACATGGATGCACTTAGATGTCATTATCCTAAGCAAATTAACCCAGAAACAGAAAATGAAGTATTACATATTCTTACTTATAAGTGGGAGTTATCCCATTTATGGGTTAGCACTGGGCATACTTGGACAAAAAGATGGGAATAGGAGACACTGGGAACTACAGGGCATGGGGAGTGGAATGGGCAAGTACTGAAAAACTACCGACCGGGCACTATGCTCAGAATGGGAGTAACAGGTTCCATCATACTCCAGACCTCAGCATCATGCAATATACCCTGGTAACAAACCTGCATACATATACCCTGAAACAAAACTAAATGTTGAAATTTTAAAAGTGAAAAATAAAAAAGTGCAAACAAAATTTTTTAAAAGTCAGAAAAGATTTAGAGAAAAATAAAATAGATGAACAGAGACAAAAACTGGCTTTTGAAGTAAGTCACAAAAGTGACAAATTTTTGGCCTGGGGCAATGGCTCATGCCTATAATCCCAACACTTTGGGAGGCCAAGTTGGGCGGATCAACAGAGGTCAGAAGTTCGAGACCAGCCTGGTCAACATGGTAGAACCCTGTCTCCACTAAAAATACAAAAATTAGCCGTGCGTGGTGGTGCGTGCCTTTAGTCCAAGCTCCTCAAGAGGCTGAGGCAGGAGAATCACTTGAACCCGGGAGGTGGAGGTTGCAGTAAGCCGAGATCACACCACTGCACTCTAGCCTGGGCAACAGAGTGAGACTCCATCTCAAACAAACAAACAAATAAAAAACTGAAAAATTTTTATAGAAATAGATTAAGAAAGCAGAAAAAAAAAACAATATCTGAAAAAAGTATATAAATTTAAGCATTGCAGGCATTACAAAAATCTTATGAGGACATAAGAATAAGTAAATAAATTTGTGTTAATAAAGATAAACATTTAGAGATAATGGACAAATTACTAGAAGAATACCATTAGTTCCAGAAGAAATCAATAATCAACTACTACTGTAACTACATAAAATGTTAGCCAAGTGGTTAAAAATGTATGCTCCAAGGAAAGTTCAGGTCAACAGAGCTTCATCCACAAAAAAATCCATAATAATCACTAAAGAAATAATTCTAGTTTACAACAAACAATTATGAAGTATAAAAAATAGCAAGTATTAAACAGTCATTTTATGAAGCTGTCATTATACTGTTACCAAAACTTGACAAAGACTTGATAAGAATAGAAAATTTGGGGCCAATATAAATTCATACGTAAAGATTTGAAAATGCCAAACAAAATATTAACAAATCAAATATAGTTGCAGGGGCCATTGAAAACAATATGCTAAGAATAGATAGGGCTCAAGGACAGTATTTCCAGTTGAACTTTTAATGAACTCCAGTAGGCGCCAAGAAGGCAGACAAATAAGGAAGAGCCTAGAAACAAGGAACTAAGCAGAAGGTTACATCTGGGTAGAGAAAGTTTGTTTTGCATTGTGTTATTTCTGCTGACGTGAGGTTTATGGAGTATAAATAAGGTGAGGCGGGGGCGCTAGGCGCGGCCGCCATGTTCTCTGTTTGTCTTTGTCTCTTGTGTGTGTTCATTCTCCACCACCCCCAGCGCGGTCCTCAATATATAGTTATTAAAAAAAAGAAAGATTTAGTCTAGAATAACAAATTTGGTTTCTGTTAGAAAAGCAACAGATACAATTTACCCAAATAACAGATTAAAGGAGAAAATTTATCTTATCTATGTTAATAAATGCAAATGAACAGAAAACTTTTAATAGAATCAGCACTCCTTCAGGTTAAAAGAAAGTCACAAACTCTCAGCAAAACAGATTCAGAAGTAACATAAGTGTATTTGTCAAAGTGCATAGTGTATTTGTATTGTGTTAATAAACATGATAAAATGTATTTACATTAGATAAATTGATCTAACAATAGACAGGCAGATAAAATCTCAAAATGAGCACTTAAATTCCTTTTGTGAGAATCATAACATGTCAGAAGTAGCCATTATTACCAACTATTCAATGTTACACTGCAGTTCTTAGCAATTATAATAATAGGAGAAAACTAAAACTAAAATTATAGGTCTAGAATAGAAAAAAAATTTTTTAAATCACTGTCATTACTAGCAAATATGAGTGTCTATATTTTGAAAATCCAAAATAAACTATTGGTAAATGTTTTGAATTAATAGAAAACCTTAGAACATTTTCTAAATTTATATCTGTGTTAAGAGTTATTAACTTTTCTATATTACAATTACAAACAATGAAGAATTTCAATATAATCGTTATGTGAACAAAATCAATATAACATTAGTTTACTAAGATTAATACCAAACATAATCTGAGAACAAAATTACAAAGCCATCCTTAAATATAATAAAGAAGTAGCAAATAAATGTAATAATATATCATAGAATATTCTATATTGGAAAATATCAATAATCCTCTAATTCATCCATAGGCTAAACACAATTCAAAAATTCCCACTTTTTTCTGCATATCTTCGTATGTTAATGTGAAATTTAAAACTGAATACAAAATTTTAAGGAAGAATACAATGTAAGAATGACAACAAAAAGAAGAGCAAGAATGTAGCTCTTTTTTGGTGAGCTATACCAGCTATTAATAGCTGTAATAAAGATATAGTACATTAGCTATTGTGGCATTAGCGCAGGGATTTTTACTCACGGAACAAGATTGAGAACCCAGAAAGAGAACAAACAAATATGGGAATTTAATTCATAATAGAGTCAATAGTTCAGAGGAATGGAAGGAAAGACAAATTTCTTAATAAATGTTGCTAATAATTGGTTAAGTGAATAAAAACTAAATAAATATTGGATCCCTATCTCACATTATATAAAAATGAACACTAGGTGGATTTAAGACCCAAATGTAAAATGTAAAATTATCAAGTTTGTTTGTTTGTTTATTTATGTATGTATGTATTTATTTAGAGACAAGGTTTCCAGCCCAGGCTGGATAGCTCACTGCAGCCTCAAATTCCAGGCTCAGGTGATCCTCCTGCCTCAGCCTTCCATATAGCTGAGACCACAGGCACATGTCACCACATCTGGAAGAATATATATATTTTTTTAATTGTAGAGATGAGGTCTCACTATGTTTCCCAGGCTGCTCTCAAACTCCTGGGCTCAAGCAATCCTCCCTCCGCTGCCTCCCAGTGTGCTGGGATTACAGGTGTGAGCCACTGTGCCCAGCCAAAATTATCAAATTTTTAAAAGACAATGTAGAACATCAGTATGACCTATCTTTTACAAATGATTGCTGAATTTGGCTATCTCAAAATTGAAAACTATTCATTAAACCATACATAAAGAGATTTTTTAAAGTAGTCTACAAAATGTAGGATAAGTTCTTGTCACTAAATATAACCACCAAAGATATAATTTAAAATAAATCAAGAACACTGTGTGGAGCAAATAATTCAAAAGATGGAAACAGAAATGAATAGGACCTTTACCAAAAAGGAAGAACAAATGGCCCAAAAGCATAAAAAAGATATCAACCACATTTTAATGTGTTTGCATTAATAAAATGCAAATCTAAGTAACAGTGAGAGACTATTACATATCACCAAATTTGGGGGAAAAGTCAGACAATTTCAAATATTCACAAGGATGTACAGCAATGAGAATTCTATCCATTACTGATTGAAATGAAATTGGTGTATCAATTTTGGCAGTTAGTCATGCCCTAATAAAGTTCAACTGTGCATTCTCTAGACATACAAATCTACTATTAAATAGGTACCTTAATAAAATATTGTCTCTACCCCAGAACCATGCACAAGAATACTTATAGCAGCATTATACACAACGACTAAAACTATTCAAAGGCCCACCAAGAGGACAATGTTACAGAAAATTTAACAACAGTAAAAATGAACCAACATTTCACGCATTGACCTAGATAAATCTCAAAAATATTTTCGAGTGAAAGAAGAAAATCATACAGTAAAACTAAATTTTTAGATAAAGGTCAAACACTGGCAAAACTTACCAGTATTTGATTCAGGATAAATACACTGGCAGTAAAAACTACAGAGAAAAATAATAGAGTAAACACAAAATTAAAGTCTTGGAGGGGTCACAATGGCACAAATGATCCTTTTTCTTGTCCTATATATGAAATACACAGATGTTTATTTGATTTTGACTCTGTACCTGAGTGTGTGTATACACACATGTATGTTTTAATACACTTTTATTTATGATATATTGCATTGTATAAAAATAATAAATTTTAGTGTATAAATTTATCATATATCCTCCAGTGGAAAAAAAAAATTCTACTATTTAAAAGTTTTTTAATTACACAAAGAATTTGTACTTAAAAACTTGTGATATTACCAATTTCTTTTGTAGATCAGTTTTCCCTTGGTCCAAACAAAGATGAAGATAGAAAAGACAAGTTTATTCAGGAGGTGGAAAGGGTGGTATGGAGCATATATAAATGTGAAGCACTGATTTTGCATTCAAAACTCACTGGTACAAGCAAAGGATAGGCATACCAATTCATGTTAAAGTAACTTAGATGGATTAATAATTACAGTTACCATTAGCTGAGTTTCCAATATGTCCAAATAATTGGACAATTACTGTAGGTATATTATCTTTAATCCTTAAATAAATTCTACAAAGTAGAATATCAGAAACAGAAATTGATTTGCCACAGTGCCTGTATGGAAAGGCTAGGATTTGAACCTAGGTGTGTCTTTCTCCTATTGTGTCCTTGCCGTTACTCCATATTGTCCAAATATTATTATTTAATAGTGGAGTATAATGGACCATGATAAGACCTGGTTCTTAATCCGGAGCTGCAAATTATTAGCTGCTTGAACTTGGATAAAATTTAATAAATTCATAGGAACTCAATTTTATTTAATTTGGGATACCTATCAGAGTTATTCTGAGATTTAAACAAAATATATATGTAAAGCACTTAGTAGAAAACATGCATTCAATAAATTTGGGCAATTTTATTATTATTATTAACTTGTGGAAGATTCAATTGGTAAGATTATGAAAACATTCCAAAAAACTTCAGCATCCTGGGGTCATAAGGAGAAACAAGTAGTTGGATTAATACAGGGTTGATCAAGCAAATAGAGGAAAAAGATAAAAGTACTAGAAAAGTGAGGATGCTGGTAAGGAACTCACTTTCACGACCATTCATGGGGTCACTGCCAAGGTGGAAAGATGATAGAACCTGGAAGAAGTTGATTCTCTGAAAACAGGGAACATCTTTGGAATAAGCTGCTTTGATAAAGTTGAGGATAGGGCGTGGGGCAGGCCTTTTTTTGAACAAAAGGAATGGAAGAAAATAAAAACAACTGTAATTAAGCCAGTCATACCTGATACAGAGCTACAAACATTTCACAGCCCAGAACAATTTTGTTCCTAACTCTAGTTGAGTAAGAGGATCTGACACCGCGGCTAGTCATAATTCGGCTGCTGATTTGACCTTGAATGCAGTGTCTCATGGCTGCTGAGACGTCTTTACCAAACTGTAGCTGCTCTATTTCTGTGACATCCTCACTGAGAAAATAACTTACTTGGCTGAACAAAAGAATATGGATTTCCTATCATGAGTTACTCACTTTCACTGGATTTCTACTTATATACCCTTCTGAATTTCTGTTCACAACAACCTAATTTTTAAGTCCTTCTAGAAAGACTTATCTTTGTTTGTTTGTTTGTTTGTTTGTTTGACACGGAGTCTTGCTCTGTTGCCCAGGCCGCAGTGAAGTGGCTTGATCTCAGCTCACTGCAAGCTCTACCTCCTGGGCCATTCTCCTGCCTCAGCCTCCCACGTACTGGGACTACAGGTGCCCACCACCAGGCCTGGCTAATTTTTTGTATTTTTAGTAGAGATGGGGTTTTATCATGTTAGCAGGATGGTCTCGATTCCTGACCTTGTGATCTGCCCACCTTGGCCTCCCAAAGTGTAAAGACTTATTCTTTCCTGCTACTTTGTCCTTTAACTCTAGCACAAGTCTAGAATTCTGCTACAAATAAATAGATCTACTTGATTCCATTTAACTGCCTGATTGCTTTTCCAACTATTGCCAACCTTAGAAACCCATCTGCTTGACCTGCTGGCTTGCCGTACGTCCTGCCAGTGTCTAGAAATGTTGGTAGAAATTAAATACTTTGCATTGCCAGTTAGATACACTTCAGCTCTAAGGAGTGAATCTTGCTCAAGATACATATCTACCAGGTCAAGTCTTGTTGATAAATCCCAGGATACCCCTAGAAATTATTAACAAGCAGTTGGAAATATACAGTACTATGTATTTATTAAATTTTAATGACTTTTACTGCAGCTAATATTAAAAAGACTATTCATTATTTGTTTTCTCTCTGAAATTTGAAGTCACTTAGGTTCTGTCTAGTATCACCTCCAATATCCCCATGAAACATACTTGACTGTGTGCAGAAGAAATGCTAATTAGAGATCCTTTACGTGACAAATGAGACACTGCTGCGAGTGAAGTAGCACTTTGGTGTACACTGAACTTCATACCTGAGCGCATAGCCTCTTTCTGAATGCTTTCATAGTCATGCCAGTCCTTTCTTCTCAAACCATCTGTCCATGAATAGAATTGCCCATCTCCCAGGCCCAGTGGAAATGTCTGTGGAAAAGGAAAGTATTCAAGCATAAAAAGGAGGTATTTCCTTTTGCATGGTAGGTAAACACAGCCAGGCACATAATAGGCAGTCAAAGAATATCTGTTAAATAAGTGAATCCTCTGTGTATAGTGAAAAGAAAGCTATCGCTGGTGACCAGATTTATACACATTTTAAATCTTTTTTTTAACCTTTAAAATGAGAGCACACCTCTCCCACAACAACTACCATTCCCTATTTTATTTCATCCAGAGACACTAATATTTAGTGTGTCACCTGTAAGCATAAATGGCTAGCTGTTTTTATTTGCCCAAAGTGTAAATATTGATAATGCTACCAATTTTGGTGTTGCATTGAATTAATTTTGTTTGGGATTGGTACAGTTTTATTTATTTTGATCAAACATATCTGAACGGCTTTGTAGTAACATTAGCAACCATTCATTGAATGCTCACTATGTGCCAGGTTCTATGTTAAATACTCTGTGTATAGAAGTTTGTTTAATCCTTATGATAGCCTGGGGTTGTAAATCCCCATTTTTCTGCTAAGTAAACTGAGGATCAAATAACTAAAATAACTTGAGGTAAACCACAGTGGCAGAGCCAGGACTTGGACCAGTTCTGTTAAGACCAAAACTGTGCTCTTAAAAACTATTAACTACTGTCTCTCATCTAGATTTCTGGAAACATAGTGCATGTTTACACTTATAGTTGAAATTATCACCCAGTCATCAACTACAGTCACAAAATACAGTTCATGCTTTTCCAAAGTCCAATATGTTATCATGTCAACCTGAAAATTATTTCTGTGTACATCACTGAAGCTACTTCTTTTTTGTGGTGTTTATTTCTGGTAATAAGAAACAATAATCATTTTGAATAAAATTTATCTTCACAATCTTGTAGTCAAAATAATGTAAAATAAGTGTTTTCAAATTTATATACTATTTTTTCTTTTGTTCTTTTTTGGAAATAAGTAATACATCAACTGAATGAAGAAAATAAAATTCTAGAAAGCAAAAAGAAAAAGTCAATTTAGCCAAAAGATGAATAATTTCAGTGAGGTAATTTTATTCTAACAGCCTTTTCAAGATACAAAATGTATTATTTCTTAGTTTTAGATAATAGAGCAATTATGCTTTTGAAAACTTATCTACCTTTAGCCTATCTTCATAGTTTATAAAAGATATACTTGTTTTGAAAGGATAAAAATGGGGCATAATATTATTTCCTTAAAAAAGGTAGTTAAAATCAGAGAAAATATTTTCCCAATCAGGTGACTATAATCTACATATTTCAAAGAATTTGTTGCTCATAATATTGGTGCGCTCAGAAAAAAACAGGGACAAATATACAAAGATTATGGTGAATTTATATAAAATATTAGGAATGATGATAATTTTTTAAAGGAAAATGAAACAAAACTTATGGAAAAGTAAATAGAAAATGACATAGTAAAAGTAAAAGAAAACAGAAAAGTACAGGTTTGGCAATATATAGCAAACATTTTAAAAAGTCAAGCATTTCTTGAATTGATCATTTTATAATTAGAAATTTTAGAACTCAGTTATGCATAGAAAGTATTAAAGAATCAAATGAATATGAAATGCATAACCCATGTTTTGTCTCAACCATGCATTTACAGTGGTAAGTACTGAGCATTAATGAAAATCTCCTACACTGATTTAGATAATACTAATTTACAAACATAACTTTCAGATTAAAATAGATAATTTTAAAATAAATTTTAACATGAAACATGGAGGTATTCTTGTATAAAATCCAGTGTGTGAGCTGTCTCTGGGTACCAGGGACACACTATTTTCCTTATTTTGATATATGTAAGATAGCGAATTCTTAATAAGTAGTAATATAATGCAGATTGAACAAAAGTTGATTGAACACAAAAGTTAACATTTACTCTCTCCAGAAGTCAAATGAAAATGGCAATAAAGCATCAGCTGCATCAGGAAAGAAGATATTAGAACTCACATAAAGTTTTTGTAAATAGCTGGGAACTACTGGGAAGGAAGTATTTTTTTATGGCACTGAATTTTCAAAATATGTAAAAACTGGGGACATTTTATATATCCGATTCTCAGGTTAAAGGTGAAAAGATAAAGAGTGACCATTTTTAATAAGGGGCAGTTAGACTCTTCTGGGTTCTCTCTTCAACTCAAACAAGGGGGTGAATTCTGAGGGCCATCCGCTGGACTCCCATCCATAAAAGACTGGAGCATGAATGGTATGTTCTCAGGCCACTAGAAACAGTTGAATATAAGGTTGTCAAACTGCAGTGAAAATCATAGTTCCATGTTAGCCTATGTATCAAACATTGTTAATGAAGGTATCTTCCTTTACTAGACCTCTAGAAAGCTGCCAGTCCACAGCTGACATCCTTACATAAGAGATGGAGGAATTCCTACCTGGAGAATTGAAATCAACTGGAAGAGATACAGCTACTGGCTCCTAGGTCCACGCCCAGTAACCATGTGGGAAATAGCTTAATTAGCAAGCCCTTCTGTACACAGAGAACTTCATGTCACTATTTTCATGACTTCACTCATGAGTATGAATCGGCAGCAAAGGATTTCCAGGGATTTCGGAGAGCCTTTAACGTACAATTAAGAGGCCAAAAAGGAACAAAAAGCATACCAAACTTGAAGAAAACAGAGGCAATATAAGGTCCAGCTAAAAACTTCAAAAATTCTAAATTTAATTTTCTCAAAGAATTTTAAGAAAAGTTCCTTCAGAGATACAGAAATTTAAAAAAGAAGCATGTAGAGAATCAGAGAGAGTTCCTGAAATGTAAAAATGTGATATCAGGGAGGGAAAAATTAAGAGACAGTTTGGAAAACGAAGGTCAAAGGAACCCTACTGAGAAACAGAAAAACAAACAAACAAACAAAATGAGAGACAGAGGGAAAAAATACAACATTGCAGAGAGGTGGCAAAATGGTAGCAAGTTCAGAGATCCTCCAGTCCCACTGTATAAGGGAATGGAGAGAAGCTCCAGAAAGGATGCCTCTGTGGGGGAAACACACACACACACACACACACACACACACACACACACACATAACTTACTTTTTTCCTTTAAAAAAAATATTGAAATGACAGTTACAGTTCTTCCAAAAAGATTAGAATTAATTAATGATATATGTTAAAAACTAAGCAAATGAAAAATGCACCGATTGATAAGGCTATAAGAAACAAAAACAATGTATAAAAAAGAAAGCCTAATCATAGCACATTGTTTGATTCATATATGAATAATCTAACCGGAATATTGGCTTAACTAACATAAGTATATTGGAGGTTTAGGGAAAGACTGGAATAAGACAGTTAAATAGATATTTTCTTTGATGGGAAAGCAGTAGATAAAACCAAAATAGGAAAAAAAAAGAGAAGAATAATATACATGTTATCTACAAATATGGAGTCATATGACAGAATGAAAACAAAAGATTGACATAGTTGCCCCTGGGTATCAGAAATTGCAAGCAGGGGAGGTGGGCAAGAGGATTGCTGGTTACCACCATAGTCTTTATAGTATGATTAGATTTAAAAAATTATTTCTAAGTATTATTTTATGCAAAACCTAAATCTCAAATAAAAATTATTAGGCATTCTCAGCCGCTATTAGAGCTCTAGCAAGGTGTGTTAGTATCAACAGAACACTTTATAATGGTAGGGGAATCAGGCTAAATCAGACCATCTGAAACTGCTTTAATAAAGCGTATCTGGAGGATTTGCTACACTAATATCTTTTTTATCAGTATCAATGCTAACCATAGACCAGCAGCATCAGCATTACCTGGGAACTAGTTTTTTTTTTTTTTTTTAATTATTTTTATTTTTATTTGTTTGTTTGTTTGTTTGTTTTTGAGACAGCATCTCACCCTGTTGCCCAAGCTGAAGTGCAGTGGGGCAATCTTGACTCACTGCAACCTCCGCCTCCTCGGCTCAAGCAATTCTCGTGCCTCAGCCATCTGAGTAAACTGGGATTACAGGCATGAGCCATCACACCCGGCCATCCTGGGAACTTACTAGAAATAATTCCTGTCTCTCACCTCAGGTCTAGTAAATCAGAAACTAACAGAGAGACAGAAGTCTGTGTGTTACAAATTCACCAGGTGATTCTGAGGCTTTCTATGGGTTGAGAACCTCTAATCTGTATGCATTGGAATGTGACACAATGATCACCTTAAAACAAACAAACAAAAAAGTCCAATTCATTAACATATTATGTACCACAATCTACTGAAGAATCTTTTTCATATTGAGGGCTAATGACCAATATAAAGACTAGGTATGCTTGCATACCTAATAAATAAATCTATATCATCTCAGTGCATTTGTATATAATTACATTGGTTTTGAAAGCTTAACTATCCAGTAGATGGTGCATAAGTATTCTGACCTTTCCTTTCACATGAGCGATCTCCAGTGCCCAGACCCATTTGCTTCTCTTTTGGATTGTACCATGCGTCCTCTGTTTGATTACAATAGTACAGATCCATTATCTATGACCTTGTAAAATTAATATATAGACAGTATTGTACCTTCTTGCGGCATATATTTCAGACCCATAATTAGGTTGGCCATTTATTTGTGAGCGCTATTCTGGTTGTTCACCTTGAGGACTTTTTATTCATTGTGATATTGCTACAAATAATTAACTTGAAAAAATATCAGGGACAGAGGAGACAGAATCCATTCAGTAGAAACCACATGTAATAGTGAGGGCTGGGATCCCAGAGTCCATTGAAACTAACATCCTTTTAGATAAGTCATAAGAAACTATTTCCAAGGATAAAACATTACTCAAGAGCAATGTATTTACCAGAGGTAACAAATTAAAACACCTTTTGGAGTCAGGGATGTGACACAAGCATCTTTTGGGGACAGAAATGTGATACACAGTCTTCATAGGGATATGAAAACCAGGGTATACTACTCTAGGGAGTGATGGGCTCTGGCGATGCCTGCCACTGGTATAAACTTTTAGTAATCTTAAAGCATCTCCCAAGGGCTGTTGGTCTGGAAATCCCTGGTGAATCAAAAAACTTTGTTTCTTTATCTCTAAATTAGAGCAAACTTATTTGTCATAACTACAAACGCGATGACAATAAAAGTACACATTTGTGAAACTCTGTGAAGAAAAGATTATGTGTATTCTAAAACCTATCTTAGGTTTCATAAATCAATCAATGAACTTTTATTGTCACAATCAACCATATATGTATGATTCTATTTGTTCCTTAGAAGAAAATATGATGTAGTAGACAAACGCTGGATTCAAAGCACAGAAGATATAAATTAGAGTTTCTAACTATAGGCAAAAATCGGCATGTCCTCTAGGTCTTCTAGGTGTCTCAGATCACATATGAAATTAGGGTAACAAGAACAATACCTACCTTACCCATATTACATGGTTTTTTGAGTAGTAAATCTCATATATGATAAAGTATGTGAAAGCCCTTGGTTTATCAAAACTTGATATATAAATGCCAATTGTTTTCATTGTCCCTGCTATTTTTATAGATATTTGAGTTATTTACACATTGCCCTTGAAAAATCTTAACATAGTCACAGAGAGAAATCTTAAATCATTAAACAAATAATAAATTATGTGGTTGAAATTTTGTTACAGGAGATGTTAACAAAATATTGTGATGAGTATGGTTCTCATATTAGGCATTATTAAGTTCTTATATATTGAAGACACCTAGGAAATGTTTTAAGCAAATGGAACACTACCAGAAAACTAACTACATGGAGGACTGTATGGGAAAAAGGAGAAAACATATGTATATTCTTATGTAATTTTATCCACATGAAAACTAAGAACCAGGTGATAAACTGGGGTTTAGAAAAGTTGAGGTCATATCATTAATAAGTTCTTCAAGATCACGTAATTAAGTGGCAAACTAGAATTTGATCCAAGTATATCTGTCTTTAAATCTTATGAATTATAAAACCAAACAAACGTGGAGACTTTTTCTGATTCTCTCACTATTCATTTATTCAAACTGTATTAGATAAAATCACTTAGAAAAATGTTAAGAAATGAAGCAAGAAAGGTAAGGTAAAGCCACACAAAAAAATTCATACACAGGTCTCTGAACTCTATGCACTGAGCAACAGGAAGTCAAGAAAGGCTCTCCAACTGAAGAGTAATAGAATAAAATGTCATGAGGAAATTAAGGTTTTTCTATTATTCTTCTAACATCTCTTTCCTTCCTCAGTTTGAATTCAATTACAGAACATGCAATGGGTCTCAAATAATCTACAGAGAAGTTTCTGTATTTTTGTATATGTACAAACATTGATAAATTAGTATCAGAACATAAAATTTTTTGGTGGAAAGAATTATCTTGTTTTTACATTCTGAATAAATTCTCAAATGTGTCATTGTTAACGATTTTAAGATACTGACCAAATAAAATAGGCATTGAACTGATATCAGTTGCTAAAACTTCTAGTCAGTCCATGCTCTTGACTTTGTAAACATATCTGAAATAGGATGAGGATCTCAGATGTGTGAAGCAAGCAGAAAGATGTACTAAGGAGGGTAGTTCTTATATTCAGATCTTAAAATTTTTCAATAGAATCTGGAAATGAGTGTTATGTAAAATCTTGATTTAAAAATTTCAAACTAATTAAAATATTTGCAAAACATATTGTGCTGGATTATGTCTTTGGGCATATCAAACCTTCAGTTACTAGTCTGAAAACTCGGGACAAGCTTATGTTATAGTCTTAATCATGACTCCCATTCACTCTCTGCCTCAGAAATTGATGGCATTATCTCTTATTGCTATAAACTTGATGAAGTTTACCAAGACTTGGAACTCACAAATTTATCCTTTGTATTTATATCAGTATCTGAACAACCTGAGAGCACAAAATTATTTTTCATATACCATTTTAATGATACTTGCATAGTAATTCCCCAAGGTGGGTGTGTAGATCATTATAGCTAGTTAAAGACAAACATTGACAACACGGGCTGGTAAAGAGAGCTGAAAAAGTGAAAAAGTCAGAGGCAGAGTCAGTTCTGGTATATGGTAATTAAATAATGCTTGATTTTATTTTGAGGATAAAAAAAAAAAAAAACACAAAAAACTGAATGCCTTAATCCTCAGCATCCCAGATGAGATCATTTATCTGGATGATACATCTTTTATGTTGACCACACAAATTACAGGGTGAAATTTTATCATTTAGTGATGCTCACTTTTATTATACGTATTTCCATATGGGATTTATTTGCAAGAAAAAGTTGCTATCACACCCACACTAACATTTGCTATTAAATAACTATATTAATGTGAATAAAGAACACAATGTAAGAGTTCTTACATCTCTTGCTTCCTGCTTCCATCATCCTGAAACTACTTTTTAATGAGATGTTCATTCTTTGGTGAGTGGAAAGATTAAACATCACTTGTTTGCACAGGTAGAGGTCAGATCACCCTCATTCTATGATTTTTTTTTGGTGTGCTTGTGAGAAATTTCTGAAGATGCCACATTGTTTAGATATGACTAATGTCTGGGTAGCTGTAAAGGAAAGAAAAAACATCTTGTGCTGATCCCCTTTTCTCCTATATTATTACTTCTTAAGTTTCAATAATATAGCCAGAATTAATTGTTAGTAAATAGAAGCTTCTGTTAGTAAGAAACCAGAGGGATAAGTAGAAAACTATTCTCATGAGAATAAAGAATAACATTATTAAGAGTAATTTTGTTAAAGGAAATAAACTGAAAGTGCCAGGTAAAATCCTCCCTGATATTAAGTAGGGTTAAGAACTCAGCAGTAGTTACAATCCAGCTGACATATAAAATTTCCATCTAAGCATATGATGTAGGATAGTTCTGCTACTGACACTCAAAATTACTATAATTTTTACTTGTTTCCATCAAAACAGAAACCTGTTAGCTCAGCAGGAAAGCCCTCTGTATCCCTGCTTGCTATGCAGTGCATACCTTGTAGAAATAGTGAAAAGATCAGCATCTTAAAAAAAATGACAAATTTTCTGAGAACTTTTTTTTCCTCAAAGTATTCACTTTATGATTCCTAAGGGTGAAGAAAAACGCGTGCGCGCACACACACACACACACACAAACTTCACAAATTTGTATGAATGTGGATAGCATTTCTGTAGAAACATAAAAGCAAATAAAGATTGTTTCAAAAAAGGCACATATTATATTAATCTTCCAGGATCGTCCATCCCCCTGTTGATGGTGATTCAAAGACTCATGGTTTTCTGGGTTCATTGAGGCTGGGTTTTACAACCTATCAAATTTTTCTTCAGAAAGATATCGTATGGTGCTTCTAGAATTCCATCCTATCAATTTGTCAAGGAAAACACACAGTATTCTCGGTTGTTCTCCAGAATCAATATTATCTTAAACTGTGATGCTATTTTCTTATTAATCTGAGTT
Organism: Trachypithecus francoisi; assembly: GCF_009764315.1. NCBI lineage: Eukaryota > Metazoa > Chordata > Mammalia > Primates > Cercopithecidae > Trachypithecus > Trachypithecus francoisi. Next base: position 165,795,374 of record NW_022681454.1, on the reverse strand, counting down.
CACTGTGTTATGACTAAAGGGAAACAAATAATACAGAAAGATGAAATGAGGATTAGGTAGAAAAAGCTACGATCTTTTTTCACAACAAGGGTGATACTGACAAAGAAACCAAGAAAGAGTGTTAGTTTTCTCCAACTTGTATGTTACCCAGGTGCTTTCACATATCTACTAACAAAATAGACAGCTTGATAGTACAAGAACCAGAATCACAACTGAGTATATAAGATTAGAATGCACTTAAGAAATGATTGGATAATAGCATGGCTAAGTTATCTGTTTCATATTCCTAAAATACGTCTACATAAATATGCTTAATTTGACTATAGTTATCATCATGTTCACAATAACCAAATCATTATTGCATCAGTCACATGTGCACAAATGTAGATAAGACCTCAACATTGTCTTCAATTAGGTCTTCACTACTTTTAGTTTTGTTGGAATTGTAAATGGTTTCTGAAGTGATGATTTTAAATTTTTATCTGAAGAAAATTGTCCGAAATGGTGAAGACAATTGAAATATCCAAACTTTGTACTTGAAAGACTCAAAACAAACATGTTTTTTGCCTGTCTGTCCTAATAGCTGAGTTGGTGTTTTAAGCTCATTCAATCTTTGGAAATATTTAATGAAAATATAAAGCCATTGTAAATCATAAAAAATTGAACAAACTTATTTTTCTTCAGGAGTATCACAACCTAACATGTAAAATAGATGATTGGTAAGTCAGATATGTCGTCTAGAGATATAGGGAAGGGGATATTTATACCATATTCCCCTTCTAGCACCAGTATTTTAGTGCTGATGTAATTTTATTCAATTCACCATTCGGCTGCCCACTCAACATGTATTTATTGAATGCCTGCTCTTGCACTAGAGATAGGGTGGTAAGCCAAAAGAAATAGCAGTTCTGAGGGAAATTATATTCAAGTAGAAGGAGGCCCTCATTCAGATAACCAATATTAATTGAGTACCTAATGTGTCTGGCACTGTTTAGGTACTTGGGATTTATCAGTGACTAAAGCAGAGTGTCATACCCTTGAAGAGCTTACATTCTACAGGTGTACTATGAAAAAAACAAACAAAGAAACTATACAATATTACCTTCAATGAGATCTTCTTAGGTTATTTAATCATTGTGAAGGGACAGAGGAGGACAGAGATGTGCTGAGTTTGAGACACAATACACTTAAGATTTCTAAGACTTACAAGGAGAAATTTGTAACAGAGACTTGGATTTACTGGCTGAATGTATAATATAATATTTTCCACTGGAAAATTTAATTCTAAAAAAGTATTTCACAAGTTATTTTACTTACATATAGATATTGGTTCTTATGTGGGTAAGCAAGCATCTTTTCAGGCAGAAGTGCCAATACTTTTAAATATCAAAACCAGGTTGCTTTGCATTATATTGGCTATCTAGCATAAATATAATTTGTCTACAGTGTTCGGAGGAGGAAATAGTCTCAATTTCCTTGAATACCAAATGATAAAATGTCAAGACTTGACAAGTAGAAGAAAAAGCACTTAAAATCTAAATCTTAAAAGGGTCTTGGACCATGACTTTCACAGCTAATTATTTCAAATACCAGCAGAGACGTTTTTCAAGCTTTAATTTAAAATATCTTGTTCAACAAACTGTAGACATGAGAGACAATAGATCACTGTGTTTTCCTGGTATCTACTCTGTATTCTGAAAATAATTTACTTACGGGAAAACGACTTCGATTATTATAATTATAGCTTGCTGTCAAAAAGTTTTTTAAATTTAAGACACTTCATTTTATAGAACATAGATATGGGAATTGAATAGCATATTAATAAATGTTGTGAAAGATTTATCTGCATTTGGTCATAAAACAAAACAAAAGTCTAGATAGCATTTATCATTTCTGTGTTAAGGGTGTCATTTACATAACAATGCCATGTATTCTACTTTATTGCCTTTGATGTCTTAAAAATATCAACAAGTAAAATAATTCATATTAATAATGAGAAACATAGACGCCAAGGAATAACTTTTTAAAAAAATACTTAAATAAGGGTTATTCTTTTGCCTATATTTTTAAGAACAGAAGGATACATATATGTATATATACTTCTGTGTGTATATATATCAACAGTATATATATATACACACACACGCTTAATCTGAGATATTATATTTTCTGATTGCAAAGTGATCTAATTAATAAATCCATTTTAATTTGGCTAACTTCTTTTTAACATATATTTATCTGCCTTCCAAAATGTCTGAAATAGACAGAAATTTAATATTCTTTCAGGAGTTAAAATAATTAGTGGTTAAGAACAAAAATTCTGGTCTCACTTTGTTAATCTATAAAATGGAAATAAAAAATTTTATCTCATGTAGTTGTAAGATGAATTTGATTTGCTTGTCAAGTATCCATTATTATTATTTAATTATTTATTATTACTTAATAAACTGTTAATGTACATGAATATACATCACAAATGTATCACTTCATTAAATATATCACTTCATTAAAAATCCTGAACACTCTTGTCTTTCCGATTGTTATTAACATTCAGATCTTTAAAAGTATTTAATATAACTACTCTAGAAATAAAGTATAAAAAATGACTATGGGGAATTTCTAGTTTCAGTTCCATCCTATATAAAGTTTGAAGATTGTCATTCTTGTCCTTACAAGAATAAAGCTGAACAAACTGAAAATCTGCAACTTTTCTTGGACCCATTAGAAAACTGAGATTTCAGAGCAAACCACTGCTCAGAATTTTAGAGAGATATGAAAATCTAGAGAGTCCTAAACCAAGGTCTCTTTTCTTAGAGCAGAAACTGCAGGAACCATGAACAAGTGAAAACACTTAAATGATAACTCTAATGAATTGATGGAAGCTGAGAGTCAGAAACTCCAGGAGCTACAGTCTGAGGGAGCCCCCATTCTACACTAAGCATACCAGGTCATCATGAAGAAAATCCAAGAAAAACCCCCTCATGGTTCTGGCATAGGGTGAGAAAAACTAACCTTTGTAAAATATGCCTAGAGGGTTCTCCATAACAAAGACCTACTATCAACAGAAAAAGACTTTACTAGAGTCTTATCCAAGTTGGGGAAAGGGCATTTTCCTAAGGATTCTAGTCTACTCTAGCTTATCTGTCTCACCTAAGGGAGCTGGGATGGGCAAAGACATGAGGCTTATGAAGGGGAACTTATGAAGGCTACATTCCAAGAACAAAGCCCACTAAAAGACTAAGATTTAATCTTAAAATTATATAACGCTCCCCCTCCCCATCCCTTATCACCATAGCAATAGAGTTACAATATAAAAACGGTGTGTTAGAGCTGAAAGAGCTGAAAGACATAGACTCTATATAAAGAGGAGTCATTAGAGAAGCCCAAATACAAAGGGGACATGAAAACCAAGATATTAGAACTAAGTTTTTGATACCTATACCTAAACCTACAGTAAACATTCAATACAGGCCAATTCCTCCAGATAAACAAAAGCTTATACAAAGATCTAATTACTAATTAGTCAATTCCTGTTGGCTGATATATCCTAACAGTCTGACGAGACAAACCAAGCATCAGAACTATACTCATATAGGACAAAATTTTACTATGAGTAGGCAGTGAATGTAAAGTAACTATAACATGTTAAAGGCTCGAATGAAATAAGTAGACATAGCTGGAAAAGATGGAGCACGTAAACACAGCAGTGGGAAGTTTAAGAATGAATTAAAAGGAAATGCTAGAAATTCTAAAATATTTATATAACAGAATTGAAGAATTATTTTGATGGTTTTATTAACAGAACAAACATGGCTGAGAAAAGAATCACTGGGCTTAAAGATTTGTCAATAGGAACTTCCTTAAGCTAAAATTAAAATAGAGGAAATTTAAGACTAGCTCTGATATTTTTTTTATCTTGCCCAAATTCCTATCTAAGGGGTTTGGAGAGTCTTGTTCTACAAACCATAAATTCTCATCAGATGGGTTTATTGAACCATATATATTGCGACTTACTTTCCAATGTGTCTCCTGCATGACATTATATAACAAAGAAGAAAGTCAAAATATTTTACCCCATATTTTGAAATGGCCTTGCAAAGCTGTCCTTTGTGGGGGAAATTTGCATGTGTAGAGAATCTCTATGAACATTGCTAGATCTTTTTCTTCCAGGCCCTCCCAATCCTGAGGAGATTAAGAGTCCAGCTTCTTTTAAAGGTTGAATTAGGAAACATTTGTCATCTGTTGTGTCTAAGGGCAACCACAAAAAGATTTCAAAAGAACCTTGGTCTCCTCCTGGTCTCCAGAATCTTTTGTCTTAACCTGAACATTTCCTTTCTATATCCCAGGTCTTTAGACAAACTTAACCAATTGTCCACCAGAAAAAGTTTAAATTTACCTATAGCCTGGAAGGCCCCCTTCTCTACTTCCCATTCCCTTCTTTGAGTTGTCTTGTCCTTCTGGACCAAGCCAATGTATTTCTTAAATGTGTTCGATTGATGTCTCAGGCCTCCTTAAAAGGTATATAACCAAGCTGCGCCCCGATCATCTTGGGCAAACATTCTCGGGATCTCCTGAGGGCTGTGTCATGGGCTGTGGTCACTCATATGTGTCTCAAAATAAATCTCTTCAAATATTTTACAGTGTTTGACTCTTTTTGTTGATGAAATAATGGAGAAAAAGAGAATATCCAAAACTGTGAGAGATAAAATATTTGAATCATCACTATGAATTTTTCAAAATTAATGAGTGACACAAAACCAAAGATCCAAGAAAAACAAAGAATATCAATCAGAATAAATATGAAAAAAAATTACACTTAAGCATATCATATTCAAATGCAGAAAACAGAAGACAAAGAGAAAATCTCGAAAGAAGCCAGAGTGGGTGGGAAGGGCTTTAATAATACTTTACCAGTAGATAAACAGGAATAATACTTTGAGAGGACATCTTTTTAGAAACTATGCAAGTAAAAAGAGTTTGGAATTATTGAACACATTGAAAGGAAGAAAAAAAACACTGTTAATAGAATTCTATACTCAGTGAAATTATTTTTCAGAAGTGAAGAAGTTGTAAAGATTTTCACAAACAAAAAGTAAGAGAATTTATGTCCAGGAGAACTTCCCAACAGTAAATGTTAAAAGAAGATCTTCAGGGACAAGGAAAATGATATAGTATAGTTCAAAAACTCAGATTTATGTAAATAAAGAGCATGAATAAATGAAGATAAAATGGAATATTTCATTTTTCTTATTCTCAATTAACCTAAGAAATAATGGTTTGTTTAAAGTCATATTAGTAACAACATATTGGGGGTACATAACATATGAATAGATACAATGAATGGCAGCAGTGTTGTAAAGGACTGGAGGAAAGAACTGGTATGTAGAAAGCAAGGTACTGTTATTTACTGTGGACTTAGATTAATTAGAAATGTATAATGCAAAGTCTAGAGTAACTATTATACATGTAAAAGGAAGTGTAATTGATGTCTATGAAAGGGGGCAAATTAAATGATATAAAATAATGAAAACTATACAAAGCAGAAAAAGAGGAGATTAAAGCAGCAAAAAAATACTGCAACAGATATCAAACAGTTACAGATGCAGTGAACATATTAAAAGCACTTTATATATGAATGGTCTTAATAGAGCAGTTAAATGACAGAGATTTTTAGAGTGAATATAAAAACGTAATTCTCAACTAAATTTTGTTTACAAGCCTACTTTAAATATAAAGACTAGGATAGGATAGAAGTAAAAATGATAGAGAAAGGTACTCCATGGTAACACTAATCAAAAGTAAAATGAAGTAGCTAAATTAATTTCAGACAAGTCAGACTTCACGAGAGAGGAAGATTAAAATGATAAAGTGGTTAGTCCTCTAAGAAGAACTAGTATCCTTAATGTGTACTCATCTAATAACAGAATATCAAAAACTGACAGAATTGCAAAAAAAATAGACAAATTCATTGTTACAGTTGGAAACCTCAAAATCTCTCTTTTATTAATTGATACATCAAGTAGGCAGAAAATTAGTAAAGATAGAGTTGACCTGAACCACACTGTCAATCAACATGACCTAACTGATATTTTTAGAATATTCAATCCCAAAACAATAGAATATACATTCTTTTCAAAAACATTCACCAAAGTAACCACATCATAAGCCACAAAACACACCAAATTTAAAAATAATAGAAATCATACAAACAATTTTCTTGGACTATACAGGAATTAAACTAGAAATTAATAAAGGAAAGACAGAGGTAAAATCTCCAAACACTTGGAGATTACATAACACATTTCTATACTATACACGAGTCCATAAATACCTCAGAGAAATTTGAACTAAATGAAAATAAAACATCAAAAATTGTGGTACGCTCTGGAGGTAAATTAACAGCAACTAATGCATACATTAGAGAAGAAGAAAGTTCTAAAGTTAATAATCTAAGTTTCAACCTCAGGAAACAGAGAGAGAGCAGTTAAAGCCTAAAGCAAGCAGAAGTAAAGAAATCAAAAGGCCAGGCATGGTGCCTCACACCTGTAATCCCAGCACTTTGGGAGGCCAAGGCAGGCAGATCATGAGGTTAGGAGTTCAAGACCAGCCTGACCAACATGGTGAAACCCTGTCTCTACTAAAAACACAAAAATTAGCTGGGCATGGTAATATGTATCTGTAATCCCAGCTACTCAGGAAGCCGAGGCAGGAGAATCACTTGTACCCAGGAGGCGGAGGTTACAGTGAGCCTAGATCATGCCACTGCACTCCAGCCTGGGTGACAGAGGAGATTTTGTCTCAAAAAAAAAAAAAAAAAAGAAAGAAAGAAAGAAAAAGAAATAAAATAGAGCAGAAATTAATGAAATTGAAAATAAAATTAATGTAATGAAATTGAACCAATCAAGTCAAAAGCTACTTCTTTGAAAAAGGATTGATGAAATTGATAAATCTCTAGTGAGGCTGTCCAAGAAAAAAAAAAATAGAGAAGACTATGGTATCACACTTAAAATCCCGATAAGCTATTTTATAGATATTAATAAACTGTTTCTAATGTTTATATGGAAAGACAACAGACCTAGAATAAATAACACAATACTGAAGAAAAGGGACAGTCAGAGGACTCAAACTACCCAATTTCCAGACTTATAATGTTACAGTTATCAAAACACATGGTATTGTCATAAGAATTGACACATGGGTCAACGGAACAGAATACAAATGCCAGAAATAAACACGCACATAGTCCATTGATTTCTGACAATGAATCAAAGACAAGTCAGTGGAGAAAGGAGAGTCTCTACAACAAATGGATATCTGTTACATTAATACACGCAGCAATATGAAACAATATCAACATGTAGACACAAATTTCATATCTTTCACAAAAATTAATCCAAAATAAAGCAAGCACCTAACTGTAAAATACAAAAATTATACAACCCCTGGAAGAAATCTTAGGGTACTATCTAGGTGACCTTAGTTTTGGTGATGAGTTTTTAGATACAAAAGCACAGACCATAAAATAAAATATTGTTAAGTTGGTCTTTATTTAAATTAAAAACTTCTGCTCTGCCAAAGACAATATTTTATAAAATGGAAAGACAAGCTACAGACTGAGATAAAATGTTTACAAGATACATATCTGACAAGGGATTGCTCTCTAAAATATGCAAATAACACTTAAAGTTTAATAATAAGAAAACAAGTCAATTTATAAACAGGCTAATCAACTGAACAGACATCTCATCAAAGAAGATATATAAATGCAAAAGAAGCATATGCAACAATCCTCAATTTCATTTGTTGTTAGAAAATTGCAAGTTTCAATTTTAATAAAAAACTTGTACACATCTATTAGAATGGTTAAAATTTCCAAAATTGGCAATACCAATTGCTAGGGAGGAAATAAAGAAGCAGGAATTCTCCTTTATTGCTGATAGGGATGAAAAAATGACATAGCCACTTTGGAAGTCACTTTGGCAGTTTCATACAATTCAGTAACCATAATCTTAGCTATTTACCTAACTAGTTTGAAAATGTATGTCCACACACACAAAAAAACTCACTGCAAATGTTTATAGCAGCTTTATTTATAATCCCCACAAACTGCAAGCAACCAAGATGTCCTTCAATAGCAAGTAGATAAATTAATTGGAACATCTATACAATGCAATATTATCTAGTGATTAATAAAAATGAACTATGAAACCCCAAAAAATGGATGAAACTTAAACGCATTTTTTTCTGGCATGAGAAGCCAATTTGAAAAGGCTGTGTACTATATGATTCCAACCACGTGATATTTTAGGAAATATAAGACTATGGCAATGATAAAAGAGCAGTGGTTGGCCAGGCATGGTGCCTGACGCCTGTAATCCCAGCACTTTGGGAGGCCAAGGTGGGTGGTTCACTTGCAGTCAGGAGTTGGAGAACAGCCTGACCAACATCGTGAAGGGAGTGGTGGTGCATGCCTGTGATCCCAGCTACTCAGGAGACTGAGGCAGGAGAATCGTTTGAACCCAGGGGCCAGAGGTTGTGATGAGCTGAGATGGGGCCATTGCACTCTAGCCTGGCCAACAAGAGTGAAACTCCATCTCCAAAAAAATAAAATAAAATAAAAAAATAAGAGCAGTGGTTGCCAGGGGTTCATGAAGGGGCAGGGAAGAGCTGAATATGTAAAGCACAGGTAATTATTTAGGGCTATGAAACTATTCCATATTACACTGTTATCATGGACACCTGGCAGTCTGTATTTCTCAAAATCCATTATATTTTACATCAAAAACAGTGAACTTTAATGTATGCTAATTAAAAAGTTAATCATTGGCTGGGCGAGGCAACCCCAGCTCTAATCCCAGCACTTTGGGAGGCTGAGGTGGCAGACTACAAAGTCAAGAGTTCAAGACCAGCCTGATCAACATGGTGAAACCCCATCTTTACTAAAAAAACAAAAATTAGCCAGGCATGGTGGCATGCGCCTGTAATCCCAGTTACTCAAGAGGCTGAGGCAGGAGAATCACTTGAACCCGGGAGGTGGAGGTTGCAGTGAGCCCAGATCACACCACTGCACTCCAGTCTGGGTGACAGAGGGAAACTCGGTCAAAAAAAAACAAACAATAAAAGCTAATTATTAAGGAGGTCAGGGGAATTTCAGAATGGAATATGTAGAAATCTCACCATATTAATGTATCAAACAACCTCAGTGAAGGGGGTGGGGGAAGAAGGCGCTAACCTAAGTAACTTTGGAAATGAGTGGGGAAAACTAAAGACAAACAACACAAAACAAACTTGAAATGAGCACTTGCTATGGTCAGAAAGTTGCTTTCCAAAAAAATTCATATGTTGGCACCTAATACCAATGTGACAGTATTGAGAAGTGGGGCCTTCGGGGAGCGATTAAATCATGAAGTTTCCACCCTCATGAATGGTCTTAGCACCCTTATAAAAGAGGCTTGAGCAAGCTATCTTGCCCTTTCTGCTACATGAGGACAAGAGAAGACATTGTCTATGAGGAATGCCCTTTCAACTGACACCAAATCTGCTGGCACCTTGATCTCAGACTTCTGAGCTCCTAGAAGATGAGAAACAAATTTCTGTTGTTCACAAATTACCCAGTGTAAGGCATTTTGTTATAGCAGCCCACATGGATAAAGACAGGCCTGTATTCTAGTTGACAAAAGTATGGCCCACAGGAATATAACTTAACAATTCTCATGCTTCTGCACATATATAGTGGAATTTAACAATATTAATATAAGTAAAAGGATAGTTGATGGTGGAAACCAGGTATGTCATAATTAGTGTGGAAGTTTACAGATAAGGAAGGGAAGGAGGCTAGAATGATCCATGTGGTATGAATTAGAGTTAGAGACCTAAGTATGAACTCATGTTTAACTTAATATAGCAACAGATAATTACATACAGAAATATTTAGACACATGTGTAAATATATGGTTAGTACACAAATAAACTTCCTGAGAGGGCCTAGGGGCAAGGACATCCCAGAAGTAGTGAACACATCTAGATCTCACATCAGTTTTTCAAAATACTATTGTCCAATAAAAGAAACCAGGGCTCCTTGGGGAAATGGTTGATTATATGACTGAACCGGAAATGTGCAAGATGAAACCAGAGCATCTTATAATGTTAGAATGCAAGGAAGTGCTCAAGAAACAAATAAATAAGACCACTAACAATTAGATAAACAAATGAAAAACAACACCAATACCTACAAGGACTGGAATGATTCAAAGAAACACAAGAGTCAACTGAAAGAGCTTCCAAATGGCTAAAGATGGAACCACAATTTATTGAACAACATTCAAATTACAAATCTGGGATTTGAACAAGAAAATTAAAAAATAATATTTGGTAATACAAAGTATTACATACATGTCTGTGAGACTATACTGATGTAAATAAATGATTGAATAAATAAATAAAATGGGAAGAGATCAAAATATTTCTTGCAGAAGAATTCCAATTAATTATGTACATATTCCACCCTCAAGTAGGTGGAACATAACTCTTTATTCCTTAAGTGTTAGCATCATGGCTGCCCTCCAATGAGTACAGTATGACTGAGAGGGGCTGGCAGTTACAATAACTTTATAGTGGACAAACGTGATCAAGGTCAACATCAATACTGATAAGTCATAGTGATATTATATACCCTGGATATGATGTAATGAAAATAGCACTTTACCTCAGTAGTCTTTCTCTCTCAAACACATAATCCCATCTAATCATCAGAAAAACAGCAAACAAATCCCAAGAGAGGGACATTTTACAAAATACCTACCGAGTGTTCTTAAAACCTGTCAAGGTCATCAGTAACAAGGAATCTGATAAACTGTCATAGCTAAGAGAAGCCTAAGGAGATATGATGATTAAATGCAATGAGGTATCCCACAGTCATGTGGTAATAGAAAAAGGACACTAGGTAAAAACTAAAGATATATAAATACTACAGACTTTAGTTGAGAACACTATATCAATATTGCTTCATTATTTGTAATAAATGTATCCTGCTAATGTAAGACATTAACAATAGGAAATGCTGGATTTTGGGTTTAGAAGGGCAATATTTCTGTAAATCTAAAACTGATAAAAATAAGGCGTTTTAAAAATGATCACAAGTCTTTTTAGAAATTATCTTGGAATTTTAACAACAGTTATACTTTTTGGTATGATTAAATATACCCATATGCTGAAGTGTATACTGGTCTTTGCAATTCATAATTTGTTGTCAACATTACTCACTCTTTACTATGATATACATTAGCATAATTAATAACTGTTAAGTAAATAATGGGGAAAGATGATACAGGCTTTCTCTACGCTGTACTAGTTTGCATTTAGATGATAAACTATTAGTTTTAATTATTTTTATTTACTGACTTGTCTTGTTACTACTTAAAATTCTAATGCACCAAGAAGTCTTTTTGCCAGCGTGGCTGGGAAATAGAAATCTATTCAGCAAAATGAATTTGTGGAAGGTCAAATATAAATTTCAATAAAATGAAAATTAAAACAGCAAGCTCTAGCCTCAGTTTATTAAACCTGTGAGTAAATAAATGAGGCAGACTTACTAATATAATTCCTTATTTTGATCCTCTGTTATTATACCTATAAAAAATGAGAAAGTGAAATATGTTTATTTCAATTGAGTTACAGTTGTGGACATCTGTTAAAAGATTGGATACTAATGTCAGTTTGCCTTTGTTTTTTCTTGTTTGTAAGTACTTATTATGATTCAATAAAACGTAGCATTAAAATGAATAAGTATGTATTATTTTTTAAACGGTTGGTCTTTTGGAGGTACATCACTTTTTTTGACCAGTGAACCTGGGTCCCCATTTCTTAGAAAGATAGTCAGAATTCATAATTCTTCAAACAGAGTCTTAGGTTATAATACATAGATGCCTTTTGTGGAGGGAAATTTTAAATAATATCAATCTCACAGTGAACATATATACCACCTATATACTGAGCTTGTCATGGATAATTTCCAGAATGCTAAAATATCTCATAGAACCTCTGTAAGAGATTGTTTGCATCAGAAGTTTTCTATATAATTTTGTGACATACAATACTACTAAATCTTTGTGAGTTTTGACACATGTAATTAAGAACATGACATCAGTATAAAATCTTGAGCAAATACTCTTCATTGCAATTAGACATCCTTGTAATTTAGCTTTTCTTCTAGAATAGAGAGTAGAATCAGAAAAAAACATACTTGAGAATTAAAAACTACAAAGAATTTGAGAACGCGTGTAGTTTAACCTTTCTCATGGATTTTGTGCAATTATTTACGCTTGAAAATCTTTTTGTGTTTTCCTATAATTTTTGCCCAAAGATAAAAAGAATAAATACTTTCTTCTACATAATAGCTCTTTAATTATTTGAAGATAATGGTTCTTCAGTTTCTCACACAGACATAATTAAAGGAGATTCCATCATTCTTGTTAGGCTCAGCAGGTTAACAACCATCCTCACATGAAATGTTCAGGTAGAGTTTGACCAAACCAGGAAAAGGCAATCTTAATTTTCTTGGTTTGGAACCAATACTTCTATTAAAACAGTCACCAAAAACACTCTAGGTTTTCATTTATAAAATGCATTCATTTTTTAAAAATATATAATTCTGTTTTGTGACCTTATGAGTGAAATAATACACAAAGCCTCCTAGCTTTGTGGAGTATTTACAATGTGCCATCAAAATCCTCATTTATGCTCTTTAGAAAAATACCAAATCATACAAATGTGAGAAGGCCTTCAGCAGATTTGGCTGTGTTGAAATTCAGGTATGTCTGATTTAGTAATACTTTTCGAATGTTTTCAGGTTCATAGTTAAATGATTTTCTTTTATTTAATTACGTTTTAAGAACTCAATATTTTTAGTAATACAGTAGTTGTACATCTATTTTTCATTCCAATAATTCTAGTTCTGCTATATAATTGTCTGACTTCATACTTACAGTAATAATTGATTTAGTAAAAGAATTAAAATGAAAAGACAAAAAATAATGGAAATGTATGCTTTCAATAACTTTAAACTTGCTGGGGAAAAAAGACAGTTTCATTTTGAGATCAGATGACAGCTCAACTTCCAACATGTACAGGTCACAGGTCTCACTTTGTAGTGCTCTGGAGCTCACTGCATGGCCTCCAAAGGACATCAATAAGGATTCCATAAAGAACTAAAATATCACAAGTCTACTGTCTAAATATAGCCTCCCACTAACACTCGGTTCCTCACTCTGTCTTCTTTCATTGACTTAAAAAGTGACTGTCCCTTTAAGAACTGAAGAATACTCTTAACAAACATGGAGTACAGGAAATATTCTATAAGTAATATAGAATGAAAATATATTCTAAATGTATTTTAATAGAATACTCTGTAGTTTAGGAATAAACATAACAAACAATGTGTATCATGTACTTACTGTGTGCATGTTATGAAGGCTTTTTCATTGATTGACTTATTTAGTCCATAAAACCCCATTAGAGAGAATTTGTAATTACTGTTCTCATAGTTGAGGAAATTGAGGCACAGAGAATTCAAGTAAGTACTGAAGGTCACATAGCTAGTAACAGAGAGAGCCAAGGGTTTATATGTCAGTAGTCTTGTTCCAGATCTAGTTTTAACAGCTACTACCATGCAGCGTCTCAGAAAGAGGTGTTGTATTGGCTCTGACCAAGAGTTTATTTCTAAAAAGTTTATTTATTTATTTAAACTCTTCAGAAAAGGCTTCTCAAATACTAACTGAAACTTAACATTTCAAAACAGAACTTTTGATGCTTCCTCTACCTGCTTGAATCAACTTCCTCTTCTTCTCTCAGGAAAGAGCACCACCATCCCTCTTGCTCCTTTACCATCTCTCTCCTGGCAATTCCAAAAGCATCCCCATCTTGCTCCCCAGTATTTTCTCTTGTCTTCCTATGATCCACTCTCCACAAAGATCCAAAGTAGGCTTTTCAAAACATAACTCAGATTATGCATATTTTACTTGAACATATTTAATGAATTAATTCATTTACAATTAGAATAAAATCCAAAGTGCTTACTAAGGCTTAGGAGACCCTATATGATTTGGTTTTGCCCAACTCTATGACCTAACATTGTAAGACTCTTCCATTTATTAAAACACGTTTTGGCCAAGCACAGTGGCTCATGCCTGTAATCCCAGCACTTTGGGAGGCCGAGGCGGGCAGATCATGAGGTCAGGAGATCAAGGCCTTTCTGGCTAACATGGTGAAACCTCGTCTCTACTAAAAACACAAAATATTAGCCGGGTGTGGTGGTGGGCGCCTGTTGTCCCAGCTACTTGGGAGGCCGAGGCAGAAGAATGGTGTGAACCTGGGGGGCAGAGCTTGCAGTGAGTGGAGATGATGCCACTGCACTCCAGCCTGGGCGACACAGTGAGACTCTGTCTCAAAAAAAAAAAAAATGTTTCAGCTGCTCTGATACACATTCTGTTCCAAAATTTTGTTCCCATACTCAGGAACTTTGCATCTGTTCTCTCCTCTGCCTAGAATGTTCTTTCCCCTGCTGCACACATGACGGGCTCTTTCTCATCATTCAGGTCTCACTTCAATGTCACTTATTCAAAAATGCCTACAACAATCTTCCCCAAAGTAGATGCCCTCTGTCACTATCTACTGCATCACTGTTTTACCTTCTTTGTATCACTTATTATCTGAAATAGCTTATCTTGCTGGCATGAAGGGTGTCAATACGAATTACTAATGTAGTTATTTAAAACAGATACAATCACTCATCAAGGACTGCCAAGAACATTCATTATAACAAAATATGCTTTCTCATTAAACACCATGAGCATCTGGGGAGCATCTGTTCTTGTCTTTTCCTCACTGTGTCCTTTTTTCTTTATGTTTCATGATCTCCTACTATCTCCCTGTATCCAAATAATTTGGACAATTTTTTTTCAGATCATCAGTGTTAATGAGATGAACAAATACAACTATTCTTATGGGGGTTAGAGTATTTAGAAGGATTTGTCCAGCAGAATTAGAATGCACTTCTGCTGAGTCCAAGCTGGAAGAGTGGAGGATGTTTAAATGTTCTCTCACTAGAAATTAGTTCATTTTATTCTCTTTGTGTGATAAATCTCCAGATACACACACATACATACAGCTAAATATATATATATATATTTATATATATATGAAATACATGCCATATGTACATATTCTTTTCCTGCTCTACAAACACCAGGTCAACCTCTGTGTAGGTAGTGGGAAAATAAAGAAATAATTTTTCACCTAGTTTATATTTTCAATCCATTGATGGGAGACTTGATGGAGATGCCAAAACAACAAGGCATAGAAATTATTGCTGAAATCTCAGAAAGGAAAAAAAAAGAAATGTGCCAAGATCTCCAGAACAAAGACTTCCAAGTAAAAAACAAACATCACGGTAACTTCTCTGATAGCATTGCCTGTGCACTTCAGAGTGTATTTCTGCATGTAAGAATGGGTCTGGAAATAGGAAGAGATTATGGAACAAAGACTTCCAAGTAAAGAACAAACGTCGCAGTAGCTTCTCTGATAACATTGCCTGTGCACTTCAGAGTGTACTTCTGCATGTAAGAATGGGTCTGGAAATAGGATCACATTGCCTATGCTCTTCACAGTGTACTTCTGCATGTAAGAATGGGACTAGAAATAGGAAGGCATTATGGAACAAAAGGATGAGAGCCTGTCCTTTGTCAGAATTGTCCTTTGACCTAGCTTTTAGTATCCCAGATCTAATAATACTGTAGATTACCAAGATGTCATTTCAAAGATTGTGTAGTCTGTATTGGCCTCTGTCAGCTTTTAAGTGGCTCAGGACACCAAAAGGTCATAACCCTCCCAAAAAAGTGGACTCTAGCACAAGTCCCAGTCTCTGTAAAGTTCATCTGTGTCCACGTTACTACATCTCACACCACTAGCTCAGGCTTTCATTTGGAGACTTTTCTATACTAAATCTGCTATTATGGAATTTTTCCAAAATAATTTTGCAAATCCTTGCTTTTTAGTTGATTTTATTGTTTGTGGTATCTATTTATCCATTTATCAAACTTTTCAGATGTTTTATCCTTTATATTTGTTACCAAAGGCGCAAAGATGAATATAATCTGTGTGATTCAAAAGCTCAAACTCTAGTGTTGGAGAAAACATATAAAGCACCAATGTAGTGTATCTAGGGGTGCTTAATTAGCTGAATGTGCAAATTTGGATTAGGAAAAAGAATACATCATAACTTTTAGAGAACTGAAAATTAACGTTTTATTTAGACTAAATGCGGGCCATAAGCTACAGTAGAATTAGTAGTACCTGAGACTTCTTCATCAGTAGAAATTGTAAACATTGTTATCTCACATTACACCTGATACAGCTGTATAGAAATATTGTTTACTTCACCTCTTCTTTAAATTAAGATAGTTATTAACTATCCCTAGATCTTGTTATTTAATGAGTTGCCAATGAAGCACAATGATTACTGCTTCACAAATTTGACTTTTTAAAATATTTTGATAACCCTATTACGTTTTCTTCTCTTTGTAATCACAAAACATTATTCTCAAATGGGGTCACAAATTTTACCAGATTGCCATGTCTCTGTCCAAGAACTCGTGGTCTAAGGTGACCATATTTATCATGCAAACTAAGACATTTCGGAAAATGAAAGGAAACACCTTTAATAATTATAGAATATATAATATTATTAAAAATATGTTTTGGAGTTTACCTATCTTAGCTCCAAATTAAAATTATAATTGAGAAAAAAGACATTATTACCTATAAATAAACAATCAGAAACAGTGACAATATGAGGACTGAAGGAGACCACTGTGTTCTCTCTGCACTCAGACTGCCATCTGCCTCTTTTTTCAGTATCAGACAGGTTGCATCAATGTGTTCATACCGAATCTTTAATGATAGAAAAGAGACTTACACTGTTACAATGCACTGCAAACTTGAGCAAACTACCTTTCAGTTATTACATTGACGCAGTTTTCAAAAAAAGGACTATCATATATAAACGTATTTTGGTATTTTGGTATTCTCTTATTTTGATTTTTTAAGGTATATATTTTAGTACAAACATCTTTCATTATATATAGCAAACAACCTAGTAAACTTTCAGAAACAGTTTCTGATTTCTAGTAATATAAGGTCTCACATAATTTTTAATTGATAGATGAATATATTGTAGAATATTCACATTAACTTAGTTAAAAAGATTCTGTTGGCTGGGCACAGTGGCAAACGCCTGTAATCCCAGCACTTTGGGAGGTTGAGGTGGGCGGGTCACCTAAGGTCTGTAGTTCGAGACCAGCCTGACCAACATGGAGAAACACCATCTCTACTAAAAATACAAAATTAGCCGGGTATGGTGGCACATGCCTGTAATCCCAGCTACTCGGGAGACTGAGGCAGGAGAATCGCTTTAACCCAGGAGGCAGAGGTTGCAGTGAGCCGAGATCGTGCCATCGCACTCCAGCCTGGGCAACGAGAGCAAAACTCCCTCTCGGGAAAAAAAAAAATTATGAAAAAAAATCTGTCAAGATGCCAAACAACAAACAATTACAGCTTCACAGAGAAGGAAAAGATCATGAATTTTAGAGTAGATGGGTTAGACGGGTCTGGAAGTCAAATGAAGCCACATTTTGGCAATAAAGTCTCGGGAAAATGATGTAATATATTTGAACCTGATTCCTGCCTTGCCTCCCAGGTTAAAAATGGACAAAGAGTTGGAAGGATTGAATGACATACTATAGAAAAATTCCTTAGAAATGTGTACATCTTGTATGAGATTGATACCCTATAACAAAGGTCTGTAATATTTAATTTTAATTTTTCAAATACTTTTTAAAACCATCATTTCTGAGATTTTCATGCTAAAAACCTTAGAGACACCTTTAGTTTTTAAGTTTCCTTTACCAAATTGGTAAGTTTTGACCTCTTTCTTGATAAAGCTTACATATTCTTCCCTTTCTTTGCATTTTCTCAACAATTACTGAAATACAAGTGCTCATATCTTGTAAATTATTGTGAACAATTCCTAATTTATCTTCTCCCATAACAACATAACCAATACAACTATATGGTCATATTTTTATGTCCTCATTCTATCATGTTAAAACATGTTTTACCTTTATAATGCTGTTTAGTCTGAACTTCAAATCGCAACACAAACATTGCCTATTTTTACTTAGCCAAATGTACACATTTTAATATTGACCAACTACATTGTCAAAGTATACACAGGACTTTCTTTTTAGTTCCTAAACTCTATTATTTGTAAACTATATTATTTGTAATCAAATTCAACTTAAACATATGGTTTTCCTCTCAATTTTTTTCAATTGCTTTCCTCTCAAGCCTAATTTTGATTTTGCTATCAAAACTCAATTAAAATGTTTTTCAATTAGCCTTATTTAAATCACCTTCATGTAGAAATCATCCATTTTGTGAAAATGTGTTTACAATATATAACACTATTATGTATTGTATAGTAGGTGTGTGGTTGATGATGTTACATAATAATTCATTACATCAAGAAAATGGGTTGAATTGGCCAAATAAGCCCCTTTGGGTTTCCTATTGGCACTGAGTATTTGCAATTCAAGAACATTACCACTAGATGGTAATCATAAACCACACTGATTTCACCAGTACATTACCTAGATACCTATTTTGGGGATAATGCCACACATGAAGCTATTTTTTAATCTTTCTACCCAAAATAATTACTATATATCCATCTCATCTACCTGTATTTAAGTATGTCAATATTTGTGTCTCTATATACACACATATTTAATCATATATGAAATAATTATTTCAACACTAATATTACACTATTCAAAAAGTTAAGGAATAATAAACATATTGAGATATTCCTATTTTTCATTCTTTTATTTATTTATTTACTAACCCAATAAAAAAATTAATTTTAAAGACATTACTGCTCATCACATTAGTTTTAGCTTTTTCTGTTAGAAAGCATCATTTGCCTTAATCTCAGGTTACAATTTCAAATTACTGTGCTGATCATACCTACAGACTCAGCAAAGTCCATTCAATTACAAAGAAACTGGCACATTTTAAACCACCAGTCTTGTTACAATTATGCTTTGAGGAATTGTGAGTATAGGAAGCATAACCTCTTTAAGTAAGTAAGCAAGATATCGACATTTACATGAGATGGTATTTTTCACTAATGCCTCATTCTTTTCCCTCGTGGTTTGAACTAAATTAAGGTGTTCTTCCATATGACGATTAACGTGCTTTTGAACTCTGGAAAGGGTGGTGAAGCATCAAGGAGCAGAGCTAGTCTCATCACTTCTGCAACTATTTCTCCACCCATTTCTTGGTGTTTTTTCTAGCGTAGGTTGAACTGGCATCAAGTGAGAACCTGCCATACCCTGTTTCTGCAGGAGAGTGCTGGCTGACAGTCAGAAAGCCAGTTGGACATAGTGGCTGATTATCATTGCCTTTTGATAATTAGCAGTACAATTAAGGCACTTAATGTCATAGTTTTCTTTTGCTGTAATTGCATTTTATGTGAACTATTTTATCGCCTCAACTAGTTTGCAGATTCCACAACAAATATTCTATCTTTCAGCTCCTACAGCAACTAGGGAAGTATTACAAAAATATTTTAACAAAACTGAAAATTAAACAGTTTATCTGTGTTTCATTTGATAACAACAATACCAATAGAGACCTTTACAAGTGCCAACCAAGTATTCTTATTCAAAAAAAAATAAACTAGGCCCGGTGCAGTGGCTCATGCCTGTAATCCCAGCACTTTGGGAGGCAGAGGTGGGCAGATCACGAGGTCAGGAGATCAACACCACCCTGGCCAACATGATGAAACCCCGTCTCTACTAAAATACAAAAAATTAGCCAGGCGTGGTGGTGGGCACCTCTAGTCCCAGCAACTTGGGAGGCTGAGGCCGGGGAATCACTTGAATCCTGGAGGCAGAGGTTGCAGTGAACCAAGATCACACCACTGCACTCCAGCCTGGGGACAGAACAAGACTCTATCAAAAAAACAAACAAACAAAAAAAAACAAAGCAAACAATAACAAACCAACCAACCAAACAAACAAAAAATACCAACTCCCAACTAAAGCATTAGGGAATAATTTTGTCCACTTAATTTCATAAAACCTGTTTTGGTTCCAGTTGTTTCAGTGTTTAACAAAGAGTTTTTTCCTTATGTATGGTTTTTGAGGGGAATAATGTATTGAGATAAAGTGAGCACTTTTCAGTTTCTCTTTCATAAAGCATATTATTAACTAACAACAATAAACCTTGCTTTCCATTGGTAAATTTTGTTAAATTATCAGTTCATGAGTAAGTACCCAGCATTGTGTTAAGCTCTTTTAAAAGTGATAGTTTATTTTTGCAACACTTTAGAGTCTGTGTTATAATTACCAAATTATCTGATTGAGAGTGTATTTTGTAAAGTATACCTCACCCAGTAACAATTAACATGCTACTGCTTATGTTATTTTCTTCTAACCAGAAAACAAAAGTTAAGGACAATCACTTACTGGCTATGGTTGACTGGCTAAACAAAAAAATAAGTTAGATGGTGTCACATATTTACTTTCATGCTTGTTTATTCCGATATAGTATTCAGAAATAAAATGAAGCAAAATAAAATTATATTATCTACTACATAAAGTCTAAACGCTATGTTACCATCTGCATCAGTGCACAGTTTCGAATGGCATTTGGTGATAAAGAACACAATGGATTATGCAGGCAACATTTTCTGGTGCCACTTGTTTGTTTGTTCCATTCCACAACTTGCTTTTCATATCGCTGACATTTGCATTCATGGAAATAATTAGTCCCAAACATCAGAAAAGCACTGTTCTTGATTTACAAATGTATATAAATGATTCAAGGTAATCGAATGTCCTTAATGCAGTTAAAATCAATGTCCAGGCATGAGCAGCAGTCCTAAAACTCCAACTTTAAATTAAAGATAATTAAACTGGAGTCTTTTAACAACAAGGGAAAAAATTTTAAGTTTGAGGGCGACTTTGTTATGTTCATTGGAACACATATTAGTGAAACATCAATAAAATGGGATATAAAAAATTCAAGCAGACTTTCAATTAAACCCGTACTGCATCTACAATATATTGAATTGACAGTTTCATCTAAATTACTGATGTTTTTGACGACATTAACTATTGGGATAAATAGCTAGTGATTGCATTTCCCCAGATTTTTTATTGCCAATTAGAATTTCAAAGTTACTTAGCTTCTTCATATGTGTAATTCATCATTTCTAAAATTAAGGAATTTGGAATGATGTTTTTTAAGGACTCTTAGATTTCCCCAAATCTACTGTCATCTGAATTATTCGAAAATAGTAATTCAAATGAGGTATGTGGCTAGTTGCTTGAATTAGAAATTGAAGGGGAAGTCTTTCTAGAGTATGTCAACAATCTAAAATACTATTTTACTTTTGAATGCCTTAGGACTTTCCCACTATTTAAAACAAGCAAGCAAGCAAGGAAACAAACAAACAAAAATCTTTCAAAGTAAATATGATCTATTCACCAGGAGTTAAAAAAAGTCATTGTCAACTTATCTTGCAATGGGAACCCCACAATTGTATGTCTTCAGTCTTCAATTGTCTTTAAACCTAAGATATTCTACTGATGTTTTACTCAATGCCTGTGTTGTGTCAGTCACTGGAAATCCACAATGAATGAGATGACAGTCTGTTATCAAGGAACTCAAAACTTACTGGGAAAGACAGACTTTTTTACACTAATTACAAGTCAAATGGTGAGAGAATTATCTAAAACAGAAGCACAAAAATTGTGAGAGAAAATAGATCTGACTGAAAATGATCAGGAAAATAATTTGCAAAAAGATCATATTATGTATTTGATCTAAGCATGAGGAATAATAATTGCTAAAATTTACTGAGATTGTCTTTTTGTCAGATAATCACTAAGCATTTTTTGTATGTTGTACTACAAAAATTCCACAAAAATCCTATTAAATAGGCACAATTCTTATTTTACTCATTTAATAATGAAGAACACAAAGAGAAGTGACAAGAAGAAAATAGATTTGTTTATTTGCTCAATAAATACTGATGAAATGCTTACTCTATGGGACCTCTTTTTCCAGGAGTGAAGGATAAAATGGTGGCTACTGTATTCTGCTCTCAAGGAATCCAGCAGAGGTCAGGGGTGGTAGTATGCATAGAAACAAACTTTGGTTGCAGCACAGTGTATTCAGTGTACTGAAGAGTAGAATGCCATCAGTAGTAAAAGCAGGGGTTTCCTAGAGGAAGTGGTATCTAAGGGACTGAAAGATGATTAGGAGTTGGCTATCATTAGAGAGAAATGAAGTACTAAATAGCCAAAATTTAAAAAAAAATACATTTTGGGAATTATAGTAGTACATTATGGCTGGCTAGTACATGCACTAAATTAGTAAATTAGCACATTGTGGTTTGGGTTTGATGCTGGCAGAGGCAAGTAGGCACTGGATTTTAAAGCATCTCTAAGAAGAAGGATTATATGTTGTCTTGGTTGCCCAGAAGAGTCCTAACATAATTATTGATAGCACCTCTTGTCCCCAGATGATTACTTACTGGCACTACTTTTAACTCTCAAAATTTTCCTACTAGGTGATAAAGTATATGTTTAGGTTGTTTGACCTTTTTGTGAGGGCAATGGAAACCACTGGTGGTATATCATTTTGGTTTTGATTTGCATTTCTTTAATCATCAGGGATCTTGAGCTTTTTTTCGTATGTTTGTTGGCCACATAAATGTCTTCTTTTGAGAAGTGTCTGTTCATACTTTTTGCCCACTTTTTAATGGGGTCTTTTTATTCTTGTAAATTTTTTAAATTTCCTTGCAGATTCAGGACATTAGAACTTTGTCAGATAAATTGCAAAATTTTCTCCCATTATGCAGGTTTTCTGTTCACTCTGATGACAGGGTTTTTTTTGTTTGTTTGTTTGTTTGTTTTTTATGTGCAGAAGATCTTTAATTAGATTCCATTTCTCAATTTTTGCTTTTGCTGCAATTGATTTTGACATTTTCATGACAAAATCTTTGCCTCTGCCTATATCCTGAATGGCATTACCTAAATTTTCTTCTAAGTTTTTATAGTTTGGGGATTTTTTTTTTTTTTTTGACGGAGTCTCATTCTGTTGCCCAGGCTGGAGTGCAGTGGCACAGTCTTGGCCCACTGCAAGCTCCACCTCCTGGGTTCAAACCATTCTCCTGACTCAGACTCCTGAGTAGCTGGGACTACAGCTGCCCACCACCATGCCTGGCTAAGTTTTTTTGTATTTTTAGTAGAGATGGGGTTTCACCATGTCAGCCAGGATGGTCTAGATCTCTTGACCTCGTGATTTGCCTGCCTCGGCCTCCCAAAGTGCTGGGATTACACGTGTTAGCTACCGTGCCTGGCCTAGTTTTGGGTTTTATATTTAAGTCTTTAATTCATCTTGAGTTAATTTTTGTATAAGGTGTAAGGAAGTGTTTCAGTTTCAGTTTTCTACATATGGCTAGCCAGTTCTCCCAGACCATTTAGTAAATAGAGAATCTTTTCCTCATTGCTTGTTTCTGTCAGGTTTGTAGAAGATCAGATGTGTGTAGATGTGCAATCTTATTTCTGACTTCTCTATTCTGTTCTACTGGTCTATGCATCTGTTTTTGTACCAGTATCACGCCGCTTTGGTTACTAGCTTTGTAGTATAGTTTGAAGTCAGGTAGCATGAGGCCTCCAGTTTTTTTCTTTTTGCTTAGGATTTATTTATTTATTTATTTATTTATTTTTGCTTAGGATTTTCTTTTGTTTGTTTGTTTTTTGCTTAGGATTTTCTGGCTATGTGGGCTCTTTTTTGGTTTGATATGAATTTTAAAATAGGTTTTTCTAATTCTGTGAAGAATGTCAATGGTAGTTTAATGGGAATAGCATTGAATCTATGAATTACTATGGGGAGCATGGCCATTTTCATGATACTGATCCTTCCTATCCATGGAAGCATGAAATGGCTTTCCATTTGTTTTTGTATTCTCTGATTTCTTTGAGCAGTGCTTTGTAGTTCTTAAAGACATCCTTCACTTCCCTTGTTAGATGCATTCTTAGGTATTTTATTCTTTTTGTAGCAATTGTACATGAAAGTTCATTCATGATTTGGGTCTCTGCTTGTTGGTTCTGGGTGTATAGGAATGCCTGTGAGTTTTGCACATTGATTTTGTATCCTAAGATTTTGATGAATTTGCTTATCAGCTTAAGAAGCTTTTGGGCTGAGATGATGGGATTTTCTAGATATAGAATCATGTCATACGCAAACAAAGACAATTTGCTTCCAGTCTTCCTATATGAATGCCTTTTACTTATTTCTCTTGCCTGATTCCCCTAGAACTTCTGAAACTATGTTGAATAGGAGTGGCGAGAGAGGGCATTCTTGTCTTCTGCCAGTTTTCAAAGGGAATGCTTCCAGCTTTGCTCATTCAGTATGATATTGACAGTGGTTTTGTCATAAACAGCTCTTATTATTTTGAGGTATGTTCCTTCAATACCTAGTTTATTGAGAATTTTTAACATAAAGAGATGTTGAATTTTAATGAAGGCTTTTTCTGCATCTGTTGAGATAATGATGTGGTTTTGTCTTTTGTTCTGTTTGTGTGATGACTTACATTTATTGATTTGTATAAGTTGAACCAGCCCTGCATTGGGGATGGAGATGACTTGACTGTGGTGGATAAACTTTTTAATGTGCTACTGGATTCAGTTTGACAGTACTTTATCAAGGATTTTTGCATCAATGTTCAGCAGGGATATTGGCCTGAAGTTTTGTTTTTTTGTTGTATCTTTGCCAGGTTTTAGTATCAGGATGATTCTGGCCCCATAAAATGAGTTAGGAAGGAGTCCCTCCTAATCAATTATTTGCTATAGTTTAAGAAGAAATGGTACCAGCTTTTCTTTGTACCTCTGGTAGAATTCAGCTGTAAATCCATCTGGTCCTGGGATTTTTTTGGTTGGTGGCTATTTGTTACACCCACAATTTCAGAATTTATTTTTGGTCTATACAGAGATTCACCTTCTTCCTATTTCAGTCTTGGAAGGATGTATGTGTTCAGGAATTTAACCATTTCTTCCAGATTTTGTAGTTTATCTGCATAGTGGTGTTTATAGTATTCTCTGTTGTTGTTTGTATTTCTGTGGGGTCAGTAGTGATATACCCTGTATCACATTTTATTGTGTCTATTCAGTTCTTCTCTCTTTTTTTTTCTTTACTAGTCTAGCTAGTGGTCTAATCTATTTTATTAATTAAAAAAAAACCTAGCTTCTGGATTCACTGATTTTTTTTGAAGGGATTTTTTGTGTCTCTGTTTCCTTCAGTTCTGCTCTGATCTTCATTATTTCCTGTCTTCTGCTAGCTTTGGGGTTTGTTTGCTCTTGGTTCTCTAGCTCTTTCAGTTGTGATGTTATGATGTCAATTTGGGATCTTTCTAGATTTTTGATGTGGGCATTTAGTTCTACAAATTTTCCTCTTAACAATTCTTTAGTTGCATCCCAGAGATACTGGTATGTTGTCTCTTTGTTCTAATTAGTTTCAAATAACTTCTTGATTTCTGCCTTAATTTCATTATTCACCCAAGAGTCATTCAGGAGTAGGTTGTTCAGTTTCCATGTGTTGGGTGGTTCTGAGTGAATTTCTTAATCTTGAGTTCTAATTTGATTGTGCTTTGTTCTGCTTGACTGCTTGTTATGCTTTCAGTTCTTTTGCATTTGCTAAGGAGGAGGGTTTTACTTAAAATTATGTGATCAATTTTAGAATAAATACCAAGTGGTACCAAGAAGAATTTATATTCTTTTGTTTTTGGGTGGAGAGTTCTATAGCTATCTATCAGGTCTATTTGATCCAGAGCTGAGTTCAACTCCTGAATATATTTGTTGATATTCTGTCTCAGTGACCTGTCTAATATTGACAGTGGGGCATTAAAGTATCCCACTATTATCCTGTGGGAGTCTAAGTCGCTTTGGAGGTCTCTAAGAAATTGCTTTATGAATCTGGGTGCTCCTGTATTGGGTGCATATATATTTAGTATAGTTCTTCTCGTTGAACTGAACCCTTTACTATTATGTAATGCCTTTATCTTTTTGATCTTTGTTAGTTTAAAGGCTGTTTTGTCAGTAACTAGGATTGCAGCCCATGCTTTTTCAGCTTTCCATTTGCTTGGTAAATTTTCCTCCTTCCCTTAATTTTGAGCCTAAGTATGTCTTGGCACGTGAAATGGGTCTCTTGACTACAGCATACCACTGGGTCTTGACTCTTTAACCAGCTTGCCATTCTGTGTCTTTTTAACTGGGATATTTAGTGCATTTTCATTTAAGGTTAATATTATTATGTATAAATTTGATCCTGTCATCATGCTAACTGGCTATTCTGCAGACTTATTAATGTAGTTGCTTCATAGTGTCATTGTTGTGTGTACTTCAGTGTCTTTTTGTAGTGGCTAGTAACAGTTTTTCCTTTCCATATTCAGTGCTTCCTTCAGGAGCTCTTGAAAGGCAGGCCTGGCGATGATTAATTCCTTCAGCATTTGCTTGTCTGAAAAGGGTTTTATTTCTGTTTCATTTATGAAGCTTAGTTTGGCCAGATATGAAATTCTGGGTTGGGAAATCTTTTCTTTAAGAATGTTGAATGTTGATCCCCAATCTCTTCTGGCTTGTAGGGTTCCTGTTGAGATGTCCACTTATTAGTCTGATGGGCTTCCCTTTGTAGGTGACCTCACCTTTCTCTCTGTTTACCATTAACATTTTTTTCCTTCATTTCAACCTTGGAGTTTATGTGCATTGTGGTTGATCTTCACATGGATTATCTTACTGGGCTTCTCTGGACTTCCTGAATTTGAATGCTGTCCTGTTGTGCTAGGTGAGGGAATTCTCCTGGACGCTATCTTGAAGTACGTTTTCCAACTTGCTTCTGTTCTACCCATCTCTTTCAGGTACTCCAATTTGTTGTCGGTTTAGTCTTTTTACATAATCCATGGTTCTCACCAATTTTGTCTGCTGCTCTTATTTCAGCAAGATAGTCTTCAAGCTCTGAGGTTCTTTCCTCCGTTTAGTCTATTCAGCTATTGATACTTGTGGTTGCACTGTGAAGTTCTCATGTTGTGTTTTTCACCTCCATCAGGTCATTTATGTTCCTCTCTAAACTGGTTATTCTGGTTAACAGCTCCTGTAATGTTTTAGCATGGCTCTTAGCTTCTTTGCTTTGGGTCAGAACATACTCCTTTAGCTCAAAGAAGTTTGTTACTACCTACCTTCTGAAAACTACTTCTGTCAATTCATCCATCTCAGCCTCTGTCCAGTTTTGTGCCCTTGGTGGAGAGGTAGTGCGATCATCTGGAGGGGAAGAGGCCCTCTGGCTTTTTGAGATTTTAGCATTTTTGTGTCAATTATTTCTCATATTCCTAGCTTATCTACCTTCAATTTTTGAGGCTGCTGACCTTTGGGTGGGTTTTTGTGGTGTCTTTTTTGTTGATGTCGCTGTTGTTGGTGTTGCTTTTGGTTTGTTTTCTTTTAACAGTACGACCTTTCTTTGCCAGGCTGCTGTGGTTTGCTGGGGTTCCACTCCAGACCCCATTTTCCTAGGTCCCTCCTGCACGCGGAGGCATCACCAGTGAATGCTGAAGAACAGCAAAGACAGCTGCCTGCTCCTTCCTCTAGGAGCTCCATCCCAGAGGGGCACCGAGCTGATGCTGGCAGGAATGCTCCTGGATAGGGTGCCTAGTGACCCCTGTTGGTAAGGGGTCTCACCCAGTCAGGAGGCACAGGATCAGGGACCCGCTTAATGAAGCACTCTGGCTGCCCATTAGCAGAGTGGGTGCACTGTGCTGGGGGTAGTTCCTCTTGTCTGGACTGCTTGGACTCTTCAGAGCCAGCACACAGGAAAGACTAATTCAACTGAACTGCAGAGACTGCTGCTGCCCTTCCAACCAGGCGCTTCATTTCAGGGAGATCAGAGTTCTATCCATAACCCCCTGGGGGGAGTTTCTGAAATTCCCACAAGGAAGCCCTACCTGCTGAGGAGAAATGGATCTAGGTCCCACCTAAAGAAGCAGTGTGGCCACTATCTGCCACAGCCACTGTGTTGTGCTTATCCTGGGCACCAGCAAGGGAAAAAGGCAAAGCAGAGCTGCAGTGGTTGCAGGCACTCCTTCCCCCTGAACTTGTTCATCTGAAGCAGTGTCCAGCCTGCTGCTGCTGGCTGCAACTGAGCAGCCACCAAGCATCTGTGCAGCTCTGTGCTTGGAACCCAAGGCCCTGGTGGCATGAGCTCACAAGTGGATCTCCTGATGGGTGGGTTGCACAGATCCATGAAAACAGCATGGTTTCCTAGATGGGGTAGCACAATCACTCACTACCTCCCTTGGCTGGGGGTGGGAGCTCCCTTTGCCCCATGCAGTTCCCAGGTGGGCTGTTGCTCTACCCTGCTTTTCCTTGCTCTCTGTGGGTCACTCCGACTGTCAGTCAGACTGTCGGTCCCCATGAGAGAACCTGGATACCTCAGCTGAAGGTGCAGGATTCACTTGCCATTTTTGTTCTTCTTGGTGGGAGCCACTGACTGATGCTGCTTCTAGTCAGCAATCTGGGTCCCTCCTGAATTTCTTCTTAAAACTTTTATAATTTGAAGTTGGTAACTGACTTCAGGCCTTTAAAATTTTTTTTTTACATTGTCTATCAAAGTTCTTGCATATCAAAACCATTGGATACAGTTTTTCTGAGTTTAATTCTTGAAACTCTTTTTGTTTTATTACTTCATCAAGAAGTTATGATAATTCAGAGGAATTACAAGTTTATAGAATAAGTTGTTTATAGATGAAATAATAAATAACATTTACCATAACTTCTTTAGTAATTACAATTAACATTATTATACCACTTTTAAATTTGCAAATATTTCCAACTTAATGAGCATTTTATGAACTCTAAATTGCTCAGCTCTATACTTAGAAATAATAAACATTTAAAAATATATTAATAATGCATTTTTAAAAATCAGAAATAGGTAATGTCAATTATTATGCATGTAAACATTTCATGCATAGCTGTATGTGCTAGGTATTTGTGAAAAGCAGAATTGATACGATGCTGAATAATATAGACAGCCTCAATAGTCTACGGCTTATGACCTCTAACTTCACTTAAATATAAGTGAAAAAACAAATTCCATGCTGAGGCAAATCACAATTTCAAGCATTAGGAAAACCTAATTTCTGGGGGCAGAAGTGGGAATGAAGTTTATGTAGAATCCTGAAAATTGAGTTTAGCTCTCTCAAGAGGGAAGTTTTAGAAGAGTGTAATAAACAATGAGAATAGTCTGTACCAAAATTTGAAAGTCTATGTGAAGATCTGAAAGAGTACCATATATTTGGGGACATTAAGTCATGCATTTCAGTCTGACTGAAATGAACCCAAAGTGTAGATTTCAGGTGGCAAGAAATGTGAGTGAAGAGGTCATGAGGGTCCTTAAGAGGAACTGAGGAGTTTGGGCTTTATGACAAAGGAAGTTGTCTAACGCTTTACCCAGCAAAGATTTAATGACCACCTTGTTCTACATAGATCCCCATGCTACCATTTACAGAACAGTTTCCAGGGGAGCAGTTGTAGAGAATATTTAATTATGTGAACAGAAAGGTGATGGTAAACCAAAACAGTTACCTATGGAGACTGAGGGCAGTAAAAGACTCTGACAGAGAATTACGGGCAGAAATGGATGATACAGGTGTTTGATTAGTTAAGTGGGACCATAGTGGTTTCAAGAATAATCCTAGTTTATGTGAACAAAGAAGTCATTTATAGGTAAACAAATCTGAAAAAGCATTGAAATTAAAGGGCGATCATACAGTTCAGTTTTGAACATAATGCATTTGAAGTGTCTGGAGAAGACATCTCTTCTGAGTGGTATATTTCACAGTCATCACCTGGGGTTGGAGGGAGAGATGAAGCCACAAGGTAAGTGAAATCTTTGACAGGGTGGGTAATATGACAATGGAAGCAGACCTAGGGAAAAATCATGAGGAACACAAATGTGTTCCAGTAAGATCGAGAATAAAATCTTTCCTTTGGGTTTAGTTGTTAAAGAGAAGTAGTCAACTCCCTAGACAAGAACAGTCGCAGTACAGTGATGGATCTGCAGCCCTGCACTGCAAATTTTTTTTCTTCACAGCGTGGACAAAGTTCTGCTTCAAAGTGCAAATCTGATCGTGCTCTCCACTTCCTTAAAACTAAATAAACATGGCTTTTTATTGCTTTGGGGAAAAAAACAAAACTTATTAACCTGGCCTTTGAGGCCTGTATGGCCTGGTTCTAATATCCTTCTACAGACCTCTCTTCCTCCATGCCTCTCATGGTTAGCTATTCCCATCCTTGTCCTGTGTACTCCCTCGGTTTACTTCTGCCATTGGTCTCTTTTTAAAATGCTCCTTCCTCTTCTCTCTGCTGGGTTAACTTACATAATTCTTTTTTTTTTTCTCAGTGTGCCTCTTCATTGATGACATCTTAAACTCCTCATAGGTGAAATCCTACTATTATAGTTGCAAACATATACACTCTCCCTTTGAATGCACATTTGGTATCCATTGACCCAAGGAGATGGAGTTTCATGGCAACAGGTACAATATATGACTTGACTTGTCATTGAGTCTTCAGCACACTATGAATTATAGGATTTCAGTTAATATTTGTTAAATAAATTAATAGAGAATCTTCAATAGGTCCTAAAAGAATAAGATGTGAGGAATTAAATATTCCTCTTTAATCTGTTTTTATTTTTTTAAAGAAATGTGGCTATAATGGGGAAGACAAAGAAAGAGAGATAGAAGGGAAGGATTTGGGAAATGTTTTCAAACATAACCTTCAAGCCTCCCTTTTCTTACTTGTATCCTTTTAAAAATACTAGATTTATTTTAACATTGTTGAATTGACTATAAATTGTCCCCAACTCTATATGTATAACATCTATTTACTGTGCTGTCTTTTGCAACTTTTCAGTATAATGGTTTGTTGCTCTTGAGATAATAGTTTGAAAAATCATACAAGCTGTTGGAATATTTGCATAGTGATTATATGCTGAATAGCAGCTTGGATTTTCTATTTCCATCTGCTTCAACTTAGTACATCTAAGAGATATTATTATTATTATTATTATCATTATTATTATCATTGTAATTGTCTGAATTTCAAATTAGGAAACAGACAAACTGCATAGAATCTTAAGATGGATAAAAATAATTTTGCAGAAAGCAAATTTTTGTTTTATAGAAGAAAGTCCTTTGAATTTAATTCCCTTCTCAATTTTAAAAGGGCAAGTTTATTCAAGTGTAAATAATATGCTCATGTCTGTGACTAATGAAGGATTTTAAAAATAATACATTAGTCTGCAAAGCTTTCAGCATGTATTCTTTTTAACATTTTACCCTTCAGTCCCCTTGAACAATGAAGATAACCCCATCACTGCTTGTAATCACCACTTATTTCTAAGAATAGAAATACTCCCCCAATCTGAAACTCCTCATTTTGTTACAGAACTACAAACCAGGAATAACTAGGGCTTCTGAAAATCCAAAAGGGACTTAATAAAATATAAGGAATTGGCCTTATGGATTCACTGTGCTTTTCAGTTTTCCATGGGATCTATCTAATATTAAATTATCGATTAATTTGTAGAATTGGTGCTTATTATTCATTCTATTTCAATAGAACTATATAGATAGTTTAGGTAATTATTGGTTGATTGCTGACTTAAATTTAGTTCAGGAATATTTGTGGAGTGCTGCCTCCCTTATCTCTAAGGCATTCATAAAAGGTTAGATTTTATCATATTATAGCCTTTCATATGGTAACCTGTATACATTTTTTTTTCCCAGAATGGATAAAATTATAACGTATTTTTACATGAGGAAACCCTCAGCCATCCTGAAAACACAGTTAACAAGAAGGATGTTGATGTGTGATTTTGGTATTAATGCTGCTAACTGGAACATGTGCATGTATGCTAATCTTTTGCTGAGATTTAAGGATATAGCCATAAATATCAAAATGCACTTTTCAGGCCGGGCGTGGTGGCTCACGCCTGTAATCCCAGCACTTTGGGAGGCTGAGGCGGGCAGACCACGAGGTCAGGAGATCGAGAGCATCCTGGCTAACACGGTGAAACCCCATCTCTACTAAAAATGCCAAAAGTTAGCCGGGCATGGTGGCAGGTGCCTGTAGTCCTAGCAACTCGGGAGGCAGCAGAATGGGGTGAACCCGGGAGGCGGAGCTTGCAGTGAGCCGAGATCAAGCCACTGCACTTCAGCCTGGGCCACAGAGTGAGATTCTGTCAAAAAAAAAAAAAAAAAAAGCCCTTTTCAGAGGCCTGGTACTTTCTAACTTGCTCAGTTCCTTGCACCACTTGTGCACTGTCCTCTGTTGCTCACTACACTCTAGCAAAGTTGTTTTCTGTCATTTCCTCAAGGGGATCTCTGAGTCCCCACACTCTTCCCTCAGCAGAGCTTCCTGCTGCTGCTCCTCACACTGCCTATGGGAAATGCTCCACCCACCACCCTTCACCCAGGAGGGTCCTCTTTACGCTTTGGCGACTGCCTCACTATCATTTGCTCGGAGATGGCTTCTCAGGTAGTGTAATCTAAATTAGATCTCCTAAAACACTTAGCACACCCTGTAATTTGCCTTCAGACCACTTCAAGCATTTTATATTTACTTATGTTATCCACTAGCAATATTCGGTGCAAGGGGCGTCACCACGACTCTCTCCTCATTTCACCTGAACATCCAAGAGAGCAGACGCCATGTCACTTTTGTTCTCCACTGTGTACCCACAGTTTAGTACTGTGTCTGTGGCCTGGTAGTTGCTCAACATATACTCACTGAACAAATAAATGATCAAATATGTGTACGGAAGGTTTTCATGGTGGGAATTTCTGCACAGATGTACAAATATTAGTGAACCTGCCTTTTGCAAATATTTTCCCTTTTGTATTTCGTTTTGGACAACATTAGGGAACTTGAGAACTTTCTTTTTCTCTTGGGAATCATGAAACAATTTGTGAACATTAGAGTTCATGTTGAATGGAATTTGTATGTGTTACGGTCAAACCCGTTCTTCACATCATCAATTTCTGACACATAATAGGCACATACAACTACCTTCCCAATGAATGATCAATGACTTAAGATGAATGGATGTCAGCCTCAGCAGTCACTACTTATCTCAATGATTACGTAGAAAAAACAGCTTTATTTTCTGAATAGTGAACTGGCCTAAGCCACCGCCCACCTCTGTAATGACTTTGTATATGAGGAAGAAAATATAGAAACAGATAATATGTTCTAACAAATAGCAGCGAAAGAAAAGTACTTGACATTGTGTCTTGGTGGCAATAAAAAATGAGTTTTACATTGAAAACATTCCACTAATGTAAGTAACATAAACAGGACAAACATAACCTTCAACACTCAGAAGAGTACTTGGAAATGCTATTTGTCTTCTAAATTTTGAGAAATAGCATAATAGTTTTAAATAATTCATTATCCCTATTAAGGCCACATAACCATAATTATCAAAGGCCAACAGAGATATCCATTATCCTTAGTGAATATGTCAAAAATGAACTTTTGGCTCTTAAAAATGTGTCTGAATAAGACAGATAAAGGTTACTTTCTTCATTTGAAATTGTCACTGCAAAGATTAAGGGGGACAAACACTGCAAACTTTTGATAGCAACTCCTTCGTTGAGAAGCAGAATTTCTTGTGAAATAGCTGCTCTAAATGTCCTTAAATCAAAAAATGAAATCTTGTGAAATATAGTTGGTGTGTATTTAAAAAATCTATAATGAACACTAATGAATTTGAGCTATTTTGATTGTCTCGAGAGGACAGTTAGATAATTAAATATTTAATTTTTGCAAAAAGCTGGCTTTAAGCAATAGTTCTTCAGTTGAATAAACTAGGTGGTCCTGGAGAATGAGATTTTAATGTATTTGAAGACATATGTCCAATCACTTAAAAAACAGACTCCCAAAGCATCTTTACTAACAAATAAACATTTACCCTGATAGATGCTGAAATCTTATACTGCACACTGAATTTTTAAAAATTTCATTACCATGATAGAAAAATAGAAATATATAAATATCATGAAACTGCTTTGTTTTGCTTAATATAAAAGGTTGTAAATTAAAAATTAAATTTTACATTTTTGTAATCAGCAACTAAGCATTTTATACGATAAAATTATGATATTCATCTATATTTGGTTTGAGATTCGTCTATATTTGATTTGATTTGAATATATTTGATTTCATAAAATTATGATATTCATCTATATTTGACTAATATTTGGGTTAAAATAAACGTTAAGTTACATGCATAATCTAGTAAACATTCTATTTAGTGGGCAATGTACCAATTTTTAAAACACAAATATCAAACTTTATTTTTGATTGAGGCAAAATTCGCATAACATAACCATTTTAAAGTAAGCAACTCAGTGGCTTTTAGTGCATTTTCAATGCTGTACAATCATCATCACTATTTCCAAAACATTTTTGTCACCCCAAAAGGAAACATAAACACATTGATCAGTTACTCCGTATTCTTTTAACCCCCGAGTCACCGGCAGCCACCTATCTTCATTCTGTGTCTGTGGATTTACCTATTGTTCATATTTCATATAAATGGAATGATATTGTACATGACCTTTTGTGTTTAGTTTCTATGACTTAGCAAAATGTCTTCGAGGTTCATCCTCCAGGATGATACATACACATTGTAGCATGTATCTGTACTTCATTTCTTTCTATGGTTGAATAATATACCGTTGTCGGTATATATCACAAATTGTTTATCCATTTATCTGATGGTTGACATGGAGCTGCTTCCACTCTTTGACTATTGTGATTAGTGCAGGCGCACAAATAGTTGTTTGATTTCCAATTTTTTACTCTTTCTGGTATACTTTAAAGGGAATTTGCTGGGCCATATGGTAATTCTGTGTTTACCATCTTGAAGAACTGCTAAACTTTTCTTTACAGTGGCTGAAACAGCCCCAGCAGCGATTTCTCCACATTCTTGACAACACTTATTTCCTACGTTTAAAAATTATATTCATGCTAGGGGCTGTCAAGTAGTATCTCATCATGATTTTGACTTATATTTCCCTAAGGACCAATATGTTGAGCATCTTTTCACATCCTTGTTGGTCATACATATATCTTCTCTGGAGAAGTGTTCTAATTTTCAGTAGTTACAAAATTTTTCAATAAATTCTACTCTTGCCTTTGTATCACACAGTAATTTTAATTCTCTAATACACTTTCATTTAAAACATCTTATGCCATTCCAAAAAAAAGACAATATTAACAAATTGATAGTTTTATATCTTCATTTCATCCATTAAAGATTCATAAAGAGGATTTTATTCCTTCTTTCCGAGAAATTGCAATTTTTGTCATGCCTATTTTGCTTTAGCATAGTTGAGATATTTCTGTAACTCTGTGACCAACATGTTAACCACTTTCTACAATGCTATATTACTTTACTGAAATACTAAATTTATATGTCAAGTGCCATATTAATTCTCGACACTCTCAAGAAAATCCTCTGGTGTTAAACTAAAGTCAGTTGTTAGTGAAAAATAGAAATGGAGGGTTTGACTTAGAAATCAGTTAACACACCAAAATCGTGAAATTCATTTTTTGTAGACATTTTTAATATTTACTAAAAAGGCACATCATCTCAAATTATACTTAATTACTATAAATCGTTATAAAAATGATTTATCAAAAAGGATTTAACAAAAAGGATCTGCCTCTTTTCAATTCTAATAATTGAAGAGAATTTTTATTGTTTCTTCTGTCAGTGGACAAATCATAAAAATAAATTAGGAATTACCTGAAAGAAAGAAAATATACAAACAACTTGTGATATATGTGTTGCAGATCTTATGCTACCAAGATTGAGATTTGTGGTGTAATGATCATTTAGCATATTACCTTAAAACAGATGTTGCTGTCTTTGGCTAAAATACTCAAGGGAATATCCTTTATGAAGTTTGGCCCCACCATCTAGATCACCGTCATAGTAAAAAAAACTTTAACCTCTATGTTTTTCGTGTACAAAAAGTCTTTCTAAATACCATCATTATTTGGGTACAGAATTTTTACCTGTTATTTTATTTTAGTCTCCAAATTTAAATCCAGTTTTCCTCTATATAACGAGTAATAGCACTATAGTCTGAGAATTGGCCTCAGCTCAAGGCACAGGGCTGCCTCTTCTAACTATGGTTGATTCTTATTGCTGACTTAACTG
Organism: Trachypithecus francoisi; assembly: GCF_009764315.1. Classification (NCBI taxonomy): domain Eukaryota; kingdom Metazoa; phylum Chordata; class Mammalia; order Primates; family Cercopithecidae; genus Trachypithecus; species Trachypithecus francoisi. The sequence continues at coordinate 165,758,966 of NW_022681454.1, read as the reverse complement.
CTATGGTTTAGGAACAACACGCAACTCAACTGCTATGGTTTGGATGTGTCCACCCAAATGTATGTATTAGAAACTTAATTCCCAATGCAATAGTGTTTGGAAGTGAAGCCTAATATGAGGTGATTAGGCCACAAGGGTGGAGTGAATGGATTAATGCCATTATTGCAGGACTCACTTCATTTTAAAAGGGGCAGCTCAGCTCCCACTAAAACACATACTCTCTCTTAGCCCAGGCCCCTTGCCCTTCTACCTTTTGCCATTATTCAACAATGCCAACCTCATCGATCTTGAATTGTGAAGAAATGAATTTCTGTTTTTTATAAATTATCCACTGTACAGCATTCTGTTATAGCAGCACAAAATGGGCTAAGACAACAATGTTGACTAATTTCATGGGAAAAGAGACTTATTAGAAATGTTCTAAGAAACTGATAAGAACTGTGGAAAGTCATGTCTTGTGTAAGTAGACATTTGTAATATTTACTAAAAAGGCTCAGAAACAGATCATTTCAAATTACACTTAAGCATTACTATAAATTCAGTTATAAATATAATTATCAAAAAGGATGATTTCTACTTTCAAAATAAAAGCTTCTTTATTTTTTCTGCCAGAAGACATAAGAGACCCCTGGTTCAGAGACAAAAGAATTCATTACTCACAATACTCACAATACATCAGAGGGCATGAGTTTCACAACAGTATTCCCCTACTCCAAATCCCACAGGGTGATGTGGGATTAGGCTAAGGTGAATGCCACATACACAGCAGGTCTGTGTCACAACAGAGAAATGCTGAACTTAGGAAATACACACTCTTAGAGGGAGATCACTACCAATGTCTGCAATGGGAGACATCATCTTTGTTGCCCTTGTCAGAAAACATATCAGCCCTTTTCTCAGAGAGGGGCACAATCTCCATCCTTCAAGAGTGTCTGTTATATAAACAACATTATAAAATAGTCTGCGGCCAGACACGGTGCCTCATGGCTGTAATCCCAGCACTTTGGGAGGCCGAGGTGGGTGGATCACAAGGTCAGGAGATGGAGACCATCCTGGCCAACATGGTGAAACCCCGTCTCTACCAAAAATACAAAATATAAAAAATAGCCGGGTGTGGTGGTGCATGCCTGTAGTTCCAGCTACTCAGGAGGCTGAGGCAGCAGAATCACTTGAACCTGGGAAGTGGAGGTTGCAGTGAACCGAGATCACACCACTGCACTCCAGCCTGGCAACAGAGAGAGACTCTGTCTCAAAAAAAAAAATGAAAGAAAAAGTCTTCAACAGCAACAGCAAAACTGTTAGTGTCTTTGCTCAGGAGATATACAAAAACACAAGTGGCTCATGGAAAATTTTCTCTTTTTATTCCTTGTAAGTAAGAGGAATAGGCAGTCTCACACTACCATGGGATTTAATCAAAGGCTAGGATAGCCCTGAACTGTCTTTGAAGTCATCTTATGTCAAAATGAAGTTGACACTGTAGATCACAGAACACAGAGATTCAAATGGTCTAAGTCCTTGCTTACATTGTTGAATCAATGAATCTACAAACCCTGAAGCCCACCTTTCATGTGAACTCCTGCTACACAAATAATAAATTATGTATTATTCAAGCCAGTTTGAATTTGTCATTTCAGAAAACACCTTCATAGATCAATTCTGACAGCTAAGTTTACTCTCTTTCCTCTAAGCTTCTTTCTCTATGGATATCCCTATACTCACAACTAATACCTTAGAGATAGCTTTTAAAACGATGGAGATACAATGGAACAATAATGTTATTCATTGCTTTTTATGCACTCTGTTGCCTTTTAAAGTTTGGAATAAAAGTTTGGTAAAACAGACATGTTGGAAACTTTCTAAAGCAATCCTAGTTTTATCTGATAAATATTCACAGACTGAATAAAATAATTTTTAGAATATTCTTATATAGACATATTGGTTGTCACAAAGCAAAACAAATGTGTACGAAATGTGTCCCAATATGGGACTTAAAGAATTAGGTTGTATAGCAAATCAGGTTTTCATCTATCAATGAGAATCAATAAAATGGACCACTCTTCTAGTGTGAATTCTTGGAAAGCTAGATATCAACTTTCCAAATGCCCTGAGGGAATATATTCTTTGAATTATATAATACCCTACCTAATCTATTACAAAACACAATATTAAAGGCATGAAAAGAGACCTAATTATATGATTGCTTTTATAAAATATTGATGAGTATATTTTATAAATATCGGTAAGTAAATTTTTTGTGAAAATCTGATGTATACATTTATGGTTTCTCATAATAAATTTTTTGTATTTAAAATTAATGTACATTTAAAAAATGTAGTTATGCAAATCAACAGGTATTAAATTTTGTGGCACTTCCTTTGGCTTAATTTTTACTCCCCAAGAAATGATTGTTTTGGTCTACTTGATGGATATTCTCTCAGGGAAGTGGAACATCCTGTCTATGCAGCCAGCCCTGTTTATCGCTTTTTTTTTTTTTTTTTTTTGGTATTTTTCATTGGGAATTATCTAAATTATATATTTTAAATAGAAAATATTTATTTAAATATACTCTCAAAAAAAAAAAGACATCTGAGAGGCTTAGTCTCTGACTGAAATGTACAAAATTACAAGATTCCCATGTGGCTTAACTTGAAGCAGCTTACAAAGCTCATTACCAAATTGTTCTGCACCTCATAGTTTCTAAAACCCTCCCAGCTCAAGAAATTTTGAATCTATGTGATACAGTCATTCCCTAGACACACCTAATGAACATAGAACTCCATTTGTTTGTGTCCTCTCTTATTTCCTTGAACAGTGGCTTATAGTTCTCCTTGAAGAGGTCCTTCACATCCCTTGTAAGTTGGAGTCCTAAGTATTTTGTACCCTTTGTAGCAATTGTGAATGGGAGTTCACTCGTGATTTAGCTCTCTGTTTGTCTATTACTGGTGTATATAAATGATTGTGATTTTTGCAAATGGATTTTGTATCCTGAGACTTTGCTGAAGTTGCTTATCAGCTTAAGATTTGAGGCTGAGGACCGGGTGCGGTGGCTCATGCCTCTAATCCCAGCACTTTGGGAGGCCAAGGCAGGTGGATCATGAGGTCAGGAGATCGAGACCATCCTGGTTAACACGGTGAAACCCCATCTCTACTAAAAATACAAAAATAAAAAATAAAAAATAAAAAATAAGATGGGTGTTGTGGTGGGTGCCTGTAGTCCCAGCTACACAGGAGGCTGAGGCAGGAGAATGGCATGAACCCAGGAGGCGGAGCTTGCAGTGAGCCCAGATTGCGCCATTGCACTCCAGTCTGGGCGACAGAGCAAGACTCGGTCTCAAAAAAAAAAAAAAAAAAAAAAAAAAATTTGGGGCTGAGATGATGGCGTTTTCTAAATATACAATCATGTAATTTGCAAACTGAGACAATTTGACGTCCTCTCTTCCTATTTGAATGCCCTTTCTTTCTTTCTCTTGCCTGATTGCCCAGGCCAGAACTTCCAATACTATGTTGAACAGGAGTGGTGAAAGAGGGCATCCTTGTCTTGTGCCGGTTTTCAAAGGGAATGCTTCCAGCTTTTGCCCCTTCAGTATGATACTGGCTGTGGGTTTGTTATAAATAGCTCTTATTATTTGGAGATATGTTATTGAGAGTTTTTTGCATGAAGCGATGTTGAATTTTATCAAAGGCCTTTTCTGCATCTATTGAGATATAATCATGTGGCTTTTTTCATTGGTTCTGTTTATGTGATGGATTATGTTTATTGATTTGAGCATGTTGAACCAACTTTGCATCCCAGGGATGAAGCCGAATTGATCGTTCTGGATACACTTTTTGATGTGCTGCTGGATTTGGTTTACCAGTATTTCATTGAGGATTTTCACATTGATGTTCATCAAGGATATTGGCCTGAAATTTTCTTTTTTTGTTGTATCTCTGCCAGGTTTTGGTATCAGGATGATGCTGGCCTCATAAAATGATTTAGGGAGAAGTCCCTCTCATGGATAGGAAGAAACAATATCATGAAAATGGCCATACTGCCAAAAGTAATTTATAGATTCAGTGCTAAACCCATCAAGCTACTATTGACTTTCTTCACAGAATTAGAAAAAAACTACTTTAAATTTCTAATGGAACAACAATAACAAATAAGGAAAAAAACAAAGAAAAGCTCATATAGCCAAAGCAATCCTAAGCAAAAAGAACAAAGCTGGAGGCTTCAAAGTGTACTATACTATACAAACTGTACTACATATACCTGACTTCAAACTATACTACAAGGCTACAGTAACCAAAACAGCCTGGTGCTGGTACCAAAACAGATACGTAGACTAATGGAACATAACAGAGGCCTCAGAAGTAATGCTACACATCTACAACCATCTGACCTTTGACAAACCTGACAAAAACAAGAAATGGGGAAAGGATTCCCTGTTGAATAAATGGTGCTGAGAAAACTGGCTAGCTACATGCAGAAAACTGAAACTGGACCCCTTCCTTACACCTTCTACAAAAACTAACTCAAGATCAATTAAAGACTTAAATGTGAGGCCTAAAACCATAAAAACCCTAGAATAAAACCTAGGCAATACCATGCAGTACATAGGCATGGGCAAAGACTTCATGACTAAAACACCAAAAGAAATGGCAACAAAAGCCAAAATTGACCAATGGGATCTAATTAAACGAAAGAGCTTCTGCACAGCAAAAGAAACTACCATCAGAGTGAACAGGCAACCTACAGAATAGGAGAAAATTTTTGCAATCTATCCATCTGAGAAAGGGCTAACATCCAGAATGTACAAGGAACTTAAACAAATTTACAAGATAAAAACAAACAACCCCATCAAAACATGGGCGAAGGATATGAACAGACATTTTTCAAAAGAAAACATTAATGTAATGGCCAACAAATGTATGAAAAAAAGCTTATCATCATTGATCATTAGAGAAATGCAAATAAAAGCCACAATGAGATACCATCTCATGCCAGTTATAATGACGATCATTAAAAAGTCAGGAAACAACAGATGCTGGAGAGGATGTGGAGATATAGGAATGCTTTAACACTGTTGGTGGGAGTGTAAATTAGTTCAACCATTGCAGAAGACAGTGTGGCGATTCCTCAAGGATCTAGAACTAGAAATACCATTTGACCTAGCAATCCCATTACTGGGTGTATACCCAAAGGATTATAAATCATTCTACTATAAAGACACATACACATGTATGTTTATTGCAGTACTGTTCACAATAGCAAAGACTTGGAACCAACCCAAATGCCCATCAGTGATAGACTGGATAAAGAAAATGTGGCCCATATACACCATGGAATATTATACAGTCATACAAAAGGATGAATTCATGTCTCTTGCAGAGTGTTGGTTGAAGCTGGAAACCATCATTCTCAGCAAACACACACAGGAATAGAAAACCAAACAATACATGTTCTCAGTCATAAGTGGGAGTTGAACAATGAGAACACATGGACACAGGCAGGAAAACATCACACACTGGGGCCTGTCGGGTGTTGAGGGGCTAGAGAAGAGAGAGCATTAGGAGAAAAACCTAATGCAGATTACGGGTTGATGGGTGCAGCAAACCACCATGTAACAAACCTGCATGTTCTGCACATGTATCCCAGAACTTAAAGTATAATAATAATTAAAAAAAAAAAGAAAATAGAACTCAAACAGCAAGTTGTTTAATGTTTATGATATATCTGTCAGGCGCTGTTCAAACAGTTATTATCTTTAATTTTTTTAACAATTTTATAAGTTAGGTCCTGCTTTTCTCATTAGCAGATGAGAAAATCAAGGCTTGGAACCAAATGCACAATGCTAATAAGTCACAGTGCCAGGTTTAAGTCTTTTTGCTCCAAAGCCCATTCACTTTCCAGTACACCATGTAACATCTCAATAGAAATCTTTTTTTTTTTAAATCAGCCTCAAGTTATTTTTAGTACTAATGTAGTCATTGATATCATTGAATGACATATTCACAATGGCTTCAAAGGGTAACCTTGAAGAACACACAAATGAACTATGAAAGTCATATGACAGAAGTTACATTTTCTTCATGATTAGTATGCCTACTTAGTATGTATAAATATACATACATACTAAGTAAACATATATATTTACTATTAGTTCAGTTTTATATGAATATAAAAATATTTATGTATGGTTGAGAATATAAAATGATATCTATTTGTATTCTTTCTTTGCTTAATGGAGCTGGTAGACAAGATAAGTGAACAGTAATCAAATGTGTCATTCAACTAAGAAAGACAAGTAAATATTCTCATTCTGTTCAAATAATGTGCTGCCACTGTGAAAGAAGAGAAAGAAACAGCTGTGAGTTTGCGGGGGATAAAATAATTTTGTAAAATATCTAGATAAACTCTTATAATGTTTCTCCAAAATGGGTTAAATCATTTCTTCTATCTGGAAGTAATATCAATTCATTATCGAAGGAACATTTTAAAGATGTTCCAATATGATTTTTTTTTATCATTATTCAATTACTTCACATATGTCACTACACATCCCAGTAACTGAATTTTTATTAAATATTCATTTCAAAGTGGCATATTTGCTTAAGAATTACCAAAACAATATAAATAAAGTTATATCCTATTAGACAAAAAGCAAACTTCTCAGACCATGTGTGTATTGTGATTTTTATTTTTACTAATTCTCCTTCTATATGCTGATGACTTCCCTCTTGTTGCCTTAGGAACTACTCCCAAACAACAGAGGTGGGAAAATAAAAGCTGAATTCTAACCTGGGGAGTCTGGATCATATATTGACTTTAGAAGTTGCTAAATAATTGCACGTAAGATTTTACCTAGAACTTTCAGATTGAGATCACAAATAGAAATATATCATCAACTCATCAGTAGGATATTAAAATACACAAGAAAATATATACTTAATAAGCTATATAGAGATTAGTAAAACAGGAGCAGACAGTAAAAGAAAGAAGAGCTCCAACTAGGTTTCATAACAACATGAAAATGGCTACTTTTTTATTTCTATTTTTTTAGAGACAGGGTCTTGCTTTGTTGCCCAGGCTAGAGTGCCATGGTACAATGGTAGCTTATCGTAACGTCTAACTTGTGAGCTCCAGCAATCCTCCTCCCTCAACCTGCACAGTAGCTAGAACTACAGGTGTGCACCACCATGCCCATCTAATTTTTAGTTTTTTGTTGAGACAGTCTCACTATGTTATCCAGGCTGGTCTCAAACTCCTTACCTCAAGCAATTCTCCTGCCTTGGCCTCTAAAGCACTGAGATTAGAGGCAGGAACCATCATGGTTCCTTACTGTCCCCAAATGGCTACATTCTATTATCTGCTTTCCTTTTATAGTATTTAAAGTATTCACTTATTTTTCAAATAATCAATTTTCTAAGTACACTGGCTATAAATGTTATTTTCATTTCTAATTATTCAATAAATATGCTGAATACACTCTTATTTGTCCTTTCGAGTATGCTGCATACTCTATTAATTGATTTGAGTTTCATAGTTGCTATTTTTAAAAGTCAATCCATCATTTATTCATATTGATTTTTATATCATCTGTAATTATTCAACTATATTGATTTTTATATCACCTGTAATTTTTATCCTAAACTGTATATGTGAAAGAAACACACAGAGGGAAAGAAAGTGGGACAAGAGAAAGAGCATATAAAGTAAAAAGAGAATAAATTATAAGATTACAGTTAAAGCAATAGAAAATTGCAAGATAGAAAACATAAAAGAGGTAGAAAACAAAAAGTACCCATTTAAAATGTATAACCACTGAAAAAACATTTTGAAAAATGCTTGAAATGCTTAAGAATCTTCAATGAGTCTTTGTTGCACATAGTATAATGCCAAAATTCTTAGCACTGTTAATATCCTTCATACCTAGCCACAGATTCTTCCCTAAAATCACTTATGGTTCAGCCAAACTGGAATACTTGTAATCTGAACATAAAACTCATTTTTTAAAAATTTGACTCATCACTCCTTTTGTTCCTTTTGCCTCCCTTTTCTCCATCTCACAATCACACAAATCCCTTATGTCCTTCCTCAAATGCTAACCTCTCTATTAAAACATCTAGTTTGGGCCGGGCACTGTGGCTCATGCCTATAATCACAGCACTTTGGGAGGCCAAGGTGGGCGGATCACCTGAGGTCAGGAGTTTGAGACTAGTCTGGTCAACATGCTGAAACCCTGTCTCTACTAAAAATACAAAAAAATTAGCCAGGTATGGTGGTGCATACCTGTAGTCCCAGCTACTTGGGAGGCTGAGGCAGGAGAATCGCTTGAACCCCAGAGGTGGAGATTGCAGTGAGTAAAAATAATGCCACTGTACTGCAGCCTGGGTGACAGAGTGATACTCAGTCTCAAAAAAAAAAAAAAAAACTTATAACTTATTTGTCTCTTTCTCTATTACTTTGCACGTCAATGCCAATTTGCATTCTCTTAGGTTATATGCTGTGAATGTTAAGTATATGCAAATATCTGCAGTGCCTGTTAAGTGTTAACAAAATATATGCAGTATTTGTGTACATACCAACTATTGAATCTAAATATATGCAATATTTATATAATGTCATCCAAATATATATGCAATATTTGTGAACATATCATATGTATTTGTGCAATATCTAATACTGCATATATTTTGCATATTGATAATTTTGTGTACATATCATCTTTCTCGAAGTATGTTTCCCAGTGTGCAAGAACTCTGTCTCCTTAATTTAAGACTTCCGTAGAAAATGCAGGGATCCATACATGTTTCGGAAACTTAGTTGCTTTATGATTATGCAATATATCTATGTAAACTCCATCCAATAAAATACGAAGTAGTAGTGCTTTGAGTAACATCTTATCTTTCTTTTTATCAAGAGTTATTAAGTTGGCAGGACTACTCCACCAATAAATTTATTTTCATATTTTTCTATAGTTAATATATAGGATATATGTTATTCTAAATGTCACATCAAGTAATTTTGGAAAGCAGAGGGAGAAAAAAGCACAGGGTGCCCAGTGAAGCCAGAATCATGCAGTGCACATCAAGGATTTTCATAACTTCTAAAACAACAACAACAAAAAAAGGGAAAAATGAAAAGAAAAAGATCTGTACGTCACTAAGGCAGGCCCATTTCAGTAAATGACACCACTATACATAGATGGTTCAAAGAAGAAACTGAGAATAAACACTTCTCTTTTTTTTCACCTCACATTTTCTTCATAGCATGGTACCTTCTGATTATTCTCAATCCAAAGATGTCTCCAATCCGTCCACTTTTCTCCATCTCTACTGCTTCAATCAGAGTTCAAGCTACCATTCTTTCTCAGTGGATAACTTAGCAGTCTCTTAGCTGATCTCAAGTGTCATCTCTAAAAACTTTCAATGCATTTTCTATGTTTCAGCTAGAATGATCTTTTTAAAGCCAGGGGAAAAAAAGAACCAAGTTATTTTCCTGCTTAAAATCCTTCAATGACTTGCACTTGAAATAAAATCCAATTACAAGTCCCTGACTATCTTTTCACCTCCTCTTCACTGGCACCCCTCATCTCTGCCACGTTCTGCGCCCCCTCCCTGGCTCTGTACCTTGCTTACTGTGTTTTAGACACACAGGCCATTTTCCATTGCTAGGGTGAACAAGCTTTGCTTTTCCTGTTGTTTCTTCTGACTCAAATACCCTATGATGTCTTTTCCCTACCATCCCTGAAAAAGACATGCTATGAAATGGCTACATTCTAATACTTACTTTTTTAAACTATTTAAATTCTTTACTTCTTCCGATAATCACCCTGTTCACTGGTTATAAATAGCTCCATTTCCAATTAGCCAAGAAATACAGCAAATGACTCTCTTGTTCATTTTCTTTCCAGTGTGTTACACTTCCTATTAATTTATTTCAGAGAGATTCATAGCCCACTATTTTTAAAGCTCGGATGTCTCTTATGTGATAAGGGAGGCTCGCCCATGCAGAAGGTTGCTCCACTGAGTGGCTGTGGAGTGCAGAAATGCACTCTGTGCACTGTGTGCCTCAACAAGCTGTACACTCTGTTCTAGGGCTGCATTTTCCCAGAGGAATTCACACTCTCATGCAAATTCACAGGAAGGCTCTTGATGGACCAATAGCAGAGCCCTCCTCCCCCAGTGCCCTGCCAGGACAGAGTTTATTCCCATGACTGGATATATGCCATCATTTAAGACTCACTTTAAAAGTCAGTTCTTCAGAGAGTACTTCCTGGGAGGACTCTGAGGATAAAAACTGAAACATGTGTTGCCCCTGATAATGTGCTGTAGCAGTCACAGGTTTTGCAATCAGTTTCAGTTTTGGACATCTCTTTGAATTTACTAAAATTGTAATATCTTCTACCTTAAGAATAGTGTCTTACAGGGAACTAATGACATCAAACGGCCAAAATCTTCCCCATCTCTCCTCTCATCTCAGCCCATCATAAAAGAAGCTGCTATGATCTGGACTAAAGCCTTTCCCCTGTTGGATAAGAACTTGACCTCCAGTTAACACTTCACCTTATCCTCCCAGAAACCAGACACAAACTGCACTGTTAAATATGTCAGTGTTCAACATTGCTTATTAAAAACAGTATTTAAAAAGACCACGGATTAGTAAATTGCATTTAGACTCAGGAAGATCCGTAAATGGGTAGTCAGACAGGGTAGTCAGTCAAATGGGTCCAGCCTGCCCGAAGCTGGCAGCTTCTGTAACTCTGCATGTTCTTTGTGAAGGTGTTGACTCCAAGATGTGTTAGTTTGCTTGCTCTGCTGTAAGAAAGTACTGTAATTCACTTTCTCACAGCGCTGGAGGCCCGAAGTCTGAGCTCATGATGTTGACAAGGTTGTTTCTTCTGAAGCCTCTGTCCTTGGCATCTAGACAGCTGTCTTCTCCTCCTCATGTTCTAACATGGTCTCTGTGTGTGTGTGTGTGTGTGTGTGTGTGTGCTAATCTCTTCTTTAAACATGTCTCCTCCTCATGTTCTAACATGGTCTTTGTGTGTGTGTGTGTGTGTGTGTGTGTGTGCGCTAACCTCTTCTTTATTTATTTATTTATTTATTTTTTTTTGAGGCGGAGTCTCGCTCTGTCGCCCGGACTGGAGTGCAGTGGCCGGATCACAGCTCACTGCAAGCTCCGCCTCCCGGGTTTACGCCATTCTCCTGCCTCAGCCTCCCGAGTAGCTGGGACTACAGGCGCCCGCCACCTCGCCCGGCTAATTTTTTGTATTTTTAGTAGAGACGGGGTTTCACCGTGTTAGCCAGGATGGTCTCGATCTCCTGACCTCGTGATCCGCCCGTCTCGGCCTCCCAAAGTGCTGGGATTACAGGCTTGAGCCACCGCGCCCGGCCTAACCTCTTCTTTAAACATGTCTCCTCCTCATGTTCTAACATGGTCTTTGTGTGTGTGTGTGTGTGTGTGCTAATCTCTTCTTTAAACATGTCTCCTCCTCATGTTCTAACATGGTCTGTGTGTGTGTGTGTGTGTGTGTGCTAATCTCTTCTTTAAACATGTCTCCTCCTCATGTTTTAACATGGTCTTTGTGTGTGTGTGTGTGTGTGCTAATCTCTTCTTTAAACATGTCTCCTCCTCATGTTCTAACATGGTCTTTGTGTGTGTGTGTGTGTGTGTGCGCGCTAATCTCTTCTTTAAACATGTCTCCTCCTCATGTTCTAACATGGTCTTTGTGTGTGTGTGTGTGTGTGCTAATCTCTTCTTTAAACATGTCTCCTCCTCATGTTCTAACATGGTCTTTGTGTGTGTGTGTGTGTGCGCTAATCTCTTCTTTAAACATGCTAGTCATGGCTGGGTGTGGTGGCTCACGCCTGTAATCCCTGCACTTTGGGAGGCTGAGGCGGGCGGATCACCTGAGGTCAGGAGCTCAAGACCAGCCTGGTCAACATAGTGAAACCTCATCTCTACTAAATATACAAAATGAGCCGGGCACAGTGGCGCACGCCTGTAGTCCCAGCTACCTGAGAGGCTGCGGCAGGAGAATCGCTGGAACCCAGGAGGCAGAGGTTGCACTGAGCTGAGACTGCACCACTGTACTCCAGCCCAGGTGACAGAGCGAGACTCTGTCTCAAAAACAAAATGAACAAAAAACAGAAAACAAAACAAAACAAAAAACAATGCTAGTCATATTGAATTAGGGTCCATCCACATGACCTGCCCCACCTTAATTACCCTTTAAAGGCACTATCTACAAATACAGTCACATTCTGAGGTACTGGGGATTCTGAGGTCTTCACCATATAAGTTTTGGGGATACAGCTCTGCCCATAAAACCAGACCTACAGACATACTGGCTGCTTTGAGATGTGAGGCTTCTAAGCCAGCATATCTGATATCACCCAATGTGAGTGTTGCTTCTGAGCTGGGCTACATGGATGGCTACAAAACGTTTGGAGCTGAGCAGGAACTTCCAATACTGTCCTGTTCAGAAGTTTTGTTTCCAGTCCTACATCTTTTTTGGTTTGAGAAAGTATCTCACTTTGACACTCAGGCTGGAGGAAGTTGGCATAACCTCGGTTCACCACAACCTGTGCATTCCAGGCTCAGGCGATCTTCTCACCTCAGCCTCCCACATAGCTGGGACCACAGACACGTGCCACCACCTGGCTAATTTTTTTTTTTATTTTATTTTTTATTTTTGGTAGAGACGAAGTTTCACCATGTTGCCTGGGCTGCTCTTGAAACTCCTGAGCTCAACCGATCCCCCTGCCTCAGCCTCCCAAAGTGCTGGAATTATAGGCATGAGCCACAGCACCCAGCTTACTGTCCTACATCTTTTTAGTTGACTGGTGCCTAGCAGTGTTGTTCATGAAATACCTTCCATTAGAACTGTTAATGTTCTTCAAGTCATTAAGAGGAACTTAACAACCTGTATGTACTCACACATTAGCCTTCCTGAAAACATTCTCCCTCCCAGTTTATGCCACATGAAATTATATTTTTATGATACTATTTAATTCCTGCAATGGTCACTAAAATGTGGGCTACCATTTTATATAACTTCTATTCTTATTAGGATATTATAGGTTCTTAAAGCAGAATGAAAAAAAAAATCATTCATGTGAACATTCAGCCATAACCTGCACTTTGAAAATTTGAGGTTATGCTTCTTCCGTGAGGTTAAAACTCTGAAAAATCTGAAGTCCTAACACTGACTTTGCTCTTTACGGCAACAGTATGCTTTGGCTATGAGTTGTTGTTTTGATTATCGTTTCCTTTAATTAATCTTTACCACATAAACACCAAGTTAAGTGTTTTATATCTTAATAAATGATGAGAGATAAACTGAGGTAAGGCCTGGTACTAATGTAGTGTTGTTGCTTTTCATTATTTGATGATAAGAAGAAGGAAAAGAATCTGAAGAATAAGAGAGTAGAAAAGTTACTTAATAATCACCATGCACATATGTAAAATATAGTTTAACTGGTAGCCAGAAATGCCTCATTTTCAGTGCATGTACTAGTCCGCTTCCATACTGCTATAAACAGTTTCCCAGCAGGGCGTGGTGTCTCATGCCTGTAATCCCAGCAATTTGGGAGGCCAATGTGGATAGATCATTACAGGCTCATGTCTATAATCCCAGCAATTTGGGAGGCCAACGTGGACGGATCATTACAGGCTCATGCCTATAATCCCAGCAATTTGGGAGGGCCAACGTGGACAGATCCTGACTTGAGGTCAGGAGTTCAAGACCAGCCTGGCCAACATGGTGCAACCCTCTCTGTACAAAAAATAGAAAAATTAGCTGGGCTTGGTGGAATGCCGGTAGTCCCAGCTACTCTCGAGGTTGAGGCACCAGGATTGCTTGAACTCGGAAAGCGGAGGAGGTTACAGTGAGCAGAGATCACATCACTGCTCTATAGAGTCGGTGACAGAGCAAGACTCCGTGTGGAAAAAAAAAAAAAAAAAGAGACTTCCAGGGACTGGGTAATTCATAAAGGCAAGAGGTTTAACTGACTCACAGTTCCATATTGCTGGGGAAGACTTAGGAAACTTACAACCATGGCAAAAGCTAAAGGGGAGATAGGCAAACCTTCACAAGGTGGCAGGAAAGAAGATGACCGAAGGAGGCACGGTTAAAAACTTATAAAGCCATCAGATCTCATGAGAACTCACTCACTATCATGAGAACAGCATGGGGAAACTGCCCCCATGATCCAATTACCTTCATCTGATCTCTCCCTTGACACGTGGGGATTATTACAATTCAAGATGAAATTTTGGGTGGAGACAGAGCCAAACCATACCAGTGAAGTTATGTTAGGCAGACAGAGTAACTAGAGGTATGAATGCAGGCATGGGAGCTGCCAACTTAGGCTGTGGAATGTGGGGGAAGAGGTGCAGATGACGGAGGCTGACTTCCTGCGTTCCAAGTCCTGCTTTGTCATTCACAGTAATGTGATATTGGTTGAGGTACTTATCAACTCCAACTCTCAGTTCTCCTTTCTGTCAAATGAAGACAATAGAACAAAGAGTTGTTGTGATGACCAAATAATATAATGCCTGCAAAGCAATTCCTCAGATTCCTTAAATATAGTCATTATTCTTACTATGACTTCTGAAATTAAACCTCGGAAAAGCTTGTGATTATTATCAGAGAGGGGGTTGTAGTACAAAACTATACACTCTGTGTTTTAGTATCTCTTAAATTAATGGACATTTCTCTTTCACAAATCAATTGCCCTTTCTAGCCCCAATATTTAGTTACATCACGATAACTAAAATCTTAGTTGGATTTTGGTGATGAGATTGCCATATGAGTTGTATATGTATTAGTCAAAATAACTAATATCTGCTTAGGTACCTTTCTATCCTGAAATATTATCAAGGCCTTAAAAAAAAAAAAAAAACCCAAAAGTGAAACCTAAGGCTCTGTTCTATCTTCCAACATCAAACACAAAGTATTAGAAAAAGAGAAGTCAGAGTTATTGCAATATATCAAAGAAAGTGTCAAACTATATCACTATGACATTTATTTTTATATAGTTGAAGCATCCTACCCAAAAGATTAGGCTTCTATCATTAACCATAGATTATAGAAATGAAAGAGACCTTAGAAGTTGTCTAAAATAACTTTTCAGCTGTGGCAGGAATCTCTTTAAACATCACAAATAGGTGAAGCCTCTGGTTGAATATCTCTCATAATAGTCCTCTTCTTCCTCCAGCTAACCTTAGACTGGGGCTCTCAGACTGGGAGAATGTTCTCTCTTATGGCTAATCCCAGCTTCTTGGTTCTTTTGAATCCAATCCCATTGCTTACTTCTTCAGTTCTACATGACAAGTCAACTACTTCTTCCCATTTACTTATCCTCCAAGTATTAGGTTCAAGCTGGGACTAGGAATAATATACCAAGGTAACACTGACACAATTCCAAAACATAAACTAACCTAAGAGAGGAATATTTCCACTGATTTCTGAAGTTTATGCATTCTATTTGCTAAATTGTTATTCTCAAATAACACTTCAAAAGAGATCTGATCACTTCATGGTATTTTGGGGTATGATATACTATCATATCCTTAGTACAAAAGTACAGTTTTACACATGTTTCAAAACATCACAAAAGTTACACGACATCGAAAATATTTGTAGGGATAACTAGGTTTACTACTGTTGCAGCTGATATGTCTCTTTTTATGTTTTGGCCTGTAACTGACAAAGCAAAAGTTAAGAGGCATTCTCATCTTCTTGACCATCACCATCATCACTACCATCATCACCATCATCACTATTATATCACCATCACTGTTACCATCACCACCATCACCAGCTTCATCAACATGACCATCACCAGCATCACCATTGTTACCACCACCTCCACCATCATCATTATCATATCACCATCAACATTACCATCATCACCATCACCATCTTCACCAGCATTACCAACACTAGCATCACCATTGTTATGACTACCAGCACCACCATTATCATCATCTGCATGTGGATATTTAGTCTCAAGTGTGTATATGCCAATCTATATATAAAGGGAACAACTAAATAAATTTTTAAAACTTTAGGCTAAGGCAGGAGAATCTCTTGAACTTGGGAGGTGGAGGTTGCAGTGAGCTGAGATTGCACCACTGCACTCCAGCCTGGCAACAGAGTGAGACTCCATCTCAGAAAAACAAAACAAAACAAAACAAACAAACAAAAAACTTTAGTAAGACCATCTTGATATTTTGGAGCTTTTAGTCTTTTTAATACATTTTCAAATGGTCCCTGGAATCTTTTCATGGATTTCACCAAATTAAAAATAAGGCTCAGAGGCTTAAAACTAATTAGGGTTGGCTTGTATATTGCAGATACTTTCCAGACGGTTGCTAATAGTGTTCTCATCAAATGTGAAAAAATATATTTCAGAAAGTATAAGGAGGTATTTACTGAAAAAATACCAAAAAAACAGAATCATTGGATTTAGCCTCAAAAATGTTTCTTATTTCATATTTTATATCATGACAGCAACTTGAAAAACTTACTAAAAATAAATAGAATTTTTGCTCCATTTGCAGGCCACATATGGTCATATATAGTTATTTCTATATTTGATAATAATTTTATTACCAAGCTGTATTCTTCATATTTACATGGATTTTCTCATGGATTTTATAAAGACTCATTACAATTACCTCTTTGCTCTAAGCAGATAAGCAACAACTTTCACTAAATTTTGTTTTAAGAAAGACTTCTTTTGGTTGGAGTGTGCTATACATGACACAACATTTTTGCCCATATGCATAGCATCTTCTAAATTGTTATTTATGCCTTTGGTACTCAGAAGTCTTGTCGTCCTGGTTAAACCTCATTCAAGACCACCAACAGCTAATGGGTCTCCGTACCTAAAAATAGTCTTTCTTAATGAATTCTGCACATGGAATCAACTAAAAAGATCTTTAAAAATATCATTGCACTACTCCCCCAAATTCTGATTTAATATATTTGTAATGGAGACTATGTACCAGGAGGTTTTAAAAGTTTGTCAGGTAATTATACAGCCAGAATTGAGAACAACTTATGTAATCCTTTGAAGATTTACTTTAGAGACAAGAAAAATGAGGCACAATGAGATGGAATATCTTTCCCTGGGACACACACTACTGGTAGAGCCATGTCTGGAACCCCGGAGTTCTGATTCCTACACCTATGCTCTGTTCAGAATGGCTTGTCCCCTTCTCTAACATGGGGAAGTAAATACAGAGACCCAGTGTGATACAATCAAACATCTAACAAACCATGATAGAGGCATGAATTTCATAAATTGAGGTAATTCACCTTATTTGTATTCAAATGTAAAAAAATTAATGTGGATTATGAACAAATTAAATAAATGTGAACATGTTTGAAATAACACACCATCTTGGAGACAAAGAAGATATAAACAGGCAATTGGTTTGTAAAAGCTCAGATTTTAAGGAAGATCAACATCAATACTTGCTTTGTAGGACACAACAAAAACACTGGCAGGAAGGTGAATCCGATTATATCAAAATTGATGTATATTGATATTACAAATTATTTACTATGACCTTTATTTCAGATCAGATGATTTGGCTTCTTCTTCTTATGTGTTTGGTTACCAAGCTCTAATTGCTAAGAGAATATTATTTATTGATGGGAGAATATATTTAATCATTTAATTTTTTTTGTTTTTTATTTTTTGAGCCAGAGTCTTGCTCTGTCACCCAGGCTGGAGTGCAGTGATGTGATCTCGGCTCACTGCAACCTCTGCCTCCTGGGTTCAAGTGATTCTCCTGCCTCAGCCTCCAGAGGAGCTGGGATTACAGGCATGCACCACCACGCCTGGCTAATTATTGTATTTTTTTAGTAGAGACGGGGTTTCACCATGTTGGTCAGGCTGGTCTCAAATCTCCTGACCTCGTGATCCACCCACCTCGGCCTCCCAAAGTGTTGAGATTACAGGCGTGAGCCACCATGCCTGGCCAATAATGTCATATAGAATTTTTAAAGGTAATTTTCACCTTTTACCATAATCCTCTATTTTCATGCTCAAGCCGTATTATGAACACAATATTTGTATTTATAAGGAAAGTGTATTCTGGGTCTTTTATGATGACAGGAGACTGTTTATTTAATTTTGTTTATCTTATTCTAGTTCGTGAATTTTAAAACAGAATTTCTTTTTTTAATGCAGTGTGTTCTTGTTAGTATACATGCTATTTTTTTTTTCATTTCTCTTTCTCTGAAGCTTTATGTTATTCTTGGATCCCACTGATCTACTTGAAGTTGCGTGTAACTTCACTCCTATGAAGCAGCATGTGCTTGTTAGCAAGAAGAAAACTAGCGGAGTATGTCTGTATTGCCACCATTTTTCTTGACAATGATTTATTTTCGTAAGAGATTCAAAAATTAGTATCATTAGAAGAGGATGCTTAAGTACGTGTGCCCATGCATATTTGAATTTTTTCTTTTAGACATGAATATCACAATTGATACCCCTGACATACTTTCAGGCACCAGGATTCCAATTCCCATTCATAATATACGTCTCATAAAATAGTAAAACAGTTTACAATTATGTTTGTAAAGGAAATATATTGGCATTTTTAACTTGTCATATGGGTCATTCTCTCATTCGCAAAATTACATAGTAAGTGATTGAATGTGTTTCTCTCCCAAAGACACTGATAAGTCTTTAAAGAACAGCTATGATGTGGTGGGAAAAGAAGAGGAGTTTGAATTAAAATAAGATAGCTGGTTTCTGCTTCAAGTCTACTTCTTATTAACTGTGTGGCAACGGACAATTAACTTTCTACTTCTCTGAGTTTCAGTTTCCACTTTAATAAAGTTGCAAGAGCTATTCCTTGATGATAGATTTATCTATCATCTCATAATATCGTAATTGGTTGCTGGGGGAATTAACTGAGAGAAAGCATATAAAATATACAGTGGCCAGTAAAATCCAATACAAATTAAGCATAAAATAAAGATGGCACAATCAATGAAGAGATAACCAAAGGTTACAGAAAAATTTAGAAACACAAATCATTATGCCTTAAAATGTTAAAGTTGTTTGGAACTGTATTTTGAAAATCTCTGAAGACATACAGTCCAGATTTTCCTTAACGTCTTTGGAATTGTCTTTGGCAGGAAGAGCTACAGACTCTGCACAGGTTGATAAGGTGAGCACTTGAATATTAACGAACTCTCTACATGAAGCTCAATATAAGTCATGTTCCTTGATGACCTATCAATATAAACTAACGCATATATATTTCATCTTTCCCTAGAAGATGCATTCTGGAAGAGCCTAACTAATAATATAGGTAACATTTGCATAACATGCTACAGTTTACAGAACAATTATACAATAATTATGAGAAGAATGAAAACTCAATCATTTGGAAACCTATAAATATTCCTAGCCATTTCTCCAAGTACTTAAACAGAATTTGATTGTTGGGACATGTAACTGAAAATAGAAATACCTAGCTCATCTATGTTACAGGGTACTGAGGATCAAACGAGAAAAAATCTATTACTACTATAGTAACAAGGGTAAGGTAATGCTCCATATTTGTATTAAGTTCTAGCTTTTGATAGTAACTAGAAAAGGTAACTAATAAAGTATATTAAAATCTTCATTTAAAAAGTATAATATTCCATTTCAGATGGTTTTTACTTTCTGAATTATGAACACTTTTTTAAAAAATCTATAATATACATCCTAATGAAAATATACAGTTATTCCTATTTATCTTAAGTATGACTATATCTGAAATTTAGTCCTATAAATATTTTGATTAAATGTATGAGCAAATAATTGTAGAGATGGGAAAATCTAAAGAGTGGGTTACCCCATTAACTTTATTTTTATCATTCGTCATATCTCAGAGCTCCAAGTGGTCTGTTTTTTGTTTGAAAGAGAAATTCAACAGCAATGAACACGAGTGAAAATATTTTTATACTTCTCAAGAGTAGTCAGTCCCATTTGAAAAGTTATTCGTTGGCCATATGGTCATCATCTTGTTTTATGCTCCAGATAATCAACTCCCTGTTTATCCTTCATTATCACTAGATCCTCTCATAAACTTCCATTCCCTGAAGTTCCTTATGCTGTGTAAAGTGAAATTCTACAAGCAATTTCAATGAGTGAAATTCTCTCTAATAATTAATATGAGTAGATCAGGCATAGATACGTGATTTTTGTAACTGAAAAAAATTACTGCTATAATTTCTAATTTATACCCTGTTTTTTAAATAGACACATGTAACTGTGTCTGTTTGTTTTTGTGTTGTTTGCCTTTAACCAAAGATCTTTGGAATTTTTTTAAATGAACAATTTCCATTGAGGCTTACCTTTCTGAATTTACAGCTACAGATGGCTCTCAACAGATGCTGGTTAGCCTGGAAGATTTTGCTTGATTGATTTTCAAAATTTAATGTAAAGAAACCTTTCCTTTCTATGATCTGTACATAATAAATACATGACTATACTTCCTAGAAATATACAAGCAACTAATATGTTACGCAAAGTGTTGAAGACTTGTAGGGAAATAAGAAACTTTAGGTTACTTTGAAGAAATCATTTCTGAGAAAAGGATCTATAATTCAAGCTTTGTTAAATACCATTTGCTTGTTTTTTTAGAACCTTATCTAGCATAGATTACTTTTATTTACCTACTATCTACACAGTAGGATGAAGGTAAACTTTGATTTACAGTTATCTATGTTTGTACAGTATATCATAAAAATAATGGAAAGAATCACAGATTAAAGTAATAAACCATAGTTGCTATGTATACCTAAAAATGAGGCATTCAGAATATGAAAATCTGGTAAATGTTAATTGACTTTGTTGCACCTAAGGCTAGAGAGGACAGAGTGATTTCTAAAAAGTTAAGAAATTTTGAGAAACATTTCTTATAATTATATGAAGTTATAAATTCATTTGAATAGATCCAAATAAATAATCCTGCAATTTATATGAAATCTACAATGTTAGTAAAGTCAGACCTGTGCAGATAGTTCACCAGGGCAAGGTGGGAAATGTACATAAAACTTTCACCAGGACACTTTTAGTAGAAGTGATTTATCTGGCTCTGAGCTGCCAGACATGTCTTCTAAATGGCATGACTACTCTATTCTCCACGGTCACCTATCGCAGTATTGCACAAAATATGGTGTTCAACATTGATTATCTTTAATGCGTTCCTGTATATAGAGCTTTGTCTAGAGCCCGCAGAATTTAAACACGGTCATGCTTAATTACTCAGCATAGCTTAAAAATCCATTCTTGACATCTCAATATTTACTAATTCTTTTTGTAGGATTATGTCAGAAGTCTGAAAAGCTGATGTACTTGATTACTTGTTAGCCACTGCTTTTAAACATCTTAAATGAAAAGAAAAACAGCCGGAAAATATATTCAAATCAGAATGCAAAATTATCTATAGCCACAAGATCTTTTTATACTAATCTTTCTGCCTTCTGATCTTGTTTGAAACTTGACATTTTGACGTTTTTCTCTCTCTGCAGCTATTTTTCTCTTTTTCCTAGTGAATGACCATGTTTGCAGGTTTCCTCATGACCCCCCCCAGACCACTGACATTCCTTTATTTTATAAATGAGTGAATAAATAAATAAATGTCCCCTTTTTTATTCTTTATTTAATAGTTTTTTTCAGAGATGTACCAGGAAGCAATGATACTGTAATATCCTCCTTATATTAATGCTCTAGAAGTTTCTGGCATCCTATGAAGATCCATAGTTCTACTGTCACCCCATTATTGCTGATTTGATAGATAATATTGATTTCCCTTTAAGCAATCAGTCTTACCACTTGGCTCTTCAGTTTTGTCATCTTATCTCAAGCAATCCTTTCCCACTGTGTCCCTTCCTTCCATACCCAGAGTGGCATGCTAGATATTGTCACCATGGGGAGCTTCACAAATTCTAACACCACTCTCTGATCATAGTATAATACATTTTACTACAAAGTATTACTTTAAAATTATTAAGTAGAGTTACAAATATGTTTATATTTTCTCCCAACTATGGTATATATTCTCATTATGTTGTACAGCTTCATTGAGGCTCTTATCCCTAGTGCCCATGAACCAACTTAATCAAGTTCTACTGTGCCCTGTTTTCCCACTTCACTTTAACCACTTATCTATTATTTTAACTCCTTGACTTAGTCATGAGTTTTCTTGTATTCACAGATATTTATATACTATTTCTTTTTTCTAGAACATCTTTACCTCATTCTTTACTGACATCATTACAAGTGCTACACAAATTCAAGCATAGCACTCTGATCATATTCTGGTATCCTTCCAACTCACTTGCTAAGCAATCACATTTTTCTATTCTTTAAAGTGATTATTACCAGCTTCTATGGGGCATTCTACATTGCCCGTCAGTGTTACATACTTTTACCAGTTAACACGTGCTCTTAGTTTCCCTTAATACCTATTATATCCTTTTCTTGAATCTTCTAAGATCTTGGATCTAAACTCCCTATTATATACTTTTCTTGACTCTTCTAAGATTTGGATCAAACCTCCCTACCCTAATTCTCACTGAATGATGTTGCTTCATTCCATCAGCAAATTGGTCTCTCATTGTACTGCCAATGAGTATTCACCACCAACCACTGCTTATAATTGCCCTCTCTTTCTTTCCTCCACTAAAACAAACAGAGCCTAAATATTTTTTGTATGTTTTTCCAAAATATATTTTAATTTTGGAAAAACAACGCTGAAGTTTCAGAGATGAAGAGTCATGATTCCTGTAACTTAATTCCAAGTGGATTAAGAAAAAATATACATACATTCATAAAGGTATTCATATATATGCACATCTATATAAATCAAATGTGGCAAAATGCAACCAATTGGTAAATATCTACAGTGGTTATATAAGAGACCATTGCTCTATGTTTTCATCTATCCTCAATTTGAAAAATTTCAAACTAAAATTAAAAATAGAAAAAAACAGAAGAAGCATCCCTCTTTGTGACAAAAGCCTGGCTTTTCATATTGTCTCTAAATGTTCCTTTACCAAAGATTCAAGGATGTCCCTCCATTGATTATTACAACTTTCACTTGCATTTAAACATACCTCTCAATACTAGATCTTTCCCCTCAATGTTCAAATATGCATTAAGGCATTATATATACGTGTGTGTGTGTGCCTGAATATATATATACACGTGTGTGTGTATATATATATACCCGTGTATATATATATATATACACACACATATAGATACACACACGTGTATATATATGTATATACATATATATAAAATCTCGGATACTTTGGACAAGCTCTAAAGCTTTTAAAAATACCACTCCCCAGCCTATGTGCCCTCTGTTTCTTTATATATATGTATATACAGGCATATCTATTTATGACTATACATGTGTTTATAGTATATAAATTTATATATCCCTATAATAGGTATGATGTTTGTATTAGTGTTTCTAATCCTCTTCAGGACCACATTTCTCTTAGCTGCGGCAGTTGCTAACACCATCCATTTTCTTTTCTGTTCTCTTCGTTTCTTCGAATGCAACAAAACTTTTCTTGCTACATGGACTGTCAAAGTTACCCTCATTTACCAGTTAACATGTGCTCTTAGTTTCCTTCAATAACCATTATACACATTTCTTCACTACTCTAAGATCTTATAAGGCCCACATTCGGCAAATCCAATGGACTTTTATGTGACTCCACAGCTGCATTCAATGCAACAGATCTGCTGAAACCTGTTTATGCTCCTGGGCTCTACGCTATCGCTCTCTGCTATTTTTTTTTTCTTTCAGTCCTCTCAGATTATGACTTATCAGCATTTTTATTGATTTTCTTTTGGCTTACTATTCTATCATAGGTACATTCATCCATGCCCATAACTTGGAATTTCATGCAGGAGTTAACAACATTCACTCTAATATCCCTAGTAACAGCCCCCCCCAAAAGGCCACACACACACACACACACACGCGTGCAACTGGCTATTGATGTATCTTTGAGCACATCTCACAAACATCTCCATGAAGAGAACATCTGTTATCCAAATCTTCCCCTCCTCCAGTAAATCATTTCTCCTTAAATAGTACCTTTACTCATCCAGCTGCTAATAACTCACATCGAGGCATCTACTGTGACAACTCCAGTCCATCACAAAGGTCAATGGAGTTCATTTCTAACCTCTGTCCATCACTCCTGCCAGCTTCTTAGACCAATCACCATCATTTCTCACCTATACTTCGGCAAATCTCTTCACTGTCTCCTTGCATGTTGTCTTTCCTTCCTTCAATCCACTTTGCACACAAAAGCTAGGGAGATTTTATTTCAGTGCATGTATGATTGCATTACTTCCTCCCTACCACCCTTCAGCGTCTGGCCTTTGACTTTAGGATAACATCTAAAGTTCTTAACACACACTACATGATCCGGAGTGATTTTGACCTTGCTTAACAAAACTCCAGCCTTGTTCATTACACTCCAGGCACTGAAACTTCCTTTAAGTTCCTTCAATATGGGAAAGTTTTCAACCTAAAGGTCATAACACGCTGTTCTCTCTTTTTAGAAGATTCTCCTCTCTACACTTGACTCCTACTCATGCTTGAAATGTCAGCTGAAGCATCACATCCTCAGAGAAGACTACCTTGATCTTTCATCATGAATGAAACTTTTCTAGTATTATTCTCCGAGTATATTTTCTTTCAAAGCATCTAACACATCTTTGTAACTGTGTTTATTTGTATGATTATTTCTTTAATGTGTGCCTTTTTATACATCTGCATGTCCTCAAAGAGCTTGGATAATAACTGGTTTGCTCACCATTAACCTTCCAGTGTCTAGATACAGTAGGTGCCAAGGATCATCTCATGCATTGCACCAGTTGTTCAGTGAAAAGAGTATCTCTTCAAGAGGGTGAATGATGGTTGAATTCCAGCATATGCACTGCTTGCAAGCACTGTTCCCTTGTGCAGACTGTGTCTTCCCGGAGTTGCGCCTTAATCTAGCTTTCACAAAGTTACCACATGGACAAAAGCTGGCCCTGATAGGTACTCAACAAATGGTGGCTAAATAAAGAAGGAACATGTATGGCAATTTCCAAAAATAACTGCTTTCTAACCTAAATCGGATTTTAAGAATCTTTTTTTTATTGTTGTTTTAAAGCAACTACTCGAATAGTTTACTGAGGTGATCAAATAATTTCAGTTGTATTCACATGGTCATTCATATTACTGTATTTTTTTTATTATTTGTAGAATTTTTAATAGTATATAAAGCTACATTCTTTGTCTGACTTAGAAATAATTCTATGTTTCATTGCTTTTGCACAGAAAAACAGTTTCCATTGAAAAAAATTGCTCATAAAATAGTTAATTGCCCATTTGACACATTACCCCATCTACTCAAGTAATCTACTTGGCACGAATTAGATTTCATAAATTCTGTTATATAAATGGACCCTGTTTAACTTTGCCACTTGGTCTGGGCATCTGCTCATAAAATTCTGTTCATGATCATGAGAATAAGAGAAAGTTTCTGTTGGATCAGTGACTGTAAATTAAAAATACAGCTCATAATATATTCCTCACTACCAGATTGGCAGCATTATTATATTTAAATAAAAGTACAGTAATACATCATCACTTAATATAGCATAAAACTACAGTTTGATATGGAAAAGTCAGGGAAAGGTTTGCTGGTTTTTTTTTGTTTTTTTTTGTTTTTTTTTTTTTTTGAGACGGAGTCTCGCTCTGTCACCGAGGCTGGAGTGCTGTGGCCGGATCTCAGCTCACTGCAAGCTCCATCTCCCGGGTTCCACGCCATTCTCCTGCCTCAGCCTCCCGGGTAGCTGGGACTACAGGCGCTGCCACGTCACCCGGCTAGTTTTTTGTAGTTTTTAGTAGAGACGGGGTTTCACCGTGTTAGCCAGGATGGTCTCGATCTCCTGACCTCGTGATCCGCCCGTCTCAGCCTCCCAAAGTGCTGGGATTACAGGCTTGAGCCACCGCGCCCAGCTGTTTTTTTTTTTTTTTAATGAGAATAAAATCTGAGTAACCAGGGGAAAATTATGTACCGCAGGAAAGTAGTTCAGCACAAAGAGAAGGGGGATTACATTTGCTTAACTTATATTTCAAAACCCAGATTTTTATTTTTGTTAGAAATTTCTTGAAAAAATTTCATGACACATAAATTGAGGGGAAGTACTGCCACATAAAGATATCAAATATTTCATAGTTATATGTCTTAGCAACAGATTTTTAATTGCCTAGGAAAGTGAACCTAGAGAGGGCCATCTGCTGGTGCTGATTACTTTCTCAGTAGAACCACGCACCTAAGGTGAATCAAATCTGGCCAACAGCATATTGAGGTCAATTTTAAATGAACTTCAGTTTTTCCTAGATGAACCTGAGGTTGCCACAAATGGCCAAGATCATTCCTCCATCTGTTTCTGGTGCAAGTTTGCTGTTCACTGTGGTTGGGACGCAACATGAATCATTTACTAGCAAAACATCACGCTGCAAAGGCCACAATATGCTCAATTAATTTAATGTACCTGAGGAGAAAAGCTAGCAAACATAGCTTAGGATCTGATAGCATGTTGATGCAACAATCTAACCATAAAAAATATTTAAAATCTTATGAGATATTTTTGGGATGATGAAACTAGATTTAGAAAATTTTTAGAAGATACCTTTGTAAAAGATGAAATGTAGGTTCTTCATACTAAAAATCAAAATCCATCTTTAAAATATTGTTCCTAGCAATAAAAGTATTTTGAATACAAATCAGCTATATGATAATGGCACTTAAGAGTGAGGCTATGAGAATGGACATACTCTCTCCAATTGATTACAGGAAAACAAGTATCTTGAAGTAAATTGACTTTTCTTCTAATCTTGTATTCATAAACAGATTACTATAACTTTAAAATGCTACTCTTCAGCACACCATGACATTTACTAACAAATATTTAACCATTGGTGTAGGCTGCCTCCCAAATTGAAGAAGCAGATTTAGGAAATCAAAAGGAAGATAGAGTGCAGGAAGGAAAAAATATAGAGAAAATAATTGGAAAGAGGTAGGACTCACCGTTTGAAATGCATTCTAATGCCAGTAATAGAAACAAATCTCTAGTCACTACTGAATCATTTGTAGGCTGCATTGCTCCTTCTGAGACTCAACATAGTTTTCTATCTTGCTGTAGGCACATTACCTACAGATAAGCAGTGAGGGTAACTATTGTCTTTCTACTTTTCCAAATTAAAATTTCGCTGTGATAATTTTAAATTGCTAGAATATGCAAGATTGGGAAGAAATAGAAGATACGTAGGCTGGGGAGTTAGTTATAATAGGAAAGTTATAATAGCTAACTAAAAATCAAACCCATCTTATAAATATTGTTCCTAGTAATAAAAGTATTTTGAACACAAAGCAGCTTTATGAGAATGGCACTTAAGAGTGAGTCTATGGGAATGGACACATTCTCTTGAGTTGATTACAGGAAAACAAGTATATAATAAGTACATACATATTACAAGTATATATAACAAGTACATAATGGTTAGTTGCAATAGGAAACTTCAGAGCTTGTCCAATCCCAGATCATGATCTTTAAAGCTACCTAGAAAAGCTTCCCTCCTTCCCAATGAGATCAACTGAGGCTTCCCCCCAACCCCAAGGCACACACTTCCTAAAGTGTCCTTTCTTTTTGATTGCGTATCAGTCATGGCTCCACAACTTGATTGTGTTTTCCTAGAAGATACAAATAATGGCCTACCTCTCATTTCCATGCCATTTCACAGTTAATAAACTACAGAGTGGAGTTATGGAAAGATAAAGAGAAGTATAATTAATGTACTATATATACATATACACACACATATATGTATATTTAAAGTCAAATATCAGCCTAGTTGGAAAAAGCATTTGATCTAACCACTCTACAGTTTCCTGTAGAAAACATTTCCAGTGTGGAATCAAATCAAAATCATGCAGAAAATGTTTAAATCTGTAACATTTTAAAAAGATAGTTTTTTCCTCAGGCATTTCAAAGGTGAAAGCTTCTCTCAGGGGCCTGAAAGCTTAAGGGAATGAATGACTCCTCCCACCTCAGGCCCTGCCCCAAGGGGCAAGGCTACTTACAGTAGCCTGCATATGCAAGATAGCAGAAGCAGGAAGAAAGCTGGCTGGAAGACACTTACCCGCTGCAGATGGAGAGGGAGGCGGTCAAGGTACTGCGTAGCAGTCACTTCGGACTCGGACACTTCCTGTTTACAGAGGACTATAAAACCCTTGGCCCGTCCTCACTTGGGACTGACACCATTTTAGGCCTCAGCCCATCTGCGCCCAGGCGCTCATTAAAACATTCTGTAGCTCCACTCCGCCTCCTGTGTCTGCTGGCGGGTTCTTGGGGTTCCAGCCCATACAAGAGCCTTGCAAAGGTAAAATAACCTTTTGAAGTCTGTAAATATTAACTTTGTAAACTTACATGATCACATGTCTAGTTGGGGCTTGCTATTTCATTTCAAAAGCTCACTACTAGATAAGAGCAAAAGGAGAATGGAAAGTAAAAAAGGTTAGAAAATGGAGTAGTGTGGTCAGAATTCTATTTACAGTTTGTAGTAGGGAATTCAAAAAATAAGTGAAGAATAAAATATCTCAATAATCTAAACTCTTTTATCTAATGAGTCCTATTAATTTACTTATCAGAATTACATGATATATAAAGATGATTATTAAATACTGCTTGAACATTAAAATATACTTAAACATTCATTCCATAAATAGTAACTAATATTGGCCAACATTTCATAATGCTAGTTTGCATTTTTAAGTTAGTGCCATTAAAATCTGGTAGAAAATATGCTGTAGATATAGATGATTATGTATTCTCTTCAAGTTACTATAACAAAATGCCATAAACTCGGTAGCTTGTAAACAACACAATGTTTTTCTCATAGTTCTGGAGGCTGAACCCCAAGATTAAGCTGCTGTGTGATTTGATGTCTGGTGAGGGCCTGTTCCTTCCTTCATGGACCTCACCTTCTCACTGTATCCTCACTTGGTGGAAACAATGAACAAGCTCCCCTGGGCCTATTTTCAAAGGGTACGATGGCCAGGGGCTGTGGCTCATGCCTGTAATCCCAGCACTTTGGGAGGCTGAGGCGGGTGGATCCCTTGAAGTCAGGAGTTCAAGACCAGGCTGGCCAACATGGTGAAACCTCGTCTCTTCTAAAAATACAAAAATTAGCTGGGCATAGTGCAGGTGCCTGTAATCCCAGCTACTCAGGAGCCTGATACAGCACAATTGCTTGAACCCAGGAGGCGGAGGTTGCAGTGAGGCAAGATTGTGCCACTGCACTCCAGCCTGGTCAACAGAGTGAGACTCCGTCTCAAAAAAAAAAAAGGGGGGGGGTACGATTTTCTCATTAATTTAGTGACCTAATTACTTTCCCAAAGACCCAACCTCCTGATATCATTAGGATTTTGACATATTAATTTTAGGGGCACGCAAACTTTCAGACTACAGCCATGTACTCAGAATTATATCAAACATTTACTGACTTAGAGAGAGAAATAATTTTCAAAAAATGTTTCTTCCTCAAAATTCCAGCTTTCCACCAGATCCTTCATGGCTGTATGATATTTCATGTTGTATGTGTCTGGAGAATGGTACTTGCAGAGTCTCCTTGTTTGGTATTACTGAAGTATGCCTGCCAATTTTCAGTACTGATTACATGAGAGGAAGCATATTCATTTCATGTACCATGGCTTTGAGACCCAGCAAAAAGAAAATTTTCTTTAGAAAAGCAAAACACCTCACAAATGATCAAGTTATCATTCAAAAGATAGTATTAAAAAACAGTATTAAAACGAAGAGCCTGGCACAGTAGCTCAAGCCTGTAATCCCAGCACTTTGGGAGGCTGAGGCAGATGGATCACCTGAGGTCGGGAGTTTGAGACCAACCTGACCAACATGGAGAAACCCCTTCCCTACTACAAATACAAAATTAGCTGGGCATGGAGGAGCATGCCTGTAGTCCCAGCTACTTGGGAGGCTGAGGCAGGAGAATCGCTTGAACCCGGGAGGCGGAGGTTGTGGTGAGCGGAGATTGCGCCATTGCCCTCCAGCCTGGGCAACAAAAGCAAAACTGCATCTCAAAAACAAAAACAAAAAATGAAGTCACAGTTGACTCCCTTTACAGGGTTTCATTTTAGTTATGGAAAATGAAAAAAAAAAAAAACCTCTTAATCTCTGTGATTTCTTATGTAAAATGAGGATGATTTTTACTTAACACACAAGAAGCTGTGAGTAGTAATTTCCTAATGGTAATAAAGTACTCTGAAAATGAAAAAAAAAAAAAAAGAAAAAAACCTCAAAAACCACAACACAATTGCTTTGTGTTAGATAATAAAGAAATAATCTCCTAACATTAGGTTCAATCTTCTTCAGAATCTTCATTTAAATGTTCCCTGGCAGCCTCAGGCGCCTTTTGGCTATGCCTCCTTGAAAGGTCAAGAGGCCTGGTGGCAGAGTATTGTACTTTGATGAGTCTGCAAGCATTGTTTGATGATTAGGTTTAATTCCTAGGTCATGAAAGATTCTCAGGAGCTTTTTTGTCAGCATTCGCTACATCTGAATTCAGTTGCTGTGAATGTGTGACCATATGTTTTGTATTGTACAAGATGATTAAATTCACAAATGTATCAGCCTGTACGGTCTGTGAGAACAATATCTAGTAGACAAACGATGAAAGCACTGTGACAAACCAGTGTGGCAATTTATGCAAAATTCAGAGTAAACACATCATTTTAAATTAAATCTTAATAATAGTTTTTATGTAAAATGATTTTAAACGTGGCATTTTAGTAATGCTTGCTCTTCAGTGAGAGAACATTGACTTCATCTTTTTTGGTGACTAAAAAAAAAAACAGAAGTTGCAAATATTTACTGAAGAAAATCTTAGAAACATAAAAAAGATATCTGCATGTTAATCCAAATTAAAATCCCTAATACTTAGGCCCTTAGTTTAGGAATATGATCGACTCCAATTTTTAGTTTGTGACTCCAATTTTGATTCATTTCCAATCATTTTCTTTGAGCACAGAGATGCAATATCATTGTTCATATAAAGACTTGTAAGAGGCCTTCTTAAAAGCAATGAGGTAAAATAGTAAGTCCTTTTACTATGAGTTTCCGTTCTTCTTTCCAAAATCTCTTCGAATGTCAAAGCTGTATATAAAAGTTTTAGAGTAAAGTCTCCATACAACGATGGAAATGGTCAGCACGTTGTTTAGGGGTTGATGTCAATAAGGGGATGTGAACTCTAGCTATAACTTGAAGGCAATTTTTATGTATAACTTTGGGAGTCAATTTGTGTGAACAAATTGTAGTGATTTAAAACATCCCTTCACTCATTATAATGTCTTACTTCTTTAAGCCTTGCTCCAAGTAATCATTTGACTGCTTCCCTAAGATACTTAAAGAGTTGCATTTCCGGTCGGGTATGGTGGCTCACGCCTATAATCCCAGCACTTTGGGAGGCTGATGCAGGCAGACTGCATGAGGACAAGAGTTCGAGATCAGCCTGGACAACATGGCAAAATCCCACCTCTACAAAAAAAATACAAAAGCTAACTTGGCATCGTGGTGGGCACCTGTCATCCCAGCTACTTGGGAGGCTGAGATGGGAGGAGCACTCCAGCCCAAGAGGCAGAGGTTGCAGTGAGCTGACATCTCACCACTGCACTCCAGCCTCAGCGTAAGAGCTTGACACTGTCTTAAAAAAGAAAAAAGAAAGAAAAAATTGCATTTCTGAAACTTCTGAGCTATCTTTTCTTCATTACTCATTCTTACATGAATGAAAGTGAACGCAAATGATGAAACATCAATAAGTCAAATGGCTTCTCATTCATGAATGCAGTTGTCTCCAGGGAAAGCTCACGTGTGAGTGTGGGCATGACAGCTATGCAGTCACCACAGACAACACCTGGAGAAAGCTCAGTCTACATTTACAAACTCCATGGCAATGATTTCATCATTTTAAAACTAAACAACGTGTTTGACTCATATTCCCCTGTCTGACAAACATAACACTTCAGTTATGATCTTCAATTAAAAAATATAGGAAATGGGCCAAGTGCAGTGGCTCATACCTCTAATCCCAGCACTTTGGGAGGCTGAGGTGGGTGGATCATTTGAGGTCAGGAGTTTGAGACCAGCCTGACCAACAGGGTGAAACCCCGTCTCAACTAAAAATACAAAAAATTAGCCAGGGCTGGTGGTGCACGACTGTAATCCCAGCTACTCAGGAGGCTGAGGTAGAATCACTTGAGCCCGGGAGGCGGGGGTTGCAGTAAGCTGAGATATTACCACTGCACTCCAACCTGGATGACAGAGAGACTCAGTTTAAAAAATATAGATAGATAGATAGATAGATAGATAGACATTTATATCATATATTATAGATATATTGTTATATATCTGTTTATATATACAGATATAAATGTATTACATATATATATATATATATATATATATATGGAAAAGGCATGTAGGCATAAGAAGTAGTATGACAGCCCTCCCCCATGAAATGTGCTACCCAAGTGTAGGGAGATCCAGCAGCAGCATCACCAGGGAGCTTGTTAGAGACGCTCAGACTCCACCCAGACCTATTGAATCAGAAACCACCTTTTAACAAGATCCCAAGGTGATTCCTAGGCATGTTCACGTTTCACAAACACTGCCCTGGATTTTTCAAAATCTTCTTTCAACAACTCTTGAATTGTTTCAAGTCCCTATCTGCTCCACTTTTCCTTTCTTCTGAAACTGTTTATAAATGTCCAAAACACTCCTCCTGACGATAGCTAATCCTGAGGGACCTACAGTAATGAAAGTCTTCATGTGTAAATCTGTGCGTGCATTTTGTTTTTATCTTGCATAAATAATGTTGGAAAATATATTTTATAGTTTTTGCCATATATTGTGAGCTAGCTGTCTAAAAATGGCTTAACAAATTACAATTCCTCAGGATGTGAGTGTTCCTCTAATCCTGCCATCATGGAAAAAAATCTTTTTAAAACTTGTTTTTTGAAACAAACCTTATCTCACGGTTTTATTTTGCTTTTCTTTACTGATGAGCTGGAGCTATTTGAAACAAGCTTAGAATATATATTTTCTTTTTCATGACTTATCTTTATTTCTCTTAGCCATTTCCTTCTCAGGTCTTACTTTTTCATTATTTTACATGATCAATCTATATCATCTATATAGATAGAATGGTAAACAGATGTCAAAATCTTTTTGGCATATTCACCTAAAATTCATGCTCATGTGAGAGAATTGTCTCTAATATCACTGGATTCTTTAGGTAGTTTACAAAGTTAAATAATGGGTCCAGTAAACAAATATTTTAATGTCATATGCCAAATAGTAGATTGAGAAGGACCTAATACATTTATGAATCAGAACTGTATTTATTTTATAACATAGCTTGAGTATACAAAACTGGAACTTCTTTTCTTAGCTCTCTTCCACAGTTAAAATACAACATGTTTTTACATTGTACTATAAGACATTATTAATATTTTTAAATTATTAGGTGAGTATGTTTAAAAATAACTCTATTTTCTTCCCTTTACAGTGTATCTTTTATTATGTTGTGTACCTCCACTGACCTTTTCTCCCTGCTGCCCAGGGACCAACTTCATCCTGTTCCATTGTGACCTGTTACTTATTTTGTTTTAGCCACTTATCTATTATTTTAATTCCTTGAATCCACCAAGGGTTGTTTTACATCCACAAATATTCACTTACTATTTCCTTTCTATGCAACATCATTGCTGCACTCTTTACTGACTAAAGGGGACTTGGCTAAAAAAACACTTTCTCGAAAAGATTTTTCTGTCCCTGCCCCAAATCTAAAGTAGCCCCTTCACTACTACTGTTCTACTCATGTAACTCATTTCTCTTCTATCTTAGCATTTATTAGAATTTGTTTCTAAAATCTTTTTTTTTTTTTTTGAGACGGAGTCTCGCTCTGTTGCCCAGGCTGGAGTGCAGTGGCCGGATCTCAGCTCACTGCAAGCTCCCTCTCGGGTTTATGCCATTCTCCTGCCTCAGCCTCCCGAGTAGCTGGGACTACAGGTGCCCGCCACCTCGCCCGGCTAGTTTTTTTTTTGTATTTTTAGTAGAGACGGGGTTTCACCGTGTTAGCCAGGGTGGTCTCGATCTGCTGACCTCGTGATCCGCCCGTCTCGGCCTCCCAAAGTGCTGGGATTACAGGCTTGAGCCACCGCGCCCGGCCTCTAAAATCTTTTTACACCATAGTGGTAATATTTATAGGTCATCCTCTGGTTTATTCAGTTTGAAAAGCCCATCTCTTAGAAACTACATGTCAGGTACACATGACTACAATAATTATAACTTTATAAAAATAATTATATTTATAGCAGACATTGAGTATGCAAGGGTGGCGCTCTATCTCTTCAAAATCCGTTTCCGCTGAATTACATGCGGACTGAGGAAAAACCTTAAAGAAAGACTCCAAGAGAGCTATTTGGAGATGACACAAATGAGGAGATGCTTAGTGGGCTTGTATTGGTGGTGGACCCAGTAAAGCTATGGGGGTGAGGTCTTCAGGATTTCTGTGTGAAAATCCGTAGGGAGAAAGGACTCTGGCATAACAAATCAACTAGTCACAGGACCAGGATCTGAGAGCCTTATGCAACAAATAGTTCTGTGCACAGTTTGTGGCAGTTACTTGCTTTGCTCTCCCCCAACCATTCTCACAGTATGGGTATGCTAATCAAAAGAGGAATTGTGTATGTTTTAAATCTCAATGGTGTGACATTTTGTGGTCCATGAGAAGGGTATGGACAGTGGTATTCTGTCAGATAATGAAGTGAACACTGAATTCGTGAAGCAACAAGTGTTTGCTGGTGAGCTGTGGCGAGCAGCATCCTGTGGAATGATGCAGAGGTGATTTCATGAGCAGTTTTAAGAGGGAGATCTCAGATTTCTGGAGTAAAACTCCAGCAGTAAAACTAGAACTAGAAATGGTGATTGGAAGCATCCCTGGGTGACTTGGGTGAAAGCCAGGGCTTGGCGGTGGCAGCAGCTTTTAGATGACACAAAACAGAAGCCCAGAGATAAGTGGCAGCAGTGTAAAAGAGCAGCTTCAAGTGGCATACTGGATGGATTGTGAGCGCAATGACACACCTCTAGGAGTCCCAGGAAACCAGAGGAGAAAAGGGACCTAGAGAGAGAGAGAGATGTGTCCCATAGGTCATGGCTGTAATATTTTGGACTACACAAAGCAGTGCCTACTATGTAACACTCTCATTGAACTTAATTTTCACCAGACACAGACTGAGGAGTCCAGTGTGTAAGTGTATTACATGAACATGAATTAGAAAATAATATTTAAGGAGAAAAGAACTGGTCTGTTATGTAGATGATACTGAAAATGGATATCATATGTATATGTGTGTATGTATTTTTCTTATTTTTGAAATTATGCACTTCTTACAATAAACAGTTTCTATTTGAATCTGATGCAGTTTAAAAACGCAGAATAATATAAACTGATGCTTTTTGCCTATCTAACAAATAAGCTTTACAGCATATGTGGGAGCTGTGGTGAAGGGTAAACTTGATACATGAGCTGTTGACTATTGATAGACAAGGCTTAGCTGTGGAGACCTCATTGTGTAAATTAGCAGTCATACTGTGGCCACAGAAGCAAAAAATTTATACAGAAAACATCTACTATAACAATCTCCTGCAGGACTGTTTTATGTCTATCTAGACAGTTACTACGTAAAGTAATTCTAAATTATAAGAAAGAATCAGAAATCTTGATTGGCTCACATAATCAAGATAAGTCAGAATAAGCATTATGCTCACATTTCTATTAGCTAATACTGGTGTGAAATGCAAGAGCACTTCCATCTGGTAGCTAAGGTCTTCAAATGATTCATAGTTTCAGACACTTAGGATCGGTGAGAAGGGCAAGGATGTGTCATTTAAGGCAGGTGAGATATTAACATGCACAGGAAATTTGTAAAAGAAACATATAAATAATTGACATGCTAGGTTATTAGGCTTGTAAAATTCTTAGGATCCAAGATTTTGCTGGGAGGATCAGTGCCTTATGTTCTCATTTATTCAGTACCATTTCTGGATTGTCAGATAACTTTCCTTACTAAATTGAGGCTGCTAAATACTGGCTAACAATACGTTTTTGATTGCTATTAATTTCCTATCTGATTTCTAAGTCATAGTTTAAGAGCCTGAGTAATAACTCAATCTGTCAAATTGGGTGCTGTTTTGAAAACAGATGGAGCAAAGACTTACTGGATCTCTAGTGTATAATACCACAACTGCGTATAAAAACAATATTGCATTTCTACATACCAGCAAATTTAAAAATTTCTCAATAGCCAAATGAAATATGTTTTAAGAAATATTCAGAATTGTGCTTAATCATGATAATAATGAAATTAATGGCTTTCAAAAACAATATAAATTGTCGGCCTAATTTATACTGTAATGTAATAATACTGTTTTCAAAATTTTTTGATTCTTTGAGTCATATATTATGATTTAAAGAGAGTAAGTTATTCCTTTAGTTCATCATACATCCATCATGCAAAAAGTATGCCTACAGACATACAAATAAATTCATGGTTTTTATAACTAATAAAGATCAACATTTGACCTTCAGCCAGTAGATGGAGAAGTTGATTCACAATGCTATTAAAAGTCTCTGTTATTTGCAGAAGCATGGAGTAAAATTGCTGCTGATTCAGGTATTTGAGGATTGTTTTCATGGTTATTTTCTGGCTGCTCTGCAGAAACAGCACTTAGAGTTCCTCTCTGGCCTCACGCAAGGGATCAGTGTTATGTCTTAGAGATATCCCCTGCAATGCTTATATGCTTTGTTGATAGGCATACTTTTATTTTTTTACTGTCTATTCTCTTTTCCAGCAATCTGGGAATGTTTCTTTTCTTCATAAATTATTGCTTAGGGTTTGCGTCGTATAACTTTTTTAGAAACCATAAAATGTTTAAAGACACTGAATGACAGAATTGGCACCTCTCAGGGAAGGATGAAAATAAAAGTTTCTCGTAGGCTAACTGGTTTTCCAAAAACTGTAACACACATTATGTACTTCATACATGCTTCCAGAATTTATGTGCACCTGCACACATCGAGGATGAACTCATAAATAAGAAGTCAATTGAACAAATTGCCTTGAACAAATTTCATGGCCAAACCCGTGATCATTTGTTTAGCACATTGACATTTTATTCTATATCTTCAGTGATAATGAGAACCTTCAACATTTTGCATAATGGTGTATTGTTCCTTTATGCTGGAAATTTGCTTGCAAAAATATTCATGTTTAGAAACCTAAATGTACATAATGAAACAAATACATTAAAATGTAAGAAAACTACATGGGATTATAGCTAAGCTTTATATTCAGAAAGGTAGGCTAACATCTAAATAAAGTTGACAGTAACAAATATATATTAAGATCATGATCAAAACTGAAAATACAGGATATGGGAACTTAATAAAATCTATTTTCCATAAAGCAAGTGATAATATGAAAACACATGTCCTCTATTATGGACATCAAAGGAACTGTTACCTATAACTTTGTTTGGACAGTCCACTTCAACAATCCTGGTGCCTAAAAATACGTACTTAATTTTGCTATTAATATATTTAAATGTGTTAACAAAATTCTATATCAGCAAAACTACAGTTTTTCTTGTGGGGGATTGTAGCTAATATGTGCTTATCGATTAATAACATAGTTCCCCTTTTACTTTACACAAGTTGGTTGAATCCCAAATTATCTTAATATGTCAGTCATGTTATTTAATTATACAAATATTTATTCAGTGCCCACAGTTTGCCAGCAGTGACTCTGCACTGGGTCCCTGCCCTCTCAGAACTTACATTTTAGCAGGTGAGACAGACAATAGGCATAACATAATAAACTATACTGATCATTATAGATATTAATAGGAGATATCGTCATAATGTAGAAGTGGGAAACAGTCTCAGGCTATTATTAAAAGAGCAGCTTCTGAATAATACTTTTACCATGCTGCCATTTAA
Organism: Trachypithecus francoisi; assembly: GCF_009764315.1. Classification (NCBI taxonomy): domain Eukaryota; kingdom Metazoa; phylum Chordata; class Mammalia; order Primates; family Cercopithecidae; genus Trachypithecus; species Trachypithecus francoisi. The sequence goes on along the minus strand of NW_022681454.1, from coordinate 165,720,796 downwards.
GAAATAATTATGCAGAAAACTAGTAGATGTGTAAAACCCATATGCAAATTCACAGATATGTATAGCCTTTGTACAAATAAAAAATAAATACAGAGGCAACCAAAGTGAATGTAGTGATCCTGGACAAAAAGTTTACAGGTGATTTTTTTTTGTTGTTTTTGCCTTTTATATTTCTTTTCTTTTGTCTTTCTATAGTTCACACGTCCAAAACTGACACATATTTAAATGTTTATGTTGAAAAAGTCATATCCTTATTGTCATTAAGAAAGCCAAAGCATTGATTGACCTGAAGTAGGTAAAAGGATACTATTCAAGGGCGGCAGAATGTGCCCTCCAAAATATGCCACTTTGGAGTAAAGATTATTTGGAGCTAAAGACACTTGTTAAACAGCAGATATAATAAGGAAGTTCTATTCTTCCTTTTTCTTCCTGAAAACAGGAGATAAAAACTCCTATGAGAAAGATGTTCTTCTTGCTTTAAGGACAGAAATATTCTTTGACCTGGAGTCATAGCCAAGAGCATTGTGTACAAAGAGACCTTGTTAAAAATGATTCTTATTTTCCTTTAGCCTCCCCATATAATTTAGTTCCTTGTCCAGAATTGCCTCTCTTTGTTCAACCTAATATAAAAACATTTGTATTTTATTTATTCAATGAGTCTTCATGTCATTATGGGGACTTCTATGTCACATAAAACTTATATTAATTTTGTGTGTTTTTCTTCTGTTAATTGACTATCATATGCCAATTTAAGTTTTAGGCCAAGTCAAGACTCTAAAAATCAGGAGAGAGTTTGCCTGACCTATAGTATGATTCCCTGTAGCCACTCAAATATAGTTAATTATTAAGATTTAAGATGTAAAATATTTTAGCAGAAAAGACAGTAATAAAAATGTTTTCATTTTTCTTTGTGATTTTAGATGGATACTAATAAAACAGGTAAACTTTTAAAGAATGGTTGAGACTGAGATACGAGAAGATAGAGAAGCTAAATCCAGAAATACTCATGTCATATACATGCTTGTAACCCCAGAATTTTGGGAGGTCGAGGTGAATGGATTGCTTGAGCCCAGGAGTTTGAGACCAGCCTGGGCAACATGGTCTCTAAAATAATAATGCTAATAAAAATAAAAAATTAACTGGGTGTGGTGGCTCCCAGCTGTGGCCCCAGCTACTCAGAAGGCTGAGATGGGAGGATCACCTAAGGCTGGGAGGTTGAGACTGCAGTAAGCCATGATCACACCAGTGTATTCCAGCCTGGGTAACAGAGAGAGATCCTGTCTCAAAATAAATAAATAAATAAATGTCATAACTATTTCCATAAGACATAAATCCACTAAAGAAATGCCATATAGAATACTAGAGTTTCATTTAACACAAATTGAAAATTGCATACTTAATTCTTACAGGGAATTGGAATTTTACTGCATGTAATTTACACAGTAGCTACTTATAAGCATGTATGCATTTACAAAACAATTAAGGGGTTAGCTCTAGAGGGACAAATAGTGCTCAAGGAAGGTTTGACATTTTGTACACATTATGATGAATTGGCTTTGAGATGGGAAACAACAGTACAGAGGAAAGACTACCATATTAAAATTTAGAAAAGATAAAATGCTAGTCCTGACCTTTTCACTAACATTTGAGCACATCCTTCAGCTTCATAGAACTTCACTATATTCATCTACTAAATGAAAGACTATCACAAGATGACTTCCACCTCCTTCTCATATAAAACTCTATGACAATATGATTTTATCATGTAACTATATCAGACTGGGGATAGTTTCTCCATTTTTCCCTGAATTTTTGGATACAATTTTGATTTCCTAGAAATGGTGCTCAGAAACATTGAGTAACTCAATCAAGTTTTCAGAGTTACATAGTGGTAGAAATGAAACTGGAACCCAGATTTAGCAAATTATCAGTTTGTAAATTTGGTACAATTCTACTATAGGGACAGCTAAAACCAGATGCCATTATTTAATTATTTTATTTCTATTTACATCAAACTTTGATTTAAGACAGAATACTTCCAGCAACCAATTTACTTCAGAAACCTGATAATGCAAGTAATATTCGACAACAACAAGCTTCTCCTAATCACTGTGAGAGAAGTGAAGCTCCTGATAATTGGAAGGGAAGCCCTTTATCTACCGCCTTGTATTCCTCTGAAGTCGTGGAGAAATAACAGCCATCCTAGAGTCATAAGGAACAATGTGTATAGAGAGACAGTACTAAACTAATAGTGCAAAGTCGGGGGTCAGAGTTGTTCTGTTTATTGCCATAATATAGGACTCTTGAGAAAATTAACAAATAAATGTATTTACAACAGATAAAATCCAGGTCCTCCACAAAGGGCAAATTATAAACTACTACAGGGATAATTCCCAACCGTAAACCTATGGAAGACTCAAGGGAAAAAAAGAAGATAACAAAAATTATGCTTCACTTGAAGATATGAACTACTATGAGGAAATGTTCTATCTAAATAAGTATTGACTGTAAAAATAAGATGATTCATGGTAACCAGAAACAAAAAATGAACTAAAACACAAGATAAGACTTCATGAATGAGAGCAGGCAGTAATTACAATAGTCAATGTGGCTGTAAGTTTTAAATTTGGGGAAGGCAGATAACAATATTTATTACTTTAGATGTTTTAGATACATATTCTAAAAATACAAGAGTAAGCATGGCAATAAAAATAGAAATTCAACTTCAAACTTAGTATGGTGCAAAAAAGGTAAAACAAAACAAAACAAAACAAAACCCTCAAACCTACCAAAAGCACAGGTGGCAAAAAAGAAACAAGAAGGGAAATCTACTAGGAAAATAATGAAGATGAATCAAAGACAAATCAAATAAAAAGTTTAAAATATAATTTAAAAATTCAAATGTTTAAACAAAACAAAATTTAAAATAGAATTTTATTTAAAAGTAATAGACAAATCAAAAGATTTCCTATATAAACATAAAACCCATACAGATTATAAGAGATAAACTTAACTTGAAATTACTTAGGAAAAATAAAAGAAAAAGAAAGAAAAGCAAATATACCAGCCACACAGTAACAAGAGTCACTAACCAACCACCTAAGTAGATTTGCGCACCCTCATAAAGCACCCCAAATACAGGGACTTGATTGATTTTCTTGCTATTTCTCCAGCATCCAGCATGCAATAGGCAGCCAGTAAATGCTAGTTAAATGAATTGACATTATCTATCTATATATCTATATCTATCCATACATACATTAAATATGAGAATATCTGAATTGGATACGTTCATAACTAATTTATAAAAACAGTTGTCTTTAAAAATGTAGAATAGGGCAACAGGAGAAAAAGAAAACTCTCCATAATAGTCAATGTCTTTTCTATTAATAAATGCAAAAATCCACTCCCGCAGTTAACCATTTCTTGTCTATTCAAATAATTATTTTTGAAAGCAATAAAGAACATGAACTCAAGTAACTTTTTTTTTTGTTTTTGAGACAGAGTCTGGCTCTGTCGCCCAGGCTGGAGTGCAATGGCCGGATCTCACTGCAAGCTCCGCCTCCCGGGTTCACGCCATTCTCCTGCCTCAGCCTCCCGAGTAGCTGGGACTACAGGCGCCCGCCACCTCGCCCGGCTAGTTTTTTTTTTTTTTTTTTTTGTATTTTTAGTAGAGACGGGGTTTCACCGGGTTAGCCAGGATGGTCTCGATCTCCTGACCTCGTGATCCGCCCGTCTCGGCCTCCCAAAGTGCTGGGATTACAGGCTTGAGCCACCGCGCCCGGCCTCAAGTAACTTTTATTATGTTCTCTAATGCCTTGGATTTCTAGAAATTCTAAGGCAGGCAGAATTACTTTTTCAAAAGTATTACTCATTGGTATGAGTAATGCAAGAAATGTTTGGAAAATCACGTTCCTGAAAATAGTTCATCAGACAAGTTATCTTCAAGGGAGTTTTAATTCTGGTATAGTTTAGCATCAACTGTGTAATTCAGATTCCAAATGAACATAAAAGAAGTTAAAATTTATGTTCAATGGGCCAGTGACCACAGATGCAGCACAGAGCTATGCTAGAAAAGCTGATGAAACATTTGACGTTTTATAATTAGACTGTGGCTGTAACATGCTGATTGCAATCAAGTGCAATATGGTGGAGGAAGCAGTGACTTTTATGTTTATTAAATTCTTCATATACTATGATAAGCATGTAGACCTTTGCAAGATCAGAAAGTCTGAATGTTTAAGGACTGCACAGAACTTCAAATTATAACAGCATGACAAGTACTCAAAGATGTTGTGTGCTTAAGTTGTTTCTAGTCATGTAAGTGGCTTTGCATTTTTTATCTATATATTTTAAAAAATAAACCATGCTTTTTATAAGCCATGTAGATAAATTATTTCTTATTACAATATTTATTTACATAGTTTAGACTATAAACAAAGTAACGGTGTACCAGAGATTATAAAAAATCCATCTTTCTAGTTTTTCTGAAGAATAAATCTAGGAAGTGTGCCACTAGAACTAATAAAACAAATTTTTGTGTGTGTACACTGATTCAGCAAATCTATGAAATGTTATGTTTCTCAGCTTTGCTTTATTTATCCTACCTTTATTTTAGGAATGAGTATGGGGGGGGTGTGTTCTTGTCATTAGTCCTATCGCTCATCGTTTATTATCAGCTATCAGATAGAAGTGTTAAATAGCAAGTTAGTACTTCTTTGCTAGGAACTCCTAGTGTCTCTATTCACACATTTTTGGCTTCACTTGGCTTTGTCATCATTTTCATTTTTAATTTTTTTTCTTTAATTTCAGTTGACATCTAATTAGCTCTAGGACTTCAATTCTGCCATCCTCTTTTGTTGTCCTTTTATACTGGCAGATTTTTTTTTTAGCTAAGCAATTTTTTAAATTGACAATGAGTTTAACATATTAAAATGAGGAGTATTCTTAGTTACTTAGTTCAACAGCAAGTTGCTTATTTTTACCTTGACTTAAACTAATTACTCATTATATGCTTAAAATAATCAATGTTGTTAAAATAAAATATGAATCAAGCTAAACTTTTGTCTGAATTTGTACTAGTACCATCTGACAAGTGACGGATTGGGCACAGAATGTATATCACATTGTATTGTAAATGTTATTTTTGTATTTTGCCTGCCTTCCTCAACAGATTGAGAGATTCTTGAAAGAAACAGGTTGTGTTTAATTTATTTCTGTTTCCCAGCAACTAATAGAGTGCTTGCTTCGAATTGATGGAAAAATCTAAGAACAGGATGTGTGTTTTTGCTGACACTTAAACACTTACTATCCAGACACACTGAAAAAGCTTTTCTGCTCTCTCTCTAGTATTTCCATCCATACCTTGTCTCAGCTGTAAGGCATCAAAGTAACACTACATAAAAAAATTTTTTTTGGTTCCCTAAAGCTAATTTAATTTACATAAAGGGCAAAGATTAATCAAATTAAAATTATGAATAGGTTTGTAATAAATGCTACATAATTGACACAGAAGTCAGAAGCACTTGCTACACCTTTATCCTTTCATACCATTAACAGGAGGTTGCTAGATTTCTTTTATATTTTTGGTAATGACATAGAATATTCATACATTACTTTTTACTATTAGCCCTTTCCTTCTTTTAATCCTGAGTGCCAATGATACTTGATAGAAAACAAATTTCCTTGCCAAATAAACTCCTGTCAGTTCAGACTTTAACCTCGTATGGTCTTTGCTGTCGATTCAATTTCTTGTTCTTATGCATTAAATATTCAATCTAGTGAATACATACAAAATTTGAAGGCAGGCTCTTCTTGATGCAGAATTAGAGTTAGTGAGACTAGCATAACAGTTGAGAACATTTCTGGAGGCAGCTTTCCTGTCCTTAAATCCTATACTGTATATTTACTAGTTGTGACCTTGAGAAAATTTCCTCTCTTCAGTTCAATGTTCTTGTGTGGAAAATGGGGAAAATAGTGATACCTATGTCAGAAGGTATATGAGGATTAAATGAGTTGATATTTATTAAGCTTAGAACAATGACTGGCACAAAGTAAATGCTATATAGATGTTTGTTAAATAAAAACAAGACTTCTGTAGATTATTAGAGTTCCTGGTATTATCTGTGAGAGGAATGTAATAGTATACTAAATTTCTGGATGTCTTACAAAATACCATACACCTGTTCTCCTGAGTACTATATTTTATAAATTCTTTTTTTTTTTTTTTTTGCTGAATGTAGCCTAAAGGTAAAACTTGACCTTGTGCATGACACCATTTGGGCATAAAGAAATGTAACAAATCTTCTGAGATTAATTTTATTGTGATATAACAAATTGGTATGAGATTTGTTGGGATTATAAGAACAGAAATTTGTGCTCAACACCCTCAAAGTACATACAATAGAACTAATGGCCTGTTTTCAGAGTTCACAATTTGGAAAATGCACGTAATAAAAGAAAAAGTCTATTTAAACAATGTTAATAAGTACTTGTTGAACACCTAATATATATGGAGTATAATATACACATTTTAAGAAAACTTGATAAGAAAGTTTTTTTGGTCTTAACATAGTAAACAAATGCAATATTTCTGAGTAAGAAGAATGATAACAAGGTGGCTTTAAAAATTAGGTCTTGGAAATGTTTTTAAAAAATAAGTGAAAATATATTTGTGGAAAGAACAGGGTAGTTGCTTCCCATGAAGGGGACATGATCTATTTCTAAAAGGGCAGAATTCAATCCTTTGAAGAAATATACTTACTAAAATTTTCAAATATGCCTGGAAGGTACAAGTATGTTGGAAGAAAGTAGTGCTACAGACAACTCAACTCTCAGAAAAAACATTCATCAATTTCACATCTGAACAACTATATTCTGGAATATAGAGGATTTCATCCTGGAATTGGGATTATATTAATTACATCTATCAGTAACTAAGGTTACATTAATACCCCAGTTTAGGGCTCAGTATTTAACACTCTTGGCTGTGAGATATAATTCTCTCCCTAACTGAATTAAGCCTTGGGCTTTTCAACAATCCTGTTAAAATTCTAGAATTCTGTAAATATCTAGGTGTTTGTCAAGTTATTCTAAAATATTTACTTTAAAAGCCTATGCACTTGTTTGAAATTTTATTTTTGATCAATCAATTTTAAAAAAGTATATTCAATGTACTTTTCCTCTTTAAAGGAAGCACTTTAATGTTTTTAAGGGCATAAACAGTGAGCAATCACCAAACTAAGAATAAAACTCAAATTACCATGACCTATAAGATCCTATAGGTCCAGTATTATTTTCCAAACTTATATACTTTTCTCCACTTGCTCAATAAGGTCTAGCACAATGGCCTTATAAAATTCCTGGAACACATCAAGCTAGTTGCCACCAAGTAACAGTTAATTTTTCTGTTCCTTTTGTCTGCCACCTTTCCCTTCCAAATCATTGCTGATCGATTGATGTATCTCTTCGGTTATATACAAGATAGATTTACTTTTAAAAGTATATGTTAGAGGAAATATTGGTTCTCAGAGTTTCATACAATCACTTTAGTAGAGGAAGAAATAATTTATAAACTTTTCTTATTACAAGAAAATGAGAGACAACTTAAAATTAAGTATAAAATAACACAGGGTAGCCAGGAATAAAGATAGCAATTATTTAAAATACAGGCAGTCCAAGTAAATTAATACTATTGGACATCAAATTTGACTCTGAGTTAGTTGGCCAAAAAAAAAAGAAACGGAAAATGAAGAAAAGCATTAGACTAATGAACCTGAATAAAACGAAATGCAAAGGACAGGAATGCAAAAATGAGTAATATCATAAAATGTAACACCTAAAATATCAAATATAATCAAATCATTGAGAGACACGATTTGAATATTCCTGTGGATCTGTGTAATTCATAATAATCTGTATAGTCTATCATTTAGCTTCATTTTACAAATAAAATATAAAGAGAACTGAACTGAAAAAGTTTTAAGTTTTTTCAACCAATCATAATTCAGTTCATTTGGGAGGTTTTTAGAATAGTTTTTACTGCTAAAGTAGGTATTTTCAAATGCTTTTAGAACCTATTTCATCAATATTATATTGCAATATATGTAATCAACTTTATCAGGACTCAGCAGCAGCTCATCTGCTCATGGCAACACCCCCAAATCACTGTAGGTTGGCATTTTCTCAGGCGCCAAGGCTTTCAGCAATTACTACTCCGTACAAAATGCAGCTGGCTTACTATCTGGTAGCCTAAAGAAAGACAATTCAAGCCTTTGTAAAATCACTGGATTTCCTATTCTATGGCATAGTGATTTCAAAGACCAGATTCTTTCATAACTTGCACCTGCCTCTCTGCTCTTGCAGTTGCTCAAAGTTATAATCAATTTGAATGAGTAGATTCTCATCCAACTAGGGGGAAAATTCAGGGAAAAAACTCAATTATCACAGAACACATTGAATCCATTGTGGTTTCTTACCTACCCTTCATCTGTCTGCCTGTAGTTTTTTGGGTTTTTTTCTCGTTTTGTCTTTTAAAGTCTGTTGGCAGATCTTTTACTAACGTGTTCACTATGTTCCTTTCATTCTGTGGTTTCTCTCCCTTCAGAGCATGGATTTTACTCTTGTGATTTCATCTCTAAATAGACATTATTTATTTGGCTCAGGCAAAACATCTGCAAATAAACTTTCAGTCAATTTATCTGTTAACTGAAGAAGAAACTATTACCATATTCCAATCTTGTGCCTCTTTGTGAGATTAAATGTATATACAATGTTTTTGATAATATTCTTACATAGCATTTCCTCTGCATTTATGTAGAGTGTAAAGTGTATATATAGCTTCAAAATATAGTTGAAAATACTAAAACTACTTTCCTTCTCTCAGAATCAATAGCTTCCTTTTACAAAGTTAAAAAGAAGAAAATACAAAAGCAATCATAGATATATTAAATTTATATAAGTATTAATTGTTCCTAGTATATCAATAACAAAAAACAGTCAATAATGACATATGAGAATTATTACTCCCAATTAATTTATTCTGGTCTTTAAGACTAAATGCTCTCTATGAATGCGAAATCTAAATGGATCATATAAAGACTTCTGTTAACATATTCATAGTAAAATTTTGTGTCCATTAAAAAGGGGTAGATGGGAGTTAGTTAACATAGAAAGAAAATAAAGGCAATTCCATGGCTGATAGGAAAAGTAAGAATAAGCAGGCTTTGTTTTTCAGGGACTAATTATTTACTTTTAATTGCTATGGGGTCTTTGTTTTATATAATAAAAATTGTAGCTTGATTCTTTCTTTTTGTGGTTGGTACTTTTTAGTAAATATTTTATTGAATGAAAATGACTAAAACTAGCATGAATATGATCTTAATCATTCTATAGTCATTTACCTTGTACAATCTATGTATATGGAGCTGTGCATAATTATATGCAAGTATATGGTCATAATTTTTCTCAACAACTATGAAATAATTTAATAAATAAAATAAACTCAATTAACATGTTCAATATTTAAATAGGCATATCACCACAAAATCTGAGGCCATCAAGCTAGAACTTGGGGAAACAAACACATTTTAAACATTTTCTGATCTTTAGATAACTTTCAAGGTCATGGAGAAAAATAAATATTAAATTATGAATTTGTGGGATTAAAGGGGATCATTGAGACTAAATAGGCCAGACTATATATTCTTTTACATATGAGGAGACTAATGTCCAGGTATGTTTTTAAAAAATTGAACAGAGTTTTATAATCAATAAATAAGTTACATGTAAAAAATAAAAGAAGAAAAAAGATAAATCACTTAAGGTTCATTTTTTCTTTTTTTAATAGAAGGCATTTTTCAATGTGATTTAGACTTAATCCAGTTTTACAAAGTCCCATATCCAGTCTGAAATATCAAATAGTTTCAGATTTTCAAGTTAAGGTAATATAGAGTCTACTGACTTCAATAATGCGAGGCTTGTTTCAATTATAAAAGTATGAAGCTAAACTATGAAATTTATCTCTCATTCCGTGTTCAATGAAATATTATTTTATCAAAACTTTTGTATGAGTCTGGGTATAGAACTCATGGCTAAGCATTAGAAACTTAAATTATTTCCTAACTGAAAACAAGAAATGGACTTTGATAGGTCCTCAAAGCATTTGAGGTTACTTCATTATTTTTAAAATAGAAATCGATGGGGGCACGCCCAAGATGGCCGAATGGGAACAGTTCCAGCCTCCAGTTCCCAGCGTGAGCGACACAGAAGACGGGTGATTTCTGCATTTTCAACTGAGGTACCGGGTTCATCTCACTGGGGTGTGTCGGACAGTTGGTGCTGGTCCACGGGTGCAGTCCCACCAGCAAGAGCTGAAGCAGGGTGAGGCATCGCCTCACCTGGGAAGCACAAGGGAGAAGGGAATTCCTTTTCCTAGACAAAGGAAAGTGAGACACACAACACCTGGAAAATTGGGTAACTCCCACCCTAATACTGCACTTTACCAAGGGTCTTAGCAAACTGCATACCAGGAGATTATATCCTACACCTGGCTGGGAGGGTCCCATGCCCATGGAGCCTCCCTCATTGCTAGCACAGCAGTCTGAGATCTAACTGCAAGGCAGCAGCGAGGCTGGGGGAGGGCTGCCTGCCATTGCTGAGGCTTAAGTAGGTAAAGCCACCTGGAAGCTCCAATTGGGTGGAGCCAACCACAGCTCAAGGAGGCTAGCCTGCCTCTGTAGACTCCTTCTGTGGGGACAGGGCATAGCTAAACAAAAAAGCAGCAGAAACCTCGGCAGAGGTAAATGCCCCTGTCTGACAGCTTTGAAGAGAGCAGTGGCTCTCCCAGCATCGAGGCTGAGATCTTAGAAGGGACAGACTGCCTGCTCAAGTGGGTTCCTAACCCCTGAGTAGCCTAACTGGGAGACATCCCCCACTAGGTGCAGACCAACACCTCACACGGCAGGGTACACCCCTGAGACGAAGCTTCCAGAGTAAGAATCAGACAGCAACACTCGCTGTTTAGCAGTATTCTATCTTCTGCAGCCTCCACTGCTGATACCCAGGCAAACAGGGTCTGGAGTGGACCTCAAGCAAACTCCAACAGACCTACAGCTGAGGGTCCTGACTGTTAGAAGGAAAACTAACAAACAGAAAGGACACCCACACCAAAACCCCATCAGTACATCACCATCATCAAAGACCAAAGGCAGATAAAACCACAAAGATGGGGAAAAAGCAGGGCAGAAAAGCTGGAAATTCAAAAAATCAGAGCACGTCTACCCCTCCAAAGGAACGCAGGTCATCGCCAGCAACAGAACAAAGCTAGATGGAGAATGACGACGAGTTGAGAGAAGAAAGCGTCAGTCAATCAAACTTCTCAGAGCTAAAGGAGGAAGTACGTAACCAGCGCAAAGAAACTAAAAACCTTGAAAAAAGAAAGGATGAATGGATAACTAGAATAATCAATGCAGAGAAGACCTTAAAAAAACTGATAGAGATGAAAACCATAACACAAGAACTATGTGACAAATGCACAAGCTTCAGTAACCGACTCGATCAACTGGAAGAAAGAGTATCAGTGATTGAAGATCAAATGAATGAAATGAAGCGAGGAGAGAAGTGTAGAGAGAAAAAAGAGTATAAAATGAACAAAGCCTCCAAGAAGTATGGGATTATGTGAAAACACCAAATCTACATCTGATTGGTGTGCCTGAAAGTGACAGGGAAAATGGAACCAAGTTGGAAAACACTCTGCAGGATATCATCCAGGAAAACTTCCCCAACCTAGTAAGGCAGGCCAACATTCAAATTCAGGAAATACAGAGAACACCACAAGATACTCCTCGAGAAGAGCAACTCCAAGACACATAATTGTCAGATTCACCAAAGTTGAAATGAAGGAAAAAATGTTAAGGGCAGCCAGAGAGAAAGGTCGGGTTACACACAAAGGGAAACCCATCAGACTAACAGCAGATCTCTCGGCAGAAACTCTCCAAGTCAGAAGAGAGTGGGGGCCAATATTCAACATTCTTAAAGAATTTTCAACCCAGAATTTTATATTCAGCCAAACTAAGTTTCGTAAGTGAAGGAGAAATAAAATCCTTTACAGACAAGCAAATGCTTAGAGATTTTGTCACCACCAGGCCTGCCTTACAAGAGATCTTGAAGGAAGCACTAAACATGGAAAGGAACAACAGGTACCAGGCATTGCAAAAACATGTCAAAATGTAAAGTCCATCGATGCTAGGAAAATAAAAATCGGTATGTCTGTCTTTTAAAAATGTTTAAAGAGAAACAGAATTAATGACTTTAACTTATACAATTAAAACTAGTGTTTCAACTTCTAAAACGCATGTACTCAGTGTGAGAGGAATGTAATATTTAGGGTGCTTGATCAAGAAGTTTGTGTATCATTAACAAATATCATTAAATTTTTCTCACATATTGATGATTGTATTTTTACTATTTTGTAATGTATCTCCCCTCAAAATGAAACTGTGATTTGAAGTTTCTCAGTGATTTTAAAAATCTTATGTATGTAACCTCACTGTCAGAGAATACCTTGATATTTGCAAAATCTGTGTCAGAAAGCATTAACGTATATAAAATGGTAAAATTATTGCAATAGCCAATTGAAGCCCTGAAGGACACTAGCTATGAACTGGTAGAAGTTTGCTGACTTCAATTAGTAGAGGAGAATTTGTTATTGCTTTTATTTAAGCTTAAGAGCAAAGGTTATGTGGCAACTCTCTCTCCCTCTCTCTCGCTCTCTCTCCCTCTCTCTCTCTCTCTCTCTCTTTCCTAAGTATAGAGTTCCTTTTATGGGTCCTGGATGTGTCATCAGTGTTTTGAAGATGAATCCAGTACAGCATCCAGGGCTGGAGACTCAATGGATTTTAAAGAACTTCAGTGTTCTGCAGAATGAATTTATTTAATTTTCAAGAATACATAATTTTCTGGGAAATTTCACTAATCTGAAAATTGAGTTGTTTAAAAATAAAAACTAATAGATTAAAATTGTAAGTATAGCTTATAATATTTAAGTTATAATTATTGTTATAAAAGCTCCCCACTATCCATGTTTTTCTCTTTAGAAAAGCTGGTACTTAGATGACTGCTAAGAAGCAATGGATGGTAAATTTGAAAGAGTCCAATGAGGTCCCATCATAAATAATCTCACTCTTTAGTAAGAAAGTAGGCATGCACCTAGACTACATTTTCCAGCCTTCTTTGTAGTTAGGTGTGGCTGGGGCACTGGATTCTGTACATGGAATGTGAGTGAATGTGATCTACCAACATGTCATTTGTCACATTTTTCTTCATTTACACGCCAAAGATTCCAAGACCTAGAGGAGGGACAAGCCACGTGATGGAAGAAGTCTTTATTTATTTAATGTTTTGGGTAGGACCATCTCTGCTCTGCTATTGTACGAGCAGAAAATAAACTTTACTGTGTTACATGACTCAAATATGGCAGCTTTTTGTTACAACTGTTAGTCAGTTGATGAATATCTGACTAATCACTCTTGACTCCATACTCCAGATTTCAACTTTTCTTAATTATGTCATATATTTCAACTGCAGCATGTCCAAGATTTAATTTATCATTGCCTCTGAATCTCCCTTCCAATCATGTTTCTCATTTTATAAAAGACCCTCTTCTACCCAGTTGTTTAATATAAAGGTTGAAATCATTCTACAATCCTATTTTTCTTATATCTTTATCCAGTAGGTCATTAAGATTAATAAACCATGTTTTCCTAATCCAGTTTTCATTCTCTCATGTCCACTGTTACTATCTTAATCCATACCCTCATAACTTCTTAAACAAGCTTACCACAGAAAGTCTCCTATTGTGATCTCCTTCTTCAGTCAACCAATTTTCTGAAGACTTGTCAGAATTTTTTTCATACAAGCAAAACACTCGGTATGTGACTACCTTCTTTAACACTGCTCATTTTCTCTACATTTTCAAGAAAAATCTGCATCTGCTAGTAGAGAATCAGATAATTTATCATGTAATCTTTGAGACTTTGTCCAAATACATTGCTCTCTACTTCTCAGCAGTCACCTGTGTATGGCCATTTTGTTGTTTTTATTATATGGCATACCTTTCCGTGCTTCTGCAACTTTGAACACAGTAAGTGCAGGAACTAGAATCCTGCTTCTCCATCCATGATACTGACAAAAGAAGCCCTGGTTATCCAAACCTCAGTTCAGTTGGTCCCGTACTGTACACTTTCCCCTGCTTATCTTAACCCCATACAAATCAGGCTGCAGCACAGGAGATGCTTTTGCATTCACTGATACCCACCATAATTTCAACACAAACTCAAGAGTGTTTCATAGTATTTGTTTCCTGTGTTTTTGTTTTTCACTACACAGTAGAATACTTGACAGCCAGGTATGCTTTAAACCAATTCTCTTCACTCAATTTAGATGCTTAATAAATATGTTGAAATGAATTGACAATGAATAATCTATTTATTATGTCCAAATCCCAATAATCTAATTGTCTACATAGATGGAACAACTTGAAATGTGCAACTATGTAGATTGTTTTATACTAATATACATAGAACCAGTTCTGTGGATTCTCTATTCATAGTTCCTGGATCATGACCTCATTATCTTACCCAACTAGCAAGTTAGCCACATACTTAAGGGAGAAAAACTGGAGTTCAGGCTAATTTATATTTGTATGTGTTGCTGCGCTTAGCTAACGATCTAGTGGACAGCCCAGAATTGCTGAAGATCTGAAAATAAGCACATTGATGTTCTTTCTGCTATTTGTTTGCTTGGTTCATTAGTCACTTGAAAGTGCATTTCTCAATTAAGTCATTCATTTGTGAGTTTCAGTGGAAAATCCTGTAAGTAGTTTCTATCATGCACACACAAAATTAGATGAATTAAAGCATACACTAAGTAGACACTGACATACAAATATTTATAAATGAAGGCAGAAAATGTCCCAGTTTCTACATTTTAGAGGTGCTAACATGACTTTTAAAATTTGATTAAGAAAAAAAGATACTTAAAGGATCAGATGGCAATATTATGAGAGATAGATTCTTAAGAGTAAGATTTTTTTCTTCAAATCTCAAAGAGGAACATTTTTAGATAGACGTTTAGCTATTTGAAACACTGCATTCATAAAAACACAAAGGTTCCAATATGATTCATCTAAAGAATATGGCTATATGGCTTATATCTAGTAAAAACCCAAATATAGTTTTTTGACTTTGTTTATAAGACAAATTTGACATGAAATAATAACATGTATTTTAGTAATGGACATGGGAGAATAGAAAAACGCTCATGTGGGCACAGGTACATGCACGCGTGCACACTCATACATACCACAATATTTAAGGTCCCTGAAGTTAACAAAGTAACCCTATTGGGAAAAATGACAAAGAGCCGAAATTGACAATGATGAGGCTTAAAGTATTTCCGATCTCAGAGTTGAACTGCTGTTGGCAGAGATGATTTTTTGGTGATAGAAACAAAATGTCATCTTAATCACATTGGAAATACAAAATTCATGTGTTCAAAAAATAAAACTATATGACAAAGATATTATTAAATTGGGTGTTTTCAAATACACCACTGATATAAAGAAAATTTAATCACAGTCAAGGAAATGAGATGTCAACATTTGGCACTGCACAGACTGTTAGAGATAAAGCAAATCCTGGATAGCTCAAATTTTCAAACTTAATGAAGAAACTGTTTGTGTTTTTCTATAACCAGATGGGCTGAGTTAATCTTGTATGCATTAGGATCAAAATAAAATATCTCTTCCAAGATTTTTGAGTTATTCCCTTAAAATCATCTTTTGTTTTCTTTTTTCTATCCATTTCAAACAAAAAATGTTAAGTGCTCCATAAATACTCTGAAGAATAATATATACTATTTTATAAGAGCTTTGCTCCACAAAACAGGAGAACTGTCTCACTGATTCTGTGCCATGAGAAGAACAGTCCTTATCCATCAATCATAATATCTGATGTCAATTTTACATGGTTGACCAGTGTTAAAGTAAACATAAATCCAAGCATCTAGTGTGTGCAATGAACAGTGTAGTAGTCAGTGCCCTGGAGAAGCATCAGAAATACAGACAATCTCTACTCCCAAGGAATTTATCATCTACTGTGTAAGAAAACACACCAAAAGAATCTACAGCTAAATATAAATCACATGCTACCTAGATGAAATCTGAGATTCTGTGGTAATAATGAACCAGATTTTGCATTCTGAGACTCAGGAAAACACTGAGAAAAGAGCAAATGAAAGAAGCAGACAGCATAAATTCCAGCATGAATAAAAGCATGCACACACACACAAAATATATATGTATATCTATACATGTATACATATGTAATACATATGTACATATATAAAATATGTATGTGTGTATATATATCTTAAAGGCATGGTGAAACATGGAGGAGGAAACTGTTTTAAACAAAATGAACCATAAGTTAATACTTTTTTTTATTTTAAATATGATCCTCATCTTTTCTTTCATTTTCAGTTGAATTAATCTTTTACTATATTAGTTATAATTATTTACAAAAAGGAAGAGATTTCTTAATTTGTTTTAAATGTTGTCCCAGTATTTACTTATAATTATTTACACAAGGGAAGAGATTTCTTGTTTGTTTTAAATGATGCCCCAGTACTTACATATATTTTCTTTAAAATTAAATCTTCTTTGACAAAAGCTCAAAGATTGTAAAAATATGTTTGTTTTTCTAGTGTAATAGAACACTTTTAGGATTGGCTAAATATAACAAATAAAAAACTTTACTCATCTTCCAGATCTCCAGGTAAAACAAGCAATGTAGTTTCAACTTAAAATATTACATGAGGTATACTCATGAAAGGAGTAGATAGAGGGTGCATAGAAATATCTGGATAGTGACCAAAAACTCATATAGGCTACATGGATGCCCAATATGCAATGAAACATCTCTTTATGGAGTTCAATTCCTTGCATTTTTAAAAATTTAATTATATTATCTTTCTAATTGAGAATGACTTGTTTTAGACAAAGAGAAACAAATGCATTCATTTCATATTTTCAATTTCTGTTCTATAAAACTGCAGTAATTTTCATGTTAAAAATCATATGTGATTAAATTTATTTTAAAAGCTAACAGTTTCTAACAACAAATGGCACAATTTACACCTATATTGTCAGGTCATGGGCTGAAAAAACAGATTAATATTGTATGTTAACTTTAAAAATATTTTCTGTAAAGTTTGTTTTAATTACTTTGAAACCTCACTGTAGAAAGAAAATGTTTTACAATTAGAAATAAATACATCATACATTTGGCTTCTATATATAATTTTTTATATACTTAGCAGCTATAATTTTTTTCAATGATCAATTTTATAGATGAGACCACTATGAACAAAAATATAGGCACTTTTAATTATCTTTGTACAGATTAACTGGAAAATTAAGAAATGATTCTTAGCCTGAATCCTGGAATAAAGTAATTATATTAAACTTAAATTATAAAGGATTCCATATTTATAAGCCACATTTAAATGCTATTTTACATCAATATTACAAAAGCCTGGAAACCACAACTTTGGACAAAGGCCATTACATTCTTACGGAAAAAAAAAAAAAAATTATGTAATGAGATCTACCCGACAACTGCCTGTCCAACCTGACTGGCACCCACCGTGTTATTGATCTTGTAACCAATAATAATTACCTCAAAACAATGATGTAATTCTCATTGTTTTCCTTTAAAATCCTCTGTCTTCCCTTACTTTCCTGAACACACACACAGTTTACTTTGCTGTGTGTATTCCCATTGCAGTGCCTATTGTTGATAAATATAATTTTCTCTTAGAATGTCTTCATCTTTGTTATTTAGGTTGGGATCATGGTGCCAGAGGTAGGACCAAAATGAGATCCCTTCAGACAAATTGGCAGCCCCTGGAACGAGTGTGGTATCAACTGAGCCCACTGTGTATCTCCTCCTGGATTCTAGGACTCTTACTTTGGCAAGGTCTGTTTTTACTTTATTTTAGACTAAAGACAAATGTTTTTCTGGTTTGAGTATTTTGGTTCCTACAGAATCTACGTTCTCTCTGTGGGGCATGTCTCTTCTGTCAAATTTACTTTTAGGTCTCCACATCTATTTACTATTTTGTTCGCTCTGTATGCCTGGGTTAAAATGTTTGTGAGCACTCTTATTTTATTTTGGTTTGGTTATGTGCATTTGTAAATTTTTATCTTGCTTGTTTCTGATCATATTCTGAAAGGAAGAAATGCCCAACATTTTAAATGGTGGGCATGATCTTGAGAGATTAATTAAAAAATAAAATAGGATTCTCAAACTTTAAGGCATGCCAAGCTGTTTGGGACTCCAGCCACCAACGTGGAGTTTCCTCCTGCACGTTTCACAATCAGTGCCATCAGGGGGTTCGTTTGTACTCCCCAAGTTGCTTTTTTCTTAGTACTAAATTAGAAAGTGCAACCAACCATACAGTTAACATGAAGAGCTGTCTACGTTTTCTGTCTATTTTTTTCTACTTACTCTGAATCTGTTGACATTTTTATTTGTATTAAGATAATGTAATGCTGCTAATTTCAAAAGCCACTTAGAAGTTTTTCTTAGGGCATTTCAAACCAAAATAAGTCTTAAAGGGCTTTCAAATTAATGACTTTAGAAATTACAACAGCTCCTTAACAACCAACAATCTAGACACCTTTGGAAATGTGAACTTAAATTAAACTAGACTAACAATTGCTTAGCACAATGAAACAATTAATCAAAGGATTAATTCTAAAAGGAAATAACTAGATAAAGGTTTATAAAGGTTAGGCCTTCAAATCAAACAGGCCAAAATCTTGACCTCAGAGCCATAACATAAGGTATTACTGTTGGACATAAAGATTACTTTTCCTGCCACATAGGAGACGGGGAAGAAAAGCCTGCAAATATTTTTCTTAAATGCATCCTGCCCTGCATTGAGACTAGTCAAACAACCAGAATGGCAAACAACAAACAAAAAAAAATCCAAGGCCACTTGGATGTTTTGTTTTTCTTATAACAAAAGAAAAATAGCCAGTCCTAACTAAAGTGTAAATAATTAGAAATTTAACCCTGAAACTCATTAAAAACTAAAACAGAGGAAAAAAGATAAAATAATTGTTGTAAACCAAATTACTCAAAATAATGGTCCACAACCTTCATTACATTACCTATCAGGGCAAAATTTCAGCCATGTAAATAGTTCCTGTATTATCAGAAATACAATTCAGCTCCAATTGTCTATTATAAACTGAAGAGTTTATATTATTATGTTTTACTGTCTCATGATTAAAATTCTAAAAGGAAATCTTTAAGATCTTTATTTAAATTTTTATATATGTGTTTATGCATGTTGTATATTTTATCTACATGGTAAAATCTGGCATAGTCAGCCCAAAACTCCTTAAGGGATCCTATACAGGTTGGTTTAGATAAATGAGTGCCCATATTAAAAAATATAGCAATTAGGCCGGGCGCGGTGGCTCAAGCCTGTAATCCCAGCACTTTGGGAGGCCGAGACGGGCGGATCAGGAGGTCAGGAGATCAAGACCATCCTGGCTAAACCGGTGAAACCCCATCTGTACTAAAAAATACAAAAAACTAGCCGGGCGAGGTGGCGGGCGCCTATAGTCCCAGCTACTCCGGAGGCTGAGGCAGGAGAATGGCGTGAACCCGAAAGGCGGAGTTTGCAGTGAGCTGAGATCTGGCCACTGCACTCCAGTTTGGGCGACAGAGCGAGACTCTGTTTCAAAAAATAATAAAAATAAAAATAAAAAATATAACAATTAACCCAAATGCCTTTTAATTTCCATGACTGAACCATCTTTGATCAGTAAGCTGTTTTAAAATTTGTCAATAAAATAAAAATTGAAATATCTTCAGAATTGTCACTGTACATTTTTGCCTGAGTTTACTGTTTAGACACTTTTTTCTTCTTTTTTGAGAGTGAGTCTCATTCTGTCATCCAGGCTGGAGTGCAATGGCACCATCTCGTCTCATGGCAACCTTTGCCACCCGAGTTCACGTGATTCTCCTGCCTCAGCCTCCTGAGTAGCTGAGATTACAGGTGCACACGACCATGATTGGCTAGTTCTTGTATTTTTTCAGTAGAGACAGGGTTTTACCATGTGGTCAGGCAGGCCTCAAACTCCTGACCTCAGGATCTCCACTCACCTCAGCCTCCCAAAGTGCTGGGATTACAGGTGTGAGCCACCATGTCCAGACCTTAGAGACTTTTATATATGTCTCTGATAAATGTTTTAAAATCGTGAAACTATAAACCAAGCCTAAATACAGGATGATTTTTGTTTGTGTAACACTTCAATAAATAAGACCAATTTCATAGTATTGGTTTAATAAATACAACTATATCTTATGAGTTATTGGCAAATACCCATATACTTCAGATTCTTACTTAGGTGATCACCTGATAATCATAAGATAGAAAGAGTTATCAGAGAAATAACTTGAAATGGTGACTAGCTTAGCCTAATATCTTAGTTTTCATAAGTAATCTAAGAATAATTGTTAAAGCTAAATTATTTGGTACATGTAAAATAACCTCTGAGTCCGAAGTGGTCTGTGCTGGTGTTGGCAGTGGCTGTGATGGGCTGAATGCACCAGTCCCCAGCCTGCAGCCGTTTCATGGGGGCCTGTGCCTGCTATGGTGGTAGTGGCAGGCTGGATGGGCTCAACCTTGGGTCCCAGTAGGAATACTCAGGTGTCAACAGTGGTGGACTGAGCTAGGTAGTGCCCAGGCTCAGATAGAGCCGCCGGATACTGAGGGGTAGAGTCAAGCCAGGAAAGCCTGACTTCAGGCTCCTACATGCTGTGAACAGGCAGTGGCTGTAGTAAGCAGGCTCAAGGTAATCTCCAGGCCCACATCAGAAAGCTTGAATGGGGGTGGCAGTGGCTGCAGTGCAGCCCTGCTACTGGGGAGACTGCGGTCGCTTTCAGGAGCAGCAGCCATATGCAGGTGACTGGGGAATATTACTTCAGTCACATTTCAGCCCTCGCTGGGGCAGCCCTCAGTGGCAGCTTCTTGCTGTGGGCAGGTAAGCTTGTCTTTGAGGCGTGTGAAAATGTTTGGCGGCTTCCTCGAGGCACGTGAAAACGTGCGGTGGCTTCCCTGCTGAAGATAGCGGGTTCACTGACAACGGCTCACACTTTAGCCCTGGAGGTAGCAGCTAGACAGCTATGGTGGTGGCTGTGGGTAGGGAATGTCAATGGGGTTTCAGAAATATGGAGATACAGGGACTGTTGGGATCCCAGTTAGGGTACCTTCTTGTGGGGGCTGGGCTTTCAATATGGTTTCTTGCTGTAGCTGCTTTGGGCTGAAGTTTTGTGAGACCCAGTGTGAGCTCCCTCTCTTGTGCAATGCATTTGTGTGGTCTCCAAGTAGCCTCCTATGTTAGTCTTAGGGCCTCCGACGGTCTAGAGGCTTTTCCATGGCTATGATGTGAGAGTCTCTGGTGGGAATGTGAACCGCTGGGGTCACTCACTTACCCTTTCCCCACAATGGGGAGCCGCTCCAGGCTGCCAGCTGATCCCTGCTGAGCAAGCTGCATTATGTTCCTCTCCTCCCTTACACTCACTTCTCTATTGAAGTCCGGTGTTCTGTATTAGTTGATCTATTCACAGTCCCTTACACTTTAAATGCTTCCTGCCACTTCTCTATTGAAGTCTGGTGTTCTGTGTTAGTTGATCTATTCAGAGTGTGATTACCTGTTGCTATTTTGCTTCTTCTTTGTGGAGGAGGAAAGTGCCGGATACGTGTCGTCAGCCATCTTGAATCTCTAATTGAACTTTGAAATTCTAAAGTTACGTTGTTTTAAATTGATAGCTACTCATTAAATGTCTGAGTCACTTACAAATAAGAAAAAAATGCTAAAACAAAAATTTCTAAATATAAGCATACATTTATTGTTGGCTTCTTAAGTTTTATAGAAAAACTATATGTATTTGAGACTACATGTATTTAAGTCTGTTAATTCACAAAATTATATTACAGGGAAGCATATTTTAAAAAAAAATACAAAATGGTTCTTGTCTAGATAATACTGATAAGTGACGGTGCAAAATTTATTGCTTCCTAGGTTTTCACTAGAAAAGAGGTTTTAAGAGTTAAAAATTCTAGTTAATACATATAATTCTGTATAGAAAGTGACCCAAAAAAGATGTTTTTGATAAGAAAAAGTATAAGAAATAAAAATGTGTTCTTTACTGAACAAAAGAATAATTTTGTCTAAATTCAGAGGTTATTAAAAGTTTATATCCAAATATGGACTTATGAAGGAAATAAGCAGAAACATGATGGAAAGGAACCAGTTAGTAGAACAGAGAGATATGAAGAAAGTTATACGTATGAAGATGTATTTTTGGTTAAGGTAGATTGAAAACAAAAAATAATAATCTTTTCATGAGAAAGAATCTTATGTGGTAAATTTTTGTCCTAAAGTCAAATGACTGGTTATGTAAGAAAGAAGTGTAGGACAAAGCTGAAGTTCTGGTCATGTTGTGGAATGTCTGAGTAAGTGATGGCACGTTTGTGAAAGATTAATTTATGATGGAAATTTGTGTGTGATCAGGTTGGCTGTATGTTTCTCTAAACATTGAGCTTTGATATTAAAAATACACTAATACAAAACTAACAATGTGATTCCCTGTGTTCAAACAACAAGGTTTCTTGAAGTGTTGGTCTGCTCTTAGTAAAATTTGCTAGGTTTCGATTTAATTCCTAAATGTGTTTTTAAAAAATTTCAACCATTCCACCATCTTTTAAACTGCAGCTTCTTCCTGTTTTACAGTTTCTGTTTATGCCACATTTCTTCCTGAGATGTATTTAATTTCTCTGGATTTAGATTGAAACTGCTGTCTTTATTTAGATTAATTATTTCATTTCTTGAGGTAGATTTTTCCTCTTGAAGCTTTTCAAATTTCTATCTCAGAAGTTCAACTTTTGCTCTAACTTTATGTGATTTGCAGGTCATTTCTCCCCTTGAGAAGGTACATCTTTTTGCTTGGCTGTGCTTATAATTCTTTCCTTCAACTTTTTCATCAGCTCTCATAATTATTTTCTTCAGTTTTAACTCTGCTGTTATAGCCTGATGCTGAAACATTCGTTCTTGAAGGCCTAAAAAAGCAAATTTTTCCTCAAGCGTAACTTCATTCTGTATTCTTGGCATTTCTTGATGTGTCTAATTTTTTTTCTTCATGTAACCAGGAAACTTCTCATGCTGTTACTAAGAGCCATGTATTCCCTTGCTCAAGGTACTAGTTTTTTGTTTACATTCCTCTGTATTATGTTGTACAATCACAACCTTGGACACTGTCTTACTACATCTGATTAAGTACTAGGTTTACTTTCCAGTTCACCTAAATAAGTTTTCTTTAAGGACAAGCCATCACTCTTCAGTAGGTTTGTTGTTTTCGTTTTGGTAACTGGCCTAAGAAACAAGGATTTCATGTTTTATCAAGATTATTTCCTTTGATGCCTTTATTAGATTTTTTGATAACTTAGGAAAGCTGAAATTTAAAAAGGTTAAATTTGTTTTGTTTTTACAGTCATGTACTTTATGTATTTTGATTATCACCCTAGTTAAAGAAATACTATTTTTTCACACAGTTACCTGCAATCCTGTTTTGATGAAGTGTTTTGAACCTTTTGGCATCTTTGATGGGCTTCTTCAGTATCAAAATTCTAAATTAAGTCTCTCTTACCTAGAACTAACTTTGGGATTTTTCAGTTGGGCCTTGAGAGAGCCTCAAAAAATGTAACTCTTGTCCTATAGAGATATTAAATCATTACATTAATTTGGTAAATTATATAGCAAACATTGTCAAATGATAAGTGATGCTAGTTATTCTTTCAGTTACATTTATGGGTATGTTATTGATATGGATAATCCAAAATTGCATAAAAAGTTTAGGAACCTAATATGGCATCAGACGTAATTGTGTTTATTATGTTGTATATTACAAAAATAACCAAATTTTCTTGTCAATTGCTGATTATAACAAACTTTCATCCGATTTTAAAGTATGGCTCATCTGCCTCTGTCATCTACAGTTTTGATATTTCTCTAAAAGCACTTGCCTTCGGATGCATGGAAAAGACTAAGAAGTACTCTTAAGTATAGGTTTCTAGTAACTTTAAGGTCAGAGGATTTCTTAGAACTCTAAAAAATTTTTGAAATGATTCAACTGACCTATTTGAGAAACTTCCAATCAATATCAAGCAGAATAAAAATTAATTACAGAGATTAACTGATGAAGATAAAAATTTTATGAGGCCAGGCATGGTGGCTTATCCCTGTAATCCCAGGACTTTGGGAGGCTGAGTGGGTGGATCACGAAGTCAAGAGATCAAGATCACCCTGGCCAACATGGTGTAACCTCGTCTTTACTAAAAATACAAAAATTAGCTGGGCATGGTGGCACACACCTGTAATCCCAGCTACTTGGGAGGCTGAGGCAAGAGAATCGCTTGAACCCTAGATGCAGAGGTTGCAGTGAGCCGAGATCGTGCCATGGCACTCCAGCCTGGTGACAGAGTGAGCCTCCGTCTCAAAAAAAAAACAAAAACAAAAAAAAAACACCTTTTTTGAAACTATTGATTCTTTACTTAAATGTTTTATTTTCCAAATTTAAGGAAACTTTTTCTTTTAAGCTATCTGTAGTTGATACAGCAATTTGGTAGTCTGTTTTTGTGAATAAAGGTGGAAACATTTACTTTTTCTCTCTATTTGATCCCTCTGAAATTTGGAAACCATGTGGGTATTCTTGTGTCTATATGGTTACTTGTATAAGTTTAATAAAAGTTTGCTATCTCTTTATAAAATGATATAATTGGACACATTAGTTATAATACAAAGCCTTGACTAGAATATCTTTTTTGAGAACCAGCATGGAACGCCTGGCTTCAGGAGTTCCGCACCTTGCTGTGAGTGAGGAAAAACTGTCACTTCCTAGCAGTACTAGAAACTTGAAGACTGAGGGTAAAATCTGAAATCTGCCTTGGTTTGGCTTCCCAGCCTCAAAAGATTTTTCCATCTGAGATTCTTATGTGACCAATGTAGAGAGAAAAATGTTATGTTTCTAAAGAAAAGCTGTAATACAACTGTTATCAGACATTAGCCCTGGGCATTGTTTTTGAGTTCTTGTTATCTACTATAAACTGACTAGATCCTGAATTCTTCTGGATTTCTTCAATCCAACCTTTTTCTGTTAGAATAGGCATGTAGCCAGACATGAGCAGGTAAGAGTTCCCCCTGGGTAAGAAATCTTAGAAATGCTGCCCATTGATAGAATCCTTGGAGAGGGTGACGGTCAGCAAAAAGAGAACCATGGCCACAGTGGCTACACCTGGCCTTGTGGCTGGGCTCCTCTGACCCAGAAGGGACTTATTAAGCCCTAACCGGAGATAACTGAGGTAGGGGCTTTTCCTCACTAGTGAGCATGTGTACTCCTCGAATAACTTGCCTAGGAATAGGCTTTTGCTCGTTATAATACTCCATTCCCCTCCCAGTAACACTTCCATTATATTACTAAAAATGGGAACTGGTCTGTACTGAAGCTCTATAAGCTCAAACCAGATTAATTCTAAGAGATAAGTTTCGTGCCTGATGTATGGGTCACACAGAAAGTTCACCAAATTGCCTGGTGCCGTAACCAGAAGCATTCAAACTGCGAACTAGGATGATAAGTTGATAGCTTCATGCTGTAGATAGCTTTTTT
This sequence comes from Trachypithecus francoisi, assembly GCF_009764315.1. Lineage (NCBI taxonomy): Eukaryota > Metazoa > Chordata > Mammalia > Primates > Cercopithecidae > Trachypithecus > Trachypithecus francoisi. Next base: position 165,694,997 of record NW_022681454.1, on the reverse strand, counting down.
CCAAGACATTGGAACAAGACTCCATATCATAATGAGACTCTTTCCTCTTTTAATGCCTACTTTTTACACTTGGCAGGATAATGGTGTAATTGAAATTTCACATTCAGGAGCTTCTGCTGGTAACTTGACAGAACCTGATCTACGAGATGCTTTAGTCTACCTAGTGGGTGAGTATGGCAATATTTCTTATACAGCCATTGCTCATGCTCTGCTTGAATTTAACCTAGTCATGGGAAACTAGAGGATAAAATTGCCCTATGTAATCTATTGGTTAAACAAGGAAATGTCTGTGCTATTACTAACACTACATGCTGTATCTGGATAAATCCCTTGGTGAAAGGTGAGGTCTATATACAAAAAAATAAGAAAACAAGCCACATGGTTAAAAAAAAAAGTGTCACCTAATTTCCCATGATTATATGATTTATTTAATTGGTTGCCTTTAAGCCCAGGTTTATAGCTTAAACTATTATGTAAACTGAGATTATCATATTACTATTTACTTTTCTTTTTAATTTTTGTTCTTGTTACTCGTTAATTGTTTTCAGAAGTACAACCCCTATGAGAATAATGCTGGCCTAGCACTTTGAGATGATAATCAATACCTACGGAACAGACATATGGAACTTATCAGGGACCTAGGTAGACTTAGCCTGAGAACCACTACCTCCACACCTCCTTTGTTGCTCAAATGTAGACAAGAAAATTTTGACACTGACTTACTCATCAATTACTGTCTCTGATGTGGGACCAGACCAGACCAAACCAAGACAGGGGACAATCAAAATTTAAATACAGGAAATTGATTAGCAATGCTTGTAGGTAAGTAAAGGTCTTGATCAAAAGGAGGAAATGTCTGAAAACTGTAAGAATCAAAAGGGAGTCACTTGTGTTAAAACCCTGACAAATAGAGCTGGGGAAGGCCATGAAGTGAGGCTTCTTATGTCTGAATGCCTGATAGCAAAAACTATCACAGAAGACTGCAAAAACCACAGTCTTGTGCAAAGTCATTACAAACTTACACACACACACACACACACACACACACACACAATGCTTCTTGAGAACATCTGCTAAGCAACTGCCTGTCCAGACTTGGACTGGTGCCACCCTTGTTATTAATCTTTGTAGCCAAGTGTAATTATCTTAAAATAATTATGTAATTCTTCTCATTTTTTCTTTAAAATCCTTTGTCTTCTTTTACCTTCCTGAATATGCACATAGTTTACTGTGGCCTGTGTATTCCCATTGCAATGCCTATTCTTAAATACATACCATTTTCTTTTAGAGAGTCTCCCTCTCTGTTATTAAGGTTGACAGAATCCACCTAAATACAGAGGGCTGAAGGGCTTAGAGGACTTGGCCTAGAGGAAAAGGTGCTGCAATGTTCATTAGCCCATTTTCAGTTTTATAGGCAAATTAGGCCTGCCTATCACTGAGACCAAAAACTCTCCAAATTAGTTAGGCCTATCTCACCCTTCTGCTATTGGTTCAGGTTTGGGCAAAGCCTCCTCTTAAAGGACACCTTATCCTCTCTGCTCCAGGACCCTAAACATTGGCAGCTCTGACAAGAAAGTTTCAGAATTCTATGTTCTGTCCATTATCAATCTCTTTCCATGGAAAACTCAATTCCCCACCCCACCCCCCGACTTTATACTCTTGTGTGTTAGGGTGAATCATGGTCCCCAAAAATATCCATGTCCTAGGCCCCAGCACCTGTCAATATGTTACTTTACAGGGAAAAAGAACTTTGCAGATGTGGTCAAGTCAAAGATATGGGGATGAAGAGATGATTCTGAATTATCCAAGTGGGCACAATGTAATTGCAAGGGTCCTTATAAAAGAAAGTTATATGAGAACAAAAAGGGATGAAAGGCTATGTGACATGAGGCCCTGAGACAAAGAATGAGGGCAGCCACTAATGTTGGAAAAGGCAAGGAACAGGCACCTCTCTCAAAATTCCAGAAGGAATCTCTTCTGCTGGCACCTTAGTTTTAGTCCCGTAAGATTCATTTTAAACTTCTGACCCCCGGAACTTGAGAGGAACAATTTGTGTCGTTTGAAGCTCCTAAGTTTGTGATAGTTTGTTACAGCAACAATCAGAAACTAATATATCTTAACATGTTCTTAGAAATTACAAAAGAAGAGTATTTGAAGTAGACCCTATTATGGCTCTATTATGACTTATGCCATTGAGATTCTGGTGTACAGAACTGGGAAAAAGTAGGTAGTCAAGTGGGAAAAAATCCTCAATACATTGTCTTCATAATGCTTATTTCTTACTCTGTATGCTACTTACTAAATATTACATATATTAGTCTGCTCAATTTTTACAAAATTTGTTGAGCAGATAGGGAAAAAACTCTTGAGCTCGTTTTACAGCTATAGAAAATGAGGTGCATAATGTTTAAGTCATGTAGCTTAAATCATATAGAAAATCAGTTCAAAACTCAAATTGTGGGGCTCCTTACCAGACCTTACTGAATGAGAATCTTTGTAGATTTTTATGCACATTGAAGTTTCTTATGCATAAGTCCAGAACAGAGGTTGGCATGCAGCTTGCAGGTTGATCTTGTAAATAAAAGTTTGATAGAACATGGCCATGTCCTTTCATTTCATTGTTTATGACTGCTTTTGCTACAATGACTGAGTTGAATCAACAGAGACTTTATGGTCTGCAAAACTTAAAACGTTTACTCTCTGATCCTGCACAGCAAAAGTTTGCTGACCCCTGTTACAACACAGCACAGTCTAAAATGAGGTGTTAAATGGATGATTCTATGATTTTTTTCAGAATGTTTTAACGTGTGGTCAAGAAAACAGTTGTAAAATATCCAACACATTAGCCAAACTGCTTCTACCTAGATATATCCCTCTCTCCTGTTTCTGAATGTACTAGAGTGCATTGCATGAAAACACATAGGAATTCAGAATTAGAAGTTGATAATAACTAAATAATGAGTCCATTCAGTTTTTTCAAATATGTTAGAATAAGTGGCATTTCTGTTACTATGATTAGTGCACTGAAATAAATCTGAAATGCAGTGTTAGAGTGAGATAAGCTTTTTAATGGAGAAAAATACAGCTTTTTAAGCTTTAAACTAATATGAGCCATGAATGCACAATAAAAATGACCCCACGCATTATTTTAGCCCTTATATAAACGCATTGCAAATTACATTTTCTCTAGCATTATCAAGAAATACAATAGTGTAATATTGAAATCCATATTCACACACTACTTACACAACCCACTCTGTGCTTTCATAACATGATTTTTATTAAGACCATGTACTCGGCATGGAAATAACTTTATTGTGAATAGAAGATTTGATGAGATAGTTGCAAAGAAAAAAAGTTTTATCTATGTATCTCACACACACAGGAAATTACTGTTCAAGTAAAAGTCTAAAAGTTTGGAAAAAATCTAGAAACATTGTCTATTTCTCATTTTAGGAGTAGCTTCAGTTCACAAAAAAAGAAAAAAAAATCACTGCTTATTAGAAATTTACAAATCAAGGAAAGCAACTCTCCTCTACCCACCTTTCTTTTCTTTCTTTTTTTTCCTTTTGTTTGTTTGTTTGTTTTTGAGACAGAGTGAGACTCTGTCTCAAAGCAATTCTCGTGCCTCAGCCTCCCGAGTAGCTGGGACTACAGGCAAATGCCACCATGCCCAGCTAATTTTTGTATTTGTAGTAGAGACGAGGTTTCACCATGTTGGCAAGGCTTGTCTCAAACTCCTGACCTCAAGTGATCCAGCTACCTTGGTCTCCCCAAATGCTGGAATTACAGGTGTGAGCCACCGCACTGGGTCCCTCCTTTCGTAAAAATATCTTGCAGAGCTAGTTTTATCTTAGTTTAATTTTTCTTTTTGAATTTTCTATAATTACCTAATGTTTTATGTTTGTTAATACTATGTAACTTTATTTACCTCCTAACCAAGTATCGATGACAGTGACCTAAAGCCTTCAGGGAAAACACTTTAAATTGCTTTTAAAAATTTTTATATTTCAAATTAAAAATTCCAAGTATATAAAATAAAGCAATAGTAAAATAAAGCCCATGTGTTAATCACTCAAATTTATCAACATTTTTCATTCATCTACCAACTATACTGCTGTCTACTCTCCACATCTCAATTACTACTACAACTACACTATTTATAGTTGTTTTCCTGAAGGTAAAATATCACATATTCTAATGCACAAAGCTTAGTATTACAGTTTTGAAAAACAGATACACCCAGATAACCCATAACCCTAGGGTGTCATAGAAGACTTTTTTTTTCTCACCAGAATGTTTCTGTATTTTCATTCCAGTCAGTTTTCACCATTCCGCCTTAAATCTCCAGAAATGGCAGGTATTCTGATTTTTTTTTTTTTTCATTTAATTTAGTTTTCCTATTTGGAAACTTTTTAAATAATGGAAGCCTACAATTTGGTCTCTTTTTATGTCTGGTTTCTTTTGGTTTCAACAATGTTGTTGAGATTCATTCACGTTGATGCATTTAATTTGTGGCTTTTCATTGCTCAGTTCCATTCTAGTGCATGAATAGGCCACCATTTGTTTTTACATCCTCCTGTTGATGGACACTTAAGTTATTTCACAATATAATTTTTGAAACCAAAAATTTGCATTGATTATATTCAGGAATTATTCTGTAAAGCTGACAAACTAAGGAACAATAATAAAGTAAAATAAATTCATGGCATTCTGAAACAAAGTGTATTATCAAACAAACGTAGATGTCCTGAGACTTCTCATCTTCATATACTCCTATCTAATAGGGGAAGAGCTAGTTTTAAGTCTTAAATAAGGTAATACATATAAAACTTTTATAAGTGTGCCTGTCACATAATAAGGACTCAGTGGGTGTTAGCTTTCATTGTTTTTATTATTTATAATAGGAATATAATGAAAACATTCCAAAATGACTCAATTAGAATAAAAGTTTAGACAATATGTGATTACCATAGCATATAATACTATTGGTTTAATTCACTATCATTTTCAGCTGGAAGATAAAACACAACTGAGAAATAGCAATTTCAGGTAAGATATCTGTGTGGATGTGAGAGTTAGAATTACATTGGTGTGATAGTTTATTATATTGTTTTTGCTCTCATGAATTTTGCTTTGAAGTTAAAAATTTACTCAATTTTTTTATTCTGTCTATAATAATGGTTTAGGGGCAGTGCACTAATAGAAATAATTTTGCTAGAACAAATAAACTATATAATACATTATACACACACATACATGTATGCTAATTTAATTTAGAATAATATAAACAGATTAATCCACCGGAAAATTTTTAAAAAGCAATAAAGGTACTGCTTTAAAATTGTGTTCTGTTGTATTTCTTTCTTTTTAAAATATTTCAGCAAAATAAGACAAAAAGCTCATATTTACTTCATTGGTATAAACTCAAAATCAAAGTAAGAAAATCATATTAAATTTTCTAAATATTTTCACTTTTAACTTTATTTAGAATTAAAAATTATATTGCACTTCGCTTTTTTAAAAGGTATGCTTTGAAATAGCATTGTAACTGGGAGTTATTTTCAGAATAATTTTTGCATTTTCACATGTTGATTTGAGACCTTGTTTTTTACTTCACTTCTGATCCTTACCATTCTCAAGCTCTCAGAGGAGTAATACAGAGAATATCAATGTAGTTAAAAATCTCAGCCTGGGACAGTGGCCTATGCCTGTAATCCCAACACTTTGGGAAGGTGAGGTGGGTGGAACACTGAGATAAGGAGTTTGAGACCAGCCTGGATAACAGTCATCTAAAAGTCATCTTGGGATAACAGATAATAATAAAAGTCACCTTGGGATAACAGTCATCTACAAATCTCAGATTTTCACACATGGACTGCTGTTTTGCCAAGTCGCCTCATGTTGTAGGATTTTTCAAAAATTTAGTACAGAACAATATGTTCTTTGATATTGTTAACTAAGTTATCTTATTTTAATTTTGGATGATAATTTGATCCTTTGAAAGCCTAATAAATATTGATGTAGGTGTCTAACACAGTAGCTGTTTGTTTACAGCATTTTTTACCTAAAAATTCACAGAATATACTTTTATATGATAATCAAATTATAAGATAATCATAGAATAAATCATAAAATATCCATGGAAAAATCACATATAATACCTACATATTTAGCATTTATATTCTCTCTAGGTAGATATCAACTCATCTTTAAAAATAGGTTTAAAACCTATTCTCTCTAGGTAAATTCAACTCATTTTTTCAATAAATTAATACTGACTGTCATATAATTTGTATATTTTATTCAATTTTGTCTGTAAGAGCAAAATATTTAGCGACTTATCTGAAATACTGTACTTTATTTGGCATTGCTTTAAAGCAATATTCAAGAAAACATTTCACAGAAAGAAAATAATATTAATTAGGTATTAACATTCCTTATAAGACATTATTACTCCTTACTGTAATTTCTTATTTTGTTAGTATTCAAACTTCTTTTATTTATAATATATTATAAAATGTTCTTATATATTTACTTCAGGCTTACTGTTCCATGATCCATTTGTCTTTTCTGCCATTTTGAAATGCCACATAAATTCCATGTTATTCCTATCATTACTCAAGGATTAATAATAGTGACTCTGTTCTAACAATTGAAAGTCTATTTTGGAGTTATTAAATGGAAATCATCAAGACCTAGAAACATATTTCTATTTATATACATCATTAGTTTCTTATTATCTCCCTATGAAACCAATATTTTGGAATTCTTAAACCAGATTGCACTAAAAAAGTTTGAGTTTGAGAAAAATGGAAGAAGATTAAGATGTGTGGTTTCTTTGCTCTTTACAATCTATAAATTTTACATCATCTTCACTAAGCTATTCTATATGTACTTCTAACTAAAAACAATCTCTCAAAATTATTTCAATAACTTTTAGCACTATACCTTCCTGAAGCAATTCTAAAAGGTTTCTTCAGAATGTTTAAATACCCTATTTTATATCTTATTAACAGCTTCATCAGTACTACACTTAGAAAGAGAACTATAATTGATGGGGGAAAATACTGGACAAGGCCTTCGGTATTCAATGTGAGACATCAAGGATTTTAAATGTTTCTACGTAACATAAGGTGATAACTTTGTGTTGATCCTCAAAAGGAAGATGAATAAATGATACTAGAAATGAAGGATATAGAGCCTTTAAGAATAGTTCACAATAGAATACTATGCAGTCATAAAAAAGGATGAGTTCATGTCCTTTGTAGGGGCATGGATGAAGCTGGAAACCATCATTCTCAGCAAACTATCACAAGGACAGAAAACTAAACACCGCATGTTCTCACTCATAGGTGGGAATTCAACAATGAGAACACTTGGACACAAGATGGGGAACATCACACACTGGGGCTGTAGTGGGGTGCGGGGAGGGGAAGGGATAGCATTAGGAGATATACCTAATGTAAATGACAAGTTAATGGGTGCAGCACACCAGCATAGCACATGTGTACATGTGTAACAAACCTGCACATTGTGCACATGTAACCCAGAACTTAAAGTATTAAAGAAAAAAAAAAAAGAATAGTTCACAATGAAATCTCATTATGCAAAGCATGTGTACCTGTAAGCCATTAGTACCGCTGTTAAGTTCACAGACAGGTTGATGGGAATGGCTTGGGGAATTTTCTGTTTTTAGCAGGGAGGGGATGTTTGGGATTGAGATTAAGCCACTTAAACAAAAAGATGCATGACTTTTTGAAGGTTTTGAGACAGTCCCTTGACTCTCATATGTAGAAAATTTGGAGGTTTGAGCAAAGTTTATCTCTAGCAGGCAGGTCTCATGTAACACCTCGGTTTTATACTCGTTGTATTATAAAAAGAATCATAAATCTAAACAGTAAAGTTGTCCTGCTCATTTGTGTTTAAACTTCCAAGGAAATTATCTAGATATTCATTTTTCTTTTAAAAACAATTACCATGAATCCTAATTAAATTGTCAATCTCTGGGCCTCAGAGTGCTGATGTATAACTTGTTTTGACTTTTCTTGTGATACCCTAAAGCTCTGGGTTGTTTATTGTTCCAGTGATTGAAACATGATACAATAGAGCTTGCTGAGTTTCTGATGAGCAGCCTTGTCAAAGCTGTAAGTTGACAACTTATTAAATCCCTGTATTGTTTCTATAGATATATACCTGCTGGCATGGTTCAGATAAATTAAGGCAAGTAGATTTTGATGATGAGGAACAAATGACTTATACCCTTCTGATAACAGCGTTTTCTTATTAGGAAGGATGATTGTATTTCCAAATTGACTCTCAATTTCTCTTTCTCCACGAGAGCCTTGACCATGACTACTTATAGTTTTGTAACCTTGCTTAAAACAGCATCTTTTCTAACAAAGATGCGTATTTTAGATTTGACTTTCATTTATAAACAAGCTTATTAATTCAAAGGAATGTGGCTCTTCCATCACTTTTAAACCCTCTTAAGTATTTTCTGCATTCAAATTATAAAGAGAAGCTTTAACTGTACAAACAACGTGCATGCTCACATTGGCATTTCTTTGATTTAAGTATGAAATTATTTGGTGTGTTTCTAATTACTTTCTCCTCAGCTAAATCTTCAATTATGCTGTTTTCTTTTGTTTGTCTTGTTTCAATAAGAGATTGAATAGTTATTATTTTGTAGGTAAGACATTGTCAAACTTGAAGAGATTGAGTAGTTGTAATTTTGTTTGTAAAACAAGTAAACAAATAAAAAGTTAGACATTTAACAAGGAAAATACAGTAAGTTCAACACACAGGGAAACAGCTGATCATCAAAAAGCATTGTGCTGAAACACTTCAGAAAACAGAGGACTCCAGAGGGTCTTGTCTGCTTTGATCATTTGCTTGTCTGAAAGGAGCTTTAAATCTCAATCCGTTTCATGAAGAGTTTGGGCAAAAGTACATACATCATTATTTCTTTGCAGGGTATTTTATAAGGCAAACTGTTGCAGGTCAAGCTGTATAAACATATCTTTGATTTCTACTGAAATATTTAATTCAAAGCAGCATTCACAGTGTTGGGGAAAATGACAAAATGTTTAAAAATAAAAATAATGGACATTGCTTAACTCAGATCCATATGTGCATTGTAACATTTTATATAGTCATTGCACTGTCTATAGAAAAAGAAGTAGAAATACAGATGTCTGGTTTTAAGAACTATTTTTCTCTAATACTACAGTTACTTCATAGTACATATGTTTATACTGCTGAAATTACTCCTATTGTTATTATTTTCTGTGTAATTTTCAGGTGTTTATACCCTGTGCTACTATGTAATACCATCTAAATGAGAAAAATGCTAATCACAGATAGATTAAATAATATCTTACCTATATAATGCTATAGCATAAATTCATGAAGTGAGAAAAATGTGACGCTAGTGAAATAAGACCTTTCTTGCTAATTTGTAAAAAATGTTGAACACAGCACATAACAGATCCACTATTAGTCAAATAAAACAAAAAACATTGTAAAACATGCTAAGATCCTTAAAAAGAAACTACCTGCCTATATATTCTCGGTGAAATGTGTATCAAAGTAAAGAACTCAAAAATGCACTGTCTTTTTCTGTTTTGTCTTCTATAATAGAAAAGCACAGACTGGGTGGCTTATAAACAACAGAAATTTATTTCTCATTGTTCTGTAGACTGAGTAGTCCAAGATCAAAGACACCAGAAAATTTGGTGTCTGGCGAGGGTGCACTTCCTGATCTCAGTATTTTTTGGCTATAACCTCTTATGGTTAAAAGGGTAAGGAATCTCTTTGTGGGGCCTCTTTGATAAGAGCACTTATCCCATTAATAGAGGCTCCACCCTCATAACTGAATCATGTCTTAAAGATCCTACTTCCTAATACCATCATCATGGGTGTTAGAATTTCAACAAATGGATTTTGGGGGAACACAGATATTTAATCTATAGCATGTAGAACATTATATCATTAGGGAAATACAAACTAAAACAATATGAATGTACAACTACACACCTATTAGAATGGCCAAATTCCAGAACACTGACAATACCAAATGCTGATGAGAATGTGGAGCAACAGGAATTCCCATTCATTGCTGCTGGGAATCAAAAATGATACAGCCTCTTTGGAAGACAGGTTGGCAATTTCTTACAAAACTAAACAAACTCTTAAAATAGGATTTAGCAATTGAACTCCTTGGTATTTACCCAAAGGAGTTGAAAACTTATGTCAACAAAAAAACCTACACGTGGACATTTATAGCAGCTTTATTCATAATTCCCAAAATTGAAAGCAACCAATGTGTCTTTCAGTAGGTGACTGGATAAATAAACTCTAGTACATTCAGACAATAGAATATTATTAAGCTAAAAAGAGGTGAGCTACCAAGCCATGAAAAGATATGGAGAGGCCATAAAATCATGTTGCTAAATGAAAGAAGCTAATCTGGGCCAGGCGCGGTGGCTCACGCCTGTAATCCCAGCACTTTGGGAGGCCGAGACGGGTGGATCACTAGGTCAGGAGATCGAGACCATCCTGACTAACACGGTGAAACCCCGTCCCTACTAAAAATACAAAAATTAGCTGGACGCGGTGGCGGGCGCCTGTAGTCCCAGCTACAGGGGAGGCTGAGGCAGGAGAATGGCGTGAACCCGGGAGGCGGAGCTTGCAGTGAGTGGAGATCGCGCCACTGCACTCCAGCCTGGGTAACAGAGCGAGACTCCGTCTCAAAAAAAAAAATAAAAAGAAAAAGAAAGAAGCTAATCTGAAAAGGCTAAATACTGGATGTAATAGGACATTTTGGAAAAAAACATAGCTGAGGAGATAGTTAAAAGACTGTTGGTTTCCAGGTGTTGCACAGAGAGGATGAATGGATGGCAAAGATTTTTAGGGCAGTGAAATTAGTCTGATCCTATAATAGTGTGTGTGTGTCATTGTGCAAGCCTACAGTACATAAAACACCCAGAGTGAATCTTAATGTGAACTAAGGACTTTGATTGATCATAATGTGTTAATATAGGTTTATCAAATATGACAAATGTATCACTATGGTTGATAATGTAAGAGTTGAGTCTATGCAGCCTTAGGGGCAGCAGATATATATGCAATCTCTGTGCCTTCTACTCAATATTTCTGTGAACCTAAAACTGCTCCAAAAAAAAGTCTTACAAAAAATAAAATGTATATAACTGGTAGTACTAAAAATGAACAGTGAGCAGAAGCCCTAAAATAGAAAATTATCCCCAAGTATCTCACTGTAGTTGTAAAAATGCAATTTCAAAAAATAATCATTAAAATAAAAATTCATAGTGAATATTTTAGGAATGCAAATCTAAAATCTCAAATTTTAAATTATAGTAAAAATTAAAACAAAAGAAGAGGTAAAGTGCTAAGTTTCTCATATCAAGACAGAAAAATGTCAGTAAAATTATTTCATTCAGTTAACTTAAACTCATCTTTTCTGTACTGATTTTTTAATGTTTAATAAAACTTCAAAATAAAAACTAAAAATAATTTATCAGAAATCTAAAAGAAAACAATATTCTGATTTCTAAAGATGTTCACTTAATTATGTGGTATTGACATGAACATAGGTGCTATTTGCATCATTCCTTTCCATCTTTGATAGCATACATTTGTAAGACCAGGCTGGGTGGTCTATTCTGTATTATTGCCAAAAGGTGAAAGTTCTTACAAATATGTTTTTAGAAAAATTAAATTATGAGACAACCTCAATTTATTTTATTCCAGAGGTCTCCTAACTAATTTTCCTTGGAAATTTTCTTTTGCTGCTGAAACAAAAATGATGCTGGTTGCCTGTGAGAAGAAGGCTCTTTGAGATCCAATTGGGACTTCCAACCACCAAGAGGAAAGCTTGGTATAGGAATATATCCTGCACAAAATTAAGTGAGATTACTACTCCTAAAAAATTTCTTTTAATGTTTCCTTGAAAATGTCAAGGCAAGAAAACAAATGAACTGTTAGCTCCATTTTCTTTTCTCTTGGGTGGGTTCTGCCCGGACCATAAGAGTTGCTCCATAATGAACAGCAGTCCTGATGTTTTCTTTTAGGAATTATGGGTGTCAGTATATCCAGAGATTCAAATGTATCATCCAAATCTGCAACATTTAACAGAAAGATATCCTTTCTGTAGGTATGCAGCAATCAGCAAAACATGTGTCTAATTCATTTGCTCAATTATGGAATTCAGCACAGAAAGCATTTATTAATAGTAATCTGGAGTCTGTTTTGTACAACCAAGGTACCCTTTAGGTTTAAGCCACTATTTTATAAATAACTGGCAGCTCTTGTAAGGTTGGATTTCTCTGACACCTCTCTAGGAAGATTCTTGGCAGAAAATGTTTGTTAGCTAATATAGCACTTCCTGAAATAGGTGCACTTTTTTCTTTAATTTTTAAAATATGCTACTGACTTTGTGCTGGGCCTGCAAACTTCACCTGCCTTGGGATGTTCCAACCAAGCAACAAATGGGAACTTTGCTTTCTGTTTCTCAGCCATGTAGTTAATTTCAGTTTTACAGTCATTTGAATTGTTTCTATCCAGAGCCATTTATTCTTCATTACTGAAAGGCAATTGCTGAGAGGTTGACATTTGTCTTCATTTAGTGGTTTGTCTGTGGGAATGCAAAAATTTTTGTTGACAAAGGTATTCACAACTTTAAACTGGGTCATTCAGAATACTGTTTATATTATTTTAGCTGAATGGCTAACAAATGGCCCTGTGTCACATACTGTGCCATGATACTATCTTGATTCATCTGTTGAAAAGGCATCATTATATTTTCTTCTCTCTGTCAACTCTTAGGCAACTCTGAGGACAACCAGTTCTAGGACCATTTCTAGTCTCTGCTGTGAATCTTGTCATTTTATATACTCTCATTTCAATTACCGTATTTGCTAAATTTGACTGAGTACAATTCTTTTATGCAAAAAAAATATATATATTTAATGGCCCATGTTAGTATTTTTGGCTTTAACAAAATTCTTCATTGATGGAGAGCCTTAGAACTAAAAGAGAAAATCTCTGATACTTTCATTGATTGATTCAGTGAATTCTCAAAAAGTCAATAAGTATTTCATATAGCATTTAAAATTTATTTCCTGAAAAAATTAAATGACATAATATGGGAAAACCCCAAAGTTCCCAAATACAAATATCTTTTCTTTATTTTTTTTGAGATTGAGTCTCGCTCTGTCACCCAGGCTGGAGTGCAGTGGCGCAATCTTGGCTCACTGCAACCTCTGCCTCCTGGATTGAAGCAATTCTCCTGACTCAGCCTCCCCAGTAGGAAGGATTACAGGCACCCGCCACCATGCCCAGCTAATTTTTTGTATTTTTAGTAGAGATGGAGTTTCACCGTGTTGGTCAGGCTGGTCTCAAAGTGCTGACCTCAGGTGTTCCGCCTGCCTCAGCCTCCCAAAGTGCTGGGATTATAGGCATGAGCCATACCGCCCGGCCCCAAATTCAAATTTCTATTGCTCTTCTGCTTTCCTTTTCCCTCCAATACTTGTAATGGCTAATTTTATGTGTCAACTTGATTGAACCACAAGGTACCCAGATATTTGATCAAAAATTGTGGGGTATATCTGTGAGGGTGTTTCTGGGTGAGATTAGCATTTTAATATGTGCACAGAGCATATGCTTTAGCAGAGCATTCTGCTCTAATAATAAACTGAAAAACTCAGTAGAACAAAAAGGCTAAGAAGGAATTTTGACTTCCTGACTGTTTAAGCTTAAAGACATCAGTCTTCTGTCTTCAGACTGGAACTAAACCACTGACTCTCCTGGGTCTTTCTGACCTTGGATTCTGGTAGTTCTCAGCCTCCGTAATCATGTGAGCCAACTCTTTATAGCAAATCTCTTTATACCTATTGGTTATTGTCATGGAGAGAACCCTACCTAGTGCAAGACTCTTCCACTCTTTCTTATTCTGCACAATTTGTGAAAAATGGTAACTGATGAGGAACTCACTTAGAACCTCAGTGATGGTTGCAATGACACTCATGTTTCATTTTCCTAGACACACAATATGAACTATCTAAAGTTTGTAAATTTACATATAAGTGCTACTATTTCAAACACATACTCTAACAGTTTGCATTAACTGTTTCCACAGAGTAATAAAGAGCATGAATGAGCAGGAATATTTTGTAGCCACTTGAAGTTGCTGGACTTTGAATACTTATGTAACTACTAGATCCTTGACTAAAAACCTACTTTTCTTCTATGTGACAGTATCCATGTTACTATTGTGAGAAAGATTTAGTAGGCAAATGGTAATGACAAGTCAATGTAATTTACTTAGAAATGACTAATGAACCAGACAGACATCTTTTTACACCAACTAACTATTAACAACTCCTTATTAGAACCAATAGCCAATTAGTTTTACAGATAAAGGTAGAATAGGTGTCACAATTCAGGTAGTCCTTTTTAAACATTACTACCAATTTTACCAGTGTTTGTGAGGACCAATGTCTTTCACAGGAACTGGAGGAATAATAAATTCTCTTATTTTGTTTGAAAATATTTCTACTATATACAAGTTTTGTGATACCTCTACCTTCCAGGTAAAGAAGTCAAAACACAAAGGATATTCATTTGTCTTAGATCTGAGAAGCCATAATCTACATAGTTGTTCAAAATGACTAGTGATATCAGGCACGGTGGTTCATGTCTGTAATCCCAGCACTTTGGGAGGCCGAAGTGGGCGGATCATCTGAGGTCAGGAGTTCAAGACCAGCCTGACCAACATGGAGAAACCCAGTCTCTACTAAAAATACAAAATTAGACAGGCATGGTGGCACATGCCTGTAATCCCAGCTACTAGGAAGGCTGAGGCAGGAGAATCACTTGAACCCGGGAGGCGGAGGGGGCTGTGAGCCGAGATGGCGCCACTACACTCCAGCCTGGGCAACAAAAGTGAAACTCCGTCTCAAAAACAAACGAATAAACAAAAAACACAAAATGACTAGTGATATTTAACAAAATAATATTCTAATATCCACCCTATGATAAATTATTCACTATAGTTGGTCCCCTTTTTTGTTCACTATTGGCCTGTGGTCTCCCTTTTTAAGAGATATCTCTTTGATTTTAGTTGGAGAGATCAACAATATATTTAACTGTACTGCTCCAATACTTCACAGAATCTTATGTTATTTGTTTTAGTATTTAATATTGATTTAAAGACTTCAGATTTTCTTGGAGGGTCAGCACTCATCCAGGAAATAGATAATATGCTGTCATATTCAACTGATTTCATTAGTTCTCCAGAGGGTTCTGTATTTCCCTTGACATGTTAGTACCAATATGGCACAAAATCTCCAAAACAAAATAGAACTCTTACAGAAAAAAAAAAACTATTACCTAGGATATGAATTCCAATCTGATGGATGGAAATGTTTACTACATAAAGAGTTTCAGAAATACCTGATACCTATCACAAAGATATTTTAGTGGGTTCTCTACTTATCAGGATTTCACAGGCAATCACTATGCAAAATCACTAAACCCTCTATTCTAGAATTTCTCCCCTGGAAACCTGAAATAGATTTTACAATTTTGACTCCTAAAATTTTGTATGAAAAATATTACCAAACTGTATTTTTATTGGTGAATAGAAAATAAAAAAGTGAGCTTGAGTCCTGCCGCAGAAAACAAGCACTACAATTGCTAATCTAAGCCACTCTCTGAACCCTTTTGTTATGTCATTTTCTTTTGTCTGGAATATGTAGCGGTTTCTTCGTCATGTCTGTGTTTAACACCCAAATAGACCAAGAAGTTACATTGTGAGTTTGAAAGATATATTAATCTTTAACTTTACTATTGCCAATTTTTTCCAAAGTATCAACACCAACTTTCATTTTTACAAACAATTCCATATTATAGTATTTTCAAACTTATAGCATTTTTTAAAAAAATGTATGATTTATATTCGAGTTTACCAAATACCAAATAATTTAAAAACTTTTTTGCTCACTCTTTTCTTGTTGTTCTCTATTGAACATGTAGATGCAATTCCTTGTTGCTTATTTCAACATGTAACATTTATGCTTTTGTTGTCTCAAAAAATTCTTTATTTCATGTTGGCTTTTGAATGAGTTTTTCTCATATAGTTGACAGTTCTTTAGTTGAGCACTTTAAATGAATTATTTCATCATATTTAAGGATCTATTGTTTACTAATAAAAAAATCGATGTCCGTTTGTAACTTTTGGTAGATAATCTATGTTTTCTCTTTAGAAGCTCCTAACATTTTTTTTAATTATTATCAATGGAATGCAATTTCACCATAAGGTGCCAACACATGGCTTTGCTTGTATTTCTCCTTTTTGGGATAGAGTGTTTTTCCTATATATGAGAGCCTATCAGTTTCTGTAATTAAAAAAAAATACTTTATACTATCTCTGTAAATATTTTTTCACTCTTATTTGCTCTATTCTCCTCTTTACTAATTCTCACTAGTGGGATTTTGGAGCATTTCATTTACTTCTCTTTCACTTTTAACTTGTAATACATGTCTTCCGTGTCTTTTTATTTTTATTTTATACTTCCTTAGCTCTGTCTTCCAATTCATTAATTATGTCATTTACTCTATTGAGTGTCATGTTGAACCCTTCATGTGTTCTTTTTTTTATTTTAAGGATCATATTTTCATTTCTAGGATTCCCATTCAATTGTTTTTATAAACTGTTTAATAATGATCTGATATTCACATTCGGTTTCTTTTTCTTCTTTTTTTCCCTTTGAATTTTTAAATTTCATTTATTGGCAATCTCTTTGCATTTCCTATCATATAATCCGCATGGCAATTTATGACTGTTTTTGTAATTGTTGACTTTTCCAAGGCAATTTGTTCCTATATGAGCTTTGTGATATTAGAATACCTACAGCAGCTGTTTTTTATGGAATTCATCAGTTGTGGAGGTATTCCCAGAAACAATTTCACATCCATATCTACCAGGATCTTCTAGATTTCACTGTTCTGGACCTATTTTCAGCATGAGTTTTCTACGTTTCAAGGTAGTATGAATTTGCATGCCACAAATATGCAATGCAAGGGCTTAGCATTTTGATTTGTTATGAGGGAGTTTATCTACTCATTAGCCATGACTATCAACCCACTCTTATGACTAATATAAACAAATATTTATAGGATATAACCAGAGTCTCCATCTAGATATGGTTAAAACTCATAGATCTAAAATACAGATGACATATAAGATTGTACTCAGATAAAGATTATCCACATTCCACGTATTTGAAGTTGTCTGAACAATACATATATTATGAAACAAGGCCATAGATGTCTCATTTGATTTTCTTCTAAGATGTGTTTGAGGAGTTTGTCTTTCTTGACAATCACAGTGTTTGCTGTTTCTTGCTGCTTTCTAATTCAGTCCCCATTTAATGTACCACTTTTGTTTCCTAGCCTCCAATTTATTACAACCTTGTTTCCCTCTGAATTTCCAGACGTTGATTTAAGTCATCTTTCAGTAAGCACTTTTTTCCCGTTAATTTAAGTCAATGTTTTTTGAGCTAACTACCAAGTCCTCTCACCTCTCTGTCTTGGTAAACATTCACATTAAACTCTGGATTAATAAACATTCACAGGGACTTTTTCCACCAATGGCTCTGAATGAATTTCAATAAAAAACCTGTCCTAGTTTCTTGATGTAGCCCCAAAATATCTGCTTTTGGATAATTGGACTACGGAGGCCCAAGAGAGGATCAGGCTAATGCCAACTGGCTAGGAATGTCAGGCAAGTCTCCCTTTTGAAAATGAGGCTCCAGATCAGATCACTATAACTTTGTGTAGGACTGCTTTCCAGAAAGAAGATTCCTTTTCTTCTAGCACAGATATTCCTCTATAGCCTACTGCTAATCTCACAGGCTACAGAGGAAAGCTCAGCCTCCACAAAGCTTATCTAAATCCTGCTGTTCTCAAGATGAAGCCAGAATTGTACATGTTTCTCTAGTAGACTGCAGGGAAAAGTAAAGTTGTCTACAGATAGATTATGTGTATATCTTAAATTACTGGAATAGGATTTATTCAGGACAAGGACTGATATAACTGGAGAATAGGAAAGGAGTGAATGTAGGTCCCTTTATAACTATAAAATACTATAAAATATATATATAGTTCCATTAAGATAACATTAAACATAGTAAGCCTATGTTTTATGAATGCCTTTAGACTCACATAGTGTCTGGTAGCAATCCATCTTGCAGAAATAATTCAAATCAGCTTTTAGATTAATACAACATAAAATCATCTGCCTTAGCATGTAAGAGCAGTAGCTACTTCCTAAAAATTCTGGCTTCTGGTTAAAAACCCATGTGTGGTTTTTCAGGCCTGGTCATCAGCAGCTCTAAAGAATTTACCTGGCAGATCTCATGAGGGAAAGCTGCCCTCCCCACACTACACTGGGTGATTAGCTGGTGGGTGCATTGCAACTCTAAAAGGAGTTGCAACAAGGACACAGTGCCCCCTGGCCAACCATACTTTCATGTATATTTGTTTTTCTAGCCCAGGAACCTTTATTCCTACGTCTCCTTGTCTTAGGTCTTGACCACAGGTCTTCTTCAGGTTCCTCTGCTGAAGAGAGGGAAACTTTGAAGATACTTTCTCCATCACTCTGACTCAATAATCAGTACTTTTCCACTCCTAACCCTACACCTCTCTCTCTTCTTAGGCCCCAGGTTCATTAAACTGCAGGAGCCTTGTGTTCAGATTCCCTTGACAGTGAGGTGACCTCCCCCTCATCTATCTGAACCTCTATGGGAGCATCATTCCCTGGCAGGGAGTGTTGGAGTAAGAATGCAACAGAGGGTATCACCACTTTCTCTGGTGTTAAACTCTTGAATATGCTCTTGCAGTAAACAATTAAGGACTTCACTGTTTACTCTCATGTTGGCTCCTCGTTGCTTTAGCTGACACATGGCAGCTCAGCTCTGTCTGCAGCTCAGGTGCCTGACATCTCTGGTGTTGAATACTTGGCCTTGTTATTAGGTGTGGAAATACCTCTCAATTGCTCCTATGAGCCAGCTACTCTCAGTAAAACACCTGACATCATCCACACTAAGTATAAAATGTTACAGCTAGAATTAAGATGACATCAGAGTAACTTCTTTGAGGGGTCACAACTGTTGGCCTAAAAGACCAGCTAGACTGTCCTCTTTTCATTTGAATGGTTTTCATGTATAAAGTTGTATCAACTGAATTATTCATGTTGAGCTATATGAATTTGTCATTGAAATTGTTATCTGGGTATGAAATAAGAGAGTTAATAAACTTCTGTAGCATTGAGAAGCTGCTAGTGAAGACATATCCTAGCTTTCTATTTTTAAATAAATTACATTAGAATAAATTTAGTAAATCTCCACTAGGTTATATATTCCCCAATACCATGTAGAAATTCTTCCTTAATTATTTTGCAAACTACTGCTTACAACCAAAGTTTTCACAGAGAAGATATTTCATTAGTATTTTCCAAAGTCAGGACTTTTTTCACCTTTTATAAAACATATATTTCTTTTAATTAAACAATGAGAAGTGAATAGTTTATAATACTTTCTTTTAACCATGATTTCTCAGAAACTCAAGACTAGGATTTGTTTGGTATTATCTATTTTTTAAATTTTATTTTTTAATTTTAAACCTGGTTTTGATTTTTTGTGTCTTATTTCAACTCACTTTAAAATACTTTAGGAATTTTTTCAAAAGGTATAAAAATAAATAATGAAGTAAATTACTGATGTTTAGTCATCAGCCAATATATAATTGTTAATTTAATTTAGAATCAAGTAAAATAAGTTAAAATAAATGTTAATACAAATTGTTTTAAAATAAAATCTCAAAATATTCAAAGAATATATTAAATTGCAAATTTAAACAAAGACTGTCTCTAGATAATACTAACATAATTACAAAAAAAGAGGCAAAATAAATGGTTTTATGAAGTAGCAGTTTTTTACTGATTACATTTGAATGGCATGTCTGCAATTGACCTCAGAGAAATGTAGGTGATCTTGAATAAGTGTAAAATATGATACCAGTAAGCATTTATTTTTTGTGCTTTTTAATACATCTCTCTATCTCTAGTCAGCAGAATCCAAATCTCCTGAGTGAGACTTAGAATGTTAGAACAGTAATGCAAAGAAAGGTACAGGTGAGTTTCAGTATTAGGCTCCCCTACGAGTGTTTGCTATTCAAAACAGGAGGCTACGAGAAAAGCTGAATTCATAGTCTACTTTATAGCTATGGATTGGAAAAAGCATAGAAAGCGGTCAAAGTACCCAGGCAGGATTCCTGGATCCTAGAGGAAGGTAACCTGGGTTAGAGTTGTAAGGAAGGAAAAGGAGGCATTTTCTTGGGAGTAGAAGTGGAAGAGTGTGGAGAAAAGGGAAACTGGCTCTAGAAGTGCCAATCCGAGGAGTTCATAAATCCAATAGAGACTGCAGAACATTCATCCAGGAAGATGGGTTAGAATGTGAAAACCAACTCCTCCTTTTTCAATGAGCCTATCAATATATTTTGCTGAGGTGCTGAATTAGCTGTTTTTAGCAAAAGCTGGTAATCTTGCTTTGGTGGTCTAACTTAAGGGTGTGTATTTGTGCACTGAGATTTTAATGAATCTTCTAATTGCCCTGAATTTCCACCCTCCTACTTCCATACTTTGAGCTAGGACTCATAAGTTCCCAGAAAAAGAGGGTAGAGTCTGTGGGTCATTGAGAAGGTTTAATACAGAAGAAAACACCAAGTTATTGTACTTAGAAATGACTTGGACATCATAAAACTCATTTCCTTAGTGCACAAAGTGTAACCTTTTTAATGTATTTTCTCATTTGTAAAACTGAGATAATAATGCCAACCTGGAAGATTATTGTGAGAGTTTCAGTTATGTAAATCACATTACACTATGCCTGGAACATGATAAACATTCAATTAACTATAGCTAATAATTATTTTTGCTTAATAGAATAGAATTTCTCATACAGCTTTACCATTTCCTTTTAGCATAATGATTATATTTTTAATTTTAAAATTATTGATTATTTAAACATGGTAATCTAAACTATTCTATATTTGTATGTTTTATGTCTATGTCTTCAAATATTAGCTATTCTTTCTCATTTGTGTATTCAGTCACTCAACAACTATGTATTGAGCACCTACTATGCGATTGAAACTGAGTTAACAGAAAATCAAAGAGGCACAAATTTCTGCTCTCTGGAGCTTGGACTCATAAGAATATTATTATCATTAAGGGCCAGCTATGCATTAGTTACCACATTATACACCTTGCACATAGAATCTTATCAAATAGCGATGTTTGTGATATTCTAATATATCAATGGAAATAAATAATTTCATTTATCAACATAACTAACTCCTGATAAGGAGCCAAGTAACCAATATGATTCTTAGTTCTAGCATAAACCACCATTAAACTACTTTTGATATGTAATAAATGATGATAAAAAATTAGTGCAGATTCTGAAATTGAGTATGGTAATATGGTATCTCCTTTGTGTGGCTGTAATGTTATCAAGTCAAGATGAGAATGGCTTACAATATTAATTGCCTCTTTCAGTGGTGGTAGTAGTATTTGCACCAAGCCAACACTCTTAGTGACTCCCTGTTACAATCATTAGGGTATATTATAAGGACACTGTCAAAAGTGCAGAGAGTTACCAGAAAATGATCATGGTTTCATACAAAGACCAAACCTGAGACTTCTTATATTTAAGCATTGTGTTCTAACCAAAGTAACTGATAACCATAAATAAATTAGAGATTTTAATTCCTAGATATGTTCAGTATGCAATGAACATTCATTTTTCTTTCAAAAATGATTTGAAGTTTCCAACAACTGGACAAGTGTAGTGCTAGGTGAAAAGCCAGGAGAGAATTTTAAGACACTTGGGAATACAAAGGATCCTTTTATTTTACTGCTGTTACCCTTGCCATTCCCTCTCCCTGGAATGACAGAAACCCATACAGTTTCTTCCTCCAGTTATTTCTGGTCTTTGTTGGAAAAGGGCACCCTTTGGCAGTTAATAATGTAAAAAAGGCTACATTGACATGATTAAATTCCCAGGACCTTCAGTTCTTTAAGGATGGACTCAATGGCTGGTATCATCACTTATAAAATTGTCTTGATCTTGATGGAGCTTATGTTGAGAAATAAAGTCTATTTTTATTTTATTTTTAATTCCATTTGGCTGTAAACCTTTTGAAGCTCCCTCATAGTGCTCATACTTATTTAACTCCTCACCTATTCCCCTGACCATTACATTTGGTTTTAACTGCCTACTAAACTTGCTTTAAGGCAAATCATTGGGCAGTTCAAAGTTCACCAACCTAATGGGAATATATAGTATGTTTTTTAATCTCTCTAGTGTTTGAAGCTGCATTTTTTGAGAAGTCTGTTATTTTTTCTTTCCCCATCTTGTTCTTTCTTGATGTTGCTTCTACTGTCTTCCTTTGGCAATATATATTTAGGTGTGGTATCCAGGACTCCTTCCTTGACCAAATTCCCTCAATAAACACACTGTCTGATTTTGTTCACTGTCATAATATTATCTATTATTATCTGTGACTATCACATTGCCTGTGTCAGAGTCTGCCAACAGCCTCTCCTTTAGGGTCGGATAATTTGTTTGGGGGAGGAGTATTGACCTCTGTAGCATCATCTACCCACTGGATCTCAGTAACAAACCCATCACCCTATTAGATTGTGACTCATAAAAAATGTCTCCAGACATTGCCAATACTCCCCAGGGTGCAAAACTGCTCCTAGTTGAGAACTACTGTCCAAGAAAATGGCAAGAAACATTCAAACCTGAATTTAACCCAACCTGATTTCCTTGTTCACAGTCTTGCCCACTTGCAATATATAACCCTCTACGCTGTCACAGTAGTCCTTACAAACACAAATACAGCCATGGCATTCTCCTTCTGTTATGGTTTCCCATTTGGCTGCAAAATGAAACAACCCAACACCCAGAGAACTTATATCAGATACAAATCCTTGCACTCCAACTCCCAAATATTTTGATTTAACATTATTATTTTGCAACAATTTGACTGTGTTCCTGAATTAAACTCCTTTGGCTTTTCTCTCTGGAAAATGCAACTCTCAGCTCATGTATCACCAACACCAGTAATTCTTTTCTGTACCACCCACACACTCCAACCCCACTCTGTCCCACCAAATAAACCCTGGACAATATTAGGCCATATTAATATTAGGCTTGATTATTTGATTTTTTCATTTAGTTCACATCTTATTAGACGATAAATATATATCCTATAGATATCCTATGTATATACATAGATATATAGATATCTTATATAGAGAGATACATATAGAGAGTTATCCTATCTCAGTCCTAAACATTTTTAATACATAGGAAATGCTGTAATTTTTATAGTTTTGCTTTCTAATACAGATTCTTATACATAATGGATATTCGACTGCTAGTTGATTTTTAAATTTTCAATAACTAATGCTTGTTGTCATGTCCATGTCCTTTGGCAAAAGTGTGTTCCTATGAAATTTTAAAGCTTCTGGCTTTCTGTGGCAGACCAAGTAGAAGTATGACTTTTTTTTTTTTCTCACAATGCCACCTTTGAATAATAGTAGACAAGTTCTAAACAGAATAGCTTCATATCAAAGAGCAAACATGCTGAGTTTGGGAAGGACTAGGAGCAGGCTGGTAACATTAGTTAAAAATGCATTTGACCAGTTATAGAGCAAACCAAGTTAACAGCAGCTTAATCAAATATGAATTTACTTTTGTTTCTTAATAAGAGTAAAGGTAAGCAGTTGATGGTTACTGTGGTTGCTCAACAAACAATGACTTCACAGTCTCAGTTCCTTTTGTGCTCTGCCATCCTCAGAATTTTTGCTTTAATTTTCATGTTCTAAAATGGTTTCTGTTTCTTTGAATTTAATTCCCCTTTAGGGAAGGAAGAAAGGAAGGGAGGGAGGGAGGGTGGGATAATGAGTTACCTGAATCTGTTCCATTTTATCAATAAAGTACAACCTTTCCCAGAAGTTCCACTCTCAGACTCCTGCCTTCCTCATAATGGGCAGAGCTCTGTTATCTATCCATCCTCAGTTGCCAAGGGCATAGCGGGGAAGGATTTCTGGTTGCATCCTGGGTGAGGTCTAGAAATGCATTTCTAATATAAGAAAAGCCTCTAGGAGGATATTGAGAGATAACACTTTGTGGATATTGGTCAGCATTCAAAACCAGTTCAGAAGTTTATAGTGAATATAAGAGCTGATTTATCCAATATTGCTTCCCAACGACTCTGAACACAGAGATTACAAAACAAAGAATAGAAGTGAGTAGTAGGACCAAAAACAGGAAGGTTAGCTGAAGAAATGCCCGTAAAGAAATTTCCCAGTAGGGACCACTCCTCTACACACTGCTCTCCAAAACTCAGTTGTTGAGAGTGATTGGAAACCTGGCATATATACAGAACAAAAAACAGATGGTGCTTTTCTAAAAAAATATGATGATCTGTCTGGGAATAGCTGAGGTTTTCAGTGTTGATGTTGGTATGCAAGAATATCATCCTCTACATACTGGCATTTAGTGGGAGAGGTCCTAGCCTACTTTCTACAAACATATTAAAGACAAGTCTACCGGTTCCCAAAGTGTTATCCTTTTATGGAAGAAGATAATTAGGATATGAAGCTAAATTCACAACAGAAGAGGATATCCATATCAGTTACTTATGTTAATTGACTCAGTTCTTTATTTTAAAACATGAATAGCTAAATAAGGATCACCAGACATTTAGGCACATTAAGAATACAAAAGAAATGGTTTAACATGAATAAACAGAAAAATTTGAAAAGAAAAAAATTTTTTGTGGATCAAACAAAACATGTAAAAATCCTGAGCATCACCTGAAAGAAATTAAAGATAAGCAAAAGCAAGCAAATAGTAGTTTTTTGTTTAAAGGCTGTAAGTAAATACAAGAAATCAGAAAACAAGGAAGTCATGTGACTGGATGGAAATAAAATATTCTGAGGGAGTCCTAAAGGTTAAATTGAAGAAAATCCAGAATATGCACTTATCAAAAACAAACAGAGGCCAAGCCCAGCAGTGGCTCATGCCTGTAATCCCAACACTTTGGAAAGCTGAGACAGAAATACCACTTGAGGCCAGGATCTTGAGACCAGCCTGGGCAGCATACTGAGACCCCCTGTCTCTAAAAAATTAGCCAGACAAGGAGACATGCAACGGTAATCCTAGCTATTTGGGAGGCTGAGGTGGGAGGATTACTTGAGCCTAGGAGTTCAAGGCTGCAAAGAGCTATGGTTGTACCCTTGCACTCCAGCCTGGGCAACAGAATAAGACCCTGTCTCTTAAACACACACACACACACATTCACACACACACACACACACACACACACCCCACACACACAGAATATGACAGCAAAATAAACAAAACATATCAATCTAGAAAGCCTGATATTTAACTAATAGAAATGAGAGAAAAGGAAAGAAAGAAAAGAAAAATGGAAAAAAAAACAAATTATCCATAAAATCAAACATTTCCCAATTTCAAAATAATATTAAAAATATTCTACATTTTATTATAAACTTATAAATTTTAGAATACTTAGGATAAGAAAAAAATAATTCTAGATGGGGAAAATCCTTCCAAAGACTAAAGAAAGAACAGTAATTTTTTCCAAAAAAGGTCTACCAGGAGGAAATGAGATTTCACTGGGATTATCTTCCTACCATGAGTGATTGCAATAAGCCCTTTAAAATTCTGAGGAAACCTAGGTTTCTTGTTTCAAAGCCACTATTCTATGCTCTGCTTTATGATGTGGGGACAAGGACTTGCAAATCATATTCCTCCCTTGCCACCTGGATTCTTTGTTAATCTCTCACAATACAAGATGCTAGAGGGAGACTCACCTGCCAAAAACAAACACACAAACGAACATGCAAATATATAGCAAAGGGTACTGCTTTTTCCTGTTTGATTAATGCTCCTAGCTACATATCCCCAACTGCGCTTTTTCTCCCCATAGCACAGCTTTTTGTTTGCATTTTTCCACCACTTCCAGAACCAGTTTTATTCCATTCCCTCGTACACACACTTACTCACAGGCTGGACCTCTCTTAAGTTCCTGAGGTCTGTGACTAGTGCTATGAGGCTCCTCAGAGTTCCTGAGCTGCCAGTTGAGCATCTTTTGCTACCTCAGAGCCCTAGAGATGATATCTCCTTACTGATGTTACTACTTCCATCATCTCTCTCTCTCTCTTTTTTTTCTATTTCCCTTTTCAGTAATGCATCATCAATTTTTTGACATTGTTTTATTTTTTGAATAGCTGGTGTGATTTTCTTCTTTTTGGACCCTCCCTAACACAGCCCCCACCCCAATTTTAAAGTATGAAGGCAAATTGTTAAAATTTTAAACAAGCAAAACTCTGAAAATTGTACTTCCCATGTGATTTTTTTTTTTTTTTTTGAAAACATAAAAGAGTGGGAGAAGTGGTTCTTTGAAAAATCAAAGAAAAAAAAAACTATAGCATTTAAGAAACAGTGATGTTAATCCAGGAATGCAAAAAAAAAAAAAATCAAGATATAGCTGTACAGTAAACAGAATTAATAATAGCTATAGATTTAATCAGGAAATTGGAAGATTCTTGATAACAGCTCTTCAAGAAAAAAGTGGATTACATGTGATAAATACGATTAAGACGTTAATAATCTTAGTGTAATAGTGGAAGCATAAGCTAAAATAGTGGCAATAAAACTCTTTAGGAAATAAATGAAGAGAATAAGAATTTATACAAATAAACCATGGTTCAAATGGGTAGCAATTAATAAAAAGCATGATTTTGAAACATTTATGAAAATATAAAAACAAAACACATAATTTATTTGGATTGTTATCTCAAACTTATTTGGAAGAATGGTTAGCTAGGTTTGATTATATATCCCTTTCTTTAGGACTGTTATCACTAACTACTTTGTTCTGAAATGAACATTATTCATGCACTTTTAATAAGGTAAGTTTTTTCCCCAATTTTTGAGATTAATCTAGAGTAGGAAACTTTATAAGAAAGTATTTGATTGAACCCCAAATTATTATTACATAATGGAATACAAATCTAACAATCATTGAAATTTATATTATTTTAAAAAATATTTTCAGCGTTATACAAACTTAAAGTCGTGTTATGTTAAATTAAGTGATAGACAATCACGACATGTCTGAATCATTTCCAAGTAAATTAAAATATTGAAACATTATTCTACATAAGTTTAAGTTAATAGGCTGGGCGCAGTGGCTCACGCCTGTAATCCAAGCATTTTGGGAGGCCGAGGCGGCCGGATCACGAAGTCAGGAGATCGAGACCATCCTGGCTAACACGGTGACACCCTGTCTCTACTGAAAATACAAAAAACTAGCCGGGCGTGGCGGCGGGCGCCTGCAGTCCCAGCTACTCCTGAGCGTGAGGCAGGAGAATGGCGTGAACCTGGGAGGCGGAGCTTGCAGTGAGCCAAGATAGGGCCACTGCACTCCAGCCCGGGTGACAGAGCGAGACTCTGTCCAAAAAAGAAAAAAGAAAGAAAAAGAAAAAGTTTAAGTTTATACAGCTGGGCTTGTTAGAAAATATGTACTGTTCCACATGGAAAAATTGTTTTACAAAAAGCCTAAAAATAAAATTATTTGCTTCTTCGGTTTTCACTAGAAATTAAGGTTACTTTGAGTGAAAATTTTAACTAATCTATGTCAGCAGTCCCCAACCTTTCTGGCACCAGGGACTGGTTTTGTGGAAGACAATTTTTCCACCGACCGGGGCAGTGGGGATGATTTCAGGATGATTCAAGTGGGTTATATTTTTTGCGCACTTTATTTCTATTATGACATTGTAATATATAATGAAATAATTTTACGACTCACCATAGTGCAGAATCAGTGGGAGTCCTTACCTTGTTTTCCTGCAACTAAACAGTCTCAGGATGATGGGAGACAGTGTTAGATCATCAGGCATGGTCTTCTCTCAAGGAGCGTGCAACCTAGAATCTTCTCACAAGGAGCGTGCAAGCCAGATTCTCCGCATGCGCAGTTCACACTACATTTCACGCTCCTATGAGAATCTAATGCTGATGCTGATCTGACAGGAGGCGGAGCTCAGGGAGGAATGAGAGTGGCGGGGAGTGGCTGTAAGTACAGATGAAGCTTTGCTCCCTTGCCCGCTACTCACTTCCTGCTCTGCAATCCCGTCCAGATCCTAACAGGCCATGGTACCAGTGTGTGGCCCAGGGTTTGAAGACCCCAGATCTATATAATTAAAACTACTACATACAAGAAACAGTTCTGTATACAGAGTGTCTGAGAAAAG
The DNA here is from genome assembly GCF_009764315.1 of Trachypithecus francoisi. Lineage (NCBI taxonomy): Eukaryota > Metazoa > Chordata > Mammalia > Primates > Cercopithecidae > Trachypithecus > Trachypithecus francoisi. The sequence goes on along the minus strand of NW_022681454.1, from coordinate 165,666,553 downwards.
TAAAATGTTCTACGGCATGAGATTGTGGTTTTTGTTAAGTAACAGCAATTTTGTCTAGGTTAAAGGGTATCTAAAAGTTATTCCGAAAAAAAAAAAGATAAAATGGTACAGATAAAATTAGATGATTATAAACAGTTGGGGGAAAAAGAATTAAAACATTTAAGAGGCTATACAAGGTTGATAAAAATCTTATCCTGTGTAGTCAAAATTGACTGAGATTGACAGATTTGTTTACCAAGTTTTCTTAAAATTAACTTTATGGCCAGGTGCAGTGGCTCACGCCTGTAATTCTAGCACTTCAGGAGGCTGAGGTAGGAGGATCACGAGGTCAGGAGATCGAGACCATCCTGTCCAATACGGTGAAACCCCATCTCTACTAAAATACAAAAAATGACCCGGACATGGTCTTGTGCACCTGTAGTCCCAGCTACTCGGGAGGCTGAGGCAGGAGAATCGCTTGAACCTGGGAGGTGGAGATTGCAGTGAGCTGAGATCATGCCACTGCATTCCAGCCTGGTGACCTGGTGACAGAGCAAGACTTCGTCCCCCACACAAAAAAAAAAAGAAAGAAAAAAAAAAAGAAAAGAATGTTAGCTTTAGCCTTAATAGTAAACTGATACAAAACTAAAATTTGATTTTTTCTTCGACACAAAATTTTAATATTATAAAAATAAAAAGTTTTGTAAACTTCACAAAAAGGTGGGGGGAGAAAAAGAGAAAGATTCTGTGTGTCTCATGCTGTTTTTATTAGATCTTTTGATTATTTTAGAAACTGAATTTACTCTATCAAAGAGTAAAGGTTTTTGCTTTTTGAGATCTTTTATATATTATTTTGGCTAAATGACTATTATTTTATAGTGATCTGTGATTCCATTTTGATCAAATGCTGTAAACTTTTGACAGTTTTGACAGTCTTCCCCAAAACAAATTTCAAAATCAAAAGTCTTTTTGACATCAACCTAACTTTAGCATGATCCAGAGGCCCCTGAAGCATGTGAAATACAGATAAGAAACATTCTTATTTTATGTATTAAATGATATAGGAGGCATCAAATAAGAAACATTTACTCTTCCATGAGTTATATTTATATGAAAGTTTATTAATATGTGTTCCAAATTTGTTCGAGATTCTTGAAATTTTGATATGTCTTGGTATATGTTATTAGTCGTAATTATAATCATTATATAAAATTGTGGTAAGACACCTAAAATAACCACATTTTCTTTATAATTGCATGTTTAAACATGGCCATTTTAGGTCTTGTCAATAATTAATTGCTTTGTTGTTGTGGTACTTTCTTTTTTTCTGAATGCTTTTTGCAAATCCTAAAGTATTTTGTCTTCAAGGAGGTTCATAGCAAGGATAGGAAAAAATCTGTAAAACTACAGAAATACAAGTTTCTGACAATTATAAGGTTATGTCATTGGACTGGGTCAAAATTTCCAGAACTTTAATTTTCAGAATAGAATAAAATCACTCATAAAATCACTAACCCAATATCAAACAAAACAATAATTAATGAAATGGAACTAAACTGATGAAGGAATGAAATTATATTTATGACTTTTTTGTTTAAAACATTCCCGATTCTTTTGTCTCTCTCTCTCACTGTCTCTCTCTTCAGCTAAGTACAGCTTTACAGCAATTTGGTAAAATATGCTTTTGTGAGCAAAATTAAAACATTTACCTTTCACTCTACCTGGTCCCTCCAGAAGCAGAAACTGTTTGTGAGTATTCTTATTTCATGGAAATACACTATTTACGCAAGTTTAGTAAGAATCTCTTTTATTTTATAACATGACATAATTGAAAACGCTGGTGATTTTACCAAGGCTTTGACTAGAATGTCATATTATCAGATATGACCAGACTGCCTTTGGAAATTAAATTTATGGAGCCAGGAGGCGGAGCTTGCAGTGAGCTGAGATCTGGCCACTGCACTCCAGCCTGGGCGGCAGAGCGAGACTCAGTCTCAAAAGTCTTAAAAATCTCCTTGGGATAAACTGGCCTGGTACCTTAAATGTATGATTCACATGGTTATCTTAGAGTTGGGTAAAGAATGTCACTTCCTGGCAGGCCCAGGAATCTGAAGATATTGGGGGGGGATCTCAAGAAGAGAGGTATTCACCCAATTCGTAAAGGTATTACAACGTTTGAGAGCAAGTCAAATTCTTGGCTTGGCTTTCCAGCTTTGAGAGACTTTTAAAAGTCTAATCTGAAATTCCTAATGAACAAGGTCCAGCAAAGCCAGCTTAAAAAGACTCTATATGAGCAATCACCATTATTGTAAGATGTACGCAAATAATTAGGCCAAGGATGAAGCATTTTGCAAATAAATGTGTCTTACTAAGAATTTATCTTTGGTGAAAATGGAGAACCAGAGAGAGAAAAATTGTTTCAGAAAAAAAAAAAAAACTTGTATTTACTGTAGCCTTGGTACCAGCATGGTACTGGTACCAAAACAGATATATAGACCAATGGAACAGAACAGAAGCCTCAAAATTACACCACACATCTACAATATCTAATCTTTGATAATCCTGACAAAAACAAGCAATGGCAAAAGGATTCCCGATTTAATAGATGGTGTTGGGAAAACTGGCTAGCCACATGCAGAAAACTGAAACTGGACCCCTTCCTTACATCTTATACAAAAGTTAACTCAAGATCGATTAAAAACTTAAACATGAGGCCTAAAACCATAAAAGCCCTAGAAGAAAACCTAGGCAATACCATTCAGGACATAGGCATGGGCAAAGACTTCATGACTAAAATACCAAAAGCAAAGGCAACAAAAGCCAAAATTGACAAATGGGATCTAATTAAACTAAAGAGCTTCTGCACAGCAAAGGAAAATATCATCAAATTGAACAGGCAACCTACAGAATGGGAGAAATTTTTTTGCAATTGATCCATCTGACAAAAGGCAATATCCAGAACCTTAAGAACTTAAACAAATTTACAAGAAAAAAACAGCCTCATCAAAAAGTGGGCAAAGGATATGAACAGACACTTCTCAAAAGAAGACATTTATGCAGCCAATAAACATATGAAAAAAAGGCTCATCATCACTGGTCATTGGAGAAATGTAAATCAAAACCACAATGAGATATCATCTCATGCCAGTTAGAATGGCTATCATTAAAAAGTCAGGAAGCAACAGATGCTGGAGAGGATGTGGAGAAATAGGAACGCTTTTACACTGTCAGTAGGAGTGTAAATTAGTTCAACCATTGTGGAAGACAGTGTGGTGATTCCTCAAGGATCTAGAACCAGAAATACCATTTGATCCAGCAATTTTATTACTGGGTATATAGCCAAAGGATTATTAATCATTCTACTATAAAGACACAGGCACACATATGTTTATTGCGGCACCATTCACAGTAGCAAAGACTTGGAACCAACCCAAATGCCCATCAATGATAAACTGGATAATGAAAATGTGGTACATATAAACTATGGAATACTATGCAGCCATAAAAAGGATGAGTTCATGTCCTTTGCAGGGACATAGATGAAGCTGGAAATCGTCATTCTCAGCAAACTAACACGAGAACAGAAAACTAAACACAGCATGTTCTCGCTCATAAGTGGGAGTTGAACAATGGGAACACATAGACACAGGGCAGGGAACATCACACACCGGGTCCTTTTGGGGAGCAGGGGGCTAGGGGAAGGATAGCATTAGGAAAAATACCTAATGTAGATGACGGGTTGATGGGTGCAGCAAAACCATCATGGCACTTGTATATCTGTGTTAACAAACCTGCACTTTCTGCACATGTACCCTAGAACTTAAAGTATAATTAAAAATAAATAGGCCGGGCGCGGTGGCTCAAGCCTGTAATCCCAGCACTTTGGGAGGCCGAGACGGGCGGATCACGAGGTCAGGAGATCGAGACCATCCTGGCTAATACGGTGAAACCCCGTCTCTACTAAAAAAATACAAAAATCTAGCCGGGCGAGGTGGCGGGCGCCTGTAGTCCCAGCTACTCCGGAGGAGGCTGAGGCAGGAGAATGGCGTGAACCCGGGAGGCGGAGCTTGCAGTGAGCTGAGATCTGGCCACTGCACTCCAGCCTGGGCGGCAGAGCGAGACTCAGTCTCAAAATAAATAAATAAATAAATAAATAAATAATAAATAAATAAATAAATTTTAGAGTGAACCTAAGAAAAGAAACTATAGTGTACTTGTTACTAAATTCTAGCCTGCTTCATTTCCTTTTGAGTTTTTTTTTTCTTTCTTTTAAATTATCTGAACTTAATCCTGAATATTCAGTTTCCTCCAATATTGGGCTATGAATCTCCAAACAAACATTTTCAATTTCTCTCCCACCCTTCCCACTTGGAATCACTAAAATTAAAATGGCCTTTTTCCTAAAGCTCTGCAAACTGAAACTGGTCACCTACATAATAAATAGACTCCAGAGAAATCACCATGATGGCTTGTGCATGGACCAATTCTGTGCTAGGAAAATCTGTCAGATTGCCACTGTCTGCCCTCCTCCAACTGAAGATGCTTCGGCTCAGATAAAAAAATCTTTGCAACTCACTGCCCTCCAGACTCTTGAAAAACTGGTTTATAGATGACTCCAGACATTAGCCTTTTTTTCCATTTCCATAGAAATGCCTCTTATTAAAGATTTGTTTGCCTGCATCATATATAGAGACCTAGCTTTCAGAACCCATCTGCACCACCATCTCCTAAGATGAAACTCAACTGTTTAATTGGACTGGTCTATTCTCAGAAATAAAAGTGACTTAGTGGGGTGTGGAGAAAAGTGCTTAGATGAGTTCTTTCCTATGTACTAATTCTCATTGTAATCTATGTTCTTTTCTTCCTCTGCAGGTCTCTCAGCACTTGATTACTACCCTGATTTCTCTATCCATAGCTACCAACCTTATTTTAATATGTGTCACTTTTCTGAAAATGAGGTTTTAAATGGGGGACTGAAGGTAACCAGACTATTTCACTCAGAAATTTGGCTACAGAAATAGTTGCAAGGTTTCTCTGGCCTCTCCCCTACCCTGCTGTTGTCTCTCAATCCTGTCTCTCTCTCGAGCACAAGATTAATCTGTTCTCTCAAGTTCTCTTACTTTCCTAGAAACCAGATATGATAAAGAGAAACGGAGTTGCCTTCTCTGAAATTTCATTAACCAAAAAAGATGAAAACTCATATTCCAGAGGAGGAGATTGAAAACTAAACCCCACACCTAGAGCCCAGACTTTGTTCCAAACCAAACTCTTTGTTCAATTTAATTTCCAAAGAAATTATTTATTAACCATTGTCTGAGCATTAGATCTATTCCTTTTCCCCATAAAAAGCATTTACTATCCCTAAAACTGCACCATTTCCCCTAACTCTTCTTCCCCTATGAAGAAGGCAATATACACATCTGTACCACATTGAGTTATGGGTAATCATTTTTCTGTAATTTCCATATGCTATGTATATTAAAATAAATTTGTATGCCTTTTCCTATTAATTTGCTTTTTATCTATTCAGTTTCAGTGAACCTTCACCCATACACATGTAATAAATATGATGAAGAGGGTTAATAATCTTAGAGTAATAGTGAAAGCATAAAGCTAAAATAATGGCAATAATATTCTTTAGGAAAAAGTAAAGATCTGTACAAGAAAACTGTGGTTCAAAATGAATGGCAAATTATTATGTAGCATGATTTTGAAAAAGTCATGAAAATAAAAACATATTTTAATTATCATTATAAACTTTTTGGAAGAATGATGGGCAATTCCGTAGGATTCAGTATCTCTTTCTGTACAACCAGTAACTACTTTGTTCTGAAGTGAACATTATCCATATAGTTTTAATAAGGCAACTTTTATTTCTTCCCTCCTTTTGGGGTCAACCTATAGTAGGAAAGTTTTTAAGAAAGTACTTGATTGAATGCCAGATTATTTAACTATGTTTTAACTATGGCTATTTAAGTAATTACTAATTTATAGTAGTTTTTCAGATGCTAATATATTTGCATGGTTCAGAATAAATATATATATACAAAAGATGTACAATTAAAAAATATCACTGGCACCTTTGTTTCCACTGCTTTTTTCTTCTGCTATTTGTAGGTAATCACTTTTTACGTTTTGAGGGGGATCTTTACAGAACATCCTTGTAAAAAAATCAATACATTACTGCCTTTTTCCATGAGGTAATAATATGCATTTGCTTATTTTAAAAGGCAATAATACATATTTGCTTATTTTCCTCATAATGATGACATACTACATACACTTTTCTGCACCTTGCTTTCACTTAGCAATGTATTGTGGAACACGGAACATTATTACTACATACATTTCTATCTTGTTTCAAAATAGGCTTACTGCTCTATTTTGTGTAAGTATCACAGTTTATTTCACCTTTGAAAGAGCCACCTTGGTTGTTTCTAGGCTTTTACCATTACAGCTGATCACTTCAGTGAATAACCTTGAATACTTTCGTCATTTCCCACAATACACAGTAGGAACTGGAAGATAGCAGGAGACAGAAGAGGGACTCTTATGTGTACATCTTAAATTACAGACAGAATGTCAAGCAATATTGATATATTCGATATGAATAATGTTCATTTTATTAATATTAAAGAAGTAAAATTTCTGAATATTATTTTAAGTTAAATAAATACCCATAATCTGTCTGTCAAAATTTTGTTAAGTAAATATGAAAGGGAAATAGGTATACTATACATGGCACTAGAATAGTATGAGCAAATTTGTTCTTGCTATTTTTTATAATGAGAAGTCAGTAAGAATGCCAACTTGGTAAATCATTCACTAGACAGAAATAAATGCATATTATTTGGAATAATGGAGGTCAACAACAGCAGAACTGAAAATATGAAAGTGGCCAATCAGTTACCTCTGTGGGTTGCTATTGAGGTATAAATCATGACTCACCACCTTTTATGACCTTAATCTCAATTCTGTGTGCATGTGCTTTTATGTATCTTATTTTAGAACATTTAGGAGTAAAGTTTATAACAATAAAATAATTAAAACTGCTTAAAATCAAGTTTAAAGTCAAAATAATTATATATATACAACAAAAAATGGCTTGCACAGAAACAAAATTGACATTATAAGTGATTATTCTTAAAAATAGTTATTTTTGATCATAGAGGAAGTTAGTGTTAGTGAAATAACTAGAAAACTAATGCTTCAGACAGGATGTTTCCCTTAACATGCTAAATATGAATATATTGCAAATAGATCTTCAAGTATAATTATATTACTCATTTAAAAAGCATAGTGTTAATTTTCTCCAGTTTAATTATAGCTAATGTGTACACCTAATTAGAAAGTTTAATAAATTATTATCTCTACTATTTCACCTTACTAAAGCCCTCAGGACAATTCTTTCAGGAAATAAGGCCAGCTGAGAGAATATTAATGCTTTTTTCTATCAGAACTGATAGAATTTTGGCTGATATAAACAAAGACAAACTCTCTATGGTGGTATAACAATCTGAGTTTGGGAACAAATGCTCAGTGTTTGCAAAGTACCCATTAAATTGATCTAAAAGTATTTATTAAGGATTACAGAGTACAAAACACTAACCTAGATATTTGAATGTGACATCAGGTAGAGAAGTCACAAAATGAAAAGTGATAAACTACAAAATTTAAAAATTATAAAGCTGTGCTCGCCTCTAGAAGATGCTTCAGACTACTTCTTGGAAGAGATTAAACTTTACATAAAAAGACAATATTATTTTGTTATTTAGAAGATTTAATGTTATACAAACATTTGCAAAATAGATTTTTAAAATACATTTATATTTTAAAATAATTTAAATATATAATTAAGATTTTTTGTTGCCATGCAAATTAAAATACCTTGTATAAAATATTAATATTTTTCTGCCTTAAACCAGTAGCTATTTCATGCTTAATGTATAATTTTGTTAATGTTCTTTCATTTTCATATGAAATATATATATATATATATATTTTTTTTTTTTAGACAGACTTTCTCCATGTTGCCCAAGTTAGTCTCAAATTCCTGGGTTCCAGTGATCCTCCCGCCTTGGCCTCCCAAAGTGCCAGGATTACAGCTATGAACCACCATGCCTGTAATATATTTCATATTTTTAATCACATAATGGAAATGTATGGTTCTTACATGGATTCCCAACCATTTCCATTGCTCTAGAATGTTGTGGTGTTATCAGGTTGCCTCTTTATTTTTCCCCTTCCTTAAAAAGTCACCAATTTATACATTTCTTACTAATTTATATGTGTCTTTCCAAACTTGTGTTCAGAGGACTTCAACAAAATATGGGTATTTTGAATAACTAAATGTACTAAAATTAGCTATTCCTATGATCTTTACTTAATCACCTTTGCTGTTATCACTGATTACTATATATTTAGTTTTTTTCTATAGCTATTTATATGTATTATTTTTTGCTTACAGTATATTCTATTACAATTTTCTAATAAAAATACCTTACTCTTTTTTAGGGAAACCCTCTTGTGCTTCACGTCTTTAAGAAACTCAGTTCTCCCTGATAATCTTGTTGAAATTTAAATGACTGATTTTCAAATTGCTGATTGAACTTTTAGGAAGTACTTTAGTAAATACTTTTATATGAGAACATCATATACTATCATGACAGTGCTTCCTGGCTCTGTTTATTCTCCTTCTTATGCTCATATTTTAGTAAATGTAGATTTATGTGGTAATCATCACCTGTATATGACTCATTATATTGATGAAATGTTAGGAATCAGATGAAGAAATGCAACCTATGATAGGCCAAATTGCCTGATCCAAATTTAATCCATTCAGTGTCTATTTAAAAAAATGACATCTCTAGACACATCTTGGACTAAACTGCCTAAATAAAAAATAAAGACAAAAACAAACAACCAAAACTTCCATTATAAATTCACCCACAGTTAAAATGATGCAGGCCTCTTCTGTCAAGAGCAGTTTGTGATCACACCATTGCACTGTACAAATATTAATGGTTTGTCTTGCACTGTAATCCCTTTGCAGACCTACTGTTGTAATATAGGTTTGTTTTACGGCACAACATGTAGTTGGTCATAATATGGTCATCACTTTCTTGTTCCAGTTATATTGCTCAGTTCCATTCCAGGACGAAAAAGAAATTGTAAAATTTAACAATTCTTCCTTTCACCACAAATTTCCCTCTTACCAGCACTCTCAGTCTTTTCTATATTCACTTCTTCATTTTTCTCATACTTCATTTTATCACAACCTACTGCAAACCTAGTTCACGCACATATATTTGACCCATCTTCTTTATAAGAAGTCAATTTCAATGTCATCAATCACCTCTCATTAGACAAGCTCCCAGCTTTGTATTCGTTTCCATTTTGTTTAATTTTTCACAGCCTTTGTCATAGAAGGCAACTCTGTGATCTCCTTCAAACTTCCTCTTGTTTCCTATGACATCAATCTCTGCAGCTGTTCCTTCTGTCTTGTGTATACTTCCTAATTTTTTTGAACCCTATTCTCCAGCCACTGCTTAAATAATGGAGTTCCATGGGTTCTAACAGATAGCTTAACACTCTTACTCTGCATTCCTTTGGAGAGTATGTCCATTCCCACAACTTTGTTTTTCATGAAATAGCAAATGAACGCCTGCAGTACATGAGGCATTGTTCTGGTCATTAGAACTAGAACCGTTATAAGATTAGTCAGTAATTTCTGCCCTAATGTAGCTTATGCTCTAATGGAGAGAGATGTGTTTAAAAACAAATAAATAGACAAAATCTATAATACATTACATTATATGTGGCTTGGAGGATAAAAAAGGAGAAAGGGATAAGGAATGCCATGAGGTTGGGGAGAAGGGACTGAAGTTTGCTATATTGAGTAATATTATTTAACAAGGAGTCATTGATAAGATGACATTTAAGCAGAAAGTGATAAGGGTGAGAGCTATGGAAATATCTAAGGGAAATCTATTTCTGGTAGAAAATGCAGTTAATGCAAAGGCCCTGGGCCAAGAACATTCTTGGAGTATGATATTGAGTTTGAGGAATAGCAAGGAGAACAATGAATCTTGAGCAGAATCAGCAATCCCTGAGGACCTAGGATGTCATTGTAAAAACTTCAGCGTTTAAGTGAGCTAGGATATCACTAGCTCATGTTTAAGTGAAGTATTTTTTTGCATGGAAATGACAGGATCGAATATGTATAAAAAGGATCAGTCTCTTGAGAACTGTCTTGAAGTGGGGCAAGGACAGATTAGAAATACAACATAGGGAGATTTTACAATTACAACTCAGATAAAGCAAGAGAAAGTCTTAGACCAGGTAGTTTTCCGTGGAGGTTATGAAAACACTTATTCTGAAAACAGTTTTAAGACAGAGCCTACTGGATTTACTCACAAAGTGTTGTGGAGCATGAGACTAAGAGGTGAGTTAAAGGTAACACTAAGGTTTTGGTCCTGAGCACTTGGGAAAATGTAACTGCTATGAGTTGAGATGAAGAAGATTCCAGAAGGATTCAAGCTTTTGGGAAATATTTTAGTTATAAACATTAACTTACAGCACACAAAAAAGAAATACAAACAGTGAAGAGGAGAGTAAGGGTCTCAAAAATAATTCAGCAAGTAAAATCAACCCCTCTCCCTCCACTTACGATAAAACTTTTTAAAGCACCATCAATACTCATAGATGTCTCTTCTTTCTCATTTTTCATTCCATCCTCAACCCAAGCTAGCCGAGGTTCATGGAGCTTCATGACTCCGCTGGCATGATTCTTGCTGCAATCTCATGTAACCGCCATTAAAGTAAAATATTTTCTGTGTTCTCCTATTTGACATCTTATCAAAACTCAAGAATGATGACTGGTCCCTGGTTCTTGTATCATTTTTTCATTGTCTTCTCTGCCACATTCTTGCTTTTTCTTCTCCCCTTTACTTTCAATGCTCATTGTCTTTTTCCTTGGCAGGTACATTCTCCCCTATACAGTTATTTAAGCTCAAGTCTTAGCCCCTTTTCTATCCCTTTGCTCTCTCCCTTGGTAATCTCATGTATAACCACAGGTGAAATTGCCACCTCACATATTTCATTTTGTGCCCAATCATGTCTTCTGTGATTAAATTGCCTACTTGATTTTTCCCTTTTGGGCTTGTGAAAGGCATCTCAAATTCAATCTGTTTTGAAGTATACTTCCTTCCCTCCCTAAAACCTAGGTTTCTGCTATTCATTTGTACAACAGAATTTTGGTATTTTTGTTTTTAAATTTCTCCAAGTTACTTTCTTTTTATTCCTTCTCCATAGCTAATGCTTCATAAACATGATGACTTTACTTAGCAAATATTATTTGACTTGGCCAGGTGCAGTGCCTGTAATCTCAGTACTTTGGGAGGCCGAGGCAGCTGGATCATTTGAGGTCAAGAGTTTGAAACCAGCCTGGATAATATGGTGAAACCCCATCTCTACTAAAAATACAAAAATTAGCCGGGCATGGTGATGGGTGCCTGTAATCCAACTCAGGAAGCTGAGGCAGGAGAATGACTTGAGCCTAGGAGGCAGAGGTTGCAGTGAGCAGAGATCGAGACATTGCACTCCAGCCTTGGTGGCACAGCAATACTCTGTCTCAATCAAAAAAATAAAATAAAGAAAATATTATTTGACTCTCTCCACTTCTCTCCATTATCCACTACCTTGTCTAAGCTACCATTGTCTCCTGCCAGGGTTCCTGTAGTATGGCTGTTGTATATGCATCAGCACTACCTTCTCCCATATTCACCTCGTATTCCACTTACTGCTCCAAGTATTTTAGCAACATCTTTATCACAGAGGTTGTCAATTTTTTGTTTAATTTATTATTATCTTTGAGACGGAGTCTTGCTCTGTCGCCAGGCTGGAGTGCAGTGGTGCGATCTTGGCTCACTGCAACCTCTGCCTCTCAGGTTCAAGTGATTATCCTGCCTCAACCTCCGGAGTAGCTGGGATTACAGGCATGCGCCGACATGCCCAGCTAATTTTTGTATTTTTAGTAGAGATGGGTTTCACCATGTTGGCCAGGATGGTCTCGATCTCTTGATTTTTTAATTCGCCTGCCTCGGCGTCGCAAAGTACTGGAACTGCAGGTGTGAGCCACCACGCCCACTCAAATTGTCAACTTTCAGATTCAGCCTTAGTAGCTTTGTAGTTCTTTACTGATGTCACACTTATTCCAATTATTTTGGAAGTAGCTTAAACAAATGCCAGATGCCACTTCCTGCTTCTCAGTTTCTCATGAATACAGGTTGAAGATAAGCATTAAGGTTCACTCTCCATTATATGCCCTTTTGAGGGCTCAGTTCTAGCTTTTGCCTTTGATGTCTACATATCCATTCTTTCTCAAGTAACTATTGCCTCTATATATTCATGCACTTGGGTGCTATATGTTATTTAAACATAGTACATTCAAAATATACTCCAGGTGATTGTTTTAAATAGATTATGAGAAATGGATTACAAATAATGGCTGCCATATGAAGGGGTTTCATAGCAAGTGATGCTGCCAGTAAATGTTTAAGAGAGGCAACACTGGGTATGCTATTGACATGTAGAAGTATCGATGCCAGATGAAGACTGTGCAACCAGAAATGTAAATTTCTATACTACAATATAAAATATAAATTTATATACTATATTTTATTGGAATAATTTATGCGCTATAAAAAATGCCCTTTTAGTGTGACTTATATTAATGACTCTGAATAAATCAGTGAAACACAGTAGAAAATTCAGAATCAGATCCAAACTGTATGGTCTATGCAGTGATATATAATACACAATGTATATTTATATATAATTGTGTATTATATTTAAATATTTTGTATACACACATATATAGGTCTGTTTACAAATTTTTGTTGCACTTTATTTGTTTGAATTATTTCTAAAATAGTCATATCATTTATATACATGTACCTGCTAACACATATGTATATATGTAAACCTGGTAATCAAAAATGTGGCATTTCAGGTCAGGCACACTGGCTTATGCCTGTAATTGCAGCATTTCAGGAGATGAGGTGGGAGAATTTTGTGAGGCTAGATGTTCAAGATGGGCCTGGGAAATATACAGACACCTCGTCTCAACCAAAAAATTTAAAAATTAGCTAAATGTAGTACCATGTGCCTGTAGTTTTAACTACTCAGGAGGCTGAGGTGGGAGGATTGCTTGAGCCCAGGAGTTTAAAACTGCAGTGAGTTATGATATTGCTACTGCACTCAAGCAAGGGCAACAAAGCAAGTACCTTGTCTCTAAGAAAAAATTTAAAATAAGAAATAAATAAGTAAATGTGACACTTCAAAGCTGTGGAGGGGAAGCTTAATTTGAGAACTTATGTTAGCACTGTTGGTGAGCTGTTGGGGAAAAAGTCATGCCTAAAAGGAAAGTGTTATAGATATTTTATGGTAAAACATGTAAAAATCATACATAAAATATAAGTCTATAATATAATATATAATCTATATTAGGTAGCAAAGATGTTTCTAAGTATGACACTAAGATTAGAAATCATGAAGAAAAAAGGCTAGATTGAACCACACAAACATTGTTTCCATGAGAAAACTACTATCAATCAAATTTTTTTAAAAAAGTTAAAGAGAACAAAATTTTGTAAAAAAAAAAAAAAGGTGTTGTGTTCATAATACACAGTAGGTATATATCTCTTACACTAAAAGTTATCACAATTAAAAGAATTAGTAATTATTTCAGTAGAAAAATAAGAAATGCATTTAATTCGAGTCCAAATGCACATAAGAGCTTGAGTAGAAAAGCCATTATTCAAGTCAAAAGAGGCGCTACTAAGAAAAGGAACATGAAAACAATAAAGGGCTACCAAGATTTAACTTATTAGAGGGGTAACATTTTAGTTATGATGATAATATTTATCGTAAAATTGTGGTAAGAGTGTAAGCTGGTACAGCATTTCTGGAGATAATTGAGTACTATGTGGAATCATTTTAAATCATTTAAATTTATGATTGATCAATAAATCAAAATTACTGAAAGAGAACTCAGAAAATAATAAGTCAGCTAATCAAAGATACACATAAAGGCATTGTATATAATAGTAAAGTGTCTAAAATAAGCTACAAAATCAACAATACAGGCTTGGTTAAATAAGTATGAAATGCCACACCAGGAAATACTGTAAAACTAATAAAATGATTATCCAAATCTACATATCTATATTTTACTCACAGATGCATATACATTTTGCTGATCTAATGACAAAAGAAAAACCTATGACATATTGTTCAGTGAACAAAGTGAGTATAAACTTTACTACCTGCAGAATCTTGTTTTCTATAGCTATATAATCAGATATAGATGGTGATATAGCTAGTGATATAGATATGGACTTGGATATAGATAAAAACATAAATAGAGATGCATATTTGAATATGTATGGTTATATATTTGCATGTACACATGTGTGTATGAACATATATTTGCAGATGAGAACTCTCAAAACCAGCAATAATACCTTTAAACAGTAATACGATCTTGTTTGCCTTATTATGATAAATGAATTTGAGGAAGGCATCTTTTCAATAAATGTGTGATTAAATAAAACCTCATTTGTTTTATAAAGTTTTTTAAAATTTAGATTTCTGTATCAAAACATTCTAAAGATTCAATATAAAATGCACTCAAAACTGGAAATGTTTATTTCAGTTCCCTATGAAGATATGAATACACACTTTTCCCTCAAAGACAAGAAAGTGACCATGAATCATCAGTGACTATATTATATATATTACTCTCTCTCTCTCTCTCTCTTTCTCTCTCTCTCTCTCTCTCTCTCTCTCTCTATATATATATATACACACACACACACACAAAACTATTCCCAGAGAGTGCCATATTAAAATATTCTACATATCAGGCTTCTCAAGTTTACTCTAATCAACTTGAAGCAGCCTCTTAATTTTTACTTCCCTCTCAATATCTAAGTTATATCCATGTATATCAGTAATACCTAATAATGGTTGGTTAAATTTAATTTACTAGCTACCAACATACATATCAATAAATTAAATTCTAGCTGTATTAGTCTGTTTTCACACTACTATTAAATAGTACCTGAGACTGAAATTTACGAAAAAAAAGATTTAATTGACTCACAGTTCCACAGGTGTAACAGCATGACAAGGAGTCCTCAGGAAACTTACAATCATAGCAGAAGGGGAAGGAAAAGCAAGCAGCTTCCTCACATGGTGACAGGAGACAGAGTGAGCAAAGCAGGATGTGCCATACACTTTTAAACCATCACATCTCATAAGAACTCACTATCACAAGAATTGCAAGGGGGAAATATGCCCCCATGTTCCAATCACCTCCACATTTCCCCTCCACACTGCCCTAGTAGAGCTTCTCCATGAGGACTCCACCCTTGAAACAGACTTCTGCCTGGACAACCAAGCATTTCCTTACATCCTCTGAAATCTAGGTGGAGGCTCTCAAATGTCAACTCTGGCCTTTTGTGCACCCACAGACCCAACACCACATAGCAGCCCCCAAGGTTTGGGGCTTGAACCCTCTGAAGCCATGGCCCGAGCTGTACCTCGATCCCTTTTAGTCATGGGAGCTAGAGCAGCTGAAATGCAGGGCACCCTGTGCTGAGGTTGCACAAACCAGCTGAGCCCTGGATGTGGTCCATAACACCATATTTTTCCTCCTAGGTCTCCAGGCCTGTCATGAGAGGGGCTGCCATAAAGGTCTCTGAAATGACCTAGAGAGATTTTCCCCTTTCTCTTGGCTGTTGACATTTGACTCTTCTTTACTTATGCAAATTTCTAGAGCAGGCTTGAATTTCTCCCCAGAAGATAGGTTTTTCTTTTCTACCATATGGCTAGGTTCAATTTTCCCAAACTTTTATGCTCTGTTTTCCTTTTAAATATAAGTTCCAGTTTCAAATAATCTCTTTGTTCACACATATAAATGTACTCTTTTAGAAACAGCTGGGTCACCTCTTGAATGCTTTGCTGCTTAGAAATTTCTTCTGTTAAATACCCTAAATCATCTCTCTCAAGTTCAAATTTCCAAAGATCTCTAGGGAAGGGGTAAAATGCTGCCAGTCTCTTTGCTAGCATAGGAAAAGTGACCTTTACTCCAGTTCCCAGTAAGTTCCTCATTTCCATCTGAGTTCACTTCAGCCTGTACTTCACTGTCCATATCACTAGCAGAATTTTGGTCAAAATCATACAACAATTTTCTAGAAAGTGCCAAGCTTTTCTATATCTTCCTGTCTTCTTCTGAGGCCTCCAAACTGTTTCAATCTGTGCCCGTTACCCAGTTCCAAAGCCACTTCCACATTTTCAGGTATCTTTATAGGAACACCCCACTTTCCTAGTACCAATTTTCTGTATTTGTCCATTTTCACATTCTATAAAGAACCACCAGAGACTAGTAATTTATGAAGAACAGAGGTTTAATTGACTCACAGTTCCCTAGGTTTAATAGGAAGCATGACTGAGAAGCCTCAGGAACTATACAATCATGGCAGAAGACAAAGGGAAGTAGGCACCTTCTTCACATGGTGGCAGAAGAGAGAAAGCAAAGGGGGAAGTGCTATACACTTTTAAACCATCTTGTGAGAACTCAGTCACTATCATGAGAACAGGAATTTGCCCCCATAATCAAATCACCTCCCATCAGGTCCCTCCTCTAATTCCACATGAGATTTTGGTGGGGACACAAATCCAAACATATAACTGGCCTTATGTTGTAATGTCTCAACAATATCATATGTAAAATTTGATATTTTCTCAAATAACAGAGATATTGTGTAGAGATTTTAGGAATATACCTTAAAACACCTTCATGAACTTTATTTAAATAGGACACAAATGAATAATGGGAAAATATATGAATATGAAATATATAGCAAGAATTTGAGTAGTTTGTGGACTGGTTTATAAGAAGCATGTTATCTGTCTCACGTGTCTTGCAATTATTTTTCGTGACAGTACAAATGTGATTTTCTGCAATACAAAATTTTTTTCAAAATTTTATTTGATAGCTAACTTGAATCTTATGTTTTGCTTGTCTTAATAAATTCATATCTTCCCTTTGTTTCATTTGTACTTCCAGCAAGACAATTCAGTACACCTATTACCATTATAAAATTGAAAGAATATTATTATCACATCAGTGTTATGAAGGTTGGCATATGAAATGAAAGCAAGAGTACAACATCTTTACCCTCCTGATGTGCTAGATGCAGAAGTCATGCTATTTTCTAATTATGTAGATTTCATTCTGTGAAAAGAGATGCTGAATAGGATCAGCAGCAATAAAGTGACATTAGCTATCTATGTTTAATATGCAGCAGAAGCTAATTTAGCAAATGAAAGCCACCAGAGAAACATAAATTCTCAATAATGAGGACTTTCTTGGGCATCTAGGTCAATTCCCAAAATGGTGGTGCTATTAGAGGAAAAACACACAACCTGGTGCATGTCACTTACAAAGGTTCATTTTTACCCAAAGGAATTTTTCTCTCTACCAAACATGCTCTTTGCAAAAGAGCCCAAACAATTAATTAAGCCAAACTAAATGATCTGTGTGAATAGACTAAAGAGTTGTATGCAATACTCTACAATGTAAACTATCTCAGAAATTTAAGGACACATAATATATATTTAAAGGATTCATTACTCACTAGGATAACAAATATTTTAAGGATAATTAACTTGCTCAGTGTAGTGACTTCTCTATTGTTCTGTATGATTGTCCACTTTTCTAACACAGTGACTGCTCTCTCTCTATTTCTCTCTCTCTCAGTCTCTCTCTTTCTCTCTCTCATTTCTGGCAGGGTATTAGAGCAGAAGGGAGATGCCATGACTATTTTGAGTGTTTTAGAAACTATCGGCAAGCTTTACCAGAACATTTTTCTCTTTTAGGATGCCTGTTGGGCTTGAAAATGTGTTTGTAAGAAAAAAGAAAGAAAGAA
This sequence comes from Trachypithecus francoisi, assembly GCF_009764315.1. Classification (NCBI taxonomy): domain Eukaryota; kingdom Metazoa; phylum Chordata; class Mammalia; order Primates; family Cercopithecidae; genus Trachypithecus; species Trachypithecus francoisi. The sequence goes on along the minus strand of NW_022681454.1, from coordinate 165,648,578 downwards.
CTTCAAACCAAAAAAAAAAAAAAAATCCTGTAATATTTAAAAAGGAAAATTAGAATTTAGACGGATAGGTAGCTCATACCTTATTTGAAATGTTGCCCATAAGTCACAGGAAAAATAAATGAAACAATAAATACAAGATTTTCTAAACATAAACATTATAACATGGTGATTAGAAAATAACAATACATAATATTCCTAAAATGCCAAAGCTAATTGAAATTCCTGTAATAATTGATAGTGAAAGAGAATAGAAAACATGTAGGATTGTCTGTAATATGAACATAATTGTTATAAACAAAATGTTCCAAACGTACTAAAAATGGAAAAGCAAGCTATCAGAAGTACCATTACACAGGTTAAAAGTTAGAAACTTTAGCATATTTTAAAAGTTAGCATGCACTGTAAAACTCCTCCCAAATCTTCTCAATGAAGAGAACATCTCCTTAGTACACCTGATTTTAAGAAATAGCTTCTTATTTGGTGCATTTGCCCCAGGTGATATTCTCGGTTTTGTAATTTGAAAATGCTGTTTGCTTAATTAAAGCCCTGTTTTCCATATTGTGTTGTACACTTTTATAAGAAGGGTAGGAACAGTGCCTGTTTTTCTCAGGACGCTATTCCCAGGCAATTGCACAGTGCCTAGATCCATGATTTGATTTTTCTGAGCCTATATTTTGTCATAGTCTATATGACCATCTGCAACCAATGTTAAAAAAAAAAATTGTAAATTATGCACTTGACTGACTACAGTTTCTAGAAGATCCCACAGACAAAGGCAATTGCGGATGTCAATTGTGAACCACACTCTTGACATTGTGACATGAGATGTCACTGAATTGCTTCAAATAACCCAAATGTTTTGTTTTTTTGTTTGTTTTGCTTCATTAATTCCTTCTCCCCACAAGGTTTTATGCTTTAACAAGGTAACGGAATCACCTTTTGATGCAGGTTTTACATTTTTGATTGCAATACTCAATGATACCTGATGTTTAAATGATAAAGTGGGATGGAGAATATAGGATTAAGAAGAAGCATTGTTAAGGAAGCTAAATTTTTCTTCATGTCAATGTAATCTACAATTAGTTGTCAACAAACGTCTTATTTGAAGGAGGAATATAAAAATATTTAGGGCTTATTCCTAAAATTTGTATAATTGTTTTGTGGTTCTTAAACACTTCCACATTTGAGATTAGTCACAATAAACTTTGAAACAGTTGTTACTATGCCAGTTTTACAGGTGAGGGAGTAGAGACCAGGGAAAGTTAAAAGATCTAACTTACTGAAGAAGTGGTAACTTGAGACTGAATCTGATCTCTGGATGTCAAGATCAGTGCTATCACAATGACATCAAAGCCGCCTCCTTAACATTTGTAGGCAATTGCTTTGACTTACAGAGTCCCTCCCTGTCCCCAGTAGTTATTGTCCCTTCACAGAGCTTAGTCCTCAGCCAAATGGTAGCACTCTTTAAACATGCGTTGTAGTTGAGAACTGTAGTGCTTCTCAGCCATCTCCATCCCTGCTGCTTTCTCTAGCTTCAGGCAATGGATTATTCTGTACTTAAGTTTTAGTTCCTTAATTAATTACCACTGCTTCAAAACATCTAGTCAATGGCAGAATCAGTCAAAATCCCTTGACCTTTGTTTATTTCCCCAGGTAAAATTCTGGAGGGAAGGAGATATTTATAGTAATCTCTTTTTCCCTGTTGACCCATGAATGTTTTATGGGCAATCAAAATCATAGCAGCCAGCTGTTATCTCCAGAAGGTACCCCACTCTTCCATATTCCAAAAAACCTGAATACTGCTTCTTTTTCACCATTTGATTTTTATAGCACAACTCCAGCCATAGTTTCTTCTAATCAATCGACAAATATGTGTTCAGTATCTGCCATATGCCTGGTACTGTTCTTAGAACTATACCTGTGTTAGTGAATCAGAAAAATGGTTTAATGATTTCAAGGACCTTATATATAGGGGAGACATCATTTCAAGGGCTTGCAAGAGCTTTTATTATCAATATTTAATACAGCAACGTGGTAGAGAATGTGAGTCTCTTATAGCTGGGAAAGTCCTCTATGAAAAGATGATATTTAAGTATAAACCTAAAGATGAAAAGTTAGTAGCTTTGTGCAAATCTGGAAAAAGATGACTTCAAGCAAAAGAAACAGCAGGTTCCATGTTACTGAGGCAGAAATCATCAGTCTAATGTTAAGAATTGTACATTGTGAAAAACAAAAAGGGGAGAGGAGAATCAATGAGTGAGAATTAGGCAGGTGTAAGATCACATTGGGTCTTATAGGCCATATGGAGGATCAGGATTTATCATGTGAAATGGGAATTCAAAAAGTTGATATTTTATCATTTGAGGAAGAAAATGAAATCCTCTATGCTGTATAAAAGATAGACCACATAGGAAAAAGTACAAAGAAAGGCAGGTCATTTAGTAGGCTATTGGTAGTCAGAAAATTGTACAGGCTTGGGCTAATACGTTAGTGAGAGAAATGCTGAGATTTGCTAAAGTATGAAATATATTTTGGAGAAAAAATCTGATAGGAGTTACTGGATATAGGCAAGAAGAATCAAGGACCCTAAGTTTTAGCCTGAACAACAAAGTCAACAGAAGTGTCATTTACTGGGAAGCATATGGTTTGGGAGTGGACAGTACATTGTGAGGTAGATCTGAATATTTCTGTGAAATCCTAGAAGTTTGAGATGCCTTGTAGATATTCAGGTAAATACATCAAGTAATGTGTTATCTTTTACATGTTTAGTTCAAGGTGAGGTGTTATGTGAAGTTGTAATTTTGAGTCATCAGCATAAAGAATGCATATGAAAATATAAAACTGCATGAAATCGCTTGGGAGAAAATTTAAAGAAAGCAGTATTAAAAAGATAAGTAGAAAAAAAAATCTAAGTACCAAACCTTAGTCACTAAAGATTTGATATAGATTCCCTGAGCAAACCATCTACTGTGAAGAGTTAAAAATATTGGTTAAAAGAAAAAAAAATCAATAAACTAGTGAGAGACAATATATAAACAGCTAGGCAGAAATAAGATCACGTCGGGCTTCTCAGAACTTATGAAGGTTATAAGTTATAAATTATAAAATTATAATTTACCATGTGAAGTGGGGAGCAGGGGAAGTATAATATGTGGATCTGACCCACACTCTGCAGCAACCTGCCCAAGAAACCCCTTATCTACAATAAACAGCCTAGGGAGCCAGCCAGTTACAAAATAGACTTGTAGAAGTCAGAGTGCTATCTCTAGTAACCATCCTGGAAGCCAAGCAAAAACTTCTGTAACAATTGATCCCCAATGAGAGGACTTATTAACAGATAACTTCCCTAAGCCCAAGCAGAGAAAGCCCAAATATGCATTCCTATCCAGTCACATAGCATACCCTACTTCTAGTTAGCCTGCCTTTAGTTTTCTTATGCCAACAGTCCTTAATCAGAGCATTCCTGAAGTCTTTCCTTTTTTCCATAATAAAGCTTTCCCACTCTTCTGCCTGCATTTGATTCTCTGCCAAAATGCAAGAGACTATTGCTGACTCCCTTGCTCTAGCAAGCTCTGAATAAATAACTTTTCCTTGTTCTCAATTGAATTTAATTTTACACAACAAACACTACCTTAAATGCATTGATGGGCTGGCCAGAAATAAGGAACAAACAAACAAACAAACAAACAAAACACACTAAATGTGGAACCCGATGAGAAAAGCAGAACACCAAATGGGTTTTACAGCTGAAGGGAATTTGCCATACTTGATCTTGAGCTTTGTTGTTGTGACATTGTAGGGTACAAGGAACATGAGACAAGCTAAGGTAAGACACAGGAGTTCTAATAGGATAATGTTTTAATAACAATGGCACACTTATCATTAGTGTAGAAGTGAACAATAATTAAGCTCTTCTTTCAGGACACAGCAACGAATAATGCTGGTGTCCAATGTTGAGGAGGCTCAGCTGAGAGGTATTGAGGACTAGCACAATCCCTGAAAACCACATGTTGATGAGAGAGCTGATCATCCTCCACCCTCAACCATCCACTTCACCCATGCTAGCCTTGGCACCTGGATAACTTCATGTCATTGAGTCTGATTATATATCATTATATTTAAGCCATTGCATTTGGAGCATTTTTTTTTTGCCATAGTACAATTTTCACCTTTATTAGTCAGTCTTCACCTCACCACATCAGATCTGACTCTTACTTCTGAGGCAATTGTTTTCAAAATGTATTACACGAATAAAACCTTCTATAATTAAAAAAGTTTCTGTGATTCTGGGATCAACACAACTAACTGAGTATTTTTTATTTGACTATTTATCTTTATACCTCTCATATGCCTGGATATAGTATAAAATAATGTTATTCTATAGTCACCATGGCAAAACATATATCAAACTTGTTTTTCAGTCAATGATTTTGTGAAGACATCATCACAGAAATAGGGCTTTTAGTAATGTACTTTTAGAAGTACATGTTCTCCTTTCTAGAACATGAATTAACAGAGATCTTTTTTACTATTTGTCTTACTTTGTTTTCTGTTGCTATAACAGAATATCACAGACTGGGTAATTTATTTTTTTCAAAGGTGTATTTAGCTCATAGTTCTGGGAACTGGGAAGTCCAAGGCCATAGTGCTAGCATCTGGTAAAGGCCTTTGTGCTGTGTCATAACATGGTGTGAGGGATCACGTGGCAAGTAGGCAAGAGAAAGAGAGCCAGACAGAGCTGACTTATATAACAAACTTACTCCTGTGACAATGACATTAATCTATTAATTCATTCTTGAAGGTAGAGCTGACATTAATCCATTCATAAGGATAGAACTGACATTAATCCATTCATAAAAGCAGAGGGATTAAGTTGCCAACACCTTAACTTTTGGGGGACACGTTCAAACCATAACACTATTAAATCATCTTCCACTGTTCTGTTTTTGGTTTATTGAACCCTAATTTCTTTCTCTTGTTGTTTAACCTTGCCCTTGTTTTCCCATGTTTTTCTAATCAAGTAACCTACAAATCCCCAAATCTGAAATGCCAATAAGCAGCTATGAACAATAGCATGATTTGAAAACAAAATTGTTATCTCAACTTTTTGTTCCAGCCACAATGCATCCTTTCCATTTTCAGAACACACCACTTCTAGAATAGTAAAACAGAGACATTACTATTTCTCCTGCCAGGAATGGTCTTCACAAGATGACACCATAGCTCACATTTTCCTATACCACCTTATCAAAGAGGCCAGAGAGGCAACCCATTGAGAATACAATTCTCTGTTCACCCTTTTTCTATCACCTTCTTACCCAGCTGATTTTCTTCATAAGGCTTAGCCTTATGAAGAAATATATATTATATATCACATAATGAATATAAATGTACTGGTTTATTTCCCTGTTATACCTTTCCCCAGACAACTAGGAAAGCAGGTGTGTTTCCTTGTCTGTTCATATCAGATTCCGGCACCCAGGACTGTGCCTGCCATAGAGTAGATTTTCAACTACTATGGAATGATTAAATAACTCAAGGCAAATATCAAATCTTCTAAGTGGAATTTTGTGGATGAGGTGTGTAGCACCATTTATGGCTTCCTTGTTCCTGCAGAAATTACACAAATGTTGTCAGATACTATGTATGAGGAAATTTAGGGTATATCTATATATCTATATATATGTTATATATACACACACATATTTATGTACACACACATATATATATATACACTACATATATTTATAATTAATTTGTTAATTTTAAAGAATCTCTTCTATGCTGTATGCTGGATGAATGAATTTTAGTGCCACTATTAACTGGTTTTAAGAATTGTTCTTGAATGCTGGTGGAATATGGCAGACAGATATTAATCCTCTTGAATGACCTAGGTTATCAACACATAGGACAAAAATTGCATATTCAGGATAAAAGTTTATCTAGTGATAACATTGTCAGGGATTTCTCCTCATTTAAGCCAGTCTTCTTCAGTCTCCAGCTGGAAGGGAGAATTTCTGCTGAGTCTCTGCAGGAGGCCCATTAGCCCATCTGTGTGTGCCAGAATCAAGAAAAATCTGTGGATGATGACCAAACCAAACCTGACATTTCTACAGGAGAAGACGAGGGATTCCTTGTCCCTGATTTGTGCTGCCAAGAGAGATGAATGAACAAAGTCAGAACAAGAATGCAGGCACCAAACCGTTTACAAAGTCTGCTAAAAGATGCTCCTTGTAAAATATCCATGTTAGGGAATGAACGTAGAAGACTTCAATGACGTGTATATGTTCAAGGGTAAAAGAATTTCATTTATTCTTTCACAAAAGTATCTTTACTAACTGCTGTGCATGCAGGAGTGAGGAAGACTAACAAAGCCACTGCCGAAATGGAATTTATAATATAAAGGAGAGGGCTGGGCAGATTATTAAGCAAATTCATATGATGTCTATTAATAAGTAAAAAAGAACAAACTAGAGTGATGGAATAAAGAGTGACTGAAGGAAGTGAAGTCCTGAGAATTAAAGTGGGGGAAAGTCCTGTCATAGGAGGAGATAGACATTCCCAGGACTTGTAGGGCAAAGAAGAACATTCTAATTTAGAGAGAGGAAACAGTGAATGCAGAGGCCTGAATGCAAGAACCAGATCAGCATCTTCTATAAAATGGAGATTAGAACACAGAACTTAAGAAAGAGAACATTATGCGATAACATCAGACAGAAGCCAGAAAGCAGATCATGCAGCAAGCATGGTGCTTAGATTTCATTCTGAGACTGATAGAATATGTTTGGAACATATAAAGCAGGGAAGCTACTATAGTTCATTAAGAAGCTATTAGAGAAGGCAAAGTAGTAGAAGTAACTCGAGCGAGGGTGCGGATAGTGAGGAGGAAAAATAGTAGACACTTTCAGAACCTGTTTCAGAGGTGGTGTTGGTGAGGTATCCCCCCCCAGGGTTTTCAGGTACACACTGTATAAATATGCCCACTTGTAATTGTTGTATCCTGAGATTTTGTGGTTTCAAAAGTTCCAGGAAGAAGCACAGTCCAAGAAAAACAAACAAACAAAAAAACCTGTTGGATCTAGAGATGTCAGAGTTGGAGATAAACTTTGGTTAACTCAGCATTACCTTACTAACACCCCCACCCTAGAGGAACTTCTTCACCATTTTCTGTACATGGAAAGTATGAACAAGCACGAATAGAGACTGTGCCTCTGCTGCCTTTACTCCCCTTCTACCTGCAATGATTCAGCGAACTGGCCCAGTGAAACCTCTGTTTTCACCTTTGGTGAGGAAGGCACTGCTTTAGGAGCTAACTTGGGTGCCCTCCTTACTTGTTACAAGTAATAAAATCTCCTTGTTAAATTTTCCTTGGTTGTGATCATTGGACTGTCACTCACCAAAGGATAGAACCCACCCATTGTGTGGGTAACAATGAAAGTTAAAGTTGGATATTTAGGTAATAGACCTATGAAATATGGAAATTAAAAATGATTCCTATATTTTTGGCCTGAACAACATTGCTAGGGATAAGAGCGGGATGGGATGGACATTAAGACATCTGCTTTGACCACTCTAAGTTTGAATTCCTAATTAGATGTCCAAGTACAGAGGCCAAGTAGATGGCTACATACACGTCTGATGGTCTGCTGGGAAATCTGAGCTATAATTGCAAATTTGAGAGTCATTCTGTAAAGACGAGATCTATAGGTAAAGAATTAGAGAAAATCACTGAAGCAGAGCGTATGCAGATAGAAAAACAGAAAGAAGTAAAGTAAAGGAAAGAGGAGAGTAGAGGAGAGATGCTGAGAATAAAGTTTTGGGTCACTTCAATATTTAGAAAACTGACAGAGGAAGATGGACCAGTAGAGAAGACTGGAGCCCTGTAGTTGTGTATACTAGCAAAAAAAAAAAAAATGATTCTTTGTTTTATTCTGCCTTTTAAAGTAGGAAATACTAGAGTTGGAAAGAGTTTAGAATGTATGCTCTAACTGATCAAGTGAGAGAGGAAGAGACTAATCATAACAGCAAAATCCTTAAGCAGAAAAGGTGGAATTTGAGAAAAATGGTGAAAGGGGAGAGATTAACCACTGTTAAAATCTGAGACACATCATCCTTTATGGTAAGAAGGAAGGCAGGCAGACAGGTCTATCCACACTTTCACGGATAGTCCTGGTAGGGAGAAGTCCAAAAAGTTTTCATTCAATTGCTTGTCTTTTCTCTGTGAAGTGTGAGGCAAGTTATCAGTTGAAAATATAGGTAAAGGTTAGGGAGAAAGAAGTGGTTCACATTTATAAGAGTGTGCAAGTGGATTAGAAGAGAGCAAAAACATTTGGGAAAAAGGAAAAACTAGTCTTAGTAACGTCATGAGGTAATGATAAAGGTCCAAATGTCATGTTCTGTCAAAATGATAAGTGTAGTGTTCAGATGCAATAGGGGGACACTATCTGTAGATGTTTCCAGAGGACTGAGGCACTGCCATTCTACAGAGAAATCTTGAGATGAGTTCATGTATCACTAAAACTCAGATTAGCTCTTCACTAATCCTGAAGTTAAGCAGCAGATCTTCCACTCCATAGCAGGAAATAAAAATAAATAAATAAATAAAGTCCAGATCAGACGTAATTACAAGATTCAGTAAACACATAAGCTACAGTACAGCCTCACAAGCAAAGAAATAGAAACTTAGCTGCTTTGAGATTTATCTTACTAAAGCAAAGAAAGTCATGAAAAGACATGGAGGAAATATAAATACATACTACTAAGAGAAAGAAGACAAGCTGAAAAAGTTACATACTATGTGATTCAGAAAATATGACATTCTGGAAAAAGCAAAACTATGGAGATAGTAAAAGTATCAGTGGCTTCCAGGAGTTGGGAGTAGGGAGCGATATGAATAGGCACAGTACTGAGGATTTTTAGGGCAGTAAAAGTACTCTGTATGATACTATAATAGTGGGTATATGTCAGTATTTATTTATCCAAACTCATTGAATGCACAACATCAAGAGTGAACCCTGATGTAAACTATGGACTTCGGGTGATAATCATGTGTCAAGGTAGGCTCATCAACTGTAACAAATGTATCTTGTGGGAGATGTTGATAATGAAGGAGGTTATTGGTGTTGTTTGGCTCCATGTCCCCACCCAAATCACACCTTGAATTGTGTCATGTGTCAAGGGTGGGACCAGGTGGAGATAACTGAATTATGAGGGTGGTTTCCCCCATGCTGTTCTCACGATAGTGAGTGAGTTCTCACCAGATCTGACGCTTGTATAAGAGGCTTCCCCCTTTGCTGGATACTAATCCTCTCTTCTGCCTCCCTGTGAAAAGGTGCCTTCCGCCATGATTGTTAAGTTTCCTCGCCAGCCATGCGGAGCTGTGAATCAATTAAAGAATTAAAGTACTTTTCTTTATAAATTAGCCAGTGTGGTATTTCTTCATAGCAGCATGAGAATGGACTAATACAGTTATGCATATGTGGAGAAAGAAGAGCATGTGGGAAATCTCTGTACCTTCCTCTTGATTTTGTTGTGAAAAACCTAAAACTACTCTAAAAGATATTAGTCTCTCTCTTTTTTTTTTTTTTGGTTTTAAGTTCAGTACTGGAGGTCAAAGGCTACAAAGACTGCAAGCAAAATATATTTCCTACATACGATGTTACATTTGAATTGGGAATTTCAAGTATTTTTCAGGTTGGAGTAATACAGTGCAGGGGTCGCCAACCCCTGGGCTGTGGACAGGTACCGGGCTGTGGACAGGTTCCAGCCTGTGGCCTGTTAGGAAATGCGCAACACAGTAGAAGGTAGTAGTGGGCAAGAGAGCATTATGGCCTGAGCTCTGCCTCCTTTCAGATCAGTGGTGGCATTAGAGTCTCATAGGAGCACAAACCCTATTGTGAACTGCACATGTGAGGGATCTAGGTTGCACACTCCTTATGAGAATCTAATGCCTAATAATCTGAGGTGAAGCAGTTTTATCTTGAAACTATCCCCCCTAACCGCCACCCTATCAAAATCATCTTCCTAGAAACCAGTTCCTGGTGCCAGAAAGGTTGAGGACTGCTGATATAATGGAACTGAAAATAACACCAACTCTAAGATATTTTAAATTACATTTAATGGTCAAGCCTGCTGACTGAGGAAACTCAAATGGTGTTTTTTTGATGAACTAGGAATGCTTATGACCACTTCTAACATAACAGCATGAAGATTTGCTAGAAAAAAATTTATAAAACTTACTAAAATATTTTTTCATGTTATTTTCTTATGATGTTTATCTTAAAAGATAGTGATTATTGTTTTTTCACATGGCCACAATCAATAGGCCAAATATGGATGCTGATGGGACCTCCTGGAGGTGAAGAAAAGGCACAAACTTTTATATTTTGTCTGGGATTGTTAAATTGATATTGTGGCAAGGAGGGAGAATAAACCCATCTGATTTCTAACCAGATCTCAAAGTTGAAAAGAGGTGATATCAACTGTGCCCAAATTGAATGACAAGGAGGGGACGATCCCATATCCACATGCCACAATTTCCTATTTGAGTTTAGGCCTTCAAAAACCCTATCTTAAGGATCTTTGAACATCGTACCCATTCTAGGTCAGAACACTGCTCTTGGAATTTAAACATATATTCAAAGCACCACTAACCTCCTCCTGCCTCCCACGTCTCAAAAGTGTGACACAAGAAAGATTTGTGTACAGACAATCAAAATTGTCTATGACCTAGAATACACTTTTGAAAACTAATTTGTCTCAAAGTTCTAAAGAGTCTGACTTCAAGTGTACACTATTCCAGACATTAACTATAATGGTTCATGTCAAAATTGATGCAGCAGTATAGGCAGACGGCACCAAAGGCCAAATAATCATAATGTTGACTTGGTTCTCACTGTCTTTAAACAAATGAAGGAGAGAAACAAACAGAAAAACAAAAAATAAAATCAATCGAAGGCAATACAATTAGCCTAGATGTTCTTGGATGATCTGACTACAATGTCTACAAAATTTAATATGGCCAATATTTGAATCAAGGGTTTATATTTAGCACGTGATATCACCAAAGATCCTGGGATAGGCTTGGATCAGTCATATGTGTTTCAAAAAGGAGTAACTTTATTTGGAAAGACAGAACCATTATATAAACTAGTCAATGAAGAAAATGAAATAATCTTGCAGAAGGATTTGGATAGTGGGCCGCTCATTTAACATAAATTTGCAATGTAATGCTTCAGGCACCAGGCAAATTGTGGCTCCTATGTGAATGTATAGCAGAAGTATTACATAAAGGATAAGAGAGTTTATTTTTTTCAGGAGAACATTATCATGTGCATTTTTCAAGCACATATTTTAAAAATGTCTTGTTAAATTGGAGAGAGTCCAAATAAGAACAATTAAAATGATATAAAGTTTAGAAAGTCCAATGTATAAGTAAAGCTAACACAACTGCATTTGTACCACCCAGGAGAGACACTAAAAGGCTTTACTCATTGTCTGTAGCATTCAGAAGAACAGACTGAATTGAGGAATGGGACCTGCTTTAAGTAGTTACTTTGGGTCAATAAACAATTGTTTTTAATGACAAAGCATAAAGAGTGTCTTCTTTAATTGCAACGGAGGGTTTTGCAAATCACTTTGTTTAGAGTCATATACATTTAGAAAACAAAACCAAAAAAAAAAAAAGCCAAAAAAGTTTTTTCAAAAATGTAGTTATAGAAAAAACTAGAAATAACTCAGTTTTAGGGAAAAATCTGTGATATTCTATAAACATGTAGAATATAAACATCTTTAAATGAGAAAAAAATACAAATCAGTCATGCTTTGGCTAATTATGGCAGCCTTTAATTTTATGAGGCTGATGAGACTTATTATTTTGAAACATGAATGTGAAAGATTATACTGAGAAACTACTCTTTCCTTCTGAATTTGGGCAAGCTAATTGAAGAAAGTGAAGCAAAGTACTTGTGTTTACACTAGCCTTCACAGATATTCAGCTACATTGTCCTTCCCCTGCAGAGCTTTCCAAGGATGGAAGGCACTAAGATGCATAAAAGGACTTCACAGCAGTGGGAAATAAGGGGAAATTTTGGCTGCTCAAGAACTTCTTAGACTTACTCTGGTGCCAACAGCTGGTAGGCAGGGTTTAGGTATTACATAGCTCCTAGTAACTAAAAGTACTTTGCAAGGCACACTACCAGAACCCATACAGATGGTGGGGAAAATAACTTTTATTCAACTTATTAAATTTTACATTGCTTTTCTCCCAGGTAGCAAAGGAAGCAGAAAGGAGATAGAGTGATGAATTATGAAGCCAGGCAGGGGAGGGTTACTCATAGTCTCTCTGATGGGGAACTTGGCAGGAGCTTCAGAGGTCTAGAACTGCCGCATATTTTTCCCCTCTCTGTACACATCAGTGCTTCGTGGAGCATGGGGCAAAAGACCATGTGATTTCAGTCATTTGAAAAATGTGGTTATATCCTAGAGTTGCATTTTTTAAAATGTGACATGCTGTGTTGAAATGTGTTTTGGAATGCTGATTTTGGATGTAGCCACAATAGTTATTTATTGCTTTGAAATTTTATCGATAGCCCTTAATTCACGACCAACCTTCTTTCATTTTATTTCTTTACTTTTAAGAGATGTGACTTTCTACGAAGGGAGAAAATACATGTGTGTGTTTTGAGGACATGGGGTTGGGGAAAGGTAAGGCAGTAAGAAACAGTAGTCTTATAAAAATATAAATATTATCATAATTGAGCTTATTTCATAGCAATAAAATTGGTGAGTTGGTATTTTGTAATGGTTTACTGGAGAGACAGACATTTGATTTGTATTCGGTCTGTTTCTAGACCGTGTGACATTAAACACATTATCAAATTTCTCTCTCAGTATTCTTAGAAAATGTGGAGGGCGGGCGTAGTGGCTTATGCCTGTAATCCCAGCACTTTGGGAGGCCAAGGTGGGCAGATCATGAGGTCAGGAATTCAAGACCACCCTCGCCAACATGGCAAAACCCTGTCTCTACTAAAATAAAATACAAAAATTAGCTGGGCATGGTGGTGTGCACCTGTAGTCCTAGCTACTCAGAAGGCTGAGGCAAGAGAATCATTTGACCCTGGGGGCAGAGGTTGCAGTGAGCCGAGATTGTGCCATTGCACTCCAGCTTGTGCAGCAAGAGCAAGACTGTCTCAAAAAGAAAAAAAAAAGTGGGTAAAAATACCAAGCTCAAAAGCAGGGAATGAGTGGTAAGTAACAGATTCCAAAGCATTTACAGTGCAATGTTGGCGTATGCTAAGTCCTTAAGAGATGATGAGTTTGAGACCGTTCGGGGTGGATAGACTTGGAAGCAGCAAGTTTGTAAATGCAAGTGTTTTGGTCTAAAACAAATCAAGCCATCTCCTACACCAATACAACTTAAAATCATGGAGCTTGTTTATTAGAGAAGTTAAGTTAGTATACAATGGGTAGGTAACAGAAAAAAAAACCCCAAAGTTTAATTAAGAGAAAAATTAAATTCTGGCATTGTAAAAACTGAAATAAATAATACAAGCACATATTTGGCCTTTCTGGGACATTTTAAATGCCTTTTATCAAGATTTTCAGGTGACAACAAGACATTTTGAAATGATATGACCAAAATAGTTCTTTTCTTTCACTAGACAAATAAAGGAGCTTGAGGGGATTTTGCAACATTTGAATGACAGAATGAAAGTGCAATATATGAGTAGGGCTGCTGAGCTCAATACAACATGAACTACTGGGGAACTAGACAGTGAAGCACCTGTTCTCCTCATTAAACAACCTTCTCCCTTGCCAGAGGAGGAGACTGGGTGAATTTTTTTAAACAAGTGTATTTTTTTTTTTTTTTTTTTTTTTTTGAGACGGAGTCTCGCTCTGTCGCCCGGGCTGGAGTGCAGTGGCCGGATCTCAGCTCACTGCAAGCTCCGCCTCCCGGGTTCCCGCCATTCTTCTGCCTCAGCCTCCCGAGTAGCTGGGACTACAGGCGCCCGCCACCTCGCCCGGCTAGTTTTTTTTTTTTTTGTATTTTTTAGTAGAGACGGGGTTTCACCGTGTTAGCCAGGATGGTCTCGATCTCCTGACCTCGTGATCCGCCCGTCTCGGCCTCCCAAAATGCTGGGATTACAGGCTTGAGCCACCGCGCCCGGCCAAACAAATGTATTTTTAAAATATTATCTAGTCAGATTGAAAGAAGGTGAAAAGGATGAAGGAAGAGAGAGAGAGAGAGAGGGAGAGAGAGAGATAGAATACATCAAGAGAGAAAAAGACCTGAAAACTTCCATTAGTATTACAAATAGTCTTTTAAAGAAAAAAAAAAGTTACATGAATTTTTAAAATAACTGATTTCTTGGTTTAAGGTAATCACTGTTACCAGTATATTAGTATGTATGCACATTTTCTTCATGGCTAATTAGAAAGATTGTTGTTTTTTTCCCACATTAGTGCCAAACATATTCCTAATGATGGCTCTATGCATCTATGCATAGCAATCTGCATATGTCGTTTTCCTTAGAGCCCATGTAATATGGTGTAATTTTTATTTACATAATGGAATAAGTTTCTGTCAAATTAACTGGAAGACCTTGAAATGCTTTGCAAAATAAGGCAGTTCCATTATACATATTAGCGATACATCCACTGCAGAAAAATGTTATTTCTATGTAGTCAAACAAAATGGAATGCTGGGTAGTGACTAAGTGATGTTTTGAATGCCAGCCTGAAATGGTAGTGGGTGTGTTTGGAGGGCCTGATATACATAGAAAACTACCTCAACTCTATAATTAAATTGTTCTATGTGTCTTTCTTTAAAAGACAATAAGAAGTATTCTGACGCCAAAATACATAACTTTCATTTTTTTTTCAAAATATTTTGGCTTCCTAGAGAAATAAAACGTTTTATTTTTCATGCAGATTCAGATAATATAGGGGATCATTGACTAGGATAAATCATCAGCTGAACATGTTAAAATTTTTTTGGTTATGTGTAAAAATAGAGAAACAGGAAAATAGAGCAATTAAGTATACAGTTATTTCTAACATATTTCACGCATATGCATTATCAATAAATGAATACACATATACATGTATGTATGTGCATATGTATATATATTTGTGTGCATATATATGCAGATATGTATATGTATGTGTAAACATATATATGTGTGTATATACAGAAATATTTTATTGTATTTTGCCCTTATAGAATTGTTTTTGTCTTAAATTTTTAACTATGTCCTCTTTCTCTGAGACTTTCCATGTTTTGGTAATTCAGGTTAAAGATGGCATTAATTTGGCACAAAGTAACACATTTTTTCTCTCCTGGTGAATTAATTAGATATCCTTAGAAGAAAAAAAGAAAAAGAACATTTTATTTGTGATTGAGCTTTTCCCATTTTAGGAAAAGTAAACTTATTCCTACCTGAGCCAAATTTTAGTTAAGCGAAGCTGGATTCCAATTCCCTATACTGTCTTCTGTTGAGCCCTCTCCTCCTGGGCTTCCTGGGAGCCCTGAGCCCTTCATATTTCCCTTCCCTCTCACATTAAAACTGGCAACTGGCTCTCATTTTGATTTTAAATCTCGGAGATGATATAATAGAGAAGAAAATGGACTTATAACAATGACAGATGTGCTTTTTAGTCACTTCCACCACTTACTAGTGGCTTGACTTTTGACTAGAACTTCAAATAAACATAGCATGAGTAAAAATCACACTTTGTATTGCAATCTAAATATAATCTGACTCCTGACATTTTTAACCAATTCAATTCCCTAATTAATCTTAACCTAGGACTTTTATTTATTCTAGCCACATCTAGCTTAGCCGTCCACTCTATCTTATGATCAGGATGAGCATCAAACTCAAATTATGCACTAATCGGAGCACTACGAGCAGTAGCCCAGACAATCTCATATGAAGTAACTCTCGCCATTATTTTATTATCAATTCTGCTAATAAGCGGCTCATTCAACCTTCACTCACTTATTACAACACAAGAACATCTCTGACTTCTCCTACCATTTAAAAATATTTAAAAATATTTACCATTTAAATATTTTTAAAATCTAAGAATCATGACTTTTTTTTCAGGCTCCAAAATATCTTTTTTGTTGTGTTAAATCTCTTTAAAACTCCTTACTTATATTTCCTACTTACATTTTCTTACATTCTTGCCCTCATTCATGTGTTTATATTTGACAACTGTTCAAGTTATTAAACTCTTTCTTCTCTTTCAAGTCACAGGATTCTTCCAAATTTTCAATTATTTTTATTTCTCCGTGTCATTGTGAGATGCCATCGACCATTTGAATTATATTGTAATGTCAAGTATGAGCACATAGGCCTTGGCAGATAGAAATATGATGTCTTCTTTAGTCACCTACTGACAATGGAATTGAAAATCTGGGACCTCACTATTTAAAAATGTCCCAGGAGCTCTCTCTGCTCCCAGAAGCAAGCCAGGAGAGGGGGGCTTCAACCAATACAACTGCTTCCTCTTATTCTATCTGAATCAGAACAAACAGCTTCCTTCTCACAGAGAACACAGAGTAAGGGAGAAGAAGCAAACCCCCTTCCTTTTTCCAAAAGATTCTTTCTCCAGGGAGATGATCTATCTTCTAGGCAACTCAGAAATCTGCTTACTTGCACAAGCATGGTAGATAGACACACTTCTTTCCAAAACTTGATTTCTTGATTGTCTCTCAATTGCAACAAAAGATGCCCTGATACCTACACTTTCTCTCCCAAGATTCAGATGCAATGGGATGTCTGTATACATCTCAATAGAAAATTTTAATTATTTTAGTGGCTGGGATGTAAAAATAATAAATTGGAAGAGAGAAATGATCAGAAACAAATGCTCAAGTCACCGTATTCTAAGTGTTCCCTTTGAAGACTTATAAGATATAGTTAAAGCATGCAGAAAAATAAAGTAGGCTCTGGAAATCTGAGAAAAAAGAGGGAAGTAAGATTGCCATTTGATCATTATACCGTAAAAAAGCAACTACTCAATTAGAGGAAAAATGAATGACTCTAAATAAACAGAATGGCAATAGGCAGTGGCAAACTATATGAAAAGAAGTATAGATATTATTCAGCGATTATGTAAAATAAATCAGGAGAATAAATTAGAAAAATGTGCTAGAATAAAAAAGGTAAGAACATACGGGTGTGCACACATGAAGGTGCACGTGCACACACACAGACACAAAACACTTCTTAAGTGTAAGAAAAAAAATCAATGTGAAAATAAAATACAACCAAGGTAACCGCAAAACTTTGTTGAAATGAATGGAAACAAAATTGAATCAAAGAAGACAAATATTCTGTGTCTGGATGGGAAAGTTCGTATTTTTTGAGATCTTACTTTTCTCGAAATTTATATATGTATTTAATTCTGTCTCAATCAACTTGTCAAAATTATCTTTAATACTTTTAGAATATTTAGAAGGTGAGACTAGAAAAAATAGCTTTTAAGAAGAAGTGTAGGTTAGGCATGGTGGCTCACACCTGTAGTCCTAACTGCTTGGGAGGTGGAGACAGGAAGATGACTTGAACCCAGGAGTTTGAGACCAGCCTGGGCACTGGTCTCTACAACAAAACAAAACAAAACAAAAAAAACACTTCAGCCTGGGTGACAGATTGTTCAGAGGGAGGCCCTGTCTCAAAAACGAAAAACCCCAAAAATGTGTAGTTGGTGATTTATATAGCCATGTAGTATAACATGGAGTACAAGCACACAAATAAAGTCAGTTTGGTACTAATGCTAAAGTAAAAACATGTGCAGAAAAATGGAAAAGATTATTTATCTCCGGAAAGAGCTATGTTCCTAAGTGTGTATACACATAATAAACCATGTTAAAAACACCACATTAATCAATGGAAAGATTATCACACAAAGAGAACAATTCACATTCCCATAGTGTATAATTTCAGATGAATAAAAACTTGATTTATATATATATATATATATATATATATATATTTTTTTTTTTTTTTTTGAGACAGGGTCTGTGTCGCCAGGCTGGAGTGCAGTGGGGCAGTCTCTCCTCACTGCAGCCTTAACCTCCCATGCTCAAGCGATCTTACGGTCTCAACCTCTGGAGTAGCTGGGACTATAGGAGTACACCACCACACCCAGTTTTGTTTTGTTTTGTTTAATTTTTCTTTTTTACTTTTTGTAGAGACAAACTCTCGCTCTGGTGCCCGGGCTGATTTTGAATTCCTGGGCTCAAGTGATCCTCCCACTTTGGCCTCCTGAGTAGTAGGGACCACAGGCATGAGACCAAAATGCTTGACCTACCCTTTTTTTTTTAAGCTATTTTTTCTAGTCTCACCTTCTAAATATTCAGCAACCTCTGTCTTCTGGGCTCAAGTGATCCTTCCACCTCAGCCTGTTGAGTAGCTGGGAGTATACGCATGCACCACTACTAATTTCTTTTTTTGGTTTTTTTTTTTTGGTACATACAGGGTTTCTACCATGTTGTCCAGTTTGATTGTGAACTACTGGTCTCAAGATATGTGTCTGCCTCGGCCTTCCAAAGTGCTAGAATAACAGGTGTAAGCCACCATGCCCAGCCAAAAACAATTAATGTTTAAAGTTAATAAGTAATATACATTAGGCAAAAGTTTATGTGTTCTTGTAAAATAAATTCTTTTAAAGATTGAAGTAACAGTCCAAACCAAAACTATAAAGAAGAAAAAATTTTACTTCATTAAAGTACTTCATTAAAAATATTGTAACGTTAAAATATTTTAATTTTAAAACCATAATTTAAAATATTTTTAATGTTTTAAAAGTCAAACCATCATACAATATAATGCTATCAACTAGGAGAATATTTACAATAAGAGAAATATTGATACACAGTCTATAATTTTTTTGCATACTGATAAAATGAAAAGATGCTTCTATGAACCAAAGTACTAAAATAAGCAGTTCACTAAAGATAAACCACAAATGGCAAACAAATATGTCAAAATGCTTATTTTATTTATAATTAAATAACTATATTATTAAAAATACTTCTATAATCCTTTTTCTTTGCTTGATGAATTAGCATAGGTTTAAAAACCTGATAATACTTAATTTTAGCAGTTTCACAAGAGAAGGAAATAAATATTGATGCAAACTTTAAAACATTGTATATTCTGTATATTGAGTCTTAAAAATGTTTATAGACTGATCCAAGTAATTTTATTTATTATATGTACTCTAAGAAATGATCTGAAATTGAAAAAATATAAATACAAGTATTCTCAGGAGAGAGTTCTTTGTAGCAGCAGAAAAGAATGTTAACAGCTTAAATGGTCAACAAAGTAAATATTTTGATAGATTATGGTACTTGTATATGTGAAAGAATGCCATACAACTATTTACATAATATCCTCAAGGCTTTCCCTAAAAATAAAATTATGCTTTAGCATGATGTCAAATGATAAAATGCATACTTCAATGTTATGCAGAAAATAGAAGTTCAAGTATGTAACAATATAAGTGATAAATATGTGATAAAATGGCTAAATGGCAGCATTTGTTTTGGTTAAGTGGCAGAATTTTAAGTTAATCTGTTATTCTTAATAGCAAATTTTATAAACACATTTTGTTTATAGGTATCTTCACTCAGCAATTTTTCTACTATTTTGGAATACTTGGTTTCCCAAATACTCTTTTAGGGAACAAAATACTGCTTTTATCAGTAGACAAAGTATTGAATTTGCTTTGCTGCTATATATTTCATCATAAAAAACTGACAGCTTTTTTCATAGTATCATTGATGAATTCAATTATGTTCTGTCCATTTTTCCCCAAGCTTAATAACCTCTGGGTGGGCTAGAATTCAATTTTAGATCCTTTCTGTGAAATCTAAAACTATAGACCAATCTGGCTAAGAAGAACCCTGATAACTGTGCCACAGTAACTCAGAAGTTGTCAAAATTCCATTCTATCAGTGAGTGCTACTAGTTTGTCATGTGTCAGATGGGGCTCTCAAATTCACCCCACCCCAGAGGAGCTGCTTAGGCAGAGCTCAGCTTAAAGCCTAGCAGGTTTTCCCATTTACAACATCTGGTTGACTAAACGGACTTTGGATTTGCTCTGGACTTCTTCCCATCTTGGATTTGGGAAAAGGGTGGGAGAAAAAATTGAAGTCCCAATTTGATTTCTAGGCACAGATCACATTCTCCAATCCAATTTTTACCAAAGAGGCCTATTTTGGGATTTTTCAAATGTGTAACAACCACAGTGAAATTGTACTTTTCTAAATTTCCTACTTTTTAAGAAAAGAGCTCCATTTACTTCAAGAAAATTGTTAGAAAGAGAGATGTGCAGCAGTGAAGCATTAGAAGAATTTTTAGTTCCAGAATATTCCACAATTTTAATACAACCAAACGCCCACCCTCTCTTAAAATTCTTCCCTTGTATTTCACTTTCTGCCTACATCTGAAAGGGAGAGGAGGCTGCTCTGAGAACTGGCCATCTCAGAATAAGAAGAAGGAAAGCAGGGGAAATTTTCTCTACTTAGTGGTTTATTTGTTTCCTTTCTATTTTGCCAGAAAACCCCATACAATAAGTTATAAGCCCCTCATTCAGCAAATAATAAAGTGAGATTCTGTCTTCCATTTGGGTGTGTTTCCATGCATTTAGTTCTAATGGTCTGGACCCATAAGGAGAAAAGCTGAATACTAAGGTTTGGATATCTCTTAGTTCCTATTTGAATGACACATTGAGACAGTCGAAGTTTCTTACACACACTCTTCAACTTTAAGTTGTAATAATTCATTCCCATTATCAAAACGTTTGGATCAAGAAACAGAAATAACAACTTTCTTTTGATCATTAATGAAAAGGCACTACTTGTCATTTGTTTCAAAGTTCAGCAGTTGGACAATATGAGTTTGACAAGAATCATTATTTAGGCTTCCTTTATACTATTATATATGGTTATTTTTGTATTTTAAACTGAATGTTTATATTCCCTCAAAATTCTTATGTTGAAACGTAACCCTCAATGTTATAATATTTGGAGATGAAGATTTTGAGAAGTGGTTTGACCATGAGAGTGGAGTTCTTGTGAACAAGATTAATGCCCTTATAAAAGAGGCGCTTTCCAACTTGTGAAAACACAATCAGAAGATCTCTGATCTATGACCCAGAAAGTGGGATTTCACCGGACATTGAACCTGTTGGAAGCCTTGATCTTAGACTTCCCAGCCTCCAGAGCTGTGACAAGTGTCTGTTGCTTATAAGCCATTCCAATAATTTCATTATAGCAACCTAAATAAACTAAGACAATGTTCATGTTTAATTCGTCTAAATAAAGTATGTAAAATATAAAAAGTGCCCTTTAAATTATTTCTATTTGAATTGTAATTCTTTGACCCTTGATTGAAAACCCTGTTATAAAAATATGTGTGTGATAAGAATGACTCTAATATCTAACGTTATTGCAATATATTGGAGTTACCATTATCAAACATTAATTATAATATTAATAGAAAAATTAAATATGAATATCATATTTCTCATGAAGTAGCTCTAAATATGTTAAAGTGTAGAGTTAGAAAGAAAGATTTCTAACTTTAGAAAGCCTCCTGGACTCTATAAGCCAAATGTATTTCTCAACATGAACAAATAACATTTTCTTTAACTATGAAGATATTTTAGAATATGTATATTAATTTTGGATTTTGTTTTGTAAATACAATTGTACTTTGATTTAGAAATTCGTAATTTGTGATTATTTTAGTTTTTATTCATCCCATGGATATATGTTATTTATTATAAAAATTTACATAACTTCAAAAGATAAAATTTAAAGGTCTTGCCTCCTTTGCTAGGGGACCCATTCCTGTAAAAAATGGTCCATGTTCATATACACTCAGGTACACAGACACACAAAATATGTGCATGCGTGCATACACGCACACCATACACATAGACACAGCTCATTTGTTTCCTTCTGATTAAAGTGTATGGAAAATTTTGTCAGCAGCTATAAACTTCTTCCCCAGTTGTAGAGGGACAATTTTGATATTAATATAATGCACTAAGTTGGCTTGTAGTGGGATAAATACTGAGGTACTGTAAAACCCTTTGTTTTTCTGCCAAGAACACATGTTCCTGTCTTTTTCAGCAGTCCCTTTAGAAAAGAATTAATTCCAGACAGCTTTGAGCTATTTATGCCAGCACCACAGGCACTAAAGGAAGCAGCTTTCAAGAGAATGGCTACCTCTATCCTCACCTTAATGATTTTTCTTCTGGATCAATGCTCATAGGTTTTGGAGTCTGTGTGCAGAGTATTTATTAAGTTGACTATAATGACTGGGGATAGCACCTGCTTCTCCTGTTGATCCCCTGTATTATTGTGTGTTTTTTTTTTAAAAAAAACACCATGTCTGGTTTCAAAGAAATCCTCAAAATCTTGTCACATAAAATATGATTCAGAAATTATGAAATTCTCATCGCTAAAATTTGGTATTCAGATTCTTATTCCAGGTAAAAATATGTTTAGGTATCTAATGAAAATGGTAATTACACCTGAGTTCATTTATCTTAAAATCAGTCTTAGTTGTATTTCTTTGTATTTTATTTTTCTCCTATTTACATGTCACTGCGTAAGTCTTGAATATTATTTAAGTTTTCTTTCATTGTGCTGCCTGGTACTTATTCCCTTTCCCCTGACGTTCCGGCAGCAACCACAACTTCATGTAACTATTGTTTTGAAGAGAAAGGGCACGTATAACTTAGTTTTGTTGTTGTTGTTGTTTTGTTTTGTTTTGTTTTAAAGCAAATACAATTGTGTGTGAGAGAGAATATGGGTGAATATGTATATATGTTTATACTAGTAGAGACAGTGAAATAGGAAAACTTCATGAGATAAAAGGTTTTCTGAATACCAAAAGTTTGACTTCAAATATCAGAGCTTAAAGCTCTGTAGGAAGTCAGGTTGAATCGATTCCAAATACAAAGTGATAGTAAAGCTAACCTTGTCTACCCTGGGCAAAATTGATCACCAAAGAAAGAGATGATGGTGACACTACTTGACCCTAAAGTCCCGATTCAACGACAAGCATCCATGAGACGAACCACCCTATCTTGTCTTGATCTGCACTGCAGCCCTTTGCTTTTTACGGGTTACCTGATAAACCAGCTCATGCACTCTGTGGTCTGCACTAATGCTTGGATTCCTCTGGTGGCCAGCTCCTGCTCTGAACTTGGCTCTCATCTGGCTGGTGAATGGGTTGGGGTAGACAGCCCATCTGGAGCTTGTGGTTACTATTAAGGAGGTGAAGATGTGCATAGGACTTCAAGGGTGTGTTCAAGTTCATCTCTAAATAAGCTCACGGTGTCCCCAAGCTCTTCCCAGGGAAATGTGGAACATGTCCTACATCCTCTCTGCTCTGAGGCTCTACTGAAATAATATAAAATTGCGAATGCTCCGTTTCCATGACTGCGATATAAGACCAGAACTAGAAGCCCTCTAAAGCAGTGCTTCTGAAATTATATGTAAGGACCCTTTTTTCAGAGTCCAATTTTTTTGTTTTTTTAATATCTAAGCGGTCATAGGTGAATACACTTGCAAAGTGAAAATAAGCTATTAGTAAAATAAAAGTTTAGAGGCAATATTTCATCTCCTAGATGGCTGCAGAGGAGTCAGGATCACCGTATTAAGCTGTATGACAGTGCTGGTAAGGGAGAGGCTAGAGGCAGAGAGTGTAGCCCCAGAGCCCTATCAGTGCCCTATTGAAAGGTTGACTCTATACACCCTTTTGCCCAAAGCTTTGATTTACTTTGTCAGTTCCCAGAGTGTCAGAAAACTAATTATATGGACAGGAGACAGGGAAATAATGGGTACAAAAGAGTGGTTCCCTGGCAAAGGCCCCACCTGCAAGTCTGGAAACCCATGGCACTAATTGGGAATGAGCATTCCTGTTTTCATGCCCAAAAGTTGCCTTTTGGCCTGCCATGCTCCCCTATCCTGTGCCCATATAAAACTCAGACCCCAGGCTCCAGAACCTATGAGGGAGATGAACAGAAGAGCATAAGAATGGCAGAACAGCGTGGTGGAGAAGGCAAGAAGAAAAGGAACGGAACGTCTGAATGCCAAAAGGAGTCTGGCTGGGGATGATCAGAGAAGAGATCAGCCACTGGATAGCCAAACTCCAGGGGAAGATCATCTTCCCACTCCATCCCCTTTCCAGTTCCCCATCCATCCCACTGAGAGCCACCTACACCACTTAATAAGATCCCTGAATTTATCCTTCAAGTCCATGTGTGACGTGATTCTTCCTGGATGGCAGACAAGGACCTGGGTATCAAGAGGGCACTGAGCTGGTTAACACTTAAGCTGTCTGTGGACAGCAAAGCTAGAAGAATGCACTGTAACACACTCCCACTTGGGCTTTGGAAATCATAGGTATCCACCCCTAAATGTTACCAAGGAGACAGAGCCCCAAAACACTCACCTCAGCTCTTGCACCTGCCTGTCTGCATGCTCCCCTTCCTGTAAGGGATTTGAGTGCATGGTGCTGAACACACAAGCCACACCCCTGTCACACATCCTGTAGAGGGGTCAGGGAACTCTTCTGCTTCACTAACACTCTGCCTTTGCCAAGATTGATGACAGTGCATCATAAATACTCCTACTCTTAGGTTTCAGGAAGAAACCTATGAGGTGCCTTGTTACAAATTCCAAGAATACCCCAGCAAGAATAAATTCATTATACACATTAGTAACCTTGATGATAACCATACTTTTTTTTTTTTTTTTTTTTTTTTTTTGAGGCGGAGTCTCGCTCTGTTGCCCGGACTGGAGTGCAGTGGCCGGATCTCAGCTCACTGCAAGCTCCGCCTCCCGGGTTTACGCCATTCTCCTGCCTCAGCCTCCGGAGTAGCTGGGACTACAGGCGCCCGCCATCTCGCCCGGCTATTTTTTTTTTTTTTGTATTTTTAGTAGAGACGGGGTTTCACCGTGTTAGCCAGGATGGTCTCGATCTCCTGACCTCGTGATCCGCCCGTCTCGGCCTCCCAAAGTGCTGGGATTACAGGCTTGAGCCACCGCGCCCGGCCTATTTTTTTTTTTGAGATGGAGTCTGGCTCTGTCACCCAGGCTGGAGTGCAGTGGCCGGA
Organism: Trachypithecus francoisi; assembly: GCF_009764315.1. Lineage (NCBI taxonomy): Eukaryota > Metazoa > Chordata > Mammalia > Primates > Cercopithecidae > Trachypithecus > Trachypithecus francoisi. Next base: position 165,623,429 of record NW_022681454.1, on the reverse strand, counting down.
TCTCAGCTCACTGCAAGCTCCGCCTCCCGGGTTCACGCCATTCTCCTGCCTCAGCCTCCCGAGTAGCTGGGATTACAGGCGCCGCCACCTCGCCCGGCTAGGTTTTTGTATTTTTAGTAGAGATGGGGTTTCACCGTGTTAGCCAGGATGGTCTCGATCTCCTGACCTCGTGATCCGCCCGTCTCGGCCTCCCAAAGTGCTGGGATTACAGGCTTGAGCCACCGCGCCCGGCCAACCATACTTTCTTAACTAGCATTCTGTCTTATTTCCTCATTGCTTTCCCAGTATTTCCTAAGTTCATTTTCCAGATAAATTATTCTTACTTGAATCATTGAGAGGGAGCAGGGACCCCTCTTGGCCTGTGGGCCCACCCAAACATAGAATTAAAGAAAAATCTTGAGTTTCTTCCAGGGACCTAGCTAGCGCAGGGACCCCTCTTGGCCTGTAGGCCCACCCAAACATAGAATTAAAGAAAAATCTTGAGTTTCTTCCAGGGACCTAGCTAGCCTGGAAAAGTATATAAGGAACTTGATAAGCAAGAAGGTAATATTCAAAACAATAGGCAAGAAAGTCGGAAACTAAAGGTAACAAATATCCCTGAGTTGTTTTGCTGAAATCTGGATCCACACCAAATGGGGATGCTAAGGACTAAACTCAGATCACTTATGTTCTTTGTTCTACATTTTTTCCTGAAGGGCCTGGAGGAAGCCACATCCAGGAGCCACAAGCTAAAGTTCTTTTATGCCCACCCCAAATTTTTAAACAAAGCTTCTCTTTTTTAACCAACTGCAAATCAGACGAACTTCAAATCTACATATGACCTTAGGCCAAACATTGTGTAACCTCTATGTATTGATTTATGATTTTGCCTGTAACTTCTGCTTTCCTGAAATTTACACTTGCCTTTAAGAAAACACTTACCTGAAAGCCATTGGGGAAGTTGGGACTTAAGCCTGAACTGCCTGATTATCTTTTCTTGGTGCCCTGCAAATAAATGCTTTCCTTTCTCCTGCTGCAAACCTTGGTGTGGGTATTTGGCCTTACTGGCCCAGTGAGCCTACCCCAGTTTAGTTTGGTAACATCATAGGCTCAGGGACTAATTCTGAAGGAATAAAACCAAAGTCACCACTACTAAAGTCCAGCCTGCCAGCCAGAAAATGAAGGAGAGTAAAAGTAGGAAAAATATCTATATTTGATTGAGAATTTACTCTATAGCGCCTGCATTTTTTTTTCTTTTCTTTTCTTTTTTTTTTTTAGATGGAGTTTCACTCTTGTCACCCAGGCTGTAGTGCAATGGCGTGATCTCGGCTCACTGTAACCTCTGTCTCCTGGGTTCAAGCAATTCTCCTACTTCAGCCTCCTGAGTAGCTGGAATTACAGGCACCCACCACCACACCAGGCTAACTTTCGTATTTTTAGTAGAGACAGGGTTCCACCATGTTGGCCAAGTTCATCTCAAACTCCTGACCTCAGGTGATCCACCTGCCTTGGCCTCCCAAAGTGCTGGTGTTACAGGCGTGAGCCACTGCACCTGACTGAGCCTGCATTTTTTTATTAGAAATACTTACGTTACCTTGAGTTGGCAAGAGTACATTTTCTACATTTGAGAATAAACGTGGTCTTGAGAAGCCACGTAAAATAGAATTCAATCTTTCCACCCGTGATATTGTAGCTGGTAAAACTTCTATGTGCAGTTCTGTGATTATATGGCTTGTTACTGATAAACTAAGTTTTCTGTGTAATAATTTAAGAATATCCAAAAGAGTTAAATATAAAAGAAAATGTAAAGTAATTGACAATTACTATTTTATAAAAGGTAAAAAGGATAATCTAATGGCATGTGGGCAGGAGTTTAATGAAGATAAGAAATGGGCAAAATCTCTCTGCTGTTTCTTTTTGTTCAGTAATCTCCCTCCAGGCAAGTGTATGCAGGGAAAGTTCCTAATGAAGAGAACAAAGTTAACTGAAGTTTACTTCTTGTGAATGCTTAATATAAAAAACTGGTTTCATGAAGTCCCAGTATTTTACAAAGCAAACTAGACCCACAAAGAAATATATAATTTATGATTATACACAAATTATAAAATAACCTAAAAATACTATAGCATTTGCAGAAGGTAAAAAAGATGACTTCTCCAAAATAGTCATTGTAAAACCCACTATTATTCTTCTGTCCACAAGGAACACTCCCATCTCTTTAAGAAACAAATTGCGCTACTGCTGGAGCTGATAAAATAGCAGTGGAAACAACTCTATCAAGCTTCCTATTATAAACTATCATTCTAGGCTTTATAGCTTGGCTCTTTCAAACTAAAGTATATTGGGCAGAGACCAGGCATACAAATTGCCAGCCAAAATACATTAAGTCTGGTTGAGCTGTCTTTTTTTGGAGGATGCAAATTGGAGCATTGTGCTCTGTGTGCAGTTAGTGCTTGGCATGGGGCTGCAACAATGCTTCTGACAGTGTGACAAAAAAAAAATAAATAAATAAAATAAAAAATGAAAAACTTTTCAGTGGGAAATTTTAAAACAGATTGGTTATTATTTCAAAATATACAAATTTTACATTTGTTACAATTAAGACGAATTTTAGTTCATGAAAACAATATTTTAACATCACATAATATAATATGCATAATACTTTTCATCCAAGTTTATGGGAAACAGTCCATTTGATGGTTTTATTGATAACTAAACCATTTGAAGGAATCATTGACTCATAAGTAGCATCTATGATTATAGCCTTCTGTGGTGACTGAGGGAAAATGGCTTAAGATTAGCAGATATTTTGTTCAAATAGCTGTGCTTATGAGTTTTGCTTCAGAGATGCAGGAATAGAATCAAAAATTTAACCTGAAATAGTTCTGGACATATCAGAAAGTTTAAGTTTTGACTTGTGGATATTCTGTATCTATAAATCCATTTTTTAAGTTCATGGAGTTTGGTCTCTTCATCTTGGCTTCTTTTGCACTGAAACATTAGCATAGTAATGGGATATTATAGCAAAAGGATATTATTCCCGTCAGTTCACCCAAGTTATTCCCCTCAGTTGATGACTTAGTCCCTTCAAAATTACATTGAAACTTGCTGGTTCTTCCTTCATTCAAGAATATTTATTGATTCTATGATATGCCAGGCACTGTGAAGATAAGAGAAAGATAAACAAGTTTCCTGTCTTTGTGGAGTTTATACAAGGAGTTTGCGATGTTATTAGTAACACTGCTATTAGGTTATTAGGGGGCTTCAGGAATCTGAAGAACAGTAGTAGAAAATATAAATTGGTATACTCAAGTGGAAAAAATGTTTTACTCATTTTTGCTTCATTTAAATTTTTTATATTAACACAATAATACAATATAAATTTTTAAAAATAAGCACAACCTTCTTTTACACAATCTATACTTTTTCATGACTAGAGAAAACCTTTTTTAAAAAAACGTTGACTATCAATTCTTTGTTTTTTGATAATAGTTCATGAGTACAATGTTTCCTTAAATAGAGAACTACCTGAACTTTCCTCTTCCTTTAACTCTGTATTTTGGAACTTCATGATAAATCTTTTTCTCCACTAGTTAATAATGATATTGACTGCAAAAATCAATAAACATGAAAAGTAATGACTTCTAGCAATTTACTTTTATTAAATCTGCAGAGAGTTTTGATATCATTTACTCTGCAACTCAGTCTCTGAATTTATTTTATTTTACTTTTTCTAACTAGTACATTGCTTTGTTCTCAGGTAGAAAAGGAAGAGGAAAGCATGGCAAAATTCAACTAATGCATCATTTTGACACATCTGTTGTTCGGCCAGTGGTGTGCAGTCTCCCATTTCTGATATAATAAATGTTTATGGTATTTCTATTTTAATGAATGCCCTAGGCTCCAGGACCTGTTTGTATACTTCTGTAGCATATATCTTTAGTGAGGAGATGGTGTTGTCTGTTTCAACTAATAGAGAGTAAAACTTCATGGAAAATTTAGATTTGAGAGCCACTGCCTCAATGCAACCTTCCCAGGGAATCAACACAGAGCGCGGGGAGCGTGGGGAGGCCAAAGTGGCAGCAATTGGGTCAATTAAAGGAAGTGAGTGCAAGGTTTGAAGGAAAGTAGATGTTTATTTTCAGCAAGTTAGTTTGTTTCAATAAGCAATCATTTTCTCCTTTATTTCACAAGAATTAATGGGAGTTTTCTCCAAGAAAATCTCAGAATGTAGAACCTCATCCCCTGATGTCTCCGAATATATGTCTCTGAAAAAATGGCAAGATTAGTTGTCATGTTTGAAAAAGTAAATATATAACATAAAGTAGATGGTCGGGCTGGCAATAAAAACAAAAATAGACAAAGGAAATTACATCCACTAGAAAAGCTTCTGCATTGCAAAGAAAATAATTAACAGAGCGAAGAGACAATCTAAAGATTGGGAGAGAATATTTTAGCCATACATTTGATAAGGGGTAAACATACAAAATATATAAGAAACTCACATAACTCAACAGCAAAGAAATCCAATTTTAATATGACAAGGGACCTGAATAGACATTTCTCACAAGAAGATACACAAATGGCCAGCAGATATATTTTTAAAAACATGGTTGATCATTTGATAAATGTAAATTAAAGCCATGAAGAGATATTATCTCACACTTTTCAGAGTGGGTTTTATAAAAAAGGCAAAAGATAGCAAGTGTCAGTGATAATGCTGAGAAAAGGGAACCCTTGTATACAACTAGTGAAAATGTAAATTAGTACAGATCTTATGGGAAACTATATGGAATTTCTTCAGAAATACCTAATGTTAATGATGAGTTGATGAGTGCAGCAAACCAACATGACACATGTGCACCTATGTAACAAACCTGTGTGTTGTGCACATGTACTGCAGAACTTAAAGTATAACGATAATAAACTAAAATTAGAATTACCATATGATTTAACATCTCATTTCTGGATATTTACCCAAAAGAGTTAAAATAAATATATCAAAGAAATATCTGTAATCCCGTGTTTATTGCAACATCATCCACAGCAGCCAAGTTATGGAATCAACTCAATTATGCAATCAACCAATTCAATTGATTGAAATCAACTCAATCAATTATGGAATCAAATGTCCATCAATGAATGAAATGATCATAAAAATGTGGTATATATACACTATGAAATAGTATTCTGCCTTAAAAAAGTGGAAAATTTTGTCATTTGCAAGACATGGATGGTATTGGAGAACATTATACTAAGTGAGATAAGCTGGCACAATAAGACAAACAACACAAGTTCTCACTTATATCTAAACAATCTAAAACAATTGAACTCATAGAAGCAGAGAGAACAATGGTGATTACAGAGACAGAAGTGTGACCAGGGGAATGAGGACAAGATGGTCAAAGTATATCATATCTCAGTTAGATAGGAGGAATTTGTTTAGTTTTTATTTTCTTTTTATTTTAGTTCTATTGTACAGTGTGCAATAATTAAACTTTAATGTGAATTTCCAAATGACCTACATTTGGTTTATTAACTGCCTATGAATATGGAGATATTTTTCTATTGAGGAAAACATGAAATATCAGTTTACATGCCTATAAAAGAACAGTGGTTTTGCATCTGACATAATAGTCCTTTTTCTATAAATACCAAAGTATGTATGGAGTGTTTGGAAAGCATTTAATACGATGTTGAACATGAAATTATTTTTAAATCATGTATTTGACCCTTTAAAAAAATCTCAAAATGCCAGAACCTCACTTATAATGTTTATGATGCTGTTTTTAAATTAAATTAGCAAACACTGAGATGACTTTAAACTAGGAAAATTTTATATTGATTTTTAAATATATAAATTCTCGAACACTGTGATTAACAGGTTATATTTTTCCACATAAATATGGGCAAATTTTGTGGAGTTCTTTTTGCATTAGAATATAATTCAAACCCATCTGCTCCATGGTACAAAAGCAAAGCTGGCCTTATGTAAGCTTGACTCTTAGGAGCACAGTGCTCTACTGTATTATAGTGAAGAAGAAGAAAAGTATGGCAGATTAAACATTATTTCAAGTATATTCTAATCAAACACTGAAAGTTTTTGTATGATATTGAAAACAATATATTAAATGAAGGTAAACTGTCAGCTAATTAGTATGTATCATGAACAATGAAAAGCCAAAATTATATAAGAATAAAATAGTCACATTTAAATTACAGTTGGTGATACACAGCACAGTCTGGCATACTTGACATGGGTTTTACATTTTTTCATCCAATAACTATCTATGTGCACCCACTGAATTATATTGTATAGGAAAAGTAATTGAAATATAATTTTGTAGATGTTGATATTTTATAGAAAAGAAGAAGCCTTATCTAATTCTGTAGCTCAAATAGATATTTTAAGTCATGCAAAGTTTTCTGGGCATGCCTTATTATTTGAAGTTATCACAATTTCAAAGGCAAGTGTCTGAATTTACAATTGTTTAAACTCTATTACAAAGGATTAATAACTCTAGAGAGTCTGATAAATCAATTACAATGAAAAAAGCAAAATTAAACTCATCTCTTTCCCAATATTGTACAATTGTGACACTTCTCAGCATTTACAAGCATATAATTAGAATACAATGTGTTGAATATTAGTACAATATAATCATTATAGAACTTTGGGTTTTAATAAATAATTAATTTAATGGTGGCAAAGTAAAAGATAAGAGATTTTTTCCAAAAGCAATTTCAAAATAAATGGCCTGATATTACTTTCATTTTTATTTGTTTCCCTAAGTCTGTTGAGTTTTCTTTATGTGAAAGGCATATATCTGAAGATAAAATTTACATTCTCAGGGTAAGCTAGACTTCGGTTTTCTTCATGCTTCTCACTACATACTTGAAATGTAACACCAAAAATATAAACAAATGATAGTATGCATTTTTCAATTTGACTTTAAAGTGCCATAGATTTATAATGGCATTAGTAATGGCAAAAACCACAATTACTTTTGCACCAGCCTAATATTATTTTAATGTTCAATGGATAACAGTATCGAGTATATGACCATTTTATCAATAGTGCCTTTGTATTATAGGAAGTGGCCAGAAGGAATTTTAGGTGACTTGAGTAATTAAAATATGGTAGAATGTTAAAATTGGGAGAGACTTAGAATTGACTTTTTCTGACCTCTTAATTTTGTGCATGAAGAATCTCAACATTTTTGCTAAGATCCTAGTGCTAAGTGGGAAGCTCAGCTTTCATCTTCATCTTTTTCCTATCTTACACTGTTTCCTAAGACAGAAGTTGTGATTCTGTTTTAAAGTAGACTAATAGATCTCTTTAAAGCTTACTCTCATGTCTACAAAGAATGGTTAAATTTCATTATTTAATATGCATGCCATAAACTTGTGGCATTTAAAGCAAACATTTAAACAGAACAGAAAATGAAATAAGGGCCTGTTTGGCCTTTATGGATGAAAGGCCATACCTTTCAAAATCGAAGATAGCTTTGCATTTTAAACTATACTAGTGTTTGGTGAAAATCTTCAACAAAGAATAGGTAGAGAACACTTTGCCTTATGTTAGATAATACTATTTCCTATATTTCCAGAAAATTTCCTGGAATATTTATACACTAAACAAATGCTTGTAGAAGCTAGTAACTGTTCTATTTATTTAACATTTGTAACCCATCTTCTAATCCTATACATAAAACCTTTAGAAGATGAAAAAGTACAGCCACGGTTATATATCATTATGTCTTTATATATACACATGCACATGTGTGTACAAATGTGAGCAATCAATGTATAAGATCCATAGCTCACAGTGCTGAGAAATATGATTATCCTTTAATAAAGCCTGGCCTCTGACAATATTGAAAGTTGGTATCATATCTTATCAGTTTTCCCTACCTTTCATTGCTGGGTTCCACTTTTAACCCTCTCTGTGCCATGGCCTCAAATAATATAAATGGTAATAATAAACACACACACACACAAAAGGAATCCATTTGAATTATATGAACTTCATGAAGAAGATACTGTATAAAGAGATTACATTTAAGAGATTTTAATCAAACCTGAGTTTGTCAGAGAGAATTCTCCTGAGGAGGAAACGATTGTACAAAAGCCTAAATAATTGCTAGTTAACTCAGTGAAAGTGTGTGCAGAAGGCTTTGCAAAGCCCTGATGATGAGAAAGGGCGAGACATATTTTTAAAATAGGCCAGAATGTTGTGTGACTGAAATTTAATGATCAACAAAGACAGTGGCTCATTATCAGATTATCAGTCTGGAACGGTGTCAAAGGCTAGACACTGGAGAGTCTGTAACACAGTGTTTCAAATTTTAAATTGTTTTCTATTGAATTTCATTGAATAGTTTTATGCATCACAATAATTACCTTTTCTTTTTCTTTTCTTTTCTTTTTTTTTTTTTTTACTATTAAAGATTGTTCTGATAGAACAAGGTAAAAACTTGGAGCAGTGACAGAAGTTGATGTAGTCAGCGAGCAGAAGTCTGAATGACATGAGTTGGCTATCAGAATAGTCAGACAGAGAGAGTGAGAGAGAGAGAGAGAGAGAGAGAGAGAGAGAGATGAGTTGAGAAAGGTAGCAGCAGTGGGAGAAGAAGTGAAAACATTTTTGAGTTGTTTTGTATATTTTTTTAAAAAGTAGATTTTTTCCAGATAATAAAAAGAAAAGCATCAAAGATAACTGAGGATTTTGCTTGTGAAAATAAATAGATGGGGTGCCATATGCCAAAATAGGGAACACAGAAAGGGGAGCAGGTTGTGAGGGAATATGAAAAGTTTGAATATACAAGTTTGAAGTGCTATAAAATGTTTAAGTAGAATTGCTTAGTAAGCAATTGGATATATGATTATGTCTGGGCCCATAAGAGAAGTCTAGGCTGGAAATACAAGTTATAGAGTTAAAGGCTTATTTTTATGTGCTATATACAGTTTAGAAACATCAAGATCAGTGTCTCATTAGTTATAATAATGTGATAGACACTATCATTTTATTTATTTACAATTGCAGGTATAAATAGTTCAAATAAAATTCCCAATATCACAAATTCTGTTAGTAGCAGAGTTTCCCAAAACTCATAGGGCTTAAAACAAAACTTGTTATTATTAAATTTCATTGTTTTGGGATTAAGAGTTGGAACAGGGCATACTGGAGAAAATGTGTCTACTTAAAATTTTCAGGGTATCAGTGCTATTAATTGAATGGCTGAGGACTGGAGCAGCTGGAAGGTGGCTGAATACCCCTTGCTTTCTACACATGACCTTTTCAAATGACTTTCCAAGAAGTAAGTCTTAGCTTTTTACAGTATAATAGTTATACTTCTTAACTGGAGTTGAGTAATCCAAGAGAAAGAATGTATCAACTGCCAGTTCTCTTTTAAGCTAAACTTGGAAATGGCATAACCTCAGTTCCCACTACATTTTATTTGTGGAAATACTCACAGGCTAGACTAGAGTCAAGGAGAGGATACAAAAACTTCACATCTCAATGAGAAGAGTGCTGATGTATTTGCAGCCATCTTTAATCCACCACACTTAGACCTATGACGCTTTATAAATTACTCCTTGCTACTATCAATTTATACAAAGTACACCTGTAGCAAAGGGCCAGGCATACAATAAGTGATCAATAAGTGTTTATTCAATGAAATAGTTCTAATGTAGGGAATTACAGTTTTGTTAATCATAAAAAAGCCTTTAAATCATTTTAGATACTCTATCATTTTGCCTAAAGGGACTAAGATATTTAGGATATAATCACAGGTTGGTACTTTTGAATTCCTCTAGTAGTGGATTAAAAATGTCTGTAAATTATTTAAGCTAAAGTTCACAATGAAAGGTCTTTCAGATTCAGCTAAAATTTCTAATTTCAAATATGTTTCAAAAGTATTCTCAATGATTGCATTAGATCAGCATGTAGAACTTTTTCTTAATATAATTGATAGCTTGTTGCCCACTAAATGTTAAGACACTCAGCAATAAGATGATTTCAAAGAAAAGGTCAAACGCTGCCTTTGAAAAAGAGCAAACGCCATGCAAAGAATAACGCCATTCTAAGTAAACCACTTTCCTTGCTATTGTGAGTGTCAAAGTTCTGATTCACAGGGATGAATAAACCTAATAGAAAATGTTCTCAACTCATGCAATCATCAACATTATGTAAAATTATGAGATGGCTGTGATTAACAATCTGAAATATAAAAACAATTAGATATCAGGCTTCAATTTTCCTCTCATCCCTCAGAACTTTTAATAATGCCTTTGTGTACTATTTAGGTAAGTTCTTTATAAATGATCATATAAATAATGAAAATTATTGTTGTATCAGCAATATAATATGTAATAACACTCAACCGATTAAGACAAATGATATTGTAGGTATTATAATTGACTTGTACAGAATTATAATGTGCAGTTGCAAGTCATCAATAGATATATAATGACATTAATAGTTTATTCTAAGATATTAACAAATAATTACGATCAAAGTGTGAAAGCAATGCATGTGAAAAACCAATGGGAATTGTAGTTAGAATCCTGGCTCTTCCAGTGTGTTACCTAATCTTGAAAAATCACTTGGCCTGTTTAAGTATCAATTTTATCAGCTGTAAATTGAAGATACTGTTTTCATGTTGAAGCATCATTGGAAGAATTAATCAAAATTATGTATTCAAACAACATATTAGACCATCAATAGTTATTATCTTTATAATTATTAGTCATTATTAATGGCACGGTAGAAGTTGAACCAGTAAGCAAATTGCTTTTCTCACAACTGTTTATTTTGAAGCATCTGAAAGAGGGTAACTCTATTACATGATTTTAAAAAAAGGAACATATGTTATGAAAAATGAAGTCTTCGGAAAAAGGAAGCAAAAAGTAAAAAATATAAAAGGGACATAAAAAGAACAAAGTTCTTTGCATATTACAAAAGAGTAAAACTGAGAAAAAAATAAGAACAAGCAGATAGATGAGAATAGCTGAGAAAAATCTTTCCAGAGAAATACCTTTAATATCAGTCTAAAACTTATTTTGTAAATATTTAACTTGTTGGTTGTTGATACATAAAATATGTCTTTCATAGGCAAGATCCAGAAAGTGCAATGATGATTAACGTGCTATTTTTTAGTCTCCGTTTTATTCTCACCTCCATCATGCCATTGTTACAGAAAACCAGGAAACCCAGGGGTCTTGACTTTGTGTTTCTTTCAAAGCGTGTTGCTCACTATCATTGATGAAATTACTATTTCATAAACATATGTTTTCCAAAGGACTGATGTTTTTCTTGGTTCATTTAACCAAATTTATATGGTTTGCAAATATGTTTATTTATATTTAAATACAAAGTAATTTTTTGTAGCCCTGAAGTTGTCTTTCTCACAGCAAGAGTAAGCATGTAAATTAACTTCATCTTAATGAAATTACTCTGGAATAAAATATGTTAACATTAGACGCAATCAAGTCATTTTAGTATCATGAGTTGTCCCGAAGTTTTTCCCTTTATAGGTACTGACAATTGCATATTAACCTTATGTTATTGGTTAACCTTCTTAACCTTGGTTTAAACATTTTGCCCATCTGCTTAGGCAGATTCCCCACTCCCCTTCTCTTCTGCATGTTTGACTGGGAGCTTCCAGAGGCTGTTTTCACTTCCCAGTTCTCATGTGTTCCTCTTGGAAAGTTTTTGGCGATGCACTCTTATGAACTGTCCTTTGTAGATTCCTGCTTTCTCTCCACAACTCCTTCCTTACTGTCCCCTGCTAGAGAAACTACATAATGGTGGAAATCTCCCCATGATGACAGCTGCTAATATAGCCAAAGCTTCTGGCAAAATACTCAAATACATAACCTAGTTTTCTACCTTCACCATTTGTCTGCTGGACATCGAAGAATGTTATTTTGCTCATCATACTTTTAAGACTTCCTCATTAAAAAGCTTCTCAGCTTCTGTCATTTTTCTTCACTTTCTAGGCTAAAGAACAAATATCAAGAAGTCTCAAAATGTAAAATATACAAATTTTGTTCACCACATTGAAAATATTTTTTGGATTACATACAAAAGTTTGCGGTTTATACCAAACAAACTTATATGCCAGTTAAACAAACAAAAAAGTCAACACCCTTTGGGAGAATATAACAGAATCAACAATACAAAATTCACAATACCAATGATATTTTGCAAAATTAGTTGACATGAAGAAAATAAATGTGACACATGATCAGTAGATAGAACAATTATTGGAGCCTGATCATGAAATATCCCGGTGTCAAAATGTAGAGAAGAGGATTATAAAGCAGCTGTTATAACCAAGCCCAGTGGCAGCAAGGAAATATGCTTGTAATGGATAATAAAACAGAATATCTCAGCAGAGAAAGATCTAGATTCTCTTGGACAGTGCCAATGCCAACATTTTCAGGGTTAGCTACTTCTTCTATCGATCTATTTTATGTTCTATTTGAATTTCACTTCTGGCATTATCACTTTCTATTTCCTTGTTGCTCTTTCATCTTTCTTGGCCAACTCTCTTTCACTTATCCATTTAAAAATATATCACATGGATTCATAACTGGGAGACAAAGAATCAACATAACTGCAGGCTTTGCTGTTTGTGAATTTAACAACAAATGACCAGTGACCAACCACCAACAGACTTCGAAGAAAGTAATGGGGTTGGTAACTGATCATGATGCATACTTATTATTTAATGTGTTAATTTGTGGACTAAAGAGCTAGCAGCAAAGATTAACTTCACATAATTACTCACAGTTTTGAATTCGAATTTTGAATTTTGCTGTTGGGGGTTTGGTATTATGTAACTAAACAATAGTTACTGAAATTTACATATATCAGAACTCAGCAAAGCAAGAACAATGTGTATATGTTAAACTGGAGGATAGAATATATAAACTCTCTTTAGCAAATTGGACTTGGGCTGAAGAAAAGATGAAATATTTAAAAGAGAAGAAAAAAGACTTAAATTCTCACAAATATCAATGTTCAGGATTATATAAAAAATTAAGTTTGGAATTAAAATGCCAGGAAAAATATGTGTATATATCAGGAAAAAAACAAAAGAAAGAGTGTTTCAAGGGAGATACACAGAATTTGCAAATAAGGCTGAATAGATGATTAAGAGAGGACTGAGAATATTATCTCTAAATTTTTTTTTTTTTTTGAGACAGAGTCTCACTCTGTTGGCCAGGCTGGAGTGCAATGGCGTGATCTCAGCTCACTGCAACCTCCGTCTCCCAGGTTCAAGCAATTCTCCTGCCTCAGTCTCCAAATAGCTGGGATTACAGGTATGTGCCACTATGCCCAGCTAATTTTTATATTTTTAGTAGAGATGGGGTTTCACCATGTTGGCCAGGCTGGTCTCAAACTCCTGACCTTAGATAATCCACCCGCCTCGGCCTCCCAAAGTGCTGGGATTACAGGCTTGAGCCAACGCTCCTGGTCTCCAGAATTTTTTTTAAAGTTAAGTTATTGGTGATTACTTCCAGAAACTAAAACTAATTTTGAGAATTGAATAGGCAGTAATAGTGTGGATATAGCAACATTGCTCATGATTTGAAGATGGTTTGAGGTTTATTTATTATTTCAGCATAGTCTGTCCAATCCTAAATGATACAAAGTTTTGTATCCTCTAGATAAAAAAAAGATAACTACAAGAGTTAAGACTTTGAGGAAGTGGAATGAGGCAGCATTCAGGGCACAGGCAGAGTTGTTAAGCTTTTACAGCATAACAGAGGGGACAAGGAAAAGAGAGGAATGTAGAGGGCATTTTTAATGTTTTTATGTGAGCAGGTATAGCATCACACTATCTAGATTTCCCGTGAAACAGTAGGCATGGCCATCTGCGCAAAGTGGTGGGAAAGAAAAGGACTAGATATTTTTAAGAAAGACCAAATAGATGCCATGGAGCATGAGAGAAAGAGCTGACTAGGAAAATGTAAGAGCATTGCTGTGCAGTGGGGAGATTCTGCAGGAATACTGTTAGTTCCAGTCTCAGAGTTCTAGTCTCCGCAGTTTATTGATTTTTAGAATTATACTAAACAACCCATGTATAAACACAGAGAAGATAAACTATTATTGTACTGATACATGTTAAGTGACAGGGCATGTACTAGAAGAAAGTAAGGGGCACTGGGTCTGTTATCTTAGCAAGCTCTAAAAATTAATATTTCAGGCTTTTAAAATTTATGTATATCTATATATAGTCCATAGCCAAGTGCGAGCCAATAGGAAATGTACAATCATCTAATGTATGGAACTCAAGCCATCTTTCCACACGTACCTCTATTGCCTCTTTGAATGCTTGTAACTTAAAGAACAAGGAAAGATGAATAAAAAGAAAAGAGATAATACATCACACTTAATTTCAAAACTTCATGTTATCCCCAGGGTAACTTTCAGTGCTAACAGAATAGTCCCCAAAAGAGATATTGTTTCAAGGCTAAATTCAATGAATTAAATATACCAGTCAATAAGAATAACCTTTGTGTAATAAAGAAATGGAAACAATCCTAAAGTAGAAACGTCAGCTGGGTTATCAGTGTAGTTTAACATCTGACAGTTTAGAGTTTCTGTTGGAGTTCAGGCTATAGGACTACGACTGCCTGGCTCCTAATCAATGTTCTAGTGAGGAAATATGGGACAAGTTATTTAATTTGTCTCATCTACAAAAGTGGTTAATTATAGTACTGAAATTAATTGAGCTAATACATATAAAGTGCTTAAAAGAGTGACTGGCATGTATTAATAGTGAGTATCGGATAACTGTTAGATATTACTCTCAATCTGATGGTATGATGCTATTGGTTCTTCCAGCTTGTAAGATTTTTGGGAGAATACAATGAGATAATGCACACTAAAAATTCTTATGACTTTGTGTGATTTATACAATTTATTCAATGTATTATGAATTACTGACATTCTGTGAAAAATTCCTAAAACTTTTAAGATTAACATTAGTGAATTCTATTTCATGGGTAATTTTAAATTTTATTTTTATTTTTAGTGTGTGAAAGGTAATCGAGAGACTCAAGACCCCAAATCCAAATCTTTGGGCTAAAGAAAAATCCTGCAATTTTTTTTCCTATAAACTGAATTACTTAATATGCTTTTGAATTATAAAAGGGAAATAAATGTGAATTGTTCATATACATGTGTGATTTGTGTTGTGATGACTTATGCTTTAGAGAACTTTTGGGATACTTACTGGGCTATGTCCTTTCAAAAGACATTTGTAAAAATAACTCCATTATTAAATGTCTGGGGTTAACAAAATTTTCTGAAATGCTAAGTATATATCCAAATAAGATTTACAGATGTCTTACTGTTACGTAAAAGATTTTATAGCTTTGTAATTTTCATAAAAGATAACTATGCAAATAATACCTTTTAAATAGAATGCATGTGCCAATGACTACATGATTTTATATGTGTGCTGGAAATCATAAGTTAGATTCTTTCCTGATGAAGTCATTTCTCTAGTTGACAACTGTCAAAGCCATCTCAAAAACCCATGAATATTAAAGCACTGTTCACTGGCACATTTGGCATTTTGAAGTCAGGCAAATAGAACTCATGAAATATGAAAGGAGTGCTCCATGTCGCTTTGTAGAAAATGTTGCCATTAAGATGATGTATGAGGAAATTCACACCTTCCTCTGCTGGGAGTGCTCAACTGTATTTTCCATCAACTGTATTACTTTGTTTGATAGTGTTAGCATTGGGTCATATTCTCCTTTTTCCTGGCTTTAGGAGATCTCAAAGCTAGCACTAAATGAAGGATTTTAAATTATTGTCACATGTACTGCATGTTTTAAACACAAATGCATTGTTTTACTTAGTTATATTATGACAATCAATAGATTCTAAAGCCTTTTTATTCTAGATGTTAGTAATAGGCCAGAAATATTCCTAGGCATAATATCCACTGCCAATTTTTATTATTATATTATTGGTTTTAGGAGTCTGAATTTATTAGGAACTTGTGATGGTTTCTTTCATATTTTAGCCGCAGGAAACTTTGTCCCGCCTATATTTTTCTTCATGCTTAGTGATATTATGGACTTGTCTTTTATTCTTGAAAACTTTACATGCTTTTTACATTTAAAAAATTTTTAAGTCATTTTAAAGAAGGCAGTCCTTTTTATTTTGCTTTATAGTATTTCAAAATATCAGGTAATAAGCATTCTTGTTCTAAAAAAAGACTGGCATAGACATACTATAGACATACTGAAAGTCTTAAAAATTATTTTACTGTGAAAATGGCAAGTTATGTTGCATATTAATATAATAGTAATATAATAGTAATGATAGTAATATGATTTTCACCAAACATTAAGATGTTTAATTAGTGCAGGTGTTTAGAAATTGTATGTCTTGCAATAAATATATTTTATATTGATCCTTCTATACAAATTTATTTGCAACTCTAAATTTAGCAGCATGAAGACATGAAATTACTTTCCCTTTAGTATAGAAAGCATGTTCTTGACTGTTGATGAACCAAAAGATACCTAAGGCAGTATACCCCAAATCCTAAAATCCACAACTTCCATAACTCTTATTTTGTATCAT
This sequence comes from Trachypithecus francoisi, assembly GCF_009764315.1. Classification (NCBI taxonomy): domain Eukaryota; kingdom Metazoa; phylum Chordata; class Mammalia; order Primates; family Cercopithecidae; genus Trachypithecus; species Trachypithecus francoisi. The sequence goes on along the minus strand of NW_022681454.1, from coordinate 165,606,832 downwards.
ATTTTGTAAGACAACTACCCTCTTTTTTTTTCATAATTATCATGATATTCTGAATCTAATGTTTTAATGCAGGTACACAATTATATACATTTCTTAAAATAAAAGTGACTTGGAAACATTGCTTGCTGTAAATTCATGAGTTTGTGTACTCATATTACTTTGGCAAATGTAAGATGACTAAGTGTGCGCATCACATCACTGAGTCTGACTTGCCAAAGAAAATTCATACATAACCACAGTGCATATGCTGAATATTCTCATTTGTGTTTCGAGATTCAATATTTCGATTTATTCTCAAATTAAACACACACACACACACACACACACACACACACACACACACACTCCCCTTAAGGAAGAACAGATACCCAGATCTGTTCCTAAATTATGGGTTGCCTGCCCCTATGACTTCTACAAAATATATAAAAAAGATATCACAGCTATGGCCAGTTCCTCAAGGTGTCTGAGTTGTTACACAGCCCAGACAGTAGAGGGCGCGACAGAGCACTTTGAGAACTCTAAGGCACAGGGGAGGTTAGTCAGGGATGTGGCACTTTACGTGTCATATTAACTTATTACATCACATATAGAATAAAACTTAGATGGTTTGGAGCAAATATCCTAAAAATAATTATGCCTTGTTAGAATGGTAAAACATCTTATTTGGGCTCTGACAACTCACTAAAGACACTGATTTTAGCAGCAGTATAAGGTTATGCTGAGAAAACAATTTTTGATTGTTCAACTGATAATCATGTATGTTAAAAGTTATTCACTGAGTTGGCAGCCGTGAGCAATTAGTAGTGCAATAAAAATGTTATTAGGATATATACAGATAACAATTCAGAAATATCCAAATGGCTCATTAGGCTAATAGGTTTTTATTCTTTGGAAAATTTTCTATTGGTCTATCTAAAGGGTCTAGATATTTTGTGTAAAGGGCAGGATTATACAATCTCTGTCACAACTACACAACTCTGCCACTGCAGCAAGAAAGCAGTCATAGTAAACACGTCAGTGATTATCTGTGGCTGTATTCAACCCAAACTTATTCATGGAATAATATAATATAATAATATATATTATTACCTAATATATAATATATATTATATTATTACCTCAATTACCTTTCACACACTAAAAATAATATACTAATATAAATAAAAATGTCATGGACAATTGATGTTTTCTGTAATTTTCTCATATCATGATTGGATTTTTTCAACTATTTTAAAATATAAAAATAATTCTTAGTTCATGGACCATAGAAAAACTAGTGGCCAGTCATACTTTTCCAATCCCTGGGATAACTGAGGGCCAACTTTTCTGGGAAGTAATGGCTCTGTGGATCTTCATAATTTATAAGGCGGGTATTGTCATCTAATTTGAAACCCCAGACATTTTAATATTTTAGTGCAGAAATACATAAGTCACAGAAACTCCGAAGTACATTTCCTTAGATATTTATTTAAAAATGGCCTGATAGCCCAAGTGTCCTTTCTAAAGTATAGAAAAAAATACTACAGTATTTATATTTATAGAATATATTTTTGTTATGGAACACAAACATTTGACAAGTGTGCTTTTATAGGTCACATATAGTGAATGTTACTTCTAGAAAATAATAGTTTCTTTCAAAAATCAGAGTTGTCTGATCGCTCTCTCTCTCTGTCTCTCTGTGTGTGTGTGTGTGTGTCTGTCTCTGTGTGTGTGTGTGTGTGTGTCTGTGTGTGTCTGTGTGTGTGTAATAAAGTTGTTTGGAACAGCTTCAGTTCCAAAAGAGACAAGATAAGCCATAGGGGGATTGAAGCAACTTTTGTACTAGAGAAATGTTATCTTTTCATACCTAGGTAGTCACTTTACAGGATATTCAAGAGTTAAAATTTATTCAGTATATATAAGCTCTTGGGGTTTATTCACAACTTTCATGTACTATAAGAATACAGTATATGCCTAATTTTTTTATCTCTCCAATCAGATTTTAAAGAGAAAATTAATTGGAAATAAGATATCTAAAGAAAATGGCAGTAATTAAACGGCTGAAGATCATAGTAACATTTTTAAACTTTTCTACAAGAGACATTATTTGTTCTCTTCACCATTAATATTATGCAGGTAAAAATTTAATCTATTTCTATTTTTTGGAAAAAAATTCTAATGCAACATTTCTGAAAGTTGTGGTTTGGGGATAAAGCCGTAACAGCTATGTCAATAATCTGATAAATACAAGCATTAAAAGACTGCTTCTTATTTATGTCCACAGAGCACCTAAGGCGGGTTTTAACAGTATGAATGAGTTAGAAAATTTTGTTTTGGGTGTGTTTATATAGACAAATTTTGTGTGCAGAAACATAGATAAGAATTAAATATCCAGTTATACTCACCCATCAGCTCATATTATAGTCAATGATAACATTCTCTTCAGTGCTTAAATATTAATTTTAAGATAATCCTTTAGCATTATTTAATAAAAATGTAATTGTTCCCTTTACTTTTATTTTCCCTCAAAGACTGTGACACATTTGATGATTCTTAATTTAACATGAGCAATATTCAGAGTGTCATAGGTCTTACGACACATTGACAATTATGACACCCATTAACCTCTTTCAAATTATAAATGAGAAGCGTGTGTTTTACTGCCAAATTTTAGAGACCTAATTGACTTTTCAAGTTGTTTTTGCTTAAGTAAATATAATGGATAAAATTGTATGAAACAGAATACCACTAGCTTTCTTTCATATCCATTCACATTAGTTCTCAGTAAAAATAAGGTATCTTATACTTGCCCAGTAGTTGCCAAATATTTTACTCTTTTACAGGTTTTTGTGACAGTGAAAACTTTTTATGGGTGATCTCATTTGAGAAAGGAGTAATGCTGACTTAAATGCTCTTTTAGTAAAAGATAGTGCTTCTCTACCACTGAAAGATGGGGCTATAACCTTAAATGATTTAGTTCTGTATTTTAGCATTAAGAAGCTCTAATTCCATTTTCAGATAAAATAAGTCTTCAAGTTATTATATCTAACATAAACATCCATCCGTGGTACTTTATATATAAATTATTACTCTGAAAAGAACTGGAATTAAGATTTCAACTTGCTTGAACAGAATCTCATTTGCTTGAAATACAGTAGGAGCAGTATTTCAAGGAAATGAGATTCATCTTTACACTGAGGCTGAGGACTTGAAAGCCAGAGAACTTGGCTGCCTACCGAATGGCAGAGATAGTGCAATAGGTACAAAGTACTAAAAGATGGCAGTCATTCTTACAGAAATAATGTTTCTTTAATACCTCCTTGCCTCTCAATAAAGATAACCTCAGACTAACTCAATGTGTTAGATTTCATCTTTCTAGCCACAAAGCAGTGACAAAGGCCTCTATTAATTTTAAGCAGTACATTCTTAAAATCATATATATATATATATTATACATTTGTGTAGCACTATTGACAATAAAATTTTTAAGGAACACAACTTGTCAGTTTAATCTAAAACCTTTTTCCATCTTTTACTCCATTGGAGTTTGTTTTCTATTCTTCCCTATTACCATTTTTTAAAGTTACAGAAATTTGCACAGGGACCATATTGGAATTTGGTGGAGTTGGAGTAAACACACTTCATTTCATTTTTGTTTGGCATTTTTCAAATATTATAAGGTACAGGGAACTACCTGTGTATCCTCTCCCACCAGGTGAAATTCTCTAAGTTGTCATGATAATACAGTTGGTCTTAGTCAAAAGGCTGAGAAATGGCTGTCATCATGATACATGACTGGGATCATAAAAGGAATCAGAGTCTTGGAAGACAATAGGGCATTTCTATGATAATCTTTGAGATGATTCCTGCATTTTTATTCATCCAGCTTAGAGACAGAATGGGGTAGGAGGAGGGCATACATCTCAGACTGCTTGGGTAGGTCTTTTCAGAAGTACTCCTTTAAAGTGATCCTCTGTTCGTCATCAACAGGAAATTTTAAGATTGCCAGTTTACTTTACACAATTCTACAGTAAACTTTATTTTCAGACGTTGTAAAATTATAAAAAATTATAAAAACACATTAAAGTTAATGTTTATATGTATGTGTGTGTGTGTGAAATACAGTAATATTCAACACATACATATATATATAATATATAAAATAAAATATATAAAATATTTCCCTCCATTTTGTTCTTTTGGAGATGGAGTCTAGCTGTGTGGCCCAGGCTAGAGTACAGTGGTGCAATCTTGGCTCACTGCAACCTCTGCATCTTGGGATCAAGTGATTCTCCTGCCTCAGCCTCCTGAGTAGCTGGGATTACAGGTGTGCACCATCACACCTGGCTAATTTTTGTATTTTCAGTAGAGACAGGTTTTGCCATGTTGGTCAGTCTGGTCTCAAACTCCTGACCTCAGGTGATCCGCCTGCCTCAGCCTCCAAAAGCGCTGGGATGACAGGAGTGAGCCACTGTGCTCGGCCTACCCCATATTTGAAACTCTTTTACTATATTCCTTTGACCCCAGCCAAGAAGGATACTAGGTACTTCATGCTGCCTCCGGTTGCTTGACACGCCACACGATTCATACGAGTAACATTACCTTTAAGAAAATTAGTATAATATTTATTTTGTAAACCAGAGCTATTGTGGTTTTCCTTGATTAGATTAGATAGGTGAAATATTTGCATTTTATAAAATTTACCTTAATATGTAATATGGCTCAAATAATCTGTTTTTTTTATGGCAATGTGGTGGAATGGTAAAATCAGACAACTAAATGTTGAAATGAGTAACATTTAGTTAAAATCTATGTTGTTTCTCATATTTCCTTAGTGACCTTGGAAAGTTTTATCTATAAGAGATTTCTTTTGAGTGAAATGTGAATATTAATACTTATATTACAGGATTGTTGTAGCAAAAGTGAATTGAATTTGACACACACAAACATAGCATACACATATATACCTAATATGGGTTATTAGCACTCACTTTTTCCATATTTAAAATTACCAATGTAAATTAGCTAACCATTATTGCACTATTACCTATAGGACTTGGTCTTCTAGAGTATCACACAAATATTAATTCTGTAAAAATCATAAAACACCTACTGTGTCCCAGCCACCATGCTAGAGGTCGTGGAACTAATCAGTAAATCACTTACAATGTTTGCATATTTTTCTTTTCCTCTAGACCTGTTCAATGCCAAATTCTCGCATGTTCTTTTATTTTCCTTTGGAATCACAGTCACTAGGGATGAACGGTTGTGATAAGCATGATATTTCTATTACAGAAGTAAAAATCAAGCACTTTTTGAACAGCGATGTACTATTTAGTTCCGTTTAGAGAAATGAGGAAATGCTTTCCAGAAAAAATTGGCCTAAGACCACTTCAGGGTTATCATAATCACGCAGTATCTGGAGTGATTCTATTTTTAAAATATAGAAAATGAAATTGTGAGGGAATTTGTAGCTTGTACAAGACCATATAGATCAGTATTCAATAGTGTCAGCCACATATGTAATCAAATTTTTATGTAGCCATTTGAGGTTAAAAAGTGAAATCGATATTAATTGTATATTTTATTTAACCTAGTATATTAAAAAAGTAACATTTTAACATGTAATCCTATAAAAATTATTAATGAAATATTTCACACAATATTTTCATACTGTCTTTGAAATTTGTAGGTATTTTGCACTTAGTTTTGTAAGAAATGCTTCATCTGTATTCAGATTTAATGAAGTTTACAGTTCAAAAAATGATTCCCTTATATAGATCATTCCAAATATAGTCAAAATATTTTCAACAATTGAAAAAAGACCATTTCTTCCTGTCTTCGCATATGTATTTACAGAACCAATTCATCTTTTCTTCACTAGCCACTGTGTCAATTAATATCTAGTTTAAAATATCAATGTATAAATTAAAAAGCAACTCTAAACTTTCAAATATTAGAAAAAGACATTTCTTAGACATTTTCTTTTAGACTTTAAATCTGATTTATATAACATCAAAGATTAGAACCTACATATTGATTCATGTTAGAAAGATGTATAAAATTATTACTTTTATTTTGAAATGTGTCGGCTTTAAAATACTTTTACATTTCTAAGTACTAATAAGCTTTCTTTTTCCTTCCAACTTCAGATTTAGTTCATTCATATACGGTGTGGTATCAGTGAAAATTTTAAACACACTGCTTTTTTTGTCTTTAATAATTACATGTTTGGCAAACATTTCTTTTGTTTAAAGACAATCATGAATTGAAGTTTAGTACAATAGATATTTGTAAAAATCATCCATTGACCATTAAAAAAGAACACAGATAGTTAAAATCATTGTCTTTTATTTTTAGCAGTTTCGTAACAAAATGTCCATATCAGGAGTAATAATTTATCTTACTATCTCAATCTAAAACTAAATTTCTTTTGTGTAGGAATCCAAGCTATCTTACATTTTGCCAAATTTACAAACTCAGAATTTGTATAAAATTGTTTAAATTTTTTATTAGCATTTAATTCAGATTCCAGACAGTTTTATCAATTATTTTCTTAAATGTAACTTTTTATAAAATTCATTCCATATTTCCTGAAGATGTTTCCTAATACTGTCAACTTTATTCTTTTTTTGAAGTTTTTATACTTTTTTTTTCATTTTGCACTGCCACAATAAATTGCAGTTCATGATGAATTTTGTGATGTGACTACTTCTGATTTCGTTTCATCTTTATTATTTTGGTAGTTTCTATATCATCACTATATTATATATCAGTAGTAAATTCTTGCTAGCTGTGAAATTGTCCTTGCTGGCTGTGAAAATCCTAGATGGCCACTTCTTCCAATACAATGTTGCATCTACATTGAGAAACTGTTGTTTAGCGTAGCCACTTTCATCAATTATTGTAGCTGGGTCTTCTGGGTAATTTGCGATAGCTTCTACATCAGCCCTTCAGGCTATACTTTGCACTTTTCTATTATGGAGATGGCGTATTCCTTTAATTTCATGAACCAATCTCTGCTACCTTCATACTTTTGTCCTGCAACTTCCTCACCTCTTCTGTCTTGGATCCTGGATCTTCCATCTAGACCATTAAAACTTTCTTTGTATTAGTAATAAAGATGATTTGCTTTTCTAGCATCCATGCGTTCACTGGAGTAGCACTTTTAATTTCCTTCAATAACTTTTCCTTTGCATTCACTATTGGTAAAGCTGTTTGACGCAAGGGACCTAGCTTTTGGCTCATTGTCACTTGCAACATGCCTTCCTCAACTAAGCTTAATCATTTCTGGTTTTTGATTTAAAGTGAGAGACATGTGATGCTTCTTTTCACTACAAGTTATTATAGGGTTCTTAACTGGACTAATTTCAATATTGTTGGTGTCAAGGAATAGGGAGGCCTGAGGAGAGAGACAGGGAATGGCCAGTGGGTGGATCAATCAGAACACACACAGCGTATATCGATGAAATCCATCCTCTTACAAGGGCACAGTTTGTGGTACCCCCAAACAATTACAATAGTAATATAAAAGATCACTGATCACACATCTCCATAAGAGATATAATAATAATGAAAATATTTGAAATACTCTGAGGATTTTCAAAATGTGACTCGGAAACATGAAGTAGGCACACGCTGTTGGAATAATTATGCTGATAGACTTGCTCCACACAGGGTTGCAGCAAACCTTCAATTTGTAATAACCACAATATCTGTAAAGTGCAAGAAAGTGATGCCCAGGCCAGGCTTGGTGGCTTCGCACCTATAATCCCAGAAATAATTTGGGAGGTTGAAGTGGGAGGATTGCTTGAACCCCAGAGTTTGAGACCAGCCTGGGCAACATGGTGAAACCCCATTTCTACAAAAATAAAACAATTAGCTGGGCATGGTGGCAGGCACTTCTAGTCCCATGTACTCGAGAGTCTGAGGTGGAAAGATCACTTGAGCCCCAGGAGATGGAGGCTGCAGTGAGCTGTGATCATGCCACTGCACTCCAGCCTGGGTGAAAGGTGATAGAGTGAGACCCTTTATCAAAAAATAAATAAATAAAATAAAATAAAATAATAAAATGAAGCACAATAAAGCAAGGAATGCTTGTATTTACCAATTATGTTTTACATAGGTAACAGTAACTTTTTTTTTTTTTTTTTTTTTTTTTTGAGACGGAGTCTCGCTCTGTCGCCCAGGCTGGAGTACAGTGGCCGGATCTCAGCTCACTGTAAGCTCCGCCTCCCAGGTTCACGCCATTCTCCTGCCTCAGCCTCCCGAGTAGCTGGGACTACAGGCGCCCGCCACCTCGCCCGGCTAGTTTTTTTTTGTATTTTTTTAGTAGAGACGGGGTTTCACAGTGTTAGCCAGGATGGTCTGGATCTCCTGACCTCGTGATCCGCCCATCTCGGGCTCCCAAAGTGCTGGGATTACAGGCTTGAGCCACCGCGCCCAGCCAGTGTGCTTTTTCATAAAATTTTCAAATCAACACATTGCAGTGTTACATAGTACATGTAAGTCATTCAGACTGAGTCAATCCACTCATCCCAATAGATCAGTTATGTGTATATATATAAAACCATAGAAATGAAACATGAGCCTAACAAGTATTGCAATGCAACATGAATACTTATGTAATGTAAATAGCTAAAATGAAACTTAGTCCTTTCAAAATAATGAAATACTATATATGTTTTGAATTTTAAAATTTAAATTTCCTTAATTAAAAATTCAATCCCTCAGTTGAACTAAATACAGTTCAACTGTTCAAGGAGCGCATATGGCTATTGGCCATGTATTGTATAGTGCAGATACAGATAATTTGAACCTACATCTTTCTGATTACAAAATTTGTTATCTTTTCACTGTGCTGTGCTTAATATCTGTCAATAGATGATCTAGACATTATTGATGACATCAAAGTAAGAGGCTGGGGAAAAAAGAGTTAACATTTCTCATGGAAATTGTATTGGCTATTTGTTATTTTGAAGGTATAAAAATAAATGAGCTTAAAAAATATGAAATACCTAAATTTATAATCCTGAGGGTTTAATTGCAACAAATGTAATTGTTTATAGGAGGTAATTTTGATATAATATCATATGAATGAGCGAATTACATGATTCATGTATTTTTTAAAAATCTAGGAAAAGCATCATGATTTTGAATATTGCTTTTACTAAAGGCCAAGGGATTGAATTGTTTGTTCTCCTTTTTAATATTATTTGAATTTAAATATAATGATGTTCTCATTCATTCTGAAAATTTTTATCTTGGCTTAGATAATAGCTCCAAGTCAATGTTCTGTTCTAGAAATAAGGTTTGAATTAACATGTGGATAAATATTTGTTTATTTTACTGATTTTCTTCTGAGAATTTTGATGCCTTTCTGAAACCTTCATAAACAGTTACACACACACACACACACGAAATGCCTGCTTATTTAGGGTAAGTACTGTCGTGATTCTGCATAAATCAAAGTTCCATAGCCCAATAAAAAGGTAATATACTGAGCCAATATTTAGCAGTTGGGTTATTAAATTCTTATTGCTTGACTAGTATATTGATTTCAAGCTGACAGGAACTGAAAACCAAAAATTTCAAACTACTTGTTAAAAATAAGTTTCAAGAAAACCCTCATGTGCTGGTTGGGTCTCAACCATTCCCTTTTTTTAAATGATAAAATAGTCTATAATAAATATTTTCACGTTTTTCTATCTTTTAATATTTCTCTTTGAAAAGCCAACACTAGCTCTAGGCAGTCATCTACCATGATTAATGACAGAGGCAGTGGCCTTTGTGTTACAATGTTGTTCTGCTACTAGAAGTTTTCAAGGTCACTGTTTCCTTCTGAAAAGTTCAAAGGAAGTTAAATATTCATAAAACATGACCTGATTTTATGCGAGGTGCCGTACTTGTTGTTTTATGACAACCCATTTTAATGAAAAGAAATGCAAAGAAATTTTCACTCTAAATACCTGACATCCAATTCAACTGGGAATGTTACTGGAAAGCATTTTATGATTGAGGAAAATAAGACAGATATTCTTTAGGAGCCCCTTATTAGGAAACATTATTTCCTTTACAGACATTATCTGTAAAAACTCCTTGACCTACCTAAATGAGAGTCTATTAGTGTCTGATGTGCTAATAAAAATTAAGCTGTGAAGCACTGAGGGTCACCTTATTAAATGCCTTTGTTCCCATCCCAGGTTTATGAATCACATTTATCGGAAAGATTTGTCTTGGATGGATAATATTTTGTTCTTAGACTTTACTTAGTAGCAATCTAAACGATACCAAGAGGAAGGGGAAAAACTCCAACAAAGCTAAAATCTCTTAGTTTAGACAGGGAGGAAGGAAGAAAGGAGGGAATAAGCGAAAGAAGGGAGGGTGGGAGGGAAGAAACGAAGAAAACGAAGTAAGGAAGACAGTAGCACTTCAGTGTTTTTCATCAGAAAAATCTATACTGGTTGTTCCACTCTATTTATTTGGTACTACAGCCTACTTCTGGATACTCTCAAATAATAATCATAGTTCACTATACAGTTTTATGGCAAAACAGTGTCCTAAATGATAAGATAGAAAATTAATGGGTACTAATTACTCCAAATTTGATGAAAATCTACATAAACCAAAAATTTTTCTTTTGTCATATATTGGGAATTGAGAGATGGTTTATATAACTAATTCCTCTTTAACTGACAATATCTCCTTTAATAGGCAAAGTGTATCAGATTTTCCATCATATAATCTTCCTTCTACTTCTGTCAACTATTAGTATTATATATAGAATCACTTAAATATAATAGAAAAATGCTAATTAAATTAAGCCTAGAGGCAAGCCTTTTAAAAAGGAGTAATATTTTCATCCAATAGGAATATATTATGTACATATATATTAAATAACGCATAAGAAAGATGAACAAAGCACGACCCTTGCCTTCAAGGAAAATGTACATTTGATATGTATATATGTAAATTATTATAGTAGAAACAAAAGAATATTCTCAGTGCTATAATAAGCCACAACAACGTTCAATGGAAGCACAGAGGAAGAAGACTACAAAATTAAATATCTAATGAAATAAAGAAGAATTCATGCATACATTGGCATTTACTCTACGCACTAAAACCTAAGCAGAATGGGTGTTTAGAATAGTTGAAAATGATAGGCATTTTTGGAGCCAAATTTAGACCAGTAGATTAATTATATATTTTTTAAATGAATGAATAGCACCAGTAAAAATCTAAAAGAGTGTCTTAGAACAAAAAATGCTTTGGAAATATAACCACCATTCTAGGGAATTTGATTATTATACTTTTAAGTAATTACAAGACACTGAGACTTTTGAGCAAAACTGCCATAAGTGTATTTGTATTATAATATTAACAACTCCATGTATTTACATGTTTCTCCAAAGGATATAGGGTAGGACTATACAACTTACTGGAATATAAAGAATGACCAAAGCTATATTTAAAAATATATTTTTGTTGCATATTAGACTCAGTATCATTTATATCAAGTACATGTATGAGTATGGTTCTGCCTGCCAAAAATACATTGATTTCCAGAGGTGAATTTAAAAATCTATAGCTAAGTTGTAGTTAAAGAAAATAAATGTATTGAATAAGTCCTCTGAAGAGTAAAGCATGAAAGAGTTGAAATAAGAAAAGTAATTAATCAATCATTTTACACTTATAAGAAACTTAAACATCATTCAAAGTTAGGGAAACTCATTTTGATATTTTAGTTCTTTTTGTTTGACGAGAAAAGATACCCAACATATGAAAGGTTTTTATCTTTTTATACTTGATAATTGCATAGCAGTTATGGAGAAAACAATTGTGATTATTGGTTAAAAAATCAATTATGTATTTTAGAAGCATCATTTTATATTTGTCAATAACAACAGTCTATAATTATTTGACAAATATGTATATGTATATATATATTCAATACACTAAACATACTGTATCAGAAGGCATGGTTATTTGGTCAGGAAGGAAGAGAATTGACCAAATTTAACTGCTCTTTTCATTTCTGGATATATATTGGTGCAGGCCATTCAGAGCTAAGCAAGAGAAATTATCGTTACATAAGATAAGAGATACCTCTTCAATGGTACTGGAAAAGAAGGATGTTGGGAAGAAAGGAGTATTGAAAAGAAGAACGATTCTTGTATTTTGGTAGAATAAATTTAAATGACATTATATGTAAAGATTTCTTTATTCTCTGTGCAGTAAACCTAGCTAAAGTCAGTGAAAGAAAAATGGAGCCAATAGTTTGAAGTGTTCTGAGAAGATTTAGAATGGAATTGTGAAAAACAGGGAAATGTGGTGGCTCAGAGAATTGTTGGGCATTGTTAATAAATCAAATTGAGATTTCAGTTTATGAATTTATAGTGATATCAGGTTGTCTGAATTTTGCAGGAGTAATTAGCAGCCTGTGACTAGACATGAGAAGAGTCAGACTTATGACTTATATTCACCAAGGAATGGAGGGGTTTTATTATCCCAAACAAGGATTCAGGAAGATAATCAGACAAGACACTGTAGGATATTAAAGAGATATGAGATGATGTAGTGAATCATGAGATCTAAGGTGAATAGGGATGAAAGGTATGATAGCAGAGATGAATGCCAGGAAAATGCAGGGGCATACCAGGGACCAGAGATTAAAGACAAAGAATTGGTGGAATGATGATACTGAAGCAGTTGCATGAATATGTGGAATCAGAAGTGAACTGGCCATATTTGTGATTGCCAGTGGTATAGTTTTTGGAAAAGGCAGGATGTAGTCATGTAAGAACTTAACTGATGCGTTAGGGAGTATTATTTAGTGAAAATGAGAAGATCAAGAATATTGATGAAATGCAAGATGTTGAAAAAGTCAGTGTGGAGGAAGGCTCTAGTTCATAAACTAAGATTATCAGTTACTCTGAGGATGTGACTTGAAATGCTGTCAGAAATGGCAGTGGAGAAATGGGATAAATAGCACTATATTCGCATGGCAAATCATAAAAATCTCTTGTGAGATAGGTAGTTTGCAAATATTTTCTCCCATTCTGTACGTTGTCTCTTCACTGTGTTGATTGTTGCCTTTGTTGTTCAGAAGCTTTTTAACTTGATGTGACAATTACCCATTATTGCTTTGGTTGCCTGTTCTTGTGGGGTATTACTCAAGAAAGGCTTGCCCACTCCAATGTCCTGGGAGTTTCTACAATATTTTCTTTTAGTAGTTTCATACTTTGAGGTCTTAGATTTACGTACTTAATTCATTTGGATTTGAGTTTTGCATACGGAAAACATAAGAATCTAGTTTTATTCTTTGGCATATTGATATCCAGTTTTTCTAGGACAATTTATTGAACAGACTATCTTTTCCCCAATGTTTTTGGTACTTTAGTTGAAAATGAGTTTACTGTAGATGCATGGATTTGTTTCGGCATTCTTTATTATATTCCGTTGGAACATAATATGTTTTTACTCCAGAACCAAGCTCTTTTGGTTGCTATAGCTCTGTAGTAGAATTTCAAGTTAGGTAATGTTATTCCTCCAGGTTTGTATATTTTGCTTAGGATAGTTTTGGCCGTTCTGGGCCTTTATTGTTCCATATAAAATTTAGGATTGTGTTTTCTATTTCCATGAAGAATGAACTTGGTAGTTTGACATGGTTTGCATTGAATCCATAGATTACTTTGGATAATATGGACATTTTAATAATATTGATTCTTCCAATCAATGGACATGGAATACTTTTCCATTTTTTTGTATCCCCTTCAATTTCTTTCATCAATGTTTTCTAGTTGTCACTGTAAATATCTTTTACTTCTTTAGACTTTTCCAATTACAAGATTTTTATCATGTGCAAACAAGGTTAATTTCATTTATTTCTTTCCAATTTGGATGTTTTTTATTTGTTTGTGTTGTCTGATTGCTCTAGCTAGGACTTCCAGTATTATGTTAAATAACAGTGGTGAAAGTGGGCAGCCTTGTCACGTTCCAAATCTTAGACAAAAGTCTTTCAGTTTTTCTCCATCCTATATGACACTAGCTGTGATTCTGTCACATATGGCTTTTATTATTTTGAATTATGCTCCTTCTATACCTAGCTTTTTGAGAGTTTTTATCATGAAGGGAGGCTGAATTTTATCAAATGCTTTTTCAGCATCAATTGAAATGATGATATGCTTTTTGTCTTTCATTCTGTTGATATTATGTATCACACTGATTGATTTGTATATGTTGAACCATCCTTGCATCCCTGGAATAAATTTCACATGGTTATGATTAATGATCTTTTTCAATGTGTTGTTGAATTCAGTTTGCTAGTAGTTTGTTGAGGACTTTTACATCAATATTCATCAGGGTATTGGCCTGTAGTTTTCTTTTTTTGATGTGTCTTTGGTTTTAGTATTAGGGTAATACTGGCCTTGTGGAATGAGTTTGGAAATATTTCCTTCACCTTTATTTTTCATAGTTTCAGTATGATTGTTATTAGTTCTTTAAATGTTTGATAGAATGCTGCAGTGAAGTTATTGTGTCCTGGGCTTTTCTTTGTGGGGAGGTTTCTTATTATGGCTTGATCTTGTCACTTGTTATTGATCTGTTCAGGTTTTGTATTTCTTCATGGTTTAATCTTAGTATGTTGTATGTATTTGGGAATTTATCAATTTCTTCTAGATTCTCCAATTTATTAGCATATAGTTGTTCACAGTAGCCACTAATGATCCTATGAATTTCTGCAGTATCAATTGTAATGTCTCCTTATCACCTCTGATTCTCTTCCTTTCTTAGTCTTGCTAAAGCTTTTCCAATTTTGTTTAACTATTCCAAAAAAAAACAACCTTTTGTTTCTTTAATCTTTTGTATTTTTTTATTCATTTCAATTTCATTTATTTTCGCTGTGATCTTTATTATTTCTTCTACTAATTGTGGGTTTGGTTTGCTCTTGCTTTTCTAGTTCTTTAAGATGTATTGTTAGGTTGCTTATTTGGTCTTTCTTCTTTTCTGATTTAGACACCTATAGCTACAAAATTCCATCTTAATGCTACTTTTATTGTATCCCATAAGTTTTGTTATGTTGTATTTCCATTTTCATTAGTTTCAAGAAATTTTGAAATTTTTTTCTTAATTTATTAATTGATTCACTGGTTATTCAAGAGCATATTATTTAATTTCTATGTGTTTGTATACTTTCCAAAATTCCTCTTATTATTGATTTCTAGTGTTATTACATTATGGTCAGAAAAGATGCTCAATATTATTTCAATTTTTGAATGTTGAAGACTTGTTTTGTGACCTAACATATGATCTACCATTGAGAATGATCCACGTGCTGAGGAAAAGAATGTGTATTCTGCAGTTCCTGGATGAAATGTTCTGTAAATATCTATTAGGTCTACTTGCTCTATAATGAAGGCAA
Organism: Trachypithecus francoisi; assembly: GCF_009764315.1. Lineage (NCBI taxonomy): Eukaryota > Metazoa > Chordata > Mammalia > Primates > Cercopithecidae > Trachypithecus > Trachypithecus francoisi. The sequence continues at coordinate 165,591,432 of NW_022681454.1, read as the reverse complement.
AGTCCAATTGTTGTTGTTGTTTTTTTATGTTCTTCCTGAAAGAGCTGTCCAATGCTGAAAGTGGGGTGTTAAAGTCTCTATTATTTTTGTATCAGAGTCTATCTCTCTCCTTAATACTAGTAATATTTGCCTCATATATCTGGGTGCTTCAGTGTTGGGTGGATACTTATTTAAATTTCTTATATCCTCTTGCTGAGTTGACCACTTTTTCATTATGTAATGACCTTCTTTGTCTTTTGTTATAGTTTTTGTCCTGAAATATATTTTGTCTCATGTAAGTATTGTTACGCCTGCTCTTTTCTGTTTTTTTTTTTTTTTTTTTTTGCATGAAGTATCTTTTTCCATCCCTTTATTGTCAATCTGTTTGCAACTTTATAGGTGAAGTGTGTTTCTTGTAGACAACAGATTATTGGGTCTTTTTTTTTAATCCATTCATCTATAAGGAGATCAAATCACTGTATGGAAAAAATCTAACATGATTCTTTAAAATGGACTAAAGATCTGAGTAGACACTGTTCAAAAGAGGACATAAAGGAGGCAGGAGGAAGATGTTGGATAGGAGGCAAGACTAATGTGCATTTCCCATTCAGAATGAAAGAAGAGTGTGTGGAGACTCAGAATGTGAACTTTTGTTCCATAAACCACTGTAGGAGTGTATTGGGAAAACAGAGAGAATTCACAGATCTTTTGAAATAATTGGCATACTGCTACAAATTCTATGGGACAGGCAAAAAACTGTGAGTTCTCAAAGTGTGAGAGGGGAAAAATCTGCCTCTGAACATATCCCACTGGGGAATCTGAAAATCCAGATCATGGGAGAAGGATTTAAACTTACCGAGAGCTGGAACGGATTTAGGGAGTCACACAAAATACAAATGTAGAAGCAGCAGCAGGAAGAGACTTATAGGCACTCCCATTCTCCAGCTTGAACCCAGGGAAGCCATCCCTGACTATAGCTCACAGGAGCCCTCAGGAAAGGCAGCCAGCACTATTAGGTAGGGGTCACAGGGTTAAAGCAGCTTCAAACTAAATTTTGTAGTAATATTGATTGCGCATGAACTTGCCTGAGCAGAATCCAGGGGTAAAAGGGAACTGTTGCAGATTTGAGTGCAGAAGCTGATATTGTGGACAGATTGGGAGGGATGTGGCCTGAAAACCCCGCTTGCTTTCTCAGCATTGAAGGCATATGGCCTGATCCGAGTTCTATGTGCAGGCTGCCCAGATCTAAACTCGGAGCTGTTAATAGGATATGAGGGAGCAAGACCGGTCTTGCCAACTGTGTGGTAGCTGGGTGAGGCCTTTCACTACTGGCTACCCCCAACTTCCCTGGCAAACTATACTGTACAGCAGAGGCAGCCATACTCCCCTCTGGAACGTTACCCCAACAAACTGAGAACCACTCCGCTAAGCCCCTACAGTGGCCTCAGCAAGCCCTACCCAAGAACAGTCTGAGCTCAGACCCACCCAATCCTGCCCCCACCTGATGATATTTCTCTACACACTCTGGTTGCCAAACACAAAAGACATAAACTCTTGGGAGCTTCATGGCCTCACCTACTACCTGAGAAACCGGAATACTTCTCCCTGGCCAACATAAGGCAAGCTTATATCACATTACTACTACCACAGCTGGTGCTCTGCTGAAAGGACCACCTCCTGGCTGGAGGCCTACCAATTCAGGCCATTACAGCAATTCATGACAGAATAACTCTGCTCCCAGGAAGGAGAAAACAACAGTTAATCCCACTGTCTGCAACATCCTGGCTAATCAGAGGTTCTGAGTCTGTCCACGTGACAACTTCGTTGCTAGTATAAATGGCATTTGAGAAAGACAACACAGTGAACATATCTACAACTAAGGATTCTCACAAGGATTCTCAGAGTCTATATTACTCCCCTGCAACCTCTAGCAGAGCAGGTGTCTGTATCTATGGCTTGGAGACTTGAAGATGGGTCCCATCACAGGACTCTCGCAGGCATTCCCCAGCACTAACCCAGAGCCTAGTAACCCCAGGGGGTGGCTAGATACAGAAGAGTGATAACAATGCCTGCACTCTGGCTCTTAGGAATCTCCATCCCTATGGGAAGTGGGAGGGCACCACATAAAGGGATCACTCCATGGGGCAAAAGAATCTGAACAGCAGGCCTTGAATTCCAGACCATTCTGCTGGTGGGTTATTTCTCACAGCAGAAACACAATCACAATGCTGGGTATGGTAGCGAAAGTCTGCACCAATACCCCAACAGGCAGGCAACCTCTGTGATTGTGAAGGACCTTGGAGAAGGTGAACTTGTTCGCCCCTGGCACTCTACTGCAGACACAACTGGGGCTTTCCTCACAGGAACACAGCATGGAGGCATCTATAGACAGCATTTTAGAAACAATCCAGGGTGAGTATAGCCCCACAGGAGGAGCACACTCCAGATTCATGCCTGGAAAAAAGGCAGAGTCACAATTCCTCACTACTCAAAACATCAACATTGCTGTAGATGAAAAGAAGTGCCTGACCTAAATGGCTGAAACACTAGGACAGGAGTGGGCTATGAGGTGAATGGCTTTCTTGCTGACCTGGCAGGGGAGCTGAGGCAGCTCCCACCCTTCTCCCTGATAAAACCTCAGCACATCTAAATGGGAGCTACCCTAGCCACCTTCATCAAGGCTGAGACCTCAGCCCGCCACTGGGTATTACTTCCACCCACCTGCCTTAGCTACAAGCAGTGCCTACTCAGAAATACCTCCCCTATTGGCCTGAAGACTAAATTATTAACTCAGTAAATAAAACTTCAGGAAAAAATTAAATAAATAAATAAAGTGTACACAACGAGAGAACAAGATAAGCTTCAAGAGATTACTGTCATTCCAATTCCACAGGAGACAGTGACCTTGCCCACACATCAAGAATATAACCACTAAACCAAGCATAAGGGAAAGCCACCACATAAAGACTCTCTATAACTAAGGATCTCATACAGAGTGTTCACTCCTAGAAGTCCAAGAATCAAATTAGGCTAAAATAATCATCAAAGTCTGATCCTTAAGAGGGATAAAAAAATTAAACTAAAAGTAAATTAAAAAATAATTTTAAGAATTATTTTCTTCACAAATGAGAAGGAGCCAGAAAAGTAATTCTGGTAATATGACAAAATGGGGTTCTGTAACAACCCCAAAATATCACACCAGCTTCCTAGCAATGGATCCAAATGAAGAATAAATCTCTGAATTGCCAGATAAATAATTCAGAAGGTTATTGATTACTAAACTACTCAAAGAGATACCAGAGAAAGACACAACATGGATAAAAAAATTTTCAGAGAAATAGATAGTATAAAGCAAAAGACAATTACAGCTTCTGTAAATGAATGACATAGTTAGGGAAATACAAAATGCAGTGGAAAATTTCAACAATAGACTAGAACAATTAGAAGAAAGAACTTCAGAGCGTGAAGACAAAGCTTTCAAATTAATCCAATCAAACAAAGATAAAGAGAAAAGAATTTTAAAAAATGAACAAAGTCTCCAAGAAATCTGAGATTATGTTAAATGGCCAAACCTAAGAATAATTGGTGTCCCTGAGGAAGAAGAGAAATCTAAATGTTTGGAAAATGTATTCGAGGGAATAATTCAGGAAAACTTCTCTGACCTTCCTAGAGATCTAGACATGCAAATACAAGAAGCTCAAAGAACTCCTGGGAAAATCATGGCAAAAAGATTATTACCTAGGCACTTAGTCATCAGGTTATCAAAAGTCAAGACAAAGGAAAGAATCTTAAGAGCTGTGAGACAAAACATCAGGTAACCTATAAAAAAAAAAAAAAAAAAGCCTGTCAGATTACCAGCTGATTTCTCAGCAGGTACCTTGTAAGCCAGAAGCGATTGGGGTCCTATCTTTAGCCTCCTGAAACAAAATAATTGTCAGCCAACAATTTTATATTCAGCAAAACTGAACTTCATAAATGAACGTGAGGTAAAGCCTTTTTCAGACAAACAAATGCTGAGGGAATTCACCACTACCAAGCCAACACTAAAAAAATGATAAAATGAGTTCTACATCTTGAAACAAAACCTTGAAATATACCAAAATAGAATCTCCTTAAAGAATACATCTCACATGGTTTATAAAACAATAATACAAAAATATAAAGTATTTAGGCAACAAGTAACATGATTAACAGAACAACACCCCACATCTCCAAAGAAACATTAAGTGTAAATGGCCCAAATGTTTCCCTTAAAATATACAGAATGGCACAATGGATAAAAATCTATCAACCAAGTATCTGCTATCTTCAAGACACCCACTTAACACACAAGGACTCATACAAACTTAAGGTAGAGGGGTGGAGTAAGATATCACATGCAAACAAACGGAAACCAAAAGCAAGCATGAGTAGCTATTTTTATATCACTCAAAAGATACTTTAAAACAGCAAAGAGAAAGAAGGACTTTATATAATGATAAAGGGAGTAGTCCAACAGAAAAAAGTCACAATCCTATATATATATATACACACACACACCCCCCTAACACTGGAGCTTCCAAATTTACAAAGCAATTGCTACTAGATCTAAGAAATGAGATAGAGGGTAACACAATAATAAAAATGGAGGACTTCAATACTCCACTGACAGCATTAGATAGGTCATGAAGACATAAAGTCAACAAAAATCAATGAACTTAAGCTATATCTTAAAACAAATGGACTTAACAAATATTTACAGAACATTCTACCCAACAACTGCAGATTATACATTACTTTCATCAGCACATGGAACATTTTCCAACACAGACAATACGATAGGTTACAATATGAATCTCAATAAATTTTTGAAAAAGTCAAAATTATATTGAGTACCCTCTCAGACCACTGTGGAATAAAACTGGAAATTCACTCCAAACGGAACCTTCGAAACTATACAAATACATGCAAATTAAATAATCTGCTCATAAACGATCTTTGGATCAACAATGAAATCAAGATGAAAATTTAAAAAGTTATTGGAATTGACTGATAATAGCAACACAACCTATCAAAACCTCCAGGACACAACAAAAGCAGTGCCAAGAGGAAAGTTCATAGCATTACATGCCTACAATGAAAAGTCTGAAAGAGCACAAATAGACAATCTGATGCCACACCTCAAGCAACTAGAGAAACAAGAACAAATCAAACCCAAACCCAGCAGAAGAAGAGAAATAACAAAGATCAGAGCAGAGCTAAATGAAACTGGAACAACAACAACAAAAAAGAGAAACACAAATGGCAAACAGGTATATGAAGGGTACTCAACATCATTGATCATCAGAGAAATGCAAACCAAAACTAAAGTGACATGTCATCTCACCCCAGTTAAAATATCCTTTATCGAAAAGACAGGTACTAATAAACGCTGGTGAGAATGTAGAGAAAAGGGAACTCTTGTACACTGTTGGTGGGAATGAAAATTAGAAAAACCATACAGAGAACAGAATGGAGGTTCCTCAAAAAACTAAAAATTGAGCTACCAGACAATCCAGCAATCTCACTGCTCGCTATATACCCAAAAGAAAGGAAATCAGTATATTGAAAAGATATCTGCACTCCCATGTTTATTCCAGCACTGTTCATGATAGCAAAGGTTTGGAAGCAATCTGAGTATCCATCAGCAGATGAATGAGTAAAGAAAATGTGGCATATATGCACAATGGAGTGCTACCGAGCCATAAAAAACGAATGAAATCCTGTCATTTGCAAAAACATGAATGGAATCGGATATCATTATGTTAAGTAAAATAAGCTAGGCACAGAAAGACAAACTTTACATGTTCTCACTTATTTGTGGAAGCTAAAATTAAAACAACTGAACTCATGGAGATATAGAGTAGATGGATGGTACCAGAGGCTGGGAAGGGTTGTGGGGGGCTCAGGGGCTGGAGGGTGGGGATAAGGGATGGTTAATAGATCCAAAAAATAGTTAGAAGAATGAATAAGACCTAGTATTTCATGTCACAACAAGGTGACTATAGTCAATAATAATTTAGTTGTACATTTATAAATAACTAAAACAGTATAATTGGATTGTTTGTAACATGAAGGATAAATGTTTAAGGTGATGGATGCCCTTTTTACCCGGAAGTGATTATTACACATTACATGCCTGTATCAAAATGTTTCATGTACTCCACAAATGTACACACCTACTATGTCCCACAAAAATTAAAAATAAAAAATTTTAAAAAGGGAAATGTGAAATATATAAACATTTATATACTAGTCAACCTTAAAAAAGAATAAATTCCTATTATTTGAGTTGATGTGGATGACCCTGGAGGATATAGTGTTAAGTAAAATAAGCCAGGCACAGAAAGACAAATACTATATATTTTTACCCAAATGTGAGAGCTAAGAAAGTTGATCTCATAAAAGCAGAGTGAAATAGTGATTACTCAAGGTGAAGAAAGAGATGGGTAGATAGCCAAAGGCTGTTTAATAAGTACATAGATAGGAGGAGTAAGTACCAATGTTTCATAGCACTAGGGTGACTATAATTAACAACAATTTATTGTATATATTTAAATAGCTGGAAAAGAGGATTTTGAATGTTTCCAACAAAAAGAAATGACAAATGTTTGAGGTGATGGGCTTGCTAATTACTCTGATTTAATGATTAAACATTGTACATGTGTATCAAAATATCACAAAGTGCCCCATAAATATGTGCAATTATGATGTCAATTAAAATGAAAGCAATTTTAAAATACCATATGCAAAGCTATAATAATGAAAGCCAATCCGTAATTGCTAGGAGTGAGGGACTGGAGTGGGGAGAGTGACAACACAGGATTGTACCAGAGAATTTTTGGGAGTGAGGGAGATGTCCTTTGTCATGATTGTGGCAGTGGCTACAAAAATGAATGCAACTGTCAAAACTATCACATTGTACACTTAAAATTTGTGGCTTTTATTTATGTAAATTATACTTTACTAAAGTATACTTAAAAATTTTTTTTGACTCCTCAAAAAAATAAATTTAAAAAGAAACAAACTTTAAAAAACAATAATAATGATGTTAGGAGATTATAGAGGAGTAGAAGAGAAATGGTCTGAGTACAGTCATGGGAAGTTAAAAGGACAAAGGCCTGTACCAGCCTATGCCAGAGGAGCAGCATCAGAGGGTAGACAGCTTCCACATGAGCTGTGATGACCTCAGGAGAGCGTTTACAGTTCATTTCCAATGTGCTGGCAAATTGTCACTGAAGATATTGAGGGTTTAAATGTATTTATTTACTACAGAATAGGGCTTCTGATAGTAGAAGCCAATGGCATTAAGACAGAAAAAAAAAACACAGAAAATTAAGAGTATGATATTACAAAGGAATGGTAGAACGCGTGGGAAGGGGGTTTCACCCCTGGAAAACAGTGGTTTGAGACACAGTGGTCTAGAGGGTAGACCCTGGAGATAGGATGTACCTGTGCTGCTCAGAATTCACCCCTGGTGAAAAGGGAGCTCTCAGGATGTGATGGGTGGTGAGATGCTATTTTTCTCTTATGGTGACACTGTTTAGGTGGAAGCCAATGTGTTTTCATCATATCTTGAGCATGCAGAAGACAAAGGAGCAAGTCCCTATGGTGGGCTTTGGGGGATGTCAGAGAGCAGTAGCCTTTATGGCCCTAAATGCGTGGCAGTTTTACAGATTAGGAATTGGGAAATTACGGAGTTTGTTTAACTTGATGAAAGCAACATAGCTACCAATCATACTATTTTAATCTTTACTGCCTACCTGAAATGACACATAAGTCAGCAGGCTTCCACTTTTTAAAAAATTCTCCATTACTTAGCAAGGTCTTAGTTCACAATTAAATGAGCATATATCACCTTTCTTACCCTATTGCACTACGAAAAATTCATTTATTCCTTAAAGTGCAACATAAATGTATCTCTATTCTTGATACTTTCTCTGTCCTCTAAGGTTTAATTTTTTATTTTTCTTATATTTTAGAATGTTTTTCTTACATTTCTATTCAAGATTGTATTTTATTTTGTATTATATTTTATTCTTCAAATGACCTTTTTCCTAAATTCTAACAAAGGTACCATGGGTTATAAGATACAGTATTGATTCTGTAACTAGTGGTTTTAGGGAAAAATAATATAGGAAAGTTATTTTATCACATATAACATAGGAAAGTGATTTTATCACATATAACATGTTTCAGATTTCAGGAAGGATATGATTTGAAAAATAAAAGTGCCCTAAAACATCTATGTCCGTGTCTCAAGAGTTTATGCTAATTTACCCTGTTTCCAGTATAATGCCTATTCTTTTTTTTTTTTTTTTTTTTTTTTTTTTTTTTTTTTTTTTTTTTGAGACGGAATCTCGCTCTGTCGCCCGGGCTGGAGTGCAGTGGCCAGATCTCAGCTCACTGCAAGCTCCGCCTCCCGGGTTTACGCCATTCTCCTGCCTCAGCCTCCGGGTAGCTGGGACTACAGGCGCCCACAACCGCGCCCGGCTAGTTTTTTGGTTTTTTTAGTATAGACGGGGTTTCACCATGTTAGCCAGGATGGTCTCAATCTCCTGACCTCGTGATCCGCCCGTCTCGGCCTCCCAAAGTGCTGGGATTACAGGCTTGAGCCACCGCGCCCGGCCCTATAATGCCTATTCTTAAGGATTACTGAAATAAGAAGCAAGGCATTCTTTCTAAAGGTTCTTGCATTTGAAAGAAATAGAACACATTTCAATAAAAAAACATAGACTTTTAGGACACATTCCACACTTTCTTACAAAGCCACTTCCTTCCTGTTTTCTATTACTAAACCTTAATTCTTTCAGCCTAACATTAAAGACCTTCAAAACCTGATCCGAAACAACTTTCTTCCTCCACAAATTTCAGTCTGTAGACAAATTATTGTTCCAAGTTTCACTTAAGCTCACACATAATTCTGTATAATAATTTGGATCAGAATGTTGTGCTTCAGAGTCTGACTACTCAGTTCCTCTACGACGGAAATTGTCAATGTCAAGGATACTCTCTTAGCTTTATATTTGCTATCTGTAGGTTGCAAATAGTAATAGTACGGATCTCATATATTTGTTGTGCAAACTAAAATTTCTTATTGTAGTATTTATTTAACAAATATTGGGATTCTTACCAAGTGGCAGGCTCTGGGTTGTAATTTCTCTATTAGTCAAATTTTGCATAATTTTGTTTACAATATGGGAATATATAGTACCCATCTTACAAGAACCATCTCAAATCTTATTTTCTTTCTGAAAAATTACTCTTACAACCCTTGCCAAATTACCACTGAACTCTTAGGCTAGGAGTTGTGAAAATAGTTTTCACAAGCACTTGTTTGACTTTACTAAGTATCATTTCACGTACTTAAATTTCATCTCTTCAATTATAATACTGACTGGTAGAAGACACTGAAGAAGTGTTTTCCCTTCCTTGTATGCCATGCTCTTAGCTACTGACTTGCGGACAGTAGTTGCTAGTAAGTGTTAATAACTAGAGCAGTTAATTGATTTGGGAGATTTATTTGTAAGACACAGCAGCTCTAAAAAAAAAAAATTCCAAATTTTAATAATAACAAATGCATTCTACCATTTTTCTCCTTTTATATATTGATTGGAAATATAACATTTGGACAAGTGAAAAAAAATGTATGCACTTTTGAGGGAAATAAATGTGCTGCCCCCATTCATTTTGGTGATAACTGTATTTTCTCCTATTGTATGTATTAATAGTTGAAGTATTCAAAGGTATTACCGAACGTGGTTTTTCTCTAATCAGTTTAAGGTAGCTTGTCTATAACTATTTATGGTCCCAGAAGTGTTTGGGGTTAGGGAAAAACTTACGTTTTAATGAACACTTTTCTTAGAAAATATTACTAATGTTGTACTCATAGCACTTATCGCATAGCTTTAGCTGTCTCAAATGGCAGCTGGTGCTTTTATTACTGTATAAAATATCTGACTGCTTTTGTAATAAAGAAGCTAAAGATCCCACTGCTCTCTTCCTAGGCAAAGGGAGCAATAAAAATGCCATTTAGTAAACTCTGTCTTTCTAGTTAATAAAATACACTATGTAGGAAGTTAGAGAATCAGAATTGATTTGGTCCTCGGAGTCTCCTAAAATGCAAGAAAAACTGTATTGTCTCCCTAATTGTGTTGATTATTTTATATGGCTTTCAGAATAAAAAATAATTCATACAGAGTTCTAGTCTTTAACACTAGAAGATTCATACAGTCCTTTTGCTTTGTGCTGGAGTAATATCTACATGGGTTTGTGAAATTGCCCAGGCTGCAAAGAAGTCCCTAATAATGAAATACCTGAGTCAATGGTAGTCTTATTTAACCCTCTATTTGAACTCTGGATAACTGTACCAAAAATTCACAAAGACTCAGAAAATAAGCCACATACTTGCCTGCCCAGGACTTAAAAAAAATCATAGTAAAGCGAAAGAAACCAATAGTGATTTTAATAGAAGGGGGAATGTAAAACAATGCAATATACCACAACACCACATTTGTTCAGTCATCATGGATTTGGAATTCTTGATGATTTATGTAGGGCTTAAAATGAAGTTTCTTTGTACTACCTTTGAGAAAAGGGCTTGTTAAGTAAATGAAAAGCATCATCAAGGATTCATATTAGTTTACAGATAGAGTAAGCAATCATATATGTCAAAGTGTCTATATTCATAAAACAAATGTTAATGCCAGGGACAGACATAGGGGGTAGACCATTTGAAAATCTTCATTACCTAAATTGTATTCCAGGACTTGAAAATATTTATCCAGCACCATGCCAGACCAGGAGCAACAGCCCACAAGCTGTTTAAGCTATGGCAAAGTAGTCATAGGAGCATCATCTCTAGATTCAGACCTCCTGGATGCTAATCACAATTCTACCCTCACCAGCAAGGCAAAGCTGGACAATTTCCTTAATTACATCATCTGTAAAATGGGACAATTTCCTTAATTCCGTCATCTATAAATTGAGCTAATATAAACTAGCTCAAATGTTTTTATGAAAATTAAAGATAAATAGGTATTTAGGAAATATATAGGTTGTGTATCTCCTAATATAACCTTTAGATAAATGCTTTAAATGTAGTAACAATGCAACATAATATAATTTAGTATTTCTAGTGAATATGGAAATACCAGAAATTTGCTCAATTTTCTCTCTTTCTCCATCTTTCTCACTTTCTTTCTTTCCCTTTTCAGCAAATAGTTAAAGCACATTATCAATCTTCATGTAACTTTTTGTTTCTTTTTAAAATTTACCACCTTCCCTCCTCTACAGACACCTTCGAAGCAGTAGAGGTAGATTTGCAGACTAAAGATTGGAGGTTGAAACTGAAACTGTGTTGATTTGCTCTGCATAAGGATGTGGAAAGCATTCCAAACTGGTGAAGGGCTAGATGGAAAAACTAGGAGGAGTCTAGCCTGAAAAACAAGACAATGAAAAGGAGAAGTGTAAAGGATCCCCACTTGTGCCAGAAGGTTGGACAGTGACTGTGGAAACAAAACGGTTTTGAGGAAGGTGATTAGTGGATTGATACAAAATTCTCCCCTATTTCTCTTCTTCATTATACAGGAAAATCTACATGACTGACTAATTATTGGAGTAAGTGGCTACGTTTTTGGAAACAAAAGGAGGTACTGAGTTGGGGCAAGGCAAAAATAAATCCTTAAATTAAAAAAAAAGAAGGTTAATGCACAAACAAATCAAACCAAATTATTAAAGATTTAACATGGATGGAGACCTGGAGTCCATGCGCTATACAGTTTTCTCTTTGTAAATAATAAAACTCTCTGTGGCCCTTGAACAACTTAGCTCATAAGAGCTGCCGCACACTCATGCAAAAACATACAGAGACTTTAAAAACAAAATGCTTGTTTAAATTTGTTCAAAAAATGTAATTATGCTTCCATTTACATTTTAAATGGCTTAGGTTGCATTAGAAAATTTAAAACATTTTTTGTCTGTGATTTGTGTTTGTGTGTAACTAGTATGAAAGCTGTTCAAATACACTCATGTAGAATATAATGCAAATAATCAAATGAAAGTAAACCTTGATTCTCTTTAGTAGAAACAGCTGACAATTAGTCACAAAATGTAATTATTCTGTTTTATAAAGCCTAATTCATGACCACATGGACAAGACAGTTTGAAAATATCTGGACACAGCAGAAAAAAGAATCTCAGTTCAGGTATAAGGAAATGGCAGCAGTCCAAAGCACTAGTATTTGAAAAAAAAAAAAAATCTAATAAAAAGATCACAGTGTTACAAGTTGACTTTATTTTATTAAAAAGCTGCTATCTCTGATCCATCTATAAAAGGGAAGGATAATTTAATTTAAGGACAGAAAAGGGGAGATATCCTAAAATGATCAAAGGAATGACAGATGGGCTGTGTGTTCATTAAGAATATTCAATAGTCTACATTTAAATGCCCAGAATAGAGGTTTTTATATGGTTGATGTTTCTCTGAAATTTATTTGAATAATTAGACCAAATTCTCAACTGAACAACTAAAAAGATGATCTTAGTTAAACAGAATAATTGAGGGTATTCTGTGATTTTTAATTAGCTTGTTAATTAATTTTCTTTTTCACTTTTTGAATGATCGATTATTGTATATTCATTTGCAGTGATTGTTAATTGCTGCTATTATGTGATTCCATATATTGAAGTTCATGAAAATATCTTGTATTCTTTTTTTTGTCATCACTGCTTACAGTTTTTATAATATACATTACTTATTCATACTGGTCCTGATTAACAGTTGCTACATGTCAGCTAAATACATGTCTCCACGTGTCAGCTATACTTCATAATCTTCTTGAATCCCAAATAGTTTTTGATAGCTAATTTAACAAATTTCAAAAACACATGAAACATTATTTATTATTCTTGTTAGCAAAGGAAAATATAATCTACATGCATATTATAAAAATAGTGAAATGCAAACCGTAATGGTTTCTATCAATGAATTAATTACGTGTTCTTAGCTTTTCTCTGTGGGGTTCTTATCTTCAGTCTGACAGACACAAAATGTGATTGTATTTAAGAAAGTGAAAATAACCACAGTGGCAATTTATTTATCTTTCATTATTGTAAAATGAAAGATGTTTCCTTAATAAAGTTCTTTGCACATAGATTACTTTTCCAGAAAACAGAATTTTGTTGCTTTACACATTAACTTTAAAGTTTTTGACTATTTTATAGATATTTAAGTTAACATGTTTCATCTAATTTCTTGCTGTTTTAACCAGATAATACTGAGCATAATTTAAACATTTTTGTTGATAACCGAGGATCAAAAAACAAATCCAAATTACTTTAACCTTCTACAATTAAAGAACCTCAGAATCTAGCAATTCTTAGTATCATGTATGCTGTGATGAACTTAGCCATAAAGCTACCGGAAATTATTAGCAATGACTATGTCAGAGTTAAATAACTGCAGAGTCAGATATTCCCCCCCAAGGACTTCAGTTTTTACTTCAATTGTTGCATCAAGTTACTTTACTTTTTTTCTTTTCTTTTCTTATTTTTTCTTTTCTTTTCTTTTCTTTTCTTTTTTTTTTTTGACAGGCTCTCACTCTGTCAGGCTGGAGTTTAGTAGCATAAAAAAAGCTCACTGCAGCCTCAACATCCTGGGTTCAAGCAATCTTCCAACCTCAGCCTCCTCAGTAACTGGGACTACAGGTGTGCATCACCACACTTGGCTATTTTTTCTATTTTATGCAAAGAAAGGGCCTCACTATGTTGCCTAGGCTAGTCCTGAACTCCTGGGCTAAAGCAATCCTCCCACCTCAGCCCCCAAAGTACCAGGATTACAGGCAAGAGCCACCGTGCCCAGCCTGTAGCAAGTTTTGATTTTAGAAGTCACTAAAGCACAAAGCACTTTAGAGAAATGGCCACTGGCTCACAGGAAAAACATACCCAACTGCCCTAAAATAGTGGAGGCTTCCACAGTCCACGCCAGAGCTGCAGCTCTATGAGGTGCTCAGAGCAAGTCTGCATTTCAATCATGTCCTCTATAGAAGTTCTAATACTGCATAGATTAATGAAACAGGGAAAGATAATAGCATGGACTAGTAGACATGCTGCTGTTAAATTAAAGGTGTTGCAGGAAGCTTCTTAGTATTTAAGCAATGGCAGCTGGAGGAACTAGATTCTCTCTGCAATTAAAATGTAAGATCTGATACTAGAAAGTTAATAGGTCTTGTGAAAGCAAATCAGTATTTTTCAGAGATGTGCATCTTATGGCAAAAAGAATCACAATATTGAAGAAAAGGTGAACCAAAGTGTTGCTGGCACTTCAACAGTTAGCTAAGCTAAGGCTTCCACTAATTCTCTACGAAAGGGGAATTCAAACAAATCAATAGGGATATAATTTATGCACTTTCATTTATTAACATTCATCTCCTCTCCACAGTAATCATATACAGTAATCCCGCAGTTTAAAATTCCTGGAAAAGTAAAACTTGTATTGATTTTAACTATGTAGTAAGATCCTAGCTTAGACCATGTTCCTTATTTTAGAATTTTAAGGTATAATTACATAGGTATAGTTGTGTGTAAATATATACACACACATACATAAATGTAGATATATATCATAGTAGATGTGATAGGAGAGGGGATATATTGCGTGTGGTGCTTGTACCATTTGTTAGTAAATGATAACCAGTTCGTTCTGTAGTGTAGGGTTTATTCTCTTATTCTTTTCCTGTTTTTACCGTCTCTTGTAAAAAGTGTTTCTTAAAAGCTGTTTAAGACCGGGGGCCGTGGCTCATGCCTGTAATCCCAACAGTTTGGGAGGCTGAGGCAGGCGGATCCTTTGAGTCCAGGAGTTTGAGGCTAGCCTGGGCAATGTAGCAAAACCTTATCTCTACAAAAAGTACAAAAACATTAGCCAGGTGTGATGGTGCATGCCTGTATTCCCAGCTATTTGGGAGGCTGAGGTGGGAGCATCACCTGAGCCAGGGAGGCAGAGGTTGCAGTGAGCCAAGATCACGCCATTGCACCCCAACCTGGGTGACAGAGTGAGACCCTGTCTCAAAAATAAATAAATAAAATAAACGCTTTTTAAGAGAAGCTGTTTCTAATAGAAAGAACTCCACCTTAAATATTAAAAGTACAATTTGTGGTTGATATAACATGTAACTAGGCACAGTGTTTTATGAAAAACGTATTCAAAGTACTTAAGCAAGAATTATATCTGGTTACAAATATGAATAATCTATCCAGAAATGAGTTAAATCTAAGGTTCCAGAGATTTTTGTCCTTTTTTTTCAAGAAAATACCAAGTAAATTACATACAGATTTGTAACTTTCCAAGAAACAAACAAACAAAAAAATTGGGATTAGAAAGAGAGTGATTCCTAAAGGAGACAAAGTCTGCTTTAACAATGCTTCAGTAATTTCTTATTGGGCATCTGATTTTCTTTTCATATGTCTGCAAATGACTGGCAATATTTTGCTACTCCTAAAGTTTTTACCAGAGTTTTTCACTCTAATATATCGTTAGGACATATATTACAGTATATTTTATAGATTAATCTGAATGCATCTGTTTCTCTGCTTTATTTTCCCACTTACATTGTATGTGTGTTGAGTTTTATTAAAAGTATTTGCAATATTTTTTCTCCAATAATATAAATAATTAGTAAAATTGAGCAGGTAAAATAATTAATCCAATGGACCCAAAGTAGATGGTGATAGAATTTGGAAGGATCCAGGAGGTAGAAATAGAGCAGTTTAAAATATTTCAAGAAAAAAACACAACCATTGACTAATAGATTCACAGAAGTCCTATCCTGTATCGTTTATTTTAATGTTGTTTGTTGGAAGTAAATTCAGAGTTGCTGTTGATTTTATCTCTGCAACAGATCCATTGTCACTCTTTCTGAAAGGTTCCCTCCATTCTCCCGCATCACAAAAGGAAGACAAAAGGGAAATTTATCAAAAATCTTTTGTGGGAACAAACTATTAATCTTAATAACTCTTTGCAGTTAGGAACAAAAGGTTTAATTTGGCACCAAAGAATAAATTATTGTAAATCAGATGATGATAAACTTGAAGCTAGAGCTTGACAGTTGTCTGCTCATGAATATCACTAGGAACTAGGTATGCAAACAGTTGTATCCTCTTAGCTCTGGAAAGAGTTCCACAAATGATAACAATTTATGAAAACTTGATTCATATTCTCTGATCACTTGTACTAATTATACTCAAAAGCCAGAAATTGATCAAAAATATTTCCATAAATTCAGTGCAGGAGTCATAACCTTAAGAAATGCTTAATTAGATTATTTTGGTTTGTATTTTTCTTTTGATGCAGATACTTATGACAGCTAAATAAGTAGGGTGTAAAGGTCTTCTTTTGGTTAGCCATACAATATAATGGAAATTGAATAGGTCTTCTAGGTCCAGAAATGAAAAGACAGCTGAAGGCACCATGACAGAGGACATTAACCAAGACATATGTAACCATTTTAGAGCCCAAATGGTCTTTTGAAGGGGTGATGAAATTAAAGCAACCAACCATGACATTTTAAATAATTATCTGACATAGCAAATTGGCTTAAAGATTGAATGTATTATTTTGGTGAAAGCTGTTGAATATATGAAGGCTTAAGGAACAAAACTGCCCTTGACTAAAGCTTAGAGAATATTAAAACCGTACGCATGCTACTGTTAGAGAATATAATTAACAGAAACATGAGAAACAGCATCTTGACTTAGAGTGACACTTGACATGGACAAAAGGTACATAATAAAATACATAAAATAATCAAAAGTTTCATTCTGTTCTAACCATACTTTAAAGGTTATACAAATAATTGTGTATGATGTTCCTTTTTCTCCCTTCTTAAGAAGTCCTAGAAATTTAGATACAGAATGTCCTAAAGAAATAAAATCTTGGATAGATGTGTGTAATGATTGTCATGGTAATGATTTCAAATACAAGTATTAGTCCAAAGAGTTTTCAAATGGTTATAAAAAATGCAAAATTGTATTTTTTATTCAGGCAAATCCTAAGAACAACACAAAAGCTGCTGGAAGCCATGAGGTAGCTAAAGGCCATGAAAGAAACAACAAGGAGATCTTTGACAACATAGGAGAGAAGAAGTACAATACCAACTCTTCTTGCCACCTTTACTCCCTTAATCAATAACCGATTAATGCACCAAAATGATACTGTTATTAACACCATTAATTGTGTTACCTGTGGCCAAAAAAGGCCCTCAATTGCTCCCCTCACTGCCTGCTTCACAACATAAGGTTTTTAAGTGGAATCTATTTTTTTTGCAACCAAAATGGGAGAACCATCCATTCTCTACCTCTTATAACGTGCTCTGTGGGAGCTCCATCTCCCAGCTCAGACATGAAGGGAATCAAAGTACGTTTTTTCCTCAGGGATTATATTAGGGATAGACCCATCACTCAATCAGGGCCAATGAATCATTTTCTGAGATATTGAGAAAGTAATTATCACTTTTTTAAAGTGGATTTGAACCAAACCCAAGAGTGCGTAGGTTCTCTTACAATGGGAGTTTTAACTGATACTCTAAGACAAAAGAGATTAATGAAATGTTAATACTTAGTAGAACTCAAATACATTTAGTATTACGGATCATAAAAAAACTTGTCATTGTATGTCTGGACTGCTGAAACAAAATACCGTAGACTTTGTGGCTTATAAACAACAGGAATGTATTTCTCACAGTTCTTGAGTCTGGCAAGTTCAAGACAAAGGCAGGGGAAGATTTTAGCTTTGGTGAGCATCCACTTCCTGGCATATAGACAGCTGTCTTTTCACTCTGTGCTCACTATTTCTCATTTATCTCTCAGGAGCCTCTTTTAAAAGGGCACTAATTGCATTAGTAAGGGCTCCACCCTGTGATTTAATTACCTCCCAAAAACCTCACATAAATATAAGCACTCATATTGAGGATTCAGTTTCAACATATGAATTTGATGGGGACCAAGAAAATCAATCCATGGCATTCTTAAACCTCCTTACCCTCTTTAAATATAAGAAGGCCTACCTGTTAAAGTTGGCAAAATGATACATAATCAGATTTTCTTTGGATAGCTCTGTGAGAAATGCACCTTCCTGAAGAGAGAGTGTGGTGGGTGGTAATTTTCCCCCACCATAAGCCTTATATAGGGACTTCATTTGGACGACTTGGGGAGTTGTAATTGTGTCTGTTGCAGTTAGGTAGACACAGTGGGCCAGTGTTGAAATCATATCTGGAAAATCTCAAAGAGCAGGGGCAACTATGAATTTAATGATGGGTCTGAAGGAGAATGTTTTTCCTGTTTGGCACCAAATTGCATATCTATACTTTGGCTAAGAGGAGAATTCATGTATGTTTCCTGTGATCCAGAAATGATCCATGGGAGAAAGAATCTACTTGAAGCAGCTTTATCTTACGAGCAAGAAGAACATCTAGAGAGGTGCTTAAATGCCCATACATAGTGCCTGCATAGAGTGGACTCACTGAAATCCAAAAGTTGAGGGAGGTTCAGGCAAGCAAAATTGAATACCATGCTTCCGCTTTTGATGAAGCCATGAACAGTATCCTCTAGGGAAATAATCAAAGCAAGCAGCTTATTGGCCCAGAAAGCAAATAATATCTTAAAATAGTCATTGTCAAGGAAGAATTAAACTTCATGTACTCTTATTGCTTCTCCATCTCTATTCTGAACCCATCTCCTTTTCATTCTATCATGAACCTACTTTTGTCTGAATAACTGAAATGGAGGCCCCACAGAGGACAGAATCAAATGTAAGATTATAAATGACAGTATTTGTACTCTTGCAGCAAGCTATCCTGATATGCTGTGTACTCTGGACTTTTCAGTACTGCTAGTAGTACTTAAATTATTTTGGGATGGGCTTTCCTCCAGTTTACACTGAAAGTATACTAATTGGATATAGTTGGGATGATAACTAACTTCTGTCTTCTTAACGTCAAACAATTACATTGTAAAAAATAATACCTTCTGGAAAATATTTCAAATTTCTCAACTCTCTTTTGTTGTGAAGATTCTTTATACATCACTAATTACAATGATTACAATGATGACTACGTACTATTACAACTACTATTACAACAACTATTCCCACCACTACTATTTCTACTATGACCAGACTGATAGAACGTAACACAGAGAGTAATGGCAAGCAGGTAGAACGTATCTTTCTCAATAACTTTCTGCCTCCCGAAAGTAAGACTGGGATATGCAACTAGTTATGGATAGTTCTTGGCTGTGGTGAGGTGTGCTACTTTCATGCTGAGGTAATAAAACTTCTCTGCAATTTTCTTGTTTCTCTATCTATGCTACACAACAGAAGTCGCATGAGTTCTAGGATATGCCCTGATGAGGTGACAGCTCCTCCAATAGTCTGGATCTCTCACTGACTGCACAAAGCAGAATCCTCTTCCTATCTATTCTAGATGTATTTAGAAATGAGGCACAGGTGTCTGTGGTTATATTTTTCTTACCATAACATAGCCTAACTTACAATAGCAGAAACTGTCAGTGTCCTATTCATATCCTCTTTCTTACCCTGGAGTTCACCTGCAGAGTGGTCCCTTATGCACAGAGCACAGACTGCTTCCTACCTTTCCCTGCTTCAGCGAGCTTTGAGACTGTAGGTTGCTGAGAGTGGTGATAGGTGTGGCATACATTCAGGACAATAATTATACCAAAGGCAATGCTTAACCCACAGGGAATGGAAATTGATGGATAAACACCCTAGATCCTCACTCTTTGGTGGAATGATTCTGAGATATGTTCTGCGGTCCTCAGAGGATCGCCTCTGGGATGAACTCAAGTTATCCATATTCAATGAACATTCTTTGGGCAATTCAATTTATGTATAAGCAGCAAGGTTCTGACCAAGGAGAGCTTATTTTCCCTACTTCTGGACCTCATTAGTCCTAATTGTTAAATTAGATCTCATTTATTTATATAATCATTGAGTATTTAACAAAATTACTTCATTGTTCTATGGCTCTTCAAGAATATACTGAAGACTGAGTTCAGGTGAAATCACTGAATATTGTTTCATGCTTTCTTCCTGAAGTCATAAATACTCATTGTTCCAAACACTCGTACTCCGTGTATGCTGATGCTACCACAGGTGCAGGACCATCATGATTGGAAAATTCTCCAAAAGAAAGCTTTTACTTTCTCACCATATTTCACAAAAAATTGTCATATTGCTTACATTATGATGAAAATAAATCTCTTACATATTATGAATATTGGTGTTAGGCTATGTTAGTAACTGGCAATCTATGTAGACATTCAAATGTAAAATTAAGAGCTGCATCTTTTTGCTTCAAACTACAAAAATATTTGCAAAATAGTAAGCACTTTATAGCACAATAAAAGGGCTTACACATAAAAAAATTTTTTTCAGAGTTCTAAGAACCTGTCATATTCTTTATCAAATGTGTAAGAACCTACAAAGTGAAAATAAAGCTAATATAAATGTTGTCAGAAGTTGGAGTTGGTATTTCTTAATTTACAATGGTAGTAGAGAGGTGAACATTTTAGATGTTTTCAAGGCACTGGAAATGAAATTAAACTACCATTGCTCCCAGTTAAAATGCAACATTTCACACAATAAGCAAACATTCTATGTCCTGGGAGCCAATATTAAACCAACTTATTTTCTTGTGATTTAAAGACGTTATAGTCACTGGATCATAATCTAATACAGGAAGTAATACAATTATTAGCCCTTCAACACCAATCCCTTCAACCTCCGCAGAAATAGCACACATTTACAGAAAATCATTTGCCATTATTTCTATGAAATATGCTCTGCATTTAAATGTGTTTGTGCTAAAGTTTAAACTGCAAGTTACATTTCTTTTTCACAGGCAATTGTAGAGGTCTTTATGGTGTTAGCCCCCAAATCTAGTCTGCCTTTCCACCACTGTTGGTTCCACAAATTTGGGGGATTGACTAGGTTTGACCTTAAAGTTAATCACAATACCTCCTTTATCTTCCTAGTAAATAACGTAGGAATCAGGCTAAGCTTTATTGACGGACATGGGGTTGCTTCAGGAATGGAAAAGTGACCTTAGTCAAACAAATGAAATAAAAAAAGACATTTCCTGAGGGATTCAGGGAGAAATTATGCCATGCTTAAAGAAAACCTCAGAAAGTACAATTCCTTCTTCCTCTGGACATTATTACTTGAGGGTATGAGGCTGTAGCTAAGCTGCCCCAGGAACCAGTGCTAGGAGAAAGGTTGCACATAGCAGAGGGTGGACCTGACAGAATCACTAAGGATCAGAGCCAGGGTAATGGGATTAAGCCAACTCCGAAACATCTCTAACCATTATTTCAGTTTGGTGAATCCGTACTTGTTTTTGCTTCAACGTTTGTTTGTAAGAATTTGTTTTGTTGGGTGGTTATGTGTTTGTTTTTCTAACTTGCGATTAAAAGTATTTTAGCAGGCACAGAAGTTTTGATTACACGCTTCACCATTACCTACAAATAATTCATTATTAAAATAATATTACAACAATAAATAACAAAATGGAGAAACATAAATTTCACTTTTGGATGGTTACAGGCTAAATGGTGTCCCAAGATTTATTTACTTAAGCCCTAACCCCCCACTACCTAAAAATGTGACTGTATTTGGAGATAGGTTAAGTTAAAATGAGACTTTAAAGAGGTTAAGTTAAAATGAGACTTTTAAAGTGGGCCATAACCCAATCTAACTGGTGTTTTTGTAAGAGGAGTTCAAGACACTCAGAAGACTATGTGGAGAGGCAATAAGTGGTCCAACATTCACAAGCCCAGGAAAGAGGCCTCAAAGGAAGCCAACCTTGCCAGCACCTTGATTTTTGACTCGCTAGACCTCCACAGTCACATGAACCAATTTCTTAAAATGAATATCTCTTTCTTTATATGTAAACACATCCTGTTGGTTCTGTTTTGCTGGAGAACCTTAACAGATGGACTAAATGACACCTATTTATAGATGCAACTGAGTGGCAATTAAAGTTATGATCAGTAATTACTAAAGCTTAGCATTGCTTATGATTTGTTTTCTATTCAGTCATCTACACACAACATGTGAAACAACTTCCCTTTAATATCTAATGAGGTAAAAGAGGCATAGGATAAGAACTTGTGCTACACTAAGATGTGGCCAGCTTCTTCACCGCTTCCCAAAACACTGGATGATACATAAAGATAATTGAAACATCATATAAGATTGAGAGGCACCACTCAGCTTTCTTAATACTCCTATGGGAGGTAATGTTAGCATGGATGTTAGTGTGGAAACATGTTCCTAACTTTTTCTCCCTGAAGGTCCTGCCCTGTGACAATCCTTAAGCGCCTGGAAAAATGGCTCTGACATCTGTCTCTCTCTCTCTCTTTTTCATGTTCCCCACTCTCGACAACTACCCCTGTCCCCAGTCTTTTATGTTCTTTCCTTAAGATGTTTATTTGGGCTATTACTTGTATTCCTTATGAAAGAAAGTTTACTACAGATGGTCCCTGACTTACCATGGTGTGACTTAATGATTTTAAAACTTTATGGATGATGATTTCAGCATCCATACAACCATTTTGCCTTTTACTTTAAATAAATCACACAAGATAGTCAACACTTTATTATAGAATAGGCTTTGTGTTAGATGATTATGCCCAACAGTAGGCTAATATGAGTGCTCTGAACTTGTTTAAAGGTAAGATATGACGCTCAACAGGTTGGGTATATTAAATTCATTTTCTACCTACAATAGTTTCAACTTACAATGGGTTTATCAGGACATAACCCCATCATAAATCAAGGAGAATGGGTGCTTCTCTTCATGAAGTAACTTTGATGGATTGATATTTGCTGTGTTCAACAAATCGTGGATATTAGAATCCATGAAATGGTAAAAGCTGATTGGTGTGGAGCTAGGGAAGTTGCCCCTCTTCTGGGAGTCTTGAGCAAGGTCAACAAAGCATGGTTTTCTCTGCCAGGCTGCAAACTCTCTGAAAGTCATTTGCATACAAGTTCAAATATGTTTTCCAAAGGGCACACTTAAATGAAGAAGACAAGACCTATTCCAAGTCTCCTTTTCTTGAAGAGATAATCAGGGGTATTCTGCAGACAAATACTATGTTCTTTCTGTTGCTTGCCCCAACTCCAACACTTGGATAACTAAGAACTGTAGTTACTTACAGACAGCAAAGAATGTTGCTTGTTATGCTTCTGTCTAATCAGAGACAAGTTTCAAAATTCAGATGTAGTTCTATAAACTTCACTAGTAATTATTTGAGAGAAATACATCCAGGTGTTTATTAAGCACAATGCTATTACTTTAAAGCAAGCTTGTTCAACCCGTGGGCCACGGGCTGCATGTGGCCCAGGACAGCGTTGAATGTGGCCTAACACATAGTAGGTAGACTTTCTTAAGACATTGTGAGCTTTTTTTTTTTTTTTGGCTCATCAGCTATTGTTAGTATATATCATGTGTGGCCCAAGGAAGCCAAAAGATTGGACACACCTGCTTTGAAGACTATAATAATAGTAAGATAATAGCATTGTTAGTAATCCTAATAGTAACAACATCTTTTAACATTCTTCTCTTGTGACAAACACACAGTCTTGCTTTTAATTATAATTTTACTTACCTCTATTAAGAAGCTATTATAAATATATTGCAAATATTATGAAAACTGAGGATAGCAGCAGTTGATTGGATGTACTGATATAACTTAAGTCCTAAGTATGTTAGAAATCTGGTTTATAAAATAATGGCCCATGAAATATCACATCAATACAACACAATATAGATCAAGGGCAAATAGAATTGTTCTTGTTCAGATTCAAAACTCAGAAAATGGATCTACTGTTTTTGAAATGCACATTAGAAAATAATTTATGTATTTGGAAATTGCTTCCACTTTACAGAATTTTCCATATACCAAGTAATGCATAACATTAAATGATAAATATCATCCTATTTCCTAATAAACATGTGTATCACTATTTCAGAGAAGCATCCACTTAATGTTAAGTGTACTGCTTCAAGAATATGGGCTGTTAAATTTCTGTTTATGTAAGCAAGCTGGATAGGATGACAGCAGGAATGGGCTCATAAGAGGCCATTTAAAGGACTTGTATAAAATGAATCTTAATAGAAAATGAAAATTTTATGCCCCAGTTGTGGGTAATATACCTTTATCAGTAGTATTGGCTCTTTATTC
This sequence comes from Trachypithecus francoisi, assembly GCF_009764315.1. NCBI lineage: Eukaryota > Metazoa > Chordata > Mammalia > Primates > Cercopithecidae > Trachypithecus > Trachypithecus francoisi. The sequence goes on along the minus strand of NW_022681454.1, from coordinate 165,567,180 downwards.
TGTACAATGGTCATAAGTGTTATATTATCAACTCTTGTCAGATGTTACTAAAGGTACTTTAAAACTGTCATGTGTAGCACTTGGTACATGGACTTTTCTAAGTTGTTAGCCTACTACCAACATAGTATTTTGGAATATACGTTAAATGAATTCATCAGTTTCTGTTGTTATGTTTCTATTTTCTATCATAAAAGTGATTTAAGGTTATTCATTATTAAAATATTTAAAATTAATAGTAAGGTAAAATTCCTTCATAATTGTATCTGCTGAAGGAAACTGCTCTAATGTTTGTAGATTCTTGTGTTTATTTGTTCTTACACTAATATATTCTTTCTAAAAGTGGGAAAGGCTGCACATACTCTTTCTTCACTGGTTTTTGCCACATAATAATATTTTAAATATCTTTTCAGATGAATGCAATATATTTAAAAATATATTATGGAGATATGTTATGGAGATATGTTCATTTTTTGTATGGCGAATTCTCCACAGAATAATTTATTATGTTTTCTCCAGTTTTGGTAAAATAAACAATGCTTCACTGAACCTCATTAGGCTGCATCTTTTGCTCACTGTTAGGTATGTTTTTAATTTCTAGGAGATGGATGGAAATAAATAAATATTTAAGTGGTTAACATGCCAAGTTTTCATCCATAAGTGGTGAATGCTATGATTTGATTTCAAATTTAGGCAACCTCTCTTTATGGTTGATATTCTTTCTATTTAATACCATCTCATTATAATTGATTCCTATGAACAAAATGTCTCATAAAACATTTTTTTCTGATTACAATCCCATCAGCATATATAATAATAAGCATTTTACTATTGTTTTAATAAGAATAGGAATTATACTTTTCTATAATCTTATGAATTTTATAAAAACGGTTTCTAAGTCTTTCATTTGTGTATCTCAGATTTCTAGAGAGTTAATTTATTTTTATGTCTTATTTGATCACTTATCATTTTAATTAAATGATTGTTTAGGTTATTTGCCACTTTTTAAATGTTTTGTTGATATTTTGGAAATATTTTTTCACATAAATAAGGAGTTGCATTGCTGGCATTATTTTCCTCATTGCAAATTTGTTCACTCTAATTCTCTGCAATTCTAGTTTTTTTGCTTCCAACTATTTATTTTATGGCCTCTGAGTTTTCCGGGAGCATGAATAAACTATTTTTAACTGACTTAGATATTCCTGGCTCTTGTTTTCATATTTTGCATTGCAATAGCAATAACACAGCAACAAAACCAACAACTGTTTTGATTTGTTTTTATTTCAATAGTTTAGGGAATACAGGTGAGTTTGGTTACATGGATAGGTTCTTTACTGGTGATTTCTGAGATTTTAGTGCGCCCATCACTCAAGCAGTGTACAATGTATCCAGTGTGTAGTCTTTCATCTCTCACCCTCCTCCCAACCTTCCTCTCTGAGTCCCCAAGTCCATCATACCCTTCTGAGCAATAAGTGTGTTTTAATATGTATGTAGAGTACCCATGTTCATTAGGACACAGCTCTGATCTAGCTAGTGAATGGGTAGGATATCCTCACTGCTTGGGGATATAAACAACCATTAAATATCTATCAAGCCAATCAGTTTGGGTACACTTCACCTGACTCATGTCATATCCAGACTGGCTCATTTAATTGCCAATTAGACTGCACAGAGCCTTCTGCTCCAGTATTAGTAATGTTTGAGTGGCCACTCCACCAGTCTGGGTGTGGTTTCAAATCATTGATGTGTTACAGTTGAGTGTTATCATTGCATATCCTAGATTATCTTGATTGATACTAGTAGTTTCAATCATCATACTTTTTAAAAAATTTATTGAGAAAAACAAAGGGGCAATATGCTTGTAATCTTCTCCTTCCGTAAGAGAGTTCAATGACATAACAATATAAAGGGATGAAGACACTGCTTTTATTACTTCTTCATCTTTTCAGTTTACCAGCATTCTTTAATCCCAGGAACAAAATGTCCTCCAACCCAAGCACTTATATTATACAATTTTCTCTTCTGCCATAAAAGTGTTTTAGTTTATTTAGTATTATGTTCATCAGTCTTATTTTCTATTGCATTTTTACTCCATATGTGTGTACAATGTCTTTACATTACATATACACATATTATATATATGTATAATGTCTTTCTCCAACTTTTCCACGCTCCCAGCACTCTCCTTTTTGCCTTCTTTCATACTGTGAGACCCATTAACTTTTACTTCATAATACTAACTACGACCTCTATATGGACCATAATAAATGGGTATTGAAAAAAATAAGTGCATTAATAAATATGAAGTACTTAGAAGGGTGCCCAATACATGGTATGCACTTGATACATTTTAGCTAATGTTTATGTAAATGTTTGTCAATAAAACACATGAAGATTATAAACAAAAGGAAGTAAATGTACTGTCTGGGTAAGAGGTTAAATTTGTCAATAAAACACATGAAGATTATAAACAAAAGGAAGTAAATGTACTGTCTGGGTAAGAGGTTAAACACAATGTAGATATGCTATAAGAATTTAAAAAGTTCTATGAAGGAAAAATAAAAAGTGAGTGATGTAATGTACTACCTAAAGATAAAAACAGGATACCACTGTTGATGTTGACCTTGTTAAGAGGCAGATGCCAGTAACAACTCATTCATGGAATTTGGCTACATGAGGGGCAAATGTATTAATTGATCCATATCTGATAGGAATGAACAGTCAGGGAAGGGGTGTGCATGTGTATGTGTGTGTGTGTGTGTGTGTGTGTGTGTGTGTGTGTGTGTGTTTGATGGGAAACAATCATAAATGATGGCGGTAAAAACTTTCAGACTGACAGATGGAAAATACAAGACAGTATGGATAGGACAAGAATCTGAAATGTGATGCAGAGAAAAAGTAAAGAAATTTATAAATAGGAGGAATGAAGAAAATGATTGAAGATTAAGGCAAATTTGCAGATTTAGTGGCAGAAATTTTACTTATATCCTACTAATGCTTCTTTGTTGTAAATTTGTGAAGTGTAAGAGTGACTGCCAAGAGTAAGGAGAAAGCTGGAGATCTAACAGTTAGCTGAAAATGAAGATACATGGAATATTCATTTTTAAGTATCAACTTTTTAAAAATCTTTCTGTAAAAATTCATCTAATTGTATATGGTCTCACTGGATGTCTGAGACTTGCAAAAACTGCTTTTTAAACATGTTTTGTAAACAGAAGTTGATTTTCACTTGTGGCACCAGACATTCAGTAGAGACAAAAAAGATCCCACATTAAAGTGACAAATAAGGTATGTTTATTTTAAAGAATTAATCCTTGCATGCTCATTAAAGCTGAGGAAATGACTTCAAAGTCCTCATTTCTAAGACTGCTATCTTTTTTTCTCTAGTGCTACAACAGATAACAAGACTGGTTAATTTAATTGATCAAAGTTCAGCAAGGAAAATAGAACCCATGAAAGGTGCTTTAAATAAGAAATTTAATATGCAATTTTTATATAGCAAATAAGAGATTGTAAAGGCAACCTAGGACTGGCAGAAAGCTGCTACTACTCCCTTACCTGTGGACAGCATTGGAAGGAGGCAGAATTAGCAGAGCCCAGCAGTGGGGACTGACAAGTAAGAACAGGGACACAGAGGGCAGGGGATCAAAAATTAGAAGACATGCTGCTGATACAGATGTTGCCTGACACAGAGAAAGGAAAAAAAAAATACTCCAGCTTTTAACTTCCTCCCTCTTTCAAATCCCTCATCAATGCCTCCAACTAGCAAAAACTAGCTGCAGGACATTGGCTGGAGATCCTGAAAGAGTAATTTCTTGGGATATCAGAGCCAGAGGGAGAAGGACCCGGAGTGGATCTGGGAGTAAATAGGTAAATGGTTAGCATAGTAAGAACATTCACGTATGTTTAAAAAAAAAGCAGAAATTATTTTTATTGTTAGGTAGATACTTACACATCTGGCTAAGTAGAACAATGTTCTTATGTCGTAAAATTAAGGTTAAGCTCTTTAAAAAAAAAATTCTTGCTAATGCTTTGGCAACTCATAAAATGACATCAAAATTACCTGTCATCAAGTAGCTTTATTGTTAGCTGAAGTTACTGAAAATTAATTCTTGAAACTATATCTTCCTATCTAGCAATTTAGTTAATGTCTGTAAAAATTCAATTGTCAAAAGAGTAATATAAAACAAGGAGAACTACGCATAGATTTATTCATTTTTAAAAAATAGATGAAAACCTGTGATGGGTTTATATATTTAAGCAGATAGCATGTATGTATATAATTATCTTTTAAACCATACATGAAACTCTTCCAAAAAAATCCCAAGCTACTTATGACATTATAATATTTAAAAAGAGAAGAAACTATTTATCACTTGTATTTTCAGGATACTAATATATTAAGTGTAAAGCAATGAATTATTTATGAAAAACAGTGATTTTGTTGTTTAAAATATTAGCTGATAGAGAAACTCAATTCTCTTTTTTTGTTTTTTATTTAATTTAAAACCAGAAATTGAATTTGGTGTTATTCTCATGTCATTCCACTAGGAGTTTTAAAGCAATGTAAATTTTGGAAATGATTTTCACATTCCACTAGTTCTACCATATTTCCTCTAAACCTCCCATGGCACTGTCATCTATTGAATACCTTGAATGAACAATTTTGAACTCATTTACAACTGACATATTTTCAGTTTAGAAAATGTATCTTTCTGATATCACCTTGCCTGAATACAGATTAATTTATGATTAACATACAATTGAATCACACAATTGTATACAACTTATTGTAAAAGTCAGCAAAAAAGTAGGTCTATTTTTCTTAATGTTAAATAAGAATTACTGATACTGTGTTTCCTATAATAATTTGATGGTCAGAGATAAGTATTTGCAGATATTTTTAGTTATTTCACATTATGTACTATAATTGTTGGCTTATAGTGGATGCAAAATTTTTCAAGGTTATGGATCAAAGCAAACACTGCAGATTTTCTTTTTTTAAAAACTTGTTTTTGATACTTTGCTCAAAACATATAACACATTTCTGCATGTTATATGGCAATTTAATCAAGAAAAGTTTCAACAAATTTCTTAATCTTTCATAACTTTAAATATTTCTGTTTTCAGAAGTTGAGTGTCGAAAGGAATCTGGTTTATGAAACTTTAAGCATGTTATATATATATATATATATAATATTTCTATAGTACATTAGATATTTTAAGACTCAAAGATTTATGTATATCCTATCATATGTGCCAAAGATACCAATTTTCCAATTGGACAGAAGTTTTTGATGTTTATAATTCTTTGGAAAAGTATGTATATATTATTTTATAGAGTTACCAAATTTCCCAGATTTTCAGTGACAGCCCTAATTTTTAAAAGGCTTTTTATATCTCTCAAACAAACATCAGAATGTCTGGAATTCAAACATGTAGTGGGTTTTGTTTAGCCAGACATCTCTTAAACACTGTGCAACATAGTAACCCATGGAAGTGTGGTAGTGAGATACAGGTAATGGGGAATAATACAAAGTAATTATAATGGCATTTTAAAGCCACATCATTGTAAAATAAACTTGACTGTGTCTTCACCCAAATCTCACCTTGAATTGTAGCTCCCATAATTCCCACATGTTGTGGGAGGGACCAGGTGGGAGGTAATTGAATCACGGAGGTGGTTTCCCCCATACTGTACTCACAGTAAGTGAATAAGTCTCAGGAGATCTAATGGCTTTATAAGGAGTTTTGCCATTCACTTGGCTCTCATTTTCTCTGGCTTGCCTCCATGTAAGACATGCCTTTCACCTTCTGCCATTATTGTGAGGAAAAATGTGGAACTGTGAGTCCGTTAAAGCTTTTTTTCTTTATAAAATACCCAGCCTTATCAGTGGTGTGAAAATCTTTATCAGTGGTGTGAAAACAGATGAGTACACTCAATACAGTATTTTTTCTATCAAACCAGTTACCACAATAAACTTAATAGTGTGGGGAGAACTCTGGGAAACATTGTAAAACTCGTGCCTTGGAATAATCTACCTAAAGGCAAGGAAGTTGGCTTTTCTTTTCTTTTCTTTTCTTTGTATTTGCCAATTTTATTATTGTATTTTGCTAATTTTTGTATTTTTAGTAGAGACGGGGTTTCACCGTGTGGCCAGGATGGTCTTGATCTTCTGACCTCGTGATCCACCTGCCTCAGCCTCCCAAAGTGCTGGGATTACAGGTGTGAGCCACAGTGCCCGGCCAGAAGTTTGGTTATCTTAAAGTGATTGACTTAGTCACTTCCCATCGCTGATATACTCACTGCAGATAACGCTGGGTATATAAATTCATGGGACCCAGACTATACTCAAATGCCCCATTATTCTAAGAGATAGTTTAATTATTTTTTTCTCTCTTTTCTGTCTCCTCTTTCCTCCTTTCCCCTACTTCCTACTTAGCTCTTTAGAAATACAATTATGGCCTTTTACCTTCTCTTCAGCAGCCACTCCCTATAAGGTAAGTTGATTTAACTATGGACTTAGAAACTCCAGAGTGGGCTCTCACACACCAAGAGGTTGCCTCGAGAGATAACATTCAATTTGCAACCCAAAGTCCCACTACAAAACTCTCCCCCATTTGGAGATTTTTGGGCCACCTCTACAACCCTTTCTGACCACGAAAACGCCAACTCAACTGTCTGGTAGATAAGGCACTGAGTTAGCAAGCAGACCACCCACCTGCTCACTTCCTCTCCTGCCTTTTAAAAGTGCCTGCTTTCTGCTCCAAAAGCAAAGCAAGATCCTTAAGACAGGAAGCCTGTACTGTTTCCTCTAAGCTAGTTTTGAAATAAAAGTCACTTTAAATGCCAGACCTCTCTCTCTTGTTATTAGGCTCTCTAGGTGGCAAGTAGCAACCTGCATTTTGTTTCCAAAGGCATAATATAAAAGTGGGGACTTGGCCAAGGCCAGGGAAGTCAAGCTCTCCTTCCCATGGGCTCGCCACCCAACTGCCTGAAAACCCTAATGCACTGCATCCCAGCTGAGACATGCTCTGCGTCTGGATGGGAGTGGGCAAGTGGCCCCTAATAAATCAACCATTGAGTTAACAGCCTGGGTTGGGGTTGGGCATTACCTGTCCTGAGATGCTGCTGGGCACATGTCCTACCCTCCCAGTATGTGTGCTGAGGCCCACACTATGGGAAGGGGTGCAAAATAGTGAAATGCATATATGTACTTTCCTTCCTCCTTCCCCACTTCCCTACTCCATGGCCCTTCCCAACCACCTCCTTTACTTTCCCCAGTGAGGAGAGCAGCAGCAGTTGCTAGGAGGGGTTGAAGCAAAGGCAGTCAAGAAGCTATCCAGGGTAGGTCATGCAAGAGTCTAACCTCCACATTTCAACCCACCCCTCATGCTTGATTGTCCCAAAGACTTAACTTACAAAACACAAATTAAAATTCAAGGAGAGCAGTATGAAGAATTTCAAGGCCAGGCATGGTAGCTCATACTTGTAATCCCAGCACCTTGGGAGGCTGAGGTGAGAGGATCTCTTGATCCCAGGAGACTGAGGCTACAATGAGCTGTGACAGCACCACTGCACTCCAGCCTAGGTGACAGAATGAGAGACCTCGTCTCAAACCAATAAATCAATCAATAAAATCAAGACGCCTCTGAAGCTGGCCTTAACTGCAGAGCATCCTTCCACATTTCTAGAAAAGTTTTCAGTCAGGTTATGTGGATACTGAAAGTTTTCTGGAGTACAGCGGATGTGACAGCACCTGTTACAGGAATAGAACAAACTAGTTCTGGAAGCCCCATGTGAATATTTTTATTTATCAGAATTTAGAAGAAAAAATAATTAGCAAGCTTTGCCCCTCAAAATAAGAGCACTATAAAATAAAATTGTAGATCCTATGTTCATTACCATTTAGAATTTGTACACTGAACACCAAAGCATGACTAAGGCAGGCCTAAAACGACATGGGTTTATTTAGCCAAGAAGGAGGATGTATCCAGGAAAAAAAAATATAAATCATAAGAGCATCTGTCACCTGAGCTTTTTTCAAAAGGGTTTTTCAGTACATCAATATTTAGAGAAAGAGCAAGGAGGGAAAAAGGGAGGGAGGATAGGCCACGAAGCAGATGGTTACATTCTTATAAGGCTCTGATAAGCTTCAGTAAATCTACATTTTACATGTAAAAAGAGAAAACGAGACTATGACACAGGGCTGAGAAATTACAGCTATCTGTGAACAACAAAAAAGGCAGTTTTTGCCTGACTCAGTTCCCGAGCTTAACTTTCCCTTTAGCATGGTGAGTCTGAGGTCCGAAGATTCTATTTTCTTTCACAACATCAATTACAGAACAGAGAAAGATGTATGTTAATTTTATGATTTACTCAAAACTTTGGAAGTCAAATGTTGAAACCTATCAATTATCTTTGATTGACTAGCAAGGGGTTGATGTGAGGACTGTGGGTGGAGGACCTCCAACAAGCTCGTCTGGAAGAAGCAAATGACCTTTCAAAAGGACTTTCATCTATTAGGTAAATGATGATCACTTTTGTGACCCTCCTGAAGTTAAATTTTACTTTATTTATTTGCCAAAATAAAAGTGAAAGAAAAAATCTGTATATTAGAAATGGTTATATAGACTTAAATATTATTAATGTCAGGATATTAACAGTTTTAAAATGAGGACATGTATAGGTTCACAGAATTTAATATGGAAATTAAGAATAGCGTATAAAGCAGTGAGAGATTAGTAGTAGTTTTCACTCGTTAACAGATTGACTATAAGATTAGCCAAAATTATCTATTCAAATATATTTAAAATCCAATCTGACTTCTGAAAAGTAGTTAACTTGCCCTTTCAGGAATCAATATGCAGTTAAAAAATATATATATATATATTTTTTTCTTTGTATTTTTCATTTTTATTTAAATAGAATTAAGGAAGAGAAAGAAATCTTAATCATTCAGAACAATTTGATTTAAACATATCTCATAACTCAACATGAATTTATTGTTAAATTTAAAAAGAAAAATGAAACAAAAAATTATATTGAAGGTAGCTAAGCATTCTTTGGATTTTATAAGGACTTCTTACTCAAGTGTTGTGTAATGCAAAATGCTGCAGAAGTGATAATGCTTAATGTAATTTAGGAATTTAATTTAACATATAAAGATCTTGTGAAAGAATAAAAAAAACTCAGACCCCCAAATCACTAAACCAAGGCAAACTGCCTCCTATTTTATTCCTAAGATAGCTACAAAGATAAAAAAGCTCCATACCTCCCTCAGAATTTGCAAACAGGGAAATTCCTTGTAGACCTCAAGATCTTAACCATAAAACAGTTCTGTTGAATTTCATCCTGGCAATGTAAACTGACAGCTTATCTTCAGAGCTGCTGGACAGAAAGTCATCTGTCTGCTCACCTGAGACAAATGCACATTCCATTGCTTCCTCTGCCCTAATGTTTATGTGAAAATGCAGATTTACTGAGCCAGTCCAAATTGTGCATTCGGTGAAAAGCTGATCAAAGACTCAAAAGAACGCAACCTTTTGTGCTTATCTACCTAGGACCCGGAAGCCCACCAACACCAAACCAATATATATCTTACACATATTTATTATTGTTTCATGTCTTCCTAAAACGTAAAAGCAAGTCGTATCCTGATTACCTTGGGCACATGTCGTCAAGACCCCTGAATCTGTGTCAGGGGGCATCCCTAACCTTGGCAAAATAAACTCTCTAAATTGATTGAGATCTGTCTCAGATATTTTCAGCTCACAATTTTAAGGCATTTGAAATGTTTCATTTATAACACTTGATTCTAATCATTTTTCCAAAAAGTTACATAGTTGGCCATTCTAAAGATTCTCCGCAAAATACTACTTTTAAAAATATATCACTCGTTTATTCGTATTACCAGGCAATAACTTCCGTTATGAATATTTCATTTTAATGAAATCCTTCAATAGTTCGCTCAGAGTGGGTCTATGTGTCATAGAGACTTTAAGATTTGTTTGTTCAAAGTGTTTTTCCTTCTTTAAACTCTTGAACAGTTTAGACAGGTATCAACTTCAGAGCTGGAAGAGATTTTCCCTTGGTACTTTGACGAACAAGAACACAAGAACACTGCTTCCTATTGTGTGTTAGCGTTGATGAGAAGTTTGATGTTGTCTTCTTTACTGTACTTTTGTAATTTATCTGTCTTTTCTCTCAGTTTACATACGAATATACAAACTCTGCAGTTTCACAGTGGTGAGGGTAGATGTGGATTTACATGCAATCTTTTTGTGCACTTTTGAATTTCAAAACAATTCAAATCCATTATCAATTTTGGATTGCTTCATTTCTCCATTGTCTCTTTAATCATTTTCTTGAAATTATTGTCAACATGCTAAATTCTCTCAATCGACCCTTCCTGAATATTAACTTCTCTTTCATATTCTATATCTACAGGCTGCATTCTAAACAAATACCTTCATGTTATCTTAACCAGAGGTATCACTTAAACTGTGCTGTCTACTAGTTATTCTACCAGTTCAGGGATTTTCCCCCCTGTTTACTAATTGAATGGTTTTTAATATTTTTCATTTCTAATAATTCTTTGGGTTCTTTTTCCTACCCTAGTAAGTGCTTCTGTTTAATAATGCCTGTTTATTTCTCGAGGCTATTATTATTCTATGCATTTGAGGAAATAAACATAGGTTTGTTTTATTTAATTGCTAATTCATTTTTCGCCTTGGATTATTAAAGTAACTGATTATTTACTTGCCTTGTGGGTTTTGGAATTGTATTTTGCAAAATCTTCTTGAAGAGCTGTTTCCTTTGCCTCGTCACTCTGTTTGTTTCTTTTCTTTCTCTCTCTCTTTGATCCTCTCTATCTAGATGTTCTATAGTTTCTTCCAACTAACAATTTTGTCTTCAAATACAAAGATAGTATTTATGCTGGTAGATTCGGGGTAATATTGGCATTAGAAATACAGTTACATGGCCACTTCCCAGAGGGAAACTTGGCTCGCAACCTTGACACAGACTTTGTTTCTTCCTGATGTTCCCTGCAGACTCCACTCTCCCTGATATGTGCTATAGCCCCTCCTTCTTCCAGAATTAGCTATAGTCTCCCACTCCAAAGACACCATGAACCATGACAACTGAGTTTCTGTTTGGGAAACCCTGCCCCAGGCTATTTTCTAGCAGTAAACCTGGAATGGATCTCCAAATTTATAGGAATTACTTCTAGTTCTGTTACCCGTGGATACCAATTCATAGTTGCCTGAAACTTCTCTTTCCCTGACCCAAGTGGGAACCAAGTTCAATCCTAATTATTGCTTTTGTCCAATTTCTAACACTTGGAGATGTCTGTTTTATTTTTGCCTGGGTTGCGTCGATATTTTTTCTTTTACATTTTGTCTATCGTTATATGTTTTGAAAGGGTCAGGGGATGAAGGAATTATACTCAAAGTGTGAAATTACAATGTTTTCTGTACAAAAGCCTTGAAGATTATAAAATGGGAAAACACTGAGCTTAAATTATTTGATATAATGTTAAAGGTGTTAATGATAATTTAAAACACACCACCTTTGCATGGATGGCCATGCTACAGTGTCCATTGCTCTGGGTCAATTCAAAGATTATGCCATGTGAATCATGTATGAATCTTGTGATACTCTTATATTTATGTCTATTTTATAGGTTAGAAAATTTAGGTGAAGTAAGCAAAGTGACGTACATGATGTCAAAAAACTAGGAAGAGACAGAACAGTAATTGGAGATTCACTTGAACCTAAAAGGGACACATTTTATATAATAACATGCCATCTCCCTAAGTGTTGATTAAAAATTTAAAGATGTATAACTATATTCCAATGAAGAGATTTCTTATTTTGATTTATATGTATATATACATATACATATAAATTATTTTGGTTTATATGTGTGTATAAACACATATATATATACACACACATATAAATCAAATCTATCTATCATCTATCTATCTAAAATATTCCAGAAGTTGTTTCCTAAGCCGAGAAACTCTCCACCATTTTGCAAAATGCAATGGCTGAAAAAATGCTTTTAGTTTTACATCTTTTTTTTTAAATGCCTAACAAAAGTCAAGATTATTAAAATCAAGTTAAAATTAAAATTAAATTATCCTTCATTGTCGGAAAGACTCTGGGGACTTAATTTTTCTTTTCCTAGCTTGGAATGATTTAGAAAACATTGTAATTAAGAGTTGTTAGAGTTTGGCTGAAACTCAGCTGTGAACCCATCTGTGGCAGGGACCAACTCACTGCTCAAGAAACTTGTTTCTTTCTCTTGGATGCACAGCTGAACTACCACAATTCGCCCCTCATGTGGAGAAGTGGTTTACACTTGAAAGGTGAGCTGAGCTGACGGGGTCCGACTGAGGCAGCGTAGAGTGGACATATCTCTGCTAAACACCCTCCTTTTCTGATTCCTGCCTGCTTGACGTCTGGGTGAATGCAGCCAATTCTTGGAGAAGAGCCACAAAAGAGTCTCACCCCGTGAGAACATCACACAATTTACTTAAGGGGGAAGTACACTTTTTAACCACTGTCGTTTTTAAGGGTGTTGTAGCAGACAGTATTAATAATTAGTATATATAACAAATCACATATTCTTAGAATATTTTAAAATGGTAAATATGTCATAATTTTTAAATATTTTATGTTATCTATTTAAGATTTTCATTTCTTCTTGATATTTTTAATGCAATTTTGCTATGAAAATCACCCATTTTCTGTAGATTTTCTAATATGTTGCCACAGATTTGCCTACATAATGTATATTAGGTTGGTGCAAAAGTAATTGCGCTTTTTGCCATTAAAAGGAACAAAAAAATCTCTAAAGAATACAAGAAAAATGCTCATGAGAGAAAAACCGCAATTACTTTTTGCCATGGCAAAAACCGCAATTACTTTTACGGCAGCCTGATATTACAAACCCTAAATAATAGATTCAAAACAAAACAATAAGCCAATCTGTCTTGTGATTATAGATTTAAAAAATTGTATTTGAATCTAGAAATACATCATAAGAGCAATTATTAAATAATCAAGCTGGATTAATTCCAGAAAATCGAAAGTAGTTTGATACATCGGAAAAGATAACAATATACAACAGATGCATTGAATATGACTTGATGAAATTGCAAATTTCTACCTGCCATGGGGTGGGTTGTGTCACCCTCACAAAATTTGTGTGTTATGACTGTAATTATAGATAGGCTCTTGAAAGAGGTAATTAAGTTAAAATGAGTGGATCCTCATTCAATATAACTGGTGTCCTTATAGGAAGAGGACAGGCACACACAGAAGGAAAACCACGTGAAGACGCAGAGAGAAGACAGCCATCCACACCCCCAGGAAGTGAGGCCACAGAAGAAACCAATCCTGCTGGCATCTTAATCTTGGACTTCTAACCTACAGAACTGTGAAAAAATAAAGTTCTGTTATTTAAATCACCCAGTCTGAGGTACTTTGTTATGGCAGTCCTAGCAAACTGATATACTACTCTTCCTTATTTAAGATTTATACTTTCAGGGTAATAATTCAGACCAACAATTGAAAATTGGTGACATTGTTAACTGTTCTCTTCGCTTTTGGATAATAAATAGTTGTACAGTCACTTTAAGCCACAACACAGAATTTGGATTAAATAATCATCTATTAATTAATATATTAATACATGAATCAATCTACTTCAATGCCATTTGAGGCTAAGGCTTACTCTCCCTCTTCTGAATGCTCAGAGTCATAGTTGGCAGATAGATATATTAATCAGTAAAAGGAAATGCAGCCAGCTTCTGCTCCCTCTGCTTTTCACCTATTTCCTTAGTTTCTAGCTGCAGTTTTGAACAGTATGGGAAGAAAGGAGAGAAAACTGGTAAGGTGGTAGAGTACTTCTGACTTGACTAGATAGATTTCATGCTCTTTGGGTCTGAGAAATGGTTAAAATTGATTTTTCTCTCGTGAGCATTTTTCCTGTATTCCTCAGAGATGTTTGTTCCTGAGAACCTTTCACCTGGTACTTTCATGTTATGAATGACGTATTCCATTTTCCAAACCTTTCATTCACTCGTGGTCCAGATCACAGGGGTTCACGATGTCTGAATCTTTCCTAAACGACTCACAGTTATTTCATAGGATATGTCCACATATCTCTTTACCCCCAAAACCTTGAGAGGGCAGATTTATCCCAGCGCAGTCACCATACCCTGCTATCAAAATGGTGGGTAGTAGAGTAATTTTGAGAAATGCTGCATGTTATACTCTTCTTGTTAACTTTACCAATATTTCTTAGCACGTTAGAAGTATTTAGTAGATAGATATACCACACAAAACCTATTTAATTTTTGAACACCCTATCTCAAATGTGTTTATAGATGGAAATTATTATATGTTTATCCCTTATTAATGTCCTGTAGAAAGAGCATTCTCTGGTGTGTAGCAGAGACAGTCAATACATGTATACAAAATTTGACTTCAATGCATATTCTTTCCTCTATTTTTCACATCTCCTAGGAGCAGTCCATAAATGCAAATTATGTAATCACACAAAATTTCTATTAAGCTCATTCTACAGTGTTTGTTAAGAATTTGGTGCTTGTGGCCGGGCACAGTGACTCACACCTATATTCTCAGCACTTTGGGAGGCTGAGGTGGAAGGATCAGTTGAGATCAGGAGTCCAAGACCAGCCTGGACAACATGGTGAAACCCTGTCTCTACTAAAAATACAAAAATTAGCTGGGCATGGTGGTGCACCAGCTACTCAGGAGGCTGAGGCAGGAGAATAACTTGAACCTGGGAGGCAGAGGTTGCAATGAGCTGAGGTTGCGCCATTGCACTCCAGCCTGGGCAACAAAGGAAAATTCCATCTTAAAAAAAAAAATGCCACTTGTATATACTCCACATACATTTTGTGCATGAAGTCAATTGACATCTTATTAATTTTTTTAGTATCCAAAGAATTCAAAATTTTGATAATTTGAACAATTTTTCATAAAATACTTGAGGCATAATAATTTTCGTTACTAATAATTTTGGTCTACTGTTGAGTTTCCCATATTTCAAAATTGAAGGGTGACATTGAAAGGTACTACCTAAAATAGAGCAAATTCTTTTGTAGAGTGTCTTTCACTCATTGATTTTCAAATGCTTGTTTTCTTCTCTTTAGGTCTAGCCCTTGCCCGTTTGTCCAGTCAGTATGGCTTTCTTCTGCTTTTCCTTTCCTCTAGTATGTCTTTTAAGTTCCAATTCAATGGAAAACTAGCCCCAGTTCAGCCTAATCTCTTGACTACATTTTTAGGACAAGGATTCACCATGTTATATACTGCTATTATAATTAATTTCAGTAGTTTCACCTTTGTATGTCTTCCCTACCCTAAAGAAAAGGATACCTACTTTTCCTTCTTTTTTAGGCCACTCAGTAATGATAGGGTTAGAGATAAGTATACAGCAGGAACATAATAATTATTTTCAGGCGGAAGCATTATGATAAATAGGGTAGAGCATCACACTTGGGAGGACATATTCTGGAGTCAGATATCCTGGGTGCTAATTTCAAATATATCTACTAGAGTATGACTTCTAGAAAATGACTTATTACACTTGTCCTCAAGGAAATAGGAATACCTATAATACAGCCTTAGTGAGTAAAATAACTGGAATAGTTTAAGCCCAACACTTAGCAAAGTACTTACTACCCATGGATGCTATTATCGCTATGCATTACAGGTAGAAACGGTGATTGCTGCTGGTATTTCCCACTCAGTGTTTGAATATAAACAAGTTAACTGGTTTCTAGGAAAATGTCAGAGGTAATAATAGACTCAGGTGATATTATAAAGCCTACAAAAAATACATACAACCAACCTTGCCGTGAGAGACTACTAGTGTAATTTTTAAAGTGTCATTAAGAAAACATCATTCAAAAAGCCACTATTACAACCATAATATATCACAGAATTGTGTTGCTACTCAAAATGATGAATGAATGATCATTGTAAAAATTATGTAATTTTTTATTCTTTCATTAGGCTATTACAAAATTCCAAAAAGTAACATATTTCAAACTTACACATTTTATTAATTACATTGCTTAAATATATGCATAATTATTTTGTATAACTGCATATTAAAACATATTTTAGTTTCATGAATAAAATTTTAAATATTGTTTATAATTTAGTATTTGAAATTTTTTGTCTAAAGGTAGGAATAAAATCGAAAAATGAATAGCATGTGTCCAATATGTGGAAAATCTTTCTTTAAATATATCTCATTTATAAATAACCTTATTATTAATTGGAAATGTATTTTTCTCTTTTGTGTTTGTGCTACAGTGAATCAGGAGAAATGTGACAAGGGACCAGTTGTGGTAATATGGTAATGAAGACTTGAACAGATGTCAGTATTAATAAGAGACTCAAATGAAGAGCATGCAATAAATGGTCGGGTTCAGTTGCTATGGTGGGCCTGATTTCATTGGCAATGGTGTCTAGAACTGGTTCAATTCTTAATAACAAAGTTTACATAAACCTACTGAGAAATTTGTAAACTACTAGAATATTTTGCAAGTCAAAACTTCATAGACATCAAAAACTTTTAGAATACATTGATTATAAAAAAAAAAAAAAAGTTAGCTGGGTGTGATGGCACATGCCTGTAGTCCGAGCTACTCGAGAAGCTGAGGCACAAGAATCGCTTGAGCCTGGGAGGTGGAGGATGCAGTGAGGCGAGATCTCGCCCCTGTACTCCAACCTGAGTGACAGAGCAAGACTCTCTCAAAATAATAATAAATAAATAAATAAAATAAAACAAAAAAATAAAATTGCAAAAACAAAATGTCTAACTATAAGAATGCCTTTTACAGTCTAAAACTGAATTTGCTAATCTGTATGTTAGCACTTCAGAATAAGACCCTTGGCTTCTCATTTCAGTTCAATGAAAGAGTAAATGCTTACAAAATATTTAAAATAAAGCTTGGCACCATATAAGTGCCACACACATCTCTATAATGATAATAATAATAATTATTATTATTTACTGAACATCTATAGTATCTAATTAATGCAAAAGTTTTAGCACTGCTCTTCCTTCGGTCCTGCTGTGGATTGAATTCTGTCCCCGCAAAAAGGTATGTGGGAGTCTGAACCCCTGGTACCCAAGAATGCAGCTTCATTTGGAGATGGGTTCATTGCAGATACAATCAGGTTAAGATGAGTTCATACTGAATTATGATGGACCTTAATTCAATGTGACTACTAGCTTTATAAGAAAAAAATTGGGACACAGACAGACACAGAGACAGTACCCATGTGAACACATGAAAGAAATTGAACTGATGCTGCCACAAGCCAAGGAAGCCTCAGGCCTACCAGAAGCTGGAAGAGGCAAGGAGACATCACCCTGTAGAGTTATCAGAGGACAATGGCCCTACCATCATTTTAATGTCAGAGTTCTAGCCTGTAGAACAGTGAGAAAATACATTTCTATTTTTTTGGACCTTCTAGTTTGTGGTACTTCCCTATGGCAGCTTTAGCAAACTGATACACACCCTCCTCCCTTTTTCTCCAAAAGAAGACATATCATAAAATACATTAGAATTAAGATGAAACAGCATAAAATTACAAACTTAGAAACACTGTATCTGACACTTCTCCCACGTACAACATCCTTTCTTCTGCTAAAAATGTGAAGTGGGTCAGCTTCATAAAAGTATGTGTATGTTGGGGAGGAGGGTGGATAGAAACTGAATTAACAGTAACATTCAATGAAAATAGAATACCCTTTAATATTAGCATAGTTTTATATTTCTGTTAGATTATAGTCATATATTTCATCATAATGTATTTTATTATTCTGACACAATTCCTTTTTAAGAAGAAATTCAATTACGCTATTATTCTGTTGCATTTAGTAATTCAGATAAATAGCTTCCAGAAATCCACTGTAGAACATTACTTCACCAAAACAGTATTGATTATCTCTGTATGAAAAAATGAGGTTCTAGAATTACACAACTTTGAGCGTTTCTAGAATAGTTTAGAGGAATATCCTTTGCCGGACATTTCCAATTTCATAGGTAGCAATTTTAATGTTATAAGAAGTTAATTCTATAAACTCATACTGCTAGTTCAAGTCCAAATATATACAAATCCAAATCACTAATACATTTTCTATCTACTATTTTGCTTTTTAAAATTTCAAAGCTTGAAATAAGTATAGTTTAAAAAATATAGTAGAATCTTGCATTTATATGACCAGGTGTAATTTATTATCACAGAATTTGCTATATATCAAATGGCCCACAGGCTCTCTTTTTTGACCAAACAGGCAAACGATAAATCTAATTGTCTGAAAGACAACTCAGTACAAAACTATAATCCTAGGACAACATAATATTCAAAAGTATTAATATATTTCTTAGCTAAAGAAATTGACAATACTAAGAAGTATCATTTAATATTGAAATGACTTATGCAATATAATAGTCATATAGATGCCATATGTTAAATTGTTATAATCCCAGAAGAAAATATATAAAATACATTGGTAGTCTTAAATACTAATGTACTATATATACACACACATATTATATATATGTATGAACACATGTGGCATATATATGTTACAAAATTACAAATTGTAGAGGTGGAGCTTGTTTCTGTTTGGCATGTGAGTAACTTTAGACAATGAGCTGGAGCTTGTTTCTGTTTGGCATGTGAATAACTTTAGACAATAGGATATTAACAAACATGACACAAGCAGAGGCTGAAAACATGCTCACATATTGGGTCTTGCTGCAGAAAACTCTGGCACCACAATGGATTCAAGCCGGGGCAGTTTCTTAAAGCATGAGAGATCATGAGTTGGAAGACCCAAGTCTCTCCCCTAAAGCCTCAGACACGTGGGTGAGGCCGCCCTAGGCAGCCTAGCTGAACCATCCCAGACTGCACACACACACACACACACGCGCAAACACACTCATGGACACACAAAGCCAACATGCTTACTTGTGGAAAATGTGGCTAAAATGACTGTTACTTTAAGGCAACTAAGTTTTGCCATAGTTTGTTATCCAACAAAACAATTTTTTGTTACATATCAAAATCCTATTTTTTTATAATATTCAAATATAGGACTTAAAAAAAAGACCAGACCCATTGCATTTCAGTGAATTGCATTACAGAAACTTATAAATTGACTCAATTTTATTAATATTTTGGCAGTTATGTTTTGGAGAGGACTGCATGTCAAATTATACACTTCACAAAGAAATGCTCAATAATTCTTCACTAGGTAATAAGTAAGTCTTTTTTGGAACCAAGTCAAATAGAATAATTTATTTAACTTTTATTTACTATCATGAAATGCATAAGAAATCTTCTCCCTGTCCTACATGTCACAATTGTAAATTCAAAGTATATTTTGTGTTCACACACCTCACAGAAAAAAGAAACAAGAACTAGAAATTTATTGTTATTGAACTGTCTTCTCCAAGTCTTTAGAACCTTGTAGGCTGTAGCAAGGTCAAGTGCAACACTGAACACTTACCTCAAAGAAGCATTTCTAGTCCTTCATTCAGAGGGATAATTCACTGCCTAGATATAGACTTGGGAATGAGAGGATCGAGAATGGTGACATCAGGATAATGATGGCATTTCCATTTTTTCTCAAATACAAATAATGCCACATGATAATAAACGTTGTATGTTTTCTGTGTACAGTTCAAACTCCTGATAAATCAGAAGCTTAAGCTACAAATGTAAGAACTACAGACACCCCCATCTCCTCCATGCAGGAGCTTATTTCAATTTTTTGGCACTCAGTTCAACCCTTCTACTAATTTCTCAGATAATTATGAAATGGAAGTATAAAATCAGATTTCATCTTTCTCCATCTTTTATCAATTGAATTGAGTCTAAATTTCAAGCATTAGATATTGACTTTGACAGTGATTTATTTCTTAATCATTATCTAAGAAACTTTTTAAAAATAAGTTATTTTGCAAATTTTTGCTCAGGTTGTGTATTAAGCCATATTTATCTTTTTTTAAAGCCAATGATTATATTTTCACAATTAAAACCTTATTTTGCATTTTGTGCTCATTTCTAGAATTTTGACTGGATCCAGAATAAGCAAACACATTTTTGAGTTTGTAAGTATAGGAAATTGTATGCAAAAGCTTGATTAGCTCACTGAAAACATATAAAGTGTTGGGCTAATCCAATTCCCTAGGATTAAGGATGAAGAAGCACACATTTTTACCTTGTTTTCCACTAAAAAATTTTAAGATAAGATTTTTATCTTGAATACTGATATAAAATTCATCAAATATACATGGAAAGGAAGATGTTATGTCCATAGCATCCAGATTTCTGTCATTTTGTTGAACATTTAAATGTATTCCAAGATCCATTACTAGTATTCCTTGAAAGCTTTATGATATCCATACTAAACTACAAAACTTTTACTTCTGTATTCTAATTAAGGAGAAATTTTCACCAAATGCTTGATCCAGCCTCGAAGTTGAACATCCTGATGGAGAAGATCAACTTAAAATTTACACTAGGTAATATTTAAGCTTAGAATTTCTCTCCAGTTCTTAGGACCCTCAAATCTGCTGGCCATGGCTAGGGTTGATTATGGCCAGTGATTTTGGGTAATTCTATGTGGAGAGGAAACATTTTAGGTAAACCAAAAATCTTCTCCTTAATTTATACCCAAAGTCAAGTTGAATCCATAGTTTTCACTCGTTCTTTTTTTTTTTTTTTTTTGAGACGGAGTCTCGCTCTGTCGCCCAGGCTGGAGTGCAGTGGCCAGATCTCAGCTCACTGCAAACTCCGCCTCCTGAGTTTACGCCATTCTCCTGCCTCAGCCTCCCAAGTAGCTGAGACTACAGGCGCCCGCCACCTCGCCCGGCTAGTTTTTTGTATTTTTTAGTAGAGACGGGGTTTCACCGTGTTAGCCAGGATGGTCTCGATCTCCTGACCTCGTGATCCGCCCGTCTCGGCCTCCCAAAGTGCTGGGATTACAGGCTTCAGCCACCGCGCCCGGCCGTTTTCACTCGTTCTTTAAAGGTGGTTTGGGTGTGATGCGATGACTCACACCTGTAATTCTAGCACTTTGGGAGGTTGAGGCGGGTGGATCACCTGAGGTCAGGCGTTCAAGACGGTATGATCAACATGGTGAAATCCCATCTCTACAAAACATACAAAAAATTTGCTGGGTGTGGTGGCACATGCTTGTAATCCCAGCTATTTGGGAGGCTGAGGCATGAGAATCACTTGAACTCCGGAGGTGGAGGTTGCAGTGGGCAGAGATTGCACTACTGCCCCCCAGCCTGAACAGAGTGAGACTCCATCTCAATGAAGAAAAAAAAAAAAAAAGGTAGTTTAGAGTTGTTATCATAGGTAGCCTATGTTTTTCTCCATTTAGTTTTAAAAGTCTGAAACCATACCAATGAGTATTAATATTTTTAAGGCAAGGAAGATGACTTTTTTTTAAGGGCATTTCTTGAAAACAGAGTGCTATCTTTGTATAAATAAAAGGTTCTCTAAAAAGCAGACCAAATCAAGAGTAAAAATACAGAGCAAGTATTTCAATGTAGAATTATTAATGCAACAGCTCCTAAATAATCATGTGTCAATAAATTGGTGAATTACTTCCTATGCCATTTAGGAAGGACACCTAAAACTAACTAGCATTAACTAAGCAATTAATTCATATAGAGGACACGGGTAATGCTCTATACACACACGGTGATGTAATCCTTGCCTCAGGCCTTATGGAATCAAATCCATTTCATTTGCTGTTATATTCCAGTGTTTGCCATAGTGCAAACACACAGTGATTGGCTGTGGGATATGTACTCTAGCAGTACATTAGAGGGACAACTACTCTAAACAGAGTCTTATAGAAGAGTCAAGAAGGTGATTTTTAACCTCAGACCAGAGGTTTATAGAAAAATGGTAGGAAGGAGGAAAGGGAGTATCTTGTGAGGAGTATTTAAAAATAAGGGATGGGCCGGGCGTGGTGGTTCACACCTGTAATCCCAGCCCTTTGGGAGGCCGAGGCAGGCAGATCACGAGGTCAGGAGTTTGAGACCAGCCTGACCAACATGGCGAAACCCCGTCTATACTAAAAAATACAAAAATGGGCTGGGCGTGGTGGCATGCACCCGTAATCCCAGCTACTCAGGAGGCTAAGACAGGAAAATCACTTGAACCCGGGAGGCAGAGGTTGCAGTGAGCCGAGATCACACTGTTGCACTACAGCTTGGGTGACAGAGCGAGATTCCGTCCCCACCCCTCCACAAAAAAAAAAAAAAAATAGAACAAGGGAGGGTGCTTGGGAAGGTGGAACACCATGCCTAGAAGGAAGTCCGACCCAGAGTTCACTTACAGAGAGAGGACACTGGCAAGACAGGAAGCTGGATAAACAAAGAAGTTCTCATCATCTGAGGCTTTCTCTACCACGAAAAAAGTGTCGACTTCAACTTAAAAACTATGAGTTGTACGGTGGCTTGAACAGTGTCTCCTCAAAATTCATGTCATCCTGGAACATCAGAATGTAACCTTATTTGGGAATAGGGACTTTGCAGATGTAATAAAGGTAAACAACTAAAAGAGATCATGCTGGATTAATGTGAGCCCTAAATCTAATGGAAGTATCCTTATAGGAAGAGAAAGAAAGGACACAAAAAGAAGAAGCACTTGAAGATGGAGGCAGAGACTGGGGTGCTGTTTTTAAGACGGGCAATTCCAAGGATGAATGGCAATCATCAGAAACTAGGATGGAAGCATTGGGATTGTTTTTCCCTTGGAACCCCCAAAATGAAATGACCCTGCCAAAACCTTGATTTCAGATTTTAGCCTCCAGATTTAGGAGAAAATACGCTTCTGTTGTGTGAAGCCACCAAGCGCATGATGATTCGTTAAGGCAGCTCTAGGAGACTAATACAGGTGCTGCTGAAGTATTTTGGCAAGGGGTGTTTCGGCATTAAAAAAAAAAAAAAAAGTAAGGTTAGAATCTGGAGAATAAAAAGTGGAGAGGGAAGATAACAGGTTGAGGAAGACTGCTATAGTAACCTTTATGATAACTAGTAATAAGGATTAGAATCAGAAGCTGAGTAAGAAGATGGCACCGGGCTCTTTCTCCTGGAAGGAATTGGAAATGTGTAGACATACTACTGTTCTCATAACTAGGGTATGCTTCAGGCATCCTAGGACCCAGGATGTTAAAAGTCTCCAATTTTGGGGGAGATTCTGTATAATTAAGAGTTGTCCTACCTGTATTCCCACCCACAATGAGAAGCTAGGAAAACACCAAGCAAAGCATCAAGTATATATTTGTTCAGAGTACTCAAGGGTTTCATTTGTTATTCTTTTGTTACTTTTAATGGGGGGGAAAAACCCAAATCCAAATAGGTTGTAATGTAAATGTCACGAAATGAGCGTAAATTTAAAACAGAAAGAAATTGCTCACATTCCTTTGTTATTTTTGTATTATATTATGAAACAAGTGCAATGAAAATGTTAATAGAGGCATGTGAGTATTGCCAAATAATAAATGGTTGTCTAACAAATTATAAATTAGACATGAAATACACCAGCTGATAATTAAAGAACAACCTTTTCAAAGAATATATTTTCAATATATTTTCTCTGAGAATAACATTTAAAATAGAACTATATCTGGGAAAAAAAAAAAAACACACATAGGAGGAAGAAAACTACAATCAGACTCACAAAATTGTTATTGTTGATGTTAAAAGCCAATGACTTAAAATCTCAACTGGGAAAACAGATGATACATAAGCTGAAAGACTTAAGAATTATTTTTAATGGAAGGCCATGATCCATCCTTTACTGCAAAGCCCAAACAAGAAACAAGCACACCTGTTGACATTCAACACGGTACTCAATGTGCTCAAGAACAAACACTTGTTTATAATCTAGCAGCTATTTTATCAAACTGAAAACACATTTTACAATATGGTATCAGTTATGTAAAGCTTTCCAGTGCTTAAAGAAGTAACGAGAAAACATAAGTGGGTAGGAGTAGTTATTTTGATATAAACTTATTAACTTAGAGGTTTTGATATCATGGGATTGTTTCTCATATTCTCATCTTTCTTTCAAAACTACTATTGGCAAATTATTCCTATTTCTACTTCCTTAGAGCTATTTGGAGTATCTTATATTAGGCTATTGTTTTAAAATTTCTTAAATTTTTCAAGAATGATTTTTCAAGATTGCTTGTTTTTTAATAATTAATTAAAATACAAGAACAAGAAAAAATTGTAGGAGAAAATAAGCAGGTATGATAAATAAAGATCAGAGGTAGACTTCCCAGTGAGGTGAAGACTGCTTGGAATAGTAATAACACGATAGAAAGAGCAATGGATTTGGAATCAAGAATTGGGATAAGGGTTCAGCTCTAATTGTTTTAACCAGGCAAGAAATAAGATGAAGCCCCAAGTTCACAACTCTAAAATGGAGACAAAGCCCAGTGCAGAGGCCCTCAAGGATAAGGTCTTTTAAATATGCTTTACATGTCCTTCTCCCAACTCTTTCCTCCCTAAGCACAGCCAGCCTTCAGCAGACTGTAAATACCAGGCACACATTACATTCCAGATGTTGGAGTCCACTCTGTGACTCTCTGGATCACACTTCCTTATCCAATCAGGCAAATATGACATCTCTACCTGGAGCCCACCTTTAGCGCTCTCCATATTGAATTGTCAAAGCCCATTTGTAATGGCCTGTCTCTGGGGCTATGTCCATCCCCACTCTCATTCACCAAGATTCAATTCTTACAGAAAAATCTTTCTTAATTAACTCCACTTGGCACACTAGAATATCACACCACACAAACTCCAACAAACACTCTCCACATTAAGAACTAGGTCTTAGAAACCTATTCAGCTATAAATTCAGAATGTATATGTTGTGCTGGAGATGCCAGAAGGTAAACTATCTTCTCCTTCAGTTTAGGATCTGCCCTATGACTAACAGTATAGGAATCTATAATGAAAGGCGTGGTGGTTGTGACAACTTATGTTTAAGATGATCAGGCAAAGATTCTTTGCCTAACACCATTTCCTAGTCTCAAAGGTTAAAAAAAGGAAACTGTCATAGAAAGATGACAGATGACACCCTTCTCCCTGATCACCAAGGCTGCTTAAAAGAATAAACTCAAGATTGCTTTTTAAGAGGAAGCTTACAATAGTCCTGACCAATAAGAAAAAATAAAGCTGAACCATCCTTATTCGGTTTTAGACATATGAATTCTATCACTCAGTTTAGTCCATTAGTCTTCTACATGAAAGTAAATTAAAGGGTAAATAAATACATTCCCTCATTTGCTCTGAATTTACTTCTGAACACCATTCCCTCCCTTATGTTAGGCAAATACAATATTTTTTTTTAAATAGATAGAAAAAATAAGAATTGTTAAGTCAGCTAGCTTTTCCTAGATGTAATTCATATGGTATTATCCCATTGGCTCTTGTTTTGAGTAATAGGTCTTTCTGGATTCTGGATTATAAAATATGTGTATCACTTCATATTCACTATTGTGTTACAGGATACTCTCTGGCTACATATTCTATATTTATTTGGTATACTAATGATCAAAATGCAAGGTGAGCTTCTTTACCCTATTCCATTCAATTTGATTCAACAAATATTTATGGAACAACTATTATTAGAGGTGCCTGATACAAATACAACAAAAGTAAAACGGAAGCCCTTTCTCAAAAAGATTGCGTTCTGAGGCAGAATGGTAACTGTAATAGTTTGGACTCCCCAGGCAGCAGGCATTTACATAGAGATTTGTCTGCAGGAAATTTATTAAAAAGAAAGAGAAAAAAGCAGAACTGTGATGTAGTCACAACAAAGACATCACTGAAACCCATGACAAGGTCTGAAGCTCAGATGACCATCGGAACTGTCCCAATTTTGGGGGGAGAGGCTGAGCCTTAGTGTCCGTTCAGTGGCCAGCCAAGCTGTATGGGCTGCCTCTGCAAAAGAGGAATGGTGTTGGGTGAGGAAGCTTTGCCCTTCCAAGGGCAACCGCCAGAACAGACAGTACTGCGGCACCCACAGCAGATGGATAAACAAGTCCTTCAGCCCCGAAAGGGGATCTGGGTGCTCATCTAGTTGGTGAACTAGACCAACTGTTCAACTTTATGTAAGTTGAAGTGTTTCTAAATGATAACATAAATGAAAGAAAAGACAATATAATCACATGATAGACAATAACAGGTGAAAGGTGATGGGAATATGAAAATGGGATATGTTCAGGGAACAAGAAATGCAACTTTTAAAACCAGGCTGGAGCCATATAATGAAAAGCTTTTAATTTCTTGGTGAGAATCTATATTTAATTGGACAAAATGGAATGAAACAGTATCATTAAAAAGCTTTTGATTCCTTGGTGTTAGTCTATACCTAATTGGAAGACACTGAAACATTCTGACAGAAATGTAATGATAGATTGTTTGCTTTGGAAATATTAACCTAATAGAAGTATGTAGAATGAACTTCAGAGGAATAAAAAGATGACAACGTGAAGAACCTCTAGGAGTCTGAGATTTGAGGTTCTATCCTACTTAGAAACTAACAAGTTACTCTGCCAGTTTCAATGATACCAGCAGAAGACATAAGACTCCTGGGGCAGAGGAAACAACAAAAAGTATTGCTTACAGCAACAGCAGTAAACAGTATTATTATTTGTGCCAGTTCTCATAGCCAAAATTTCCACTGGGCAGTGAGAAAAGAATCAGGTGACACCAGAACATGCAATGGATTACAAGAGAGGATACCCACACTGAGGAAGCTTGATTCTTTTATAATGTAATGGGCATAAACTTGCCTTCCTTTGCCTTGGAGGAAGACATTATCTTTATTATACTGGAGCAAGATTCTATCTCTATCTTCCAAAGCTATTCTCTATAAAACATCTTCAATAAGATAGTCCAGAAAAAGGGCATTCAGTGTTTCTGCTCTCAAGATGTGCAGAAATATAAGAAACCCATGGATAATTCTCTCCTAACACACAGGCTTTCTGTTCTCTCTCTTCCTATATAGCAATACTGTTGTATTTAGTTTTTAATGTCGTTATGTTAATATGGTTCATTGAATGCTATTGGTGCTAAACCTGGGTTATCAAGATGAAACCAGATCCTGTTTAAGTAAGAGATTTACGGTTAAGTTACCACCACTCCTTAGGGTTAATTGAAACCATGTCCTTAACTTTCTACTTCGTACAGAGAACTAAATAATTAGTTTAAAAATGACATTACCCTATAGTTAACTTGGTATATACATAAACAGTTTACCTTATTCACACAGCACTTTTTAAGCCTAATCTCTTTTTGGAATTAAGCAAATTTCACTGTTTAAATAACTACATAGCTTTACTTTATACTCTGAAAGTATAACTGAGAAAGGCTCAGACCTTTTTCTGTAATCCCACTATAAATATATAGATATGTAAATTCACATTGCATTGAAAAATATACAGATTAAAAAGCCCAGTGACCTGGGTGTACTTCTAGCTACATCATTCGCTGCGCTGTTGGATATAACAAACATTAATAGCATAAATAAAATGAAAGTTTCACTCCTTTTGATTTCTAACATCTTTTCCAAATTTAATACACTATGATCCTATAAATTAGAGCACAATACTCAAAATGATGCACTTCTGAGATTGTATTTACCAATTATGTCTCTCTTAAAAAAAAAAAAAATGTGGGCCCGGTGTGGTGGCAGTAATCCCAGAGTGCTGCAATCCCAGCACTTTGGGAGGCCAAGGCAGGCAGATCACAAAGTCAAGGGATCGAGACCATTCTGGCCAACATAGTGAAACCCCTTCTCTATTAAAAATACAAAAATTAGCTGGGCATGGTGGTGCACACCTGTAGTCCCAGCTATCTGGGAGGCTGAGGCAGGAGAATCACTTGAACCCGAGAGGCAGAGGTTGCAGTGAGCCGAGATTGAGCCACTCTACTCCTGCCTGGTGACAGAGCGAGACATCATCTCAAAAAAAAAAAAAAAAAAAAAGGTGAAAGCAAGTTTATTAAGAAAGTAAAGGAATAAATAATGGCTACTCCACAGGCAATGCAGCTCCAAGGGCTGCCAGTTGGCTCTTTTTATAGCTATTTCTTGATTATTTGGTAAACAAGGGATGGATTATTCATGAGTTTTCCAGGAAAGGGGTTGGCAAATCCCAGAACTGAGGGTTCCTCCCCCTTTCAGACCAACCATATTGGGTAACTTCCTAATGTTGCCATGACATTTGTAAACTCATGGTGTTGGTAGGAGTGTCTTTTACTATGCTAATGAATTATAATTAGCAGATAATGAGTAGTGAGGATGACCAGAGGTCACTTTCATTGCCATCTTAGTTTTGGCTGGCTTCTTTACTGCATCCTGTTTTATCAACCATGTCTTGTGACCTGTATCTTGTGCCGATCTCCTATCTCATTCAGTGACTAAGAATGCCTACCCTCCTGGGAATGCAGCCCAGTAGGTCTCAGCCTCATTTTACACAGCGCTTTTTCAAGATGGAGTTGCTCTTGTTCAGACGCTTCTGACATATTTCTCCCCTTCCTTTTACAAGGGAACCTTTAATCCAAAGGTTTATATACAAATAATGATCCATCTTCTGTAACTTTTTCAGGTTGGATAGGGGCGATGATATTCCTGCCTAACTATTAGGGTGTCTTGTATTCATAGTAAAGAGGAACTCAGTCAGAAAGCATGGGTATATCAAAGGCCCCTCATAGCTTTTGCGTTCTGACAAAAGGTTATATCTGGAAGATTAATAAGTGTTCAATTTAAGAGTACATTGAGTAAGCTTATATTTCATTCCTAAATGTAGAGTACAACAGCAATATATTCCACAAGAGTAGGCAAAATAAGTAACTCTATCCTGAGTACATTAATTAAGAAGGCTTTCTATGAACTGGGCAACTGTTGGAACCATGCTGATAGGGTTGCTAGATGATTCCAATATGTGGTCACACTTAGAATATTGATCCATATTTTTATATTACCCATCCCCCTTGTTTCTTCTGAGCAGCAGCTAGAGACCATTGGTCGGCTTTACAGGAATAAGCAGATTAGTCTAAATTGTAGAAAAAACTCAAAAACAACTGATAAAACTAAAATCTAATAATAGGTGTACCATAGTTTGAAACACAACTTGTTTCTCCAGTTTTCCATTTATACTAAAAACAAATCATAAGACTGTTTTTGCTTTATTATAGTTGGCCTGATTATTTGTATAAAGTGCAGCAAGAATAATTATTTGCTACATAGGGTGTTTTATTTTTTTTTAATTGGCTTTGATGGAACTTTGTCCCATAGAAGGAATCTCAGATACGACCTTTTTGTTTTTTAAAGTCTAACTCAGTCATGGGTTTGTACCATCAAATACCTACGAGTTGGGTAAATTCTTCTCCTCATGAGGCCCCGAGATAACTTGTGGCTCCTGGGCCTGTCATTACATGTCATTACATAAACATGATATTCTTTATTTTCCACAGGTCAAGAACCCTGTACAGGGACTGTGTAGACAAGGTATGAAGACAGTTTATCCAAGGGGCTTTTGTTGGCTCTAAAAGTCAAATCTGATTCATTAAAAGAGAGTATGCCATTCCAGTCAAAGTTGTGGTAAAACAAGCAGACTTCGGGACACAGTTGGAGAATTCGTGCTACAGTCTTTTTCATTTGGGTAGGGGTATCCTCAGTATTTTCCTTTCGTGGTTCTCCAGGAAGATGTTACTTACTGGAAAGGAGTCCCAACTCAGGCCCCAAGAGTGGGTTCTTGGATCTTGCACAAGAAAGAATTTGGGGAGAGTCCACAGAGTAATGTGAATGCAAGTTTATTAAGAAAGAGTAAAGGAATAAAGAATGGCTACTCTATGGGCAGAGTAGCCGTGTGTTTCTCTAAATAATTTCTCTAGTGACATTGAAAGAGAATAAAGCAACTAGATTCACACCACCAGCGTAACGCATCTAGACCTCAGGTGCTCCCATCGGTTCTAATAGTTTGATACCAGATTGTTGCATTTTCCTGAGGTGACTGTTATTTACCTTCCTAGTAAGGTTCTAAAAATCCTACTGGTATACAACATTGATTTTTTTAAAATTAAAAAACAATAAAAAACAGTCATTTCTCTGAGTTTTTTTCTTTTTTAATTTTTATGTCTACATTTTATTTGTTTTCAAACAGAAGCCATTTACTTACAATTGCTCATTGAAAAGCTATCCTGGTGGAGCTTGGTGGCTCATGCCTGTAATCCTAGCACTTTGGGAGGCCGAGGTGGGTGGATTGCCTGAGATCAGGAGTTCGAGACCAGCCTAGAGAACACAAAGAAACCCTGTCTCTATTAAAAATACAAAAAAATTAGCCGAGCATGGTGGTGTGCGCCTGTAATCCCAGCTACTTGGGAGGCTGAGACAGGAGAATCACTTGAACCCGGGAGGCAGAGGTTTCAGTAAGCTGAGATCATGCCATTGCACTCCAGCCTGGGCAACAGAGTAAGACTTCATCTCAAAAAATAAAAAATAAAAATAAATAAATAAATAAAAAGCTATTCTATTTTTCCCCACCATATCTCTCATTTTTTTTTTTTTTGGTAAAATTTGACTCTAATATTGTGTCCCTGATGTTATAGTCAGTGTTATAAAGAGTAGTCAAATTAAAAAAAAAAGAAGATGTAGATTAGAAAGCTATAACAGCTGAAGAAAGACACCTACGATTTGTTCCTGTAGTTTCCCTTTGCATACAGTGATCATCTCTCCTAACTTTTTAGTTAAAACTATAATGAGTAGAGTAAGAAGTGATAAGAAAACTAAGTTCTTCAGAAATGTTCTCCATTGGAAAATAAATACGTTTATTTTGTGGTTGCTTTACCTGCTTTCTATTCTTTTTAAGCTCTAACTTAAAAAACGTGAAATATGAAGGTCTACTAAAATGGCCTTTGTTTTCTCATTGTTGAGTGTGGATAAAGGAAGATTGTTTCTACTTACTTTAGGCAAACATGTCACTCATTTCCACTTAAATGCTGATATCATTATGTAGAACAACTGCTTTTTACAGGCAGATATTTTGACTTCACATTGCTAATTGCTCTGTAGGATCCAGTCACTCTCATAAATAGATTTTTCTTTTTTTACGTCGGGTCTCCCTGTGTTGCCCAGGATGGTCTGGAACTCGCGGGTTCAAGCATTTCTCCTGCCTCAGCCTCCTGAGTAGCTGGGACCACAGGCATGTGCTACTATGCTTAGTTCTGAATAAATGTGTGTCTGTGCATATATATATATATATATATACACACACACACACACACACACACACCACATATTCTTTTTTTTTTTTTTTTGAGATGGAATCTCTCTCTGTCACCCAGGCTGGAGTGCAGTGGCGCAGTCTCAGCTCACTGCAAGCTCTGCCTCCCGGGTTCATGCTATTCTCCTGCCTCAGCCTCTCAAGTAGCTGGGACTACAGGTGCCCGCCACCACGCCCAGCTGATTTTTTGTATTTTTAGTGGAGATGAGGTTTCACCATGTTAGCCAGGATGGTCTCGATCTCCTGACCTCGTAATCTGCCCATCTTGGCCTCCCAAAGTGCTGGGATTAGAGGCGTGAGCCACCGCGCCTAGCCATGTATATATAAATTCTAAAAGATGACACCCAGCACCCCTAAAAATATTTATTCTTTAGAGAAGTTATATTCATTAAAATTGGTATAACTCTAATGGAACACTAAACAATACAACAAATATTCAAACTATTCTACAGAACTCTATTTTAAAGTTGTCCAAATTTTAATAGCTCTATCTGCTGATAAATTTCTAAGATGATGAGATCTTTTAAATTCCTTGGCTCAGGCTTAGTATCTTACCTAAGAGAACATTGCCTAATGATTAATTCACAAAAAATGTTTATATTCACAGGAGCCAACAATTTCTCAACCGCATTATTTTTTTTCCAAAAAAAAAAAAAAAAAGAAATCCTGCATTTTAGACTCCAGTTCCCTTAGAATTACATATTTTGTAAAGGTACAATGTTAGAGTCTTTCTAATTGGTTAAACATAACAAGCTATCAACTATAAAGTTCTTCCTTACTACAAATATAAAAGTTTTTACTTACAAAGTTGAACACAGAATTCTAGGTTCAGCCTAATTATTGCATATTTCTCAGGCTAAAGCATGTTTTACAATATTCATTTCCTTTAAGTTTATTTCAGAAGGTGTGGATGGAAGAAAGAGATTGCAAGTTCCTCTAATAAAGAACAACTATTTTATTATAAAATACTTTTTGACATTTCATTTAATAAGCATGTTGTACATTTATTAAAATGTTAAAGATAATACATTTTCATTTAAAAACTGAATATAAAATCACAACATATATTTGAACCAAATAAATACAAATAATGGGCTGTGTAATCACTGCAGAAAACTGATGCTTATCAATGCATCACATTTTTCACATCTGTTTTCAGAATTTATTTTTCAGTCACAAAGAGGCAAATTAATTGCAATTATGTGATTGATCATAGTTGATATGGGAGTAATGTAAAGTTTGTAAATATCTCAGATATGCAGTTAAAAAAGTATATTTAACTTTGACAGTGAATTGTGACCGTTGAAATTACAGAAAATTCATTTATCTGATAACAGTGAAGACCTAATATTATTATTTTCAATATTTCGTGAACTTCTTATTGTAGAAATGACTCTTTCTTTCCTAATTTTTAAAATATACTTATTGATACATGTTAAAAAAAACAAAAATTTTCCCACTTGTAAACACTTTCCTTCAATGCGTATTTCGTCCACCCTGAAAGCATTAACTTAGTTTTCATGTGATATTTTCCATAGTTTTAATATAGAAAAAGACTTGTGTATTTTTTCAGCTGTTTATGCATTACACCATGGTTTTATGGATGATATTTTGTAGCATTCTTTTTTTTTTTTTTTTGTTGAGACGGAGTCTCGCTCTGTCGCCTGGGCTGGAGTGCAGTGGCCGGATCTCAGCTCACTGCAAGCTCCGCCTCCCGGGTTTACGCCATTCTCCTGCCTCAGCCTCCCGAGTAGCTTGGACTACAGGCGCCCGCCACCTCGCCCGGCTAGTTTTTTTTTTTTTTTTTTTTTTTTTAGTAGAGACGGGGTTTCACCGTATTAGCCAGGATGGTCTCGATCTCCTAACCTCGTGATCCGCCCGTCTCGGCCTCCCAAAGTGCTGGGATTACAGGCTTGAGCCACCGCGCCCGGCCTGTAGCATTCTTATAATCAGCCTTTGATATCTGTGGATATCACACAAAAGACTATATTTTCAAATCAGACTGGGGTGTATCAGAGATTTTAGTGAGATTCAATTAATACCAATAATTTCAAGGATATCAGTAATCACTAGGAACAGGTAAAGCAGTGAGAGATTTCAAAATCTCCAAAGTATATGTACATTTTCATTCTCATTGCATTAGAATGTGCCCTAGATTAATATGCGAGGCCATATTACTTACACAAAGATGCTTTTCTGATCATAAAACATAAACGTTTTACATACAGGTTCATTGTTTATACTGTCTTTTGTCCACTAATTTCCAGTTATCACAAGCAATTCAACCTAAGTGCATCCAGCAAAATGGATACCTTAGGTTAGCATTCCCATTAGAAAATACCATTGTTTTTTGTCAAATACGTTAGCATACTCACAAGAACATCTGAATAGGTCAGTTATTTACTTTCTTCCCAAAGACATTCCCTGTTCTAAAGGGAGAGAATGGATTGTACACCTGCCCTTTATCTGTTGACTTCTTATGAGTCAGATAGGTCATTTCAGTGTTACCTAATGAAGGGAAAGACCAAGGTAGACAGAGGTTAAGATAAATTGTAGAGTTAGAATTCCTAATTAATATATTCTTAAAATGCAGCAATGCGTTGATAACCAGACAAGAGTTTTCTGGTTAGAGTCGTGAAAACTTGAAAAGTAAACACTGTTCCTCCATGCATTTAATGAAGGTGACACCCTCTAGTCATATTTCTGTTTCTTCTCTTTTTGTAGATGTCACCAGCAAGGTTGGCTGTCCATAAATTTTAGTTTCTCAAACACAGAGCACAGCTTTTGCCAGGGACCAAAGTGAATAATGTTTCCTTGGGTTTTAAAGCTTCCCAGTCTGGACTATAAAACTACAATTATGAATACATACTTTTATAGCAACTTATTTTTTGACCAAAATTGCTTAGGGAATAACCCACATTGTAAAAGCAACAGTGTTTTGCATTTAGGTCTGTAATTTGCTTTAAGGGGTTTTAATATATGCTAAAAGGTAAAAATAAATTTCCATATTGATAACTAAAATCCAAGATCATTTATTGAATTTTTCATCTCTTTTTCACCTATTTGCAACGCCAATTCTCATCAATGAATTTACAGCACATAAGGGGTTCTGTTTCTTAGCTGATTGTTGTGTTGATCTGTTTTTCTATTCCAGATCCAATAGCATGTGGACTGAAAGTAGTAAGTCTTAATATCTGTCATTCAAGTCTTTATACTGCTGCTATTTTTCCTTCGGTATCTTGGCTCTTCCTGACTCTTTTTTCTTACGTACACACACACACACACACACACAACACACACACACGTGTGCATGCATGCACCACTTGAATTTTGATTAGAACTCTATTAATTTATGATTAATTTGGGGTAAATTAATCATATGCTGTTTCATGATCCATAATTTTTTTAGCCCTTTTTTTCATTGCCTTTCAGTAAAGTATAGTTTTCAACATTATGTCCTTATACCTCTGAATAATTGAGCCCCTAGTTATCTTCTGTTTAATTTTCATTGAGAATAGTCAAATAGTAACTTTCTAAAAATGTATTTTCTTTTTGGTGCTGTGATTTAAAATAGCTAACTTGCTAAACGATGTTGTTAAATCTAGCATTTAATTTTTAGATGTTTCTCATTATTGGTGAATAATTTCGAGTTATTTTCCTTTCTTTTCAAGGTTTATATATTTATTACTTTCTAAAGTTAATTAAATCACTGTAACTCAAAGGGACAGAATTTTGAAAAAAGGGTTACAATGTATATCTTGATAATAAAAGAAATGATCCTTATTTTTAAACATTAAATCAGACATTCACCATAGATTTGATATAGCTACCCTCAGTCAGAATTACAGTTACATTTTTAGTTTGCTAAAAGCTATTATCATAATGGATTTTAAATTTTATCAAATGTTTTTTCCTTCCATTAAAATTATCATGTAATTTCGTTACTTCAATTTGAATTTATTAAATGATTTCAAATGTTAAGCAGCATCCCTAAACAAATTGAACTTGATAATAAGTCATTGAAATTTTTACACATCACTAAATTCAGAAACATAAATATGTATGTTTTTGCGTTTAATTTAATAGTTGAGATTGGTTTATAATTTTTTTCTCATATCGTATATATCTCAGTAAGAGGCTTAACTATCAAAATAATTTGGATAATTTTTTTCTATTTTTTAAAACTGTTTGAATAAGAAGGAGAAGTACTTGTTGCTTGAATATTTAGTGAAATTTTAAAAACAGTACTTGAGGAAAATTTCGGATTCACAATTACATGTACTTTATGCTTATGGGGCCATTCCTATTTTCTATCTCTTTTTGACTCCGTTTTCATTGGTGATATACTTCCACAAATCAAGCCTGGTCAATTGCCTTTAAATTTATTGGCCTATGTGTGTTCAACTATATTTACCTCCATTAATATCCCTGCACCATCTGCACCAGTTTATCTCCATTCCAATACTTTTACTTGATCAATTTTGCAAACTCTTTAAATTAGTTACTTTGTTTCAAAGAATGGGTTTTTGTTACTCTATTACAATTTGTATTCTATTTCATTAATTGCTGTCTTTATACTCATTATTTCTTTCCAAACTCTTTCATTTTTAAAACATTTTACTAGGTTATTGGACATGTAACTCTGGGATACATTGCTCAATAATGAGCTACTTATTTCTGTAAGAATTCAAGTTATAAACTAGCTTCTAAATTATCGTTATAGTTTTACCCCTCAATTTTTGATATCAGTTATTAAAGTTCTATATTATTAGTAGAATTTTATAACAGCATAATTTCTTAATTGATTCCCTAATAATTCAAAAATGTTTTAAATATTTTCCAGCAATTTTTCCACAGATTTCTTAGTTAATTTCAGTTTTTAAAAATTGAATGTGTTCTGAAAGATATTATCCATTTGACATTTTGAAGTTAGTATCCATTGCATTGTACAAGGTTAATTTTTAAAAATATTCTTGTGCGCTTAATTATATATTATCTGTTTTGTGTATGTGCATCCACAGTGTTTTACTTATGCCCAATATATCAAAGTGTTAATATTTTTTAGTATTTTATATTTTTACTAGTGATTTTATTTTTAATCTCTTACTTGCTGAGAGTTATTTGCTAAAATCTCCCATTTCTGTTGTATTTATCAATTTCTCCTTGTAGTTAAGTAAAATATGATATAGCATAATTGAAAACATTTTATCATGTACATTGCATAACATACAAACATTATAATATTTATAAGCATTGCAATACTTATATATTTCCAGCTTGTTTAAAGTTATATCATTATGGAATTAATTTGATTCTCTTTTGTAATACTTTTTGCCGTAATGTCTGTTTGCCAAATATTAACATTTACAAAACAATTATTTCTTCTGTTATTTGTTTAGCACCTTCTTTTCTTCCCTCTTCTTTCAACCTTTCTATTTCCCATGTTTACTTGTATCTGTCATATACAACACACACCGGAAATGTCTTTAAGTCTAATATGACAATCTGTTCCTTAAAAGAGTGTGTTTATTCCTGGTACATTTATTAAATAGACTGATATACTTGGATATGTTTCTATAACTTAATTTTATACTTTCCATGTGTCCTGCTTTTTCTAGGCTTCCTCTCTTTTTTTTTTTCTTGATGTATTTTATATTTTTCTTCCTTTTTTACATTTCATTTTATCGGTTTTAAATTCTGTACACCTTTTGCATAATTTAATGTGTGTCTTAGAAATATTAACATAAATAATCGTCTCAGCAAGTCTAAAATAATTTGTGTATTGTCTTCTCCTTAAAATGATTGTAGTGGCCGGGCGCTGTGACTCATACCTGTAATCCCAGCACTTTGGGAGGCCAAGGCGGGAGAATCATGAGGTCAGGGGATCGAGACCAGCCTGACCAACATGGTGAATCCCTGTCTCTACTAAAAATACAAAAATTAGCTGGGAGTGGTGGTGTGCACCTGTAGTGCCAGCTACTTGGGAGGCTGAGGCAGGAGAATCACTTGAACCTGGGAGGCAGAGGTTGTGGTGAGCCAAGATCCAGCCACTGCACTCCAGCCTAGGCAACAGAGCAAGACTTTGTCTCAAAAAAAAAAGAAAAAAGAAAAAAGAAAAGATTTTACTTTGCTCACCCACCTATCTGTGTCCAGTATTTCAGTTCTTTGTTAACTCCACAAACTTCATCCTATTGTTCATTTACAAGGTTGATGTTTTCTCTTTTTTAACCTATGTTAACAAATTTTTTGTTGTCTCTTCCTCCTTATGATTCAGACTTTCGTTTCCCTATTACCCTAAGTACATTCTTTATCATTTTTAAGAGTGAAGTTCTCTTGTTTCTTTGGTCTGTTATTAAAATGTCTTTATCTTGAATTTATGCTTCAATTATATTTTTGACAAATTCCAAGTTGACTGTTATTAAGTTATGACAAAGATAATGTTCAAATCAATTCTAGATTCTATTTTTAGAAATGAGGAATCAGCTCTCAGTCTACCTATTGTTTCTTTGCAAAGAATACCTAGTTTTTTCTCCAGGGCTGTTCTCAGACCTTTGGTATTCTGCTTTGTCACTCTGATGGCTCTACTGGATGGCATTTAATTTTTCCAACTCGAGATGTATTTTGAATGGGTGGAATTCATGTCTTTCATCACTTATCTCTTTTAATATTGCCCCCTCCCAAACCTCCTTCATCTTTTTACAACTAGGTTGCCTTATGTATCTCTTAGCCTCTCTTTTATGCATCCTACCATTTTACCCCTCCACACTTCTTT
The DNA here is from genome assembly GCF_009764315.1 of Trachypithecus francoisi. NCBI lineage: Eukaryota > Metazoa > Chordata > Mammalia > Primates > Cercopithecidae > Trachypithecus > Trachypithecus francoisi. The sequence continues at coordinate 165,529,020 of NW_022681454.1, read as the reverse complement.
CAGAATCACTTTATAAAATTTCTATTTCATTTATTGTCTTTCTTCACCAATTTCATATCAACTACTTAACTTATTTATTGTGTGATTCATTAATCATTATGTATTTTCTCTGCTGTCATTTTTATAAAATATTTTTACTTAGTTTTGCTTTTGACTCCTTTATTCTAGTAGGTGCATTCATCTACTTATTCTGTAATTTGAATCTGAGAATTTCAATATCTGGAATACTTTCCGCTCTCAATCTACCTTCTGCCCCTCACCTTTACCCTCTTTCATACATTATGCTTTTAATCCCCTCAGATTTTGTGATTTTTAAAAAAATTGTTAAGCATAATCAAAAACTTTTATCTGTGCAAATCTTTGAGGCCTGAATTGTTGTTGCTCAGCTTCAGAGAGGATTTGTATTTATTTCTTCCTCTAGCCTGGACATTCTAGAAACCAAGAACACACATACAAATTTCTAAAGTGAGTACTTGGGGACCACTCAAGCCAGAGCCCAGGTAAAAACAGATACATTTGCTTGTTATTGCTATGTAAGGTTTGTTGTTTTCTTAATGTATCTTAAAGGTAAACTAATGATACAGTCCCTTGGGAGTGGGCTCCCCTACAATGCTGGGCAGAGTCTGGCCTCTGTGGACTCTCTCCTGCTTTCCCCAAGGCCAACAGAATAAAAAAATCAAGGTCATGTGGGATTAGCAGAGAAACTGGGTCTAGGACTCTTTGGGTCACTTTTCTAGATTCTTGTTCTGAATTCATTTTTGGATGCACTCTGAATACTTTTTTTTACTGTCATGTCAACTCAATGAGTGTGTGTGTGTGTATATGTGTGTAAAAACATACATATATATGTATATATACATGTATAAGTATATATGTATGTATATATATTTATACATAAATATATATATACACACATATATATGTAAAAACAAATGGTTTGCAAGTCTGTCATACTGTGAAAAAACTTTCCATATTGTTCTGCAATTGACTTTTTTTCATATAGGACAAATGCCAAATACAAAGTTGGACATCATTTGCTAACGGTAAATTTCACCAAGATATTGCATAATTTTCAGGAAATGTGTTGATATTTTATTTCATCATTGCAAAAACAACCAAAGGGAAACAGTCACTGACGGAATAGAAAATGTTCACTATATTCAAAGAGAGAGGAAAAATATCATAATACTATTGCCTTAATATAATATTAGCTTAAACAGCATAAATTGTTAAGGGCAAGTTTTGTATCAATTTATTTTATAGTCTATAGATATGTATGTGGTAACACACACATATATTTCAAATTTTATTTATTAAAAGGGAGATAATATCTTTGCAAAGTATTAATATTAAAACATACACACACATGAACACACACACATTTCAAAACTTCATATAATTTCAAAAAAGCCTAAATTACACAACAGTTTCATTGGTGGCAAATGTACCCCAGCTTTATTTACTCATACGGTATACATTTACACCCAGGGCTATAGCCACTGGCATACCTAAATTACTTTATATGCTACTTATTACAGTTTAGAATGGAATTTTCCCATATTGTCAGAGCTGATAAAATCTCAACATCCAGTCCTTTCACTCTTATGACAAGTACTGCAGACTCATACCCCAAAGTGGTTTTCTTCTCTGACTCTGACAGCTTCAAGGGAAATAAAGAGGCTCTGTGCCATTCACTGTCATTTTTTTTTCTGAAAATTGAATTTTCTTTTAAAGATCATTTTCTGTCTAAATCCTTCATAAATGAAACAGAACAAAATGTTATGTCTTTGTTGCTGTGGTGTATAAAAGATATTACAGTATTCCCCCTGTCTCACTATTACATAAATGAAACCTTGTACCTAAGTGAGAAACAGGAAGAAAAAAGTGCTATGCGAAAATATATAATAACATTTATATGAAAATTCTTCAAGAGTTGTTATTAGAACCCTCCGAGCCCATCACTAACAAAATGAGAATTAATCAGTTAACTGAAATTAATAACCATTGACATTTGTGAGACTTCCTCTAGTTTCAGGCTTTTCAGTTGATAGGGCGCTGGTATGTCACCCAAACCCTGGCACATATTAGGGGGCTAGTGGAGGTGAGTTGATTGAATAATACTTTTCTGTCCTCCACCCTTGTTTCCCAGATTGAACTGAACCTGGGTCGTGTGGACCAGAGGAGATTCGTCCTGAATCTACTATTAGTCAGTCTTTGTTATGCCAACTTTTGGGCCTTTGTAGACAGGACTGAGGGACTAGGCAGTGAGTTAAGCAGCCATTCCTCTCCCTACAGTCAGTTCATTCTTTATGTGTTGTTTCCTCTCAGCACTCTGTTGTGAATACAAGTGGTGAAAACATTCAAGTCCTTTACCCAATGGATCTAAAAGAGAAAGAAGTGAGTTATTTGACTTAACGCAGCATTCTGTTGCCTCTGCTCTGACCTAGATGTATTACTACTGGTAAGGCAGGCAAAAGTTAACCCTAACCACGCTCAGTGCAGATGTTTCTTCCCTTACAACCTACAACTCATATTTTCTGTTCTAGAGTAAGCTTCTCAACCCTGTCAGGTGCAAGTAGGTGGTATTTGGAGTAGACATGCAATTTTTGTTAAAAATGATTATTAACATCACCAAGTTAAAAACAAAATGTGTGAGAAAGCAGAAGAGGTAAATGGCGTAAAAATGAAGGAAGGAGCACAATTTAAATACACATGGAAAGAGAGATAATGGATAAGAATTTAAAGAGGAAAGAGGGGGTATGTTGTACTTATATATGTAAGAAAGTATTCAAAAATGAGAACAGTTTTGAAAAACAAAGAGGTAATAGCCAGTTATTCTTCATTTTTCCCACTTGTCCATCTCTCAACATTTAATCCATTTTCTAAAGATAAGCCAAGGCAATCTTTAAATAGAAACAAGACATTTTCACTTCCTTGCTAAAAGTTTTTATTTGTACCCCCCAAACTTAGTAAAACATGGAGTCCTTACCGGGGTCTTCTTGTCTCTGCCCTACACTCTGGAGTCATTCTAGACCTTCTCTTCTGGCCTCTCTCTGTCCCTCTAACATGCCAAGTCCTCTTCCTCCAGGACTTTGTACCAGATGCGCCCCCTACATAAAGGTTTCCCTCATGACTCTGCTCATGGCATTGGAGAGGCCACCTCTGACCATCTTATCTGAAGTATGTTATCTCTTCACTCAGTTTATTCTGTTCATAACGTATCACAATCTTCAAAGTTACTCTCCTCTCATTTGTCTACAAGTTTTCTGCATGTCCCATGAGAAGACGAGCTTGACGAGGTTTACTGAATACCTACGGTGCAATGCACTATGCTCAGAGCAAGAGATAGAAAGATGAATAACATCCACCAACGTATCACAATCTTCAAAGTTACTCTCCTCTCATTTGTCTACAAGTTTTCTGCATGTCCCATGAGAAGACGAGCTTGACGAGGTTTACTGAATACCTACGGTGCGATGCACTATGCTCAGAGCAAGAGATAGAAAGATGAATAGCATCCACCAAGGGGTTTATGTCTTCTGATGTGAACTTGCTGGTTAAGGAGAGGTAGAAAGCTCTACCCAGGAACTGCTTAAGAAAAAATATATGCTAAAGCTGTGAAAGCAGTAACTAGACAATACTGTCACAGGGGTGTCTAACAATTTTTGTTTGCTTGTACTTTTCCTATTTTAGTCATTGTTCTAGTGACTTAACTTTTTATTATTTAAACTTTTCTTAATAAAGAAATAGCTCATATCTCCTGTGACTCTGACATTTTGATTTTGTAAATATGTATTTTTCAGGAATGAAAGGCATTCTAATTTCTAATCATTGAAATGGTAGATATTGGCCGGGCGCGGTGGCTCAAGCCTGTAATCCCAGCACTTTGGGAGGCCGAGACGGGCGGATCACGAGGTCAGGAGATCGAGACCATCCTGGCTAACACGGTGAAACCCCGTCTCTACTAAAAAATACAAAAAACTAGCCGGGCGACGTGGCGGGCTCCTGTAGTCCCAGCTACTTGGGAGGCTGAGGCAGGAGAATGGCGTAAACCCAGGAGGCGGGGCTTGCAGTGAGCTGAGATCGCCTGGGCGGCAGAGCGAGACTCCGTCTCAAAAAAAAAAAAAAAAAAAAAAAAAGAAATGGTAGATATTAGGACAGTTTTGGAACATTCTGAAATTCTATTTGAACTACAAATTTTGTATTGGCAATACCCAGATTGCTAATTCTATCTTTTAAGCTTGTTATATATATATATATATACCATAAGCTCTTTCTACTATCACGTTAATCCAACAAAGCCATGCACAAATTTGCTTGATTTTTTTCAGTAAGCTCTTTATAAGCATAAGTAAACATTTATTAATATGTTTTCATTGTCAACACAATATCCAATTACCTGGGATGGCCTCAAGATTCATACCCAGTAATTTTAGATTTTGACTATAATTAAAAGAACAAGTTTTGTAACTATATACCTCCCAAAACAGAATAAAGTCTTTAAGTTTGCAAGCAAATTTTGACTCCGATATCACAAACCAGACTGAAAAACAATTAAATGTGGTTATTTTTTGTATGCAGTGTACCTTTCATTTTGTTTATAATAATGTATTCATGTTTTATAAGCTCTTCCCCCAAACCTAAGAACATATCTTTCTTTATATGTGTCATGCTATTATTTTAAATTCTTTATGAACAGAAAGACTCAAGAGAAAAGGAAAGTTTATGTGTTTTCTATATGCCAATAAAATACTAACATCAGTACTACATACTTTATAGAACTTGCATGAAAATGAATAGATTGATCAATAGACATTGACTTTCAACTTTGATTTTATTTGCCACTTGGGAGTCATGACAAATGTGTATATTTCACAGCACTCTTCACTGCATTGCTGCTTCTCCTTTTGGTTTCATCTAGCAGCTATTAATCTTCTCTTATACCTTAAAAACTTTGAGAAAAAAATAAGAATTCTAAACAGGTCATAATATCCCCACAAGTAGCTGTTAATGGACATATGAACGCTTGAGTGCGCACCCAAGAGTCATCTTCAATGCAAATTCTCAGTCAATTATATTACCAGCATCTGTTTCAATGATGTTTTTTGATATAAATTTTAGAATCTAAATATCAACATGCTAAGTATCTGGAGAGTTGGTTGTAAAGGGGAAATTTTATGTTCTTTAAACATTCTGTTCAAATAAACACTTAGGAGCTCAGCTACTTACTGAAATTTCACAGTCTGAATAAGAGAGTTTCTTCCAGCCATCTTCTCAAGAGGTGTTTACCTAAGTATGACTTTTGGTTCAGCAAACATTGTCCTGCCACTAATATTTTCTACACTCTTGTACTTCTGATTGAAAGAGAACAGAACTTAGAGACGGCTTTAGGTAAAAAAAAAAAAAAAAAAAAATATATATATATATATATATATTACAAAAGCATACGCAGCTAAGGATTTAACTGATGTCATTATCAATTAGCTTCAACAAAAGACAAATTGTTAAGTACAGGTGAGATTATTTTTTTAGTATCCTTGTATAATGCAAGACTAAATTTCTTTTGAGTGTTAAAACTTATTATAACTTACATCCTAGTGAAGAAATGCATAAAGGATAGTTAGAAACCTATATGATGACTCATTTTTCTTCTCACACCCAGAGGAAACTTAAATATAACTCTCCTACCTGTCTAAGATGGATTAGAAATGTATTTTCTGGTTTATACTAAATCAATAAATACATTTAAAAGCGTCTCAAGGTCACAAGCTTTTGAGCAAATCATAAGATTATAGAATACATCAGTAGAAATCATCAGTAGAAATCACTCCATCCAGAACCCTAATTTTATTGTTAAGGTTATGGAGACTCATACTAAATGTTTAGCTGGAAGTCAGCTAAGTAAACCTGATATTAATCTCATTCAAGTCTTTTTAATTGTGAGGCTGTGGCATACATCACTTAGTCGCCATACTCTTTAGCAATATCCTAAGGAAAGCAGACACTTAATATTTTTGTTGAATACACTTCTTCTAATTCTAACATTGTTTCACGTGAATGTTTTCCCTAAAATATAGAAAACTATAATTAATAAGGCATTAAAATTACAAGTCATGGGTGTCTGTGGGTGGACCTTCCTATAAATCAAAATTATGTATCTTTTAAGAAATACTTTATTAGTGTTTGGATGTTATTTTTTTATAATGAAAAGATATATTTTTTTTCTTATCATTTAATTGTCAATATCATAGTATGTAAATTACACATAGACTCTAGAAAGCATTTTCATTTTGCTAAGGCAAGTCTTATTACAATTTAGTTTACGATATAACATGTTCTTATACAATTTCTAGAAGGCTTAGGTTCAAATCTGGAGTTAAAGAAGAAAGCTAATTCGCTTAACAAGTTCATATAAAGAAAATTGTACCACCTTTGCATTCTAGCCTCTTAACTATAGCACTGTCAGAAATAGCTTACCTTAAAAAAAGGAAGAAAATTTATAGAAATCTTAAGGGAGCAATAAAATTATGTCCATGGATTTGAATTTCAAGGAAAACACTAACTCAGAAGTGATTATCTTGTGTTTCTCTTAGCATTTGAATTCTTTCTTCTGAGAAAGCATTAAGAACATAAATGGTTGAGAGCAAGAAGACCAGTGGATTCAAATGAAATCAAGTAGCAAACAAATACAGATTTTTAAACAATTTTTTGCAATAACATTGCCTTGAGAAAGGTAAGTTGAGAATAAGTTGGTCTAGCATGTCTATAAGTAGATCACACACTTTAAGTAAGAGAAAAATACAGGTGGCTACTTATCAGAGTGTTGAATGTAGTGAGACATTTAATATGTAATGTTTCTAAACTTTGCTGAACTAAGATTGTAGAAGAATTTCAGCAATCAAGAAGTAAAATTCCATCTATAACTTGGAAATCCTAAGAGTCAATAAATGCATAAAAAGTTGTCTTATATTTCTAGTGTAGGAATCCTTTGGAAGGCTACCGATGAGAGAGAAGGGGAATCTTTCAGGAACTAAACCTTGCTCACAGATGAGGTCTGGTGTCCGAAGGGCATCACGTCCAGAGTTAGTGATGTACTTGTGAATATTTTTTCTATCATAAGAACTTATATTTTGGACATTGTAGAAACTAAACAACTGTTTAATGAATTTAATGCCATTGCTTTTTTGTTTGTTTGTTTGTTTGTTTGTTTGTTTGATGGGAGGGAACTCCAGAATGTTTCTGAAAGTGGAAATCGATGATAAAACAATAATCCTACCCCCTTGAGAGAAACTATGGAAACAATGAACTCATGAACAACTTATAATACTAACATTTTTCTGTAGACAGTATACCAGTAAATAAGGCTCTGCTTTTGGAACACAGTCATTTAGTTACTTACTCATGAATACTGATTTTGAGAGTTGGGCCATGTCATGGATTGAGCCTCAGTTATATTACTTAGTTTTTCATAAGAATTCTGATGCAAGTCATGGCCAAATGTGCAGGGCAACCTTTCAAACAATGATCACATCAGACACTTGGGGCAACAGATCCATTCATAATTGAGCATATAATTCCATATCTTGTCTGCAATATAGGTCCTATGATGGCTGCATGCAGAAAACTTTCTCAGATGGCTTGCCTACAGGCTCTTAGGTGCAACTTGTATTGTCCATCTCTTGAGACAAAATATTCTCTAGGTGAAAAAGAAAACAAAAATTCCTATCCTTCATTCCACTTATTAACTTACAACCATTCAGTAGATGAATGATAAACAGACTTAGGAGTGAAATCCTTCACTACAGCATTTTTCTCAGGCAAGGAAATGTAGCCTACATATTTCGTGTATTATTGTATTAGAATTAAGCAGAGTGATAGTGATTCAGATAAAACCTATCATGGAACGTGCTTTTTGTTTAAGATCAAAGTAGAATCAAAATAGGGAAATACAAAATATCATGACTACATGGCATGCAGTATGCCATTCAAGATTTCTGACACCTAGCTTCCTGTTATGCATATAATATACCTCCTCCTCTCATTTGCCTCTGTCTTTACAGTTCTGTATATTTGATTTATTTATTTATTTATTTATTTATTTTTGTTAGAGACCGGGTTTCACCATGTTGGCTAGGCTGGTGTCAAACTCCTGACCTCAAGTGATCCACTCGCTGTGGCCTCCCAAAGTGCTGGGATTCCAGGCGTGAGCCACCGAACCCAGCCTATTTTTAAACGTTTGTTACATTGTTCTATATGTGCTAAAATAGCTATAGTATAAACCAAGAAATAAAATGACACTAAAGGGCTCAAATATTTCCTCAATAACTTTGAGCATGAAAGTTATGAATAGCTACAAAAGGTTACAATACAGGTATTATATGCTGGATAATGTGCACGTTTAAATCTATATTCATTCTATTTTTTAACTTCTTTCTTCTGAATGTTTACTGAATACTGTTTATGTTAAAGTGGCAGAATTTGCACATAATTTTCTTTTCTTTTCTTTTCTTTTCTTTCTTTTTTTTTTTTTTGAGGCGGAATCTCTCTCTGTCGCCCGGACTGGAGTGCAGTGGCCGCATCTCAGCTCACTGCAAGCTCCGCCTCCCGGGTTCACGCCATTCTCCTGCCTCAGCCTCCCGAGTAGCTGGGACTACAGGCGCCCGCCACCTCGCCCGGCTAGTTTTGTTTGTATGTTTGGTAGAGACGGGGTTTCACCGTGTTAGCCAGGATGGTCTGGATCTCCTGACCTCGTGATCCGCCCGTCTCGGCCTCCCAAAGTGCTGGGATTACAGGCTTGGGCCACCGCGCCCGGCCCATAATTTTCTTAAGAACTCACAAATAAAGCCATATACCTCTTCGTGAATTTTTGCTTAGAAGGGTCTCCAACTGAAAAAAATCTGCCAGTTTGAAGCAAGAATATCAATAAATTGTTTCAAGAGAGTGAAGAACCATAAAAATAGGTAGAAAGGCTGTTGAATCAGTTTCCTTTTTCAAAGGTAGGAAAACCTGCCAAGCTACCGCAGAAGAACCCTGGCCATCTAAAGGATCAGTGGAATAAAGAATTTCCTCAAAGTAATTGTAAAGATTCTAACTGTGGTGATGACACAACTGGCATTACCCAAAAATGAAAATATCAAGGCCACTGGGCTTTAACGTGTACCATACTGTCAATGTTACAGAAGAATTTTCTTCCTATATGTTTTGCATCTTATAGAAAATTAAAATTCACTGTGCATCAAGGGGAAAAATGCACCATATTTCAAGAGAAGACTGTTTGGGGAAAACTGGCAATATTGCAAGGTTAATGGTTTCCTAGTATTGCATAGGCTATTTTTTTTTTTTTTCAAATAAAGGGTGAAAATCAAATACTGCTTGTGAAGAAATAGCAGGCAACACTTGTAAGGTGGAGAGTTCTACAATGAATACAGTCAACAATGAGTCAAGCTTCACTCGCAATACAGAGAGCTTGCTACAGGTTCCATCTCTGCTTAACCATCCACGACAGTTCTTTCCAAATTCCTATGGCTCTCTAGGTTTACACATAAATGTAGCTATTATTAATGATACTACTATAATGAAGCAAATATAGATTCCAATTTATCCTGGAGTGACTGTAGATTATTAATACTCCTGGTATTGACTCTTGAGTTTTCAAGTTTTTTTATTTTTAAATTTCCACTCCCATCAATCACTGACAATTTTCTCGATTCCTCACATTATTTTAAAACCTTATTGCATTACATGAGATAACATTCTTATAAAGTGATTATACATTTTCTTATAATGCATACCTTCCTTATTTATTTATTTATTTACTTAATTTTGAGACGGAGTCTTGCTCTGTCTCCCAGGCTGGAGTGCAGTAGCGCCATCTCGGCTCACTGCAAGCTCCGCCTCCCAGGTTCACGCCATTCTCCTGTCTCAGCCTCCCAAGTAGCTGGGATTATAGATGCGTGCCACAAAGCTCAGCTAATTTTTGTATTTTTTTAGTAGAGCTGGGGTTTCACCATGTTGGGCAGGCTGGTCTCAAACTCCTGACCTCAAGTGATCTGCCTACCTCAGCCTCTCAAAGTGCTGAAATCACAGGCATGAGCCACCGCGCCCGGCCCTTCACCTCTTTTTTCAAGAGCTCAGATCTTCTAGGGCAAGAGCAATATTGTTTGACTACAGAAGATTAAACTTTTATAGTCAACCAAACTCCCCATTATTTTCTTGATTCATTTAATTGTATTATTTATTCAATTACCACTATATATGTATTATGGTGATGTGAGCTCCAAAGATGAGTCAGATATATATATATTGGTCTTAATAACAAGAGTCTTATTTGCATCCTCTCCCCATTTCCACCCACTCTTTGATTATCAATAGTTTCAGAAATTATTTTAAATGTCCCTTCTTTTTCTTTTGTCTTTCCTGAGGACACAATATGATGTTTCTAGTTCTTTTTTTTTTTTTCACAGTTAATAATGAGATATGTTATCAAACACACTGCACATGACTAGCAGTGTGTTTTCCATAATTTTTTTTCAATATTCCCATGCATACAAGATAGATGCAATCAACTCTGTTTTAGGGAAGCAACATTCATTCATACAAGTAAAGTGATTTGTCCAAGACCTTACAGTGAGTAAACAAAAGCAAATCCAAGACACATACATATGATTGTGGGACTCTGACGTTCATAGTTTTTTTTATCGGAAGTCTACTTAGGACTTTATTATATGATTCCATATTCATCTTGTTACTAGTGAGTATAGCATCACTTCTGTCTGTTTATTGTTTCAGGCATGTAAATTTGTATCCCATTTAGATTTTTAGGTTCTTAATGGGTAGGACATGTATCTAAGATTGTTTATCTGTATCCTATATAATCTAACTTTGATCCTGATAAACAATAAATTTTCTACTAAATATTTATATTTTTATTAATTTAGCAGATATTTATTTTGACAATAAAGGATAATAACCCTAAATCTATACAACATATAGTTCTATAGTTCACTTATTTTTATCTTTCATCTCAATCATTCAGTACTGAAGTAATTCAACATAGTTTGCATGATTTGGGGACTTCCACACAGAAATCCTGTATTCTCATTAATGAGATTGAAAATACATTCTGTTTCTGTTTCACTGGATGCATTTACTAGCACTGTAACAATTTTATAAATATAATTAAATTTACATTAATAACCAAAATCATCATGAATTCACACATTTTGCTAGTATATACAACAAGGAGTAATAAAAGTAGGTACAGTATTTAATACCCAGGAATAGGATATTAAATTTTCTAATGAAATAATTTGTTATGAGAAAGAAAGCTATTAATGGCTTATCAAAAAAATCAGTATATCGATTAGCACTTGGCAAAATCATCAGTGCAGGAAGCAATAGTTAATGCCAATGTAACACCAAATTACCATTTATTACATACATTTTATCATGAGTGAATAACATAAAATAAAACAAATCCACTAGCTACCCCACTACTTCTTTTTTCTAACTGAAATTATTGGAATTAGATTTAATTTTTTTTTTTTTCCATTTTAAATATCTGAGTTTCTGGTGAAGGCAAAGAAAAAAAGTTCAGGAGATTGAGATCAATGTCAACTTAAGATACCTCCCTACCACCACCTACTATTGTGAAACAGCAGCTTTCTTTGGTAATAATTTATCCTTATAAATCAGTAAACCTTATGAAAACCAAGTTGTGAAAACTTGATTAAAAAATGCTATCAATTTACATTTTAGTTGCTACTTCTGCAGCCTACACACCCGTAAGCCATGGATTTTCAAAGGTGTTTTAGCTTTTATTTTTTCTTCTACTTTCATTAGAGAGGAAGATAGCCCTAGCTTTCCAAAATAGGAAATTCTAATGCTTCTTTCATGGTGATTGGAGTTAATAATATTTGTGCTATCCATTTCACTTCTATTTCCCAACCCACGAATCTAAACATTGGTTTTAGGAGAGTGTGTCTTATCTTCAGTTTAGTCACAATTCAGTTTTCACTTTTAAAATTAAGTTATAATGGAATGTGCAGGTTATATTTATTCAACATTGTTTTTAATTCACACTTACACAGATGATTGTTTTCTGGAAACTCCAAAGCAATCTTTATGGTATCATACTGGATAAAAATCCGCACTGGTGCTTCCTAGACGTCCATGCACACAATATTATATCATAATTTCATGGATGTTGGGGCATTGCACAGAAATGCTACACAATGAAATGGCAGGGATCTATAATGTTGGCATTCAAGTGTGGGACAAAAGTTGAATCAAGAGTCACAACTTCAAACAAGAGGCAGAGGATACAGAAATTCTGTATTCGGTAAGTGTTGTCAGGGGTAGGAGGTGAGCAGAATCTGAGATGTTTCTTTTTTTTTTTTTTTTTTTTGGGGCGGAGTCTCGCTCTGTCACCCAGACTGGAGTGCAGTGGCCGGATCTCAGCTCACTGCAAGCTCCACCTCCTGGGTTCACGCCATTCTCCTGCCTCAGCCTCCCGAGTAGCTGGGACTACAGGCGCCGCCACCTCGCCCGGCTAGTTTTTTGTATTTTAGTAGAGACGGGGTTTCACCGTGTTAGCCAGGATGGTCTCGATCTCCTGACCTTGTGATCCGCCCGTCTCGAGATGTTTCACACTTAACATTCCCTTGGGCTGGAGACTGGGGAATGACTAAGGAGGCATTGGAAAAGACCCAGGAAATGTTAAATTTCTATGGCGTGAACCTTTTCAAGCTATTGAAAAGAAATGTGCAGTTTCAAAAACTTAAAAAACAGAAAAAAATCCAACTGTTCCTAAACATCTTTGATGTATTTTGAAGGCTACAGCTAAAAAGTAGCCTTTGTTATGGAAATAACTAGGTTTCTAGACACACAACACATGGCAGAACAGTGAGAAACAATGCAAGTCTCTGAAAGAAAACCTGTCAGTATTAGCCACGAAAATGCATCTAATTTACAGATTCAGAGACAGATTGTTGTTTAATAATTACTGAGCCTTTTTATCATTCAAAACCATATTAAATATTTTTCCATGTTTATTCATTAGAAAATAATTAAAACACTAAAATTAGGGCTCTTTCTACTGTCATTGGACAGAAGCAGAACTCCATTTACTTCACTACTTTTCATTTGTCTGTGTATCCATTCTTCATTTGACCAAGTTTTCTGGAAGACTCTTTGATCAGAAGGTGTGAAACTCTTTCACCTAGAAGCTGATCCTGTAATTCTATTTCAACTGCTTTGTGGCAGCTGAATAACGTAAGGGATGAGACTGAATAAGAGAACAAAGATTTTTGATTTCACAGAAATCTCCAGTTTTCAGAATAAAGGCCTAGAAACATAAAGGAAAAGAATGATTTCTGTGTACATATATCACATGTGCATACAAAAACCAAACTTCGTAAATTGCGTGCTCTTTTATAGTCAAAGCTGTATACTTTTCTATAAATCGATTGCTTCGTGGAGTCAATAGCCCTTTGGAATAACTTTTTATCTATGAATTAAGAATTGTTAAGGAATACACAGCTGTTTCATATAGACTTACATAATTGGAAAAATAAGAAAAATTTCTGAGATGTAATTCTAAAATATTAATAAAATAGCAATAGTAATTCTTATTAAAAATTCAATGTCATTTCATTGCACTCATGTCAAACAGTGAATTGCTTTCCCTAAAGCCAAATTCTTACCACAGAAATAGTTAAGTTTTAATTGAGGCAAGTTTCCCTACTTCTCTTTCAAGTCTGTCTCTGAAGTACAGATAATAGAGAAGGAGAATTCATCCACCCAGCAGTATCTGAAGTAGTAGAATTTCTTACTCCACAGCTAAGCACATGAGTCCAGAACACATTTTTCTTGGATACCTGTATTGTGAAGTGTGATACTGCAGGTTCAGCTGGAAGGTTTCATTTGGCGTTGCTAGAGATTGGACTTAAAGATGTGCTGTTAGCCTTGAACTAATATCTACTTTATGATGTAATCATAGAGACTTTTATTATTCTTCTCAATAGTGTTAACAAATTAGAAGCTCAGTGTATATTTTTCTTCACCATTTGAATATGTTTTCTTCTGAGGTGCAAAAGTGAAGAACAGCCTATAAATATAAACTATTTCTAAAAATAAATCAATTAAATATATGTTCTGCTTTGATATACATCCATTGTTCATCCCATGATAGGTTTTTGAATAATCTTGGGTCATTTTTATATAATTTGTCACGGTTTCCAACAAGTTTAGATTATAGTAGCCCTTGTATGGGAAGAATGGTACTGTTAATTTGCAGGGATAAATGATGCTTCACGTAGTGATTTATTACTGTATCTGAGACTAATCTCTAGAGACTAACTGATTATATTAGAAGCACTATAGATTTCCCTCTTTTGGCATAAAAGGAAATAATCCATATCTTACAAAAATGTTCTTAGCCTCATCTGTATCAAGTTCATACGAAGTATGCATTCCTTAATGACAACAACCTGAGAGGAAAACCGGATCAACAGCTAAAGCAGAAGAAAAAAAAAAAATAGCTTCTAGGACACCTCCAATTAAGCCAGTGAACCAGTGCTTTCTATTTTGAACAGATGTTGCATACCTTTTCCAAGTACTGAACAGGTTTTTGTACCCACTTGGTCTATTTATATTGTACTTGGCTTGCCTTCAAACTTCTATTAAACGATAGTTTTTGAACCAAAAGGGACATTTGATTATGACAACACCATGAGCCATATTAGTATGCACATTACTTTGTTCATTAAAACACAGGCTCCTTGCTAATGTAGGAAACTGATATTTCAACCTGGAGATAGTAAGCGATTTCTTGTCTAAGTTTTCTATTCAATAATGCTGAATTATCCACAGATAGAATGTTTTCTGAGGATTAGTCATGCCAAATCCTACTTTTATATCATTAATATGGTTTCACTTACTGTGGGACATAGCTCACTTTTGGCATGAAGGCACCAAATTTTTAACCCTGACTAGGTATTGGTAAAAAAGAGATCTTCGCGGCTGGTCATAGTTCCGCTTCCTGTTCAACTCTGGTGTCTTTGCTGAGGGTGACACTGAGCTGCAAGTTGCATCTGGGGTGCCTTTAGGATTCAGCACCATGGCGGAAGAAGACATTGAGACCAAAATCAAGAACTACAAGGCTGCCCCTTTTGACAGCCGCTTCCCCAACCAGAACCAAACCAGGAACTGCTGGCAGACCTACCTGGACTTCCACTGCTGTCAGAAGGCAATGACCGCTAAAGGCGGCAATGTCTCTGTGTGCGAATGGTACCAGCGTGTGTACTAGTCTCTCTGCCCCACATCCTGGGTCACAGACTGGGAGGAGCAACGGGCTGGAGGCACATTTCCCGGGAAGATCTGAACTGGCTGTACCTCCCTCTCCTCTGTCCTCTGTCCTTCTCCCAGGATGGTGAAGGGAGACCTAGTACCCAGTGATCCCCATCCTGGGATCCTAAATCATGACTTACCTGCTAATAAAAACTCATTGGAAAAAAAAAAAGAGAGAGAGATCTTCATTACTTACCTACCCAAACAAGAAAGCAACAAAAATGCTAGTCACAAAATTTATCTACACACCTGCCCAGGAATTTTCAAGCTAGTGAAACCATATCATTTACAGAGGTACACTTATTCAGGATTTTACTTATATTTGCTCTCCTGAAGATTGATGCATGTGGTAAAAGTGTTATCAAAAATATAGAAGCCTGGGCAACATAGCGAGACTTCATCTCTGCAAATAATTTAAAAAATTAGCTAGGCGTGGTGGCATGTCCCTGTGGTCCCAGATACTCTGGAGGCTGAGGTGAGAGGATTGCTTGAGCTGGGCAATCAAGGCTGCACAATGAACTATGATCATGCCACTGCACTCCAGCCTGGTCAACAGACTAAGACCCCATCTCAAAAAAGAAAGAGTCAGTGTGTTTCTTCAGTTAACAGAGTCAATGTAACCTTATTAGTTTCTTCTAATAATGCCGGAGACTCAGTTTATCAGGCTACAGGTAGTCTGTTGGCTGCTATCCTCTGGTTTTCCCTGCTGTGACTCCACTGTAGCATCACTAATCTATCACTTGACTATATTGTTATACAGGGCCAACTCTAGGTGCCAGCTTACATGGTTTAAAGTGAGAAAATCACACTTCAAAGATGTGCATTTCCAAATATCTCCTCTTCCTTTCATCGACCTGATTAGGGTTTTGAAAATAAAATTTGGGGTTATAAATCTAACTGGAACCTGTACAGAAGTACTTCTCACATCACTGCCCAAGCAACTTAGGGTACTTACTACTGGCATCTCACATCCTGCAGAAAAAAGTGATAGAGCTTCTCTCCCATGCAGGAGAGAACATGGCAGCATTTTCTCATGGGAATGGGAGACCAAGGGTCAGGAGAACTCTCTAGGATTTGGAATCATTGGGACATGACATTCTTGGGGAGAAAAAAAAAAGTTAGGTGGAGACAGCAAGGGAAAAGTAAGTCAAACTTCAACTTCACAGTTTTTCAGTTTCCACCAAGCAGATTTAAAGAGAAATTGGTTAATATAACAGGAATATAGGAAGAAAAACATTAACAGAAACTGTAGTATTCTAGCCTTTTTACTCTAAGTGTTCCTAAATGAACCACTTTGTTAGTGAAAAATCTAAAGGAAGGGTCTTGGTTGGGTGCAGCGGCTCATGCCTATAATCCTAACACTTACGGAAGCTGAGACACGAGGATTTCTTGAACCCAGGAGTTCAAGATCAGCCTGGGTAACACGATAAAACCCTGTCTCTACAAAAAAATACAAAAAAATTAGCTGGGCGTGCTGGTGCACACCTGCAGTCCCAGGTACTTGGGAGGCTGAGGTGAGGGAATCACATGAGCCTGGGAAATTGAGGCTGCAGTGAACCATGATCACACCACTGCACTGCAACCTGCGTGATGGGAGTGAGACCCTGTCTCAAAGATAAATAGGGAAATGCATACATAGATATACATGCATACATAAAAGAAGGGTCTTTTTACTTCCTGGTTTTACCAAAAAGAGAATGTACCATTAGTGTCAACTCTTCTGTGAATGTACATTCGCTGATCTAGATTATTCTAGTATTGATCTTGAAATGTACCCCAAATATTTACATATATTTGTCAGCATTTCACATCATAGGTCACAGATAAGAGCAATGCTGTAATCTCAGTTTCATCTACCTTGTCTGCCAATAGGCTTTTAAGAAACTGAAGTCATATCATCTCTTGATATGAGACACACTAGCCTATTTTTCCCAAAGGGACTCCACCTTCAGAGTACATAGAAATAAACAGAAGATATGTTAAAAGTAGATTCTTATAGGTTAACGAAGCCAAAAAATTTAACCTGTAGTTCAGGAATATAAATTTTAAAAAGTTCCCTAGTGTTTATAACATTTGAAAACCCCTACATTGAAAAGAGAAAAGACTATAGTCTATAAATAATATTTGATGTGTTTCCAAATTGTATGAATAAAAGAATATTAACTGAATTTTCTAAATGCTATCTAATCTTGAGTAACTATTAGTGAAAACTCCCTCTAGAATCGTAGGTTATAGAGAGATGACATAGTAATTCTGATGTTTATAATTCGTGTAACTACTGCTGGTCAACCTGAACCAATATTATAACAAGAGAAAAAAATTATTAGTAGAATAATTAAAACAATGCTTGCATTTTATCTCCAAGTATAATCATTTGTTAACTGTCTTAGTTAAGTAAATATATGACACAAATTGTTTTGTAGAATTTTAGGTAAAATGAAATAGTCTAAATTAATCCCTAACAAACTATATATCTAGCATAGTGCCTAACGTTAATATTTTTTGAATCAGTTAATAACAATTAATTTGCTTGTAACTATTTCCCATTTATAGATACTTGAGTAATTTCAATATTTATGTTTGTAAAATAGTAAAGACAACAATAGAAAATAAACTAAAACTCATTTGTCTATATGAAAGCTAACAAAACATTTCATGAAAATCTGTTTATTTTAGGGCTCAAACTAAAATTTTTGAGAGCAGCCAGGTCTTTCTATAAATTTAAAATTATACTTATTAAAAAACAGAAATATTCTTATTTTACCATGAGCTCAAATTACTGTATTAAGAAAGGGACTCACTTAAAATCAAACAAGTGGCTGACATTAGCAATGTAATAAACGAAACATTATAAGGCATGGATGATCTAAAGATTTTTTCCTACTGCACATATGCAATTTCCACCTTTATCTCTCAAGAACATAGTTATCATTCATAAGTCTTTTAAATAATTTAGTACAGCATAAACAGAGGCAATCTTGCTAAGATGCAGATTCTAATTCATAGGTCTGTGAATGAGCCTGAGATTCTGAATTTCTAGCAAACACACAGGAGACACTGATGCTGCTGCTCTGCAGATCACATTTTGAGCACAAGGATTTAATACACCTGGAAAAGGTATTGAATATGGATGCCAGCAATTCAGATACACATTCCAGATCCCTGGCGATCCAATTGTGTTATCAGATGCAATTTATTCATCTATTCTGGACATTTGTGTGGCTATGTATAAAATAAGGGAATTGGGGTATGTCGCCAAGGTTTCTTGAAGTTCTAAACTTAGATGTGTATATCATTCTATTTCATTCTCTAAACATCCCATTGATTTATTGTGTCTTGTTTCTCTACTCATTTTAATAGTAACATACACCAAGGAAATAGGTCGATGAATTTGTGCCAAGAACTCTGGAAGGACTTTCTCTCTATAAAGTCCTTTGCCCATTTCTTCAAGAGCCATGCAGAGCCTCCGCTGTCTAGACAAGACACCTCAGCCTCCGGCTGCTTCCAACCTGGCTCCAAATGGCTTCGGTCTCAGAGAGGTGCTTGGCGGGCCTACTGGCCTCCAGCTTCTCTGTGCAGCTGTTCACAGTTGATAACGAACAGAGTCAATAATCTTTTATTTTTTTACAACCCTCGGTTTCCATCAAGCACAATTCACTTTTTGGCTGTTGACTATGAATAAAAAGACGCGTACCAGGTTATATATTGTAACTTCATTTGCCAAACTTCAAAATTGTTGTAGTAACCTTGACAAACCAGTAGTGACTTGAAAGACTAGGACATGTATGCCATCAAAGGTACTCCATTAGTATGTGTGTATACTATTTATGCTATTGGAATGCAGTTATAGTTTGCACACCTATACCTATATTTTTCAAAAATACTATTTAAAGTCACCCTCACAAAAAATATCTTTAACTCTAGGGAAGCAGCCCCCACTGAATATTTCTATGTTGTCTTATTCTCCAACAAACTTATTAAATGAAAAACATCACTCTATATTATTATAAACAGTTCTATCAGTTATCGCTTTCTGTTAAATAATGATAAAGCTGACAACTTTTAGTATATCAATGTAATTAGACTTTTCCGAAATCAAGCTTTTTTTGAAAACAAATTTCATTAACTCACAACATACAAATGTGAAATAAGGATTTTAGTTGTATGAACTGTGTGTTTTTTCAGCTTCATTCTTAATAATTATTCTTATAATGCAGTGAACAAGTGACAGCTGAAACACATTGAACAGAGTTCAAAAGTAACCAGGAATGGATAAAGCACAATTTTCATCCTCTTTACTATCATGTTATAACATGTAGTTGATATTCAAATTTGAGTAACCACACAGTATCAGAATATCTTTGACGACTGTTTTTATATAAAGCAGTGATAGATATAGTCCTTGGTTTTAATACTAATCTACAATTGAACTTTCAATCATTAACAGTTGGAAATTTACAATTAACTTAAAAATCAGCATTAGAACACTATTAAACAGGAAAGTGATTGCTACATGTTAAATCTATAACTTCACATATCAATACAAATTTTCAACTAATCCAGAGTAGAATTGTCAACAAGAATGTCCTGGAATACTTTTCTATGTGTCTGCAATCAGGGTGCTGAGTAAAATTCTGCTAGACTAGACCCATATTATGAGTGAAAGCTGGGCTGGTTGCGGTGGTTCATGCCTATAATCCAAGCACTTCAGGAGGTTGAAGCAAGAGGATTGCTTGAGGCCTGGAGTTCAAGGCTTCAGTGAGCCATGATTGCACCACTGCACTCCAGCTTGGGCAACAGAATGAGGTCCTGTCTCTAAAAATAATACTACTAATAAAATAAAAGTCTAAGGCACTGTTAAATGGCAAAGTGTAGTTGAATAGCCACCTGTGGGCAGAACTGGAGAAATGCTTTATGAATCTACTAGGAATTCAAACCAAATGGCATTACTAAGCCATTCTGGGGAGAAACAGAGAAGCTAGCAGGTTACTCTGATGTGCATTTCTCAAGAGATTCCCACTAAAGACATAAGCAAGAACATCAACATCCAATTTGGATGATTTTTATTTCCTTCTCTTACCTAATTGCTGTAACTAGGACTTTCAGTTGTATGCTGAATAAAATTGGTGAAAGTGTATATAATTGTCCTGTTCCTGATCTGTCTGTTTGCTTGTTTGTTTTGAGACAGTCTCGCTCTGTCGCCCAGGCCCGAGTTCAGTGGCACGATCTCAGCTCACTGCAACCTTTGCCTCCTGGGTTCAAACAATTCTCCGTCTCAGCCTCCCAAGTAGCAGGGACTATAGGAGCCCGCCACCACGCCTGGTTATTTTTTATTTTCTAGTAGAGACTAGTAGTCACTATGTTGACCATGCTGGTCTTGAAATCCTGACCTCAGGTGATCCTCCCATCTCGGCCTCCCAAGGTGCTGGGATTATAGGTGTGAGCCACCGCGCCTGGCCCTCTTCCTGGTCTTAAAGAAAAAGCTGCTAGCTTTTCCCCATTCAGTATAATGTCAGCTGTAGGTTTGCCATATATGGTTTTTATTGTGTTAAATTAAATACTTCCTATGTCTAGTTTGTTGAGACTCTTTCTTGTAGATGAGTCCTAGGGTGTTTGTTGAGTGTGGTGCATAGGCTGTGGTTCTGGGTGGATTCAGTAGCATGGTCTTCATGCAGTTTCTTCAGCTGTAATTTTCATCAGTGCAGTCTGCGATTACCCACGTGGCCTAGGTTACAGGAGTTTGTGAAGATGTTGGCGTGGTTTTGATGGAGACGAAGGTGCCACGCTGATTGTTGGGCTGAGCATGTATTTGTGTGGAGGACCCTCAGGCTGTCCCATGTGGTCTCCTGGGAAGTGGAGTCTACCAGTCAACTGGCTGTGGGGTTGGGTGCAGGTATGTGGTGGTATATCCAGGAGGCTGGCCACTGCCACACTGGCTGTTAGGCATGTTTGGGGCAGGTGCAGTGGAACTAGCAGGGGGCCACTTCTGAATCAGCTTTCAGGCCAAGTGCAGGTGCATTCAGTGGGGCTGGCAGCTCAGTGACAGACTTTCTGGGGACATGGGACAGACAATGACCGGACTGTTGGGCCAGGTGTGAATGCAAGTGCAGTGGGACCAGACATCTCTGTCTCACCTTTCCCAGGGAGTTGGGGCTGCTGCTGGATTTGCTCTTGGCCTGAGTGTTGGCTTGCACAGGCGCCATGGGACTGGGTGGCTGCTGCAGTCTCTCCAGGAAGGCAGGGCCCCTTTCAGGCCAGGGGTGGGTGCCTGTGAATGCCTCTAGCAGGGTAGCCAGGGAGTGGGGTCGGGCAGTTGTGCAGCACTCTCTGCAGTGAGGTGGGACCTGACCAGATTGGCTGCCAGGCCAGGAGCAGGCAGGTGAAAGTACAGTGGGCTGGCTAGCTGCTTGAGGCCACACTGTTGTGCAGGTCCATATGGGTACTCTCCAGTGCACTTCCTCAGTCACTCCAGGTAAAATACAGTGGTGTGTTTGTTGCTTTGGGTTTTTGTGTTGATGACAGGATGGGGGTCTGCGGTGTGTCAGGCAACTCTAGTTGGCCCCTGTGCTCACATCACCAAGATATTCTTGAGGGAATCTTAATGTTTAAATTATTGTAAGACATTTATGTATAAAATAAAATAGAGACTCATGCCTGAAATCCCAGCACTTTGGGAGGCTGAGGCAGTAAGATCACCTGAGGGCAGGAATTCAAGACCAGACTGAGCGATATAGAGATATCCCATCTCTGCAAAAAATAATGCAAAAAATCAGCTGGGCATGGTGTTGTGGGCCTCTAGTTCCAGCTACTTGGGAGGCTAAGATGGGAGGATGGCTTGAGCCTGGGAGGTGGGGGCTGCAGTGAGTCCTGATTGTACCACTACACTGCAGCCTGGGTGACAGAGCAGAGTCTTTATCTAAAAAATAATAGTAATAACAATAAAATGAAGTGGCAAATGATATTTTGTGATAGTAAATTTTTCATAAAAATATGTGATTATAAAAGGTAAAGTATATTAATGATGCATTTTATTGGTAGTATAATTTTTCATATTACAGCCATGTGTCACTTAATGGGAATACATTCTGAGAAATGTGTCATTAGGTGATTTCATTTTTCTGTGACATCGCAGTGTGTGCTTACAATAACCCAGGTGGTATAGGCTCTATGGTGTAGCCTATTGCTCCTAGACTACAAGCGTGTAGCACGTTATTGTAATGAATACTGTAGGCAACCGGAGCACAGTGCTATTTGTCTCTCTAAACCTATCTAAACATAGAAAGAGGAAAGCAAAATACGGTATTATAATCTCATGGGCCCACTGTTGTATACGTGGTCTGTCATAGACCAAAATGTTGTCATAAGGTGCATGACTTCCTTTGTACAATTTAAATATGAAAGAGAAAGTTAGCAGGATATCGGAAAGCTAGTTGTCATACATAAGCAATGAACATGATTCATTTATTTTTGATAGCCTTCTAGTCTTAACATTTTCTAGCTGTTTCTTAATTTTATTTCCTAAGCTGAAAACCAGGGATCATGGTTAAAACCCCTCTTTCTGTGTTCTAGCCTCCAGGCACTGGAGTCACAGCACAGTGGTTCCACTGCATCCAAGGGGTTCCAATGTTAATGTTGAGTGATGAGAAGAAAAATTTTAAACTCCGTGTCCTCAAACTCTCCATATTTTAAGAAGTAATAATAATCGTGACTATATTGTTGTCATGAGGATTCCATGAGTTAATAAATAAAATTATTTTCACTACTTATTTTGCACTAAACACTTCTTACATATTATTTCATAGATATCACCTATGCTTTTATTCTCCAATAACAATTTGAAGATATAATTTGAAAAAACATAGTTAAAATAATTTTATGGCACTTAAGAGTAGACTCTTCATCTTCCAGTTTTTCAACAAATATTTATTGAGTGGCTACTGAGTCACTTTTTAATACTGGGAATACGATCATGAACTAAAAGCACTCAGTGAGTGGTAATTTTTCTGAAATAAAGAAGTATATGTAAAGAATAGATAGGTAATGATGAGTGAGGTCCAAAGTTAATGCAAGGAACTAAAGAAAGGTAAACAAAGAACTTTGTGTGGCAGTGGCATTTGAGTGGAGATCTGAATGACATGAGAGAGACAACTGTGCAAAGATCAGCTGCAGGTTTAGTGTAGTGGAATACACAAGCAAAGGATCAGCTGGAGATTCTGGGTGGTATTCCAAGCAAAGGGAATCACAAATTTTAATGTCCTTGACACAGGAATGTGATTTTCACATTCCCCACCAAGAAGACCCATGTGGCTGGAGCAGAACAAGAGAAAGGACAAAACAGAGAGTGGTAGGAAATGAGGACAAAGGGGTGCCAAGGCTAGATCCTGCACAGCCTAGTGACATAGTGTAGGAACTTTGGTGGCATGTGTATAGGGTGTGAGAGAACAGAGAAATCATAGAAGACACCACGATAGTTACTCTAATATACAATCAAGGTATATCAGATAATAGTAAAATGATATTGAAAAACACAAAGTCTATAGTATTTTCAATCATAGACAGTTCTGTAATGGGAGGGAAATTTTAAATTCAAAATAATTCCAACATCAATCTACAGAATATTATTATTAAAATATAGCAAGCTGTTTCTTCTTCTAAAAACATAAAAAGAAAAGTAAAACACCAACAATACCCAAGAGAATTTCAAATAATTGAGATACATTGAAGAAGATATCTTATCAGTTAGAACACCTTATTATAAACTCATATTTCTTAAAATAACATGGAATTTTCTTAATGGAACAGAGTAAAAATACTAGACACTTCCTACTTCCGTGGAAATGTCAGCACTGTTTCATGAATTGTGCTGAAGCAGGTAGCTGTTCCTTAGGTACAAAGAAAAAAATTACGACCCCTTAATGCTCAACAGAAAAATAATTACGTATAGGTTAAAATAAACTAAACATTCTAAAAGAAATACGAGTGCCATTTTAACAACATCAACAAAGGAGATCTTTAAGAGGGGATTAAAAATATCAAAATGGGCCCGGCGCGGTGGCTCAAGCCTGTAATCCCAGCACTTTGGGAGGCCGAGACGGGCGGATCACGAGGTCAGGAAATGGAGACCATCCTGGCTAACACGGTGAAACCCTGTCTCTACTAAAAATACAAAAAATTAGCTGGGCGTGGTGGCGGCGCCTGTAGTCCCAGCTACTCGGGAGGCTGAGGCAGGAGAATGGCGGGAACCCGGGAGGCGGAGCTTGCAGTGAGCCGAGCTGGTGCCACTGCACTTCAGCCTGGGCGACAGAGCGAGACTCTGTCACACACACACACACACGCAAAATCTATCTATCTATCTATCTATCTATCTATCTATCTATCTATCTATCTATCTGAATGTCATAAACAAAAGTTAAACATATGAAAAAGTAGAAGCTATGTGTAAAAGCTAAAACTAAGGAGAGTTAGTATCCAGAAAATAAAAATAACTTGCAAATCAGGAAGGAAAACATATATCTCAACAGAAATATAAGCAAATATACAGACATGAATTTCACAGAGTAAGAAACCAAAAAGACAAGAAGTACTTTATTTTTTATTTTTTTTTTTTGAGACGGAGTCTCGCTCTGTCGCCCAGGCTGGAGTGCAGTGGCCGGATCTCAGCTCACTGCAAGCTCCGCCTCTCTGGTTTACGCCATTCTCCTGCCTCAGCCTCCCGAGTAGCTGGGACTACAGGCGCCCGCCACCTCGCCCGGCTAGTTTTTGTTTTGTATTTTTTAGTAGAGACGGGGTTTCACCGTGTTCGCCAGGATGGTCTCGATCTCCTGACCTCGTGATCTGCCCGTCTCGGCCTCCCAAAGTGCTGGGATTACAGGCTTGAGCCACCGCGTCCGGCCACAAGAAGTACTTTAAATAATGTTTGGAGTAATGTGTCGCAAAGTAAATACAAATTATGAAAATAGTGATCTGATCTTTCATATCCATCAGATAGTAATGCTTTTATTATTTTTTTAAATAACAAATGTTAGTGAAGAGACGGGAGATGGGAACTGATTTGTGTCCATGGAAGCCAGGGAATGTGTTCTGGATTCCTAGCAAAGTTGAAGGTGTATATACTCCATAATCTAAAAATTCCATAAGTAGCAGTTGGAATTCTAATACATTAATACATAAAGAGACATGCACAAAGACACATTAGAAAAACAGTTGAAAAGACAGGCTCTGTACCTAATGAATAAATCAGTGTGGATAGCACATACAATAGGCTTCTGAATTGGAATCTATATGAAACAACATGGAAATGTAAAAGAAATTTACATATACGTTCAGTGAAAAATTGCGTTGCCAAATAACAAGTACGTCGTCACACTATTTGTCATTTGAAAATTGAAACTGCAATATAGATAACTGATGAAATAAATACATGTTTGATAAAAGTATATAAAAATAAGTAGGTATGATTTGCAGCAATTTAAGCGTATAACTTAAAACTTAAGTCTAGGGAGTGAGGAATTGAGGAGGGATGAGAAGGTTGAGATAAATGTAATGTTTTATGTCTTTTGATAAAGGAATGATGTGAAGTAAATAAGGCATAGGGTTAAAATCTATTTAATCTTAGTTATGTGCACATATGTGTCAGTGAGAATATCTTTGTAAAATTTCAGATACTTCATAATTAAAATTTGAAAATTTAAATAATGAATTTAAGGAAGTATCTTTGGCCACATAAATGCTGGAAGTGTGTTTTATCAAAGTTATGTAAGAAATACTTTTATATTTCTGTTCATCTAATTATTTATTATGATCACATCTCTATAAGAAATATTTCTTTTTCAGTAAAAGTAGCTCAGAATTTTTCCCCTAGTTACTTATTATCATCAATATGAAGAAAAACAAAATGCTTCTTTCATATTAATTTTTAAAATAGGTGTTTTCTGTGTTGGCAACTGAAGTTTCAAATTAAAGATTGCTAGAAAATGGATTTTTCCCTTATCATAATCCCAGAAAACAATTCTACCATGAAGATGTAGTCACTTAAAATAGTATAAATGAAATATATAAAATAAAAGTTATTCAAAGTCTAAGTAAGGCCGCCTCTTTAATTCATTCTGTATACAAGCCAGAAATCTGAGCAGGATGTCTTAGACACCTAGTTTTTCCCCAAACTCTAAGTCTAATGAATAACCGATTTGCTCTTATGGTTCCCCAAGGTTTTTCCACTCTCTTCTCCTTCCTAGTTTCTACTTCCCTTGTCTTAATTCAGGCCATTATCTTTGACTGGATCACTGAATTATCTTCCTAACTACTGTTACTGCCTCTAGGTTTTACAAAGGAATCCCTTTTAATATTTTAATCAGAATTTCTATCTAAAAAACACATCTCAGGCACTGCCACATCCTTAGGTAAAATCCTTCTAGGCATTTGAGTTCTTGAACATCCTCTCTGGCTCTCCAGTACCTGATTCCTGGCTTCTGCCTGAGCCCCTGCTCACCTTTACCAGGAGCTCTATGCACATGCTCCTGTCTGTGCATGAATACATTTGCTCCAGCTTTCTTCTCTGCCTTGTTTTTCTTTTGCTTAGCTAAATCTTAGTTGTCTTGCTGCATTTCATTCACATATCTTTGGTGTCTTCTAGGAAACCATCCCTAACCCACTAGGCTGGGATAAGTGCCCAGGGAGCTTTCCAACTTCTAAGATACAGTGTGTGCTGGAGAGACTACAGGTGGAGCTCGTTATATCCACCTCCTCGTGTTCATTCTTTGTGTAATCGTCTCCTCCCAAGTATGGGTGCAACCTGACTTGTTGTTACAAGCCACCTAATTTGTTATAGTTGCTACAAAAGCCACAGGAAATTTATACAATGTCGCCATCCCATAAACCAGAGTCTGTCGAGATGGGTGCCACTCTGTCTTCTAGTCATGTTCTGATGAACAAGGAGAATTGGACCTTTTGAGATCCAAATCTCACTTCAAGCCAACAGAATACCTTCCATGTGACAGGAATGTGCTGTGCCTTGGTGGCTCAAAGATGAATAGCACCTGATCCTGGTTTTCCAGAACTCAGAGTCAAAAAGAAAAGGGCAGATACAGATAATTATATTACAATGTGCTCTGTGGCCCAAAAGTCTCTGCATGATCTTATCCCTTTTATATAAATATTCTAAGTAGTCCATCATTCCACCCAGGTCTCATTGGTCTTCCTTGAATGTGTCAAGCACTCTCTCACCACCAAGTTTTCGCATTTTCCCTCTAACTAGCTCCCTTACCTCATAACGTTTTTGCACAAACGTCACATTTTTAGCAAATCTCTCATGCTCCATCCTATGTGAAACTGCACTTACTCCTCTCTGGTCCTTCAGAAATCTTTATGTTCCTTTCCTGATTTATTTATTTATTTTTATAGTAGTCATCACCATTGGACAGACTCTGTGTGTGTGTGGTGGGGTGGGGGGGGTGTGTATTTTTTTTAACCAATTTATGTGTTTAGCTTTTTCATTCCCGGAGGCCAGAGCAGGGACCATTTTGCCTATTTTTTTCTACTGCTACATCCGGAGCATCTACAATCATTTCTGGTTCAGAGATATTCAGTAAGTAAGAGTTATTTTCAACCAATAATTTTGTTGTATTTACTTTAGAAAAAAATCCTAGTTAAATAACCTTCTTCAAGTATCTTATAGTAATATCCTGTTTCTGTGATTGGATAAACTAGATAAGCATTCATTAAAGTAAATTTGAATAAGCTAATTCTTAAGTTATTGTTATTTTTGAAAATTTTATAAAAACAAGAGTAAGAACAACTTAAAAAAACCACGCATGCACAAAGCAAAGAAGACCTAATACTGTCCTGGTAGCTAAAAGAAGAAGAGCTGCAAATGGCTACTGAGATATAATTCCAGTAAACCTTTAAAAAAATATTGGTCAACACCTGTAATCCCAGCACTTTGGGAGGCCTAGGTGGGCGGATCACAAAGTCAGGAGATAAAGACCATCCTGGCTAACACAGTGAAACCCTGTCTCTACTAAAAATACAAAAAAAAAAAAAATTAACCAGGCGTGGTGGTGGGTGCCTGTAGTCCCAGCTACTCGGGAGGCTGAGGAAGGAGAATGGCATGAACCCGGCAGGCAGAGCTTCAGTGAGCTGGGATCATGCCATTGCTCTCCAGCCTGGGTGACAGAGCGAGACTCTGTCTCAAAAAAAAAAAAAAAAGGCCGGGCGCGGTGGCTCAAGCCTGTAATCCCAGCACTTTGGGAGGCCGAGACGGGCGGATCACGAGGTCAGGAGATCGAGACCATCCTGGCTAACACGGTGAAACCCCGTCTCTACTAAAAATACAAAAACTAGCCGGGCGAGATGGCGGGCGCCTGTAGTCCCAGCTACTGGGGAGGCTGAGGCAGGAGAATGGCGTAAACCCGGGAGGCGGAGCTTGCAGTGAGCTGAGATCCGGCCACTGCACTCCAGCCTGGGCGACAGAGTGAGACTCCGCCTCAAAAAAAAAAAAAAAAAAAAAAAAAAAAAAAAAAAAAAAAATGTCAGGGTCAACAGAAGCCCAGCTCAGTGGTTACGGTATTGAAGTGAAACTCAGTCTCTTCTTATAGTCAGCAACACCATAACAGGCACATTTCACTGACCCAGTGCCACAGTACATTCTTTAAAACTGCAAGTCAACCCTGTCTCTAATCAGCAGTCAAGAAAAAGAATTGTTATAAAGAACTGTCCATAAATTGAAACAAAACCAAGGGAAGAAAACTCCTTTAAAGACGGTTTCTATCAATATTTTGAACTTGGTGTTTCTCCATATTTATTTAGTAGTTGACCTACATTCTCTCTACTTCCTATCCTCTTTCTAAATAAATATTGTTTACATTTGTGGTAATTTCTCTTGGCTTTTTATGCTTTTTGATCTTAGAGATTTTTACACAACAATTTATGTAATTTTAGCAATGAAGTAATTTGGGGATTTGGAGTAAGTAAATACAATTATGTATCTTGAGACAATAAACAATAAAACATTGAATGTGGTTTTCATCATTCATCTTGATAAATATAAAACAAAGCATAATACATTACTTATTAGCATTTGAAAGGAGGTCTATATTAAACAGTAAAGTGCAAAGTAATCAGCAGTTAATAAAAATAAATTTCAAATCAGGAAAATAAATAGTAATGTTATAAAAACAATGCTAAATAAACAATTCTATTGAGTTTGTTTCCATGGTCCCAGTCTGAGAATAGGCAGAAGGAGGTATCGTTAGTTCCTTAAACCACCTCAAATTATTCTACAGTGTTCCAAAAAAGAAAACTCAGAGGAAAAAACAGAATTAATAATTGAACATATAAGTCAGCAAATGTATCAGCTTAAAAAGAACAATGTAAAAAAAAAATCCACACAATAAAGAAAAACTGTGTCACTATTTCATGAATCCCTTATCCAATACATTTTTACATTATCATGTTTTTTATTAGCACCAGATTGTGCAGGATGCATTTTTAACATGTGAAATACATGGTTATCAATTTCCAGTAGCAATGATTCACTTTCTGGAGGTTGTTATACATGATGAATTATTTTTATAAAAATATACCATATGTTTATCACAAATTTAGCTGTAATTGAATGCAAAGTGGATATTCTTATTATTAAGTATGTTATCAGTAAGGGAAGGGCAGCATATTAGCCTAACCACCTTTTATTTGGAAATGGGAATTTCTTAAATTCATCATTAAGAAACTTATTGGTCCAGCCCCATGAAAGGACACAAGAGAAAAATTGGTGTGAATAAATATGCCACACAAAATTGCTTTTCACATAAGACACAAACACACCACACACACACACATACACACGCATGTATACTATGAAACTGTAATGCAGTCATAGCCAAATTAATGGCAGAGATAGTAAATATTATAGAATTACAAAATTAGAAGCTTTTAGACTACCGTTAAAATGATGCAGAATTTTAAAAAATTTTTTTAATTTTTTTATTATAATACTTTAAGTTCTAGGGTACATGTGCATAACGTGCAGGTTTGTTACATATGCATACTTGTGCCATGTTGGTGTGCTGCACCCATCAACTCGTCAGCACCCATCAGCTCGTCATTTACATCAGGTATAACTCCCAATGCCATCCCTCCCCCCTCCTCCCTCCCCATAATAGGCCCTGGTGTGTGATGTTCCCCTTCGCGAATCCAAGTGATCTCATTGTTCAGTTCCCATCTATGAGTGAGAACATGTGGTGTTTGGTTCTCTGTTCTTGCGATAGTTTGCTGAGAGTGATGGTTTCCAGCTGCATCCATGTCCCTACAAAGAACACAAACTCATCCTTTTTTATGGCTGCATAATATTCCATGGTGTATATGTGCCACATTTTCTTAATCCAGTCTGTCACTGATGGACATTTGGGTTGATTCCAAGTCTTTGCTATTGTGAATAGTGCCGCAATGAACATACGTGTGCATGTGTCTTTATAGCAGCATGATTTATAATCCTTTGGGTATATACCCAGTAATGGGATGACTGGGTCATATGGTAGTTCTAGTTCTAGATCCTTGAGGAATCGCCCTACTGTTTTCCATAATGGTTGAACTAGTTTACAATCCCACCAACAGTGTAAAAGTGTTCCTATTTCTCCACATCCTCTCCAGCACCTGTTGTTTCCTGACTTTTTAATGATTACCATTCTTACTGGTGTGAGATGATATCTCATTGTGGTTTTGATTTGCATTTCTCTGATGGCCAGTGATGATGAGCATTTTTTCATGTGTCTGTTGGCTGTATGCATGTCTTCTTTTGAGAAATGTCTGTTCATATCCTTTGCCCACTTTTTGATGGGGTTGTTTGTTTTTTCCTTGTAAATTTGTTTGAGGTCTTTGCAGATTCTGGATATTAGCCCTTTGTCAGATGAGTAGGTTGCAAAAATTTTCTCCCATTCTGTAGGTTGCCTGTTCACTCTGATGGTAGTTTCTTTTGCTGTGCAGAAGCTCTTTAGTTTGATTAGATCCCATTTGTCAATTTTGGCTTTTGTAATGATGCAGAATTTTAACCCAGCTTTTCTTTGAAGAAAAATAATCATAACATAATATATATTTTATTTATTTCTCCTTTGTGTTCTCTAAGCAAACACAGAGTTTGGAAACTTTAGAAACGTTTATTTTTTAAGATAAACCAACAGGACTTTTTTTTTTAAACGAAGGATTGCACTAGGTGAATTGGTAACAGCAGTTAAGATGTCCTTTAAAAACAACTTGTCAAGGGTGTCTTTAAGCTCAATAAACATCATTCTCAGAATACTTCACAATCAATTGGTGAATTTCATAGCTTTGTTTTGGTTGTAAATTTCTGCAGCTTTTCCCTAGAATACAACTGAAGATACAATAATCTTTTCATATGTTTCATTAACTAGAGTAATGATAATGTCACCTATGGCATAATATCTTGTGCTCTTTATAAGCCAAGTATACATGTGATTGTGTGTTAACATATACTGTGTATAGATATGTATGTATGTATCTATCTGTCTCTTCCATCCCTCTATCTACCCACACTGCATAGGTACAAGGTAGATAGACAGATGGTTATAAGAGAGATAGTTATGTGCATGTACATGTGTGTTAATTGATTAACACACTTTGTATTATTATCCTGAAAGCAAAACAAAAACATGGTCAACACATAATCAATAAGTATTTACTCTGGTGATCTGGTATTGATAAAATCATACTAATATTTTCCACTCTGAATGAGATATTGGCTTTGATTACTGGTACATCATTTATTAATTTCAAATTGTTGTCAATTTGTGTCTAAAAAGACATATAAAAGATAGACATGAAAGTATGAAAGCATGAATCATCAGTTTTCATACATTGGTATCCTATTATTTCTAATTACTAAATAATATTAGAAAGATACATGCCAGTCATGACATTTTAGACATGACACAGATGAAAATACACAATACCTCAAATTATTGTATGAGATAGATTTTACAATGAGCATACAATACAATTGAAGGCATTAAAAGTAAATATTGGTACATGTGATTTTTATTTTGGAATTTATTCAAGATTATATGTCTTCCATAGTAATATGCTTATAAAGATATGGGTAGAGATGCTTTTCATATGTGTATTCTGTTTTATACCAGTTTCTATTAAGTGGGTATTATTTTTAGGAACATTCTTTGAAAATGATGTCAGAAGATTAGAGTATATGACTGTGTTTGTATGTATGCATTTGTATCAATCATTAAGGAGTTATACATTGATTTCTATTTGTTTTTATTTTTATTGTTGTTTTCTAGAGTTAGTGCACAACATTGTAAAATGCTTTTTGACTGTTAGTGATGTTCATCATATGATGTACTTTTTACACGTGTTACATTCCAGAAATAAACTCTTATTGTTTATATTATTTTACTCTTTTGACATACAGCTGGATTAATTCTATGAATAGTTAGTTAGGACTCCTACACTTATTATTAACATGACATACACAGCACAATGTTAAATGTGTTTCCCTGCTATCCCTAAACTGTTCCTAA
Source organism: Trachypithecus francoisi (assembly GCF_009764315.1). Classification (NCBI taxonomy): domain Eukaryota; kingdom Metazoa; phylum Chordata; class Mammalia; order Primates; family Cercopithecidae; genus Trachypithecus; species Trachypithecus francoisi. Next base: position 165,496,129 of record NW_022681454.1, on the reverse strand, counting down.
TTCTCATAGAGGAAAACAGCAGATAAGCAGAAGGAAAGGCCTTCATAGTGTTGGGTAGAGGTAGTTGCTTCTCTGCTGAGCTCTCTACCAAGAGTAATAACTGCTTCTTTATCCTTTCTTCCTTTTCTTGTTAAGAGTACACTACCATTCTGATTTCTTTAATGGAAGATGATTTCATCCATATTTGCTTTGTATAGTGCAAATGCAAAAAATGCAAAAAAGAATTCTTCTTTTCAGGTGCCTATAAAGTCTCCTGCCACTAAGAGGAAGTGGTGTTCAATGTGTGGTTCCTGATCTAATATCACCATCATCTGACTAATTGTTTGAAATACAAACTATTGGGCCCCACTCTAGCTCTGGTACTGGGGCTGCATAATCTGTCTTCCAGCAAATCCTTAGGGTGACTCTGACGCATACATACTAAAAGTTGAGATTATTTGGGGGATGAGCATGTGTCACAAGATCATAGAAAGTCAGCCCTGAAACCTCTGGAGGAACTAAAATGAAAGATATATTGTCTGCTTATGTGGATAATGTTTCGAGTCTCTAAACCAGGAGCTGCTAATTGGCTATCTTTATCTTCATTTAAGAAGGCTGCTTGGAAATAAAACCAAACAGAATAAAACCATACAGGGCTTAAGGAAGATGAAGAAGATTGACTTTTATTCATTTGTGGTAAAAATATTTAACATGGTATTTGACATCTTAACAAAATTTTAAGTGTACAATGTATTATTGTTGACGATAGATACAGTGTTGTACACCAGACATCTAGAGCTTTTTCCTCTTGCTTGACTGCAACTTTATGGCCTTTGATTAGTACTGTAACTTTCTATTTCCACCTCCCCACAGCCCCTGGTACTACTATTCTACTCTCCTTCTATAAATTTGACTATTTCAGGTACACACTATAACTAGAATCATGCAGTATTTGTCTTTCTGTGACGGGCTTATTTCACTTAGCACATGTCCTCAAGTTTCAACTGTCATGTCTCATCTCATGGAATTTCTTTCTTTTTTAAGGCTAAATATATTCCATTATTTGTGTATAACATATTTTCTTTATTCCTCTAAATGGACATTTAGGTTGTTTCCACATCTCGGCTGTTGTGAATAGTAATGCCATGAACATTAGAAGTGCTAATATCCCGTGAAGATTCTGATTTCAATTATTTTGGATAAATACCCAGAAGTAGGATTGCTGGATCATATGGTAATTTTATTTTAAAATTTTTTGAGGAATCTCCATACTGTTTCCCTTAGTCGTTGCACCATTTTGCATTCCTACCAACAGTGTGCAGGGGTTTTAAATACTCCAGGAGAAAGATCTCAATAACACTGTCTAGCCATCTGTTATTACTTACTGTCTAAAGTATTACGACCATTTTTTGCAGTATGAGATTTTTTTCTTAAGCCAATTTGAGTTGGATTTCTCTCAGAACATAACACATCATATTACTGTATCTCTTGCTTATAAATTTGATTTTTATTTTATTTATACATACCAAAGATTTAAAGAGTTAAAAGCCAGAGTACATGTCAGACTTATATCTTAACGCATCTACCTTTTGATACTTTCATTATTTGATTCCTTTTTATTCTCATGTGTATTTTATTTTATCCCAAAGGCCCAACTTAGGGCCCATAAGTTGAAACTTAAAGAAACAAGACTATCGTCTGAGAATTGTTCTATGAAACCAGCACAATAAAATGAATATATGCAAGCTCTTATTAAAGAGATCAGTGAATCCCAGGCAACGAGCACTGTTCTATGACTTGACAGAATTTGTTACATATGTTAAGAAATAATATATCCCTACCATTAAAAAATGTTTGGATGCTTTTGTTGATACAAAAAAATAGCTGTCATAGAAGCAAATATTGACAGGACTTGGGTAAGTACTCCCTGAGAAGGTATCAACTCTTCTGTCAGGTGATAGGTGTGCCTCTATTATGAGTATAGTTGACTATCTGGATAAAATGCCATTAATATATTAAAACTATGCCAGTAATTCCATTTGTTTTGGTTGTTTCTACATCTAAGTGTATAAGCAGCCTTCTGATTGTAATTTGTAAGTTCAATAAATAAATAAAACATGATAGTTAACTTAGAAATATGAAAGCCCCAGAAATAGTTTTGGGACTCCAAGACCTTTCATCAATCTTAAAATGAAGAAAACACGAGTTTGATCCAGATAGAAAGCTGTTTGTTGGTGGAAGTGGGGAGGGTAATATTTTGGTGGTAATATTTTGGAAGAGAAATAAGTAGTAGCTGCTTCACAATCTCCAAACCCAACTTTGCTTATGTGTCATTGCTAGACTCACATGAAATATGAACACTCTTCAAGCTGATAAATGGCCCTGAGCTAACATGAAACTCATCTGATTTACATAGTTTTATTAAGACGAGGGATCTATTCAAAGGCCTCTTAACTATATCCGAAAATTCAGGGCCTGGCAGCGGGCACCTGTAGTCCCAGCTACTTGGGAGGCTGAGGCAGGAGAATGGCGTGAATCCAGGAGGCGGAGCTTGCAGTGAGCCGAGATCTCACCACTGCACTCCAGCCTCGGAGACAGCGAGACTCCGTCTCAAAAAAAAAAAAAAAAAAGAAAAAGAAAATGAAAGTTCGGTTCCAATCCTTGCCAAATTAGCAGAATATTTAAGTCAGCAGGGAACAACTTGCCAAGCTCATCTTCCTTAATTTTTTTTCTTTTTTTTTTGTTTTTTTTTGGTTTGCTCCTGGAACCCCACACTCTGATTTTGAGAAAGCGACAACAGATACGTCTTGAATAAGGGTGAAACATATATGCCCACTCTTAATATCTGAAGAATTTGCAACTAAGTTATTCACATAATCACGCTTAGGAAATTACTTCTATGGTTCTAAGAGTGATAGACTCATCCTGGGAAGTTTGGGCCAGAAATGCAAATCATAAAAACGTAAAAGCCCTGATGGCCCTGAAGAGATACAAGGGGTAGAAATCTGTCTTTACAGATGATTTCACTTGTTTTGGAATATTGAGCACCTCTCCTCAATAATCTGTGATAAATGAGGCTTTCTGACCCTTAAAATTTCAGCAATGAAAAAATATTTTACTTCTTACTTTTTATGGCACTAAAAACCATTACTGACATTCCTAAACTCTCCCTGTGTGTGTGGTGCAGAAAGGTGATTTTCTTCTACTCCAGTCAGCCAAGCTTTTGTGGAGGGTTCTTTTGGATATTCTGAAAGGGTCAGGAGATAAAGAGACTATGGAGCTGCCCCTGGGTCCATAACAAAGTGGCTTTACACCACGAAAATGAGAAACAGGATTTTAAATCTAGAATACATTAAAATTCCCTGCATTTTAAAATAAAAATGAAACTTTTTCCCCTAAAGTAATGTTCAAGTAAGAAGTCTGGAAATAAAAATGTATTCAAAACACATATGAAGAAATGGTGAATAGATTAATTTACTTCAAACTTTGACTTGGGGCTTAAGTTCTGGGTCTGAAATATTAAAGGGAGCCAATTGTAAAAAACATAGCAAAGATTTAATGAGATAAAAGTGAGACTACATGTCAGACTTATGTCTGAACGCACCTACATTTTTGATACTTTCATCATTCAAGGAAAATCATTTATTCCAATGCATTTCCAGCAGTATATATGAAAGAATACATATAAGTCTTTGAAGTTACTATTTTCCACAAATACTATTTCCAATATGAAGCTATGAAAGTCTTTTCCCTATGTCATGACATATATTGTGAGTATAACAAAAAATATGGCGGCTTCTATACAAAGTGGAGGAAACAAAAAATACAAATCTTCAATGTATTTGTTTTTTTCAGTATCTCTTTCCTCGACATTTTAGATCCCAAAACTAAGTAGTTTACACGTTAAACATTGTATACATGTATCACAATATCATGTCTATCTCAACTAAACTATAATGTAACTATAATCATTAACTAATTTTTATTCAAAAAGAATATCTCAAATGTAGAATATGAATAAGAAATGCTTATGACAGTGCTTTGTTTATGCCTTTTTATATATGTTTCTTTGTCCAGTGTATTTATGTTCTAAAAATGGTAATAATCTTCTAAAAAGAAGAAAATTTTCATTTCCTTTGCATATGTATTTCTCCCTACAATTCACTATTTTGTTCATCAGTTATGATATAAACATTGGGTTTCAAGAATTAAGGTGTTTACAGATATAAAAGTTATGTGAAAAGTCAGAAGTCCGAGTGTTGGGAAAAAGCAGAAACTGAGGCTCACAGCACCTCTCCTCAATAATCTGCAATAAATGAGGCTTTCTGACCCTTAAAATTTCAGCTATGAAAAAATAATTTACTTGTTACTTTTTATGACACTAAACTAGCAAAAAATGAAATACTACATGTAAGTGCTTTTGTGTGTTGATAATACTTTATTCACTGATGTTTTAACAAAATTCTGGTGGGACACATGCAGAAATACTAAAGTAATACATCTAGGAAAATAGTTTAGTGAAAAATGTTATTTGCTAGCACTGAGTATCAGATAACTAATCCAGTTTTCATTGTGATGTTTGTATACAAATTAAGATCAAAACTAAAAGATAAAAAATTATTTTATTTAGAATCACTATCACTTCCTTTAGTATTTTTAGTATCGTTCAGTCAGAGAGAGGTTCAGAACATTTCTGAGGCTGCATTCAACCCCTATGTACAGGACGCATATCGTCAGTTATTCCAAGAAGGCATGTAATGAATGAGGGTCATCGGAAGGGATTAACTACAGACAATATGTATACATCTATGCATTTATTTACATAGGCCTAATTAGAAATTCTAGTTAATGCCTGGCAGAAGTAAACCTGGAGTCTCTTGTCTTCCAGTGCTCATTAATTACATAAAATGATGCTGTGCCATTCAATAAATTACAGTAATGGGTAAGAAGATATATGAATATACATTTTTATGGAAAATTTATTTTAAAACAATTGAATTATAAGTTGTATCCCATGTTTTTAATTTTTAGGATCTTTAAAAATCTGTATTGATATCCTGTCCATATTCCCTTTATAACAAATAACATACATATACATGTCCAGAAAAAAAGATACAGAAATATATATATATATATAAACTGATACCTATTACGCCAATGTATTAAATACAACCGAAAATGATTCTTTTGAGTATGCCCAGTTTTCAGATTATCAGCTTAAACTAAAAGATCCTATCAAACCATGTAAAAAATACTCTAAAATATTGGATCAAAAATTTGTCCTAAGTCTCTAAAATCATTATTCATAGGTTTTATTATCATTTTTACTTTTCTGGAAGTTAATATGTTAAGTGTTATTTTATTCATAAATATGTACATTTTTGGCTGGGCGTGGTGACTTATGCCTGTAATCCCAGCAATTTGGGAGGACAAGGCAGATGGATTGCCTGAAGTCAGGAGTTTGAGACAAGCCTGGCCAACATGGTGAAAACCCGTTTCTACTAAAAATACAAAAATTAGCTGGGCGAGGTAGCGTGTGCCTGTCATCCCAGGCTGAGGCAGAAGGATAGCTTGAAGCCATGAGGCGGAGGTTGTAGTGAGCTGAGATCACGCCACTGCACTCCAGTCTGGGCGACAGAACAAGACTCCGTCTCAAAAAAAAAAAAAAAAAAAAAGGACATTTTCCTTTTAATATTAAATAAATTTTCAGTATCTCACATTTTAACCTGTAAATGCACTGAAGTTGGTTTTGTTTTTCCTTCCTTGTTGAAAATAACCACTTTCTTGTTGGAATAACCGCTGTCAGCCAGTGGAATATAGGTCTCTTTCTTTCTAAGTAGGTATTTCACAAGTAGTTAGTATAAAATCCCAAAGGGAACTTTCTCGTGCAAACACCCCAACTAGCCACAGCTAGGGGTGTTTTTCATTTACCTCTATATTCCTATGTCGTGTGTGGGGGACCTTTACAGTCCTCTGTTCTATAGTGTTTTGATGATTTTGTTAGTGTTTTATTTCCTTTTGTTCTGTCATTTCCATTTCATTTTATATACTTTATAACAATAGCAGGAGAAATAATCCAGAATTGAGTACTTTTAACCATGTCAGTAACTCCAGAAGCTTTAGTTAAAATGCATTTTTACATTTCAATTTTGGACTTTTTCAGTTAAAAAAGAGCTGAGCCATTTATTCAGAAATATATTTCCCTTGGATTGTGTTGAAAAGAAAGTGTTGATGAGGGTATGTGTCTCATCATTAACTTTTTTATTGTGCTAAATCCATACTTTTTTCAAACATAATATGTAGTAGTTAATTAGTTGAATCGTATAAACTAGAAATGTAAAGTTTTTATTACCACCTAATTTCTCTGAAAAGATACTCTTTCAATGATAGCAACAGCTAATATGTGTGTGGAAAGTAAAGTTCATCTACTTCCTTTGATATAGTTTAACATTTTCTCCTATCCTTTTTCTGTAATGTGTTTTTTTTTTCTGATTTCTAAAAACAAATATAGACTTATGTGACAAATGATTTGCTTTGAATATTTCTGAAGAAATACTCATTAGAATAAACATTGTTCAGTGTGGCATTTATTACTTATGTAACCATTTTAGCCGTAAGTGTAAAAACACATTCGTGAAACACAGGGAATCCAGCTGTGGGTGGCAATAATATTCATATAGTTTTGCATTTCAGCCCACTGCCATATCTATAAGCACAGCCACTTACTATGCTATGAAAATAATTGCAATACATATTTACTAGATTATTCCACTATCCATATTGTCTTGATCAGGCCCAGTCATAAATGCATCTTTCCAGTATATTAGCTGAGATGCTATGATTAATTACACTTTTCTTTCTCTTCTTTATCCAACTGAGCAGTTCCAGTTCCATCTAAGAAAATGTATCTGTTCCCCAACAGTTACTTTACTATACTTCTGAACCTTACTTTGTGCCCATTCGTGATTTCTGATCATAAGATTGGGAAAATGTAAGTAAAAATAGAACTACCATATGATCCAGCAATCCCACTACTGAGCATTTACCCAAAAGAAAAGAAATCAATACATCAAAGAGATACCTGCACCCACATGTTTATTGCAGCACTATTCACAATAATCATGTGAAAAACCTAAGTGTTCACCAACAGATGAATGGGTAAGGAAAATGTAGTGCATTTATAAAATGAAATACTATTCAGTCATACACACACACAAAAATAAATTTCTGTTATTTGCAGCAACATGGATGAAACTGGAGATCATTATATTAAGTGAAGAAAATCAGGCACAGAAACAAAAATACTGCATGTTTTCACTCAGATGTGGAAACTGAAAAAGTGGATCTCATGGTGGTAAAGGGTAGCATGGTGGTTACTAGAGGCTGGGAAGGGTGGAGGAAGGAGAGGGGTGAAGAGAAGTTGGGGACCAGGTAAAAAAACAGTTAGATAGAAAGAATAAGCTAGTATTCAATAACATAGCAGGGAGACTATAGTTAGCTATAATTTATTGTGTATTTCAAAAATGTCTAGAAGAAAATGATTGAAATGTTCCCAACACAAAGAAAAGATACATATTTGAGGTTATGCATATCCCAGTTACCCTGATTTTATCATAACATATTGTATACATGTATCAAAATATCACATCTACCCCCAAAATATGTACAACTATTATATATCAGTAGAAAAGAATAAGAAAATATGATGACACATGAATATAAATCAATATCATCCCCTTCCTTACTGTAGAATAGACTTTTAAGATCTTTCAAATTAGAAGAAATGGCATAATGTCACACTCCTACTGCAGCAAAAATAGCAAGAGAATCTGACAAATATAATTTTACTGATATGCCAAAAAGACATATTAAAATTCACAATACCTGTAGAACCACAGTCTATAAATATAAAGGATTTACTCTAGCATCTTAGCAGAAAATCATTCAATATTTTCTTTAATTTCCATTAGTGATTGTCCTATTAATAAACATTATATGATGAACTTAGTTTTTCACAGTTTAGTGAAAAAGATATGCTTGAATTCAGTAACTTTAAGATTAAGGAGAAGAATTCAAGGTAGATTTGATTATCTCATCAACAAATGGATATATCAAGACCCTATTATTAGATGATTAATAAACATTGATTACATTTAAAGGAGACATTCATTTTCTCCAGTTACCAATAATTAAAAATGTATGGATATTTTATGTCAATCATCAATTTCTTTTTTTTGGAACCAGCAAAATATCCAAATTGGAGTCCTCCAATTAATTTTGGATCATGTATACACCATTTAATATTATCCATGAATAAATATAATAAATTTAAATAGGATGCCCCAATATATTTATTATTATATACTACAGCAAAATGAAATTGCATAGACTTCGATAATATGGACTGTTGGGAAGTCTGTTTCAAATGCCTCTCATCTCCACTTTCCTTATCCTCTTTCCCTGACTGATATCCCTGGATGCCAAAACAACTTTGTTCACTGGAATCAGCACACTTATACCAGACTCTATGTGCTTAACTTACTGCTTTTCTGACTTTCTCATTAGAATTTTCCTGCAGGGGTTGCATTTCTTCAGAATGAGGACTAAAGGGAATCTTTGTTCATGATGCCCCAAGAAAGCTAAAGGTGGGGCTGGGCGCAGTGGCTCATGCCTGTAATTCCAGCACTTTGGGAGGTCAATGCTGGTAATCACTTGAGCCCGGACCAGCCTGAGCAACATGCTTGAAATCTCATTTCTACAAAAATACAAAAATTAGCTGGTTATGGTGACACTTGCCTGCAGTCCCAGCTACTCGGGAGGCTAGAGTGGGAGGTTTGGTAGAGCCTAGTAGGTAGAGGCTGCAGTCAGCCCGGATCATGCCAGTGCACTCCAGACTGGGTGACAGAGAGAGACTCTGCCTCTATAAAACAGAAAACAAATTTTTAAAGAAATAGAGGTGGCCTGATATATTGTTTACTCCTTCTCAGGACCAACGGCATTTTATCTGACTGGCATTGTTCACTAATGATAGAAAAACTGTAACAGAGGTATTAGTGACTCTTAAAATTGTACCTTTACTCTTTGAATTACTGGAATATATTAGGAATAATTTGTTAAGGAATATCAGTGACTGAAGAACTGAAAGAATGTCCAACCAAGTGCAAATTTTGAATAACTAAAAGTGTTTATAGCATTGCCGTAAAAAATCATTGAATAGTTTTAGTGCAAATTCTGCTGTTTGAAACATTAATATGGTATATAAATATTATGAGTACCAACCTGTTGATTAAGAAAAAAAATTCTCATAAAACATGATTATGTTATCTAAATGTTACTTTGAAGTGGCTGTAATTAATTGAGTTATATTACAAGTTTGGATTGTTAACCATAAGAAGTGTAAGTCTGATGCCAAATTGTTAATGTTTGTTCCAGCTTGTATTCTTTCAAAATCTATAAAATGGTGAACAGGGTAAGATGGTTAATACTTATATAGATATCTCTTTCCACTGTTACATAAACTGCTTTTTTTAAAAAAGAATGTAGACTTCTGTCATTTATTACTTGGGTCTTTAGCATTTAATTTTATAGGGTGCTTTAATGATTAAAAGAGGACACTTCCAAATTTTATAAATAACTCCAAATTTTAAAACCCACATCAAAAGAATAAGGATAATTTATCTATTATACCGCTGTTATTGGTTGGGTCTTCTTTCTTCATCACCAGTTTTTCTTTCCATCTATTTGCCTGATTCTACTTTGCCATTGTGTGAGAGTTTTCTCCCATGTAGTACAAAACCTACTTTCAAAACATTGAAAAATCTGCACATATGGGTAAAAAATTAGCACAATTCAGATTATTAAAAAAACAAAGGTAAAAAATGTAAAGGGGAGGAGGATAAACAGTGGTTTAACGACAGTTTTCTTTAAGTGTTTTGTTCTGCTTTGTTTTTGGTTGAAGCAAAGCAGTAGATTACTAAAAATTTTTATGCTAGCTATATGTTTCTGGAAAAGAAATATACTATTTTAAAATGGAAAGGACTATTGATTTATAATAAAGTTTGCAGAAGACATTATTCATATATTCGTATTTGTTATTATATTGATACATTAAAAATCTTCACAATTATTGTTCATAGTCCAAAAATCAAAGCCATTGCCAGCATTTCAAAATCATATCCAAATAGAGAAAATAGTCACATTGTTTGTCTTTGATGTTTTGACTATTATTTTAATCCACAGCAAACTGCAGTCTGCTTAAATACTGAACACTTACACGATAATGATATGGTTCACAATGCAATCAAACACTCATTATGGTTTTTAACAAATAGAAAAGCATTTTAATATAATACAAGGAGTTATAAATGCTTACATGTTAAGATCGTTCAAAGGAGATTTGTTTCTAATTGCTAGACTTCCTATTCTTCTTCATTTTCAAAGGTCTAATGCAAACTTTTGAGTCAAATATTTGTAAAATAACATTGGCAAGCTTTCTATTCATGGATTTTTCTTCCGTCCTCAGTTACATTAGACCTTTGGCTTGTACAAAATGCTTAACAATAATTTATTTTCTGTGTCCTATAACATTATGTGCAAGAGTTTAGTAACTAAGCTCATAATGTTTACTTTTAAGATTGGATGAGGTCATGAAAAGAGAAGTAAGATGATCTTTCATAGATCACATTTCAAGGTGAAAGCCAGCATCAAATGATAGAATATTTTATCACAAGACCATGTTGCTGATTTTCTCTCTTTTATAACCCTGGATCATCTGTGGCTTAAATAATATACAGTAGTTTCAAAGTATAATTTCTACCCTGTATAAATGTCTTAAAAATATGATCATCATCACTGTGACTGCACAAAATAATTCATGATTTCAGGAAAAGTTATGGTCCTTAGCTTTCACCTCTCATTTTCAAAGGGATATCAATCTCTTTAAGTTCTTAACTACTTCCACTTGAATTAGAATATGAGCTTCCATTTGATGTTTTTAGACTCCTTCTTCATCTTTGATTGCATGGATAGTTGTAATGATTGTAATGCAGAATGACATAATAGAGTTTATCTTCTTAAATAGTTTCCCCTCCCTACTGTGGTAAAATATATAATTCAGAACAATACCAGTAACTATATTGACCTTCCTGATAGGGTACTAGAAACAGTTATTTCAAAACTATCCTATTTACTATATGGAAAGTATCCTTTCCATTTTCTGTCCCTCCAACATAATCCAATTAATGTCCACATCTAGATTAGCCATACTATCTATTCATGTCTTTCCTCCTTCAATATTAGTGAATAATAGTCCTATCAGAAAGGAAATTCTGAACACTGAAAATTCATATCCTGAAGGTACCACTTGGCTTCTTTCAATGACAGGCTTCCCTGCCCTCTTACTGATGACTTCTCTACTCCCTTGCTCTGCTGGCTATTGCCAGCTTGTTTCTCTCATTCATCTCTTTTCCACACATCATCTGTCCTGATTATTGTGTCCCTTCAAAACATCCTTGTTGATTCTCCTTGCTTTCAGAGTCAACCTCCTTGATGAAGTCACTGAATGTCCTCACCTGTCATCAAATTGTCAATGGTGCCTCTAGTCTCATTCATGTAATGAATCTGCTCTTGACGAAGATGAAATCCAGCATTCATCCTCCTCCTTGACTTTTACTGCACTTCCAAATTTGCAGACACCTGAATTTCTAATATTTAACACTTCTTGCACTCTGTGATAGTATATTTTCCCACCTCTCTGTTTTTTTTTACAACCTCCCGAATAAGGAAGATTTATCACTTTGTTTATCATTTTCTTTGTCTTACTTCACACAACTCATCCCTCCTAAGGCTTCAATTAGATTCTTAGCTATGGGAACTAGATCTCCAGCTAAGAGCTCTCTGGCTTGAGCTGTGTATTTCTTGTTGCTTATATAACACTGCTTCTTGAAGTTCACAAGCTTAAATAAAATTGAACTAGCAACTTTCCCACTTATCTCTCTAAACATTCTATAGCAATACAATCTTAAAGACGATCAGAATGATGAGCTGTATGCATGTTTTAGTTTGGCTTTCTTTTATGTCCAAAATCCAGTCATTCATCTGGATTTGTTTCCCTCAGATTAATTAGTTTGTTGAATATTATAAACTTGGTGTGAGACAATATTAATTTTTTTCCCATATGATTGCGTCAAATCAGTCTTCTCAGCTAGGTAGAAAAATTCTTGATTAATATATTGGATGAATTTTACAATTTCCTAAACACTTTTAAAAATCCAGTTTAGAATTATAAAACAAATTCAAATTCAGACAGCCTCTCTTCACCATCACTGTTCACATCTGCAGCTTCAGGGATCTGAAGCTGTCTGTTTATTCTGTTCTCCTCCCATTCTAGCAGGCAGAAAAATAAAGAAAACATAAACATGGTCTGGTCCTGAGATGCCTCCTGCCCACCTCCATTTCCAAAGAATAATTGCTCTGATTACATGAGGAAGGGGAGTTGGGGAGGAGGAAAGAAAAATATTTCCTTACTTAACTTCCCTCAGTTGTCATTGTTTCCCTGCCGTTTCATGGCTTCTCTGGCCAGCTTCTCAGGGTGCAGATGCTTCCTGGTGGTAGGTGTCCAGGTGCTAGCTCCGGAAAAGTTCATGTGTGTTCTTCAGAGGGCCTTGGTGGGGGCTTCTAATATCTAGCTGCTGCATATGGAAAATGGCTCAATCATTTTCTTACCCCCTCTGTTGTTGTTGATCTTGGTAGTCTTTTGTCCCCAAGATTTTATTCTGTATCTTGCCTTCCCAATCTTCTTAAATATAGTCTGGAGGTAGAGGGTAGGCAGGAATTTGCTGGTTTAAGCAGTATCAATTTTGCCATCTCTTAGTAGGCCTAGTATGATCACTGCTACTCCAAATCTTTCTTGTTCTCTTGGCCCCAACTTTAAATCAGGGTAATTCAGCACCCTGCAATAGTGTTTCAGATTAGCTCTATTTATCTTCCTTTATTGTCAGTCTTCTTGGCCTATTTTGGACATTTTGTGCTCTGAAATCCTGCTCTCATCATTACTAAACTCAATTATTTTCCATTGCCTCCTTAATCAAACCCATATTTCCTGAAACATAGTCTAATATTTTAGTTACTAATCTGTTTTTGATGATATAATTTATAAAATTATTGAGGAATAGTTTTACCTTAAGAGGTTCTTCCTATATTTTGAACCTCCTATGTTTTTTGTAATTTTGAAACCAACATCAATCTCAATTGATTATTTTCTTATTTCATTTACCCAAGGGCATATTTATCATTTATAATTAAATAATTATTTTCACATATAAGTGCTATATCCTTAATCAGATTATGAAATATTCTGGAAAAATCATGTGTTTTCTAATGTTTTAAAACAGTAGTAAGCAGGCTGGGCATGGTGGCTCACACCTGTAATCCCAGCTCTTTGGGAGGCCAAGGTGGGTGGATCATGAGGTCAGGAGATCAAGACCATACTGGTTAACATGGCGAAACCCTGTCTCTGTTAAAAAAAAAAAAAAAAAAAAAAAAAAAATGCAAAAAATTATCTGGGCATGATGGCATATACCTGTAGTCTCAGCTACTCGGGAGGCTGAGGCAGGAGAATCACTTGAACTTGGGAGGCAGAGGTTGCAGTAAGCTGAGATCGTGCCACTGCACTCCAGCCTGGGCAACAGAGTGAGATTCTGTCTCAAAAATAAATAAATAAATAAAATAACAGTAAACATGAGACTTCTGGGGTGATTTTAAATATGTGAAAATTTTAGCATGAATTGTGTATTCATGAAAAAATTGATAACTGCTGAAAACATTTTTCTACTTAAACCCAAAATGATGAATCCCATCTTTTTTATAATAAATTTTCTATAGTAAATATGACATGACATAAGTATTTGCTTGGAGGATGAAAATAGTCCTTTTATTCAATAATCGTTGTTATGGCAACACTATACTCCATAACCTTCCTTTAGTTTACTAAGGTCATAGAAATATTTGATATATGCAGAATAGAAGTCAAAGAATAAAATGGTCCTTCCATCTTACGCATTCATATTGCAGAAAGAGGTCTTGACTTATCAGATGACAAAAACATAGAGGGAGGTAGGGTGTGGAAGGGAATAACTTTTATAATCAAGTACAATAAGAAATTGTTGATACAATTACATGCACAATGATACGCTTTAAATTAATTGTGTTAAGAAAGACGATGCAATAAATGAAATGGTTTTTAGCATGAATTCTCCATATTTTTATAATGGGCTGCTTTTGAGTTTCTTAGTATAAAGAGGTCCAAATATTAGCAGATGACACTCAAATAATAGGGTTTTCAAATTTAGATTCCTAGCAATTAGCTTTTTTCTTTACTCTATGTATAGCATACATAAATATGTGATTTAACTGTGATCAATTCTAAATGGTGAATTTCAGGAAAGCATGTGTCTGAGTTATATTTTCTCAAAATGGAATCTGTAATATAAATTTTGCCATCTATTTTCATATCTGTAATACTAGACCATAATACACTAAATAAAGGATTTTCCTGCTGCTAGAAAAATGGCAAGAGCCCTGACATCGCTACTTTTATTAGTTTTCTAATTTTATTTCTAGACTCAGAGCTGATTTGATAAAAAGTTGGATTTCTGATTCACCAATGTAGAATAAACTCTGTAAACACACAAAGCTATAATGTAACCAGAAGATTGAAATACTTTGCATGAGAATAAAAGTATATTTTTAAATGCTTCTAGTCATTAGGGGTAACCAACTTGTAAGCTTTTGCCATGGGGTAACATAAACAGTAACTTTTCAGTACTAATAACATTTTAATTCAAATTCTGAACATTTGAAATCTACTGGAAAATGTTTTTATCTTTAAATGATTTAAAAATTAATTGTTATAAATATTTAAATACTAGTAATACTAAAAGTACAATTTCCATTGGTAAAATGATCAGAAATTAAAATGATAAAATGCCCCAAATGTATTCACTACATATATGGTGTTTGACTGCAAAACAAAAACAGAAATAAGAAATCTATATTGAAACTCAATTGCTTGCTTCTTTAATACCAAGACTATGTTCATGCAAATAGTTTATTGTTCCCTATGGGGAACAATAATAAATCAGTTTATTGTGATACAATTTGTATACAAAAATATCCACTAGGTGAACATTCTGATGCATTTTGGCAGTTATACATTATCATGTAACTATGAACACAGTTAAGGTATCAAACATTTCTAGAACCCCATAAAAAGGAAAAAAAATAAAAATAAAAACACCTTTTATATTTTGCACTCAATCCCAACTCCCAGCTCCAGGATACTGATGGGTTTATTTCTATACTTATAATTTTTTTCCAGAATATCAAAAATATGGACAAATGGAGTGTTTTCATCATTCCTCTGGCTTCCTTACATAAGCTGATACTTTTGTGATTCATACAAGTTGTTTATGTACCAGTACTTTGATTTTTTTTTTTACTGCTGATTAGTGTATGATAATATAAATATAACAATTTATTTATCATTCACTAGTTGGTGGATATTTGTGTCTCTAGTTGTTAGTTATTATAGGTAATAGTTTTAAGGGCATTCACAAACATCTTTTTATAGGCATATGTCTTCATTTCTCTTGGGTAAATACCTAGGAATAAGATCGTTGAATCACATGGTAAGTGTGTGATTAAATGCCAAACTACTTCCTGGCTGTATAATTTTGTGTTTCTATAAGCAATGTATGAGAATATATTTCCTCCATACCTTCACCAGCACTTAGTATTGTAAGTCTTTTTATTTTTGATAATTCATATTGGGTATGTCATTGTAAATTTAAGCTGAATTTCTGTGATGGATAGTGATGGTGAACAGCTTTTCTGATGCTTATTTACCTTTCATATGTCTTTTGTCAAATGTCACATTCAAAACTTATCCATTTTTAAATTGAGTTGTCTTACTGAATCATAAGTATTGTTTATATATTTTGGAAATGATCCTATGTCAGTTATGGTTTTGAAAATATTTGTTCCTAGCCTTTGAATTTCTATTTATTTATTTATTTATTTATTTATGAGATGGAGTCTCACTCTGACACCCAGGCTGGAGTGCAGTGGCATGATCTCAGCTCACTGCAGCCTCTGCCTCCTGAATTCAAATAATTCTCTGCCTCAGCCTCCCAAGTAGCTGGGATTACAGGCTCTCGCCACCATGTCCAGCTAATTTTTTTTTTGCATTTTTAGTACAGACGGGGTTTCACCATCTTGGCCAGGATGGTCTTGTACTTCTGACCTTGTGATCCACATGCCTCAGCCTCCCAAAGTGCTGGGATTGCAGATATGAGCAACCATGCCCAGCTGCCTTTTTTTTTTTAATTGTGAATTGTCAAAGAATAATAGATTTTAATTTTGATAAAGTCCATTCAACCATTTATTTCCCTCCATTGCATGTGTTTGTATCTATGATCTTCAAGAAATCTTGCCTAACACAGTGCCACAAATATTTTCCACTATGTCTTCTTATTGACAATTTATATTCTAGCATTTTGATTCTACAATCTTTTATTTAAAGATTGTCAAGTGAATTTTTGTGTAACGAATACGATAAAGGTAGAGGTTCCTTATTTTATATATGAATGCCAATTTTCTGTCACCATTTGTTGAAAAGACTATCCATTCCACCCTGAATTAACTTGGCACCCTTGACAAGAGTCCATGATCCTTTGGTTTTAATAACTTATTTTTATTGTTCTTCTGTTCTCAATTTCTGGATTTTTTCTTTTGTCTCTAACTTATGTTTTATTTTCTATTCTTTTTCTCATTTATTTAGATAAAAATGAGGCCTGTACATTTTCATTGCAATTTTCAGTTAATTAATATTTAATATAATTTATTGTAATTGGATTGGGGTCTATTATTTTATCATTTATTTCATAATTGTTCCGATTTGGCTTTTGTTTTTCCTTCCTTGGCTTTTCTTAGTTTTTACAAATTTTAGAATTAAATTTTAATTTCTCGATTGGCTTTAAACTATACCTCTCTGTATTAATTTCCTATTGGTTGTATAATAGATTACAGTCTACATTCTTAATTTTCACAGTTGATGCAGACTGAATGCTTGTGTCTCCCACAAATGCATACAATAAAATCTCAATCCCCAGGTCATGGTATTAGGAGGTGGGGCCTTCAGGAGGTGATTAGGCCATGTGGGCAGAGCCATCATGAATGGGATTAGTGTTATGAAACAGGCCAAGAGAGACCTCTTATCCTTTCCACCACATGAAGGCACAGTGAGAACATGCTGTCTGTGAATTGGAAAGCTGGCTTTTACCAGACAACAAATTTGCCAACATGTTGAACTTGAACTTCCTAGGCTCCAGAACTGTCAGAAATAAATTGTTGTGATGTATAAGCCATCCAGTTTATGATATTTTGTTATAGTAGGATGGAGAGACTATGAAAACTGTCTACTTAGAATTAATGTACTATCATTTCCTAAAAAATACAGAAATCTAGGCACCATATAAGTCAGTTTATTCCTAGCCATGATTGAGGCTATTGTTGTCATGTGTATTAGATTTATATGTGTTATAAATGTTTATAAGACAATGATCAAGGTTTTACTTTAAACAGTAAAATGTAGTATTAATAAATTAAGGAAAGAATAAAATAAATAATTAAAACAGAATGTTATGCTTACCCAGATATTTTTCATTTTAAGTATTCTTCACTAAAGCTGTAATATAAATCTTCATTCAAATTTTAGAAAATTTCAGCCATTACATTTTAAATATATTTATACCTTTCCCTCTTTTTCCTGATGGACAACCAATGACACTTAGGTTATTTAGTATCTAATAATATTTGGAGGCTCTGTTTATTTACTTTTCAGCATTTTTTTTTCTATAGCTTGGGCAATTTCTGTTGATCTATTTTCAGGTTTACTGACTTGTTCGTCTGCTGACACCATTCTGCTATTAAATGTATTTAGCCATTTTGTTTTCTGTTTTTTTTTTTTTTCTTTCACTATTGCATTTTTAAAAATCAAGATTCACTTGGTCTTTTTAATCATTATTAGTTCTTTGCTTATATTTCTCATCTTTCATTAAGTGAAGAAATATTTTCTTTTATATAATTGAGTATGGTCAAAATAGTGACTTTAAATTTCTTTCCTACTAATTTCAGTGTCTAAGTCATCTATTTCAGAAATGGCTTCACTTTCTTTCAATTTTGAGAATGAGCTCCTTATTCATGCTTCTCTTATATCACATAAGCCTGCATTTTATCACAGACATCATGAATATTAAGCCGTGGAGACTGGATACTCTCTTCTTCCATGAGTGATTTTCAGTTAGTTTGTTCTGTTTTGTCTTAGTCTTGGACAGCAACTCAGTCCTCACTTGAGATCCTTTGCCTTAGCTAAACTGCATTGAACCTGCTGTACACATACATGACTCAGAGGTTTATCAGAGATGCAGGCAGATTAAATTTGGGGATGCCCTCTCTAGATATTCCTCTTCTAGATACTCCTGTCCCCCTTTTCCAGAAAACAGAGTTGTCATGACTCAGTATTTTGATTTCCTAGACCAGATAATTGGGGCTTTTTTCACACAAGAGATTCTGCTCATCTATGACTGCCAATAGTCCCTACTCCCAGGCTAGAAAGAGTGAACGCAAATATAACTCCTCTTTTGAACGTGGACACCACAGAAGAATTTGTATTAATTTTTTTAAATTCTAGTAGCTGCTTCAAGATATTGTGTCCAGATTTTACAGTTGTCACTTATAAACGTGTCTAGGTGGAGCTCACGTAGCCATTACAGTCCCCAAATTCATCACTACTTAAAACAGTAGTTAAAATTAAGTCATATATGGTTTCCTCTAAGTGTTCTGTCAGACTTTGAATATTCCAGGTCACTTCTTCCACCACAACACATTTTTGTTCTGTTTTGTTTTCCATTTCTATTATGATGTCCTTTATTTAGTCATGTGATTTCTCTAGAATATCCATGTTATTTCATGCCTTGTATCCTTGGCTTTTAATTTATATATTTTATTTTATCCTTGAATTTCCATGAAAAAAAAAATAAGTCAGTCTTTGCCAGACATATCCCAAATAAGCACACAAATCCCTTAGAACTCTTTCAACTCATGGTGTGACAATAGGCTCCTTTGAAAATGCACTTGAAGCTATTTTGGGATTCAGTACCAACTTTGTCACTTGAATTATTTAACTTTTATTTCATCATATTTAAAAGAAAGAGTTGGGCCAGGTTTGGTGGCTTCTGTCAGTAATCCCAGCACTTTGGGAGGCCTAGGTGGGAGGATTGGTTGAGGCCTGGACAACACAGCAAGATTCCATCTTTACAAAAAATTTCAGACATTAAATAAAATATTTATGTTTTGTTTCTCTACAGTTACTTACTCATTTTCATTTTAATTATATTGTAAAAAGAATTTACTTTATGTCTATCTAGAGTAGTCTTGTATAATTACTAAAAGGGGTGCACTTCTATTGCTGTACATATTCTAATATTAATTATTACTCATAATGGCAGCAACATGCACTGGCTATCCCTCACCTTATTCCCACCTGGGAGTGAGCCCTATCTTGACTAAGACCTGTGCTTTGCTCTACATGGGCTGTTTGTCAATTTTTCTAGAGTGACACTAAATCAAGAGCAGCACATGGTAATGTAAATCACAGTCTAATTTAGTTGTCACTGTGTTGTGACACTTGGTTAAAAATGCTTTTTAACTGTGAGTATAAATTATACATGAACAATTCTTAGTGACAGTCTTAATACTACATCCAATTATTTTACCCAAGGGAGAACAGCAAGCATCATCGACATGAAGCAACTGCACATCTAAACTTCTTAAATAGCAACTTGGGGAAAAATAATGATGATGATGTGTTCTGGTTTAGTTTCAACACCAAACTCTTTAGCTAGAGAGGAATGAGTGGGTGGGCAAAGGGGGAAAGGAAGATCTTTGGATATTTTGAGACTGAATTGTGGGACTGTGGGTTATAAACACAGCCTTCTCTCTTGGCTGTCCCACTCTATGGCCCTGAAAGCATGATCAGAAATAGTTGTTTTTCAGTTTAGCAGTCTATAGAAATGAGCTACTTCATCATGGCATTGTATCTTAGTATCAGAGAAACAGTCAGTAGACTTAGATGAAATGTGATTTTTCTAAGTAGCTGTTTAAACTTTTGAGTTCTTAAATATTTTAAAATATGTATTTCCTCATTTTTAAAGCACTTTGTTTCAATTAAGTGGATCCCAACTAGCTGTGGCATGTCTAATATTTGATAATATTACATAAATAAAAAATGCTGATTTAGGAACATAGATATTAGGCATTTTCTATTTTCTACCTCTATGTAAAATATGTGACATAAAAATTAACCTAATTTTATTCTGATGTCTCTTTTCTGGAAACACAATATATTTTCTTACAAATGAAGGTACCACACTGGTACTATTATATATTTTACTGAGAAAGACAGTCTCATGTGTGGATCTAGGTTTTACAGTCACTATGCCTTAGTTTTTTCACTAAAATTAGGATAGTAACGTCCTCCTTACATAGTTGTTTTGAGGTTCTTAGGAGACAGTTTTTGCAAGCAGGCTGCATATGAGCTAGTATATTATAAGCCAGAAGGAGTTAATATTCCTTCAGCAACAATTCCAGCCCTTTATGGATGTGAATTAATTCCTGAAGCAGTCTGCCATCTTTGAAGTCAAACACATTTGAATTTCTGCTTAGGCACTGTAACTTAAATTCTGTTTGGGAGGAAATATCTCAACCTCAATAAACCTCACATTATCCATTTGTGAAACTGGAATAATAATTCCTTCCTCATTTGTTCATTTGTTTTTTCATTCACTGAACACATATTACCCATTATCATTAGATACTGCATGGGTTTCTGGGAAATGAGCAATGAACAGGGCAGATATGGTCCTTCCTGGGCCATACACTCCAACAGGGTAGGTATTAAAAGTTGTAGCTAATTAAAAGTGCTTGACAGAAAACTTTCAATAAATGTTATCTGTAGCCGAGCATGGGGGCTCATGCCTGTAATCTCAGCACTTTGAGAGGCTGAGGTGGTAGCATCACTTAAGACCAGGAGTTGGAGGCCAGCCTGGGTAACAGCAAGACCTCATCTATACAAATTTTTTTAAAAAAATTATCCAGGTGTTGTGTCATAAACTGTAGTGCTAGCTACTCAGGAGGCTGAGATGGGAAGATCGTTTGAGCCCAGGAGTTCAAGGCTGCAGTAAGCTGTGATCACACCACTGCACTTCAGCCTAGATAACACAGAGAGGCTTTGTCTTAAAAAATGTTATTTGTAATTATTATATTATAAATGTTATTGCTACTATTATTATGAAGAGGAGGATGATAAGAAGAAAACGTAATACTTGACTCATATTGATCACTAGAATAATTTTGGTATTTGTAAGGGATATTTGCTTTTCCTTTTCATTTCTCTTTAAATGGTAACTATTATACTTTTATCAAAGGAAAGGTAGCATACAAATGTGTCCCTGTTTTGAGGAATTTGAACATGCCACCTTGAGAAGCTATTGTTGCTTGAACCATCTTTCTCCATCCTCAATATATGGAGGATACCAACACATACACAGGTTGAATAGCCCTTATTTGAAATGCTTAAATCCAGAAGTGTATTGGATTTCAAATTTTTTTCAACTTTGGAATATTTCCATACACATAATGAAGTATCTTGGGGATAGGAATCAAGTCTAAACACAAAATTCATTCATGTTTCATATATACCTTGTACAAATAGCCTGATACATTTTAAATAATTGTGTGCACGAAACAAAGTTTTGACTGCATTTGACTCTTATTTGTCACATGAGGTTAGTTGTGGAATTTTCCACTTGGGACATTATGTTGATATTTACAAAGTTTTGGATTTGCGAGCATTTCAGATTTTGATTTTTGAATTACAGATGCTCAGCTTGTAATAGCATTGCCAGATTTATCAAATAAATATTTAGGATGTTCAGTAAAATTTGAATTTCAAAAAACAATGAATATGTTTTAGTATGTCCCAAATGTTGTAGTGGGCATACTTATACTAAACAGTATTCGTAGTTTAAATGAAATTGAAACTTAACTGAGTGTTCTGTATTTTACCTGGTAACTTTAACCTATAAATACCATAAAAGTACTCTCAGGGAAATTCTCTGACACATTTCCTAAACATTTGTAAGATTTTCCAAATGTCAAAAATACTCACTACAGCACAGAATGAACACAGATTCTCTAGTTTTATCTTTGAATTGATGGTTGAAAGACTTTGAAATTTGCTCCAGTATGACACTACAGAAATCACTGAAAGTTTTTTTTAAACAGGACTAACACTGAGACCATGATTTCTTCAAATGCTCTTTTTTTTCTTCTACCTGTTTCCCTAAACATGTATGCATGTAGAAATTAGTGCAACCGCATGCAAATGATTTTAAAATGCTTGACTAAGTCCATTCTATCCTCAAGATTCTTCAAGGCTGTATAGCCAGATGTGAGAAGGAAACATGACAAAGGGATTGAAGAACCCAGATTCCAAGTACACTGGCTTGAACCACCCTGAAGGTGGCTGCCTTGGTTACCCTAGATATGTGCCTCCAGTGGTCTGAAAGAAAAGATTTTAGATTTTCGGTCTTAGAGAAAAGCATCTGTTCTAGTTTCACAATGACTTCACTCTCTAAAGTACCAAACACGAATTAGGTCAGTGCCATCATGAATCTTTGACCACAATGTTCCTATAACATTGGGATAGGAGAAAGTTCCTTTAAATCAGGGTATCACTTTTTGCTGGTAATTGACAACAGAGAATGAAATAAGCAAGGCTGAAGTAGGAAAAGGGCTTTGGGAATAAGCGTAGCTGGCGGGAAGGACCTGGAGTAACAGGACCAGAATATGAACTTTATTGTAATGATGACAATATGAAGTTATTTAGCAGAAACAAGAACACAATAGGAAGGAATAAGGCTAATTAGCAAAAACAAGAAATCTATATTTAATCATCTTTAAAATTTTACTGGTAATGATTTGACATCATGTGGAACCTCAACCCCTAACTGTTTTCTAGAATCTGGAATTGCACAGGCTAACAGAGAGTTTTACTACGTGTTATTGGTTATTTCAATGTTTAATTTCTTATGACAAAAAATGTTACATACAAGGATAATAAAAAGTAATCCTAAGTGTACCAGCTAGAAGTAACTACAAATATAATGCTTATTGTCAAAGAAAATTATAATGCATATTGCAATAAAATAATTTGAAGATACTTATTAGAATTTATTTTAATATTGCCATCAGGTTATTATATGGCAATTTTCTCCATTATTTTTATTCATCCCTCAGCTCATATCTTTCAAGAAGATAGTATATAACTTTTCTATAAACAGATAGGGAAATTAAAATATAGAGAGAGTACATGTCATTTGCATAAAGCTTTATAAATGAAAGTGTATAAAAATTATAGTGTTCATATTGATAATGTAAAGTTGACTATCACAAATATCCTTTGGGATTTTAAAAGAAACAAATGAAGGAAATAATTTTCTGATTTTCTTCTAGAGCTAGTGTATCTGAAGAAAAGAAAATTAGAAGAATGTAATATATGATTTTATAAAAACCACTTGACTTTGCAGGTCTTGGAAATAATGATATATACATATAGAGAAAGCCTGGAAAAATAGACATCAGCTGTTAAAAGTGATTGCTTTTGGTATAGACATGGAAATGGAGGCGGACAAGGGAAGTAAATATACAGAAACCTTAACTATTCCTTTAGAATATTTCTGCCTTTCTATAATTTTAAAATAACAGTCATGCATTATTTTGAAATTAATTTTAAATGAATCAAAGTATTTCTCCTGGATTTTCCACTGGTATTAACAGTTGGGTACTATATGCTAGCTGTCAAAATATTGGAAAGCTTTTAGTACATTTATTCTTCCACATTGCCAAGTGTGGTAGAATATTTGCAAAACATACCGTATGTGAGCAGTAGAAAATGACTTGACTTTTGCATCACACCTGTTCACTGCAACTGCTCTGCTACAAACTTTATAGTGATAACTTATTCAAAAGTATCTTTGGCAAAGCAAGTGAGCTTTTTTTCACCTTGTTAATATGTAATATCTATATTACAGAAAGTTTGTCATCTTTTTCTCCATCATGACTCATTTTTTCTCATCACTTTAGGTATCCAAGTATAATGACAGTCAAACCTAAATCATTAAAATAAGGCAACTTATGAATAATGTGATTCTTCAGTATGATGGGCACGCAGAAAAAGTAATTGAGTAATCTTCAAAAACGTAAATTTTATTTAATGGGCTGATTTTCTTATAGAGTCAGCCTAGATTGATTTGATATATGTCATTAACTAAATGAAAGTCCAAACCTTTCAGGTTCTTTGCTATCCTTTTAAGTTTGTATGGCTACCATAAGTACCCAATTTTCTGGAAAATAATGACATGAATCCGAATATGAAAAATTGGTGATTATACAACTAGGTCAATAAAGACTGAAGCAATGCTTACTATGACTTGTTTATCAGCAAAATATATTCCATTTATTTTAATATTAACTTGGTGATGTTAAATATTTTCCTGACTTCAAATTATTTTATTGCACAGAGAAATTGTCATTCTGTTTTCAGCTATAAAAAAAAAATACCTCCTATTATGTCAAAGACTATATCTTTTTTATGATGTTTCTTGGGTTGCTTTTTAACTGAGTACCCTACTGACATCTATTAAAATTTAACAGCTGCTAAATACTAGAGACCCCAGCAAGTAAGGATCTTTCTTTCTCTTTTTCTTTTTTTCTTTAAGGATCATATGAAGTACTAAGGCTTTGAAGTGTGGATCAAGAAGGAAATTACTTGTTTTGAATTTCAGACTGCACACTTATTTTTTGGCAAAGAACTATACAACAAGCCATAGAATGTGTTTGGTCTACAGAATAAAACACTGGCATGTTTTAATTCAAATAGACTCCCAGTCAAGGGAGTAAAAATTATCCCATGGTCATTTTTCTAGATACATATGCACTTGTTTAGTAGGTACTCAGTCTGTATTCGGGAGAAGCATGATTTGCTTATTTTTGTGGCTATGTTTTCTGGAATCTATGTTTTCCTCTTTCAAAGGAAAGGCTGAATTTCTTTAGGACACTGCATAAATTCTTTTTCTCTGCCAAGTTTGAAGAAGAGTGGGGCTTGACCAGTGTGGGTGGGGCTTGTTTAGATTATACCAGTTGGGATTTCCTATACATCTGTCCCATCGGAGTATTCCCTGATAGATTTGAGAATTCAGTCAACTTAGTTTCTGTTTGCCAAGCATTCCCAAAAAGAGTCTAACTGAGGAGTCCCTCTCTTCCACTCGATTTGGTTGTCAGGATATGAGTTATCAAAAGTGCTACAACCATTTTACGTCAACAAGGGTCTCCTATGAAACTATGCAAAAATATGGAGAGAAACATAGTTTTTAAGATTTGATCTAGTAAGCCTCACCAGAAGCTATCGCTGTTGCAGAACTTGAAAGTTACGTAAGTAAATTATCCCCCAACATAATATATTTTTGTTTTTTGTTTTTACTTTGAAGCTTATGTTTAGTATAAGCACCTGTTATACAATTTTAGAAGTACATAGGGGAAAAGTTATTAAATTCTCACTGACATTTAGGTTCAAAAGATATAATCATAGAATTGCATTGCAGTAATGGCAACAAGCATTACAAAACTGACAAAAACAATCTGCAATAAGTATTGCTTTGTCAAACAACTTTGATTAATTCAGAACATAGTCTAGTTAGCAAAACAAAAAGCAAAAGATTAAACAAAAAAACTAAACATTTAATCCTACAAAGTACTCTTTATTAGTGGATCTATTTCCCCAGAAATACATATCATACACCAATCTACCACCTAGAGGTATACTATGACCTTATTTGAGTAAAATGTAGTAGTAAGTAAATTGTTTTTCTGTTTGTTTGTTTGTTTGACAATGAGTAAAATCCCTAGTGGGAGGAAGAACAAGTAATCTTCAAGAAAATAATTATTATATATTACTTTTTTTGTTTTTGAATAACTTCTGCTGCATGTTAAGAAGAAATCGCATACCTTTCAAGATATACCAACATCACCAGAAGACAGCTTATGGGAAAGTGATATTTGAAACAATTTTATCAAAGATCTGTTTAGAAAAATATTACACATAAATTCCATTGGCAGTCACCCACAGCTCCTGTCTCCATCATTCATTCATCTCATTGTCCCTTCTTTTATAATCATCCTCCCGTTGCGTTGGAACTTACTTTTACCCTAGTTTCCCACAGGAGCCTCTTCAACCAGTATTCCTTGCAAACATACAATTCAGTAATCTTATGTTCTTCAAAAGTTCTCCCATTTTATTCTATACTTCTCTCTGCTTCCAAGGTGATGTTTGTAATCTACTTGTAAAATCACATCCCTTCACCACCTAAAATCTTTAATGATTTCCATTACCTATAGCATCAATCTAAAATCCCAACTGCTACGGTTTGAATGTTTTGTTTCCGCCAAAACTCTTGTTGAAACTTAATCCGCAATGCAAGTGTTGGGAGGTGGAGTTTAATAGGTGGTGTTGAGGTCATGAGAGTTCCTCCCTCACAAAGGGATTAATGTTATAAAGGGCTTCACTTGGAGAGTTTGCTGTCTTGCCCTTCTGCCATTTGTCATGTGATAATGCAGCAAAAAGGCCCTCACCAGATGCAGGTACCTTTACTTTGAAATTCTCGGTCTACAAAATTGTGAAAAAATAAATTTATGTCCATTATGAATTACCTAGTCTGTGATATTCTGTTACAGCAGCACAAAAGAGACTAAGATTCCAATCTACTTCTTCATTTCCATCCATGCCAACCTTCATCTTGAATTTTATGTTCCAATCATGTTGAATTACTTATAGCTCCTTCCACTCACCATGCTCACATACTTCTATGGCTTTTCCATTTACCTGGATTATTATATTCTCTCCACCTCTCCATACTCCATTTACCTTTTTCAGGAAGCTTTTGGCCACCTGACAAATTTGTATCCATATCTCAACTTTAAAACTGATGATATTAATGTGTCTCCAATAAAACGATCCCAAACTTCCTTGATGGGAGTTTCCCTGCACAAGCTCTCTTCTCTTGTTTGCCACCATGTGTCATGTGCTTCTCACCTTCCACCATGATTTTGAGGCCACCACACCCACGTGGAACTGGATGTGCATTGAGTCTCTCTCTTTTGTAAATTGCTGAGTCTCAGCTATGCCTTTATCAGTGTGAAAATGGACTAATACGCTTATGTATTACCATAAGAAATATGAAATACTTTTTTATTCATAAACTAAAATGCACTGATTTTTATATAATCAGTATAGGTGTGAGAAAATTATACATCTTCTCAGTCTTTTGTCTGTATTAAGTTTTACAAAATGTCAAATTTACAGTGAAAAAATGAAGAAAATAAATTAGCTCTTTTGTCATTATGATATCAATTATGACTGAATTGACTGGTTATTTTGATATAAAGGTAGCACAGGTAACAGTATAACATCATGATCTAAAATTGCTGGAAATGCTCTTTTGAGTTTGCCTTTAAAATATTTTTATTCACTATAAATTGAATTATTCTTTTTTATTATTTGTTTGATTTTTATTAAGTTTCTTATTTTCTACCTTAAAATATCTAAAGACCAAATTTATGGTGGTATTTTTTTAATCATATAAATATTTTATCTTTTAACAACTTTATGAGGTTAAAAAAAGGTGGTTTAAAAAAGGTGGTTTAATGAGAGGTTCTCTACAATTTTTTCTAGTTTTAAGAGCCTTATTCTACTTGTCTACGTCTCTTTATTATTGTCAGTTTATAGTTATTTTCCACAGAAGTGAATTTGATTTCTACAATATATTATATGCACTCCAAAAATTGACTGAGGACTACTCAGAAGAATATAAAATGATATTTAAAATCAATACTAATATAAAGGTATTTACAATTTTTATTTTATTTTATTTTATTTTATTGTTTGTTTTGAGACAGGTTCTCATTGTGTCACCCAGGCTCGAGTGTAGTGGCACAATCATGGCTCACTGCAGCCTCGACCTCCCAGGCTCAAGCAGGATTGCCCACCTCAGCCCCACAGTAGTTGGGAACACAAGAGTGTGCCACCATGCTTGGTTAATATTTGTACTTTTTGCAGAGACAGGGTCTCACTGTGTTTCCTAGACTGGTCTCAAACTCCAAGGCTCAAGCAATCCTCCTGCTTTGGCCTCCCAAAGTGCTGTGATTATAGGCATGAGCCACAATGCCTAGCCTACAATTTTCATCTGCACAACAAATGAAATGAGAAATTTTGCATTAAAATACTTCTGGGAAATTTAGCCCAGTGAACATTTGCAGCCAATTAAGAGTCCCCCAAATGAATTTGTATAAACATAAATATCAAGATTAACACTGTAGATGAACATATTTTCTTAGTCTTTTGTATTGGTTTGTGAGAAATACGTATCAACAAAGCATGATGGAAAAATAGAGGGACTAGTGAAGGGCAAATGACATGCAATCAACACATGAAAACAAGGAAAAAATTAGAACCTAAAGAGGTAACGTGAATAATGATAGCTGAGACAGTGACTAAGAGCTACATCAGCTTTCTCAATCTTTGGTTAGGAGATTTCATGCGAGACCATGTAATTATACACAAAGGTCCCCAAATCTCCAAATCTGTGTTTTAATTTTACACTAAATAACACATTCTTTTTTGTTTGTTTGTTTGTTTGTTTTGAGACAGAATCTCACTCTGTTGCCCAGGCTGGAGTGCAGTGGCACAATCTCGGCTCACTGCAACCTCCGTCTCCTGGGTTCAAGCAACTCTCCTGCCTCAGCCTTCCAAGTAGCTGGGATTACAGATACCTGCCACCACACTTAGCTGTTTTTTGTATTTTTAGTAGAGATGGGGTTTCACCATGTTGGCCAGGCTGGTCTTGAACTCCTGACCTCAGGTGATCAGCCTGCCTCAGCCTCCCAAAGTGCTGGGATTACAGGCATGAGTCACTGCACCCAGCCTAAATAACACATTCTTGCACAGATAAATTCTTCTATTGTTAAATGCATTAGCTGTCTTTTGTCATTAACAGTTATTCCTAATTACCACAAATGACCCAAAATGTTCTTTATTGTCTACAACTGTATGTGTATACATGTATATACATGTATATCATATATTTTACATATAATTTGAAATGAATACGTATATCTTCAACAGACTAAAAGACTGCAGCAGACTACATATATATTTATATATACTATATATGTATATATCTTAAATTTAAGTAATTTGTCTGCACCATTTATGTACTGCAACGCCTTGAGCATAGCACTAAACTTCTTGTGTCTCAGTTTTCTCTAAGACGATAATAACAGTATCTGATATTATTTACTACAGTAGATTATTTTGAAAAACAAATGAGTTAATCCACGTAAATAACTTGAAAGGAGGCCTGAAACACAGTTGGTAATAAATACTACTTTTCTTTATTCTTCCTATTAAAAAATGTTGAGTCTAAGCATGTGATCTTTCAGTGCTTTAGGAAAAATATTTGGCCATAGATAATAGCAAGACTAAGTGACATGAAAGAAAAAAGGCAAATATTTGGTAATTCAGGAGGTCACTGTTGCCTCAGAGAGGTTTTTAGTTGAGAGGCAAGGAGGAATTCATCTGTCAAAGAAACAACTGCAAATAAAGCCAACTGCAACTTTTCAAGAGAGAAAATAGTTTGTGAAATATGTTACTATAACAGAAATATGGGCTCTATGTAAATATAAACGGGTTTATAAATGTTTACACATTTTTGTGAGAGATTGAACATTGATGACTTCTAAGAAAAGCACATATATAAGAAACTGAATAATTTAGATCCTCAAATGAACCTATTTTCAGTCTTGTATTTCAGAAAAAAAAGAACTGACGTCAAAATAATATTCCTAAGCACATACCACCAAGTGGAAGAAGAAGACCTAACTTCAATTACTCTGTTATCAGCAGACAAATCACACAAATAAATGAAGCAGGCTGGTGGATGGGACCACAAGTAGTGAGCACATCAATGAACTGAAAAAGACATGTTCCCGGTCCAAAAGCAATGTATTTTATTTTATTTTAATTGTTATCTTTATTTTTATTTTTGTTTCTGTTTTGAGATGGAGTCTTGCTCTGTCGCTCAGGGTGGAGTATAGTGGCACGATCTTGGCTCACTGAAAACTCTGCCTCCCAGGTTCAAGCAATTCTCCTGCCTCAGCTTCCTGAGTAGCTGGGATTACAGTCATGCATCACCACGAGCAGCTAATTTTTTTTGTATTTTTAGTAGAGATGAGGTTTCACATGTTTGTCAGGCTACTCTTAAACCCCTGACCTCAGGTGATACACCTGCCTTGGCCTCCCAAAATGCTGGGATTACAGGCATGAGCCACTGTGCCCAGTCAACAATGTATTTTAAAAGCTTATCAAAGTACAAGAGAATTTGGAACACACCTGGAGTTAAATCAGCCTGTAAGATGGACAGTTGATATCTGAGAACGGATCCCAAAGCTGACACTTTCTATTTTAGTGGTAATTGCATTACCAATTTACTCTTAAGATAAATGTCATATACCATTCCTGGAAAGTCCTTCTACAACAAACTAACTACCAGAAACATAGTTGTGATGGTTAGTACTGACTGTCAAGTTGATTGGCCTGAAGGATGCAAAGTATTGTTCCTGGGTGTCTGTGAGGGTACTGCCAAAGGAGATGTAATCAACTGCCAGCGTAGCTAGAATCAAGCAGGCAGAAGAAGCTGGAAGGACTACACTTGCTGAGTCTTCTGAGCCTCATCATTCTCCTGTGCTGGATGCTTCCTGCCCTCGTACGTCGGACTCCAAGTTCTTCGGCTTTTGGACTCTTGGACTTACACCGGTGGTTTGCCAGGGGACTCTCGGGCCTTTAGCCACAGACTGAAGGCTGCACTCTCGGCTTCTCTACTTTTGAGGTTTTGGGGTTCATACTGATCCACCACTGGCTTCCTTGCCTCTCAACTTGCAGACTGCTTATCATGGGACTTTACCTTGTGATTGTGTGAGTCAATTCTGCTTATAAACTGCCCTTCATATAAACCTATATCTCATTAGTTCTGCTCCTCTGTAGAATCCTAATACCATAGTTTATTCACTATAGCCTATCCTATCCACATATTAATTCTAGTTTGATAAAAAGTGAGTGTGCGGTCAGGCAAGTACGCTGTAAATAATTGAAATGGAAGGACACGACGAAATGACAAAGATAGCTGTAGTCAGAATTCCATATTTATAGAATTTGAATAAATAGAAATAGCATTGAATGTATTTACTGTAGCTTAGTGAAAGCACCCAAGAAAATAGATGTTCAACATATTTCCAGAAAAGAGACAAAGGAAAGTAAAATAAAAGGAAGAAGAAGAAAAAGAAGAGATGGTTTCAAGAGAGCTAGAGAATGAAACAAGGGAAATTAGGGGATATAATTCTCAAAGGTCAAATGTATATTGTTAGCTATTGTTAGGGATGTGTTAATCAGAGAAAGAAAGCAATTACTAAAAGCATTTGCACTCATAACTTTTTGCTCACATATGGACCTCATTGAATGTGCTTATATATAATACTAAACAAACACATTTTAGATTTTTGCCTTAATTAAGCTTCCTTTACAGCTACTCACTTCTAAGGTGAAACCACGAAGGTTTTTTTGCCTCAGAAAAGGAGAAATTGGAACAAGAGACCACTACTAAGTATAGCAACATCAAACTTTCTTGGCTCCTTTAGCAAGAAAGAAACTAGGAAGAAGAGAGTTCATAGCGAAAAAGTATTCCCTAAATCGTAATACATGTAATAGTTAATACTGAGTGTCAGCTTGACTGGATTGAAGGATACAAAGTATTGATCCTGGGTATGTCTGTGAGGGTGTGGTCAAAAGAGACAACATTTGAGTCAGTGGGCTGGGGAAGGGATACCCACCCTTAATCTGGTGGGCACGATCTAATCAGCTGCCAGAGATATAAAGCAGGCAGAAAAACATGAAAAAGAAAGAGACTGACCTAGCCTCCCAGCCTACATCTTTCTCCCGTGCTGGATGCTTCAAGCCCTTGAACATCAGACCTCAAGTTCTTCAGTTTTGGAACTGGGAGTGGGTCTCCTTGCTCCTCAAACCTTCAGATGGCTTATTGTGGAAACCTGTGATCGTGTAAGGTAATACTTAATAAACTTCCCTTTATATATATATATAAAACATATTATATATTATATATATAATTAATGTATATAATATATAATATATATTATATATTATATATATATATATCCTATTAGTTCTGCCCCTCTAGAGAACCCTGACTAATACAATGTATGCACAGATCAACTTACTGTAGCTCATAGAGCATTTTTCACATGGTTTAGTCCTTCCTCTGAGATAGATAGCTCTCATTTGGTTGGTGCCCAAGTGTGAGAAGAAGGATGTGGAGGAAATGGAAAGACAGAATCTTATCCTCCACCAAGGGATATGGGGGAGCAGGAGGAGTCAGTGATGGTGGGGGGGATTCATGAGTCCTGATCTCGCTAAGACCCACTTTTCAACTTGTGGTGTGTGTGTGCATGCGTACGTGTGTGTGTGGACTAGTTCTGTTTTTAACCTACATCTAAGAGTAATTCCTGCATTTAAGTCATTGTTAATTCCTGCACCTGATTTGGAAGATTTGTCATTATCCAATAATACCATGACCTCAGAGTGCTGTTTTCAGTTTCCCACTACAAAACATCTTCACTTTTGCTTCTGTGATTTCATTCATGTTTCTAGACTGCTCTTCTTATTGCCACCTACCCTAATTCAACGTAGCCTTTAATGCACAACTTTCAGTTTTACATTTTCACCAATTTTTTTCTGGTCATCAAAATCCCTGGTGACCTCCTTCTCTTCTGAATTTACAGGGTTTATGGTATAAACTACAAAAGTATCTAAGAAACCACTGCCTTGTGTTATTTGTAATTGTTTTCTGTTAAGTAATTCCCTAAGTCAATTGTAAGCACTTCAAATACAGAGGTTATAGCTCATACCTCTGTATAAGTTAACCTGGCTGGACTAGGCAATCAATATGTGACTTTTTATGTATATAACTTATTAACTTCCTTGACTTCATCATTTGTAAGATATTTTATGAATGTAAAAATATGAAATGGATACCCCTTATCAATACCCACAATAACACTGTATTCCTTTTTTTGACATTTTTAGATTAAATGTCAGTGGACTGGGGAAGGCAGATCCACCCTTAATCTGGTGGACACAATCTAATCAGCTGCCAGAGATATAACACAGGCCAAAAAACGTGACAAAGAGAGTGACTGGCCTAGCCTCCCAGCCTAGCCTCCCTGCCACCATGATCCAATCACCTCCCACTGGGCCCCACTTCTAACACTGGGGATTAAAATTTGACATGAGATTTTGGTGGAGACACAAAATACCATATCATGAGATTTAAAGACATGAGATTTCTCATGTTAAATTATCTCTATAAAAAAGTCTACACTAACAACCTATCTTCATTCTGTTAATAATTATTGTTTAGGCCAGTTGTTTAGAGAAGATGTTAATGAAATTAATGTATTGGATTCTGTCTCCTGATGGACAGGTTTATTCCACAGAAATCTCTACAGGCTCTTCAGCTTGCAAGGCTAGAGGCATCAGTGAGGAGTGAAACTGAAAAGGGATAGAGATTGTTCACAACTGTTAAAAATTATAAAGATATTTGATCTGAAAATTCTTACATACTCGGTGGGAGCCATTTGATACACACACAGAACTGTTTTGGCTTGTTCATATTGCTTACTTGAGATAGAAAAAAATGCCCAAGAGCCTTAATTTCAAGCTTAGTACAGGGTACAATTGACAATCTGAGCCATATGGACTTAAAATACATTGTAATAATGCTACTAATTTTGACAAAGTCACTTTCAACTATTGACAGTTTTTCATTTTTTAAGTAATAAATGTGTTACAATTTCCTTGGGCAGAGGGGGAAGCTCTCTCCATTTTTCATTAGTTATTTCTTACTATAAGCCTACATTTCTCTTTACTGACTTCTGTAAATAACCTGCTCTGTAGGGATTGACCTTTCATTTCTGCTTTGCCCTTTACAATTCTACTTTCATCTGACTCTCTTCCCACCTTACATTTTGTCATCTTGTGAGTGTTGTTATTTTGTGCCTGCTTCAGCACAATTCTGGAGTTGAACACACAATGGTTCTCACTATTCCAGTTAATTGGCTTCCCTACCCTTTGGGCGACCTATTCTCCAGTGTCTTTTGTTAATTAACAACCTTTCCTCCCAAGTATTTCTTCACATTTAATGATATAGTGAAGAGCAGAATAAGGAATAACAAACATCTGATTCATATGGTGGGAAGAACAACCCTGTGATCAACTTTCTCAGACTTCACACGCCTAATGCATGACTGTTTCAGGAAACATTACTGGCAGTCCTTAGAGATCTACTTAGAGGATGCATCTGGTTATTTGTACAAAGTAACCTAGTTTTAGTACAGTAATAAACATAGCATAACAGCAAGGCTAGAAAACAGGCTGAATAAGAGCAGGTTCAGAAACAAAAAGTCCAAAGACCAAGGGAAATGTAAATGAGAAGAACTCTTTGGATCTAAAATAAATGAAACATGGAAGACTTTCCTTTTTAGGATTTTGCCTTAGATGTGTGGCATCTACAACTTGAGGGTGGTTTTGGATGATGTTACTGATGACTTTCTGTAACAGTACGCTCTTAACAAATGGGCCACCATTGAGAGAGACCTCAATAATGGTTGTTAATTATTAGTACCTAATAAATAATAAATAATATATTAATATTTCTTCAGGATGAAAAGATACTTGCCCAAACAAAATATTTACCAAAATAGTTGTTTGAAAATAATATGTTCCTCCAGTCCAAGTTGAGATTTCAGATAAACTTTGTTGTCTTGTAGACTGCCAAAAGCTGGTGTACTTAGGCTCTATTATGTATTGTTATGAGCTGAAACAGGTGAAATTATTTCTAGTATTTCTGGGAAACCCCTGATATTGAAACTAAACTTTAAGACAGAAAACTTTTCCCTATTACCTCAACAACTTGTGGGTTCTATGAAGCACAATTTTTTAAACAAGAAACATGACTATTAAAATTTGTTTCCTAATTAATATTAGTTGTGTAATTGTTTATTGAACAAATTGATGAATTGTCTAATCATATTCATGTGTACTAAAGTAATAACTTGAGTTTATATTCCATCTTTATATTGTGATCAATATATTACATAATTATTTTCAAGGCTACTGTAACACTAATTTGACTTTTTAATGCCATCTTCTATTTTAGGTTTTAGAGTTATATATAGAATTTGCCGTTTGCATACAACATACAGGTTCTATAAAAATGTAGAAAAAAAGCACAATAGTAAGGGTAAGAACCTGCTTCTATATGCCATTTTTACTTTTAAAAGTTCTGATTTGGAGTAAACTTTTTTTTTCACTTCAGGTTTTCTATGGGAAAATTAACATAACATACCTATCTCAAAGCATCATTTTTAAGGACAAAATTTAGATAATATCTGCACAAGCTCATGACTTAGTGCTTGCAAATAATAATTCTCAATAAGAATTAAATTTGTTAATCACTTCCTATTCTGTAATTCTCTTCAATAACTGTATTAGTTTGTTCTCACACTGCTATAAATAAATAACTGAGACTCAGAAAATTATAAAGAAAAGAGGTTTAATTGGCTCCTGGTTCTGCAAGCTGTACAGGAAGCATAGTGGCTTATGTTTCTGGGGAGGCCTCAGGAAACTTACAATCCTGGCAGAGGGTGAAAGGGAAATAGGCACGTTTTACATGGCTGGGGCAGAAGCAAGGTCGTGGGGAGGTGCCACACACTTTTAAACAAACAGATCTCATGAGAACTCACTATCGCAGTAACAGTGCCAAGGAGAATGGTGTTAAACCATAAGAAATTGCTTCTATGACCTAATCACCTCCTACTGGGCCGCACTTCTAATACCAGGGATTACAATTTGACATGAAATTTTAGTGGGGACACAGAGCCATACCATATCATGAACCCATTGATCGTTTCTTTATGTACCTGAGTCAACAATATTATAAAAACAACTAGAGACATAAGCAATAAAAAATATGCGTTTATATTTTGATCTGAAAGATGTCTTGCAATATGAACAAAATAAATACATGAAAGAAGATAAGTGTTTAGTATGTGTATTATTGACACCAAATAGAAATGTACTATTTATTAGAATGAAAGCTTTTATGCTCAAAGAACTCTGAAATTTGATAATAATAGAAGAAAAAAAGCAATGAAACGTGTACAGAGACAGGGTAGAAATTGCTAACTGATTAGTTCTGTAATTGTCCGCATCTTTGCATAAATTAAAATATTAAAAAACCGTTAAAACAAAAGTAGCTAAATACAATAAAGCCTCATTACACAATGCCAGAAAGTTTCTGTTTGTCCTAGTTTACTCAGGGTAGATGCATATTGCCCCAATATAATCATAAGTAGTTTCTTCTTTCACTCTCAAAAGTTTCCTGGTTTGGATTATAAATTACATGGTTAACTATCCAGACATGACACATCTTGAAATCACAACCAAGAAACAAAAACACAAATGACTGATACTATCTATTTAGCCTGTATTACACTTGTTAGTTCTACTCCAAAGGGAAGTCTAGAATTATAAACAGTTCCACTGTATCTCATTGTTTCACATATGAAGTCATTGATAAACAGAATAATGTTTGATGTGATCAGTATTACATAAATACAAAGTGATAGAGGCAATGGATTTGAGCATTTCATTTTGCAACTGAGACAGATGAGTCTCATTTTGCTTGTTTATCTTGTCTTACAATGTCTAATTTGCAGTCATTTTATTAGTGCATTTTCAACATCAAACGATGAATGCAAAATTAACTTGGTTTTTAATCATTGTTTTGTTCTCATTTAAAATTAGTTCTGCCAGATTCATTATCCTTTGTTATTTATAATAAAGAAGAAAGAGGTCAAGCAGTTCTGTTTCTGGAAAAGCATCACCAATATTAACATAGTACTTAAAAGGCAGCCAAACTTAGTTAAGACTTAGTGGGTTATCCTGATTTTTTTTTTCACTTGAGTGATACATTAGGTAATTTTGAGTGCTCCTAATGTATGAAAGAAGGTAAAAAAGAAACAAAACAAAACACTTTTTAACTGTGCCACAATTCTGAGACTGGGGACAGGTATAATGAAGGGACTG
Organism: Trachypithecus francoisi; assembly: GCF_009764315.1. Classification (NCBI taxonomy): domain Eukaryota; kingdom Metazoa; phylum Chordata; class Mammalia; order Primates; family Cercopithecidae; genus Trachypithecus; species Trachypithecus francoisi. Next base: position 165,458,706 of record NW_022681454.1, on the reverse strand, counting down.
CCTGCTACAGTCAGACACGTTCAATGAAGGCCTGTCATGATCTTCGATTCATGCTTGACACCCTCTGAACTTCACTTCGCATTATGTGGTAGTTGATTTATGGTTTAAAATGAAATATGTTCTGATATCCAGAGTCAATATTCTGCAGTAGTTCATTTCTACCAATGGCATTTAAGATAGGGCTGCATCTTTGTGTAGAAAAACGACTGAAAAGACCAAATTTACATTTATTTTGAATCTCAAAGAAAGGGGGAATTTGTAGTCACACTTAATGCAGTTTCCAGAACATTCTGTGTCTGCAAGGAGTCTATGGACCTCTGAGAGAAATGGTGAAGGAAATTTGGAATGAACGAAAGCTAACGTCTATGAACACTAGTACTGAATTTTTGAAAGTGGAGAAACAGAGACAGTTCCATCTTGAGGCTACAAATACATTCTAAGCCAATAAACATTCTCATCCTAACGAGGGCTGTTGAGTAGCTCATTGGGATTAAGGAAACTAGCGGCAACGGAGCAAGCAGAAAAAATAATCAAAAGGACTACAAGATTAGAGCATTCCAACATCAACTGTGAAGTGTAAGAGACTGGGGGCTATTTTGGAAGATCATCCCAAACATGGTTGAAATTTTGAATCAAATCAAATTATAATTACCATGCATAATAAGCCCTTGGTTGCCTCCGAAGGCTGAGTGCCCTGAGGAAATATGTAATTCACAAAAGTAATTCTCTGCTTGCTGAACAAAAATATGCTTATCAATTCCAGATGTTAATAAGGACAATTCTTATTTACAACTCAGAAGATGCATGCCATTTTTTCATTAAATTGACAATCTTAACTAAGATTACTATCTAAGTTGACTCAGTGAGGCTGATTATCCTTCCAGTAGCAAAGGGCTCTGCCCATTGTTACAAGTTAGCTTCCATCGTCCATGTGACTTTTTGAGGGTTAGATGATTTGTTTCTGCAATTTCACTAACTTTGCTAACACATTACTTCAACTCTTAAAACTAACCAAATATTTTATTAAATAAAGAAAACAGTGATAATGCCAAAATGAGTCATAAAGTAATTATCAAGTTAATTCAGACTAATGTCAATGACACTTATCTTTTATTTATAGTACTTATTATTTGAAAAGATTTGTATAGTTCTATATTTCATTTTGTCTCCGTGTATCTTCAGTACAACTCTAGTAATAAACCATATTATAGTATCATTAATTAAGAATTGGTATGCAATTTGTTTTAAGATGTCTTTCTGTAACATCAAACTGAGATAATTAAAATATCAGAATCTGTTCCACAGCACGTGATTAATCAATAAATCTCAATGCCATTTCTACTTTTAAAATGACTAACAAAGAAGCCACAGCCTTGCTATTGCTAAGAATTCCTTTGTTGAACAGAAAATCAAAAAGAATCTTGAAACCTTCTTATCTCACCTACATATTTATATTTGTGTCTATTTATCCTTATCTATTAAAAGTAGGGTAATATTGTTTTCCTATTAAAATAACTAAACATAATTTTAAACTATTTTCCTACTCTTGACTTGCCTCAATACTCAACTTCTATTGGATAATTCATTTTTGCCCAAATATACAACATAGCTTTTAACCCCAGGGTTTTAGTCTATAATCTTATTGTTAGAGTAGGTAGATAGTTAGCCATGAGCAGGAAAGAAAGCGCCTGGGGTAGGAAGCTCTGGAAAATCCCACGCCCCGGAGACCACCCAAAATATGCATGCTAGATATGAGCAGAAAGGAGGGAAAATTCCTATGCAAAAAGCAACACCCAAAATGCCCCTTATGATGCCCAGTAATTGTCCATTCTGCAGTTAGACTGTCAGAATGTCACTAGTTACATGCTGAGAAGGGAAGTGGGGCAAAATGGAATTCTAAGAGATACACAAGAGCAATAAGCACAGATTTAACCACTATACAACCTTCCTGGAGTGGTGGTAATGAGCAATACTGCCCTGCTGTTGAGTAAGAGTCGTAATGATCACCTGTGCCCACACATGTGCATCAACTGACGGTAAGGGGAAGTCCCACAGACCTGGGAGGGAACTAGGCAGGGACAAGGCAAATACTTTAGACAGAATTCGGAAAGTAGACAAAGACAAGGGAGGAAACCGGAGACAGAGGCGGGAACTTAAAGAAATAGTACAGCATAATAAAAACCCAACAGAGAACTCTCAGGGCTGTTCCCAGCCCGGTCAGTCCATTCCTCTCTTGAAGTGTACTCTTCTTTCCTTAATAAGCCCTTTGCTTGTTTTACTAATTGGTCTCTTGGCTGAATTCTTTCCTCCAAGAAGACAAGAACCAAGGACTGCCACACTTCTTGGTAACATTATCATCATCAAAAAATAGTACTTCTCTCTAAAGACTTATATTACCTTCCTCATGAAACCTTTCCTGTTTATCTTAAATGTGATTTCTCTCATTCCTTTGAACCCATCTACTGTTCTATGCAAAGTTATTTCATGGTGATAGGTTTTTTTGTTGTTTTTGCCTATAATATAGTTAAACAAATATATTTCTGCAGGGTTATTTTAAGGAATAGAGAAGAAATGTCCTCCTTGCCCTATAGACGTTTGATAATTATGCTTGCTCCATTCTCTTACTCCATTCTCACAAAAGTTTGCACATTGTTTGAGGTTAGGGTCTGTGACATTTAATGTTTTATTTCCTGTGGGTCTAGTACAAGACTTCTTACAGAATGAGAGAGTTTTTAAAATAGAGTTTTGGGTTGGTTTGTTTCTGTGGAAATCACAGTATTTTAGTTCTCAATTCCTTTCATTCTAGTAAAATAACTCAATTACTTCTGTTGCAAATGGCTATTCCTACTACTCTGTATGGCTGGACCAGGAGTCTCCATGATTTTACGGGATCCCACCTCCCAGCCATGGTTGATGATCAGGAATAAGTACATAGACCAATTCTGGCCAATGGAAAGTTTTCCCTAGAACGATTTTTCCCTAGGAAATTTTAAAAAATAGAACATGAGACCAGGTGCAGTTGCTCATGCCTGTAATCCTAGCATTTTGGGAGGCTAAGATGGACAGGTCACTTGAGGTCAGGAGTTCGAGACCAGTCTGGTCAACATGGTGAAACTCTGTTTCTACTAAAAATAGAAAAATTAGCCTGGCGTGATGGTGCATACCTGTAATCCCAGCTACTCAGGAGGCTGAGGCAGAAGAATCACTTGAACCTGGGAGGTGGAGGTTGCAGTGAGCTGAGATTGCACCACTGCTCCCCACCCTGGGTGACAGAATGAGACTTTGTCAAAAAAAAAAAAAAAAAAAAAAAAAAGAAGGAAAGAAAGAAAGAAAGAAAGAAAAAAAAGAACATGAAAATGAGAATCAGTCCTTGATTTGCTTTTGGTAAAAACTGTGGAAGGTTTGGGTCAAATCTATTATTAACCATCATGTTTCTGCACATGAAGGACACAAGTCATCAGCACAAAAGAAAGAAGTTAATAGAGAGACAGAAACAAAAAGAGCAGTGAGTATTAAAAAGAAATGAATAAAAAGAGAGAGTTCTGCTGGCATTCAACACCTGACTCCAGGTTTTCATAAGCCGAGCTAAACACCTGACTTCCTGATCATGTGTTAATTTCAGTTTCTTTACCTCTAATTGAAAGATTTTTGACTTTTCAGTAACCTAATAGTAATGTCACATCCTTACTTCAACTCCACACTCAGGAGTTACCAAAGACTATCTATATAGCCTTACCTAATACTGATAAAAATATAGTTAAGTACACTCTGAAATCTTGACATATCTATTGATCCGTAAAATTAATAAAACATCAGATATAATACAAGTTATATTTGGCTAGAACCCTTCTTTTTTCATATGTAATTGAGATAATTAACTATAAAGAGAGTAGAAGGCTTGATAAATCACTACTGTAAAGTTTTTGCAGACACTAAAAATCAATACAAGAAGAAATACAGCTTTTCAGAACTGTCTTTATGGAGGCAACACAAGAAAAGGCTCATCAAATTACACCGTTGCCTTCCACACTAGGCAGGATTCTGGGCATGATGGATATACAGAAATATACCCTCTGCTGCTTTTACTCCTAAATTTTCTCTTGATTTAAAGCAAATTATGCAGGATTAAAATCTCAAAACACAAATGTATTCTTATCGCCACTTAATTCACAAAATCTGCAAGTTGTACATATGGTGTAGAAAAGATAAATGAGCTTATAGTAAATTCAAGTTTTTTCAATCATCATATATTGAACAAGTATAACATAGTAAATATCAATGAATGCATTGGATTTACCCTAATGGATTGGTTCTGCCAAGGTCCAATATATTGTTTCTTCTGGTTATGCAAAGAAAAGATGATCATTTGTTTAAAATGTAGAACACAGGATTCACCATTTATGTGTGAATTTAATTCAATTATCTTCCCTCCCCTAATTCATTTGTGTATCTATTAATAGACATTTACTGGATGTAAGCTCCATGTCAACCATCATGCCAGATGTAGAGAGTGTTATGGGCTGAATTATGTCCCCCAAAAATGACATGTTGGAGTCCTAACATCCAGTACCTCAGAATGTGATGTTATTTTGAAATGGGATGTTTACAGAGGTATTCAAATTAAAATGAAATCTTTCAGGTGGGCTCTAATTCAGTATGACTGGTGTTCTTACAAAAAGGGGCAAATTTGGAAACAGACTGACACACACAGATGAAGAACAATATGCAAATACAAGAAACTACCAAAAGCTAGAAGAGAGGCCTAGAACAGAAATTTCCCTAGCACCTCCAAAGGCAGTGTGGTTCTGCCAACACCTTGATTTCAGACTGGTGGCCTTCAGAACTGTGAGACAATACATTTTTATTGCGTAAGTCACTCAGTTTGTGTTATTTTGTCATGGCACTCTAGATATTTAAGGTGTAAAAAGATGAATGAAGTTCCTTTCCGTATTGAATTAGAGTTGTATTAACTATAGAACTTTAGGCATCTTCCCTCAAATATTACTTTTCTTAGGAATAATTTTCATAGAAATGTTATAAAAGCTACCATTATTTAGAATAACATATGTATATAATATATAAAGTCAATTTCATATAAGGCAATACATTTAAGTGATAAATACAGCTACCTGGCTTAGACCATAGTTCAGCCATGGCTTCAGGCATGATTCAAGAAAAAGTCTTGTCACGTGTGTCATAAATGATCTCATTTGGCAAGAAATAAAAATGTTTCTCCAACACACTATGAAGCAACATATTAGATTTGCTCTGTGCACAAAAGCAAAGATTCATTTAAATATATTTAGCAAAGTATATTTAACAAAGTTGCAAAATAAAAAAAAGCATCTAACATATTTAAGAAAACACCTGGCTTGGAACTAAATCTGTTTTGCTAGCATAGTTATTTCAAAGTAATCTACAATTTACATTCAGAATTCATGGACAACATCATTGTGGAGGGTGCAACATTGGATTATTTACAACACACAGCTTTCATTACTGCACTTATTCTCTCTACTACACTTTTAGATTAATAAGAAAACGGGTAACTTGTAGAGCTATTTTGAAGGATCATGTTGCTTATGTTGTTGCTAAATTTTATGTATAATGTAATTGTTACAATAGATGGCAAACAAATCTAATAACCATTAGAACATAATATTTGAGTAATCTAAGTTAAAGAAACAGAATCATTGTAGTGTTTTTTTTCTGGACCTAAATGTGATTTATACAGGTGTCACTATATTAATGGTAGCATGCACAGAGCCATTGCTTTGTTACATTCATTATACATTTTTGCTTAACTTCTTACTATTTAGTAATTCCATACAAGGATGCAGGCAATATAACTAATGTCATGCTGAAGGTTAATGAGGGGTGAAGGGAATGAAAGGCATTTTCTAGTTGGGGTGGGGGAAATGGTCAAAAGAAGCATTGAGGATTGAGGATTGACTATACTATAATACTTCTATTATACCAGTTCCCCCTTATCCACAGTTTCACTTTCTGCAGTTTCAGTGACCTGTAGTGGGCCACAGTCTGAAAATGTTACAGAAAATATCTAAGAGAGATCATATTCACATAACTTTTATTACAGTATACTGTTTTAATTGTTCTATTTTATTAGTAGTAATTGTTGTTAATCTGTTACTATGTTTAATTTTTTAATACATTGAAATTTATTCTAGGCAGATATGTATAGGAAACACATGATAAATGTAGGATTCTGTACTGTGTGCATTTTCAGGCATACCCACTGGGAGTATTGTTACATACCCCCCCACAAATAAGAAGGGACTACTGTATCTACCTGTACATATTTTAATGTAGTTATTCACTATTTCATTATTACACATTAATATAATAATGCTAAAGTTAATTAGTTTTATTTTTAATTGTGTAACGATCTTTCTTTATCTTAAATTACTAGGGAAGAAATGGATGTATTCATTTATTAGAGCTTCTATAACAGATTATCACAATTTGAGAGACTTAAACAACAGAAATTTACTATATCAATAAACACAAGAAATCCAGGATAAAGTATTAAAGCAGGGTCATGCTGCTTCTGAAGGTGTAAAAGAAGATGTGTTCCAAGCCTCCCTCCTAGGCTCTAGAAGGTCCTTGGCTTGTAGCTGCATAATTGCAATCTCAGCATAGCCCTCCTCTTGAGTATGTGTCTGTCTGCAAATTTCTCTATTATAAGGACACCAGTCTTCCTTGATTAGTGACCCACCTTACTCCAGTAGGACCTCATCCTAACTAATTACATCTACAATGATCCTGTTTCCAATAAAGTCACATTCTGAGGTACTGGGGTTAGGAATTCAATATATGAACTCCTGAGGGACAAAATTCAACCTATACCAATGACCAAAAATATACACTTACAGAAATTATTTTGATATTTATTTAAATGGTTAAGATTTAGTTTTAGTTGTGAGGGGTAAGGCACCCTAAGCCATCGTTGTTTAAGCTTAGATAGGAGCTTATGTTTGTCCTATGTAAACAAATGCAGTCTGTCATCAAGGGCATGTGTACATTTGATCTGTCACATCAACATCTGGAAGAGGCCTCTGTGTTCTAGCGTATCTGCATTCCAGCCAACAGAAAGAAGGAATTCAAGAAGGATGTACAGATAATACATCTCCCTTAAGGATACTTTCTGGGGATCATTCATGAAATGTCCAGGCATATACCATTAACCTGAATTTAGTCACATAACCATACTCATTGTAAAGGGAACTGCAGAATGTAATCTTAAATTACTCCAGGTAGTAATTTACAAAATGTTCATCTGTCAGTGAAGAAGAAGCGAATACATCCTGCGTGATCTCTTGGTCTCTGTCATATGAGATTAAAATGAAGCAAATAAAACATATTTCTGTATTCGACAAATACTTGTTAAATATGTTCCCTTACCAGACAGTGCAAGGTGTTGGGATAAAAACGTATTAGTCTGTTTTCATGCTGCTGATAAAGACATACTCGAGATTAGGTAATTTATAAAGAAAAAGAGGTTTAATGGACTCGTACTTTCGTATGGCTGGAGAGGCCTCAAAATCATGGCAGAAGGTAGCAAGCAAGAGAGATTGAGAGCCAAGCAGAAGGGGAAACCCTGATAAAACCATCGGAACTTGTGAGACTTATTCACTACCACGAGAACAGTATGGGGAAAACCGCCTCCATGAATCAGTTATCTCCCACCAGATCCCTCCCACAACACATGTGGATTACGGAAGCTATAATTCAAGATGAGATTTGGGTGAGGACACAGCCAAACTATATCAGAAATATAAATGAAACTTGTATCAATGGACTCAATAGTCTTCTATTTATTTGGGAAGCACGATAGCAAGATATGTTAACATTGCAATGCAGTAAAAATTTGTTAAGATCTATGAAAGGTATAATATATGGGTAAAACATCCCAAATGCTGGGAGAAAAACAAAAAGGTTAGTAATATTTAAGCTAATATTGGAAGATGGGCAGGGATGTGCCAAGCAAGAGGAAGAGGCAGACAGAAAAGCTGCAACAGAAGTCCAATTCACCTTAGAGACATTTGTAAGAAATAAATCAAATGTTTATGTTTAAACAGTATTGATTATTCATTTAGTTTGGTTCCTCAACTGAATTTTAAGAAGTCTGAGTCTGTTTTATTCTCTAATTGTATGACATGATTCTTTCCTTCCTTTCCTCTTTCTTTCTACACATGTTTATCACTTACTTAATAGAGCCAGGCCCTGTGGTAGGGACAAGGTATTCCTCTGAGAATTATAAAAACATAATCCTGACCCCATAGCCTGAAGTCTGAAGAAATCTTTTAGCTATACCAACTGAGGTAACTGGATTTCTCCTGAGATTTTTCTACTACCCTGTTATATCTTCCCGTTCACATGAAATTGCTAAGCTAGAAGAGGTGGAATGCTCTCTTTCTGGGAAAGTTGAGAAAAGAATTTTGAGGCCAGACACGGTGGCTCATGCCTGTAATCCCAGCACTTTGGCAGGCGGAGGCGGGTGGATCATCTGAGATCAGGAGTTCGATACCAGCCTGGCCAACATGGTGAAACCCCGTTTCTACTAAAAATACAAAAACTTAGCCAGGTGTGGGGTCCACACCTGTAATCCCAGCTACTTGGGAGGCTGAGGCAGGAGAATCGCTTGAAACCGGGAGGCAGAGGGTGCAGTGGGCCAAGACCACTCCACTGCACTCCAGCCTGGGTGACAGAGCAAGACTCCATCTAAAAACTAAAAAAGAAAGAAGAAAGAAAGAATGTTGAGTTACTGAGGAGAAGGCTTGATTCAAGAATCTGTGTTCCAAGATGACTCAAGGGAGGTAGAATATTTGATAAACAATAGCAAAACATCTCTAGTTCCTAGGTGAAATATAATTTCCTGATGCAGAGAAGAAAGTTTGCTACTGGGTATTAGGGTCAAGCCCTGAATTTTCTTCTTTCACTCCAGAGCCACTTATTTCAGAGGGAATGATTCAGGGTCGGGAGAAGAGATGACTTTGCCCTCATCCACAGGTTGTTTAGAATTTCAAGAGTTTGGAATGAAAGAATAAAAGAAATATCTATTGTTTACAGATGTGAATCAACATCGTAGGGTAAAGAGCAGACAAACATGAAAAAGCTTGAAATAGGAATTGCAGAGAATTCAGCAAGCACTTCAGAAGTGGCTCACACTTATAATCTCAGCATTTTGGGAGGTTGAGGCAGGAGAATTGCTTGAGGCCAGTAGTTTGAGACCAGTCTGGGCATTCCAGTGAGAATCTTTCTCCACTAAAAGAAAAAACAAACTAGCCAGACTTGGTGATACACACCTGTAGTCCCAGCTACTCAGGAGGTTGAAGCAGGAGGATTGCTCGAGACCAGGAGTTTGAGGCTGCAGTAAACTATGATCATGCCACTGCACTCCAACTTGGGCAACAGAGTGACACCCTGTCTCTAAAACAACAACAACAACAAAAACAAAAACAAAAGCACCTCAAAATTAAAGATTTCTAGATTTAAACCCAAAGGTTAAACAAAAAGGAAAAGAAAGGTACAGGAAGAACAAAAATGAAGACCCTGAAATGAAAGAGCTTTGAGGAAATGGAATAATTTTAGTACGAATAAAGCAAATTCTGATTGAGCATAGGAGTGAGCTGTTAGAGAGGCAAGCAGAGCCAAGATCATGTAGAATTTTATTGATTTCATCCATATATTTTAAGTACCAACACTGTCTGAAGTCATATTAAAAACTGTGGACTGCATCCGAAGATATCTGTTAGATCTACATGGAATTTTAAGCAGGGAAGTGGCATGATGACATCTGATTTTTTCAAAACATCACTCTGGTTGCTGTGTGGAAAAATATTAATGCAGAGACATTGATAGAGAGCTGTGCACAGACGTAAGTGAAAGTCAACAGTGGTCTGATTTAGAATTGAGGTGTCGGGGATGGAAGCAAGAGGTAAATTTGAGTTATTTTGTAAGCGGAATGGAAAATATGACTAGAAGGACATTGGAAGCAAAGACAATCACGGGTGACTCCCAGGTTTTTGACTGACATTTGTGAGAACAGTGCTTCTGTTTCCCGAGACAAGAAAGCGTGCTCTCATTCTTTTTGTGTAGAAATTTCTGGTCTGTTTTAATATATTTATTATGTAAGATGACCTTTAGGGCCCTTTTGTCAACTGAATTTGGAAATATTGAATTTAAAGATTTATCAATTTTAGATTGCTAGAGAACCAACATTTGACATTATGAATGTTCCCATCCAGGAAAATGTTGCCTCTCAAAATGGTATCCTTTTCATTTTATCTAGATTTTATTTTGTATTTACTTCATTTTTCTCTAGAGTTTTCTAGTTTTCATCATCTAGGGTCTATATATTTTCTCCTAAACTTATCATATTTTGTGTATTATAAAAGTATTTTATCAGGTTGAATAGAATATTTTCTTAAATGTAGTAGCTAGTAATTATTAGTTTATAAAAATATTAATTATATTGGTATACTTATTTTGTAAACAGCTGTGATTATACAATGGACTGAATGTATGTGTCTCCCTAAAATTCATGTTGAAATCCTCCTGTCCAGTGTGATGGTGTTTAGAGATGGGGCTTGTGGGAGTTAATTAGGCCATAAGAATGGCCCTTCTAAATGGGATTAATACCATTATGAAAAAAGAACCCAAAGATGGTTCTCATCCTCTTTCTACCATGTAAGGAAACAACAGACTAAGTCACCAGTCTGCAACCTGGAAGAGTGTCTTCAACAGAACCTGACCCTGCTGGCACCCTGATCCAGATTTCCAGCCTCCAAAACTGTGAGAAATACATTTCTGTTGTTTGTCAGTCATCTGGTCTACGGTACTTTGTTACAGCACCCCAAACTGACTAAGACAGTTATAATCTCATAATTTCAAATCATTTTCAAATGAACCTTTCTGGTTTTCTAGTCATACAATCATGACCATTTGAAAGAGAGAGAGAAAAAAGAAACTTTCCTATGAGATAATTTTACCCCTTCATTTTTTATTCCAAATCAATGTTAAATAGTAATGATTATAATTAGCTTTTAAATGTATTTTTTATTTCAATAATATTTCACTGTAATATTGACTCTAATTGGAAAAGATACCATCATATAAAAGTAATTCAGCCATTTAAGAAAAAATTAAAAAATTAAAGAAAAATAAACATTGAATTGATTAATTGATGTTGAATTATATCAATTACCTTAGAGGATTTATGAAAGAGATCATATAATACAGTATACTGTCCAATTTTGTGATTTTAAAACACCACCACATTACCTGCTCCTCTTCTTAAATCAGTGCTGGATTCTGTTAGTTAATATTTAATTTAGGGTCCTTTATTTTCTATTGCTAACAAGTCTGTTTTTAGTGGGAGTTAGTTTGGGAAAGCAGTCTTTGTTATATTTAACATGAGAATTATGCCGACTCTTCATAATAATTTGGGAGGCCTTCCACCTATTTCTAGTACTTGTTGAATATGTTAAGTGTCTTACTTGTTACGTAAAGGTTTGACAGAACACGATCATGAAATATATTGACAGAATACAGTCATGGAAAAGATTGTATTTGACAGAATACAATCATGAAAATGTCTGATTTCAGTAAGGATATTCATTTTTAGACTCACTTTTCAATTGAATTTTGCATATTGAAGTTTTGCCTTCTCAAGTAACTCATCAAAAGCCTGAGAATATTGCTCATATTTTCTTTTGGCATCTAATGTTTAAGAGATTAAGTTAGACACAATCCAAATTTATGTGTTGAAAACTGGATCCTTCCATTTCTGCTTTGACTCATTTAGAAAAACTATTTTTCCTTGAAATACAAAACATTCTCCAAAATGTCTGGATATAAGATTGCCTTGTAGTTCTACAGCTCTAAAAAAATCATTTAGCAACCTATTTTAATATTATTGTTACAACAGTAATTCCGACTTTCTAGAACTAATTACTGATGGATATCATCATTTTGTAATTTTGAAATTTATATTTTTCTTCCTGATCAATTCAGTTTTTCTATTATATTCCTCTACAATCTAAGACTTTTTCATAAGTCTGTTTCACATACCATTACTGTTTTTCTGTGTTGCTTTCTCATCTCACCCTATCTCTGTATTTCTGCTCACCTTTCAGCCAGCACCCATTTGTATGTCTGTCTCTCATCATATTTCACAATTCATTTCTTAGCTCATAGAAACTAGGTTTCTTAAATAAGCCAGCAGTCCCTTAACATTTTTCCTAGGTTTCCATTTTTTTTTTTTGGGAGAGAGAGTTTCACTCTTGCCGCCCAGGCTGGAGTGCAATGGTGTGATCTCGGTTCACCGCAATCTCCACCGCCCAGGGTCAAACGATTCTCCTGCCTCAGTCTCCTGAGTAGCTGGGATTACAAGTGCGCACCAGCACGCCTGACTAATTTTGTATTTTTAGTAGAGATGGGGTTTCTTCATGTTGGTCAGGCTGGTCAAATCATTTTTACAATAATGTTTATATGTACCTCTTAAGTGCTGTTTCCCATCTTTTCTGTTACGGCTCTTTTCACTGGTTCCCATTTTCTCCATTTTTATTTCAGCATACTTATCTTTAAGTACTTCAAATTTTGTTTGGACAAGCTTGATCTTTCTCATTAAGGCAGAGTTGGTGGATTTTCGAATCTCATCTTATTGCCCATGGATTTTGCTCTAGCAGGAGGAAGTGGCACAAGTGCCTTCAATGTCTTGCAGGTAAGAAACTAGAAGGTGGGGGAAGTGTTATTAAATATTGCATCCCTTAAAAATAAAGCCAAAACCTAGCTTTATTAGGACTAATATAAACCTAATTATGTTATAATCTAGGTATCCAGAGTAAACTAGGTTTAATTTTGGTTTTGTGTGGTATAACTATCAGGAAAGATTTAGTGGGCAATTTACAATTTCCAATGTTATTTTGTTACACTATAGACATACCTTCTTGTTTAATCTGTATATACCCTGAAATAAAATTTCTGACTATGCTAGCATATCTTGCTATCTAATTTCTTTCAATTCCTGAAGAATTTAATCACTATACCTCGTATTTGAACATATTTATCATAGACTGAGTTGTCTTTCATTTTCTTAATTTCCTTTCCTTAAAGATAATCATGACCTTTTATATTAGAGGCACTGTTTCTCCCAATTTAATCATATTCAGAACCTAAATCTGTGTTATAAACATAGAAGTTATTCAATCGACAATTATTTCCTTTAAAGATAAGATATTAAATATGATTACAAGAGTGAGAATGTTAAAGTACTTACAAAATTTTATATTTTCACAAATAATCAACAAAACAAACTATGAAAGATATTTTGTATCTTGCCGGGTGCGGTGGCTCACGCCTGTAAGCCTAGCACTTTGGGAGGTCGAGGTGGTTGGATCACCTGAGGTCAGGAGGCCGAGACCAGCCTGACCAACATGCTGAAACCCCGCCTTTACAAAAATACAAAAAAAAAAAATTAGCTGGGCATAGTGGTGGGCACCTGTAACCCCAACTACTTGGGAGGCTGAGGCAGGATAATTGCTCGAACCTGGGAGGCGGAGGTTGCAGTGAGCCATGATTGCACCGTTTCACTGCAGCCTGGGCGATAAGAGTGAAATCATGTTTCAAAAAGAGAAGGGTTCCTTTTCTCCTCAGGAATTATCATTATTTAATGCATGCATTTTGTCCTACTAGGAGTTTTCACTCTGGAGGACTTATTTAATAATTTTTTTATTGACTAATGATGAATATCCTGCTCAGTGTTAACTTTAATAATCTAGTAAAGCCTTTACAGGATCTTTAGAACAACTATTGTAACATATTACTTAGCTACTGAATTACAGAAAGACGAAACAGATTACCAAGAATGTAATAAGAGCAGATCAAAAAGTAGATCAAAAAGTCTGAAGGCAAAACACTACAGCCAGAATGTCTTAGTTATTTTAAAGAAAATAGGATAGCAATTACCAAGAATACATGAATTGAAGTTAGTTTCTTTCAAAAATTCTCTCTCTTCTTTTATTTACAAAAACACCACTCTTCCAGTCTCTCCATATGAAATAATAGAAAACCATATAGTTATCTTAGCTAAACACAGAGGTCTACAATAGATCCCAAAAAGGCAATTGACATTGATCATAAAAAATATGTTTATTCATTAGTTTCTGCAGTCAAGTAAAATAAAAGAGAATCCTCCATACTTATCACCATTTTTAATTCTAGGGCCTTATAATCCTTTCAAGAATGGTATTTCATTCACTTCCTGAATGATTGGTATTTCACTGAACTTCAAGTCTGCCTTCAATTCAATTCTGCAAGCCAATGCTAGTAAGTTTTCAGTGAACTAGATACCTAGCTTTCCTACATACAAAATTCTTTGAAATAAAAGTTTGTAAAGTAAAATTTCTGTTTCTTCAGATGACACATTACTCCATATCTCTATTGTCAAATGTACTTTGGTCTTCACAATATGCATTTTGAAAATATCAATCACTTTGAAGTATTCACTTATAATCAATACATTCTAATTCATAATCTAATCATATAAGTCCTGAGAAAAACTCAGATAATTTAGGGGCTAATAAAATAAATGGCATTCATACAGTTAAGACTTTTTAGGTTATTGTATTTGATCAGTTGACTCAGTCTGTACCACTAACAAAATATAATTTAACCAAATATTTAAAAAAAAAAAATTCAGTCTTACTAAAGTCAAGATATTTAAAATTACATTACTATATAAAATGTGACATTTTTAATGAAATGCAATTGACCTTCTAATAAGGCCTAATTTCAATACCATAAGTGATTTACATTAATAAAAGCCTTGGTCTAGCCTATTAATCTCATTTTTTCTTAAGTAAGATGCTATTTTCTGCTTGCTTATATTCTAAAATATGATAATTAAAATATATTTTTCAAATTCTCAAGAATAGTTTTATATATTCTGAATTTAAATAAATTAACATGTATTTAGAATATTTCAGACTTTAAATATATTTTATTAATAAATGATTAAACAGATTCTCAGTTCACATTGAGGTTTTGTTTTTCTAAGTTTCTGCAGTCTCATCTCAAATCAATGGCCTGGTAACGCTTTTCCCTAAAGAATGAAAAACTACTACCAAAGACAAATTACTTTCATTCATATTCTCTTCCTCAATAATTCTATATATGAATATGTTAATAATGGAATGTGACATATCAAAAATTATCTCTCAAATAAAATTCTAATTTGTTTCTGAAGACCTCTGCCTGTTACATAAATTGCCATAGTATCGAACTTGTGAATTGCAATGGAAAAATCTAGGTTGAAATACTGGTTATCCAAAGCTTGCTAAATTATTGTCAACAAGTTTCTTTACCTAGTGTTGACGTAGTATTCCTCAACTTTATTATGGAAGAAATACCACCTTCCATATAAGGTCATTGGAAAGAATAAATGAAATAATTAAATAATTAAAGCAAAGCTTTTGATAAAATTGATCATAGTAAACACTGTTAGTGGCCAGTGGCCACATATAGTGGTAGTGGTTAAGTAATAGCATCAGACATTAATAATATAAGCTATTTTGTAAAATATATTGTCAAAAAATACCATCAGCTATATTTTTTAAATTCTGAATAGCTACTCTACACAAACAAATAATATTTGTTTTTATAAATATCTCAAAATTCTTTTGGTAGATAGATTTACACAGAAATACCTATGAAAGTTGTAAAGTTCTCTGGATGATACAAATAATAATACAGGTAAGTGGCACAGGATTTTAGATTTAGTGGGAGTGGTTGGGAACAACTTCAGAGAGGAAGCAGGAAGATTTCCTGGGTCTTAAAAACTGAGGAAGATTGATGGAAGAGAGGAAAACACATCCCAAGAAAAGAGAAAGATATACTTAAATGCACTGAATTTCAAAAGTGTTTGGCAAGTGAAAAACATACTCAACTGATGTGAATAAACAGAACGGGAAAGGCAAGCTGGTGTTAAATTGTAAAGTGTTACAATTGTCAAATTATTTTATTTGACTATCATACTGATAGTGACTTCAACAATGACAGAATAACTGTTATTGGACTGGCCCTCCCATAGTAAATGATTATTAAACTAGATTAATTATATGGGTATAATTTTAAAGCATTGAACCAGAAGTAGCACAGACTGTGATCCTTGAGGAAAGGAACACTTGGCAGATAAACTCTCTCTTCATACTGGCTTCCTATCTGGGGCGCTTTTCAGAGAATGAGGCATGGAGCTATGATTAACATTGCAGAGCTGAGGAGGCTTAGATTGGAGTTTGAATTTGCAGAAATGGGTGGAATGTGTACAATATGATATTGTACATGAGATAGATTGTGCATAAATCTTCATGGGGTGTTTGGCTGAGAAATGAACTGAACAGGTACAGAGTGATACTGTGAGAGGCCTAATGGAGAATTATGGCTGCTAGCTGAATGCTGAATGCAGGAGGTATCAGAGGTTGTTCTATTCTGGAAGACTTTGGAATTGTCCTTATCACCCAGTAGACTGGAGAAACCTCACTGGGCACCTAAGACACTCACTTGAAATGTCAGAAAAGCCACACTTTAAGACAAAAATGACTGTATTCTGTATTAAGGGCTGCATTCCAGGACAAGGAACAGAACCAAAACAGATCCATATTAAGAAATGGATCCTCAGAGGAAGAACAGTATCTACCAGTAACTTACTGATTGGTCAAATAAAATCAACCCTCTGTTAAGGAAGACCATATAATCAATGCTCTCCACAATGTGTCATTTCCTGTGTCCAGCCTCCATTAAAAATGTTAAACTGTGAAGAAGTAGATTCAGGGAAAGAACTAAAGGATTATAAAGCAGAGTCTTTTTTCTGTTGGTTATTTTCTAGTTGGTGTACTGATTCTTCCACAATGAGCAATCTAGAGGAGTGAGGATTAAAGCCGGGTTGTCAGGATGCTTAAGCCAAAGCCATGACAATATATATCGCATTCATTGACTCTAGGTCCTATTATTTTACTGTATATTTCTCTTCTAGTCTATGAAGGTCTAAATTTCTGCAGTGTATATGGTAGAGGGAGTGGAGCAAGACTATAAAATCAAATAGAACTTTGTTCAAATACCAGCTTTAATATTTACTAGCCATGTGGTGTAGGAAATTTAAATTAGTTTTCTAATTCTATCTTCCTCATCAGTAAATGGATTTAATATTGTATTTGTTGAGAAAAAACATAAGGTAATGTTTGAACAGAGCTTGACACGTTCTATGTGCTAAATAAGTGGTGACAATCATTATTATGGATTATTTAATCAAATAATGGTGTTCTTATTGGACAGTAAAAGGTTAACTCAGTAGGTCTGAATTACTCAAATTGTGAATATTCAGAAGAAAGGTTTGTCTTCAGGAATGAATTTTGGCCAGCTCCTTGGAGATATCCTCAGAACCCTGGAAATGTAATTCCTGAAAAGAGTGTTTTTGTATGTCTGAGGCCTCAGTCCATATTGTATCAATCTGACCAGATAACTTTACCTTAACCATGTGACTTATGTTGGATGTCTGTTTTTCCTGGGAGTAGAGGTTAAGTGGAAGGCAGGGAGGGGCTGCAGTCTGAGGAGCTGAAGTCAATCATGCAGTCACTACATGCTTATCTGACCTCAAATATAAACCCTGGATACCAAAGCTCAGGTAAGCTTTGCTGGTTGATGACACTTAGCATGTGTTGTCAGATAACATTACTGTGAGGACCACATGGGTCCTTGTGCAACTCTACTAGCAGCCTAGAAGCTTGCATCTAGTTTCTTCTAATTTTGTCTTTTTCTTTGTTAATATTAATCTGCATCCTTTTGTCATAATAAACTATAACCATGAGTATAACAGATTTTTTCTCAGTCCCATGCATCCTTGTAGTGTGTCATCGAGCCTAAGGGTAATCTTGGGGAGTCCACACACACCATGCTCCCTCCCTTCCTGAAGGGACTCAAGGGGACATTATTAAATTTCAGTTTAGCCATGGATGAGTGAGGATTGTTCTTAGGAATTCTGGGAGCTTAAAAATGTATCATTGGGAGTTCAAAAATTTTTTAAATGCTCTATTTTATTTAGATTAATATATAAATAATACAATAAGCATATTATGAACTGCCCAGATAACCACTGTATAATCGAATATGGCCCAGAGCATTAGCTCTTGTGCTTGCATTTATGCTACCATCTTTGGAGCTGATGAGTATTCCTATAATCCTGGAGAATGATAAGGAAAGACGAGTGGAACACAGAAAGATACACCTGTGTTGAAGATCATTTGACATTGAGAGGTACTCTCAAAATTAAAGTTCCTGAGTAGAACTGAATTATGAAGGACACATTGGCATTTACATGGAAAAATTTTTTAAAGCTTACATATAAGAAGCCAGTATATTGCACATTATAAACAAAATATAATTTCTGCAAAAATTGGTGTTATTCTTAACATTAAGTGCTTATTAAAAAGTTTGACTAGTATTGCTATGTTATTTGGTACTAACATGTATCTTATTAATTTTATAGTTGTATAAAAGAAATATAAGGAGTTTTTCCTGAGCTTTATAATTGTATGCATGTAGCTAATAATTTGACAACATTAGCTTCAGTCAACATTCCTTGTGTGCTTCTGCAGAAGAGAACTGCAAGTTCCTGATTTAAGAAACCTGAAAAAGAAGATACATTTGTATTTGTGGAGTGTGAAAGAAGTACATGTAAAAAGTTTAATTTGTATGTAAATATATGGGTACTTTTTAGCCATCAGATTGTATTGCATAATGTTGGCTTTTACTTACTTGGTATGAGTACTTGAGCAATTTTTTAAAGAAAATCTATAGGTTTCAGATTCCACACCTAAAAAGTGTGGATATTAACATATATCTGACAGGGTTGTTATGCTGAATTAATCAAATAATTTATGCAATAAGAACCTAGTCATTTTGTTTTCCCATTTCTTCCCCTTGCTGAGAGATCCTAGTATTTCTGGAAATTTTTACTTCAATAAAAATTCATCTGTTAATAGAAAAATGACTCAAAACCCCTTTGTTAGTGGTTCCTAGAATTAGCATTATATGATAACAAAACAAACGATTAATAACATGATAATATATTTTCATTATTTCAGTGAAGATAACTGTCTGTACCTTAAAATGTTCATACAAATAAGTCCATCTAATTACTAAGTTTACTTCTCTGTAATGCAGAATTTGGAGAGCATAAATGACACTTTATATATAATTTCTATATTGCCTTCTGTGCCTAGAAATGAAACATTACAAACAAAAACAAAATCCCAAGTATCTCTAATCAATTAATTGGATGAGGAAATGGAAATGCTATAAATATGGTTGTTACCCACTTTCCACTACCCATATCATTGATCTAAGCACTGATGTCTTTCAGTGATTATTATTGAGCACGTTAAAACATTAGCCTGAGCTATGAACCAGACAAGACACAGATGTGGTTCACTAAATTCTGTTATGACTCAGTATAACGGAGTTTCCTATGTCCTTATTCCCTTCCAAAAACATATGCATTAGGGCATTTCTCTTGCTTCATCTCATATTAAATATAGCCCTGCAAAGCAGCTCATTTGCAATTTACTATAACCTTGGATTACCAAAGGAGTAATATTGCCTTATCATCGACTTGCAAAAGAACAGGCTTACCAATTCTTGACATAATATTTCTATAACCTTACAAAAAATGTTCTTTTTAGCTTCATCTCTATTACCACATCATTAATCATTTAATTTTTCTCTCATTTTGATGAAATCAACTATGTTCCAGACTCTCCAAGGATTAACCATGCCTGACACTAGCTTTCTCTACTTAGACTTTAAAATCACTGAAATGGTTATCTGCTTACTGTTGAACCTTATCAGCCCACTCCTTATGGTTTTCCTGGAACTTCAAGCGAAGATTCTCTGTGTTAAAGAAATTACCACCACATCTGAAACATTTTTTTTTTTTTTTTTTACCCTGCATTCTTGTATACAACTTTCCTACTATTTGCTCTATAAAAATCCCTTCTAATAGTGCATTGTACACTGAATATTTTTCTGGGTAATATTCCACAGTGGAATGTGGTTCAATATACTTCTTTAGGCCTGGCGCAGTGTCTCACGCCTGTGATCCCAGCACTTTGGGAGGCCGAGGCGGGCGGATCACGAGGTCAGGAGATCAAGACCATCCTAGCTAACATAGTGAAACCCCGCCTCTACCAAAAATACAAAAAATCAGCCGGGCGTGGTGGCGGGGACCTGTAGTCCCAGCTACTCAAGAGGCTGAGGCAGGAGAATGGCGTGAACTCGGGAGGCGGAGCTTGCAGTGAGCCGAGATTGTACCACTGCACTCCAGCCTGGGCTACAGAGCGAGACACCGTCTCAAAAAAAAAAAGGTATATATATACACACACACACATATGTATACACACACACATATGTATATATATATATACTTCTTGAATAAAATACTGAGAAAGCAAGGGGAGACAAGATTATAGAAAATATCATTAGAGTTCATTTAAAAAAATCAAGGCACTTAGTTTATTTCACTTTCATGTACACACATGCTTACATGTACATGAATATATTATTATATACTAATATTCAACCAGATTTATAATATGCAATGTACCTCTACTTATTTTCATGCTTGTATTTACTAAATACCAAAAGTCAATGTGTTCATGTATAACTAGTAAACACACTAGATGATAAATTTCCTGAGTGTAGAACTGTTGTCTGTCACAATCACTGCTATTTCTCCTAGAAGAGTAAATACAAGCACTCAATTCAAAACCATAAATCTCCTATAGGAAAGAATCTAGGTGAGCCAGAGTTTGGTGAAGATTTTTAGATACAACACCAAATATATGATTCATAAAAAATTGATTAAATGGACATTATTAAAATTAAAATGTCTTGGCAGGGCGGGGTGGCTCATGCCTGTAATCCCAGCACTTTGGGAGGCCAAGGTGGGTGGATCACCTCTGCTCAGGAGTTCAAGACCAACCTGGCCAACATGGCAAAACCTCGACTTTACTAAAAAAAAAAAAGTACAAAAATTAGCCGGGTGTGGTGGCGGGCACCTGTAATCCAAGCTACTCAGGAGGCTGAGATGGAAGAATCGCTTGAACACAGAAGGTGCAGGTTTCAGTGAATCAAGATCTCGCCACTGCACTCCAGCCTGGGTGACAGAGCAAGACTCCATGTCAAAACAACAACAACAACAACAACCAATCTGTTCTTTGAAATATATTCTTTAGAGAATGAAAAGACAAGACACAATTGGGATAAATTATTTGCAAAATATATATTTAATAAAGAATTAGTATTCAAATATATAAAGAACTCTTAAAACTCAACAATAAGAAAAATAATTCAATTTTAAAATGAGCAAAATATCTGAACAGATTCCTAATTAAAGAACATTTGGAGATGCAAAATTTATGTGAAAAGATGTTCAACTTCATATGTCATTAGGTATTCTAAATTAAAACAAGAATGAGATATAGCTACCCACCTATTAAATTGGCTAAAACCCCAAACACTGACAACACCAAATGCCAGTGAGGATGTGGAGCATCCCAGTCATTCCTGGTGGCAAAAAGTCACAGCCATTTTGAAAGATAGTTTGTCAGTTTCTTACAAACCTACACATTCTCTTACCATATAATCATAATTATGTTCTTTGATATGTACTCAAATAAGTTAAAAACTTACATCTATACAAATATCTGTGTAAGAATATTTACAGCAGTTTTGTCATAATTTCCAAAATCTGGAATTAACCAAGATGTCCTTGAATAGGTGAATACATAAAAACTGTAGTACATCCATACAATGGAATATTATTGAGCGATAAAAAGAAATGAGTTATCAAGCCACAAAAGACATGGAGGAAACTTCAATGCATATTGCTAAGGAGAAGAAACCAATTTGAAAAGGCTGCATTCTCTAATAATTTCAACTATCTGACATTTTGGAAAAGGTGAAACCATAAAGACAGTAAAAAGAGCAGTGGTTCCCTGGCGTTTGGGGGAAGGGAGTGAGAGGTCCACGGTGGAGTACAGGGGATTTTTAGGTCAGTGAAACTGTTCTGTATGATATGATATGGGTGAATATGTGCCATTATATATCTTTCAAAATCCATAGATTCTACAACACAAAGAGTAAACCCTATTGTAATCTATGGACGTTAGTTAATAATAACATCAAAAGTGGCTAATTATCACACATCCACAACACTAATGCAAGATGCTAATAAGGGAAAATGGGTGCATATAACTTATTAAGGGAGTGCTCTCAAGGAAAAAAGTGAGGGGATCAGGAGAGGGTGGGGGCAGAACAAAGCAAGGATGTTGTCTCAGCTAGAGCGTAGCTTATGTCTGATCCCATAGAAACATAGACATCTGCTATGGACGGAAAGGGTATGTCTCCAAAAGTCATATTTTGCAACCTAATTCTCAATGCGATGGTATTTAAAGATGGGGCTTTTGAGAGGTAATTAGCTCGTGAATGGGATTAAACCCCTTATAAAAGAGATTCCAGAGAGCCTCTAGGTTCTCTCCACCATTTAAGAACAAAGTGAGAAGATAGCCTTCTAGGAACCAGGAAGCCAGCCCTCACCAGTCACCAAATCCTCTAGTACCTTGACCTACTTCCCAGCCTCTAGAAAAATAGAAAATAAACTTCAATTGTTTGTATGTAATCTAGTCCATGCTATGTTTATTATAACAGCCGAAATGGACTAAGATGTTTTCCAATTACCTCTCACTTACTTTCTATAGGAACAACTTTCTATCAACACCTGTGTACAAAGGAAGTCAACCGTGGCAGGAGTCCACAAGTAAAGAGCAGATAACTATGATGAGGTCAATTTTGTGAATGTTGATGTATAGAAATTGACAATTGAAACTGGTATGGGCATTTCACATGTTCAAAACATAACTTTGTACCTACACTTGATTCTTGTATCCCCTTGAGGCAACCTGAGAAGTCCATTATTTGGAGGGCATAGCCACTAGTATTGGGCCAAGAGCAGTTTTCTTGAATATGAGGCAGGCAACACTTATAAGGAGAAAGGATGGGTGCAACAGGCCAGAGACTGGTATCTGGGAAGGGCATGAACAGTGCCCGCTACCCTGTGCTAGGCAGCATCAAGTAAGGGGGTTATAGAGATGAGCAAGATCCAATCTCTGCCCTCAGGGAACTCAGCAAGAGTATATGCATATATACATTTCACAATGAATAGTCATTATTTGTAGCTTTCTGTGAAATTTTACTGGACATTGTTTCAAAGGCAAGCAGTCATTTCTTAGTTTATTTCCAGTGCTGCCTGTAAGGCCTCTATGTGGAAGGGAAAAATGAAAAGAAAGAAAGGGACATGAAGAGTGGCTAAATAGTCCAGGCACTGTGGCTCACTCCTGTAATCCCAGCACTTTTGGAGGCCAATGTGGGTGGATTACCTGAAGTCAGGAGTTCAAGGCCAGCCTGGCAACATGGTGAAACCCCTTCTCTACTAAAAATATAAAAATTAGCTGGGAGTGATGGCGGGCACCTGTAGTCCCAGCTACTCAGGAGGCTGAGGCAAGAGAATTGCTTGAACCTAGGGAGGCAGAGATTGCAGTGAGCCAAGATCTCACCATTGCACTCCAACCTGGGTGACAGAGCAAAGCAAGCCTCTGTCTCAAAAAAACAAAACAAACAAACAAACAAAACAAAAAAAAAAAACAGTGGCTAAACAAAAGAGAGAGAGAAAAAAAAGCTTGGGAAAAATAAAGGAGGGGAGAGAATAATGAAAGGCAAGATAAAGGAAAAGGAAAAGAAGAAAAACAAAAAACAAAAAAGAGAGGTAAGAAAGAACAGAAAAAAAAAGAAAGAAAGGAATGAACACATAGTAAAAGAAGGGAAGAAGCAAAGTGCAGTAAAAGAGGAAGAAAAGAAAAGAAAGGAAGGTAAAGGCTGAGTGTGAGAAGGGGAAGGAAGGAGAGGAAGGTGTGAGGAGGCAAAACTCACCAGCAGGTAAATGCTCACCTGGGTTTTAAACAAAACTATTTGTGTTTTCATCAGTGAAGTACTTTTGCCATTCAAACTACTCTCTGGGAAGTAATAAGATACTTTTGAAAGAAAAGGTATCACAGAGAGACAGAGAAGAGTATCTTGTAACCTCCTACATCTGGCCAGGCGTGGTGGCTCACACCTGTAATCCCAGCACTTTGGGAGGCCCAAGCGGGTGGATCACGAGGTCAGGAGATCAAAACCATCCTGGCTAACACGGTGAAACCCTGTCTCCACTAAAAATACAAAAAAAAAAAAAAAATTAGCTGGGCGTGGTGGTGGGTGCCTGTAGTCCCAGCTACTCGGGAGGCTGAGGCAGGAGAATAACGTGAACCCAGGAGGCGGAACTTGCAGTGAGCCGAGATCACGCCACTGCACACTCCAGCCTGGACCACAGAGTGAGACTCCGTCTCAAAAACAAAAACAGAAAAACCCTCCTACATCCATGTATTTCCAATAGAAGTTACCCGGAAGCGACTTATCTTTTTTTTAATATGACTCTGGAATTCTTAAGTTACTAGGTAAATGATATATCATATAATTTTCTCTAACCACATTCACATTAACATCCACACCAACTTTAACATATCATTGACAGGTGACAATAATTTCCCAAATCATGATACATGGGTTTTCTTAATTTGTGAAGCTTTCGTACAAAGAATTGAATTTGCTACCTATTTTTACAGTGGCTCTTTTCTAAAAATTTGTGCATTATATAAATGAAGAAAGCTAATATGTGGACAGTGATAAATGCTTTTGAATAGCAAATGGTATTTTGTATCTTTTTATGCATCCCATCATTTTCTTATTTCCAACATCTGTATATGGTTTTCAAGTTTCTTTAAGCAATGCACACCTGAATATGGCCACCACCACCCCACACATTTTGTGGTCACAGCTTCAGAATAGTTGCCACTTATATGCAAAAGAAGGGCATCAGCTGCTTTGAATAAGAGCCAATTGTTCATAAATAGAAAGCAGAACATAGTGATAAAATAAGTCAAATAAAAATGGAGCACAGAATTGGACAGGCCAGGTGTGGCGGCTCAAGTCTGTAATCCCAGCACTTTGGGAGGCTGAGACGGGCGGATCACGAGGTCAGGAGATCCAGACCATCCTGGCTAACATGGTGAAACCCTGTCTCTACTAAAAAATACAAAAAAATAGCCGGGCAAGGTGGCGGGTGCCTGTAGTCCCAGCTACTTGGGAGGCTGAGGCAGGAGAATGGCGTAAACCCGGGAGGCAGAGCCTGCAGTGAGCTGAGATCCGGCCACTGCACTCCAGCCTGGGCGACAGAGCAGACTCCGTCTCAAAAAAAAAAAAAAAAAAAAAAAAAAAAAAATGGAGCACAGAATTGGACAACAGAAAAAAAAGCAGGTATTTTCCACCTTTGAAATCTAACTTGTTAATTGAAGTTTGAGTCTGTCTGTATTCCAGTAATTACAATACCCTTTAGATATTTTCTGATACATTCCTACTCTAAACTTGGAAATGTTCTTTACTATTTTCTGCCTGGTCACTGAAAGGTAATCAATATGAGACTCTGATTTTGCATTTCAGCATGAATTTACTTGGAAAAACAAAGCAAATACTCCTGAGTGAAACTCTGTGCTTACCTTTTATTCCCTAAGGCATTTTCAAATGCATTCAAAGGCAGAGCAGTCAACAAGAGTTTATATTCTAAATCTTTAACTTTGAAGGGGATGCTTGTGGCGGTAAGCTCTTTTGAAATATTTATTTTTGAGGAAGTTGAACTGTTGTCTAGATCAATTTAATTTGAAAAATAAAATTGCAGTGGCCTTTCAGACACAAAGATGAATAAAACTCAGACAGCCTGCTTTATTATAACTTTAGTTCACATGTAATAATGAAAAGATTAAGTTCATCAACAGACCCAAAAAAGATAACATTTTTTTTCTGTGTTAATTCTAAAGAAATCTGTAGGAAGTGAAGAATAGGACAGCAGCTTCTAATAGAAAGAAATAATTCAACTCACTCACAGTAACCTAAGAGCTATCTGAGAGTGTTATTGCTTTGTTCATCCTGCAGTCTAAGTTAAAAGAGATTGGTTGACTCTAAAAATAAACATAATATACAACAGTCTCTCAGGCATTGTCAAAAGCCATATGGAGAGACTGATGAGGGTTCTTCTACAGAGTTTAAATGAACCTTCTTTCTTGATTCAGTCAAAATATAACTTGTTTAAAGCAATTGGTCACATCTTTCTACTGAGATGATATTCTTTTGACTGATTCTGCCAAAATATAAAACAATAAGAAGTGACAACAATTCCAAGCCAGAATCCAGTGATGAGCTAAGTTTGTAGACAGCTTAAAATATGAGATGGAAAAGTAAAGCAGTGTATGAACTTAGTTCTATAATTTAAAACACTTAATACTTTGAGGATCAAAGAGAAATAGTGAATAAACAAAAATGTTCTTACTTTTACATCCAAGTTCGCTCCTAACTTTTACTTCAATTTTTGTCTTGTGAATTATACACTACCAGAAGTGCCCTGAACCTTTATTAAAATGCCAGTTCTGCTCACAAACATAGAAAAGTGAAATTAAAGCTCTACAATACAAATATTCCTTTGAATTCCATTGTTTGAGGATAATATTCTCTAATTATTGGGGTGGCTAAGAACCTTAAAACGAACCCAGTAATAACTCCTGGAATGGTTTGTAGCACTCAGTAGTGTAAACTAAATGTAAAATCCTAGGTTCCCCAACAGACCGAACAGACCCCCTCCTGGCCAAGGGAACCCCAGAAAAAAACTTAAAAACTGAGTCCCTACCCGTAATAAGAAAGGAAGTCAGACACACTTCATTATACTCTCTTTGTTTTGGAGTTTAGACACAACTAACCAGCATTTACATTAAAACAGAGATCATAAGACTAACGTAGCCTACTCTTTGTCATAATGAAATGCCAAATTATAAACAGGGTTTAAGGCCATGCTGGCAAGAGTAAAGTCACACACCTGCACTTAACAAATGAACTAGGTTCTAGTTACCACAAGGTTTTCCTTTTTATTTTGCAGTTAAACAAGCACTGGCTTTGAGATAAGAAATATTAAAACAATTTACAGTCCCACCAGATGCTGACTAACTGCCCCCCAGCCCCTGTTCCACAAGCCATAAAAACAGCTTTGATTGAATAAGAGACTGATTTCAGTAACTTTCTCCTCCTAAGATCGCTGACCATGGACTGGTTCTGGTCAGTTTACAGAGGCTGTGCACTGGAGTAACTTCACGTCCCTACTTCACCTTTTGATGCATAGGGCCAACTGTAATACATTTAAATGTTAAATTTTTAATCCCAGCACCTTGGGAGGCTGGGGTGGGCAGATCACTTGAGGTCAGGAATTCGAGAACAGCCTGGCCAACACGGTGAAACCTGGTCTCTACTAAAAATACAAAAATTATCCAGGTGTGTTGTCAAGCTCCTGTAATTCCAGCTACTCGGGAAGCTGAGATAGGAGAATCTCTTGAACCTGGGAAGCAGAGGTTGCAGTGAGCCGAGAAAATGTTAACTCTCCACTAGTTCATACGTAACATGCACATTTATTCAATGAGCATGTATCAGAACTGCCTTCATGAATATTCATAGCTTGTCTCATAACCAGTTAAATATGTATGGTTAGCCAACCTGTTCACCATAAAGCTCCCAACCCCTCCTCCTTTGAAGTGTCTTCCCTGGTCTTTGCCAGAGGCTATGCTTCCCAGCCTGAGGGATGGCCACCTTGCAAGCTATAATCCTTTACAAGATAAAATATATATATAAAATCCTTTCCAAATTCATACATCTTATAAATTTTCAGTTAACAATAGGTACTACAGATAAACAAAATTATTATTTTTAATTTATTGATGTAAATTTACCTATTTAGACTTACATTATATAGGTAAAGTCATATTTTTATCATATATATAATTTTCTTAATAATTGCTTACAAGATTTTCTTTATTTCTATTTTTAAATGTAGATGAGTTAAAGTAGTTAAAGGTGAAGTTGAAGTGCTGTGCAAACAGAAAACATTTATACTGTCTGTGAAAGAACAAGAAATCATTCCCTAGTATCTCTCCTCTCAAGCTCCATGAAAATTACACAAAGTACTTCCTATTATTATTAAGGGAGTGATCTCAAGGAAGAGAGTAAGAGGCATAAACTTAATACATAAATGGCATGTGTTCTGACTGCTACAACAGCCTGAGTTTGCCATCTGTCTCCCTCTCCTCAGGCCTCTCTATTGTCTGAGACATAATATTGAAATTAGGCCAATTTAGGACCCTACAATGGCTTCTAAGTGTTGAAGCCAAAGGAAGAATAGCATGTCTTTCAGCTTAAATCAAAAGCTAGAAATGATTAAGCTTAATAAAGAAGGCACACTGAAAGCTATGATAGGCCCCAAGCTGGGCCTCTTGTGCCAGTTGGCCAAGTTGTGAATGCAAAGGAAAAGTTCTTCACAATGTACACTGTTCAGGCGATGGTCACAGTAAAAGTCCAGACTCACCACTAGGCAATATGTCCATGTAAAAAAAAAAAAAACTGCACTTGTGCCTCTTACATTTATTTAAATTTATAAAAAGGGAAAAGTTCTTGACACAAATTAAAAAGTGCTACACCAGTAAAAACACAAATGGTAAAAAAGCAAAGCAGTCTTATTGCCGATATGAAAAAAGTTTTAGTGCTTTGGATAGAAGATCAAACACATTTCCTTAAGTGAAAGCCTAATTCAGAGCAAGGCCTTAGCTCTCTACAATGCTATGAAGGACAAGAGATGTGAGGAAATTGTGAAAGAAAAGTTGGAAGCCAGGAGAGGTTGGTTCATGAGGTTTAAAGAAAGAAACCATTCATATAAAACAAAAATGCAAGGTGAAGCAGTAGGCGCCGATGTGGAAACTGCAGCAAGTTATCCAGAAGATCTAGCTAAGATCATGGATGAAGGTGCCTTCACCAAACAACAGATTTTCAAGATAGACAAAATAGCCTTATATAGGGAAAAGGTATCATCTTGGACTTCCATAAATAGAGAGGCCGATTTAGAACCCTACAATGGCTTCTAAGCGTTGAAGCAAAAGGAAGAATAGCATAAACTTAGTTGATAAAACAGTGTTGGGGTTTGAGAAAATAGAGAGGAGAAGTCAAGGCCTGGTTTTAAAGTTTCAAAGCACAAGCTGACTCTCTTGTTACAGGTGAATGCAGCTGGTAACTAGGTTGAAGCCAATGCTAAACCTTACCATTCTGAAATTCCTAGGAATTCCTTAAGAATTACACTAAATCTACTCTGACTGTGCCCTATAAATGAATCAACAAAGACTGAATGACAGAACATCTCTCTATAGCATAATTTACTGAATATTTAAGCCTATTGATGAGAAAATAAAATTCTCAGAAAATGAAATTCCTTTCAAAACATTGCGGCTCACTGACAATGCACCTGGTCACCCAAGAGCTCTGATTGAGATGTACAGGGAGATTCATGTTGTTTTCATGGCTGCCAATGCAACATCTACTCTGCAATCCCTGGATCAAGAAGCAATTTTGATTTTCAAGTTTTATTATTTAAGAAACACCTTTCAAAAGGTTGTAACTGCCATAGACAGTGATTCCTCTGATGGATCTGAGTCAAGTAAATTGAAGAGCTTCCAGAAAGGATTCACCATTCTAGATGTCATCAAGAACGTTTGTGATTCATGGGAGGAGGTGATGTCATATTAATAGGAGTTTGGAAGAAATTGATTCCACTGCTCATGGATTACTTTGAGGAGTTCAAGACTTCAGGGGAGGAGGTGACTACATTTGTTGTGGAAATAGTAAGAGAACTAGAATTAGAAGTGGAGCTTGAAGATGTGACTGAATTGGTGCAATCTCATGATAAAACGTGAATGAATGAGGGATTGAGCAAAGAGAGTGTTTCTTTTAAGACAGAATCTACTTCTGGTAAGGGTGTGAATATTGTTGAAATATCAGCCAAGGATTTAGACTATTACGTAAACTTAATTGAAAAAGCAGTGTCGGGGTTTGACAACATTGACTCCTTTTGAAATAAATTTTACTGTGGATAAAAGGCTATCAAACAGAACCACATACTACAAGAAAAATCTTGTGTGAAAGGACAAGTCCATCAAAATCAATGCAGCAAACTTCATTGTTGCCTTATTTTAAGAAACCGACACAGCCAGACCAACCGTCAGCAACTACTACCCTGATAGCATCCATCAAAATCCAGGCAAGTCTCTCTACCAGCAAAATGATTAAAACTCACTGGAGGCTCATAAAGCATTTTTGATTAAGGTGTGTATGTTGTGTTTTCAGGTATAATGCTATTGTATACCTAATAGACTATAGTATAGTGTAAACACAACTTTCATATGCACTGGGAAACTCAAACATATGTGTGAGGCACTTTATTGTGATATTCACTTTATTGTAGTCGTCTGGAACCAAATCTGCAATATCTCCAAGTACAAGATGCACTTGTACAGTCAGTTCTCATTACCCACAGAAGGTGTGTTCGACAAAGTTTCTGTAAATGCTGAATTAGCAGTACTGACCATTGCTCATAGGGGAAATATATATCTATATACACAGAGAGATAAAAAGAGAGAAATAGAGATATCTATATAATTATATGTGTATGTATAATTACATATAATTATATGCATATATAATTACATATAATTATGTGTATATAATGTAATATAAATACATATAATATATATCATATGTAAATATATTTATATATCTATAGATAGATACATCTGCAGGGACATATACCATTACGTATCTTTCTATATATCTATAGACATATCTAGAGAGACATGTGGATATACATATCCATATATACCTATAAATATATAGAAATCTATATATGTCCATATAGAGATGAATAGATATAAAAATATGTATAATACATATAATTATATGCATATATAATGATATATAATTATGTGTATATAATGTAATATAAATACATATAATATATATCATATGTAAATATATTTATATATCTATAGATAGATACATCTGCAGGGACATATACCATTACGTATCTTTCTATATATCTATAGACATATCTAGAGAGACATGTGGATATACATATCCATATATACCTATAAATATATAGAAATCTATATATGTCCATATAGAGATGAATAGATATAAAAATATAAATACAACTCATATTGGTAGATTTTATTTTCTTTCTGTCACCAGAGTCAATAAATTTACACAAGAGTAAATAAATGAAATGTTAAATGACTTAACTGAGGCCACTGCACCAACAGGTGCTGGAATTGAAATTCAAAATGCTTTA
Organism: Trachypithecus francoisi; assembly: GCF_009764315.1. Classification (NCBI taxonomy): domain Eukaryota; kingdom Metazoa; phylum Chordata; class Mammalia; order Primates; family Cercopithecidae; genus Trachypithecus; species Trachypithecus francoisi. The sequence continues at coordinate 165,427,280 of NW_022681454.1, read as the reverse complement.
CACCTCGTTTATATTCACAATCACCAACCAGTCCTTCAAACTGTTTGAACCTTTCCTTCATAAGGAGTCTTGTTTGACCAACTGCTGTGCGAATAAGATCCTTAGCATCATCTGGAATGTCCAATTCAAGCTTCCTGTCCCACTCAAGGCAATGTGAAGTTAATTTCTCAGTTTCTGATTGGAGGATATTTCTGAAATATAGCACATCATGGTGGGGCTGAGTTATTTGACCTTCATTTCTTTCAAGTGGTGGGACTTCTTTGATTGGAAGGCCATTTGAATTTTTAGTAGTAGCTTCATTTTTGTTTAAAACATGTTCTTCATGCCAAACTGTTAGAGGACCCAAAGGACATTGCAATTTATTTGAATCTTGCTGTATTGTCTTGGTAGAGTAAGTTTTACATTTTTGTACCAAAATTTCTTTTGTTGCTTCTTGAGACTCATCAACTTCTGTTTTTAAAGGAGTCCAGGTGTAACTGGGTGTCAAAAAAGCATTAGCACTTCCGGGAGTCATAGGTGATTCGCCAGGTCTAAAGTGCAGTAATCCATTTACTCAGCTGGAGAGGAGACATCAAGAGCATGCCAGACACATTTCTTTTGGTGGTAACCTGATTACTTTTTCACCTCTACAACCAGGAGAATTTTGAATTTAAAAATAAATCCATTTTCCTTCACATTATCAATGCTTATATATTCTTTAGACTATTGAAATTTTGGAAAAAATGTATTTGTGTTCACTTCTATAGTATCATATAAAGTTTTAATACTCTGTTCATCAAAGTGTATTTTAGATATACTCTTTCTCAAGGGAAATGGGGATATTTTGTACATTTTCAACACAGAATAAAAAATATACTGTGAAAAAAAAAAAAAGAAATTCAAAATGCAGCCAACTAGCCCCATAGCAGGAGCTTCTTGACCTACACTGCACTGCCCCCTACTGTCTCCCTCCTCTGGCGGTGGTTGTATGTAAGGCCATGGTATGGCCACGACTGTATTTGTAAGGAGAAAATAAGAAGTAGTCCCCTTGTTCTGCCTCACATGGGGAACTTGTGCATCAGGCGACTCAAATTTTCCTCTACTTTGCACTGTCTGCAAGTCACTAGGAAAGCCCTCCAGATACTGATTTTAGGATTTTAAAGAAACTATAGTGAGTAGGTGAATTTGCTAATTTGGAATTTGCAAATAAAGTGGATCAACTATAATATCAACAGTCATGCTATGCTGACATGACGGGAAATATCAGAAAATTACTCAAAAATGAATAAAAATTTTTAAATTTTTAGAACCTCATATTTGTCATAAAATAAATGAGAAAGGCATAACAAATATCAATCCCTGATTTGAAAAGTGAAGTAAAGGAAACTCAAAGTATACTGAAACCTTATTTACAGTGAATGACAGTGTAAACTCTTGTAGAAATAGTAGATATGAAAATGTTATCGCCCATTGAGTAGCTGTGATGATGAGTATATTCACAATTTATTGGACATGAATCATATAATGGAACACTGCCTGTATTAATTATTAGGAATTGTTGTCACAAAGAAACCTCAAATGCTAGTGGTTTAATGAATACAAGTGTTTTTTTTTCCTCATTAACATAATATTTCAAAGCAGGTGTCTTGTTTGATAGGTGGAATTCCTTCTTGCAATAATTTGGAGACTTGGTCTCCTTTCATCTTGTGTCTTTACCATCCCTTAGGGTCTTCTGGTTCTTTGTATCCCACTGATTGAAGGGAAAAATAGGTTCTAGAGAGCACATCTACTTTCTAAAATGTTAGCTGAGAATGAGATATATGACTTATGCTCATGTTCCATTAGTAAGAACAAGACTTAGGACCACATTTACATCTAAGGGAGTTAGATTACGAAATCCTAGTCAGAGCAGCTACTTCTTATATTACCACAGCAATATGGAAAAGGAAGCATATATCTGGAATTTTACGTTGATATTAACACTGACATGACAATGTTACCTAATATAAATCAATAGATAAATATTCTCCACATCATTTCAACTTTTTCTTTAGGTCCAGAATTCATATTCCTATAGTCAATTTTGATCTAGAAGTTATTAGTTTGTTTCTACCAGATTTTCGTTCAGAACAGAGAGACCAGCAAGAATTTTGTCCTCCAGAGGCAATTACCCAATCAAACAGGATAATTTTGGATGGAAAAATCAAAACGGTTAAGAAGTATCAACTTTGTACATAATTGAAAGGTTATTAAAATACCACCATTTCATTTAGTAACTATTGCTTGGCAAATGAATTCATTAGTACACGAACCAGTTAGTTATTGAATAAGTGTGTCGCTAATTTCAACATTTGGATATTGAAGGTCACTAAGTATTATTCATAGAATGGAGAACAGAAGATTAACGTCTACAGGTTGGAGACTAGCAAACCTGCAGATATGCTGGCTACACTATTTCATGCTGATTGTCTGAAATGGAGCAAGAAAGCAATAGACCACAGAGATCTCAATCAGCTGGAAACAAGCAACTCTAAAGAAAATCCCTGTCACAGAAACCATCTCTGACTAAATTGCTTGTTATCTTTACAAAACAACCTTCCTGGTGCTATTAATTTATATGCTTCCTATTACCCTGAGTGCAATTCTCAATGTTATACCTGTTCTTGGGGAATCATTTTTCCTAAACAGAAATCAAGTGCTTTCTCCAGTTTCACGTTTTCACAGTTCCCCATATACAGCACCAACAATAAAAAGTGCTCTGGTCATATCTGCTGTTCCACCTTCAGAATCTGTCATATCACCGAACTGTCTGATAGTATTAGCCTAATTCATCTAAAGCTCTTCCAAACCACACATCTGAAAACCAAACTTAAAACAAAAATGCACAGTTTAAAAGGGAAGATGAAATTGAATGTGACCAAGAGTTTTACGATCTACACAGAAATTTGGCAGACATTAAAACTACCAGGGTTTCCCAAGAAAATAATGATGGTGCCTCTATCAGTGAACATGAAAGTGACAACGATGGGCATCTCACTTATCTAGAAAAAAATTGCACCTTGGATATAAATGGCAAAATGGTAGCAAAGTTAACCATAGGATGAAGATGAAGGTAAAGCAAACTTTTTTTAAAAAACAATTAGGACCCTGGTTTTCATCCTCCAAATCAAGGACTGGCCCCTGCCACTGAAATCAGCAAACAAACTAGAAGACTAAAGTTTGCTATTCTACCTTCAGAATGTAATAGGTAACATTAAGAAATGCTAATGAACAAAAAATTACCTTATCTTTTTAACACCTGCCATTGCACTGTCTCGTTTCCCAATACGATCATAATATGCATGCTAGTCGAAGAGCATTTATACAAACGCAAAACTTGTTTCTTGTTACAGATATTTTGAAGTTAGTAATTTTCAATATTAAATTCTAGCAGAAATTTATAGAAAGGAGTTTTGTTCTCCAGTTCTTACAGATATATAATTTTTACATCAATATTGACTACTCTTACTTTAATCATTAATAGAAAATCAGCACTAATTACACTGTTGATGGTCAAATAATAAAGAAAAATTCTGTTAACCACCAGACCTCTTTATTTATAGCATGTTCTATGAATGTCTAAAACTATGTAGATTTTTGTTTGCTTGGAATTTCTTTTTTTTTTTTTTTTGGCTATAAATTCATCCAATGTCTTCATCCAAAATCTACCAGCACCAAATATATTACACATGCATATGCATTCACACACAAGATGGGGAGAGCCTAGCCTCACTGGCTGGCTTAATACCAAAGTAATTGCAATGTTTGCCCATGTGAGGTTCAAAACACAAAATTCTAGGAGTTTGGTGAAATATAAAAGAACTAGAAAAATAGGTAGAATCCAAATAAACAAGAATAAATTGTTTTCTTTTTGGCATTTGTCTCTAGTTACTATATTGTTCCATTGTTAAAGTTACCAGCAAGAATGTCAATAATCTTTTATGGATAAACAATCTTGGCATTGTCACCCTACCAATAACAGAATATTGCAAGAAGGTATGTCCCTCCTTGCTCCGTAGATCCTCTAGTTTGTGCATTATTTTTATGTGAATTGTCTTCATAGTCATTTTTTAAAAATTTCTTGTTCTAATCCAGTTATATTTTACAAGGCCATTACGCTTGTGGTGTATTTTACATTGGGACATAAATTATCTTTTAAACAGAATATTTATTTTAGTATCATAAAGTGTGTCCTGCTATGATGCCTCTATATGAGCTACCAAGAAATTTAGGCATAAAGAACATTAAAACTAAACTAATAGAAGATTCCATTATTATTCCGTCATTCTAGCAGTCAGCTCACCAGCCCTCCTCTGTTTTAATACAACTAATTTCATAGAATAAAGAAAAATGGTCTAAAAAGGGCATGATCTAACTAGGATGTTATTACCAACCAATGATGATTGTTTTGTAAAATTGGAAATATAATTGTAGATATATTGAATGGATGATTGAACAGGCAATAACTAAGGTATTTTAAGATGCTTGTGGCATGAATTTAAGTAGAAAATAAATTGAAAGTGAAAATAAGTGGTATCACCAAGTGATATGGTTTGGATGTTGGTGTCCTCCAAGTCTCATGTTGAAATGTGATTTCCAGTGTTGGAGGTGGGACCTGGTGGGAGGTGATTGAATCATGGGGGTGGATTCCTCATATATGGCTTAGCACCATCGCCTTGGTACTAAGTGAGTTCTCACTCAGTTCACTGGGGATCTGGTTGTTTAAGAGTCTAGGACCTCCTCCTTCTCTCTCTTTTGCCTCCTTTCTCACCATATGACATGCTGATTCTCTATTCTCTTCCACCATGACTGTAAGCATCCTGAGGCCTCACCAGAAGTGGATGACAGCACCATGCTCCCTGTACAGCCTGCAGAACCATGAGCCAATTAAACCTCTTTTCTTTATAAATTACCCAGCCTCAGGTATTTCTTTATAGAGACACAAGAACAGGCAAAAAACACCAAGTATGGAAAGAATTATTCACAAAACTTTATTTTTTGTGTCTACTTTGAGGGTCAGAGAAATATTAAAAGTGTATAACTGCATCTTTGGGGATTGCATTTCAGAAAATAAAAAGTAAGCAAGGATAAGAAATGTAACAACTAAAATTTTTAAGGACAGGTCAGCCCTTAATATTTGTGGAGCTTCAGTCAAAAGTGTAAATAAAGATCAACACACTATAATTGTAAACATTTAAAATGTATACATATAACTAACACACGTAAGTAAGATACCTTCTCTTCTCTTCTCTTTACATGTGGAACTTCATAATGACAAAACTGGAAGGTATGTGAAAAGATTATTTGTCTTTCCAAAGACAATAAAATTCAATTACTATTGCATGTATCTAGGTATTCTGTTGATAGGCCAGTGATGTTTGCATAAATAATAAAAAAGAAACATAATTCATGAAATATGCATACCTTTATGAAATTATTTTCATGCCTTATTTTAGAAAAATCACTTATATCTTGTAATAATCCAGATTTTAAAATAATTTTATTTATATTGACTGTAATGCCAAGTCTCAGTTTGGGGAGTACATTGCTATACTTAGTTTTATTTTTTCAATTAAAAAACTGTTGTGATGTATCACCTGGTATTAGTAATAAAATTTGCATAGAAGTTTTTTTTTCTGGAATCAACCATTTTACATATTATTTTAACTATTTTGATTTGAATAATTAGTTTTTCTTCAAATACTACTACTTTTACAAAATTACTATTGCATATATCATGATTTCTATTTCCTCGTAAAGAAATATCTAGTTTCATAAAGTATTTCTTAAGTTCTTCTTCTATCAAATTATTCAATGTTGGGATTTTATGAAGAAAAATAAAATGGGTAGTATGTTTTAAACTAATACATAAAATTGAGAAGGTTATTTTTGTTGTTTATGTGTTTCAAGTAATTCACTTAAACCAAAATATTCACTTAAACTATATTTGTTTTTGTTAAGCAATGAAAGTGTTTATTAACTCTAACATACTGTTTTCTATTACTGGTATGTCACCAACACATAGATTAAATATTAATTGTTCAATATAATATTTGCAACTGACATGATCAAATTGCACTGAATGTTTACTTTCATAATTTCATTTATGTTCTCTTTTTTCACTTTATCCACCATTAATTACTATCTCCTTTCAATTCTTCATCCTGATAATCATATGCTACATTATTTTTAACCTTTATTATATGTTCAGCCTATTGAAATAAATATTTGGAAGTGGAAAGATAACACGGTAGGAAAGTCAGCCAGGAAAGAAACTGCTTTCAAAGATCCAGATCCAGCAGGGAGAGAATCTTCTAAAAGGTTTTAGGCAGTATGAGAGAAAATAATACGATGAGCTAATTAATTTGTCTTTTATCTCCCTGAAGTACTCTTCTACTCCAAAGGCTACCCACACTACTAAGCAGTATCTATTGCAAAAGTTAGCAGCACAAACCACAAAGTGTGCCCATTCAGATCATGGCCTTTTGTAAGAATGATGGGGGCCATCATGGGTGAGGAAGCTTTTCCTAAGGCCTGTGTGGAGGGAGGCACAGAGCTGATGTTTAGTGCTAAGGGTCACAGCATGCCAGCTCCAAATGTGGGATTTCGAGTAACACAAGTGCCCACGGTTTCTTTAATATGTTTATTTCTGCATCTATGATTGTGAGGTGCTGAGACCTCAACTATGGGCCCAGGCCTAAGGCCAGCACTATTCTAAGACACACTGCTTTTCAAACCTGTACTGTTAACAGTCAAGATAAAGTCACTCAATCTTGATGAAAAATAGAATTAAATACTGGCTACGGTAGGGCCAAGATTATAACAGTTATTTTCCTGTTAATAAAATTTGTTTGTAACTCTTTCAGAATATATTTTAAGCCAGCGAGCCAGTGACTTTATCTGCCATGTGGTTAAACAAGAGAATAAAAGCTTACTGCCATGAAAATAAATATCCCTGGCTGGCACTACTTCTGTAATTTACCTAGCCTAAGGTCATTCTAAAGTAGTTTAAATGCATCATTAATCCACAATCCTCTAAAACTCTAAAATACTTAAATAAATTACAATGGAGTAGGATGAGCCTGAAGAGAGGAAAAAACTGTCAAGATTTGATACATTTAAATGATGCAAAAAAAGTCTCTTAGACTCATGTATAAATTATTGCTAAAATGAAAGACATGATAAAGAGCCTATAGGACATGATACAAGCAGTTTCATTTGGTCCAGAAAGATTAAGAAAATGAATCTTGGATTTCACCTTTCTGCTTGTGAATTTTCATCCACTTAGTTTTAACCTTGGTAACTCAAAATTTTCATGTTCATTTTTATTACATCCTTTTTTGCTGCAATTCTGTTATTCCCTTGATTGCTATCCCTTCTGTTTATAGTAATCTGTAGACTTAAATCATACCTATGCATGTGTGAATGTATGTGTGCAAGTGTGTGTGTGTACAGGGGAGTGTGTGTGTTGGGAATGGGAACCATAAGTAGAGTTACCAAGATCAAACCCAACACACATGTAGACACTAAGCAAGAGATAGTAAAAAAGAGACATAAATTTATGAAGTATAACTTTATAACTTAGGTCACCAAAGACTTTATTTTTCCTTAAATCAACAGATATCCCAAAAAATGTCCTATAAAATTTTGCCTTCCAGATAAATTCCTGATCAACAAGTAAAGCAGATTTTTTGTTTTTAAAAAAATCAGAGATTGTACCATCATACGCAAATTTACGAACAAATTAAGAAATTTATTGAAGTATGAATTCTGAGAAAGCAGATTTTAACAGCACTAATCGCATGCAGAATTGAAAGATGCTCCTCTCCTTACTTATTTCCTGTGATAATAATGTCATGAATGTCAGCCTTGTGCCTTTTTTACCTGTGCCTCTCCACATCCCTATACCTGTAAGCCTTTCTATAACCTATGTTATGTGAACTACTACATAAAAAAAAAAATCTCTGGACTTTTATTTATGTTTAAACTTCATCATTTCCATGGTACATCATGTCTTGGAATGCTCTACATCAGAATACTCAGTATAAAACCAGGAAACTGATGCCTGAGACACAGGCAGGTTTTAGATGGCAGAGAGCACTCCCTGGAGTGCTTATGCAGCTCCAGCCCTGCACGGCAGCTTAAAAAGGCACCTATCCTTGTGCTTCCTTTACTTGTCTGACCTAGCATATTCCCTACTGTTGAACACCAAACTCTGTAGCTCCCTATAAAGATCTGGGAATCAAAGATATGTGACCCTTCTCTAAGCATTTTTACATTTGTCCTTTACATTGGCAACCTTCAAACCTGGACCAGCACTTTGTTGCTTAGCCCAACTCATATATATATCCAGTCTCAACAAAGACATGAAAAAGCACTCAAGACCAATGTTACAAACTCATGTTTTGAAATGAAATTCATAAGTGCATGTGTTGTGTGATTTTGCTGCAAAGTAGTACAGTAAATATATGTAACTGAGTGTTAAATACCTATGAGGCTCTTGGCACTGGATGGAGAGAGAGGGAAGGCAGAAGAGACAGAAAAAGGGAAAACAATAAAATATTTATTGTCTTTGTAGCTACCATAAAAGTACTTAAAGCAAAGACAGAGGCTGGGCACTGTGGCACATGCCTGTATTCTCCGCACTTTGAGAGGCCAAAGTGGGTGGATCACCTGAGGTCCGGAGTTCAAGACCAGCCTGGCCAACATGGTGAAACCCCATATCTACTAAAAATTCAAAAGTAGATGGGCATGATGTTGTGCTCCTGTAGCCCCAGCTACTTGGGAGGCTAAGTCAGGAGAATCACTTGAACCTGGGAGACAGAGGCTGCAGTGAGCTGAGATGGTGCCATTGCACGTCAGCCTGGGCAAAAAGAGTGAAACTCTGTCTCAAAATTAATTAATTAATTAATTAATTAATTCATAATAAATAAATAAGACAGAAACAATGAATTTTAAACTTTTAAACCCACAATAAAGCAAATAAAGAAACAAACAAAAGAGCGAAGGGAGAAACTACATGGACAAGTGCTAATTAAGATAGTTACACCAAATAAACACAGCATTTATCTTGGAGCTTCCTGGTAACCAGGAATATATGACTCTCATTTCATAACCTAGTAACATAACATGCTAACCTATCAAAGATAAAAGAGTGTTTGCTGGAGTTTTGAGAGTAATGTCTCAGGGATGATTTTGTAGGTGAGTTGGGTAAATATTTCTAGACTGGAAATGTACTACATAATTAGGGGTCTCCTCATGGGCATTTTCACCCTTACATTATTTTAAAAGAATCTTAAACTTAATTTTTTTTTTCCTGAACGATTTAGTATGAAGTTGATGACAAGATGTCTCATAACTTGGAATAGTGACCTTGTCCTTCATAACCACAATACAGCAATCCAGGTCAGGATATTAACACTGATTCTTTACTGTCACCCAAGCCTCGGATCCCATCATGTTTCACCATTAGCCCCCTAAAATATCCTTTATAGAAATGTGATCTAGTTCACTCTCATGCCTTGCATTTAGTTGTAATATTTCTTTAGCTTCTTTCAGTATGAATTAGGTCCTAGATTTTTCCTGATTTTCCTGATGCCAACCCTTCTGAAGATTATAGGCCAGTTATTTTATGCATAAATTTGAGCATGTCTGCTGTTTCACTATTTGATTCAGGTTGTATATCTTTGGAGGGAATACCACAGAAACTATAATATTTTCATTGCATCCTGTCAGCTGACTCACAATTTCCATTTGCCCTATTTCTAGAGATCATTTTAGTCATTTACTCATTGTGGTGCCTGCCAATATTCCTCCTTATCAAATTACTCTTTTCCCATTTGTAATTATTAAGTATTTACATGCACACATGTACATGTATATTCATTTTGTGTCTATATTTGTATTACAAAACATGAATTCACATTGATCTCTCCATACCTTAGGGTTCATTCTAGGTTTTTCCCTTGACATATTAACTCTCTTCAATAATGAAGAGAAACTTAGCTTCCTTTTCCTTCAACACTGACTTATTTGATCTATTTCCTTGTATTCAAACAATCTTCCTTCATCACTACCACCCAACTCTCATGTGAAAACGCCCACTTCCCCTCTCCAAGGTAGTCGGTGACAATCATGACAGAAGACTGAAAGTTGAATGTGTTAACATGAAACACTGAAAACTCTTCTGTGGGATACAAAACAAAATGCTAAAAATCCGAAAGCATTTCAGGGAATTAATAATACAATCATATCATATTTAGGATGATGTTGGAGAACTAGAAAGGAGGAGCATTCAAATAGTGTGTGGTACATGACAAGGACTAGGGTGTCTTCAGTTATATTTTCTCTATTGTATTCACAAAGATGAGAGTAGAAATATTATCATTCTATTCTTCCATATCTTTTTATTGTCTAAAATATTTTTTAATAAATAACTATTAAAATAAAAAGATGCTGACTTGGCCTTGAGCAACTGTTTAACAGTCATTGTTGCCCCCAAAGTTCATCAGCTTATCTCCACATTGATGAAGAAGGGATGTGACTGACAGCAGTGCAGAGTTAGAAGCAGTGTGAAGTAGTTGCCAAAAAGATGGGATACAGTATCAGGTGTGTCAACTATTTTTATATAATTAAAAAATAATTTCATCTAGCACAACCACATTTTCTTGAGGGTCTGATATCAAATTAGCTGTTTCAGTGTCCACACCACTAAAGAATTCTAGGAGAAAGCATCGAGGAAGTAAATTTTATTACTGTTACTATTACTAGCACTATTTTATGATGCTATATGGCTAAATGATAGCATCATTTTCCCTTCAGCTCCAAATACTACATAAAATCTAATGATTATATAGATGTTATAGACAGTATTTTTCTACTTCGTTCAACTATCAATTGATTGCACCCTATCTTACAATAACGTTTAATTTTTTTATTTTTGTTTACAGTAAACCATTAATTATTACCATTATTAACTATTATTATTTTAAAATGAGAACAATAATAGTAAAAGAAATCTGACAGGCTGTCTTTAACATAAGATATGTCATAAAATGTACTTAGCCATTAGTAAGTAATTAGCATTCAGTCACTTGTAGACATATGCTAGTAACAATATAGAAAACTAATTTAAGCTCTTATTTATTAATGAATTATACATAACTATTTTCACTTTTCTCTAGATGTGAATAATTAGAGACTGTCAATTGCTTTAAAAATTAAAGCTATATCCATAAATAATATAAAAGCAATATAAAGATCTCAACCACTATAAATATTAAATGTTACATTATATATAATAATAACCATTGTGCCTAAGTAATATATTTTAGAGCTCAAGTAACATTTAATTTATGTTATAAAACTATAGCTATAAATAAACTATTGCTGTAGTTATAAACTATACTTATAAATAAAAATGTAAAATAATCTAGCACCTAATGATGTTAAACAATAAACAGTGAAACGAAACCCACACACATACATTTGCATAGACATGCAGACACACGCAGATACACGGACAGACACATATGCATACACATACACACAAAGCTGAAAATCCTACTTGACTTTAGAAAGAAATTTTCCATTTTTCTGTAGTACTTTGTATATTTTTCAAAGTAGACTACTAATATTCGTTTCTTGCAGAAATAAAAATAGAAAGTCATAGAAAATTAAACCAAAACGTGCTTATGACCTCATAAATCCTTTTAAATTTATTCCTCATTTCTAAGTGATATGTTTGTCGATCTTTCTTTCAAAATTCAATCAGAGCGAGACGGCAAGAAGAACACGGCGAATGTTCTTTGTCTATCAATAAGTGGTAAAACTAGGTGGTGTCTTTGGTTCTGGTGACTCTCAGTCTTTTTGCTAACTACTATAATATATTGTGACTTGTGGCTAAATGTTATCACTACAGCGTTCGTTCTTCAATTACAATAACTCCATCTCCACAGTCTAGGGGAAAACTGAAACAAGACAACAAAGTATTCCTCCTCCTGGTTCATCAGTTTTCTCTATAGCCACTAGTCCTGAGTGTTTTATCTAAACATGTCTGACTTACGCCTCTTGCCTTTACCCGTCTTGCCTGTGCCATTGAAAGAAAAGAGCATTTTTCGTGATTTTCTAGTGACACCTCTTTAGAGGGTACATCCACACTTTTTAAGCACTAGTATTTCCTCGCTCTTCCTAAAATCTATTAGGCATCACATATTGTAAATGTGTGTTACATGTAAAATCTATTAACCACCACATATTGTATCTTCTCAGTAAATGGAATGCAAAGAAAACCCTACATCATGCCATTATGTTTATTTTCCTACAAAGAAAGGCATTTGCAGAGTTTACCAGGATCAGTATCCTAAATTTATCAGGCCAATCAATCTCAAGTTCCAGTGTGTTAATTCCAAAAAGAGATGTACTAGTGACACCATCACAAAGCAATGTTGTAATAAGGAAAACCCCATGAGTCTCACAAATATTAATACTCAAACTAAACTGAGGCATGAATGTTAACTCATTGTGCAGTTTTGACCAATATATTCACTTAGTTTCCTCATCTGAGTTATGAGAAACTTAGGCAAGATTATTTTATCCATTTTCAAGTGGCAATCAATTCCGTGAGAGCAAACACACTGTATTTAATTGAAAATACTTATACTTAGAATCATATAATTTCCTGAAATATAAGCATTAATGTTTTACACTATAGCATCTGCTTGCAAACAGGTTTCCAAATGTTATCCCAAAGCCAGGAAATATGAGCACTTGGCTTTAAAAATTTTGTTTAATAAATAAGTGAAATTTTTTTTTCAATATTTCAAAGAAAGAAGTTTCTCATTTTGTGGCAAAAACATGAAAACATCTATGCAAACTTTTATAAAAAGGAGATCACATTGCATATTTTGCTCTGTATTTTCAAACAGTGGTTGAAATGATTTTGCTAGAGCAGTGTGTTTAAAAAACATGAAGATACTCATGGATTAGAGAAATATAGCTATTTGATAGGAAATATAGAATATATACATAAGCATGTTCTAAAATAATTCCCCTATTTGAATATATTTATTTTAGCAGGCTGGACCAAAAGTTTACTCCATAGGTCAAAGTCTATGCTAATATAAACCCATATACCAAGGCTAATTTATAGAGAAATCGAACATTATATTATAATTTAGACAATACTCTAAGCAACCGGAAGAGTTGAAGAGTGGAAATAACATTTCTTCTTACCATAGTTTATAAACAAATTTTACGTAACATTCAAAATGTGACTATGAGCCTGGACCATAAAAAGTAAAAAAAAAATGCAGAATCTACTACTAGAAAAGAAAATGACTGAAATGTCATAATAATTAAGATTTTAGCCAGGTATTTTGGTTGTTTATGAGAGAATAAGATCATTTTTCATCTCATTCTATTTTGTTTTTAATATTAGCATCTTCAAAAAATTCTGGCTAAACATAATGTGTGCTTAGCAGATTAAAATTGGAATAAAATATTTAAAAACCAAGAATGCATTCACAGATACCATTTGTTGTCAGCAATAATATTTATAATAAACAAAATATAAATTTAAAAAATATTAAACACCAGTCAATAGCAATTCATTGAGCATCCCTTGTCCATTATGATAAGCAATTTATACTTTACTTCACATTCATAAAAAAGAAAGCTGCTGTTAATATTATACCCTAGATTTCATACACAATTTTGTCCATTTACATACTTTCAATATTGCTTAGTACAGCACTAATCAAGCCACATGTGAAATAGGCCTTAGGGTAGCATCATCAAAATCAGGTTTTGACCATTCCATGATATTTTATCTTGATTAAAATGAGCATTTAAGACTGCTTAAAAATGGAAAAATTTTTCACAAATCTCTAACTTCCAGGAGGTATAATCAAATGGAGGTAATTTAAACATTTTGTTCTGATGACAGAAGGACCTAGAAGCTTATTGCATGTTTATGTTTGTCTAGAAATACACAGTTGTCAGCGTGCAATGCTTACTACTAGCTAGTCTAGACCTACTTACCTTTTATCCTTTAACTTTATGACTCTTTTGCTTGGGTTCATAATTAAGAATAAAAATCTATCTTGTTAATGAATCTTAAGTGATATTTTTGTTAGTCATGGCTCAATACTTTGTACTTACTCAAATAAAACCAATAAACCAGGGAATAATATGATGTTTGATAAAACGAGAAATGATAATTTTATTTTATTTTATATTCTTATTTTTTATTCTATACTTTTTGCAGTGCATTCACATGCCTATTGATCTTTACAATGGAACAAACTATATAAGTAGATATAGAAATATTATCTATCTATCTATCTACCTGCCTACCTATTCATTCAATGTCACTAGTGCTGGAAGAAAAATACTATCCAAAACTTGCCATAAATAAGACAATAAAAAAGTAGATATGAAAACAAGAACATATTAAATAAATTGATCCATGAGATAAATAAGTGTAAATAGGAATATCTTGCCCAATTTAAAGTTTGAGATACAAAAAAAGTAAAAGACTGAAAAACATGTATAGGTTAGATTACTATTTTATATTTATAATAATAACAGCAAATATCGGTAGCAAATATTTGATTTTTTTACCTGAATGAAAATATTTTAAAAATATATTCTTCTAAAAAATTTCATCAGAATCTTTACATTTCATCAGTAAAATGAAAATGAAAACCAATTTCCATGAAAAATATCACAAGGAATTGGCAGTTGTGTATAACTACATAAAATATTCTAAATTTGTCAATTATCCAGATCAAATATATTACCATAAGACAAGGACAGATTGTGTCTCAAATAAGCAGAAATATGTAACTGGATATACTTATAGGAACAACATACAATCATATAAAATATTTTTAAAAAACACGTTTGTGTCTAAAACACGGTAGTTACTTAAAAGTGTATCCACATATTTTCTTATAATATTAGCTGGGCGCAGTGGCTCAAGCCTGTAATCCCAGCACTTTGGGAGGCCAAGACGGGCGGATCACAAGGTCGGGAGATCGAGACCATGCTGGCTAACACGGTGAAACCCCGTCTCTACTAAAAAAATACAAAAAACTAGCTGGGTGAGGTGGCAGGCGCCTGTAGTCCCAGCTACTCAGGAGGCTGAGGCAGGAGAATGGCGTAAACCCGGGAGGCAGAGCTTGCAGTGAGCTGGGATCTGGCCACTGCACTCCAGCCTGGGCGACAGAGCGAGACTCCGTCTCAAAAAAAAAAAAAAGATAATATTAAAATGACACCTATGGACATATTTTTGTTAGGTAACACCACTTAAAAAGTTATGTTTTAGAATACAATTATTATGACACAGAACAATGTGCAATGGTATGTATAATTTTTGTTTAATTATATCTGTAAATGATATTTTTATTAATGAATGCCTTTGTGCTGGTAACATTAAGCAAAAAGACTCAATTTAAACAACTCCCTCTAATACTTCTATACATGTTTTTCTATTTGAATATAGCCAATAAACCTCTTTTATTGAAAACCATTTTCATACACTATTGAAATTAACACAAAAGCAAGTGAAATGAAAGAAGGTCAAAGCTAGGTAAAAAGTAGATAGAAATGTCAGAATGAAAAGTTAAAAAATTCAAAGTTGACCGTAGTGCTAGTACAAACAAGATGAGATGTAATTAATGTGCTTGATGTAATTTAGCATTACGAGAAAAGTTGTAGAATCATTTCATCAAACACAATGTTATTTAATTATCAGAACAGTAAGACATTTTTCCCCAAGACACTGCATTTAATATGCCTCTACCAAATAAAGGTTGTCATATCTATTCTAGCTCCTATAAATTTTCCTAATCTCTTTCATATTTTTACCCTTGAATTTTCTCCCTTTCTCTCCTTGCTTCTACATTTCTGCTACGTGACTGCTAATTAAAATGAACCTAACTCAAGGTAGATTTCCTTAAAAAGCGGGGTGTTGTTCAAAGGAGGACTTGTGCTGGAGAATCAAACTAATAGAAGTCTTAAGGTCTGAAGCATTCAAATTAAAATAAGTCCCTTGAAATATATCAGTCTGTATTCCCAAAATTACTTCTTTTAATGAAGTGTGCTGCTTCATGGTCACTTGTATTATGTATTAATGAACTCAGTCAACTACATGCTTTTTTTTAAAGATTAGTAAAGTTTTAAAAATAAGCTTTTCCTAAATTGCCATGGTAGTTATTTAAATGTAGACACACATTGTGCCTACACATTTTATAGTAAATGTTATACAACAGAAATTGCATAATTAAAGAAAGAGCAAATTCAATGGTTATATTTTGTTATTTATGTTATCATTGGCTTGTCTGGATGTGACTATCTTCTTTTAATAAAGCTATTAAAATAATCCATATCTTCTATAGCATAGTCAGAGGTCAATATGTTTGATGAAATCTTATAATATTCAGTATCAAGATCAGTTAAGTCTTGACATAATAGCATATTTAGTCAGGATAATGTTGACAGAACAAAAATATGCAAATGGAACATTAACTCATGAGTATGACAACTGTTTACTTTCTTATATTCATATTTGGCAGTACCTATATGATATTTATACATATTTGGACTGTGTATACTCTTATTTTTTGTATACATATAGCTCAACTCAAATAAATTCAATGTGTAAAAGACAACTTTTTGACCCTTAATTATTTCAAGAAATATTTATCAAGTACCTAATTTGTGGTCAGATAATGCTAGGCGCTGTAAGTAAAAAGAGGAAAAAAGACAGACAGTTCCTGATGGTATGAGCTTCCTGGGATTGCTGTAGCCAATCACCACAAACTAGGCAGCTTAAAAATACAAAAGTTTATGCTTCCATAGTTCAGGAGACCAGAAATCTGAAATCAAGGTGTTGGCAGGGATGCACTACCTTTGGAAGTTCTATTAGAGAATCCTTCCTTGCCTCTTAGAGCTCTGGTGGTTGTTGGCATTTCTTGAGTTCTTTGGCTTGTGGCCACATCACTCTAATTCCTGCCTTCATCTGCACATTGCCGTCTCCTTGGTATCTGTCTCACTTAGGGCTGCATCATTGTAATCTCTGTCTCTGTCTTCATATCTTATCTACGTCTTCTGTCTGTATCTTTTAATCTGTGCATCAAATTCCCCAGTATGTCTTTTATAAGAAGATTTGTGATTGAATTTAGGACCCATAATTTAGGGCAGATAATCTAGAATGACCTCTGCATTTTAAGACCTTCAAATTAATTACATTTGCAATAACCATTTTTCCAAATAAGGTAATACTCACAGGTTTCAGGGATTGGTACCTGAGCGTGTCTTCTTAGGTGCCATCATCCTACCCACTACTATGTTTAAGAAACTTGCTGATTAATAGAGAATAAACTATCTAAAGAGGTAGTTGATACTCAGACTGATAAGTACCATTATAAGCGCAGAAAAAGAAGATCTAACATCAAACTGTTGTATCTAATGCAAACATGGGAGATCAGGAAAGTTTCCCAGAGACTGCTTGATGAAAACTAGAAATTAACCAGGCAAAACTGCAGAGAACATATGTTGAAATTCCAGGGGAAAAATAGTATGATACTCTCAGGAAACTAAAAGAAGCTCAAAATAGTTGAGGCTTAGGGAGACTTGGTAAAGAAATAGTGATCAATCAGATGTGGGTGCATATCAAGAAGACTCGGGGTAAGCTGTATTAAAGAAACCAAGCTTTTATCTGAAGGTGTAAGAGTCCAATAAAGAGATTCAAGAATGGAGTAGCCCGCTCAGTTAAGCACCTTGGATAAACAGCTCTGGCTGCTGTGAGGGTGAACTTGAGAGCAAGCAGAGTATCCTTCTGAGGGTGTCTCACAGAACTCCAGGAAAGTTTTTAAGGTGATCCCAACTAGGACACTGGCGAGGGGTAAAAGGGATGTGGATGAATTCAAGAGAGACATTGTAGGAAGTACTGCTAGTACAGATGACCCCTGAAAAATGCCGGGGCTAGGGGAATTGACCCCTTGTGCACTCAAAAATCTGCAGAAGTTGCAGTAAGTAGAGACTGAGCCACTGCACTCCAGCCTGGGTGACGGAGGGAGACTCCATCTAATAAACAAACAAAAAAGGCATGAGGAAAAGACATGTAGTATACTGCATTGTATTTATCAATACCATAAGTTTATTTCATTTGTTTATAAGATGAATTGTCTGAAATGGCAGGCAACTGCAGCTGTGGACTTCCATCTGTGGTACACATCAAACAATTCTACTTTGTCTTGTAATGTCAAGACTCTCCTCTGCTTCTTGGAAGTACTTCCAGCATCACCAGTGGCAATTTGGGTCCCATGGTGCTATTCATGGTTATGGTTTTTGCACTAAACATGACCAGAAGTATGACAGAATTGTGATATCATGTTTTACTGAGATAGCAATTTACTAGACAGATGAACTGCTCACTTCTCCAAGTGATTAGCATCACACAGTGTTTTAAGCAGATACTCCTGATACTTGAACTCACTGTAATAGCACAAGGAGTGGCCATGAAATTACTGCAGTAGTATAGTATATATAACAGCTAATTTCAAGCAATTATAATCCAATACTGCATCTTCATATTTGTTTACATTTCTTTTGATTGTGAATGGTGCCAGGTATGGTCTGTAAATGTATTATAACTTGTGACAATTTTTTTCACTTTTTATAATAGATTTCTGTGTATTTTTATGGTAGCACATGAAATAGACTATCACCTACATATATTTTATGCATTCATAACATAACTTTTTTATACTACCAGAGTACATGGTTTATCTGCAAGTTTTTTTCCAATTTTCTGATAATCTCCAAAAAAGTTCAATGTATTTATTGAAAAAAATCCACATATAAGTGTACTTATGCAGTTCAAACCTATGTTCAAACCTATGCAGTTGCAGGTCAACTACACTTAGCATTCAATTGAATCTGAGAGTAAAGATAATGAAGGTAACAAAGACAGTGATCAACTTTCAGCTTGAAAGCTGGAATAGTAGCCAGGTTACTTCTTTAAATAAGATAAGACACAGAGAAGGAGGAAAGGTATAGAGAATGAAAGCAATTTAATTTCAGACTTCCAACATTTAAAATATCTGTTTCCAGATTTTAGCTTCATATGTGGTTCATGTTGCAAGGAGAGAAATTTGGATTAGAGAAAATAATCTAGGAGTCACCAACCTAAATTTGATAAGTGCAATTCTGAAGGCCTGTGAGCGATGCTCCCAGGGAAAGTGCAGAACAAAAAGTAATTGTACAAATCTCTGTGAAATTACATAATTCAAACTTAGAGCTGTTGGAACTTTAAATTTTCTGAGCCTTGAGGAGAGTGTGACTATGTGCCCTGAGTCACAGAGCATGCAGTTGCAACTTCTACCTTTTTCCTGTAAATAATTAAGACCAAACAGTGGCAGCCATAAGATCCCCTTAGATCATTGCCTCTATTCACAGAGTAATAAAGTAATCTTCCTTGTAATGTAGCAGTCTGTAACCAATCAAATAGCTGTGGCATATGCACTAGTCTTGTATGGCAAACGTAATGCTGTTGGACCTTTTTTTAATCTCTGCCTATATAAAGCATAGCCTTAACTTTTCCACTTTGGAACACTGATTCCATTCATTTGGAGTCCTTGTTTCAAGGTGGCTGTTCTCAAGTTTTGCATTTGAATCAACTCTATACTTAATAGTTTCTGAATCTCATTATTTAAGGTTGACACTCCCGATGAGCATATTTTTAGGAAAAGAACACAAGTAGGAGTCTGTAAAGGACACTGGTAAATGTACGTGAGTATGGGTGTTGGTTGGGAATGGCAGTGAAAACAGAAGAATTAAAATAGGAGTGTGCACCGAGAAGCCTGAGTTACCAGCACACATCACTCTATGTTTTCCTGTTCCACTCTCTTTTCTGTTTTCCAAAAGCTGTTTCTCCAACCCCTTCTCCCCTCAAATCTCCCACCTCACCACCTCTTCTCAGATGAAGAAGATTGTTTTCGGTAGAAGTGTTAATCTAATTTCTAACAAGTAATATGACTAATGACATGCAGCTTTGAAACAACTACTTAGAGACTGCTGATGGTACTGGCGAAAGGGGTTAATGTACATTAGCAGGAGTCAGATTCAGCCTGAGGTGGGTAGAAATGGAAAGTCAGGAATGGCTCCCCTACCCTCTCCAATAGTGGGAGAAACCTCAGCATGTTTCAATATTGTTGTGAGGGATGTTTTGAGAGGAAAAGGCTGAAAATAAATGAATGAGAAGAAAAACAAAATATGTGGACGTTCCTAAAGAAAGTTGTGATTCATAGTCTGGATAGAGGTTCCATATTTATCTTAAAGCTAGGGATGTTTTTCCATAGTAACAGGAGGCAAGTAGAGAATTGGGAAAACACCCATGCAAATGGCAGTGCTTTCTGGTTTGATGACATGAGTCGTGGTTCTCCCCAAATGAAAATCCCATACTCACAGTGAAGAACGAAGGAAGGCTACCTGCTAAGCATGATAAAAGAGGTGGTGGCATGGGAGATCTGAAGAGAGAAAGAAGACTGGAAAGAGCAGTTTCCGAAAACGAGGAAGAGAGCTGAATAGGAAAATGTAGAATGATTCTTTTCAGGTAGTTTATGTTTCACTGTGCCAGTTTATACTTTTAACTTATGAAAGATTGTCTCTGTTAAGGTGACACAACTAAGCTATATTTACTTTCTGATTGTATAGTTTGGAATAAAGTAACAGGTTCCAGCATTACAAACAAACCAGTGACAACAAAGAGCAACAGTAGAAGCCTTGAGTTAAAAAATATTTCTCACATCACACACATTGTAACAGTTGGAAATACGGTTATGCTCAACAGAATGTTTTTTATGATGCAAAAGATTCCAGTTTTGAAGTGTCTCAGCTTTCATCTATTCATTGGTCTAATAATTGATCAAATCAATCCTATGTGAAACTTGTCTTTTAAAGGAAAAGGAGGAAAAGAGAAGGCTCTAAGAAGCGGAGAAGAGGAGAGAAGAGGTGTAAAGTGATAGAGTTGCTTGTGTTTCTGCATTTTTTTTTTTTGAGCTCTATCTACTGGTTTCCCTGATGCTTATTTTCCTCTCTGTATTTCATATATTAGAACTCAAGATCTTTGTCTTGAAATGCCAAGGATCTTCCAAAAAATGTAATTTCCTCTGGCTTGTGAAAGAAAAGTTAAAAGTTTCTATGTAAGTGAAGAGGGGGGACAATTTCATTACGTAGTTGTTAATCTGACACCATTCTGCTAGGCTATCTAAAAAATGGTAAAATTCACTCGGCTAGGGAACAGAAGCATTTTTATCTTCCCCTACCACTTAGTTTTACACAGCTTTCCATTCCCCTGTCTTTCTGGCCAGCTGGCTTCTTGGAAGCACTAGAAGAGGGCGTGAGAAAGCACTTCCTTCATCAAGTTACTCAACTGTGGTCTCCAACCACATCGTTCTTCATTTTTCCAGTTCTACCTGACTGTTGGATGCAACCAAAGCAACAACCTTAAAACTCAAGTTAGATGAAATAATGAAGTATTCAGCCCTAAAGACATTCTTCTATAGTTGTCTTTGGCAACTAGACTGATTTAATGACACAATTTTTAAAAGATTGTTTTTTCCCTGAGGGCAGAATACATGTTCAGAAATTAACACCATGTAGTGAGAACAGAACTAAAAATACAAGGGGAAAGGTCATCAAAATAGCATTCGTTGCTGATTTCATATTCTGGGAAGAGCTACATTCTCTGTTGAAATCTAGTTTGCTTCTGACATGTGGGACCACATGCGACCTTACTTCAAGTTACAACATTTTTTAAAATAAGTGCCATATTATTTTCTGTATGGTCTACTCAAGAATTTAAAAAGTGAAAGAAGAAGTTAAACATGATTCAAACACTTTTAAAAACTACTTTAAAAATACAAAAATATCAAGAGGCATTGATGGATCTAGAAACAAAAAATAAAAATAAAAATGCAAAAGTGTATCCAAAACGGGAATCATATTCATGATGGTTCATGAAAGAAAGTGTGTGGGAACATGTTTTTTCTCTTTTTCCAATCTTAACTTTCTAGAATTCTAACAAGTAATAATAGGAACATGCTTTTTCTCTTTTTCCAATCTTAATTTTCTAGAATTCTAACAAGTAATAAAAGATAACATTTTAAATAGATTAACATGTACAATCCAGTTTTCTAAGCATTTTATGCAGATTAACTTATTAAAGCATTATACCAGCTAAATCCAGTAGACACTCTTTTTATACTCTTTTTAGAAATGAGAAATCTAAGACACAGGGAAGATAAGTAACTTGATCAAGGTCTTTGAGTAGTTAAATAATGGAACTGGAGCTAACACCAGGGAATCTAGAGCTAGTGTCCATGCCCTTCACCACTGTGCATATTGGCTTTCATAGTTAAATGATTATATCATTTCTTGTGTTGCAATGATCTAAGATATTTCCGATGTAGTTGTAATATATGGTGAACTTTATGTAATCTCAATAGTTGACACTGATAGAAAAATTCCTGTACTACCCTGACAAGTTTTTTTAATCTCTTTGCATTTGTAATATAAGATAGTACTATTATATATATATATATATAATATATATATATATATAATGGATTTGTGTTGAGGACTTAAGAGCAGTTTAATACAGTGTCAGAGAAATGTTAGAAGCTCAACAAATGTGACCTTAAAGTTTATTAATGTGTAGACTTTTATTTTCACTTTTATTATAATCAGTTTATCCTTTTATCATTAATATATTATCTTAGTATTTTTGGCAACTGAATATTAGCTGCATTAAGTACCACCACCCACCCATCTATCCCCATCTACTATATTATACTTAAGTACACTCTTGCTTGTTTATTTGTTTGTTTCCTTCACGCTGTGTGTCTGGTCATCAGCATTTATGTTGACAGGTAGCTTGCTTACTTATTGACAAGGTGGCTGTATGGTTTCCTGACATCTCCTTTCAGTACTATAGCCTTCAATCTTTTTCATAAGATTATATAAACTATAATAAATATCTGATTTTCCATCTGTCATCTTTCTAGCTAAGACATCTATTATATATATATATCTGTGTATATATACATATATTATATATATATATATATATTTTTTTTTTTACAGTGTATAGGCTATTTCAGAAATTTTTAATTACTTGTCTAAAGTAGTAAGATATCTGCCTGGGAAAAAAATCTCAGACATTCCTGCCAGGAGAAACATTCAAACTATTAAAAGCATAGACTCTAAATTTACCTTTTAGATAATAACCATTGCTGCTTCTCTTTTTGCTTTATTTCAGTTGACTATCTCCATCCTCCTTGAGACTATCCCCTTAATCTCTCAGAGCATCAGCCTTCTTCTGACTTGTATCTTACCAACCAGGGTCCCACATCCAGCCATTTACATCAATGCTGACCTCACCAGTATCCTTTATCCATCTTAAAAATATAAGATATTTTAGTTAAATATTTAGTCTTACCATTTAATCTAGTATAATTTTGTTTAAATTTCTATAATCGTGTGTAACTATAATCAAGAGAATACCAGGAACGAATTATTCAAGCCTAATAACCTTTTGAAACCCTTAAACAATGTGGCTGTTAACAATGCCAATTAGTTTCTCTTTCTATAAATCCAGAGCTCATGGACTCAAATTCTGTCTTTGTGCCTTCCTTACTTGTGAGTTCAGTTATACAGAAGAGCTTCTCAATGAATTTGGGGGATGATTAAATACTAAAGATACAGAGGACTTAGAGTGGAACCAACTACAAACATCACACAATAACTTACATATTTTTTACCTCTTCTAAACTCTAAATGATTTGAGCATGTATTTATTGTAAAGCCATGTAATCCAACCTTATATTAAAGTGTGTATTTGCCTTTCTTAACTAATAGATTCTAAGTTAATTGAAAACAGATTTATGGTTTCATTGCTTATTTCCCTCAGGATCTATCCCAGTGTGGTGCATGTATTGCATATCCAAAAAAATATTGTATCAACAATAAAAGAAAAATTGATAGTAGTAGGTTTTATATATTTTCTTATATCTTTATTAGGTGCACACAATATTTAAGGTTATTTACTACCTTCAAATGGATGTTCTAAAAAGTCGAGAAGGTATAGATTGCTATTCGTAAATCTTCCCTCATTATTTATTATGTACCAAGCAATTTAAACATGTAATCCAATTATTTCTCTTAGCTACCCTATTATGAAGTAATTTTTGTGTTTCCATGTATGGGACTGAAGTTTAAACATGTTAAATAGCATGCCCACAATTACATACTTCTGTAAGGGAATGAGGCCAACATACGAACTTGAAGTATCTGAACTCTCCTTTGCTTAGTGCAAACCATATGTCATTTTTATAAGAAGAACTGCCACAATGCAATATGTTTTATCTGTCCTCTAACTCTACTGAAAAAAATGCTAACTCCATAAACTAGCTGAATGATTTTGAGAGTTTTTATTCTACTTTTTCACTTTTTTTCTCCTGAATAATCCAGTCAAACTCATGACCAAGATTTAAACAGCAACAACAAAAGTAGTTCTCAGTTTCTTGCCTGTAATTAGTAAGAAGAAGAAGAAAAAAATGCTTATATGTGAGTCATGGGCTTTATTTTTATAGGAAATGAGAGTAGTCACTACAAAGAAATATTTCTTCTCTTTTTTCTTTTTTTTATTAAAAACTTCAACTTTTGGATAGTTTTCAATACAATACATCAAGAACTAGTTTTAGTAATTTTTGTAATAAACAATAATATAAAAAATAAATTAAACTTATCAACTTATCCTTAAGCATGAAATCCAAAATGTTAAGAAAAATGTCCTTTTAGTTTCTAAAACTCTGTTGACTGATTCAACAGTCCTCCCTACTAGATTCAACACATCAGTGACATTGCTCTGCTGTGCCCTCTTGACAATGTCTCTAAAAGAGAAGCCATCTGTAAATATTTATTAAACAAACACTAATTACGTTAGTAAAGGCAATGATTGTTTATAAACACTTGTGTGTAATAACAAAATATGTATCCGTTAAGCCTCCTTATACGCTGTTAAAGATGCTAAGCGTTTAATCCTCATTATAACACTATGAAAAAGGTATTATCACCTTCATTTTATTAATAAGAAAACTGATCTAGGGAAGATCCATAAGTTCTTAAATGTCACAACGTACTAAGCCAGAATTTGTAAGCCCAAATAATTTGATTCTAGAGACTACATGCTGACCTACTAAAAAAGAACAAGACTCAGTACTACAGAAATTCTGATATTTCTCCTTAAGTTCAGTTGGATTTTCCAGCTGGGGAGACACGTCAGAAATAAGGGCAAAGGGTTGGGAGTGGGGGTTCGTGCTTGCAGTCCCAGCACTTTGGGAGGCTGAAGTAGGGGGAATCTCTTGACACCAGGAGTTGGAGACCAGCCTGGGTAACATAGTGAAACCCCGTCTCTACAAAAAAAAAATTTAAAAAGTTATCCAGGTATCATGGCGCCCGCCTGTGTCCCAGCTACTTGGAAGGCTGAGGCAGGAGGACTGCTTGAGCCCAGGAGGGTAAGGCTGCAGTGAGCTACAATTGCACAACTACACTCTAGTCAGGGTGACAGAGTGAGACCTTGTCTTGTGGAAAAATAAGTCAATATATGAGGGAAAAGGAAAGGCCACCTACTAAAACTTAGGTGGCATACTTAACAATTTGGTCATTTTTAATATGATGGAAACATTCAAAACTATTATAATTTTCTCCAGATTTCTAGATTTCAAGTATTGAAATCATAGTCCTTGAGTATTTGAATATTTGAAATAATTCAAAATTAGCCCTCTTAGTCCTTATTGAGAAACCACCAGTCCTTAAGACAGGTGGTAGCTATTATCATGCTCTATAACAAGCAGAATTGTGTTAATTATATTACATTATAACAGTGACTCTCCTATTTATAATCTGTGCCATACTAACATGCTAAATACTCATTGTGAGTTTCACACTTGCTAAGTAGATGTAAGCACTTCTAGAGATGGATGCATTTTCTTTATCTTTCTGCATACTTTTCTAGAATAATTCATTTCAATGGTGCTTCAGATTCTCCTAACTACCTATTGTGGATTCAAAGCATTAGAAAAAACAAAAAGTTATGGAAGTTAAAAATATTGCAGAAAACAAAACAGTTGGGTGGATTTAATTTTTCTTTGTAAGTGAAACTATGCATATGGGTATATGTATATGTGTATGTCTGTTGCTAAATGAATTAATAAAACAAATACATTTTATTTGATGGTACCAATAATTCAGTTCACATCTTTTTGTCCTACCACACTGGAAGCAAAAAACTTGGTGGAAACATTGATGTGCTTTACCTTGAATTCATCATTAACCCTAAATATACCTTTATTTGTTCACCCTCTTTCTGATGCCATTTTGCTTGTTAAGCAGTGACAGACATCAATACATTAGTGAGGAAAGTTAGAGTTAATGATGCCTTGAAGTTTTGTGAATGCTTGTCCTTCTTTACAACCTTTAAATGAACCCTATATAGATATATTTTTGTGTCTACCTAAATACATATTTCCATAGCACACAGGTTTGTTATTTGTTGTTTTTTGCTGTCCATTCAAGCATTACAATTACATTTTGAGATAATTTAGAAATCATTAGCTGTAGAGTGAGGTGATAAGGAGAGCAAGTTTAGGACAGTGCGTCTTTAATGTCATCCTCAGAACCTTCTATTTCTTTGCACATTTGCACCTTTGTTTAGTAACAGTAATTTTGTAAACAAATACAAATATGAGCAAAAGAAAAGAACATGGTCTCCTTAGATGGTTTGAAAGATCTGAAGTTTCCAGAGCGAAAACTCTTCCCCATAAGCAAGCCAATCATGGGAGAAATGGGAATGCATGATGCACCAAACATATCTAAGTCTGATTCTATATTCCACTTACATCTTGTGATGCCTTCTCGTAATTTTAAGTTTTATCTCCTCCTGTAATGTTCTTGCTGATGTCCCTTAGCTTGTCTTTCATTTGTGTAAAAATGTTGCAAGGAGAGACATGGCTGCAAACTTTCTAAGGGTTGTCGTGGCTACTCCTGGCAAACAAACAAAAAAATTCAATCCTTTCTTCTACACCACTTAAATCACTCAACCTTTCTCACCCTTTTCCTATATATTCCAACTTGATTTGGCTCCTTTGATAGGAAAAACCTATAGGAAGCTAATTGATTCAGCACAGCTTGTCCAACTCAGAAATGAACAGAGGGGAAAAAATCATCTTTCTTTTTTTGTTACCAGATTGTGAACAGAAGACTGTTTTACACTCTGTCTCCCATGGGGCAATGTGATGAACTAATCATGTAGTGATCTACCAGGTCACAGCAAACAATTAAGATACTTGTTACAGTGTTCCGTGTAGTGCCACCCTGTAGTGATTCTGAATGGATTTTCCATAAAGTCAAGAAAAGGTCCTTTGAAACCCTAATTTCAAATCTACATCTTAGCTAATTAAGAACACTGTGGCTCAAACTAATGTGTCATTTCGCATCTAGTGTATTGATAATGTGCCATCCTGAGTGTAGGTGTAAATTTTTCCTCCTGTCCTTAGCTCTTCCAAATTCTAAGGTATTTGCTGAAAAAGGAACACAGACATATTTTACAGCTTTAGTGATCAGCATGATAAAAAATAATGCATAAGACAGTTTGCATACACTGAGCACCAATTACCTGATATTTTCATGTTATAAAATGAGTTTTAAAAGTCACTGGAAAAAAATTTTTGTTCAAAAAGCAGGCTCCCCCTGCAGTGCAGGGCTGATTAACATTAGATGAATTAGACAAAGATGCTAAGGTATCCCCTTCAGAATATTTTTTTTTAATGGAAGTAAAATCACATATCTGTCAAGCATAGTTTACAAGTGAATCTGACAGAAACAATGCATTACCTCACAATATTTTCCATATATAAGGTGTGATCTCTCAGGACTTTATTCATCTTGTTATGTGACACGTACGAATAGCCCTACTTTAAAAAGAGAAATTCTGAAATTCAAATAAATAATGATTCCACAATTTCAAAGACACATAGAGGATCTAGGCTTTTTTTTTTTTTTTTTAATGTGGTAGAAAATCTAGGACAAGATAAGCTTCTAAAATCATTCTGAACAGTTTTAAGGAAGTCTGTTTTAAAATTATAAGATTTGGGCCCTCATTTTTATTTCAAAAATTGCAAGATCCTCTTCATATTCTAAATATTCTTGAATTATGTCTGTAATTAATATTATTTCCAAGTTAGTTGTTAAATTACTATTACCATTACTTTTTTTTGGAATTTGGGGTTTTTAAAAATGTATTTAGGAAAAAGTATTTGGTGCTAGGTTTTTTTCACATATTCTTGAATAAGTGATTAAGAAAAGAGAAACACAATAAGACTGGATATAGTAGCTTTGTTCTAAAGTATAGCATTATTCTATATGCAATCCTAATTCACAGCCTAAATGTGTAAGTGGTATTTAATTCAAATACAGCTGAAACAAGAGAAGAGGAGCATTTCAAATGTTTAACAGAAAAATGAAGCTAAGAATTACTGTACAGTGATTATATAGCAATCATTCTCAGCTAAATATATTATCAATAGATTCTTTTAATATACATATATATTTCTAAATGACATAAGGGAGATAGTTATTTCATCCCAATAACAAAAAAGAGACAAAATTAAGTCAATTGAAAATAACACATCACAATTATAGTAATGTAACAACATCTAAATAAAAATTTAAAAACACTTTATAATTTTTATAAAATCTTAAAATCTCAAAACTTCATATTTATTTCAGTGACTTGATTTCAAGTTTGCAGAGCCCAAACCATAAAAAGCTTTTAATTGCGTTGTGTTATTAAAACTGTTGTATCGATCCCCTTTGGTTTTCTGAGAGCAAAGGAAAAAGAAAAACTTCGAAATAAATAACTTGGTAATTTTTACATCTTTGTTTCATTTTCTGCAACATAGATGCAGAAAATTTTTAAATATTAGAAAGTTATCTTACATTTATTTTTAAATGAAGGTCTAGAAAATACAAACTATTAATGTGTAATCAGAGAGTAGATTTGAGGAAAAAATATGTTAAATACTAAATATTGTGAAAATTAATCCACATGGTTCCATCATTGTTTCCTGTTTCATTTCCCTTTATTTTATTTAGTTCAGATTGCAGAATTAGTACAATTCATACTCAATACTAGATAGAAAAATTACTAGTGATATGATCTGCTAAAATATAAATACTGCATATTTTAAAAGTATTAGCCATTCCATAATTTTGAATTTCCATACATTAATTTTTTCCCCTGTAACCTTTTCTAATAATTAAGCTATTTAAAACAGTGCAAGTTTTTCAGTTCTTATGACCACTACCACATGATACTTAGAACTAGAACCCCTGGCTGTTTTACACATAAGTGCTGTAAAAATAGTTCACTCATTTGGGCACGTGACTTGTTTGACTAGCATCAGTACTTATTGCTGTCAGTGCTTCGATCTGCACATTATCTTCACCCTCAGCATTTTGCAACTTGGAGAGAAATATGGTAATAAATGGTTTCTGGAGAACATTTAGCAATTAACCATGAAAATGTCCTTTAAAAATTAATTGCTAAATTGAAATAACATATTACCCACTAGCCAAATTATGTTTCAATTTAAAAACTTATGTGTTTAGTCACCTTGCTAACATTGAAATATATATACATTAGCCAAATATTACATCACAATATTAAGCATGTTTGAAAAGTTGCTTTTTATTTGTTCCAATATAAATATTAATTACTTAACTCTTACTTACCCAAAACTTGCTTATTGAGGACAACATATCCTAATTTTCCTTCTAATTATAATAAATAATAGAATAAAACCAATGAGAACTGTTTCTAGTTTACAACGAATTCTATCTTTCAGTAAGTAATCAATTAATTTCTGCCTTTTAAATTTTATATTTTAATCTATAAAAAGTATTAGTTTTAAAACTTTTAGGTAATATTAAAGTAGATGATTGACTTTCATTTTAGGGCTTATTTTCTTTCCCACTTGGTTTCAAAGCCTTTGCATAGGGTTATTAAATTGGAAGGTCATACAATATCCATCAATCTCAGTTATTTATTCTACAGTATATGAAACTTCTCTCGCCACCCCATGTCTTTTATACCCATTACTTTATTACCTGAAATTAAGTATCATTTGCACTACAGAAGAACCAGAAATAAGGAAACAGTCTTAATTATAATAATGACAGATCAGAGAGTTAAACTGTCACAGTAATTTTTTTATGCTACTAGACAAACAATTTTCTCATTCAGGGTCAAAATTAATAGAGCCAATGTGAAAGTTGTAAGAATCTCATTAATAAAATTAATTAGTGTTTTATGTTAGCTATACCAGCAAATACTTCAGATGGTTATTGCTAATTGAATTAGCAAATTTCAAGAAAAAAATAATTTTGCCTTTCTTATTTTACCAACATAGAATGGAGATTTTACACAATAGCATATTGACTATTAAAGTTATTAAAATCCTGTTCTACATCAAGGGTTGAATGATGCAAATAAGAACAAAAAAAGTTTCACATCCAAAGTGTCCATCTTCTTTTTTTTCACTGGAATGACAAAACAGAATATACTTCAAACCAAAACAGAATATACTTCAAACCAAAGTTGAATTCCCATTAGAAAGGATAATAAATATTAACAACTAAATGAAAATATGTCAACATTTATCCTCAAAATAACAATCCACAGAAAATCCTTGGACAACTCATTCTCTTTAAAGTTTAGAGACTGGTAATGACTTTTTCTCATGACGAGAAAGCAGATTACCTCTTTATATTTCACAACTAACCACTGTGCAAAAAGAAAATTAAACTTCATTAAGTATAAGAGCAAATATTTAATGGCCATTACTATATACTGCTGTTTTCCAGGAATGGACTGCTTCAACATTTTCTATGTGTGGAAAGTGCAGAATGTTCATGGGTGATGACCCTTGAAAATAAGAATATTAATATTCCAAGGCGATGCACAGGACTAACTGAAACAGTGGTATATCAATATCATGAAGAAGGCTGCATTCTGTTGTTAAAAGTTTAATTATGGAAGCTATTTTATTTATTAATAAACAAGGAGTTCGACAACATTGATTTTCATCAACATTTTGGGAAGTCTCGTTTTCATTATTGTTCACTTGGGAACACAGTTATTTTGATTCATGTTAAGTCATGAGGTATATACATACTAATGAGTAACATATTAAGTAGAAAGAAAACATATTATACTACATATCTTTAGTATGGGTGTTTCCAGTATGACAGCAAGCTGTTAGCAACATACTGTTATCAAGCGACTGTGAAACGGAATGAACATCCTTAATAACTCTGCCTGTGTACCCCATGGCAGCACCTTAGCAACAGGGGAGACGAAAGAAAGACTTTAAGTTTCGACAGGGTAAAAAGCTGTTGCTAAGCAAAATTTACAACCAAAATACTGAAAAGTGTAGCTTGATTTTTAAAGAACCACTTCACAATCTTAATGATTTAGTTGGCCTAATTCACCCGAACATAGACTTGCATGCCAAATGGAAACCAAAAACCTATCCTTGTCACTAAACTTGCACCAAACCCACTCCCACCTCCATAGCTAAACAGTTACCTTTCATCCACCTCAAGTCAAAATCAACCTAAGACCAATGGTGAAAGATTATCTTCTTTTCTTCTTGACCTCTCTTATACTTCTTTACTAGTTGTACATGTCACGGTGTTACTGGCTGCAATCTTTAGAGAGCTACTTGCTTAAACCCCAAAGTCTCTAAAGTCTTGCAATAATCAGCTTTGTCAAGACTTGGGGGAAAACCCAAGGCGATCCCACAATGGGTTTCTGGAGTCCCCGCACCAGTATCACTACTTTACCAATCCTTCTGTGATCTTTCTCTGGGTGTCACTTACCTGCTGCTCCCCGGGTTCCGCTGACTTCACCAGGTGCTTATCCTTGTACAGAGACCAGAGACCAATGTTAGGCAGGAAAATTAAAGCCACCGTGAATAACAAAGTCATCTGCAGAAATCTCTTCTGTTTCCTCTTCATTGCAAATGGTAACAGAGAAGAAAAGTTAAAGGAGATGGCTCCCTGACTGCTTCTTGTGTTTAGTGTCAAATTCCTTTCCTCTCCCCTGCGAAGCACCAGAAACTGAGAAGCTACAAACTTTTGTTGCGTGCTCAGCACCAATCTGCACGATTCAGAGGGAGTTGGCCATCTGCAGAACAAACGCACAGTTACTTTCCCCCCAGAAAACTATGACGCAGTCATTATCTATTGGCTTAGAAATAAATGACTTGACTGAGGAAATCATTAAGCTCATTGACCTCCATTAATACAAAGCAATGGAGTAAATATGGTCGTTTCATTGACTAAAGGTAAGTTATGAAAAAGTCAACAGCATGCTAGATACTTAGGTAAATGGGAGTTTTTGTTGCTGCTGTTGTTCGCCCCCCACCCCCTTAGTGTAGGAGGGCTTGGTTGGGGTGGAGCGGGTTAGGAAAGAGAACTGAGAGGAACTGCCTCAACCCCTTCAAGTGTCAGGAAGAAAAGTGTCCGCTTTTGACATTGGAACAGCGTCACCTTCCTAGTCTTCCCTGAACATCTTTTCCAGTGCTCCCCTTGGGATAACCCACCTGAACTCAAGTTCAACTCCCTCCGGAGCCAGCTTGCCTGCGGGCTCCACCGGGATGCAGGGACTCCACCGGGATCCAGGCAGAACTCTGGTTCGGATGGAGGTCCACGAACTCCTGGACCTTCGCGCGCTGTCTACACGCTCCTCTGTAGGCAGAGGCTGGGAGCCCCGGGACCCTGGTGGAAAGGAGGCTACAGATGTCAGCGGAGTCCAGTCAGGAAGTGGTGGCGCCGCGACGTCCCTTCCTCGCGCGGTCCTAGGAATGCGATCCTCTGAGAAGTGAGCGCTCTGCCCATCAATCTCGTCCCTTCCCCCGGTGACGCTCTCACGCTCCGCTGTTCATGTTACCATTCTTTTCAGGCAACTGAACGAACCCACAGGACCATCACGAGCACCTAAAGGGCAATATTTTTTAATTTCCTCTTCTCGTAAAGGAGATGGAGGCGGAGAAACCGAAGTCTGTGCTGGGCTTGGAAGCCGGCGAGGGCGCTGTGAGGAGGAGCGGAAGGCGGAGGTGCGCCGCGGCTGCACCCGGCCGCCGGCACTCCACTCCCCGGCGCCTGCCTTCCGCTGAGACGTAGTTGGTGTCTGCCACGTGCGGGAGCCGGGAGCCCGGGAAGGGAGGACAGGCCGCCTGGCGGAGGTGGGCAATGCCGCCCGGCCTCCAGACGCTATATAAACAGACCCGGACGCGAGGGCAGCGGCGGAGGGCAAGCGTGACGCTGGAGGAGGAGTGGGAGCTTCCAGCCTGCGCGGGTCCTCTCTTTCCCTGCCAGGGCTTTTCCGGGTAATCTGGGACCGACAGGGATGCCAGTACCCCGTCATCTCACCCAAAGGGCGCCAGGCCAGAGATTCCAGGGGAAAAGTCGCCGGCTGCAGGCGGGTGTCCCAGGAATTCCTCCATGGTGCCGGCTGGAGCGCGGCGAGCCGTGGCGCGGCGGCTGCAGTAGGAGGAGGCGACCCCGGGCTGGGCCGGTCCCGGGGAGAGGGGATCCCCCGGGCCGCGCGTCCCGCCGTTCAGGCCAGGTAGGGAGTGGGGAAGGAGGAGGAAGAGGATCCCGAAGCAAGGTAGAGCTGAGGCTCAGAGTTCTCAGGCAGCAGCTGCTGGAGGACACCGTGGAGACCCAAGGCGGCTCTCTTCGGGTCTGCAAACACCCGGGGCCCCGGTTAAGATTTGGCAGTGCCACCCTGCTCCTCCCCCGCCTTGCACGACCGCACTCCGCGCGCCTTGTCACTGCGAGGGCTACCTGTCCTCGCACACTCCTCCGCGATGGCCAGAAAACGTGGGGACCGAGATAAGACTCTGGCGGATGGCACTCCTCCCTCCACCTAACATATCAATGCACCAACGCCCCTGACCGCACACGCAGGAACCTGTGGCAGCCTCACCAAGGGACAGCGTGCCCAGCACCGTGCACTGGGCACTCTTGGATCTGGAGCTCACAACTCCGGAAGGAATGGGGACTTAGATGAGGTGACAGACATGCATGCAATGCAGGCTGAATGCGCCTGTCTAGAGCCAAAAAGAAACGCCATAGTCACGTCTTTGTCACAACCTGGATATGATATCCACATGCTTGGGGTAGACATGCTTGGGATAGATAAGCTTGTGGACTTCAGACTGTATTTTCTCTTTCCCTTCTTTCTTCTTTCTCACCCTCACCTCTGTCACTCCCTCCTTTTCTGCTCGTCCTCTCTTCCTCCCCTTTCTACTCTCTCTCACTCTAGTGTCTCACTTGAGAAAGACCTAGATTTGAGTGGGAAGAGTTATGCCTTAAACTGTTCGCTTAGAAATTCAAAATGTATTTGAACAATGTAAATGGACTGTATGCATCAATAAAGGGCTATGCTGTAATATTTGTTTTCGTGAATCACTTGAATTTTGAAATAGAATGAAAACATATTTAATAAATGTTGTTGAATGTGTCCTTTATATCAAGACCAATTACCTTTAAATTTTATATAAATGCAACTTATTCTAGAGTGTAAGAGACTTAATTCTTCACCCCCACCCCCACACATACACTTTGCCTTTTGTAGTCTGCATTATTTTCTAACCTTCTTTTTCTCTCTAAGGAAGTGCAGTTTTGAAACACAGAAATATGAATTCTGGGAAGCAACATAGCAGGGAGAGTTTTCCTGGAAATATTGTCAGGTGCTCAAGGAAATACATTTAGAGAATCATTTAATTATATTGGATATATTTTTAAGTACTGATACAGTTATTACTTTTCAAAGTTAAATAACTCAAAAGTGAACTTGGAATTAAAAAAATAAAATCTTTCACATTTTAAACAATACCTTAAAAAATAGTCTTGGATCAGGAATGGGCATACTATCATTCTATTTGTTGAATCCAGGGTGTTGAGTTGAAACATGCTTCATTACTGTTAAACTAGTAAATGGTCTTGCATACAACACCCATTCAGAAAAAATCATTAATTACAGTGAGTGGACATAATCACTGCTACTTCCCCAATCAAGTACATGCAGAATACATGGTAGAAACTGAAAGGAGAAAATTACTGTGTTCACCTCTGTTTTACAGCGTAGTTCCAGACCATAACTTTAGCTTTTTCTCCTTTTCTGTATAATTTATTTGTTTTTGATTTAGAGCATAATTTCTCTTTCCCCTTCAGTCTGGTATTCTTTCACTATTTCTCATGTAAATTACCAACAGATGACAATGTGTCTAAAACTGATATTTTAGATTTAGTTTACAAACAAAAAAACTCCAGATGACAGTTAACTTTTTTGCTCAATCCAGATTAAATGCCAATATAAATGTGTGTGGGTATTGTATGTATATAATATATGTGCATATCACATATTATATTAGATGTAATATAATGTATGTATAATATATGTGTATATTATATATATAATGCACATGGACATGGTCTTTTAAATTTTGACTTATATAGAAAGACACCTGTTCTATGCTCTATTTGCACTCCCATTCTGTTAGGATTCAACTGGCAACCTCAGGTTATCAGAGTCCCATGCCGCTAATAATGTACTAATAGCTATAGGGACACATGGAAAGAAAACAGAGCAATATTCAGTGACTTTGAATAACTTACACTCTAGTTGAAAATGCAACATAAAGACAATTGAAATACATTACCAAAGGTGCTTGGTACGAACCTTAAATTGAGCGAAATTTAAACCCTATATTTAAGGAAACAGAAGGACGTTGTTTCCATTATCTCTCTACTTCAAATTGTAGTCACTTAAAACAAATTATTTTATTATTTCTCTTATGATTCTGTGTATTGAATAGACTCAGCTGGGTGGTTGCACTTCCTGTGACACAGGCTGAGGCCCAGGAGGTTGAATGGGCTGAGCCAAGATGGCTACTTTACATGGCTGGCGGTTGGCACTGACTGTCAGCTAGGGGGTCATGGGGCTGTCCACTGAAGTTCCTCAGCTTCCCTCCATATGGGCCCTGCATGTGGCCTGAGCTTCTCATAACATGGTAGCTAGTATTCAAGAGAGAGCAACCCAAGAACCTGTGTTCCAAGAGGGAGAAAACAAAAAAGGCCAAGTCCTCTTAAAAGCTAACCCCAGAACTGGCACAGCCTCTCTTAGGGAGCAGTCACTGGACAAGCCCAGATTCCAGGATGAGGTGGAGGTACGGGATAAAATTAACATGTCACTGAAAAGTTTGACAGAGAATGTGTGGTCATTCTTAATCCACTTTAGATATTCAAAGGCATGGAAGTAGGGATTTATAAATAAGGACTAACCAGATTAGAAACCGGATGATGGGGAGTAGTATGGAAAGGTTTTCATATATTGGGTTCAGTAGAATTGTTCAATTGCTACCAAGATAGTGAAATGACTTTACTTTAGGGTAGAAAGACTTTTATTACCTTATATTTTAAAAAATATGATGACATGAATGGAACTTTATTTGAAAGACATGCATTCATGATTTTGCTATGTTAGCAGATATTTTCAGAAGAACTAGTTAAAAGGTTTACATCTGGAAAGATAATGCCTGGAGAAAGTCTATTGTTTCACAAACCAAGAGAGTCATCAGCAACAAATTTTGGGGTATGAGTTTTTACCCCAACAGTTTAGAGTTGCAAGTTGGTAAATTTTGTTGTTGAACATAATAACAAGTCTGTAGGAGAAAATGTAAATTGAGTTATTTTTAAGGTTATAAAATAGTAACTATTTAAAATTTTAAGAAATTATATTGAAATTTATCAGTTCTCTTTGATCTTGAAATGGTAGGGTTTATTTTCATATAGATTTGAATGTTTTCCAAGCTTTTCTTATCAGAAGGCACAAGCACTAAAGCATAAAGATAATGTGTGTAGAAATGAAAATACATTCATACTTCTTTTATCTAATAGAGATCCCTGGAATATGAAAACTCTTGAAAGTTTTCACTCTGGATAAACTATCAGGATACTTTCTTATTACTCTGTATTTGGCTAAATTACCCGTTTCTGAAAAAAACAAACAAAAAAACCAAAAAATTCTGCAGTGAAAAAGGAGAGATAAATGTACTAAATAGTAATTTTAATAAAAAGACATTTAAATTATACAATTCATCTTGTGTAATTAAAATAAGATACAATACTAAAATATTCCACTTTTTTTCCTCTGGCATTTCAATATTTGCCACTACACTATAAAGAAAAACAAGAATCAAATTACATATTAAAATTGTGATGTTACCCGGTCTCTATTATCATTTAAATTCCTTACCAAAAGAGCCCTGAATCCATTTCTATATATATTCAGGTGCTGTTTGACAGAGGAAAAGAGATGAACATTTGAATTTTCAGCACCATGAGGGAGTTAAAAGGTGCTTGCAATTAAATGTGGTAGAAATTAAAAAGTGACAAATCCTAAAAAGAAAAGAAGGAGGTTATTTCTACTTGACCTAAATATTTTCTAACTAGACAAGATTCTTTACCTTATGAAGTTTAAACTCTAAGTAATAAAATATACTTCCAAATAGTTTTTCCTCTACCTGTAGATATATCTTTATTGTAATATATTTTCTTTTCCCATTTATTTAGTTATCACATACTTATTTAGCACTTACTACATGCCAGACATGTAATCCAAGCATTTTCCAAACATTGTCATTTAATCTTATAATTTAATTATGTCGTTTCTATCAATATCTCCACTTAATAGTTTAAAACACAGGGGCAAATAAATGGTCAGCATCTTTCCCAAATAAGTGCTAGCAAGTGCTGGGCATGTACTCAAACCCAGGCATTTTGTGTCAGATTCCATGCTGTTAACCACTATACCATATTTTTCTAATATTTTGCTATTTTCTTTCCATGACAAAAGGTATTCATTCTCTCTCTCTCACTTTTTTATTTCTGCCTTTGTGAGAAGATTACAGGAGCTAAAGTAAAAAGCTGAGTTTTGGAAAGATAATGGGCTAGTTTTATAACTTGAAACCCTCTTTATTGATACTTTTTGTAGAGTATAAAAAAGGGAGTACAATAACGTAACTAACCATGCCTTTATATTTTACATGCTGTGTAAATATAATTATGTATTTTTAATTCTTATGATTATAATTTTATGTAGATCATATATCAGATTTCAATCTTAGATTTGACCTTTATCTCTTCATGTAAAATACTTGCATCATTTTAGAAAGAGCGTTTTGCATGTCAACTCCAACACAAGTTCGCTTGTGTTGAACAAGTAAATTCATTTATTTCAAGGGAAAAATAAAAATAATTTTTGGAATGATGAGATCAAATGGTAATAAAGAGAATGTTAAATTTGTAGAAAATGTATTTTTTATAATAGCTCAATACAAAATATCGTTAACGAACATTTTAAAGCGATACAATGAATAAGTGAAGCCAGTGAAACATTCTTAAGAAGCCACTGAATGACATATGGTATGTTCTACTTTTTCTTTTTTTGGAGAAAGAGAAAATAAAGAATGTCATGCACACATTATATATTAGATACACAATTTTTTCAGGCAGGATATTTATGAATATGAGATAAATAAGCCAAAAAAAGTTTTAACATTTTCCCTTCTGAGACATACTAATTTCAGTTAATGAGATATATATTGAGTACATCATATAATCCAGGCATTGAAGTGAACATCGCAGGAAAAAAAAATCTTGTCTTCAGGCAATCCACAGCAAAAATATATTAATTGTGGAGCTTGGTGGTTTAAAAGAAAAAAGACATGGAGAAAAATAACGCAGTGAAAATGAAAAACAATACAGAATGCCGAAAGGTACAGTGATGTACGGTGGACACTTGAACGATGCTGGTTTGAGCTGTGAGGCTCCACTTCTACACAAATTTTGTTCCACTTCTGCCATCCCTGACAAGAAAATCAACTCTGCACCTCCTCAGCCTATTCATCATGAAGACAAAGACGATGAGGACTTTATAGTGATCCACTTCACTTATGAATAGGAATACATTTTCTCTTCCTTATGATTTTCTTAACATATTTTTCTCTAGTTTATTGTAAGAATAATGTGTATAGTACATATAACATACAAAATATGTGCTAATTGACTGTTTATGTATTCAACATGGCCTCTGGCAACGATACGCTATTAGTGGTAAAGTTTCGGAGGAGTCAAAAGTTATACGCAGAATTTTGACTACGCTGAAGGTCAGTGCCTCTAACCTTCTTGTTGTTTAAAAATCAACTGTAATTTCTAATAAAGCATACTGCACAATCCTAACTGAGTAGGTAACATTTGAACAAATATCTGAAGGAAACAAGGAAATTACCACTGGATGTCATGAGAAATTGAATTCTAAATAGAAAGAACAGCAAGTGAAGGGCCCTGAGGTTGGAGTTTGGGATTTCAGAACAGAGGACCCTGAGTGTGGAGAATAATGGACCTAAGGTCTAGAAGTGATAGAGTAGGGAATAATGTCAATATAATCTGTTGTAGAGATTTTGGCTTTTAGTCTGAGTGAGAGGGGAAGCCTTCACTCACCCTTCACAAGTGAAGGGCCTTAATTAGAGATGGACATGATCGGACTTACTTTTTAACGCGATGATCCTGGTGGCAATGCAAGAAATAGATTACATGGTAGATAGGAAGTAAGGCGAGACTAGTTGCAATAATCCAAAAATGGTGATGTCTTGCATCAAGGTAATGGAGATGATGAAAGTGATTAAAATATTATCAGAATATTCTGACTATGAAACTGCATTGAATAGTTGTTGAAATGAATGTAGGATGTGAGAGAGAGGACTCAACATATTCCAAGTTTCAGAACCAAATGCTGGCAAGATTGGATTTGTCTTTTGCTGAGATGGGAAGAAATTGGGAGAAATTAGTTTAAAGGACACAATCAAGTGTACATTTTAGAGTTATCGAACTGATATTGCTAATGGTGAAAATGTTGAATAAGGATTCAGATATAAGACTTTGGAATTTTGCAGGAGTAAGTGAGTATATGGAAGCTAAATTGGAGATATAAATGAAGAAGTCCTTAGAGTACTTAAGCAAGCGAGTGAATATAGATAAAAGAATGAGCAAAGGTGGCCAAAAAAAAGAGCTTGAGGAAATCAGGAGAAAGCAGTTAAGTAGTGGTTAGTGTTGCAAAATGAAGTCAAATGAAGAAACTGTCTCAAAGAGAAGGGAGTGATCAATTTCATCAAATGAAGTTCATAAGGCCAAAAAGATGAAGTTAGATTAGCAATTGCAAAATTTCCTTGTCCCATTAGAAAGCAGAAGAGTTAGCAGCATCAAATGCAGCCAAAGGCAGTAGTTTAGACACTGGAAAAGATGATCTCTACAGAAAATCTTATTATAATGTTTTAATTAACATAATTATGTTAAGCACTTAATAACCAAAGCAAGGAATGTATTTAATTTTGTGCTGTTCCAGCATATTTATCTCTAACAGCAATTATCAAAAGTGAATGAAAAGATTCCAAACATTACTAGTTTATAAGAATTTAAATTCTCTTCCATATTATGGAAGTAAGACACAATGGATTTTTAACTAACTTAAGCCTCTCAGACTTCTAATGCAAACATTTTTAAAAGGCTAAAAAGTGACTAAGTTAGCTATCCTTGCCTTCTGATCCTATCTGAACAACCTGAAGGTTCATAGCTAGCCATTCATTAACATGCTCAATAAATTTTATTGATAAGCTAGTCTTCCTAAAACCTGTACTGAGTCATCTTTCTATTATCCAAACAAACTCAAGTTCACAAGATTTCAGATGTAATGTATTTCTGTTCTCTTTTCTTTTGGAAGTCTTTGAGGATCTAATTTGACTCTTCGTTTCTATATATTTTTGTATATATTTGCACACATACACAAGTGTAATTTCTATCAGCATAACTATGCAGCCAACATTTTAACTGTCTCTTAATACTGATAAAAATATTTTGTCAAAAGAAATAGGGAGCTATTACTATGCATAGATAGATGTGCTAAAATATTGGTGGGGAGTGAGAGAGAGAGAGAAATAATAACTAGGGACAAATGG
Source organism: Trachypithecus francoisi (assembly GCF_009764315.1). Classification (NCBI taxonomy): domain Eukaryota; kingdom Metazoa; phylum Chordata; class Mammalia; order Primates; family Cercopithecidae; genus Trachypithecus; species Trachypithecus francoisi. The sequence continues at coordinate 165,386,052 of NW_022681454.1, read as the reverse complement.
CAAAACAAATTCACATGCAGTGCATCTTAACACCCATACAATCTTTATAAAATCATCAGCATATAGCACTGTCAAATTCTGTGCAATAGCCAACACTCACTATTTCCCTGTTCAGTATGTGATTGTGTCTAAACACTTCAGTTCTGATTATGTTTATAATTAACAAACAAGTAAATAAAATCCCCAAAATGCAAGAAGCTCATGTTAATCATGTCTGAAATGCCTATGAATTACGTTAATAATTCTAGTACACAATATTATTTGTAGTCATAAGAGTTGGGATTTTAATTTCACACCCAGATAAGTAAATATATCTTTTGAGATCCCCATTTGAGAAGCTCTAAGAAGTTGTATGCAGTCAACATAGCCACAGTGAAAAGAACAGCTAGGACAAGGAAGGTCTATGTTCAAAATCCATTTGCATTACTTACCATCTGAATGACCCTGAAAAGACATAAAACTATCCTGCCTGTCATCTTATAGAACTGTGGAATGGGAAAATTATACCTATTTCAAGCTTTATGGTGATGATCAAAACAGGAAACATAAAGATGTTTTCTAAGATGTTAAAAATTTCCCTATCAAGTTTGATTTACATAGGCTGAATGAAATGGGAAAAGCATGCTGACAGTGAGATCTCATTTACTAATCATTTATGATAAAATTTAACTTATAAATCAGAGTACGAATTGCATGTAATTTATAAATTTAGAAAAAAATTAACTGTATTACACTCTATTATAGTAAGTGCACACATGTTAATTTAAGAGCATTGGATAAAATAAAGATGTTGATTTGAGAATTCCATTCCTAATGCATACATATAAAGAATTGCATGTAATTTAATAGTCAGTCTATTCCCCAAAATAGAGGAGAAAAGTCCTCTCTAATCTAATCTGGTGGTGACATTCACCATCAGCCAAACTCAAAATATCTTGATCAAAGTAGTATGCTTTAAAACATACTACTAAGTTATTAATGATGAAAGTTTTAGTAATGATAACACATTATTGTTACTAATCATAATTTTCATTATACCATCTATAGTACTGTTTGGTAAGTGCTCATTATGTCAGGCACATTGTCAAACATATTTTACATTTATTATCTAATTTAATACTTGGAGAACCTTGGAAGCAAACTGTCTTTTAGTGAGAATTACCCCTATTTCAAAGATAAGTCACCAAAGCTCAAGAGGATAAAGGAACTTGCAGAAAGTCACTCAGCTAATACTGACAAATCTGTGAAGTGAATGCATGTGTCTCCAATTTTAACATCTGAGCTCACTGTAATAGACAAAGTCTGTGCATTTTGCTGAAATTAATGTAAACTTTGGTAAAATAGATATAATCCAGATTAATTTTAAAATCAGAGGTTACACACTTTCTTAAATGACATTTGCTTTTCTTGATATGCTGAGGTGATATTTCAAATAATGTTTTCTCATCTTCTAGATAAAACTTCAGAAGTAGTTTCAGGATAGAAATGTTCATATCCAGCCAAGCTAAGCTTCATAAGGGAGGGAGAAATAAAATCCTTTACAGACAAGCAAACACTGAGAGATTTTTGTCACCATCAGGCCTGCCTTACAAGAGTTCCTGAAGGAAGCACTAAATATGGAAAGGAACAATAGGTACCAGCCACTGCAATAACAAGCCAAATTGTAAAGATCATTGATGCTATGAAGAAACTGCATCAACTAATGGGCAAAATAACCAACTAGTAACATAATGACAACATAAGGATCAAATTCAAAAATAACAATATTAACCTCAAATGTAAAAGGGCTAAATGCCCCAATTAAAAGACACAGACTGGCAAATTGGATAAAGAATCAAAACCCATCGGTGTGTTGTATTCAGGAGACCCATCTCACATGCAAAGACACACAAAGGCTCAAAATAAGGGGATGGAGGAAGATCTACCAAGCAAATGGAAAGCAAAAAAAAAAATATATATATATATGAGTTGCAATCCTCGTCTCTGATAAAACAGACTTTAAACCAACAAAGATCAAAACAGACAAAGAAGGCCATTACATAATAGTAAAGGGATCAATGCAACAAGAAGAGCTAACTATCCCAAATATATATGCACCCAATACAGGAGCACTCAGATTTACAAAGCAAGTTCTTAGAGACCTACAAAGAGACTTAGACTTCCACACAATAATAGTGGGAGATTTTAACACCCCACTGTCAATACTAGACAGCTCAATGAGACAGAAAATTAACAAGGATATCCAGGACTTGAACTCAGCTCTGGACCAAGAGGACCTAGTAGACATCTACATCCACAAATCAACAGATAATACATGTCTCTCAGAACCACATTGCACTTGTTCTCAAATTGACCACATCATTGAAAATAAAACACTCCTCAGCAAGTGTGAAAAAAACAAAAGTCACCACAGTCTCTCAGACCACAGTGCAATCAAATTAGAACTTAGGATTAATAAACTCACTCAAAACTGCACAACTACATGGAAACTGAACAACCTGCTTGTGAATGACTACTGGGTAAATAATGAAATGAAGGCAGAAATAAAGATGTTCTTTGAAACCAATGAGAACAAAAACACAACATGCCAGAATCTCTAGGACACATTTAAAGCAGTATGTAGAGGGAAATTTATAGCAGTAAATGCCCACAAGAGAAAGCAGGAAAGATCTAAAATCGACACTCTAACATCACAATTAAAAGGACTAGAGAAGCAAGGGTAAACAAATTCAAAAGCTAGCAGAAGACAGGAAATAGCTAAGATCAGAGCAGAACTGAAGGACATAGAGATACAAAAAACCCTTCAAAAACATCAATGAATTCAAGAGCTGTTGTTTTGAAAAGATCAACAAAATAAACCACTAGCCAGACTAATAAAGAATAAAAGAAAGAAGACTCAAATAGACACAATGAAAAATGATAAAGGAGATATCACCACCAATCCCACAGAATTACAAATTACATCAGATAATATTATAAACACTTCTACGTAAGTAAACTAGAAAATTTGGAAGAAATGGATAAATTCCTGGACAACTACACCCTCCCAATACTAAACCAGGATAAAAGGTTCTGAAATTGAGGCAGTAATTAACAGACTGCCAACCAAAAAAAGCCCAGGACCAGAGAGATTCACATCTAAATTCTACCATAGGTACAGAGAGGAGCTGGTACCATTCCTTCTGAAACTTCTCCAAGCAATAGAAAAAGAAGGAATCCTCCCTAACTCATTTTATGATACCAGCATCATCCTGATACCAAAGCCTGGCAGAGACACAACAACAACAAAAAAATTTTAGGCCAATATCCCTGATGAACATGCATGTGAAAATCCTCAATAAAATACTGGCAAACTGAAGCCAGCAGCACATCAAAAACCTTATCCACCACGATCAAGTCAGCTCCATCCCTGGGATGCAAGGCTGGTTCAACATACACTCATCAGTAAATGTAATACATCACATGAACAGAACCAACGGCAAAAACCACATGATTATCTCAATAGATGCAGAAAAGGCCTTCAACAAAATTCAACAGCCCTTCATGCTAAAAACTCTCAGTAAACTAGGTATTGATGGAACGTATCTCAAAGTAATAAGAGCTATTGATGACAAACCCACAGCCAATATCATACTGAATGGGCAAAAACTGGAAGTGTTCCTTTCAAAAACTGGCACGAGACAAGGATGCCCTCTCTCACCACTCCTATTTAACATAGTATTGGAAGTTCTGGCCAGGGCAATCTGACAAAAGAAAGAAATAAAGAGTATTCAATTAGGTAAAGAGAAAGTCAAATTATCTCTGTTTGCAGATGACATGATTGTATATTTAGAAAACCCCATTGTCTCAGCGCAAAATCTCCTTAAGCTGATAAGCAACTTCATCAAAGTCTCAGGATACAAAATCAATGTGCAAAAATCACAAGCATTCCTTTACACCAACCAATAACAGACAGAGAGCCAAATCATGAGTGAACTCCCATACACAATTACTTCGAAGAGAATAAAATACTTAGGAATCCAGCTTACAAAGGATGTGAGGGACCTCTTCAAGGAGAAATACAAACCACAGCTAAAGGAAATAAAAGAGGACACAAACAAATGGAAGAACATTCCATGCTCATGGATAGGAAGAATCAGTATTGTGAAAATGTCCATGCTGCCCAAAGTAATTTATAGATTCTGTGTGATCCCCATGAAGCTACCACTGACTTTCTTCACAGAATTGGAAAAACTACTTTAAATTTCATATGGAACGAAAAAAGAGCCCAAATAGGCAAGACAATCCTAAGCAAAAAGGACAAAGCTGGAGACATCACGCTACCTGATTTCAAACTATACTACAAGGCTAAAGTAACCCAAACAACATAATACTGTTACCAAAACAGATATATAGACCAATGGAACAGAACAGAGGCCTCAGAAATAACACCATACATCTACAACCATCTGATCTTTGACAAACCTGACAAAAGCAAGCAATGGGGAAAGAATTCCATATTTAACAAATGGCTAGCCATATGCAGAAAACTGAAACTGAATCTCTTCCTTACATCTTATACAAAAATTAATTTAAGATGGATTAAAAACTTAAATATAAGACCTAAAACCATAAATATCCCAGAACCCGGGCAATACAATTCAGGACGTAGTCATGGGCAAAGATTTCATTTCATGACTAAAACACCAAAAGCAATGGCAACAAAAGCCAAAATTGACAAATGGGATCTAATTAAGCTAAAGAGCTTCTGCACAGAAAAAGAAACTAAGAAACTATCAGTAGAGTGAACAGGCACCCTACAGAATGGGAGAAAACTTTTTGCAATCTATACATCTGACAAAGGGCTAATATCCAGAATCTACAAAGAACTTAAACAAATTTACAAGAAAAAGCAAACAACCCCATCAAAAAGTGGGTGAAGGATACGAACAGATATTCTCAAAAGAAGACATTTATGCAGCCAACAAACTTATGAAAAAAATGCTCATCATCACTGGTCATTAGAGAAATGCAAATCAAAATCACAATGAGATACCATCTTGTGCCGGTTAGAATGGCAATCATTAAAAAGTCAGGAAACAATAGATGCTGGAGAGGATGTGGAGAAATAGGAGCACTTTTACACTGTTGGTGGGAGTGTAAATTAGTTCAACCGTTGTGGAAGACAGTGTGGCAATTCCTCAAGGATCTAGAACTAGATACACCATTTGACCCAGCACTCTCCTTACTGAGTATATACCCAAAGGATTATAAATCATTCTACTATAAAGACATATGTACACATACGTTTATTGCAGCCTGTTCACAATATCAAAGTTTCAGAACCAACCCAAATGTCCATCAGGGATAGACTGGATAAAGAAAATGTGGCACAGACATACCATAGAATATACTATGCAGCCATGAAAAAGGATGAGTTCATGTCCTTTGCAGGGACATAGATGAAACTAGAAACCATCTTTCTCAGCAAAATAACACAAGAAGAGAAAAACAAACACCACATGTTCTCACTCATAAGTGGGAGATGAACAATGAGAACACATGGACACAGGGAGGGGAACATCACACACTGGGGCCTGTTGTGGGGTGGAGGTCTGGTGGAGGGATAGCATTAGGAGAAATACCTAATGTAGATGATGAGTTGATGGGTGCAGCAAACCAACATGGCACGTTATAACTATTTAACAAACCTGCACGTTGTGCACATGTACTACAGAACTTAAAGTATAATAAAAAAATTAAAACCATAGGGAAGTAAATATTGAGTGAAGAATAATATTCTGTAATTGCTTCTTGTTTGCAGGGTGGAACTTTTTGAGAACTTGATGGAAGATAAACAGATCCTCTTTTAGAAAAGTATGAATATAGACATAATGTTTCCACACAAATTTAGGAAGTTCACAAACTTCTGTGTGACCATCTATAAATTCTTGGTTAAAGAGTCCTATTTTAAGGATGAAAGATAAAAAATTCATAAAAGGAAAATAGTAAAAATAATATTTTAAAGGTAAAATATAAATATATGCAAGTATATGCTTATATATTATATATTTACAGCACACAAAACCAAAAAAAAGGGGGGGGGAATATTATAAAATGATGACATTTAATAGTCATTGAGAACAGGTTTATAAACATTTTAAAAGTCTATAAGGAGTTTCCCAGTGAATTGGAAAGTTTATATGCATAATGTTAGGAGAAGCACAGTTTGAAAGATACTGTTTTCATGAAACAGGAACCATGTAAGAAGACTGCAAAGTAAAATGATAAAAATTAAATATTTTGAAATGTTAAAAAAAGAAATGTTTATATCACATTAAACAATATTTCTAAATATATATTATATTTTCTTGCTTATAAAGATGTTAAGAACCATTTTTTTTTTTTTTTGCCTGGGACTTCATGGGGAATGCCTTGCAAGACAAAGGCTGGATCTGTCTGTTGCAGTTCATAAAGGACACCACAAACGTAGTCTTCTTCCATAAAGCTGGTGCTATGGTTTGAAAGTGTCCCCTTCCAAATTCAAGTGTTAAAATTTGATGGCCAATTAGATGGTATTAAAAGATGGGGGCTTTGAGAGGTGCCTGGGTTATGAGGGCTCCTCCTCATATGAATGAGATAAAGACCATTATACAAGAGTCTTCAACATAAATAAGGACAAAATATGTCTTTTGCTGTAACATGGACGCAGCTGGAGGCCATTATCCAAAGCAAATGAATGCAGAAACAGAAAACCAAATATCACATGTTCACACTTCTTAGTGGGAGCTAAACACTGGGTACACGTGGACATAAACATGGCAAGTATAGACACTGGGGACTACTAGAAGTGGGAGGGAGGGAGGGCTGAGGGTTGGAAAACTACCTATGAAATACTATGCTTACCATCTGGGTGATGAGATCATTCATACCTCAAACTTCAGCAACATGCAATTTCCCATCCAACAAGTCTGTGCATGTACCCCTTAAATAAAAGTAAAAAAAAAAAAAAAGAGGCTTCAAAGTAGCATGTGGCTAGTGCTTGCCCTTCCACCTCCCACTGTGTGAGGGCACATCATTCTTCTCCAGAGGATGTGACAAAAAGCCACAATCGTGGAAGCCTAGAGCAGCCCTCACCAGACAGCCAAAATGGCCAGGACCTTGATCTTGGCCTTCTCAGCCTCCAGAACCGTGAGAAAAATTAATTTGTTTATTATAAGCTACCCAGTCTGTGGTATTCTGTTACAGCAGCACATACGGACTAAGACAGCTGGTAAAGAGGAGTTTGCAAATAGATTCTAAAAATTATACTCATGATACACGGAGATATACCCCATTATATCTTATGATTAGCAGAATCTACCAAATTAAAATATGAATACTTTTAATTAGCCAGTTTCTAACTAGTACTGAGGTTTTAATACATTTTATTCATGACTACCATTTTATTTTTTGGAAAGAATTGAAATGTATATTTGAACTATTAAATTTGTATATATAAATAAATGCAAACATATCTGCATATTAACATTGAAGGTTCAAAGTCTCTTTGGTGTTTGGCAACAATGATGTATTTCTCAAATAGCAGAAACTTTTTTATCATAGTTATCCAAGGAAACAAAGCCAACAAAAATATCTCATCCCTAGCCCTAGCACACTGCAAATGCTCAATACATGTTTTTCAAATGAATGAACATGTAAGTAATACCTGAATATTATCACTGCCTGTAGAGAATATGTTAGATTTATATAATCTCAGCATTGAAAGTATTCTCAAATATCACTTATGCAAAATATTCTGCAGCTTGTACCACAACTACATGCTTCAAGAGGCTGTCAAACTCTTGTTAAAAGACTTACAATATCAGGAAATGATCTACCTCCCAAGTCACCCATTCCATCCTTGTACAACACAGCTACAAAATTCCTCCTTGTATTGAAATAAAATCCATCTTTTTGTACATTGGTCATGATTTTATGCCTCGTGCCCACTCAGTATCTGTTCAATTTCTTTTCCACATGACAGCATTTTCAATATTTGATGATGCTCTATTTAGTAAAGATCATTCATGGAGCCTATGTAATTTATTTTATAACATTTTCAGTATCTTTATAACATTTTCAGTATCTTTATAACATTTTCAGTATTTCGTTTTTTTGAGAGGAAATTAGTTAACTTATTTTTTATGAACATATCAAAAGAATTTTGCTGCAGCAGGTAAATATGCCCTTAGGTGTATAATGTGTGCCCATTAATCTTATAAATGCATTTTTTTTTCCATCTTCGTCAGGAACAAAAGGAACAGAAGTTCACATTTGTGGGGAAAACAGAATAGTATATATTTGCATTCTCGCTTTGGGCTATATTAAGTCTCCTATGCTCTGTGATAATACAGTCCAAAGCAAACTGTCCTTTCCAGACTTTTTTACTACATTACACAGATCTACTTGACTTTACACCATCAACACCATGCAAACTTATGTGGATGAGTCAGTGACTAGCTTGGTAAAGACATTTATTATGAGACATATAAGCTCCAGAAAATAGGAGAAAAAACGATCCTATGAAAGTTCAAGGGTCCACCATATCCCTGAGATTTTTAGTGATTCTATGTTCTGAGAATGCAATAGTAAAGAGCACATTGCTATATCTCACACCTTTAGAGTAACTGATAAATTATTAAATCTCATCTCCCCCACCACTAAAATAGAAGTACAATGCCTGACAAGCTGTCCTAGATTCTGGAGATAGCATGTCCCCCTTGGGAATATTGGTCTAATCATTACTGGTTGACAAACAAGGGTGCCATCTTTGAGCATACACAGAGCAGGAACAGGTACTATAGCAGGTCTAGGCAGTGGCGCAAGCAGTCTTACCTCTCAGGCCACATAACCCGATGGATATTATAGTATAAAAAGCATCCCAGATTTAAAAAGAAGATGTTGTTTGGCATTCATGACAAAACCCAATAGGAGAATCACCATGTAGCTTCTAAGCTACTGGAGAAAGTTCTTATGATTGGAAAGTGAAAATAATACTCACCTTAAAAAAAAAATTTCTGGCCAGGCATGGTGGCTCATGCCTGTAATACCAGCACTTTGGGAGGTCGAGGTGGGCAGATCACGAGGTCAGGAGTTCGAGACCATCCTAGCCAACATGGTGAAACTCCATCTCTACTAAAAATACAAAAATTAGCCAGGCGTGATAGCAGATGCCTGTAATTCCAGCTACTCTGGAGGCTGAGGCAGGAGAATCACTTGAAACAAGGAGGCGGAGGTTGCACTGAGCCAAGATTGTGCCACCGCCCCACTGTACTCCAGCCTGGGCAACAGATCAAGACTCCATCTCAAAAAACAAAAAAATTCTGATGGTTAGTAGGTCCTGATAGAGCAGCACCTGACGACAGGACAACAAGCAACCATGCTATTAGGCTACCAGAGCTTACAACATGATTTTATCAGATTCACCAAGTCATAGGATCAAGTGGCTTTGGCAGGAATCCTCCATAGTGTGTTTATGTTACATCTGGGATTGGGCACAGGCAAGGCTAAGGACAAGTATACAAATAAAGTATGCAAAGATGTGACCAAGATATCCATACGACGCACCCCTGCTTCACTGGTACCTTTGAATCACCTCACACCTGTGTCTCCACCTATGTGACAAAAGTGGGCACTTTCAAGCCTGGTTTTTGGGTGGGATGGTTTGGTATGTGGGTGATCACCATAATTAGACTGCTGTTGTACAATTCAGGGCAATTCTAAAATTTACCAGTGAGAATTCCTTCCAATTAACAGAATTTTAGGCAGCGCAACAGGTCACCCAGTTTATGTAGGAAGAAGAGTAGCCTGAGGTAAGAAAATACATATAGACCTATTATCCATAGAAAATAGTGTGGCTGTTAGGGTCCCGGAGAGAGAAATATTGGAATATCAGACAGAAATCTCTAGAGAAGATATATATATATATATATATGGACCAATGAGAGTGGAAACAAACTGTGACTATATCTGTATAGCATATTAATATCCATCAGAGAGATGCACTATGGAAGGGGCACTGTACAAAAGGTATATCAAAGGACCTAGCCAACTGATATCAGCAGAGGCTGTCTTTGCCGTCCCAGCACTGGTAAAATGGACTAATTAATGCTGTAGGTAGGGGGCAGGTATGGAGGCTATGCATGAGCTTAACTCGAGGAGCTTCCACTCAGTAATGCTAAACTAGATACTGTCACTGACAAACGTCCAACCTATAAGCAGTAAGGACTTAGAAGTAAGTTAATTACATCGGACTCCTTCCACGCTAGAAGGAGCAGCAGTTCATTTCAACTGGGATCAACCCAAATGTAGGCTTTCCAGTTTTGCCTTTACCACCTCAACTAGCAACTATCTGAAGCCTTACAGTGTAAGTAAGCCTCACAAGTATTATTTCAACCAACACATTATCCCACATAATATCCCATAGAATCAAGAGATCCACTTTAAAGAAAAGAAAGGAGCAATGGCCACATGGCCGTGGAATCTCTCTAGCCTGTCAGCTACCATACCATTTAGAAGCTACTGGCGTAGTAGTGCAAACGGTACCACCTTTTGGAGACAAATTTGAGGTAGTAATACATGACAAATTGTGAGGGCTGGGTACCAGCAATTATAATATTTGGAATGCATGGGTCTAGGAAACAAAGGTGGCAGTAAATAATAGCAGCACACTTGAAGAATTTGTATTTCTTTTCTCGGTTCTTCTAGTCTCAGTATGTCTAGAAGACCTAGTTCTCAAAAGGAAGGGTACACTTCTACCAGAGCTTTTATGAAACTATTAAACTTTAAGCTGTTGCTGACTTCCAGTCACTTTGTGCTTCTTATGCCAAGAAACTAGCTGTCAAAGAAAGGATTAACTGTCTTGTAGGTAGCTGACCCTGATCATCAGAGGCATAAATAGTAATTTTGGCACCCTAATGATTCATAGGAGAATTTCTTCATACCCCTGTGTCCAATTATGACAGCAAATGGACAGGTGCAGCTGTCACAGCCTGAAAAGTACCTGGTGACTGTTGCAGGCAAATGACGGCTGGTGGTGTGGGGGTAAAAGAAGAATTTACTAAGAGAGCTATAGGGAAAGGAAGGCAGATTTATTAGAGAAAGTAGGAAAATATGTTGCTAGAGAGACAATGGGCAGCTGGAAACTGACTGACTATAAAGAAACAAAAGGCTTGCTGGAGATTTTATAGGTTAGTGTTTATGCTGTCTGTTGAAGAGGGCTTTCTGCAGCACTGATAATGCCAAGGTTGCAGTGAGCTAACTTGCAGGTGTCTGGTGATAGTTGGGCACAGAGAGATTGTGAGTTACTTGCGCAGGAGGGCTGTGTGTCCTGGATCTTGAAGAAGGCAGACTTGTAGCTTATCTCCTTTCTCTCTTCGCTTTCCCCTACACTCACCAACCTGATTCTTTTCCCTAATTAGGATTCCACAGTGACCAGGGTTCAGATCTTTTAAAGATGATGTCTGGGCAACCCATCCAAGTGAGCCACCCAGACTAGGCAATGTGCTGACAAATAGTGAGAGGAATCTGGAATAGATAGTAGAGAAGAGAGATGATAAGTACTAAGTTATGCCTTTAAGACCAGCACCATTATGAGCTCTGTCTGTCTTATTAACTTTCCTCTTGTAAGTTATCCCTGGAAAAGGACCACCTTAAACCACAAGGAAGCTATTTATAGATGGGGTAAACTCACGGCTTGAAGCAATAAGTGGACTGTAATGGATGCTGTGATTTGTCACCCAGGTCCTTCTTTGGACTGAGACTGTCATTTTTCCCATTGTCAGGAACGTTGGCTGCTTGTGGCATAGAGCTACGTCTTTCTCTCTGGAAACTGTCAATCATTAAAGAAGGCTGTCTCTTGTAAGTTTATAAACCTTCATCCCACAACTGTCCTTCGGGAGGTAGCTTACAATCAATGGTTGAATGTTGTAAGAGTGCAAAGGCTTGGATCCCTTGGATTACTGGGGATAAAACTGAAAAACAATCAGTTTCAGAGCTGCTCATCCAATCATCTGAAATACCTGCTGCAACTGCCATACAGTTCAGCCTTTCCCTCTGCCCAGTCCTCCTTCCCTCACCTCTTCCTGATATGGTTCCCAATAATGGTCTCTGTCGAACCTCCTGCGTTCAATAATGATATATATTCAACCCAGAATGTGTAGGATCTTTTGTTCTGTACTCATTTGCTATATTCTACAGCAACTGTGGTATTTTCTTCAGATTATAAGCATATATTAACTAGCATTATAAAACCACTTTGAAGACATTTTCTAAAAATGACTTAAGGACTCTTTATGGTCCCTGTTTAATTAACATTGATAACATACTTTACAGAAAAGATTACTTGGGGAGAAATAAAAACAATATATTCAACAGCTATAATGACTGCTTTTAATGTCAAAACACTGAAATAAAATCCCTTTAATATTAAGTCTACATATATCACATATATTACCATTAAATCAGCAACTGAATGATTGGTCTTTTCCTTCACACTCATTTGGATAATCTGGCAAAAAGTGAGCCAGGAAAGGAAAATCTTAACAGTTAAAACAAAAGTGTGCATTTTGGATTTACAGTAGCTATAAATAACACCGAATTCAAAAATAATAATCTTACTCTCTTATTTTAGGTTTACTTTTACCTTGACTTTTTGCTAGCAAAGATCTGTCTTGTCAAGATAATGGCCCACTGTCTGTCACTCACGTATCCTGTTACAGGGTGGACTTAAGAAAACTGACAGTTTCCATGAATAACAATCACACATCCAATGATGTCTCCAGAAAAGGGCCTTTTACTGATGAAAAAGGGACAAGAGCTTTTTACCTTTTCCCCTGGCCTTGTCCTTGTGCAAGGTAGAATGTAGCTGAGGTCATGTTCACCTTCAGCCATCTTCCTCACTGCATCAGACACTGTCAAATAAGACCAGGAATCTATCCATGACTTTTTGTGTGAATATTTTCTGGGATAGACTTTAGATCTTACTATTTCCTCAAAACAATTTCCAAATATTTACTAAATAATAAAAGGATGCATTTGTGTGCATCAATAATATAATAATGATCACAATTATTTATTGAATAATCTTCAGTCACAGGTTTTCTAACACAGCTACACATTAATTTAAAAATATTTCCTAAAACCAAAAGCCTATGTATTAAATTCTACTTCATTCCTCAAGCCTCCAATGGCAAAATCAAGCCCCCTACATATGGTGTGGGAGTATAATAAGTGATATTTTCATTCAAACAACTAAAAATGTCTATCTATTTCAACAAAAATAACAAATCCTCTAGTCACATTTTGTATAATTCTTATGCTCCCAAAAAATATAAGCCATTTTTTTAGACAATGTGGGTACAACAGTAAACAAAGTTCTCTGTCCTCATATATCTTAAACTTTAATGTGGGGAGACAGAAAATAAATTAAAATAATGTGTAATAGACTATATAATTTAATATAAAGTGACTTTAAAAACTTAAGAAAACTGACAGTTTCCATGAATAACAATCACACATCCTAAGATGTCTCCAGAGAAGAAGGATATGAGGCACCAAGGGCATTGCACTTAGCAAAAGACATGCAAGGTCTCATAGTGATGATCACTAGGCAGTCTTAACAGAGGAGACATAACCAAAAATATACTTAGGGAAGAGCATTTCAAGCAAATAAATCAGTAAATGCCAATGCCTTGAGTAGGATGGTGCCTGATATGTTACCTAGGTGTCATTTCATAATTCCTCTTCCATTAGAAGACCAATTCCTTCCTTCTGCCACAAATAATTCCTTTACTTTGTTTTTAGTATTTAATTGTTTTTAATTAAATTTTAACTGTGGCAGGAAGTCGAATAATTGCCAATTGTTTCTCTGGTGTCAAAAGAAATTTCTCCACACAGTTATATTTACATACACTTGTATATATACATGTAAACATTTATAAATATTGATTTATATATATTATTGTTATATATATATACTGAGATATGTATATCTATATACGTAAATATATATGGTGGTGAAAACATAGTAAGAAACATATTTTCAAAAATTTTCTTCTCAAAATCCAAAACCACATGCTCTCATGTATAAGTGAAAGATAAATATTGGGTATTCAGGGACTTAAAGATGGCAACGATGGACAATGGGGATGATTGGGGTGGGGAATGGAGGTAAGCAGGAGCTGAAGCACTAACTGTTAGGTACTATGCTTAGTAGTTGAGTGATGGCATCTTTTGTACTCCAAACCTCAGCATTACTTGTTATAGTAACAAATCTGCAAATGTACTGCCTGAATCTAAAATAAATTTGAAAAAGTTTAAAAGATAATAAAATTAATAACCACTACAAACAAAGTAATTAATTAATTAAAAACACTCAAGTGGCTGGTAAAAATGAAATAAATGTGCTATCAACCACAAAAAAGTGACAGAACCTTAAATGCATATTGCTAAGTGAAAGAAGACTGTTTTAAAAGCTGCACACTATATTATCCCAAGGATATGACATTTAGTAAAAGCTAAGACTACAGAGGCAGTAAAAATATCAGTAGTTGTCTGGGGATTAGCGGGAAGGTGTAGGGATGAAAATGGAAAACACAGGATATTTTAGGGAAATTAAACTGTCTTATATGATACTATAATGATAGATGCATGTCATTATATATTTGTAAACATCCTCAGAACTGTACAACACAGAGTGAACACTGATGAAAACTATGGACTTTTGTAAGTAATAACTTATTAATATTGGTTCATCGATGGTAACAAATTTACTGCACTAATGCAAAAATGTTAATAATAGGGGAAACCTATTATTGCAGCAAGGAGAGGAACTTATGGGAACTCTCTGTTCTTTCTCTGCAATTTCTTTGTAAACTTAAAACTGTTCTAAAAAATAAAGCCCATCAAAAAGAAATGTTTCCTTCTCAAAGTGGTGTGGTGTTTAATAGACTTTTGTAGTTGTTGTAAGACACAATAATAATGATAATAAGAGCACATGTTTTGAATGAACTTGCTATACATCAGGCACTTCTCTAAATAATTTACACATATTTACACATTTAATTTTTATAAGAACCCTATTATCATTCAGATGTTGCAGATGAGGATACTGAGTCATAGAGAGGTTAAGTAGCTTGTACTATGTAACTAGTAACACATACCTCATAATTCACACAGTTGGGGAAATAGTGCTATATACTATCCTTTTTCATGAATATTGCATACCGTTATTTCAAATCATAATTTGTGTATGTGTGGGCACATACACATTCCATTTGAGAATGTTAAGAGAGTAGGTTCTACTCTGTTGGAACAGTTCTTGAATCCACTCTTTATAGGCTACAAGTTCCCATTTCTACTCCTGTTGCAGACATAACTAATCAATCAACGCACTCTTTCCAGGTAATTCTGAAAACCACACTCACGATCATTTCCACACAACACTCTAGGTAAGCCTGACTGTAGACTGGAGTTGGTAATCACCTGGAACCTATTTGGCATTCTGCAAGTAGGCAATAGAATCATTTAAAAGCATGTAAGAAGGAACTGGTACACACAATAGTATATTTTACAGAATTCCTATGCCGCATTATGGAATATGGCTTGCTTTGTGAAAAGACCAAAAATAAAGATTTCAATCAAGAGGCTATGGAATAATTCAGTCATGAGATGATGAGGTCCAGGGTAAGGAGTTAGCTTCAGGGAAGGGGAAGAGTGTCCAGAGAAAGGAAATATTATAAAGCAGGACATGAGAGCAAGAAGAGCTGAGTCAGAAAAGGTCCTTGCCTTATTCTTTCAGCTTTTCCTTAGTCTATACCTACAGTATATGAGTTATACTTTGCAGTTCATTCAAGGTGACCTTTAGCAAGAAAGAGCTGTTAGCAGTACTAGCAGAAAACAGGTTAAACTAACCCACAAAATTATTCCTGTCCTAAAACCACTACTTAGAATCAGAAAACTTAATTCCTGCTGTCTAAGTAGGGAGTGTTTCTGCATTTTATTTTTAGAGCATGGTATAATGGACAAGTAGTTTACACAGGAAGTGATGCAGTACCAGGATTTCATAAAGCTTGCATTTTTAAGAAAAGTAAACAAGTAAGCCTGCATATAACTCTCTTGTCTCTGACTAAACAAAAGTTACTTCCCAAAATATTAAAAATCTGTATTTCCTTCAATAATATTAAATCAGTGTTGTCAATCAATAATTTGATATGATGGAATCACATGTATTTATATTCAACCATTAATACATACTAGCCATTGTGTGTTCAGAACATACTGAATAAGCCACTAGACCAATGAAGAAAAAGAAAAAAAAGAAGTCATATTTATCCATTTCGTGGTTCCAGTAACAATTAACTCCTAGAGATAAATGTTGAATTAAAGTTCAAGAAATCAGTTGAGGTCCGCTGAAATGACTATGCTAACTAGTAAAGTTATGGGCCCCTTATTTTCTTATCCTTCACTTGGAATTTTGTGCTGCTTCAGGACAGAAAGGACGGAAATTGTTGTTGGAAAATGTTATATGAAATTGTTTCCTTTTTCAATATCAATTATCTCAGACATGCAATATATATGTAAAATAATGTTATGAACACCTGTCTTGCCCCCACCTATGTTCAGAACTGAATTATCAATACCATTAAAGTCCTGTATCTTATGTGCTCTCTATGAGGTTGCTGGGTGCAATGGGTGAACGCACATTTATAAAACTGACGTTGCTCACGAAACATTAAGACATATATTTGTTGTAACTATAATTATAAAAATATTTATAATTCTGCCCTTGTCACATAACACATTGCTATTATGCAAATTTACAGTGCTGAATTGCATATTAACCACAGCTATATGGAAACAATATTCATATTGATTGCAAGTATTGTAGATGTAAACAATATGTCTTGTCATTTGTTTAGCTGACATATTTTGCTCATGTTGACTGTTTGAAGGTGATGATGGTAATGATGATAATAATATTGGTGATCATTGCTTGCTTTGATGAATAATTAAGCCTCCTTGCTTCTCTCATTTAAATTCAACAATATTTATTGAATGCCTTCTCTGAGTCATATACTGATAGATGCAGAAAAATGTAAATAAAAGAATAGCATAAACAATATCAATTATATTCATTTTAATTTTGCATGCTATCTCAGCTACTATTCTAAGATTTTTAAATGCATCCACTCATTTAATGTTAGTTAAAACCTGTTTATAGATGAAGCAGGTGTCACATATCTTGCTCAATGTCACAGAGCTAGTAAACAAAGGAGCCAGGACTCAAGCACCAGTTGGATAGCAAGATAAAGAAGCCATTCTCCTTCTATTTATAAGCAGTCTCAGTAGAATATACACAAAAATAATAATCTAGGCAAATAATTAGTGCCAGCATTCACACGATATGGAGCATGTCTTCTGGGATGAGGCAGTTAACTCTCTGGAGGGAGCTGGCATGACATCACACACACACTGGCTCATGTCATAGCATTAAACAAAAGTTAAAGATTTCTTTCTAGGTGGTGTTGGAAAAAGAAGACATGAAGCAGTTTTGAGTGGAAGGTATTGATATTTTATAAAGGGCCCACTGGGTCAACTATGTGTGCTTACAAGCAGGTAGTGAAGCATAAGCCTCCGTAGACCATGGAGGAGAGGAACTGGAGAGAAAACAAAGGAAGTCCTGATCTGAGCTAGGAGCAATGCAGAAGGAAAAGAGGGGCAAGTAGGAGTTATATTTGGGACTTGGAATGGATGGAAAGAGATGATCACTTAAAAACATGGTAGATCAGCAAGAAAAACAGGCAAGAACTGTACAGGGGAATACATTTTGTATTCTTAATTAAGGAAGGGCCTACAGCAGAAGTTGATTTGTGGAGGGAAAGTCACTCTAATGTTTGAATTCAACATAATGAAGAATCCCCAGGGTAGATGAACTCCCAATTTTAGCTCTTATTTTACTGGTCAATATTTAACTTGTTCTGAACAAAATATTATTGTTTATTATTATTATTAAAAACCTAAGGGATGCTATTATATCTTAACTGCTGTTTTTCTTTTTGAGCCTTCTAAGATGTGGACAATTTTGTTTCTTCCCTTGAATTGTCTGGAGATTGTGAGCAGATGGGCTATCTCTAGGAGGCGTCAGGATTCAGAATAAAATGTAATTAAAAAATCAAGTAAATACCCATTTTTCTAATTTGTTGGAAGCAAACATTTAAACAAGGCAAAATAACTTGATGACTTTATTTGCAAGTTTTGAAATTAAGTAGTACCTAAATATATACAAAGTTAACCACTAAGTATATCTAATGCTAATCAAAATACTACTTTTTCAACCAAAACAACAAGTGACCGTAGTTAGTAAACTAGTTTAATACTGTTGTTTGCTCATATAAATTAGGTTGATGTGTTGTGAAGTTACTTTTACTAAAGCAATGTAAAAAAAATTAATCACTTGAAAAATAATACTAGTAAAATAATCATTTCCATTGAGAATAAAGATTAATTAAGAGATTTTCTTTTTTAAGGGATCAGATGTGTAAAATTAAGTATTCTTGTCTTTTCATCCTAAATTCTCAACATTTAAGTGCTTATATGATTACAATAAATGATGGATGAATGTAACAATAATATAGCAAATAAGTTAATAGTAAGTTTTTATTTACTGAGTCACTATAGAATTATTTATTTTGTTAATTTTTCAGAAACTGCCAAAAGTTATTTGGGTGTAAATTGCATTGAAAAAATAAGGATGCTTTATATAGTTTGCTCTCTAGTAATGTTTAGATTCAATAGTTTTAAACTTCACTGTTCCATGACAGGCATATGTAAGTAATGATTTCTGGCAGAACAAAAACTACCTAAATGCAGAACAGTTCTTCGAAAATTAGATGATGTTTCTGTTAAAGCAAACAATAAAACCCAGAAGTGAGTTTAGAGAAATGTATTTTCCAAGTAGTTTTCTAAAACTCAACTTTGAAATGTAGAAGTAACTACATTATTTTAATCCATCCATCTTTTTCTTCTGTCTGCTTGTGAAATAAAAATCTAAGTACAAATTGACTTTCAAATAGCATGCTTTTTGAAGAAATACATGTTTGTATTTATCTACCTATTATATTATTATAAATATTTCACTGTATATGTAGTGGTGAGAAAAATTATAAATAAGGTGTTTTTTTTTCCTGATTGGATTCATATTATTTAAGGTATCAGTTTTAAAGCTTGCAGTTACTTACCTCAGCTCCATGGTGGAGCCAAAGGCATGATCTTGACATTTTCTCTTGAATTGAAAGCAGCATCTATATAAATCTTGAGAACTTGCACTGAAATATAATAGTCAATGTTTCATAAAATATGTTGAAAAATATTGCATTTCTTCTGCAAATGTACTAGTGATGGAGTGACAATTCAGAGTCACAATTTGAGTCACCAGTTGGTTACTTCGTTAATGAAATCAATTATGTTACAAAGATGCTGCAAAGAACAGAGATTTGGGGAAACTGGGGAAATAAAATAAAAACATATCTATGGGAAAATATTTTCCTGAATTTATAAGTTGCATCTTTATATAAAAAAGAGGATAATATATTGCAAACATTTTAAAAGCAGGCTGGACAACGTGTATAAAAAGATTTTTAAAGAAAGTAAAAAGGATAAATAATTTAGAATTTTGTGTGGAGAGTTGCTAGGAGTTTAGAAAGTAAAAGAAAACTGCTGAATTTGGTATTCACTGATTAATAACTTTGCATTTAAATGAGACCTTTCACAATGAATTCACTTTTCAAGTATAAACTAATTAATTCTCAAAACTCAACAAGGAGGCCAATCAACTCTCTTTTCACAAATAGAGAAACTGAGGTTGGAAGATCAAATAGCTTTTTTTTTGCATCTGTGAAGGGATTTTACATAACAATAAAAAGATAATTAAGAATTACCTAATCTGTTTTAAAATTAAGTCTGCATATTACTTGTTTCAAAATAAGAAAAAGTTCAGGCATGGTAGCTTGTACCTGTAATCCCAGGACTTTTGGGGGGCTGAGGTGGGAGAATTGCTTAAGGCTGGGAGATTGAGACAAGACTGAGCAACACAGCAAGATCCCATCTCTACAAAAAATTAAAATTAAAAATTAGCAAGTGCTATGGTTTGGCTTTGTGTCCCCACCCAAATTTCACCTTGAGTTGTAATAATTCCCATGTGTCATGGGAGGGACCTGGTGGGAGGTAATTGAATCATGGGGGCAGGTCTTTATCATGTTGTTCTCATGAAAGTAAATAAGTCTCATGAGATCTCATGATTTTATAAAGGGGAGGTTCCCTGAACACCCTACCTCTTGTCTGCCACCATGTCAGAAATGACTTTGCTCTTCATTCACCTTCCACCACGGTTGTGAGGCCTCCTCAGCCATGTGTAACTGTGGATCAATTAAACTTCTTTCCTTTATACATTACGCAATCTCAGATATGTCTTTATTAGTAGCATGAGAAGAGACTAATACAGTAAATTGGTACCAGAAGTGGGTGCTGCTCTAAAGATACTCAAAAATGTAGAAGTGACTTTGGAACTGGGTAACAGGCAGAAGTTGGAACAGTTTGGAGGGCTCAGAAGAAGACAGGAAAATGTGGGAAGGTTTGGAATTTCCTAGAGACTTGTAGACTTGTTGAATGGTTTTGGACAAAATGCTGGTAGTGGTTTGGACAATAAAGTCCGGGCTGAGGTGGTCTCAGATAGAGATGAGAACATTGTTGGGAACTGGAGCAAAGGTGACTCTTCTTATGCTGTAGCAAAAACACTGGTGGCATTTTGCCCCTGCCGTAGAGATTTGTGGAACTTTGACCATGAGAGAGATGGTTTAGGGCATCTAGTGGAAGAAATTTCCAAGCAGCAAAGTGTTCACGAGCTGACTTGGGTACTGTTAAAAGCATTCAATTTTATTTATTCACAAAGATACGGTTTGGAATTGGAACTTACATTTAAAAGGGAAACAGCATAAAAGTTCAGAAAATCTGTAGCGTGATGATGCAATAGAGAAGAAAAATCCATTTTCTGAGGAGAAATTTAAGCCTGCTGCTGAAATTTACATAAGGAATAAGGAGCCAAATGTTAATTGCCAAGACAATGGGGAAAATCTCTCTGGGGCATGTCAGAGGTATTCATGGCAGCCCCTCCCATTACAAGCTGGGACGCCTAGGAAGAAAAAAATGCTTTTGTTGGCTGGGCCCAGGGTCTTGCTGCTTTGTGCCATTTCAGGGCTTGGTGCCCTGTGTCCCAGCAATGGTTAAAATGAGCTCAGCCCATTGCTTCAGAGGATGCAAGTCCCAAGCCTTTGTGACTTACATGCGGTGTTGGGCCTGCAGATAAATAGAAGTCAATAATTAAGGTTTGTTAACCTCTACCTGGATTTCAGAGGATGTATGGAAATGCCTGGATGTCCAGGCAGACATGTGCTGCAGAGGTGGAGCCCTCATGGAGAACATCTGCTAACACAGAACAGAAGGGAAATGTGGGGTATGAGCCCCCACACAAAGTCCCCACGGGGGCAATGCCCAGTGGAGTTGTGAGAAGAAGGCCACCGTTCTCCAGATCCCAGAATGGTATATCCACCAACAGCTTGCAGTGTGCACCCGGAAAAGCTGCAGACACTCAACACCAGCCCATGAAAGCAGTCAGGACATGGGCTGTATACCGCAAAGCCACAGGAGTGGAGCTGCCCAAGACCATGGGAACCCACTTCTTGCGTGAGTGTGACCTGGATGTGAGGCATGGGGTCAAAGGAGGTCATTTCAGAACTCTAAGATTTGGCTGCCCTGTTGGATATTGCACTTGCATGGGGCCTGTAGCTCCTTCATTTTGGCTAATTTCTCCCACTTGGAACAGCTGTATTTACCCAATGGCTGTACCCCCATTGTATCTAGGATGTGACTAACTTCCTTTTGATTTTACAGTCTCATAGGCAGAAGAGACTTGCCTTGTCTCAGATGAGACTTTGGACTCTGGACTTTTGAGTTAATACTGAAATAAGTTAAGACTTTGGGGACTGTTGGGAGGCATGTGTGGTTTTGAAATGTGAGGACATGAGATTTGGGACTGGCCAGGGTTGGAATGATGTGGTTTGGCTCTGTGTCCCCACTCAAATTTCACCTTGAATTGTAATAATCCTCATGTATCATGGGAGTCATACAGTGGGAGGTAATTCAGTCATGGGGGTAGGTCTTTCTTGTTCTGTACTCATGATAGTGAATAAGTTTCATGAGGTCTGATGGTTTTATAAATGGGAGCTTCCCTGAACAAGCTCTGTTTCCTGCCACAATATAAGACATGACTTTGCTCCTCATTTGCCTTCCACCCTGATGTGAGACCTCCTCAGCCATGTGGAACTTTGAGTCAATTAAACCTCTTTTCTTTATAAATTACCCAGTCTTGGGTATGTCTTTATTAGCAGTGTGAGAACAGACTAATATAACCAGTGATAATGGCTTGTGCCTATAGTCTCAGCTACTTGAAAAGCTGAGGTGAGAGGATTGCTTGAACTCAGAAGTCCAAGGATGCAGTGAGCCATGATTGCACCACTACACTTCACCTGGGTGACAGAGTGAGACACTGTGTCTAAAAATAACAACAACAAAAAGACAAAAGCAACAGAAAAAAAGTCAGAAAAATAATCTTGTTATGATTTTTTAATATGTTGGGACTAATTTCTTCCTATTACATTTGACACTTATAACAAATACATCAAAGTATTTTTAAAACATCTTAATGTCTGAAGTTTCTATTAAAAAGACTTTGGTTAATTAAAAGGGAGGTTTATGTCCTATATTAGAGAACAAACTAAATAAGAAAGAAATAAAAGACACCATTCAGTGAGCTTCATTAGCAACTACATAATTGACATAATATTTAAATACACTAGGTTTTGTTTTGCAAGGTAATGTATAAGATATTGCAAGGCAAGGAAAAGTTGAAGATACTTTTTGCAAGGTAAAATAATGTGAAATTGGTTCTGAGGACTATGTTTCATGCATAACCATGCTATTGTCACATAAGGTAAAGAGTTCAAACTCTTTCCTCTAGAGGGGTGAGAGGAGGGAATGAACTGGAAGTTGAGAGGGGTGATAACAAATTCCTAGTTTCTAAGAGCAATTTTGTAAAGTTTGTTTTGTTTACTGAAAGACATCATGTAAAATCACGTGTGTGCATGTATGGGTGTAGTTTCTAAAGTCATTGTATAAAATTTGTTTTACTTACTAAAAGCCATTATGGAAAATTACTTTCTTAATACGTACTATTTGTCTACAAACACACACGCACCCACATAAGCATACACATGTGATGGTGTGTGTATTAATAACTTTACTACTTTTATGTTGAAGACTTTCATAAGTACATACTTCCATGTATTTATGGTTGAAGCGCTAGAAATATAAGATTGAATAAAATGAATTCCCAGGCTGGATCTCAGAGAACCTATGAGATGGAAACATGATAGAAATTATCTGATGGATATGATCGATCTGGCATATCACATAATGAAACTTAAAGTTATATTTTACTTTTAATAGAAAATGAAAGAAGAAATATGTGTGTATATAAGCTAAAAAAGGAAGAGGAAAAGAGAAAGAATTTGCAGGGAAAAATTTAAAGAACATCATATATTTTCTGCTCTTCTGTGTATTTTTTTTTCGTCTATGTCTAGGAATTATACTTTTAAATTCTAAACAGTTATTCATCAATTCTTCTTCTTCTTTTTTTTTTTTTTTTTTTTGATGAAGTCTCGCTCTGTCACCCAGGCTGGAGTGCAAAGGCACCACCCCTGCTCACTACTACCTCCACCACCTGGCTTCAAGCTATTCTCCTGCCTCAGCCTCCCCAGGGGCTAGCATTACAGGTGTGCACCACCACACCTGGCTAATCTTTTTTATTTTTAGTAGAGACAGGGTTTTGCCATGTTGGCCAGGATGGTCTCAATCCTGGCCTCAAAGTGATCCACCCACCTTGGCCTCTCATAGTACTGGGATTGCTGGTGTGAGCCACCTTTCCTGGCCAAGTGATCCACCCACCTTGGCCTCTCATAGCACTGGGATTGCTGGTGTGAGCCACCTTTCCTGGCCTCTTCTTGTGTCTTTCTTACCTCTCTTGTCTTTTTTTCTTTATGCTCCCAATTATCTAGCCTCACTAATGACTCAACTATTTGAACATATCAAAACAGGTGACATGATGCTCGCTTCTCTTTTCAGGGGTAATTTCTAAGTAGTTCTGTGCTCATGTAAACTAATAACTACTCATGAATCAAAAAAATATGAATCCAGTAGCCTAAGCACATTATTATGTCAACATTTAAATAGTTACCATTACTACTGTGTAGAACAGAACAGAAAATGTGAAAGATAAAACAAACATGTAAAAGTCAGTTTTATCGAAAGTAGAATAGGTTAATTTTGTTTAAAAGTAATAGGATACTAGGAAGACTTTTTTTTTTTCAGTTTTACACTGCCTTAATGGTCAAAAGTGTTTTGCAAAACTGAGTTTTATCAACGTGACCCATGTTTATAGATTAGGAACTAAGTGAATCAATAATAGAATCAGAATTTAATTGAAATGCTTACAAATTAGGCAAAAGTTTATTCTATGTAATCCTTCATAGATTGACAGATTTACAATTTTTCTTACATGCAAAATGGTATTCAATTATATATCCAATTGTCTATTTATTTATTTGCTTATTCAACAAACTATATTGAATACTTCCTGTGAAACAGGCCCTGTTTAGGAGAGAGAAATGATTCCTTCTTAAGAAGTTTATCTATGCAAACATATTTTTGCAATGAATAAGATACAGTTATAATACTATGATAGTAGATATGCGAATTTCCTATAGCAATGAGCAAGAAGAAATCAGCTGTTTTAGAGAGGATTCATGGGAGAAATAACACGAGCTTTACAATCAATGGTGAAAAAATTTTAATAAGCAGGAAAAATACAGTTGCCTGGCACACCATTTAAAGAAGTACAGAGCCTCAGAGGCAGGATACCACAGAGGTGATGCCATGAGGGTGTGAGAGTAAATGTCAAATATAACCTTCTGGTTATTGTTTTTTATGTATGTGCAATTCTGTAATAAGCAGAATTATGAATCATATTATTTTTCCTCTTATATTGAACACTGAGAAAAAGGATTAATAAATAAAAAATAAAATTCTATCCATCTATAGTCCCTTTTACTTTAAGGGATGATGACTCCTAACACTCCAATAGACTGCCTTGTGGGCACCAGCTATTCATAAAAATAAAATAATGAGTTAGTATAGAACAGAAGTAGTTCTCACTGATCAATATATAAAAATATGTACATATACATATATTTTATAAATATGCATAAGATGCATATGCAAATGAATATAAGTAGAAATGACTCATTTAAGAAATTCATGGAATACGCTGATATTCATCTTTGAGCATCATTCAAGATTCTCTGACACAGATCACACTTTGGAAATCACTGAGTAGAATGCTACAGAAGGAGAGGAAGAGAAAATTAACATATATCCCTGGAAATTATCTAGGATAATTTATATGGATTAATTAATATTTTCCTTTCAATATTTGAATGAGAAAACTGAGTCATGGTTCAATTAGATAAATCTGTCTGAGGCCACACAATGGGGATGAGACAGACATTATCTGAACCCCACTTTATCTACTATACAGCCTATGTTCTTCTCATCGCCACCACTGTGATTATCTCCATGAAACTTCAGTAGTACATTAAGTGTTTTCTATTGAACAGATTGAAAGTTCAGTTACAGAAATTTCAGATCTCCAGTGTCCAGTTGGAATGAATTCACAAACTGCGTGTTGACAAGTTTGCTATGTGTGGTTTACATAGAACCAGTTATATTTTAATAATTTAAATGGGTATTTATATTTACCAATATAAAAATTCTAATTTATGGATTAGAATCCTTTTTCTTTCTCTAAAACTCTTAATTCCATAAAAAGTTAAACAATGGGCAAAATATGTACACAATAGCATGTCTTTAAAATGTTGCTCTATGGTCCAATCTGCCTTATCAAGCTCTCTAGTTCTTTATAAACCAATTTTTCAGATTTTTTTTTTTTTTTTTTTTTTTTGTTGAGACGGAGTCTTGCTCTGTCGCCCAGGCTGGAGTGCAGTGGCCGGATCTCAGCTCACTGCAAGCTCCGCCTCCCGGGTTTACGCCATTCTCCTGCCTCAGCCTCCCAAGTAGCTGGGACTACAGGCGCCCGCCACCTCGCCCGGCTAGTTTTTTGTATTTTTAGTAGAGACGGGGTTTCACTGTGTTCGCCAGGATGGTCTCGATCTCCTGACCTCGTGATCCGCCCGTCTCGGCCTCCCAAAGTGCTGGGATTACAGGCTTGAGCCACCGCGCCCGGCCCAATTTTTCAGATATTTTCTATGAAGAAAGCTTAAATGCAGAGATCCACTGTAAAGTTATCTAAGTAGGTCTACATACGCTTAAATTCATGTAAAAATACACCACTACTATATGTAAAAGTTCCTCTTGGCTATTTTTAAGACTTAATTCTTAACCAATCAATGAATTTTACTAAAATTGAATAGAGGAATTTTATTTTTTTTTCTTACTCTTAGAATCTTCTATTTTCTTTATAGAAATATTTTTTCTATTATTGGAAATACAATCTAAATCAGGGAAATGAAAATCAACATGATTTTTTTTCTTTTTATTTCTCCTTTTTTATCTTTGTAGTATCTTTTCTTTATTCAATTATAAATTGATATTTCATTTTTTAAATTTTTCCAGATTTATGCACACAGAAAAATACTCTTCAAATTAGACATTACCTATTGGGCAGGAGTTTTATCAAAAAATGTGCATCACCTCCATTTCTATTCTCTCATCGGCAATTTATTTACTTTACACAATGATAGTGATTCCTGTAATTTATAACCCTCATTTGGTTTAAACAAGAATATATGCATTTTATACACATATATCTTTAAAAAATATACAAAATAGATATACTGAAGAGCTAAACCATAAGCCACATAGAATCTGCGTATCTGTTTCTACATAGGAAATAGATTTGTATCTATTAAAGAAGGGACTACAAAACCTGTTAGTGAAATAGGAGATTACTTATGTGGAGAAGAGTTCAGAAATGAAATTCAAAGGGGCAGAAGAGACTTGGTTAAAAATCTGGAATTTAAGAATCTAGAATACTGGAGGCCAGGCATAGTGACTTGTGCCAGTAATTCTAACTGCTCAGGAAGCTGAGGTGGGAGGCTCTCTGGAGGACAGGCGTTCAAGACCAGCCTGGATAACATAGTGAGACCCCCATCTCTATAAAATATAAGAACCAAAAACAATTAGCTGGGCGTGGTGGCACACATCTGTATTACCAGCTACTCGAGAAGCTGAAGTCAGGAGGAATCCAGGAGTTCAAGGCTGCAGTGAGCCATAATCATGCCACTGCACTCCAGCCTGGGTGACAGAGTGAGATTCCATCTCTAAAATAGATAAGATAGATAGATAGATAGATAGATAGATAGATAGATAGATAAATGCCCAGAAAGTGCTAAGTACTAAAACCATAGCAGTAAGCTTTCTTAGTGGACAAGCTGAGATAGCAAAGTTTAAGACAAATTCTCAGAGAGGTCAACTTAAAGAACTATACAAATAAACCTAGACATTTTATATTTATTTTTCTGAGTCTGGAGAGGTGCACTTGGTTCCAGAAATTGGAATTAATTGACATGAGTTTAAAGGAGAGTCAATTAGCTCCAGCCTAAATGCAAGGGGTGGAAGAAGCAAGGAACTTGGTAGATCATTACAACAAAGATCATCATGGAAACTAGCCAAAGTAGTTTTCTTTGTTTATTAGACTCTAGATCATCAAATAATGTGACCATAAAGTTATAGAGTGATAATGTGGATGTAATCAATCTTTTCAATTTGCTCTTACATTGCAATCATTTAGTAACTACATTAGTTGTGGTTACAGACCAGATGATATAATTGAATAGACTGTGATCAAGTTCAGTAGCTATTATTATATCTGCTGCTATGTCCAAAAGGAAAGGCTAGTAAACATAACAACTAAAAATACACATAAACATTCTAAAATTTATTTAGTTCTGTTTAAAAATGAAAATATGTTAAGCATTGTTATTATTACATTTGTTGGTAGTCTTCACTAAGCATCTTGAACATTCAAGTTAACAGTTCTGCTTTATCAACTCTTTTTTCCCTCATTTTAAAAAATCAACCACCAACGTGTTCCTTTGAGCATCTATAATGTGAAGCTGAGAAAGTCAAGTTGGGTTTCTGAGAAAATTCATAACATCTTATTAATTGAGGTCTTTTCCATTAATATTTTATCTAAATAGCTATTCCCCATATAAACCAGTTAGGAAGCATGATTCTGAATGCATTGCAAAGTTTATCACCATGATTTTTCCAAAGGCTAACCCTATGAATTTGTAACTGGTTCTAAGAATGAGAACTGATGCAACTAAAAATTTGCAAGACGATATTCTGCACAAAATATTCATGAATAATCAGCACACAAGAAATTAAAACTTAATTATCAAATACAAAATGTTTCACAAAACTGAAGAAAGTTTGCTCTTGACACAATACAAGAAAATTTGCAGAGGAGGAAAAGCACAGTCATGTGCGTTTTGTAGTATCCTAATATAACTGATCTCTTGGCCAGCCGTGTAGTAAGGCCAGATCTTTGTAAGCAGGATGTGAGTATTTCCGCAAAGGAGGCAGTGTTTGGGAATATATTATACTGAGCATCAATCATTCTAAGGGAAGGTAAATATTCAGAAAGAAAATTAAAGTTTGGAAAGGAATTTTTTTTTTTCTCTCTGCACACTCAATTGTAACATATAGACTCCAGAGATGATAGCTGACCAAGTGTGGGCCTCTGTAGTAGTAATGCCCAGAGAATGCAGAGAGAAGAGCAAAATTGTGTGAATCAGATTATGTAGTTTATATGACTCTCTGTATTCCCATCCATCTATACTTGGTCTTTCTTCTAGTTATTGTTTAAAGGAACCAGGACTATTTATCTGTACCATGGAGAATTTAGGATTGAATAATATTTTCACCTTTTGGCATTAAAAGAAGAGCATCCCTTGTCTTGGCCACGGTAGCTACAACAGAAATATGTGTGGCTCCAGGAGCTCCAGACACTGATTTTTTTTTTTTTTTTTTTTTTTTTTTTGAGACAGGGTCGTGCTCTGTCACTCAGGCTGAAGTGCAGTGGCACAATATTAGCTCACGGCTGCCTGGATCTACCTAGCTCAAGTAATCTTTCTACCTCAGCCTCCAGAGTAGGTGGGACTGCAGGCTTGTGCCACTATGGCAAACCAAAAACTCTACCCAGCTAATTTTTTTTTTTTTTTTTTTTTAGGAGAGAAACAAGGTCTCGCTATGTTGCCCAGGCTGGTATGAAAGTCATGGGCTCAAGTGATTGTATCACCTCAACCTCCCAAAATACTGGGTTTGCAGGTGTTGACCCACTGTACCTGGACAGTCTCTCCTTTATAAATGGAGCTTCTCAATCACTCTTATCCATTGTTAGTCATAGGTAACCACACTTTGGTTTATCATGGAAATACTAGATTTCTCTGACAGAACCACAAGAAGAGGCTAGATCATCTGAAGAGCTGGCTTTGAAAGTACAATGGCATGATGTATGCTATAACTAGCTGCGTGGGGTTTTGCATGGAACATTTGCCATACATGCATTTTGCTGTCCAGACAAACAGAAAATTCAAGTACTGTCAGAAGCCTGATCTGAAATAATTTTGGCCTAGGTATGCAGGAGAGGAGTTGAGTAATAAATTCTTGTCTCTGATGGAAAGATTCAGTCAATTCTTGAAGAAAGCTACTGGACTTAGACTGATCAAATCTCTAAGAATTTCTAGTCCATTGATTTAGACAATGGGATTACTTAATCTCCAAAAGTCTAAATCCATCCCATAATAGCTGCAGCTGCTGTGAGCAGAGGAGCTCACACACTTCACATGTGATTCAAAAATAGATACTTACAAGAATTTCACATAAGCCATGCAGAATGATGTCAGGATCTTCTGTGTTTTGACTCTTGTGCATCTGCCAAGTTTTACTCCCATGAGGCCCTCCCTAACCAGAGATGGCTCCTTGTGCCCCTTTCATTCTTCTCTCAACTTTATCCTCATTAAAACTGCCACTTCTGAGAGTATTCATAATTTATGCAAAACTGCAATTGTGAGCAGCAGAGCTCCAACTTTAATTATAGGGCTACATGTGCTTGAGGGGTGTGACTGTGGGAATGCCTGGCTTGTCACGTGGTCTTTATGACAGTTGTGACAGTTGCATTATGTGTAACTACATTAAGTACAATGCAGTTCCTGAGGCAGCAACAGAAACATTATGACAGTCATAAATGTGAGAAAATATTATGTATACATAATTTCAACAGCAAGTCTTTAGAATTCACTCAATTATTTCTGAAGAAAAAAATAAACTGTCTTCACTCATTTAAGTCGGAAGTTGTGATGTGGGAAATAAGACTAGATAAATAACAATAAAAAGACTTTATCAGCCAATAAGATATCTGTAATACAAGAACCATTGCTGTGTACATGGAGAAAAGCTTCCTAACATCCATAGTGCTACACAATGTATTAGTCACAAATATTAACTGGGAAGCACAGATCTGTGCAGCTGAAAGATTTTCTACTCTAATGATATTTAATCCTGTCAAAATTGCTTGTGGTAAACCAAAGACTATATAATTATACACAGCTGTAAATAAAGTTCATGTTTAGTGACTTACAATGATGGATAAAGGGATTTATAATCATTGTTACATTTTCTGAATTTGAATTTATGTCAGAGTTTGGAACATATAAGCTTCTCCCATTTAGACTTCATTTAGGTCAGCAGAAGCCACCTAAGCCATGCAAACTGCATAGAGAAATTCTTTATTCTTTTTCTGTATTTTTCTATGCTCTTATGTATGAAATCATTGCTAACTAATTAAGTATAAGATACAGAAAGTTGTACAGTTGTTTCTGTACGTAGAAACTGAAAAAATTGCAAGAGGATTTCATTTAAGAAATCTCTTCATCATCATGCTACTTGCTGTAAATCTCTTGGATAATCTATACAAAGTCTTCATTAGTTGGATTGCTTTCAATTTCAGTACTCCCCATGAGCATCAATAAGGTATCCATTGTGTTCCAGTGATGAACTTAATAATATTAGAATATAACACATGGAAATCAAGTTAAACCTAATAAAAAAATGAAATGTGAGATAATGTTTGTAACAATGGTTTAAGTTCAGACAATATTTAATGTTCCTAGGCACATTAGTACATAGGCATATAATATTTAATGTGTCTAGATACATTAGTACATAGGCACATAATATCTGGTGTGCCTATATACTAAAACAAAGATACATATAAAAACACTTAAAAACAAAACAAACATACAAAAGCACTATAACCATTCTTTGTTAACGTACTTCATTTTCTAATCTGCTCCCTAAAAAATCAAGCAGCTTGGCTTCCAGCCTTATATGAGTATGATACACACACACACACACACACACACACACACACATATACAGACACGCACAAAATCAGGTTCTAAATTGGCTATAAGATTGAGAGACTTTGATCAAATTTGGGGATTATAAAGCATTCCTATAGGAGCACTTAAAAGAAACATATCAAGTATGTCTTTTTTTTTTTTTTTTTTTTTGAGACTGAGTCTTGCTCTGTCGCCCAGGCTGGAGGGAAGTGGTGCGATCTCGGCTCACTGCAAGCTCCACCTCCCGGATTCACCCCTCCCGAGTAGAGGGACCACAGGCGCTCGTCACCATGCCCACTTTTTTCTAT
This sequence comes from Trachypithecus francoisi, assembly GCF_009764315.1. Taxonomy (NCBI): domain Eukaryota; kingdom Metazoa; phylum Chordata; class Mammalia; order Primates; family Cercopithecidae; genus Trachypithecus; species Trachypithecus francoisi. The sequence goes on along the minus strand of NW_022681454.1, from coordinate 165,354,131 downwards.
TTTTAGTATAGACGGGGTTTCACCATGTTAGCTAGGATGGTCTCCATCTCCTGACCTTGTGATCCACCCGCCTCATCCTCCCAAAATGCTGGGGTTACAGGTGTGACCCACCACGCCCGGCCTGTCATGTATATCATTCTTATTTAAGCAGCATTAGAAGAATCAACCCAATTCCAATGTTATGTAGTCAAACTTAGGAATAAATGCTAACTTTTTAGATTTGGCAGATTTGGTTTGTTCCCTACATTTTGTTTTGCATATTTTATTACTTCACTGAAACATGATTGCAACTTTATTATTGTTTTGGGAGACACAAGTATTTGGCAGAATCAAGAATCTCAATAACTTATAATTTAGTGCGTACATTACTACATACTGTATATAAAATCATATACACATATTGTTCAACACTATATTGAAATTTAAGATTTTGATATACCAACAAATTGTAAACAAAAACAGAAAAATCATGGGAAGCAGTGACTCTTACACAGAAGCTTATTGCTATAAACATCAAAAATTTCCAAACATGTTGGTTGCTGATTCTTGAAATAACTTATTACATTGTCCAAGCACTGTAGTAAAAGTCACTAGCCTCACTTAATGTTCCAATTTTATTGAAGCAAGCTGACAAATAAGAGATATTGACAAGTATTTTGGGTGCTCAGAGGAGACACTGATGAGAGCTGGAATGATTGGGATGTTTCATAAAGATGATTGAATGTGAGTCAAGCTTTGAAGGTAGGTCAGAATCTACACAAGTGGTTTGGGGGTCACTGACTTAAAGTCCATCAGAAACAAAGCATTAATTTATTACTGCGATGACTTCTGATAACAACTAACCCAGAGTTAGGCCAACCCCCCCACCCACATGAGACTGCCCTCACCTTTAACACCAGCCACAAGGTCAGTGGTCCTTAGGCCACTCTCACTTCTGACCAGCTGGCTACAAATTCAGGAGTTCCCACTACTCCTTGTTTGATAATTTGCTAGAACAACCTACAGAACTCAGGAAAGCCCTAACTTACAGTGATAATTCTATTACAGCAAAAAGATGCAAATCAGAACTTGCCAAAGGTAGAAACACACACGGCATGGTCTGGGAGGGTCCCAAAGGGGAAGCTTTGAATGTCCTCTCCCTGTGGTCAGGATGCATCACTTTCCTGGCACATAAATGGGTGACTACATACAGATCATTGCCAACTAGGAAGGCTCACCTGAGCTTTGGTGTCCATAGTTTTTATTGAGACATCGTTACATAGGCTTGATTGTTTGACTGACGAGCCATGTAACCCATTCTCCAGTCTTTCTCTCATCCCTGGAGTTCAGGCTACTATCAGCTGGCCCAAACCCTTAACTCTAATATATAGTCTTTCTGGTTTGACCAGCTCTCATCCTGAGTCATCTCCTTAGCACAGACTATCAAGTAGGATAATGAAGAGGGGACACCATGAGTAACAAAGACACTCCTATCACTGAGGAAATTCCAAGGGTTTGGAGACCACCTCACAGAAACTGGCAAAAGAATCCAGCCAAAATTTTTTATTACACACTCACTCTTTGTACTTTTCCTCTGTTTCATTTATACCAGTTTTTTTTTTAAAACTCATTCAGCCTTCACAATTCAGTTGAAGACAGATTTTTACCTTTCTTTCTATTGCTGTTTGAAGCAAGGCTCCAGTTCTGCTGGCAAACAGGGGTGCTGAGACAGTAATAAGGATAGGAATCCATTGTAATAATTTACTTATACTGAATGATTAGGGAAAACTCTAGGGCTGGGAAAGGAGAGAGGTGAAAGATACACTAGCTTTAGTTACAAAGTTTTAGAGGATGCCAAAAAAAAAACAGTAAATCAGGACACAACACATCTCATGTTATATGTTAAAATCAAAATTGACACAAAGAAATCTATGGTGAACAAAATATCAAAATTAAAAAATAAAGACAATATCAGCATTACTGATTTTTTTCTTTCATTTCTGCCACGAATATGACTTGTTATGGCACTGTGACCCTGATTACTTAGAAAGTATCTTGGTATCCAGAATATAAATTCAGACTTTCTAAATCATCTTGGATAGAAAACAATGACAGACGTCACCAAGCAAAGACAGGAATCCTAATGCATCTGCAATCTGGACCATGAATAGGCCAATAACTAGCAGGCAAACCAGTGGGTCTGGTCCTCTTGACTCCAAGAGGTCAAGTTGGGAAGAAAGGCTTTTCAAAGTGGAGTGGGTCCACTTTATTTCTTTAGGTTTTGAGACGAGCTATCAGTGAAAATAAGCCCTGATGCTCCAGCCCCACCAAATTCCTTCACTGTCCGGAATTTCTCTTTATATCCAGTATTTTCATTGTTCACCACACTATCCTTTCTTCTTTCTCTCTTCTTTCATTGACTTTCAATTAATCCTCACTTCTATTATCTGTTCTGACTTGTCCCCTATGTTTTTATCTTCTGTTAATATTATAGCTCTTCTGGTCACCACCCATTCATCACTGTTGTTCCATGTGTTCTCCCTCCTTTTCCTCTGCCTGTGTTTCTCATTCTCCCTTGATTTTTATTCCATTCTCCTTCTCGGTTACTCATTTTTTTCTACTATCTTGTCCCAATTTTATTAATAGCTAACATATACACATTTGCTATATTTTTACTGCTTCGTATAGAAAAGCAGGGGCAAAATGCGTATCTCTATACACCTATTTCTTCTTGAAAAGTAAGAAATGAACAAGTTATATATCTGGGAAATAAAAAAAGGAAAACATACATTTTATCCAAGAGAGCAAATTCTTTAAAACGAATATTACTTTTAGTGAAAATAACTAAAATTAGATTTAAAAAATAAATGTGTGCTAGTGTGCTAAGTATTCAACATTTTATTTATTTATTTATTTATTTATGACAGAGTCTTGCTCTGTCGCCCAGGCTGGAATGCAGTGGTGCAATCTCGGCTCACTGCAAGCTCCACCCCCCGGGTTCACACCATTCTCCTTCCTCAGCCTCCCAAGTAGCTGGGACTACAGCCGCCCACCACCAGGGCCGGCTACATTTTTTGTATTTTTTTAGTAGAGACAGCGTTTCACTGTGTTAGCCAGGATGGTCTCGATCTCCTGACCTCATGATCCGCCTGCCTAGGCCTCCCAAAGTGCTGGGATTACAGGCTTGAGCCACCGTGCCCGGCCTGGAAGAGTTCTAATAGTGAAATATGGGAACCTGCATTTTTTAAAAATTATACTGGATTTTTAAACGTTACACTTGAAAAAAATGAAAACAAGTATAACAAATACTTTCACACAGAAATTATGAAACACTGGGATTAAAACTAAAGGCACTCTTTCACATGCCTTCCAGAGTGTTCCAACCCCATGGGAAATTTCTGCATCTCAAATGGTATCAGGAGGTGAGGACTTTTGGAAATGATTTGTTCATGAGGATGGAATGCTCATGAACTGTACTGGGCCCTTATAAAAGAAGCCTCAGAGAGCTCTCCCTGCTCTTTCTGCCATGTAGTTAGCAGTCCGTAAGCCAGAAGAGAACACTCCAGAACCTAACCATGCTGGCACCCTGATCTCAGACTTCCAGCCTCCAGAACTGTAAGGAAAACATTTCCTCTCTAATAATGGTTCCTCATTGGATTTGTAAAATTGACAATCTTGGCCGGGCGCGGTGGCTCAAGCCTGTAATCCCAGCACTTTGGGAGGCCGAGGCAGGCGAACTTGTTTCAAGTCACCCAGTCTTTGGTACTTTATGTAGCAGTCCAAACCGATGAAGACACAGCTCGTTTATAGTTACTCATTGTCAGATTGGAAAGAAACTTCAAATACACTTAAACAATTAATGGTTATAGTTCTGTGCTTATATAGGAAGGAAAACAGCAACACAAATATTTGCTCTAATAAAGATAAGTAATAAACTATTTACCTACTTTTGTAATTTACCAAAGCCATTTTTCTAACGCCTAGCATCTGAAGATTAAATATAAATAAGTGTATTATTTTGTTTAATGAAGTACAATTACAGGAAATTAACTTTATAATATTAGTAGATATATTATAAAGTATCTATTAAGCAGCCATTATCAACTGGGGTAAACTTAGTTGCATATTGCATAGATCATAACCATGATATGTTTAACATGTGTACAGAAAATGGGAGGATGTATGAATTAGCTTTTTATTTATGTACGTATTGATGCTACTGCTTTGACTACTTGTTATATTGTATTTATTCATTTATTTTGCAATACCAACTGATGATGCAAATATGATTTAGATATCAGTAATAGCTCAATTCTGATTTTTTTTTGTTCAATTAGCAGCCAAATATCTAAATAAAAAAAGCTGAGTATAGATAGTAAAGAATACATGCATGGTATTTTGGATAAATGTAAAGTAATTATTTATTTAATTTTATATGTACATGACTAAATATGTGGCAAATACAAAGTTTATTGGTCTTAGTCGTATTAAGTACTTTTAAGTCGTCCCAACTTAATTCAGAGCACATTTGCTGGCCATTAATGGCAAGTCAGACTCCATAATCTCGTTATAGAAGTTGCCAAAGTCATTCTTTCTACATTCGAATTCCACTCTCATTTATTTCTAAATGTTTAGCTACTCGCTTTGGCTTGTTAACTGATCTTGGTCCCCCTTTCTCAGCTCCCATCCTATTCTGCTTCTGGCTGCTCTCTCTAAGCTGACCAAAGTTCTGCTCCTTGTGTAGGACCCAGATTACACATTGGCCTGAGAAAGGATACTGTACAATATTAATGTTTGGGATAGGAGAGGGATCTATTAGTGATCTTCAGTGATCACCAGATACATGAATATTAAGGGTGAGATGAGGAAAAGGACAAATGAATGGGTGTTAAAGACATATGGAGAGTGATCATTAGAGAAAACAAGTGAAGACAAAAAAATGAGCATTACTAGACAGAAGGTCATCCAAGAATTTTTACCATTTGTCAAACAGTGCTTGTGCTATGTTTTTGATAAAAGTATAATAAACCTATATCATTAAAATCCTCTTGAAAGCAAAGAAAACAAAAAATCAGCAAAATTACAAAAACTGACACAAAGAGGTACAAATGGTCATTCTAAATATTTTTGGATTTCGTTATTAATAATGACTTTAAAAATACCCAAATATTTTTTTTCAATAATTGCTCACTGTTAGTGTAATAGTGAGCAGAGTAGGAAAAAGGAGACTATGGTAATGAGCGCGGCAAGTAGTGCATATTTGACAGTATTGTTGACAGTTCTAAGTGGTACATATCAATCTTTTGTTTCCTGTGGAGATACTGAGGATTTTTATTAATTAGTGTTTGAAAAGTACTTAGCAAACCTTTGTTAAAATGCTCAGACAATTGGAGCAATGTGCCATTATACCTGCTCAAAACATTTCTCAACTAATGATTTAGGCTGCCCTTGGTTCTGCTGGTTCCTGTGTCATTTTCTGATAATCTCTCTCTTCTTCTATATGAATATTGTCTATTCTCTTCTCGATTCTGGACCTGATATCCACTTCCTATGGCATCTGATTCTTAGTGGTAGTATGCTTCATGGTAAGATAAAATTAATCTCTAATTACATTAACTGTATTTACTAAAATTTTACCTAAGTAACAATTTGTTAATTCATTCTTAAAATTAAATACCTAAATATTCATATGAGTAGCATTAGAACATATGGCAAATGGCAAGTTTTTCAGGAAAATAAGTAATAAAAGTCAGAATAAATAAATAATACAAACCAAAAGCAAATATGTAGATGCATAGTAAAACACAAATAAAAATATTTATGTGCTATTAGAATGAAAAAATCAAGTAGGTAAGGATTGTGTATATCTCAACATTTTTGCTACCTTGTTACATCAATATTTACTAATAAAGGGCAAGTTAGTTAACAAAAAACATCTCCAAAATATATGTAACAGTGCCTCAAAATGGGATACTAATTTCCATGATAGCACAGAATGATGTTCAGGAGAAGGATACATATCATTTTAAGAAAATCAGCTTGCAGTTTCTCACCTTTTATCTGTACTGAATGCTCAAATAGACATTTTTAAATGTGCACATAATTGACTTTCTAGTCTACAAAAGAAAGCCACACCCTTTACAAATTCCATGTGTTCCTGTGATGCATCTCCTGAATATGAAAATCTCCAGGGCACAAAGCAAAGTGGAGCTTCCTCTAGAGATCAATCAACACACCATAAGCCATAGATTCCTAAATTTCTCTTTATTATGCATATTTCTGTGAAGGATAATATGTCCTTTTAGACTATATTATTTCAGCTCACATTGGGATAACCTGAATTCATCGATATGGTGAAAAATAAAATGTGCCTGAACACTGGCATATTTTTAATCAGTTCTTACTAGAGGAATAACATACTATACAAAGAAAATTATAGCTCATTTCCATTACCATTTCAATTCACTTTAGGCTCAAATGAAATCTGATTACTTCAGAAAGTTATTTAGATTTTCTCCCAGTTTGTAAATTTATAGAAAAGTTCTTTATAACATTGTTATTTCCGGGCAGTAGAATTTTACCACCATATAAAAACAGAGATTAAAAGTTAGTTGACTGCTCAGTGAAGTTATAATTTTAATAATGTAGTGCCTAAAGTTAATAGAGATGCCTGCTTATAATGAATGAGTGTATTTATGGATCATGTAGGCATTTTTTTTCACCAATGGCTTAACAAAGTAGAATAGTACTGACATTTACTATTTAATGGGTAATAATCAATTTATGCTTCAAATGCTATTGTATCTAGTTCCAAATATCTGCTATTTTTTAAAGGATATATTCATTCTTTTCTAATGCCATACATGTAGCACATATGTATGTTACAGTAACATAATTATTTATAGACATAACATGAAACTCAAAGTACTATTTTGAAAAAGAAAATAAAAAACACAATTTGACTTCCTCTCTTCTTATTTGAAGAGCTCTATTTCTTTCTCTTGCCAGATTGCCCTGGCCAGATCTTCCAATACTATGTTGAATAGGAGTGGTGAGAGAGGACATCATTGTCTTGTGTCGGCTTTCAAAGGGAATGCTTCCTGTTTTTGCCCATTCAGTATGATACTGGCTGTGGATTTGTAATAAATAGCTCTTATTATTTTGAGATATGTTTCATCACTACCTAGTTTACTGAGAGGTTTTAGCATGAAGGGGTGTTGAATTTTATCCAAGGCCTTTTCTGCATCTATTGAGATAATCATATTGCTTTTGTCATTGGTTCTCTTTATGTGATGGATTACATTTATTAATTTGCATATGTTGAACCAGCCTTGGATCCCAGGGATGAAGCCCACTTGATCATGGTGGATAATAAGCTTTTTGATGTGCTGCTGGCTTTGGTTTGCCAGTATTTTATCGAGTATTTTCACATTGATGTTTATCAGGAATATTGACCTGAAATTTTCTTTTTTTGTGTGTGTGTCTCCACCAGGTTTTGGTATCAGGATGATGTTCGCCTCTTAAACTGAATTATGGAGGATTTCCTCTTTTTCTATTGTTTGGAATAGTTTCAGAAAGAATGGTATCAGCTCCTCTTTGTACCTCTGGTAGAATTCTGCTGTGAATCTGTCTGGTCCTGGACTTTTTTTGGTTGGTAGGCTATTAATTACTGCCTCAATTTCAGACCTTGTTATTGGTTTATTCAGGGATTCAACTTCTTCCTGGCTTAGACTTGGGAGGCTGTATGTGTCCGGGAATTTATCCAATTCTTCTAGATTTTCTAGTTTATTTGTGTAGAGGTGTTTATAGTATTCTCTGATGGTAGTTTGTATTGCTGTGGGATTGGTGGTAATATCCCCTATATCACTTTTTATTGCATTTATTTTATTCTTCTCTCCTTTCTTCTTTATTAGTTTGGCTAGCAGTCTATCTATTTTGTTGGTTTTTTCATAAAAACAGTTCTTGGATTCATTTATTTTTTGAAGGATTTTTCATGTCTTTATCTCCTTCAGTTCTGCTCTGATCTTAGTTATTTCATGTGTTCTGCTAGATTTTGAATTTGTTTGCTCTTGCTTCTCTAGGTTTTTTTTTTTTTTAATTTTGATGTTATGGTGTCCATTTTAGATCTTTCCTGCCTTCTCTTGTGGGCATTTAGTGCTATAAATTTCCCTCTACACACTGTTTTAAATGTGTCCCAGAGATTCTTGCACATTGTGCCTTCGTTCTCATTGGTTTCAATGAACATCTTTATTTCCACCTTCATTTTGTTATTTACCCAGTAATCATTCAGGAGCGGGTTGTTCAGCTTCCATGTAGTTGTGCAGTTTTGAGTGAATTTCTTAATCCTGAGTGCTAATTTGATTACACTGTGTTCTGAGAGACTGTTTCTTATGATTTCCTTTCTTTCGCATTTGCTGAGGAGTGTTTTACTTCCAATTATGTGGTCAATTTGAGAATAAGTGCAATAAGGTGCTGAGAAGAATGTATATTCTGTTGATTTGGGTTGGAGAGTTCTGTAGATGTCTATTAGGTTCACTTCATCCAGAGCTGAGTTCAAATCCTGAATATCCTTTTTAATTTTCTGTCTCATTGATCTGCCTAATATTGACAGTGTGGTGTTAAAGTCTCCCGTTGTTACTGTGTGGGCATCTAAGTCTCTTTGTAGGTCTCTAAGAACTTGCTTTATGAATCTGGGTGCTCCTGTATTGGGTGCATACATATTTAGCATAGTTAGCTCTTCTTGCTGCATTGATCCCTTTACCATTATGTAATGCCCTTATTAGTCTCTTTTGATCTATGTGGCTTAAAGTCTGTTTTATCAGAGATTAGGATTGCAACTCCTGCTTTTTGTTTGTTTGTTTTTGCTTTCCATTTGCTTCTCCATCCCTTTATTTTGAGCCTATGTGTGTCTCTGCATGTGAGATGAGTCTCCTGAATACAGCACACTGATGGGTCTTGACTCTTTATCCAATTTGCCAGTCTGTGTCTTTTAATTGTGGCATTTAGCTCATTTAAATTTGAGGTTAATATTGTTATGTGTGAATTTGCTCCTGTCATTATGATGCTAGCTGGTTGTTTTGCCCATTAGTTAATGCAGTTTCTTCATAGTGTCGATGTTCTTTACAATTTGGTATGTTTTCACAGTAGCTGGTACCAGTTGTTCCTTTCCATGTTTAGTGCTTCCTTCAGGGTCTCTTGTAAAGCAGGCCTGGTGGTGACAAAATCCCTCAGTATTTACTTGTCTGTAAAGGATTTTATTTCTCCTTCCTTATGAAGCTTAGTTTGGCTGGATATGAAATTCTAGGTTGAAAATTCTCTTCTTTGAGAACATAGAATATTGGCCCCCACTCTCTTCTGGCTTGTAGGGTTTCTGCAGATCTGCTCTTAGTCTGATGGGCTTCCCTTTGTGGGTAACCTGACCTTTCTCTCTGGCTGCCCTTAACTTTTTTCCTTCATTTCAAGCTCAGAGAATCTGACAATTATGTGCCTTTGGGTTGCTCTTCTTAAGGAGTATCTTTGTGGTGTTCTCTGTATTTCCTGAATTTGAATGTTGGCCTGTCTTGCTAGGTTGGGGAAGTTCTCCTGGATAATATCCTGAAGTATGATTTCCAGCTTGATTCCATTCTCCCTGTCACTTTCAGGTACACCAATCAAATGTAGAATGAATTTTCACATAGTCCCATATTTCTTGGAGGCTTTGTTCATTCCTTTTTATTCTTTTTTCTCTAAGCTTGTCTTCTCTCTATTTCATTAAGTTGACCTTCAGTCACTGATATCCTTTCTTCTGCTTAATCAATTCGGCTATTGATACTTGTGCATGCTTCACGAAGTTCTTATGCTGTGTTTTTCAGTTCTAACAGGTCATTTATGTTCTTCTCTACATTGGTTATTCTGGTTAGCAATTCGACTATCCTTTTTTTCAAGGTTCTTAACTTCCTTGCATTGTGTTACAACACACTCCTTTAGCTCAGAGCATTATTACCCACTTTCTGAAGCCTACTTTTTTCAGTTCATCAAACTCATTCTCTGTTCAGTTTTGTTCCCTTGCTGGTGAGGAGTTGTGATCCTTTGGAGGAGGAGAGGTGTTCTGGTTTTTGAAATTGTCAGCCTTTGTGCACTGTTATTTTCTCATTTTTGTGGATTTCTGTAGCTTTGGTCTTTGACGTTGTTGACCTACAGATGGTCTCTTTGAGTGGATGTCTTCGCAAACCTTTCTGTTTGCTTCTTTTCCTTTTAACAGTCAGGTCCCTCTGCTGACAGTCTGCTGGAGTTTGCTGGAGGTCCACTCCTGACCCCGTTTGCCTGGGTACAACCAGCAGAGACTGCAGAGCAGCAAAGATTGCTTCCTGTTCTTTCCTCTGGAAACTTTGACCCAGAGGATCATCTGCCAGAGCTCTCCTATATGAGGTGTCTGTCGGCCCCTACTGGGAGGTGTCTCCCAGTCAGCATACACGGGAGTCAGGGACCCACTAGAGGAGGCAGTCTGACCCTTAGCAGAGCTCGAACACTGTGCTGGGAGGTCTGCTGCTCTCTTCAGAGCTTCCAGGCTGGGATGTTCAAATCTGCTATAAGCCCCTGATTGGTACTGCTGCGTTTTTCACAGAGATACCCTTTCCAGAATGGAGAAATCTGGCAGTCTGGCCACAGCTGCCTTGCTGAGCTGCAGTGATCTCCGCCCAGTTCGAACCTCCCAGTGGCTTTGTTCACACTGTGACCTCTAAATCGCCTACTCAAGCCTCAGCAATGGCGCACGCTCCTCTCCACACCAAGTTCGACTGTCTCAAGTGGATCTCAGATTGCTACCCTGCTGGCAGCGAGAATTTCAAGCCAGTGGTTCCTAGTTTCCTGGGCTCCATGGGGGTGAGACTCACCGAGTCAGACCACTTCGCTCCCTTGTTTCAGCACTCCTTTCCAGGGGAGTGAACAGTTCTGTCCCACTGGCATTCCAGGTGCCTCTGGGGTATGGAAAAAACAGAGCTCCTGCAGCTAGTTCAGTGTCTGCCCAATTGGCCATCCAGTTTTCTGCTTGAAACCCAGGGCCCTGGTGGGTTAGGCACCAGAGGGAATCTCCTGGTTTGAGGGTTGCGAAGACTGTGGGACAAGCACTGTATCTGTGCAGGAGTTCCTCCAGCTCAGACCCTCATGGCTCCCTTTGGGTAGGAGGAGAAATTCTCTGACCCTCTTGCACTTTCCAGGTGAGGCGACGTCCCACCCTGCTTTGACTCACCCTCCGTGGGCTGCACCCACTGTCTAACCAGTCCCAATGAGATGAACCGGGTACTTTGGTTGAAAATGCAGAAATCTCCCGTCTTTTGTGTCTATCTCACTGGGAGCTGCAGACCGGTGCTGTTCCTATTCAGCCATCTTGAATCCACTACACATAAACTTTTTAAGGAATTAATTTTTAATATTCATTATGTTTAAAAATCTACTTATCACTCAACATTTTATTTTTTATTTTTTTATTTTATTTTATTTTTTTTGAGACGGAGTCTCGCTCTGTCACCCAGGCTGGGGTGCAGTGGCCAGATCTCAGCTCATTGCAAGCTCCGCCTCCCGGGTTCACGCCATTCTCCTGCCTCAGCCTCCCGAGTAGCTGGGACTACAGGCGCCGCCACCTCGCCCGGCTAGTTTTTTGTATTTTTAGTAGAGACGGGGTTTCACCGTGTTAGCCAGGATGGTCTCGATCTCCTGACCTTGTGATCCGCCCGTCTCGGCCTCCCAAAGTGCTGGGATTACAGGCTTGAGCCACTGCGCCCGGCCTCAACATTTATTTCAAACTGATAAGTTAGATTTTTGTCTTGTTTGGACAAGCTAATAGATTTGATTGCACAAAGTCAGTTGTTCTAAAGTTACTGGATACCAATGCCATTTAAGATCTAAAATGTGATGTTTGCGTCATTAATCAGTGAAATTATGTATTTGAAAAGGGAGGGTGTGATCTTCAGAATGTCCTACAAATCATCACTAAAAAAGTCTCAAAATACTGTCTGAGGCCTGATAAATATTTCTGATGGATATTGGTTATTAGAATCTGTCAACAAAAATAAGAACATCATTTCTGTTTGCAGGGTATACATATTTCTGGGGAAAAGTACAAAGATATGGTATAACAGATTTGATGAAATTCATTTGCTTTTGCCAAAACAAATCTACAACATGATACAATGAACACCAACTCCGAAATTATTTTTCTTAACTACTGAAGCTTTCATATCTTGTGTGAGTCAGTCCTCCTGCCAGAACCATTTAAGATGCTATATTTGGAGTTCAATATACACCCCTTGTCCAGGTTTCACAGATAACACAGCTTTTCACTGAATTAAAGGATATGATAGTGATTCAAAGGGTTGCTTTGTTCTACATTTATATTCAAAATGCTTTGGGTTGCTTCAGAGCCTGAAATAGCTCCAAAAAGTCTGTAAAGAAATACAGTTACTAACAAAATACTTGAAATGAACTTATTTTTTTTTTTTTTTGAGACAGAGTCTCACTCTGTCACCCACACTGGAGTGCAATGGCACAATCTCAGCTCACTGCAACTACTGCCTCCTGGGTTCATGCAATTCTCCTGCCTCAGCCTCCCAAGCAGCTCAGATTACAGGCCCCTGCCACTATGCCCAGCTAATTTTTGTATTTGGAATAGAGACGGGGTTTCACCATGTTAGTCAGGCTGTCTCTAACTCCTGACCTCAGGTGATCCGCCTGCCTCAGCTTCCCAAAGTGCTGGGATTACAGGTGTGAGTCACCAGGCCCGGCTAAAATTTTAACTTTGTTTTGGAGCAAAGAAAAATGTTCATATAAACATTTATTTTCTTTGCATTTCTTCAGTCTTAGCTAGATCCTTCCCACCCTCTCTCCTCTCTAGAACTTTCTCATAACCTCCATCCTTCTGTTATGTTCAGAGGTTGACTGATATTGTTCGGCCTCCACAGAAAAACGGGTGAGAGAAAAAAGAACAAACCAGAATCATCTTTAGCTGCTGGAGTGGCGGGGAGGAAGCTAGAAACACTCATTTATTACTACTCTTATGATGAAGGATATTGAATAGCAGAAAGTACATGTCAGGCTGCTGACAATAAATGCCAATACAATCTATGATTTTCAGTCGTTTTATGATCACTTTTTTGTGACGATAATATACTTTTCATATTTTAATTATGAGTACTCAGTTAATATTATCTGTTTTCAGCCAACATGAATACGTTTATGACTCTCTCTAAGTAAGACTTGCTCTTGAGTTCTTATTTATGAAATATTTTCAAGAGCTAAAATGTAGTAGAACTCCATTTATCATTGTGATATGAAGTTTCACTTCAATTCAAAACTCAAAAGCCACTAGAAAAATTCACATGATAAATAAACTAACATGACTCACGTTTAAACAAAAGAAAAAAGTGCCTGCCTGTCTTGTTTTGCTGCTGCCTAAGAATTATTTTGAAATGGAAACTGAAAGCTTCTCTCTATATTAAAGCTTCATTTAACAAACTTAAATTTGATACGACAGCACTCTTAAAAATGTTTGCTGTTCAAAGAACAATTAAATATTTTCTTTTGCCACAAGGAATGCACAGTTCAGTATATATGTAGTCTGTTAAAATGATTTAAAAGAAAACAACAAAGAAAAAAATAGAGGCTTCATTTTAAACTTTATCATCTGGAATCATTCTTCAGAAAATAATTTCTGTGTTAGTTAATCAAAATTCCAAAAGAAATGCAATTCATGAGTTATGTAATAATACCTTGCATTTTAAGATGTTATTAATACTTCTTGTTAACAAGAAACATGACACAGAGATATGGACTCCAGGCTTAAATTTAACAAAAGTGTGACTTTCGGACCTGTGAACTTATTTTCATCAACACAATCTTTTATTGCTTTGAGTATAAATTATTTTGATCAATTTTATGATTACTTTTTAAAGTATGTATTTGCCAATATTCTTTCTTATACAATTCCCTCTGAAGTGGGATCTTGAGGGCAGTAAAAGTGCTTCAGGTCTATTCATTCCAAAAACAGTGGTCATACTGTTTGTGTTAAGATATATTTGCATTTTATCCTTGCCAGAGCCTCTTTTCTCAGTTTCATGCCTAGTCTGTGAAGACTCATTGTCTCTCAATATATTTATTTTTCTTAATTAGATTCGACGGCTCAAGCCTGTAATCCTAGCACTTTGGGAGGCCGAGACGGGCGGATCACGAGGTCAGGAGTTCGAGACCATCCTGGTTAACGTGGTGAAACCCCGTCTCTACTAAAAAATACAAAAAACTAGCCGGGCGAGGTGGCTGGCGCCTGTAGTCCCAGCTACTTGGGAGGCTGAGGCAGGAGAATGGCGTAAACCCGGGAGGCGGAGCTTGCAGTGAGCTGAGATCCGGCCACTGCACTCCAGCCCGGGTGACAGAGCGAGACTCCGTCGCAAAAAAAAAAAAAAAAAAAAAAAAAAAAAAATTAGATTCAGCTTCTGTTGCTGGTAATCAAAAAACCCTAATGAGGCCGGGCACGGTGGCTCAAGCCTGTAATCCCAGCACTTTGGGAGGCTGAGACGGGTGGATCACGAGTTCATGAGATCGAGACCCTCCTGGCTAACACGATGAAACCCCGTCTCTACTAAAAAATACAAAAAATTAGCCGGGCCTGGTGGCGGACGCCTGTAGTCCCAGCTACTTGGGAGGCTGAGGCAGAAGAATGGCGTAAATCCGGGAGGCGGAGCTTGCAGTGAGCTGAGATCCGGCCACTGCACTCCAGCGCGGGCGACAGAGCGAGACTCCGTCTCAAAAAAAAAAAAAAAAAAAAAAAAAACCCTAATGAATGCAAGGTCATTAGGAGACCAAATATTTTGAAATGAAAAGAAATCTTGAAAAACAGAGGATAGCAAAACAGATTGGTTCAGAGGTTCAGATTGACAGAGGAAACCAAAGCGTATTTAGATGAGACTGCTTTGAAAAGTGGATGATTTCCAAGGAATGCCAAATCTGAGATAAAAGATTAACAACAAAAAAAACAGTAGGCTGCTCTAATGACAACCATCTGGACATTGGTTGGGGAACTATAGTTATAGGACGCAATGGAGCAATTAGATAGAAATAGTTAATTCTAGAAGATGTATATAAAGTAGAAAAATGTTTTATGTAGTTTTGTTTACAAAGGCATATGAAGACATATAAATACATTGGATCAGGTCAGGAAGGAGGCTAAGAAAAAATGATAGCAGTTGTTAATCTTGAGGGAAGGTGGAAAATGATTCAGATATGATATGAGGCCTTAGATTTACATAAAGTATTTTGTATTGTTTGATATTTTAAAATGTGAATGGGTTCATCTTTTTTCTGCATAATTAAAACCTCACCTTTTAAAAAATAAAAAAGTTTTAATAATTAAAAATGAATATAGTATCTCTATATTTTTTAGAAATTAGGTATCATTACTTGTTAAAGTGCATTCTGTGGGGTCTTTTGATTTTTTTACTTGCGTTTTAAAAATTTTTTATAAACATCTTTATTGATGTTTGTTATACAAAACACTACACACAACTACGCAATTTGATGGATTTGAACATACATATACGACTATAAATCATCATTACAATCAAGGTAAAAAAAATCCAAAACATATCGGTCATTTCCAAAAGTTCCTCCTGCTTCATCCTGTTTATTTTGTTGTTTATTTGTTTGGTAAGAACACTTAGCTGGAGATTTACCCTAACAAATTTTTAAGTGTGTAAAGCAATATTGTTAACTATATGCATGATACTCTACAGGAAATCTCTATAATTTAGTGATCTTACGTAACTGTTACTTTATACTAGTTGGACAACACACTTCCTCCTCCTCTCATCCCCTCACAGCCACCATTCTAGTCCCTGCTTCAATGATTTTGACTATTTTAAATAACTTATATAGGTGGGATTACACAAAATTTCCTATGACTGGCCTAGTTCACTTAGTATAATGTCCTCTAGGTTTATTAATGTTGTTGCATTGGCAGAATTTCCTTCCTTAAAAAGGCTTAGTAATACTTACTGTATGTACATACCATGTATTGCATTTTCATTATTTTACTTGACTTTTCTATTCAAATTGGACAGTTTCTAGCTATATGCATAGATTATCTGATTTCTTAAAAGTATTTTTCTCTTAAACAGTGTTTTTCATGGAATTGTATATGGGGAAGATGACAAATTAACTTTTAAATGCACCTAAATAATTTAAATCACCCCTTCCCCATTGAGAAATAGCATTGCTAACACTGTTTCGTAGTTATAGGTCTTAATTATGTCATGGAGATCTCACATATGTGACAAAGAAAGTGATTACAGATATTTTAGGTGTCACATGCCATTTGTGTCACAGAATAATTAACAATTAAATAAAAGATTGAATTCCTTTTCCACCATAATCATTTGCTAGAAATATTATATAATGATGTGCCTCTACACATATTTACTCAGCTCTGCATTCAGTGATGCCACGCTGGTAACTTGAAATCATGGTGGAAGCATTTATGCCTCAGAAATTAGCAAATACTGTGGATCGGGGCTTTTCTCCCTGAGAGTCAGCTATGAAATTTTACCAGCACCCGCCGATCCAGCCTCGTCAAAATTCCCCCTCCTAGACTGAGTGTCTTCTCTTTTCATTTCGCCCAGCTACAGGTGCTTGGCTCCATCTCCTTGCCCCATAGACTCTCTTTTCTTTAACCTCAAATCTTAATTATCTTATAACATGTCACTTTGCAGAGAGGGCTACTCTGAACTCAGGTTGAGTTAAGGCCACCAATTAAATCTCATAGCACCAGATATTCAATACAAATAATAATTGTAATTAAATAATTCTATGCAAATTCATTTTAATAGCATTCAGCAAATGTTATTGAGAATCTCTTGTGCTGCGCACTGTTCCTGGTGCTGGGGGTAAAACAATGAACAAAACCAACACTGCCTCTATAGTCATGAAGATTTTATACTAGTCAAGAAGGTAGGAAGACGTCATGAAATGTATAATCTTTGGTGGAATTAGGTGCTCTGACAACCATAAAGAAGGTATCATGACAGAGATGCGTAAGGATGATTCAGAAGTATTTTCTTTGGAAGTGGCATTTAAACAGAGAGGTGAATAAAGTAAGGGCATGAGTCAAATATACACTCCTGAGATCCAGCAGTCCTCCCACCTCAATCCCCGAGTAGCTGGTACCACAAATATGTGTTAACATGCCCAGGTAATTTTTATTTTAATTTTTGTAGTGACAGAACCTCTATTTGTTGCCCAGGCTGGGTCTTGAACTCCTGGCCTCAGGTGATTCTCCTGCCTGGACCTACCAAGGTTCTAGAATTACAGGCATGAACCACCACAGCCCATCATATTTGTTGTTGTGGTCATTTGACTTTGAGATAATATATGCACTAAAGAAGGCTTTATTATGTGCTGCTGAAAGCGCTTGGCCTCTGAGTTAAATGGGATGATGCACTTCTAACTTTTAAAGCTCACTTTTTAAAAATTTTTTTTTAGGAGAAAAGACCTGGTGATTATACATGATAATAATAATAATTTGTTTGAAAAAAAGCACCCTGCCCAAATATAGTGAAAACTACCTTTGACATGTTGGAAAACAGCATTCTCTACCTCTCTGACTCTAACATTCTCATTTTCTCATCTGCCTCTGTCTCTCTTTTTCTTTTTACACGCAAACATATAGATACACAGACACACCTTACATGCACACTCACACACAGACACACATGTGCATTCTCTCTTTATTTCCTTCTATCTTCCCATACCCATTTTCTTCCTCAGATAATATTTGGACACTTTTTATAACAAAGTTATAGATACGAATTATCAATAAAATATATTACATGTGTAAACGACACACAGGCCTCCCTTGGTATTTATGGGAGATTGTTTTTTTTAGTTTCCCTCATACATATCAAAATCCACAGATGTTCAAGTTTCCAATATAAAATGGTAAAGTATTTGCTTATAACTTTTGCATATCCTCTTGTATACTTTAGATCATCTCTTGATTACTTATAATACCTAATACAATGTAAACGCTATGTAAATACTTGTAAGACTGTTTAGGAAATAATGACAAGGAAAAACAGGTTCATATGTTTTCAATAAAAATGCAGGAGCTTTTTTCCTAATATTTTCTATGTTTGGCTGGTTGAATCCATGGATGCAGATGCCATGGATACTGAGGACCGATGGTACATGTTTTTATGGACCTACTGGGCTTAAAAAATAATTACAAAGCCATGTCTTACATTATTTACATTTGTGGCAAATTTTAAAAATAGAAATAGAAACACAATCCACCTAAAAATACTTCTATAACAGCAGAGTACAATAAAGTTTACTCTTTCCCATAGTTTTCTTATAACTTACTTTCTCCCATAGATTTCAGAGTCCACAGTTGGAAAAACACCTAGATTGTGAAGAAACACTGTAGAAAATTAACAACAAAAAATCTTGATTGAATCTTTTATTTTGACACTTATTATTTCTTCTGGTCAGAAAATACTATGTATTTCTAACTTTCATTAGCTGCCTCAAATTAGTTTGGTGAAAAGGGGGATTAAATGAAAAACTGCATCAACCAATGCAAATGTTTTGGCATCATAAGAAAAGAGTAGGCTGGGTGCAGGGGCTCATGACTGTAATCACAGCTCTTTGGGAGGCCAAGGTGGGAGGATGGCTTGAGGCCAGGAGTTTGACACAAGCCTGGACAACATAGTGAGAATTCATTTCTACAAAATATAAAAAATAAATTAGCCAGATGTGGTAGCACATGTCTATGGTCCCAGCTACTCAGAAGGCTGAGGAGGGGGGATTGTTTGAGCCTGTGAGGTCAAGGTTGCAATGAACTGTGATCATGCCACTGCAGTCCAGCCTGGGCAACACAGTGAGATCTCGTTTTTTGTTTGTTTGTTTAACATAAAAAAATTTAAAAAGTCAAATATAGTGCTACCAGAAAATGTAGATTATCCCCAAAACGTGACTCTTAATTCTTCTATAGATGAAAGATTTCTGCAAAAATAAGTAGCCAGCCACATAAAACTATGTATAACATACAAAGCTACATAAAACCTATTGAAAGCCTCTGTTTTATTTGCAGGATAAGAAAATTTAAGTTAATTTCAAAAGATATTTTCATTTGTATGTATATAAAAAAGCAATGTTAATGTCTTTCTCATATCTTCAAAAGTATATGATTTCATATTTTGAAATAATTTTCAGAATTGTCTTTTCCTTCTTATTCTTAAAATAATTACAAGCTAAATGTACTCCTAATAAGAATTAGCCAGTTTATTCATTTAAAAAAATTTAAACAACATTATATTCCTTTTCTTATCTGTATTTTCATTACCATTCAGTCAAATGAAAAAAATGTATTAATTAATTATGATATTTTGTATAAATAGTGTAATAACAGAAATTAAAATACCATTTACAAAGATGCTCATTATGATATTCATGGTAATTATTATCACAATGATGATAAAATCTTCAAGGCAAAGTTGCTTATGTAAATTGGTCTCTGTTTGAGAAAGGAGGAAAGATGTACTGCATTTAAAACAAACTGCCACCCACAAAAAGTTAAAATTGAGAAAGTTGTGGTTGCTAAAAACAAGACTGAGGTTTGTGGAAAATTAATTTGTCTTGACTATCTCATTCAGTGATGTTGCCAGATTAATGAAGCAATTTTTGCCTTTTTTTCCTTTTCATTTTTTTTGAGTTGGAGGCTTGCTCTGTTGCCCAGGTTGGAGTGCAGTGGCCTGATCTCCATTCACTGCAACCTCCACCTACCAGGTTCAAGCAATTCTTCTGCCTCAGCCTCCTGAGTAGCTGGGATTACAGGTGCTCAACACCATGCCCGGCTGATTTTTGTGTTTTTAGTAGAGACGGGGGTTTCACCATGTTGGTCAGGCTGGTCTCAAACTCCTTACATCATGATCCGTCCGCTTTGGTCACCCAAAGTGCTGGGATTACAGGTGTGAGCCACCACACCAGGCCAGTTTTTGCCATTCTTAATGAGCAAAAACCATTTATACTGATGCAAAGTCCCCGACTCTAATTCTTTTCACAACTCCTTTTTGTTCTTAGCAAGAATGGAGATAGAGTTACCCTTATGAATGAAAAAGGAAAGAGAAAGAGGCAAAATATTTCCATTTACAAAGTCTCCTATATAAAAGTGTATAGATGCTTATTTTCATGTTCATTTTCTATTTCTTTTTCTGGTAGTTTTATATTAGTGTGAGAAAGTTCTAGCTAATTTCTTCTAAAGAGCTTTTTTCTTAGCAAGTTTGAAAAAAAGTACTACAGGCTTACATAAATATATTTAAATAAACATTATATTTTACACTGAAAATTTAGAGATTTTTCTTGCTTAGTTCCTTATATTTACTTATCCACCTTTGGAAATTCTGTTATTACACTGATGTTTCAGAAAACAATTTTGGGACATATTCACCTTAAAAAACTATTTCTTTCTTAGGTTTTCTTTGTTAGTGAAATTATATAATGAAATTAATGTTTGTTGAACATCATGTTTGAACATATTTAAAAATAAATTATTACATTAATGATACTTAGAATTACTATATATATCCATGAAATATAGCTCTTTAAAGGACTGTCATCTTACCATTTGATGACACATTTTGTAAATAGCATGAAAAACAGTGTCTTTGCTTTTCTATCAATTTCATGGAAGTAATATCTGGAGTTTTGCAAGATATAGATTTTTATTCTTTAACAAAACTGAAAAATTCAAAAATTGCAAAATACTTTTGGATATACAGGGATGTTTCTTTTCCAAAATGTCGCTTGAAAAATAAGACAGGAGCTGAATAAAACAAGAATGACAAATGCTAAAAAAATTTTGAATTAAGTATGATTAGTTACAAGAACAATCACAACTCCACTTAGGATTTATACTCTTTGAAATTTCTCCCTCTGTTGATGCTATGGGCTTGGTTAATGAAGGCTTCTGTGAACAGAGATCAAGATTAGGTTATTCAGCAAAGGATATGTAGATAGATACGTTTAAGATTAGGTTTTTGAGTGACAACTTGGGCTTTTTTTCTAGGTTTTATACCTAGTCTGAAACTTTTATTCTTTTTTTGAGAACACGACTCAATATTAGAATGTTGCCATTTTTTAATATTGTGGATGAAATGATGAGAATATAAATATGAAAAAAATGTAATATTTAAAAACTCTAAACTATAATCAGGCATAGTTGTTCACACATCTAATCCCAACATTTTAGGAAGCTGAGGTGGGCCGATTGCTTGAGCTCAGGAGTTCAAGGCGAGACTGAGCAACATGAAGAGATCCTGTATCTGCCAAAAATACAAAAAATAGCCGGGTACGGTGGTGTGCATCTGTGGTCCCAGCTGCTCCAGAGGCTGAAGTTTCTTGGGCCTGGGGAGGGGGTGGAGGTTGCAGTGAGCCAAGATCACACCACTGTACTCCACCCTGGTGAGAGAGCGAGACCCTGTCTCAAAAGGAAAAACAAACAAAAAATCTAAACTTTGAAGTATGGAAATTCTTACTCCAGAACTTTAGAAAACAAAAAAGGAAAAAGGAATTAGGTGACAAATATTAACAGTTCCAGAAGTTCTGAGAGGATTCTGCAGCCAGAGATCTAGTGGAACGTGAGTTAAAGGACTTGCGCTGATTTATTAATTAGATAGCAAGTACATGATTTATATTTAAATTGTGTATTTTTAATTGATGTGAGACTAATGGAGATTAATTTGTAGTAGCCAGGTCAGGAGTGGAGGAGCTAAATTCCTGCCATCCCTTGCTGAACAGTTCAGATAACTTATATTTTGCAAGTGCTTAGCAATTACTGTTTTAATTTAAATTAAGATGCAACTTTAGCATTTAGAAAGTTCTCTCTCTGATATTAATTTGATTAGGATTTACAAGAACTCTGTGATGATGTAGGGTTATTATTAATTTAATACAAAAGCAAATAGAATCAGTGATAAGGCCACTCGAGTTCTTTCCCGATTCAGGATTTGCACTTAATGTCTTTTGTCTGTATTGTTGGTATCATTTTGACTTGTTAAACAAGTGCTTTGTTTCTCACAATTGTTTTCAAATTCCATGGATGGGTTTGTATTTCTTCTATTAGAATATTATTTCTGATTTCTGCTATTTTACTTAGTTGATCTTAGACTGTTATAAATCCAGGATACTTAACACGGAAAAAGACAATTGTCCTTTTGCAATGTTTAGAGGCAGAGTGGATCCAGAGAAAAATATCAAAGCCTTTAAATTTGTCAAAGATTTTTTTTAAGTCAAAACTGTCAAGGGGCTTGTGACAGCTCATCTGTTCCTTTCAATCATCATGAAGATCAATACTTATTTCAGGTGCTGCTGATCGCATGGTTATCTGCATCAATCATCAAGATGGTCACCAGGAACAAATCAAGCACAAGGGAGCTATTTCATTTTACTTGTGATTTAGAGTGAAATATGATGCATATCAATCTTTGTGTTCATGCCAAAACCTGCCATTACAAGCACCGGTCATATTTGAATAATATTAAATGCAGTTTTAAACTTGCACCACCAAATCTGTAAATGTTCAGATTAACCTTGGTTAATAACCTGGAGGTAACTGTGATAGTAACTAAAATAAAGTGTTTTGTTCAAAGTTAGAAACAAGGTAGGAATGGAAAAGTACAGCTAAATTTTAAAATCCTGACACATTCCCATATATAATCTATAGGTGTATAGAAACATTTACTAAAATATTTAAGAAGATTACATGCCAAATATCAAATAAGGTTCTCTGTAGCAAACTCACAAATGGGGAAGAGTGAGAAAGTCAGAGAGAGACACAAAGAGAGACATAGACAGTCTGTGATGAAGTCAAATCCACTTATACGTTATGGGAACAACTTTTCTCTTGGGTGCTAGTCTCATATTTCAGTGAAGTCATTCTATACGGTTTTCTTCCAGATATACATAATATGAATGATGTTCATGTGTTCATATGGGGCATATATTCATGGGTGTCTCTGGAGGATATAAAACTTTTGAGCTTTCATATGTTTTCAAAACACCATATCAGAATGAAAGTGGGAGAGAGGCAATGGTTTTTCTTCTTTCTTTTTTTTTTTTTTTGGAGATGGAGTCTCACTCTGTCACCCAGGCTGGAGTGCAATGGCATGATCTCTGCTCACTGCAACCTCCGCTTCCCAGGCTCAAGCGATTCTCCTGCTCAGCCTACAGAGTAGCTGAGATAACAGGCATCTGTCACTACACCTGGCTAATTTTTTGTATTTTTAGTAGATACAGGATTTCACCATGTTGGCCAGGCTGGTTTTGAACTCCTGACCTCAAATCATCCACACACCTTGGCCTCCCAAAGTGCTGGGATTACAGGGCTGAGCCACTGCACCCGGCCAGCAATGGTTTTTCTAAATAAATTTGATATTTAATTCACTATAACAAAAAGAATTGTAATTTTACCATTACGTGGTATGTGCAAACATGTGGTATGTACAAACAATAGAATACTATTCAGCCATGAAAAGAATAAAATCCCGTCATTTTCAGCAACATAGATGAGTCTGAAGGACATCATTGAGCAAACAAGCCAGGCACAGAAGGACAAATGTCTCATGTTCTCAGTTGTATGTAGAAGAAAAAAAAAAAAGATCTCATAGAAGTAGAGCGTAGACTAGGGAGACTAGTGGTTACCAGAGGTAGGAAATGGTTGGGGTGGAGGATGGGGATAGCCAGAATTTGGATAGCAGATACAGCTAGCTGGGAGGAACAAGTTCTAGTGTCCTATAGCACTATTAGGTGACTACAATTAATAACAATTTATTGTATATTTCCAAATAGGTAGATAAGTGGATTGTGAATGTTTGTAACACAGGCTGGACACAGTGGCTCGTGCCTATAATCCCAGCACTTTGGGAGGCTGAGGTGGGCAGATCACGAGGTCAGGAGTTCAAAACCAGCCTGGCCAACACAGGGAACCCCGTCTCTACTAAAAATATAAAAATTAGCCAGGCATGGTGGCACACACTTGTAATGCCAGCTACTCAGGAGGCTGAGGCAGGAGAATCCCTTGAACCCGGAAGGCAGAGGTTGCAGTGAGCCAAGATAGCACACTGCACTCTAGCCTGGGCAACAGGGCGAGACTCCATCTCAAAAACAAAAAGAATGTTTACAGCACAAAGCAATGATACATGTTTGATGTAACGGGAAATGCTAATTATCCTGAACTCATCAATACTCTATAAATATGTATAATTATTGTGCATCGATTATCTATAATAATATTTAAAGAAATATAGAAAAGCAGTGAGATTTGTTAGATGAATTTAGGGAATGTAATTCCATAGTTCCAAATGAACTGAATGGAACACTGCCATCAGTTTCTAATTTTCATTTCTGTCTTCTCCATGGTTATTCTTTAGAGGTATACTAGAGTCAGAAAACTGCAGGTCAGCAATGAATTAGCATGGATTAACTTGTCCATCACAATAGATACTAGAGCAAAAAAGGCTCTAGCATGTTGAAAATTATTCCTTTGAGATATTTTAAACAGAAAGGCTTGACAACAGCAAGATATAGCTACAACTCTGTGAGATGGATAGTCCCAGGGGTTCACTTTAGTATTATTACAAGTTATTGTGGAGAAGATGCTGTAGGTATTACACTGGAGAAAGATGAAAGTAGCCCATTTGGTTATGAGTGAACAATTCGAATGACTGTGAGCACACACTGATTAAAGTGATATCAGACTGTTGAATGCTTTTCAGCTGCAGCATATTTATATTACCTACTTAGCTTTTTTCAGTGTGAAAATGCAGCTCACAATTGTGTGTGAATCAATGATTTTTGTTTGTTATTTTTCTGAATTTTGGCATTTTCCCCTTGCTTGGGTCATTTGTGTACTATTTGGAAAGATACACACACACATACACACACACACACACGAATTGTCTATATTTTCTTCATCTCCAGATGATATAGACTTCTGACTCATATCTGCAAAAGTAATGACCAAAAATAAGGAGAGAAGTGTTAAGAGAACGTAGGTGTAAGCTTTTCTATTTCTCACAAACAAGTTGCAGAGATGTGGCATGTGTTTTCCCACATTGCAAAATGTAAATGGGATTTTTTTTCATTAAGTTAAAACAAAAAATATCTTACCCCATGTTTTTACAACTTGTTAGAAATAAACTTCACTTATTACCAGAAAAATGTTCTGTGAAGTTCTAGAGACAACAATAATACCGAGTTGTGACTAAGTGATTGTATTTAACATGTCTGCATCAAAGAAACTAAAGCCATAGCATTTGGTTTTGAATGTAGAGGTAGAAGGATAAACAGAAAGGATGAAGGAATCTCATTGTTATCTTTAAAATAATTTTATCTCCAATTAACTGTCCTTATTTCTGACTAGTTTAAAAGGAGCTAGGCAATTTCTATCTTGCAAATCCCCATGGAACCCTGCCCATGATGGGATGGCTGGCAGTGGCTAAAGGTCACAGGTCCAAGAAGAATGTGACTTGAAGATGCTTACATCACAATTCACACCTCAGACTGAGGCTTGAGTTAGGAGGAGAGAAAGTCTTAGACCTGTTTCTTCCCTTGTTACACTCTATGCACACAACACACACACACACACACACACACACACACACAATACACATTGAACAAATAAATGAAGAAAGAAATTAAAGATGCTCCCCAATTTACAATGAGCTTATGTTCCTACTCTAAGGTGAAAATACCATAAGTAGGAAATACATTTAATACACGTAACCTGTGGAACACCATACGTAGCCTTAGTAGTCTACCTTAAACATGCTCGGAAGACTTACATGGGCCTACATTCAAGCAAAATCATCAGGCATACAGTACCTAAGAGTATCAGCTGTTTACCTTGTGACCACCTGGCTGACTGAGAGCTGCGGCTGCCTGCTGCTGCCTAGCATCTGGGGAGAGAATCATACTGCACATCACTAGCCCAGGAAAAGATCAAAATTCAAAAGTCAAAGTATGGTTTCTACTGAATGACTATCACTTTCACACCATCGTAAAGGCAAAAAATCATAAGTCAGGAACATCTGTACTTTCTTTCCTTCATTTGCCATTTCTTATACATTTGGCAGTAATTCAGCAATTTTGGCCAAATGGAGAGGTAAAAGCAGATGGAAGCTGAAAAAAGGGAGAGAGGAGAACAAAAGAAGGGGAGGAAGAAAAAGGAAGTGTAAATGACAGAAGTGCTCTGAAAGCCTGCGTCCCGGTTTTGGAGCAAACGTGTGACAGGGCTGACAGGATTGCTGATGAAACTGTTCAGGCTTGCTCCTTTTGCTTAGAGCATTTACAGATTTTTTAATTCCTTTTATGATCTTTGGAATATTCAGGTATAGCCTCGAAGTAATTTTGTTTCATTACAGTTCATTAAAAATCATTTATTTCAGCCAGGCACAGTGGCTCACACCTGTAATCCCAGCACTTTGGGAGAACAAGGCAGGTGGATCACAAGGTCAGGAGATCGAGACCATCCTGTCTAATATGGTGAAACCCTGTCTCTACTAAAAATACAAAAAATTAGCTGGGTTTGGTGGTGGGTGTCTGTAATCCCAGCTACTAGGGAGACTGAGGCAGGAGAACTGCTTGAACGCGGGAGGTGGAGGTTGCAGTGAACTGATATCATGCCACTGCACTCCAGCCTGGCAACAGAGATAGAATTGGTCTCAAAAAAAAAAAAAAAAGAAAGAAAAGAAAGAAAATAATTATTTATTTCATCTACATTTTCAAAAATTTTGGCCCCACATGTGATGTTATTACTTTGTTTTTCCTTTTGGTTTTGCTATTGTTTAATTCCTGTTCTCATTCAAATATTTTGCATCATGTGGTTTTCTTGATTACAACTTGCCAAAAAAAGTCTAGTTTATTAACAGAAAAAAAAAAACAGTTTTGGCTTTAATGATCAAATGTGAACTTTGTTCTGCTGTGTTTTATTCTCTACGTATAATTCATTCTTACTTTTATTAACTTCTTTTCAACTTTTTTTGTGTTTCTTATCTAGTTCCTTACTTTAATTCTGTTATTTTATTTTAATATTTTAATTTTATTTTGATCTCTTTATGTTTTCATTTTATCAAAGTATTCATATATTTCATACTTAACAAAGAAAAGGAGCTTTTTCCTTCCATATTTTCTCCACTCCAATTCTACTCTCTAGGGAAAAGAAGTCACCTTTAACTTTGTTAAGCCATTTTTTTCTTATAGTTTTATTCAGATCTATCCTTTTTGATCAAGTATTACTACATTATATCTCATAAGCAAAACTGGAGTTTCCTCCAGGTGCTGAAACACAGTCTGATAATCGATAATTCTCTATTTTTTACTGTTGTTTATTTCCTGGAGCTATCCTTCCTGGAGTCCTCTGTCACCCTACTTCAACCTGGACTCAGCCTCATACGACTTCTAAACAGCTGGTATCTCAGAAGTTTGCACCACTTCTCCCCTGGTTAGGACCTCTTATATTTTGTGTTTCGTTTCTTCCTCCAAGTTACAGTCTTGTTTCTCAGAAGCACGTCTACCAACAGTCTCCTAAAAATAAGTTGAAAGGAGGCAGAAATATTTGTTACTGATATCTCTGAAAAGATCTGTATTCTTCCTGCACTTGGGTTAATAATCTGGATGTGGAATTATACTTAATACTTTTCTTAAAAAATTTAAAAACATTGCCTTTGTTTTCTGTTTGAAATGTGATACTATTTTATTCCCATTTCTTGATGTATGATCTCTTTTGTTATCCTTTTATTCCCTCTAGAAACTTTCAGTTTTTTTAATCCAGACAGTTCTGAAAATTAACAATATTTAATCTTATTACCATAAGGCTTTCCTCATTCACATTATTGGAAAACGTGGCATTGGTTCATTTCTAATGAACCTTCCCCTTGCAGACACTGTGTGCTACCATTTCCTCCACTCCGCTAAACAAGTTAATATTTCTCTGAATTTGTGTCTTCTAAACAGGATAGCATACTAATTTTCCAGGCTAAAGTCCCCTCCAAATCTGGAAGTATCCCTTGAGGGATTTTAGCAACTAAGTTTTGTTAGCATCTAGGATGGTTTGATAGTTTTTGTTTACTTAGATGCAAGGTGATTGCAAATGGGAAATGAGGAATTGGCCACCTCAGCAAAGTTATTGAATGACACTGACCCGGGTCTAAATTGGACTGACCCAAGTCTAAAGAGAATGGATACAACTGTAGACTGACCAAGTTTGTTTTTAATGTTCCACCACTTATCTATCAAAGATGCCCCCACTTTACAAATTATTATTTGTCCTTTGTTCTTAGGTCTTTTTAGGTTGGAGAGGGGAGGATGACCATATGTAGTACTTGTACCTTGTACAGTTTAAGAAGCACTTCATGTGCAGGAATTTGGCTTTCTGTTTCTTATACTCATATTCTTCAAATGTAAAAGTCAAACAAAGCAAAACACATGACCAAAAGGAGAAAAAAATGCATACACAGTCACTTTTATAATACATGAGGTTTATTGTTCTTTGTTCTCAGAAAAGACTAGTGGATAAATAAAAATCCATAAGAGGTAGATTAATCAGACAAACTGATCGTTTTGGCGAATGTTAGATAATAAATTATTTTTCTTCAGGAAAACAAACAAATAGTTAACCTGGGAGAAGTGTTCGTATATATCCAAACAATATGTCCATTACAGTTAATAAAAGAGTAAAGCATATTTAACATAACAAATCATCAAATGAACACAAATTTTAGCAAACAATTTTTAAATAGAATTGTGACTGATGAAAATATTGTAGTTAAGTGGTGCAATATCAATAAATAGCCCTAAACAATTAAGTATTTGTTTATACAAACTTTTAGAAAAACAATTGGTGATTTAATTCAAGATTCTTTAAAACTTTCATATACTTTGAACAATAACTTTACTTTCTTTTCTAAGACTTTTTCCTAAAGTAATATTGAAAAATGTAGCAAATACAAAGATTGTAAGATATTCTTTGAGGAATCACTTGTAATTGGAGCCACCTAAACATGTAGAGATAGAACGAGAAGAAATAAAGTGTGTTAAATCTATAAAACAGAATATTATTACACAGCAATCGATGCTTATGAAGAACAGTAAGTGAAAATAAGCAGAATACGTCTGTGTATATAACTGTTAGCAAATTGATTAACATAAATAGATGTTTTTTCTTCTTTAAAAATGTCTGTATGTTATATATTCCTTCGATGAATCTTAATGTCTTTTCCAACAAAAACAACTTTTACAAAGGGAGAAAAGCTGGTAGGATAAATATAAAACTATTACTTTTAAGGGAGTGAGAGTGTGTCATTACAGAATGACATTTCATATTTTATATACTATATCTTTACTGATTTACTTATAATGATAATATATTTATTCATTGCTTATATAATTTTTATATAAGAAAAGAATGTGTTATACATTTTATAGAGAGAATATAAAATTTAATCTTCACTGGCCTGATCCAAGTATATTTTTATATGAGCTTTTTTTTTTTTATGTATGTGACACATTTGGTACATCTTAATATTTGAGGCTAGGTTCAATATAATCAACCTGTCCATGAAGGATCATTTATTTCTACTTCAAGGCAGCCTTCTTATGAATACTGAATATTCTATTAATTAAATGAATTAAATCCTCTGAGGTCTGGAAAAAAGCCAGAGATAGAAAGAGATGATTATATTAATCTTATGTTTGAAAAGATTCAGAAGACAAACCATGAATATAAAATACGTAATCTCTATGCATCTCAAACTACTCTTAATAGAGAGGAGCAAGGGCATAGACAGATAATTCAAAAGGATTAGATGATTTCTGAAAGAAAAATCATGTACTTAAAAGAATTTTGATGAATATACTGTTTTATCTGATGAATACATTGGTCATAAAACGTTGGCACTTCTAAAGCCAGTGTCGTGGGTATGAAGGAGTGGAACTATCTAACACCAAACTTCCTGTTCCTCATCATCTGTCTCCTTTAAGCCATCACACCACTGCTTTCTGAAGCATCAGCCATGTTTCCAGCTGAAATTGCTCCATCCTTTAATCTCCAAGCCATTTGTCTCATGTTCAATCCCCAAACCCTATCCTTCTGTCTTGAATCACCACCGCTATTTTCAGGATGGCCTGTTGACTTCTCTATTTGTTCTTAGTCCTCCTTATTCTGCTGTATACACTTTGGTTCCTAGTAATTTTAGAAGCAATGGGAAATAACTTCAATTTGTATTCCGCCCAAACCTTGAGAGCCCAACTTGACCCAGCTGTGGACAAAGCTGACTATTCATCTTCTTAATGCCTACATCTTGGTTGCTGAGCCAAGGCAGAGAAAATGAATCAAAAGAGCACTCTGATTGCCCCTAATTATTGGTCACTGATGTCCACAGGTCACAATGTTCAGCACTGAAATTTACTGTTTCTTAATTCTACCCAATAATCACATCAAGAACTGACTAGTTCAAACATTGTTGGCTTATTTCATATGTTTAAGCCTCTCATACTTCATACTCCTACCCCTGTCCGGTACCTTACAGAGACAATAGACATTATCACAGCAAATAATTTAATTTTTTTAGACTTCATCAAATGTTTCCACATTTGCACCTACTCTTTTCCTATCTCTGGCTCTAATGGAAGAAACATTTCTCTCAAGGGCCAGCTCTGTCACCTGTGCTTCCTCGTGCTCTGGATACAGTTCTGTCTCCTCAGGAAACGTATTCCCAAACCTTACCTCCTCTTGCCCTCACTCTCAAAGTTTAAATATTCTATTTTCTTTTGTGATAATTATATTTCCTCTTCCAGAAGTTCCACTGTTGCTCCGAATCTCCTTCCTACTACAATTCTTTCTTTCTCAACTCCTCAATGTCAAACTTATTTTTTAAAAAGGAGTTAACTACACTTGTCTTGATTTACTCACCTCTCAATCTAGCCACTTTCTAAATCTACTTCAAAAAGGGATTCTGCTCCCAATAGGCCAGGGAAAGTGCTCCTGCCAAAGTTATCAAGAACCCCATGTTCCTAATAGACATATTTCTGTCCATATCCTACTTGATCTCCCAGCAGGATTGCACACAGCTTTTCACTCCCTTTTTCTGTAAAATATTTCCACCAGGTTTCTGTAACATTTTCTTTTATTCTCTTTCCCTTTTCCTTTACTAGGTATTCTTTTCACTGTATTCTTTGTAGGCTTAGGCAATTTTAGGTGAGTATTTATGGCTTCTCAAGGACTTTGTTCAGTGGTTTGTCATCTCTTTTCTCCCCTACATTCTCATCCAAGTCTCTCTCGTGCACTAGATAGATAGACGATAGATAGATAGATAAATATAGAGATTAATACAATATTATATATACATAATACCATACATATGTATTCCTCCTGAATGTATATGTCATCTCCTCCAAGCATTTATCTGATTTCTTCTTCAATAATTCCCTTTAGAAGCCACATATTCAGAAGCTGAATTCACTAATTTATCTCCCAGTGTTCTTTACCTCAGTAAATGGTGTTGATATCTACTACCATCCTTCTACCCAAGTAAGCAGGGTCGTTTCCAAGCCTGGCTGCTGAAGGAGCCTCACATATTTGATCATCTTCCTCAAATTCTTCAAATTATTTCTCTCTCCAGTGCTGGGGACTGTCTCAGTGTCAGCAGTGTCGTTTAGGCAGAATGCACTGAATCTGAACCTGGCTTCACTGGACCTCATTAGACATGGGTCCCAGCGTTCCTGTCTCAGCATCTTCATCTCCCCTTCCATGCTTGACCATATGCGGTAAGCAATTCAATTCCAGGAGGGCATTCATGTAAACAGACCACTCTTGCTGTCCTGCGTAGTTATTTCTTTTATGGGACTCTTTGAGACTGGACTGCCAGAATGATACTGACAGGCTGATTTTGAATGTCTGATTTTGGTGATTCTCCTTCATGTTTCACACCAGGCTAAGTTCAGGGCTCTGAATACCCATGATTCATCACCTACTTTTGGTGATGTTGCATGTATGTGGACCCACGGGTTGGTTCTCACCCATCTGTGTTCCACTGTGGTGCTGTCTCTGGTCTTCAGCACCCCTGTGTGGCTGAGAAGGTGGCAGGCATCCTTTACCATGTGGACTCTCAGCTGCTTGCACCCAGGATGCTCACCCCATTCCTGCCATGGGCTCTATGTCATGGGAAGGCAGTCCTCGGGTTCGTTGTTCTTATCTTCTCTGAGGAATCTTCACTTTTTTGCTCTAATGCCACCTGGCCTTTCCTATCTATGTGTTAATGATGCATCTCCTCCATCAGTCATAATTAGTGCTGAGTGAAGGATGGACATTCTTTGCACAAATATCACTGTTTTGTTGTTGTTGTTGTTGTTGTTGTTGTTGTTCTGCCAACAGGTTATCACCTATCATTCCCACTGGTGGCAATGTGTTCAGGATAAGGTTGCAGGCATCATTGAAAGAGATAGCAAGGAATCTCTGCACTCTAGGAATGCAGGGATGAGATCACCAAGAGTTCAAAAGAAGATATGGTTAGAAAATATGTTGTTTCTTGTTTATGGTATGAAACTCAAAGTGGTACATTTTACATGATCATACAACTAATGATTGTTTACATCGTCTTACTATTGGTAAGAACTTTGAGAGTATATGGCATGAAGATTGTCCTAAAATGGAAGTCAGGAATAAATGGATCTTAATTACTAGGTTAAAGAGAGAAAATGTTTTTGTTGAATGGGTCATATTTTTTCCTACTTTCTGACATTGCGCAAGATCTTTCCAGTATGTTGAATGGTCTTTCCTCTTTTTTGATATGAGCATCCCCTGTGCATTTTTCAGGTCTTACTTTAAATATAGTCTCTCAATCCAGCCACGTTCCCTATTACATGCTCAAACAGGACCAGATACGCTTCCCCTTTGTAACAGACAAACTTTGTAATATTGTCCCTGTTAACTAACAGATTGTTGTCTGGTTGTTAAATGCTCTATGAGGATACATAATGTCCATCGTATTCATAGTTTTTTACTCCTAATGGGTAGCACAGAGCCTGAGGTATAAGTACTCAAAAATATTTATTGAATGAATGAGTACAAATTATAATGAGCCAGCAACTATACATGTGCTGACTATGTCATGGACCATAAATAAAATATGGTCTCTCTGCCCTCAAAGATATATTCCAGTGAAAATAATGCTTCCTAGGC
The DNA here is from genome assembly GCF_009764315.1 of Trachypithecus francoisi. Taxonomy (NCBI): domain Eukaryota; kingdom Metazoa; phylum Chordata; class Mammalia; order Primates; family Cercopithecidae; genus Trachypithecus; species Trachypithecus francoisi. The sequence goes on along the minus strand of NW_022681454.1, from coordinate 165,320,899 downwards.
TGTCAAACAGGCCATGATTTCTGTGCTGTGTCGACAAATCGAATCCCCAGTCCCTGAAGTCTCCCAATAGAGGCTGATATTTCATTATAATATACCATAGATTGGTGAAAGAAATTATTAAATTGTTGGACCTAATTTGATAAACAGATCTTTAAATTTCCTTTTAATATTTACTACTAATGTGTATATGGATTTTATGTTATCACTAATTTTAATGATTTAAAAAAATGAAGTTAGTTGATCCAGTTTATATATTTTAGATTTAACTCATGCATAGTTATTTTATTTATTTATTTTTGAGACAGAGTCTTACTCTGTCACCAAGGCTGGAGTGCAGTGGTGCAATCTTGGCTCACTGAAACCTCTGTCTCCCAGGCTCAAGCAATCCTCCCACTTCAGCCTCCCAAGTAGCTGATACTACAGGTGCACACCACCAATCTTGACTAATTTTTTTGTTTATATATAACGTTGGTAGAGATGGTGTATAACCATGTTGCCCAAGCTGATCTCATACTCCTGAGCTCAAACAGTCTTCCCACCTTGCTGGGATTAAAGGCATAAACCACCATGCCCAGCTTAATTTACTTATTTTTAAAAGGCAGAGAAAGTGTATTTTTATGGTATTCAATAATAGATTAAGAAAAAAAAACTAGTTTAATCTTTAACAATTTATTTTCATTCTTAAAAACATTAAAATAGATACTAACTTTTTCTATTGTAAGCTATAATGTGACTATTTACATTTAGATAAGTTTTTAAAGTGACTCAGCTTTTCACACAAAATATAGTGTATTTGGATGTAAGATTATTGATTAAGGATGCACAAAAACATGAAATGTTATTTTTTTTGTTAAAATTTTGATACTGAGTACTTAGGGTGCCTTCGAGAAAAGAGTATATTTTTTCTTATTTAATAATATCTTCACATCATTTTTTTGTTCTACTCCATACCAGCATTTTATACCATTTGGAAACTTAAGCTAGTACGCACACATGCACACGCGCACACACACACACACACACACACAAAATGCACCTTAGCAAACAAGAAAAACAGTTCCCTCATTCTTCTTTTATATATTTATATAACATATAAATATATAAAATATAGTTTAATATAATATTTTATACAATATAACATATATTAAATATATAATGTATAATTATATAAGGTAATTATATACATAATAAACGTATATTTTACATATATATACACCTATAAAAAAATTTTATACTACAGCTTCTAAACTCGATAAATTGACACGTTGAAAAGTTCCAGCAAAATTTAACAGGACTTCAGTAGAACAAAACTATGCAGAACCATTGAGTCTATCAATAAGTCACACCACACTAAACTTAAATATTTAATGGTAAACCACTGTTTAAGTTCAATGCAAAAAATATAGAATATAAATGGATATCACATTTGAAAATAAGAATCACATATATGTACATATATACATATATAGTCAAAAATATGTGATGTGTTCTAAATGAGAAGATATATCTTATAAACAAACTTTTTATAATGCAATTTTTTGAATTCATGGTACTTTGGAAAACATATATAGACACTGAACTCTCCAGCATCCACAGCTTTACATTACATTTATTTTGTTTTATATGCAAATATTCACAGTTGTATGAAAATAAAATGTAAGCTGAAACCCCATGGAAATCTAGCTTGCATAGCTGGCTTAGGAAATATAAGGAGTAATGCTAGGAATTAATTTTTAGATGTGTTCTTACGGCTTTAGCTGAGACTAGGGCATAGGTAGAGGTTTTGGGACCATTTAAAAATATCTCCATATGCAGGTTTGGACACAGTCTGGAGGAAGTAATGTCTTCTATATAATAATCCCCCAAATCAACCAATTTATGTATTTATTGATTGATCAATCCATCAATCCATTGATCTATTGATCTATCTTACATATATTTGCTTACTTTGGGGGAAATAAAAAATGCAAGGCAATTGCTTACATTGGAAGCATTGCAATGGAAGCTTCCTTTGAGGGAAATAATACAATGGAAGGCAATTGCTAGGAAGGAAGGTGTAGCTAAGAATGTGGCACAGTGAAGTAGGATGTCAGCTTCTCTAAAGGAAATAAAATGCTTTAAGGTATTTGATAGCATCTGAGTTTCCACTGTAGACTCTGGCCTTTCCTATTAAATGTCTTCTAAAAGTGCAACAGGTAGAACAACACTAAGTTGTCCATGCACAGGTGGATCTAGGATTTAATTGGGGAAGGGAAGTAATGGAGGAGAAAGCTGTATAAGGAACACTGACTAGAAAAATATATTTTCTATGATGTTTTCCCATATAGAGGGTAGAAATTCTTATCTGTTTTCTTTTAATATAACATATTCACTTATGAGCAAGAGTAATTTCCCAAAGTGAAAAAATGAGGGTACCTTGAGCCAGCTCTAGAGATTTTAAATTTCATTTCAAAATTCCTGTCTTGACATGGAGTTAGAAAAACCCATTTTTCTATTTTTTGATCCTAATGGAGTAATAATGAAGGTTCCTATTTCAAATATATCTATCTATGTTAAAGCAATTTCAAAGTTGCTTTGTGTACCTCATAGCTTGCAGTGATTCTCAGGTTTGATGATACCTTCTGCTTTCTGGTTCTGAAGTATAGTAGTGCCTATTAGTAGCTTCTCGATGAAATACAGGATAATCAAAATACATCAAGTTTGAAAGCATTTGCTCACAACATTATTTTTTCACTCAACATACTTATTATCTACAACAGGTAAGCATTATCATGTATTATCCATAGTGGTAAAATAAACCAGTCTGAATTCACAATTTAATGATGTTCTTACTTCAGTGTATGGAGAGAGAATAAAATGTATGCAGAAAGAATAAAGATGCACACAATCTAATTTAGAACAACATAAGGGTCAGAAAGTGAGTGATAGGAGACAGGCGTTAGTGATGTTAGCTAGAATGGCATTTCCAAGAAATGTTCTTAAAGAGGACTCTGGTAATAATGCTAGAGGCAAACCAAATTGAAAATCAACCCTAGAGGCAGGATGAGCATGGCATGCAAAAGAAACAAGTAGGTCAGTGTGACTGGAACAGTGTAAGAGAGAGCTAGAGAAATTGGAGTTGAGCTTGGAGTAGTAGGGACTCGACCCACATGTGGACTAATGAAAATATTTTTTTCCTACGTATGATGCAAAATCATTGGAAGCTTTGATGAAGGAAAGTGAGCTTACTTAATATAACTTTATGAAAAGATAATGGACTGCAAAGTGGAAAAAGATCATGGGAATGAGGGGTAAGGCAAAGAGATTTTTGAGGTTATTAAGGTACAATATGATGTGCTTTGCACCAAGGCAGGTAATGAGTGAGATGCTGCATTCGAAATACTTTTTAAAATTATAAAACACAGAGGTATGCTCATGTGTTGTATATGAGACAGGAGCAAGTGAGCGAGAGAGAGAGAGAGAGAGAGATTGATCAATAATGGTCTTTGCATTAAGTCTAAACTAATGTGTGAATTGTGGTACCATTTTCTTAAATGGCAAATTCTAGAAAAGAAGTAGGATAAGGGTGTATGTGAATAATACCTTTTAAGTATATTTGAAATGCTTATTAATGTACAAGTGGGGGCAATTAAAAGGTAGATATCATGGAGAGAGATTCCTAGACAGAAGACAGATATTTGTGAATGATCGACAAAAAACAAATATTGGCTGAAAATCCTTAAAAAATAAAAACGCAGATGGAAAAAGAGAAGTCTGAGGAATACATTCTAGGTCACTCCAAAACATTCACATTGGTAAAAAGAGGCTGATGGCCCTTGGTCCTTTTTTTTTGAAGGAGTCTCGCTCTGTCTCCCAGGCTGGAGTGCAGTGGCGCCATCTCCGCTCACTGCAAGCTCCGCCTCCCGGGTTCGTGCCATTCTCCTGCCTCAGCCTCCCGAGTAGCTGGGACTACAGGGGCCCGCCACCAGGCCTGGCTAATTTTTTGTATTTTTACTAGAGACGGGGGGGGGGGTCTCACCGTGTTAGCCAGGATGGTCTCGATCTCCTGACCTCGTGATCCACCCGCCTCAGCCTCCCAAAGTGCTGGGATTATAGGCGTGAGCCACTGCGCCCGGCCGGTCCTTTTTTAAACGTATATATTTAAGGTGTAAAATGTGATGTTTTGATATACTTGTACATAGTGAACTGATTACTACAGTCAAGCAAATTAACATATTCATCATCTCACCTAGTTACCGTTTTTGAAATAAATTCACCTAAAATCTACTGTCTTAGCAAATTTCCTGCATATGATACAATATTTTTAATTATATTCTTCATACTCTACATTGTATCGCTAGACTTATCTGCATAACGGCAAGCTGTATCCTTTGTCTTACATCTCCCCATTTCCCTGCCTTCCCAACTGCCCCTGGTAGCTATCATTCTACTCTATTTCTATTTATTCAACTTAAAAAAAAAATTCTACTTATAAGTGAGATAATGCAGTATTTTCTTTCTGTGCTTGGCTTATTTCACTTAGTATAATGTCCTCCAGGTACATCATGTTGTTGCAAATGGCAGGATCACCTTAATTTTTAATATTGAATAATGTTTCATTATATATACACTACAATTTCTTTATCCATTCTTCCATCAACAGTTTGTTTCATATCTTGGTTATTGTGAATAATGTTCCAATAAAATCATGGGAGCACAAATCTCTTTATGAGGTGTTGATTTATTTTCCTTTGGGTATATTCCCAGAAAAGGCATTGCTGAGTCACATGGTAATTCTATTTTTAATTTTTGGGGGGAATTTCCATACTGTTCTGATAATGGCTGTGCCAATTTATATTCCCACCAACAATGTACAAAAGTTTTCTTTTCTCCAAACCCTCAACAGTACTTATCTCTTGTCTTTTTGATAATTAAGAATCATTCTGATGGACATGAGGTAATAGTTCACTATGGTTTTGATTTGCATTTGCCTGATGATTAGTGATTCTGAGCACCTTTTCATATGCCTGTTAACCATTTTTATGTACTTTTTTTTGGGAAAAAATGTCTCTTCAGATCCTTTGCCCATTTTTGAGTTTTGAATTTTTTTAAAATTTTGAGTTGTGTGAGTTCCTTATATATTTTTGGTATTAATCACTTGTCAGAAATAGGGTCTGCAGATACTATCTTTACATTTTGTTGATTGTTTCCTTTTCATTGAAGAAGATTTATAGTTTGATGTAATCCAATTTGTTTATTTTGGGGTTTCTTTTCCCTGAGCTTTTGGGATGGTATTCAAGCAATCACGGCCAAAGTGAGTGCCAAGAAGATTTCTCCCTGTTTTATTCCAGGAGTTTTAAAGTTTCAAGTATTATGTTTAAGTCTTTTGTCAGTTTTGAGTTGACTTTTGTGTATGGTGTAAGATAAGGGTCCCATTTCAAGTATCACCCACATCATTTATTGAGAGATGATCCTATCCCAATTGTGTTATCTTTGTGCCATTGTCAAAAAGTGGTTGACCATATGTGCTTGAGTTTATTTCTAGGCTATTCTGTTCCATTGTTTATCTATTTCTAGGTCAGTGTATTAGTTCATCATCATCACACTGCAAATAAAGACATACCCAAGACTGGACAATTTATAAAAGAAAGAGGTTTTTTAGACTTACAGTTCCACATGGCTGAGGAGGCTTCACAATCATGGCAGAAGGCAAGGAGGAGCAAGTCACATCTTATGTGGATGGCATTAGGCAAAAAAAAAAAAAAAAAAAAAAAAAGGAGCTTGTGCATGGAAACTCCCATTTTTAAAGCCATCATGAGAACAGCACAGGAAACACCTGCCTCCATAACTCAATCACCTCCCAAGACATGTGAGAATTGTCATAGATACAATTCAAGGTGAAATTTGGGTGGGGACACAACCCAGCCAAACCCTATCAGTCAGTGTCATACTATTTTGACTATTAGAGCTTTGTAATATAATTTAAAATGGGAAAGTGTAAAGCCTCCAATTTTATTTTTTCTCTCAAAGATTGGTTTGGCTATCAAAATCTTTTGTGGTTCCATAAAATTTTTGGAATTGTTTTCTCTATTTCTCTGAAAAATGCCATTGAAATGTGACAGGAATTACACTGAATCTGTATATATCTTCAACTAGTATAAATATTTTAATAACATTAATTATTCCAGTTTATGAGCATTGTATCTTTTCATTTATTTGTATCTTCTTCAATTTGTTTCATCAGCGTTTTATAATTTTAATGTAGAGATCTTTCACATCCCTGGTTAAATGTATTCCTAAGTATTTTATTATTTTTTATGCTCTAGGAAATGAAAGTGTTTACTTAATTTCCTTTTTGGATAGGTTATTATTGATGTAAAAGATGCAACTAATCTTTGTATGTTGATTCTGCATCCTGTCTCTTTACCAAATTCGCTTATTAGTTGCCACATTTTTTTATATGTGTAGAGCTTTTATGCATTTCTACATATATAATCATGTCATTGGCAAATAGATATACTTTTACTTTTTTCTTTCTGATTTGGATGTTTTTATCTCTTTTTTGTATCATTGCTCTTGCTAATATTTCCACTACTATGTCAAAAGGAATTAGTAAGAGTGGGCCTCTTTGCCTTGTACCAGATTTTAGAAGAAAAGGTTTCAATGATTCCCCATTGATTATGATATTACCTATAGGCTTTTCATAAATACTCTTTATTATATTGAATAAAGTTACTTTTATATCTATTTTAAAAGAGGTTTTTTAAAACAATCATGAAAGCATGTTAAACTTTGTCAAATGCTTTTTCTGCTTCTATTGAGTTGATTAGGTATTGTTTACTCTTTTGTTTTGTAAATTTGTAGTATCACATTGGTTTTCATATGTGAAACCACATTTGCAACTCCAGGAATAAATCCCACCTGGTCATGATGTGTAATCTTTTTGATGTATTTTTGAGTCAGTTTGCTAGTATTTTATTAATTTTCACATCTATGTTCATCAAAGATATTTTCAGGTATTTTTATTTATCTAAGTCTCTTTGTCTGGCAATGGTATCAAGGTGATACTGGTCTCATAAAATGAATTTGGAAGTATCCCCTCTACTTCTATTTTTTGAAAGTGCTTAAGAAGGATTAATCTTATTTTTTCCTTGAATATTTGGAAGAATTAAACTGTGAAGCTATCTAGTCCTGGGCTTGTCTTGTCTTTGTTGGGAGGTTTTTAATCACTTCTGGAATCACTTTATTTGTTACTATTTTGTTGAGGCTTTCTATTTCTTGTTAATTCAATCTTGGCAAATTTTATGTTTCTAGGAATTTATACATTTTCTCTAGGTCACCCAATTTATTGGCATGTAAATATTCCTAATAGTCTTTTATGATTCTTTATATTTCTGAAGCATCCATTGATTATAGTCTTCATTTTAATTTATAATTTTTAAATTGGTATTTCTCTCTTTTTTGCGTTCTCAGTCAGTTTAGTTAAGGGCTTGTCAATTTTGTTTTATTGTGGTGTGTTTTTTTAAAAAACCCAGCGCTTGATTTGTTGATTTTTTCCTATAGTTTCTTTATCCCCTCTTTGGTTTACTTCTGCCCCAGTGTTTATTATTTTCTTCCTTCAGCTAACTTTGGGTTTAATGTGTTCTTTGTCTAGTTGCTTGCAATTTAACATTAAGTTGCTTGTTTTGATCTTCCTTCCTTCCTTCCTTCCTTCCTTCCTCCCTCCCTCCCTCCCTCCCTCCCTCCCTCCCTCCTTTCTTTCTTTCTTTTCTTTCTTTCTTCTTTCTTTCTTTCTTTTCTTTCTTTCTTTCTCTTTTCTTTCTTTCTTTCCTCCCTCCCTCCCTCCCTCCCTCCCTCCTTTGCTTTCTTCCTCCCTCCCTCCCTATCTTCCTCCCTCCCTATCTTCCTCCCTCCCTCCCTCCCTGCTTCCTCCCTCCTTCTTTCCTTCCTTCTTTCCTTCCTTCCTTTCTAATGTTAATATTTATCAATACACCTTTCCCTTCTAGAACTATTTTGTGGCATCTCACAGTCTTTGCTGGGATATGTTTCCATTTTCACTTGTCTCAATATATTTTTAAATTCATTTTTGATATGTTCTTTGACATATTGGTAGTTCAGGAATATGTTGTTTAATTTTCACATGTTTGTGAATTTTCTACTTGTTTCCTGACACCGTTTTCCAGTTTTACGCCACAGTGGTCAAAAAAGTACTTGATATGATTCCAGTCTTCTTGAAATGTTAAGACTTATTTTGCGGCCAAACATGTGACCTATTCTAGAAGGTGCTCAATGTGTCCTTGAGAAAATTTATAATCTGTTTCTATTAGATGAAATATTCTGTATATGTCCATTAGATACATTTGGTCTATAGTGTTCAAATCCAAGATTTCCTAATTAACTTTTTGTTTGGATGATCTATATAGTCTAAAAGTGGGGTACTGAAGTCCTCTAATGTTGTATTACTGTCTATTTATCCCTTTAGTTCTGTTAATATTTGTTTTATATATTTGTGTGCCCTGATGTTGAGATATATATATTTATAATCACTATATCTTCTTGATGTATTGATCCTATTATCATTGTATACTGACTTTCTTTATCTCTTGTGAGAGTTTTTAACTTAAATTCTATTTTAATTGATATAGGTACCCCTGCTTCATTTTATCACTATTTGCATGGAATGTTTTTCTGTGCCTACATTTTCAGTCTATGTGTGTCCTTAAAAACAAAGTGAGTCTTTTGTAGTCAGTATATAGTTGGTGTTACTTTTTTATCCACTTAGTAACTCTATGTCTTTTACATAGTGGTTTTAATCCTATTCACAGTAACTATTGATAAATAATAATTTCCTATTCCCTTTTATTCATTGTTTTCTGGTTTTGCTAATCTTTTATCCTTATTCTTCCTTTGTTTTGGTCTTTTTTGGTAAGTTGTTAATTTTCTGCTATCATATATCTTAATTCTTTACCATTTATTTTTTGCCTATATACTAAGGGTTTTTGATGTGTGGTTAGCATAAAGCTTATATAAACCATCTTATAGTTATAGCAGTCTACTTTATTTAAGCTGGTAATGACTGAACTTTGATTGCATACTGAAGCTCTGCACTTTTACTACCCACTTCCCCATTTTATGTTTTTGATATCACAGTTTATAGATCTTTATATTGTGTATCCACTAATAAGTTAATGTGGCTAAAGTTATTGTTAATCATTTTGTCTTATAACTACGTACTAGTTATAAATGATACATGCCACTATTGCAGTATTAGAGTATTCTGAATTTGACCATATGTTTACCTTTACCGGTGAGTTTTATACTTTCATAGGTTTTCATGTTACCAGTCGTCTCTTTGATTTTGGCTTGAAGAAATCCCTTTGGTATTTCTTATAGGGCAGACTTAGTGTTGATGTACTCATTCAGCTTTTGTTTTTGTGAAAATTTTTCTTTTGTTTTTATAAATAGTTTTCTTTCTCTTTCAGAACCTTTAATATATCATTCAACTCTCTCCTGGCCTCCAAGATTTCTGCTAAGAAATCTGCTGATAGTTTTATTATGCTCCCTTACATATGATATTCTTTCCTCTTGTTGCTTTCAAAATTATTCGACTTTGGTTTTTGAACATTTGATTATAACATGTGTTGGTAAAATATTCCTTGGCTTGAATTTGATTTGAGAATTTTCAGTTTCATGTACCTGAATGTTCGTATCTCTTCCTAGATTTGGAAAGTCTTCAGCCATTATTTTTGTTTAATAAGCTTTCTGTTTCTTTCCTTTTTTTTTTCCTTTTGGAAGACCTATTAGGTGAAACTCAGTTCTTTCTATGATGTTTCACAGATTCTGTAAGCTTTCTTCATTCTTCTTTATTCTTTGTCTTTTTTTCTCTTCTGACTGAATGATCTCAAATGACCTGTCTTTGAGTTCACTTAGTCTTTCTTCTACTTGGTCTAGTATATTGTTGAAGCTCTCTCTTGTACTTTTTAGCCCAGTTGTTGTATTTTCCAGCTCTAAAATTTGTTTGGTTCTTTTTTATATTTTCTCTTTGTTGATTTTGTTTTGTTCTTATTGTTCTACTGATCTTATTAAATTGTTTGTGGGTGATTTTGTAGCTTTTTTAACTTCACTGGGAGCAATTATTTTTAATTATTTGTCAGGGTATTTGTAATACTCCAATTCTTTGGGGCCAGTTACTGAAGGTTTCTTGTGTTCCTTTGGTGGTGTCATGTGTCCCTGGTTTTCCGTAATCCTTATAGCATTGTAAATGAGAAATCACCTTTTTCAGACTTTATAGACTCACTTCAGAAAGGAAAGACCTCCTGTGCATGTATGGGGGATTGGGAGTGGGGTGGGTGAAGGAAGAGGACACTGTAGTACTAGGTGTAATGGTACAGAGCAACAAGTGCGGATGTGTGAAAGCTCCAGGTCTGGGAACACGGGATGTCTCATTGACTCGGACAAGTGGGCCTTTAACATTACCAAATTTGTTTTCCTTGGTCGCAAGAGCTGTGGAAGGCCTGAGCTAGCTAAGAAGGATACTGGGGTCCTGAGCAGCACCTCTGGGTCTAGTGAAAAGGGACTTAGGCAGGCAGTAGTGGGGGCTAGACCTTGTGCTCTGAACACACTAAGATGTAGGGTTTGACTACAGTAGTGTGCCTGGTAGCAGAGGCCAAATGTGGGCTTATGCATAGTGGCAAGGGCTGAGGCCAGAAGTAAAAAGGGGCTTCAGCCAACTGCACATACACACATGGTGATGAGGGTTGGCAATGTACTCATGGACAACTACAGGTACCAGTTGTTTACTAAAGACGGGAGTCAGGCTGGCTATGTGTTCTTGGGCAGCTACAGACCCAAAATGGAATTGTGCACATGTGCACAACTGAAAGTTCTGGCTGAAGGTGAAAGCACAGAGGTGGGGGGAGATACTTGGGTGAAGGGTCAGCTGCTTGCACATACATAGCTGTGACGGCCAGGGCTGGCAGTGTGCACAAACCTGGAAGCAGGGATTAGCTGCACACAAGTAGACATATACAGTTGTAAAGATCACTGCCTGTGACAGAGGGACTGGAGCCATTTTCAGGCACGTGTGCAATGGTTGTGCTGGGCACCTGGACTAGGGCATTCATAACGACAGATTCAATCACTCTGAAAAGGAGACAGAGAAAACAGTAGTGGCTTAAGCACCTGGAAACTGATGGCAAAAACTGTAGGGCCTTAAGTGACAAACTCTACATGGACTCCCTTGTGACTCTGCCAGTTGTTGGATTCCTCAATAGTGGAAGTTGCTCAGGTTCTCTTGTGGAGCACACCAGTGCGGTCCACCATGGAATGTGCTGCAGAACTCATGGTGATGAGAGCTGTGCAAGGTGCACAGCAGCTGTGAGAGCTATTTTGATACTCAGTGGAGAAGACGGCTGTAATCTGTGCAGAATGGGTCACTGAGGACTGAGGTGATTTCTCGCTGCATGGTGGATACTGCTAATCTCTGTCTTTCCTTTTTGTTTCCAGTCATCTCTATATGCCTCAACTATGCTGTTCTCCCCCGTGATCTGGGTGAGGTGAAACTGAAGCTATTTGTCTGGTCAGTATTCCAAAAGCCACGGAAAGCTGGTTATCAACTCTGCTCTCCTTTACTCTGGGAAGGAGACTTGGGAGCCAGAAAGTTTTCTCTCTCTGCTAAGCAGTACCTCCCTGGAGAATGAGGAGATTCATGCAAAATAAACTGTTATTTCCACCCATTTTGTGTAGTTATTCCCAAGATTTTTCTTCCACTTTATTGTTGTAGCTTTTTACGTGGACTTTTGAACTCTTCCAGGTTATTTTTGCTTGTGAATAGCTTCCAAATTGTTGTGTTTTTGTAGGGAGAAAGAAGGTTGATATGTCCTAGTCTGACATGTTTCTGACATCATTCTTCAAAAAATGAGGCACATAGGTGTGGATTCATAGCTTACTATTTATGTAAATATAGTATATATTTCCTACGTTTGAGCTTTAGCGATAATATGCTTAAGTAGCGGTAATATGCTTTCAAAAAAAATCCTATTAGCTGTTCATAATTAATCAAAACGTGTGTATGCTTCACTATTGCTAGTTCTTTGCCTAACATTTTATACTAAATCACTTATTGGTGGCAACTTCTGCTCCTGGTTACAGCAACTTTCAATGATTTCCACAATAATTACTTTTCAACTTTCCCTAATTATTACCATATTTCTTGGTAAAACAAAAGTTCTTAGGTCATTAACTCAGTAATTGTCCCCCATTCATTGTAAGACGAAAGCTCTATAGATTAACCCTAGTGAGCTCTCAAAGGACCACTATTGTCTGTACCACTCTTTCAAGGACTACATCAGCAAAGGAAATCACTGTAACCGCACATCATATTACATTATATTACTAGTTATCCTACGACCTTTCCACTCATGCTCCAATATTCTGCTTTCACATAAACTTCTAAATTCATTTACGGTATCACCCCTTTATTCCTAGCAGTTTTCAAGTATGGCAAGAACTACCCATTTTTCTGTGAGTGCTTTAATTTCCTCAAAATGTTGTGGCACTTATGCAGATTAATGCACTTATGCAGACAAGGCCCTAGATATATTTTTTATAAGACTACTTAGGTTTGCAAACAAGCAACGGGTGGTTACCTTGAAATATAGGTGCTACTTTATTGATATTTTAATTTAAACGAAGCATTTAAAACATCAAAGGCACAAGTAATAATTAAATACTCATGTATTCATCAAGTGGATTTTTAAAATAAAATATTTAAAATATTGCCAAAACAGTTGAACTCTCTTTTTACAGATTTCTGGGAGTACTAATTTCAGAGTTTATTATACTTTAGAGTTAACTAGAAATTTGAATTTTATTCCAGCTATATGAAGTCCTGGAGCAAGCAGACTAATCTATGAAAGAAGTGGAAAACAAAAAACAAAATAATATACTGTCATCCCAAAACAGCAGAGAATATATTCTGTTCCAGTACATATGGACAACTTCCCAAGATAGACCATTTTCCTGAGGGCATGCAGAGGGAAAAGCTTCAACAATCACAGATAGTATGTTCACTGACCACAGGGTAATCCAATTTGAAATCAATAAAATAATCTGGAAAAAAAAAAAGGTAATCTTCACCCAGATTTTAAATCAACAAGGGCTCAAAAATCACCAAATAAATTATAAAATAATTGGAGCAAAGTTGAAAATATATAAAGACAGTAAAAATGTGAGATATAGCTGAATCAGTGCTTACAGGAAATACTATACAGCTGACCCTTGAAAAATGTGGGTTTATAATATACAGATCTTTTTCAATAAATACATTGAAACATTTTTGGAGAGAAGTGACAACTTGAAAAATCTTGTAGACAAACTAAACACAAAGGTGCAGTGCCTCTAACTTCCAAATTATTCAAGGTCAGAAATTATTTTAAAAGTTAGAAAGAGCTATGTCATAAATTCATAAAATATATGTAGCTACTAGTCTATTTCATCGTTTATTACCATAACATACCCCTAAGACAGCAAGACTGACACGTCCTCTTTTCCCTTCTTCACCTGATTAACATGACCGTGATAAGAATTAAGAACCTATAATTGATTTCCATTTAATGAATTGTAAATATATTTTCTCTTCCTTATGATTTTCTTACCAACATTTTCTTTTCTCTTGCTTACTTCATTGCAGGAATATAACTAACAGTTGACTCTTCAACAATGTGGGGATTAGGGGAAATCAACCCATGCATTTGAGAAAATATCGTTAGTGTTCACTAAGTGGAAGGGGATCATCATAAAGCCTTTCATTCTCATCATAATCATACTGGGTAGGCTGACGAGGAGAAGGAAGAGGAGGAAGGATTATTCTTGTTGTCTTAAGGATGGCGGAGGTAAAAGAAAATTTGCATGTGATTCTAGTGGATCCAGGCAGCTCAAACCTGTGTTGTTCAAGGGTCACTCTATAATACATATAATGTATAAAATAAGTGCTAATTGACTATTTATGTTATGGGTAAGGCCTCTGATCAACAGTAGACTCTTAGTAAAGTTTTGGGGGAGTCAAAAGATGTACATGTGCTTTTTTTTTTTTTTTTTTTACTTCACGGGAGCTTAGTGTCCCTAATCTCCACATATTTCAAGGGTCAATTGTAGTTTTAAATGCCTGTGTTAAAAATAACCAAAGGTCTAAAATTAATTATTCAAACTTCCACCTCAATAATCTGGAAAAAGCAGTGCAAAGTACTCCCAGGTAGGTGGAAGGAAGGAAACAACACAAAGGCACATGCCAATAAAATAGAAAACAGATGAATGATAGAAAAAAAATCACTGCAACTACAGGCTTGTTTTTGAAGGATAAGTGACATTCCTAAATCTTTAGCTAGAATAGGCATACAAAATAAGAGAGAAGTCACTACTTATAAACATCAAGAATGGAAAAGAAGGTACTGCTGAAGTTACTGCAGACATTAAAGAGATTGTAAAAGAATATTATGAACATCAATTTTTTCTAATAATTTTATAATTTAGATAAAATAGGCAACTACTTGAGTGGAAAAATATTACAGAAATAGACTTAGGAATCAATATATTAATTAAAAATTAAATATGTAATTAAAAACTTACCACAAGTAATCTCTAGGTACAGATGATTTATCTGGTAGATTCTAATTCCATCAAATCTTTAAGTGATAAAAGGTATCAATCTTACACAAACTTCCAAGAATAGAGGAAAAAAAAACTAGCAAAGTCATTTTCTGTTTGCAGTCAGTGTTTACCTACTGCTGAAACCCAGGAATGTGTTAAAAGGAAATTAAGCTGCATAACAATATTTCTCATGAATTAAGATGCATATTTGCTTAAAATATACTAAGAAATCAATTGAAATTAATTACAATTATTTCAAAAAATGATACATGTGGTTTGTCATAGGAATGCAAGCTTGGTTTAACCTTCAAGAAATTAATTGACCATATTAATATAAAAAACAGGTAAAAGTATATGCTAGTTTGAATAAATGCAGAATACATGGTTATCCATTTTAAACCATCAATAACAATAAACTCAGTAAATAAAGAATAGAGTCAGCCTGAAAAATGATATCCACAACAATCTTACTATTGCCAACATACTTAATGGAGGAATAAATGAGTGTTTCATTATGAAATTGTAAAAAAAGAAAGCATGCACACTTTCTCTATTTCTTTCCAACAGAATCTTGGAGGTGCAGTGCAATAGGTCATAAAAAAGAAATAAAATTTGTAAAAATTAGAAAAAATAGGTAAGTATATCTATAATCCTATGCATAGAAATTCTAACACATGCACACAAAAGAAACTAGAACAATGAAGCAAATTCGAGACAGGCACAATATACAAACTCAATACACAAGTTCATTTTTTATTTATATATGCTAGAAATAATAACCTGGAAGATGAAATTTTTAAAAAGACTTACAATGGCATCAAGAACATACAACTCTTGAAGATAAATTTAGTAAAATATTCACCAAACCTGTGCATATAAAACTACAAAGCTTTGCTGAGATAAATTTATGAAGACCTAGAAATCTGAAAATATGCAATGTTCATGGATTGGAAGACTCAGGATTGCTAAGGTATCCGTTCTTCCCAAATTGATTTATAGATTCAATGAAATGCCAGTTAAAACCCAGGAAAAGTTTTCATAGAAACAAGCGAGCTTATTTAAAAACATATATGATCACACAATGAAACTAGAAGAGCACAAATGATTTCAAAGAAGAACAAAGTTGAATGACTTAAATTGCATAGTTTTCAAGATTAGGTACAAAGTTACTGTAATAATGCAGCTTGACATTGACATAAGGATAGACATATAGATCACTGTAACAGAATAGAGAATCCAGAAATAAACCAACACATATAAAGTTGATTGATTTTCAACAAAGGCAACAAGAAAATATAATGTTTGAAAAATAATATTTCAGGAAATAGTACTAGAACATCATCATATTTTAAAAGTAAACCTCTACCCTTCTCTCAAATCATATACAACTTTCTCATGAAATGAATCATAGATGTAAATGTAAGAGATAAACTTTTTACATTTCTAGAAAAAACTATAGGAGAAAACCTTTGCAACTGTAAGCAAGCAAAAAAATTTTAGATATGGGTCGCAAAAATGTCATAGAATGAACTGTAAAATAAAAACTAACTGGATTTTATCACAATTATAAACATCTTTAAATGTAACCTTTTAATAGGAAAGGTAGAAGGCAAGTTACAAATTAGAAAAAAATATTTATAATTTATGTATCTGACAAATAACTTGTATCAAGAATGTACAGAGAATCCTTACAATTCAATACTAAGAAAAGAATTCAATTTCAAGAGAAAAAATATTTAAACATATGCTTTAAAAATAGATGCACAAATCAGCCAAAAAGCATACGCAAAGATACTCTATATCATCAGGGAACTGCAACCAAAAATATGGTACAAGTTCACACCCAATACACTGGCTAAATTTAAAAAACACTAGCAATACCAAGTATTGATAAAAATGTAGAGCAACTGGAACTTTAACATATTTTTAGCAGGAGCACATCACTGTATAATATTTTAACAGTTCTTATAAAGTTAAACATAAATTCAGCATATAATCCAAGGACTCTACTCCTAGGTATTTGCTCAAGATCCATGATGGCACATGTCCACACAAATACTTATAAATGATTGTTCTTTGCAACTTTATTTATAAAGCTGGTAAAAGTGGCAATAACTCAAATGCACAACGACAACTGAATGGATAAAAATGTTGGTATAATCATGTATGAGAGAGCTGCTTGGCAATACAAAAATGTGCAATACTGGCTGATACACACAATAATATGAATAAATATCAAATGCAATATGCTGAGTGAAGGAAAAGCAGATAAAGAAGACTATATAATCTATAGTTTCCTTTTATATGAAATTCCGAAAAAGATAAAACCAATCTATATTTATAGAAAGTACATAAATAATTGTCTAAGACTGGTGGTAAGGAGAATTTACTACGGGGGTCAGTAGGAAACTTTTTGATGGTGATGGAATTGTTCTATAACTGATTGTGGTGATATTTCTAGAAATTCATTGATATGTACAACTAAACTGGCTGTATTTTCTTGTACGTAAATTATTCCTCAATAAGGTTTATTAAAAACAAGACAAAATGTAGTAAGAGAGCTAATAATACATATCATTTGAAGATTTTTCAGTTTATTTTAAAAGAGAAAATGATCTTCTGGTGATGAATTTCAAGTTTCAGTTGTGATTCTATTACCAAATATCCAATTAGCTTGGGATGTGACCTGTAGAAAATCGCTTAACTGTTTTGTTTCTAATTTCTTCCTTTCAATAAGAGAAAATTTCTAGTCTTAAAAATAGACTCATGATTCTTTTAGTAATTGAAGTTGCAATATATATTGTAATGTCAGCTTATCTTCTATGGCACCCCAAACATATTTGGCACCAGAGTCAATAAAATACTTTTCCCCATGTGGATGTAGGGAACCAGAGCATACAATTAAAGTGTAGGTTATTAGCATGAGGCACTTCAAAGAGAAGTTTAGTATTCATCATAATTTCCTTTTTGTCCCTTAAACTATATTTCCAATGATGATATGCTCTCAATAGTGTGCATTGTCCTCATATGGAACAATTCTCAGTTACCCTTCATGACATAAAACACCCTGAAAACACATTGCTCTATGTACTAAAATTGTGTTTATTTAATGGGCACAATTTTGTTGTCATGGAGGTTACAACAAGCTAGGAACTTTAATTCACTAGGATTTAAAAGAAGAGACTAGGGCAAAAGCAAGCAGACACACAATTTTAATCTTATCCTATGCATCAAGATAGAAGGTTCATAAGTTTTCTATATTATAAACATCTAAAATTCATAAAATACAAATAACTGGATTAGATAACTGGATTCAGTCAACTCAAAGTATGGTATTTTAGAACTTTAATATCTGAAATTGTACTTAAAGATAGTAATCGTTGTATTTTTCTGATAAATGATGTCAAATTATGCCTTGTGCCGTCTATGCCCGCCCTATTTACTCTTCTAAACAGAAATCCCTTCCCTTCTTGTTTAGACTACTGCAATTACTTTCTAATTGGTTTTCCAGATTTCAAATTTGCCCCTCCTTACAATGCATTTTCCAGGCAGCAGCAGGAGAAATCCTTTTAGCATATAAATCAGGCCATGATACAACTTTGATTATACTTGCTTTGCAGAGTACTTGAAATACAATACAAACTCATCATTTTAGAGCCAATGATCTGGCCCCTGCCTGCATTTTGGAATTTATCTTACATCTGTGTACTTCAGGTTCACTGTTTAAACCACATTTGCTTGTGCCCACCTCACGGCTTTTGAATTTGCTGTCCCATCTACCTAGAAAATTATTTCCCCCAAATTACCTGGCATTTGTTTACTGTCATTTAGGTCTCAGCTTGTATGTCAGCCCTATCTATTATCCCCTTTTGTTTACTTCATGAGGTTTATTGCTATACAAAATTACATTTTTTGCTTATTTACTACCTGTAGCATATAAACTTGATAGGAGCAAAGTCTGTGTCACCTTTATTGCTGTTACTGCCTCAGCTAGATTCTCCTTTCTTTCTGCTTCTTATTCCCATGATTTCCACAATTTTTTAATGAAAGTTTAAATAATTATATTATTTGCTAAATAATTATATTATTTTCTAAATAATTTTGCATTCTCTTTTGTACTTTAAATGCAAACAACTTTCTAAAAATATTTACAATTATTTAGGAAAATCTAATATAAACCTAAAAGATAATTTAGAACAATTAAAATTCTTCACATAAAACGGAAAAATTCCATAGAGACAAAATCAAACACATCCATTGCGATTCAGATCATTACATTTCTAATTCAGAACATGATTTTTTCATTTTTTAACATCACATTTTAGAACAATTTGAAACATTGAAATGACAACATCCCTAATGGGGAAAACATTCCACACTGCAAGTTGATGCCTGAAACCACAGATAGTACTGGACCGAATATATACTGTGTGTTTTCTATCTAATAACCTAGACAGCTACTAAGGGACTACTGGGTAAGTACCCTTTACAGCATAGGTATGCTAGACAAAGGCATGATTCACGCCCTGGGCAGGATGAAGTGGGACTGACTGCAAGATTTCATTTTGCAACTCAGAATGGTGTACAATTTAGAACTTACAAATTATTTATTTTATTAATTACCCACTTAATATTTGGGGACTGTGGCTGATCATGGGCAACTGAAACCACAGAAATCAAAACCACTGTATTTTAGTTCATAATTTATGAGGAAGTCTAAATTGGTAAATTGCTGTGTGTAGAAACATTATTATTATTTTGATTTCTGCAGGTTCTGTGCTGATATTTGCTGTTTCATTGCTAGTATTGGGAATCCGTATTTTTACTTACTTCATCAGTCTTGCTGGAGGCTCTTTTTTTATTGATATTTTAAAACAATAAGCTATGTATTCATTGTTGTTTTTACTGTTTTCAATTTTATTAGTCTCCACTCTTATCTTTAATATTTTTCTTTCTTTTTTTGTGGTTTTAGATTTTTTTTTCTCCTCAAAGTTCTTGAAGTTGGAGCTTCAACTGTTTTCTGGAGACTTTCTCTTTTCTAATGTTAGCATTTAGTGCTATAAATTTCCCTCTCAGTATTGCTATAGCTGTGTCCCACAAATTTGATTATATTTTATTTTCACTTTCACTCAGTTTGATGTATATTTTGAGATCCATTGAGAGTAACTCTTTGACTCTTGAATTCTTAGAAGAGTATTTTATATTTTCTAAACATTGAGAGATTTGCTTGCTACCTTTCTGTTATTATTTCTAGTTTGATTCAATTGTGGTCAAGCATGCAATCTGTATGATATCATTTCTCTTAAATTTGGTGAGGTTTGTTTTATGGTCCAGCATATGGTGAATGGAAACCACAAAGAGCCTGGATTTCTGCACCTGAAATAATAATGTGGGGTGGTGTCAGATGAGGCCTAGGAGAATTACACTGTAACACATCAAGATTTTAAAACAGAATAACAAAGCTCATAAACAACTCACACTTTTTATAGCCATCCACACCTCTTACAGTACAACTTCTCAAAGTGGCAAAAATGGATATGTTTACCATTAGATGCAAATATGTATAGTTCCTCTAATCCGTATAACAATAAGAGGGAGAATGGATATAAACCTAAAATTGTTCTTAGTAATTAATATTTCAGTATTCTATCCTGCTTAGAAATTATCTGAGTATCTAAAGAATACCCATTAATAAACTGAATTTATTATTAGTTCAAGTATTCAAATTACCCTAAAGATTTAGGAAATTATATTCAACTTGACATACTACAGAACATAATTGGTGTTTAAAAAGTTTGTCAGAATAATGATTCAGTATAGCTAAACAATATTTACATTTTTAAAAATAATATTAAACCTTTAAACATAGAAGTAATGCCAGATTTCTCAATTAGTCAATCTGTATAAATTTAGGAAGCACATACTCAGGTAGAATAAATATGTAAGTTTGTATTATAATTTGTTCCAATAAATCAGAAAAGTCATAGCTATTTTTATTAAGCCAACAATATTAAACTAGTCTCATTTACCAAAGATTTACCTAAACGGTGTGAATTTAACCTGCTAATTACCCTGTCCTGTTCACTATATATGTGTCTAGACATCACTATGTACCCCATGAATCTGTTCAATTATTTGTCACTTAAAAATTAAAACTATAAAAAGTTTAAAATAATATGAATTTAAACTTAAAATCTAAGTTAGTTACTATAAGAATCCATGCTTTTGGCACATTGATAATATGTTTAATGTATGCCTGGGAATCTTTAGAGACATTCAATCTATATAAGCACTTATTTTCATCTAAGTCAAACAGAATTGAATTCCTTCAATTTAAGAGATTTATAATCTAATTTATTAACATCATCAAGAAGAAAAATATTGTGCACTCACATAATAAGACGCAAACATCCTTATGAATTGCATAAACATGTAAACACACATTTCAGCCATGGGTCAAAGTAAATACAGAATTAAAAAACTCACTGGTATATATCAAAGGCCTGATCTCTTTTCAATGGATATGTGTTCTTAATCTATTTTAGCTTAAAATAGACCAAAAAATAGAAAAGACTAACACACCAGAATCTCTGTCATCTTTTGCTTAACAGAGATAAGATCTCTATAAGCCATTAATCTATTTACAAATTATCAAATGATCAGAGTATAGAACTATCAGAAATCAAGTGAGTACTCAAGAAGAATCAAAATCAAATACTTACCATGGATTATTAGCTATTAATGAGTAGAATCTGAGCATAGAATTAGGAGTTAGACTCACTATTTGGTCCCACACAGCCAGTCAGGTACAGGCCAAGAGGGCTCCAAGAGATGTTGTTAACCATATGGACTAAATGAGGATCTGGTGATAAAGCTCAATCCCTTTCAAGTAATGCCACCAAAACTGTGGAAGACAGATGCCTCATACAATTGAGGACATGATTCATTCAGGCTGTTGCAATAGGGAGATGTCTCATTAAGAGAATATTGCAGTAAGGAGAATATTTGAAGGAAAGGAAGGAAGAGTAGGGGTTTATAAAAAGAAGTAAATGGGGGACACTCCTATGAGTGTAATGAGGAACGATAGAGATGAGTTTTATCTGAGTCATTGGGAAAGGATCGACATGGATCTTATCTTAGAATATGTGAGGACAAGCTGGCCCTTTGTGGTTACCTGTTTTCTGGAGCACAGCAAAAGTAGATAGAATTCTGAAACTTAGATGCTTTCTGGGAACACGAGGGGCAGATATAGTTCAACATTGTTAAAATATTATTTTGTTTAATTTCCAACAAACTTATGAGTTACTTTTTTCAATTCAGTCCTACAAATTATGAAAGAGGAAGTTAGCATGAGTAAATACTTCGTATCATGGCATTTCCAGTTTGAATCTGTGCATTAAGGTTGAATATTGTGCAGAATGTGGTATGCTTTTGAAAGTCATAAAGTATGATATGTTTGGTGGAAGACACGGAATACTTAAAGCACATAAAGAAGAGGATGTGGGCCAGGTGTGGTGGCTCACACCTGTAATCCCAGCACGTTGGGAGGATAAAGCGGGAGTATCACGAGGTCAGGAGATCAAGACCATCCTGGCTGACATGGTGAAGCCCCGTCTCTACTAAAAATACAAAAAATTAGCTGGGTGTGGTGGTGGGCACTTGCGGTCCCAGCTACTCCGGACGCTGAGGCAGGAGAATCGCTTGAACCTGGGAGGTGGAAGTTGCAGTGAGTCAAGATCGTGCCCCTGCACTCCAGCCTAGGTGACAGAGCAAGGTTCTATCTCAAAAAAAAAAAAAAAAAAAAAAAGAAAGAAAAGAAAGAAAAGAAAAGAAGAGGATCTTATGTGGTTTAGGAATCAAGGACAAGCTCCTAAAACGAGGGAATGTACAACCTGATCTAAACAACAGGTATGAGAATGGCAGAAGGAAAAGAAGAGAGTTTTAGTGCTGTGGAAATTGCATAGGGAACCTTTGAGGAGGAAAAGTTTTGGGAGTGAGTTTAGTTTTAGTAACACAGTAAAAATTCCGGTGATGGAAATATAGTTTAAAAACCACCAGCATATATTTATAAGCTTGAATGCAACGGGAGTACATGAGTTCATTTTCAGTCTGCATAAAATGGAGAAGGGGAGAAAAGAAAAGTAGAGAAATAAAAGCTGTAAATAATGAAGAACAAAATATGAGGAATGTGTAGAGAAGGATTTAGTCATATTCTAGTTATCTTCATCCCACCTTGCTTCTCAGAAGGCTAAGCCCCAGCAACTCTAAAATCCTTCTGTCTTCAGTTAATCCTCAGATTTCTTTCCCTCAGATGTCTAAAACAAATTTATGTATTTCCTTGTATGGATATTTATTATAGAGAAAGAGGGAATTCTCCCTAAATTATTACATGAAGCCAGTATCACCCTAATACCAAAACCAAGAAAGAAAATAGATGCAAAATTCCTTACCAAAACATGATCTACCCAAGTTCAACAGCATATCAAGAAGATAATACACCATGATCAAGTGGGTGTCATACCAGGGATGCAGGGGTGTTTTAACCCACACAAGTCACTAAATGTGATACATCACATAAACAAACTTAAAAACAAAAATCATTTGATCACCTCAATAGACATAGAAAATAGCACTTGACAAAATCCAGCATCCCTTTGTAATTAAAATCTTCAGGTTTTAATGCACCTGGTTGCTCTAGAGCTCTGATGGATATTTATAAGGAGATTAATATTGTTTTCATGGCCTCAAACACAACATCCAGTTGGCAGCTCAAGGATGAAGGAGAGATTTTGACTTTCAAGTCTTATTAGAAGCTGTAGCTCCCGTAGATCTTGATTCTGTGGATGAATCTGGGCAAAGTAAATTAGAAATCTCCTGAAAAGGAATTATCATCCTAGATACCATTAAGAACATTCATGATTCATAGGAAGAGGATAAAATATCAACATTAACAGCAATTTTAAATAAATTGATTCTAACCCTCATGAATGCCTTTGATAGGTTCAAGACTTCAGGCAAGGAAGTAACTGCAGAAGAGGTGGAAATAGTAAGAGAACTAGAATTGGAATTATAGCCTTGAGATGTGACTGAATTACTGTAATCTCATGCTAAAACTTGAACAGATAAGGAATTGCTTTATATGAATGAACAAAGAAGGCAGTTTCCTGAGATGGAATCTACTGGTGAAGATGCTATGAATTTTGTTGAGATGGCAAAAAAGTACTTAGAATATTACATAAAGTCAATAAAACAGTAGCAGAGTTTGAGAGAATAATTTGGAAGAAGTTCTATTGTGGACAAAATGCTATCAAACAGTGTCACATACTGCAGAGTAATCTTTCATGACAGAAAGAGCAATTGATATGGTAAACTTCATTGTTATCTTATTTAAGAAATTCCCACAGCCACCCCAATATTCAGCAAGCAGCTCGCTGATTAGTCAGCAGCATTGAACACTGAGGCAGGAACCCCCGCCAGCAAAAATATTATGACTTGCCAAAAGTTCAAATGATGATTTACAACTTTTAGCAATAATATTTTAGTAATTAAGATATTTAGTATTTTAGATATAATGCTTTCACACACTTAATAGACTCAGTATAGTGTACACATAACATTTGTATGCTCTATGAAACCAAATATTTATGTGACTCACTTTACCATGATATTTGCTTCATTATGGCAGTCTGAAATCAAGCCCTCATTATCTCTGAGGTATGCTAATTCTTAGTTTGAGAAATATTTTTGTTGATTCTTTGGAATTTTCTACATATACAATCATGGTATCTGCAGAAAAACTTTATTTTTCCCTTCCCAAATCATTTGCCTCATTTTCCTTTTCTTTTCTTATTGCATTAGCTAAAACTTTTAGTATGATTCTGAACAGAAATGGTAAATGAAACAACCTTGCTTTGCTTCTGATGTGAGTGGAAATGCTTCCATTTTTATACCATTAATTATAGTGTTATCTTTAGGCTCTTTGTATGAGTTATTCTATATGAAATTGACAAAGTTCTCCATTGTTACATTCCTGAGAGTTGTTATGATGAACGGATGTTCAATTTGTCTAATACACTGTCTGCATCTATAGATATGATTGTATGACTTTTTAGTTATTAGCCTATTGATGTTCTAGATAAAATTGCTTTTTGAATATTTAACCACCCTCGCACATCTAGAATATATCACACTTAATTGTGGTGTATAATTCTTTTTATGTGTACATTGTTATAGTCAATATCCTAACATTTTGTTGAGAATTTTTGCTTCTATGTTCATGAAAAATACTGGTCTGTAGTTTTCGTGTTTGAAATATTTTTATCTGTTTTTGACATTAAATTAATGTTAGTCTTATAAAATTAGTTAGGAAGTATTCCTTCTGCTTCTCATTTCTGGAAGGACTTATAAAAATTAATGTAATATCTTCCTTACATTAAGTAGAACTCATCAGTTAGCCTATCTGGACCTGGGCTATTTAATAATAATTGATTCAAATTCTTTATTAGTTATGAGCCTGTTGAGATAACTTATTCCTCTTTCTGTGAGATTTTGTAGATTGTATTTCCAGGTTTATTAGTCCATTTTCACACTGCTATAAATAACTAAGACTGGATAATATATGAAAGAAAAATGATTTATACAGTTCCACAGGCTGTATAGGAAACATGGCTGGGAGACCTCAGGAAACTTACAATCATGGAGGAAGGCAAAGGGGAAGCAAGCACATT
The DNA here is from genome assembly GCF_009764315.1 of Trachypithecus francoisi. Taxonomy (NCBI): domain Eukaryota; kingdom Metazoa; phylum Chordata; class Mammalia; order Primates; family Cercopithecidae; genus Trachypithecus; species Trachypithecus francoisi. The sequence continues at coordinate 165,295,547 of NW_022681454.1, read as the reverse complement.
TTACCATGGTGGAGCAGAAAAGAGACAGGGAAGGGGAAGTGCTACACACTTTTAAACAGTAAGTTCTTGTCCGAACTCACTCACTGTGATGAGAACAGCAAGGTGGAAATCCACCCCTATGATCCAGCCTCCCACTAGGTCCCTTTCCCAATATTGGGAATTACAATCTGACATGAGACTTGGATGGGGACATGGAGGCAAATGATATCATTCCACCCCTAGTGCCTCCCAAATCTCATATCCTCCTCACATTTCAAAACAGAATCATGCCTTCCCAAGAGTCCCTCATAGTCTTTACTCATTCCAACATTAACTTAAATGTCCAAGTCCGATGTCTCATCCAAGAAAAGACAAGTCCCTCCTGCCTATGAGCCTATTAAAAAAAAAAAAAAAAAAAAAAGGCTTCAGGCAAATTCTTCCATTCCAAGAGGAGAAATCAGACAAAACAAAAGGTCTACAGGCCCCATGCAAGTCTGAAACCCTACAGAGCAGTTATTAAATCTTAAAGCTCCAAAATAATCTCCTTTGACTCCCTGTCTCACATCCAGGTCACACTGATACAAGCAATGGGCTCCTAAAGTCTTGGGCAGCTCCACTCCTGTGGCTCTACAGGATACAGCCCCCATTGGATGCCTGCAGCTTTTTCAGGCACATAGTGCAACTTGTCAGTGGATCTCTCTTTCTGGGGTCTGGAGGATGGTGGCCCTCTTTTCACAACTCCACTAGGCAGTGCCCTAGTGGGGACTTTGTGTAGGGCTCCAACCCCATATTTCCCCTCTGCACTGCCCTAGTAGAGTTTCTCCAGGAGGGTTCCACCCCTGCAGCATTTTCTGCCTGTACATCCAGGCATTTCCATACATCCTCTGAAATCTTTGTAGAGGTTCTCAAGCCTCAGTTCCTGCCTTCTGTAAATCTGCAGGCCCAACAGCATATGGAAGCCACCATGGCCTGGGGTTTGGGCTCTCTGAAGCAATAGTCTGAGCTGTACCTTGGCCCCTTTTAACTATGACAGGAGCTGGAGTGGCTAGGACACAGGGTACCATGTCCCAAGGCTCCTCAGAATAGTAGGGCACTGGGTCTAGCACAGAAACCCCCTTTCCATCCTAGGCCTCCAGGCCTTTGATAGGAGAGGCTGCCACAAAGGTATCTGAAATGCCATGGAGGCATTTTTCCCCCTTGGCTAGGCTATTAACATTTGCTGCTTCTTTACTTGTGCAAATTTCTGCAGCTGGCTTGAATTTCTCCTCAGATTTTCTTTTTCCTACCACATGGTTGGACTGCAAATTTTTCCAACTTTTATGTTCCACTTCATTTTAAAATATAAGTTCTAATTTTCAGATCATTTATTTGTTTATTCAAATATGCTTATCTTGATATGCCAGACCATCTCTTAAATGCTTTGCTGCTTAGAAGTTTCAAGATATGCCAGGCCATATCATGAATGCTTTGCTGCTTAGAAATTTCTTCTGCCATGTTTCCTAAATCATCTGTCCCAAGTTCAAAGATCCACAGGTCTCTAGAGCAGGAACACAATATTGCCAGTGTCTTTGCTAAAGCATAACAAGAGTGACCTTTTCTTCACTTTCCAATAAGTTGTATCATCTCTATTGGAGAACACCTCAGCCTGGACCTCACTGTATATATCACTGTGAGCATTTTCATCACAATCACTCAACAAGTCTCTGGGAAGTTTCAAACTTTCCCTCATCTTCTTTCTTCTTCTGATCCCTCCAAACTGTTCCAACCTCTGCCCATTACCCAGTTCCAAAGTCACTTCCACATTTTCAGGTATCTTTAAAGTAATGCCTCACTCCTGGGACCATTTTTTATTTGTCAGTTTTCACACTGCTATAAAGAACTACCTGAGACTGGGTCATTTATAAAAAGAGATTTAATTGACAGTTCCTCAGGCTGTATAGGAAGCATGGCTGAGGGGCCTCAGGAAATGTAGAATCACAGCAGAAGGGTGAAGGGAAAGCAAGCATACCTTACCATGGTGGAGCAGGACAGAGAGAATGTGAAGGGGGAAGTGTCACACACTTTTAAACAACAAGATCTCATGAGAATTCACTCAATATCATGAGAACAGCAAGGGGAAAATCCACTCACATGATTCAATCACCTTCCATCTGCTCCCTTTCATAACATTGGGAATTACATTCCAACATGAGATTTGGGTGGGGACACAGAGACAAACCACGCCACCAGGAATTCTTCTTTTTCATGAAATTTGTCAACTTAGAGTTTTCCATGTTTATTCATGATTCTTTTATGATCCATGGGACTTATAGCGATTGTTGTTGTTTTTTTTTTTTCAATGGTAATTTTTGTCCTTGTTCTCACTCTATCTTTCTTTATTTCTTTTATGTTTTTTGCATTAGCCTAGCTAGAGTTTTATCAATTGTATTTATCTTTTTTAGAGAATCAACTTTGGGATTCATTAATTTTCTCTACTGATTTCCTGTTTTCCATTTAGTTGGCTACAGGTTTAATTTTTATTCTTTCTTTTATTCTTACATTTGATTTAATTTACTTCACTTTTTCTAGTTTTCTGAAGACAAGTTCAATGTAACTATTATTCTTATTCTTCTATAGCAAGGTAATTTTCTTTCTGGCTTCTTTTAACCTTTTCCTTTGTGTTTGATGTTCTGTAGTTTGTACACTATGCGTAGGTGTAATTTTTTATTATTTATCATGTTTGATGTTTTCTGAGCTTCTTGTACTGCTGTTTTGTATCTGTCAACAATTTTGGGAAATTCTCAGTCATTATTGCCACAAATAATTTCTGTTCCTTTTTCTCTTTCCTCTTTTTTGCTATTCCCATTATGCGTATATTACAGTTTTTGTAATTATCCCATAGGTCTTGGATTTTCTATTTCATTTTTCTTTTATTCTTTTCTCTCTTTGCTTTTCAGTTCGTGAAATTTCTATTATCATATTTTGAAGCTCACTGATTCTTCAGCTGTGACAATTATTTGAGTCCATCAAAGCCATCTTTCATTTCTGTACATGGCTTTTGAATTCTATTATTTCCTGTTCCTTTTTTCTTAGGTTTATTGGAGGCAAAAATCACCAATAATCTTTATGTTACCTATATGTTCTTGCATGGTGTATGCTTTTTCCATGATATCTTTTCGTATATTAAAGACAATTATTTTAAACTTACCGTCTTATCATTACAAAGTCTCTGCTATATTGAAGTATGATTCTAACTCTTGATTTGTCTGTTTAAGCTGTGTTTTTTCTTTTAGCACGCCTTGTAATTTTTTGTTGATAGCTGAACATGACATATCAGGAGAAAGGAACTGAATTAAAGAGAACATTAGTGTGTAATTTTATTTTTACTTAGCTAGTGGTTATGCTGTGTTTACTGTTTATTTTATCTGTCAATAGCAGAGGCTAAAACTTACCTCATGTTTTTCTTTCTACCTCTCCTGTTGGCTTTAGTTTCCCCTAGAGACCCCTACTTAGTAGTATCTGAGACATGCAGTTCTTTGCATTGTAATCCCGTTATTATTCCAGAGCTTTATTGGTGTGGAAGGAAAGGCAGTGTTCTCTAGTTCTATGATTAGCTTTCAGTCTGTTAGTGATAATTGGCCCTTGGAATGGGACCTTTGCAACCCCTTCTAGGCATCTCCACCACCCTGAGATGACGCAGAAGAATTGCAAGGGTCTGAAATTGTGTATTTTCCTTCCCTCAAGTCAGTTAAGCTCTGGTAATTTCCATGTGGGTTAGACTTTGGCAACATCGTTTACGATAAATGCAGGCTTTGCTAAGGAGAACAGAAGGCTTTGTACTTCTTTCAAAATGACCACTTTTATTCCTCTTTCTGCCAGAAACTCTGGGGAATTTTTCTTTGAAAATATAAATGGGTTCCCAAAAGTAAAAGATACAAAACTGTGATATCTCCCTTAATGCAATATCCCTACTCTGGGAGTTTTTTAACTCTCAAGCTCTTCCACACTAAACTTCCAGCAGCAATTTGTCAGCCACAGTTTATATTATTTCTTACTGCTGTACCCAGAAGTTGGCTTTTGCTCCCAGGAAGCTACAATTTTTCTGTATTTGCTTATTTTATTCAATTTGTGACCTCAGCTTTACAAAGAATCTAAGAAGAGCTGTTGTTTTTCTGTTTGTTGACACTTTTTCTTTTTGGGATGAGAGTGATGAATTCCACGTTCTTCATTTGTTGGAATGAAAACTAAGCCACATTTTCAATACAGAAACTATTATTTTGAGAAAGTTATTTCTTAGTAAAAATAATTATTTAATATCAAAATTTTGAAATGCAGAAAAATATAACAATGAAAGTAAGAATCTTTCATTATTATGTTACATTGATAAAAATAAAGTTACTTTTTGTACATAGTTTCTGTTTGTCTTTTCTTTACATATCAATGTAATCACAAGGTTATTCTCTTGCATAACTTGTTTCCTTTATTTCATGATATACCTTCTGTTTCCAAAACATGACTTTAAATAACTACATACTAATCTCTCATATGGCTATCATAGAATTCTTTTTAACAAAACACCTATTGTTGAACCTTTATATCGTTCCATTTTTGAACTATTACAAGTTGATGGGCAATGAATAGATTTGCAAATGCTCTAACAGTCTCTGTTTATTTCCTTACAGTGAATTCTCAATACAAAAGAGTTTGTAGGTTAAAGGGAACATATATTTTTAAAGGTTTTCCTTATCTTTGCTAAATCATTTTCCAGTAAAGTTTTGCATTTATACTCCAACAATATGTGGCTATAAATATAAATTGGTTTGCAAAGACATCTGAATCTGGTCAATGAGGCCAAATGTACTGAATTACCAGGTGAGGAATCTGCTTAGAGATAATAGATTGGGCATCTCCTTCTACATTATGCCCTATTTATCTGTCATTGATGTACCTGAAACACATTACTGGCCCTTGCCCGAACGAATTTTCAGCAAGGATATAAGACCAACATGACTAGTTTAGGTCACCTGAATTGTTTCTTCCAAGGTTAAATATGGGATCTGCTTCCTGTGAAATGTATGACCACGCAAAGAAAGTGAATTGACGACACAGGAGTAGTGTTGGGTGAAATAAGGAAGAGAGGAAGGGACATGTGTCGGGTGGAACTGATTTGTGTACTTCACACTATTTGTCACCTTTGCAAAATAGTTCTTTGTAAGGTACAAATTCTTTACAACATTGTTTTCCAGTAGTGAAATTGACCATTTCTAATGAGATAAGCTTTTATTCTCTTGACTAGAAAATCCAGTAATGATATGGATGAGTTGGAAAATATATATGTGATTTATAAATGTGTTTTAACATATAAATAAGAGTGGATTCAAAATAATTTATATAATAAATTCTTTTTTTCTTAACAGTGAAAGCACAGTTAGTGATCACTAGGTTGTGTTCATAGCCGACAACAAATCTTACTTATAATGAATGTCTATTGCATCAATAATTATCACAAATACTTATCAATTGTTTGTTAAACAATTTACTTTGTGCACCAAAAATAAAATTCTAAGTCCCACAACCTACTGAATGGACCCCTCTCTCAGCTGAGGGCACTCCAAAATAAACCTGAAAAGCTAATTCAGGCCCTGAGGGGAAAGGATGGTTGGAAATGCCTTCTTATACCCTCTTCCCTTTGGAATTTGTGAGCAACTGACCAGTATTAACATTAAAATAAGATCTTAGGACTGAAAAAAAGACTCTTTGTAGGAATACTGTATCAACTTCCTAGCTGACTCTAGTATAGCATCACATGACAGCAGGCCCTGAAAGAAATTGTAGTATTTTACTTCAAAATATCCTTGACATATTTTGAAATGGCCCTGTGAAGCTGTTTCTTGCAGGAAAATCGACATCCTGTAGAGAACCCTCTTCCCTTTCCAGATATTTTCCTGATCCAGGAGATATTTAACTAAGAGTGTGGCATTGTTTTCGGTCTCATAGAAGGTGTTTACCATCTATTCTCTCTGAAGTCTGCTACCTGAAGGCTTTATCTACATAATGAGAACCTTGATCTCTACAATCGCTTATCTTAAACTCGTTATTTCTTTTTATTAATTACAGGTCTTTAGACAATAACTTAACTCTTTCGACCAAACGGCAATCAGAAAATCTTTGAGTGTAGCTATGACCTGGAAGCTTCCACTGAAAGTTGTCCTGTCTTTCTGGACAGGATCATTGTACACTTTACATGTATTGATTGATGTCTGCCTATAACTTCTGTCCCTCTCAAATGTATAAAAATCAAGCTGTATGCCAACCACTTTGGGCACATATTCTCAGAACTTCTTGAGACTGCTCCTCAAGACTTGGTAACTCATTTGTCTTAGAATTAATCCTTTCAAATATTTTACAGAGTTTGACTCTTTTTTTGTCAACAACTTTAATTCATTATCATCATCTTTTATTTTTTTTTAATAGTTGCCTTTTTGAAATGATAATCTTGAAGTTTCACAGATTTTATCCTATATTACAAAATGGAAAAAAGCTGAGAACCACAACTGATGAGAAATTTAGCAACCACTTCTCCTGTGAGGACGGGATTCAACCCAACCTTTTTTGAAACTTCTGCTTTTCCATTTCTCTGTTTTCTTAATCTTGATTCACATTTTACTGAGTCTAGGGAATTTTTAAAACTTATTAAAAAACACTGTGTCAACTTGGATTTGAGTTGCTGTAGAATTTTAATGGGTCTGACCGTTTTATTTCACCTCTCAAAATATAAAGCAAAACAAAAATATAGTGCAATGCAATGGCACTTTAGTTAGCATACATTTTTGTCTCATTTAATTTTATTGCAATTTTTTGAACCCTCTAAATTTTATAGAGCAATTAAACTATGTTCTCAGTCAGGAAAAAAATATACACATAAAAGAGCAATAAGCTAAGTAGTAATTTCCAGATACCAGGCTCATTTTTACTACTACTTATTCACACCGAATGTGTGTTCTGTAAAATAAGATGTAGCTCATGCTGCAAATGAAAATTGACTTTTGTTTGTCAAAGAAATGTTAATATTTTTGTTATAATAGAGAATGAGAGAGCAGCTTTATCAGATCAATTAGCGAATTAAATTAACTGTGAATTTTAATGATCTTTTACCATTAGTTTTCATTTGAATTCCTGCTGAGATTGCAACATAGAACATTAAATTAGATTTAATAAAATACATCATTATTAACAATGTCTTTAAGTGAAAATATAGTAATACCTAAGAAATTGAATCAAATATTGAATCTGTTGGGATTGATTTTGTCTTGAAATAAACTTGAGAAAATCTTCAGAGATTACTAAGTAGATGAAAGTATTAAAAATTATTTTAATCTATAACTTAAATATGTAAGTATAAATTCTATATGTATAACTACAGACATTTATATGAAGCCAGTACAAACATTTTCAGTGATTTTCTTTCAAAAATTCCAGCAAAATTACCAGGATGTCTTACGTATGATATATGGAATTATACATAAAATATGTATGCATTTATATATAGAAATAGATAAATCAAAGTTACAATTATCACCTACATAAAAATTCAAATCTTCTTGAAAATCATTGAGAATTATTATTTTATATCATTATTAATATCACCTGGAAACACATTTTAAAAATTTGTGTGTTTGAAGCTGGGAGAGAGGACACCAGTGAAATTTTTCTGTTTCCAAAGTATAACTATGTAAGTATCTATTTTTGTGGCCTTCTTTCCAAAACACTCTGACTTTTTTTCATAAAATGAATAGAGTGTAAAGTTTTCTTTCATCAAAGGTCAGTATTGTAAATACTATAATCATGTTGGCATAACCATAAATAATGTCTGATTAAAGCTAAGCCTATACTCAAACAAAATGCATTGGAAAAATACCTATATAAGTTTTCTTGAAATATATTTATCTATTTTCTCAGAAATTAGAAGGAAGGAATTCAGTTGTGCAATATCTAGTAAAATGTCTAATCTTATTTTAGAAGATGTATCTAATATCATTATAATAAAGTAAAACATTTAATAAATTTTTAATACTATCAAATTTTCAAGTAAAATGTATTTTTTGAAAACCTCAGTTGCAACTATGTATTTGTCCATTTTCCCATTGCTGATAAATACATACTGGAGCCTGGGCAATTTACAAAAGGAAGAGGTTTGATGGACTCACAGCTCCACATGGCTGGGAGGCCTCACAATCATGGCAGAAGGAAGGAGGAACAAGTCACATCTTACATGGATGGCAGCAGGCAAAGAGAGAGAGCTTATGCAGGGAAACTCATTTTTAAAACCATCAGAACTTGTGGGACTTATTCACTATGAAGAGAACAGCATGGGAAAGACCTACCCTTATGATTCAATTATCTCCCACCAGGTTCCTCTTACAATATGTGGGAATTATGGGAGCTACAAGATGAGATTTGGGTGGGTCACAGAGCCAAACCATATCATTCTGACTCTGGTCCCTCCCAAATCTCATGTCTTCACATTTAAAAACAAATCATGCCTTTCCAACAGTCCCCCAAAGTCTCAACTCATTTCAGCATTAACTCAAAAGTCCACAGTCCAGAGTCTTATCTGAGACAAGACAAATCCCTCTCACCCATGAACTTGTAAAATCAAAAGCAAGTTAGTTACTTCTTAGATACAATGGGGGTACAGGCATTGGGTAAATACGGCCATTCCAAATGGGAGAAACTGGCCAAAACGGAGGGGCTAGAGGCCCCATGAAAGTCCAAAAGTCAGCAGTTCAGTCAAATCTTAAAGTTCTAAAATGATCTCCTTTGACTCTATGTCTCACATCCAGGTGATGCTGATGCAAGAGATAGGCTCCCATGGTCTTGGGCACCTCCACTCCTGTGGCTTTGCAGGGTACAGCCTCCTTCCCAGCTGCTTTCATGGACTAGCATTGAGGGTCTGTGGCTTTTCCAGACACATGGTGCAAGCTGTCAGTGGATCTACCATTCTGGGATCTGGAGGATAGTGGCCGTCTTCTCACAGCTCCACTAGACAGTGCCCCAGTAGGGACTCTGTGTGGGGACTCCATGCCTACATTTCCCTTCTGTGCTGCCATAGCAGAAGTCCCCCATGAGGACCCTGCCCCTAAAGCAAACTTCTGCTTGGGCATCCAGGCGTTTCCATACACCTTGTGAAATCTAGGTGGAGGATCCCAAACCTCAATTCTTAACTTCTGTGCACTCATAGGCTCAACATGACATGCAAGCTGCCAAGGCTTGGGGCTTGCACCCTTTGAAGCCACAGACCAAGCTCTAAATTGGCGCTGTTTGGCCATGGTGAAGCAGCTGGGACACAGGGCACCAAGTCCCTAGGCTACACACAGCACAGGGACCTTGGTCCCAACCCACAAAACCACTTTTTCCTCTTAGGCTTCCTGGACTATGATGGGAGGGGCTGCCATGAAGTCCTCTGATAATGCCCTGGAGACATTTACCCCATGGTCTTGAGGCATAACATTTGGCTCCTCATTACTTCAGCAAATTCCTGCAGCAGGCTTGAATTTCTTCTCAGAAAATGGGATTTTCTTTTCTATTGTATTGTCAGGTTGCAAATTTTCTGGACTTCTATGTTCTGCTTCCCTAACAGAACTGAATGCCTTTAACAGCACCCAAGTCACATCTTGAATGCTTTGCTGCTTAGAAATTTCTTATGCCAGATACCCTAAATTGCCTCTCTCAAAGTTCCACAAATCTCTAGGGGAGGAGTGAAATGCTACCAGTCTTTTGCTAAAACATAACAAGAGTCACCTTTGCTACAGTTCCCAACAAGTTCCTCATTTCCATCTGAGACCACCTCAGCCTGGACTCTATTGTCTATACTACTATCAGGATTTTGGTCAAGGCCATTCAACAAGTCTCTAGGGTGTTCTGAACTTTCGCAAATTTTTCTATCTTCTGAGTCCTCCAAACTGTTCCAACCTCTGTTTGTTACCCAGTTCCAAAGTCACTTCCACATTTTTGGGTAGCTTTTGAGCAGTGCCCCACTCTACTGGTACCAATTTACTTTGTTAGTCCATTTTCACATTGCTGATAAAGACATACCCAAGACTGGGCAATTCATAAAAGAAAGAGGTTTAATGGACTCACAGTTCCACAAGGCTGAGAAGGCATCACAATCATAGCAAAGGCAAGGAGGAGCAAGTCATGTCTTACACGGATGGAGCAGCCAAAGAGAGAGAGAGCTTGTAAAGAGAAATTCTCACTTTCAAAACCACCAGATCTTTTGAGACTTATTAACTCTCATGAGAACAGCATGGGAAATACCCACCTCCATGATTCAATTATTTTCGACTGGGTCCCTCCCACAACACTTGGGAATTATGGGAGCTACAAAATGAGATTTGGGTGGGGACACAGAGCCAAACCATGTCAAACTACAGGCCTCAATTTTAGAGATATCTACCCCTGTACATTTGCATTCTTACAGATGGTTGAGTCTGTAATTATAATTAATATTTTTATACATACATTTTTAAAATTTATCAACATAAATATTTATTTCCCCCGCTATAAAATAAAAAAAATTATCTCAATATCTTCACCTTCCTTTATCCTCTTTCAAGATTTATTTTTAAAGTCTCTATCAGTTTTGTTTTAAACATTAATTTCCAGTTGTAAACCACTATTGCCGCTCCATAAATTTAAGAAGTAGACTTTTTTTCTCATTTTTTTAAATATGAAAAACTTCCCAATAGCTTTCTTTTCTTTAGCTTCTTTTATTTAACTTTTAAGTTCAGGGGTACAAGTGTGTGTTTGTTACGTAGGTTAGCTTGTGTCAAGGGGGTTGTTTACATATTATTTCACTCCGAAGGTATTAAACCTAGTATGAATTAATTATTTTCCTAATCCTCTTGCTCCTCCCAATCTCCAACCTTTTAGAGGTCCCAGTGTGTATTGTTCCCTTCTAGGTGTTCACATGTTCTCATCATTTCGGTACCACTTACAAGTGAAAACATGAGATATTTGGTTTTCTGTCCCTGTGTTAGTTTGCTAAGGATATTGACCTACAGCTCCATCCATATCCCTGAAAATGTCATGATTTTATTCTCTTTCATGGCTGCATAGTACTCCGTGATATATGTGTACCACATTTTCTCTATCCAGTCTATTATTGATGGGCATTTAGGTGGATTCCATGTCTTTGTTATTGTGAATAGTACTACGATGAATGCATGTGTGCACGTGTCCTTATAATAGAATAATTTCTATTTCTTCGGGCATATCCCCAGTAATGGGATTGCTGGGTAAAATGGTCTTTGCAGATCACTCGTTTTCCTCAATGGCTGAACTACTTTATACTTCTACTAACAGTGTACAAGCAGTCCTTTTTGTCCACAACCTTGCCAGTATCTGTTATTTTTTGCCTTTTTAATAACCACCTTTCTGACTGGTGTGAAATGGTATCTCATTGTGCTTTTGATTTGCATTTCTCTAATGATCAGAGATGTTTAGCTTTTTTCCATATGATTGTTGACCTATGTGTATGTCTTTTTTTGAAATGTCTGTTCATGTCCTTTGTCCACTTTTTTATGGGGTTGTTTCTTGTAAATTTATTTAAGTTCTAATGAAGTCCAGTGGCAAGAATTTTTACATTTAAAGGTCTATAGTATTTGCAATCTGGTCACTATAGTTTTTCTAACTTTTTCTAGTCAGTGTTTAGGAATATCTTAGTAATATAAAGGGCATTTATATTCATTATTACTTAAATATTAGCCTTTACAGAATTAGTGAATCTGATTTTATCTATTAAAAAGGGAATATAATAATGGGATTAATTCCTCCAGATCACAAAGGAATTCAAGAAGGGGAAGACTAGTGGTTACAGAAATAATGAATCCTAGGCACAGCAGCTCATGCCTGTAACTTTAGCGCTTTTGGAGACTGAGGTGGGTGAATCATTTGAACTCAGCAGTTCAAGACTGGCCCAAGCAACATAGTAAGGCCTCATCTCTACTAAAAATACAAAAAATTAGGTGGGCATGTTGGTGTATGCTTGTAGTCCTAGCTGGTTTGTAGGCTGAAGCAGGAGGATCGCTTGAACCTGGGAGGTCAAGGCTTCAGTGAACCGAGATCATGCCACTGCACTCCACACTGGGCAACAAAGTGATACCCTGTCTAAACAAACAACCAAACAAAAAGAAAGAATGGGAAGAACCCTGGAAAGCTTTAGAAATAATTCAGATTATCATTAAGTAGTATTGTTTTACTAGCAATGTAAGAGTAAAATGTGGCTAATGTAGGACAGATGTGATAGTTTTAAAAGTCCTATAACATTGTAAAGGAGATAAATATAGTTAGAAATATACAGGCCTTCCATTGAGTTACTAGTTTTGTTACAGTATATGTCTCAAATTGAAAAACCCAAGAAAAAGTCTTAATAAAAAAATGCAACATTATAAATTACTCAATTAACTTATTCAATTAACTCTACTCAATATGGAGTAGAGAAATATGTTTTTTAGAATATGGAGTGGAGAAATATGTTTTTTAGAAGATACTGGATTGTTTTTTATTTTTTTCCTTCCAATTTTTATTTTGGATTCAAGGAGTACATGTGCAGTTTTGTTACATGGATAAATTGTGTGTCATGGAAATTTGATGTACAAATTATTTCATCACCCAGGTAATAAGCATAGTAATCAATAGGCAGCTTGCTGATCTTTACCCTCCTCCCAACTTCTACCGTCAAGGAGGCCCTGGTGTCTATTGTTACCCTCTTTGTGTTCATGGGTACTCAATGTTCAGCTCCCAATTATAGGTACCTGGTTTTGGTTCCTGCATTAATTTGCTTAGGATGATGAGCTCCAGCTCCATCCATGCTGCTTCAAAGAACATGTTCTCATTCTTTTGTTATGCCTTTGTAGCATCCCATTGTGTATATGTACCACATTTTCTTTATCCAGTACACCATTAATGGGCATTTACTGTTGATTCCATGTTTTTGCTATTAGGAATAGTGTGTGCTTGTGTCTTTATGGTAGACCATACATGTGCATGTATCTTTATGGGAGAACAATTTATTTTCCCTTGGTTATATACCTAGTAATAGGATTGCTGGATTGAATAGTAGCTCTGTTTTAAGTACTTTGAGAAATCTCCAAACTGCATTCCACAGTGGCTGAACTGGTTTCATTCCAGAAGCAATGTATAAATGTTCCATTTCCTTCAAAGTCCACCAGTATCTGCTATTGTTTTACTTTTTAATAGTAACCACCCTGAGTGGTGTGAGATGGTATTTCGTTGTGGTTTTGATTTGTATTTCTCTAATGATTAGCGATGCTGAACATTTTTTCATATGCTTGTTGGTGGTATGTATATCTTCCTTCACGAAATATCTGTTCATGTCTTTTGTTCATTTTTTAATGGAGCTGTTCACTATTTGCTTGTTGATTTATGTTTATATAAATTCTAGATATTAGACCTTTGCCAGATGCATAGTTTGCAAATATATTCTCTCATTCTGTAGGTTGTTTGTTTACTTGTTGATAGTTTCTTTTGTTGTGCAGAAGCTCCTTAGTTTAATTAGATCCCATTAGTCAATTTTTGTTTTTGTTGCAATTGCTTTTGGTGTCTTTGTCATAAAATTTTCATCAGGGCCTATGTCCAGAATGGTATTTCCTATGTTATCTTCTAGAGTTTTTATAGTTTCAGATTTACATTTGTCTTTAATCCATCTTGAGTTGATTTTTGTATATGGTGAAAATAAAGGTTTCAGTTTCAGTCTTCTGCATATAGCTAGTGAGTTATCTCACCACCATTTACTGAATAGGGAGTCCTTTCCTCATTACTTGTTTTTGTTGATTTCATCAAAGATCAGGTGGTTGCAGATATGTGGATTTATTATTGGGTTATCTAATCTGTTCCATTTATCTATGTGTCTATTTTTATTTATATTTTACACCAGTACCATGCTGTTTTGGTTACTGTAGCCTTGGAGTAGAGTTTGAAGTTGGGTCATGTGATGCCTTTGGTTTTGTTCTTTTTACTTAGGATTGCTTTGGGTCTTGGGGCTATTTTTTGGTTGCATATGAAAATTAGAACAGTTTTTTCTTATTCTTTGTAAAATGTCATTGGTAGTTTGAGGGAAATATCATGTAAGGGCTATAAATTGCTTTGGACACCGCAGCCATTAAACAATGTTGATTCTTCTTATCTGTGATCATGGAATACTTTTTTATTTGTTTGTGTTGTCTTTGATTTCTTTCTGTGGTATTTTATACATTTTGTTGTAGAGCTCTTTCGTTGCCTGTTTTACTGTATTTCCAGGTATTTTATGTTTTGGGGGTCTATTCTAAGTGAGATTGCATTACTGATTTGGTTCTCAGATAGGATGTGGTCAGTGTATAGAAATGCTTCTGATATTTATACATTGATTTTATATCCTGAATCTTTACTGAAATAGTTTAACAGATTTAGAAGCTTTTGTGCAGAGAATATGGGGTTTTTAGGTATTCCAGAGATTATATTACCTGCCAAGGGATACATTTTGACTTTCTCTCTTTCCCTTTCTATTTGATTGCCTTTTATTTCTTCCTCTTGCCTAAGTGCTCTGAGAAGGACTTCCAGTACTGTGTTGAATAAGAGTGGTAACAGTGTGGATCCTTGTCATGTTCCAGTTCTCAAGAGGAATGCTTGCTCCTTTTGCATGTTTGGTATGATACTGATTGTGGGTTTGTCATAGATGGCTCTTATTATTTTGTGGTATATTCCTTCAATACCTACTTTATCAAGGGTGCTTAGCATGAAGATATTGAATTTTATTGGAAGTCTTTTCTGCATCTGTTGAGATAATTATGTGATGTTTGTTTTTAGTTCTGTTTATGTTGAATCAATCTTGCATCCCAGGATTACAGCCTATTTGATTGTGAAGGATTAGCTTTTTGCTGTGCTCCTGGATTTGGGTTGCTAGTATTTTGTTGAGGATTTTTGCATCCATTTTCATGAGGTATGTCGGCCTGAAGTTTTGTTGTTGCTGTTGTTTTTCTGCCAGATTTTGGTATCTGAATAATGCTGTCCTCAGAGAATGAGTTAAGGCAGAGTCTCTACTCTTCAATTTTTTGGAATAGTTTCAACATTATTGGTACTAATTCTTCTTCATGTGCTTGGTGAAATTCAGTTTGAATCTGTCTAGTACAGGGTTTTTTTGGGGGGGCGGTTTATTACTTATTCAATTTTGGAGCTAATTATTGGTCTGTTTAGAGTTTCAATTTCTTTCTGGTTCAATCTTGGGAGGTTGTGTGTTTCCAGGAATTTACTCATTTCCTCTAGGTTTTCTAGTTTCTGTGCATAGAGATGTTCATAATAGTCTCTGAGGTGTTGTTTTCTTTTGTATTTCTGTAATGTTGGTGGTAATGTCCCTTTTGTCATTTCTGATTGTGTTTGTTTGGATTTTCTTTCTTTTTTTCTTTATTAGTTTGACCAATGGTCCATCAATTTTTTCTTTCAAAGAAGCAACTTTTAGTTTCATTGTTCTTTTACGTGTTTTTTCACATCTCAATTTCTTTTTTTTTTTTTTTTTTTTTTTTTTTCAGGATATCTTTCCATTTATTTATGTCTTAATTTCTTTTTTTTTTTTTATTTATTTTTTTATTTTTTATTATACTTTAAGTTCTAGGGTACATGTGCATAACGTTTATATCATGTATAACTCCCCAATGCAATCCCTCCCTCCTCCCCCCTCCCCATGATAGGCCCCAGTGTGTGATGTTCCCCTTCCCGAGTCCAAGTGATCTCATTGTTCAGTTCCCACCTATGAGTGAGAACATGCGGTGTTTGGTTTTCTCTTCTTGTGATAGTTTGCTAAGAATGATGGTTTCCAGCTGCATCCATGTCCCTACAAAGGACGCAAACTCATCCTTTTTGATGGCTGCATAGTATTCCATGGTGTATATGTGCCACATTTTCTTAATCCAGTCTGTCACAGATGGACATTTGGGTTGATTCCAAGTCTTTGCTATTGTGAATAGTGCCGCAATAAACATACGTGTGCATGTGTCTTTGTAGTAGAGTAATTTATAATCCTTTGGGTATATACCCAGTAGTGGGATGGCTGGGTCATATGGTACATCTAGTTCTAGATCCTTGAGGAATCGCCATACTGTTTTCCATAATGGTTGAACTAGTTTACAATCCCACCAACAGTGTAAAAGTGTTCCTATTTCTCCACATCCTCTCCAACATCTATTGTTTCCTGACTTCTTATGATTGCCATTCTAACTGGTGTGAGATGGTATCTCATTGTGGTTTTGATTTGCATTTCTCTGATGGCGAGTGATGACGAGCATTTTTTCATGTGTCTGTTGGCTGTATGGATGTCTTCTTTTGAGAAATGTCTGTTCATATCCTTTGCCCACTTTTTGATGGGGTTGTTTGTTTTTTTCTTGTATATTTGTTTGAGTTCTTTGTAGATTCTGGATATTAGCCCTTTGTCAGATGAGTAGGTTGCAAAAATTTTCTCCCATTCTGTAGGTTGCCTGTTCACTCTGATGGTAGTTTCTTTTGCTGTGCAAAAGCTCTTTAGTTTAATGAGATCCCATTTGTCAATTTTGGCTTTTGCTGCCGTTGCTTTTGGTGTTTTAGACATGAAGTCCTTGCCCATGCCTATGTCCTGAATGGTACTACCTAGATTTTCTTCTAGGGTTTTTATGGTATTAGGTCTAACATTTAAGTCTCTAATCCATCTTGAATTAATTTTCGTATAAGGGGTAAGGAAAGGATCCAGTTTCAGCTTTCTACTTGTGGCTAGCCAATTTTCCCAGCACCATTTATTAAATAGGGAATCCTTTCCCCATTTCTTGTTTTTGTCAGGTTTGTCAAAGATCAGATGGCTGTAGATGTGTGGTATTATTTCTGAGGACTCTGTTCTGTTCCACTGGTCTATTTCTCTGTTGTGGTACCAGTACCATGCTGTTTTGGTTACTGTAGCCTTGTAGTATAGTTTGAAGTCAGGTAGCGTGACGCCTCCAGCTTTGTCCTTTTGACCTAGGATTGTCTTGGCAATGCGGGCTCTTTTTTGGTTCCATATGAACTTTAAAGCAGTTTTTTCCAATTCTGTGAAGAAACTCATTGGTAGCTTGATGGGGATGGCATTGAATCTATAAATAACCTTGGGCAGTATGGCCATTTTCACGATATTGATTCTTCCTATCCATGAGCATGGTATGTTCTTCCATTTGTTTGTGTCCTCTTTGATTTCACTGAGCAGTGGTTTGTAGTTTTCCTTGAAGAGGTCCTTTACATCCCTTGTAAGCTGGATTCCTAGGTATTTTATTCTCTTTGAAGCAATTGTGAATGGAAGTTCATTCCTGACTTGGCTCTCTGCTTGTCTGTTACTGGTGTATAAGAATGCTTGTGATTTTTGCACATTAATTTTGTATCCTGAGACTTTGCTGAAGTTGCTTATCAGCTTAAGGAGATTTTGGGCTGAGACCATGGGTTTTTCTAAATATACAATCATGTCATCTGCAAACAGGGACAATTTGACTTCTTCTTTTCCTAACTGGATACCCTTGATTTCTTTCTCTTGCCTGATTGCCCTAGCCAGAACTTCCAACACTATGTTGACTAGGAGTGGTGAGAGAGGGCATCCCTGTCTTGTGCCAGTTTTCAAAGGGAATTTTTCCAGTTTTTGCCCATTCAGTATGATATTAGCTGTGGGTTTGTCGTAAATAGCTCTTATTATTTTGAGGTACGTTCCATCAATACCGAATTTATTGAGTGTTTTTAGCATAAAGGGCTGTTGAATTTTGTCAAAAGCCTTTTCTGCATCTATTGAGATAATCATGTGGTTCTTGTCTTTGGTTCTGTTTATATGCTGGATTACGTTTATTGATTTGCGAATGTTGAACCAGCCTTGCATCCCAGGGATGAAGCCCACTTGATCATGGTGGATCAATCAAAACCGCTCAACTACATGGAAACTGAATAACCTGCTCCTGAATGACTACTGGGTACATAACGAAATGAAAGCAGAAATAAAGATGTTCTTTGAAACCAATGAGAACAAAGATACAACATACCAGAATCTCTGGGACACATTTAAAGCAGTGTGTAGAGGGAAATTTATAGCACTAAATGCCCACAAGAGAAAGCAGGAAAGATCTAAAATTGACACTTTAACATCACAATTAAAAGAACTAGAGAGGCAAGAGCAAACACATTCAAAAGCTAGCAGAAGGCAAGAAATAACTAAGATCAGAGCAGAACTGAAGGAGATAGAGTCACAAAAAACCCTCCAAAAAATCAATGAATCCAGGAGTTGGTTTTTTGAAAAGATCAACAAAATTGACAGACCGCTAGCAAGACTAATAAAGAAGAAAAGAGAGAGGAATCAAATAGACGCAATAAAAAATGATAAAGGGGATATCACCACCGACCCCACAGAAATACAAACAAACATCAGAGAATACTATAAATGCCTCTACGCAAATCGACTAGAAAATCTAGAAGAAATGGATAATTTCCTGGACACTTACACTCTCCCAAGACTGAACCAGGAAGAAGTTGAATCCCTGAATAGACCAATAACAGGCTCTGAAATTGAGGCAACAATTAATAGCCTACCCACGAAAAAAAGTCCAGGACCAGATGGATTCACAGCTGAATTCTACCAGAGGTACAAGGAGGAGCTGGTACCATTCCTTCTGAAACTATTCCAATCAATAGAAAAAGAGGGAATCCTCCCTAACTCATTTTATGAGGCCAACATCATCCTGATACCAAAGCCTGGCAGAGACACAACAAAAAAAGAGAATTTTAGACCAATATCCCTGATGAACATCGATGCAAAAATTCTCAATAAAATACTGGCAAACCGGATTCAGCAGCACATCAAAAAGCTTATCCACCATGATCAATTTCTTTAAATCCAGCTACAATTTGGTTATTTTCTTCTGCTAGCTTTGGAGTTGGTTTGCTGGTTTACTCTTCTTTTTCTAATTCCTTTAGGTGTGATATTAGTTTGTTAATTTAATACTTTTCTAACTTTTTGATGTGGGCATTTAGTGCTATAAATATTCTTCATAATCCAGCTTTAGTTGTGTTCTAGAAATTTTGATATATTGTATCTTTGTTCTCATTATTGTTAAAGAATTTCTTGATTTTGTTATTCATAATTCCTTAATTTCACTGTTTACCCAAAAGTCATTCAGGAGAAATTTCTCATTCAGGAGAAATCGGTACTTAGAAGATCTAGTTGTATCGCTCTGGGAAATCTTCTAAGTACTGATTTCTATTTTTATTGCACTGTCTTCTGAGATTGCGGTTGGCATAATTTAATTTTTAAAAATTTTTGATAATTGTTTTGTGGCTAATTGTGTGGTTGATTTAAGAGTATGTACCATGTGCAGATGAGAATATTGTATATTCTGAATGTAAAAAGAGACCAAACTAACACATCATTGGCATTCTTGAAACATGGAAAAAAGAGCAAGCAATTTGGAAAATATGCTTCAGGATATTATTCAGAATGCTTATTCTGTTGTTGTTGGGTGGACTGTTTTGTAAATGTCTGTTAGGTCCATTGGGTCAAATGTTGAGCTCAGGTCCTGAATATCTTTTTAGCTTTCTGTCTCAATGATCTGTCTAGTACTGTCAGTGGGGTGTTGAGATTCCTGCATTAGTCCAAGAACTACCTGAAATTGGGTAATTTATGCAGAAAAGAGGTTTAATTGACTCACAGTTCTTCAGGCTTAACAGGAAGCAAGACTGGGGAGGCCTGAGTAAAGTTATAATCATGGTGGAAGGTGAAGAGAAAGCAAGAACCTTCTTCACATGGTGACAGAAGAAGGAGTAAGCGGGAGGGAAGTGCCACACACTTTCAAACCATCAGATCTCATGAGAACTCACTATCATGAGAAAAGCAAGGGGAAAATCTGATCCAATCACCTCCTCCCACCAGGCCCTTCCCTCAATTTGACATGAGATTTGGGTGGGGACACAGATTCAAACCATATCAGTCTCCCACTATTACTGTGTGGTTATCTAGGTTTCTTCATAGGTCTCTAATAACTTGATTTATGAATCTGGATGTTTCAGTGTTGGGTGCACATATATTTAGAATGGTTAAGTCCCCTTGTTGAATTCAGCTCTTTGCCATTGAGTAATGACCTTCTTTGTCTTTTTTCATCATTGTTGCTTTAAAGTCTGTTTTATCTGAAATTAGAAAGGCAACCCCTGCTGTGATGGTTAATATCTAGTGTCAACTTCATTGGATTGAGGGATACAGAGTATTAATCCTGGTTGTGTCTATGTGATTGCTGCTCAAAAGAGATTAACATTTGAGTCAGTGGGCTGGGGAAGGCAAATCCACCCTTAATCTGCTGGGCACAATCTAATCAGTTGCTAGTTAATATAAAGCAGGCAGTAAAACGTGAAAAAGAGAGATGAGCTTAGCCTCCCAGTTTACATCTTTCTCCCATGCTGGATGCTTCCTGCCATTGAACATTGAACTCCAAGATCTTCAGTTTTGGGACTCAGACTGGCTCTCCTTGCTCCTCAGCTTGCAACTAATACAACTATAGCAACAGCATTCATAGGCTGCGTGCTCCCATGAGGCCAGATACCATTCTGAGGTGCAAAAGTAATTACAAATCTACTATCAGTAATTCCATATGTTGAAACTGACGTTGTACAATGAATCTGAGGTGGATTCTTAGTTGACAAAGCCACCCTTACACGATTTTTCACCTACCATTTCATCTGACCCTTCATCATTACAGCTCTAACAGCTGTTCACCTTTTATTCGTATATGAAACAGGTTCTAACAACCCTTCAGGGGTTTAATCTGACCCTGACAAAATTACCTTCCACCTCTACCATACAAGTAAAGATATTATAGGTTTAATCTTTCTCCTCCTCCTTCTAATAACTCTAGTACTATTTTTGCCTCACCTCCTGAGCAACCCAGACAACACACTTAAGCCAACCCCCTCAACAGCCCACCCCACATTAAGCCAGAGTGGTACTTTTTGTTTGCCTACACAGACCTGTGATCCATCCCTAACAAATCAGGAAGCTTATTGGCCCTTGTATCCTCCATTCTCATTCTAGCAGTTATTCCCATATTTCACATGTCTAAACAACAAAGCATAATATTCTGACCATTAAGTCAATGACTATTCTGAATCTGAATTCTGAATTCTGAATGCCGGTTTAACACCTTATAATCATGTAAGTTAATACTTAATAAACTCTCTCTCTCTCTATATATATATATATCCACATATATAGCCACACACACACACACACACACACACAGGATATATCCATATAAATATCCTATTAGCTCTGTCCCTCTAAGAGAACCCTGACTGATACAGATTTTGGTACCAGGAGTGGTTCTAAATGAACAGAATATTAAGGACGGAGTTCTTTCATTGGTTTTGGGGTTTCTGGTGTTGACTGCTTAATATGATTGGACCCAAAAATACTAACAACTCTACTTCTAATATTATAGAGAACACTGATAGTCCTTGGCATGAACTATTTGGAGAGTTATGCAAAATAAATGCATTTGACACTCCTGATTCACTGCTCATGAAAGGCAAAGAATTCAGTGACTCTGTACATAATACCTTTGACCATTTGTGGAGAATAAAGGGACATAATGAAGCTGGTTGGTTGCTTCTAATTTCAGTGAAAAAGTGGTGAAAGCAAATGATGAACTCAAGGATTCTGTCTCAAGGTTTCAGAAGCAGATACTGAGCCTCAAATCTGCTAAGATTGCCCTGAGTGAGAGTGTTATCTACTGTAGAGAAAGAGCTAGATTTATGGAAAAAGAGACAAGCTTTTACCATGAGAGTGGCTGACCTGAGTGAAAGATGCATGCACAGCCTCGCCAGGTGTCTACTGTTAAAGTGAGGGCATTCATTGGAAAAGAATGAGACCTTGCAACTTGGAATGGGGATGTGTGGGAGGACCCTGATGAAGCTGCAGATTCTAACTTTGCAAACTCTGATGAATCTTCTTTGCCAGAAGGAACACCTTTCCCACCCCCATTAGTGGCAACATCCTCTCTCTGACTCATGCTGCCATCAGCCTTTCCACCTTTGTTTGAGGAAAAATACCCTACACTGTCTGAGGCAACAGTAATGGCCTCTCCAAAGGCAATTGCCAGGCAAGATAATGTTGATTCTCCTGAGAAGTCACACCCAACACCTCTGTTTGCTTCTAGAGCTGTAACTAGTCTAAAGTCTTGGCGGGCCCCCAGAGGTGGGGTTGAGAGTGTGACCCATGAGGAGATGCCCTACACTCAAAAAGAACTGTTTGAGTTCTCTAATTTATATAAACAGCAATCTAGAGAACAGGCATGGGAATGGATATTGAAGTCAATGGGAAAGTACAACAGCCAAATCCAGACAGGACTACAAATGATCCAGACCCTTCAGGAATGAAGGTTTGGGTCACTCCACCAGGAAGAAAACCACCACCTGCTGAGGTGCTTCCTGAAGGCAAAGGGAATACAGAATGGGCAGTAGAAGAAGGTAGTCATCAGTACCAGCTACAACCACATGACCAGTTGCAGAAACGAGGACTGTAATTGTCACGAGTATTTCCTCCTTCCTGTGTTAAAAACATGTTTGTGCATGTGTACACTTGTACTAAGGAAATATCTTCATGTTATTTCCTTTTCCTTTATCATGTGACATAAGATTTATTGATGTCATATCAGCATTTAAGTATTGTTAAATTTATGTAATAGTATTTGGGTTGGGGATTGGTGCATTTCCCCTTGTATGAAGGATAGTTATATTATGTTAAGCATAATTATGACCTCAGTATTGTCTTTATTTGAAGATTACATATGATCTCAGGAGATGCAGAGGTGGACTTGCATGGTTAATACTGTGAATTTGATTGGATGGAAGGTATAGAGTGTTAATCCTGGGTGTGTCTATGTGGGTTTTGACCAAAAGAGATTAACATTTGAGTCAGTGGCCTGGGGAAGGCAGATCCACCCTTAATCTGGTGGGCACAATCTAATCAGCTGCCTGCAAATATAAAACAGGCAGAAAAACATGAAAAAGAGAGATGGGCCTAGCCTCCCAGCCTACATCTTTTCCCCATGCTGTGTCTTTTAAGTGGGGCATTTAGCTCATCTACTTTCAAGGTTAATATTGATATGTTCAGATTTGGTCCTATCTTTGTGTTGTTAGGTGGTTATTTTGCAGACCTGATTGTGTAATTGCTTTATAGTGTCAATGGTTGTACTACTAAGGGTTCTCCAGATGGATAGAAATAATAGGATATATATGTATATATAAAAGGGAGTTTATTAAAGAGTATTGACTCACACGATCATAAGGTGAATTCCCATAATAGGCCATCTGTAAGCTGAGGAACAAGGAAGCCAGTCTGAGTCCCAAAACCTCAAAAGTAAGGAAGCCAGCAGTGCAGCCTTCAGTCTGTGGCTGAAGGCCGGAGAGCCCATGGCAAACCACTGGTGTAAGTCCAAAGGTCTGAAAGCTGAAGAACTTAGAGTCTGATGTTGGAGGGCAGGAAGCATCCAACACAGGAGAAAATTGAAGGCCAGGAAACTCAGCAGGTCTGTTCTTTCCAACTTCTGCCTGCTTTATTCTAACCACATTGGAAGCTGATTTGATGGTGTCCACCCAGATTGAGGGTGGGTCTGCCTCTCCCAATCCACTGACTCAAATGTTAATTTCCTTTGGTAACATGGTAACACCCACACAGACATACCCAGGAACAATACTTTGCATCCTTCAATCCAATCAAGTTGACAGTATTAACCATCACAATGGTCTATGTGCAAAAGTGTGTGTGTGTGTATGTGTGTGTGTGTGTGTGTTTTCCTTTGGTGGCTGATAATGGCCTTTCATTTCCACATTTAGCACTCCATTAAAAACTACTTGTAAGTTAGGTCTTGTGGTAACAAATTCTGTTAGCATTTTCGTGTCTGTAAAGGATCTTATTTTCCCTTCATTTAGTTTAGCTGGATATGAAATTCTTGTTTGGAAATTCTTTTCTTTAAGAATGTTAAAAATAGGCCTTCAATCTCTTCTGGCTTGTAGGGTTTCTACCGAAAGGTCTGCTGTGAGCCTATTGGGATTCCCTTTGTAGGTATTCTGCCCTTTCTCTCTAGTTTCCTTTAATATCTTTTCTTTCACATTGTCCTTGGAGAATCTAATGACTAGGTATCTTGGCAATGCTTGTCTTATATATAATTTCTTAGGGCTTCTCTGCATTTCCTAAATTTGAATGCTGACCTCTCTAGTGAGACTGGAGAAATTTTCGTGAATAACATCCTCAAATGTTTTCCAATTGCTTGCTCCTTCCTCCTATGTTTCAAGGATGCCAATGATTCATAGGTTTGGTCTCTTTTCACAATCTCATATTTCTTAGAAGTTTTTTCATGCTTGTAATTATTATTTCTTTATTTTTATCTGAGTGAGTTCATTTGAATGACCTGTCTTGGAGCTCTGATATCCATTCATCATCTTGGTCTATTCTGCTCTTAATATTTCTGATTGTATTACAAAACTCTTATAGTGCATTTTTTCAGCTGTTAGTATGGTTTGGTGCTTTCTTAAAATGGCTATTTTATCTTTCAGCTCCTGTGTCATTTTATTGGATTCCTGAGATACTTTGGCACATGTTTTGACTTTCTCCTGAATCTTGATGATCTTTGTTCCTATCCAGAATCTAAATCATATGTTTGTTATTTCAGCCATTTCAGCCTGGTTCAGAACCATTTCTGGGGAGCGAGTGTAGCCATTTGGAGGTAAGAAAACAGTCTGGTTTTTTGAGTTGCTAGAGTTCTTGAGCTAGTTCTTTCTCATCTAATGATGTTCCTTTAATATTTGAATGTTTGAAATTGCTGTCTTTTGGATATTTTTTTTTCTTGCTTTTATATTCTTTGATGCCCTTGAGGGTTTGACTGTGGTATAAGGTGGGTTCGGTCAACTGATTTCACTTAGGGAAGATTTCAGGGGGCAAGTCTCAGCTCAACACACCTGTGCTGTGTGCTCTAACCCTGTGGGTCTGCTACCAGGCTCACAGTTTTGTTCCCTGTTTCCCTGATATTAAGCACCTGCTGTGCTAGAAGGGCTGAGGTGTTCCTAATCTGCTGGTAGCAATACTCTGATGAAGGCTGCCAGTCACAGCACTTTGTTGTGGCAGTGGCAATGGGATCCAAGCTCACACATGCATGAGAGCAGCAGAAATGTGCAGCAGGATACACACATGTCAGTGGGGATGGGGTGATGGGGTTCATGCATGTTGGTGGGATGGAGTGCTGGTGTCCACATGTGCTCATGCTGACAGGAGTAGAGTGATGAGTTGTTTGTGTCTGCACAAGTGAAAGCAGGGCAGTGAGGTCTGGCTA
Organism: Trachypithecus francoisi; assembly: GCF_009764315.1. NCBI lineage: Eukaryota > Metazoa > Chordata > Mammalia > Primates > Cercopithecidae > Trachypithecus > Trachypithecus francoisi. The sequence goes on along the minus strand of NW_022681454.1, from coordinate 165,270,192 downwards.
TGTACATACACTATCAAAGTGGTGGGGGTGGGGGCTGTAGATGTGTGTGTACCAGCAAATGGGTGGGTAGAAGTTGTGGTGGGGGAAAGCTGCAGGTTAATGGGTATGCACTGATGAGGGGTGACTGGCTGAAGCTCCTGTTTGGTCAAATGTAGTATGCCAGCAAAGGAGCTATGATGGTAGCTGCCAGGAAGTACCCTGGTTGGGTACCTGAGGCCGCACTGCAAGTGGGTGCAGACAGGTAGGGACTCTGGGAGAGGCCAACAGACAGGGCAGTGCTCAGATAAGACTAGCCCCATTATATTCGCAAGACTGTTCTGCCCTGTCAAGGTCTGACAGATCAAAGCCCAAAACCACCTGGGGGAGCATGGCAAGCCTTAGGAGACAGACATTCTGGCTGTGCTTCACCCAGCTATTCCCCTGCCAAATCCTCTGGGCTCTGCTCAGATTGGAGTCCTGTGCCTGCCACCTCTCCCTGCAGCTCTCCCTGTCAGCTCAAATGTCTTTGCGTAGTTGTGTAGTCTCCTGCAGCTAGGATTTCAGAAGTCTGTGGTCAGAGTAGGCCACTCCTCACCTACTTAACTCACCTCTTTCTCAGGAGCCACTTGGGACCAGGAGCTAGTCCTAGTGCTCAGCAGCCCTGTGCAGAGTTCCCAGCTTTCTCCCACTTCAGCCCAGAGTCTGCATCCTCTGATTATTCTCAATGCCTTCCTTCTGAAGATCAGCTTGGAGTGTGCCAGTCTTCCTTATGATCTGTTCTCTCAGTGGGAGATTCTCTTCCTGATTGCGTCTAGTTGGTCATCTTGGCTCCCCCTTAAAACCCTTTTTTTGAATTTTGAAGTTTCCCATAAGGAAACACTCGGCATTATAGTTTAATTGTGTGTATAGTATGAGTACTTAGCTAAAAATCGCTCACAAATCCACTCCCAAAATGACCAGTTGAGTCTGTCTTTATATCTACATATTTATACATCTATGCATTTATAATCCTATGTATTAACATAACTTCATATATATCCATATATTATCTACATCTATTATTTATCTATTAACCTATCTGTATTAATATGCATATGTCTCTAACCTCCAGCTCTAGCTCTATTTTTATATTAGCTTATTTTTCCCAGGGCACAATTATATGGGGACATATATCAAGTCAAAATAATGATAATAAATCAAGTCTCTATTTCTCTGGCTCTAACTGTATTCACCCTGCTAGAACTACATCTTCCTCTATTTCTCTCAATGACTTCAGGCATCCTCTGGGAGTATATCATATTTACACAAGGAATGCACCTATTATGACAGTGGCATTTGTGATTTTCTTCTGCTTCCAGAGCTGTAGAGAAATATCACTTATTGCTGCTGACACTTCAAAGCTGCCAACAAAACCGTTTCAAAGCCAGATGTCCTTGTGCACTGTAATTTTTCCACTCTAGATATAGGATATTTATGCCATTGTGAGAGTACTATGTCTTTTGTAAAATTTATAGTCATCCTGTAGAAATCCTAAAGAGAGGACAAGTATCCTGTTTCTAATTTAGGGAATGCAATTGAATGTATAAAGCATTCAATGTAGTGCTCTTTTTGTCATTCCTTAAGGAAGTTTTATAAATCAACTTTATTGGGGTATAATTTGCATTCAATAAAATGCTCCCATCTTAAATGTATAGTTTGATGAGTTTTGGCAGATGCTTAGAGCTGTGCGTGTTATTCAGCTAGGGCTGCCATAACAAAACAGCGCAGACTGGGTGGCTTACACTGTAGACATGTGTTTTCTACAGTCAAGATTGGAAGTCTAAGGTCAAGCTGTGAGCAAGGTTGGCTTCCCCTGAGGGTTCTTTTCCTGGATTTAAGATGACCACCTTCTTGCTATCCTCACATAGCCCTTTCTCTGTGTACTGCACCCCTAGTGTGTCTCTTTCTTCTTATAAGGACACCAGTCCTATTGTATTCAGGACCCACACCTGTGACCTCATTTTATCTTAATTACTGCTTTAATGGCCCTGTCTCCAAATACTGTCACATTTTGGATTATTGAGTTAACATAAGAATTCTGGGAAACATAATTCAGTCCATAATTCCATGGAAGCACCATCACAAGGTGAAGAAGCATTTTATCAACCTCAAATGTTTTCCCATGCAGATTTGCAGTTATTCACACCAAACTATCATCTATTGCTGACCCCAGATAATCACTGCCATTTTTAAAATGTCATACAAAGAAATCACTGAGTATATACTCTTTTGGTCTAGTTTCTCCAAGTCAGCAGTCACCTATGTTATTGGGATTTACCCATGATTTTACTTGCATTAGTAGTTTATTGATTTTTGTGACTTAATGTATGACTTACTGTTACAAGATCCTTGAGGTGTCACTTTTCTGGGCAGAAGCCTCTGTGGCCACTAGCACCTTTGCCCAAGCAAAGCTTGGGTCCACTGGGCTGGTTTCACCCATTCAGCCTGGCAGGCTGTGCTCAGCTAACACTACCAGCCTGGATTCCACACCTGCCAAGGGCTTGGATCCCATGCCTGCCAAGGATGAGTCAGGCATGGAGCGGAAAGGGGTGTGTGAGTGAGTGTGGGGTTCAGACACTGAACACACTCAGACATGCTGGCTGCTGCAGCCAGGCAGGCAGCTCCAGGTGCTGGTACAGGCACTGGCTCTCTGTGAGGCTGTGGCTAGACCAGGCACACCGCAAGCAGTTTCTATAGCTGGCACAGGGGAATCTGGTGGTGCCCAGAAGCCTGGATATGCCAGGAACCATGGCGCCCCAAACAGGGAGTCTCAACCCTGGTTCAGGGAGGTCCCATGTCTGGGATCCCCAAAAGACCACAGCTCTTCTTTCCTTCTCTTTGCCTGCAATGTGGTGAACAATGGGCATGTTTCAGGCCTGTTTGTGTTCTAGCTCTTTTAACCTCACCATTCAGCTTATCTGGAGTTCTTGTCCTGCAACCAGGAAAAATGAGGTATGCAGGCAAATGAAGAGTGAACAAGATGAAGTGAAGCTTTATGGAGCAATAGAACAATTCAGAGGAGACCTGCAGGCGGAACCTCCTTTCCACACCAGGGTGTTCAGCTCCCAGCAGGGAGGGTAGCTCCTCTCTGCAACTGGTCATCTCAGTGAGTATTCCGTTCTGGCTGAGCCTAGGGCTTTTATGGGCTTCAAAGGGGAGGAAGTGTGTACTGACTGATCCCTGGGTGGTCATAGGTGCACCTGGGAAAGGCACTGCAAGTTCTTACTCCAGTCTGCCGGACTGGCAGCCTGACACCTGCCTTGAGGCCCTCCCTGGCCCGAAGGTGGGGCCTCACTGGGAGCCACCTTTTTCTGCACAGGATCCTGTCTGCCTCCTGCTGCTGTCCATGATACCCAGGCTGCTCATGCCAAGGGGCACCTGCAGGCCAGCACTGAGTTGCCCTCAGCCCCTCCCCAACTTCCTCCCAATGCTTGTAGGCATTCAAAGTCTGGAGGAGGCTAGTGTGGCAGGGGGCTGGTGTGTCAGTGCTGCCCTGAGTGTGTGCACACCTAGCTGTGCGGTGTGTTCAGGCTTGGCCCCAACCCTGCTCCAAGGTCAGAGTGGGCACCAGCAGTGGGGAGAGGTGAGACAGTGGGAGCAGCAGACACTCCAGAGCCTGCAGGGGCAAGGGGGCCTTCCTAGGCCCCAAGGGTGCAGATTGCAGAGATGCCTGGGTCCTGCACTTGGGAAGGCAAGGCTCCACCCATTCCATGGAGCATGCAGGCAGCCCCAGCTACACCTCCTTGCAGCCTGGAGTGGCGATCCTGGTCCTTACTGGGCCCCTCTCTGCCCACCCTTCTGTGCCTGACCACACTGCTCCCCTGCCTTCAGGCTGCTGGACTCAGCACCATAGCAATGGCCCCTAGGGCAGCAGCCTCAGGGAGGGCTCCTGCTGGTCCCTGGCTCCCGCTGGCTCTGTGGAGTGCAGACCCAGCTCCGCCTCTTCCCTGTGCCCTCTCTGCAGTGATGGCACAACAGTATTCTAATATATAAATATATCACAATTTGCTTATCTATTTACCTATTGATGGATATTTGGGGAGTTTCCTGTTTTGGCAAATATTACTAGAGTTTCTATGAATATTTATGTATAAGTTTTGTCTGGCTATAAGTTTTTATGTATCTTGTGTAAATACCTTGAATTTGTAGTTCAAATGATTAGTATATATTTAATGTAGAGACAATGTAACTTGAGTACATGGTTAATTCATGCTTAAATTTATACATTTAAAAAGCTTCCAAAATGCTTTTAGAAGTAATTGTAACATTTTGTTTATTTTTTTAAAAAGACTCATTTTCTCACAAAATTAGCTTGATATATTCATAAAAATCTATTGACCATATATGTGTTGATTTATGTCCTCTTTTTTATTGATCTGTTGTTTATGCTAGTACCACTATAGCATAATTATTTATTTTATAATACATCTTTTAATATGATAGGGTAGATTCTTTAGATTTTTCTTTATTCAAATTTTTTGACTATTTTAAATGATTTGCTTTACTATGGAAATATTCCATTTAGATTGTCAGCTTTTATTTAAAAAGTCTGATAACAATTCTGATTGGAATTGTGTTAAATTTTTATCTTATTTATATGTTAAGAATATATAAGTAAAATTTATCAGCCAGGCACAGTGGCTCACACCTGTAATCCTAACACTTTGGAAGGCTCAGGTAGGTGGATCTCCTGAGGTCAGGAGTTCAAGATCAGCCTGGCTAATGTGGTGAAACCCTGTCTCTGCTAAAAATACAAAAATCGACCAGGCATGGTGGTGCGCACACCTGTAATCCTAGCTACTCAGGAGGTTGAGGCATGGGAATTACTTGAACCCAAGAGGCAGAGGTTTCAGTGTGCTGAGATCATGTCACTGAACTCCAGCCTGGACGACAAAGACTTTGTCTCAAGAAAAAAAAAAATGTGTATCTTAAAAATACTGGGTTTTTGAACCCAGAAATATATATTTTTTTCATTTATTTAGGTCTTTTAAAATTTTCCTCACAAGTAGATAGTTGGGAAAGAGAGGAATATTTTAACAGCCTTATCAGATGATTATAGCTGATGATGCACAGCAAAACTAGACAAGTGGCAATTATTTACAGTTTAGAGTTAATGTGTAATATGAAAACATATACGGTAATATTTTAAACTCAGGTCTATTAAAATTCATTGATCTATTTTGCAGTTTGAATAGATTGTTTTATGTACGCATTCGTCACTTAGGAATGTTGGTTCACAGAGTAATGCGAATGTTGGTTCACAGAGTATTGCAAATGTTGGGAGAAGCTGTAAGGGCTTGAGAGCTTAGAGAAATGGGGAATGTCATCAATGTCATGCCATTCCTGAGTTCTTAAAATAAGCTGCATAGAGTCAATATCCTTCCTGCAAAGATTACATGAAAAGACTGGGCTGCTGAGATGCTCCATGCGGAGATCAAAACACTATAGTGTGTATTCTCACATAATACAAACGTTTGCTTGAGCTGTCAAAAAATTTTCAAACTATTAGCAGTTTTTGTTTCATGGTATTATTGAGAGGCATCTTCCATGAACCTCTTATACTCCTATGCATTTTTTCTGAGTGTGTAAAAATTGCAAAATTATGACCTCAGCTTCTTTCATACAAGCCACTTTTCAGGTTTGTTTACGCAGATAGAAACCTGAGAAGTGAGATAATGCATTAGGAGAACGTATCACTTAGTATCACATTAATGTTTAGGAAATGTATTACAGTAGATTTCATAAATCCGCTTTTTGTTTTGCTTTGTTTTGTTTTTCCTGTGGTGAACCCTGTCCATACATTGGCTCCCCTGACACACTGCATCATCAGGTGGGAGTTGGGACACAAAAATCACGTGCATCTATGCTGATATTCTTGGTACTGTTTTTTCCTGAGTGAGAGTCTAGTGTGGCTGAGACAGTAGTCTCTTGTCTTTTGTCAATGTCCATAGAAGGTTCAGGGGTAATTTACTAGCTGATAAAATTATTTTGGTAGGAGAGATTCTGCCTCTAGCTCCTCTTCACATTGCTGAACTTACTTAAATTGGGTAAAATCCAAATACTTCTGGCCACAAGAATAGGATGCTGATATAACCATGGCTTTCTGGTAAGTGCAGAGAAGAGGCTGCTCAGTGGAATTTGAAGGAAGACTCAGGGACTCAGTAGCAGACATTTTGACCAAACTATATATTCAATTGGCAATAAACAGTTTTCTATTTCTGGCCTATTATTGAGAAAGACTTGAGGACATGTTTGTAAGACAAGAGTCAGGGAGTAGGCTCAACAACAGCTGCCCGGAGTTGGACTTGTGGGTCAAATAAAATATTCTAAATTATTTGCTATAATGTGCTCTATTATAGGACATCTTAACCTGGTATCACAGAATTCAGGGCAAATTTATGGATGAGCTTCGTAGGCTATGAAACCATGAAATTACATATAAAATTGCTTGATGATTCTGTTTTTTGATAGAATACAATCTATAAATTTTATGACATTAGCAAAGAGATCCATGATCCTAGAAAGATTCAACAAAGCATTGACTCTTTATATGAAACACAAAATAATTTGCAGCAGTTTTGTGAATATACTTGAAATTTAACTTCATCAAAGAGCATTGCCCTTACATATATATATATATATATATAAACCCATGCAAGAACCCAAAAACTCCTCTTCTTCTACCTACCTCAATTTCATTCTCATATGTCCATAATGTAACACAGTTTCTCCTGGCAATCTAGTAATGTTAGTGAGCGTGGGAAATCAGAATATTAAGTATTTATTTCTGATTTTAGTATAAGTGAGTAGACAGCCCCATAAGTGAGCCCTATAGGTGAGTAGAAAGTAAGTAAAGACTTACTTCCAAAATTTTTAAAGCAGACTTTCATTTTTCCAAATTATCATTAACTTACAAATGCTGAGAGCTGGAGTGAGGGTCTTATTGTTCATGATAGCTCCTATGGGAGCTCTGGGGCCCCCTCTAAAGAATTTATATGTCCACTTTCCAAATCATTTGAAAGAGTTCCTCCTCTAAATAATTTATATGTCTGCTTTCCAAATCATTTGAAAATCTCTACATGATAACAGTACCCATGCAAGGATAAAACACTTTTAAACTTGCGAGCAGAAAAAAAGAATACTGGCATAATACAGAATTCTAGAGTCCTCTATTCTTATAGTAGTCATTTATTTCTCTCTCTATGCTCATCCTCATAAATCTCTCATTTTTGCTAAATTTATTAACTAATATTTACCTGTTTATCTAATATTCCCTTTTATCCTAATGTCTCCCAATGTAGGCGCATTGCTAATAATGCAGCACTGGACTTTATTTTGGTGAATAATGGCTAGTACAGTTGGTTGTGTCAAAGGTTAAGAGAAAGTGTATTGGATGGTAAGGCATAGGAAGAGAAACTGTGTGCTCAAGTTCAAATGTCTGTGTACATAAACTTGAAAATAATTTGAAATGTCTATGTTAATTTTTAAAGATAAAGATAATCCTTATATTTCCATGTTTCAAATGAAATCTCTCTGTGTCTGTTGCCATGTATTTGAATATTGTGAGAAAAGTATTCTGTGTAAATATTCATCAAGATTGTGAAGTGGCAATTTTAGTCACTTTCCTCACAGTTTGTGACCGGGCTCTGCCAACATTATTTGGATCAAATTCAATTGTGTTTGTGGATCCAGTGGCTGACCATTTGCTCTTCGGATTTCTAGTGCTAATGCAATTGAACAAAGAATTAGCCCCTGTACAAGGCAGCATCCTGGTCAGTAGCTTTCAAGTGAGAGATAGAAACTGCTGTGAAATCTTTGTAGAGAGAGAACAATGGGGCGCCTGCTGCCCTGTGTGCTGTCATGGCAACCTCTCACCCAAGGTGTTCTTATTATTTTGAGATGCAGAAATTTCCCATGGGGTTGGAACACCCTGGAAGGCATGTGAAAGAGTGCCTTTAGTTTTAATCCCAGTGTTTCATAATTTCTGTGTGAAAGTATTTGTTATACTTGTTTTCATTTTTTTCAAGTGTAACGTTTAAAAATCCAGTATAATTTTTTTAAAATGCAGGTTCCCATATTTCACTATTAGAACTCTACCAGGCCTGGCACGGTGGCTTAAGCCTGTAATCCCAGCACTTTGGGAGGCCGAGATGGGTGGATCACGAGGTCAGGAGATCGAGACCATCCTGGCTAACCCGGTGAAACCCCGTCTCTACTAAAAAATACAAAAAACTAGCCGGGCGAGGTGGCGGGCACGTGTAGTCCCAGCTACTCGGGAGGCTGAGGCAGGAGAATGGCGGGAACCCAGGAGGCGGAGCTTGCAGTGAGCTGAGATCCAGCCACTGTACTCCAGCCTGGGCGGCAGAGCGAGACTCTGTCTCAAAAAAAAAAAAAAAAAAAAAGAACTCTTCCAACATTTTTTTGATATTACTATGCTCTGATTTTTCTATACTAGAAAAAATGTCTCCTAACATATCAATAGGATATCTAATGTTGTTGCTATTGTAGATTAAAGTTGCTTTTACCTGCATAATGCATCTATCCATCAAAATAAGCTGGTGTTGTTATTAATCTGACGGAATATATTATTTTTGTCAAAATAAAGCATCTTAATGTTAAATTAGAATTATGCATATTGAAATGTCTTCTCGGTAGCTTCTTCAGACTTCTCGCTAAAATACCTATACAGATGTGAAGTGATCAAAATTCACAGCTACATGGAAAACCAAGATTTAGGTGAAAAAAACCACTACAACCATAATTGCTAAAAACTTTTGGCCCGTCGTGGTGGCTCACGCCTGTAATCCAAGCACTTTGGGAGGCCGAGATCGGCGGATCATGAGGTCAGGAGATTGAGACCATCCTGGCTAACACGGTGAAACCAGGTCTCTACTGAAAAAAAAAAAAAAAAAAAATTTAGCTGTGCGTGGTGGAGGGCACCTGTAGTCCCAGCTACCCAGGAGGCTGAGGCAGGAGAATGGTGTGAACCCAGGAGGGGAAGTTTGCAGTGAGCCGAGATCGCGCCACTGCACTCCAGCCTGGGCAATAGAGCGAGGTTCCGTTTCAAAATAAATAAATATATAAAAAGAAAAAAAAAAAAGAAGAAGAAAATCTTTTACTAATTTCAAGTTGATGGACAGGAAGAACAATTTGGGAACCACCATGCTATGCCCATTCCTGGAAAACAATCAGCGCAGCTTCGTGAAAGTGAGTAGAAAAGCCCAGACGAATCTGCAGAGAACTGGGGTAGGGCAGAATGCTACCCTCCACCTGTTTACCCCACCCTTCCCCAGTCAATGACTTAAATATTACAAACAAGTTTCTCCAGCCATTTTCAGAATTAAACTCTTATTGATTATTAAACAAAATTACTACCTTCTAAGAGCCAGGCTCTTGTGGGAATAAATTATGTTCAGAAAAAAAAAAAAAAAAGTCTTTTGCAATGCATTCTGGTGTATGCAGCTCCCACAAATAAAGTGACATGAGTAGTTTTGTTTTCTTTGCAGTGCAATATATGGAGTAGAGATTTTCACATATACTTCTATTGAGTAAAGGAAATGACGATGTGTTAGGATGATCTTATTGTAGTACTATGGACTTGATTGGATGAAAGGTTGTGTTTCACCAAACTTAGCTAGAAACTGGAGATTTCCACTGGCATGTGAGATGAAGACCTGAGTAGGTAATTATGCTAGCCCTGCTGGGACAAGAGGAGCTGCCTTGGTAGGAACCGGCTTACCTTCAACTGAGAATGAGTATAGGAAAAAAAAAAAAGTAAAATATAAATTAATCAAAATACTAAGCTTTCAGGGGAAAAGTCGATTTAAAAAGTATGTGTATACTAAAAAATACAAAAAACTAGCCGGGCGAGGTGGCGGGCGCCTGTAGTCCCAGCTACTCGGGAGGCTGAGGCAGGAAAATGGCATAAACCCGGGAGGCAGAGCTTGCAGTGAGCTGAGATCCGGCTATTGCACTCCAGCCCGGGCGACAGAGCCAGACTCCGTCTCAAAAAAAAAAAAAAAGTATGTGTATGATTGCAAATTTGACAATACTAAAAATCACCATGTTGGTAAGTTTAATTATTCAGCTTAAGGTACTTTTTTAAAAAATTATTTTAGAAATCCCTTCCCTTATTTATCCTTATCTTTGACATTTAAAAAATAAGTTAATCTTAACTGGTTCCCAGCTCCCTTACTTCATAATTGTGTAATCTTGAGAGCATTTATTTATTTTAATGTAGCTAACTATATGCCAGGGTTTAGATATACTAGCTAATTTAATATTTATTTAATATGAATATTAGTATTCATAATATTTAGATATAGTAGCTAATTTAATATTCATAAGCATTCGAAGTATTTTTAGATATACTAGCTAATTTAATCTTCTCAAACATTTGAAGTATTTTCCTATTTTACCTGTGAACAAATGGAAGCACAGACATGATATATGATTTGCCCAGGGTCACATAGTTAGTGAAAAGTGGAGTCTGGCTCCAAATTTCAGGGTAACAATGATGCTTAGCTTCTTCTGACATCAGTTATACTGATCTGTGTCATAAAGACTATGTGAGCATTGAAAAGGTACATGACTTCTGTGGATTATATCTTGTATACAGTAAATTTGCAATGAATGCTAGCTTTAAAAATAAACACATTTTAGAATAAAACATAATTTTAAAGTCAGCATAATATTACCTGAGTAATAGACTCAAATGTATGTACACATAAGTGTAGCAAAACTAACTGAATGAGCTTTACCACAAAGTGTGATAGGACTATAGGTGATAGATATGAATAAGCATGTGTGTATGTATATATATATATATTTGGAATTTGTTTTCCTCCTAGATTTGTGACAAGTTGAACAGGGAGAGCTGGATTATTAAAGAAGATGGCCAAAGAACAATGCATTTGACATTTAGTTTCTGTACAGACTTTTCTGTGTATAATTAATAGAAGTAATAGCATAAAATTTATTGTTTAGAATATGTGAAATAACAAAGGAATTGACATTCCTGCTCTCTTTTTTAATCTATCTATCTATCTATCTATCCATCCATCTATCATCTACCTACCTACCTACTTACCTATCTAATAACACAGCTGAAACATTTTGTGGAACAATGAAAAAAAACTACAAAAATAGTTTGATAGGTGCATGAATGGAGTGGATAGATGAAAGATGGATGGATGGATGGATGAATGGATAGACCAAACTGAATTGTAAATTATTAAGTTTTTCTTTTTGTTATGTCCTAATGTACACCTAAATAAAATGAAAGACTTTCAAAGAGAAAATTGTATTTCTGAAAATATAAAGTTATTCTATAAGTGTAAATCTTAAAGTAAGAGACATTTAAGGTAGAAATAGAAGTCCCAGGAGGGGCCTGAACTCTTTTTATTTTTAAATTATTTTTTGTGATATTCCAGTTGATACTTTGTTCCTACTATAAATCGACCATTTGTAATTATATAATTTTTATGGCATACAAAATGAGGTAATAATTAATCAATAAGATGTGAAATAATTAAAAATCAAACTAGTTAATATATTCATCACCTCAAATGTGTAACATTTTTGTGATGAGAACATTTGAAATTTGCCCTCGTATCAATTTTGAAATTTACAGCACTCTTACTATTAACTATATTCACCAAGTTGGGCAATAGAACCTCCAAAAAGGGGGAAAAAAAACCCTGTTCTTCTTGTCTAGGATTTTGTACCTCTTGAGCATCATCTCTCCATTCTCCCACCCGCAGCCTCTATAACCATCATTCTATTCTCTGCTTCTATTAGTTAAATTATTTTTGATTCCACACATTCTCAAGAAGAAGACATACAAATGACTGACAGATACATGAAACAATCCTCAACATTGCTAATCATCAGAGAAATGCAAATTAAGACCACAATGAGATACCATATTACACCTGATAGAATGGCTTTTATCAACAATGCAAAAGGTAATAACTTTTGGTGAGGGTGTGGAGAAAAGGGAATCTTATACACTGTTGGTGTAAATGCAAATTAGCACAGCCATTCTGGAAAATGATATAGAGGTCCCTCAAAAAACTAACAATATAGATATGTAATAACTGTTTTTATTAAAATGTGGGAATATTTATGTGACTATGCATGTAGAAGAAAGATTCCTAAGTTGTTCCCAAAATAAGTCGATCAGATAGAAACTGGGAGCAGTAAGATTCTAATTCATCTGAGGAAATATTGAAGTCTTTTATCACTAGAGACTTAGGCATTCGTTGAATGAATGACCTCTTGTCAGGAATCTGGTAGAACTGCCAAGTACTTGTGGTGGCTGAACTTTAAATTCCCTTTAAATGTTGTCATCCTATAGTTCTGTTAGAAAATGGAGAAGGTGAGAAAACATGTTCTGATTGCTCCTGGAGTCATTGCTTGTATTTTTGACTTCATTGTCCCCTGCTACTATACTTTGTCAGGAATTACAAAGCCTTTTACTTGCAGATAGTCCAACATCTTAAATCTGCAATTGAGATATTATTCAACCAACCACTTTAATAGCAAAAAAATGCTTGGAAATTTAATCAGTGAGTGACCAATTCATGAATAGAGTCTACATATTCTACTGCATGTCTATGATTTTCATTCTGTTCTGCTCTGGCTAAAAGCCATTTCTGACTCTGTTCATGACACCTTCATATGACGCCTAGAAGTGCAAAAGTTATCTTGGCTCCCTTTAAGCAAAAAGCAAAAGGTTTAAATAGTAGGAATAAAAAGAGGATAAAGATTAGCAAATATGTGAGCTATGAAACCAATTGTACATGGTTCACTGCGTGTCATGAGAAAAAGGAAGACTCAAGACTGATTCAAATTTCTGGTTTGTGCAGTGAGATTTAGAATTAGGGGAATAATAGTTGGAGGAATTTGACAGAATATTTTAAGGGCACATCAGGATGGTCATTCTGCATGTATTTAGTTTAAAATGTTGATGAAAAAATCCAAACCAGCTTATCATGTTGTCATTTAAATAGATGAATCTGAAACTCATGGTGGAAACCAGCTTTGGAAGTAATTGTTTGATAGCTATAAGCACACCAATAATAGGCAAAACTATGGGTCCAGACCTGACCACCCCAGAAAACTAGCATGGAGGGAGAAGAACAGTGGATTGAAAACTGGGAAACTCTCTTGGTAGGGGGCAAGTGGAAGAAATTTTTCTTTCACATGCACATGGAAGGAGTTCATCTGGCCTAGCACTCCCTCCTCTTTCTGTCTTCTTCACTCTTCTGTCATCAGATTGGTGACTTTGGAAAGAGAAGTGAGCATGCATATTTTGGGTATTTGGTCTCTTTTTCTCTCTCTTTTGGGTGCAAGACTACCTGTAAAGAACATATATTTTGCCCTGTTCTATGCATGGTATGGCTGAGTCCTAACTCTACAGGCAATGTCTACTGATAAAAAACCACACCTTCCAAGACCACATTTATCAGTAATACATGTTTGTTTTTCTCATGCCTGCCTGAAACTTAATATTTTTTGTCACAACAATGTCATAATCTAGAAAAAGATAGAGAGGGTTATTTATTGGGCTCCTGCAAACCCCAGAAAGGAAGATGCAGGGCCCATGAAACAGATTGGGAAATTATTGTTACAGAGCCAACAGCTATAGGATCTTATTCTGTTATAGTAGCAGAGACTCTGGGATAAGGGAGCAAGAGGATATACAGCAACCTCCTGCTGCTAGTCTCCAACAGATTCTCTCCTAGAAGGGTTGTGCCCTAATAAAGAGGTCACTTTTCAAAATTTGCATGTTAGGGCAATTACTAAGTTTTCTTAAAATCAGACAGCAGTTAGTGTTCTGCATGACATATAAAGAATCCTATTTGGCTTCTACAAACTACTCAAGCAGGAACATTTTAATTTTATGTGCATGTGCTTGGACAAGTACATCTTAACTGATTGATTTAATGAAAGCTGATACATTCTATCAGGCAGATAGTATTCCAAGTATTAAATATACCATTGTAGATGATTCTTCATTCCAATTTTATAAGATAAGTGGAATGCCAAGTAGGTATTTGATGTGCTGACATCTATTACATTTCTAGGAGATCAATAAAGACTCTGGTACCAGCTATACACCCAGGTGAAAAGAGAATGAGTGAGCAATTGACATCTCATATTGAATAGTCATTTACAAGCTCAAGACAGCTACTATTTTCCCTTTCTAAAGGCATTATATTGCCAATATAGAAAAAGGTCAGGATATCATAATACATCTGAAATTAGAATTCATTTTAATCATAATATAATCATCTAAATGCCATTATACTTACTCAAAGGTCAGTTTTAACACTTTTCCCTTTGGGGCAAAATATGGAGCTTTAACTTTGTCCCCTGAAAGTAAGGGCAATATGTTATGACAAAGTTAATCTTATTTCAGAGCTTATTTATTCCAAAAACTCTTCAGTTCATGCATAGTAAGATACACAAGACACACACACAAATATAAAACCCTAGAAACTCTGAAATGGCTAAAGTATCTTTTCCAAGTTGAGTTAATGAAGGACAATACTGAAGAACACAATACACCAAAGCTACTTCAAGCTGGAAAAATCATATTGATTGTTTTTTGACTATATGATTATTTCAATAGCTCTTGCTCCCAGATCCCGGAACTTCCTAACCCTCTAGATTCTATTATAAACAAAAGAGTTTTGTTTCTCTCAAAAAAGATATATCCATATCTCTGTGTCTTTATCTCTCTTTCTCTGTCTCTCATATATGTGTGTGTGCATATATGGACATACATATACACATATATATTATACATATACATGTAAACTATTAAAATTTAAAAGGATGTTATTTTATAGACTCTCCTTATTTCATGATGTCTATTTAAATTATGGTTGAGGATAGATTTTCTTGTTCTTCAGTACCAATTCTAATCAATTTTGCCTCATGCTGTGGCATGCATGGCTGCTGGGCAATGCGGTTGAAAAGATGGTTTCTGTCTTAGAATTCTTATTTATCTTAATTCTATATTAGACCTTTCTGTTTTATTTCCTTGGCCCATATTGTATTAACTCAAATTGGATAATTTTTTAAATTGACATATGCTGACATATGCTTATGCCTACAAAGTTGAAGTTTAATTTTTCTTGAGTCTACAAACACTCATTAATTTTTACATACATATCTATATGCATGCATGCACTCTCTCATGTCTTTAGTTATTAATTCCATAGAATGTTGTTTTCTATGATAAATAAATTTATGTCTCCTTCAAACTGGATTTTCTATACTGAGGGAGGAGAAACGATACTTAAATTGGTTAAATTATTAAACATTTTATTGGAATAATGCCCATGGAATAGACATTAATATGTAAAAAGCTTAGTATGTACCACTGGCAGCCAAACTGCTGTGGATATTATGGTATTCGGTCTTGTGGCTTACGGATATGCAGCAAGGAAAATTGTATTTGATAATCATGAGCGAAAAATTTAGCTGATTAAAGTATTTTGATAATTTGCCCTACCATAATGATAACCCATGCGTAAGAAAATTGTTCAATGAGATCACTTGGACACAGGAAGGGGAACATCACACACCGGGGTCTATTGTGGGGAGCGGGGAGAGGGGAGGGATAGCAATAGGAGATATACCTAGTGTAAATGATGAGTTGATGGGTGCAGCACACCAACATGGCACATGGATACATATGTAACAAACCTGCACGTTGTGCACATGTACCCTAGAACTTAATGTATAATAAAAAATAAACAAAAGAAAATTGTTCAACTCATAATTTTGCCTTTTGATATGTAATTTTTAAATAATGAAGAGATTCCCACCATTTCCATTTTTAAAGACTAGATGCATAACTATCTTTGGGTAGCTGAATATTGATATTTATATAGTTACACAAAGAGTAAGATCAGATCATTATAAACACGGAAATACTTCTTTAACACTACCTTTAATATGTGATTTGACTTTCATGTTTGAAGAAGAAAATCAGAGTTTATCATAAATCTTTTTGGTATTTGAATACAAATAGTTACTTATATTTTAGAACAATTCTATAACAAGTTTACTTCAATTTTAATACTTGTCTACTTCATAATAATGCTTTCATAATATATATATTTATACAATATTTGATTATTCTGTCATTTTAAAAATTAACATTCCATAAAGCAGATCATTTAAAGAAACAATTAATAGTGGCTATTCATTTTGTATGTCTAATATTCTTAGCATATTATTATAATATCATGGCTTGATGTCCTGCCCCAGATCATAGGAATGGCTATAAAACTAAAACCGTGAGGATCATAATATTTTTGCCTCTTCACCTAAGGTGATTAATCCTGTGGGTTGAGCTTTGTTGCAAATTGGCTTGATGAATATTTTTCCTTGAAATTTTTCAAACTCAACCTAGAATTAAAAATTCAATATTGCTCTAATGGTGAAATGTTAAAGATGTGAGACATGGGACTGATAATCATGGCCGAACCATTATGAAACAATGAAGCTATTATCTAGGATTTAAAATGAGAGAGGAGAGATAAGAAGATAATTGTAAAGCTATCAGGATCTGGTTCTAAATTATTGTACCACTGTATTTAACCTTATCCTTTACAAACTTTATGGATCAATGAACTCTACTTTTCTCATAAGCCCTGTGGGTTTTGGTTACTTTCAATCAAATGGAACTTGAAACAGAGCTAAAAGCAGGAAAAGCAGGAGGGAAGGATCAGGGCCATGGAGGGAGGGAGAATCTCTGTTCCAGAAAGCAAGGCTCTTTCAAGTTCAAGAGACGTGAAATAGACACTCTTGACTTAACCAGATGAACTTCTCATGTTTTCATTTCATCCAAAGCTCTGCATCAACTTTTGTGACTCCATAACCTTTCTTCGTGCCACTGGAGGAGAGTGCACAGCATTTGAAGCACCAATCTCACTGCTTGTTTCAATCCCATCTCTCACCCCTCAACCTCTAAACAGTCCTTTGATAGGCAGGCCAGTGGTGTTTACCTCTTGCCATCCCTTGTTCATCACATGGGCAGGATTCTACTAAAGGATCCTGGGTCACCTTCTCATATTCCCTCACCAAGCTCACAAATGGCTCTTGTCCATCTATTCTAGAAAGTCTTGTCTCTGAAAGCATCCAAACTCCCTGTCAAATTTGACAAGAAGTGCAAGGGTCTGAGATTTGAATTTGCTTACAAGCTATTGTTAGTTTGCTGTCAAAACATACACGACTCCTTAGTCAGTAAAACAGCACTTTATAATACAAAGTCTAGCTGGCAGCATGAGCTTCAGATTCACTTAGGTTCTCCTTGCCAACCTACCCTTGCCCCAAGTTCCAGGAAGGTGACGGTAAGCCAGGTTCAGGAGGATGCTGTATACACTGTGAGATTTTATTACAGTTGAAGAGCCCCAAGATAAAGAAACCCTGTTCTTTTGTAAAGGGGTGTGGGCAAATCTGCCCAAGTGGATGGAGACATTACATATATACATATTACATTGGATAACAAATCTGCTTTCTACTTCAGAGAAAGAAACTATCTGTGTCTTCCATACCTGTTGAACGTACAAATATCCATGAAAAGATACTCTGGAACAAAGGATGAAAGTGCCTCTACTGCAAGATATAGGAAGAAATACAAGCGACCCCTGGGTATTTGTCTCCCAGTACCCTTTTCAATGTATTGTTTCTCTCAGAGCACTAGAATTGCTGATGAGTTAATAGGGCTCACAGCCATGAGGGTCTGAGCTTTATTGTGGCATTCAATTATATTTTTAAAATAGAAATTAAATCAGGACATGTTTTGATAGAAGGTAACTTGTTTTTTAGAATGATGAGTCCATGATGAAGAGGAATTGTGCTCCAGGACAGATTATATTCACATTCTCACTTTCCACTGATTTCAATAATTTAGGTGGTGAGATTTGAGACTTTTGAATTTATGAATTTAAATGGGAGTTTAGACTTTGAGTTGATGCAATAATGGGATGAGAACTTTGAGATCTTGGGATATTTTGCATTTGGAAGAGACATGAACCTTTGGGCAATATAGGGAAGACTGTGGTAAGGAGAATGACAGACCCTCCTAAAGAATCCACACCCAGCTCCTGGAACCTGTGAATATGTTACATGGCATAGTGAAGGGGTTTTTGCAGAAATTAAGGTCACAGATGTTGGAATAGGCAGATTATCATGGATTACCTTGGTGGACCAAATCTAATCATGTGAGTCTTTGAAAACAGATAACTTTCTCCAGCTAGAGAAGACATGTTTCATAAGGGGAAGACAGGGACATTTGAAGTGTGTAAAGGACCTGAAATGCTGCTGCTGGTTTGAAGATGGAAGGGGCAGTGTCATGAGAGATGCAGGTGGCCTTAAAAAGCTAGAAGAGTCTTCAGCAAGGAAACCAGGACCTCAGCACAACAGTTGTAAGGAGGTGAATCCTGCCAACAACTGAGTGATGTCAGAAGTGGATTCTCTCCTAGAGCCTCCAGAAAAAATCCATGGCCAGCTGATGCCTTGATTTTGACCTTATAAAACCAGAGCAGAGGAAGCAGAGAGTCCATATGGAGTTTGACCTTTAAAGCTGTAAGATAATGATGTATGTCCTTTAAAGCCACTGAGAATATGTTTATTTGCTGCAGTGCCAAAAGTAAGTAGATACACTACCAGTTTTGAACTGGATATGGGTATAAAGCTTTACATTGGCCAGAGCAGTTTGAAGTTACCAGAAAGTAATGGGATCTGTTGCATATTTCACAAAAGGCTGGAAAATGAAATTTTTCACCTACGAAAATTGAAAGCAGTGTTTAAAGTTAGTAAGATACATTTCCATGATTATACCTCAAAAAGTGAAGAGTCTAATATATTGATAATTTGTGATACAAATTTGGAAATATGTAAATCCCAGTTGTGAAAATGGGTAACTGTAATGAAGCATATTCACAAAATATCTACTCTACAGCAGTTAAAAACAAATGGACTATCTCTCAATGAATCAACAATAATGGTTCTTGAAAACAGAAGTTTATATAAAAGAAGAAAATTTCAGAGGGATAAGTGAAATACGATGTCATTTAGTCTTGCGCACCAAAGCAAAGACATTTTAGAAGAGAAATTGAAAGCTATTTAAAAATTGTAAGCACAGCATGGCATAATTTGACTTGAAATTTAGTTATCACACTGGTGTTAAGAAGGAGGGCAATTAATAGAAGGAAGACAAGAGAGATTAATTAGTAACCACCATAGTGACTCAGGCAAGTGATAGTAGTAGCTTGTCTTAGGGTGGTAACAGTGGAGATAAAGAGATGTGTTTATATTATGGAGAGACTGTGAAGGTAGAACTGACAATATTTGTTCCTACATGGAATATGAGAAGTGAGAAAATGAGTGAATTCAATAAATACTGCAAGTATTTTGGTGTGAGCAACGCAAAGAATAGAATTGTCATTAACTGTGATTGGGAATGATTACAGGAGCAGCATGTAGGGAGATCTATTATCTCCTAACTCATTGCATGTTTGATGCAGTCTTCTTTGAATTCTGCCTGATAGAGGAAGCAGCAGTGTACACATGATGTTTAAAGCAATGCAACTGAATGAGATCAAAGAGGATTGAAGTTTCGATGGAGAAGGATCCAAGTCCTGAGCCCAGACAGGGCATTCTAAAACTTCTTAATAACTGAGATGAGGAGAAACCAGCAAGGAAAACACGAAGTAGCAGCCAGTGTGGCAGGAGTAAAGCCAGGGGATGGGGCATCCTGGAAGTCAAGTCAGGAAAATGATTCCAGACGAATAAAATGATCAAGACTATCAAATATTACTGACAAGTCAAGTAAGACTGAATTTAGAGAAACAAATAGTTGTCATTGATGAGATTGTTTTTGTGCATTGCTGGGGACAAAAGCTTGTTTTGACTAGGTTAATGAGACAAGGAAAATATAATTTGGGACAGTGAGTATAGAAAACACTTGGACACAGGAAGGGGAACATTACATTCCAGGGCCTGTTGTGGGGTTGGGAGATTGGGGAGGGATAGCATTAGGAGATATACCTAATGTAAATGACGAGTTAATGGGTGCAACACACCAATATGGCACATGTATACATATGTAACAAACCTGCACGTTGTGCACATGTACCCTAGAACATAAAGTATTAAAAAAAAAAAAAAAGAAAGAGAATTATTTTAAGTAACTTTGCTCTTAAGAGTTAAGAATGTGCAGCTGGAAACCATCATTCTTAGCAAACTATCACAAGAACAGAAAACCAAACACCGCATGTTCTCACTCATAGGTGGGAACTGAACAATGACATCACTTGGACTCGGGAAGGGGAACGTCACACATCGGGGCCTATCATGGCGAGGGGGGAGGGAGGAGGGATTGCATTGGGAGTTATACCTGATATAAATGACAAATTGATGGGTGCTGACGAGTTGATGGGTGCAGCACACCAACATGGCACAAGTATACATATGTAACAAACCTGCACGTTATGCACATGCACCCTAGAACTTAAAGTATAATAAAAAAAAAAAAAAAAAAAAAGAATGAAGGAGGGACTAACTGGAGGGAAATATTGAATCAAGGGATTTTTAAAAATAAGTAAGATGTTACATTGTAGTTTTATTATAATAAGAGCAATCAAGAAGTGAGGAAGAAACTGACCAGACAGGTGACAATACAGAGCTGCTGAAGTAAAATAATTGAGGACATAAAAATGGGCAGGATTTAGTTCACAAGGGAAGAGGCAGCCACATCTGTCTATGAAAGGCTGCAGACAGTTCATTCATAATAGCACAGAGAAAGATAGAGTAGGTGGGTGCAGATAAAAGTAAGTGGAGGTATGTGCTTTGAGGGTATTTGAAAAATGATCTTCTATTTCTTTTCACAATAAAACAAGAAACTAGGTCAGTAGCTAAAAATGAGAAAAAGATATGGGGTGTTAAGTATTCCTGTAAAGACAAGGTGTGAAAAATCCATCTAGGAAAATGGGAAAATGTAAAAACTAAGGAAATGTTGTAGGATTGCTAGGCTACTGAGAGACCAATTAAGGTAAGTAACCAGAAATTTGAAATGAGACCACATGATTTTATTCCTTGTTGTTCCTTCAGTTGCATAGGCAATTCAAGTCACTTCCAGAGGTGGTAGGTTGGACTTAGCCAGGGTGGGGTGTTTCTAGGCCACTATTAAAAAGGGTGAGAGAAGCAAGGTGGTTGATTGTGTATGCAAACGAGTGACCAAAATAGACTGAAAACTGGACTAAAAGGAAGGAAAGAAAATGAGGGCATGCATGGGATGAAACAAAGAAACTTCAATAGGAATGATTTTACTAGAAATCCTAACAGATTGAAGCAATTTGGAGTTGTGTTCAAAACTTATAAAGTGGTAGACTGGGAACACAGTGCTTGGAATTGCATCAGATGAGGTTTTTGGTAATGAAATTACTCTAGGATATAATGCTGGGGGCAAATTAGGGAGTTAGTGAGTTGTCAGGAGAAAAATTAAGGAAGTTGAGAAACTCAAAGTCGCCTTGGGTAGCAGATAGATTATCAAATTTTCATCAAAAGTTATGATTGGAGCAATGTTAAAGGGAATCAACCTAAGTGTTCATCAATGTGTGAATAAATAAAGAAAACGTGGCGCATATGTCAATGGAATACTATTTAGTCACAATAAAAGAAATCATGCAATTCACAGCAACTTGGACGGAATTGGAGATCATGATGTTAAGTGAAAAAAAACACGTGCAAAAGGGCTATCACATATTCTCACCGATATGTGGAAGCTAAAAAATTTGAACACATGGAGATAGGGGGAAAAATAGATAACAGAGACTGTAAAGACTGAGTTGGTTAGCAGACAAGCGGAGAAGTGGGTTTAAGGCTACAAACATAAAGTAAGATCAAGGGAATAAACTCGATGTTTGATAGCAGAGTAGGATGACTATACTTAACAAAAATGTATTGTACTCCAGTGGGGATTATAGTAAACATCCCTGATTTGATAATTGATCATTATATATATAAAACAAAATTGCTTGTGTACACCCCAAATTTGTACAAATATATTTTTTAATTTGAAAAAGTAAAAATATAAAATAAAATAGACATTAACATTTTATTTTCTGTCTTTCTTTTTATTTTCAGACTGAATTTTGTTTGCTTTTGTTGCCCAGCTGGAGTGCACTGATGTGATTTCGGCTCACTGCAACCTCTGCCTCCCGAGTTCAAGCTATTCTCCTGCTTCAACCTCCCCAGTAGCTGGGGTTACAGGTGTCTGCCACCATGTCCAGCTAATTATTGTATTTTCAGTAGAGACAAGGTTCCACCATGTTGGCCAGGCTGGTCTTGAACTCCTGACCTCAGGTGTTCTCCCCTCCTGGACAGCCTCCCAAAGTGCTAGGATTACAGACGTTAGTCACCGTACCCAGCCAAAATTAACATTTTTAGGGAATGAAATATTGAGAATCAATGACTACAGTGCAGAGGGACAGCAGATGATAGGGTTTGAGGACACGAACTTCAGAGCTAGCCGTTTTCGGAAGGAGTGGGAGTGGCCTGTAAAGTGCATTGAGAAGTCAGGAGGACAACAGTCCGTACTAATCATGCTGAGTACCTCTACCGAAAAGTTCTAGTGGGAGAACAATGTACTCAAAGCGGAGGCAGGGAATTGTTAGAGCAATAAGGTGAACGAGCTGTTCGCAGAAAGAATAGAGAGTGTAGGGGATTTGGCTGAGGAGGAGTCATGAGCTGCTGTGACATAATGGAAGGTTTGAAGGATTGCGGTAAAGCCATGTTACAGAGTAGGTGAAAACAGGGAAGAATGCACTCACAACATCAGAAGAGTAGAAACATCCAGGACAAAAGGGAGATGAAACTATAGGAGGGAAATAGAAAGCAGGTTTTAAATATAGTTGTGGCATTTTCTTTAATCTGGAAAATAATTAATAATTGGTAAAAAATGGAGCTTTTATAGAATGCTAAGTGTAAGCTATATGGGTACCCCAATATTAGCTCTGACAAAATAACCTGAGGACCTGAAGTCTAAGGTACTTTTATTAGTATTATTTCAGTTTTGTTTGTTTGTTTTGTAGAGATGGGATCTACAGAGGTTGGAATCTAGAGATACTGCCCAGGATGGTCTTGAAATCCTGGGCTCAAGCAATCCTCCTGCCTTGGCCTCCCTAAAGTGATGGGATTACAGGGCATGAGCCACAGCCCTTGGACTGGCATTTTGCTTTTAAATGGTACTGATTTCTGCCTCAAAGACTCATTTTTCAGTCCACAGGGACAATTATTTCAACTTATATTATCTTAGATATTAGGATGATCTCAAGAAATAACTTTTAAAATATACTTCTGCCCTAAATTAGAGAGATGTGACTTCTATTTTTAACAAAAATTTCTGAATAAGGGATGTTACATTATGCGGTTTTAGTAGGCATATTCCAAAGTCTCATCTTTTTATTCACAATTTACTCTCCGAATCTTACCACCTTTACTTTTAGTCACTATATTCTATAAAGGTCTAAAACATTTTTCTGCATTATATGAAGTGATTTTCTCTGTCTTTAAAGGTACTAAAGCCTGATAAAGATTGTACTAAAAATAAAGCTAAAGACCAATTTCACTCATGAATACCTATGCAACAATCATAAATAAAATATTAGCAAACAGAATTCAGCAGTACATTTAAAAGCGATACAGCATACCAAATGGAATGTACTTCAGAAATGCAAGAATGCTTCTTCAACGAGGAAATATTTTAATGTCATTTATTGTATTAATTCTAATAAAATAAAATTTATTATTAATGCCACGGATTCTGAAAGGTATAATAAAGTGCACATTCTGAGTTTTAAAAAGGCTCAAGAACATGGACAGCAGATAATTCCATAATATGATTAATTTGTGTTTGTGTTTGTGTGTATGTGTACAACACAACAGTTAAAAATCATACTTAATGAGGCTTTCCCAGTAAAATCAGTAAAATAAAATGGTCTGTGGGACTGCTAGTATCTGAAACTGCATTGGAGGAAAGAACTATTGGGTCTGAGATCTGATTTTATACTACTTAAAAGCTAATATGCGTCTGTTTCATGGACGTTGGGAAAAGATACGTGACTTCTGATTTAAAGACAGAGAATTTTGTCACTATAGCACAGAAACCTGCATGATATGATGAGTGCACCCATTCCCCTTGCCCTCTGAGTTTACAGTGGGGTGAAGGGTGACATGGGTGGACCAGATGAATGCTGTGTACACAGCAGGTATGCAAGAAAAACTGAGCTGCTTTGGGAATAGGCTACTTTTATAGCAATGATAAGCAAGCCTACTCTTTGTCCTCGGAAAAGATACTTCCATCTTTCCAAGTTGCTTTCTGCAACACAAAAAAGGTCCCAAGAGAAAGCCGAGGTAATGAGCTGTCAAGACTATGCATTTGCAGCACAATCGGTAAGATGAGTATGAGCCTAAGAGATATACAGAGGAGTGTCTCCCATTAGCCAATGCAATTAGATAAGAGAAAGCAATAATTTAAATAATATTTTGGAATATAGAAATAAAATGATCTCTATTGACAAAATGATATAATTTATATGAAAAGCCTAAAGCAAGCAATAAGAAAAAGAAACCTGCTGAAAGGGAATGTAGTTAATATTTAATAACAATTTATAGAATTAATACACAGACATTAAGATTCTGCACTTATTGAGACAATAACTAGTAAGAAGATACATTGAAAGAGAATAATTCATTTACAAGAGCAATAAAAACATCAAATACTGAGGCCTCAGCAAAGTATTTCTAAAATTTACATGAAGGAAACCTAATCATCGAAAGACACGAAAGTGAACTTAAGTAAATGGAAAGGCATACCATGTTCTAAGATATGAAGACTTAGTAGTATAAAATGATAAAGCTCTAACTTAACTTGTAAATCTGACATCATTTTAATAAAAAACCAGTATGTTTTTTCTAGAGCTACATTATTTAATTCAGAAGTCCATATGAAAAAATATTAATAAGCAAGTAAGACTAATTTATAAAAGAAAAAGAAATATCAGAGAGGTCCAGTCCCATAATATTAAAACAATGAATCCTTATAACTAAACACTGTGAGGTGTTGACTCAGGAATACATAACTGTACTGTTGCAACAGAACAGAAGATGAGAAAGGAGATCTAGACATATATTAAATTATTCTGGATGATAAAAGTGATGTTTGAAATCAGTGCAAAAGTATGAGCTTATAATAAATGATACTGAGGAAAGCTGAACATCTATTTTCAGAAAAAATAAAATTGTGTTCATATCTGATACGTCACAGTAACTTAAAGATTTATCAGAAATATAAATACAAAAACCAAAATCATGTAAGTACATAAAGAAAAGCCTAAGTAAATTTTCTTACAACTAGAAAATTGATACTGTCCAAAATTACCTAAAATTCAAAGTCAGAAAGTCAAAATATTGATAAATACTACTAAATACAAGTTTAATAAATGTCTAAAAATAACGTCCAAAGACAAACTAGGAAATGATTATAGCAAATGTATCACAGAAAATGCACCAATATATCTAATAGGAAAATAGATGAAGAAAAAGGCCAAAGGCTGGTAAGAAAATAAAACAAAACTTGAAAGAGAAAGGTCACAGAAAAAGAGACAAATAACCCTTAAACATAAAAACTAAATCCAAATGGGGTCTCACTATTACTCAGACTTGCCTCAATCTGCTGGGCTCAAGTCATTCTCGCGCCTCAGCCTCCTAAGTAGTTGGGACTACAGGCACACACTACCACGCCGGGCTCAAACTGGCTTTTAATGAGAAAATGAAAAGTAAGTGTGTGCAATGATACCATGTGTCACTTACTGGATTTAAACAATATACATTTTAATTTGAAATAATTTTTAATCTAAAAAGTGCAAGTAAATTAAAAATAACTTGTATTCTGAACCATTTCAGAATAAGTGTCTAATCTGTTGCCTCCTCATTCCTTGATACTTTAGTATATATGTCCCATAACAACATTCTCCTATATAACTGTAATGCATTAATCAAATCAGGAAATTGACATTGATAAATTACTGTCATCAAATTATCGGAAGATCCTTTGAATTTCCATCAAATGTGTCAATAATGTTAACTATGTAGTTAAAATAAAAAAGAAAGTCCTGTTCACATTCACATGTGTGATTCCTTGTCATGTCCCTGTAGGCACTTTCATTCTGAAACAGTTTCTCGTTCTTTTTCTGATTTCCATCATCCTGATAATTTATAAGTTACAAGTGAGGTATTTTGTAGAATATCTCTCATTTGGCTTAATGATGTTTTCTCACAAGTGCATTGAGGCTACTCATCATTATCAGGAATATCAAAGAAGAGGAGCTTTTTCCTTTTTTTATTATTATTATTATACTTTAAGTTCTAGGGTACATGTGCACAACGTGCAGGTTTGTTACATATGTATACATGTGCCATGTTGGTGGGCTGCACCCATTAACTCATCATTTACATTAGGTATATCTCCTAATGCTATCCCTCCCCACTACCCCCTCTCCACAATAGGACCCGGTGTGTGAAGTTCCTCTTCCTATGTCCAAGTGATCTTATTGTTCAGTTCCCACCTATGAGTGAGAACATGCAGTATTTGGTTTTCTGTTCTTGTGATAGTTTGCTGAGAATGATGGTTTCCAGCTGCATCCATGTCCCTATAAAGGACACAAACTCATCTTTTTAATGGCTACATAGTATTCCATGGTGTATATGTGCCACATTTTCTTAATCCAGTCTGTCACTGATGGATGTTTGGGTTGATTCCAAGACTTTGCTATTGTGAATAGTGCCACAATAAACATACGCGTGCATGTGTCTTTATAGCAGCATGACTTATAATCTTTTCAGTATATCCCCAGTAATGGGACGGCTGGGTCAAATGGTATTTCTAGTTCTAGATCCTTGAGGAGTCGCCATACTGTTTTCCATAATGGTTGAACTAGTTTACAGTCCCACCAACAGTGTAAAAGTGTTCCTATTCTCCACATCCTCTCCAGCACCTGTTGTTTCCTGATTTTTTTTTTTTTTTTTTTTGAGGCGGAGTCTCGCTCTGTCGCCAGGACTGGAGTGCAGTGGCCAGATCTCAGCTCACTGCAAGCTCCGCCTCCTGGGTTCACGCCATTCTCCTGCCTCAGCCTCCCGAGTAGCTGAGACTACAGGCGCCCGCCACATCGCCCGGCTAGTTTTTGTATTTTTAGTAGAGACGGGGTTTCACCGTGTTAGCCAGGATGGTCTCGATCTCCTGACCTCGTGATCCGCTAATGATTGCCATTCTAACTGGTGTGAGATGGTATCTCATTGTGGTTTTGATTTGCATTTCTCTGATGGCAAGTAAGGGATGAGCAGTTTTTCATGCGTCTGTTGGCTGTACGAATGTCTTCTTTTGAGAAGTGTCTATTCATATCCTTTGCCCGCTTTTTGATGGGGTTGATTTTTTCTTGTAAATTTGTTTGAGTTCTTTGTAGGTTCTGGATATTAGCCCTTTGTCAGATGAGTAGATTGCAAAAATTTTCTCCCATTCTGTAGGTTGCCTGTTCACTCTGATGGTAGTTTCTTTTGCTGTGCAGAAGCTCTTTAGTTTAATGAGATCCCATTTGTCAATTGTGGCTTTTGTTGCCATTGCTTTTGGTGTTTTAGACATGAAGTCCTTGCCCATGCCTATGTCCTGATTGGTATTGCCTAGGTTCCCTTCTAGGGTTTTTATGGTATTAGGTCTAACATTTAAGTCTCTAATCCATCTTGAATTAATTTTCGTATAAGAAATAAGGAAAGGATCCAGTTTCAGCTTTCTACTTATGGCTAGCCAATTTTCCCAACACCATTTATTAAATAGGGAATCCTTTCCCCATTTCTTGTTTTTCTCAGATTTGTCAAAGATCAGATGGCTGTAGATGTGTGGTATTATTTCTGAGGGCTCTGTTCTGTTCCATTGGTCTATATCTGTGTTTTGGTACCAGTACCATGCTGTTTTGGTTACTGTAGCCTTGTAGTATAGTTTGAAGTCAGGTAGCGTGATGCCTCCAGCTTTGTTCTTTTGGCTTAGGATTGTCTTGGCAATGCAGGCTCTTTTTTGGTTCCATATGAACTTTAGAGCATTTTTTTCCAATTGTGTGAAGAAAGTCATTGGTAGCTTAATGGGGATGGCATTGAATCTATAAATTACCTTGGGCAGTATGGCCATTTTCACGATATTGATACTTCCTATCCATGAGCAAGGTATGTTCTTTCATTTGTCTGTGTCCTCTTTTATTTCACTGAGCAGTGGTTTGTAGTTCTCCTTGAAGAGGTCCTTTACATCCCTTGTAAGTTGGATTCCTAGGTATTTTATTCTCTTTGCAGCTATTGCGAATGGGAGTTCATTCATGATTTGGCTCTCTGTTTGTCTGTTACTGGTGTACAAGAATGCTTGTGATTTTTGCACATTGATTTTGTATCCTGAGACTTTGCTGAAGTTGCTTATCAGCTTAAGGAGATTTTGGGCTGAGACAACGGGGTTTTCTAAATACACAATCATGTCATCTGCAAACAGGGACAATTTGACTTCTTCTTTTCCTAATTGAATACCCTTTATTTCTTTCTCTTGCCTGATGGCCCCAGCCAGAACTTCCAACACTATGTTGAATAGGAGTGGTGAGAGAGGGCACCCCTGTCTTGTGCCAGTTTTCAAAGGGAATGCTTCCAGTTTTTGCCCATTCAGTATGATATTGGCTGTGGGCTTGTCATAAATAGCTCTTATTATTTTGAGATACATTGCATCAATACCTAGTTTGTTAAGAGTTTTTAGCATGAAGGGCTGTTGAATTTTGTCAAAGACCTTTTCTGCATCTATTAAGATAAACATGTGGTTTTTGTCTCTGGTCTGTTTATATGCTGGATTACGGTTATTGATTTGTGTATGTTGACCCAGCCTTGCATCCCAGGGATGAAGGCCACTTGATCATGGTGGATAAGTTTTTTGATGTGCTACTGGATTTGGTTTGCCAAATTTTATTGAGGATTTTTACAACGATGTTCATCAGGGATATTGGTCTAAAATTCTCTTTTTTTGTTGTATGTCTGTCAGGCTTTGGTATCAGGATGATGTTGGCCTCATAAAATGAGGTGGGGAGGATTCCCACTTTTTCTATTGATTGGAATAGTTTCATAAGGAATGGTACCAACTCCTCCCTGTACCTCTGGTAGAATTCAGCTGTGAATCCATCTGGTCCTGTACTTTCTTTGGTTGGTAGGCTATTAATTATTGCCTCAATTTTGGAGCTCTGCTATTGGTCTATTCAGGAATTCAACTTCCT
The DNA here is from genome assembly GCF_009764315.1 of Trachypithecus francoisi. Classification (NCBI taxonomy): domain Eukaryota; kingdom Metazoa; phylum Chordata; class Mammalia; order Primates; family Cercopithecidae; genus Trachypithecus; species Trachypithecus francoisi. Next base: position 165,240,802 of record NW_022681454.1, on the reverse strand, counting down.
GGTTTAGTCTTCGGAGAGTGTAAGTGTCCAGGAAATTATCCAATTCTTCCAGGTTTTCTAGTTTATTTGCATAGAGGTGTTTGTAGTATTCTCTGACAGTAGTTTGTATTTCTGTAGGGTCGGTGGTGATATTCCCTTTATCATTTTTTATTGTGTCTATTTGATTCTTCTCTCTTTTCTTCTTTATTAGTCTTGCTAGTGGTCTATCAATTTTGTTGATCTTTTCAAAAAACCATCTCCTGGATTCATTGATTTTTTGGAGGGGTTTTTGTGTCTCTCTCTCCTTCAGTTCTGCTCTGATCTTAGTTATTTCTTGCCTTCTGCTAGCTTTTGAATGTGTTTGCTCTTGCTTGTCTAGTTCTTTTAATCGTGATGTGAGGGTGTCAATTATAGATCTTTCCTACTTTCTCTTTTGGGCATTTAGTGCTATAAATTTCCCTCTACACACTGCTTTAAATGTGTCCCAGAGATTCTGGTATGTTGTGTCTTAGTTCAAAGAAAATCTTTATTTCTGCCTTCATTTCATTATGTACCCAGTAGTCATTCAGGAGCAGGTTATTCAGTTTCCATGTAGTTGAGCGGTTTTTATTGTGTTTCTTAGTCCTGAGTTCCAGTTTGATTGCACTGTGGTTTGAGAGACAGTTTGTTGTAATTTCTGTTCTTTTACATTTGCTGAGGAGTGCTTTACTTCCAACTATGTGGTCAATTTTGGAATAAGTGTGATGTGGTGCAGAGAAGAATGTATATTCTGTTGATTTGGGGTGGAGAGTTCTGTAGATGTCTATTAGGTCCACTTGGTGCAGAGTTGAGTTCAATTCCTGGATATCCTTGTAACTTTCTGTCTCATTGATCTGTCTAATGTTGACAGTGGGTTGTTAAAGTCTCCCATTATTATTGTATGGGAGTCTAAGTCTCTTTGTAAGTCTCTCAGGACTTGTTTTATGAATCTGGGTTCTCCTGTATTGGGTGCATATATATTTAGGATAGTTAGCTCTTCCTAATGAATTGATCCCTTTACCATTATGTAATGGCCTTCTTTGTCTCTTTTGATCTTTGATGGTTTAAAGTCTGTTTTATCAGAGACTACAATGGAAACCCTTGCTGTTTTTTGTTTTCCATTTGCTTGGTAGATCTTCCTCCATCCCTTTATTTTGAGCCTATGTGTGTCTCTGCATGTGAGATGGGTCTCCTGAATACAGCAGACTGATGGGTCTTGACTCTTTATCCAATTTGCCAGTCTGTGTCTTTTAATTGGACCATTTAGTCCATTTATATTTAAGGTTAATATTGTTATGTGTGAACTTGATCCTGTCATTATGAATTAGCTGGTTATTTTGCTCATTAGTTGATGCAGTTTCTTCCTAGCATCGATGGACTTTACATTTTGACATGTTTTTGCAATGGCTGGTACCTGTTGTTCCTTTCCATGTTTAGTGCTTCCTTCAGGATCTCTTGTAGGGCGGGCCTGGTGGTGACAAAATCTCTAAGCATTTGCTTGTCTGTAAAGAATTTTATTTCTCCTTCACTTATGAAACTTAATTTGCCTGGATATGAAATTCTGGCTTGAAAATTCTTTTCTTTAAGAATGTTGAATATTGGCCCCCACTCTCTTCTGGCTTGGAGAGTTTCTGCCAAGAGATCTGCTGTTAGTCTGATGCGCTTCCCTTTGTGTGTCACTCGGCCTTTCTCTCTGGCTGCCCTTTACATTTTTTCCTTCATTTCAACTTTGGTGAATCTGACAATTATGTGTCTTGGAGTTGCTCTTCTCGAGGAGTATCTTTGTGGCGTTCTCTGTATTTCCTGAATTTCAATGTTGGCCTGCCTTACTAGGTTGGGGAAGTTCTCCTGGATGATATCCTGCAGAGTGATTTCCAATTTGGTTCCATTATCCCCATCACTTTCAGGCACTCCAATCAGACGTAGATTTGGTCTCTTTCACATAATCCCGTATTTCTGGAGGCTTTGTTCATTTCTTTTTACTCTTTTTTCTTTACACTTCACTTCTCTTCTTGGTTCATTTCATTCATTTGATCTTCAGTCACTGATACTCTTTCTTCCAGTTGATCGAGTCGGTTACTGTAGCTTGTGTGTTTGTCACATAGTTCTCATGTTATGGTTTTCATCTCTATCAGTTCTTCTAAGGACTTCTCTACATTGGTTATTCTAGTTAGCCATTCATCAAATCTTTTTTCAAGGTTTTTAGTTTCTTTGCGCTGGTTACGTAGTTCCTCCTTTAGCTCTGAGAAGTTTGATCGACCGAAGTCTTCTTCTCTTGACTCGTCAAAGTCATTCTCCGTCCATCTTTGTTTCGTTGCTGGCAATGAGCTGCGTTCCTTTGCAGGGGGAGATGCGCTCTGATTTTTTGAATTTTCAGTTCTTCTGCACTGCTTTTTCCTCATCTTTGTGGTTTTTTCTGCCTTTGGTCTTTGATGACGGTGACGTACTGATGGGGTTTTGTGTGAGTGTCCTTTCTGTTTGTTAGTTTTCCTTCTAACAGTCAGGACCCTCAGCTGTAGGTCTGTTGGAGTTTTCTTGAGATCCACTCCAGACCCTGTTTGCCTGGGTATCAGCAGCAGAGACCGCAGAAGATAGAATATTGCTGAACAGCGAGTGTTGCTGTCTGATTCTCACTCTGGAAGCTTCGTCTCAGGGGTGTACCTCACAGTGTGAGGTGTGAGGTGTCTGCACCTAGTAGGGGATGTCTCCCAGTTAGGCTACTCAGGGGTCAGGAACCCACTTGAGCAGGCAGTCTGTCCGTTCTCAGATCTCAACCTCCGTGCTGGGAGATCCACTGCTCTCTTCAAGGCTGTCAGACGGGCATTTACCTCTGCCGAGGTTTCTGCTGCTTTCTGTTTAGCTATGCCCTGTCCCCAGAGGAGGAGTCTACAGAGGTAGGCCGGCCTCCTTGAGCTGTGGTGGGCTCCACCCAATTCGAGCTTCCCAGGGGCTTTGTTTACCTACTTAAGCCTCAGCAATGGCAGGCGCCCCTCCCCCAGCCTCACTGTGGCCTTGCAGTTAGATCTCAGACTGCTGTGCTAGCAATGAGGGAGGCTCCATGGGCCTGGGACCCTCTGGGCCAGGTGTGGGATATAATCCCCTGGTGTGCCGTTTACAAAGACCGTTGGTGAAGTGCAGTATTAGGGTGGGAATTACCCAATTTTCCAGGTGTTGTCTGTCTCGATTTCCTTTATCTAGGAAAGGGAATTCCCTTCCCCCTTGTGCTTCCCAGGTGAGGCTACGCCTCGCTCTGCTTCAGCTCTTGCTGGTCAGGCTGCACCCGTGGACCAGTGGCAACTGTCTGACACGACACGCCCCAGTGAGATGAACCCAGTACCTCAGTTGAAAATGCAGAAATCACCCGTCTTCTGTGTCACTCACGCTGGGAGCTGGAGGCTGAAGCTGTTCCTATTCTGCCATCTTGGGTGTGCCCCTGCTGTTTTCTTTTCATCCCATCTTACTAGGTGGTTCATGACATGATTTGTCCCATTATTGGTTATATTCACTTTGGTCACCTGACTAAGAAGGTTTTTGTGAGGATTTTCACTTGTGAATTAACTTTTTGAAATAATGTAAATGTTCTCATTTAAAATTGAAGCTTTCAATTTACTTATTAAGCATAAATATGGATTCATGGATTTCTATTTTATTCAAAGAATTAAAACGTATTATTCCCACTCTTTGCTTTGATATACAAACTGTCCCAGGTTTCTCTAGTTCTTTAAGACATACTCCATTTTTTTGTTGTTTTTTTGTCACGTGTCTGTGTTTTAAGCACATTTTTACTTTCTATCTCAAGTGTTTCCAGACTTATTTTGTCTTTTCTCTTCTCTAGTCGAGAAGCAGCCATTTCCCCAAGAATCAGACATGTTTAGAAACCAAGATAAGTGGGCTAGCTGTGCTCCTAGTTATTGAGATATCACTAATTCTAGGCTCTCTGACCGAACAGAGCTAAGGAATATATTTATGTGTACACACACAGAGACATACAAGTTGAACATTTATTTATTTGTATATCTATTCTTGTTTACTAAAATCATGAATATTCTAATTCAACACCAGGAGATTTATTCTGGATTTTCCCTTTCACTGTTTGCAAATGAGAAACCTTCTTTCATTATTCTTAATATCTGTACCTATTTGATCAATTGCTCTGATGTAAATAATTTGCCATTATCACACCATGAGGTCTCTTTCATAGCTGTTCTACTTAACACATCATGCTCAGAAACTCCTGGTATGAAGGCCCTACTCAACCAGCTCAGACATTGACAATCTCACTGAGTCTGGCCTGAATATTGATATCTCTCTCAATCTGTTGTCTTCATATGACTTGCACTAGATCACCCTCTACACGGAATTCCTTCTGCCTCACTCAGCTCTGACTCCATGCCAGGTGGCTCTCCCATGTGAACCTGTTTTCCATTTTGCCTGGGGTCTCTTAATTCTGGGCCATCACAGCTCCCAGTCACCCAACCAGACGTGGATGCCCACCTAACCCTGACCTAATGGCTTTCGAATCTAAGTGTTCAAGAAAAGAAGAAAACTAAACAAAGAGGAGTCAGGAGCAGGAGAGGGAGGAAAGAAAGAGTAAGATTCAGAATTTGCAATACCAAAAATAAGTATGAGAGAAAGACTTCATTATAGTATGTAATTTACTTATACAGAGTTTGATTTTAAAAGTTAAAATTACAAATCCTGACCCATACTCTAGAATTCTGGTAAAGCAATGGCTTCAGAGATATAGTATATGTATCAGGCAATGACTATGGAATTCTTCTTGGAGTATTATTACTTAAGTATCATGCTAATTATTCATAGAAAAAAGTTTATATAGTTTCCTTCATCCTCTTCCTTTTCACCTTCTCTTTGAAACTGGTCTTCTTTAAACATTTTCTGATTTTCTCCCTTAAAATTTGTATTTAAGCTTAATTTATTGTTAACAGTGACCTAACATGTCAAACTGGTGCTAAATGTATTTACTCAAGTATCAATCTATTGATTCAACAGTTGCAAGGCCAAGAGTAGACTAGCCTAGAACAAATCTGAAGTCTCCAAGTGTGTCCGTTCAACTGCTATTTGAGAGAAATTTAAGAAAGTCAAGCTTGAGAAAAATAACAAGTAAATAACTTCACTTTCTTAGAAGTGTTTAAATGGATATTGAAGAACTCTTCAAGGCACATTAGTTTTCTACTTAGAAAGTAGATTTGATTGTTTGTAAATGTAGGTTTTTATATTCTTTTATATTCAACAACACTAGATTTCTGGATTATGTGGTTGCATCTTGGATAGTTAAAAATAAGTCTTGTCTATAGTTTACTCAGGAGAATAAATCTAATTTCTAAGCAGTAACTAAGCAGTGCTACCAGAAAACCTTCCACCCCAGTACTTTAAGAAATAATATGAAGGCAATGGCGGAAAAACAATGAATGGAAAGTTTAAAAAATAATATCTAAGACACACACTAAATGCCAGATGTTGATGATTGCTCCATCAAATATGATGAATATTTTTGATGTTTAATTTTACTTATTTTCTTTATTCTAAGAACTAGGAAGTCAGCCTCTTATTTTAAAAAAAGAAACATTTAATCAGTACAGATATAAATGTCTATGTACTATCATAACTTGTTCAAGAGCTGAATTAAATGAAATGAAATGTGTACTACTTCCACTCTATGAACTCCTCTTAGCTATCTCGCAGACTTGTTACAAAGATTAAATAACTTCCATATAGGGATATATATAATATAATCATATATGTATATAATATATAATTATATATCATGTATATAATTGTTATATATATGGGTGTTTATATATATTTATTTATTTATTTATTGCACTTAGAACAGTGCTGGGGCAGGACAAGCATTGTCTATTATTATTTTCCCTGTCAGAGCAGCTGACTTCTGCCTTTCATTTTATTTTCTTTCCTTTGGCAAATATAAATTTTCTAACTGCCTGTCCCACTATCCTACAGCATAGTTGGTTCATCCTTCTGGATTCCAATAATTATCCTATTCAGAGTGAATTCTCAAAATGTTTAAAGTTTAAATAATACTGAAACACTAAAAAGATGTAGATATTCAAAAGATTTTGGTGGTAAATGAAGCCACTCTGTTTTCTTGTGAAAACACCATGATTCAGGTGATGAATTCTTCTTCCCTTCCAGCTTTTTCTTTCTTCTCCATGTCCTCTCACTCCACCTTCAATAAATTCTTGTAATTTTTCATTATGCTTCAAAAAATATTTCTGTCAGCTTGAAGACAAGAATTGTGCTAGGCTTTAAGAAGTACCTAGAAAACAGGCTGAGATAATCTACAGGCTCATGTCCCCCAAAAGAGAGATGAAAACCAGCTCACAAGAGAGAACAAAGAACGCCTGAACAACTGGGCTCTCTGGGAGTATGCAAAGTTTAGAAAAAGACATAGAAGTCAAAAACCAAGGCAGAGATACTTTAAATATAACCTAAATTAGTGCTTACATATAAAATTTGTTTGCATCCTTTCATCTAGGAAAGGTAGAAGTTGGCCTGGATAATTAGCCCTCTTCCCACTTTGGAATCCTATAATTATGTGATCATAAACATGCTAGTTTTTTTTTTTTTTTTTTAATTCTTAGCAATGAAGACAGTAAGTCTAGCTCTGAAGCACAAAATTAATGTCATTATTATAAGCAGGATGGCCATAATTAAAGAAAAATTATAATCTTTCTTTCCCTTTGTAAAAAACTATAGATTGGGTGATGAAAGAATAAAAGATTAGCTTTTGAAAAGTCTTCGTGCTTATCTATCCTGCTAATTTCAAATTAGAAGCTTTTGAATAATTTTGAATGGGGATATTTGAAAGTAGCCATTTTATAATAAAATGCTCTTGTCTTAATGATAAAGTTAAACATTATTCCATTTTCTATCATACTGAGATAATTAAAATCTTTAGAGCAATGGCATGGAATGTAGATTTGACTTGATTATTTTGAATTCAAAAATTACTAACTGAAATCCCTAAGGGAAAATTGTAATTTTAGTTATCTCTTGCTTCCGTTTTGTGTTTATCTTACACACTCAACTTGAGTGGTCTTGATGTTTAACTAAGCAATTGTATGTGAGAAATAAATACTCAATGTCAAGCCGGAGAAACCATGACAAATCCATTAGTATTTATCTTTTGAAAATATTTGTTCACATAATTTTCGTTTTATTGCTTTTCATTTTAGAACAAACTAAAGTTAATACAAAAACTCATTGGGAATGTGTAACAGTTCTTATCATTTGACTTGACGTAGTCAATAAAAGTTCTTGCAAATGTATGTGGTTGTTTTGTCATAGTCTTAGAAATATCTATGCAAACAATGACACTTGCTTACTCTTTTAATCACTAATTATATCTTGTCTCATTTAAAAATAAACAGGATGTAGACAATCTCATGTAGAAGTTAGATGAACCCATCATGATAGTTGTGTCCAATTTTCTATTTATTTTGTCTGTGTATTTTACAGTCAGATTAAAGCTGCAGTGAGGTTCTTTGAAGTGAAGAATATTTCTTCTCTATTTACTAGAAAAGATAAGATACATATGCTAAGTATTGAGGAGAATAATAACTACATCATTTTAAAATAATAGTAGAGTTTTATTGCAACGAAGAACTACAAAAACCGCCACATCCTCCTTGTTCCTATCTATCTCCGCAAATGAAAAGGATATGCTGAATTAGAATTTACAACAATACACTTTTTAATATTAGACTTAGCATACAGAACACTATGAAGAAGTAATAGGCCTTTACTTGAGCAGTTGAGATGGACTGAGATGAGGTATAATTTTTAGTACTCTATCCCTGTGGAATGTTGAGATTACGTGGTTAAAAATCAACTTTATGCGGTAGTGAATATCTAGATGTCTATTCTTTTATTTCCTTCTGTCACATCAATAAAGATTGTTTTTAACTATTTCAAATCCATGGCAACTGAAAATGGCACTATGCATCCATAACATTTACCTCTCTGTAACAGAGGACCACACTTGAAATTGTATTTTTAAAGCAATCTTGACAATTCCATGTTGTCTGGCAGAAAATGACCCTCAATGAAATTAATATTTTCATTGTCATATGACTTCTTATTGCAGAGGTTCATAAGTTTATCTTAATCATTTTGCTGTGATTGACTAATCTAATCTTTTATGAATTTGAAATGCTTCTACGAGCACTTCTCTGATCTCTCTTCTTCATTTCTTAAGGCGATTTTTAATTTCATGCAACTTAAGGCAATGGACAGATTGGAATGAAGTGTCAGTGGTTTACATTTGTAAACCTTGTGGAAGCATTATTTTAATGAGTTGAAAAATTCTGGAATTTGGGCCTTCATGAAGCTATTGCATATTGGTTGATTATTGGTATTTTTTTCTTCTTTGGGACGAAGTTTCAATCTTGTTGTCCAAGCTGGAGTGCAGTGGCATAATCTGGGCTCACTGCAACCTCTGCCTCCCAGGTTCAAGAGATTCTTCTGCCTCAGCCTCCTGAGTAGCTGGGATTGCAGATGCCTGCCACCATGCCTGGTTAATTTTTGTATTTTTAGTAGAGACAGGGGTTCACCATGTTGGCCAGGCTGATCTCGAACTCCTGACCTCAGGTGATCCACCTGCCTCAGCCTCTCAAAGTGTTGGGATTACAGGGGTGAGCCACTGCTCCTGGCATAATTACTGGTTATTTTAAAAAAAACATTTTCCCCTGAGAATTTTTTTTTGAGTCTTATTTTTGCAAGCATGAATTTATCTGATAAGAAAATTTTAAGTTAGCAAAAAAAATTTTGTTCTTATAATCCTAGAAATTGATTATTGTTAAGTAACGCTTTAAACAATCTTCAGAAGACTCACATGACTCCCACTTTTTTCTCAATGCCATTAAGTATTATTTCAGATATTATGGTTTCCAGAGGTCTAATTCTGGAGACACTGAGTATGCTATAATTTTTTGTTCTTCAATTCTATGTGCAGAATGGAGATATCTTATTGACTGTGTTTATGTAGGTGTGTAATAAAGAAAAATAGTCACAAACCCATAAGTTATCAACTTCTCTTGTACAATGTACTCTTTATGTCTGTAGATATTCAAATATATAACCCAATAAAACTGTTGGATAGGAAATGACGTGTAGATTTAATGAGCTTTTCTATTTTGTGCTCTATTGAGCTCATTAATGTTGTTTGCTTTCTTAATGTGAAAAACATTGCTCGTGGATGTGCTTCTTTGGTTTCTTGAGTCACACAATAACATGATCTTACATTTGATTGTATTTCCTTGAACTCACTAAAATGGTAAATGTGTTTCAGTTAAAAGGAATTATCATATCTTTCTAATCAGTTACATAGAAGTGATGATGTATCATTTCAACATCACATGTACTAAAACTAAAACAATCCATAATTACTCATTACATTTCCTAAAACCCTTTTATTTTCTCAGTGGTACATGAAAGAATTCTTCATAGGACATTGGTGAACACCTTTAATCTTAATAATCATATTTATTTTAATAATCACATTTTAATTTTACATATACATAGAAAATATAACTGGTACAATATACTAATGACTAAATTGATGTTAATATTTAGGACAAATCTATGAAAAAGTGGTTCATTTAAGATTGATTAAAAGAAAAACATTAAGTAAACTAGTGGTACCCATTCAGATTGTATATAAAAACATTTTTGAAGATAAAATGCAAATAACAGAAACTTGAAAAATCACTGAACTAAATAAAAAAAGATTTTGGAAGATAAATCTAATAGTCTAATGAATGCAATATTGGCCTTACCATATTATTGATAAGTTTTCAAGTGTTTTGGTCAAGATTAATCAGAATTAATGGTAAACTGTTTGAACTATAAACTATAATTTAGAAAACAATACCCATTTGGACAGGGTTTTATACATAAACATACACACATATACATTCTCTCAGATTCTCTCAGTGTATGTAGGCTAAGCATTAGTGTCAGCGTGAACATTCTTGTTGAAGATAATAACTGTTCTACTTTTATCATTTTAATGAGTTCTCTTTCCCTTCGCAAAATTGAAGACCTGCTTTTAGTGACAACTTCATATTATACAAAAATAACACATGCTTATTTCTTCTGTCTTACCAATATATTTATCAAAAATCACAGAGAAAATGAGCTTGCCAAGATTAATAGGAGCATTTTCTTTTCTTTCTTTTTTTTTTTTTTTTTTTTTTTTTGAGACAGAGTCTCGCTCAGTCGCCCAGGCTGGAGTGCAGTGGCCGGATCTCAGCTCACTGCAAGCTCCGCCTCCCGGATTCCCGCCATTCTCCTGTCTCAGCCTCCCGAGTAGCTGGGACTACAGGCGCCCGCCACCTCGCCCAGCTAGTTTTTTGTATTTTTTAGTAGAGACAGGGTTTCACCGTGTTAGCCAGGATGGTCTCGATCTTCTGACCTCATGATCCGCCTGTCTCGGCCTCCCAAAGTGCTGGGATTACAGGCTTGAGCCACCGCGCCCAGCCAATAGGAGCATTTTCTAGCATACATGTTATTAAACCCTGTTTCTTCTGTATTTTTTTAGTACAGTGGATTAGAAGGGAACTATAGTGCACTAAAACAGATTTCGTCATTTGTGGTGAAGGCTTCACAAAGACATATAATCTACCACACTTGGGAGTATTTTCACTGGTAAATATAAAGTAATCAAGTCATCACTCCAAATGAAAGATATACAAAACACAGGACAGATAAGAAGTTGAGATTTGTGAATAATATACATTCTTGAAGCTACACAAGGGAATTCCCCAAAGAACACAGGATAAGTCTCAGCAAGTGGGGACTCTATCTCAACTGAGAAAAGACTGCTTAGCATTACATCTGGTTGTCCCAATTAGGTAGGCACTTTTTCATGCAATTAATATGTGAGTAAGTAAATTACATTAGAAACAGATAGACTGTACTTAGGGAGACAAATTGCAGTAGAATGTGGGAGGGTTTTGAGACGACGGCAGTGAATAAACTCCGTGTCTAAAGACCTATAAACAAAGTGTTCATAAATTTGCCACCTCTTCTGTTCTGTTTGTGATCATCAATTCACAGGAGAAACACTGAATAAAGAAAAAAGCAAAACTCAATTTCTGAATTTCTGGATCAATTTATTATTTGTTCAACCATTTATGATTCATCCCAAAATGCAGTACTATAAATGCTCCTCTTGTCCCTTGAAGCTGCAAAATAAAGTCCAGTTTTCCCAGTTGCAGCAGAAGTTGCATTGGGGCATGTTTGTGTGTGTGTGTGCATATGCATGTGTGTGTGTAGTTCAATATATAGTAGATACTTTTTCAAAACACATTATTTTGGTAATAATTGTACATTTTCCTCTGCTTCCTTTGTTGTTTATCTATGTTATGAAAGAGTATTCAGTGGCAACACACTACAAGTCAGCTATATTCTACAAGGCTTTGAATGATTTCATACTAGGAAACTATAATGTTAAGTGTAATAATTTAATCTTTGTACAAACTTGAACATTTTTGAAAGCAATAGAGACCACTAATAATTAGACTTGTACAATAGGCATGAACTGAAGCTATCACAGGTAAAGGGTAACACTCACATTTTCCATTATGTTTAATCATATCAGATCTGTATAAAACATTTACTGCACTTAATGAAATCGCCTACTTTCGTGCAAAATAGTTCCTTTATAATCAATTGTGCTATCAAAAATGCAAAAGAACTAGATTTTAATAATACATATGTTAGGAGAAGTTCTTCACACTGCCTGTTCTTTCAGCTTGGAATGAGTTTCTTTGATACATGCATAGCTTTATTCCAAATTTTTGCCGTGTGTGTGCATGTGTGTGTGTGCGCGTGTATGTGTGTGTGTGTGCATATATGACTTTAGAAAAAAATATGCATTTTCAAAAGTAGTAGAACTGACTTCACCTATTTTTTTTTATTCTCTGTCATCTATTGGAACACATGCTCTATAAGAACACACACTTTTAAACTGGTTTTTCTTTCTTTGCTGCTGTAGCACATAATAGGCACACAGTATATATTTGTTGAATAAGGTTGCTTAAAATCTCCTTAATAACGTGAGTCCTGCTTACTTGCTGAATCTCAACTCTCATCATCCTTCCTTGGATGATATATGAGAGTTAAATTAACTAACTTAATATTTTTGCAATGACAATGATGTGTGCTCACCTGAAATCTGGGAGTCATCATTGACTCCATTAATCTCTCATCTCCAGGCCTTCATTCACGATATTCCCCTTCCCTAGGACATTTATTATCACACCATCAAACATTTAAGTCCTAGGTATTCTGTAACTAGCATCTTAAAAGTAAAGCTCTTTTCAGATCATTTGAACTAAAACCACATACTCTTCATGTGTCTTCTCATCCTCCCCTGTGTTTTCCACTCACAATACATAGTAATTGCTAATTTAATGTCTGCTTTGCTAAACTGCAAAGGCAACAACACCTTTTCTTTCTCACCGCTGCATCCTTAGCTTCTAGTGCAGCACATGCTATCAGGTGGATTCTTAATAAATGGTTGCAGAGGCAGGCAGATCACAAGGTCAGGAGTTCGAGACCAGCCTGGTCAACATGGTGAAACCCTGTCTCCACTAAAAATACAAAAATTAGCCAGGCGTGGTGATGGGCACCTGAAATCCCAGCTACTCGGGAGGCTGAGACAGGAGAATCACTTGAACCCGGGAGGCAGAGGTTGCAGTGAGCCAAGATCGTGCCACTGCACTCTAGCCTGATGACAGAGTAAGACTCTGTCTTAAATAAATAAATAAATAAATAAATAAATAGTTGCAGAATGTTTGAAGGTAAGTTTTTATGCTGTAAGCCAAAATATAGACACTAAGGTAAAAGATTAGGGATCAAATACTTGATTTGTGAAAGAAAAAAAAGGTTTTGAGTATGCTACTCTTCCTATGACTTTCATGTTGTCAAGAGAACAGCATCAGCTTCTCCAGTATCCTGAGTACAATTTGACTTCTTTATTGGTTATTAGTAAAGTTTTCCTATTATTTGTAAATTTCTCTTTCCTTTGAAAGTATACAATCTTTCATTTTCCTTGCTACTTGCTAAATACATGTCTTGGAGCTTTTAAAAGATCAATTTAGTCATTCTCAAAATAGGAAAATAAATACATACAGACTGTGAAAATCAAACGATAGACAATGTAAAGCACAGAATGCAGACCTTGGTACATGGTAAATGCACAATAAATGTTAGATGTATTAGAAATAACAGTGATATTTATTTAAGATTAGATGAGAAATAGTAAACAGAACTCTCCACACTGTTCAGTATAGTCCTCAAGGCTGCCTCTAAGAAACCATACAATTGGCATTCAAAGAGAAATCTCTTTTGTCAGTCCTAGATTTAAAATCCTAACGTTCACATGCCATTCATTTAAACTTCCTAGGATAGAAAACTAGAAAAATGAGCTGGACTACTTCATCTCTTATTCTGACCTTCCTGAAGAAAGGGTTCTTCAGCCCAGCACCGATCAGATGTTTACCTTCGTTCCAAACAACTCTGTTTACAGAAGGGACGATGCTTTACTGTCATGACATTTAGCAGCTAGCTATATAATCTATAAGACCATAATAAGTCAGAAGAAGCAAAGCTAATGTCTGCATTGCAATGCTTAATAATTTCAAGTCAGTAGTTTCCCAATACTGATACAAATATACATGTGATTTATAAAACACAAAACAGCCTGCTGATATAGACAAACTAATGCTTACAAGGATTTGAACAATATACTATACAACATAAGAATTCTAAATGGCCAGGACTCAGGAGTTACACCTGATTCCTATTAATAATTTTTCTCTAGTGTTATTTTAATTTTAAACCCTTCATACTATTTACTTTCTTCTTTTCTTAACTTGCATTTTCAACTGTAATCCCTCACCAAAGAATACAATATATGAAGGATTTAACATGACAAACTAACCAGAGAACAGGGATAAGTCAGACATCTACTGTAGGCTTTCCTGAATGCCCAATAAGTTCTTTAGTAATCAAATTAGCTCATTGAAATGACATTGGGCAATGATTTGTGAAAGTTCTCAAAGCGATTTTATCAAAATTTGAGGCTCTCCACTGCCACTATCAGCCTCATACTTGGCAATTGCCTTCCAGAAGTGTTTGTCCTGAAGTTGACTCTGCTGTCCTGCTAAAATGTGTCACTATTGTTGCTAAGGTGGCAAATCACATGCTGCAGATGTGTTAGAATAAAAAAGTTAAGAACTCTGAAACTAGGAATACTAGAGAATACCACAGTTTTTTCTTGCTGCTGTGATATACCTTTTAAACCTACCAAAAAAAAAAAAAAAAAAGAATTAGTAAGCATAGCTGTTCATGTATATAAAGATATATGCACAAAACAGTGCTAGTTCTTGGTTGAATAAACCAAAAGCAAAACAGGAAATCAGTCATTTTAAGGAAAGAGGCCAGGGATATAATTTTATTTTATTTTTTAAGACAAAGTCTTGCCCAGTTGCTCAGGTTGAAGTACAGCGGGCAATCTCAACTTACTGCAACCTCTGCCTCCCAGGTTCAAGCAATCCTCCCACCTCAGCCTCCTGAGAAGCTGGGACTACAGGAGAGTGCCACCACGCCCAGCTAATTTTTGTACTTTTTGTAGAGATGGGGTTTTGTCATGCTGCCCAGGCTGGTCTCAAACTCCCGGGCTCAAGTGATCCTCCTACCTCAGTCTCCCAAAGTGCTGGGATTACAGGCATGAGCCACCACACCCCAGCCGGAAAACTCTCTTTGAGACAAGTAAAAGGTGAAACTCTCACTCCCTTCCCCCTTTAGAGAAAAAAATTATTTTCAGTGAATAACATCCAGACTGGGAATCTGTAGTCTGTAACTTCTGTCATTCCTCCTTTGAGCGTTTTTGAGTGATTTATTGAAAAGAAATATTTACCTTGTTTTTGCCATCTGTATTATAGCTCTGTTGGTAGAAAAATATTTAGCTTTCTTGTTTTGTTTCAAGAATGGAGTGTTTTCTACTTTCACATTCATCGTGTTTTACAATATGTTTCCTATTTTCCCTATATTTCCTATATCCTTTTCTGTGAATACAGAGAAAACTATTCAAATGTTGACTAGGTTCTATGGTAAAGAAGTTTATAATATTCAATGACATTCCATTATTAATCATTCTACTTTGGTATTCTACTGGGAAGAGTTTTCAGTATAAATAATACAACACACAGCCTTAAATTTTTCTTTGTTCCTGAACAGCATTAAATACCAGGATCCTTCAACATTAATAGAGAATTTTTTAATGATTTCTAACATGATCCCTAGGAGGAAGCAAAGGGGAGAAAATTGTGTAGCAGATACTTTTCTGACATGTTTCAATCCTTAGGGCTACATATCAGACACACACACACCACACACACACACACGGAGACAGAAACAAGCATCTCAGTGTAATATTGAGAGATGAAGGATGAACAAAAAGAAAGGATTTTGAAGAAATCTACTATACAAAGGAAATACCATTACTTTGTCAAGAATCACAAAATACTGATAAAAAATAATAAAAGTCAGAGTCTGTCTTGATATTGTTTTAAAAATTTACTTCAAAATGGTTGACAAATATTTCAAAAGGTTTGACAGACTGTTTAAAATATGACTTGAAAACTGAAGTCAGCTCGACCTGGATTTATACTCAGTAATAAATTTAGAAAATTGGTAAAAAGATGTAAAAAATTTATATTTGTAAATGGAAATTCTTAATATATGATGAGGACCTTGTAAGAAAACACAAATAACTCCTCTTAGCTCCCTTTCATTTTAAAAATGTATATCCTAAATATTAACATATCAAGGATTTTAAATTTGTAAGCTTTAAACAAGTAAATACCTCAAGTAGCAGCAGCTTAAAATTTTTTCACTCCCTCGTGCACTGATAGAAATCATGACTTCTCAGAAGGGAAACTAAATTTTCTGCCTCAGTTCTGCTCAATTTGGAAGTACAGAATACATTTGCTTATAATTGCTTATTACCATTGACCTTACCTTTCTAGATTGTTGGCTTAGGGAAAGTGAGAGAGCAAATCCACAGAGGCACAAATGAAGTGAATTTGTAAAGAGATAAGCTTTGTTCTCATTTTCTATTTTGTAACTTCTAATTCTAGCACATAAAGAAACAGTGTAGATAAGTTTTACAGAGGGAAATCCTTGGTTTACTATAAGATTATTCACTGGGTAAAAATAAGTGCTTCGCTTCGCAGAAGCAAAATTAGAGAAATGGTTTTTGAATGTATAAGGTTTTAGAGTTTATTCTGATTACATATACTGCCGACTGTTGATAAAATTGATGTGGGTTTCATGGATGGAATTTACATTAACATTTACATTAGTGCTATGAAAATACAAAGATTAAAGTAGTTCTGTGGTTTTGCTGAAGTTCATTACCATTAGTTATTAATGAAAGAAGCACACTTAGTTCTTCCTAATGTTAATAACTTTGCATCATTTTAATAACTTTAGACATTCAAAGAGGAGATAATATAATTGTAAAATGAAACAGTAAAAATCCTTCAATAATGGGTGTTGGCGGCTTACGTAAGGAAAATGGCTTTCGTTATGTGGACTGATCCTCTAACCTTATGTCTCTCTCTGTGGAGGAATCTGCCCACAGGTCAACCTTTCTAACTTTCTGACCTACTCCACGTGACCACATCTTCCTCTCTTCTCCTTACAGAGGAAAAAAAAAAAAAAAAGGAGTTATCTGATTGGTGTGATATTCATTTGCCCCTATGTTTATTGAGTAGGAATAAAAACAAAACAAAAAAAAACCCAGCAAACAAAAACATCTGTAAATTGTTAGTCACTGGGGCATCATTTCTCCTCCATTTCTTCCCTGGACATTATAAGAAATACATACTTAATACAGATCTATTGAGAAGCGTCAAATCTTCTCCTTGGTGGACCGCTCCAACCTCTACAAAGGGAGGCTGAGTACAGTGGGTGAGCATATTCAGCCACTGATTTAAAGCTACAGTCTCCAGTTGGTGTTCATACAAATATTCAGTATTTTTCTTTCCTGAGCTTGATTTTTCTTTCTTCTGTGTCTTCGTTATCAATTAATCATAATTTTTCAAAAGAAAGAAATGAATGTTATTGATTAGCCCTTAATATACAAATGTATAAAAGAGACTCCTTAAAATTCATACTGTTGTTTTTGTTTGCAAACAAAAATAATTTAGCTATCCTAAGTATGTTTGCATCTTCAGCAACTGTATTAATCAGAAAATTCCTGATGGATTTTTTTGCAATGTTGAACTACTCGTTATATAAAATATAATCAAATTTGCCATCTGACTACAATCCTTGCAGTTTAAAAACACAAAAATATGAAACATTTGTTTTGTGCAAAACATTGAGTAAATATACACCAAGGATTGAACACAGCCATCTGTATAGTTAAGGAAGGAAATAAAACCTCTACTAATTTTTATCTTAAAGGTAAAATGAATTATGATTTATGAATATATGAATCAACACTGGTATTCTCAGTTATTCCATTTCTCAGACATTCTTAACTTTCTCATGTGAAGAAAAGTGAGAGATCCAAAAACTTAGGGTATTAGGAAGATAGCTTCACTCCGTTATTCATTTTTAGTCTATGGTTATGTATTATTTTTAAAGCACATTTGGATAGGTGTTTTTAGGTTCTCATATGTATTATAAATTAAACAAATATATTCAAAATAGACAAGTGCAAGGAAAATGACAATAGTGCTAATAAGAAATGGAACTAACACTTTTATTTCTAGAATTTTAATCTCATTTTATCATACTCAGCTAAATAAAATCTTTAATTAATACAGAATTTGTTATATAGAAGTGGGATGCTGTGGAAAATATAATAAGAAAACTGTGACATTGGCTGAAGGAAAGAACTTCACCATAGGCCGTAAGGATATAAATACTGGGGTCTGGAAATCTGGTGACCTTTGTGATGCTGTAACAAAACACTTGGTCTAAATGTTAAATTTTGTATCTTGGGAAAGAGCTGACTAATAACAACATGGTCAGCATAAATGGAAAGAATATAAACATTGGGGGTATTGGTATGTTTTGCTTTCAATATGGCTCTGAATATTAGAGGATGAACCTGGGTCCAATATAGACAACGTGCGAGTAGAGGTGAAAAAAATATTTCATTGAGTAATTCATCTCTGCTGTCTTCAAGTTTATTTGACAGAGGGTCATCTCTGCTGTCTTCAAGTTTATTTAACTGAGGGTCAACTTGAAGGATTGAAAAAAATACTCCTGTACTCCAGATGAAATGTTATCTAATAATTATAATATCTATAAGATGATAGCCTTAGAAGGATAAGAGTCTCTTGCCATGGACCTTTTCAAAATCTCCCCTTAAGAATTATCTGCTATTCAGAGGCCAGTAATTGTCGGCTTGCTGGTGAAAAAGATTGTCTTCATAACTTAAGCCTTTTAGGTTTTTATTATTTATATTCATTAATTATTTATTTATTCAAGACAGAGTCTAACTCTGTTGCCCAGGCTGAATTGCAGTAGCACGATCTTGGCTCCCTGCAAACTCTGCCACCTGAGTTCAAGCAATTCTTCTGCCTCACCTCAGCCTTCTGAGTAGCTGATATTACAGGTATGTGCTATCACACTCGGCTAATTTTTGTATTTTTAGTAGAGGCAGGATTTTACCATGTTTGTCAGGTTAGTTTTGAACTCCTGACCTCCAGTGATCCACCTGCTTCAGTGTCCCAAATTGCTGGTATTACAGGGATGAGCCACCAAGACCAGTGTAAGTTTTATATTTTAAATTTCTTTAAAGCATTGACAAGCTAAAACCCTTAGGAATTTTCAGAGCAAAGAAATCATTAGTTGAAATAGGAGAACTCACAGGCTTCAAGGTATTTCTAAACAAGATATTTGATTGTGGAAGTTCATACCAGGAACTGACTGAAAGAAAATACACTGCAAACTCAGGTTTTAAGAAAATTGTACTGCCCAAAAAAATCTTGCTGAATTGTCAACAACCTGTAACCATTTTGATGGAAGATCATCTCCAGCTTTGCAAAATCACACCAACAGAAAATTGGTTATGAAAGCCGTGTAGCCACTAGGAAATATATTTCCTCAAGATTCACCATAGACTTTCATAGATTCAATGGACAAAGAAGCCCATGTAAGGCAGAAATAATAACTGTGGGAGATAATAGATAAGGCAATATCTCCAAAAATCAGCACTAGAAATGTACTATTTTAATATGGCAAAGGGTCCTCCCTATTGTATCTACTAGGATTAGATAATTGTTTTAGACGAGTGACAATTATATATTTTCTGTTCTCTTTCTGCCTGATTGAGAGCTTTTAATGCTAATTCTTATTATAAGCAAAAACAAAATTTGTAGGCCCCCACAGCCATCTGAATGGACTTCCTCCTCCTCTGCCAGCACACTCTAAAATTGAACCTGAAAGACTGGTTCAGGCCCTGACAGAAAGTTGGGGGTTGGATATGCTTCACTGCATCCTTCCAGCATTAACATTAATACAAACCTTAAGTCTAATAAGAAATATTTACAGTCTATTCTCTCTAAGGCCTGCTAACTTGAAGGCTCCATCTGCATGATAAAACCTAGGTCTCCACAATCCCTATCATAACCCAGGCATTCCTTTCTATTGATAATAACTCTTTCAACCAATAACCAATCAGAATATGCTTGAATTTACCTATAACCTGGAACACCATCCCCCTTCAAGTTGTCCTGCCCTTCCAGATTGAACCAATGTAAATCTTACATGTACTGATTGATGTATTATGTCTCCTTAAAATGTTTAAAAGCAAGCTGTACCCTGGCTACCTTGGACACATGTTGTCAGAACCTCCTGAGGCTGTCAGGGGTGTGTCCTTCACCTTGGCAAAATCGGTGTTCTAAATTAAGACCTGTTTCAGATATTTGGGGTCCATACTATCATTCTATTTTTTTTTTTTTTTTACCTTTTGCTTAATATTGTTATGTTTAGGGGGGAAAATGTGTTTTAGATTATCTCTATTATTTATAAAAGCCACATCCAGTCCAACGGAGAGAAAAATTTATCACCTAGAAAAATCTGAATTTTCAAGTTATAAATTAGCGACATGGTCTTTGGATTGTCTTCCTAGGGAGAGTAATGATCGTTCTTAACATTGGAAGATGTGTGCAAATTCTGAGTATCCATGGAAGCCCAGAACCCGTTGACATGTTATGAATTAGTAGAAATACTAATACCTTAGAAAACTGCACACAGATGTCCAGTCCCCTTTACTTGGGCTTAAACAATGGATATAGTTCATAATGTCGCTTGAACAAAGAGTAAATGTAATTTCAAAACAACTGTGGTTCTCCAGTACTTCCATAGTCTCTCATGAAATGTCCTGTGTGACTGACCTTATGTCCCAGTAATAAGTGGGCTCCTGTCAGATCAGAAGTTTTCACATCTCTGAAATTAGCTTTTTATACTTTTACAATGTAATGTTCCATACCGTCAATATCTTTTTTTATATTATATAATATAATATAGCAATTGCACAATTATAGCATTGCACAAGACCAACTACGTACTACAGCAACCACCTTCTACTGATTTCCCTGCTTCAGGTCTTACAATTCCTACCCAGTGTAGATAAGCAATTAATTATAATCTGCATTTCAAAGCCTAGGGTTTTTCCAGAGCACAGGCTCTGGAAATATACAGGCTTTGAGATAAACTAGCTTCAGTATTTTAAAATAATTCTAAATAGGTGATTTTACATAGGGTTTTACAATAGCAGAGTTGGCACGGCATACAAAATGAGTCAAAGGTATATACTGTAACAGGCATTTCTAATTGCTTGTCCAAATATCTATGCTTCTTCCTTTAGAGCACCATTTCTTTTCTGTTTTTGCATGGAGGAGAGTTATCCTACAGTTTTTTATATTTAAGGTTAAAGCTGTTGGTACTTTCTGGAAGAATTTGGTGTTATTTTTACAGAAGGTAGCCAGTCAGACATGAACAGGGTAGGAGAGCCCCTCTCCTCCACATCCCCCCAGGAATGTCAGGAGACCATTAGGTGATGGTCAGGCTGTGGTTAAACTATCTCTTTGAAATAGAAGAGTTCCCTGACCCCCCTCATAGGACATGAGACAGCGGTATGGCTCATCTGTTTGATCACCACTGCTACTCAAACCCCTTAAGAGAGGGGGAGCATGCAGACAGGTACAGGGGCCGGGGTGCTTGGCTATGGCCCCACGGCAGCATCCAGGGGTGGGAGCCTGTGACTCCCAGAGCCCAAGTGGGTGTGTGTTACAGTGCACTCTTTTAGTCTTGCCGTCTGTTGATGGCTTAAGTGTTAACCAGCTCAGTGGACCCACTGCCTTTTTGCAAGGGCAGAGGGCCAGTGTGATCGCTTTCTGTATGTTGAGCTCTTGTCCAGCATCCTGGAAGAATTGGGTCACAAATACACTTGAAAGATGAGTGCAGGGGTTTTATTGGTGGTGGAGGTGGCTCTCAGCGGGATGGATGGGGAGCCAGAAGGGGGATGGGGTGTGAAGATGATCTTCCCTGGAGTTTGACCATCCAGTGGCTGATCTCCTCTCCCATCATCCCCAGTCAAACTCCTCTCAGCATTCAGTTGCTCCTTCTCTTTTCTCCTTCTCTGCTGCTCAGTTCTGCCATTTGACTGCTCGTCTCCAGCTTCTGGAGCCTGGGGTTCAGGGTTTATATTGGTACAGGATAGGGAGCACCATGGACCCAAAGGCAACTTTTTGGGCACAAAAGCAGGAATGCCTGTTCTCACTTAGGGCTGAGGGTATCCAGGCTTGAGGTTGGGACCTTTCATGGGGAACCACCCTCTTCTACCCATTATTTCCTGTCTGTTGTCCATACCCATCTCTAAAATAGTAACTGGTCCCAGCCAGTGCCAGAGAAAGGCAGTCTCCCAGTAACCAGAAACACCTGAAACTGGTGATCATCAGCTTCCGGATAAGATCTCAGGAGTTGGGCCAGTGGGTTCAAGTTTGTGCATTAAGAGTCAAAATGGCAGATTTTAACTGGTATATAACTTCCTAGAGACATTCGACTGGTAAGGGAAGAATGCCTCAAGTGAGCATGCATGCAACTCCAGTAAACACGCTGCGCATGCTCCCCTCCCAAGGGCTAGCAGGCCACTGTGCATGTGGACAGCCCAACCCAAGGGAATAATCGGGGGAGACGGGATCCCAAACCCCACAAGTATGCCAACATATAAAACTCCAAGTCAAAGTTTCAAACTGCACACTTGATCTCTCAAGTCACTCACTTGGCCCTCTTCCAATTGTACTTTACTTCCTTTTGTTCCTGCTCTAGCACTTTTCAATCAACTTTCACTCCTGCTGTAAAACCTAACTTCGTTTCTCCTTCTACATTATGGCCCTCAATCAAAGTCTTTCTTTTTTTTAATTTTTTTTAATTTTTCTTTTTTTTGAGATGGAGTCTCGCTATGTCGCCCAGACTGGAGTGCAATGGCGCCATCTCGGCTCACTACAAGCTCCGCCTCCCGGGTTCACGCCATTCTCCTGCCTCAGCCTCCCCAGTAGCTGGGACTACAGGCGCCCGCCACCACGCCTGGCTAATTTTTTGTATTTTTTTTTCAGTAGAGATGGGGTTTCACTGTGTTAGCCAGGATGGTCTCGATCTCCTGACCTCGTGATCCGCCCGCCTCGGCCTCCCAAAGTGCTGGGATTACAGGCGTGAGCCACCGCGCCCGGCCCAAAGTCTTTCTTCTGAGGAGACAAGAATTAAGACTGCTGTAGACCCATTCAGATACAGATTTACTGCCACTAACATTATGAGCTAAATTGTGCACCACCATTTACCTTCCAAAATATGTGTTAATAAAATAACCTTTGCAAAAATTGTATCAGTGAGAAAATCATGACAGTGAAAGAGATCTGAGCTAACCTATATCCATCTTGCCTTTTCTTTAATTATTCCTGGGCTATTGGGCCAAGCTAACTTTGGAAGTCATTTAGGCTATAGTTTAAATGGTAATAGGCTTTGCCAAAAACTTAACCATTTTTGTAAAGCTAATGAAAGGCCATCAAGCTGGTCGGAGGAGAGAAGCCTTAGTCCTGCTAAGGCACAGACATAAATGACTGTCAGCTGTTATTCTGGAGGTTATAAGATACGCAATTTCCCCAATTATTCCTGCAAATAAGGTCACTATTGTAGAATTTAAGGCTGGCCTTTTGAGGTATCTCTTCACGTTTTTTGCATGTCTGACACCCATGGCTCCACCCGGACCTGATGGCTCTACTACTTGGATCTGCCAACCCTGCTCCTGTGGCCAGGAAAAATTCAGCCTGCAGGAGGACAGCTTCAACTCCCTATTATTTTACCTCCTCCCCAGTTAATAAGCAGCAAGCACCTGTTACCTGGCCACCCCCACCTCTTCCCCCAAAATGCCTTTGAAAAACTTCTAACCTACAAGCTTTGGAGGAGATTATTTGAGTGCTAACTCCATCTCCCAGGTTGCATGGCTGGACTTGTGTCTATTAGACTCTCTCTACTACAGTGTCATGGTCATTCTTTTAAGGAGGCAGGAAAAAACCCTCAGGCAGTTAGTGTTCTAGCCCCATAGTTCCTCAGAATGTGACTATTTTTGGAGGTGGGGTATTTAAAGGGGTGATTAAGGTTAGATGAGGTAATAAGGATAGGACTTAATCCAGTCTGGCTGATTTCCTTACAAGAAGAGGCAATTAGACCACAGACCTACATGGAGGGAAGAATATGTAAAGAAAAAGATAGAACAGCCATCTATCAGCCAAAGAGAGAGATCTCCAGAAGAGTAACCAACCCTACCTGCACATTGATTTTTAATTTCTAATCTCTAGAACTGCGATAAATAAATAAATAGAAAAATATACATATATACACACATATATACATATATACACATATATACATATATACACACATATATACATATATATACACACATATATATGTATGTTTTGTTTAAGCCACCTAGTGTATAGCACTTTGTTATGGCAGCCCTAGGAAATGAAGACATCTGACTTTGTTGATTGAATCACCCCTTTCTGTTTGTTCTTCATGATGGTTCATTCTGCATGGAACATGGGCAGGAGGCCAGAGAGGAAACAACCATCTTGTTCCCCCAGGATGGTAGAGTGGAAGTATGCATGGATATTGGGTTTTGGTTAACACTGTGGAGCTACAAGGTAGGACTATGTCACTATTGATGGACATTGTGGCCAGACTACCCAGGTATGAATCCTCACTGTATTACTTAGGTCCAAGTCAATTTACTTAACTTCTTCCTGTGTTTTTTTTTTGTCATGTATAAAATGTGAACAATAATATCTAACTCACAGGGTAAACATGAGGATGAAAGGAAATAACATGGGGGAGTGTATTTAGCACAGTACTTTGTATCTAATATGTGCTATAAAAAGTATTAGCTATCATTACTTATTTTGTTATCATTACCATTCTCTATGTAACTGACTCCTTACTCATGTTGTCTTATGTAATCCCTGAATAATAAACATTAAAAACAATAAAAATTTAATCACATGTAACCATAAGAGAGAGAAATGCTGAAATCAGTAAGAACACTCATTGAAATATGATATAATCAATATATTATTTATGCACTTAGCACATATATTTTTATATCTAATGTGGCAGCATTATGTTACATATTATATGCTATACCATTCAAAAATTTTCAAATGAATCTACGCATATTTTTTCTAAAGTATTTTGTTATTTTTCTGTTAGGCATACAGCATTTGTTTACTCATTATTACGTTGTACTACCACTAATATAGACACTGTAATATTATGATGATGGTAAACTTTGACAAACATGAAAATTCGAGTAATTTCTGCTACTTATTCAGTAATTTGATGGGTCTTTTCTCTCCCTGACAAAGATTTGAAGCTCTCTATGAAGTTTTTTCCAGCACTCTCAGTCTAACCCCAGTCTAAATTGGGTACTTTAAACCTAAATAGACTATTTCAAGCTAAAAGCTTTACTTTAAGCAATTATTATAATACTATATATTAGCAAAATAATGTAAATTTACATCATACTTCTCAATGTATAAAGTATCTTTATACTTTGGAAAAAATCTGTATTTGAAAGGTGAGACATGCCTACATGTTGCTCTATTTTAAATTTTTAAATTGGTATATAAATGATGCCTTCCTTGTAGACAATTTATAACATGTATTTCTACAGCAGAAAAAAAATTTTCTTGTAATATAAATATATAGAGAAAACATTACCTGCTGAACCTTTGCAAAGGCAAATATATTAAATGAATTCAAGACTGAGTCAAGAAAACCAAATGCTTTCTTACATTAAAGACAATAAAATGTATTTACAAAGGAAAACATGTGAATTGAATTTTACTTCCAGTTAATTATGCCAACTAAAATTTGTCCTTCAAATTATTAGCTGCTTTGCTAGAGTATTTTTCTTTAATATTCTATGTTGAATGGCAGTGCTTATGATTTCAATGGCTATAAGAAGCATCTGCTGTTTGACATATAATTCAACATTTTTTTAAAAGTAAACGAAGTTGTTATGGCAACTAAAGCTCCAAAATAATATCACTAAGAAGACTTCCTAATACTCACTTCAACATGGCTCTCAGCTGGAATATGCAATATAAAAATGCTCAATTCAGAAAAAAATCAAGGTTGTTTAAGAAAAATCTGAAGTGATGTTTAAGCATTTAACACGTTCATTTTTAAGCTTAACTTTCATTTCATATTATGTATAGAAAGACATCAAGTGCAGCGTAAAATTTTGTGATCTTAGATTTAGTCATTGTATCTTCTATTACAAAATTTTTTTGATGAAACAAAATCTAAAATGGGTAAAGTTTATATTTTGCAGTTGTTCGCTTTCCTTTTTTCTTCATATTCTACACTTGTCTTCTGTGTGTTTCCCCTCCCTCAGAAACTGAGTGGTCTTATGCTGCCTGAATCAGTCAGGGTCAGTCTGGGTCTCGACAATCAAAAGATAATGTATTACCAGAGATAAATGAAGACATTTCCCAAGTGGACTATTAAGAGCAGTGTGGACAGAGTTAAAAGAATAGTAAAGGATATTGAAGCAAGAATCACCAGGGACTAGCAATAGTGGAGAAGTTGTTGTCACCTCTAGGTCTGAACTGGAAAGGGAGGGAAATGGTATTCCAGGGACTAATGAGATATGGTGTCATAAAGGAAAGTCCACTGAGCAGTAGCTATGACCATAATTAAAGGAGCACCAACTCTGCCAAATCATGGCCAGTCACAGAGGTAAAAAGGGGAAAAATACTCTGACTTCTGAATTCTCCTATTCTATTATTTGCTGCTAAGGCTACTCATTGCCAAAAAACCAGAAGACAAGAGTCCAGTGATTGAGGCCCTAAGGACTAGTTTCCTGGTGCAGCAGAAAGTTGCTGAAGTTCTGCTAACGAAAATGAAGGGGCAAACAGAACAAACCTAGGAAAGTCTATTCTTTTTTCTCTGAACACCAATAATTATCTTTTATATAGTGAAAAAAAGAAAAATAACAAGAACAACAACAAACTATTGACAGCACTGGTGAATCACAAAATCACATTCAAAATATTATTGAGAGATGATGCCAATTTAGTCATAATTCTCCAAGAATCGAAGTAAAAACATTGGTTATCTCAAGGGTTTTGATTATGAGGTATCTGGGACAAAAATATAGAACGAGGAAATAATTAGTGTTTAAAAAACAATGAAACCTTCCAGTTTCAGTTATTGTTCCTGCCCTTATGACAAGAAAAAGCTCAGCAAACTAAAAATCAGTAACCTTCCTTAAATACATCAAAGAATTGAGATCACAAGGCAAATGCACACCCCAGAATGTGGACAAGCAGGTGACTACACAGAATCACAGCTGAGATCAGCTAACCTGACACAGAGCCAGTGGGGCCAGTAGCTAATAGAAACATTTAAATGGCAATGTTAATGAGATGCTGGAGGCTGAGTACAAAAATAGCTTAGAGGCAAGGCGCAATGGCTCATGCCTGTAATCCCAGCACTTTGGGAGGCCGAGGCGGGTGGATCACCTGAGGTCAGGAGTTTGAGACCAGCCTGGCCAATGTGGCAAAACCCTGTCTCCACTAAAAAAATAACAAATACAAAAATCTGCCAGGCGTAGTGTCAGGCGCCTGTAATCCCAGCTACTTGGGAGGTTGAAGTGGGAGAATAGCTTGGACATGGAAGGCTGAGGTTGCAGTGAACTGAGATCATGCCACTGCACTCCAGCCTGGGCAACAGAGCGAGACTCCACTTCAAAAAAAAAAAAAGCTTAGAGCTAAAAACTACTAGGAGCTCAGCCTACAGTAGCCCCTGGCACCTTTGTACTTTCCTTGGTTTTATTTTCAGGACATACCCCATCTTCACAGTAAATATAAGAGAAAAAAATTCCTCTTGTTTTGGCCAGAGTATGGGGAAAATAATAATTTTGAAATAGGCCCAAAGAAATCTCCATAACAAAACCCTGTCATACAAAGGAAATCACTACACCTTCAGGAGACCTTTCTCTGACTTGGGGAAAGACAGCTAGCCAACTGAAGGCCACTCCAGTCTAAGTATCTCACATAAGGAGAAAAAGGCTAGGGAGTGCATCCAAGGTCACAGGCCAACTAAAAACTTTAGATTTAAACATAAGGCTACAAAATGTCTACTCCACAAAACGTTGCCACCATAACAGTAGTGCTCCAGTATGACAGTGCATTACAATTAACAGAGCAGCAAGAAAACAGCGCTATTTAAGGTAGAGTTTCTAGGGAAAACCAAGACAAGAAGGGAAAGAGAGAAAATAGACCAAAAAAATTATAAACAGTAGTCTCTGGCACCTAGAGTTTCAGCAAATACCAGCCCAGCTCCTAGCCAAACTAACAAAAATCTCACACTAAAAAGTTTATTTCCTAAGTTCCTACAATCTGAGACATACCATCCAGCTTTCAACAAAAAATTACAACTCTACAAACATCCCTACCTGTCACAGACATTTTCAGTACCTTTGAGTCCATGGATATTAAAGTAACACTTTTGACCACCTGATTGTTGAAAGCCTCTCCTTTGCTTTTAGGTGGACATTTACACAAAATACGAATATGTTCATAATTTTTGCCCGTTATAATAAGACCATTTACGTATTTTTTTCTGTCCTGTTCTGTCATCAGTTTTTCAATCTTTTTTTTTAGGCTTAGGTCAAGATTCTAGATATCACCTGACCCCCCTAAATACCTACTCTTATCTTAATGGTGATTTATGCCCTCAGGAACTTGTGGAGTCCATTGACAGTATGAAATAACCCTTGAAATATTCGAAAACATTATTCCCCCCAGGTCTCTGAGTGAGCTGTGAGAATTATTCCTAGTGCATTCTTATTATTACTGGCTAAGAATCCACACTAGTTTAACTCAAGTTGAGTTTTGGCCAAACAGACCTAGACATTATGAGACACATTGGCCAAACAACCCCTCAGAAGGCTGTCCAGCTATCTCATTCTTAGGGACCTTGTCATCAATTATCCATGGATTGCAGCATGCCAGGGCCATCTGGTTACCACAGTCTCGCCGTAGCATATCATGATAATTATGTTAGATTTATTCCTGTTGGGATCTTATTATCCCAACTAAAATAATAAAATCCAATTCCATTGAGACTTCTTTCACCATTGTCACAGGCCTCAGAGGACAGTTGCTTAATTGTGTATTCAAGGATGTGTGTGCTTCCCTCACTAACACATATTAACATTTTCATAAACCTATAGCATACAAATGAATAAAAATACCAATCAAAACACACAGCTTGTTGAATTATCAATAGTGTAGTGGCTACTTGAATTGAGAAACAAACTCATCTTGGGCTCGCTCTCCTCCCTGCCTCTTAATAGCTTGATAAATGGAATGTCCTCTGAGTATCTCCAGTCAGTACAGTAAATGGTGTCTGAGCAGCCGGCACGTAACAGAGTTACCCACTAGGCTTAAACTCCCTGAGCCTTTTGTATACTTTAAGTATGCTAGAAAAGTAAGAGGGTTTCTACTTCATTAATTGTAGAACACAGTTGAATTCAGGCTTTAATTGATCAACTTAGCAGACTTATAATACCGTTCTCAGGTGCCCAGGCCAAATTACTAAATTTCATATTCTGAGAGAAAGTACACGTATCAATAACTTCAGCTTAATCAAATCTTCATGGTTCAATGTTTGTCCTGATCTAATACTCTTAAAAATCCATCCATACCTGTTCCTTATAAACTTTGTGCTATAAATTGGCAGGATATGGCAACTCCTTTTGAATAAAAGCTACCTCCTCCCAGAACAAGTCTGTACTTCTCCATATGGATCTACCTTTAATCACGGTCTTGAGGAGAAAGAACGATGGTAATGGTACATCCCAAGGAGTACCCTTATCCCATTGGGTGGCACCAGGACGTCTTGAAGGTATTGGTAAATCTCATGCAAGTTAAAGAGTATTGATGAGAGGAACTGCAATTCTATCATGGAAGCTTTTGGATAATGTGAAAGTTTAAAATTTTCAGTCTCTTTTATTTCTATTCATATGTACCTTGCTCATTCCCAAGAGAATATATCTTAGCATAAGAGAGCAGTTGAGATGGTGCATTCAATTAATGTTCTAATTGTGCAATTCTTGAAACAGGCATCTTCTTCTAGATCTCAGATGAAAAAATATGTCTTTAAAACAACAATTGAGGATTTGTTAGTTTTCCATCTGCTCATGGTTGGCAATTCAAGTGTTTTGATTAATCTTTGTGCATTTTTGAAAGTTATATTCAGGGAACTGGAATTATCCTGCCTACCCTACAATGATTGTAATTGCCAAGTTCCACAAGTCACTTGACAACCTCAACCTGCAGTCCAACCCATGCTACCACTGAGCAATGGCCATGCTACCAAATGCCATATATTACCAGTGCCTCGTTTCTCTTTGATTAGGAGATTGTATTAGTCTGTTCTTGTGCTGTTATAAATACCTGAGACTGGGTAATTTACAGAGAAAAGGGGTTTAATTGGCTTAAAGTTTCACAGGCTGTACAAGAAGCATGATGGCTTCTGATCAGCTTCTGGGGAGGCCTCAGGAAACTTATTATCATAGTGAAAGGCAAAGGGTGAGTGGACACTGCACATGGCAGGAGCAAGAGAAAGAAAAAGCGGGGAGGTGCCATACACACTTTTTTTTTTTTTTCTAGACAGTGTCTCACTCTGTTGCCCAGGCTGGAGCAGCAGTGCCATCTTGCCACCTTGGCTCACTGCAACCTCCACCTCCTGGGTTCAAGTGATACCTCTTCCTCAGCCTTCCGAGTAGCTAGGTCTACAGGCATGCATCACCATACTCAGCTAACTTTTGTGGTTTTTGTAGAGATAGGGTTTCACCATGTTTCCCAGTCTGGTCTAGAACGCCTGGGCTCCAGCAATCCACCTACTTGGGTCTTCCAAAGTGCTGGGATTACAAGCATGAGCCCAGCAAGGTACTACACACTTTTAAACAAGCAGATTTCATGAGAACTCACATGAAACAACCAGATTTCATGAGAACATTACCAAGGCGGTGATGGTGCTAAACCATTAATAAGAATTCTGCTCCCATGACCCAGTCATCTCCCACCAGGCCCCACCTCAAACACTGGAGATTGCAACTGAACGTGAGATTTAGGTGGGGGCACAGATCCCAACCATATCAGAGGTTACAGGTACACTTGAGATATGTGACTAACTGAATACTAGAATGTTGGTTTGAGGGTATATTTCTTGGGGTCTCTGCTGGTACCAGTTACTGTATCTTTTAGAATTTCTGCATAAAATAGGCCATTTGAGAAAATAAATGAAAAAGGCTTAACAAAGGAGCTATTTCCAGAGATAAAGGAATAATTAAATGAAATAACAAATGATGGTGAGGTATCCAGGGTTTACACCAGTGGAGAGATTACAAGCTATTACAAGATTATTAAGAATCTGTCAAGAACCACAGTTGAGGGTGTGAGGATACTGAACCAGAGCTGGAGCCACAGTTAAGAAATAGAATGTTCTCTGTTGTCTAGTTAGTGATTTCTATTGGCTAAACTTCATGAAAAGTGAAATGCAAGGAAGCCTGAATGATGATGCATACAGATATCAGCCTCCCAGGGGACAGGACAGCAGATAATAGAAGTAAGGAGACTATCTTTGCTTTCTCCGAAGCCCCCCAGACCCCACCAGTGGCACTGCTTAAGACACATATATACAAATGTATTATCACAACTATAATCCTTTGACCCTCAGCTTATCTCCCACAATTGCTGTGTTCAGCTCTATACAGGAAAATGATCACATGTACTGAATTTCCAGCTAAGAGTAAAAATTAGCCATCTCAAAGGGATTGTATCCCAAAGAAGAGCAAAGTGCAGAAATGGAGTAATGACTCTGAAATTGATCAAATTACAGAAAAGTTTTCTTCTTTCTTTGCAATATTAGAATGCTATTTATAGATCAGGGGATTAATAAAGTGTACTGTAAGTTTGTGTTTGGGTGGCAGTGTAGGGGTTGAGGGGTCAGGAGCAATATATTGTCTGAAATCATCAGTATTCTCTAGAGTATATGTGTTTCCTTTGGTGCTATTGTAAAACTAAAAATAGTTATCCCCAAAATAATGCTTACAGTTACAATGGAAAATCACTGAAGTGTGTAGAAAGCAGTGTGTCAGGAGCAACGCAAAGTTGTACAGTGCCAGCTAGCTCATGTCTACAGTCAAGAAAAGCACCTGCTGCAGAGTCTGCGACAGTACTATGATCATTTGAGTTATTCTGACCTGTTCATATTTTGTAATTCTTAAATTTTGTATCTCGAAAATTGTGTTGCTTTACCCTATTGTGGAAGAACAAACCAAAATATATGCTGTACAATCTTCAGATGGAGCGTATTTGTGTATTTTTGAAAGGTGTCATGATTCTGACAATTCAACAGTTCTCCACACCCTGAGAATAGATTTGGTAGCAAATGCCTGTGGCCTGTTAGCTCCTCCAGATCATTTGTGAGCAAGGCTATGCCAGGACAAGCTGCAAGAGCACCTATTCATGCTTACAGGGATGCTGATTTTTACTAGTTTTTGTAAACTGCAATTCAAACTGAGAACCCACATTAATTTTTCTTGTAAATATTTGCAATCTGTTCCTTATATAAAGGCTTCATCCACATTTGGATATATATTTAGGCTTCTACCAACTTACACATGCTCACTTACCATAGCACACTGCAGTGAAATAAGTTTATTTAAAGCCAAAATTTGATGTAACAAAACATGCATTAACTATCAAGTTAACTTATTTTAAAGGATAATGCCGTGTATTACTAAAATTTGTGTGTGTGTGTGTGTGTCTTTGAATAAACACATAGTTGTTTGCTGGTTTTATTTAGTATAATGTATATTTTTGGCTTTCTGAGAAATTTTAACCTTGAAAATAAGGTGAGAATTGCCTTTCCTTTTACATTATAAAATAATTTTTGTAAAGTTGGTGTTCTGTACTGCTTAAATATTTGCTAGAATTTATCAGTAAAATCATTTGGTCTTGACGTTTTTTATTGTTAGATTTATAACTACAAATTCAATTATTTAATAAATAGGTATATTTTTTGTTACTATTTCTTTTCCAATCAGTTTTGCAGTTTGTATTATTTAAAGACTTTCTAAATTTCATCTAAGGCATTTAATTTAGGGGCATATAATTGTTTATGATAATTCCTTATTACTCTTTAAGAATCTTTAACAAATACAGTTATGTCACTCTCATTCTTGAAGTTGATAAGTTAGATCTTTCTTCTCTCTCTGTCCCCATCTCCCCACCCAAGCCTGAAGTTTATCAGGTTTGGGTTTTATTTTCTTTTTAAATATTTTGATTGTAATTTCGTTAGTTTTAAAAAGATTTATTGAAATATAAGCCACACACTATACTTTTTACCCTTTTAAAGTATAAAATTCAGGTCTGTAATCCCAGCACTTTGAGGCCAAGGCGGGCAGATCACGAGGTCAGGAGATTGAGATCATCCTGGCTAACATGGTGAAACCCCATCTCTACTGAAAATACAAAAAATTAGCTGAGTGTGTTGGCGGGCGCCTGTAATCCCAGCTACTCGGGAGGCTGAGTCAGGAGAATGTCGTGAACCCGGGAGGCGGAGCTTGCAGTGAGCCGAGACCCCGCCACCACACTCCAGCCTGGGCTACAGAGCAAGACTAGGTCTCAAAAAAAAAAAAAAAAAAAGTATGAAATTCAGTAGCGTTTAGTGTATTCAGAGATATGTGCAAACATCACCACAGTTGACTTTGGAACATTTCATTATCGGTGAGATAGGAATGTCCCTCTTTCATAATTCTGCTCTGTCTCCACTTTTTCTTGTACTTTTTTTTTTTTTTTTTGAGACAGAGTCTCGCTCTGTCGCCCAGGCTGGAGTGCAGTGGCACGAACTCGGCTCACTGCAAGCTCCGCCTCCCGGGTTCCCGCCACTCTCCTGCCTCAGCCTCCCTAGTAGCTGGGACTACAGGCGCCCACCACCATGCCCAGCTAATTTTTTGTATTTTTAGTAGAGACGGGGTTTCACCGTGTTAGCCAGGATGGTCTGGATCTCCTGACCTCGTGATCCGCCCACCTCAGCCTCCCAAAGTGCTGGGATTACAGGCTTGAGCCACCGCACCCGGCCTTCTGGTACTATTGTTATATATATTGCATCTATGAATGATACAAACTCAGCAATGCATTGTTATAATTATTAATTTATATAATTGTATGACTTTTAAAGAAATTGAAGGCAAAGAACGAGTATATATTTATAGATTTTGTTATAATGACCTCTTTATTTTATGATTTTTAGTCATCTTCATCTGTTCCTGGAAATTCAAGTTATCATCTGGAGAATTTTGTTAACCCAATACAGCTTTGTTCCTACCCAGTTTCTTGGTGCTGCTAATGGAAAATGTATTACATTTCTATGTGCTATACATTCATCAGCACATTATATTCACTTTTCTCTATCATTGCTTTTTAAATCAGTTGAGAAAGAAGAAAAAATACTACACATGTGTACATATACCTGTATAATATATATATATAATATTCATATACAAATCCACCCGACATTCTGAAACTTTTAATTATTATGTTCAAACTAAGTTGATAGTTTTAAATATGTTTGTATTTAAAAGTAGCTAGCCTTTCTTATTGTTTTATTGATTCTTTGTTTAATCATTTTCTTTCTTCTCTGCGTTTAAATGGGCATTATTTCCTATTTCATTTTATTTTTTCTATTGCCTATGTGCTACTCATTTCCCCTGTGCTTTAAAATGTGCATTTAAAAATGATCTGAGTCCCTTTTGTATAATATTATATGGCTTCATGTGTAAGGCAATATATTTCCAATTTCTTCATCTCTTTCTCTTGTGGAATCATGGTCGTACATTCCACTTTGATATCTTCTATAAACATACCATGCATGGTTACCATTACTATATTGCTTTAAACACTCAGTCATCTTTAAAAAATTAACAATAACAAAAATTAATTTATTTACCTCTATTTATTCCATTTTCAATGCTCTATATTTCTTTGTCTATTTCTAAGTTTCTGACCTACACCAGAATCTCCATGCAAAAAACTTTCTGAATATTTCTTGTAGAATAGGTTGGGGTGGCTGCAGTGAATTTTTTGTTTTTGATTGATAAATTATATTTCATTTTTACTTCATATTTTTAGGCTTTTTCCTTTGTAATTTTTTTTAAATTGAAGTATAATCAACAAATACAAATTATATGTATTTTTAGTATACAACATGATGTTTTGATAAATGTGTGTATTGTGAAATACTTACCAAATTCAACCTAATCAACATATCTATCACCTTACATTGTTCTCTCTTATTTTTGTGGTGAGAACATTTAAAATCTACTGTCTTAGCAATTTTCAGGCATGTGATATAATCTTATTAATTATAGTCACCAGAGGGTTTCAGTTTCTCTAGTGATAGCTTATGTTGATCTCTAACTTTGACTTTGATTTCTGATCCTTTCTTTTTGTCTCCAGAGAGCCTATTCTTGCCGGTTTCCCAGCTGTGTGATTCTGTTATTTTTACTCACCCCTGGTGTGTAGGGGGAATGTGGGAAATGGGTATTTTTTAATGTTCTGGTTAACCTCAGTCTGGAGAAGGAACGGTGAACACTGGCTGAGTGGCCTGCCTTCCACATCCATCCAGACGGAGTGCTGGGCCTGGACCGCTTTCCTTCCCCACTCACATTGGTAGTCTCTAGCTTCCCTCCCCTTGCCTTCCACACCTGTTTCCCTTCCTCAGCTTCAGTGGGTTTCCACTAGTGCCCTCGTGCTACAGGTTTTTTGTTTCTTGTCTGTTTTTACCAACTCCCTTTAAATTAGGTTTTGTTTTCACTGTATAGGAGATCAGGGAGATGAGCCTGGGTGTTTTGAGAGGGATGGTAGGGCTCTCCCTTTGCCAGCTGCATGAGGGAAGCTTTCTTAGGATACTCCCTGATCTTCCTGTGAGTGCCTGGGAGGGCTCCTGAAAGAAAAGCCTACAAGAGACTGTGAACACTCCTATTTCTGCAACCTCTGGGAGTTCATACTCTCATGCAAACCCACATTCAGCCTTTAGCAATTCATAGAAATTCACCTCTAGATAGTACTGAGTTTGGCAATGCCTGTCCCAGGTAAGCAATGGATCTAGTCCTATTTCTCCCTGTAGCTATGTCTCTTTCTCTAGAACTGGGGAAAGTTGTTTTCCCTTCTACCTTAGTTCTATAATGCTTTTAAGGAAAATTTAATTTTCAGTTTATCTAGTTGTTCTCTAGATTTAAGCATGAAAGTCATGCGCCGTCCAATTCTCCACATCATCAGGCCAACACTGGAATTAAGAAAATGTTTAAGAGGAAAAACAAGTACCCAAGAAACTACCAAGTGTGGTATCACTTGTGATTTTGAGACGGAGAGAGTGAGACAGAGAGAGTGAGACAGAATACAACTAACTTTATATTGAAATTACATGCATTATGTAGGCTAGATAAACCCTGAAAAGATACAAAAGAAAACTCTTTTTGAAAAGCACACCTGGAAGATGCACCAGAAAATGGCAAAAACGTTAAGAACGGTTGAATAAGGAGAGATGTAGAATTGAGATGTCTCTTTAATAACTTTGTATAGGTTTTTTTTTTTTTTTTTTTTTTTTGAGACGGAGTCTCACTCTGTCACCCAGGCTGGAGTGCAGTGGCCAGATCTCAGCTCACTGCAAGCTCCGTCTCCCGGGTTCACGCCATTCTCCTGCCTCAGCCTCCCGAGTAGCTAGGACTACAGGCGCCAGCCATCTCGCCCGGCTAGTTTTTGTATTTTTTTTTAGTAGAGACGGGGTTTCACGGTGTTAGCCAGGATGGTCTCAATCTCCTGACTTTGTGATCCGTCTGTCTCGGCCTCCCAAAGTGCTGGGATTACAGGCTTGAGCCACCGCGCCCGGCACTTTGTATAGTTTTTTAAACTATGTGAATGTCTTGCCTAAACAAATAAATGAACTAGCTTTTAAAATAATATGATAAAGACTTAATAGCAGTAATGTGTTTTGCTAAAGATTATGCTTTTGTATGAGTACTGGCTGATAAATTAAGGCACACTATTGACTTGGGTTAACGATCAACATTGAAAATAATAAAAGTGGCTGGGTGCAGTGACTCACGCCTGTAATATCAGCATTTTGGTAGGTTGAGGCAGGCGGATCACCTGGGGTCAGGAGTTCGAGACCATCCTGGCCAGCAAGGTGAAACCCTGACTCTACTAAAAAAACAAAAAACAAAAACAAAAACAAAACAAAAAAATTAGCCAGGCATGGTGGCATGTGCCTGTAGTCCCAGCTACTCGGGAGGCTGAGGCAGGAGAATTGCTTGAACCTATGAAGCAGAGTTTTTACAGTGAGCCCAGATGGTGCCAACTGTACTCCAACCTGGGTGGCAGAGCAAGACTCTGTCTCAAAAGAAAAGAAAAGAAAAGAATATATGTAAGACCACGTTTTTGTAGCAGACTAAAACATTTCTCATATTAGAAGAATTTTTGACTTTATCATCAGGTTCCCTTTTTGGCTTGCATTATTAGTATGGCTTATAATTCATGTAAATTAAATTCATAGGAATTTAATGAATTTCCTTAAAAAATTAAGGAAATTTTATAACATTTAATTTGATGAGGGATAGTTTTGATACAACTAGATTATTTCATAATTAACAATACATTTATAAGTTGCTGTATGGTAAAGTGTGTTAAAAGTTGAGTATATACAATTACTACTTTCATTCTTTCATACTATTATTAAAATATTCTATGTATAATGATAACACACAAATATCCTGTCATCCTTAGTAATCCATATATTTATATAAGTGAGGCTAAATTTCGTATAATCTACTAATAAGTATTAAAAAGAGAAATGTTAAAGTTTGACATTTTGAATCTAAATTTTTAAGACTTTTAAGAAAATTTGTATATGTGTCCTCATCATTTATCTCCTACTTACAAGTGATAACATGTAGTATTTGGTTTTCTGTTCTTGTGTTTATTTTCTAAGGACAGTGGCCTCCAGCTCCATCTACATTCTTGCAAAGGATATGATCTCATTCTTTTTTTATGGCTGCATAGTATTCCATGGTGTATATGTGCCACACTTTTTTTGTCCAGTCTACCACTGATAGGCATTTAGGTGGATTCCATGTCTTTGCTACTGTGAATAGTGCTGCAGTGAATATATGTGTGCATGTGTGTTTATAGTAGAATAATTTATTTTCCTTTGGGTATATACCCAGTAATGAGATTGCTGGGTCGAATGGTTTTTCTGTCTTTAGATCTTTGAGAAATCACCACACTGTCTTCCACATGGCTGAACGAATTTACACTCCCACCAACAGTGTATAAGTATTCCTTTCTCTCTGCAACCTCGCCAGAGAGATTTTTTGACTTTTTAATAATAATCATTCTGACTTGTGTGAGATGGCATCTTACTGTGGTTTTGAATATACTCTTATGTTGCAGTTAGTTTACATACTAAGTTAAGTTGTAGTTCACTACATGTAGAGGCCACTTTAGGTCAAATTCAATTGAATTTAACAACCACTACATAACGTAAGGTGACTACTTTAAATCTAGTAGTTACATAATGTAAGCTATCTACTTTAAATCAAGTAGAGAATATAGGTCAGCATACAAAAAAAGACTAATATGAGGAAATTCTGATTTAACTGAAAATGAAGGAAGGCAAGTCAGCACAATATAGGTGTCGTTACTTATTCAAACGATGTTGATTTTATCTTCCTGGTTCAGAGGCTTCAAAAAGCACACTTTAAAAAATTAAAAATTGGAGAGCAATAATAAAGTAAAAAAAATTACACTTCCTTCCTTCACAAAAATTTGTATTTTACTTAACTTTTTACCATTTTATGCATTCTATTTTTGAGAGTCTTTCCTCTCACTGAAGTTTAGTACAAGTACCTGGAGCCTAAATAATGTTAAACAACTTGAAACCTCTTTATTTCATTTCAAATAGTAATGCAGGTGATTTGAGTTGTTTAGAGATTTTCTAGTCTCTTCTAAAGAAAATAGATTGGATTTTTAGGTGACTGAGCCTCCTGAGACATTCATTACACATAGGGTGTTCTCTGATGAATTTTTTGAATTGTCTTACTTTTATTTCATCTTGAAAAATCACTTTCAAGAGGCTGTTTGAGGGCCCTGTGATCTTGATTGTGTCTGTCGTAAATCAATTTTCAGTAATGCTATTGAGAAACCTTTGCACATATCATGTTCCCCAAAGTATAGAATACCTTCTCAGAAAAATAAAATTAATTGAGAAATATCCTACATGTTGTCGCAGTCGCATTGCTTAATAAGATGAGCCCCTTCCTCTGGAGAATCAGCAGCTTTCTGACATTCTCTGGTTTTATGTTACCTGAGTTAAATCTGTTGCTGGAAATGAAGCATAGCAATTTTATCAGGAAAATTACATCTCAAATAAAGAAATCTATTGCATTACATGTTGTTTTTGCTCTGTGCTACTTGATTTATATATAATTCTAACACAGCATATACCACATTTGTGCTTAAGCAGTGTTAGTTTATCTTTATAAAAAAATCAAGCTACATGGAACATAGAGGATCCTGGTAATATGAGTTTTCTATGAAAAAAAATTTTGCCTGTCCACATTACAAATTGAGTGATCAATTTTTCTATTGCATCGAATTTTCCAATAGAGACTATGAACTGTGCATTCAACAATTAACTATGTACAAATATAAAACCTGCTTTCTTTTAGTAACTGGAGCACTTTTCTTTGACATAAAAGCACAAGCTCATTCTTTCTTGTCAGAGGTAAGAAAAATTAAAATAATAAGAAAACGTAGATATAGTGTTTTATTTATTCATTTATTTTTTGGCCTTACTCAAATTATTATATTCACAGTTACTATTTGGTTCAAGGTAACTTCAACAAGATGTCCCTTCTCTCTTCAACTGTCTTTTTGCTCCTTTTCGTCCAGGTCCTAAATTTAATTTCACTGGCCTATCGGAATTTTTTTTTTTTTTTTTTTTTTTTTTTTGAGGCGGAGTCTTGCTCTGTCTCCGGGACTGGAGTGCAGCGGCCAGATCTCAGCTCACTGCAAGCTCCGCCTCCCGGGTTTACGCCATTCTCCTGCCTCAGCCTCCCGAGTAGCTGGGATTACAGGCGCCCGCCACCTCGCCCAGCTAGTTTTTGTATTTTTAGTAGAGACGGGGTTTCACCGTGTTAGCCAGGATGGTCTCGATCTCCTGACCTCGTGATCCACACGTCTCGGCCTCCCAAAGTGCTGGGATTACAGGCTTGAGCCACCGCGCCCGGCCCTTATCGGAATTTTTATATGGCAAAAGAGGTAAGGATGGGGATTATCTTATGTGAATAAGTGTTCTGTGTGGGAAATGCATGAGGAGAGAAGAAAAGACACACATACAATACCTTTAAGGGTAAACAATCTTTATCCCATGTAAATGGCAATGCAGGTATAATAAGCAAATTATATAATAATATATAATAAGTAGATTGATATAATAAGCAAATTACAACGGGAAGGGGAGAAGGGAAAAGATATTTACACTCACCAGACTACGGAGGATTCACTATCAGACCGAGAAGCAACAGCCTGGGTTCCAGAGTCGGCCACTCATCCATTTACAGATGAGGAGAGGTGTCATGAAGCTTTGGCACAGTCTGGGACCCTCTCTCTTTTTGTAAGTTGTTTGGCATGAGATCCAGTTACGAGGGCGCTTCATGACTGGGCTCAAGGAACACAAAAAGTCAACTTGTTTTTTGTGATTGTCTATCATTTTTCAATATCTAACACATAGGAATAGGTTGAAATAGAGATTTTTCCGAAACAGCACTGGATGAACGCCTCAAGGGGTTCACACAATCTGTTCTGGGACTTGGTAACCATTGTTTGTGTCCATGTTCAACTGAATTCAAATCTAATATTCAACTTCTCCTCCACATTAAGATAGTGCAGATGATCACGGATCACTTCCTCTGTGTGATACAAGCATTCTGTGATTGCTGATGTTAGTGATAAGTAAATCTTAGCTCTTGTTTCCTCAGTGACAACTAGAATTCTGGTGCTGAGTTGAGCTCCCCATCAACCTCCTAGTGAGATACCGTCTCACATCTGTTATTATTAATAGAATAGTTACTATCAAAATGGCAAAAGGTAAGTGTTGGCAAATGTAAAGAAACCAGAAGGCGTGTGCACTGTTGGTAGAAATGTAAATTGGTGCAGCCATGATGGACAATAGTATAGAATTCTTCAAAAATTAAAAACAACTACCATACGGTCTAGCAGTCTCACTTCTGGGTATCCATCCAAGGGAAATAAAATCAGTATGTCAAAGAGATATCTGCACTCTATGTTTATCAAAGCACTATTCACAACTGCTGAGTTATGTAACCAACCTCAGTGTGTTGATGGATGATGAATGGATAAGGAAAATATGGTATGTGCATACATATATGTGTGTATAGATACAGTCACATGCCACATAATGATGTTTCTGTTAACAATGAACTGCTTATATGATAGTAGCCTCATCAGATCATAATGAAACTGAAAAATTCCTATGGCCTAGGAACCTCATAGTTGTCTTAATATCAGAACATAACACGTTGCTCGTGTGTCTGTGGAGAAGCTGATATAAACAATCTACTACAGGCCTACCAGTCAGAAAAAGCATATAACATACAATACATAACACTTAATAATGGTAACAAATGACTATGTTACTGATTTGTGTATTGAATATACTATAACTTTTTTGTTGTTGTTTTAAAGTATACTCCTTCTACTTAGAAAAAAAAAATAAAACGATTAACGGTAAAACAATCTCAGGCAAGTCCCTTAGAGGTATTCCAAAAGAAGGCATTGTTAGCATAGGAGATGACAGCTCCATGCCTGTTATTGTCCCTGAAGACCTTCCAGTGAGACAAACCCTGGAGGTGGATGGCAGTGACACTGATGATCCTGACCTGTACTGGCCTAGGCTCATGTGTATATTTGTGTCTTAGATTTTACTAAAAAAAAGCTTAAAAAGAGAAATTTAAAATTCAAAAATAATGAAAAGCATATGAAATAGGGATATAAAGAAAGAAAAATATTATTGCACAGCTGTAAAATATTTTTGTTTTAAGCTAAGTGTTATTATTAAAGAGTCAAAAAATCAAAAACTATTAAAACGTTTATAACGTAAAAAGTCAACCTAAGCTAAGTTTAGTTTATCACTAAAGAAAATGTTTAAAAACAAATTTAGTGTAGCCTAAATGTACAATGCTTATGATGTCTATAATGGTGTACGGTAATGTCCTAGACCTTCACATTCACTCACCACTCACTCATGGACTCACTCAGAGTCAACTCCCAGTCCTCCAAGCTCCATTCAAGGTAAGTTATCTATACAAGTGTACTATTTTTGTCTTTTATACTTTATTTTTACTGTACTTTTTCTACTTTTATATGTTGGGATACATTAATACTTACCACTGTGTTATAATTGGCTATAGTATTTGATATAATGACATGCTGTACAGGTTAGCAGCCTAGGAGCTATAGAATATACCACATAGCCTAGGGGTTTAGTAGGCTAGAGATTTGGGTTGGTACACTTTATGATTTCTGTACGGTGATGAAATTTCCTAACTATACTTTTCTCTGAACATATTCCTGTCATTAAGTGATGTATAACTGTATATATATATATATATATATATATACACACACATATATACACACACACACATATATATTTACACACGCACAATGGAATACTATTCAGCCTGGGTAACATCTTGATTTCACTTTAACTAGACCTTAGGTGGAGAACCCAGTCATGCAGTGCCTGGACTTCTGACCCACAGAAACTGGGAGCTAATAAATTTGTATTGTTTTAAGCTGGTAAATTTGTGGTAATGCGTTATGCATCAATAGAAAATAAATACATTGTACCTGTTTACATTATACAGTGACTTAAATATCAAAAATTTAAAAAAATGACCTTGAAAGCTGGCGCGATCTCAGCTCACTGCAAACTCTGCCTCCTGGGTTCACGCCATTCTCCTGCCTGAGCCTCCCAAGTAGCTGGGACAACAGGTGCCCACCACCACGCCCAGCTAATTTTTTTTTGTATTTTTAGTAGAGACGGGATTTCACCGTGTTAAGCAGGATGGTCTCGATCTCCTAACCTCATAATTTGCCTACCTTGGCCTCCCAAAGTGCTCAGATTACAGACTTGAGCCACCACACCCAGCCCATTTTGACATTTTGACTAATTATGTATCGGGGAAACAATGGTGTTTCTATTTGGGCGTCTCTGAGCTTCCTGCACCTGGATGTCTAAATCTCTTGCTAGATTTAGCGCGGTGGCTCAAGCCTGTAATCCCAGCACTTTGGGAGGCCGAGACGGGCAGATCACGAGGTCAGGAGATCGAGACCATCCTGGCTAACCCGGTGAAACCCCGTCTCTACTAAAAAATACAAAAAAATTAGCCGGGCGAGGTGGCGGACGCCTGTAGTCCCAGCTACTCGGGAGGCTGAGGCAGGAGAATGGCGTGAACCCGGGAGGCGGAGCTTGCAGTGAGCTGAGATCCGGCCACTGCACTCCAGCCTGGGCAACAGAGCGAGACTCCGTCTCAAAAAAAAAAAAAAAAAAAAAAAAAGTTTTCAGTTTCTTTTCTATGCCATTGGTCTTCTCTTCATCTTCTTGAACACCCAGATTTGGAATACTTTCTAACTTTATGGTGTCCTGTATAATACATAGGCTTTCTTCATTCTTTTTATTTATTTTTCTTTTTTTTATTTTTATTTTTTGTCAGACTGGACTGTTTCCAAAGACCTGTCTTCAAGTTCTGAAATTCTTTCTTCTGCATGATTTAGTCTATTGTTGAAGCTCTTGATTGTACTTTTTATTTGATTCATTAAATTCTTCCTTTCCAGGATACCTGTTTGATTCTTCTTCATGATATCTGTCTATTCCTTTGATAAATTTCTTATTCATATCCTGAGTTGCTTTTCTGATTTCTTTGTATTATCTGTGTTCTCTTATATCTCACTGAGCTTCCTTAATATTATTATTTTAAATTCATTTTTCACCATTTCATAATTTTGTTTTTCATTGGAATCTGTTGCTGGAGAATTATTGTTTCTTTGGAGGTGTCATCTGTCCTTGCTTTTTTACATTTCTTTCATCCTTACATTGATATCTGTGCATGTGGTATAACCATTGCTTCTTCCAGTTTTGGGGGTTGACTGTCATAGGGGAAGATTTTTTCCTGTGGATGTATCTATGCTGTTGGTTGGGTAGGGCACCTTAGCTTTGGTTCTGGGTGTGTGAAGTCGTGTAGTCTCCATTTGATATTTCTCAGCTGTAAACAGTGACAGTAGTGTTTGTGATTTCCTCAGTGGCTTAAGCTATAGGTGTTAGTGGAGGCCATGGTG
Source organism: Trachypithecus francoisi (assembly GCF_009764315.1). NCBI lineage: Eukaryota > Metazoa > Chordata > Mammalia > Primates > Cercopithecidae > Trachypithecus > Trachypithecus francoisi. Next base: position 165,196,676 of record NW_022681454.1, on the reverse strand, counting down.
AGGTTTTGCTCCAGTTAGTTTGCTTTTGTGCTGCTAGCAGCAGTGGTGACCTGGGCAAGAGGGTGAGTCTTCAGACCCCTAAGCAATGTGCATGGCATGTGCAATGTCAGTAGCTGGACAACCCTCAGGTTCCCAGGAAGTATGCACTGGTGTTGGTGGTGGTTGCAACCGGCTAGACAGGCTTCTAGGTGGAGATTGTGCAGGTAGGTGCTGGCAGCAGTGGTGGGAGCAGGTTGGATGGGCCTGTCCTCAGGCTCCTTAGAGGAGTGCACAGTTGCCAGTCATGGTGGGCAAGTCAAAGAGATTCCCAGACCTGACAGCATGCCTGAGCACTGCCAGAAGGTTTTCTGGGCCTGTTGGTAGATTACCTGGTGCTTAGACATGCACTGTGGTGTCCAAAAACACTGATCAATTCCCAGGTCCCCAAGGTGGCAGTCTTCGGTGCTAGGGGAACAGTACCAAATGGGCAGTCCTGTCCTTAGGTATCTCCTACCCTGCTATCTGGTGTTCATGGGCACAGGCTATGGTGAACAAGAATGGGACAATTTCCAGGGTCCTGGGCGACATGCTTGGGCACACAGGGAGGGCTCAGTGCTAGGTCACATGGGCCTGTCAGTCTTCAGGCCTGCAGGTTATGCACAAGGACTCAGGCTATGGTGGGCAAGGTGGGGCAATCATCAGTCCCTAAGCAGTGAGCTCTGCTGGTCAGACAGCTGTGGCCCTGTGCAAGAGTTCACAGTGGGAATGTGGACCACCAGGGGTCGCTCACTTATCATTTTCCCTCACTGGGAAGCCTCTCTGGGCTCCCAGCTGCTCCTGGCCAGGCCCTCTGCCTTACCTCTTTCTCCTTCAGTGCCTTAGGTGTTTCCTATCACTTCTCTGCTGAGCTCTAGCATTCTCTCTTAGATGCTCTAGTCAAAGTGTGATTATCTACACTGGCTATTTTGTTTCTTCTTTGTGGAGGAGGGGAGTGTCCTGTGCTTCTGGTCAGCCATCTTTAAGTCTCCCTGCAAACATTAATTTTGATCACTAGTAAATACAAAATGTGTTAAATGTCTCCATTCCAGAAGCATACTTCAAGTTCACATATGAGGTATAGAATATCCAGCTTTTCCTGGTTACTTCTTAGATGTGACATCTTGTGCATATGGACTTCTGCAGGGAAAAATGTTTCTCCCTAGAGAAAAAGATTCTTCTAATTTTGGATTCAGTGTGAAGTCAAGGCTTACTTTTGACATGTGTAAACTTTATTATTCATATTATTAAATATTTTGGTTTTAACCGACAGCGGGGCAGTGAGGATGCAGAAAATCAGAGAAACTTAGATGCAAAAAATAACAGAAGTCACTACCTGTAGACACTTTGACATCAATAATAAAACAGACTAAAAGTGAATCTGCTCTTATTATTACTATGTGTCAGGACTTACAGCAATGCCAGTGATAATGTACTTGTCCCTGCCAAGGCAAGCTGCTCTCACCGACCTCGCCCTGAGTTGCTCAGTGAATTGATGAGAGGCATGATCGATATAATGCATTGAGATTTGGCCATCTTGTCATTCTTTCAGAATAATGTCAACAAAATGACAGCAGATTAAAATGTACAATAAAATACAAGAAAGAAGTAAAATTATGACGTAATTATTTAAATTGTAAATAAATACAAGTATGCTTTCTTTAGAAAAAAAATTTTATGGCCCAAAATGAAAATTACAGTTACTGTCCTGTGGAATCAAAGCATCTAACTGAGGATGACGGCTTCTTGTATTGAGGCTGCTGTAAAATAGCTAAATATTCAGACAACTCAAAAATTGTACTATGTTTTGTGTTCTATTTGCATGTGTTTATAATGCAAAGTATTACTTTATTTAAAAAGTGTAAACATATGTGTTGCTCTTTTATTGTTCATTCTGCAAATGGTTATTTTTATTTTCTAGCTGCTTGGAATATTTTCAAGAATCTCTATTATGTTAGGTACTTTACGAATATTTTGGAAACTGGAATAAACTGCTGAAAGCCTGGGGCATCTGGGTGCTGTCTGAAGAGGGATTCCAAGAAGAAGAATTTGCATGGGTATTTTAAATTAATTACCTTCTAAAATGTAATTAAAAGGCATCACTTATCATTTGAAGAGCAGTTGGCAAAAAATATATACATGCATCCTTTATACAGCTACACTCAACCACAACAGGGAATCCCAGAGACTGAAGTTAGAAATTATCAGCACTTTTGAATTGGCCATTTCAAAATACTTAGAAGACTCTTCAGTGTTTACCTTATTTATTTTTCTTCTTCTTCTTTTTTTCTTTCTTTGAAATAGAGTTTTGCTCTATCACCCAGGCTAGAGTGCAGTGGCGCCATCTCAGCTCACTGTCACCTACGCCTCCTGGGTTCAAGCAATTCTTCTGCCTGAGCCTCCCAAGAAGCTGGGATTCCAGGCATGTGCCACCATGCACAGCTAAATTGTGTATTTTTAGTAGAGGAAGGGTTCCGCTATGTTGACCAAGCTTGTCTCAAACTCAAGTGATCTGGCAGCCTTGGCCTCCCAGAGTGCTGGTGTTACAGGCATGAGCCCAGCCTATAGTGCTTGACTTCTTAAGAGAAACAGAAATCATGTAACTCATCATAGTATGTTGTTGGTTTTGAATGGCATATATCTTACTAAATTCTGTGCACAAATGTTATTTTTATTGTTATATTTAAAAAGCATAACTGCACCTAGACAAGAATTTTATATGACATTCAATTTGAATCAGAAAAAATACTTTCTAAATTTTGGGTCACTGTAGTAACTTCAATGATATTAAGTTATTTTAGTAGAGGAACAGATTTATAAATTATTTGTTATTTTATTTATCTCGTCACTCCTCTATTATATAATTCTGTTAATTAGAATTTTTCTTTCTCTTTTAAAATTTTTTTCAATCAATATATTTTTATATTTATTCATTTTGCATTTCCTTTTGCTTTCTTGTGCTTTATTTTCATACACAGCTTTTAAATCTCTTTTCCTGAGATGTTGGTGGATCAGGAGAAAGAGGATAAATAGAGCTTAAACAAGTTTAATCACTTATTTTTTTAAACAGGTTTAAAAACTTTTTAAAGAAAATTTCATTACACATTGACAATTTATAGTTTTATATATTTATGGATTGCAAAGTAATATGATTTGTGACTACAACATGAAATAATTAAATCAAGCTAATTAATATATTCATCACCTCAAATACTTATCATTTTCTGTGATGAGAACATTTGAAATTTACTCTCAGCAATTTTGAAATGTACTGTATTATTAACAATATTCACCATGCTGTGCAATAGATAATTTGAATCACTTCGTAAAGAAAAAAAAAAAAAGATATCCTCAAAAGCACTTCTACAGTATAAAATTACTAAAACAAAAAATACAAATAAACACAATAAGCAATATTTTTCTTTTGTGATATACATCTTTTTTTATTTTAATACATTTCTTATGCAGTAGGTAAACATCAGAAATGAATATTTCATTGCACGCAATGTATTTTCTTTATTTGTTTTAGTTTCCTGGTGATAATCCATGATCTCTTCTTAGAGATCTACCTGTAATTAAAACTCTTATTGCTTGCCATATCCATTTTTTGCCTTCCAGAATAATGTTCTTTAGCTGCTTGTGTTTCTATAATTTTGAGAACAGTTTTATGATTGTGCTCGTTTTAACAATGTTTTGTCACTCAAGTAGTACAACAAGCCAAAACTTGTTTTGATTCCTCATAAAAGACAGAAAACAAATAAAAGTATATTACAGATTTAATTATTCAACTTTTGAATTAAAGCTTCTATTTTTATTTTCTTTTTATATGAAGACTTGAAAATAATATTACTAAGTAATTATAGTCTTTACACACTGCATACATGTGTAAATTGTGTATTGCTGATTTGTTATTTTAAAATACATTGCAAAATGTGTTGAAGATAAAACTTGTTTTTAATCAATGAATTCCATTATAGACAATGGCCAGTAGATTTTCACAGTTGGGTGGGGTACACAGCCTTCTAATGATATTCCAGGAGGAAACGTTCCCAGTCGGATGTGTTTAGCTAACCCAAATCTTCCCTCTCTTGCTTGCATTTCTCAGGCAGAAAGTACTGATAGTGCAACATGCAGAAACAAGGAAGATATGTCCAGAACAACCCGGGCTGTGTCCTCATTTTCTTAGGACAACATGTTCTATGGTGCTTGCACTTAGTGAGCCCGGTGGCACCTTACAGTGGCTGGAGTGCTTTCAGTGTCCCTCAGCTGCGGTGCAACATGGGAAGCATGCAATGAGACTCTCTATTCCCTCGGCAGCTTTCTCGGGAAACCAGCTTGCCATGGGTTCTATGCTTCCAGTTATCTGTGCGACCTACCCTTGAGTAATAATCTTCTTTGCGTGACGTGTGTGGACATTCTGTCGCATCAAACTCATGCACTTGGTAGACAGCCTCTGCGTATAGTAAGGCAGTAAAACCAGTCTGTGAGGTGCAGTGCTGTCTCAAAGGATCATAACTCCCTGGCTGTTTAAATTATTCTCAGTTCATCTCATATTTGGATGAAGTTAGAGACAGCTGACTATTTCAGAATTGCAGCTACCAGACATCTGTTAAACCTAAACCTTTATTTCAAAGTCTTAATAAATATAAATCTGTTTCTCTAGTTGGGATTGTAATAGATGGCCAGAGAACAGACATTTGTTAGAGGCTTACAGTGTACCAAATCTTAAGCTGGATGTTTCCTTGCATTGTTTAATTTATCTTAAAAACTTTCTGAAAAAACCGCACACATCTCATATTTACAAAAGATGGAGATGAGGTAGGCATTAAGAGATCTCATTCCTACTTTGCTATTTGAAGTAGTAGTATATAAGAATGTCAAATGCATTTAATCACAATTTTTGTCGCATTTGATAGGATAATGCAAATATTTTCATAATTGACGCAATTTTTAAAAGATTCATGCTGGAACAACGATTATAGTGCACAGGAAGTAGTCTGGTCAGTCTTTTGAAGGTCATAAAGTCTCTGACATAGGGAAATGTCCTATCCATAGTTTAGATGAACTGGGTAAATAAAATGAATTGATCACCACCAATTGTTTTTCTCTTTTAAAATGCCGATAAAATAACAGGAAGCCACTGAAAGTTATAAACTTCTGATGAACAAAACTATCAGGCAAAGGACCACATAGGCAATTTCAATTTAATTTTGGATCGTGGTAATTAGATTTAAAAGTAGTGAGTACTGTGCCAGGCAGTCAAAATAGTAGCCTAGAATGTTTCTAAAGTGTGATGCAGCTCAGAAAGAAGCTGATTTTACCTGCAGAAATCTAGAATCTAAACAGTCATGGATGCAAAAATATGACTGAGGAGAAATAAAACATGGAGCTAAATTCAAAAGGATTAACTGAAACTTTTCATGGGAGAGTTTACTTTCCTGTCTCTGAGTGGTAATCACCACATGGCATCCCAACATTAGCCCTCAAGCTGGTACCTTAAAGGTTCATCTAGGAGAATGTGCAAGTCCCAGGGGAAGGTGATGAGTACTGGCATTTGGCCTCCTTCTGTTAATCCTGGCTTCTAGTCCTATTCCATTAATGCAAAGATGAACAAGAAATGAGCACAGTAGCATACCCACAGGTGCCAGCATTTTATTTCCTCATTCTTAGATATGAATGGAGAACAAAATATCCTCTCAACATCTTATTTAAGCTGTCACAATGAAAAACTGCCCAGAACACAAGTAATACAAGTGACCAAAAAGAATGTAGAACAAAAGCAAAATACATAAAGACATTCTAATGTGTATGCCCAGAGAAATTTAAGAGATATGGCATCCATTTTTTAAATAAAAGAAAATTCATGTAATAAACCAAAGACATGGAAAATTATAAATAAATATCTAAATTAAATTAAAAGATTTTCAAGGAGTTTAGAAAACACAATCACAGAATGTTCCCGAAACACCAAATAAAATCAGAGAAATAAGAAAATGTGAAAGATAAGAGACAAACAGTATTGATAAATGATGCCAAATATCCAAATAAAATGAGTTCAAGAAAGATAAAGTATCATACATAAAAATAAAATTCTAAGCCCCCAATCAACTGAACAGACCATCTTTTGTCCAAGGGGAGCCCATAGATACCCCACCCCCGCCAAGAAAGAAAACTGAGTTCCAGCCCCGACAGGACAAAGGGTCGAATAGGCCTTGTTGTACCCTTCTCTCACTAACTGCCATTATTAGTTCTGTTTTTTCACCTAAGGGCTAAACAGAAGCCAACTCCTTGAAAAAGATTCCACTACGAATATCAACCAGTCTTTCTTGGTTGGGCACAGGCACTGCCTTTCCCTTTCTGTGGCTGGGAACAACAACTGATCAGTATTTCTTCCCAGTAAGAGACCAGGAGTCAGGAAGTGGTTCTGGCAGTCAGTTCACAGAGCACAGAGACTGCACCCAAAGGGCTTTCCTGTGCTCTGCTTCAGCTTTACAAGTAAACAAACTAATAGTAATACATTTAAATGTTAAGACTGTGTCCCCAAGGTGAACATGGGTTTCCTATTGCATACATGTTAGCCTGCTATGCATGTGCACGCCACCCACTATTCATAGCACCTCCTATAATCTGTTGAATATGCAACCTTAGCTACCTCACTCAACATAAATTCCTGTTCACTTCGTCCCTCCCTTGAAGCGCTTACTTTTCAGTTTCAGTTGGAGGCTCCACTTCCTGCTTTGATGCTAAGATACCCACTTTTAGAAATAAAATGCTTCTTTCTAAATTTATAGATTTGTGACTTTTTAATTCAGCTATTGATTAAAAACAGTCAAACTCTGTAAAATATTTAAAGAGGTTTATTCTGAGCCAAATATGAGTGACCAAGGCCCAAGGCAAAGTCTCAGGAGGTCCTGAGGTGGTTAGGTTACAGTTTATTTGTTTTTTTTTTTTTTTTTTTGAGACAGAGTCTCGCTCTGTCACCCAGGCTGGAGTGCAGTGGTGCGATCTCAGCTCACTGCAAGCTCAGCCTCCTGGGTTCACGCCATTCTCCTGCCTCAGCCTCCCGAGTAGCTGGGACCACAGGTGCCTGCCACCACGCCCAGCTAATGTTTTGTATTTTTAGTAGAGATGGAGTTTCACTGTGTTAGCCAAGATGGTCTCAATCTACTTACCTCGTGAGGGTTACAGTTTGGTTTTATATGTTTTAGGAAGACATACGCTATTAATCAATACATGTGAGTGTACATTGGTTCAGCCTGGAAAGGCAGGACAACGTGAAGTGGAGGCTTCCAGGTTGGAGGGGTATTCAAAGATTTTCTGATTGGTTGAACGAGTTAAGTTATTATCTAAAGACCTGCAATCAATAGAAAGTAGTGTCTGAGTTAAGATAAAGGGTGGGGAGACCAACATTTTTGTTATATAGATGAAGTCTCACAAGTGGCCACTCTTAGTTTCAAGTACTAAAGTTTCAAGTACTAAATGTTATATGAATCATTTTATATATTACAATGTGAATTATGATATGAATCATCATGAGCACTGAGACCAATTGACAAGTAGTGTTTGATGATGGTAGACTAGGTGATTCTGCTCTTGTAATCACCTGATAGGCATTTTTTGCCCACTACACAGGCAAAGTCGGTTAACTGAGACCATGGCATTGTGGTAGAGAAAGAGTTTAATTGACAGGAAGCTAGCCATGTGGGAGATGGAGCTATCATTCAAATCTGCCTCCCCAGAGGTTCAGAGCTTAGGGGAGCAAAGTTTTCTATTTAGAGCAAATGTTTCCTATTCAGATATTTAAAGGGTGCCAGACTCTCCAGAAGTGAGCTAGTAATAAGTGAAGGAGATTCTCAACAGAATGCAAATTTCCCCCACAAGAGACAGCTGTGCAGGGTTCTTCCAAAATATGTCAAAGATATGTATTTTGGTGTAAATACTTTGATTTCCTTCAGGGCCTGATATCTGTCATGTGATGTTCTACTGCAATCAGGTTGAAATTTGGTATCTTATTACTACAAAGAGCCTGTTTCGTCAGTCTGAAGATCTCTGTTTCAATGTTAGTGCTGGTCAGTTGTGCCTGAATGCCTAAGAGAGGAGGGTATAATGAGACATGTCTGGCCTCCATTTCTGTCATGGCCTGAACTAGTTTTTAAGGTTTCTTTGGGTCCTCTTGCCCAAGATGGGGATCCCTTCAGTTGGTTGAGGCACTTAGAATTTTATTCTTGGTTTACATAATAAAAGTCTGGAAATTATCTACTCTTCCTACCACCAAAAGGAAGATATTTTTTGAGTTTCAGTATAGGAATCCCTGCACTGGAAGAGTCCAGTTACTATCCTGTTGATGAATGAAAAAGAAACCCATCTGTTAGATCCCAGGGTCCAGGTCTAGTCCAGCCTATGCTGAAGTTTGAGGGGAGTGGGTGGATGGGCAGAAAGAGCATGCAGAGGGCCGTAGGCAGGTGAAGGTGGTTTTTATGTAGCATCAGCTTTCATTAACAGCTTTCTCATTAGCTCTTTTCACATTGTCCACCTTTATCTCGGCTCTTTGCTCTGGCTCTGTGGCTCCTGCCACCCCCACACCTACAGCTGCATGGCCAGCTCTCCCTTGCCTTCAGGGTCAGCAGCGTAACTCTTTCTCTCTCTTGTCACCTGCGCAAGCCATGCTGTGACTCCCTATGTCCGTTTGCAAGATGGACAGCTCTGGTTCTCTCTCTCTCTGGGCACCAGCAAGCCCAACACGTCAAGTCATGTTCAGCCCAGCTGAACCCCAAGAGCTCCTCTACAGTGTTAGCAGGGCAGTTACACCTCTTACAAACAACAGTGGCTCACAGCCAATTATAAATTCACACAGGTTATATAACAAGTGGAGGTGTGCACCTGTGTGCCAAATTCAGTAAGTCATGAAGGCCTGGATATCTGCCTCGGCCTATTGCTTGACTAAAGCACATCCATGTACCACATCCACCACCAAAGTATGTAACTGCAAAATTTGAAAATCTGAACTATAAAGGAAAGTAACTAAAACTTTTGGAAAAGAAAATTAAGGTAATTTAGGAAGTTTAACAGTGGAATAAAGACAAGGAAGGATTTATAAAATGTATAACTCTGATGGCTGACTTTTTGGATATTATTTGAACTTTTTCAAAAAACAGAAGAAAAGTCATACAAGGTTACTTAACATGTATACACAGAAGCCATCAGGATGAAGACGCAACTTCTCAATGAGGTACAGGAGCTTATATATCATCTTGAAGTTACAGAAAGAATGGGTGCTTGGATCATTGTAAAACAAGTTATGGGAAAAGGACGAAGAAGAATTCTGTTGACAGACAATAAATGAGTACTAGGGAGAAAGATAGGATCCATAACCTAATTTGATTGTAAATAACGTTCTTTGGATTTTAAATAATTAGAGACAATCACTATCTTGAATAAGGGTCTGTTCATCTGTGGTTCCTGTAAACAATAATGAGATAACAGGGAGGGGAACAGGAATATTTGTTCTCCTTTGTGGGCCAGTCCTGTCTTTATGTACATAGTGGAAAAGTCTCTTGCAGTTCTTGTTGATCGCTAAGGATTAAAAAAAACCAAAAATTTGGGATCTGAAAAGAGTTTGACCTACTAAATAATTTGCCTAAGGCTACGCAGCTACTTGAGAGGCAGAACTGGGCTTCAGGGCCTGACAGATAACTCCAGAGTCCGGGTGCTTAGCCTCCAAACTGTAGTACCTCTTATAGAAATGATCAGCATTTACTGAGTGTTCACTGTCTTCCAGGCATTGTGCTAAAGGCTTTATATATATCATATGCCTTCACCATAACTCGAGGTAGGCATGATAATCATAGTTGAGGAAACTAAGACCCAGGGAACCTTAGTGAATTTCCAAAGGTCACACATATAATAAATGACTGAGTCAGGATTTGCATACTAACCAGCTGGCTCCAGAGCCTGGGCCCCATGTTTTTTGTCTCTTATGTGTTTATGAGTGTGGCAGAATTTGGACTGAGATAAGCTTTCATTGTAGTTCAGAGAGTTTGGAAGAGGGAATCTTGTGTGTGTGCTTTATTTTATTTTCAGTCAAACCGCAAAGCAGAAGCTAAAGGCATTACATTTAGTAGGACACATGGAAGGAGACAATATTATTTTCTGGCCTGCTGAAGATGACTGATACTGTTACTCAGGTGAAATTGGAGACTGACCTAATGATTTCTTCAAAAATAAGCAAGGAAGTGAAAAAGAAAAAGGAAGACAATGGTGTAAAAGGATAGAGGTAGCATGTGTGAAAGATAAGAAGAGAGACTATAAAAGGTATTTCAGCCGTACCAACTTTAGAGAGTTTAAAAACAGCATCCCCAAGCTGTGTGAACAGTGAAGGGGCACGCTTCTCCCACAATACAGCTTACTCTTTTCTTTCAGCCACATTGATAGAGACTTATAGTTGGTGTCTTACTAGGTTCCTTGAAGTTTCAAATACTAAGTGTTATATGAATCATTTTATAATTACTAGGTGAATTATGGTATGAATCACCGTGAGCACTAAAACCAATTGACGAGTAGCATTTGATGATGGTAGAGTAGGCGATTCTGATCTTGTAGTCACCTGATAGGTTGTTTGCTGCACAGGCAAAATCAGTTAAATGAGACCATGGCATTGCAGTAGAGAAATGGTTTGACTGACAGGAAGCTGGCCATGTGGGAGAAGGAGTTATTACTGAAATCTGCCTCCACACAGGTTCAGAGCTTACGGTTTTTATGAACAATTTGGTGGGTAGAGGGCTAGGAATGGGTGCTGTTGATTGGTTGGGGATGAAATCACAGGGTTGTGAAAAGTGGTCCTCTGCACTGAGTCCACTTCTGGGTAGGACCACAGGACCAGTTGGATCATGAGTCATGGGTTCAAGTGGAGTCAGTCTGAAAAATATCTCAAAAAAAAAAGAAATATTCAATTCTACAATAGTGATATTGTCAGTTAGGAACAATTGAGAAAATCACAAGTCTTGTGACCTCTAGCTAGATGACTCCTTAGAAGTAGAGGATTACAGAAACTATTGCTACATTTTAGCAGAATTCAGGCATCTCTTATAATCCTATTCTCATGGCCTTTCATTAGGCTTACAAAGGCAGTTTTTTGTTCCTGAGCAAAGAGGGAGTTCATTTTAGGGAGAGACTATTATCACCCTTGCTTTCAAGTTAAACTGTGAACTAAAGTCCTCCCAAAGCTAGCATGACCAAACCCCGGAATGATCGCGAACAGCTCCATCAGAAATAAGATAGAGTCAAGCATGTCAGATTTCTCTTACTGTCATAATTTTATAAAGGTGGTTTTGCGCGTGCGCGCACACACACACACATTCTCTCTCTTTCTCTCTTTTTCACTTTCTTGTTCTCTTGTTAACTCTCTCTTACTCTCTGTCATTGAGTAAAACTGAAAAGCTACACTGAATATATATTTAAACTTACCAGGAAGTATCAAAGAGCTAGTAAGACAGCAATGAATTATAGAGCAAGATCCAGGATGCATGCTTTGTGGTCATAAACAATGTGGTTAAATAGTAATATGTAGGTGAATAAATTTGATGTAGTTAGAAAATACAGATGTATTTTCCACTTGGGGTCAACAATGTTCACTTTTGACCCTTTTGAGGTTTTCATTTTCCTGATTTCATTTAGCAAGATCTCTGAGCTATTGATTTCCAGCCACTCTCTGTAACTCTAAAAGCTGTTTCTTAAACTTGAGAGAAAAGAAGCTCAATTTACCAGAAAATTATTTAGGCATATCAAAGAGGTTTTAATTTGTCTTCTTGTCATATATCTTTTCTAATAATGGTTCCTCATTGGATTTGTAAAATTGACAATCTTGGCCGGGCACGGTGGCTCAAGCCTGTAATCTCAGCACTTTGGGAGGACGAGACGGGCGGATCACGAGGTCAGGAGATCGAGACCATCCTGGCTAACACGGTGAAACCCCGTCTCTACTAAAAAATGCACAAAACTAGCTGAGCGAGGTGGCGGGCACCTGTAGTCCCAGCTACACGGGAGGCTGAGGCAGGAGAATGGCGTAAACCCGGGAGGCGCAGCTTGCAGTGAGCTGAGATCCGGCCACTGCACTCTAGCCCAGGCGACAGAGCAAGACTCCGTCTCAAAAAAAAAAAAAAAAAAAAAATTGACAATCTTAAATCATAGAACAGTTTATTCCTAGAATAGAAAAGAAATGGGCTGGGCGCGGTGGCTCAAGCCTGTAATCCCAGCACTTTGGGAGGCCGAGACGGGCGGATCACAAGGTCAGGAGATCGAGACCATCCTGGCTAACACTGTGAAACCCCGTCTCTACTAAAAAATACAAAAAACTAGCCGGGCGTGGTGGCGGGCGCCTGTAGTCCCAGCTACCCAGGAGGCTGAGGCAGGAGAATGGCGTGAACCCAGGAGACGGAGCTTGCAGTGAGCCAGGATCCAGCCACTGCACTCCAGCCCGGGCGACAGAGCGAGACTCCGTCTCAAAAAAAAAAAAAAAGAAAAGAAATGAAAAAGAAAAGAAAATATATTGCCCACTCTTTCTTATTTTTTGTTCCTAGCTTCATTTGTCCTCTATCTCATTTTCACAGAATCACCTCCACTACTGTTTTGGGAAATATGTCCCCACAGCCAACTCCTTCCTTATGAATTGGTTGAAGTGCCAGCATTCTTCAGTTGAGCCAATCAGAATCCTTCTCAGTCTGATTAGGAAGGTTCCTTAGTTTGGATCCTACTAAAATTCCAACTCAAATGGCTATCTATTTTTAAGTAATGAAATGTAAACATGTACACTCTTGACTATCATATTCTCATTTGGGTATTGGAAATAAATAAATATGATTGGCTACCTGAAAGTACAGTGAGTCAAATGTTCAGAGAGACAGAAAGTAGAAAGTGGGAAAGGGAATTCTGATAGTGATCCATTCCTTGATTTCAGTTTTTCCAGAGTCCTAACTTGAAACTTTTTATCCTCTTGGACTTTGACTCAGCAAGATGCTTTGGTGCATTGTTAATCTTTGCTTCCTTCTTAAGCTAAGTTTACTTGGCCTGTTTAAGGACAGTCACAAAAGAGTTAATGAATACCAAAGTTTAAAAGAGACAGCACTATCTCACTGTAACTTGGAAGTGAACGTCATTGGAAATTCATATCCTATAGGTAACGAAAATTCTTCCGGAATATGCAAAACTTTTCCCCCTAAGCCTCAGAAGTACAATATGACATATTAAGTTTAATTTACTTAATAGAAAAAATTAAATGACCTCTATAATTATCGATATTGTTAATAGTTTTCCTTTAGGATGTTTGGCAGGTGTCTTTATTTCAACTTATGTTCTCTTTCTTTAGTCAAGGTTTGTTTTATTATATTTAAAGAAATGAGCAAAATGTATATATTCCATAAAATAATTAAAAATAGCTACCCTTGAGATTTCAGACCCTGAATGTTGGCTTCAAATGTTTCGGACTACAAAATTAATTCACCAAATCTGAGATGAAATGTCAAAGGTACATGACCAATTATTTATGACATTTCATTTGTAGTTAAGGCTATAAATTGTTCGTGATGAAGTCTTGAGGGAGATGCTTAAATGTCAAATACTAGAGTGCTGGGTTCTATATTAATTGCTAGTTTTATGATTTATACTTTTTCACACTTGTTATCTTTCTACCATTTAACATTAAGTACATTTGACTCTGTACACTTTTAATTCAAATTTGGATATAGAAAAGAGAAAAGAATAGTGCTTGTAGTGGTAATTGACTGGAAAAAAAAAGGTTAAGATGAATGCATTCATTGATAACATTGACCATAATTTAATTCATTCAATCTCACTGTCAAAGAATATGAGAACTAATCAATTAGGTTTTAAATATATAATGAAAAAAACCTGCAGACTTCTCTTCATGTTCACATTTGAATTGGAATCTGATTTTTCACCTGTGCCTTTAGTTTTAAGCATTCATCATGAAAGTCTGACATTTTAATTGATACATAAAATTTAGTACAATTAATTCCTATTCAAATGTTAAATATACCGAACAATTAACATCTGATGTGTTTCTCACACAAATTGGCATGCCTAGCTAATTTTTGGATACTTAAATTCATTCTTTTTAAAGGGTTACGTTAAAAATGTTTTGCTAGGAGTGGTGACTCATGCCTGCAATCCCAGCACTTTGGGAGGCCGAGGTGGGTGGATCATCTGAGGTCAGGAGTTTGGGGCCAGTATGTTGGAACCCCACCTCTATTAAAAACACAAAAATTAGCTGGAGAGTTGTGGCAGGTGCCTGTAATCCCAGCTACTCAGGGGAGGCTGAAGCAGGAGAATCGCTTGAAACTGCGAGGCGGAGGTTGTAGTGAGCTGAGATGGTGCCGCTGCACTCCAGTCTGGGTAACAGAGTGAGACTCCATCTCAAAAATAAAAAATAATAATGAAAAATAATGTTTTAATTTAAATAATGGAGAGGCTTATAATGATCCAGAATTTAAAAACTTAACTTTTTGTTTTTGCACATTGCAAAATTTATTGTAAATATTTATTTACTTCAAAATAAATCAGAGTTTCATATTGGAGAGTATTACAATGTTTTGTAAGTTTTTATGGGAGAATAAAGGTGAGATACTTCAATATAACTTTAAACTAGAATTCTAGGATCAAGAGTTTGTGATTCAATATAATAAAAAGATATTAATCTGCTATAATTAAAATTATTTTATAGGATAAATAAAAAATTAAAAAGATAATTTACATGATCTCAGAACATATCTAAGAATATGGAGAATATAAATTAAAGGGATATTTCAATGCAGTGGTTAAGATTGTTTTTTAAATTAATGATATTTGCTTAATAGGCTTTCCACTTAGAAAAATAAAGCTTGCTTTATCAACTATGTGGAATGATTTCCAAAGAGATCAATGTGCTGAATATAGAAACAAAAATATGAGCAGCAACCTCAAAATTTGTGAGTCATTTTTAAGCAAGACAGGAAACCTGCCATAAAGGAAAAAATGACAGGATAGACTGCATGAATGTTAGAAATTTTAGCATATTAATATCCATTATAAGCAAGTCAAAAGACAAATGATAGGCTGCAGGGCAGTCTTTGCTTCATGTGACTGAAGCAACAGAGGTTTCAAGTCACCATTGCAAAGAAATTCTTCAAGTTTATTAATTTGGGATTACAGGCACTAGCCACTGTGCCCAGCTGTCTTGCATTAAATTATATAATGAACAGTAATTGAGATTATTTAGACACCTGCACTAGTCTCCATTATAATAATTCACACAATAGTAAACTATTATTTTTAATTGACTATCAAATTATTGGAACTAAAGTGTGTGCTAGGGCTTTGAATCTATGCAAGCCTCTATTATTGTGCTACTTGATATTCTGATGTATGTGGTCCTATCAGGAACACTGTTCTGCCAACAGAAACTTAGTTCAATCAAATGATAGGGAGTTCTGGACTTTCCCTTATTTCTATTTTCCCAATTTCTTCCCCCGATCTGCTTAGCTCTCTGAGTTAGTAGTGGAGTCATTAGGACTTGTTTCAGCTGGATTCACACAAACACACACACATACAGGCAACAAACATACATTATTTCCCTCAGAGTGAAATCACGCTTTTCTGCTAATTTGTACTTAAGGCTAAAATTAGAGGTATGGGCATGCTATTTAATACAGTTGCAAATGTTTAAGTAGTGGTACGTATATTTTTCCCAACTATTATCTTTGGGGGGAATTTTACTATTGGATATAGAAATTTAGAAATAAAGTATAGAAACTTTCTCTAAATTAAGATTTGATTTAGCTTACAGAATTTTATGGATGTTGGAAACTATATGTATATATATTCATGACACCTTTAGGGAATGTATGGAAGACATGTTGATAATATTTGTAATTTTCTCAATTTTCTTTAGAAATGGCATAATCAATTCTACTTTAGGGAGATCAATTTTTGTAGAATTTTTTAAAATTTTATCAATCATATTAACAATATCAAATATATAACTAGAGTTTAACCTAATATGTTCTTATCATTTTAATTGCTCATTTACCTTATACCTACAGCTATAATCTTTTTTTCAGTTTCACATTAAAAAGAGTTTTATTCTTTGGTGGCTATTGTGAATGGGATTGAATGTTTAATTTTGCTCTCAGATTGGACGTTATTGGTGGATAAAAATGCTACTGATTTTTGCACACTGAGTTTGTATTCTGAAACTTTGCTGAAGTTGTTTATCAGATCTAGGAGCCCTTGGGCAAAGACTATAGGGTTTTCTAGCATAGTATGGTATTGCCTGTGAAGAGAGATATTTTAACTTCCTCACTTCCTGATTGGATACCTTTTCTTTCTTTTTTCTGATTGCTCTGGCTAGGACTTCCAGTACTATGTTGAATAGGAGTGGTGAGAGTGGGCCTCATTGTCTTCTTATGGTTCTCAAGGGGAATGCTTCTAGCTTTTTCCCATTCAGTATGACGATGGCTATGGTTTGTTGTAGATGACTCTTAGTACTTTGAATATGCATCTTCAGTGCCTTAAAATATCTCTGAATACAGTTAGCCAGGAGGTGAAAGACCTCTACAATGAGAATCACAAAGCACTGCTGAAAAAAAAATCGAAGAAAACAAACAACTCGAAAAACATTCCATATTCATGGATAGGAAGAATCAATATTGTTAAACTGGCCATACTCCTCAAAGCAATTTACAGATTCAATGCTGTTTCTATCAAATTTCCTATGACATTTTTTCATATAATTAGAAAAAAGTCATTCTAAAACTCATTTGGAACCAAAAAAGAGCCTGAATAGCCAAAACAATCCTAAGCGAAAAGAACAAAGCTGGAGACATCCCACAACCCAACTTCAACCTACATTACTAGACTATAGTAACTAAAACAGCACAGTACTGATACAAAAACAGACAGAGACCAATGGAACAGATTACATAACTCAGAAATAAAGCTGCAAACCTACAACCATCTGATATTTGACAACATCACCAAAAACAAGCAATGGGGGAAGAACTCCCTATTCAATAAATGCTGCTGGGATAGATGGTTAGTCATATGCAGAAGACTGAAAACTGAGCCCTTACTTTACACAAAAAACAGAAAGCAACTCAAGGTGGATTAAAGATTTAAACGTAAAACCTAAAATGAAGAAGATTCTAGAAGAATATCTAGGCTATACTATTCTGGACATCTCAGCCTGGCAAAGAGTTCATGATGAAGACTCCTAAAGCAGCTGCAACCAAAACAAAGATGGACCAGTGGGACCTAATTAAAGTAACCAGCTTTTGCATAGCAAAAGAAAGTATCAATAGAGTAAACAGATGACCTACAGAATGGGAGAAAATATTTGTAAAGTATGCATCTGACAAAGGTCTAATATTCACAAGCTATAAGGAACTCAACAAGTGAAAAACAAACAACCCCATTTAGAAATGGGCAAAGGATAGGAACAGACACTTCTCAAAAGAAGACATCACGTGGTCAACAAGTGTATGAGAAAAAGTTCAATAGCACTAATCATTAGGGAAATGCAAATCAGAACCTCAATGAGACACCATTAAAACCAGTCAGAATGGCTAATATTAAAAAGTTAAAAAACAACAGATGCTGGTGAAGTTAAGGAGAAAAGGAAAGTCTTATACACTGCTGGTGGGAATGTAAATTAGTTCAGCAACTGTGGAAAGCAGTCTGGAGATGTTTCAAAGGACTTAAAGTAAAATTACTATTTGACCTAGCAATCCTATTACTGGGTATATACCCAAAAGAAAATAAGTTGTTCTACCATAAAGACATACACACGCGGATAGAAAAGATGTGGAATCAACATAGATACCTATCAATGGTAGACTGGATAAAGAAAATACGGCACATACACACCATGTTATACTACACAGCTATTAAAAAAAAAGAGATCATGGTCTTTGCAGCAACATGGATGGAGGTGGAAGCCATTATTCTAAACAAATTAATGCAGAAACAGGAAACCAAATATATGTTCTCGTAAGCAAGAGCTAAACATTGAGTACACACGGACACAAAGAAAAGAAAAGTAGACCCTGGAGCCTGTTCAAAGATGGACAGTAGGAGGAGGATCAGGGTTGAAAAACTACCTATTGGGTATTATGCTGATTACTGGGTGACAAAATTATCTGTACACCAACCCCTATCCGGCAACATGCAATTTACCCAATTTACCCATGGAATAAACCTGTACATGTAGCCCTTGAAGCTAAAATAAAATTGGAAAGAAAAATAATGATAAAATGGCTTATAATACATTAAATAAAATAGAGATGCATGATTCTTTATTCATATAATTAAGTGGTAAATATTTAATAAGGAAGGAGATATTTGCATAGTCTCAAAGTACCAAAAAAAAAAGGGTAACTTTACAGTGGGAAAAGTGTGGCAGTCACCATTTTATTCAAATGATCAGTGTGACCATCATCTGTAATGGGACAAATTAAAATTATGTGCCACTTGATAAGATGTGGTAAGAAGAGCACATCATTATATCTATGATACATATATATCTATGATACATACATATGATACATATCTATCTATGATACATACATATATATGTGTGTATATATATATACGTGTGTGTGTGTACCTATATATATTTTTAGACAGTCTCACTCTGTCACCCAGACTGGAGTGAAGTGACGCAACCTTGACTCATTGCAATCTCCACCTTCCAGGTTCAAGCCATTCTCCTGCCTCAGCCTCCCAAGTAGCTGGGACTACAGGCATGCACCACCACACTCAGCTAATTTTTGTGTTTTTGGTAGAGACGGGGTTTTGCCGTGTTGGCAAGGCTGGTCTCAAACTCCTGACTTTAAGTGATCTGCCTGCCTCAGCCTCCCAAAGTGCTGGGATGACAGGTGTGAGCCACCACATGAACATAGAGACATCTATGATATTTCTGCTAAAGATAAATAACCTGAACAGATCATAAGGAAACAACAGACGAAACTAAACTAAATGGCATTCTAATTGTACCTGCCAGAAACCCTGAAGATTGTCAAGGTCGTGATAGTCAAGGAAAGGTTGAGGAACTACTTCACTTAAAAGGAGATGGGAATAACATGTGACCCTGAACTCGATTCTTTTGCTAAAATGGACATCACTAGACAAATGGTGAAATTTGAATAGGACCTGAGGATTAGCATGATTAGATGATGGTAATGTGTCTATGTTAATTGCCTGGTCTTCATGCTTTTGCTGTAGTTAGATAGCATAATATTCTTGTTTGTTGAGTGAGATGGAGCATCATGTCTACAACTTACTCTCAAATAGTTTAGAAAAAAATTCTTTATATTACACTTGAAAGTTTTTGTAAGACTGTTTCTAAAAATGATAACGAAAAAGGTTTTGTAATGTTTATCGTAACCTATTTCCCATGAACCACTATTGTTGCTCAAGTAACTCTGACACATCTATGAAATATTAAATAGGATTCCAATGCTCTTACTATCAGATACCAAAAAGAAAAAAAAAATGGAGATTAGATAAGACCTCTGTTAAATTATTTCATTTTAGGAGGACCTTATGTTTCTTGATTCAAAAAATAGGTATGCATATTTGGGTAGTAAAACTGTGTCAACTGTCTCTTTCTTCTTCCAAATAACACACACACACACACACATACACACATACACACATACTTTGCTTTTGCTATAAGACTGTTTTTCCTTTTTTTTTTTTTTTTTTTTGACAAAGTCTTGTTCTGTCCCCTAGATCGGAGTGCAGTGGTGTGGTCAAGGCTCAGTGCAGCCTCTGTCTCCTGGGTTCAAGCAATTCTCCTGCCTCAGCCTCCTTAGTATCTGGGATTGCAGGCACATGCCACCACATCAGGCTAATTTTTGTATTTTTAGTAGAGACGGGGTTTAGACATGTTGGCCATGCTGGTGTCAAACTCCTGACCTTAGGTGATATGCCAAACTCAGCCTCCCAAAGTGGTGGAATTACAGGGGTGAGACACTGTGCCTGGCCCCATAAAACTGTTTTCAATTATTGCTGTAAACATTCATGCATGACTTTTCTCTATTTCCATATTTTATGATATGCTTCTGGAAAGCCATATGATATATTTTCAGATACATTTGTTTCTGTAACTTTCTTATCCATGAAATTAAAATATTTATTAATTATCTTCAGTGCGAAGGAGAAGGAAGGGATGGGTTCCAAATAGGTATAATTGAGATTCTGGTCCCAAATCAAAGTTGTATAGAGATGGATGTGCAACCAGAGAAAGAAGAGAATTATGTTTGCATAGTATATTTACTGTAGATAGTTTGGTGTAGAAACAAGGGCTTATTTCTCTTACTCAAAACACACACACAGGCACATACACTTTTTTTTTTTTTTTTTTTTTTGAGACGGAGTCTTGCTCTGTCGCCCAGGCTGTAGTGCAGTGGTGTGATCTCGGCTCACTGCAAGCTCCGCCTCCTGGGTTCACAGCATTCTCCTGCCTCAGCCTCCCAAGTAGCTGGGACTAGAGGTGCCCACCACCATGCAAGGCTAATTTTTTTTTGTATTTTTAGTAGAGAATGGGTTTCACCATATTAGCCACGATGGTCTCCATCTCCTGACCTCGTGATCCACCCGCCTCGGCCTCTCAAAGTGCTGGGATTACAGGTGTGAGCCACCACGTCCGGCCCATTATTTTTCTTAGACTAAAATCATGATTTCTTTCTATTTTGTACTAAAATCATATTTATAGATATACTATTTGATACATTTGCAAATCTTTAAGTAGTGATATTTTTCCCATCAAATACCTTTGGGGAATTTGGATTTGAAAGCATTAGGAGATATTTGGCAAGATTCAGGATAGAAGGAGGCTAAAGAACAAAATTATGGAAAAAAAGCAGTTTTCATGGGATAAAGCATTTCTGGATGTGGCAGTGCTGTATATCTTAGAGGTAAGTGGAAAAAAATATTCCAGCAAAATACCGTGGAAATAGATGAAGGAGCTAGAACATTCACGTATAATCTTCCCAGTTTTGGCTACAGGTTTATATAGAAGATAATTCAAGGCACAAGAAAAAGTAAAAGACTACAAATTGGGTTCAATGTCCACTGCTTAGATGAAGGATGCACCAAAATCTCACAAATCGCCACTAAAGAACTTACTCATGTGACCAAATACCACCTGTTCCCCAAAACCTATGGAAATGAGAAAAATTTTTAAATGGGCAAATTTATTTGTCATTCTAGCATCTGATATTAGTTCCCTGAGGAAGAAATATTTCTGACCATAATGTGAACTCAATGTGAAAAAATAACTCATTAAGATCTAATCAGCTAATGACATCATAGTGTGGTTGTATTGTTTTAGAGCTCAATTCCTGAAGGTTTTTAGTGAAAGGCAAATTGTCAGTCTGTTTCATCTGTGAGAAGATCTGGAACAAGTCAATTTTAGATATATTTCTAAGATTACTTGAGCCTGATCCACCATCGATCAATTTTTCTCACTTCCCTTTCTTTAAGAGTTAAAATTGGGTAACTAATTATCTGGCCCAGAAGGAGATAAATGAACCTTTTAATTTTAAACTGCTTCCCAGCACATCTTTTTTAATGTAGAGAGATAAAACTAACAAGAAATGAAATTTTAAAAGCTTTCATATGCATCAGCTGCAATGGTGGTCACCAGGGTCTTCTCTACCATTCGTCTGAATGCATTAATCTGTTTTAGTTCTTGCCTGGTGCTGTTGAAATTTCACTCCGATTTCTCTGGACACTCTGGTACCCATATGCCTTATTAGTAGGGCATGTGCTTGCAAAGAGATGCAACTATACTATTCAGTTCACAGTTAAAATGATTCTCATCCATTTACATTTTTGGAAGTTTTGAGATGATAACACTTTCTAAAATACAATAGTTTGATTATTTGTAAGCACATTAAACAGATATAAAGAGAAAGGATCATTTTATATTCCTGTTTTTAAATGTCTAGTTCAGAAAAGAATTTATACTCTTCGAAAGGAAGAAGTTTCATCTAAAAGTAGATCAAAAGTAATTCATATGCAGTCATACAAAGTTCACAAAAATATTTATCTGAGTACTTTTCCAAATGAAAATACTATTTTAAAAATTAATAGAGTGGATTCAAATTAATTTTAACTTTTTAAAATGTATTGGATCTTTATTATAAACACTAAATATGTATACAAATCTGAACTAATAAAATTACGGCTCACTTTACAGTCTTATATTTGAAATATTTGGGGCTACTGAAATTAAGTTTTAGTCTGACCAACGTTTGAACATACTATTAATCATATTTGTTCATAATTTAATAAGGCATAAGAATAATCTGGCAGTAGGAAGAAAATAGATTGTATATTTGAGTCATTATCATTATCTTTATTTTAAGATAATTATCATTATCTTAAGCAATTTTAACACCAATGTGAAATAAAAAATATCGTGGTAAGGTATTGTTGAATTTCCTCACATACTTTTGCCAGTTTACTTCTGGACTCCAAATCTGTACTGTGTGATGCTCATTTTTGAGCTCATGCTGTTACCAGGGGGTCCTTGCTCCCAGAGTTCCCAAGATGGTGGTGGCTGCTTCCAAGATGGTGGCGGGCCACTTCCAAGATGGTGGCAAGCGTCATGTTCTCTGACCTGGGGTTCTTGGCCTCAGAGATTCCAAGGAATGGAATCTTGGGCCATGCAGTGAGTGTTATAGTTCTATTAGAAGCTGTGGGTCATGGAAGAGAACTGTAGAACCCAGTGACTAGTGTTCAGTTCAATTAGGAGGAACCTGGGCACTTAGCCATGCAGCCTTTAGCCTCATCGGGAGTGGCAGTGGGCACCTTGCTGGATCAGGAGCACAGTGGCCACCCTGCCGGATCTAGAGGGATAGAAGTCAGTGGCAAGTCTGCGACAGCGGCAAATACCAGTGGCGGACAGCAAGCCAAAGCTCAGTTCCAGCCGTAACAAGCACGGACCAGAAGAGTGTGCAGTTGCAAGATTTAATAGAGTGAAAACAGAGCTCCCCTACAAAGGGAGGGGACCCAAAGAGGGTAGCCTTGCCAGCTTGAATGCCTGGGTTTATATCCCAATCATTGTCCCTCCCGCTGTGCTCTCAGGCGATAGATGATTGGCTATTTCTTTACCTCCTGTTTTTGCCTAATTAGCATTTTAGTGATATCTCTTTACTACCTGATTGGCCGAGTGTGAGCTAAGTTGCAAGCCCCGTGTTTAAAGGTGGATGCGGTCACCTTCCCAGCTAGGCTCAGGGATTCTTAGTCAGCTTAGGAAATCCAGCTAGTCCTGTCCCTCAATACTAATTGCCTTAGCAGGCTTCGACAGATAACTGCAAGTGGTGCTATGATGGAAAGCAATGATGCTTTGGTATGGAAATCTGAACCAAATCATCAAGAACCAATAACTGTAAAATAGGAGAAATGAGAGAGTTGCACTATTATATATGATCGTCATGTTGTGATTAAAGTTATTCTAAATAGGACACTGTTTCTGGGGTGGGAAGAGGAAATGATAACCCCAGTTAGCTTGTTACCTGCACCTTCATATTTATTGACTATTTGTTTTAAAGTGAAATACAGATTCAGAAAGCGACCTAAAGAAATATATAGTTTTGTTAATTACCAAAGGGAAAAACAAACAAGCAAACAAACAAACAAACAAACAAAACAGCCTTTTAATGACCCTTCTCCCTGACTCCCTGACAGCCAGGTCAAGAAATACAACTTTGACTCCCAAAGCCATCCATGAGACTGTCCTCATCCTGAATCTCCCCTTCCCACAAAAGTTACCACCATCCCTACTTTACAGTAATATCTTCTTGGTATCTATTTATTAATTTATGTTTTACTGCTTTTCTCCTATTTTCATTGTAATTATTTGACTATTTTAGCAGACAACCCTGTGCCAAGTAGCACTGCTATATTTTTAAGGAGAGCTACTCAAATGTATGAAAACATTTAACTTATTTAAACATTTGCTAAATAGTTTACATTATTAAGAGCAACAAAGACATTTTCTAGAAATTATTCACCTCTGAAGGTAACAAGCCAGTGACCTTCAAACCCAAGGAGTATTTTTGTTGTTGGAAACTCTTTCATGACTCGGCTGACACAATAGAGGAATGTTTCTACATTTCACATCAAATACTCATTAACACTGCTAGTTATAAAAGTCAACATTTGTCTTTTCAAAAAATATCACCAAATAGGAAATGTGTATTTTAGGCTGGGTGCAGAAGTTCACATCTGTAATCCCAGCACTTTGGGAGACCAAGGCGGGCAGACCACTTGAGGTCAGGAGTTCAAGACCAGCCTGGTCAACATGGTGAAAATCTATCTCTAGTGAAAATACAACAACAACAAAAATGGCCAGGCATGGTGGCAGGCACCTGTAGTTCCAGCTACTTAGGAGGCTGAGGCAGGAAAATGGCTAGAACTTGGGAGGTGGAGGTTGCATTGAGCCAAGATTGAGTGACTGCACTCCAGCCTGGGTGACATGGCAAGACTCTGTCTCAAAAAAAAAAAGTTTATTTAAAATTATTTAAGAAAAAATGTTTACACAAATGCACATATATAATTTGCTATTTTGTTTTTAACCTATGCTGTTTTACTGTTATTTTCATTAAAATACTGTTATTATTAAAATTACTGTATTGTTTCATTTTAAAAATTGACAACATTAAAAAAGTAGAGTAATAAACTACCTATTACTGATCATATCTCACCTAAAATTCATAATTTATTATATTTTATCATAGTATATTAGTTTTAAATTTAATAATAACAATATTATAAAAAAAATTTAAAATAGCAATCATTTTCTTTACCACTCCCATGACCTGTATGTGTATGTGTGTGTGTATGGTATAGACTTATAAAAAGGAAGCATATATTATATGTGTGTATATATGTGTGTATATATGTATGTGTGTGTATATATATATATATATATGTGCTCATTCAGGCTCTTGTATGGTTCATGTTCACAAAATTAATTTTACCTATACTATATTAATTTAGAACCAGCAGAATAAAATATATCATGTAAATCTTCAGTGAATGCTTATTTATTTTGGAGACTAAGAAACAGATTTCTAAAATCAGCTGAGTTTTCTTTGAAATTCCACTTCAGCTTTTAGAGGCTGTACAATGTTTGGGAAATGTTACTACAGCCTTTTTTCTGTATATATAGAGTGAGAGTAGACATCCTGCTTTACACAGGACTCAGTTAGGTTACCACCTACTGAAAACCCCACAATAATGATAGCTTGGTTGAGATACATTTACTTATCATAAAAGGAACCAGAAGTAGATTCCATACCATGGGATCCTTTGAGCTTACTGTTTTCCTTTTCTAGGTGTGTCACTTTATGGTCCAAGATGACTGCTTAAACCCTGGCAATTAAATCTGCAATCCAAGTAGTAGAAAATTACAGGGACAAACGGTGTATTCTCCTCCTTTAGAAATAATTTTCACAGACTGCTCTTTACAGCTTTACTGGCTAGAACTTAATCATATTTCCACATTTAACTGCAAAGGAACCTGGTAATGTTATTTACATGCAGGCAAATGGTACAAGCTTAAGAAATGGAGAATTCTGTTACAAAGGACTAGTAGAAGTCTCTAGTGCAGACTATTTCTTTGTCTACATGCATGTGTCTTCTCCCACATACAGAACTCTTTCTTGGAGGAAACCAATCAAAGTTTTTCAAGTAACTTCATCCAGCTGAAAATTGAGTATATCTAGGCAGCTTATAATTGGTTCTGTCCATCAGGTCTAGAGAAGCCTGCCATGAAGTATCAATATACAATGCACACATAAGGTCAAGAAATCAGTGAAATAAAATATTTTCCATTCAGAGAGGCATAAATGAAAAACACACAGCTTTCACAGCTCCAGAGTTCTGATGGAACTACGCCAAGAAAGGAAGAGCGAAGGATACCTTCGCTGGTGATAAAGATCTTGT
This sequence comes from Trachypithecus francoisi, assembly GCF_009764315.1. NCBI lineage: Eukaryota > Metazoa > Chordata > Mammalia > Primates > Cercopithecidae > Trachypithecus > Trachypithecus francoisi. Next base: position 165,170,654 of record NW_022681454.1, on the reverse strand, counting down.
GTTTATCCATGTGTAAGGCCTTGATTCTGCTCTCTTGGTGAACATTTCTTGCCTGCATCGACTGAAAGATTTGTTTCTTGGAATTTCTTTATCGTCTGAAATTTTTCATGACTATACGGCAGGAGAGTGTTGGAAAATAAGCTCTTTTTGGGGACTGCACACTCTTCACGGCCACTTCCTTCTTGTGCATTTGTGGGGTCTCATAAATTGTTTAAAGACATTGACCAGCCAGTCTGAAGGTTTTCTTTCAAAGATAATTCCCTGAAAAGCTAGTAGGCTTTCCATCTACTTTCTCCTGTTGAGTTTCATGTCTGTGCAAATGCATACAAAGACCTACTGTGAAAATTGCTTTTAAGCTCAAGAACTCTTGTTTTTCACTTACTGAACTCTTTTCTCAGTTCATCTTCCTCTATCAATTTTAGTGGCCATTGCTTTATAGCCATCATAATGGGTTTTAGATGACAGCATACTGAAATTCCTCAATCCAATTTCAGACATTAATGCTACTACATAGAGACTCCTGGAGTTGAACTTGGAGATGAGCAGTGGGAATGTGGTGATATTTTGACCACCCACTGTGTAAACTAGTTTAAATGAATGGTGGTTACTCATTTTCCTGATTGGATTTAAGCAACAGACACATATAAGACTGTTTCACATATAGCCATAGAGTGTCTGCTGAGGTTTTGGTAAAACTATAACTGGATTAATTCTAATAGAGATGATAAATTTATGTTTCTTATCATCTTTTATGTGCATTTTTTGGGTAACATCTAAGTAAGCAAATTGAGAAAAACTTATTTTTCACCAATCACAAATAAAAGAGTGAAAGAAGTATTCTCTCCCTAACATTCAAAAACACAAAGGTCTCATCTAATTTTTGACGACAGTTTAGAAGCTAAGAAAGGAAGTTCACTAGTTATCTATAACACAAAATATAATTTATCATAAGAAATACTAGACACAAAATATAACACAAACTTCCTTTTACTTCCAAATAAGCCTAGAACAAGTAAATTTAATACATATTTTCTTCTAACACGAGATTTAGACATAGAAATTGTGGAAACAAAATTTAGCAGATTAACTGGAGTCTATTTCCTCCAGAATTATAATGGGAGGAAAATGGCATCAAGGTTTATAGGTCTTATGTAGACCTTATGCTTCTTTCAGTCTGGGACCTGACAATTCTGTCATGTCATTAAATGTCTTATGTGTAATAACGTAATGGAGAAGGCATTTTATTGGCCATAACTTTGTAAAGCCTCTGTCTACAGGTACACAAATCAGTACAAAATAAAGTAATGTCTTAGATCTATTCTACTTAAAATGATTCAAAAGGTTTTCAAAGCTGTATACTAATCTCCTACATAGTTCTACATACATGGTATTTATACACACTCCTTCAAAACTTTACAACAGTTTTACTTTCTTGCCTCTATAAAAATTTTTTTGAGTTTTTTTAAGTTTTTTTTTTTTTAGACACAAGGTCTTCCTCAGTTGCCCAGACTGTAGTTGTCTAAGGTTAGGGGTTAGTGTTTGTTAGGATTAGGGTTATGGATCACAGCTCACTGCAGCATTGCACCCCCGGACTCAAACAATCTTACTGCCTCAGGCTCTGGAATCGCTGGGACTACAGGTGTACGTCACCAGGACGCCACCAGGACCTGCTTCTTTTTTTTTGGTAGATATGGGGTCTCACTATGTTGCCCAGGCTGATTTTGAACCCTTGGCCTTAAGGTATTCTCCTGCCTCAGGCTCTTAAAGTATTGGGATTATACACATGAGCCACTGCTTCCAGCCCCTTCTTTTAATTTTATGTTAGATTTAGTTGGTACACGTGCAGGTATATTACAAGGGTATATTTTGTGATGCTCAGGTTTACGTTTCTATTCATCCCATCATCAAATAGTGAATATAGTACATACTAGAAATTTTCTCAGCCCTTTCTCCCTTCACTCCCTACCCACTCTAGTATTCCCCAGTGTCTACTTTTCCCATCTTTATGTCCTTGTGTATCCAATGTTTCACTCCCAGTTGTGAGAATATGCAATATTTAGTTTTCTATTTCTGCATTATTCATTGCAGATAATGACCTCCAGCTGCATCCCTGTTGCTACACGATTTTGTTCTTTTATGTGGCTGTGTAGTATTCCATGGTGTATACACTGTTGATGGGCACCTAGGTTGATTCCATGTCTTTGCTATGGTGAAGAGTGCTGTGATAAACATGTGAATACAAGTGTCTTTTCAGCAGAACAATTTATTTTCCTCTAGGTATATACTCAGGAATGGGATTGTTGTGTCAAATCGTAGTTCTATTTTTATTTCTTTGAGAAATCTCCCGACTGCTTTGCACAGGGGCTGAACTAATTTACGTTGCTACCAGCAATATGCAAGTGTTCTCTTTTCTCTGTATCTCCACCAATATCTGTTGTTTTCTGGCTTTTTAATAGTAGCCTATGTGACAGGTGAGAGATAGTATCTCATTTTGGTTCTGATTTGCAGTTCTCCAATGATTAGTGATGTTGAATATTTTTTCATATGTTTGTTGGCCACTTTACAGCAATTTCATTTGAAAAGAACTTTAGGTATTTATCTCTTGGCTACCAGTTAAATAAAAGTAAAACCAACACTGATTTAGTTTGGATAAGTAAAGACCAAGGGCGACAAATTATGTCTGATTTTAAATTAGTGGAAGGAATTATGCACACACACATACACACAAACACACACACACGTGCCTCATCTATAATTAGCATTCATCTTCTGTGTGTCCTGGGATAGAGTACAAACGCGAAAGGGAGGCATATTTGTGTTCAATACAATAAAGGAATCAAATAAACAGACAAAAGTGATTTTTCCTCTAAAAGTAAAATAGAATAAACAAAATCAATTATATTAACCCTATAATATAATACTGTGTTATATTAAAGTATAATTTCCATATATGTTTAGAGTGCTTTTTCTTATAACAATGTGGTCTTTTTACATGTATGCATGTAAGACTATATTATCTATTTAATTTTTTATAATAACTCTCATAACCTAACACTTAGCATGTTATTAATGGTAATAACTATCATTTTAATATCTACTATTATAGCTTGGGCATGTGGCTTAACCTACTTAACCATTCTCCCACAATTATTTTATAACATCATTATATTTTAGTGTGTATGTGAAGGTACTCTGATGAAGAGAACTGTTGTACATTAACTAGAGCAAAACAGAAAACTTGTCATGTGGCAGTTCAAAGGTATACAGGTATACTAGCCTTTTCTCGCACTGCACTAAAGAAATACCCCAAACTGGAGAATTTATAAAGAAAACAGATTTAATTGGCTCACAGTTCCACTGGCTCTACAGGAAGCATGGATGGGGAGGCCTCAGGAAACTTACAATCATGGCAGAAGGTGAAGGAGCAGCTGGGACCTCTTACATGGCCAGAGTAGGAGCCTTCTCAATTCTATGCCTCAGACACTTTCCCATGCTCTTTCCTGAAACATGTGTGACACCAAAACCTATTTCCTCTACTTCTTGGGCATGCAGCTAAATTGCATTTACCAGCCTGTATTACAGTTAGGTATGCCTGAATTCTACTGAGCTCTGGCCAAAAGTCTGGGTTTTGTCCAGCAGATCAGAGAGGGGAAAGTGATATACACTTTTAAACAACCAAATCTTGCAATAGCTCACTCTCTATCACAGAACAACAATGGGGAAATCCGCCCCCATGAGCCAATCACCTCTCACCAGACCCCACCTCCAACAGTGAGGATATAACTTGACATGAGATTTTGGCAGAGACACAGACCCAAACCATATCAGCAGGAGTTACGGGGCTGGGGAGGAGCTCTGCTGCACATGCTCCACATTGAAGTTGGCCCAAGCGTATGTACATTTTTATCAGAATTTCAAAAATAAGATGTCTGAAAGTATGCATATATACTAAAGAAAATACAAAGCCACAGTTACAAAACCAAGTCATGTTAACATAATCTTACAGAAATTAGTTCAGAGCACAGATTATTTATTAGCCTGTGATCTTAGGTTGCTAAATGTCTAGTGATTGCTTTCCTACTCTTTCAAGTAGAGATAATAAGAGTAACTTCATTTCATGCTTTTTGTGAGGGCAAAATAAATGAATATTTGTAAAGCTTTGTGAACTTTGGCATATATGCTACTTTTTTAATAGTAAAAAAATTAGGCTTCACAGGAATATATTTCTGAATCCTATCCTTAAGACTTATTAGCAGTGAGATTTGGAGAACAATCATTTAAACTGTCTATAGCTGACCTTTATCATAATACTAGTCAACATTTATTCAATCATAAGTATTTATTAAGGAAAATCATTATATTTCAGGCATTGTTTTAGGCATTAAAGACAAAGCTGTGAACAAAACAGACAAACATTGTGCCTTCTCAGTAAATCTGAGGGCATTTAAGAAGGTGTTAAGTGCTATGAAAAAAAAATAAAGTGATAAGGGGGTAGGGGTTGTAAGAAATTGGGATTTTCACAATCTTAAATATGGGCTCAGAGAAAGCCTCAATGAAAGGGTATGATTTTAATTGAGGGAGAGAACTGTAGCTAGGCTTCAGGATTACAGGCAAAGATAAGGATAGTTTGAAAGGCCTTGACTTGCCTGGCTTATTTGAGGGAAGTGCAACCAGGACAGAATGTGGTGAAGGAGAGACATGAGAAAGGAAGTCTGGAGGGAACAGGAAGCCAGATTGTGAAGGTGTGGTAGATGCTGAAAAAGTCCTTGGCTTTCATCTGTGGTTTGGGAGAGTGTCCTTAGAAAGTTCTGAGCAGAGGATCCACATGCTCTGACATGTTTTTTAAAGATTCACTATGGTTGCTTGAGGTGGACTGATAAGCAAACAAATACACGAGCAGAAAGAAAATTCAAGAGACATGAACTCAAATGAGAGAAACGGTGATTTTATCCTTGGTTGGTAGATGATGTTTCCTTGGTCCAGTCTGCTGCAGAATGCAGGCTGCCATGTGCTCAGAACTCAACCTTGCTTCCACCAACAGAGCCATGGGTAATTGACCCAGAGGCTAAGCATCTGTTTCAGGTTGGAGCATTTTGAGACATTTACAGATTTTTAAAAAAAATTGGTACCATAAAATATGTTAATCCTTCTCTGGTAATGATAGCTGCAGAATCTTGCCATTTGAAATGTATAAATTGTCAGTTGTCATGAGGTTCAACATAAAGCAGGTGATAAGGACACCTGCATTATCTTTTCTAATGTAAATGTTCCTTTCTAGCTGAACATTAAGCTTATTCTCTCTGGCAAAGGACCTCCAGGCTTCCCTCATGTGTAATGGGGTCTCTACTCTACTGTTATACCAGATGTCCCTAAAAAAGAGCTTTATAATACCCAAGAAGAAAACTCTGCTACAAAGGTAGATAAAACTCCTCTGACCATACTCATTCAAAAAAACATCTAGATCACCATTTGACAGAGCAATTAGAGTAGAGAATAATAAATGACAAATGGTTGAAATATCATGTTTTCAGATTCTGTCAACTTGAAATTAATACAGTACTTTGCTCATAAACTGCTTAGGAATGTTTTATACTCAATATGTGCAATGTGTACTTTCATTATTTAGCAAATAATGATGGAAATCTGGGGATTCTTGATGGGCCATTGAGATTCTAATGGGATCTGGTATAAACATATTTTAGCAGGTAAATAATCTTTACAATGCCCTGGCTGCAAATAGAATCTGGATGTTAAGCACAGTACTTAATACAATGTTAATAGATATTTGCCTCTTAAAAAAAGATTTTTCTAGGTATATGAACATGTCATAAGCGAACAGAGATAATTTGAACTCCGTTTTTCCAATTTAGATGACTTTTATTTCTTTTTTTATTTTATTTTTTATTATTATTTTTCATTATACTTTAAGTTCTAGGGTACATGTGCACAACGTGCAGGTTTGTTACATATGTATACATGTGCCATGTTGGTGTGCTGTATCCATTAACTCATCATTTACATTAGGTATATCTCCTAATGCTATCCTTCCCCTTTCTCCCCTCCCCACAATAGGCCCTGGTGTGTGATGTTCCCCTTCCTGTGTCCAGGTGATCTCATTGTTCAATTCCCACCTATGAGTGACAACATGTGGTATTTGGTTTTCTGTTCTTGTGATTGTGTGCTGAGAATGATGGTTTCCAGCTGCATCCATGTCCCTACAAAGGACACAAACTCACCTTTTTTTATGGCTGTGTGGTATTCCATGGTGTATATGTGCCATATTTTCTTAATCCAGTCTGTCACTGATGGACATTTGGGTTGATTCCAAGTCTTTGTTTTGTGAATAGGGCTGCTATAAACATACGTGTGCATGTGTCTTTATAGCAGCATGATTTATAATCCTTTGGGTATATACCCAGTAATGGGATCGCTGGGTCAAATAGTATTTCTAGTTCTAGATCCTTGAGGAATCGCCACACTGTCTTCCCCAATGGTTGAACTAGTTTACAGTCCCACCAACAGTGTAAAAGTGTTCCTATTTCACCACATCCTCTCCAGCACCTATTGTTTCCTGACTTTTTAATGATTGCCATTCTAACTGGTGTGTGATGGTATCTTATTGTGGTTTTGATTTGCATTTCTCTGATGACCAATGATGATGAGCATTTTTTCATGCGTCTGTTGGCTGTATGAATGTCTTCTTTTGAGAAGTGTCTGTTCATATCCTTTGCCCGCTTTTTGATGGGGCTGTTTTTTTCTTGTAAATTTGTTTGAGTTCTTTGCAGATTCTGGATATTAGCCCTTTGTCAGATGAGTAGATTGCAAAAATTTTCTCCCATTCTGTAGGTTGTCTGTTCACTCTGATGGTATTTCTTTTGCTGTGCAGAAGCTTTTTAGTTTAATTAGATCCCATTTGTCAATTTTGGCTTTTGTCGCCGTTGCTTTCGGTGTTTTAGACATGAAGTCCTTGCCCATGCCTATGTCCTGAATGGTACTACCTAGGTTTTCTTCTAGGGTTTTTATGGTGCTAGGTCTAACATTTAAGTCTCTAATCCATCTTGAATTAATTTTCGTATAAGGAGTAAGGAAAGGATCCAGTTTCAGCTTTCTACTTATGGCTAGACAATTTTCCCAGCACCATTTATTAAATAGGGAATCCTTTCCCCATTTCTTGTTTCTCTCAGGTTTGTCAAAGATCAGATGGCTGCAGATGTGTGGTATTATTTCTGAGGACTCTGTTCTGTTCCATTGGTCTATATCTCTGTTTTGGTACCAGTAACATGCTGTTTTGGCTACTGTAGCCTTGTGTTATAGTTTGAAGGCAGGTAAGTGATGCCTCCAGCTTTGTTCTTTTGGCTTAGGATTGTCTTGGCAATGTGGGGCCTTTATTGGTCCCATATGAACTTTAGAGCAGCTTTTTCCAATTGTGTGAAGAAAGTCATTGGTAGCTTGATGGGGATGGCATTGAATCTATTAATTACCTGGGACAGTATGGTCATTTTCACAATATTCATTCTTCCTATCCATGAGCATGGAATGTTCTTCCATTTGTTTGTGTTCTCTTTTATTTCACTGAACAGTGGTTTGTAGTTCTCCTTGAAGAGGTCCTTTACATCCCTTGTAAGTTGCATTCCTACGTATTTTATTCTCTTTGAAGCTATTATAAAAGGGAGTTCATTCATGATTTGGCTCTCTCTTTGTCCGTTACTGGTGTATAAGAATGCGTGTGATTTTTGCACGTTGATTTTGTATCCTGAGACTTTGCTGAAGTTGCTCATCAGCTTAAGGAGATTTTAGTCTGAAATGATGGGGTTTTATAAATATACAATCATGTCATCTGCAAACAGGGACAATTTGACTTCTTCTTTTCCTAACTGAATATCCAGAATTTCCAACATTATGTTGAATAGGAGTGGTGAGAGAGGGCATCCCCATTTTGTGCCAGCTTTCACAGGGAATGCTTCCAGTTTTTGCACATTTGGTATGATATTGACTGTGGGTTTGTCATAAACAGCTCTTATTATTTTGAGATACGTTCCATCAATACTGAATTTATTGAGAGATTTTAGCATGAAGAGCTGTTGAATTTTGTCAAAGGCCTTTTCTGCATCTATTGAGATAATCATGTGGTTTTTGTCTTTGGTTCTGCTTATATGCTGGATTACGTTTATTGATTTGCTTTTACTGAACCAGCCTTGCATCCCAGGGATGAAGCCCACTTGATCATGGTGGATAAGCTTGTTGATGTGCTGCTAGATTTGGCTTGCCAGTATTTTATTGAGGATTTTTGCATCGATGTTCATCAGGGCTATTGGTCTAAAATTCTCTTTTTTTGTTGTGTCTCTGCCAGGCGTTGGTGTCAGGATGATGCTGGCCTCAGAAAATGAGTTATGGAGGATTCCTTCTTTTTCTATTGATTGGAATAATTTCAGAAGGAATGGTACCAGCTCCTCCTTGTACCTCTGGTAGAATTCAGCTGTGAATCCATCTGGTCCTGTACTTTTTTTGGTTGGTAGGCTATTAATTATTGCCTCAATTTCAGAGCCTGCTATTGGTCTATTCAGGGATTCAAATTCTTCCTGGTTTAGTCTTGGGAGAGTGTAAGTGTCCAGAAAATTATCCATTTCTTCTAGGTTTTCTAGTTCATTTGTATAGAGGTGTTTATAGTACTCTCTGATGGTAGTTTGTATTTCTGTAGGGTCGGTGGTGATATCCCCTTTATCGTTTTTTATTGTGTCTATTTGATTCTTCTCTCTTTTGTTCTTTATTAGTCTTGCTAGTGGTCTATCAGTTTTGTTGATCTTTTCAAAAAAACAGCTCCTGGATTCATTAATTTTTCAAAGAGTTTTTTGTGTCTCTATCTCCTTCAGTTCTGCTCTGATCTTAGTTATTCCTTGCTTTCTGCTAGCTTTTGAATGTGTTTGCTCTTGCTTGTCTAGTTCTTTTAATTGTGATGTTAGGGTGTTATTTTAGATCTTTCCTGCTTTCTCCAGTGGGCATTTAATGCTATAAATTTCCCTCTACACACTGCTTTAAATGTGTCCCAGAGATTCTGGTATGTTGTATCTTTGTTCTCATTGGTTTCAAAGAACATCTTCATTTCTGCCTTCATTTCGTTATGTACCCAGTAGTCATTCAGGAGCAGGTTGTTCAGTTTCCATGTAGTTGAGCAGTTTTGATTGAGTTTCTTAGTCCTGAGTATTAGTTTAATGGCACTGTGGTCTGAGACACAGTTTGTTACAATTTGTGTTCTTTTACATTTGCTGAGGAGTGCTTTACTTCCAACTATGTGGCCAATTTTGGAATAAGTGCAATGTGGTGCTGAGAAGAATGTATATTCTGTTGATTTGGGGTGGAGAGTTCTGTAGATGTCTATTAGGTCCACTTGGTGCAGAGTTGAGTTCAATTCCTGGATATCCTTGTTAACTTTCTGTCTCATTGATCTGTCTAATGTTGACAGTGGGGTGTTAAAGTCTCCCATTATTATTGTATGGGAGTCTAAGTCTCTTTGTAAGTCTCTAAGGACTTGCTTTTTGAATCTGGGTTCTCCTGTATTAGGTGCATATATATTTAGGATAGTTAGTTCTTCCAGAAGAATTGATCCCTTTACCATTATGTAATGGACTTCTTTGTCTCTTTTGATCTTTGATGGTTTAAAGTCTGTTTTATCAGAGATTAGGAATGCAGCCCCTGCTTTTTTTTTTTTTTTTTGCTTTCCTTTTGCTTGGTAGATCTTCCTCCATCCCTTTATTTTGAGCCTCTGTGTGTCTCTGCATGTGAGATGGGTCTCCTGAATACAGCAAACTGATGGGTCTTGACTCTTTATCCAATTTGTCAGACTGTGTCTTCTAATTAGACCATTTAGTCCATTTACACTTAATGTTAATATTGTTATATGTGAACTTGATCCTGTCATTATGATATTAGCTGGGTTTTTTTTTGCTCTTTAGTTGACGCAGTTTCTTCCTAGCATCCATGGTCTTTATATTTTGGCATGTTTTTGCAGTGGCTGGTACCTGTTGTTCCTTTCCATGTTTAGTGCTTCCTTCAGGATCCCTTGTAGGGCAGGCCTGGTGGTGACAAAATCCCTCAGCATTTGCTTGTCTATAAAGGATTTTATTTCTCCTTCACTTATGAAGCTTAGTTTGGCTGGATATGAAATTCTGGCTTGAAAATTCTTTTTCTTTAAGAATGTTGAATATTGTCCCCCACTCTCTTCTGGCTTGTAGAGTTCCTGTCAAGAGATCTGCTGTTTGTCTGATGGGCTTCCCTTTGAGGGTAACCTGACCTTTCTCACTGGCTTCCCTTAACATTTTTTCCTTCATTTCAACTTTCGTGAATCTGACAATTATGTGTCTTGGAGTCACTCTTTGGGAGGAGTATCTCTGTGACATTCTCTGTATTTCCTGAATTTGAATGTTGGCCTGCCTTATTAGGTTGGGGAAGTTCTCCTGGATGATATCCTGCAGAGTGTTTTCCAACCTGGTTCCATTTTCCCCATCACTTTCAGGCACACCAATCAGATGTAGATTTTGTATTTTCGAATAATCCCATATTTCTTGGATGCTTTGTTCATTTCTTTTTACTCTTTTTTCTCTACACTTCTCTTCTTGCTTCATTTCATTCATTTGATCTTCAATCACTGATACTCTTTCTTCCAGTTGATCGAGTCGGTTACTGAAGCTTGCGCATTTGTCATGTAGTTCTCATGTCATGGTTTTCATCTCTATCATTTTGTTTATGGTCTTCTCTGCATTGATTATTCTAGTTATCCATTCTTCCATTCTTTTTTCAAGGTTTTTAGTTTCTTTGCCCTCAGTACATAGTTCCTCCTTTAGCTCTGAGAAGTTTGATCGACTGAAGCCTTCTTCTCTCAACTTGTCAAAGTCATTCTCCGTCCAGCTTTGTTCTGTTGCTGGCGATGAGCTGCATTCCTTTGAAGGGGGAGATGTGCTCAGATTTTTTGAATTTCCAGCTTTTCTGCATGCTTTTTCTCCATCTTTGTGTTTTTATCTGCCTTTGGTCTTTGATGATGGTGACATACTGATGGGGTTTTGGTGTGGGTGTCCTTTCTGTTTGTTAGTTTTCCTTCTAACAGTCAGGACCCTCAGCTGCAGGTCTGCTGGAGTTTGCTTGAGGTCTACTCCAGACCCTGTTTGCCTGGGTATCAGCAGCGGAGGCTGCAGAAGATAGAATATTGCTGAACAGCGAGTGTTGCTGTCTGATTCTTCCTCTGGAAGCTTCATCTCAGAGGTGTACCCAGCCATGTGATGTGTGAGGGGGAGATGTAGGGGGATGTCTCCCAGTTAGGCTTCTCAGGGGTCAGGGACCCACTTGAGCAGGCAGTCTGTCTGTTCTCAGATCTCAACCTCCACGCTGGTAGAACCACTGCTCTCTTCAAAGCTGTCAGATAGGGTCATTAACATCTGCAGAGGTTTCTGCTGCTTTTTGTTTAGCTATGCCCTGTCCCCAGAGTTGGAGTCTACAGAGGCAGGCAGGCCTCCTTGAGCTGTGTTGGGATCCACCCAATTCGAGCTTCCCAGGGGCTTTGTTTACCTACTTAAGCCTCAGCGATGGCAGGCACCCCTCCCCCAGTCTCGCTGCCACCTTGAAGTTAGATCTCAGACTGCTGTGCTAGCAGTGAGGGAGGTTCTGTGGGCATGGGACCCTCCAGGCCAGGTATGGGATATAATCTCCTGGTGTGCTGTTTGCTGAGACCCTTGGTAAAGCACAGTATTTGGGTGTTAATTACACAATTTTCCAGGTGTTGTGTGTCTCAGTTTCCCTTGGCTAGGAAAAGGAATTCCCTTCTCCCTTGCAATTCCCAGGTGAGGTGATGCCTCGCCCTGCTTCAGCTCTCGCTGGTTGGGCTGCACCCGCTGACCAGCACTGACTATCTGACATGCCCCAGTGAGACGAGCCCAATACCTCAGTTGAAAATGCAGAAATCACCTGTCTTCTGTGTCGCTCTGGCTGGTAGCTGGATTTTGGAGCTGTTTCTATTCGGCCATTTTGGGTGCTGCCTAATTTCAACTTTTATTTCTTTCTATTGCCAGATTGTTTTGACTAGGACTTCCAGTATTATGTTGAATAGGAGTGGTGAGCATGGGCATCCTTGCCTTGTTCCAGTTCTCAGGGGTAATGCTTTCAACTTTCCCCATTCAGTATAATGTTGACTGTGGGTTTCTTATATATGACTTCTATTATTTTCAGGTAAGCTCCACTTATGCCTTGTTTGTTGAGGGTTTTTATCATGAAAGTTTGTTGGATTTTATGAAATGCTTTTTCTGCATCCTTTTTTTGTTCTTAGATATTTTTATTCAGTGAATTATGTTTATTGATTTATGTATGATAAACCATCCATGCATCCCTAAAATATAGCCTGCTTGATTATGGTGAATTATCTTTTTGATGTGCTTTTGGATTTGCTTTACTAGTATTTTGTTGAGAATTTTTGTATCTATATTCATTAGGGGTATTGGCCTAGAATTTTCTTTTTTATTGTGTCCTTGCCTGATTTTGGTATGAGGGTGATACAGCATTCATAGAATGAATTAGGAAGAGATCACTCTTTCTTGATTTTTTGGAATTGTTTCAGTAAGACTGGCACCAGCTCTTATTTGCATGTTTGGTAAAATTCAGCTCCTGGACCTAATTAGTGACTTCAGTAAAGTCTCCAAGATACAAAAATCAAAATACATAAATCAGTAGCATGCATATATCTCAATACCATTTAAGCTGAGAACCAAATTAAGAACTCATCTCATTTACAATAGCCACATAGACACACACACAAATCTAGAAATATATATTAACCAAGGAAATGAAAGATCTCTGTAATGACAACAACCAAATACTAATAAAAGTAACTGTAGACAACACAAATCAATGACAAACTATCTCATGCTTATGAAATGGAAGAATCAATGACCATACTGCCTATAGCAATCCACAGATTCAACACAATTCCTATCAAAGTACCAATGTCGTTTTTCACAAAATTAGGAAAAACAACCCTAACGTTCATATGGAACAATAACAAAATGCCTGAATAGCCAGAGCATTCCTATGAAAACAAAATCTACAGGCATCACATGACCTGACTGCAAATTACATTATAAGGCTATAAGTAACTAAAACAGCATGACACTGGTACAAATATAGACACACAGATCAAGTGAGCAGAAGAGAGAACACGGAGATAAAGCCCAAGTCACAAACCTACAATTGACTAATCTTCAGTAAAGAAAAATAAACAATGGCAGAAGAACAGTCTATTCAATAAATAGTGCTGGAAAAACTGGTTACCCATATGCAGAAGAATGAAAATGGACCACTATCTCTCACCATATACAAAAATTAACCCAAGATGGATGAAAGAGCTAAACATGAGACTTAAAACTGTAAATGTCCTATCAGAAAATCTAGGAAAAAGTCTTCTGGGTATTAGCCTAGCACAGAATTTATGATGAAGACCTCCAAAGTTTGCAACAAAACCAAAAATATACAAATGGGACTTAAAGTAAAAAGCTTCTGCAGGGCACAATGAATAATCAACCTACAGAGTGGGAGAAAATATTTACAAACAGGAAGAGATTCCTCTTTCTTGATTTTTTTGGAATTGTTTCAGTAAGACTGGAACCAGCTCTTATTTGTATGTCTGGTAAAATTTCAGCTCCTGGACCTGATTAGTGACTTCAGTAAAGTCTCCAAGATACAAAATCAAAATACATAAATCCTGACAAGAGGGATTAATACCCAGAATTTAAAGTGAATTCAAACAACTCAGCAAACAAACAAAAAACCACTATAAACTGGGCAAAGGACATGAACAGACATTTCTCAAAAGAAGAAATACAAATGACCAACAAACACTTGAAAAAATACTTAACATCAGGAATCATCAGAAAAATGCAAATTAAAACTACACTGAGATACCATCTTACACCAGTCAGAATGGTTTTTATTAAAAAGTCAAAAAACAAGATGTTGACATGGATGTGGAGAAGAGAGAACAATCATACACTGTCAGTGGGAATATAACTTAGATCAAACTCTATGGAAAACATTATGGACATATCTCTGAGAGCTAAAAATAGAACTACCATTTGACCCAGTAATTTCATTACTGGGTATCTATCCAAAGGTAATAAAAAAAGTATTATATTAAAAAGACACCTGTATTCATATGTGCATTACACTATTCACAATAGCAAACTCATGGAACCAACCTAAGTGTCCACAAAAAGTTGATTGGATAAAGAAAATATTTTATATACACATGATGGAATACTATGCAGCCACAAAAAAGATACCCTTTTCAGAAACATGGGTGGAGTAGGGGGCCATTATTATAAGTAAACTAATGCAGAAGCAGAAAATCAAATATCACATATTGTCACTTATAAGTGGAACTAAACAAAGAGTACATATGGACATAAAGATAAGGAGAATAGACTCACAGGACTCTAAAGGGTGTAGGGTAGGGGAGTTTAAAAGTCATCTCTGGGTACAATGTCCAATATCTGGGTGATGGGTACACTAGAAACCCAGCCTCCACTTTGTACATATAACATTTTCATATAAAAAACAAGCACATGTATTCCCTGAATCTAAACTAAAAATAGAATTTAAACAAAAGGATCTTCATTTCTTCTGAATGAACTTTGGAGGATCTGCAATTAGTGACCAAACACACCAAAAAAGTATATATCCCGTAAGGATAGAAATACATTAAAAATAGGCCTTAAGATTGGTGACACATGAATTAGGCAGTAATTACAAATAACTATTGTTTTTAGTACTAAAAGAGCAGAGTCTATTTTTAAGTTTCAGTATGCTGCATTTTAATTTCATTACTGTATATTAATTTACTTTCTCAGTTCCAATTTTATTAGTTCAGAAGTACTGTGTTTATTATATTGTTTTCACCTTGCTCAGGTGTTTTAAACTGTCATTGAAGATTCTACAATAGGTATTATGTTTTTATAAATTTCCCTCCTATCTGCTGCTTTTCTTTTTTGACTAAATATATCTAAAAAGTAAAGGGCCATAGAAAATACAACCATAGACTGTATAACACCATTTTGGTCAATGATGGATGGCATACAGGATGGTGGTACCATGAGACCACAACAGAGCTGAAAAATTCCCATCGCCTAGTATTTACTAGGCTGTGTTTTTTATCGTTAATTTAGAGTGTACTCCTTCTACTTATTAAAATATAAATGAACCGTGAAACAGCCTGAGGCAGGTCCTTCAGGAGGTATTCCAGAAGAAGGCATTGCTATCATAGGAGATGACAGTTCCATGCCTGTTATTGCCCCTGAAGAACTTCCAGTGGGAGATGGGGAATTTGAAGACAGTCATATTGAGGATCCTGACCCTCTGCCTTGGCTAATGTGTGTGTTTGTGTCTTAGTTTTTAACAACAACAACAAAAAAGGTTAAAAAGTTAAAATAATAACAAACTAAACACAGATAAAGGTCTATAGAATAAGAATACAATGAAAGAAAATATTTTTTACAGCTCTACAATGTATTTCTGTTTTAAGCTAAGTGTTATTATAAAAGAGTCAAACCGGACATGATGTCTCACACCTGTAATCCCAGAACTTTGGGAGGCAGTGGAGGGCAGATCATGATGAGGTCAGGAGTTCCAGACCAGCCGGACCAATATGGTGAAATCCCGTCTCTACTAAAAATACAAAAATTAGCCGGGCGTAGTGGTGCACTCCTGTAGTTGCAGCTACTCGGGAGGCTGAGGCAGAAGAATCGTTTGAACCTGGGAGACAGAGGTTGCAGTGAGCCAGGACCATGCCACTGCACTTTAGTCTGGGTGCCAGAGCGAGACTCTGTCTCAAAAAAAAAAAAAAAGAGTCAAAAATTAAATAATCATATCCTTCAGAATTCTTCATTTGCTTCCACCAAGTCTGATGATGATAATGAGGGCAATGGTGATGAGGATGAACATAGTCATTTAAACCTCTTCTTTTTACTGTGATCTCATTTGTCAACTATATCCTGGCTTCACTTCTGTAGAGCTGTGTTCTGTGCTCTTCCTCCCAGATCTCCAGGCTTCTTTCACAGGCCCATTTTCTAGCTTTTATGGAAATTCTAAAAGAAATTATGCCAGGTCTACTATAGCAGTTATTCCTAAAGAGATGGATGTGTCTGCTAGGTTCTAGGATAGCCATTGCCAAAAGCTGACTGGCAAAGGGTCATGAAATTCCAGCTCCCTGCTGCAAGGCACAACAAAATCTATGATGGAATTTATGCTCCAGAGTTCCCTATACAACAGACAAAGAGCATGATTTCACCTAAAGTCACATTTTTATTGGTCTCTTTCTTTCTTCCTCTGCTTCTTTACCAATTTCTCCTAAGTGCAATTATTTAATAAGTCATTTGCCCAGAATCTTTGTCTCAGGGTCTGTTTTTAGGAAAGTCTTGTGCCAAAAGGATGAATTACCTACCACTTTTAGATTACCATTTTTATTTTAAAGCAGTTATCGCTACTTCACACACACACACACACACACACACACACACACACACAAGTTATTTTTTCTTTCTTGCGGCATGAGTAGTATGGGCTTTAAACTCAGCAGCTGAGATTTAAGTTCTCTACTATGACCCCGGCTCTGGCAATGTCCTTCTCCATGGGATGTGAAATCCATGAGGCTAAGGAGATGTCCCCATTACAGCTAGCCCCACCTATGCATCATGTTCCAGATGCATGGGACCTTGGAATTTCCTAAATAGATAGACAATTACCCAGTTCCAGTTCTAGAGCATACAGAGGCTTCTTCCCCACATCTCTTTCCCCAAGAGTAGGCTAGTGAAATGTTTTCAATTCTCTTTCTTGGTTAGAGGAGGGCCAAAGGTGTATCTGTTTGTAGTGGAGGCAGTATATAGGGAGAGACTGAACATAGGCATGTCGGGGTCCTCTTGGTAAGATGCAGTGGGAGGTTGAAGAGAACGGCTGGGAGAGAATTCAGGGTTCCACTTCAGCCCTTGCGTAGGAACCTCTAGATGTAATGAGTAACTGAGAAAAAGGATAAAGGCATTACAAAATTGTGGGCTATAAATAGAAAAGTACAATTTCTAAAAGCTTATAAAAGACCACTCTCACTGCCTTTCCTGTAGTGTAATAATTCAGTTGAATATTAAAGTTTTACTTTCAATATTTATCATAATTGATTAGTAATGCAAGTTGAGATTATCCGCCCCCATCACCTCACTTTTACCATCTTTACCATAGAGTAAGTAAATGTGTGTTTGTGTATGTGTGTTTCCAAGATCTACTGGGCTATCAGTTGCAGATACTAGGATTAGATTCATACCTAACTCCACTGTGTAGTAAAGGCCAGGTTCCTCCATTCATGGTAAATGGCCAGTTGGGTCCTAGGCAAGTACACAAGTATCACTTCAGCTGTCTCCGGGTTCCTTTTTTTCTTGTTCCCCCCAGAAAACATGGCTTGCCCACCAGCATTAGAAGCTTAAGTAAGTCAGGGTACAATTGCTTACTCTTCTGCTGCAATTGAGACTTAAATTTTGTGAGACTTTATTAAGGTAGCTCTTTAGGAACACTGCATTGTGTCGGGGGTAGGGGTGGGGCACCCCTGTTTTAAGAAACCAGTTTAAAACTGCCCTCTGTTGTTAAATATGATGACATCACATATATTCCACCTCAATCTGCCAACTGGAAATGAATAGAGACAAACGAACAAATCAAAAACCCAACACACAAACAAAAACCCAACACACAAACAAAGAGTAAAAGCTCTCAATGTGGTGTCAATTTCATTGCCTGTGTTAAGTAGGGGAAAGTAAAGATTCAAATGAGATCTGCTAGACTATACTACAATCGTTGTGTTACAGAACAGAATGGGTGTGATTATGAGAGAATTGAAAGACAAATTGGAAAAAAGAAAGAAGACCACAGAGGCAAAAGAGTAATATTTGATTTTTTTATTTTATTTTTTGCACCATGTATAGACTTTTAAGGTATAATAACTAATAGACTGTATGGTATGGTACAGCCCCTTGAAAACGTTGATCAGAAACTGTGTGTGATATCGTATTTAAATAGAGTCCAAGTATATCATTGTAAACATCTTTATAGCATGTGAAAAAAGTTCTATTCAGTTAAATATTTTAGGAATAGCAATCTAGAATTCTTTAACAGATCAACTTATTAATAGATAATATGTTGTCTCATGCTTCTGTCAGCTTCCTGGTGAAAATTGCTTAATATATAAAGTGTTACCACCACTTTTGTAGAAATATGCATTTGAATAAGAAAAGAAAACAGTACAATGATTCAAGTGCATAAAACTCTTTCCAGAAAAGAGATTTGAGATATTTCCTAATAATATGAAATATGCCCCTTTCTTAAAATGTTAGAATTTTGATTTTTACAGTTTTTATATAATTAATTCCCAAACATTTTAGTAGCTAATAAAGTTATAAAGAAGCTATAGTGATATTTTGGAATATTTTATATCAGTATATAAAAAACTTGAAATAGTGTTAAAGCTTAATAGCATTCAAATAATAAAAATAAATCACCTCTAATTATAACGAGTTTTTATCATTGTAATTAAAATTTACAAAATATTACCACTGTGTAATTATGATAATGGCAATAAAAGACAATTTTCTTCAACAAGGCCATTCTTTGAAATTTAGCTACAATAATATAGTCGTTATTTGAAGGAATTAGTTTCCAAAATTTCTATCAACCGTGTAAGTGCTTTTACTATCTTTTTTCTGTGCAGTTTTTTAAAGAAACATGCACTCACTTCGAAGAAGCAAAAACATATTATCCAGTTTTAAAATGTATAATATTTATTTTCAGAGTGTAAATACATATATATGTGCATTTTAACTTTGAATAGGGATTTTTTTCTGGATTTTCTTCCATGTAAAATAATCAACCAAAGCCTATCTTGGAAGGCTGTGCTTTCCTTGTAATACTGTTTTATCAAAATTGCACAAATTATATCATGACTTTAAGCATTTGAAGTAAACCAATGTATCCATACACCAAATAACCCACAGTCAATGTTAAGGTTCTCTGTGTTGTAGATGTGCCAACTTCTCCTTTGGTGCCCCTTCTTTTTATTCTCTTCCTCTCTGCCTCAGAATTTATTCCTACATTTGTCCTGCTTCTGAATTATTTCTAGTGACATTTCCTGGTTTGATATTTGGCCCTAGAACATTCAGCTTCTCTAGCTTTGTCTTTTGGGTATTCAGGCACTTGAGTTGTAGGGATCCGTAAGCTCTTTCCAATCATTTCCACCCTAGGTATCAATCAAGCCAGTCTAAGTTCAGGCTTTGAGAGCCCACCCAGATAGCAGTCTGCTCAATGGGTACTTCTACTGGTATTGCACAATCCACCTCAGAGGCTTAAGCTCAAAAGCTCAATTATTCTTTCTCAAGCCTTGATCATCTCAAAGGTGCTCACTGTTGATTTAGTGGTTTTCAAAAACTTACCAGTACACGTACTCTGACATCATTCCTAGTTCTTTGAAGAATGATGGCAGTATTTTGACAGGAATCGTATCCAATCTGTAGATTGCTTGTGGCAATATGGTCATTTTCTCAATATTATTTCTACCCATGTATGGGCATAGGATGTGTTTCCATTCATTTGTGTCATTTATGATTTTTTTTTCAGTGGTATTTTGTAGTTTTTCTTGTAGAGATCTTTCACCTCCTTGGTTCAGTATATTCCTAAGTATTTTGTTTCAGTTGTCATACAAGAGACTAAGTTCTTGATCTTATTCTCAACTTGGTCATTGTTGGTGTGTAGCAGTGCTACTGATTTGTGTACACTGATTTTGTATCCTGAGACTTTACTGAGTTTGTTTATCTGATATAGGAGCTTTTGGGATGAGTCTTCAGAGTTTTCTAGGTATAAGATCATATCATCTTTGTAGGTTCTGGATATTAGCCCTTTGTCAGATGAGTAGATTGCAAAAATTTTCTCCCATTCTGTAGGTTGCCTGTTCACTCTGATGGTAGTTTCTTTTGCTGTGCAGAAGCTCTTTAGTTTAGTTAGATCCCATTTGTCAATTTTGGCTTTTGTCGCCGTTGCTTTTGGTGTTTTAGACATGAAGTCCTTGCCCATGCCTATGTCCTGAATGGTACTACCTAGGTTTTCTTCTAGGGTTTTTATGGTGCTAGGTCTAACATTTAAGTCTCTAATCCATCTTGAATTAATTTTCGTATGAGGAGTAAGGAAAGGATCCAGTTTCAGCTTTCTACTTATGGCTAGCCAATTTTCCCAGCACCATTTATTAAACAGGGAATCCTTTCCCCATTTCTTGTTTCTCTCAGGTTTGTCAAAGATCAGATGGCTGTAGATGTGTGGTATTATTTCTGAGGACTCTGTTCTGTTCCATTGGTCTATATCTCTGTTTTGGTACCTACAAAGAGCTCAAACAAATTTACAAGAAAAAAACAATCCCATCAAAAAGTGGGCAAAGGATATCAACAGACATTTCTCAAAAGAAGACATTCATATAGCCAACAGACACATGAAAAAATGCTCATCATCACTGGCCATCAGAGAAATGCAAATCAAAACCACAATGAGATACCATCTCACACCAGTTAGAATGGCAATCATAAAAAAGTCAGGAAACAACAGGTGCTGGAGAGGATGTGGAGAAATAGGAACACTTTTACACTGTTGATGGGATTGTAAACTAGTTCAACCATTATGGAAAACAGTATGGCGATTCCTCAAGGATCTAGAACTAGATGTGCCATATGACCCAGCCATCCCATTACTGGGTATATACCCAAAGGATTATAAATCATGCTGCTATAAAGACACATGCATACATTTGTTTATTGCGGCACTATTCACAATAGCAAAGACTTGGAATCAACCCAAATGTCCATCAGTGAGAGACTGGATTAAGAAAATGTGGCACATATACACCATGGAATACTATGTAGCCATAAAAAAGGATGAGTTTGTGTCCTTTGTAGGGACATGGATGCAGCTGGAAACCATCACTCAGCAAACTATGGCAAGAACAGAAAACCAAACAGCGAATGTTCTCACTCATAGGTGGGAACTGAACAAGGAGATCACTTGGACTTGGGAAGGGGAACATCAGGCACCAGGGCCTATCATGGGGAGGGGGGAGGGGGGAGGGATTGCATTGGGAGTTATACCTGATGTAAATGACGAGTTGATGGGTGCTGATGAGTTGATGGGTGCTGACGAGTTGATGGGTGCAGCACACCAACATGGCACAAGTATACATATGTAACAAACCTGCACGTTATGCACTGTACCCTAGAACTTAAAGTATAATCATAAAAAAAAAAAAAAAGATCATATCATCAGTGAATAGTGACAGTTTGACTTCCTCTTTTTCCAATTTGGATGCTCTTTGTGTTTTCTCTTGTCTGATTGCTCTGGCCAGGACTTCCAGAGGTATATTGAATAGAGGTGATGAAAATGGCATCCTTGTCTTGTTCCAGTTCTCAGGGAGCTAAGGAATGGTTACATTTTACTTAAAATGATAAAGCTTTCAACTTTTCCCCATGCAGAATGATGTTGGCTGTGGGTTTATCATATATGGCATTTGTTACTTTGAGGTAATTTACCACTATTTCTATTTTGTTGAGGGATTTTATCATAAAGGAGTATAGATTTTTATCCAGTGATTTTTCTGCACCTGTTGAGATGATCATATGCTTTTTGTTTTTAATTTTGTTTATGGGATGTATCACATTTATTGACTTGCCTATGTTAAGCCATTTCTGCATCCCTGGTATGAAACCAACTTGATCGTAATGCATTATCTTTTTGATATGCTGTTGGATTCAGTTAGCCAGTATTTTGTTGAGGATTTTTGCATCTATGTTCATCAGGGATACTGCTCTGTAGTTTTTGTTGTGGTTATTGTTATGCCCTTTCCTTGTTTTGGTATTAGGGTGATACTGGCTTCATATAGGGAGGAATTTAGGGAGGATTCCTTCTTTGTCTATTTCTTTTAATAATTTCAGTAAAACTGGTACCAATTTTTTGAATGTCTGATAGAATTCAGTTGTGAATCCATCTGGTAATGGACTTTTTGTTGGCAATTATTTAATTGCTGTTTCAATCTTGCTAGTTTTTATTGGTCTGTTCAGAATTGCTATTTGTTTTTTCAGATTTAATCTAGAAGGGTTGTATATTTCCAGGAATTTTTCCATTTGCTCTACATTTTCTAGTTTGTGCATGTGAAGATGTTCGTAGTAGCCTTGAATTATCTTTTGTGTTTCTGTGATATTGGTCATAATGTCTCCATATTTATTTCTAATTGAGCTTATTCATATCTACATTCTTCCTTTCTTGGTTAATCTCGCTAATGATCCATCAATTTTGTTTATCTTTTCAAATAACTAGCTCTTTCTTTTATTTATCTTTTTGTTGTTGTTGTTGTTGTTCTTGTTTCAATTTCATTTAGTTCTGTTCTGATTTTTGTTACTTCTTTTCTTCTGGGTTTGGATGTAGTTTGTTCTTATTTCTCTAGTTCCTTGAGGTATGACAATAGGTTGTCTCTTTGTGCTGTTTCACACTTTTTGATGTAGGCATTTAACATTATGAACTTTCCTCTTAACACCGCTTTTACTGTCTCCATGAGGTTTTGATAACTTATGTCATTATTGTCATTCAGTTCAAATAATATTTTTTAATTTCCATCTTGACTTTATTGTTAATCTAAAGGTCATTCAAAGACAGATTATTTAATTTCCATGTATTTGTATAGTTTTGAAGGTTTGTTTGGAGCTGATTTTCATATATATTCTACTGTGGTCTGAGAGGATACTTGATATGATTTCTAGTTTCTTAAATGTATTGAGACTTTTTAAAATAGCCTATCATATGGTCAATCTTGGAAAATGTTCCATATGCTGATGAGAAGAATTTATATTCTGCAGTTTTGGGGAAGAATGTTCTGTGAATATCTGTTAAGTGCATTTGTTCTAGGATATAGCTTAAGTCCATTGCGTCTTTGTTGACATTCTGACTTGACCTGTCTACTGCTGTTAGTGTACACTGAAGTCCCCTATTATGATTGTGTTGTCATCTATCTCATTTCTTAGGTCTAGTATTAATTGTTCTATATATTTGGGAGCTCCAATGTCAGGTGCTTATATTTTAGGATTGTGATATTTTCCTGTTGGACTAATCCTTGTACCATTATATAATGTCCTTCTTTGTCTCTTTTACTGTTGTTGCTTTCAGGTCTGTTTTATCTGATATAAGAGTAACTACTCCTGCTCACTTTCAGTCCTTTTGCATGGAATATCCTTTTTCACTTCTTTATCTGAAGTTTATATAAGTCCTTAGGTGTAAGGTGTACCTCTTGAACACAGCAGAGACTGAGAGAGCTGGGAGAAATCCCAGGTATGTCTGCAGTGGTGTACCAAGGGGGAACAAGGATTCCTGCTCCAAGGCTCTTCATGATCCCAGAGGTTGCCTGCCTATTGGGGTAGAGGTGCACTGCAATTGTGCTTCTGCTGTAAGAAACATCTCACCAGTGGAAAGATCTGGGACTCAAAGCCTGTCATTCAGATTATTTTGTCTCATCGGGTGTTCCCTGAATGTAGTGCTCTCCTCCTTCTCCTAGGAATGGAACTTCCTGAGAGACATACTGCAGTGATTGCTATTGCTCTTCTGGGTCTAGCCATCCAATGGGTCTACCAAACTCCAGGCTGTTGCTGAGGAATGTTTGCAAGGAATCCAGTGATGTGACCTGTTTTCAAGTCTCCCATCAGTGGCTACCAGCACCTGCTCTGATGGAAGTGGCAGGGCAGTAATGTAGATTCTGAGCATTCTTGGTTGTAAACAGGCTTAGTGTGCTGGCTTTCTTGAATGCTGGTTATACTAGTAGTGCATTTGTCACGTGAACAGACTCAGGACATCTGGCTAGCCAGGGTGTTGCAGGCAGTGGTATTAGCTAAGATACCACAGCTGTGTTTTCCTTCCTGGGAGCAGTGTTATTCCATGGAGAGGTGCTGTAATGGCCGGAGCTGGTTGGTTTCCAGCCAAGAGGTGGTGTTTACAGGAGCACCAGCTGCAGTAGTAGGAGTGGGATTTGAGTTTGCCCTAAGGTGCCCATGGGAAGTACTCTGGTTTCTCAGATGATGGGTGGGGCTATAAAGCTCCTAAAAGCTTATGTCCTTTGTGTTAAGCTACCAGGGTGGGTGGAGAAATACCACCAAGTGGGGACAGAGTTTTGTGGATCTCAGCTCAGAGATCCTATCTTAAGGAGTAGACTGTAGCATGCTGCTTCTTTCAAAGGGTCTGTGGGTTCTTTCAGGTTTTCTGGTAAGTTCCTGTGATGGTTCTTGGGAAAAATATACTCACAGTGTGACTCTCTACCCACTATTCTATCCTTCCAAGTGGGAGAAGCATAACACTGCCTCCTATTTGCCATCTTGAAGAGACTAGTCTCTCAAAAACCTGAATGTTGAGTAAACCGTATTTTACCTCTATTCAACCTAATAACAACTGTCTATACATTTTATATTACTATATTAATTTTCTTGCAATTTTGAAATTACACTCGAAGATTATAATCAAAGCATGAAATTTCAGTTACAGACAAAATGTGGTGCATTCCATTTTATTCCTTCTGCTAATCCCAACAAAATTTTTAGGATAAGAAACATAAGTTACTCACCAGAGATCTCTGAAAAATGAAGAAAATAAGGAAGATTGACTGGGGACCTTGGATAACCTGGTAGTGAATTCTCTAATTTTTTTCTTGCCTCATATATATTTTGACTTGAGTGTTAGAAAAGGCCACAACTTATAAATGTTAGTAGATAAAAGAAATGATCCCACAAGAAGACTGCTTTCTCTAGCCAAAGGAGAACAAAATTGGTTGGCCAGCTGGATAGAAAACCTTTAGCTACATCTGATCCAGGCAACATCATGAAAATAGCCATGCCCCGTCTCCACCCTAGCATGTGCTACAGTGGCAGAGGCCATTGGCAGAACCTAACTTTCATCCCAACCCCCGCTAAAGAGAGGGGGACAACTATCTCTGGGGTGGCTCTGAGCTAAGCCTTGTCTTCCCTTCCTTCCATCAGTAATCTGGTCTTTTCAGACTGGATTAGTATGGGGAGCTAAATAATGGTTACATCTTACTTAAAATGATAAAACATTGATGCTAGTAAATTGACATAAACATGCATGCATATGCAATCCCTAGAATAACCATTTTAAAAATATAAAAAATGATGCTCAGTACTAAGCTACTGTTTAACATGAATAAAACATATTCAGTAACTGACAGAAAGACAAGAAAGGAGAAATAAGAAGAAAAAAGAGGGAAGACAAAGGAAGCAAATAATAGAATGGCAGACAAATTATATCAATAATTATGTTGGTTGTAAAAAGTCTAAGCCCATCAATAAAAAGACAAAGATAGGCAGAACAGAATAAAAATGATGACAACTTTATGACAGACAAAATAACTCTACTTCAGATTTAAAGGTTAAAGGCTATGACAAATTATATACTATACAAACACTAAGAAAAAAAGTGGGAATGGCAATATTGACATCAGATAAAGTACACTTCAGAGCAAAAGAAACATCGGGGTGGAAAAAGAGGTTACGTATTGATAAGAAAGCCAATTCACCAAGAAAATATAACAATCTTAAGTATGCACCAAATCGTGCCACTCTAAAATAAATGAAGCAGGCCAGACACGGTGGCTCACGCCTGTAATCCCAGCACTTTGGGAGGCTGAGGGGGCTGGATTACCTACGACCAGGAATTTAAGACCAGCCCGACCAACATGGTGAAACTGCATCTCTACTAAAAACACAATATCAGCCAGGCATGGTAGCAGGTGCCTGTAATCCCAGCTACTTGGGAGGCTGAGGCAAGAGAATCACTTGATTCTGGGAGGTGGAGGCTGCAGTGAGCCGAGATCACACCACTGCACTCCAGCCTGGGCAACAGAGTGAGACTCCATATCAAAATAAATAATAAATAAATAAATAAGCAAGCAAACAAACAAATAAATAATAAATGAATCACAATTGATAGACCTGAAAGAAGAAATAGACAAATGTATAATTTTGGTTAGGAATTTCCACACCATTTAT
This sequence comes from Trachypithecus francoisi, assembly GCF_009764315.1. Lineage (NCBI taxonomy): Eukaryota > Metazoa > Chordata > Mammalia > Primates > Cercopithecidae > Trachypithecus > Trachypithecus francoisi. The sequence continues at coordinate 165,144,519 of NW_022681454.1, read as the reverse complement.
TCAGTAGTTGGTAAAGCCATTAGGCAAAAATTCAACACACACACAAAAAAACAAAACAAAACTGAAAAATTTCATCAACCAATGGATTCTAAATATTTATAAAACACTGTTGAACAACAGGACAATAAACATTCTTTTCAGAACTGCAGGAGACATTTATCAAGATAGACCATATTATGAGTCATAAAATAAAGTTCAACTATTTTAAATAACTAAAACCATACCAATATGTTCTGTAATCATAAAGAGTTGAAACTGAAAGGAAATAACAAAAAGGTAATAAAAAAATCTTCAACATCCTGGATATTAAACAATACATTTTTAAATATTTTGGGGTCAAACAGGGAGTCTCCAGGGTAGTAAAATATGTGTTTATTGAACTGAATGATAATGAAAATACAGCATATCAAGATCTATGGGACTAAGTGAAAGTGAGCAATAGAGGAAAAATTTATTGCACTAAATACTTATATTAGAAAGGAACAAGGTCTCAGCTCAATACCCTAAGCTTCCACCACAATAAACTAGAAAACTAACAAAATGCATCAAAGTAAATGTTACGAAAAAAGATAATAAAAGTAAGGACAGTCATTAATGAAATGAAGATAGAAAAATCAATGAAAAAATCAAGCTAAAAGCTGATTCTCTGAAAAATCTATAAAAATTTATGCTTACAAATAAAAAAGAGTACACAAATGACCAATATCAAGAATGAAAATGGAGATATCACTATAGACAATACAAGCATTAAAAGTATAACAAGGGAATACTACAAATCACATTTTCAGATAAAAATCTGACCATATAACTGAAATTAAACAGTTCTTTGAAAACGATAAACTACTACAATTCGTCCATGATAAAACAGATAAGTGGAATAGTCTTCGATTTATTAACAACATTAGGTTAGTAATGAAAAACTCCTGTAAACAAAGTCTCCAGGGTCAAATGGTTTTACTGGTGAACACTACCAAATATTACAGAATAATTAGCATCACTTCTACCAAATTTCTTCCAGAAGATAGAAAAAAGGAGTAGTATGCTTTCCAACTTATTTTATAAAGCCATTGTTACTCTTGTAACAAAACTAGACAAAGGCAGTACAAAAACAAAACAAAACAAAACAAAAAAATGAGAGAAGAAAGAAAAAAGAAAACCATTGACTATAGCCTTCACAATGATAGCTTCAAAAAATTTCAACAAAATATTAGAAAATCGACATTGCATTATATACAAAATACATTGGGACTCAGTGTGGTTTTTTCAGAGAATGCGAAACTTGTTCAAGATTCAAAAGTAAATTAATATAATTCACCTCAATAATAGTCAAAAAAAGAAAAAAATGATCCTTACAATTAATACAGAAGAAATATTTGGAAAAATTCTATGTTGCTCCTGATAAAAACTCTCAATAAACTGACAATAGAAGGTAGTATCTTCAACTTTATCCTCAACATCTACAAAAAAGCACAGATAACACCATTCTTTATGGTGTAAGATTGTATGCTTTACTCCTAAAACTGGAAACAAGGAAAGAATGTCTGCTTTGACTTCTTCTATTCAGCATAGCAATGGTAACCCTGGCCAGTTCAGTAAGGCAAAAAGAGGAAATGAAAGACATACAGATTGGAAAAGAGAAAACAACCCTTCCCAATGTGTAGATGATTTGATTGTCCATGTAGCAAGTCCAGTGGAATTTACATAAGAAAATATACCTTCTAGAGCTAATTAATGAATTTAACAACATTACAGATACAAGATCAATATATGAAATTCAATTAAAATTCTATATGATAGCAATAAAAAACAGAAAGTAAAAATGAAGTACACAATGTCATTAATAATTGGTCCAAAAATTTTAAATACTAAAATACTAATCTGCAAGCATGTACACGATCAGTATACTAAAAACTGTGATAATTTTATAATTGTAAAAAGACCTAAATAAATGGAGGCATATCAAATTCATGGATTGGAAGATCCATGTAGTAAAAGTATTAATCTGCCCAAATTTATCTACAAGTTTAACAACATTCCTATCAAAAGTCCTAGCTGGATTATATGTGTATATATATATGTTGGTTTTAAAATGTATATAGAAATGGAAAGAACTAGGCCAGGCATGGTGGCTCACGCCTGTAATCTCAGCATTTTGGGAGGCTGAAGTGGGCGGATCACTTGAGGTCGAGTTCTAAACCAGTGTGGCTAACATGGTAAAATGCCATCTCTACTAAAAACACAGAAAAAACTAGCCCGGCGTGGTGGCAGGTGCCTGTAGTCCCAGCTACTTGGTAGGCTGAGGCAGGAGACTCACTTGAACCTGGAAGGCGGAGGTTGGAGTGAGCCGAGATCATGCTACTGCACTCCAGCCTGGGCAACAAAAAAGGGAAGGGGAGGGAAGGTGGGGGAGGGGGAGGGGGAGGGGGAGGGGGAAGGGGATGGGGAGGGAAGAGAAATGGAAAGAACTGAAATTGTCAAAACAATTTTGAAAAAGAAGAGTAAAGCTGAAAAAGTCACACTAATCTTATTTTAGGACTTACTGTAAAGGTACAATATTAAAAGCTGTGTGACTGATTTGGGTGGAGGATAGATACAGAGATCAACAGAACAGAACAGAAATTCTTGTATTCTATTCTGAAAGAGATTCACACTAGTAGGGCCAACTGACTTTTGACAGAATTACAAAACCATAAAAGTAATTCAGTAGAGGAGGTAGGTCCTTTTCAACAAATCACGTTGGAACATTTGAACATTAGGAGGAACATTTTAAAAACCCTTCCAAAGCTAAATAAACAAAAAACTTTAAACTAAACCTCAAACCTTGTACGAAAGTTAAATTGTAAAGATTGTAGATCTAAACATAAAATGTATAAAAATTTAAGAAATATAAGAGAGAATCTTTGTGAATTAACTTTTTTTTTTAGGATGAGATTGAGTACATATATAATGGAATCAAATCTCTCCTTTTCCATCTTTTTTTATAGAAACTTACTTCCTCTATGAAGTTTTCCCGACATTGAAATATACAACAAACTCGGTACTGTCAGAAGTACTGGTTCTTAAATACAGAGCACATGTGGGTATTGTTTCCACAGAGGTTCCATATTTTCTATGGTAACATCTCTGTTTTAACATCTGCTCACTGTATTCATGAACGGGACTGGTGTTCTCTGTGTGTGTGTGTGTGTGTGTGTGTGTATGTACAAGTATGTATGTTGTGTAGTGATATTAGACAGATAAAAATAAAAACCAGAAGACTGGGTGAATAACCAAGAGAAGAAATTTGCACGTTTTCCTTTCACTTTGACAAACATTCGTTTTCTGGGGAAGGAATGACATTACTGTATTTTTTTTTTAATTTTAATTTTTGTTTTAAGTCATAATCTTCCTGATGGCAAAGAAACAGTTTCTTCTAGACTGGGATATTTCTGTAGTGCAACACTTTACAAAGATCAGGCATTTACATCACTTGGGCATTTAGTCCATTTGATCTAAGCAACTCACCATTCTGAGAAGCGCAGTGATTGTGGAACTTTAGCTTATGGACTAAAAGATATCCTTTACATTCTCAATCATGGGAATTCAATTTAAATTCAAACAAGTTATCTTTGACAATATCACCTAATAATATTGCAAAGATGTGTTTGTTTAGAGGACTATTACATTAATTAGTCCTGTGGTTGGTATTTTCTTGCTATTTCTGAATTCTTTAACAGAGAAAACAAGCAATCAGAGAGAGAGAATGAGACTTTTATTACTGCTGCTGAACTTTTATCTGAATGTAGCTGCATAAGCACAATAACAAGGAGGAACTACTGTGAATGATTCTTAGATAGTTATTATACAGAATGACCCCCATGTCAGGTCAGTGCAAATAAGGGAAAGCTTGGCTAGTCTTAACCTAGAAAACTATAAAGTATGTCAAATGGATGCCTCTCAAGTGTGCGATAAAAATGCATCTTCACTGTTGCTAGCAATATTGTCCCTGACCTCAGAGCATTATTGAAGAGCGACCCACTGAATGTTTTAATTTCCACATAAACTGCTGATCATGATGGTTCAGACATGCCAGATGGCTGCAGGAATGATAAATGATGTTGATGCCTCAGGAGAAATGAGCTACTAAAATTATATTATATTCAGCTGCAATTTTAAAACATGCAATATAATTAAAAGTGTTATCCATAGCAAATGCTACACCTCTTTATTTAACAGTATTCGATGAGGAGGCTAATCTGTGCATTTGTTTTGTAGAGGATGCTCTTTTCTATTCCTTAGATACCACTCCAGTGGAAGAGTTCATCAGATTGTGAGAATCTCACATGTAAAATCTCAAGCACGCCTGCCACAGAGTCTTGAGTCAGGAACAGAGGAGAAAATAGCCCTCAAATAGGGGTGTATTATCAGTATCATTCAAATGTAATAGAAAATCAAACTATAATAAAACATTTAACATACCAAGAAACATTCTATGGGAAATGCTGAAATAGCTTCTTCCTGAATTAGTATCGTGAGACCATAATATTCACATAATTTAAGGATCTGGTTGATCTGATAAAGATTCTATCTGACGAGCAGATTCTTATTTTTAAATGAATGAAATAATGTACTTTGTATGTTTATTGTTGTTTAGTTGGAGGTGTATATTTGAAAGCATGCAGTGGCTATTATCGCTATTTTTAGTCCCTCACTCAGCAGATGAGTATAGAACTGACTTTTTCTTTCTCTAATTCCCCTCTTAGACTACTCTCCTATCCCCATCATAAATATGTGACTATGTTAAGCAAATGTGCATGGTACAGATTAATGTTTTTAGGATTATAAGAATGATGCCCAGTAAATCAATAGCTGGCACTTTGAAAAACAATTTCTTCTTAGATTTTTTAAAACTGTGGTCAAATGCTGTTGGTTACTTAGGATTGGCTACTTAATTTTCCAGGTCTAATGCAAATGGAAAATGTGGGCCCCTTATTCAGAAAGCAGGGACGATGTTCTGCTAAATGTAATAAGAAACACAACTTTTTCCTTTCTTCCATGATCTCTCTCTGTTACGATGTTTTTAAAGATTTGCTACTTAGCATTGTTTCCCTTGGGCAGCTGCCAGGCCCTACTCCCTCCAGCCTCCAGGTGCATATTGTCCAGTCCAGAGGACAGACAGGCCATGGCAGTCTTGTCCACTTTTCTCAAGCCCTGGATTAGTGCTTATTATACCATCAGACTTCACTTACTAAACAAAAAATTGAAGACAAATTTTTCAAAGTTTCAAGATGGTGATTGCAGAGCATTAATCCCCAAGCATGTGGTCCTTTCAGGTTGGGAGCCTCAGTGACTGTCCTGATCCTTTGTTCATATCCTTTGTCCCTGTAGGTGCTCCCTTAAGATAATTATAGCCATGTAATAGTTTGGGTGAATTTATCAAATTCAAAACCTTATACCACTCTATGAAATTTTATAAGCCTAAAATTTTAATTTTCGTAGCATGGAAGATTCATACTTTAAGATATCATTTTTATGTTTTTATACTATTTCGGAAAAAATATTTTCATTCATTTAGCAGGTATTAATAGTCCAGACCTTACAATTTAAACATTTTAGAGCAGATAGCAATCATAATAATTAGCATTTAATCTGTATTAAATATCAAAGCTCAAAAACAGACCTAACATTGTGGTTAGATTCCACTTAGGTAATTAACACAATATCCTGGGTATAAGAGTCTTAAAAAGGAAGACAACACTAAGGAAACCACTAATGAATCACTTTAAGAATGACAAAGGCTTTGATTTGTTTAATCATGAACTTGTCCTGCTCTTTGTTCATCAGACTGTAACCAAGCCTTAATGCACATCCTAAGCAGGCTAAGTTCTATTTCAAGTGAAGATTCCACCTGGCTGCTGATCTTCACCTTCACCGCACTACTGCCTCATTGATATGAATCATGTGAATGAACAGTGCAATATAACAGAAATGTAGTCAAGAGTTACCTCAAATGCAAATTACTGACTCCAAATAAATGTCGCTTAATCGTTGGAAGTACAACTTAAAACTATTGAGAAAACAGCTATAGGACCCCCTAAACTGGAGATCAGTTAACCTAAAGATTTAGTAGCCCTCAGCAAAAAGTACAGAAGAGCATTTAGGCTTTTTTTTTTTTGAGATGGAGTCTCGCTCTGTCACCCAGGCTGGAGTACAGTGGCATGATCTCAGCTCACTGCAACCTCCGCCTCCCGGGTTCACGCCATTCTCCTGCTTCAGCCTCCCGAGTAGCTGGGATTACAGGTGCCTGCCAGCACGCCCGGCTAATTTTTTTGTATTTTTAGTAGAGACGGGGTTTCACCGTGTTAGCCAGGATGGTCTCGATCTCCTGACCTCGTGATCCACCCGCCTCGGCCTCCCAAAGTGCTGGGATTACAGGCGTGAGCCACCGTGCCCAGCCCATTTAGGCTTTTAATGCATATAATACCATGTTCCTATGAGTGTCTTGATGTTGCACATTTAAGTAAGCAGACAATTAAAAAATCAAAACATGCATTGAAGAAGGTATAAAACTAATTCAATAATAAAATATTGCTCCTGGCAGATTGACACTCATTAAGTTTGTAGGAACCTCTCCCTTAGGAAAAAAAGTTGTTTCTAAGCTAATGTATAATATGAATATATGCCACATCTTCTTTATCCATTTTTCTGTTGATAGGCACATAGGTCAGTTCCAGAACTTGGCTATTGTGAATGGTGCTGCAATGAACAAGCAAGAGCAGACATCGCTGACATACTGATTTTAAGTAAAATCATAATAATGCAGAAGTGAATTGCTAGATCATAAGGTAATTCTAGTTTTAGGTTTTTTTTTGCGGAAATTCTATACAGTTTTCCATAACGGCTTTACTAATTTACATTCCCATCAATAGTGTGCAAGGAAAAAAGTTATCTACTCTGATAGCAAACTTTCAATTCAGAGCTAAACTTTTAGAGAACTATCAGATAGAACACATTTATTGGCCATTTGCCTCAACTGCCTTCTAGTTTGAATGAGAAGTTCTATTGGATGTTTTGGAAACATTAAGAGAATTTGGTACAATTACTCTTTTTTTTTTTTTTTCTGTTTCTGTAAAATACTAATCCCATTCATGAAAAAAGAGTACTTCCATGCTTAGAACTTCAGAGACTAACACAATATATGTAATAGATTTACAATACTGTTAAAGGAAAACCATGGCAAACAACTGCACAGGAGGTATGATTCTCCGTATAGAACACATATGCCATTTGAGAAAAGGTTAGCCATTTATTCCCAGAATCAAGTATTTAGAGCCTCATAACTATGCAAAAACACTAAGTGGCTGAAAAAGGCACAATTAGTCCATTTTCATGCTGCTGATAAAGACATGCCCAAAATAAGGAATAAAAATAGGTTTAATGGATTCACATTTCCACATGGCTACAGAGAATCATGGAGAAGGTGAAGGGCACTTCTTCCACAGCAGTGGCAAGAGTAAATGAGAAAGAAGCAAAAGCAGAAACCCCCATAAGACCCTCAGATCTCCTGACACTTATTCACTACTATGAGAACAGTATGGGGGGAAACCACCCCCACGATTCAATTATCTCTTACCAGGTCCCTCTCACAACAGGTGGGAATTATGGGAGTATAATTCAAGATGGGATCTGGGTGGGGACACAGAGCACAGAGCCAAACTATATCAATTAATTCAGATTTGAGTGGGATTTCTTTTTTTTTTTTTTTCATTTGCATCTCTTGGGTACCGAAACAATTTTGTTGTAATCCCTTCAAAGCAGAATAAAGTGAATCACTCATTTTCATTCTCAATGTTTTTTACATTTTAGCATTTTAAATGAGAAACTACTCATGAAATCAATCACATGAAAAGGTTTTCCTTGAAACATGTATGGAAATGTCTTGAATAAAAATTAAATCATCTGCCCCTTAATACTAGCTTTCCCTCTATCATACTTTAGTGAAACATTTACTCAAAACAATATGGAGTTATTAAATATCACAACATCTGTGGGATACAACAAATATCCCACCAACTGACACTATTGTACATCCTGACACTGTTATTTTTATTGTAATTTATCTCACGTGTCCATCCTTTCACTCCACCCATTCTTAAAGGTAGCATAATTGGAATTACTTAAGAATCACCATATGCCACTCTTCTAAGCAACATGAAATATTAATCTATATTAATGCTGACTGAATATTTGACTAGAAAATGAAAAAAATACCATAAAAGATTTTATTAATAAGCAAGTGTTTCTCTATGCATTTGTGATTTCCTGTTTATTTCAGATATTCTTTCTTATTCATTTTATAGCACTCAGGGTTCTTAAATGCATCAAAAGGCTAAATTTTCATTTTTTTTTTCCCTCTGTTTTTAACTTGAAAAGTATGGGTTGATTTCTACAAATGGTGGCATGTTAGACTGGGTTACACTTTGTAAAAGTAAGAACCACTATACATTTTGAGGTCCTTATTTCTTCCCAATAACCATGATAATTTCTGTCCGCCTAATATGGAGAAATAATTCTTCATGCGTTTTTATGTCTTTGCATATCTTCTGAGCAAAAATCTTAATAGCCTTTTTGATTAGACTATCTTTTCAAGAGTGTTTGTATAGTGTATCTCAAAAGACACAGGTATTTCCTCCCTACAGGGTAGAGAGTAGATTGGTTTCAGGATAATAAAGATAATAGAAATAATCTCTGTCTGGACAAGATTTGGGCAACTTTGCTACCGCCTCATAAGATGAAGGGTTTTCTTCATACAAACTTTCTTAGCTGTGACAAAGACCCACTGTTTGCACAGCACGTATTTGAATCAACCTGCATCACCCATGGGAGTTGGGGGGCAAAAGGAACTGATGGAAACATGAAGCTTATACCATCAGAGATCATATCCTTTGTCTATGACCCAACGAGGTAGGAGTTATTAAGAAATTATTTTAGGTAGATTAGAGAGGATAAAAGGAGTCCTTGGAAGATTTTTCATAGTTCTTGTCTACCATGAAAGTCCTGGGCCTTAGACTCTGATGGCAATCGGCAACCTTTGATATGCAAATGCAAGCCATTAGAAATTGGGTCCACCCGGCCGGGCGCGGTGGCTCAAGCCTGTAATCCCAGCACTTTGGGAGATCGAGACGGGCGGATCACGTGGTCAGGAGATCGAGACCATCCTGGCTAACATGGTGAAACCCCGTCTCTACTAAAAAAAAAATACAAAAAAAACTAGCCGGACCAGGTGGCGGGCGCCTGTAGTCCCAGCTACTCGGGAGGCTGAGGCAGGAGAATGGCGTAAACCCGGGAGGCGGAGCTTGCAGTGAGCTGAGATCCGGCCACTGCACTCCAGCCCAGGAGACAGAGCGAGACTCCGTCTCAAAAAAAAAAAAAAAAAAAAAAAAAAAGAAAGAAATTGGGTCCACCCAACAAGGCTGGGCTGACATCCATTAATATGCAAATGCAAGCCTTTAGAAATTGGGTCCACCCAACACGGGGATTCCCACTGTTGTCCTCTTGCCCTTGCCCCACAGGTGCCTGGCAGCATGGCTGCCCCCACATATCCCCACGTGTGCGGAACATCATAGTGCCCTAACATTTGCATATTAAAAGGTTAGGGTGGGAGGGCCAGTTTTTTTGCAAGCTACATGAATGAAATGCCTGGTCAAACCAATCCCCTGAGCCCTGTGCAAATCAGACACTGCTTCCTCCAGCCATTAAACATAGCTGGCTGATATTACCTAAGTGTGGGGTTCCCACTCTCAGCTTTGGAGCCCCCCTCCCTCTGTCTTTGCACAGGGGAACCTCTTCTTTCTTTCTTCCCCCTTGTTTCTTGCCTGTTAAACTCCCTACTCCTTAAAACTGCTCCATGTGTGTCCATGTCTTTTTTTTCTAATTTGACTCGAGAAGAAGAACCCGGTGTTCTCCACACATCAGAGCTGTATCACCAGGAGTCTCTTGTCTTCTACTAGCATTGATGAAACTGAGGCAGGCTAACTTGTTAGTGTGCAAGTAGGTAAAATCTCTGACTCTAGCAGTCCTTGCCACTTTTACCATTCTACTAGTCTTTCAGGCAGTTTTAAGATCAAAATACAATTAAAAAGATGAAAGAGATTGTACAAAAGTGGAAATTAAAAAGTTAGTAAATTATTTTTTAAATAAAAAGAATGTAATCTAGTGATCCATTATTAAAATTAGGAAAATATTTTGCAACATTGAATCCACACATTTTATAATACAGATAAGTAAATTTAAAATTAAAGAGGTCATATAACATAAGTGTCATAAAGCTAGTTCATCAAAGAGTTTCAAATAAACAAGTCACCTGACTTACAGTCTGATGTTTTCTAAGATTATACGAGCAAAATATGAGCTTTTGGTTGAAGATTAAAAATGACCACAATTATTTGCTACTCCTTTGACTTAGAGAAGTCTAATTTGTTTTTTCTGAATCTGAGCTGGTCTTGCTGACTTGCTTGACCAACTGCATGTTAGGGAGTGAGTTTAGGAACTGGATCAAAAAAAGTCTTGAATCCTCTGCCTGGATGTCTTGGGACACTTGCTTAAGGAATTACCATAAGATGTGTGACTACCATACTGGATAGATCACATGGAAATGTCTAAGAGTACAGAGAGAGGTAGGAGGATGCCTGCTGAATTTTCCTTCCAGGCAGAACTGCCAAGCCCTGAGCAATGTGAATGGAGCTGCTTGGACTTTCCAGATCAGCTTAGCCACCTGATACCAGGAAAAGACCTCAGTCAGCAACATGGTATTCTGAGTATCCACCATGGGACTGCATCTGTGTCCAGCTGAGTCACATCAGTATTCCTGACCCACAGTACAATAAGATAGAATAAATCCTTGTTTCTTGAAGCAAACATTTTAGCCTAGTTTTGTTACACAACAATAGATAAATAGAACAGCCTCTAAATGTCTTTAAACATGCTGCACTTAGTGTAAACCATGTTTGTTTAAAATGTTAAATATAAAAAGTAACATTGTTTGTCCTCTTTCCATCTGCCTTTCTCTCCTTGAAGTTTTCTAGTTTTCTGTTTGTTTTTATTTTTTTTTAGAATAGTCAGATATTATATTTTAGGATGGTATTGAGAAATAATTTCTCTCAGTGCTAAATTGTTCCTTGAGTCAATTTTTACAGCAGTTGTAAACCTCTGAATAATAGGGTTTATAAAAAACTGACAACAAAATCTTAAATTTATCAGAAGTCCTTGGCAGTATTTTTACATTTATAAATAGATTCTTATTAATTAAAATAAATGGTGTCTGAAATGTGTCTCACTTCTCATTTGGACACTAGAATAATGGCCAAAAATATATGTAGTATTTAATTGAGTATACTCAAATAAATTTTAATTTGAATATTTGAATATTTTGATCTCTAAGCTAAATATATTGCCTATGTTTTAATATTAATATGACATGACCATAGCCATTATTTTTTGAACATAGTTTTATAGCTAATTGTGACCTTTTTAAGACAATGACTAAAGTTGAACTTAGCTAATATTGCTAGACAAAGGTAGTATCTTCATGAGCGCAGCCTGATTTAAAAACAATTTTCTTTAATTTGTCATTTTGTTAAGAGATCATACTTAGGAAGTGAAATATATTAAATATGAAAACTTTTTAGAAATTTTAGAAAGATAGCTAGTTGACCTATATTTTCTTGGTATGTATAGTCGACATATTTGAACTGTCATTACAATGAGAAAGAATGTATTCAAGATCAGCTGAAGGTTTGGATAGTAGAAGGGAAGCCTTTACAAATGGATTTGTGACTTCTCCTTGAGCTTCAGGGATACTGGGGAGATGTATCCCCTGGTCAATTCTCCCTAAATGTTAATTCAAATAATTCTTAAGAGCTGCCCTCTACCAGATCCAAATAAATGTGATTCTAGCTGAGGACTGTCTACTGAAACAAACGCATATACCCCCTTGTCGAAGTTATTTATTGAAAAATAAATACTCAGTATTGATGAGTTGCAGCCATTCCTGAGAATGGTATGTAAGCCATGCATACCTGAGTAGGCTATGTGACTAACTAGTGATGTCTACCTGACAGTGTAGCTATTACTTTTTATGAAGTCTGAGAAGATTTCAGAGCTGAAGTCTTCACTGGATTGACTCATGCAAACTCAGATTCTTCTTTATCGGTCAGGCATATCCTGAGTACAGAATGTCTACAAAAATCAAAAGAGTTTAGAGACTAGGAACAGCCATGACTGGAGGCTCCCACTGAGAAGAATGTAAATGGCAAGTGAATCCTGCTCCAGCAACTGAGGTATCCAGGTTCTCTCATTAGGACTGACTAGGTATTCGCCGTGATCCATAAAGAGTGAAGAAAAGCAGGGTGGTGTGATGGCTGACCTAGGAGCCACACGGGGCAAGGGGGGCTCCCAACCCCAGCCAAGGAAGGCAGTGAATGATCTTGCTACCCTGACCTGGAAACCACACTTTTTCCACGTATCTGTGCAACCTGAGGATCAGGAGATCCTCCTGGTGAGACCATGCCAGCAGGGACTTGGGTCCCTAGCACAGAGATGCGCAGATTCTCATCAGTTCCTGGGATGAGCAGTGGCCATGATCGCTGTGGCTGCCTGCTGCCTAAGACAACTGTCCTCCTGGGAAGAGGGACGGCAGCTGTCACTGCAGCTCCAGTCTTCCCTTTTTCCCCTGCTGGTGCCAGGAAGACTGGATGGTTTAGACCCAGGAAGCATTCCCCATAGCATGGCACAGCAGATGTGGCAGACCACGGTCAGACTGCCTCTTTAGGCCGGACCCTGACCCATCCCTCCTCACCAGGCAGTGCCTCCCTGAAGGAGTTTAAGCAACTTCAGCCAGGAGTTTAGGAGCAGAACTATTATCTCCCTGGGCCTGAGCCCCGGTGGAGGTGGGGAGTGGGGCAACTGTGATCTTTGTGAATAAGCAGATTTATTCTATCCCCCTGCAAACTCTGAGGAATTGGGGCAGTCCAGATAAGTGGGATTCCTCCCAGTGCAGGATGCTCCCTCTGCCAAAGGGCAACCAGAGTGCTTCCTTAAGTGTGTCCTGGATCTCATGCTTCCTGACTTGGTGGTAACCACCCCCCCCAACAGGGGTCACCAGACATCTTATAAAGGAGCGTTCCCACTGCTATCAGGTAAGTGCCCCTCTGGGACAGAGATCCCAGAGGAAGGAGCAGGCTGCCATATTTACTGTTCTGTAGCCTCCACTGGTGACACCTCCAGGTGCAAGAGGAATACAGGCAAATAGGGTTTGGTGTAGACCCCCAGCTAACTGCAGCAGCCCTACAGAAAAGAAGCCTGACTGTTCAAAGAAAAACAGACTAACAGAAAGCAACAACAGCAACAGTATCAACAAAAAATCTCTCCAAAAACCCCACCCAAAGGCAAGCAGCCTCAAAGATTAAAGCTAAACTCACAAAGATGAGGAAAAAAAAAAAAAAATAGTGCAACAACACTAAAAACTCAAAAAGCCAGAGTGCCTCTTCTCCTCCAAATGATTGAAATACTTCTCCAGCAAGGGCACAGAACTGGGCAGATGCTGAGTTGGATGAATTGACAGAAGTAGTTTCCAGAAGGTGAGTAACAACAAAGTTTGCTGAGCTAAAGGAGCATGTTCTAACCTAATGCGAAGAAGCTAAGAACCATGATAAAACATTATCGGAGCCATTTACCGGGATAACCAGTTTAGAGAGGAACATAAATAACCTGACGGAGCTGAAAAACACAAGGCAAGACCTTCATGATGAAAACACAGTTATCAATAGCTGAATACACCGAGTGCAGAAAAGAATTTCAGAGCTTGAAGACTATATTCCTGAAATAAGAAAAGCAGGCAAGATTAGAGGAAAGGAATGAACAAAACCTCTGAGTAATATGAGATTATGTAAGAAGACTAAACCTGTGACTGATTAGGGTACCTGAAAGAGACAGAAAGAATGAAACCAAGTTGGAAAACATACATCAGGATATCATCCAGGAGAACTTCCCCAACTTAATGAGACAGGCCAACATTCAAATTCAGGAAATTCAGAGAATCCATTAAGATATCCCATAAGAAGATCAACCCCAAGATACATACTCATCAGATTCTCCAAGGTCAAAATGAGGGAAATAATGTTAAGGGCAGCTGGAGAGAAAGGCCAGATCACCTACAAAGGGAATCCCATCAGACTAACAGTGGACCTCTCAGCAGAAACCCTACAAGCCAGAAGAGATAGGGAACCAATAGTCAACATTCTCAAAGGAAAGAATTTCTAACCCCAATTTTATATCCAGCCAAACTAAGCTTCATAAGCAAAAGAGAAATAAAATCCTCTCCAGACAAGCAAATGCTGAGGGAATTCATTTCCACCAGGCCTGCCTTGCAAGAACTCCTGAAAGAAGCATGAAATATAGAAGGAAAAATTCTTACTAGCCACTACAAAAACACAGTAAAGTACAAAGACCAATGAAACTATGAAACAACTACATAAACAAGTCTGCAAAATAACCAGCTGGCATCATGAGGACAGGATCAAACTCACACATAACAATACTAACCTTACATGTAAATGTGCTAAATGCCCCAATTAAAAGAAACAGAATAGCAAGCTGTATAAAGAGTCAAGACCTATTGGTGTGCTGTATTCAAAAGACCCATCTCACGTGCAAAGACACACATTGGCTCAAAATAAAGGGATGAAGGAAAATTTACCAAACAATGGGAAGCAGAGGAGAGCAGGGGTTGCAATCCTAGTTTCTGACTACACAGACTTTAAAACAACAGAGATCAAAAAGTCAAAAAAAGTGCATTACATAATGGTAAAGGAATAAATTCAACAATGAAAGTTAACTATTGTGAATATATGCACATCCCATACAGGACGATTCAGATTCATCAAACAAGTTCTTAGAGACCTACAAAGAGACTTAAACTCCCACACAATAATAATGGGAGACTTTAACATCCCACTGTCAATATTAGATCATTGAGACAGAAAATTAGTAAGGATATTCAGGACTTCAACTCAGTTCTGGATCAAACGGACCTGATAGATATCTACAGAATTCTCCACATAAAGGCAACAGAATATATATTCTTCTCAGCAACACATGGCACTTAGTCTAAAATCTATCACATAATTGGAAGTAAAACACTCCTCAGCAAATGCAAAAGAACTGAAATCATAACAAACAGTCTCTCAGACCACAGCACAATCAAATTAGAATTCACGATTAAGAAACTCACTCAAAACCACACAACTACAAGGAAATTGAACAACCTGCTCCTGAATGACTCCTGGGTAAAAAACAAAATTAAGATAGAAATCGAGAAGTTCTTTGAAACCAATGAGAACAAAGAGACAATGTACCACAATCTCTAGGACGTAGCTAAAGCAGTGTTCAGAGGGAAATTTAGAGCACTAAATGCCCGCATCAAAAACTAGAAAGATCTCCAATTGACACCTTAACTTCACAACTGAAAGAACTAGAGAACCAAGAGCAAAGAAACCTCAAAGTTAGCAGAAGACAAGAAATAACCATGAACAGAGCAGAAATGAAGGAGACAGAGACACAAAAAACACTTAAAAAAAAGAATCCAGGAGCTGTTTGTTTGCAAAAAAAAAAAATAATTAGACCACTAGCAAGACTAATAAAGAAGAAAAAAGGGAAGAATCAAATAGACACAATAAAAAATCGTAAGAGGGATATCACCCCTGTCCCCAAAGAAATACAAACTACCATCAGAGAATACTATAAATACCTCTATGCAAATAAACTAGAGAATCTAGAAGTAATGAATAATTTATTGGACACATGCACCCTCCCAAGACTGAACCAGGAAGAAGCTGGCTCCCTAAATAGACCAATAAGAAGTTCTGAAATTGAGGCAATAAGAAATAGCCTACCAACCAAAAAAAAAAAAAAAAGCCCAGGTCCAGATGAATTTACCCCTGAATTCTATCAGAGGTACAAAGAGGAGTTGGTACCATTCTGAAACTATTCCAAACAATTAAAAAGGAGAGAATATTCCCAAACTCATTTATGAGACCAGCATTATCTTGATACCAAAACCTTGCAGAGATACAAAAAAAAAAAAAAAAAAATTAAAAAAGAAAACTACAGACCAATATTCCTGATGGACATCAATTCAAATACTCTCAGTAAAATGCTAGCAAAACAAATCCAGCAGCACATCAAAAAGCTTATCCACCATGAACAAGGCAGTTTCACCCCAGGATGCAAGGCTGGTTCAACATATGCAAATCAATAAACATAATTCATCACATAAACAGACCTAAAACCAAAAACCACATGATTATCTCAATAGATGCAGAAAAGGGCTGTGATAAATTTCAACCCTCCTTTATGTTAAAAACTCTCAGTAAACTAGGTTTTGATGGAACATACCTAAAAATAATAAGTGCCATTTATGACAAACACACAGCCAATATCATACTGAATGGGCAAAAGTTGAAAGCATTCCCCCCGAAAACCAGCACAGACAAGGATACCCTCTCTCACCACTCTTATTCAACATAGTATTGGAAGTTCTGGCCAGGGCAAGCAGGCAATAGGAAAAAATAAAGTGTATTCAAATAGGAAGAGAGGAAGTCAAAATGTCTCTGTTTGCAGATCACATGATCCTATATCTAGAAAACACCATCATCTCGGCCCAAAGCTCCTTAAGCTAATAAGCAATGTTAGCAATGCCAGGATACAAAATCAATGTACAAAAATTACAAACATTCATATACACCAACAATAGAAAAACAGAGAGTCAAATCATGAATGAACTCACATTCACAATTGCTACAAAGAGAGTAAAATACCTAGGAATACAGCTAACTGGGGAAGCGAAGGACCTCTTCAAGGAGAACTACAAACCAGTGCTCAAGAAAATCAGAGAGGACACAAATGAATGGAAAAATATTCCATGCTCATGGACAGGAAGTATCAATATTGTGAAAATGGCCATGAAGCTCAAAGTAATTTATACATTCAATGCTATTTCCATTAAACTGCAGGTGACATTTTTCACAGAATTAGGAAAGACTACTTTAAAATTTATATGGAACCAAAAAAGAGCCTGAATAGCCAAGACAATCCTAAGCAAAAAAGATAAGGCTGGAGGCCTTACACTGCCTGACTTCAAACTATACTAAAGGCTACAGTAAACAAAACAGCATGGTACTGCTACAAAAACAGACACACAGACCAATAAAACAGAATAGAGATCTCAGAAATAAGACTGTACAGCTACAACCATGTGATATTCAACAAACCTGACAAAAACAAGCAATGGGGAAAGGATGCCTTATTTAAGAAATACTTCTGGAAAAAACTGAATAGCCACATGCAGAAAATTGAAACTGGACCTCTTTGTTACACCTTATACAAACATTAACTCAAGATAGATTAAAGACTTAAAGGTAAAACTGAAAGCTATAAAAACTCTAGAAGAAAATATAGGCAATAGCATTTAGGACATATGCACAAGCAAATATTTTATGATGAAAACAAAAGCATTTGCAACAAAGCAAAAATTGATAAATAGAGCTGAATTAAAGTAAAGAGCTTCTGCACAGCAAAAGAAACTATCATCAGAGTGAACAGACAACCTACAATATGGGAGACAATTTTTGCAATCCATCCATCTGACAAAGGTCTCATATCCAGAATCTACAAGGAACTTAAACAAATTTGCAAGAAAAAAAAAAACAACGACCCCACTAAAAAGTGGGCAAAGGACATGAAGAAACACTTCTTAAAAGAAGGCATTTATGTGGCCAATAAACATATGAAAAAAAGCTCAGAATCACTGATCATTAGAGGAATGCAAATCAAAACCACAACGAGCTACCATCTCACACCAGTCAGAGTGGAAATTATCAGAGTCAAGAAACAATAGATAATTGGTGAGGCTGTGGAGAAATAGGAACACTTTGACATTGTTGTTGGGAATGTAAATTATTTGAATCATTGTGGAGTACAGTGTTGTGATTCCTTAAAGTCCTAGAACCAGAAATACCATTTGACCTATCAATCACATTACTGGGTATACACCAAAAGGAATATAAAACATTCTATAAATTATAAATATATATATGAATTATAAAGTTATTAATACCTGCATGCGTATGTTCATTGCAGCACTATTCACGACTGCAAAGACATGGAATCAACCCAAATGCCCACCAATGACAGACTGAATAAAGAAAATGTACATATACACCATGAAATACTGTGCAGCCATAGAAAGGAATGAGATCCTTTGCAGGTACATGGACGGAGTTGGAAGCCTCAGCAAACTAACGCAGGAACAAATAACTAAACAGCGCATGTTCTCACGTACAAGTGGGAGTTGAACAATGAGAATATGTGGACACAGGGAGGGGAACAACACATATTGGGGCCTCTTGCGGGTGGGCAGGAAGAGGGAGAGCATCAGGTTAAATAGCCAATGCATGCTAGGCTTAATACCTGGGTATTAAATATTTGCTCTTGTATTTTTTTTTCCATTGTCTTTCATTTGAAAGTAAAACCCAAATATTGATTAAACCTTATTATTCTTTTAACCAAATCTACAGACATTTAGTTTAGTGTGGGTACATAACATTATAGAACTAAACAGAGTGGTATAATTGTAATCTTAATATTAGTGATACCTACAGAATGCTAAACATTTTCTACTTTTATTTAGTAAATTTGCTCACCTAAAACCCTTGAATACTATTTCACATCTTCTCATTCTTGAAAAAGCCTCACAAGCAATCCTGCTTCATGCTTCACTAAGAAATAGAAACCGTAAGATCAGAATTCTATATTTCTATTATCAAATTTATATAGCCATATTTTTATGAATCAATTAGATATATTATCGGAACATGTCTTTTCAATTTTACTAGTGAGTAAACAAAGACCTAGAGAAGTTAAATAAATCAGTACTTATACTAATTTAGAGAAATAAGAACTGAACTCAAATCTCTTGGAAACTGGGCCCAGAACCAAATCTTGTCATTCTATTGGTTCTTATAGACTAAATGTCAAACATAATTGTAGGGATATTTTTAATTTGGGAAGTAGAGAATTAAGTCTGAAAGTAATTCTTATATTTTCTAGGTGGCAATTTCTTTAGCTTACTAAAATGAGGTCAGGCAAAATTAATGTCTTCTCCTCCCCTCTCTGAGAAATGGCACGCTTTGTTTTTCTTGTTTTTTTTTTTTTTTTAATTGCATTTAAAATAGAAATTACAAATAAAATTAGCAGAGAGGAATCTGACAAATGCTTTTGTTATCCGGTTAGTCCTTCTCACATGGAGTAGCAAAAAATACCGTGTTGTTTCCTAAACTGATCTCACCTTCTGTGTGAAAGTGGAATTACTGTGTTGACTGAATGGTTCCAGCTACAGGGCAGGCTCAGCTAAGTCAGAATTGAGGGTGCACACCTGGATGATCACCTATGACCTTTGTGAGCATGACCGAAGGGCTGTACTGTGTGAAAGATATCTAGCTTAACTTGGTTAAGATAGAAAGACAATCACAGCCCTTTAATTCTGTAGGTCTATCATGACAAATCAAGATCATGTAATGTGGTATATCTGAGCAAATTAACTATAGAAGAAAAGCTACTCAACACAATAAAGACCTTACATGACAAACCCAAAGCTTACATCACACTCAATGATGAGAAGTTGAAAGCGTTTCCTCTAAGATTAGGAAAATACAAGGGTGCCTACTTTCACCATTTCTATTCAACATAATACTGGAGGCCCTTGCCAGAGCCATTAGGCAAGAAAAAGAAATAAAAAGCATCTAAATAGAAGAGAAAAAAGTAAAATTATCTCTGTTTGCTGATGGCATGATAAATATAAAACTCTAAAGACTCTGCTAAAAACCTGTCAATATACAATAGCATAAAAAAATACTTAGGAGTAAATATAACCAAGAAAATGAAAGCTCTATATACTGAAAACTAAAAAGAAAAAAAAAAAGGTTAAAGTTAATTGAATGACACACAAATAATTGAAAAGATATGCTCTGTTTATGGTTTGGAAGAATTAATATTGCTAAAATGTCCATACAACCCAAAGCTATTTGCAGATTCAATACAATCCTTATCAAAATTTGAATCTCATTATTTGTAGAAGAAAAAATATACTAAAATGTGTATGAAACTACAAAGGATTCCAAATAGCCAAACAAATCTTGAGCAAAAGGAACAAAGATAAAGGCATCAGATGATCTAATTTCAAAATATATTACTAAGCTATAATAATCAAAATAGCATGGTAAGGCATACAAACAAACACATAGACTAATGGAGCAATACAGAGAACCCTGAAATAAACCCCTATGATCACGGTTAACTGATTTTTGACAAAGGTGTCAAGAACACACAAAAGGAAAAGATAAATTTCTTTAAAAAATGGCACTGGTGAAATAAATATCCCCATGTAGAATGAAGTTGGACCCTTATCTCATACCACATACAAAAACCCACACAAAATCAATTAATGACTTGAAAGTATGACCTGAAACTATAAATCTACTAGAAGAAACAGTGAAAAAACTTCTTACATTGATCTGAGCAATAACTTTTATTTGAAATGAAACAAAAATAGACAAATGGTATTATATCCAACTAAAAATCTATACAACAAATAAGCAGTAGAATGAGAAGACAATCCACGCGTTGGGAGAAAATACTTGGTAAACATCATCTGATAAGGAGCTAAAACCCAAATATAGTAGAAATACAAAACAACTCAATAGTAAGAAAACAACCACATTAAAAATGAGCAAAGGAGTTGAAGAGTCATTTTTCCTACTAAGACATACAAATGACCAACAGTTACATGAAAAATAATGTTCAACATCACTAATCTTCAGAGAAATGAAAATTTAAAACCCAATAAAATGTCACCTTACACCTGTTCAAATGGCTATTATCAAGAAAACAAAACAGCTGTTAGTAAGAATGTGGAGAAAAGGGAATCTTTACACATCGTTGTTGGCAATGTTAATTAGTTCAGTCATTATGAAAAGCAGGATAGAAATTAGTAAAAACATTTAAAATAGAACTACCATATGATATAGCAATCACACTTCCGGTTATATATCCAAAGGAACTGAATTCAGTGAGAAGCGATACCTACACTCCCATGTTCACTGCAGCGTTATTCAGAATACCTGAGATCTGGAAGCAACCTGAGTCCATCAGTGGATGAATGGATAAAGATAATGTGACATATTGAGACACAATTGAATATGATTCCATTAAATACTATTCAGCATTTGAAAAGAAGAAAATTCTGTCAATTGGCACAACATGGATGAATCTGAAGAACATTATGCTGAGGGAAATAAGCCAGGCACAGAAAGACAAGCACTGCATGATCTCATTTATAAGTAAAACCTGAAAAAGCCAAACTCATAGAAGCAGTGAGTAGAATGGCAGTTAGCAGAGGCTGGAGTTGTGGGGGAGGTGGACAGGAAAAGAGGAAATGTTGGTCAAAGGGTACAAGGATTCAGTTGGACAGGTGAAATAATTTTTAGTGATTTGTTGCACAGCATGGTGACTGTAGTTAATAGTGATCTATCACGTATTTCAAAATTACTATGAGTAGATTTTAATTATTCTCATCACAAAGAAATAATAAGTATTTGATATGATGGATATGTTAATTAGCTTGATTTAAATTATTCCACAATGTGTACATGCATTGAACCTTCATATTGTACCCTATTAATATATAAAATTATTATTTTTCAGTGAAAAAGAAACTAAATTTGAAACTATCATGCAATATGGTGTAATTGAGGCAATCTCTCACTATGTACACAAGCAAACACAGACACACATAATTATTGATTGACAGCTTCTTTAGACAAGGTACTGTACTTGGTATTTTTATCATTTTCATATTTTCTACAGTGACCATATATTATTTTATTTATTCAGAAAATTTTAATGAGTGTTGCTTTAAACATCATATGATAGGTCATTGAAAAGAGAGGCTCCATTGATGATACAGTATTTTGATTAATCTAGAAGATGTAAGTTTTGGATATAAATTTTAGAAAGAAGAACATTGCATGTAGATTGAAAAGCTGGTGAAAATATGTGCAAACAACGAAGCACACAGAGATAAATGTAAATATTTCACTAGGATCAATTATTACAACAGATCCACTCCACAAACTAAAGAACAAAACATAACCATTACATCATGTGGTTTGCTAATATTTTTTCTATTTTAAAAACAATTGAATTAGCTTGTTATGATAAACTTAAGGTAGCTATTTAAAAATCATATACCTAGAAAGCTACCAGAAGTCAAAATCATTGATTTTTCTTCTTATTCATTGAACAAAAACAACAAAACAATAGGAAAACAATAAAAGATTTCTACTGTTTATTTTAGTATTGACACATGTAAAATATTAGATTTGTTCAAGACCCAATATATCATCATTACATTTTGTACTTTTTCTTCATGTCACTTATAACAAAGTCAGTGAGATAATATTTTTATGATTGTTTAATGCTTTTTATTCCACAAAACCATAAGCTCCCTATAATACAGGGACCTCATTCATCTCCACATTGTTGTGTTATCTGTATTCTCTTCTATCTGCCTGGTATATGAGCAATAATTGTTCATTTAATGAATGTTTATTCAATAATGAATAACCGAAGTCCTGAATTCTATGTCTACCTAGCAATCTGTATACCAGATAACTTGCTTCTATCCTGCTACCTAGGTGAGGTTCAGCTGTTTTTTGATACCTTATTGCCTGCCTAACATATTTGCAAGCGTATTCTTGCCAACTTCAATCACTGAGGCGATAACATTCCTTTGCTGTTGAACAATTTAACCAATATTCTGGCTGATTTACTTTAATAATGCTAAGTATCCTTTAATTTGTAACATTTCGGCATTGTCTTGGGAAAAAATAAAACTGATGGTTGTCTCTTTGCACTGAGTTTTGTTTAGCGTACTTACGTTTGCTAGAGAAGAGTTTCTCAGAAAAATTGAACCCATTTTTCTACATGAATTCACATAAAATTGGCAGACCCATACTGAATCTACTGTTAGTGGAATGTATAGAAATTAGTAGGCTACTTGACAATGTAAATAAAATCAGCAATCATGCAAAACAGAATACGCTAAAAAATAAACTATACTGCCATTTGTGGTCATTTTCCATTACAGTCATCGAGTTTCCTATAAAGAGGCCTGTTTTCAGAATTACAGTATGGTTGCTATGGTGATACACACTTTATAAATCATGTACATAGTCTGTCTTCATTTCCACTGTGCTCTGAAATAATAAAGACGATTATTAAAGTCACAAGAGTCTGTAAAGAAGTGTGATGAGAGCAAGTGAAACAACGAAGATGTTAAACATTAAAAACAAAATTTCAAAAGATTCCTCGAAGATCTCATTAAGTATTTGTGGTAGCCTTGGGGTCATTCAACGATATTTTGGATAGTTTTCAGAGTCTTCCTGAGAGATAAAATGTTGATGATTGATGATGAGTTGCTCATTGCTATTTGACAGCACTGACAGTTTACCTGTGTGATTTGGGATTATTTTCTTTCATAAGAGATGAATGGGTTAGAATCTCTGTGTTATAATTCAAACACAGAGTATCCCTTGAGGGGTTCAGTACTTTTCACATTTTTTTTCAATCTTTACCATTTTAGAGCCATATATAGTACATTTTTACCTCTTTAAATATAAAAAGAAATGATTTCTACTCTGCTCGACAGTCAAAATTGTACTGGCTGACACAAGTTGGAGAGGAATTATACAACATGTTATCACTTCAAAAGCAATTTTCTCTTATACGCATATTTGCCTCATGCCTGTTTTTGTTTATCACTGTGTTCACTGAGAGAGCAAGGTTTCAGATTACAGTTGTTAGATCCATTCTACTAGGGGAAGCTGAAAAACATTACAGAAGAGACCCTGGAAAATTAATAGCCGGATTGTCCTCTGTCAAGAGCTTTCATCAGAGGGAGCCCCTGTTCAATTAACATTGCTCCAACTGGGACAGAGTTTCTCTTTCAGTTGGCATTTTAAATTGGATGGTTCTGCTCTCGCTCTATTTTCTATCATCTGTTTGTCTCCTCTGTGGAATAAGCACTGCCAATACATTTGCAGAAACCCGCAGAGTTGACCAAACTGTAAATTAGGATATCATATGAAGTTTGGCGATAAGGGGATTGTAAAACACCTAAAGATGACTGTTGTTTAACTGAAGGCTGTCCAGCAAGAGACACCTGTTACCACCTCCAAGGGAGGGGTCTCACTGCATGGAGGATAAAGAGTATTAGTGCCTACCACCAGAAGCAGTAGTTTCAGGATGTCACCCTATTCCATGATTTTCAGGTGTCAGAGTCACCAAGGAAGACATCTTAGGCACTAGATAAACAATGTTTTACTCACAAATAAAAGAGACAGAGCAAGAGAAGCTTCAAAAGCATCATTCCTCATGGCCAGCAGATCTCACCTCTCAGCTGATGCAAGCAAATGATTTGCACTTATTCCTCTCTTTTGCTGCAGGCAACATATTCCATGTCCTTTGTTAAAGTAAATTACAGTGGTGACCTGGCCTGAAGAATCCTTGAGCAGACAAAAACAGTTAGGTCTCATAAGTGATCTCAACCTAACTTGATTTCTAAACACATGCAAACTTAACTGGAGTTATATCTTTTAAATGCCTATATTAAGGAAAAATCAAATTTAATCTCCACCAACAAGAAGTGGCCAACATACTTATAATTATATAACTGTGGACTTTCCAATGGACTAGTCCAAATAAGGCAACTGTGTCACTAAACCAACCAAACATTTTCTCTGCTTTATTTCTGTATTTCTCCTATAAAATCTTTCCTGTTATGTGACACTGGTGGAGCTGCTAAAGCACTTCTGATGTGAAGCTGACTGATGCATGAATGAATGTTTTCTCAAATAAACTCTTTAAAATTTTTTCGTGTCTCAGTTTGTCTTTTAAAAGCTTAATTTCAGAAATGCAAAAGGGATCCCTGATGACCCCCAGGAGGGATGAGTAACCAGGTATAAGTATCTGCTGAGCCCGTAGTGCTCACTGCTTTCTCATCGCATTTGGTGGTCACTGGGTACATCCTTCTTGGATGTCAAGATCTGAAAATTGTGTCCTTAGCTCTCTGACTTTATTTGAACAATTTTTATTTTAGAGGTTAGACTGAGCCTGACAAAACTGGACAAGGTCCAATCTAGTGCATGTGCTTGCAGGTTAGAAGGGTGAGGTTCAGAATGCAGACTGAGATCCAGAAGTCAAACTGTGCTCAGTAGGAACTGGACTGGGTTCAGTTGCAGACCTGCGATAAGCAAAATTTAAGACCAAGCATTGTTGCTTCATCAAAATCTAAGGAGTCTATGCCACTTTATTCTGGAACTCCAGCTAATTTTATATTCAGAGGCCTTGGACCCAGACCTAGGTCTTTTTGAGAAATTGATGTACCTTGGGAAGACAAAGAATTACAGTAGCCACAATGAAGAAGTTTTACTCCGTATGAAATTATTCGTGTGTGGGTGTATTAGAAAAAAAGGATCCCGAAAACCTCAGAAACAATGACATACTTTTTTGTTTGTTTGTTTGTTTGTTTGTTTTGAGACGGAGTCTCGCTCTGTAGCCCAGACTGGAGTATAGTGGCTCAATCTCGGCTCACTGCAAGCTCCGCCTCCTTGGTTCACACCATTCTCCTGCCTCAGCCTCCCGAGTAGCTGGGACTACAGGCGCCCACCACCATGCCCAGCTAATTTTTTTTTGTGTATTTTTAATAGAGACGGGGTTTCACTGTGTTAGCCAAGATGGTCTTGATCTCCTGACCTCGTGATCCACCTGCCTTGGCTGCCCAAAGTGCTGGAATTACAGGCGTGAGCCACTGCACCCGGTCGAGATACATTTTTTGATTGGTATGTAGAAGCTTCCAAAACCCAGAATGACCCGAAAAATTAGTTTCTTTAAAAGAATCTTTACAGTGTGTAACGAAAAATTAACCTGAATCTTTAGCATCAACTTTCTTTAACAATTAGATCTTCAAATAAGACAGAAGTATCTGCAAACACAAATTTTAACTCTTAATCTTGAATAGAAATCCAAGCTATTACAAAAGCAACTGCTTAAGGATAAAGAGGAAAAAGAGAAAAAAAAAAACCCAATTGGAAAGAGACTGGCTGTCTCCTCAGTCATTCATCTAAAATTTAGCCCACAGTCTCAATAAATTGACTCCTGATGATAAGCGAATGTGCCCCAAACTCCTTCCTGGAGAATACTTAACATCCTTTTTCTCTGCCTTTAAGATGTCTAAATTATTAAAAGTCAGGCCTCAGGGAAATGACTCATCAGAAACTGGGTAGAAAAAGGGAAACTTTTAAGAACTTAACTAGCAAATGAAAAATCTAAAAAGTTTCTTCGACAAATATCAACAGAAGGCTTTAGCCATTTAAACAGACCAATATAACTACTAGAGACGCAGTTTGGATCAAGTGAGTGAGTAAGTACATTATTGTACCTAGCACATAGCTAAAATTTCAGCATAGAAGCCATGAGTGTCTGTTTGTGTTTGTTTGTATGCTTATGTATGTCTTAATATATGTATATTATCTACTTATTTGTAATAGTATTCTACCCTCAGATGGTATTATTACAAATAATCTTGAAAGAGCTATATTTAATTGGACTAAGGAAAAAATGAGCATTTATGTAAATTATTTTCTCAGGAAAAAAGGTACTTATCTAAATGCTTTTCAAGTCCATGACTTGAGTAATCTTTAATAAATAAGAATGTTGGTTAATTTAGTAAAAATCTTTACTAGTCAAATAGGACTGTTTTCTTTGTCACAATGATACCCAACTTTACCACACAGCTTTCTAGTCAAATGAGCTTGTTACCTTTGTCACAAAATTTATCAACAAGAAACGTAACTGGAGATGATAGTTTTGTTTAATGTTATGTCTATAAAAAACAGTTTTAAAGATCTGTTTGATAACTTAAAATCTTAAAACTATACTGTGTTAAATTAAATAATATATATTTATTAAATACCTACATTATCTTCAAATAAGATTAACTATAAAAGCATTAGTTTTTGGCTGGGCATGTTGGCTTGGACCTATAATCCCAGCTATTTGAAAGGCCAAAGAAGAAGGAAGACTACTTGAGGCCGGGAGATCGAGACCAGCCTAAGCAACACAATAATACTATCTTAAAACAAAACATGAATTTCTGAAGATAATATTAACTTTATATATTTTTGGCTTATTTTAAAGAGGAGCTAGAGATATTTGAGTCTGCTGGTAAGCATGTCCTAAACTATGAGGAACCACATGCCATTGAAACAATTAAATTATATACTTCCTAATTTTCACTACATATTATAGTTACTAAGGATTAAAAATTTTAGTTAATATATGTAATTACAATGATCAGTAATAATAAGCATGCAAGAAATAAAACTGTATATAAATACGCATAAAAAAGTGGGATGTTCATTTAACACTGATAGAGGCAGGAGGCAGACAAATCCTAGGCAGACAGAAGTGGATCCCTGGTAAAACTCAATCTTCAAGCCAAAAAACAGCCTGAAACTCACAACCTGGAGTGAGGACTTCTGTTTCCATTTGCCCTCTCTTTCCCAACTGGTTCTTCCTGAGTAATGCTTTTTAACCAATCAAATGTTATCATTTCCAATGCCACCTATGGCTCACTCATCCCCATTCTGTGCCTATAAAAGCCCTGGACTCAGTCACATTGAGAGAGAAACCACCCGACTTTGGGTGAAGGACCACCCTCGTGTCTCCTCACCACTGAGAACTGTTCTGTTGCCCAGTAAAATTATTCTCTGCCCTCCTCACTCTTCAATTGTCAGTGTATCCTCATTCTTCTTGGATATGGGACAAGAACTTGGGAACCACCAAATGTATTTAACACAGGTGGGTAGGGGTATGCCTGGACCAGCTGCAGGCTGAGCCAGTGTGCAAACTAGGCATGGCCTGGGCAGGCTGAGTGGGTGGTCTGCCTCCTGGGGTGGTCTGCCTCCTGCAGCAGGTAGTGTGCCCAAGCAAGGCCTCAGTTGGGGGTATCATTGGCTGGAGGTTCCTGGCTAGCGAATTGACTGAGAAAAATCCTGTCATTTCTGGGGGCTCATCTGGGATCCCTGAAGGGTGAGTAAATGTGGAACTAGACTCTTCACTTTTTTTCCAAGACTTCTTGTCCTCAGACTTTTTCTGAAGGCTTATGAAGCACTGAACAACATGGCTACAGAGGACAGGAAGCTGGAGAGAACCCTGCCGCTGCCCTCTGTCACTCTCAAGAGTTGGGAATGTCAGCTTTGCTCCAATCCAGTCTTTTCTAGGGCAGTTTCCTTCTTTCTTTGGAGGCTATGATGGCACCTATCTCTTTTTTTAAATGTTAAGGGTGTCATTGCAGGCTACAGATATATTACTGGGTAGGATAGGCAGTTGGCCCAGTCATCTGAAATATAATTCAGAACAATGCAATTTCTGTTTACTCTTAGAAGTGCAGAGGATGCAGCAATTAAGAGGTGTTTTCCCCCCTGTTGAAGGAAACCATTTGCATACAGCAACAGGCTTTTTCTCCCAAGGTGCCTACACCTCCCCTGCACTTAAGCTGTTTTTGTATTTCTTTTTTCTCCATGATATCAGGAGTTCACATAGCCCTACAAATACGGGAAGCTTTTCTATGTGAGAGGGTTTTTTGTTGCTTTTGGGAGGCACCTGACTAGACAAAGTCCCCAATTCACAGGACTTTCTTTCTTTCCCTTGTTGAGGAAGGCCTGGTTCCACAACTTCACCTTAGCACACTGTTTATGATAAGAAAGCAATGAAGGAGCAATGCTGCTGAATACTGGCTGCGGTTTGCCAAGCACCACTTGAGACTTAACTTAGTGAGTCCATACACCTTCCTGAGGCAACTTTTTGTCCCAAACTCAATTCCAAGCTTCGAGTTGAAGCCCTAGACAGGAAAACTAGGTCTGAGGGCAGGCAATAGCAGAAGTCTAAGGGCACAGGGCAAGTGAGCATGACTAATTCCTGCCAGTTACACTCCCTCCATTTCATGGATGGAGGTCCAGTCCATATTCATAGCATAGATGGGGTTTGCAGAACTCAAAGGTTACTGATGGTAGGGAAGATAAGCCAGAACAGAGGTGAGTGCAAATATTTCTACCCTCTAGGCCTCCCTGTTACATGGGAGAAGGTTGCATTGGCACCCATGTGTGGTACCTACCAAGCATTGCCAGGACTCAGACATATAAGGACAGAAGAAAAAAACGGAAGCCTTTTATTTCCTCTCTCTTACCTACCCTGGGTGTTTGCTGGTAACAGAAAGAAAGTAAGGGATGCCTTTTTTCCTCTTTCCAGATGGGTAACCAACCATCTTCAGTCTGTATTTCTCTTGGATGCATCATGAATCACTGGAACTTTTGTTTTTAAGCCTTATTTTTCTTGTTTCCTCCTCTATCCTCTCTTCACAGATGAGTCATCACATCTCTGTACCACAGGAGAGTCCCCTAGGATGCATCCCCCAAACTAGGAAAAGCTTAATTTCCCCAAACCTTAAACTGGCTTAAAAATGAACCAGGAAGGAATTACAGATATAACTGAACATTCTCTTCAGAAGGGACAACTTTTACAATATCCAAATAATCTCTTTTTCTGCTCCTCCTTTACAGGACTCCAGGGTCAAAAGGGCTCCATAGCTTGGGGGAAGAGATCCCAGAGGCCTGACATGACAGCAGAAGGGTAAAAGTTTTTTTACTAGTCAGACTTCCGGCTTCTCTCTCTCTCTATGCAAACCGAGAGAGAGATTTGAATCAATGGCAAAAAGCACTGTTTATATCCTCTGTAAACTTTTTGTTTAATGGAAAGGATCTCTGAGGCTAGTCTTAAGTTGTAGCCAATCGGGTGTGCTTTGTGTGTCTTTCTGTATGGTTCCATAATAAAGAGGAAAACCTTAGTATAGAACATGGTCCTAGGACCCCATAAGCCCACTGTTCAAGTCAGCCCAGCAAATTGGTCAGTAACAAACTTTGCTTCAGGTCTCTGGAAACAAAGAAACAAAAAACAGAACGAGGTTTCCCTCTTGTCTTGTATGTCCTTGGTAGCTTTACCTTATAACTACATGGCCATACTTTCTTTCGATCTCTGCCATTTTACAATGGCAGCCTGGGTTCAATCCTGGTTTAAGTAATGAGTACTTTCTGGTTAATATCTATGGGACTTTTACCATTTGCTCATTCTTTTCCCCTCCATAAACAATATCTAGCTTTCTTTCTTAAATCTTCCTTCCTCTGAGCTACATTTCACGATTCTAGATTTTGTAAAAACTGCCTATCACTCCTTTGAAAATACCTCATACACTTGCAGTTAAGTCATCTCCTTATTTGAGGCTTGCTGGTTTCACTGGTGAGGTTACTTTTGATAAAGTTCAAAAGCCAGAAATATTGCCTACTTGGTGTGGCTAAAGTCAGGTAATAAGGATTTAAAAGGATTTTTTTAAGAGTTCTGTGGTTAAAAGTAAGCTTAATTAAGAGTGAATAGCCAAGCTATAGGTATATTTAAAAGGCTTTTATGTCTTTTTATCTCTTCTTGCGTCTTGTTTTGTTGGAAAAAGTTTTTTCTTCTCAGTCAACTGAATTATTTTTCTCCACTTTTTCTTGCCAATCTTAATGCTTACAAGAGAGGTCCTAAGATAACTGCTGATATCATGAGACCACATGGGAAGAAAAGAACCCATCAGTGGACCCCATTTTAGGAAAAAAATCCTGTTTTCCTCTTGGAGCCCCAAGAATTAAAAGTGGATAAATCCCTCTCAAAATCTGTTTTTGTTCTCCAGCTATACCTGCTTATTAGGGCCTAGAAACTGCATGTTTTTTTTATCCCTGTTTCTTGAAGGGCTCCATTCAGAGGCCAGTAATCCAATTAGGAGACTGGCAAGTAAAAAAAAAAATCTTACAACTACTGGATCTTCTTCTGTCTGTCTGCATAGTTATACATGTGTTATATATGTGATGTTTATATAAACACGAGCTCTGATTGATTGACTTAAAGAAAATAAGCACTTATATCAAATATTTTTAAAAGACAAATGGAAGCTGTAATGTCTTTTAGTTCATGTGACTTTAATCTTTGAGAAATAAAAAGCAGTTTTAATCCATAAAATACAAATATCTTCAACATGTAAATACATAGTCTAAATTATGCAGGTCAAATACTAAGTTTACTAAATGCTTTCAGCTCATAAACTTCTTTCTTTAGCTTTTGAAAATTGTTCGACTTGCCTGCTTTAATGTTTGGTAACGCCTGGGGACATATGGAGTTAACCACGTCCCTGACTATTCTGGAAACAGTCAGACTTTATCTGTGCTTAGTACAGAATTAAAGCAACTTACCAGGTTTTACATTAAAATTAAAAATTGATAAGAGTTATCATTATAAAATATAATGGAGATTACTGAAAAGAGATTTACATGCAAGGTGCTGAAGGAAAGTAAAATGTGTTATTAGTCAAAGATTATAAGAAGGCATGGGAATGTAAAATTTTTGCCTAGTTTAGAGGGCTAAAGGGCCATTTTAAATAAAATAAAATAAAACTAAAGGTTTAAACAAGTTGTGGAAGGTTTGTAAAAATTAATCTTGTAAAATAAACTCGTGTATGAACATATTGACAAGTTAAAAAGGTATCATTTGTTTTTTTCATAAAATAAACATTGTAATAAAAACAAACAAGGTTATCTAAAGGCACTAATCTGGTCTTTAAAAAAATTGTAAAGGGTTATAAAAGGTTTATAAGAATTTCACCTCATGGACAAACAGGTTAAGATTGGATAGAATTATCTATTACGTTTCATTTAAAAAACTGGAGTTGACATTTATAGTAGACTAATGTGAGGGTGAAATTTGGTTTTCTCTATCTTGAATGAGATTTTCATGTAGTATTAAAGGATAATGGAAGATTTTTGTTTGCCTTGCAAATTAACTACTGAAAAAAGAAGGGAAATAAAAGAGACAAATTGTTTGCAAAGCCATCTTCCCTATTAATGAGTAAAGGTTGACGCCTTTAAAAAAAACTTGGAGCCACCGTTTTGACCAAAGAAGTTACTTAAGGTAACTTTGAATTCTTTTTAATAATATCAAAGTGTTTTAAACCTTGAACATATTTGATAGGCTTCCCAAAATCAAATTTAAGCTTCTAAATTGTCTTTTCTGATCCCTAATGTTTGGATGTCTCAGCGGGCCCTGAAACATTCAAAATAGAGATAAACAGGATTATTTAACCTGTTTAGTTACACAGGAGAGCCAAAATGAAACTAATGTTTAACCTTCTTCAGGTTATATTTTAGTGAATAATAATATATATTCAAAAATCATATGACATTTTGAAAATTCTGATGTCTAAATATATACTATCAATCATAGTTAGAGTTATTATGTTAAATTATTATAAACCATAGAAATAACCAACTTTCTTTGTCAATTTTGTTTTTATCTATAACTACCCTGGAAATTTTTGTCATTCACAGACAATTGCTATCTTGTTTTGATCCTTTTCAAAAGATGGTTTCTAATTAGCTATGGGACTTTGACAGGTGCTCTTAAGTTCAGATTTCTGATAATTTTGGAGACTGTGACATTGGAATAGAGGAAAATGTACAGGACTCATGAAGAGCTGAAATGTTCATGAATATCAAGTAGAACAAGAGTTAATGGAATAATATGAACTAATAGAAAACTGGAGTAATTCTTTTAAACTTTTTGCTTAAAATGGGGCTGATCCTTTGTTTTTGAAAGTCAGAAAAACTTTTATTTTGAGCTATTTACAGCTTTTAACATTTGAATAAGGTATATTCCTGTGAACAAAACTTGGAACATATTTGTTTCTCTCTGCCTGGTCTCTTTGAAATTTGTAAGCTACTTCTGAATATTCTTAACTTATGACAATATAATTATTTGCAAAAGTGCTGTAAGAATCCATTTCTTTTACAACAGGATGCAATTGCAAAAACTGGAAGTTCCACCAAGGTTTTGACTAGAAAGTCATCCTTCCCTTTAAGAAATCAAGCTTGACTTGCAGAGCCAGTGAAAGCCTCATGGGAAAAATGACCTCACACCTTGTCTACACAGTCCCTGTACAGGGTTCCTAAGCTGTGGTGAGTAAAGAATGTCACTTTCTAATAGGCCCAGGATCCTCAAGGTGTCTTGGGACCTCAATAAGAGAGGAATTTTCCCAACTCATAGGTATTTGTGGGTACAAATCCATGACTGGATTTGGCTTTTAAAAAGTCTTATCTGAGATTCCTTATAGAACAGGGTTCCATCTAAACCAGTTTTTAAAATCCTATGTGAAAACAATTATTCTTGTTGTACTTTATGCAAATAATCAGGTCCAGTACAAAACTAAAATTTATTTTGAAAATGACTCAGCCTTATCATGTTTTGTTTTTAAGAAAAATGAGGACTGGAGAGAGAAAAGTTATGTTTCAAAACTTATACACTTGTCATTAAATTCTAGTTTCATTAGTTGTCTTTAAGTTTTTTCTACATTTTAGACTAACCCTGCTTATTCCTGTGAACCAACCAGTGATCTCTGGTTGCAGCTCAGAAGGAACAGGAGAGATGGGTAATGTAAAAATCTGGATCAATATTCTGCTTCTGGGCAATCATCCTGCAAATCCTGCAAGGTGATAAGAATAAATAGGTTGCACATAACCAAGAGGTTTCTTTTTGGGGAAAATAAAAGCAAGGGAGCTAACCAAAGCCAAACCCCATGCACCCAGATATTAGTAGACATTACAATAGCCACCAGTTATCTGGGCATTTTGACAGCCTCAGGGTTTTTTAGCTGTCCTTTCTTTTTTGTTTCATTTTTATCCATGTCTTCTAATAATCTGGTTTGTCTCCTCTCACCTTCAGGCCATCAAACTCCAAAAGGTCATGCAACTGGAGCCTCAGATGATGGCTGCCTTTTACCAGGAACATTTAGATAGGACTCTGACTGCTGTTTTCCCCAAACAGTGCCCCTTGTAAATAAGAAGCAGTTAAGATTAGTCATTGTCCTTATCCTCATGGCAGTTAGATGTACCTATTCAGATGCGAGATTGATAGAGGCAAGAGGCAGACAAATTCTAGGCAGACAGGGGAGGGTCCCCAGTGAAACCGCACCTTCAAGCCAAAGACAGCCTGAAACCCATGACCTGGAGTGAGAAATTCTATTCCTGTTTGCCAAGTCTTTCATGAGTAGTTCTTCCTGAATAATGCTTTTTAACCAATCAAATATTACCTTTTCCAATGCTACCTATGGCCTGCCCCTTCCCGTTCTGTGCCAATAAAAGCCTCGGATTCAGCCACACTGGAAGAGCAACCACCTCATTTTGGGTGGAGGGCCACCTCCATGTCCGCTCTCCACTGAGAGCTGCTCCATCAATCAATAAAATTATTCTCTGCCGTCCTCACTCTTCAGGTGTCAGTGTATCCTCATTCTTCTTGCATGTGGGACAATAACTCAGGAATTGCCGAATGTGGGTACAAGCTATGACACAGGCAAGTGGGGGCATGCCCAGCCCAGCCACAGGCTGCGCCATTGCACAATCCAGGCGACCCATGTGGGCTGTGTCGGTGGGCTGCCTCCCACAGCTGGTAGCATGCCTGAGGGAGGCCCAAGCAGGGAGCGTCACCAAACAGAGTTCCCTGGCTGGCAAAGTGATGAAGAAAAATCCTGCACCAATAAGAAAAGTATGTAGGAATATTCTTATTTTTATGGCAGTGTGAGAATATGTGTAAGCTCAATTAGAATCTATTTTCCTTGTAATAGGACATAATTGAGTTAGTTCTTGCCTTAGCTTCTTAGCCTATAGAGGTTCTTAAAGGTTCAACCAAAGATTCTTCATTACCGGTTAGTTTTAAAAAACTAAGGTTGACCAATACAAAGTCAATAAAAGCCCTTGGATACTAACAAAGCTCCAGCTAAAATAGCCTATTTTAAAATACACATAACATTATTATTCTTGTTACACTTATATAAATAATCAAGTTAGATAAAAAATAGATTTATTTTTTAATTATTTTTGATCAAAATAGAAACCACTGAAAAAAGGAGATTATATTTTAATAGAAAACCATAATGCACCCATGATCAGATTCTGGTCCTGCTCATTTTCTTTGAGTTTTTCTTATCCAGCTGTAAACTGAATTGAAGCCCACATTTTTCTAGTTAAACAAAAAACTAACATTGCTCTTTTCCCAAGCCTGGCAAGCTTAAACTGGATGACTTTAAACCTCAGAAAAATCAGTACAACATATTATGTGTGGACAACTTTCATGCCTACTGGTATACTGTTTACTCCGAGAGTTCATCAAAACACCCAGTGACATATCCAGAGACATTCAAAACTGCACACCAGGAAAATACATGAGATTGCAACTGCAATTCTCATTTCACAATCTAAAGATGCTTCAAACTCAGATCTAGAAATCTTGACTAGCTGCCCTTTGAAATAAAAAATTAAGATCATACTTTTCTCCAAATATAAACATTTGTTTATTGTTTGTTTTCATAGGAGGATACTTTGAATTTCCTCCAGGCAATACCTTTAATGTACAATTTAGCCTCAGTAGTACTCCAAAATAGAAGTTCTTAAGGCCTAAGAGCTTAAGAAAGAGAAGCTTGTGCTCCTATTGATAAAAATGTTGTTTCTATGTTAATAAATTAGAAATTGTTGCTCTACATATGAAGCCTTTTAAGGAACAAATATTTCTTTCATCAGATAGGTGCTGCCTCTTCCACTGATTTATTTAATTGGTTAAACTTTGGCTCCTGGTAATCTCTATTTCATATAATTTTTCATATGTGGCTATTATTCTCCTGAAAGTCATTGTATTCACCTCCCTATTGTGTTGTATTTCCTCAAGAGCTTTGACACATATTTTTACATGCTTTTCAGCAACCACTTACATATCAAATGATTACCATTAGTTTAGACAAATTGAAGAACTCAACAACTCAACCACTCAAGCCTATGACACAGATAATGGTCACTATATGACCTTACAACCCAATACAACTGTTGATGATGATAATATCCATATCACTCTTCATTCCAGAGAGTCTGTCAATAGTGATAGCTGTGCATAACACTATACTATTTGCTTGTTGAGAAGATAACCAAAAATGGAGCATTGTTAAAGCATATTAAAATGGAGACCAGACCTGAAAAATCTCTGAGCAGACAAAAATAGTTAGGACTCATAAGTGACCTCAAACTTGCTTGATTTCCAAACTTAAGCAAAACTTAATTTGAGCTATTTCTTGTAAATATCTGTGATGAAGAAAAATAGAACTTCAACTCAACTGATCAGAAGTAGCAAACTTATAATTATATAATTAAGATCTTTCCAAAGGCATAGACCAAATAAGTCAATTATATGACTATAACCAATAAAGTCCTTTCTTTGCTTTACTTCTGTGTTTCTTCTATAAAAGCTGCTCCTTTCTTTCCCTTGGTGGGGTTTCTAAACAACTTCTGGTTTGGAGCTGGACAATGCATGATTCATTATTTGCTCAAACTCTTTAAAATTTTATTGTGCCTCAGTCTACTTTAACACCTCTTTGCTGGGAGTGAATATAGAAGTGAGGTTGGCCAGGTTCCATATGATGCACTCACTTTAAGAGGACAAAAGAGAACACATTGAGTCCAGAAAAGAGAAAGCAATTTCTACACAAAACAGTAAGCCTAGTGAAGGCTGTGAGGGCTCTTTTCCTCTTGAATAGAAAGCATTCCAGCCCTGAGCCCGTTCTTAAGTGACCAAGGCACTGTATAAAGACTACACGCATATGAGTGACATTTATAATAGTCCACCTCCATTGATAATCACTCATTCGCCAAAATAACGGATAAAAGACATCAACTCTGGTAGAACCATTGCCCAACCCAAGTTTGAAGGCAGAGCTAAATAAATGTGAACCTCATACAACTCATGTGTATACAGTTTGTTCTCAGAGCCTCCCTGTCATTTTGAGACAGCATTTTACCAGGGTCACTAGAAGAACCCAAAACAGGAAGATAATCAGGTCTCCCTGGAAAATGGTCTTCAACCAGGAAATCCAAGTGTTAGGCTTAGGATGACTGTAAAAAGGTAAATAAATGAGGCCAGTGGGGACTGCAGGTGTACAGCTGATATGCATCCTTGCTTGAGCTTAGATCTTTTCCAACCCAGTTTTTACCCTCCCGAAAGTGTTAACATACACACAGCAAGAGGTATTGGCAGCAACACAAACATTGTTTCATTCCATCAACAGACAATGGACAATTTAGAACTGTAAGGTTGTTCATCACCACCTTGGTTGGTGAGTTTAGTGGGTTCTGTTTGTGTTGACTGATTTGAAAAGGGTCTGAGTGGCCATGTACCAGCCAGGCCATTACAATGGGAGTGTGGGACAAGGTGACTCCAGTTGGGGGTGACAAATCTAGCATTATTTAACATTGCATATTACATCTCCTCACCACAGCTGTCCTGATTCTTTTAAGGGTGTTTTTATTCCAGGTACCATAGTGTCTTCTGGAGAAATGAAAAAAAAAAAATAATGTTCCCACTCACTTTTTGCTTTATAAACCTCCTGAGGAGGAAAATGCTCTTATCTAATAACCTAGGGTGAGGATTGCCCAAATGTAACTACCCAAGCTACCTGCCAGAGTCTTCAGGCTACAGCCTCTGTGAAGACCCATTGTTTCTGTTGCTTGACCCATATATTTTGGCCATAGTTGTCCAGTCCAAGAAAGGTTACACCCTGAACAAATTTGACATATCCTGTAATGTCACACACCTAAATTCAGGGATCAGGAGTACCAGGTACAACCAAGAAAACACAGCATATCCATATCTTTTTACCCCTTCCTCATTAATGCCTGTGGGGTACCACAAGAGGGAGGTGCCCAAAAACAGTGTTGCCTCCAGGTTTGAATCAGAAAGCCCTATTGGTGCATCATTAGAGCCTAGATCACAAGCCACCCTGGAGGAGTATGTTTCAGAAGAAACAACGAAAGAATGGTGGTGTGTATTAAAATTGGAATTTCACAGGCACAGCCTAATTATCCCACTACCTGGCCCTTTGTGCCCTCTAAGCTCAGTATTTCTTAACATGTGTTGCAATGCCATGTTTCCCAAGCTGGAGTGCAGTGTTTAATTTCCAAATGCCTTTTTTTCGGTGGGGATGTCATCTGCTAAATTATTTTTTCTGAAGATCTTTGTG
Organism: Trachypithecus francoisi; assembly: GCF_009764315.1. Taxonomy (NCBI): domain Eukaryota; kingdom Metazoa; phylum Chordata; class Mammalia; order Primates; family Cercopithecidae; genus Trachypithecus; species Trachypithecus francoisi. Next base: position 165,106,175 of record NW_022681454.1, on the reverse strand, counting down.
CAGTTGAGCCTCTCATTCCATCATTCTAACACTCCATTCTCCTGGGATTCCATCCAATGCCATGGAAGCATGCACACTGCTGTACAGCTTCTGCAGCAAATGCATTGTCTCAGTCATACTGAAGTTCTGTTAGATACCCAAACATGGCTAAGGTGAGGTTTTTTTTGTTTTTTGTTTTTTGTTTTTTGTTTTTTTTGTCACAGTAATAGTTTTTGCATTTACATGGTGCCTTGAAATGGCAGTCCCACATGTGAAGTATGTGCTCATGGCCATAAAGCACCACCAGAAATCATGGCTGGAAACTAACGGTTTGATGTGGTCAATTTGTCACACTTACATGGGTCCCCTGTCCAGTGAATATGGCTCAATTAGCTGCATTGTATAGCCTGGGCTTGTTGGTGGGAGTCATATGAGTGTGCTGCATTTTGGGTTTGTTTTTTTTTTTATGGCCATTCCTCCTATTTGGCTCATTCTTGCATCTGAGTTGGGCTTCCATGTCCCAGTTTGTGGTGAACCCAATGGACAATTATTAAAATTTGTTGAAGGCATGCTAGGTCAGCCTGTAAATTCCATTTGTGTTTTCTTTTGAATGGTCCTTTGTCATGGGTGGCATGATGTGGGTATCACATGAGTGGTAAGTGAGTATCTCTTTCAGTTAGAAAGCTGCTGTCATGGTCCCCATTCCTAAACAGGGGCACCTTTAATGGTCCAATTATTAATTCATCAGTCATTGGACCATGTGGCTAGCCCATTTTCAATGACCCAAGAGTCTATAAATATGTAGCAGGAATTTGCTGTTGGAGTAGCCAGTACAGTCATCAGTACTACATGGACTTGGCCCATTCAACAGAACATCTTATCTGGTCTCAGTCAAAAGATGACCATCCTCGGGGCAGGGCCTGCAGAGGCCCAGTGGTCTCCATCAGCTTTGAGTTTCACATATCCATCCACGAACCAAGCCATATCATTAGCTGGAATTTCTTTTCTTTTCTTTTTTTTTTTTTTTGAGACGGAGTCTTGCTCTGTGGCCCAGGCTGGAGTGCAGTGGCCGGATCTCAGCTCACTGCAAGCTCCGCCTCCCTGATTTACGCCATTCTCCTGACTCAGCCTCCCGAGTAGCTGGGACTACAGGCGCCTGCCACCTTGCCCGGCTAGTTTTTTATATTTTTTAGTAGAGACGGGGTTTCACCATGTTAGCCAGGATGGTCTTGATCTCCTGATCTCGTGATCCGCCCGTCTCGGCCTCCCAAAGTGCTGGGATTACAGACTTGAGTCACCGCGCCCGGCCCAGCTGGAACATTTTTAAACTGTGGGATTCATTTAGCTAACTGAGGGACAGGAGTATCTCCTATGGGTATTTTAACCTCCTCCAGTGAGGCAGCTACATATTCATGGAGTTGGCTGACTCACTGAGGCCTTGGTCTAACATTATTTTGGATGTGTTAGTTTCATTTAATGATGGAGCTTTGCTGAGCCTATTTTATACTATTAGTGAAATTTGTGAATACCCACATGAGGATAAGTTGCTCACGTCTTCAGGTGACATATGTTGCTCTGATTACATAAGGGCCCAACAGCAGGCTAGTGGTTGCCATTTGAAGAACGTGTACCTAGGGACTGCCTCGAATAATTTACATGTTTATAGGCCAAGTCATTTTGGTAGCAGTATCTCATTGCTATAGGTTCTAATCTATATGGGTAGGAGTCACTGAGACTAGCAGTTCCATAGGGCTGGCTAGCTTCATTGATCCCAGGGGCCGGGCCCATGCCACGGCATGTTCACGGCCTCAAAATCTGCTGTTGTTGGGGCTCCATTTAAAAGTGGCTACCTTATTGGTAACCTTCAATAGAGAGATCAAAAGAATACGCTCATGTGGTGCCCATTATTGTCAGTAGTCAAACAGGCCTGCCAGCCGCTGAGTTGAATCTCTTTTCATTGGTGGGATCTGCTAAGGGCAGCATTTTTCATTTAATCTTGTCAGAAACATTTTTCTGATTATTGACCCAGGATGCTCCCAGGAACTTCACTTGATGACCAGGTCCCTGGATTTTATCAGAGTTGATCACCCAATCTTTTGTATCATAGCATCTTATGACTTTGTGTAGAGCCTGTTCAGTGTGTTCCTTAGGCCAGCAATGAGAATTTCATCAATATAATGAATGAAAAGTACTCCTGGGGATAATTAGACTTTTTCAGATGTAGCCCTACCACTGATGGCAAACTGCAGGGGAACTGTGGTATCTCTGCCAAAGTACGATGAAAGTATACTGCTGGATACTCTCTTGCAGCATACTTTCCTGCAGTATTCAATATAAGACCAGCTTGAATGCAAGCTGGTCCTATCTTCTTCCTATAGAGAGGTCAAGAAGAAGGCAGTAGCCAGAATTATAACAGCATTATCAGTCTCCCATGTGGCTGCTACCACTTCGTGTACAGTGATAATGTTGAGTATCACAAGACATTCACCCTGCAAGTGTCCACTGTCAGCCTCCAGGCTTGTAAGACTTTTTTTTTTTTAATAGGGTCATTTTTTTTTTAATAGGGTCAATAGGAATTTTTTTTTTAATTCCTGCCTGCAGTAAGTCCTGAATTAACACACTAACATTTTTTTCTCAACTTGCTAGGAGGTATTGCTTTTGTCGAATAGCCTGTTGGGACTTGGTTAATTTAGCTGGCAGTAAAGAAGTGGATATGCCTCACTGTGCCATTAGGCCCCAGGCATTTGGGTCTACAAGCTCCCTCATCAAATAGGTGCAACAATCAAGTCACGCAGGACTTCCGTGGCTTCCGTCATATCTAGCTCTTAGATTTTGTATTCCACTCTCAGAGAAGAACCTCATTTTAACAGTTTCATTTGCTGCAACACTATCAGTGATTTTGCCTTGAGGGAAAACTGGTTTTACTTGAGGTCTGCAAGTGACCCGGATTGGTTGGAGCTCCCTGAAGAGTCCTCTCACTTCCCTAAGACATTGCCTCTGACCCTTGCTGATGTGGTTTGGCTGTGTCCTCAAACAACTCTCATCTTGAATTCCCACGCCTTGTGGGAGGTAACCGGTGGGAGGTATCTGGATCATGGGGCCAGGTCTTTCCCATGGTGTTCTCCTGGTGGTGGGTGGGTCTCACTAGACCTGATGATATTATTAGGGGGAGTTTCCCTGCATAGTTTTTTCTTTGCCTACTGCCATCCATGTAAGAAGTGATTTGCTCCTCCTTGCTTTCTGCCATGATTGGGAGGCTTCCTCACGTGGAACTGTAAGTCCACGTTAAATTTATTTTTTTGTAAATTGCCCAGTCTTGGATCTGTCTTTATCAGCAGTGTGAAAATGGACTAATACACTTGGGACATTGTGGGAGTTTAAAGATGGCCTGGAAGTACAAAAGCAGCCTGAAGTCAAGGTGTAGTCTTTGTACCCTTCCAGGACCCACTTCTAGAATCTCTGTCCCTTTTCATTGCACCAGCTCATCAATGTTGACAGGAAGATTGCTTATATGACATTTCCATGTGGCCAGAGGGAGCCAGCACCTCAGTCAGCCTGTCCTCCCTCCTCACCTTCCATGGAACTAGTGCCTCTCTGGAATGGTTGTACTGGCAAATCCTTGCACCTCTACCATGCCATGACAATTTTGTTGGTGACCTTGCTTGCTACATCAAATTGCAGAGCCGGTGGCATCTCTTGCCATATTCAGCGGAGGAATCTCACCACATGGAGGATACGAAATAGCACAACAATATATATTAAAAGTAGCAGTAGCCTCAAGATGTCAACCCTGGTTTTCAGGTGGCAACCTTAGATCGCCAAGAAAGACATAAATTCAGACAGCAGTAGGTCCTCTCTGGCTAGTGAGTCTCCTTTCATAGCCACAGAAGATGGTCTGCATATACCCCTCTTGTATTGCAGGTCAAAAATCTCATATCCTCCCTGCTGCTAATGGATATAATAGAGGGGTTGGCCAGGTGCAATATGACATATGCATTCAGCAGGCCAAAAGGGCAAACACTGAGTTCAGAACAGAGAAAAATATGCCAACACAAGGTGCTAAGCCTAGTACAGGCAGGGAGGATCTTTATCTCTTGGCAAGGAATTGCTCCCAGCCTCAGGCCCATTTCTGTGTTGCCTACTAGAGCAGGGAGAACGCACACTTGACTGCCCTTCCCTATAAAGGTATTTAGAATTTCTATGTCATTATAGATAGATTCTGTACATGGGAACTCTTGTTGGGGAACAATGGCAGGTTCACATTTAAGACATGCAATCAAAAATCAGTATTTTCTAGCATATTGGAACTTATTTGATTCATGTGTAGATTCTATTTACGTTAGAAGTTGTATATTCATTCATATATATGTGTTATGAATAAAATGTAGACAAGAAAAATTTTAACTCTTCTGTCATTGGAGAAAAAGTGAACTGTATTAGAAAACTAATTGTACGTAAGAGAGTTCATCTCTCTGTGAATTGTTTAAGTGGGTTTATTTGTAATTATGATCTAAGTATCATATATGATTATTTACATGTTGAGATAAAAATGTGTGGCAATGAATGACAAATTAGTTTTGTAAATATATCCTTACAGACATTACATGTGTATATGGATCTGAGGGGCTATTTTTGATAGTTAAAATGGACTTGACCTTTTCCTAAAGAAGTTCCCAAATACATATCCATTTCTAGACTATCCGTTATCACACAATTATGTTATGTTGTCCAATCTAACTTTAAGTTTATTTTTCCTCTATTCTATTCTTCCTCCTTAGTAAAATGTATTTTACATGAACTGTAAGCTATTTGTTACATACATAGAATAAATTACATGTATGGAGTAGTGCACCCAGGTGAATTATTGTATTTCATTATAAGAACTAATTGCTGGTTATTGAATCTGAATGCTTTTGTTCATCAGAATTATACAGTCTTAGACTTCTGGGTTGATTAATTAATATATTTGAAATTATTTGTAATTGTGAAATAGTTACAGATATAGTCATATGTTCTATTATTGATGAGTGCATTCTCTGGTTTGACAGTGCTATGGTAACTGTAATTGCATTGTTGCTGTTTATATTTTCTTATAAAACCACTAGATTATCAGATATATAAACTCAGTCTTTTTCCAGTATTGTTCAGCTATAGAAGAATTTTTAGATAATCACAAAATATTCTGCTGTCATCTACATTCCTGCTCATATCTAGGTCTATTAACAATATATTTTTGCCACTCTAGTGACTGGTTGGGAATATATCACACAATAGCTTTAGGGGCATTATTATTTTCTCATGTAAACTAAACACTTTATTAAGTGCCAGAGAGAACATTTGCTAGGGATCCAACAATTTCTCACTGATGACTATTTCCTATACTCCTCCAAAATGACATGTGGTGTTCTGATTATCTCCAGTTCATATACCCAAATATTAGATTGCATTAAAAAAGCAACTGATAATACCATTCTAAATTTTATAATATTCAGAAATAAATTTTCTAATTTTTCTATTTTAATGATTTCCCTTAAACTTAATTAACTTGTTTGCATATGAGTTTAACATGAATTTGCAGTTAACTAACAAGAAAAATCCTGTCTGTGTTTTGTATGGAGAGATGCGAGTCGTGTGTCATATCTTCAGCCTCTAACTTGGTAAGTGAGAGGTAACTTGGTTTGTGAGAGGCTTGTTCGCTCTGTAAACTTGTCTTTTTCTTTCATCAAAATCATACTGACAGCATACGTTAATCCAAGAACACTTAAAAATTAATTATTTAAGAAGTGCTTCGAGGTATCTAGGAGAAAGATTTATTATTTGTAGGTCTGTTGAATACAATATACACTGTATTATTTAATACATTTGAGCTTTCTGTTCTTTATGTATTTTATAAAACATCAAAGTATGCACTATCTTAAGGAGATTGAAGTGGTTTTAGGGAGTGCTGGATTAGAAGGCAAAGGAATAGAGCAGCAGTGATTAATAAAGTTTGCTCCAATTTGTGCATGTTATGATCATTCATTTATTTTTCCTTTAATGAATTTATATACCAAGAAGACACATTTCAAGAATAATAATAATGCCTAATTGAAATTCTTTAGCTTCTGAGAAGTCTGATAAAAATAGAAAGGAGTACATTTATTTCTCATTTCATCAAATAAAACTTACACATACAATCTTATAACAGAGTTAACAACTTTTCATAATGATATCAAATTTTACAACTGTGTGATAATAACTTTGAACCAAAATTATAAACAATATTTTTCATTTAATTTGCGTACATGCATGACTTCTATTGATATGTCTAATGAACCTCAGTGCTGTTGTCAAAAAGTCTGATGATAGTATTTTCTTTCCTTTATAAGTCAGATGCTCTTTTCTTCTATGTGTTCCCAAAATATATTGATTTTTTCTTTTTTTTAACTTTCATAATTTTTTTAGAATATGCTCAGGTATTGATGAAAGTCAAAATTTCAAAGTGCACAGTGTTCTTTCTCAGTAAGTAGCTTTTTGTTTCTTTTTTTCTTAAAAAAAAGTTTAAAGTTATGCTTTAGAATGTGTATTTTATGTCCTTGCCTTGGTTTTCTTTTTCAGGGTCTTTTATTATCTATACATTTAAATTTCTTTATCTATTTTCAATATCTTGACTTTTTTCTTAAATCTTTTTGTCTCCTTTTAGAAATGTATCTGTTTGTTTTAATTTTTTTTTTACTTTCTATTTGTCTGAATGCATTGTTTTATTGCTGCATTCTTTTGTTTTAATGTTCTTTTTAAACTGTTTGTCTTAATGCATTATTTTATTGTTGTATTCTTTCATCATCAGTACTAATTTCTTAAATATTTTTCTAATATCACAATTATTTCTTCGGTTCTGAAATCTCAATTCTGAGTTTTCTATTTCTGATTTATGTTTCTTTTTCATGTCTTGTATTATTTTATTAATGTCTTTTAGTTCATTTTGAAATAGTAGGTTATGGTTTTGATCTGTTCTGTGCACCAGTCTTTCTGGTAAGCTCTCCTTGTCTGTACAGATATTATTCTTCTTTATTCCCTTTATTATTATAATAACTTAGCATGTGATTTGATATACTGTTCTCTTTTTCAATTTTAGGTGAAATAAGGTTTCCTGAACTTTTTAAAACAGAGTGCAACTAAATTTTTCCATCTTCTCAGAGCTCCTGCTTTGGATATTTTACATCTAGTATTCAACAGTGTAGTAGATTGCTTTCTGTGAAATCCTGGCTGTCTTCCTGTCAGGGGAAACCCCACCCCCGATATTTAATATGGGTTCTTTTCTATTTCCCTAAGCATCTCAGCTGGTCTTAGAAATAAAGGGAAAGAGTAAAAAAGAGAGAAATTTTAAAGCTGGATGTCCAGGGGAGACATCACATGTCAGCAGGTTCCGTGATGCTCCCTGAGCCGTAAAACCAGCAAGTTTTTATGAGTGATTTTCAAAAGGGGAGGGAGTGCACGAATAGGGTGTGGGTCACAGAGATCACATGCTTCATAAGGTAATAGAATATCACAAAGCAAGTGGAGGCAGGGCAAGATCACAGGACCACAGGATGGGGCAAAATTAAAATTGCTAATGAAATTTCAGGCACACATTGCCATTGATGACATCTTACCAGGAAACAGGGTTTGAGAGCAGACAACCTGTCTGACCAAAATTTTTTAGGTGGGAATTTCCTCATCCTGATAAGCCTGGGAGCACTACAGGAGACCAGGGTTTATTTCATCCCTTCGGCTTCGATCGTAAAAGATGGCCACCTCCAAGGGGGCCGTTCATAGACCTACCCTCGGGGAGCATTCTCTTTCTCAGGGAGGTTCCTTGCTGAGAAAAAGAATTCAGCGATATTTCTCCTATTAGCTTTTGAAAGAAGAGCAATATGGCTCTGTTCCATCTGGCTCACCAGCAGTCAGAGTTTAAAGTCTTAACTCACAAGGGTATTGATTGGGCAAATGATAAGTGTCCATGAAATCTTCACAATTTATGTTCAGAGATTGCACTAAAGACAGGTGTAAGAAATTATAAAAGTATTAATTTGGGGAACTAATAAATGCCCATGACATCTTCACAATTTATGTTCTTCTACCGCAGCTTCAGCTGGTCCCTCTGTTTGGGGTCCCTGACTTCCTGCAACATCTTCCCTTCCCTAGTGCTAGTCTGGACCTTCTCTCTTGTTCATGTTTCCCCTATCTTATTGAATTTTTATTTCCCTTGCAGCCATTGCTCCCCAGAGTAGGTGCTTACCCTAGAAGAAAGCCTTCTCAATTCAGTTCTGAGAGTCACCTGGCACTGATGTGCTCCATCTCCTGTGGCCTTCTTACTACTGGTACCTGCTACTGACTGCTCATCCAGGTCCTGAAGTTTCAGGTGCTTTTCTGAGATAGGCTATCTGTGGTTTTCAACAAATTCATGTTGGCTGTGTTGGGGTCTGTAGATGTTTTGTCAGAAATTGCCCTTGTGACTTTCTCCTTCTTTCCCACAGACAGGTTTGACACCAATTGCTTGAGGTTTGGGTTTGAAGGGGATACCTTTTGTTAAATTAAGTTTAGCCTACAGTTGCCTCCTTACATAGTTTAAGTTTAGCCTGAAGGTTTCTCCGTACATAGTGAACTGTAACTTAACTGGGTATGTACACAGACTGTAACCTATCCTTGTGACAATCACCGAGATGGCCAACTGTTCGAACCATGTTCAAACAAGGCAAACTCCAAGCTGTAACCACTCCAGCTGTTTCTGTACCTCACTTTTCTTTTTCTGTCCATAAATCTACTTTGACCACATGCAGGAGTCTTTCTGAACTTATTCTGGTTTGAGACTTCCTGTTCTTTGCTCTATTAAATTTAATTTGTTTAAGGTTTTTCTTTTAACACTTTTCACTTAGTTTGACTATAAATGGGGTTTTTGGATGTGTTTTGCTATCCACTGCTCTTTCTGTTTTTCTGGGGAGATGGAAAAAATATGCTGCTGTTGTCTTTGCTACCTTCCTATATATCTAGTTACTAAAAAATTATTAAATTATAATATCTATAGAGAAAAATGAATATAGTGTATAGCTTTAAATGTAGATTCATAAACTAACCATGCATTACCTGTGTTACCAGCGCCCAGATAAATAAATATAACACTAGCACAAATTACCTTAATGCTGAGATAATTTTAGAGATATACACACATAAATATTTTCTGGATAATTTCAAAATCTACAGTCAATAATTTTCTCTCAGAATTCCTCTTAGCAGATAATAGCTTAAGAAAAAAGTACATCTACATTGAAACAGATTTAGTAGTTCAACTGAAAATACACAGAAAGACCTTCTTATGCATAGTTAAGTTATCCTTTAATTCTGTATTTTTGCTTTAACATGTATATAAGTACTTTTTTTTTCTAATGAGAAGATTTCAGTTTTGAAAACAGCATTTTGAACCTGAGAAAATATTTAATGTTTGCATTGATTAAAATCTAATGCAGTTAAAAATTAGTGTCCAAGATATTGAAAAGAAAAATTTTTTTTTTTTGAATGAGGCTTAGTTTGCTTTTTCGAGAAGTTTCTCTCCCTCTTTTTCTCTGTTTAATGTTTCTTTTATTATAATTTTCTATTTGAATTTTTGGGGAGCAAGCAGTGACTTGATAATTTGACTACGTAAGTTACAATATAATGCAATTTGTTTTCTTTCTTATAGCAAGGCATTTAATGGTTGAAAAGTTGATACTTTCCAAGATAATTTTAAAATTATTGGTATGCATCATTTTAACATTATAATGAAACTTTCCTAACCTCTTTGTGTGTGTTAGTTTTAATATAAAATTTGTATTATTATTTATTTTTTTGTTTTGAGACAGTCTTGCTCTGTCTCCCAGGCTGGAGTGCAGTGGTGTGATCTCAGTTCACTGCAACCTCCGCCTCCCAGGTTCAAGTGATTCTCCTGCCTCAGCCTCCTGAGTAACTGGGACTACAAGTGCATGCCACCACACTCAGCTAATTTTTGTATTTTTAGTAGAGACGGTGTTTCGCCATGTTGGCCAGGCTGGTCTCAAACTCCTAACCCGGGTGATCCACCCGCCTTGACCTCCCAAAGTGCTGAGATTACAGGCGTGAGACACCGTGGGGCCTATTATTTAAATTATATCTTTGATAGCTTTATGTTCTGTGGCTAGTACTTCCTCATTCGTTACCCTTGTACCCCTGGAGGGGTAGGATTCATTTTTTTAATTCAGCAAATTTTTAAAAATGCAGATATAAGATTCTTTATTTGCTTTAGCTTCAGGTGGGGGCGGGGGGCAGGTGGACATGTAGACTGCAGACAGAGGCAATTAAAAAAAAAAAAAATTTGCGTTTGAACATTGCCCACCAAAAAATGTCAAGAAATCTAACCATATAATAATTTGAGTAACACTGAATTCTAAATTCATTATTGTGTTATATAGGAAAGATAATTTTGCTTTTATTTTCCACCATAAGGTTTTTCTCTGTTAAAAAAAAAAAAAAAAAAAAAAAAAAAGCAGCCAGGTGTGGCAGCTCATGTCTGTAATCCCAGCACTTTGGGATGCCAAGGCAGGAGGATTCCTTGAGCCTAGGAATTCAAGACTAGCCTGAACAACATTGTGAGACCTCCATCTCTACAAAATTGAAAAAAAAAAAAAATAGCTGGGAATAGTGGCTCTTGCCTGTAGTCCCAGGTACTCAGGAGGCTGAGGTGAGAGGATTCCTTGAGCCCAGGAGATTAAGGCTACATTGAGCTGTGTTTGCACCACTGAACTCCAGCCAGGGCAGCAGAGAGAGACCCTGTAGCAAGAAAAACAAAATAAACGAACAAACAAAAAACCCACAAGAACAGAAAACAAAAAACAAAAACGCTTGTTTTTATTTTCAAGATACGTAACCAATAATGTAACAGCTTAGAAAAGCTTAACTTGGTGCCAAAATATTCTGATTAAAGGAAGTATTGTCCTTAACACAATTGCTTAAAATTTGGGAATATAAAGGAGGCTACCACAGAAGAAAGAATTTAGAATTCCACAGTTCAAAAATGTTGTCAGAAGCCCCTGTGACAGAGATGGCTAGGTGCAAGCAAGCTTATTTCTTCTTCGTGGACATGTCAACTTCATTTTCTGGCTGACCTTTCAGTTTCTTGTGGCCATATAACTGAGTTCTACTTAATAAAATGTTAACAGAAACTATATGCACTTGAACTACAAATGTGGAAACTAAGTGTGGAAAGGATCTATCCAAGACAAATGGGACCAGGATCTTTGGATCACCCCTTTAGAGAATAACTGTCCAACAATTAGAAGCAGCTCTTCAACACTCCAGTATAATTTTCTCCTGTGTTAACTAAATTCTGAGATAAAAACATTATCCACTGGTGAGTATCTCTCTTTCATGAGAAATTTTTCTATAAAATTATTTTAAATTCTCTCAGGGATTGGGGTAAGATTAAAATTATCAAGCTATTAGAAACGTGCCTGAGCTTGGAGATGTTAATTTCTTGTCACCTATTTAAATTGCAAATACTTTGCCATTTTTACACTGTGTAAGGTTCTCTTATTATATGGAAATATGGCAGAACCAAATCTTTTAATCTCAATTCTGCATGAAATCCATGCTCTATTTATGAAATAATTTGTCTGGAATTGTTGGAATATTCTTCTATTTTTTCTTTCAAACCTTAATTTTTCCCAGTCTAAAAGCAATGTAGGCCGGGCGCGGTGGCTCAAGCCTGTAATCCCAGCACTTTGGGAGGCCGAGACGGGCGGATCACGAGGTCAGGAGATCGAGACCATCCTGGCTAACACGGTGAAAACCCGTCTCTACTAAAAATACAAAAACTAGCCGGGCGAGGTGGCGGGTGCCTGTAGTCCCAGCTACTCGGGAGGCTGAGGCAGGAGAATGGCGTAAACCTGGGAGACGGAGCTTGCAGTGAGCTGAGATCCGGCCACTGCACTCCAGTCCGGGCGACAGAGCGAGACTCTGCCTCAAAAAAAAAAAAAAAAAAAAAAAAAAGCAATGTAATGAGAACAATAGATTATTGATTGAGTGAATTGGGGCAGATTTATATAGTCAGCAAATAATATTTTTATGTTATCCCTGTTTTTGTATAAAAATTTTAAAAAATTACATACTCTTTTCTAATTTTTATTTAATTAATTGAGATTATATTTATGGCCTTATTCATATATTATTTCCATAAACATTCATGTAGTGTATGAAGTGTATGTTTAAACACTGCCTGATATTGCATTTTTATATATAATTAAGACAAGCTTGACTTTTAAAATTCAATTCCTCTAAAGCCTTTCTATCTTTTGGATATTTAACCTATTGATTTCTGAGATGGCTGTAGTGTTGTCTTCTTCTACAAATAAGGGTTTTTCAAAAAAATAATTATATGTTTTGTCACTTGTGTTGGTTTTGTGATGCTGCTGTAACAGGTTATCACAAATTTAAAGGTTTAAGCCATACCTTTTTTCTTCTCTTACATTCTGAATGTCAGACATACAAAATCAATTTTAGTAGGCTAAAATCAAGGTGTCAGCAAGGCTGGTCCTTTTCTGTCAGCTCTAGAGGAGTGAAATGGTTTGAATATTTGTTTCCCCCAAAACTCATATTGAAACTTCATCTACAATGTGGCAGTATTAAGAAGTAGAACTTCTATGAGGTGATTGGTCTATAAGGGCTCTGCTCTCCTGAATGGATTAATCAATTCATGGATTAATAGATTAATGTGTTAATGCATTAATGGGTTATCATGGGAATGAGACTAATGGCTTTGTAAGAAGAGAAAGATAAAGCTAAGCTAGCATGCTCAGCTCCTTTGCCATGGGATGCCCTGTACTGCCATGGGATTCTGCAGAGTCCCCACCATCACAGGCTCCCACCAGATGAGACCCCTCAGACATGGACTCCTCAGCTTCCATAAGTGTAAGAAATAAATATTCTTAAATAAATTACTCAGTTTCAGGTATTATGTTATAAGCCAAAGGAAATGAACTAAGACAGGGAGGATCTGTTTCTCTACCTTTTCCAGCTTCTAAAGGCTTTCTTTATTCCTTAACTTGTGGTCTCTACCTTCAAAGACAATGGTGTATTATCTTAAAATCTCTCTCTTTCACTCTGTCTCTGTTCCTTTTCCTCAACTCTGCTTTCGTCATCACATCTCCTTCTCTTGCCTTTTATAAAGTCCCTTATGATTACAATGGTTACACCTAGATAATCCATGATAATCTCCTCACTTCAATACCCTTGATCACATTTATCACATTCCTTTAGCCATGTAAGGCAACATGTTTCCAGGTTCTATGGGTTAGGATGTGGACATTCTTCAGCCTGCCCTAGCACTATATTTCTAAGAATTGCCAAGTGAGTAATTATTCCTATTACATCTTCTTTGAAGATATTGTTCTTTTGTCTTTGAAAATATGAAACTTAATCTCTTTTGCTTTTTTGATCTTAAGATGTATCTGATGTTAATATCATTTTCAGAAGTGTTTTCTTTGATTGACATGCTATATTCTGTTATTTTCTTCATTGTGCTCTTCCTTTAGATATGTTCTTTCTCAAAAGAATATAGCTAGAACCCAATGTGAGAGCACTTCTTTAGTAAAATAATTTAACCAACTTCTGTTAAATATGCTAACTCATGTGTTTGGTTTATGATTTCTCTTTTATGTTACATTTGTTACTTATTTTTACACTTTTTACTTTTTCTGATAGTCCATTAGCCTAATTACTTTTTTTTAATGTTTACCTGTTATGGTTTCACATCTTTTATTGGATACACTGCTACAAATCCCTATTTACTAGTAGTTTCCTTCATATTTTACATTCTCATATGTTCCCTGACTTACCAATCTCTGTCTGTCTTCCTTATACTATCACTCCAACATATGAATTTGTTGAAAATTTACAAAATTTGATTTCAAGGTTATTTTTTCATTTTACTTTGAGTCTCAACATTCTGCTTTTATTTTATTTTATTTTTGTCTAAATGCTTTCCTTAAATGACTTCCACAAGATATTTGTGAATGACATATTGCTGAATTTCTTGCATGTTCCGTTATGTCTTTCCTTTGTTTTCCCATATGTATGTGAATTGTACTCATGTTAGGTTATTGGATATAATAACCCTTTTCTCTCAAAGTCTCCACACTTTACTCTCAATCTTACAAGAACCTGATCCTGTGATCAGATTAAATAAAATGATGCCTATTTAATTTTCTGCCTTCATGAAGTGAACTGTTCTCACCATCATAGGCCTGTGTGGTAACTCTTTACAGAGACAGCAAAATATTACAAAACTATGTCCAGGTCTATGTATTTTTTCAGTAATTGTATTTAATATTTTCCTTTTAAATCTAAAAATAGCTTTAGATAATCTCACAGATTTCTTTGTAAATTACTATTTTTTCTAATTTATTTTTTCTCTCCCTTATTATTATGTATTCTTTAAATAGATAATCAAGGCAAATATATGTGTTTTTTACTAATCTACTTAGTATATATTTCTTTGACTATTTATTACATTCTTATACAATAATTCCATCATATTGTAGATTAGTTATGTCCACAGTAGAATAGTTAACCCCAGAATTTGTTCAGGACAATTCTTGTGATGAGCAGAGAAAGTGTTCAGCACTTTCGTCAGTCACAGATAATATGTGGAATGCTTGATAGGAGTTCCACACTACAGAGGGATAAACAGTGGTACCTTCAGCTTCTTTCTCACTTTTTCTATATTAAAACCTATTTCAGGTCATATGTGTATATTGTACTTTCTCTTATATTTTTTTATTTATGGTTAGATTTATGTCTTTCTTCTCCACAATGCTCTAAACACAGTAAGGATTGTCATTTTAACTCTCTGCGACTAAACAATGCATAAATAATTTATGGCAAAAAAAAAAAAAAAAATTACTGTCCGTGGAGAGTGAACAGAAAATGTCAGCACTGTCCTCTGTGCACCAGAAATGTTCAAACCAGGATTTCTGACACCTGCTTGAAACTAGTGTCGTGACTACTTAATCAAGATTAGCTTGAAAAATATACGTCAAATGTGGCGAAATCACAAATAGAGCACATAAACTAAACTTAAGTGTAAAAATGCCTGTGACTATGTTTCATGAGACAGATTCTTCTCTGTCATTCTCTGTCTGCTCATTATGGTAAGATTTTAACAATAGAGTTTGAAAAGAGAACAAAGAAAAAGGGAAAAATTGAAATGAGGGTGAAAGTAAACACATCAAAACGCGTTGTTGTTTTTGAGGGGCTTCCTTCATCATAATGAAATAATCTCTAAAGCTACCACTGGTATCCCTCTGGCCTACTGCTGGCATCAGGCAATATAAAAGTGCTGCTCAAGTTGTGGTTTCTTGCAATATTCTTATTTAAACAGAAACAAGCCTCCTTGGGAAAGAGAACGTTCCCAATATTTATGGAAATAGTGCATTTTGGGTTAAAATCATCAAATTTTTGCTAGAGATCATTTAGTTTTAGGGATTTCTACATAAGAATTAATATATATGAGAACTATATATGTAATATATATGATAGCATATATATATATAATAAGCTTTCATATATATATATGTAAGGGCTTCCACCATTAGAGCTGATGATTTGATGTTTAAAAGCAAGTTCCAAGGCAAAAAGTTATGTATGTGTGGGTACCTTGAAATCATCATGAAAGCAAAGAGAGAAAGTAATATAAAATGTACAAAAAGTAGATTATAGCTCTTATGAGATTTAACATAATATATAAACTTTGGGAATTTTATGTATTTATCAAAATAAATTCCAAATTACAATAAGATTTTTGGTCAGTATCTAAGGATTAAAACAAAATGTTTCAATTCTCAATCCCACCAAAATGCTTGGATCTCAGATAAACTGTGAAGGAAGGAATAGCGCCATATTACCATGTTTTATCTGGCATAGCCTTGCCACAATCTGCTATGTTCCTACTCTCTTCTTGAGAGATGGCCTTTGTCCACCTGCAAGCTGCTACACAGCTTTTTTTTCAAGGAAGAGAAAATGCCCAGAAATTGCTACTCAGTTGAAAGAGTGCCTCCTAAGTGGTTCATCACTTTATTTTGGTGTCCTAAAACAAGATCCCCATCACCACCAAACCCCACTTTTTTTTAATAAAACCAGTATTCTATTATATGGCTTAGAAGTTACTATTTTCATTCTATGAATTTGAGCTGAGTGCCGATAAATACATACCATATGGAAGAGCTCAGATTAGAACCCACACATTCCAAGAAAAGAGTCATCAGGTTGGGAGTCAGGAACATAAGAGGCTCTGTTCTACTTGCCATTCACTGAAGAAGTGAACTTTCCTTTCCACTGACATGAACTCCCCCTCAGGAAAGCAAAGGACCTGCCCCATTTGCTGATACCAGTCATCACACTCTTCAAGGCCTGTTAATTGAGAAGCCACACTAGGAGCTTTGATATATTGTGGTTAAAAGTCTAATTTTCTCTGAAAAGGGAATACATTTTGTTGAAAACTAATATACAACAGTTGTTGCTGTTAAATCGTTGTTTTCCTGCCAATCTTTTCTAATCGTATGACAATTTGTAATGTTTTCTACAAATTCATACATTATTTTAAAACAAAGAAATATAAAGAAAACTGTTACCAGTTAACATAGCATGATGTGAGAAACAAGTCATATGGTGAATACATTGCAGTATTACTTATATTTAAAAGCCTTTCCAATGGCCTATTCTTAAGAACATTTAAATTAGTCATTTAAAATTTTCCAACAAATACTATTTGTGTATGCTCTGAGCTCTGAATTCATTAAAATGCAGTGTACTTGGAAAAGTTTTATATGCAAATTATTGATATGCAATAAAACAAGGTCAATGTTACTATCATTGCCTCCCATTTACACATTTTGATTCAGTTTTGAATTTTGTGTGATAATTGAAATTAGTATTTCCACATTCTGGCTTAAAAACAAATCAAATGCAGCAAACAAACCAACCAGCACACACGCGCACACACATGCGCGCGCACACACACACACACTTTGGTTAGGGATAGCTTATGTTTAAATTCTGGTAATGCTGGTTCCATGGGTGTGACATTTGACAAGTTATCTAACCATTATATCAGGTGCCTTTATTTCCTCATCTCTAAAGTAAGCATTGCAATAATGCAACCTCATGCAAATGTTTTGAAATAAGATTAGTTAATACACATAAAACACATGAAGCAGTACCCAACACAAAGGAAATGATTAATAAATGATAGCTATTGCTATGCTTATTATTTTTAAAGATGTTTGCCAACCTTTAATTTTGCCAATAACTTACTCACAAAGCAAAACATAATCTTTTTCACTAGACTGTTAAGAAAGTGACCATAGAAGAATAAGCAAATGAAACCCTAAAACAGTGTTGTTTTTATTTGTGGATTACATAAAATTTATTAATCTATTTAGGATATTTAAATGAAGAAATATTTTCTCACAATATTTATTGCCTTCATAATATATTAATAAGTCCCTATGAAGTATTTTGGGAATGCAAGAGAGACAGTTAGATCGAAGGGCAACAAATCCTAGATCAGAAGAAACAGACTATTCTAATAGTTCTAGCAGTCTGTGAAAGCAGGTATAGAAAGAACAAAAGCGGTCTTCTGATGTTTCATTTATATTTCAACTGAAAGTCAATAGGAGCATTCAGAAAAAGTTGACGGCAATTAATTTAGTATCTTTATTCTTTATTTTTCTCATCTGATTAGTGAGCCCACTGGATCTGATCATTTCTCAAGTGCTTGCAGTTTTAAAATAAGTCTTGATAGCCAAAACCTACAAATAATGTAAGAACTTTGTTACTTTTCTTTTGCTTTGTAACAAATTACCACACACTTGGTGGCTTTAAACACTACAAATTTATTATCCCACGGTTCTAGAGGTCAGAAATTCTTAAATGAAGTTATCAGCCCCCTGCTACTCAGGGACTGATAACTTGATTTAAGAATTTTTGACCTCTAGAATGGTTTCTTCTGGAGGCCCTAGGGGAGAAGTCATTCCCTTGTCTTTTCTAGTTTACAGAGGCTGCTGGAATTCTTGGCTGGTGGCCCAATTTATCTTCAAAAATAATCGGTTGCCAGTAGAGTTTTTCTCATATCGAATTACACTGACAGTTTTTTTTGTCTTCCTCTTCCACATTTGAAGTTTCCTGAATAATCTGGGATAATCTCTTTATTTTAAGATGGGATTATTAAAAAACCCAATTCCATCTGTTACCATCATTCCTTTTTGCTAGATAATGCGATTTATTTACAGGTTTTGGAGACTGGAGACTGGAATATGGACTTCTTTTGGAGACCATTACTCTGCCTACCAGAAGTTTAACAGTAAAAAAAAAAAAAATTCCTTTAATAAATTGTTTCACTTATTTATTTTATCACTTGCACTAATTAACAACTCTAATATGTAGTTTTCAAATTTATAATATAGCAATAATAAATTTATAATAGTTTTGGTGCTGTGACATTAAGTGGAAGTGTCAGAAGCATTTAAACCAGAGTGACCCCATCTTGTACAGGGGCTGGGTAAAATAAGGGGAGACCTGCTGGGCTTCATCCCCAGGAGGTTGGTCATTTTAAGTCACAAGATGAGACAGGAGGTTGGCACAAAATACAGGTCACTAAGACTTTGTTGAGAAAACAAGTTGTGGTAAAGAAGCCAGTGAAAACCCATCAAAACCAAGATGGCAGCGAAAGTGACCTCTGGTAGTCCTTGTTGCTTATTATGTGATCATTAGAATGCATTAGCATGCTGAAAGATACTCCCACCAGTGCTATGACAGTTTACAAATGCCATGGCAACCTGAAAAATTACCCTATATCGTCTAAAATGGAGAGAACCCCTCTGTTCCAGGAAATTACCTACCCCTTTCCCTGAAAACTCAAGAATAATCCACCCCTTATTTAGCATATAGTCAAAAAATAACTATAAATATATTGTTAGTCGAGCAGCCTGTGTCTCTGCTCTGCCTGTGGAGTAGCGATTCTTTATTTCTCTACTTTCTTAATGAACGTGCTCTCCCTTTACTCTATGGATTCACCTCAAATACTTATGTGAGGTACAAGAAACCTCTCTTGGGGTCTAAATCATGATTCCTTTCTGGTAACAGAAGTACATTTGTAAATTAGTAAATTGTCAGGCACACAATGCTCAGTATTTAAGTAAACACTCAAAGCTTCGACGCTATAATAGTAAGTCATAGTAATAGTATCTAAATTTGTATAATAATTATTATTATTATTTGTCATCATGGCACAAAAAACAGATAATATAAGATCTTTACAACCACTTAAAAAGCAAGGCCCTGCCCTTAATGGTCTTAAGAAATAAGTGGATTTATACAGTCTACAGGTATTACATGCAATACGGATATCCTTCATACCCATTGAATTATTTATTTTTGAAATAATCTTTCTTTTTTTTTTTTTTTTTTTTGAGACGGAGTCTGGCTCTGTCGCCCAGGCTGGAGTGCGGTGGCCGGATCTCAGCTCACTGCAAGCTCCGCCTCCCAGGTTCACGCCATTCTCCCGCCTCCGCCTCCCAAATAGCTGGGACTACAGGCGCCCGCCTCGTCGCCCGCCTAGTTTTTTGTATTCTTTAGCAGAGACGGGGTTTCACCGTATTAGCCAGGATGGTCTCGATCTCCTGACCTTGTGATCCGCCCGTCTCGGCCTCCCAAAGTGCTGGGATTACAGGCTTGAGCCACCGCGCCCGGCCTATTCTTGAAATAATCTTTCGTTTCTTAGAAAATATCAGATAAACTCTAAAATTTGGTTTTTAAATAATTATTAAAGATGTTTGTGTCAATTAAAAATCTAATTTCCATTCGAATACATTCCTATTGTGTGGATTTTGAGGTTAACTATAGCTACAAAAACAGCAGTGGGCCAATACTTTTGGGAAGGAGGTTAATTTCAGTATTCTAGACTTAACAGAAAAGGTGGGCGTAAGAAGAAGATTTGAAAGAATGTACTTCCTAGATGCTGATTAAGATGCCATTTTCAGCATCGGGTGAAGCATGGAAGTATAAGAAGTGGCAGAGGGGAAAAAAGGTACCTGTCAGGATGGACGTTTTGTGGCATTCAGGACTGTGTGTGGGATGAACATGAGCTAGAAATGTAGACAGTTCAAAGTCAGCAGATTAATGCAAGTTTAGAACCTTGGGTTATAATTTTGTGAGATATTTTCAGACTAGAAGGGAGATTTTAAAATGAGCTGACATGAATCAGGTCTCGGAACAGTAAAAGATTCAAGTAGTAGAGATTTCAAAGTGCTGAAAGAAGGACCAGAGACACTTTACTGAGCCAAACAATGACATTCTGAAAGAGAATAAAATGAAATAATACTTCATTTTTGGAATCTCACTGCAAAAAGTGTTAGCAAAAAAAGTTGAGAAGGCTGTAGAGGAAAAAAGGAAACCTAAATCATTTTCATGACTGGAAAAACTTTTTAATATAGAATAAAAGAAGAGAAGCTATAGTAAAAATGTGAACAATAAATGGAAAGTTTTCAGAAGACAATACAGAACAGATGATACATTTAGAAGAAAAACTTCTAGATATTTGTTAAAATAGGTAAAAATAATTCCTAATG
Source organism: Trachypithecus francoisi (assembly GCF_009764315.1). Lineage (NCBI taxonomy): Eukaryota > Metazoa > Chordata > Mammalia > Primates > Cercopithecidae > Trachypithecus > Trachypithecus francoisi. The sequence goes on along the minus strand of NW_022681454.1, from coordinate 165,085,548 downwards.
GTAACCTAAGTCAATGTTCATTGAATGCTCAGTGTGTATGTATTGCATACTGTACTATGTGCTTAGAATATATTAATTCATTTTGTTCTTTTTTTTTTTTTTTTTTGAGATGGAGTCTCACTCTGTCACCCGGGCTGGAATGCAGTGGTGCAATCTTGCTCACTGCAACCTCTGCCTCCCAGGTTCAAGTGATTCTCGTGCCTCAGCCTCCCGAGTAGCTGGGATTACAAGCACCTACCACCACGCCCAGCTAAAATTTTGTATTTTTGAGTAGGGACACGGTTTCACCGTGTTGGTCAGGGTGGTCTCGAACTCCGGACCTCAGGTGGTCCATCCTCCTCGGCCTCCCAAAGTGCTGGGATTACAGGCATGAGACCCATTTTGTTTATGTTATAACCTATCAGATGTTGTTATCCCCATTGTAAAAGTGAGACAACTGAGGCAAAAAGATACAAAGTAATTTTCCCACAAATGCGCAGCTAAAATTAGCAAAGCTGGGCTTTGACTTTTGACACACTGACTTGAAACCATAAAATAATTGCCTCTATTCTTTAAAAAAGTAAGTATATTTCTCATTAATAAACACAATTAATAAACACAATTTAATAAAAGTTTATGACGTTTCAGCCTCACTAAATCATCGAATACATCATTGTACTTACTTTATAACTATGCAGCAAATCAAGTCTTATTTTATCCATTTCTAAGATCAGAAACTGAGGATTATACATGCCGTAGAATTTGAAGAAAGAAAAAGAAAGAAAGAAAGAAAAAAACATGATTACTGACCCTCTAAGGCCTAGGAAGCCTACTATCTAGTAGCATTACATAAATGAAATGGACGCATGAACACAAAATGGGATAAACATTGTGAAGGAAAGTTATAAAGTCAAGGAATGAAATCATAGAAAATAATTAATTAAGACTGAAAATTTAGGAACACTTTCTCTGGGAAAGTGAAATTTTTATTGAGGCTTGACAGATGGATACGAGGTAACTATGAGGCAGATAGCAAAGAAAGATTGCTTGTTGATTTGGAGGGAGCAAAAGGAGCAAGAGAAGATCAAGTAGAGTGTCATTACTGTGTGGAAAAAGATTAAGAGTTGAGTGAGAATGAAATAATTAAGACGTGGTTCGACAAATTAAGGAGTTTGGATTTTATATAAGTGTAAGTAAAGAGGAGTGTTGCAGATATGATTTGCAATTTATTAGATTAATCTTCCTATTACAGGAGAAGACTTCGACAGTAATCCTTGAAGGTGAAAGAATAATTTGCTGGGTTAGGGGTAGCTGGGTCAGATAGAAATAAGCAGATTTGGAGGTAGAATGGACATCTGGCTGATTGTGTATGGACTTAACTAAAGAATTAAATATCAAGAATGAACCTCACTGTTCTGATCCATGCAATTATCCTGAATTTCAGTTTTGAGCATACTTTGATCTATAAGCTTGAAATTCATAGGAGAGGTAGTAGTCAAATAGAATTTGAGAATTTGGGGCATGGTATCTAAAGTTGTAGGAAAGAATATTGACACAGAGAATGTAGAATGGGAAGTTAAGAAAAAACCTGGTTGAAACTTAATATACCTTAAAAATTAGACATCAGTTTACCAGGAAGAAGGAGTGAAATTAGACAGAAAAGGAAAAAAAACAAAAACAAAAACAAAAGTGTAGAAAGAATATAAGGAAAGTGCAATGCCACTGAAGTGAAGAGAATAAAATATGAATGTATGGCAGAGGCAGGGGTCAGCATCTCTAATTTTTAGATTCAGAAGGTTATTGGGGGCTGTAGTGGAAGAGAGTTCTAAATGATACTGTATTTGTGAAACTGGATCTCAATGATGAACATAGCAAAAACAATCTGAGGTGATGGATGGGGGAAAAGTTATATGGTAGGGAACTGAACAGTGAAATTAAAGTGCAACTTTGTGGCAGTACATGCATACGTTGTTCTAGAAGCCTGACTATAAAAGTGGCAAAGATATAGGTTCATAAAAGAAGATGGGAAAGCAGACCTGTGGTGCCTTCCTCTACATCAGACAGGAAAAAACTGGTAGGCAAGGCAAAGAAGTCAATTAGAAATTTGAGCTTCAGAGATTCAGTCTTCCCCAGGAAGACACGTTCCTCTACGCCTATGTCTCCCCTGTATCTTTTGAACCTCAGTGCCTTGGGTAAAACACATGATTTCTGTGAGTTTGCCTCTTGACCATTCAGTCCTGTGTGTTACATATAGAGGCAAATTAGGGCTCAGAGAAGTTAATAATGCAGTTTAAGGTAGACAGGTCATAGCATGATTGAAATAGGATTTAAATCTAAGATTTTCTAACTTCAAAACCTGTGATATTAACAAATGCTGTGCGGTCTTTCCAATAGCCCAAAGGAATGAAAAGTAATAACAGCATATTCTTTATTCATTTTGAATATATAAATAGCCTTTTTCAACAGGATTTGTAGGAGTTACATTTTAAGTATACATAAAATGTGGAAGACAGAGCATATAACCAATATAAACGAACTCAGAATAAGATAAAACATAGTTTTATCAATTGACATGTGTTTGGATCCAGGGATTCTGATCACATGGTATTTTAGTTAAAAAAACAACAACTGAGCACTACATATCACAAGTATCTGATTTAATGCGTATGACTAAAGCTGTTTTAACTTGAAGAATTTTTTAAAAATACTTAAATTTGAGGTAAATTCACAGTCTGAACAAGGGAAGGCAATGCATTCAGCTTAAAGCTTCAAAAATGATCACTGCAAATTAGCTTTGCAGCAAAAAGCTACATGTTGACAGTCCACAGAACAGAACACTGGGTTGTCGAGGTAAATGCTTTACAAAAAGCTGAATAAGGGCTAGCAGAAAAGAATGTGAGTTTAAGAAATCTTTCAAGAGCTCAGAAGCCCCCCTTTGAGGGCAATGAAATGTAGTAATAGGCAGAAGAAAGCTACAAAGCACCACAGTGTGCAAATAATTAGAAACATCTTCTGTCCAAGGAGAAGCAAAGTGTTATCCATAAGGCAATAGAGCTGCAGATAATGGAATCCACCCCAGGAACGACTGAGACAAAAACAGCACAGATTGATGTAATAGTACTTTCAGATACATACACATCCTTTTAGAAAATAGCACTATTAGTCACAGCGTCTTTGGCTAACAGTATCAAAAATCACATAGAAAATAAAAAAAAATTAAAGCAAAAACTGAAATCTTATCTACATTCTAATGCTTTGTATTTATCCACTGAGGAATGCAGGCTACATATTTGCTAATTATCTTATTTCCTACCCTCTATATAATACAACTCAGCTTTCATATTTTGGGCTTCTGATTTTAATACACTAAAAGTCAATCATATTCATAGATTTCAAAATCTCTGCACACAATCATTAAACTATTTATTTTGGGAGGTCATAATTTTACTTTAAAAACATATGCATTCTCTTTAGCTACAGAAATGAGTGGAAGCAATGTGAACTTAAATGGCTCTATGTAATATTCTGTAAACATGGAGAATAAAAGGTTAACTTTGAAAAAAATTGACTAAGATGTTACACTAAATTATAGGGCACATTAACATTAAGAGAGCACAATGCAAACCCTGGGTTAATAAGGTGCAACTCTTATTAGAGATGCTAGAAAGAAACTCTGGACAGAAAATCTGTCCCATCGAGCCTGAAATTCCCCAAACTCCTCTGGAATAGCAAATAGTAAACTGTTATTTTAGTAGAACAATACTTATCATTCAAATTAGCTGCAATAAGCTTTTATAGAGCTTGTCCTCTTAAATAAAATTATGAGTGACAGTTATTCAAAGTTCATTTTTCAGAATGCATTTCTTCTTGCTACTACTAAAAGCTGAATTATATTATCTGATTCTAAGTATTTCTAAACATTTGATCAAGTATTTCACAGAACTGAAGTAGAAATTTTAATTTATCTTTAGTCATATCCATTGCTATGAAAAATTTATATGCATATAAAATAAAGCCAAATAAGTTAAATTTTGAAAACATTAAAACTATGATTTTAATACATTAGATTATATAAAGAACTACAAACCTTACTTCCCATCATCAAACCTACATGTGTAAAGCAAGTCAGAACGACTTTAATGAAGTTAATTCTATGGATTCTTACATTTACTTTTAAAGATAGAGACTCCCAAAAGCAACACTGAAATACATATTTTAATCTCCATATTAGCCCAACCTTAGTATGTGTCCAAATTGATCATGACTTTATTATATTATGCTTCTTACTGTCTCAACTTGGCTGTCAGGACACTTACAGTTTTGATTTTACTGCTACGTAACTAGTCACTCTGTTCCTATTTTCTTTGCATGTTCTTTGTCTTATTTTTTGCTCCTTCCCTTGTACTATCCTAGGGCTCAGTCCTTGGTGCTCAGCTCTTTTTTATATACACTCACCTTTTCCTAATGTCATTTACTTTCACGGCCTTAAATTGTGGCTTTAAGTCAATGATTCTCAAACTTGTTTTTCCAAACCATATTGCTCCTTCTAAATCTAAGTTTTACAGCTCCACTTACAGTCATCTCTACTTTGATGTCTAGGAGACATCTCAAGCTTAAAATTTTGAAAGGTGAACTGTTGGTTTTCCCCTTCCTGCTTAAACCTGCATCAGGTGTGGCTATTTTCATTATAGTTATGGCCTCTCTAACCCTCCTATTTGTTAGGTCCAATGTTTGTAGTAGTTTTTAATTCTATTCTTTCTCTTATATTCTGTATCCAATTCATCAGGAAATCTACTTGGCTCTATAATCACAATATGTGCAGAAACTCGCAGCCTATCAGCGTTTTATTTCTAATACCTGCATTCAAACTATCATCGTCATGGGTTACTGAAATAGCATCCTCACTGTTTTTTTAATGACTGCCTTTCACCCTTTGTTTTTTCTCAAAATAGTAGCCAACATGACCGTGTAAAACATAAATAAGACATGTTATTCTCACTGAAAACCTTCCAACAGTTTCCTATCACACTCACATTAAAAGCAGAGGTCTTAGAGTAAACAACAAAATCCTCCATGGTCTGTCATCAATCCCATCACCCATCCCTGTTACCTTCTGAACTTCCTATGACTCTTTTCCTGCTGATCACATGACAAACACATCAGGAATGCTCTCACTGCAGCAATTTGCTCCAATTATTCTTTGTCTCAAACGTTTTCCACCAGATATCCACATATCTGAATCCCTCATCTTCAAAACCCGTCTTCACCATTATCTTACCTTTCTCAATTCTCACCTCAGTAAGGTCTACCCTAGCAAGTCTATTTAATACTGCAGCTTTTCCCTCCCTGGTTTCCCCCAATTTTAGGTATGCTGCTCTAATTTTTCACAAGTTGTAAAACAATTCATTCACTTAATATATTTATTATTTATTATCTATTACCTACACTCACTTAAAACAGCATTAGGGTAGAGAAGCTCTGTTTCTTTCTTTCACTGATGAATCTCAAAAGCCAAGAAGAGTGCCTGACACATTTTTATTACTTAATAAGTATTTGTTGAATACAAACAAAAGAATGAATATAATTATTCCATATTCTCTTTTATTCAATACATATTTATTAATAAGCCGCTATCATCTGAACATCATATTAGATCCTGGAGATTCAATGATAAGCAGTTAATATTTACTTACGTGGATGGAAGTTGCTTTCTAATGGAACAAATAGATATAAATAAAATCACACAAATTAACAAAAACTTACAATGTACGAAGTAGCAGTATATAGTGATATAAAAATATATGAGATGGCTATCAAGGTAGACAGGGGCTAGACTATCCAGATCCTTTTAGTCCAGGTTAAGGACTTTGGTCTTTATTGCAAAAGCCAAAGGAAGACATTGAAATACTGCAAGTAGCAGATATCGAAATACTGTAAGCAGCAGGGTATCTGATTAGGTGTGAATTTACAGACATCACTGGGGCTCCTGTGTTGGAAACAGAGGGATTTGGGAGTCAAATAAGGATGCTGGATTATATTAGGGTGAGACCAATGGAGAAAGAGACGTATAGGAATTTCAAGAGCCAAAATAAACATAACTCTGAAAGACTGGCCTTTGTCAATGAAAGAGAAGTAGGTGTATGGCCGGGCGCGGTGGCTCAAGCCTGTAATCCCAGCACTTTGGGAGGCCGAGGTGGGCGGATAACGAGGTCAGGAGATCGAGACTATCCTGGCTAACACGGTGAAACCCTGTCTCTACTAAAAATACAAAAAATTAGCCGGGCGTGGTGGCGGGCGCCTGTAGTCCCAGCTACTCGTAGGCTGAGGCGGGAGAATGGCATGAACCCGGGAGGCGGAGCTTGCAGTGAGCCGAGATCGCGCCACTGCACTCCAGCCTAGTTGGCACAGCCAGACTCCGTCTCAAAAAAAAAAAAAAAGAAAGAAAGAGAAGTAGGTGTTGAGTGTGTTTCCTGGTCCCAACACTTTTCTTAAGGATTCCTATTCTCCACCTCTCAGGTGATTAAACTATTTTGAGTTTTTACCTTGTTTCATACATTTATTTTGTGAAAGCTTAAGGATAGGGACAAAAATATTAACAGGAAATCAGTTAAAGCCTGTGGTAAGGTATGTAAGTAAACAAACTCAACCATATTACTGGATGTTAGGTCAATGTGAGCAGCATAGCCGGTCTGAAGTATTTGGAAAATAATAATTCAATGCAGATGCAGCCAGAATTAAAATTAAATAAGAATTAAGAGTTTAGGTTGAATAAATATTGATTGGATAAATATATACAAAATGACAAAGAAATAAAAAAAGAGTAGAAAATTTTGACAAAAAATTTGTTTTCTATCAAAATTCAGGTTTAGAATTCAAGGGAAAATGAGCAGGTCCTCCATTATATGTGAATATTTTGCATCGATTCAAAACTAATTTAGAAACATTAACAAAAAGAGTTTTCTCAACTTCCGAAAAAAATAACGGATAACTGTTTAAATATGGAATTTTAAAGTAAAATATTTATATTTATATATACATATTTATAGAGTATTTATATCAATATTCACGACTTATAATTTGTTCTCAGGTTCTCTTTGAACCTGTGCAGGGGATATGAAATAGAAAACTTAAATGTGTTTTTATACACAATGTTGCATACACAATGTAGCCTTAAAAATGCATGAAAATAATGGACTCAGAGGAAATAAACATTGATAACAAGCATGTCAAGTTGCGTGAAGCTCACATTGCATCACAGCATAAAACAGTCTTTACCATATTATAATATATGCAAAACATATGTGCATATATATGTATGTATGTGTATGTATATACACATATCTACATCTATTTATACATCTGTCTTTCTGTCTCTCTATTATGGCACTGAAGCCTTTAAGGAGAAAAAATTTATTGCACATGTTATGTTGGAAGCTGCTATTGATGCATCTCTCAGCACATAACCTAAGTTTCATGTTTGTGTCATTGTCAGAAAAGTTACTTTAACGAATCAGATGAAGTACATCCCTTGTCCTTCAGATTCTCCACATTCTGAGTGTTATACATCAGTGAGGAATAGCGACGTGACTACATTTGAAAGAAATAGTCTGATTGCATGGGTTCCCAAAGATATCGTACTTCTAAGCTTTCTCTTCAATAGTTATGCTCACTGAAGAATCACGGGGTTCATAAATTTGGAGAGGAGACCATTATTTCTTATAAAGGGTCACAACCTGCAGACTGTGAAGCACAGCATCTGACAGAAACCCAAAGCAGGCATTTTGAAGAAGGAAGGTGAGATAGGAATTTATTGTGAATGAGTTGACTAAGCATGCATATTCAACAGGTTATAGGAAGAGCCGTGAATATTGATGCAGGAGGTTATTGCGTGCGCAATAAGCAAACATGCATCTTACAAACTTCCCATGTTCACTTTGTGTTGGAGACAACATTTAACAGCACTAAAATTAGGCTCTATATATCAAAAGATGAAACAGAGGACACAGAGGCACTATGTGCCCAGCCTTCATGGACCAGCCAGAGCCAGTTTGTGGTGGTGGTCTCTTATCAGAAAGGAATGTTGGCCAGTTCTTTTGTTGAAACCACAAAAAGAGACAAGGGTTTTAGTTACAGCTTCTTCAGCTGGCTGAAATCAGCAGTGGAGCAGATGTTTTGAAATGGCTGATTTCTGTATGACTCTGAGGAAAAAAAACGTCTAAAGATGGTTAATGAGGGAGGAGGTATAATGTGGAATGTCTGACTTCCCATTGGTCATGGTGGGAACTAAGTTTTTAAGGTTTTTCTGGAGTCTCCTTGGCCATGAGAGGGTTCATTCAGTCAGCTGGGGAACTTACTGTGTCCGGAATTGGTGTGTTCTTGGTCTTGCCTGGCTTCAAGAATGAAGCCGCGGATCCTCGCAGTGAGTGTTACAGTTCTTAAACTGTGGTGTGTCCCCAGTTTCTTCCTTCTGGTGGGTTTGTGGTCTCGCTGACTTTAGGAGTGAAGCTGCAGACCTTCACAGTGAGTGTTATAGCTCATAAAGGTAGCATGACCCAAAGAGTGAGCAGCAGCAAGATTTACTGTAAAGAGTGAAAGAACAAAGCTTCCATAGCGTGGAAGGGGATCCCATGGGGTTGCCACTGACTGGCTCCTGCAGACTGCTTGTATTCCCTTATCTGGCCCCACCCACATCCTGCTGATTGGTCCATTTTATAGAGAGCTGATTGGTCTATTTTTCAAAGAACTGATTGGTCCGTTTTGACAGAGTGCTGATTGGTGCATTTACAATCCTCCAGCTAGACATAAAAGTTCTCCAAGTCCCCACTAGGTTAGCTAGATACAGAGTACTGATTGGTGTATTTACAAACCCTGAGCTAGACACAGAGTGCTGATTGGTGTGTTTACAAACCATGAGCTAGACACAGAGTGCTGATTGGTGCATTTATGATCCCTTAGCTAGACATAGAGTGCTAGACAGAAAAGTTCTCCAAGTCACCACCAGACTCAGGAGCCCAACTGGCCTTACCCAGTGGATCCGCCCCGGGCTGCAGGTGGAACTGTCCACCAGTCCCTAGCCGCGCCTGCACTCCTCAGCCCTTGGGCAGTGGATGGGACCGGGTGCCATGGAGCAGGGGGTGCTGCCCATCAGGGAGGCCTGGGCCACTCCAGAGGCCACAGCCAAGAGGGGGCTTGGGTTTGGTGGGCTGCAGGTACTGAGCCCTGCTCCTCGAGGAGGCAGCTGAGGCCCTTCAAGAATTTGAGGGTAGCACCTCCACAGCTGCTGGTCCCGGTGCTAAGCACCTCACTGCCCTGGGCTGGTGGCGCTGGCAGAGCCCGCGCCACACGGGCCTGTGAGCGCAGTGCGCAGCCGGGTTCCTGCCCATCCCTCTCCCTCCACACCTCCGGGCAAGCAGAGGGAGCCGCTCTGGCCTCGGTCAGCCCAGAGAGGGGCTTTCACAGTGTAGTGGCACCCTGAAGGGCTCTTCAAGGGCCGCCAGAATGGATGCAGAGGCCGAGGAGGTGCTGAGAGTGAGGGCTGCTAGCACGTTGTCACCTCTCATTAATATTTTATTTTTATTTCTCAGTTAGATGTGTTGGTGTAAGCTGAGAAAGGCCTGAAGGTGGTTAAGTGTGTTCCCATTATTTTGGGTGGTTTGCCCCAGGAATGTCTAAGTAGACTGTTTCTATCATGAGGGGATGTCTTGAGTGGCTTATCCTAGGAAGGGCCAGCTACATTAGTTATCTTCAGAGATACTCCTGGTACCCAGTAAGAAAATAAGACTTCCAGGTCTGCCACAGTGGCTCAGGCCTGTAATCCCAGCACTTTGGGAAGCCAAGGCGGGTGGATCACCTGAGGTCAGGAGTTCAAGACCAGCCCGGTCAACACAGTGAGACCCTGTCTCTACTAAAGATACAAAAATTAGCTGGGTGTGGTGGCGGGTGCCTGTAATCCCAGCTATGCAGGAGACTGAGGCAGGAGAATCACTTGAACCCAGGAGGCTGAGGTTGCAGTGAGCTGAGATTGCATCACTGCACTCCAGCCTGGGTGACAGAGTGAGACTCTGTCTCAATAAATAAATAAATAAATAAGAAAGAAGGAAAGAAAAGAAAGAAAATAAGACTCCCTTTTGTCTTTTAAAACAGAGGTTGACAAATTACATTTAAAGTGCCAAATTCCTCCCACTTGTTTTTGTAAAGTCTTATTAGAACACACTCATGCCCACTCATATATTGTCTACAACAACAAAGTTGACTGTAGAGTTGTGACAGAGGCTGTGTGGCTCACAAATTCTAAATTATTTACCATTTGCCTCTTAAAGAAAGAGTTAGATGACCTCTGCTATAAAAATAATAAAAACAATAGCAAAGTTCTTAAAGTGGAGGTAGAAATTCAAGATGAATTTTCTCTTAAATATTAATTTACAACAAAAAGTATTAGTAAAACCAATCTTTATTTTTTAACATTTGTTTCATTAAAGATTTCTCTCAGGATCACTTTTACTGAATATAATTATAAAACACACAAAATGATTGCAAAACAAAAGGATACATGGCCAATACAAAATAACTAAAATATAAGAAATACACAAGTTTAGGAAAAATAGCCAATGGTCTTTATGGGAATCCAGTGCTCCAGAAACATATGAGTCTTTCTATAGAAAGCAACTACATCTCAGAAATATCCACGGGTTGAAAAAAACTCATAAACAGGCTAGCCTCTTAGGTCAAACCCAGATTAAAATAATGATCCTCAGAGACTGTATTAACACATGATCTCTATTAAGAAACGTGAAGAATCAATTTAGAAAGATACATACAATATTTAATGAATATTTGGTATACTGAGCTGTTCAGTATTGTGATGTATATTTAGCTTTCTTAGTTATATTACAAGTACGAATAAAGAAATTTTTATTCCTAAGTTTGTAGTGAAAGAAAATCAATTTCTTTGTATTCAATAGGATTAGTTTCAGCCATAGTGGAAAAAACAAACAAATAAACACACAAATATCCTTCACAACCAGTTAGGACTGGTGTATTAATCAAAGTTCTCCAGAGAGTTGGAACCAGTAAAAGATGATTGATAGATAGATAGATAGATAGATAGATAGATAGATAGATAATGGATAGATAATGGATAGATAGATGAGGGATGGATAGATAGATAGGTAATTGATAGATGGATAGATTGATGGATGATGGAAGGATGGATGGATAGATGATGGACGTGTAGATAGATAAGTAATGGATGGATGGATAGAGGGATAGATAGATGACGGATGGATGGGTGGATGGATGGATGGATAGATGGATAGATAGACAATAGGTAACGGATGGATGGATGGATGGATGGATAGATGAATAGATAGATGGACAGATAGATGGATGGATAGATGAGAAGATATTTACTTGAAAAAATGTGGAGGTTGAGGAGTCCCATAATAGGCCATCTGTAAGCTGGAGACTCAAGGATGCAAGGAATGTGGATCAGTCCAAATCTGAAAGTGTCGGGGAATCAGAGAAGCCAATGGTCAAACTCTCAGTCCAGGCTAAAGGCATGGGGACCTGCAGGTTACTGAGGCAAGTCCTGAATTCCAAGGACTGGAGAACCTGAAGTTCTGATGTCTAAGGGCAGAAGAAGAGTGCCCTAACTCCAGAAGAGAGAATGAATTTGTCTTTTCTCTGCCTTTTTGTTCTATTGGTGGCCCCAGCTAAATGGATGTTACCTGCCCATGTTGAGGGCAGATCTTCCCCATTCATTCTATTAACTCATATGCCAATCTTCTCTGGAAACACCCACATAGACACACCCAGGAATAATGCTTTAGCAATTACCTGTGTATCCCGAAACCACTCAAGGTGACACCTAAAATTAAGTAGCACATAGGTGGATATATGTGTGTATGTGTGTGTGTGTGTGTGTGTGTGTATATATATATATATATGTAAAGATGAATTGCAAGGAATTGGCTAGCATGCTTCTGGGGCCAGGCACACTACAGAATCTGCAGGTGAGGCAGGAAGCTGGAGGCTCCGAAGAGCTAGTGATATGGTTCCTATCCAAAAGCTGGCAGGCTTGTGACAGAAAGTTTCAGTTTGTGTCTCAAGGCAGGTAAATACCCAAACTATTAGTTTCAACAGAGTCTAGTATGAATAATTCTCTTTTTCTTGGGGAAAGATACGTCTTTTGGCTATATTCAAGGCTTCAATTAATTGAACGAGGCCCACCCACATTAGGGAGGACTATCTGATTTATTCATTCTACTGATTTAAATGGTAAACTCGCCCCAAAACACCTGCACAAAAACACCCTGCATAATGTTTGATCAAACAATCTGGAAGGCCTATGGCCCAATGAAGTTGACAGATAAAATTAACTATCACAACTAATACAGTGACTGTGTTCTGTGAGATCTTGCAAGCAAACTCCTTGCACCATATCATTGTGTCACCTGTAGAATAAGCATCTTATTCTGGAAACCAAAGCTGTGGGTAGGTCTGCAAACACTGCATAACATTCTACTCAGTATGAGGCAAGAGGAATGAAGAAAAAAGGTAAAGGATCTTTGCCGGCTATTGTTCAGGAAATGCTTTTAGAGAGTGCAATGCAGCCTTTCAACACACAACTTTTGAGGATGCTAGGAAGCTCTTGTTCCTATATCAACAGCTCATAACCATTCTCAACTTGGGGGCACTATCATTTTAGTCAATATCCACTTCATGTTTATGAAGTGATCCAATATGACAGGCACAAAGTTTAGGAGTCAATAGTTAGCAGTAAAATACAGAAAAAGGAAAAACAAAATCAAACAAAAATCCCCACGATCCTAATGCTTACATTTCTAATGGAAGAAGACCAACAATATGCAGCATATATCAGTAAAATGTGTTCCTAGCTGTCATGATTGTAACTGCTTCATAAGTTCACAGAGAGTTCCCACATACAGTAATAGGGTCATCAAGTTAGGTCTCGTTTTGAAAGTGTCATATGTGTAAAATCTGAAGGAAATAAAGAAGAAACTATTCAGATTTTCTTGGAGGATAAGAGAAGAAATAATTGTAAGTGCAGATGGTCTGAGGCTGGAGAAGGTCTAGCATGTTCAGTAATAGCAAGAAGGAAAATCATCTAGGACGTAAGACAATGAATGGCCTTGTGGGAGACTAGGCTTTACTCTGAGTGAGATTGGAAGTTACTGGAGGACTTGGGAAAAGGGGTGGCATTGCATGACTCACTTGTTAACAGGAAAATTCTAGCTATTGTGTTGAGAGTAGCCCAGAAATTAGCAAAGACAATAAAAAGGAAAATGGTAATCCACTCCTTGTACTCACCCAAATCCAAATTTGTTTCTATTGTTGTTTTTATACCTATGGAAGAGTCTCACCTCTCCCCAAGGGAGATGACTGAGAATCACATCTGATTGCTGCTTTTAAGGAATAGCCCAGGAAACCTGGATAATGCACAGCTCTTCAAGCTCCAGAAACATATAAAAGTTACCAGCACACAACATACTCAACACATAGTGCTGGAATATGAACCTGGTGGCCCATTCAGAATTGGAGAAAGTGAAAAACACAGAGAAGTCTTTTGCCTATAGAATTATTATTTTTCCACTTCTTATATAGAGTATAGGAATTTTTCCCTTATGTAAATAAATCTTCAGTTAGTAATTATGACCATGTCTGGTTCTGCTCTCTGGAAATAATTTAGTTTTTGATATCTTCTGTGGCCTATGTATGCCTTAGCTTTACCCTTCAAGTCCTCATCTGAGGAAAATACTTCTTGAGGAATACACAGCTTTCTATGCCTACTTTTTGTTGGTGCAGTTTGAGGGGACCTGGAGTTGCTTTAGGATTAAAAAAAGTTGCAATGTCTGCAGGCCAGATTTTAACTTGCAGTATTTTTTGCATAAAATTCACTGAAGATCTATCAAACTTTAGTGAGTCCTCGTTATTATCATCTTATCTAGATATAGGTTTTATTGTAAAGACCCTAATGTTTCAATTACTTGTCGTGGTGCTGTTACTATTCTCCCTATCTATCTCTCATTTTTATTATTTAAAGCAATGGGCATGCCTTGTGGTCACCAGCACTGCTGGCAAATGTCTTTGTATAGCATGACATCATACTTACCTTCTCCTGTGTTGATTGCTCTGAGGTACTGCTGGTGAATGTTTGCAAGTCTCCAAATTCTTGTGATTTCCATCTTTCTAGATTTCAGACCTCTGGAAGGTACCTTCTGACTCAGGAAATCCAGACACAGATGAAGCTGGGAGTGTCTTCTGAGAAAAAGGAAAGTGGGGAGATTTCAAGATATTTTTAGATTTCCATCCTAAACTGAGAAAGTGTGCTCCCTTCTCTCATGGGCCCCAGAAAATATGGCAGTTAGATTTCAAATTTTAGTCAATTCAGGCTGCTACAAAAGGATCCCATCCATTGTGTGGTTTAAGCAACCAACGTTTATTTTTCACAATTCTCAAGCCTGGAAGTCCAAAATCAAGCTGCCAACATGGCCCTCCTCCAAGTTCCAAACTTTTAACTCTATGCTGAGTGCTGGTAAGGGGTAAAGGGTGAGGAAGCTTTAAATAACTGTGAGGTGTTTTTTATAAGACCACTAATTTCATATATGAGAGGTGAATATGTGTCATAGGATTCATATTCATATGACACATATTCACCTTCCAAATGTCCTATCTCCTAATACCATCAAATTGGGTGTTGGGATTTAAACATACAAATTGTGGGGGACACAAATATTGAGTCTGTAGCATTCCGTCCTGACCCCTCAAAATTTATGTTCTTCTCATGTACAAAATGCATTATTTACATCCAAGCAGCCTCAAAACTATAAATTGTTTCTTGCAGCAACTCTAGAGTCTAAATATCAAAATCTCTGAATAGCGCCTAAATCAGGTGATATTTGAGACTAAATACATTTCAACCTGAGGAAAATTGCTCTCCAGCTGTGATCCTGTGGAATCAAACAAGTTATATCCTTTCAAAATACAATACTGGAATAGGAATAAGATAGATACTTCCATTGCAAAAGGGAGAAATGGGAAAGAGGAAAGGGATAAAATGTTTCAAATAAGTTCAAAATGAAAAGCATTCTCCATGAGATCTTAAGACTCAGGAATAACTATTTTTGGTTTGATGCTCTGCCTTCCAGGCCTACTGAGGGAAGGTCCCATCCCATAGCTTTGCGTCAAGACCATCTGGCTTGTTGAATGCAATGCAACGGTCCCTCTTTTGAAACTGAGGAGGTATCCCTGATAATCTCTGAATGAATTTTGGGGTTATTCTTCCCCTGTAATGAAAAGTAGCACATATTTACAGTCAAATTGCTCCATATCTTATTCTATAAAATCCATAAAATCTAACAGACTTCATTCATTCCTTCTCAACTCCTTCCTCTGCAGTTCAAACTGACACATTCAAACTGACACTTTTCCTGCTGGAGTTGCTGATTAAATCTATGGCCGAACCTATATTAATCTCTGTATCAAATGGACACCAGGATGCACCCTTTGTATTTTCATTTTTAAATATGAATAGGCTAAGAAATTTCCAAACCTTTCAATTCTTTTTTTTTTTTTTTTTTTTTTTTTGAGACACAGTCTTATTCTGTCACCCAGGCTGGAGTGCAGTGGTGCAATCTTGGCTCACTGCAATCTCAGTTGAGCCCTGCCACCCCACCCGGCTAATTGTTCTGTATTTTTAGTAGAGACAGTGTTTTGCCATTTTGGCCAGGCTGGTCTCAACTCCCTGACATCAGGTGATCCAACTGCCCACCTCAGCCTCCCAAAGTGCTGTGATTATAGCTGCAGACCACCATGCCCAGCCCAAATCTTCACATTCTGCTACCTCTTCATTTAATGTATTGCTTCATTCTCATATTGCTAAAAAGAACTACCTGAGGTTGGGTAGTTCATAAAACTCTTTATGAAGAAAAGAGGTTTAATTGACTCAGAGTTTCACAGGCTTAACTGGAAGCATGACCGGGAGGCCTCAGGAAACTACAATCATGGAGGGGAAGGTGGAGGGGAAGGTGAAGGGGAAGCAATAACATTTTTCAAAGGGCAGCAGGAGAGAGAGAGCTAAGGAGGAAGGTGCCACACACTTTTAAATTATCAGATTTTGTGGAAACTCACTCACTGTCATGAGAACAGCAAGGCGGAAATCCACCCCCCATGATCCAATCACCACCCACCATGTCCCTCCTCCAATTAAACATAATATTTGGGTGAGGACACAAATTCAAACAATATCATTTAGCCACTGGCCCCTCCAAAATCTCATGTCCTTCTCATATGGCAAAATACAATTATCTCTTCCCAACAGTCCCCCAAAGTCTTAACTCATTTCAGCGTAAACCCAAAAGTCAACAGCCCAAAGTCTTACCTGAGACAAGGTAAGTCTTTTCCACCTATGAGCTTGCAAAATAAAAATCAAGTTAGTTACTTTCAAGATACAATTGGGATACAGGCATTGGGTAAACGCTCCCATCCCAAATAGGAGAAACTGGCCAAAACAAAGGGGCTACAGGACCCATTCAAGTCTGAAACCCAGCAGGGCACTCATTAAATTTTAAAGCTCCAAAATAAACTTCTTTGACTGTGTGTCTCACATCCAGGACATGCTGATGCAAGGGTGAGCTCCCAGTGCCTTGGGTAGCTCTGACCCTGTGGCTTTAGAGGGAGTATAGTCCCTGGGGCTGCTTTCACGGGCTGACATTAAGTGACTGCAGCTTTTCCAGGCACATGGTGCAAGCTGTTGGTGGATCTATGATTCTGGGGTCTGGAGGAAAATGTCGCTCTTTTCACAGCTCCACTGTTAAGTGACCCAGTGGAGACTCTGTAAGGGGGCTCCAACCCCACATTTCCCCTCCACACTGTCCTACTAGAGATTCTCAATGAGGGCTCTGCCCCTGGAGCAGACTTCTGCCTGGACATCTAGGAGTTTCCATAAATCCTTTGAAATCTAGGTGGAGGTTCCCAAAGCTCATTTCTTGCCTTCTGAACACCTGCAGGCCCAATATCATGTGAAATCAGCCAAGGCTTGAGGCTTGCACCCTCTGAAGCCACTGCTTAAGATGTACTTTGGCTCATTTTAGCCATGGCGTTTTAAAACTGGAATAACTGGGATTCAACATTCCATGTCCTGAGTCTGCACAGAGCAGCAGGGGGCCTCATGAAACTATTTTTCCCTCCAAGTCCTTGGGGCCTGTGATGGGAGGGGCTGCCACAAAGATCTCTGAAATGTCCTGGAGTCATTTTTCCCATTGTCTTAGCTATTAACATTTGGCTGCTTGTTACTTATTCAAATTTCTGCAGCAGGGTTGAATTTCTACACAGAAAATGAGTTTTTCTTTTCTACTACATAGTCAGGCAGCAAGTTTTCCAAACTTTTATGCTCTGCTTCCCTATTAAATATATGTTCCAGTTTTAGACCATCTCTTTCTTTACACTTATGATATATACTTTTAGAAACAGCCAGTTAACTTCTTAAACACTTTACTATTTTAAAATTTCTTCTGTTAGATATTCTAAATCATCTCTCTCAAGTTCAAAGTTCCATATATCTCTGGGGCATGGACAAAATGCTACCAGTCTCTTCACTAAAGCAGAGCAGGAATGACACTTACTCCAGTTCCCAATAAGTCCCCATCTCCATCTGAGACTGCTTTGGCCTGTGCATCATTGTCCATTTCACTATCAGTATTTTGGTTAAAACCATTCTACAAGTTTCTAGGAAGTTCCAAACTTTCCCACATCTTCCTATCTTCTTCTGAGCCCTTAAAACTATTCCAGTCACTGCTTGTCACCCAATTCCAAAGTTGCTTCCACATTTTCAGGTATCTTTACAGTAGCATCCCACTCTCAATACCCATTTTCTGTATTAGTCTATTCTCATTGCTATAAAGAACTACCTGAGGCTGGGAAATTTATGAAGAATAGAGGCTTAATTGACTCAGAGTTCCACAGACTGTATAGGAAGCATGGCTGGGAGGCCTCAGAAAATTAACAATTATGATGGAAGGGGAGGCAAGCATGTCTTACCATGGTGGGTGGACCAGGAGAGGTGGGAGGCAGATGTCACACACTTTCTTCTTCTTTTGTTAAATTTTACTTTAAGTTCTGGGATACATGTGCAGAACGCATAGGTTTGTTACATAAGTATACATGTGCCGTGGTGGTTTGTTGGATCTATCAACCCATCATCTAGGCTTCAAGCCCTGCATGCATTAGGTATTTGTCCTAATGCTCTCCCTCCCTGTCTCCACCTCCTGACAGGCCCCGGTGTGTGATGTTCCTCTCCCTGTGTCCATGAGTTCTCATTTTTCAACTCCCACTTATGAATGAGAATGTGCACTGTTTGGTTTTCTGTTCCTTTGTTAATTTAACACACACTTTCAAACAATCAGGTCTTGAGAGAACTCACTCACCATCATGAGAACAGCAAAGGGAAAATCCACCCCCATGATCCAATCACCTCCCACAAGGTGCGTCCTCCAATTTGACATGACATTTGACCAGGGACACAAATCCAAACCATATCACTTAACAGTTCCATCTTTGCCATTTCTGTCTTCTCAGATTTTACCGTAAGAAGCAAGGAGGAGCTAAGTTACACATTCAGAAATTTGCTTAGAAATCTCTTCAGCTAAATACTTAATTTTATCACTTACAAGTTTTACTTTCCACAAAATGCCAGAACAGAAAGGCAGAAAAATATTTTGTCGCATTACAACAAAGATTTCCTTTCCTCCAGTTCCCAATGACATGTTCCTCATTTCCATCTGATTCAGAACTCAGGAAGATAGCATTTACTGTCCATATTTCTACCAATATTCTAATAATCTCTACTTAGGAATTCTATGAAAACATTGAGGGTTTCTTTAAAAGTCTTCTCCTTTCTTTCTGAGTTCTTACCAAAATCAGCCATGATAGTCCATTCATTGCAATGTAGGATTGTTTAAGCATTCACCTTTTATTAGTCACGGTTCTCCAGAGGAACAAAATAATAAGATATAGATGATGACGATAAGAAGTAGATAAGAAGTGATTTATTATGGGAATTGGTTCATATGATTCTGGAGGTTGAAAAGCCCTATAATATGCCACCCGCAAGATGGAGAAACACAGAAGCTGGTGGCAAAACTTAGTTTAAGTCCAAAGGCCTGAGAGCTAGAGAAGCCACTGGTGTAACATTCAGTCTGAGGTCAAACACCTGAGGCACGGTTGGGGGAGTTAGGGGAATGCTAGTACAAATTCTGGAGTTCAAAAGCTGGAGAACCTGGAGTTCTGATGTCAAAGAAAGAGAAGATGCCTGTCCCAGCTTCAGAATAGGGAATGAATTTGACTTTCTTATACCTTTTTGTTTTTTCCAGACCCCCAATTAGTTGTATGACATCTGAACAGATTGGATGGAGTTGGATCTTCTTTAATCAGTTCATTGATTCAAATATCAAACTTTTCTGGAAACCCCCTTAAAGACATCCTCAGAAGTAATGCTAACTACCTAGGTATCCCTTAACCCAATCAAGTTGATATCTAAATTAACCACTCCACACCTTAAAACTCTTTTAGTCTCTACCCTTTACACAGTTCCAAAGCCACTTTCTCATTTTTAGGTGTTACAGGAGCATTCCACTTCTGGTACCAATTTCTGTCTTAGTCCATTTGGGCTGCTGTAGCAGAATACTCTAGACTAGGTGGATTAAACAACACAAATTTATTCTTCACAGTTCCAAAGCCTGGAAGTCCAGGATCAGGGTGCCAGCATGGTTGAGTTCTAGTGAGAGCTCTCTTCTGTGTTGCAGACTGTTGACTCCTAACTGCATCCTTAGAATATGGGCCATGGCAGAAGGTGAGAGAGCTCTCTGGGATCTCTTTTGTAAGAGGCTCCACCCTCATGACCTAATTACTTCCCAATGGTCTCATTTCCTAATATCATATAATAACCTTGGGAGTTAGGATTTCACATATGAATTTGGGGGTGACACAAATTTTTACTCTATAGTAGTCAATAAAAAATGGTGAAGCAACATTTTTCTGTGCAATTACTTACACAGAACATAAAAGTGTGTCTCATATAGACCAGAATCAAGACTTGAAAAATAATAACTCCTTTAAGTGATGCCATGATTACTATTCCTTTCTCTGAAATTTAGCTGGAAATTACAAGAGCCTGATTTTAGATTAAGATATTCTAATTCTCAACTCCCTGGAGCTAAGGTATTTCAGGAATGTGCATTCTGAGTAGGAAGGGAAGGGAAAATTTTCTTCTAAAAGCAATCTCAGTATTAGAAAGAGGGAAGAGTCATTAAACAACATTTAAAATGGTGAGGAGATTTGGCAATGTCCTGATGCCTACAATGCATGTTGCAATACCTTAATGAGTAAAAAACATAAATGTAACAATATTAAATGCCTACTGCATTCTCTGTGTTTTACACGTACCACCCATTTAATCCTAACATCAACTATAAAAAAATAGGTATTACCATCATCTTCATTTATAGGTGAGGAGACTAAAGCAGTAAAAGATTAAATGACTAGAAAAAATGTTTACCGAAAATACCTTAGTCACTTGGGTGATAAGTGGCTTAGCAAGCCTTTTAACTCAGGCTGACTGACTTTTATTAGTAACATAGGAAGTTTTAAGCACTATTTAAAATATTTCTGAGTAGCAATTATCCCCAATGAACTATGCATCTTTAGCTAGCTTAGGTCCTGGTGACTGGCAATTTTATTTAGTTTATAAAAATATATGTTCAAATATTTCAAATTAAAATGATTGTGCTTTCCATGTAACACAAGGTTCCTGTTGTTTAAATTATAAAATGATTATATCACCTTTGAAATCACTGAGCTGCAGCACATTCCTCTCTAGATAACTTTAAAGGTGAAGCAATAAGTACTCATAATAAAATAGTCATAAGTTGTGTAAGCAGCACTCACCTGCCTGTGCATTTCTCTTTACGTGTGTGTCTGTAACACAATAATCTAATTCCATACAAGCCTTCAGAGCAGAAAGCAAACTCTTTTCCTCTTCAGACTTGAACCTTCTAGTAGATACTATATTAGTCAGCTTGGGGGATTTAACAAAATTCTAAAGACTTGGGGGATTTAAATGACAGAAACTTATTTCTTACAGGTCCAAGACCAAGGTGCTGACAAGGTAGCTTTCATCCTGAAGCCACTTCTCTTGGCTTGTAGGTGGCTAGCTGCCAACTTCCCCTATGTTCAGAGGACCTCGAGTTATTTTTGGCCTTCTGGAAAGAGAGAAAGTGCAAGCTCACCAGTCCCTTCTTAAATACTAATCTCATTATCCAACTTCATAACCTCATTTAAGCCTAGTTACCTTCCAAAGACCTCATCTCCAAACACCATCACACTGGAGTTAGTTAAGGCTTCAACGTAAGAATCGGGTAGAAGATGGGTACAATTCATTCTACGGGCAGGTATGTTAGGGAAAAATGCTTTGCAATTATTATAAATGCACTCCTGGCTGTAAGAATCCTTAAGAAAAAATAAATAAGAATGTGCATATACCATAAAATTAATGTACAAAATAGCCAGCATACAGAGAAAGCAGGGGAAAGAGTTCAGAACAAAGCCATGCTTGGATTAGAGAAATGGGGTAAAATCTAGCAGGATGAAATTTAAAAAGATAAAAGTAAATTCCTGTATGGATTGAACTGTTAAGCTTTCAATGTACAAATACATGTGGGAAGAAAATTGAATAAGAAGCAGAACATTAAAAGAAAGAGTTCAAAGATTTATTCTACAGTAAGCTAAACATAAAAGCATTTTGACATGGTCTTCAAAGTTAGTGCGATAGCAAATTTTGTTTAGAAATAAGCATATTCAAAACTAAACCCTTTTCTAAAGCTTGTGCTCCTTTCTGTATTTTATACCTTGACTAATGTAAGCATTATTTACCCTCTTTGACAACAAAGAAACCCAAAGTCCTAACATATGTCTTTATGATTCTTATACCAATGCTTTCTAACCCCTGCTGTGTTTCAAAATCACTTCTACAGCTTTACAAAAATACAGGCATTTGAATCCCAAAGCACTAAGATTTTTGTAGGGCCTGGCATTTTGAAATTTGGGGGGATGGATCATGTTTTTATTCCTCAAGAAATAAAAGGCAAAATTGTAACTACAAAGCTGGTATGAAACCAAATATGAGTATTTACTTATATATAATTTTATAATTGTTATTATTATTTTTTAAAGATGGTCTCACTCTGTTTCCCAGGCTAGAGCACAGTGGCACAATCATGGTTGACTGCAGCCTCAACCTCCTGGACTCGAGCAATCCTCTCACTTCAGTCTACTGAGTAGCTGGGACTGTAAGCATGTCATACAATGCCTGGCTATTTAAAAAAATTTTTTTTGTAGAGATGAGATCTGGCTATGTTGCCAGTGCTATTCTCCAACTTCTGGTCTCAAGCAATTCCACTTCCTCAGTCTCCCAAAATGCTGAGATCACAGGCATCAGCCACCATACCCAGCCAAAATATGTATTTAGAATGAGAAAAAAAAATTCACAATTACAAACATTTAAAAATACACAAATATTAAAAATCAGAAAATAACATACTTTTTATTAATTATCTAGCTACTAAAAACCTCTAACAATTTCTCTAATTAATTTTTGGCAATGTATTATCTTATTATCTGTAATAGCCATTTTGTACAATTTTTTTCTAGAGGAAATGAATCTCTAATTCATTATTCTTCCTCACATGGTTAATTAAATCTTTACTATTAATTTTATTTTGGAATAAAATTATTCTGCTTACATGCATTTCCAGTACTGTTGATAAATTTGGAAAATAGACTATTAATTTTATTTTATATGTAAAAATATAAAATGAAAGTTCATGAAAACTTTTCTTGAGTTTTGATTAAGTTTAGAAATTCTTTGAGTTGATAACATTTGTTAACCAATTTATGTCTATGTGGAGTGGCGTATAATGAGTTTTATGTGTTTCTCCTCTATACTAACCTGTTCTCACACTGCTAATAAAGATATACCCAAGCCTGGGTAATTTACAAAGGAAAGAGGTTTAATGGAGCCACAGTTCCACATGGCTGTGGTGGCCTCACAGTCATGGTAGAAGGCAAAGAGAAGCAAGGCATGTCTTACAGGGCAGCAGGTAAGAGAGCTTGTGTAGGGGAACTCCCATTTATAAAACCATCAGCTCTCATGAGACTTATTCACTACTATGAGAACAGTATGGGGAAAACCACCCTCGTGATTCAACGATCTTCACCTGCCTCCACCCTTCACTCATGGGGATTATTACAACTCAAGGTAAGATTTGAGTGGGAACGCAGCCAATCCATATCATCATCCTTATCAGTATTTCATGACACATCAACAAGAAATGTTAATCTTCACCTAATATGACATTATCTTTTGTCAATCATATTTTCGAACAATCTAAGATTGTATTAATCCTCATTAAATTGATTTGAAATGGACATAATGTGAAATTTTGTGTCACATCTACATCTAAATGTTGAATAATTTTTGTTGATTTAATATAGGAATAATTCAGCTTGTAGATACTTTGAAAATGTTTATGTTGTCTCGTCAAGTAGATTCTTAAGAGGTGGTTGTTTCCATTTTGACTATTTGTCCATGAAAATATATTTCTCTGCTTGCAATTTTGCAACTCTGGTAAATGGAATAATATTTTCCACAGACTGGCTTCTGGATCCATGCATTTTTAACCTTGCACCTCCTCCATTACTTACATTCTTCAAATTACAGAAACCAAATTCACATAAGAAAACAGCTCTGGGGCTGGGCATGGTGGTTCATGTCTGTAATCCCAGCACTTTGGAGGCCGAGGAGGGCGGATCATGAGGTCTGGAGATGGCCTGGCTAACATGGTGAAAACCCGTCTCTACTAAAAATACAAAAAATTAGCCAGGTGTGGTGGCACATGCCTATAGTCCCAGCTCTTGGGAAGCTGAAGCAGGAGAATCACTGGAACCTAGGAATTGGAGGTTGCAGTGAGCTGAGATGGCACCACTGTACTACTCCAGCCTGGGTGACAGAGCAAGACTCCATCTCAAAAAAGAAAAAAAAAAAGGGAAAGAAAAGAAAGAAGAAAAGAAAACAACTCTGCCCTTGCAACTTTGTATCATAATGCCAGTGACCTGCAGTGAATAATTGTTCTTGAAAATTAGTCCTACACTAAGACAGCTAGAGAACGCTGGCTGTACAGGGAAATTACTGGTATTATAAAAATATCTTTTGCCAAACTCAAACATCTATTACTTCAATCTGCAGGCAAAAGTGGCCAAAATGAAAGCCAGTAAAAGCGATGCTTATGGCTGTTTTCAAGCAACAAAAATATTCATTAAAGTTAAAAATACAATTTTTCATGCGGTTCCTTACGCTATCTGATGCGTGGTGGTGCTCTTTTGATAAATGACATTAAGAGTGACCTTTTATTTAAGATTAAATAAGATGAACAATGTACTTAGCCAGAATATATTTGCTATGGCAACAAAATAATAATGATCATAATAAAAATAATAATCACTAATTCATCCTGTTTTATATATTAACTAATTTAAACATCACAACAAGCACATCTATTATTGTTCTCATGAGAAAAGTGAGGTACAGAGAGGCTAGAAACCATGTCTGAGGCAACACAACCAGTGAATAGCAGAGCCATGATTTGGCCCCAGACAACTTTGCACCACAGTCCTTTATGACATTATACCTTAAAGTCCATCCCACAACTATATAGCAAGACAAATGTTGTTTTATCTATGTTGAAGACGTTGACTACCTTCTTGCTTATGGACTTCGTCCCTTCCACTAAGAGGCAAGTTACGTTGGTTTATGAGCCTTTGTGTCATCAATATCTAGATACTTCCCATTTTTGACTCTCAACAGAGCCATGCTTTAATCATAGGAATATATTTTACTGATTTGCTAATTTCCTCTTTTAAAAACAATTTAGAGAATTTATTTAGAAAGTGGAAAATAAAAAGTATGACTCTAACATCTATTTGGAATATGACAAAAGTTAGAAACAGTTAAACTAAGGAGAAAAAGGCAGAAATACTGAAGTTGCTTTAATGGCTATCCAATACAAAAAAGTAAAACCCAAGTTCCCTTCATGCAAATACGCATTAAAGAAAAGAATAGGGGAATGTTTACAGAATGCGCCATGAAAAATATTTTTAAAATTTACATAAGAAACTATGCATAAATGAAAAAATAAATTAGGTAATTTACAATAAATGTTTTACAGGTTGCAATAGGCTATAACTTGATTTGGGGTTTTAATGCTCTTCAAATAATGTATGTGAGTAGATAGTTGCAGACTTATCATTTCCAGCTTTATACATCTTTAACTGTACTGTCAGTCTAATCACTTACCCAAATAGATATATGTATTCATGTGTGTATGCATATATACATGCAGACATACATGTAAGTATGTGTGTTCATGTAAGTTTGCATATACATATATATGAATATATATTAGTATATATATGCATACACATGTACATTGTGTGCTAATTTGATTTAGCTTCCTGGCTTCCTATTTGCAGATTAGAATACATGTTTGTTTGATTTCCTTGGAAAGAGAGTTTAAAGCACTTAAATGATTTGAAAAATAACAAATCTGGTAGACACTCAAAAATGATAAATAATAATGACAATGCAAACTCTTGTGGTATGATCTAAGGTTTTTAGTTATCACATAATTACAAGATATTGTGCCAAGTAGCAGAAGTAACAGTAATATGCAAAGTTTCTTGTACATTATTTCTAATCTTTTCCAACATCCCTCATTAATGTTGATCTTGACATAAACATTCAATTATAAAATAATGCTGAATTATTAAGAGCTTCTGAATTGACATAAAGCAATTTCCAATAATTGTGTTCAATTTACAATTACAATGAGATATTACTTGAAAAATTCTAATTATTTCTTTCTCATCGCAGTAAACTTTTAAGCAAGTGTCTGGATTTTTTTTTATAGATATTTACAGACAGCAATTCACAAATTTCACACATATATATAATTTAGATGAAGGCAACACAATAAATTATATTTGCACTTAAAAAATGTACTAAAATCTATGAACAATACACTAATACCTATCTATATTGGTGTCTATATCTATATAGCATTGCATTATATGAAGTAGCCTCTGATGCTTTAAAAGTGTTATCTTAATTGGTTCTTCTACTATTCCTTTGATTTTGTACTATTAACATTATGATACTGAGTTTTTATTAAGAAAACTAAGGCCCAGAAAGATTAATACTATGACTTCCCCAAAGTTACATAGCTAATAAATAATGGAGTATTTTCAAAGTTTACCACTATATATATTGCCACTATAAGGAGAATGCCTAATTCAGAAAACTGGTTTTCATCTTTACTTTTAATTCATTATATGGACATACTGAATCAGTAAAATTTAGGATTTTAAAAAATATTTTACTTGATTAATGACAGGTTTGAAAGGATGCATTCAAATACATATGTATATGTTAAAACATGTTTCTTTTGTTGGAAACATGCATACAAACATCTTACTTATACAATTATAACTAAAAATTATAGTGAAGAAATAATATTAGGTAAGTACTACATAAGAGTAAACAGACACACATATATGAAATATTTGGTTTCATTATCATCTTTAAAAGTCATAAACATGTAAATAAGTTTGAATTTTGAAAAATTATTCTTACAGTAAATGTAATCAGGAAGTAGTGAATAGTCAATAACCATTTTTTTTTTTTTTTCTTTTTGAGACAGGATATGGTTCTGTCCCCCAGCCTGGAGTGCAGCAGCACAATCTCAGCTCACTGCAACCTCTGCCTCCTGGACTCAAGCGATCCTCCCACCTCAGCCTCCCAAGTAGCTGGGACCACAGGCATGCACCACCAAGTCCAGCTACTTTTTATGTTTTTTTTGTTTTTGGAGATGGGATTTTGCCATGTTGCCCAGACTAAATAACCATTTTTTATTAATAAAATCAATAGAACTTTACATTACTATAAGTGCTTTTAATGAACACAGACAAACACCCAAAAAATCAACAAGTATTTTAGGAATCCAGCAATGGATTGTAGACTGTAACAAATAAATCTGTGTGTTACAAATGTATGGCATAAGTGCACCAAAAATGGGTAAAATGGAGCTGGCTTAAGTAGCTGTAGATAACAGTATTTTGACTGAAAATTGTAAGGGTGATAACAAAAGTAACCATGTGAACACTGTATTCTAGGTAGTAAATGGTTTCTCATTGGATGATGGGAGCCAAAATTCTCACAGTCAGAGAGGAAAGCCACAGATAATCAAAATGGCAAGAATGAACCCTATGGTACTAGACTAGAGTTGGAGACATCAGGATGAACTTATGTTTGTTTATTTATTTATTTATTTGAGATGGAGACTCACTCTGTCTCCCAGGCTGGAGCACAGTGGCGCGATCTCAGCTCACTGTAACCTCTGCCTCCCGGGTTCAAGCAATGCCCTGCCTCAGCCTCCCGAGTAGCTGGAATTACAAGCGCCTGCCACCATGCCTGGCTAATTTTTTGTATTTTCAGTGGATACAGGGTTTCACCATCTTGGCCAGGTTGGTCTTGAACTCTTGACCTCTTAATCCACCCACCTTGGCTTCCCAAAGTGCTGGGATTACAGGCATGAGCCACCGTGTCCAGCTGAACTTACGTATATTTAACACATACAGAGAGATACATGACAGAATATCTTTAACAAGATAGTGACAGAAACAATTATAGATATGTTAATATGCATAAATTAGAACATACTTTACCAAGTTCTGGCAGCTGAAAGAGCCTCAAAGCAATGACATCCCAGTAACGAGAAGCACTCCCAGTCCCAGATTTTGATTTTAAAATATGATTAGCCAGGAGAAGGACTAAGGACTCCTTTGAGAAGTAGTCTATTCTAGAACTGATACAAAATGAACCTGGAACAGCTTTTAGAACCATAACAAAAGGAAATGTTCAAGAAAAGAAAAGGATGAGGGCATGTCAAAGAGACAGAGATGCCAAATTAGAGGAACTTCCAATGCTCAAAGCAAAGAAAATTTGAGCAACAACAACAAAA
The DNA here is from genome assembly GCF_009764315.1 of Trachypithecus francoisi. NCBI lineage: Eukaryota > Metazoa > Chordata > Mammalia > Primates > Cercopithecidae > Trachypithecus > Trachypithecus francoisi. Next base: position 165,057,424 of record NW_022681454.1, on the reverse strand, counting down.
AACAGAATATTGAATTGTAACCCAAAATATGAAATAAATACAAATGTATCCTTATTGATAAACAGTAAATAAATATAAATAGGGACAATAGACAAATCTGTGCAAAATATTCTAATTCATATATGTAGTAATTCCTTTTTCAGGAGATGGACCTTAGTTCCCACCTTCTTTAGAGGATGGACTGTATTTATGACTCATTTCCAAAGAATAGAATATGGCAAGGGAAAAAGAGAAATTTCACAGTGGAGAAACATGCCACACAGTACTTTAACCAAGTGAACAAGGTTAACATCACCAGGAGATACCACATTTCCCCCTGATATGATGTAATGAAGAGGGCACTTTGCCTCAGTGTTATTCTTTCTGAAAACCCCATTAACTCCAGTCAAACTATGAAAAAAAAAAAATAAGACACCCCAATTTGAGATACATTCTACAAAATACCTGACCAGTACTACTTAAAACTGGCTAGATCATGAAAACCACAGAAAGACTAATCAATGCTTACAGACCAGGTGAGACTTAGGAGACAGGATAACTAAATGCAGTGTGCTACCCTGGATGGGATCCAAGAACAGACTAGGGTCATTGATAGAAAAACTGGTGAGACTGAAGAAAGTCTGAAGTTTAGTTAATAGTAATGTACTAATAATATTGGTACCATGTCCTTAGTCCTTCTCCTGGCTAATCATATTTTAAAATCAAAATCTGGCCACTGGGAGTGCTTCTTGTTACTGAGGTGCCATTGCTTCGAGGCTCTTTCAACAGCCAGAACTTGGTAAAGTATGTTCTAATTTATGTATATTTAACACATCTATAATTGTTTCTGTCACTATCTTGTTAAATATATTCTGTCCTGCATCTCTCTCTATATGTTAAATATACATAAATTCATACATAAATATACATAATTATTTACCTTGACACATGTCCTTGAGGTAACATAAGTCAACATCAGAAGGGGAAACTAAAACTTAGTAGGGATATAGGGAAACACTCTACACTATCTTTGCAACTTTGCTGTAAACATAAAAAAAAATTCAGACAAAACCTGTTTATTTAAAAAATACATGATAACCACAATGCTGTTTAAGTTCTATAAGAATTTAGCTTTATTTATACCTCTCAAATGCCATCTTCCAAACTCAAAGATTGCATATTAGAAACTTGTTCCTTCTTCTAGGGCTGAATTGGCTTAATAACAGGTTATGTTCCTTCAATATGGGAACAACATGACAGACAGCTGGATCTGTGGGTGGTGCACCCATATACAGAGCTTGCCTTGAGTGTTGGGAACACCTACAGTGCTTGCTGCTGTGAAATCAACAGGGTCAACTGCCGGAATCTGACAGTAACGGGCCCTAGAGAGAATTGAAATGATATTAAAATATCAGAAATTCAGAGTACAACAACATAAAAAGGAAGTTTCATCCTCACTGAATCACGCTGCCCAGTTAAGACATTATTCTTCCTATACTTGAGTCAGTTACTGATTTGTTTCCAGAATCTTTTTATCTATTGTACTAGATATATTTTTCAGGCTGATGCTACAGGAATTGTTTTTGAATGTCTATATGAGAAAAAAAGTTTGAGAATATTAAAAATAAAAGTTTGTAAAATATAAACCTTCCTAAATAAGCACTGTTTGGCTCTGAAGTTCCAGCGTTGCCATACTCTCCCTGCAGTGGGGATCTGGTGGCCTCCACTCGCTTCTAGATCAAGTGCTAAATAACAGCATCTTCTCTTCTCCATGTCTCAACCATCAATGAAAGGCTTACTTGACCTAAATGATGCCATTTCCTCCTAAAAATGTTGCCTTTCATTTTAACCTACAAAATCCTAAAGTAAAAGGATAATTAGGAAAAATACGTGTAAGTTAACAATTTCTTAACGGAAATATATGGGATCAGATTTGTTTCAGAATTTTGAATTTTTCTAATTTTATAAAGATAATTAATTGGTTAGAATGTATACTTTATAATATTTTGCATGGGCAGAAAACAATATTCATGGGCATTAATGTTTCTGCAGTAAAATTTATGAACATTCATACTAAGTGGACTGTCTAAAGACTTCAAAGGTTTTGGCAACAAATGTGCTCAGGTCTTTTTTGATTTTGCCATAATACAGACTCAAATTTTTCTCAGTTCTCAGAACTTCTTTTCTGACTTCAGAATTGCTGGTAAAAGATTTGAACCTACATGAAGTGTTTCTGTTTCTTCTCATTCAAAAATTCACCTGTTTGAAATCTATGCTCAACTGCAAGTACACAGAATTTCAACATTTCCTGTGGAACATTAGCATGCAGTTTTACATAGCAGAATACCACTTGGTGCCTGTATCTGAGAGTACCATGCAGTTTGTCATATGGAACTCTCCAAAGTTCCCAGTTTGGGTGATAAATAACAGGATGACCACATGAAATGTTTTCTAAGACAGTATTGTTCTACTGCAGCAACGCTTAGACAAGAAAGGAGAAAACAACTAATGTGGGATGCATGTTGCTTTAATTAAAAGCAATAATAGGTCATCATTATTTCATTAAAAATAAGTTTTAAATAATCATAATAATGTATCTAATTTAATCATCAAGTCATTTATAAATACTTATACAGTACTCTACCTTCCCATTTCTGTGTCCAGTTCCTGCTTCCCAGGGGCAACCAATTAACATTTGGGATATTTTTTGGACAACTGGTTCTCTTAATTTTGTTAACAGATATTTCTTAAGTTATCTACTGTGCAATATTCCCTGTGCACCACACAGTTTAATTGAGCAGTCAACAATAATGACATGCACAGTTAATATGCAAATTTGATAGTAGGTTAGAGGGTAAGGGACCATGGGAAACACAGAGCAGGTACAGTTATTGGAAGTGCTGTGGGACAGAGAATGGTATGCAATTTAAAACAACGTATTCAGGGCAAGGCCTCACTGGAAAACATGTGATTGAGCAAAATTTTAGAGATGAAGGAGGTAGGCATGGAGATATTTGTGAGACAGTTCTACTGAGCCAATGGTCTGTTAAAATACCTAAAAGCTTAGGGAGCAATTTGTTATTTTATAGTTTGTGATTTTGGTGTTGTGGTGTTGTTTCCAAGATATCTTTGCCTAAGCTAAGCACATGAAATCTTCTCCTAAGTTTTCTTCTGAAAGTTTTATAACTTAATGTTTTAAATTTAGGTCTATTATCTATTTTAATTAATGTTTTAAAACATTCGTTTTTAAATTAATTATTTTAAAATATATTTTTGCATATGAATATCTGATTGTTCCAGCAAAATTTGTTGGAAAGGCTATAATGTCTCCATTACCTTTATACCATTATAAATATTAGTTTTTTTTTTTTTTTTTTTGAGACGGAGTCTCGCTCTGTCGCCCAGGCTGGAGTGCAGTGGCCGGATCTCAGCTCACTGCAAGCTCCGCCTCCCGGGTTTACGCCATTCTCTCGCCTCAGCCTCCCGAGTAGCTGGGACTACAGGCGCCTGCCACCTCGCCTGGCTAATTTTTTGTATATCTGTTTTTTAGTAGAGACGGGGTTTCACCGTGTTAGCCAGGATGGTCTCGATCTCCTGACCTCGTGATCTGCCCGTCTCGGCCTCCCAAAGTGCTGGGATTACAGGCTTGAGCCACCGCGCCCGGCCTAGTTTTCTATATAAGTGTGGGTTTATTTCTAGATGTTTTATTCTGTTCTTCTTATTTGTCCATTTTTGTGACACTAACATGATGTTTTAATCATTGTAGCTCCCACATGCATTTTAACTTTACATATGTGGTGCACCATGAATAACTTATTATAATTATGTATGTAATATATGCATTATCATATATTTAATTATATATGTATTATACATGTAATTACATATGCTATGTACATTACTATTGAATAAGAATATGCTGTTATTTTGTGGAAATAGCCAGATAAACAGTCTCTTTTTCTTTCATAGAGACTTACATAACAAGGAAAAACAATCTTTACATATACCCATATTGTAACATTTCTAGTGCTCTTCATTTCTTTGGATAGATCAGATATTTATCTGGTAACATTTTCCTTCTATCAGGAAGACTTCCTTTAACATTTCTTCTAGTGTGAGACTGTTGGTGATAAATTTTTTTCAATTTTTATACATATGAAAATGTCTTTATTACACCTTCATTTTTGAAAGATGCATCTTCCAGTTATGAAATTCTAGGTTCATAGTTAAAAAATTTTTTCCTTTAAAGGTATTGCTCTACCAACTCCTTGCTTGTACAGTTTACAGCAAGAAACCCGCTGTCATTTCCATTTTTCTTCCTCTAAATGTAATATTTTTTCCTATGGCTGCTTTTAATAATTTATTTTTATTAACTATATTAAGAAATTTTATCACGATGTATCTTAGCTCAGTTTTCTTCATATTTCCTTGAATTTTACTGAATGTTATGATTTGACTGTGTTTCTGAAATTCTGTGTGTTGGAAACTTAATCCCCGATATGTCTGTATTAAAGCTGTGGTGTTTAATAGCCAAGTGTGGTGGTATGCTCCCATAGTCCCAGCTACTGAGGAGGTTAAGGTAGGAGAATCACTTGAGTCCGGGAGTTTGAGAATTCAGTGCACTTCAGCCTGAGTGACAGAGCAAGATCCTGTTTCCAGAAAAAAAAAAAAAAACAAGCTGGGGCCTTTAAGACGTGATTGGATCACCTAATGACTGCTCTGACCTTATGAATGGATTAACCCATTCATAGAATAATGGATAGATTGGCCATCAAGGGAGTGGAAACTGTGGCTTTTTAAGAAGAGGAAGAGAGAATGAAGCAAGCACACCAGCATGCGCAGCCCTCTTGTCATGGGATGCTCTGTATTACCTCTAGACTCTGTAGAGACTCCATCAACAAGAAGGCCCTCACCAGATGCCTCCAGAATGGTGAGAAGTAAATGCCTTTTTCTTTATAAATTACCCAGTTTCAGGTGTTCTATCATAAGCAACAGAAAACTGGACAAAGACAATGTGTATCTTAGATCTATTCGTTTATAGTTTTATCAAGTTTGGAAATGTTCAGCCATTACTTCTTCAAACACTTTTTAAGTTCATCTTTTCTCCTATTTGTTGGAGATAACAATTACTCTAAAATTAGGCTGCTTGAAGTTGCTCCAGAGCCTGTCATCTTTTCCTTGTTGTAGATTCTTCTTTTCCCCCTCTGTGTTTCATTTTTGTTAGATTCTATTGCTAGACCTTAAATTTTGATTATATTTTCTTTTACAAAATCTAATCTGTGGTCAGTCTCATTCAGTGTATATTTTATCTCAACATTGTGGTCTCTACAATTTCAATGTAATTCTCTTTTATCTCTTCTTTGTCTCTAACTTTTTCAACCTATGGAGTATAGCTAAAATAAATGCTTTAATATCCTTCTCTGCTAATTCTAATATGTGTGTCAGTTCTGCATCAGTTTTGGTTGATTTATTATTCTCCTTATTATGTGTTGCTTTTACTTTTCTAATCAGATGTCTGGTAATCTCTGATCAAATGCCAGACCTCATGAATTTAACTTGGTGGTGCTAGATATTTTGAATTCCCATAAATTTTCTTGAGCTTTGTTTTGAGATGCTGTTTGTAAACAGTTTAATCTTTTCAGGGATTGTTTTTATTCCTTATTAAGGAGTTCTGAAGCAATGCTCAGTGTGAGGCTAATTAATCCTCAGTACTGAAGAAGGACTTTTCCTAAATACTCTAAGCAAAGTCCTATAAATTGATGACTTTTTTCAATCCAATGTGGCCAGGATAGAACAGGTACTGTTCTTGGCCCTGCGTGAGTCCCAAACACTGTTTTCTGTAATTGTTTTGGATGATCTGTCTTATCCTATGGTAGTTTGCTCCCACATGTAAGCTGATCAGTACTCTGTTAAATACTCAAGGAGGACTATCTGCAGATCTCTGGGATTCTCTCTCTGTGCAGTTCTCTTTTCTCTGGTCACTGTTTTATGAGATTAAGTGCCTTGATTGCCCTGAATTGTCAACTCCATCTTCTCAACATAAGATGCGATATTTCAAGTTTTCCCCTCAGTTTTCCTTCTCTGCAACCATGGGCAAACATTCTCTCAATGCAACACAATGCAGCAATTGTCAGGTTCACCAGTTGTGAGTGTGTGTGTGTGTGTGTGTGAGTGTGCCATCTCTCAGGAATTATTATTCTTCATTGATGTCTAGTGTTTTGAAATTTGTTGGTTTATGTGTTTTGTTTGTGATTGTTTGCTGTTTCAAATGCAAGGGTAGTTCCATTCTCTCTACTCCATCTTGGCTTTTACTACTGTATCATCACAAAAGATTGAAGGAGTGTTGAGGGAACATTCCTCAGGAGTGGGCCTGATTGCTTTGGCCAGCCCATTGTTTTGGCTAATTAGATGAGGATCCTGGCTTGGCAGTGGGTACCATAGTCATAGGCTACAACATAACATCATTTTTTAATTTTTTTTAATCACAGATCTCAAGAAGTTACCTCCAAAAAGCTAAAAAGGAGTCTGTATCCTTGACACTAAACATGCTTTTGAAACAAATCTATGACTCTGTGTGGTTCTTTTATTTTTCCTTTGTATAGGCATTTTATAGTGCTTATCTGTCTAATTTAGATGTGATGCTCATAGTCTAATATAGTATTGTCATTTTTATTATAAAGGAAAATTTGATATTTTTTTTCTATGGAATTCTAAGAAAGTTTAGGTAGTTTGTTAAAATCTCTCTCTCTCTCTCTGTCTCTTTCTCTCTCTTTACCTCCCCTCGTGGTGTTGTTATAGATATACATATAAAAATATTTATTTATTTATTTATAGTTTTTCATCCTTCCTGGCTTCTAACTCCCACAGTTTTTGTTATAATGTTGAGACACTTTAGGCCACAGGTACTAGAATCTCTGTTTCTGACCTCCTGTTCTCTTTCACCTCAGGACTGTAATCTGATTGTGGGTTAAAAACCCTTTATTCCAAGGAGAGTCCTGCCCCATGCCCTAGAGAAGGAATGATACACAGAGAAGCCAAGAAAAGTTAGAAAAAACAGGCCTCGCTAGGTTTAGATCCTGCGTTTTTTTTGTCTAATCACATTTTTATATGGTCGTTAGTTATGCCTATGTAGTGAAGCTTTCATAAAAACCCTAGAGGAAGAACCTGGGAAAACAGGGTTTGTGGAGCTTCTGCTAAATGTGTAAGCTCCTGGAGGGTGGTGCCCCAGGGGGGCCAATGCAAGCTGTGCACACCTTTCCCCATACCACTTCCTATGTCTCTTCATCTGCATCCTCTGTAATATCCTTTATAATAAGCCAGTAAACATAAGTAAGTGTTTCCCTTAGTAATGTGAGCTGCTCCATCAAATTAATCAAACCCAAGGAGGGTATTGTAGGAACTCCAACTCCAAGCCTGTCAGTCAGAAGTTCCAGAGGCCCAGACTTGTGATGCTGCCTGTGGGGAGGTAGTCTTCGGGACTGAGCCCTCAACCTGTGGGATCTGACAATATTTCCAGGTAGATAGTGTCAGAGTTGAACTGGAAGACACCCAGCTGGTGTCCACTGCTTGGTCGTGGGGGAAGATCCCAATACATTTGCTCACAAAAATCTTCTGTGTTGACGATTGTTGTGGTGTGAGGGCGGAGGGAAAACTGTTTCACAGAGTTTTTTCTGTAAACAACCCTCCACAATTGCACTTTTATTCAAAGTGTTTAACGCAATTTAAAAATGCCTTCATAAATTTATTTGTAAACTAGGCAGTTTGATTGAACTGCCTTTGTGACAGTGGTTAGGGAATCTGTAGTTAACCCTAAAGATGAAGGTCATATTCTAGTTTTCCTCTCTTATACAATCAAAACTGAAAAGCTAAAACCATTGGAAATTACTGTCTGCTATTATAAATGCCACACTAAAGTAAATCAGCTTTTGCAAATAAATATATGTATATACATAAATATATATTTAATTCTATATAGTGAAAAAAGGAAGTACTTACTATTATAAGGTAAATCTAAAGTTCTGAAACTATTTTAACCACCTTGAAGATTGGGAGGCAACTTATGTAACTTTTCAGTGGAACTGGGAAACATTTACACAGATGAGCAAACACTTGGCATGAGGTTCACCGGAAATGCAACAGTTATCACAGGGAAGCCGGACAGGGAGTGTTTCCCACCCGGAATTACCACAGGTACACTTCTTTATTCCCCCATTGCAAATACATTTAGGTCAATGTGGATCCTCAGAGGGAAGGAGAATAAATGGAAAATAAAGAGGATATTTCTTTTATAATATCATTTGAGGGATTTTCACACAATTTAAAAATTACCGTCCTAGACCTACATTATAGATCCATAGTAAATGTACCACTTTGTGTTGAAGAGAAGTATTTGGCTCATTGTTTCAGCCTGAGTTCTCCAGAAGGACAGAACCAATAGGATATAATAGATAGATAGATAGATAGATAGATAGATAGATAGATAGATAGATAATAGATAAGAGGGGCCTTATTAGGTGAGTTCGCTTACACAATTATAGAGACCTGAGAAGTCTCCCAATAGGCCATTTGCAATCTGGAGTCCTAAGAAAGTGAGTAATGTGGCTCAGTCCAAGTCTGAAAGCTGTGGTGTAACTCTTGGTCACAATCTAAAGTCTTGAGAACCCAGAGGACCACTGGTGCAAATCCCAAGTTCAGCAGTCAGAGACCTTCAGTACTGGTGTCCAAGGGCATGAGAAGGAGAGTGTCCTGGATTCTGGACACAGAACAGAAATTTGTCTTTCGTCTGCCTTTCTGTTCTGTCTGGTCCCCAGGCAACTGGATGGAGTCTGCTCACATTGAGGGCAGATCTCCCCCATTCAGTCCTTTAAGTCACACACCAGTATCCTCTGGAAACACCCTCACCCTCAGAGAGACACCCAAGAATAGTGCTTTATCCACAATCTAGGTAGTCCTTAATTCAGTCAGCTTGACACCAAAAATTAGCCATGAAACTCATGTAAACAGCTCAGTAAAAAGAAACTTGCACAGAGTTCATTGTTTTGCAAAGAACACTTATCCACTCCAGCAATTTTTCTTTAAAAGAACTACATGCCCATTACACTCAACAAGCAAAGAAATATTGAAGGTAAGTAGAGAGATACAGAAACATAGAAGGCCAGGCATGGTGGCTCACACCTGTAACCCCAGCACTTTTGGATGCTGAGGCGGGTGGATTGCTTTGAGCTCAGGAGTTCACGACCAGCCTGGGCAACATGACAAAAAATAAAAAATTAGCCATATGTGGTGCTGCATGCCTGTAGTCCCAGCTACTTGGGAGGCTGAGGCTGGATGCTTGCTTGAGCCTAGGAAGCTGAGGTTGCAGTGAGCCTAGATCACACCGCTGCACTCCAGCCTGGGCAATAGTATGAGACCTTGTCATGTAGAAATGTAGAATGTGGCCGGGCGAGGTGGCTCAAGCCTGTAATCCCAGCACTTTGGGAGGCTGAGACGGGCAGATCACGAGGTCAGGAGATCGAGACCATCCTGGCTAACACGGTGAAACCCCGTCTCTACTAAAAAATACAAAAAACTAGCCGGGCGAGGTGGCGGGTGCCTGTAGTCCCAGCTACTCGGGAGGCTGAGGCAGGAGAATGGAGTAAACCCGGGAGGCAGAGCTTACAGTGAGCTGAGATCCGGCCACTGCACTCCAGCCTGGGTGACAGAGCCAGACTCCGACTCAAAAAAAAAAAAAAAAGAAAGAAATGTAGAATGTAATGTGTTTCCCACAGCAGGCTAATAAAGACTGATTTTCAAAAAACAAACAAAAAATACGAGTTTTCCGGTTCATATGCTCACTATATATGAGACAAAATAACAAACACAGAAACACAGATTATTTGAAATAAGAAGAAAATTATAGGTAAGAAAATCCTCACGAAACTCTGCTCTGGGAAGATTTCTCATATACAAAGTTTGTGACATAGGCATTTTTTCTTGGCAATATAAAATATGCATTTTTAATGTTTTTGTTATTATCTTGTGGTTGGGCCAAATTCCTGAAGTTGGGAAATTTGTATTTTACCTTAATCGGAGGGAAAATTAACAGGAATTAACAATTTGCCATGCTTGACTTACAGCTGATTATACCTGATTTGTTGAAACATATTGAAAGAAAAACCAGTATTTTTAGAACAATGATAACTTATTGCTCTTTTTCTTTCCTTGTGAATCATAAGGCATAGAAGGTAGAATTAGGGAAGAATGTATACAGTCATGTGCTACATAGTAACGTTTTAGTCTATGATTGACCCCATATATGACCCTGGTCCCACATCACTAGTACCGCTGGTATATTAAAAATGTGTTACTTTTCTACTTCATTTATTTATTCATTTATTTATTTATTTATTTTAAGAAACGTAGTCTCACTCTGTCACCCAGGCTAGAATGCAGTAGCATGATCACATGAAACTTCTCAGCTAAAGTGATTCTCCTGCCTCAGCCTATCCAAAAGCTGAGACTACAGGCACACACCACCACACCCTATCAATTATTTTTTTTTCTTTCTTCTCTCTTCTCTCTTTTTTTTTTTTTTTTAGAGATGAAGGAGTCTCACAATGTTGCCAAGGTTTGTGTCAAACTCCTTGCCTCAAGAGAGCCTCCCGCTTTGGCCTTCCAAACACTGGGAATACAAACTAGAGCCACCACATCTGGCTTGTACCATTTTAATGTTTATATATGTTTAGATACACAAATACTTACCATAGTGTTACAATTGTCTACAGTATTCAGTGCAGTAACATGCTGTACAGGTCTGTAGTCTAGGAGCAATAGACCATAACATATAGCCTAGGTGTACAGTAGGCTATGCCATTTAGGTTTATGTAGGTATACTCTAATGTTCATATAATAAAATCACCTAAGAAAGCATTTTTCAGATCATATCCCTATCCTATCATTAAATGACATATGACTTCATATATATTCATTCTGTGAAAGAAACTCAACTCATGTCTAAGTCAATAGGTGAAATTACTGACAACTTATTTCTGTGAACTCAGGATGAGTTTAATGAATGCATTTCCCTGACCGTATTCAGGTCTGCAAGACTGGACACAACATGAAGACAATAAATATGGATGATTTATGGGGAAATAAATCATATTATTTCAGGAAGATAGTATTACAAAGTAATAGGATTTGATAACCTACATTTATAATTTTTATTAGAGACATGTACAGTACTGTTTCTATATTTTGTCTAAGAAAACATGAATCTAAAATTGGTAAATATTTTTTAATATACAAGCTTGTAGAGAGAGTGAATCTAGTACTTCTTTTCAAAGTAAAACACAGCTTCAGCCTGGACTTCAGAGAATATCTGAAATATATTTAAAATAGTTAAATGATTAGAGTTCATTGCTCAAAATAGGACCTAAATAATTTTTGGAACAAGAGAAGATTTTCTATATTTTATATGATTAGACAAAAGCTGTGGAATTACCAGGACTGAGCAAGAAAATATCCTGGAATTTGAAAACTAAACATATTGTAGAAAATTCAAGAGCTGAGTGAAATTATTTGTATAGTTATCCAACTTAGACTTTTCAGAAATTGCTTTTAATATCTAAATTATGAATTTGTTATTTTCCCTCAATTTATACTGCAAATACTTACATTTTGATTTATCATATGCAGTTTAAAATGTCAATATGCAATATTTAATTAATAAGAATAATGTATATTTATATATTACAAAACATAACACAAATAAATAACCATGACCACGTTACTATACTTAAATGGAATCTTACCAATAAGATTGGCCATATATGTATACAGCTGCAAATGTTATCTCTCTGCACTGTTGCCAAACAACTATATTGAATTTTGGAACTACACCATGAACTTAATAATTTATCACATATTTTTATTTTTAAAATTTTGCTGGCTTTGGACTTTATAGAAGCATACCACTCTATAAAATTTATTTTTCTAAAGATTCATTCATGTTATTGAATGTGGCTGTAGTTTGTTCAATATCATAGCTGTAAAATATTTCTTTAGTGCAGTATCCATACTCCCTTCTGTCAATGGATATTGAGTTATACTTAATGCACTCCCTTATGTATGGCATTGCTATTAATAATCTATCTCATGTCCCCTACTGCATGCTTCCAAGACAATAAAACAATATTGCAGGATTACAGTGTATTGAATGTTATTTTATTCCAAAGCAGTATTTATCAACATATATTCACAACAACAAATTATACAAGATCTTATTTCATATTCTCCCCCAAACTGGGTATTATCAGGGCTAAGGGCCCAGTACCTATAGACCAAAGAGTGCAGTACCTATAGACCAAAGAGTGAACATTGTAGACAGCAGCAAACTTGGTCTATAGGTGCTGGGCCCTTAGCCCTGTGTACTTCAGCTGTAAATCATACCCACTCTGCAAATAGTATGTACCTTGACCCATCTCTTCACTCTCTGGAATTTGAGGGCAAGGGGAACTGTTGCTAAATATGCTGATATTCATGCCATTTGCTGTGCTGTGAGTGATAAAGTCTCATTACTCTTTGGAGTCTTTTGTCTTGTTCAACATCTAGGACACTGTGACAAGCTAACTTGGGACCCTGCAACTTGAGTAAAATATCCGACCTGTCACAGTTGTTGTAAGATATAAACTAAAAGAAGGTACTTGTTATATCTGAAACCAACAAACACTTAGAATCCAATATATATAAATAATTCCTGTGAATCAAATAAAAGAAAAATAACAAAGTACAAACAAGCAAAAGAAAGGACTTGTAATTTAAAGTAAGAATAAAAGGTTGAATAAACACATGAAAATATGTTCTTAACCTCATTTGTAATCAATGAAATGATAAAGGAGATCACCATAAGACAGAAATCTATGCCCACTAGTTTGACTACAAATAAGATGTGTGTTAATACCCAGATTAGGAGAAAATATGAAATAAGATCTTGTATATTTAGTTATTGTGAATGTATATTGATAGATACTGCTTTGGAATAAAATAACATTCAATACATACATAAAAAGTTACAGAGTTGCCTATGTGGTTAGCTATAGAAACTGCTATATATTAAGACAGCTTTCCATTTCTGGAAGGAAAGTTATGAATATTTTCTTTTCTTGATATTCTGTGACAAAGAAATTTATTTATTTGAAGGATGAATTACTTGTTTCCTGACATTTTGACAAAATTCACGTGAAATAGCATGTCGGTTGGTGTTTCAAGAAACATATTTTAAAATGGTTTAATTTATTTAATGATTATAATCAAGCATTTAAAGAAATTTTCCTAGAAAATTGTCTGTTTCTTCTAAGTTATAAATTTATTGCCATACCAATTTTCTTATTTTTAAACCTTTGCTAGACCTATACCAATGTTTTGTCTTTTTTTTTCTTTTTCTTTTTCTTGTTTTTTACACAGAGTCTCACTCTGTTGCCCAGACTGGACAGGAGTGGCAGGATCTTGGCTCACTGCAAGCTCTGCCTCCCGGGTTCACATCATTCTTCTGCCGCAGCCTCTCGAGTGGCTGGGAATACAGGTGCCTGCCACCACACCCAGCTAATTTTTTTGTATTTTTAGTAGAGACGGGGTTTCACTGTATTAGCCAGGATGGTCTCATTCTCCTCGCCTCGTGATCCACCCACCTCGGCCTCCCAAAGTGCTGGGATTACAGGCATGAGCCACCGCGCCCAGCACCAATGTTTTGTCTTTTAAATTATTGCCCTCATTTTTACTTTCTCATTTTTCTCAATTATCTTCAATAAAATATATTATAATTTAATTAGTTATATTAAATAATCAACTTTTGGCTTTGCCAACATTTTCTATAATGTTTTTGTTTTCTGTATTTGTATTATTTATTTCTTTTGCAGTATAATCATTTTCTTGTTATTTTACTTATATATTAAGTTTAAATAATTATTAACATTCACATTATTTTATGGTAAGCATTTATTAAAATAATCATTTTTGAGTACGCTTGTGACTATTACATTTGTTGATATGCATATATAAAAATTCTCATTGCTTTATAAATTATTATATTTCTTTGAACTGTGAGATTTGTAGCAGTGTGCTTCAAAACATTCAATTTATATAATTTTTGTTTTCTATTTTGATTGACTTAAATTTACTTGTATTATCATTACAGGATGAGTTTTATGTCATTGTTAATATGTAATAGTTACTGAAAATAGATTTTTTTTTAGAATACGGCCAGTTGTTTGCAAATGTTCTATATATGCTCAAGCAATTCACACATTATTGTGTTCATAGCTCTACATGATGTCAATAAATGAAAGTCATTAGTGTGTCATTCAAAACTTTACATTTTTATAGAATTTTTGTCCGTAAAACATCTTTTTTAGTCCATTTTGTGTTGTAATAACATAATGCTATAGACTAGGCAATTTAAAAAGAAAAGACATTTATTTACTTTTGTTTGATTTTGATTTTAAGAAGCAAAAAGTTTAATAGGCAAGAAAGAAGGAAGGAAAAGGAAAACAGCTCCCCCATACAGAGGCAGAGGGAAGGGAGATTAAAATGAAGGGAAAACCATGAGTGCAGCAGAAATTAGCCAGTTATGTGAGGAGGCTGGAGGAGGTGGTGTCTGATTTGCATAGGGCTCAGGGGATTGGTTTGACTAGGAAGAAAAACCTTTATTTTTTACAGTTCTGCAGGCTGGGAAGTCCAATGTCGAAAGGCCTGCGTATCTGGGGGATCTTCTTGCTTCTTCATTTCATTGTGAAAGGAGGAAGGGCAAAAGAAGGTAAGAATTAGAGAACTAGTGGGAAGGGGACCAAACTCATTATTTTATTCCACTCCCACAAAAACAACATTAATTGGTTCATTAAGCTGCAGCCCTCATGACTTAACCACCTCTTAAAGTTGTGTTGGGGGTTAGGTTTTAACACATGAACCTTGAGGGAAGAATTCAAACCATAGCAACATCAAAATTGGAAGAACTGCGATGCAATAATTAAGGGAGGAGACCACCCCTTATATTGTCTTATACCCAATTTCTGCCTCCAAAGAAAGAAGAGGTAAAAACTGAAAGGCAGAAATGGAATCCACAGGCAGACAGCCTGGCACCACACCCTGGGCCTGGTAGTTAAAAATCAACCCCTGACCGAACTGCTTGTGTTATCTATATATTCCAGACATTGTACGGAAAAGCATTGTGAAAATCCCTGTCCTGTTCTGTTCCATTCTGATGACTGGTGCATGCGGCCACTGGTTACGTACCCCCTGTTTGCTGAATCACAACCCTCTCAAGTGGACTCCCTTAGAGTTGTAACCCCTTAAAAGGGACAGGAATTGCTCACTCAGGGAGCTTGGTTTTTTTGAGACATAAGTCTGCCAATGCTTCCAGCCAAATAAAGCCCTTTCCTTCCTCAACTCCGTGTCTGAGGGGTTTTGTCTGTGGCTCATCGTGCTACATAATGACAAATTTGTTATTTTTCTCTACTGTTGTATTTACTGTAGATTCATATTGTTTAGACTATTTTATCATTTTCTTAATTTGTTAATTGAATGCTTTATCTTAGAGTAACAGCCCCAAACTTTTTTGTTTTGCTTTGTTCTGTGTTCTCATATTTTTTCATGCCTTTATTTTCAAACTTTCTATAATTTCATAATTTTAGTATGTATATTTTAAATAGCATGTAATTAGATTTTAATATACAATCTGATAATTATTTTTGTTCACGTGACACAATTTAAATTCACTCTGATATTTAAATTCACTGTGATAATGAAACTATGTAGATTATCTGAAAATATCATTTTCTGCTTTTGCTTTTTCTATATTTTTCTACTCATGTACCCATTTTAGGTGATAGCAATTATGATATGTAATTATTTTTTATTATTTAGTATTTGTCTTAGAAATTTTATCATAAATATTTAACTTATCAAAGCCAATAAGCAACATATTAGTCCATCTCCTAAATGATATATAAAAAATAAAATTATAACATTTTATTAACCTGTGACCTATTTTTGTCATGTAATTTAGTTATTTTTGTTTCACAAGTTAGACATGGTAAATAAATATACAACTAAATTGTATCCAAATGATTAACTTGATTCTTCTGTGTTTGTATTCCTGCTTACCAACTATTTTTTATATATTGTTAATGTATTTTTAGATCACTTTACTGAGCTTTAATTACATAAAAGGAAATATACTTTTCTAAGCTTATAATTCAAATGCTATTGGCAAATATATTTTCAGGTAACCATTACTGTGTAGCCAAAATCAGTAAATGTATGCATCCCATACTACTAATCTCACTTTTTTTAACCATAGTTATGATTTTTCTTGAATTCCATGTAAAGAAACTACAGCAATTATAAAGTATATGCTCCCTGTCATCTTTTTTCTTCAAAAAGCAAAATGAAAAACACCAAAAACAACAGCAGCAAAAGCCAAAATTGACAAATGGGATATGATTAGACTAAAGAGCTTCTGCACAGCAAAAGAAACTACCATCAGAGTGAACAGGCAACCTACAGAATGGGAGAAAATTTTTGCAATCTTCTCATCTGACAAAGGGCTAATATCCAGAATCTACAAAGAACTCAAACAAATTTACAAGAAAAAAACAAACAACCCCATCAAAAAGTGGGCAAAGGATATGAACAGACTTCTCAAAAGAAGATATTCATACAGCCAACAGACACATGAAAAAATGCTCATCATCACTGGCCATCAGAGAAATGCAAATCAAAACCACAATGAGATACCATCTCACACCAGTTAGAACAGCAATCATTAAAAAGTCAGGAAACAACAGGTGCTGGAGAGGATGTAGAGAAATAGGAACACTTTTACACTGTTGGTGGGATTGTAAACTAGTTTAACCATTATGGAAAACAGTATGGCAATTCCTCAAGGATCTAGATCTAGATGTACCATATGACCCAGCCATCCCACTAGTGGGTATATACCCAAAGGATTATAAATCATGCTGCTATAAAGACACATGCACACGTATGTTTATTGCGGCACTATTCACAATAGCAAAGACTTGGAATCAACCCAAATGTCCATCTGTGACAGACTGGATTAAGAAAATGTGGCACATATACACCATGGAATATTATGCAGCCATAAAAAAGGATGAGTTTGTGTCCTTTGTAGGGACGTGGATGCAGCTGGAAACCATCATTCGTAGCAAACTATCACAAGAACAGAAAACCAAACACCGCATGTTCTCACTCATAGGTGGGAACTGAACAATGAGATCACTTGGACTCGGGAAGGGAAACATCACATATCGGGGCCTATGATGGGGAGCGGGGAGGGGGAAGGGATTGCATTGGGAGTTATACCTGATATAAATGACAAATTGATGGGTGCTGACGAGTTGATGGGTGCAGCACACCAACATGGCACAAGTATACATATGTAACAAACCTGCACGTTATGCACATGTACCCTAGAACTTAAAGTATAATAAAAAAAAATTAAAAAAATAAAAATAAAACCACACACACACAAAAAAACAAAAAGCAAAATGATTTTGAGTTTCATCTATGTCATTTGTGTATCAGTATTTTGTTTTATTTTTTGATGACTGGTATTCCATTGATGGATATACCACATTTTTTATCCATTCATGAATTGATGATGGACATTAAATTTTTATTTTGCAGTGATTGTGAATGTAATGATATAAAAATTTGATTATAAGTATTTGTGTGGACATAATTTTTAGTTAATCTTGGGTATATATATCAATAATAGGAATCACTGAGTCCCATGGTAGTTGTATGTTTAACTATGTAATACACTGTTCAACTGTTATCTAAGTAGGCCGTATATTTTTTTAAAATCTCAATGATATATGAGAATTTGCATTGCTTACTATAGCTATATTTTTAAATTTAGGATACTTTAATAGGTATACAGTGACATTTAATTGCAGTTTTAATTTACATGTGATTTGTATTTTACTTTAATTTGTATTTCATGGCTAATGATGGTGAGCATGTTTTCAAGGCCTTATTAGACATCCATTTATCTACTTTAGTGAAGTATTTTTTCAGATCTTTTATTCATTTAATATTGAATCATTTGTCTTCTTATTGAGTTGGAAGAGTACATAATACATTCTGGATGTAAGTTGGTTAACTTGTATGTGTTTGAAAATACTTTCTCTCAGCCTGTGGCTTGCTTTTCATTTAGCTATCTTTCAAGGAATAATAATTACTAATTATGAATTAATTTATTGATCACTGTTTTTCTTCTATAGTTGGTGATTTTGAGTCCCTCAAAAACATTTGCCTAACCCAATAGTTAAAAAATTTTCTCCTAGATTTTCTCCTAGAAGTTCTATAGTTTTATGACTTATAAATAAGTCCAGAATCAGCTCAGAAATCTGGCACTATAAGGTTAAATACTCCTGGTGGTGTACTTGTTGGGGTTGGGGACACATTTAATGTTTGAGCATTGTTCAAGTAAAAACTAGGACAACTTTGAAAAGTTTGTAAATGAAGGTGCCTTAAGCATAGAGACATATATTTCCTAAATTCTATGTATCTTGCATTTTGAGAGTTTAGTTAAATGGCTCCCCATAGACTGAATTAATCATTTACCAGGGTTGATATATCTAGCTAATAAGATTCTGAAACCCTATGTAGGATGAATTTCCCATAGTAAAAACGTTTATTGGTTTTTTAGTACTACAGCTCCATAAGAATTTATATACCACACAATTTATTTTGTTCACAGTGGTGAAAACAGTAGTAGTTGAGAGAGACATGAAACTTATGGTTGCAAAATAAACAGGAAGCTGATTTGAGGGAAGAAATCATAATGAAATGCCCATTGCTTACTCTAGAATTTCAGCAAGAATCTACAGTTGATCTAAGTTTTGTGATTTTTTTTTTGAATGGTAAGAATTTTATACAGAATAGTAAAACACACAAAAATACAAAACAAAATTCTATTTTCTCTTCTGCTTACCTCCTAATCAAGTTACTACCATATTTATCTCTTTTGTGTTCAATCCAAACTGCTATCAGCAGTCACTCACAGCTTACACATCCTCAGTGAAATAATTTACTTCTAAATCCACTTGGATTTGGTAAGTCTTTCTACAGCTAAAATAAATAAAGTCAGACTCAAAAACCAAAATTTTTTAAATGAATTTTATGTTGGAAATTAACACAGTTTCCCACTTTATTAATATGGAAGTTATTTTTCTTTTGTATCCATTCTGACCTAAATTGTTATTTTAACAAATTTGACAACCATTTCTTTGAAAGACAAAATGTTCATAGGCACTAGAATAGTTTTATAAACAAAATGTGGTTGGTACAATTCAAGAAAGAATAATTTAGTGAAGTAGAAGTGTAAACACTTTTCATACAACATAATAAAAATCTACAATTGAGATATATACAAAGATGCTTTGAGAATGTTGAAGAAGGCTAGCAAATGCTTTTACAGATGAGGCTATAATTTATTAGTTTCTGACCAGGAATACTGTCAGTGGTGAAGTGAAAAAATTAGAGGTAAAAAATCAGAGGTAATAAACCTGAAAAGTGACCAAATATGGAGAATAAAGTACATTTTCAAAAGAAGGCTTGTCAGTTTTTTTATTTGGAGGAATCAGTAATTGATTATTACATTAATGATAACAAGTGTTAAAGTAGGTGATAATATGTTAGTTTTTGTGATAAAAATATTACAGTAAAAGAGGCCAGAGCATTTTGTAAAATGTTTCAGTGGTTCATCACATTTTTAGAGTCCCTTAAAATCCTTTAATTTTACATTAATTTACATAATGGTTTACCTAATAAAATCCAATATGTTTTTAGGATTTCAAATTTAATATTAATTTGCTTTGAATTTTTATATGTCCAGTACATCTTTTAAAGAATAATCATGAGTAAAATGTAAGGGGATGTTTTAATGGGAATAATTTTGTAAGTGTTATTGCATTGGTGAATATTCATTTGAAGGGAAGATTTATTTCAAATGAAGTATACTCAGATAATTATTGCCTATGGTTGAAGGAAATAGCTACATAACAATGACATTCTATGTTTGGGGTAATAACAATTAAGTCATCTTCATGTGGAAAATAATCCTTCATTGCTATTTTCTACTGCAGAGGGTACAGAGTTGGGGGCAGATTCAAAACTCATCCATGAATAGAACAGAACTCTAAAATACACATTAAAAAGGAAAAAGCCTCACATAAAAAACTCATAATAATGCCACTTAAAATTACTGTTAACAGTATATGTACAATCCAACTTCTATCAAGGTATCAATAATAGGATGAAGTGGAGGATATATTGAACATAAGCAACTCAAACACAGCAGTTGCAAAATAGAGACTTTTTAAAAGTTTATAATAGACAGAAACACTGATAAATTATTCTACAGGAGTTTCTCCACTAGGTGCCACGGAGTTTGACAGTGATCAATAGTGAATTAACAATGTTTAAAAGTAATCTGCTCCTCATGTAGAACATTGATCTAGGAATCCAAGCTTTGCAATTAATCAGAAAAGACATTTGCATGTTTTGAATTGTAGGCCTAATAATAGAATATAGATATAAAGTTAACTTTTCTTTTCTTGACTTAAACAACAGAAATATACTATCTCAAATTTCTGGAGTCTAGGAGTCCAAAATCAAGAGGCTTTCAGGGTTACTTCTTTCTGAGGGCTGTGAGGGTAGGATCTGTACCAGGCCTCTGTCTTCTTGGCTTGCAGATGACCCTCATCTCCTTGTGTCTTCATATCATTTTCCCTCTAATACCTCTACTCAAATTTGTCCTTCTTATGAGGACATCAGTCTTACTGATTCAAGGTCTACTCTAATGACCTTATTTTAACTCGATTACATTTATAAAAACCCTCTCTCCCAATAAGGTCACATTCTAAGGCACGCAATTCAACCCATAACACCGAGGAACAGATTGGAGGAAATTTAAGGAAACAGGGCCGCTAAATACAATGTGAGTTCCAAGACTGGGTTTTGGAGCAGAGCAGAAAACAAATATTAGTGGTGAAACTGATGAAATCTGAGGAAGGCCTGTAATTTAGCTAGTGGTGTAGTATTAAGGTTAATTTCTTAACTTTGATAATTGTATTATGGTTATATGAGATGTTAGCAGTGGGGAAAACTGGGTGAGGAGTGTGTGGGAGTTAACTGTATTATTTTTGCAATTGCTCTGTATAAGACTAACTTTAAAAAGTAAAGACTTATTCAAGTTGGTTTTCTATGAAGTAGCTAAAAAGTTTTTAAAAAGGCCATCCTTTATAGACAGCAACAAAATGTGCAAAAATGAGTTGTCTTACTCCCTAAAACCAAATTATCTAGATGTGTTGAAATTCATTCATTTTGCTGAGAATTGTAAAGGAGGGCAAGAAGTAAAATACCTTTTTATTCAAATTGGGCAGTCAACATAAAAGCTTCCTAGAAAAATCTTACATATCCTATGTCAAATCCTACATTACCCTCTTCAACCAACAAAAGCCTATCCATACAATTAATGTGTTTTCTTCTTAGAGAAAAAGTGCAGATTGTGGTTAACAAAAGTAGTCACTTTCTATACTAGAGTGATAACTTCATTGAGAAAATGAAGATAGCATGCCATTTACCTTTGGATTATACACAGGATTCACTTAAGTTTTGTGTGTTTTTTTGGGCACATAATCCTTACACATCAAATCTGACTTTTGAGGTACTTATTGAAAACCTGATCACAGTATTTCCTCTTATGTTTCATATATCTCCCATTGTCTTTTCTGTCTTCTTTTTTCATCAACTTTTCATTTTTAGTTGAGAAAAATTGATACATATTTATGGGATACAGAGTGATATTTCAACACCTGTATATTTGAGTGGTAATCAAATCAGGCTACTTCACATCTCTATTACCTCAAATATTTATTATTTTTTTTCTTAGGTTGAGAACATTTAAAATCCTCTCTTCTACCTTTTTACAAAATACATTAAATTATTGCATTAAATTATTGTTAAATATATTAACCCTATAGTGCTTTCAAATACTGTAGCTTATTCTTCCTATCTAATTATAATTTTGTATCCAGTAACTGGTCTCTCCATAATCCCCTGTCCTCCAGCCATCTTATCTTCTAAAAAAAAAAAAAAAACAATGCTATTGTCTACTTTTATCGTATCAACTTTTGTTAGATCCCACACATTAATGAATACATTCAGTATTTATATTTCTATGCCTGGATTATTTCACTTAACATGATGTCCTCTAAGCTTATATATGTTACCACAAAGGACACAATTTCATTCCTGTTCATGTGTGAAGAGTATACCATTCTGTATATATACAATATTTTCTGTATCCATTCATCCACTGACAAACATTTGGATTTAATACATATTTAGGCTATAGTGAATAATAGTGCAATAAATATGGGAAGGCATGCATCTCTACGATATACTAATTTCCTTTTGTTCGACTAACTACCCAACAGTGAGATTGCTGAATCATTTAATAGTTGTATTTTCAGTTTTGTTTTTTGTTTTGTTTTGTTTTGTTTTTTGAGACGGAATCTTGCTCTTTCGCCCAGGCTGGAGTGCAGTGGTGCAATCTGGGGTCACTGCAACCTCCGACTCCCTGGTTCAAGTGATTCTCCTGCCTCAGACTCCTGAGTAGCTGGGATTACAGGCACATGCCACCATACCAAGCTAATTTTTGTATTTTCGGTAGATAGGGGGTTTCACCATGTTGGCCAGGAAGGTGTTGATCTCCTGACCTCGTGATCCGCCCTCCGTAGCCTCCTAAAGTGCTGGTATTTTGAGTTTTTGGAGAAATCTCCATACTGTTTTACATAATGACTGTATTAATTTACATTTTCACCAATGGTGTACAAAAGATTCTTCTTACTCTACATCTTTGCCAGTATTAGTTATCTGTCTTTTTGAAAATAGCCATTCTAACTGGGGTGAGAAGATAGTTATCATGGTTTTGATCTGCATTTCCCTGATGATTAACGAGGTCGAGCCTTTCTTCTCATATTTGTTGATCATTTGTATCTCTTCTTTTGAGATATGTTCATTCAGATCCTTAGCCAAGTTTTAATTGGATTTTTTGTAATTGGATTGTTTGAGTTCCTTGTATATTCTAGATATATTGAGGACCGTGCTGGGGGTGGTGAAGAATGAACAGACACAACAGACAAAGACAAACAGAGAACATGGCGGCCGGGCGCAGAGCCTGAGCCTCACTTTATTTATACTCCATAAACCTCACGTCAGCAGAAATAACACAATGCAAAAAAACTTTCTCTACCCAGATGTATCTGCTTAGTTCCTTGCCTCTAGGCTCTTCCTTATTTGTCTGCCTTCTTGGCGCCTACTGGAGTTCATTAAAAGTTCAACTGGAGATACTGTCCTTGAGCCCTATCTATTCTTAGCATATTGTTTTCAATGGCCCCTGCATAGATATTTATCATTTGTTGGATGAATAGTTTGTATATATTTTCTCCCACATAATCAGTCATCTCTTCACTCCATTCATGGTTTCCTTTGCTGTGCAAAAGTTTTTTAGTTTGTCGCAGTCTCATTTGTCTATTTTCATTTTTGTTATCTCTGCTTTTGTAGTCTTACTCATACAATTTTTGCTTGCCAATGTTCTCAAGCACTTCCCCTATGTTTTCTTTTGAAAGTTTTATAATTTTCAGTCTTATACTTAAGTATTGAATACATTTGAGTTGGTGTTTGTGTATGGTGAGTAGAGGTCTAGTTTCATTCTTCTGCTTATGGATATCCAGTTTTTTCTATTTATTTAGGAGAGTGTTTTTCCCTTTTTGTATGTTCTTTATGCCTGTGTTAAAAATCAGTTGGCTATAAATATATGAGTTTATTCCTGGATTATGTATTTGAATCCATTGGTTAATGTATCTTTTTTTTAACAATGCCATAATGTTTTGCTTACTGTAGGCTTACAGTATAATTTGAATTCAGGTAGTATGATGCCTCCACGTTTGTTCTTTTAAATCAGGATTGCTCTGGCTATTCAGACCCCTTTTTGGTTCCATGTGAATTTTAGAATTGTTTTTCCATTTTTGTGAAACATGGCATTAGTACTTTGATAGGGATAGCATTGAGTCTGTAGATCACTTTGGACAGTATGATTATTTTTATAGTATTCGTTTTTTTAATCCATGACCATAGGATGCCTTTTCATTTGCTTGTGTCCTTCAATAGTTTTCATCAGTTTTGTAGCTTTCATTACAGAGATATTTTACATTCTTAATTAAAGTAAATTAAATTTACTTTATTCCTTTATTGTAGCTATGCTAAATAAAGTTATTTTAGTGATTTAATTTTCAACTAGTTTCTCATTGGTGTATAAAAATGGTGTTAATTTGTATATGATAACTTTATGTCTTGCAACTTTGAATTTGTTCATTAGCTTTAAGAAGTTTTTGTTTGTTTGATTGTTTGTGTCTGGTAGAGTCATAAAATTTTTCTATATATAAGATAATTTCATTTGCTAACAGAAACAGCTTGATTTTCTCTTTTCTAATTTGGATATTCTTTTTTTTTTTTTTCTTTCTCTTGACTAAATGTTCTGGCTAGGCCTTCCCAAATACTAGTGTGAGTAATAGTGGGTGAAGTGGACACCATTGTCTTGCTCCAATTTATACACATGGTTTAGATCTATGTCCCCAACAAAATCTCGTGTTGAAATGTAATCCCCAATGCCGGAAGAAGGGCTGGACGGGAGGTTATTGAATCATGGGGACAGTTTCTAACGGTTTAACACTATCCTCCTTATCTTGTAAGATACTGTAGTACCTCTACTCCTCTCTACCTCAATCTCCAGCCATATAAGACATGCCTGCTGCCCCTTCATCTTCCATAATGGTAGTAAGTTTCCTAAAGCCTCTCAAGTAGCAGAAGCTGCTATGCTTCCTATGCAGCCTGCAGAACTGTGAAATTAAACCTCTTTTCTTTGTGAATTACCCAGTCTTGGACATTTCTTTATAGCAACATGAGGATGGACTAATACACTTATAATCATTTAATATATGTTAGGTGTGAGTTTGTCATATATGATTTTTATTGTGTTGAGGTATTTTTTTCCTATACTTAACTTCTTAAACATTTTTATCACGAAGGAATGTTGAATTTTATCAAATTTTCTGCATCTATTAAGATGATCATTTCATTTTTGTCTTTAATTCAGTGAATGTGATGTATTACAATTATTGATTGACATGTGTTGATTCCTCCTTATATCCCTGAGATAAATCACACTTGATTATGATGTATTATCTTTTTGATACACTATTGGATTCAGTTCTATAATATTTTGTTGGGGAATTTTCCATATATGTTCATCAGGCATATTGGCTTTTGGTTTTCTTTTTTTATTGTCTTCTTGTATGATTTGGCATTAGGGTAATGGTGGACTTGTAGAATGAATTAGGAGTGAGTTCTTTCTCTTCAAGTTTTTTGGAATAGTTTGAGAAGAATTGGTTTTAGTTCTTCTTTAAAATTTGGTAGAGTTCAAAAATAAATTTTTGTGTTCTTGAGCTTTTCTTTGTTAGAATGCTTTTAAATTACTGGTTCAATCTCATTACTATTTATTGGTTTGTCCAGGCTTTTTATTTCTTCCTATTTTAATTTCGGTTTATTTTATGGGTCCAGGAATTTATCCATTTCCTCTAGGCTTTTCAGTTTGTTGATTTATGGTTGTTTTTAATGGTCTATAATGGTCTTTTGTATTTCTGTGGTGTCAGTTATAATGCCTTTGTTTTCACTTCTGAGTTAAATTATTTGAGTCTTTTTATTAGTTTAACAATGTGTCTATTTTATCTTTTCAAAAAATAACTTTCTGTTTTGGTGATCTTTTGTATTTTTTCATCTTCATTTATTTCTGATCTCATGTTTATTTCTTATTTCCTCCTAATAATTTGGGGTTTGGTTTGTTCTTTCTTTTTTAGTTTCATGAAATATACTGCTGGGTTGTTTACTGAAAATCTTTCTACCTTTTTGTTGTAGGCGTTTATTATAAACGTACATGTTAATACTGCTTAATCCTACAAAAGCAGTATTATGATACAAAACTTGTATCCCACAGGTTTTAGTATGATTTGTTTCTGTTTTCACTTGATTCTATACAATTTTTAATATCCTTCTTACTTTCTTTTTTGATCCATTGGTCATTTAGGAGCATGTTGTTGAATTTTCATGTAGTTGTATAGTTTCAATATTCCTTTTATTATTGATTTCTAATTTCATTCAATTGCAGTCTGAGAATAAACTTGATAGGATTTTAGTTTTTGAAAATTTGTTAAGACATATTTTGTGGCTTCACATATGGTTTCCTGATTCCTGGAAAATGTTTCATATGCTGATGACAAGAATGTGTATACTGTAGCTGATGGATGAAATGTCCTGTAAATGGATGTTGGGTCCCTATGCTCCAAAATGCGTGTAAGTCCTATGGTTCTTTATTTTTTTAGCTAAATGGTCTATCCAGTGTTGAAAGTAGGGTGTTGCACTCTCCAGCTATGATTGTGTTCGAGTCTCTCTTCTTAGGTGTAATAATATTTGCTCTATATAGCTGAGTGCTCCATTGTTAGGTGTGTGTATATTTATAATCTCTACATCCTCTTGCTGAGTTGATTTTTTTATCGTTATAAAATGAACTTACTTATTTTACCATTTTGACTTAAATACTATTTTATCTGATATAATTATAAATACTTTTTTTTTTAACTTTTAGTTTTTGTTTGCATAGACTAACATGTTCCATCCCTTCATTTTTAATCTATGTGTGTCTTTACAGATGAGGTGAGTTTATGGCAAGCTACATACAGTTGGGATTTGTTTGTTTGTTTGTTTGTTTGTTTTTGAGACAGAGTCTCCCCCTCCTCCCCAGGCTGGAGGGCAGTGGCACCATCTCCACTCACTGCTCACTGCAAGCTCCGCCTCCTGGGTTCATGCCCTTCTCCTGCCTAAGCCTCTTGAGTAGCTTAGGACTACAGGTGCCCACCACCATGCCAGGCTAATTTTTTTTTTTTTTTGTATTTTTAGTAGAGATGGGGTTTTGTCGTGTTAGGCAGGATGGTCTCGATCTTCTGACCTCGTGAGCCACCCACCTTGGCCTCCCAAAGAGCTGGGATTACAGGTGTGAACCACTGCGCCAGGCCTGGATTTGTTTTTTTAATCCATTCATCTATTCTCTATTTTTTAATTAGAAGATTTAATCTATTTGCACTCAATATTATTATTTATATGTGAGCATTTGCTTTTGTCTTTTTGTTAATTGTTTCCTAAGCTTTTTTGTATACCTTTTGTTTTATTCTTTCTTTCTTATTCTTTATCTTTGCAGGTTTGTGGTGGGTATTTTATTTTATTTTATTTCATTTGTAGTAATAGGCTTTGATCTCTTTCTCATTTGTGCACCTGCTCTACCAATGAATTTTATACTTTACTGTGTTTTCATGATGGTAATTACTGTACTTTATTTCCAGATGTACGGTTTCCTTAAGAATTTCTTGTGAGGCTTGTCTAATGGTGATGAATTTCCTCCAATTTAATTTGTCTGTGAAACATTTTATTTCCCCTACATATCTGAAGAAGAACTTTGATGAGTGTAGTATTCTTGGTTACCATGTTTTTCCTTGTAGCTCTTTGAGTATATCATCCCCTTCTCTTCTTGCCTATATGGTTTCCTCTGAAAAATTTGCTATGTGGCTTGCTAAATTTTTGTTTTAGAATTCTTTACTTGTTTTTGACTTTTGACAGTTTGACTATAATTTGCCTTGGAGAGGACTTTTTGTGTTGATTGAATTTTGGATTCTTTGAGCTTCACAAATCTGCATGTCTGTATCTTCCCCAAATTTGGGGAAATTTTCAGGTATTATTTTGTTAAATAAATTGTCTATTTTCTTTTTCCATCTTTCTCTCCTGGAATTCCCTTAATGTAAATATTCATTTACTTAATGGTATCCCAGATATTTTACAAGCTTTCTTCATTTAAAAACATTTCTTCCTTCTCTTCTTTTTTTCCTCTTCCTCCTTTTTGTCATCCTCCTTCTTCCTCCTCTTACTCTTCCACTTCTTCTTTTGTCTGACTGAGTGATTTAAAAAAATTTGTATGCCGGGCGCGGTGGCTCAAGCCTGTAATCCCAGCACTTTGGGAGGCCGAGACGGGCGGATCACGAGGTCAGCAGGTCGAGACCATCCTGGCTAACCTGGTGAAACCCCGTCTCTACTAAAAAATACAAAAAACTAGTCGGGCGAGATGGCGGGCGCCTGTAGTCCCAGCTACTTGGGAGGCTGAGGCAGGAGAATGGCGTGAACCCGGGAGGTGGAGCTTGCAGTGAGCTGAGATCCGGCCACTGCACTCCAGCCTGGGCGGCAGAGTGAGACTCCGCCTCAACAACAACAACAACAACAACAACAACAACAAAATTGTATTAAAATTAAGAATTTCTTTGATCTGCTTGATCTGGTCGGTTGTTGAAGCGCTCAACTAATTTTTTTTCATAATTTATTGAATTCTTCAGCTCTGATATATTTGTTTGTTTTTTTATGATATTTATCTGTTGAATTTCTTATTCAGATCATTATTCTTTTTGATTTTGTTGATTCATCTATATGTATTTCCTCTTACCTCATTGAGTTTCTTTAAAAATTAAAAATTCAAAATTATTATTTCAAAATTATTTTAAAATACATTTTAGTCATTTAGTAGATTTCCTTTACCTTGGGGCCTTTTACTAAAGAACTGTTGTCTTTCTTTGGAAATGTCATGTTTCCTAGTTTTTTCAGGTTTCTTGTGACCCTATATCATTTCCTGCACATCTGGTAAAAGCAGTTGCCTCGTTCAATTTTATGAGCTATCTTTCCTAAGGGAAACTTTTTCCTCTAGATATGTTCCATAGTGTTGAGTAGGGTGGTTTGGGTTTGGTTATAGGTGCACGCAGTAATGCAGTATCCTTTGATACATTTGGCTATAGTCTATGCCAGCAATATCTGCAGCAAGTGCCCCAGTTGCATTGATTGCTGTTTTTTTTTTTTTTTTTTTTTTTTTGAAGGTAGTGGCACAGCTTTGCTGAGGGCATAGGCTGTCAGGTGGGCTGGTTCTCAGGCTCTGGAGAAGTTTGTGCTAGACATGTTGGCTCTGCTGGTCACAGAGACAGTGTCTTGATCTGCTTGGCATTGCCACAAAGGAAGACCTGAGGTAATTTATAAATAAAAGAGGCTTATTTGGCTCACATTCTGCAGGCTATACTAAAAGCATGGTGTTTGTATCTGTTTCTGGTGAGGGTTTCAAGGTGCTTCTAATCATTATGGAAGGCGAAGGGAAGCAGGCATCACATGATGAGGGAGAAAGAGGGAAGGAAGGGAGGTGCCAGGCACTTTCTAACAGTTCTCATGGGAACTAATAAAGGGAAAACTCACTCATACTATGACAATGGCCCCAAACTGGTCATGAAATATTTTCCCCTATAGTATGAACACATCCCACTAAGCCCCACTTCCAACATTGGGGATAAAATTTCAACATGAGATTTGGAGGGGACGATTACCCAAAATCTATCAAGCAACTTTCTGGTAATGGTTAGCAGCAGGCAGGCTGGTTTCCAGTCTGTGAGGGGCATGCATGGTGTACAGCAATCCTCCATCTGAAGTGTTGGTGTTGCCAGTGATGGGGGACACTGAACAGGCTGGTCATCAGGCTCTGGGCAGTGTATGAAGTGTGTTCATGGCCAATATCTTATTTTTCCTTTTCCACTGGAATAACTAGTTCTCTTTGTACCTGAGATAGTCTGAGCAGATAAGAAAATCTTCTAGTAACTCATATTATCTTTCTTTTAGTATCCTTTCATATCCATACATGCTGTTATCTATGGCCAAGTAGCTCGACCTCTAACGTTGCCCTTGATTTTGATCAAAGTCAAATTCCTTTTGGTGAAAAGAGGAAAATGTTGTAATAAGAACAGTTATTATTCTTTTGAATCTCAAAGTAGAAACACATACTAAGTGCAATGCAGAACTGGGAGTTTTGGTTTGGGATAATGTATTGGCAGTCACCTAGTCACACAAGCTTTCAATAATTTACTTCTCCTAAAATATGTTTCTGGAGTCTAGTGAGAACAGTCATTGTAGTTAGAGCTGAATTGACTGGCCATTTGTAACAGCATCTACCATCACCCAAAGAGCAAATAACACTCAGAACTTTCCTATCTACTAACAAAACATTGAAGTGGATCAACCAAAGAACCATGAAAAATAATATCAGCCAGTTTTTAAAATTGTGCCCTTGTGTTTTTTATTAATAAGACCCCTTTACATCTGTAAAAGGGATACAGAATTATTATCATTTTCAGGAATTGTTATAGAAGAATTATCTACAAACTTCTGGGATAAAATAGAAGTAAATTACCAAAACTTGTTTTAAATGAAAGTTTATTCAGCAGCTAAACATATAAAATAGGTAAATGCAAATCTATTCTATTTGAATCCAAAGTTAGAAGTTAATAATCATGCTACCCAACCCCCTACACTTTTACTTTCCACCCCTACCATGTCTCATCCAGGAATTCCACCAAGAACAGATCAAAAACTTTATTTAAGGCCAGGCACAGTAGCTCACACCTGTAATCCTTTTTAGCACTTTAGGAGGCTAAGGTGGGCAGATCACTTGATGTCAGGAGTTTGAAACCAGCCTAGCCAACCTGGTGAAACCCATCTCTATTAAAAATACACACACACACACCACACACACACACACACACAAATTAGCCAGGCATGGTGGGGGACATGTATAATCCCAGCTACTTGGGAGGCTGATGTAGGAGAATTGTTTGAACCTGGGAGGGGGAGGTTGCAGTGTGCCAAGATTGTGCCACTGCCCTCCAGTCTTGGTGATAGAGTGAGACTCCATCTCAGAAACAAACAAACAACCTTATTTAAAGCAACTTCATTTGTCATATAGCCATCCACATGTACCTCTTCATAGGTATATAGTTGTCAGACCTCCTAATAATCCTGAAACTGAAGCCCAGTGCTCTTGAGTTCTAGTTCAACATATTTCTACTAAACTGTGCAAATCTTTACATTTTACATTGCTGAGTCAAGGAAAGAAAGTTGATTTTAAATACAAATTATTTAAAAGGAAAAAGACACTTGGTTAGGAGAAATAATTGTTTTTGTTTTTTCATTTCTGTATTCTGTTCATCACTACTTCAAAGTCAAACATTGCAAAGTTAAACGTTATTAATCGTTGAGTTCACAGAATCTCTTTGTCTGAAGATAATTTCCCATTGAGAAGAGTTTATCTTTGTTGTCTTGCTTTTTCAATAGCATCTTCTGACAGGAAGTTGATCCTGAGAATATCGTTAAAATTGACTATAGCTGGGAAATGTGATTCTCAGCATTTTCCTAATGACAGCTAAGGACTGATGTTTGCAATGGGATTTTACTCAATAATTTCTATCCCATTGGCCTGAAAATGTTACTGATAAATGCCACATTTATTTCTCCAAACTTTGCAACTGTGTATCTATGAGCTTTAGAATTGCTTATAAATAATTATTGATGCATTCCTTGGTTTCTTTAGTATCTCTTTGGTGATTCAGCGATTGCATTAGAATGCAGAGACTTACCTCCAAATTAATTCAAAAACCCAAGTAAAATGCTGTTCCTTCAAAGGTCAAATATGCTGATGGAAGGAAGTTAATATAAGACTTTCAAGAATGTTTTGTAAGGCATAAGAACAAATCAGACTTTGCCATGTCAAATTTAATATCAAAAATATAAATAATAGTTTAATTTTTTTATAAAAAGCAAATTCCTACAGGAAAAAAACAAATTAAAAAAATGAGAAATATTAACATTAACATTAAAAATATCAATACACTTGTTAAAAAATCTAATGTTCCCTTCTGTCATAACTTAAATATTTTACAGGCTGTTAACACACTTTGTCCTGTATGGCAAACTTGCATAGAGAAATACATACTTTACATACATGTTTTGATAAACTTGACTCTGTCTTGTTCTCATTTCTATGACTTTAGACAAAAGCAATCTTGGGAGAATTCTGAGGTAAAAAAATAAATCTCTGAAGCTATTTGAGATTAATTGCTTTGGAAATTTTAAATATAGATCCTTTGATCATCAACCTAAATAAATGGAAAATAAAGCATATTAAATCGCCTTATCATTCCCTAAGGCTTGCGTCTAAAGCTTTCTTACTTGAAAGAGTAGAAATGTGAGAACAAAGAGATTAAGAATAATTCTGTAAACTAGACCCACATTTCTTAATGATAGGCTAGAGATGCTACTAAGTGGGAAAACAAATAACAAAAACAGTATCTCGTTCTCAAAATACCATTTGTTTTCTAAGCTTTAGATGCCCTGAATGTAGACAATTAAAAATGTAAAGCAGTTACCATATCAACATGGAATGCTGGCCTGTGGGTTTGTGTGACTTATTCAAGGTTACACTTACCTCCTTCTTTTCCTGGTCTGTGCTACAAGTAGATTCTTAATTCCAACATCAGGTAAGTGGGAAATTTGCAAAATGAAAGCACACATTTTCATTTTCGCATAAAACATAAAGCAACAGTGTCAGAGAGACTACTCCCACCTTTGGGCATTTTGTAAATGCTATTTTTATTTCACAGGACAGTAGATACAGGATGGTGTATCTTAGGTGAGTGAGGCTCAATGTGCAGTCGACTGGCCCCCATCCTGCCACATGTGAAGTAGTTATCATCCTATTGTATGCTGTGTGAGTGTTGAGTGTCCTGGCAGAAAGATATGGAGGAAAAACTGCTTTATGATTGATTATCTAAGACTGGCATCTAACTTTGTTTTGCACGTAAAAGAAAAATATCTAAGAATTTTAGAGTGTTAAGAGCAAAGATTTCAGAACTAGATTATTAGGATTTAAAATCTGAGTTTGTCACTAGCTGTGTAACCATGGACAAGTTTCCTATCTTCTCTCTTCATTGGTTTTCCTATTTGTAAGACTGTGATGATGGGGCCGGGCGCGGTGGCTCAAGCCTGTAATCCCAGCACTTGGGAGGCCGAGACGGGCGGATCACGAGGTCAGGAGATCTAGACCATCCTGGCTAATATGGTGAAACCCGTCTCTACTAAAAAATACAAAAAACTAGCGGGCGACGAGGCGGGCGCCTGTAGTCCCAGCTACTCGGGAGGCTGAGACAGGAGAATGGCGTGAACCGGGAGGCGGAGCTTGCAGTGAGCTGAGAGCCGGCCACTGCACTCCAGCCTGGGCGGCAGAGCAAGACTCCGTCTCAAAAAAAAAAAAAAAAAAAAAAAAAAAAAAAGACTGTGATGATAAATGACACCATCAGGTTGATGTAAAGAGAAAATGTAAAGAATCTAAAATAGTGTTTTTCAGACAATAAGCATTCTATAAGTCTTGGCTATTTTTTAATATTTTGTAACAGGGAAATAATAGGTAAATCGGGGAAAATTGTACTTTTTTCAAACTTTATTAATCTTTATATATACTATATAAAAATACATACCTGTGATGATACAAAGTGGCTTTTAGTGTTTAAATCACCAACAATAAACAAAGGTATCTTTTTGTTATTTGGCGATCTCTGGTGAATGAAGAGAATGCCTCCTCTGCCACCCCAGAGATTTATGAATGTTGAGTGTTAACAACATATAAGTGCCAGGATCTAATGTTTATTGCACACATAATAAAACAGAAATGAGTCCAACAAGATGGACTCAGTCTGAAGAGAAACAATAGCAAAAGGAAGTAAATGGCTTGGAGTTTTTATTGCAGTTAGAGAATGGAGCCAGATGGAGGTTCTCTGCTATTATTTGAATTTTGACCTATGACATGGGGCAGAGGATTTGTTCCAAGGGTGGAGGGTGTGAGTAGGGGCGAGGGATCGTATTAGATTACCCAAATATGGGGAAAGGGGAGGGGTAACAATCTGAAAGCTGTCAAATTTCTCACATCAGATATGGAATCTTCATTTTATTATAGTATCTTTCAGTATTTTCATCACTTACAGTCATTCTATTTCAAATTACAAGTATCTCACCACTTCGATATAACTTTTAATGTAATTATGTCTTATATTTACACTGATCACGATTATATATTTTTGGGCATGTATGCCCTTTATATTATATTTATGCCATTATGTTGGTTTATGTTACTTACGTGGGTAAGTTCTTGAATATGTGAACTTCATTTTAAGACAGGAAACAATGTTATAAAATGATTGTTAGTAAAAAATGTTGCTAAGCCTTCCTTAGGTTTGAGAATTTCTTAAGTAAAATTTGGATTTTTCTGAGACTTAGAAAAATGAGTAGGGAGTTATAGGAAAAGCTAAAGGGAAATTAAGGAATAATATTTTTAATAAAATGATTCACGAAATGATATTTATTATCTCCATTTTTTAATACATATCTATACTTACCTATATTTAGATGGATTTGGGGCAAGACACTACATTCTGAATCATTCAAGGAAAGACCTTGACTGAACAATATATCTGCAAACTAAAAAAAAAAAGGAAAAAAGAAAAATAAGTATATACCAGATGGCTTCCATAAACCCAGCTGGTGATCCATGAGTCTGGAGGCCTTCGGCTGGATTAACTGCCTTAAATTTTTTAATTAATTGCTTTAAGGAATTGATTTACAACCACTGAGAACTGCTGTGTAGCAACCAAGAAGTCATATCACAAATAACTACAGAAAGTACACATTCAGAATCAACAAACTGCAAAATGCAGGGGAAGGAAAAGCACTGATAAAGAAATTCTATTTACTCAGGAATGTAGAGGGATAGAACTAATTGGTCTCCATTGGGAGTCAAAAAATCTGTATAATGGCATTCTAAATAGAAAAGTTCTGATGTTTTACATTCATGAGAAATCTGATGGTAAACACCATTTTGGTTGGGTAGTGGGTAAAGATAATGACATTTTTACAGCTTGTGGTTTTCCACTTATTGAAAGTTGGTTTTAATGAAGGGTATCAGATACAATGCACTGCTCAGTCAGTTTTTTAAAATATCATTGTAAAGAGCTAGCATATTTTCAAGATGAATGCTAAGACAGGTAGGATTTTTTTTTATTGTGCATATTTCTGTTCAATTGCATCTCTCCAGGAAAGGAAAATTATTTAGCAGTGAATCTGAGTGAATTTCAGAGGATCCTTCATCTACTGGTGCAGCAAAGAGAAGACATTCTGTAGGCTGGTGTTTAGTTCCTTGTAATTTTTTTAAAAAGTCTGTTAAAAGATCTCTGTGTTTTATGACATCTCTTTATCTTAAATAAATATGATACTTGTTTATTGAAAACATTCTATCCTTACTGCTAGTTTCAAGTCTTCCTAAGGACTCGGGTGATTCAACAAGGAGGCAAAGGATCCATCTAGCTACATAAATACAGTTGTAAAGGAAATGAATGCATAAGTGCAACTCGAAAGATTTTTAACCTCTGTCCCGTCCCTGTTTTTTTTCTTTCTTTCTTTTCTTTCCTTCCTTCCTTCCTTCCTTCCTTTTTAAAATTCCATTTGTACAATCTTTTTTTTTTTTTTTTTGAGACCCTGTCTCGCTCTTTTTCGCCATGTTGGCCAGGCTGGTCTTGAACTCCTGACCTCAGGTGATCCACCCTCCTCAGCATTCCAAAGTGCTGGGATTACAGGCGTGAGCCACTGTGCCCAGTCTATAATCAGCTTTTTAATTATTCTCTGGTTTATTTTTCTACTTCAAAATAGCTTTTTAGCCAGGAATATCTTTAGAATATTTTACAAAGTATATGGGAAAAGGAGGGCATAATGCTTAGGTTTAAAATAGCACTTTACATCAGTCCTTGATGAAACTTCCTAAAATTAGAGTTAAATTACTCTGGAGGAGGGATACACAGCAGAAGAAAGAATAAAATAGAAAGAAAATAATTCACAAACAGCAACAATTCTAGATTAAATATTTTAACTTTAGTAATAATTTACTTCAAATTTCTAAAAAAATTAATGTAAACATACTATGAAATAGAAAAGTAGGTTCATGATTTGATTGTTATAGTTACTATTATGGGTTGATCACCTGAGGTCAGGAGTTCAAGACCAGTCTGGTCAACATGGTGAAAACCCATCTCTACTAAAAATACAAGAAATTAGCTGGGCTTAGTGGCGGGCACCTGTAATCCCAGCTACTTGGGAGGCTGAGGCAAAAGATTCACTTGAACCTGGGAGGCGGAGGTTGCAGTGAGCCGAGATCATGCCATTGCACTCCAGCCTGGGCAACAAGAACAAAATTCCATCTCAAAAAAAATTAATTAATTAATTTTTAAAAAGAAGAAGATGATGATGGAGAGAGGGCAGGTAGAAAGATATTTGATCTGCCTTACACTACGTATTTCTTACCTTAGAGATAAATACTCTGCCACAGCAAACTGGGTGGCCATCTTTATATGGCATAGCAAGTACTCTTGGGGCAGAGTTCATGTGTAAATCATTTAGTCTAGAGAAAGTAAAAAGTAGCTCTAATAACCAGAACCTTGCCTGTCATCAGTAGCCAGACCTTGGCATTTCATGGACCCAACCTGCCTACCACACTTAGGCCATAATATTTTAAAATTGAATATCAGTTATTTCACTGGACACCAATAGCACACAAGGCCACTCCGTGACTGTGATGGATCAAGACTGCAATCGGACAACTCCATATTCATACTAAAGACCAAATATAATGCAAACAACAAAAGTGACCAAATATCCTCTTTCTCTGGCTAATACAATTGCTGCTTCTTTACCAATTACAGATTAAGCTTTGCTTCATTCTTTCTTTCCAGACTTAATTAATACACCTACTTACAGAATTACTCCTATTATACTTTATACAAGCTATACATCCCACCTCCTTTAACCCTCTCCCAGTGCGGCACAGTGGCACACTCCTATAATTTTAACTCTTTAGGAGGTTGACGCAGGAGGATTACCTGATGCCAGGACTTTGTGAACCTTCTCCCAATCACCTACCCTAAGCTCAATTTTGATAATAATTTTTGCTTATGCTTCCTATGAAGATAGACAAAGGCCAACCAAAAAAAAAAAAAAAAAAGAACAAGCACTAGCTATTTATTCAGAGCATACTATAGCAAGGGAGTCAGTCACTATCCCTTGCCTTTTGATAAAGATTCAAAGGCAGATAGAAGAGTGGGAAAGCTTTATTGTGGAAAGAAGGCAAGGCTCCCAAGTGAGCCCTGATTGAAGGCAGTTGCTACAGGGAGTCTGTCGGAGGATAACTAAAAGGAAGGCATGTACTTGGTAAGGGATGCATATTTAGCATTCTCTAGGTGGTCCTAAGTTGGGAGTGGAGACAAATTTGGGGAGCTTATTTCTAAGGCTATTAACAAATCTTGGATATTTGGGGGCTGATTGTTACAGGGGTTGTTGCTTAGTTCCATGGGTTTTTGCTGGGGTTCGTGTTCTGACTTCCTACTAGTCTGACTTACGTATCTATTAATATATCTATCCTATATCTATATCTGTATATATCTATATCTATATATCTATAACTAATAATCTGGCTTCCAGGGATGCTTATTGTAGGGAATGTTTTTGTTTCCTGACCTAGTTCCTACAGATTGTGAATCAGAGTTCCAATTTGTAGTATGGACTGGCCATCATCCATTTATATACTCAATCCCTCATTTATTTACAATATTATTTTAAAGAGCTACCCCCAATTCTCTATAGTGTATAAACTATTTAGACACACATGTATGAACAAAACGCTAGCAGTGTTGTTTAGTGAAAAACATCAAAACAAAGTATCTAGTATGCTGTCTGTGAAGCTTTCAAATGCCCTAGAGTATCGACATTTTAAAAAGATTGAGTCTACTACCTGGACATGGAAATGCTACTTGCTTTCACAGCTTTGGGTTTTTGTTACTTTCTTAAGTTCTGAACTTAAGAATCTATCTTTTCTACAAATAGGTCTTTGATGTCTGCATAATAGAAATGGGCAATTTGCAAGATTTTTATTTTCACATAAAATGCAAGGCAACAATCTCAAATAAAGATTCTTAGTAGTATTTTTGGGTAGTTCCACATGCATATTCTACTGACTGTAATAAGTCAATCAATCCACATTTGTTTGACTACAGGTGTATTTCAGGTTATTTTTGTCTGAAGATCTTTGACAGAGGGGAAGTTCACTGTTATTCCATTAAGATCCTTGTGGCTTTGGACTGAGACTCTCAAGTCAGTAAGAGTGAGCACATCTGATTCTCTTGAGTCTCTACCTGATCAAGTTGCCAACCTGCCCATGGCTGGGCAGTACTTTCATGACAAATTCTGTTCTAACATTCAGTTAAGGCTTTTAGTTTTAGGTTGATTTTGTTACATTTCCTACATGACAATCGACCTTTGTCAAAGTTCTGGAGATAAGAAGTTGCATATTTTTACAGACTGCTGTGGTTCTTATAGGTTCTCTCAGGAAAGAACTATACCTTTCGCAAGGTAAACACTTGTTCACTTTATAATTCCTCACTAACAAATTAACTTATGTGCATATTTCTCCAACTGTCAAAATTTCCACACTGTGTTAGTCCATTCTCACACTGCTATAAAGAACTGCCTGAGACTGGGTAATTTATAAAGGAAAGAACTTTAAATGACTCACAGTTCTGAAGGGCTGGGGGGCCTCAGGAAGCTTACCATCATGGCAGAAGGCAAAGGGGAAGCAAGCTTGGGTCTTCTCATCTGGTAGCAGGAGAGAGAATATGAGGAACGAAGGAGGAAGAGCCCCTTACAAAACCATCAGACCTTGTGAGAACTCATTCACTATCATGAAAACACCATGAACCAATCACCTCCCACCAGTTCTCTCCCTAGACATGTGGGGATTATAGGACTTATAATTCAAGATGAGATTTAGGTGGGGACACAGTCAAACCATATCATTCTGCCCCAGCCTCTCCCAAATCTCATGTCCTCACAGGTAAAAACACAATTATACCTTTCCAATAGTCCCCCAAAGTCTTAACTAATTCCAGCATTAACTCAAAAGTCCAAGTCGAAAGTCTCATCTGAAGGGGCAAGTCCCTTCTGCCTATGTTCCTGTAAAATCAAAAGAAAGTTAATTCCTTTCAAGATACAACAGACATACAGGTATTGGACAAATGCTCCCATTCCAAGTGGGAGAATTTGGCCAAAACAAAGGGGTTAACAGACCCCATGCAAGACCAAAATCCAGTGGGGCAGTCATTAAATGTTAAAGCTCCTAAATAATCTCCTTTGACTCCATGTCTGACATCCAGATCACACTGATGTACGATGTGTTTCTCATAGTCCTGTGCAGCTCCACCCTGTGGCTTTATAGGATACAGCCCCCACCCAGCTGTTTTCACATGCTAGAATTGAGTGTCTGTGGCTTTTCCAGGAGCATGGTGAAAGCTATTGGCGGATCTAGCGTTCTGGAGTCTGGAGGATGGTGGCCTTCTTTTCACAGCTCCACTGGGAAGTGCCCTGGTGGGGACTCTGTGTTGGAGCTCCAACCCCACATTTCCCAAATCCACTGCCCTAGCAGAGGTTCTCCATGAGTGCTCCACCCCTGTGACAAATGCCTGGGCATCCAGGCATTTCCATACATCCTCTGAAATCTAGGCAGAGATTCCCAAACCTCAGTTCTTGACTTCTGTGTCCCTGCAAGCCAACACCACCTGGGAACCACCAAGGCTTGGGACTTGCACCATCTCAAGCAATGGCCTGAGTGGTATGTTGGCCCCTTTTAATCACAGCTAGGATTCAGGGCACCAAGTCTCAAGACTGCACAAAGCAGCAAGGCCCTAGGCTCAGCCCATGAAACCTTGTTTTCCTCTTGGGCCTGTGATGGGAGGGGCTGCTGTGAAGATCTCTGAAATGTTCTGGAGACATTTTCTCTGTTGTCTTGATGATGAACATTTGGCTCCTCATTACTTATGCAAATTTCTGCAGCAGGCTTGAATATCTCACCAGAAAATGTGTTTTACTTTTCTATACCATCATCAGGCTGTAAATTTTCCAAACTTTTATGCTCTGCTTCCCTTTTAAACACAAGTTCTAATTTCAGATAATCTCTCTCAGGTTTAAAGTTCCACAGATCTCTAGAGCAGGGGCAAAATGTCACCAGTCTCTTTGGTAAAGCATAGCAAGAGTGATCTTTATTCTAGCTCCCAATTAGTTCTTCATGTCCATCTGAGACCACCTCAGCCTGGATTTCACTGCCCATATTACTATCAGTACTTTGGTCAAAACCATTCAACAAGTCTCTAGAAAGTTCCAAACTTTCCCACATCTTCCTGTCTTCTGAGTGTTCCAAACTATTCCAACTTCTGACCATTACCCAGTTCCAAAGTCACTTCCACATTTTCTGGTATCTTCATAGCAGTGCCCTACTCCCAATGTCAATTTACTCTATTAGTCCATTCTCACACTGCTATAAAGAATGGCCCAAGACTGGGTAATTTATAAAGTAAAGAGGTTTAATTGACTCATAGTTTTGCATGGCAGGGAGGCCTCAGAAAACTTACTATCAAAAGGAGAAGGGGAAGAAAGCTTGGACCTTTTCACCTAGCAGCAAGGGACAGAGTATGAGGAGCAAAGAAGGAAGAACTTCTTATAAAACCATCAGATCTGGACTGGCCACAGTGGCTCACGCCTGTAATCCTAGCCCTTTGGGTGGCCAAGGCAGGTGGATCAACTGAGGTTAGGAGTTTAAGACAAGCCTGGACAACATAGCAAAACTCCGTCTCTACTAAAAATACAAAAATTAGCCAGGCATGGTGTCGCATGCCTGAGTCCCAGCTATTGGGGAGGCTGGGGTGAGAAAATCTCTTGAACCCAGGAGGCAGAGGTTGCAGTGAGCCAAGATAGTGCAACTGCACTCCAGCCTGGGCAACAGATCAAGACTCCCTCCCAAAACAAAACAAAACAAAACACACATCATATCTTATGAGTATTCACTACTGTCATGAGAACAGCATGGAGGAAACTGCCCCCATAATCTAATCATGTCCCTCCCTCAATACGTGGGGATTGCAATTTGAGATGAGATTTGGTTGGGGACAGGGCCAAGCCATATTAAACACTGACAGTTTAGATCTGTAGTGGCATTTTGATATAAAAAACAATTTTGAGAGATGTCCTTTAACTAAAGATAAGGTATCCTCCAGAGAAGAATGTCTCTTCCGTTCAAATGAAAGAGTTCATTGGTTTAACATAGGAGACCCTCCTGCTCTTTGATTCCATACTTCAGGAATTAAGTTATGATTTGATGAAATTGTCAAAAAACTGAATTGCTATTTAAAACAATAGCAATTGTTTTATTGCTTCTTATAATGCTTCTTACCCATTAATGTATATATTCACATTATTTTCTTTAATCTAAAGTTTCTGCCTTCAACTTGCAGAGGAAAACTAATTTGTCTTTTACAGTAATATTCATATTTGTTTGAAGCTTACCATCTCTCACTTATGTTTCTTTTTTTGCATCTCTATTTTGTATTCTCCTTCTATTAGTAAACCTTAAAGATGAATTAACTAGACAAAAATGACTTCTGTCATTACTTGAGCACTCTAGGTATCAAGATTATCAAGATGATTGAGATTATCTAGATTATCGAGATAATCATTCATAATGTCAAAATAAAAGAAATAAATATATTCAAAGGCTTGTGCTTCTTTTGTGAGTAGTGAAAACAGTATTGACATAATAGCCTTTGTTTCTATAGTTACAAGGTAAAGAGGAAAAGCCTTGGTAAAAAGATTGTTTTTTGAAAAAGGAGCATGATGTTCTTTTTCATTTATGACATAAATTAGGCTCTTTAAAATGTAGTTTACCATATAAAAATAACATCATTATAATATTTTGATTTGCACAAGAACAGGGCTTAATTCTTACAATGCTACAAATAATACAAGTATAATATGTTTGCTAAAACTGTCATTTCCACATTTCTAAGGAACTTTAAGAACTTAGACAAAAGATTTACTTAATTATGAAATAATTTTTACATACCTGGATGGTTTCTAAGTAAGAAGCTCATACAAAACACTGGCAACTAAACACAATTTTAATATATTTTATTTCTTATAATATATTTAATATGCAAAACAATATATTTAATATGCAAGTTAATTTGCATATTAGATGATGCAGCTATACATGTAAAATTTGTTTATTTTGTTACCTCAAACTTTAAAAAATAATTTTAAATAAATATTTATAGTAAAAAATGCTAAATTGTATTCCAGTTTTCTCTTATATCGCGAGAGAAAATAAGATTGTTACTTGTCTTAAAGGTAATAATTAATGTAAATGATTGAGTATAATAAGAAAAATAATTAAGAGTAATATAGGCCGAGTGTGGTGGCTCATGACTGTAATTCCAGCACTTTGGGAAGCTGAGACTGACAGATCACATGAGGCCAGGAGTTGGAGACCAACCTGGCCAACATGGCAAAAACCCATCTCTAGTAAAAATACAAAAATTGGCCGGGTATGGTGGCAGACATCTATAATCTTTGCTAATCAGGAGGCTGAGGCAGGAGGTTCACTTGAACCTGGGAGGTGGAGGTTGCTGTGAGCCAAGATCACGCCACTGCACTCTAGTCTGGGCAACAGAGACCCCATCTCAAAAAAAAAAAAAAAAAAGATAAATACAAACATATATACACACAGCCAATAGGTACAAATATTTCCTTCCTTCTTACGAAGTTATCGCAGGTTTTCAAGATACTAAATTTGAT
This sequence comes from Trachypithecus francoisi, assembly GCF_009764315.1. Taxonomy (NCBI): domain Eukaryota; kingdom Metazoa; phylum Chordata; class Mammalia; order Primates; family Cercopithecidae; genus Trachypithecus; species Trachypithecus francoisi. The sequence goes on along the minus strand of NW_022681454.1, from coordinate 165,014,650 downwards.
CACCTTTCTGGAAACAGAGTGATAATAGATGAACAAAAAGAAAAATTTCTAGCAATTAACCTATGAATTTTACAAGTCCATCCCTCCTCCATCAGCAGAGGCAAGAGCTATAATGTCTAAAATGAAATCAGCTAGTAAATGAAATTAAATCCATATCCTCTTAAATTGGGAGATTGATCTTATTGATTCCAATACAATAAACAAGAAATAGCTGTTTGCTCTATTAGAAAAAAAAAAAAAGTGACAGAAAATGGCTCCTAATTCTGAAGATTCAGATGCAAGACATGGAGAAAAATTTTGCATCATAGGAACCATAAGAACATTTTAGGGAATTCTGTGACACCCTCAATAGTATGTGAGAAGACATAGATTCTATATGTAAGTAAAGTGTAAATAAATAACAAAAATAAACACTTTTTCATAAAAATGATCATATGATAAAGGGAAATATGACTAAAGAAGAAATAGAAGAACATTGAAAATAATTAAAACTAATATCAACTTGAAACCAAACTTTGCTTCTGTTTTATTTTGCTTGTTTTTGTAAACAGTCCCCAAGCTGGTAAGTTTGTGTTGAGCCTAATACTCATTTGTACTTATAGAAGAGGACTATATTGATAACTGCCTTCCTGGAAGGAATTTGGCAATATTACCAAGCAAAGAAAATATATACATCCCCACCAGGTGAAGTAATCGGAGAAGTAAGCACAATAAAAATAGACATGTTATTTCCCAGTACCCTAGAGATATATAATAGTTTTCTGAATGTTTATATTTATTAAATGGTAAGCTAAAATTTTATAGTACAAAAAATATGGTGAAAAGCATCACATAGTTAACCATAAATTGTTAACATATTTTAGTTCTGAATTTTCAAAAAGTATGAATATATTTAAGGTGTAGTCTTTAAATATACTGATGGCATGAGAAAATGCCTACACTGTCATTCTGTGTATATATTTCAAAATATAACACTCTCTGTATATAATATAGCAATTTTGCAGTAAAAATCATATAACTGCATGCATGAGTAACCATGTCAGTGTTAATTTTCTAAAGATGGAAAATACTTCTATGGACGCTGCTATTATAATGTTTTCATTTTGGAGATTTACTATTCAGTAATTTATAAATACATTCATGTATTTACTCTTCAGTATATTCTTCAATAGGACAATGTTTATTAACTATACCATATTTTTAGTGCTAATAACCATTTTCTTATTTTTTTTCTTATTTGCAAAATAATTAGAATGTATGGATTGTCTTTTTGCTTTAGATCAGACAAACAAGTAAAATAGAAAGCAGAGGACACTATCTGGTCTAAGTACCATTAGAATTTGCCAAATGGCTGTTAGGCTGAAGGGGTTTGTTAAAAAGGTAAACAAGTATGTGGAAAAAAAGGAATATATTATATTATCAACAAAATGCCAAATTATGGGTCAGCAGACCTAGGTTGCAGGTCCACTTGTTTTGCATTTTGGCTTGAGGTAAATACTGTTTCTCTTATCAATCTCTTCATTTAGAAAATCTGATAGTCATATTACATGCTATCTAATGTCCTTTTTAACTTTAAGATTCTTTTAAAAGTTTATAAAGCTCAATGCTAAAATTTTAAGAACATAAAAGTTCAATACTGGCTTCTTTAGAAGAAGCGCCTATGTGGCCTGCATGCTTTTGTCATGATTTTATTTTCTTTCCCAATGTAGAAATAAAACATACTGTTAACTTTTTGTTACATTTTTATATGTTCAATATTTTAACCATATAATTTGTAATTATGGCTGAGACATAAACAGTCAGTTATAACTTGATGTTATTTTATTTATTTTTTATTTTACTTTAAGTTCTAAGGTACATGTGCACAACGTGCAGGTTTGTTACATACATATACATGTGCCATGTTGGTGGGCTGCACCCATTAACTCATCATTTACATTAGGTATATCTCTTAATGCTGTCCCTCCCACCTCTCCCCACCCCACGACAGGCCCCGGTGTCCCCTTCCTGTGTCCAAGTGTTCTCATTGTTCAAGTCCCATCTATGAGTGAGAACATGCGATGTTTGGTTTTTTGTCCTGGATGAGTTCATGTCCTTTGTAGGGACATGGATGAAGCTGGAAACTTGACGTGATTTTAAAATGTTAAAAGCAGTACATGCTATTTTCTACATCAAATACATTTTCCAAGAAAGTAAGACTCAAGGATGTGTTCCTATGAGATTTAAGATCTCCTTTATTCACAATTTTGAAATTCTAAGTAACAAACGCTTCTTAATAAATGAGTATTTAAATAATATGAACTTCTATCATATGATCCTTGCTGAATGTATGCAAAATTATGCTATTCCATAATTGTAAATAACAGTTATATTATCCAAGGAAGATAATATATTCATTTAAGCTGATTCAAACTTTTCTAATAGACAATCTTGGTGATCTGTTGAACGACTGTTGCATTACATTCTGTCCTTAACTATTGATATCGCTGTTTCAATATCATGTCTAATGAAAATATTCTGAATGTTTATTCAATGAAAGAGGATATTTGCTCAAATAACATTAAAACACTTTTTCACTAAAGCAATATGATGCAAATGAGTATTGGCAGTGTACTTAGTGAATCTTTCCTACTGGTCTAAACAAAACGGAAGGAAAAATGCAACAAGTACAGTTAAATGAACAAAGGAGACTGTTTACCTAGAATACCTGCTTTTAAGGATTGGAATACATATTAAAATATACTTTTGCCAGTGTATTAGTTGGTCTGAACTGTACTAGGCCTCAAGAAATAATATCCCAAAATAAAGGCCTTAGGAGCAGGAATTTTTCTCTGACCTTCTCCTGCCTTCTAGTTTATCAGTCCCACTCTCCCCAGAGGCTAGCCATAGAGACTAGAATTCCCCTTTCCAAAGTGGGTCATAAAACCTGGAACTCTTTTTCCACAAAGCAAGCCATAAAACCTAAAAACAATCCTCTAACTTTCCGCCATTTTGTGTAAATCTGGACATAAATAAATTATCTATCCTACCTTGTTTGACTGTAGGTCATGAGACCCCCATTCCAGAGAGGGTCCTGCACCACACCCAGAAAAAAGATATGCTGGTTGAGAGGTCATGACAGGCTTTGCTGGGTTTCTCCAGTCACTCTGTTAGCATTAGATCATGCCCTTTTGCCTTATGTATTTCTTAGTTTTCTTCCTCTCCTTTTTTTTTTTTTTTTTTGAGACGGAGTTTCGCTGTTGTTGCCCAGGCTGGAGTGCAATGATGCGATCTCGGCTCACTGCAACCTCCGTCTCCTGAGTTCAAGCAATTCACCTGCCTCAGCCTCCTGAGTAGCTGCGATTACAGGTGCACACCACCACACCCTGCTAATTTTTGTATTTTTAGTAGAGACAGAGTTTCACCATGTTGGTCAGGCTCGTCTTAAACCCCTGACCTCAGGTGATCCACCCACCTCGGCTTCCCAAAGTGCAGGGATTACAGGCGTGAGCCGTCGCGCCCGGCCTGCCCTATATATTTCTACGTGGCTCTCCATACTTTATTGAAACTATATTTAACAATGGACAATTTCCCCTGTGTCTTTGGTGTTCATTCTGAAGGCTCCTGTGTATACATTTGAAATAAGTTTGTATGCATTTTCTCTGATTACTGTGCTTTTTGTCATTTGTTTTTTGAGCAAGTCTTCAGAGGGACAACGGGAAAGCTCATCTTTGGCCCCTACAGCTGCCATAACAAAATACCACAGACTCGGCAGCTTAAACAACAGAAATTTATTTTCTCAGAGTTCTCGAGGTTCTAAATCCAAGATCAAGCTGTCAGCAGGGTTGGTTTCTTCAGATCTCTCTCCTTGACTTGCAGATAGCCACTTTCTCTCTGTGTCCCCACGTGTTCTTCTCTATATGTGTGCATATCCCAGATGTCATCTAATGTGTTCTAATCTCTTCTTATAAGGATGCCAGTCAGATAGGATTAGGACCCATCTTAGTGGCCTCATTTAAGTTAATCACCTGTTTAAAGGCTTTGCCTGCAAATACAGTCACATTCTGGAGTACTGGAGGTTAGAGCTTCATCATATGAATTCTGGGAGAAAACAATTCTGCTCATAACATTTTACAAAATATTATTCTCTGGTTTTTGTTTTCCAAATCACATTGGTAAACTGATGGTCTGAGGATGTTGATTTTGCTAAGTGAATTCATGTCGTTTTAAGATATTTTAATTAGTTGTTTTGATGATATCTAAATATGTACAGATTTTATTTAAATACTGATACAAAATTTTCTATATTAATAGAAAAATAGAGCTGAAGCAGGCTCCTATTTTCTACAAGGAGCACTCACTTATCACCACACTATAGAAGGTTCATGAGCTCTCGTTTGACCACATTTCCAGCTGGGTGAGTTAGTGGTTCCAGATTAGCCTTGTCAGATTTTTTTTTTTTTTTTTTGACACCTCTTCTAAAGTAAGGACTGCTTAAACCATCTAAGCTCCAGATACAGCAGGCCAATCATAACCATCACCTTACTTTGATTATTGACTCCACGTTATTTTTTAATGGTTAAGGTTACACACAGACACAAACACATAAGCTTTAACAGAAAACATGTTTCCGTATTATGTATGGATATAATAAAATACTGAGAAGCTCTCCTCCATAGCGAAAAAAGACATGAAAACAGATATTTTGAACCGAATCATACTAAATATTGAAAACTGCTTGCATTTCTTTTTTATTTTATTTTATTTTATTTTATTTTAGGTTCAGGGATATCTGTGCAGGTTTGTTACATATGTGACTTTATGTCATGGGAGTTTGGTGTACAGATTCTTTCACCACCCAGGAAATAAGCACAGTACCTGACAGTTTTTCAATATATACCCTTCTTCCTCCTGCTACCCCCAAGTAGGCCTCAGTGTCTGCTGTTCCCTGCTTTGTATTCATATGTACTCAATGTTTAGCTCCCACGTATAAGTGATAATATGTGGTAGTTTTCTGTTCTTGTCTTAGTTTGCTTAAAATGGCCCCAGTTCCATCCATGTTGCTGCAAAGGACATGATCTCATTCTTTTTTATGGCTGCATATTCTTCCATGATGTGTATGTACCGTATTTCTTTATCCAGGCTACCATTGATGGGCATTTAGGTTGATTCCAAGTCTTTGTTATTGTGAACAGTGCTGTGATGCACATACACATGTATATATCTTTAAGGTAGAATGGTTTACATTCATTTGGGTATATACCCGATAATATTATAGGATTTTTGGATTGGATGGGTCAGCCATTGTGGAAAGAAGTGTGGCAGTTTCTTGAAGAACTCAAAGCTAATTCTGCCTTGAGATAGCGTTGATTTCTCTGAGAAATTGGCACACTTCTTTTCACAATGGCTAAACTAATTTACCCTTTCACCAGAAGTGTGTAAGTGCTCCCTTTTCTTTGCAACCTTGCCAGTATCTGTTATTTTTTGACATTTTAATAATCACTATTCTGACTTGTGTGAGATGGTATCTCTTTGTGTTTTTGATTTGCCTTTCTCTAATGATCAGTGATTTTGAGCTTTTGTTCATATGCTTGTGGAGTGAGTATATCTTCTTTAGAAAAGCGTCTGCTCATGTCCTTTGGCCATTTTTTATTGGAGTTGTTGGTTTTCTTGCTTGTTGATTGGTTGAAGTTCCTTATAGATTCTGGATACTAGACTTTTGTCAGAGGCATAGTTTTCAAATATTTTTTCCCATTCTGTGTGTTGTCTTTTACTTTGTTGATAATTTCTTTTGTTGTGCAGAAGCTTTTTAGTTTAATTAGTTCCCACTCATTTGTTGCAATTGTTTTTGGCATGTTTATTATAAAATGTTTGCCAGGTCCTATGTCCAGAATGGTTTTTCCTAAGTAATAATAGAGGGTTTTTTTACTTTTGGGTTTTACATTTAAGTCTTTATCTTGAGTTGACATTTGTATATGGTGGGAGGAAGGGGTCTAGTTTCCATCTTCTGCATACGGCTAGACAATTATGCCAGCATCATTTATTTAAGAGGAAGTCCTTTCTCCATTGCTTGTTATTGTGGATTTTGTTGAAGATTAGATGGTTGTACATGTATGGCAATATTTCTTTCTCTTTAGTCTGTTTCATTGTTTTATGTGTCTGTTTTTATACCAATGCCATGCTTTTTGGCTTACTGAAGCCTTGTAGTATAGTTTGAAGTCCAATAACATGATGCCTCCCTAGCTTTGTTCTTTTGTTTAGGATTTCCTTGACTATTTGAGCTCCTTTTTTGGTTCCATATGAATTTTAAATATATAAAATTCTGGGAAGAATGTCATTGATAGTTTGATAGAAATAGCATTTAATTTATAGATTGCTTTGGGCAATATGGCCATTTTAACCATACTGATTCTTCCTATTATGAATATAGAATATTTTGATTGATAGTTATATCACTTAATGATAGTAATTTAATTCTTTTAAGTTATCTCAACTGTACTTGTTATTGTAAATTATTTCATATTCAGTTAATTTTAATGTGCCTCTGGAATTCTTTTTTAGATAAATTCAAAAGTATTGAGATTTTTGTCATACTATAACTCATTTTTAATGCTGACTCTTGTCTCATTTTTACATCTACTATCATTATCCATTTATTTGTTTCCAGACTTTGATGGAAATAGATTTTTCTATTTCACTTGCCTTATTCAGTCTTGCTTAAATTCAATTTAGGTTTGCATTTTTTTTAACTTTTTTTTCTTATTTTTCTGAATTAAATTGAAAAAATATATCCTTATTCGAAATTATATAATGTCACACAACAAATAGCTTATCAATTTTTTCTATATATGCATTCAAATTGATATATTTTTTATTAATCTATAGTGTAAGTTTTCATACTTGAGACTAAAACTAATGAACAGGAGGGACAATGAGATTAATATTGCTGGGAGCAATATTGCTCTTTATAGAAAAATGTTAATGATAAACAAACAGATCATTTAATTATGAGAACTCATGTAAAAACTTTTAAGTACCCAATTCTTCTCTTCCTATTTAAATTCTGGGAGATGGAATAATACGTTGCAATTTTCTTTTCCTATTTGAATTCTGGGAGATGGAATAAGATGTTGCAATTTTCAACATATAAACAAAAGTATATTTTTCTTATTGAAATATTCTTGAATTTTAAAGTATTTCTTTCTATTATATTTTTATAAATAATGGAGCATCAAAATTTCATGGTCACTAGGCTGAAAGCGTGATACCTAAATTTCCAGGCACTCTTTTAAAAGTTTTTGTCTTCCAGACCACGACTCAAGATTTCTGCTCTGCTTTGCCAGCCATATTGTGTGCATTCAGCTGTCAGGTAGCAGGAATGGGAAGGGAAGAATGTGTATCCTCACTATTATCTCATTGCAACTGGAGATAATATGTCTGCTTATACCCACTGATAACAGCCTATGCTTATGGTCACTCCATCTGCAAGCTAAATGACTTATATTGTTGGTGCTCCATTATGAATATCAGAAGTTTGCACATTTTCAATGGCCATTTTAAGAATCCAGATTATTTTATAAAATCCTATAATTTTATGTTGCTTTGATCACTTCCTATATTTGCTGGAAATAAAATTCCTAGACAAGGTTCTTGAGTAGTCCATTTGTTGTGTTTTGTGGTATTTTCTTAAACATCTCACCCAATAATTGGGCACTCGCTTTAATAACCCATATCACTATACTTTTTTTCTTCTGTATAGAATAATTATGGATCTATTAGAATCACCTACATTCTTCAAAGACTTTTATACTACCTTAGAAGAAATTGTCAGTTAATAAGGTGTTGAAAATAGTAGTAATGATGCCTAAAGCATATAAACAAATTGATCCAGAAATAAGTCTTTTTGAGATAATAGCTATGACAAGACTCTACGATCTCTCACCCACACTTGCATGCAATGTGAATGTTTTCACCCACAGGCAAATTAATTATAATAGGTTGTCAGTTGAGTATTAAATTTGGAGTGAAAATGTTTGCAAGTCGTTATGGGGAATATGCAAATAGGGATTGTTCACATAACAAATAATAGCAGAAGCAGTATTTTAGCTAGCTGAAGGCAGTAAATCAGAATAAAAGAGCAGAATTCATGGATTTTCTTAGGAGAATATATACACTTTAAAAATGTCTAGGCAATCACTTAGAGCAAATTAACATGAAATTATAAGAACAGTCTAAGACAACTGTAATCATATTTAGAATAAAATAAAATGTACCAATCTAAGAAGAAAGAACTATTATTAACCAAAAAGTAGGAAAAAAAGAAAAAACTAAAGCACTTAAAAGTAAATAGAAGATAAAAATGTTTATATAATAACCATACTTATAATTCATTAATTATTAATTAAAATATTGAACACATAAAATGAAAGAAGGGATTAAAGGTAAAGTACATCGGACCCTACCTCTCCAGCAAATTACAACCCAAAACCCTAGTCATAATAGAAAAACAGTTATCAGAAGATTCTGAAAGGTATAGAGGGGAAGGCATAATATTTAGAAACCTCGACACTATAGAGAAGACCCAATTCTGAGAACCCTGGGATATTTGCATTCTATTTATCCCATCTTGGATGCAAGTGCAGTAAGCAACCCAGTAAAACCAACTGATACAGATATAAAAAGAAAGAAAATCATCTAGAAAAGCTCATTGTTTGTAATCATAGGACCAGGAAGAGAGGACTTAAGGGACAGAATATATATCCTTCTATTTAACAGCTTTAATGAGCTAAAATTTATATATTAAGACCTACACTCATTTCAAGTTTAGATATCAACTATTTCTATCAAATTTATCAATTTCTACAGTCATAAGTATAAATCAGTTTCAGAGAATCTTCATCACAACAGTAAGATCCTGATGCTCACTTGTATTTCCTGTTCCTAACACCTGTCCCAATGCACCACTGCTGTATTTTTTGTCTCTATAAATTTGCCTTTTCTGGGCATTCCATATAAGTGGAATCATACATAATGTGGTCTTTTATGTCAGACCACTTTCTCTTAGCACAATATTATGAGGTTATCCGTATAATACTGCATCAGTAGTTTCCTTCATCTTATTCTTAAATAGTATTTCATTATTTGAAGGTACAGCATTTTATGTATATATTCACCAGTAGATGGAAAGTTATTTCTATTGATTCCAGTTTTTGGCTATTATGAATAATGTTACTATGAATATCTGCATACAAGTCTTTGTGTAGGCATGTTTCCTGGGAATCTGCTAGGATTCCCAGGAGTGGAATTGCTGGGGCATAGAGTACCTTTATGTTTAACTTTTAAAGAAAATGCCAGTTTGTTAATGATTTTGCACCATTTTACATTCCTTCCAGCAATGTACAAGGGCTTCCAATATTTATCCAGATTCTTGTCAACATTTATTTATCTCTCTTATTAGTTATAGGCATTTTAGTGGGGGCAAAATGGTATCCCATTGTGATTCAATTTTTATTTCCCTAATGACTAATGATATTGAGCATCTTTTCATGTGTGTGGTAGCCATTCACTTGTCTTCTCTGAGTATTAAATGTCTTATCATTTTTTTCATTTTATAAATTGTGTTGTATCCCTTCTTAGTGTTAAGTTGTGTTTTATAAATTTTATATACAAGCCGTTTATCAAATATTTGTTGTGTAAATATTTTTTCACTGTTTGTTGCCTGTATTATAATCATTAGTGTCTTTTGAAGTAAAAATATTTTGATTTTGGTTGAGGTGTATTTATCTATTTTTAATGAACTGTGATTTGTTATTATATCTACAAAAACTCTTCACCTAACATAAGGTCTCAAGAATTTTCTTCTATTTTATTTTCTAAAAGTTTTTTTTTAACTTTTGCATTTAATTCTGTTAGGTTTTGAGTTAATTTCTCTGTATAAGGTATTGTGGGTCTCAGTTGACATTTTATGTGCTTAGGCAATTGTTACAGGAACATTTACTGCACAAATCACAGACCATACTTTGACGATTAATTGCTTTAGTGCCTTCATGATAATGAATTGACAATAAATATAAGAATTTATGTCAATTCTTATTTATTTTTATTCTTATTTATTTTTGTGTATCTTTATGTTTTTCCTTAGTTAACACCATACTCTCAAAGCTATAGTTTTTGTAATAATTCTTTAAACCTAGAAGTGACTATTCTCCAAAGTTGTTTTTTTCCGAATTGTTCTTTTTATTATAGTATCGTGTATTTTCACATAAATTTTAGAAACAACCTACTAAATTCCAGAAAGTAGCCTGTTGGAGATTTTGAGATGAATTGTGTTGATGTTCTAGATTAATTTGGAAAGACTTAATTGCAAATAATTTGTTAATTCATGTACCTGAGATATCACTTAAATATTTAAATATTCTTTAATTTTCTTCAGCAAAATTTGTTATTTTTAGTCTATACACCTTGAAATTCTTTTGTTAAATTATCATATTTTATTCTTTTTTGATGATGTTGTGAATGTAACTGTATTCTTATTTTTATTTTTGGATTTATTGTATCATATATAGAGATGCGATTGATTTTTGTATATGGATCTTTTATCCTGCAACCTTGCTCCCTGGACACTTTTGATTATATTCCACCTGATATGACCACTAACGGAGGACTATCCCTCCCTCCTTACTCGTAGTTGTTGCAAACAGGCAACAATTATCTTCTCCTCTTAACAACTCCTTCTCCTCTTAACTGAGATTTGTCACCAATGAGATTGTGGGGCTAGGGTACAGGTGATTGCCTACAATCAGCATAGAGGCAGTGGACTTCTTCTTTACCACTGTCATTTGTTGGCAGGCAATTATCGGCCAGTGTTCCAAGGACTAACCCTATCTGCTACCAAAAGTGCATAACAAAAAGGTGGTGCCTCTCTACCTCTCCCCGAGGTACTGATGCTAAGGGGACAGTGAGACAGAGCCCTGTAGACTAGTCTCAATTGACACTTAGTAGCAAACAGTAACAAAAAAATAGTGCTCTTATCCATTCCCACTGGGAGCTGCTAACAAAGAAACAGAAATGGTGCCCTGTGAATGGACTTTCCTTGTATTAGGTAAAAACAAGCAAAGATGTGGTTATCTTCTTCCTTCAAGCCAGAATGGCTGCTGCAGACAGAGCAGAGTGGAGCCCTATCCACTATCTATAATGTACAGTATGAAAACTGAAGCAGAAGTGACACCATTCTTCTTCCAACTAGAGCACAAAGGTACAATCAGAGAAGGAAAGGAGTTAGATAAAACAATCATTTAAAATTGTATGTAAATTCCTCAGCCCATCTCAAGTTGCCTATTTGTGAAACCAATCTGAATCAAATGGCAAATGCCTTGAAAATATAGCTATGGTGTAAATTACCTCCAAAGCTTCAGAATGATCTTTTGGTAGTACACAAACACAGTCTATTAGAATAGCCCAACAAAGATATTCAAAAGTAAATAAATATTTAAGCCACAGCCCACAAAAGTGAGTCAGTGTGTGCTCTCTACATAAAAGTGTGTTTTGATGATGGAAGATCATCCATTACATAGGGAACAGAGTCTTATAATATAATATTCAAAATGTTTAGGATATAATCCAAAAATTTTTGACATACCAGAAATCAGGAAAATTTCAACTTGAATGAGAAAAAAATCAATTTATGGCAAATGCCTAAATGACATACTTGTTACAATTATCTGAAAATAATTTTAAGTCACTATTTGCAACAATGCTGCAATAATCAATCGTGGACACTCTTAAATAACTTTAAAATTATAAAGCCTTAGCAAATAAAGAAAACATATTAAAAGAACCATTTTTTAGAAAAAATATACACTGGGTTGAATAGTAGATGACAGGGACAAAAGAAGGACTAAAATTAAAGAACTCTCAACACAGAATTCTGTGACCAGTAAAAATAAAATTGAAATAATAGTAATCTCGGGTGAAGGAAAGTGAAGTAAATTTGTTGCCACCAGAACTGCTCTGATAGTATTACTAAAGAAAATACTTTAGTATCACACAGTAAGTAACAAAAGGGAACAGAGAAAGAAAGAAAGACAAAAGAGGAAAAGAGTAAACACCTTTGTGAATGGAATGAACTATTTTTATCTTGAGTTTTCAAACTGTCTTTGCTTTTAAAAGCAAATTATATCATTGTCTGATGAGGTTATAAATGTATGTACTGGTAATATTTAAAATGACCCTTCTGTGATGAAGTTTACATGGTTCTTCACTATATGTTATGTTCTCACTTTACATCTCATTAAATTTGACATTTACCATATTATATTTTATGATAAAATTATAAAACATAGAGATATGGAAAATTTATATGGTGGAATAAAGTCCCAGCAATAGCTAAGTTATCTTCAAAAAGAAGAGTAATATAGTAGTACCCTGGAAGAAATTACTCTAAGAGATACACAATATCCTACAGAACCATAATCCTACAGAACCATAGTACTCATGAAGAGTGGCATTTCTGAAAATCAGAAAGACATACAAAAAAAATTGAGATTCGGAGACAAATATAAGTGTATTCAGAAACTCAGTGTGTCAGTTTGCAGCCTGAATTGTTTAATGTTAAGGTAACGATGCCAGGTAACTATATGGAAGGAAATAATGTGCTATTTCTACCAAAGAATGCATTTACAAAGTGGTTGCAGGTAGATAAAGAGATAAAGGTCATAGGTTAACTTATAAAATCAATGCTATCAATACATGTTGATGAACAATGTTGCTAAAAATTCGTAATCAAAATTTCACAATAACAATCCATAAGTTAAAATACTGGTGAATTGTATTTCATCAAAGATAAGACTTTCTTTTTAATGGGTGGCATCCTGACAGACTTCATAGATAGTTGACAGAATCTGTGGAGGTATTTACAATGTCCATAACTTCTAAGTATTTGGCATCCGGAATACACAGGAAGCTCCAGCAACACACTTCAATGGCAGATTTAGAAAGCTGGGGAATGCAGGTGTTGGTGCAGATGTGGTGATAAAGGAAGCTTTATACATTGTGGTGAGAGCAAGTACTTGTAAGTACTTACTGCCCTTTAAGGTGGACATATATCATTGGAGATAGTCAAATTATGTAGCCATAACCTTTCTTCCATTATAAGGGAGACCACTGATCACTGATGTGTATGCTGTTGCTTGGAGAGGAGATAGTTGACTGATGACATCAGCATCTCCCTCCCCAATTGTTGCTCTCAAACTCCTCTTGCACATCGCTGACCTACTTAAGGGATTGAACAAAGTCTACTCTTATAATAGAAAATTGTAGAGAAAGTGTTCATTTTAAGAAACAATTGTATGCAAATTAACTCTGTTGTGCAACTTGCTCTGCTGTTGTGATAAATATTAGAAAACAGATTATGAAAGAAAGAAGAGAAACACGGATTGTGTAAATTAGAAGTATATTGCATTGTGATAATTTTGTTTTTGCATTTTTTATTTAGTTTTTATTTATATTTTTTATCCTATTAGACTTTATTATTTACAGTATATCTGTCAATGTACTATGGGTATTTTTAAGAAGTGGTGTTAAAATAATAAGATTCCATGTATAGGAGTATGAATAATTCTGATGATGCATTATAATTTTCAGAGTCATTTATTGTCTTAATTCGACAAGGATCTCCAACCAGTTGGTTACTACGGCAAGAGCTACTATCAATAGGTTTCATGTGGACTGGTGTAATATGAGTCATCCCGTTCCATTGTGTATCATTTGTAGCCAAATAGAAATATATATTTGAATTTACATAAGTAAATATAAATTTATTAAATATAATATTTATATAAGTGTAAAGCTATTTAAATTTTTATTTATATTGCTATAAATATGGCAATAGTAACAACAATTTGGAAAAGAACCAACCAGAAACTTTTCCTGTTTGACAAGGTGCTGATTGGCACCTTGGAGAAAGAACTGTGAATGTGATTTTTAAAACTGTGAATGTGATTTTAAAAAAAAAGTTTAGAAGTTACTTATGTGCTTATTAGTTGTAACTTCAAAAACGACTACTTTCATGTAACAAACACTTGCTTAATTCAGAATATTTTATAAACTTGTGAAAATCTACATAAAGCAAAAGTAAATCTCCTGCTATGTATAGTAATAAGGCAGTCTAGCAGATGAGGAGTTTTTTTTTTTTTTTTTTTTTTTGAGACGGAGTCTCGCTCTGTCGCCCAGGCTGGAGTGCAGTGGCCGGATCTCAGCTCACTGCAAGCTCCGCCTCCCAGGTTCACGCCATTCTCCTGCCTCAGCCTCCCAAGTAGCTGGGACTACAGGCGCCCGCCACCTCGCCCGGCTAGTTTTTGTATTTTTTAGTAGAGACGGGGTTTCACCATGTTAGCCAGGATGGTCTCGATCTCCTGACCTCGTGATCCGCCCGTCTCGGCCTCCCAAAGTGCTGGGATTACAGGCTTGAGCCACCGCGCCCGGAGTTTTTAATAAAATGTTTGATCTGAAAGGTCAATTGCAAGAATATTTCAAAAAAATCATTGGCCAGATTTGACTTATTGAGTGCTATAGAAATGCAGATTATCTGCAGAATGACTCTTCTTAAACATCTTAAAAGGAGATGAACACATCTCTGCAATGAAATTGAGAAAATGATTTGACTTCAAGTGACAAAATCCTTGGATTTAAGAACACTGAATCTTTGGGAAAATGTTGTAAAATAAAACACTGAAAACTTCTCACTGCTGCTTTGGTTTGAAAGCTATGAAGAATATCAGATTATCTCACATTTTATTGAAACCCATCTGGGAGAAATGTAGAAAACAATTGAGCTGCATTTCCACTCTTTGAACATTCGCACTTGAACCAGTGAGGGCCCTTTTTCCCCGAAATTCTGCTCAGTCTGACAACTTGTTACAAAGCAAAGAGAAAGAACTTTACAAAATGCAGGCTGATGGTATGATTAAGTTAAGATTAGCTGATTTGCCCTAAGCAGGTTCTGTGTTGTGTAAAAGAAGACTATACTATTATTCACAGAAAAGTAATAAAATTTTTTATGTAGTTTTCATCTTCATCAATGTGTGAGCACATTGTTATTTTTAAAAAACCAAGCGCAAAGACTTAAATAATCTCATTTTAGTTCATATAAAATCCCTGTGTTCTTATTCTCAAAGTTAACCAAACTTATTTGTTAAGTTTCAAATTATTTAAGAGTAAATTTATCTCTTATTTCATGAGTAAGAGAAAAAAAAAAAACCTCTACATGTAGGCATGTATAAACTTATACAAAGATCAATAGACTAGTACATATGTAAAATAAATTTGTAACTTCTAGCCCTATATTTGGATTTGATCATGCCACTCAGCAAGAAATGTTTTCTTATCAAATTTTTTTATAAAATTGTTTTTAAAGCTATATTTTATTCATATGGTATTTAAATAATTATATTATTACTACATTTATTTTCAACATGTCAATACATTTTCGTGTTGTAAATAATCTTACTTAAAAGCAATTTCGTATCCACTAAATTGATTCTACCAAGTTCACCTTTAGAAAATTAAATATCATTTGGTTACCACAGTTATTCGTCTGAAAATGTTTGCCTGATGTTTTAAATATTTGTGAAAAAGAGATTACTTTCATGAAAGATCAGGTAAGCTTAATCTGGCTTTTGTTGCTGATGTTTTATTTTGTTTATTTTTGCCAATCAATTCTGGTTAAAAGTCAGTTTTTTATTTTAAATCAGAAAGAGAAACCTCACATGACATTTCACCTGTCGCAGCTCATTAATAATTAGCACACAGTATAGAAGAAATTTGTGATTCGGATTTCAGGATTTTTTCAGTAAAGTTAAAAAACCAAGTAGGAGTTTAAAAACTAATGTTTTGAATAAAATAAAAATATTTATCTGATTAGAGTTAATATCCACTGTTGGAAAGAAAAACTACATAAGGAGGTGAATAAGAAGTTAAAAATAAGCATATCTACAGAAATATCTTTTGCTACCCAAAAGATCCTTGTTGATTTATTGTTAGATTGTTGTATTAGTCCATTTTCACACTGCCATTAAAGACATACCCGAGACTGGGAAGAAAAAGAAGTTTCATTGGACTTACAGTTCCACATGGCTGGGGAAGCCTTAGAATAATGGCAGGAGGCGAAAGGAGCTTCTTACACCCGGCAGCAAGAGGAAATGAGGAAGAAGCGAAAACGGAAACCCCTGATAAACCCATCAGATCTCACGAGACTTATTCAACATCACCAGAATAGCATGGGAAAGACCGACCTCCATGATTCAATTACCTCCCACTGGGTCCCTCCCACAACACTTGGGAATTCTTGGAGCTACAATTCAAGTTAAGATTTGGATGGGGGCACAGCCAAACCAAATCAATTGTGGTAGATAAATCACTGAATATGTTAACTTTGAAACGTAGATATTATAAATTTTACTTAGAGTTTCTCTGACACCTGAAACTTGATCAAGAATCCATCCATGGTAAAACGTTTGAGGAAGTCTGTTATAGAATTATGAGAGTGGATTGAGTTGAGCTTCCACAAAGCAACATAGATAAATCTGATAAAAAATGACATCGAATATAAGAACTCAGAAACAAAAAGAGTGCACAGTGTTTGATTCTATTTACATAAAACTCCCAAACAAGATAATTTAGTCTTTCAGTGTAAGAATTGCTCTTGATGAAAGAGGTAACTGGAAAGGGAGATGAGTCATCTGTGCAGGCCTAGTAACATCCTGTGTCTTTGTCTTGCATAGATTAATCACATATGTTAACATGAGAAAAATTTATTCAGGTAAACTCTTACAATTTGTGCCTTTTCGATGCATATTCAATATTAACAAAATTTATTACAAAGTAAACATTCTAAAACCAAACATACATTTAACAATAACATACAAGTCAAGTGATATTTATTAAAAACATAGCTTTCTGGAGAAAGTCGTGAAAGTTACATGAAGATAAAAAAGAATAAACAAAGAGAAGTATTGACAGACCAGTGATTTTACTATATTAAGAACAGTATCAGAAAATGAGCCTCTGATTAAAAAAAATGCAAGGAAAAACAAAACAAAATAAACCCTTTAAAATTTAGCAATAAAACAAAAATGGCTAATATTTAATTTAATTTAATATTTTATTTAAAGATGATTCATAGTACTCAAAAGAGTAAATTAGGCCGGGCGCGGTGGCTCAAGCCTGTAATCCCAGCACTTTGGGAGGCCGAGACGGGTGGATCACGAGGTCAGGAGATCGAGACCATCCTGGCTAACACGGTGAAACCCCGTCTCTACTAAAAATACAAAAACTAGCTGGGCGAGGTGGCGGGCGCCTGTAGTCCCAGCTACTTGGGAGGCTGAGGCAGGAGAATGGCGTAAACCCGGGAGGCGGAGCTTGCAGTGAGCTGAGATCCGGCCACTGCACTCCAGTCCGGGAGATAGAGCGAGACTCCGCCTCAAAAAAAAAAAAAAAAAAAAAAAGAGTAAATTATCCTTGTTCACGTTCTTTAGTTCATATGTAGAAAAACCAAAATCCCTATTTACTACTCTATAGATGATATGTAGATATTTCTAAAAATGTAAGCTCTTAGAAATCATTTTACACAATGCACTCATTTTTATCGCTGAAGAACTAATATGTAAATTTCATTAAAATATTTTATACTCTAATATTAGCCTAATCATTTCATATTCAATACTAATTTATTTTTTGTCACCCTGAAGCAGTGTATTTTTGTGTGTGATTTGCACTTGTGTGTTATATTTGGTTATATTTAGCTACTCAAATTCTGAATGAAATCTATATTTCAGACCACCCTATTTTTCAATTGTCTTCTGCCTCACAGATCTGAAATCACTCATGAAACTAGACTCATTATCTTATTCTGCAATATGGAGAATGATTATTGATTTATTTATCATTAACTCTTAAATAGCTACATTCTTTGTGTATATGACTGTATGTAAAATTGGGAGAAGATGTATGGAATCATGAATTCTATTACATGCAAGAAGGAGTTATTATCTGCAAAAATATTCTCCTGCAAGCCCTAGGCTGTCAACCTCAGCTGTGGCAGTGAAACAATGCATTTCATATTATGCAGAGGCAGTTCCAAAACTAAGAGTGTGAAAAAATCCCTGGGAATAATTTATAAGCAAACATTCTCCTATGACTGTTTCAGATATAAGATCCTCAGATGGTAGGAAATAGACATAAACAAATAATTTATTTTGTCCCATGCTAGTGCACAGAAATATCATAAAGTTACAGACCCTGGTGCTGGAAGAAATTTGTAAAGGTCATCTTATCATTTGATACAGTTTTTAGGAGGTGGACATAGAGATAATCTAGCAAACATCTTGTGTTACTGAAAAAAGAGTGAGGCTTAAAAAGTTTCACTTCCCAAGGGTAGTTTAAAGGGTAAATTCAGGACCCAGGTAGCCTTATCCCACCTATGCTCTCTATATTCTATAAAGCTGCCTTTATTAGCACGATTTCAGGAAAATCTACCCTTATTCTAGGAAGGCCAATCGTTTATATCCACTTTTAGGCAAACATGGAAAAACTTGTTTGGGAGTTTACACTCTAAAGATTTTAATGTTTATAAAAAAGCTGCCTTTATCTAAAGGAATTTCCCAAGGCTGATTTTTAAAACCACATGTAATTGTTTAATCATTAATTGACATGAAAACAGCTTCTAGAGATTCCTTTCTAGAACTTTAAATATTTCTTTAATCAATGTCATCCTCTCTGCTTTCCATCTTTTCTCAAAAACCTAAGCACTTAAACATTTTGTCTAAATTTAAACTGTGTCCTGAATTTCATCTACTTTTATTTTTCAAATATTTTGGTTTCTTCTTCAAAACCTCAAACTATAACTTCCCACTAACTACTTACTTTCCTATCTACTGGTTATAATTATTTAAATATACCTGCCTGTATCTGTATCTGTAACTCTATCTAAATCTTTATCTACATCTATGCATTTACATCTTTATTTATATCTACATTATTTGTATCTATATCTAGTTTCTATTACCTACCCCCACCCTAATTGAATTTCTAACCTCTCTATTGTTATTCTCTATTAAAAAAATACCAAAGCAAACTTTGTCTCACTAGTATAGTACTTCAGTAAACTGTGTGTCTCTAAATGTAGAGAAATGCAGTCCTTTTTCTGATTCACTGAGATTAATATCTTTCAAGGAAAAATAAAATAGTGAAAAAAACTAACAAACACAATGGAATGTGTTAAATGGAATTCAAATGTCTACACCAAATGCCATTCAGCATGGATCTTAAATACATGCAACCATACCTGAACCCCAAATCTACCCCATAAATGGCTCCTGTATCATACCCTGAAGCTTCTACAGTCCCTGAAATTCTTCACACAATCTGCAGCTAGCATTCCTTGTTGTTTCTCTCAATTTCTTTGACCATGGTGTTTTTTTGCTTGATTTCTAAATAGCATTTGAATCTCGCCTTCCAATATGAAAGACATCCCCAAAACAGAAGCAATATTATGTTCTATTAAGCTGGTGCAAAAGTAATGGCAGTCTTTACCATTAGTTTTGTACCAACCTAATATAAGTTAGCATTCATTTTTGAATATGTAAATACAATAATGTAATACAAAGAGTGGGAAGGTAATATATCACCATACCATGCTAGTCCCTCAGAAATGTATTACTGATTTGTGTATGTGTGTACATATAATTATGTATTATAATTATTATATAATAATATGATATATTATATATTAATATGTGATATATAATTATCATATATGATAATTATAATATATAATAATTATATATAGCATGTATTCTTTCTGAGACATGTATGTATGTACACACATATATGTATACATCCATTTTTAGACCATACATGGGTGAGGGTATCCTCTTTATAGTTTGCTTTGATTCAATAATATACCATTCTTCTATACCAGTGTCTATAAAGCTGTCTCATTCTTCTTACTAGCTGTATTGTAGCATATTAATTAAGTAAACATCTGGTCTTTTTTCTCTTTCTGTTTCTGTCCACTTTCTTTCTCTTGAATGTCGCTATTAAAAATAAATTTTTAAAATTAAAAAACTCATGTACCTATTACTCCCATATAGCCAAACATGCCCATTAGATAAATGACTAAAGTGTCACTGCTGAATCAAACATTATATATATATTAATTTGTAGAGATATTATGAAATTTTCCTCATCCACTCATTAAAATATTGTTATCAAGCCTTTTTGATGTTTATCAAGGTGGTGTAAAGGCTGGTATCACAAAGTAGTTTTGAGTTGTGTTTCTCTTACCAGCAGTGCAATTAAGCATTTAGAATATGTAATCAAGAGTAATTTGCATTTCTTTTTCTCAATTCACACTGCCCTCTTTTATACGAAACTTTAGAAATACAGACTTTCAGGAACTTTTTAAATATTAAGGAAATGAATCTTATCTGAGATGTGTTTTATTTTCTTAAACCAATTGGTCACTTGCCTTTGATATTATTTTATTTTTATATATTAAAACATGTGACCTTTGTGTCATTGTAGAAATTCTTCCAGTGCATACTTTTGATACACTGATTTCTCACTTATATGTGAGAACTAAAAAAAATTGATCTCATGGAATTAGAGAGTAGAATGATAGATGTCAGATAGATGCCAGAGACTGGAAAGAGTATGTGGATTGGAGTTGGGGGGATGAAGAGAGATTGGCTAGTGAGTAGAAACATATAGTTAGATAGAAGGAGGCCGGGCGCGGTGGCTCAAGCCTGTAATCCCAGCACTTTGGGAGGCCGAGACGGGCGGATCACGAGGTCAGGAGATCGAGACCATCCTGGCTAACACGGTGAAACCCCGTCTCTACTAAAAAAATACAAAAAACTAGCCGGGCGAGGTGGCGGGCGCCTGTAGTCCCAGCTTCTGGGGAGGCTGAGGCAGGAGAATGGCGTGAACCCGGGAGGCGGAGCTTGCAGTGAGCTGAGATCCGGCCACTGCACTCCAGCCTGGGCGACAGAGCGAGACTCCGTCTCAAAAAAAAAAAAAAAAAAAAAAGAAACATATCGTTAGATAGAAGGAATAAGTTCTAATGTTTAACAGTAGGGAGACTATAGTTAACAACAATGCATTGTGTATTTGAAATAGCTAGAAGAGAGGATTTGAAGTGTTCTCAGCAGATAGAAATGATAAATACTAGAGATGATGGATATCCTAAATACGCTGACTTGACAATTACACATTCTATGTATGTAACGAAATATTACATGTACTCCATAAATAATGTACAAACATTTATGAATCAGTAAGAACGATATCACAAAAAGAAAGCCTTTTCAATGTATTTTCTTTGAACATTATAGCTTTCTTACTTTTAAATATTTGATATGCCTATAATAACTTTAATGTTAGATGATAGATAAAGATCCAACTGCATTTTTTCATCAGATACTCAATATTTACAACCATATTTATTAAACATAATATATTTCTGACATTGTTTTGAGAAGTCAGCTTTACTATGCATAACATTCTGTAACATTCTCATAAGTGATTGGGGTTATTGTTATCCTTTCTATTTTGTTCCATTGAAATTACACTGTTTTAATTGTTACATTTTAATAATTTTTCATTTTTATTTGGCTTGTTTCATACAAGCCAAATCAATTCTAATGACTGTTGTAAATTACTTATTTTTCTTTATAAATATAAAATTCATATATTATAATTACAAAATGATTTATCTTAATATTTTATTAGTACATTTGTTGGCATTCTTTTCCATGGCACCAAATGAACATTTTTACTTTCTCATATACGTGGTTTTATATGCACTAGGTTTTTACACTTTCATTACTTCATATAATGTACTTTTGTACCTTTAGAAATTTCTATCTTAATACTTACACTAATTGATGAAGTGTTCCCCACACTTTAATTGTTTTAATATAATAACAGTTTCTTACATATTGTTTTGGTTGAAGTATTTTCTCTTAAGTATACTTTTGCATTAGTTTGCTTTTGTGGTATTAATAACTTCTCCTCTTTGAACTTAGAAAGGCATATTTATTGCTCTAATTATTCCTAATGGATCAATTTTTTCATTTCTTAAACATTTTTCTGCTTGTCAATATTTTTTTTCTTCCTTCAGATTGAGTTATTGTTATACTAGGGTAAGTGTAAATTTTGATAGTTTAAAATTTAATCAGCTACATATGTTGTACATATGTGAATGTAATTTAATATTAAAAATGAATTCCTCTGTTATCACACTGGACAATGCATGTCCTATTCATGTACATGCTATGTCATGACTTACATGATTCTCTCACATGGGTGACAAATGTCTAGTATCAGTTATCAACAAAGAATCTAAAAATCTTTTCCCCAAATCTGATTTTCTAAAAATCTTTTCCCCAAATCTGATTTTCTTGGCTTCCATATTTCATATTTTCTGTAAAATATATTTATAATCTCCTAAATTTAACTTTCTTCTGTTGAGAGAAAAGAGAAAAGGTAAACAAATTGTATCCCTTGATTATCTATTTTGTGAAAGTCATTTTCAAGGCATCCCTATTATTTTCTCCAATATTTAATTATCATTGACATAATAATTTGTATTCCAGTTTTAAATATAACTGCAGGTATGTACCTTTGCTTTGGGATTAACAGAATATGTTTACTTTCTGGTTGCCAAGCTCACTTTTCTGATGAATTCGTGTTCCATATCACTGAGGCAGGTTAACCATCTCCACTCATCTCCTTTAAGATACAGGGCTTGAATATAAACAATAAAATTGCTCATTAGGCCGGGCGCGGTGGCTCAAGCCTGTAATCCCAGCACTTTGGGAGGCCGAGACGGGCGGATCACGAGGTCAGGAGATCGAGACCATCCTGGCTAACACGGTGAAACCCCGTCTCTACTAAAAAAATACAAAAAACTAGCCGGGCGAGGTAGCGGGCGCCTGTAGTCCCAGCTACTCGGGAGGCTGAGGCAGGAGAATGGCGGGAACCCGGGAGGCGGAGCTTGCAGTGAGCTGAGATCCGGCCACTGCACTCCAAAAAAAAAAAACAAACAAACAAACAAAAAAACTGCTCATTATACTGTCTCACCCTCTGGCCAAAATAAATTTTCACACTAACCACATGATTTTTCTGGCCTTTTCAGTTGCAACTTTTGCCGGGCGCAGTGGCTCACGCCTATAATCCCAGCTCTCAGGGAGGCAGAGGTGGGAGGATAGCTTGAGCCCAGGAGTTCGAGACCTGCCTGGGTAATACAGCGAGACCCCGTTCTCCACAAAAAGGAAAAAAAAAAAAAAAAGACAAAAAAAGAAAAAAAATAAGCGCAACTCAGTTGCAACTTTTAGGGAGAATTCTTATTATTTTTTTGAGACAAGGTCTTGTCATGTTGCCCAGGCTGGTCTTAAACTCCTAAGGCTCAAGCATCATAAACTATAAGAATTATGTTTGCTTAATTTGTGAACAAGAGCCTTCCCATCTTGAAGAGAGAGAATTGTTTTATTTCATGTTTGAATTCTTAGATTGAGCTATGCCAGAAGTCTATCTTCTCCTGAGTAGTTGTTATGTAGGCCTATGCATTCTATCGCATTACAGCTTAACACAGTTTAGTTTGGGTTTTTGCGCCTTATATCCAAATGTGCTGTGACTAGCACAGAAAGCAATAACTGCATGGAAGGTATTGCAAATGATAAATGATTAAACTGGAAGCTGATGGTTACGGTCAGATGGTAGTGAAGCAGTTGATAAATATGTACATTTTATTATACTTTATATATTCTATGTTCCATTCTTGAAATGTAAATGGTAAAATGTCAGGGTATTAGATTTTGTCATTACTTCTTGTGACTTTCTGTAAGATTCCACAAATTACTAAAACCAATCACAACAATTATAATAAGCAGCATCACCACCAGCCATACCAAATTTAGTCTAAACCGGCCCAATGGAAATCACATGGGCAAGCAGTGACAACCCGCAAAAAGATACTCTTTTACTTTTTTATCTGTAAAACCGTATGCATAAACTTATGTAATTGACTTTTTTTGTGTGAGATTACACAACTCAATTTTTTTGCACAAAGGTAATATCAAAGAGAGCAAAGCTTCATGACATTTAGAATCAGCAGTGGGTGGGAACCAATACTGGTAAGAGTCTAATTCCTTTGAAATTTGGGGGTAACCTCTTCTATGAAAACTATGCCTGCCGTAAGTAATGATTACATTTGTGCACACTGGGGCAAGCGAGAAATTAACCCTGTCTCATTCAGTACCCTTTGTTAGAAGCAGAGAATAAAATGTTGCTACATGGCTGAGAGTTATGTTGGTAAGTATCAAGCTGGCTGGGCTCGGTGGCTCATGCCTGTAATCCTAGCACTTTGGGAAGTCGAGGCAGGTGGATCACAGGTCAGGAGATTGAGACCATCCCGTCTAACATGGTGAAACCCCATCTCTACTAAAAATACAAAAAATTAGCCAGGCGTGGTGGCGGGCGCCTGTAGCCCCAGCTACTCGGGAGGCTGAGGCAGGAGAATGGTGTGAACCCGGGAGGTGGAGCTTGCAGTGAGCCGAGATCGCGCCACTGCACTCCAGCCTGGGCTGCAGAGCGAGACTCAGTTTCAAAATAAATAAATAAATGAATAAATAAATAAATAATAAGAATCAGAAATACCAAGGCATGGTACATATCCAAAGGGCATGAAAATATTGATACTAACTCAGCTTTAAGGCATCAAATGTATTGGCAGTTTACTGAATTTTTCTGGTAATTGCATTGCTAAAGTTACCACAAGTTTGAAAAACTTTTACAAGTATTTTTTTTTTTTTAATATTGTGGTAAAACACATGTAAGATAAAATCTGCTATTTTAAACATTTAGTGTTCAAATCAGTGTTGTTCATTACATTGAGCTGCTATCACCACTGTTTCCAAAACTTTTTCCATTACCCTACAAAAACTCTGTAACCATTAGCAATAACTCCTTTTTTCTCCCTCTCTTTAACATATTAGCAAATATTATCAATAATATTTTAAAGGAATTACATATCATGATTAAATTGGAGTCATCTCAAGAACAGCAGGTTTCTTTAACATTTAGAAAAATCAACAATTATAATTCACCATGTCAATAAAACAAAAAAAATTTAATTATATCAATAGATGAATAAAACACATTTGGCAAAATTCAACATTCATTCTGTATTAAAAATAAATAATAAATCAAAGCAAAACAAAATGTTTACCAAACTAGGAATAGAAGGAAACTTTCACAGTCTGATAAAGGACATCTGTTGAAAACCTAGAGTAATGGGCACACTTTTGAAATGTTGAACACTTTTGTCTTAAGATTGAAAATGAGGTGAGAATGCCCACACTAACATCTCCGTTCAAAACTATACTGAAGATCCTGCACAAGGTAATAAATAAATGAAGTGCAGGCATATTGATTTACAGATTAGAAGAAAGAAATAGAAAGATGTCTAAATTATAGGTAGCATAATTTTGGTTATACAAAGTTTAAGGAATCTACAGGCAAGCTACTTGAATCAATACATTCTTTTAGCAAGGTCACAGGATATAAAGACAATAAAAAGTAGTGCTCTTCTTACATAAAAACAATGAACAATTAAAAAATCAAATCTTAATTAGAATAGAGTCCAAACATAAAATATATGCTTAAAAATATATTCGCACAATATCTTCAATGTCTCTACAATTCTAATGAGCTACAAAATTCTGCTGAAACAACTTTAAATATATCTAAATATAGAAAGTTAAGCTATGTTCATACAAAAAGCCATAATTCTTTAGAAATATGATCTCTTCAAATGAATTTAGAGTTGCAATATAATCCCTAACAATATCCCAACTGGCTTTTTTTTTGTTTGTTTATAGAAATTGGAAAACTTATTGCAAAATATACACAGATGTGCAAACAACTTACCATATCTAAACTAATTGTGAAAAAGAAAGCCACATTTTAAAGTACTTACTCTGCCTGATTGCAGTACTTACCATAAAGATATGACAATTGAAACAATATAATAATAATGTATAGATAAACATCAGAACATCAGATTAGTACAAAGAAGAGAGATCCCCGAAAATTGTCATGCCTTTGATTTCCAATTAAGATGCCAAGTAAACTCCATGGGGAAAATAGAACACTTTTCAACAATTGGTCCTGAAACAAGTGGACATCCATATAAAAATAATTCATCTGAATACTTATCTGACACTATACAAAAGTATTAACTCTAGTTGCATCATGGTATTAAATGAAAATTGTAATACTATGAAGTTTAAAGACGACAACATAGGAGAAAATATTTGCTGTCTTGGGGTAGGCAAAATCTTTTAAATAAAAGACAAAAATTATGAACCATAAAAGAAAAAATGTGGTAAGTTGAATTTCAGTATATTAAAAACAATTACTCTGAAAAGCAACATTAAGATAAAATACATAGGCAAACTACACACTGGAAGGAAATATTTGCATTGTATATATCTAACAACGCATTTTTTGCCGGGAGCGGTAATCCCAGCACTTTGGGAGGAGGAGGCTGGTGGATCACCAGCGATCAGGAGTTCCAGCCTGGCCAACACGATGAAACCCCAGCTCTACTAAAAATACAAAAATTAGCCGGGTCGTGGTGGCGCGCACGGAATTCCAGCTACGTGGAGGTTGAGACGGATGAATTGCTTGAACCCGGGAAGCAGAGGTTGCAGTGAGCCGAGATCGCGCCACGGCACCCCAGCCTAGGCCATAGAGCGAGACAGACTCCGTCTCGGGATTGGGGGGGAAAAGTACTTGTGTCCAGAATATATAAGAACTCAATGAAATGCATCATCGAATAAAAAGTTGATAAAAACTTTGAACAGACACTTTTAAAAGAAATACGTGTTCATATGCGAACGTGAAACGTTTCTCGCATCTTTATTCATCAGTAAAATTCAAACTGAAACCACAGTGAGATTCTATAACATCCATTAGAATGGCTAAAATGTAAAAGACGGACAATTCCTGAAGATGTTAAACAACTGGAACTTTAATACACCATTACTGGGAAAGTGAAATAGAAAAGTCGTGGAGGAAAACAGCTGGGCTGTTTCTACTGAATTTAAGTTGGCACATTCATCTGACTCAGCAATTTTGCGCCTAGGTTTTTACCCTCCCCTCAAATAAAAACACATGTCTACATCAATATATGTGCATGAATATCCAGAGCAGTTTCACTCATAATAACCTCAAGTTGAAAATAATACAAACGTCCATCAACAGTTGAATGAATAAACATATTTAGTGGACATCCTCGTGACCGGATGCTCACCAGATAAAAAGGCAGGATCTCCTAACGCACACTATAACATAGATAAATCTCAGAAGCATAGACTAGATGACAGAAAACAGATATACCAAAGAGTACATACTGAATGCTTCCCTTTTTATGGAATTTTAGAAATGAAAATGAATATTTAGTGACTGAAAGCACATCACAGGTTGATTGGCTACAAGACTGAAGAGAATTATCCTGGACAGAAATTCTTGGAATCATGAAAACATTCAAATCTTTATTGGGTTATCCATTATACTAAAGTATATCCTTATTAAATTCATCAAACTGCACACTAATAATGTGTCCATTTAATTTTATGTAAATTGACATTATTTTATCTTTATTTATTTATTTATTTATTTATTTATTTAGGGGATGGAATCTCGCTCTGTTGCCCAGGCTGGAGTGCAGTGGTGCAATTTCAGCTCACTGCAAGCTCTGCCTCCTGGGTTCACGCCCTCTCCTGCCTCAGCCTCCTGAGTAGCTGGGACTACAGGTGCGTGCCACCTTGCCCGGCTAATTTTTGTATTTTTAGTAGAGATGGGGTTTCATCGTGTTAGCAAGGATAGTCTCGATCTCCTGACCTCGTGATCTGCCTGCCTCGGCCTCCCAAAGTGCTGGGAAAACAGGAGTGAGTCACCATGCCTGGCCTTTTAATTTTATGTTTAACTTTTATTTTAAGTTCAGGGTAAAAGTGCAAGTTTGTTACATAGGTAAACTTGTGTAATGGGGGTTTGTTGTACAGATTATTTACTACCCAGGTATTAAGCCTGGTACCCATTAATTATTTTTTCTTAATCCTCTCTCTCCTAACCTCCACCCTCCAAAAGGCTCCAGGGTGTGTTGTTCCCCACTATGTATCCATGAGTTCTCATCATTTTCCTCCCACTTGCAAGTGAGAACATGCAGTTTTCTGTCATAAGCTCTAAATTTTTGTCTAATATCTACGTAATATTTTTACCATTTTGTTTGCCGGGGACAGAGATTATAGATGCTTTTATTTGGCTTATGATTGTACTAAAATGCATAGTGTGCAGTACCCAAATGTCTATAGATACATTTAGGCTCATTATGCCTGCCTTTGGTAGCTTCTAAATCCCAGCTGTGTTTCATTAGAAGGACCCATGAAGTAGTTGAGCAAAGCAGTGCATTATCTAAAAATCAGTTAAGAAAACGTCATATTAGTCCATATTTTGCTATTGTTGGTTTATTTGAATGGTTTGAGACATTGGTCTTATTCTAGTTTGTATTTAATAACAAAAGGCTTAAAGTATACTGAGTGCCCTTTCAAATGAAGTGAGTTTATATTATTTCAATAAACATATCAGCAAGAGAGGAGATCAAAGATTCTTTTACTCTTAAATGATATTTTCAAAAAATCATCTGGCTAAAATGCATTTGAAGTTTATTTTTCAGTCAATATGAAAAAATCTGTTTGTGGTGATAAGACAGGGACATATTTTGCTATTTGACTCAAGGCAGCAGACGTTGAAGGTTGAAGTGTCATCAAAGTTATCTTCCACTTTTTTTCTTAACTTTCTTTTTTAACTTGAATGTAGCTTCAATCAATAGTCTTGAAGCTCCAGATTATCTATCAAATGAAGAAAAGTTATCTCAGGTAGCTAGATTCCCTAATCAAATATTGACCAGATAAGATCTTCTGGGTGATAAGAACAGATTTAAAACCCAGAGTGACATTCTTTGATGAGAATCACAGAATATCTATACATGTCAAGATGAAACATGTTTTATATAGCATATATTTAACTCTCAAGTTATTAGTATGTCATAATAACAAAATTATTAGTTATTACTACTGCTATAATTATATGTTTAAAAGCTAAAGTCAAAACTTTTCCTTTTTGCATAACTAAGATATTTAATCTACATCTATAACCCAATAAAATGTTCAGTTTGTGGAACTAATACTGAATCACAGTTTTAACAGATGAAGATAATTATCAGTCATGTATTTATAAATCTTATTATTTTATTTCAGGTCATGTGATGTCACTCATTGGAGTCCTAAATTATTTTTAAAATTAAGTAACTAAATACATACTTCCTAATAACAGAGATTTCAGAGAAATAACTTCGTTCATGTCTTGAAAATATTTAGTGTGTAATTACACTCATCACATTTATGTACATTTTTAGTGTGTCCTTGTGTTTTCTGAATTGATGAACAGGTATTAGAGGATGGAGCGTAGCCACTGCACATTGGGATTAAATGGAAAAATGATTGTTATATCTGAGAGTTTAAGGCTATGTAGGATTTTAATGCAGTCATCTTTCTCTAAAATATTGTCTGTGGTCTGCTGTAGGAAAAGCATAATCACGTTGTATTCATTGTTTAACTGTGAAAAATTAATGAATTATGTACATGTATAACACATTGCATCAAAGGAGGCAATAAAGTGTTAGTCTGTGATTCATGCTTGGTGATATATCTGAATCCTTGAAAAATGAAAATTTGGAGTCAGGCCTAGACGTAAATCAAAGTTTCATAATATGTAAGAGACCCAAATCACATCTTGACCTTCCATTTTAATGTCGGAATTGTCAGCCAATATCAGTGCCATTTACTGCTATCAAGCTCTTAGCACATCAATAATTCCAACATTTCCTTCTCATTTTTCCATCCTCTAGTTTTCCAAAAATGAGAGAGATTTGAGAAAAGTTTTTTTTTTCTTTTTCTGGAATTGCAACAAATTATTTATATAAAAACTTTCAATTACAGTTGTTTAATTCAAATAAGACTCTTCTATTACTGCTACCCAATAGCACTACATTTCATGGCTTCAGACATTCAAAGGCCCTGAATATACCAAGAATGAATCACAAGACTTTATTTGTATAACTATCAATACTCTCCAGTATTCTCAATTAATGGGAAGAAGAAAGGGTCAATTGTTAAATAGAAGTGGGAATAGAAACATAAGGTGATATTTTTAAGCTCTTGTTGAATTCAGGAAAAAAAAAAAAAAAAAACTACTCCCCTCACTTTTTGGTGTTATTTTTCTAAATGTTCCTAACTTAAAACAAAATTCTGACAAGTGTGGAAGATAAGCTCATATTTGGCATGCTATCACACTTTGTGCATGACCCTAGGTCGCTGTATTTTACGAGATGCAAGCCTTAAATTTCAAGGAAATAGCCTTTTGTGAAAATGTTTTAAGGATAGAAAAAAATGTTTATGAGCTAATGTTAAAAACAGAGTAGTATTAAAAATATATGCTCTCAACTGTGTAAAAGTATGCATATATAAACAAATTCCAGAAGACAATTTGCTAACACATTGATTATCGTTAACTGTGGTAACTGATTCTGGTTTTTTTTCTTATTTGCTTCTTTTTTTTTTTTTTTTGGAGGAGCTGTTTTTTCTGGTAGCATTATTCTGGAATGCTATGAATTAACTCTGAAATAAACTCTGGAAATTAAAAGAGAACAAAAACTAGGTTCAGTCAGTGGAGCATTTTGACATATATTGGTTTCTTGGATAAATCATAACCCAAATGAGGATGAAAATACTCTATGCATGTACATAGGAAAGGTACTCTTATAATAACTCCTTTTCTTTTTCTTTTTTCTTTTTTTGAGATGCAGTCTTGCTCTGTTGCCCAGGCTGGAGTGCAGTGGCACGATCTTGGCTCACTTCAAGCTCCACCTCCCGGGTTCACACCATTCTCCTGTCTTAGCCTCCTGAGTAGCTGGGACTACAGGCAGGAGCCACCATGCCCAGCCAATTTTTTGTATTTTTTAGTAGAGATGGAGTTTCACCGTGTTAACTAGGATGGTCTCGATCTCCTGACCTCGTGATCTGCCCACCTCGGCTTCCTAAAGTGCTGGGATTACAGGCATGAGCCACTGTGTCCGGCCAATAACTCCTATTCTTAAATAAGGTGACATATTAAATGGAAAAGAACTAGTCAATTTTTTTCTAGCAATTGATTTGGAGGTTGCCTTTTTATTCTATTCCCACTTTTTCATCTTATGATCTGCTGGACGGTGATAAAACACCATCCTGAAAGTTTACATAATAACACTGAATAAAATGACTAATAGTAACTAAGCACATGATATGGTGCAGGCATTCTGCTAAAATATTGATGTAATCATCACAGAAAATCTTCACGACTGTGTTACCATCAGACCTACTCTCATTTTGCAGTTGCTAATATGCTCATAGATGACTGAAGGTCACACAATTGGTAAGAGGCAAAAACAGGTTGACCCCAGGCAACTGGGCTTGAAACTCAGAGGTCTCAACCCTGTGGTTGATGCAGGGTTCTGTCATGTACAGGCTTACATCATTTTATTGTGCTTCCCTTTACTGAATGTCACTGGTACTGTGTTTTTACAAACTGAAGATTTGTGGGAACATTGTGTTGAGCATTTTATTGGCATCATTTTTCAAACAGCATGTGCTCACTTCATGTCTCTGTGTTATATTTTGGTAATACTGCAATATTTCAATCATTTTCATCATTATTATATGTGTTATGGTGATCTGTGATGACTGATCATTGACATCACTACTGTAATGGTTTTGGGGCACCATTAACCAGGTCTGTGTAAGATGGCAAACGATCAATAAACATTGTATGTCTTCTGACTGCTCCATCGACTGGTCATTCCTTCATCTCTCCCCCTATTCTCTGAGATGCAATAATATTGAAATCAGGCCAATTAATAACCCTACAATGACTTCCAAGAGTTCAGTGAAAGGAAGAGTCACACTTCTCTCACTTTAAATTGAAGGCTAGAAATGGTTACGCTTAGTTATGAGGACATGTTGGAAGCTGAAATAGGTTGAAATCTAGGCCCTTTGCACCAAATTTGTACAAACTGGCCAGCCAGCTTGTAAGTGCAAAGGAAAAGTTCTTGAAGAAAATTAAAAGTGCTATTCCAGTGAACACACAAACAATAAGAAAGTGAAATAACCTTATTGCTGATATGGAGAAATCTTTTGTGGTCTGGATAGAAGAGCAAACCGGCCATAGCACTCACTTAAATGAAAGCCTAATTCAGAACATGACCCTAACTCTCTTTAATCATATGAAGGATGAGGGAGGTGAGAAAGTTGTAGAAGTAAAGTTGGAAGTTAGCAGAGGCTGGCTCATGAGGTTTAAAGAGAGAAGCTGCCTCTGTAACATAAAAGTGCAAAGTGAAGCAGCAAGTGCTGATGTAGAAGCTACAGTGGGTTATTCAGATCTAGTTAACAACATTGATGAAGGTGGCTGCACTAAACAACAGTTTCCATGTGGGTGAAACAGCCTCCTATAGAAAGAAGATGCCATCTAGGACTTTCATAGCTAGAGAGGAGAGGACAATACTGCAGTTAAAGCTTCAAAAGACAGGCTCAATCTCTTTTTAGGGGATGATGCAGGTGGTGAGTTGGAGCCAATACCCATTTACCGCTTCAAAAATCCTAGGGTTTTTAAGAATTATGATAAGTCTACTTTGCCTGTTTTCTAGAAATGGAAAAATAAAGCCTAGATTATAGCACATCTGTGTACAGTATTGCTTACTGGATATTTTAAACCCACTGTTGAGACCTACTGCTCAGAAAATAAAAGTACTGTTCATTGAAAATGCACCTTTTCCTCCAAGAAGTCTAATGGAGATATATGTGAAAATTAATGTTTTCATGCCTGCTAACAGAACATCCCTTCAACAGCTCATGGGTCAAGGAGTCATTTTGAATTTCAAGTGTTACTTTTTAAGAGAAACATTTTATAATGTTATAGATAGTGATATTTCTGATGGTTCTGGGCAAAGTAAATTGAAAACTTTCTGGAAAGGATTTACTCTTCTAGATGCCCTTACTCTTCTAAGATACCGTTAGATTCATGGGAGGTCAAATTAGCAACAATAAGAGGAATTTGAAATATGTTGATTACAAACCTCGTGGATGACTTTAAGGGGTTCAAGTCCTCAGTAAAGGAAGTAACTGCAAGAAACAATTTCATGAAGAGTTAATTGAAGAATTCACTTAAAACAGTGTGCCACAGATACAAAATGTGTTACATGTTCACCTAAATATTATTACATGGCATGTGCATAGAAAGTTTATGCACATGCCATGTGATACTACTTAAATTGTTTTTTTGCAGTGGTATATTTAGTGACATATACTGTTGTCAACACTCTGGTTATATCTTTATTTATTTCTTCTTTTAAGACAGGATCTCACTCTGTTGTCAAGGCTAAATGTAGTGGTGCAAACATGGCTCACTGCAGCCTTCCAGACTCAAGCAATCCTCCTACCTTAACCTCCTGAGTAGCTGGGACTACAGGTGCATGACATCTTGTCAGGATAATTTTTCTAATTTTTGTAGAAATGGGGTTTCACCATGTTGCCCAGGCTGGTCTCAAACTCCTGAGCTCAAGGTATCCTCCTGCCTTTGCCTACCAAAGTGCTGGGATTACAGGAGTGAGCCACTGCACCTGGCCTCTAGCTATGTCTTTACTAATTACTGTAATATCTTGTCCAAATTTCCTGCTAATACAATTACCACAAATATATTTGATGTAAAAGGATATGAGACCCTCAAACCTTAAAAAAAAAAAGTCAAATTTATGAATGGTATATAAAAGATGAAATTCTCTATGCCTGGGTTTTCAATGAACCATGGGGACCAAGAGATGTTTTCATAACTTCTCACAAAATGACTTAGCCAAGCCTTGAATCCCAGTCCTTTATTGGCTTTAATCTATCTCAAATTATTATAAAGGTACAGAAATGAGTAGCTATTCTGGA
Source organism: Trachypithecus francoisi (assembly GCF_009764315.1). Classification (NCBI taxonomy): domain Eukaryota; kingdom Metazoa; phylum Chordata; class Mammalia; order Primates; family Cercopithecidae; genus Trachypithecus; species Trachypithecus francoisi. The sequence continues at coordinate 164,980,529 of NW_022681454.1, read as the reverse complement.
CATAAAATTAGCACAGCCTCCTTAAGTGTTGTAGCTTAATTAAAATGATAAGAATGGAATTTGTCCTTTCAGTGGTATTGAATGAGGCTGCAGTTTTTGCTTTTCATATAAGAAAACTAAATCAGGTATCTATACAATAATATTTTTCATATGTTTCACATGATTTGAAATGAACTTCATACCTTGAATTGAAAAAAAGTAGCTACTGAAAATTATTTAATCCCAATTCTTTAACATTTACTATGGTTAATGTTTTGGCTTACTGTAAGTCATGCTATCAAGAAACTTTATGCCCGGAATAATGTTAAGTAGGGAAAAAGACTATCCAATGTTTAAACTACTGATTTTTTAAAAATAAAATAAGAACACAGTATAGACTCTTAACATCCTACCAAGATACTTCCCATTGAGAATGTGATTTCAACAACCGTTTAATATAAAAGGCTGAAACTAACCATAGAAATGCCAAGAAGATGCAGCTCTCCTTTGTATGCACATGGACTTTTGCTTATATTCCCGATTTATATGAGAATAAAAGGACTAGATAGCTAAAATAAATCAGGTGCACAGCATCTATTGCATTGTGTGATTTCAGAAGAATACGATTAGGAAAAAAGTGATATTTAGAATTAGCTTTGTTATTTATAATAATAAAATATTCCATCATATCAAAGTGGATACTATATATACACATTTGTGAGTGGGGTGAGGTATATGAACCATGATTCCAAGGCAATTATATCTATTTCATAAGTTCACAAAAATCTAATGTTATTAAATTATGGTTACAAATATATACTCAAATTAACACATGCAAATAGATATATTAGAGTTTTCTTTATGAATTCCTGAATTTATCTTAATTAAATTTTAAGAAAAGTGTTTTCACCTTTGTTTAATTTTTTCGATAAATTATTATAACAAAATATGATTCTGGTTTAAATATGATTATTCTCACTTTCAACATTATGGCATGCTTGTTTTCATGAGATGTTCTACTGATACATACTAGAAATATTCTATTAATACAGGATATTATTTTTATGAATTCTAGCTTTGAAGATTTTAATCATTTTATTTACCTAAAAATACTGAATTTGTGTAAGTTTTCCTAAATGCTCTTGATTTTCAGTACAAAACTAATTTATATACACCTAGAAAATCTCTTACTATTGAAAATAAAGATTTAACACCTTTAAACATGATGCAATGATGAGCCAGTAGTATTTTTTGGTACTTGTACATTTAAATTAAAATAGTAAAGCAATAAAAGAGTAACTTTTTAAGCATTAAGCATTTCACAAATATTTTACAAATATTTAGCTAGTATAGCACTATAAAAGATACGCATCATACATTACATTGTACTTGATTTTAACGAAAACATAATTTTTGTAAATATTTAGATATACACATAGATACATACATATAGCATACTTGAAAATAGTACATTCAGTTATGTTTTTTTAATTTAAGGTAGAGACCAGGAGCAAAAGCAGATATTTTCTGACAGTCATACAATGAATTACAGATCACATATCATATTATATTAATTTATCTAATTGGTATATCATAGAAAACTTATAAAGTATTTGAGAATATATTACTACTTTATATTTATAGGTAAATAAATGAAAACCAAAACTTTTAAGATTCCTTAGTTTACAGATGTCATAACTGACACTGAATTTGCCAATTATTTTGGCAAATCATGTATTCTTCCTATTTTTATCTTTCAAATGAGGAAGAAATTATTAAATAATTGAGGGACATCTATAAACTGAGATCAATGAAAAGTTGTTCGAAACTGAAGATAATAGCAAAAGATTAAGAAGCGAGTTTAACTATATAATTAGAATGTTACAAAGAACTGCAGAAAAAATAAATAGAATATTGATAGCAGAAGGGATAGAGAAAGGAATTATTTGTAAGAAAAATAATATAAAAATGCTAAAAGAAACAAAGGGTGAGCTGGATTTATGATAGTGAAAAATACAATTTGGATGGAGTAAAAATAGTAGAAAAGGTTCAGGAAGGTACTTGTAGAGTAGATGGGAAATATTAATTATTACCACATGAAAAGATATCTTACATGCCAGATTAAGGAATAATGAAATTTACTAAAGAGAAGAGTATAACCATTTAACAACCTTAAAAAAAAGACAAATAAATATCTACTAGATGAATGAACAGATTAGAGATAGAGAAACAGAGCCCATAGATAATGTGTGTTTGTGTCTGTCTTCACGTAATTTTCAAAACAGTTTTCAATTTTAAGTAATAAAATAATAATAATAAATACAGTCAACTGATTTTTGATAAAGGAGCAAAAGCAATACAATGAAGTAAAGAAAATCATTTCAACAAATGCTACTGGAACAACTAGACCTCTGCATAAAAGCGTATCTATATACAGATATTATGTCTGCCAAAAAACGTAACTCAAAATGGATTATAGATCTAAATGTAAAATGCAAAACTATAAAACTCTTAGAAGATAACATTAAGGGTGGTTCATCAATTGTGACAAATGTATCATCCAGGTGTGGTATATTGATACTGGGTGAGGCTGTATGCATTAGTGAGTAACAGGCACATGGGCTCTCTCTGCACTTTCCATTTTATTTTTCCTGGAACCTAAAACAGCTCTTAAAAAGGTGTATTAAAATAAATAATTATAACAATAATATAATAAGAACAATCAACTCATGTTTTATAATGATTACATAAAATAATCCATGTAAAGTGCACAGTGCAATACAAAGCACAAAATAATATTCCAAAAATGTCAACTATTGATTTATGATGAATATGCTATTTGTTCCCTTCACTGCAATATTTGGGATATTCCCTTCAGTGCAATATTTGGAACCTGCCTCCTGGGTTCATGCCATTCTCCTGCCTCAGCCTCCCAAGTAGCTGGGACTACAGGCGCCCACGACCACACCAAGCTATTTTTTTCTATTTTTAGTAGAGACGGGGTTTCACCGTGTTAGCCAGGATGGTCTTGATCTCCTGACCTCGTGATCTGCCCGCCTCGGCTTCCCAAAGTGGTGGGATCACAGGCGTGAGCCACTGCACCAGACCCTAACATTCTTTAAACCACCCAAAATGTATCTAACGCATTAACTAAAATTAGTTTTTAAGAGAAGGACATGATACAGTGAGGGCAGGCAGCAGCTAGAATTAATTCATTATTCCTTGAAAAGGTAATGAGAAACAGCAATTTTTGTTTGATTCCCATTGTCATCTGCTGAAAAGGATTATTAATTTTCTAATAGGAGTATGCAACTAGCTAAAGGATTAATATAAATCTCCTGAAATCAAATAATTCAATGTTTAGAATTATACGTGTTATATATTATGTTCCACTTCAGCAGGAGTTGTATGTTCAGAAAAGAAATGCAAACTTTAATTTCTGGGAAAAATTAGTGTAAAATATGTATTTCAGTATGCCACACATAACAAATAAATAAGTTTATAAAGATAAATGTTTGAATGGAAAATTGGACATATTTGAATTATTGTCAGAAATCTGTCTCAAAATAAATGAATGGTTGTCTGACTAACCTTCACACTAGAAATAATAAGTGTCACTTTAATCGACAGTTGAAAACAATAAGAAAATTTGCAGTAGGCACCAAATTTAAAGATCGAGTCTGGAAGTTAGCAAAATTATACTAGTAATGACTTAGTTTTATTTCTAATTGAATATTAACATTTTATTATTCAATAAAAGTCTTAGGTTAAACGGATATTTATCTTTTTTTCTAAGATACATAGTTGTAGGACATATTAATCAAGGTTTTTTTTTCTTTCTTTCTTTCTTTTTTTTTTTTGAGATGGAGTCTGGTTCTGTCGCCCAGGCTGGAGTGCAGTGGTGCGATCTCGCCTCACTGCAGGCTCCGTCTCCCAGGTTCACACCATTCTTCTGCCTCAGCCTCCCATGTAACTGGGACTACAGGCACCCGTCACCTCGGCCGGCTAATTTTTTTGTATTTTTTTTTTTAAGAGATGGGTTTTCACTGTGTTAGCCAGGATGGTCTGGATCTCCCGACCTCCTGAGCTGCCCGCCTTGGCCTCCCAAAGTAGATGGTATTAAAGGCGTGAGCCACCGTGCCCGGCCTAATCAGTGTTTTCTAATTGCACTTCCGGTGAACAAAACTTAGTGAGATAAGTTTGCAATAAAAATAATGATTACTATTATTTAGAGCTTTACTTGTTTTAAAGATGGTAGATAACAACTTTATTTGAATAAATTCTATTTTAATCTTGAGAATAAGCTTAAGAGAAATATTGTTGGCATTTTGGAGTGGGAACATGAGACTTAGAAATGTATTTTTAAGATCAGTAAACTGGTACAGGATGGAGGAAAAAGCTCAAATTTGGATTTTATCACTTTAAAACTTCTACTCTTTTCCAGTACACTGTACATTTTATGATCACTTGGCATCCTAAACCTCAGAACACAGAGTTCGTACCTGTCCTTTCTACTGCACTTTTACACCTTTGTCCAGCAAAGAACATTATATAACTATATACAATATGATTAGTTTCCTTATTATAAGAATGCTGAATGAATGAATAAAGATTTGGGGCTGCTTATCCGAAAGAAATAATCCAAGCAGCAACATAAAGTTGTGGTTTAGAAGTAAATACAGTTTTGGAATGAAAGAGCTCTGCACTTTTGTGCTGTGCTGTCTTGCATGAATCATGCTCATTCGTGTCATTTTTATTTTGAAATTTTTTCTGTACAAAGCTGGGGATGGGGGTTAGAAGTGCTACTTTAAAATCCAAATGGAAATCATGCAGGATCACACAGTATCTTCATCCATTTTGTGTTGCTATAAAGAAATACTTAAAGCTGGGTAATTCATCAAAAAAGTATTTATTTGCCCCATGGTTTTATAGGTCGTACAAAAGGCATGGCACCACATCTAAATCTGTGGAGGGACTCAGGGAGCTTCCATTCAACAGAAGGTGAAATAGAGCCATTATGTGCAGAAATCACATGGAAAGAGAGAAAGAAAGAGAGGGGTTGGGGTGCCAGGCTTTTTAAACAACCAGCTCTCAGGAAAAAAAGTGAGAACTCATTTATATTCCACAAGAAAAACACTGATGTAATCATGAAAGATCCAGCCCCATGACCCCTGCGCCTCCTATTAGGCCCAACCTCCAGCACTGGGGATCACATTTCAGCATGAGGTTTGGAAAAGACAAACATCTAAACTATGGCATGTAGTTTTTTAAACTGCATGGAAATTTTATTAATTTTTTTCTTTTTTCACATGTGTTTGTCTTCCCTATCAAGGGACAACAGGTTTCCTGATATACACAGCACAGTACGAGGCACTGTAAGTTATCAAATATTTTTATTTCACTAGACACTGGACAACATTGTGCTTATTTTGCTCAAAAAATATTTGAGCAGCTAAAAAATATTTTTCTTTGAGATGGAGGAGATCCCATTAAATTCAAATTATGTTTTAAAGTCTCAGTAAATATGAAGTGGTAATAAATCTGCTTAAATAAATTCCAAGGCTTTCATAAATTTTGAAAATAAATATTGAAGAAATTAGAATAAATAAAAGTGATTCTGCTCTGCTCACATGATATTAGAAATGCAGCATTTTAAAAGGTTTTTTTAAAGGTATAACGCATACGACAGTTCAAACCTGACAAAAACTAGAGATATGGTACAAAAAAACCAGAGATATGGTACAAAATGTTTTGGTGGAAATCAAGTTCATATTTGATGTAGCATTGTTTCATGGCAAAACTTAATGCAATTGTGTGTTGTTTCTGGCTTCCATATAATCTGAAAAATATTCTATATAATATGAATATTCTATATAAAAATGAATATTCTATATAAAAATAAAACTCTATATAATCTGAAAAATAACCACAAACTACTAGAATAATAAGGAAAGTTAGAACTGAAGGAAACAATATGGTAACTAAATATCTTATTGTTTTTGTTATATCATTAATTATTCTTAGAAAATATAATGGTATAACCACTAAAAACACAGAAAAGCTTACCCTTTCACTAAATTTTGAGTATTTTTAAATGTTGCTTATAAAAACACTAGTATTTCCGGCATTCTACTGATGCCTAAATTAATCTCAAGAGTATATTGAGTAGTCTCCATAAGAACTCACTATGTGGCTCATATATTAATACTTATCTCTATCAAGTACAAATGATGCTTTGAATTGTAATTGGGATGAAGAAAGTAAAACCAACCTGGAATTTTTATACTTAAATTGATCATAAAGTAAAATGTTTGCTAAAATTGAAGTAGCACAGAGTCTAAGAGTATCCCATGTCTTATGAAGAATGCATATTCTATTTATGTACTAAAATTGAAAGTCTTGCACAGTTTATATTCATTTGCATTGTATAATCATTACCTATAAACCATGCATTTTGCTCTTCCATAAAGTTTTATGGTGCAAATTTCACGAAATATCTAAAAACATTTAATAGCCTCTATTATATCTTCTGTGAAATATTCCCTAATTGCAAATTAGGTGGTTAGTGGTTTGAAAGAGTTAATGTGCCTCCAAACCTCTCTTATTATCTGAGAGTCATTGTAGACATTGGGCTCATTAAGCAACACATTAACCCTCCTCTCCTAATACAGAAACTTCACATTTATGCTTTTTTCTTCTTTTTTAAACATTCATTTTCTTTCCTTTTTATTATTTTTAAATTGTCTGGATTCAGTTCAGCAATATCAGCTTACAATTTTAGTATGAAACTCTCTTTTAACATTAACATTTTATGCATATCTATAATTTTGATCAAGGACTTTCTGAAAATCTTTGTTGAGTGACCTAATTTAGATTAATATATGTTGCGTCATATCATTAATGTAAATACAAATGTGTTATTTTCACAGCAATACTTTAGAGGTCAAGATTATGACACTGCCTGTTTTATTATTAAGATGTATAGTCATTATATCTTATCCCCCAACTGTAATTATTCCCACAAGGATTTTATAAAATAATTGATGCAGTTCTCACATGTCATCAGAGGCTGATGTGCTTTAAGCTCATATGCTTTGGTATTTACTGCTCATATGACCTTGCTTAATTAATACCAGTCACTATGCTTCCCACACGTTGTCACCAATTGACTCATTCATATGACATTACTAACCTTTGTCATATTTTGTACTGTCAGTAGGAAAGGTTCTTTCATTATTTTTATTAGGGACTTCCCCTAGTATAGTTATATAAATCTTCTTTTCTCTGCCATACTTTACAGGGATTCAATGGAGGTCTGACTTTGAGATGGTCAATGCAGGATCATATTCTTTTTTAGGTCAATATTCTCTTTAATATGTATGCTTTAACACTTAGCTTTATGCAATTTTCTCAGCGTCTCCTACCCCCACCATTTTCCTCCCATTTGCAGATCTTAATTCATATGGTAAGTCTGTATGTATCCGAATCTCAACTGTGGTCTAGGTTTAAATTCTTTTCAATAGAAATACTGCATCCTATGTCAACTAAGCAATGTATTGTGCAATTATCTTCAGAGCTCTTGAATATTTTATGACATTGAAAATTTTGAGGATCATCTATAGGGTGAATGAGCACATAGCTGATTCTACAAGAATCAGCCTCTAACCCACCCTAAAATCATCTATTTCAAAATAAAAAACATTTTAAAGAGATTATATTATCTTCTTGCTAATTAGAGTCCACGTCTTCTTGGCTACTGTCAAATACTGTATCCAAAGAAATATTAATTATTGTATTTATCTTTCTTATAAAACTATATGTTACATAATTCCATTTTGTAAAACTATAATTTCTTTCATTACTATATCTTAAAAGTCAGATTACTATATATTTGCTTTATGTTAAAATACATACACATTTAATAGATAGCACATGTATTGAAACATCTAGAAAGGTTGCTGAATCCTAAAATATTTACAAATAGAGATATATCAAAAAGAATAAATAAAAATATGTTTTACACTTACTGTTTCAAAAATAGCAAGCTAAATATTTCAGGTCAAAAATATAAAAACTCAAACATTTATATTTTTTATAAAATCATTGAATTAAAGTTATGTCTGGACTAAAACTAAACAGTACACATAACTGAGACAAGTAAAAAGTAAAAATTGATGGTTTTTCCCTGTGTTTGCAAGTATGAAGAAATTTAAATTCTGCTTGTAAATTATCTCATAACTCAGGATGAAAAAATATTCTAAAATGTGAATCTTCTTTGCAACACAAAAACATGCACAGAGGACTACATTCTTAAATCAAGGGTCAAATAACTAAAAGTGTACCAATCCTGGAGTGGAAAGAAAGCTGTCACTTTTTAATTACCTCAGTCATTCAGGAAATCTTAAGCCTCCCTCAAAACAGTTTGTCATAGTTCCAGTAAAGAACTATACTCAGTAAATTATCTTCAGGAGACTGTCAGAACCTTAGAACCCCTCTGGACTAATAATCTACTGTAATTAATATCCTTAGTTTTATATCAATAATAATGTTTTAGGAAATTAGCACATAGGAAAAGAAAAACAGTTATACCCAGAATATTTCTCCATAAGCAAGATTAGCAGAAATAATGAGCTACAGAAAAAAACTCATAGTTTTTCAAGTTTTTATTATTAAACAAAAATGGTAAAATTACTACCTTTATGATATTTTAAGAAAGATGAGCTGGAAAGAAATTATGAAAACTAATAGAGTTGACTAGCAAAAAGATGGTTGGACATTGTATAAGTAAACATTGAATAATTCAAGTACCAATGTTAGAAATTTAATGAATGGGTTTAAAAGCAGGAAAGAAACAGCTAAAAACAAAATTGATGAATCAGAATGCAAGTTAATATAAACTACAATTAATTTTGATTGGAAGCCAATCAAAAATAATCAGATGTGCAAAAAAGCAGACTAATATTATACATAATGACTAGTACACTCAACTAATAGAAATAACGCCAAGAATTGTAAAGATGATGGAATTAACAAACACAGCACATTATCCATTCCCCAGGCAGAGGGCCTTCAAACTTTGCACTCTGAGATTCAGAATTGTTGCAGTTCAGTAATTTCAGTGAGTCTCTTTTTCTTATCCCTACAAATAGGAATCTTTCAGTTTTCCTTTCCCTGTCTTGTGATATTTCTAGAGCATTTTATGAGAATAAATCATCCTTTTATAACATTAGAGGAGTAACATCCAGATATCCTGTACAGACCACCATTAATTACATATTACTTAAAAATTACAGTGAGTTATGTGGAGATATTGTCTTTAAGATCATATTGTGACTGAATTGAGTATTGGATTTATCTGTCTTTGCAGGTAAGTGGTTATAGTTTGCTTAAGGGAGGGAGAGAGGGCCAAATATTTGGTGACCACCAGGACTAATTGTGGTGGATCATTATTTTATTAGTGCTGCACCTTGATTATATTTGCCTCTAAATCCCCAGGACATGGCAGGAGTGTATTTATTAGGCTTTTTGTTATGGAGTGAGGCCACCTGATTAGTAATAGGTAGTATTTGGTGAGCAAAAATGGCACATGCTTTTCTCAGACCAAATATTTGACAGATAATACAAGATGTTCCATAACTACCTTTCTCTCCAACATGGCAGTCAGTAACATTATAGATAATGGCTACATCTTTAGCCTGGGGGATTTAGAGAAGGTGACTCCAATTTAGCAACTTATGGTGCAAGCGATAAGTAGACAATTATGTGGCTTTTTATTTTGAACCTCAGCATTATCTAACTCAAGGTTTCTCAACTTAAGCAGTCTATGTGTGCCCTGGATAATTCCTTGTTCTGTGGTGAGGACTGTCCAATGTGTTACAGCATTATTTGGCATTTTTCTGGCCTCTATTCAATGGATGTCAGATATCAGTAGCATCCACGCCCACTCACCCGATTGAAGCTAAATATGTCTGCAGACATTTCCACATGCCTCCAAGAGATAACATCACTCCTGATTATTCTGGCTTAAAAAATTAGTAAAGCAAGATAAACATGACTATGTAAAACAATAATAATATTATCTCTTTAAAACCAAATATAATTAAAATATATGAATAGCCAGGATTTAAACTCCTCTAAAATTCTTGTATTGTCAAAAGGGTACTGAGTTATGCCATTCCTTTAGATAATGATTCATGCTCTAAATTCTATATTAATCATTAGAGGAATAAAATTAATAGTATCTGATATAAGAAATGGGTAAAAACCAGCTAGTACAAAACACACACACACACACACACACACACACACACACATGAATACTGACTTTAGACGCGAATGTATCAGTGGTTATATTAAATATTATATTCTCATATTAAAAAGATGTTAATCAGACTCATGAAACAAAATCCGATTTGCAAGTTACCAAAGTAGTAAGTAAAAAATAGTAAAGATATATTTCCCTAAATATATAAGAATCAAAATATTGTCAATAAAACACTAATTAACAGCATGTTTACTTAGTTATATTAATAGCAAACAAAATACACATAGAGCCAGAGAGCATTATTGAAGCCAATGTATATACAAGTTTCAATTATCTGGAGAGATACAATCATTCTAAATTTGTATCAGTTAATGACATATTATCTCTTTCCCTTTCTCTTTCTCTGGTTCTTCACAAATACATGCTGCATGCAACAACATAGGCACAAACAGCAAAACGTGGAAAACTAAAGCAATAAAACTAGGAAATTACAAAATCCGTAGAGTGGAGAATGTTAACACACTCCTCTTACTAACTGATAGAACACATGGACAAAGGGAAAAAAAAGTAGAGACACACAGAAGACTTAAACAAGCTTAACAAACAAGACCTAAATAGGATACAACATAATACTGTTCCCAAGAGGTGAGGGGCACACTTTTTTTTGAGCTTAAAAAGAATATTTATAAAACTCAACTAGAAAAACTATGAAGTTTTAAGGAAATATTAGCAAATTTCAAATCATTGAAATCACATATCACATAATGTGGATTTTCTGGACAAACACATTTATGTTATAAATCAATAAACTTATTACTCCAAAATTATGTTTTAAATTTCTAGTGCATGCATTCTATAAGTTATATATAAATAACCCATTATTCAAAGCATAAATTAAGAAAAATATAAATTAGGATATTAGAATATTTTCCAATATATTCTAATATATTATATAGAATAATATGTTATATATACTATTATATAGAATATAATTCTATATTATATAGACTAATAGAATACACATCAGAATATATCATATAATCTAATATATTTTATAGAATAATGTATTAGAGTATTAATAAAAATGCTACATAGCAAAACTTCTGGAATCCTAATATAGTGAGATGTTCTAAAAAATTTAGAGCATTAAATTCTTATGTTATATTGTAGAAGAGCAAAATCTAATGATTCAAATGTTCATCTCAAGAGTTTAAAAAAAAGACAAATCCTCAAAGAGAAAGAAGAAATAAATCCAAATGAGACAATTTTTTAAAAGACAAAACATATTTGAGACAAAAATTAAACAAAAAATTAAATGATGTAAGATTGGGAAGACTAAAATGAAGAAAATAGAAAATGTATACATTAATAAAAATTTTTGACAGACAAAATAAACATAAATAGGAAACGTATACAAGCTGATTATAACTATTTGAAAGAGGTTATCTATGAAGGGGTAGAGGTGTTTCTTAACAAAGAGAGACTCGCTAGACCTAGATGGTCTAGGCTACAAAGTCTTTATAACCATTCACTATATTCTACATTCACATTTAATACAGTCTTTTATTTGTCTATTATATTTTTCAATCAAAATGTTTATACACTAAATTTACTATAAATATTTAGAGAATATTCAAATATATAAGCATCACCATTGCTTTAAAAGCTTTTTAATTATCATAATCCTGTATGCAGAAAAAATAAAACTCAATTTTATTCAAAATTAAATTACTCCCATGCCTGGAATCCCAGCACTTTGGGAGGCCGAAGCAGGCGGATCATGAGGTTAGGAGATCGAGACCATCCTGGCTAACACGACGAAACCTTGTCTCAACTAAAAATACAAAAAAAAAAAAAAATTAACCAGGCATGGTGGCAGGCGCCTGTAGTCCCAGCTACTCGGGAGGCTGAGGCAGGAGAATGGCGTGAACCTGGGAGGCAGAGCTTGCAGTGAGCCGAGATCGCGCCACTACACTCCAGCCTGGGCGACAGAGTAAGACTCTGTCTCAAAAATAAAATAAATAAAGTAAAATAAAATAAAATAAAATAAAAACTTTTAGGCAATAAGATAAAGAATAATATTCCATCAGTTTAATGTCAAAAATGATTACAGAGGTTCAAATGTAGAAGATTATACACCATGCCAATGGCTAAATTTATTTTAAGAATTAAGAACCGTTCAACTCGTGTTAGTCAGTTAACCTAGGATATCTCGTTTATTTATGACAATAACCAAAAATGTTTGGGTGAGAGATATATTATTATCTACACAATATAGACAAGAGAACTTTGAATCAAAACTAAAATAACCTACTCACTTTTATATTAAGCAGCAAACTAAAGTTTAAAACAATGTTTTTCTTCCAGAGCTAAATTCCTTTCACTTCATGAACTATGCAGTTTAAATAGTTTTGATAAATTACTTAAAAGGATATACTTCCAAATTAGTTTGGAAACTAGCATGACCTTGATAACAAAACTTAGCAAAGACAGTACATAAAAGAAAACTATAGTTTGAATTTTTTATTTGGTAAAGTTAATATTCTAAATCAATTATTCATATGACTAAAAAGCCAAAAAGAAATCTGCAGTAAATACTGGAATTGAGAGATGCACAGAAGTCTTATTTTTTCACTCGTTTTCTGCCTCTAGGAAGTATCTTCTTAGTATTTTTGAAAAACCATGTTTATAGCATTTATAATAAATATAAAATAATCTAAATAGTAGTATAAATATAAAGGGTGATTTTTAAATGGCATAAAACGAAGTCCTTGCTACACTAAGCACAGCTCTCAATACGGCTACTGCCAATAATTGTAAAATGTTATTTCGATTATTACTTGATTAAAAAGGTACAGTAAAACAAGTCTAATTTCTGCTTTTTTATTTTGCTCCTTTCTGTGTTGTTTTTAAATACTTTTTGAAGCAAACATGAATGGAGACAGAAATATTAATATATATAAATATACTTAACATACAAATGATTTCAGAAAACATTGTGACTGACAATGCTGAATTTGCCTCAAGCGCCTCACAATCAACTTTATCATTTATTTTCTCGGTGAGCCCTGCTTAGACACTCACGTTTCCTCATTTTTAGAGCCATAGTTGGTTAGATAATGGACAACTGTTTTCAAATAGAAATGAACGTTTTCTTAAAAATTAAATTGTAAGAGGCAAACGCTCTATTTTGTGACACTCCAAAAACGTCTATTCTTTCATTAGGAAAGTAGTATATACTTTTTTCTTTTCTCCAAGTTGACAATATGTTTCTCCCAAGAAATTAATCTTAATAAACAGTCAAGTGGCTGAGGGTATACCTTTTAAACTCCCCCCAAGAAACTGAAGAGCCAGTTTTTCCTTATTCCTAATCTCAGTAAAAGACTTTTCAGAGATCAAATTATTTTTCCTTTTATATAACATAAAAAAGTTTTTCTACTACCTGTATGTGAAAATGAGAGTGGGGAAAATGAGAAGCAAAGGAACAATATTAAGTAAGCCCCTTTTCTGGAGTCCTGAACAAGTATAGATAAAGTTAGCTAAGATAGGTGAAGACATGTTTTAAAAGAAAGATAGATGAGTAAAATTGGTGGAAATCCCTGCTTTATGTTTTCATTGTCAAAGGCCAAGACAGTCAAATCAATTAGATTCATTAAATGATAAGGTTAATGTTCAAACCTATGTACTTAATGCTGCTAGCTTGTATGAGCAGCATTCCTGAGTGCCCTTTCTTAATGAATGCAGGAGAGTGTATATCTAATATGCCAAGGTTTTGCCCTATATTTCTGAGACTAAAATTCTGCTTTAATCCAAGAACCAAGCAATTCCATTAAAATTCTATACTTGCCAAAAGGTTTTGATTAACATTTGACATCAATTTTGAGCTCTGAGGCATTTTAGTAGAGGTTACACAGGATTTAATATCTTGGAACACACACTTAAGTGTATTACCTTAGAAGGCATGGGGAGCCCACAGTAGGAAGAGTCGTGTCCTGAAATATTAATTTGATTTAATGCCTTGGAAGCAGTGTTAGAATGGCTTTTGAATAGGAGAAGATGGGAGGGGCAAATAAGATCCATTTGCCTTCCTACCATATTATTTAATTACTATCATTGAGTTGCCTAATTCACTCGATAACAATTAAATTCATCCATCTAATTGCAAGTATTTTATGTGATTTGTAGTTTGGCAATAGAATTTATAATTATGCAATACATTCTCATCTGTCTCTATATCCATAAAAATGTATGATCAATTAAAGATTCTCTATGCATTTTCTACTTGTAGCCATATTTCTAAATAAACAGAATCATTTTCTGTAACAATTCACTGAGCTGATGTTCATTTTTATTTTATTTGTAAGAATTATTGAATGACTTTATAAAATAATTTGGGTCAAAAATAACTGTTTGTTTAATAAATTCCATTGAATTGCTTCAGGTAATAAAAAGGCTGAGTTTCTTTTTTTTCAATGCATATAGAAATTAATATGATTCATCTCTTGCTGTCAAAAGCTTGAAATTCTCTGAGGCGTCAGGGACATCAAAAATTCAGATGAGGCAAGAAAACTGTTCTAGAAAAAAAAGAAAAGAAAAGAATCAGAAAAGAAAAAATTGCATTTCATTTATCATTTTTAAAGAGTTGTTTGTTAAAATGTTGAAATGGTGCAAAAATTATTTTGCCAATCATAAGTTTTTCTTATGTGTCAGTGTCTACCAGTCATCTCGTGCCTTCCTCTGAAAAATAGTAGAACATTTTATATTAATAGAGACATTTTATTCATTTAAAGATAAATATTTATATTGAAACTCAAATATTAGCAATACATTATTTGCAATGCTTTAATTTACTCCAGATCTTTCAATATTTAGAAATAAAAATATACTCAATTATCTTTTCAACAAATGACCTTAGAAAACTGGTTGTTGACATGCAAAAGAATGAATTTAAATCCTTATCCTATGCCAGCGGTCCCCACCCTCTTTGACACCAGGGACCAGTTTAGTGGAGGACAATTTTTCCACTGAGTGTGGGGGCAGAAGGAGGATGGTTTTGGAATGAAACTGTTCCACCTCAGATCATCAGGCATTAGATTCTCATAAGGAGCACGTAACTACCTAGATCCCTCACAATTACAGTTCACAATAGAGTTCCTGCCCCTGTGAGAATCTAATGCAGGATGCTGATCTGACAGGAAGCCGAGCTCAGGCGGTAGGGTAATGATTGCTCACCTAATGCTCACCTCTTGCTAGGCCTCCCAGTAATGATCTGTGGCAGGAGGTGTTAGAGCAGGGAACCCCTGTCTTCTTAGGCCATTGCAAAAATTACCTTAAAATGAATTAAAGGCTTAAACATAAGACCCCAAACTGTAAAAGTCTTATTAAAATAGATGGGGAAAAATTTTAGGACATTGAATTTGGCAATGATTTTTTCAATATAATACAACAGCACAGAAGAAAGAACAAAAAATAGACAAATGGTACTACATCAAACAAACACTTTTGTGCCCTTCTCATTTTTGGTCTGGCATAAGAAGAACCCACATGTCCTACCTCCATCCTAACAACAAATCAAAAGCTAAGCAAAATTAAAAATCAACAGCTCTACTTGATCTGGCAGAAAAGAGGGATCTACTCCCCAAAAGCTGGAGAGACAGATGGATGGACACAGAATCACAACTTACTAAAGCAGAAAGCCCTGAGCCAAAACACAGAGGAATCAGTGCCAGGGTAGGAAAACCTGAACTGTAACTGATGAGTTGCTAGAGGTTCAGGGTAGACAAACCTACATGATAAGTACTACAATTTTACACATCAATTTAAAAATAAATGTGGGAGAAAGGAAAACAACTCCAAGTGAACCCAAGCAAGGCAGTGGTGGAGGTACAAGAGGGCAATTTTGTGAGTTTTACCTATAATAGTCAAATTAATAGAAACAGAAAGTGGAAAGTGGGTTACAAGGATCTTGGCAGAGTGGGAAATGGGGAGCTGTTTAATGAGTACAAGTTTCAGTTTTACAACATAAAAATTTCTAGAGATGTATTGCACAACAAAGTGAATGTACTTAACACTATTGAACAGTACACTTTAAAAATGGTTAAAAAATTAAATGTAAAAGGTATCTTCACCCTCACTTATTGCATGTATCATGTAGTGTATTACATCATACAGGTATACCTTAATATAGTTAACCAACTTATTATTCATAGACATGTGAATTGTTTTATGTATTGTGTGTCACAAAATATTTTCTGTGAAAAACTAATATGATGTAAATGTTCTGGAGTATTCCAATGGGGCCATAAAAAGATGGGCACATCTGCCAGAAAGATTGAGTAGTAGGATTGAGTAGCAGTTCCCATGAAGTAAAAGGGTAGCAAGAGGTGGTATCTTTTAAGGCAAGGAAATATAATATTTCAGGAAGGGCAGAGTAAATAACCATGTACATTTCTGCTATTTAGTTTGAATCAAATGCTGGAGTGGAATTGATCATTCAATTTGGTGAGACAGGGATCACTGGAATTTTTAAGATTGACATTTCAGGAGAGTGAAAGGAATAAAACCTCCATAGACAGGGTTCATTGTTTAGGAGTCATATAGAAATATAAGCAAGATCTGTGACTGTAAAAAAGCCTTTTGAAATTGTTTGTTATGAAGTAGAAATGAAGCTAGTAGCTGGATCAAAATGTAAGGTCCTCGAAGTGTTTTTGTTGCTGTGGTTTTACCTTTTGTTTGTTGTTTCATTAAAACTTTTATTATGAAATAACTACAAATTCACATTCAGTGGAAATAATGCAAAGAGAGCCTATGTGTTCTCTGGCCACTTTCCCCCAATGGAAGGAAATATCTTGCAAAAGTCTAGTTTTTGCAAGACATTATTATAACCAAACATTGACACTGACACAATCAAGTAACAGGATATTTTCATCTCCATAAAGCGTTTCCTCATGTTGTCCTTTTATAGCCATTCTCTTCACTCACCTTCCTTAACCCCTAGTACCAATAATCTGTACTCTGTATTTCTATAAATTTGTGATTACATGAATATTGCATAAATACAATCATAAAGCATGCAATTTTGTGGGGCTGGCTTTTCCACTTATCATAATTCTCTTAAGAATTATTTGCATTGTTGTGTTTATCATTAGGCTATTTCTTCTTGCTGAATAGCTTTCTGTGGTATGAATATATCTTACAGTTTGCTGAACATTCACCTATTAAAGAATATATTGGGTGAGTGTTTCCAGATTTTGGTTATTGCAGTAAAGATGCTATGAATATTTTTTTTTCCGAGATTTTAGGAGAAAATAAGTTTTACTTTCTCTGGGTTCAACAGTGTCAAAGAGTGAAATGACTGGGTCGTGTGGTGATTGCATAGTTTGGTAAGAGACTGCCAAACTCTTTTCTAGAGTACTTGTACAATTTTACATCCCCATCAGAAATGTGCAAGTCATCCCAAGTCATCCAGTTTCTCCAAATTTTCACCAGTATTTGATCTTGTCGTCACCTTGTATTTTAGCCATTCTGATAGGTATGCAGTAATATCTCATTGTGGATTGAATTTGCATTTTCCTAATAGCTAATGATGTTGAACATCTTTTCACATACTATTTACCATCTGTATATCTTCTTCAGTAAAATGTCTCTACATATCTACATGGCTTTTATCCATTGCCCATTTTCTAACTCAGTTGGTAGTTTGAATTTTAAAACTTCTTGTATTCTAGATTCTAATTCTTTGTCAGATAAGCGCTTTGCAACTACTTTCTCCCAGTCTGTGGCTTGTCTTTTCTTCCTCTTAATAGTGTGTTTCACAGCGATCATTTTAATTTTGATGAAATCCAATTTGTAAATTTTTCCTTCAATGAATCATGTTTCTGTTGCCAAATCTAGAAACTTTGTGCCTAGCCTTGATCCAGAAGATTTGTCTCAAATATTTTTTCTAAAAGTTTTGTAATTTCAGATTTTATATTTGTTTATGATTTATTTATGTTTACTTTTGTGCAAGGTGTGAGGTTTAGACCAATGTTTGTTTGTTTTATTTTTTTGGCTTACAGCTGTCCAATTGCTCCAGCAACATTTGTTGAAAATTCTGTATTTCCTCCATTTTATTACTTTTGCACCTTTGGAAAAAGTCAATGAGGCATAATTGTGTGAGTATATTTGGGGGTTCTTTATTCTGTTCCATTGATCTATGTTTTCCGTCTGTCTGCCAGTACCACAGTATTGATTACTAAGTCTTGAAATCACATAGATTGATTCCTCTCACTTTCTTCATCTTTTACAAAATAATTTTAGCTATCCTAGTTTGTTTGCGTTTCCATATACATTTTAGGGTAACTTCATATATCTCTAGAAAAAGTCAAAATTTTAACAAATCTAAAATTTTCATAGGAATTACATTAAGCCTCTACATCATTTGGGAAAAAAGAAATTGACATTCTTGGGATTTTAAGTCTTCCAATTCGTGACCATACTATGTCCCCATTTCATTAGTTTTTTTTTTTTTTTTTACCATAAAATTTCTATACATGTGTTGTATGGAAATGGAAACCTAAGCATTTCAATTTCTTGAACAATTAAAAATGATATTGTATTATTAAATTTGATTTCCATGTATTCATTGCTAATATATAGAAATATATTTTATTTTGTACATTGTTCTCATATTCTGTAATATAGCTGAACTCAATAGTTCTAGAAATGTTTGATAGACTCCCTAAGATTTTCTACATTAAAAAGTATGCCATTTGTAAATACAGAAGGTTTTCTTTCTTCCTCTCAAGTTTTATGATTTTTGTGTCTTTTTCTCAATGCATTGCATAGCTAGAAATTCCAGTACTATGTTGAATAAGAGTGATAAAAATGGACATCTTTGCCTTATTCTCGGCCTTAGTAGCAAAGTATGCAGCTATATGCATCATTGAGTATATGAGTTGAAGATTATTGTATATGTTCTTTATCAAGTTTTAAAAACATTTTTCTGAAGTTTTTAATCATGAACACATGTCAGATTTTCTCAAATGCTTTCTCCACACTGCAGAAATATGGTATTACATTAAAATATAGTAAATATATTAATGTAATTATGTGATTTTCGTCTGTTTCTTTGTTAGCCTATGAATATAGTGCATTGTCCTGATTATATCTTAAGTATTAAACCAGCATGGAAAAATCCTATGTGGTGTTTAATTATTTTTATATGTTATTGGATCTTATTTGCTAATATTTTATAAATATTTTTGTGTCTCTACTTATGAGGATATTGATCTCTAGTTTCATTCTTGTGTTACGTTTTCTGGCTTTCATATATGGTTTCACAAAATTAATTGAAAAGTGTATTCCCCGTTTCTAAAACCTCTAAAACATTGTGCAGAACCAATAATATTTCTTCCTGAATATTTGGTAGAATTCTCCAGTAAAACCAACTAGGCCTGGAGATTTCCTTTTCAAGGATTTTGCAATTTTTTTGAATTCAATTCTCTTCATAGTTATCGAACTATTCAAATTATCTATTTTACATTGTATATGTTGTGATGGTTTAACTTTTTGCAGGAATTTGTCTATTTCACTATCATTGTCAAATATTTTTGTATACAGTTGTTTACAATATTCGTTTTATCCTTTACACATCTACAGTGTCTGTACTTATATTTTGTTTTATTCTTAATATTGTAATTTATTTCTTACCAGTTTTTCTTTAGTACTTTTGTGTTTTTGTTAATTATGTTGATCTTTGCAAAGAAGCACTTCTTTGTTTCATTAATTTCCTTTTTTGATATTTTGTTTACAATTTCTTTGATTTTTCTCTATCATCGTTATAATTTTCTTTATGATCTATTTCCTTCCTTCTGACTGATTTAGGTTTATTTGGTTCTTCTTTTTCTAGGTCCTTGAGGTAGAAAGAAACTTACATGATTGATTTGAGGTTTCTTATCTTTACCAGTACTATGAATTTTCCTCCAAGCACTTCTCTGACTGTCCTACAAATGGTGATACGGTTTATTCATATTTACATGTAGTTAATGTTACATTATATTATTTATTTATTTTTAAACATATCTGGGAGTTTCTTTCATGTGTACATTGCAATGTGTTGAAGTCTGGGCTTTTAGTGTAACCATCACTTAAGTAGTGAATATTGTACACAGTAGATAATTTTTCAACCTTCACTCCCCTGACCATCCTACCTTTTGTAGGATGTGTATTATTCTCTGATGTGTATTATTCCACTTTGTAAGCCCCTGCGTAGTAATTGTTTAGCACTCACTTCCAAAGAAGAACATGCAGTATTTAACTTTCTGAGTTATCTGAGACATTGGCCTCCATTTCAATCCATGCTGCTGCCAAAGACATAATTTTACTCTTTTTTTGGCTGAGTAGTATTTCATCATGTGACATATATATGTAATATTTCTTTATCCAATCCTCTGTTGATGAATACTTGGTTAATTCCATAGCACTGCAATAAACAAATAAGCACACATATCTTTTTGATATGATTTATTTCCCTTTGGGTGTATATTCAGTAGTGGGATGGCTGGATCAAATGACAGCTCTATTCTTAGTTCTTTAACTATCTCCATCCTATTTTCCATAAAGGTTGTACTAATTTACATTCCCACCAACAGCGTGTAAGTGTTTCTTTTTCTCCACATCCTCATCAATATCTGTTATTTTTAGATCCTTTAGCCATTATGACTGGTGTAAGATGAGACACCATCTCAGTGTTTGTCTTGATAGCATTGTTTCCCTGAGCCTTCCTCTTTAGAAGAAGATTGGTTAGAAGTGTGTTTAGTTTCTAAGTATTGGGAAAATTTCTTGTTATTGTTTTGTTATTAATTTCCAGTTTACTACCATTGTGCTTGAGGAACACATTCTGTATGATTTAAAAATATTAAAGCTTTTGTGGTTTATTTTAAGCCCCAAATATGGTCTACCTTTCTTTGTATTCTAAAGGCATGTGAAAAGACTATGTATTTTGTTGTTGTTGGTTGGAGTGTTTTATAGATATTAATTAGTCTGTTGGTTAATGTGTTTTTGAATTATCTATCCTTGCTGATTTTCATTCTAGTTTTTCTATCAAGTTCAGAAGCAGGTCTTGTCATCTTCAGCTATAATTTTTGTCTGTTTTTTCATTTATGTCATTTTTGTTTCACATAATTTACAGCCTATTGTTAGAAGCATACACATTTAGAATTGCTATGTATTCTTGGTGGATTTACCCTTTTGTCTTTACACATTCTCTCACTTTCTGAATTTTCTTTGCTCTGCATTTTACTTAATCTCATAATAATATTCCTACCCCTAATTTCAGTTGAATAACATTTTCAATATTGTTTCTTCCTCTACTTTCACCCCACCTATATACTTACATTTTAAGTGAGTTTCTTACAGACAGCATATAGTTGGTTCATAATCAGGCGATCTCTGCCTTTTGTGTATTTAAGTTAATTACCTTTATATAATTTTTGTTATGTTAGGGCTTATATTTGGCCTTTTGCATTTTGTTTTCTGTTTGTTCTGCATTTTTCTTCTCTTTCTCTGATTTCTTTTTTCTGCTGTCCTGTGGGTTGCTTGAACTTTTTTAAACATTGCATTTTGATTCTTCCATAGAATTTTTGAATACATCTCTTTGCATAGCTTTTTTAGTGGTTGCTATAGGTATTACATTATATATTCACACTTTATCACAGGCTACTGGTATAATCATTTTATTAGTTTGAATGAAGTATATAAACCTTACTTTACTTTTTGTCCTTTTATAATTTTAGGTATATAAAACAGTTGTCTTAAAAATTTCTGCTACATTTATTTAAAACTATATCAGATAATTGTTTTTTCAACCGTTAAACATAATTTATCAAACTCAATAGTAAAGGGAAGATCTATTTTTTCACCCTGATTTTTGCTTATCATGTTCTTTCTTCTTTTTTGATAGTCTAAGAGTCCATCTTTTATTATTTCCTTTCTGTGTAGAGCACTTTTATTTAGCCTTTCCTTTAAAGTGGTGTCATTGGCAACAAATTCCTTTTGTTTTCCTTTATCTGAAAAACGCCTTAATTTCCCCCTTCATTTCTGAAGTATATGTTCTTGGGTGGAGAAATCGTCATGAAATGTTATTTTCTTTCAGCAGTTGAAAAATATTATGAAACTTGTTTCTGGTCTTCATAATTTCTGATAAAAAAAATTCTCTGCTATTCCATTTGGTTCTTCTCTATATTATATGAAAAAAATTCTCTGTCAATGGTTTCACATTTGTTTTGTTTTAGAAGCATTATATAAAGTATCTTGGTGTGGAGTTTCTATTTTCCCCCTGCTTGGGATTCACTCATATTTCTAAATCTATAGTATTATGCCTTTTGCCAAATTACACAAGTTTTTAGTTATTATTTTTGAAAAATATATATCCCATTCATTTTTCTTCTTTTCTCCCATCAATAACATAAATGTTACATCTTGTATTATAATTCCACAGGTCCTTGAGGCTCTCTTTACTTATTTTTCAACGAATTTGCTCTCTGTACTCCAGGAAGAGAAATTTCTATTGTTCAGTTTTCCATTCACTGATTTTTTCCTCTGTTTGCCCATGTCAGTTTTCCGTTTTTCAGCCAAATGTTTGAGGTATTTATTTTAAATTGGTTATTGCATTTTTCATGTATTAAATTTTCATTTAGTTATTCTTTACATCTATTGATGATGTAATAGTTTTTGCTGATTTTTGCTAGGACTTCTTATTTTATCATTTGTTTCAAGTGCATAAAAATGCATATTTATGATGGCTAGTTTAAAATTTTTGTCAGTTAATTCTAAAATCTCTGTCACCTTAGTGTTAACATCTATTGTGTTTTCTCATTCAGTTACAAATCTTCTTAATTCTTTGTATGATGAGTAATTTTTTTATTATGATGTGGATATTTTGAGTATTCTGTAATGAAACTCTGGATTTTATTTAAGCATTATGTTTTGTCTGTCTTCTTTTGACTCTTCTTTGGCCAGAGAAGTGGGACAGAGCACAGCCATATTTGTCACTTATTATCTGTTGATGACTGAGAAGAAAGAGGGCTTTTCTATGCTGAGGAGTGTGGCTGGGACTCCTGGATTCCATTAGCTCCCCACAGACACCTGTCTGTGAGAATTAGATGTGCCCTGCAGGTGCTTCTCACATGACTTCCACTGATAGTACGTCACAAAAGTGGTCTCATTACTGCTAGACAGAGTAAAAGTTCTTACTCTCCACTAGACCTTTTGTGACACAACCAAGTAGGAAGCAGAGGGGAGCCTGCTTACTGCTGGGTGCACCTGCAAATCTGTCTGCATGATCTCCACTGACTCTAGCAGTGTCTTATTACCATTGAGAACAAGTGAAAATCTTAGCCTTTCAGTTAAGTATTCACTGTATCAACCAAATGGAAGGCTAATAGTGCCTTTTTATAGCGCTCAGAGGGTGGAAATCTAAGCTCTCCATTAAGCCTTTATTTGTGTGGAAGAAGGTGAGACCACTATTTTCTCTGTGGTGTTTGGATGGAAAAGGTCACTAATTTTCTTAAAGTTTGCTGTCTCTCTAGGTTGCCCTTTTGCTGGTCCTTTGGCTAGAGAAAGCAGGTTTAGGTTTTAGCTTTTATTGTCTGTATTTATTGGCCTTCCTGGTTTTTTTTTCTACTTCTTCATATCCAAATATTACATATATAAGTAAAAAAAAAAAAGTACCCACGGAATACACTATTATGTCATTTCTTGAGTCCTGTGTTTTTATCCAGTCTGTCTTCCTCTTTCCATCTTTTCAAATCTTCTCATTTGTTTTATATATCATGACCAAGGTATCCAGTTGTATGTAGCAGGGAAAATATGGAAAAATAAGGTATTTTATCTGTCTTCCCCAAAACAGAAGTCCCATTTAGCATTTTTAATTTTTTTTTTAGATTGACTATATTGCACATAGTTTTTATTCTAAAGAAAATCATCAACAGTGAAAGGCAAAATTCTAAAGGCAAGAAAGGGTCTAACTGTAGGAAGAAAATCTTTGATAATGTAAGAACTTGCATTGTGGATATAAATGTAAGTGTTAGATTTTGATGAGATCTTTTGGGCACGATAAAGTATTATGAGACAAAGTCAAAGTATCTTATTCCTTTTACCTTTGTAGTGAAATAATCAATATTGTCAACCAAAAATAAAAGCATATTTTGAAAGTGTAGCATGAGCTAACGTGAAACAATCTTTTCTAAATGTGGTAAAGCATGTAGAACAATATTGTAGACTTGCCACAGCCATACTGAAAATCTGTTGTTTGTAGAGGCAGCTGTGAAATGAAATCATCAAACATGGTGTGTGCTCCTTCTTCCAGAAGATAAAATAATATAGAAAATTGGATTAACGAGAGCTGTGGCTTTGCCAAGAAAGTTGAAAAGTGAGAGAACAAGGAAACAGTGTTGAACATGTATAGACACCGTTGATTGTACTGATGGAACACGGATCATTATTTCAGAAATGAGGGGTGGCATCTAATAAAAAGGTTTTAAGATTAGGGAATTAGTGATAATAATAGCATCAAAAGGCTGTTACCATCAAAGGACTCGGGAGTGAAGTGGGAGACAAATGTCTGAAAGGGCGATGAAGAAGAGAAAGAGCACCCATTCCACCTTCAGGTCCTGTAGTACCTGTGGCGTAAGAGAAGACTAATCTCAATGAAAAAAACAGGTTTCATTTTGAGCAAGAAAAGGATGGCATAACTACATAGGTATTTAAAGATCTGGGAATATGCTGATGACAGAGCACAAAATCTGCACAATGCAGTGAAGGCTAGAGCTCAAAAGAGGTATAGGTGATAGGGTCATACTGGGGAAGTGGAGAGACATGATGCAGAGGTTCAGCTGATGAGTAATACCACGTGAAGCTGGATTTCTTATGGAAATGGAGGTAAACAAGACTCAGTCCATGAAGCAATTAGTCCTGGTATTCTCTGAAGGGTAGGCGAATAATTTTCTAATGGGAGTTACTTTTGGCTATAATTGGACATCTTTACTGGTGATATAGGCAGTCTTTTAAGGAAGTCAAAGGGGCTGTTTTGATTTAAAGAGTGTGAAGAGACATTGCTGGTAATACTTTATCTATTTAATGTATGTTATGACTCAGTTTCTTAATTTGAAATTTTCTTTGTTTGAAATGTAAAGTCCATAATGTTTAGTAAATAGAAATAAACAAACTTTATGATACATAGTATGTCTCTTTCTGTCATTGTTTTACTCTAGGATTCTCGGTTTCCTTATGTACTTCCAGCTCTATCTATATATAGTGGGTCACTAGGGACCATATTTAGACAGATGAGTGTGCTTTGGAATTATGACACTTCAGTAATCAGCTATGTATCTGTCCAGGAACACGCACTCTTGATGCTATACCATTAAATCACCCAGTGGACTTTGTTTCCAAGATTACAGTTTCCAAAATAGAAGAGGCAGAACAGATATTTTTACAACAAATACAGATTGGATTGATTAATTTTATCTTATTTGACTCTAAGAGTTATTATATTTGATCACCAAAAGCCTTCTTAAGAACTTAAGGAAGGTCGGGCACATCAAATTTTTATACATAAATTGATTCATTTTATAAAAATAAATACAGTCTATGTGCACATATATATAACTTAAGATTTTTTTATAAATAATATGCATAAAAATGTACATTATAATATTGTTTTATACTTTTTATTCAAGGTTAAAGTTAGGCATCTTTTTAATTATATCATTGGTTCCACTACACAATGACTATTCAAATGCTCTTGCAATAGCACATTCTACAGAGGTTAGTTTATTAAAACCATGTGAAAAAGTATCAGTTCTTAGTAAAAAACTATAAGAAATAGTCTGATTATTAAGAAATTCAGTCGATTTTGTTTAATAACCTCAGTATGTCTCCAACTACAGTTTTTAATTCACTCAGCTCCACTGATTGTAAATATTTTATTTTTTCATAATTTTTTTGCATAACAGGAGATATTTATATTTCACCATGTCAAATCTATGTAATTCAAATTTCCATAAAGTAAACCTAAAATTATAATAATGAAAACTCTATATTGTGTCTATATGTGTGTATACATCTAAATATATATGCATGCATGTATGTATATACATATATGTACAAATATGTGTATGTATGTGTATATACACATGCATATATATACACATGCATGCATGTATGCTTAATGTTTAATGTATATGTGTACACACACATATACACATTCAATTAGCATAATTTTCTTCAATATTTTAATGAAAGACAATCTAGTAGTCACTTAGCTACCATAGGCACATCTCTTGGAATATTACATAGAAGTTTTAAGCTCAAAGACCAGGCACGGTGGCTCATGCCTGTAATCCCAGTACTTTGGGAGGCTGAGGTCAGCAGTTCACCTAGGTCAGGAGTTTGAGACCAACCTGGGCAACATGGTGAAACCTCGTCTCTACTAAAAATACAAAAATTAGCTGGGTGTGCTGGTGGGCGCCTGGAGTCCCAGCTACTTGGGAGGCTGAGGCAGGAGAATCACTTGAACCCAGGAGGCAGAGGTTGCAGTGAGCCAAGATGTGCCACTGCACTTCAGTCTGGGCGACAGAATGAGACTCTGTCTGAAAAACAAAACAAAACAAAACAAAAATTTGAAGTTCAAAATGTTCAAAAACTACAGTATATCTCCGACAATTCTTATTTTAATGAATGGGGACAGCATGTGACCATTTGTCCATGCCTGGAACTCAATTCCAATCCTTCCAAGGCTTCACATCAATATTTAGTTTTATCACTGTTTTCTTAACACCTAATATAGTATATAGAACATAATAAAATTGCAATTACTAAATTTGCAGTGAGTCTGAAATGTCAATTTCAAACCTCTGTGAAATTGCCACATGCAATTTGTTCATGAGGAAAAAGAGGAGTCAGGTAGTGAAAATGAGTAGACAGATAGCAGGAAAGTCAGAGGATTATCAAGTTAAAGAAGGTGAAAAAAAGGAATGCAATATGGCAGCTTTCTGGGGGAAAAAAGGTAAAAAACATTAAGTGCACATGGGATGCTGTTCTAGTGATTAAGCACTAATTTGTGACTTTAGAGAAAGTGTAGTTTTAGTAGAATATATGTGTATTGAGGGGGTGATTTATCTGTACAGTTGATAAGGCTCTTGAGAATGAGAAAGACTATTAATTCAAGAAATGAAGAATAATACCTGGTAGTTAGAAAATCTGTGATTCTAATGTTGTATCTTTGGAACTAATGAGTTTGTGCTGTATACACTAATAAATAATTGCTTTTTGTTATTATTTGAAGTTATGTCTAATGTTTAAAGCACAGAATGGCTTGGAACCACAATGTGTTCCTAACACAATATGCTTTTATTCATTTAGTAGATAATTATTGACAACTTACCAAATGTTTTATAGGTCATGAGAAATTAGTAATGAATAAGAAAGCCAAGGTCCCTGCTATTTTTCTCTGGTGGAGACAAAAAAAAAAAAAAGCAAGAAATCAGGCAAATGAAGAACATAAATTCCAATGGTATTAAGGTGGACAATAAAATAGGATGGGGCTATAAAAGATGAAAGGGAAGGATAAATGTTGTAGATGGGTTGATCAGGGAAAGCTATTCAGCAAGGTTTTTTTTTTGTTTTTTGTTTTGTTTTGTTTTGTTTTTGTTTTTGTTTTTAGTGACACCTGAATGATTAGCCATACAGATGTTGTGGACAAAACATTTCAGGCAGGGAAGACAAGACATGCAGGTGTTTGGGGTTGGCAAAAGCTTGAATTTTAAAATAGAGAGAAAGGAAGCAAGAGTTCCCTGATTCCAGTGAGTGAGAATAATATCAAAAACGTTATCGTAAGTTCAGTTCACAGAACATAAACTCTGGAATCCAACAACAATGAAATTGAGTTCCAGCTCCGGCAGTTACTAGTTATGAAACAGCAAATAACAAAAATGCTACAAGTTTTAGATACTTTATAAATTATATAGGGATAATGGTATTTATTACCATGTTATGCCCAGACCGTTTGTTCCCCGAAAAAGACCACCAGAGTCCAGAGTCAAAGCCAAGCGGCAAGGATCTTTAATGCAAGTTCGAACTTGGTCCCTCCGTTCCACAACATACAAGAGGGCCCCAAACAATGCGTGCGCTTGCTATTTATAGCTCGAGGTAAACAGGACTTGTCAGATTACAGAGGAACAAGGCATTTCTCTAGGCTACAGCATTACAATTGGTTTACATGTTAATGTTAAGTTATGCTTTTAGCAGCCTTCTTATCGGTTCCTGCGCTTTTACAAACGGTTGTAACCTTATTGGAGCTTCCCCAGGTATTGTTTTTCTTAATGTGTTTGTCCTTACAATGTCTGGAGTCTATAGATAACCTTAATCGGTTAGGTCGGGGTCGATCTTTAACTAGGCTCAGGGCGCCGCCCGGGCTGTCAGGGCGCCGCCCGGGCTATTTGCCTGTGGACTTCATTTCTGCCTCTTAGTCTCTTCATTTGATCTCTTTCAACCACTCCTATAGACCTCTGGATATATTCAATGAGATATTTCATATAAAGTGCTTAACACAATAAACAATCAATATATGTCTTTGCTTATCGGGCTAAGTAATTTGTGCTTTTTTTTTTTTTCTAAATCTAAACTTTCAAGATGTTAGCACTTTAGATTGCAGAGGCATGTTACACAGAGCACAAACATGAAGATTGAATTTTTTTTGCAAATACCAACAATAAACCTTTTATATATAATCATCAGTGTAATTTGTAGGTGATTTCAAGGATAGATGTTCTGTAGGGAAACACTGCTTTAGAAACAAAAGGGAAATAAGGAGGGTTTAATATTTTTATCAGAGTGTTTTCAAACTAACAGAGAAAACGAACAGAGCTCCTTTATACAATTGAATGCATTGCAGGTTAGCTGAAGTGAAATCAAGTCCAGAATATTGTCCAAGGAAATATCAAGTTACTGTAAAGGTAAATCCATCAAGAATATCTAAAGTCAGGGAGAAAAAAAAGAACTTAGTATTTGTCTATGTATGTTACTTCATGATTAGTAGATCCAATATGAGAGTTAATGTGGTACTCGAGTAAAGAAAAACAATTGTTTGAATACGTTTGACTAGTCCCCATTGTTAGCAACCAAGTTCATCGCACTCTGAGCTTTCCTTCTTTCATTTGCAAAAAAGTCAGAGGATTGTGGCACAAGTTGAATTAGAAAACCCCTAAGGTACATTCTACCACTAAAATTTGAATTTAAAAGATGTGGAATTTAGTGGAGTTCTTATGCATGTTTCTTAATTTGTTTTTCTTGCAAGAGTTGCTGTGAACTTTTACACGTAGGTTCAAAGAATGGTTTCTGCTTTCAAAATGGGCCTGAGATTCACCCAAATAACATCTTGAGGATGTCATTGGATTTTCACATCAATATTGTTCGCTTCACCTTACTTTTCTAATTTCTAGATGCCCATAGGTTCCCCAGAGCGGAAAGAGAAACAAAATAACCTTGGGAAGTTTAAAGCAAATTGCCACTGGATTATTGTGATTCGATGTTTGCTTTTCGAGATAGGTGACTGTGGGAAATAACCTGGCCTCTCTTCCTGTACCCGCAGGTCCCTTTCTTTTCTGTCATGTGATTCCTTTCTTTCTGTGTTTACGATAGGATCATTTTTGGCTTCTGGCCCAGGTCCATCTGTGGGTCCACTCATATCTCTCTGGCCTATTAAAACTCTATTGATGCATTTTAAGCTTGAGTTTCTCCTTCATAAGAACTACTGCCAATGTTGATTTTTTGTTTTGCTCCCCTTTCACGGGATTTAGCACTAAATTTCAAATTACCCTATTGTTTTTTCCCTCTTATTTTCCCCCAACTGCTTATAAGTTTCTTGAATATAAGCTCCATTTTTTTTTTTAAATTATACTTTAAGTTCTAGGGTACATGTGCACAACGTGCAGGTTTGTTACGTATATATACATGTGCCATGTTGGTGTGCTGCACCCATTAACTCATCATTTACATTACGTATATCTCCTAATGCTGTTCCTTCCTCCATCCTCCCAACCCATGACATGCCCTGGCGTGTGATGTTCCCCTTCCTGTGTCCAAGTGTTCTCATTGTTCAGTTCCCACCTATGAGTGAGAACATGCGGTGATTGATTTTCGGTCCTTGCAATAGTTTGCTGAGAATGATGGTTTCCAGCTTCATCCATGTCCCCACAAAGGATATGAACTCATCCTTTTTTATTGCTGCATAGTATTCCATGGTGTATATGTGCCACATACTTTTAATCCAGTCTATCACTGATGGACATTTGGGTTGGTTCCAAGTCTTTGCTATTGTGAATAGTCGTACAATAAACATACATGTGCATGTGTCTTTATAGCAGCATTATTTATAATCTTTTGGGTATATACACAGTAATGGGATGGCCGGGTCAAATGGTGTTTCTAGTTCTAGATCCTTGAGGAATCAACACACTGTCTTCCACAATGGTTGAACTAGTTTACAGTCCCACCAACAATTTGAAAGCATTCCAATTTCTCCACACCCTCTCCAGTACCAGTTGTTGCCTGACTTTTTAATGATCGCCTTTCTAACTAGTGTAAGAAGGTATCTCATTGTGGTTTGGATTTGCATTTCTCTGATGGCCAGTGATGATGAGAGTTTTTTCATGCCTCTGTTGGCTGCATAAATGACTTCTTTTGAGAAGTGTCTGTTCATATCCTTTGCCCAATTTTTGATGGGGTTGTTTGGTTTTTTCTTGTAAATTTATTTGAGTTCTTTGTAGATTCTGGATATTAGCCCTTTGTCAGATGAGTAGATTGCAAAAATTTTCTCCCATTCTGTAGGTTGCCTGTTCACTCTGATGGTAGTTTCTTTTGCTGTGAAGAAGCTGTTTAGTTTAATTAGATCCCATTTGTCAATTTTGGCTTTTGTTGCCATTGCTTTGGGTGTTTTAGACATGAAGCCCTTGCCCATGCCTATGTCCTGAATAGTATTGCCTGGGTTTTCTTCTAGGGTTTTTATGGTTTTAGGTCTAATATTTAAGTCTTTAATCCATCTTGAATTAATTTTTGTATAAGGTGTAAGAAAGGGATCTAGTTTCAGCTTTCTACATATGGCTAGCCAGCTTTCCCTGCGCCACTTATTAAATAAGGAATCCTTTCCCCATTTCTTGTTTTTGTCAGCTTTGTCAAAGATCAGATGGTTGTAGATGTGTGGTATTATTTCTGAGAGCTCTGTTCTGTTCCATTGGTATATATCTCTCTTTTGGTACTGGTACCATGCTGTTTTGGTAACTGTAGCCTTGTAGTATAGTTTGAAATCAGGTAGTGTGATGCCTCCAGCTTTGTTCTTTTTGCTTAGGATTGTCTTGGCAATGTGGGCTCTTTGTTGATTCCATATGAACTTTAAAGTAGTTTTTTCCAATTCTGTGAAGAAAGTCATTGGTAGCTTGATGGGGATGGCATTGAAACTATAAATGACCTTGGGCAGTATGGCCATTTTAACAATATTGATTCTGGCACCGGGCGCGGTGGCTCAAGTGCTGTAATCCCAGCACTTTGGGAGGCCGAGACGGGCGGATCACGAGGTCAGGAGATCGAGACCATCCTGGCTAACATGGTGAAACCCCGTCTCTACTAAAAAATACAAAAATACTAGCCGGGCGACGTGGCGGGCACCTGTAGTCCCAGCTACTCGGGAGGCTGAGGCAGGAGAATGGCGTAAACCCAAGAGGCGGAGCTTGCAGTGAGCTGAGATCTGGCCACTGCACTCCAGCCTGGGCCGCAGAGCGAGACTCCGTCTCAAAAAAAAAAAAAACAAAAAAAAAACAATATTGATTCTTCCTATCCATGGCCATGGAATGTTCTTCCATTTGTTTGTGTCCTCTTTTATTTCATTGAGCAGTGGTTTGTAGTTCTCCTTGAAGAGGTCCTTCAAATCCCTTGTAAGTTGGATTCCTAGGTATTTTATTCTCTTTGAAGCAATTGTGAATGGGAGTTCACTCATGAGTTGGCTCTCTGTTTGTCTATTATTGGTGTATAAGAATGCTTGTGATTTTTGCACATCGATTTTGTATCCTGAGACTTTGCTGAAGTTGCTTATCAGCTTAAGGAGACTTTGGGCTGAGATGATGGAGTTTTCTAAATATACAATCATGTCATCCACAAACAGGGACATTTGATTTCCTCTTTTCGCGATTGGATACCCTTTATTTCTTTCTCCTGCCTAATTGCCCTGACCGGAACTTCCAACACTGTGTTGAATAGGAGTGGTGAGAGAGGGCATCCCTGTCTTGTGCCAGTTTTCAAAGGGAATGCTTCCAGTTTTTTTCCCATTTAGTATGATACTGGCTGTGGGTTTGTCATAAATAGCTCTTATTATTTTGAGAAACATCCAATCAATACCAAAATTATGAGAGCTTTTAGCATGAAAGGCTGTTGAATTTTGTCAAAGGCCTTTTCAGCATCTATTGAGATAATCATGTGGTTTTTATCTTTGGTTCTGTTTATATGCTGCATTATGTTTATTGATTTGTGTATATTGAACCAGCCTTGCATCACAGGGATGAGGCCCACTTGGCTATGGTGGATAAGCTTTTTGATGTGCTGCTGGATTTGGTTTGCCAGTATTTTTTTGAGGATTTTTGCATTGATGTTCATCAGGGATACTGATCTGAAATTCTCCTTTTTTGTTGTGTCTATTCCAGGCTTTGGTATCAGGATGATGTTGCCCTCATAAAATGAGTTAGGGAGGATTACCTCTTTTTCTACTGATTAGAATAATATCAGAAGGAATGGTATCAGCTCCTCCTTGTACCTCTGGTAGAGTTTGGCTGTGAATCCATCTGGTCCTGGACTTTTTTTGGTTGGTAGGTTGTTAATTATTACCTCAATTTCAGAACCTGTTATCGGTCTATTCAGGGATTCAACTTCTTCCTGGTTTAGTCTTGGGAGGATGTATATGTCCTGGAATGTATCCTATTCTTCTAGATTTTTTAGTTTTTTTTTGCGTAGAGGTGTTTAAAGTATTCTCTGATAGTAGTTTGTATTTCTGTGGGATCGGTGGTGATATCCCCTTTCTCATTCTTTTATTGCATCTATTTGAATCTTCTCTCTTTTCTTCTTTATTAGTCTTGCTAGTGATCTATCAATTTTGTTGATCTTTCCAAAAAAACAGCTCCGGATTCACTGATTTTTTGAAGGTTTTTTTTGTGTGTGTGTCTCTATCTCCTTCATTTCTGCTCTGATCTTAGTTGTTTCTTGCCTTCTGCTGGCTTTTGAATGTGTTTGCTCTTGCTTCTCTAGTTCTTTTAATTGTGATATTAGGGTGTCAATTTTCGATCTTTCCTGCTTTCTCTTGTGGGCATTTAGTGCTATAAATTTCCCTCTACACACTGCTTTAAATGTGTCCCAGAGATTCTGGTATGTTGTGTCTTTTTTCTCATTGGTTTCAAAGAATATCTTTATTTCTGCCTTCATTTCGTTATGTACCCAGTAGTCATTCAGGAGCAGGTTGTTCAGTTTCCATGTAGTTGAGCGGTTTTGAGTGAGTTTCTTAATCCTGAGTTCTAGTTTGATTACACTGTGGTCTGAGAGACAGTTTGTTATAATTTCTGTTCTTTTACATTTGCTGAGGAGTACTTTATTCCAACTATGTGGTCAATTTTTGAATAAGTGAGATGTGGTGCTGAGAAGGATGTATATTCTTTTGCTTTGGGGTGGAGAGTTCTGAAGATGTCTATTAGGTCCACTTGGTGCAGAGCTGAGCTCAATTCCTGTATATCCTTGCTAACTTTGTGTCTCGTGGATCTGTCTACTGTTGACAGTGACGTGTTAAGTCTCCCATTAATATTGTGTGGGAGTCTAAGTCTCTTTGTAGGTGTCTAAGGACTTGTTTTATGAATCTGGGTGCTCCTGTATTGGGTGCATATATATTTAGGATAGTTAGCTCTTCTCATTGAATTGATCCCTTTACCATTATATAATGGCCTTCTCTGTCTCTTTTGATCTTTAATGGTTTAAAGTCTGTTTTATCAGAGACTAGGATTGCAACCCCTGTCTTTTTTGTTTTGTTTTCCATTTGCTTGGTAGATTTTCCTCCATCCCTTTATTTTGAGCCTCTGTGTGTCTCTGCATGTGAGATGGGTCTTCTGAATACAGCACGCTGATAAGTCTTGACTCTTTATCCAATTTGCAAGTCTATGTCTTTTAATTGGAGCATTTAGCCTATTTACATTTATGGTTAATATCATTATGTGTAAATCTGATCCTGTCATTATCAGGTCATGTTAGCTGGTCATTTTGCTCATTAGTTGATGCAGTTTCTTCCTAGCATCGATGGTCTTTACAATTTGGCATGATTTTGCAGTGGCTGGTACTGGTTGTTCCTTTCCATGTTTAGTGCTTCTTTAAGGAGCTCTTGTAGGGCAGGCCTGGTGGTAACAAAATCTCTCAGAATTTGCTTATCTGTAAAGGATTTTATTTCTCGTTCACTTATGAAGCTTAGTTTGGCTGGATATGAAATTCTGGGTTGAAAATTCTATTCTTTAAGAATGTTATATATTGGCCCCAACTCTCTTCTGGCTTGTAGAGTTTCTGCCAAAAGATCCGCTGTTAGTCTGATAGGCTTCCCTTTGTGGATAACCTGACCTTTCTCTCTGGCTACTCTGAACATTTTTTCCTTCATTTCAACTTTGGTGAATCTGACAATAATGTGTCTTGGAGTTGCTCTTCTCGAGGAGTATCTTTGTGGCGTTCTCTGTATTTCCTGAATTTGCATGTTGGTCTGCCTTGCTAGGTTGTAGAAATTCTCCTGGATAATATCCTGAAGAGTGTTTTCCAACTTGGTTCCATTCTCCTCTTTACTTTCAGGTACCCCAATCAGATGTAGAATTTGTCTTTGCGCATAGTCCCATATTTCTTGGAGGCTTTGTTCGTTTCTTTTTACTCTTTTTCCTCTAAACTTCTCTTCTCACTTCATTTCATTCATTCAATCTTCAAACACTGATATCTTTTCTTCCAGTTGATCGAATTGACTACTGAAGCTTGTGCATTCATCAAGTAGTTCTTGTGCCATGGTTTTCAGCTCCATCAGGTCATTTAAAGACTTCTCTACACTGGTTATTCCAGTTAGCCATTTGTCTCATCTTTTTTCAAGGTTTTTAGCTTCTTTGCGATGGGTTTGAACTTGTTCCTTTAGCTCAGAGAAGTTTGATCATCTGAAGCCTTCTTTTCTCAACTCGTCATTCACCATCCAGCTTTGTTCCATTGTTGGTAAGGAGCTGCGTTCCTTTGGAGGGGTAGAGGTTCTCTGGTTTTTAGAATTTTCAGCTTTTCTGCTCCGGTTTTTCCCCATCTTTGTGGTTTTATCTACCTTTGGTCTTTGTTGATGGTGACATACAGATGGGGTTTTGATGTGAATGTCTTTTCTGTTTGTTATCCTTCTAACAGTCAGGACCCTCAGTTGCAAGTCTGTTGGAGTTTGCTGGAGGTCCACTCCAGATCCTGTTTGCCTGGGTATCAGCAGTGGAGGCTGCAGAACAGCAAATATTGTTGAACAGCAAATATTGCTGCCTGATTGTTCCTCTGGAAGCTTCACCTCAGAGGGGTACCCAGCTATGTGAGGTGTCAGTCTGCCCCTACTGGGTGGTGCCTCCAAGTTAGGCTACTCAGTGGTCAGGGACGCACTTGAGGAGGCAGTCTGTCTGTTCACAGATCTCAATCTCTGTGCTGGGAGAACCACTACTCTCTTCAAAGCTGTCAGACAGGGACATTTACGTCTGCAGAGGTTTCTGTTGCCTTTTGTTAGGCTATGCCCTGCCCCCAGAGGTGGAGTCTAAAGAGGCAGACAGACCTCCTTGAGCTGCGGTAGGCTCCACCCAGTTCGAGCTTCCCAGATGCTTTGTTTAATGCTGCATTTCTCATGTTACCAAATCTCTACACACATTATAAGCATATGAATTTTGAAGTCTAATTTCTAAAACTTTTAATTTTCCTTCCTGGACTTTTGATGCAAAATGTTAAATTCTTTAGAGATTAGCTATTTCTCCTCACTTCCAGAATGTTTCTTTAATGTTGTATAAAAAAGAGGTGTTGTGCCAGAAGTTGCATGCCTACTTTATTACTTCCAGAGTTCAGATGTGAAAAAAGATGAAAATCTTCCCTTTTAAGTTAATGTGATTTCTGTCACATGGTGCAACTAGGCCAACTTATTAAGACATTTCATCGTTATTGTTTTTAACATCCTATTTTATGTGTGTCAGAGGGCACACTGTACTTTGAAATAAGGAATTGTTACCTTCTTTTCAGTCAAATAACATACTCCAGTAAAGCAATTCAGATTTTCTTGGAAAGTAGTATTCACAGATAATCATATTATGCTGTCTGCACCTGACAGCTTATAATTTTATTGTTTCTGATTGACAGGAGAGAGTAATCTGCAATTAGCAATGTGTTTGCATTTCTAGCTGTTGCCAGGTAATGCTCTGCTGGAGGCTCATTCTGCAGAATCTAAACACTGAAATTAATAGAGCAGCAACATGTGCTGCTGGGAAGAGTGGGGATATTTTGCTATTAAGGTTGTTTTTCCACTAATAATGTTCATCACCTTATTTATTTTTTATTTATCAACATATCATAAAAGTGGTGGAATGTGAAATTATGAAAATACATCATGATTAAATTTTATCTTTGCCATGTTACCTAGAAAAAATAATTTGAGACAAAGAAACTTTCATACTATTTTTTTTACTGAGGTCGAAGAAGAGAGATTCCTAGTGAAGAAGTTAGGGAAAATAGGAAGTGAAGAAACAGTGAAGAAAGGGCAATAAAAGAGATTTCTTACTACACTTGTCACAACTATAAAATAATGTTACTGGCCGGGCGCGGTGGCTCAAGCCTGTAATCCCAGCACTTTGGGAGGCCGAGATGGGCGGATCACGAGGTCAGGAGATCGAGACCATCCTGGCTAACACGGTGAAACCCCGTCTCTACTAAAAATACAAAAATGAGCCGGGCGAGGTGGCGGGCGCCTGTAGTCCCAGCTACTCCGGAGGCTGAGGCAGGAGAATGGCGTGAACCCGGGAGGCGGAGCTTGCAGTGAGCTGAGATTCGGCCACTGCACTCCAGTCCGGGCGACAGAGCGAGACTCTGCCTCAAAAAAAAAATAAAATAAAATAAAATAAAATAAAATAAAATAAAATAAAATAATGTTACTGATTGCTCATTCCC
The DNA here is from genome assembly GCF_009764315.1 of Trachypithecus francoisi. NCBI lineage: Eukaryota > Metazoa > Chordata > Mammalia > Primates > Cercopithecidae > Trachypithecus > Trachypithecus francoisi. The sequence goes on along the minus strand of NW_022681454.1, from coordinate 164,943,034 downwards.
TTCATAATATTTAGACAGACTTTGAAACCATCACATCTTAGAATATTCAGTTGGAATACATGTGGAGGATGCACAAACTATTCATCTTTGCTTCCCTCTTCCATCTCCCACAGGACTGTTCATCCAACAGCATACCAACTTTCCTGTGCTTTTAGGTTATGTCATCTAGCTCATCTAGCATCTCAAGTCAGGCCCCGGGGAAGCCAACACCTCTGGGGATAGAGCTTAGCCAGTGTGTGTGCGCACCATTCTTTGTAACCACACGTGCGCATGGAGAACTTAGTGAAAATTTTGATGTTAGATGCAGCAGCATAGGCTTTATAATTCCAAGAAAAGTGCAAGCTGTCCCGAGGACCAGCAGAGACAGATGCTAAGATTTGGAGGGGTATTAGGCAAGACTGACAATCTGAAATGTCACATGTACTAAGTCTAGTACAGTCTTTGCATCATTTTTATTCACTTGAGTCTCTCATAATAACCTGATCTCAATAACGTTTTCTCACTTCTTCAAGAAAAGATGAAGGGGTGGAAAGTGGCAATTTTTTAAAAGACCTGATGCAACAGCTGGTTCCTTGGTTACAACTTGTTTTTGTAATCTATTCCCTTCACCAACTTTTTAATTTTTCTTCATCCTCATCCAGCACTGTCTAATCTAATTAATTGCCTAGAATAGTGATGCAAGCCATAGAACCTGGGTTTAGGTGAGGAATGTGAAGTGCAAATGAAAATATTCCTAATTGTGATGCCACTGCCTACTGGTGGTTTCATGAGCCTTCTTATGAGTCATTATGGGATGCCTGTCTGCCTTCATATTGTCATGTAGAATCCAAATCCCCAATCCCACCCTGAAATCTCTTTGTAAATCCTGATACCAACACTCTTAGTTCATAATCTCCAGAAAATAGGTTCTAAAGCAAATGCTTTTGTGCTAATGTTTTATTGGATACAATTTCAAAGAAATATGGGTGAGGGAAAGAAGGAAGTAAGGAAGGGAAAAGAAAGAAGGGCATTAAAAAAAAAAGAAAAGAAAACAAAACTAAACAAAAGGTGTTTAGGCCAGGCGCAGTCGTTCACGCCTGTAATCCCAGCACTTTGGGAGGCTGAGGAGGGCAGATCACGAGGTCAGGAGATCGAGACCATCCTGGCCAACATGGTGAAACCCCATCTCTACTAAAAAACAAAAAATTAGCCAGGCGTGGTGGTGTGTACCTGTAGTCCCAGCTACTCGAGAGGCTGAGGCAGGGGAATCGCTTGAATCTGGGAGGCGGAGGTTGCAGTGAGCCAAGATTGCGCCCCTGCACTCTAGCCTGGGTAACAGAGCAAGACTCTATCTCAAAAAGAAAAAAAGAAAAGGATGTTTAATGAAGCTGAAGCTGGGACATATTATTTCCTTTGGCCACTGGAATACTACTAGATGATGCAAGCAGAGACTGAAAATGTGCTTGTGGGTTTAGGCTTCTCTCTTGCACATCAAGTTACCTGTTAGTCCCAGATGAATGAGAAAAACTTGAGCAGATCCAATGTAAGCCCATGGCAATGAGCAACTCTGGCTAAAATTATCTACAACAGTCAAACCCAGTCTGTCCTAGAGATGTTTTAGTAAAATTAAGTGGTGGTGGTTATGAAATACTACGTTTTGGGGGTGGTTTAATATACAGCATAATTTCATTAGTAACAGCAATATGCAAAGTCTTTTAGGGCATTTTCAACAAAGTAACATTCAACTATTGAATGTCAGACTATCTATTGGTGGGAGAAAGAAAAAAGTATCTGTTGACTCCATTCTGTGTCCCAAATCCCTGCTGCTTCATGGAGCTTCAAATCCCCTATACTACAACATTGTGTTAGCCAAGGCCTCAAAGCAAACTCTGGTAAAGCCAGGACTGCTCTCTGTCCAGCACACCAGTGTGCAGGATCTGGGCTTTACAACTAGAAAGGATTGTGAACTTTTACTTCAGCCTTTCTATCTAGGAAGCAAGACAACTGGCCAAGAATGAGGAGAGTAAGCGACTCTGGAATTATATAGCATATAAACTGTTTGTGTGACAGATAAGTTGAGTCAATTGAAAACTGAATTAAGCTGAGTTTTTTTTTAAATTTGCTATCTTTTATAACTTCATATAACTTCTTTCTAAAAATTAATTTAGACAGCAAATCAATCTGAAAAAATAAAACAATTGAAAATTAAACTTGATATTTACTCTAGACACAACTGATTTATTATTGTAGTATATTTAAAGTTAAATAAACATTAGTGAGGAAAAGAACATAATATATAAAAGTTTCAGTCTGATGCTTTATTTCCCCAGGAACAGTGCAAGAAATTACAAAGGAATGCTCAACAGACAAAATAGTCAACAGGTACAAAGGAATGTTGCCCCTCCCCTGATATACACATCTACACACACAAAGAAAGTTGGAAGGCCAATAATGTAAAAAGATGTGTATAAGAACTTTAATTCAGACAGACATAGACAAACTCTTATATTCTGCTTTCTATTTATGGAACAATGGGCAAGCCTCAGAGTCACGATTGTATAGTGGAAATAATACCGTACTTCACATAAGAACGTTGTGAATATGTATTTGAACTTGTGAAAATGTATTCTCATTAACACATTCCATTACTTAATGAAGAAAGAAGATGAGAATGCCTTCAAAGTAGTCATAAATTAGTGGGGAAAATAAAAATTAGATATACTGTTGTCCCTTGTTATACGCCAGGTTATTGCTTTCAGGACTCTCACGTACACCATCCCAACCCCCCTGTAAACCCAAATCTGTGCATACTCAAGTTCTGAAATTGGCCCTATAAAACCTACTGAAGAGTCTGGCTTCAGTATACACAGCTTTCGCATTCCACGAATATTGTATTTTAGACCTGCCTTTGGTTGAAAAATATCCACATGTAAGTGGACTCATTCAGTTCACACCTGTGTTGTTCAAGGGTCAATTGTATATTTACAATAGATAACATAAAAATGTTTCGGCATTGCACTGCTCGGGATTTATGAGACAAATAAAAATAAACATCTAACAACCTTGTAGATAGAAAATGAAGAAAAATGTCTCAGTAAATGAATATAAAAGTGTACAGCATCAGGTAATAAACTTGCTAGTATAGTGATATTTAAAGTTTTAATTCTATCAGACCAGAAATACATTGTTTAGGGTATAACTGTAGTGATCTATAATTACAGTGGGTCTTACATATCCCCGAAAATTTTGAACAATATATCAACACATCCAGACCCTGCTGACATAATTGTTAAGTGTCGTTCTAAGAAATATTGCTAAAGAAGTGATTCCTGCATATTTGCATAACTAATAAATAAAGCTGCAAGAAATGAATTAGTTAATGGTATTTCAAGCCTAGAAAAGTAATTACTGATCATATACCCAAGCTCCTATTATTTCCTTCATCTGTAATACTACAGCTTGACCTAAAATGTATATTTAATTCAAACCAGTCATCATATGAGACTGGGAGAGGAGGAATTCAGCTATTTGTTGTAATCCTTATTATAATGTTTATTAAATGAGGTTAACCTATGCTGAATATAGCAAATTTCTATACACAATCAATTGCATACACTATAAGTAGATAGTGTTCTCTCTGAAGAAGAATTCTTGTTAACATATGGTTTGTGTCTCAGTTTTCACTCAGCTTATCACTCAGCAAGCTTGGATTTAAATGCTAGATTTTTCAATTAACAAAAAAAAAATTGGAAAAATATAATAATAGTAACCATCAGAATAAAGTAGGAGTAATAAGTACACTTGCAATATATTGCTCACATATTTAGAAAGCAAAACAAAAATTTTCCATTTGAAAGGTTTTTTTGCATTTTAGGATTTAAGGTTTACATTAGTTTAACAGACTTAGAAGATAAAAATTTCAGAGTTCGTGGTCAAACTACTAGCTTTTATTATGATATTTAGATAATCTTATTTTGGGAAATAATGTGGTTGTTTGCATATAATTATGTACATTTGTTTTCCTTTGAAACCATAAAAATTAATGTCTCTTACCTACTTTTTGCCAGGTGGTTTCCTTAGCACAAGGAAACTTCTATTTTAGAAGCTAGCATGTAAGGTGAGTAACGTTGGGTAAATTATTTAGTATCTCTAAGCCTCAACTCCCTTTTAAAAACTGAAGAAATGCTGTTTCTCATAGGACAATTTTGAGGTTAATGGAGATAATAAAGCAAAAATAGTTCACAAAGTTAATTGTATATATCCTTCCAATTTCTTTAGGCCAATCCAACTGAAACCATCTCTTTTCCATTTCTGAGTTTACTTATTCAGAATGCCCAGACTACATGAAATAAATGTAACCAATAAATTTAAACACCTACAATGTAATGTTATTATCATATTTATTATCCATAATGACATTAAACTTTTTCTATGACTACTAATAGTTATGCTGAGAGCAAATACACCTTTAAAAATTAATGAAATTGCATGGCCAATATATCTTTCCTTGTTGATAGGATAGGAATAGAAAAAGCATAATTTGTAGGCAGTGTTTTTGACATGACTTGTGATGTTGGAAAACCAATGGACGAGTATCCTCTGGCTGTCATTCCTGACTGGGGTCCCATGTGAAAATGAAAAGAGCAAAGAAATTTGAGGCAGCCAACTTACAGAATACAAATTGCATGATCATGTGGTTAACAATTTTTCCTTGTAATGACCCAATGGATCAGATGTAGGAAAGTCATTTTAAAGCTGACCACAAAATCAATATTGACTTATTTATGAAAGTTTTCAAAGTTAACTTCTTAGAATTAATCTAATGATTCTGAGTTTTTTTTTAAGATCTCACTTTTGGCAGCTCAGTAATGAGCGATGTAATTTATCATTTCTAAATAATTGCAGTATTAGGTCTTCTAAAATGGTAGAATATACTTTTACTGTAATCAATTACTGAGAAATATTAAATTATCTTTATATTTTTACTCATTAGATTAAAGTAGCTCTTTTATGACATAATTCAATGTAAATAGAACATTTCTAAACTATACTGTCTTGGGATAAAAATTTAATTTTTTCCTTTGCACAGATTTTTATACACTGGAATTTCAGGATTTAATTAAAACTGCCATTTGATGTTCTTGAAAGTACAAAAGGTTCACCAAAACTGTAAGTCAATGTATGGAGAATAAATTAGGAGTTTTTTTCCCAGCCATGGAATATAACCAAGTTTTCACATTTCACACATTGAATCAAACTGAAGCAGAAATATAACTTTGGATCATCTGACTGAAGACAGATGTTGGAAGTAAGACTGAACTCAGTAAAGCCAATTTTATAGATATAAAGTTTTATAGATATAAAGTTTATCATTTATTAGTTTAGAAGATGTCAAGCAATTATGCTAGTATATATTTCATAACATATAACCATTCTGTATCAGTGATTTCTTGCTCATGCTAGGGAAGGGGACTGATTTGACATCACTGGAAAACTGTTTCTTATTTAAAATGAACATTTTTTGAAAAATAGGAAGATTAATAATTTGGGATTTTAAAAATATAAATTAATTATGGTCACTATGCTTTCAATAGATCATTGTTTTGTGGTTTTAAATCATTTTGAAATGAATAATATATTTTTATAGAGTAACTGTTAGAACTTCCTATTTTGGTAGGATACATTGCATTCAAATTAAACTATTAGTTAATTAAATTTACCATAGCCTATCCAAATCTACAAATGAATAGAACTGTAGAAAGTTGTGAAAGTTAAACTGATACTTAAAATTTCAGAAAATATTTTAATACTTAATTTTATTAACACATTCAATGGCTGTACACTCAAAGAAAACTTTCCAAAAGTAACATTGTCTTAATATTGTATTTTATAATTAGATATTCAGTTGTCTTATCTATGTTTGTGTCTTTCATGTAACTGTGGGGAACCTTAGGGCAGAGAAGTGTCTTATATATTTTGTATATTTTGTAACTATTGTAATATTATTGTGATACTGGTCATATAGGAAGTACATGGTGACTTAATGGGGGATGAGTAGAAATATAAAAACATAAATTAGCAGACAGGAATAGGGAGATAGGCAATTATAAGAACACATAAAGAAACTACCTAAATAGGTGACATAACTATTTCCACTAATTTAATTGCATCATTTAAAAAGCTCTTTCTTTAAGTCAGTCCATTGCATTAATAAATATAAAAGCACATATTAAATGACTAACATTTCATGGTAGGAATTTCTAAGTTAAATTGACCCCAGATAATAGTTTTAAGATAGCCCCTTTACACTACAGAGATCCCCCTAAAAACTATTAGATTGGTGTAAAAGTAATTGAAGTTTTTGCTGTTACCTTTTGCTAAAACTGCAATTACCTTTGCACCAAATTTATTTATTTATTTATTTATTGCAGGCTTGAAAAACCTGCCTGCTAAGGTCATGTAAAAACCAATAATAAAATTATAGCTGGAAGACACAATTTATATTGTTTTAAAAATCCCAGGATTTATTATAAAAGACAAGTTTGCACAGAGATTTTGTTAGCAGAATAAAATATCTAGACACCTAGTTACCCTTAGTTACCCAAACAAATCCAGGATCTGGGTATTCTAATCAGAAACAGTAGATAAGTTGTCGATTCTTTACAATTTTAGTGTATTATGTGACAATCAGATCTGTAATTTTTTTTTTTTTTTTTTTGAGACAGAGTCTTGCTCTGTCGCCTAGGCTGGAGTACATTGGCCTGATCTCAGCTCACTGCAAGCTCCACCTCCCAGGTTCATGCCATTCTCCTGCCTCAGCCTCCGAAGTAGCTGGGACTACAGGTGCCTGCCACCACACTGGCTAATTTTTTGCATTTTCAGTAGGGATGGGGTTTCACTGTGTTAGTCAGGTTGGTCTCAATCTCAGGACCTCGTGATCTACCCGCCTCGGCCTCCCAAAGTTCTGGGATTACAGGCGTGAGCCACTGCGCCTGGCCTCAGATCTGTAATTTTCTAATTAATTTAAGAAATTCACCCAACCCATACGGTTGCCTTCTTTGTTATATTTGAATCAATATTTGCCAACAAACTGACACCCTATTGTATAATGACCGGACATTTGAAACGTCACAGAATTTGAGAAGGAAATTCTGATCTGACATGGCATCTTCAAGAATGGCCATGAAACTCAGCTCTGAGGTGCACTATCCATGTCATTTATTCTATTTTAAAATATTCTATAGAGCTTATTTTAATAACATTTTTAACGGGTGGGTTTCAGTTTCCTAATTAGGTAAACCAGTATGATTATGCTCAACTTAGGTTATTTTCAGAATATTGTGTCACTAAGATAGTTTTGAACAATTTAGAATTCTTGTTGTTGAATATAAGCTCCCCAAGCCAAGAATTTGAGGAATACATAATACCGAATCTCAATCCTCAGAACAACATGTGAGTTTTAACAGGATATAACTAAGGGGAGCCCAGTAAAATGACATCCAATGAATGCATAATTGTACATAAATGTTTTGTGAGTGTCTGATTATAAGTGCGCTGTAAAACTTTAAAATAGCTGTTTTCAAAAGTAGTGCTGACGTTATGAATGAGCATTACTCCAATAGCATTAGAAGTCCTCTAATTCAGGAAAATCCACTTCTCAGGACCTGCTGAAGATGTAATCTAAAAAGGATACATGTTCCTTAGGCACATCCCCGGCGTGACAGTAACACACACTGCACTGCCAACACACGATAACTTTTATCTCTCTACGTATGCATGTATGGATCTACACACCCTTACTGTTTTTAAGCAATAAAAAGACATCATGAGAATAGTGGCAGTGTGAAGGCATAATTTTTATCGTTTGAATGCTTTGCCTCCTGTGACCTCCATTAGCTTACCACATCATTTTAATAATATGAGTTCTACTATTCATATTAGTAATAATGATGTTGAAATTTAAGCTTTCTTAATCATATAGAAAGCATATTTAGGAACTTCAATTGTTTTAACATTTAAGCAATAACATTCATTGTGCACTGCAAATGCAGTTTCAAAACAATTAACCTATCTTGTTTGCCACTTTATAGCAGATTACAGAGCTTCTTAGCCAAGGTTATGTAGAATTCTAGAGACACAACTTCATAGACTAAGGTTAAACTCTTCTCAAAGGTATCAATACAGTAATATATAATCAGAGGCTTTCAGCACATTCTATCACAAGAAAGAATAGAAAATATACATTATACTCAAATTGTAATCCCGAATCACAAAATTTATGTATGCCCTGACTCTGGGGAAAAAAAGTGTCTCAAATGAAGTCTCATCTTTCACTTAAACTCTGTAGTCTTTCCATTTGAGGGCATACTTTACTTCAAATCTTTTAAGCTAGATTAATCCACTCTGAAAGCTGTTCCTTAGTTTTGAAGCCAGGCTCAATCTTTCAGACCAATTGGACAACCACTTAGAGCAGTGAATCAATCTTGTTTTCCACTCAGCTAAAGGTTCCAGTATCAAATATTGGCATTCTATAAGGGACCATGAAATTTGTCACTGGTTACTTTTGCTCACTTAGTTGTGCTGGCTCAGGAGAATCAAACATCTGATGATCTCTTTTCTGTGCTCTAAGTTTGATAGTTACAAGAATTGACTCTCAATTTGAGGAGAAAAGTTTACAACTCTTCCTTGTAAGTCACTGCGACAGAATCAAAGATATTATGAATGGTCCAGAAAGGGAGCAATCCAGCACCAGGCTGATTTAATCGGGGAAGGAAGTCCCCCACACTCCCCATAAAAAAACTTGCCTTTGCTTGGGATCTGTCTTGTAGACTGTAAAGGTTAAATATGGATTCATTTGAATAAATACATTAGTAGCAACATCCAAAATTTTTGACTCAGCTCTACATCTTAGCTGTGAGTTTCATTCCTAGGTAAGGTAGCTTACTTACCAATTTTATGTTTCATTTTTATAAAGCATAATTATGAGTATTTACTTTAGTTTTGCTGCTAAGTTTAATTCCTAGAATGCAGCTTCGTTTCTTAAATATGCTATTTATAGAGTAAAAGAGAAAAAATAAGCAACTGCTATTTTTCTGGAATAAAAACAGGCAAAAATTAATTTAGAATATTATTAAGGATGTATTTTTCCTATCAGTTTTGAATAATATACATGCACTAATGTCAATATAAATTGCTCCATATATTTTCCCTCCACAATATAATTCTTTAATACTTTCATATTGATATGAATTTCCAATATTTCAATCATTTTGTTAAGGGTGTTACTTTTTTCCTTCTTTTACTATTTGATCTTTGTATTGTTGGAGTCCAGAAAATACCTCATTCTCCTGGGTGTATGCTTCGCAAATGTGCAAATTCTTACTTCCTAGAGGTCAGAAGAATAGGATCCTAGTCTTGGCTCCGTTGTATTAGTATATGACTGTTCAGGGCTTGTCAGGTATCCTGGCTTTCCCTAGTAGCAAATGTGAATATAATATGGGTTTTATGAACCTCGCGGGATGTTATAAACACTGTATCAAATGTCATACTCAAAGTCATCGTTAAGAATTAATTTATGAGTTTCACAGTCTGAAAGTCAATAGCTTAATATTAATATAGTCATTCATATGAATTTCATTTTCATAATTTTTAAAAAATAAGTCACTCATACCAATGGGCTAATCTCAATTCTGTTCATAAATCACCTTGCTTTTTTTTTCAAACAAGTGTTATTTTTCAAGTTTACTTGAAATTAAAACAAATTTTGGCTGTGACTCAGTCTGAATTCAACATTATAAGCAAATACCCTAAGTACATTCCAAGGATTTTGATAAAAAGTTAAAACAAGGATGATTAATAAAATTTGATCCTTGTGCATCCAGGCATTTTCACATCATTTGAACAGTCCAAATTAGAAAAATATATAATATAAAATTAATTTTTCTCATAGTTTTATCAGTAGCTATTGTATTTAACACAAATTTCTTAATGAGTACTGAACTCTACTCATCAAGAAATTGTTGTGATCTAACAGACTTTAGAGAATACAGAGAGAAAACACGAATGTATTTCCTTCCCTTCCTTCACTCAACAAACAAATTAAACAGGTAGATCATTTAATATATATATATTTTTTTCTTTTCTTGAAACAGAATCTCTGTCGCCAGGCTAGAGTGCAGTGTCATGATCTCGTCTCACTGCAACCTCTGCCTCCCTGGTTCAAGCAATTCTCCTGACTCAGCCTCCCGAGTAGCTGGGATTACAGGTGCACACTACGACACCCAGCTCATTTTTGTATTTTTAGTAGAGACGGAGTTCCACCATGTTGGGCCTCGATGGTCTTGATCTTCTGACCTTGTGATCTGCCTGTCTCTTCCTCCCAAAGTGCTGTGATTACAGGCATGAGCCACCGCGCCCGGCCAGATCATTTCATATCTTAATTTTTGTGGGTTTTGCTTTGAGAATACATTCAAAGAAAAATAGCAAGGTATTTAAAATTTGAAATAAACATTTCTAAGACACCTAATACTTTTTAAAAATAATCTCACTTAAAAACTTAGAAATGACTAGTTGTCTGAACACATCCTAGAGGATTTGACTCTAAAAAAAATGAACTAAGTTGTAAAGATCACAGCAACCAGTGTGAGTAATTAATGTGAGCAATCACATTGTGTGCCTATGTTTATGGTTTCTAGTTTTCATTTTCTTGTGTGCAATACATGATCTGCTGATTCTTTCACACATCATCATAAGTACTTTTGGGGGGGCACTGTTTTTATCCATGTCTTCTCTTTGCCTTCAATCAGCAGCATTCTAGCCAAGAGTAACAATTTTTTAATGCCTCATGCTTCTATATAACAAAATTATTTTCAGTAGTAATTGTGTCAAACAGTTAATAATTGTATTTTCTTGATTTGTTAGTTTCACTATGAGCAACCTTTTAATAATAAATTTTGGCTTTCAAATATTATTCAACTTCAATGAAATATTTCAGGTATAAACAAAGATTTTCACTTAATAAATAAGCATCACATTTTGTTATTTATACTCTACTTCACTCTCTTTTTAGAGATAGCTGGCTCCACTACCCAGGCCCTCAGCCTCCCAAGTAGCTAGGACTACAGGGATACACCAGCATGCCAGTCTAGTTTTGTTTTTCTTGTTTTCGTTTGTTTGTTGTTCTGTTTTGTTTCATTTTTTGTAAAAATGGGATCTCATTATGTTACCAGGTTGTTCTCAAACTCCTGACCTCAGCGAATGCCCCCACACTGGCCTCCCAAAGCACTGGAATTGTAGGCATGAACCATTACACTTCACCTTATTTCACTGGTTTAAATGTTGAACAGAAAATCACCAATGGATTAAAAGAATGACAGAATTGAAGGAAGTTAAATCTCCTCCTCCTCTTTATAGTATTCTATCTGTTTTTCCCAAATCTAAACTTTTACATAGAACTGTGCATGTTAATAGGGTTTGAAGAGAAATCTCTAGACTGAAAAATTCAGACATAGTCTCAAAATGAATATAGCGGCCGAATCCATATGTTTCATAGTTCACTGTGTAACAGGCAGTTCTTTGAATTAAGCTCTGCATAAAATATACCATTTATTGAAAGAAAAGTTTTTGAAAAGTGCTGATTTGAAGCTTACATGCATGTAATTAAATGTATGTGTGTTTGTGTATAACGAAAACTCAATTATCACATTAGCAAATCTGTAAAACTTAGTAGAACAAAAACTTTTCTGTGGAGAAGTATTTCATCATTGTCAATCTTTAGAATTGCCATAATATGGTGATGATAAAATGATGACCACATTTTAGTAAATTTCTTATTATTTATAAATTCTCTGCAGAAAATGTATATCTTGATTGCCTACAGTGTGGTGAAATGCTCCCACTACCTCACTATTATATCTTATTGCTAATTCAGAAAGATGAGTATGTATCCAAGTAAATGACACTCAGCAGCCTAAATTATAAAGTGTTTTCTAATTACTAAAACGTGTTTTCCTTGAGTGATAACTCAAGGTGCATGTGACTATGAAGTTGTCTTCAATAGTTTTGCAGTCACTTCCAAAGAGATTTCCCTTGTATATTTTCACATTTCTGGTTTCTTGATGAAATTAGTAAAAATGGATTTTGCTCTCTTCACTTGAGAATGAATGGTAAACACAAAGCTTAAGTGTTTTTTCTTAGTAAAATTGAGTCAGAGAACAACACAGAAATGTTGGGGCTCTATTTGTGCCATTATTAACTTACTATATAATATTTTCAATATAATTGTGATTTACGTAGCTGTTGGTTCTATTTTAATTACCAAGGGCTTCACCGAATAGCTGTCTACACATAACCAAGTCTAAAATAGCATGTTTAAACTGAGCAATAAATTAAATTAATACATACTACATGTAAAATATATTAATTGCTATGGTATAAATAATATAAAATATAAGTGTAAAGTATAGCATATTTTATTAACTTTTATTATCAGATAAAATACATTTTCCAATTTTACTTTTTGTGTTTAATAAAATGCTATTTTTGATTGCTTTAATTTTAAATAACATAATTCATTTATTTTAGAATTCAAATATCTTAGAAAGGTAGAATTCCAAAATAGAAACCTAGGATTTTATATAATCTCAAATCATTATGTATCACTACATCCTTAAGATTTTTTCCCAATAATACATTTTTCATTCAGAACAGTTATAAATAGAGAATGAGACAACATTATCCTATTGAGCTTGTGATTATCTTAAGGGTATTTTTATTTGAATTTGTTTCCAATTATACAGAACAAACAATTTCTAGAAACAATACTTATGGAAAACTAGAGTACACAACTTATAGCATATAAATGAATACATTTGAGTGCCGTCACACTCTCATCAGGTTCAGCACCACGTAAAATCACTGCAGTCTGCCTAATAACTTTCTGATTTTATGAAGAAATAGTGTGTTCAAGACCTTGTAATAACAGTCAAGGACAATATGCTGAAAGGAATGAAAGTATATAAATTAAGCTGCAGATCTGATGCCATAAATCATTTATAAAATTTAGTGCTCAGCCAAAATAGCTACATTTATTTTAAAGAAATAACACTCACATTTCACTTTTAATACTGTTCAAAGATATTCTTCAAAGGTGTGGAAAAATGAAACAGAGCAAAAACTTTAAAGGATTTAGTTACAAATTCTCTACAACATGTATAAATCCTTGACACATGAAAATTAATTTTCTTATGATTTCAAATTTGCCTACATTTTATTTCCTGAATACTTCGACTTTAAACTTTATAACCTGCCAGTTTAAAGGTTTTGAACTAGATTTTAATGCCTGTGCAAGTTTCAGAAGCATATGTTTAGATATAACTCTGGTTATTTCCAATAGATTATAACTGATCTAAATATTATTGGATTCTGATTGACTAGAAAGTTGGATTAGCTCAATATAGACTGTAAAAATATTGTGCAAAAATTAAGTAAAATTCATTTGGTTTGAACATGTGTGTGTGTGTGTATGTGTGTGTATGTGTGTGTTTGAGACAGAGTTCACTCTTGGTGCCCAAGCTGGAGCAAAATGGCATGATCTTGGCTCACTGCAACCTCTGCCTCCTGGGTTCAAGCTATTCTCCAGCCTCAGCCTCCCAAGCAGCTGGAACTACACTACGCCCTACTAAGTTTGTGTGTGTGTGTGTTTTTGTTTTTTTTTTTGTTTTTTTTTTGAGATGGAGTCTCGCTCTGTTGCCCAGGCTGGAGTGCAGTGGCCCGATCTCAGCTCACTGCAAGCTCCGCCTCCCGGGTTTACGCCATTCTCCTGCCTCAACCTCCCGAGTAGCTGGGACTACAGGCGCCCACCACCTCGCCCGGCTAGTTTTTTGTATTTTTTTAGTAGAGATGGGGTTTTACCAGCTTGGTCAGGCTGGCCTTGAACTCCTGACTTCAGGTGATTCGCCCACCTTGGCCTCCCAAAATCCTGGGATTACTAACATGAGCAACTGCACCTGGCTCATTTTTGTGTTCTAACACTCTTTGGCTTATCATCGTAAATTTATTGGCAAAGAATTATCAATTTAGCCAATGTTGTGTGAATTACCTTAGCCTTAAATGTCAATAGCAGCCCTATAAATATTTTTTTGGTTAAACCACACATATATATATATACACAAACATATATATATGTACGTATCTATACACATACATATACACATATATATGTGTATTTGTGTTTGTGTATATAAATGTGTTTGTGTATATAATGCTATAAAATCCCTGGTATTAAGGATTATTTCAGCATAATGGACACTGACTCAATTTCTTAAATCTCATTCAACTACAAGTAAATAAAAATATAAAGAGTCCTAAAAACTTTCTTGTCGACCAGTGGTACCCAAAACCAGGAGAACAAAAGGGCCTATTCAGTGTATTGGGAACTATTCATAAACATTTACATATATATGTGTGCGCATATACACATATATGCACACACATATATATGTAAATGTTTATATATAGACAAATACCAGATAATCCAGATGTTCTAATAGATATGGATGCATGCATGTAACATCCATAGTGTTTTAATTTTCTTATATTGATTTGTTGTCCATTTATTTTTCTTTTTTAATTTTCTTATTTTTTTCATTATTATGAATATTTTCAAGGTGTAAATATTCAAAACATGCAACAAGGATAGGAAAAGAGGCTTGTCTTAGCACCTTAAGGAGAAATAATATTTCTTTTTTTATCCATAATGCTCTAATGCATATATGTGTGTATACATAAACATTCATGCACATTTTCAAATAAACAGAAGTAGGTTTTCCTGTGCCTTGCTTTTCTCACCTAACAATGGACCTTGGAGAGTTTTTCATGTCAATACAAAATTCAGAAGTCCTTGTTCTTTATAATGGCTATGTTGAATTTCATTAATGTATGTACATTTTTAAGTCAGATTTCTGGGTTGTTTATACTTTATGGTAATAAATTATGTAGTAAATACCCTACTACATATATCCTTGAGCAAAATTATGACTTTGCCTCCAGGATAAAATGGAAGTTGCTGAGTGAGAAAGTGTTTATATTTACAATTTTTGAGGTGCTGCCAAAGATCCCTCCAAAGTTCACCAACTTACACCCCAAATCATGTGTATGTGGGTACTCATGATTTCCAAAGCCCTCCTATAATGTCTTGGGACTTCCTTTATCTCTCTAACCTCATCTCTTCAACTCTTCTTGTCAGTTCACTGCTTACTCCTCCTTTCTGATGTGTTTCAACACACCGTTTACTCTCTCAACTCAAGGCCTTCACATTTACTATTTTCTTTGTTGTTCTGAATATTTAGTCACTGCCTCATCTGTCCCTTCTTGTAGGTACTGAATTTCCTGCTTCTATAACTGATATTACGGCCTCAGCTGATATTTAAACCTTTCATATTTACTTTCTTTTCAATCAGAACCTCGACTGGAGGATTTCTTATTGAAGCCGTGACCCAAATCTTCTTCTGGAAGAGGCAGAGTTCTCTGTAGAGGTTTTTGTTGTTGTTGTCCTTTAAAGATCAATTAATTTTATTATTGGTCATGGAAGTACAAATACGTGCCTCAAGTAACACTTGACTTCAGTTTCTAGTATTAATTTAATTTCTCCTTGATAATCAGGATCATTGATACTATCTCATTGAGTAACATCTTCCTTTCCTTATTCGTTATGGGGTGTGAGATGTTCCAATGGCTAGGAGGCAATCCCAACTTAGAATTCAATGGAACTATTTTTCCCTGGTGGAAACTGTGAACCCCGAAAATTTGAGACAGGTCTCAGTTAATTTTCAAAGTTTATTTTGCCAAGGTTGAGAACACTCACCCGTGACACAGCCTCAGGAAGTCCTGATGATACATGTCCAGGGTGGTCAGGGCACAACTTGGTTTTATACCATTTAGAGTGATATGAGACATCAATCAATTGAGGTAATAAGTACATTGGTTTGGTCTGGAAAGGCCAGACAACTCAAAGCAAAGGCAGGAAGACTTGAAGTGGGGAGGAGGTTTCCAGGTCACAGATAGGTGAGAGACAAATGACTGTATTATTTTGAGTTTCTGATTAGCCTTTCCAAAGGAGGCAATCAGACATGCATTTATGTCAGTGAGCAGAGGGATAACTTTGAACAGAATGGGAGGCATATTTGTCCTAAGCAGTTCCCAGCTTGAATTTTCCCTTTAGCTTCGTGGTTATGGGGGCCTACGACATTTTCCTTTCATAAAATCTTCTCTAGAAACCTAAGACATCTAAACTAGCAGAACTGAAAGTTGTGGAAGGCAAATTTCTATTATTTTATCATTAGGTTTAACAGTGAAAGAAGCTATTTTTATTTACATACCTTTTTTCTAATACTTCTACATTCTGGCTGTAAAAGATACAGTGTCATACACTGACTGCTGTTTTAAGCATATACTGAATTCTGAAAGATTGAATCCCATGTTCTCAAGGTCTTCCTACCAACCAGTGCCATAATTAGGTCTTCATTAGGACATTCCATGTATCTGTTAGTTCAGCTGCTTCCCAGTGAAAGCATAATGCTAAGCAAATCCCACAGATGTGAGCCCACTACTGCACATGTTCTGCCATGAAATTAATTATATGATTAAAAGCATTATAAGGCAAAATAATATAACTAAGTAAATCACATCTTATGTTATTTCATAAGCATTTTTCTTTCTCTGATCCCCATTCAAAATTGGCAGCCTTATGAGTTATTTGATGACATGATGTTTTCCTTAGTACATTTATTGTGTTATATGTTGCCTCTGAAATACATAATGGCTCATCAAGCACTTATTCTTTGGGACTCTTGGGTAGTTCAAGATGTAGTGACTTATCTTTCACTGGAGAGGGGATCACTCCAATTATAGATTTAGATAATTGGACTCCTAGAAACATTACTAGGCGTGCAGTCCCCAAACAATCTCAAGGTTAATCTCTCAATGTAGGAGAGCTAGTATGGCATCCAACATACAATGGCACCTAAAGTTTTTGCACTGTGTACTCCTTTGTTCTAGTTAACATATATCATCAATAAAATGATCCAGTGCAATTTTGTGGGATAATGTCAAGATTTTTCCAAATTATGACATGACAGAGAGTAGGATAAATGATGTACATCTGAGGCAAAACTGTGAAAGTATACCGATAACTGTGCCAGGTAAACCAGTTATAGTGGTTCCTGTGAAATTTTATGAAGAAAAAAGTGTTTGCCAGGTAAATAGGTGAATATCAGTTACCAGGGAATTGGAACTAGAGCCTCTACCTAAATTTACAATAATCTACAGTTATTCTGAAAAACCTATATGATTTACACATCGATAAAGAGAGATGCTGAATTAGTCATAAAACTGCTGCATGCCACGGATTACTAATATGCCATTTCCAATTTGCAAGGGCATTAGCTCTATGGTCAAGCAGGAGGACAAAAGTAAACCAAACTCAACACTTTATATTTCAGATTCTATTTCTTGGGATGACTCCAAGTGCCAATTTCTGTTATTGTCAATGTGATAGTGACAGAAAACAGACAGATTCCTAGGCAGACAGGTATGGGTCCCTGATGAAACTCAACTTTCAAGCTAAGGACAGTCTAAAGCCTGAAAACTGAGCTACCAGTTTTGGATAGAATTCACAGACCAGAGTGAAAACTTCTGTGCCCATTTTACCCACTCTTCCTCGATTGGTTCTTTCTGAATGATGCCTTTTAACCAATCAAATGGTGCCTTTTCCAAGTTTACCCATAAACAAATCAGCACACACTCTCCCATTCCAAGCCTATAGAAACCCCTGATTTAGCCTCACAGACGACTATCCCTATCAGACCCTTTCTCACTGTCAGCAGCTTTTCTTACGCACAATAAATTCTACTCTGTCTTATCCCTTTCTGGTGTCCAAGTACCTTATTCCTTTTGATTGGGGAACAAGAAACCAGAACTCACCAAACAGCAGGAACAAAAGAGCTGCAACGCTCCTGTTCTCTGAGCTGCAGATGGTGGGAGTAAAAGAACTGTTAACACTCCTGCCCACTGAACTACTGGAGTAAAAAAGCCACAACAAAAATTCATTGAGTTTTAGAAGAGACGAGGTTTCACCATGTTGGTCAGGCTGGTTGGGAACTCCTGACCGCAAGTAATCCTCCCTCCTTGGCCTTCCAAAGTGCTGGGATTACAGGTGTGAGCCATGGCACCTGGCCAGTGGTGGGTGCCTATAATCCCGGCTACTGGGAGGGTGAGGAAAGATAATCACTTGAACCTGGGAGGTGGAGGTTGCAGTGAGTTGAGATCACACCATTTCACTCCAGTCTGGGCGACACAGTGAGACTCTGGTTCAAAAAAAAACAATGTTCATTCATAAAAGAGAAACCAGACCAGTTCTTTGAACAGAAAAATAATTTCCATATGAGAAATTGCTAATCTAATATAATGTTGTTAACCAGTTAACTTAAGAGACAGTAAATACATAAATCATGAAGTTATCATAGGAAGAAAAACTTATTGCAAGATGACAGCTACTACTCCTAGGCTTTGTAGAACAAATGGAAGAGGATACTCCTGTTAAAATTTAATGTTTGACAAAGGGCCTCCCAGAGCTGAAACTCAAGGCTCTGAGGAGGAGGTGTTGCTTGACTGTTGGTGTCTGTCTGTGATGTTGACATCTCCTTGGGCTGGGGTCTAGAGCTCCATTGAGCAAGCTGCTGTCTCTGAGTGCGATGGGGTTGGTGAGTAGCAGGTGATGGGGTGAAAATGTATGAGAAGGAAATGGTGCTGCTAGGATGAAGATGCGTGTGATGCTCAAAAGAAAGAAGGGGTAGGAATCATATCAGATGCACAGAGGAACAAAACGGGAAAGACCAAGTTCATGTTTTTCGACAGCTTGAGAGTCTCTCTGGAGCATCCTGTGGTGGTGGAGCGCAACAGGAGCCCACTAATAAGAAATGTGGTTAGCAGAGGCTCAGCACAAAGCTGACTATAAAAAGATTGATTTGGAAAAGAGAGCTAATATCTTATCTGCCCCATCGAAAGTAGATATAATTTCAGATACCTCATGCAAGACCCCCAGTACTCAACAACTTTAGTCAAACATCAACAGATTTTGAAGTTGTGTTTCTATTTGCTTTCTAAACTATTCTTTAAAAATAAGTATTTCCTAAACTGTGCTGAGACTATTCTTCCTCACTTGTTACACACTCAGAAGACTCTTAGCAAGGAGGTTCACTCGTGAAACAAGAATAGACAAGTTTTTTTTCTTTTTTTAAGGAAAAAAACAGATTTTTACTTAATGCAACAGTATATATCAGGAAATATAAATAGCTCTAGTTAATTGAAGAGGGAAATTTAATAATATTGTATATGAATTGTTAACAAACAAAAGATGGTTATCTACTAAGAACGGTAAAATAAAATTCTAATAGGATCAGAAGAAGCAAGTTCAATAAAACAAATAATATTCTAGGCTGAGGAACATGGACAAAATTGGTACTAACTACTTGGGAGAAGACAGCTACTTCCAGCTGGCCAGGCTGAAATTCAATCTTCAATGAAAAATAGCCATCGCTAGAACACAAAGCCTGCCAGTGGCCTAGGCCTTGCCAGAGACTTTGGGCAAGTGGGATCTAGTCCAGAGAAGAAGATAGTCAGGAAGACTGCTTGGTGATTGGGCAAAAGCTCCCTAAGAGTATGGTTGGAACTGCTTTGGAAGCAGCTGCCAGGTAGACAGGGGAGCCAGAAAGTGCTCCTGGAACTGTCTCTGAAGGCCACAGGAGTAATGCTGCTAGGCTTCCTGCATAAGGATCCATGGTTCCTGCACTGAAGGAAGGAAGACTGGAAGATTTACAACTCCTGCTGCTATATCAAAAACCAGAGCAAATAAAGGTGGATTTAGGACTGAGAGAGAATAGATGGATCACTATTTGCTTAAGTTTTATCTCACATAAAAAGAAAAATGGGAAATCAGTTTTGAAACCCTTATTGGTGCACTCACTGAATTGGGTCAATAATATCTCCATCTGTGATCAATTGTATTTCCTAAGTTATTATGTGGTTAGAGCTAAGAGACAATGCTGTATCTCTAACACAATAGATCCGAAATCTCCCCCAGCCTAGCAGCATTAGCACAACAGGAACGTTTTCAGAAAGCAAATTCTTTGACCTCACTCCTGACATTTTTAGTCAGTAACTGTGGAGCAATCTGTGTTTAAATAACTCCTCTAGGTGATTCTTGTATATTCAAAGTTTGAGAACCTTTAATCTACACATTCAAAATTGACTTCATGAACCTTTGAGTCTTTCTATTTTCTAGAATGTCTTATAAACTTGCACAGATATAGAGATTAAATAAATTATATATATATATATATATATTTGCACTTGCAATTGAGAAGTTATTTACCACAGCAAAATATCACATTGTTTTTGTTTCACATATTTCAAATCAGAGGAGAAAAAAGAAAAGTGAGAAAGCAAGAGAGATAGAACAAAAAAAAGAGCAAGAGTGTTAAATCTTATAATGATTACTGAAGAATAATCAGAAGTGAAAAACTTCTCTCTTTTTTGTAAAACACTATTAGAAATATGATTCAAAGTTATTAGAATGCTAATGTTAAAGAAATGAGGAGTCAAAAAGATTGAGTCTGCAGCTCTCATTAATAATAAGATAAATTAATACACTAAAATCAATCAAGAAATCCCTTCATTACTCATCCCTACTGTCAAAATCCTAGTGCATCATTATATTCTTCTGTTACAGCAATCTACTTCTTTTAGCAGGAGGTTTGGTAATGGCCAAGACAATATGTAAGTGTTCGTGGATTTGGTTTTCCATTTCATTTGTATGTGTAAGAAATGGAAACATTTGTTGAAAAAAATCTAATTGTATAAAATGCTGGCTTAATGTTTCAAAATAAGTCTAAAGATGTGCAGGGACCGAGGGAAAGCTTTCCCCATTCCTCCTAAGGTTCACTCAAAAGTTAACTCACAAAAAGCAGATTAATTAGTGAAAGGACGTAAACATTTATTAATTTTCACACGGAGGAAACATAGAGTGATTACAGTGTGGTTAAGAAGCTTATATACCATCTTGAGTTTACAGAAAGAATGAGAACTTTGGACAGTGACTAAACAGTGGATGAGATGGGGAGAAGAGGAGACCTGGCTAGCAAACATGGATTTGTTATGTACATGAAATTTCACAGGTAGTAACCATCAAAGAGAACAGATGGTAAATGTTTCTTTTAGAACTTTAACTATGTCAGATTCTCAGTCAGCCTTTCCTAGATCCAGGCAAGGGAAGGGCTCAGGGAAAACCTGGTAGCATCACTACAGATTCTCTATAGATGCAAATTATCCCCACAAAAGATAATTTTGCAGGGTTACTATTTATAGGTTCTCTGAGCAGTTATCTCAAACTATGTCAAAGAAATATATTTTGGGGTAAAATATTTTTAATTTCTTCAGAGGCATTACTGTTTACATGTTAGTGATAATATTAAATTTGGCACTTCAGTTATACTATTCAATTTCATCTTTTATATAATATGTCTTTTTTTTTTTTTTTTTTTTTTTTTTTTTTTTTTTTTGAGACGGAGTCTTGCTCTGCCACCCAGGCTGGAGTGCAGTGGCCGGATCTCAGCTCACTGCAAGCTCCGCCTCCCGGGTTTATGCCATTCTCCTGCCTCAGCCTCCCGAGTAGCTGGCACTACAGGCGCCCGCCTCGTCGCCCGGCTAGTTTTTTGTATTTTTAAGTAGAGACAGGGTTTCACCGTATTAGCCAGGATGGTCTCGATCTCCTGACCTCGTGATCCGCCCGTCTCGGCCTCCCAAAGTGCTGGGATTACAGGCTTGAGCCACCGCACCCGGCCGTATGTCTTTTTTTCTAAGACGCATTAAGTGTACATCCTTTTCATTAAAACATCGTAAGCTAAATTTGAATAGTATATCTGAATGGTGTATATTTAGTGTAATTTGTATGATCTTAACTTAGTAATATACTTGATGTAAGAGTTCCATCAAGTATATCATAATCCCTAAGAAATTAAAAGTTAGCAGGCTGATAAATATGTGGCAATGACAAAAATGCTATAAAGTTGATAAAATCAATGTGAATGGTTACCATTCTCCAATTTCCCTCTTGTATGGTTAAAATTGCCTTTTTATTATTACCATAATTTCAAATAGCCTTAATAGAGTATCCAGCTTGGATTTTAATGCATATTATAATAAATGTGTGTACCTGTGTCTGTGTGTGTGTGTATACAGAAGTGAACATAAGAAGCAATTATAGAATGTTCTTTAAAAAATAATCAAAAATTTTTTTGATATTTTTGGATATTAGCACAAGCAGTAGGGAATATCTTTTTTTTTTTTTCAGAAACTGTATCCCTGGAATGTTGCTACCTTTAATGTAAAGGTGACCAAATATTTTGGGGAAAAAACCTGAAGAGTTTTGTTGCAGACCCTCAAAAAGTTATCATAGAATCATAAAAAATGAAGTACTCAATTTTTGTTCATATATGTAAAGATTTGTCTGAAATTACAATTTAAGTGACTGCGGTAAGCTGAAAGATACAGGCCTTCAATTGACTTCAATTCATTACTTTTTGTCTGAAAACAGAAAATAATTGATAATAGAAACAGTCTTCTAGTATTTTTAAACATTTGATGTATTTGAAGTTGTGTGGTAATGTTACAGCCAGCCTGATGGGTTCTTCTTGCCTCGTGCCCACAAAAGCCAACGCACTGAGAATAGCAAGGACACTATTGGAGCAAAGAAAGAGGTTAACAATCCCAGGGTCAGCCAGACAGAAGAATAGGAGGTATTCCTCAAATCCACCTCCCTGAGAATTTGGAGACTAGGGTTTTTCAAGGACAGTATGGTGGCCAGGGGACTAATGAATGAAAAATGCAGGTTGGTTGTTTTATGATTTATGTTTTCTGTTTTTTCAGACAGGGTCTCACTCTGTGACCCAGCAAAGCTCACTGTAACCTCAAATTCCTGAGCTCAAGTGATTCTTTGCCCCTGAGTTTCCCAAAGTGTTTGGAATACAGGCATGCTCAAATATGTCCAACCTTGAGTCCATTTATTGGTATGGGTTACTGGTCTGTGTGGCTCCAGCGAATCCATCAAAATGCTAGTTCTGAAAGATACCTCAAACATCAGTCTCAGATTGATTGATTTATTTATTTAGAGGCAGATGCTAGCTCTGTTGCCCAGACTGTAGTGCAGTGGTAGTCTCAGCTCACTGAAACCTCTGCTTCCCGGCTTCAAGCAATTCTCATGCCTGAGCTTTCCTAGTTGCTGGAACTTCAAGCACACACCACCACACCTGGCTAATTTTTGTGTTTTTTAGTAGAGATGAGGTTTCACCATATTGGTCAGGCTGGTCTCGAACTCTGGACCTCAGGTGATCGACCCGATTTGGTCTCCCAAAGTGCTGGGATTATAAGCATGAGCCACCGCACCCAACCCAGTCTCAGATTACAATAGTGTTATTATCTATAGGTACAGCTGGGAAGTTTACAAATATTGTGACCTCTGGCTGCATAACCCCAGAACCATAGTTCTAACCTGGTGGCTAATTTATTTGTTTCACAAAGGTGATTTTAATCCCTGAGCTAGAAGAGGATTAGTTTCAGAAAAGAACTGTTATCATGTTTGTTTTAATATTAAACTATAAACCAAATGCCTCCAATAGTTACCCAGGAATAAGCAAGGACAGTATGTGAGATTAGAAGCAAGATTAAATTAGGTGTCTCAGATTTATCTCACTGTTACAACTTTTGCAAAGGCAGTCTCAATCCTCTCTTTAGGCTGGAGAGTTGCAAGCTAGAGAGATGGGAAAAGGCCAACGTCCACTCTAACTTCTTCCTGCAGATGAGAGGCATGTTTAGGGTAGGGTTTGGCTTCGAGGTAAGAGGAGTGAAACCATTTTGCAGTTGTCTCTAGTATTCATGGGTGTCTGATTGGGGGTCCAAGATTTGCATGACAAAGATGGCAGTACTCTCATTCACAGTTTTAGCACAGCAAGTAAGTGAGCAGCAAACTGAGCCCTAGAAAAAGGAGTGTAAGTCCTAGCTTCATAAGTCCTTGTAGACTGATCTGAAGCATTGAGGATTCCAGGGGAATAACCCTGAGAACCAATCAGATATACAGTCCTAGGAGAGAGACAGATTTGTGTCAGAGATCGTTAGAAAGACAAATTGAGATAAACAGAAAAGAGCAGATTTTAATATATCATCCCACATCTTTTTTAGTCGATTTCCAGTCCGGAGAAAAAATTAGTTCAGTTAAACATCTATGTACCATTACAAGAGGTGTCATTGCAAATGAGCCAGACCCTTATATATGATGCAGGAAAACATATATTTAATAAGAGACATTTCTACAGGAACAGAAGAAAAACAAAGGTTAATATTAGGAACAATCTATAAACCAGTTTACTTAGATTCTGGAGGGTAGTGAGATGAAGTATCAGATGATAGAATTAAAATATCTTTAGTTAAAGAGGAAGAAGGCAGTGGCAATCTAACAAGTTTGTCTCACCTATATCACAAGGAGTGAGCTTCAATCTGCAGGGCCTCAAGAAAAATGTAGTAGCAATTTAATTGAGTCCAAGTCACAAAAGTGGAAGACAATTTGAAAACATTAGCTTGGACACTTATAGTCAGAGACGAATTCAGGATTCAGTCCAAATTGTAGAAAAAATAGCAACTCAAAACAATGAACAAGACTGGAATCTAATAACAAGTGTACAATAGTTTTCTTCTGAAACATAATTTTTCTCTCTCCAGACCCCTTAAACACAAATCATAGTAAGACCTCTTCACTAACAAAATAAGTTTTAGTCTTATAATTTATGGCCTGATTATTTGCATAAAATGCATCAAGAATAATTATTTGCCACATAGGCCCTTTTTTAAATTGGCTTTGCTGGAACTTTTTTCATAAGGAATATCAGATTAGACCTTTTTAAAGCCTTGAATTCAGCAAAGGATTTATCTGTGTCTCCAGATACCTGTATGAATTGGGTGAGTTACTCTCTTCTCTATGTCCCAAGACAACCTGGTGTTTCTGGGCCTGCCAAAAAGTGACACTCTTTACTTAAACTAATTCAGGAGCCCTGTAAAGAAATTGAACAGAGAAGATACAAGACTCCTTTTTCCAAGGTGCTGTTATTGGCTATACAAAGTCACTCTCAATTCCTCAAAGCAGCCTGCTTAGGTCTGAAAGGGTGCCATTCCAGTCAAAGCCTTGGTAAAATAACCAGTATCTCCAACTGTATTCTGTTACAAAGACAGACATATTCTCTTCACTGTATGCAACGAATTATATTGCTATCAGTTAAGAATACTCATAGTTTTCAAAATCAGAAGAAATCAGGTAGAGAGAAATATGCTTTAAATTTTGCTCACAAGAGTGTACTTCATTATTTAAAAGCTGCAAATGACTCAAATGAAAAAAGTTTTACTGACTAAAAAACAAAACCAAAAGAATCCGTAACAATGTTTCAAACAACAACAACAAAAATCACTAAAAGATTGTTTCGGTTTTCTATCAATTTAGTCTGTAAGATGAAGTTTTGTTCTGCTCAATACTGGGCCAGAAGTCCTCATGAACACATCAGCGCTTCAAGAGAGTCCTGGAAGCTTTTCTGCCTATTCCAATGGCACAATATCCAAAGTTATCAGAAATCTGCATTCAAGTCCACCTGTCAGATCGTTACAGCTGATTATGAACTGCTTTTTAAAAAGGATCGAGGTAAAGACAATTATTGTGAATGAAAATAGTCTTAGGACAGTCATAGCCAAAGACACAATTGACAAGGAAAACTGATTATCTCTGTGGCATACAAAAATCTAACATAATAATAATTATTACTGATAATACATACGGAGACATCAGAAATACAGAAATCTTATATAATTTTGGAACACATACTAATAATACATTTATATAAATACAACCTAAAGAAAGTTAAGCACTATTTCATATTTGACAATGCTTCCTGTATTATTTAACATACCAAATAAGCTAATTATATCTCTTTTGGATGTTAAGGGACATAACATCTAAAAAAAGTTAATTAGTTCAAAATACTAATTGAAATTTCGAACTTGAAATTGAAATTTTGATTTTAAAATGTTTATCAAATATCAAATATCAAAAGTTTAAAACACTTGATGTCACCAAATAGAATCACAGTTCATTTATTTGGCCAAAGTGATAACTCAAGATATTTTTTTAAAGGGAAAACCCTTTACCGTTTGATAGGAGACTCAGCTTTCCACAAAAAAGACGAGACCAAATAAAGGTAGCATATGGAGGCTAACTGTATCTGTCTCTCCTTTCTCTCTTCTTTTCTTTCCTTTTTGTTGCAGTTCACTCAAAAAACAAACAAAAATCTTTCAATATTCCATGAAAATCTTGTATAAAAGGAAAAAACAAATTTACCTTCTCATTAGTGAATGATTAACATTAAAGTTAATTTTTAATAAAATTGTAGAAAGAAATTAATCCAATCAGTTTGACCACACAATAAGATTTTTGTAAAACATTCAAATCTTTTATATATTTTTTAAAATAAAGAGTAGATCAGTTCTCCAATAGAACCCTATTATTCTGTCATAGAGGTCTAGATTCTGGCTCTGCATCAGTATGCTTTTGGCTTTAATGTTTAATTTATAGAAAAATTAAATAATCCCATTTAAATTTTAGCAAACTTTCTCACATTCAGAGTTTCTTTTAGAAGATCAATCTTCTACAAACCTTCTGCAACTTAAACCTTCAGTTTTGTCCTGTCTTCCTTTAACTTAATTCTTATAGCCGATAATGAATTGCTTTTTGAAAAGGATCAAGGTAAAACAATTATTGTGTTTTTAATTCTTAAAAGCCTCTAAAATAGAATTACTTTCTTTTCTGGAAACCAGAAAACATGCTTTCTTACAACTTTTTTTGAAAAGAAATTTTGATTTTAAAAATTTTACCAAATATCAAAAGTTTAAAACACTTGATATTATCGAATAGGATCATATTTTTAATATGCTATGTATGAATGGTAACTCTTAGTAACTCTTACTTTTAGTAAGGAAAATATATATATATATATATATATGAGGTAGGTAATTTTAATTATGTACCAGGTGCAGAGCCCAGGACAGAACTGCAGATAATGTTTTATTCTTCCCAGTATAGCCATCGGGCATGGCTAGCTCCATATGTCCCCAGGCCTTACCTAGAATCTAATAGCTCTAAAACAAACAAGTCAAACAATTATCAAAAATGTCACAGAAGCAGTTTATGATCTTAAAACATGTAGCAAAGACCATATCTGACCTGCCTAATTCAGACCAAATGTCTAAATTCTGAAAATGTTTCAATTTTATTTTAACAATAATTTTAAAACTGTATTTACAAAAGATTTCAAAAGTCACATTAACTAAAAGACATTTGAGTTTTTTTTATATATATATAAAATATTTAGTTTAAGCACTTATTTTTCTTTCTTTAAGCCAATTAAAGCTCTTTCATATATTTTGGTAGTGAAATATCACATACACATTACACATATAAACATATGGACAAAATAGACACACAGACAGAAGCAGATCTTACAGTTTATAAGATACTTCCTTTATTAGAGTCCTTATTGAACAGTTTGTAAAGTTTTTCTTACCCATTTTACATTCTCAATCTCTTGATTACTTGTTCACTTCCCTAAACAATCATCAGCTGGGCAACTCTAAATTAACATTTCTAAAAGGACAACTCTTAGGTGAAATGAGATATAAAATTTATATTTTAAAAGCACTGAGTTAAGACAATAGGTGTCAATATTGTAGCATCAGAGGTTCTAATGTACACAGGCAGACACTCTTACATTTAGAGATTTCCTTAAATATATAAATTTGTTTTACACAATGGTTTTAAGATACCCAACTAACTACCAGAGAGCTGTATTTTGGCTTTTTAACTTGTGTCTTAATTAAATTCAGGCTTTAGGTGGGAGACTTTAGGAAATACAGGAAGAAACAGGGCTAAGAAAGCACACAGGCTTTTAGCACCTAATACTTACATATGTGAGAAGCAAGCACAGCTAGAAGGCAGAATAGATCTCCCCAAATCAAGGATCCCATTTTTGCACCAAATCCTGGGTTCCCCAAAAGATGCAAACACTGTGGGATGAGACAATGCAATATTTTTACAGTGCACTTCACTGTATGGACATTCCCCTGAGGCTGGTGGGCAACTGTATTAAGTCTGCTTAATACAGTTGAGGCTGTATGAGGCTGTTGATAAGACATACCAAAGACTGGGCAATTTACAAAAGAAAGAGGTTGAATGCACTTACAGTTCCACATGGCTGGAGAGGCCACACAATCAAAGCAGATGGCAAGGAGAAGCAAGTCACATCTTACATGGATGGCGGCAGGCACAGAGAGACGTTGTGCAGGGAAACCATCAGATCTCATAAGACTCATTCATTATCATGACAACAGCACAGGAAAGCCCCCACCCCCCCATAATTCAATCACCTCCTACCAGGTTCCTCCCATGACACGTGGGGATTGTGGGAGTTACAATTCAAGATGAGATTTGGGTGGGGACACAGCCAAACCATGTCAGCAACCCAATGCCAGTTAACCCACTCTGTAATTAGCCCATCTCCCTTAGGATCTCATCCCTCAGTGGGGAGTCAGGATTTTTCTATACCTTCTACATGCTCAAGAGTACACTTTGCTTGAAGCAAACGCCAATAGCTATCTCTAAAGGAATACCTTCAGTTTAGCTATTACACACGTCAAGGTTAAAAATTTTCTCACAATACAAAGTAATTACTGGTACCCTCAAAAGCTAAAAAGATGAGACAACACAGTGTAAAAGCTTACAGCTCTTGAGTTTCCATGATGAAAACAGAGGTTCCTCCAAAAGGCGTTTTTTTTTCTGTTTTTCCCAAGAAGTCCCAGGCTGTTAGAAATTATGCTAGGTCCTTCCATGTGGGCACTGAAGGTGGCAAGAGAAAGAAGCAAAAGACAAAGGTAAATGGAAAAATGGACAAAATTCAATTGACTAAGTTTTTACAGGGAGAGAACAGAGACCTTAAAACTATATCTATAATATGTGTATATACACACACATATACAGCCTCTATGTCAGTTTTAATTAAGTTGACTTTTGACTATAGAACTTTAAGAAAAATCTTTTCAAATCTTTTATTACCAGATTTGAGCCAGGATAAACAGCCAATATTTCTAGCCTTTACAAACTCAGGATAATTTCCCTGGCTAGCCATGGCACTATTGTGTGTCTTTTTTTAAAAAAAGAAATGACTTTCTCATCGACTGTTTAGAATAAGAGATCTCTAAAATCTATAGTATAAGACTGCTCACACAAATTCTCCCCCCACCCCAATTAATCAAAATGTCACCAAGGGTACAAGCAGTGACTTTTGTCAGCTCCACTGGGGAGCACAGAGGGAGAAACCAGGAGCCTAGCTGGTGAGAAATTCTTATCCTTTTGCCAACTCATCAGGCTCCTGTCCCCCAGGAGGGCAGAGTAGCCCTGGTGATCCTGTCCACTGCACCACAGCTGTGGGGTCCGAGCCATGTTATAAAGCACATTTTCCATTTCATGGACCCTTAGGAAAAGTCTCCAAGTTTTGCAAGATGCTGCCCAGTGGGCTGCGTGAGGGAACTTAATTAACATTTCTCACTGTGGCTTAAGCAATATATACATAGCGAACCCAGACACTGGTCACCCTGCTCAGCACCCAAACACCAACCTGACAAGGCTCAAACTTGCCATTGTTTGGCCCTTCTTGTCTTAGTTGCATTCAAGGTGGAGAGGGATGACCTCCAAACAGGAGTTTCAATGCGTGATCTCTGGGCAAGATGGAAGAGCAAATGGTCACCCTGAGTTAGGTCTGCTGAGCTTCTGCTAACAAGTCCTTCAGTGCTCCTCAAATATGACCCATCAGACAAACAAGGAGAGTTTCCCAAGTTTTGCCTCCTGGATTTCCACCAACAATTCCTTCAGGGGATTTTCTCCACACATACAAATATGTACAACAAGGGAAAGATACAAGACCTTCAAATCAAAATTGCAAATTAAAGATTTCTAAGAATATTCTTCTAAGCAGGCATTCTATTCTCTAACTGGGGAGAAATCTGCTCAAACTATGACCCTTCCTACTATTTAGTGACAGCCAACAAAGACTCACGAAGAGCCACAAGACCTTCAAAGAGCCTAACCAATTGAGAGAAAGACATGGTTGTTGTTTGTGTTTGAATATTTACCAGAAGATTTATTCAAATCCCCTCAAACATTTATACACTGCAAAGTAGGTTCAGCACTGTGGGTTGACTGTGCTCCCTTGGCCAAGATGGCACCAGAGGTGCCCTCAGTTCAACCACTTGGGCTCACCTCCAGATCTGTCATACCAGTGAGAGGCTGCCAAACTGAGGGCAAGTGCCCACAAAGGCTATCCCAGATGAGCCCCAAAATCTGTTGCAGCCCAGCAAGTCCTTCTTGCCCCCTGCCCAGGAAAGCTAGTGCTCTGAGAACAGCAGGTATTACAGGCAAAACAAGAACAACAAAAAGAGTTGAATAATCACAGGGCCAGCCAAGTGAAAGGATGGATGTATTTCTCAAATACATCCCCCTAAGAACCCAGAAACTACAGTTTTTTAAGGACAGTTTGGCATGCAGGAGAGTAGGCAAAGGGGAGTGGTGATTGGTTAGGTCAGGAATAAAATCATAGGTAATCGATGTTGTCTTATTGCCCTGAATCAGTTCCTGGATAGGAGTCACAAGATCAGTTGATTAGTTACTTTTCTTTCCTTTTCTTTTTAATGTTTTACAATTGAGACAGGGTTTCACTATTTGGTTCAAGCTGGGGTGCAGTGGCATGATCATAGCTCGCAGTAACCTTGAATACCTGGGCATGGGGATGCTCTGCCAATCAGTTTCCCAAGGTTTTTGGATTACAGATGTGAATCACCACGCTGAGCCTTGAGTTAGTTTCTTGGTATGACTTACCAGCCTGGGTTGCTTCAGGTGGTCCATCAGAATGCCAGGTCTGAGAGATATGCAAAACACCAATCTCAGGTTTTATAATAGTGATGTTATCTATAAGAATATTTTGGGAGGTTACAAATCTTGTCAGTTCTGGCTACACAACTTCTGAACCATAATTCTAACCTTCTGGCTAATTTATTAGTTTTAAAAAGGTGGTTTCAGTTATTGAGTAAGGAGGAGGTTACTTTCAAAAAAGGACTGTTATCATCTTTGTTTTAAAGTTAAACTATAAAGTAGTTTTCTCCCTTAGTTGGAGGAATGAGCAAGAACAGAATGTGCTTCTAACTTCACATTCTGTTGTTAGAAGCAAGATGGAGTTAGCTATGTTAGATTTCTCCCACAGTCATCATTCTTGCAAAGGTCTTTATTAATCATCATTTTTTGGAACTGAGAAAAACAACAAAAATAAATTTAAATAAAAATATAGAAATAAGAAAGGTGAGGTTATTTTTAATCTTTTAAAAATCTAGGAGGGGAACATTAAACATAAAAAGACTATGCTGATAATCAAGTGAAATACAGTTTTGACATACTTTGAAAAAATTTACTATTACATAATTAACATTACTGCCCTCAAACTTACTTTCACCCTTGGTGAATAGAAGCCATTCTCTTTCTTTCACGTATGTGTATTGAGGACCGCGCCGGGGGTGGTGGAGAATGAACACACACAAGAGACAAAGACAAACAGAGAACATGGCGGCCGCGCCTAGAGCCTCCGCCTCACTTTATTTATACTCCATAAACCCCACGTCAGCAAAAATAACACAATGCAAAACAAACTTTCTGCACCCAGGTGTAACCTTCTGCTTAGTTCCTTGTCTCTAAGCTCTTTCTTGTTTGTCTACCTTCTTGGCGCCTACTAGAGTTCATTAAAAGTTCAACTAGAGATACTGTCCTTGACTACTGGAGTTCATTAAAAGTGCAACTAGCTAGAGATACTGTCCTTGAGCCTTATCTATTCTTAGCATATTGTTTTCAATGGCCCCTGCATATGCGTAAATTGAGAGACCAAGAGGTGTCCTAACACCTAAAATTAAACTGCTTATTTTAAAACACATATTCTTAAATGTTTCAGCTAAAATCTTCACAGGACATGAGGGGTAAGAAAATTATTAGAGCATATCAGCAATCAGTTTCCTACCCCTACGAAGGATCATTTTATAATCTAAATGAGGCAAAAATTAAAGAAGCATTCAGACAACTACAGTGGAAGCTGGAACAGAGACGAAAGCCTAAGAAGTGTAAAATATGTTCTCTGCCCCACACTAACTTCATTAACATAGGGGGATTCATATTTATACGTTCCTATTCTAAAGTAGCTAATAAATATCCTAATTCCCTTTAGGTCCTCTGAGGCCAAATATTTGCTTACTTATCTGGTCCAAACATTCACTGGCTCTACTCTGGATTTCATGTCAGTGAGGAAAAGTGGAATGAGGAATTCCGTCAATCTCTGAAGTTTTCGTTGAGAGAATTTACCTCAGCTAAAACGGGTAAGAAGTTCATCGAGCAGAATTCACACTGTGGAAAATAACCCTGTTCCACTTTTGGATGACAATATTTGGAATAAAATATATCAGGAGAACCCGCTCCCGATGTTTAACATGGGTTCTTTTCTATTTCGTTTAAGTGTCTCGGCTGAGCTGAGAAATAAAGGGAAAGAGCATGAGAGAGAGAAATTTAAAGCTGGGTGTCCAGGGGAGACATCACATGTCAGCAGGATCAGTGATGTTCCCCCAGCCGTAAAACCAGCAAGTTTTTATTAGCGATTTTCAAAAGGGAAGGGAGTGCAGGAATAGGGTGTGGGTCACAGAGTTCACGTACTTGGCAAGGTAATAAAACATCACAAAGCAAATGGAGGCAGAGCGAGATCACAGGACCACCGGATGAGGTAAAATTAAAATTGCTTATGAAGTTTCGGGCATGCATTGTCTTTGATAACATCTTATTAGGAAACAAGGTTTGAGAGCAGGTAACCTGTCTGACCACAATTTATTAGGTGGGAATTTTCCCATCCTAGTAAGCCTGGGAGCACTATAGGAGACCGGGGCTTATTTTATCTGGCTTCAACCATAAAAGAGAGGATGCCTTAAAAAGGGGCCGTCTATAGGCCTACCTTCAGGGCGCATTCTCTTTCTCAGGGATGTTCCTTCCTGAGAAAAAGAATTCAGCGATATTTCTCCTATTTGCTTATGAAAGAGGAGGAATATAGCTCTGTTTCCATCTGGCGGCCTGTTCAAAGTTACCGCTCTTGTTCCCTGGACATGGCTGCTATCCTGTTCTTTTTAAAAGATGCCCGAGTTTCATATTCAAACACACATGCTCTACAAACAATTTATGCAGTTGATACAATCACAGGGTCGTGAGGCGACATTCATTCTCCTCAGCTTACAAAGAAGATGACAGTATTAAGAGATTAAAGTAAAGACAGGCATAGGAAATCACAAGGATATTCCTTGGGGAAGTGATAAGTGTCCATGAAATCTTCACAATTTATGTTCAGAGATTACAGTAAAGACAGGTGTAAGAAATTATAAAAGTATTAATTTGGGGACTAATACATGTCCACGAAATCTTCACATTTTATGTTCTTCTGCCGTGGCTTCAGTCGATCCCTCCGTTTGGGGTCCCTGACATCCCACAACAAAAATATTTTCTTGAATAAACGTGAAATTAAATTTTAATGAATTCTACTTTCGACTAGTTTGTTGAGCTTCTGTAAATTATTTTATATCCCTTTTCTCACTTAAGCTATGTTGTTATGTAACTTTACTTTTCTGCTTTCACATCTCACTGCTAACACAGAATTAGCCATCATATTTAATAACAAATTAAAATAACCATATTTAAATACCATAGAATAAAGACTACTTTTATTAGTGATAGCCATAAAGATTTCAAGCTTCTTGTAAAATTATTTTGAAATTATAGTAAAATTATAAATGCAAATGATCAAATAAGCCAATAAAAATATAACCAACAACATCAAATCAGACAAGAAAGGACAAAGAAAGTGGGAGCCGATCAACTGTAAAGTACAAAACAATGCTGTAGATTTCAACCTAAAGATTTCAGTAATCACATAAATATAAATGAACTAAATATCTTTGTCAAAAGAATGTTGGATGAAACAAAAAGGTCAAACCCCATAATCTACTGCTTAAAAGAGGCAAAGGTAAAACTATAGCAGAAAGAAAAAAGGTTGCTATAAATGAGCAAAAAATAAATCATGCAAATACTAGCAAAGAGGAAACTGGTATAGCTATATTCATATTAAACAAATATAACTTATGGATCACTTCCTGATGATAAACTGTTTAGCTCACCAGTGTAACTTCATTTTATTAACAGTAAACATTGAAGCCAGGCAAGGCAGCTTGGCCTGTAATCCCAGCTACATGGGAGGCTCAGGTGGCAGAATCTCTTGAGGCCAGGAGTTCAAGAGCAGCCTCGGAAATACAGCAAGACTTCTTCTCTATAAATAAATAAATAAATATTAATATAATATATACATATTTGAAAAGTAAAACAAACAGCAAAAATTCATAGACTACAATGTGAAAACAAATGCACAATGATGTAAAATATCCTGTTTCTCACTAGTTAAGGTTCATGTCATGGGGAGTAACTTGCTCACACTTCCAGGCTATTTGGTAACCTCTCATGCAACCAGATGAGGGTGTTTCACTCATATTTGAAAGTGGTGGGCATTCTGGCACAAGAGATATGTCAAACAAGAGAGAAAAATAAGGCAAAGTTTGGGAGAAGTCTGAAGGAGCACACAAATTTTGTTTCCAAATGTAAATGCCTAAATATGCTCTTGTACTGAGTATTTTGTAATCCTCATGCCTTTTTCAATAAGTTATCACTAAGTCTGTAGAGAAGAAATTATACACTGCTGTCCATAACTCACAAAACATACAGTAATATATAACGATTTTATTTAGTTTATTTTGTCACTTCAAGCTCTGATGAAGATAGAAGTTCATTGCCCACAGAATCGACAAAGGAAATATGGGATTGGCCACAAAGATGGAATCATGATGGCCTCCCAAATTACATTATGGCAATGTAAATAAACATTATGCAAAACATCTGCTGCCCTTGCACAACAGCTGCTTGATATAATTAAATACGCCGGGTGCTTCAATGAACAAAATAAGCCAAGAACACAGCAACAACAATAAATCCAGTCTTAAGGACACTATGATATACCCACATACTCAGTTTTTTAAATTGTAAGCCATCATTTCTAATTATCAACAATATATTAATATCCCAATCCTCTGTAATTTTGACTTAAATTCTTAAAAATAGTATCACCACAGTTAAAGTTAAGTGCAAAATATAAAAAAGCAAAATATAAAAATACAAAATGGACACTGAAAAAGCAGATCGAATACAACAGCACTTGATCGCATTGGGAAAATGGAACACTCTCCTCTTGCTGCCCATGAGAATTGAGGCATGGTCTCCTAAGTGTGGATGGGTATTGGTGCAACCAGAAGTGCTAGTCAACAATGGTTAGAAGAAAGACAAAAAATTATTAACCACAGGAGGATGCTGAATTCTTTCTTATATTTTCCATTTGAATGTCTAGATTTTAATCCAATTTGAAGGGCTTTTTAAAGGGCAACCAAGATTTGCTGCCGCAAATAAAAAAAAAAAGAAAGAATACAATAGGCAATTCACAAAAAAATCTATTTTCTGATTTTATAAAAAGACGATCTCCACATTTAGTGTATTTTATTCATGTTCAATTAATTTTGAAAACTGCACTGATATTTAGTATGTAATACGTAAAGTATAATTAAAATGCAAATTATAATAAAATTTTTCTTTAAATAGAACTGAATGGGGATTCTGAGAAAAATCTTATACACAAGTTTATTTACCAAATTACTGTGTCTCTTCAATTTTTGCATATAACTTTTGTATAGTTAATATTTGCTGTGCTATGATATCAAGCAGGAATACAGATGGAGTAATTTAAACCTCATTCAGAATTCATGTAAAGATTAGGAAAAGTGTTAATAAACACACCAGAGGGAACAGGGATTTTAAAGCATGCTTTAGATCAAGAGATTTTTCTTGCACTATAAATGTCATTCCAGCAAGCACCATATGGTGTAGATTATAAAACCAGGTAAATAAAAAGATTCATACTGTCAGTCTTTCTATTGTTTAGAGTTATATTAGCATATATTAGCATATCACTGTATATCTATATATGTATATATTAGCATATATGTATAGATTTATAGGTATATAACTATATCTATATGCTAACATAGCCATATAATATAGATCTACAGAAATATATGTGTAAATTTATATGTATATACTGATACCTATAAACATATATACAGATATATGGTAATTTAAAGATATATGTATATCTGCATATCTGTATATACATAGATAGCTTAGCATATACATACAAATCTATATGTAGATATATATATTTATAATCTATACATAAAGATATATAGATACATGTACATACATATATACATATATGATAATATATCACAGATATATGCTAATTTAAAGGGAGGGTTGAATTTAGATAATTATAGATTCTAGATAACATAAAGGTTATTTCTATTTCTTTTCAAAAATTTGTTTTTTAAAAAAAGTTTTACTTTAAGTTCTGCGACACATGCAGAATGTGCAGGTTTGTTACATAGGTGTACATGTGCCATGATGGTTTGTTCCACTTATCAACCAATCATCTAGGTTTTAAGCCCCATGTACATTAGCTATTTGTCCTCATGTTCTGCCTCCCTTTGCCCCCCACTCCCCAACAGGCCCCAGTGTGTGATATTCCCTTCCCTGTGTCTATGTGTTTTCATTGTTTGACTCCCACTTACGAGTGAGAAGATGTGGTATTTGGTTTTCTGTTTCTGTGTTAGTTTGCTGAGAATGATGACTTCTAGCTACATCCATGTCCCTGCAACAGACATGAGCTAATTTTTTTTCTATGGATGCATAGTATTCTATGGTGTATATGTGCAACATTTTCTTTATCCAACCCATCATTGATAAGTATTTGGGTTGGTTCCAAGTTTATACTATGGTAATAGTGCTACAATAAACATAAATAAATCGTTATTGTAAAATAATTTATAATCCTTTGGGTATATACCCAGTAATGGGACGGCTGGGTCAAATGGTGTTTCTGGTTCTAGATCCTTGAGCGATCACCACACGTTGTCTTCCACAATGGTTGAACTAATTTACAATCCCACCAACAGTGTAAAAACATTCCTATATCTCCACATCCTTTCCAGCATCTGCTGTTTTCTGACTTTTTAATAATAGCCATTCTAACTGGCATGAGATGGTATCTCAGTTTTTGTTTTGATCTGCATTTCTCTAATGACCAGTGATGATGAGCTGTTTTTCATATGTTTGTTGGCTTCATAAATGTCTTCTTTTGAGAAGTGTCTGTTCATATCCTTTGCCCACTTTTTGATTTTTTTTTCTTGTAAATTTACTTAAATTCCTTGTAGATTCTGGATATTCTGTAGGTGGGTAGATTGCAAAATTTCTCTCCCATTCTGTAGTTTGCCTGTTTGTGCAGATGCTAGTTTCTTGTTGTGGGAAGTCAGGGACTCTGAATGGTGGGACCAGCTGTAGCCACAGCAAAGAAACATAATTTGTGAAGATTTCATCTTAATATGGACATTTATCCATACTTTTATATGCTTTTATATACAATATACTTTTATAATTTCTTATGCCTGTCTTTAATCTCTTAATCCTGTTATTTCTGTAAGCTGAGGATGTACATCACCTCAGGACCACTGTGATAATTATGTTATCTGTACAAATTGATTGTAAAACATATGTATTTGAACAATATGAAATTAGTGCACTTTGAAAAAGAACAGAATAACAGCGATTTTTATGGAACAAGGGAAGACAACCATAAGGTCTGACTGCCTACGGAGTCAGGCAAAAAGAGTTATATTTTTCTTCTTGCAGAGAACCTATAAATGGACGTGCAAGTAGGAAAGATACTGCTTAATTCTTTTCCTGGCAAGGAATATTAATATTAATACCCTGGGAAAGGAATGCATTCCTGCGGGGAGGTCTATAAATGCTTGCTCTGGGAATGTCTGTCTTGTGCAGTTAAGGACTGAGATACGACCTGGTCTCCTGCAGAACCCTCAGGCTTACTAGGGTTAGGAAAACTCTGCCCTGGTAAATTTGTGGTCAGACAGGTTCTCTGCTCGAGAACCCTGTTTTCTGTTGTTTAAGATGTTTATCAGGACAATAGGTGCATCGCTGAACATAGACCCTTATCAGTGGTTCTGCTTTTGCTCTTTGTCCTGTGATCTTTGTTGGACCCTTATTAGTGGTTCTGCTTTTGCCCTTTGTCCTGTTCCCTCAAAAGCATGTGATCTTTGTTGGACCCTTGTCAGTGGTTCTGCTTTTTGCTCTTTGAAGTATGTGATCTTTGTACCTACTCTCAGTTCTTCCCCCCATCCCTTTTTGAAACCCTTAATAAAAATTTGCTGGTCTGAGACTCAGGGGGTCATCATGGTCCTACAGATATGTGTTGTCACTTCTGGCAGTCCGGCTGTAAAATTCCTCTCTTTATACTGTCTCTCTTTATTTCTCAGCCAGCCAAAACTTATGGAAAATAGAAAGAGTCTACATTGAAATATTGGGGGCAGTTTCCCCCAATAGTTTCTTTTGCCATGCAGAAGCTTTTTAGTTTAATTGGATCCCATTTGTCAGTTGTGGCTGTTCTATTCTATTTTTAATATTTCTTAGCTCAAGTCAATAAATAAGAATGTTTTTTTCAGGGAAAACTATTATTTTTAATGTGAACATATTTTTTAAAGAAATTGTTTACTCAAGTAAAAGGATTCTTAAATTTGTTTTTTGGAAATTCTAACTTACTATTACAACCTGTAGATTACCTAAGTGAAATACCTCTTTTCATTTAAAATTAAGATAAAACAATATGTAGAGTATGTCTGCCTCTGTATTTCTATCTGAGCATGTAAAAATAAAGATTCCATCAGTGTGGAGTTTGTTTAGAATAATGACAATGTGATTTTACAATTCTACTTTAAATGTGTTAGAACACAAAAATGTCATTTTATTTAATTGCATAAATCCTTGTAGCTATGAAATACACATCTTCATTTATAGTCTAAAATTTATAGTGGACTCTGGAAATTTATATGACTTCCAAAGTATCTATTGATCTCTAGTCACACCACCTCACCAAAAAACAAAAAGAACAACCACAACAACTTATTATCTTATAAAGTAATGGAGTTTTCAAACAAAAAAATACAATTTTGGTTAATTTTTATGAAATTGTCACAATTCTTTTTATTCATTAACCCAAAGAACATACATTTCTTCAGAATGAGAATAAAATGTCAAGTAATTTCAGAGCCCCAGATTCAGTAAAGGGCCCAAGTTTAATGATGAATGTTGAATAAAATTCAATATAATCAGCTCACATTTAACAAATTTAATAGGATGGAAAAATAATAAATGAAATATTCGTTTTGATTTCACTTAAATTAACTTTTTGAAAGTAATATTACTTACTAAAGCAACTAATAGAAATTATGCAATGGCAAGCATTTATTTGTGCTTTGTATGGTCTGGGCTCTTAGAAGTTTATCTCAATTCAACTTTATAATATTTCTATGGGGTAAAATGATACAATTCTAGTGTTAACTCGATTAGGTTTGGGGATACCCAGAGAGCTGATGAAACACTGTTTCTGGGTATGTCTCTGAGTGTGTTTCTGGAAGAGACTAGCTAGCATTCGAATCAGGAGACTAAGTGAAGAAGATTTGTCCTCGCCAATGTGGGCGAGCATCCTCTAATCCATTGAGGACCAGAATAGAACAAAAGGACAAATTGTCTCTCTGTTCTTATGCCGAGACATTCATCTCAGGTCCTTAGTACTGCTGGTTCTGTGACCTTTGGATTCAGGCTGAATCATACCAGTGGCTTCCCTGCTTCTCCAGCTTGCAGAGGGCAGATTCTGGGGCATCGTGGCCTCCATAATCACCTGATCCAATAGTGCAGTGGCTCATGCCTGTAATCTCAACACTTTGGGAGGCCGAGAAGGGTGGATTACCTGAGGTCAGCAGTTCGAGGCCAGCCTGGCCAACATGGTGAAACCCTGTCTCTAATAAAAGTACAAAAATTAGCCAGGGTGTCATGGTGGGCGCCTGTAATCCCAGCTACTAGGGAGGTGGAAGCCGGAGAATCACTTGAGCCTCGGAGGTGGAGGTTTCAGTGAGCCAAGATTGTGCCACTGCACTCCAGGCTGGGCAACAGAGTGATACTATATCTCAAAAAAAAAGAAAAGAAAAGCATCCTTAACTATAATTGAAAGACCTCAATTCTGCATTCCTATCTGCCTCTAAGCTTCAAGGTGAAGACAAATAATTTATATTCCCCAAACCATTTTTCTCTTATTTGTACCTAAAGTGTATCATCAATGTCAAAAGAAGGAGAAGGAGAAGAAGAGAAAAATATGTGTCATTCAAATTGGGATTACTGATTGTTTACAAAGTTGTAGCAGGATGCAGGGAAACCACACAGTTTGGGGCAATATCCTGAGCCTAATAAAAAATGAGGAGGAGCAGTGTCTCTCCCAGGCCTAAAGGAAGGAATGAAGGGACCACCACCCTGAACTCTTAAAGGGGGGAGAGAGAGAGAGAGAGAGACTGAGAAAGAGAGAAAGAGCAAGTGAGAGGGTTGCCTGTGACCTGTTCAGAGGTTGAATCATCCACCCTG
This sequence comes from Trachypithecus francoisi, assembly GCF_009764315.1. Classification (NCBI taxonomy): domain Eukaryota; kingdom Metazoa; phylum Chordata; class Mammalia; order Primates; family Cercopithecidae; genus Trachypithecus; species Trachypithecus francoisi. The sequence continues at coordinate 164,902,158 of NW_022681454.1, read as the reverse complement.
CAAAAGAATACATTCTTCAATCTCACTCTGATCCTTTCCTCTGATCACCTTCTCATTGGTGATTACCTTTGAATATGGTGTCCAGTTAATATGGTCCACAAGGACCCTGAAGCAGCACTCATCAGGAGGGAGGTGGATGGGAGGTAAATCAAATGGGTCAAAGGAAGCTCTACCACATCAAAGGTTTTGTCATGGATGATACCATACCATAGATGATACTCTTTATTTTCCTTATTTCTACTCTACTCTTAAATCGACTATTTAATGCTATTTTAGTTCCACAACAAACATATATAATATATGAATTAATCCAACATTACCTTATAATCCTAAACATGTGGACTTGAATTTCCCTTACAAGAACAGGAACCCACATTTATAGGTTTTAATGTCTCATTTTAAGTATTATTGTGAATAAGATAATAGTAATTAAAAAATATTTAAGTGGAACATTAAAGCTATTACAGTTTCACAGTAAACAATTGATTCAAGGAAGAAAGAAACATTTTGTATTGACAAAGAATGAATCTAAGAGTCCTGTATAATTGTAATCAAGTAGAATTAAATTTTCCATTAACACAGTAAGAACCTAAATGTGTTGTTGTTTTCTTAATTTTAAATATTATTATGGATATAAACTAAAATATTTAAATACACCATGAGGGAAACTCTACATTAATTTAGTTAGTGTTTACTTAAAAACATAATTATGACTTGTAGCACTGCCATAAGTGCTTTATAGGTATCATCTCATTAAATTCCCATGATGGCCCTATGAAATGTCATTTATTATGAATATCATTGCCTATGTACAAAGTCATAGAGACACATGGAAGCCCCATCTGTCTGTTCATTTTTCTCAATTGCTTGAGAACTCCATCAGAGAAGGGGTACATGCATGGGATTCTACAGCCATCATTGCTGATCTAAATCCCACATGACATTGACTGACTGAGGATATAGCAATAAACAAAACAAAGTGGCTACTCTCATGGAGCTGCCAGTATCAGGGAAATATAAGCAACCCAGATAAAAACAATAATAAAGGTAAAACATAGTGTCAGATACACTGAACCTGATACCTGTCATAAGCATGAAATTCCACACATCTAAAGCATAATAGACAAATACAAATACCTTCTTATTTGTATTCTTTTAAAATCCTATTTCAAAATAATCAATATGTATTCATCCTTAAAAAATCAACTTGTGACACTTTGTCACTTATGGCTTCATGATTTTTCTTTCTACGGACCCCTGACATGAACACAGCATATATCTGTGTGCAGCCCCATCAAATTTGATATTCTTGGTAAAGTATATATTGATAACTTTGACTTGACATTGAGATCATTGATTCCCGTACTGTGCATACTGGGTCAGTGACTGGCACACAGCTTGTGTTCAACTCTTCTTCTAAATCAGAAAGAATACTACTACTAACAATTACTAGTATTAAACTGAGTGCCAGACATTTGTTTGTACCAGTGATCCAGTGACAAGAGTCATCATCTTACTGGAGCTGCAGTTTGGAAATACAACCCTCTAGGCCAAATCTGGCTGACTGACTCTATGTGAATTTTGGGATTACAGTTTTACTGAAACACAGCCTCAGACACTGGCTCTTTTCACACTGCAATGAAGTTGAGTAGATGCCACAGACACCATGTAGCCCACAAAGTCAAACATATTGACTATCTGCTTTTTATTACAGAATAAGTTTGCTGAATCCTTGCTCTAGAGTAAAACAGAGGAAATTATTTTATTTATTTACTTCACTTTGTAATTGCATCAGTGGACCTGTTACAGAATTTTGCCATTACAAGGCCAATTATACAAAACTGCAAGACCTTTGCTTGAACAATGTTGTATCCAGATTATTGACCTTTTTATCTACTATATATTATAATTTCGGTAATAAATTTTTCAAAAAATAAAACTGAATTACATTTCAATGTCATTACACTTATGAGACATTAGAGGAGGTTAACAAACTCATTATTTTTTCCAGTATTTCAGTATAATGAAATAGTATTTACGCCAGTATTTTATTTTCACTCTAAATTAGCTATCCCATGGGAACTACAAAAAGAACAGAAAAAAAAAACATTGTTTGAGAACTCTTTGAAAATCAATGCATATTTTGCACTCTAATCTGTAAATTCAACAATGGTAACAAGTACTTGACTAGTGTTATCAAAAAAACCTCATATGCACATAAACACTCACTTGTAAGTTGCAAATACATTTGCAATGACTGAAAATTAAATGAAGTACAATTGTATGATCAATTTATCAGCTAATAGACATTTTACAGTTATAGATATAATTTCATAAATACATATTAAAATCATTTATACATATGTGTATTGTTTGTGTATTGTGTGTGTGTGTGTGTGTTAGACGTAATGCAGGATTGCTTGGAAGACTATAGCATTTTATTAAATTAAGACATACTTCAAAGAAAATAATGCAGGAAAGAATAGAAAAGCAATATTTGAATTGGTAATTTTATTTTCATGTATTATAGAATGACATGAGTTATATAATTGAAATTATGCTCATATAACATGGCATATGGAAACTGCATATTATATATTTTTCATATTTTTCTTTTTAAATTGTTTATTTGCCCTTTTGATACATAACTATGAACACACACACACACACACACACACACACATCTTTACTGTCTTTTCCCTATATATTAGCAGGCTCCTCCCTTCCCCTAACCTTCATCCAGATCAGCCCTCTTTCTTCCTTTTTTTTTTTAGCTTAATAACAATTGCTGAAATAGGGTTTTTTTCCACCCTTATTGAGGTATGATTTTTTAAAAATTTCAACTTTTATTTTAGATCCAGAGGGTACATATGCATATTTGTCACACGGAAATATCATGTGATACTGTGGTTTGAAATACAGATCTCATCACCCAAATAGTGAGCACAGCACCCTATAGGTAGACTTTATGCTCCTGCTTCCCTCCACCCTCTAATAGGCCTAATGTCCAGAATTTATAGGAAACTTAACAAATCAAGAAGCAAAAACAGAAATAACTCCATTAAAAATGGGCAAAGTACTTGAACAGACACTTCTTGAAACAAAATATACGAGTAACCAACAAACATGTGAAAAAATGCTCAGTGTCACTAATCTTCAGAGAAATACAAACCAAAACCACAGTGAGATACCATCTCACACCAGTCATAAAGGATATTATTAAAATGCAGAAAAAACAATAGATGCTGGGGAGGCTGTAGACGAAAAGGAAGCACTTATATATTGTTGGTGGGAATGTAAATTAATCCAGCTACTGTGGAAAGCAGTCTGGAGATTTCTCAAAGAATTTAAAACTGAGCCACCATTCAGCCCAGCAATCCCGTTACTTGGTATATACACAAAAGAAAATAAATCATTCGGCCGGGCGCGGTGGCTCAAGCCTGTAATCCCAGCACTTTGGGAGGCCGAGATGGGCGGATCATGAGGTCAGCAGATCGAGACCATCCTGGCTAACACGGTGAAACCCCGTCTCTGCTAAAAATACAAAAAGCTAGCCGGGCGAGGTGGCGGGCGCCTGTAGTCCCAGCTGCTCCGGAGGCTGAGGCAGGAGAATGGTGTAAACCTGGGAGGCGGAGCTTGTAGTGAGCTGAGATCCGGCCACTGCACTCCAGCCTGGGCGACAGAGCCAGACTCCGTCTCAAAAAAAAAAAAAAAAAAGAAAAGAAATCATTCTACTTAAAAGCCTCATGCACTTGCAAATTCATCACTGCACTATTCATAATAGCAAAGACATGGAATTAACACAGTTGCCCATGGAATACTACACAGCCATCAAAAGAATGAAATTATGTCATTGAGGCAACATGAATGGAGCTGGAGGCCATAATTCTAATCAAAGTAATGCAGGAACAGAAAACCAAATACTGCATGTTCTTACTTAAAAGTGAAAGCTGAACATTGAACACACATGGACATAAACATGGGAGCAATAGACATTGTGGTCAAATGACACTTAAAAACTCATTAGTTTCAATGTGGAATTTAAACCCATATCAATGAACTTATTACCCTGTTACACTAAAATCCACTCATCTTCCTTATTTGTGAACGGATATTTTATCCTGTATGATTTTCTAGTAGTTCACTGATCATTTGGAAAATATTGTTTTGATGTGTAATTCACATCTTCCAAATGTTGACAGATTTCATTATCCAAAATTAAGAAACAAAATTGTATTTTTAAATATCACCACTCTTTTTATCAGAAAAGTATTAGGTACTAGTGAGCTGTCAAATTTGCAATGGCAGACACACATTTTAATAATAGGGTTTTCTTTACAAGCTCAAATTCTATCAGTGGCAACAAATACTGTTAGTTGCTTACCTTGACAGGACAGACTCATTTTCCTCATTTTCAATAAGATGTCTGCCAATAATACTGAAATCAGAAAAATTATGGTTTGTCACTTTTTTCAAGGTAAATTAAATTGTGTTCTATAAAAATACCAAACACTTAGTGGTTTTCCTCACAACTCACATGATTGCACAGGTGCTTTTCTTGAAATATGCATTGTAAACCATTATGCTAAAGTATGTATGCATAGTCTTTTTCATCAAACAGAATGTCAAAAGGACATGAACTTAAGGTCAAAATTAATGAAGTATAATTTGAATTCCTTCATCATGGACATTCTTCAGTGAAATGACATTATTTTTACTATAAGTAGACGGCAGTCAGTAATAGAGTGACTAATAGTTCAGCTGGTGCCACTGCTGATTCATGCTATGAAGCTATTACTTTTGCCCCATCCAAACAAATGTCAGTGCAATGAAAAAAGACAAATATCTTAGTTTTCAAAAAATCAGGGTGGTAAAAGCATCTTCATTTTATCATGAAAATAATTTTGAACTCATGGACTTGTTGGACCTCGGGACCCCCATTGGTTCACAGACCATATGTTGGGTACAAAAGGACAACTTGCCTGAAAGGATTTAAAATGCTAAATGTATTCTATGCAGATCTAATAAATATTATATTGCATTTATAATGTGTATTATTTTGCTTCTTTGAAAAATAAAATGCAGTTACATTTAAAAGTGAAACTGAATGTAAAGGATCTATTTATATTATTCTCTTCTAACTAACAAATATAAAAATTAAAATATCATATAGCAACCCTCAGCATTCATTTTAAATGTCAAAATTGTTCATCTTATTTAAAAAGTCAAGAACTAGGAAATTTGCTGCTTGCAATGATACTTTCAACTTGCTTCTCAAAACGGGTTCCATAGACCAAAACCTTTGCATCACCTCAGATAGAAATTAAGTATGTCAGGCTCTACTTCAGACCTATCAATTAGACTCCACATTTCACCAGGTGCTCCCCAGGTGATTCATCTGCACATTTAAGTTTGAAAAACCATGTGCTAAGCTACTTTGTGATAGAGGGAACAATCTTTTTAAATCCTCTCTGATTTCTTCATTCATCCATTCATTTAGTAATCTATTCTATGAATTACTACAGTGAGTCTACCTTGTGGCAGGCACTCTGATTGGCATTAAGTATGTCAATGAAAAAGATTTAGCCCTTATTTTTAAGAGGAGACAGCAAGCAAGCGTTTTCACTAAATAGTACAAAATGGTGTTTTCCTTTTTTATAAGATATAGGGGAAAGCAGAGAATCTTCTCCAGTAATCTCTGCAAAGAAAGATATGCACTGAGTTTATTACTCATGCCGATAATAATCCAACTACATTCTTTCCAGGGTACGACATTTAAAAAAAAACAGATAAAGTGTGATTGGACATAAGTGAAAGTAAAATAACAATAGTTAGCTAAATACTGTCATGTAACCCTGTTAAATAACAATTTTCACTGCCACCTACTCTTCAGAAGAATTGAGCAGTGTATTATTGGAATCACAACTCAGTTTTATAGAATTTAAGACAGGGCTTTTCTTTGCAGGCTTTTGGGAAAATCATTATTGTTTTCTTTGTAGCTTTTTCTCAGGAATATTGCAAGTTGTAAAAGACAACCAGGAATCAAGTAGGAAATGATAGGGTCAGACAATAAATACTGAATTCATGAACATTTCTTCTTGTGACAATAGTTGTCATTTGACAGAAGCAACCTTTTGAAGGGAGAAAACCCGTCAATCTGCTATGTAGTTGCTGAGATTTCCAAATAGGTTGATGTGATATCACTCTGAGTCATTCTTCTAAACCTCAGGGAATGCTGGAAAATTCGCCATTTACAACCCAAAGTACTTAAGATGGAAGGCTAAGTAATATTATTACCTCCACAACTGCTGGAAAGCTAGCAAGTGACCTTTATCTCCACATTGTTTACATGGATATTTTTACAGAATGAATTGCCTGGGTGTGAAGTGTTGGCTCTAATAGCAAAGAAAAAACACCTTTTCTTATCCTTTGCTCTCTCTCCTGCCCCCGCCCTTTTCACACGAAAAACTAAACTAATAACTTTCTTAGTGCATAATCCATCCCTGCCAAGAAAAGTAGCCGAATATGTAGTTGCTATCTCTAGACTTGGGCCCCCTAACCAAAGGAAAAATTCACATACTGGACACGAGGAAGGCCTGAGTTCTGGGTTGGTGTGACAGAGGTATCTTTCCAATCTTTGATTCCTATATTGACTAAAAATAAATTGACCCAATCGTATCTTAGTTCAAGAAGATTGGGGTATGACATACCAAAAAACCTTTAAAACTAGGGTTAGAAGTAAAAGTAAAAACCGGGCCAGATAAAGCAAATTTTGACAGTGAAACTGAAACAGAATTATTGAATCTCTAGTTTCCTCCCCTGCTTGATATTTGCTTCCTAATTATTTTTAAAAATTAAATATATTTAATTGAAAAAATTAAAGAAATTGAGCACTTGCAGCTGCCCTTTGGTTACTGTGTTGCTAGTACAAGTTAGAGATATTGCTGCATGTTTGAGTGTGTGTGTATGAATAAATCTCAACAATCTTCTGTCCTGTGTTCTTTTCAAACTGAAAGCTCTAAACTAAAATAAAAGTAAACAAGAATAGCCAATTAAGTCTGTCCTATACAAAAGTGTATGGGTGGGGGGTGTGTTTTCCAATACAACTACCACAACTTTGATGCCTTCCCTTTAGTGTGCAGTCAACACCTTAATAGAAGAATGGAGGGTAAAGGCCTGGCAGTTATTTTCTTTGATAACAAATCCACAATCACTTTAATAGTATTTTTTTTTTAATTTAATGTGGCCTGTACCTTAAGCAGTAATTTAACCAAACTCTGTCCAAGCATTTTCTGCAGGTAACCAGCTGTCCTGTGCCTGCAACAGTGGTTCCCAAATGTAGTGGGTCCTTAGAGAGTGATCTAGTCAGCTTAAGCTGAAGCATTCTGAAGTCCCATCTATTTAGTTCAAAAATTTAAGAGATTTGATTCTCTGAGTCTGGGATGGTGGCCCAGGAATACTCATTTTAAAAAAGCATCCAAGATGATGATGTCATAAGCGATCCAGGGGAAAATTTATTGGAACACCATATTTCAGATTCATCTTTATCAAAATAAAAAGAGAAGCTGAGGTTTGAGCTATACTGTGTGGAGAATCTGCATCCTTGAGAAGCTGATTTGCAATGTGCTGGCTAGTAACAGAGAAAATAATTATAGCTTTTCACTCTTAAAAGTAATTTCCCGCTCTTTAACATATGGATCCAATATGCCATTAAACAACTTGCTAGCTTGGGGCAATTCCATATGTTTAGAAGAAACATCCTTAGTACCAGCCTGTAGTGGTACATCAGTGCAATATGTATCAGTGGTATCTTTAGGTTATACCAAGCTGCAGAGAGCAGGCTGCCAGCAAATGTGTTACTTTCTAGTGATGGATGTTTTCTTCTTTAATCCTGAGGTAGTTTAGGTCTTTGGAAATATGCATAAGATGTTAAGACTCTTTTCCTCTTAGGGAACTCTCTCTCTCTCTCTCTCTCTCCGTGTGTGGTGTGTGTGTGTGTGTGTGTGTGTGTGTGTGTATGTAAACTATGCAGCATAAGTAATTCAGATCTAGTGTTGCTTGTAAAAAATCCTTTTGTAAAATAATTTTTCCTTCTTAATTCTATTATTAACTGAATCATTTTTCTGTTCAAATAGTTTTCCTCTTCTCTTTATAACAGCAGGAGACTTTTCAAATGTCACAAGGTGCCTGGTTTCCTAAGGCCTTTCTCCCCTCCCTTTTTTAACAGAACTTTTGTTGCTTCTAAAGTCCAAATCATCATCATCAAAAAAAAAGAAAAGATGATAACCATGCCACAGAAAAATCCACCAATTGGCCAACAAGACAATGAATGACTGTACCTTCAAAATGCCTTCAAACATTTGGAGAGAGGAATGGTAGTCAAATACTTGTTGAAATTATGCTTAGTAAATTAGAATGCTTATTAAATAAGTCTACAAATTAAATGTGAACTCAGCCAATTTTGGTAGTAGAGACATGCTGAAATTTTGGCTACGAGATGTTTCAGGTTGTCATGCTCTGCTAAGTTGCAACAGTAAGTATGAAAAATGCCCTTAGCTGACCCTGAGGAGTTCACAGGTGGAGATAATGATAAGCCACATGAAGGACTCAGTGTGAACAAAGCTCATAGGAAAAACTTCTTAGGGTTCAGATTAGCTGTAATTCTTACTTGCAATCTAAGACCAGTGTCCATTTACATAATCAGAACAGAAATTAACTGGCACAATATTTAATGTCATTATAAGAAGAAGGCACATTCTTCTAGATTGATCAGGTGAAGCGTATTTTTGTTGTTGTCATTGTTACTAAACTACTGAGGAAATCACAATGCTTAATGAGAAGCTGTCATGCATATTTCATTTCTGAAAGATGTCAGTAACATATATAAGACAAGGTCAAACATAGATCCTATTAAAGAGCAGCCTTAAGGAAACCTGCGGTTAAGCTGCCTATTGTTAGGCGTTTTATTGGGTTTAGTAGAGCTGGATTATTTTCATTAATGTGGGTTGAGGTTGAAAATCGAGGTTGCCCTGTTAGTGTAAGAATAATAGTCTGAGTGCTATAGGCGCTTGTTAGGGAAGTTCATTTGTTGGGCATCCATGCCCACCTAATCATTTAGACAAACATGTTTTCTGTGTTGCTCCTTTTCCAGTGATTTGTGAAAGCTATAGCTTTTCTTTACATTAGAGTATTGACATGTAAGATGTCTTTTAGGCTATCTGGTAGGACAAAAATATATAGATCAGGCTGGCAGAAAACTTGCTTTTAAGTTGTTACAACTGATTTTGATTATATATAGCTATTGATCGTAATACATTTCATTTCTCCTTATTTTGCCCTCTCTGTTCTTATAACTCAGTGACAGATTTGAAGGGATGGATTGCTTATGAATAGAAGTAAATTATGTCTTTTCCATTATCTGTGTCCATTTAATTACTGATATTTTTATTTAGGAAATCACCTTAAGTTTCTGGAAAAACATTTCTGCTTTTCAGAAAATAACAGCATAATAACAAGTTATCAACATACCCTGACATTAAGGATTTTAATCAAGAAGAGAAGAGAACAAACCATATTAAGGGAATAGCAGATGTGCATGCGTGTGTGTGTGTGTGTGTGTGTGCATGCACACTTATATTTCAAACACCTCTTCCCTTTTTTGTTCCTTCTATACGACTTGGAAACTTAAGGGTAGTTTTCTAAGCAGCTATTTTAAAATATCAGATCGAGTAAGAAGTAAGTCAGAGGGAGGGTAACATATAGTATGGCTCTCGTGCATTTTTATTATCTGAACTTGTAGCCACAAAATGAATTCTAATCTGCTCCACTAGCCCAGATATCTGAGTCACATTTCAAAGAAGGGCTAAGGCATAAAGATTCCGATTAGACATTGATAGGTTATAATACCTTAATTTGGGTCTACTATTTAATTGAAGAACTAAGAGTCAGTAGATATGTAATCTATGGATACTCATCATTAGTTTAGTAGACATATTATTTCATATCTATAGAAATAAATTCTAATACTGTTTTGTTGATTTATTTTCCCTATAGAATCATTTTCATACATTTGTAAGATAATGTTTTGAAGGGTTGTTTTTCTCTCAGAGGAATCATTTATATTTCTAATAAGATTGCTGACAATTCTTTGTTTTTGTATGACATACAAAACATTTCACAAATTATATTATGCAAAAGTTTAAATTATGCATTCTACTATTGGAGAAACCCTCTATGAGGAAGGCAAGTCAAATGTATCATCAACATATGTTAGCTTTAATCTTTGCAACAAATTAACTCTCCATTATTGTCTAAACAATAACAACATCCTTCTAAAATAAGATAACTCTATAATTAAGATTCAATTCGAGATGATTACATGTAAAATTATAATGCATGTTTCTTCAAATCACAGAAATATATATGCAACCAGATTTTTAAATTATGAAGTGTACAATTGATGTGCAATAGAGGTTAAGATGTTATTAATGCCTTTAACATGTGCAATTAGTTTTGGAAACAATAGAAGAAGGACCCAAATGAATGCTTAGGCTACAAAACTCCTAAGAGGCTAGTGTTTGTAGGTTCTAATATATTGAAGGAGTTCATCATCACATATTAAATGTGTGGAAATACGAGTAACCTGTGCATTATAAATTAGTTCACATGAAACAAATTCCCATTGATTTGTTTCATGAGCCAATAATATGTGCTTTCATTAATATAAAACCTAATTGATGTCCTCTACTGTTACACACACTTCCATGTGATGGTCAGGGATGCATAGTCACTTTAACTGCTGTAACTTTAGCACTATCTGATTCATAAATTACCATGGTTGGTAAATTCAGGGCAGGCATTTATGAATTTCAATTTTATGAGAATTACTACCACTGATACATAAAGGGACTCCAATTTCCCTTTAGTACTTTTGATTTGGATGCCAAGACTGTTGGAAATAAACATATCCAATGATATTTTCTTATTATCCTCAAGACATCTTTTTATTACTCCTATTCCTTAACCTATATAGGTTTTGATAAAGTGAAGTGTAACAGCCACCCCAGTGTCCTACAATACAGTTGAGTTAGGACAGGTTCTTAGTGGCAATTTACTAGTCGCAGTGCTAGGTCATTTCATATCATTAGCTTTCTAATAAAAATACTCTTTAGTTGAGAAGTAGGTCAGGGGAAGGCTAATAAAAGAGCAGGAGAAAGAAGAGATAAAAACATGAAAGCATCTGGGGATATACTAAAATCAATTGAATTGTACACTTTAAGTGGAAGAATTGTACAGTTTGGGAACTATGTCTCAATAAAGCTGTTTTTAAAAAAGCATAGAAAGGGCAGGAAAGTGCCCAGTGGGCAGGAGGGGTGGAAGATTTTTGAAAAAGCCACAATAATTTCAGTAAATGGTTAGCGTGAACACCTCAGACTCAATTTATGTTGTTTCCATTCCAGTTTTTAACCATGTGCATTACAAGAAAAATAATCAACTTTTAAACGATGTATCAGTGGTCTATTCACTTCCTTAGTTTTCATTTTCGAGTTCTTCGTGTTGAGTATATAATAAAATAGCAAAAATTAATTGCTATAACTATATATTTTGGGTCTCTATCAGACAAATTATAGAGCTAAGAAGATAATAAAGATTTTTTCTTTTCCATCTTTTCCAGTTGAACAGTCCCTTTAATTTACTATTATATTCTTCTATTATAATTGTCCTTTTTTTAACCCAAACATTTCCAAAGTATTTTAAAAGATCTGTCCTTTTGTTAATGTACCCATTATTTTTAGGTAAATAGAAATTAAATAATGATATGTGATTAAAGAATAGTTAAGAAATACAAAATGTGAATTAATTAAAATTATTTAAAAATTTTACTCTAAGGAATAAAATGTGACATTAAAATGTGTTAGTTTAACTTTAAATTCAAGGTTTGCCCTTGCTCAGCATTTTTTACTATTTTTTTTGCTACTCTACAGCAATTTTAACTGATACCTTTGTGAACAATAACCTTTAGAAATTAATATACTGAAAGTTAAGATGAGTGTCAATGACAAATAGAAAAAAGCCTGAATCTGGACTAAATTTTACATCTTCTAATTATTAGTAATCATATAAGCCCCTAGTGTGGCTACAGTTTAGAGAATCACTACAGATGGTCTGCATAGGTCTTGTATTTTTACACAATGGATTAGAGCAAAAAAGATCCTTGGAAATTCTAAAGTAACTGAAGAGGAGTACAAAGGATCTCAAAACTTTTAGATAATAGCCTTGGTTTGGTGTGTACATACTTCAGATGCTGGAAGAAGTTAAAATTCAGGCTTAAAACTTCATGTGAACTTTGCAGGTATTTGAAAATGCTAAGACATTTCATTATGTATAAACCCAGTCTAGAGTTCAGAGAGTCCATCAACACTTACTGAACCCTGCATCTTTTCTTCAGAAATAATGGATTTCATAAAGTATGTTCGTTTAATTCCTTAACAAAGTTCAACATAGTCTTTGCAAATACAAAACCAGTGGTTAACTATTTAATGCTCAAATGAATTACAAGATATAATTTGCCTTACTAGACATCAGATATATATCACTAGATATATATCATAGAGAATTATGGTCACTGGGAATAATGTCTCATGATGGCATTTAAGCCATGCCAGGTTTTAACCCATTATCAGGAAATTAGCCTGAATTATTATACAAAGGGGCTATTGTGGGTACCGTAAGGTAGAATATATACTAATGGAGGCAAGAATTCCAATATGTGGTTGGATTGAATGCTTTTAAACACTTAATTTTATGACTTAATTTTCTCTGTTACATCATCAACTTCTATATTAACAGATAATTTACAGAGGTAATCATTTGTTGATAAGATCGTTGAGTGAAAGTAAGTAGACATGTCTTAATGCATATTCATTAACAGTCAACTAAAAATGAATCAGCATGAGTGTCCACACTGATATAGTTAAAATTCTCTGGATCTATATAAAATAAAATTTTAAAGTAATTTTATTTAAAAAAGGAATATGTGGAAGTGGCTATTTCAGAAGTGGCTTATAATCTTAGAGATTTTTATAATAATTATATATTTAATGAAAACATGGTACAATCATGACTGTAGTGGACACAGCATGTGTTTAATCATTGACATTATAATGCCACTTGAAGTAAAATCAAAGTAAATAGTTGGCAGTGAAGTATCAGAATAAACTGTCTAACCACCACACAATTTTATAAGCAACTGTTTTGTAATTTAACCCTTTTTCGTTACTGCAGTCAAAAGCAACTGTACAATCAAGCATTTTGAAAGAAAAATCATATTTCACAAAATAGTAAAATTTAAAAACCTACCTGTTGCTTGCCAGTACATATTACAAATGTCAATCACATTTTGTATACTACACAGTGACTGCAGTACAGAACACTAAGACGGGTGTTGTAAAACACTTCAGCATTTTAAAAATGTTTTTGTTTGTGGGCCTGGGGTGTGTGTGTGTGTGTGTGTGTGTGTGTGTCTATAGAAAATGTCTTTTTTTTCCCCCTCGGGTTTTGTTATTACCAAAAATAGAATTTCACAAAATGATTAAACTAAATTAGCTTATATTGTCTTAGCAAATAAGACAAAAGAAGTGAGTCTGTAATAGACCTAAAAAGATTAACTAAACTTTCAAGTGAAGAGAATTTTTATAATTGCATAAAAATGACATTCTGCCCTCCTATCATTATTCTCAAGTTATAATTACATCCTTCCCATAACAAATGCATAATATTTAACTATACAAGCACACGCACAATTTTTTTAAAATATGTAAAAGTGAGTAGCACTCTTATATGCAGAAGCAACAGGTCATACTTAGGGATTTTGGGATTCAGTCCCAGACCGCCACAATAAAGTCAATATCACAATAAAACATATACGTAAAAGTTGTGTTCACACTAACAGTAGTGTACTGTGTCCTGCAGCATTACGTCTAAAGAAAGAGTTTACACACCTTAATTTAAAAATGCTTTATTGCAAAAACAGATAGACAAACAACAGCAACAACAAAACAAAACAGAACAACCCTTACAGTCATATGAGCCTTCAGCAACATATATTCATTTTTTCTGGTAGAGGATGTTGATGGCTGCTGACTGATCAAGGTTGTGGTTGCTGAAGATAAGGGTGGCTGTGGCAGTTTCTTAAAAAGTACAACAACAAAGTTTATCACATAGATTGACTCTTCCTTTCACAACAATATGCTTTTCTGTAGTATGGGATGCTGTTCAGTAGCATTTCATTCACAGTAGAACTTCTTTCAAAATTGGAGTCAGTCCTCTCAAACTCTTCATGTTTGAGCAACTAAGCTGATTTAATATGTTAAAAACTTTGTTGTCATTTCAACAAAGTTCGTAACACCTGCAGCGGGAGTAGATTCCATCCCAAGAAACCACTTTCTTTGCTCATTCACGAGAAGCAGCTCCTTGTCTGTTTACGTTTTATCCTGAGATTTCAGTGATTCACTCACACCTTCAAGCCCCACCTCTAATTCTAGTTCTCTGTTTCCACTATGCCTGTAGTTACTTCCTCCACAGAAGACTTGAACCCCTCTAAGTCACTCATGAAGGTTGGAATTATTGATATTTTAACTTGTTTCACGATTGTTCTTAATGGGGTCTGGAATGGTGAATCTTTTTTAGAAGATTTTTCATTTCCTTTGCCAAGATCCATTAGGAGTATAACTATTAATATCTATATCAGCTATGGCCTTGTAAAACATATTTCTTAAATAATAAAACTTGAAAATTGAAATTACTCCTTTATTCATGGGCTTCAGAATAGATGGATGTTGTGTCATCAGACATGAGGACAACATTACTCTCCTTGTACAACTCCATCAGAGAGTTTGAGTGAAGAGGCGCATTGTCAATGAGGATTAATATTTTGACAGGATACTTTTTTTACTGAGGAGTAGATCTCAAAAGTGGACTTAAAATATTCATTAAATAGATGTGCCATCATTTAGGCTTCGTTGTTTGATTTTGAGAGCACAGACAGAGTAGATTTATCAGTATTCTTAAGGGACCTGGAATTTTTGGAATGGTGAATGAGATTGGCTTTAACTTAAAGTCATCAACTGCATTAGCGCCAAACAAGAAAGTCAATCTGTCCTTTGATGCTTTGAGGCCAGGCTTGGACTTCTCCCACATTATAAAAGTCCTAGATAACATCGTCTTTCAATAAAAGGCTGTTTCATCTACATTGAAAATTTGTCATTACTGTGGCCATCTTCGTCAATGATCTTAGCTGGATTTTCTGGACAACTTGCTGAAGATTCTACAGAAGCACTTGCTCCTTTATGTTGCACTTTTACGTTATAAAGACAGTTTCTTTCCTTACACCTCATCAGCCAAACTCTGATAGTTTCCAACTTTTCTTCTACAGCTTCCTCACCTCTCTCAGCCTGTGTTGAAGAGAGTTAGGACTTGCTATTAAAGCTTTCTCCATATCTGCCATAAAACTATTTTTCTTTCTTATCATTTGTATGTTCACTGGAGTAGTGCTTTGGATTTCC
Source organism: Trachypithecus francoisi (assembly GCF_009764315.1). Lineage (NCBI taxonomy): Eukaryota > Metazoa > Chordata > Mammalia > Primates > Cercopithecidae > Trachypithecus > Trachypithecus francoisi. The sequence goes on along the minus strand of NW_022681454.1, from coordinate 164,886,595 downwards.
TCAAAAACTTTTCCTTTGAATTCACAACTTGGCCAACTGTGATACAAGAGGCTCAGGCTTTATTCTATTTAGGTTTTCAACATGACTTCCTCACTACACTTACCCATTTTTGCAACTTTAATAATTTGATTAAAAGTGAGATGTGGGAAACTTCCTTTCACTTTAGCATTCAGAGGTCATTATAGGGTTATAAATTGGCCTAATTTTAATATTATTGCCTCTCATAGAAGAGGGAGGCCCAAGAAAGTAGAGATGGGGTAACTGCTAGAACACACACAACACTAATCACAATGCCATCTTATATGAATCCAGTTCATAGTGCTCCAAAATAATTACAATGGTAACATCAAAGATCACTTATTAAAGACCACTAAAATAGATATAATAAAATGAAAAAAATTGGCATACTGTGAGAATTACCAAAATATGACAGAGACATAAAGCAAGCATATGCTGTTAGAAAATCTCAGTAGAATTGCTACAAACCTTTAATTTGTAAAAATACAGTATCTGCAAAGTGCAATAAAGCAAAGAAAAATAAAAGATGTATACTTGTAGTCTAAAACCTTATATCCACAAAAAAAATAAAAGATCCATGCTAGTAAACACAAAAACAAACAGACTTTAAAATGTTTGCAAAATTGAGGTTAGAGAATCATGGACATTAAAAATTCCTTAATTTGAGAATTTTTATTTTTTATTTTTTATTTTTTTTTTGAGATGGAGTCTCGCTCTGTCGCCCAGGCTGGGGTGCAGTGGCCGGATCTCAGCTCACTGTAAGCTCCGCCTCCCGGGATTACGCCATTCTCCTGCCTCAGCCTCCCGAGTAGCTGGGACTACCGGCACCCGCCACCTCGCCCAGCTAGTTTTTTGTGTTTTTTAGTAGAGATGGGGTTTCACCATGTTAGCCAGGATGGTCTCGATCTCCTGACCTCGTGATCCGTCCGTCTCGGCCTCCCAAAGTGCTCTGAGTGTCTTGAAAAGTTTATACTCATATTTCTATTCAGAAAGAGTTTAAATTTGCTTGATGTAGAGTAAAATATTAAAAAATTCTACCTTCAATTTATCATTAAATAAGAATTTTTCTACAAGTATTTTTAGCATTTACAGAGAAAGACAAATTAATAATTTAATGTATTTTAACTTGAAGGCTTAAGATTTTTATAATCTTGAGTAAGCTTGTGGTTATAAAAAAACAAAAACGATGATAAGGTGAAAGTATACTTTAACTCAATAGATCAGAGATGTGTTCATTATTAGAGGAAAGTGTTGTAGAATTTAAAATATAAAAAAGAACATTTCCTTTCACTAAGTGATAGAATCTACAAAGAAAAAAATTGATTAGCAAAAATCTTGGTATATAGAGTGAAGTTTTTTTTTTTTTTTCCAAATGAATTGGTTATATGTGTTGAGCAGGTTAAAATTGATACTAGTATAAACTACGAATCAAGGGAAGTGTGCTAGTGACATTTGACCTAGTCCTCACTAAATATATAAATTGACTAATAAAAGCTCTTTCTGGCTGAAAGAACAAGCTAACAGAGACACCATTGCAGAGCATAAAGGAATATGATTAGGAATCAGGAAGTAAAATGTTTCTAATTCTCTTTCAGCAATGGCAGCCTACAGATACTCCTCGACTTATGATGGCGTTACTTCCCAGTGAGAATATTATAAATTGAAAATAACCTGTTGAAAATGCATTTAATACCCGGAACCACTCAACATTATAGTTTTAGCCTTGCCTGTTTGAAACGTGCTAAGAACATTTACATTAGCCTACAGTGAAGCAAAATCATCTGGCAACAGTACACTGGAGACTATTGGCATATTACCCTTGTCCTTGCCTGGCTGACTGGGAGCTGCGGTTTACTGCGGCTGCCCCGAGTGGCAAGAGACTATCTATCCTATCTACTAGATCGCATATTTATTTATTTATTCAGTTTCTTCACTATTTTGAGAGCTAACTTTCAATGCCGTTGTATTTTAAGCCTCATTTTCAATCATAACAACACACTGAAACTTCAATAGTGGAACATTTTTTATGTTCTGTATATCAGATTATAAGATTAAAGATTTTCAACTTATTTTGTACAAAATTTAGGAAAATTTTGTGTATTCATTTACAAAAAGAAATCTTCTGCATATCTTTTGATTACTACAATTGATTTAAAAGTACCCATTTAAATGTTCAAAACTTAGTAAAATTCAGTTGATGATGGTCAGCAAAGAGAAAGCACATATGTATGCTTAAGTATAATTTGTATTAAACGTAAGCTTTGTCATCAGATACAAGAGAAAATTATTCTAAATATGTGTGTATATAAATTTTGAAAACTCCATTTTGTTTCTATTGGCAAAATTTTGCAATTTGAATGCAATCGTGAGTTCTAAGGGCACAGGCTTCATACATTTTTAATTCTGTAGAAATATTATTTTTCCACAGAACTTAATGTTCAACAAAAATTTGTAGTTATGTAATCAACAACAAAGCAAATTATTTTATCTTCAGTGTTAAAGTTTAAATCTATGTATATAAGAACACTCACAATAATAAACACTAATGAATAATGACATGGATGAAATCAACCAAAGCATATTTGGAATTGACTTACTGATTTTTAATTTATTTTAAACCATCTGAACAGACCTGTAGAATCTGGCATCCATTCAATGGGACAAAGTTCAACTGCTAATGGAAGGACATATAAACAGTTAATCATTCAATTTTAATCACGATCATAAGAAAATTTGAAAGAGTGAAATTAATTTGAAGCACAGTTATTTGCTCTAAGTAAAAAATCCATACTTCATATAGCGATATACTAAGTCAGCTTTCTAGACATGAAAGTGTTAAATCACTATCTACATCTCAATTTTTTTTTTTTTTTTTTTTTTATTATACTTTAAGTTCTAGGGTACATGTGCATGACGTTTATATCATGTATAACTCCCCCATGCAATCCCTCCCTCCTCCCCCCTCCCCATGATAGGCCCCAGTGTGTGATGTTCCCCTTCCCGAGTCCAAGTGATCTCATTGTTCAGTTCCCACCTATGAGTGAGAACATGCGGTGTTTGGTTTTCTCTTCTTGTGATAGTTTGCTAAGAATGATGGTTTCCAGCTGCATCCATGTCCCTACAAAGGATGCAAACTCATCCTTTTTTATGGCTGCATAGTATTCCATGGTGTATATGTGCCACATTTTCTTAATCCAGTCTGTCACAGATGGACATTTGGTTGATTCCAAGTCTTTGCTATTGTGAATAGTGCCGCAATAAACATACGTGTGCATGTGTCTTTGTAGTAGAGTAATTTATAATCCTTTGGGTATATACCCAGTAGTGGGATGGCTGGGTCATATGGTACATCTAGTTCTAGATCCTTGAGGAACGCCATACTGTTTTCCATAATGGTTGAACTAGTTTACAATCCCACCAACAGTGTAAAAGTGTTCCTATTTCTCCACATCCTCTCCAACACCTGTTGTTTCCTGACTTCTTAATGATTGCCATTCTAACTGGTGTGAGATGGTATCTCATTGTAGTTTTGATTTGCATTTCTCTGATGGCGAGTGATGACGAGCATTTTTTCATGTGTCTGTTGGCTGTATGGATGTCTTCTTTTGAGAAATGTCTGTTCATATCCTTTCCCCACTTTTTGATGGGGTTGTTTGTTTTTTTCTTGTATATTTGTTTGAGTTCTTTGTAGATTCTGGATATTAGCCCTTTGTCAGATGAGTAGGTTGCAAAAATTTTTTCCCATTCTGTAGGTTGCCTGTTCACTCTGATGGTAGTTTCTTTAGCTGTGCAAAAGCTCTTTAGTTTAATTAGATCCCATGTGTCAATTTTTGCTTTTGCTGCCGTTGCTTTTGGTGTTTTAGACATGAAGTCCTTGCCCATGCCTATGTCCTGAATGGTACTACCTAGATTTTCTTCTAGGGTTTTTATGGTATTAGGTCTAACATTTAAGTCTCTAATCCATCTTGAATTAATTTTCGTATAAGGGGTAAGGAAAGGATCCAGTTTCAGCTTTCTACTTATGGCTAGCCAATTTTCCCAGCACCATTTATTAAATAGGGAATCCTTTCCCCATTTCTTGTTTCTCTCAGGTTTGTCAAAGATCAGATGGCTGTAGATGTGTGGTATTATTTCTGAGGACTCTGTTCTGTTCCATTGGTCTATATCTCTGTTTTGGTACCAGTACCATGCTGTTTTGGTTACTGTAGCCTTGTAGTATAGTTTGAAGTCAGGTAGCGTGACGCCTCCAGCTTTGTCCTTTTGACTTAGGATTGTCTTGGCAATGCGGGCTCTTTTTTGGTTCCATATGAACTTTAAAGCAGTTTTTTCCAATTCTGTGAAGAAAGTCATTGGTAGCTTGATGGGGATGGCATTAAATCTATAAATAACTTGGGCAGTATGGCCATTTTCACGATATTGATTCTTCCTATCCATGAGCATGGTATGTTCTTCCATTTGTTTGTGTCCTCTTTGATTTCACTGAGCAGTGGTTTGTAGTTCTCCTTGAAGAGGTCCTTTACATCCCTTGTAAGCTGGATTCCTAGGTATTTTATTCTCTTTGAAGCAATTGTGAATGGAAGTTCATTCCTGATTTGGCTCTCTGCTTGTCTGTTACTGGTGTATAAGAATGCTTGTGATTTTTGCACATTAATTTTGTATCCTGAGACTTTGCTGAAGTTGCTTATCAGCTTAAGGAGATTTTGGGCTGAGACGATGGGGTTTTCTAAATATACAATCATGTCATCTGCATACAGGGACAATTTGACTTCTTCTTTTCCTAACTGGATACCCTTGATTTCTTTCTCTTGCCTGATTGCCCTAGCCAGAACTTCCAACACTATGTTGAATAGGAGTGGTGAGAGAGGGCATCCCTGTCTTGTGCCAGTTTTCAAAGGGAATTTTTCCAGTTTTTGCCCATTCAGTATGATATTAGCTGTGGGTTTGTCATAAATAGCTCTTATTATTTTGAGGTACGTTCCATCAATACCAAATTATTGAGCGTTTTTAGCATAAAGGGCTGTTGAATTTTGTCAAAAGCCTTTTCTGCATCTATTGAGATAATTATGTGGTTCTTGTCTTTGGTTCTGTTTATATGCTGGATTACGTTTATTGATTTGCGAATGTTGAACCAGCCTTGCATCCCAGGGATGAAGCCCACTTGATCATGGTGGATAAGCTTTTTGATGTGCTGCTGAATCCGGTTTGCCAGTATTTTATTGAGGATTTTTGCATCGATGTTCATCAGGGATATTGGTCTAAAATTCTCTTTTTTTGTTGTGTCTCGGCCAGGCTTTGGTATCAGGATGATGTTGGCCTCATAAAAAGAGTTAGGGAGGATTCCCTCTTTTTCTATTGATTGAAATAGTTTCAGAAGGAATGGTACCAGCTCCTCCTTGTACCTCTGGTAGAATTCAGCTGTGAATCCATCTGGTCCTGGACTTTTTTGGTGGGTAGGCTATTAATTGTTGCCTCAATTTCAGAGCCTGCTATTGGTCTATTCAGGGATTCAACTTCTTCCTGGTTTAGTCTTGGAAGAGTGTAAGTGTCCAGGAAATTATCCATTTCTTCTAGATTTTCTAGTTGATTTGCGTAGAGGCATTTATAGTATTCTCTGATGGTTGTTTGTATTTCTGTGGGGTCGGTGGTGATATCCCCTTTATCATTTTTTATTGCGTCTATTTGATTCTTCTCTCTTTTCTTCTTTATTAGTCTAGCTAGCGGTCTGTCAATTTTGTTGATCTTTTCAAAAAACCAACTCCTGGAATCATTGATTTTTTGGAGGGTTTTTTGTTTCTCTATCTCCTTCAGTTCTGCTCTGATCTTAGTTATTTCTTGCCTTCTGCTAGCTTTTGAATGTGTTTGCTCTTGCCTCTCTAGTTCTTTTAATTGTGATGTTAGAGTGTCAATTTTAGATCTCTCCTGCTTTCTCTTGTGGGCATTTAGTGCTATAAATTTCCCTCTACACACTGCTTTAAATGTGTCCCAGAGATTCTGGTATGTTGTATCTTTGTTCTCATTGGTTTCAAAGAACATCTTTATTTCTGCTTTCATTTCGTTATGTACCCAGTAGTCATTCAGGAGCAGGTTGTTCAGTTTCCATGTAGTTGAGCGGTTTTGATTGAGTTTCTTAGTCCTGAGTTCTAGTTTGATTGCACTGTGGTCTGAGAGACAGTTTGTTATAATTTCAGTTCTTGTACATTTGCTGAGGAGTGCTTTACTTCCAATTATGTGGTCAATTTTGGAATAAGTGCGATGTGGTGCTGAGAAGAATGTATATTCTGTTGATTTGGGGTGGAGAGTTCTATAGATGTCTATTAGGTCCGCTTGGTGCAGAGATGAGTTCAATTCCTGGATATCCTTGTTAACTTTCTGTCTGGTTGATCTGTCTAATGTTGACAGTGGAGTGTTGAAGTCTCCCATTATTATTGTATGGGTGTCTAAGTCTCTTTGTAGGTCTCTAAGGACTTGCTTTATGAATCTGGGTGCTCCTCTACTGGGTGCATATATATTTAGGAGAGTTAGCTCTTCCTGTTGAATTGATCCCTTTACCATTATGTAATGGCCTTCTTTGTCTCTTTTGATCTTTGATGGTTTAAAGTCTGTTTTATCAGAGACTAGGATTGCAACCCCTGCTTTTTTTTGTTCTCCATTTGCTTGGTAGATCTTCCTCCATCCCTTTATTTTGAGCCTATGTATGTCTCTGCATGTGAGATGGGTCTCCTGAATACAGCAGACTGATGGGTCTTGACTCTTTATCCAGTTTGCCAGTCTGTGTCTTTTAATTGGAGCATTTAGTCCATTGACATTAAGGTTAATATTGTTATGTGTGAACTTGATCCTGTCATTATGATATTAACTGGTTATTTTGCTCGTTAGTTGATGCAGTTTCTTCCTAGCCTCGATGGTCTTTACATTTTGGCATGTTTTTGCAATGGCTGGTACCGGTTGTTCCTTTCCATGTTTAGGGCTTCCTTCAGGGTCTCTTGTAAGGCAGGCCTGGTGGTGACAAAATCTCTAAGCATTTGCGTATCTGTAAAGGATTTTATTTCTCCTTCACTGATGAAGCTTAGTTTGGCTGGATATGAAATTCTGGGTTAAAATTCTTTTCTTTAAGAACGTTGAATATTGGCCCCCACTCTCTTCTGGCTTGTAGAGTTTCTGCCGAGAGGTCTGCTGTTATTCTGATGGGCTTCCCTTTGTGGGTAACCCGACCTTTCTCTCTGGCTGCCCTTAAGATTTTTTCCTTCATTTCAACTTTGGTGAATCTGGCAATTATGTGTCTTGGAGTTGCTCTTCTGGAGGAGTATCTTTGTGGCGTTCTCTGTATTTCCTGAATTTGAATGTTGGCCTGCCCTACTAGGTTGGGGAAGTTCTCCTGGATGATATCCTGAAGAGTGTTTTCCAACTTGCTTCCATTTTCCCCCTCACTTTCAGGCACCCCAATCAGACGTAGATTTGGTCTTTTTACATAATCCCATACTTCTTGCAGGCTTTGTTCATTTCTTTTTCTTCTTTTTTCTTTTGGTTTCTCTTCTCGCTTCATTTCATTCATTTGATCCTCAATCGCTGATACTCTTTCCTCCAGTTGATCGAGTCGGTTACCGAAGCTTGTGCATTTGTCACGTATTTCTCGTGTCATGGTTTTCATCTCTGTCATTTCGTTTATGATCTTCTCTGCATTAATTAGTCTAGCTGTCAATTCTTCCACTTTTTTTTCAAGATTTTTAGTTTCTTTGCGCTGGGTACGTAATTCCTCCTTTAGCTCTGAGAGGTTTGATGGACTGAAGCCTTCTTCTCTCATCTCGTCAAAGTCATTCTCTGACCAGCTTTGATCCGTTGCTGGCGATGGGCTGCGCTCCTTTGCAGGGGGAGATGCGCTCTTATTTTTTGAATTTCCAGCTTTTCTGCCCTGCTTCTTCCCCATCTTTGTGGTTTTATCTGTCTCTGGACTTTGATGATGGTGACGTACTGATGGGGTTTTGGTATAGGTGTCCTTCCTGTTTGATAGTTTTCCGTCTGACAGTCAGAAGGACTGTCTGTTGGTCTGTTAGAGATTGCTTGAGGTCCACTCCAGACCCTGTTTGCCTGGGTATCAGCAGCAGAGGTTGCCGAAGATAGAATATTGCTGAACAGCGAGTGTACCTGTCTGATTCTTTCTTTGGAAGTTTCCTCTCAGGGGTGACGCCACCCTGTGAGGTGTGGGGTATCAGACTGCCCCTAGTGGGGGATGTCTCCCAGCTAGGCTACTCAGGGGTCAGGGACCCACCTGAGCAGGCAGTCTGTCCGTTCTCAGATCTCAACCTCCGCGTTAGGAGATCCACGGCTCTCCCCAAAGCTGTCAGACAGAGTCGTTCGGGTCTGCAGCGGCCCCGCTCTTTCCCCTAATGGACTGCAGCTGTGCGCTGTCCGCAGCGGTAGAGTCTACAGAGACAGGCAGGCTTCCTTGAGCTGCTGTGAGCTCCACCCAGTTCGAGCTTCCCAGCGGCTTTGTTTACCTACTTAAGCCTCAGCAATGGCGGGCGCCCCTCCCCCAGCCTCGCTGCTGCCTTGCGGATAGATCGCCGCAGACGGCTGTGTTAGCAGTGAGGGAGGCTCCGTGGGCGTGGGACCCTCCGGCCAGGTGTGGGATATATTCTCCTGGTGTGCCTGTTTCCTTAAAGCGCAGTATTGGGGGGGAGTTACCCGATTTTCCAGGTGTTGTGTGTCTCAGTTCCCCTGGCTAGGAAAAGGGATTTCCTTCCCCCTTGCGCTTCCAGGTGAGGCGATGCCTCGCCCTGCTTCAGCTCACGCTGGTCAGGCTGCAGCAGCTGACCCGCACCGATTGTCCGGCACTCCCTAGAGAGATGACCCCAGTACCTCAGTTGAAAATGCAGAAATCACCGGTCTTCTGTGTCGCTCGCGCTGGGAGTTGGAGACTGGAGCTGTTCCTATTCGGCCATCTTGCTCCGCCCCCATCTCAATTATTTTGAAATATCTAGTAAACATATATTGATACTTTGCCAGCAGATTTGTGTCTTCTGATTTTCATATTATCAGTAACATCACTATAGCCCTCAGGATAGAGGATAAATGTCAAAGTTTAGGCCAAAGTTTATTTAGAGGATAAATAAACAAAGTTTATTTGTTATCAATTTTGTTTAGGAACTAAAATCCAGTACTAATGTTTAATTCATATTCACTATTTATTTATTTATTTTTTTCACCTAGGGAGGCAGGGTCCAAAATTCTGCCTCGGATCTGGCTTTCTTTGTCTACCACCTACTTTGGCATTCAAAAGTGTTTATCAATCAAGACCTTTTTCTATGCCTCTCAATCTCCTTGAAGATTAACTCGGGCACCTGACTCTGCAAGTGTTTCTAATCCAGGTATTCTTCTGAACTGCCTGAGGGCTCCTCTATATCCAACTTGAACCAACCAGAAAAGTTTCGTTCTAGGCTATATAGCCTTGGGAGTCTGGGGATATTTTCCTGGTCCACAAATTCCCACAATGACTCTCAGTGCAGTACAATCCTTCCTTGACTATGCCTCCACTCTGGTACCATCTAATGCCACCCACACTAGCACTGCCTCCAATGCAACCTGAGAGGTAAAAGCTAGCCATTTTTCCTCTCCATGAAAAACCTCTTCTCCACCCATCCAAACCGGCTATTGTATGCTAATATGCAAACAGCACTACATACTAGTGTGTAAATCATGAGCCTCTATTCTCATTGATAGGTTCAGGAAAAATGGTCCTTTTTTCTCCTTAAAGTGTGGTGATGTCACTTGGGCTAGCTCTACTTAAAATTTGTGATCAGGTGTTTACAGTTAACTTAAACTCACGTAAAACCAGCAGGGAAATAGTCTTGTAAAATCTTTGTTTTCTTGATGTACTAATAGGTAATAAAATAGCTCAATGGTCCCTGGTATAAATTTAAGGGCATGTGACAGTGAACAATCTGAAATAAAAATCAAGTAAGTAATCCCATTTACAAAAGCTACAAATAAAATAAAATAAAATACTTACAAATTAATTTAACTGAAGAAGTGAAAAATCTCTACAATAAAAGCTGTAAAGCATTGATACAAGAAGTTGAAGACACAAAAAACTAATGACAGTCCATGTTCATGAATTGGAAGAAACACTATTGTTAAAATGTCTGTACTACCTAAAGCAATCTCCAGATTTCATGTAATCTCTATCAAAATACCAGTGACATTCTTCACCAGAATAATAAACACAATCCTAAAATGTATATGGAAAAACAAAGGACTCAGAATAGCCAAAGCTATCCTAAGCAAAGAACAAAACTTTGCTTGACCTTAAACTATACTACAGTTATAATAACCAAAATGGCACAGTACGGGCGTAAAAACAGACATATAGACAAATGGCATAGAACAGAAAACCCAGGCCGGGCGTGGTGGCTCAAGCCTGTAATCCCAGCACTTTGGGAGGCTGAGACGGGCGGATCACGAGGTCAGGAGATCGAGACCATCCTGGCTAACACGGTGAAACCCCGTCTCTACTAAAAAAAAAAAATACAAAAAACTAGCCGGGCGAGGTGGTGGACGCCTGTAGTCCCAGCTACTCCGGAGGCTGAGGCAGGAGAATGGCGGGAACCCGGGAGATGGAGCTTGCAGTGAGCTGAGTTCCGGCCACTGCACTCTAGCCTGGGCGACAGAGCAGGACTCTGCCTCAAAAAAAAAAAAAAAGAACAGAAAACCCAGAGATAAATGCATACACATCTAGAGTCAACTTCATTTTTGACAAAGGCACCAAGAAGTTACACTGGGGAAAGGAGTCTCTTTAATAAATGGTGCTGGGAAAACTGGATAACCATATATAAAAGAATGAAACTAGATGCTGTCTCTTGCCATATACAAAGATCAAGTAAAATGGATTAACGACTTAAATTTAAGACCTCAAACTAGGAAATGACTAAAAAAAAAAAAAATCAGGGGAAACTCTCCAGGATACTGGAAAGGGCAAATATTTCTTCAATAATACCCCACAAGCACAGGCAACCAAAGCAAAAATGGACAAATGGGATCATAGCAAGTTAAAAAGCTTTCACAGAGCAAAGGAAACAATCAAAAAAGTCAAGAGACAACCCACAAATTGGGAGAAAATATTTGCAAACTACCCATCTGATAAGGATTAATAACCAGAATATATAAGAAGCTCAAATAACTTAATTGGAAAAAAATCTAGTAATCCAATTCAAAATAGACAAAAGGCCTGAGTAGACAGTTCTCAAAAAGAAAAAGACTTACAAATGGCAAACAGATATGGGAAAAGGTACTCAACATCATTGACCAATAGAGAAACACAGCTCAAAACTACAATCTCATCTTAACCCAGTTAAATGGCTTTTATCCAAAAGGTAGGCAATAAAAAATGCTGGCAAGGATGTGAAGGAAAGGAAACTCTTGTACCCTGTTGGTGGGAATCTAAATTAGTACAAACACTACAGGGAACAGTTTGGAGGTTTTTCAAAAAATGAATAAGAGAGCAATCCTACAATCCAGCAATTCCACTCGTAGTTGTTTACCCAAAGACGAAAATCAGTGTTTCAAAGAGACAGCTGCATTCCTGTGTTTATGGCAGCACCATTCACGGTAGCAAGATTTGGAAACAACTTAAGAGTCAATCAACAGGTGAATAGATAAAAGAAAATGTGATACATATATACCATGGAGTACTATTCAGCCAAAAAAAAGGAATGATATCCTGTCACTTTCAACAATGTGAATGGAACTGGAGTTCATTATATTAACTGAAATAAGCCAGACACAGAAAGAGAAACTTTGCTAAACATTAAAACAATTGAACTCAAGAAGATAAGAGAGTAAAATGATGGTAACCAGAGGTTTGGAAGGGTAATGAGAGATGTAGGGTGGTAAGGAAAGTTAATGGGTACAAATAATAGTTAGAAAGAATGATTAAGATTTATTATTTGATAACACAATAGGGTGACTATAGTCAAAATAATTTAATTATTCGTTTTAAAATAAAGAGTATAATTGGATTGTTTGTAACACAAAAGAGAAATGTCTGAGACAATGGATACCCCATTTACCCTCAGGTGATTATTTTGCATTGCATGCCTGTATCGAAGTATCTCATGTATACCATAAATATATATATTTACTATATACCCACAAAAATTAAAAATAACATTTAAAAATAAAATAAATGTAAAAACAACTGTGTTTGTGTTGATCTGTTTATTTGTGTTTGTGTGTATTTTAGTTTTGTGTTTTTCCTATACATATACATAGGATGGATAATAGCATCTTATTTATAGATGTTATTATGTACAGATTTATATATGCATTTTTATCATTTATGTGTATATTTTTATTCATGAATGTACATAATGTATATATATTAATATATTCTTCTGGCTTGCCTAGGAAAACATGCACTATTTTTGGTTGTTGTTTTTGAAATGTAAAATAATTTCAGAATAATATAATAAGTAGCTGTCAATTTATATCACAAACTAGATTTTTAAATCCCTGTAGGAAATATATTCAGACAACTGTCTATATTTTCTATAGGAGGACTTATTAATGTCTATTTCTTGTATATATTCTACAGACACTTGTTATATGATTTACTATTTTCACTTCTGATACTGACTGATTACCCAATGGTGTTATATATTTTACAACCCATAACATCAGCCACTTGACCATTGGCTGTAGAGACAGCAGGATGTATACCTGCATTCCTCTAGACGTGTATACCTGAAGAGCTAACTGACTCTGGACTCTTATGTCTGTGCACACTTTGTAGACTCAGAAAGTGTTCTTGAAAGGAAGATGTTGCTCACATTATGTCTACAAAGATATGAAAAAGAGGTATGGTTTACTGCTATTCATCTTTGATCTTTATGACTTACTCATGGATTTCAATGCATTTCACACACTACTAGATGACATCAAGGCAGAAGTTATAAGTATCAGTCGAGGTCTGCTGAATGTATTATGGCATATTTTAAAATATTTTAAATAATAATACTTTTATTTAAAGCAACAAACAATACAGAACAATAGCAATTCACATGGAATACCAAGGCCAAAACACTAAACCAAGAATATTGCAGGCAAAAATGGGATGCCTGGTCACCCTAGCTGTAATGCATTTGCATATGATTTCATGTAGAATGTTTATCTAAATATTAGTGGAATAGGTTGACATTTTAGTAACTATATCCATATTTTGATTTAACACTTACTAAGGTATTCTGAAATATTCTAGGCTATAAACCTGCTACATTTTAAAACCCTTAAATATAGAAGATTGCTTTTCATAAAATATTCTATTATCTTTCTTTAAAATATTTGGAAACTATCTTCACAGAGACGCTGCCTTTATATTGATACTCTTAGGAATCCAGACTCACATGGCATTTACCATTCTATACACTTCTCATATGTCAGACTGTGGCAGGCCAGATCTCACTAACCCAGGCCTCCATAACAACTGTTTCAGCAGTAACTCAGTGGTTAAGTTAAATATTAAAAGCTGAAAAAGACTGTGCTTTTATACAAAGGCTGGAATGTAACAAAAGCCCGCCAAGAATTTTGCTCAAGCCTTTCCTGGGCCTTGAAGCATGATAAGGTAACAAAGGAATTTTTTCTTCTTCTTCTTGCTCTGTCACCCAGGCTGGAGTGCAGTGGGGTGATCTTAGCTCACTGCAACCTCTGCCTCCCAGGTTCAAGGGATTCTCCTGTCTCAGCCTCCCGAGTAGCTGGAACTACAGACAAGCCCCACCACACCTGGTTAATTTTTGTATTTTTAGTAGACACAGTGTTTCACCATGTTGGTCAGACTAGTCTCGAACTCCTACTCCTGACCTCAGGTGATCCACCCGCCTCAGCCTCCCAAAGTGCGGGGATTACAGGCATGACCCACCGAATCCGGCCACAAAGGAATTCTTAACAAGACCCGTTTAGGGTTAAAAATATTTTATTGGGGATCTGAAGAAACTCCCAATGCCTCCACAAACAAGTTTACTGGGGCCTGAAGGAACTCTCCAAACCTCCACGATTTAGCAGGAGACAAGATAAGGGTAATCACTCCAGCACCAGGACCTATTTAGATTAAGTAAATGTACTGAGGCTCCAGGGGAAGGTCTTCAGAACTCAGATCTTAGTTACAGATTAGAAGAAGTTAATCACTTGTGTCTTTAGATGAATACACACTTACATGTAGACATATAGTTTAGAAGGTATATAAGCTCTGAAAAACTTTGTAATTTTGAGTCGGTTTGGTGATATTTTCCAGACCTTCTCCCTTGTACCCAGTTACAACAATAAATTTCCTTCTTTCCCAGTTCATCTGCATCTCATTATTGGGCTGCAAAAATAAGCAACCCGACCCTAAGTGTGGTTGGGGAACAAGATGACATTGAACACAGGTATGGTTGATCACAGTCTTGTTTGAGTTAGAGTGACTCTGTTCTCTAGGCCTCTTCTCCCAACACTAGGTTTAGAGTAACCCCGACGAAAATGAAAATAATAGTAGAAACTATCATGTATTTAACTCTCATTATTTCTCAAGCACTGTGTTATCTAAACTATACACATGATTGCATTTGTTTTCTTGGCAAACCCCTCTTGGGATGCTGTTATTTAAAGCAGCATACAAAGCTCTGTTGGGAGATTACTAGCCAGCTTGTCTTTGCATCAACATCAGAAAAGAGGAATGCTTCAGGCAGCTGAGTGAACCTAGCAGAGGCTATTCTAGAGTACTGAGATACTTATTGGTCACTTTCATTTTGTATATATTTAACATCATGTAAGTGTCAAAATTGAAGGTGAAATACATGGGAAACCATTGGTACCACCCCTAGACATATGTTTAACATGTTAGCAGATATAATCTTAGCATCAATATTCTAGAGAGATGCTAATATGTGTACATCTGTGCATGATTAGATATTTCAATTTTGGGGATCATGAGTCTAAACTCTGTAGTGCTACAGGATCTAGAGAAATTTTTCATAATACACAAATCAGTCTCAACCATCAGATTTCCATAGATTGAGGAGGACATTTTAGATGTATACATTCTCTAATCAGACTGTTTTCTATTTTAGAAGATAAAACTGTCTATACCATTATCTATTTAGTCTTTTGTCCCCTTTTCCTTGACAGTAGCACTCCATGGAAACATGATCTAGTTGACAACAGAAAAGAAACTATCAGAGAACACACCCATTCCTCATCATTTGAAATCTTTACAAAAATGCCTTTTTAAATAAATCATTCTTATGGTTTAGGCTTTCCCAAAGTCAATGTCATATACAATCATAAATTTGCAAATGGTAAGAATTGTCAGTTTGCTGTCCACTTATAAGTTTACTTATCTGCCAGCTGAAAAGTTTTCATACTTAAAATTTACAAAAGTTTTTTTGATCTGCTCCTAAGATTTTAAAAATGGGTGTTTCTATATTCTTTTAAATGGTTGTAAGTTAAAATTCAGTGCAAAATGAACAAATGAATCACAACTAATATATAGCAGTATTATATATAATGTAAAAACATAAATTTTCTCTTAAAGGACTAATCATTAACTCATGCAGAAAACTTTTTTAATATCAAACTATCAGTTTATCATAGAGCATACTTATAATATCAAGGAATTTAAATATTAATTGACCTTTTATATCTACCACCAGTCAGATAATATTTGATCATACTGAAGTAACACAGCTTGAAGTTTACTTCTAAATATGGTTTGTAAATTTAAGTTAAATGAATTGAACTGTCATTTTAAGGGTCTTACTATGTATGAAAAACTATGCTGAAATTGAAATAGCAGTAAATCAAGGTCTCAGGCTTCGAAGTAGCTTAAAATTTCCTGAAAAAAGCAGTAACATATATGCACACTAATGAATATACAAGCAAGATTTTTATGGTCATACCAAAGAGGGAGAGGAAAATTTGTTTACATGAACCAAGAAGCTTCATTTAATACATAACATTTTAACTAGTGGATCGATGCAAAGAAAAGAAAGGCTATTTTAACCCATAAGCTAAGGCACAGAGACAAGGAAATACATGATCTATTAAAAGTATTTCCTATACTTGTGTTTGGCTCACTTAGAAACACAAAAAGCAAAGAAGAGAAGATGCATTAAATGTGACTGAAAAGATAACGTAAATTTTATTCAGCATGAATTGGTTAACGTTTGCCTCCCTTTGTTTTGTGTTTTGTTTGTTTTTGGAACATGCAAGAGGCAGTGATGACAACTATCATTTAAGGATAATTTTGGTATAAAGATTTATTACAGGCAGAGCAAACAGGTAGCAGTCATGTACAATAATTATTTACATCCTTAAGTAGGACCATAGCTTCTCAGGAAAAATAATACATACTTTGTATTTTGATAAACCCATGACATATAAGCAAGAAAAATATCAAGCAAAATGACAGTTAAT
This sequence comes from Trachypithecus francoisi, assembly GCF_009764315.1. Classification (NCBI taxonomy): domain Eukaryota; kingdom Metazoa; phylum Chordata; class Mammalia; order Primates; family Cercopithecidae; genus Trachypithecus; species Trachypithecus francoisi. Next base: position 164,870,140 of record NW_022681454.1, on the reverse strand, counting down.
CATATATATGGCTAAATCTACAAAAATGCTGAGAACAGCATAGCGAAGTGCTTGATGATTATGAAGGAAATGCATCTTATAAATTATGTGCAAAGATTGTTAGAGTAGCAGAGGAACTAATGATATCATCACAGCAATGTCTCATGTGGAAACAACATGAGAAGAATTCAAGAAATTCTATAAGAAAATTATATCCCAAGAAAAAAGACTTTGAGAACAGGGACTATTGCTAGGGATAAACATGGCTGAAAGAGCTACAAAAGTGAGGTCTCAACTAAGATGGATTAAAGTTTTATGCTAGCTATAGGTATTCTGTTTCTACTTTTCACCTGTCTGGAAAAATTGATCAAATTTTAATGTATTAAAAAATTTTTTTTGACTCCTTCATTTGTCTCCATATAATTAAACATGAGTTGTTATTTTATCTGGAAAATCAAAGTGAGTGCACGCTTGTAAGGTAATTGCCTCCAAGGATTGACAGACTAAAATCTTCTTAATCACTAACAGGTTTACAGACAGTGATTTCCTTTATGTTGTTAGGCAAGACAAGAGTTTTGCCCTTTTAGACTACAAAGTAGCATTAAAGCCTTTGAAAGCTTGTGGGAATGCTAATTAAAGTAATTATGACTTGTTTCACTTGTCTCGGTACACACGTACTTCAATAGATTGATTGGGTGATGCTTGATTCTTCATGCAATCACTTGTATATTTTGTCAGTCTATTTCACAAGCCATTGTCATGTAGAGCAATGGTTCTTAGTACCAGATGTATATTCTGATAACTATGGGGCTTTAAAAATAATGTCAAACCAATCGCAAATTAATTATTTCAGAAAGTCTGGGGATTGTACCTGAGAGCCAGTGTGTTTTGAAAGTTCCTCCAGATGACAATAATGTGCAGTCAGGGTTGAGAACAACTGACACAGAAGCAATAAATATAGCACCAAAGAGCAAGAATAAGGTTTTGAGTTACGCTGTATGAGTTCAAGTACAAATGTTGGCATGTATTACTCTATAATCTTGAGCGTATCATTTAAATTGTCTATGCTTCTGATATGCTGGATTGTTATTGTTTTGTTTTTTCTCGCCTATAATCTTAGTGCTTTGGAAGACAGGCAGGAAAACTGCATGAGCACAGGAGCTCAAAATTAGCTTGGAAATTTGATTGAGTTCTTTATAGGTTCCAGATATTAGCCCTTTGTCAGGTGAGTAGATTGCAAAAATTTTCTCCCATTCTGTAGGTTGCCTGTCCAATTTGATGGTAGTTTCTTTTGCTGTGCTTTGTTCTTTTGGCTTAGGATTGTCTTGGCAATGTGGGCTCATTTTTGGTTTCATATGAACTTTAAAGTAGTTTTTTCCAATTCTGTGAAGAAAGTCATTGGTAGCTTGATGGTGATGGCATTGAATCTATAAATTACCTTGGGCAGTATGGCCATTTTCACAATATTGATTCTTCCTATCCATGAACATGAAATGTTCTTCCATTTGTTTCTGTCCTCTTTTATTTCGTTGAGCAGTGGTTTGCAGTTATTTTTGAAGAGGTCCTTCAAATCCCTGGTAATTTAGATTCCTGGGTATTTTATTCTCTTTGAAGCAATTGTGAATGGGAGTTCACTCATGATTTGGCTCTCTGTGTGTCTATTAATGAGGTATAGGAATGCTTGTGATTTTTGCACATTGATTTTGTATCCTGAGACTTTGCTGAAGTTGCTTATCAGTGTAAGGAGATTTTGGGCTGAGACGATGGGATTTTCTAAATATACAATCATGTCACCTGCAAACAGGGACAATTTGACTTCCTCTTTTCCTAACTGAATATTGTTTATTTCTTTCTCTTGCCTGATTGCCCTGGCCAGAGCTTCCTACACTGTGTTGAATAGGAGTGGTGAGAGAAGGCATTCCTGTCTTATGCCAGTTTTCAAAGGGAATGCTTCTAGTTTTTGCCCATTCAATATGATATTGGTTGTGGATTTGTCATAAATAGCTCTTATTATTTTGAGATACGTCCCATCAATACCTAGTTTATTGAGAGTTTTTAGGATGAAGGGCTGTTGAATTTTGTTGAAGGCCTTTTCTGCATCTATTGAGGCAATCATGTGGTTTTTGTCTTTGATTCTGTTTATATGATGGATTACATTTATTGATTTGCATATGTTGAATCAGTCTTGCATCCCAGGGATGAAACCAACGTGATTGTGGTGGATAAACTTTTTGACATACTGCTGTATTGGTTTGCCAATATTTTATTGAGGATTTTTGCATTGATATTCATCAGGGATATTGGTCTAAAATTCTCCTTTTTGTGTGTGTCTCTGCCAGGTTTTGGTATCAGGATAATGTCGACCTCATAAAATGATTTAGGGAGGATTCCCTCTTTTTCTATTGATTGGAATAGTTTCAGAAGGAATGGTACCAGCTCCTCTTTGTACCTCTGTTAGAATTTGGCTGTGAATCCATCTGGTCCTGGACTTATTTTTGTTGGTAGACTATTAATTGTTTTCTCAATTTCAGAACCTATTATTGGTCTATTCAGGGATTCAACTTTTTCCTGGTTTAGTCTTGGGAGGGTGTATGTGTCCAGGTGTTTATCCGTTTCTTCTAGATTTTCTAGTTTATTTGCATAGAGGTGTTTATAATATTCTCTGATGGTAGTTTGTATTTCTGTGGGATCGGTGGTGATATCCCCTTTATAATTTTTTATTGCATCTATTTGATTCCTGTCTCTTTTCTTTTTTATTAGTCTTGCTAGCGGTCTATCGATTTTGTTGATCTATTCAAATAACCAGCTCCTGGATTCACTAATTTTTTTGAAGGGTTTTTTTTGGTCTCTATCTCCTTCAGTTCTGCTCTGATCTTAGTTATTTCTTGACTTCTACTAGCTTTTGAATGTGTTTGCTCTTGTTTCTCTAGTTCTTTTAATTGTGATGTTAGGGTGTCACTTTTAGATGTTTCCTGCTTTCTCTTGTGGGCATTTAGTGCTATAAATTTTCCTCTACACACTGCTTTAAATGCGTCCGAGAGATTCTGGTATGTTGTGTCTTTCTTCTCATTGGTTTCAAAGAATATATTTATTTCTGCCTTCATTTCGTTATGTACCTAGTAATCATTCAGGAGCAGGTTGTTCAGTTTCCATGTAGTTGAGCGATTTTGAGTGAGTTAAGTTTCCTCTCTTAAGCTTACCCAACTAATGTTCCAGATTTGGTGAATGAACAAAAATGTAATCTAGTCTGATCTATTTTTATTTTTATAACTTTATTTCCTTTTTCTTTTTTTTTCACAAGGAAGGGCATGGCTGCTAAAGTCTATGAAAAGCAATCTTGATCTCTCTAGACCAAGCTTGTCCAACCTGTGACTTGCAGACTGCATGTGGCCCAGGACAACTTTTAATGATCCCAACACAAATCTCCAAACTTTCTTAAAATATTATAAAATTATTTGTGACTTCTAAAGCTCATCTGCTATCATTTGTGTTACTGTATTTTATGTGCGGCCCAAGACAATTCTTCTTTTTCCAGTGTGGCCCAGGGAAATCAATATATTGGATATCCTTGGCTAGACTTCAGCCTTAATCTTTTAGGCAATCTCTAAAAGGAAGTTGTTTCTCCCTACAAAACATTGATTAGTTTACTGAATTTTCTCTTGTCTTCTTTCTATCTCTTTAATCCACTGCCCTTCCTTCCTTCCTTTCTTCCTTTCTTCTTTCCTTCCTTCCTTCCTTTCTTCCTTCCTTCCTTTTTGTCAAGATACAACAATGAACAACACAACTTATTCTTGCTGAGTGTGAGCTACCATTATTTCTAAGGTGTTTTTGTGAGAATTTGTGTGTTTTATTTCAAGTACTTTTCTTTATATCATTAAAATTATATCAGGTATTTTATTTAAAACTAAAAGTGCTTCAGCATCTTTGTACAATAGTACATTTTTCAAGTCACTCCTATGACTCTTTTAAATATAATCTCCTTAGATTTTTGCATCCGTTTGTTTTCTGTTACACTAATATTTCTCAGTTTCACTGTGAATATTCCCTGACATAGAAAAGAATCAGCTATTTCTCTAATGAATCCTGATAACCTAGAGTGGGCATATTATTTGGCAATGAAATTGTGTTACTATGAAATGATATTCAAGATGAGATATCATTGCTTTCATGTTCTCTCAGTAAGTAAAGTTAGAATTTTAAAAATCACATATGCACATTGATATTTTCAATTCACTTTGATAGTTCATGTTTTCTAATTGAATGCAGTATTCAATCACAATAAAAAACCTCTAGAAGCTAAAAACATTGAACATTTAGGTTACAATAAATATATTTGGAAAATTTCTTTCTGCAGTAATAAATTAACCTTAGACTACTGTAACTTTTTACTTTTTATAATTTAAAGATATTTTTAACTTTTTTGAAACTTTTGTAATAACATAGCTTAAAATACAAATGCATTTTACAACTGTATAAACATATTTTTTCTTTCTTATCCCTATTCTATAAGTCTATCCTTATAGAATAATTATTCTATAAGTAAACAACAAAGTGTACTTTTAAAAATTAATTACTAAAAACAAAGACACAAACACACACATTGGCCTAGGCCTACACAAGGTCAGCATCATCAATATCACTGTCTTCCACCTCCACAGCTTGTCCCACTGGAAGGTCTTCACCAGTAATGATAGCCATGGAGCTGTCATCTGCTATGATAACAATGCCTTCTTTTGGAATACTTCCTGAAGGACCTGCCTGAGGCTGTTCCACAATTATCTTTCTTTCTTTCTTTCTTTCTTTTTTTTTTTTAATAAATAGAAGGAGCATTCTCTAAAATAAAATAATGCTAAGTACAAAAACCAGTACCATAGTCATTTATTATCACTATCACACATTATATACTGTACATATTTGTATGTGCTATACTTTTATATGAATGAAAGCACAGTAGGTTTGTTAATACCAGCACAAACACAAACACATGAGGAATGCATTGCATTATGATACCACAAGGTGACTGAAATTTTTCAACTTCACTCTATTTTTATGGGGCCATCATAATACATGTGGTCTGTCGCTGATCAAAATGTCATTATGCAGTGCTTCACAGTATTGTTAACTGCAGGAAATCTCTACTTTGCCAGGTGATGCTGTGGCTGAAACTTTTTCCTTGAGCAAGGAGCCAGGAGTCCTTGCCTGTAAGTCATGCTACTGCAGCAGTTAGGACCACTGCTGTCATATTTTGTTATACAAAGTTTTAAATTTTATATACTAAAAATTATTGATATTTTCCTTTATTGCTTCCAGATTTTGAGCAAAGAAAGGCTTTATCTATCCCTCCATATAAGGGAATTTTGTGCTTTTTTCTCAGCTAAATAAATGGTTTCAATTTTGCATTTAGATCTCGAATGAGTTGGGAATTAATTAATTAATTAATTTATTTATTTATGAGATGGAGTCTCACTCTGTTGCCAGGCTGGAGTGCAGTGGCATGATCTCGGCTCACTGCAACCTCCACCTCCCAAGTTCAAGTGATTTTCCTGCCTCAGCCTCCCGAGTAGCTGGGACTACAGGCATGTGCCACCACGCCCAACAACTTTTGGTATTTTTAGTAGAGACAGGGTTTCACCATGCTGGCCAGGATGGTCTTGATCTCTTGACCTCATGATCCACCCACCTTGGCCTCCTGAAGTGCTGGGATTATAGGCATGAGCCACCATGCCTGACCAGGAATTGACTTAGTGTAAGTTACAGGACCAATGATACCTTTTGACCAATGGTTATATACTTACCTCAATATCATTTAACTTAGTAATTCTTTGTTCCCCGTAGATCTGAGACACTGTATTTACAATAAATTTAATTCCCAGGTGAATTTGTTTACACGTAATTATTCACAGGTGTCTGCATTTCTGTGTCTTTTAAAGGATATTTGCATAGCAAACAAATTTGGGGGACAAAAACATCTCCCCTTGGAGCAAAGGACTGCTACGTTTGCTTTCTATTATAAAAGATTTGGGTTTCCATACACAGGGTTATCCTCTTGTAGGCCTATACCTTTTGAGAGCAGACATCATCTGCCTATTTCTATGTTGTTTTGTGGAAATTTGGATTTGAGGAATAGACACAAATAATGCTGCTGTGACTACTGTTACTGCTGTGAGAAATGTACTATCTTTCATATCTGACCCGGAAGTCCTCTTCTAGCATTAATGAAAATAGGGCAGGATTACGCATTAGCTTGAAAATAACGTCCCTACTTGTCATGGTAGTTACTTAAATTACTTGTGAACTTTGTTTTGTATTTTGCTAGTTTTGTATAAAAGGACAAATACTACATCATTTGAATTCTAGGGTCTTTATGGTAGGCCATGACATCTTGTAAGGCTAGAACTTCTTCATGTCCTTGTTTTCAGATTTTCCTGCCTATTTTTTATTATATTATATTATATTATATTTTTGAGACAGAGTCTCACTCTGTTGCTCAGACTGGAGTGAAGTAGCATAATCTCGTAATCTCGTCTCACTGCGCCTTCCACCTCCCAGGTTCAAGTGCTTCTCCTGCCTCAACCGCCCGAGTAGCTGGGATTACAGACAAGTGCCACCACGCTCAGCTAATTTTTATATTTTCAGTAGAGACGAGATTTCACCATGTTGGCCAGGCTGGTCTCAAACTCCTAACCTCAAGTGATCCATCCACCTCAGCCTCCCGAAGTGCCGGGATTACAAGCCTGAACAACTGCGCCCGGCCCTGACTATTAATTTTTTATTGAGTTTTAAAGATACACCTAAAATAAACTTATAAAATATCAGGGGAAAACAATAATATTTTATTGGAGTCTCAATGTACTAAGGTAATTAATTAATTTGGGATAATTAGCTTTATGAAATTGAATCATTCTAATCATCTTCCAAAACTCCAATTTTTTCCCAGTTTTACAGTTGTAACATTCACCATAGTTTAAGAATTTTCTTATACATATTTACCATTTCTCAAAATATTTCATATATTTTATGTTTTTAAATATATGCATTATATAGGTGTTCTACTAACACATCTTACTAGTTATTATCATATATATGAAAAACTGATTGGTATAGTTTTTTTTTTTTTTTTTTTTTGAGATAGAGTCTGGCTCTCTCGCCCAGGCTGGAGTGCAGTGGCCCAATCTCCGCTCACTGCAAGCTCCGCGGCCTCCTGGGTTCACGCCATTCTCCTGCCTCAGCCTCCCTAGAAGCTGGACTACAGGCACCCGCCACCACGCCCAGCTAATTTTTTGTGTTTTCAGTAGAGACGAGATTTCACCATGTTGGCCAGGCTGGTCTCAAACTCCTAACCTCAAGTGATCCATCCACCTCAGCCTCCCGAAGTGCCGGGATTACAAGCCTGAACAACTGCGCCCGGCCCTGACTATTAATTTTTTATTGAGTTTTAAAGATACACCTAAAATAAACTTATAAAATATCAGGGGAAAACAATAATATTTTATTGGAGTCTCAATGTACTAAGGTAATTAATTAATTTGGGATAATTAGCTTTATGAAATTGAATCATTCTAATCATCTTCCAAAACTCCAATTTTTTCCCAGTTTTACAGTTGTAACATTCACCATAGTTTAAGAATTTTCTTATACATATTTACCCATTTCTCAAAATATTTCATATTATTTTATGTTTTTAAATATATGCATATATAGGTGTTCTACTAACACATCTTACTAGTTATTATCATATATATGAAAAACTGATTGGTATAGTTTTTTTTTTTTTTTTTTTTGAGATAGAGTCTGGCTCTCTCGCCCAGGCTGGAGTGCAGTGGCCCAATCTCCGCTCACTGCAAGCTCCGCGGCCTCCTGGGTTCACGCCATTCTCCTGCCTCAGCCTCCCTAGAAGCTGGGACTACAGGCACCCGCCACCACGCCCAGCTAATTTTTTTGTGTTTTCAGTAGAGACGGGGTTTCACCGTGTTCGCCAGGATGGTCTCGATCTCCTGACCTCGTGATCCGCCCGCCTCGGCCTCCCAAAGAGCTGGGATTACAGGCGTGAGCCACCACGCTCGGCCTGTTATAGTTTTTAAATGTAATGTTACCTTACTGAATTTTCTCATTGTTTGTATTTTCAATTGTTCAAAAACTAGAGAAAGTTTTACATATCTTTTTACCAGTCATTTATGTTTAATTTATTTCCCTTCTATAACTGTCTTGGCAAATTCTCCCCACAAAATGTCAAATAATAATGATTATAGTGAGTGTTCTTACTTTTCCTCTTTTTGGTAGAATGTCGCCAGTTTTTCTCCATTAATTAAGATGCTGCCCTTTGAGATTGATATATGTAATACAAACACATTCTCATACACATAGGTAATCAAGCTTAGAAAGCATCTATTTAGCACCATTGAGTGCCTTTAGCATAAATATATATTGAATTTTCTCAATGATTTTTAAGTATCCATGGGAATAAGTGTTTCTTTCATTTATAAATATAATCAATTTTAATGGATTCCTATATATCAAACAAATTAAATAGATTGGTATTATCTGAATTTCTAAAATTTGGTGGAATTCTTCTTTGAAAGTATGTAGGGCTGATTCTACTTGAGGAGACTCTTCTGACAACTTTATGGATGTCTTTTATGGATGTGTTCAGGGATACCCTATTTTTAAGTTCTTACATGGTCAGTTTTTTAGTAGCTTTGATATATACAAGACTGCTTGGCTAGATATCCAATTCTTGATACACATTTTCTTTTATTGAGCTTTTTGAGATATGGATCCCCTTTTACTTTACTGAAACTTGTTGAAAAGCATGGTATCAACCTGATATTGTTTTTTAGTGGTTTCCTTGAAAGTTAGTTTTTTTATTTGTTGTTTGCTTATAGGTCCAGAGTAGTTTTTAAAATATTGTTAAAGTGATAAAGTGTAATAATTTTCCCAGAGTATGTTTTAGGTCTGGCTTTTTTGGGTGACTGTTTTATTACAATTGTGTTTTTACAGGAATTCTTTTATTTTAAGATACTTGTACATTCTGAGGGTTTCTACTTTCTCAGCTTCATTCTCTGAGGACATGTGTTGATAGGAGCCTTCCTTATTCAGTAAACAATAGACCAGTGGAGTGTGAGACTGGGCTATCCATTCTATCTGCAGACATAAGTGGACTTTGGGGAAATCTCAAGACACAGTGTTCCTGGGAACAAGAGAGTCATAAATTCTAATCAAGACAAAGGAAACAGCATACCGCAAAAAAACAGTAGCTCAGAATAGACAAGTAGGTGTGACAGGTTCCTGACGTTAGGAGATCTTGAAAACATCCACCTGAAAGAGAGCAGGCTTAAAGATAAAAATAAGCTAGAATTCCAAAAATATGTGGTTTTGTCCACATGTTTTCTAATGTACTGAAATCCAACATGGCTTCTATTTTTAGACAACTTCTGATTTGCCTTAGTTTTATAGGAGAGGGCAATGAGAAACTTTGCTGAGACATGATAATACCTCATATAGAGACAAGAGGCTTCCTGGAAGAAGGATGAGCTGGCTAAATCCCTCTGACTACATCTAAATTGACCGTTTTCCACATTCTGGAAGGCACAGCTGCTCTGTTTTTGCTGGCTTATACACAAATTCTCGCAGTGTGGACAGTGGTGTTTCTCCAACCTTCTGAGTTTTCCAGAAGATTTAGGGTGTTTTGTGTCAGACATTAGCTGATCTTATGCTACTACTTTTAGTCATAATTTCTCTCCTTTTGATTGCAAGAACTGTGTCAACAAGTTGACTTAGACCAATGTAAATGATAATTCAAAATGTCGTTAATATGTTTTCCTTCCCCAAATGCACCTTTTATACTTTTAGACCCTGACCCACATCTACATTTTGCCAATAGAGGCACCTTAGCAAACCTGATGAATAGTTTTTCTCTTTCTTTTTCATTAAGGTGAGGTCCCTACGAAATATTCCTCATTTATGTGTCTTGAACACTGTTGAAAATATTTTCAGAATGAATTGATGTGGAGGTCCAGAGAGAGACAATAGAGGATCAGCTAAATGCCAATCACTAACTCCATACTTACCCTACCTTGTCCCATGGAATTTGCCACTACTTCAATATCCTCAGATCCACCACATATAAAAGGCAAATAAAGAGAAAAATTAATAAACAGAAAGAAATACTGAAAGTTGCCACTTTGCTTGAATAAAAGAATCTAAAATCAGTAAGGTTTAATTTGAAACCAAGGATAAGTTATGGTGGTAAACAGTTATAAGTTATGGTGGTCTCCCCAAAGATATCCATATGCTAACACCTGGATCCTATGAATATGTTATGTTATTGGCAAAAAGGAATTAAGGTGGAGTATGAAAGTACACTTGCTAATCAGCTGACCTTAAAATAGGGAGATTATCTTTCATTATGTAGCCAGGCACAATGAAATTGCCAGGTTTCTAAGCGGAAGGAATGGGGCATAAGAGGAGTAAGAAAAATGTGACCATGAAAGAAATGCAGACATTTCTTTCAAGATGGAGGAAGGGGCCTTGAGCTAAGGAATGCCGTGAACTTTAGGAGCTGGAAAAGGCAAGGAAACTGATTCTCCCTTAGAATCTATGAAAGGGAACACACCCTGCTGACAGCATGATTTACTCCAGGTAGACCAATGTTGAATTACTAATCTACAGAACTGTAAGACAGCAAATTTGTGTTGATGTAAGCCACTCAATTTGTGGTAACAGCAATAGAGACCTTAACACAGTTAAATATTAATAGAGAAGTTAACACAGTGATTACTAAATTAATACTGAGTGAAACCATCTTCTTCAGTAAATGTTATTGTCTTCTAGATTTAAATTGTTTAATTGTATCTAGAGATGTTTTCTTTATGGAAAGTCATGTTTTTAGTCTTTTATTTGTAGATGACTTTAACCTTAATTATAATACTTTGAAAGTACAAAAGCAACAAAATTGTTAACAATATTTATTTATTTTTACTTTTAGTTTTTAACATCTAGCTTGGGATTTAAGTTGTCTATATATATGTATATACATACATGTGTATATATATATACATATATATATCAACTTTTACTATATAAAAACCAGATTTTTTTTTACCAAAATCACAAAATAGAGAAAATTAAAGTATTAAAGCATACATCTGAGAAAATGGAAAATGAATGTTTAAATGTGAAGTTAAAACTTTATTTATGTCAGTCAGTAACAACTAGGTAACACAATTTATGTAGGAAATTTAATTTATAGCATTTATTCTGTATTTTCAATGTTGCTAAAAGCACTGAGGTGAAAATAAATTACAAGTGTAAATGTTTTTTCTCACTTATTAGAACAAGACCAAATAGGGAAAAGGATATAATTTCCATTACCTAATCTTTTCACAGAAACAAAATCTTTAATTAGTGCTATGATACTGTTGAATGCAATAAATATTTTATTAAAATTAGATAAAATTTAAATAACTTGGACATTTTACTTTTTGTAAAGCTCTACTTTAAAATACATATAAAAGATAAAGGCTAACAAGAGTATGTTGATAAGTTATGCAATATTCTTATTGAACGTTAACTAATTTAAAATTTATCCATCATGTAAAATCAGGACATATTTGTTATGTATTTTGTAATTATGTAGCACAGTGATTACGATTACAAGCACTGGAGTCATTTGGCCTTGTTTTAAAGCCTGTCTTCTCTACTTTCTAAACGCTTAAGTATGGCTGTGTTCCTATAAAACTTTATTTTTGGACACTGAAATTTTAATTTTATACAAATTTTACATGTTGGGGAATATTATTCTTCTTTTAATCGTTACAGTCATCTTAAAATGTAAAAACAATTACTATCTGCGTTGTCTGTATATATTTAAGCAGCAGACTGGATTTAGCCTACAGGCCCTAATTTGCCAAACTTTACTTCAGAAGCTGTATCATCAGGCTATCAGATTTATAGTCTTGAAGATCACTAACTCCCCTTGTTTTTCTTCTTAAAGATGACTCTTCATAATAGTCATTCTTCATGCATCTTGTCCATCGTAAATAGACATGCTGGGTAGCAAGCACAGGTTAGATTGATTATAGTACTTTTCTTTTAAGAAAACAGTCATTCTGAATATTGTATTAATGGGATTTCAACAAAATGAGTCAGCAAGCAAAGAGCTGGATTGCCTCGGAAGACTAACGAAATCAAATTGCCTGACTTACAAACATAAATACTTAGCTCTGAAACATAAGACCCATTCCATTATATTGTGTCCTTGTAGGTCATGGATTAGCCAGCTGACTTCCACCAGGGGATTATTTTCTAAACATAATATAAGCTATTGCTAGAGTATGCCAAGAATTATATCACTATCTCCAATAGATATTCTCATCTGTGACAATAATATTACTGTTTTGAAATATACTATATTTTTAATGTACTTGTATTCAAACAAAGTATCTCTAAAACATAAAATGTAGTTCTTCTAATTATTAAATAACTGATTTTCAAAATGATGCATCAAATGTAAGCTGCAAAGTTGTGTTGCTTTTATATAATTTATAGTAAACAGAAATGTTAAGCCTATTCCTAATAGCACAATAAAGATAATTATGACAAGCATTAGGCAGGTGAGATTTATAATTTTAAATATAGGCTGAGTAAAATTCTGGAGGATCAAAGTAGGAAAAAAATAAATATACATTTTGGAAGTAATTTTCTGATTGAATAACAATATCAAGATTCATATTATATGAATTAGAGATTCTTGAAAAGTCAAATTCTCTAAAAGGATTACCTGATCAAATGGCCTATACTGTTAGTGGAGATTAGAATAATAGCTATATAATAAGCATATTCATTTATCAAGAAATAGCTATTGAATCCTTTTTTTTTTTTTTTTTTTTGAGAGGGAGTCTCTCTGTGTTGCCCAGGCTGGAGTGCAGTGGCCGGATCTCAGCTCACTGCAAGCTCCGCCTCCCGGATTTACGCCATTCTCCTGCCTCAGCCTCCCGAGTACCTGGGACTACAGGCGCCCGCCGCTTCTCCTGGGTAGTTTTTTGTATTTTTTAGTAGAGACGGAGTTTCACCGTGTTAGCCAGGATGGTCTCGATCTCCTGACCTCATGATCCGCCTGTCTCAGCCTCCCAAAGTGCTGGAATTACAGGCTTGAGCCACCACGCCCGGCCTATTGAATACTTAATAAGGCCAGACATTGAGCCAGATTTAGAAGATAAAATGACCCCCGCTCTTTTGTATCTCATAGTTTAGTGGGAAATATAGATTAGAAAACAAATCCGGGAGGAGACACTGGGATTAACATTTTGAAGGTTGGATAGAAGAACACATAGAAATGGAATAGAAATGGAAAATACTGCAAAATGAAATATAACAAATTTTACTGAATATATTTCGGGTAATGAGTTTATTCTCTTTGAATGTTAGAGATTTATTACTCAAATTAATAAATAATTCTAAAATATAGAAAACATTATTTTTTAAAGAACCAAGAAATATTTCAGCAATGAATGTAATGTCATAGCCTCTGTGATCTTTAAACTAAATAGCCAAATGCCTAAACATTCTCATGTATTTGATGTTATTCTGATAAAACTGTAGTTGGTTGTATTGAAAACTAATGTTCCCAGGACGCTTGTCCATATATTGACAGTCTAATTTTCACTGAAAGTGTGACTGACCGTGAGAAAGTCCTACATTTTATTTTTAGTTCACTATTCATTTACTTTATTCTCTAGAAAAGTATGTGTATGTATATGTATGTATGTGTATATATATATGTTGTGTGTTATAAACATATATATAGAACCTACTCCATATCAAAAAATATGATCTATTTTTCAAATGTTATTTGCACAGTATTGTGTAAATATCTTATTGTACAGCATTCTGCAGTATTGTGGAGTTTGGTTTTATAACTCCATAACCAGTAGGACTGAGAGGCACAATCATGATTTTAAATGTATACTGTAAATGACAGAATAATTTATAAATACAGAGTTGATAAAAATGGGAGTTGCTTAATATGTAACATTGAGAATTGTACATTTCTGTTTTATTTTAAGGTCTTGTATGGTCCTGGGAACATAGTAAGCCCCATTTACACATTGCTAAATTTAGATGATATTGCCATCATAATGAATCACATATTTGAAATACAATAAAGATATGGGTTAATTCCTCTTCCCTTAATATTTGTCAAATTGTACTAAAACAATGTTTGGTTAAATTATATTAATATATTATTTCCAGTATTTTTTCATGTGTTCACTCCATGTGTTGCAAATACCCCCAGGTTCAAATTAAAGTGTTGATCATTCCTTTAATAAAAATGCTAAAATTAAAAAGATTTCTAGTCTATGTTGAATCCAATTAAGGTATAATTTTATTTACTCATTATTTTGATATGCATTAGCATCCTTAGATTTCTAAACCCACAGTACTGCAACAGTTAAGCTCTTATTTTTCATTCAGTGCCTAGCTTCAAATTACTTACTTTACTGAGAATAATCACAAATAACACCTCATAGATAAACTGTGTGGATTCCAGTTACCCTGTAACAAGATAAAGAATCCCTTGACTTTATCATCCTACTTTATAACTCAATCTTTAGGATATAAACTTTTTTCTGAAATTTATAATGAGATTTTGATTATTTGTTTAGGTGTGTTAAGAGGAGTCTAAATTGGATAGTAATGGCAGTTAATGTAGGATTTTCTTCATTAAAAATTGGGACTTCTGTTTACTCAGTGGTTAATATAGATTTGAATTATGAGAGCCAGAATTTATGGTTTGTATGAAGAGTATGGTAGTATGGGATTAGGCAATGTGTTTGGTTTTCCTCAGGATGCAGAGTTTCCTGTCATACTGAGGGCCATATGTAGCTGTCGCCTAATCCTGTTTCTCAAGTTCCAACTCCAACTGTGAAAGTCTTCTGTGACATAATGTCCATTTCAGAGGACTGGATTTCTGGCTTTAGTCTTAAAGGAAAGTGCTGAGGTACCCCGTAGGTAGAAGCTCCATCGTCCACGGATTGGTGATGGTAGAACAGCAGCAGTAAGTAGAGGAAATTTGGTGACAGATGGAGGACACCAAGCTTCTCCTGCAGCTGTCAGCAGAAGACTGCAGGTTGCCTGCTTGGGGAGTCTTGAGCCATGGCCAGGATATTTTAGTTTTTAAAATAACAAAAGACATTACTTTTTTTAGAGAAACAAATAACCAGAAGCTATGCTGAATCCTGCTGATTTTTTTTTTTTCTAGATTATTAGGTAAATTTCAGTGCATGCCACATGTGTCTTAATACTTCTTGTGGAGAGAGTTCAGATTTGGGATGAAACTGATACAAAATACATTATGGAACACAAGAGACATTAAGCATACTCAAATGTCAAATGAGTCAAACCTAAATAGTCTAATTTTCTTATAAATATCCAGGTCCAAGGATGGGTTATTTATTAGCCAATATGGGCATTGTCTATTAGGAAAAAAAAGTTTAAACTCTCACTCTTTGTAACTATACATGTCTTAATGACAAAATACATGAAATTAACTTTTTGATTTAAAAGACAATTTTATATTTCTGTTTTATCTTTAGCATCTGTGTAGGCATGGGAGCATAGTCAGCTCAATTTAAACACTGCTACATTTAGTTGATACTGTTATTTAAATTAATTACAAGTTTGAAATACAATAAAGGCATGGATTAATTCCCCTCCCCTTAATATTGGCCAAATTATGTTAAAACAAATGCTTGGTTAAACCATATTAAACCACTATTTTCAGTATTTCTTATGTGTTCCATCCATGATGTGCACTATCCTAAAATGAAATGGTGCCTGGGTGCGGTGGCTTATGCCTGTCAATCCAGCACTTTCAGAGGCCAAGGCAGGAAGGAGTTTATCAGTGGAGCCCAGGAGTTTGAGACCAGCATGGACAACATAGTGAGACTTTGTCTTTAAATAATATTTTTAAATTAGCCAGGCATGGTGGTGTGTACCTGCAGTCCCAGCTACTCAAGAGGCTGAGGTGAGAGCATCACTTGAAGGATTCAAGGCTGCAGTGAGCTATGATCATGCCACTACACTCCAGAGTGGGAGACAGAGCAAGACTCCATCTCAAAAAATAAAAATAAATAAATAAATGGGAACTAATTTACCTAATGCTAAGTCCTTATTTAAAAAAAAAAAAAACAAATCTGTATAGATAATCCAAGCCTCTTTAATAGAAATACATTTCTGAGCCAAATAGTGTGTATCAATAACCAATGAAGCATTAATTATTAATGTGACTTTTTAAAGACAATTTGACTAAAACTTAACCAGAACCTTAGATTTCCATAGCAAATTGTTCCCTGATATGGACTGCTTAGAAGTACAGTAGAGGAAAAATTCTCTTGCAGATCCAAGATAGATCGGGACTGTTAAAACTTCATAAAACTTTGCAAATGTCCTGAAAATTTAGGAAAATGAAACCCAAAAGATCACCCATTTCAGGATAGCACATGGATTTTCATTTAGCCATTTTTTTCTTTTCGTATTTAAATGAGTAGTAAGGAACATAGTAGGTTGCAAGGTGACGATTTAAATGGTGAAAACTTTGAACACTGGATGCCAAATCCCCATAGGTCCCACTCCATCTGGTCAGAAATGAAAATGGGGTAGTATGTTTATAATATTATCTTGAAATTATAATGTTTCGTATTTTCAGAGAGCAACCCTATGTAAACCATACGATACCACTGTGCGATAGGTAAGTGTTATTATCTTTTTGCTGAGGAAAATGATGTTCCACAGATGTTAAATGACTTGCCAGAAGCCACAATGCATTACAGCTGCCAAGCAAGGTTTGGGCCATGAAGGCCTTCGATTTTCAGGAATATGCTTAGAATCTACCGGAAGTTGAATCAAGACAGTAGCTGGCAACTATAATATCCTCCTTTTAGTGTTCACATTTAAAGACAGCTTTTAAAGAAGATTTCTATTAGGCAATAATACTAAGAAGTAAAGGAAAGTAGAAAGAGTGGGAAAATGGCCCTGCAATATATAAAGGACCCCAGGAACACTTGGACAGAACATCACAGCCTGTTATAAAATGTAATACAACAATTTCTTTGTATTTATCTATTGCTAAGTAACAAATAATGTCAAAACTTATTAGCTTAAAACAATTGACTTATTATCGCTTCCAGCTTCTGCATGGTAGGAATTTAGGATGGACCAGGCTGAGTAGTTTTGGGTCAGGTTCTCATGTGCAATTGCAATTACATGGTGACTGGCGCTAGACCTAATAATGGCTAGCCAGGCATTTCTCTCCCTTAATGTGGTCATGGGACCTCTCTATGGGAACTTTCCAGATGAACTATTTGGCCTTTTAGCCTCAGGGTAGTCCTAATGCTTATACACTGGCTCAAGGCTTCAAATAGAGTGTTTCAGCAAGCAAGGCATAATTTGCATTGCTTTTTCTAACCTGTTATCAGAAAGCATGCAGTGTAACTTCTGCTGCATTCTACTGGTTACAAGTGAGTCATGTCACACCCTGTTCATTCAAATGAAGTACATATATAAGGATTTTTGGGAACAATATAAAGGTTCCATTATATATTAATTTGCAGAATGAAAGCTATGCCGCAGCCATATTTGTATAATAAAATCCATTATAACATCTCACAGAAATAATTACAGAAATGATTGAGGAAGACATTTCATGGGTACAAAATACATATGTCGAATTGACAATGGCAGATATCTAATTGTAGGATCCTGCTCTGAAGAAAGCCTATGAGGATAGGAAGCTTATACAACTACCCTAAGGTGACTGGGATACTAATTCCCTTGTAAAGATCACAGTTCGAAGTAGCTCGTAGTGTAGGAAACAGCAGAAGTTGAAAGTTGTAGGAAATGGAGCTTTGGTTCAAACTTGGTATTGATGGTGTTTAGTAGGCATTAAAAGATGTTTGAAATGCAGAAATGTTAAAGGATGGCCAGAATAAACCCTTTCTCCTTTTGAAAGTGATTGAATGTATATTTTAGGGGTATTCTACCAAATGTGAATTTCTGAATATAATCTGCTATCCACGAGACTTTCCATGGTCTCTGCAACTTTACCTTATATGGGAAAATTCAAATGACTAGTTCTCCCATACCTAAAAATTATCAGTTATTGAAGAACCATGTAAACTCTTATAACAATGTCCAGCAATAAGGAACCACAAAGAGAGTGTTAATGATTATTTTTTATATCATCATCATCACAATAATCATAATCACTCCTCAGAGTCTTCAATGATCCTTCAGTTGTAATAATAGGTTTTCCCATTGTGTGCACCTGGCGTCTTCCAAATGTTGGCATTTATGAGAATTGTTTGTTTTTCTCTTCTACTACAAGGGAATCTTTATAACATTAAGGAGAATATCTGCCTTGTTTTACATTGAAGACTTTTCTTGTATTCTGTTCCTTAAAGCATATCATATCATTCTTTAAAATAATATTAAGAATTATAGGAAATGTATATAGCTTTTATATAGTTTTCCTTACTAATAAGAGGAACATAGCATATATATGTGTGTGTATATATATTTATATCTACATATATATCTAGATATCACACATATTTTGTCATAATTCATTAGACTTTTGTCTTATGTCCTTTCCTCTTATGTCTAAAACAATTTAGGTAGTCTTTTTTACTGTTATAAAAATAAAAATCTAAATACCAAACTGTTTATATACATATGTATAAATATCAGTTCAGGTTGCACACAGTTTCAAGGAACAACTCTCTGGAGAAATGATCTTGATAAATGTATTTATGGAGCGTCTCACCTGATGTTGGTAAAATATGAATGTCCAATATTCTAGTTATCTGAGATTTAGGTAAGATTTTATATGACTACTATAATGGCTTAAATAACCTTTTGGTTTTTCAGGTCATAAAAACACATTCTGTCCCTGCAAATATAAATTATACAAATTTACCGTGATTCTGTGGGACAACAATCTTTTCAGGTCACTCCACTCATAATTACAACTAATTAAAATGTGCCAAAGAAAGGATAGAAATTTATCACTGCTCATTAAACCTGTAAAGACTGTGTTAATTAGATGTCAGGCTCTGTAACTCACATCAATGTTTGCTGCCAGTCTAATTTTAGAGAAAAAGGAAAGTGAACTTTGGAATATTCTGGCTGGGATTTTAAAATTGTTTTAAAAACATGTATCTTTGGAGAGACAACAAATTTGCAGCTTTCTTATAGATATACTCATCATCAATCATTGGCCTAAACAAATGACATACATTAGCATAATATATGTTGACTGTTAACTGATTTATGTCTACAGTAAACCTGTAAGGCATTTGCAACATTTGCAAAAATTTTAAGAGTCTATATATTTTAAACACCTTATCTTTTTTTAAAATCAAGCAAAAATATTGTTCAGGGTCATTGTATTCAGAAAAGTAAGTATTTTAACTGAAGAAAAATGTTTTTTCTTTACACAGGATACTACATATATACATATATACTATATATACTCACACAAATGTATATTCTAGTATTAAATTCTGCTGTAAAAAGCATGCCTTGTATGAATAATAAAGAAATACTTGAGGAAAGTAGAGTGAAGTTGCAGGAGACTCTGATGTGGTTACGGACAACAAGGCTGGTAGTATAATAATGAGTAAAGTATAAAAATCACTCATTTTCTTTACCTAAAAAGCAGGTGTAAGGAGTGAACCATCGTGTGCAGGATATATAAGAATCCTAGAGCCATAGATGTGTCAGGATTCAGGCAGAAAGCACTGTGAGTCTTTAAATTATTGGTTAAGTATTTCATGTATCTGACTTTTTAGACTTAGGTATCTCACATATTCTATCATAATTCCTTGGTCTCTTTGTCTTGTGTCTTTTCTTCTTATGTCTCAAACAATTTAGGTACTCTTTTTTTGCTGTTATATAAATATAAATATGAATACTAAACTTTATATATTGCTATATTTCAAACACGACCAGTTTTTGTACAATTTATACGGTCACTCTCCAAGTATAAAAGGCACCAGAAGGCCTGAGATCACCTAAGTATGAACGTATGAACTTACATATTTGCAGAATATTTCTGTAACTCAACATGGCTGTCAGAGCTGAAATTCATAACTGATTGTATGTTTAGCATGATTTTTATCAATTTGGATGATGTAGGTTATAGACCTAGCCAGCGAACATGGAAAGAGGGCAGTCAATCATTCATTTGTTGAGATTTTTATCATGATATCTTTATCGTTGTTCAAAATGATGGCTTTAGTTCAGTTGATTTTTCTCACATAATAATAATCTTCTTAAAAAATGTCTTGAGTGTATATTATGAACAAAGAATTAATTAATTTTCTTTTGTTTTAAAACCTGTTATCCTTTGAAATGATATTTTCTCTAAGATGAACAAAAGACAAAGGAGGTGTGAAACTGAGAGCTGCAGGACTCTTTTCCTAAGCTATTAAATTCCAGCAGCAGGACATAACTAATTATCTCAATCTTTCATTATTTTAGTAGCATAGCCATGTTTTCTTATTTTCTTTAGTCTTTATGTTTCTAATCTGATTTTGATGTTTGATCTCTACCTCTCCACTTAACCATTCTTATAGAGACCTCAGTGACTTTTCTGCTGACACTATCAGTGGACCATTGAATAATCACAACCTTTATGTTACTCTACCTGAGAGCATTATTTAATGAAGGCAAAACTTCCTATATGTAGTATGATGTATCACATTGAGTTACATAGGTTGAACCATACTTGCATCTCTGGGATGAATCCTACTTGATCATAATGAATAATCTTTTTAATGTGTTGTTGAATTCAGTTCGCTGGTATTTTCTGGAGAAGTTTTATAACCTTGCTCATCAGAGATATTGGCCTGTAGTTTTCTTTTTGTTGTTGCTGTATGTTTTTGTCTGGTTTTGGTGTCAGGGTGATGTTGGCTTCATAGGATTACTTTGGAAGTACTCCTTCCTCCTCCATGTTTGGATAGTTTTGGTAGATTTATTATTGGTTCTTTAAATTTGGGGTCAAATTCATCAGTGAAAACATTGGGTCCTTGACTTTACTTCAAAGGAATACTTTTTGTCACTACTCTACTTCTGTCTCATTATTTTGGATTTCTTCATGGTTCAACCTTGGCAGATTGTATGTGTCTAGGAATTTATACATTTCTTCTAGGTTTTCCAGTTTATTCACATATAGTTGCTTATCATAGCCTCTGAAGATATCAAGGGTGATGTCCAGAATGGTATTTCCTAGGTTTTATTCTAGAATTTCTATAGGTTTAAGTTTTACATTTTAGTCTTTAATCCATCTTGAGTTAATTTTTGGTTTTCTTAATCCTTTTTATGAATTTTTGAGTCTCAATTTTATTCAGCTTGGCTCTGGTTTTGGTTATTTCTTTTCTTCTACTGTTTTCGGGCTTCATTTGTTGTTGTTTTTCTAGTTCCTTCAAGTATGATGTTAGATTGTTTATTGAGATCTTTCTAACTTCCTGATGTAGGTGTTTAGTGCTGTAAGTTTCCTCTTTACATTGTTTTGTGTGTTTCCCAGAAATTTTGATATTTCTCTGTTTTCACTTATTTTGAGGAATTTTTAAATTTCTGCCTTAATTTCATCTTTTACCCAAATATCATTCAGGAGTAAATTGTTTAATTTTTATGTAATTGTGTGCTTTTGAGATATCTTTTCTGTAATCATTTCTATTTTTATTCCACTATAGTCTGAAAATATGATTGGTATGACTTTGATTTCTGTGAATTTATTAAGACTTGCTTTATGGCCAAGCACTTGGTCAATCTTAACAGTATATTCTGTGTGCAAACGTGAAGAATATATATTCTATGTATGACGAGTGGTAGATTCTGTGGTTGTCTACTAGGTCCAATTGGTTAAGTGTCAGATTTAAGCCCCAGATTTGTTAGTTGTCTGCCTTGATCTGTCAAACACTGTCAGTGGTGTGTTAAAGTTCTTCACTATTAATTTGTAGCTGTATAAGTCTTTTTTGTAAGTCTGGAAGTATTTGTTTTATTATATCCGTGTGCGCCAATGTTGACTGCATTACGTATTTAGGATAGTTGAGCCATCTTGTTGGATTGAATCCTTTATTATTATGTAGTATCCTTCTTCTTGTTTTCTTAATGTTGTTGGCTTAAGTTTTATTTTATCTGATTTAAGAATAGAGCCTCTACTCTTTTTGTTTTCTTTTTGAATAATCAGTATTTCTTCAACTCTTTACTTTGAATCTATTAGTGTCATCACATGTGAGATAAATCTCTTGAAGGCAGCAGACAATGGGTATTGTTTTTAATCCAACTTACTACTTACTCTGTCTTTCAAGTGGTTTTTTAGACCATTTTCATCCGAGGTTAATATTGATATTTGAAATTTTGATTCTATCATGAAGTTATTAACTGGTTGTTTTGTAGTTATTTTATAGTTTCTTTAAAGGGTCTGTGTGCTATGTACTTAGCTATGGTTTTGTGGCAGCCAATGTTGTTATTTCATCTATGTGTTTAGAATTCCCTTAAGGATCTCTTGTAAGGCTGGTTTAGTAATGAATTCCATGAGTAATTGGTTAGCAGAAATATTTTATTTACCCATTGCTCAGAAAGCTTAGTTTTTCTGGTGTATGAAATTCTTCATTAGTGTTCATTTTCTTTAAGAATGTTGAAAATAGGGCCCCAGTCTCTTCTGGGTTGAGAATTTATCCTGAGAAGTCCGCTGTTAGCCTAATGGGTATCCTTTGTATGCTATTTGACCTCTTTCTCTAGCTGTCTTCAATACATTTTTCTTTAGCATTTATCTGAGATAGTCTGGTATCTATACACCTTGGTGATTGTTAGGCAGGCCTTTGGATTTCTTGTATCCTGATATCTACCTCTCTAGCAAAATTAGGGGAATGGTCTTAAATTTTTCCCTCAAACATTTTCCAGGTTATTTACTATTTCTCCTTCTCTGTCAGAAATGCCAGTAGTTCACAGGTTTTGACAATTTGCATCAGCTCAAAGAATATTACTGAGATTCTTTGTTCATTTAAAAAAAAAAATCTGTATTTTTGTCTGGCTAGATGGATTTGGAAACCCTGAAATTCTTTTTTTCATTTGGTTTAGTGTATTGGTTGTTTTGTAGTTTTCTATTGTATTTGAAATTACTTAAGTGAGTTTTTTGGTTCCAGTAGCTCTGACTGATTTCTTTTTAAGATATTTACCTCTTCATTTCATGGATTGCTTTACAGGTTTCCTTGTGTTGATTTTCAAAGTTATTTTGGAGTTCATTGAGTTTCTCTACAATCTGTCCTTTGAATTCTCCATCTGTCATTTCTCTGGTTCCTTTTTTTGGTTAGAGACCATTGCTGAAGAGCTAGAGTTAGCCTTTGATGATGCCTCAGCATTTATATTTTCAGTGACAGAATTATTATGCTGGTTCCTTCTCATTTGCTGAGTGAGGGTTGTGTTAGGTAGTGTATTTTCATTTTGCTTCTATATTCCTATGAACTTCTGTCAGCAAGTTTTGTGTTAGGTTGTGCAATTTGACCTATAGACTAGTAGATGGTGTTTACAAGTATAAGTCAGCTATTATACAAGCAGGTGAATATGTGCCTGACCTTTGTTTACTGTGAGGTACTCTCTGTTGTTTCAGGTGAAGAGTTGGACAGTGGAGTGCCTGGTGTTCTGAGCTTCTTGTTTCATGCGGGTAGTGGGACACAGCTGGGCAGTGCTGGAAGCCCCTGGCTTGCCCACAAATATCCCAGTGATGAGTGTAGGCAGCAACCTTGATAAGAGTTGCTGGGATAAGCTCCTGGTGAAATGCATTGAGTTCTCTGCAGTAGTGCAGTGAGAAGGCTATATCCGCTCCCTGTCCTAGGTAGGCAGGAATCTAATCTGGTTTCCTCCAACACCCTGCTCCAGGATTCTTCACTCCTAGTTCACTGTAATCTATCTCCAGACTGCAATGTGGTTGAGGATCACAGGAAATGCCAGTTTTGCAACTCTCTGTGGGAGTGGTTTTTGTGCATAACCTTGTCACTCAAGCTAATACAGATAGCTTTAAGGCTCACGTGTTCTCCTGTGTGGCAGTAACTGCTGTTTTTTCAAAAGGGATGACTCCAGCTTTGGGCTTGTGCATGTGGGTATTGGTCATGGTGGTGTAGGAGAGTTGGGATAGCCTCACCTCAGGCCCTGAGGGAATTGATCAGGTGCCAGGAGATTCAGAAAGAGGCAGGTAGTTTCTGA
Organism: Trachypithecus francoisi; assembly: GCF_009764315.1. Taxonomy (NCBI): domain Eukaryota; kingdom Metazoa; phylum Chordata; class Mammalia; order Primates; family Cercopithecidae; genus Trachypithecus; species Trachypithecus francoisi. The sequence goes on along the minus strand of NW_022681454.1, from coordinate 164,845,897 downwards.
GTTCCCAGGCTTATAAATACACCACTGTGCATGTATAACACACATGCTGAGCCTTAAATGGGTTGGAATAGGGTCAGGTTAAACCAGAGTTCAGGTGCTGGCTATGGTGAGGGGATCAGTCTGGTCACTGGATAACCAGCCAAACTCTCAGACAGGGGAAAGCAGAACAATTAGGTGGTGGGACTCCCAGGGAACATCACAGGCCTATGGGCACTGGGTTTTCAAAAAGGTTCTGGGCCAAAGCTGAAATGTTCAGGAGGGAGTGGGGTGACTATGCTGTGTGCTTTTCACTGGAGAAAGCAGTACACTTCACCTGAGATAATGAAGACTGGTGGCTGGGGGGGGGAATTGTATGCTTGTACTTCTCTCCCACCAAAACAATGCTGAACTTCACTGCTGAGAACATGCAAAGATATCAAATATTGTATGTTACCTCTGGGAATTTTGTTGCAGAGGAATAAAGAGCTGTGACCCATCACAGCGATTTCCATTGTGCTGGAAATCCAAACCAGTTAGCCTTGTGTGCCTCGGAGCAACCGAGGTGGAGAGTCACATGGACTACCTTCACTGTAGTTCCTGGGGGTATGCAGAGCTGGGCCCACCCATAGAGTTCAAGCAGTGATAGGTCACTATGTTGGAAGCTCAAAGTAGCTGGCCTTGCCTGTCCCAGAGCAGTGTGGGTTGGGGGGGGTCACATGGTCTCCTCTTGGAACAGTGCAGATGTGTGCCCACCTGCAGGATTTAGGTGGGTGTGGGTTGCTGTGCAGCAAACTCAAGCTCAGTTGAGCCTAAGCTTGGAGGAGCTGGAGAAGTGAGTCAGACTGACCGCTCCTCAGACTGCAACTGTGGCCTCTATCAGGGCCATGGCAGCTGGCACTATGCTGCATAGGCATATCAGGCTTGCTGGGCTCCACATGGGCCTGAGCAGTACCTTTTTACAAACTCCAGAAGGTTCTCTGAGTCAGTCTAGAGGTCTGTGGACCTCAAGAGGGTTCTTCTCTCTTTCTCATGCTCAGATTTGCCAAAGTCTGCATGGAAAGTACGGATCCCCAGTGGCTTTCACTCACTCACCCTTTCCCCATGTTAGGGTGCTTCTCCCAGCTCCAGGCCAGTGCTGGGTGGGCAGCTGTGTGGCTGCTCCTCTCTGTTCTCTGTGGATCCTCTTGCTTCTTTGATGAATGCTGATGTGGTCTCCAAGATGGGCAACTTGAAGAGCCACTATCTTCTCAACACTTTGCTTCCTCTCCATGGCAGTGGTGCACTATAGCTACATCTGATCAGCCATCTTGAACCCAACTTCTTAACTTTATTATATGCCTTGAGGTAGTCTTATTTGGGTTTAATCTGCCTGGTATCCTTTGTCCTTCTTGTACGTGGATATTAATGTCTTTTTCTAGTTTTAGAAAGCTCTCTGTTATTATTTCTTTGAATGAATTTTCTACCCTGATCTATCTCTATTGGGGGAACCATCCCCAATATTTAAACATAGGTTGTTTCTATTTTCCATCAGTGTCCTCACTGAGAAATAAAGAGAGACAGCACAAAGAGAGGAGTTTTACAGCTGGACCGCCAGGGTGACATCACATATTAGTGGGACTGTGATGCCTGCCTGAGTCTCAGACCAGCAAGTTTTTATTAAGGGTTTCAAAAGGGGAGGGGGTGTAAGAACAGGGAGTAGGTACAAAGATCACATGTTTCAAAGGGCAAAAAACAGAACCACTAATAAGAGTCTAACAAAGATCACATGCTTCTGAGGGAACAGGACAAAGGGCAAAAGCAGAACCACTGGTAAGAGTTCAACAAAGATCACAGGGCAAAGGGCAAAATCAGAACCGCTGATAAGTGTCTATATTCAGCAGTGCATGTATTGTCTTGATAAACATCTTAAACAACAGAAAACAGGGTTCAAGAGCAGAGAACGGGTCTGACCACAAATTTACCAAGGTGGAGTTTTTCCCCACCCTAATAAGCCTGAGGGTACTGAAGGAGACCAGGGCGTATCTCAGTCCTTATCTCAACCACATAAGACAGACATTCCCAGAGCCGCTGTTTATAGACCTCCCCCCAGGAATGCATTCCTTTTCCAGGGGATTAATATTAATATTCCTTGCTAGGAAAAGAATTTACTGATATCTTTCCTACTTGCACATCCATTTACAGGCTCTCTGCAAGAAGAAAATATGGCTCTTTTTGTCCGACTCCGTAGGCAGTAAGACCTTATGGTTGTCTTCCCTTGTTCCCTAAAAATCCCTATTATTCTGTTATTTTTCAAGGTGCACTGATTTCATATTGTTCAAACACACATGTTTTACAATCAATTTTTACAGTTAACACAATTATCACAGTGGTCCTCAGGTGACGTACATCCTCAGCTTACAAACATAACAGGATTAAGAGATTAAAGTAAAGACAGGCATAAGAAACTATAAAAGTATTGTTTGAGAGCTGATAAATGTCCATATTAAGATGAAATCTTCACAAAAAGTTCCTCTGCTGCAGTTCCAGCCAGTCCCTCCATTCGGGGTCCCTGACTTCCAGCAACATATCTGTATCTCTCTTCCTGCAGCCTCTTTAAGGCAAGTAACTTTTAGATTTGCCCTTTTGAGGTTATTTTGTAGATCTTTCAGATATGTTTAATCCTTTGTATTTTTTTTTTCTTTTTTTGGTCTTCTCTAACTGAATATTTTCACACAGCCTGTCTTTGAGCTCATTAATTCTTTCTTCTGTTTGATCAATTCTGCTGTTGAAAGACTTTCATGCATTTTATTTTCATTTTCCCAGTTGAACATTTTGACTCCCAGAATTTCTGCTTGATTTTAAAAATCATTTTAGTCTCTTTGTTAAATTTCTCTGATGAAATTCTGAAATTCTTCTTTGCAGTATGTTGAAATTCAGTGAACTTGCTCAAGACAGTTATTTTGAACTTTTTATCTGAGTGGTCACGTATCTCTATCATTCCAGGACTGGTCACTGGTACCTTATTTAGTGCATTGGTGAGGTAATGTTTTACTGATATACTTGATTCTTGTGAACGTTTGTCAATGTCTGGTATTGAAGAGTTGGGTATTTATTGAATCTTCACAGTCTTAGCTTCTTTGTACCTGTCCTCTTTGAGAAGGCTTTCCAAGAATTCAAAGGGAATTAAGTGTTGTGACCTAAGCCTTTGCAGCTGTTTCAGCACTAGAGAGCTTCCTTAGCCCAGGAACACTGCCACTCCCACAGACTCCCTAAATGCACAGCCTTAGTGGACTTGAGGACCATAAAGGCAAATTATCTGAGTTACCAGGCAAAGTCTCTCATTGTTTTCTCTCTTTTTCCCTCAATCAGAAGGAGTCTTCCCTCCCTGGGCTGCTTGGAGTCAGAGAAAGGGTGATCTGGGCCCTCCTGTGGCCACCACGGCTGCAACTGCACAATGTTGCACCTAAACCTTGCAGGCCAGCACAGAACTGGGGCTCAGTGCCGGTGGCCACTATTGTCTCCTGCTGTTAATATTCATACAAGGCTCAGGGCCACTTGAGGTAGTGGGTGGTAAATCCTGCTGGGACTGTATTTGTCCTATCAGGGTGGTAGGTTCCCTTCTGGCCCAGAGTAGTTTTAAAAAAAATTGTCCAAGAGCAAACTCCTGGAACTGGGTGTTTCAGTAATCTCTCTGGTGCTTTATTATACTGTGGTTAAGCTCATACCCAAGATGCAAGACAAAGTCCTCTGTACTCTTCCCTCTCCTTTCCCCAAGTGGAAGGAGTTTCTCCCTGAGTTGCATGGCCTGGATTTGGAAGAGGGGTAATGCAGAAACTTTTTGACCAGCGCAGCTGATGTCACACTGTGTCACACCTCACATCTCCTGCCTCTGAGACCATTGTAGCATCAGGAATTTTACAAGGGCTTCAATCTCTGTGGCCTGACTGTCACTCAAATTCATTCTGGGTTCCAGCCCAATGTAGTCATTTGGTGACTGAAGCAAGAACTGGAGTTTCTTCTGCTTGGGTGGAGGATTTACCTCTGGCCTCCAGCTAGTATAAATGCTCCTTCCATAGATGCTGGTAGAAATCTGCCCTCTGCTGTGTTCTGCTGTGACAGCTCTGAGTTCCAATGCAAAGTCCCACACTCACTTTGCTCTTCCTCCCACAAGTACACAGCTTCTCTCTCTCCACATGGCACTGCCTGGGGTTGAGGGAGGGATGATGTATATTGTGCAAAGCTCTCTAAGCTCTCTTTCCTACCCTCTTCAATGTCTCTTTCCTTGATATTATGTTACAATCATATATTGTGATTGCTCAGCTGATTTTTTTTTTTTTTTTTTTTTGGAGTCTTATGAAGGTTCTTTCTTGTGTGGATCCTTGTTCAATTTGGTATTCCTGTGGTGCAATGATCACTGGAGGGTTCTATTTGGCCATCTTGCTTTGCCTACTCCAAGAAACCACTAGAAATAAGTTTTTGTTGTTATTTTTTGTTTTGTTTTGTTTTGTTTGGGACAGAGTTTTGCTCTGTCACTGAGGCTGGAGTGCAGTGAGGCAATCTTGGTCCTCTGCAACCTCGCCTCTTGGGTTCAAGCAATTGCCCCTGCCTCAGCCTCCCGAGTAGCTGGGATTACAGGCATCTACCACCATACCCAGCACATTTTTGTATTTTTTTAGTAAAGATGGGGTTTAACCATCTTGGACAGGCTGGTCTTGAACTCCTGACCTCAGGTGACCCACTCGCCTCGGCCTCCTTAAGTGCTGGGATTACAGGCAAGAGCCATTGCCCCCAGCCAGAAATGTTTTTAGATACAACATCAAAGGCAGGATCAGTGAAAAAATAATCAGTAAGTTGGATTCATTAAAATAAAAAAACTTCTGCTCTGTAAAAGATAATGTCATGGGAATGAGAAGACAAGCCACAGATTGGGAAAAAGTATTTTCAAAAGACATATATGTGATAAAGAAGTGTTATCCAAAACATACAAAATATTCTTAAGCCTCAACAATAAAAAACAACAAAAACCTGATTAAAAAATGGGCCAAAGACCTTAACAGACACTCATATAAGTAAGAATATATACATATGTCAAATTAGCACATGAATAGATGCTCTTCATCTTGTGTTATCAAGGACATGAAAATTAAAATAACGATGAGATACTTTGTCTGTTACACAGCTATTGACTGACCAAAATGTGCAACACTACCAACATCAAATGCTGATGGGAATGTGGAGCAACAGGAACTCCCACTCATTGCTAGGAAAAATGCAAAATGGTGCAGCTACATTGGAAGATAGTTTGGCAATTTCTTACGAAGTTAAACATACACTTATCCAATTGTCTAGCAATTGAACCCTTTGGTATTTACCTATGTGAAGTGAGATGAAAACTTATGTTCACACAACAACCTACACACACATGATCATAAGAGTTTTGTTTATAATCCCCAATACTTGGAAACAACCAAGGTGTCCATTAGTAGATGAATAAATTATGTTGCATCCATACTATGAAATAGTATTCAATGCTAGAAATAAATGAACTGTCAAGCCACAAAAGATACGGAGGAAACTTAGGTGCATATTAGTATATGAAATAAGTCAATCTGCAAAGTCTTGATATGGTCCATGTTTTGTCTCTTTCTAATCCAATGTTGAAATGTAATCCTCAGTGTTGGAGGTGGGGCCTGGTGTGAGGTGACTGTATCATGGGGATAGATCCCTCCTGTGTGGCTTAGTGCCATCCCCTTAGTGATGAGTGAGTTCTCACTCTGCATTCACATGAAATCTGGTTGTTTAAAAATGTGTGGCACCTCCCCTGCTTCTCTTGCTGCCATGCAACTCACCTGCTCCTTCGTCACCTTCCGCCATTATTGTAAGCTCCTTGAGGCCTGTCCAGAAGCAGATGCCAGCATCATATGTCCTGTACAGCCTGAAAAATTGTAAGCCAAAAAAAACCTCTTTTCTTTATAAACTCACCATTCTCAGGTACTCCTTTATAGCAACAACAACATAAAAAAGGACTAATATAAAGGTACATCCTGCAATTCCAATTACATGACATTCCAGAAAAGGCAAAATTATGGAGACAGTAAATAGTTCAGTGATTGCCTGAGGTTGGGAGTTGGATGAAGGGAAGGATGAATAGGCAGAACATAGATTACTTTTCAGGCACAAATATACTATGTAAGATACTATAATGATGCATATAAGTTACTTATATGCATGTATTCAAATCCATAGAATTTACAGCAATAAGAGTGGATTCTAATGTAAAATTATGGATTTTGGGTGATTATTATGTGTCAATGTAGGTTCTTCAATTGTACAAGTGTACCAGTCTAATGAGGGATGTTGATAATGGGGAGGCTTTGCATATACAGGGCAGAAGGTACATTGGAATCTCTTTACCTTCTTCTTAATTTTCCTGTGAACCTAAAACTGCCCTAAAAAAGTCTTTGGTTAATAAACAATGTGTGTGTATATTAGGCAGGTTCTGCGTATATCTATATTCGAGATTTCCTCATCCATTAAAGGGGATAATAGATGAATTTAATCTTATAGAGATTAAATCTATTAATATGTATAGAGAGCTTAGAAGATTGTCTGCTGTCTGCACATGCTATCTACATGATAGTTACCATGATCATGGGGTCGATACAGTTATGCCACATCACAAGATTGTTATGTTTCTCCACGGTAAAGGAAACATTTCACTGGATAGAGGTATAAACAGGTATAGTAGACTATTCAAAACTGTTGAAATATAATCCAAGACAATTGCAGTAGGAGAGAGATTAAACTTAACTTCAACAAAACAAAAGGCAGGAAAGTTCTTTAAGTTTTATGAAAAAGTTCCCTTGAACTTTATTCCTGAAATTTCAGTTCCTTGAAATATTTATTTAATCGCATATTCATTTTTTTATTTTGATGAATATTTGGGGAACAGGTCATGTTTGGTTACATGAATAAGGTCTTTAGCGGTGATTTCGAGATTTTGGTACACCCATCACTCAAGGAGTGTACACTGTACCCATTGTGTACTCTTTTATCCCTCACCCCCCACTGACTCTTTCCCCCAAGTCCCCTAAGTCCATTATATCATTCTTAAGCCTTTGCATCCTCATAGCTTAACTCCCACTTACGAGTGAGACCATACGATGTTTGGTTTTCCATTTCTGAGTTACTTCACCTAGAATCATGGTCTACAATTCTATAGAGGTGTCTGCAAATGTCATTATTTTGTACCTTTGCATGACTGAGTAGTATTCCATGGTATATATGAATACCACAATTTCTTTATCCACTCATTGATTGATGGGTATTTGGGCTGGTTCCATATTTTTTCAATTGTGAATTGTGCTGTTATAAACATGCATGTGCAAGTATCTTTTTGGATAATGACTTCTTTTCATCTTGGTAGATACCAGTGGTGGGATTACTGGATCAAGTGGTAATTGTACTTATAGTTCTTTTTTTTTTTTTTTTTTTTTTTTTGAGACGGAGTCTCGCTCTGTCGCCCAGGCTAGAGTGCTGTGGCCGGATCTCAGCTCACAGCAAGCTCCGCCTCCCGGGTTCACACCATTCTCCTGCCTCAGCCTCCCGAGTAGCTGGGACTACAGGCGCCCGCCACCTCGCCCGGCTAATCTTTTATACTTTTTAGTAGAGACGGGGTTTCACCGTGTTAGCCAGGATGGTCTCGATCTCCTGACCTCGTGATCCGCCCGTCTCGGCCTCCCAAAGTGCTGGGATTACAGGCTTGAGCCACCGCGCCCGGCCTGTACTTATAGTTCTTTAAGGATTCTCCACACTGTTTACCATAGTGGTTGTACTACTTTACATTCCCATCAACAGTTTAAAAGTGTTCCCTTTTCACCATATCCACACCAACATATATTATTTTTTTGATTATATGACTATGGCCATTCTTGCAGAATAAGGTGTTATTGCATTGTGGTTTTCATTTGCATTTCCTGATAATTAGTGTTATGTAGTATTTTTTTATGTTTTTGGCCCTTTTTATAGCTTGTTTTGAGAACTGTCTATGCATGTCCTCAGCCCACTTTTAGATAGGATTGTTTGTTTTTTTCCTGCTGATTTGTCTGAATTCCTTGCAGATTCCAGGTATTTGTCCTTTGTTGGATGTATAGATTGCAAAGATTTCCTTCCACTCTGTGGGTTGTTTGCTTGCTCTGGTGATTACTGGTTTTGCTGTGAAGAAGATTTTTAGTTTAATTAAGTCCCATCTATTTGTCTTTTGTTTTTATTGCATTTGCTTTTGGGTTCTTGATCATTAAGTCTTTGCCTAAGCCAATGTCTACAAGAGTTTTCCAAAGCTATCTTCTGGGATTTATATGGTTTCAGGTCTTAGATTTAAGTCTTTGATACATCTTGAGTTGATTTTTGTATACCTTGAGAGATGACAATCCAGTTTCATTCTTTTACATGTGGTTTGCCAATTATCCCAGCAGCATTTGTTGAATCAGGTGTCCTTTCCCCTCTTTATGTTTTTGTTTGTTTTGTTGAATATCTGTTGGCTGTAAGTTTTTGACTTTATTTCTGGGTTCTCTATTCTTTTCCATTGATCTGTATGCCTATTTTTTACTAGTACCATGCTGCTTGGGTGGCCATAGCCTTATAGTATAGTCTGAAGTTAGTTAATGGGATGCCTTCATATTTGTTCTTTTTACTTAGTCTTGCTTTGTGTATGCAAGCTCTTTTTTTATGGTTCCATATTAATTTTAGGATTTTTTTTTCCAGTTCTCTGAAGAATCATGGTGATATTTTGATTGGAATTGCATGGGATTTGTAGATTGCTTTTGGCAGTATGGTCCTTTTCACAATATTGATTCTACCCGTCCATAAGCATGAATTGTGTATACCTTTGTTTGTGTCATCTATGGTTTCTTTCAGCAGTGTTTTGTAGTTTTCTTGTAGAGGTATTTTACCTCCCAATTTAGGTATCTTCCTAATATATTTTTTCTTTTTGCAGCTATTGTAAAAATGATTGCATTCTTGATTTGATTCTGAGCTTGGTTGATGTTGGTGTATAGCAGAGTTACTGATTTGTGTACATTGATTTTGTATCCTAAAACTTTGCTGAATTCATTTACCAGTTCCAGAAGGCTTTGGATGAGTCTTTAGGGTTTTCTAGGCATACAATCATGTCATCAGTGAGCAGTGACAGTTTTACTTCCGGTTTACTGATTTGGATGCCCTTTATTTCCTTCTCTTGTCTGATTGATCTGGCTAGGACTTCCAGTACTATGTTGAACAGAAGTGGTGTAAGTAGAACCCTTGTCTTCTTCCAGTTCTCAGTGGGAATTCTTTCAACTTTTCCCCATTCAGCAGAATATTGGCTGTGGATGTGTCATAGATGATTTTTATTACCTTAAGGTATGTCCCTTTTATATCAATTTTTCTTAAGATTTTGATCATAAAAGGATGCTGGATTTTGTCACATGCTTTTTTTGTGTCAATTGAGATGATCATGTGATTCATGTTTCTAATTCTTTTTATGTAGAGTATTACATTTACTGACCTTGCAGATGTTAAACCATCCCTGCATCTCTGGTATGAATCCCACTTGATTATGGTGGATTATCTTTTTGATATAGTTTATCATATCACATATTTATTATATCTTTTTGATATGGATTATCTTGGATTTGGTTTCCTAGTATTTTTTGAGAATTTTTGCATCTATATTCATCAGGGATATCGGTCTGTATAGTATTATTTTCTCCCTGTGTACCATCCTGGTTTTGGTGTTAGGGTGATACTAGCTTCATAGAATGATTTAGAGAGAACCGGATTGGTATCAATTCTTGTTTGAATGCCTGATACAATCCAGCTGTGAATTCATCAGGTCCTGAACTTCTTTTCTTGGTAACTTTTCAATTACTATTTCAATCGTGCTGCTTGTTATTGGTCTGTTCAGAGTATATTTTCAGGAATTTATCCATCTCCTCTAGGTTTTCTAGTTTATGTGTGTAAAGTTGTTCATAGTAGCCTTGAATGATCTTTTGTATTTCTGAAGTGTCAGTTGTATTAATCACATTACCCATTTTATTTCTAATTGAACTTATTTGGATCCTCTCTCTTCTTTTATTGGTTAATCTTGCTAATGGTCTATCAATTTTATTTATCTTTTTAAATAACCAGCTTTTTGTTCTATTTATCTTTTGTTTTTCTTTTGTTTGTTTCTATTTTATTTAGTTCTGCTTTAATCTTCATTAAATTTATTTTCTTCTGCTGGGTTTGGGTTTGGTATGTTCTTGTTTCTCTAGTTCCTTTAAGTGTGACCTTCGATGATCTGTTTGTACTCTTTCAGACTTTTTGGTGTAGGCATTTAATGTTATGAACTTTTCTTTTAGCACTACTTTTGCTGTATCCCAGAGGTTTTAATTGGTTGTGTTACATATCAGTCAGTTCAAAAATGTTTTAATTCCCATCTTGATCTTGTTTTGATCCAACAATCGTTCAGGAGCAGGTTATTTAATTTTCATGTATTTGTCTGGTTTTGATGGTTTCTTTTGGAGTTGATTTCCAATTTATTTCATTGTGGTCTGAGAGAATATTTGATATAATTTCTGTTTCCTTAAATTTGTTGAGATTTGTTTTGTGGCCTATCATATGGTCTATCTTGGAAAATGTTCCATGTGCTAATAAACAGAATGTATAGAATATTCTGTAAATATCTGTTAAGTCCAGTTTTTTCTAGGGTATAGATAAGTCCATTGTTTCTTTGCTGACTTCTCTCTTGATGACCTGTCCAATTTTGTCAGTGGAGTATTGAAGACCCCTACTATTATTGTGTTGCTCTCCATCTCGTTTCTTAGGTCTAACAGTAATTGTTTTGTACATTTGGAAGCTCCCGTGTTAGGTGCATATATATTTAAGATTGTGATATTTTCCATTGGACTAGTCCTTTTATTATCACATTATGTCCCCCTTTGTCTTTTCTAACTGCTGTTGCCTTAAAGTTTCTTTTGTCTGATATAAGAATAGCTACTCCTGCTTGCTTTTGGTGTCCATTTGCACAGAATATCTTTTTCCACACCTTTGCCTTAAGTTTGTATGAGTCCTTATGTGTCAGTTGAGTCTCTTGAACACAGCAGATACTTGGTTGGCGAATTCTTACCCATTTTGCCATTCTGTATCTTTTAAGTGGAACATTTAGGCCATTTACATGTAATGCTAATATTGAGATGTGAGATACTATTCTATGCATAGTGCTTTATGTTGCTTGAATACCTTGGTTTTTTATTGTGTTATCTTCTTATAGGTCCTGTGAGATTTATGCTTTAAAGAGGTTCTATTTCGGTGTATTGCCAGGATTTGTTTCAAGATTTAGAGCTCCTTTTAGCACCTCTTGTAGTGCTTTATGGGTAGTGGCAATTCTCTCAGCATTTGTTTGTCTGAAAAAGGAGTATATCTTTATTTACGAAGGTTGGTTTTCCTGGATAAAAAAACTCTTGGCTGATAATTGTTTTGTTTAAGGAAGCTAAAGATAGTACCCTAATCCTTTCTAGCTTGTTGAGTTTCTGCTGAGAAATCTACTGTTAATGTGATATGTTTTCCTTGATAAGTTACCTGAACCTTGTGCCTAACAGCTTTTAAAATTCTTTTCTTCATTTTGACTTTAGATAACTTGATGACTATGTACCCAGCATTACTATTTTTGTGATAAATTTCCCAGGTATTCTTTGTGTAAAGATGTCTAGATCTCTAGCAAGGCTGGGGAGGTTTCCTCTGTTATTCCCTCAAACATATTTTCCAAACTCTTAGATTTTTCTTCTTTCCTGAGTACACCAATTATTCTTAAGTTTGGTCATTTAACATATTTCTAAAGTTTTTTGAGGCTTTATTCATTTGTTTTAATTCTTTTTTTCTTTATCTTTGTCAGATTTGGTTAATGTGAAAGCCTTGTCTTCAAGCTCTGAAGTTCTTTCTTCTACTTGTTTGATTCTATTGGTGAGACTTTCCAGTGTGTTTTGTAATTCTCTAAGTGTGTCCTTCAATTCTAGAAGTTGTGATTGTTTGTTATTTATGCTATTTCACTGGAGATTTTTCAATTCACATTCTGCGTCTTTGTTTGTTTGTTTGTTTGTTTCTTTATGTTGTACTTTACCTTTATCTAGTGCCTCATTGATTAGCTTAATAATCGACCTTCTGAATTATTTTTCTAGCAACTTACAGCCATCTTCTTGGTTTGGATCCATTGGTGGTGAGCCATTGTGATCTTCTGGTGGTGTTAAATAACCTTGTTTTGTCAGATTACCAGAATTGTTTTTCTGGTTCCTTCTCATTTTGGTAGCCTATGTCAGAGAGAAAATCCAGGGATTAAGGGCTGCCGCTCAGATTCTTTTATCCCACATGGTGCTCCCTTGATGTGGTGCTCTCCCCCTTGCTTTAGGAATGGGGCTTCCTGAGAGTCGAACTGCAGTGATTGTTATTTCTCATCTGGATCTTATTTCTCATCTGGATCTAGATACCAGGATCCTGGCTGGTACTGGAGAGTGTCTGTAAAGAGTCCTGTAATGTGATCTGTTTTCAGGTCTCTCAGCTGTGGATACCAGCACCTGCCCTGGTGGAGGCAGTAGGAGAGTGAAGTGGACTCTGTGAGAATCTTTGGTTGTATTTTTGTTAAGTGCATTGGTTTTATGTTGGCTGGCTTCCAGGCAGGGGGTGTCACTTTCAATAGCACATCAGTTGTGGTGGTAGAGGGAGGATCAGGCATTTTCCAGGGCCACAGAGCTCCCAAGAGATTATGTCCTTTGTCTTAGGCTACCAGTAGGGTAGAGAAAGATCATTAGGTGGGGCAAGGTTAGGCATTGTCTGAGCTCAGGCTCTCCTTGGACAGGGTTGTTGTGGCTTCTGTGGGATAGGGGGTGTGTTTCCCAGGCAAATAAAGTTATGTTCACAGAGGACTATGTTTTACTCTTCTGTGTCACACAGGTCTCCAGGGAAATGGGGGAAAGCTGGCAGCCACAGACCTCACCCAGTTCCTATGTGACCCACAGTCCAGAAGACTGGTCTCACTCCCACCGTGCTCCCTGAACAGCAGTGAGTTTATTTCCAGGTAGCTGGTGAGCTGCCTCAAGCTCCGAACTTGCCCCAGGCCACAAGCCTCTCAGCTGAGAAAGTAAGCAGACTCACAGGTCCCAGTTCCTCTGTTGTCCCACAGAGCCTGCAGAGCAATCCACCTTCTTCAAAGGGTCTGTGCGTTCCTTCAGCTTTCCTGCTATGTTCCTGTTTTTGGAATAAAAGTTCACGATGTGAGTCTTCACATTTTGCTCTTTCTGATTGAGTGGGTGCTGCAGGTTAGACCTGCCTCCTATCTGCCATTTATTTTCCATATCTAAGGTTTTGGATTTTACTTTGAAGGGAAATGGGGAACAAATGAAGTATTTTAGATAAATGAGTCACATGCTCACATCTGTATCTTAGAGAGTGTGATTATGAATGAATTTTGTAGAGATAATACACAAGGTAGAAAGTCCAACTATGTCCATTAGATACCACAAAAGATGTTGGTGGTCTGGATTTGGGTAGGATCCAGTGAAGCAGACATACATGAAAAATGTTTTAAATCTGGAATGGATAGGATTTGCTAATTGTTTGGCTTCCTGGAAAGAGGGAATGAAAAGTGTTTGCTTTGAAGCAGTTATGAGCCTCTACTATCACTTATTCAGAAGGAAATCATGGGAGAAGAACTAATTTAGGCCATATTGATTTTGAGGTGCTTATTAGACATTGTAATATTAATTAGAAATGTCTGGGCCTCAGGGGACATACCGTGACTAGAAATATAAATTAAGAGAAAAAATACATAGATGGACGATATATAAAGGGAGTGAGTGGGCTTACGGGTAGGCTCTAAAGCATATGAATATTTAAATGTTAAGAAAGTAACATTTATTGAAAAATATTCAGAAATGGCCCGTATGTATTTAGAAAAATGGGAGACTGCACTATAAAGGCAAAGGAAGGGCGTAATCGACAATGTCAAAGTCTGAGGAAAGAACACTTAGGGCAAGTTCTGTATTAAAAAAATAAGAACATTTGTGGAGTAACATTAATTCAGTCATTTTGTTTTCCATAGACTCTCTATGTGGAGTTGCATTAACAGAGATCTATAAATACTAAGAAATCCTATTGAGCAGCTGGGGTTTTAAAAGCTGGTATCTTTTCCATTGGAATGAAAATGCCTTCCTCAAATCATTAAATGGGCTCTAATTATGGCTTTTACTCTAAGTTCTTTGTACAAAAAGCAAGCAATTGATTTCTTTGTAGCTACCTTAACGCTTTCCTGTATTTATATTAAAGTTAAGTGTAGGTGGCTGAAGAAACACAATAAAGGAATTTCCCATTGTAAGAAAAAACAAATGGCAGAGATGAGAGATGTGAGGGATGTATATTTCAAAGATTATCTTACACAAGCATGTCACAGAATACACTGAATAAGAGTACATATAAATTTAAGTTCACAACTCATATAAATAAAATATGTTGCATTTCTATAGTTTACTTGTCACCCACATTTTCATTCTATTACCTGTTCACAATAGACTCATTCTTGAGATTACCTCTTTCTAAGGGTTATGCAGACTGTCCTAAGACTCACTTCACACAAAAGTAATCATTAAACCTTTATTTCTACTTTATTTGTCTATCAGTAAAAGTTATAAAGGTATCAGCAGATGTGGAAACTTTCCTGCAATCCCTGGCTAGTGCAAGCTACAGCCCTGATTCTTTAGAACTAACCTGTTTCTATGTGAGCTTACCCTCTGAAGTCTTGCCATTGCTAAGACTTATCCTTGGGTAGCAGAGTTTGTGTTATTTCAACTAACTTTCTTTCTTTCTTTCTTTCTTTCTTTCTTTCTTTCTTTCTTCTTTCTTTTTTTTTTTTTTTCTGAGACAGAGTCTTACTCTGTCACCCACGCTGGAGTGCAGGGAATGATCTCAGCTCACTGCCACCTCCATTCTCCGGGTTCATGTGATTCTTGTGCCTCAGCCTCCCAAGTAGTTGGGATTACAGGTGTGTGCCACCACACTTGGCTAATTTTTGTATTTTTTAGTAGAGACAGGGTTTCACCATGTTGGATAGGCTGATCTTGAACTCCTGACTTTAGGTGATCCACCAACTTCAGCCTTCCAAAGTGCTGGAGTTTGGGTCACTTCAGCTAGAAGAACTTATGAGGTCTCTACTCTCATGTTTTTTTCTCTCTTTTCAAGTCAACGATGAAAAACACAACAATGGGCCTATACCGTGAAAACAGTCAGAAAAAGGTATAACACATAATTCAACAGGACACATTGTCCACATTATCTAACACTGGAATAGTAAGTTCTCTCATAAACTTTCTGCTGTTAAAGATTAAGCTCTCTAAAATGGGAATTTAAAAATTTAAATTTACTCTTTGCTTTTAATGAGTTGAAATCATACTTTGTATTCTTTGTTTCTTTCACAGATGAAGTAGTGACTAGATGAATTGATACTGTTGATACTGTAGGAGCTAAGAGCAATGCCTGGTCTATAGATAGCAAGAAAATGGACACATCAGTACTATACTTGCAAGGCACCTATTCTGCAATTAACTGGAATGAACTGGGAAGAAGATCCTGAGTCCAAGTAAGATAACTGCTCCAACTAGCACCTGGATTTCAGCATGGGCATGACCTGAGCAGGAGATCTAGTTAACCCATGCCTGCTCTTGACACATGGAAACTCTGAGTTACTAATTTTTTGCTGTGTTAAGACCCTACATTTGTGGCAATTTGTTACATAGCAACATAAAACTAATACAGATACTAAGAAAAGTTATTCCAATCAAGTGCAAGTGGTGAAAAACAAAATTTAATGTACTGTGTAATTTCTTTGGAAAACACAAATGAATTAATACAGAAAAGATGATAACATTGTCAAATAAATGAAGAGCATATCAGCACCAGTTAGGCTTAACCTTGTTTAAAAACATTTATTTTTCTTTTTTTCTGGAACCAATCCTGCTGACTGGCATCCTTGTATGATGTTTTGTACTCAGCAAGTCCATTCTATCCCGAGATCACTATAATGAAATTGCAGCATCAGTGCTTTCTAACAGGGCCACGCTTACAGTACAGGTGGGCAAACTACAAACTCTAAATCTAATTTGTGTTTTCAATAAGAAAATGGAAATTTTTTTATTACTTTTAACATTATTCTGAGGATTCAGGGCTCATCATGCCGAACAGATGAATAAGCAGCCTCATTTATCTTAATTAAAGCTCCTCTTAATCAAGATACTGTCTGTCAGACAATATTTCTTGAAAGACACTTCTTAGTCTCGTCATCATAATATCAGTTACGGGGAAACACCATTGGGGTACATATTTGAATACACAGCTGAAAGCCAAAACGAAGAGTCAGTTCTAAAATCTTATATAATGAAGCCTTACTTCTTGAATAAAACATGATAGGATAGTCACTAAATTCAAATATTTGGAGCCTGGTGTCTTAATTAATTTTTTTCAGAATCTGAACAAGTGATTATATATATATATAACGTGTATATATGTGTGTATATATGTACATGGAAACATCCTATTCATTTAATGTGTTATGGTGGTATTTTTCTATTTTTTAAAAATAAACATAGTTAAAAATAGCATATAAATAATGTATTTGTGACCGTTTAAACTATTAAAAATACCAACTTCCACCTTGAATTGTAAACTGTCATTATTTTAACGCTTCCCTCTTTCTGTAGTAAAAGTAGTAAATATCATATCCCTTGTCATATAACTTTTCAGAGCTCTCCCACTTTAGACTCCTAACTTGCTTTGGAAACTGTGATGTCCACATTTGTGATGTAAGCAGAGGCTTGGGATGTGCTTATATATTTGGGCTGGTTCTCTTGAGTCTCTGCAGTCATTATGAAAAGTATATGCTGGGCCAGTCCATTGGTCCCAGGAGGAGAATGACAGTCCCCCTTGGAGGAGATTCCTAAGTTCAATCCAAGTTAAGATCAGCAGAGATCTTAACCCATTCAGGCTCCCCCTACATTAGCAAATTGCCCACCAACTTGAGACTTGTGATATAATAAGTGCTGAGTTTTATACATCACTGAGATTTTGTGGTTCTTTATAATAACATTATTATAATAGCTAATTAATATATTTTCTGAATTTCATTTACTTACTATATAAAACAAAACAAGAACAAATGAAGAACCAGTATTGAGTTTAAGTGATGAAAAACAAAAAAATGTTAAAAAAATGTTAATTTTTAAAATTATTCTACTAGGGCTATAGTATCAACAAGCAAAACTTGGTAGCTATCTGTATAATGTGGTATAAAGCAATGCAAGTTCAAATGCGCATGCTTTTAAAGGAATGAAAATGGAGATTGATGATAGCATAAACTGGTAAATTCATCTTTAAAAATTGTTATTATTCGCTAAATGAATATATGCATATCAGGAATGCCATTGAGTAGATTTCTTGGAATACATTTTAGGAAATTTGTATATATTTGTAACAAAATACATATGAAATTATATTCATAACACATTAGTCAATCTCAATTAAAAAACACCTCATTGAATTTCAATAGTAGAAAACATTAAAATATTAGTCAACAATTACAAAAGAAGATACAGTGATATAAAATAAAATGAGAAGATTTCACAGACACAGTGTTGAAGAAAAAAGAGAGACCAAAAAAATACATACTACATAATTCCATTACCACAAAGTTTTTCCATAGGACTAGACATCAGAAATGTACATATACTTTGGAGTATTGTCTGAGACAGACCTTAAGAGCTGGGTGGCTGATAACTTTTCTTTGAGTGATAGTTATATAACTAATATCACCACATAAATATTATCAAGTGGCACATTCATGATTTCTGTACATTGATATATATATGGATATATATATATATCTTAAAATTAAGAAACGTCAATGTAAAGGTAGAGGTGGGTCTGTGAAAAGTTCTTTAGTGCAGAAAAACAGAAAAAAAGTTAAATACCACGAGAATCACCATCATCTAGAGTCCTTCTTTGACCATCTGTTGCTTCCTTTGCCAGATACCTGCTTAGAGAGGTGATAAAAATTTATTTCTTCAAATACTATTCTGACCGAATATGTCTAGTGGAATATCTCTAATAGAATGTTAAAAGACTATTTATCATTGTAGTTGGAATTAGAATTTAACTTATGGTTACAAATCCAGAATTATTTTTTTTAAACTCTTACATGTCTCAGATTTTTATGGAGATGTTAGCCTTGGCAAATCTTGAGGGTGCCATTTGATAAAATTTATGAAGTGATTTTAGTTATGTTACCATAATCAAAGAAAAATTACCATGTAGCAACTTAGCAACACAGGCCAACATTCAAATTCAGAAAATACTGAGAACACCACAAAGATACTCCTTGAGAAGAGCAACCCCAAGACACATAATTGTCAGATTCACCAAGTTTGAATTGAAGGAAAAAATTTTAAGGGCAGCCAGAGAGAAAGGTCAGGTTACCTGCAAAGGGAAGCCCATCAGACTAATAGTGGATCTCTCTGCAGAAACCCTACAAACAAGAAGAGAGTGGGGGCCAGTATTCAACATTCTTAAAGAAAAGAATTTTCAACCCAGAATTTCATATCCAGCTAAACTAAGTTTCATAAGTGAAGAAGTAAAATCCTTCACAGACAAGCAAATGCTGAGAGATTTTGTCACCACCAGCCTGCCTTACAAGAGCTCCTGAAGGAAGCACTAAACATGGAAAGAACAACCAGTACCAGCGACTGCAAGAACATGCCAAATTGTAAACACCATCGACTCTACGAAGAAACTGCATCAATTAAGGGGCAAAATAACCAGCTAACATCATAATGACAGGATCAAATTCACACATAACAATATTAACTTTAAATGTAAATGGGCTAAATGTCCCAATTAAAAGACACAGACTGGCAAATTGGATAAAGAGTCAAGAGTCATAGGTGTGTTGCATTGAGGAGACCAAACTCACGTGCAGAGACACACATAGGCTCAAAATAAAGGGATGGAAGAAGATCTACTAAGCAAATGGAAAGCAAAAAAGGCAGGGGTTGCAATCCTAGTCTCTGATAAAACAGTCTTTAAGCCAACAAAGATCAAAAGAGACAAAGAAGGCCATTACATAATGGTAAAGGGATCAATTCAACAAGAAGAGCTAACTATCCTAAATATATATGCACCCAATACAGGAGCACCCAGATTAATAAAGCAAGTCCTTAGAGACCTACAAAGAGTTTTAGATGCCCACACAATAATAATGGGAGACTTTAACACCCCACTGTCATTATTAGACAGATCAACGAGACAGAAGGTTAACAAGGATTTCCAGAACTTGAACTCAGCTCTGGACCAAGTAGACCTAAAAGACATCTACAGAACTCTCCACCCCAAATCAACAGAATATACATTCTTCTTAGCACCATGTTGCACTTATTCTAAAATTGACCACATAATTGGAAGTAAAACACTTCTCAGCAAATGTAAAAGAACAGAAATCACAACAAACTGTCTCTCAGACCACAGTGCAATCAAATTAGAACTCAGGATTAAGAAACTCAGCCAAAACTGCACAAATACATGGAAACTGAACAACCTGCTCCTGAATGACTGGGTAAATAACGAAATGAAGGCAGAAATAAAGATGTTCTTTGAAATCAATGAGAACAAAGACACGATGTACCAGAATCTCTGGGACACATTTAAAGTAGTGTGTAGAGGGAAATTTACACACTAAATACCCACAAGAGAAAGCACAAAAGATCTAAAATCAACACCCTAAAATCACAATTAAAAGAACTACAGAAGCAAGAGAAAAAAATTCAAAAGCTAACAGAAGGCAAGAAATTAATTAAGATCAGAGCAGAACTGAAGGAGACAGAGACACAAAAAACCCTTCAAAAAATCAATAAATCCAGGAGGTGGTTTTTCGAAAAGATCAACAAAATAGACTGTTAGGAAAACTAATAAAGAAGAAAGAGGGGCTGGGCATGGTGGCTCATCCCTGTAATCCCAGAACCTTGGGAGGCCGAGGCGGGTGGATCACAAGGTCAGGAGATCGAAACCCATCCTGGCTAACACGGTGAAACCCCGTCTCTACTGAAAATACAAAAAAATTAGCCGGATGTGGTGGTGGGTGCCTGCAGTCCCAGATACTCTGGAAGCTGAGTCAGGAGAATGGCATGAATCCGGGAGACAGAGCTTGAAGTGAGCCAAGATTGCACCACTGCCCTCACTCCAGGGCAACAGAGTGAGACTCCGTCAAAAAAAAAAAAAAAAGAAGAAGAAGAAAAATGGGAAGAATCAAATAGACGCAATAAAAAATGATAAAGGGGATGTCACCACTGATCCCACAGAAATAAAAACTACCATCACAGAATACTATAAACACCTCTATGCCAATAAACCAGAATATCTAGAAGTGGATAAATTCCTGGACACATCCACCCTCTCAAGACTAAACAAGGAAGAAGTTGAATCTCTGAATAGACCAAAAA
Source organism: Trachypithecus francoisi (assembly GCF_009764315.1). Taxonomy (NCBI): domain Eukaryota; kingdom Metazoa; phylum Chordata; class Mammalia; order Primates; family Cercopithecidae; genus Trachypithecus; species Trachypithecus francoisi. The sequence continues at coordinate 164,825,396 of NW_022681454.1, read as the reverse complement.
CAAGCTCTGAAATTGAGGCAGTAATTAGTAGCCTACCAACCAAAACAAGTCCAGGACCAGATGGATTCACAGCCGAATTCTACCAGAGGTATGAAGAGGAGCCGGTGCCATTCCTTCTGAAACTATTCCAATCAACAGAAAAAGAGGGAATCCTCCCTAACTCATTTTATGAGGCCAGTATCATCCTGATACCAAAGCCTGGCAGAGACACAACAAAAGAAGAGAATTTTAGGCCAGTATCCCTGATGATCACCAGTGCGAAAATCCTCAATAAAACAAAAGAAAACTGAATCCAGCAGCACATCAAAAAACTTATCCATGATGATCGAGTTGGCTTCATCCCTGGGATGCAAGGCTGGTTCAGCATGTGCAAATCAATAAACGTAATCCAGCATATAAACAGAACCAAAAACAAAAACCACACGATCATCTCAATAGATGCAGAAAAGGCCATCAACAAAATTCAGCAGCTCTTCATGCTAAAAAGTCTCAATAAACTAGATATTGATGGAACATATCTCAAAATAATAAGAGCTATTTATGACAAACCCACGGCCAGTATCATACTGAATGGGCAAAAACTGGAAGCATTCCCTTTGGAAACTGGCATGAGATAAGGATGTCCAATCTCATGACTCCCATTCATCTAGTTCTTTTAATTGTGATGTTAGGGTGTTGATTTTATATCTTTTGTGCTTTCTGTTGTGAGAATTTAGTGCTACAAATTTCCCTCTACACACTGCTTTAAATGTGTCCTAGAGATTCTGTTACTTTGTGTCTTTGTTCTCACTGGTTTCAAAGAACATCTTTAGTTGTAATTTCTGGCCAGTACACTCAGGCAAGAGAAAGAAATAAAGAGTATTCAATTCGGAAAAGAGGAATTCCCATTGTCTCTGTTTGCAGATGACAAGATTGTATATTTAGAAAACCCCACGATCTCAGCCCAAAATCTCCTTAGGCTGATAAGCAACTTCAGCAAAGTCTCAGGATACAAAATCGATGTGCAAAAATCATACACCAATAACAGACAAAAAGAGAGCCAAATCATGAGTGAGCTCCCTTTCACAATTACTACAAAGAGAATAAAATACGTAGGAATCCATCTTATAAGGGATGTGAAGGACCTCTTCAAGGAAAACGACAAACCACTGCTCAATGAAATAAAAGAGGTCACAAACAAATGGAAGAACATTCCATGCTCATGAATAGGAAGAATCAATATTGTTAAAATGGCTATATGGCCCAAGGTAATTTATAGAATCATTGCTATCTCCATCAAGCTACCACTGACTTTCTTCACAGAATTGGGAAAAACTACTTTAAAATTCATATGGAATCAAAAAAGAGCCCACATAGCCAAGACAATCCTAAGCAAAAGAACAGAGCTGGAGGCATCATGCTACCTGACTTCAAACTATACTACAAGGCTACAGTAACCAAACAGCATGGTTGGTACTGGTACCAAAACAGATATATACACCAATGGAACAGAACAGAGGCCTCAGAAATAACACCACACATCTACAACCATCGGATCTTGACAAACCTGACAAAAACAAGCAATGGGGAAAGGATTCCCTATTTAATAACTAGTGTTGGGGAAAACTGGCCAGCCATATGTAGAAAGCTGAAACTGGATCCTTTCCTTACACTTTATACAAAAATTACCTCAAGATGGATTAAAGGCTTCAATGTAAAACCCAAAACCATACAAACCTTAGAATAAAACCTAGGCAAACCATTCAGGACATAGATATGGGTAAAGACTTCATGACTTAAACACCAAAAGCAATGGCAACAAAAGCCAAAATTGACAAATGGGATCTAATTAAACTAAACTAAAAAGCTTCTGCAGAGCGAAAAAAAAAAAAAAAAAGAACATGCAACCTACAAAATGGGAAAAATTTTTTTGCAATCTACCCATCTGACAAAAGGACAAAAGGATAATATCCAGAATCTACCAAGAACTTAAACAAATTTACAAGAAAAAAACAAACCACCCCATCAAAATTGGGCAAAGGATATGAACATACACTTTTCAAAAGAAGACATTTATGCAGCCAACAGGCATATGCAAAAATGCTCATTATCACTCGTCATCAGAGAAATGTAAATCAAAACCACAATGAGATACCATCTCACACCAGTTAGAATGGCAATCATTAAAATGTCAGGAAACATCAAATTCTGGACAGGATGTGGAGAAATAGAAACACTTTTACACTGTTGGTGGGAGTGTAAATTAGTTCAACCATTGTGGAAGACAGTGTAGTGATTCCTCAAGGATCTAGAACTAGAAATACCATTTGACCCAGCTATTCCATTACTGGGTATATACCCAAAGGATTATAAATCACGCTACTATAAAGACACATGCACACGTATGTTTATTGTGGCACTATTCACAATAGCAAAGTCTTCGAACAACCCAAATGTCCATCAATGATAGACTGGATTAAGAAATTGTGGCATATATATACCATGGAATGCTATGCAGCCATAAAATAGGATGAGTTCATGTCCTTTGCAGGGACATGGACGAAGCTAGAAGCTATCATTCTCAGCAAACCAGCACAAGAACAGAAAACTAAACACCGCATTTTCTCACTCATAGGTGGGAGTTGAACAATGAGAACACATGGACACAAGGTGGGGAACATCACACAATGGGGTGTGTCAGGGGGTGCGTGGCTGGGGGAGGGATAACATTAGGATAAATACCTAATGTAAATGATGAGTTGATGGGTGCAGCAAACCAACATGGCACATGTATGCTTATGTGACAAACCTTCATGTCCTGCACATATACCCTAGAACTTAAAGTTTAATTAAAAGTAAATAAATAAAAAGAAAAATTACCATGTAGATACCATGGAGTCTGGCAGAATTTGGAGATCAAAAAGAATTCAACATTGGTCTTGTAACTTAGGGATAACTAGTCTACAGATACTATTTAAAGTCACAGTCCTGAATGAGATTCTCTAAAAACAATAATGTAAGGAAACATTTGGTCATCTAATACTGTCAGGTTTATATTGCTTCATTTTTCAGAACAAGATCCTCTGACAACATGCTTATAAAAACATTAGTTTTTATAAATTGTATCAGGTATTCAAAATATTAAGAATTATTTCACATGGATTTTCTGTAATAATGTATTTTGACTTTAGATGAGATTCAAATTTTAATTTATATTGTTTCAACTTGCTTTATAAACTCTAAAACAATATAAATCTTAGTTTATTTATGAATAGGTTTATGCTATCATTCAAATTATGTTCAGAAAATAATTTTAAGTTAATATGGGCAATAACATTTTAGATTTAACATTAAAAAACATAATTTATGAAAAAATAAATCGGCACTAGTTAAAATTAAAAATGTGTACTCTGCAAATTTTTTGTTAAGAAAATGAGAAAACAAGACATAGATTAGAAAAATTTTGCAAAAACACGTATTTAATAAAGACGTGTTTATTAAGAAATCTAAAATGGAAAAATAAGACTTACAATTTACCAATAAGAAAATGAAAAATCAAATTAATAAGAGGACAGAAGATCTGAACAGGTATCTCACTAAAGAAAATATGTAGGTAGAAACATGTAGGTAGAAAATAAGCCTATGAAAAGATGCTTATAGAAAATAAGCCTATGAAAAAAGCATAACATGAAGCGTGTGTTAAAGCCAGATATCACTACAAAAATTCTATTAGATTTGTAAAGTTTCATTTTATTTATAGCACTTTATGTTTTTTTAAGAAAGCTGACTAAGTCTTGGTGAAGATATGGTACAACAATAACTTGTATTCCTGCTGGTGGGAATGCAAAATAATACAGCCACTTTGGAAGACAGTTTGACAGTTCCTTTTAAAGCCAAACATAGCCTTACCATAGAACTCAGCAATTATGCACGTAGGTATTTACCTAACTGATTTGAAAACTTATGTTCACACAGTATCCTGCATGTCAATATTTGTAGAACCTTTATTCAGAATTGCCAAGAACTGGAAGCAGCCAGTATAACCTCCAATGAGTGAACAAATAAACAAATTGTGGGGCATCCATACAATGAGATATTATACACAATAAAAATCAATGAGCTATCAAGCCACCACAAAAAATACATGAATTTTAAGTGAATATTACCTAATGAAATACCTTAACCTGAAAATACTGCATACTGGATGATTTCCATTATATAATATTCTGGTAAAGACAAAATATAAGAACAGTGAAAAGATTAGTGGTTGTTAAGAGTTTAGGGAAAGGATGGTAGGGTTGAGTAGATGAAGCGTGGGACGGAGGATTTTTAGTGCAGGAAAACTATTCTGCATGTATGTAAGGATTCAGTGTGATACTATAACAGTGGATTCATAACATGAAGCTTGTGTTAAAACCAATTGAACTTTACAGCACAAAGACTGAACCTTAATGTATGTAACAAAAAATATTTATGAGGATGAGGCATATTAGGAATAAATAATGTTTGTGACCAAAGAATCTAACTATGTCACTAGCATGAGAAACATTCTCTCTGAAGTGGCTGGGGTAAATGATGGAGACATACGTAACTTTGGGAATGCGTATGAAGACTAAATGCAAAAGAAAATGCGTGTAAATGCTACCGTCCAGTTGGTCAATTTGCTTCCTATGGGCACGTAGGTTAACAAGTCTGAGACTGCTATACATGTATACCGGAACTGAACAATTAAGTAAATGGATGTTGAAAGTTGGGGGAGCCTTGTGTTTCTTCTGGAGTGAGAAGACACAAATAATAAGACAAGTCTAAAATGATTCATGTGTCAGTGAATTCAAGTTAGAGACATCAGTATAAACTAATGCTTAGCTTAATATAGATACAGATGGTTTATACAGAAATATATGTAGAGAGATGTGGGCATCCCTGGTGCCCTGGTTTTAGTTTCTAATACCATTCGCTAATAAAGTTAGCCAGGGTTCCATGGATAAATGTCTGATTCTAGGACTGGGCCAGGAAATAAACAAGATGAGTCTGAAATATCTTGTAGTTACCGAAAGTAAAAAGGATTGAAAAAAAAAAAAAATCAATGAGAATGCATCAAAGAGATAACGAAGCTAAGTAAACAATATGCTAATAACCAAACCTGGATTAATTTGACCAAAAAATATATTAAGTTGTATTGAATTACAAATTCAATCATAAAATAAATATCCACGTGTTTTAGTCTGTTAGTGCTGTTATTAAAAATATCTGACACTGGGTAAATTTATAATGAAGAGAAATTTAATAGCTTATAGCTATGGAGGCTGAGAAGTTCCAGACCAGGATCCTGGTATCTTGTGAAGGCCTTCTTGCTGCATCATAACATGGCAGGAAGCATCACATGGTGGAAGAGCAAAGATAAATCGTTAGTCATTAGAGAAATACAAATTAAAAAAGCAGTGACATAGAACTATACACCCCTGGAATGACTGTAATAAAAAAGATAGACAATATCAAGTATTGGTAATTACCGAGAAAAACTAGAGCCCCTACTACGTTGATATGAAATTTAAAATGGTATAGCCACTTGGGTAAACTCTTTGACATTTTCCTTGTTTAATTTTTGAGGTAGAGTCTCACTCTGTTGCTCAGGCTGGAGTACAGTGGCACCATCTCAGCTTACTGCAATCTCCACCACCCAGGTTCAAGCAATTCTCCTGTCTCAGCTTCTACAGCAGCTGGAATTACAGGTGTGTGCCAGCATGCTCAGCTATTTTTCTTTTGTTTTGTATTTTTAGTAGAGATGGGGTTTAGTAATCTTGCCCCGGCTGGTCTCAAACTCCTGACTTCAAGTGATCTTCCTGCCTCAGCCTCCCAAAGTGATGAGATTACAGGTGGGAGGGTATTTTCTTAAAAACTTAAATGCAAACTTCTCATATTACCCAACTGTTGCACTAGAAGAGATCTATCTGAAAGAAATGATAGCATTTTCACAAATATAATTGCATACAAATGTTCATAAAAGCATTATTTATAATTTTCCAAAGGTGGGAACAATTCAAATATACAACAGTTGGTAATAGATGAAAAAAAAATCAATACAGTAGAATATTATTCAGTAATAAAAAAGACAGAACTACTGATACAATGTACAAGGTCAATAAATCTTAAAAAATACCTTAAGTGAAAATGCTAAATACAAAAATAAAATTATTGCATATTTTCACTTCCATGAAGTTTGCAGAAGAGGAAAATTTATAGAAAGAGTATATTGGCCGGGCGCGGTGGCTCAAGCCTGTAATCCCAGCACTTTGGGAGGCCGAGATGGGCGGATCACGAGGTCAGGAGATCGAGACCATCCTGGCTAACACGGTGAAACCCCGTCTCTACTAAAAAAAAATACAAAAAATTAGCCGGGCGAGGTGGCAGGCGCCTGTAGTCCCAGCTACTCGGGAGGCTGAGGCAGGAGAATGGCGTAAACCGGGAGGCGGAGCTTGCAGTGAGCTGAGATCCGGCCACTGCACTCCAGCCTGGGCGACAGAGCGAGACTCCGTCTCAAAAAAAAAAAAAAAAAAAAAAGAAAGAGTATATTAATGAGTAGGTGTTTGGGACAGAGTGTGGTAATGGGTATTGATTGCAAATGACTCAAGGTAATATGAATGCTTTAAATTGAGAAGGTGGTGATGGTTGCACTTCTCTACAAATTCGCTAAAATATCATTGAATATGAATCATTGAACACTTAAAGGGTGAATTATATGGTAATATTTTTAGTAAATTTTCCTTAGTAATGCTATTTTTGAAAAATGAAAGAATATATCTACATTGTTGAATGAATTTTAGCTGAGGAAATATAAGATTGTGAACATTTTTAAAAAGACATCTGTGACAAGAAAATAAAGACAATGTGTCAGCTGAAGTGAATAACTTATCTTAGGAATTATGCAATATAGCAAATTCCCTTTTCCAGGGTTCTGCCTCATTATCAAAATGTTGTAAAGTAACAAATGCACTCATAATTTTAGCTGGTAACTCTAACCTATTTGTGTAAAATCAAATTCTATCCTTCAAAATCCACTTTGATTTTCTTAATTGTTTGAACTCTTGGCTGATAATGAAAAGCTAATATAATGCTTCAGCAGGAAGAGCCCAGTAAGAAATATGGATTTAGCTAGTAATACACACCAAAATCTCAATAAAATTATTATTGGTCTCTAGTTTGGGGACGTTTTCATGGATTATATCTTGAAATATGTTTTCCAAATTGGTTCCATTTTCCCCATCTCTTTCAGGTATACCAACCAGTCATAGATTGAGTCTCTTTACATAATCCCATATCTATCGGAGGTTTTGTTTATCCCTTTTCATTCCTTTTTCTCTATTCTTGTCTGCCTGTCTTATTTCAGACAGACTGTCTTCAAGTTCAGAGATTCTTTGTACTTGATCTATTCTGCTATTAATACTTGGGATTGTGATTGCATTATGAAATTCATGTATTGTGTTTTTCAGGTCTATCAGGTCAGTTATGTTCTCCTCTGTAATGCCTATTTTGTCTGTCAGCTCCTGCAATGTTTTATGATGATTTTTAGCTTCCATGCATTAAGTTACAATGTGCTCCTTTAGCTGAGTGAAGATCGTTTTAATCCATATTCTGAAGTCCACTTTTGTCATTTCAGACACCTCAGCCTGAGCCCAGTTCTAAATCCTTGCTGAAGAGGTGATGCGGTCATTTGGAGGAAAGAGAGTACACTCTGGCTTTTTGAGTTTTCCGTGTTCTTGTGCTGATCCTTTCTCATCTTTGTGGGCTCACCATCCTTCAATCTTTGAAGTTTCTGACCTTTGGATAGAGTTTTGTTTGTGTTTGTGTTTTCTTTTAGCGGTCTGGCCACTTTTCTGTAGGACTGTTGCAGTTCACTGAGTGTCCACTCTAGTCCCTAGTTGCCTTTGATTTTCCAGTACCTGGAGGTATCCCCAGAGAAGGCTGCAAAACCACAAATATATCAGCCTTATCCTTCCTCTGGGAACTGCATCACAGTGGGGCACAGAGCTGTTGCCAGCCCGAACTCACCTGTAGGAGCTGGCTAGGGGCCCTGGTTGAGGGGTCTCACTTAGAAGCAAAGGGATTGGGGGTCCTTTAAAAAAAAAAAAGCAGTCTGGCCGGGCACGGTGGGTGTCTCACGCCTGTAATCCGAGACAGGTGGATCACGAGGAAAGGAGATCAAGACCATACTGACTAACACAGTGAAACCCTGTCTCTACTAAAAATACAAAAAAATTAGCTGGGCATGGCGGCGGGCGCCTGTAGTCCCAGCGACTCGGGAGGCTGAGGCGGGAGAATGGTGTGAACCCGGGAGGCGGAGCTTGCAGTGAGCCGAGATCGCGCCGCTGCACTCCAGCCTGGGTGACAGAGCGAGACTTCGTCTCCAGAAAAAAAAAAAAAAGGCAGTCTAGCCATACTTTTTGTACAGCAGCGGGGCTCTGCTGGGGTACCACTGTTGCCTTCAGTTGGCTTGAGCTCTCCAAAACCTGGAGGCTAGAATGGCTAAGTTGCTGAAACAGTAAATTTGGAGCCTGCCTCTCCCTCTGGGAGCTCTGTACCATGAAGTTTTTCTAACTCTTGTTAGCCAGAGAACATCTAAGAAGTGGCTGGAGGTCCCGGTTGGAAGTTTCACTCAGTGAGGAGGAACAGATTAAGGACCTGCTTAAGGAAGCAGTCTGGCCGTGCTTTCTTAGAAGAGCTGGTACCACTAGCCATATGCAGAAAAGTGAAACTGGACCGCTTACTTACACCATATACAAAAATTAACTCAAGGTGGATTGAAGACTTCAATGTAAAAACTGAAAACTATAAAAACCTTGGAAGACAATCTAGGCAATACCATTCAGAACATAGGCATGGGGAAAGATTTCATAATGAAAATGTCAAAAGCGGTTAGAACAAAAGAAAAATTGAAAAATGATATCTAATTAAACTAAAGAGCTTCTTTACAACAAAAGATACTATCGGCCGGGCGCGGTGGCTCAAGCCTGTAATCCCAGCACTTTGGGAGGCCGAGACGGGCGGATCACGAGGTCAGCAGATCGAGACCATCCTGGCTAACACGGTGAAACCCCGTCTCTACTAAGAAAACAAAAAAAAAACTAGCTGGGCGAGGTGGCGGACGCCTGTAGTCCCAGCTACTAGAGGCTGAGGCAGGAGAATGGCGTAAACCCAGGAGGCGGAGCTTGCAGTGAGCTGAGATCCGGCCACTGCACTCTAGCCTGGGCGACAGAGCGAGACTCCGTCTCAAAAAAAAAAAAAAAAAAAAAAAGATACTATCAACAGAGCGAGCAGACAACTTGCAGAATGGTAGAAAATTTTTACAAACTATGCATATGCATCTGACAAAGGTTTAATATCCAGGATCTATAAGGAACTTGAACAAATTTACAAGAAAAATAAAAACAACCCCATTAAAAAGTGGGCAAAGGACAGGAACAGATACTTATCAAAAGAAGATATACATGCAGCCAACAGGCTTATGAAAAGGAGCTCATAATCACTGATCATTAGAGAAATGCAAATCAAAACCACAATGAGGTACCATCTCACACCAGTCAGAATGGCTATTATTAAAAAGCAAAAAATAACAGATGCTGGCGAGGTTGTGGAGAAAAAGGAGCACTTATACACTGTTGGAAGGAATGTAAATAAGTTCAATCATTGTGGAAGACAGTGTGGAGATTTCTCAAAGAACTAGAGGCAGAAATAGCATTTGACCCATCAATCCCATTGCTGGGTATATACCCAAAGGAACATAAATTGTTCTATTTTAAAAACATTTGCATGCTTATGTTTATTGCAGCACTATTCACAATGGCAAAGACATGAAATGAACCCAAACGACCTTCAGTGAGAGACTTGATAAAGAAAATGTGGCACATGTACACCATAGAATACTATGCAGCCATGAAAAAGAATGAGATCATGTCCTTTGCAGGGACATGGATGGAACTGGAGGCCATTGTCGTTAGCAAAGTAATGCAGGAATAGAAAACCAAGTACTGCCTGTTCTCACTTATAAATGGGAGCTAAATGATGAGAACTCATGGATACATAGAGGGAAGCAACAGACACTGGGGCCTACTGGAGGACGGAGAGCGGGAGGAGGGAGAGGATCAGCAAAAACAATGAATGGGTACTAGGCTGGCTTAATACTTGGGTGATGAAATAATCTGTACAATAAACTCCCATGATACATGTTTACTTCTATAACAAAACTGCATATCCTGCACTTGTACCCCAAACTGAAAATCAAAGTGTAAGAAAAACCTAATTATTCCTATAAAAAGTTTCAATTCTTACTCTCATAAGGTCAGCCAAAGAAAGTATCTAATATGACATCACTCAGGTCTAGGAGTATACCCATGACTGTGATGATGCACTTCAACAAATCAAAGTGCTAACTAGTTAAACCATTTGCACTTATTTCTGGAGGCTTTTAGCCATTCATCCAGCATCACTGACCACACCTTCTGCTCCAATTACCAGAAGGTCCCTGAAACCAGTTGTGGAGGTCTAGACATTTTCATTAATCCACAGCCACCCACTGCTTCTCATTGTTACCAGGCTACCATACCATGTGGCATTGTATATATCTTCTACGAGTCAAACATTGTGTTCCAAATAGTTTTAACTATATTAACATACAACTTTCTTTTTAATTGAGCACATGATACCAGTTCAGAATCTCCTTTTCCCAAGAGCAATATCCTATCAAGGACCTTACGGCTTTTCCCTGAAACTAAACCTTTTAGTGACCAGCCCCCTTGTCCACTGTGACCAATCTTCCTAGCTTTGAGACGGGGATTAGACAATTTGCCTTTACACGCAAAGGTAAATTGGCCTCCTTGGACTCCAGTGGCCAACACTGCCACCCAGGCATCTCAGTGAATACATCTGTATGGATTACCAATCAGCTGAAGAATGGGTAGGTAATCTCTGGAGCTCTCCTTCTCTATCTTTTTCCTGTTCATGCCTCTCTTTTCTGTTTTTCCATTCTCTGGCTTGTGCATTCCAGCTGCTTTGTTCTCCCAAAATTCTCAACTCTATACCCTCAATTGAGGAGGCTGCAGCAATATCTTTGGATTCACTTTCCCTGTGCTGTGTCCTGTGAACTCTCTCCAGGCAGTAAAATGGGGCAACTGTAGGGCTGAAGTGATACTTCACTTAGGAGATAACTGCCTTGTACTATTTACTGTCCAGTGTCTACAAACACTTTCCTCACATACTTTGTTCTGTGTTTAACTGTTTGAAGCAGAAAGATAAATAAATTCCCTATGAACTCATCATGGCTGGGAAAAGAAGCCTCGTCTCTCAAACCCAATGAGGTTTTTAAATGTATTGTTATTAATATTATAGAAATTACTCCTGAACAGTCTCAGAATAATAGCATACTTCACTGACTCTAAGATGTCATTGGGTTTTAAATGCACTATGATGTAAGACTAAGAAAGAGTAACAGTTCCAATTTTGTTTTTACATTGCTATCTCTATGTGAAGATTTCAGAGATATAGAGGTAGAAAAGTGGCACCAAGTTAATGAAACATGATCTCACTGACAACATATGGCAAATAAACATTATAATAAGATTCAAATTCTTATGTGATAATATTTAACTAGCTTCACCTGTTCTATTTTTGTAAATTCTTTGTAGTTATCCTAGTAAGCAAGTTTTTTTTGCATAAACGGGCAAGAGTCTTGCAGAAACTGAAAATTATGTACAAAATGAGACTATCTGGTGTTCGCTGGCCTCTTAGAGGCTTAAAATATATCTCTGTGTGACAATGACATACTGACTAAGCATTTCTATCAACTTCTTATACAATTGGAGACTTCAAATAGCACTGGTTTTTCCTTATTCAGATAGAGTTAAAAGAAAATATGAAAAGGGAATAAAGATTGTAGTGAAACATAACTTTTAAAATCTTGGGAGTAAATACTTCTCATGTAACTATTCTGAAACAGAATGTTTACATATTTCCAGTTCGGCAGTCTTTTAAGTAAGTGATGACATTCAAGACTGAAATTCAAATTTGAATTCTAGATGCAAGTCCAAGGATTCACAATGGACAAACTGAATTAACTCTCACAATTCCTTGAAGCTTTGTTGGCTAAGGAGATGTAGTAAGTCTAGAATACACAATTATCTGGTATTCATAAATATAGCAAATGGAGTATATTATATTTAGAAACTAGATATTTAAAGAACCAGCTATATACCAAAGAAGCATAAAAATCACAATCATTTATCAGCAGTTCATTCAGTCCCATGTAACTAGTTCTTGTTCTGCTTTATCTTGGGTTAACTGCTTGATGAACTGATTAGTTTTCCACTCTAGTTCTAGAAGTCCGTCCACAGTCTAGTGGTGTGTTCTCAGAGTTATTTCAGCAATGCCATCAGAAGCCTGTATTCCAGATTAACTGTCATAGTTCTGTCTGTAGTTTCTGAAACAGTCACATTTTGTTAAAAATGAAGCACTTTGGCTAGTAATTACTTACAAGAATGCTTAGGGAAGAATCAGAATAAAATTAAAATTATTTCTTGATGACAAATAGCTTTAAATGGCCATGATTAAAGATCTGATGAAAGTTTATTTGACAAAATATTTGGTTTGTGACATCACAGGTTACATTTCCAGTTATTTTTGTGGCATAACAATTGAAATTATTACTGGTAACATTATACTATGACATGTCATGGCTAGGTATAGCATTAACAGATTTCTATGAACTTTGTACAGATTCTGAAATAACTGTATTAATAATATTTGCCCAGACAAATATCATGTAGAGTAGGCTGAGCATCTTTTTTATTTGATAATACTTTTCATGCAATTTAACATATCAAATAAACCAAATTATTTGTCATCTCTCTTTTACACAACAAAAGAACAAATTGTTTGAGATTATTCAGCGACCAGGAATCTCAATGTCAGTTCAAGAACAACAATATTTTATTTAGGATTTGATTTTGGAAGGACAAAATTGTAAAAAATATTTTTAAAAAATAGTTTTTGAAAACTGCAGTCTGCGTGCTCTTGATTAAGAACATGATGAAGGTTAACATAAAGCACAGGAAATTCATCTGATAGAACAAAAATTTTGGTTTCCTATGCAGATTAATTAAATGGTAAATAAAACCTTTCACAGTCTCTCATTTTATTAAGATAATACTGTAATCAGAACAGTAACCCAATAAAGCTATAATTTTAACAGAAAAAAAGACAAATTTTAGCTTTGCATCAACCTACTTTTGATAATAACCTTAATTTTTTTTAAATGCTGTAAATAAATCAGTTCAGTCTTTGCCAATTTGGCCAATTTTTTTTTTCACAACCCTTCTATAACTTTCCATATATATTTAGTTTTTGTCCTGTATTTTTCTTTTTTTTTTTATTATACTTTAAGTTCTAGGGTACATGTGCATGACGTTTATATCATGTATAACTCCCCAATGCAATCCCTCCCTCCTCCCCCCTCCCCATGATAGGCCCCAGTGTGTGATGTTCCCCTTCCCGAGTCCAAGTGATCTCATTGTTCAGTTCCCACCTATGAGTGAGAACATGCGGTGTTTGGTTTTCTCTTCTTGTGATAGTTTGCTAAGAATGATGGATTCCAGCTGCATCCATGTCCCTACAAAGGACGCAAACTCATCCTTTTTGATGGCTGCATAGTATTCCATGGTGTATATGTGCCACATTTTCTTAATCCAGTCTGTCACAGATGGACATTTGGGTTGATTCCAAGTATAAAGTATTAAGAATGTGTTTAGGACAAATTATTGTCCTAAACACATTCTTAATACTTTATATACTTTTTCTTGTCAAAACTACATTTATATTCCTTTCATACTTTACATGCTAAGTTGCTGCCCTTGTATATTTAGTAGTTTTATTTTCATATGTTGATTATAATTTTAACCATTTGTAATCTTTACTTAACAGAGAAAGCTAGGCAGTAGACATTTGTAAGTTGTCTGTTGCTAACCAGAATTCTGTAGATAACTAGCAAACTTTACGATTATATTATCTGACAATTTTATTGGTATGAATTTTCTAACAGTATAATTTTTCAATATGTCAAAAAGTACATGTGTATTATCTGAACTGAGTATCTTTAATACCTTTATATCTTATAAAAATCAGAAGTCAAAAGAATATAAACTGAATCTTATGTTTGGTAATTAAGGTTTCCATAGATTATCTTACTCAGAAATGATCTGGAATTTTTTTTAGACAGACGTATAAGGTTAATCAAAGCTAGCCACCATCTCCAGTTTCTTCCCTATTGACTGTTTTTATAGCACATGCATGCATGTTAGACAAATATCAAACACACACATAAACTACAAAAAGTTAAATGTATAAGTTTTTTCCATTGTTTTACTGTAGGTTTAACATGCATAAAGTAATGGATTTCAAGCAATTCATTTTTACCGCACCTTTACTTGTATATTTTTTCTTAGGATGAATTTAGAATTTTGGCTAGTGAAACCAAGTAGAACAACGATGTATGCTCATATTGTACTAATGCTAATATCTTGGAAAACATGGCTGTTTTTATTAAACCACAATATTAAATTAGTCTTTAAAGATTTACTCAAAATACGTGCACTCAAAAAGTATATGGGTTACTTTCTATGTTTCTGGGAGCATTTGAAATATTTAATTTATATAAGCAGTTATTTATCTCTGAACCAATTTGAATAGAACTTTTTAAAGGTATTTTGCAACTGAATGTTTTAATATCATCCAGAGTTAGATAAATATCACATATGCATAACATACATACATACCTATTTAGATAAACACACAGACACACATGGATACCTTACAGCTTACATTCTAAATAGAAGACTCTGCTTTTCCCCACTTAACACTTCTCTCAGTTGTATTTCTGGAAGATAGAACAAGCTAACTTTACCTATTTAATATGAGGGTTAATACTTTTTACCCATATTTACTGGGGAGACTTTTAGGATTTTCTTCAATTCTAATACGTATTCTTAGGGAGGCTGTGGATATTGCTCAGCATTAGTAATGGCAAATCAGGTGGTAGCAGTAGATAATTTATTAATGTGTATAATATAGGCCAAATTATTTAATCTAGACAAAGTAATTAAAAGAGAAGATAAATATTTTTACCACCTCTGTAATTGGCTATAATGTTTGAAAATCAGTTATCCATTCATATGATAACATTTAATAAGGAACTTCTTATAATTCACCATTTTTGTCATTAAATATACAAGAGGGAACACAATATAGTCCTCTGCTGTTAGAATCTAACAGACTACATAATCATTCTCATCTTTCAGAAAAGAAAATAAAATTTCATCCATTAGAATATTTAATATTCCAATAGGTTAAACAGGTTTCAATTGTAGTAAGTATCCCAAGATTTTATAAAGTCAGCTACCAGCCATCATAATATATATTACTAAGAAACAATTATCCCAGAAAACAAAATCAATGATAATTCTCTAGAAAATCATATCCAAAGTAATGAAACAGTGATCGAATAAAGTATTCACTGCCAGAAATGTTTTTTTGAGAGCTGAGGATAATAGCCAATGAGTGAAGGACCTCAGCAAAGTGAAAGTGTAGCATATTTTAAATCACTAGCTATTATTTTACACTAATTTAGCAGTAGTAATTGAATTTACTAGTACATTTAGTAGTAGTATTTGAATTCCAAGTATAATCAATTAATTGCCACTTTATTTTTAATATTCATGTAAAAGGAAAGTATGTAATAACCATTAAATAACATCCTCAGAGTTCAAAAAAGTAAAAAATTACAGGTGCTATGGTTTTTCTAAATTAACTAATGTCTATTAGGCATTAGGCAACAAAGATCCATTGAATTTTAATGAACCAACTTTTTGATATGTTCATCAATAAGATTTTACAGGTTTTTTTTTCTAGTCTCAACTCATGAAAGACATTAAGTATAATGAAAAGAGCAAACTGATATAAGTGTACCTGGGACAATTGCAGGAAAATCCAGATCATGAAAGTACAAATTTGGAAATTAAAAGGGGAGTTTCTCATGAACAAAATTGAGAATGCTTTCAGTTCAGTTGTATTTTCTTTATTTCTATGGGAGAAAATTCATTGAAGGACACAGTCATCATGGAAGAAAATAATCTAAAAATTTTCTAGTATTTTGAATACTACAACTACACACTCTTTTGCCTTACCTAAATAATAAATGTATTCTTGAAATTTGGAGCATTTTTATTCACTAAAAATAGCAATATCATTTTATACATATTTTATCAGTTAGTGTTTATTCAGGAAAACAAAAGCTTCTTCAGTTGTTTTGAGAAGGTAGTAGCTTAAAATAGGAAAATTGAGGCTTAAACAGTTGGAAGCTAGAGTAATACAGGACTGAGAATGTGGAATTGCAGGAACGGCAGGGATGGACTCAAAGGTCTCTAGCAACCACTTGGGTATTTTCTGGGAGAAAGTTCAGAACTATTAGAAGCCACCACCGATGACATCTGCTCATCTGCTGCCAACAGTACCAATGTGAGTTATTCTCAGGACACCATGCAAAAGCTGCAGATAAATCATAACGTCTCTAATGTCTGCTGTTTTCCACATGACTTCCCAAAGCTGCCATGGAAGAATAATGGCTTTTCTCTTTTCCATCATCCTAGTCTACATTTGGCCATTCATTGGTGGAATCTGACAAAAACTCTGCTGGTAGGGGACTTGGGAAAATTAGGATTTCAGGCTCTGTACCTCCATGGGGAAAAGGGAGGAGCTTTAAAACGCAGGGATGGCATGTTTTCAATGAAATACTGAAAAAATACTGAACCTTTCTTTTTAACATGATTTCACATCTGTTTGTTTAAAGGAAACTTTTTAATTTTTTAGGTTGATTAATGTTCTTATAAATCAAGAAATTACATCTTGGTGTGGTTCTTTGTATAATTTTACATATTCATGGAGTATATACATCTTCAACACATATAGCTTAGGCTTAATGTTTTGACACTTCACTAATTCCAACAATCGGATGCAAATACTCTATTGAAATTCTTCCTGCTAAGGTCAAAGACTAGTAGTCAATGCCCATGGCTCCTTTACAATTCTTTACAGTTTATTTTTCTGTTATTATTAGTAGTAACAGTTCACATTCTTGAAATCATTGTTCACTTGACCTTTGTTGGGGTTTTACTTTATGATGAGCCCTGCCCTTACTCAGCCTCCATGCCTATTACTATTCCTTTTTTTGCCTCCATTTTACTCCTTTTTCTTTACCAACATCATGTTTTTTCCTAAGTCTTGTTTTCTTCTCCCTTACAGCTCTATAAATTATCTCTGTGTATTATCAAATCATTCCATGCCTTCAGCCATATGCCAATATTTCATCAAGGTTTATATGTAGTCTTAATTTATGTCCCAAGTTCAGTCCATAAATCTAGCTTTACTCTGAATAGCTCTATTTAAATAGCTCACAAAAATGATAATTGATAATCTTTAGATATATAAGAATAACTTTAATATTCAATAACTTCTCTTTCTAAATTCCCTCTTTTGGTTACTTCATTATTTATTTAGTGAACTAAGAGATCAAATTCAATACCACAGCCAAAGGCACATGTGGAAACTATGCTTTCTTTAACTTTTTACCCTGGTCTAGAGCACAGCACATTGTCAAAAATGGTGGTTAAAAAAATAGGATCTTTATCTAAAGAAAACAAAAGTATATATCATGTAAATAAATTTGAGAAAACGAAGTGGCAGCAAAATTGTTCAAAACCTCATTTGATAGAACTCATTTCCCAAACCAGACCAACTCATTCCGACAGAAGCATGTGGTATACATAATAAGGAATTTCTAAGTGATCAAGACAGAAATAAAAAGCGATGCAAATTAGTAAATATTAGTTTTCATATATCGATGAGTGACAAGTATTTATTTAAGAAGACTTACTCATCTCTGAAGTGTTTATATTAATGAAATAAATTGTAAGATTATCAAAAGCTAACTGCAAAGTCACAAAGTAGACCAATTACCTAGTTCGCGAAGGCAGCTATCTGAGAACATTTCCAGATTAGGAAGCACACAGGGACCTTGCCTTTCGAATTTGCAGGAGCCACATATAAGTATATTTAACATAGGCATGAGGATTATAGACAATAGTAAATATATTCCAGTGATGTAAAGTATACGTGCTTTAATACATCGTTCAGAACTCACCCTTCCTACCACATCTAATGTGGATTGCGTGCCTTATCTCACTTTTTTATTTTTTACATTCCTGTAGCAGCTGGTCACAGCTTGAACATCAGTGCTATCACTGACTGTATGGAAATTACCTGGCTACTTGTATGCTTTCAAACAGAAGACTGAACCATTTGGAGGGGTGTGTGACTATAAGTTTGTTTTTGTTGTTGTTGTTTGTTTGTTTAATCTTTGTATCACTTCACATGGCTCTTATTAGTTATTCAATAGTTGCTGAATATTGACACTCATATGAGTGAGAAGTCGTGACAATGACTGCAATAAACTCAAGTCACCCTTGAAATAGACAGAAATGCTTGAGAGCTGCCACTCAGTGAATCAACTTGATAAGCAAGATGTAGGATAAGCAAGATGTAGAACAGTAAAGGAAATGGAATCCAGATTTGAGTGTTGGTGGGGAGATTCTGAACAATTGATGAATGTGTATATAAAATGAAAGTTTTTCAAATTTCTAATGGAGCTTTTTAAAAGTATAATTTACATACAAAGAAAATTCACTTTTAATGTAGTTCTATGAGTACAGATATATGCATTTAGTAGTGTAAGCATCTCCATAATGAAAGTTTAAAGTGGTTCTAACCCCCAAATTCCTGCATGTCTGTTGTAGACAACTCCTCCCTCACACTCTCAATCTTTGTTAGCTACTGCTATGTTTTCTATCTCTATACTCTTACATTTTCCATGATGTCATGGAAATACAATCTTACTAGATTCTGAGGTTGTCAACTTTCACTTAACATAATAAATTTGAGATTCTTGCATGTAGGAGTTTTTTTTTTTCTTTTTTGAGTATTATTGCCTCGTTTAAATACGTTGTAGTTTGTTTATTAGCTCGCCGTTTGAACATTTCAGTTGATTCTTGTTCTGAGGAATTATTTTACAAATCAATAGAACCATTCAAATACAAGTAGATTTTGTAAGAATATAAGTTTTTATTTCACTTGTATAAATACTAGACTAAAATTGTGATGCCACTTAGTGTTTAACTTTCTATAAAATTGCCAAACTGTTTTCTAAAGTGGGGTACCACTTTTTTTTTTTTGTAGAATCTATGAGAATTCCAGTTGCTTCTCTTGTAGACACTAACTATTGTTAATTTTTAAAGCTGTTCTAACAAGTGCCTGATTATATCTTATTGTGGCTTTTATTTGCCCTTATCTGATAACTAATATTACATATTACCATGATCATATTTTCCATTCACATATATATCTATGAATGGAAAATATATTTATATTTCATAATATGTATATTTCATGATATATATATTCCATAAATTGTCTTCAAAAGTTTTGCCCATTTTTACACTTGGTTATTTTATTGAGGTAAAATGGGATTTTCTTGAGGTAAAGTTACTATAACATAAAATTGATGATTTTAATGTGCACAAAAGCATTCAGAACATACACAATATTACATAACTTCACCTTTATATTAGTGCCAAAACATTTTCATCACCCCAAAGAAAATTCTGCATTGATTAAACAGTTACCCTGCATTCCTATCTCTGCCCCAGTCACTGGCAAATATCAATCTGTCTGTCTCTATAGGTGTACCTATTCTGGATATTTCAAATAAGTCATATCTCAGATTACATACAATATGTGATCTTACTGGCTTCCTTCACTAAGCAAGATGTTTTTGAGGTTCATTCATGTTGCATTATCTATTAATACTTTATTTTTTATGGCTGAATAAAATTCCATTAAGAATATATATTACAATTTGTTTTTCCATTCATCTGCTGATGGACAGTTGGGTCATTTCAATCTTTTGGTTATTGTGAATATTGCACTGTAAATTGTGAATATACGTATACAAGTATTTGTTTGAGTACCTGTTTTTAATTTTTGGGTATGTATCTGGAAATGGATTTACTGGGTTAATTGTTAATTCTAATTAATTTTTTATGTAGCCACCAAATTGTTTTCTATACTGACTGAACAATTTTACATATTTCTATATATTTTCACCATTACTTATTTTGTTTTAAAAAGAATTATATCCATTTCAGTAGGTGTGAAGTAGTATCTCATTGTGGATTAAATTTGTTTTCCCAGTGAGACCAATGGGATTGATAATTATTTCCTACGTTTTTTGTCTATTTCTATATCTTCTCTGAAGAGATGTCTATTCTAGTTCTTAGCCCATTTTTCAGTTGGGCTATTTGTATTTTTGTTGTTCAGTTGCAAGAGTTATTTATATATTCTGGATAACATATATTCAGATAGGTGATTTGCAAATGTTTTTTCTCATTGTGTTTGTGATTTTACTTTTTTTACAATGTCTTTTGATGCACAACATTTTTTATTTCGATGAAGTCAAATTTATCTGTTTTTAAAAATTTCATTGCTGATGTTTTTGATGTTACATTTATGTTATTGACCCTTTTTGAAATCAGAAAATATAAGTCCTCCAAATTTATTATTTTTTTAAAGATTGTTTTGGCTATTCAGGACCACTTGTAATTCATTATGAATTTAAGAATAGGCTTTTCCATTTTTTCAAAATAAAAGGCTATTGCTATTTTGATAGAGATTGCTTTCAGTTTGCAGATTCCTTAAGAAGTATTGATATGTAAACAGTAATGCCTTCCTATCCAGAACACTGGATTTATTTCCATTTATTAAGGCCTTCCTTAAGCAATGCTTTCTTGTTTTAATTGCACAGATTTTACCTTTTTGGACAAACATTTCTAGGTATAAGATTCTGTTGGAACCTACTGTAAATCAAATTGTTAAATTGTTTATTTATTCATTTTTTTCTTTTGATGGAGTCTTGCTCTGCCACCCAGGCTGGAGTGCAGTAGTGTGATCTCAGCTCACTGCAACCTCCCCATCCCGGGTTCAAGTGATTCTCCCGCCTCAGACTCCCCGGTAGCTAGGATCACAGGAGCGTGCCATCATTCCCGGCTAATTTTTCTATTTGTAGTAGAGACAGAGTTTCACTATGTTAACCAGGATGATCTAGAACTCCTGACCTTAGATGATCCATCTACCTGGGCCTCCCAAAGTGCTGGGATTACAGGCGTGAGACACTGAACCCGGCCTGCTTATTAATTTTCTTTTGCGAATATTTGCTGGCAATTTAAAGGAAAACAGCTCATTTTTTGTGCACTGATCTCGTATCCTGGAATGTTAATTCATTATTAAATAACAAATTATTAATAATAAATTAACTATTAATTTATGTGTGCGTTCTTTATTATTTTCTACATATATTGCTTAATGTCATCTGGAAAGATAGTTGTTCTTCTTTTCAAATTTGAATGTCCTTTAAGTCTTTTTTCTCTTCTAATTGCTCTAGACAGTTTACCCATTAAAGTGTGAAATAGCAGTGATGGAAGTGGGCACCATTATCTTTTTCTTCATTTTAAGGTGAAAGGTTTCAATACTTCACCAGTGAATATGATAGTGGCTGTGGGGTTTTTGTTGTTATATACAACCTTTAATGTTTTGAGGAAGTTCCCTTCTATTTCTAGAGTGCTGAGTGTTCTTATCATTATTCACGATGCAAAATTTGGTTTGTAATTTTTTTTTTCTTCTGATGTCTTACTCAGAGTTTGGTATTAAAGTAATGTTGGCCCCATAAGAATTAGTTAGGAAATGTTTTCTCTCTTCTATTTTTGGAAGACTTGGAACAATATTAGTGTTAATTCTTCAAATGTTTGGCAGAATTTACCAGTGAAGCCATATGGTCTTGGACTTTTCTTTACTACGAGTGTTTGTTAAATTCCTACAAAACTGGTTGTCAGAGTTTCTGCTAGTTTTTGTTATTGTTTGTTTGTTTTGCACCACTTTCAGGAAGGGCCTAAATTTAGAGTTTCTTATCCCAACATTTTGGCTAATGTCACATAGTACTTTCTTAAAGAGGATTTTTCATGTGTAATCTGAAACCATGACAATAAATTATTATAATCTGGAAAATTAAAATCCATTTGTCACTCTGCATGTAATATTTTGATTTCTAATACCATTCTCTAATAAAGAAAGCAAGAATCCTTTTGGAAATAGTTGATTCTACAGCTTGACAAGGGATATAGTTGATGAGCCGGAATCATCTTGAAGCCCCAGTAAGAAAGTGTACACATGTACATATATGCATACCATAATGAGAGTATATCAAAGGGAGAAGTAAACTAATTTAAAAGAGCTCCCAATGTCCAAACTTGAAACAATTTGAGTAACAAAATAAATAATAAAGTATTATATTACAACATCAAATATTAAAATACATACTTGAGTCCATACTGACAGAAATAATGAGCAAATAGGTAAATAGATGATCACAACAGACAAATCTTCCGTGCAAAACAATTCAGAATAATTTATGCAGATGCTACCCCAAGGATTTGAGTTATACATAGTATTTTTTTTCTTAAGAGTACTTCTGGAAAGGGAAAGGGAAGAGTAATTTTACAACAGAGAAAACTGGTAAACACTATCTCAGTCAGATGGTTATAGTTAACATCACCAGTGATAAGTTATATTGATAAAATACACCCTTCATATAATTTGATGAAAATAGCAATTTACCTCTGTGGTTTTCTTCTTTCTACCCACCATCTGAAAAACAAACAAACAAATAAAACCCCCCCCAAAAAAAATTTCTAATCTTCAGAAACAAATCCAGCATACTAAAATTGAAGAGCAGTCTATAAAATGACTAGTCAGTATTCTTAAAAACCTGTTGGGACCAGTCTGAGAAGTCATCAGAATCTAGAGGAGTCTACAAATACATGACAAATAAATTTACTACGCTACTCTAGAGAGAATATTGAACAGAAAAAGGGCGTTAAAAAGAAATGTTGTTTGCACTTACTAATGGCGTACAATATTTGTTTCTTACTTGTAACAAATGTACCAAAATAATTTGTAATGTTAATAATAGAGGGCTCTGGGTGTGGGGTATATGGGAATTGTCTGTACTCTTTGCAACTTTGAAAAGAAATGTTTGTGACACCTAAATATGAGAAATCAAAGTGTCAATGTCCATAAATAATTTTTTGAAGCACATACATAGAAAAGTTTATTGTTCTATTTTTCATTTTGAGTGGATTTTTAAAATGTATGCATAATTGTATAACATCATATAACAGTTATTTGGAAAATTTTGTTTCCCTGAGTTTTGCAAATACATATGCCAAAACTTGCAATTACAGAGGTCACATTAATTAATTTCACCAGTGATAGCATACAAATATTCTGTAAGAACTGGGCAATGTTGAAGCCCATGGTGGTAGGCCCAAGTTTGCTAAAAATTTAATTTTTCATTTATAAACTTGTATTTAAGTTTGTTAAAAATTTAATTTTTTATTTATAGACTTGTATTTTATAATTGACACCAAATACTGCCGATTGCTTTTCTTAGAGTAATAGGCTCACTTTCTTTATTTCATAATATAATCATTGTCTAAAGGAACAATTTTTGTATGAGTTATGAGCTAAACTAGTCACCTATTTTATGGACCATTAATTTTGCTTTAAATCACTGACAAACAAAGATGGTCATCCATATGCAAGTAGTTGGCAGACATTGTAATTCATTTTATAATGGGAAGGCAACCAATGAAAATATTACACTCCTTTTGTTTCTTTGAACTTAAACACGAACAACTAGAAAGAGGTACATTGCTATGTAACCAGATGGGCGTGATTTTATATCAGACAATTAGATATGCGTACATGTCAGTCAAACAGGCAAACATCTTTTCTCTTGAAATTAGTATTTACGTTATTTCAAACTTGTTTGTATATACTTGATTTATATACGTACATGTATGAGTACAAATTGGTTACAAGGCTACTACACAGAGAAGTAACAATGCTAATATATACTAAAGGGTGTCCATATATTTTCATTGCATGGTTTGCTTTATGTAGTTTGGAAAAATGAAGAAAATAATATTGTGGAACTAGCTTGTGGCTAGAGCAGCTCTGGCAAAAATGACAATCTTTTCCCTTTCTTCTTTCCTAATTTCCGTTGTTACATAAACATTTTCTGTGTTAATCTACAGCAATACTGCATCTTACATTGTGACTTTATGTGTATCCTTTATTAATATTTTCTTAATATGGTTTTCTGGAAATGGAAGAAGTCATGATTTTATGGTGAAACACACTGTACTACAAGAAGTTGTATGAATCACAGAATTGGAATCAGTTCATATAATGATCCAAATATAAAGGGAAAATGCTTTATGTAGTAAATAAAAAAAAAGTGAAGTGGGATCAATAGAATGAGTTCTCTTATAGTAAATCACACCTTCATGAATTGCATAAATCTTTCTCGTAAATTATCTTATTTGAGCTTAACGGCAAGTCACGGAAATAAGTAGGAAGGGTATCAGTTTACCAATTCTAGAGGATGTTGTTATGGCCAAATATGTGACACCCCCCGCACCCACTCATAAACATATAAGGATACCCAAGTCCTAGTTCCTGAAACCTGTGACTGTTAGCTTGCATAGCAAAAAGGACTTTGCGGATTGTTTAAGTTACAGATATTGAGATGGAAAGCTTGTCTTGGATTATCTGGTTGGCCTAGTGTTATCACAAGTGTCACTGTGATAGGAAGCTAGGAGGGCCAGAGTCACAGAAGGAGATGTGATGATGGAAGCGGAGGTTGGAATGATGGAAGAATGGTTTAGAAGCTAAGGATGGTAGGCTACCTGGAAAAACTGAAAAAGGCCAGTAAACTGATTCCCCCTAAGAATCTTTGGAAGGAAGATAACCTTGCTGATGCCTTCATTTTAGGACTTCTGACCTCTAGAACTGTAAGATAATAAATGCATGATGTTGTTTTAAGCCATTAAGTTTTTGGTAAATTTTAATAGCAGCATAGAAATCTAATACAGATGAGAAAACTAAGATTAAGGAAGTATAAATATTTGTACCCCCAATCTCAAAGCAAAAATACTATTGAGCCTAGACTTAACTTAGAATATCTGATTTGTTTTTAGAAGTAATACCATCATTCACATAACATTATTACAAAAGAATTTCATGTGAAGAAAGTCTCAAGGGATATAGATAGACCAATATAAAAAACATGGATAGATATCAAAATCACACAAAAAAGTGACAGCAAGCTAGACATTAGAAGAACCCCTCCTGAATCAACCAGGATATAAATTTTTACATGAACATAGAGTCAGAGACATAGAAAAGTGTTGTAGAAAACTGATAGAGTAAAATTTACTCTTGAAATTTTCTCAAACCACCAAAAAGTAACATTAAAGTAGATATTCACATGCATTTAATTTTTAAAGTTTGTTTATATTTAGGAATCATCTTTATGTCATTTGAGATCATTGGGAAATGGGAATTTATTGATGTAAAACAGGTTCACTGTGCACTGGTTAGCAACTTGTCTGAATCCGGCAAGACAGAACTTCTTCATACAAAGAAGTGGATGTATCGCTTTCAGATAGGCAGCAAGGGGCAACGGAAGCCTGTGATTCTTTGCACCCTGAACCCTCAAGGCTCAAGAAAGCCTCCTGGGATCAACGCAGTCTCATCTGTGCATGCTTCCCTTGCACCGCAGCTGAGGGACCCCCCAAAACAGCCCAGCACGGGTTTTATACCCTGGGGTCCTGTGAAGCACTGGGTTAAAGCGTTCAAGATTATCCTATTTCTGAGAGGACTGGAAAAGAGCCCAGGCTGTTCTCTCCAATCTCCTTTTATCTCAGGATGTTTCATTCCCAGCACATCCTACAGTTATTCTTGAAAACTACAAATGAGAAAGTTGGGAGAAATGAGTCAGTGCAAGGCTACCAGGAGAACTGTACTGCAAATAACATTTTGCAACTCACACTGAATCCAGAGCCAATGCTGGAGGAGCTGCCTGCAAGGCAGTTTGGCCTAAAAAAATTAAATCAGTGTCCTGCTCTCATTCTTTCTACGTAGAGAATTGAATTAACTTATTCTCGACAGGACTCATCTCCACTGATAAATGGAAAAGAGTGGGAAATGCAGGAAAATGTTTTTCCAGGCTTTGTTGAATGCAGAACCTCTTCATCAGCACCTTAGAGATTTGAGCAGGACTGGAAATATGGGTATAATCACTTCTGCAAACACAATTTGCAGAAAGTCGCCTTTGCTCATCATTTAACTTCCCTAGAAAGTATTTCTTACTGGAATGTCCTGAGAGAACATTCTGCTTCAAGCTTAATCTCTTTCCATTAGCCATGTATTAATGATCTAATTTCTTAAATATAGCAAACATGTTGAAGTTCTGCAGTTTTAAAAGTGGGAGGGCAACAATAAAATTCTTTGAGGTCACTCAATCTTGACCAATCTAATCTAATATTCATTATCTGTAGCCAGTGGTATCTCACTGATGGAAATGTCTTCTCACTATTCTTCCTGATTGTATTCTCCAACATTTCCACTCCACCACCATTCCTGCTCAGTTATCCTGCGGAAGGTCTGTTTAAAACACAAGAACATCTCTCACTTCTCTGAAGAAATTTCTTAAATGTTTATCTAAGGTATTCAAATCATATATTTCACCACACCGTCTTACAAACTCTATTTTCTTCCCATTTTCACTTTGTATAACCTATATTTCCATAGTATATATTATTTGCATAGGGATAATGATATCAAAGCTGAAATAATAATCTTCCTCTACCTCTATTTATCCCTCAAACCTTAGCTCACAATTCTTTAGCCTTCTTTGCCTGAACTCCAAGATCAATATCAGAGTTTCAAGCTTTGTGCAGTTCACAAATTCTCCTTTTTTACCAATAATCACAATTAACTGCACTTATTTATCTCTATGGGATCATCATTTCCTTAGTTCTTTATCAAATTTAAATCCCCTGTGCCTAATGTAAGGATCGATTGTCATATAATAGACATCTAAAGGTTATTAGTTTGCAGAATAAATTATTTTTTGACATTTTCCCCTAAATTTAACAAAACAAATTTTACTTTACATTCAAAGTTACAGCAATTCTAAATTGGTCAAAGTAAATGAATTCAGCCTGGTAATTAATTAATGAAAATATTTCCATGTTCATATGCTCAAACAGTCTAATATCAGTACTATACTATATCCTTTTGAGGGTGCATGTTTTTTGGAAGCAAATCACATTCTTCATTAGCCCATTCATTTTTCTGAAAGAAATTAGTCTTTTGCCCAGTAACACATCTACTTTTCACTTTAGTTGAAATTGGTAAAACTACCACAGGGAAGAATTGACATTTTCCATCAATTTCTGGAAAGTGCAGTAGTGCCAAATGTCATCAGAATTGAGTTATATTGGGAATTATTTTGAACTGCTCATGTACATGATTGCAAAGTTTAATGTCAATCCTAGTGGCATAGCAACTAGGGTAATCTAGTGTCTAGAGCACCAGAATGACCCTAAGGTTACTGAGTACTGCATTCAGTTCAATCCATCAAATACTTTTGGACACTTTTTATTATGCTCCTGTTGTACTAAAACTCTGTGGCATTAAAAAAGTTGTGGAGGATATAGTCTACTCACAAAATCATTCAGTCTAGAAGGAGAGGCAAAAAAATCCACATGTAAAAAATACTGAATAAGGACTCAGAAGACCAATTCTACAGTATATCTAGAGAAAATATGCTTTTTACTTCATAGCCACAGAGCATAAAAAGTAAAATCTTAAATTAAGTTATACTTTTTAATAGACAGGTGAATAACTATTGGGTACTATGTTCACTACCTGGGTAATGGGGTCGTTTGTACCTCCTACCTTGTGTGTTATACAATATACCCACTTAACAAATCTGCACATGTACCCCTTTATCTATAATAAAAATTGAAATTGTTTGTTTTTAAAAAGACTAGTGACATTTTACTAATTGCTGCCAGTGTTTCAGTCAGCAAGAGCAAAGGAGCTTGGAAAGTTTGAGATCTAACTAGTCTGGAATGATCACAGGGTTTTTAACTCAGAAAAGAGGCCTTGGAATAAGCAATTAAGAATGGGCATCAAATGAAGAGGCTGGGATGGGGGAAGGGAAAGAGCAACAACATTAGCAAAAGTACAGGAAGAGAATGCATCATGGAATAGATCACGGCATGAAGTTAGATGATGTGTAGGAGGTATCAAGTGTTCCTGCTCTATCAACTAGCATGAGGTTGAAGGTGAATCAGAAAATGTCCTTGTTCCCTCATTTCTTTAAGTGCTGTACAAGATGTCATAAGAAAGCAGACAGACAGGACTATGTATCATGGCTCTAGAATTCTGATGTATTTTACTCCATCCTGTACCAGTACCAGCAATCTAAACTTCCCATCCCCAATTTTATCTGTAAAAGAAAAATAACTCCATCTTAGAGTTATCTGTAAAACATAATTTTAAAAATGCATACAAAGGTCCTTATAATAGTTCTGGTGCACATTATTTAGCCGTTAGCTATTTATTTACTGCCAGGTAAAGATGAAACAAAACAACAAAAACAAAACATTATAAAACAAAACAGCCAACACTCAAAAGGAAACAGTGGATTTGAATGGATTGATGGTTTCTGCAAGAGTAGAAACATATTATTTAAATGTTCTCATGAGAACAGGAAACAAGACAAAAGTATATGTCCAAAATCGAACATGCATGCGTGCATATTTGTATATATTATGTATGATTTTATCAAGTATCTATGCATATAAACATTTTAATATGTGCCATGCAAGTGAATATGTATTTTAAAATATTTTAAGTAGAATTAACAAGGTCATTCCATTTGATACAAAAGGTGGACTAAAACTATGTAAAGATTCAAGTGGTAAATATTCTATAAAGGTCATAGTTAAATTAATTCAAAATATTATAGAAACTTCTTTCCTGTAATTGGCATTTGGATCACTTATATGCGATGACATTTACAAAAAGCTAGGCACTTATTTAAAAAAAAAAACAAAACTTCTGTTTTCTAATTTCAAAATGGTATCTAATATGTGTAGGCAGACACGAGTGTCCTTCTGAGGGACAACCATTTTTCAGTTGAAATCTATGACTCCTTTACATCAAGACAAGTACTGCATGGGTAAGTGCCCTCCTTACTTGTAATTGGGGCACTACACAGGAATCACAGCATCTAATTTGCTCTGGCAGCCGCATGACAGCAGGTTACCACTTAGTATTCTCTGGACAAAAGAAAGGATGATGAAGCACAGCTGTTTTTAAAGGCAGCCCATACTGGAAGTTGAATGCAAGAATCTATAACATGTTAAAGCACAACTTAACAAACACACAGTGAAAATGTGTCAAACATAAAAGGTAGTAGAAACTCACAAAAAGCACAAAGAACTTGGGGAAAATATTCTTTAAAGGTTTTTACTTAAAAGGTTATGTGGGATAAGTTTTAGATTTCTTAGAACTTGCTGCTCATTGAGGAACACATTTGGCTTGCTTTTTACAAAGGAAGCCCTGGGTATGTGATTTGTAAAGCTCTTTAATACACTGGCACACTGAAACTATATTCCTAGGCTCCACAAATGGATTAAAGTTTAATATCTCCAAGAATTACTTTACAAACATTTTAGAAATATTACATACTCATTTGATCATATCAGCTCTACCAATAATCAAAGTGATTTTCATCTTGATTCCTAACAATCGTTGATTGGTATCAACTACCTGGAGTACTGTTTTGATGATTTTGAAGGTCATTGTTCTTCTCTTAAGCTTTGTTAAAGGAAAGGTCAAATAAGAGAACATTCAACAGAAAATAGAATAAGAGATTTCAGAGACTGGAAGAAGGAGCCTACCTGTGGTGAGGCTTTTTCTGGGATTTTGAAATGAGGGTCAATATCTATTTGAAAAGTATAAAGACATTTAACATGAGACTGTCTAACACAGTCTTAGGTAAGATTATGTAAGTTGTGAAGAGACATCTAAATCATAGCTCTTGTTTATGCATATACATGCATATATTTTTCTCTGTGTGTATACATATGTTTATATATGTTACATGTGTATACATAGTACACACATATATTTTATATGTATGTGCACACATTTATATACATAAACACACATGTACATGAATATATACATATACACATGAACACATATATACATATACACACATGTACAGACATATATCCATTTATACACATATATAGTCACATATATACACGTGTGTGTATATATAAGTATATATACATATATGTGTGTGTGTATACAACTACAACTACTGCTAGCACAAAGGACTTAGTCAAGAATTAGTGTTTTGGACTGATTCAGACCTGTGTTTAGATTCTATTTCAGCTACTTCCAAACTGTGTGGCCTTAAGCAAAGTTGCTTAAATTTACTATGCCTCAATTTTCTCATATATAAGAGAGAAATAATAATGTGTATATATGTGTGTATATATATGTATATATGCATGTATATATGTGCATTTGTATATGTGTATATATGTGCATGTACATGTGAGTATAAGTGTATATATGTGTGCTTTACATATATGTATGTGTGTGTATGTATGTATATATTTCCTGTAATCTAGAACTTAAGCATGGTTAGTTAGTATTTAAGGTAACCAAATCAGAAACCAATGCTTTTAATAGTGTTATGCTTACTCCAATCATGAATCAGAGGAGTCAGAATCAATGTAATGAATGCAATCTATTGTTTAAACTTGGTTAATAAATTTGGCACCTGAGTTTATTCATTAGTAGAAATGATGTTAGAATATTTTTTATGGTGAAATTAATGTTCATAGTTTTAACAGGTAGAAAATATCGTACATGTATCTCAAGCTGTGCATGGGAAATGTGTAGAATCTGGCCCAGCCAATGCTCTTGGAGCACTATTCAAGTACAGAGTCCTACTGGCTCTGCATCCCTCCTTTTCACAAAGGATCTGCCACTTTGCAGAGTTACAACTCTGGCTTGTCTTCTGTTTATGTATTCTCTCACCTGCTTTCAAGTCATCCTTGTACAAAATCCTTAAATTATGGTGCCTTGATCAGCAAATGGAAATTCTCAGACATGTAGAATAAGTACATGACTGTTTTTCCAGATTTCTAGTAATGTTTGTATGCTTCAAGAAATTTGGCCTTAGGCTTACTTTTATTAAGACATTCTACTTGGATATGTGGTTCTTAAAGATATCTATCCATTATTAGCCTAACAATCTTGCCAAAGGCACCTGCGGCTTGCTGAACCACTAAATTGGCCTGGGTCAGTTTGCAGCAATAATGCTCTCATTGAATGCTCCCATTGCCAATATACTACAATAATTGCCATCAATACCTTTCTCCTCCCCGGTAGACTAAACGTCCTTTGAATGGCAGGATTTATATCTTAGATCCTAACACATAATAGGTTTCTAGCAAACAATTTTAGAATGAGTAAATGGTTGGCCATCCTGAGTCATTTAGAGAGAAGCATAAATACTCAAAAGCAAAAGCCACCCCTGTTGGTAAACAGGCTATGCTATTCCTAACAGGACATAAAGCAATGTTAACCATGAGACTTCAACAAGGATATATAAATAATGCTTCTCCAATGAACCCTCTATGACTGTAAAATGAATAACAATCCCTCCTTTTGAGTTATTGCTCCTTTTTTTTTTTTTTTGGAAACAATGACACTTTGGTCTAACTTCATTGATCTAATCTCCTGAATAAATGTTGCTGAACTATCTAATTGCTAAATGCCCTGTTTGCTTGACAGCATCCAATTCATAGCTGGTCTTCACTTTACCTTCCTTAGAATCATTCACTACAAGACTAAACCCAATAAAAGTATCCCCTCACTCCATTTTGTGAGATATTTCTAAAACCTCTTCCAAAATGCTAAACAAAATAATTTATTTAACTATTGAATAAATTAGTTAATAAACTTTTAAGGAGGCTAAATAAAAATAATTTATTTAACTCTGGCTGTGTCTCCAGTGTGCTTTGGCTGGTGGGCTTAGAGGAAACTTAGTATAATTTAAGAAATGATTTTAATATCTCAAAATTGTATTTTTATGAATTACATAGAGCATATAAATAACTATATTAAGTTATTCTTGTTTCTAAATATAATTTTCAACATCTAAATTTTATCTGATTGTTTCAATGTCTTTCTTAATTCACAGCTCTTAGATTCCTCAACATCTGTGACTTGTCAGCCTTAGTCTTCCATGGTTTGGCTGCATTATCATCGCTAAAGTCCTGCTGTATTAATCATATACTTCAAGTAAAGATCTTTCACACTTTAGCCACATGTATTTATCTACTTTATTATTCCATAAACAAATTAAATGAAAGTTAAAGAAAAAGAACAATTGTCCCTACTTCTCATCTAGAAATATGCTCTATAAAGAGAAATGATACAGTTATCTGGGACTCTTCTTAATTCGAGAATAGGCTAGTGAGGGAATCCTCTGACAACTAGAACACCAAGATATAGACAAATCATAAAACTTCAAAGCCTTTGCCAAATGTTTGTTATTTGCTAACATCTGTTGTATTCTAATCAGCAGTACATATTCCAGGGGGGTTAGGTTATTTAGAAGGCCCTAAATATCTAAAGCTATATTACCCTCATATGCACAAAGGAACTGTTAATTAGCAAAAAAAAAAAAAAGAGAAATTACTTTTTATTGAGGCATAAGTAATGCTCCCAGATGTATTAATTGCTTAGAAATATACTAACACTTTGATGCTTGAATGCGCAAGAGTATCAGAATTTAGGAAATCTTGCAATCTATACCATTTGAACTTCAAATCACAGCTCACAGAGTACCCTTGGAAGATTGTGTTGTCAAATATCATAAGAAGTTAGCTGAATTAGTCAGTAAACTATGAAAACCATTCTTTCAAGAGCTCATTTCATGTAAGGTCATTGTCTAGCATCAAAACAAACAAACAGAAAACAGGGAGTTAAAGTTTCAATGGGCCTTTATAGAAAACAATATGAATACTTGGAGATTATTTGATAAAAATGTTATTTATAGTAGCATAATTTGATTTTATAAAATTTCATTTGCTTTTGAGATTGTGAGGGAGGTTGTGGAGAGAGGAAGCTATAGGACTCACCTAACTCTAATTACGAATCTATTGAATTCTATTTAAACAAACCTGTGAACAATTTGTCTGCTCACAATTGACCCAAGTCAGCTCACAGCACTTGCTGTGGTACAAATCATCTTAATATCTATAATAGTCAGTAAATTTTCTTGCACAGACCATATGGTGGGAAGCGAAGAGATGGCACTTCCCTTTAACTTGCCAGCTCTTCACTTCCCATCATTTCCTACAACATCCTTCACTGAGGTCATTCTGACCAGCAGCACCTTGCAGGGAAGGTGAGATGTTAATGCCCAGATTCATGTGGTTGCCAGCAGTGAAATAACTGAAAGAGCAAATGTAGAAAAGAGAGTGTTGTAGACAAAGAGGTAATTGGCTGAGAACCTATTATACAGAGGACAGATTCAGCAACAGACTTAAGGAAAGTCAGCTTTTCTTCCAAATAATGAAGAATATAATGACCCTTGACACAGAAAAGACAGACAGACTTGAATTAGTGAAGCATAGTAGATTGTATGTCTTTTACATAGAAACTATGGCTTGGCTGAGAGAGAGAGCGAGAATGAGAGAGATTGAAAATAAATAATGAATGAATCACCCACAGAGATGCTTAGTTATTGTCTCATAGAATGAAATTCTTCAACCACAAGGTGCTTTAGAGATTACTTTGTCCCAGTCCCTTATATTACAGGTTCATCTCAATGTCATATCAGTTATAAATAGAACTACGACTATAGCAAAGCATAGTCAGAATTAATGTTTTGGACTTAACTCAGACTTGTGTTTAGATCCTATTTTGGGTACTTCCAAAATGTGTGACCTTAAGCAAAGTTACTTAAATTTACTGTGCTCCAGTTTTCCCACGTGGAAAACAGAAATATACTAACCCATGAGAAATGTTATGAGGATTAAATATAATTAAAAAGCATTTAACATTATATTATTGTTTTGAAATATTTTGGTGGCCAAATAAATTAGGTTGTTTTATTTAAAAAAGGTTCTGTTTGAGATTTTATATTAATCAAATATTGAATACAATGAATTGGTTAGGTTCAGGAAAGTTTGATTAAGAAGTATATGAAATTAAAAGGAGTCTAAAATGTGTGCCTACTTTACAGATTTTTACTTTATTTAATGAAATAATCCTTATGTAAATTTACTTATGAAGAAATAGAATTTCAGAGTTAATAATTTTCCCAGTCTTACAGCTAACAACTGGAGGAATGGACTGTGATCCTGTCTTTTTAGTGTCTTTTCAGACTCTTAATTGTGATGTAATGTATTACATGTCCTTGTCAGAATGAAGAGAGCCAAAAGTCACTATGATGATTATAGATGTCTAGTTGTTATTTAAACAAAGAGAGCCAACAAAAGCTTACTGCTTTCACTTGCTACACAAGTTTGCTTTGGATGAGCTATGAACAAGTATGCCATGCTATCTAAAACAACAGTGACCAAAAATGAAAAAGAAAATTTAATTCTTCTATACTACATAACTTTTATTATGCTGTGCTGAAGGAGACTCAAGTTTTTTTCTATGTAAATAATCATACTGTCAGAGAATTTTAGAAATCATAAAGGCCACTGGTTTTGAAGTATAAACACTAATTTCTATACTGAACATGAAAGCAAATACTATTGAACCATTATTCTGAAAAGAATCTCAAAAGAACACTTAATCTATCTCTTGCCTCAAGAAAGAACTTTATCGAAACTACTTATGTGAAATGCTAAATGCCTCCAAAGAAATATTTCTTAAACTTTCCAAGTATTTCAGAATTTCATTCAACCGGATAGGCTACACAATATGTACTGTGTACAATTCTTAGTCAGTCAACTCACATGTACAAGGATGGTAAACTATTTTTTCTACAACTTATTTTTCATTTACAGCCCAGATCCATTGTTGTCATTCCACTTTCCCTGAGTTGTGAATTTACTTCACAGGCATTTTAGATTTGAAGGAGTCTATCGAGATGGTCATTTTAATAGTTGGCATTATATCTTTGGCTCTATGGTTCACTGTGTGCTTACTTACTTATTTCACTTTCTGACTCTCCCAGAATACAGGCAGAACAGAATTATCTTCTCCCAGGGTTTCTGTTTTCTCACTGCTACCGGTGCATAAAACCAGTTTCTCTCCCATACGTGTGACTGAATCAGAAAATAATACAGGATTGATTTGCTTTCCTTCACCATCTCAGATATGCTCTCCTCTCATTTGGCTGAATCTGTGGGCAGATTCTTTTTATGTTTGCCAAAGTTATCCTGGTGAAGACAGAAATTCTCTTTGACAATTGTTTTAACAAAGGTTCTTGGTAGTTTGTTATTCACCTGGCTGAGATCATAACCATTTCTGAGCCAATAACCACTTCTGAGTCAATCAGTGGCGCTACAAATGCACAACAGATTGATTTTGATCTTGTGTCCAGTTCTAGAGCTGGGTTGGTGTCCTCCTATGCACAGCATGTGTGCTGAGAGTTAGAGATATCAATTAGTGAAAGGAATCAAGGTGGGGCAACTGGAGGCTATTTAAAACAATAAAATTAATTTTAGTATTAAACTCCTGCCAGCATTACTCTCAGCCCAATCCTGTCCCCTCATTCATTTCCCATTTTTGTAGAATCTCATACTTCAGAGATAAAGCTACGTTCTTTACTCTATTTGGCCAAGACATTTTCACAGCCTTGAAACTTCTTGTACTTAACCATACATCTTTTCTAGAATCCTCCTAATTGTTTGTGCTTTTGGAACCCAAAATCCAGAGAGACTGGTGTACATTCTTCTTGATTTAGGCAATGACTATGTGTTGAATGATGGGGAGGGAAAGGCAGAAAAACAATGAGAAAATGATGTATGCTGATGTTCAAAATTGTATCCTGATACATGGTTTGAACTCAATTTTATGCTTAATGACATGAAGAGTTTTCAATAGCATAATTAAAGAACATGTAATATCTATGGTATAAAAAATAAAATGTTAAAAACTTGCCTTTAAATAAAAATAGAGAACTTGTATATTTTCTAAAAATAAATATAGCAGAGAAAAAAGGAAGTCGCTTTTAACTAATAAAGACAAATACACTGCTGATGAAATTAATGGTTCATTGTTGAGTAGTAAGACATCCAAGAGGCTGGTTGGATCTGATCTTTCAGCAGGGATGTGGCTATACCTTTTTGAATTCCAGGAGCCTAGTATAGCACCTGACATGCAATTAGTAAATTTGAGAAAAAATAAATAAATGCATTGATTGAGCTATCATTACTTTAATTTTAGTTTTAAAAGCCATGCACTGAGATTTTTTTCTTTATATTCTTTTATCAATTAAAACACTTCACACCTTAAAGAGGAAGAAAGCCTAGGCACGCAAGTTTTAAGAATTTTACCAAACCTAGAAAAAGCAATCCAAAACAATGGTAATATCCCCATTTTTTTTTCTGTTGTACAAAGGTAATGCGATAATTATTTTTTCTTGTTTTTTTAGGTTAAAATGTATATTTTTAAATTACTAAAACAATTCACACTATCATAAGTTTAAAAATAGAAGAGGAATAAAGGAGAAGTGGAAGAGAAGGAGAAAGAGAAAAACAAAGAGAAGGAGGAGAAAAAACATCGCCAAAATTTCTATCACCAGACAGGACAATCTTTGCTAGTTTAATGCACATCTTTGCAGCTTTTGTTTTTAATATTCAATTTATAGGTTTTGTTTTTGACATAGCAATAATCATACTAAAACTTGCCTAGATCACATACATCACATTGGTAACTTTAACTTTTCACCTATTTGTTTATTGGCAATGTTTAGCATGTTTTTATGTTCGTTATCTATTTTTATTTTTCAATTTAAAAGCTATTTGTGACTGAAAGTCATTCGATTTTCAGACAGTAGTAATTGGTTATTTAAACGCAATTTAATTCAATGCTCTCTGCTAAAGACTGAAGTTATTTTTAGTTAAATTCACTGGAGCTATTGCATTCAAGTTTATCCTTTTTTTGAAATCGTATTTATTTAACCATCAAATATACTTATTTTATATTTACTTTGCCATTTTAAGAGTGGATTTTATGATAAATACATGGAATTTTAAAAATTTACATCTGAACTGGGCAGAACAAACATTTATATTAGGGAAAAAAAATCTAAAAGTGACAAATAAAATGAGTACCTACAAATGGGGCTCACATTTCTTGACTAGGATTAACCTAGTCCTATGGTCCCAAAGAAAATTTAGATTAAGACAATTAGTCAAGTATCAGTAATTTTTGAAGATTCTTCGAGAAGAAATAAATCAGGATGTTAAATGTAGAATAATACATGAGCTATAGCCTGTAATCCCAGCACTTTGGGAGGCCGAGACGGGCGGATCACGAGGTCAGAAGATCGAGACCATCCTGGGTAACACGGTGAAACTCCGTCTCTACTAAGAAAACAAAAAAAAAACTAGCTGGGCGAGGTGGTGGGCACCTGTAGTCCCAGCTACTCGGGAGGCTGAGGCAGGAGAATGAGTAAACCCGGGAGGCGGAGCTTGCAGTGAGCTGAGATCCGGCCACTGCACTCCAGCCTGGGCGACAGAGCAAGACTCCATCTCAAAATAAATAAATAAATAAATAAATAAGCTATTATAGTAAAGTAGCCATATTCCTATAGTGACAAGAGAAAAGAACATCAAATCCTACCTTAGGCCACAGACATCCCTTCTTTGAAAACCCTTGGGAAAATACAAGCACAACAGAGTTGCCAAGCTAATATAAAAGTAGTGATTTTATTATTAAGTGTAGATTCTGCCTAATTCTCATTGCAGACATGGGATTGGGCCAAGAAGGGCATCGTTTGCAATACAATGCTTAAACTTGACTAAATCGTGAGCATGGGACCTTTTCATTCACCATCTCTTCCCCCATGCTGAAATCTGAGTTCAGAATTGTTTAGACTGCTTGAATAGGCATAAGAGTAAGAACAAAAGAACAGACGAGAAAACGTGCAAGATCATGTCCAAGCTGGAGGCGTTCTACCAATCTCTGCCAATGGAAAAAGAAAGAGAATAAAGAAAGAAATAGTTGGGTTTTCCCTCTTAAGCAAAGGTTTAAGAAACTCCTATGCAGGACACGACAGCAGTGGAGATTCTGTTATATATTGTAACTTAGATTTATAAAAATATTGTAATATTTTAAGAAATGATCACTTTCAATAAATTATTTCCTTCAAGTAATTATCAAGAAAGTATCCTTGTTCATAATAAAGTAGAAGGTCTTCAAGGTTGAGGTCACATCTGGCTCAGCATTATGGTGTCAGGAATATAGGGGCCAAAGAAAATAAAATTAACAGATTTAAATATGAGAAAAAGGCAGTGTGCTTTGGGGAGTAATTCACCTATTGTCATATTTTTACAAGTAGATGTCTGCTTTTGATGATGGAATAGATCCTTCCAGAATGTATATTCTCATAGTTACTCCATCATCTAAATTAGCTTTGGGCTCTGATATGATCCTGCTTGTCTCCCCTTCTCTGAACCATATCATCTTTTACCATTTCATTCTTAACCTATACATTCCCCATCGCCCAGGCATTTTTACTTCTTCATAGCCCATGTCCTTCCTTTTTCTCAATTTATGAATCTCTCTGTTTCATGATCTCCCATGCTTCTACTGTAAGATCTCCCTACCTTTCTCTCATCTTCTTGTTAAGTTTATTTGTTTAGTTTCAATTTCTTCTTATCAAGAGTAATTTTCTAAGCCCAGGAGCCTTTAGAGTTTAATTCAACCATTTTATAAATACAATTTCTCTTTTGGGAGATTTCTGTTATAGTTTCAATGTGGGTTAAGGTAGTATCTTACTAACAAATCCACAAGTACTCAAACCCTTTTGCTGACCTCATTTGTTAAGCCTGTTAGGACCATTCATCATGCTCTTTGATATGAAAACAAAACATTCACCTCTTTTCTTATTAAATCTTGATAGTGGGTTTGGTCTCTAAGAGTTCAGTCTTTCTTCTGTGATAAAACTTTTCCTTAGACTCCTTAGTTTAATTTCTGCCATTTCTAAAGGTATATTTACCTCTGGGAAAATAGTTCCATGTTTATTTCACATATCTCATAGTCTCATAGCCTCTATAACAGCAAAGTTCTCTTGTTGCTCTGTGCTATGTGTCCCTCAAAGTCAAAGCATTACAGGTACAGGCTCCTGGTAGTGGTTTGCAGCTTTGAGATTGTGATATTTTTGTTTATGTTTGGTTTCACATTTATCAAGAAGAAGCTAGAGTTCCTATGTAATGAATGTGCCACTCATTTCCATTTGTTCAATAAATATACTCTACTAGAAAATAACATACAATTTCTTTCTTTCTTTTTTTGGTTGTATTGATTTTGTTTGTTTTGTGTTGTAGATTTGTTTTTTTGTTTTTTCAATATTTACTCCAGTTTCTCAGGGAAACTTATCTTCCCTCACTCAGGCCAATGTTTGGTCTGGCACCCAACTTAGATCAAGGCAGTTGCTGCCTCAGAGCTTTCTTATACTCATTGCTCTGTTATGGAGGTAACACTCATTTTTATTCATCATTTTTGGAATCAGTTTAATTTATTAAGGAATCAAATCTTTCTTCTCCTGGAATCAGAGATAATAGTGGTCATCATATGTGGTTTCATGATGGAGATGAAAAGAGTAGAGATAATATGAGCGTTCAAGAAAGCTGCATGTGGACTCTAATGTGACTTTGGAATGCACTGGCAGCTTTGTGAACTAACTTATTTTACTGTTTTTCTTTTCATTATGCAACATTGAATTTTTATCAGCTTCTATTTGTGTCTTAATCATTACATTTACACCTAAAACATATTTTAACTTTTAATTTTCACTTAAATTTATATGTTTCTAACTGTTGAGTATACTTAATAATTTACACACACGCACACACTTTTAATTCATGTATGGTATAACTTTCTCTCTCTCTCTTTCTCCCCTCCAACACCCTTCTCTTTTATCTCTAGGAACACTCTCACACACGTTCACAACCACGGAGAATTGGTCAGTTACTTAAAATGAAGTGATTGTCTTCTAATTTGAATTATATTTTAGTCTGAATAATGTTGATTTGTTCAATACAGCTCAACCTGTATGTTAGTTTAGATATAAGCAAAAGATATTATGTGAAATAAAATAAAAATTCTTTACATTTGGGTTCAGATTTTACAGGAAGATATTATGTTTCTAAAAATGACTTCCTTATACTTGAGGTTAAGCATAAAAATGGATTCACAAGAGGCAAAATAAAATCAAGCAATTCTTTTCTATGTGATCCATTTCTGTTTCTATTGATGAAAAAGAAGGGTTTAACAGCATGTATTCTGGAGTAGAAAAGTGTATGTTGAAAGAAGAAACTCTTACACAAGCACGGGACTTTGTAACTTGGAGTAGGAATTATGCTTTTATCAAATGAATATCATTTAATATTGATTTACAACTGTATTTTTACTTTGAAAATTTTTCTGAAGTAAATATGTGAAAGGAGTGGACCGTGAATAAGCTGTAAAGACTTTCTTAACAGCAATGCATAGAGTAATAATATTTTTGTACAAATAAGAAGTGCTGTTCTAGGGACTTTGTTAGATTCCAAATAATAACATAATCCTTCAAGGTAAAATATAGTTTATGAATATTTATTAGCCTAAAGGTGACTTATGTTATCTTGCTAAATTTGCGGTGTTAGACATACAGGTAACAACCCTGAAGCCAGTTTTACCATAAATGTGTGTCTGAATGTGTGTTTGTATGTTATTGGGAAAAAAATAAGAAGTTTACACACAAAATTTTAATCAAGTTTTCCTATGTGTAGAGATTAAATTCTATTTTTATTTTATTTATTTTAATTTTATTGTTAAGTATTATTTCTTTCTGTCTTCAGTCCACATATATGTGAGATATAATAAAGTTAACATCAAAGACTAGGTTTAGTCTTATAATTGAACACTACAAACAGCCCTTGCAGTCTTATTGAAGGTAGAAGACCCCAGCTCAAATATAAAATGTCCTTTACCTAGATTGGTTGTTAGTGCTTAAAACTATATACTTGACTTTTTGTTCTTTTGAACACTTAAAATTCCACATTAAATATTGAGAGGATAATGCTAGTAAAAATGTAGAATACTATACAGGGAATACAGGAATTAGGGTCTCAAGAAATAGGCAAGAAATATAGAAAGGAGAGAGAAGAAAGGAGAAACTTCATGCTCTTTCAATTTTGCTTAGACTTTGCAATGACAAAACCCATGACATCCATACAGATACATTTTCAACTCAATTTAAGAATGAATAATTTGTATTCCTAACTAAAGCTTAAAGTGCTTTTCAATTGGAAGTTTCCATTTAAAGTTATGATTCTCAATGATTTAAAAGGTGATACACTAGGCAAATATCAAAACAATCAACCTTTTCT
Organism: Trachypithecus francoisi; assembly: GCF_009764315.1. Lineage (NCBI taxonomy): Eukaryota > Metazoa > Chordata > Mammalia > Primates > Cercopithecidae > Trachypithecus > Trachypithecus francoisi. The sequence goes on along the minus strand of NW_022681454.1, from coordinate 164,783,703 downwards.
TTGTTGAAGACACAATGGGATTGAAAGAGGGTATTTTCTCATTGTAATATAAGTTGCATATACTAATCAAAGAAGGGATGTAATACAGATGAATTTTCAAACCACAAATCCTCATACCTAGCTCTCTCTCTCTCTCTGTCTCTCTCTCTATATACATATATTCCATTAAAGTCAATTTGTATTATCTAGATGTACATTCACTATTACAGACACCATAAAGTATTTCTTGTGTTGGGGCATCATATTCAAAGATCTATTGAAATATTTATCATGAAGCGAACTATTTATTTTTATTTATTTTAGTTTCCCCAAAATTCCAATGCAAATTTTTCCACTCAGTTTCAATAACTGTACTCTGACTGGTTTTCCCTACATTACCATCGGACAGAGAATGGTTTTTTTGACAGAAAATTTTGGATATAAAAAAGCAATGGAGTGCATAAATGTACCAAAAAAATCTCATTTATGAAAAAGAAATATAACTGGTTGACTAGAATGTCTGAGCTAAAGTGGACCCATACTGTTAAATATTTGATAACCTCCACTACAATAGAGTCAACAACAGAAGAATTTTCATTTATGTAGCAACAACTACACGTCTAATTCAATACACATACCTAAGCAGTTCTCATACCTCAGCTTGATTTCTTTAGAAGCTATTTCTCTTTGGAATAGAATTTTATATTTTTAATAATAGGTATACAATAGAAAATAATAAATGTAATATTAGGATTGCTTGCCTACTATTTTGAGAAGAAAAAGAAAGAAAGAAAAAGAAAGAAAGAAAGAAAGAAAGAAAGAAGAAAGAAAGAAAGAAAGAAAGAAAGAAAGAAAAAGAAAGAAAGAGGAAGGAAGGAAGGAAGGAAGGAAGGAAGGAAGGAAGGAAGGAAGGGAGGGAAGGAGGGAGGGAGGGAAAGAAAGAGAGAGAAGAGGCCGGGCGCGGTGGCTCAAGCCTGTAATCCCAGCACTTTGGGAGGCCGAGGCGGGCGGCTCACGAGGTCAGGAGATCGAGACCCTCCTGGCTAACACGGTGAAACCCCGTCTCTACTAAAAATACAAAAAACTAGCCGGGCGCGGTGGCGGGCGCCTGTAGTCCCAGCTACTCGGAGGCTGAGGCGGGAGAATGGCGGGAACCCGGGAGGCGGAGCTTGCAGTGAGCCGAGATCACGCCACTGCACTCCAGCCTGGGCGACACAGCGAGACTCCGTCTCAAAAAAAAAAAAAAAAAAAAAAAAAGAAAGAGAGAGAAGAAAGAGAAGGAGAAGGAGGAGTTGGAGAAGGAGAAGAACAAAGGAAGGAAGGAAGGAAGGAAGGAAGGAAGGAAGGAAGGAAGGAAGGAAAAACAACATAGAGGAAAGAAAGACCCTTCAAATACCATGCTATTTAATATGTTTAACGTAAATGGTTAACATTTTCTAATACTTTGAAATAGGGATGAACTAATTCATGAAAAATAGGGAAAAATAATTATCCAGATGGAAAATATTGATAACTTCAACTGGCTTAAAAGCTTGATATATATTGCGGAACAAAGTGACTCTGGTCAAAAATAATGTACTGCATATTTTAAAATAACTGAGATACTAAATTTCAAATGTTTCATCACAAAAGGATTAAGTAAGTGAGGTGTTATATGTGTTAATTAGCTTGGCTTAGTCATTCTCCATTGTTCACATATAACAAATCACCACTTTGTACCACATAATGTATACAACTATGATTTATCAATTAAAAATAATATTAATGCAAACATTTAGAGCACCATACACACAAAATGAATAACTTTAAAAATTGAAATATATGAATATTACTAATTAGTATGCAAATAAATGAGCAGAGAGATAATTTCAGAAATATACCAATTGGACTCTTAATTTAAGAAGGCTTTATTGTTTTTATATTTGCATTGCTCAAACATTGGTGAATAATAAACATTTAAGCATGATCTATTTTGTCTTACCCTGATGGCATTTTTTGTTTGTCATATGACAAACTCTTGTTTGTAATGTTATTTATTTATATTTTGACCATTGCTTCTGAATCATAAGCATCTTTCGGAGAAGAAAAGATTCTGTATGGAGAATCCGTTTCTCCAACAGCCTAAATGTAGGAGGTTGATACTTAGAATTTACAAATATTATTTAAAAATACAGTATTTTAATATTCAATGTTATAGCTATAATTAATGTTATAAAAAGTTCTTCTCACTTTTTCCCCCTATTTTAAGAATTGGTGACTGAATTTAAGCTTACATAAAGATGCGGTATGATTTATAAGAGAATAATCTCTATCTGATAAAACTTCAGGCATATTTTACTACTTGATAACCTAAATACAGGCAAAATTCTCTGTAATACTCTAGCCATCTTTAATGTAGGAGAGAAGCAGTTGGGTAGCAAATTAGCTCTTCTGTGTCAATGTGGTCTGAGCAACCATGTAAACAAAGAAATCTGCTAATCAAAAGCAATTTCTCATGAAACAAAGACAGCAGCTAATTGAGAGCATCTGAGGCTAAAATAAGATTAACTTCAAAATGAAAACTCTTGCAGCTTCTTGTAGGAAAGCTGTTGGGATAATAGAAAGCTTACAGCAGTTTAGAAACGAAAAATCTTCATAGAAATGCTATTTCTCACTCTGGCAAAATATTATTACAAATTCATAATTAACTTTCTCTCTAGTAAAACTGCTTGATAACACATAAGAAAATGATAAAAATGAATCCCTCAGGGTTTAGAATAAGAGGGCGTATTAGAGGCAAATCTATGATAGAGTGAGCCTTCCATTGCCTGCTTGTTGTGCCTTGCACAGCTGCTGTTTGTGCTGAAGTGCAGAGGTGCATATTCTCGTGGGCTCTGACCCTCTTTTGCACCAGTGGAAAAGGCTACGATACAGTGACAGCCGCAGCTTGTTACTGGGAAGAGTCACAGGATTGAAGGCAGGCCTGAGGCTGGGGGAGGATGAGAAGAGTTGAAGAAAGTGCTGGCAGCAGTAAACTCATGAACACATCTTGTGCTGAGTAAAGATTACACGACAGTGCTTCTCAGAGCCAAACTTAATGGGTTAAAAATAGAAAATGAGTTAAAAGATGGGATTTTATCAAAAGAAGAGGCAGAAGTTAGTGTCGCTTTTACCACACAGCACTGACAGGGTGAAAAGGATTTCAAAGTAATAGATTTAGACATGCACTAAAATAGGACAAAGCCGAAATATATTGGTATCTCAGAGCTCTTGGTTTCATTTTGTGTAAAAATTGAAATACTACATCGACCCTGTTTTTAGGAATATATATGTATGCATACAACATAGAAATATAACAAATATATATACATATATAAATATATATATTAAGAGTTTAAATAGATATACACACATATACACAAACACACATATACCTTACTACATAAACAAATATTGTTAACTAATTATTAATAATATCACATGTATTATACAATTCTATGTAATATATATTATATATATTTATACATAGATATTGAAATAGATTATGTACATGCATATATATGAATGTACAGTATACATACAGCATGAGAGATAAGGGGGAGGGAGGGCATATATATGAATGTATAATATATACATAATTTGACAGCTAAGGGGAGGGAGAGCTAGAGAAGAGAAAGAAGAAAAAAAAAGGAGGAGAAGAAGAGGAGGAGGAACGGTGGGGAAAGGTGAGGGAAGGAGAAGAAAAGGAAAGAAGAATGGCCACTTCTCAACATAGGATCAAAATGGAATATATAGAGATAAAAGTTTCTTTATTTTTCCATTTCTTAAAATGATAGTCAAAACTTTATTCTTGCTACTGAAGGTACTTCTAGTTTTAAGCTCAATCTCTTGTTTAACTCCTAGTTAAGCACTTTCTCACCTCCACCAAGCATTTCTCTGCCTGCAATTTCTTTCTTCTCTTACCAGAAATGATCCACAGGACCTCATATATCCTTCTTATATTGACAGAAAGGAATCAATGCTAAGGTGATTTTCCCCCTGCTTTTTCATATTTGTGGTCTTTCTTCCTTTCTATGTTTATATCACAAACAATGCAAAGTGGGTGCTTGAGGGGAGCTGCTGGTTTACCCCGGCTGAATCTGCCCTGCATCAGCTCTTACTGGCACCAATGATCCTCAGAGGCTCAGATGTTTTCTCTAGCTGCTCCTAGGTTGATCTGTTCACAGTGCAGCCTCTAGTGTGAGTTTTCCTTACTTATAACACAGTAACCATGAAGTAGGCACACAGGTTCATAATTCTTGACTACCTTTGGAATCTCCTTAAATACAGGCAAATCTGTGGCTACCTTTATCCCTTTGTTGATATGAGGACAACCATGGTGAAGACCACATAGGCCTTACATCTGCCTAGACCTGCGAGGTAGTTATTTTTACTCTACTGTGGTTGACTGCCCCATTTTAGGGAAGGACAGTCACCTAGGTTGCCTTCTTCAATAGTTTCAGATAAGTGAGAAAAAGATCTCTATTAAATTTCATGTTACCTATCTGGGCAATTTATCATCTCCAATACACGTTGTAATCATTAAAAGGGGAACAATTATCAGAGGCTCTCATTCCTGTCACAATTCTCTCTTTTCTTTTTACAAATGTCCCACCTCATCATCCCTGCCTAGCAAGGAATGTTAGATTTTCTTTTTGTGTTAGGAAAATTGCTCTATTATCACCAAACTTCATTTTCCTAATTATATTATCATTGTGATAAACTTTGAAAACATTGATAATTAACTCTTAATTTGAAAAGTAATTTTTTTTTTTTTTCAGAATCAAAGCAAGCAAAAGAAAACAAAAAACAACGAAGCCTGAAGAGATGATTCTGGGATGATAGTGGAGCAGAAGACACCAGGAACCTGTCTCCCTACCAGGACAACAATGCAATAGCAGAATCTCTCGGATGTGCCAATTATGAAACTCAGGTCTATTGAAAGCTTGAAACTTCCATCACCAGAATTAGATGGCAAATTGCAGTTAGTTTCACTCGATTTTAGCTCAAATCTCAGCGGCAGCTATCCGTTCTTCTACCCCAGACCCATGGTAAGCAGCCTGCACATGTTCCTGGAGGAGCTTGCACAGCTTTTTGGAGCCATCTAGGCAATAAAGATCCTATCCTACAAGTATCAGAGATCCATATTTGGATTATGAATTGCTGCTTCTAACCAAGGGAGTATAAACACAAAGGTACTTCTATGGTCACTATGACTACGACCACTATGACAACTATGCACACCCATCATTGCTGCAACCTCCCTGCCTCCCCAGAGACGTCCAGGAGATTTCAAAGGCAAGTGTGCTTTCTTCTCTCCCACATTCATTTTTCTTCTCTTTTCCCATTATTGATAACCAAAAATTAAAGACTAGGACACTCCAAAAAATGCATGTAAGGGTGAAATTAGAAAGACATCATGCACACCAAGGAAAGTCAAAGACTGAAAAAAAAAAAGAACACCTGAAATGACATTAAGTTTTTACCCCCAGGCTGATCTTTAGCAGACAGATAGCATACGACAATCCAAAGCACAACAAACGAAACAAACCAAAAACAACAAACTCTGGGGAAGGGGTAGAATTCACTTTTTGGAATTGCTGCAACACTAGTTTCAAATGTCTGGTTTGTAAAACAAAAACAACAACAAAATTATAAGATATAAAAAGAAACAGGGAAGTACAGCCAATTCAACGGAAATAAAACAACTAAAACTGTCCCTGAAAAAGATGATGATGCATTAAAGACTTTAAAACAATAGTGTTAAAGATACTCAAGAAACTAAAGGAAGAGGTGGAGAAAGACGAGAAAATTATATATAAACAGAAGGTAAATATCAATGTAAAAATAGCAACCTAAAAAAATCACAAAAAAATTCTAGCAAGGAAAAATACAATAAATTTTTTAAATAATAATAAAAAAATTATCAGGAATTCAAAGGCAGATTTGAACAGGCAGAAGAAAGAAACAGTTGAAGACAGAACAATTGAAATTATTATGACCCAGCCATCCCACTACTGGGTATATACCCAAGGATATAATTACTCTACTACAAAGACACATGACACGTTTGTTTATTGCGCACTATTCCCATAGCAAAGACTTGGAATCACCAGTGTCCATCTGTGACAGACTGGATTAGAAAAATGGTGCACATATACACCATGGAATACTATGCAGCCATCAAAAAGGATGATTTGCGTCCTTTGTAGGGACATGGATGCAGCTGGAAACCATCATTCTTAGCAAACTATCACAAGAAGAGAAACAACCCCGCATGTTCTACTCATAGGTGGGAACTGAACAATGAGATCACTGGACTCGGGAAGGGGAACATCACACACTGGGCCTATCATGGGGCGGGGAGGAGGGAGGATTGCATTGGGGTTATACATGATATACGTCGCACATGTACCCTAGAACTTAAGTATAATAAAAAAAAAAAAAAAAAAAAAAAAAGAAATTATTGTGTTTGAGGAACAGAAAGAAAGAGATCAAAGTTAAAAGAGTCTAAAAAACCTGTGGGACAGGAGCACAATCAAGTTGATCAAAATGCATTGTGAGAGTCTCAGAAATAACAACAACAACAACAGCAACAACAGATCAAGCAAGAAAGAACACAGAGAGAGAATATTTGAAGAAACAATGGTAGGATGAACTTAAAAAGATTCACAATAAAACTCATTATAATCAAAATCTCAAAAGAAAAAAAGAATTTAAAAAGTAACAAGGGAGAAGCAACTTGCCACATAAAAGGGATCCTCAATAAGATTAATGGCAGATTTATCATCAGAAACTTTGGAGGCCAGATAGCATTGAACTAATATACTCAAAAGGCTGAAAATAAAATGAAATAAAATAATGTGTCAACAAAGAGTCCTGTATCTGTCAAAATTGTTCTTCAAAAGTGAGAGAGAAATTAAGACATTTCAAGTTAAACAAAAACTGAAGCAGCTCATTACCACTAAAGCTGCCCAGCAAGAAACAGTAAAGGGAATTCTGTAATCAAAGTACACTAGGGAGTATCGTGAAGTCATATGAAAAAATAAACATCTCAGTAAAAGTATTAAATATACTGGGCAATTGGCCGGGCGCGGTGGCTCACACCTGTAATCCCAGCACTTTGGGAGGCCAAGGTGGGCGGATCACGAGGTCAGGAGATCAAGACCATCCTGGTGAACATGGTGAAACCCCATCTCTACTAAAAACACAAAAAAATTAGCCGGGCATGGTGGCAGCACCTGTAGTCCCAGCTGCTCAGGAGGCTGAGGAAGGAGAATGGTGTGAACCCGGGAGGCGGAGGTTGCAGTGAGCCGGGATCGCACCACTGCACTCCAGCCTGGGCGACAGAGTGAGACTCCGTCTCAAAAAAAAAAAAAAAAAAAAAAAAAAAAATATATATATATATATATACACACACATACACACACACATACTGGGCAATTATAAAATCTAGTATTATTTAAACTTTGGTTTGTAACTCCATTTTTTTGTTTTCTACATGATTTAAGAGTCTAACAATTTGAAAAAAAAAGTCAATCAAAAAGTTAGTAGTATTATAATTTTGTAAATCTGTATTTTTGCTTTTGCATAATTGAAAAACAAATGCATTAAATATTACTAATTTTTGTTTTCTGATGCTTGTACTAAGATATAATTTTGTGACACCAATAACTTAAAAAGGTGCAAAACAACTGTAAGTTAGTAGAGTTTTTTAATGTTACTGAAGTTAAACTGGCATAAACTTAGAGTGTTATAACTTTATGTTGTTAAATGTAATTTATTTAATTACCTTATTTAATAGATGGTGTTGGGAAAACTGGCTAGCCATACGCAGAAAACTGAAACTGGACCCTTTCCTTATACCTTACACAAAAATTAACTCAAATGGATTAAAGACTTAAATGTAAGACCTAAAACCATTAATAACCCTAGAAGGAAACCTAGGCAATACCATTCAGCACATAGGAATGGGCAAAGACTTCATGACTAAAATGTCAAAAGTAATGACAACAAAAGCCAAAATTGACAAATGGTATCTAATTAAACTAAACAGCTTCTGCACAGCAAAAGAAACTATTGTCAGAGTAAACAGGCAACCTACAGAAGGGGAAAAAATTTTGCAACCTATCCATCTGAGAAAGGTCTAATATCCAGAATCTACAAGGAACTTAAACATTAATTTACAAGAAAAAATCAAACAACCCCATTGGGCAAAGGATATGAACAGACACCTCTCAAAAGAAGACATTAGTGCAGCCAACAAACATATGAAAAAAAGCTCATCATCCCTGGTCATTAGAGAAATGCAAATCAAAACTACAATGAGATACCATCTCATGTCAGTTACAATGGCGATCATTAAAAAGTCAGGAAACAACAGATACTGGAGAGGATATGGAGAAATAGGAATGCTTTTACACTGTTGGTGACAGTATAAATTAGTTCAACCATTGTGGAAGACACTGTGGTGATTCCTCAAGGATCTAGAACCAGAAATACCATTTGGCCCAGCAATCCCATTACCCAAAGGATTATACCCAAAGGATTAAACCCGAAGGATTAGAAATCATTCTACTATAAAGACACATGCACACGTATGTTTATTGTAGCACTGTTCACAATAGCAAAGACTTGGAACCAGTCCAAATGCCCATCGATGATAGACTGGATAAAGAAAATGTGGCACATATACACCATGGAATACTATGCAGTCATGAAAAAGGATGACTTCATGTCCTTTGCAGGGACGTGAACGAACCTGGAAACCATTATTCTCGCAAACTAACACAGGAACAGAAAAACAAACACTGCATGTTCTCACTCATAAGTGGGAATTGAACAATGAGAACACATGGACACGGGGAGGGGAACATCAAACACTGAGGCCTGTTGGGGGTCGGGGGGCTAGGGAAGAGATATCATTTAGAGAAATACCTAATGTAATTGACAGGTTGATGGGTGCAGCAAACCACCATGGCACGTGTATACCTATTTAACAAACCAGGACGTTCTGCACATGTATCCCAGAATTTAAAGTATAATAAAAACATTGGAAAAAAAAGTTATGTATTTCATATATCTTTGTTATTATTGCATAATGTATACTATGTTATGCTACTTGAACTATGAATACTTCTTTAAGAACATGTTTTTGAATGGGGTAGAAGAAAGATTTTGAAACCACAGGCAACTGAAAGATAAGGGGCTTCCTCCAAGGCAGTTGTGTGGATAAATAGTATCCAGAATGGGGAGAGCTGAAAGCTTACAACTTTGGTTGTATTTTACACTCCGGTCCTACTCATAAGTTTTCCTGTAAGTCTCAGTCAAAAAGCACTTAGAAGTGGAGTTCGTGTATCCAATCTAAGAATTTTGTTAAAATATAACACCACATATAACAATTTAATAGGAGGCTTGAGATAAAGAAAAGCTCAGTTCTCTGGAGTATCTTAAAGAACAATATTGGCACTTCTTTGGCAGAGAATTGCACAAGCAGCCCACAAACGCTGAACCAGAGGGTAAGCCAAAATACTCAGATGACATTTTAAAATAGAGAAAATGAATTTCAAGTGCCTTAAACCACCCAGAAACAAGTGAGAAAAAGAATGGTAGCACCTAATGTTAATCCATCCTGTTACTAGAAATTGATTAACAATCATATTACTGGAAGAGAGCCTCCTTCAGTATCTCATATGATTTTAATAATGCAGCCTTATTTTCCACAATGAGAAATTGTTTCCCTACATGACTACTTTTTAGTATAATGCTTCATTATATGTTCAAGCTACTGAGGGTACAAAGAAAGTGCTCTCACCTCAATCAATTACAGTAATCATTAAGACATTCATCACTTTTAAATCATGACTATAATTATTTCAATATTTCATGCTGCGGGTATTACTGTGGTTTTTGCAAATCATTGCAGTGATATTTTTCATCTTCAATGGGTATGAAATAAGTTACTTTTGTTCTGAATATGACTTCATAAATTTGTCATCTAGGTAACATGGGCTATTCATGTGAAACACAAATGATTTCTTTTAAATGAACTTCTTTTCAGCTTATCTGTGGTCCATAAGATACACACAGCGGGGGCAAACTGGAAGGAGTGGCAGACACAAAACTTGGCAGAACTTTAAGAAAATCTCCACTTGGATTTTAAAAGATGTTTATTTTAACTACAGGAGACTAAAATTAAAGAATGGTTTTTATCACACAGATCATTTGGATCTGACATTTGTAAGATATAAGCAGAATGTACTTTTTCTCTGGAAGAACTGATGTGCTAATGACATATCTATATCTGAAGGTTTACCTGAGCAGTAGGCATGTAGCTTTTCAGGGGTAGAATGTCCACAAAGGCAAAACTTAGAGCTGCAAAAATTGCCTTGCTCAATCTTCAGCTAGATTAGAAGTTTTCAAAATTCACAATCCTGTGTGTACTCCAGCCTTGTGTACTATCACAGTGTCCTGCTCATGGTAGGTGGGATAATGATTGCTGCATTTTAGAAGAGATGGTATAGTCAGCTTTCATACCCACAGACATCCAGTATTGGCAGTTACACTTGCCTGACTCATTTAATCTCACTTTTTCTGTAGATAGAAGAAAATATTTGATTTAGAAATTAAGAGTGGAAAATAAAAGAATAGTTAGAAAAGAAATATTTATTAGTTGAATCTAGTGATTTTCTTTCTCTGGTTTCTTATTCCTCCCAAGCCTACCGCAAAAATTGAAGAGGATTTGATAGTGTAATTAAGAACGTGCAGGAATTCCAATATGTCACTGGTCTTTCATGATTGCAAATGAAACTGAAATCAAAAACCCTGAGGCTCATGCTGTTAAAAATATCCTTGAGAATTCTTCTGCCTAGGAAGCACACAGCAGGGAGCCATTCTCTTTCCTGCATCCTTATTTTCTTGTATTTGTACCGACAATATGTTTTCATTTCTCCTCTGAAAGTCTCGAGATAGCCACATTTACAGATTAGCTCTTCCTTACATGATATTCTTGGTTCTCTCAATCAAGAATTTCCTGGATATAAACCTTACTGTACATTTTTAACAGTGTTTGAATTTCTCTCTTCTCTGTCCCTTCCTCATGTATACATATATTTTTGGTCCATGTTCTTGGCTTTGATGAATGAGACTTCTGTCCTTTGCTCTGTTCATTCCTCTTTGACCCAAAGCTTCCCCTGGCGTCATTGTTTTGTTGCAGTAACTCCCTTAGGTTTAAGCAAATTATTTTTAAAATTGCCCCTTGAACAACACAGTTAACAACTGTCATCAACTTCTAAACAGAGTAGTATGTTTGAGCACATTAACAACACTGTGTTGTTCAAAACCAAAACAGTGGATCCACCCTTAAGCAATTTTTTGTAAGAGTTCATATCTTGCTCTGTCACCCAGGCTAAAACATAGTGGTGTGATCATAGCTCATGGTAGCCTTGAACTCCTGGGCTAAAGCGATCCTCCTGCTTCAGCCTTATGGGTAGATTTTTTTCAACCAAGTGCAGAGGAAAGATACAGTATTCAGGAAATGCAAAACACGTGGATAGCAAGGGCTGACTTCTCCTACAGGCTGGTTCCACAAGGCCTACTCAAGAGACTTGAGTGTGCATGGATTTTGGTATGGGGTTGGAGTCCTAGACCCAATATCTCCTCTACACTGCAGGATGACTGACAACTGTAGTTCACATTGCAGCTATCTCCCTAGTATGGCACACCCTGTGGCATGCAATGCTCAATAATCCACACTTTGTTTCCATTTCCTTTTGTTTAGGGAAGTAGAACAGCTTTCTTTTGAGGAAAAGAAAGCACAAAATCCTTGTTGTTTTTACTGGGATCAAAAGCTGTTCTACTTCTTCCTTTGATCCAGGGGTGGGTGTGTAGGACTGGGATGGCTACCATCATCTAAACATAAAAATGCAATCCTCCAGCCGTCTGGCTTAGGACGGGGAAACAGCTCTTAGACTGCAAACTGAAGTGGGTCAGTCATGAGTAGTGTGCATGAGTAGAAAAAAAAATAATAGTAAGAACATCCTGAAGCAGAACTTCCAGTAGCCTGGCCCTGCTGGGAAAGCAGAACATAGAGTCCCAGCTACTGCAATGAGAGATAAAATAGATATTTTTGATGTACGGGCACAGGTTGATTGTGAAGGAGAAAGGCAAAATTTAAAAGACTGCCAGGTTCTACCAGCACTGGCTAAAGTTTCAAATCTAAGGAAAATCTTTACAGATAATTTGATAATTGTGTCAGCTATTTCTGTGCACAAAGGCCACTATTTATTCAAAAATGAAAATGTAAACAAAACAAAAATCAACATGCACACGTTAGTTATGTTCACTTTCTGATCATCTCAAGAGAAAGAAATATATTTCTGTAAAATTATTCATAAAATAAGCTACGTTTCTATTCTCAACAAGACTACATATAATTTATACAGAGAAGATTTGTATAGATGTAAAACAGGATAACAATTTTTTAAAATTTTAATAGGAAGAAAAAACTCGTTTAAGCATTTGGCTTTTGATGTATCTGATCATGATTGGCAGACAGAGTTTGAAATGACCAGGATTTCTTCATTAATAGAACTTCATCTAGTTTTATTGATTTGTCCATGAAAGTATACTTCCTCAACTGTGGCCATTTCTAAAAAGTAAACCCATGATTTGCTACAAAACCAAATTTCAAAGTATACAATATGGGGCACTTATATGAAACATACTCTTCTGTAAAAAATCTGTGTGGCAATACTGCGTCATTTAAGATTTCCCCAGGATGACATGCTAATTTTCAAAAGGGCACCAAAAACAGTAACTACCTCAAGCCCCACTGTAAGACATCAAAGCACTTTCTTTAGGGCTGTTAGGCAGATTTGCTCTACCTGGCTGGAGTAATATGCTATTTTGTTTCCTCTGAATTTTGAAAGTTATTGGCTTACTTGAATCCCTCACATAACTTAAGGGGCATGAAAAATATCATGGCAGAGGAATCAAACAAAATTCCCATGTACTTTCATAATTCTTAGATATTTCATCATGCCAATGTGATGAGTAGTTAATATACTTGTCTCTTAAACTTAGAGTAATTAAAAATAAACAGCCCACAAAATACAGTTTAGTGAAAGATATAGGTAATGTAACGGTCAGGCTTCCATTTATTTTATTTTCCACTGAAGACAGACAATTAAATCACAAGCTTATTCGTAGCAAAGTTCCAGATCTCATAACTAGTGTTATTAAAAATATTTTTAAGACACCTGAGTTCTAATGTGAAAATCAGCAAAAAGTAAATCTTTCCTAAAACATTTTTAAATTAAAATATAATGTATGTACAGAAAAGTGCTCAGTGAATTTTCAGCAATTGAACCTAGCCAGGTAACAGCAACTAGAGCTAGATAAATAATATTTTAATATTTATATCCAGAGATCTTTCCCCGAAACCACTCACTCTTTTTCCTGTGTAATCATTTTCCTGACATAATCCAAGTATAAGTTTGGCCTTTTTTTTTTTACATTTATATAAGTAGAAATAGAATTGTCTACAGAATTGGGGAGGGAGGGCCACATGCAAAATTAAAATGCTGAGGCCGTCATTCAATGGTCATTAATTTTGAGATTGTGATAGTAGAAGATTAAGCAGTTTGGGTCCTGTGCAACTGCACAGGTTGCAGACCCATAAAGCCAGCTCTCTATCTCTATACATCATATAATTTTATAGACATAAATAATTTTTTCTCTTATTGTATTTGCAAAATTAATATTTGTATTCCAAATTGTATGCTTTTTCATTAGCATTATGGCATAGTTTTCTATCTTCTTTTGATGGAAAATTCTATTATTTCTAATGGAAATGATTATAAATAATGCTGATATCAATACTCTCCAGTATGTCTTTTTGTAGATATTTAAATTCATCTCCTTTGCACTTTTTCCAAGCAATAAAATCTTTGTACTATCGTGAACATGTATACGAATCTACTAAATTTACATTTATCAAATTTTGCCAGTTTTCTAAACTTAAGGAGTAAGTTTAAACTCTCGTTAGCACTGTTCAAGTTTCCAAAGCTCTATATCATCACTCACATTTGGCAATTTTTGTCTTTTAACAAACTTTTAACAAAATTTTAACAAACTTTGTAGGCATTTAGTAGAAGCTAATTGCAGCTTAATATGCAAGTTGAACACCTTTTCAAATATTTATTGACAATGGATAGCTTTTTTCACTTTATAACTGTGCAAGTTTCTCCTCCACTTTTAAAAATTGATTTGTATGTCCAGTTTACTTCTTAATGATTTATAGGAGTAGTTTATTTGTTTTATATGCAAGCATTTTGTTAGGTATACATGATGTAATGAAAACTTTTGATGATGGAAAGTTTAGGATTTTAATAAAGTCAAGTTTATATATAATTTCATTTATATTTAAGGTTTTAAAAATATTGTCAAAATTGCCGCCTTTTATGCAAATATTGTCATCTGACCTTTGGAAAAGGAGCAGAGAATATTCAATGGAGAAATTACTGTCCTTTCAACAAATGGTGTTTGAACAACTGGACATCTATGTGCAAAAAAAAAAAAAATGAATGTAGAAACAGACCTTACATGTTTCATGAAAATTAATTCAAAATGAATCATAGACCTAAATTTAAAGTTAAATACTATAACATAAAACTCCTAGAAGGTGATAGAGGAAAAAAATCAGGTAATCATGGATTTGGCAACGACTATTTATCTCCAGTACCCAGAGAATAATTCATGCAACATAAAATTGGTAAGTTAGATTTCATGAAAATTAAAAACATTTGCTCTGTGAACTACACTATAAACAAATAAAAAGACACACCTCAGACTGGGAGGAAATTCAAATCTGACAAAGGATTGGTATCCCAAAAATACAAAGAACTCTTAATACTCAATAATAATAACCCAATTAAAAATTTGACAAAAGATCTGAACAGATACCTGAACAAAGAAGATGTGCAGATGGAAAATAAGCATATGACATATGAATAGATGCTGTACCTCATATGTCATTAGAGAATTACAAATTAAAACAACAGTGAGATACAACTACCCTCTTTTGGGAATGATCAAGATACAGAACACTGTAAAACACCAGATTCTGGCAAGGATGCAGAGTAACAAGAACTCCCACTTATTGCTGGTGGGAATGCAAAATAGTACAACCACTTGGAAGACAGTTTGGCCATTTCTTAAAAAACTAATCATATTCTTATCATATAATCTAGCAATCATGATTCTTAATATTTGTACAAATGAGTTGTAAGCTTATGCTCACACAAACACACACATATACACATTTGTGGCTTTACTCAAGTGCTAAAACTTGGAAACCACCAAGATTTCCTTCAACGGGTGAACAGGTAAACGAACTGTGGTACATTTATACAAGGAAATACTATTCAATGAAAAAAAAAAATAAATGAGCTAGCAAGTCATAAAAGGACAAGGAGGAAAATTAAGTATACATCGTTCAGTGAAAGAAGCCAATCTGAAAAGGCTACATACTTTGTAATTCAAATGATGTAACATTCCAGAAAAGGCAAAGCTATGAAGACAGTAAAAGAATCAGTGACTGCCAGGTGTTTTGGGGAGAAAGGGAGGGATGAATAGGTAAAGCACAAAGGATTTGAGGGGACGGTAAAACTATTCTGTATGACACGGTAATGGTGAATAAATGTCATTACACATGTCAAAATCCATAGAATTACAATACAAAGAATGAACTTTACTGTAAACTGTGGAATTGAATTAATTATAATGCATCAATATTGGCTTATCAATTGCAACAGATATAGAACATCAATGCAAGACGTTAATAATAGAGGAAACTGAGTAGGTTGTTGAGGGGATATTTGAGAACTGTACATTCTGCTCAATTTTTCTGTAAATCTTACAGTGCTCAGAAAATGTAAAGTCCGCTAATGAAAAAATGTTATTTCCCAAATAATGATCTTTTCAACAGTATAGTTTTAAAATTTTATCTTTTTATCTGTCATATTTAAATTGACATTATATCAAGAATATTTAAGTGTGGTATGAGACAGGAGCCGTGTTTATATTTCCCCCTTACATATATTAATTTATTCAGATGGATTTATTTAAAAGAAATTATTGCCCTCCCATACTTCTGTAATGCCAACTACTTTGTAAATTAGATGTTCATATATATGTAGGTCTGCTTCTGGATTTGCTGTTTAGTCACATTAGCCCCTTTGTACCGATACCACAATAACTTGATTATTCTAGCTTTATGATAAGTCAATATATTTTAAATTTAATTGACAGTTTGTTATTTTTAAAATTATAACTATAATTTGCTATCTAAAATGTTTATATACCTTTAGAATTAATCAGCCAACTTTTATAAATATATACCGTAATTTTGATTAATTCCATAAATTGAGAAATGGGGAATAATTTATATCTTTTAAACATTGTTTTTTAATCCATGAACATAAAATGTTAGATATCTTCCATTTATTTAGTCATTAATATATTTCATTAGTTTTTTTACAGCCCACAAATTTTATAGACCTTTTTGTTAGATTGATTCATTTATTGATTTTTTTGTGGAATTATAAATAACTTTGCCCATAATTTTTATAATTCTGTGTTTTGCAGAAAAATACAATTCAATTTGAGTCTTACTGAGTTAGAGAAACAAAGTACACACTTTGAGCTTTTATTTAAACTGCAAGGGATTTTGAGTTTGTGATCCCCAAAAAATGGTGGATAGGAATCATGACTAACTTGCACTTCCCACTCAGACAGAGGAGCACGTGGAGATTCACAACGTGAACTTTTGCTCCAAGAACTACCCCACAGGAACATGCCAGAAAAGTCGAGACAATCCACAGACCCTGTGAAGGAAGCAAAGGCTCTGGGAGACAGATGCGTGAAATACAGGAGTAGAGGAAGCAGTGGGAAGAGCCCTGTGGGTTCTCTCTGTCTCCATGGGAGCCATTTCTAACTTTGCCTCACAGGGGTCCTTGGGGAGGGCTGCTAGAGGAACTGGGAAAAGACCACAAGAAGAAGGAAACTTCCAGATGAATTTTGTAGCAATTTCACCTGAAAGCAAAGTTTCCTGGACAGAATCCAGGGCAGGCGGTGAACTGGGAGTGCAGACACAACACAGAAGCTGCCGCAGCCAGGAAGGCAGGAAACCTGAAAGCCCTGCTTGCTTTCTCAGCCTGGAGGCTTGTAGCCTGGGGCAAGTTCTCAGCCCTGATCACCTGCTGCCTGGAAATAGACTTGGTGCAGTTGGGCGGGGTGGGGAGAACAATGGTAGTGAGACCAGACTTTTGAACTGCATGAAACTGGGTGAGGCCTGTAACTGCTGATGTTCTACCACTTCCCTGGCAACCTTCATGACACAGTAGAGGCAGCCATAATCCCCCTAGGAAGATAATTGAGTTTGTGATCCTCTAAAAATGGGATTGTGGTTCCACAATTCCATCTCCCACAGCTGCTACAGCAAGACCCACCCAAGGAGCGTCTGAGCTCAGACACACCTAATCCTTCCCCTGCCTGATGGTCTTTCCCTATCACACTAGTCCACATCAGAGAGAGTCCACATCACTCCCCTGCCAGCTCCACTGGAGCAGGTGCTGGTATCTACGACTGAGAGACCTGAAGACAGTTCACAATCACAGGACCCTGCAGACACACCCCTGCAGACACACCCCAGTACCAGACCTGGGCCTGTTAGCTCCACTGTGTGGCTAGATCCAGAAAAGAAATAACAATCACTGCAGTTTGGCTCTTAGTAAGCCCCATACCTAGGGTAACGGGGAGAGCACCACATCAAGGGTGCAGTCTGTGGGACAAAAGAATCTGGCAGCCCTTAAGGCCAAGATCTTCCCCATGACATAGTCTAGCCAAATGAGAAGGAACCAGAAAAACAATTCTAGTAATACAACAAAACAAAGTTATTTAACATCACCAGAAGATCACGGTGGCTCACCAGCAACAGGTTCAAACCAAGAAGATATCTCTGAATTGCCAGAAAAACTATTCAGAAGGTCAATTATTAAGCTAATTAAGGAGGCACTGCAGAAAGTTGAACTCCACATTAGAGAAATCAAAAACATGATACAAATTATGAAAGAAAAAATCTTCAGTGAAATAGATAGCATAGATAAAAAAGAATCACAACTTCTGGAAATGAAGGATACACTTAGAGAAATGCAAAATGCACTGGAAAGTCTCAACAATTGAATTGAAGAAGAACTTCAGAGATCAAAGACAAGGCTTTCAAGTTAACTCAATCAAAAAAGACAAATAAAAAATAACAAAATAAACAAAACCTCCAGGAAGTATGGGATTATGTTAAATGATCAAACTTAAAATAATTGGTATTCCTTAGAAAAAGGAGAAATCTACAAGTTTGGAAAACATATTTGAGGAAATAATTGGGGAAAACTTCTCTAGCCTTGCTAGAAATCTTGACATCCAAATACAAGAATATCAAAAAACACCCTGGAAATTTATATAAGACATAGATCATTGTATAGACACATAGTCATCAGGTTATCTAATGTCAAGACAAAGGGGAGAATTTTAAGACCAGTGAGGCAAAAACATCAGGTAACCTAAAAGGAACACCTATTAGATTAACAGCAGATTTCTCAGCAGACATCCTACAAGATAGAAGGTTTTGTGGCCCATCTTTAACCTCCTTAAACAAAGCAATAATC
Source organism: Trachypithecus francoisi (assembly GCF_009764315.1). NCBI lineage: Eukaryota > Metazoa > Chordata > Mammalia > Primates > Cercopithecidae > Trachypithecus > Trachypithecus francoisi. Next base: position 164,764,984 of record NW_022681454.1, on the reverse strand, counting down.
AGTAAGGAATTTTGTATCTAGTGAAACTAAGCTTCATAAATGAAGGAAAGTACAGTCTTTTTCAGACTTTGCCACTCTCAAGCCAGCACTAGAAAAACTGATAAAAGGAGCTCTAAATCTTGAAACAAATTCTTGAAATACACCAAAATAGAATCCCTTAAAGCATAAATCTTACAGGACCTATACAACAAAAACGTAATGAAAAATAAACAAACAAGATATGAAGGCAACAAATAGCATGATAAATAGATGAATAGAATAGTACCTCTCATCTCAATACTAACATTGAATGTGAATGGCCCAAATGCTCCACTTAAAGGATACAGAATGGCAGAATGGATAAGAATTCACCAATTAACTATGCGCTGTCTTCAAGAGACTCACCTAACACATAAGGATACACATAAACTTAAGGTAAAGGGGTGTAAAAAGATGTCCCAAGCAAATAGAAACCAAAAACGAGGAGTAGCTATTCTTATATCAGACTAAACAAACTTTAAGGCAACAGCAGTTAAAAAATACAAAGAGGGACATTATATGATGACAAAAGCACTTGTCCACAGGAAAATATCACCATCCTAAATATATAGGCACCTAACACTGGAGCTCCCAAATTTATAAAAGAATTAATACTAGATGTAAGAAATGAGATAGACAGCAACACAATAATAGTGGGAGACTTCAATACTCCACTAACAACACTAGGCAGGACATTAAGACAGAAAGTCAACAAAGGAATAACAGATTTAAACTGTACTTAACAGATATGGACTTAACAGATATTTACAGAAAATTCTATACATTCTGTTCATCAGCATATGGAACATTCTCCAAGATAGCTCATATGATAGGCCACAAAACAAGTCTTAACTAATCTAAGAAAATGAAATTATATCAAGTACTCTTTTAGACCACAGTGGAATAAAATTGAAAATCAACCCCAAGAAGAACCCTCAAAACCATGCAAATACATGAAAATTAAATAACCTGCTTCTGAATGACCATCGAGTCAACAAAAAAATCAAAATGGAAATTAAAAAAAAAAAATTGAACTGAGAAAAAAGAGAAATCTAAAAGTATGGAAAACATATTTGAGGAAATAATCAAGGAAAAAAATCGAGGAAAATCAAATAACTAGAGAAACAAGAACATATGAAACCCAAACCTAGCAAAAATAAAATAAAATAAAATAAAATAAAATAAAAATAATGAAGACCAGAGCAGAACTAAATGAAGTTGAAACAAGCAAACAAATAAAACCACAAAAGACAAAAGAAACAGAAACTGGTTCTTTGAAAAGATAAATGAAATTGATAGATTATCAGCAAGATTAACAAAAAAAAGAAGAGAGAGGATACAAATAAACTGAATTAGAAAAGAAATGAGTGATATTACGATTGATATCACAGAAACATAAAAGATCATCCAAGGCTACTATGAACAAATTTATGAACATCCACTAGAAAACCTAGAGGAAATGGATAAATTCCTGAATATATACAACACTCCTAGATTAAACCAGGGAGAAATAGAAATTCTGAACAGACCAAAACAAGCAGCGAGATTGAAATGGTAATTACAAAGTTACCCCCCAAAAAAAAGTACAAGACCAGACAGAGTCACAGGTGAATTCTATCAGAGACTCAAAGAAGAATTGAAACCCATCCTAGTGACATTATTCCAAAAGATAGAGAAGTAGTTCTCCCTAAGTCATTGTATGAAGTCAGTGTCACCCAAATAACAAAAGCAGGAAAGGAGACAACAACAACAACAACAACAACAACAAAACTATAGACCAATATCCCTGATGAACATAGCTGCAAAACTCCTCAACAAAATACTAGCTTACTGAATCTGACAACATATCAAGAAGATAATCTACCATGATCAAATGGGTTTCATATCAGGGATGCAGAAATGGTTTAACATCTCTAAGTCGTTAAATGTGATACACAACATAAAGACAATTAAAAACAAAAACCACATGATCATCTCAATTGCAGAAAGACTATTAGACAAAATCCAACATTGCTTTATAATTAAAACCCTCCACAAAATCAGCATAGAAGGGACATATCTTAAGGTAATAAAAGTCATCTATGACAAACCCCACAGTCAACATTATACTGAATGAGGAAAAGTTGAAAGCATTGCCCCTGAGAACTGGGACAAGACAAGGATGCCCACTCTCACAACTTCTATACAACATGCTACTGGAAGTCCTAGCCAGAGCAATCAGACAAGAGAAAGAAATAAAGGGCACCGAGCTTGGTAAAGAGGAAGTCAGACTCTTCCTGTTTGCTGCTGATATGTATGCCTAGAAAACCCTAAAGACTCCTCCAAAGAGCTCTTAGGACTAATAAATGAATTCAGTAGAGTTTCAGGATGCAAAATTAATGTACACAAATCAGTAGCTCTGCTATACACCAACAGTGGCCAAGCAGAGAATCAAATCAAGAGCTCAAATCCTTTTACAATAGCTGCAAAAAACAAAAACAAAAACAGAAAACTTAGGAATATATTTAACCAAGGAAGTGAAAGTCCTCTACAAGTACAACTACAAAATGCTGCTGAAAGAAATCATAGATGACAGAGACAAATGAAAACACATCTCATGCCCTCGGATGGGTAGAATCAATATTGTGAAAAGGACCATACTGCCTAAAGCAATCTATAAATTCAATGCCATTCCCATCAAAATACCACCATCATTCTTCACAGAACCAGAAAAAAGCAATCGTAAAATTCATATAAAACTAACAATGAGCCCCCATGGCCAAAGCAATACTATGCAAAAAGAACAAATCTGGAGGCTTCGCATGACCTGACTTCAAACTACACTTACTGTAAAGCCATAGTCAACAAAACAACATGGTACTGGTATAAAAATAGGCATGTAGACCAATGGAAAATAATAGCGAACCCAGAAATGAAGCCAAATACTTATAGCCGACTGATATTTGAGAAAGCAAACAAAAGATTGGGGAAAAGACACTCTATTCAACAAAGGGTGCTGGGATAATTGGCAAGCCACCTGTAGAAGAATGAAGTTGGATCCTCAACTCTCACCTTACACAAAAATCAACTCAAGAGAGATCAAAGACTTAAATTGAAGTCATAAAACCATAAGAATTTTGGAAGATAATATCGGAAAAACCCTTCTAGATATTAGCTTATGCAAAGACTTCATGACCAAGAACTCAAAATCAAATGCAAATGCAACAAAACAGTAATAAAGAGATGGGATTTAATTAAACTAAAAAGCTTCTGCACAGCAAAGGAAACAATCAGCAGGGAAAACAGAAAACCCATAGAGTAAGAAAAAATCTTCACAGTCTGTCTATCTGACAAAGGACTAAAATCCATAATCTATAAGGAACTTAAATCAGCAAGAAAAAGACAATTCCATCAGAAAGTGGGCTAAGGACATGAATAGACAATTCTCTAAAGAAGATATACAACTGGCCAACAAACATATGAAAAAAATTCTCAACATCTCTAATAATCAGGGAAATGCAAATCAAAACCACAATGCGATGCCACCTTACTCCTGCAAGAATGGCCTTAGTCACCTTACTCCTGCAAGAATGGCCTCAGTCACAAAATAATAGATGTTGGCATGGGTGTGGTGAAAAGGGAACACTTTTATATTGCTGATTGGAATGTAAATTAGTAAAACCACTATGGAAAACAGTGGGAAGATTCCTTAAAGAACTAAAAGTAGTACTACAATTTGATCCAGCAATCCCACTACTGTGTATCTATCAAGAGGAAAAGAAGTAATTATCCAAAAAAGATACTTGCACATACATGTTTATAGCAACATAATTAAAAATTGCAAAAATATGGAACCAGCCCAAGTGCCCATCAGTCAACGAGTGGATAAAGAAATTGTAAATATACACAAACACACACACACACACACACACACACATATATATATACACACACACACACACACACCATGGAATGCTACTCAACCATAAAAAGGAATGAGATAATGACATTCACAGCCACCTGTATGGAATTGGAGAACACTATTCTAAGTGAAGTAACTCAGGAATGGAAAACAAAACATTGTATGTTCTCACTCGTAAGTGGGAGCTAAGCTATGAGGATGCAAAGGCATAAGAATTATATAATGGACTTTGGGGACTCGGGAGAAAGGGTTGGTGCAGAGGGGGAGGTGAGAGATAAAAGACTATACATTGGGTGCATTGTACACTTCTTGGGTGATAGCTACTCCCAAATCTCAGAAATCACCACTAAAGACCTTATTCATGTAACGAAACATCATTGGTTCCTCAAATACCCGTTGAAATAAAAAATGAATAATATATATTAAATAAAAATAAATTGCAAGGGAACCAGGCTTAGAAGGGAAAGACTGTGTCCCAGAATTTAGAGATTTATTAAGGACTTAGTTAAATTGAAATAGACTTATCTTAATGAAGCCACCACAAGTTTCAAAAGACCAATTCATAACTTAAGTTTCTTCTAGGAGAATGTTAAATATTTTTAAAAGACAGATAACAGATTCCGGGGTTTTATAGTGGATCATTACCAATAAGCAAAATTAAAAAGGTGTTTAAAAATGTGACGACAGAGAAAAATGAGAACCTTGCTCAAAATTAAAGGTAGTTAATAGAAACAAGCTCACAGATGATTCAGATATTTAAGACAAGAATTTATATAATCTATGATAATAAATGACAGTGAAAATATGGTCAAAATAATTAAATATGTTTGGAATCGGCATAGCAACGGCAATTAAAAGAATCATTAATTCAATACGTAGACATAATCATAAATGCTCAAATAGAACATGTCATTGGATAGGCTTAATAGCACTAGGAGAGAAAGATAAAATTTGTCAGTGGATTTAGACAGAATAATAAAAATGATCCAGTTTGAATAACAAAGGGATTTTTTCTCCTAAATGAATATAATCACATTTCTGTTTTGATGAGTGATCCAACACACATGTAACATCACTCAAGAAGTGTTTGTAAATAGGTAGATGATTTTTACTACAGTAATATAATGGAGAGTCCCTACATTAAAATTGCTTTTTAGGAAAAAGAATCAGCCTGCCTTCATTGCTTATTGAAATATATAAATGAAATAAAAAAAAACAAAACAACGAAAACATTGTGTTTAGGAATCCACTGTACAGTATAGAGAATGGAAGGTGATCACACAGGCCTCCTCTTCCTGGGCAGCTAACAAAATATAAAATCGAAGATTATCAATGGGGAAATGGCTTTTTTTTTTTTAGAGCAGTGCTTCATTGTACATTGTAACAATGAATTTGCTATCATAAGGGAAGTGATAATTTGAGTGGAATTAATAGGTTCAATCTCTGGGAGAAATAAATAACATGTTTCTGCTTTGTTCTTCCTTGTATCTTTTGAATTATTAATAAAGTTTGGTGCTGGGTAAAATCTATGATTCATGGGAATCTACCTTAAAGGTTAAATCATTGTGTTGATACAGTTACCTATTTGGAGCGTAAGTGATCATAAAAGTTCATATAACTCATAAGGTGCTTAATGGTTGTCATGAGAGGAAAACAGAAGAGAAATTACATGTTGGAGAAGTTAAAGATTAATTATACAATGTCACATTTATGCCTGGGTTTGATTTGGGGTGATGAGACCAGTGACATAATACATAGTACTTCATCCAAGGTAAGTTTTAAGAGTGTTTTTTTTTTTTTTTTTTTTTTTTTTTGAGGCGGAGTCTCGCTCTGTTCGTCCAGGCTGGAGTGCAGTGGCGTGATCTCGGCTCACTGCAAGCTCCGCCTCCCAGGTTCCCGCCATTCTCCCGCCTCAGCCTCCGGAGTAGCTGGGACTACAGGCGCCCGCCACCGCGCCCGGCTAGTTTATCATATTTTTAGTAGAGACGGGGTTTCACTGTGTTAGCCAGGATGGTCTCGATCTTCTGACCTCATGATGCACCCGCCTCGGCCTCCCAAAGTGCTGGGATTACAGGCGTGAGCCGCGGCGCCCGGCCTAAGAGTGCATTTTCTAAGGTAAGATCATAAAAAATAATTGGATGTTGCAACATGAATTTCAAAGATAATTTCCCCCAAATCATACGCAAAATATCTTGCTGGCACTATACAAATAATTCAACAGTCAAAATTCCCAAGGCAAATAATTTCTATTTTGAACAATACTTATTATTTACATGTGTTCCTTCCAAGGATATCAAAATAGTTTAACATAATGTTCTTAGCATCCCTGAGGGGCAAATAGACTTAAGTTGACTGCCATAATTAGAATTAAAATTCAAAGATATGCATTCCAGTTCTGAATAAAGAAAACCATGCCAAAGGAATACAATGCTATACAAGGAAGGAGATTTATTGTTCAACACACTTTTTAAAAAAATTTGGAGCTTTACAATCAGTTGCCGGGTAAATTATTTTACATTTGCCTATATTGTTTCTTTAATGGTTGTTTTAAAAATCAATGAAAATTATATTTACAACTGTATATATTGGAAGGAGATGAAAAATAAAGAGTAAGAGTACAAATATTTAAATTATTTATGCTCAAAAACTCTCAAATTAATGAGAAAACGAATTGGAGATTCAGGAAGCCCAGAGAGCAATAATGGTATGAAGGAAAGAAGTTGGAATACTCAGCTGTAAGGAATACACTACAAATAGGGAGGTGGAGTGTTATTTAAGGTAAATGTAAAGGAGTTAAAAATGTGTATATCGTATAGCACTAATCTCAGGAGAGTGGAGAAGGGAAATATGATAATTCCTACCTTTAAGAATAAAAGCAAAATGCAGAAGCTTAATGGGGATTCTAGTAAATATATCACTAAGGAAATCAGAAACCAAAGAATGCAGAACCCTAACAGTAGGAAATTTTACAATTTCGAGTTTTGGTTATTTTTGCTGCTTACTTCATAGAAATTAGGAATAAGCCCATGAAACATGAAAAACTACATATTGCAAACTCTGGGACAACACTAAAAGAACCAAAACAAAAAACAAGAAATAAACAAAACATATGTAATTGATATTCTAAGAAGAAAATAACATGGAATCACATAAAATTCTCGATGAGAAAGCAGTTAAAGTAGCCAAAAAGATGAGAACAAAGAGTACATGCAATGAAAATAAAGCAATTAAAAACACAATAGATATTAATGATTACATCAATAGTCACTTTAATGTGAATAGCCTAAATACACCAAATAACAACAGAAATGATCTAGGGGTACACACATACACACACACACACACACACACATATATATGTATTTACTCAACTATATGCAGTCTAAAAGAAACCCACCATATATTTGAAGAAACAGATAATTTAAACTAAAGGGATTAAGAAAGATAGACGATTCTAATGCTATTCAAAGGAAAGCTGAAGAAGCTATATTAATTTCAGACATAGCAGCCTTCAGATAAAAAATTATTTGGGTTAGAGAGGAGTATTACTTATATTACTTAAATATAAAAGGGTTATTTCTGCAGAAAACAATATTCCTTATCTTTTGCATAACTAAAAACAGAACATCCTAACATGTGAGGCAAAGATTGATGCTACTAAAAGTGGTCAAGACAAATCTACTTATAGAGTTTGAGATTTAAAACCATTTTCAGTAATTGATGGATCCAGAATTAAGGATACGGTTAACTTGAGCAACATTCTGAATCAACTTGATCTAACTGACATTTATACATATTCCATACAGTGGCAGCTGGATATACATTTGTTTCCATGCTCATGTGGAATACTCACCAAGATAGAACATATTCTTGACGTAAAATGTATCTTAATATATTTAAAAGGTTGCAGCACAGAAAAACTATCATCAGAGTGAACAGGCAGCCTATGGAATGGTAGGAAATTTTTGCAATCTCTCCATTGGACACAGGTCTAATATCCAGAATCTACAAGGAACTTAAACAAATTTACAAGAAAAAAAAACAAACCCATCAAAAAGTGGGCAAAGTTCATGAACAGACACTTCTCAAAAGAATACATTCATGTGGCCAACAAATATACGAAAAAAAGCTCATATCACTGATAATTAGAGAAATGCAAATCCAAATTACAATGAGATACCATCTCATGTCAGTCAGAATTATTAACAAGTCAAGAAACAACAGATGCTGGCGAGGCTCTGGAGAAATAGGAAAGCATTTACACTGTTGGTGGGAACGTAAATTAGTTCAACCATTGTAAAAGACAGTGTGGTGATTCCTCAAGGATCTAGAAGCAGAAATACCATTTGACCCAGTAATCCCATTACTGGGTATATACCCAAAGGAATATAAATCACTGTACTATAAAGACGCATGCACATGTATTTTTATTGCAGCACTATTTACAATAGCAAAGACATGGAATCAACCCAAATGTTCATCAATGATAGACTGGTTAAAGAAAATGTGATAGATATACACCATGGAATACTATACAGCCATAAAAAGAATGAGATCATGTTCTTTGCAGGGACATAGATGGAGCTGGAAGCCATTATCCTCAGCAAACTAACACAGGAACAGAAAATCAAACACTGCGTGTTCTCGCTGGTAAGTGGAAGCTGAACAGTGAGAACACATGGATGCAGGGAGGGAAACAACACACACAGGCCTGTCAGCGGGGCATGGGGAGGGAAAGTATCAGGATAAATAACTGATGCATGCAGGGTTTAACACCTAGGTGATGGGTTGATAGGTGCAGCAAACCACCATGGCACACGTTTACCTATCTAACAAACCTGCACTTCTTGCACATGTATTCTGGGATGTATATATTTTATGTATTTTTAAATAAAATAAAATTTTAAAAAAGATTGAAAATAATGCATACTGCATTCCCAGACAACAAAATAATTAAAATTAATAACAATAATAGCTATAAATCCCAAATATTTAAAAATTAAACTACTCCTATCTAAGTAACAAATGATTCAAAGAAGTCAGAAGATTAACTAAAACATTTTTAACTAAATGGAAATATATATATATAACATCAGCATTTGTTGAATGCATTGAAAACTGCTTAGAGGAAAATGTATAGCATTATACTTATACACACACATTATATATAAATAATATATATAAATAAAATAAAGATAAAAAAATCTAAATTTCCACCTTAGAAACCTAAAGAAAAAATAGCAATTAAAACCTAAAGCAAGCAGAAGGAAAGAAAAAATAAAAATTAGATAAGCAATCAATACAATTGAAAACAAGAAGGCAGAACAGAAAATTAATGAAACAAAAGCTGTTTCTTTGTAAAGATCAGTAAAATTGATAAGGCCCTAGACAGATAAAGAAAAAAAAAAATGAGAACACAAAGTACTAATAAAAATGTAAGAGGAGTCATCACTACTGATTTCATGGACATTAAGGGATAACAAAGAGCATAATTTTATGCTCACAAATTGTTAAGCTAGATGAAATTGATCAATTTCTTGAAAGACACACCTTACCAAAACTTATACAAATAGCAATAGATAATCTAAATAGACCTGCATTTATTCACTAAATTGAACATATTATTAATAACTTTTCATAAAAGAGGCAGTGATTTCAGACGGATCCACCTGTGAACACTACCAGCCATTTATAAAAGACATGATATCAATCCTTTCATATATTCCAGAAAATAGAAGCAGAGGATATACTTTTTTTTTTTCCTTTTTTTTTTTTTTTTTTTTGAGAAGGAGTCTCGCTCTGTTGCCCAGGCTATAGTGCAGTGGTGCAATATCTCGGCTCACTACAACCTCCACCTTCTGGGTTCAAGTGATTCTCCTGCCTCAGCCTCCTGCGTAGCTGGGATTACAGGTGCAAGCCACTACGCCCAGCTAGTTTTTGTGTTTTTAGGAGGGACAGGGTTTCATCATATTGGCCAGGCTGATCTTGAACTTCCGACCACAAGTGATCCACCCACCTCAGCCTCCCAAAGTGCTAGGATTCAGGCCTGAACCACTGCTTCTGGCTATCTTCTTGATTTCTTCCATAAGGCTAGCAATAGCAAAATAACAGATTCTGATAAACACAGTACAATAAACAAAAACAACAGACTAATATATCTCATGAACATAGATGCAAAAATTTTTCAACAAAATTTAGAAAATAAAATTCTTAATGCAAAAAAAAAAACAATTATCAACCATAGCAAAGTGGTATTTAATCCTGATGTACAAGTCTAGTTAATTGTAAAAATTTACTAATGTAGTCTACCAAATTGCAGGAAACAGAAGAAAAATCATAGCATCATAAGTTGATATTGAAAGTTTATTTGACAAAAATCGAACATCCATTCATAAAAATGGACTCCTTAGGATGTAGGATTATAGGGTAACCTCCTCAACTTGTTACAAAATATATACCAAAAAACCTGACTTTTAACATTATAACAGTTAGCATCATCATTTAGGTAAGAAAATAGATACTTTCCTCCTAAAATTGAGAATAAGGCAAGGAAATCCTTTCTCACCATTCCTACTCAATGTTATGTGGGAAGTCTTAGCTACTGTAATAAGAAAAGAAAAAATATATATACAGATTGAAAGAAATGAAATCACTGTTTATTTGCAAATGCAATGACTGTATATGTAGAAAATATCAAAGCATATCTAACAATAAAGAGTTGGGAATTCAAATGGCAAGGCCACTCTGAAAGGCATTTTCTCACCTTGTTGCAAAGCTAAACATAGTTTTGCCATGTTGCTGTCATGATTGCCATCAGCAATCATACTAAGTATTTTCTTAACAATTTTGAAAACCTATATCTACTCAGAATACTGTGGGTGAATATTTATAGCAGTTTTATAAGATGACAATATTCATATATCTGACACAGGAGTTTTATCAAGAAAATATAAGGAATGTCAAAAAGCCTTTAATAAGACAAACCAATAAAAGTCAGCAATGAATTGAACAGATATCCACAAGAGAAATATGTTAATGGCTAATAACATTATTAGAGTGTAAGGAAATAGAATCAATACCCTTATAACACAAGACTGTGCACCCACTAAAATAACTAAAACTATAATTAAATAGATTGGCAATATCACATGTTGGCAGAAGTGCAGTGTAATGATACACTGCTTTGGAAATTGTTTCAGCAATTTCTTTTGTTCCTTTTTTTTTTCTTCTTTTTTTTTTTTGAGGCGAAGTCTTGCTCGGTCACCGGATAGAGTGCTTTCGGCTCACTGCAACCTCCGCCTCCGGGGTTCAAACGATTCTCCTGCCTCAGTCTCTGGAGTAGCTGGGACTACAGGCGCGTGCCACAATGTCCAGTTAATTTTTGTATTTTTAGTAGAGATGAGGTTTCACCATGTTGGCCAGAATGGTCTGGATCTCTTGACCTCGTGGTCCACCCACCTCGGCCTCCCAAAGTCCTGGGATTACAGGCATGAGCCACAGCTCTGGGCCAGCAGTTTCTTATAAGCTAGACCTACATTTACCTAGCCATAACCTTTAGATTTATCAGAGACAAATGAAGGCACATTTCCTCTTAAATACTTCAATACATTAATTTTCATAACACCTTTATTTATCATAGCCCAAAACAGGAAACAACCTGAATGTTCCTCTACATAACAATTGTATGATAATGATAAACAAATTGTCATGTATTCACACATGGCTTAACAATTTAGAAGAATGAAGTACAGATACACATAACAACATGAGTGGATTCCCAAAACACTATTTTCTGCAAAAGAAGACAGGAACAAAACATGATTCCATTACTGTGTAGCATAACATTAATATAAAATCCAACAAAACATCTCAATCTATCATGATAGAAATTGTGACAATGGTTCCCTCCAGGTTTGGGCTGGAGAGATTACTTGGGTTAGAAGGATTACTTAGGTTGAATAAGAGAAAACTTATTGGGGTAATGGAAATATTTTATAGTTTTATTTGATTGATTATATGGCTGCAGACAGCTATAAAGCACATCAAATTGTTCATTTAAAAATCTATGAATTTTACTGCATGTCAACTATTTTTTACAATAAAAGTAAGTCAAATATCTGTGGTGATGCGTAGCAAGTAATTCTTAGTCCACAGGTCTGAATGTGAATCTATTATTCTGTTACATTACATGTGAGCATGGATTTTATGGAGGGGAGGAGAACAGGTGGTGGTAGGAACTAGTCCTTACTAATGGCAAGAATGAAATACTTTCAGACATGGAAGAGTTATCGATGGTTTAAAGTGGAAATCACGATCAGCGACTGACTTCTAAGTTAAAATTCCTAATTTGTGTGAAATATTCCAAAAATTGAAGTGATGAATAGAAACAACAAAATTTCCGTCTTTCAAATTGTATGCCAAAGTGAAACCTATAAAAAAGGATGAGATTTTTTTGAACTACTTTTCCATTAATGTCTGCTCCAAGCATCTCTGCTTGATTTGTAACATTATTAAAATTCAGTAATATTAAAGGTTAATTTCATTTTGGCAGTAAGTCATAAAGCCAATCTAAACAATTATAACCTTTTCTCTATGTGCCAATGCTTTCAAAATATCTAACAACAAAATTACATATGTTTGAAGCACAGCCCATTAGTAAAATGTTAATGTCTAAGATACCTATTGCATGTTTCGAGCTGTTTAAGGAAAAGAGGAAATGGCCTGATCACTGAAAAATGTGTTGTAACAAACTTGATATTATTATGTTGATGAATAGATTAACCTTTTGTTTTCTGTTGTTCCAGCATTAGGTTTTATTTGGTAAATGAGTTTATCTGCGTATTCATTTCTCACATTCAATACATACTATTCCTGCAAATACTCTCTGACATAAAGCATATAAACATTAAATCCAATGATGAGCCAAAAGTGGAAGTTCAAACGTAATAAATGTCACTTTCTCCACTACCCTGGAGCCTCACTACCTCCTCCTGCAGAGTTCATCAATTATCAGGTAGAATTGATTTCCAAACCCCAAGTCATGTTAGAAGTAGCTTGTTAACCAAGGACATCTGGTTACAGATGGGTTACTTTCTATTTTCTTGTGCCATAATACCTTCAAAGATACCTTCAGGAGTTCCAAGTGGAGCACATTGCTTCTTAAAGATTAATGGAAAGTTTGAGAATTTGTATTCAGGATATTCACTTTTTAATACTGAAGAAGTGCTAAAAGCAAAGCCAGGAAAAGTTATTAAAATTCATGAAAGAAACACGGACAATCAAAGAGTACGGTTCTGCTGTAAATATCTACCAGTTTAGTCAGCTGTGACCTCACTGAGATAACTTGCCTTAGAGTTGCAATCACTTTCCCCCACTTCAATCAGTCCAGCGCATCCCAAAATAGAGCTAGGAACTAGAAATTCACAGCAATATCCTAAAAGGGAGCATTAAATGTACTTCATGCCTGAGTTTAATTGTAAATTGTATTTAAACTTTTTAGTTTGAGAGAATTGTAGGTTTACATGTTGTTTACTGTAGGAAATGATACATAGAGATGAACCAAATTTTCCCCAGTGATGATATCCAGAATATTGATTTTGGCACAATCAAAATGCAGAACATTTCTACTACCAAAAGTGTTCCTTTTTTATGTATATATCCTTGCCCATTACCCTCCTGCCCTAAATCCTGATGAACCCCTGGCATCACTAATCTCTGAAATACTCCTATAATTTTGTCATTTCAGTAATATTATTTAAATGCAAAAATACAATGTGTATCCTGTTGTGACTAACATTTTTCAGTCAACATAACTCTCTGGAGATTTATGCAGGTTTTTGTGTAAGGCAATAATTTGTTCTTTTTCATTGCTAAGCAATATTTCGTGGTATGAATGTCGTGCAGTTTATTTAACTATTCACCTGCTGAAAAACAATCTGGGTTGTCTTCAGTTTTGGCTATTACAAATGGAAACTGCATAAACATTCTGTGCAAGTTTTTGCATACACATATGTCTTCATTTCTATGGGGAAGATGCCTAGGAATGCAACTCCTGAAATGTATGGTGTTGTATGCTTACATTTTTAAAAATGCCAAACAGTTTTTCACAGTGGGTTTGCAACTTTACGTTTTCATCAGCAATATATGAGTGATCAGGATTTTCTGCATTCTTATTTGCATTTGATATTATAACTACTTTTTAAAAAATGATTCTGATAGATGTATCATGATATTCCATTGTGGTTTCAGTTTGCGTTTTCCTAATGAATAAGAATGTTAAATTTCTGTATGTACTTACTCGTCATCTGTATATTCACTTGAGTAGAATGTCTCCATGTTTTGCCCATTTCTAATTTGATTTTTTAAAATTTCATTTTAGTAGTTTTTTATGTATTCAAGATACTAATATTTTGTCCAATATGTGTTTTGCAAGTAGTTCCCACCAGTCTGTAGCTTGTCTTTTTACCCTCAATGAGGTCAATCTTTCATACAATATAAATTTTAATTTTAATGAAATTAAATCTATCACATTTTTTTCTTACGTGGACCATGATTTCAGTGTCAAGTTTAAGAACTCTTTGCCTTAGCCTCTGAATATTTCCTTTTACATTTTTTTGTAAAAGTTTGATAGTTTCAGATTTTACATGTAAGTCTGTGATCCATTTTCAGTTTTTTTCTTGAGGTTTTCTGTTGTTGCTGTTGTTTCTTACATTGACTTGATGGTCACAAATCAGTTGGACATGATGTGTGAATTTATTTCTGGGTTCTGTATTCTGTTCCATTGATCTATTCAATTCTCCCTCTATCAACCTACAGTTTTGACTACTATAACTATATAATAACCTGGCAATTGGACAGACTGTTTTCTCACTTTTCAAATGAAAAGTTTACATTTTACAACAATCTTGTCTTTATTATAAAAAAAACCTTCCAGGAATTTTCATAGGAATTGCATTACCTGTATTAATTTGGGGGAGATTTGAGTGTTTTACTATATTGAGTCTTCCAATTTATAAATATCGAGTCTCTCTCTGTTTTCCAAGATATATTTTGATTTTGTCCATCAAATTTTTGTAATTTTTAGATTTGAGTCCTGTGAATCTTTTGCTATATATGACCTCAAGTATTTCATTTTTGAAGGATTGTAAATAGTGTTGTATTTTTTTAATTTCAGTGTACACTGTTTGTTGCTAGTGTATAGAAATATGTACTATTGTTTATTGCTTATCTTATAACTTGTGAGCATGTTGAATTCATTTAGTAGTTCTAGATGATATTTATAAAATATTTCATTTAGGATTTTCTATGTAGACCATTATGTCATCCACAAATAGGAACTGCTTTGCTTCTTTCTTTACATTTCTTTCCTTTTGTTTCTAATATGTGTGTCTTTTTTTCCTTATGGTAGAAGCTATAATTGTTTTTCAGCACTTCGTTCAATAAAAGTAGGGAGAATGGACATTCTTGCCCCCTACCCCTAATTTCAGAGGGTTAAGTATTGGTGTATAGCCACCAATATAATGCCATGTGCTCTTTATCAAGTTGAGGAAAGTCCCTTCTATTCCTAGGTTTTCTGTTAAGTTTTAATATAAAGAGGTATTGAATTTTGTCAAATGCATTTTTTTTTGCATTGGTGTGACATGTGATTTTTCTTTTTTATCCTGTTAATATTCTGAATTACATTATTGATTTTTGGATATTGAACTTGTTTGGGGTCCCTGAAATAAACCCCAGTTTTTCTGATGAATAGATTTTCAACATGGAGGTAGTATTCTAGAGTTTTCTTTTTTCTTGCAACTTTTGTCTGCTTTTGGTTTCAGGACAATACTGGCTTCATAAAATAAACAGGAAAGTATAGCCTGCTCTTAGGTTTTCTAGGACAGGTTGTCTAGATTTAGTGAGATTTCTCTAATCTCACTAATTAAATGAATTAAATGTTCAGTAGAATTCTTCAGTAAAATCACCAGAGTGTGGAGATATCTTTTTTGAGTGTTTCATTTACTTGGGACCTAGCGTCTTGACTGTAGGTTTATATCTTTTGTCAAATTTGGGAGGTTTTAAGCCATTATTTTTTCAAGCACTTTTTAAGCCTCACTTCTAAGACTCAGATGATGTGAATATCAGACCTTCTATGATTGTCTTACATATCTCTCAGGGTCTGTTCAATTTTTGTGATTATATTTTCTCTTATGTTCAGATTGTGTAATTTCCATTGCCCTATCTTTCAGTTAACAATTTCTTTTCTTTATCTTCTCCATTTTGCTGTGGATCCCATCCACTGAGTTTTTTATTTCAGTTGTTTGGTTTTTGAATACTAAAATTTACATTTGGTTCTTCTTCGTGTATTCCATTCCTATGCTGGGAATTTATAGTTCTTTTTTGATAGCTTTTTTCTCTGTTTTAAATGTGTTTGTAACTGCCTTTTGAAGCATTTTTATAATAGCTGTCTTAAAATTATATATATACATACACATAAATATATTTTGTATATTATCTTTACTTAGAGATTTGTGTTCCATTATCTTGCACATTTTAAATTACCACTGGGCTTTTATTTAAGCATTTTTTAACATTGATTTCTTGGACTTTCCTGGACTTCATAAGCCAATCACAGTGGAATTTTCAGATGCCAGACAGAATAAGAAATAAGCCAATAGTAAACATTTTTAAAATTAAAAAATAGAATAAATTAATTTTAATTGAAAAATATTTTTTTCAGTTCTAAGAAACATTGTTTTTCTCTTATATTCTCCTCTATTATGTAAGTGATTCTGTTGTTCAATAATTTCTTTGAGCTATTAATATTTTAAAAAATTTTAATGATATTGTTATTACATATATTAACAACCTTTTATTGCTTCCATTAATCTAAAGAAAGATTAAAACTCTAAGTCAATAAGTAGCAAAGAAAAAATTATTCTGCAAAGCAAATTTACATTTTTCATTTCTTACAAAAATTGTTCCATAAGTATTGGTTTCTTTCAAAGAAAAGGGGAAATAAAAAGTAACCTCAAACTCTACTGAACATTTAGCATCATTGCTCTGGTAACATCTTTCGAATGTGACACAATTTTATTCTTCTTTCATTAAAAGTTTCTTTCTAACACTCACTGGTTAATTTTAGATTAATGGGATTTCTTTTGACTATAGGTTTTCTTAATACAAACAGAGTTTATTACATTTTATTCTTAAAGTTATATTGCAATTTTAATTTAAGTGTTTTCAACTTATTCTGAGAAATTCTCTGCCTTCTCAAAGAGAAATGATTAGTAGAAAATAATACCCTCCCCAAATCACAATTCCCTAATTTCAGGATGTATTTAGTAAATATAAAACTATTAAATAAATTAACTTTTAGCTTAGACCAGATACAGAAATTGACACTTGCTGCAGTGAAACCTAAGAAAATGAAAACATGACAAGATGTGTTTGGTTATTGGTTGCAATAAGTAATCATCATTAAGAGTTTGTAAATAAGCTACTTATGCTACCATAGCACTACCTATGAATAGCTTAAGAAGATGGGAATCTCCAAAATTTAATTAAGATACCTACACTTTTTCTCAGAGAACTTTTCCTGAACATGACTAAGCATAACAAATCTGTATTGACCTCAGCTGAGTAGTGAAACTACTTTTGCAAAAAGTATAACAGAAAATTATGACAGTGAAAAAGAACTGACCTGACTCCATCTTGCTTCTAACCTCCAAGCTGTCTGTTCATTCCTGGGCTTAGGCTGAACTAACTTTTGGCAGAACTTAGTTTATAGTTTAACTTTGAAACAAAGACAATAACAGCCCTTTCCCAAAACAAACCGTCTTCCTGCCTGGGGACTAGACTGTCTTTGCAGGACTAATAAATTAGCCACAAGATTAGAAATTATGGTTTAGGAGTCATAAAACTGAAGGCTGCAAGATTCTGAGCCTCTCCAATATGCTCCTGTGGATAACATCACTACTGCAAAATCTAAGATCAGTGCTTGAGATGTTTTGCAGACACTGCACTCAATGGATAAGCTGGCACCATTAAGATAGATAAACTGATTCATATGGTCTTGTGGCCCGCACCCAGGAACTGACTCAGTGCAAGAGAACAGCTTCTACTCTTTATAGTTTAATCTCCAACGGGACCAGTCAGCACTCCTCACATTCCGACACCCTACCCACTGAATTATCCTTAAAAATCCCAATCCTCAAGTTTTCGAGGAGACTGATTCAAATAAAAATAAAACTCTGGTCTCCCATACAGTCAGCTCTGCATGAATTAAATTATTTCTCTATCACAATCCCCCTCTTGATAAATAGGCTCTGTCTAGGCAGTGGGCAAGGAGAACCTGATGGGCAGTTACAGTAGCTATATAAGGAATCCGTGTGGTTTCAGCAGTGCAGGGATACGGAAAGTATTTAAAAGTACATTTAAAGTGTATGCTTTTCTCTTTATTTTCATAATTTTTTTGGAAAAACAAAATGTATGATTCTCTCAAAATAACATTTTTTTCAGTCAAATAAGGCAAGTAAGTTCATCCGTTTAAATAACTCTTTTCATATCAACCTTCTTTCCTCGTGTTAACTAGTAAGTCTGCCGCATCTACAAAACATTGTATTTCTAATGAATTAGAAGCTTGAGAACAAACTATAAAATCATGACAATAATTGGCTGCAATGGCTAAAATTGAATATTGGTAACATTATCTAGTTTAGTTCTTACTCAGTACTACATGATAATTTTACTTTTTATTTTCTGTGCCAGAAAATTAAGTATCAGATATTTTATGTAACTTGCCTTATGAAGACTGTATTGAGAGATTTAAATTTGATTTTGTCTAAAACATGTTCTCCTTACTACTAAATTCATCTTGCTTCTCTACATGAAAAGTATAATCACTTCCTTTCTACATACTTATAATTATCTTTTAAAAAATGTATTCTAAAAGAACTGATTCAACAAACAAATATAGAAAATTTCCTAAGACTACAAAAAGTTCTTGTCACTCAGAACAAGGAGGAACTGCAAGTCTTAGTAATTAAAAAGAAGATTTAGTACATGATTTATTGACGTATTTATTGTGGTCAGAAGACTGGTGATTGGGAGAAAAAGAATACATGATTCTGTTTCTAGAGATTTTTTAATGTACCACAAAATTAGCAAGTACTTCAATTTAAGTGACAAAACTAAATAAAATATATTCTTTATTTGTTCTTTTAGTCTTTTCAAATAATTCCTCTCTGTCTCTGATTATAAATCTCTTCATTCTCTAAAAAGCTGAACGTCTTCTCCTTGTCTGACATGGAAGAAAAGGAAACCAAATGAAAATCAAAAGAAACTTGAATGTCATGTTTACAAAATGACAATGAACATAATAGACTCCTGCATTAAGGAGTTTTCTAAATTCCATGTGTTCTGCTATTTCCCGTTCTATTTTACTCTATTGCTTTCTGACTTTCAAAATTCTGAGCTTCCCTTCTCATTAATTCTTGATCTTTGAAAAGGAAAATTTGGGGGTAGAAGAGATTCTTTTCAATGCCACTGGCCTGTGGACATTTTGTTGTTTCCACAGAGGATGTCAAACCTGGTACAATGTATTGTAAAAGGAAATAAAATAGATCTGGAAGACATTCACTTGCTATTTCATTTAATGTGTTTGGAGTATTAAGAATTGTCTATAAGTGACCTAGATACTATACTCCAGAAAAATCAAAAGAAATGATTATTGGCAACACAGTTTTAATTTTAAGATATATAGAAATATTACATAGGATTCCATTCTGATATCTGTCCCTAGACAAAAATTAGTTTACGGCACTTACTTGGTTAACAGACAAAAGCAATTACAAAGATAGGAAAAAAAGAGAGAGAGAGAGTAGACTGGCTTCAAGGAGGTTACAGGCTACTCAGTCAGGCTGACCTTAATAAGAGACCCAGGGAGCAGTTAGTTCATCTACTGGTAATGGAAATGAAATCTCAACTTTGCAAGTTTGGCAGCTGCCACCTTACTTTGAGCTTTAACAATTCTGCTGATAGTACATGTGACACACACTATGAAGAAAAGAGTCTAACTTCACTGGGAGATAGCCTGTCCAGAAAACTGCTAGCAGAGGCAGGACTCAAGCAGCCAGCCTACTCCAGGTTAAAGGGGATTCTGATTAAGCTGATGAAGCCATAATAGTGTATTATAGCAGCTCATTATTCACATTTCAGATAATCCATGAGGAACAATCTCATAACGTGCTCTGATGAGCCTTTTAAGTTACTTTTCATTTTTGAACTAAATTAGGAACAAAGTATGAACTACTTCAAGAAGAAAAACAATTAAACGCTTAGGTATAAGGGACATAATTCATGAGAAGTCACTTATCTATATGACTAAATTTTTATATGACATTTCTGGAAACAGTTAAGAAAGGACTACAGCTTGAAAGTCAACTTAATCCTATCCTCGCACAGAGAAACTGCTTTCTTAATTTCTTCTTCAACCTACAACACCCTTTATTCCAAGGAAAATCAGTGTGGGGCAGATTTTGCTTTCTCAGTTCCTACAATCACCCTAGCAATCATGAAAAATAGTTCTGGTTTTAAAGTAATCTAAAGGTCATTTTAAACAAAATGACGTAATTCAAATGAGTTTGAAGCAAAAGAAAATTACAACACACACCCGTTCACACGCGACCACACACAGCAAGTTTCTAAATCTTCCTTTTCTTCAGTCGAGAAATCAACTGAGAAAGGCAGCTCAGATTGTTTGGCCCAAAGCTACACACTCCCACAGACTTAATTCCCAGAAGGTTCCAAAAAACTGTTAAAAGTCAGGGTTCTGAAAACATCTGTCCTAAAACTTTGAAGAAATCGGTCTAAAAATATTCATCTCTTGTTCCATATGCTGCAAGAGATAAATGCAATTTTAAATTAGTGATGTTTCAAAAAGAGAGGAAGGTAGGCTACATTAAAACAAATCATATATACATACATGTAAACATATATAGATACAGCTAAGAACATATTTGTGTTCCAAACCAAATTCATATGTTGAAGCCCTAACGCCCATAGTGATGGTGTAGGAGGTGGAGGCCTTTGAGCAGTAACTATGTTTAGATGTGGTCATGAGGCTGGGGCACTCATGATGGAATTTGTGCCCTTATAAAAAGAGACACTAGGGAGCTTGTTCTTTCTCTCTCCTTCCACTATGTGAGGACACAGTGAGAAGGAAGCTTTGCCCAAGCCAGAAAGTTTTCCTTTACCAGAACCCAATCTTGCAAATAATCTGACTTCAGACATTCTCAACTCTAAAATTGTGAGAAATTCTATTTCTCTGATTTACAGTGAAGCTGTAAATCAGAATACTAAAAAGGTCAATATGATTGTTAACAACTGAAGCTATATAAAACCACCAGCTTTTGCACAGTCATTGTCATAATTTTAGTTTCATGTTTATTTATTTGGCAAAGGAACGTTGACAGAACTTCTACACTGACTTATCTGTATATTTAGAGATTTATTCAAAAATATCAAAAACTAAATATAGACATACATAATAATTAATTCTACATATCAGATAAAATACCTTCAAAATGCAATCTGGAGCAGTTTTGATAAAGTGCTCAAAATTTACAGTATACGTTTACCACTTGAAAACTGGACTCTAAAATGAACTAGACTCATAAAAGAGATCCACTCAGCAAATGATTCTCTTTAGTATTTTTGATAAGTGATGTCCATAATAGATATAATTGTGAGTGAATGATAGAACAAAAAACATGATTTACATTTGTTAATTCACCCTGGACCAGTATTATAAAGGAGATTTAAAGCAGGAAATTGTTCTTCTCTCAGAGACTTTTTTTTTATCCATGGGTATTTGGATAAAGAAACACACACACACACATACATACACACACACACACACACACACACACTCTCCCCATTTATAGTGGAAGCTATTTACTAAGGCCTTGTGCCTAGAATGACTTCAGGGATTTCAGCACCTTCTTACCCGACCACCTGGCTGCCTTTGTGCACTAATGCAACTGCACGATATTTTATGGCAACCCTCAAAGGATTCATACTTCATTCTCCCTAGGTGGCTAAAAATTCCCAGTTTCTTAAACCAGGCTCCAGCCTAGGTAGGTGTCAATCCACTTTTTTGTTGGCCTCACTTTTTATCCAGGCAGTGTTCTGTCAAAATCAATCTACCTTACTGGGCATCAGGTCACCAACTTCAATCTATTCTATGTGATAAATAACTCTTGGAAGGGAGAGGTTGATTTCAGGTTAACATAAGATTTTTCACTACTGACAGGAAACTGGTGTTAAAGATTTTCAATATGTCATCTCCCTTGTAATATGGCTAATAAAACAGTGCTTGACCTAATATATTTAATCATACTTTAGTGGCTGACAGATTTTGGTATCAACTTTAGATTATTATTTCTCAGGGATACTCTCTCAATATTTCTTAATATTAGCTTTCATTTTTGTTGAACGGATTGATGAAAGGTTAGGTCTTACAGCAGAAGATTTGATCAACCGTCATTTCACATCTTTAATTTTCCATGCCTTTCCTACAGTAAACCTACAGTATAGCATGAATGTACTGTAATGTGTGGAAAATAATAAGTAGTCATCTGAATTTCTTTGGTCTTCTTTAAGTTTTAATGTATTCTTTTTCTTATTTTCTTTCTTTAGTAATTTATATATTTCAGTTGTCTTATTTTACTTTGAATGCCTTTAATAGATTATAACTTAAATAATAGATCGATATTTTGTTATTTAGATGAAAATAAATCTATCACTTTATAAACATACTAATTCAACTTTAATTTTAAAAGATGTAAATAATAATGTTATATAATAAATAGGTTTGTGTGTTGCTTACATTTTTCATACCAATTAAAATCAGAATGATAGCTATTTAGGAGACAGTTGTAATCATGATGGTATTTTTTTTGAGTATTCATCAGTACCTAGGCAAAGTAATTAATGAAAATGATAATATATTTACATTGTTTAAAATTCTTATACTTCGAGTTTTTACTTGGAATGATTGAACAAAATATATTTGCGATTAGTAAACATGGATGGAATTCACTAACAAAGAGGGGAAAATGCTTAAAATTAAGGCCTTAAGGGCCTTAAAATCTATGAGATAAGAGAAGTCCAAAATAACTAAACACAAATGAAAGTGAATTGCCAGAGATGTAGCCCAATTATTAGCCTCGTGAAAGGATAAAAACAATGTATTCTGTTTAAGACAGTTTTGAAAAAATAAAATCTGTGAGGCAGTACTTGAGGGAACTTTGCCCATTTATATGCTTGTTAAAAATTCAGAGGAAGAAAATATAAACACATCTTATTTTTACAGATTTTTTTTTTTTTTTTGAGACGGAATCTTGGAGTGCAGTGGTGTGAACTCGGCTCACTGCAACTTCCGCCTCCCAGGTTCAAGAATTTCCCCTTGCCTCGGCCTCCTGATTCGTTGGGACTACAGGCATGCGCCGCCACCTCCGGCTAATTTTTTGTATTTTAGTAGAGATGAGATTTTACCGTGTTGGCCAGGATGGTCTGGATCTCCTGACCTCGAGATGTGCCCTCCTGAGCCTCCCAAATTGGTGGGATTACAGGAGTGAGCCACCAAGCCCGGCCATTTTTACAGATTTTATTACCAATATTATAGCATATTCACTATCATTTAATTTATAATGCTATATAATGCTTTGTACAAACTTACAGGAATCCATACAGTATGCCTATGATGTCATAGCATTGAAAGCCTTCCATTAGAAATTAGAAATCCTGAAATATTTAAGGAAACAAAACATGGTAAGTATAAACAATCATGAATGGTTCCTTTGTCATAGCTTCCTCATGTTCCTCAAATTTAAAGTCACTTTTTCTCATTTTGGTGTTTTAAGTATTTTACTTGAAAAGCATTCATTGTTGTATAGTGAGTAAAAGGCGTGTGACTTATTCTTAACAAATTTATTTAGACATTAAGTAACATTAACATTCTATGGAATTCAAACTTCATACCAAGTATTTGCTTGTAAAAGCACTCCTAGAAATATTTAATTTCAAAAATTACATTAAAATGTAAGAGATTTTATAATCCCATTGTAGTCTTAATTTCTTATTATTCCTTGCCTTGTTTGTATTTTACATATTGTTAATTTTGTTTTCAGTTATGGGAGAATTTAGTATGAATTAACACACCCCATTCTCTATGTAACCAAAGTTATAAATTCGAGAGTAAAATGCTATGGTTAGGACAGAAATCTGTGATAAGGAACAGAGCAGAAATTCTTAATGTATGTCTTAAGATATGTAAATAGCAGCATCTTACATAAAATTATAAAATAGGTGTTAATTTTCTTCAATCCTCAAGGTCGTCTTTCCAACAATTAATTCATTTTGTGAATTTTTAGATAATTTCATATATAACCTAACCTACTGAACTCTAAGCTTCTGCAATGTAGAGAAGGGATTTTAACAGTCTTCCTGATGAAGGCAGCGACCAGGAGAGTGATACCTTTGCTCTATTGGTAGGCAATCTAGTCTTCTATTGTCTACGGTCATATCTAATATTAGAATCAGGTTTCTTTGTTTGTTTTTTGTTTTTTTTGAGACCGAATCTTGCTCTGTCGCCCAGGCTGGAGTGCGGTGGCCTGATCTTGGCTCACTGCAAGCTCCACCTCCCGGGTTCACGCCATTCTTTTGCCTCAGCCTCCTGAGTAGCTGAGATGACAGGTGCCCGCCACCACACCTGGCTACTCTTTTGTATTTTCAATAGAGATGGGATTTCACCGTGTTAGCCAGGATGGTCTCAATCTCATGACCTCGTGATCCGCCTGCCTCAGCCTTCCAAAGTGTTGGGATTACAGGCGTGAGCCATGGCTCCTGGCCTAGAATCAGGTTTTAGTCTGAATTATGAAAAAGCATTAGAAAATGCCTTATAAATCTACATAAACGTAAACATTTGAATTCTGAATTAGAATTTTTAACTTGAATATATAAATTATGAATTCGACTTTTATGGATATAGATATGTATTTTAATTAGTACCAGCTTAATGGACTCATGAATCTTATAAGATAATATTGCCTTTTGCATCTCAAAACACTAGTTTTAAAATATTTGTCATGTATATAAACATATGAATGCAATTATTTCCTAATGGTGTGTTGATCACCTACATTAAACTAGATTAATTGGTTTCAAATGTAGTTACCTTAATAAACATACATTATTGTGTCCCTTAATATACTGAGCATCATCTGGGATATTAGAAATACAAAAAAGTTGATACATCTTAATAAACTATTTTCCACTTTGTGGGACTTAACTAAGTCCACTTTGTGGGATAAACTAAGATCCTTTCTCAGGTTGCTTGCTTAACAAATGAATGACAGGTGGATGATGCCTAGCTCGCTATCTAGATTGGACAGTGAAAATTGGGATACACCTATTTAATAAAGAATAATATGAAATGTTTTAAAGTGCCTTGTCTACTTAGTAAGAATCTGACTCTTACCAAATGAATGTTAAGAGAAAATTGCACCCAAGAAAAATCTAGACATTAGAAATGAGGGGTAATAATAGTCTGGGAATAAGAAACCACAGATGGAAAAAGCATCACTTGGGAACGAACAGGAAGTTTAAGGAAATAAAAGGAAAGTGACCCTACACATTAGTGGCTGTGGAGCATGATGATAGGGAAGGAAGTTGACTGGGTATACTAAGAATAGATCAATTAGAGTTAATTTGTCACAGTAATAAGTTTCCATTGAATTTCAATATAGATGAAAAACATTGAATAATTTTAAGAAAAAGTATGTAATGATGTGGTTTATGTTTTTAAAACGATCAACTTTTTCTAGATTCAAACAGATTAAGTAAAGGAAAAGAGAAAAATGATTAAAAGGCTGTTGCAGTAGTTCAAACCGGAGACATCAGCTAGGGTGCCTTGTTATAACAGCATGGAGGAGTAGGTGATTTCAGATACACTTGTGAGTTTGCAGCATTTGCAAATAGATTATGTATTGGATACTTTTTTAGAATATGTAACTCAGATATAAATTATTTATTTCATTTTAATTTTTATTATTATTATTATTATTATTACTACTACTTTAGGTTCTGAGATGCATTTGTGAAATGTGCAGGTCTGTTACATAGGCATACATGTGCCATGGTGGTTTGCTGCACCTGTCAACCCATCATCTAGGTTTTAAGTCCCACATGCATTAAGTTTCCATCCTATTGCTCTCTTTGCCCTTGCTTCCCATCTGGCAATCAGCTTATGAGTGAGAACATGCGGTGTTTAGTTTTCTGTTCCTGTGTAAGTTTGTTGAGAATGATGGAGTCCAGCTTCATCCAAGTTCCTTCGAAGTACGTGATCTCATTCTTTTCTATGACTGCAGAGTATTTCTTGGTGAATATGTACTGCATTTTCATTGATGGGCATCTGGGTTGGTTCCATGTCTTTGCTATTGTAAATAGTGCTGCAATAAACATATGCATGCATATGTCTTTATAGTAGAATGATTTATATTCCTTTGGGTATATACACAGTAATGAGATTGTTGGGTCAAAAGGTATTTGGAATTACCATACTGTCTTCCACAATGGATAAACCAATTTACATTCCCACCAACAGTGCTACAGTGTTCCTATTTCTTCACAGCCTCACCAGCATCTATTGTTTCTTGACTTTTTAATTATCACCATTCTGACTGACATGAGATGGTATCTCATTGTGGTTTTGATTTGTATTTCTCTAAGGATCAGTGAGGATGAGCTTTTTTTCATATATCTGCTGGCCACATAAATGTCTGCTTTCAAGAAGTGTCTGTTCATATCGTTTGCCCACTTTTCGATGGGATTGTTCGTTTTTTTAATTGTAGATTTGTGTAAGTTCCTTGTAGATTCCGGATATGAGATCTTTGTCAGATGGGTAGATTGCAAAAATTTTCTCCCGTTCTGTAGGTTGCCTGCTCACTCTGATGTTACTTTCTTTTGTTGTGCAGAAGCTTTTTAGTTTAATTTGTTCTCATTTGTCAATTTTAGCTTTTGTTGCAATTGCTTTAGGTATTTTCATCATGAAGTCTTTGCCCACGCTAATGTCCTGAATGGTATTGCCTAGGTTTTCTTCTAGGATTTTTATGGTTTTGGGTTTTACATGTTAAGTCGTTAATCCATTTTGAGTTTTATATATATATAGATAGTGTAAGGAAAGGATTTAGATTCAGTTTCTACATATGGCTAGCCAGTTTTCCCAGCACCGTTTATTAAATAGGTAATCCTTTCTCATTTGCTTGTTTTTGTCAGGTTTGTCGAAGATCACATGGTTGTAGATGTGTGGTGTTATTTCTCAGGTTTCTGTCTTTTTCCATTGGTCTAGATGTCTGTTTTGGTACCAATACCATGCTGTTTTGGTTACTGTAGCCTTGTAATATAGCTTGAACTCAGGTGGAGTGATGCCTCCAGCTTTGTTCTTTTTGCTTAGCATTGTCCTGGCTATACGGGCTCTTTTTTGGTTCCATATGAAATTTAAGGGTATACAAATAGGAAGAGAAGAAGTCAAACGGTTTCTGTTTGCAGATGACAGAATCCTATATCTAGAAAATCCCATTGTCTCAGGCCAAAAAGTCCTTAAGCTGATAAGCAACTTCAGCAAAGTCTCAGGATAACATCACAAGCATTCATATACACCAACAATAGACAAGCAGAGATTCAAATCACGAATGAACTCCCATTCACAATTGCTACCAAGAGAATAAAATATCTAGGAATACAGCTTATAAGAGACCTAGAGGACCTCTTCAAGGAGAACTACAAATCACTGCTCAAGGAAATAAGAGAGGACACAAACAAATGGAAAAATGTTTCATGCTCGGAAATAGGAAGAATCAATACCATGAAAATGGCCATACTGCCCAAAGTAATGTGTAGAGTCAATGCTATTCCCATCAAACTACCATTGACTTTCTTCACCAAATTAGAAAAAAAATACTTTAAATTATATAGTTTTAAATTTGAGAGACTGGTTAGTGGTAACATTTACTAACTTTTGGGAGACTGTGAGACTGGTAGGTCAGGGAATAATTAAGTGTAGTGCTGGTCATGTTAATTTTGAGATGCCTGTTGTACAGCAAATCAAAGATGGCAAACACGCAGTCAAATAAACTCATCGGGAGTTCTTGAAAAAATCAGGACAGGAGATATAAATTTGAAACTTACCTATTCTCTAATGTTGGAATAAAATTCTCCACAGTGATATTTGATGTTCTGAACATATTTCAAATGCAATCTAAAATGTTACACTGATTGTGTCTCAAAAGACTTGGTTAGCAAATAAATTGTTATTTTTGTATTTTAAACTATATTGTGATTTTAATAGTTTTCAATGTAACATAATGCAATATATAATAATATCTTAATTTTCTACCTAGATATTCTTGTTACACATTAAAACAGATTACTAACAAGATTGCTTTATACAGAAATATGAGGAAACAAAAGATTAGATACCACACCTAGGTAAACCTTAATATTCTCACAGCCAATCAAATCCATATATAATTTTGTACTTTCTTAGATTTTTATTCTACTTAAATTGATAGAGTTTTGGCTCAACAAATGATATAGATTTGGTTGCTGTAAGTTATACTGGAAGTAATAATTTTTATTATAGAATATAGTTATATCCCTTTTAATATGACTAAAAATATAATGATTGAGTTGTATGAAGCCTTTTTACTGCTTCTAAATATTATATCTCATTTCTGCTCTTCATTTTAAATGTTGCTTTGAAAGTATGAAGGAATATGTGCAATATGAAAATAATGTGACTGTGATGATTGCACTGCCTGCCTGCTAAATATGGTCCATTTACAGTCTGTGTTACAGCTCAACACATCTTCCATGGAATTCACCAAGTTATATAATTCAGCTCTCAGATATTGCCAAGTGTCACCATAGAATCCCCCCAAAAAATTTTTGATGGTCTGTAATACCATTATTTTCTTCAACAACAGAAAATGTGTGAACATGTCAACTTCCCCTTTTCATGTTATCTCTGAAGTACTCTAAGGGAAGAAAAAGTAAGAAAACAAATATAGCCCAACTAATTTAAGAGTTGCTCAGTTACTCTCATATTTGCACCATGAATTTTACTAAAGTATACTTTAATTTGCCATCAGTGGTAAATGGTAGAAGCTTATGAAGGAGGCCAAAGATGAGGAAATATGTACCTGAATATATTTTTGATTCTCACATCTCTTAGAAAGTTCTAGAGAAATAATCACATCTGGAAAAATTCTTTATGAAGTTGTCATGTAATTGATTCATAGTGGGGAAAGTCCGACTGTCAAAAGTTGCGGTTTTGACAAGATACTTTTTCTAGTTCAATTTGTCTAATGAAAAATCTTGTTATTTGTATAGCACAAAGTCATAAAAAGTGGCTTACAAATAAAAGTCAAACAGTTTGTGCAGAATATTTCTTTTTGGTAGGAAAAACTATTGAAGATATACAATTGAAAAAAGAAGGAAACTGGAAATATAAATATTCTGAATTGAAAGGTATTTACAGATAAGCCCATGGGAGCAGTCGCCCTGGTAACCAAAACAACTCACAATTACAGACACTGCTACCTTGATATTCCTCATAAAATTCCCACCTTTCAGCATTGTCTGTAGCCTTTGCAGCATCTTGGGGTTCAATATAAATACTGCTTTTTATAACGGACATTTTTAAGGAATTCATCTGAAAGCGGAACCTGAAAATAAGTGAAGAAAGACCACAAAAGAAGAAAGAAAAGCTACTTGTGTTATTACTGAAGTCTATGCTAAAAGCAGCTAGAGCTCCTTACTGCTCAGGAGAGTCTGAGGAAAAGACAATGCTTGTCAGAATTAGGATTGACCTTGAGAAGTATCTCTCCACTGGATCTACTACTTTCTGGTTGAGATGTGCCCTTAGTGGCGTTAACTCAAGCACACAGGTACAAAACCAAAGTTCAGGGAAGAGGCAGGCCATGGTCTCTATAAAACATTTAGTATTGGAAGGTTAGTGAGATAATTCTGCTGCTCCTGGTCCCAAGGTTATCTTTGATATTCATCATCCTCACCTTCCACCACTCATTCTAGATTTTCCTCCCCCTCAGTTAGCAGTGATCTTGGTGCTTTCTTGGTGGGAGTGACCCAAAACTTCACATTTGAGGTGACTGAGGCCCTGTAAGGCCATGGTTGCTGCAATAGACTTTTCTCCATTGTTACTATTAAGTATACTAATATACTAATAAGTGTAAGTATTAATACTTATATAATACACTTATTAATATTATTAGTATAATAAGTATTAAGATACTAATATACTACTAAGTATAAAAGCACCAGGACACACTCAGATAAATTTCTCAAGTTCAAGAAATACTGTTACTTCTTCCTATGATACAGAAGCAGCTTCACCTCTTCATGATAATCAGTGCCAATGGCCATTGCCATATAGTAACTCCTTTCTTTGTCATCTTTTCTAGTGGCATGGAGAGAAAAAGTGAAAGGGCAGTATTTGTCATTTCAAGTTAAATAGAAATCTTAATAAATCACTTGGTGGAAGAACCAGAACTTCCAATCCAGCAGAACCAAGGGTGGCAAAGACAGGAGGAAAAATTTTCAATTGGGTCCCTAGAGATGACGATGAAATGGTTAATACTGTTTCCTCTACTTGATTTACACTATAGCATTTTAGCTTTTGGATACATGACTATGGTTCAGTGCTATATTGCACCCCAAATAGGACAATGCCCCAAACACGGAATTTTAAAACAGCTAGCCATTGAATGATCCTTTAATAAACCAACACATTATTACGTTACAGCAGCCACTACCAGATGATGGAATATGAGATGGGATTAGTGGACCCTGTGATGCCCATTATCTTACCTCCTTGCCTTTAAAGAAGTCCTGTAGGCTGAGGCAAGGTTATAGGATCACATGTCTGTTAGCCCTCTGAAACTATGGGCTAAGGAAGTAATACCGTATCCATCATAAGCGCCAATTCCAGTAAGAATGAATTAGTGCCTTTCACCCTCCATTGTGAAAATGGTTGTGTAATCATCTTCCACAAACTGATAGCTTATTTTCACAAAAGGGGGTTCCACGTTGAGAGCTTACCAATGAACTTTACTATTAGAAAACCAGGCATTTAGCCAGTTTATAGATGCAATGGAGCCTGTGTTCTTGGACACATATACAGTCTCCATCCTTGGCAAAGGAGACAGTTTGGCTGATATGCACCACATAAATTATTCTTTACTATCTTTCTTCTAACAATTAAGTGTCACCTTGCAGCCTCTGCCGTTCTAGAATCTTATTCACCCCTTTAATATATGTATATATAAACAGTTTCATCACAGCATGTCCTACTGTTAGCCTGGACTACAACAGTCATCCATAACTGACTGTCTTACAGATGCCAGTAACTCCCTTACCAATGTATTTCTTATGGTCTTAGTGAAGCAAGAGTCATCTGAGTCTTTTCAGGGAATATGTTGAAGTGGTGGGTCTTCCAGTCTCACAAAGCAACTCCATTATAAAATTTCCAAATTCATCATCTTTTTGACGCCGTCCTCAGATAGTACCAGTATCTTGTTCACTGTGGGTCTTTGTCAAGTTCATGTTTCAAAGAGCCTTTTAACAACAAACTGAGAATGACTTAAGATGCTAATATATTAAACCTCAAATCATGAGACATTAATCCTACATGAACAAATTATCTCTTATTAAGCCTTATATTTTACCTTTAACCCTGGTTCAACACCCTCAAGTTCCACTCCCGTAAGTTTTCTACCAGTATATATTGCCAGGACCTTTAACTCCTTCAGCCTGTGTGTTGTTGTTGCTGTTTTTTTTCCCAACAAAAGGACTGCATTTCCCTGTTGTGTTATGCTGATATGTGACCCTAGTGATTGTATTGTGGGGTAAGGAATGGATCTTGAGAAAGATAAGCTTTGGCCAATGAACTACCTGCCTCAGCTAAGATATTTTCAGGATCTTGTGAAGAAAAGAACAGTCTCTCCTACAGCAAGGAGAGGGGAGTTCTCTCTCAGCCCAGAGAATTCAGAGGATCTGAAGTTCAAAATTCTAAGGCTTGTTTAACAAAATATCCCTCAAACGTTTCAAGCTCCCAACATACTCCTATCAACATTCTCATATTGGCACATGATATTTCTCCAGGCTGATCATTCAGAATTCTTTGCAGTCTAAAAATTAATTCCTGGGCCTGATATTCAGCATGGTTTTTACCAATGAAAATAATAAAGGATTATTTAAACACTGCTTTGGAGGCCCTCTGGCTGTTTTTTTTTTTTTTCTCTCTGTCTTTCTTCCTCAAAAAAAATAAAAAAGGTGATATATGTGCAGAGCGTGCAGGTTTGTTACATAGGTACACATGTGCCATGGTGGTTTGCTGCACCTATTGACCCGTCCTCTAAGTGCCCTCCCCTCACACCCACCCCCTACAGGCCCTGGTGTGTGTTGCTTCCCACTCTGTGCCCATGTGTTCTCACTGTTCAACTCCCACTTATGAGTGAGAACATGCAGTGTTTGGTTTTCTGTTCCTGTGTTGGTTTGCTGAGGATGATGGCTTCCAGCTTCATCCATGTCCTTGCAAAAGACATTATCTCATTTCTTTATATGGTTGCATAGTATTCCATGCTGTACATGTACCACATTTTCTTTATCCAGTCTATCATTGATGGGCATTTAGATTGATTCCATGTCTTTGCTATTGTAAATAGTGCTGCAATAAACATACATGTGTATGTGTCTTTATAGTAGAATGATTTATATTCTGTTGGGTATATACCCAGTAATGATATTGCTGAGTCAAATGGTATTTCTGATTCTAGATCCTTGAGGAATCACTACACTGTTTTCCATAATGGTTGAACTAATTTACAAACTCTCTAGCTTTTTTAGCACCGTTTGAGCTGGTGTATGATAAATATACATACCCACACTCCACTTACTACCATCCAGTGATAGTAGTTTCAACATCTCATGAGGATAACTTTTATCAGGCCATTACACTTACCAATTGTATGTACACTACAGGAACAAGTTCCGTCTGAAAATAAAGTGTGTAACACAGAATTTTATGCAGATATTACCATGAAGCACCACTAAGGGACTTGGGTGTGCTATTAAGGACACTGCTGAGGGCAAATAAGCCTGCCTGGGAGTTTCTGGGCAGTTGATAGAATACCTCAAATAATTGTCTAGGAAAAGAGTTACCATTATTTGTGGATGACTGTCTCTGGGATTATTTACATCTTCATAATTCTGGTCTGCACTCACATATCTGATGAGACTCGTGCATGTTTCTGCACCATATAAGATGCCCCAGAAGACAAGGTGAAATTACACGTGGAACATGCTTGAAATGAGATGCTTAGAAAACACCCCCTTCAATTTTTGCTAAAATTAGATGAGAACAAAAGTATGTGAGTGAAAGCACCATAAGCATTCAAAGAAATTGGAGCGGACTTTACTGGTTGTGTACATAATTATATAATTTATAACTTATAAATTTTATTTTATCCAGGCTTTCATGTTGGCTTGGTTAATTGGGTTGTATTATTTCTTATACAGCACTTAATCTCCAGTACCTTATTTAATTCCTGGAATTTAGGAGACATTGAGTTAAGAATTCGTGAAATAACATGCAAATTAAGTAAGTAGTCTACCTAGATATTCAAACTTTTCCCTCTCACGTCTTGTGCCAGTTCTATCCTTGGCCATTTTCCTTAAGAAATACTTATCCAGACATCCTCCACCCTTTATCGTCTTGTAAATCCCTGGGCATGCTGTTTGAAGGTCCTATCAAATCTATCAGTGTTCAGAAAGAAAATGAAACAAAATATATTCTCAGAATTGGATCATGGTACCCTACTATAAATGTAGTCTGCAAGTTCCTTATTATGAAATATCAGCTACCTTGCATGGTAAATGGAGGTCAGTCACAATTTGGAGAATAACCTATAACATCCTCTCAAATAATATCCCAACATTCTACATTCTAACACCATAAACTAGCAAATTAATTTTAAAAGCCTATTTTCACACTCCTCTTTCATGCTACCCACTGACTAAGATATTTTTCTCTACCTCCTTAGTGTGAAAAACACTACTAGAGAATTTTCAGTGATGTGCTGTCTTATTTCTTTAGGAAAATCCTTTATGTCACTGATAATGATCATGTGATATGTCCTTTTTTTCTTTGATACTTCCACGTTATTTACATAGCCATTTTTTCCACTAGTCTGAGAACTTCCTGAGGTTAGGGGCATATTTAGCCTGATATTCTTAAAATTGTGATAGCTCAGAGGAGAAACACATTTTTTTGTAAAAAGGAAAGAAAGAAGGAGGCCAGTGAATGAGTTAGGCAGGCAGAAAGACAGGGAGTGGGGGTAAAAGGAGAGAGAAAATTAATATCACCCAATAAATACTCAGTGGTCACAGATGTAATTTATATCTATGGCTACTTCATTCCCACACAATTTAAAATCTTTCAATATTTTTACCAAAGGAGGTCATACAAAAAGTTCTTCCAGACTCAAAGTTTTTTTCTATTTCTCTACACAATGGAGATTCAGGCAGGTGGTCATGCCCAGGAATCCCAGCCTCAAACTGAAGACGACAGAGATTAATGGAAAAGTTGACAGCTGGGACCAAGGCTTACTGTGCACATCAAAGGAATGTCCTTGCCAGATGTTTTCCCCTCTCTTCTGAGCATCATCCTGTGTACTGTCTCACTGTGGACACACAGTGGAGGAACATCATGCACATGTTAGCTGGCTCAGGTATTTTTCAGTGATCGAATTGTCATGCTTATACATGTATCCCCATGTATGTGCACACACACACATACACACACATACCTCAAACAACTGCACACAAATCAGTTCTCAATTACCTCCTCAAGAAAGGATACTGATATTGTAGATCTGTGTTCCCACCCAAATCTCCTGTTCAGTTGTAGGTCCTGGTGAGAGATGACTGGATCATGGGGGCAGTTTCTCACAAACGGGTTAGCATCATCCCCTGTGGTCATGATAGTGAGTAAGTTCTCATGAGATCCGGTAGTTTCAAAGTGGATGGCACGTCCCATTCTTGCTCTTCCTCTGCCCCCATCATGTGAGAAACCTCTCTTTCCCTTTGCCTTCTTGCATGATTGTAAGTTTCCTGAGGCCTCCCCAAAAGTGGAGCAGATGCTGCCATGCTTCCTGTATAGTCTGAAAGCACCATGAGCTAATTAAATGCTTTTTTCTTTATAAATTACCTAGTTTGGGGTATTTCATTATAACAATGTGGGAATAAACTAATACAGATGCTCAAAAAGAGAGTTGTGTTCTATGATCTTCTGATACGATCTTGTGGCAGCTGGATTCTGAGATGCTCAGTCTTAATTACCTCTCTGCTCTGATCTTTTTTTTTTTTTTTTTTTTGAGACGGAGTCTCGCTCTGTCGCCCAAGCTGGAGTGCAGTGGCCGGATCTCAGCTCACTGCAAGCTCCGCCTCCTGGGTTTACGCCGTTCTCCTGCCTCAGCCTCCCGAGTACCTGGGACTACAGGTGCCCGCCACCTTGCCCGGCTAGCTTTTTTTTTTTTTGTATTTTTTAGTAGAGACGGGGTTTCACCGTGTTAGCCAGGATGGTCTCGATCTCCTGACCTCGTGATTCGCCCGTCTCGGCCTCCCAAAGTGCTGGGATTACAGGCTTGAGCCACCGCGCCCGGCCTCTGCTCTGATCTTTAAAGGGTCTCTCGTCCTTGAGTGAGTGTTGAGATACTTCTCTTATTGTATAGTAAGATGTCACTTCTGTTTATTACACTCAGCTCTATTTGGATCTATTAGGATTGATCACAGACTGAAAATTGGTGCCATATATATATACACACATTTTTTTTTTTTTTCTGGCTGAATTTCCTGGTTGTATTCTTTACCTATATATCCTGTCTTGCTTAGACAGGACCAGACTCCTCTTTCTTAGAATTAACCTAAGATTTGAGATACTGAGTTCTGGATCTCTCCAGGACCAGTACCATCATCCTAACTAGACAGTCTCACACCTTTAAAAATCTGATCCTCCTCCTACAAACCCTGTGTACAAATGACAACACTGTATTATTAATTATATATTCAAATATCTGGGAATCTTGTGATTTACTGGTTTTATCAAAGTCCTTTGTAAAAATTATCTTTTTAACCTAACCTAGTTCCTGACACATTGTAAGTACTAAATAAATTTTTGATGAAAGGAAATTAATTAATAATAATAAAGCTGTATAATCCGTCTCCATGGCTCTAGTCTTACCTCCCACAAATCAATATATTGAATATCTTTTTTTTTTGAGACAGAGTCTCACTCTGTCACCCTGGCTGGAGTACAGTGGTGCAATCTCAGCTCACTGCAATTCTCCTGCCTCTCAGCCTCCCGAGTAGCTGGGACTACAGACAGGCACCACCATTCCCGGCTAATTTTTGTATGTTTACTAGAGATAGAGTTTCACCATGTTGGCCAGGCTGGTCTCAAACTTCTGACCTCAAATGATCCGCCTGCCTTGGCCTCCCAGAGTGCTAGGATTACAGGTGTGAGCCACCGTGCCCGGCCTGCATTTCTTTCAAAATGTTATTTCTAAAAGGAAGATAATAAATTGATCTATGATTCCATTTTCAGTAAGTTAGAATTCTAAATATTTTGCATGGCATATGGAGTCACTTGTTTTCTGTGTTAGACTCTTCTTGCATTGCTTATACCTGAGACTGGGCAATTTATAAGAAAAGAATTTTAATTGGCTCACAGTTCTGCAGGCTGTACAGGAAGCACAATGATGGCATCAGTTTCTCAGGAGGCCTCAGGAAGCTTGCAACCTTGATGGAAGGCAAAGGGGGAGCAGGCACATCCCATGGTGGGAACAAGGACAAGGTCAGGGGAGCTGCCACACACATTTACACATTCAGATGTCATGAGTACTCGCTCACTAATGCAAGGACAGCACCAAGCTATGAGGGATCTGCCCCCATGACCCAAACACCTCCTACCAGGCCCTACCACTTCCAGATGCATTGGAGTTTACAATTCATCTTAGATCTGGATGTGGACCAATACCCAAACTACATCACTTGCCATCCAAACACTGCTTGTATTTTTTGCTTATCTTCTGCAAGGGTTACTTCTTCTTCAGGGATTCTGTTTGTTCTTTTGACTTAGTAGGGCTCTATTTTATTCTTTGAGACTAAGGATTTTCTCATATAGCCCTTTTTATATGTTTTACAATGGCATTTATAAGGCATTGTCCTTTTTCCTCTCTCCCTTACTAGATGTGACCTCATCGAAGCAAAGATTGCCTGTTTTGTGTAAACCAGCATAATGCCTGGCACGGAACAAGGATTCAAGAATTTTAAAAAGAAACTCTATCCATATTCCTCATGTTCATTATCTGTTTTTTATTCCCCTTCTCAGATCACACTATTTTAACTTCACAAATATGCCATAGTCTCTTCCATGACCTTTTGCCTTTGTTTGCTTCTAGCTTAGCATATTACACTGCATGAATACGAGATGAGACTTTGCAAGTTTGTGCAAACCTTCTCCATCAGTATTGTTGTCCACCTCTTTTGCCTTGGCATGAGCTTGGACTTTGGAAGAAAGATTGGTTTTCTTTTATAGATATTTGAAAGTATAACTTTAAATCTCTCTTCTGTACAAGATTTTCTTATATGTGTATTATATAAAACGTCAAGAGAAAAGAACATTTCTCTGCTTATTCATAATTGACAGTCTCCAGCTTACAAATGGAGTCATATCTTTTTGAAAAAACATAAGACAACACTTTGAAATTTATTTTACTTCTTTTTATTTATTTATTTATTTATTTTTTATTATACTTTAAGTTCTAGGGTACATGTGCATAACGTTTATATCATGTATAACTCCCCAGTGCAATCCCTCCCTCCTCCCCCCTCCCCATGATAGGCCCCAGTGTGTGATGTTCCCCTTCCCGAGTCCAAGTGATCTCATTTTTCAGTTCCCACCTATGAGTGAGAACATGCGGTGTTTGGTTTTCTCTTCTTGTGATAGTTTGCTAAGAATGATGGTTTCCAGCTGCATCCGTGTCCCTACAAAGGACACAAACTCATCCTTTTTTGTGGCTGCATAGTATTCCATGGTGTATATGTGCCACATTTTCTTAATCCAGTCTGTCACAGATGGACATTTGGGTTGATTCCAAGTCTTTGCTATTGTGAATAGTGCCGCAATAAACATACGTGTGCATGTGTCTTTGTAGTAGAGTAATTTATAATCCTTTGGGTATATACCCAGTAGTGGGATGGCTGGGTCATATGGTACTTCTAGTTCTAGATCCTTGAGGAATCGCCATACTGTTTTCCATAATGGTTGAACTAGTTTACAATCCCACCAACAGTGTAAAAGTGTTCCTATTTCTCCACATCCTCTCCAACACCTGTTGTTTCCTGACTTCTTAATGATTGCCATTCTAACTGGTGTGAGATGGTATCTCATTGTGGTTTTGATTTGCATTTCTCTGATGGCCAGTGATGATGAGCATTTTTTCATGTGTCTGTTGGCTGTATGAATGTCTTCTTTTGAGAAATGTCTGTTCATATCCTTTCCCCACTTTTTGATGGGTTTGTTTGTTTTTTTCTTGTATATTTGTTTGAGTTCTTTGTAGATTCTGGATATTAGTCCTTTGTCAGATGAGTAGGTTGCAAAAATTTTCTCCCATTCTGTAGGTTGCCTGTTCACTCTGATGGTAGTTTCTTTAGCTGTGCAAAAGCTCTTTAGTTTAATTAGATCCCATGTGTCAATTTTTGCTTTTGCTGCCGTTGCTTTTGGTGTTTTAGACATGAAGTCCTTGCCCATGCCTATGTCCTGAATGGTACTACCTAGATTTTATACATCTAAGAAATGTGTCAGGCTAGGCCAAAAGGGAGATATATATATCCCTTTATATATATATAATATATTATTTTTATATATTTATATATGTATCATATATATATATGATATATATTTTTTGAGATGGATTCTTGCTCTGTCTCCAGGCTGGAGTGCAATGGCATGATCTAGGCTCACTGCAACCTCCGACTCCCTGGTTCAAGCGTTTCTCCTGCCTCAGCCTCCCAAGTAGCCTGGATTACAGGCACACACCACCATGCCCAGCTAATTTTTATATTTTTAGTAGAGACGAGGTTTCACCATGTTGGCCAGGATGGTCTTGATCTCCTGACCTGGTGATCTGCTGCCTCGGCCTCCCAAAGTGCTAGGATTACAGGCGTGAGCCGCCATGCCCAGCTGGGATAGTACACATTTTTAAAAGAGAAAAAACTGAATAAACTGGCCAGTAGACTTTTCATAGATGATGATTCTGGAGGGAGAGGAAGGCGTATTTCTCACGGAACCTCTAATTCATGCCAGACATCTCGCTCTGCACATCACAGTCATGATCAGTCGGCTCAGGGTAGGAGCCATGTGTTGAATTACCTAATAGATATGAAGTGTCATGTTAGGTGCAGAAAAAATAAATAAATATAAATTAATAAGATAAACTCCACATGAGACATCAGGGAAAACACAGTCTTCAAAATATTTCTATGGACAGGTAATAATATATCCTCCGCTCCGCGCAGTGGCTCACACCTGTAATCCCAGCACTTTGGGAGGCCGAGGCAGGCGGATCACGAGGTCAGGAGATCGAGACCACAGTGAAACCCTGTCTCTACTAAAAATACTAAACAATTAGCCAGGCGTGGTGGCGGGTGCCTGTAGTCCCAGCTACTCAGGAGTCCGAGGCAGGAGAATGGCGTGAGCCCGGGAGGCAGAGCCTGCAGTGAGCCGAGATCGTGCCACTGCACTCCAGCCTGGGCGACACAGAGAGACTCCGTCTCAAAAAAGAAATAAAAATAAGAAATAAAAAAAGAATATATCCTCATAGAAAATAAATGATATCCCTGAGGCCACATTTAATAAATTAAAAGGCCAAGAAGACCAGACCTGTCCATGTCCACAAACCTGTATTTGGCAACTCAATTACCAACACCCAAAGAAATATATAAGCAGGATGAATCTGTTCTAGTTTACTAAATAGAAATCTTATAACAGGAAAAAACAAACAAAGCTATATTTCTTTATTTCTGGTTAAATGCATAGGTAACAGGAAGTAATAATTTTTTTTGTCCAGATATCCAAAAGGTGGGATTTGAAAAAATAGCTAATAGATGAATTAGTGGTGAAGTTCCTAAAGAAGATAAGGGAGGTTTATTCTGGTATCCATTTAAGTTTGTTTATTTTTTATTGTTGTTTTTTCCCTCATTTTTTTTTTTTCTTTTGCTTTGTTTTCTGAGAATGGTGTTGGGGTAGCTCAGTTTCAGTTTAAAAGAAAGAATTCACCAGACAGGCAAGGAGTTGCCTGATTAGTACCCCTGAGGAAAGAGACGGTAAAAGGTGGTTGTTGTTAGGGAGGTTGATGAAGAAGAGGATATTCAAAACACTCTATCTTTCCGAGTTTCACAAAATCAAAAGTGTCCACAGGAAAACTGAAAAGCAGATCCTTGTGGGAACTCCTTCTTTTATACCCAAAATATGAAGCCTTTCAGGAACACTAAAGATCCACAAATGTAGGAGAAAAATACAGCATAAACTTTCTTTTGGAAAAGTTCCTTTTTCTCCTGCAATCTTTTATTTTTCTCCAATAATATGCAGGCATTATCTGTTTCCCTTAGTTTCTCCAAGTCTCGCCTCCTCAATGATTGTGGTGAGAGCTTTCTCCCCAGGAGTCAGAATAAATTCTATGAACTATTTTTCTCTTTCATATTCACCCTGCACGCTGCATTTAGATATGTCTTCCTAAGTCTTTTTACAGACATCAAATGCCGATACTGGTTCTCATAACTATTATCACTTCAACCAGTAACTTTTCTTTTGCTAGATGTAAACCTAGCACTACACTGAAATCGATGTCACGCTTAAAGT
Source organism: Trachypithecus francoisi (assembly GCF_009764315.1). Lineage (NCBI taxonomy): Eukaryota > Metazoa > Chordata > Mammalia > Primates > Cercopithecidae > Trachypithecus > Trachypithecus francoisi. The sequence goes on along the minus strand of NW_022681454.1, from coordinate 164,724,026 downwards.
TATTAATTCACAGACATAAGTAGATTGGAAAAAGAAAAAGAAGGTGGCAGACTTTTCTCTACTATTATTAAACAGTAGTCAGCAGAAGCCAAAGATAACTATTATTACAATGATGCATAAGCATGTTCTAGTCTTATCTGCATTCCAGGGTACTTGTTGAATCAATTAGCTGGATGTTTTCTTCTGTCTTAACAGTTTCAACTCTGTTCTTTCCTCCCTGTGTTTCCAAATATGCTCAGATATTCAAATCTTTAAAAAAAATAATGTTTAGGATCTGAGGCTATTTCATGCTATTTTTCTTCATTTCTGCTGTTTTGCTGCTAAACTTTTAGAATGGAAGTTAGCATTTATGTCTGTAAGTCCTTTATCTTCAATTGCTTTTTAATATTGTAGCCTATGAATTAAAAATAATCAATGCCTTACCCCACATGTTCCACCAACAAATTCTACCATCTCTATTCAAACACTTTTCCTTCTTTACTTACTTCTCCTCTTTACTTCTTAATGTCACATAATAAATATTACTTGATTTTCTAATATTAGACAATATCTAGTATCTTCTAAATACAATATATATATATAATATATATATATATATATATATATATATATCTCTTATATTAGTGTCCCTTTTCCCCCAAAGCATATGGTCCCTTTGTTCTCCTTGTAATGTTAGGTAAAAATTTACTGTTAAATTATTATTCACTACTAGCATTATTTTACTAATAAATAATATAAATGCAAACCTACATTGGACAAGATGAATAAATTTTCCTTCTTGCCCATTATTTTCTTCTGAAGTTACTAATTACCTCATATTTTTTTAAATTCAGGGGATACAATGTGCAGGTTTGTTACTTGGCTATACTACAGGATGCTACTGAGGTTTGGGCTTCTAAAGATTTCATCACCCGAGTAGCAACCATAGTACCCAATAAGTAGTCTTTCAACTTTTATCCCTCTCCTTCCCTACCCTCTTTTGGAGTTCACAGTGTCTATTGATCCCATCTCTGTGTCGGGTATACCCAATGTTTAGCTCCCACTAAGTGAGAACATGTAGTACTTGGTTCTCTGTTTCTGCTTGAATTCACTTAAGATAATGGCCTCCAGATGCATCCATGTTGCTGCCGAGGACATAACTGTATTATTTTTTATGGATGGCTGCATAGTATTCAATGGTGTATATGCACCACATTTTCTTTATTGAATCTACTGCCATTGGGCAACTGGGTTGATTCCATGCCTTTGATATTATGACTGGTGTTGCAATGAACTTATCAGTGCAGGTGTCTTTTTGGTAAAAAGAATTATTTTCCTTTGAGTTGCATAGCTACCCATCAAGAATGAATATGAGAATATAAAAGGTTTCTCCTAATATAGTCAGGTACATGAAGTAATGGATGCATTCCTTTTTTCCTATATAAATCTCTTAAGAAACCCATAACCTTCTTACTCTAATTGTATGGGCTGCCCTTTTCCCATTTGGAGACATTTTCTTGGCTCTTAAGAGTGGAAACTTCTTAAGTTCTCTCCTTTGTCAAGTTTCCCTTTCCTAGTTCCTACGGCTTTCTTCTTCTCTCCCTTCCAAATTGTCCCTCCTTCCCTCCCCTTTTTTCCCTTTCTTCCATCATTCCTTCCTCCCTGTTTAATTTAGCATTTTTGGAACACATCTTATGGTAACTTGCTGATATATGAAGGGTAGATTTTTGAGGTATCCCACTATTGGAGAAAACGTTCTTACCTAATTTAGCTGAATATTTAATAATGGGTTGAAAATACATTTCCCTTAGAATGTTGATGAAATTCTTCTATTTTATTTTATCTTCTGGTATTTCTGTTGAGAAATCTAAGTCCAATCTGATTCCCGATCTCTGTCTTTACTAACCTGACAGATTATTCTTTACTGAAACAAACTTTGTTCTTCTCCCTGATTTTCTATTTTGGACTTTTCAGTCAGTGATTTTGCTAAATTACCTATTGAATCATGACACCTTTCAGTTGTCAAAATCAAGTATTCTGAGAATAATGTGTACCCTTCTTGGTATTTTTGCATAATTATTTATACTTTACCCACCAGCTTCATCTCTTCACAATGAAGTCTTGCACTCAATGTCTTGAAATAGTATAAACCTTATTTCCGTTAGTGAATATATTATGTTCTCATTAACATGTTGGCTTTTGTACATATTTTTCTGTTATGCCCTTTGGATTCACTCTTACCTTTAACCTTAATTCTTCAGGTTCTAGATTTGGTAACTTAGCTTTGATTAGGGCTCCATATACATCTCTAAACCAGAAACTAAAACATTCGATCATATTTTTCTCTTTCTGTCTCCATGTCTTTCAGTCAGTTGACCATTTCTTTAGATAAAGACTGTAACTTGTTTAGGATGTTCACCCGAGTCCTAGATAAAGGCCTGACGTCAAAAAATACTTTCTTTTAATTAAGTGGATTCCATTGGTACAAATCATATTTTTATTGAAGTCATGCTTCACACACAATCACTTCCTTGAATTGTGAACTTTTATCATTTTCATTTTAAATTCTTATAATGTTTTAAACTTTACTTGCATCTATCACATTTTTGCTTGTGGTTAACCTACTTTTGAATACACATAACTAATTAGCAAACATGATTTTTGTTTGTTTGCCTAGCATAAAGTTTTGTACCTAACAGTCTCACACTGAGAAGATCAGAAAGAAATAATAGGAGGTGGTAAATAAGACATTTCCCTTATTTAACCTCCAGCTTATTATCATTCTTTAGGGAACTTCATGGGGATCAATGTAAAAAGACTTGGAGTAATTATCAGTGGCACTCTAAAGTTGTCTGCATACAAATAGGACACTAATAAATCAGGTGTGTATGACTCAAAAAAAGTAATTATTAGTAAATATATCTGTCAAATATATTTCATTTATAATTTTCTGACTCCAAATGATTTCATTTCAACATGCAGACATAATCACAAGAAGCTTATTACTCATTCTGAAGAAACAGATGCTGTAAAAACCAAAAACAGTGGAATAAAATCTTTTTGTTAAATAAGACATCTAGCAAAAGCTATTCCCTTCCATCTGTGGTCTAATTATCAAGAGATTCCAGGGTATTAAACTTCTAGACTGACATCATATTTTTTAATTACTGAAGAAAGAAAAAAGAACTAAAAAACCTTCCAGTTTTTAAAAGCACTATTTTAACTGTTATTTTTTAAAAAGTCCAAAAAAATAAGATGAAGTAAAACTTGATTCAGATTTTACGTTCTAAACCTGAAATTCTCTAGGTACAAAATGTTAGGACTTGTATTTGAAGTTAACAATATTTGTTTAAATAACTCTCTTTCTCATCATAAAGACAATATATCTCTGTGAATTCTGTAAGGTTTTTTCAAGTCTTAAACAATCAGTTGATAGGTGGAAAGTTTCAATAAAAGTTCATTTCTCTCTAAAGTAGAGACTAGAATATGAATTGAAAATAACTTCCTTGTAAAATATATATTAGCTTTCCCTGATAGAGAATTATAAAGAGGAGAAAGCCCTTGAGAAGTTTCAGATCACACTAATAGAGAAAATGTAGTGTAGAGGTTAGAGGAGTAGATGCTGGATTTTGCTGAAAGGGATCTAGTCCCATAGATACCAGGGTTAGTCATAAACTTCCCTGCCTCATATTCTCCTTAACCTGTAAAAGAAAAAGGTAGCACTATGTACTGCATAGACGTTTTAGCAACGTTAAATAGGTAGTAAGGACAGTCTATGAGGTAGCAATTACCCTTTTAGTATTTGGCCACCCTTGCGGGTAGATGCCATCAGGCAGATGGGGGCCTCAGCAGAGTGATTTAGGCTCAATATTTAGGCTACATATCTAGACATAGATAATCATTTGAGATGTGATCATGACCAAGAGGCATCCTGTTGTATTATTATATATGCTAATTTGTATACTACTTAACAGAATGAAAAATAAGAATCACATGATCATCTCAATAGATGCAGAAAAAGCATTTGACAAAATTCAACACCTTTTCATGATAAAAATTCTCAACAAACTAGGAATAGAAGAAAATTATTTCAACATAATAAAGGTCATATGTAAAAAGCCCACAGCTATCATCATATTGAAGATGAAAAGCTGAAAATTCTGCTTCCAAGATCAGGAACAAAGCACAGATATCCCCTCATCACTTTATTCAAGATAGTACTAAAAATACTACCCAGAGAATCAGTCAAGAGAAATAAATAAAAGACATTCACACTGGAAAGGGGAAAGTAAAATTGTCCCTCTTTGACAATGACATGATCTTATATATAGAAAACCCTAATGACTCCAACAAGAAATTGTTAAAACGAATAAATAATTGCAGTAGAGTTACAAGATACAAAATCAAGTATACAAAGCAAAGTAATAAACTTAATACAACGTATATAGAGGTTTCTGAAAAATGCACAATGAAATTATGAGTGTACCTTCCTAGGTTAAAAACTGCTAAGTAAAGGTCAGGCGTGGTAACTTACAGCTGCAATCCCAACACTTTGGGAGGCTGAGGCAGGTGGGTCACAAGGTCAGCAGTTCGAGACCAGCCTGGCCAACATGGTGAAACCCTGTGTCTACTAAAAATACAAAAATTAGCCAGGCATGGTGGTGAATGCCTGTGATCCCAGCTACTCAGGAGGCTGAGGCAGAATTACTTGAACCCGAGAGGCAGAGGTTTCAGTGAGCCAAGATCGCACCACTGCACTCCAGCCTGGGCAACAGAGTGAGACTCTGTCTCAAAAAAAAAAAAAAAAAAAAACTTAAGAAAAGAAAGCCTCTCCTCATCATCTTGGAATCATCATGACAACACCAAAGACATTTGTATTTCTTATTTATTTATATCGGTGAGACTGTCACAGGGAAATGTGCTTCTCACATTCTTCACTGGTAGATTAAAAAAAAAAAAGAATAATTTTTTTTCTTTATGTTATTAATTTATTTATTTTTGAGACAGGATCTCCATTCTGTCACCCAGGCTGGAGTGCAATGGAACAATCTCAGCTCACTGCAACCTCTGCCTCCTGGGTTCAAGGGATTCTCCTGCCTCAGCCTCCTGAGTAGTTGGAGTTACAGGTGCCCACCACAATGCACAGCTAATTTTTGTACTTTTAGTAGAGACAGAGTTTCACCATGTTTGCCAGTCTGGTCTCAAACTCCTGACCTCAGGGGATTCTCCCACCTCAGCCTCCCAAAGTGCTGGGATTATAGGCGTAAACTACCATGCCTGTCTCTAGTATTTTTCTTTCTAAAAACATACTAAAAATGTTTAAGTCCAGAGAGGAGTATATAAAACCATGTTTAATCCAAAAGAAAACAAAATATTGTACATATCAGCAATAGTATCATCTTGTTTTATTTTTATAGTTTATTTTTAAGTACTTTATACTTTTACATTTTGTAGATAAAGTATAATTGACCTATAAACCATTATTTAACATTTTATATACAAATATATGACAAAATTCCAATAAAATAAAAATGTATTATTTTTGCTTTCATTTAATGCATATAATTTATAAATATGATTTTACTTTATTTGCTTATCCCTTTTTCATAGAGTTATTTTAAGAGATATACAAAATACACAAAATACAGCAAGAGGCACTAATTAGAAGACAACATTTTTCACTTAAAATATCCTTTGTCTTCATACATATTTTCCCTTATCCTAATGTTACTTTGCACATACTCTTACTTTTAACTTCTATCCATCATTCAGGTTCTAATAGAAGTTTGGAACCTCAGCCTTGTACTAGAGCATCACATACATTTCTGAACTGAAAACTAAAATACTATCTTGGTGCGGGGTCCATCGCCTTTTCAACAAAAATATGAAGAAAAATTTAAAAGACAACTCACAACATAATTAAAATCTAAAATTATAATAAAATATCCTTTCAGAATTTGGAAACAATTCCAGTAATTATAATTCTAAATGCAGTGAGGCTTTGTTGGAAAATTGAGAAATTTATTGATATCTATTTCATGGACTACCCAGGTTTTAAGTCCAAAAAGAAAGCCTCCTGCTTGGTCTATATCCAATAGAAAACAGTCATTTCTCTCTCAGGTTGATGCCACTCTTTTAGGTAGACAAAGACACTGTTTCTTCAACTCAATTTTAGTCATCATTGTACACTGAGTCATATAATATAGTAGCACACTCTTTCTAATAAATAATCTTTCTGGTAGAAACAAAAATAAATTTATTTGCAACTTCAGCAAAGTCTCAGGATACAAAATTGATGTCCAAAAATCACAAGCGTTTCTATACACCATCAATAGATAAGCAGAGAGCCAAATCATGAGTGAACTCACATTCACAATTGCTACAAAGATAACAAAATACCTAGGAATACAGCTAACAAAGGATGTGAAGGACCTCTTCAAGGAGAACTACAAACCGCTGCTCAAGAAAATCAGAGAGGACACAAACAAATGGAAAAACATTCCATCCTCATGGATAAGAAGAATCAATAACATGAAAATGGCCATATTGCCTAAAGTAATTTATAGATTCGGTGCTATTCCCGTCATACTACCATTGACATTCTTCAAAGAAATGGAAAAAAAAAAAAAACTACTTTGAATTGTATATGGAATCAAAGAAGATCCCATATAGCCAAGACAATCCTAAGCAAAAAGAAAAACGCTGGAGGCATCACACTACCTGACTTCAAACCAAACAAGGCTATAGTAACCAAAATAGCACTGTTCTGGTACTAAAACAGACATATAGAGCAATGGAACAGAACAGAGACCTCATGAATAACAGCACACATCTACAACCATCTGATCTTTGACAAACCTGAAAAAAAGCAAGCAATGGGGAAATAATCTCCTATTCAATAAATAGTGCTGGGAAAACTGGCTAGCCATATGCAGAAAACTGAAATTGTTCCCCCTCCTTACACTGTACACAAAAACTAACTCAAGATGGATTAAAGACTTACCTTTAAAACCGAAAACCATGAAAACCCACAAAGAAAACCCAGGCAATAACATTCAGGACATAGACATGGGCAAAGACTTCACAATGAAAATGCCAAAAGCAATTGCAATAAAAGCCAAAAATAATAAATTAGATCTAATTAAATTAAAGAGTTTCTGCACAGCAAAAGAAACTATCATCAGAGTGAATAGGCAACCTACAGAATGGGAGAAAATCTTTACAATCTACCATCTGCCAAAGGTCTAATATCCATAATTTACAAGGAACTTGAACATATTTACAAGAAAAAAACAACCCCATGAAAAAGTGGGTAAAGTATATGAACAGACACTTCTCAAAAAAAGACATTTATGCAGCCAGCAAACCTATGAAAAAAGCCTTAACATAACTGATCATTAGAGAAATGCAAATTAAAATCACGATGAGATACCATTTCACACCAGTCAAAATAGTGATGTATTAAAAATTCAAGAAACAGTAGCTGTTGGAGAGGCCGTGAAGAAATACGAATGTTCTACACTGTTGGTGGGAATGTAAATTAGTTCAACCACTATAGAAAACAGTCTGATGATTCCTAAAGGATCTAGAACCAGAAATACCATTTGACCCAGCAATCCCATTACTGGGTATATACCCAAAGGAATATACATCGTTGTACTAGAAAGACACATGCACATGCATTTTTATTGCAGCACTATTTACAGTAACAAAGACATAGAACCAACCCAAATGCTCATCAATGATAGACTGAATAAAGAAAATGTGGTACAACTACACCATGTAATACTATGCAGCCATAAAAAGGGATGAGATCATATCCTTTGCAGGGACATGGATGAAGCTGGAAGCCATAGTCCTCAGCAAACCAACATAGGAACAGAAAACCAAACACCGCATGTTCTCACTCATAAGTGGGAGTTGAACAATGAGAACAAATGGACACAGGGAGGGGAACATCACACATCAGGGCTTGTCGGGGTGTGGGAGATGAGTGGAGGGAACTTAGAAGATAGGTTAATAGGTGCAGCAAACCGCCATGGCACATGTATACCTATGTAACAAACCTGCAAATTCTGAACATGTATCCCAGAACTTAAAGTAAAAATAAATAAATAAATAAATAAATAATAAATAAATAAATAAAACTACAATAAGCAAGTATGTTAACGGCTTATGGGTGGATGTATGTATCAAAGTAATAGAATGGAGTCCAGAAATAGATACACATGTATATGTGGTCAACTGATTTTCAATAAAATCCAGGAAATTCAATAGGGAAAAATATTATTTTCAGTTAATAATTCTGGAGTATCTAGATATTCAGTTGGGGATAGCCCAAAATTTTCTCACACTGAGATTATAGTTATGAATTTGGGATATGAGTATATGAATGCTATAGATGTGGCACTCTATTCTTCTCAGTGCATTCTAGTAGAAAATCCGTGAGACTAACATGTCCTATCACCTTGATAGTTGGTGTAAGTGGTGTCTGCTGAGTCTCTCCACTATAGTTTCATATACATATATAGCATGTATACATATATTTTACATATTTTCTACCTTTAATTATTAAGACTAGAATCAATGAGTAAACTCAGGACTCAGGTTCTGTCTCTAAACTCCATTATCTAATGAAACGTGCCATATATATATATATATATATATATATGCTTGTATGTGCTTGTCTTTAATAAGTACCTTGTGGGGAGACACTTTGATGAATATAAATTTCTCATTACACTTTTTCCAATGAATTTTTAACACCCATTAGGTTTTGCTGATAACATACTACAGAAGTGTTTTCTTCATGGTGACCTATTACCTTCATTAATTCTACTCATAATAATTGAAATTTTACTCTAAGGAAGAGGTGTTCTGTCTTATCAGTTTATTTATTCATTCACTCAGTTGAGTATGGGTTAAATTATGTACGTATTATTTTATAGATTATAACTAATATTTTCATTATTTTAGCTCCCAGCATTCCATTTTTGCCATAAGAAACCCTCTCAGTGTCGCTCTTGTGTCCTTTCAACATGCCCCATAGTTTATAAGCACTTTCTTACTTTCTGACACCACAAAATGTTACAGGTTCCTCTTGGACTTTTCCTGCCCTGGCACTGATATTAAATGTCTTCAAGGAGTCCTGGCACCTTTCATTAGATAATGGTGTGTAGAGACAGAACCTGAGTCCTGAGTTTACTCATTGATTCTAGTCTTACCAGTTAAGGCTAGAAAATATATGTATATATACTACCATACATATACATACATGTATTTGATTTGTGCATCTCTCCAACATTTACATGAACCATAACCTCTAATCCTAGTGAAACACCATGGGGTTCATTCTAGTCTTCCACCCTTCTATTTGTTTTCTTGGCAGTGAGAAACCTCTCATTAGCCAGGACACATTTTCTTTTCTTTTTTTTTTTTTTTATTATTATACTTTAAGTTCTAGGGTACATGTGCATAACGTGCAGGTTTGTTACATACGTATATTTGTGCCATGTTGGTGTGCTGCACCCATCAACTCGTCAGCACCCATCAATTCGTCATTGATATCAGGTATAACTCCCCAATGCAATCTCTCCCCCCTCCCCCCTCCCCATGATAGGCCCCAGTGTGTGATGTTCCCCTTCCCGAGTCCAAGTGATCTCATTTTTCAGTTCCCACCTATGAGTGAGAACATGCGGTGTTTGGTTTTCTGTGCTTGAGATAGTTTGCTAAGAATGATGGTTTCCAGCTGCATCCATGTCCCTACAAAGGACGCAAACTCATCCTTTTTGATGGCTGCATAGTATTCCATGGTGTATATGTGCCACATTTTCTTAATCCAGTCTGTCACAGATGGGCATTTGGGTTGATTCCAAGTCTTTGCTATTGTGAATAGTGCTGCAATAAACATACATGTGCATGTGTCTTTGTAGTAGAATAATTTATAATCCTTTGGGTATATACCCAGTATTGGGATGGCTGGGTCATATGGTACATCTAGTTCTAGAACCTTGAGGAATTGCCATACTCTTTTCCATAATGGTTGAACTAGTTTACAATCCTACCAACAGTGTAACTGCCCAAGGTGATTTATAGATTCAATGCCATCCCCATCAAGCTACCAATGAGTTTCTTCACAGAATTGGAAAAAACTGCTTTAAAGTTCATATGGAACCAAAAAAGAGCCCGCATTGCCAAGACAATCCTAAGTCAAAAGGACAAAGCTGGAGGCGTCACACTACCTGACTTCAAACTATACTACAAGGCTACAGTAACCAAAACAGCATGGTACTGGTACCAAAACAGAGCTATAGACCAATGGAACAGAACAGAGTCCTCAGAAATAATACCACACATCTACAGCCATCTGATCTTTGACAAACCTGAGAGAAACAAGAAATGGGGAAAGGATTCCCTATTTAACAAATGGTGCTGGGAAAATTGGCTAGCCATAAGTAGAAAGCTGAAACTGGATCCTTTCCTTACTCCTTATACGAAGATTAATTCAAGATGGATTAGAGACTTAAATGTTAGACCTAATACCATAAAAACCCTAGAAGAAAATCTAGGTAGTACCATTCAGGACATAGGCATGGGCAAGGACTTCATGTCTAAAACACCAAAAGCAACGGCAGCAAAAGCCAAAATTGACAATGGGATCTAATGAAACTAAAGAGCTTCTGCACAGCAAAAGAAACTACCATCAGAGTGAACAGGCAACCTACAGAATGGGAGAAAATTTTTGCAATCTACTCATCTGACAAAGGGCTAATATCCAGAATCTACAAAGAACTCAAACAAATATACAAGAAAAAAACAAACAACCCCATCAAAAAGTGGGGAAAGGATGTGAACAGACATTTCTCAAAAGAAGACATTCATACAGCCAACAGACACATGAAAAAATGCTCATCATCACTGGCCATCAGAGAAATGCAAATCAAAACCACAATGAGATACCATCTCACACCAGTTAGAATGGCAATCATTAAAAAATCAGGAAACAACAGTTGTTGGAGAGGATGTGGAGAACCAGGACACATTTTCTTATTTAATCCAAGTGTACATAAACATTGGTTTCAGAATTGCTAACTCATATTCCCGTCAGAATAAAATTTTCTAACTACAGTACATATTTATATTTCACTTTATGTTTGACTTTACAATATGGCAAAAATATTGTTTTCCAGCATCACTTAGGTTCATCTTCTTTTTTCCCAACTTGTTGAGTGAATTATGTTATTCATTCGTAAACAGTTAGGTTATGTGTTACTATCTGTATTCCATTTTAGTCCTTCCTCCATATACTGGTTGATTGTTGTTATTTATTTATTTTGGGATATAGGACACAATACTATGGTACTAGTAGAGGAATAAGAGTCCAAGAAGTGTCCTAAGAAATGTCTCTCCTCTCAGATATCCCATTCCTTTTCCTGCAGTTTCTACCCAATGCCCACCAACTCTCTGTAGTAATCAATCTTACTATTTTTCAGTATTTATCTATGGCATTCTCTTGCACAATGTCTCTCAGCAATAATTTGTAAGTCTTGATTATCTTGAGCCAAGTGTATTTCTAGCTATTTTGTAAAACAGAACATTTAAAACATTGTTTTTGAACGTTCACATTGTAGTAGAGAAAAATTCTATTGATTTTGAGTATCAATCTTATCTTTAATAGGCACATATTCTCTTCTAAAATCACATAAAATTCTTGTAGCTATTTCATAGATGGCTTAGAAGTGTCCATTTCCACAGTTACATCACCTGCAAATAAAGAAAATTTTACAGTTTCCTTTATGATCTGTATGTCTTTGATTTTCTTGCTCTATTGCACTACCTAAAATTTGCAATAAAGCATTGAATAGAAATGGTAAAGGTAGATATCTTGTCTTGAGGCAGCTCTGGATTTTGTTTTGTTCTCCTAAATTGTCTTAGCTCATTCTTGCTATTACAGCAAAATGCAGCAGAGTAGGTAACTTAAAAACAATAGACATTTATTTGCTAGCAGTTTTGGAGGCTAGTAAATCCAGGATCAAGGCACCAGCAGATTTGGAAGATGGTGAAGGCTGCGCTGCTTCTGAGGATGGTGGCTTGTTTCTGTGCCCTCTGGAAGGGAAGAATGATGTGTTCCTACATGGAAAAAGAGATGGAATTGTACACAGAGCCCAGCTAGTTCCCTTCAGCTCTTTTATAAAGTCACTAATCTTATTTGTTATGGCCCCACCTTCATGACTCATTCACCTCCTAAAGGCCCCATCTCTAAATACTACCACTTTGATGATTAAGTTCAGCACATAAAATTTGAGGTGTGGCACACATTGAGACCATAGCAGAAGTGTTGTTGATTTTCTTTTTGGAAAAAAAAAAAAAAATTATTTTAATTCCAGGGATATATGTGCAGGTTTGTTACATAGGTAAGCGTGTGTCGTGGAGATTTCTCGTATAGATTATTTCATTATGCAGGTGTTAAGCCTAGTACTCATTAGTTATTTTTCCTAATCCTCTCCCTCATCCCACACTCCATCCTCCACAAGGCCCCAGTGTGTGTTGTTCCCTCTAGTGTCCATGAGTTCTCATCATTTAGCTCCCACTTATAAGTGAACATGCTGCATGTGGTTTCTGTTCCTTTATTAATTTGCTAAAGATAATGGCCTTCAGCTCTATCTGTGCTCCTGCAGATGACATGATCTTGTTCTTTTTTTTCCATGGTGTATATGTACCACATTTTCTTTATCCAGTCTATCCCTGATGGGTATTTAGGGTGATTCCATGTCTTTGCTATTATGAATAGTGCCGCAGTAAACACATGTGTTCATGTATCTTTTTAACATAACTAGTTATATATATATATATGTGTGTGTGTATGTGTGTGTGTGTGTGTGTGTGTGTATATTTTTTTTCTTTTTTTGAGACCGAGTCTCACTCTGTCACCCAGGCTGGAGTGCAGTGGCGTGATCTTGGCTCACTGCAAGCTCTGCCTCCCGGGTTCAGGCCATTCTCCTGCCTCAGCGTCCAGAGTAGCTGGGACTACAGGCGCCTGCTCCCACCCCCGGCTAATTTTTTGTATTTTCAGTAGAGACGGGGTTTCATTGCATTAGCCAGGATGGTTTCAATCTCCTGACCTCGTGATCTGCCCACCTCAGCCTCCCAAAGTGCTGGGATTATAAGCGTGAGGCACGGCACCCAGTCACTAGTTATATTTCTTTGGACATATACCCAGTAATGGGATTGCCAGGTCAAACGGTATTTCTGTCTTTAGGTCTCTGAGGAATCACCACCAGAACTACTTTACACTACCACCAACAGTGTATAAATATTACTTCTTCTCCACAACCTCACCAGCATCTGTTATTTTTTTGACTTTTTATTTATTTTCTGTTTGGTTAAGCAATAATCATGCCTGAATTCCCAACATGAGATCTGTCTCCCCACAATGTACAACTCCTGGTTGCTTTGTTTGATTTTGTTTTGCATAAACCTGCCATCCTTAGGTGTCTGCATTTTGTCTGAATAGGTTAGTGGAAAATCATTTAAGCAGTGGTATGTAAAGATAATTTATGCCATTTTATAAGATTTACACTCTCTGACCCCTAAACTGATTGTGGGTTGAAGGTGCAGCAAAATTGCAAATTTCCTCAGGCTTCCAATTTTCTCCAGGTTATTTGGGGTTTCTGGCATGCATTTGTAACGTACGAGTCAACGAGAGATGTAGAGACAGCTTATCAACTCAATCTATCTCTTGCTTCCAAAATAATTTTTTAGTGGCTCTACCATTCACCCCAAAAGGGATCTCTTCCCTTCAACCAGAAAAAAAAGGGCAGATTTTTGTAGCCTGAGGCAGAGGTAAGACTGAGTTAGCAAAATAGGAATGCATTCAGGCTAGCAGGCCACAAACTTTCCACTAGCAGTTTTCATTTGTCAGCACTTCTCAACTTCTCATTTTTGGTAGATTTCTAGTGCACTGAAATGCTTCTTTCAAATAAGTGTGTGCAGTTTCATACTTTGTTTAAGGAATTTGCTTTACTTCCACACACTTTCATTTCCAGGACCTGCAAACTACTTAACAGAACATAGAAAAATATTCTTGTAGCCTCAAAGTAGCAAACGTTTCTTAAATAGGAAAAAATACTAACTATAAATGAAAAAAAAGATTCAAATTTAAGAATTTTTGTTCATTAATAGATCTTATTAAGAGAATAAACAAAAGGAGAAGACATGTGTACCATATCCAACCAAGGGCTTATTTAAATACGGGTTTCTTAAGATGGTAGAACCCCTACAAAGGGAAGAGTTGTGGTATCACAGTCCCACTCAGTTTGCTCCTGAAAGACAATGAAGGGAAATGTGTGCAGAACATTGAGAAATATACCTGGGTGTTTAATTTTGTCCTTTAAGGCATAATGAAATACAGATATATGCTGATTCACTGTCTGTATGGTAAGTAGTATTCTCCAGAGAAATGAAACCAACACAGGGTGTGTGGAGAGGAAAGGTTTTTAAGGAATTAGGCTACAATGATTATGAAGGCTGCCAATTTCAACATTTGCAGGATGAGTCAGCATCTTGGAAACAAAAGGAAGAGCCAGTTTTGCAGTTCAAGTCCAAAGGGCATATGCTGCAGAATTCCTTCTTGCTCAGGGCACATGAGTCTTTGTTCTATTAAGATCTTTAACTGATTGGATGAGGGTCATTCACATCATCACAGACAATCCGCTTTACTCAAAGTCCACTGATTTAAATATTAAACTCATCCGTAAATCTCCCTTACAGAATTATCCAGAATAATGTTTGACTAAATGTCTGGGCATTGTGGCCCAGCTATGTTGGCACATAAAGTTAACCATCACAATAAGATGACATGTTGCAGGAAGTCAGGGACCCCGAAATGAGGGACTGGCTCAAGCCGCAGCAGAAGAATATAAATTGTGAATATTTTATGGACATTTATTAGTTCCCCAAATTAATACTTTTATAATTTTTTATGCCTGTCTTTATTGCAGTCTCTGAACATAAATTGTCAAGATTTCATGGACACTTATCACTTCCCCAATCAATACCCTTATGATTTCCTATGCCTGTCTTTACTTTAACCTCTTAATCCCGTCATCTTCTTCGTAAGCTGAGGAGGAGGAATGTCACCTCAGGACCCTGTGATGATTGCGTCAACTGCACAAATTGTTTGTAGAGCATGTGTGTTTGAACAGTATGAAATCTGGGCATCTTAAAAAAAGAACAGGATAACAGCAATGTTCAGGAAACAAGGGAGGTAACTTTGAACTGGCCGCCAGTGAGCCGGACGGAGCAGAATCATATTTCTCCTCTTTCAAGAGCAAATAGGAGAAATATCGTTGAATTCTTTTTCTCAGCAAGGAACATCCCTGATAAAGAGAATGCACCCTGAGGGTAGGTTTATAGACCACCCACTTAAGGCGTGCCATCTTTTGTGGTAGAAGCTGAAGGGATGAAATAAGCCCCAGTCTCCTGTAGCGCTCCCAGGCTTATTAGGATAAGGAAAATTCCCGCCTAATAAATTTTGGTCAGACAGGTTGTCTGCTCTCAAACTCTGTTTCCTGATAAGATGTTATTAGTGACAATGCATGCCCAAAACTTCATTAGCAATTTTAATTTTGCCCTATCCTGTGGTCCTGTGATCTCACCCTGCCTGCACTTGCTTTGTGATATTTTATTACCTTGTGAAGCATGTGATCTCTGTGACCCACACCCTATTCGTGCACTCCCTCCCCTTTTGAAAATCGCTAATAAAAACGCTGGTTTTACGGTTCAGGGAACATCACGGATCCTACCAACATGTGATGTCTGCCCCATATACACAGCTTTAAATTTCTCTCTCTTGTGCTCTTTCCCTTTATTTCTCAACCCAGCCAAGACACCTAGGAAATAGAAAAGAACCCATGTAACCATCAGGAGTGGGTTCTCCCGATAGTGACATAATTGTAATTTGGTTAAAAAAAAATATACTTCTGAGAAAAGGATATTTTCTTGGACTTTTAAAAGTGGGTACAAAGATATTTGTGTCCAGGGTGTTACATACACATTGGGTGGGTTTCGTCGCTTGGCAGGTGACAGCCCAATGACTGCAATCAAGGAGGATTTAACAAGTAGGGAGAACACTTGAGGTAGTTCCAAAGCAGTGCCTCTCTGCACAAAGGTAAAAGCAGAGCTTTTATTGCACTGGTTAGCTGAGTTATTCTATGTAAAGGCTGGGCAAAGGCCACATAGGCATAGTTCTCGATCGTGGTTCTTCATACATCACATGTATTGAAAATGGCCAACAAGCTCCTCGATGGGCAGGGTTTTTAGTATGACAATGTGGAGAGATTATCAAATTTCATCTCCAACTCAGGCATCTCTGGATCAAATGGGTTTTCATTTTACTGGAGCTGGACTTCTTCCTGGGACTGTTTGAAACAACAGAAATGTAAGTTGTCACAGTTACATGTGGGTACTTTTTTACGGTGTGTACTCTAAAATCTGGGGTCTCTGAAATATGATAGGAAAGCTCACAAATGGCGTTCCTGCTGAGGAGGCTTTCAATAATCTTGAAGCAGCATGCCCTAGGGCAAATGGCAGTCAACAGTGGCAAGTTTATTTAATTGGAATGCTTTGTAACATACAGTGCCGCAGTTTATCCTCACTGGACTATAAACTTTCTACAGATATGAATTTTTCTTCCTGCCCCTTCAGTACTTGAAGGATATTTCATTTTTCACCATTGTTTTCCAAATAGCATTACTTCTGATCAAGGAGCTCATATTATGAAGGAGTATGGCACTAGACTTATGCTCATTAATTTACTAATGTTACTAATATCTCCTTACCCCAATGAACTGGCATAAATAATACAAAAGTGGAAGAGTTTTTGAAGGTCAGTCCTGGTGTGATCTGCGTGACAACAGCCTAAAGACTAAGAATGCTTTATCTGTATGAGGTTAATCAACTTAATTTTAGGCAGAAGCATGGTTCTGATCCTTTCATTACTAAATTAAATATTGGTAAAGGTGGCATGAATGAGGCCGGGTGTGGTGGCTCACACCTGTAAACCCAGCACTTTGTGAGGCCAAGGTGGGTGGATCACGAGGTCAGGAGTTCAAGACCAGTCTGACCAACATGGTGAAACCCCGTCTGTACTAAAAATACAAAAATTAGCCAGGCATGGTGGTGCGTGCTTGTAATCCGAGCTACTCAGGAGTCTGAGGCAGGAGAATCACTTGAACCTGGGAGGTGGAGGTTGCAGTGAGTCGATATCATGCCACTGCACTCCAGCCTGGGTGACAGAGTGAGACTCCATCTCCAGCAACAACAACAACAACCACAAAGGTGGCATGAATGAACACTGACTTAGTGAATGATCAGGCAAGGTTTGATTCTGTATTGTTGAAGCATCTTTATTGTAATTCCCCTTCTCTGCTTTTTATGCTATTCATAAGAAAAACTCAAAATCATATTCCCAGTGTCCTTTTCCCTAGAAAGTTTCTGGTCAGTTTGTTAACAAGATACAGTCGGATAAGACTTGGAGGCGCCAGACTTTGGGGAGGTTACTGTTAATTGGAGGCAACCGTACACTTGTGAGACTAGACTGCTGTTTTGGGAGAGTTCTAGGTTACTCTGGAGAAGCACCTGCTTAAATGCTTATGACTGATATCATGGGTAACTGGTTCCATCTCCTCTGCTACACCAGCTCTTGCAAAGGTTGTATTAAGTCTTCCCTTGCTATATTAAAGTCCTTATGCTTATAATAAATAGTGTCAGTTGTGATCTTTTTCTCTTATGAGTATTTTTCCTATACTTAAGAAAATTTGTTATTGGTTTTTACTGCATATAAATAAATATATGTTAATAAATAACAATATGACTATCAGCTACTTTTTGGCAGAAGTTAGAATTTACTGAGATTTTATTATGTGCCAGAAATAATGCTAAAGGCTTCAAATATATTGTTTCATTTCATTCTCACAATATAGCTCTCTTTTACAGAGTGGTTTGCATTTCTTAGATTAATTAATTAATTTCGATTTTTAAAAAATTTCAATGGCTTTTGGTGTACAACTGTCTTTTGGTTACATGGATGAATTGCAAATTGGTGAAGTTTGAGACTTCAGTGCCCCTATCACCTGAGTAGTGTACATTGTACTCAATATGTAGTTCTTTATCCCTCACCCCTACAACTTCCCATTTCTAAGTCTCCAATATCCATTATGCCACTCTGTATGCCTTTGTATACCTGAAGCTTAGCTCCTCCTTATCAGTGAGAGTATATGATATTTAATTTTCCATTCTTGAGCAACTTCACTTAGAATAATGACCGTAAGCTCCATCCAAGTTGCCGCAAAAGACATTATTTAATTCTTTGTTATGACTGGGTACATATATATATATATATGCACCACATTTTCCTTATTCATTCATTGGTCGATGGGCAGTTAGCATGGTTTCATATCTTTGCAACTGTGAATTGTGCTATAATAAACATACACGTGCAGGTGTCTTTTTGATATAATGACTTATTTCGGGGGTTAGATAGCTAGTGGTGGATTGCCGAATCAAATGACAATCTACTTTTAGTTCCTGAAGAAATCTTTACACTGATTTCCAAGGAGGTTGTACCAATTTACATTTCCACCAGCAATGTATAAGTGTTCCCCTTTCACCACATCTATGACATCTATTGTTTTCTCGCTTTTTAATAATCGTCGTTCTTGCAGGGGTAAGTTGGTATCTTATTTTGGTCTAAATTTTCATTTTCCTGATGATTAGTGATGATGAGTTTTTTTAGTGCTTGTTGGTCATTTCTGTATCTTGCTTTGAGAATAGTCTATTCAAGTCATTTTCCCACTCTGCGATGGGATTATTTGTTTTTTTCTTGCTGATTTGTATGAGTTCTTTTTAGATTATGAATATTAGTCCTTGGTCGGAAGCATAGTTTGCAAATATTTTCTCCCATTCTATTGGTTGCCTGTTTGCTCTCCTGATTATCATTAATTTTTGCTGTGCAGAAGTTTTGAGTTTGATTACATTCTATTTATTTATTGTTGTTTTTATTGCATTTGCTTTTGAGACCTTAGTCATAAATTATTTGCCTAGGCCAATGTCCAGAAAAAAGCTTTTTCTAAGTTTTTCCCTAGAATTTTTATGTTTTCAGTTGTTACATTTAAATCTTCGATCCATCTTGAGTTGATCTTTGTATAAGTTGAGAGATAGGAATTCAGTTTCATTCTTCTACATGTGGCTACCAAGTTTTCCCAGCACCATTTATTACACAGGGTGTCTTTCCCCCAATTTATATTTTTGTATGCTTTGTTGAAGATCATTTCTTTTGCGGGAACATGGGTGGAGCTGGAGGATATTATCATTAGCAAACTAACACAGGAACAGAAAATCAAACACTGCGTGTTTTCACTTGTAAGTGGGAGCTAAATGATGGAAACTCATGAACACAAAGAAAGGAACAAAAGATACTGAGGTCTACTTGAGGGTGGGAGAGGGAGGAGGGAGAGGAGCAGGAAAAATAACTATTGGGTACTAAGCTTAATACCTGGTGATGAAATAATGGGTACAACAAATCCCCATTACACGAGTTTACCTATCTAACAAACTTTCACACGTACCCTTGAACCTAAAATAAAGGTTGAAAACAAAATAAAGGTCAATTGGCTGTAAATATGTGGCTTTATTTCTGGGTTGTCTATTCTGTTCTATTATTCTATGTGCCCGTTTTTATACCAGTACCATGCCGTTCTGAGGTCAGGTAATGTGATACCTCTGCTTTTTATGGCACTTACATTAAAATCACTGTATTGAAAATGTCTCTGCCAAATGAGGAGAAGGATTGATGGAGAGCAGCATATCTGTTCTTCTCTAATAAGCCCATTAGTATTCAAACTCCTCTAAAAATTTTTGGTTGAGATCTTTAAAAATTTCTAAATAATAATCCCTAATAATTTTCTTGTTTACTCCTTTATTTTGGCTACAGAAGAATTAGAAAGTGCAATTTTATTATTTAAAGCTTTAATGGAGATGATATCTTATTGTCTGAGGAGTATTGGTTTCATTTTCAACCGTCGCCTTTCTCATCAGACTCAAATACTTATTTGTTTTGTCCATAAAACTAGATCAGTGATTCTCAAATAAAGTCAGTTTTCTTCCCTGGAAAACAATAGTCTACAGAGAGTTTTCATTGCCACAATTTGGAGAAGGGGTTTGTGCCACTGGCACGTAGTGGGTAGAGGATAGAGATGGCATTAAATATCACATGATTCAAAGGGCAGTCTCTACCCCCACCCCACCCTGCAACAAACAATTATTCTGTCCAAAATGTCAATGGTGCCAAAGTTAAGAAATAATAACCTAGATACTTATAAGGGTAATATGATTATTTCTAATTCAGTGATAATCAAACTGAGGCTCAGAGAAGTTCATTTATTATCTGCAATTACACAACTAGTAAGTCAGATAATCAGACTCTTCTTATTCTCACTATGTGAATTTCTTCTAAACCTACTATTAAGTAAAGTTGCTTTTACCAGCTGCTAAGTGAGAAAATTTTTGGAAATGTCAGACATGACATTGCATTTAAAATGCACAGGATATGAAACAACTAGCTGCAGCTCTTGGAACTTGCATGTAGTCTCAGTCGTAATAAAATGCTTTCTTTCTAGTGACATAGATAAATTTTTTCTTCAGATCTACATTTCCAAGTCAAATTATCTGGTAATTAGTTTAGAAATATTCTATATAAGTAAATAAATGTATTTTACAACACAACTTTATCATTGGAAAGTAACTTTTTTATACATATACATGTGTCTTACCAATAAACAACATCAACTTTTATAATAATTATTCTAAAATGGTAACAAATAAATTTAACTATATTTGATTTATAATTATATACTACACTTAAAGAGATAAAGGAAAAATTAACTGAACTAAGTAAATTCGGAAAGGAGTACCTTCATGAGATGTTGTAAACGTAAAAGCAAAAACAATTGTATTAAAACACTGTAATCTAGTTGCTAAATGTATTTTATACATGAATGTGATTACTCATTCTTGAAGTCCTTTATACCTACACTAGGGTTGAATAAATAACTTCATAAATTATCAATAATGGGAACCAGGTTTCTCACTGCAAGTGAAAGAAGTTACAAATCCTCAAACAAGGGCGGAAATAGTGATCAAACCCTGTGGTGCTGAATTAGAGTAAAAAATATCAGCATGAACTCCTTTTTATTTTAAGAAATACAGAAATATATACAGAAACATGTACATGTGGGTTAGTATAAACATATTATTATGAATACATACGCCTATATTTCCTTCCCTGTCCTCTGAGAGGTGTATACCCCCGATACAATGAACACACATACCACCCAGATTTGGTTTCTGAATACCATTTTGCAATAAAATAAACCATGACTTTTTGAAAAAGTAGTTGGTTCTAGATTTGAGGAAGAAAAAAGCAAGGTAAACCTGGAATATCTTGTAGTCGCAGCAACAAAAAAGTGCTATAAAAAAAAAAAAAAAGCGTTGGGTTCAACTTGAAGGAGTTTCCAATAATCACAGATGAAAAAATGTGAGTGGAAAAGTAAATTATAATCGTATTGCATTAAAGCCAAAATAATAACTTTAACATAGGTGAACACACCCTGATATTAAAATGATTGAATAAATAAATAAGGAAGAAAGAATAAATCTGTTTTATGAAAGAATGTCAATGAATTAATATTGAAGAAATTTTTAAAAGTCTTCTGAATACTACAATCATGGTTAGAGTAATAATATTAGGTTGGCGCAAAAGTAATTGCTGTTTTGTTGTTACTTTCAACGAAAAAAAAAGCACAACTACTTTTGCACCAACCTAATAATGATATGGATATTTGCTAAAATTAGTTGGAAAAGCTTTAAGAAAAATGGGACATTTATACAGCCCAAAATATTTATTGATTACCATGGTATATTTAATATGTTTTCACAAATATTATTTTTTTCTACCAGCATGTGAAACTTAACTCTCTTTTTCCTTGAATATAGACTTTATACAGTGACTCATTCTAAGAAATAAAACATAGAAAGGGAAAGTAATGATTGTACAATTTTATAAAAGCAAACTAGCAGACATAAACTTACCCAAATAGTCAAGTTAACAGCATCAGCAATAAAACATGTTGATGCCATGTATCCCCTGACATGATGCAATAAGAAGGGCATCTCACCTCTGTGATATTCTCTTTCAAGTTTCACAATGCCAGTACATTCACTAGGAAGCATCAGATGAGCCCAAATTGTGGGTTGTTCTATAAAATATCCGACCAATATTTTTAAACATGTCAAGGTCATGAAAGTCAAGGAAAACACAAAAAACTGTCAGAAACTGGAGAAGACTAAGCAGACATGAAGTCTAAATGCAACGTGATATCCTGAGTTGGATCTTGATCAGAAGAAAGCCATTAGTGAGAAAACTAGTGACATCAAATATGTCTGTAGTTTAGTTAATAGTATTGTA
This sequence comes from Trachypithecus francoisi, assembly GCF_009764315.1. Classification (NCBI taxonomy): domain Eukaryota; kingdom Metazoa; phylum Chordata; class Mammalia; order Primates; family Cercopithecidae; genus Trachypithecus; species Trachypithecus francoisi. Next base: position 164,701,525 of record NW_022681454.1, on the reverse strand, counting down.
CCAATGTTATTTGCTTGGTTTTGATAAATGTACCCCAAAATGTTAGCATTTGGGGAAACTGGGTAAAGTTCACATGGGAACATTTTTCACTTTTTTTCCTGTTCTCTTGAAAATGCTATCTTTTCCAAAATTATAAAAAGTTTTTTAAAAATTTGTGAATGCTTTGGACATATCTAAGTAATATAAATATAGATTAACCTTTAAAAGTTTAAATGACTATTCTAGAAGCTTTTGTTAAACTCAACTAAAATTACCTATGTGTATGTATGGGGCTGTGTATGTATGTGTGTACATGACTGTGTATGTGTGTCAATCTTTGCTGAGTCTTCTTGAGAATAATTACAGAGGAACCAGTTTGTAATACAGGGTGACTCTTACATGTGATCCATTTATTCTCATCTCCAGTACTGCAAGATCCTGAATTTTTTAAAGCCTCTTTCTCCTTTCACACTCCTGGGCATGAGAGGTGCATGCCTTCCACATTTTCTCCAACATGATCCGCTGCTATCACTCTTACCTTCCCAAGAGGTTTCAACTATGTTTATGCAATCTAGAGCAAACACAAGACCCAGCAATGAGAGCTCTATGGAGGTTTCTATTTATATATAATGTTGAAAATTTGTTATAAACAAATATTATTTGTATATTAAAATGTGCATCCATATTTTGACTATTGTTTAATCAATATTAGATTAGATTAGATGGGTGGATATAATATAGATTTTTCACTGCTGGTTCTCAAACTTTATCATTTATCAGAATCACACGGAAAGCTTATTAAAGCGATTTCCTAGGCTGTAACCCTAGAAATACTAATTCAGCCTTTTGGGATTAGTATGACCCAAGAATTTGCATTTCTAATAAGCTCATTGCTTATGGCAATAACTGCTGGTCCAGATATCACAATCTGAGAACTACTAATCTAAATATCTTTCTGCAATTAGATTATTTTTTATAATGTGGTGCATATATATAATGCATAGATATAAAATACTTCATATAATTGGTCAAGAGAGATTCTTATAAATATTATTTTTACTCTAATAAGTCATCTGTACATAGGTATAGGCTGGACAGCTCTACTTCCAGAACCATTGCGGCTAACACATTGCTCATGTTAAAATATAAAAATATGATTCTCATAACCCTAAAATAAATGGCAAGCATTTAAAAGTCCCGTCTCCATGTATGCAGTATAAATAAAGTACCTACACGGTATGCAATTACACATACAGAGCCTCGTTTTGCTAACATACCATTGCCATTTTAAGGCAAAGCATCAGCGAACAATATTTATTACTTCAGAAGGAAAAAAGTAAATTTGAAAACAGAATATAGTTGAGAAGCAAAAGTAAAGGTAGTGTTCAAATTGAAAATCCAGTGACATGTAGAAAACAAAATGTCAAATATATTAACCACCATTTATGGTTTCCTGTGCATATAGAATACAAATTACTAGGCATTAAATTTCTATCAAACTTATTGTCATGTTTTCTATACATATTTGAAAAATGGCATAGAAACATATCCTGCTGTTTTGACAACACTTGTTAAAAAATGTGTAATCTAGGTTATGAAAGTAATATTAATAATTATTTTCAGACACATGTGATAAAATGGGGAGTTTTCTCCTTCATCACAAAGGCCTTAGATCACCAACTCTATTCACTGTTATTTTGGAATATTCTTTATGAACTACACACTGGTACTCTCTCACTGAATTTTAGGCTGTGTTCACAAGCAAAGGGCAAGTTGATTATTCTAGAGTAAAAACATAAACAAATGTATAGTGATCTCATTTTTGTGTTCATCAGTTGCTCAGCTTTGAATTAAAAGTTATCACACAAAATAAATTATTTTGTGTTGGAAAGTACACATACATTTATTTACCCCCAAGTTTACTTTCTCACTGTAGACCACTGGTCTAAGGAAAGGAACCATGTTCCTCGGATAAAGATTATTTAGAATATGTGAGCCAAAACAAGCAACACATTCACTCATTGTAGTTAAAGATAATCTAAAGCAGATCAACAATATTTATTGTGGAATGAACATTTTGCGTAAACTGCTAAGAATTTTTACAGAATGACCATTCTGCTACATAGGTTTATAGATTGTCTCTTTCCAAAAATTAAGGCCACTTGTTTGTTAATTTACCATACAATAAATAAACATTTTGCTCAAAGCACTGCCATAGGCATAATCAAGAAGAAACTAAGGTGAATTGGTAATTCCCATCCAAAATAAAGGTCATAGTGTAGATTTACAGAAGGCAATTAACAAACAAACTCAATAACTAATACAAATATACTAAAAGTATTAAACTTTTTTATAAATTTTCTGCAGTTGCCTGGATGTATACATATCTGAATGTATAGGTGGTATAACTTCAAATATGAAAGTATTTCACCATCCAAAGATTCAATGTAAGTCTCCAGAGCTCTCTTTCTTTCTCTTTATATAGCTCCCTCCTTTCCAAACCGTTTGTCGGGAATTCTTTATCAGCCTCTCAAATTCTGATTCCCATTTGCTTGATTTAGCAAGTTCACCAAGCTGTTGTGATTCTCTAGTCCTGAGCTATTCCTTGGAAAATGAAGCTGGGAAGAAATCTGGTAAGATAATAGGGCTCCCTTTCTTTTTTTCTTTTTGTCAGGGTTTATAGCCCTGCACTGACTGTTGGTCAATGTCTGAAAACTCTTGCTTAAATTTTTGTTTGTTTTCCCCAGTTGTATGTGGCAAAAAAGCAGATTTCCTAACAGCTAATCCTTAGCGGGCAGAAGTAGAAGTCTTTCTTTCTCTCTTTTTTTGTTTGTTTGTTTGTTTGTTTTTGTTTTCTCATTTTCTTAAAGAAACAATAAGGTATTTATAGGAAGGAGGAAAAACACTTAGATGATTATAGCATTAACATGAAAATAAGCAATCAAGTAAGTATAATAATATCCTAGAAGAAACAGAAGATGAGACAGTAATGATAATAACTGTAAGACTCAATATGTGAGAGGTCAGCTAATGTAATATACACCAATCAGTTTCCAAAAAGGGCATTGAGGAAAAGACAGACTTTTATTTACAAGTAATTGGATAAGTCTTAGGGTACATAAAAGCATACATTTATGTTGTAAATAAACAAGGATTAGAATTGAGTGAAAAAGACAGTATAGTTAAAATAAGAATACCAGCAAGTGATTATGATGGATCTTCTTCATTTTCTTCCAGTAATTAGTATCTAATCCTTCTAATTTTAACGAGTTTCTCAAGCCGATTCCACCAATATCAGCAGCCTCTGTCAATTTAAAATGTTTAATCCTATGGTGCAATACACAGATTTGCGCATTACTGCATAACGCCAACTTTATTAACGGCGTTGACTTTTGTGGTGTGTGCTGCATTCATCACATTCCACAAGTGTATAAGCCTGTCAGTTGTTTCCCTGTGCTGACCAGTAAGCCGTCAATGTCAAAGACATTGGCTGAGCAAAATGCAGGAAGAATCCACTGGGGTTTGTTATCATTGAGGCTCAGGCCGCAGAAGCAATACAAAGTCTTTCAGTAGCAGAAAATGATGGATATTTAGAATGGATATCTAATATATTTAGTTATATAAAACATTAACACTTTGGTGTTTAGTTAGCACTAAAAATTATATTTATTGTAGACTCATGAAAAGAATGATATTTTTATGAGAAAATGAAGTTTTATATCCTCAAAGCTTTAAAATTTGGATTGGGCCAGTTAAAGGAAATTCATTATTAAAAGATGTTTACAATGCAAAATCATACAAAGGTGAGTCATCATGGCCAGCCAAGCAGAGAATGAACTAGATTAACTCATTAGATCTTTTAGAAGTTATGACGAAGATGCAGAACGTTTTGTATAGGAGGTCAAATTTCAGGGCCTTTCTATTCACACATATTACTGATACTCCAAATGAATTGGGGACCATATATTAATAACCATTTTGCTCCAATGAAGGAGAAAACGTGAGACAATGGTATTGTAATAGGTAGAATAGTGACCCTTCAAATATGTTCACTTCCTACTCTCTGAAACCTGTGAATGTGTTACCTTACATGGCAAAAGTGTGTTGCCGCTGTGACTAAGTAAAGGACATTGAGATTATCCTGATTTATCCTTATAGGTATAATGTAATCATAAAAGCTCTTGAAATTGGAATATAAAAGCTGAAGAGAGAGTCCAAGAACCAGAGAGACAGCAGCATGAGTACTGGACTGCACTTTGCTGATTTTGAAGATGGAGCAACAAGGCCATGAGACAAATAAATCACCACCTTTAGAAGCTGGAAAACCGGCCGGGCGCAGTGGCTCAAGCCTGTAATCCCAGCACTTTGGGAGGCCGAGACGGGCGGATCACGAGGTCAGGAGATCGAGACCATCCTGGCTAACCCGGTGAAACCCGGTCTCTACTAAAAAATACAAAAACTAGCCGGGCGAGGTGGCGGGCACCTGTAGTCCCAGCTACTCGGGAGGCTGAGGCAGGAGAATGGCATAAACCCGGGAGGCGGAGCTTGCAGTGAGCTGAGATCCGGCCATTGCACTCCAGCCTGGGCGACAGAGCCAGACTCCGTCTCAAAAAAAAAAAAAAAAAAAGCTGGAAAACCACAATGAAATAGATTTTTTTCCTAGTCTTCAGAAAGTAATGCCACCTGCTGTTATCTTTCTCTTAGCCCAGTGAGATCTCTGCTGGACTTCCAATCTATGGAACAGTGAAATAATAAATTTGTGGAGTTTTCTTAAGTCGCCAAATTTGTGGTAATCTGTTATAGCAGTAATAGAAAACTTAGCATCACCATACCAAGGAAGATAGGACATGTGGTTCGTCAATGCAATCAATATATTTAGAATAACCAAGGGAAACTATTAGTTTCTAGGAAATATGTGCCTTTGTTATCTCCATTTGTTGAGATTTATCATAAGATAGTGTATTAATCAATACCATTATAACAACAAATGACCCCAATACCTCAGTAGCTTTCAATAGAAAGCTATCTGTGTTGCTCAAATTATAGGTAGGTTGTACATGAGTTATGACTCTGTGCCAGGTGGCATTGCTGGGTCTTCACATTCAGGAAACCAAGGAAAAGAAGCTCTATTTATGAAGCATGCCCATTCTCATAGCAGACATAAAGGGGAAGACACCTCTGCTCCGGCGTAGTGTTCAGAGAATTTACTCAAATTCAATTGATCAATTCATGTCACGGAATGATTACATAAACTTGTCTTCCAGTTTTAAGTAGACATGTTAGGTGAAAATTGCCCTCACCTAAAGAAGTAAATATTAAGCACAGTGGAATTTCAAGAGAATAACAAGAGATCACTGCTCCGTTTAAGGGAATGGGTGAACAGGGGTTTCACTAACTTCCCATATATATAACTCCTCTGGCCAATGCACAAGAACATGTTTCCTGGGATTTGACAGACTATTAAAGATTAAACAATATGGTTCCTCTGATTGCTTCTGTTGTATTTGATGCAGTAGAGTCTATGAAGCAGCAATAGGTCAAGGGGAACTGGCATGCCATTGAAAACCTGGATAATACCTTCTCTTCCATTCTAATGCAGGAGGACAGTCAAGCACAATTTGCATTCATGTGGAACAGAAACCCATTCATGACAGGATTTGCTCAGCTCAAGAAGAGTTAAGAACTGTAGTTGTCCATATGACAAATGTAGCCCAGTCAATGAACCCAGCTAAAATCCAAGACCCAGTACAATCTGTGGACTTTCTCAGAATTAAGTGGACTGGATCAACCAGACGTATTCTTCAAATTGTGAGAATTACATTGTTCTCTTGCACAGAACCTGCCAATCAACATGAAGCTCAGAGACTACCCATTTTTCAGGTTTTGAAAAAAATAATATTTTTTATTTAAGAATCCTTCCAAGCCCTATTCACAAAATTAATAGAAAAAATATCTGAATTTAAGAGAGGTCTTAAAGAAAAATAATCATTAAAAGATTGGTGGAGATTAGTGGCAGAGTCTACGTAAGCCTTTATGATTCAGTTGTTTAGTTGACATTAGAAATATCTGCAGCTACAACATTGCAGACCAGCATCTGTGGTATATATTGAAATGGGATGCTCAGTGAATACCTCTTAGTGTTTTTATTCCAAAAATGCCTGAGGAAGCTGTTGTTAAAAGCCAAAAGTAAAACATGGCTAGAGTCTTACTGGGTGTTGTTCAAACCATATTGTATTAATGGATGACTATAGACCTCTATCAGTAGGCAGAAAACATGATATGTGAGTATTAATTGGGATCAAACCCTGTTTTCCTCTAGAGTTCATTCATCTTGTCTGGAGCAACTCCATGAAAACAAGTAAATATTTCAAATAAAGAATTATCTATCAATTCAGCCCATCCGGGTATTTTTCTCCCAGTCAAGATACAGTATGTAGTTCACTTAATCCCAGCACTTTGGGAGGCCGAGACGGGCGGATCACAAGGTCAGGAGATCGAGACCACCCTGGCTAATACGGTGAAACCCCGTCTCTACTAAAGAATACAAAAAACTAGCCGGGCGACGAGGCGGGCGCCTGTAGTCCCAGCTACTTGGGAGGCGGAGGCAGGAGAATGGCGTAAACCGGGAGGCGGAGCTTGCAGTGAGCTGAGATCCAGCCACCGCACTCCAGCCTGGGCGATAGAGCCAGACTCCGTCTCAAAAAAAAAAAAAAAAAAAAAAAAAGAAAGTCGAAAATAGAAAAAAAAAAAAAAAAAAAACCAGGGAAACAATATTACACAAATTTTACTTAACAACTTCAGAGTAGAGGCCTCATTAAAAATTAGAATGAAGGCTGGGTGCGGTGGCTCAAGCCTGTAATCCCAGCACTTTGGGAGGCCGAGACGGGCGGATCACGAGGTCAGAAGATCCAGACCATCCTGGCTAACACGGTGAAACCCTGTCTCTACTAAAAAATACAAAAAACTAGCCGGACGAGGTGGCGGGCGCCTGTAGTCCCAGCTACTCGGGAGGCTGAGGCAGGAGAATGGCGGGAACCAGGGAGGCGGAGCTTGCAGTGAGCTGAGATTGCGCCACTGCACTCCAGCCCGGGCGACAGAGCAAGACTCCGTCTCAAAAAAAAAAAAAAAAAAAAAAAAATTAGAATGAATAATTAAAATATTTGTTTCACAATGGATGCGTTTTTTAAACAGAAAACGACAAATGGAGATATAATTCCCAAACTGTGCATCCTACACATATAACATATTTTTGTTTGATACAGTGTTCTATGCTCAAAGTTAAATTGACATTTATCAGAAAAGCTGAAATCAGTACTCAAAACACAATATTGATTACATCGAAGTCGCTTGCTCGTATTCCTAAAGGCATTTTGCAGGTGAGCAGTATCTTTACTGCCTTGAAGCATCAAGGCAGTTCCATTGCCAAATATCACTGCCTGTTTTGTTTTTGTTGTTGTTGTTGTTGTTTGTTTTTGTTATTTTACCAGATATGTAGTACCTATACTGAAATAGAAACTCGAATTAGGGGGAAAATGTCTGGGTCAAAACAGGTAATAAATGTGGAAAAAGGGGAGAGAATATACAGATGGCAAAGACAGTCACAAGTCAATCTAATCCCAAGGAAGGATGTAGTTACATAATTCCCCATGTTAGCCTTGCAGAGCAAGAGAATAAACTCTTGGTGCTCTTTCTTAGATCTGGTACTGAGGAATAGCCAGTGCTGAGAGAAATCCTGAACTGGTTACCTCTGTAGAAAGGCGACTGGATTTCTACTGATCTCAGTAGACATTCTACCTGGTGAATCTGAGGAAAAGATGGTATGTGGCACACCCTGATGACTCAAGGTCAAGTCAATGGGATAAAATGGAAGATGCTGTAGAGCAGATCCTCTGTCATCCTTGAGTTAATAAATCCAGATAATATATGATTCAAATGCCTAGGCATGATAGAAAGCAAACTGTGGTTGCCTGTTGAGTATGCCCCAACTTGTATGATCATTTGATTAAGTTAAAAGTGAATTTCGGCCAGGCACCGTGGCTCACGCCTGTAATCCCCACACTTTGGGAGGCCGAGGCCGGCGGATCACGAGGTCAGGAGATCGAGACTATCCTGGCTCACACGGTAAAACCCCGTCTCTACTAAAAATACAAAAAATTAGCCGGGCGTGGTGGCGGGTGCCTGTAGTCCCAGCTACTCAGGAGGCTGAGGCGGGGGAATGGCGTGAACCCAGGAGGCGGAGCTTGCAGTGAGCTGAGATTGCGCCATTGCACTCCAGCCTGGGCAACAGAGCAAGACTCCGTCTCAAAAAAAAAAAAAAAAAAAAAAAAGTGAATTTCATGGATTTCACCTAAATAAAATCTAAATGGAACCTGGATAACTTCAAAGGTATTAGGCATGGATGTGATTGTGAGATCTGACAGGGTAGATGTTTTCCCTCCAGAAGTAGACAAAAGACTTTTATGGGAAGCCTTTTAGTATACCCAGCTGAAGCTGTATTTGGAGGTAGAAAAATACCACTGACAGTTGTTAGATATCCAATGTTTGGATGTTCAGATCATTTTCCTAAATTGTACGGTTGTGTAAATGTACAATGAAACAGAATATGATGTAACTTGTTCAGCAGCTGCCCAGGAGATAGTAAGCATTTAGTGAAGACATTAGGAGTTAGTCATGCTATGCTAAATGAGGCTAAAAAATATTACTGGAGACTTTTTGAAGGACAAGACTTTTTAAACTAAAGGGAATTAGAAGCGGCTCTCACAATAGAAATATAACACCATTTTAATAGAATAGAATGATCAATAATGATTGTATTTTCACTTGTGAACTATTCTGGGAGTAGTCCTAACCTCCCACAGGGATAACTATTAGATATTAAAATCACAATGAAATTTAATTTTTTTGGAAAGCTCTGTGGTAAACAGCCTTACAGAGTCAAGTCAAAGACATATACCTATGCGGAAACTTTGGTAAACTTAGGTTTTGGTAAGTCATCATGAATACTATGCCTTCCATTATTTTCCAATGACTCAAACACCTCAGATTGGAGTGATTTTCATCTTATTTTTATTTTGCGCTATTACCTATATCCTGGATCTTGTAGTGCAAGAGGATAGAAATGAAGGGAAAGGGAACCACTCAGTGTAATCCCTTGGGGGATAGATAGACGGTGTTACATATTTATGATGACACAGAAGCTGATGTCCATGAAAAACCTACACAAAGCTATTTGGAATACAGATATGTCCACAGACCAGATAGAATATAGGATTAGCTGAAAAAAATGTCTCTGTTCATACTCCAGTCATTGCTAATAGGGAAAAATGTACTTCTGTTGGGAAATGATAAAATATGTTGCTGTAATCTTAACTGACATACAGTGTGAAAAACACTAATCTATTTGTCATAGAAACCTGGTAACAGAGTTTTAAGCTATTTTGCTTGAAAATCTGAGTTGTGTATACCATAATCTCAGGATGAAAAAATATTTTAGATGCTAAGATTAAGTCTTGAATTGTTATAATGTCTGTAGAAACCAACTGAAATGAGTTTGGCCTTATGAAGATTACATACCCAACAGAATGCCTCCAACATATAAAAGGTTCAATAATTATGTATAACAGATGATAAACTGTAAATCAACTTATAAAAGAATGTCAATATACCCATGAAGGATTATAAATGACAATTTACATATTTTCTAGGGGAAATTTCTCCTCCCCTTTGTAAAACAAATTCTAGTGATCACTTAGGTATTAATGTTCTATGTCATATATTTACTTCTCTTACTGGAAGGAATCACTCAGAGGAAACAAAATAAACAAGATAGTCCACTCTACTCCTTTGACAACATAAACTCAAGTGAACCTAAGGATTAGTAGACTTATGAAATTTGTGACCAGAGTCCTTATCTATGGAAGGTCCTAAACAGAGTATTTCTGACTAATTATTTTAACCTTCTAAACAGAATATTTCTGACTAATGATTTTAGGATGTAAATAAACCTAGAATCTATAGCTTAGTGGGCTCAACTCCCATAAGCTTCAGTATAAAATTGGGATATTGATAACATAATCATTATCCACTAAGTGAGGGGAAATGATATCCCACTTACCTTCTTATAAACCTCATCTAGTCTAGGTTTCAAAAAGTCATTTCTGCTGTGGGAATGATGAACCTGAAGCCTGCATTTGATGTCTCAGATTACTTTCTGCTTCATAGAATCATGTCCATTGCTGCCTTTTGGAATTTGTTCTAAAATTTTAATGATGGATAAAATCTTGGATTATTTTAATCTGATTTTACAACCATATCTTCGTATCTTTTTCTTAGCTTGGTAGCACTTCCTAAATCTATAGTTTTGTTTGTGTGTGTGTGTGTGTATGTCTCGCTCTGTTGCCCAGGCTGGAGTGCGGTGGTATGATCTCAGCTCACTGCAATCTCCACATCCTAGGTTCATGCCATTCTCCTGTCTCAGACTCCCTATTAGCTGGAACTACAGGCACCAACCACCACACCTGTTTTTTTTTTTTTTTTTTTTGTATTTTTAGTAGAGATGGGGTTTCACCGTGTCAGCCAGGATGGTCTCTATCTCCTGACCTCGTGATCCTCCCGCCTCGGCCTCCCAATGTGCTGAGATTACAAGTGTGAGCTGCCACGCCCAGTCAAATCTATGGAATTTTTAAAGATCAGTTTATGAAAATTCTTAGCCACTAGGTGTTTCTTATGCTCTTTTCTGCTTTTCATTTTTTTTCCTTTTTGCATCCTTTTTTCCCTTCCCCATACTAAAGTATAGAGACATCATCTGACATATCATTAAGTTTTCAGCTATGCCTATGTCACTGTTAACTATATCCACTGATCATTTAATTTCATTTATTGCAATTTTATTTTAGAAATTTTGTTTGCTCTTTTAAATTGTATCTAGTTTTCTGCTGAAATTCTGAATATTGTTATTTGACTCTTTCAGTGTATTACTTAATTTATTATAAAATTTAAATCTGTATATCCCATGAGTCTGTTTTTCTTGTCTATTTTTTCTCCTGGTTTTCAATTGAGTGTCATATTCTCATGTGATTGATTACATTTAATTGAATGTTGACATTATATATAAAAGAAATAGGGATAATTTGAAGCTCTGGATGTAGTTTTCTTTTATGTTTGGCAGGAGCAAGCCCAGAGAAGGTCACTTTAATTGAATCAAGAAATCAAATTATTTGAACTTCTCTTATTTCCCTTATTTGAAAGTTTAATTACTACAAAGATGTTGTTCCCCAGTGTCCCAATCAGAACCCTCGGTTATTTACTAAGCCTTTTAACTTTCTGCAGTTTCTAAAAGTTCATTTTTGTCCCCTCATCTCAGACTCTCATACTCCCAACTGTGTCTTTTGCTACATAAAAAGTTGTGTCAATGGAAAAGCTGAACAAATATCATACTCATGACTTAGCTTACCTTAACTTTCTGATCTTATTCCTAAAAATTCTCTATGCATTGGATTCCTATTGAATAAGAAGTGTGGAGAGGAGCATGGTGGGAGAGAGTGGTGATTTTATAGTGTAATCAGGCTAGAACACAGCATAATATATGCCAGGCACTACTTTATTTGCATTATTTCAGTTAACAATGTTTTCCACAATTCTGTGGTGTGGGGTAGTTATAATTCCCATATTGCAAATCATGATACTGTGGCTTAATAAATTTAAGTAATTTTTCCGAGATTGCAGATTATTAAACAAAAAATTCATTATTGTCTGTAAGACTTCTCAACTACACAAAAAGCCTCACATGGAAGTACAACATAAAGATCCAAATAATTATGACATAAAATCAGTACACCATGCTGAGCCTTAAGATAATATTATATTTCATCTTTTTTGTAATTTCAACAATAACTTTAAAAGCCCCACCAAGAAAAAAATATTTAAATTTATGTACTTTAAATATGCCTCTCAGATTTCAAACTTAAATATTTATTCCGTATCTTAGTAAGCCAAACATTAAAATTCGGAGTATACACAAAATTACCTACCTTCTGATTTCCTTATCAGGTACACTTCCAGTACAAATAATGAAAAGTGAGGACCTTTGCTGAGGAAAATCAAAGCTACTAAAATCTTAGTCTCATTAGCACCTAATTTAGTTTATTTTCATCTGCTTTTCTTTTTGGTATTTCTGTATTTTTTTTTTAATTGAACTTCTAAAAAAATCTGTCATCAACTAAAATCCTCTTTAATCTCACAATACCTATGACAGTAAAGCAAAGTGTTTTATAAACTAATTAAATGTTAATGAGACATGCCTGAAAGACTGTTTGTTCATAAACATAATATAGATGGAAGCAAATCTTATCAGGAATTAATTAACAATGTACGTGATTAGGATAAATGGCTACATATTTTCTTTGAAAACGTTTTCACTCCACTTAATACACTTGAAATAGCATATTTCATTATGAATATTATCCAAGTTTGTTATCAAAATACTAAAATACTTCTCCCACTGGTAAACAGGTATCTATAAATGGATTGTTGTAAATCAAACAGAAGCAGAAACTTTTGGCTGTGGTTTTCAATGTCCTTGATATTAAATTTTTCTTTTAGAAAATACAAATCTCTATTTTCCTCCCAAATTGAATAAAATTTCATAATAAGTACAAAGTGTATGATTTCTGTTTCCATTCAATCCAGTTGGAAGAGGTTTTATCATGTGACCTCCCAAAACTTGTTAATTGTGCCTGTTCATTCTTCGGTGATGGAGAACCTATTGATAGTTTGTGTGTGCCATGCAAGGGAAAGGTGAAAAGTATCTCAGTGATGTCCAATGGTGATTATCTAATAGTATCATGAGAAAAACTACATAATAAGAGTTTCAAAATGTAAATTAAACAGGTAATTTGTGATGCCTAGGCATGATTAAATTAATTGCTACTAGTCTAATAGAGGTGTTTTATCCTTGATAGTATTAATTCCACAGTGTCTTTCTATGGCAAAGACAAATGTCCACCAGCTTTCTTCCCCCAATAAGTAATTTATTTTCATAAACTCACACACACATACAAACTTCATCAAATATACTATTTATATTTTCTAGGACAAAAATAAACATTATTAGGGTTGATTTTTTCCACAATGCTATGTTTCCCTTAAAAAAATGCTTATATTTTAATGTTTTAATTGCTTCTCCCTGTCTATGTTGAGAAAACTAAAATAAGTAAAAAACTGGCGTTTGCTTCCTTCTTATGACCATGTTTTATGGTGACAACATAAATGAATTTTCTGAACACCTGATTCTTTTAAACATGATAAAAATTAAAATTTGTACATAACGGGTATATTAAGTAAATAAACTGTATCAATAAGAAAGCTCTCACCGTAATCAGCTACTGCTTGAATACAGCTAGTTTTTATATCTCAGTATCTTCTATTGCTAATCTGTATTACTATATTTCTATTATATGAGGTAGCAGTAAAAAGTAGAATTGGTTATAATCTCTACATCAAATTAAGGAGATTAATTTGTTTTATTTTTATTAACATTCACCAGGAATCAATATACAGATCTTGAAACAAAAATAAACCTTTTAAAAGTACAGTTTTGGATCATTTTTCTTTATTAAATACAAATTCAAAATAAAAATAGCCTCAGAATTGATTAATTAAGATCTAAGAGCAGTTGGGAAAAATGAGATTCACTTCAAATATATTTTAAATGTTTGTAATAATTTTATTTTGGGCATATAAACTAAATACAAACAAATTAAGTTTGACACTAATGAGAATAAAATTCTCCAGCTACATAGTTTAACAGAAATAACATTACAAACATTTCCTCTTCTTTGGTTTTTGCTTTGACATTATATCTCAGCTTGCACTGAAAAATCTATTTTAAAAATATGAATGAGTCATGTATTACACTGAAAGATTAGTATTTGTGATAAACTCACCTAACTCTTACAGATTGAACTGAATCTTATATAATATGACTCCAATAATAGTTATTAAATAAAGTAATACAATTTTGGGGGTATATAATAGTGCTTTAATGATTTATAATAAAAATAAAGCATAAGGATATATAAAACAGCAAATTTCAAAGAATGATCAAAAGTGGCATTAACTTTATGCAAAATGTGTATAGGTAGATAAGAGAAAATATGTGCAATATAGCTAGTTCTTAAAATACAGAATTCAGTTGTGAACGTAAGTTGATTCAATCTCTGATTTAAATTTTAGAATGTCAAATTAAACTACATTAAAAGAAGAAGTAGAATGAAATAACAATTGCTCCTGTGCTGGGTCGAATAGTACCTACAAAACTTCATGTCCATGTAGAATCTGTGGATGTGACCTTGTTTGGAGATATGGTCTTTGCAGAGGTAATTAGTTAAATTAAGATGAGGTCATACTAGATTAGAATGGGCCCTAAATCCAATATCCATATAAAAACATGAGGAAAGACATACACAAAAACACACATAGGGAAAATGCCATGCATATGTAGATGGAGGCAGAGATTGGAGTGAGGCATCTACAAGCCAAAGAATGCCAAAGATTGACAGCAACCACCAGAAGCTAGGAGAGACATGGAAAAGATTCTCCTGTAGAGTATCTTATCTTGAAGGAGCCAATCCCACCAATATGATTGTAAATTTCTGATCCCCAACACTGAGACAGTAAATTTCTGTTGTTTTAGGGTGGTCAGTTGATAGTCACTTTGATGCTGCAGCCTTAGGAAGTTAATACAGTCATGTACCTGGAATATCCACGTTTCAGTTGGATTCAGGTACAGTGGGAATAATGATCACAGTAGTAAGTTCTTCCTTTCTTTGTATTAGCTTTATTTTCAAGAAAATGGTGACCAGACTTTCTCAGCTAATGTTAGCAATATAGCTAACAACCCAAGAAAAGAGTGAAGGTATCCTTCCTAATAGCCACAGATAAAAAGGCTCCAGATAACAGACATTTGCCTAGCTCAAATCAAATACACTTAATATATATAGGATGGTCAGAGGATTAGGAATTCTTATTGGAAAACCTTGAGGTATACACTAAACCTACAGCTGGATCTGAGATAAAACTTCATAGAAAGGGAGAATAGAGGTGATTGCTCCTTAAAGAAGTTATACAGAATAGAATTTCCTCACATCTTGCTATATTCATTTGAACTCTTGAAAAAAATTTGCAGATAATTAGATTTTTCTAATAAGCCAATATAAACATATCCTCATAAAAAGAGAATTAATTTCAGTTCTGGTAGAAAACTAGGATAATTTACAGTTAAAAATAAATTAGGTAGATGAAGTGATGAAAGTTTATTCTACTTTTATTTATAGGACTTTTATTTATTAAGATAATCATCAATATCATCTATAGAATACTATTCCCAACTACTCTATGTAACAACACTTCTACTATTGTTTAAATTAGAGGTCACAAACTTTTAAATCATCTCCAAAATGGAGGAGTAATGGAAATACATTTTATATTTAAAATGGTCTTCGAATATTTAAACACACAATATCAGACATATATGCACACATGTATGTAAAAATATGGTCAGCACATATGACTTATCCAAGGAAAGATAAAATTGGATTGGAAACTTTTCTCTCAAACATTTACAGATAATTCTAAATTTTATAGGCATTTTGAAGTCCTCCCTCTCACCATCATTTTTTAAATTCTGTTCTATATGTTTATAAGCTGTGTATACCTACTAATCTTATTGGCAATATATTCCTTTATATTCATTTAAACTGCAGTCCAGTGAAAATCAATTAATTGTACATTTTATATGCAAACAAATATCAAGCCTATTTTAATTCAGTGACATATTTAAAAATAAATCTATATAATTATTGGGATAAATGAGTCACCAATAACTTCATGCATTTATTCACCAAATAAGATACAGGGATCACTTTTGCTTAGTGGAAGAAACAATTTTTTGAGCTGAATTTCAAAAGGTAGGTGGATATCCTGTAACATCAAATTAGTGAGAACAACATAGGGTCTGAAGTGGACATAGAGACAGAATAAGAATGAATCTACCCGGAAAGAAAGGAATTAGTGGGCTTGAAAACAAACAAACAAAAAGGACATAACCAGGTATAAAGCCTTAGGATGGGGGTTTTGATATTGGTTCTATTCCAAAGAACATTTGAAAATCTTGCATGCTTTAAAAAAAGATAAGGGTATCCTATAATCAACATCTCTGCTTTCCTCATTACTTCTCCTCACCTACCCACCCTTTCCAGCCTCTAGCAACCACTCTTCTACTCT
This sequence comes from Trachypithecus francoisi, assembly GCF_009764315.1. NCBI lineage: Eukaryota > Metazoa > Chordata > Mammalia > Primates > Cercopithecidae > Trachypithecus > Trachypithecus francoisi. The sequence continues at coordinate 164,685,265 of NW_022681454.1, read as the reverse complement.
CTGTTTCTAGGAGATCTACCTTTCTTAATTGCTACATGTAAGTTAGACCATACAGTATGTGTCTTTCCGTGCCTGGCTTGTTTCACTTAGCATAATATCTTCTAGTGAGCTAGACTAGAGGAATAAGTTTTAGTAATCTGTTGTATTGCACGGTGACCACCGTTAAAAATAATGCTTTGTATTTTAAAATTGCTAAAAGAATAGAATTTTAACATTCTCACTACAAAAAGTTGGTAGGTTGATGGATATGTTAATTAGCTTAATTACATATTTTTACAATATATACATGAATGTAAACATCACAGGGTAGCCCGTAAATATACACAATTACTATGTCTGAATTAAAGAAGAAAGAAAGGAAGAAAAAATAGAAAGGGAAAGAATAATAGAGAGACAGAGAGACAGAGAGAGAAGGGTATAAATGCTACGCTAAAATTATGTAGAAAGAATAAAACATAAGGAAACAATGCAATTTCTAAAAATAAAACTGTTTTAAAGTTATAGAAATGTTTTCTATTATCAGCATTCCCCATGTCCTGCAGATGCGAGAGCTTCAGAGGCACTGCTGGATACATACTGCACTTAAAGCTTTTGATATGCAGTTTCATATCTTGGGTGTATAATTTATTTATGGACAATTTAAATGATGTTAAATGAACTCAAATAATTCCAATAACAGTGGCATATTAATGCTACTTTAAACCTTTGTGGGCCTTTAAACAGAACCAATCTATAAAAAGCATGAAATCCATACCATAGAGTTTACTTTGTAATAAGAAACTGTGGGATTAACTATTGAAGCAATCACTATTATTCCTTGTAAAAATTCTTCTGTAGTTAAAGATTACAGTTTTTTAATCAAAATTGTTCTGGTATTATATTTAAAAGAGAAGGCCCAAAGGCATCAAATGGGATATAAATTTAGCTCTTTCCCACTTCACTTCTCTTCCCTAATGTTTCTTCTCCTTTGGCTTTCCATCTCTTCCAAAATTTTCCCTTAAAATACAGATAAATTGGTGGGATGATATAATGTTCTCTTCCACGGAATACTCTACTGAAATAGAGCATGACATTCAGATGCATCACCGACTAAATAAAGTCACACCATTCTGTGTGGAGAGTACAAATCTCTGCTTATTATCTTATTTGAATCATTTCTCATGTAGTAAAATAGAGCAAAGACTCAGAGTTTCATGATGTAGAGAACAACATGATGCTGGGGTGGAAAGTAGTTTATAGAAATAGCCAAAGAAACACTTAGGTTCAAGGGCTTCATAAGCTACTGCTAGGGTAACCTAAAGTTACTGTGCATTAGACTTTCTCCTTACCTTCAAAAACAGGAAAATTATTAGCAAAGCAGCTATATTCTACTACCTTTATTACAATACTTATATGGACAGATTATTTTTCCCTCCTCGAATTTCTTTTTAATTAGAACAGTTATAAAATTTTAAGACCAATTATAGGAAATCTGAATAACATTTTGTGTGTTCTTATTTTTATAAGGCTCCAAAGTCCCTTTGCAAAGACCCTTGACTTAAAAAAAGGATAAAAGCCTTCTTACACAAATTTCCCTTTCTTGGTAGTCTGTCATTGGCAGTAATAATAAAATTGCTTTCCATTTGCCGAACAAAATAAAGGCTATGTATAAGCCTTGGTCTTCCTGGCTAAGGAGATGAGTGCCAGCATTAAATAAGAAAACAACAAATTAAATGTTGTTAGAGAATAGGAAATAATCAAGATTTGAAGAGAACACCTAAAATTTGAGGCTAAGCCAAAAAATCACAATGTTTACATAAAGTTACCAAATTCATTATTTACTTTCCCATTGTTTAATATTTATTATGTCAACAGACTGCATAAATGCACTGGCAGTCCTCTGAATATTCAGAGGACAAGACATCCTCAGATATTTATCATTTTGATATTTTTTGAAAAAATAAAATGTAACTTTTAAAGTTTAATTTATTTGAAATCTACAATTATATGCGTAGTAATTTCTGAACTAAAATTACATATATAATTGAGCTAAACTCTTGTTAATATAAGTAAATGTAGATTGGACATATTTTAAATGCATGCAAATCTTTTTCAATATTTAAAATGAATTAGAGAACAAAGAAAAAATGTATGAGCTACTATACCAATATTAGTGACACTTAAATATTTATTGTATGCAGTGCACTAAGGTGTGTCTTCTCAAGGTTCTAGAGAAATCAAAGATATGTTTCCTTGTTATACAATGATTTTTATATGTATATTGGAAGGTAGATCATTCTTATGAAAAACTGCAATCTCCTCTGCCTAATATTAAACCTTCAAATAAAAGCCATGGGCCACAGACACACAGCTTACATCATAATCAATTGTGAAAAGTTGAAAGCTTTTACTCCAAGGTGAGGAACAAGACTAGGATGCTCAATCTTGCCATTTCTATTCAACATTGTAATGGAAGCCCTAGCCAGAACAATTAAGCGAGAGAAAGAAATAAAAGATATTCAAATAAGAAAGGGAAAAAAAGTAAAACTGTCTCTATTTGCAGATGGCAAAATCTTATATTGTGCAAACTGCTAAACCCTAAAGACTCTGGAAAAAGAAAAACAGCCTGTTAGAACTAATAAACATATTCAGTAAGGTCACAACATACAAAATCAATGTGCAAAAATCACTCATATTTCTATACTCTAACAATAAACTAAATGAAAAAAATGAAGAAAAAATCCCATTTATAATAGCATCAAAAGGAATAAAGCACTTAAGAATAAGTTTAAACAAAGAGGTAAAATATCTGTTTACTGGAAACTATGTAACATAGATGAAAGAAATTGAAGAAGACAGAAAAATGATGGGTCAAGAGAATCAATTTCATTCAGATGTCCATGCTATGCAAAGTAATCTGCAGAGTCAGTGCAATCCTTATCCAAATTTCAATGGCATTTTTCACAGAAACAGAAAACAAATCACAGAATTACTGCGGAGCCACAGAAGAATGTGAATAGCTAAGGCACTTTTGAGCAAGAAGAACAAAGCTGGAGTCAACAAACTTTCTAATTTCAAATTCTATTACAAAACCATAGTACTCAAAACCGAATGATACTGCCATTAAAACAGACACAGAGACCAACAGAAAGAGCTGAAAACCCAGAAATAAGTCCATGTGTATAAAATCAACTAATCTTTGACAAAAGTGCCAAGAATACACATTTAGGAAAGGATAGTCTGGTCAATAAATGATCTTTGGAAAACTGGTTATCTACATTGAATCCTTATTCTACACCATGCACAAACATCAATTCAACATGGGTTAAAATTTTTTATCTAAGACTGAAAACCATAAAACTAGAAAACATAGAAACATAGGGGGAAAGTTCCATGACATTGGTCTTTGCAATGATTTTTCAGGTCTAAGAGCAAATTCACAGGCAACAAAAGCAAAAATAAAGCACATCATACTATATAAAACTAAAAAGTTTCTGCACAGCAAAGAAAATAATCAATAAATTAAAGAACCCTCACAATGGGGGAAAATATTTGCAAACTATATATCGTAAGGGGTGAATGTCCAAAATATATAAGGAACTTCTATAAGTTAATAATAAAAATACAAATAACCTGCTCAAAGAATGGGCAGATGACCTGAGCAGACTTTTTCCAAGAAGACATGGCCAACGGATATGTAAAAAGACACTGAACTTCACTAATGATCAGGGAAATGCAAATAGAAACCATAATGAGATATCACCTCACACCTGTTAGGTTGTCTATTATCAAAAATCAAATGATGAGAAGTGTTGGCAAAGGATGTGGAGCAAAAGAGACCCTTATACTTTGTGAGTGGAAATGTAAATGACTACAGTCATTATGAAATACAGTATGGAATTTCCTTAAAAACTAAAAATAAAACTATTGTATGACCCAGCAATCCACTTCTGGGTATACATCCAAAGAAAATAAAATCACTATCACGAAGTGATATTTGCACTCCAATGTGCATTGCATCATTATTCACAATAGTGAGGATATGGAAACAATCTAAGTGCCCATTGATGATGTATGCATAAAGAAACTGTGGTGTATATAAACATTGAAATATAATTCGACCCTAATAAAAGAAAAAAAAATCCTGCCATAGCAACAACATGGATGAACATGGAGTATATTATGCTAGGTGAAACATGTCAGGAACAGAAAGACACCTACCGAATGATCTTATCTGTATATGGAAGCTAGAAATGCTGAATTCATAGTAACAAAAAGTAGAAGGGTGATTACCAAAAAATTCATAGTAACAAAAAGTAGAAGGGTGGTTACCAGAGGTTATGGGTGCAGTTATAAGATCAAGTATTCCAGAGACCTAATGTCCAATATGGTACCTATACTTAATAATAAGGTATTGCATACTAGAAATTTAAGAGTAAATATTAAGCATTTTACTTAAGGTACCTGTGTGAGATGACGGATTTATTAATAAGCTTGTTTGTGATAATCATTTCACAATGTATACCTATAAAAAACATTATATTGTATACCTTGAATATATACAATTTTTGTCACTGATATCACAATAAAGGAAAAATAAAGTTAAGCTTTCATAACCCATTTCAATGCTAGAGGTCTATTTCATAAAATTCTCTTTCTTGGAACATGTATACTTTTGGATTTATTGAAAGTTATTTGGTATGTAGTGATTTCTCCCATTAATTCTTTAACACACATAAGTAAACACATACTTAAATAGGTATTTACGTTCTAGTAATAAATTGGAGTCCTAATATAATAATTAAAATGCAATAATTATATCTCTAGCTGAAATAAAACCAGAGTTACTCTAATTGAAGAACCTATTTTACTGAGGAAAATTAATTTGATTTAACATTGCAAATACATGAAGTTAATTCTCAGTCTTTATAAAAAATTTGTCATTAGTATGATGTATTGTTTGCTAGTAATGTTAGTCTTTGCTTGGATATTTGATTTAACTTGTTGGGATAGAAATACACTGAATCAGTCACTTCTATGTGAGGTCAAAGATTGACAACAAAGTATTTTTACTGATGTCAATAAATGTTCCACAATGCTTAATAAGTAAGTTTCTAAATACTAATGACTTATATATTTTTTCATTCTATCTCTCCTAGAGATGCGTAATTTGTATGTCAAAGGAGGTTATTGTATAGTTGAGAAAATAACTTATTCCTAGAGTGTCCTCCAAAGACTTGAAAATTTGTTCTATTTTAAAATCCAAAAGTGTTTTGGAGGAATATTTAGGAAGTGAATAAAGCAACGTACAATAACTTTATGAAGTGACAATTATTTCAAAGATTCCAGGACATTGTATGATTCTCAAATAACTAAAACTTAATGATTAACATTTATTGAGAACGACTCTACATCGGGGACTGTTCTGACTTGTAAAGGACACAGACCTAAAAATGCCATAGGAGGTCTTGATATTTATGAAAATTTACCCACAGTAGCAGGGTAACACACATTAAACAATTAACTAAATATACTTTAAAACATGTCGAATAGATTTAAGAAGCAAAAAAGCAAAGTATTAGTGACGCGGTTATATATGTAAGATAAGCAGTGATTAAAGAACAGCTTTACTTTGGTGACTAGAAAAGGTTTTTCAGCAGCTTCAACCAACAGACCAGGAGCTAACCACAAAAACAAAGAAGCAAACACAAAAGCAAACTAACAACAACAACAAGAAAAAGTGAAACATGGAAACAGAGAGAACATCTTTGTCGGTGAAGAGCTCTTGAGTGACTGTAACCCAGAAATGCCTTGATCGTTTTAGGGAACTAGACAGCCTTTGTGGCTGGATTGGAGACAGCAAGAACGTTCACATGGTTAGGATCTTAGGTGTGCTTCAGATCTGCACAGTAAGTCTGGATACTGGATATGGACATTTTCCTCCTAATTTTAGAAGGGAGCAAAGAATGGATTTTAAGCAACAGATCAACATGATTTGACTCACATATTTTATACGTCACTCTTGCAGGTATTTGGAGACTGGATGAATGAGGCAAAAATAGAGACAAGAAAGAATTTCATTACTGCATCTCTCCAGGTGAAACTTGAAGTGCAGATGGAGAAAAATGAATTCGTAATATGATCGGAGTTGAAATATAAAGGGTATTCTGATGAACGAAATTAAAAGTAGCATAAAAAGAGCATCAGGAATGAGTCCTTTCGTTTTGAGTCTCACGGACAGATAGAAAGTGGTGCTATTTACTGAAGTAAGAAAGTTTGGGGGAATAATGGGTCAAAGGGCTATTTAAGAAAAATTATAATCTACATTCAATTTGGTAATTTTCATGCATCTTAGAAGATTAAGTGAGGGTTCTTCATAAACAATTAGATATACAAGACTGGAATACAAGAGGAAAATCAGGGCAAAGGATACATATTTAGGAATCATAAACATATAGATGAAATTAAAAGCCCCATGACTCTATGTGGTTACCTAGCTAGATAATGTAAAAGTAACTCCAAAAGATAATTGAGAAGCAGATAATATCATATTCCTCATATGTATTGCTCCTGATTCAATTAATTCAAGATTTCAAGTTTTGTATATAAAAAATGATATAAGGTATGGAGTACCACCCTGAGGTGATGGTGGGGTCAAGGCTGGAGCTTAACCTGGTGCAGCTGCTGTGCACTGAAAGAGGACAGCAATTGCACAAATGTTATCTGCAAAAGTACATAAGTTCCCTGGAGGACATAGTGCCAGTCTTGAAGGCCCAAACAAGTCTCTGAGGTGATTCATTAATATCTCTATATGGTGGATTTTCCAGAGGAGATGCTGTAGGCAGAGAAATCGACCTCCTTCTCCATGAAAGCAGCAACCAACCAGTGTCTGGCCCTGCCACATGCATCTCACATCACAGAGAGTGGCTGCTGCAACCACAGTGCATGTGTGGCCACCGCAGGGTACACCAGTGAGATGTGGAGTGAGCTGCCAGCACTGGCTTTGCAGCAAAGCCTGTGCAGAAAGTGAGAAAGAGGGCTGGAGTGGCAGGACAGAAGCCAGAGGAGGAGAAGCATTTGGGGATGAGCTAGACCTTCTCCTCCTGTGACATCAGAATCTCCAGGAAAAATTGGTGCAGGAGATTCTAGGCTTGGCCTAGAGTCTCAAGACACTGGCCACACAGAGCATCATCAAGAAGGACAATCAGACCCTGTTTCACTCACTTACTATGGCTGAACAGTACCTGGAGAAGCTCAAGACAGAGTCAGAGCAGCTGGAACAGCACATGCAGAAGTCCATCATGTGGGTGCTTTGGGCCATCCCTGCTTCATCTTCATTAGCATGGTCTTCATCGGTGTCATGCCCAAACTCAAAGATAGACCAGCCCCTTACCCCAGGGAAAAAAGGATACAAAAGATGTTTGCTTTCATGTTCTCAACAAGCTAAAACCAGATATGACAAAAGACCAGGTTTTCTAGTGTGCTATCAGAGAGCGAGGGGTTCATTTCTTGCTGTGATAAAATAGATTAAAATAAATAAATAAATAAATAAATAAGTAAGTAAAGAGCCAGGGTAAAGAAAGTCTTAATAAACAGAATTCTAGAGAAATACAAGCCTTTCTCTGGTGAGCAACGTGAGGAGAGTATATTCCTGTTTTGAGTGGGGACAAGCGTGGGATGGTGCCAGTCACAAGGGGTAAGACTTTGCAGGCACAATTTTCCCACCCATTTGAACGTTGTCCACATTTTTCACAATATGGTTCACATATTATTGATAGTTATTTTAATATCTGTTTGTTAGTCTCAACAGCTAGGCCATGTTTGCGTCTATTTCTGTTGACTGGTTCATAATGCAACAATGAACAACATTTTTACTTGCTTTACATATGCCTATTAACTTATATTTAAGTTCTGGAAATTGTCTGTAAAAGAACAATAGAGATAGAGGTATGCAAAATGTTTGACTGAATGTTGGTGTGCCTTTTTTTTTTTTGTATGTCTGTTACCTGGGAAACTGAGATGAGCTGGGTTTGAGTATTTGCTCTCATGTTTTTTTCCAGTATTACCATCTTCAAATTCCTTCCATTATTGATTGATGCTGCCTTGTTCTTCGTGTTGATCATGCAATGTTGGTTTTTAGTGCAATTTTTCTGCTCACTTTTAGCTTTCAGTAGATCTTGCAAACCTCTGTCATAGAAGGGCTTTCTCTCTACATTCTGATGTTTCCTTCAATGGCAGTCTACTCTTGTTTCTCCATGCATGACTTGTGGAGAACAGGGGCATTCTCATTATCCTCTTTATTTTGTTCCAGGCTAAATATTAAGTCATCCCTCAATGCTTGACCTTCAGAGATAAGAATTTTTCAGTGTTTTTGCCCTTCTTTCTTAATAGAAAATCTTTTCTTCCTTCTCAATACAGAGTCTAGCACACAGACAGGACTTCCGCCCCTCCTGCAGTGATAGAAGACCTCTCTTTTTTGTTTGTAAAAGATCTTGTCCTAAGTTAGTTTGCTACCCATCTTCCAGCAGCTGATGACTTTTGCCAATGTCATTGTAATAGTTTTGCCCAAAACTAAAGGAATTGGTGGGGGAGGCGTGGATTTCTACACTTCTCTTTGTGGGAGAAAACTTTCCCGTCAGAGCAGGGTCATTTCCTTGCTCATAGAAATATTAGTTTCTAAGCTGAACACAGTTTCTCAAGAAAAACAGCTTTTTATCCTGCCTCTCTATCCCCTGCAAAACAGCACAACACAGGATTTTTATCTGAGTGCAGTGCACTGTCAAGAAAATAGTAAAAAGAGAGAAAGAGCAATTTCTATCAGTTTATCCAGTATTTCTCGATCTTCCCTGTGATCAAGGTTCTTGCTTGTCCTTCAGTGACAGACACCTGCTGTGTACCAGACTGCATCTGTGGTGTGATGGGCTTCATGTGTCTCTTACAGCAGCCAGTCACCGCCTTTTATTCATCCAGGGCGCAAATGAGTTTCTCCACTCTTAATCTTTGGCCTGCATTACCAACATGGAGTGTATTAAGTAAAAAATGAATATTTCAAACGCTAGATCAACTACTACTGAAAAAAAAAATGAACTAAGAGTGGTAGTTAGAAAGTAAAAAAGGGAACACAATAGAATACTAAATCAATGATTCACTTCATCCTCACTGCCTGAGCCTACCTACCCATTCTTAACTGCTTGCCATGCTTCTGGGCCTAAGGACAAAAACTCTGGCCACTTTTATCATAATATTACTTCAGAGTGTTTTGGCCTTTCTTATAGTCAAGTGCTGGATTCAGCATGACTTCTGCTGTACTTGATAAGCTTGGGACCGCAGAAACTCCAGTGTCCATTCAGACTTGACTGTAACCATAGAAGCTCTATGTTCTCCAACAACTGCCCATAAAGGCTGGCTAACACATTCCGGAAGTGCAATTGAGGATAATTTCCCTTAGGATACACTTTAAGCAATAAAAGGCAGGTTACTGGATAAAGTGATAGATAAATTTTTATGCCTCATTTTTTTTTTTTTTTTTCTTCACAACGTACTGAGCTCAGATAAAATTCTTCTGTGTTGTGCTATTTTGCCGGGTGTAGAGGGAATGGAATAGAAAGTATTGCTTGGGAAACTGTGTTTAACTTAGAATCTAATCTTGTATTCGCTTTTCTCTTTTTCCTTGTTTATTATTAAATAATAGTTTCCTTTATTCTAACTTTCTTGGAATTCATTTCCTAATAAAACATTAGCAAATAATCTTTGCTTCAGGTTCTGTTTCTAGAGGAACTTGGGCCAAAACTTGGTACACAATAAAGTAATCTGAAAAAGACAAGAGTGTGAGGTCAAAGAGATCAATGGGGAAATGTGATTTTAGGAGGACGTGGTCTACTGAATCAAATTTGGCTGCTAAGAAAGAATAATATACAACCATTAAACTTTCAGCATGAAGGCCATTTATGATGTGATAAGAGTCAATTCATTTCAGGAAGATTAAAATTATTTATGATTATAAAAATCCAACCATTACTGCAGTCTTCTATGTATAGTAGATATTTTTGCTTTTCATTCAGCTCCATTCATATATGCCAGATTAAACTGCTAGAGTGGCTTCTTGTTAAATGATCTCGTTAGTGTTAAATATCCTTACCTTCTAAGTGAATAATGATGCTTCATTGAAGTTCATTCTTTTGACAAAAGCCAATTCGTGGCATGAATATACCTAATTTCTCAGGTATAGCTAAGAAATGTTGCCTTAACTTGCTTTAGAATTATTTTTACAACATCAGGAATTTTGTATTACATAGACCAAAATGTTTTAGTTTAAATGGAATCTTCCTCCAAAAACAAAAATGGTTGTTGACTAGATCAATTTAGTATTCTAAGTTTAAAAGTAGCCTATACTGTATTATCAAATTGACATTGAGAAACTAGTTGGTAATTAGATTTTTTTAAACAAAAGCCTTGCAATTGGCTATAAAAAATGTTGATGTTTCAGCTGACACATACTTTTTGAGTCCCTCTATACAATCGAAAAGAAAGAAATCAGAAGTGGCTATATTCCATAAAGCAAAAAATACACCTCTACATTGCAACTTGGAAGACTCAATGTTTAAGAAAAGCTACATTATGAGAGTTATTCAAAGGCTAGTGCATTTACTTCCAGGACCCAGAAATACCAACCAAATATGAAAGCTCCGTATAATGGGGTTACATTTTACCTCTAGTGCCACAGTGGAGTCCCAGTTAAGTACAAGTCATGGGAACTTTCTTTTTCAAAACACCACTGTTTCTCCTAATGTCCACAACCTCTTTTTCTATGTTGAAGGTTATAAAGATAAAAATCTTCAAGCCACTGAAAGACAGAAGCCCCAGATAGGACAACAGAGATAGTGATCTGAAAATTTCAGTACACAAGTGACAGTAATTTCTGCTGAATGACTTAGGGGAACTGTGCCAGCTGGAAGCTGCTGACAGTGTATTCCTTCACTAAAGAGAAGGAAAAAAAACCTAGTAATCACCTTAGGTGACAGGTGTAATTCACTAGGCTGACAAAATCTATGACCAAGGATATCCTATCTTTTGGCTTCTCTGGGCCACAATGGAAGAAGAATTGTCTTGGACCACATATCAAATGCATTAACACTAACAATAACTGATGAGCTTTTAAAAATTGCCAAAAAAAAGTTATAATGTTTTAAGAAAGTTTACGAATTTGTGTTGGACCATATTTCAAGCCATCCTGGGCCACTGGTTGAGCAAGTTTGCAACAGTCATCAGGCATTGGTTTGATTTTGTGTAGCTGACTTTTGGATCTCACTGTGTTTCTTCCCATGAGATCCACCCCTGAAAAGCACAAACTCTTCTGTCTCAAGCCCTAATAACCTCCACTAAAGACAAATCCCATTAAGCGGCTTCCCCTTTGCAGACCACATGAGTCTCATTTATTGTCCCAAGAAATGGGCTACATGGAATGTTCCTCTAGTCTCCTTCCAGTTCATTATTAAGGTAGTAACTCAATAACCTTTTGGGGGGCATGAGTTCCTTTTAATATTCATTTCTCTTTTTTTTAAATTTTACTTTAGGTTCTGGGATACATGTGCAGAACGTGCAGGTTTATTACATTGGTATACATGTGCCATGGTGGTTTGCTGCACCTACCAACCTGTCATCTAGGTTTTCAGCCCTGCATGCATTAGGTATTTGTCCTAATGCTCTCCCTCCCCTTGCCCGCCACCCCCACAACAGGTCATGGTGTGTCTTGTTCCCCTGCCTGTGTCCATGTGTTCTCATTGTTCAGCTCCCACTTATGAGTGAGAACATTGCCTGTTTGGTTTTCTGTACTCTGGTTTATCTTCAGATAATATAAACCTTTCATCTTTTTTTTTTTTTTTGAGATGAAGTCTCATTTTGTCACCCAGGCTGGAGTGCAATGGCATGATCTCGGCTCACTGCAACCTCCACCTCCCAGGTTTAAATAATTCTTCTGCCTCAGTTTCCTGAGTAGCTAGGACTGCTCATTTTCTTTTAGCAAACTCTTTAGGAAAACAAAATGCGTACATTGATGCTGAATTTGTGAGCCTATTTTTGAAGGTAAGAAATAAAAAAAGTATTCTTATAAAGTTAAGTATGCAGTTGTATGATGACTAGCAATTTCTTTCTAAGTATATTTCCATGATAAGTTAAAAGATAAGTCCACAAAATGTTTTGTATGAGAATGACCACTGCAGCTAATTCAGTGTCTCCAAAATGGAGACAACCCGAATGTCCAGGTACAAGTGAACCTATATACACCTGTGACAAAATGTTAAAATGGAAATCTATTCAGGGATAAAAGTAACAAACTACTGATACATTCAACAACATGAATAAATGTTATTGACTCAAGAAGTCAAAGAAAAATAATACACACAGATGAGATGTAAAAATATGAAAACATACTAATCAGTGGTAATAGAACTCAGTAAGTTGTTCCTTTTGGTACTGAGGAGGATATTTACTAGAAAGAGGTATGAGGAAACACTCCAGGAGGAAAGAAATATTCTATATTTTGTTTGGGATAATGGTTATATAGGTGTAAACAATGACAAAAACTCATTGAATGGATAATTTGATATCTGTACATTTTTGTTATGTCAACTATTAATATATTTTGGTTGAAAAAGAAGTTATTTTCTCTTTGAATTTCTGATATATCAATGTCAATTCTTTTTGGAAAATGTCAAATGTTATGATTTACTATGCCTCCTCCTTAAACAATATTGAAGTGTTACTTTTGTTATAATTTATGTTATAACTTTTAGAGCAGTAATATTCTCACTAAGCTCTCTGTCATACCTCCTGTCTTCTCCTCACCATGCTTAAGATAAACAAGACTTTTTTTAAACCTAATATATATTTCTTCAGAGCCATAGCTTCTATGTACAATGTGGTTAAATCAGCATTCTCCCTAACTTAGCAGAAAATCACATCCATTTTTGTGAAAGTAACTCATTGTTCAATCCTTTCTTGATTCCTGGAGGTTAAGAGATAAAACATATACTTTCTCATTGAGCAACTGTCCCTACTCTTGGGCACATCTTCTCTGAACAGGATGGAATAAATGACTACAAAGAGAACATTACTGTTGGAATTCATATGTGGGAAATCAATTTTTCTATAGACAGCAAACTAGCCTGTCTCAATCTTCTCTATAATTTTGCATACAAGTAATATAAGAGAGTAGATGTTCAGATCTTTCTTTTACTTGAAAGTCTACAGCATTGTAATTGAAATTACAAATGTAATAGAAATGATAATGATAAAGACTCTTTCAAGTATTCCAATTCTCCTTTTAGACATATGGCAGAATTATACTTAACATGACCCTTTGACATTAGTTACAGCTTTGTTACTTTATTTGGCCAATGAGATGTGGACTAAAGTGGTGTAAAATCCTTCTATGTCTGGCGCCCTCTTTCCCACTAAAGTGAAGGTGGACAGTATACTCCACGGGACCATTTCCTCAGCCTGAATGATGGGAGAATGATAGAGTAGAGCAAAATCAGCAGGTGGCACAATGGACATGTATCATGAGTTGGGAATAAGTGTTGCTTTGAGCTGCTGAGATGTTGAGTTGATTGATTACCAAAGTATAATCTATAGACCATCACAAAGAATACACTTTCTTCTCTCCTTTGAATACCAGTTTGACATCATTCCACTGTTTTTTGTTTTTGTTTTGTGGTTTGTTTGTTTTTCCTTTTACATTGTCTAACCAAAGTAACTAACCAGAATTTTCTTGCAGCTTGCCCCTCTGGTTAGCTGCATATTGAGTAAACATTTCTCAATGCCTGACTTCCCTCACCCAGCTGAAAGTGGTGATCAATATGTAGCCTAGACTCCTGAGCAAACATCATAAAACAAGAAGGAAAATCAATAACTGCATTCCTAGTGCCATCAGAGGCACACGATGGCAATTCTGCATCTTGGTTTCAGTGTAGTTTCTACAGCATATTCAGCAGCATTTAATTAAACTCCCAGGTCCTCTGGGGTGTTTTCGTTTGGAGATGGCTGGGATAGTGTCGAATTTCTTTACTTTAGAGGCCTGAAATTCATACTGTAGCAGAAGTTTCTGTGACTTCTGAATTAACAATAAAATTATCATTTTCAAAGTTTCTGAGAAATGGCACATGACTCATGACCCCATATCAGATACACTCATTCTTTACTAGTGAGGTTATTAGATATGACCCATATTTCTTCTGGACTTTGGCCATCAGTGTTTAATGTCAGGGAGGTAATGTAGAGTATCTCATAAAGCTTCTGACTTTGAATAAACTTATGGCTCTAAATCTTGCAGGAATCTGCCCTGAGCTGCTCAAAGCAGTGGGCACTAGTTACACTTTGGGATTGGCTTTTGCGTTCATATGGGTCAAATAAATCCTTAAGCTTATTTCTAAAGCTCTTTCACTCCCCACTGGACCCATGTGGTCATAATCTGCTCTCAACTCTTTTCTTCAATGGGAGTAATGCAATGTTCAGTCCATATTTTTTAATAGTGAATTCCTTCAAGAATAACTGACACCTGGTAATGTTTAAATCTTCCTGTGTGTTTTTTCCATTTGTTAACTTTCCATAGTCCATCATAAAATAGGCACGCACTAAATGCAATATAGGTGATAATAATCAGAAGAGATGTTTTGGGGTCAGCTCAACAAAAGTAAATTAAAATATCCTCTTAAAAGTTTTACCTGGCAAGGTGCAGTGGTTCATACTTAAGATACCAGAGCTTTAGAAGGTGGGAAGATTGCTTGTGCCCAAGAGTTCCAGACCAGCCTGGACAACATAACAAGACTTTGTCTCTACAAAATGTTTTAGAAATTAGCCAAGTGTGGTGTCATAGGTTTGTAGTACCAGCTGCATGGAAGTTTGAGCCTAAAAGATTACTTGAGCCCAAGAGTTCAAGACTACCATGAGCTCGCTGTGCCACTACCTTCCAGGCTGGGAAACAGACCAAGATCCTATCTCTAAAAATTACAAAGAAAAAACTTTTACCTACCTTTGGAGTCCTCAATTTTCTTTATCACTCCCTGTAGAATAATGTAATTTTCTTACACAGGGAACAGTGGGAAAGGCCAATTCTGTCTTTGTTTTTGATTTATAAGTAATTCTAGCAGTAAGCTTATACTCTATTTGTTGACGGCCACTATCTAGAGAATTATGTAATAGGATGTTATAATTATCTATGTCAAAATATAATCGTATGTTTATAATATGTTCAGTCCTTGTAATAAATGGCT
Source organism: Trachypithecus francoisi (assembly GCF_009764315.1). Taxonomy (NCBI): domain Eukaryota; kingdom Metazoa; phylum Chordata; class Mammalia; order Primates; family Cercopithecidae; genus Trachypithecus; species Trachypithecus francoisi. Next base: position 164,670,017 of record NW_022681454.1, on the reverse strand, counting down.
AATTTTAAAGCCAGAAATTATTTTTTTACAAGATAGTGAATTTGATTAATGCTCTAATTATATAAATATTACCTTCTTATGTACAGATTAACATAGTGAAGAAAGTTTAAATTCTATCACTTTGAGATAAAATCTGTTTATATTTTGATACATGCTCTATCATATATTTCTTCATAAATATATACAGCCTTACACACAAGTAGATTAACAGATATGAACTTTTTTTGTCTATTTTATTAAAAGACAATTATTTTTGGTAATGACTCTGACAAAGTTCATGATTGTGGTTTTGAATGCTTCTTGACAGGAGAGCCAACATTAGCATTGACAACATTTGCTAGAAACGGCATCCTCAGCAAATTCTTCTTAAACGTGGCTTTGGCTTACCCATTGGCAAGCCTTTCTTTATTTCTGCCTGTTTTCTCAGACTAATTTGTTAGCTTCCAAAGGAATTTTATAAGTCCCCAAATGTCTTTCCAATAATGATTCCTTTTTCTGCTTAAGTTAACTAAATTAAATTCCTGTAACCAAAAAATTTTCCTTGTAATCAAATACTTCAGTCTTCCTACTGTACTTCCTAAAATTGTTTCTTATTCTGGCTTCTCATTTCAGTGTTTGGTTAGAGAGTAGGAGGAGATGGAAAGTTCAGGTAAATAACTAGGACCATGTCTCTCTTACACACCTTCCATTTGTCTCCATTTCCAAATATTTGCTGTTGCTAACACAGCACGTAGTTCACAGCATCCCAAAATCTATTTTATGATCACCCCTACTAAAGAGTTCTACTCTTTTCATTCTCCAGAATACTCAAGCCAAAGAACATTTCCTATTATGAAACACAAGAAAATGAGATAAGAAAAGTCATACATCAATCAGATGTGAGGCATCTTTCAGGATACTTTATACAATGTCTTCTAATAATTTTATGTATAGAAATTATGCTGCCCTCTTTTCAATAGAGAATATCTAACAGGGGGAAATGATTGCTGAGATTCATGGATAAATGACAAAGCCAATGTAACCCAGAGTCTCTGACCCTAATTTAATGTAATTTAAACTGTATTATCTTCCCCCCCTCCCAAATTTTCAAATATATTTAATCTTATATTTCCTTACAGGATGCAAGTGAAAATTAAAGATAGTGTGTGTAAAGATATGAAACATGCAAATCTTATAACTCATTTTCTAATTCCCTGTTAATACAATTATCAGTATATCTTACAGGACTAACTTTAACTTTGAGGTTACTTGTATGCTCTAAAAGGGTCAAGGCATCTCAGACCAAAGTGAATGGGGATCAAGACTGGCTCCAGAGTTTGTCCCTTGAAAACTATTACAAATTTCAAGACAGTGATATCAGAGCATTCAATCAAGTGTGAGGTCCTTCAAAGCATAAAGACCTAAGACTTGTGACTGCAAGGCCATATCCTCATGAAGCTGGCCTAGACTTATATATTTAATTCTAAATACTCCAAGTGGGGTTCTTGACTATATAAATGGAAAATATGTCACAAATCTATAATCAGTAAATTTCAAACATAGGCTGGGTCATTATACTGGCCTCTCTACTTTGTGTATCACTGGAATTTTTTGGAGCAAAATGTTAAAAATAATTTTTAAAATGTTGAGTCAAGAAACATTCAGGTAGATGGAGAAATACCTTAATGTATACATAAACAAAACAGAAAAGTACATGATGAAATATGAGAAATATGAAAGATAGATTTAAAAGACTTGATTTTCACAAAAATTATGTTTAGAGGAATAGAACAACACTAAATGTATTCAATAATACCACAGAAGAAAGCTTACTTCAAATTTCCTGAAACAAATATTTAAAACTATGGATCAAAAGAATATCCACTCTATGAGGACAAAAAAGATACAAAATGATTGACATCTAAATATATAGAGATGAATTTGCTGAAATATAGTAAGGAATCAACAATATAGAAATCCAAGCAGAAAAATAACTGCTAAAGTAAAATAAAACTGACAAAAACTTAGGCTGACCTAGATTTTCCCTTAATAAGATTTTATGAAAGAAGATTATTTAAAAGTATATACAAAGTTATAGATAAAAGAGAATATGACCAATAACTTTCCTTCAAGTGGAAGGATTGATAACAGATATTTAGACTTTTAATACTCCAAGAAATAATACATATTTAAGCTTGTCTTGATAACAACAACAAAAAATCCCTTTTTTTTTTTTTGATAATCATCTTAACGGTTATCCTCATTTAGCTATTATCCTCAGCAAACTAATGCAGCAACAGAAAGCCAGACACCACATGTTCTTATTCATAAGTGGGAGCTGAACAATAAGAATGCATGGACACAGGGAGGGAAGCAACACACACTGGGGCCTGTGGTGGGAGGGGTGGGCTGGGGGAGAATATCACAGAAAATAATTAATGAATACTGGGTTTAATATTTAGGTGATGGGTTGATAGGTGCAGCAAACCACCATGGCACACGTTTATCTATGTAATAAACCTCCACATCCCACACACGTGCCCTGGAACTTAAAATAATATAAAACTTATCAGCATGAAAAAAGTAAAAATAAACTTAGCCAAATCAAGAGATGAACCAAAGCAAAAACTCAGGAATAGAAAAACTATGGGGAAAACACTGGTTTTGAGTGCTGACTTTTAAAATAGAGATTAAAGATGAGAAAATTCTAAACATTGTAGTTGCAGAAAGTAGGCAAATGAAATCTGTTTTCTAATAAACAATCAGTATTTATAGTTTTAGGTAAGCTGAGCAGCAGTGCATATAACCTTGTATTGCAGAGTAGGAGTTAATACCAATGCCTGAAACTAAAATTTGTCACAGAAAATAAGCACTTATGATAGCAACTTATATTATTGTATTCAAAATGTTATGCTAGAGGTAACTTTTCAAAAGTAATTTTTGTTTTTGAAGAAACATGTGTCTACAATTTAATAATTGCTTCAGCTTTACTTCTATTTTTGTTGTTTCTGACATTCTATATCTACATACATATTAGAGACAGAGTCTTGCTCTGTTGCCCGGGCTGGAGTGCAGTGGTGCAATCACAACTCACCACAGCCTTCACCTTTCAGGTTCAAGCCATCCTCACACCTCGGCCACCTAAGTAGCTGGGACCACAGGTGTGCACCACTATGCCCAGTTAGTTTTTTAATTTTTTTGCAGAGACAGTGTCAATGTCATTATGTTTCCCAAGCTGGCCTCGAACTACTTTGCTCAGTCAATCCTCCTGCTTTAGCCTACCAAAGTTCTGGGATTACAGGGGTGACTCACCACACCCCACCTTATTTTGTATACTTCAACTGCAATGGGAATATTGCTAAATATTCCATTTAAGAACAATGGTTTCTGTCTAACTTTCAATCTTCTTCCTTTCTGTCATCGTAACAACCCTTTTATCTGCATATATCTGGAGAGTTCATTGTGGTGATATTCTGCAAATGTTGTCAAAGGCCTGTACTAGAAAGTGAGACATTGAATGATTCTAATTAGCTTTCAGTTGATTATTGAAAGAATTGCTGATTCTTTTTAAATATTCAACTATTATTTAACTTTTTTAAAAAAATTAAAATCCAGAAATTTATAATATTTTTATTTGATGGTGTTGACACATTTTGATTCAGCTTTTTTTAAGTTTGAGATACTATTTTTATAAGATAATTGTGCAATTAAAATTTAAGTTGTATTTGATATGTTGACTGAGGTTTTCTTTTTACTTCAACTACCATTTTGTAATTGTGTACACCTGATATTTTTTATTGCTGCTAGGCCTTAATGCAAGGATTTTACATGATTTCCAGCTCCGTCTTTCAGTTAACTTCCGTATCTCTCCTCTCTAAAGCTGAATTCTTCATGCTTCATAGCCATTCACTGCTATTAATCAACTGCACTTTATTATAAGATGGGAACGTTCTGATTGTCATTTGAACCTTTGATTTAACTCTTTCCATACACAAAACTAGGCCTAGGTTTCCAGTCATGTATTGGAATTTGCTGCTTTTTCTAACGAAGGCAAATATTTTTAACTCCAGAATGTACCAAATAGTCAATCCCTCATTCACAATAAAAATGTAATTACATATTATTGCAGATACTTAGAAATATAACACCTATATTATCAAATCTGTTGTTGACAGAGACAGTACAGTCTTCAAGTTATTCACTAGCATTATTATTCTTGAGGATATCTTCTCATGAAATACGATTATTAGATGTGTTAATAAAAAATGCTGTCAAAAATCACCATTATTTTTCCCTTAAACTCATATTTTATCACTTATTTTCTGTTTGCACCACCTAGGAAATACATTCCATTAAATATTTTCAAATATGTTCAGAGTGTGAGCACTGTAGCATAGTAAAAACAGCAAAAACTAAAAGCTGGGGAAGGCGTTTCCACTTTCTAGTTTAATGGAGTTACCAAGAGGTATGTTTTGGCTGTGTCAAATCATATTGAATTGTAATCTCATATTGAATTGTAATCCCCATAATCTGCACGTGTCATGGGAGGGTCCCGGTGGGAAGTGACTCGATCATAGGAGTAATTTCCCCCATGCTGTTCCTGTGATAGTGAGTGAGTTCTCACAACATCTGATGGTTTCATAAGTGTTTGGCGAGTTCTTCGTTCATTCTCTCTTCATTCAATCTCTTGTGAAGATAGTGTCTGCCTCGGCGTCACCTTCATCCGTGATTGTAAGTTTCCTGAGGCCTCTCCAGCCATAGGGAACTGTAAGTCAGTTAAACCTCTTTCTGTTGTAAATTACCCGTTTTTGGTCAGTTCTTACAGCGGTGTGAAAATGGACTAACACACCAAGTTGCTTAACTGAAATTTAACTGAGTGTTCACTTAGTAGTAAGTACAATATGTTGGGGTAATGTGTCCTTTTGCGTTTAAATTCCCTTCAAACCTGGCTCATACTTCTGCTCTCTTGATCTGCTCACTGGTTATTCTGATCATCTCCTGATCATCAGGTATACAGAATTTGATACCCAAGTCCCTTGGTTATTCCGAATACTAATTATTAATATATAGCTATATAGCTCCTGGCTCTTTTTGTGCTCTAGCTCGAAACACCTGCATATGATTTTATTTCTATTTCCAAGGTATAAGAACCTATTCCTGGTGCATTTATAGATTTTGTGTACTCTGAGCTCACTTTATAATTTGTTTTGTGGTTACTGTCCTAGTTTGTTTTCTGTTGTTTATAACATACCTTAAACTGGAAAATTTATACTGAAAACGAATTTATTTCTTACAGTAATGGAGGCTGAGAAGTCCAAGGTTGAGCAATGACATCTGGTGAGAACCTTCTTGCTGACAGGCACTCTCTTTGTATTTTTAGTAGAGACGGTGTTTCACCATCTTGGCCAGACTGGTCTTGAACTCCTGACCTTGTGATCCACCCGCTTTGGCCTCCCAAAGTCCTGGGATTACAGGCGTGAGCCACTGCACCAGGCCCCAATCACTTCTTAAATGCCCCGCCTCTCAATACTGCCATATTGAAGATTAAGTTTCAACATGAGTTTTAGAGGAGACAAAAACTCAATCCGCCGCAGTCATGGTTTGAACACAGCAGTCATGATTTATGTTCTCAGTTACCCCTGTCAGCTGTATCAGTGATGGTCACTGGAGAAGTCTCTCAGGAAGAAAACTTATAAATATTAATTATTACATTGTAATATTGGAAGAAGAGTTTTCTCTCTTTTATATCCTGTTATAGCTCCTTAAATGATGTTGATATTTAATATAAATTCTCTATATTTGATATATAAAAATGAATTAAACATGTGTTAAATCAAAGAAGGCCAGTAGATCATACACAGGAGACACTGGAAAGGCTTTAGTTTCCATAAATATTCAGGAGATAGAAATGGGAACAAGTCAATCTGAGGCCTTTTTGCTGATGAGCGACCACCTTGACTCCCTCATGGAGACAAAGGTGTGCTAGGTCATGTGAAATCCCTTTCCAGTGGTTCTCAGAGCACTGAACTGAGAGAAATGAAAGAATCCCAATCCAAGGGCTCTACCGGGAATGAATTATTCATTGTAAATACTGATTAATTTATAGTTATTATAAATCATAGGTACTTGTCCTCATAGTAAGAGTTGATTGGTGTGATAATCTGCAAGATGAAGTTCTCAATCATATGGTTAATAATTGTCCTTGATTAAATGAAGATTAATTTTGATCAGGTAAATGAAGTAAATATGATTAGAAGCAAACTCACAAAACAGTGATCAGACTTTATTTTTAAAGAGACACAAGGAAGTTTTTAGAGCATTGAGACTAAATTCAACCAGGTATGTTCATTCGGATATTGCTACTGAAAATAAATGAGATTGTGTATGTTTCCGAAAGTTGCAACAGAAGCATTTATCATGTTTTCATAAATAATTGTAATGGGCAGCTTATTTTACAAAACATAATAATTGGTCTAATTATTCCAACAGAGACTTAATGAAACACTAGATTTTCAGGCAATATTAGGTGAAAGGATTTATACACAAAAGTCATTTTGGTATAACTAGCTAATGCAAAATGATCTGAAAAGGGAAGGAGACACTTATTGTGGCTATGGATGGTTTTTCACAGCTAAATACTGACAAAAGAGACAAAAAAAAAAAAAAATCCCTCATGTGATTGGTGGCCTACAGTGGAGTCTCCCTGTGTTAGTTTACTAGGGCTTCTATTAAAAAAATGTCCAGGAAACTGAGTCTAAATAGTAGAAATTCATTTTCTCACAATTTTGGAGGACACAAACCTGATAAGAGGTGTCAGTGGGGTTGGTTTCCTCTGAGACCTCTCTTTGGCTTTTAGATTGCCATCTTCTCCCTAAGTCTTCATTTGGTCTTTCTTCTGAATGTACCTGTGCTACTATTTTAAAATAAGAATTTTTAAAAATATATTTTATATATAAAAATATTTTATATATTTTTAAAATCCTATTTTTATAATATATAAAAATTATATTTTTATAATATAAGGATGCCAGATTAGGGCTCCCTATAATGACCTCTTTTAAACTTAACTACTTCTGTGTCCAAATATAGGCACATTCTGACATAATGGTGGTTAGACATTTAACATATAAATTTTGAGAGAACACAATTTAGCACATAATGCTCTCCTTCCAAAAAAAAAAACAAAAAAAACCTTTATATCCTTTTAACATTATCCCATTCAATTTGAAAAGCATCTGAGTTTACTTGTGTAAAAAGAACTATGCTAGTCTCTTAGAATGGAAATGTGATAAAACAATTGGATTCTGCCTTCAGTGAGATGACTCTGAAGAAATAAAAAAAAATAAATCTCTTAATTTCAAAGTCATATTAATTTTAAAACAGAAGTCCATAACAGGTAGAAACACTTTGAGAAGAGATTTAACTTGAGTACAAGATTTTATGGAAAGCATCACATGTAACATTTACTAGGTTTCTAAGAATGTTTGTATTTTTCTGGGTTACTACAGAAGGGGAAACTTTCAAGACCATGTAAGCAAACTTTGCAAAACAAGAAATGTACAACAAAATAAAAATGCCAACCCATTGCAGTATGCTTGGCGTAACTGCTTTCCACAAAGGGGATGTAGAAATAAATGAGGCATAGGAGAATAGGTAGTCTTACATAGAAGAATCTCATAATATTTATGCAGAGGGAAACAAAGCCAGTGACAACAACAAAAAGGCACTTGTCTATTATTTCATTTTATACAGTTCTAGGAAATTCAAGCCGATCCATAGAAGAATGAGAAAATGTGGGAGGGGACATCAAACAGACCTATTTATATTATCGAGTGTGATGAGGATTTCAAAGATGTATACACATGTCAAAACTGATCAAATTTTCCACTGTAAATGAACACAGTCTGTTAATTATGTTTTTCAATGCTTCTAGATTCTTACTTCCATATTCTTACTTACATTCTTACTTTATCATATACATAATATATTACATATATTCTTATATTAAATATATAGAGAGAGATGTTTACATCTTTGACTATAATTGTTATATTGGCAACAATAACGTGCCTCACAGACATCCAGTCATGGAGAACTTGATGGACCAGGAGCCCCAGCTGCTTTGCCCTGAAATCCATTGCTTCATTTGTGCCAAGGCTGTGATTCCCACGGGCTGCTCCTTGTCAATGGCTGAGTGAAACAAGGTTAAGGGAGGATTATTTCTGAAGGACAAAGAACTTCTCTGACTTTCACATTTTGCTAACAACTTCCTGATAGTGTTGCTAGATTTTTCTTAGACTATACAGCTATCTAACATTTTTTCACCCAACTTTCCTTGTATCTCTCACTCACTCAGGTTCAGACTTGCATTGTAATCTATTGTCCCCCCCAGCCTTTTGTCTTGGTTGGTTTATGGGACACAGATAGTCTCTAGTGTCAGGGAGTGGCTCAGTTGGAAAAAATTTCACCAGTAGTGACCTGGAAAAATATACTTATAGAGAAGGATGCTTTGGCTGGAGCAATAACACAGGCATCTGAAAAAAACAAGGAAATAATTTCTACAAGGATGGTAGATTTAAGTGGTTACCCATGTATTGTAGGCTACCATGAAGAAGGATAATGACAGAATTCTTAAGCAGTTAATATCTGAGTGAGAGTCAGAGAACTCCTGAGTGATAGGTTACAAAGTGTCCCTCATTTGTATAATGAAAGTGTATAGGGAGGTTAGTGGCAGGTGGAAGACTCTAATGTAGCAGAGGTCCAGAGATATTTGAATGCTCATTCATGGCAGTCTGATAAGTGAATGTGTGTGTCCTAATAAGGAAAACTTGGATATCAAAATGTAAGATGCAGACATTTGGAGGGATGCTTCCGAGAATATCTGTCCTTCTCTAAAAAGAGCTGCATCTTCCACTGGGCTGGAAGATGCTGCATAAATCTTTCTCTGGCAAGGCAATATGAAACTCTTCAGAGGTTGACCCCACCTATGTCCAGATTGTCTGCTTGATACCTAGGATGAAATCCCAGCATAACCAAACTAGCCATATGTTGGGCTTCATAAAGGAGGCCAAATTAAATAATTGCCATAATTAGCTGACTGATCCTAAGTCACTGGGAGATTAATCTTGGGATTTATTGGTTTTTGAGGGTGCCTGATAAACGGGAACTGGAGTGTAAGACTAGATAAGAAAGAATGTATTGACTTGAGAGTGTTTCCTTGGGATATATAATTTAACATCTAGTAAGAATTCCAGAGAATATGACAAACTTGCTACCAAGTGTAATTATTAGAAATGTGATTTAAAAATGTCTAAATCTCTCCCAAATGGGAATGCCTCAGTTGTCATGACTGATGGTGGAGAAACAAGTGAGGAGGCTGAGAGAGATGGGCTGCTGGATTGGATGTAATATGTAATATGGATGTAATATGCAATGGTCTCCAAAGTGCTGCCAGAGGGTTAGTTTCCATGGAAAGTCTCAGAGGACACATAGTTCACAAAGACCATCAGAGGTGAGGGTGGGCGGTGACAGTATCACTAAGTTATTTGATGTTGACCCTGAAGACCATGGGTGATAGAAAATGAGGCTGTTTATATCTATTAGGATGAAGTGGATTCCTTCATGCCTATTAATAATAAAGGCCCATGGTGACGCTTACTGCTGGCATCCAAGAGACTAGAATTTCCATGATGACTGCCAAAGTTAGAAATGGGGCCAAAGGAATTTGACCAATACCGTTGTCCCTAGAGGCAAAATGGTTGAACAGGCAACAAATTTGCTACTTAACATCTATAGCAACAATGACAAAAAGATTGGAGAATCAGAGATCTGAAGGTAATTGCCTAATTAAAAAGCCACAACTCTGTTCAGATCATAGAGCTGAGATGATATTTAGAACCTGAACCCACTTATCAAAAGTAGGAATGGGTCTCTGGAACACAGGGCTCTGTAACACCACTGCAAGAATATATTGTGACAAGTCCCAATTTCTTTTCCAAAAGGATCTATAACCATTTACTTGACTGATGGTACACTGAGACAAAGAGAATACACAGACAGTTCAAGGACTCTTGGACCCATTACAAATGGATGTTGATACCCCAGGACTCATACGATTATCACAGCCCTGTGTTGCATTGGGGCTCACTGGGACTAGGTAATAATAGAGTTCTGGTAAAAGTCAGTCTCACAATGGGTCTGACTATCCACCCAATGGTCCTGTTCCCAGTTTCCATCTACATGTTTGGAAATGATATGTTTGGTAACTGGAGTAATTGGCACATTGGATCTCTGATCTGTGGTGGAAAGGCTATCATGATGGGGAAGATTAAAAAGAAGCCTATAAAACTGCCTCCTCTTTCCAACCCACAACCAAGATAGTAAATCAAAAGCAGTATCATATTCTTGTTGGGGAAGGTAGTGGAGGAGATAAGTGCCAATATTAAAGAAATAAAGGATACAGGTGTGGTTGTCTATCATTTATCTCCATTTGATATGTCAGTTTAGCTACTGTAAGCCAAATGGAGTCTGAAGAATGACTATAGCCTACAGAAGACCTAACAGGGCAGGAGTTCTGAATACACAGGCTATGCAAGATGTCATGTCATTTCTTAATTAATATTTGTAGCATACAGACTTTGAGTTGATGAATGTGCTCTTTTCCATTTCAAATATAAGAGGACCAGAAGCAGTTTGTATTTAACATGGAAGGGACAACAGTATTTATTTATAGTTTTGCCTCAAAACTATGTTAAGTGTTCTACCCTCTGTCATAATATAATCCAAGTAGATCTGGACAACCTGAACAATTCACAGAACATAACACTGATTCATTACATTAATAGCATGACCTTTTTACATAGAACAAACAAGAGGTGGTTAGTATGTTAAAAGTCTTGGTGAAAAATGTACATCTCAGAAGATAAGAGATACAGTCTACACTCAGGGACTAGCCACGTTAGTGATGTTTTTAGGAATCAAGACAATGCTAGAATACCTCATGCAAAGAGTAATCAAGCTTATTGCAACTTACATTCCCTACCACAAGGAAAGAAACATGGCACCTTTTACCCACTGGATTAGAGGTATATCATATTTCCCACATAGGATCACCACTTTGACTTATATACTGGAGTTATACGGAAAGCTGACAATTTTGAGGGTGCCTTCTAGTAGGAGGGGATTTTTGTTTTGCAGAAGTTCCAAGTCACTGTGTTTCCATTTCTGCTGTCTGGACCATACAATCCAGCAGACCATGTCACAGTGGAGGAGACAGTAAGGATAAAAGAGGGAATGATGGGGTTGTTGACAAGCTCGTGAAATAATCTGATTGCATGTCTTTGAAATTCTGGAGCAGTTTTATGCCATCTGCAACAATTACACACCTTTTGAGAAACAGCTGTTGGCATGTTACTGAGACCACGTATTTGACCATAGGATACCAAGTAACTATGTCTAGGACTTCTCACTGTGAGCTAGATTCTGTCAAGCCTGTAAACTCCTAAAGTCATATGAACCCAGTAGCAGTCCATAGTAAGATGGAAATGTTACAAGCAACCTCAAACCTGAGTAAGACCAGAAAGTATGAGTGAGCTGCATTAGCAGGTTTCTCAGACCCCCATGTCACTTATCACCATTGCATGCATACTCCTGCCTGGGCGTATGCTATATAGGAAGGCCTGTATGACCACCTGAAAGATGAGGAACAGTCTAAGTAGTGTTTATAGCCAAGTTGGCTCAGAAGATGAATGCAACCTGAAGAGGGACAACAACTGCATTACAGCTACATTTGGGGGCAAACTTGAAAGAGGGTGGAAAAGAAAAAAGTATTTCTAATGAGTAGAACTGTAAGTTGTGCACCTGTTCATCCCTTTATAAGACAGAAGAAATGGCCCATGTTGAGCTTATATACAAACCCATGGACAGGAAAGAACTAGAAAGGTAAAGATAAGGCCATCTAGGTTAGATCCTGTTCATATACCTATGGCAGAGGATAAAGTTTGTTGTGTCACATGTTAACTCAACTCATACAAGAAAACATCAACTGTGAAGAAGTTACTTGACAACCAAATAGACAAAATGAGTCAGCCAATACATGTAAGCTGATCTCCGTCATCAGTCACTGCAGAATCGGTACAACAGGTATATGAATGGAATGGTCATGCTGTCAGAAAGGGAGGTTACTTATGGGTCCGACAGCACAGACTTACTAAGGCTGATGTAGCTACTACTATTTCTGAATAACCAACCTCGCAGCAAGAGACCAACATTGAGCTCTTAACGTGGCATTGTTTCTCAAGGATCTCAACTACTTACTTAGTGGTAAGTAGATACCTCATTCCCTTTCTATAGTAGGTCACTTGGCTTGTCCTTAAGGGGAAGGATTTCAGGTGGGATTTGCTTTTTCTACACACAGACTATGTGTAAGAGCCCTACTATCCTAGGGCTTTAGGAAGACCTGATGCACAGACAATCCTGAGAAATATGACATCTGACTAGGGGACCTATTTAACACTGAAGAAGGCATGAGGGGTAGGTGTAGGACCCATAGGACCCACTGATCATATTAGTACTGTACCATCCTAAAGAAGTCAACCGTATAGAACACCAGAATGGCTTTCTAAAGGTGCAAATAAAGCATCAGCTCAGAGAAAACTCTGACATGATGAAGTGCCATTCTTTGTGGCACAATATATTTAATAAGGAGGAGATTACTATATGGTACTGTGTCTCCCATAGGAAGGACAAATGCATGGAACTGGGAACCAAGGGTTGGAAAAAGTGGTGACTCCCTTACCATATGCTCCATTGGAAAAAGCCCCAGTGACTCACCAGGGACTATTTTTTCCCATCTTCTTTATGGATTCTGCAGAACTGGAGGTCTTGCTCACAGTGACGCATTCTTGTTAGGTGGTCCAATAATGGGCCCACTGAATTACAAGTTATGTCTACCAGGGCACTTTGAATTCTGTGTACCATCGGGGAGAAGAGGAATCACCACACTGACAAGGAGGAAGAAGAGCAGTTTTAAAGAGTGGGAAGAGGGAGGAGTATTTGTGAAACCCAGGAGATCCTGCTTACCAATCCCATGCTTCATTGCAAGTGTAAATGGGCAGGTACTACAGACTGAGGAGTGTATGATAATAAAGGATTACAATTTCCTCAATGAAATTAAGATAGGCCACCAAAACATGCCAAAGTAGTAGCTGAGAATAAGAGGAAATTTAGAATGGAACTTTAGATTAGATAGTGGAGAAAGGAGAGAGAAAAGCCTCAATATCAATTGTGTTGATGAAGTGTAGTTTATTCCACTAACTTTCTTCTTTCAAATTTTGCCTGATGAAATATGCACAGGAACCACAGTGTTGCTGCCACAAATCCTTTTTGGATAAGTAGATCTGTGTGACAAAATGGTTCAACTGGATTGATCAGTGTGTAACCAGTGTGAATGAACCGTGTAGATCTCTGATTCTCGGGAGTTTAATTAACCAAGGGCCCCAGGTGCTGAACTACACAATGGATTGTTGTCATTCCCATGGGCTAGCCAATGCCGTGTGGCAGAAATAGTAAGCATTACAATTTTTGGAAAATATTGGTCTTATCTGATGGCCTGTCTGAATTTCCATAAGCTACAAGTTATTTCAAGATGCTTTCATACAAACTTTATCCCATTCTCCACACTCAAGCTCAAACACAAGTCAAGGTCTGATGCTTCTTTCAGTCTTCCCTGGCCTGATGCACATGTCTTTGATAGAAGTTTTTCCAAATATAATTCTTATATGTTTAATATTGTTTTGCTATTTGCTTCTCAGAAAACAGTTGTAATTTTATCTTGAGTTTTCCTAGACTTCGCCCCTCATGTATTTTGAAGCTCTGCTACTAGGTGAATAAATATTTAGGATTTTTGGTCCTTTTAATAATTTGACACAACATTATGAAAATGTCCCGTTTTATCCTAGGTAACAATATTTGCTTGAAATCTACTTTGACCAGATTTCTCTTCATTACTATGTCTATATTGATTACTTAATTTGTGATATATTTTTGTCTTTTTATTTAGAGTGGGCTGCTTGAAGAAAGCATATAATTGGGTCTTACTTTTTAATTCAATATGACCATTGATGACTTTTATTTGAAGTACTTGGTCCATATATATAAAATTAGTATTGACATAGATTGAAACTACCATCTTGGTATTTTCTTTCTCTATTTGTTTCATCTGCAATTTCCCCTTTTCCTCTCTTTTCTGCCTTCTTTTTGAATATTTTTAAATCATTCCCTTTCATTTATTTTACAGGAATATGTATAAAGATATTTTGTTTGCCCTTTTTCATTGTTGCAATAGTTGATAATTTTAAAACTTATTGAAGCCTTACTTAAAACAATATTATATTACTCAGTGTATAATATAAAAACCTTCTAATGCTGCAATTCCATTTTCCTTCACCTGATCTTCTGGTATGGTTATCACATATTTCACTTCTTTAAATTTATGTTACAAATCTCATAATGCATTATTATTTTGTTTTTAAATAATTTATTATAATTTAAAGATATTTTTAAACTAGGAAAAGTATTATATGTTTACAGGCATATTTGGCATTCATGGAGCTTTGCCTTCCATTCTGTGAATCCAGATTCCCATCTGGTATCATTTTCTTCTGCTGAAGAACTTTTTAAATTTAATTTTATTTTTTTAGGTGACAGAGTCTTGCTTCATCACTCAATCTGACATTCAGTGGCACAGTCATGGCTCACTGTAACCTCAAACGCCTGGGCTCAAGGATCCTCCCATCTCAGACTCCCAAGTAGCTGCTCTGCAGATATGTGCCACTTCCTGACTACTTTTTAAAAAGAAATTTAGAGATGGGGTCTCGCTGTGTTCTCAGGCTGATCTCAAACTACTGGGCTCAAGCAAGCCTCTGATCTCAGCCTCCCGGGTAGCTGGGGTTACAGGTATGAGCCACCTTGTCATACTACTGCTAAAGGAAATTCTTTAAACATTTCTTGTAGGATAGGTCTGCTGATGATGAATTATTTTATATTCTTTATAACTTAAATAATGGTTATTTTGCATTCATTTTTAAAGATGTTTTCACTGGATACAGAATTTTAGGTTACAGGACTTTTATTTTTCACAGTATTTTGAAATAATACTCCACTCTTCTCACTAAAAAAATTTAAGTCAGCTGCTATTGTCATATTATACTCTATGTATAATGTGTCATTTTCTTTCTGAATCTTTTTAAGATTTGGCTCTTTATTATTATAGTATACAATCCAATTATGTGCATTCCTGTGTTATCATTATATCTCTTATGCTTGGGATTTTTGAAATTCTTGTATCTGTGGGGTTAGTTTCCAGCAAAGAAGAAAAATAATATATATCTTATTTTCTAAATGATTTTTCTGTCCCCCCTTCTTTGGTGGTTATCCTTACACTTGCATTAATCTTCCTGATATCTATCACTATTGCGATCACTATTGGTCTGTTATTTGTTTTCCATCTTTATTCTCACTATCTTTCAGTTTGGATAGTTTATAGTAGTCTGTGTACAAGTTCAGTGATCATTTCTTCTGCAACATTTAAACTTCTTTTCATCATGTTTTATTTTAGATTTTTTTTATCTCTAGAAGCTCAATTTGTGTCTCTTATATCTTCTATACATTTTTTAAACATGTTTATAGGAAGATCTATTTTTTAAACACGTGGAATATACTTATAATAATTCTGTTAATGCCCTTGTCAATAAATCCTACCATATGCTTCATTTTTGCACCTGCTTCTATTGATTGATTTTTCTCTGCCATTTAGGTCATACTTTCCTACTTATTTGTTTCTCTGATATATTCTTTAAAGTTTCCAAAACATCATTATGCTTATTCACAATTTCTTAAAATCATAGAAGTGATATATGTTCATGATAAAATAAAGTACATAAATGCACAAAGCAAAAAGTCAAAGATTTCTTGAATGTATCAAAAATATGACTTTCTAAAAAAACAAAAAAAATTAAGAATTTGTTTTTTACTCCATGGTATATCATGGAAATATTTATAGTAGCATGTTTTTATTATATTTGGCTGTTATAAATAATTTTATTACAAAGCAAAGTGCATATGAGCAAATACATGTTTTGAAGGAAAACAGGCCAGAGTTCCCTCTCAATGGGTGTCTGAGCACTTACAATACTTACCAGTTACTCAGAAACTTTCCATTCTACTTAACTTAGGGAGTGAGAAGGCAAATTACCCAGCATTGCTCTCTGCAAGAAGAGGAGGTTAAAGCATATAACTTTAATGATCTGGCAGGTTATCACCCTGAGGATTATCTTCTCTCTCCCCATGCAAAAGTGACCACTATCCTAACTTCTAATATCATAGTTTAGTTGCTATTTTTTAAAGTTTATATAAATAGAATGACACATTATCTACTCATCAGCTTCTGGCTTCTTTTACTGAGTATTTTGTTGAGTGTTTCATGTGTGTGGCTTGTATGTACTAGTCGTCTTACATGCAATAATGTTGTATTATTATATTTTGTAAAATATATATATTCACTCTTCTGTTGAAGAATATTTGGTTTACTTCTAATTTTTGGCTGTTGCTTATAATGCTGCTAGAAACATTCTTATAACTCTTTTAATGCAGATATTTAGATATAGATATAGATATAGATTGGGTTCCTTCCCATGATTATTACTTTTTTATTGTTATACTTTAAGTTCTAGGGTACGTGTGCACAATGTGCAGGTTTGTTACATACGTATACATGTGCCATGTTGGTGTGCTGCACCCATTAACTCGTCATTTACATTAGGTCTATCTCCTAATGCTATCCCTTCCCCTTCGCCCCTCCCCACAACAGGCCCTAGTGTGTGATGTTCCCCGCTCTGTGTCCAAATGATCTCATTGTTCAATTCCCACCCATGAGTGAGAACATGCGGTGTTCGGTTTTCTGTTCTTGCGATAGTTTGCTGAGAATGATGGTTTCCAGCTGCATCCATGTCCCTACAAACATTATTGCACAAAATTTTCCAAAGGAGCTTTATCTTTTTACTGTCCTTCAGTAGTTTGCAATGGTCTTAGCTGTTCTGCATCTTTACCAATATTGAGTATGTTCAATATTTTAAACTTTATATTATTGTTGAGTATGCATTTTTTTTCTGATAACTATTGAGGTTGAGCATTGTTTCTGAAGTTTATTAGTCATTTGAATACTTTATTTGAAGGGCATGTTGATGTCACTGGACCATTTTAAATTAACAGTTAACCCTTGAACAATGCAGGGTTATGGGCACGAACCTCCCATGCGGCTGAAAATCTGTGTATAAATTACTCTCCAAAATAGCTACTAATAGCTTACCAATAACATTAACAGTTGATTAACACCTATGTTGTATGTTATAAATGTTATATATTGTATTCTTATAATAAAGTATGCCAGAGAAAAGAAAATGTTATTAAGAAAACCATAAAAAGAAAAAAAACATATTTAGTGTGATTAAGTGGAAATGAATCATCATTCGTTTGATGAAACATAAATGTTTTCATCCTCATCATCTTCAAATTGAATAGGCTAAGAAAGAGGGGGAAGAGAAGGAGGAGGAGGTGGTCTTGCTTTCCTAGGAGTGGCAGAGTTTGAAGAAGTGGAGGAGGTGGAAGGGGAAGCAGGAGAGGCAGGCACACTCAGTGCAACTGCTGCAATAGTCTGCCTGTAAGTAGAGGCACACATTTCAAACCTGTGTTGTTCCACAGCCAAGTGTATTTACGTATTCTGGAAAAATCCTTGGTTAATATTATGTTTTTAAAATATTTTATTTTATCCTTTTCCTCTCTCTCTCTTATTCTCTCTCAATGGTGTTTTTGCTGAACAAGGTTCTTAATATTAGTATAGTTTAATTTGTCCACATTGTACTTGTTAAAATTATTTACTTATAAATAGTGTTTTTGTTTCTTCTATAATACTCATTTTAAACAAATATTTAAATTTGTTATCTACTTGTAATTGATTTTTATATATAGCATGACTTTTAGAACATGACTCGTTTTTTTCATTATCAATTTTCTATTGACTAGAATTTTATAATGTATGAGATTTCAGCATGTTTCTGGCCAGAGAGAAAGGCTGGAAGACACTAACTAAAACTGTATAATAACACTTTTCTACAAGACAAAAAAGTATTTTTGGAATATACTTTATTCCAAATAAACATAGGTGTAAACATTAGCAATAAGGAGGAAAAACATAACATTTCAGATCTCACTCGGCTAATAAAATACAAACAGTATCTGTTAGACCAGGTGAAATACAACAGTATGTAAACAATATATCACATGTTTTCATATAGCAACTCTCTAATATCACTGTTCAAATACCATAAAGCTAATTTAACAAAAATATCCACTTAGAATATTCCCTACAAAATTCAATGTTGTGGTCTCATAGATGAAACCACAAATGACAACAAATAAAACCACAAATGAACAAATTGTTAGAAGAACTACTGTAAAATGTGAGATCAGACAGAAATTAAAAGCTTCCTAAGAATAATTTCTATATAAAATAGCATTGGTCAAATTAATCTGAGAGTGTCTTTATGTGTTGAAAAACCTTAACATATTTAATATTAAATATTAAAATACAGAGAAAATAAGATTGCACGTGTTCATGTACCATCATCCAGATATAAAAGGCTCTTCTTTAAATACTTTAATTGAAATATCATTAAAAAATTTTTTTTTATTTTCGTCAGGTTGCTAATTTACAAATAATCATTTACTTGTCATTGCAACAGTACACATTACAGGTAGGTTGCATTTAGACATATTAACAATTCCCTTAATAAAATGACATTATCGTTCTCCAATAAATGAAAGTAATCTGAAATAGACTTAAACCTGTAAAAATGATAATTGCGATTTATACTAAATGAACAGTGGACTATGTGATAAATGATGGAATCAATAAGAAGAGTTTAATATTAACATTATATCCACTTTCAAAGGTATAAATTGAGGTTATACAGAGAATTTAATTTGCACAGATTAGTGCATTCTAAGAAACTCAGAGGTTTTTATTATGGCATTTCTGTATATGCATTTCATAAAATTATTGTTTCATTCGGAAAGATCTCTCCATCCAGACATTCCTCATTATCGCACACCATGCTTTGCTTTACCTAAATAAAGCATTAGTCTGAAGGAGGTGGGAAGGTGGATAACATTTCACTCTCCCAACAGAGCCATTCATTAAATAAACACACAACTATTGGACAGAACAATTATTTACTAGGTGAATAATTAAATTGGAATTTCAAAAATATTGATTTGTGAGAAGAGAGATTTACAGAGAAGAGAAAAATAACAAGAAAGAAGGCAAGTAGCAGGCATTAATAATAAAGATCAAGGCAATGCTTGGGTAAAACAACAAAGTAACATCCTAAAACAATAATTTTACCCACTGGTTGATTATACATATGAAACCAGTTATGATAGCTTTGTTTATAGGCTGCAGGCTTTGGAGCACCATAAATCCTTAGCAATTTCATTCCTGGTGCCTTTTCTTTCTTCTGCCTTTCGAAATCATTATGTATTTCACATAATTTATATGTATTAAAATAAAGTATATAATGGCTAAATTATTCTAGCATCGCTTCAAAGAACTTCCGGAGTAATATACTTGTTTGAGGGATGAGATTAATAAATCCTTTACATTAAGTAATGTCCCTAAGAAATCTCAGGTTTTGCTGCCATTCTAAACATATATATAACATTTTATATTTTATTGCATTTTGAATAAAGTTCATATGGAAATTAAATATCCAAGATATATTTTGGAATTCAGAAATTTTCAGAGTATAGAAAGAGGACATGATGCATACACAGTATATACTGTACACTTTACAGGTCCAGTGAGTTAGGTACTGCAGTTTGTAATAAAAATTCTTAATATTTCTATAAGAAAATGTTTAAATATTCCAACTAAGTAAAATACATACAGCCTACAAATAAACCTTTATTTCTTCAGGTCAGGATTTGAAACTAAATGAGATCAGGTCAGATATACATGTTGCTTCCAAATGAGATACAAAAGACGGATATATTTAGAGCTATTTGTACTTTCTGAAATAGAATACCTTGTGCCAAAACAAATAAAAACAAATAAGCTTATCTTTGCATAAATCTGAGCCTATTTTTTTTACTTATTTCTAAATATAAATTTTCCTATTTATTGTGTAATCATGTTCACTTGACTTCTTTGAACTTGTTTCCTGGTTTATTTTAGTTATCTGAGGAGTTTAATCCTCCTCCATGGAATGTTATTTGTGCAACTACCTCTCCCTAAAAAAAATAACAATACAGATAGTACACCATCTCTAACAACAATAAAAATATAAGCTTACCTTTCATGAAGTTATTATTCACTAAGATTTTCAAGTACTTTTGAGTCAGTGCTTATTGAATTCCCTATAGAGAAAAAAGGAAATTTGAAAGGAAAAAATTATTTATTTTATAACAAGAACAGCAAATTTGAGTATGTTGTGTGTATATGTACATGCATACATGCTTGTGTTTGTATATGTACTTGAGGGGATTTTGTGGAAATATCCTGACACTTTCAAATGTGTTTATATAGAAAATTATGTCATTGAGTTGGCAAATTGTGCCTTGTTCATGTTTACAGGTTGGGTTTCTCAAGGAAGCAAACTCTGAGAGGAATTTTACATACAGGATTGCGATTAGGGAATACTCTATTGAAATTAGTACCTAGGGTAATATTTGGATGAGGAAGTTATTTTTGGCCAAGGGCTAAAGAGAGAAACTCACTGGAGAGTTGTCAGTTGGGGGAATAAATGCTTTCACTCTGGAAGTCAGGATTTATTTCTTTAAGATAATAAACTTATTTTAGAGTGGGGTCAAGTTGAAAGAGGAAGATTAATAGAATCCATTGCAATCACTGTAAAAGAAAAAAAAAAGCTGTTGTCTTCTCTACACTCTCACACAACACTTACAACACAAAATGTGTGGACTTTTTTATACCAAGCAATTCTCTAATTATCTGCAGATCCCATCTGATTGGCCTACAATTTAATTTAATTCTTATACTACCTACCTGGTGTTAGCATGAGATACAAGTTACTAGCTCAGTCTCACAAAACCACCCTCATTTCAGATGCCAATCACAAGTCTAGGTCTCCCTTCTGACTTCTGATCCACTGGCTATACATCTGAGTTTTCCACAACTCCCCCCAGGGTTTGATAATTTGCTAGCTTGGCTGCCAGAAAGAAGAAAAACGGTAACTTACTAGATTACTGGTTAATGATAAAAGACTGTTTAATAAAAGTTATAGGAAGCCAGTGTTTTGGACTAAGCTCCTGTACTTGGCCTCCATAGACCAGACTAAAAACCAAAATGGAGTCACCTGTGTTAAAGTGCCACATCACCAAACTTAAGCTAAGTTGTTACGTAACCTTTTGAGAAATCAGGAAACATAACAACAAATTTCCTAAACAGGCCAGATTCAATCTTCAATAGGTATAATAATGAAGTCCCTCTACTTTAATTATTACATAAAGAAGTAGCCTAAAGCCACCTGATGCTAACTAGTTATTTTTCTAGGGTTCTCTCTCCCTGCTCCTGCCTTGCAAGGAAAGTAACTTTGAAATGATCAATCTGCTTTTTGTTTTTTATTTCTTCTCTCTTCAGTGCTTTGTCTACAAAAATCAATCATCTCTGCCCAACTTGTTGGAATACTTAGTCAATTTCATAAAACAAAGTGTTACCCCTGATTCTAGTCACAATAGAGGCAATTGAGATCTTTAAACTTGTGATCTGGGACAACAAACTGGATGCCCCTGTTTAAACTTAGATGGACACAAATGTTAAGGAAACAAAGTTATCTGTTGAGAATACAGGCCTGGCTGACAAAGCAAATTTCTAAATTTCTGGAGCTAAACACCCTACCAATAGGCACTCTCTGATTGGAGAGAGGGGTGGCCTTACAAATTCTTTTCCGATAAGCTACTGCAGAACTTAGGCCAGTTTCAGCCACCTTATAGAGGCTGTGCACAGATAATCTTTTTATCCTGTAGTTTACTTTTTGGAAACCACCTTTGCAAATGTTGTAGTGATAAAGGAAATCTGACGTAACTGACTCCATCTTGCTTCTACCAGGCTAAATTGCTTTTACTCCTTCTTGCATGGAGGCCATGATAGTTCCTCCTTAGGCCGATCCCCTCCTTTATAAAAAAATTAAAACTGCATTTGTAAAGACTAACAAAAGGTCACAGGGTTAGAATCATGGTAAGGGCTTAAACTTTGCTAAGCAAATACCTGTCGTGGCTGAGCTTGCTTTTCTATAAGTTGCTTACTGCTCCAGAGTCACGTAACCAAGGGGGCACAAGTTATAACTTCCTTAACTACTGCTGTAGATAACATCACTATTGCCAAACTTAAAGAACTGGTCTTTGAGTTATATTTCAGATATAGCATTTCAGCAGACCAAGAGACATCACCTGTTCCTGAGATCCTCTCCCAGGAATTGATTAAGTTGCGGGAAGACGGTGAAGATACCCATGTGATTTCATCCCCAATCAATAAATTGTTTTAGTTCCCTAGATCCTTACCGACCAAAGTTCCCTTAGAAAATCCTAGCCTCAAAATTTTCAAGGAGACAGATTTGAGAAATAGTTCCTGTTCTTTCCTTTGACTGCTCCTGTGATTATTAATCTCTTTCTTTGATGCAATGCCCGCTGTTCCCAGTGCATTGGTTTTTCTGGGCACTGGGCATTGGGCTGTGACATTTTGATGTAAAGAACCAAATTTCACCTCATTTTAATGATAAAATCCAACTCCAAAGTGGACCTGAGATGCATGTTATATATTTTACTTGTTTACCCCATCTGCATGTACTTGATCCACCTCCTAAAGGTGTATAGCTTTTGCCCAAAACCTGCTAAATGTGTGTGATACAGATCCTTTGAGGCATAAAATCCAACCTGTCCTTCCCCTCTTTGAGGAGAGAGAAACTTGGGTCCATACTGGAGGCTTTCTCTTACAAGAGGGTCAGTATTACTCTTTTCTACTGTTTAGTCATCCTGGTGGTCTTTCAGATGACAAACTAAATTTATTGTAATTTTGCCTTTTGACAAAATTAAAACTCAGGAACAGCCAGATGAAAGAGACACATAGGGCAAGGTATGAGGGAGAAGTGCACCCCCCTCTCAACATCTCCAGGTATTCATCAACCCAGAAGCTCTCCAAACTCTTTTGCTTAAGGATTTTATGAAGGCTTCATCACAAGGACATGATTTACTAAGTCATTGGCCATTGGTAATTAAACTTAACCACTATCCCCTGCCCATTTCTTGGAAATGTGTCTGAAGTGGGGCTGAAGTTTCAACCCTCTAATGACATGTTTAGTTTCCCCGACAATCAGCTTCTCCATCCTTGGGGAGTTTTGAAAGTTACTTTGTTAACACAAACTCAGGTATGATTGAAAGGGGATTGTTATGAACAACAAAAGATGCCCCTTTCTCCTTTACTGCTCCAGAACTATTTCAGGAACTGGGGACAAGAACCAAATATTTCACAAAAGATGCTCCAATTGCTCTTAGGACATGGGAATTTACCATGGTTTTAGGAATTCTGGCCAGGAACTTGAGATCAAAAACCAAAATATATATCTCTTTATATCACAGTGTTACATCTTGCTTCTGTAGCAGATTTTGGGAGGTTTAAACTGGTATTTATTATCCCCCTCCTTCATCCCAAATTTCTTCTTCCCCTTACCCCTGGATAACACTTGTTAGCACCTGAGATAACACCCCTGGATGATACCTGGCTTACCCGATTGGGTGAAATAACACTAACCCCTAAGAAGTCTGAGTCCCTATGTGCCATGACTTTCTCAAGTTGTGGCTATTGGACTTGTCCATTTATAATCAAGATAGGACAAGTAAGTATTAGGGGACACCTCAAAAGATCTGCGAGTTATGAAAGTCCTTCTTCCCTGCTTTCATTGTATGAAGAATTCTACTTGTTCTCAATGATCAGAACAAATTATTTCCACCGAGATTTTTGACTCTTTTTCAAGTCTGCTACTGTTTTGGCATCAGGAGTTTAAAATGACGAGACAGTAGCTTACCTGATGGTTTAATAAAACTCTTGCTCTGCCCCCTGTTACAAGCATCTTTGATCTAGGAAACAGTACCTCTAAGCCCATGGGGGTTACAGTTACAGTGATGAGAAAGAAAAATAAGAGGGATACTGGGATTAATGGTAAGAGGTCTACTCCTGCTTTCACCCTTCTACCTATTGGTGGCAAAGCCATTCTTTACTATAGTAGACCACCAGCTTTTAGATCATATGGTATGTTATGAAACCAGTAGATCACATATCATGTGCCCACTGCCATACCTTCTTTCCTAAAGAGTAGATTTTATAGTTTAATGTGATGTTATGTAGAATCTCATGTTAGATATATTCAAACTTTTAAGCCCCTGGATAATGCAACAGTCAAGGCCCTAGATATAGAAAAGGCACACTTGTGCCCAGAATAGATGTAGACTCAGTCAGTATGAATTCCTGCCCTTTCCAGAGTGGTTGGCTAAAAAAAGTCAACTTTCCACCAAGTGGCTGGTTGGTCTCCTTCAGGAAAGGTGCCATATTAAGAGACGCATTGGTCTCTGTTGCTAGCAGGCTAGAGTCAGTTACTAGGTCAGCTTTAGTGAGTGGGAGTCTGTGCTTTTAAGCTCATGCTTAGCTTCAGTTTCTGTTATTATAGCTGAGTTATTCTGTCTACTTAGGTATTTAGTAGCTCTTCTGTTGTGAATCATTTCTGGTGGGCATTGGGATGACACACAAAGATTTTGACACCTTGTATCTACTCCCATAAGTTCGTGCATGTGTCATCTGTGCTGATTGTCTGGTTCCCAGTCATCCAATCTTTATCGTTTTAGGCTCCTAGTCAACCAAATTGATTACTACTGTTTATGAGTACATATATATTCTAACATGAGGCCATTATTTCTTTTCAGACTCAAGGGTAGTACTGAGTGATCACTGGAAAATTATCCTCTGCACTGTTTTTCAAGGCCACCCCTGAGTGAGGCTAATATATAGCCAGAATAAATTTTTATTTTGCACTCATATAATGAGTTGATAGAGAGGTATCAGGGTAATAGGTTAGTTATATAGAAGTCTGGGCCACCTACTTGTGCAACTAACTTCTGTCCTTTGGTCTTATTTATGCCTGTTGCAAATTACATCACTTACATCTTATAATGAATTGCTGCTAGTGCCATCTGACCTTATGACTTGGTGAATAGGACTAAATCTAGCGTACGAAGGGCAGTTATGGCTACAAGGTTACTTAATATTCCAGGGTTCAGTAATATTACAAGATCCATTTCTCAAGAAGTACGTACAAGTATACTGCAGGTGAAATATTTTGACTTACCCCTGTACAAGTCTAGCTTATGATTCTTCTATTGAGTCTTCCTTTAACAGTCACCACATAGCATCTTTTCCTTCTACGGATATCTATGCTACAATTTAATCTGCTAGGTTATGTTTCCCATGGGAAAGAACCACTTATATCTCAGTCTAGAACTTTTGTAGAGCCCTATCCTTCTCTAAACTCTACTTGAAACTAGATGCATTTTGTGTCACTGAGCATAGAGTCAGAATAATATTTTAAGTGTGTGTGCTATGCTTCCTTTAAAATCTGAAAGTCCTACTGGATAACTTGCTTACCTTTTATGGTGGGAAATGCAAGACACAATAATATAGCCCTTTTGTTCAGGGGATGTTCTGGAATACCTCAGATCTACACTGTTGTGACAACACCCTAATCTTGGTCTATGTTGCAGTTTCTGGAGTTTTTGTGCCTTACCAAAGTCTCCAATAAACTTCCCACTTCTTGCATATTAATTTGATTAACGTGATGTTAACTTTAGAGTATACTAGTGTGCTGCTCTTGCAGATGTTCAACTGTTTCACACCTCTTCGAATTATATTGTGACAGAGGACAGGAAATTAGCATATTCTTGGGACAAGACCATGAAACTACGTAAGGACAGACTGTAGTCTGTGTCAAGTAACAGAAAATTATTTCTGGTTTTTCTTTCTAATAGTAATGAAAATAAACATATCTGTCAGATCACTAGCTATATACCAAGTATCTTATGCTGTATTAATCTGCTCTAGGAAAGGTGTCACCTCTACCATACCAACTGCAATAAGGGCTGCAGATTGAGTTTGCAGTAACTCATGATCTTCTGCTAGGATTTATGTGGCCTTTTGATGGGTTATATTTGTGGATTTAATGACATTTATTGGTCTTTAAGTTGGGCATTAATCATCACTATTTCATCAGGATATGGAATGGTATGGTTTTGATTTAGCCTGTTTGTGATTGGAAGGGAGGTAATTTCAGAGACTTCCATTTATCTTCACCTATGACAGCTCATATTTTAGAGATCAAAAACTAGTGGGATGTGTTGACCATTTATTGAGTATATTCACTTCAATTACACATTTGGTCATCAGAGAAATTACCATCAGGGGTTCTGTAGACCCACTGCACACTATGAACCAAACCTGGTCACAGACTCTAGTTACTTCCCGTACACATCCATTCACAAAAATCCATAAAATGTCATGAATCGTTTGTTGTCAAAGTTAATTTGGAACCTGTGTCAATAGTCCTTCAAAGATTAGGCATTCCTCTCTTTAAGGCTATGACTACCAAAGTGAAAAGTCATACACGTCTTTGGAAAAGATTGAGAACTTGTTACCAAATATCCTTATGAGATGTTATGTGATGCCTATATTTTGGGACCAAGTTTCTTACATTCAATAGGTTCCAGGTCTCAAAACTAGCTCACATGCAGAAACTGGCAA
Source organism: Trachypithecus francoisi (assembly GCF_009764315.1). NCBI lineage: Eukaryota > Metazoa > Chordata > Mammalia > Primates > Cercopithecidae > Trachypithecus > Trachypithecus francoisi. Next base: position 164,643,130 of record NW_022681454.1, on the reverse strand, counting down.
AAGAGTAAGTGTTGGCCGAGACGGGCGGATCACGAGGTCAGGAGATCGAGACCATCCTGGCTAACATGGTGAAACCCCGTCTCTACTAAAAAATACAAAAAACTAGCCGGGCGACATGGCGGGCGCCTGTAGTCCCAGCTGCTTGGGAGGCTGAGGCAGGAGAATGGCGTAAACCCAGGAGGCGGAGCTTGCAGTGAGCTGAGACCCGGCCACTGCACTCCAGCCTGGGCGGCAGAGCGAGACTCCGTCTCAAAAAAAAAAAAAAAAAAAAAAAAGAGTAAGTGTTGATTCGAAGAGACTGCCTCCTGATTATTCATTCTTTATTTCCTTTGAACTATATTCTTGTCAGCTCTTCATCTAGTTTGCTCTTAGGGATCCTATTCTATTAACAATAGCTTTTGTTCTTTACAGGTAGTGATGCCCCGCTTGAAACTCTGAACTTTTCTAGCTTATCATAATAATTTTGCTTGCTTTCTATTTTTTGATATTTAAGACCATTTGGATTTTATTACTTCAGGATCTTGCCAATCCCATTGCCATCAGATATGCTATAATGACATATCTTACGTTTATCTGTGAACTATAGAACACATTTTTCACTGATCTCTTTAGTGTTCAGATTACCAGCACATTCCTTATTTCCTTAATAAATGAGGTGTCTTTGTGGACCACTCAAACATCATATTTATCTGGTGAGTTTTCTTATTGTATGCGGTGTATCTACTTTAGCATATCCACTTTCAGACTTTCTATTAGGTTGGTGCACATCTACATAAGAAAATGGATGATAAAAAGCAATTGAGTATATAAACACCTAACTAAATGGCAAAAACTACATTACTTTTAATGGCAAAAACCCGCAATTACTTTTGCATCAACCTAATATTTCATCCTTTAACATCTCTCACGTTAAATTTGGTATTTCTGCATCATATACTATGGGCTGTAACATTTTCCAAACTTATAATAGTCATTCTAACATATTTTTTAAGTGCAGTCTTCTGCATTCTCTTGCTAGGTTGGATGTTAAATTCTGTATTACAGAAGGCTTTTATATTGATAAACTCTCCTTTGCCAAACTTTATGTGGTACCTCTCCAGTCCCATATACATTTTTCTGCCTCCTGGTGAAGTATTTTGGCAAGGTCACACAGATTTATCAGGATATAGCCTTTTTTTTTTTTCTCTCGGCAAACCCAGAGTTTACCAGAATGTGTTATATTATGACCTAATCTGTGTCATTGGTATGGTAGACAAGAAGAATTGTATGAAATGTTAGAAGAAAAACACCATTGTCTTGAAAGATAGAGAAATCTTTGTCATCCTAAAGGAAGGTAGGATCACTAGCCTCTAATGGACAGGAAATCTTAGAATTTTATATTGCAAGGACCCAGAATTTCTTATCCCATGCCTAATAATCCCATCTTTTCCTCATGAAGTTTCTCACTTTGGTGTAACAGGATTGTCAGTATTGAGACTTCAACTTTATCTGGAGCAACACTATCCTTACAATCAGGTCCAGTCCTGAGTTTAATCTGAAGCTTTTTTCTCACCTCCAATAGCAGAAGATGAAATTCCCTTTGTGTGTTACCAAGGAAACCCTCCAGTGTTCACCTTTTTTGCTGTAAAGGGTGATCAACGAGCCTCTTCCTTTTATTTTATTTTTTCTAATTCATCATTAACAGTGTTAAGTTAGAGCTACTGTATTCTACAGTCCTTATTTTTTTCTAGTATTTCTCAAATGCCTAATAAATCTCCTGCATTGGGGCATTCTTTTATGCCAATGGACCATCATAGTTCATTCCACATTAAAATTTTAACAATTGGAACTGCTGCACATCCTGAAGGCTACATGTTCTCTGTCTGCCACAAGTGATAAGGGCTTTGTTACAAGGAAGATAACAGATGATCTAGCACAAAAACCCTGTTTTTAGTGTGGTTTCTTAAACTACTTCTGTTGCTAACTGATGGAGTTTGTTTATGTTCCCTGAAAATAACTCTGAGGAAGATTTATGTGCAGCAGTTGTTGGGGAGTGATATCAACATCAACACCAGTAAGCAAAGAAAGCAACTTGAATTATGCAGAGAGAGACATTTTACTGTGATCTGGTGATGGGATGGATTTTTAGAAGAGTCTGCAATGAGTTGGTCCTGCACTGACCAGCCATGAGAATGGAACATATTCTTGGGTGAGAAATCTCTGTTCACCTGCTGGCAAGTCTAAGAGAGGGGCTTATGTGGAGGTAGTTGGCCAATAGCTCTCTAAAAAGATTAGGAATAAATGGCTTACTGTTGCAAGAAGGGAAAAGCATTTTATTTTCCCTTCTTGGGAAAAAAAAATGCGGAAGAATTTTTAGTGAATTTGAAGTCTGGAAACAGCATTAATGCACATCAATGGGGGATGGATTAAATGATATAGAGCAATAGGCAATAATATCCAACACTAAAATGAACGAGTAGATCTGTAGATATCAATGTGGATGGTTCTCAAAGGTCTGAAATTGAAAACTAAAAACAACACACAGAGTAACACATACATGTGTCATTTGCATAAATAAAAATGCACAGAATTTTTATGTTCTTTATATATAGAATCAATAGTTGTGAAAATTAATTGACTAAAAAGATTAAAATGAAATATTGAAAGTGCTTGTTATAGAAAAGGGAAAGAGAGAAATTAAAATGAAGAGAAACCCATAAAGAACTCTAACATTTTTCTGAATGTTTTTATTTCATTTATACAAAAATGTGAAGCTAGATATTGAGAGTATAAAAAATTAAACTCTGATCTTTCTGATTGCAAGGTGAATGTTCTTTCCATAACAGTGATTGGTAGCCCCTTGAAATTTTTTTCTGAGTATTATCTGCTATATCCCAAGATGACTCATTCTAATTATTTCTTTAATCCACCTAAATTTACAATTTTATCATATTTGTTTGAATGATGTAATGGTATCCCATGAATATTAGCTATCAGTTCTAATCCATCTTATATACATCACTACTATATAAGTTATAATAATACCCATACACACCAGTAAAAAATTCACTACCTGCTTCAAGCCCATCAATTCTTCCTCATTGTTCACTAAATTATGTACAAAACTCTGGAGACAGAAAATGTAAGAAAATAAATGATGAAAAGCAATCCAAGATATAAGAACCTCACTAAAGACCCCTGGAAGAGAAGTAAAAAAAAAAGAGAAAAAAAATTCAAACAGGTACTATCTTTAATCTTAAATTACTATGTTTTATTCATTTTGATTTTATAATAAATCTTCAAATATGAATAGATTTAACATTCATGTATCTTGTTATTAGGGAAAACATATATTCTGCTTTGCTTGCGACAGTCCTGGTTGACTTCGTCATCCCAGCATATTTATTAAGAGTATTTCTTTTTACTCTTAAAATATTTCAACTTGGATTAAAATTTATGTAATCACTGTATATCAAACCTTGTTTCTTCAAGCCAAATATTTTTAGAGTCCCTAATTAAATGAATCTATTTTATTTAATGCCTAAACAACTCATCCCTAGTAAAAATTATTGTGAAATATTACATTAAGTTAAAGACACATTCTCAAGATATTTACAGGGAAAAATGTGTATTGCAAAACAATGAGAATAAGACAGGTGTCAAAATCTCATCAGTAACAGTGAATGCTAGAATAAGTATAAGGTGTTCACAATTGACATAGAAATTTGCTTTAAGCCTAGAATTTTATTTTAATAATCAAGTGTAAGAACAGAATAAAAACATTTTCAGAGGTGTAAGAAGACAAAATTTATCTTGTCTTCTCTACATTACATTTTCAGAGAATTATTTCAGGGTATTCTTAAAAAACTGCATAAACAAAGAATTACATATGAAATTCCAGAAGTATGGATCTATAAAGAGAGAGAAGGCAGACCTCAGATCTCAGCGGGGTGACAGGATGAGAGATGAAGCATCACCATTTGGAACATAAGTGACAAATTTTAGAAAGGCTTCAATATATATAAGGGACTCAATAAAATAGAAAGCAAAATCGATGGCTCAGAAAATCACAGGAATATGGTATATTTTAGTCCATAACAGATGGAGCAAGAGCAGACATAATAATATCTGATTTGAAGTTTAAGTGATAACCAATGGAAGAACTGAAACTATCATAGCTATTTTGAGGAAAAGGAGAGACTAAATGCACTGGGTTTTGTAAATGTGGTAAATCTCACCTATCAAAACAGAAAATAATAAGTAAGATTGAAAGTGTATAAATCAATATCTAGAAGTACAAGCATAGTATTCACAGATACGGAGGTAAAGACTAAAATAAATAAACCTGGTAAAATAGTTGGCTCTGGAAAGGGGCATTAAAGGTAATAAAATTTGGGGGAAAATGTTAATTCTAGAATTTTCTAAGCTGTGTAATATCCTTTCTTGATTAAAAAGATAAAGAAACAAAAACATGTGAGATTAAAGTGATAGTTAAATGCCCCCTATGATAATTCATAATATAATTAGGTTTTCTGGTTTCTGTAATTTCAAACTGTGACCATATAATCTATAAATTTTATCTAGTCTCAGCAGAGGAAAAACTAGACTAATCTTTATTCACACATGCCTTCATTCATATGACAAATATATATAGACATTTTCCACATGCTAAGTATTCTTACTACATTAGAATGAAAAGGTAAAGCAGACAAATTGAAAAAAAGCAATTTTTTTTCTAACTTCAAGTATTTTATGCTAGTGAAGGTAGTAGACATAAGGATACTAAAGAGCATGGTGATTGTTTTTGGTGTATTAATTGGAGGATGCAAAGAACACAGAAAGAACTTGCAGAACTAAATTCAAGAACATGTACGTTTTTCTATGGACAATTGCATTTACTCAAATATCACAGTGATATTAGAAAAATAATATGTGAATTTCTCTGACTGTTCTATAACAATGAAAATCCAACATTATGCATTTGCATACATGCACTTTTTACTCTATTCAATGCTATTGAATAGTAGGGAGTAAAAACAAATTTTCCCTTTCATTGTAAAATAAACACATATACTGTTTAATTCACCTAGTTTTCAATTAATAATTCGTTAAATATTTATTCTGAAACCCAAATTGATGGAACATATTTTAGTATTACAGTATGGTGCTTTAAAGAAAAATGACTAAAACTAGCCTGAGAATGACAAAAGCTTGGATCCACTGAAAGAGGCATTGGTAGCACAGGAAAAAAAAAAAGTGGCATGCACATTAAAATAAAAATAAAGAGTAAATGTGAGCCAAGGTAACAGAAACCTTGAGAAAGGATCGTAAAAAAACAAAAACCTTCTGCGGTTTAGGTGGCAAAGAAAGTATTTAGTTGCCAAGTACTCAATTTCAGGAGCTATGCTTGCTATTGAGTAACTTTCTAGGTCAGTCACATGGAACTGCTCGGATGTTCAGGTAGACAAACATTCTGAGAAGGGGTGGTAGTCACCGTAGGTAGATCAAGCTAAAAGCCATCTGAGGCAGGCATAGGCACTGGGAACATTTCTGACAAGGACAAGCAGACAGAATGGTTTGAGTGTTGTCAAGAGAGGATAAATGCAAATAGAGACTTAAAAAACCCAGATTTAAGTTACATTCAGCACCAAGTCTTATCTCATTAGGGAATGAACAAGGCTTCTAGCCAAGGAGGTTTTAAAAGCACAGGAAAATTGAAGAAATATGTTGCAGAACAAAAGAACAAGACTTGTGACTGGTGAATACTGGTTGGAAGTGAAAGAAGCTGGAAGTATTGAATGATGTTGAGTTTTCCATCTGGATAGTACTAAAATGACATTAATGATAAGAGAAGCAGGAAAGGCAAGACGGGGACTCTTGTAAGGGAGCATAACGACATAAACCTAAGAAAAATAGAAAGTAAAGTGAAATGTAATGCTTAGCAACACATCGTTATTAAATCATTTTAAGTTTAAGAAATTGATTAATCGATGCAAGTGATTCAAATATAAGAAATGTTTCTAGGACTGTTACTATGACTACTAATTTCTTAACTTAAAAGACAAAATTGAGTTTTAAAGATACTCTAAACATGACATTATATGAGAATATACTCATATAATAATACATCCCTCATAGTTCTCTACCAGTCCTAACATTTTAAAAAGTTTAATTTTATATATATTATTTTGTAGGTAGAGTCTCACTCTGTCACCCAGACTGGAGTGCAGTGGCAGAATCTTGGTTTACTAAAACCTCTGCCTCCCAGGTTCAAGCGATTCTCCTGCTTCAGCCTCCCGAGTAGCTGGGATTACAGACACCCACCACCACGCCTGGCTAAGTTTTGTATTTTTAGTAGAGCCAAGGTTTCACCATGTTGGCCAGGTTGGTCTCAAACTCTTGATCTCAAGTAATCCGCCCCCGCAGCCTCCCTATTTGCTGAGATTACAGACGTGAGCCACCACACCCGGCCAATACTTTATTAATACTTTGGTATTTTTTCCTTGTATTGTACTTCCAAGTGATGAAACTTCCTTTGAAGTTTTCCTGGAAAGATTTTCTTTCTCTCTGATGACATCAGAATTATTGAAAGATTGCATCTTGACTGTAAAATTAACAGATAGTTAAAAGGCATCTAAATCTTTTCAGATAGAATTAATAATTCACGTTCATTTCCTGTCTTTGGTTGTGGAAGTGATTCTGGTTGTTAACAGTTTATTCAAGGAAGAAATAAGAGAAACAAAGGTTACTATAAAATTTTTGTAGCTATGTGAAAGTAAGTTCCTGCTTACCGCGACCAATTCTCCACTCCCACCATAATAGCTCACTTGAGCTTATAAAGAAAATAATGTCATTGTTCTATGTTTTCTTAAATTTCAAAAAGCTGGATTTATTTATTTATTTTTTTTTTTTTGAGACGGAGTCTCGCTCTGTCGCCTAGGCTGGAGTGCAGTGGCCGGATCTCAGCTCACTGCAAGCTCCGCCTCCCGGGTTCACGCCATTCTCCTGCCTCAGCCTCCGAGTAGCTGGGACTACAGGCGCCCGCCACCTCGCCCGGCTAGTTTTTTGTATTTTTAGTAGAGACGGGGTTTCACCATGTTAGCCAGGATGGTCTCGATCTCCTGACCTCGTGATCTGCCCGCCTCGGCCTCCCAAAGTGCTGGGATTACAGGCTTGAGCCACCGCGCCCGGCCAAAAAGCTGGATTTAATTTTAGTGTTTCTCTTTATGAAATTGTGAACTTCTTCAAAATGTAGAATATACACACACAATATGTCCACAATAATGTTAAAAAATCTAAGAAAAAATGACCAAATTATTTTTATCATTGCTATATAAAATATTCACATTAGCTAAATATTATATCTAAATCTTTCAAGGCAAAGCAAAAGCTTCAAGATAAGACTTGTATATTAATTAATTGTATTATTGAATTTCACTTACAAAATATTACCTGTAAAGCAAGATACATATAAAAGGGAAAACTATGAGAAAAATAATTATTATCATAATATACCTGCACATTACCATTGTTGGCAGAAGAAAATAATGTTGAGTGAAGTTTTTTCTTTTAGTAATATATAATTAAAATATGAGTGTATATAAAATTTATGTGAGCATTAATATGACAGTATATGCTAATCCAAGGTCAACGGGAAAAACTGATATGGCCATTTGAGATATGAGAAGAACAGAAAAACATTGCGATTCAATACAAGCATCATATTGTCCCAAAGTAAAATAGAGACTTTTTTATATTGAATAATACATTTCTTCTCAGTCTGGGCTCCTTTTTCCCTTCTTGATATGTATGAAAAAATACAGTATTTAATGTTCCTGTAATAAATATTATCTTATTGAATTATAAATCAAATAGGCATTTGTAAAATTACCTGCTCCTTCAGTTTTGTTTTGAAAATGGTTGTTTATAAGATAAATATTAAAATATCTAATGAGGGATATATATTGTAACACAATAATAGTAAGAGATTCACTACCCTGCTTGTAATATTGGACAAATCATCTATACAAAATTAATAAGGAAACATTAAATTTGAACACTTTAGACCAAATCAACGTAACAGACATGTACAGGGCATTCCATTCAACAGCAACAGACTATAGCAACATCAAGTGCACATGAAACATTCTCCAGGCTAGGTCACATGTTGGGACACAGAACAAGTCTTAACAAATGTAATAACATTGGAAAAATATCAATATATTTTCTGACTGTAATGGTATGAAACTAGATATCAATAATGGGAAATTTTGATAAATTCACAAATACATAAAATTGAACAACATGCTCCTGAAAAACCAATGGACCAATGTAGAAATTAAAATGGAAATTTCAAAACATCTCAAAAAGAAAAAAATTAGAAACAAAACATACAAACACTTATGTGATATAACACAAAGCAATTTTAAGATAAAAGTTTATGGCAATAAACACCTACCTCAAAAAATAAGAAACATTTTAAAGAATGTTGCTCCTCAAAAACTAGAGAAAGAAAAAATTAACTTCAAAGTTAACAGAAGGCAGAACATGATACAGAGCACAATAGATAAAAATAGAGAAGAGAAAAATAGAGAAAATCAATGGAACCAAATTTGGTTATTTGAAACGATCAACAAAATTGGCAGTCTTTTAGCTAAACTGAAGAAGAAAAAATGTGAAGAATCAAATAAATAAAACTGGAAATGAAAAAGGAGGCATGACAATTGATTTTATGGAAATATAAAGGATCATAAAATACTATTATGCCAACAAATTGGATAACCTAGAAGAAATGGATACATTTTTAGACACATACTATCCAACAAGATTTAATCATAAAAAAATAGAAAATTTTAACAGGACAAAAAAATAGTAAGAAGAATTAATCAGTAACAGAAAGTCTCCCATCAAAAAATAAATAAATAATTTAAAAAATCAGGAAACAACAGGTACTGGAGAGGATGTGGAGAAATAGGAACACTTTTACACTGTTGGTGGAACTGTAAACTAGTTCAACCACTGTGGAAAACAGTGTGGCGATTCCTCAAGGATCTAGAGCTAGAAATACCATTTGACCCAGCCATCCCATTACTGGGGATATACCCAAAGGATTATAAGTCATGCTGCTGTAAAGACACATGCACATGTATGTTTATTGCGGCACTATTCACAATAGCAAAGACTTGGAATCAACCCAAATGCCCATCAGTGACAGACTGGATTAAGAAAATGTGGCACATATAAACCATGGAATACTATGCAGCCATAAAAAAGGATAAATTCGTGCCCTTCGTAGGGACATGGATGCAGCTGGAAACCATCATTCTCAGCAAACTATCACAAGAACAGAAAACCAAATGCTGCATGTTCTCACTCATAGGTGGGAATTGAACAATGAGATCACTTGGACTCGGGAAGGGGAGCATCACATACCAGGTCCTATTGTGGGGGCGGGGGGGAAGGGATAGCATTAGGAGATATACCTAATGTAAATGGCGAGTTAATGGGTGCAGCACACCAACATGGCACATGTATACATATGTAACAAACCTGCATGTTGTGCACATGTACCCTAGAACTTAAAGTATAATTAAAACAATAAAATAAAATAAATAAAAGAGAATCTGATGGCTTGATGGTTTCACTGCTGAATTCTACCAAACATTGAAAGAAGTACTAATACCAATGTATCTCAAAATCTTCCAAAAAACACGAAGAAATAATACTTCTAAACTCATTTTACAAATCTAGCATTTCCCTAATAGAAAAGCCAGACAAGGACATTACCACAAAAAAAAAATATATATATATATATACAGGCCAATAACCTTGGGGAGCATAGGTGCACAAATCCTCAACAAAACACTAGCTAACCAAATTCAATGACATATTAAAAGTATCATCCACCATGATCAAGTGAGATTTTTCCCTGAGATGCAAGGATGATTCACCATATGCAAATCAATAAATCTGATCTATTATCCTTGCCAGAACGAAAGACAAAAATCATATGATTATTTCATTAGATTCAGAAAAGGCACTTAAAAATTAAACATCTTTTCATAATAAGAATTTTTTTTAAAAACCCTCAAATAATTAGAGGCAGAAGGACTTTACCTACACAATAAAGACCATATATGAGAAGGCCACAGTTAGCAGTATATTCAATGATAAAAATTTGAAAGCCTCTCCTCAAAGATCTGGAACAATACAGGAATGCTGTCTCTTGACAGTTTTATTCAACATGGTATTGGACATTCTTGCCAGACCAATTAATAAAGGTTAAGAAAATAAAAAGACATTTAAATGGAAAACAAGAGACTTCCCCTTTTTTTTTTTTTTTTTTTTTTTGAGACTGGATCTCACCATGTCATCCAGGCTGGAGTGCAGTTGCACCGTCAGGACTCACTGCAACTGCAACCTCCCAGGCTCAGGTTATCCTCCTGCCTCAGCTTCCCTAGTAGCTGAGACTAAAGGTGTGCTCCATCACACCCAGATAATTTTTGTATTTTTTGGTAGACAGGATTTTGTCATGTTGCCCAGGCTGGTCTCCAACTCCTGGGCTCAAGTCATATGTCGGCCTCCAGGCTCCCAAAGTGCTGTGATTAGAGGTATGAGTCACTATACCTGGACAAAGTGTCACTTCTTATATACAGAAAACCCTAAAGACCCCACATAAAAACTGTGAAAACTAGTACATAACTTACCTCACTATAGAGGTAAGTTCAAAAATACAAAATCAACTCACCAAAATCAGTAGTTTCTATACACTAACAAGAAACTGTCCACAAATGAAATCAAGAGAATAATTCCATTTACAGTAGCTACCAAAAATAAAATACTTAGGTATAAACTTAACTTGGGAGGTAAAATAACTATACAGTAAAAACTGTAAAAAAACTGGTGAAAGAAACTGAAGACACTAATACATGAAAAGATACCCCATGTTTATGGACTGGAAGATTTAATATTCTAATGTTCATACTACACAAAGTACTCTTCAGATTCAGTGAAAGTTCTATCAAAATTGCAATGTGATTTTTCATCAAAATAAAAAGATTCTAAAATGTGTATGAAACCACAATGAAACTCAAATAACCAAGGTAATTATGCGCAAACAATAACAAAGCTAAATAATCACTTGACCTAATTTTAAACTATAGTAATTAATTATATCAGAATGGTACAGGCAAAAAAAAAAAAAAAAATTTGAAGACACATAAACAATGGAACAGAATAAAAAACCTGGAAATGAGTAAAGAACACATGTATAGTCCATTAATTTTTGACAAAAAGCCAAGAATGCATAATGCAAAAAGGATAGTCTCTTCAATAAACGGTGCTGAAGAAACTGGATACCCACATGCAGGAGAATAAAACTGGACCCTTATCTCACACTATATGCAAAAATCAACTCACAATGGATTAAAGACTGAAACATAAGTTCAGAAGCTGTAGAAGGACTAGAAGAAAACATAAAGGAAAAAACTACATGGTATTAATTTGGGCAATATTTTGGGGGGTTTGACCCCAAAAGTACAGTAAACAAAGTCAAAAATAAACAAATGATTACATTGAACTAAAAAGCTTCTGCATGGCAAACAAAACAATTAATAGTGTGGAAAGACAAATTAGGAATTGAGAGAAAATATTTGCAAGCCATACATCTGGCAAGAAGTTAATCCCAATAATATATAAGGAACTAAAGCAATTCAACAGCAAGGAAACAATAGAAAACATTTCTAAAAAGAAGACATACAGTCAACAGACATGTGGCAATATGCCCAACATTGCTAATTGTTAGGAAAATGCAAGTTAAAATCACAATGACATATCATCTCTTACCTGCAGAATGGCTATTATAAAAAAGATGAAAAATATGTTCTGGCAAGGATGTGGACAAAAGACAACTCTTTTACACTGTTGGTGGGAATTTAAATTAGTTTAGTCATTAGAAAATTGTATGGAGGTGCCTCAAACATCAAAGACAGTATTACGGATGCCCCTGATAAATCCATCATAAGTTAAAGATATTGTAAGTTAAACATGCATTTAATACCCCTAGCCTACTTAACAGCATGGCTCAGTCTAGCCTACATCAAATATTCTCAAAACAATTACATTAGCCTACAATTGGATAAAACCATCTAACAGAAAGCCTGTTTTATAATAAAGTGTCGAATACCTCCCATGGCTTACTGAATACTTGGCTGAAAGTGAAAAACAGAACGGTTGCATAGGTACTACTATGACAGTAAATTTCAGATGTTCTCATCACGAAAAAGATAAGTATTTGAGGTGATAAATATGCTAATTAGTTCAATTTAATTATTCCAGGTTATATTCATAAATCATAATATCACTTTCTACTCCATAAGTCTATACAATTATAAATTGTCAATTTATAATAAAATAAAAAATAAAAATAAAATAGTTGTTTTACATCCTCATACTATACTATTATATTTTATGGAGTACTTTTCTTTTAATTTTTTTTTATAGATAAGGTCTCAATCTCACCCAACCTGGAGTGCCAGTAGCATGATCATTGCTCACTGCAATATCAAACTTCTGGGCTCAAGTGATTCTCCTGCCTCAGCCTTCCAAGTAACTTTGACTGTAGGCACGCACCACCATGTCCAGCTTAATTTTTAAGCACTATACAGAAATGAGGTCTCACTACATTGCTCAGACATGTGTCAAACTCCTGGCCTCAAGCGATGCTCCTGCCTTGGCCTCCTAAAGGCTTGGGATTACAGGCATGAGCTATCACACCCAGCCTTTTAAAAATATATTTTATATTTTTTCATACATACCCACAACTAGAGAGAATAGTATTTATTCCCCCTTTGTATTTATTTATAAGTTGCAACAATTAATGCAATTTAACCAATTCTGTTTTTATCTATTTTTTGCTGGATAATTTTTAGGCAAATTCAAGAAAACTATTTTATACTTAAATAATTCAGTACATATCTCTACAAATCAATGTTTTTTTTTTCAATTTAGTATAGCCAGAATTTCATTACTATTCAAATTTAAAAAATAATTTCTCAATATAAACTAATATCTAATCTATCTAGTCTATGTTCAAAGTGCTCCCCTAGTGAAACAATTTAAAAATAAAATAGAAAAGGTAATTTGTGCTAAGGATTTCCATGAGCCATTTGTTGAAGCCATATCAGTGTTCGCTCAAAGAGTTCATGAAAGAAGTGGCCACACTGGCAGATATGGAAGTGATGTATAAGCTCAACAACATGGGTTCCTCTTCACACATAAAAAAGCCAGATCTGGCCTGTATTCCTGCATACCGCTTAATTTTCCAATAGAAGAAACAAATACTGAATCCCTGATAACATCATGCTTTTGATGGCACAGAGCAACCAAGTATATTTGTTAGCATGATAAATAACTAAATCTTTTCATTTACAGGACCAGTCATTTCTTCTTGATGGATCTCTTGTTAAGCATTCACATAACTTAGAAATAGTGCCAAAGTCTGGGTGCATTCTGAGAGAGTCTTGTACACACCTCCATTTAAGGGCTCCTTGTAACCAATCTTCCATTCTTGCTTCTTCCCAGGTCCCCAACATCCTGCAATCTGATGTTGGTTGGTGACTGAGTATAAAAAGCTAAAAACATATCAGTGTTCATATATCTTTTCAAGCATGGTAAACAACTTGATAGGTATTCAGTTCTGCCTGCCAGGATAATTTTCCTCCCCTAATTTTCTTTAGGGTTTCTCCTAGATAATGATATTCTCTTCCACTTCTGACTAATAGCAGATGTTTTTTGCATACCTATCTTTACATGAGACATGAATACCTTCTTTTTGGACAAACATGATATGAACCACTCTTTGAGGCTTATAAGAAGAAATTGGTATAATGCAAATAGGAGCAGCAAATGCAACATTCTTGTGCTGTTACTCTACTATCAGGATCTCCTATAATTTTATCTTAAACATACCACTTTTACTTAATGATAGAATTCTAAAGGATACACATAACTGTATGACTTCAAATATTTACATAATTTTTGGCTGGTGAGCTCAAATTTTCACTCTGTGCGCTATAGTCAGATCTTTCTTACTTTCTTGTACTACTCAGCAAAGAACTGTTTTTTCAAAGCTTGAATATATATATATATATATATTTTGCCAAAGAGAATATTACTTTTCAGCATGACACTCTATTCTGTTTCTTCTATGGGGGCATAGGACAGGCACTATTATGCTTACAGCCCTTGCACTGATAGTGTGATCTGAGATAGTATTTGCTGAGAACTGAATCCAAAGTTCAAGTGATAGTTCAGCTTCTCCTGAAGTATGAAAAAGTCAAAATTCTTCTACTCTAGAAACCACTTGAAGCAGGCAGCCAGCCAGGTTCCTCAGTATATGTAGAGGAGCGACATGATCAATACAGTAAATGTCAAATCCAAAAATCTAAAGAGTCCCAGCAGGCCGGGTGCGGTGGCTCATGCCTACAATCACAGCACTTTGGGAGGTCAAGACGGCAGATCACCTGAGGTCAAGAGTTCAAGACCAGCCTGACCAACATAGAGAAACCCCGTCTCCACTAAAAATACAAAATTAGCTGGGCGTGGTGGTGCATGTCTGTAATCCCAGCTACTCAGGAGGCTGAGGCAGGAGAATCGCTTGACCCTGGGAGTCAAAGGTTGAGGTGAGCCAAGGTCCCGCCATTACACTCCACCATAGGGAACAACAGCAAAATTCCATCTCAGAAAAAAAAAAAAAAAAAAAATGATGTAACTATTTCTTAGTAGCAGCCAGAATAACAGGCAGAAACTCATCTTTAACTTTTAACAGAATGGGTTGACATTGTACCTCCACAAAATTCAATGAGATAACAAGCCTCTGTATATTTCTGAGTTTATTTTCTACTTTCTGGCACTTATATTTCTTACCAGTGTATGGAGAATACTTGCTTCTTCCTTGATCACTGAAGCTTCAAAGAAGTAAATTATCAAAGAGTTATAAATTTGTACTTGCCCTGAGACACCACAGTAATAGTGTATATCTACTGCCTATTAAAATCAATATAATATACTTGCAACTTATGATTAATGCTGCCTTTGGCCTATGCCATGTTTGAATGCTATCTGTGGCAATTTGTTACGGTAATAGTTTTCAATGAATCCCATCTCCTATATCCATGTTCTTGTGTTCCCTTCCATGTTGACTCTGGGATTGGTCATGAGATTTTTCTTGGCCACTGGGATATTAGCATGTATAACAAGCAAATTAAAAATCCTTGTATTTGAGGTTTAACTGCTTGCTCTCTTGTTTCTGAAACTTCTTCCATTATTATGTGAAAAATAGGTTCCTGGAAGATGACAGCATCTGATGAAGGGCTTTGGTGCTTCCAACTATACCATCATTCTGTTAAAAAACCAAACACGGCCGGGCGCGGTGGCTCAAGCCTGTAATCCCAGCACTTTGGGAGGCCGAGACGGGCGGATCACGAGGTCAGGAGATCGAGTCCATCCTGGCTAACACGGTGAAACCCCGTCTCTACTAAAAAATACAAAAAACTAGCCGGGCGATGTGGCGGGCGCCTGTAGTCCCAGCTACGTGGGAGGCTGAGGCAGGAGAATGGCGTGAACCCAGGAGGCGGAGCTTGCAGTGAGCTGAGATCCGGCCACTGCACTCCAGCCTGGGTGACAGAGTGAGACTCCGTCTCAAAAAAAAAAAAAAAAAAAAAACCAAACACATGAAGAGCCCAATCAACACCCTGGGAGAACAAGGCATCTCATGTGACCCATGTGACCTCCCCTCAAAGGGCAAAGCCTCCGAATTATAATTACCTAATGAACATGTGGACCTTGCCTTCTAGGGAGAATATTAAAAGGCTCAGTCAACTTCTTTTAGTCATGTATGAAAAGATATGAGCAAATACATTCGCTATTCAAAGGGAACGGATTGGAAGACACACATCAGTTTCTGGTCCATAGCAATTCTGAAACCCAACAATGAGGATGTTGTCAGGTTCTTCTCAAGGGGCAGGGATGTTACTTTCTGATTTCTGTGAGTTCCTTACTAACTCAGTTGTTCTCTGTGACCTTTAGGCAAACACATACAATTAATACAGAAATTAGTGTTTACAGCTGGGGACTGTAATTAAGGAAAAAATTAGAGAAAAGATAGAGGAGTTAGGAGTTGCTAGCATCTCTAGTACTTTTAGCCAGGAAAAAATTCTCAAAAATTAATAAATAAATAATAACCTCATGGCAAATCAATTGTGTCACCATAAAATCTATTTATTAAAGACCTCAGAATGATTTTAGGAAGTCTATGAGACCCTACTGGTTGTAAAAAGGGTCTCTAAACACACTCAAATTAGAGATATTTGTTTCAAAATGAATTAATAATATGATATTTGGTTCATAAATTGAACTACCATAAGAACTATAGGCAACTAAAAATTTTAAACAGAGTTTTGCTGCCAAAGAACTTCCAGCATAGACTGAACGCAGCAGCAATTGTTCAAAATGAAGTGGTCTCTGAGGCCTCAAAATGAAGTTTCATTGGACAGGATGTAGTCTGAGAAAGTAGCTCATGTATAAACATATGTAATTTCTGAGAGAAAAGAAAGGGAATCTCAGAGGGAAGCCCAATAAGTCCAAAAAGTTGAGGCAAGGGCCACAAAGAAAAATGATTTAGGGAAGCACTTCTAGCAATCAAAAAGAAACATCCCCTGCCCCTTCAGTAGAAGAACCTGACAGCATGCTTCTGTTTAGATTTCAGAATTGCTATGGACCAGAAATGAATATGTGCCTTCCAAACCTCCCTGTTGGAATAGGATTATTTACTGAATTTAACTAGCTCCTATCTCATCACAGCATATAGCGTAAGTGTTGAAGAATTAATTTTTTTTCATAGTTCTTCAAACATTTCTTTAAAACATTAAGATTGCTGATATCTAATATAAAACAACGCAATAAAGGTAATTCAGATTGTAATAGCATCGCTCAATTCATTTTCTTAATGGAAAACTGAATTGCTTTAAGTTATACTATAAAGTTCAAATAATTCAAAGTTTTTTATCATCTTCCTTAGACACATACCACACATTGGTAACTTAGTTTCTAATTCTGGCAAAGTTGAACTGTTTTGAAGTTCAAGAATGATTCTGTGTTATCTGGAGGATTTCTTCCAAAGGATTATTTTATTTTGCAAGTTGAAAAACATTTTGTTCTTAATTTGAGCAGTTTATGTATTTCAGTGTCTCACCTCATTACTGCTACCATTTTGGTAATCAGGTCAATATGCACAAGTATTCCATTGTGGCATTCCCCAATAACTTTCTTTCTATGTCATGCTAATTAAATAGTTTTAGGGAAATGCAAGAAAATTCCTTTACGGTTATTTCTTGAGTATAATTTCAATCTTGGGGTGCAGCTTCTTAAGGTTTTTTTGTTTGTTTGTTTTTTACTAGTATTAGTCTCTTTCCTAATACTAACAATGTAAAATTTACCCCCTCCAGTTGTTTATTACAACTTTTAAGACACGTGGGTGCATTTGTTAACTTAGTGAATAAAAAGTTAATATTTGTCCATTTCATTATGTATAAACCTTATATCAAAAGAAAAACTATAAACAAATACTAAACTATGTGATGGTATGCACACTGAAGTATTTAAGAGGAAATCTATTGATGTCTGAACTTTGAAATGTAACAAAAAATAAGAAGGAGTAATGGATCGATAGGGTGATGGATAGTGAATACATACATAAGAAGAAAGCATGATAAAATCTGGCTGGAGAGTATATGGAGTTTTTATTGTATAAATCTTTTCAACTTTTCTCCATGTATAAAAATGTTCACAATAAAATGTTGAGGATAAAAGCTCCAAGACAGATTTATTATCCTCCAGAACGTATAGAAATTATTACTCTTTTACAGCAGTTTTCTGATAAGTCTCCTTTTTTGTTGAAATCTAATACTAATATGTACTGTGACTAGTGTCCTGAAAATTCATGAACAACTTAAGTTGCTTCCTAAAATACTTTATTATGTTCCCTGTTTGTGTTTCTTTGGCATGGTTTGATTTTTGAGTTGCGGTTTGTTCAATAAACCGCAGAACCTTATAATCAGCAGAAAAATTACAATTACATGACTCATTTTGTATTTTCCTGTAGTAACTAGGATTTGGATGATATTATTTTATCATGAGGGACTGGAAGTCTCAGGAAATAGGAAGCAGTGTGATCAAGATATCTAGTGCAGAGTATCAGAAGACCCTAGATAGAGGCAGAGACAGAGAAGACAAAGCCCTGGAAAGCCCTCTTTGTAGATTGGTAACAGCTGTGTCACGTCTGTCTTTCCAGCCAAGTGCCACTAAACAGCGTTCATTTCTCCCTCTTGCTTACTAGATGAGAATATTGGTAACCAAGTTATGCCCTTGTCATAACTAAGCTCTGATAAGGTTCAGAGTTCATATGGTTAATTAAGATAAGGACAGTACTCAAGTGCATGGATTATTTCCTTTACAATCTTTACTTTATGCTGGTCATGTGGATTTGTTAAGCTCCAAATTTATTTAATCTATACCCCATTTATAAGCTTATGGAAGCTCACTGGTGTGATCAAGATATACATAAATTAAGTAAAGTGCTTACTAATGCATGTGTAACATCCACATGGATGTCTGGCTATTGCGCATGTTCAATAAATATTTGTCAAGAGAAAGAAATGAGGAAATGTACATTTTAATTGGTTTAGCCATCAGTCTTTCCTAGTCGTCAGTATGATGTCAATACCACGTCTCTAGCATGATGCCATGCTTGCATTTTTGGTGCTTCCTTGTATTACCTTTCGTTTGTACATGAATCATATGGCCTGTCCGGTGTTGACTACCGACTCTAGATCTCAAAATGTAATCTTCTGATCCAAGATAGTCTCAAGGAAGGTTCTCTCCTATTATGTGTTGACAAAATAGAAAATAAGAATTTGTTCTTTTCAGATAACAGATTCAATATATATGTCAAAACGTTAAAAGAGGAAAGTATAAACCCAGTTTTGTTCTGGATTTTCCACTTTCTTTCCTTCTTAAATACTTTTAAGTCTTTAGTTTTTATAGTTTTATCATTTTCCCTATGCTTTGATATCTAATAAATTATTTGAAGTTCTTGATCTAAGACATAGCTATCCAAACTTAAGGTATATGAAATTTATATACTTAAAAAAAAATTTAAATCACCAAACCAAAACAAAAAGACACCTAATACCAACATATATTTATTTCTTTATTCCATTCTCACTCAGATAATTGCTTTCTAATTGTAGAATGTACTTTGAAAGGAGTAACACATGTGATTCATTTACAACTTCCTTAGAAGGTAATATTTTACACTGTCTTAAAAGTTACACTTTTAAGATAAAGATATTTAAATTAATTTTCAACATAAATGTTAAAACCATAAATTTGAGAGATTATAATGCAACTATTAATTGGCAGAGAACATTCTTAAAGAATACATTTTCTTTTTATAATTGAAACTCTCCTCATTAATTGTGTAATGTAGTCAAACATTTGAAAAGTCTGTAACAAGTTATAGATGAAGGCAGAAAAAAAGTATATTATTTCATAGTTTTAATCCCAAGCCTAATTACATGTGCATTGGTTAAAACATTTATTGCAATTTCAAAACAATATTTTTAGTATAGTCTATGAAATAAAGTGTCTAGTCCCCAAAGGAATTTTTACTTTATAATATTGCAAAACAATAATACTAGACACTTTTATGATTATTACAGAAAAATTGCAAACTGCATACATTTAAAATACATATTTTGACTACTTTTACAGCTTATCATGTTTGTTACAGTGAGATTTCTCAACAATCATCTTGTACAAAGATTTTCTCTTATGTTATAGTTCTTTTCTTATTGTATTCTAATTAGAGACCGTTGAGCTTTAATATAAATGAGCTTTAATATAAATACAAAATTGAGTTACAATATTTAGTGCCCCTGGGAATCCTCATAATATCTGCTCTACTATAGTTATCTCACTGTTTTGACGATCCCACACCACCAAAAATGGATGTTGAGAGATCAGCATTTATAGTCTTTATTTGTAGTAACTATCTGGGAAGATTCTGAATACTTTCCCAAATTTATCTTCACATTATAATTCTGTTTTAATTTTCATCTAAAGTATAAAATTCTTATTTTTAGCTTTTCTTTTATCTTTTGTATTCTATGTTTTATTACATACTTTAGATGAGATATATTCATATGTATATGTCTTTTAGATATGTAATTTATGTATCCAATTAAAAGTTTAAACCAGGCCGGGCGCGGTGGCTCAAGCCTGTAATCCCAGCACTTTGGGAGGCCGAGACGGGCGGATCACGAGGTCAGGAGATCGAGACCATCCTGGCTAACACGGTGAAACCCGGTCTCTACTAAAAATACAAAAAACTAGCCGGGCGAGGTGGCGGGCGCCTGTAGTCCCAGCTACTCGGGAGGCTGAGGCAGGAGAATGGCGTAAACCCGGGAGGCGGAGCTTGCGGTGAGCTGAGATCTGGCCACTGCACTCCAGTACGGGCGACAGAGCGAGACTCCGCCTCAAAAAAAAAAAAAGTTTAAACCCAGCAGTTAGGGAACTTCATATTTAGTCTTCTCTTTTCATACAGTCTCAAACTGTTTCCTTTTGTGCTCTTAAAACTTTTAGTTATAGATGGCATCTGTAAAGAACATCTTTATCATGTATTTCCTAAAGCATCATCATACAGTAGTAAGAATTATCAGGTGTAAGTGATTGTTTGTTTTTTCTGGCAGTTGGTAAATAGCTAATAAATGCTTTTGGAACTGATTTATGGAGGGCCCCAAAAACCAGGTAGTGATTTTTTTTAATGCTAGATCTTTCTGCCAAAAATAAATGTACAAAAAGCTATTTCCAGAATGAAAAAAGTATCAAAATACAATTCCTCAAAAACAAATTTTCTAAATTACTAATCTGATGAATTGTGGAGGCCTATTAAAAATGTTCAAGCTCTGCTCGCTTCAGCATGGGCAAGGCAAGCCCAGGAACAAGGGCAGAGCATGAGTACACAGAAATAGAGACAAACTGCAAACTCTATTTAAGAAAAACTTCACTTGTTTGTCTATCAAATGGCTGGGGTAAATGGAATAGTAAAGCTTTGTAGAACTCTATTTGACAACTAGCTTTCAACTTCTAGTAAAAAGCCTAGAAATTAAACAAAACAGGTTGAACTAATAAGATGTCTGGAGATAGGCAGGGTGTGGTGTTCCAACAGCAGCTCAACAATGGGGAACTGGCATCTTTGTGATTCTCTGACCCTTCGTTCCCTTTAGTTAAAAGAACTACTCAAGCTCCAGAAATCACTTTGGTGTTTACGGCAGACAGAGGAAGAAGAGATGACCTAGCTGCATATATAACTTTAATGAGGAAGCAAAAGTTTTCCCAGAAATCCTGAAGCCAAAGCTGTGTTCCCAAAGCCATTTGTAGTTGCAACAGAGGCTGCAAGGGGAGCAGTTAGCTTTTCTAGGTTCTTTAGTGGAGGCAGGGAAGGGAGAAGCAGAGTGGGAATGGCTGGCAAAATGGACCACCAACATTACCTTCACAAATAATTAATTCTCTTTCAAAATGCATAGTTTATATGTCAAGAAATGTCCAACAACAATTTTAGGGTTACAAGTTGAAACTCAGTTCTGCTTTCAATCATGACGTATTTGTAACAGATGCATTTCAGTTATACTACTTTTCTTGCCTGCCCCTTCCCCAACATTCTAGAATGAAAATAAAATAAAATAAAATTACTCTTTCATGAAAGAGTGGGAAAACAAAATAAAAAAGTCAACAGTGACAAAGTACTTTCAACTACTTTTCTGCTCATCGTCGTTCCATATTAAAGAACATCTGGAAAACATCTGCACATCCTCTGGCATTTAAGAACTGATGCAGCTGACCAAAGCCCATGTGGTTTCCTCTGGCTCCATTAACACAGAACACTTTTTCTGCAAAAATGGAAAATCTCCTTAGTCTTTCCATTTCATCATTTGAACCATCAAAATGAATGACTTCTCGATGGCAAATTAAAATTCTCTTCCAATTAAATTTTCAGAGTCTTGATCAGAATTATTTCCAGGTACTTTGTGAGCCTTCTACACAAACAACAGCAGGTTTCCCAGGCATGCTACCCCACATAGAGAAAGCTCCTCTGCTCACTTCAAAATATACCTTTGTTTGCATTTGTTTTAGAAATGATGGCTGTAGATCTAGAGTCTCATGAAGATGAGATCGTCTGACTGCATAGTACTACCGTGGTGGCGAAAGGTAAAGTATCTCTGTTGACATACCCAGAGGCGTGTTCTCTAACCCACTGTGGCATTCAGAATGAGACATCTCTGTGACAATATTTTGGGGGACATGCATTCAGATCTGTGTTCACCTGAGTCTATGTAATAGTAGTGATCTTCTCAAAAAGATTTTACTCTGTGAAATCAAACACTTTTAGGTTAGTAGTTTCTTTGTGGTATTCTTTCTAATCGTTTGTAAGGGTTTATTGAAGAGCACTACATGTAGACCTTCATCCTTCATGCCTTCCTTTGGTTTTCTATTTAGTCCTGAGACATGGTCCTGTTACTAATGGACCCCAGGTCCCTTGGCTGCACAGAGAGCTCAATTTTTATTGGGAGGGAGTCTCAAAATTCTAGGATACTGTAACCCAAGACTGAAAAACTGCTCCTGCAGGGCGGACTAGGGGAAAAGTGTGATAGCACCCTCTTGGCTTGTGCATGTAAGTGTTTATATATCAACTGTCATTCTTCTTTTGGAATTCTAGAGTGACTCCCAGTTGCCTTGAAAAAATTTTTAATTCATGATGTTAATGCTTCTTCCCAGCCAGCTATGTTAGTCACCCTTACAGTTCAATATCCTTCAATACTGGATTTTAAGCAATAAATTATCTTTGTCCTTTATTATAATCTAAACATCATCAGTAATATTTTTCCTTAGTGTAAAATTTTGCTTCAAATCATGTCTCTGCCTTTTTTAAAAATGTTAAATGCCATTTCCTACATGTAACCATTCCAGTTACATTCCTGGGAAAAAAAATTACTTGAAATATTTCTGCCCAATTCTTTTTGTGGCCTAAAGTTTGTTTTCATTTGTGTGTATTTTGTTTTTGTATGTAATCTT
Source organism: Trachypithecus francoisi (assembly GCF_009764315.1). NCBI lineage: Eukaryota > Metazoa > Chordata > Mammalia > Primates > Cercopithecidae > Trachypithecus > Trachypithecus francoisi. Next base: position 164,619,961 of record NW_022681454.1, on the reverse strand, counting down.
ACTTCTGGATTGCAAGGTTCTCAAGTTGAGAGACACACTGTCTCATTCCATAGCAATTATGATGAGAATGAGGAAGGAGGAAAATAAGTATTTATCAATAACTCATTTCCTTTTTTATCAAGAACGTTAACAACTTAATTTCTTTCTCTTACAATACTTGCTATTACACTAGGTTGAGTTTATTTACTTTTGAATCAACAATGAATAATTTAACCCACCAGAGATTGTTCAATCAACTCTTTTTTTTTTTTTTTTTTTTTGATTTAGACCTTTACCATATAACACTGCACCAAGTTCTCTTTCTGTTTTCTTAGGACTCTGGCATGAATACAGGTAAATCTTTTTATACTACGTGATAAGTTTCACTATCCTCCCATGGGCGTGAACGGGAAGCTCCCATGAGAGTAAATGGAGATGTCTTCACAAGTTCTAGTACTATGTATTATGCTTCAGTTTTTAAGGAGATCTTGTTACAAACTCTAAATACAGGGATCTTATGACTTATTTCTAAAGCCATGACTTAATAAATTCATAAGACAACTCTCATTACTAGGCTGTATTCTATCTACCCAAAGTGAAATGAGAATTATATGGTGATGATTTGCAATTAAAAAAAAAAAAGAAGAGCTAGGTCATCTTCTAGGTCATGACATTTTCTATTTAAATTTGCTTTTGGTGTTTTAGACACAAAGTCCTTGCCCATGCCTATGTCCTGAATGGTATTGCCTAAGTTTTCTTCTAGGGTTTTTATGGTTTTAGGTCTAACATTTAAGTCTCTAATCCATCTTGAATTAATTTTTGTATAAGGTGTATAGATTTTTCCTGATGAATGTTTTTATTATTAAGCTCGGCTTAACAGTTTTAGAGAGCTACAAATATTGTATGAGTTATATGGCAGCCTTAAACTATGCTAAATTAAAGTAAGTGTTGATTTGTACTTGGAAAAGAAACTGAGGACTTCAGAACATTTTCAAGATTAAAATAAAACTGGAATCAATTAGAAATATGCAAAAATCAGCTAAATGTATTGATCACATATAGAAATATGTTGTCACCTAATTCTTCAGTGACAATGGCAAATACCTGACTGTTGTGTGATATTAATGTTTTTGTAAGATACACTTTGATGTTTGAATCATATCTAAGATTAATATGTAGTCTTGCCCAAAGTACACAATTTTCATATTGCCACAACTTCTATATACCTTTTATGAGAAGAAGAGATAAAAAGGAATCATTAAAGACCCGTTGTCCACAAAAAACCTAAATTATGTCAGATTTTTTCCTCTGTAAAAGTAAATGTTTAAATGATAAACTGTTAATGAAAACAACACTTGCCTAGTATTTGTATATTTAGAAATATAAAATGCATGAAATCTCAATTCAAAGTTACAATTTAATCCAATTTCCATCTCTCACTTTGTATTATTTGGAACCCCAAGGTAGAGATTTAGGTGTGAAAAAGGAGTCCCCTTGATTTCACAGTCCACACTTCTTCTCTCTCTTCTCTTTTTCAAGTCCTGTGAGCTAAGAGATTGAGGTGTTTGAAAAACTGAGACTCTTCCCATATCCAGCTGAACAACCTCAGTGGGTTGCAGTATTCCGTTTCACTGAATGTAGTAGGGTTTTATTTGTTCATGCTAGGGACATTTTCTGATTGTTCTACCTTTATCTTACTTTCCAGCCACTCTCTCATCCTTCTCTTATTCAGGGTCAGTAAATGCTAGGTAGATCAGTAGTAGAAAGACGATAGCTTTTTCATGTAGTTTAAAATTTTTAACTTGAATGGTTCGTACTAGCTGGGATCGTCATGGTGCTACACTTGAAAGCTCTTGTCTATCAACTCACTGTCCTGGTGTTTGTAATATCATCCTCTAACCTTTCTCTCAGTTTCCCTTTGGTAATTACTCAGATTCAGCACTTAGTGTCTGCAGGCACATCTGAAAATTTTACATGCAGACCACCTCCAATTACGGAACTCAATTTTCTTTTCTTAGAGACTCTCCTTGGGTGGTCCTAATCATGAAGTCCGCCTCCTTAGGGTTTTTTTCCTTTGTTTTTCTCTCTTTAACAACACTTTTACAAGGGTCATGATGGCAACAGTCTGCAAAATTTCTTTCAGATTTCCCTGCTCTGTTGTGCTAATTTGACACTTTCTCCCCTTTTATAATAGACTACTGTGGTCCTCTTTTTCAATTAGAATTTTCTGATTAATTCTTCATGATTTAAAGCATCTTTATCTCTTCAAGGAATCAGATTCATTTAACCTAGAGTAACCTCAATTTTGTACACAACGTAAGTAATGCATTCCTTACTTCTACCTTTTAATACAGTCATGCTTAGATGATCTTTTTCCGGTAACCTTAGGGAAACTTTAAAGGAGGATTTAGGTAAAACATTGTAAGAGCAGAAAGCTAATTGGAAGCTCAATAAAAAAATTAATTGCCATATCCTACAATAATAAAGAGGTCAAGCAAATCTCCAGTGTATTTTGCCAGCAATATATTTGCATTAGAAAAGATCAATGGAAGGTAATATAACAAATTAATTTAGAGAGAGGAAATTTGTTAACCCTTATATTAGCATTAGGGGTGGTGCTGCTGATAGAACTAAAATTAGTTTTGTTTTGTCTTTTTTTATAAAATTGATGTTACTTCTGCTTTGTACTGCTTGGTCAAATAGAGTTCCCTATAATAGTATTAGGTATGCATTAAGGTATAAAAACATTTTATCTGAAACTTTTTATGGAACCAGAAGCGTGGAGTTCACAGGATGACTGTTGAAGCTACGTGTGTGTGTTTCTTGTTTTCTTATTTCAACACGTTAATTTTATAGACATGTATGATGTATTTTCAACCAGCGACCTGTCACACATTTCTTTCTCTTCCATCTATTGTTGGGCACAAATATTTGAAAGAATTCACACTCTATTTGAAATAAACTAGGTTGTTTGTTTGTTTGCCAGGTTCATTCCACAGTAAAAGGAGAAAATGAATTGCATACATGCTGCTTAACAACTTTCTTCATATTCCTTTTCTGGATTCGATCAGTATCTTCTCATGACATGTTTTTCCTTATCAGTTTTTAATATTTTCTCTAATAATTTATACCAAAATTACTTCACAGTTCTTTTGATATTGTTCACCAGAATAATTATTTTTTTTAAATAAATAACTCATTATGCTTTGAAATTTGTATACGTGGTAGTGGGGACATTTAATTGAACGTGTATATTTTTTAAGGCCAAATTCAGGTATTTTTCTGAAAAAAAAAAAGTTTCCATCGGCATTTTCTAATTCGAGAGTTTAAATCAACCTCCCCGAATGTTTTCTTCTCCTGGGCATCATGGTCTACATGAGGAGTCAGGAAACATCTATTAAGTGCCAATGTACTAGTTTTCTTGTTGCTACTGTAACAAATTTCCACAAATTCAGTGTTTAAAAATAGCACAAGTTTAATCTCCGGAGGTCTTAATAAAGAAAATGTCTAAAATGAGTTGAACAGGGCTAAAAGCAATGTATCATCAAGGATGCTTCCTTCTGGAGACCCTGAAGGGAGGATCCATTTTTTTACTTTTTTTTAACTTCTAGAAGACACTTGCATTTCTTGACTGATGATAACTGCAAACTCTTGCTTCCATCATCACATCTGCTATGGTCTCTTTTGTCCTGCTTCCCTCTCATAGGGACCCTTATGATTACCTCACACCCACCAGGTCCATATGTACTAGAGACTATGGCCCGAAAAATTTAAATATAATTTAATTGCACCTTTTTCTCCCTGGAGTGTCTTTGTACCTTTACCCATCTCATAGCCAGTTAAAGTGAGAGAAGAATTAAGGAATCACAGATATACATTTTTCTAATGCTTCTCTTTTTCTCTTAGTAGTCCTTTTTGTTTTTTGTGTTTTATAGTTACTCTGGAGGCAAGAAAGATGACAAAGCACTTACTATAATCCTGAAATTGTGATTAAAGTTTTCAATGTAAATTTTGCTTTTGTTTAGTTGAATATCATGTTAAAATCCTTACGCTAAACCAAATAGATAGCCAAACCCACTTGTACTCTTGAGAGTAGTTTTACAAAAGTCAATATACGTAATCAATTCTCAATATATTTTAGAACTTTTAAGGCACCATGTTTGTAAAATATTATTTTTTTTAAAATCAGTGTTAGAAAACTTTGGTCTCTGAGGTTCGACTTGATTTTTTAAAACAACTACAATATTGTTGAATCGTGCCTGATTAATCTAATTTTAGTTAATTCAGTTTAGTTTTAGAATAGTTAGCACAAATCAAGAGATTAACACTATGAGGCAAATATTCTCATACTCATAAATTTGCTTTGAGATTCCATTCATAAAACAAGTTTAAGTTGATTTTAGATACAAATAAGACACCTGAAGCATAATACTATTTTAAAAGTTTTATTTTGGTAAAAAGCCTATAACATAAAATTTATCATCTTAACTATTTTTCAGTGTGCAATTTATCCCGCTTCTCCATTCTTCCTTTGATGGACACTTGGATTGCTTCCTTGTTTCAGCTATTGTCAATAGCACTGCAATAAACACAGGTGTACAAATATCTTTTTCAGGCCCTGCTTTCAATTGCTTTGGGTTTGTACCTGGATGTGGAATTGGTGGCTCATATAGTAATTCTATTTTTAATTTTTTGAGGAATTGCTATACAATTCCTCAAAATTCTGTGGCCATACAATTTTACATTCCCACCAACAGTACAAAAGGGTTTTAATTTCTCGAAATCCTTGCCAATATGTTATATTTTCTGTTTTCTTTAATTTTTATTTTTATCAAAGCAATTCTAATAGGTGTGAAGTGCTATCACAATGTAGTTTTGATTTGGATTTCCTTAGTAACTTGGTGATGTTCAACATCTTTTCATGCACTTATCGATCACTTGTATATCTTTGGAGAAATGTCAGTTCAAGTCCCTTTCCAATTTTTCAATTGATTATTTTTTGTCATAGCATTTTAGGAGTTCTGTTTATATTCTGAACACTAATCATTTATGAGATACATGATTTTAAAGTATTTTCTCTTGTTCCGTGGATTTTCTTTTTATTCTTTTGATAGTGTCGTTTTCTTTCTTCTTCTTCTTTTTTTTTTCTTTTGAGACAGAGTCTCACTCTATAGCCCAGGCTGGAGTGCAGTGTTGCCATCTCGGCTTACTGCAACCTTCAATGCCCCAGTCCTGGTTCAAGCAATTCTCCTGCCTCAGCCTCCTGAGTGGGTGGAATTATAGGCATGCATCACCATACCCGGCTAATTTTTGTATTTTTAGTAGAGACGGGGTTTCACCATTTTGGCCAGACTTGTCTTGAACTCCTGACCTCGTGATATGCCCACTTCGGCCTCCCAAAGTGCTGGGATTACAGGCATAAGCCACAGTGCCAGGCCAATAGTGTCTTTTGATAGAATCTTTAAAATAATCATACAATTCAATTTGTCTAGTTTTTCTTTTGTTGCTTTTGTCTTTGTTCTAGCCAAGAAATAACACCAAATCCAGTGTCATGATGATTTTGTCCTATGTATTTTTTCTGAGTTTTATATTTTAGGTGTTACATTTAAGCATTTGATTCATTTTGAGTTAATTTTTGAATATGGTGTTGAATGGGGGTCTAGCATCATTCTTTTGCCTGTGAATATTTATCCCAGCACCACTGATAAAATCCTGTCATTTCCACATTGAATGGGCTGGACAACTGTGTCAAAAGTCATTTGACCAAATATGCAAGGACTATGTATGAGCTTTCTTTTTTATTTCATTGTTCTATATGTCTGTCTTTATGTGAGTACCACACTGTTTTGATTACTATACCTCTGTGATAAGTTTTTAAATCAAGAAGTGTCAGTCCTCCAGGTTTGTTTTTCATTTTCAAGATCATTGTGGCTATTTGAAATCTCTTGAGATTCCTTATGAATCTTAAAATAGGTTTTATTATTTGTACAAAAAATTATTGGGATTTTGATATGGATTGTGCTGAATCTGTAGACTGCTTTGGGTATTATTAACCTTGTAAAAATACTAGTCTTCCAATTCATAAACATGGAATGTGTTTCCATTTATTTATGTTGTCTTTAATTTCTTTCAGTAATGTTTATAATTTTCATTGTGTAAGCCTCACTTTTTTGGTTAATTCCTAAGTATTTTATTATTTATGATGCTACCATAAATGAAGTTGTTTTGTTTATTTATTTTTTTTATTTTATTTTATTTTATTTTTTTTTTTGAGGCAGAGTCTCGCTCTGTCGCCCGGACTGGAGTGCAGTGGCCAGATCTCAGCTCACTGCAAGCTCTGCTTCCCGGGTTTATGCCATTCTCCTGCCTCAGCCTCCTGAGTAGCTGGGACCACAGGCGCCCGCCACCTCGCCCGGCTAGTTTTTGTATTTTTTTTTAGTAGAGACGGGGTTTCACCGTGTTAGCCAGGATGGTCTCGATCTCCCGACCTCGTGATCCGCCCGTCTCGGCCTCCCAAAGTGCTGGGATTACAGGCTTGAGCCACCGCGCCCGGCCATGAAGTTGTTTTGTAATGTTGTTTTCCAATTGTTCATTGTTGGTGTACACAATTAAAACTAATTTTTCAAGTTGACTTTCTCTCCTGTTAATTCAATCATTTAAATTTTTAGTTCTAACAGGTATCTCTTTGTGGTCTCCTTAGGGATTTCTACATGTAAGTTTATGTCATGTATGAACAGAGATAATTTTACTTCTTCCTTTACAATTTGATTCCCTTCTATTTCTATTTTTTGCTTGATTTCTTTAACTACTCCTCCCACTACTAAGATGAATAAAATTGACAAAAGTAGACATCCTTGTCTTTTCACTGTTCTTAGAGGAAACTTTTCAGTATGGAAATTTTATATGTGAGTTTTATTCTGTGCAAGTACCATCCTTCTATTCTTAATTTGTTGATCATTCTTATTATAAAAGTGTCTTGATTATGTCAAATAATTTTACAGCATCAAATGAGGTGATTGTGTTTGTTTGTTTTCTTCTTTCATTCTATTAATGTGGAGTATTACATTGATATTTGTAGGTTGGGCCATGCTTGCATTTCAGGAATAAATTCTACTTGATTCTGATGTATAATCTTTTTAATATGCTGCTGAATTTGATTTGATAGTAATTTGTGGAAAATTTTTACATCACTGTTAATAAGACATATTGATCTATAGTTTTCTGATAGTTCTTTTGTCTGGCTTTGATATCAGGGTATGGTAGGCCTCATATAATTAGTTAAAGAGTACAAACATACTTTGGTGATATTGAGGGTTTAGTTCCAGACTATCAGAATATAACAAATATTTCAATGAAGAAAATTATATAATTTTTTTTTTGTTTTCCCACCACACATAAAACCTATATTGGCCATGTGTAGTGGCTCACGCCTGTAACCCCAGCACTTTGGGAGGCTGAGATGGGCAGATCACAATGTCAGGAGATTGAGACCATCCTGACCAACATGATGAAATCCCATCTTTACTGAAAATACAAAAATTAGCTGGGTGTGGTGGCACGTGCCTGTAATCCCAGCTACTCAAGAGGCTGAGGCAGGAGAATTGCATGAACCAGGCAGTCAGAAGTTACAGTGAGCCAAGATCGCGCCACTGCACTCTAGCCTGGCAACAGAGCGAGACTCCATCTCAAAAAGAAACAAATAAACAAACAAACAAGCAAAGAACTATGCTTACACTATACTGTAATGTACAAAAGCATTATGTCTAAAGAAACACAATATATACTTTAATTTATAAATACTTTATTGCTCTAACACGGAAATAAAAACTTCAGTGAGTCACTATCTTTTTACTAGTGAGGCTCTTGAAATTGATGGCTGCTGACTGAGTACAGTGGTGGTTTCTGAACGTTAAGGTGGCTGTGTATTAGCCCATTTTCACACTGCTATAAACAAATACTCAGGACTGGGCAATTTATAAAGGAAAGAGATTTCACTGACTCACAGTTCCATATGGCTGGGGAGGCTTCAGGAAACCTACAATCATGGCAGAAGGGAAAACAGGCACCTTCTTCACAAGGCAGTTGGAGAGAGTGTAAGTGTGTGAAGGAGGAACTGCCAAACACTTATAAAACCATGAGATCACATGAGAACTCACTATCATAAGAACAACATGGGGAAAACTGCCCCCAAAATTCAACTACCTCCCACTGGGTCCCTCCCTGGACACGTAGGAATCATGAGGATTACGATTCAAAATGAGATTTGAGTGGGGACATAGCCAAACTATATCAGGCTGTGTCAATTTACTAAAATAAGACAACAGAATTGGCTACATTGGTTGACTCTTCTTTTCATGAGAGATTCCTATAAATCCTAAATGTTCTAAATGGAGTTTAGAATGGTGAATTTTTTTCACAAGCTTTTCAATTTACTTTATCCATATCCATCAGAGGAATCACTATCTGTGAAAGACATAGAGCCTTATGTAATGCATGTCTCAAATAATGAGACTTGAAATTCAGTTACTCTTTGATCCATGGGCTGTCTAATGAATGTTGAGTTAGGAGGGATAAAAAGATTATAAAAAGATAAAAGAGATGCTCCTTTAGCATCTCCATCAGAGGTCTTGGGTGATCAGGAACATTGTCAATAAGCAGTAATATTTTGAAAGGAATCGTTTTTTCTGAGCAGTAAGTCTCAACAATGGGTTTGAAATATTTAATAAACCATGCTGTAAACAAATATGCTGTCATATAAACTTTGCTGTTCCATTTATAGCACAGGCAGAGTAGATTAAGTATAATTCTTTAGGGCTCGAGAATTTTCAGAATTGTAAATGAGCATTGGCTTCAACTTAATGTTGCTAGCTGCTTTGTCACCTAACAAAAATATCAGCCTCTCATTTGGAGTTTGAACCCAAGCAGTTATTTCTCTCCAGCTATAAAAATTATAGAAGGCATTTTCTTCATATATATGGCTGCTTTCTTCCAATATAAGGCTGTTTCATTTACATTGAAAATCTGTTTTTTAGTGTACCACCTTCATTAGTTATCTTATCTAGATCTCAGGATAACTTGCTGCAGCTTCTCCTTCAGCACTTGCAGCTTCACCCTTCACTATTAAGTTATGGAAAAGGCTTCTTTCCTTAAACCACATGAATGAACCTCTGCTAGCTTCCCACTTTTCTTCTACACCTTCCTCACCTCTATTTTTCAGCTTTCATAGAATGGAAGAGCAAGAGCTTTGCTCTCAATTAGGCTTTCATTGAAGAGAATGTTGTGACTGGGTTGATCACTGAAACTTTCTTCATATCAGCAATAAGGCTATTATTCATGTATTTGCTAAAGTACTTTTAGAGGGCCTGGTGCAGTGACTCACGCTGGTAATCCCAGCACTTTGGGAGGCCAAGGTGGGCGGATCGCGAGGCCAGGAGATTGAGACCATCCTGGCTAGCACAGTGAAATCCTGTCCGTACTAAAACTACAAAAAAATTAGCCGGGTGTGGTGGCAGGCACCTGTACTCCCCGCTACTTGGGAGGCTGAGGCAGGAGAATGGCGTGAACCTGGGAGGCAGCGCTTGCAGTGAGCAGAGATCGTGCCACTGCACTCCAGCCTGGGCAACAGAGCAAGATTCCGTGAGAATCATCTCATATTTCCTTGAAGAACTTTCTCTTTGCAATCGCTTCTTTTTTAAAAAAATCCCATCCAGCTAAAATTCTGTCAATGCTTTTGAACTTTTCAAAGAACTAACTTTTGGTTTCATTGTTTTGTCTATTGTTTTTGTTTTTATTTAGCTCTGCTCTTTTCTTTAATTATTTTTTGTTTGTTTGCTTGTTTGCTAGTTTTGATTTTAGTTTGTTCTTCCTTTCTAATTCTTAAGTAATAAATATAGGTTGTTAATTTGACATCTTTTCTGTTTTTACATTGTGTTACATTGTGACAGAATGTAAATGTGTATTTTACAATGTGTTATAATGTAAGCATGTATAGCTATAAATTTTCCTCTTAGCACTGCTCTTACTATGTCCTACAAGTTTTTATGGTGTACTTTTACTTATCTTTAAGTATTTTAAATGTCAACTGGGATTTCTTATTTGACCCACTTATTCTTTATGAATGTGTTGCTTAATTTTCACCAATTTGTGAATTTCCCAGTTTTACTTCTTTTATTAATTCCCAGCTTTATCCTGTCATAGCTGCATAAGAAAATGTACATGATATCTATATTTGAAAATTATCATAATTTCTATTCCATAAAATGTTCCATTCACACCCGGAAAGAATGTGTATGCAGGTGGTGTTCAGTGGAGTGTTTTTATATGTGTTAGATCTAGTTAATTTATTGCATTGTTTGGTTAAGTCCTCTATTTTCTTCTTTATCTTCTCTCTGGATGTACTATCCATTATTGAGAATGGAGTATTGGTGTCTCCAATTATGATAGCAGGAGTATATGTTTCTTCAATTCTGTTAGTTTTGCTAATATATTTTGATGGCATGATATTAGCTGTTTAAATGTATGTAATTGTTATGGCTTCTTGCTGTATTAGAACTTACAATAATATAGACTGTTCTTCTTTGTCTCATAACTTTTTAAATTTAAAATCCATTTTGTTTGATATAGCTTAGTCATCTCTGCTGTCTTTCGATTACTTCTTACTTATAATGCATTTTTCCATCATCTCATATTCAATTTGTGTCCTTGAATCTAAAGGGTGTCTCTTGCTGGCAGCATATAGTTCAATTCTGTCCTTTTATCTGTGCTTACAATCTGTCTGATTGGAGAGTTTATTTATATTGAAGGTAATTACTAATGAAGAACTTAATCCTAACCTTTTGCTATTTGTTTTCTATTTGTCTTGTAGTTTTCTTGTCCCTCATTTCCTGTCTTGCTGTCTTCTTTTGTGGTTAGTTGATTTTTATAGTACAATATTTAAATTCCATTCTCATTAAATTTGTGTATTTTCTATAGCTATTATACTTCTGGTTATCTTGGAGATTACATTTAAAATTCTAAACATAAATGTTAATCTAATTTGAATCATTTCAGCTTAACTTTAATAACAACAACAACAGAAATTTGTTTTTTTACCACTCTATCCCAAGCCCTTCTGGTTGTTAATGTATAAATTTAGATTTTTACATGTCTGTGCCCCAAAACATATATTAATAATTATTTTAAAGGTATTATTCTCTTAAATTAAGTATAAAAGGTTACAAGTTATTTTTATAATGTTAGCTTTCATAATTTCCCATGCATTTACCTTTACTAAAACCTTTATTTATTCATGAGGCTATTACTTACTGTGTAGGCTTTTTTTTTTTTTTTTTTTTTTTTACCCTGAGGGCTTTCTTGAGCATTTCTTGTAAGACTCTGATAATTTCTTGCAGGGCAGGTATGGTAGCAACAAACTCCCTCAGCTTTGTTTATCTGGGAATGTATTCATTTCTTCCTTACTTTTGAAGGACAGTTTTGCCAGATACAAGAATTTGGTTTACAGTGTTTCTTTCTTCTCTTTTGTTGTTGTTGTCTACATTTTAAATATATTGGTCCATTGCCTTCTGGTGTCCATAGTTTTGAATGAGAAATCAGCTGATAATCTTTGGGGAATTCCCTGTGTGTGATGAGTTGTTTCTCTGTCATTGCCTTTAAAACTGTTTCCTTGTTTTTGCCTTTTGAAAGCATGAATACAATGTGTCTTGAGTCCTAGTTTATTTGAGTTAATCTTATTTGGAGTTTAATGGACTTCTTGGATGTTTATATAAGTTTCCAGCCATTATTTTTTCAATTATTCCCATCTCCTCTTTTTCTCTCTCTCCTCCTGAGACACCCAGTATGTGTATGTACATTTGATGGTGTCACACAGTCCCTTAGACTCTGTTAACTTTTTATCAATGATATTTTTTCCCATTTCTTAGACTTAATATTTTCCATTGTTTTATCTTCAAGTTATCTAATTCTGTCATATGTCTGCTCAAATCTGCCTATGAATTATTCTAGTAAATTTTTCATTTTAGTTATTATATTTTTCAGCTCCAGAATTCCTTTTTTTTTTTTTTTTTTTTTTTAATTTTCATTCTGTTTAGTGACCTTTCCATTTTGTTTGTACATAATGTGACCTTTCCATTTTGTTTGTTTTTCTCCAAGTTTTCCTTTAGTTCTTTGAGCATTTTTAAGACAGTTGCTTCAAAGTGTTTATCTAGTAGATTTGCCATCAGATCTTCTTGGGAACAGCTTTTTTGTTCAGTTTTTATTTGGGGCATACTTTTTTATTTCTTTGCATGTCTTGTGATTTTTTTTGTTAAAAATAGAATGAATTTAATTATGTGGTAACTATTGAAATCAGTACCTTTCCCTTCACTAGTGTTTGCTGGGGTTTTTCTTGCTATTGTGTTTATTTATTGATTTTACTTTTCTGACAGTTGTTGCCTATCTCTATGTTAAGGATCAGCCTGAGATGTAAACTCAAGTTCTTTTTACATTTTTTCTGGGTTTTTCCCTTTCTGTGGGCAAGCATGGTCACTTTCTAATTTTATCCACATATGCAGATGCTTTTGAGCACACTAGCCCTAAATGCCTGGTTCCCAAAAGGGGAAAAAATGAAAAATAAAGCATGGATAAAAATTATGAGTTGACCCTTTAAATCCCTTAAAAGTTATTTCAGCCAAATGGAGAGAGGTTTGAAACTATGGGAGATGGTTCAAAAACAATGGCTACCCATCTCTTTTTTTATACTTCTATGATTGAAGATAGCAATCAGCAGTAAGGACACAGATCCCTGATATTTGCAGGACAGGGTCCTTTTTGCCCTGGTATCTGCAGACTGTGTGCAAGCTCTTCCAGGAACATGTGCACAGCTGCCCTGCCAGGGGTTTAGGGTTGGGTAAGTGTAGTTGCTACTATGCTGAGAATTGAAATTGACCAAAATCAATTACTATTTATCTTTCAAGTATTTCTCCTGGAAATTGCAAGCCTTTATTAGATGCTAGAGTTTCAAAATAGTTACAGTATTTTGAATAAATACAGTATAATAGAGACAGATTTTTGCCAGTGGAATTGTTGACTAGGTAGAAAGATTCCTAGTGTTTGTTACTCTACCATCTTTCCAGAATCCTCATAATGTGCCTATTTTAAGTACTTTTATATGCCCTGATTATATTCTTGTGAAAATCCGTTGGAGAAAACACATCTTAAAAAGTTAAAGTGACTGGGCATTCTTCTAATATAAATATTATATATAATAAACCCACATAGAAACACAAATTGTGTTGCCCACATAAGTTTATAGTGTATTACTTTGAATGACTATTTTTATCTGTAATAATTTGCCAAATATCTCAGAATAATAAAATGTAATCTTATGTAAGTTGCAAATGGTTAAACATTCTTGTATTTCTATAGGAAAGAAGGATTAAATAAATATTAGTGAATTCAGATAAATCATCTTTAGAAATATCTATATACTAGTGAGTAATTATTATCTAATCTCTTGGCCTATTAGAAGACATATAGACACATATGCTGTTTTATGTATTATATTAATATGTATTTTGAGGTACATGTTAATGGGCAATAGTAACCTAAGATGAGAACCTTTTAAAAAACATTAGATTAATTTAACAACTTCACTATGTGTTTTAAAATAAAGTGAGATATTTCAATGAAAATATTTGTAATAGAAATGAATTTGTCATATGAAAAACCTTACATTTTATGTTAAAAATAATCTACCATACATCTTTCTTTGGATATATTTGGTAAGGATATTTCATAAGCAAATGAAATTACAATGGTATTGTAAATTGCCCTCAGTTCAAATTTTCATTCTCGAATGGAAAGATAAAAGTGACAAGGAAGTAGATTTACCTTTGCTTATCTGCTCTCTAAACTTTCTGTCTCTGTAGTCTGTACATGTGCAGGTGTTACGTGGAGTAATAAACCCTCCAACATCAATTTAGAAAACATCAAGTTAGTTTTAGTCTGTGTGTGCACTGAGAGCTGGAGTTTCAGGAGAATCACTTTCTGGTTTGAGTGCAACTGTAATTTAATATGCAGTACATTAATTACTCAAAAATTTAAAATTAGTTTTAAATACAATTGTACTAAACTTATTAGACATTAATTGCATTTCTAATAGAAATTTAAAAATCACTAATCAGCCATAAGTGTATCTTCCTTGGCTGGGTGACATTAAAACCAAACAGATATCATCCCTAAATAATTTTTTATATGAAAAAGTTATGTTCAAAATTTTAAAAATACCAAAATTGGATTTTGTCTTGAAGTATTCTCTTATCTTGATTAAATGTATATAGAAAATGTCAACTTCTATTAAGATATAATTTTCTAAAGAAAAATGAAGAGTTTGGTGTATATGATCTTTTGGTATATTTCCAGTTTCAAAAAAAATAAGAATAAAATGAATAAGATGCCTAATTACATAAGTGTGATATGATACATATGTTTGACAATATATTTAAATATATGATAATTTTCTTTATGATTGACTGTTGTTCTCAAAGGCTAAACAGTAAGATGATTCTTATCACTACACCAAGAGTGATACCTGGTATTTGGGAATGTGATTAAGATGTATACTTAGCACAATCAATTTTTCATGCTAAATGAATACCAATCTAGAGATAATTATTTTGTGCCTGCTCAGCGCACTTATCTCTTTCCACAGGCAGGTTAAAATCTGACAGAGAGTAACAGTATTTTATAAAACTAAACACAGTGATGTACTATTTTGCTTTTATTACATTAGTATCTGATATCAAATTAGGAGAGTGTGATTCAAGAGAAAGAAAATGAAAAGATACATCAAACCATACCGTCAAATTTTCAAAAACAAAAGTAATACACCTGAATATATGGTTTCATTGATTCATTCATTCATAAAAGACATATTAAGTATCCATTTTATTCCTAACTCAAAAGAAAACTTAAATAAAAATGGTTTTTTATCTAAAGTATTTAATAAATTTTTGAAAAGATGAAAAGCAGAAATAAGAATTCAGCTGTATGATATCAAACTAGAGAGTGAAGAGATTTATAAAATGTGAAACACTGTCTCTTTTCTAATTAATTTTTATTTGATTTTATAAAATATTCTTCTATTCCATAAAAATATTTTATTTATGCTAAATTGTAATGGGTTTATTAGTGTTATTTTAAATAAACTAATAAACTTTTAAATTATTATTATAACTAATTATAAAAATAGAAAATATCAATAGACATAATTCATATAAATAAACCCTCTATGGTGACCTCGATAAGTGTTAAGAATTGAAGGATTCCTAGACTCAAAAGTTTGAGGACCCCTGTTTAGATCAATTATTTCTCTTCAAGCAGTGAAATATAAAATCTATCTGGTTAAATAATATTCTTTCTTGTGTATGTTTTGTTTTCTCCTTTGGTTTCTAGATCATGCTTGCACTTTTTTTAGATACCACATACTTTATCATCAGTTGCTAATTGGACATGCTCTTTAAACATCATGAATGATATCTTCATAGGTACTGAGAACACTACAAAATAAATGAATTTGCTGGGAAAATTCACCAGTGATTAAAACAAATATCATTCATCCTAAAAGTTAATTTTCCTGAATAGTTAAAAATTGCTTATTCTTTTTTTGAGATATTCTTAAAGTACAGAAACGATTTTAAATTATGGAAATCACATAGAGGTGACAGAAATCATTCTCTATTGTTTCTTACCAGAAATATTTGCAAAGTAATCACATGATCAAAAAGGTTCTCAGAACATCTGTGAAAGACTTCCTTTCAGCTGGAGTTATATCTTTCCAAAGTAAGAATTCGTAATTGTTTTCATGTTATAAAATTTATTAGCTTTAAAAAGATCTTAATAATAGCTTTAAAAATACAAAAGGTAATCTTTGCCATTAGTGGTTTTTGGCAAATATTATGTATGTTAAGTTTCATTTCAAAATATTGTTTTATTCAAAAATGTGATAGGATAAGTAGAGCTTCACTCTTTTATTCTATTTATTAAATCATCTGGCCAAAAGTTGGTACTGGCAGCTTCCTGGTTACAAAAATATTGAACAATAATGGAGTAAATAAAAAATAAATGCATAACAACATCTAAGCAATATAACCCAGTTTTAAAACTTAGAATTCCTATGGAAAGTCAGGCTATAGTTGATTACCCCAAAGACGAGGGGAAGCTATCTCTAAAATATGTTCTAAAACCATTTATTTGTTATTCTATTAATTAAATCTGTAACTTGCACTAGACAATCAAATTACATACATTTTGTCATGGGGAAATTAACAAATGCTTCTTTAGTTATCTTAGAAAAATGAATTGAAATCTAATTGCTTCAGGACCACGTGATCTAGACGGAATAATTGTGAAGAAAACAAGGATGAACATAGTTTACCATAGGGAGTGCAAATGATCAAATATTATATTAGCAAACACCACATCTCTCTTTTTCTGTAATTTGTGAAAAATTTTCTTTATTTACATACACTTGTACAACAATAGTACGTTTCAATAGAACAATTATTCAGTCTCTATTCTAAGGACATACCAATATTAAAACACATTTAAATACCATTACTTCAGAAAATACATTGCTCTTGCTCTATAATAGCTTCTAAAATATATCTGCTGTTGGGTAAATTATTATGTGATTATACTTCTCTTCAGACATGATTAAGCTATAAAATATATCACCAGAATAATCTTCCTCTCTCAATTTTATCCAAAAGCCTCTTAATATGACTGTATAATCCATAGTAATTTTTGAATCATGTTGTGAACCCCACTTCAATCCTCATATGCACTGTTCTCAATTTAATAAATGTTAAGCTTGACAGCCAGAACTGCATGTGAATAAGTCAGTTCTATCAATGAACATTTTAATTATTGGCTTTACTCATACACATCCATGAAGTTAATAAAGTACTCTACTTGTCATCAAGTCTGCTAACAAGAGAGAGAAACTCAATGAGAGAGATATTTCATTTCACAATTAAGAGCTAACTTCCTTATGTACCACACATTTTTATACATCTCAATTAAGTTTTTCAGAGATGAGAATTAAATAAGTAAGCTAGTATCCCAATTAAGAATATGATTTTTTAAATACTACTTATGTTTTAATTTGTGTTTAATTGACAGCCACTAAAATAATGCAATGCATTTCTTATCATCAAGGAAGGAGAAAATGTTGTTTTTTCTCTGTAACTCTGCAGTAGTAATTTTGAATTCTGAACACTTAAGAGGAAAAAGCTTTAAAGGCGCCCTCATCAATTGAACTATTAATAGTTAACAGCTGCCTGTTCTGCAACCAGCTCCCAGAGTATTAACTAATACAGTGCAGCATAATTACCATATATCTCAATTTTCCCTACTTCTGTATTTCACCTGTCTTAAAAAGAGTTTATTCTGAGAGTTTTTTTTTAATGTGTTTGTTTGTTTGTTTCCCTTTGCTTATGATATCAGAAGTCCTAGGTTGAGACATAGTACTATTTCATTATACTTGGGTGGCACTGTATAATTTACTAAAACATTTTGAGAGTCAGTTTTCTCACTTTCAAAATGCAGACAATAATAATAGGCACTTCAAAAGGTTACTTTTGAATTAAAGTAATGAACATTAAACACTTTGCTCTTGTTTGGTACATAGTAGGTGCCCAGCTATGATGACTTTCCTGCTTTCAATTTCTCTCATTTCACTGATTTGAACTCCACCAAGCTGCCGAAGTCTTTCTTTTGTGGGTTCTCAAAAAATGACAGTTGCACGAGTTTGCTGTACATGACTTCGCAGCCCAAGTATTTACATCTTTGTTAATGAAATCTTTGGAAGACAATCAGGTACAATTTGTCCTTTATTACACAAAACACACCCCACAAAATTTTACCTGTATCTGAATTATTTCAGCCGTCTTTACATTCTGTTGTAGGTGTCTCCGGTAGTAGGCTGCGTGCTAAGTGTTACATGGGTTAAACCTAAGTTTCTTAGAACTGCTCCTGAAAACGATAGACATTGTATAAAATATGCATTAATGTTATTGCTGTTTCATTGCATTTTGCCTTATCAACCTCTGTGTGTGTGTGTGCGTGTGTGTGTGTGTGTGTGTGTGTCGGGGCAGAAGGTCTCACTCATTTTGTCGCCCAGGCTGTAGTGCACTGGCGCGATCTCAGCTCACAGCAACCTCCGCCTCCTGGGTTCCCGTGATTCTCCTGCCGTAGCCTCCTGAGTAGCTGGGATTACAGTCACGCACGACCGCGCCCAGCTAGTTTTTGTATTTTTAGTACAGGTGGGTTTTCACCATATTGGTTATCAATCTTTTAATAGTGCCTAGTAGTACTTAAATCTTCCCAATGCTAACACTTTTATTTTCTCTTAATCATCTAAACCAAACTGTGACTTATTTTACTAAAATAAAAGCTCTGCCTGCATCCCAGCTTCTGATTTCATTGAAAACATTATAGTTATAAGACAATTTTTTTTTTTAATTTCCTCCCTCATCATCCACCACAGCTCCATTTGCAATGAGTCTTCCTTTCTTTCCTTTTGTTCCCATAAAATAATTTCATCTCCTTTTTAAGTCCAGGCACTTTGGTAACATGTTTTATCAGTGGTCTTCGAAAGATAGTTTTGTGTATCCCATAAAATAATTTTGGAAGACATTGTATACTCTCATACATTTCCAAGTTTGTATCAAAATATTTTAACATATGTTTAAATTGTTGAAATAAACAATTTCCAATCTAGTACAAATATTGACAAATAAAATACATGTTACATTAATATTTTAATCATATTAAATCAGGAATACAATTAAGCCCATATATTAACAGAAAGTTGACAGTTTCCTTTTTATCATAATGAATTTGTATTTTCTTATTTACCACAGAAGTTTACATTATAGTAATATATTTTATTCTTAAATTATCTTGTTAATTGACAAATGCACACACATATACAACATAAATTTTTTATTTAATACAATTTTTAAGTTGTTTTTTGAAGTTAAGTATTTACTATAAGTCTCTAGGTATGAGTTTTTCTTCTAGATTAAGCTATTTTTGCTATTATTATTATTACTACAATTAATTGAACTGACAAATTAAAATTTAATATAAAGGAAATATTTGTTGGAAATTTTGGTTGAAAATTTATTTTAATTTAAATTAAATTTAAATTGGGAGAATGGAAGTCTGAAATAAATATATCAATTTAAGTGCTATTAAATTATATTACTATTAATTTAAATGCTATCATTCTATTACTATTACTCATTCTATTACTTAGTATTAATATTAAATAGTAATCATTATATTACTATCTTTATATGCTATTACAAATTCTGAGAACTTCTTTTAAGTGTTATAATAACAATAACTATAGGATATATTATTACCTTTATTCTAAATGATATATCTGCTGATAATATTATTTTGTAATACTATTAATACAATTTTTGAAAGAATTGGAAAATCTCTGTTTGAAGGGGACATCAGAAGTTTTACAAAAACTGAAAAAAAAAATTTAAATTGTAATGGATTATTTTTATTTGGTTGTTTTTAACTTCTCATATATTGCTTTGTAACAAAAATTGGTCTTAAAAGTATATATTTCATACATGCACACTATGTATAAAATATATAATTCTGTGTAATTTTTTCTATTACACAGAATAATTTTCTATTCTGTGTAAATATTTCTATTTTTCTATTACTGTAGTGTTCTAATAGTCTACATGTTCAGCAAAACTTTTCAAAAGCTTATGTAGAGGAAATTGCTTTCTCACAGACTTTAAGTTGCTGCATTATTTAAAATGAATAAAAAAGAAAGTTCCATGTTATGAGAAATTTGGAAGAAATATTCTAGTATGCTTTCTGTTTGGCTCACTGGCTCTTCTGTATGGAGTCATTTGCCTGCTTACTGAAGACTATACAATTCTGTAATCTTTTGTTTCTCATTTTTTCATTGGCTTAATTTGAAGTATATAATGGCCCCATGCACATATAAGGGTTGCAACCTTGTTTTCCCCATCCTGAAGTTTGCACACTGTGAAATATGGTATGTGTTATGAGTAACATGCAGTTGGCTAGGTAAATGCCTTTTCTTTCTGACACACTATGTTACTATGTTACGACTTATGAATCTCAAAGTCTTGATTTGAAGTGAATTAAAAGAGAAATGAAAATATGACGAGCTACCCCACCTTCAAAAACAATAAAATACCTTTTAATCGGTCAATAACATGCTGCAAAGTTGTGTGGTATAATGCTGCAAAGTTGTGTGGTATAATGCTCAGTGAACCATGTGATTACATATGCATTTAATTTTTAGACTTATGACAAAGCAGAGACACAAAAAGAAATCAGTGATAAAGTAGAGAGAGGTGGGGTAAATTTTACAATAATAGACCCATTTTACAATTTTAAGTTGAATGAAATTGCTCTGTCATTTTGAAAGCAACCATTTATTTCAAAATATATTATTATTTTAAGTTTTAAACATAATGAGGAGGCCCCTGGTTTAAAAGTGGATTTACCAACATCATGATTTTGCTTGAATTTCCCTTTCTGCTTCTTTAAGTCCCTTTGCAATTCTTTTCCTTAATTTTCTTTTGGATTGCCGGATTTGAAATTATACTAGGACAAGAGCCAGAGAGTAATTTGCTGCAAATTGCACTGTGGCAGCAGGTGAACAGGACAGCACGTGATGCCTTTGTGTAAATGATGATACCTCTCTTGAAAGGCAACATAGAATTTTGGATAAGAGAAGAGTTAAGTAGAATGAAGCACACCGAGCCATGACACACAGATCACAGATTGATCAGCCAAGCCCTTTCAACATTTTATTGAAAAATTGCATTTATTTTCATCCTTCTATGTTGGCTTTCCTCCGAAGCTACCTATTTTTTTAAACATAAATATAAGGGCTTTTTAGCACTCTTTTAATGTTTATCACCTTATGACTGCAAACATGAAGTCTTTTAACATTTCTTACTTGCCCAATTTTTTTTTCAGTAAGCTCAAGCTGAGTCTGATCTCTCTAATCTTGACCTCCTTCTTTGTTTTTCATAATATTGTTTCTGACACATTTTCTGAATAATTTTCGTGTGTGTGTGTGTGTGTGTGTGTGTAACCACTTTGAAAATATTCCATGTTAATAGTTTATTAATGGGACGGAAAAGACTCCATTCATCCCCAAATGATGTAATATATATAACAATAACAACACAACACAGGTAGATAAATCATCTGAGTTAAACAAGGCTGTGATTAACCCAAATGTCATAACTATGTCAGATTATATTTTGTTTATGCCTTTTCCAACTGATAAAAAATATCTCAATTATAAACTCTGAAATGTGCCTATTGCCCATTAAGTTTTAAATGTTTATGCTTCAGAGCACAGCTTAATCTCTCTGCAGCCTCAATTTCTGAGTATGAAAGTATTTCAACGAAAAACAGTTATTAAGAAACTGCCCTGAGCCGAAAATGAAACCATTAATACTTCTAAAAGTGTGATAGACTATTGAACCGATTTTTGAACCAATGTCTGAAAACAGTCATTGACATGGAATTTAGAATTATGACATATATAAAGCCATATTATCACAAATATTCTGAGAATGAAAAATCCATGTCGATTTGTCCACAACAAAGAAACCAAAGTACAGGTGTCCTTTCTGTCCTTTATCATCAGCAATCATGTAATTTTTCCTTTAATTTTGAAATAGACTTCACTGCTTCGTGAAAGTTTACATGGCCAAAGATAATTATGACCACAGTATAGAAAAAAAATAACTTAGAAATCTTCACTGAAAAATAAAGAAGGATTTATGTAGAAATCGGAAGCCACTGTAAACCTTTGTGATAAGCATGAGCTTGGAAATCCAGAAAAAGGGTAGAATTCAACTGCAGATATATTTGGTATAGAGAGATGTTCTTGGTAAATCTATACGGGGCATGGTGTTGAGCTAAAGGTGTGTGGGAGCTCAGGTTATTGCAGAAGGAGGCTCTCCAGGCAGCGTTCAATCAACAAATATGACTTCAGCACTTAGTATTTATTCAACAAATATTGAACAAAAATTATACAGTAGTCTGTATCATAGGTACTAAAAATAAAACAGAAACAAAACAGATATAATACGTTTTCTTAAGAAACATGCACTGGGGGAGTTAAACATTGTATACATAATTAAATCATTTGAGATAATGGTAAATTCTTTGCAGGTTCAAAACAGGGTGTTGAAAAAAAATAGAGTGATGGGAATAGGGCTTTTTGTGACATACCTTATACTTGGTAATTTAAAAGGCATGTTATGTTGCTGGCAAGACATAAATGGCCCTCTCAAACAGGGCGATTAAAAAAGTTCAATGGAGAGACTATTCATAAAGAGAGATGTGGGCAGGACTAGAAAAAACCAACAAGATGGAGTAAATTCTTTGGAGCTAACAATTGAGGAGCCATTACCACCTTTAAGCCTAAAGAAACCCTGGAAGCAACAGGCAGAGAACCCCTAATAAATTAATTGTAGGAGATGTGTGACAGAGAGGAGCTGCAGGACATTAGAGGAGAAACAACTTTAGAATAAGTAGGAGGGGGCTGGGACAGGAGTAACCCACAATCAGCCTTTACCATTCTCCAGAATCTCATTGACTACAAGTCAGAGGTGAAGGATTCAATTGAAGCCCTCCACAAAGGTTAGCGTCTTAGGGACATAGCAAGGTAAAGAATAATATAGGGTGGCACAGAGGAAATTATCAACATAGAATGCCTCTTCAAAGGGTGACATTTAATCTAAAACCGAATGACTATCAGTAAATGTGCTTTTGAAGATCTGGGATTTGGAAGTTGCTGTAATTGGTGATCCAGAAACTACATACAGTACTTCTCATTCCTGCTTTTACTATTATAAAAGCTAAAACGTGCAACCTTCTTTTCATGTAGAAATGTCAACATGGCATATTTCTGGTCTATGTGATGAAGAAAGAAATATGAAAATAGGGCTTTCCTAACAGAATATATAAACAAATTCTTGTAGGAAGAAGACTTTGAGGACTTCCTTCTTATTCCTCCCTTTGCATTGGATGTGATGCCTGGAGGCAGACAACACGGTTTTCTTTCATGAGGACAAAAGGCCTACACAAAACACGGTTGTGCAGAAAGTTAGAAGTATCGTGATTCATTTACATTATGGTTGAGCTAGCAGAAAATTTCTAGACACTCTACCCTTAAAGTTTTTTTGTGCAAGACAAATACATCTGTTTTGTAAAAACCACTGTGGTAGAATTTTTGGTTTTTCATTGTTGAACATAATTATAACAATTACAATTGATGTGTGGGGATAATTAGATAATATAGCAGTTAATACAGAGACCTCACACCAGGAACAAATTAGGCAAGTTCAAGGCTGTGTCATTGGAGCCCAATGGGTAACAGGTGAGTCAGGATCTATTAAATCTAGAACCTTTGAGTCTGTCCATCAGAATTTGGATTATATCATAAAGCTAATATGTAAGTAAAGAAGTTGTATCAACAAAATACTTAATGTGATATCGTTTACTGTAATTCTTCTCTGTGATATAAATTATGTACCACAGGAAAAAGGAGAATTAGGAAGACCAATAGGGAGATTATCAGCACATGTGGCAGAGATTGCTCTCTGTCTATCAATATCCATCTTCTTCCATTCTCCTGGCATATATGTACACTACATTATCCATATTTCCTTGCAACTGGATCTGGTCATCTGATTGTGTTCCAGGTAATAAAAAGTGAAAAGTATTGTGCATCCTGTGAATACCTAATGTATTGCATCCATGGTCTGTCTCTCCTACTACTTATTTTACTCCATGCTTGTTCCTCCTCTCTGACTACCTGGGAGGGTAATGCCAAAGGGGGCATTGGAAGTTATGTATAGAAGATGGTGGAGCTGCTCTCAGCCTGGGTTAAATGATGGGGAGTCATGGTACTTTCTTTGTCTTCTTGCCAAAGAAACAAGAAAGAAATATATGTTTATTTTTATTACATTTTGGGTCCATTTTTTAAGTTACTTTAGTATGCTATCAACTAGGTACAATGTTAGCTATTATGGGAGAAGCTGGTTTCTGATGGAAGATGTTGAATAGTGTTTTGTATTGATTGAGTTGAAACAACTTGAGAATTAGCCTTCTGTAATTATTTGTCAAGTTCCGATTTTCAGGGACTTTTTTTCAATTGAGTAAGAATTTGAAAGTACAGATTAGAAGATGCAAATAGAAGGTTGACTGAGGTAAAACTGTGAGTAAGAGGGAATGTCCCAAGAGGCGTTTTCTGATATTGAGCACTAGAGATTAGGAGTTCGTAAATGGGAACAAGATACTTATGCAAATTTCACTAAGTTTGCTGCGGAGCCTGTCAAGCTATAACCAATTCTGTCAGTCTGACTGGGGTTTTGCTTTCTCTTGTGGCTAATTCATTCTAATATGACCATATTATTTATCTTTCAAACTGGGACACTTTTGGGAGCGACTGCAGGTGAAATTAACTAATCCATTGGGAAAATATACATAAGTGGGGACAATCTTGGCCAAACAGAAATAAACGATGAACAGATGTCCATGGCCGTTAATGCAGAACTGGTACAGATAGGGCTCTTCCTCAGCACCCCCAATTCCAGATGGCTAACTTCCTGAATCAGAGGCTGTCAACAGCAAAGCACTCAACTCCCATGTTGCTTATTCAATTATTATAAGTTATGTCTTTAGGTGTGATGTACACACATTGTATAAGTTCAGTTAATTTTGACAAATGCAAACATTTCTGTGAAAACATACAACTGTTGACCACCCCTGAGAATTGTCTCATTACTCCTTTTGTCAGTCTGCCTCCCCAAGTATTGTCTGTTCTGGTTTCTATGACTGTAAATTAGTCTGGTGATGGTATGGCTTCATATAAATGGCTTAATATAGTTTGTCTTTATTTTGTGTTTGATCTCTCACACAGCATTATGTCTGAAATTCAACCTTATGTGTCAGTAGTTTGTGCCTTTTTATTGCTGATTAGCTCTACACAGTGTTATTATTAATGCTTTTTACAATGTGTTTTATTCTTTCAAATTGATTTCTCATGCCTGTATGTAGTAGCTCTAAAAATAAGAAAAAAAAAAAAAAAAAAAAAAACTTTAGAGATATGGAGAAAACCAGATGCCAAAGTCTTTTTAATAATTATCTTTATATTTGATTATCTCTATAAATTACCCTCTATGAGTAATAATTCTCAGATTTTGTACCACTGAGTAGACGAGATTTACCAAGGATAAATTTATGGTGGGAGTAACAGACTTGAGGTCAGGAGTTTGATACCTGCCTGGGCAACATCGCAAGACCCTATATCTATAAAAAAGGAAATTTAAATTAGCCAAGTGTAGTTGTGAATACCTGTGGTCTCAGTTATTCAAGAGGCTAAGGTTGTAGGATCACTGAAGCCCAGGAAGTCGAGGCTGTAGTGAGCCATGATTGTGCCATTACACACAAAAACACCCCCAAATATATGCAAAATAACTTAGTCTGTTATATATGCAAAATAATTCCATAGTTTGTTATGGAGTCAATGGAGAGATTCCATAAAGAGAGATGTGGGCAAGTGTAGAAAAAAACCCAACAGGATGATGTAAATTCCTTGCAGCTAACAACTGAGGAGCCATTACCACCTTTAAGCTTAAAGAAACCATGGAAGGATGGATAGGAAGAATCAATATCATGAAAATGGCCATACTGCCCAAGGTTATTTATAGATTCAATGCCATCCCCATCAAACTACCAATGAGTTTCTTCACAGAATTGGAAAAAACTGCTTTAAAGTTCATATGGAACCAAAAAACAGCCCGCACTGCCAAGACAATCCTAAGTCAAAAGGACAAAGCTGGAGGCATCACGCTACCTGACTTCAAACTATACTACAAGGCTACAGTAACCAAAACAGCATGGTACTGGTACCACAACAGAGATATAGACCAATGGAACAGAACAGAGTCCTCAGAAATAATACCACACACCTACAGCCATCTGATCTTTGACAAACCTGAGAGAAACAGAAATGGGGAAAGGATTCCCTATTTAATAAATGGTGCTGGGAAAATTGGCTAGCCATAAGTAGAAAGCTGAAACTGGATCCTTTCCTTACTCCTTATACGAAGATTAATTCAAGATGGATTAGGGACTTAATTGTTAGACCTAATACCATAAAAACCCTAGAAGAAAATCTAGGTAGTACCATTCAGGACATAGGCATGGGCAAGGTCTTCATGTCTAAAACACCAAAAGCAACGGCAGCAAAAGCAAACATTGACAAATGGGATCTAATGAAACTAAAGAGCTTCTGCACAGCAAAAGAAACTACCATCAGAGTGAATAGGCAACCTACAGAATGGGAGAAAATTTTTGCAATCTACTCATCTGACAAAGGACTAATATGCAGAATCTACAAAGAACTCAAACAAATATACAAGAAAAAAGCAAACAACCCCATCAAAAAGTGGGCAAAGGATATGAACAGACATTCCTCAAAAGAAGACATTCATACAGCCAACAGACACATGAAAAAATGCTCATCATCACTCGCCATCAGAGCAATGCAAATCAAAACCACAATGAGATACCATCTCACACCAGTTAGAATGGCAATCATTAAAAAGTCAGGAAACAACAGGTGTTGGAGAGGATGTGGAGAAATAGGAACACTTTTACACTGTTGGTGGGATTGTAAACTAGTTCAACCATTATGGAAAACAGTATGGCAATTCCTCAAGGATCTAGAACTAGATGTACCATATGACCCAGCCATCCCACTACTGGGTATATACCCAAAGGATTATAAATCATGCTGCTATAAAGACACATGTACACGTATGTTTATTGCAGCACTATTCGCAATAGCAAAGACTTGGAATCAACCCAAATGTCCATCTGTGACAGACTGGATTAAGAAAATGTGGCACATATACAGCATGGAATACTACGCAGCCATAAAAAAGGATGAGTTTGCGTCCTTTGTAGGGACATGGATGCAGCTGGAAACCATCATTCTTAGCAAACTATCACAAGAACAGAAAACCAAACACCGCATGTTCTCACTCATAGGTGGGAACTGAACAATGAGATCACTTGGACTCGGGAAGGGGAACATCACATACTGGGGCCTATCATGGGGAGGGGGGAGGTGGGAGGGATTGCATTGGGAGTTATACCTGATATAAATGATGAATTGATGGGTGCTGACGAGTTGATGGGTGCAGCACACCAACCTGGCACAAGTATACATATGTAAGAAACCTACATGTTATGCACATGTACCCTAGAACTTAAAGTATAAAAAAAAAAAAAAGAAACCATGGAAGGAACAAGCAGAGGACCCCAAATAAATTGGTTGTAGGAGATGTGTGACATCTTTTATTTTAGTGACTGTTATATGCCTTCTCAAGTCTGTTTATAATCCATTTTTCAGAAAAATCTTTAGAGAAAAGTAGGACAGATAGATATTATAATACATTTACATTGATTTGGTGAGAAAAATAAGTTATAAAACAGATCTTTGTTAACCAAGAGAAAAGTGGCATGATATCATTTTAGAAATATACATAAAATATTACAGGTTACAGAAATGCAATAGTTATAAAATCATATACATTAAGACTGTAAAACAATGATCAGTACTAGAGAAAGATACACCTCTCTATACAACTACATGCCTTATATTGTCAGAAGTTGATCTAGAAAACATTAAACTACTTTCTTTATTCTAAAGTGCATTAGCAATATTTACCTGGTAGAAAAATGTTAAATAACAAATGTATGGTAAGTATGCTAATGCCTTAGCTGAAATAGGCATAAGCCAAAGAAGATGAATTATTGTACAGGACATACAATTAGATGTCTGTTGTTCAACTGCATTTTTTTCCCTTTCTTTCCTTCTTTCTTTCTTTCTTTCTTTCTTTCTTTCTTTCTTTCTTTCTTTCTTTCTTTCCTTCCTTCCTTCCTTCCTTCTTTTTCTCTCTCTCTTTTCTTCTTTCTTTCTTTCTTTCTTTCTTTC
Organism: Trachypithecus francoisi; assembly: GCF_009764315.1. Lineage (NCBI taxonomy): Eukaryota > Metazoa > Chordata > Mammalia > Primates > Cercopithecidae > Trachypithecus > Trachypithecus francoisi. Next base: position 164,591,907 of record NW_022681454.1, on the reverse strand, counting down.
TTCTTTCTTCCTTCCTTCCTTCTTTCTTTCTTCCTTTCTTCCTCCTTTCTTTTCTTTCTTCCTTTTTCTTTCTTTCTTTCTTTCTTTCCTTCTTTCTTTCTTCCTTTCTTTCTTTCTTTCTTGCTTGCTTTCTTTCTTTCTTTCCTTCTTTCTTTCTTTCTTTCTTTTTCTCTCTTTCTTTCTCTCTCTCTTTCTTTCTCTCTCTCTTTCTTTCCTTCCTTCCTTCCTTCTGGCTTTCTTTCTTTCTTTTTCTTTCTTTTCTTTCTTTTGAGTCAAGGTCTCCCTCTCTCAGCCTGAAGTGCAGTGGTGTGATTACGGCTCACTCACTCCATGCTCCACCTCCAGGACTCAAGAGATTTTCCCACCTCAACTTCTCCAGTAGCTGGGATTACAGGTATGCACCACCATGCCTGGATATGTTTTTAATTTTTTTTAGAGAGGAGTCTCACTATGTTACCTAGGCCGGTCTTGAGCTCCCAACCTCAAACAATCCTTCTGCTCAGTCCCCCAAGTAGCTGGGATTTCAGGCATGAGCCACTAACATGGCTCTGAAAAAAATTAGAATATTCCTTTAGACTATGATAAACTGTATAGATAAATATAAGTTATATATATATACAACATTTGGGCAAATTATTTGACTTTCTGGCTCTAAAAGTTCTCTTTTTAAAATGGGTTATTATGGTGATACAAAAAGTGGATATGGCCAGGTGCAGTGGCTCACATCTGTAATCCCAGCATTTTAGGAGGCTGAGGTGGGAGGATCGCTTAAGGTCAGGAGTTTGATACCTGCCTGGGCAACATCACAAGACCCTATGCAGGGGCCATTGAAAATAATATGCAAAGAATAGATAAGGCTCAAGGACAGTATCTCTAGCTAGTTGCACTTTCAATGAACTCCAGTAGTCAAGGACAGTATCTCTAGTTGAACTTTTAATGAACTCTAATAGGCGCCAAGAAGGCAGACAAAATAAGAAAGAACTTAGAGATAAGGAACTAAGCAGAAGGTTACATCTGGGTGCAGAAAGTTTGTTTTGCATTGTGTTATTTCTGCTGACGTGGGGTTTATGGAGTATAAATAAAGTGAGGCGGGGGCTCTAGGCGCGGCCGCCATGTTCTCTGTTTGTCTTTGTCTCTTGTGTGTGTTCATTCTCCACCACCCCCGGCGCGGTCCTCAATACCCTATATCTATAAAAAAGGACATTTAAATTAGCCAGGTGTAGTTGTGCATACCTGTGGTCTCAGCTATTCAAGAGGCTAAGGTTGTAGGATCACTGAAGCCCAGGAAAACAAGGCTGTAGTGAGCCATGATTGTGCCACTACACTCAAAAACACCCCCAAACATATGCAAAATAACTTAGAGAAATACCTCTTACATAGCAACTATTTAATAAAGGTGAGTTGTTGCTAATGTTGTTATAAACTGTAAATTATTGTCATGTCCCTTTGGTAAAAAGCACTGTTGCTGACAAACATCCTCACTACTAAATACAGAATACTCTAGTGAGATAATGCTTGTCTCTTACTTTAGTACAAAGTGGAGAAGAATCTGGAGAAATTATGACAGTGACATGTGAAGGATTTTCTTTATTTTTTTCAGTGGTTTTTTTATTTTTTATTTTTTTGGAGATGGAGTTACTCTCTGTCGCCTAGACGGAAGTGCTGAAGTGCAGCGTGATCTCAGGCTCACTGCAACCTCTGCTTTTTGGGTTCAAGCAATTCTCACTGCCTCAGCCTCCTGAATAGCTGGAATTACAGGTGCCTGCCAGCATGCCCAGATCATTTTTGTATTTTTTAGTAGAGATGAGATTTTTCCACGTTGGCCACGCTGTTCTTGAACTTCTTACCTCAGACGATCCACCCTCTCGACCTCCCAAAGTGCTGGGATTACAGGCCTGAGCCACTGCGCCCGACCTTGTGAAGGATTTGCTTGTATCCTCTAGGATACAAGAATGAACATTTCCCAGACGCAGGAGATATTTAATCACTACTGGTCTTGAGTTTCAGCTATAACGTTTACATACTGCTCTTAAATAATAAAAATTGTCTTTTATGATTTGAAAGAGAAAGGACATTCTAAAAACATAACTGGTATTTTGTTTTCCAAATATAAAATCACCAATAAAGGTAGTTGCATTGAAATTTCTAGAACCTCAGATATAATTTATTGTTGTCTCATTTTAAAAGTTCTTGGTATAAACAGCCTTCATGTAGTATAAAATGGACATCATTCTAATCACCAACTCCCCCTACTTTTTCACACACACACACACACATTCCCAGTACCAGGATTCTAAAGCAAATAAGTCATTGTGCCTAGCAGTTCCTGCAATTATCTGTAAAACCCAAGTCTACACTTCTTATTTCCACAAATCTTCCACTTTAGAAAATGCCACATTGCTTTCTTCTTTTAAACATTGGTCTCTTTGGGGCCATATTTTTTGTTTAATTATATGATGACTGAGCTTATGTAATCTGTATACATGTTTCGGAATTATGGAGGAAAAAATGTTTTAAAATTTGAACAGGTATTTAGAAACGTGTTTTGCCAACAAAATCGATTTGAAGTTAATTTTTATTGCTCAATTTGAGTTGTATTACTTAATGCTATCAGTCACTCAGGTCCCATTCTGAAAGAGAGAGGGAGACAGAGAATCTCAGAGCTTTTTGAGTATATACATAATGCAAACTTCATATGATAGTTGCAGTGATGGCCTTCAGTTCAATGATGTCCTCTGTGTGCACACCCCCAGCTTCTCACCCTGAGTTTGATCATATAACTTGCTTTGGTCAATAGGAAGATGAAACAATGCAGAGTCTTGGACAGTATTTGAGCACTGAAGATTTCTTTCTGTTGCTATACTCAAAACTATATCCACCTTGAGGTAAAAAGCCTGTGAAGAAGTCTGTTCTCACTTATAAGTGGGAGCTGAACAATGAGAACACATGGAAACAGGGAAGGAAATAACACACACTGGGGTCTGTCAGGGGTGGGGCTAGGGGAGGGAGAGCATTAGGAAAAGCAGCTAATGGATGCTGGGCTTAATACCTAGGTGATGGGTTTATAGGTGCAGCATACCACCATGGCACATATTTATCTCTGTAACAAACCTGCACATCTTGCACACGTACCCCAGAACTAAAAATAAAAATTAAAAGAAAAAGAAAAAAGAAAAGCCTGAACTAGGTTACTGGTTAATGAAAAGCAGGTGGCCCCTTCACTTTTATCTTCCCACCTGATAGGCAATTGAACTTCTGGAGCAGACCCACGTAGGTGACCAGAGGCACACTGCAGATGCATATGGAAGCCCAGCCAAGACCACCAGGTGAGCTGCTTAACGTAGCCAAGCCCAAATAACCGACGCACAAAATCACCAGTTAAATAAATAGTTGTTTCTTTAAACTACTAACTTTTGAGCTGTTTTGTTTTGCATCAAAAACTTAATGGTGCATTCATAATATCATTTTGAGTATCTGATTTTTTAATCTCCTACTGATACCAATTACTGTATTTCTAAGTCAACAGCAAAGATAGGACACATTTAAATAAGAAGAGCTTATAACAAGTCTAATAAAGTAACTATATATACATATATATATAAATACGTTTAGACAAACTGTAAGAAAAGCATAAGAATTGGTGCAGTATCTCAGGATTTATAATTTTCAGAACACTTTCGCACCCAAAGTGGTGAAAGACTGTTAATATGAAGTTGCTCTGAAATGCACTGACAGAGAGGAATCAGGACTTTTGTTTGAGAAATACAACACATTTATGGAAATCCACAGGGCATCCTGTCCTAAAATTACTCTTCTCTTTAACTCCAATTAATATAATTGCTGTTTGCTCATGCAGGTTTATTCATTTGAGACATCTCATCAAGTAGTACACTTAAGGTGTATGTAATTGAGAGTGTGTGTACATGTTAAACATGTAAACAACTAGTAATTTCTACTTAAAGCTTACCATGCTTACTTGTTTGGTAAAGTATATTGATTTGATGTCTGTCACTGTCTTTGAAGTTCATCAGAAACAAGATGTGCTAATGAGGATAGAAGACTGGTTACATGAAAATATATATGATTAAGCAAATATAGGAAAATATTCATAGTAAAATCAAGGTGATGAGTATACAGGTATTTACTGAATAATTCAACTTTTCTGTATGTTTAAAAATTTTATAATAAAATAATATGAAAAGATGAAAGATAGATAAAAACGGAGATATGGGACATCAGGGAACCCTTCCTCCATCCAAGATAAGCCCCGTTGTCCTAGAATAGAAGAGATCTCTAGCTAAGACTCATGAGGTTCCTCACAAGTGGGATTATTTATATAATGAAACAGCCCAGAGGGTTGTATAAACTATGTGACATTTGCAGGGATTATTTATGATATACACTAGGTTCTATACGTTGGTGCAAAAGTGATTGTGGGTTTTGTGATTGCTTTTAAAGGCAAAAACTGCAATTCCTTTTGCACCAACCTAATATTTGCGATGGAACCTTCAACTAAGGCTATCTCGAGATCAGAATTCTTCTTCTTAACAATATATTTAATCTATTTGATGTCTAGTTGACAAAGATGCTTATCTGGGTATTTGCTGTCTCTTCTTCCTCCTAGAAACTTTTCTCAGGTAAAAAGAGACAATGGATCACCATTGTCTTTTCAACTTTTGGAAACAAAATTAATAGCTGAAGTAGTCTGTTCTTGCATTGGTATAAAGAAATATGTGAAGTTGGGTAATTTATAAAGAAAAAAGGTTTAATTGGCTCACAGTTTCCTAGGCTGTACAGGAAGCATAGTGGTTTTTGCTTCTTGGGAGGTCTCAGGAAACTTAGCATCATGCTGGAAGGTGAAGGGGAGGCAGACATATCTTACATGGCCAGAGAAGGCGCAAGGGAGAGAGAGAAAAGGTGTCACACACTTTTAAACAATGAGATCTTGTGAGAAATGTATCACAAGAACAGTACCAAAGGAATACTGCTAAACCATTCATAACGATCCACCTCCATGATCCAATGACCTCCCACCAGGCCCCACCTTCAACCCTGGGGATGACAATTTAACATGAGATTTAGGTGAGGAAATAGATTCAAACCATATCAATGATGATTTATTATTGCTTTTGCAGCCTATGTAGAAGTAAAATATCTGCCAAATACAGCAAAATATTGGGTCATGGGGAAATGGTATACTATTATAAAATTCTTATATTATACCTAAAATTGTATACTCTTATTTGAAATGTGACTGTGATAATTTAAAGATGCATATTTAAAACTCAAGCAGCCACTAAAACAATAAAACAATTGCACCTAAAAAGTAGTAAAGGTGCAAGAGAATCTAAATGCATACACTAATTCAAAATAAGGCAGGAAACAGGGAGAGAAGGAATAAAGAAACAATTTTAAAAAACAGAGAATAAAAGTCAACATGATAAATAAAACTTAAATAAAGAGTTATAGTAAATGTACATGATAAAACAATTTTAATGAAAGGAAGAGATTTTCAAATGGGATAGAAAACCAGGATCCAATTATATGTTGTCTACAAGAAACATAATTTAATATAGATATATACTGGCTGATACACTGTGCTATGAACATTCTAATCACAATAAATATTAACTGGGAAAAAGTAGACTTAAAAACAAGAAATACTGTTAGAAAATAGAAGCTTATTTCAAAGTGAAAAAAAGAATCACTTTTATCAAGAAAGACAATTCTGTATGCAGCCAATATCAACACTTCAAAATACACGAAGCAAAAACTGAAAGAATTGGAAATTTAAAAGTAAGAATTCTCAATTATAAATGGAAATTTAGCACTCCTCACATTAGCTGAACAATTAGCTTCCATAATGGCTAAAAATCAAAACAAAAAAATATGTTGCAAGTGCACTACTAAACACAGTGTTAAATTCATACAATTACATGAGAAACCTGGCAGCATCTAGAAAAACTCAACACTGTCTCTGTGATATAGAGATCTCATTTCTTTGAATATACCAATTATAAATATGTGTACATTAGAAAATATACAAGTATGTTCAGCACTCATTTAACCATTAAACACTGAATCAACTCAAATGTCTGTCAAGAGTAGAGTGAATAACTAAAATGTGCTATTTTAATAAAATACTGTATAGCAAGAAAATGAATATCTATAGTTATACACAAAAATATGTACGAGTCTCACAGAAATTGTGCTGCATTAAAGAAGCCAAATGTAAAAAATGCGTACTAAATTTATCATTTACACAGAGTTAAAAAAACAGAGAAAATATAGCGATTTCCTGTGGCGGTTTAGTGACTGAGAGCAAAATGGGTCTTCTCAGATGCTATTAATGTTTAATTTCTTGATATGGGTGCTAAGTAGATATATTCCTTTGAGAAAATGTTTGGATAAATATATTTATGATTTCTCTGTGCATGTTAAACTATAACAAACATTTATTAAAGAAAAGAAAACCGAGATACTAGTACATGACATGTAAAAAATGCTTATAAACAGAGACATTGATATTTGTTTATGTGTGTATGACTATTTATATATACCTACATATGTGTGTGTGTGTGTGTATATATACATACACAGTGTGTGTGTATAGACAGATATAGATATGAATAGATACAAACCTGGTTGAGGGCTACAGCTATGCCTTTATATGATTGTGAGACTTTAGTTCAATCACTTAATTTCTCCTGGTTTTATATTTCCTTCTGTCAATGACTAGGTCTAGCTGGATGACATAGAAGATGCTATTTCATTTAAGTGTTGTATATTACAATATATGAGGTAATCGTGACATAAATATAACAAACTACTAACATGATATTGATCCAGGAAATATATAGAACAATTGAATTGGATGACCATTCGTTTAAGTAAAAATTAGAAGTAAAGGAAAAACAAAATGTCAGACTGCCTTTCACTTTCATGGATCCACTTATGAGTAATTTAAAATCTTTAACACATTTCTTTTTCAGGATTAAAAAATGTGTTTGCAGACAGCTTGGTAATGTATCCGGCTTGGAGATTTAAAACTACATATGTTATAAAATATGTATAAAATTATCCTTCTGTTTTTTAAACAGATATAATACAAATGCCAGGAACAGACATTATGTTTTCTTTATAATTTTAATTTGCATTTTTTCACATAACTGATAGAATATTCTTAATATGCCTTTCTTAAACTGGTCATCTAGCAAAGCATTGAACAACTCAATTCTGTGGCATGTAAACAAAATAATGTGTTTTTAATGTTGAAAATTTAAGTGTCTGATATTTACATCATGATATTTCTCAATTACCCTCAGGATCTGATGTTGGAAAATCTATAATTTTCCTTGGAATTTGAACCACATAGAATACACAGAATTAAGCATTATCTTTCACAAACTGTTGAACGTTTTGCATGTTTACTTTAAATATATATAACTTTTACTCCATGCATGAAGGAGAATTATACAATTCCTTTCTGTTGCACTGAATTTCAATATGTCCAGGTAGAGTATCTTCTATGTCCTGTCCTTCTTCATTTTTTGAAAACATTATTTGTTAGGATTTTTTTTTTTTTTTTTTTTAAAGAAGCAGGACCTCACTCTGTTGCCCACTGCAGCTTCTAGCTCCTGGGCTCAAGTGACTGTCCTGCCTCAGACTCCCAAGTAGCTGGGATTGCAGGCACATGCTACCATAATCAGGCTAACTTTTAATGTATTTTAGAGGTGGGTCTTAGAGTCTTGCTCTATTGCCCAAGCTGATCTCAAACTCCTGGTCTCAAGCAATTTTCCCACCTCAGTCTCCTAAAGTGCCGGGATTTTAGACTTGAGCCACTGCACCCAGCCTTGTTTTTTGTTTTCTCTTAATTCAAAGTGTATGATAAGAAAATATTTTCCAAGGCCAGGAGCAGTGGCTCACGCCTGTAATCCCAGCACTTTGGGAGGCCCAAGTAGGTGGATCACGAGGTCAGGAGATCGAGACTATCCTGGCAAACACGGTGAAACCCCGTCTCTACTAAAAATACAAAAAAATAAAAATAAAGTAGCTGGGTGAGATGGCGGGGCCCCTGTGGTCCCAGCTACTCTCGGGAGGGAGGCTGAGGCAGGAGAAAGGTGAGAACCCGGGAAGTGAAGCTTGCAGTGAGCCGAGATTGTGCCACTTCACTCCAGCCTGGGGGACAGAGCAAGACTCCGTCTCAAAAAAAAAAAAAAAAGAAAGAAAAGAAAATATTTCCCAAATTGGCCATAAATACCTCACCTTCTTACCTCTTAAAAAGTTTGCATTTATACACTCTTTTATATGCATACACACATATGCACTATGTGACATATATACGCACATATGTACATGTACAAAAAATTATGTGCATATGTATATTTAAAACTGTATGTGTAATGCAAATACAGCATGTGTGACTATACATTATCATAAGTTACAAAATTAAGCAAAACTACCCCCTATTCCATCAAAGCAACAGTTGTTTAGGATTAGTTCATGAAAAACATCCACATACCTGTTTATACGTTTTTGAGTTTGTACAGATGAATGTCTCTTATTTATACTACATTAAATAAGGAACTAGCTAGATGCCTGGGAACCATTAGTAAGTCTCTTTGGTACTTTTCCTTGAATGTTCTTCCAAGCATTATCGGTGGAACTAATGATTCCCTTCCTTTCACCAGAATGTTGGGCAAACAGCATGAATTTTCTAGTCACATTCGAATAACGAAAAGTCTTCTAGTAACTTCCAGTCCCCAAACCATTTTCACTGCAGTGTCATTTTATTCCACTTGAAAACTTCTCTTTTCCCCAGTTTGGGCTTGCTACAGGTGGATGGTTAGTAGTGGAAACCCCACTGGGCCTGGGTGGAGGAGAGAGGGCTGTCATTCTCATTGTCTTTTGTTTTACACTTTCTCCTTCTCCCTTTTCTGTCAGTTTATTATGTGTGGTTTGTGGATTCCACACTGTCAAAACAGTATAGGAAGGTGGAAAACCTTAGGAGGCTGGAAAGGTCTTACTACGCTGAAATGCTCATAAACTAGCATACCTCCTCTCTGAGCTTCTCAGATGAGTGTTTTTGTTCCACAAGGCCTCCTCATGGCTAGACATTTCTTGCCCGAGTTTTTCTTGTGACAGATACAGGCATTTCTCTAGCTAATTGCCATCAGTCCATGGCCATCTGCCTGTAAACCTCCAGCCTCTTTTAGCTGAGGATTCCTTCCCTTTCAAGGTCAAACCCCCAACCCAATTCCAAGACAGCCCCTTGCCAACACTGTTGGGGCAGAGGTGATGGGTCTTGGATCCATTGACTTTCAGGACCCTCCACTCTTCTGCTGTTTACTCTGTAGCTTCAGGCCATGTCCTCAAGGCTAGACTCTGTATCAGGTGTAGGTAAGTCAACAGTCAATTCATTTTAATGTCTGGATAGTACCACATAAAGTGGAATACATGATTTCATTATTTCCTATCTGCTGTTAATCACAAACAACTTGCTTTCTCATAATGACATTTGATGCATTTTTAATTCTTAGAAATACTAGCAAATTGTCTTCTGAGAGTTTACACTCCTGCCAACAAACAGTTGGCAAGAGTATGTATTTTTCATCACTATAAATTATGCTGGTGTAGCAGACACTGTAATTTATCTAATTTTTCAAGACATTCTTTCATTTTTTGTTAGCCCAGGTCAAGTCAGGAGGCATGACTGCTCTAAGCTAGTAATTGCAGTTTCATTCTCTTCCACTAGTTTTGGAGTGTGTGACTAAGTTAGCCAAAAGGAGATAAATTAGTGATAAGGAAAGTCCCAATGAAAGATTCACCTCTCTTCACCATATATGAAAATGTAATAATTAGATCTGAGGCAATCATATTAGAATCCTTCTAATTTAGTTTAGCAAGATCTCCCCACCACTGATGACTAATCAATATCTAATCCAGTTCCTATTAATAATTTTCCCTCCACTGACCCCCTCATGCTGCTTGTTGGCTATAGATATCCTTAGCTGTCTTTACTGTATTTGGAGTTGAGCTCAGTTCTATACAGAAATCTCATACCACTATTGCGATAGCTTACCTAAAATCTGTCTTGCCATTTTTAACAAGTGTCTGATGCAATTGTTTTATTTTACACTGGTTTTAGCTATCAAAGTAGTAGAAAGCATGAAATGCTGTCTCCCTCAGTATTTATATTTCAAGAGATGAAGCCCAGATGTGGAGCCATCTCTGGTTCACAGAAGCAGAAGGCACCTAGAGTTTATTTGGGACTTAGAAAGGCATATTTGCATTTCAAAAGATTAGGCGAGAACCCAGAATCCTTTCTAACTTATATCAAAGGAGCAGAATTTATTTTACCTTTCTCTCAAGAGGGATTAGGAGAGACAGTTGCTTTTCTCTTGTACATAAACAGAGAATTGATACTCCTGAAAATATTAGAGGTTATAATTCTGCCCCTTTAGGTCATATCTTACTAAAATCAAGACCAAGATCAACCAGGCCTTTGGTAATCTAGAAACCAATTTATTTTCTCTCAATAATTTGACCAAAAGTTATGTGGTAAGTTAGAGGTAGGCCATGTTCAAAAAAATAAAAATAAAAGGAAAAGCAAAAAAGAGAAAAGATGAAGGAAAGTAGAGAAAGAGAGAGAGAATCTGGTATGCAAACAGAAGCAGAGAAAAGAGAAGCTAGGAGACACCAGAAGAGGGAAATATTAACCTTAATTCTTGACTTTCCATTTATAATCACCCTTAGCTAGACCTGTTTTTGAATACCAACCCTGTAAGTTGTGTTTGATTTGCCTATTTGTTTTTAGTAATCATTACTGCCTCCCACTCCACATTAATATTAAGTTACTTTGAGTAGATTTATGTTTCTTACAACATCTGACCCTTGAGTAAAATATTTTGTTCACATAGGACTAAAATTTAAATCATATATCAATTTTTGAAAAATGTCTAATTAAGTGGTGGAATTTCTGTGACTACCATTATAATTTTCCCATTTCTATATAATATATTGCGAGTATATTTGCTATATTTGCCCAGAGGTACCCACTGATACCATCAGTGAGTATATTTTTGAGAAAAACTTTTGACAACTCTCCTCTATGTTAGCTTTTACACCTGCATTTCATTTTAGAAAACTATACTTTGAACTTATAAGATGGTATACAGAAGACATACCTTTGTTAAAAAACATATTTCTTTTAGCAAAGCTATCACTCTTTATGCTATAACATTAAAGTTTTTGCTTTTTCAGATAATGGATTCACAGAAATTTATTTATATGTTTAATACTGAGTCCATTATTATGAATCAGTGTTTCCTAAATGTTTGAATAGCAGAATCGCAAGTAGATCTTTTAAAACACATGTTATCTAGCTAAATTCCAGTCCAACTAAAGAAGTTATCCCAGGTCTAAGTCTGATTCTGTTTTATTTAAATTACTCCAAAATATTCTAATGATGTCATGTTTGGGAGCCAATGTTATATTTCTCAAAATAAGCTGTAGAGTAGTATCACCTGGAAGCATTAAAACAACAAAAAAATAAAAGCTGATGTCCAAACCTACCCATAAGTATTCTGAATTAGTTCGTCTGGAGTGAAGCCTGAGCTCTGGTATTTTTTCAAAACTCCCCAGGTGATTCTAATGTGCAGCCAGATTTAAGAACCTTTACTCAAGTATGCTGCAGAGGCTATCATGTTTAGAATAAGCTTTTCTTTGAACTGTCCCTGGAGAATTTAGTGATATTGTTCTCATCCGAGCTCTATCTCTGTTGTAATCGCTTCACCATTCAGAAACTACTGGCATGAGAAAATATCTCAATCGAAATCTCACAGTACCCAGTGACAGCATTGCTCCATGTGACATCTGCAAAAGGGACAAAAGGAAATGAACCTTTTTAACAAGCACGAAGGTTTGATGTGCACCTTGGAAAATGTGCTTATTTGCTCATCAATTTAATTCATCCCACAATTATTTATTGAGCATCTACTATGTATCAGATGATGCTATACTAAATATTGGGGGTACAAATTTAAATCAGGGTAGAAAAATTAATTAAACAATCATAATAAAAGCTATAAATGAAGAAGGGCAGGTTGGCAAGAGATTCTATACAGAGGTTAAATAGCCTAAATCAGAGGGTCAAGGTAGACTTTCTTAAGTGACATATAAGGATTTGAAGAATGAGTTTTTGTGTTATATGTGTAAAGTACTTTATTGATGGCCCAGAGGCAGGAAGAAGAAAATGTCTTTAAGATTGAATTGAAACAAGTATATCCTGCAGTAGTTAGCAAAGGAGAAAAATCTGTAATTAGGCAGGAGAGATAAGAATCAAATTGCAGAGCTATGTTTATTATGAGTTAATTTTTATTCAGTTGCATAGTTTAAAGCAACTAAGCACCTGTGGTAATTTGGACCACAGTGGTAGAAGTTAACAAGTTTGAGATATAGTTGCTAAAACTGGCAGGAGCAGATGATTTGATTGCATATAAAGAAAGAAAGAGATCCAAGTTTTATCTGAGAAGTCCTGGATGTTGCATGCGACTGATTGGGCATCAGTCTGATTAATGGAGAAAGTGAAGGTTTGGAAGTATCATGAGTTAAGTATGTATATAAATACATGTGAGAAATTCAAAGAGAGATGTTTAGGCAGTAGGATATGTTACCTTAGAAGTCAGAAGACCTGCAACAGTCTAGATACATTTAAGACAGCACCTTTTAATCTCTAGAAATGGATGCCCTATCAAAAGTAGAAGACATTTTATAAGAGAGACAAACTCCTAAGAATCTCTGAAGTTAAAAGATGAAGAAGGAGGCCGGGTGCGTTGGCTCACACCTGCAATCCCAGCACTTTGGAAGGCCCAGGCGGCCGGATCACGAGGTCAGGAGTTCAAGACCAGCCTGACCAACATGATGAAACCCTGTCTCTAGTAAAAACACAAAAATTATCTGGGTGTGGTGGCACGTGCCTGGAAACCCACCTACTCAGGAGGCTGAGGCAGGAGAATCACTTGAACTGGGGAGGCAAAGGTTGCAGTGAGCTGAGATCACGCCACGCCACTCTAGCCTGGGTGACAGGGTGATACTCCATCTCAAAAGAAGAAGAAGATCAAGAATGATAAGAGGATCCACTGGAGAGGTAAAAGGAAAAAGGAAAATATGGAATTATGGCATTATAGTGATATAGTTTGGCTCTGTGTCCCCACCCAAATTTCATCTTGAATTGTAATCCTCATATGTTGAGGGAGGGATCTTGTAAGAGATGACTGGATCATGGAGGCAGTTTCCTCTATTCTGTTCTTGTGATAGTGATTGAGTTCTCACAAGATATGATGGTTTTAAAAGTGGCACTTCCTCCTTCACTCTTGCTCTCCTGCTGCTATGTAAGACATGCCTGCTTCCACTTCACCTTCTGTCATGATTGTCAGGTTCCTGAGACCTACTCAGCTATGTGGAACTGTTAATCTATTGAACCTCCTTTCTTTATAAATTACCAAGTCTCAAACAGTATCTTTATAGCAGTGTGAGGACAGATTGATACATATGGCATGCAAGGGAAGAGTGTATTTTAAATAGGAAGGAGTGGTAGAATCAGAAAACTATTATGAACAGTTTACTTTTCTGAGCTATGCATTTGAATTTGATAACAGCCAGTGAAGAAACCATTTGATATTCATATTCCAGTATAAATTTTAAAAAAAACCTTTTATGTGATTTCTAAATATCCTAAATAATTTTATTCCCTTTTATAATGAGCAATAAGAAAGGCACTTTTGAAACACTGGCTAAACATAGTATCCCATTTGGTACAATTGGGGATTTTTATACTCTTACCTGGTGTTGTTATTTGGGAAATTATCAATCTCTAAAATAGAAGTCTTAGAAAGAGGCCTCGGCATCTCTTTCTTTTTCTAGGCCTAGGAATATTTGCAAAATAGAATTTGCAAATTCTACTTTGCATAAACTATTCTTTTGGTCAGTACACTGTATTTTATGGATGGTGCTGCCCTAGGCCTTACATATAAATGTTACTGAGATCAATAGAAAAAAATGTATTGGCCGGGCGCGGTGGCTCAAGCCTGTAATCCCAGCACTTTGGGAGGCCGAGACGGGTGGATCACGAGGTCAGGAGATCGAGACCATCCTGGTCTACAGGATGAAACCCCGTCTCTACTAAAAAATACAAAAAACTAGCCGGGCGAGATGGCGGGCACCTGTAGTCCCAGCTACTCGGGAGGCTGAGGCAGGAGAATGGTGTAAACCCGGGAGGCGGAGCTTGCAGTGAGCCAAGATCGCGCCACTGCACTCCAGCCTGGGCGACAGAGCGAGACTCTGTCTCAAAAAAAAAAAAGAAAAAGAAAAAAAAAAAAAAAAATGTATTAAGGAGTAGTATGACAGGTAAAACAAGGTGAAATTTCTTGATAATGAAACTCATTTAAATGTTTATTAACAAAATGGAAAATGATCAATTCTAGGCTATATGGATTGGTTGATAAGGCTCACAAAAAGAGATAAATTTTAAGATAAAACCTTAAAAATTATAAATATGTTTTCTTTAGTTTTTGAAAATATTTTAATCTAAAAAATGAATATAAATGAGAGGTGAAGCCAGCTGGCCTTCTGATTCAGGTGGGGACTTGGAGAACTTTTCTGTCTAGCTAAAGGATTGTAAATGCACCAGTCAGAGCTCTGTGTCTAGCTAAAGATTTGTAAACCCAACAATCAGCACTCTGTAAAAATGCACCAATCAGCACTCAGTAAAATGGACCAATCAGTGCTCTGTAAATCAGCAGGACATGGGCAGGGCCAAATAAGGGAATAAAAACTGGCCACCCGAGCCAGGAGCTTTGGCAACCTGGTTGGGTCCCCCTTCCACATTGTGGAAGCTTTGTTCTTTTGCTCCTCACAATAAATCTTGCTGCTGCTCACTTTTTGAGGCTGCACTACCTTTATGAGCTGTAACACTCACCACAAGAGTCTGCGGCTTCTCTCCTGAAGTCAATGAGACCACAAACCTACCAAGAGGAACAAACAACTCCAGACACGCCACCTTTAAGAGCTATAACACTCACTGCAAAGGTCTGAGCCTTCACTCCTGAAGTCAGCAAGACCAGGAACCCACCAGAAGGAAGAAACTCTGGACACATCTGAACATCTGAAGGAAGAAACTCCGGATACACCATCTTTAAGAGCTGTAACACTCACTGCTAAGGTCTGCGGCTTCATTCCTGAAGTCAGCAAGACCGTGAACCCACCAGAAGGAAGAAACTCCAGACACATACGAACATCTGAAGAAACAAACTCCAGACACAGCGTCTTTAAGAACTGTAACACTCATTCACCGTGAGGGTCTGCAGCTTCATTCTTGAAGTCAGCGAGCCTGAGAACCCACCAGAAGGAACCAGTTCTGGACACATAAATAGATCATGATGAAAAATTAACTTTATAATTACTAATGAATTTACAGTTTCACTGAATTATGTCACTAGCTATAATAAATTATGTCACAAATTATAGTAAATGTCAAGCATCAAGATTTTAAGATAAAATGTCAATTTATAGTACCCAAAATAATCTTGTTAATGTAGATTCAAATATTTGTTCTTTCTTTTACAGTTCTCCTTATTTTAAGAATTTTTAATTTCTAATTTTTGTGGCTACACAACGAAGTGGATAAATTGTCTGGGGTAAATATCCTGGGTTCATCATTTCATGCCAAGAAAATTTAGGACACAGATACACAAGAGGAGTTTAGTAGTGGAGGCTTAAGAGGCAAAAGAAAGAGGAAAAAAAAAACAGTTCTTTCTCCAGTGAGAGAGAAGGGACTTCTGAGAGGAAAAGGCTGGCTGGTGGCAGTTGCGCTGGATTTTATAGTCCAATTTGAGGAGGCCGTGTCTGATTTACATAGCACTCACAGACTGGCTTGATCAGGTGTGACATTTACATAGCATGGGGGAAAGGCTAGTCACCCCACCATAATCTTATTATGCAAATGAACTCTCCCCTTGGCCAGTTCCATCTTATCTGCTCCTTACTGTACTCATGGCTTGCAGAGAAGAGAAGATGAAGCCACCATTTTGAACATGTCTAGTCCCAGGTAGTTCTTTCCTGTCAGCATTCATTCATACAAGCTCCCAGCTTGCTTGTCTATGTCTGCAGCTTGACTTCACAGGTTGCTCTATGTCAGACAATGATTGGTGGATGCTTTTCATTAAAAAGAAAAACCTTACTGAGGACTTTCATACCCTCACTATCTGTCTAGGGAATTTCTTCTTAAATCCTGTATCAATAGTAGGTGTATATATTTATAGAGTAGATGAGATTTTTTGATATAGTCATTCAATGCCTAATAATTACATCATGGAGAACGATGCATCACCTAATCACCTCCCACCAGGCCCCACCTCCAACATTGGGGATAACAATTGAACATGAGATTTGGGCGGGGACGTATGTCCAAATCATACCAGACTTCTAAGTCATAAGCATTTACAAAAAGGCAAGTTAGAAAACAAATGAGCCATTGCTTCAGAGGGTACAAGCCCTAAACTTTGGTAGAGTCTATGTGATGTTGGACCTGTGGATATGGAGAATGCAAGAATTGAGTCTCAGGAAACTTACAATCATGGCTGAAGGTGAAGGGGGAGCTTGCACTTCACATCCCAGAGTAGGTGCAAAAGAGAGGGTTGGGGGAAATGCCACACACTTTTAAACAACCAGATCTTATGAGAATTCACTTACTATCCAAGAACAGCATCAAGAAGATGATGCTAAACCATTCATGAGAAACTGCCCCCATGATCTAATCACCTCCTACCAGGCCCCAACTCCAACATTGGGGACAACACTTGAACATGAGATGTGGGCAGGGACATATGTCCAAATCATACCAGACTTCTAAGTCATAAGCATTTACAAAAAGGCAAGTTAGAAAACAATGACTAGTTATGATTTAACTATGCCTACGTGTTAGCAGAATTCAAGTCCCTAGTATAATTCCAACCTTGTGGCCTTTCCTTAGTTTTACAGAAGTGGTTTTAGTCCCTGAACAAGGAAAGTGTTAGTTTTAGGAAGGAACAATCATCATTCTTGCTTTAAAGTTAAACTGTAAATTTCTCCCACAGTTAGCCTGGCCTACCTGCAGGAATGAGCAGAGGCTTATGAGGTTACAAGTAAGATGAGGTCAGTTATGTCAGCTTTCTTTCAGTGTTACAATTTTATAAGTGTGGTTTCACCCAGTGGTCATGAGTTTCAGCAAGAAAGTCTGAGATGTGACCAACCACACATGTCTTTACCGTAAATGCTTGCTAAATGGACATTTCATGGAGAGTGAGTGTGGAGATACACCATCTTGTGGCCTTTCAAGACATTGCTTCTGTTCTTACATCTCTGTTAAATCTTTCCTTCTGATAAACTGGATTTGTCAGCCTCTTTCTTCAGCCTTTCAGCTGCCTCAGACTTTGAGGGTGGGTTTCAATATATCTGCTTACCATGGAGCATCAGTGTTATTGAAAAATCTCAGTGCTTCATACAGTATCTCTAAAATATCTTCAGGATGGATGGTACATCAGTTTCTAACAATTACAAATAATCTAATTATTGCTCTGATTTCATTCTGAGTTAAAAGTTTTTTTTTGTTTTGTTTTGTTTTTGTTTTTGTTTTTGAGGCAGAGTCTTGCTCTGTCACCCAGGCTGGAGTGCAGTGGCCGGATCTCAGCTCACTGCAAGCTCCGCCTCCCGGGTTCCCGCCATTCTCCTGCCTCAGCCTCCCAAGTAGCTGGGACTACAGGCGCCCGCCACCTCGCCCGGCTAGTTTTTTGTATTTTTAGTAGAGATGGGGTTTCACTGTGTTCGCTAGGATGGTCTCGATCTCCTGACCTTGTGATCCGCCTATCTCGGCCTCCCAAAGTGCTGGGATTACAGGCTTGAGCCACCGCACCCGGCCCTAAAAGTTAATGAACTATAAAATATTATTATATGGACTTAGATGACCATGAAGAATTACCTTATATTTAGACAATATTTATGTCTTATATTACATTGAATTTTACAAAACCAATTATTTGAAAATCTGCATTGAATTTAATCGTGCTAAGAATGATTTGTGGCAGAGTGGTTTTCTCTGTCTCTATTTTCTACATACAAAACTAGAGGGATATTCCCTGCCTTCCTTTCCATTAGATTTGGCATGTGACTTAGTTGGGATGTCTGTCCCAGTCCCGGGTTTGGCCAATCAAATTCTTCCATGCAAAAGCCTCCTTGCGCTTTGTCTCACAGCTGACTTGGTACAGGTGAGCTTAGGAAACTTGAGTACCACATCTTGGAAACAACAGTTCTACAAGATGAAAAGAGGAGTCTGGATCTAAAAAATGTTTATTAGAATATATGTCTGCAATCTGAATCTCTCATTAGATTTTTAGATTTTTCTATTAAAAGTAAATACACATTTACTTTGTTAACCTCCTGAATTTTTGTTTTCATTTATAATAATAAAAATAAAGAAGCATATACCAAATATATTATGGTGTTTATATTATCCAATTTTGTTATGTTGGGCTTTAGACTTTCATTTGCTTCTTATTCATTAATTCTATTATGCTTTAATGACATTGAATACACTCAGTCAAGGTCAGTACAGCTTCCTGCAATGGCAGCCATGGGGAAAAAAAATGCATTAGGAAATATTGATACTTCTGTATGCACTGCCTTTAAGATTCGTTATGATGTCTGGTTGTTAGCATATAGGGAAACCCTTTAACTGTATTATGTTAGTAGCCTGGTGTTAGCACACAGTAAGGTAGCTCTATAAAGATTTACCGGCCCGGCGCAGTGGCTCACACCTGTAATCCCAGCACTTTGGGAGGCCGAAGCCGGCAGATAACGAGGTCAGGAGATCCAGACCATCTTGTCTAACACAGTGAAATCCTATCTCTACTAAAAATACAAAAAATTAGCTGGGCGTGGTGGCGGGTGCCTGTAGTCCTAGCTACTGGGGAGGCTGAGGCAGGAGAATGGCGCAAACCCAGGAGGCGGAGCTTGCAGTGAGCAGAGATTGCACCACTACACGCCAACCTGGGCGACAGAGCGAGTCTCTGTCTCCAAAGAAAAAAAAAAAAAAAAAAACTACCAGCTCATTTAACTCAAGCCAAGGGCTATAATCTAGGAATCCCCAACAGGCCTAAGTATAGAAAGACCAAAAGTACCTGAAACCTGACAATCTTCTGCATTCCCAGTGCAAAGGACTGATGTATATTAGTGATAAAAATGTCAGGAAAGTGGACAAATAAAAAGCAAAGGAGAGCAACAAACCACAGGAGCATAAAAGAAATGAGAATCCAGAAGAATAGAAAAATGGTTCTGAGACGTCAGTTATCAACAAGAACCATGAGGGAAGAATACAGAAAGGGTCAAAGCGAGGCTAAGGAAGATAAATATCTCCACAGGACTGAGAAGCTAACAATTCTCCACTCTCTATCCATCCCAAATTCTTTACAGAACAGTCCTAATAGTACGTTAGTGACAGATGGGCCATTCATTCTGCTTTCTGCTGGGACGTTTAAGAGGACAATCTAAGCTATACAATAATAATAAATAAAAATATTTAATGATTTGAATATTCTTAGATCCCTGTCATCAGGGAGTTCTCTATATGGCCTCAATAGCTGTAGAAGTTATTACTACATTCTAGGAAAAGACATGGGATGCTATCACTAAATATTAGGGCCTAGCAGAAATTTGCCATGAGCAAAAGCAATTTTGTCTCGAATTCAGTGCCATATATTAAATATTGTGCAGAGAGCTATATTATTACACAAATGTGAAGAAGATAACAATAAGCAAAATTCTAATTTCTTACAAAGAAGTTTCTTATTCAAGGAAGTCACATTTCAGATTAACTCTATGGACTAGATAGCATTCACCACTATGCCCTACAGCATCAACATCCACGATCTTATCTATCTTATCATGAGCACAATAATCTGATTTTCAAAATTATGATCTTCTGGATTGTATTTTAAGTTAATTTTCCTTGTATTTTATTAAGAAAAGAAACTTCAGAATTTTCTATATTTAATAACCTTTATTGCAGTAAAATGTTGGACTTCAGTTAACAGAAAAACTTAATTATCTGGGAAAGGTCATTCTTCAGTGATATTAACAGAACACAGTAATACAGACCATTTCCTGAGAGAGTAAGCATTTTTTTCCTTGACTTTTCGTATTCATATTGAAGGAAATAAAAAACTAACCTTTGGAATTAGAATTTCCTCTGAAACATAGGTCTTACATAAGTAGGCTTAATAGATCTATACAGTTGAACTGAACCTTGAAGCACCGCATTTGCAGCTTTCTCCTTAAGCTTACTTGTGTAATCATTATTCATTGAGGAGAGACGTACTCCTAATTTGACATATGCTTTCTTTCTTTAAATTCTTTCAAAGCCCTGCAGTTTCAGGAAGTGTTGTCAGTAATATTTACATTAGAGTTTTCTCTCTAAGTAAGCTCCAGTTCCTTCTGCTTTATGGTGTTATGTTGAATGAAATTGTAATTTTCCATGTATAACCTGTTTATTATTAAAAATAATTAATAGGCAGTTGAAGAAGTAATCACAACCTAGGTGTATGCTTTTATTCTTTCTGTGTAAAAATATTTTACAAACATAAGTTGGCAGAAACATAGACATAAAGCATATTTTGTGACATAGAAGTAATTTTAAAACAGTCAAGAAAAGCATGAGACAGAAGAATTGAGTTTTGGAAAATTTATGCAGTTGAAAGTGAAATTATTACGGTGTCTAAGAGCTCACAGTCAACTTCTCCATGAAGTGAAATACCTGGATTTGTGTCAAAGTATATTAATGTATTACTATAAAAAAAGAATGATTTTATAGTATATAACAGCAAAAAGGTAGTTCATGTTGACTGTAGGAATTAATTTTTATTTGAAAAGAAAATCTAATATAAGCCCCACCCCCATCTTCTAGTTTTCAAGCATAGATACAGACAACACTGATTTGATATAGGAAAAAAAAGAAAACTACTAATAGCTCAAGGAAATAAATAAATGACAGTCATAAATAAAATAAAATAAAATTCCTTGTAGAAGAAGTATTTTCATAGCTTTCAATTGTTTTTGAAGAGTTACCAGTTTCTGCCAGTTAAATAGTTCAACCAAGCAATAAAACAGATAAAATCCAGGTCCTATTACTCTCCAGGTATTATTACGTTGAATGAATATCCAACATCCCACCACTTTTGAGAACTGATATGGCCCCTTTGAAGGCTTAATTAAAATCAAATAGATAGCCTAACACAAAGCACATATCCAACAATACCCTAGAGTCTCAAACACTGTGCCTCCGTGTTTTAGCTGTAAATAATTTAAATCAGGTTCATCCAACAATATTGCTGCCTTTATTTTTCCTTGCAGTCTTCCCTGCCATCTCAGAAAAAATTTTTGGTCCTATTTCTTTCCCAGAATAACCTACAATGAACTACTGCCAGAAACTGAGCAGTAATTACCCAGCTGGTTTGTTTATTTCTAATGCACATTTTTAAACAGAAAATTCAATAATGGTGTGAGGGCTGCCATAACAGAGTACCACAAAAAGAGGTTGTGTCTGAAATAATTTTGTCTTCATACTTGAAAGATTTTTTAATGGTATGGAATTTTAGATTGGCAGTTTTTATTTCATTACTTTAGAGATGTTGCTCTACTGTCATTTGCCTTGATATGAAGTCAGCAGTTTTCATTTTCTTTGTTCCTTATACTTAATGTGCATTTTCCTATGACCTCGTTTATGATTTGTCACTGATTTCTGAGCAACCTATTATGCTGTGCCTTTGTATCGTTTTTCTTCTGTTTATTATTTTCAGTTTTGTTGAAATTCCTGTGTCTGTGAGGCTATAGCTGTCATCAAATGTGATATATTTTTAGCATTAAATTTTCAAAATTTATTTTAACGTACCTATTTCTCTTTTTCGCTTTGAGGACTCCAAATATTTATATTTTCAGCCCCTTGAGGCTGTCTCACTGCTCAATTGTGCTTTATTTTTTATTTTGTTGTTTCATATTTTGTTTCATTTTGGGTAGTTTCTACTTCCATTTCTTAGGATTTTGGATGCCTTTATAACCTATGTATTATCTCCCATGAATCTCATCTGGCATATTTTCTCAGGATTGTAGTTTTTAGTTTTGAAAATTTGATTTGGTTTTTTAGAAAAATATACTTCGACTTTTATGCAAACCATGTTCAGTCTTTCCTCTAGCTTCACAAACGTGATAAAAACAGTTATAGTAACTGTTTTATTGTCCTTGGCTACTAATTATTGCTTTCATATTTACTAGGTGGGCCGCAACAGTACTCAATCTAAAAATCCTTTTGGCACCATTACTTAGTCAATGACTCTCTGTTTTCTCTACTCTATGCCCCTCGAACTACCTGTGTTTCCATTCTAGGTGATAGAAGTGTTATCAAGCCAAAGGGCCTCACTGCCCCATCCACTAGAAGATAATACTATGACACCAGGTTTTTGAGAAAAGAAAAGCTTTATTTTGCAAGTTGACTCACAAGGAGACAGGCATGTTTGTCTCCCATGCTGACTTCAAAGCAGTATTTTTATCCAAAAATCTTCAGGAGGTGGATTCTGAGATGACCAAGTAATTGCTGGAAGAAAAGAGAAGGTCTAGAAAGCCCCTGGGCATGCAGTTAACTTCATACTATCTCATGAGTCACATGTGCAAATGTGGAGGGAGCTGTTATGAAACATGCAGTGAAAATTCAGATTGCAATGACAGCAGACTCATTCTGTGCAGACTCTAGTTGGCCATATTGGGTCCAACCAATTTCAGTCAGTGGTTTTTAGTTAATAAGCAAAGGGAGTTTTGGTGTTTCAGCAAACTTTTTTTGTTGTTATTGTTGTTGTGTTGTTGTTGTTGTTGTTTCCTCTTCTTCTTTTTTTTAATCTGCCAACCTGCAAACTCAATAACTTCTTTTAGCCATTGGTTTCTTTAACTAAGTCTTTGGGGCATAGTTTCAATCCCCCCTGTTCTCTGTGCATTCTTCAGTCATGAGGGATTAGGGGCAACATCCATTCTAGGTTTTTCTTACTGACTAGGGGTGCAGGTTTGGGCCTAAAGGATGAAATTCTTTTGCATTAAGTTGAATATATTCTCTAATTTCTGGTACAATATTAACATTTAGCATTATTAATACATTGGTTTCTCTGTTAACAGTTTAAAAGTTTAACATCAGAGGCAGCATTTGATTACCAAATGTCCAAAAATGAGCATTAGTAATAGGTAAAGTCTTAATTTTAGTATGGTTTGGGGGCATATATTAAATTTTATGTGGGATCCAGAAAAATGTATCTGAGAACCAGTTGGCACCTGGTTCTCGCCTGGGAATTTGTTGTAATTAATTAGCTTGTTATCTTCTTATTTCATGTGTGTTTCAATCATTTGAGAAGTTACAGATTTATAATCATATGATCATATAATCATGTGATTGACAGACTTATAATCATATGTTTGTGAGAGGCTACTCTCCATCATGGCAAGAGAATACTGCTAAACATATGCCAAAATCTGTCCTCTTGGTTTGCAGGTAGGGTTTGTCTAGTCCTGAAAAATAGTTTTAAGAAATTGGCCCAATATGGAGAAGCAGTGAAGTTATAAATAGAAAGAACAGTAGTCAGGTAACCTAATAAATAATTAACTCTCATGCACTAGCTGTCAACATATGCATAAATCAATGGGTGTTCAATATGTTGACAAATAAATGCGTATTCAGGTGGTGCACATAGTGTCCCTGACAAACACTGAAAAGTCTTTGGTTTACTCATAACAAAGACAGGTTAAAGAACATGTCTTTGGTATTGGGTAGAATGTAATCAGTTTGATTTTAAAAATAAGAAACAAACAGTAGATACTGACCTTAACAAGATGGAAGAGAAATTCCAACATATATTGAATTATAATTCCTAGTTAAAGTAGTGCTTAAAAATAGATCTTATTCTTGATGGAAATCATAACAAGAAGGTTTTGAAATATATTATATGCGAGTTCATTAGAGAAACTTATTGAAGCCAGGAAAAATTCAGGATTCAGTATTGCTTATAATAAATGATAAAAACTTAAAAACAATGATCAGTGTTGGAATCCGATAACAGTTGTGTTATAGTTTGCTATTGAAATATAATTTCCCTTTCTCAAGTTTCTCATTTTTATCAGAGACAAGTCACAGGACTGACTTGTGTGCAAAATAAGTTTTAGTCTTATATCTACCTGGCATGATTATTTGCATAAAGTGCAGCAATAATTGGCCTTACAGGCTTCTTTTTTAAAATTAGCTTTGTTGGAACCTATTTATAATAAATTTTAGATTTTTAAAAGCCTCAAGGCTAGTAAAGCCAAGCTTATCCCATCAGGTTGTGCCTGTAAAATCTGTATGAATGAGTGTATTGCTTTCTTCTCAAGGTTCCAAAATATCTTAAAGTTCCCAGGCCTGTCAGAAAGTGATGTTCTTTAATTACCAGAAGGACAGAAACCCTGTAAGGGAATATTGTAGACAAGGTACCAGTCCAGTCTTTCTAAGTTTTTCATTGGCTCTATGAAGTCAGCACCAATTTCTCAAAGCAGCTTAATCATACCTGAAAATACGCCATTCTAATCAAAGCCTTGGTAAAATAACCAGTGCCTCCAATTGTATCCTGTTACAAAAGGAAATAGATTCTTATTTAACTTATGCAAATAATTGTATTGTCATCAATTAAGAATATTCACAAATGGCTTCCAAATTCATAGACAGAAATATAAATACCTCAAATTTTTGTCCACAAATGTGTATTCTGTCTAATGTGTTGTCAATTAAAAATACCTCAAAGAGAAAAGGTTATCTTGACTCTGGAAAACAAAATATAAAGAGAATCAGCAATTTCAAGTGAAAATGTCATGAATAAAATCTTTGTATTCTTCTATCAGTTCAATCCTGTGTAACTCTTGTTCTGCTTGATGTTAGGTTAGCAGTTCTTATTTTAGCATTTTACTTAGAGTCTTGAAAGCTTTTTCTACTCTGATGGTATGATGTCCAAAGCAATCTTGTGTTTAAGAGTACTTGTCAGAGTCCTTTCCATAAAAAGTAATTTAGATCACAGTTGATTGTAAATGCTTTTAGAGAAGAAGTTTGAACAAAAACTCACTAGATGCCCCTCCTATCTGCCAGTCTTGGGCATCGTGTCAGGTCCAGGCTGTGGTGACCTTGTGCACTGGCCATGGGAGAGTGGCTGGGGCTGAGGGCCCATGTGCCCTGGATATGGCCACTGAGTGGCAGCTCCTACCATCCTGGAATTGTGGATGACAGAAACTTGTAATAACCATGGTTAAAATTGGTTGAAAATCTTCAATTGGCAATAAAATTTAGCTATTTCTATTATATGTAGCATAGTAAGATAAAAACCAGAATCATCACATCAGAACCACCAGACTTCCACACATTTGACACAATCTTTAAAATATTTACACTAATATCTCTCTATATATAAAACTTTAGAAAAGATTTAATATAGTCAAAATTATGACAGGATATTATATTCTTATAAATATATATATATATATAATTTTTATAGCATTTATATGAATAACATACCTATAAATATAACCAAAAGAAGATCCAGTATTATTTATCCTTTGATGATATTTCCAATATAATTTTAGGACCTACCAAAGATATCAAAAGGTTCAAAGCATTTAATCAAAACAGAATCACAGGTCATTTTTACCTAATGGTTACTAATTTAACTAGCATAATAATCAGAAGACCTCAAAAGCAATACAGAAAGTTACAAGGTTGTAAAAACCTTAACCCTTTTAAAGCTCAGTTTTCTCAAGTAATCAAAATAACCAATGAACACAATTTATAAATTGCCATGATAAAGCATAAAATATTTGTTTTAGGCCAGTCGTCAAAAAGGTAAAGAAAAACCTCCTGCGGTACAGTTACTTCCCCTTATGGAAAGCCCATTGAAATAACTCAGAGTTAAAATTGATGAAAAGTGTACTTGAATTTAAGTAGACATAAGAAGAACGTATCTAGGATTATAGAGAAATTTTAGCATTAAAACTAGTACCTTTAGCAGAAAGCAGGGGGAATACATGATTCTTAGTGACAGCATGGGAAATTTCTTGGTTGCCTGGAAGTATTTAGACATACCAAAAGTACATTACAAAATAACGCTACATTTGAGGAAAACATTGCGTTTTTTAGGCCTTCAAGGTAAACGTTTTAGCATTATGTCGTAAAAACAGAATTAGAACCAGGGGAAAATATTACAGAAACTGACTGAAAATGTTGAAAGAGCGAGTTATCATTCTAGCCAAGCAAAAAGACATACTTTTCAAGGGAAAAGGAACAGAAGACAATGATGTAATCTGCAAAACATAGGTAACAAAATACCAGAAAAGTTGAACTTCTGAGGCAGAAATCTGAGAAGCTTTATAAAGACACAGATTTCAGGATTAAAAGTCAATATTTCTTGCAATATCACTGAGAACAAATCAACACTTTGATAAAACCGTTTTAACCAAAATTTGTAGTTTTGTATTAGGACGCTTTTAATGATATAGCTAATTTTAATAAAACCTTATATACAAATCTATGCAATTGCAATCAGTTTTGACCTCAGGTGTAAGATTTCCATAAACCTGTTATAACTTACTTTTTTTCCCCCAACTTTTTATACATATTTAGTTTTATCTGTCACTTAAATTTTTTTTAATTTAAAATAACCCTTACACACCTCTAAACTAGGCAAAAATTAAATTTTCTTAAACAAAAATCATATTTATACTTTCCTTATACATTGCAAATATGTAATTGTTTCCTTTATTCAGTAGTTTTAGTTACATATATCAATCACAGTATAATGCTTAGTAATCCTTATTTTAGGGAAAATCTAGGAAGCAAGAAATCTTTAATTGTCTGTCATGTTTTACAGTATTTTACATATGAGAACCACTTTATAATTTTAGGAACATCTTTCCCTATAACATAGATCTTCCTAATTGGAAATGACTCAGATATTTAAAGTATATCTCTTATTTAATTTGACATAACTCTACGATTTCAAAAATATATTAAACTTTTATTTAATAACATTTATTTTATTTATATTTATTTAATTTATTTTTAATAATTCATATAGACTATAAAAACTAAAATATTAGACAAAGCTAGTTATATTTTAAGTTATTTCCTTGATAACCATTTTATAGCCTGTAAATATCAGGTGTTCACCTAAGCAAGAACTTTAAATTACATGGACATTTTGCCAATAACACAGAATATTTTATTAGTTTTGCTAAATCAGTAATATTAATTACTCTTATTTATAAAAAAATTATATACATAAAAATCATTATATTTTCACTGGGTTTATAGCTTTATAACTTTCATGCCAAATTCTTACATGTTAAAATGTGTAACAAATGCAAATATAAAACCAGTAAACACAGGCAAACATGCATGCAGACCAGACAATTCTGAAAATATTTATTTTTTTATCAATAATTAAAAAATTATTTTTACTTACCAGATGAAACGGTTTGGCTGTGTCCCCACCCAAATATCATCTTGAATTGTAGTTTCCAAAATATCCATGTGTCATGGGAGGGACCCGTTGGAAGGTAATTTAATCATGGGGGCAGTTACCTCCATGCTTTTTCATGATAGTGAGTGAGTTCTCATGAGATCTGATGGTTTTATAAGGGACTTCCCACATCCCCTTCACCTTGTACCTCTCCTCCCTGTCGTTATGTGAAGACAGATGTATTTGCTTCCCCTTCTGCCATGATTGTAAATTTCCTGAGGCCTCCCCAGCCCTGCAGAACTGTGAGTCAATTAAACCTCTTTCCTTTATAAATTACCCAGTCTCGAGTATTTCTTCACAGCAGCGTGAGAATAGACTAATACACAGGAGAATACTAAAGTAACATGAACCTGAAAAGTATTTGGGCTAATTTGCTTAATTTATGAGTACTCCTTTATTCATAATCTAATTTGGCACGATGAAGACACAACATGTAACATAATGCATGTGTATATATAAACAAGATGGTTGAATCCTACTTACTTTCCTGAAAAAATTGAAAATATTCACATGTCTAACCTTTATTTACCCAATGGGTAAAGCAGTTTCTATAGCAGCTTGATTTTAAAAGAACTTTCACCTTTTTTTTTTTCTTTTGCCAAGCATCTTAGAATTAGTAATATCATAAAAAGTACGTTTTATCTCAACACTAGTAGAAAAGTCAGCAGATTCAAAATGGATGGAAAAAAAATAGATGTGTGAAATAATTTAGACTCTTTTGTTGTAGGGTCTTTCTTTCTCTTTCTTTACTTTCTTTCTTTCTTTCTTTCTTTCTTTTTCTTTCTTTTCTTCTCCCTCCCCTCCCTCCTTTCTTTCTTTCTTTCTTTCTTTCTTTCTTTCTTTCTTTCTTTCTTTCTTTCTTTCTTCTCTCTCTTTCTTTCTTTCTTTCTTTCTCTCTCTCTCTCTCTCTTTCTTTCTTCTTTCTTTCTTTTCTTTCTTTCTTTCTTTCTTTCCTTTCTTTCTTCTTTCTTTCTTTCTTTCTTTCTTTCTTTCTTTCTCTTTCTTTCTTTCTTCTCTCTCTTTCTTTCTTTCTTTCTTTCTCTCTCTCTCTCTCTCTTTCTTTTTCTTTCTTTTCTTTCTTTCTTCTTTCTTTCTTTCTTTCTTTCTTTTCTTTCTTTCTTTCTTTCTTTCTTTCTCTCTCCTCTTTCCTTCTTTCATAATAACTATTTGGGCTCTGAATGCTCCTTAATGTAATTTGGCCATGTGGTTTAAAATGTGCCCTAGAACAGGGCATAATAAGTAGCCAGTTGGAGTCCCAGAAAACCTGGCCTGCCTTAATGTTTGAGATTCCCATTCTGGTCATTTTTATGTTGTCCCCTTTAATAAAGCCTTCCCATCTAGGGAGATACTTGCCGGAGTGCGACCAATGTTTGATTCTCTGGTGCCCTGTTGTTTCAGGTTTAGATAATTTTTTTCTCACTGTAAGAGCTCACAAAGCAGGTACAGTAAAGCAGCAGTAACTTTCATTTTTTATTTTAACCTTTATTTTATGTTCAGGGGGCTACATAAGCACATTTGTTATACAAGTAAATTGCATGTCACAGGGATTTTGTGTACAGATTATTTTACCACCTAGGTAATAAGCATGATACCCAATAGGTAGATTTTTTGATCCTCATCCTCCTCCCACCCTCCACTCTCAAGTAAGCACCTTTGTCTATTGTTCCTTTCCAGAATGGCTATTAATAAATAGTCAAAAATTAACAGATGCTGGTGAGGTTATGGAAAAAAAGCAACACTTACACATTGCTGGTGGGAATGTAAATTAGTTCAGCCATTGCACAAAGTAGTTTGGTGATTTCTCAAAGAACTCAGAACAGAATTACCATTCAACCCAGCAATCCCATTACTGGGTATATAATCAAGTGAATATAAATAGTTCTACGATAAAGACACATGCACATATATGTTCATGGCAGTAGTATCCACAACAGCAAAGACATGGAATCAATCTAAATGCCCCTCAGTGGTAGACTGAATTTTAAAAACTGTGGTACATAAACACAATGGAATACTTTGGAGCCATTAAAAGAATGATATCATGTCCTTTGCAGCAACATGGATGGAGCTGGAGGTCACTATCTTAAGCAAACTAATGCATGAGCAGAAAACCAAATACTGCATGTTCTCGCTTATAAGTGAGAGCTAAACTTTAAGTTCATATGAGCGGAACTTCTTAAATCCAGATTTTTAAAATCATAAACTTTATTCATACACTGAATACTGGCTCTCCAGAAAGACAGAAACACCTTAGGACCAGAGCAAAGACAGGAGGAGGAGGAAGAGACAGGGAAGGAAATGCAGGGACACAAGAAGAAAAATGAATTGTGTTTGTAAATTTTTCACATGCACCATTTTCTTTAGGTTTTTCTAGTTCATGGAGTCTCTTTGTTCCAATTGAGCATGTAGATAAATTAATTTAGAGATATCATATCTTGTCCTGCATTGTTTTCTAAGTTTTGGTAGACTATTGTTTCATCAATTTTGTCCAGTTCTTTTGTATAAGCTGGAGGATACATAAATATGGTACCTGCTTTTCCATATTACCTAGAAACGAAAGTACCCATTCCACATTGAAATTGCAGGCTGTTGTCTTCTTTTGTCATATCCTGAGCGCCTAAAGTTATAACCAAAATAGAAAAAGCTATCTAAAGTGCTTATTAAAACGATCAACCAATAAATAGAGAATAGATTTCTCATATAAAAAAATGAGACCATATTTTCTTCAAGGCTGTGTAAATGTAAATCTGCCCTTTTGCTGAAACCCTTGATCTCCAAAGATGGCCACATCTTTACACATAGACAGACACACACAATTAGAACTTCTTTCATGTTTACACACATGTCTCTTTCCACTGACTGAGAAAAGTTTTTGAGATTGAAAACCACATTAATCTCTCTTTGGTTATTAAAACAATCTACCATAGACTGGATTCGGCCTCTACTGTTTGGTGCTTTATTTTACATGAAACATCTCCTAATACAGAATCAAATACTTATTTTAGCTCTTGTTCTATTTGAGAACTTTTGAGAATTTGGTAGTGTGAATTACGACCTTCTTCATGAAAATTTGTTTCCCTGTCTCTAATTTCTTGCTACTGCCCTTTCTCAGATGCTGACACCCCACTCATTGGAGTTGATTCTGTATCCCATATGCTAAAGAGAAATAATTTTTCTTCTCAGTTTTCTTTAGTGGTCTCTTACTAAGTCTCTACATTTTGTTGATGTCATCCTCTGCTCTTTTATTTTGATTCCCTGCTCTCCCTTTACCTGTAATTAGTCTTCTGAGGTAAGCCCATATTAGAGACAGGGGAACACCGTACAAGTACTTCGGTTGCCATAAAATGAAATATTATTGGCTCCAGAAAAGACATATATATTTCGTATACTTTGTCATGTTACTGCCCTTTGGATTCAGTGTTTTTATGGTAATGATTGTATATATTTCTTGGTTTAAAAATAATTGTCTTTCATAGAGAAAAAACATGATAAATGTTTAATATCTTATTATATTATTATGCATTATGTAATATATGACTTGATTAGAATACTTGCTGATTCCTTTCTTACTATATACTTTTCTCCTAGTTGAGAATACATTTTCTTACTAACTTGTGAACTTCTTTTTTTAAAAATGTACTTTATTGAGATATGATTGACATAAAGAAGCTGCACATATTTGATATAACAACCTGATGAATTTAGACATAAGTATACACCCATGATATCATCAACACAGTCAATACCATACACATATCCCTTACCTCTTAAAGGTTCCTCTCAGCCTCTCTGCTTGCTATTATTATTCTTAAAAATATTTCTGTACATGATATTTTGTAAGCCTCAGTAAACTATATACTTATTTTAGCTGCCTGGCCCTCTTTTTGCATGGCTGCTCAACTCTTCTTTGTTCATGGTGATGAGAATCTTTTTAATCTCCTGTAAACATTTTTTAAAAAGCTTATTGGAGAACTTGATGGAGTAAGTGTATTGATTTCCTCTTCTCATTGGGACCAATTAGGATTGCATTGAGAGAACATATTTTGAGATCTTCCTAGCGCTATTAAATTGTAATATTTGTTTATTTAGTAATCCCTGATCATATAATTTTTCTGAATGTTAGTACATGTCCAGAACAGAATCATTGCTGCGTATTATCTCTAGAGCAAAAGGCTCTTTACCATGTTTCTATTCTCAATGACATGCATTTTGAATAATGTATTTTCTAGCTGATATACAGTGTTATTCTTCCCATCTTCCTATTCTACTGATCACAATGTATACTTTCTTTAAGTTATGTATTTCTAATGCCCTTTCTACCAAAACACTGATGAGAGATCTGTCATGTTCAATTGTCACCTTTGTTGCTTAACTTACCCATATGTGTGCATTACAGGAAGACAGTAAGGGACTTTAAACTCTTCCCACTTAAATTATTTTAAAAACCACCAGAATCTTTCTTCAATTATTTCATTTCATCTGAGAGTTTGTATTAGTCATAAGTATATTTGCTTTCAAGGATTAGAAAAATATAGAATAACAACAGTGGTTTAACAAGGTATAAATGTAATTTTATGTATCCTCAAGGAGTCAAAACATAGGCTGATAAGGGATGCAGGTATCTTGCTATTTTTCTAACCTTAATATAACACCTGGTGGTTTCATACAGCTATTTAAGTCACAGACACATCACTTTCCAGGCAGCCAACATGAAGGAAGATAGATGAAGATAGTTATCTCCTCCTTTTTAACTTGTTTTTAATTGACATGATGCAAATATAGAAAGTTGCAAGAAATATATAAACCATTAATGAAATGCCACAAGGCATTTAAAATATCACCCATATAAAGATATAATTTTGCCACATACCACAAAAGCCCTCCATTTACCACCTCAAAATCACAATCCTTTCCTTCTTTCTAAGGGTGATCACAACTGACTTTTACTGTAAAACATTTTTATTTTTCCTTATAGGTTTTAAACTTAAATGCATACCGCTAAACTCCTTGTAATTTACTTTTGCTTGTTATATGTAATATCAGTGTTTTTTTAATCTATAAAATACCCTCTCCCTTTCTCATTTTTATTTTTTTTGGCTTACAGTGTACATACCGAAGAACCTAAATGGTGTCTTGTGAGTTTTTCACAGTCATCATCTTGCTGACTGTATTTCCTTGTATAGTTTAACATGTTCATTGGTCCTCTGAGTTATGTGTAAATTTTTATTTCAATCTAGAGACTAAGTCTCATTCAAGAATGATGATTTGCCAAGGTTGACAAGGTGAAGATGCATTCTTTAGGAAGCATGCCAGGGATTGTTGTCTATTTTTGTGAAGTTAGCAGCTGTTGATGCTTGATGTATAGCTCCATTAATTTAATAGAAATTATAAAATTATGATATTATAAATCCACTATTTTTACTTAATTTATTTTCTGGAATACTTCTGTAAAGAGAAACTGTATCTCATCTACTATCTGGCTATCCAGAAGTAAATTTGAACAGGAAATGCAAGAAAAATGCTAAATAGTCTTATTTTATTTATTAGCTAAAAGCATGGCTGCTAGCATAATGCAAAGCGACCAAATCAGTATAACGTCTGGGGGTGTGTGAGAACCAATATTAATGAATGAAGTAAAGATTATTTGACATTTTTGTATCTAATTTAGGTATTAGATTTCGATGCTGATATCTTATGTTCTTTGGCCAGTGTGAAACTCATAGTTGATTGCAAAATTTGGATGACTTTCACCAAGTGTTATATGAGAACTACCTTTCTATGTATGATCCCAAAATAATTCAAATAATCTTATACTTTCCTTGATCTGTACCTATAATCAGTCATTTTCTCGAGAAACCCTGATTCTCTTTAGTAGAAAGTTCAAATTTCAAATCAGTATCAGGCTTCAGTTGATCAATTTCTATTGAATTCTTATAATTTCTAAGCATTTAATGTAATATCTTAGTTCAAACTTTGTGCCTATTTAAAATTCTTTACTACAGAGTGTTATCTCAATTTTACAATCTGGAGTCTGAATCTTTTTTATACCAAATAGTGTTGTTTTTTAAAAGCATTGTGAAAAGAATTAGAGCACAACATAACTAATCATATATTTTAATTTATACTACATGTAAATATTATCAGATAACAATACTTTCATCAACACCAATAATTTGATTGCTGACAAAAGCTCTTGCTATTCTCACTTCAGTTTTTCACGTTGCACGTTACCTATATTGACAGAGCAGCTATTACAAACTGCACATTCTTCCTTATACATCTCATTGATTGTTAGTTCTATGTGTAAATTTATACATTCGATGTTTACTAACAGTCTTTATGTGAATGTCTTTCCAGTTATTTGGATTATCCGATGTCTGGTATGAAAACATTAAGATTACTAAAGACAAGTTCCCAGACACAGTATTTCCTTTTTGCCTGCATACGGATGAAGTTTTATACTTTAGTCACTATACTTGAAAGTCAGTGAGACTTTTAAATCCTTATCTTTCCTTGATTACCTTAGATGTGTTGTTCCATATACTTGTAGTGAGAGGCATTGCTTTGAAAATAATTGAAGGCAGACATGTTATAGCCCTTAAAATAATTGGATGATTACAGATTAAATATTATATTCTTCAATATTAAGTAATTTGTCTATAATTTATTATAGTAGTGCTTATTCTGGGAAGATTTTGCCATTAGCTCAGTAGGCCCTTTCAAATTATGTGTGTATGTTGCATATCTATCCTATGTATGTATCTATCTCCCTACCTACCAACCTACCTGTCTACCTATTTACTTACCTACCTACATAGTAGCAAGTTAGCCTTGTAGTTTGCATGTTCCTTCTCTTTGTTTTTTTAAGATAATTCAATTATACCTATATTATTATATTATAGAAATATATGCATTTCTATATATGTGTATATAACTATACATATATATCGAAATTTCTCTGTCATCTCTGTCACTTTTGAATCTGCTATATAAAAGTTTAACAATTAAAACAAAATGATAGAGAAATTTCAATTTATGTATTAAAATAGATGATTAATTTCTTTTCTTCTTTTTTTAATCCTGGATTTTTTTATAGTGTTTTGTTTTGTTTTGTTTTCTTCATATGTTTCTTTAAGTTTTATCTTTTGCTCTGAAATATTTTTCTGTCCTTTCTAATAATTCTCTGTTATTCAATACCACATGTTAATTGTTTCTTTTGTGCTCATTTTATGATATTTTCTTAACATGTTAAACTTTATTTTGAAATATTAGATTATGATTTTTATCTGTTTATGGTTACATCTTTCCGGAAAGATTTTGTTATCTACAGAATTGTTATTATTATAATATTATTTTCTCTCAGAGAACTTTATACAAGAGTTGAACTTGATATTTTTGTTTCTTTGCTGTTTGTGAGCAGCAAAGCTTTTCTGCATGAGGGCTGCATTAGGTTGGCTTTTGTTTCGTTTTGTTTTGTTGTAAACTGAAGGGCTTCTACTGCTTTCGTAAAGTTCAAAAATATGGTGGTGACTTCTGTTTACAGGTTTACTATGAAAATTGCTTGGATTCCATTCCTCCATACCCTCCATGTTTTGTTACAAAAAAAATTTGAACAAACTAAAAATCCGTGACTTTTCTTAGACCCATCAGAGAACTGAGTTCAAAGGTAAACTGCCAATCTAAAATCTGGAGAGACAGGTACCTCCTAAAATCTGCTTACGCAGGGCAGAAGCCACCACAGCCATAAAAATGCAAGAAGATTTAAATAAGATTTGAATACCAATTTTTTGATGAATGGATCCAAGATGACTGAGAACTAGCAAGAGAGTGAAAAGCTGCTGGGAGCTGGAGAAACTCCTAGGACCTATGGGTGGGGGGGGCAACTTTTCATGAGTTTTCCTTCCCAGAAACACCTCAGTTCTTATGATGAGGAGTCAAGAAACATACTCTCCTGCCTCTGGATTGGGGAGAGAAAGAGTCGCCATCTTGATGTGCCCCTATATAATCTTCTATAAAAATGTCTTATGCTGAAGGACTTTGCCAGAGTATTATCTGTTGATAAGGGAGATCCTCCTCATTCCAGCTCTCTTCAACCTTCCTGACTCATCTGAAAGAAAAATTACAAACAAAAATAACAAAATAGTTATCAGGTGTCAAATCTTCAAAACATAGAGAAAGGCTCTTTCAACCAACATACGGAGTAGACAGGAGAAAAACAAACAAACAAACAACAAATACAACAACAACAACAAAGATCCAACTATGCTACTGGAGAAATACTAGTCAAGGTAACATTCCTGAGACACAGGCCCCACTATAAAACTGAGATTTAATGGAAAGATTATAGAATTCTCCTCTTCTCTCACAATTTACTACCACAACAACCAGGCTACATGGTACCTCTCTCTAAGGAGGAGTAAGAAGGGAAGCCCAAAGTCAAGAGGGGAGACAAAACCAGGAACACTATAGGAATTTAAAGACTCTAGCACCTAAATGTAGCTACAACATACATTAAGCACAGCCCAACTCCCAGATTAACAAAAGTCCTCAGTCTAAAGGTCTGTTTACCACAGTTTCTTTTACTCAATACGGTATATCTGGCACTCAACAAAAAATTTCAAGGTATGACCACTGGTAAGAAAAAGCAATCTGAAGAGAAAAGAAAACATCAGAAGTAGACTCAAATATGACACAGATGTTGGAATTATCTAATAGAGAATGTAAACTAACTGTGTTTAATCCTAGGGACTCTAATGGAATAAGTAGACCCACACAAGAACAAATGGATAATGTAAGCAGACAGATAAAAATCAAAGAAAGAACCAAAAGGAAATACTAGAAATCAAAACAGTAAAGGCAATAAATAATGTCATTAATAGGCACATCAGAAACTTGACACAATGGGCACAAATAGTCAATGAGCTTGAAGATGAGTCAATAGAAACTTTCCAAATTTAAATGCAATAAGAAAAATAATAATAAAAGGAAAGTAAGAACAGTACATAAGATATAACATAAGTGTAATTGAAACACCAAAAAGACAAAAAATACAGATTAACAGCACCCAGAGAACACCAAGTAATACCAAAAGACAAAAACAAACAAAACAAAAACCTAAACATATTCAAAATGTAAAAACACAAAGAGAAAAAGAAAATCTTGCAACTGAGTAGAGAGAGATAGAGGAAGCACCTTACCTGGAGTGGAACAAAGATAATTACAGAAAACTTCAGTCAGAAACTGTGCAAGCAAGAAAAAAGGGAAATTACATATGTGAAGTGTTTGACAAACCAACTATCAACCTAGAATTTTATATCCCCTGTTAGATTATCGTTCAAAATGAAGAAGAAATAAATATGACATCTTAGTCTCAGACAGCCCCTGGCTCTGTTTCTTTCTCCCAGTTATATCTGCAGCTTTTCTTTCTCTGTCTCTCCTGCCCTCATCCTGTTCAGGTTAAATTCTACTCCCAGAAGTTGTTTTCATCATGTGGATTATTCTGAAATGGAGCCTTTGTTGATTTTAAGAATTCATTGACTACAGATTTAGCTTTAGATGGGTTAAGAGTTTTAACCTCTTTAGATATTGCTATTGATTTATTATTATTTATTGATATCACCTACTGCAGAATAATTGTCTCTGTTTCAGCTGCTATCCTCAATTTTTCTTGCTGAGCTTTTGATTGAACCCTTGTTTGCTTTTCTGAGTTCTCAAGCTGGACAGACTCCATATTCCTTACTTCAGAGTCTTCCTGCACAAATGTTTTGCCTTGAAATCCTGAGGTAACTGGCACCTTAAAAGTCTTGTAACTATGGGTGGCTCATGATCATGACCTCCTGTTTGAGGAAACTTTACCTCATAATTTTTTTGTTATATTGGATACAGATTTTTGTTTTTTGTTATCTAATTTGTTTTTTTCTGGTTTTATACTTGCATTTGAACAAATTCAAAAGCTATATCACAAATATAAACTTTCTACAATCTCTTTTATGTTTTCTGCCTTTAAAGACACTTTCTAAAAGCGCCATGGGACACTAATACATTCACCTGTTTGGATACAACTTAGTCATATTGCCAAACCCAGCTTCACACGAGCTTGAAACATTTCATTTTTATTCTTCCATGCTGTGTGCCCTGCTTAAAACCATCTGTTCATTTCATAAGTTACCTTAACACCCTGGGCTACTTTCCTCAGAAAGAATGGAAGTTGAGGAAGGCAGCTAACAGGACACAAAAGTCAGTACAGCTTTGTTCTGGAAGAATGATTAAAAGGGAACACACACAGTCCCTCGTTCTGTTGCTCGGTAAAGGCATATAAGAAAGAGGCAAATTTACCAGACTGACAGTATCAAACCGATTGTTTCTAATCTTTGTTTATTTTATAATTTGCTAAACTATGCTTGTGGGTCTTTTCCCATTTATTTTGTTTTTTCTGATTTCCCCACATTTTTTATGAAGTTCTTATTTAAAATCCTCCTGAAAATTTTGAAGTTTCCTGAAAATGCTTATCATCTTTATAAAATACTATCTTATTTCTATGAAGAAAGTAAATCCCGTCATTATACAAAATATTTATATAAATATACATTGTAAAACGTGAATCTTCTTTTAATATTTATTTCTTAATATATGTGCACTATACATCTTTCTTTCTGTGGTAGTATAGCTCAACTAAAATAAGGAATAAAATGTGATATATAATCTCAATTTCTCTAGCTTCCCTCCCAGTTCTTTATTAAAGCTATATTTGATATTTCTTCCATATTATTTATTTCCATCATTGGGTAGTTGGTTGATTTTTAGTTTATCTCATTTTCAAAATATTTGGAGGTAGTGTTTACTGTATAAATTGGCTCAACTTGAAAGTTTACAATGGGTTGGATAATTTGAGTGATGCTGTTGACTGTGACTACACTATGTTTTTGAATAAAACACTCCACAAAATTAGACATTTCGTAATCTCACTAGTAGCTAACTTCTGTTGAAATAAAGCAAGTCAGCATGATGAAGTGGAAATAATTTTAAATGAGAAGAGATGCCTATTGAGTTGTAGACCAAGATATTCCAATATCTTGCACTAAAGTTCATATACAGGCACTTTATTTCCACTAAATGTTTCTGCAAGTTTTAATATTTCAGGAGAAGATCTATGTGAGTTATTTTTCTGTAACTTAAGATTTCTGATCTAGTTCTTGACTTCCAAAGCTTTCAACTGAAAGAACATTGCTACTATTAGAGGGAACACATTTTATCTCTGACTGGTTAACCTCACATGCTATGGAAGCTCAGTAAGTATAAGATTTCTAGCATCTCATGGCCTCTTCACTTTCTCAATACAGAAGAAATGGACTTCTCTGATAAGTAAACTTATGGTGGAAAAAGCCTTAGTGGGTTCAGATTCCTCTACTTATTTTCTTCATACAACATTCCTCCTTCAGAGGTAGGCTTTCCCAAGTATGGTTGGCCAACCCTGGGCCAGATTCCCTGAAGGGCCAGCACTTTCTTCCTCTTTTGAAGCAGGCTGATGAGGAAAAGGCATAGAATTTCCACTGCTCTCCTCCAAGCAGTAAATTTTACAGCAGCATGTTCTGATCCTTAGAGCAAGGTAGGAAGGCTGTAGCTTTGGGGGGATTAACATCAAAATCCTCAACATCTAGATGATTAGCCTTCAAACTATGAGAAATAAACACAGAGTAAAAACTGGGGAAATCAATAGAGGCTGGGTTAAATAAGAACGTTGCACAAGAGTAAAGACTTTAAATTTTTTGGTCCTTTGCCACATATCAGATGATGCAAGTTGTACGGGGTAATGCAAGCTGTACGATGTTTAACTTTCGTATAGTTGATGTTTAACTTTCAAGGCTTCATCCCTTGACAAATACGTAGGTTAAACGTTTGCAGTAAGGTGTAATATCAAGGACAAGATTCAAATAGAGGAAACTGGGAGACTTCCTGTGCTCAGAAGATTTAGACTTTATCAGGGTGAATATTTGTGACCATTGCTGTTCTCAGCTAGGTCTGCCAGAAAAGTCTTTAAGTAGATAAATCATATATCTAAGTATCAAACTATTACAGAACACAAATGTGTGAGGTATAAGGTGCTAACTTGAAATAGGGGGTGCCACTCTACCTTGTAGCATTATTAGGGTGTCCCTAATTCTGTGATTTTTTTTTTTTTGAAATGTTGATTTGGTAGCCATCAGAGCATACTGGGGAATAGTGGAGGGAATAACACAACCTTGAATCCATGTGGTTTGTCAATATGACTCAAGTAACTGCCCACCCACCACTTCCCTCTCCCACGCATAAAGGTTCTATTGGATACTTATATATAAGAGAGAAACATCATAGCAGATCTCATACTGAATTTAGTGCTCTGTGCAAGAGAGAATGATCTTCAAATGTGAAATGGTGATTAAAATGTTTAATAGACTAAGAAAAACTTCTAGATTTTTCCTTACATGCCTGTATGTTTACTGTAATAAATATAAAGTTGTAAGTCTATATAACTAGTATTAAGTGTTGACAGCCTAGTGAAGCTAAGCACTGAAAATTTTCTATTAGCACTTAGTAACCTTTGAGTTTTTGTAATAGTCATTGGTAACATTACAATGTTCTTGAAATACAACTTTACTGGATAGAAATTCTAAGGGTTGGGTTTTCCTTATTTTTTAAAGTTGGCAGTTGAGGGTTTTGAGTGCTTTGATATTGCATATGTTCTGATATTTATTTGGAGTTTTTAAAGTAGAGACCCCACCCATTCGAAATCTGACATTCAATTCATGCAAAGCTAGCTATCTGGAAATTAACAGTGACACCCATAGAAGTCCTAGTTCATTGCAATCCAAGCTCAAATTGAGATTGAAACTCAGAACTTTCACAAATGAACCTGAGGAATAAGGAGATAGGAGCAAGAGAGACCAATGTTTGTAACTCATAAAGGAGAAGTTTTGATTTAAGAACTTACTTTCTTTGATATTGAGATTTTAACTTGCAAAGATTTGCTTCTGAAGCTTTCATTTCATCTTAGGATTTTGTGGCATCTTTTAACTGTTGTTATTATATTACTAATGTGTCCTTATGCAACTTTCCTAGATTATTTCTTTAACAATTATGTGATGTTTAATCACTTGGACTCGGGAAGGGGAACATCACACACCGGGCCTATCATGGGGAGCAGGGAGGGGGGAGGGATTGCATTGGGAGTTATACCTGATGTAAATGACGAGCTGATGGATGCTGACGAGTTGATGGATGCAGCACACCAACATGGCACAAGTATACATATATAACAAACCTGCACGTTATGCACATGTACCCTAGAACTTAAAGTATAATAATAATAATAAAATTATAATATCATTTAACTGTTGGAGCTCTTTAACTGAATGATAAATTTGCGAAGAATCACCAGAGCCTGATTTGCGTGTCTTCCAAGTAGACTGACCGTGAAATGATAGAGATCTCTGCTCTTCCAAGGACAAGACTTCCACGTGGTCAAACCTGCCTTAGTCCATGATATCTGCAAAA
Organism: Trachypithecus francoisi; assembly: GCF_009764315.1. Taxonomy (NCBI): domain Eukaryota; kingdom Metazoa; phylum Chordata; class Mammalia; order Primates; family Cercopithecidae; genus Trachypithecus; species Trachypithecus francoisi. The sequence continues at coordinate 164,550,724 of NW_022681454.1, read as the reverse complement.
AGGTAGATAAAACAAATCTTATCCCAAAGTGATGACCACCAACTGAGTCCAAGTTGTAAGTTGTGTGTTATGTATGTGTGTGAATGTGTGTATGCTTCTCAAGAAAGTACTAAAAACCTTCAAGATCAAGTGAATTAGAAAATCATAATTAAGTCAAGGAAAACCAGCAAGGTAATTATGACAAGGGCGACATTTGGAAAAGCAAGAGGAGTTAGGCTATTACCTTAATGCCTGTGTAAACAAAACTGTGGGCAACAGATTTTCCTCCCAGTTTGATTCTTAAGAGCTATTATTTAAATAAAGTCATTGCATTTCTTACAGTGAAGGAATGAAGCTAAATTAGTACTTAGATGGGAAATTATAGCACTTAAGGATTAAGCGGGAAACAAAAAAAACAGTGGCTTAAATTTTCACCTTGGATTTTTAGAATAAGTTTAAAATGAAAAACAAGTGGCAGAAAGAAATAAATGTGAGTAAAATAAAATAGCACAATAATAAGATAATGAAATCAAAAGCTGATTATTTTAAAAGATCAATACATTTCATAAACTGCCAACTAGACTCATCAAGAAAAAAGAAAGACAAAAATCACCAATGTCAGTAATGAAAGAGTTAACAGCACTGCTGATTTTATAGATGTTAAAATGAAAATAAAATAACATTATGAATAATATATGGAAATGAATTCAGCATCTTAGATAAAATGAACACATTCCTTAAAAGTCACATGTAACCAAATCTCACTCAACAAATAATAGCTTATAGTTTAAAATCTTCCCACAAAAATCCTGTAGGCAAAGGTAGTTTTGCTGATTAATTATACAAAACACTTTGGATGAAATATTACAAACTCTTCAGAGTTGGATTAAAAAGAGCCTAGGAGGAAACATGAAAATATAATCACAAAACAAAAGAGACAAAGGAGATGTGAAACAGATCCAAAATTAATCCAGAAAATTGAGATATTTGGTAAATACAGAGTGTTCATAGATATATTAAACAAGCCTGACAACATTGACAAATAAGTAGAAAACATAAAAACACAACAAATGGAAACTCCAGAACTATAAAGTTCAAAAATTAATACAATAGGTGGAGATAGGGCATAGCAAATACAACGCTAGTGTTACTTGTGACTTAATATTCAAGGGATTAACTTTGCTTTTGTAGAAAGTTAGAGTCATTAGCAATACAGATTACTTTAATCCGATTGGGGCTTCAGTCTTTGCAAAGGCCAATTAATTTCTAGTTCATTCTTACTGCTGTTGTCTAGCCTTTCTGGGTCACAGATCAAAGGTAGTGAGAGAAGGTGGTTACCAAATGCTTTTTGTAGTCCTGAACTTCAAATTGCCTTCCTGGTTCCATGAACTTTCTAATGATTCTGCTCAACTTCTCAAATAGTTAGGCACGTCTGTAAGGAAGATGCATTTGGTCGTATGATATAAGTGACTCCAAATGTAAGATGAATCCACTTATGCTTTTTTCTTTCTTTCGATCCTTGCTTCATAAGTTTACATTACTTTTACGTAGCTCTCTATGTCTCAAATTACTTTTTCTTACTATTTTAAACCAAGTTTCTAATTATTTCCACATAACTAATTTTTTGAGTTACCTTGAATATCAGAGGCAGCACTTAAGTATAATACAATGACAAAAATAAACTAAGGTATTTTTGAAACGTGGTTAGTTGGCATACTTCTTGCCACACGGTTAATGTTATACTACCAGGTATCTTCAATTAGGGGGTGTTCTCTATGGCAGTTGCCCAGTGATTGACTTAAATCCAGCAGCTTAATTCTTAATTTTAATTCTTAAATTTGTATTTAAGAATGTTTGTGGCCGGGAGCAGTGGCTCACATCTGTAATGCCAGCACTTTGGGAGGCTGAGGTGGGAGGATCATGAGGTCAAGGACATCCTGGCCAACATGGTGAAACCCCGTCTCTACTGAAAATACAAAAATTAGCCAGGCGAGGTGGTGCATGCCTGTAGTCCCCATTACTCGGGAGGCTGAGGCAGGAGAATTGCTTGAACCGGGGAGGTGGAGGTTGCAGTGGGTTGCGATCACACCGCTGCACTCCAGCGTGGGCGACAGAGCGAGACTCTGTCTCAGAAAAGAAAAGAAAAAAGAGAAGAGAAGAGAAGAGAAGAGAAGAAGAGAAGAGAAGAGAAAGAAGAGAAGAGAAGAGAAGAGAAGAGAAGAGAAGAGAAGAGAAGAGAAGAGAAGAGAAGAGAAGAGAAGAGGAGAAGAGAAGAGAAGAAAAGAATATTTGCAATGTGCTTTGACACAAATAGTAAACATAAATTAGTTTAGTGGTTGCCCACTCAGTCTCTGGAATCAGACAGACAGAGTTTATGTGATGTTATACTTACTAGCATTTTGACAGTGGGCAGTGTTTTGTTGTTGTTGTTGTTGTTGTTGTTGTTGTTGTTGTTGTTTGAGACAGAGTTTCACTCTTGTTGCCCAGGCTGTTTGGAGTGAAACGGCGTGATCTTGGCTCACTGCAACTTCCGCCTCATGCCTCATAGGTTTAAGCAATTCTCCTGCCTCAGCCTTCCACATAGCTGGGATTAGAGGTGCCTGCCACCATGCCCGGCTAATTTTTGTATTTTTAGTAGAGACCGGGTTTCTCCATTTTGGTCAGGCCGGCCTCGAACTCCCGATGTCAGGTGATCCACCAACCTCAGCCTCCCAAAGTGTTGGGATTAAGGCTTGAGTCGCCATGCCCAGCTGACAGTGCACAATTTACTTAATATTCCATGACTTGGATTTTTCAACTATAGAATGATGAAAATAGTATATTATTTTTAGAAAGTTTGAGTAAAATATAAAAGCAATAATGACACTGTATTCTTTTGGAGCAAATGCTCCTCCACCAGCTTCAAACTATTTAATTGATTATTTTACCTTATATATTATATTATTTCATGTGTTTTGTTTCTGAATAACAACAGTCTTTGCTGTCAAGAATTAGTCTATTAGTCAAGAATTTGACTAATTTGAAGTACATTATTTTAAATAATTTTGTTGTCAATCTCAAAGCCAGATATAAAGAAATTAACCATCAGATAGGTTAAGAAATATAAAATTATATAAGTTTTTAAAAAAATCTTCAATAAATAAAGTGAAAATAGGGCACAGGGTATGCAAACATAAAACCCAAACAAAGGCAAGAAGCAGCAGCTTTGGCTGAACGTAATGAATATTTCAGAGGATAAATAACATCACCAACCACAAATGTCACCAATAGTAGAAAGAATAGTAGAGAGAAAGAATAAGTTCTATAGTAAAGAGTCAATTTGGCTAAGAAAGTTTACCTTTTTCACCAGTCTTTCAAATAGTAACTATCTGACTCAATAACAATAAGTACATATAATTTTTTGTTATGTCTAGATATTCTACAGACTTTCATAATGATTCAAAATGTATTAGTCTACTCTCACATTTCTTTTAAAAAATACTTGAGTAATTTATTAGAAAAGAGGTTTAATTGGGTCATGGTTCTGCAGGTTGCAAAGGAAACATAGCAGCTTCTGCTTCTAGGGAGGCCTAAGGCAGCTTCCAATCATGGCAGAAAGCAAAAGGGAAACAAGTACATCACATGAAAAAAGTAAGATTGGGAGAGTGAGGGAGGAGGTGTTACACATACTTGTAAACAACCAGATGTCACGGGAACTCACTGACTAGCATGGGGACGGCACTACAGGGGTTGCCTTCATTTGGTGTTCATTTCTTACGAATGCCAAATCATTCATAAGAAATCTGCCACCCTGATCCAATCACCTCCCACCGGATCCCAACTCCAACATTGGAGATTACATTTTAATATGAGATTTGGGCAGGGATATACATCCAAACTGTATCATATAACTTTCCCAAACCTCTCTTTTTCTTGAAGTGGGAAAAGAGAACTATACTTCTTCCACAAAGTAGTTTTCTCTTCAACAACCTACCCCTGCCAGAACCATCCAAGAAGAGTTTTCAGTAGCATGATACTGTATACCCTTGACTTCCACGTAGCTGAGATTACTGGTGCCCACCACCACGACTGGCTAATTTTTTATATTTTTAGTAGAGACCAAGTTTCCCCATGTTGGTCAGGCTGGCCTCGATCTCCTGACCTCAGGTGATCCACCAACCTCAGCCTCCCAAAGTGCTGGGATCAAGGCGCGAGTCACCATGCTTTCCTACACCCAGTAAGTGTTGTAGTGTTTGGTGTACAGATAAAAATGAAAATATCACCAGCCATATTTGGATAGCTGCTATACAGAAATTAAACTCTCAGTTTGGGCTATAAAAAGTTTAAGGAAGACTCATCAACATCCAGTAAGTCTTTAAGTTTTGTCTTTTCTACTCCCAAAATATGTGCTGCACATGCTCATCCCCACCTGGCCTCATCGCCACCATCTCTGTGAAGTACATAATAAGCATCTTCCACAGGTACTGAAGCAGCAACAATCTTGATCATTCTAACCCATTCTTCACAAAGCAGCTGGAGAGAAATATTTAATAAGAACTGATCATGTCACATTCTTGCTTAAAATGAATCAGCGCCTTTTCATAGGCCTTAGAATACAGTACAAGCTCATATCATAACTTAAGATAATCTCCTATAAGAGACTTGCATTACCAATTCTCCTAGCTTCAGCTCAGGCCATTCCATCTTACACTTTTTGCTCCTGACATCCTTGACTTTTTCCAGGCCTTTTAATCTGTCAGCCTCCTATTTAAATGAGACATAATACTAATTGCTTTACCTGGAATACATTTACTGACACTTCTATCTGCCCCACCCCTATCCCCATGGCTATCTCCCAATCATTTGCAAAATATCATATCACCCATAAAGCTTTTCCTGACCCCATACATTTTCATAAGAAATCAACTACTGGGGCCTGGCGCGGTGGCTCAAGCCTGTAATCCCAGCACTTTGGGAGGCTGAGGCGGGCGGATCACCTGAGGTCAGGAGTTTGAGACCAGTCTGGCCAACATGGTGAAACCCTGTCTCTACTAAAAATACAAAAATTAGCCAGGCGTGGTGGCAGGCGCCCGTAATCTCAGCTACTCAGGAGGCTAAGGCAAGAGAATCACTTGAACCCAGGAGGCGGAGGTTGCGGTGAGCCAAGACCGTGCCATTGCACTCCAGCCTGGGGGACCAGAGTGAGTCTCCATCTCAGAAAAAAAGAAAAAAAGAAATCAACTACTGCATCTGTATTCTCCTGTTCCTGCTGTAACATAACATGTTATGTAATATAACACGTCTTTCTGATTTGCTTTCCTACACCCAGTAAGTGTTGTAGCGTTTGGGGCACAGATAAAAATGAAAATCAGATTTCTTACGGAATTGTTCTTTCATGTTGGACCCAGAAGTCTCTTGTGAACTCCATGTATTTAACCTGCAACTAAGAAATAGCAGATGCTTCTTTACTTATCCTTCAAGTGTTTGTTCTCTGAATCATTCCCAGAGCATATTGGCATTTCAAAAGTATAAAAATATTGTTTTAGAGCATTTCTCATGACACCCCAGAGTAAGGAGATAATAATGCACATCAAGGTTTTAATTCATTTTATGAGCAACTTCTCCTATCACCCTCTATATTTAAAAAAGAAAAAAAAATGATTAGCAAGGTCAGGGATCAGGGTAGGGGGAGTTTTAGACCTGAGTTTGAGGTGAAGAATGTGGTATCAGCCATGTCTCTCAGTTTGAACTGTGCACCATCAACATAGCTCATTTGGGGCATTCGCAAAATCAGTCTAGTGTATATGGAGATTAAAAGGCTAGGGGAAAATGGACATAGTACCCCTTCCCAAGGAGCTTACATGCTAGATAGGGAAATTAACATTAAACCAGTAATTATATCAATGAATCTACAAATACAAACTGAGATGTGTGTTGTAAAAATATAAAACATAGTTTCATGGGAACTTACAACAAAAAACTGTAATCTAAACTGTTATTGGAAGGGAAGGCTTAAGTTGAAATCAGAAAAACATAAAATTTAGTTGAAGAACAGGTAGAAAATATTCCAAGTGCAGGAAAAAAATACTTGTAAAAACCCTGAATCAGGAAGAATTACTGCAAAGCAGTGCAGCTAAAAGAACACGATGGAGGTCCAGGACGCAATCATCATCTGTTTTGGAAAAACTGTGTATTAGGCCATTCTTGCATTACTATAAAGAAATATCTGAGACTGAGTAGTTTATAAGAGAAGAAGTTTAACTGGCTCAGTTTTACAAGCTCTTCAGGAAGCATGGTACCATCTAATTCTGGGGAGATATCAAGTACTTTTACTCATGGTGGAAGGCAAAGTTGGAGCAGGCACGTCACATGGCAAAAGAAGGAGCTAGAGAGAGATTGAAGGTGGAAATGTTACATGCTTTCAGTCAACCAGCTCTCATAAGAGCTCACTGTCTGGAGACAGTACCAAGGGAATAGTACAAAAGCATTCATGAGAAATCCTCCCTCATCACTCAATCATCTCCCACCAGGTCGACCTCCAACAAGGGGGATTACAATTCAACATGAGATTTAGAGGGATCACATATCCAAACTATACCATATATTTTTTTTTATTTTTATCTTAAGAGCATAGGGAACTCATTTTTTTAATTAAGGCAACATAATCAAATTTGTATTTTGAAACAAGTAATTTATTTTTATGTGTGACTTGGTATCTAGAAAAATCATTATTGTTTAGCTGCTCAGTTTTCCCCATTCTAGTTTAGGAAGGCAAATTAAATTATTGAATGAACAAATGGAACAATCAAATCCTATGAGATCCTCAATGCTTCCTATGTTGGCAGGAAAGAGTCATTAAAGAACTGAAATAAATTCTCCTCTCTTATGCTTCACATATTTGATGCTCAATTTTGTTTGTTTGGTTTTGGTTTTTTTGAAGTTATGAATCCTTTGAGCATAGAATAAAATCTTTACTGCCAGGCATACACAGTAGTGTGATATTTGAAGAAGGAAAATCTTAATTTAATATAATATGAAGAAACAAGTTTAAAGGCATCTTTAATAAAAAAGAGCTTCAGAGGTCAGTATTTTGTGTCAGAATTCAAAACAACTGTAATAACCAGAAACTAGATAGCAGTATAAACACTACTGCTTGTGGAAAGTATACATGCTTAAAATAAAAACCCTTGGATATAAACATGACATTTAAACGGGCTTAGCAAAAACAGTATGATCAGCTAGATACAAAGTGATTTAATCTAAAGCTAAATATTTTAGCATTTGCATTCCATTTTCCACACTTCATAGTTCTGCCATGATACTACTTGTCTCTTAAAGTTTCAAATCATACTAAATCAGCTGGATGCTTCAGCAAATAAGGAAAATGAAATTTAAAGTTTTTTTTTTTTCAGATGATAAACCATTCTGATCTAAGAATAAATATGATTTTATGAGTTTTCTGAGTATAAAAGGCAAAGATCTCAAGTATAATCTAGGGTTTATAAAGCTTAACAAATTTTTTAATGTTTTATTTTGAATATTTGTTAATTATTTTTAAGGTTCATCATAAATGTATTTCAGAGTAATTGTAAATTTTAAAAGTCAAAATATAATGGCAATGACATAGTTTTTTACTGATAGGGACAAAATTTCATTGTTATTATCACACTTATTAGGTAGAAAAAGCACAGGCTTTGGACTTAGAATTGAGTTCAAGCTCTTCCACCTTGGAGTAATTACTTAACCTCTCTAGGCCAAAATTTCTTCAATATGCATCATACTTCCTTCAAAGTTTTACAGTGGCTCTCAAAAATCATGCACACATGTTGGAAGCAGGACCCCCAAAATCTGGCCATAAACTGGCCCCAATATTGGCCGTAAACAAAATCTCTGCAGCACTGTAACATGTTCATAATGGCCCTAACACCCAAGCTAGAAGGTTGTGGTTTACAGGAATGAGGGCAAGGAACACCTGGCCCACCCAGGGCGGAAAATCGCTTAAAGGCATTCTTAAGCCACAAACAATAGCATAAGCGATCTGTGCCTGAAGGATGTGCTCCTGCTAGCCCACCCTATTCCTTTAATTCGGCCTATCCCTTCGTTTCCCATAAGGGATACTTTTAATTAATTTAATATCTATAGAAACAATGCTAATGACTTGTTTGCTGTTAATAAATATGTGGGTAAATCTCTGTTCAGGGTTGTCAGCTCTGAAGGCTGTGAGACCCCTGATTTCCCACTCCAGACCTCTATATTTCTGTGCGTGTGTCTTTAATTCCTCTAGTGCTGCTGGGTTAGGGTCTCCCCGACTGATCTGGTCTCAGCACACATAGATGAATAAAATATGCCTTGCGCATAGGAAGAGTATAAGCATTTAGTGTCATAGCGGGAACTATATAACACGTCCAAATTGGATAGTTTGAAGAGAGATTTTATAAAGAACTCTTGAGAAAGAATTGTCTAGAGTTTAGGAAAACCACATGACGTAGGGAAGTAATCCAGGGCTAAAACCTGCAAGATGAAGGGATTAGATTGAAAGATGCACGTAACAGAAGATTTGATCTTCAGTGATGGACACAGCCCATCTTACATGGAGGGAGCTATGTATTAAACATACTGATCTTACTCTCTTATTTATCTTCTTCTCTATGGATCTTCTGGCAGTGCTTATCTCTGACTGAATTTAACTAGAAGCTAGAGAATAAAGAATACACTAATTCAGCCTTTCCAGTCCAGCCTTCTGGGACACAGAGGAAGACAGAGCACACAGAAGAACAGAGGCAAATGGAAGATGCACAGCTTAATAAACATCAATAGGTTTTTGTGTGCGTGCAAACTTCTCTGGCTAATAGAGATGTTCAACAAACAATAAAGTAATACATTTGGTAAATTTTTATAAAGTAATTATCAAGAAATAGAAATATAAGTTAATAGTTTCAGCAATGAGAATATAGTGCAAAGTGTAGACCAAAAAAACAAAACAGAAAAGAAAGTTATTTTTCTTGAGCTTTTCCTCTCAAAACTGAAAGTAATTACACCTTGCTTATTGGTATGAAGTCCTTCCTCAGATGGTCCCTGGTTGTTTTCAGTGTTTCTGCCTTGTATCCAGCTGCTTTAAGGGGAAAGGCCATTAGCAGTGAAGCTGAGGTCTGCCTGTGTCAAGGGGAACTGAGGAACATAGGCACCTGTTTAAATATGCTGGGAATTTGAAGGAGGGTAGAGACTCAAATTTTTATTACTCCTCTGGATACAGAAATTCAGGACACTATTGTATCCATTCTCATGGGGACGGGTTTCATTTGGATTCAACTGACAGTGTTTGTTAAATGTCCATACTGAGGAAGGGAAGTTAACGTGAGCTCATGTTATGGGTAGAGCTCTTTGGGCTAATTCAATGTCCTGCTTTTGTGCTTTTATATGGGAATATATAGTAGAAATTAATGTGTTGTATTCTTATATTTCTTCCTCTCATAAATGGCAAAGGGGGTGTGATAAAACAGTAAGATTCATATGTCGTGAAGCGCTACTGGGACAGACAAATCATTCCCAAAGCCTTTACTTCCCCCACTGCTTTTTCATAGATGGTCTCAGTCTCCTGAGTAGCTGGGACTACAGACGCCTGCCACCATGCCTGGCTAATTTGTAATGTATTTAGTAGAGATGGAGTTTCACTGTGTTAGCCAGGATGATTTCGATCTCCTGACCTCATGATCTGCCCACCTCAGCCTCCCAAAATGCTGGGATTACAGGCGTGAGCCACCATGCCTGGCCTGGAACCTGTGTTTTTATTTTAATTTACATTTCCTTTTATTATTATACTTTAAGTTCTAGGGTAAATGTGCACAACGTGCAGGTTTGTTACATAGGTATACATGTGCCATCTTGGTTTGCCGCACCCATCAACTTGTCATTTACATTAGGTATTTCTTCTAATGCTATCCCTCTACCAGCCTCCCACCTCCCAACAGGCCCCAGTGTGTGATGTTCCCCACCCTGTGTCCATGTGTTCTCACTGTTCAACTCCCACCTATGAGTGAGAACATGTGGTGTTTGCTTTTCTGATCTTGTGATAGTTTGCTTAGAATGATGGTTTCCAGCTTCATCCATGTCCATGCAAAGGACATTAACTCATCCTTTTTTATGGCTGCATCGTATTCCATGGTGTATATGTGACACATTTTCTTAATCCAGTCTATCATTGATGGACATCTGGGTTGGTTCCAAGTCTTTGCTATTGTGAATAGTGCCCCACAATAAATATAAGTATGCATGTGTCTTTATAGCAGCATGATTGACAATCCTTTGGATGTATACCCAGTAATGGGATCGCTGGGTCAAATGGTATTTCTAGTTCTAGATCCTCGAGGAATTGCCACACTGTCTTCCACAATGGTTGAACTAATTTACACTCCCCCAACACTGTAAAAGTGTTCCTATTTCTCCACATCCTCTCCAGTATCTGTTGTTTCCTGACTTTTTAACGATCACCATTCTAACTGGCGTGAGATGATATCTCATTGTGGTTTTGATTTGCATTTCTCTGATGACCAGTGATGACGAGCATTTTTTCATGTGTCTGTGGGTTGCATAAATGTCTTCTTTTCAGAAGTGTCTGTTCATATCCTTTGTCCACTTTTCGATGGGATTGTTTTGTTCTTGTAAATTTGTTTGAGTTCTTTGTAGATTCTGGATATTAGCCCTTTGTCAAATGGGTAGATTGTAAAAATTTTCCCCCATTCTGTAGGTTGCCTGTTCACTCTGATGATAGTTTCTTTTGCTGTGCAGAAGCTCTTTAGTTTAATTAGATCTTGATATTTTAGTTTTAATATTTTCTCTTCCAAGAGCTAATGACAAAAATGTATTAGCCGAAGTATAAAAAGGTATGCACAAAGAGTGCATACATAAACATTGCTTATTATGTGAAACATCTTCTTTTCAAAGGACCTTGGTGAATTAACGTTTTATTAGAGAAATTAAATCATAAGTTACCCAAAATATTTATCTAGTTATATATTTGATGGATCAAATTTCATAATATTTTGTAATGAAAAAATATAAAAATATGAAATACATGAGACAATAAATTTTGCAAAAATATAATTTATGTATGTGTATCTACATGCAAAATCTGTTATCATATACAACAAGAATTTTAATTTTCTCTGGAAAAAGGTCATATAGATGACTTTTTACTTATAAAATTCATTAGCTCACATAATTTTTTTATAAGCTTTTAAATTTTGGGCATTATTTTATTTTCTAATGAAAAATCTGTTTATAATGTTTTAAAATCAACTTTTAAACATCTTTTTTCCCAGGAGATTATGAATTAATTATGTGTCAAAGACTATTTTAGGAATTTGTGAATGACCTGTTTCTAGGGATGACAAACGATTTGTATTTCATAAAAGCTGAAGTAAGTTATAATTATGGATTCATTCAATTCTAAATTCTGAGTTTACAGTTAAGTTGTATATATGTATAGCAGGCATAATATACATAACATATACGCTTATAGAAACACAAAATTATATTAATAATTGGCAGAGATGTGCTTGATTATACAGTGACAATAATTGTTAAGTCCTTTCTTTTTGTCTGCTTCTATGTCACAATTTATTTGTGTAAAATCATTTAAAGTAGAACACAGGTCCTAGAATTTAATTGTATCTTTCTATGTTACAAATCATAATGTAGTCAATGACTATTAAAAAGACAAAATGTAAGTTTCATGAAGTCCAATCCTTGGTTTTCTTTATTATTTGTGTTAGATCCAGTATCTAGAATGAATCTGGCACATAATGGGCACTCAATAAGTATTTGTTAAATAATGAAAAACAACTGGTAATGAAGATTAAGTTATCAGACGTAAAGTAAAATAAGAAAATGGATAATATTTTATATATTTCATGTTACATTATTTTACTTTATTTCCATGAAATCATAATTTATCAAAAATGTTATGGGATTTATAATTACATTTTTCATAGAACCATCCTATATATAGCATTGGAATAGTGTTCTGATTTTTTTCATATTTAATATTACCTTGCAAATTCTACATTAAAGCATGATATTTTTTAAACTCCTTGGCCTTTGTAAAATGCCAAGTTTGATTGCACTGAGAATATGAGCAGTAATTGTCATACTCTGAAATTATAAAGCCAAGAAAAAAAAGAGACAAGAAAGTCAGTGATATCGCAGTGAACCACAGCTTATTGACTGAAGATGAGTCACATAATAAAACTGTCATTCAAGCGTGGAAAGGAAAAACTCATATATTGCTTCTAATTTTTCTCCAAGCTCAGTTTGTGGTAGGAAGTCCTGTGACAGCTGTCTGCTACTAGCCAGCTGATGTAAAATGGTCTTTTGATTTGCAGAAGTAACCTCTTTGGAAACATTTTCATTAAGATTTTCTTCAGTAAATACATACACAAAATCTGACTATTCATAATTAATATAAATGAAAATACATTAGCATATTAATCATCATTCAAACACATATCAGATTTATTAAAACAAAGACTTATTTTTCTAGATGTATAGATTGCATTGTGGGTTCCTAAAAATTAATCTGTTAATGCTCTACCCTCCAATATGACTACATTGGAGAGAGGGGCCTTTAAGGAAATAATTAAGGGTAAATAAGGTCATATGAGTGGAATCCTCATCCAATAGGACTGATGTCCTCATAAGAAGACAAGGAGGCACCAGGAGGGTGTGTACATAGAGAAAAGACCGTGTAATGACACAGCAAGATGGGGCTGAGAAGGAGGCCATCTGCAAGCCAAGGGGAAAGGCTTTTCCAGAAACCAACCCTTCCAACACCTTGATCTTGGGCTTCCAGCCTCCATAACTGTAAGGAAACAAATTTCTGTGCTTTAAGCCAACTAGTTTGGTATTTCGTTATGGCAGTTCAAGCAGACTAATATACTAAGTCTACGAAACATACATTCAAGTAAAAATATTCTTTCTCATCTTTTGCTCTTTTTATTATTCTAATGTAATTTAGAGTCAAATTTAGTGAAATTCCAAGTCAAGTTTCACCCAAGTATGTGTTCTTGGAGTTTCATTATCCTCAAGCACCACCTCTACTTTCATTTTCACCAACTTTCACAGCACTGTTTCTGTAAGGTGTTTGTCACAAGTACCCCTGGTTCATTGTGGAGTACACAAACTGAGAACTCGGCAGGTTGTCAGGGCAGAGGCACGCTTCCTAGAAGTGACTGGTGGAAGTCTCCTAAGAGAATATCTCCAAATTTCAGGACACATCATTAATCTCTCATGTGGTTCCCTTAGCAGGACATCTTCATGCCATCTCTGAATCTTTAGTGAGTCCCCTAGGTCTGTTTCTCTAGCACTATGTTTTTACTTTCCATTCATGTAGCTGGAGTGCCAAATAAGCTGTAGTTCATAAAAAAACTGCTCTATTCTAGCTGGGTAGAAAAAAAGTCTTATAAGCAAAAAGAATAATGGGAGGAAGAAATCCTTTTAGGAAAACAGATTAATCATTGTTAACACCTACTCATTCACAGAGCTGAAAGTTTTCAAGGTAAAGGACAGAAAGAACTATGGACAGGAACTATTTTTTCCCAATATGAATTTGTTTTATTATTCCCATTTATTATTATTTTTGAGAAACATTTTTCAGAGTCAGAGGGTGCTTAATTTTTTTTTAAAAACATGCACAAGAAAAAATAATTTATGGTGAAAAAATGTTTTTATATAAAATGTTGATCTCTCCATAAAACTTTAAAACAGTGAGTTTTTTTACATTTTTTATTATATTTTAAGTACTGGGATACATGTGCAGAATGTGCAGGTTTTTTACATAGGTATACACATGCCATGATGGCTTGCTGCACCCATCAACCCGTCATCTACATTAGGTATTTCTCCTAATGTTATCCCTCCACCAATCCCCCTACCCTAGGCAGGAACTGTTAAACTTGCATAGTGATAGTATAAAATCAGTAAGTCTTGTCCAGAAGAACTGGTTCTCATCAGTAGACTAAAAATACTAGTTGGCTGTGCAATTAATTGCTGGAAAAAGGGAGTCAAACCAAAAGACAAATAGGAAATATCCAATTAGAGAGCAGGGCTTTTGACATTCTGTTATAGAAATTCCTTTAATCTACAACATACACAAAACTTCAATTAACATGTTGTTAATAATCTAAAATGCATCAGATTAAATAAGGAATACTTTTTTCTTATATAACTGCTTCAATAATGTAAAATAAATACACACCAGAAATCATGCAACTTTCTCAAAAAGAAGGTTTTGTTATACAGTCTCCAAGATTTCATGAAGATGACATTCCACAATTTTAACCCAAACATCAAATGTAATTTTAATTTGTTTTCATTAATATAAGACATAGCTGGCTCCCTATTTTCATATTCCTTTATATTGTAATAAATTACATATATAAAAATGTACACTCAATAAAACTTTGTACAGAAGAGTACAGTCAACAACTTATTTCAAAGACAACAGAAGTGTAAACACCATGTCGAAAAAATACATCACTTGTACACTAGAAACCCTGCTTATTCCCTACCCAACCACTATTCACTTTAATTCCTCTCTCTAAAGAAAACTTTCATTCTGATTTTTATGCTAATCATTTTCTTGCTGGTTTTTAGTGTCTAATTTCTTCAACAAGTGTGCTAAAAAAGCTAAAATGGATGGAATTATACAATATATGCATTTTATGGTTACCTTGTAGCTCAATATTACATTTGAGAAAAATCACACATGTTTTGAGCACAAATACAAGTATCTCTACTGGATATGACTTAGGAATGCATTTTCTGGGTGATAAGATATGAGCATCACCAGATATAAAAATGTAAATTTGCAAGCTGTTTACCAAATTGGTCATACTAAGCTACATATACTGTGGAATTGTTAGTAGATCTCTGTTGTATGGTATGTTTTCTCTTTTAGCAATTCAAGTTAGTATGTGGTGGTGTTGATTTGTGGATTTAATTTGCATCTATCTCTTTTATTACTGAAGTTGAATTTCCATTTTTGACTAATTAGCTAGGTTGAGCACATTTCCATTTATAAATCCTCCATTGTGAAGACCCTGACAAGTCTCTTGTTCATTTTTCCCTAGGATAGGTTGGTTTGGAGGAATCACTTATGAAATATTTCTTTGGATGTTATATAACATCTTTAGATGTTTAGATGTTATATATTGATTATGCCACAAATCTCATTTCTTTTTCCTAATGTTCCTTTTCACCTCCTAATGATGTATTTTGATAAACATAATTTCTTATTTTTAATGCCATATAATTAATCAAGGTTTTCTTCATTATTACTTATTTCTTGACTTTTATGTCTGGCATAAACAATCTTTTTCAATTATCATATAACAAAGGTATTATTCAATATTATATTTTAAAAGTTTTTTAATATCAGATCTATATTCAACTAAAATTAAGTTTTTCTGAATTTGGGGGTAGACATAAAGTTCATTGTTTTTTCTTTCCTATTTTTTCCTTGGGGGAAGAGGGAGAAGTATATAATTGTCAATATGGTAGAATATTTATCTCAAAGATTTGTCCTTCTTCACTGCTGTGAAATTCTACTTTGTAATTATACATCCATGGTCTATTCTTCAACTCTTTATTATTCCACCTCTCTGTCAATCGCTGAGCCAACACTCACTTATTAAATCACTCAAGTTTTCAAATGAATTGTTGTCATTTATAGCCATTTCTCCCTCTAATTATTTTTAAATCAGGTTGTCAATTACCAATCAAAACAACAAAAAGCTTTTAGCATTGTGACTGAAATTGCTTTACTTACAGAGTTCATGAAGAATTGATACCTTTAAATTTTGATTATTTCTGTCAATGAATATGGTATATCTCCATATTAATTTCCCTGAATAACAAAAGGTATATTTTGTTTTATTTGATGTTTGTTACAGGATTTAGAAATGTAGCTGCTTTTTCTTTTTCTTTTTTTTTTTTTTTTGGAGACGGAGTCTCGCTCTGTCTGTCGCCCAGGCGGGAGTGCAGTGGCCGGATCTCAGCTCACTGCAAGCTCTGCCTCCCGGGTTTATGCCATTCTCCTGCCTCAGCCTCCCGAGTAGCTGGGACTACAGGCGCCCGCCACCTCGCCTGGCTAGTTTTTTATATTTTTTAGTAGAGATGGGGTTTCACCGGGTTAGCCTGGATGGTCTCGATCTCCTGATCTTGTGATCCGCCCGTCTCGGCCTCCCAAAGTGCTGGGATTACAGGCTTGAGCCACCGCGCCCGGCAACGTAGCTGCTTTTTCTAAATAAATTTGTTATATTTCCAACGTTAACTAACATTTTCTTTCAAATATTTTAATCTACATTGGATTTGCCTAATGTTTACTTTCTCCTTATGCACTTAAAATATTTTTAGGTTTTTTGGTTATAAAATGGTATAAAAAGTGTTTCCACTTTTTCTATTCTTTGGGAATAATTATCAAATAGGGGATACATCTTTTTTAGATGTATGATAGGATTTGCTGGTGAAACCATAGGAGCCTGAAATTGTTTGTAAGAGGGTTTAATAATTGTTGAATTTAATGCTTTTAGCAATTATAAGATGTTCAAATTTTCTCTGTAAATATCTATGTGTTTTTCTAGGCCTTTGAGCATTGTTTCTGACTTTTAAAATGTACTGGCTCAATGTTTTTTATAATGTCCTTATTTTATATTTAAGTGTCCGTAGCTATTGATATCTCCACTTTCATGACTGATGTTTGTGGTCTGTGCTCTTGCTTGTGTGTTTCTTTGTGTTAATCTCCTCTGAAATGTATTGAATTTATTTAATTCTTCCAATAAACTACTTTAGGCTTTGTTGATATCCTTTGTTTTATATTTATTTTCTATCTTCTCCAGTTATGCCCTTACCTTTTAAAATTTGTTTTGTTTTTAATAAATCAATTTGCCAGGTATAAAAGGATTCTATTTCAAATCCATCTCACACATACCAGAGCTATTACTTAGTATCACACTTTACTCCTCTATACTTTTGTTGAAAAAGATATATTTTACCTTTATTTCTGAAGATTTTGATTTTTGAAAAGTCTAGATAGTCAGTTTCACTGGTTTCCATTTTTAAATAAGAAATCACGTCATTCTTTAATATTTTTGCTGTCCCTTTGAAGGTAAATCTTTAGCTCCTCTCCCATCTTTTAGGATTTTCTCTTTATTTTGAGTCTTACTATGCTGTGCCTACACACGTTATTATTTTCTTCTGTTTCCCTTATTTGGGGTTAAGAGTAGTGCTTTGATGTCTTTGCTTAGTTTGGAAAATTCTCAGACGCTATGTCTTTATTGTTCCTCTTTCCTCTTCTTGATGGATTCCAATTAAATGTTTGTGATACTCTGTGTTTTATGCCATGTGGTCCTGATCCTAATTATTACCCTTTTGTCTTTCTGTAATTTCATGTGGATATTTTCTACAGAAAATAGTTCTCCCTTCAGTTATTGTGTTGGAAAGAATGGCTTTCAAAATGTTCACATCTGTATTAGTCTGCTCTCACACTGCTATGAAGAATGCCCAAGACTGGGTAATTTATAAAGAAAAGAGGTTTAATTAACTCACAGTTCTGAATGGCTGAGGAGGCCTCAGGCAACTTAGAATCATGATGGAAGGCACCTCTTCACAGGGCGGCAGGAGAGAGAATGAGTGCCAGCAGGGGAAAGGCCAGATGTTCATAAAACCATTAGCTCTTGTGATAACTCACTCACTGTTATGAGAACAGCATGAGGGAAACTGCCCCCATGATACAAATAACTGCTACCTCGTCCCTCCCACAACACATGGGGATTATAGGATCACAATTCAAAACGAGATTTGGGAAGGGACACAAAGCCAAACCACATCAGTGCCTTAATCTCTGGAATCTGACTACATAACATAATATTACACTACACTACATTACATTACATTACATTACATTACTTACATTACGTGACAAAAGGTTTTGCAAATGTAAATAAAGTCATGGACTTTACCACAAGAAGACTATCCTGGATTATCTGCTGGGCCCAATCTGTTCACATCAGTTCTTTAAAAAAAGAAAACTGTCCGCAACTGGGACAGGATGGATCAAGCAGAAGAAGAGAGATGCTGCTAAAGAGGAAGGCAAAGCCTTCAATATGTGAAAAGGATTGGACTCACTGTTGCTTGCTCCAAAATGTAGGCGCCTACATGGGCCAGACAGGCTTCCAGTATGTCAGGACATCTCTCTTCTTAGGTCCAGCAGGAAAACAGTGGCCTTTGCCCTGCAACCACAAGGATTGGAATTCCACCAAAAATCTGAATGAGCACGGGTGTGGATTCATCCCTAGAGCAAAAAGGAAAGCAACTCAGTCACACCTGGATTTCAGCTTTGTTAGACACTAAGCAGATGACCCAGTTGAGCCAGGCGGTGGCCAGACTTCTGATCTATAGAACACAGAGATAATGATTGGGTGTTATGGCAAGTCAGAACGTTGGTGGCAATTTGTTATGGTAGCCACAGAAGACTAATACATTTATGTTAATGTGCTAATAAATTTGCCTGTGTTCCTAATATCAGTAATTTCAGCTCCCATGCTTTCTGTTTATGAACAACTCCTTTGCCGACATGGATATTTAAAATGGTATAACTCTCTTTCTCCTTTCTAATAGAAAATCAAATTTTTAATGAGTTCATTTTCTCTTACACAATTTTCATGGGAGGTGAATCATGGTAAGTATAAATCAAAAGTGAGATTTTTGTTTTATTTGCTGTTGATAGACTTTGATGCAGGGAAGCAATGCAATTCTGGCCGGTTCTAAGTAGGTGCAAGTTTTCAAAGACCTTCAAAAGAGTAGTCCCTTTTCTGCCACTGGATGAAGCATTTAAAAGTAGTATTTAGGCTGGGCACGGTGGCTCACGCCTGTAATCCCAGCACTTTGGGAGGCGGAGGCGGGTGGATCATGAGGTCAGGAGATCGAGACCATCCTGGCAAACACGGTGAAACCCCGTCTCTACTAAAAACACACAAAAAAAAAAAAAAAAAAAAAAATTAGCCGGATGTGGTGGCTGGCGCCTGTAGTCCCAGCTACTTGGGAGGCTGAGGCAGGAGAATGGCGTGAACCCCGGGGACGGAGCTTGCAGTGAGCCGAGATCTCGCCACTGCACTCCAGCCTGGGCATCAGAGTGAGACTCCATCTCAAAAAAAAAAAAAAAAGAAGTAGTATTTAATGTTGATGCCTGGAAATACAGCAGCCCTCTGCTGATCTCTGAGGAAGCCACACTTGCATAGAATAGAACAGAGAGATGGGAGGAAACTGAGTCCTTGATGATATCTGTTACTGAATTCAATAGCTATGTGGCCACTCTGCATTGCGGTTGTGTGAGAAAATAGTGTCATCATTTATGGCAGCTTGATTTGAGGTGTTCTAAAGCCAGCTTACCTGATACAATCGACACTGTCAGTTTTTTCTTTTCCATAATCACCTTGTCAATCCACCTGTTCAGTGACTTCAAAGGGCAAGATTACTGTGGTTTCTGTTGTAAGCATGCTAAAATTGTGGGAGCGTTTGCAACGAAAGGTAAATATCTTATTTATAGCATATTTTTAAGCAAAAAGAGAGAACCACTACAAATCTATTGCTATTGATATCAGCTAATTGTGTATTCACGTAGTAACTATTAATCGCCTATTTGAAAACAATTACCTTTCTCTCAACCTTCCTTGTGCTGGACTGACTTCAATTTCTTTAATCTTTGTTCATAATACATTCTTCCTTAAATCATTCTTTATCTTTTCATTTGACATTTCCATTTTCTCCACATTTATCTTAAATGGGAACATTGGAAAAGAAGACAGGAACAGTAAAAAGTATCCAAATAATATCTTTGATTAACTTCACAGCAATTCCAGCTTGCCAAGGGAAATAAAGGAACTTTCCCTATTTATTTGTGTGTGTTACGAAAGAAAGAATAATCAGGACTCCGTTAATTAGAGCATTTACTTTAGCTTTGGTTTGTGATAGAGCTAGACCAAAGCTGAGTTTCAGTGGGGCATTTTTGGCATGAGATTATCCAGTGAATGACCTTTAAAATATAGCAATGGAATACATGAGTAATCTTCTGGGTATGAGATTAATTAGTGATTAAATTACTTTTAGTCTATTTGTCCTGCATTACTAGGCAAAGTTTAAACATTTCATATAAAGATAGCTAATTATGTCATCAAGTCATTTATTTGCTCATTTTATGAATTTGGGGAAAAATAAAAGAAAATTATCATGCTATTAAATATCTAAGCATAGGAATATCCTCCAGATATCAATGATCTTGTCATTCTCATATTCAATGTGTTATGTATTGTATCTCTTATGTGGACATAATTTATTACTATATGTCTTTGTTAGTATTTTCATAATGTTCAGTGAACAATGAAAAATTGTATTTATTATGACCAGGGAAAGAGTCAGGAAAGTGTTATTTAATATCCATTATATCTGATACATATTTGATTACCAGTATGTATATGTGCATATAACAATGAATAGAGCTATATATAGAAGTATGTGTATGTGTGTGTATGTGCGTATATAATCGAGCACAGTAAAGCAAGAGAAAAACTATCCAAAGAGAACTAAGCCTTTGTTAAGTGGGGCTTCTTATCATTTTATGTTTTTGCCATGGTTTCATTTGACAGCCTGGTGAAGAATATTGAGCACCCTCAGAAAAATTATATTAATAATTTATGACAACAAAATAACAGCATATGCATAGATATGCACATAAACTAAAATACAAAATTATGAAGGTCACCATTATTATTAAAATAGAATGTAAAACCATACATCTGTGATACAATAGCACATATGCATATGTAATAATATTATAAATAATAAGATATGACCATGTCTCTGATAATTTTCAGCTGGTTAATGATAGCTGAGATATCTGTAATAAGTACAAGTGACATGAAAATATTTGTAGTTTATATTTATATTGGTGACAAAATCACAGGTACTTATAATACTTCTGTGATTTGTTTCCTTGATACATTAGTGGAAAAATACTAAATTTCAATTATATATAAGCAATAATAAAAACATAATTTCTCATATAAATTTCCATGCCTACTAATCTCTGTCGGTGGACATTTTAGGAATGTATAGTTTCAATAATTAGACTCTGTTGGATGAACCAAGGCTTTATAGAAACCTGAACTTAAGGTCTATTTGAGGTACTTATTGTGCAACCTTGGAAAAATAGTTTCTGAACATAATTTAAAATCTAAAAAATAGAAAGCCTAATAATAACTCTCATAGTTATTTTCTAGCTGAGCTATACCATGACAACTTATAACATATGCTTTTAAACACTGCTAGACATCTTGGATTATAAAAGTATATTGTAGGCTTTCTGGACTTTTTAAATGCACAGTATGTTTAACCAATACGTACCAAAACCTCGTGGGTGTGGACATGTATGTTCGTATTTGTGTGTGTGGAAGTGAATTTCAGTTTTATCGCTGACAATTTTGCAAGCTAAGTACGCTTTTTTTCTGCTACATTTTCAACTCATTCTATCACATTTCTTACATTTTCAGATCAAGCTTTCCTTCTCTCATTGCTCATTTTCCAAGAACTAGTCATAAAATAGTTACCTAGAGCCATATTAAAATCTTATGTGTGTTGAGCCTGAGGGCAGGCCACAGTTCAGAATTTTTTCTCATATATCTGTCTGTGCCATTGGCTCTACCATTCAACTCTATTAACTGTTATTTAACCCTTGAACTGCTTCCTCGAGTTTTTTTTTTTTTTTCCACCCCCTTTTCTCAGGTGAATTAGTTTTCTATTGGTGCAATAACTGATTACTGCAACCTTTGTGGTTTAACAGAATATAAATTTATTATCTTGTGTTGTTCTGTTGGTCAGAATATAAAAATGAGCCCCACTGGGTTAGAATCAAGGTGACTGCAGAGCTGCATTTCTTTCTGGAGATCCTAGGAGAGAATCTGTATTCTTGCCTTTTCCAGCGCTAAACACCACCTACATTTCTTGACTCATACCCTCCTTCCATCCTCAAAGCCAGCGGTGACTGGTTGAGCCTTTCTCACATTGTGTACCTCTCACCATGACCTTACTACCTTTCTTCCAACTTTTAAGGACCCTTGTGACTATACTGGGCCCAGCTGGGGAAACAAGTGTAATCTCTTTCTCTTGAGGTCAGTTGGTTAGGAACCTTAATTCCATATGCTACCTTAATTTTGCTTTGCATAATATAGCATAGGCACAAGTTCTGGGGATTTGGATGTGGACATCTTTTGGAGGGCATTATTTTATTTACCGCAGCAGATGAAGAAACAATGCTTGTTAACATGAAATTAGCATATGATGTCTAAGACCACTATTATTCATATGTTTCTTCGTGTAGAAATATTTTAATGAAATTTTAGAGAACTCTGCTTTCATTCAAAGAGGTGACTCTCATAGGCGCAATAGCAAGCTTTATAATTAAACAATGAGAGAGATACTCAGGAGTTGTCTCAGGCATTGACAAGTTTCTAAATCACAATTGATATGTGGCCTTTTATTTCAAATGCATGATACACTTTGCATAAGTAATAATAAAAGCTGTGTTTTAAGTTTAATGTAGTGGCCGGGCGTGGTGGCTCAAGCCTGTAATCCCAGCACTTTGGGAGGCCGAGACGGGCGGATCACGAGGTCAGGAGATCGAGACCATCCTGGCTAATACGGTGAAACCCCGTTTCTACTAAAAAATACAAAAAACTAGCCGGGCGACGAGGCGGGCGCCTGTAGTCCCAGCTACTCGGGAGGCTGAGACAGGAGAATGGCGTGAACCCGGGAGGCGGAGCTTGCAGTGAGCTGAGAGCCGGCCACTGCACTCCAGTCTGGGCGGCAGAGCAAGACTCCGTCTCAAAAAAAAAAAAAAAAAAAAAAAAAAAGTTTAATGTAGTATGTAAAAAATGTCTGTGTGTCCTTGGTAAAGCACTAGGTGAAGACACACGTTAAAATCTAAAATCTTCATCCAGATGTAAGAATAAAATTGTAGGTGTACATTGTGGTCCTCAATTAACTCTGAATAATCTCATATACTATATGTAAAATTTGATCACAAGAATGACTTTGTGTTTAATTTCAAAACATATAAATTATATCAGCTATGCTATAACAGAATACATGTTGTAAACTTCTTTTTTGGTATTATTTCCACATTCTGCTACTTGAGCCTTTAAGTGCTTTGCAGTTCTTAGAAAATTCTGTCAGTCAATGAAGTAATCTTTTCAAAAACACAGATCTTCGAAGAGTTTAATATTATTTTCTCCTTGTCTCAATAAGCTTGTGTGCCTATTTATATATCATGGATGAATGTTAAGAACGCAAAGTATAACATTATTTCACCTTTCCACATCTTCCTAAGGCAAATACTTAGATGATATTTAGCCAAAATGTATCAGTTTGGTGTTATTGCAATACTGCAATAATGAAACCTTGGTGGCACACGATATTCTTCCTGTGAGCTGAGGGTTAAGTAACTACCACTCTCAAGGATGAAGTGAGCAATTGTCACTGGGGAAATTGCAAAGACTAAGCTCTTCCCCACATGTCTCTCATTCTCCCGAAATATAGCCTTGGGGAGGTGGCAGAGTTTCAAGGCTGCAAACCTAAGTGTGCGAACCCATTTCAAACCTCTATGTATCTAGTTACAAACCATTGGCCAAAGCAAACGAGACACATGGCTGAACCCAGTGCAAAGGGGTGGAAAATATCATCCAGTTCACAATGGAAAGTCACTAAAAATAAAGTTAAGAAGCAAAAGACAGGCACAGAGGGAGTACTAAATAATTAAGACTGTCACTGTAATGTACCTGTGTAGTTTAGGGAACTTATGACTCTGGGAATTGATTCTTCACCTAAACATTCTTTGTAATTATATTAACTTATCAGCATTCTGTAAATATACTACATGAGTTGGCAGACACTTTTAAGCATATTTTACACCCTAAAGTTAGTTTACCTCTTAACTGAAACACAGGAATCTGTTTAAGACAGATATTATAAGAAGTAAGTCTATAATTTCTTATATGAAACAATCAATCTGTGTCTCAAATTTAAAACCTCAAATGAAGCCATTTCAGAAAACAGTTATTGTGGATATATTGCTAGTGAATGACTTTTTGAAAGTAGTAAAAAGAAA
Organism: Trachypithecus francoisi; assembly: GCF_009764315.1. Classification (NCBI taxonomy): domain Eukaryota; kingdom Metazoa; phylum Chordata; class Mammalia; order Primates; family Cercopithecidae; genus Trachypithecus; species Trachypithecus francoisi. The sequence goes on along the minus strand of NW_022681454.1, from coordinate 164,526,555 downwards.
ATCTACTCAAACAAATTTACTTCTAATTGCTTAAATTAGGGAAGTTTGTATGTTTTCAAGACATTGTGGTATATTTAATTGTAGACTGATTGCAATCTAAATTATTTTAATTAGAGCAGTTCATGTACATCATAGATTTTGGAATAGAATAATTTAAAAAGACAAAATAATCAAAACATTACAATCCATCTTTAAAAAGCAGATGCTAGAGTCACACCCCAATAACAATGTTAAAATTTTGGTCAGCAATAAAGAAATAAAGCTTCATGACTTTAATAGAAATATACCTGAACAGAATTTAATTAAGAAAAAGTGGGAGAGAGGAAATTGCATTGTTCATGGCCCTCAAAGATTGATGTGTTAGGGTAATCATTTTGTACTTATGGAATTCTTCTTATGTATACTTCACATTTATTGAGCATGTGCTATATTTCATACATTTCTCTAAATAAACCCACAAACAATGACAACAACAAAAATATAGATTAGGTATTATTTTTATTATACAAAAGAAGAAATTGAAAACAGGTGAACTACTTGCCTGTGATCAAATAGCTAGGTAATGCGACGCCAGGATTCTAACCGTGGCAGCCTGGCTCCGGATTCAGCATTCTTCACCAATGTGAAACACTGAGTTCCATACATGCTTCCCCGCAGTGTCAAGGAGACTTTCTTTTTCTTTTTTTCTTTCTTTCTTTTTTTTTTTTTTTTTGAGACGGAGTCTCACCCTGTCACCCAGGCTGGAGTGCCATGGCACCATCTCAGCTCACTGGAACCTCCGCCTCCCAGATTCAAATGATTCTCCTGCCTCAGCTGCTTGAGTAGCTGGGATTACAGGCACCCACCACCACACCCAGCTAATTTTTGTATTTTTAGTAGGGTTGGGGTTTCACCATGTTGGCCAGGCTGGTCTCGAACTCCTGACCTCGTGATCTGCCCTCCTCGGCCTCCCAAAGTGCTGGGATTACAGGCGTGAGCCACCACGCCTGCCTGCCAAGGAGACTTTCAGACTGGGTCCTTGTTCCAGAGAATTCTGCCCAATACTAACCCATCACATTTTTGACCTCATTCCCTTATGCCTTCATTAAAACCTAAGACTGAGAAGACTGAGCTGCTTTTCTAGACTGTGTAAAGCCTGTGTGGATTATTGTTTGATATCAATGAAATAAGATCAAAAAGGAAAGACTTTAGAATCTTATAAAAGAATTGCCTCTAGGTCTGTTCCAGAAATGTCTCCACAGAGCCCATGTGGCTGTCCTCTCTTGCAGTGCACACAGAAGACTCCATACAATCAACAATGGTGGTGACAGGTGCTTTCAGTGCTTTCAATATAGCTAACCAAGGGCTAATTCAATCCATTCTGAACTTCTCTTAGTAACATGATTAACAGCCATGTTAAATAAAATGTAACCGGCATATATTAGCAGTCAAGTTTTTCTGGAGAAGTAAAATATTTCAGAAACGAAAGCAACAACAGCAATGACAACAACAAACCACCGTCCCACTGAGTTCTGTTTCAATCAGGGTGTTTGTCTTTTTGTTTTGTTTTGTTAATGTCAGAATGTTTTTCAATGTGCTGCTCCAGCAATCAGGGCCTCATTGCTTTGATTTCAAACGCTAATGCTGCTATTTTGCTGAGGTTATTGTTTCTTAGGTTTGCTGCATGTATTAGTCTCTTTTAAATTATATTTTAAGACTGTAAGACTGTTTGATAAATCCGAACTTTTTATATCCCCCTGTAACCCTATCTAGAGAGTATTTAAATTAAAAAAAAAAAAAAATCTCTTTGTTTTGCTTTAACAAAAAAAGGAAAACAAATGCTTAAAAATTTTTTCTTTAACTTTTATTTTAAGTTCTGGGGTGCCTGTGTAAAATGTGCAGGTTTGTGTAAAATTTGTAAATTTTTAAAATTTGCAGGTAAACATGTGCCATGGTGGTTTCCTGCACAAATCAACTCATTGCCTGGGTATTAAGCCCAGCATCCATTAGCTATACTTTCTGATTCTCTCCCTCCCCATAGCACCCCACAAACAGATCTCAGTGTGTGTTGTTCCCCACAATATGTCCATGTTTTCTCATTGTTCAGCTCCCACTTATAAGTGAGACAATCCAGTGTTTGGCTTTCCATTCCTGCGTTAGTTTGCTGAGGATAACGGATTCCAGCTCCATCCATGTCCCTGCAAAGGTCATTTTTAACCTCCATAACCGGAAAAAGAAAAGTTTTAAGATGAGAATTTTCTTTAAATCTATTTCATATTTATATATTTAACACTATTGTAACTTTCTATATTATTTTTGTATGACTTCTGAAAAATATGCATAAAAACAAGGAGTAAGTGATGTTTTTTTAAAAGCTGCTCAGTTGGCTCATACACCTTTTCTTCACCCTGTTCTTCATTCTGGACAAAGCCGTATTTACTGCTCTCAGGTCTAAGAAGAAAAAAAGGTCTGAAAATTTGCCCAGTTTAAACCCATGGATATTACAAATGAAAAAGAGTTTGTTGTTGACATACCAATAAAGTACGTTCTCACTCCATGTCATTGATAGGTTCTTAGAAACTCTAACGTTATGCTAAATGGCTCAAAGCAGGTCCTTGAATAATATCATTTCCTTTAATGTCCTTTCTTTATAATGTTGATGAGAAAAAAATACTTTTGTTAAAAACCATTTTCTTTAAAGTTTCAGTTTCCAGGGACCTATTGACAATACGTACGTATTGTTTCAATTGATTGTGAATGGCCAAGATATGCAATTAATGTGGGCATAATTAATCACCTTCACCATGGAAATGCAGGGTAACGTTTAGCATTCATATTTTCAAGGAAAGATTATAGTTCTATAAAAATTCAAATCTAAAGAGAATTTATTCTAAAGCGTAGAGAAAGTTAACTGCTAAAATTACCATTTTAAATCATTGGAGTCTTTGGTCTTGCTTTACTGTGCCATTGTCCTCTCTCTCATAGAAGTCCCATTCTTTGCTTTCAGGTATTTCAGACTTTTAATCCTTTCTTCCTTTCAAAAGTCTCCTAATCTCTATATGTATTGAGAAATTTCCAGTTTACAGATTTAGTAGATGGGTAATTCAAGATATTTTTCCAAATAAAAATCACTGAAAATCACATAAACAACCAAATCCTTGATAAACTAATTTTTAAAATCTTAAATAATGAAAGTGTTACTGGAAAGTGGTTCTGATGCAGACTCCAAGAGAGGGTTCTTGGATCTCCTACAAGAAAGAATTCAGGGTGAGTCCATAAAGTGAAAGCAAGTTTATTAAGAAAGTAAAGGAATAAAAGAGGGTTACTCCATAGACACAGCAGCAGGGCTGCTGGTTACCCATTTTTATAGTTAATTTTTTGATTATATGCTAAACAAGGGTTGGATTATTCATGCCTTCCCTTTTTAGGCCATATAGGGTAAGTTCCTGATGTTGCCACGACATTTGTAAACTGTCATGGCGCTAGTGGGAATGTAGCGGTGAGGACAATCAGAGGTCACTCTCATCACCATCTTGGTTTTGGTGGGTTTTGGCCAGCGTATTTACTGCAAGCTGTTTTATTAGCAAGGTCTTTACGACCTTTATCTAGTGCTGACCTCCTATCTCATCCTGTAAGTTAGAATGCCTTAAAGGTCTGGAAATGCAACCCCGTAGGTCTCCGTCTCGTTTTACCCAGCACCTATTCAAGATGATGTTGCCCTGGTTCACATGCCTCTGACAAAAGTCAAAAGTAGTGACAAGACTGTAAGAATTTACCAAGTAAAAAGTTGAGAGAACACTAGAAACAAGCACAAATATCACTATCACTTTTTGTTACAAAGGCATTCTCAGATTAAGGGAAAGTAAAACGTTTAGTTTTATGGCCTCAGTGGACAAAGGTAATTAAAATAATATCCTAGGGCTTTTGCACGTGGTCTAGCAGTATAACCTCTCCATGGTAAGCCTGGATAGCTATGAACTAAACCCTTAACACAAGAATGAGTAAGTGAAAAAGCCCACGTAATAATATAGTGTTGGATTGACTTTCTTATATCAAGTTTGAATTTTATGTAATGTGCCCTTATGTTGGCAATGTCTCCAGGAACTTTGTAAAAACAACTGTAAATTCTCTCTGGAGGAATACATATTCATTTTATGTCTTAAATTATTCCTGCAAATAGTTTTTGACATTCAGTATTCAGTAGAGTCAAAGATAATCAGACAAAGAAACTACACCATATGATAAAGAACCAACAGAAACAACATACAACAGAAAAAGACATGTATATGTGTATGTCCTAGGTGTGTGTATGTGTGTGTATAAATAAATAATAATATCAATATCATATCCAATGCCTATCCATACTATAAGCAATTATACACACTATATGTGTGTGTATACATATTATTATATCATATATTATGTACTATAATATATACATACATTATAGTATGTATAGTATATATACACATACTATATGTGTGCATATTTGTAATTATATATGTGTATATTTAATATATTTAATTAAATATACAAATGTGTGTATATAATTATATAATATTAATAATTATATATACATGGACATACAGTATGCATAGGTATTGGTCTTAATATATGTGAAATATTATGAAATATTTTTATTTCATATGTATTACTTTTATTTTATGAACTCAATGTATATGAAGTAATATGCAGACTATTTAAAAACATAGAGGATAAACTCAATATATATAAAGGACACAGATTTGAAAAAAATCATATAAGTAAAAAAGTTTTTTAATTAAATTAAAATTTTAATAAAAGTGTATAAGCCTTCCAGTAAGAACAAAATGAAATACACACATATTTTTAAAAGTCTACAAGGCACACTAGACACAATATATGAGTAATAAACTGGAAGGTAGATCAGGAAGACATATGCCAAATATGGCATGTATGCACACGTTAGCATAAGGGAGATAACAGAAAAGATGAAAAGGAGGAACGTAAAGGAGAAAACCTTTTCTTAGTAGAACAAACAAAAGGATACAAAGATGAAGCCAAATTGCCTTCAGAAGGTGATTTACACACCCACTGTCCATATAGATATTAATTGCATCCATGTTTGATTTTTGTCATTTGTTTTCATCTCTTATTTTAGCCGAATTTGTATGTAAGAAAACCTCAACAAAAATATAAAATAATTTATAAGTTCACCTCAGTAATATTTAGTTTCCTAAAGTACTGATAAAACTTGAAGATTTCAGAATACAATTTCAAGGGTCAAATTGCTTGAGTTTGAAACCACGTAAATTACTATGTAATCGTTGAAAAAAATAAATAAATAAAAGTGCACTTCTCCGAGGCTTCATTTACTCCTGTATAAAATGTAGATAAAAATATTCCTCATCCTTTAGATGATATTGTGAACACCATTAAAAAAATTGCACAGTGCCTGGCACAAAGTAATTGCTGTTTTTAGTAGAATTATATTCACAAGTCATGTATGAAAATTGTAATAGTATTTAATATATAAAATAAGTAGCATAGGTCCAAGTATTTACCTACAGTACAATTTCTTTGTGTATCTCAATGAGAAAATCCCTAAGGAGAAAGTCACAACTTCTTCCTTGGCTCACTGCAACCTCCACCTCCTGGGCTCAAGAAATCCTCGCATTTCAGCCTCCCAAAGTGCTGGGATTAAAGGCTTGAGGTGGAGGTTGCAGTGAGCTGAGATCACGCCCCTATACTCCAGCCTAGGAGACAGAGCGAGACTCCATCTCCAAAAAAAAAAAAAAAAAACGAGGGTAGTAAAATATTTATTTAGTGTTAAGAGGAAGAAAACCCCACCAACCTAAAATTGTATGCCCTAAGAAATTGTCCTTCAAAAGTGAAAGAGAAATAAAGACTTTCTCAAACAAAAAAAAAAAAAAAAAAAAAGAAATCCTCGCATTTCAGCCTCCCATGTGGCTGGAACTACAGGTCCATGCCACCTCGCCTGACTAATTTTTGTTATTTTAATAGAGATGGAGTTTCAGTGTGCTGCCCAGGCTAGTGTTAAACTCCTGAGCTCAAGCCATCTGTCTGCGTCAACCTCCCAAAGTGTTGGGATTACAGACATGAGCCACCGTGCCTGGCCTCTTTCTCACTTTCAGACACCTACTCACTGTTTAGTACTTCATTCCTTGTCATGATTATAACTTGTAGAATAGCTACACTTTCCACTTTGATAAAACTTAATTTTATCTAAATTGGATTGGAAAATGCTATAAGATTATGCAAGGATATATATTTCTATTACTAATGCCTTTTTGAAATTTACAAGTTGCTAGTTGCAGATACAAAATTATTTTAGTTCTTTTTAAAACTGTTAAACATTTACAGATGTGTAGTTTCCCCTTCCACAGTTGCAGCTGCCAAATTCTTTTTGCAGCTTCTCTTTGTCTTTAAGAGCATTTTTTGTAGTCACTCCCAGACTCTGCTCCGTGCGTTTTCTCACATTTTGAGCTTTAATCTATCATTTCAAAAATAAATTTACACAATATCAGGATATATTAGTTTTTTTAGACCATATAACTCCTACATTTGATTATTTAGAGGAGTAATTTTCAGATTTCAGAATTTTCTATAATCTATATCCTGCTTACATCAACATATTTCACAAAATGTCAAAAGGTGATGTAAATATTTAATGGCATAAAATTGTAGATTGCTTGAAAAAGTAACTGAAATGCTTTCCTTCTATGTAACCACTCATACTTGCAATGTGACTTCTCATGTTTTTTCCTCTGGAAATGTAATCCATCTGCTTTTTGGCTCACTTGAATCAGGATTATCTTTTGATTTCTTTTGACAAATAGAATGCAGTGAAAGAGGCATATGTCTCAAGAGGTCTTGTATGCTTTTGTTCATCATCTTGGAATGCTGCCCAGACACTATGAGAATAAGTGCAGGCTAACTAACCTGTTCGATGATGAGAGACAATTGAGAATCCTATTGTCCCAACAGACAGAGAGCCAATCGCCAGACATGTGAGTGAGACTATCCTACAGGAGCCAGTCTCCAGTCAACTGCCGTCTGACTACAGATGCATGAAGGAGCTAAGCCGAGATTACCCAATCCTAGAGGACATTGCAGAACTGCTGACTGCCCAGTTAACCCAGACTCCAGACTCATGAGCAATATATATATACACATACACGCACACATAATATATAATGTATAGTGTGAATAGATAGGTAGATAGATAGATAGATATAGATATCTTGCTGGTGAGTCTGGAGTCTGGGTTAACTGGGCAATCTGCAGTTTTGTAAATGTGCTGAAGAATGGAATAATATGTATATATCTATACACATATGTATGTGTGTATATACATGTATTTGTATGTATGCGTGTATGTATATACACACATAGAGGTATATGTGTGTGTATATATATATGTATATATATACAGACGCATACATATATATACATACACACACATATATATACACATACACACACACACACCCAGACACTTATTAGTCATTCTGTTACACCAACAGATTTTAGGACAATAATAAAATCAATCCTCTAAAACCGATTTAGCTTGAGTTTACACCTGGTAAGTACTGTAACTCTTATCAGTAATTGGCATTTTAGTATGTATCTTAATTATGATGTTTTTGTTGTTTTCCTTTGGCCTCTGAAGTTTTTTCAAACTAGGAATTTTCATATCAGTTGGAACGTTTACTTAAACCTTATCTTATAAAATTGTCTTTTTTATTATTCAGTAGGTTTATTTTTCAAGTTTGATAGATTCTAATTTGATACCATTATACGTCCATACCAGCTTTTTCTGTCCAAAAAAGATTTTCAAAGATTTAATTTCTTTATCATATGTATTAAAATGATTCTGCTTTCTGAACAATAAATGTTAATACTGTCCAAAGAATTCATGTATAAGATAGTTGTTCAGATTGTGTGTCTGAATTCCACTCTTTCAAAAACAACTTTGCTCTTTTCTTTTAGTCACTTGATGGTATATACTGGCCTACATTCTTTCTATATTCCTTAAAACCGAAGCCCATTTCAGCTCATTAATTTGGGATGTCCTAAAGTTGGAGTCGTTAATTGAGTTTTCCTGGAAATTCAATATTTTAAAATATTGAATGGTTAAATATTAATAGTTAATATTAACTTAAAGATTAATTCATGGGCATTAAATATTCAACATAAAGAAATAGTAAATAAAATAATACTACTATTTCTAATTTTATACATATATTTATTTTTAATTATTAAAAAGCTATCTAAGGAACACAGAAATGCGTCTCCGGGAATCTTAAGCAAAGACCATTGTGCAGAAATGTTTTGTTTCCAGTGTAAACAAAAAGTACTCCAATACATAATTTTCTGTAACAGTCCTTTATCCTGTGTTACATTACAGAACGAAATTAATATTTTCCAAAAAAAAATCTTTGACAGTTCTCTCAAGAAGAGTTAGTGCGCATATTTCTGTGCTCCCAGTTAAGTTTTTCTCTTTGTATTTATTTACTTGTCTCCCCAGTTCAACTCTTTCTTAAGTTTCTGAAACTGATGCCATTCTCATACTAAGGACTTTACATAATTGTACAATCTAAGGGCCCCTCAAGACGGAATAAATAAATTCCGTCTGCATTAGGCAGCCTTACTGTTAACAAATGTTTCTGCTATTCAATTACTATGGCCTTCAAAAATATGTGATATTTTTTGCTTGAACTCTAGAAATAAGAAAACATTTTATGTTTTCATGAGATGACAGAGTTAAGGGACTAATATTTTATTAGCTTTTGGAATAGATAAATTAAAAGATTACATCTTCTCATTTGAATCTTTCTTTCCTTCCTTCTTTCCTTCCTTCCTTTCTCCCTTTCTTTCTCCATGGAGACACAGCTGAACCACAAGAACATGTTTTAATATTTCAAACTTACTAGTCTGGGAAAATAGCATGATAAGTAGTTTTCCCTAAAAGTTTGAAAAATGATAAAACAAATATGCAAAGGGAAAGTATAAAATTGAGGAATAAACTTTGGATATTGCTGTATCTGAAATTGCCATGTTCTTAAGTGCACAGAAAACACAAATTCTGATATATATTCTCCATTTTTTTAAAGAGATAAATGAAAGAGATTAAATATGCTCTGTGACTTTCTACAGAATGATTGGATTGAAGCAGCAAATCAGAAACAGACACAAGTATCTCTTTTTCAGTGCCATTTCTTATTCATTTTTATACAATATATAAGTATATAGATGATAGACAAATTAGAAAGATAAATGATAGATAAACAAATAGATGGATAGATGATAGATAGATGGATAGATAGATAGATAGATAGATAGACAGATACATGTAATACAATTTTTAAGTGCATAAGGGCAGTTTGCTCTGTTTTGTAGACGTTTGCTTCAGTAAACCCTCCCAGCATAATTTCTAGTCTTGCCAATGCTTTCCTTGTATTCTCCTATGTACTTACACATATGCATACTCACAAAGGTCTTTGACACACTGAAGGCTCTTTTCTAAAAATCTGCTGTTACTATGACAGTGCATTCTTGCTCTCACCAAAGTTTTTTCTAGGTTTTCCTTGATTTCAGGTCTTGGAGCAAAAGCATAAAACATTGTTTTGACTTCGGATTTCATAGCAACTAAGAAAACTGAGAAACTGATGTAGGAAAACTACTGTTCAGTGTATGGGCATGTTTACGCCTTTGGTATAGCATATTCTGTTAGAGACAGTGAATCATCGGGGTGTATATGTCCCTTCAATCTGGTAGAAAACTTTTAGAGCTCTGTGCACTATTAAAGAAATTTGCCCTTTTCCTCTCTATTTTCTTAAATTAAAATTTATCAGTGGTTTTGAACGAATGTTCTAGTGGAAATGTGAATACCTTATATCAAAATTTACAAGGTTTTAGTCCAATAACAGGGACTAAAAAGAAATGATGTTTCCTTATTTATTAGTATAACATTCATTTTATGTGAATACTAAAGAGTATGTAAGAATTTGACATCTACAACAGACTTCAATTATGGGAGGTCTTACATACTTATCTATGTATAGAAAAAGGATACTAGATGTCAAAGAGGCATCTAGTTCATTTGAACCAGTCTCATGCTGTAGGATATTTCAATTATTTTGTGCATAAACACAATTCTAGGAGTCTGAATAAAATCTGGTGCATCAATGTTCAGAAGTGTGTGCATTTTCAGGGATATTTTTAAACCTATGCAAAATATTCACTGGAGGAAGCCCAAAGGAAGAATCAACTTGTTATATTCTTATTGATTACAAGTTAGTATTTTGGAACATATTCTTAAGAAATGACTGCATAAGATGCAGTCTCTATTCACTTGGTTGTAGGCTGACAATAATGAATGATACGGACACAAGCTGTCAAGAGGGGTGCCCATAGACAGGGTCTTCATTAAGAAAAGTAATGGTGATACTTACAGCTCCCTGCAGTGACACCACAAAGACAAATGTCCATACATGGATACTGACAGATGGTGAATGACAGTTTTATAATTGGATAGTAAGTTGGAAGCTAGCAGATAATGTTCATGTGCTAGATTTATATTCTACTCACTTTGTGGGCTTTTGAGAAACTTACTTTCCATAAGAATTATGTCCACCTTTGTATTCTTTATCTTCTCTACTGCCATGTATTCATTGCATTTGTTTCCATTTTAATACACCAAAAATATTCTTACTGATATTTTCTCCAGAATATTTCACTATGACCTTTACAAAATGAACTTTCTGAATTATTTGAAAGAAAGCATTAGGCAAATGAGAATGTACTGAAAATTACTCAAATTTCTCTAAATATCATGATGAGTTTATTTTGAAACATTTTTGTAATGTATTTGAATGATAAATCATATTGAATCAGAACAGTTCCAAATCAATTGTATAATGGAGGAAAAAATCATATTTTATACCTTTTAGGGAAGTGGAATAAATCAACATTAGCAGGATTGTAGGCTCTCAATTCCCTTTAATCACAAAGAAGTTTAACATATACACTTTTATATCCTTGTACTTAAAAATGCCAGTAGAAATATCTCACAGCAATTTCCAATAAAATATATTGTACAAAATAATGAAAGATGTATTTATTCAAATTATTTTATTGCATAAATGATTGCTTATAATAGACTTTTTCCAGTTTTTTTTTTTTTTTTACGACAAAATTCTAACAAACTTTATGAAAAATTTCAAAATGGTATAACAGAAACATTTCCTAGTGACCCTAGTTAGGTATGTGTGGTATAAATATGAAATAATAGAGTGTACTAGGCCATTCTTGCATCGCTATGAAGAAATACTTGAGGCTGGGTAGTTTATGAAGAAAAGAGGCCTAAATGGCTCGGGGTTCTGCAGGCTGTGCAGGAAGCACAGCACCAGCATCTGCTCTTCTTCATGTGAAGACCCCAGGAAACTTTCAATCATGGTGGAAGGCAAAGGGGAGCAGGCACACTACATGGCATGAGTGGAAGCAAGAGAATGAGGGATGGGGAGGTCCCAGACTTTTAAATAACCAGAGTTTATGTGAACCACTTAAGGGCGAAGTTGCTTATAACCAAGGACATGATGTTAAACCATTCATGAGGGATCCACTCCTGTGATCCCATCACCCCTCCTCAGGCCCTATTTCCAACATTGAGGAACACATTTCGACATGAGATACGAAGGGGACAAACACTTAAAGTACATCATTCTTCCCCCAGTCTTCAAATCTTACATCCTTCTGACATTGCAAAATACAATCATCTGCTACCAGTAGTCCGCAAAAGTCTTAACTTGTTCCAACCTCAAGTCCAAAGTCCTAAGTCTCATCTGAGACTCATCTCTTTCCACTTATGAGCCTGTAAAATCAAAACAAATTATTAACGTCCAAGATACAATGGTAGTACAGGCATTGAGTAAACATGACAATTTCAAGAGGAGGAAATTAGCCAAAAGAAAAGGATAGTAAGCTCCACACAAGTCTGAAACCCAGCAGGAGAGTCATTAAATCTTTAAACTCCAAAATTATCCCTGACTCCATGTCCTGCATCCAGAGTGATATAGTTTGGGTATCCCCTCCAATTCATGATGCAATGTAATCCTCATTGTTGGAGTTGGGGCCTTGTGTGAGGTGTTTGGATTGTTGGAGCAATTTTGATTGTTGGAGCAGTTTTCTCATGTGTGGCTTGAAGTATCCCCTTGGGGATAAGTGAGTTCTTGCTCTGAATTCACACAAGGTGTTCTTTAAAAGTGTGTGGCACCCCCCTACCCCTTGCTCCTGCTTTTTCCATGTGATGTGCTAGCTCCTGCTTTGCCTTCTGTCATGTTTGTAAGCCCCCTGAGGCCTCCTCAGAAGCAGATACAACTAGGCTTCCTGTGCAGTCCAGAGAACTATGACCCAATTGAAAAGTCTCATAAATTACACAGCCTCAGATATTTCTTTATAGCAATACAAGAATCTACTAATATACAGAGCATCCTGGGACAAGGGGTGTACTTCCAAGGCCTTGGGTAGCTCTGCTTCTGTGGCTTTGCAGGATGCAGTCCCTGCAGTTGCTCTCACAGGTTGGAGCTGAGTGTCTGCTGCTTTTTCAGGAGCAGGAGTCAAGCAGCTAATGGATCTACCATTCTGGGATCTAGAGCAAGGTGATACCCTCCTTGACATTGCCTTAGTAGAAATTCTTTGTGAGTGCTCTGTCCTTTCAGCAAGCTCCTGTCTGGGCACACAGGCTTTCCCATACATCCTCTGAAACCTAGGTGGAGGCACCAAGCCTCCTCCACTCTTGCATTCTGTGTACCTACAGTCTTACCAGCTCCTCCAGAGGGCACCAAGGCTTACAGTTGGTGCCCTCTGAAGCAGTGGTCCAAGCTGTACATGGGACCCTTTGAGCTGGAGCTGGAGCAACCTTGGTGCAGAGGGCGGTATCTCAAAGCTGTGCAGGCCTGCAGTGTCCTGGACTTTGCCCCTGAAACTATTCTTTGCTCCTAAGCCTCTGGGCCTATGATGTAAGGGTCTGTCTTCATGATCTCTGATATGCCTTTGAGAGTTTTTTTTTTTTTCATTATCTGGAATATTAGCACTTGACTCCATTTTAGTCATGTTAATTTCTCTAATAAGTGATTGCTCCACATCCTACTTGGATTTTTTTTTTTTCTCTGCTACATGGCTAGGCTGCAAATTTTCTAAACTCTTATGTTCTGCTTTCCTTTTGAATGTAAGTTCCAAATTTAAGTCATTCCTTTTCTCCCCTATCTGATTCTAGGTTGTTAGAAGCAGCCAGGCCAGACTTGAATGCTTGCTTCTTAGAAATTTCTTCCACCAGATACCCTAAGTCATCACTCTTATGTTCAAACTTACACAGATCCCTAGTACATAAACATAAAGTAGCCAAGTTTCTTGTTAGGGCATAACACGGATGACCTTTACTCCAATTCCCAATCGCCTCTTTATTTCCGTAAGACCTTGTCAGCCTGGACTTCACTGTCCATATTTCTATCAGTATTTTGGTCACAATCATTTAACTAGTCTCTAAGAAGTTTCAAACTTTCTTTTACCTTTCGGTCTTTTTCTGAGCCCTTCAAGCTCTTCCAACTTCTGCCTGTTAACCAGTTCCAAAGCTGCTTCCACATTTTCAGGTGTCTTTGTAGCAACACCCACTCCTCCATACCAATTTGCTGTATTAGGCCATTCTTGCATTGCTACAAAGAAACACCTGAGGCTGTGTAATTTATGAAGAAGATTGACTGACTGGTCATTCTGCAAGCTGTGCAGAAAGCATGATGCTAGCATCTTCTTGGCTTCTGGTGAGAGCTGTAGAAAGCATTTTTTTTTTTTTTTTGAGATGGAGTTTTGTTCTGTCACCCAGTAGCATGATCTTGCCTCACTGCAACCTCTGCCTCCTGGGTTCAAGCAATTCTCATGCCTCAGTCACCAGAGTAGCTGGGACTACAGGCATGTGCCACCATGCCTGAATAATTTTTATATATATATTTTTAGTAGAGATGGCATTTCACCATGTAGGCTAGGCTGGTCTCAAATGCCTGACCTCAAGTCATTCACTCAACTTGACCTCTCAGAGTGCTAGGATTATAAGTGTGAGACACTGTGCCCAGTCTGTAGAAAGCTTTTAATCATGATGGAAGACAAACGTGAGCAGACACATCACATGGTGAGAGAGAGAGCAAGAGAATGAGGCAGGAGAGGTGCCCTATTTTTAAACAATCAGATCTCTGGTGAACTGAGAGAGAATCCACTTATCACCAATGTCAGCCTCAGCAACATAGCAAGACCTTGTCTTTAAAAAGATGAAAAATAAATAATAAAAAATTAGATTATATTAAACAATTAAATAGCAAGTAAAACATATAATATTGATTTGAACAAGAATGCAAAAAACTTTCATATTTTAGTACCTTTAATAGCGCTTTCTTAATACTTTTTTTTGAAAATGGGACTCCACATTTTTGTTTTAGAGTAAGCTTCACAAATTTAGTTGCTGGACCTTATTAGAGGCATTTTTCCTTACTGTGAAAAAGATGACGTGCATTTATTTCTAAATATGTGCTAATTATAATTCTGCTCACTATTAATTTCTCAATATAAAAACAGGGAATGTTTTAATACATTGTGTGCATGGTTTCATGCCATTTTAATGCAGGGGAAGGTACATGTGAGCACTGACACAAACGAAATTTAAAAATATTCCATGATCACAAAGATATCTGTCATGGAACCCCTTGATAGCCTCACTCATGTTCCTCTCTCCAAGCCCATGTATCCCATGGTCAACACTAACTGAGTGTATGTACCTCTTTTGTATAAATATTTTACTGATCACTCTAGGTATTACATTAGACATACAAAACTTATCACAATCTACAGATGTCAACAGTTTACTGGTTTGTATGAAGTGTAGAAAACTTGAGGCCAAGTGGTGGATAGTTGATGTCAGGAGTTTGAGACAAGCTTGGCCAACATGGTGAAACCCCCCATCTCTACTAAAAATATAAAAATCAGGCCAGGTGTGGTGGCAGGTGCCTGTAGTCCCAGCTACTAGGGAGGCTGAGATGAGAGGATTGCTTTAATCCGGGAGGCAGAGGTTGCAGGGAACTGAGATCGCGCCACTACACTCCAGCCTGGGTGACAGAGCAAGACTCCATCTGAAAAAAAAAATAGTAGAAAATATCTACCTGTAAGTTTTCCCATTGTACTCTTGCTATAGAATTGTCTTAAACATTTTCATTACATACATTGAGAATGACATCAATGTTTTAACATTTCTTGCAACTGTCACATGTAATTTTTAAAACTCAAGAGACAGTGTCAAGTCTATTCTGTTTACCCATATTTTAAAGTTTGCAGTTTTTTTTTGTTTTGTTTTGTTTTTTGGGGTTTTTGTTTGCTTGTTTGTTTGTTTGTTTTTGCTTACTTCCTGACATTCCAGGGTTTCTTTTTTAGTAATTTCTATTTTGTTTCAAGGACCTCCTTTGGCTATTTCATTAAGGGTAACTTTTTTGACAAATCCTCTCAGCTTCCTTTCATTTGAAAATGTCATGGTATTTTCTTTTATTTTCAAGGAATATTTTCACTGGATTTAGAATCCTGGTTTGATAGTACTTTTTCTTTTAGGATGACATCATTTTTCATGAAAAATCCACTTTTATTCAAATCGTTTTTCCCTATAAATAATGTGTTGCTTCCTTCTGGATGCTTTTAATTTGATTGTTTGTTTCTTTTTAGATTCAAAAGCTGATTATAATGTTTCTTGTAATTTCTTTGGATTATCTGATACAAAGGTTCACTCAGTTTCACAAATTTTTATTTTAAGGTACTTTTTGGGCCAAATTTGTGGGAATTGCAGCAATCATTTTTTAAAATTCTTTTTCAGCCCTCCCTTTTTTCTCCTCCCATTTTGATACTTCCATTTTATAAATATTACATATTTTGTTATAGTCCTACAAATTCCTGAGTCTCCAACAATTACTTTTCAGTCTATGTTCTCTGTTATTCCAACTGGGTCATTTTTATTCAATTCTCCTCAAGCTCACTGGCTGTTTTCTTCGTCTGCTCCATTCCACTGTAAAGCCCTTCTTTTGCATCACTCATTGCATGCATTGTATTTTTCAATCCTAACTTTTATGCTTGGTTCTTTTTATACCTCTATTATTCTGCTAGGATTTTCTTTTTAGTTGTTTCAAACAGGTTTGTAAGTGTTTAGTGATTTTTATTATTACTGCTTAAAGATCCTTTTCAGAAAACCTCTATCTGTTTTATACTTGGTGTTGGCATTTATTATATTTTCTTGTTCAAGTGGTGATTATTTTATTTCCTGATATGCTGAGAGTTTTCCCTTGTCATCTAGACATTTTTGATTATTATATATTGTGAGTCTTTGGATAATCTTTAGATCTTCTCTCTTAGCTGGCTTTCTATAATGCCTGCCAGTAGGAGAAAAGAGAATACCCCACTTTCTGTTGTCAGGTGGGAGTAGAATCCAAGTTTTTCATCTGGCCATTGTTTATACCCCACGGACTGCTTGCTTACTGCTGGATAAGGTGTGGGAGTTCAGGCTCTCCAGGAGACCTCCACTTATGTGTGTTGGCTGAGAGTATGGGATGCATCTCTTTATTGCTTCCATGTAGCCTCTACTAATACCAGAGAGGGTTTTGTTACTTTGGGGTGGTGTTAATATTTATGGATTCCACTAAGCTTGTGAGACATCCTCCCAGCAAGAAAGGGGAGTAGTACCTCCTTACTGAAGTGTAAGGGTGGAAATCCAGGCTCCAACATGGTCTCCAGTGATACTGCTGGCGGGAATTGGGCTTGCTATTATGAGGGGAATACAGAAGCCTCAGCTCTCCATTTATTCTTCTCTGAAACCACATGGCACATCGAACAACAAAAACAAAGACAAAGAACACGTTAGAATAGTCCCCCTTCTACAGGGAAAATACATTCCAAAAGCCCCGGAGAGTGCATGAAAGCACAGACTGCACTAAACCCTATGTATGTTATGTTTTTTCCTATACCTACATACCTGTGGTAAAGTTTAATGTATATATAAATTAGGCACCATAAAAAGAGTAAAACAATAACTAATGATAAAATAGAACAATTATAACAACAGTGTAATGAAAGTTGCGTGAATGCTGTCTCTCTGTCTCTCTCTGAAAATACATTATTGTATTATACTAGTGGTAAGTGAAACTGTGGAACTTAAAACTACAAATTAAAAAGCAAAGCCTGCACTTACAGAAACACACAGAATAGAATGGCAGCAGACTTATTACTAGAACCTATACATACCAGATGACAATATATTTATATTTTAATTAATTTATATTTTAAACAATAGTGATTACAAAAGACAAAACCATAAAAATGCTCACCTTAAAATTATATTCTCCACTAAAAGATGCTTTTAGATCAATAAGAGCAGAGAAAATGAATCCCCACCAGGCCTGCACTACAAGAAATGTTATGGATGTTTTTACTCAATAGTAAAATCCTACCTGATTTACGTATGGATCTACATAACAGAATAAAGATGGCTAGTAATGACACATTTGAAAGTGAATATGAAATATTTTATATTATTTTTCTTTATAATTGTTAAATAATAATAATGATGTTATTTTTATATCATCTGAAGGAAAATATATGGCAACAATAGCACAAAGAATCAGAGGGAGCAAATACTGGTCATATTTTAAGATTTTTACATTATGAATGATGTAATATAACGTTATTTGGTAGTAGAAGGTAATAAGTAAAAGATGTGCCTTGAAATCCTAGAACAATTAATAAAACACAAACATATAGCTAAAATGCCAATAGTAGTGATCAAATTAAACTATTTAAAAATATTCAAACCATAAAAGGCAGGAAATTAAAAAAACTGCATATAGAACAGATGGGATGCATAGAAAATTAAAAGCAAATTGGAAGACTTAATATCAAGTATATTGATAATTACATAAAAAATTGTTTAAACATGCCAATTAATGTGGAAGGCACAACCCACAAGCCTGAGACATAAGAATTATGTGTTTTTTCTGCCCCTGGTTTGTCTCATTTGGTCATTACAAAGATTTTAAGACGAGTCAAAAACTTCTGATACTATGTTAGCATCTTTGATTAATTAAGCATAGGGCCTACAGTAATGTAAATTAAATTTTGTTTGTGAATTCAATTATAACTATAAGTAAAAAATTAGATAGATCTGTGTTCTTTCTTGTGATCAAGTGCTTTTCTATTCAGTCCTCCAGAAATCAGCCAATCTAAAGTATTCCATACCTTTGTTTATGTATATGTAATCAAATGAACTAAGAACTCTAGATAGGGGGGGGCGGAGCAAGATGGCCGAATAGGAACAGCTCCAGTCTCCAACTCCCAGCGCGAGCGACAGAGAAGACCGGTGATTTCTGCGTTTTCAACTGAGGTACTGGGGTCATCTCGCTAGGGAGTGCCGGACAATCGGTGCTGGTCAGCTGCTGCAGCCTGACCAGCGTGAGCTGAAGCAGGGCGAGGCATCGCCTCACCTGGAACGCAAGGGGGAAGGAATCCCTTTTCCTAGCCAGGGGAACTGAGACACACACACCTGGAAAATCGGGTAACTCCCACCCCAATACTGTGCTTTAAGGAAACAGGCACACCAGGAGAATATATCCCACACCTGGCCGGGAGGGTCCCACGCCCACGCCCACGGTTCTCTCACTGCTAACACAGCCGTCTGCGGCGATCTATCCGCAAGGCAGCAGCGAGGCTGGGGGAGGGGCGCCCGCCATTGCTGAGGCTTAAGTAGGTAAACAAAGCCACTGGGAAGCTCGAACTGGGTGGAGCTCACAGCAGCTCAAGGAAGCCTGCCTGTCTCTGTAGACTCTACCTCTGCAGACAGCGCACAGCTGCAGCCCATTAGGGGAAAGAGCGGGGGCGGTGCAGACGCGAACGACTCTGTCTAACAGCTTTGGGGAGAGCCGTGGATCTCCTAACGCGGAGGTTGAGATCCGAGAACGGACAGACTGCCTGCTCAGGTGGGTCCCTGACCCCTGAGTAGCCTAGCTGGGAGACATCCCCCACTAGGGGCAGTCTGACACCCCACACCTCACAGGGTGGCGTCACCCCTGAGAGGAAACTTCCAAAGAAAGAATCAGACAGGTACACTCGCTGTTCAGCAATATTCTATCTTCGGCAACCTCTGCTGCTGATACCCAGGCAAACAGGGTCTGGAGTGGACCTCAAGCAATCTCCAACAGACCAACAGACAGTCCCTCTGACTGTCAGACGGAAAACTATCAAACAGGAAGGACACCTATACCAAAACCCCATCCGTACGTCACCATCATCAAAGTCCAGAGACAGATAAAACCACAAAGATGGGGAAGAAGCAGGGCAGAAAAGCTGGAAATTCAAAAAATAAGAGCGCATCTCCCCCTGCAAAGGAGCGCAGCCCATCGCCAGCAACGGATCAAAGCTGGTCAGAGAATGACTTTGACGAGATGAGAGAAGAAGGCTTCACTCCATCAAACCTCTCAGAGCTAAAGGAGGAATTACGTACCCAGCGCAAAGAAACTAAAAATCTTGAAAAAAAAGTGGAAGAATTGACAGCTAGATTAATTAATGCAGAGAAGATCATAAACGAATGACAGAGATGAAAACCATGACACGAGAAATACGTGACAAATGCACAAGCTTCAGTAACCGACTCGATCAACTGGAAGAAAGAGTATCAGCGATTGAGGATCAAATGAATGAAATGAAGCGAGAAGAGAAACCAAAAGAAAAAAGAAGAAAAAGAAATGAACAAAGCCTGCAAGAAGTATGGGATTATGTAAAAAGACCAAATCTACGTCTGATTGGGGTGCCTGAAAGTGAGGGGGAAAATGGAACCAAGTTGGAAAACACTCTTCAGGATATCATCCAGGAGAACTTCCCCAACCTAGTAGGGCAGGCCAACATTCAAATTCAGGAAATACAGAGAACGCCACAAAGATACTCCTCCAGAAGAGCAACTCCAAGACACATAATTGCCAGATTCACCAAAGTTGAAATGAAGGAAAAATCTTAAGGGCAGCCAGAGAGAAAGGTCGGGTTACCCACAAAGGGAAGCCCATCAGAATAACAGCAGACCTCTCGGCAGAAACTCTACAAGCCAGAAGAGAGTGGGGGCCAATATTCAACGTTCTTAAAGAAAAGAATTTTCAACCAGAATTTCATATCCAGCCAAACTAAGCTTCATCAGTGAAGGAGAAATAAAATCCTTTACAGATAAGCAAATGCTTAGAGATTTTGTCACCACCAGGCCTGCCTTACAAGAGACCCTGAAGGAAGCCCTAAACATGGAAAGGAACAAGCGGTACCAGCCATTGCAAAAACATGCCAAAATGTAAAGACCATCGAGGCTAGGAAGAAACTGCATCAACTAACGAGCAAAATAACCAGTTAACATCATAATGACAGGATCAAGTTCACACATAACAATATTAACCTTAAATGTCAATGGACTAAATGCTCCAATTAAAAGACACAGACTGGCAAACTGGATCAAGAGTCAAGACCCATCAGTCTGCTGTATTCAGGAGACCCATCTCACATGCAGAGACATACATAGGCTCAAAATAAAGGGATGGAGGAAGATCTACCAAGCAAATGGAGAACAAAAAAAGCAGGGGTTGCAATCCTAGTCTCTGATAAAACAGACTTTAAACCATCAAAGATCAAAAGAGACAAAGAAGGCCATTACATCATGGTAAAGGGATCAATTCAACAGGAAGAGCTAACTCTCCTAAATATCTATGCACCCATACAGGAGCACCCAGATTCATAAAGCAAGTCCTTAGAGACCTACAAAGAGACTTAGACTCCCATACAATAATAATGGGAGACTTCAACACTCCACTGTCAACATTAGACAGATCAACGAGACAGAAAGTTAACAAGGATATCCAGGAATTGAACTCATCTCTGCACCAAGCGGACCTAATAGACATCTATAGAACTCTCCACCCCAAATCAACAGAATATACATTCTTCTCAGCACCACATCGCACTTATTCCAAAATTGACCACATAATTGGAAGTAAAGCACTCCTCAGCAAATGTACAAGAACAGAAATTATAACAAACTGTCTCTCAGACCACAGTGCAATCAAACTAGAACTCAGGACTAAGAAACTCAATCCAAACCGCTCAACTACATGGAAACTGAACAACCTGCTCCTGAATGACTACTGGGTACATAACGAAATGAAAGCAGAAATAAAGATGTTCTTTGAAACCAATGAGAACAAAGATACAACATACCAGAATCTCTGGGACACATTTAAAGCAGTGTGTAGAGGGAAATTTATAGCACTAAATGCCCACAAGAGAAAGCAGGAGAGATCTAAAATTGACACTCTAACATCACAATTAAAAGAACTAGAGAGGCAAGAGCAAACACATTCAAAAGCTAGCAGAAGGCAAGAAATAACTAAGATCAGAGCAGAACTGAAGGAGATAGAGACACAAAAAACCCTCCAAAAAATCAATGAATCCAGGAGTTGGTTTTTTGAAAAGATCAACAAAATTGACAGACCGCTAGCTAGACTAATAAAGAAGAAAAGAGAGAGGAATCAAATAGACGCAATAAAAAATGATAAAGGGGATATCACCACCGACCCCACAGAAATACAAACTACCATCAGAGAATACTATAAACACCTCTACGCAAATCAACTAGAAAATCTAGAAGAAATGGATAATTTCCTGGACACTTACACTCTCCCAAGACTAAACCAGGAAGAAGTTGAATCCCTGAATAGACCAATAGCAGGCTCTGAAATTGAGGCAACAATTAATAGCCTACCCACCAAAAAAAGTCCAGGACCAGATGGATTCACAGCTGAATTCTACCAGAGGTACAAGGTGGAGCTGGTACCATTCCTTCTGAAACTATTTCAATCAATAGAAAAAGAGGGAATCCTCCCTAACTCTTTTTATGAGGCCAACATCATCCTGATACCAAAGCCTGGCAGAGACACAACAAAAAGAATTTTAGACCAATATCCCTGATGAACATCGATGCAAAAATCCTCAATAAAATACTGGCAAACCGGATTCAGCAGCACATCAAAAAGCTTATCCACCATGATCAAGTGGGCTTCATCCCTGGGATGCAAGGCTGGTTCAACATTCGCAAATCAATAAACGTAATCCAGCATATAAACAGAACCAAAGACAAGAACCACATGATTATCTCAATAGATGCAGAAAAGGCTTTTGACAAAATTCAACAGCCCTTTATGCTAAAAACGCTCAATAAATTTGGTATTGATGGAACGTACCTCAAAATAATAAGAGCTATTTATGACAAACCCACAGCTAATATCATACTGAATGGGCAAAAACTGGAAAAATTCCCTTTGAAAACTGGCACAAGACAGGGATGCCCTCTCTCACCACTCCTATTCAACATAGTGTTGGAAGTTCTGGCTAGGGCAATCAGGCAAGAGAAAGAAATCAAGGGTATCCAGTTAGGAAAAGAAGAAGTCAAATTGTCCCTGTTTGCAGATGACATGATTGTATATTTAGAAAACCCCATTGTCTCAGCCCAAAATCTCCTTAAGCTGATAAGCAACTTCAGCAAAGTCTCAGGATACAAAATTAATGTGCAAAAATCACAAGCATTCTTATACACCAGTAACAGACAAGCAGAGAGCCAAATCAGGAATCAACTTCCATTCACAATTGCTTCAAAGAGAATAAAATACCTAGGAATCCAGCTTACAAGGGATGTAAAGGACCTCTTCAAGGAGAACTACAAACCACTGCTCAGTGAAATCAAAGAGGACACAAACAAATGGAAGAACATACCATGCTCATGGATAGGAAGAATCAATATCGTGAAAATGGCCATACTGCCCAAGGTGATTTATAGATTCAATGCCATCCCCATCAAGCTACCAATGACTTTCTTCACAGAATTGGAAAAAACGGCTTTAAAGTTCATATGGAACCAAAAAAGAGCCCGCATTGCCAAGACAATCCTAAGTCAAAAGGACAAAGCTGGAGGCGTCACGCTACCTGACTTCAAACTATACTACAAGGCTACAGTAACCAAAACAGCATGGTACTGGTACCACAACAGAGATATAGACCAATGGAACAGAACAGAGTCCTCAGAAATAATACCACACATCTACAGCCATCTGATCTTTGACAAACCTGAGAGAAACAAGAAATGGGGAAAGGATTCCCTATTTAATAAATGGTGCTGGGAAAATTGGCTAGCCATAAGTAGAAAGCTGAAACTGGATCCTTTCCTTACCCCTTATACGAAAATTAATTCAAGATGGATTAGAGACTTAAATGTTAGACCTAATACCATAAAAACCCTAGAAGAAAATCTAGGTAGTACCATT
This sequence comes from Trachypithecus francoisi, assembly GCF_009764315.1. NCBI lineage: Eukaryota > Metazoa > Chordata > Mammalia > Primates > Cercopithecidae > Trachypithecus > Trachypithecus francoisi. Next base: position 164,503,159 of record NW_022681454.1, on the reverse strand, counting down.
CAGGACATAGGCATGGGCAAGGACTTCATGTCTAAAACACCAAAAGCAACGGCAGCAAAAGCAAAAATTGACACATGGGATCTAATTAAACTAAAGAGCTTTTGCACAGCCAAAGAAACTACCATCAGAGTGAACAGGCAACCTACAGAATGGGAAAAAATTTTTGCAACCTACTCATCTGACAAAGGGCTAATATCCAGAATCTACCAAGAACTCAAACAAATATACAAGAAAAAAGCAAACAACCCCATCAAAAAGTGGGGAAAGGATATGAACAGACATTTCTCAAAAGAAGACATCCATACAGCCAACAGACACATGAAAAAATGCTCATCATCACTGCCATCAGAGAAATGCAAATCAAAACCACAATGAGATACCATCTCACACCAGTTAGAATGGCAATCATTAAGAAGTCAGGAAACAACAGGTGTTGGAGAGGATGTGGAGAAATAGGAACACTTTTACACTGTTGGTGGGATTGTAAACTAGTTCAACCATTATGGAAAACAGTATGGCGATTCCTCAAGGATCTAGAACTAGATGTACCATATGACCCAGCCATCCCACTACTGGGTATATACCCAAAGGATTATAAATTACTCTACCACAAAGACACATGCACACGTTTGTTTATTGCGGCAATATTCACAATAGCAAAGACTTGGAATCAACCCAAATGTCCATCTGTGACAGACTGGATTAAGAAAATGTGGCACATATACACCATGGAATACTATGCAGCCAAAAAAGGATGAGTTTGCGTCCTTTGTAGGGACATGGATGCAGCTGGAAACCATCATTCTTAGCAAACTATCACAAGAAGAGAAACCAAACACCGCATGTTCTCACTCATAGGTGGGAACTGAACAATGAGATCACTTGGACTCGGGAAGGGGAACATCACACACTGGGGCCTATCATGGGGAGGGGGGAGGAGGGAGGGATTGCATTGGGGAGTTATACATGATATAACGTCATGCACATGTACCCTAGAACTTAAAGTAAAAAAAAAAAAAAAAAAAAAAAAAAAAAATAATGGAACTGTCCAGAAAACCACTGAAGCATTAGCTGGTAGACAGAATTATCCACTCAAAAGTATAGGTACTAATAGTTCAGGTGTTCTCTGACACTTCTGATTCTGTCAGTTCTGGACTTCATCTATATCAATTGACAAGAGGCAACCAGCATGAGAGATGTGGAACTGTGATTTATAGGAAAAAAGTAGAAGAATTTGGGATGTACATCTTCCAGAAATTTTTTTTTGAAATCATCTGAAGCAGGGATGTAACTACTTGAGAAATAGAGTATCCAAAAGTGTGGGACCATAGGCCCAGCTCTTCTTCTGTACAGCTCCCGTTCCACTTCCAGATTTATTGGCACACTGTGCTCTTCCTCACTGTAGGCACCAGGAGCCCAGAAAGCTGCTGCTGCCACCCACTCTAGTTCTGGACTCTTTCCTCAATGATGGCCTCAGAGTAGGGGAGTACTTTCAATTCCCACCCTACTTGCCTTCGAGGACACAGATGTCTAGGGGTCTTTGCTATAGGGCTTTCCTACTAATTACTGGGGAAACATTGCCAGAATATAACAAAACATTCATGCTACAAAGTTAGGAAATTTTATTATAAAATGTATAAACAGCCTATACGGGCCTGATGATAGTGATAGTATGGTCATGCCAATAGTGGACCATATACGACTGTGCTCCCATAAGATTATAATACTGTATTTTTACTGTACCTTTTATATGTTTAGATACACAAGTAGATACCATTGTGTTACAATTGCTTACTGTATTCAGTACAATCACATGTTGTATAGTTTTGTAGACTAGAAACGATAGGCTGTATCATATAATGTAGGTTTGTAATAGATTACACCATCTAGGTTTGTGTACGTACATCTATAATGGTCACACAGTGATGAAATCACCTAATGATATATTTATCAGAATTCATCCCAGTCATTAAGTGACACATGACTGTAGTCACATCTACCATTCAATAATCGTACCACTCTTCTTGTTCACTAGGCTTCAGCCACACTGGCCCTTCTCCTGTGCCTCCAGTAAGCCGGGCTTTTCCCTGTCTCAGGGCTTTCTGATTTGTTGTTACCTCTACCTGAAATATTCTTTCCCCACTCTTCTTGAGGCTGACTACTTCACATCTTCTAGGTCCGTACTCTTAAACTTCAGTAAGCATTCAAATTATGTGAGAATTTTGTTTAAAAGGCAGGTTCTGATCCAGTAGGTCTGGGACCTGAAGGGCCTAGGTTCTGCCCTTGTCACAAGCTCCCAGGTGATATAAAAAAATGCTGCAGATTCATGGGAAACATTGCGAATAACAAGACTATAGATCTAGATTTAAATATCTCTTCCACAGTGAGGCCGTCCCTAAATGACCTTCCACCAATATAATCACCAGCAAATTTCCTGTCCCTGTTCCTGCTGTTTCTTTCATGCTACTTTTCACAACTTATAATTTTATTTTATGTCATCTCATTATTTTATTCTGTCTCATAATGTATATATCTCACCTCAGTTAAGATCGTTTTTTGTTTCCAGCTCCAGAATGCTATAGTTTCTGAAAATTATTAACACCAGATCCTAACCTACTTTCGCTTTTGATTCCATTATAGTTGTTGTATAGTAATCAGAACAACTATATAGAAACCGAAATCAATGTTCTTAGTAAGAGGATGAAAATATCAAACATTAATGATGTTTGTAATGAGTATGGCTTCATATTTAGAACTGTCATGCACCTACTTTCCTACTGAATGCCTTGATTCAGAGTTAAAATGCAAAATAAGAAATAGAGAAATTATGCAAGTGAATATGGATGCTAGGTTATTCACATAGTTCATTTTATTTTCATTTTAGTTTTTAATGGATAATTATCTTAAAAGTATTGAAAAGTTTTATCAAAAATAAAAGTTTCATAAATGGCCAAAAAAAAAAAAAAAAAAAAAAAAAAAAAAAAAAGAACTCTAGATAGTAATTGAGTTTGTAATTCCTTTTGCAGTTAATTCTATCAGAAAAAGTATTGCTGAATTTCATTTCTTATGCAATTTTCTCAATTTATATTTATAGAATATTCTAACATCTTTGTTTTTTCATTCATTGACACTGTTTTGCTAACATTAATTTTCAAAACACTTCTGAGAATTGAAAGTTTATAATAATGGACTATTATTGCAGTGGATAACTCTTCCCGTCTGAAAGTATAAAGTTATTCAGTGAGGTGTTTAAGCCTATAAATTACATATCCTTGATTAAATAGTGTCTATACAGTGTAATGTAGATTTTAAACAATTTGACAGGAAAAGTTGGGTTTTCATTACACAAACTAATACAATGAAGATATATGCACAAATTTAAAAATCTAGAGAAAACGGATAAATTTCTGGAAACATACCAACTTCCAAGTTTGAACCAGGAAGAAATAGAAACCCTGAACAGACCAATAACAAGTGGTGAAATTAAATTAGTAATAAAAAAAATTCCAACGAAAAGAAGCCCAGGATCTGACAGATTCACAGCTGAATTTTGCCAGACATACAAAGAATGGCAGGTAACCAATCTTATTGAAAAATCTTATCAAAATAATTGACAAAAAGTAATTTCTCTATAACTCATTTTACAAATACAGTATCGCCCTGATACCAAAATCAGTCAAATACATAATAACTCCAAAACAAACAAAAAAAAACTACGGACCAATATCCCTGATAGATGTAGATGCAAAAAATTCTCAGTTAAATACTAGGAAACCAAACCCAACAGGACACCAAAAAGACGATTCATTACAATCAAATGGGCTTTATTCCAGATATGCAAAGATGGTTCACCATATGCAAATCAATAAATGTGATTCACTACATAAACAGAATTTAAAACAAAAACCATATGGTCATCTCAATAGATACAAAAATAATTGTATAAAAATCCAACATCCTTTTATGATAAAAGCCATCAACAAACTAGAAATCAAAGGAACTTATCTCAAAATAATAAGAGTCATATATGACAAACCTGTAATCATCATCATACTGAATGGGGAAACATCGAAGGCATTTTTCCTAGGAACTGAAGCAAGGCAGAGATGTCTACTCTTATCACTCCTATTAAACATAGTAGTGGAATTCCTAGGCAGTGTAATCAGGCAAGAGAAAAAAAATAAAAGGGATCCAAATTTAAAAAGTGATAGTCATAATTTTTTTTTCACTGTTGACATCATCCTACACCTACAAAACCTTAAAGACTCCTACAGAATACTTCTAGACTTGATAAGTGACTTCAGTAAAGTTCCCAGATACAAAATCAATTTTAAAAAATTAGTACCTTTTTATACACCAGTAGTGATCAAGCTGAAGATCAAATTAATAACTCAATTCCATTACAATAGCCACACACACACTAAGAAAACCTAAGAATATATTTAATCAAAGCAGTGAAAGATCTCTACAAGGATAACCACAAAACACTGATGAAAGAAATTGAAAAAGACACCAGCAAGTAGAAAAACATCTTATGCTTATAGATTGGAAGAACCAATATCATTAAAATGATTATATTGCCCAAAGACTCTTACACATTCAATAAAATTTCTATCAAATTACTTTCATTTTTCACAGAATTAGAAAGAACAATATTAAAATTCATTTGGAACCAAAGAAGAGCCCAAATAGCCAAAGCAATTCTAAGAGATATTACATTGCCTGACTTCAAATTATACTATAAGGCTATAATAACTAAAACAGCATGGTACTGGTAGAAAAGTAGACAAACAAATCAATAGAACAGAGTAGAGCACCCAGAAACAAAGCCTCATCCCTACAATTAACTGATCTTCAATAAAGTCAACAAAAATAAACAATGGTGAGAGGACACCACATTTAATAAATAGTGCTGAGAAAACTGACTAAACATATGCAGAAGAATAAAACTGGATCCCTAACCCTTACCATGTACAAAACTTAACTCCAGATGAATTAAAGACCTAAATGTAAGACCTGAAACTATTAAAATTCTAGAAGAAAACCAAGAAAATTTCTGGATATCAGTCTAGGTAAATAATTCATGATGAAGACCCCAAAAGAAAATGCAACAAAACAAAAAATAGACAAATGAGAGTTAAACCATAAAACTTCTGTACAGCAAAAGAAAGAATCAACAGAATATACAGACAACCTACAGAGTTGGGAAAACATTTATAGATGATGTCTCTGACAAAGAACTAATACCCAGAATCTACAAGAAACTCAAACTACTCAATATGAAGAAAACAGCCTAATTTAAAAACTGGGCAGAGGAAATGAGCAAACATTTATTAAAGAAAGACACAAAACCATAAAAAAATTAATGTTCCACATCACTAATGATTAGAGAAATGAAAATTAAAACCAAACTGAGATCTCATCTTATACCAGTCATAATGTTAAACAGTCAAAAAACAGACATGGATGAGTGCTGAGAAAAGGGAATGCTTATACACAATTGGTGGGAATAAGAACTAATATAACTTCTATGGAGACTAGTACGGTGATTTCTCAAAAAACTACAAATAGAACTACCATTCGACCCAGCAATCACACTACTAAGCCTCTACCCAAAAGAAAATAAATTCTTTTAGAAAAAAGGCAACTGCGCTTGTATGTTTATCACAGCAGTATTCACAGTAGCAAAGTCAAAGACTCAACCTAAGTGTCCACAGACTCTTGACCGGATAAGAAACTGTGGTGTATATACATCGTAGAATATGATGTAGCCTAAAAAAAAAAAAAAAGTGTCCTTTGCAGCAACATTGATGGAGCTGGAGGCAATTAACCTAGTGAAACAACTCAAACAGAAAGTCAAATACCACGTCTTATCAATTATAACTGGGAACTAAAGAATGGATACATATGGACATTAATACGACAATAATAGACAGTAGGGACTCCAAAAAAGGAAAGAATAGCAGGAGTGAAGTTTGAAAAATTAACTACTGGGGATAATGTTCAATATTTGAGTGATGGATACACTAAAGCCCAATCCCCATCAACACAAAGTATACCCATACAACAAACAAACATATATATACTTTGAATCTAAAATAAATATAATTTTAAAAAGAGAAAATATATACAAAAAGAAAATCTTTCCAGCTTGGTAGCATGGTCTCATGTGTGTACAACACTCTGAAAATATAGCATCATTAGGTTACTTTGGCTAAAATTCCATTATAAAAGAACTTTTTGAAACTGAATTTATGGAATTTCATCATCAAAATCACATATCACATTTATCAGAACTCTCATGGACTATAGCTCAGGTCTACCAAATCAGAATTACTATAGGTTTGGTCAGGATTCCACAATTTTAACTGAGTAATTCCTATGCACTCTAAGGTGTTGGTAACACTGATTTATATACAACTTCCTTCATGGCCCCCAAACAGCACCTATTTGCCTTAGGTAACCTAAAAATAGCATAATCATTAGCTTGCCTTCATGTGCAAATAATTGCAATATTTTTCTCAGTAAAAGTTGGACTGTAGGTATGTTGAACCAAATCATGCAGTACCCTTGAAATGGTCGGATACCAACCTGAAGTTATTATGTTGCTTTTTTATATTTTTGACACTTTTTGATATAATTAATGATTTCTTGATGTTTATAAAACTATGTTTTTCAAATGTATTTCAAAAATTTAGCACAAGATACTTTTTATAAATTTATACCATAATGAACAACTTTCTTATGTCTATAAAATATACTTTTCAAATATATTTCAAATATTTAACACAAGATAGACTATAAAATGGGAGATGATTAGTATTTTATCTCAATGAAACACTCACTTGACTTTAAAGTAGCAATGCAAGTGATCTATTTTTGCTTCATCAGTTAAAATGACCTTGATGATTTATAAAATTGTTATTCATTTACTTATGATAGAAAACTGATAGCCAGAAAACTTACAAGGGGAAAAAGAATGTTGAAAAGCTGATGAGTAGAAGATGGGAAATTTTCAGAATCATTAAACTCTTTCACAGAGGATTTTGTCTATACCTTTCCAATATAAATAAAACGATAGTATATCAAACAAAAGGACATAAATTTAATTGTCATCCTGATATAATTCATTCCAGGAAGCTAAACAATTCATGTAACAATTCTATTTCATAAATAACTTACTAAATCATTGAAAGTTAAGGACAAAAGCATATATTCAGAATTGTGGATTTCATTAACAATTTCATGTAAACCATTTTTACTGCTTATATGGAGTTTATTTCAAATACATGGATTGATATATTATCAGTGTTCTCTAAATCTAATATTCTGTCAGGGAATTGTATGTCTTTTGAGTTTAAAAATAACCTCATTGTTAGATACACATAAAGGGGAAATAATACTTTGAAAGAAAAAAACAACATATTTCATTGAAATATTTCTTAATCAGCAAATCAGAGTAAGTTTATAAAATATAGTAGTAAAACAATTTATTTTAATTTTTATTTTCAATTGAAACATGAATTTTAAATAATCATTGTTTTCATTTATGTTAGCACAATCTTTAGGAATAGAAATTACATAGGCCTTTCTCGTTCCCATGAATCGCTATAATTTATGAGTAGCTTTACTTACAATAAAAGTTTTAGAGGTAGAGTTTATGTGTGTGACATAAATTATAATTCTACAGTATAGGAATGAAGTCTACAGTCAAGAAAAAAATGCCAGCAAAGGTCTGTAATGAGAGATGTTTAGCAAATAAAAAGAAAGAAAAAACTTACATGCTCAAAATACATTTTGTATTTTCATTTTTTTAACTCAAAGCACCTTTATAGTATTTTTCAGTGATGCATATGATGTAATAAATTAATCTTGACTCAAATAATTTTTGAGTGTCTAAATCTGAGTTTAAACAAAGAATCCCCATTAAATTTAAAGGTTGGGTCTAAATTGGGTATAAGCAAATACATTATTTCAAAGACTTTGGATTAATTCTCTTGTTTTGTTTTGTTTTTGAGATGGAGTCTCACTCTGCCACCCAGGCTGTAGTGCAGTGGCATGATCTCAGCTCACTGCAACCTCCGCCTTCCAGGTTCATGCTATCCTCCTGCCTCAGCCTCCTGAGAAGTTGGGATTACAGGCGAGAGCCACCACTCCCAGCTAATTTTTGCATTTTCAGTAGAGAGGGGGTTTCACCATGTTGGCCAGGCTGGTCTCAAACTCCTGACCTCAAATAATCCACCTGCCTCAGCCTCCCAAAATGTTGGGATTACAGGCGTGAGCCACTGTGCCCGGTCAGTATTAATTCTTTTTTTTTTTTTTTTTTTTTTTAAGATGGTATCTTGCTCTGTAGCCCAGGCTAGAGTGCAATGGTGCGATCTTGGGTCACTGCAACCTCCACCTCCCAGGTCCCAGTTCAAATAATTCTCCCGCTTCAGTCTTCCGAGTAGCTGGGATTACAGGCACACACCATCATACCCAGCTAATTTTTTTTGTATGTTTTAGTAGACATGGGGTTTCACCATGTTGGCCAGGCTGGTCTTGAACTGTTGACCTCATGATCCGCCCACCTCGACCTCCCAATGTGCTGGGATTACAGGTGTGAGCCACCGCACCTGGCCAGGATTAATTCTTAACAATCTAAAAGTAGTATGTCCCTTTTCCTTGGTCTTTAAGCCACTCTCACTTTTGCTGCTTTTACTCTGCTATAGCATTCCCTGAAGAGAGTATTTATGCTAAGGCCCCTTTGGTCCCAGAGCAGTAGGCATTTCCTTATGCTTTCACACTGTTGGGGCTAAAATCTCTCACGGCCTTCAACTTTGCCTGCATTTCTGAACACAACTGTCCCACACTCTGCTGAGATAGAAATAATGTCCCAGACATGGACTCATGAAACATAATCTTTGCTAGTTCCCTCTAAATCTTCACTTGTGTGTACATTCCATATCATTTGGAATAGTCTACTTAATTTTGCAGTAGCAGGTAATTCTCAGCTCTTTATAGTTTAAATTTTCAAGCATCTATTTCTTCCTTGTAACGTGTATAATCACCTGCAGTAGTGCTTATTATTGTAGTTACTTAGGTTTCCAGGGGGAAGAACCTGAGTGAACATTTCAAATATTACTGGGTGAGGAAAAAGGAGAGCAAAAAATGATATTGCATTTATAATTGTCTAGCCTGGAAGTGAAAAACGTAATTTCTACTTCAAGTTAATTGGACAAACCAAGTCATAAGGCTCCATTCAACCACATGAAGCCTAGAAAGTGCACTGTTGCTATTATATAGAATACAAGTAGAAACATTTGGTGAGCAGAACAGAACTACCACATCTTTACCCATTTAAGAGAATTTAACACAACTCCAACTTTCCCTACCACCCACCCACATTGCAAGATGAATGAGATTCCGCCAATTTTTTTTTTAATTTTTATGAGATTCCTCTCCATTGAGGCCACCGGAAACTATTACATTACTTATTTGCAATTGTTGTTCTTGTTTTAATATCAACAGTAGAGGCTTTGCTAATTAGCACTATGAACTTAACATCAGGTAAAATTAGTGTTGCTCAAGATATATGCATTAACTAAAATAGTTTATATACATTCCTCACCATTATATTTCAAAAGCAAAAAAATTTACTATACACTTTGCAATTTGTATTAAGTTTCAATTTCTGTGTTATCAAATTACCAGTAACATAGAAACTTAAAGAAACACAAATTGGCTCACAGTTCTCCACTTCAGAATTCTGGCAAGTCTCAGCTTATTCCTACTTAGGGCCTCACAATGCCAAAATCAAGGTGATAGCCAGGCTGGGGTCCTATCTACATGCTCTACAAAGGAATCCACTTCCAACCTAATTCAGCTTTGATACCATGTTCTGTGCCTTGAGACTGCAAGAATGAGGTCCCTGTTTCTTGCTGGTTGTCAGCTGGGCATCTCTCTTGATCCCTGAAGGCTGCCTGTATTTCTTCTCACATGGTCCTTCTACCTTCAAAGAAACAATGGCACATTAACCTCCCCTAATGCTTCAAATTTATCTGGTTTCTCTCCAGCTTTCTTCTCTGTCTTCCTCCTCTGTCACTACCTGGAGTAAGTGTTCTGTTTTTAAAGGACTCAGGTGACTGAAATAGGCCCATCAAGGTAGTGTCCCAATCTTGAGATCAATTGTGTTATATAACATAACATAATCCTAGGAATGAAGTCTTAAGATATCTATGGGTGTTCTCATACTCAAAGTGGAAGGGATTATACAAGGATAAAGGTCACTGGAGGTCATTCATAAATTCTGCCACGTACAATTTTTTCTTAGATTTTGTATTCTATGCTTGATCTTCAAGAGTTCCTGAGTCCCACTGCTAATCCTGAGGATTTATGTTCATCAATAGGTACTTAACAAAATTTTAACACTATGATTTTATGATTTTGCTAGGAGAATCTTACTTTCAAGGTGCTCAGGAGTACAAAATCAAGCAAACAAACAAACAAACAAACAAAAAAAACAGATGAGAGTTTCAAGTGAGCATACATAAGAATGTGTGCAGCGTTGTCACTGGCACTGTTGGTGAGCTCTCCCAAGTCTCATCCTTTAATTTAGATCACCAGCAGCTACAGCAGGTTTTTTGCACCACATTTGGTACCTACCACTTCAATCACAGAATTTCTCTTCTCCATTTGAGGTGATCTGTGGCCGGCACTAAGGAAACGTTTTATCTCAGCCGAAGCAGATACAACCAGGAAAATGTGAGCATTAAATTTCTTGTGTTCCACACTAATTCAATGGTGACATAAGTTTCTTAGGTTGTTACAACAAAGTACTACAAACTAGGTGCTCTTTACATGATATTCTCCTTCTGTGTGTATCTGTTCCTATGTTTCAGCTTCCAAGAGACACAGTCAAGTTGGATTGGAGCCTACTCTGATGCCTTCATCTTAATTTGGTCATGTGCAAAGACCCTATTTCTAAATTAGGTCACATTAGCAGTTGCTGGAGGCTAGAGCTTCAACAGCTTTTTGGAAGGACGTAATTCCATCCATCACAATGGGAATAATAGTGAGAAAATATCTCAGTGCTCAGATAACACGATTTTGACATGCATATTATGATTTCACACAGGATCCGTTGCCAGTTTCCTCCATAATAACCAGCACTACATTGTGTTCTTGAGCAGGGGGTGGTTTCTAGCCTTCTCTGTGTCACTCTTCTCACTTTTTCACATGTACTGCCTGAGATCGCATTCAAAATGCCTTATATGCACTCAAGTCCTTGTCTCATGATCTCATACTTCTAGAGTAAACCCACATAAATCTGTAGATAGCACAAGTGACTCTTAAAAAAAAATCATAGTTCAAACCCAGTATCAGACCACTTACTTGTCAGATGATAAAAAAATACATTTTGCTTATGGTAAAAGACCTTGCGCTATGCTTGGCATGCTGTTGAATCACAATTTGTAAGACTCTCAACTATAATAGATTAAAGTAAGGTACTGATGAAAATGGAAGACTGTTTATGCATTAACTTTGGCACTGTAAATATATGGTAAAATAGTAATTGTAATGACTGTAGAGTTGGCTTTTAATCACTGAGAAGTACTGACAAGCTCAGGTGTGCCAGCTCTCAGCTCACAGGTGGAAAACAGAAGACCTCCTTGGCAGCAGAATCTCATCTTCTGAAGCTGGACAGAAAATGATATTGATACTAAGGCCCAGGATTTAATCATAAGAGCATTGATGGAAAAAGAGGCTGATATGTTCTTAAAACAAAGTCTGGCAGGTCTTCTAAGCTATAGACAGGAAGAGAAAAGGAAGGAGTGGGAGCTAGAGATGTGGATGAGAACGTCTGTGTATATGTACTTGGCACTTTTATACCTTAAAATATCCCAGAATCCTTGAGACAAGAAGAAGAAGGAAACCTTTTACTAAAGGAAAAGGTCCTTGCCATTGGGTGAAGAACACTTAAGGCCATACCTAAGTCAGATGACGCCCAAGATCATGTTTATTCTTTTCAAGATCTACCAGACCTCTCCATGGCATATAAGCCACTAGCTGTCTGACTTTTCAGTTTGAGAAAAGTAAATCCAGCTATAGGATGCATTAGCTTATTTACTAAAAGAGTTGTAGGACTTGAGTACTATATACCAGCAGGAATTGAGGGGACACGATGAGGGTAGATATTGAGGGTGTTGAACAGAAGTGGGAGGTGTTGACCAGAGACAGAATATAGCCCTGGAGGATATGTTTATGGACAAAGGGATACTTTCTCATAATTTTGATTTAATGTAATAAAAATGATGCCTGTAGTTGCTGATAATACCCTCCAGGGACCTTTTTTTTTTTTTTTTTTTTTGAGACGGAGTCTCGCTCTGTCCCCCAGGCTGGAGTGCAGTGGCGCTATCTGGGCTCACTGCAAGCTCTGCCTCCCGGGTTCAGGCCATTCTCCTGCCTCAGCCTCCTGAGTAGCTGGGACTACAGGGGCCCGCCACTGCACCCGGCTAATTTTTTGTATTTTTAGTAGAGACGGGGTTTCACCATGGTCTCGATCTCCTGACCTTGTGATCCGCCCGCCTCGGCCTCCCAAAGTGCTGGGATTATAGGCGTGAGCCACCATGCCCGGCAGGGACCATTTCTTAAAGTTCAGACATGATGATGGCCTATGGAAAATGAGTTGGAGATGTTAGAAATGTGTTGTCAAAATATGCAGGAAGATGTCAGTAAGTTTAAAGGCTTGAGCATGTTAAAATAAATTTTACCACGTGAGAATAGAGAACTCACTCTATGTTAATATTCTTCCAGAAAGTCCATAAGGCATGCCCTTCACCAAAGCACAAATATTTTGCATATGTATCATTCCATAGTCAGTGGCAGCTGCAGCTGTAAATGGTTGAAGGTAGGAGATACTTTCATATAATTGAGCCCATTCTTGTAAACAATAATATTTTATTGGCAAGGGTTCTCCACAGAAATAGAAGAAATAATATATAAATACAGAAGGAGAGAGAGAAAGAGGGAGACATAGACAGAAAGACAGAGAGATTTATTTTAAGGAATTGGCGCTGATAATGCACACTGTTTATCACTGACCAAGAGTTTATATCTTTATTTCAGACCATCCCTCTATATACAGTGTAAATGCCCAAGTGCACTACTTATAAATTTGTGTACAGGAAGGTTTTGTTCCTTCATTATTTTTCTTTGCAGTCACCCCTGAGTGCAATGTAATGCAGCTCCACTATGTTTTGGTCCCATTAACACATTAAGCTGAACCAACTGCGAGCCTGGTCCAAGTTTTCTTCTTCTTTCTTCAACTCATAAAGAAAGTTTATGAAGCGATTAGATGCTAAATTTAGAGAGAGGAGTCAGTGTTAAAGTGAGAAGTGGCATAGGATTCTAGCCACCTATTTGCATAAATTAATTCTGTCCTCTGGACTTGTTTGGTGTGATCCCAAAATGTTATTTTCATAGTGTGATAGATTGATGCTGTACCTGTCTCACCTTGTGATATGGTGTATCTGAGAGATCTGAGCTTATGAGAACACAGTGCAGTCACCTAACCTTGTGGTTTATGCTGCAAAGAAGAGCCTTGTTCCAAAGCACTGGGGATATGTATTGTGAATTGCATAAATGGGCTTGTCCTTTACACAGATCTAAAATCTTCAGGTGGTCTGGCAGTCTGGAGATCCACGGAGGTTTTTTGGCAGAACTGCCTTTTCTTCAGAGGAGGTAAGTCTATTTATTTATTCTTTTCCATTAAGGCCTTAAACTAATTGGGTGAGGCCTGCCCATATTATGGAAAGTATTCTGCTGCACTCAAAATCTAATTTAAATGTTAATCTTAAATAAAAAATAGCTCATGGAAACTTCTGGAATAACATTTGACCGGATGTTATTCCGGTCAAGGTACTGTGGCCTGGCCAAGTTGATGCATAAAATTAACCATCACAGGTATTGTGATTAAGTTAGAGAGATTAGCTGATAGTACCTCACCATCCAGAATAAGGTAGATATAATTAATTATCACAGTGGGCCACTAAATGTCTACCAGGGGATTGTGACCCACAGGAATCTGTAATGATGGCTAATAGATAAGAATCACAGAATGACAATGAGGCTATAACAACAAAAAAAAAATCTGATGAACAGAAAGCTAGTATCAGCCAACATAATAGAAAACTATAATTTGTTTTCCAATATCCAGAGTCCTCATGCCCAAATATTGTTATAAGTTAGTTCCTCTGTGGAAGGAACCTTGAACACCACTGCAATTATATACAAAAGCTGATCTTTCCATCTTTCACCAGGATCCCTATAGCCATTGTTCTGTGTGATGCTTTATTAGAAAGAGGAATATCAGATCTTTTGGGGGTTATTAGATACAGAACCTGATCTTCCATTAATTCTAGGGAAACCAAAATACCATCATAACTTAACTGTAGGACTGAGGGTAAATGGTGGCAAGATAAAATTTTAGCCCAAGTTCTTCTCACAGTGGATCCAATTCTTTTCCCCATCACCAAAGTACATTATTTAGATGAATATAAGCTGCAGCTGGAACAACCTCTCATTTTTTCTCTGATCTTTGGAACGAGTTCCCTAATGAAAAAAAATTAGGGTAACTGATAAGCCCTAAAACTCTACATATCCTTCTCCTGGAAAAAAATAGTAAATCAGAAGCCAAATGATACTCTGGGAGAAACAATAGAGGTTAATGCTGCCTCAGATACACAAATGATTCAGTGATATTACACCTTATTGGATTCTCAATTTAATTCACTTACATAGTTCTTAAAAAGAAAGCAGATGGATCATGGCAGATGACAGAGAACTACCGCCTAATTAAGCATGCGAAAACCCGGTGCAGTTCTGTGCTGGATGTAATATCATTACCAGAAGAGATCAATACATACTGTAACTTCTGGTGAGCTTTTATTTATCTGGAAGATACGTCCTTTTTAATCGCACAAAGGAAAGAGCATAAATGCAGAGTTCAAATTCGCCTGGGAAAATATAGACAACACTTACTATCCTATCATGGGGTAGGCTACCTCCATCTTCTCTGGATAAAGATGCCTTCTTCATCTTGGCATTCAACAGAGCATCATTGTGACCCTCTATTGTGATAATATTGTGTAAATTGGATTTGGTGAGCAGACCGTGGCAAATAGTTTCCTAGTAAACATGGCTGCCAAGAGTCAGAGATAAAACCTATAATCATAATTACACTGCCATATTGGTTGTTATTTTAGTGATTTAATGATCTAGTCCGCATCAGAATATGCACTCTAAAATCAAGGTCATTTTTCTTTGCACCTACTACCTCCAACAAAAAGTCACAGTGTTTTGTGGAACTTTTTGGATTTGGGAGGGAGAATATATCATGTTTAGGAATATTGTTCTAGCCTATTAGTTACATAATTCCTAAGGCTGTCAGTTTTGAGATTCAGAGAAAGAGAGCTCCTAGGAATAGATTTAGCTCTGCTGCTACCTGACCATGAGACCCAGAAGATTCTATGTTAATAGCCAAACTGTGGAGTTTCTATGAAGTGTTGAAACATACTTCTTTTTAATTAATTAATTTTATTTTTATAGATTTAGTGGGTATATATGCAGTTTTGTCACATGGATATATTGTGGAAAGGTGAGATTTGGCTTCTAATGTTCCTATTACCCGAATAATGAACATTGTATCCAGCAGGTAATTTTTCAACTGTCAAGTCTCTCCCAAGCCCCTCTTTTTCAAGTCCTGAGCCTCCATTATTTTTCTCTGTTTGTACATGTCTCCCATTTATAAGTGAAAGCATGTGGCACTTTATTTATGTTTATGAGTATTTCACTAGGATAATGACCTCCAGTTACATCCACATTGCTGCAGAAGACATGATTTCATTCTTTTTTTTTTTTTTTTTTTTTTTTACTGCTGTGTAGTATTCCATGGTATATGTATACCACATTTTCTTTATCCAATCATCTTTACGGAAACTTAGGTTCATTCCGTGGCTTTGTTAACTGTGACTAGTGCAGTGATAAACATATGAGTGCAGGGTGTGTGTGTGTGTGTGGTGTGTGTGTGTGTGTATGTGTATATATATATATATATATATATATATATGATGATTTCTCTTTCTTTCAGTAGATACCCAGTAGTTGGTCTGCTGGGCCTAAAGGTGGTTCTATTTTTCAGCTCTTTGAGAAATCTCTATACAGTTTTCCATAGAGGTTTTACTAATTCACATTCGCACCAACGGAATATAAGTGCTCTTTTCTCTGCATCTTTGTCGACATCTGTGATTTTTTGACTTTTTAACAATGGCCATTCCGACTGGTGTGATATGACATCTCATTGAGGTTTTAACTTGCATTTCACTGACGATTAGTGATACCAAGCATTTTGTTTTATGTTGCTTGGCCTCTTGTATATCTTCTTTTGAGAAATATCTGTTCCTGTCTTTTCCCCACTTGTTAATGAGATTACTTTTTCTTGTTGAGTTTAGTTCCTTGTAGATTCTGGATATTAGTCCTTCGTCAGATGCATAGTAACAGGCATTCCTGAGGGAGAAAAAGAAGAAAAATTAAAATGTCTGGAAAACATTCTGGATAGGATAATTCAGGAAACCTCCCCTAGCCTATCTGGAAACATGCTTCTTTAAAGGTATTTCTCACCAAGAAGGTTAAAAGCTTTGTTACGAACCATGTTATTTCAGTGAGTGGATGTATCATATATAATGAAGTTGTCTTGAGATGCATAAGAGCTCTGTGTAAAGGGCAAGCCCATTTATGCAATTCACAACACATAGCCCCAGTGCTTTGGAACAAGGCTCTTCTTTGCAGCATAAACCACAAGGTTAGGTGACTGCACTGTGTTCTCATAAGCTCAGATCTCTCAGATACACCATATCACAAGGTGAGACAGGTACAGCATCAATCTATCACACTATGAAAATAACATTTTGGGATCACACCAAACAAGTCCAGAGGACAGAATTAATTTATGCAAATAGGTGGCTAGAGTCCTATGCCACTTCTCACTTTAACACTGACTCCTCTCTCTAAATTTAGCATCTAATCGCTTCATAAACTTTCTTTATGATGAGCTGAAGAAAGAAGAAGAAAACTTGGACCAGGCTCACAGGTGGTTCAGCTTAATGTGTTAATGGGACGAAAAAATACTGGAGCTGCATTAAGTTGCACTCAGGGGTGACTGCAAAGAAAAATAATGAAGGAACAAAATCTTCTTGTATGCAAATTTATAAGTAGTGCACTTGGGCATTTACATTGTATATAGAGGGATGGTCTGAAATAAAGATATAGACTCTTGGTCAGTAGTAAATGGTAAATGATTGATTGGTCACTGATATAGATTAAGACTCGAGACAAGCAGTTTGAGGGAAGAGGTATTTTGGCTCACAGTGCTCAGATGTTGTACCTTACATCAATTTCCACCCAAGATCATTCATTACGGAGTAGAAAGTTATCCAGTGATAATAAGTCACCCTCGATTGTCAGCAACCCCAGTGCTGCACAATAGGCCCATGAGTAGGAAAGTCACAGTGGCAGCATGTACTTCTTTTCACAAAATATTTTAAAGCAGTTGTTTCTACTAAATTCCAAAACTATTAAGCTGTATGGATCAAGAAAGAGCTTCGATGAAGGTCCAAGCAATTATAATAAACAGTCAGTCAGCTGCAAATTAAGTACACCAAACATCTTCCAAGTATAAAATTCAGATGTATCTGACATAATGCAATAAAATGGCTCCGTATAATACCAAAAGGAAACTTTGGTGAATTCCTCTATAGAGGAAGATTGAAAAACTTTTCTATGACTCAAAATTCTAAAATAATAAAATAAAGTAAAATAAAATAAAGGAAGGTGAGGTTTCACAGAACTAAAATAAAGGATAGGAGGAAGAAAGGAAGGCAGGAAGGGATAGAGAGAGAAAGATAGATGGAAGATAGATAGGAGAAAGAAGAAAGAAAGAAGAAAGAAAGAAAGAAAGAAAGAAAGAAAGAAAGAAAGAAAGAAAGAAAGAAAAAGAAAAAAGAAAGAAAGAAAGAAAGAAAGAGAAAGAAAGAAAGAAAGAAAGAAAGAAAGAAAGAAAGAAAGGAAAAGAAAAAAGAAAGAAGAGAGAAAGGGAGAAAGAAAAGAAAATAAAATTAATAAAAGTAATGAAACAGGGTTTTCTGAAAGATGGATGATAAGATGTGGCCAGGAAGTGCCACTCTCACTGATAGGGACCAGGATTTTGACTAAACCAACAGAATTTTGACAGATTTTCAGAGAGAAAATGCTGAATGTAGATGGAGAAAGGATGCACACCAAGCCTGAAGAGGAAGGAAGCCGGGAACCCCATGTGGGGTACCCGAATGCAAGGGCTGGCTACTGGCCCTGAATGGGTCCTGGAGAAGGGGTGAATGAAGGAACGGGGGCACTGCCACTCTCTCCATAAACCTCTGCCATCCTGGTTCTAGAGATTAGATGGAGATGAGACTTCAGCAAGTGTGGAGTGATCTTTGTGCATAGGACAGATTCTACAGAAGCCAGCCATAAGTTGGCTCCCCACCTTCCTCTGAGCGACTCTGGCCCCAGCTAATAGATGAACTGCAAGAAACAGGGCTGGTTTCCCTGCAGGGTTGGGGTACATCTGTCCTATAGGCCTACCTACCTGCCAGCCTCTCCCAGGCTCCTGCCTGGCCACTCTGCAAGAACATGTACACAATGCAGCCCCCACTGCCCAGTACTGCTGCTTTGCTCCATCTAAGTGCAACCTAGCAGACCAGGAGCCTTTCAGATCCTCCAGCACATCCAGAACTCAATCCCAAGTAGCTGGAGCAGGGAGCTGAGAGCAGGTCCTGGTGCCTAAGAGCTGTGGCTCATAATTCAGGAGAATTAAGTTGGAATCTCTGCCCAGCACTTGAGGGAGGAAGGAGGCCACACCCCCATAAAACTAAGAGACGTGAGTTCCACAGGTTGTAGGCTGTAGTGGGACCTGGGTGTGCCGCCCTCCTCAGGACTGGTCTAGTAAGAGTGTGACCTATCTCCCTGAAAAACCTCTATCTAAGGGAACCCCCACTCTGAAACGTCTAACAACAACAACAACAACAACAAATCACAGACACAGTGCCAGAGATCGGAAGTGGCCCAGGAGTGTAGCTGATGAGAAAGTCGCATCTCTCCTGCTCACAATACAGAACACAGCTGCAAACCAGAGGATGCACAAAAGGCTCATGCAACAGAGTAAGAGCCTATCTACTGCTGTTTGCTCACAAGCGCTATCTACTGGGTCATAGTCCAAACTACAACACCAAAAAGCAGCTGCTTCTCTCTCTTGGGAAGCCAAGGGCAAGAATTCCACAACAAAGACCCTGTACAGAGCATTACAAAAACTTTCAGAAGTAAAATAAACTGACTATACTCAATTCACCTACAGCTAAAGGAACACCAACCCTCCAAAATGAGAAAGAATCAGTGTAAGAACTCTGACAATTCAAAAAGCCAGAATGTCCCCTTACATCCCAACAAACTTAGCAGGACTTCAGCAATGGTTCTTAACCAATCTGAAATGGCTGAAATGACAGATATGGAATTCAGAATCTGGATAGCAAGGAAGCTCATCAAGATTTGGGAGAAAGTGGAAGCCAAATCCTAGGAAACCAAGCAATCCAGTAAAATGACTCAAGAGCTGAAAGACAAAAGAGTAATTTTAAGAAAGGTCTAAACTGAATTTCTTGAGTTGAAAATTCAATACAAGAATTTCATAACGCAAACAGAAGTATTAAGAGCAGAATGCATCAAGCTGAAGAAATAATTTCAGAGCTCAAAACTAGTTCTTCAAATTAACTCAGTCAAACAAAAATAAAGAAAAAGAATTTTATAAAATGAACAAAACCTCCAAGAAGCATGTCATTATTTAAAGAGATCAAATCTATGACTGATTTGCGTCCCTGAGAGAAAAGGAGAGAAAATAAGCAACTTGGAAAATACATCTGAGAATAGAGTTCATGAAATTTTCCCTAATCTCACTAGAGAGGTAGACTTGCAAATTCAAGAAATATAGAGAACCCCGGATATATACTATAAAATATGACATTTCCCAAGACACATAGTCGTGAGATTGACCATGGTCAACACAAAATAAAAAAAAAATTAAAGTCAGCTAACGACACAGGTCAGGTCACATACACAGGGACCTCCATCAGGCTTCCAATAGATTTCTCAGCAGAAACTTTTCAAGCTAGAAGTGACTGGGGCCTATTTTCAGTATGTTTAAAGAAAAGACATGCCAACTAAGAATTTAATACCTCACCAAACTAAGCTTCAAAAGTGAAGGGAAATAAAATCCTTATCAGACAAGCAAATGCTAAGGGAATTCATTTCAACTAGACTACGCTTATGAGAGGTCCTTAAGGGAGTGCTAAGCTTGGAATCAAAAGAATGACACTTGCTACCACAAATAGTCACTTAAGCACATATCCCACAAACACTATAAAGCAACTACACAATTAAGTCAACATAACAACCATATAACAGCATGATGACAGTATGAAAATATCACATATCAACACTAACCCTTAATGTAAATGAGCTAAACGCTCCATTTAAAATATGTGGAATGGCAATCTGGATAAAAAGATGAGAATCAACAGTGTACTGTCTTTTGATTGTACATATTGACATCTCACACATCTTGATATCTGCAGGCTCAAAATAAAAAGTTGAGTAAATATCTGCCCTGCAAACAGAAAAGTTTAAAAAGCAAGAATTGCTATGTTTTATATTAGATAAAACAGGCTTTAAACCTTTAACAATTAAAAAGGATAAAGAAGAACATTACATAATGATAAAGGGTATAATCCAGCAAGAACTAACCATCCTAAATGTCTGCACACCCAGCATTGGAGCACCTGGATTCATAAAACAAGTTCTTCTTGACCTACAAAAAGACTCAGACAACCATGCAAAAATGGTGGGAAACTTGAAAAATACACTGATAACATTAGACAGATCATTGTGGCAGAAAATTAACGAAGAAACTCTGGATTTAACTCAACACTTGACCAATGGACATAACAGACATCTACAAAATATTTCACCCAATAACCATAGAATATACATTATTCTCAATCAAATATAGATCATAGTCCAAGAAAGACCACAGGCTAGATCATAAACAAGTTTCAATAATTCAAAAAAATCAAAATAATACCAAACAGATGTTGGACCATAGTGCAATAAAAATGGAAATCAGTATCAAGAAGATCTCGTAAAACTACACAGATATATAGAAATTAAACAACTTATCCTGAATAACTGTTGGATAAACTTTGAAATTAAGGCAGAAATCAAAAATCTTTGAAATTAATAAAAATAGGGGCACAACTAGTCAAAATATCTGGGATACAGCTAAAGCAGTGTTAAAAGGTAAGTTTCTAGTGATAAACACCTTCATCAAGAAATTAAATAGATCTCAAATTAACATTCTAACTTTTTTCTAGTTTCTATCCTAAAGAATAGATAGTTTCTATCCTAATGAAACTAGGAAAAAACCAACCTCAAAGCTAGCAGAAGAAAAGAAATAACTAAAATTAGAGAAGGGTTGAATGAAATTAAGATGGAAAAATTCATACAAAAGATCAATGAAACCAAGTGTTTGTTCTTCAAAAGAATAAATAAAATTGATAGACGCCCCCCCGCACACACACACACACAGCCGGATTAACAAAAAAAAAAAAAGACAAGACCCAAATAAACACAATAGGAGATGATAAAGGTGGTATTACAACTGATCATATAGAAATACAAAAGAACTTCAGAGATTACTATGAACGACTCTATTCATACAAATTAGAAAGTCTATAGAAATTCCTGGAAGCACACAATCTCCCAAGATTGAATCATGAAGAGAATGAAACCCAGAATAGAACAATATCAACTTCTAAAATTGAATCAGTAATAAAGAGCTTAACAACCACAAAAGCTCTGGACCAGATGGATTCACAGCTGAATTCTACCAGACATACAAATAATTGATGCCAATCCTACTGAAACTCTTCCAAAATATCACGGAGAAGGGACTCCTCCCTAAATCATTCTATGAGCCAACATCAGCCTGTACCAAAATCTGGCAGAGGCACAATGAAAAAAGAAAATTTCAGGCCAATATCTTTGATAAACATACACACAATGACATGAAAATCTTCAATAAAATATTAGCAAACCAAGTTCAGCAGCACGTCAAAAAGTGAATTCACCACAATCAAGTAGGCTTTAGTCCTGGTATGCAAGCCTATTTTATCACAGACAAATCAGTAAATGTGGAATATCACATAAACAGAATTACAAGTAAAAACCACATGACCATCTCAATGGACGCAGAAAAAGATTTCAATAAAATATAACATCCCTTCATGATAAATGCTCTCAACAGACTAGGCACTGAAGGAACACACCTCAAATAATAACAGCCATCTATGACAAACCCACAGCCAACATCGTACTGAATGGGCAAAAGCTCTAACCACTCCCTTTGAGAGCTGAAACAAGAAAAGCATGCCCACTCACACTACTACTGTTAATAGTACTGGAATGCCTAATCAGAGCAATCAGGCAAGATAAATAAATAAATAAAAATCCAAATAGGGAAATAATAAATTAATTTCTCT
This sequence comes from Trachypithecus francoisi, assembly GCF_009764315.1. Classification (NCBI taxonomy): domain Eukaryota; kingdom Metazoa; phylum Chordata; class Mammalia; order Primates; family Cercopithecidae; genus Trachypithecus; species Trachypithecus francoisi. Next base: position 164,480,501 of record NW_022681454.1, on the reverse strand, counting down.
TTATTGATTTGTTTCAGTACCTAGACAATTCTAAAGATCCTGCCAAAAGTCTTCTAGAACTAGAACTAATAACTAACTTTAGTAAAGCTTCCAAATACAAAATCAATGTACAAAACTCAGTAGCATTTATTCTCAACAACAATGTTCAGGATAGTGAAAAAATCCCACTTACAATAGCCACAAAGAAGATGAAATACCTAGGAATACAGCTAATCAAGGAGGTGAAAGATCTGTACAAGAAGAACTACAAAACACTGCTAAAAGAAATTAGAGACCACACAAATAAGTGGAAAAATATTTTATGCTCATGGAGTGGAAGAATCAATATTGTAAAAATGGTCATACTGCCTAGAGCAATCTGCACATTCAACACTATTCCTATCAGTCTACCAATGTAATTTTTCACAGAATTAGGCAAAACTATTCTAAAAGTCAATTGAAACGAAAAAATAGCCCAAATAGCCAAAGCAACCCTAAGCAAAATGATCAAAGTCAGATGTATCATACTACCCAACTTAAAACTACACTATAAAGCTGCAGTAACCCAAACAACATGATACTGGTACCAAAACAGAGACATGGATCAATGAAACAGATTAGAAAACTCAGAAATAAAGCCACACACCTACAACTATCTGATCTTTGTCAATGCTGACCAAAACAAGCAATGGAAAAAGGACTACTTATTCAATAAATGATTCTGGGAAAACATGCTAGTCATATGCAGAAGACTGAAGCTCGACCCTATCTTTCACCATATACAAAAGCTAACTCAAAATGGATCCCATTTAAATGTAAGACTTCAACTGATAAAAATCCTAGAAGACAACCTAGGAAATACTCTTTTCAACACTGGCTTTGGCAAAGAATTTCTGGCTATGTCCTCAAAAACAACACAGTGAAAACAAAATCAGACAAATGGGACCTAATTAAACAAAAGAGCTTCTACACAGCAAATGAAACTATCAACAAAGTAAGTAGACAACCTGCAGAATGGGAGAAAATATTCACAAACTGTGCATCTGACAAAGGCCCAATATTCAGAATCTATAGGGAACTTATATCAACAATAAAAAAAAAAGAATAACTTCATTTTTAAAAAATGGGCAAAGAACATGAACAGACACTCTCCAAAAGAAGGCATACAAGCAGCCAACAAACATATACATAATGCTCAGCATCACTGATCATTAGAGAAATGCAAATCCAAACTTCAGGAGGATACCGTCTTACACCAGTTAGAATGGCTATTATTAAAAACTCAGAAAACAACAGATGCTGATGAGGCTATGGAGGAAAGGAAATCCTTATCTTATGGGGATGTAAATTAGTTCAGCCACTGTGGAATCTGGAGATTTTTCAAAGAACTTAACATAGTGTTGTCATTTGACCCAGCAATCTCATTAGTGGATGCATACCCAAGGGAAAATAAATCGTTCTACCAAAAAGACACATGCACTTATATGTTCATTGCTACACTATTCACAATACAAAGACATGGAATCAACCCAAGTGCCCATCTATGGTAGACTAGGTAAAGAAAATGTAGTACAAATACACCATGGAATACTACACATCAATAAAAAGAATGAAATCATGTGTTTTACAACAACAGGGATCCAGTTAGTGGCCATAATTGGGCAAATTAATGCAGGAACAGAAACTCTAATACCACATGTTATCACTTATAAGTGGCAGCTAACATTGAGCAAATGTGGGCATATACAGGTGAACAACAGATACTGTAGACTACTAGAAAGGGGAGAGAGTGAGGTGGCCACATGTTGAAGAATTATCTATCAGGTATTATGCCCACTATGCAGGTAATGGGATTCATACCCTAAACCTTAGCATTATACAATATTTCCATGTAAGAAACCTGCACATTTACCCCTTGTATTTAAAATAAAACTTAAAACTTAAAAAGTAGTTTTAAATTTTGATGACAAGTAAAAAGAATAGAAAACATAAAGAAAAAATGGCAGGGCACGTGGCTCACGCCTATGATCCCAGCACTTTTGGAGGGGGAGGTGAGTGAATCACTTGAGGTCAGGAGTTTGCCACCAGCCTGGCCAACATAGGGAAACGCAGTCTCTACTAAAAATACAAAAATTAGCTGGGCATGGTGGCGGGTGCCTGTATTCCCAGCTATTCAGGAAGCTGAGGCACGAGAATCGCTCGAACCCAGGAGGTAGAGGTTGCAGTGAGCCGAGATTGGAGGGTGCAGTGTAGTACACCACTGCATTCTAAACTGGGCAATAGAGCAAGACTCAGTCAGAAGAAGAAGAAGAAGAAGGAGAAGATGGAGGAGGAGGAGGAGCAGGAGGAGGAGGAGGAGGAAGGAGAAGGAGGACCAAGAAGAGGAGGAGAAGGAGGAGGAGGAGGAGGAAGAAGAGGAAGAAGAAGAATAAGAAGAATAAGGAAGAAGAAGAAGAAGAAGAAGAAGAAGAAGAAGAAGAAGAAGAAGAAAGAAGAAGAAGAAGAAGAAGAAAAGAAGAAGAAGAAGAAGAGGAGGAGGAGGAGGAGGACGAGGAGGAGGAGGAGGACGAGGAGGAGAAAGAAGAGGAAGACAACAAACAACAACCAAAAAAAGTCACCATTTTTGAAAGGCAACATTATTCTAGACTTCCTCTACAATACTTTAAAATTCCTTTAAAAAAAAAACAGCACTTTTATTACAATGTGAACATTTTATTAAACATTTCTTCATTTTACCATCTTTAATGCATTTAGTGTTTCTGAGAATTTTCATGGCATTATTATATTTTTAAAAGTGAATTTCTGCCGGGCGCAGTTGCTCACGCCTGTAATCCCAGGACTTTGGGAGGCCGAGGAGGGCGGATCACGAGGTCAGGAGATCGAGACCATCCTGACTAACACGGTGAAACCCCGTCTCTACTAAAAATACAAAAAATTAGCCAGGTGTGGTGGCGGACGCCTGTAGTCCCAGCTACTCAGGAGGCTGAGGCAGGAGAATGGTGGGAACCCAGGAGGTGGAGCTTGCCGTGAGCCGAGATTGTGCCACTGCACTCCAGCCTGGGCGACAGAGCGAGACTCCGTCTCAAAAAAAAAAAAAAAAAAAGTGAATTTGTTAGCTATATTCCAAATTTAGTATGTGCAATAGCAATCCACTTTGAAAAATTCCTCGTGGAAGGTGGTAATTTGTCACGTGCCTCCAGTGAGATAACTTGTGTTAATGAATATAAGGAAAAAAGGCTTGCCCCAAAGCGTAGGCTTGTTCAGTGTGAGAGTGGCTATCTTTGAAACTGAAACAGATCCCTTAACATGTGTTGCCTCTCAAATGTGGCGTGATGAAAGGGCTCACAACAGATTTGTTTCTCAGTTGAGTTTTATTGAACTGTCTTTAATCTTTCTACTATCTGTTATATCCTTGACATACTTGTCAGGTTTAATTTTTTGAAGGGTAGACAAAATATTACTCCCCTATTTAAAAGAAAAGAGTCTAGTTTCCTTAGAAAGGCATCCAGGCATCTCTCATTAATGCCAACCATACTAAAATTACTTTATAAGCAATATTTTAAAAGATAAATAAAAAATCTAGATATAATTGCAACATATATTGTAGAAAAGTGTTCACGTTCTTAATATAAAAAACACAATAAAAATTTAAAGACCAACAACATATAGAGAAAAATAGCAAGGCATAGGAACACAGTACTGAAAGAAAAAGAAACAAGAGGGATCAGATGAATACTTTAAAATGTGGTTAAATATGTGGTGGGAAGAAATAGTATAGAAGAGCAGGGATAGTAATGGATCATCTCTAAATCTCCTTTTTTTATTTGACATTGGAACCAAATAAGTATTCATACAATTACGAAACAAAAAGAAATCAATGTTTTAAAATAATTGCTCTAGTTAACAATAACATAATAGATAGTTTCAACTAGCTAGGTGGATATGAACATTTCCAACGCAAAGAAATAAAACATATTTGAGATGATAGGTATCCTTATTACACTAGTCTGATTACTGCACATTGCATGTACAGAAACATCACTAAGTATTTCATGTGCAACTATGATTTGTCAATCAAAAACACATAAAATTTTAAAAGAAAAAAATAAATTTTAAAAATCAAAAGCAAACTGAAACAAATTGTCTTTTAACGGCTTATTCAGTTGATGACTTAACTACACAAATAGAACTTGATGTAAGGTATATTAAAGCAGAATAATTGGAGTATACATTCCCAGAGGATATAACCTAAGTAGAAAATAAACCATAAGAAAGACTTAAACATTTTTACATAACCATCATTTACTAGTAATACTGAAATGTTATTCTATTCTGAATATATTAGATACATAATCTATACGTATATGAATATACATTTCTGAATTATATATGTCTGAGTATATATGCATGTATATAAATCTGAAAAAATCAACTAAGTAATTACAGAAATATCATTAACAAGCATGAGTTTTATTTATAGTGAAACTATAGAAAAATGTATGAAAAATAAATTACATTAATTAAAACCTTGAAATAGATAAAAATATTGCAATTCTAAATTTGAATTAGACATGTAAGTATGAACTCATGGTGTATTTTCTTTAAAAATAAGCTAAAAAACTGGTATATGTAAAAATTATATATAATGTATAGTAAACATATACTTGCAATTGTGTAGGTGCATTTCTTATCACTACATCCCCCAACCCCCGCCGCCGCGCCCTGCCGCCCATAAAGATCTAGAATCAATAACTTAGTGGCAACCTAGGGCAACAAAAAGGTAATAAGGGAATTATTTTCTTTGTGGAATAATTCTGCTAATAAATGAAGAAAAGATGTGCAACTAGAATATTGCATTTGCAGAATCCTGAACAAAACTGTAGACATACCCTACAATATATTATCAATAACTGCCAAAACCAGTGAGTGAAAAATGGAGAGGAATTATATAACAAATAAATAGGAACAACTGCACCTCCTCCTGCAGAAATGGTATATATTCTTGGAAGAAAATCAAACCTAAATCTGATCAAGCTTCTCCAACTAAATACTGGTTTATTGGAAATTGAACATACTGTACAAACAATGGGAGTTCAATCAGCCAAATACAGATGGTAGAATAGTCTACAAGAAAAATGTTCTGGTGTCTTAAACAACAAAAGATGAAAAGTAAATGTTTTAAAAAAGGCATCTAAAAGACCTACGAAACTCTATTAGGATTCTCCAGAGAAACAGACAATAGAGGAGAAAAAACCAATAGGAGATAGATAGATGATAGATAGATAGATAGATAGATAGATAGATAGATAGGAGGGGATTTATTAAGAGAACTGGCTCATATAATTGGGGAAGCTGAGATGTCCCAGAGTACGTCATATATAAGCTGGAAACCAGGGATGCTGGTATTGTGGCTTAGTCCAAGTCAGAAAGCCTCAGAACCAATGAAGTTTATGGTGTAACTCTCAGTCTAATGCTGAAAGGCTGAGGACCCAGGAGGCTGCTGGTACAAGTCCCAGAATCCAAATACTACAGCCTGGAGTTCTGATGTCCAAGGCCAGGGAAAGTAGGATGTCCCACATTAAGGAAAGAACAGTTTGTCTTTCCTCTGCCTTGTTGCTCTCTTCAGGTTCCCAGGTGATTAAATGGTGCCCACCCACATTGAGGGGAGGTCTTCCCCACTCAGCCCACCAACTCACAGGCCAATCTTCTCTAAAGATACCCTGACAGACACACCCAGAGATAAGAATTTTACCAGCTATCAAAGAGTCCCTTAAACCAGTCAAACTGACACCCAAAATTAATCATCGAATAAACGTATCAAACAAATACAGTGAAAATAGATTGTGGGCTCTGATTAGAACAAATTAACTATGTGATAATAAAAAAGTTTCAAGAATAAGTAGGTACATGATAATATAAAATTAATGTTAATATTCTTAGGAGTTTATCTAGTTATTTGCAAGATATATAGAAATATATTTGACTACATTTGCATTTACTACATTATGGGCAATCCTGGAAAACAATTACATTTGCTGTATTTTTTACATTGAGATTAAAGTGATGAATTAAAGAAGGTATACATTATAAGTTTTATGGCTATAAAAGCCCTAGAACTATAATGTGCTTATGAAAATGTATATTTTTAAAAGACCATAATATTCAATTATTATTAATAGCTTATTGCTGTTTATACGCTTTTACGAGGTGAACGTATCTCATTGGTCTTTGAAGATAAACTCTTGAAGATATTTGAATTTTTTATGTAAATTAATAGGTGTTATTAACCAACAGTCTTTTCCAAGGCAATACATCTTAAGAAATTAGAAAATAGTTGGTGGGAAATATATTTCGAAAGATAACGTGTATTCTTGTGGTTATATAGGACACACCCAGATAATTGAGATCTCATTTCAACATCCTTAGTTTAATTACATTTGCAAAACCCTTTTACTATGTAAATTAAAATAGCCACAAGTTCTGAGGATTATGATGTGAATATCTTTGGGGAAGGAGAAATTATTCAGCCTACTACACTATACTATACTACTACACTACACTATCAATTTGCAAAAAATTTATAATTTTTTGCAAATTATAAATACAAAGAACTATTGATTATGCTTTCAGTAATCATCAGTTTATATACCTCAATGTGTTAGCCACTTTTTAGGTAGAGTAAAATAGCATCACTTCCATTTTAGTCAATTTCTAATTTATTTTTTCATTACATGACAACAAATTTTAAAAGTGAGAATAAACAATGACAAGAAGACTACCAGATGTCATTTTGATATGGTGTTATCATAAGGAATAAGTTTATCTACTTATTTGTGTAATGTTTTAGAGACTTAAGAAAAATTGTTAATTGTTAAACATTTTATAGTTTTGGTTTAAAAAGAAAAGCAAAAATCACAAGCATTCTTATCATAAGTGAGAGTTAAGTTATAAGAATGCAATGGCATAAGAATAATACAATGGACTTTGGGGACTCAGGGAAAGGGTGGGAGGCAGGTGAGGGATGAAAGTTTACACACTGTGTACAGTGTATACTGCTCGGGTGATGAGTGCACCAAAACCTCAGAAATCACCACTAAAGAACATACTCATGTAACCAAACAACACCTGTTCCCCCAAAACCAATTGAAATAAATTTTAAAAAGAAAAAAGAATCTCTCTTTAACTACCACCAATAAAAATGAAATACTTACGAATAAATTTAACCAAAGAGCAGAAATATTTTTACACTAAAATCTATAAAAGAAATTGAAGGAGAGAGAAATAAATGGAAAGATGTCTTATGTTCTTGGATTGGCAGAATTACTATTGTTTAAATGTCCGTACTACCTAAAATGATCTAACAGTTCAGTGCGATCGCTATCAAAATCCTAGTGACAGATTTTCTTTTTTCACAGAAAAAGAGAAACAATCCTAAAATTTATACAGAATTGCAAAAGATTTCAAATACCTAAAGCAATCTAGAGAAAGAAGATCACAGCTGCAGACATCACATTTCCTGCTTTCAAATTATATTACAAAGTTATATTACTAAAAACAGTATGGCATTAGCATAAAAAAACCACATAGAACAATGTAAGAGAAAAAAGAAAAGAGAAATAAACCCATGAGCATATAGTAAACTGATCTTTGACAATGACATAAAGAGAACATAATGGGGAAAAGTATAGTATTGTCTATCGATAGTGTGGGCAATAATGGTTATACAGATTCCAGTGAATAAAACTGAATCTTATCATACAGCATACACAAAAATTAACTAAAAATAATCTTACATGTAAAACTTGAAGTATAAAATTCCTAAACAAAACCATAAGGAAAAAACTCCTTGGCATTGGTTTTGGCAATGATTCAGAAAATATGACCTGAAAATTACAGGTAGCAAAACACAAACAAGTAGTACTACATCAAACTAAAAAATTTCTGAACAGCAAAAACAAGCAAACAAACAGCAAAACAAACAGAGTGAAGAGACAATCTATGAAATGAGAGAAAATATTTGCAAGTTGTATATTTGATAAAGGGTTAATATCAAAATATATAAGAAAGTCATATAATTAAATAACAATAAAATAAATCATCTGATTTTAAAAATGGTCAAAGGATTTGAATATAAATTTTTCCAAAGAAGAAATATAATGGTCAACTGGTAAATCGAAAGGTACCCAACATCACTAGTCATCAGAAAAATGGAAATCAAAACTCAAAAATGTTATTACCTCATGTCTGCTAGGATAGTTCTTCTCAAAAAGGCAAGAGATAAGTTAATGATGATGTGGAAAAATGTAACTCTTGATCACTGTTGATGGCAATGGTACAGCCATCATGGAAAATGGCATGGAGGTTTCTTTTAAAATCAAAAATAGAACTACCAAATGATCTAGCAATTGCATCTTTGGGGGTACATGCAAAGGAATTGAAATTGATTTCTCCCAGAGATATCTGCATCTCCATATTCACTGTTGCATTTTTCACAGTAACCAAGATATGGAAACAACCTAACTATCTGTTAACAAATGTATGGATTAAAACATGTTGCATAGATATAATAATAAAACAAAATATTATTTAGCCTTAATTCAGAACAAAATCCTGCTGTTTGTGACAATAGGAATAAACCTGGACGACATTATACTAAGTAAAATAAGCCAGAAACAGAGTGAAAAATGCAATGTGATCTCACTTATATATGGAATCTAAAAAAGTCAAACTCAGAAACAGAGAGTTGAACAGTGATTACCAGGGACTGGGGTTGGGGGAAACGGGAACACGTTGGTTAAGAAGTATAAGCTTTCAATCATAAAATGAATAAGTGCTGTGGATCTAATCCACCACAGTATGGTGACTATAGTTAATAACAACGCATTGCATGCATAAATTTTGCTGTGAGAATAGAGCTTAAGTGTTCTCGCCACATACACACATACAAAATGATAACTATATGAGGCAATGATGTGTTAATTTACTTGATTTTGGTAATCATTTTACGATGTGTGTGCCATGTATGTGTGTATATATATACACACATACATATATACACACACATATATATAATCATGTTGTATACTTTGAAATATATTCATTTTTATTTGTCAATTATGCCTCAATGATGCAGTGGAAAATATATATAACTCTATAAAATCAGAATGTGTGTGTTTGTACATGTGCTTTTATGTGTGTACATACACATGAGCACACACGTACATGGTGGTGGGATTAAAAGTGGTTGCAGGTTGTGTTTCTTGTTAAGCTTATGTTTAAATTTTAGGTTCTGACTCCTGATTTTTTAAAGCAATAAACAAAAACACAACTATACATGCTCCCACTTCATTTTCCCCACATCTCCTGTATTTTGTTAGATTATAAACTTTACCATGTCGACTTTTATGAATGTTATATTCTCTTATGCTACTATACATCCCCCCGTCAGTGTAACTTAGTTTTATATATCAATTAATTTAGTGTTCATTATTTAACTTTTGTATTTCGGGGAACTATAGCTTGATTCAAATCATAGTTGTCTCTGACTTTCACCATCAAATAGTTTGATCTGGGAAGTTGCATGTGATTTATACTCGTTGACTGCACGTATGTTTGAAAACGTTAGTCTATTACCTTCACACTGAAAAACATCTCCAATCACCACATTTTGTGTTTTATGTACCCCCGTAGGCAATGCTCCGTACGACTTGTTATTGTAGGTTGCTCTAAAGAAGTTTGTATCCCACCTTCATAGAGTATTTGCTTTTTATGTTTAACTGTTCTAAGAACATTCTTTAGCCAGAAAGTTTAGTAATGTCATGAGGATAAGCTTTGGTGTTATTTCTAAAATCAATTTTTTTCCGAATACTACACAGTGTTAATTTGCAAGTTTACATTCTTTTTTTCTTTATTTCAGGAGAATGTCTGCATTTATCTTAGCATAGCTTATTTGCCTATTGGTTCTTTTGTTTAAGTCTCTTTTTCGGAAACGCCAGCAGATAGTGGCATCAGTAAAACGACAAAACTGGAGGCTCCTGATTGTTCCTCCCAGAAACACAGAAAATAAACATCTACACATACATCAGATACCTCGGAGAGAAAGCCAGAATCTAGTTGAGAGACTTCTACACGCTGGGTAACTGAGAAACTATCCACGCCAAAAAGGATTTGAAAAGCTGAGGCACCACCCCCACCCCAACCACAGCACATTACAATGGGAAGGAATTCTCAAAGTCCCAGCTTCTCCCTGACCAGTGAAGAGATTGCACCATAGAGACAGCATCCCAGTTTTGCAGTTCCCTTCCACCGAGGGTATCTCTCTTAATCACCTAACTCCGGGAGTGGAAAAGACCACAAGAGGTAGTTTTAAGTGGGTGCATGTGCACCTCCAGCGGCCCTACTCCAGGATCAGTGCAGAGAGAAAGGGATAGAACACCCAGCTCTCAGCTTCTCCCTAAAATGGATTTGTCAGCATGTTTTCCCAGCTGCTGCCTGAGGGCTGGGCTTCTAATGAGCCTGCATCTGGAAGTGGAACAGATAGGGCAGGTATACAGTGAGCTCCAGGAGCCCGAATAGGTAGTATGTGGGCACGTTCCGTACTTTCTCCCCACCAGCTTCCTACAGGAGTAAAAGGACAATTGCAGATGCTTCTTGAAAAGAGTTTTGCATGCATCACGCACCCCAACTTTAATAGTTCTCATCCAAGAGCCAGTCTCTAAGTCACCTTACTCTGTTGACAGGGCTCTGCCTCCGAGAATCTCCCCAGAATGCAGACAACGGAGAAGTGGTTTCTAAATGAGCGCATTTCCGTCGGCCATCTCCCCAGGCTCAGAGTGTGCAGTCCGCACCAGAGTGCAAGGATTTGCCACAGATTCTCTCCCAGGCTTAATGCAGAGTGAATGTGAGATAATCCCCAGCCCTCAGGTTCTCCCCGAGGATAGAAGGCACTGAAACACACATCTAACATTCCAACTTTTTGAGCTGCGTTTTGAGAAACTATCCAACGTGTGAAGAAAAGAGAATCTCTGTACCCTGTTGAGGGGAATGTAAGTTGGCAAAGCCATTATGGAAAGAATATAGAGGTTCCTTCCAAAATTAAATTTGAGCCTCCAAGTGACCAACTATCCCCTGAAAATAAATAAATAAAACAAATCAGTACCTCATAGAGATATTTATGTTCCCCTGCTCTTTGTGGCATTATCATAGTAGCCAAAATATGAAAACAATCTGTGCCCACTGAGATTTTCTTTCTTTCTTTTTTTTTTTTTTTTGAGACAGGGTCCCACTCTGTCACCCAGGCTGGAGTGCAGTGGCAGAATCTACAGCTCACAGCTGCCTCCACCACGGGGTTCAAGCTATCCTCCCATCTCAGGCCCCGAGTAGCTGGGACTATAGGCATGCATCACTACAGCCAGTTATCTTTATTTTTATTTTTGTATTCTTTGTAAAGACAGGGTCTCCCTATGATGTTGCCCAGGCTGCTCTTGAACTCCCGGGTTCAAGTGATCCACCCGCCTGGGCCTCCCAAAGTGCTGGGATTATAGTCGTGAGCCACCGCACCAGCCCTGAATGGATAAATTTCAGCATAAATATATATTTATATGCATATATTTATACATATATACCTATATATACATAGGTGCACATATACATATACACATACACACATGCACATACACACAATAGAGTATTAGTCAGAGTTAAAAAACGGGAGAAACAGCCATTTGCAACAACATGGATTAATTTGGAGGATGTTATATTAAGTGATATAAAGTAGACACAGAAAGAAAAACACTGCGTGATATCATTTATATGTAGAACCTAAGAAAATTAAAATACAAAGAAACAGAATAGAATAATTGTTACAGAGGAGAAGAGGAAGAGGAAATGTGGATATATAGATCAAAAAGTACAAACTTGCAGTTATGTGGGATGAAGAAGTCTGGAGCTCCAATGTAGAGCATGCAGACTATAGTTAGTAACACTGTATTATATACTGAAAATTTACCAAGAGAGTAATTTTGGGTGTTCTCACCATACATCTCTCTCTCTCACATACAAACACACACACATACACACACACACACAAACACACACACACAAACACAGTAACTGTGGAAGGTGATTGATATCTTAATTTGCTTGACTCTAATGAATCATTTCACTATGTGTATGTCTATTAAAATATCATGGGTATACTTTAAATATGTACAATATTCTTTTTTAAATAGAACACCAATATATGTGTATATTAAACTTCTTTTCTGTGTCTTATCTATCATCTTTTATCAATTCATTCAATTTTTTTCCTAATTTTGTTTTGTTTTGTTGCTCAGGTTTTCATGAGCTCAGCTTCTGTGCTTCTAATGTTAATCATTTTTTATAAAGTAATTTTATTCTCTGCAATTTATTTTATTTCATCTATCCTGAGTGAAATCAACTATATTTTCTCTATTTGCTATATTGTAATCTCTTCCCTGAAGCATTGTATTTCATTTTTGTACCCCTCTTTTTTTTTGGTCTTAAGGGAGAAGTCATAGTGTCTGTAATTTTCTTTGATGCTAAAATGAACTACATTTTTTTTTCTAAAATAGTCATGATTTCATTGATCAATTACTTTTATTATATGTTCTTCATCTGACTTTTGTTTATGCTCTTCTCTGCCTCTCTCTTTTACTTTCTTTTCTTCTAATTTAGAAATTTTTTGAGCCTCAGTCAGGTATGAATTCCTCTGGGATTGTTATATTTGAGCGAGGCAAAGTGCATTGTGTACAGGTGTGGTGTATGTGTATAAGTGTGCATGCATCATGTTCTAGTGGAAACAGGGGCAGCTGTCATCGTCTGCAGGTGTTATGAGGGTTTATTATCTCTAATATGATGTCAATAAATGGTTTACTTTGGAAGCCAGTACCTTTTTGTCATTCAAATTTGACATTAGTGGTCAGGTACCCTGTAAGGTTATTGAGTTTTAGTTGCCTCCATTTTTTTTTCTTCCTTGAAAAAAGTAGGTAATTTATAGAATCTTTTATTTTTTTCTCTGTGAAATTGAAAATAGGTTGTAGAGCAAAAATGCCTTCATTTGATTGTTTGCCCATAGTTTTACAATTTATAATAACTCTTGAAAAGTCTTGAATGGAATTATTACATAAGTCTTATTTTTTTAAAAAAGTTCACATATTTGCTTCTTGTTGCCTAAAATCTGCATGAAAGAATGAGCTAGAGAATGCCTCTGTAAAACATAATTAATGGGAGTAAGGTCATAGACATTTGGGAACATTAAGATATTCAAGGCAATAAGTCAGTAAAACTCTCATTATTTTGTAAATTGTTATTTCAAGAAAATATTATTGAAGTAATTGCTGCAACGAACACAGCGCATGATATTATAGGCATTCTCATTCAGGTTTAAATTTTGTTTTAGACCTAGTCTATATATTTTAAAACTGTACAAGAAAACAGCATATCTAGACAGAAAATCAATTGAAAAGTTTTCTAGTATTTTTTTCTTTGCATACTATTCATGTCAAAATTACAAAACCAGCTACTGTCCTCAATTCTAATTAAAATAGATTTTAACATATACTTCTATATACCTTAGTATTATTTGCAAACATAAATTTTGTTTGACTGAAATTTAAGCAATCTTTAAAAGGCTTTGATTATATTAGTAGAGCTGTAATGGTAAGTTGTGAAGGACCTAGATACACACTCTGACTTGGTAAGCATATTTTCAGCCACCTAGGAAACATGGAAATGTGAGATTTATAAATTTAATTAAAATAGATGAAAATATAGTATTACTTATAAAGCTTTATGGTGATACTTTTCCTACATTTTTTCTCTAGAATCTGAAAATTGTGCCTTTATATTAGTTGCTTTTATTTAATAATTTCTGTTGCTTTTCTACTAGCACAAAAGCTTTCGTTTTGTAAACCATTCTAGTTTATAAGGCATGAATAATATAACAATTTGAAACTTTAGTATCATATTGATAGACTGGAAACAATATACTTTATTTGCAAATACATCTATTGTTTCTATTTTAGGGATTTGAAATCATTGTGAAAATATGTTTTAAGTAGTAGTTACAGTGCATAACAGAGATTACCACTGGACCAAAGAGATTTTTAAAGCAGGAATACTAGATTCAGGAAAATAACATTTCCAGTAGTATCTGACTGTGGTTGTGATTAATATAATTTTTTCTTACAGTTTATAAAAAATTATTGGAATAATTTAATGTATAATATCTGGCCCTAAACTCTGCACTGGATTATGTATTTGCATTAGTTTCAAAACAAACAATTCTAATTATACAATTAGTAGAAATATTCACATCATCATCCTCACCATAGCATCTTATTCCATAGCATCTTATTAAAATATTTTGCAGATATACTCTGCACATCAATTTTCTAGGTGAGATATTCTGGGTTAGTATTAATGATTCTTAGAGTGTAAAGCTCTGCTTACCTTTCTCCAGAACCAAATATTAATAACTGACAAGTAAAGTTGCTTCAAGATGATAATTACAAGAAGTATGAAAGGTAAACGTAATGTTACAGTGGTGCGGTAAAGCTGGTTCACACCAGCTTTCCCATTGCATATTTAGTGATGTTACATTGATAGCTCAAAATCTGCCATTGTGGGAATATTTACAACATGAAATTCAGGAAACGCTATAGACCAGAGCTTTTAAACAAAAGTAAAAACCGAGAGATCTGGTTATTAAGCATTTGCCAACATACCATTGTGTAATCACTTCAAGGAAAAATGAGATTTTACATTAATTTAGGTTGCTCCTAGCAGAGGGTGATAGGCTGCTGAGTCTGTGGAAATATCAATATACCACCAACACTTACAGTAGGCAATGTCACCTAGGAGGCAAGCCAAAGTTCATTCAGTAAAGTCTCATTTCTTTGATTAATTGCTTTCCAGGCTCTGTAGCATACAACTTGAGCTTTTCAAATCTGCACAAAGCTGGAAGGAATTCTTGTGAACCCTACAGCTACCAATTCCTAGATGTGCTACTTTGAGAAGGTTCTTTGCTATGTCTAGACCTATTGCCTAAGGGGTTTTTTCAAGTGGGTCGTGTCCAGATATATATGTAATCCTAGAGGACTTGAATAGGAAAGCTGAAAGGCTTTTGACAGCTCATACATGCGAAACAAATTGCATTTTAAAAATAACAAATTAAAATGCTCATTCCTTTTGTCTTATCTCATTTCCATTCTGTTGACATTTATTTTGTTATATTTGATTTATGGTCTTTTGCATGTATGGGAAATAAACGATATAGGTCATGGGTACCCATAATTTGAAAAAACATATATTCAATCTTTTATAGTTTCAATTTTTTCCGTGTACTGTTTATTTGCAATTGTTAAATATGATTAAATGAGGGAATGTGGTTTCATACTCATCAAAATAATGCATTGATTAAAGTAAATTGAGAAACAATGTAAAGCTACAGATGACAGCATCAAATGGATTTTAATGAAAGTAGTTCTTCCTCTAATACCATGGAATTCTGCTTCTCTTTTACTTTGTCCATCTTTATTATAAGGTGTAAATTTACAGGTCTTAAATTTCATATCGCTTCTTTACGTGTCACGTGTTTTCAATTTGTTCTTCGACTACAGTCTGAGTACATTCTGCCTATTTTTAGGTTTTACTCTACTATTGCATTTAACTTATTAAGACCTATGTAATGTTTAAACTTATTTTCATAGAAAACAAACATAGGCTTTTTTGCTGAGGCATTTGAAATTTTAAGAAAGTCTTTGGTAAGAAGCAAATATTTTAGAGCAAAGGACCGCTGACCCCTGCAGTCCTTACTATGCATTTTTCTTAACATCAGGAAAATCTGGAATTTTGGTTTTCCCATCTTGAAGTAAAACTCATTTAAAGGAAAAACCTTTTACAGTGCTCAGTGTTGTGCAAACTTTCAACATTTGTTTTTTACCAACTCACACAAAAATAAAAAGAAAAAATCAAACTTTTATTAATCCAGGAAATATAATTCAAACAGATTAAACTTTCTTGTACCTCCCAAAAATGAATCAAGCAAGTACTTTTGAAAACCATCTTGGCTGACTCTCTAGCAAGAGCAGGTAAGACGAAGCAAGTAGAAAGTCCTTTCCACCCTAATATTTATACATAAGAACTGCATCTTTGCTGGGCAAGATACAATGTAATATATAAAGTGTACGCTGCATTTTCTTGTTATAGAAATTTGTATAGCGAGGGTAAGTTTATGAAATAGATTCTATAGGCCAGTAAATGACCACTAAAAGGTGAGCTCAGGATTTGAGGAGATGCATAAACTGTATCATGCCATTAGGCTTCAATTTAGCATACCAAAAAGCAATACTTTATAGGACAGTGATATCTATTCTTAGTAACAATAATGAGGGGATATTTATGATTATAAAAACTCGGTGAAAAAACAGGCATGTAGAGAAAAGGTTTTTCCATTTTCTCCCATTCAATATGATACTGGTTGTGGGTTTACATACCTGGTTTTTATTACATGGAGATACATTTCTTATATACTCAGGTCTTATATTGAGGTATGTTTCTTCTATACTTAGGGTTTTGAGAGTTTTTGTCATAAAAGAATATCAAATTTTTGCAAATGTCTTTTCAGCATCTGCTAAAATGATCATGGGTTTTGTCTTTCATTCTGTTAATATGATATATCAATATTAATTAAAAATTAGAAATTTAAAAGTAGCAAATTAATAATCAGTTTATTAAGAAGATTACTATATGGGAATTATAACAAATTCCCGTTACACAATTTCTATATTACACAACACAGAAGAAAATATTCTGGTAATTAAAATTGTCCACACTAATTATTTTCTCGTTCAGAATCGATAAACAAGTAGAGGTATAATTTTTAAAGTGAAAATAGGATCTTGCATATTTATCTTGAAGTAATTTAAATATTTTCTAAATTTTCTTTTTTATTAGTCTAGTCTCATGCTACTAATTAAGAAATACCCAAGACTGGGTGATTTATAAATAGAAAGTTTAATGGACTGACAGTTCCACATGCCTGTGGAGACCGCACAATCATGATGGTAGGTGAAGGAGGAGCAAAGTCATGTCTTACACGGTGTCAAGCAAGAGAACATGAGCAGAAACCATCTAATCTCTTGAGACTTATTCACTGTCATAAGAACAGCATAGGATAAACTTGCCGTCATGATTCAATTACCTCCTACCAGATACCTCCCATGACACATGAGGATTGTGGGAGCTACAATTCACGATGAGATTTGGGTGGGGATGCAGCCAAATCATATCACCTTGTCTGCCAGAATTCAATATTTTCTGAGTCAGTATCAAAATTTTCTTAGATGAAACTGTTGTTATTTGAACTTTTCACATGTCATATATTTCTAATATTTAGGGAACTTTTTGAATTGTAAAACATTGGTCTTCAGCTCTTTTGAGTATAGAAAATCTTTTAAAATTTTGCAAATCAACTTAATAGGAATTAATTATGCATTCAATATTTGTTGATTGAAGAAAATACATATTTTAAAAATTCTACAGTGACTTCAGTATGTCTTTTAAATCCCTCTTCCTTTTATATAGCCAATATATCTGAAAACTAATATTCTCTCTATATAGAGAACTGAATGTGAGTGCATTCAAGGGCCACTTCTAGTTACTTTGCAACTTTTCAGGGATTCATGGCCTGGGTATGGTAACAAATGTGCTAAAATGAGTCTTATAAAACATAACCATAGAGATGGTGGGAGAATGTGTAAAATATAACAGATTTAAAATATATAGAGACACATTATATTTTATCAACAACAAATATTCTAATTTAATTTTATGTATACTCCAAAGCTGTGATACAAAATGAAAAATTAATTTACTTAGTTTTTGTTGTTGATTTATGAGTGCTATTTATATTATAGGTCTTGTGATTTATAAAAAGTCTAACTTATAAATGATATATAAATCATCCTCTTCTTTGTTTACTTCTGTTTAATTTTTTGAGTGCCAAATTATTCTGTAGCATGTAGGGATTCTTCAGATAGTTATGGAATGTTTGGGCTGAAATAACACTTTTAAAATAAAAAATCTGGAGACAAATTTTAAATATAAATTTTTATTAAAGTTTAGTAAAACTGAAAACAGTCATCAGTTCCACATTCTACTTGTGTAAAAAGTCACAATATATTCTACGTGTGTAACATAAACCTTTATATTAAGAATTTTACTAATTTGTACTTTTGAGGTCTGAATTAAACATCAAGATACAATTTTTATATGATTATCTATACCTTAAGTAAAACTGTTAAATGTCTTGCATTTTTTCTCTAACATGTACATTAATATTTGATTTAAAGTGTTTACTTATGGACTTAAAATAGTCTTGAAAGAGTCACTGATTTGAAAAGCATCTATGAAT
The DNA here is from genome assembly GCF_009764315.1 of Trachypithecus francoisi. Taxonomy (NCBI): domain Eukaryota; kingdom Metazoa; phylum Chordata; class Mammalia; order Primates; family Cercopithecidae; genus Trachypithecus; species Trachypithecus francoisi. The sequence continues at coordinate 164,462,086 of NW_022681454.1, read as the reverse complement.
TTAGTCTTGTTTTGTTACTGTTGTCATTATCACATAATTTCAATTACTTTTATTAGAGTTCTTCCCTGGAATCCAACAACACCATTTTGAAGCTTCCTAGTCAAGTCAATTGGTCCCACTTGATCAGGCCTTTTGTGTGTAACAATGCCAGGTTCCATACTACTTAAATAATAAAATTGCAAATAGGCCAGGAACACTGGCTCATACCTATAATATAGGCACATTGAGAGGCCAAGGTGGGAGGATCACTTGAGCTCAGGAATTCTCAAGACCAACATGGGCAACATAGTGAGAATTAATCTCTACTAAACATCCAAACAGTTAACCAAGTATGGTGACACATGCCTGTACTTTCAGCTACTCAAGAGGCTGAAGCAGGAGGATCGCCTGAGCCTAGGACATAGATGCTGCAGTGAGCTAAGATTGTGCCACCACACTCCAGTCTGGGCCACAGAGTGAAAACCCGTCTCAAAAGCAAATTTTCTAATTTAACTCTATGTGTACTCCAAAGCTGTGATGCCAAATGAAAAAAAAAAAAAAAAGAGAAAATATTCACAAAATTGTAGATTCTATTTTAAATTTTATTGCAAGTTTACAAATTAGACTTACATATACTTATGGGATACAAAGTGATGTTACAAACACAATGTGGAATAATTAAATCAGGTGAATTAATGTATCCATCATCTCAAATACTTATCTCTTTTGTGTTGAGAATATTTAAAACATACTCTTAGAAATTTTTAAATGTATAATACACAATTATTAACTATTTTCACTGTACCGTGCAATAGATATTTTAAAAAATATTTATTCCTCTGTATGCTTTGCCTAACATCTGCCTATAGTCCCCATTACCTAGCCTCTGGTAACCACCATTACACCATTACATTCTCTGTTTCTATGAGTTTGATTGCTTTAGTTTTCACTTATAAGTGAGATTGTGTGGCATTTGTCTTTCTATGCCTGGCGTAATTCACTTACTCTTACTGTAAAGTCCTCCATGTTTATCCATGTTATTGGATGACAGAATATTCTTTATTAAGGCTGAATAGTATTCTTGGTTTTCTAGTGTGTGCGTGTGTGTGTGTACACACATATATATGTCACAAATTGTTTATCCATGTATCATTTAATAAACACTTGTTGATTGGTTTTATAACTTATTTTAAATAATGCTGAAACGAGCATGAAGTATACACATCTCTTCATAAAGATTTCAAATATTTTGAATAAATACCTAAAAGTGGAACTGTTGGATCATACAGTAATTGTATTTTCAGTTTCTGAGGAAGCTTCATACAGCATTGCATAATCATTGTGCTAATTTGTACTGTTACTAAGAGTGTGTAAGAATCATTTCTCCACATAATCACTATCATTTTTCTGTCTCCACTTTTACTCTTCCCCCAACATTTCCTGTATTTGATGTCAAAATTTACATTATTTTGTAATATATACCCCTTGACAACTTATTTTAGCTATAGTGGATGTTAATAGATTTGAATTTTAACCCTCATACTAGAAATAACATTGCTTTACAAACCACCATTACAGTCATAATATTCTGAAGAACTCTTATTATTTATACCATTGAGTGTTGTAATTTCACATGTTTTACACTATTAATTAGTGGTCTTTTTTTTTTTTCGGCTTAAAGAATTCCCTTTAGCAATTCTTATAAGCAGGATTAGTGATAATGAACTCCTTTAGTTTCTATTTGTCTGGAAAAGTGTTTATTTCTCCTTTACTTCCAAAAGACAGCTTTGACGGTAATCCTTGGTTGGGAGTTTTGGTTTTATCTTCACCACTTTGAGTATAGTGTCTCATGCTCTCCTGGCCTGCAGGGTTTCTGTTAGGAAGTCTACTGGTAGTTGTGCTGAGACTCCTTTGTGTGCAATGCTTTTCTAATCTTTTGCAGTTATCATAATTTTTTCTTCATCTTTGAATTTTTATAGTTTAATTATTATGAATATTGGAGAACTCCTCATTGGGTTGAGTTGATTGGACACCCTTGCTTTTTCTGTACCTGGATGTTGGCACATTTCTTTAGATTTGAGAATTTTTGTCATTATTTAAATATACTTTCTAAGCCTTTTTCATTTCACCTTCTTGAACTTTTATTATGAATATGTTAGGTCTCCTGATGGTGTCCTGCTACTCTCATAGGCTTTCTTTATTCTATTTTACTCCTTTGTCTCTTTGCTCCTCTGACTGGATAATTTCAAACATGCTGTCTTCAAGTTCGCTGATTTTTTCTTCTGCTGATCAAGTCTGCTGTTGAAGCTTTCTATTAAATTTTTCAGTTCCATCACTACATACTTTATGTTTAAAATTTCTATTTTTTATTGTTTCTTATTTCATTGTCAAACATATTATTTATTTCATATATTTTTAAGATTTATTTAGTTTTTATTTGTGTATATTCTTGTAGTTCACTGAGCTTCTCTTTTAATTTTAAGTTTAGGGGTACATGTGTAGTTTTGTTAGTTACATAGGTAAACTTGTGTCACAGGGGTTTGTTTATTTCATTACCCAGGGTTAAACCTAGTATGAATTAGTTATTTTTCCTGATCCTCTCCCTCCTCCTACCCTCCACCCTCCAGTGGGCCTCAGTGTCTGTAATTCCCCTCTTTGTGTCTATGTGTTCTCATAATTTAGCTCCTATTTATAAGTGAGAACATGTGATATTGGTTTTCTCTTCACGTGTTAGTTTGCTAATAATAATGACCTCTAGTTCCATCCATGCTCTGGCAAAGGACATAATCTCATTCTTTTTTTATGGCTGAATAATATTCCATGGCATATATGTACCACATTTTCTTTATCCAGTCTACCATTGATGGGCATTTAGGTTTATTCAATGTCTTTGCTATTGTGAATAGTGCTGAACACTTAGCTTCTTAAAGAGAATTTTTCTCAATTTTTGATCAGTTATTTTATAGCTCTCCATTTCTTGAAGGTCTGTTATTGGAGATGTTTTAGTTTCTTTTAGAGGTGTTATGACTTCCTGATTCTTTGTAATCCTTGTGTTCTTGCACTGTTGTCTGTACATTAAAAGAGATAGTATCTTTAAAAGCAATCATGCTCTCAATAGTTAACATCTGAAGAATAGGTCTGAACCTATGATCTTTCTACTTTTATAATCCAAGTCATAGCTTCTTCACCTACACCTTTAATCAACTCCAGACATTTTCTTAGACACTGCTTCAAAGTTTATTTTACTAACTTGGAATTTTAATACATCCTAACTGTACCATTTACACATGTAAACTGAGGGGAAAGCTAGATAAAATATGTTAGTGAGGGGAGGCCGAGACGGGCGGATCACGAGGTCAAGAGATCGAGACCATCCTGGCTAACAAGGTGAAACCCCGTCTCTACTAAAAATACAAAAAACTAGCCGGGCGAGGTGGCGGGCGCCTGTAGTCCCAGCTACTCCGGAGGCTGAGGCAGGAGAATGGCGTAAACCCGGGAGGCGGAGCTTGCAGTGAGCTGAGATCCGGCCACTGCACTCCAGCCCGGGCGACAGAGCAAGACTCCGTCTCAAAAAAAAAAAAAAAAAAGTTAGTGCGGTGAATTCATGAATGTATTTTACTCAATAGATGTGCTGCTGTTAAATTATTTTGATAACTCTGCTCATTATATACTTTTATATTTTTATTTCTACCAGTATTTTATAAGGCAGCTATAGTAAAAGGCACCTAAAATAAACACTATTTTGAGTGACAACATTGAGAAGCAATTAAAAGAATTCATTAGAAAAAGATAAGTCTCCAGTTTATAGGTTGATTACATAAATATTTTATTTTATTTTATTTTATTTTATTTTATTTTATTTTATTTTTTTTGAGACGGAGTCTCGCGCTGTCACCCAGGCTGGAGGGCTGTGGCCGGATCTCAGCTCACTGCAAGCTCCGCCTCCCGGGTTCACGCCATTCTCCTGCCTCAGCCTCCGAGTAGCTGGGACTACAGGCGCCGCCACCTCGCCCGGCTAGTTTTTTGTAGTTTTTAGTAGAGACGGGGTTTCACCGTGTTAGTCAGGATGGTCTCGATCTCCTGACCTCGTGATCCGCCCGTCTCGGCCTCCCAAAGTGCTAGGATTACAGGCTTGAGCCACCGCGCCAGGCCTCTACATAAATATTTTAAATGCATTGATTTATTTAATACTATTTCACTATATTCATATTGTCAATTGCATCTTTACACTAATTTGTGTCTGATAATTTGCCTGAATATTTTTTTAATAGTGTTGCAGCAGATATTTCATTAAAACAGAATAAGGATGTTAATATCAACTTTTTAACAAACAACAATTTGATTCAAAAAAGTAGAAGGAGTGTCAACCTATCACATCTCACAAAATTAAGAAAACTGAACTGTTTACATCAAGCTTGTCCATTCTGCAACCCACATGCTACCTGTGGCCCAGGATGGCTTTGAATGCAGTCCAACACAAATTCACAAACTTTTTAAAAATGATATGCAATTTTTAAATAATTTTTTAGCTCATCAGCTATCATTAGTGTTAGTATATTTTATGCACGGCCTAAGACAATTTTTCATCTTCCAATGTGGCCCAGGGAAACCACAAGATTGGACACCCCTGGTTTGCATAGCCTGGGTATAAATTTTCAACATTAGCATAGGAAACATGGCTTCAATTGGTACATGTAGGCTGGCTAATTTGGACATTCAGAACATTAAATCTATTAATCCTTCTTAGAGCAAAACACTTTAAATAAATACTACAGTTATAATCTATTAAATATCCAAGAAATTATGTTTTCACAGGAAAAACAAAGGAAGTTTCTTCAACTGTTAAACAATAAAATTGAAATACAGATACTGAATAGATGTGAAAATTGATTAAATGATCCGTAATTAAAAATTCTCTCAATGAGGCATGGTGCTCCTTTACTTATTATCATTCCATTTTAGTCTAATATTTGCATGATTTTATAAACAAAATTATTGTTGATTCAAAGAAACATCAAAATACATTACTGCCAAAATTAGAAGCTAGCAAATATTCTTTCATTAATGAGACCAACGTGTTTCAATGGTGAAATATTAATTCACCCTCCCATAATTGCCTTTAATTTTACCAAGATAGTTTAACAAATGCTTTCTTCCATAAAATAGAATACAGAAATTAACAGTTATTTTCCCTATATAGTATATAAACAAATAGAAACAATATTCTTTTTTTGCTTATTAATTCACATAGATAAGTAAAAATAGACATTTGCCAACTTTTCACTTTCATTTCAATATTAAACATAATTTGAATATCTCTCTGAATAGCTTGTTTCCTTAGAGATCATTAGAATAGACTATATGGTTAACATGTGGATTTAATTACTTTCAAGTGTCTTATGTTTTAAAAAGATTTATATACACCGACATTTTTGTCATTCTTTTACTTTTAAAAACTTTAATATATTCTGGAATAAAAAAATTGATATTTGAAGAATTTAAGAATCTCAATATTTTCTCAGGAATTTGCACTGTAAGTATCAGAACAAACTAATCCAGTAAAAAGTGCTTTTCAATGAGTCATAGTTCAATCCATAACTAAAATTGTTACTTGGACTTCACTCAATATTAATAATGAGATAATTAGTTATTTTATTATTTATAATTATTTTACCTTTCTGGAGAACTTCAGAGCATTTCATTAAGGTAATATAGAGATGTTCTTATATTTTATAATAGCAGGAAAGAATACAGAAGGTAACAAAGCTCTCATGAAGGTCAGATATCTGTCCCATCTTTCATAAATCCCACTACTTAATTCATTCATATCTGAAATCCCTTATGTAATTCTAATTTTTCTTTTGACTATAGGACTAACTATCTTCCTGTTTACTGTATAATACACTTAATTATTGTGTTTATTGTTTATTGACTGCTTCTCTCTCTATGGTGTCAGCTTCTTAAGGAAAGGATTTTTTCTTAACTTGTTCAATTGTTGTGAAAATATTTGAGATCTGTTCTTCAGAACACCATGCACTAGTTATGAATCCCAGGGAAGGACTCCATACACTTCTAGCCACTGCATATTGGTATCCACCAAGAGAAACAGCACAGTCAAGCATTGGATGGAGCAACACTTTATTTACATACAGAAGTTACAGAGCAAAATGAATGTCAACTGTGTGCAGTTTCCCCATGGCCAGGAGGGCTCGTCCTTGCAGCAGATGCAAGCCAAATGGTCACCCACACCCCTTTCCTATCACAGATTGATCCTGTGCCCTTCCAGAGGAGAACAAAAGGAGTAATGGGGTTGGCCAGATGCCATGCTATGCACATGCTTATGTAGAACAAAGGAGAATACATTGAGCTTGCAGTAGGCAAAGATAATCCGTCATAAGGTGATAAACCCAGTACAGGTCTTACGGGCTCCTTATCTCTTGGTAAGAAAGTGTTCTAGGCTCAAGATCTATTCCTATGCACCCAAATGGGGGGCAGAGACTGCACACACAGACTGCCTTTCCCTACAACATTCATATGCAGAAAAGGAATAATGAGCTGTTCTTTGAACGATACAGAAAAACTAACTCACAATAGATCATAACCCTAAAATAAAAACCCAAAACTATAACACTTCCATAGAAAAACACAGAGAAAAATCTTTTTTGACTTTTAATTGTTGGGCAAAATTTCTTAGATTCAACACTAAAAGTATGATTTTGTAAAAAGAAATACTCATTACCATTAAGGAATTACATTCTTCAAAATACACTCTTAAGAAAATTAAGGGACAATACATAGATGGGAGGCTACATTTGCAAAATATAAAACTGATAAAGAACTGATATCCAGAATTAATGTAGAAATTTCAAATCTCAATTCTAATACAATATACTCCCCAAATGGAAAAACTTATGACAACTCACTGACGAAGAGCATAAAAAGAAACTCGACATCATTATTAACTAAGAAAATGAAAATAAAATCCATAATGAGATGCCATTACAAGCCATCATAAAGGGTTTTAAAGAAAATAGCAAATACCAAGTTCTGTTGAGGATGAAGAACAACTAGAAAACTAATACAGTACTTGTGTGGATTTATAATGGTACAGCCATTTGAGCAAATGATTTCTGAGTCTTATATAAAAGTAATAATATTAATTACCTGATGACCCAGCAATTTCACTTCTACATATTACAAAATAAAACAAAACATATTCACATGAAATATTTTGCAAATCTTTATGATGACTTAATTTCTATTCACCAAAAACTAGAAAATCCCAACTGTAATTCAAAGAGTGTATGAATACACAAACTTGCATATTCATAAAGATGGAATACTATTCAGAAATACAAAGACATGAATTCTTGGCACACTTGTAATATGAGTAATTATAGAATACTTTATGCTAATTTTATAAGCAAAATTCAGAAGGCAACATGAGAATGATTTCATTTGTATGACTTTCTAGGAAATCAAAACTACAGCAGCAGAACACAGATACGTGGATATCATAAGACAGGTTGGTAATCAGCTTTGAGTGGTAAATTACCATGATAGGTAACCAACCTCCAAGAGAAGCTGAGTTATCAAACTGTATTTCCTATTATCATGGTTGTGTCTCATCATGTTCGATTTAATGCTTTTATTTTACATAGGCATATGACATACATCATCACAGTGCATTTTGCTAAAAGTTAACGCCAAAGACAATATTTGATTTGTGACTTGAAATATCAGCTGGCAATGTTATAATGATTTTTTAAGTTATACATGAATTTGGAACTATTTTATATTTTTGCTTCAAATAGTATGGCTAATCCTTACTTCTGAGCAATAATTTCTGGATGTAACCATTTTTTAATAGAGTCATCTTTCACTGTGTTCTTGAAAGCCTATTACAGAAAGGCCCAGTCTGTGATTAGGCCTCTGATAGCTCCTGTCTAAGTCAGCACAAAAGAATGATCAAAGACAAAACCAAAAATCCATTTGTCGATATAAAATGTGAATTTTATAGAACATCATAACATAACCTCAGTTAATTCTCAGTAGTGTTTTCAGGATTATTAGGTCATTGTGAAGTTTAAAAAAATACCTCAGGAAAAGTAGAAACGGTTAGAATTTTGAAGCATAGGTTTTTATTTTTAATAAATAGTTTTTTCAAGAACTTTAAATGATCCTTTATGATGGTAGTAGTAGAAAATTTAACAGATACTGTAAAGCTAGAGCTCAAGAGATTTTGCTTGCTTGGATTTTTGATTATCATATTTTTTTCTTAAACTTTTTTTCTTAAAAAGACCTTATACAAGACAGAACTTACATTTCAAATTCAAGGGAAAAGTACATTATTTATTTAAACAGTTGTGTTTGAGGAAAAACTGTATTTGAGTGCAAATCTGAAAAATTGCATTATGTGAAAATGAGATACATGTCAAATGGTTCCTCTATCTTTAATTTTAACAGGAATACTTGTAATGCATAACATTTTAAACCACATATACTATAATTTATTTAATATATAAAAATATTTACTGTCAAATTCAAAGTACAAATGTAATTATGAGGTGGACTATCAAACTTTAGAAAGCAATAAATTTTTAAGCATTTTACCAATATCCATTTTATGCCAAGGGGTGATATGCTGATATTGAACTGGCTTTATCTTTATCTTTTCTTTAAAGCTAATTCCATAAGATTCTCTGTAAAATAATTTGTTATTCTATATTAATATTTTTCCAGGTGCTCTGTAAGTTGAAGCTAAATATTAAATTTTCAATCCAAACTTTCACTACTTCTCACATAATGTGCTTTTATTCTATTATAAAACTTTTGACTTTATTAAGAATTTAATCCTTATTAATGAGAGAATAGAAATTATAAAAGGTGAGAAAGAATTCCTCTTTATTGCTGTGAAATTCAAACTGGTATAAACCATTTTGAAAGACAACCATTTTCTTACAAATGTAAAACACAGTAATTTCATACAATTTAGTACTGATGCTCCTTGTGATTTACCCAACTGATTAGAAAACTTATATTCATATGGGAACATGCATGCGAGTGTTTACAGCGTTTCTTTCAGAATCACCCCAAACTAAAGTAATGTAGATGTCCTCCAACAGATTAAACTATGGTTTATCAATCCAATGAAATATTATTTATAGAAAATATATGTGCACAATTAAGCCACCACAAAGGGACATGAATCAAACTTAAGTAGATATTTGAAACAAAATAAAGGCAATCTTAAAAGGCTATATACTACAAGACTTCAATTGTAGAATATTTCGGAAAAGACAAAGCTATAAAAATTATATTTGAAAAAAGATGCGACATTTTCTAGAGTTTAGAAAAAGGAGGCAATGTTTGAATATGTAAAGCGCCTAGAATCGTTTATGGTAGTGAAGCTATTCTGACTAATACTATAATGGTGGATGCATAAAATTATACCTTTGTCAAGGCCTGTGGAACTTTACAGCAGAAAGAGTGAACCGTAACTTATGCAATTAAAAAATCATGTAGGAGGTCAGGGAATAACAGTTGAGAATACAGATTATGACAAAAGAATCTAAACACATTATAAATGCATGAAACAACTTCAATGAAGGTACACGTGAAAGGTTCATATTCTAAGGAATGTTGGAAAACAGTGGAATCTCTAAGACTAAAGGTAAAATAAAATGTTCATGAGCACTGTAGTCTAGTTAATAAAGTTATTTCTCACAAGATAGGGTTAACAATTGTGATACCGTAACCTGGAATTAAACAGTGTAGTAAATATATGGTGGGTGGTGAAAGCCAGATTTCTCACTGTTGGTAATGGGAGGTTACTGATAAGCAAGAGGAGGAGGCTGGAATGTGTCATGCAGTAATGGATTAGACTTGGAGACATCAGTATGAGCACATATATTTAACTTAATATAGTTTAAATGGTTACATATAAATATAACTATAGATATCTGTATATACATGAGTTAGTATACACACATATATTTTCTTTCTCTTAGCTGAGAAGAACTACAAGCAATGACCTCCTAGTGACAACAAGAATACTTAGCACCCAGTTCTTGGTGTTTAATAGCATTATCCAATAAAAGAAAATAGGGTTTTTTGGACAAATGTACTTTCTGCCTCCGACTAAGCAGAAAAGTTACAAGATGAAGCTGAAATATCTTTTAATGAGAAGGAAGGAAGGAAGGAAGGAAGGAAGGAAGGAAGGAAGGAAGGAAGGAAGGAAGGAAGGAAGAAGGAAGGAAGGGGGGAGAGAGAGAGAGAGAAAGAAAGAAAGAAAGAAAGAAAGAAAGAAGAAGAAAGAAAAAAAGAGAAAAAAGAAAGAAAGAGAGGGAGAGAAAGAAAGAAAGAAAGAAAGAAAAGAAAGAAAAAGAAAAGAAAAAAGAAAAGAAAAAAAAAGAAAAGAAAAAGAAAGAAAGAAAAAAAGGAAGAAAGAAGGGAAGAAAGGAAGAGAAAAGAAGGAAAGGAAGAAAAGGGAAGGAAGGAAAGGAAGGAAGGAAGGGAGAAATAAAGAAAGGAAGGAAGGAAGGAAAGGAAGGAAGGAAGGAAGGAAGGAAGGAGGAAGGAAGGAAGGAAGGAAGGAGGAAGGAAGGAAGGAAGGAAGGAAGGAAGGAAGGAAGGAAGGGGGGAGAGAGAGAGAGAGAAAGAAAGAAAGAAAGAAAGAAAGAAAGAAGAAGAAAGAAAAAAAGAGAAAAAAGAAAGAAAGAGAGGGAGAGAAAGAAAGAAACAAAGAAAGAAAGAAAGAAAAGAAAGAAAAAGAAAAAGAAAAAGAAAGAAAGAAGAAAGAAAGAAAAGAAAAAAAGGAAGAAAGAAGGGAAGAAAGGAAGAGAAAAGAAGGAAGGAAAGAAAAGGGAAGGAAAGGAAGGAAGGAAGGAAGGAGAAATAAAGAAAGGAAGGAAGGAAAGAAAAAAAGGAGGGAAAGAGGAAAGGAAGGAAGGAAGGAGAAAAAAGAAAAGAAAAGAAGGAAGGAAAGAGGGAAGGAAGGAAAGAAGTAAGGAAGGAAGGAAAGGCAAAAACAGAAAATGATGGGTGGGATTGTAAACTGGTTCAACCATTGTAGAAAACAGTATGGCAATTCCTCAAGGATCTAGAACTAGAAATACCATATGACCCAGCCATCCCATTACTGGGTATATACCCAAAGGATTATAAATCATGCTGCTATAAAGACACATGTGCACGTATGTTTATTGCAGCACTATTCACAATAGCAAAGACTTGGAATCAACCCAAATGTCCATCAGTGACAGACTGGATTAAGAAAATGTGGCGCATATACACCATGGAATACTATGCAGCAATAAAAAAGGATGAGTTCATGTCCTTTGTAGGGACATGGATGCAGCTGGAAACCATCATTCTCAGCAAACTATCAAAAGAACAGAAAACCAAGCACTGCATGTTCTCACTCATAGGTGGGAACTGAACAATGAGATCACTTGGACTCTGGAAGGGGAACATCACACACTGGGGCCTATTATTGGGAGACGGGATGGGGGAGGGAAGGCATTGGGAGTTATACCTGATGTAAATGACGAGTTCATGGGTGCTGACAAGTTGATGGGTGCAGCACACCAACATGGCACAAGTATACATATGTGACAAACCTGCACATTGTGCACATGTACCCTAGAACTTAAAGTATAATTTAAAAAAGTATAGAAAATGATGGTGTATTCAGAGACACAGGAGCCAACTAAGAGCTTGTTTAATGTTCAAAGCTTGAAAAATTTCAACAACATTATAAATAACATAGTATTGAATTATACTGTAAAGTATAAAATATCCATGAGTACATGCTGATATATAAATAAATGATTAATAAATAAATAATTGAGAAAAAATGTTTAAAGAGACAAATTTTCCATGAAGAAGTCCAACTAATTTATATAGGTACTCCACACTCAAGGAGGGGTAGACTTATCAACTCCATCCTCATAAGTATTGACTAAACATAGTAATTTTCTTCCAAAGGCTACATTATGAAAAGGGTGGGGGTGAAAAAGGATAACTTTTCATTGGATAAATTTGACTAACCAACTTCAGCCAAGTAATCAAAGTTAATATCATAATAGTAAATGATGATGATGATATGTACTCTTGATATGATGTGTAAGGCCCTTCATCTCTGTGGTCTTCTCAAGAAAACATAATCACTGTAAAATCACCAGAAAAAGATCATACAAATCCCACTTGAGGGGAATTCAACAAAATGCCTATACCACTCAAAATTATCAAGGTCATCAAACACAAGAGAAATAAAAGAAACTGTCATAGTCAAGAGGAGACAAAAGAGGCGTGAAGACTAAATAGAATGTCGTATCTTGGAGGAGACCCTGGAACATAAAAAGGATAGTAAGTAAAAACTAAGAAAGTCTAAATAAATTATGAACTTTAGTTAATCATAATATGTCTATATTTGTTGATGTGGTAACAATATTAATATTGATTGTACTAAATGTCTCATATAAATATGTTAATAATGGAGCAACTGAGTATAGAGAACATGAGAACTCTCTCAGTGTTTCTCTCCAAATTATTTTGTCAATTTGAAACTGCTTTAAAGTAAAACAAATTTATTTTAAAAGGTAAGAAGAGACAAATAGAAGGGAAACATGGGCCAAGGAAATCATAGATTTTGATCTACATGGACACCTTGAGTCATACATTTATTTCTAAGGTTACGAACAAATATTATTAAAAGGAATACATGATATCTGCCATATTAATTGATTCAAGAAGGCACATAATTTTCAGTGGTATATATCTTGTTACATTTTTCAAAAGTATAAAATACATTGGGGGACTAAAGGTATGATAGCTCTTTTCCACATTTTTCCCCAAATGGAAATGTAGGATATTTCATATAATTTTTGAATAAAAATGTGAAACAGCAATTACTCTCACAAAAACCTTGATCTAAACTTTTATATGGGAAAAAAGCTGTAGATCCCAGAAAAAAAAAAAAATGCTTAATGTAGTTACTTTAAAAAATAGACCAATTTAAGTTCAAGAAGATAAAAATAAATATTGGCATTTAAAATCAGAGATAAATTCTTACAGAAGTTGTGAATATTTTTCTAAGGAAGAATTTGATCGCAAAAGAGATAAAACTATTCAAGTGAATGGGATTCATCATGTGTATACACCCATCACTGAATCTAAGGAAACTTTGTACAAGCAGAGAGAGTCCAGAATCATTAGAAGCTGGCATTTATGAAACATTTTCTAGTACTTCTTTTCCTACTTCAGTATTTGCTGCTTTCAGCACAAAACCATGTGCAACTTTTGTATACTCATTGGACATTTTAAAATACATCATTTTAATGTTGACTGGTCTTAGAGGCATCAATCATCTCTACCTGATGAGCTTTCCTTCACCAGATCCACCTGACTTTTGCTACCTATGCAAAAAAATTTAATTTTATTTTATTAAAGTAGTAGAGAGGAGATGGGGAGTAAGAGAGAGACTATGAAGAATATTATTACATTTCAGTAGCAGATATTTAAACAAAAGTTTAAGTAGGAGTTAATGATCCACGTAATAGATATATTTGGAATCCAGATTCAGGTCCAGACTAAAGTCATGTTCTTTTTTCATTTAGAATGCATGATTTCCAATTCAATGTTGCCCATTATTAGAATAGCTTCCTGTTTCATCTGAAGACCTTCCCTCCTGTGGTGACTCATAAGATTCAAGAGGCATTACATAGTCCAAAATGTTATATAGTTAAATTTTATTTACCTCTGAACACAATAATCTACAGATGTACTCCAGGAGTCCCCAGATACTACCTTTCTTTGTACAACAGCAAACTCATTTCCCCTTGATAGCCAAAGTCCATTACCACAGACAACCCCTTTCTCAGATGTCTGTAAAAAGTCAGAGGAAATTGACTGTGTATTAAGGACTTTCGAGTTTCCAGTTTTTTATTTATTTATTTATTTATTTATTTATTTATTTATTTATTTATTTAAATTTACCCCTACATGACAGGTAAAAAGTCTGCCGTATCTCTTTCCTTTACCATCAACCTTTACCCAAAGCTGTCCATAGCATATGGCTCAAACAGGCAAACTCTTGCGGGTGGGTGTTGGGGAGGTAGTTGTTCCAGAGAGCTCAGTTCTAGAAGAAAGGTCTTCCCTTTTTTTCTGTGGCTTCCACACCCATCTGATGTCTAGTTGTCTCATCTGCAGCATTGGTCTATTACAAATTATTCAGTCTACAGAAAATGGAGATTCTAAAAGAAAAGAAATTACTAAAAAAATTCTGCGTGAAAATGTATACAAACTGTAAGCAATTTATGGATTATAACAAGCAGCATAGCTGTGTAACCAACAGTCAAGAAATAAAATATTCCCAGTACCACATACTTCTCTCCTCCGCCTCCTCCCAGTTTCTACCAATCTAACATTTCTATAGTTAATTTAAATGTTTTCAGGTTCTTTTATATTCAAACTTAAGGAATTTTTGAAGTGAAATAAGTTACACAGTTATATGAATAAAATTATACACTGTGCATTTTTAGTCCAGTTGACTTCTTTATTCAGCATTATGTCAGTGAGATTTATCGAGCTGGTTGCACTGTGTTAAGTTTGTACATTTTTACTACTGTATAGTATTTTGTTGTATAAACATGTAAGAGATTATTTATCCATTATATGGTTAATGGATAATTGGGTTTTTTCCCACATTGGCTCTGTGAATATTCATGAACATATTTTTACACCGCTATGACTTTCTTACAACTTTGCAGTGCGTCTACCTAAGATCATTCTTTCCAGAGGCGTGCTCTTCAATCCTTCAGCACTGACATGAACACAAGGTTTCTGCAAACAAATTATGTTTTCTTATGTGGGGGAGAGGGGTAGTCTAAATAGTTTGCCTTTATTTTGAAGAATTTCTTTTTCTGGAAATAGAATTCTGTGCCATATCATGTTATTGACATCCCTAGATATTTTACCGACTATCTAATAAAGTGAACTATCAATATATGCTCAAATAAGCTATCAATTACTACTAACACAAAATGAAGTTGTATTTGAGCCTTAAGACAGGCTAATGACAGCTGGAATTTACTTTTCAGTGAAGGTCTGTGTAAATAATTACTTTGGTAAAATGCAAAATGTATTTTACGAAGTGTCAAAATGTCATTTCCAGGAAAACCAGAAAATAATTAGACTATTATTTGCTTTTACAAATTGAGTTTTATTCAGTTATATATTAACATGAATTTTGTTCTTCTCTGTATTATGCTTAGAGGTATTTGGTTATGGCTTCTAGAAAATAATTAAAAACTTCAGAGAACCAGAAAGCCTGTATTTTGATTTGATAATTTGCTTTTTCAAATCAAATTATCACAACACTCATTTTTCTGTTGTGAAGTTGAATTGAGATGTATTAGAACTTTCATTTAAATTTAAAAATGGTTATTTTATGCAAATTAATTCATTTGATATTGTGTTTTTTAGAGACTTCCATCAGATTGAAACCTTTCTTTTCATATGAACATGTTGTGTCCCATAGAGAGAAGCTGACCTAAAATTATACATTATCAACTTACATGCTCTTTTTGTATTGAAACTGCTATACCTAGAAAAAAGATGATGACGACTTTGTGCTAGGACTTTTTTGGTTCATCAAAACAAGATCCAAACTACATATAATATTGTATTAAAAACAACAACCGTAACACTCACCCATTCGCTCACCTGAGTATATTATGTATGCAAAGCCATGAGTAGATTTATCCTTAGGGATGGTTAAAATCCATGTGCCCAGACACTGGTAAAAATCACTTTCTCTTTTTTTTTTTTTTTTTGTCTATGCTCTTTCTGAATATCACCTTCATTCATGAAAATTGGCTGTCTGAAAGAAACTAGTTACTCCTGGTTTACCTCCTTACAACTCCTAAATGAAAATTGGCAGTTGTCTATACATCTAACTAGAATAGCATCTAGAAACAATTCTAATGTCCCAGCTTGTTATCTCTATACCAATTGCTGTATGTGGTGGAGTATTACAATTGTTTTAAATGTGCCCAGCTGCCCATTTCTGAAGCCAAGGAGTAACTGATAAGCCTCAATAGGATCACATGGTTGGAATGAGAAAGAATTCGATTCTCATAAAGGAGGGAGGCTTTTATCTGACTAATCAGAAAAAGAAATGTATACATATTGTACACAGTAACTACTAATTACAGTATTTGCATTGAGAATTATCCTATGGCACAATTACAGTTTCCACATTTAGAAATGGCTTTATGAGAGATTGAACATATTTAAAATGACTGGGTAATTTTAATAGGATCCTCTACCAGTAGACATAAAATCACATTAATGCCTGGGTTCCAATATTTCATGCTTTTCTGTTTTATGCTCTTCTTTTATACTTTTCTCACAATCACATTTTTCCCCATTATCATGATAAATCTCAATAGAAATCTTGAAAATTGAGTGAATGTCATGATAGTCAACTTACCACTGACTATAATGATCATTAAGAAACTGACTTCGTAGTAAAACAGGGTCCTACCTGGCATGAGCCCTTAGATATTACCTCTGTTGGTGTGCCCAACAGGAGTATGATTTTATTTTTTCTTTCCACTTCTGTCTACTTCTGGAACAAAGTTGTGAAGTGTCATAGGTGAGTGCTGTTCCCATCATCTTATTTTGTCAATGATAGAAAAGTGAAAATGGTAAAGAGGAGAAGCCGGTGGTGGGGAGGTGTGGTAAGAAAGCACTAAAGAGAATATGGAGCAACGTTACGTGAAAAACTGATGCAGGGTAAGAGCCAAGATTGTGTGCCTACCCTGGAATGACCTTTCAGAAGCAGGCTATAAAAGTCAGTTCACCTTTAATAATGATCCACTACATGGCACACAATTTTGAAAAGACCTTCAAGGATGTACAGTAACAAAAGCCTATGAGATAGGTTAAGCTCAGCTGTCATCTCACATGATATTTTTCTGCAGACTTGCTTTCCATAGTGAAGAACTGCATTAACTTCTTTTGTTGAATTCACATATGCTGATACAACTTTATAGGAGCTGGGATATAGTCCCACACAGGAATTTTCATAATGAAAAGGGGCAATTTTCCATATCAATAAGATAGATAGTAAGAAAAATGACTTGCACAAACTAATTTAATTTTGCAAGTTACTAGTACTGGACATTTATATTTAAACCTGAAAGATTATTCTGTAACATAAGTTTATTAATTTAAAATGTAAAAGATTTCTACCTAAAAATAAAGTTTTTAATTTAAAATAAAGTTTTCACAAGAACCTATTCACTTATTCTCACTGGCTTAAGGCATTTTTTAAAAAATGAAAAAAAAAAGATTTACAGACTCTATAAATATGTGAATTGAACAGAATATGAATTTAATTTTACCATCCCATAGTATAGTTGTGGTTTAAAGTACATTATTTCATAGGCTGGAGAAATCCGAATTTCCCTTGTATATTATCATAAATGTGCATGGTTTTTATCACCAGTTTATGAAGTGTAATTGCTAAAAGTGTCAGAAATTCTTTATATTTATATCTGAATGAGTACATTAATAGTCTATGTATATTAGGCAATGAAAAGGAATAAAGATGTAAAAAAATAGCTAATATGGGTCTAAAGATTCTAGTATATAAAATTATATACAAAACTATAAAAATGTTGTAGAAAAGTATTATCCACTTCATAAAATCCAAAGAATGCTATTCTCACCCCCCTGAATCTCACAACCACTATTTATCTAAAAGTTTTTAACAGAGAAATCCATACACACCAAAAATGATAAAATAATGACATATTCAAAAGTAAATCTAAATTCAGATTTTTTTTCCTTCTCAATGTGGTATTCTTATTGAGAGTTTACTGTATATTAAGGGTTTTATATACATTCTCCCGACTAATCCACATTTCAAAGGGAATTTATATTTTAATCTTCAATTCTGAGAAAATGAAATAAAGGCTTAGACAGACTAAACTGTTTCCCGCCCCCCAGAAAACAAAAACAAGACTATTTAATGACTGGTTCTGAGTCCATTTTTCCCTAATTTCAAAGCTGATGTTTTTAACTTTTTACTGTAAATGTTTCTACTGCTTGTATTCTACTTACATTTGATTAACACTGAACCTGAAACGTATCCATAGAATATTCAGACACTATAATGAAGTTTACTTTGCGAAACTCAAAATTCGGTTTATCTGTCTCTTTGTAAAAGCTGAAACTCTAATATTTGGCATCAATCTTTGGGAATGTTTTCATTCACACATGCTTTTGCTCATAAATCAATTAATAAAATTGTATTAATCTTCAACTATACTCCAAGTCCTGTTTTTAGGTATATTTGATACAGTTGGAAAAACAAATAAACAAAAATCCATGCCCTAGTGGAAATACCACTATGGAAGACAGAGATAGGCAATAAATTAAATAAACATATCATTTAAATGGTGAAAGATGTCATGGAGAAAAGTAATGTTTAAGTATAAAAAGTGCAGCAGGCTATATTAGAATTGCAATTTTCAATGGAGGACTTAGAGAAATCCTCACAAAGGAAATGAGCGAAGACATAAGTATGATAACTAGGGAGTCAGGTAGATAACAATGGAAAGAACATTTCAGGCAAAGGGTCCACAAGTATAAAGCCGCTGAGGTTCAAATGTATGTGAAGCAGTCAATGAACAGCCAGGTGGCCAGTGGGGCTAGTGCAGAGAAAATAGAACAAAAAACTCTGGAAGATGGAGTTAGGTGGAAAGGACATCAGAGGCATCAGGCTTTGAATTCTAGCTTTACTTTGAATGTAATGAAAAGACCTGGAAGGTGTTGAGCAGAAGCGTGACATGGTCTGATTCAAATTTTTGAAGGATGATGATCTGGTTACTCAGTTGAGGGGAAGGGGAAAGGCAGAGAGATCTCTTAGGATGTTGCGATGGTTAATATTCTGTCAACTTGGTTGGATTGAAGGATGCAAAGTATTATTCCTGGGTGTGTCTGTGGAGGTGTTGCCAAAGGAGATTAACATTTGGGTCAGTGGACTGGGAGAGGCAGACCTACCCTTAATCTGGGTGCGTACCATCTAATCAGCTGCCAGGGTGACTTGAATAAAGCAGGCAGAAGTTGGAAAGAAAGAGCATTGTGGCTAAGTCTTCTGGTCATCTTTCTCCCGTGGTAGATGTTTCCTACCCTCAAACATCGGACTCCAAGTTTTTCAGCTATTGGACTCTTAGACTTACACCAGTGATTTGCCAGGGGCTCTCAGGCCTTTGGCGACAGACCGAAGGTCACACTGTTGGCTTCCCTACTTTTGAGATTTTGGGACTCGAACTGGCTTCCTCGCTCCTCAGCTTGCAGACGGCCTATTGAGGAACTTCACCTTGTGATTGTGTGAATCAATTCTCCTACTAAACTCCCCCTCATATATACATCTATCCTATTAGTTGTCTTACTTTAGAGAACTCTGAAAAATACAGACACAGAGGAGTTAATACCCAAAACTTAATTTTGTACATTCTAAGGTTAAGGTCCTGACTAAAATACAGGTAGAAGTATTAAATAGAAAATTGAATATAAAATTTGGAGTTGATGGGAGATTTCTGGGCCAGACATATAGCTTCAGGGGTAATAGTTAGTGAATGGTATGTAAAGTCCTCTGAGATTGAGTGACATCTCCGCCTAGACTGAGCATCAGCAGAGAAGGTCATGGGTCGTTCTAACATAAGGTGGAAAAAGAAAGTATCAAAGGAGACTGAGAAGGAATAGCTACCACGTAGGATGAAATGAAGGAAAGTATGGAGTGTTGAAAACCAATACAATAAAAATGTTTCAATGAAGATTTAATGATAAGCTGTGCCAAATGTTGCTGGTTCATGAAGATAAGTGAAGACTGGGAACTTAAGATTAGATTTAGTAACGTAAATCTGAGTGTTGGCCTTGGCAAACAGCTTTTATGGAATGATGAGGAAAATGTCTGAGGCAAGTGGATTTAAGAGAGATTGGTAGGAGCAAAATTGGAGACAGCAAGTATACACAACTCTCTCAAGAAATTTTGCTGTAAAGGAAAACTAGAGGGGAAAATAAGGTCAAGAAAACATTTCTGTTGTTATTGCTTCTTCGTTTGTTTTAAGGAAAAAATCTTTTTTCTTCCAGAATTAGAAAAAAAAAAGAAGCTGCAGGAGGGATAAAGGGGAAAGGTAGGAGACAGT
This sequence comes from Trachypithecus francoisi, assembly GCF_009764315.1. Taxonomy (NCBI): domain Eukaryota; kingdom Metazoa; phylum Chordata; class Mammalia; order Primates; family Cercopithecidae; genus Trachypithecus; species Trachypithecus francoisi. The sequence goes on along the minus strand of NW_022681454.1, from coordinate 164,441,885 downwards.
TCCTTGAACAAGTAGAGGCATGAAGCTGACCCAGGAGTGATAGCGTCTGCATTTATTAGGAGCATAGGAAGTTCAACCTGTAAAAAACTCCAAGAAAAAGTAAAAATATATGAGTGTAGGCAGATAGATGTGCTGGTAGATACTTGCAAATGATCTCTAATTCTTTAAACGCTCTTTGTAACATAGGAAGTGAGTTCACCAATTGAAAGGAGAAAGGAAAGGGTACTGGAATTTTAGAAGATGATTAATGGTGGTGAAATTATCATAAAGAATTATTAGAGAATGAACAGAAACAAGATAATATAACTGCTCCTTAGGTTTCACGTGAGGGTAAGAGGCATGAATGAACAAGCATTGGCAGCAAAGTAGTGTTTCTTCCAGCCACATTCTGCTGCCAGCAGTGCAGTATAGGGTAGACTGAGAGTTAGAGTTGCTGTTTTGTGAACATTGACTCCTAAAATTGCACTATTTATGGTTTGCTTAGAATAAAATGTGTATGTTAAAAATTTAAAATAAATAGAAATAATTCCAAATAGTAGAGTTTTTCTAAATCATTTTAAAACATCATATCTGAAAATCTTGCTTGGTGACATTTTCTGTTACACTCTATGTGGTGTCTCTCCATAATAGAGAAAGAGAAATTTGTTCAATTGCTCTGTCAGAATCACTGGATCCCACCACAGAAAAACTATTGTATTCACTTAGATTGTATTGTGAGATCCTGTTGCTCTGTTTCTTGGAGTATATATAAATTCATGATCACTTTAACTCTTATTTTCAACTCTGTGAAACATGGCAGGTTCAAGTGAAAGTTCTAGGATTTATTGAAATTGAATATATAATAAATAATATTTCCTAATATATGTCCATTATACTTTATATTTTAAATTTCTTTTAAAAGAAACGGGATCAATGTGCAGAATGTGCAGGTTTGTACATAAGTATACGGGTGCCATGGTGGTTTCCTGCACCTACTGACCTGTCCTCTAAGTTCCCTTCCCTAACCCTCTACCCCACTACAGGCCCTGGTGTGTGTTGTTTATGTGTTCTTATTGTTCAACTTCCAACTATGAATGAGAAAATGCAGTATTTGGTTTTCTGTTCCTCTGTTAGTTTGCTAAGGATGATGGCTTCCAGTTTCATCCATGTCCCTGCAAATAACGTGATCTCATTCCTTTTTATAGCTGCATAGTATTCATGGTATATACGTACCACATTTTCTTCATCCAATCTATCATTGACGGGCATTTGAGTTGGTTCCATGTCTTTGCTATTGTAAATAGTGCTGCAATAAACATAAGTGTGCAAGTGTCTTTATAGTAGAATGATTTATATTCCTTTGTGTATATACCTAGTTATGGGATTGCTGGGTCAAATGATATTTCTGATTTTAGATCCTTAAGGAATCACCATACTGTTTACCACAATGGTTGAACTAACTTACATTCCCACCAACAATGTAAAAGTGTTCCTATTTCTCCACAGCCTCACCAGCATCTATTGTTTCCTGACTTTTTCATAATCAACATTCTGACTAGCGTGGTTTTGATTTGGATTTCTCTGATGATCAGTGATGTTGAGCTCTTTTTTAATAGACTCCTGCATAAATTGCATTAATTGGCTGCATAAATGTCTTCTTTTAAGAAGTGTCCTTTGGGAGGCCGAGACGGGCGGATCATGAGGTCAGGAGATCGAGACCCTCCTGGCAAACGGTGAAACCCCGTCTTACTAAAATACAAAAACTAGCGGGCGAGGTGGCGGGCGCCTGTAGTCCAGCTACTCGGAGGTGAGGCAGGAGAATGGCGTAAACCCGGAGGCGGAGCTTGCAGTGAGCTGAGATCCGGCCACTGCACTCCAGCCTGGGCGACAGAGCGAGACTCTGCCTCAAAAAAAAAAAAAAAAAAAAAAAAAAAAAAGAAGTGTCTGTTCATATCCTTGCCCAGTTTTTGATGGGGTTTGTTTTTTTCTTGTAAATTTAAGTTCTTTGTGAAGTTTGGATATTAGACCTTCATCAGATTGGTAGATTTCAAAAATTTTCTCCCATTCTGTAGGTTACCTGTTCACTCTGATGACAGTTTCTTTTGCTGAGCAGAAGCCCTTTAGTTTAATTAGATCCCATTTATCAATTTTGGCTCTTGTTGCAATTGTTTTTGGCATTTTGTCATGAAGTCTTTGCCCATCCCTATATCCTGAATGGTATTGCCTAGGTTTTCTTCTAGGGTTCTTATGGTTTTGGGTTTTACATTTAAGTCTTTAATCCATCCTGAATTTTTTTTTATAAGGTGTAAGGAAGGGGTCTAGTTTCAGTTTTCTGCATATGGCTAGCCAGTTTTCCCAGCACCATTTACTGAATAGGAGATCCTTTTCCCATTACTTGTTTTTGCCAGATTTGGCAAAGATCAGATGATTGTAGATTTGTGCTGTTATTTCTGAGGTCTCTGTTCTGCTCCATTCGTCTATATGTCTATGTTGGTCCCAGTACCATGCTGTTTTGGTTACTATAGCCTTGTAGTATAGTTTGAAGTCAGGTTGAGTGATGCCTTCAGCTTTATTCTTTTTGCTTGGGATTGTCTTGGCTATACAGGGTCTTTTTTATACCGTATGAAATTTAAAATGGATTTTTCTAATTCTGTGATGAATGTCAGTGGTGGTTTGATTGAATTTCAGTTCAGTACTTTGAACAGCACTGAATCTATAAATTGTTTTCAACACTATGGCCATATTCACAATATTTATTCTTTCTATCCATAATCATGGATTATTTGTTTGTGTTCTTTCTTATTTCCTTGAGCAGCGGTCCTTCACATCCATTGTTAGTTGTATTCCCATTGTAGCGATTCTGAATGGGAGTTCATTCATGATTTGGCTCTCTGCTTGTCTCTTGTTGGTGTCAAGGAATGCTTGTGAGTTTTGCACATTGATTTTGTATCCTGAGGATTTGCTGAAGTTGCTTATCAGTTTAAGTAGATTTGGGGCTGAGATGATGGGGTATCCTAGATGCAAAATCATGTCATTTGCAAACAGGGACATTTGACTTCCTTTCTTTCTATTTGGATACCATCTATTTCTTTCTCTTGCCTGATTGCCCTGCCCAGAACTTCCAATACTATGTTGAATAGGAATGGTGAAATAGGGTATGCTTGTCTTGTACTGATTTTCTAAAGGAATGCTTCCAGCTTTTGCCCATTCAATATTATATTGGCTCTGAGTTTTTCATAAATAGCTCTTATTGTTTCGAGATATGTTCCATCAATACCTAGTTTATTGAATATTTTTAACATTAAGGGATGTTGAATTGTGTCACAGGCCTTTTCTGCATCTATTGAGATAATCATGTCGTTTTTGTCTTTGGTTCTGTTTGTGTGATGGATTACTTTTATTGATTTGTGTATGTTGCACCAACCTTGCATCCCAGGGATGAATCTGACTTTATCATGGTGAATAAGGTTTTTGACGTGCTGCTGGATTTGGTTTGCCAGTATTTTATTAAGAATTTTTGCATTGATGTTCATCAGCGATATTGGCCTGAAGTTTTCTGTTTCTGTTGTGTCTCTTCCTGGTTTTGGTATCAGGATGATGCTGGCTTCATAAAATGAGTTAAGGAGGAGTTCCTCCTTTTCAGTTCTTTGGAATAGTTTCAGAAGGAATGGTACTAGCTCTTCTTTGTACCACTGGTAGAATTCATCTGTGAATCTAGTGGTCCTGGGCTTTTTATGGTTAGTAGGCTATTAGTTGCTGCCTCAATTTCAGAACTTGTTATTGATCTATTCAGGAATTCGACTTCTTCCTGGTTTAATCGTGGGAAGGTATACATGTCCAGGAATTTATCAATTTTTTCTAGATTTTCTAGTTTATTTGCATAGAGGTATTTATAGTATTCTCTGATGGTAGTATGTATTTCTGTGGGGTCAGTGGTGATATCCCCTTTTTTATATGCCTATTTGATTCTTCTCTCTTTTCTTCTTTATTACTGTAGCTAGTGGTCTGTTTTGTTAATATTTTCAAAAAAAAAAGTAGCTCCTGGATTTATTGATTTTTTGGAGACTTTTTTTGTGTCTCTATCTCCTTCAATTCTTATCTGATCTTAGTTATTTCTTGTCTTCTGCTAGCTTTTCGAAGAGTTTGTTCTTGCCTCTGTAGTTCTATTAATTGTGTTGTTAGAGTGTCAATTTGAGATCTTTAAAGCTTTCTGACATGGGTATTTAGTGCTATGAATTTCCCTCTTAATGCTGTGTTAGCTGTGTCCCAGAGATTCTGTTATGTTTTTTCTCATTGGTTTCAAAGGACTTCTTGATTTCTGCCTTAATTTCATTATTTGCCCAGTAGTCACTCAGGAGCAGGTTGTTCAATTCCATGAAATTGTGTGGTTTTGAGTGAATTTCTTAATCCTGAGTTCTAATTTTATTTCACTGTGGTCTGAGAGACTGTTTTTTATGATTTCAATTCTTTTGCATTTGCTGAGGAGTGTTTTACTTCCAATTAGCTGGTTGATTTTAGAATAAGTGCCATGTGGCACTGGGAAGAACGTATATTCTGTTGATTTGGAGTGGAGAGTTCCGTAGAAGTCTTCTAGGTCCACTTAATCCAGAGCTAAGTTTAAGTACTGAATATCCTTGTTAATTTTCTGTCTTGTTGATCTATCTAACAGTGACAGTGGAGTGTTAAAGTTTCCCATTATTATTTTGTGAGAATTTAAGTCTCTTTTTAAGCCTCTAAAAACTTGTTTTATGAATCTGGGTGCTCCTGTGTTGAGTGCATATATATTTAGAGTAGTTAGCTCTTCTTGTTGGATTGTTCCTTTTACCACTATATAATGTCCTTCTTTGTCTTTTTTGATCTTTGTTGCTTTAAAGTCTATTTTGTCAGAGACTAGGATTGCAACCCCTGTTTTTTTTCATTTATTTTTCTTTTGATTTGCTTGGTAAATTTTCCTCCATCCCTTTATTTTGAGCCTATGTGTGTCTTTGCACATGAGATGGGTCTCCTGAATACAGCACATGGATGGGTCTCGACTCTATCCAATTTGCCATTCAGTGTCTTTATATTGGGGTGTTTAGCTGATTTACATTTAAGATTAGTATTCTTATATGTAAATTTGATCGTGTAATCATGCTGCTATTTGATTATTCTCCACACTAGTTGATGCAGTTTCTTCATAGTGTCATTGGTGTTTGTATTTCGGTGTGTTTTTTCAGTGGCTGGTACCATCTCTTCCTTTCCATATTTAATGTTTCTTTCAGGAGGTCTTGAAGGGCAGGCCTGGTGGTAACAAAATCTCTCAAGATTTGCTTGTCTGGAAAAGGTTTTATTTCGCCTTTGCTTATGAAACTTAGTTTGGCTGGATATGAAATTCTGGGTTGGAAATTCCTTTTTTTATGAATGTTGAATACTGACCCCCAATCCCTTCTGGCTTGTAGAGTTTCTGCTGAGAGTTCCGCTATTAGTCTGATGGGCTTCCCTTTGTAGGTGAACTGGCCTTTCTCTCTGGCTGCCCTTAACAGCTTTTCCTTCATTTCAGCCTTGGAGAATCTGATGATTATGTGTCTTGGGGTTAATTTCTCGCAGAGTATCCTAATGGTGTTCTCTGTATTTCCTGAATTTGCATGTTGGCCTGTCTTTCTAGGTTTGGGAAGTTCTCCTGGATGATATCCTGAAGTGTGTTTTCCAGTTTGTTTCCATCCTCCCTGGTTCCTTGTCGTACTCCAGTCATTCATGGTTCAGTCTTTTATGAAGTCTCATATTTCTTGGAGGCTTTGTTCATTCTTTTTCATTCTTATTTTTCTAGTCTTGTCTGCAGGCCTTATTTCAGCAAAGTGGTCTTCAAACTTTGATAGCCTTTCTTCCCCGTGATTGATGTGGCTATTGGTACTTGCTTATGCTTCACAAAGTTCTTGTGCTGTGTTTTTCAGCTCCATCAGGTCATTTATGTTCCATTCTAAACTGGTTATTCTAGTTAGCAATTCCCCTAACTTTTATCAAAGTTCTTAACTTCTTTGCATTGGGTTAGAACATGCTTCTTTAGCTCAGTGTAGTTTTTTATTGCCTATCTTCTGAAGCCTACTTCTGTCAATTTGTCCATCTGATCCTCCATCCAGTTCTATGCTGTTGATGGAGAGATGTTGCAATCTTTTGGAGGAGTAAAGGCACTCTGGTCTTTTGGGTTTTCTGCATTTTTTTGTTGTTGTTGGTTCTTTTTTGTGAGTTTGTCTAGATTTGTTCTTTGAGGCTGTTGACACTTGGATGGGGTTTTTGTGGGGGCTTTTTTGTTGTTGTTGATGCTGTTGTTGTTGCTTTCTGCTTGTTTGTTTTTCTTTCCATGTTCAAGTCTGTCTTCTGCAGAGCTGCTGCAGTGTGCTGGGGGTTAACTTCAGTCCTTATTCATCTGTCACTCCCATGACTGGAGATGCCACACAAGCACACTGGAGAACAGCACAGATGGATGCCTTCTTCTTCTTCTGGGACCTCTGATCTCAAGGGGAACCAACCTGATGGCAGTAGGATCACTCTCATATAGAGTGTCTGGCAATCCCTGTTGGAGGGTCTCACTCAGTTGGGTGGCAAGGGGAACAGGACCCATTTAATGAAGTACTTTATTCCTTGGTGGAGGGGGTGTGCCTTGCTGGGGGGAAACCCACTCATCTGGACTGATTGGATTCCTCAAAACTACCAAGAGGAAAGGCTAAATCTGCTGGGCCACAGAGATTGTGGTCACCCCTACCCCTAGGGGTTCAGGCCCAGGGAGATCCAGGGTCCATCCCTGAGCCTCTGGCTGGAGTTATTGGGAATCCCTGCCCATTGAGGAAAGATGGATCAGGGTCAGGCCTAAAGAGGTCCTCTGGCTATAAACTGCCACAATCGGTGTGTTGGGCTGTGGGGGAAAGTCTTGGGACCAAGCCATCTAGCCTCCCTGGCTGGCTCTAGCAGGGGAAAGCACAGCCTGGAGCTCTAGAGATGGGTGTTGTCCTTCCCCTGCCCAGGGAGCTTAGCATGTTAGCAAGTTTTGAGACCCAGTGCTGACTGTTGCTCCACCATCAAGGAGCTCAAACGGCTTAGACAGCAGGCAGCAGCAGTGGTGCTGCTTGCCTCCACCCCACCTCCCCCATGGGAGTTTCATAGGTTTAAGCAGATTCCAACTGAGAGGCTGTTAAGAGTCTGCATGCTCCAGGGTTGGGACCCTAGGCCCCAGTAGTATGAGTTCATGAATGGGATCTTGCAAACCATGGGTTGCACAGATCTGTGGAAAAAGCACTGTTTCCCTGTCTGAGGAGCAAGCTCACTCACCACCTCCCTTGGCTTGGGGGAGGGTTTCCCCTGCCCTGTGTGGCTGTCAGGTGGGCCGCCACACCACACTGTTCTTCCTTCTCTCCATAGGTCATGTCAGCCTCCTAGTCAGTTCTGATGAGAGAACCTGGACACCTTGGTTGCCAGTGAAGGATTCGCATGCTTATTATGTTGTTTTTGCTTGTTTGTTTGTTTTGTTTTGTTTTGTTTTTTGTTTTTGGCAGCTTCTGAACTCTACTGTTTCCAGTTATCTTGGCCCCGTTCCCCATTTTACTTTCAAATTTAATAATTGGAGAGATCATTGTGTTTTTTCCCCCATCAAAAGCAGTTCTGGAGGTTTTCTTAGTGTTCAAACTCTAATGATACAGTAGAAATAATAATTTCCTGTAACAGACGTAAAAAAGTGTGAGCTGGCAGTAATGACAGGGACAGTCATGTACAATCACCATAAATTGGGAATGAACACTGTGATTTATAAGTGATATGGATTTCTTTTCCACAAAACTGGGAATTTTCATTCAATATCTCTACATCCATCATTAGAAATGAAATAAAAAGCCTGACAAAAAAGTCCATCACTTAAAACCTCTGTTTTGACTGAACAGGCAATTCAAAGCTTTTAAGAAGATTAAATAGATAAACATCTCACTTTGGAAGCTGAAGTTTTCAGTAGGAGACCATAAAATACGATTATTATTATCATGTGAACTTTTTCAACAGCATCACATACAACAAATTGGCTCAATAACTATTTTAACTTCAATTAGAAATTAAAGTATTTTCTCTACCCAATATTTTGGTTTTAATTGAAAGAGTAGTTGGGAGCCAATGGCTGTCAGCAGGGCCCTAATGGGGAAGTTGACAGTTAAACAAGGTACTTGACTATTGACCATTGGTTTTTCTTTGTATAAATTAACTTTCTAAAGCTTCCTCATTACATGTGTAATGCAGTCATCTATTGACTGTTATACTGAGGGCATATACTAAGGGGCGCATTTCTCTTTCTTTCTCTCTCTCCCTCTCTCAAGTTAACTTTGCCCTTTTCACTTTCACTTATAGACTCATAAATCCTTTCTCTCTCTACTCATTCACACTAACTCTGTCATGAACATTGCCCATCAACTATAATAATATTTGAATAAGTCACTCATAGGTTCTAACTGCAAGGGTTTGTTCACTTAGTTTCTTACTCCTCTTTGGATGTTGAAGATTTTGACTACATGATGCATTCTCTGGATCTCCTCAATTGTCCTTTCATACTAAGGGAAGCTTGCAGCTATAATACATTATTATTCAGCCTAGTAGTGACTCTGTTGTTATATGTTTTCATTATTTACTTATTCACAGAGCACAAAAATTGGCATATACCTCATTAGAAAGGGAGGAAAAAGTCCATAAAATGCTGACACAACACTATGATACTCGCCATCGCCAAGATGTAAGGAAATTAAGTCTATAATAATAAGAGTTTTGAGTTTTAAATGTTCCATGATTTATGAATTCCTATTATAGACTTAATCTCACATAATCTCATGCACTTTTCAAGGAGCTTAGATAAGCCGTGAAAAAGAAAAGCATAATATTTCAACCTCATTTAATTTGCAAGGCAAGGTTTTATATATTTAGATATAATCTTTAACTTTCCAAATTAAAATTGGTGTGATGAATATGAGTCCCAGAAAATTTTTCATAAGTGTCTTTAATAAAGCTAATATTATAAAATATTTTATAATAACATTGTTGCATGAATTACTTTTTAATATGTTTGTTTTATCAGTCAATAAAATACTTATATTTTGACATTTATAACTAATATCACAGCAAGTCATGTTAAATGAAGCTTTTAAATGGTTTGAATTTCATTTAATAATTGAAAAATTCACCAAAACCTAACATAATTATAATATATGAAAATTTATAGAATTCTTTGTAGACCAACACAATGATTATACATTTTTTCCTCCAGAATGAGAGCCATTGGTATAATAGTATAGATATTTATGTATGTTTTCTTGTATTTTTCATGAGATAATTACATTTACTATATAACTTTATGACAATTTGTTTTGTGAAAATTTTGGATATACATCTATAGGAAAATAATTTTTTAAACTAATTAATTTGAAAAGATTCAATATTTAAACATCTAGATTCAGTTGTGCAGACATTTTCTTTCCTTCTCCTTTCCTCTGCATTCTTTCTTTCTTACTTATTTGCTTGCATTTTTTTTTTCTTCTTGTAACAGAATTGTTAACTCTCTCTGGCTCCCATTCAACCAAAATAAAGGAAAACAAGCCACCATAAAATAACTGCAAATTTTTCAGTTTAAAACTTTATAAGATTACTTCAGGCTTCCTTTATTCCTCTTCTAAATTATTTTCTTTCTTTTGGATGGTATCTGGATACAAGGAAAGAGGAAAGTATGTCATACCATGGAAGCTACAAAGAGCCTCCAATCTGTGTTTTCCCCTCCATTCTCATGGCCATTCACCAGGAATGGAGTTGACTGAATGGAGCTTTCTGATGTGTGTTGACATCTACTACTTCTGTCTGATCACTGCCATTGCCTCTTGTTATAAAGTTCTGTCATTTTGCACCCCAGATCTCTTCAAGTTCATGGAGTCTATAAGCAATTTCTTGAACTCCAAGGCACATATGGGAAAACCTTCATCTTGCCCAGTTAGCATCAGTGGAGATGGGGCCCTTGTTGCCTCTCACAACTTGAAGACACCATGCCACTGAGTCTTCTCTGTCACTGCTGGACATCACTCATATGGGTAATCTTACCTGGAAGCCTCCCGCTGGAGACTCAAAGAAGAATTGGGGAAAACACCTATTTTCATTTTTTTTTTTAATAATCTATCTGAGTTTCTATTGCAATACTCCCATCCCTGAGGCACTACACAGGTTCTGAAGCACTCAGGACCTACCTAACCATAGTTGGGTATCCTCTGTCTGACCCCAGAATATATTTCACCTGTTTTTTTGTTTGTTTGTTTTTGGTTTTTTGGTTTCATGGGAACCTGACATACATTACATGCCACATTATTCCTTGCCACATGCTATGGTATATTTTGGTAATCTCAATGCTCTAGGCTTCCAATGTTGAGTATTTAAAAATTCACAAAATTACTCTCCATTTAAGAAAGTCACATTCTTGAAAATAAAAGCCTTGGTTTCAGAATGGTTTTCCCAAAATTAAAAGCCAACATTATGGTCTATCATATCTGTCCCTGGTTGGACCTGGCTGGACCTAGCGGTCCTCTTTAGGCATGACTGATCATCACTTTTGTTGGCAGAAAGAACAGCCAGACCAGGAAACTAGATCAGAAATTTTATATAATCCAAATACATACAGAAACTTATCAACATATTAAAATATGATGCATTTGCTATTCATTAAAACTTATTGCTTCTATTAAAATTTTGTCCATGCTTTGTAAAAGCACATTTTCTCCCCTTAAATAATTGCTCCCAGACCAAATAAAGATATTTGTTATTACTTTTGATGAAATAAAATTATCCTTAAACCACAAAAGTAATTGTAACTTTCCTTTCTGGCTAGACATTTCAACTAAACTGTTCCAGATAGCTGTGTTTGTTACAACCCTGAAAAATACAACCTGCTGTGTACTGCTATTCCATCTCTTACATTTCTCTTCAGCTGTGAGAAATGAACTTTCTTTGACCACACATTGTAGCTTTCATTGTACAGTTCTACTAACATAAAGAGCATCTTCCTCTTTTTCCAATCCTAAACTTATAAACTTTACAAATATTTAATTTGCTTAAATACATGCTAGGAGAGCAGACGTAATTCTAAGTAACATTTAGACATTCAAAGCAAGCAAGAGGTTATGTGGGTACTAAAAATAGAAAGGGGAGAAAAGTCTCTTCATAAGGTGAAGGTATCTTCTTGCACACTTTGTGGTCCCTCAAACTTTGCCATGCATGCATAAATGTTCCCTCAATCATAGCTCCACCCTCAGTCTTAAACAATATGTCTTCTACTGGGAAGATTTAGAATATTTTGATTCCAACAACTCCTCCAAATTGTCTTCAGTGGTATCTGAATTGTTTAAGGTCTTCATTTAAAGAAACAGCATCAAGTAAAACAAAACAACTCCAAGACTTCCCCAATGGTTTTAGTTGTTGTTTACCAGCCATTAACACACAAATATTATAAAGCTGATTCCAGCCTAAAAGAAATTTGTAAAAGCATTTGAATCCTAAAAGCATAAAAACATGTTTGTTACTTGAACTTTATTATTTAAACTTCACATTATCTTAGTCTTTGACTCTGAGAGATACACCAATAGGGATACAGATATCTTTATCACTTGCTTTGAAAAAGCAGTGAATTAGCTATTCCTACTATGGAATAAATATTAATTTATAAACTTCTTTAAATTAAGTGCTAAGGGAATGTTGCTGACATAGATTGTCATTTGTATTTTTGCTAGGAGATAAAAATAAAATCCCTTCTTTGGAATAGGAATAATTTAACCTATTTGACTTAAAAAAAGGAAAAAAAAAACTTTATTACAGGAAAGTTGCTTATTTTTTAATATACAGTAAAATCTTTACTTTCAAAATGATAATAATCGCTACAGTGATGTTACTTGCCTTAGACCAGTAATTTTTAAACTTTTTGTACTCAGAAACTTGTTATAATCTTTAAAATTATTGAAAATGTCAAAGAAATTTTAATATAGGTATATCTAGCTATATTTAGCATATTAGAAGTTGCAACAATAATTTACTATAAATATTTATTTTTAAGTCATTAAAAATAAAAATAGTAAACCAATTATACAACATATTTAATGTTTTATAAAACTTGAAATTTTTATAATATGTGACTTAATAGAAGCCAGCTAGATTCTCATGCCTGATTCTGCATTCAGTTCTTTGTGATATCACTCATAGTGTCGTTTCTGGAAAACTCCACTATACACTCATGAGAAGATGGGAGTATAAAAAGAAAATAATACCATGTGATTTATACATATATATATCTCCTTTAAAAACAAAGATTCCTATGTCTTTGTATTTTTCTCAAGGACCCACTTAACATACCCATGCATGTAAATAAGTGATAGTACCAGCAATTGGGGGTGTCTGCAGCACAGAATATTCAAATTGGGACACTATTCAGAAGTTGCTAAAGTTGTCTGTGTCAGGAGCTTCCTGAAATGTGGGAAAACGCAGCCATATTTCTTCTTCCAGTGAAATAACTGTCCATAAATGAACAAGTATATATATGTATAATAAACAAATAAATACCTTAGATGATAAGAGATAAAGCAAAGATATCTCTGTATCTTAGAATACCTGTTTTAACTGCTCTTCCTCCAGGTAGAGAACCAAGTTGACTACCTGGGACCCACAATGCTTAACTGTCATCTCCTCCAGCAGAGTCTGTGGTGGCGTCACAACTTGCTGCTTCTATTTGCTTCCTTTGCAATTGCCTGTACCTTTATAGCAGTTACCACATCCCTGTATTCATTGTCTCTTTCTCCTTCTCCACTCTGTCATTTCTCTATCAAAGGCAGGTATTATTAGTATGGATTTCATACATTTCATTGAGTTTGGGGGTGGTTTGTTTGTTTGTTTGTTTTAACTGTTATATTTAGCTGAGTTGTCTTTTGTGTGCCATTACTACTGCTTCTTCTCTCTGAATTTCTACCAAAAGTTAATATAATAATGTAATACATTTGCTCTCTGGGCACACCTATTATTGATCTGTTATTAACAGATCAACAAAGACTGTAGAAGCTTATCCTGGAAAAAATTAAATGAGTCTAGTTATAATTTAAAGACTAACATAAAAACAAATTACTTTGTGTGCATACCAGTTAAACGAATGTAATGCTTATCACAAAGAATGCTAGACATAGAAATTCTCTAGTAGTGAATTTCTGATTCAGAAAGCCAAATTAGGGAAACATTAGGAAGTCATTCAAAAAACATAGCAGATTGGAGATTAGTAAAATATAAGTAAGGAATTCACAGTCACATGCATATGTGATTGGCTATGTTTTTTGGCCATGCTACTAGAGGAGAACTATAGACATTCTCTCACTGACAGCTAATAATTGAGTTGATTTATGATATTTTCAAAATCCAACTATGGTATAATTTTGATTACTGAAAACTTGTGAATGTTTTAAAACATTTATATTTATGTGTACTAAACAGAAGAATTTTCACTAACAAAATATTGAATTCCCACTTCTTTGAATCTGCTTACATTTACGTATTGTCGTTGATAAAACCCATCACTATAATGTTTGTTATAAAGATATATCTCTTCAGTTTTGATATAGTTTATGTTTCAAAGTAAACATTCCATATTAAGAGCAAAGGTATCTTTAACAATAACTGGATGTGGAGAAGTATGTTCATTTCTTCTTTGTGTTGTTTTCCTTGACTATCTTTGAGTGTGAATGTTGATGTGTATTCATGTAGGCAGGAGAAAAAGCCATCATAAATTTAAACCCACTATATTAATATATCAGAGTTTGAAGCACGAATCTTCCAGAATGTCATTTTTATTTGCAACTGCACATGGATCAATGAGAAGCTTTTGCCTACTCAGTGCAATAATGCAACCTTGGATCAAGACAATGGGGGTTTATTTAATAAATAATGCTATAGCTATTTTATTATCAATTTAATAATTAGCTAAGCTTTTATATTCAGAGTAGCTAACTTTCATACAGAACACTAGGCAACATCCAACATAACATGATCACAATCACTATAACTATTATGAATTAAATAATTTAATGCTTCTCTTTGATTTTAAAGGAAAATTAAAATATTCTCCACATTAAAGTAATTTGAATTTGTGGCTTTTCTGAAACACGATGACATTCTAGAATGTTTATAATCATATTAAATATAGTAATACATGTTTGTGAAATGTACAGAATTGGTTAAAATTTTAAAAAATTAAAAGTTGCATAATAAGATTTCTATTTAATATTTTATTACCTTCTGGCTTTTAATTGGTTTGTGGTCCTTAAGGATATTGTATTGTTTTTAAAATTATAATATAGTAAACTTGACTTTTTTGGTATAAAGATTTTGAACAGATATGTGTAACCATCACCAAAATTATGAGTTTTCTTCTAACTCCTATGTGCTATTTTTTATAGTCATACCCTATTCCTAAACCTAAACCCTGACAACCATTCACCTGTTTTCCATCACTGTTGATTTCTTTCTTTTTGATAATGTCCAAACGGAATCATGCACATTATAACCTTTGAGACTGGCTTCTTTTACTCAACATAATCTTTAAAATGCAACTAAGTTGTTGCATTCGTCAATAATCCATTCTTTTGGACTGCTGAATAGTACTCCATTTTGATATAGAATACTTTGTTTTTCCATTAACTGAGTGAAATGTACTTGGTTTGTTTCTAGTTTCTAACAATTGTGAATAAAGCCACAATAAACACTCACATATAACAGAAGGACTTGTTGTCTTACTTTTTGAGTAGCTTGATTTTGCCGCATCTATTCAATTATGCTATGTCTTAGTGTAGCTATCTATGGGTTTATTTTGTGTGAGGGTCACTGAGCTTCTTTAATCTCTACATTTATATTTGTCACCAAACTTGGGAAGTCTCAGCTATTAGTTTTTCAAATATTTTTCCACACCTTATTATTTTGCCTTTTTGTCCTGCGGTCAATTACACAGTTGTTAGACCTTCGGTTATTGTCCTACATGCCCCTGAATTTCTGATCCTTTTGGAATTTATTTATTTTTTACTTTTTGGTTAAGACTGAATAATTTTTACTGATTTATAATCAAGTTAACTGACTTGGAAGAAAGAGTTGAGCCTGAAAGTCTTTGCAGTGGTATTTGAATCTGCCACCATATCCATCGGCCAGTGGCCAGTCTGGGAACTCTGCTGTGGTCTACCTGTTAGTTCCATTCTCCATGTCTTTGATATCTTATCAGTTAGATACATGCTTTGAGGCTAGCCCTTGAATGTCGTAAATTCTTCGTGGGGTCTTTTGCTTAAGCTCCTCCCTCTCTGTGTCCTCTGTGGCTCTTCTTACTCAGAGGCTCCCCATATTCTTTTCTCAGCCAAAAAGCTGGAGTTTATTTCCCGTATTTTATTGTACATTTCTGTGATTGTGACCTCTTTTGGAGGCAAGTAGCAGGAGGACAAAAAAAAGAAAAAAAGAAAAACAAAAGAGCAACAGCGTTTCATAGATCAGTGAGAAAGATTCCTTACCCTCAGAATTTAACTCCTATGGGTCATAGGATTGCTTAGGGGCTAGGATACAATCAATAATAATAATAATAAATTTTAAAATTATTTTAAAAATTAGGAAGAAAATGGAACATTTATGCATGCTCTCTGGGCATTAAGAATTTAATTCTTTCTCCTCAATCAGAAATAGAGGGCTGTTCCCGGAGTTCCTTCTATGTGTGCTCAAAGCCACCTTCCAAGTTCTTGGGTCCACTGCATTCAAGCTGAGGATAACAGAAGGGAAACAAATGGTAAACTCACTGTGAATTTATTGGTGCTTTGCATTTGAGTCTTCTCCAATTCATCTGCTTCTCTGTACTTCTGAGATTCCTCAAGTATCTGCTTCATGCGTTCTGTCTAGATTTTATAATTGAGTTTGGTAGACAGAGAGGAATGTGAGTACTGAATCTCACACACAACTCAAACTATTTTTATTACATGATTAAGATACATAGCTATTAACAAAATGAATATGTTCAGACCATAGCCTGTCAGACAGTCACATATTTTGTCAATGACTGTCAAAATTCCTCTTCAAGTTCATAGTAGTATTAAAACAAAGTGTTAATGTTGAAAAGTGTTTTGGATGTTCATATGCTTAAAAATTATGTATATGTTCATATATATACTTATATGTATCTCTCTTTCTCTGTATATACATATGTATGTACACACATATATACACACATACACAAATGCAAACCCTTTTATGGGGACAAATGAAAATCTGCTACATTTAACTTGCTTCATTGTCGAATGTGACTTTTGCCATCATAAGAAACCAGTAAAATAATAAAAATAAAGATGTTTCTTAAAATTACAAGCATTAGCAGCAGTTCTCTATATAATAATTGTTTATACATGCATTAGGAAAACAGAAAAAAAGTTTTGAAAATATTTTCTATTTTTTAAATGTAAAAGAGATTGCAAACATACTGAGGGTTATTGCTATTTTGATGTGGTTTCAGATGTAACTGAACAAATTATCTATCTAATTTTTTGAAGAATGAATGTATATAATTTAATAGCTGACAGTAATGTATGCAATCTGTTAGATTTTGGTCATTTATTTCTGTCAAACTATCACTAGTTATTCACTATTTATATGGAAGATGAAGACTATCATTTAGATCTCCTTTCCTAAATAAATCATATTCCAGTATAATTAAAAGATAAAATACCCTTTTATAAATTTTTATGGTGAATCATTTTTTAATATGCTTCATTTACATATTTTGAGACATATTACCACCACAAATTAGAGATTAATCAAAAAGATGACGATGAGAATAACCATATATACTAAAGCAGAAGCAACACTTAGATTTTCAAAATTAGTAGAATTGGGTGTCTTTTTAAACAGATGTCTATAAATATCATAAATAATGAAAAAGTCACCTTTCCTTTCTCATTCCTTTTATGAATTATTAAAATAAGCTTAATAAATCTACTATAAAAAGATAACAGAAAAAAATAAAAGAACTTTAATCCCTTTTATTTCTGCCCAGGAGACCATAATGAACTTCACACAAGATAATACAATTCTAATCCTTCTGCAAAAATGTTCATCCTTACAAGATGTCAGATTCTTTCTAGCTTTATCAATATTATCATATGTCACATATCTTGTAAATTAATTATTGTTCATGATTTCTTTTAGAAAAGTATTTAAAAATTCAGATGGGTGTTCTGTGGAATCAAAACTTGGTCAACCTACTCTTCCATTTTCAGCTCTTTTTATTCCAAAGGTAACCTCTGTAATATTCACCCTCCTCCAGATGTTTCTGGGGCCGTGTAAATTGTAAATCCTTTTATGATGATTTTCCTCAGTCTGTCAGTCAAAGTTTCAAGACAAGAAACACAAAACATTGTAGGCATGTTCAATATCAAGGTATTTAACGTAGGGTATTAAGTGCTTAGGAAATTTCTGGAAACACTGAAGGAGTGAAAATCAAAGGAGGGCTGCCAGTGTGGCTGATATAAAGGACACAGAAAAGTCTAGAGTTAGGAAGCTGTTGCTGCCACCACTGCCTCTGCTGCCATTGTTCCTGTGGGCATACAAAGGAGACTGAAAAGCATAGAAATATTCTTTTAATTTGTTTTTGAGACAGGGTCTCACTCTCTTACCCCGGCTGGAGTGCAATGGTGCAACTGCAGCTCACTTCATTCTCAACCTCTTAGGTTCAGGTGATTCTCCTACCTCAGCCTCTGGAGTACCTAAAACCACAGGTGCACTCCAGCAAGTCCAGACGAGGATCTCACTATGTTGCCCAGGCTGATCTTGAATTTCTGGGCTCAAACACTGCCTGCCTCGGCCTCTCAAAGTGTTGAGGTTATAGGCGTGACTCACTCCACCTGGCCAGAAATACTAAATCTGAAAGGAGCAACTACTTCTAAACACTCCAGCTTCTTGAAGTCACTTGCTAGCCAAAAGTGCAGCAGGACAAATCTGGTTCCAAATCTGGAAAAATACCCTAAGATCCTGTCTTTCTGAAATGTATCCTTAATAAACATTTTAAGACTTCATTCATTGAAACTACTTTGCATTGTATTCTAGAGTCCTAGCTGTAAAGTTACCTAGAAGATTATAAAGTTGAATTTTCTATTCCTAGTTTAATGGGAGAGGATGGAGAAGACAGAAATTGATGTAAAATATAAATCAACATATCTAACACACATGAGATATTTATTTATATTAATGTCAAATGTTTATGTCTTTCTGCTAAGTAGAGATAAATATATTAAACTATTCAAGCAGAAGAATACTTATGGATTTACAAGAATTTTCTTAAATAGAGTTATTAGTTGTATAAAGTTATCAGAATTGGGGTAGTGAGAATTTTGTTTGAATTGTAACTCAAGGTTCAAAATATATTTTTAAACTGATAGGGAATTAATAAACAACTCAAAGAACATGAGATGAAGGCAAAAGGAACATTATGCCACTGTTTTCATCAACCAGGCTGAATTGTTTGAATTTTATTTTTATGCTGTTATTTCATAATTGTTATAAGCATTAAGCGTAAAAAAATAACGTGTTAAATAAAAGATTTACTCAGTCGAATTCACTAATGTAAATACTACCAATACAGTATAATATAATGGATGTGAGAAATACTGAAGACTGTACATATATTTTTATGATATAGCTGAAAAGGACAAAACACGGCTTTTGAGGTTTTAAACCAAATGATGGTAGTACATTAACCTATAATTTCACTGTATCTGAACTTCTTGAAAAGTTTTTTATTGTTTAAATCTTATTGTACAGTCAAGTGTGCTTTTAATTTAGATAAATATAACTCATGTTTTATATAAAATAAAATTCTACTTATCATTTTGAGATACATTTTCTAATCTGACAATCACAAGTACGTTGTGAAGCAGTTAAACAGCAATTACTGGCTTTGTTTTGTGTAAGACTCAGAGAAGTTTTAAGGTTTGCCTAAGCTCACATAGGATGAAAATTTAAGCCCATTGCAACTTTCATAGGACTCTATCGTAAATTAAGTAAGATACTATCTTTCTGGAATGCATCCTTAATAAACATTATTTAAGTTCAATGTATTTAGTGAATTACCTTGGTTTAACTTCCAGTGCAAACAGTCTTAATAGATTCTTTATTATAAACCAAGCATCTAGGTTTGGCTAGAATTCATTTGCTTTATTTATGTATGCACTAAATATTATCAATTAAATATCATCAAAACACTGTAACATTTATATATACATGTATTTATGTGCTTTGTATGTGGCATAAAATAAATATCATACTACACATGCATACACATGAAATTCACACACACTACACACACACCCCTCTTAAAAGGATTACAAAATCGTTCCTCTGAGAAAAAGATGTTTAAGTATCTGCGAGAAACAGTAGAGGTTTTATAGGAGGGGCATGGTTTTGAGGGGTGGCATTCACCTAACAGAACTGTGTGAAAGAAAACAGGTAGGAACACATGATAAGAGAAAGGACAATTGTTATGTAGTAAACTGAAGGTCTCTTGCTATTTGTCTTTGCGCCTTTAAGGTGGCATGAAGTGAGAAGGCTGTGGAATGACTCAGACCTAAATGGGATTTAGACGTGTGTGAAAGCGATGGCCGACTACAGAAAGAGATGGGATTGAGAAAGTCGACGGTGAGGTAAAATCGCAGTGTTCTCTTATTAAATTGCATGGGAAAGGAGCAGGGCCACGACATATGGTCAGATTTTGTTTTCTCAGATGGGGTATGCTCTACTTTTGGTCTTTTTGTCACTGTATTACACCTTTGTGAAGCATTCTGTGTAGCAGTGTATGCATTTATATATAACACCCAAGGGGAAATAGTATTTTGAGTGAAGCATTTTGTCTAGATTATTTCAATAGTCTGGTTAAAAAGGAAGAGGAGAGGCCGGGCGCGGCAGCTCATGCCGGTAATCCTAGCACTTTGGCAGGCTGAGGCGGGGGAATTGCCTGAGCTCAGGAGTTCGAGACCAGCCTGGGGAACATGGTGAAACCCCGTCTCTACTAAAAATACAAAAAAATTCGCCGGGCACAGTGTTGTGCGCCTGTAATCCCAGCTACACGGGAGGCTGAGACAGGAGAATTGCTTGAACCCAGGAAGCGGTGGTTGCAGTGAGCCAAGATTGCACCATTGCACTCCAGCCTGGGCTACAGAGGGAGACTCCGTCTCAAAAAAGAAAAAAAAAAAAAAAAAAAAGGAAGAGGAGAGACAGTAGTGAGAGAGAAAGAGAAATAATCTATCCATTTAACTTCTCATTTTTGCCTCTAATCCTTCTTACATTATCTTCAGGTGATTAAGTTATGATTATTTTCTAACTGGATTCTTTCAAAAATATTAACTACCTTTATTTGGCCGTCTGAGGACATATATTACGTATCTTTTTATTGCTCTTTTTTTTTCATAGCTGGTTTTATTTTAAGAACTGAACCCTGATTATACTTACACTTAACCTGCTAATGTTGTCTGTATCTCAAGTCATTGGAATCTGATTTAACAAAATTAGTTGTGTAAATAGTAAACTATTTTTCTTTTGTTATTGAATAACAAATTTTAATAAAATTGACCATTCATGTATTAATTTAGAATAATCATATGAGAATTCATGCCATAAACCTCTGCAGCTACAACATTCCATTTTCTTCCTGAAGTTTTGTAAGTTTAATTATGCTTTGATTATTCCACTCATTTTAAACATACTTACCCTGTATATATCACTTTTCTCCTATTAGTTTTATTTGCATTGTACATGAACATAGTATTATTTAATATGTTATTGTGAATTAGCCTTTAATTTTCTGCTATTTTCAGCATTCTGCTAGTGGACTTTAGATATGGTGGTCACTTTATATTTCATACACTATGACATTTTGATGTGTATTAATCTGAGAGTGATTATTAGAATGATTACAACTATATGAATGCTACCAACTTTCATCCAAAATATTCTATGAAGATTTATTTCCTTGCTCTATATGTATATATATTCATGGAAGTGACTGCCAACAAAAAGAATGGTTTTTATAAGAATAATCCCCGAGTGAGTTAGATAGCGTAATGTGGGCACAAGGATAGACATCAAGACCAGAGTAACAAATAGAATCCAGAAACAGTCCTACATATATATGGGCACTGGATTTATGGCAAAGGCATGACTGTAATAAAGGGTAATTGTTTCTATTGAATATATGATAAAAATAAATATTCAATTCTATGTCACACCATATACAATAAATATCAGATGGATTATAAATATTAAATAAAAGTAAAGATTGAAACAAAAATACCTTTAAAAGAGAATCGAGTATCTTTATTTTTGAAAAGCAATAATTTATTAAAAGGTCATTGAAGTTACTAACCATAAAATAGTTAAATTAGGCTGGGTGCTGTGGCGGTGGCTCATGACTGTAATCCCTGCACTTTGTGAGGCCAAGGTGGGCAGATCACGAGGTCAGGAGTTCAAGACCAGCAGGACCAACATGGCAAAATCCCATCTCTACTAAAAATATAAAAAATAGCTGAGTATGGTGGTGTGCTCCTGTGATCCCAGCTACTCAGGAGGCTAAGGCAGGAGAATTGCTTGAACCCGGGAGGTAGAGGTTGCAGTGAGCTGAGATCATGCCATTGCATTCCAGCCTGAGCTACAGAGCAAGACTCCATCTCAAAAAGAAAAATAAAGTTAAACTCCATAAACAAAAAAAGTATAATCAGATGATTACATTAAAAGAACAAAAAAATCAAGATTCAAAGTCAGATAAAATATTCTCAGTCCTTATATATAAACATATTTGCATCTGGAAAATATATATCATGCCTCAAAATCAATAAGAAAATGATAGGCTAGCAAATAGAAAAACTGATAAGTGTATTTTTTCAAAGAGAATAGCCAAATGGCTGATAAAAACATGAAAAGTGACTGTTAGTCTACATAAAAATGTAAACTGATTCCACTAGGCAACTATTAGAATTTTTTTAAGTGAAAAATGTTGGCCAGGGTAAGAAACAATTATTCCTCTTATTCCTTTCTGGTATGGTCGTAATTTGGTATAACCACTTGGAAACCATTCAATGTATATACTTACACTGTGTACATATCTATGCTAAGAATCCCATTTCAATGTTTATCTTCAAAAGAAATGTATACACATTTTCACCAAAACATATTGACAAGTCTACTCTTGCCCATGATAATTATTCTCCATAGCTCCCAAGTGAACATTACTAAGATGTCATTTGACTAAACAGAGATACATAAAAATAAATTATTGTATATTCACAAATTGGAATAATATATAGAAATGAGAATGAACAGACTACTATGAGTTAATATGCACAAATCTAATAAGCATTCTATTGATAGAAAGAAGCCAGTACACAATAGTACATTTAAGATATGTTACACAAATTTAATTAACATTCAATAATAAAATATGGTGTTGGAAGTCAGACTAGGGATTCCATTTGGGTAGGGAGCTCTAGTGACTGGAAAAAAGTGGCAGATGGACTCTGGGGTTTTGGTAATATCCTGTTTCCCGATCCAGATGCTGCTTAACGAATTGTTTAACTTTCTACACTTATACATTAATAATTTTTTTTTTTTTTTTTTGAGACAGAGTCTCACTCTGTCACCCAGGCTAAAGTGGAGTGGCGCAATCTCGGCTCACTACAACCTCCGCCTCCGGAGGTCAAGCGATTCTCCTGCCTCAGCCTCCCAAGTAGCTGGGACTACAGGCACGCGCCACAACACCCGGCTAATTTTTGGTGTTTTTAGTAGAGACGGGGTTTCACCGTGTTAGCCAGGCCGGTCTCAAACTCCTGACCTCATGATCCGCCCACCTCAGACTCTCAAAGTGCTGAGAATATAGGCGTGAGCCAGCACACCCGGCCTAAAATTTTTTTAAATAAAGGTACATTTTAATGACTGATATTGAAAATTCACTCTCCCACTAATGGCAGCTCTTTGCTCTTTTTCCTCTGTATTGCCTAATTTCTTCAGCTTTACAGATATATAGTAGCAGCCAGGCCGCTGATATTACGGAATTTTTAGGCTGTACTAGAATCTAGAATGTGTATCAACTGCTTCTGTCTCCCAAAATAATTCCCAGTGAATTAAATTCTTCGGTTTTTTTTTGAATTAGGAGGAGTTACCAGGATGGAGTCAGTTTCTGACCCACTTTTTCATGGTTGTAGAAACAATTATGTGGTACTTGTCTTTAAAACTCTCTATATAATTACAACGCATTAATGAGTTCTTATGAAGAACAGCAACAAATTTTCAAAATATTGAAAAATTAGACTTTTTTTCTACTCACATATTGAAAATGTGTATGTATACGTGTTATGATTTGTAATTTCTGTTCTCTTAATCTAACACACACAGACATGAGCTTTCATGTAGCATTCCTTACTATTACATTTGTAAGTACTGCCCATTCATTTTTTTGCAGATCTTGATAGTTTAAACTCATAACTTTTAATTAAACAAAGGAATGTGTCTTCTTGCTGTCCCTTAAAAAGTGATTGCTTCTTTTATTGCATGCAGAGTATTTGTAGTTTAATGGCGATGGGACCTGTATTTTATTTCCCTATAAACTAGTAGATATTGTAAATATTCTTCATATTATTTGGGTTGCTTTTAAATCATATGCCCCTTAATGTCAGCAAGCATGTGACTAAAAAGAGGTTGACATCCAATTAACACAGGCTTTTACAAGTTTAATGAACAGTGATAAATTTAAATTCCTTCTTTGGCACTTTTAAAGAAAGCGTAATAACAAGTGGAATGAACTAGAGGGAATGTTGCTCTATTGATTCATAATAAATTATTTCTAAATTATTTGTTTGGAGACAGGAGAAATCTGCTTTGCAATGAAAGTCATAGGTTATTTAAACACTTCTGTCTGCTGTAAAGCCAAATAATAAACTACAAATCCTTATACTATGTAAGAAAATCACAGAGCCTAAACTTAAGCTTGCTATTTTATTTGATTTTATTTTTAGGCTTTCAATTTGTAGGTGTTTTTTGATTTCCCTTTATTATTTCACTACCAGTATGCAGAATGTTCTATGTTGTCAAGGTAACATCAGAGATTTCTGTAAAATGCAACGTTAAATTTTTAATTAGCAAGTAAACCTTTTGCTTATGAATTGACCATCTCAATATCTATTCCTATTAAAAATGTCTTTGTAAATGATAACATAAAGACATTTTTGCTGCTCTGGACTGATATAAATTATTGAAAGTAATTCCAATACAACGATAATTAATTCTGCTTTCATGTGCATAATGTAACATTTCAAAATGATAATAACCAATCACACTCATTTTATATACAATTGACTGGAAGTCACCTAATACTTGATTGTAGCAAGACTGTTTTCATAATTGATTATTAGCATTTTCTCAGAGAGATATCTAACAATTGAGTTTTAATCATTTTTATTATCTATTCCATTTTGAAAATGCATCTTGCATAGATATATTGCAGGGAAAATTTGTTCCTTGACTTTTAGTCCGATTTTGTGTAGGAATTGACAATTAAAGATGTTTACCATGTACAAAGTTGAAGTTTTCTATATATACATGTACATACACGCATATATATGACTACCTTGTGAAATGACTACCATGAAGCATCTAATTTATGGGTGGCTTTCATGAATAGATTTATCCATCACTTCACATAGTAATCTTTTGTGTGTGTGTTGTAAGAATATTTAAGATCCACAATCTTAATACATTTTAATTAATTATAGTCATTACGCTGCATATTAGATTTCCAGAACTTACGCATCTTACAAATGAAAATGTTAACCCTTTGACCAGCATCTCCTCATTTCCCCCACCTCCCAACCTCTGATAACCACCATTTTACTCTCTGCTTCTGAGCTCAACATTTTTAGATGCCACATATAAATGAGGTAACATGGCATTTGTCCTTCTTTGTCTGACTTAATTCATCAAACATAAGTATCATCCCTGTTGTCGCAAATGGCAAGACTTTCTTTGTATGGATGAGTAATATTACATTGTGTGTGTGTGTGTGTATCAGTCACAATTTCTGTTTCAAAATGCAGAGAGAAAATTCCTGAACTTTAACACTTCTACAAAAGCTCAAATTTTCCTCACTTTTGAGAAGGTAAAGAATTATGCCACATGTGTAACGAAACAAATCTACTTTCTAAGCTTTTTATAAGGTGATAGTCTAACTTATTTTCAAAAACACTATCAGCAAAGATAACATATTCTCATAGAAACCTACTCCATATTTACTGAGCACCATAGAAGTTGGTTTTATAAATAGTGTGCTGTATGGTGTTTCATCCAGAGGGGACTTGTTTCAAATGCAGACATTTCACTTATAGGCACTGTGGAACAACCACAGTCTAGCTAAATTGAGTATGAATTATGTTTTGTTCATCATTATCTATGTAATTGCCTCAAATGAGGTTGATGCCCATTAAATGTTTTAGCAAATGAAAGAAAATCTTTGACTCCCATCTCACTTATGGGCAAAATCAATTATATGAGGGTGACAACTATAAGTGACAAATTAAAACAATAGAATAAAATCTAGAAATTTTCATAGTGACCCTTGAATAGGCGAAAACCAAAATCTCAAAAGATTACAAAAAGAACTATAACTAAAAGACAAATAATTAATAAATTACATCTGTTCTCAGGTAAAACATTCTGAGAAAGGGAGAAATCTCTAGATAGAAAGATAGGTTAGACTGATATAGATTAGATACATATAGATAGGTATAGGTTTATCAAGCACTATTTTATCATATGCAGAATTTTAAAAGACTGCCTACAAATCATTAACCAAAAGAGAAACACTCTAATTTAAAACTGGCAAAATACATACTAAGAATGAAGCAGCCATGGTAAGTTGACAGCTCTCCATTCGTGGAAATCTCAGCACTATTTGCTAAGTTTCTCCTGTGAAACATAAACAATTGCACCTAACATAATATCACATGAGTTCACTCTATGACAGCAATGAAATGGAACAAAAACAAGCCTCTCCATAATCGTATCTAAGCACAGAGAGAAACAGTAAAGCAAGGCAAGCCACGAAAACTAAAAAATACTCTCCTCGGTCAGCTACCATGAATGCCTAATGATATTTTACCAATTATAGTTTAGCCACACTGCATTGTTCCCATGTCCCGCATAAAAATTTTCAGCAGACCAGACCACTAAGTTGTCCTTGCTTTCTGATAACACCTAAATCAGGGCAAACCCTATTTTCTTAAACACAAACTCAGGTCCAAGCCCTATGGTGAACCTCTCCTCACACTCTTTTATTGAGAAGCCTCATGACTTCCCATGATGTTTGGCCCCTTACTACAGCACGTAAAAAACTCAAGTATGATTAATGACAAATGTGCTCCTGGCTATCTTTAGCTGGTGGGCATGGTAAACGGGTAGTTCAAAAAGAATAAACATATGACAATAGCATAGGAATGCATGCTAAATAACATTGTTTTGCAAGGAGATTAAAATACAGCTAGAATGAGAGTACTTAAAATGTAAAAGCTTAACAATATCAAATGCTGGAAGGGATGTAGAGTAACTGTAAATCTTCCACATGATTGTTGTAAATGAAACTTTATTTTAATAGTGTTTTGAAGTAACTAACACAATAAACCACACACACACAAGTGTGTGTGGCTTGATATATTTTGACAATGCACACACCTGTGAAATCATCAACGAATTCAAGGAAATTAAGATATCCACAGGCTTTTTTTCCTCTCTTACTCTCCTCTCTGCTCCTCATACACCAATGACAGTTATTTTATAATACAATACATATAGCTTGAATTTCCTAAAATGTTATATAAGTGGGACCATGCAGTATGCACAAATTTTATTCCAGCTTCTTTCAGTCAGTATAATTATTTGGATGTTAATCAATATTGTGAGTATTAATAGTCCATCGCTTTTCATTGCTGCATAATATGCCATTGTATGCATACACAAGTTTGTTTTTCCATCCACCTACTGATTGGAATTTAGTTTGTTTCAAATTTTTGGCTTATTACAAATTGTTATTTTCATTCATATAAAAGTCTGCATGGACATCTGCTTTCATTTATCTACTTACGAATGGAATGGCTGAATCATATAGTAGATGTATATTTAAGTTTTAAGAATCTTCCAAAATGTTTTTCAAAGTTATTTTACCAATTACCATTTTCAGCAGTAGTGCAACTGTTTCAATTGCTCTACATCCTTGCTTATATTTGGTGTAGTCATTTCATTTTAGCCATTCTAACAGATGTACAGTGGTATTGTTATGTTATTTAAATTACATTTTTCTAATAAATAATGTTGTTGACATATTTTTTGTGCTGTATATTATCCATATATTTTCTTTCATGAACTGTCTGTTAAAAACTAGCAACAGCCGAAAAATCTAGCAATGGGAAAATGAAAAATAAGGAGCAGCACATTAATTCAATGGAAAATGACACAATAATAAAGAATGGACTACTAATACACATAACAATATGATATAGCTCACAGATATTTTGTTTAACAATAACAACAAGCTTAACGCAAAGAAGAACACATGTATTGATTCCATTTTGTGAAGTTCAAAAATAGGCAAAGTAAGCTACAGTGACAGAAGTCAGAATAGTGGCTCCAGGGTTATTTGAAACATTTGAAATAGGGAAGAAGAGTTTCCGAAATACTGTATATAATGATTTGAGTAGCATATGTAGAAATTCATCAAACTACACTCATAAAATTGTTAAATTTTGCTATATGAAAGATATACCTCAATTAAAAATATTGTTTTAGGAAATATTCACCTCTGATCCACCAAGGCAAGATAAGATTTTGCCTGGCTATGTATTCATGGGAAGCTAGAACTAAAGCAATATAACTTCATATCTTATCTAATATCAAATATCTCAAAATGTATAGGCATTATTTAAATAGGTAGGAGACATGGTGTGATTTACATAAATTGCATTTTATATTTTTATATGATCTTATATACTATGTTATAATCGATATTACTAGTGTTTAGATTAAATACATTAAAATAAAAACTTTTAATTTTGTCTGGCCATTGAAGTATTTTTTTTACTTGTTTATATTTTTTACTTGTCTGACAGTTGTTACCTGAAAATACTTGTCACTTGCTAGATTACTATATATGATGACAGTGCACTGCCTATGTGCAATTATTTTAAAAGCGGCAGGGACATAAACACCCAAAGACCTAACAATGTGTCAGTCAACTGCTTTGGGGAATATGAAGTTAAATCCAATCACTGCCTAGTGTTTACATGGCTGTTGTGTTTCACATTGGTATCTGCACTTGATGAATGTGATATACATGTATATGTAAGACAAAGACAAATGCATTAGGTTATGCGTAAAAATTGAGTCATTCCAAATAGAATTAAAGGTTTATTTTCCACATTCAGATCTCAAGGAATTCTTGTTTATTGATTTCCCTCCACTTGTTTCAAAAGTTCAGAAATGAATTATTTATTATTATGGTCTGAAATCCTTGCATGGCAATTCACACCTATCATTTTTCAGAGCTCTTGTCTTAACATAGGTGCATACAGTCATTCCAGTCTTGTGTTTTATCATTCCTACACCA
The DNA here is from genome assembly GCF_009764315.1 of Trachypithecus francoisi. NCBI lineage: Eukaryota > Metazoa > Chordata > Mammalia > Primates > Cercopithecidae > Trachypithecus > Trachypithecus francoisi. The sequence continues at coordinate 164,413,189 of NW_022681454.1, read as the reverse complement.
CTGTCTGTCTTTTATCCCAACTAGAAATTCATCTGCAAGTTTCTAGGCTTAAAAGTCCAATACTGTTTGCTTTCCTCTTACATATTTTTGACAATTTTAAATGTTTTCATGAATTTTGCCACTTTTTGTGTCAGTATTCCAGATTGTTTCTCCCTTTTATCTATTGGTATTTCTTATACTCTATGAAGCAGAATTTATTGCATTATATGAAGTTCTTGCACCTTAGTGGTTTAGCTCTACTTCATATGTAATTTTTTAAAATTTTATATGATATTTATTTTAAATAAAATAAAATTAATTTTATTTTCATTATTAAAACAATTTATAGACAAGTAGAAACACACACTTATGTTTCAAAAAGAAGTTCTTTTAAATGAACTAAAGCTGTGCAGTATTTCTAGTAATCTTGTACTTTATTTGCATACAATATTTGATTAAGGAGTGAAGTTCTGATCTGAAATTTCATTCAGTAAATATATCTTTGTTTGCTTCTTGGTGTTCTAATTTTGATAAAACACATTTAAGATATGCATTTACACTATTCCCTGATTTAGTTATTAGAATGTGCTTCTAAAGGTCTTTTTTTGTAGAATTTCAACTTTGTTTTGCAATTGTCTATTCAAATAGAGAGAAATTATTTTGCTTTATGTTCAAAAAAGAAATAAAGTTTAATTTGAATGGTATGACATTATTGCTCCCCTTGTTCATTATGGAAAAGGTTCCAGATGGACCTGAGCTGCATGTCAAAAATGTAATAAAAAGAGAGTGAGTATAGTACTTCTATTTTTCTTTGTCTCCTTTTAATTTCTGCTTTGTTTTAAATGAGACAAGGAGCTGTATATAATTGATTCAACAAAAAAAAAATACATGAAAAATAGACTGAGGTGAGCCTAAGAAGATCCAGTAGCCACTATTTGTTACTGTTTTAACTTGAGAGTTCTCATTTTCATTTAAGAGCATCCTATTCTCACCTTTGAAACACTCTCTTTCTTTATTTTATCTGTGTTTGGTTAAAGATAGCTATGAAATCTGTCACTACACTACCAAGAAACAGAGTTTATTTTTCTTTTTCTACCCTCTTGAATCTGGACTGGCCTATGTCGTCTTTGAACAATAGAATATGGCAGGCTTAATACTACAACTGTTTCATCCCCAGGCATTAAGATTACTAGAAATTTCTGCTCACTTTCATAGAATGCTCACTCTTGTGATATTCTTTTCTTCACTCCAAGTGTAGTATAGTGATTGAAAGGTTTAACAGCTTTGAGAAAACAGCCAACTTTAACTGTCAGCCAAGTTAGTGAGCAGTCAAGCCCTTGGGTGTCTTCAGTCCCAGCTGCCATCTGACTCAATCCATATGAGAGGTGCCAGGCAGAAACCTCCTAACTAGCTTCAATCAATTCTTAGAACTATGATTTAAAAAATAAATCTTATTTTAGGCCACTAAATTCTTTCAAGATGGTTTCCATTGGAAAAAAAAAAAAAACTACATAAAAGAGTTTAACCATAGAGTTAAAAGCAAAACATTAACTAGGTAGCGTTTTATCATGTATTTGCCTTTTCTTCACTAATGTATTTTATGGGCTTATCTACAATGTTCAGCTAATAAATGCTGGAGGTCTCTAATAATCAGATGTTGTTATCTTCTGTTTTCAATTCATGTTCTACCCTTTGGCAACTTCATCCTTATTTGTAGTTTGGTGATTATCTACATGTTGATAACGGAACTACTTTCCCCTGTAAACTCTAGATTCAGATATCTACCTCCTTGATATTCAAATAATATTTCTTAAACACTGCCTAATCAGTATTGCTGTCTACAACTATATTTTTTACTCTTCATGTTGGGTTTTCTCTCAGTATTTCAAAAGTTAGTGAATATTTCCACAATTAATCAAGGAACAAAAATCTCAAAGTCATGCTAGAAGATCCCTTCTACCTTCTTACCAGCAATTCAGCACCAAATATCATTAATGCTACCTCAGTTCCTGACTGTGTCCTGATTCTACCACCATCCCTGTACAAGTGACTATTATCTTCCACATGAAGCATTCCAGTGGTGTCTCTAATGGTCTGTCCACATCCATTCTTCCAACATTCAACACTCTTCTCCGTACTGCATTTGGGGTGATCATTTCAAGGCACAGATCATTTTAAGAACTCTTCATGAATAAATAATTCAGTATGTACTACTTGCTAATGTTGGTTTTTTTGTTATTTTACATACCCATCATTTCTCTCTCTCTCTCTCTCTATCTATCTATCTTTCTTTCTCTCTCTCTCTCTCTCTCTCTCTGTCTCTCAGATTCTGTTCTAATGAAAACTCTTGGGCAACTTCCATATCTCTCCCTTCAAAGTATGTTTTCTTTTCCCATCTACCGTAAAATGAAAGCATGAAAATTTCAGATTATAAAACCAGAAACACTTCCATTGGCTTTGTAGAAGCTTGATTTGAAGAGTAACAAAGCCCATGGAGTTTCCAAGTGCAGCTGATTACCAAGGAGGCTTCACTGTGTAGTACTATGATAGAGGGATTAATGGTTTAGAATTTAGATTTGTGAAAAGAAAAGGGGGATTTTTTTCTTGTTTGTAGAGAATGAATCAAATTCTCATGAGTTAAGCACTGTAAGCAAAACATACAGAGAGATAGGCACAGAATGCTATTTTTCTTATTTTATATACATAACTTTATATGCATATATGCATTGATATGCATTACTTTAGCTATTTCACTTTTGTAGTTATGAGTTTGTAGAAAAAAATTAAAATTTGACACTTGCTTGGCTGGCAGTGAGTCATAATAAGGAGAATAAGCTAAATAATTAGGCTGAAGAAATCTATCTAATTCATCATTTTCCAAACTAGGATGGTCTGGCCAATAGGACGATAATATTTTAAATCATGACTCAAGCCACTGACTACTCTGGACATGCTTGGAAGGACTCACTGCTACAATATATCTATACTGTTTCTTAAATGTTAAGATATTAGATCAAACCCCTTCTGAAGTAAAAGCTGTTTGCCTTTGCAAAGCCTTGCTTCCCAAACTGGGGTAGAAGCCTTGTAATAAACTATTTGAGTCCCTGAGTCAAAAATTTTACATGACGGAGCAGAAGGATATATAACATTACTGTGTTTACATAAATATATTACAGGATACCTGAGACTCTGAAAATACGTCATATGCATCAAACTCCTTTTCTCCAGATCTTCTGAGGACTAACCCTTCTCTTGAACTGAGGTTGCTTTGATGAAACAGTTTGAGAAGCACTAAAGTTTTTAATATTTTTTCTGCCTCTACATTCAGTGATTGTAATTTGCCTCTAATAAGATAAGTCCTATTTAACTTATTTCCAAATCGTTGAGAAGTGTCTCCAGATTCCTCTCATATAATCTCTATGGCTGTTTGACCTCATACTCTGATGATTAGTTGATTTTACACTGTATAATTTATAAAGTAATGGAAAACTATACAGTGAAATCCTGCTACATTTATCATTTATTTCCTTTGATAATGAAACATACATATACTTTCAAAAAAATGTTTATTTTGGAAACCATACACAGTGGCATTTAAATATGTGATTATATTCATTTCAAGTGTATGTTACATATATATATACTAGTACATGTATAAATTTGTATGTGTGTATATATATATATATCTTGCTTTCCTTTTGTTTAGTTGTCTGTGGTTCTACCTTGTCATGTTTAATTCTAATCTCAATTTTATCCATTTCTCCCTGGCATATTTTTCTTCTGAAACTGAGCCTTTTCTTAAGCTGTTGTTATTATCTAACACAAACTTCACTTTTACATCCACTGTCCTAAAACATTACTATTATTTTTGCTATTTTTTAAAAGATCTGCTGCTGCTACTGCTGCTGCTGCTGCTGTTGCAATGAAACCTTTGTAGACACTGATAAGCAGATACAAGATGAACAGGAGAAACAAAGATGGCGGTGAGGCTAATTAATCAACAATCAACAAACTCTCTTTACTCTTTAATTAAAACATTTGAGGTAATTATAGATTCATATAAAGTTGTGAGAAAGAATACAGAGATGTTCTGTGTATACTTTGTCTTGGCTTCCCCAACAGCAATATTTTGAAAAAATAAGGGGGTGAGAGTAGTGGGTAGAGCATGAAGTAGGCAGGTGTGGTAATAAGAAGCAACACAAAGGATTCTCGTGTCTTTGAAACTCATCCAACGGAACTGCAGCCGAATATAGATATTGACATGGATAACATCTATTGGTCCTGTGCTGACCTTTCCAGATTTCTGCTTGCCTACACACATGCATACATGAGTGTGTATGTATGTGTGCATATACGCTAATTATGGCACCATTTTACTACTTTTGTAGGTTCGTGTGTCCACCACTTCAGTCAAGATGGAAGCGTTTCAAAGCCACGAGGATCACTTGTGTTGCTTGTTATAACCACACCTACCTACTTCATGCTCTCCTCACTACTCTCACCGCCTTAATTATTTAAACTGCCAAACTGTCGTCCATTTCTAAAATTTTTCACTTCATAAAAGCTGTATCAATGGAATAATCATGTAATGTAAGGTATTTTAGATTTGATTTTTGTCATTCAGCATAGTCATGGAAGATGCATCCACATTGTGTATATCAAAGGATCATTCTTTTCATTGCTGATTGGTATTCTGCCAGATGTAGACGCTTTCGTCTGTGAAACCATTCACTTGTTAAGACAGTTGAGCTGTTTCCAATGAAAATTATGAATTAAGCTGCTATACACACTCACATACAGGTTTTTGTGTGAGAATACATCTTTCTTTCTCTTAAACACCTGAGTTCGAATGTTGAGGTTTATGGCAATTGCATGTATAATTTTATAAGAAGCTACCAAACCTTCTACCAGAATAGCAGTGCCATTTTAAATCCCTGCCAGGAATAATTCAGTTTCTCCACATAATCGCTAGCATTTGGTATTATCACAATTTCTTACTTTAATCATTCATATAGGTGTGTATTGACATATCCTCGTGGTCTTACATGACATTAAGATCTTACATTGCATGGTTCCATGGATTAAGCATTTATGAAATGACAAATGTTAGAAATGGAGGACAAATTAGTGGTTTAAATAATTAAGGGGATGAGAGTATTGGGTAGAGCATGAAGTAGGCAGGTGTGGTAATAAGAAGCAACACAAAGGATTCTCGTGTCTTTGAAACTCATCCAACGGAACTGCAGTGGTGGATACATAAACCTACACAGGTAATAAAATGGTGCCAAACTTAGTCCACATACACTCACATACACACATTATGGCCTTACTTGGTATTTTCCTTATGATTAACTATGTTGAACATCTTTTCACACACTTACACATAATTGATATGTTCTCATCAGTGAAATCTATGTTAGCATCTTTTTGCTCATTTTTAAGTGATTATTTTATTAATACTCAGATTTGGAGGTTCTTTATATACATTTCTTCATTAGATATATGATTTTCAAATGTTTTTCTCCAGGTCTGTAGCTTGTCTTTTTATTCAATTGACAGTTTTTTGTTTGTTTGCTTGTCTGTTTGTTTTTGAGGTCTTTTTTTTTTCACAGAAAAAGTTAGCTGTTTCAGTAATGTTTGATTTATCAAAATTTTCTACTATGGGTCACTATTTTACTATTAAGTCGAAGAATTCTTTATACAGACGTAGAACTCAAAGATTTTCTCCTAAATTTTTTAAACATATTATAGTTTTATATTTAAGTCTGCAATCCATTTTGAGTTAATGTTTGTATAATATATAAGGTTTAGGCCAATGTTACTTATTGCCTATAGATGCTTAATTGTTTCAGCACAATTTGTTTAAAAGCCTATTATTTCCTCTATTGATGTCTTTTATACCTTTGCCAAAAATAATTTGAGCATATTTTTGTGAGTCCATTTCTGGACAACAAGCATATGAAAAAAAAAAAAACGCTCAGTGTCATTGATACCAGAGAAATGCAAATTAATACCACAATGAGATACCATCTTCCTTCAGTCAGAATGGTTATTATTAAAAAGTGAATGTTTACCTACTGTTAATGGGAATGTAAATTAGTACAACCTCTATGGAAAACAGTATGGAGGTTTCTCAAAAACTAAAAATAAAACTACCATTCAATCTAGCAATTCCACTGGTTGGTATTTACTCAAAGGAAAATCAATGATTACATCAAAAACTCAAAAAGATGCCTACACTCATATATTTATCACAACGTGATTCACAATAGCAAAGACATGAAATTAACCTAAGTATTCATCAAGGGAATGTACAGATCTATATGGAATGTAATGTGTGCATATATACACAAATGAGATATATACATATACACATATATAAATGTGACCTATCATGCTCTCACTCATAAGTGGGAGTCGAACAATGAGAATACATGGACAAAGGGAGGGGAACATCACACACTGGGGCCTGTTGGGGGACGGGGGGCTGAGGGAGGGATAATATTAGAAGAAATAGCTAATGTAGGTGACAGGTGAATGGGTGCGGCAAATCACCAGGGCATGTGCATACCTATGTAACAAAACTTCACGTTCTGCACATGTAACCCAGAACTTAAAAGTATAATTTTAAATAGTAAAAAATAAAAAATAAATAAATGTGGTGTGTATATACCACTTTTTCCTTATGAAATGGAATACTATTAAGCCATAAAAAAGAATGAAGTCATGTGTTTTACAGCAGCGTGAATTGAACTGGAGACCATACCTTAAGTAAAATAACTCAGAAACAGAAAGTCAAATATTGCATGTTCAGATTTATAAGTAGGAGCTAAATTACATGTACATATGGATACAGAGTGGAGAATAATAAACACTAGAGACTCATAAGGGCGGAAGGGTAAAAGGGGAGTAAGAAATGAGAAATTACCTAATAGTTATGATGTACACTATATAGGTGACTAATTTTCTGAAGGTCAGCTTTTTATTTCGTTAGTTTTCTCTATTTTTCTATTCACAATTTTATTTTTTCCTACTCTGATCTTTCTACCTTCTTTGAGTTTTATTTGTCTTCCTTTTCTAGGTCCTTGAGATAGAAACTTAGATTTAAGACCTTTCCTTGCTGTACTGTATTCATGTAGTACCACCATTTTCCTCTCAGCCCTGCTTTACCCATATTGTACATATACTGATATAGTGTATTTTTATTTTTCTTTAGTTCTAGGTTTTTTTTTTTTTTGAGACTTTCTCTTGGACTTATAACTTATTTAGAAGTGTAATATTTACAGCCAGGCATGGTGGCTCATGCCTGTAATCCCTGCACTTTGGGAGGCTGAGGTGGGTGGATCACCTGAGGTCAGGAGTTCAAGACCAGCCTGACCAACATGATGAAACCCTGTCTCTACTAAAAATACAAACACTTAGCTGGGCATGGTGGTGTGGTGCATGCCTGTGATCCCAGCTACTCAAGAGGCTGAGGCAGGAGAATCACTTGAACCCGGGAGGTGAAGATTGCAGTGAGCCAAGATTGTGCCACTGCACTCCAGCCTGGGCATCAAGAGCAAAACTCCATCTCCAAAAAAAAATGTGTGCAATATTTACCTTACACATGTTTAAATATTTTACTATTCATATTTCTTTAATTAATTTTTGGTTGCTGCCACTGGGCCTGGAGGAAAACTCTTGATGATTTCAATTAAAACAAATTTGTTGAGATTTGAGATTTGTATTATAACCCAGAATATAGTCTCTTCATGAATGTTCTGTAGGAACTTGAAAAAACTTGTCTGTTGCTTTTTGGGGTGAAGTGCTCTACATGTGCCAATCATGACCTGTTGACTGATTGTGTTGCTCTGATCTTCTGTCTCTTTGCCATTTTTCCATTTAGTGCATCTATCAGTTGCCTAGAGTGGGGTATTAAAGCCCTCAATTATAATTGTGGGTTTTTCTATTTCTCCTTTCAGCACTGTAAAGTTTTGCTTCATGTATTTTCAGACTGTGTTGTTTAATGAATCCACACTTAAGATTGTTATGTCTTTCTGATGGATTGATCCTTTCTCCATTACGAATTTCTCTGTACGTTAATAGTAATTTTCTTGACTCTAATATCTACTTCATCAGACATTAATATAACTAATTCTTCTATTTACTGGTTAATCTCTTCATGGTATATATTTTTCGTACTTTTACTTAACAACTTTATGCTCTTGAGTACAAAGTGAGTTTGCGCAAACAGCATATGGTTACGTCACTTTTTTTTTTTTTACTAATTCTGTCAGACTGTCATTGATTACGGTGTATTTACATTAAAGGTAATTATTGATATTATAGTACTTAAGTCTACCATTGTATTATTTGCTTGCTATTTGTTTGTGTTTGTTTGTGGAACTGTCTGTTTATCCTTCTTGACATTGATGCCAAACCACTTTGTGTTGTTAGAAGAACTTCTGCTAGTCTGAAGCAGGAATCAGTTTCTGTGGGCTGTGTTCCATTGTTAGGTTGGAAATTGGTAAATGCTAGGTATGGATCACTTTGTTCTGTTGAGTGGCAGGATGTAAGACACCCAGCTGCTGTGATGGTCTTCTGGTCCTGGGGTTTCAAGTCAGTTAATTTCCCTCTTTCTACCTTCTCAAGTTCTTATTTTCCTGCCTTTTGCACTGTTTCCGACACTTACCATTGTTCTTAACATGATGAGGAAGAGCAAGAAACATCTTACCTAGACAAAAAGTTATCCTCATTATTTTTAAATTTACTTCTGGGACAAGTATTTCTTGAAAAATCTGTTATAGGTTATATTATTTGTTAAATATTAAGGATACATAGATTAAATCAACTGTCTTTAAAGAATTCACAAATCTCTAAAGGAAGAATTTCTAATGTAAACCAATACTTATGATCAATGTAAAGAGACCCAACGATATATAGTCAAGCCTCCCCTATTCAGGGGAAGAAATCTCAAAGTCACCCTGGCCAGGCCAAAGCATTTTTCACAGATGATTTGATACTTAGAACTATGTAAGCCCTTACAAGTTTAATATAATGTTAAAGTGAATAAATAATCTAAGTTGAGAAAAAAAAAAATAATGCCCAAATAGGTCAGTCCTTGGAAGAGCTTTACATAGTTGAGGTATTGTGAGTTTAGGATGCCAAGTATAAAGAGCAAGTGAGACATTCTGCTAATTGAGCGTGAGCAGATGTTAGAGCCTGGGTTATGAAGAGCCAGTGGGATATTTTAAACAGTGAAGTAGCATTGATTCATCAGTTGTATGATATTGTTGAGCACTTTATAATGATGAATGCATATTCAGTCATATTAAGCTGGCTTCCATCCCTGCACACTCTTCATCATTTTGACCTGAGTATTTAAATATGTGCACTGCTAGAATTTTGGGAAAGGCAATCTTTTTGGGTGGGAACAATCTTATTACGAAATGATGAATTGTATTCTTGGACACTGCATAAAAATACCAGTATTTTGTACCAGTTTCTATGACAACAACTCAAAAGCCTTCTCACATTACAATGCCCCCTAAAAGAGATGATACTGTTCTGATTGAGAATGGTGATTTAGGGTAAGTCATAGTCCTGGAATCAGAAAGAATAGAAGTTCAGGGAAATCCCTACACAGGAGAAAGCAATGAAAAAATAATAATGAGAATAATTATGAGGCCATAATTGAGGGCTAAGGAAATGGAAGAGATGACCAGAGATAATTGAGAAAATCGGTAATGAGACGTAAGTGTTCCATACCTTCTACCTCAAATTCAAGTCCTAGAGATTGTTTAAAAGGAATTTGGAGAGAAAGGGGCTTTTTTGGCCTTTAAGTTTTAAATTCTGACAGGAAACTTCTTACATAAGCTTCTGTTAAATCCACTTGTTTTATGAAAGTGGTAGTGGGAGTCAGGACAATTATCTGCTATTTCATTCTCACAAATTGCCTTCATGCAGGAAGGGGCCTAAAAATTCCATCGTGACCATGAGGAGAGACTTAAAAACTAAAGTTACTTTCAAATCCAAAATATTTTATAAGGATTAAATATACGAATAACTAAACATCTTGAAAACTGTGCCTTATAGTGTATGTAATACATGCTAGCTATTATTACTATTGAATATCTACTTTGTGTCTTACATTCTTGTATGTATCAAACTAAAAACCTTTTTTAGAATATTAAATCTATGCTGACTTTGGTTTAAGCTAGTTTAAGGAGGGAATATCTCCTTCCTTTCAACCATATAAATAATTCACTTTGCTTACATATAGCTGTCAAGCTAGATATTTGCCTCCATTTCAGTTAATATCCTAGAGACTTGATCTTATAGTTAATTAATAACTATCGTCACATAATCTATCTATCTATTAGATGAATTATCATCCTCATGATCCAATGTGGCAGCATCCACATTCCAGAAAACGGAACAAAGAAATGAAATAGAAGAGGGACAAAGAGCTGGCGAAATGATTCTTAGGAAAGATTCAAGAAAGAAGTCACAGAAGACTCTATTGACCAAGATGTAGTCACATGGACATAGTAATATGAGACAGAGGCTTTAAAGTGTAGTTTAAAGTGGACATGTGTCAAGCTAAAATTATTACTCCTATAGAAAAAAATTTTAAAAAGACATCAAAAGACAGTAAGAAATCTCTGCAAGATACATCATAGTTTTCACTAAAACAAAAGCAAAATGTGAAGAATAAACCGTACTACACATAATGCATTTCAAAATTGTAAAGCATAAACTTAAAATATTACTCCCAAAGTTGTATAGAAAGTACGTATTTCTGAGGCAGCAGATCACTTCAGTTCAGGACTTCGAGATCAGCCTTACCAACGTGGTGAAACCCCATTTCTACTAAAAATACAAAAGTTAGTTGAACATGGTGGCATACTCCTGTGTTCACAACTACTCAGAAGGCTTAGGCAGGAGAATTGCTTGAACCTAGGAGGCAGAGTCTGCAGTGAGCCAAGATCATGCTACTGTACTCCATCCTGGGAGACAGAGCGAGACTTCATCTCAATAAATAAATAAAGTGTATATTTCCCAGATTTTCCATTTGACTTTTAATTTTGGTCAAGGGACCTTGGTACTCAGAAGACATTTCAAAATAAGTTCAAGATCCAAATTGTCCTTTAATTACCTTTTTCTGGTGACTCTTTATCACTCTAATAATTATGGTTGGTAGGTAAAGTGCAAATTGGGCTTCATTGGAGTAATTTTATATATTAGCTACAAACGTCAATCTTTACATATAATTTCATTCAACCAAAAGTGAGAACTTTACATGTGTGATCTGATTGGACTAAAGTTATGAAATAAAGTAAATAAAATTGCTTTTAAATTTAACACATGGGAATTAGTCAATGTCTGCTCTTAACAAAGTCATGGACTGAAGATCTTTAATACTAGAAATGTGTGTATTAGTCAGGGTTCCCTAGAGGGACAGAACTAATAGGAGATCTATATATCTGAGATATATCTGAGAGATACATATGAGTATATATATATAAGTATATATATGAGTATATATAAATACACTCATATATATATGAGTGTATATAAAATATATATATACTATATATATATATATATGGGATTAACTGCCCAGTAAAGAAGTTTCTCAACCATTTGAAAATATTACCATTTGGGAAACCATTTGAAAACATTTGAAAGGCCAAAATCGTCTAGATGCAGATAGATTACAGCTGCAAAAAGTACATTTAGGAAAGATGACCATTTTGAGTGACTATATAATTTTATATGAAAAAGGCTTACTGGGATGCATGAAAAATAATAAGGAGCTGTCGTGCCCAGGATAATTGTTTTTTACCTTGTTAATGAGTAGTATCCAATAGAGGGGTTTAGAATGTTGAATATTTGGTGGTTCAGCACAGATTTCAGCAGGAATCATACATTAGCTTATATGATCACAAGGTCCCATAATAGTCTGTCCTCAAGCTTGAGGAGCAAGGAGAGCCAGTTCAAGTTTCAAAACTGGAGAATTTTGACTCCGATGTTTGAGGGCAGGAAGCATCCAGCATCCAGCACGGGAGAAATAGGTAGGTTGGGAGGCTAGACCAGTCTTGCCTTTTCACATTTTTCTGCCTGCTTTTATATTCACTGGCAGCTGATTAGATTGTGCCCAGCAGATTAAGGGTGGATGTGCCTTTCCCAGACCACTGACTCAAATGTTAATCTCCTTTAGCATCACCCTCACAGACACACCCAGTATCAATACTTTGCATCTTTCAATCCAATCAAGTTGGCACTCAATATTAACCATCACAATGTATTTTAGTGCATATGCAGAATCTTTGAACCAAATCACTTTGTTAATTATTGCATGCAAGAAGGACATTTCCACTTAATAACCTTTCAGTACTGAAGGGAAATAATGTCTTTATGGCAAAAATTTTGTCTTTCTAAAAATAATACCTATGAAACAATTTCTAAAATAAAGTATTAATCATTAAATCATTAAAAGAGCAATATTTGGGGCTAAATATTGGAGCTCGGGAACTAGTCCTTGGTAACATTCCACATGAATAAAGCAAAGATTTTATGTAAGATACAAAAATATTGATAATATGAAAATGCTATTGATGAGCTGACATTTTTTAGCAGATGTAGTACTCTTAGATAGTTATTGACTGTAGTTCCAGGAAGATTTCCTCTGAAAATCCAAGTCTGTGAAGACAATTGACTGAAAAACAGCAGTCTGGTAAGATTACAGCTGTTAAATCAAATATATATTATGTACAATGGAGATATTATGGCAGGTAATATAACCAACAGTTTGGTCACTCAGAACATAAATGGGATTAACTGCCCAGTAAAGAAGTTTCTCAACCATTTGAAAGACCAAAATCATCTAGATGCAGATAGATTACAGCTGCAAAAAGTACATTTAGGAAAGATGAACATTTTGAGTGACTATATAATTTTATATGAAAAAGGCTTACTGTGATGCATGAAAAATAATAAAGAGCTGTCATGCCCAGGATAATTGTTTTTTACCTTGTTAATGAGTAGTATCCAATAGAGAGGGGTTTAGAATGTTGAATATTTGGCGGTTCAGCACAGATTTCAGCAGTAATCATACATTCCCTTTGATGCGTCTACACATAAAAGAGTAAAAGGAAGGACTCAATCTGGAGAAAACTCTCTAGCCACATTATTATTAATGGTCAGGGGAATTAGAGTCTCCTGCACTTTCTTTTCCCTCTCTTAAAATTCACTCTGGTGAAGGGGAAAGTGCATGTATTATACAAGCAGATTGAAGTTTTAATCTTACCCATGTATCAGCTGTATGGAAACTAGCAAGTACATAATTTAGGATCTATCGAGAAGTAGAGCTACTATGAGTGATGTGGAATTAGAAATGTATTAGTGAGATTTGATCCTACATAATTATGAGTGCCGATGCCGATGTCTATGAAAAGTTGTTACCTTTGTGTCTTTAGCAGTTCTGCAGCCAGTGTAGGCCAGCAGGGCTAGCGGCTAGGAAGAAAAACTGAATTTGAAGTGGGAAGAACAAAGACAACCAGGACTCATGGGGAGAAACCAAGACTCACAAAGACAAAGTGAACCCTGCCTCTATCTTTCACTGTCTCCAACCTCTGTGACCTACAGAATAAACTGATTTGACCTTCATCGTGAACCTGCACAAATGCCTGTCCCAGGACTTGCAAGAAGAAAGACACTTGAACGCAGAGCTGGAGTTGCCGTGAGCTTGCCCTGTGCTTACAAAGTGAGCCAGCGGAGCAGGGAAAACGTGTGTTTGCAGCTGCAGCAGCACCTGAACCCTATGCTGAATTCCAGAGAGTAGTGACTGCTGCTTCATTCCCATCTTCTGAATCTCAAATTCATCTCTTCCAGTAGTCAAACCTAAACTAGAACCACACGAGGAAGGAATACTGGAAAATGTCGTTTCACCTGGGCAAAGTTCAAACAGTACAAAACTACCACAGCAATTTACTTAAACTCCCTGATCTGCTGTTATATCTTTTCTAAAATGGAAGAAAAAATATCTACTAGAGTTTATGTGAGTTTGAAAATATGCAAATTGAAAAGTATGCTAGCTCCACTCACCAGCAAAGACAGCTGTGTGTATCCCTTCCTCTTTCTACAATTATCTCATCTCTAAAGAGCAGGCACTATAACTACAAAGATTCTTGAGAACCACAAGATCCTTAAGTCCTTCTCCTGCTTTTTTCAAGGATATATCAACTTGGGACTCTGTATTCAAGAAATAGCCACATGGAGTGATGCAGAAATGGGTTTTTAATTTTCCAGATTGTGCATTCAAACACTGTACAATATAGATAGAGGCAAAATTATAGATTTGTAGTTAGAAAAACTTAAAAAGAGATTACTTCTTGAAGTGTCACATCCACCCACGCAACCACCTACACAAACATGTGCACACACGTATCAATGATAAATAATAATTATTGTCACTTGCAGGGTTTTTCTGAGGACTAATAGAAATCGCTGAGTACCTCACACAATGCCATGTACATATTATGCTCTTAACAATCATTTTCTCTTTCCACTTCTTGTAATTCATAAGTTTTGGTAGCCTCTAACATTCATTGCATCACGTTGTTGTTGTTGTTGTTGTTGTTGTTGTTGAGATGGAGTTTTGCTCTTCTAGCCCAGGCTGGAGTGCAGTGGGATGATCTCGGCTCACTGCAACCTCCGACTCCCGGGTTCCAGCAATTCTTCTGCCTCAGATCCCCAAGTAGTTGGGACTACAGGCATATACCACCATGCCCAGCTAATTTTTGTATTTTTAGTAGAGACGGGGTTTCTCCATGTTGGCCAGGCTGGTCTCGAACTCCTGCCCTCAGGTGATTCACCCACCTCGGCCTCCCAAGTGCTGGGATTACAGGCGTGAGCCACTGCACCTGGCCACATCGCACTTTCAAAATGGATATTGACTGAGTTGACTTAAAAATAGCCTACCATCAAATAAACTTTTAGAAATAAAAGTAAAGTAAATACTGCCTATTTTTTTAATGGCAAAGAAAGTACAAAGAAAATAGAACAAACACCTGACAAAGATGACAATACGGTGAGACAGCAGAAAAGGAGCACTTGTAGGTCACTCTTGTGATTGTCAAGAAAGAGTCTCAGGCTTTGAGATAATTCGTTTATCTCATATCAAGCTTCCATTTGAAAAGTTATAATTAGAATTTGAATTCCTCACTCTTTTTTTCCAAATGGGGACCAAGTGAATGATTTTACAATCGGCTGTCAGGTATTAGAGGTAAGCATTGAGAGCAAGACAATAGAGAAGACCTCATGGAATGTTACAAAATCATTTTTAACAGAAAACCAATTATTTTAGGCCGGGCGCAGTGGCTCACGCCTGTAATCCCAGCACTTTGGGAGGCCGAGACGGGCGGATCACGAGGTCAGGAGATCGAGACCATCCTGGCTAACACGGTGAAACCCCGTCTCTACTAAAAAATACAAAAAACTAGCCAGGCGAGGTGGCGGGTGCCTGTAGTCCCAGCTACTCGGGAGGCTGAGGCAGGAGAATGGCGTGAACCCGGGAGGCGGAGCTTGCAGTGAGCTGAGATCCGGCCACTGCACTCCAGCCTGGGCGACAGAGCGAGACTCCGTCCCAAAAAAAAAAAAAAAGAAAGAAAGAAAACTAATTATTTCAGCTAGTATTTATAAAGATTTAGACAAGAGCAGATAGTATATCTCTTAAATTAAGTACGTGACATTTTATGCTAATAGGTCATTAAGTGAAGCTAGCCTAGAGTACTTACATGTAAAGAAGTGAATTTAGGAGCAGATACACCTTGTAGAATTTTTTTTAAAGACAAACTTTACAGCCCAAGAAAGATAAATGAAGTCAGCTACCTGACTTCAAACTATACTACAAGGCTACAGTAACCAAAACAGCATGGTACTGGTACCAAAACAGAGATATAGACCAATGGAACAGAACAGAGTCCTCAGAAATAATACCACACATCTACAGCCATCTGATCTTTGACAAACCTGAGAGAAACGAGAAATGGGGAAAGGATTCCCTATTTAATAAATGGTGCTGGGAAAATTGGCTAGCCATAAGTAGAAAGCTGAAACTGGATCCGTTCCTTACCCCTTATATGAAGATTAATTCAAGATGGATTAGAGACTTAAATGTTAGACCTAATACCATAAAAACCCTAGAAGAAAATCTAGGTAGTACCATTCAGGACATAGGCATGGGCAAGGACTTCATGTCTAAAACACCAAGCAACGGCAGCAAAAGCCAAAATCGACAAATGGGATCTCATTAAACTAAAGAGCTTTTGCACAGCAAAAGAAACTACCATCAGAGTGAACAGGCAACCTACAGAATGGGAGAAAATTTTTGCAACCTACTCATCTGACAAAGGCTAATATCCAGAATCTACAAAGAACTCAAAGAAATATACAAGAAAAAAAAAACAACCCCATCAAAAAGTGGGGAAAGGATATGAACAGACATTTCTCAAAAGAAGACATGCATAAAGCCAACAGACACATGAAAAAATGCTCATCATCACTGGCCATCAGAGCAATGCAAATCAAAACCACAATGAGATACCATCTCACACCAGTTAGAATGGCAATCATTAAGAAGTCAGGAAACAACAGGTGTTGGAGAGGATGTGGAGAAATAGGAACACTTTTACACTGTTGGTGGGATTGTAAACTAGTTCAACCATTATGGAAAACAGTATGGCGATTCCTCAAGGATCTAGAACTAAATGTACCATATGACCCAGCCATCCCAATACTGGGTATATACCCAAAGGATTACAAATTATTCTACTACAAAGACACATGCACACGTATGTTTATTGTGGCACTATTCACAATAGCAAAGACTTGGAATCAACCCAAATGTCCATCTGTGACAGACTGGATTAAGAAAATGTGGCACATATACACCATGGAATACTATGCAGCCATCAAAAAGGATGAGTTTGCGTCCTTTGTAGGGACATGGATGCAGCTGGAAACCATCATTCTTAGCAAACTATCACAAGAACAGAAAACCAAACACCGCATGTTCTCACTCATAGGTGGGAACTGAACAATGAGATCACTTGGACTCGGGAAGGGGAACATCACACACTGGGGCCTATCATGGGGAGGGGGGAGGAGGGAGGGATTGCATTGGGGAGTTATTCATGATATAAATGATGAATTGATGGGTGCTAACGAGTTGATGGGTGCAGCACACCAACATGGCATAAGTATACATATGTAACAAACCTGCACGTTATGCACATGTACCCTAGAACTTAAAGTATAATAAAAAAAAAAGAAAGAAAAAAAAGATAAATGAAAAGTTATAGAGTAGATTTAGTATAATCAAATGATGGAAAATTATTATTAAAAATCATATAGTCAGACATGGTAAAGCTGGATCACAGCAAAATTAATTGTATGCTATGTTTTAAGTTACCTTATCTCAATGCTTCTTCCAAAATCATCTGGCATGCTTTTCCGTAACAGAAACCCATTTTCTCACTTGTATCATAACCTTTTTTAAGCCACAACCTAGGATTATTGGCACAACCTTGTGGTTTTAAATCAAAGTTTTAAAGCTTTTCTTACTGTTATAGTTTATGCTTTATTTCACTTGTTGAACAATTTTGTCTTTTGAGTTAGAAGTGTATTTACCTTTTTGTCATAATGGTTTCCTACGGTTACATATACAGTCTTATGTCCAGTTAAGAGGTTGGTATTCAAAAAGTACTCTAGGCTGGGCATAGTGGCTCACACATGTAATCCCAACACTTTGGGAGGCCAAGGCGTGTGGATCACGAGGTCAGGAGTTCAAGACCAGCCTGGCCAAGATGCTGAAACCCCATCTCTACTAAAAATATAAAAATTAGCCAAGCGTGGTGGCAGGTGCCTGTAGTCTCAGCTACTTGGGAGCCTAAGGCAGAAGAATTGCTCGAACCCAGGAGGCGGAGGTTGCAGTGAGCCAAGATTGCACCACTGCGCTCTAGCCTGGGTGACAGAGTGAGACTCCCTCTCAAATAAAAAAATTAAAAAAAAAAAGTACTCTACCACGTTCAAACTATGAGACCTGAGGTGAGTCATTTAACCTTTATCACCCACAAAATTAGTATGATAATACTTACTTTATGAGATCACTTCAGAGGTAAAACAACAGAAAGTACAAAAGAACATAGAGCACAATTCCTGGTGTATATCAAGTTGTGATGATGATTATTATCATTTTTAGATTTCATGAAATTCCAACATTTTAGATACTATCATTTTGACCTGTAAAATCAACCCTGTTTAAAGTGCCTTTTGAAAAAGATGTTCTGTTTACCTATAAATTGTTTCTTCAGCAGACTGGTAGAGAACGTGGCTTCACATCCTCTTCAAAGCTTTCTTTCTTATTGCACTTAGTCTAGTAATAAGTCTGTCTTTGACACGTCTTGCCCCTCATGGGAATTCAAAACTGTTATCCAAATGACTGGTGACTGTTATTCTATCCCCCGTTATACTCCTCTTTATAGTCCAGTACTATCTGACAATAACCAACACCTGTATAAACTACCAGGCAAGAAAACTCGCCATCATTTTCTTCAGCTCATCATACCCCAAGTTGATTGCACTAATATTCCCTCCTAATATATCTTGAAAACAATCTTGATAAAGATTCTTAATATATCTTTTATATCAAATATATGTTATAATATCTTGAAAATAAATAAAGAATAGTGTTTGGCACATTAGTGAAATCTGGAAGGAGGGAAATTATTGAAGCTTTATTTAAATCAGTATATTCAAGATATATCAGGGCAGATGTCAGCAGCACTGTAGTTCTTCAATATTCCCAAATCCACCCACAAAATCTGACAAAGCAACTAACCCAAGAAATGTACTGAAAACACTTGAAACAAAACTAAGTAAGAAAGTGTCATTGTGGTCGGGCGCGGTGGCTCAAGCCTGTAATCCCAGCACTTTGGGAGGCCAAGACGGGCGAATCACGAGGTCAGGAGATCGAAACCATCCTGGCTAACACGGTGAAACCCCGTCTCTACTAAAAATACAAAAAAATTTTCTCCTTTGCTATTTAGAAAATTATTTCTATTCTTTCCATTTTTGCCATTAAATTTTTCAATTGCGAACTCAAGTTATTAAATGCAAAGCAATATTTTAATCCCTCTACTGTTATATGCAAGGACACTAGAACACTTAATTCTGATAATTCTGTTCCTCCTTAATAACCTAATAATCTCCAATGTTTTAAGGCTAATTTCTATTTAATACCTTAATTTAGAAATTATCTGCATAACATTTAATAAAGATACTGTTTGTTCAGATTTATCTACACATTAACTGTTTCATTATCTTTTTGCTTATTTACTGTTTGTTTCCATTTTTGGATTTACTTCTAGGGTAATTTCTCATCTTGTCTGAGAAATTAGAAGTTGGTTTAGCAAAGATATGTTAGTAATAAGCTTTTTCAAAGTTTTTCTTTTGCTTTGTTTTTACTCATATTTGCTTTCTATTTTATACTAGTATATAAAATAGAAATTATATACTAGTACATAAATATATGTTAAATATATATACTAGCAAATACATATACTGATATTTTATATACTACTATATAAAATAGATATTAGTATATACTAGTATATACTAATAAAGATATATCTGCTATATACCCAGTCCTCAGCTGACACCTGTTTCTTTAAGCATCTTAAGATATTTTTGTTGTTGCTTCAGAGAAGTATCCTGTCAACCATTCATTGATTTATAAATTTTCTATCTGTCCTCGCCATCTGCCTTTAAAACTTTGTCTATATCCCTGGTGATAGGGCATTTCACTCCAATGTACATTTATATATATATATATATATATATATATATTATATATATATATACACACATATATATATATTTATTTATGTATGTATTTTACTTAGCCTGGTAAGTATATATTGAACTTGCTGTATCTATGGGGTCACTCTTTTATCAACTCTAAAATTAGTAGCTATTATTTTTGCCTGTATTATTTCTCCAAAATATTCTGTAACCCATCTTCTTGGAATTTAAAGTAGACATATGTTAGAACTTTTCATTTTAGCTATCATATTACTTACTTTTTCTTTCAAATGTTTAACTTTTTAAATTTCTCTTTTCCATGATTATTGTCTACAGATCTAATTTTATTTTTTATTTTTTTATTTATTTTTTCGAGACAGAGTCTCTCTCTGTTGCCTAGGCTGGAGTGCAATGGCATGATCTCAGCTCACTGCAACTTCTGCCTTCCGAGTTCAAGCAATTCTCTGCCTCAGCATCCCGAGTAGATGGGATTACAGGTGCCCGTCACCACACCTGGCTAATTTTTTTTGTATTTTTAGTAGAGACAGGTTTTAACATCTTGGCCAAGCTGGTCTTGAACTCCTGACTCGTGATCCACCTGCCTCCGCCTCCCAAAGTGCTGGGATTATAGGCGGGAGCCACAGCACCCAGCCGTACTAAAATCTAATTTGAGTCCACTAATTCTCTCATGATTCTCTAATTAGCTGCTGAGAAAAAAATTTCATCGTTCAATTTTTAAGAGTAAAAGACATATTTTCCCGTTAAAAATTCTTTGTTGTCTGTTTGAAAACAATTTCCTGATTAATACTTTTTTTGTGAAATTAACTATGGTGTTCAGTTCAAATATATTATTCTATATTATGTGTCAAATAATTCTAATATATAAAATCTTTTGTAGTCCAAATACATTTGATGCTTATACTGACTTCGATTCATAGTAGCTCATTTCCTTATCTTTTAGTAATCCTTGATTATGAGCTAATTTTTTAAAATTTTACTCCGTAGAAATTCAGAGAAGCAGAATTGTGGATTTTTTTTTTTCCAGAATGAAATTTGATGTGCGACAAACGTATTATTACAAACTTGGCGCTACTAGACACCTACGGGACAATTTTGCTTTCAAGGTTTGTGTTTCAACATGAAATGTAAAAATAAGCTGTTCAAACTTGCTGCTAGTTTAAGAATTAATTTCAGGATCTTTGTGTGAACTGGGACACTTGCATTCAAAGTTTGTATATGAGGTTTGTTATTGACAATGATAAAGAGTAAGTCCAAAAATTCATTACAAAGTGAATTTTCTTCAGGATTTAGCTAACGATCTTCAGTGCACGTGTTCCACACTGCCACTAGAATTAGAAATTTCTATGTACATGCAGAAAGCTGTATTTCCCCGATCACCAAGACAAAAAAAAAAAGAGTATCCATAATCCTCTTTTACATAAGAAGATATATTTTTATAGTCCCCCACTGCATCCCATCCCCACATGCATTCCCACAATCATGGTGTATAAACTATAAGATCTCTGCCAATTCTGATGAGGTGGAATAATACCAGGCCAAAGACTTCTTGCTATTTTCCCTTATTTCAGTTGTAGTTCCCAGTACCTCAGAAAGATGAATGGAGAGGATGGAAAAGAGCTGAATCTGGCAGATACAGTGGCTGAGCAGTGGAGAATCACATTAAATGGTCGTTTTGCTTTCCGTTTTTCTTTCATTTATTTTAAAAATTGATTATTAACCATGGTTTTGTAATAACAATAGGGAGAGATTTTAAGAAAGTAGGCAGGGCTAATATGCCAGCTAAGATGGATTCTTAATATATTAGAGAATCTTTTCTTAATCTATCTTACTTAGTTTTGTTTAGATGATATTTAACATATGTTTAATAAACTCCTTGTACCAATACCTCCATGAGTGTTTCTGGTGGTATAAATGTTCTTATTTTCTGTGATAACCACATTTTAGCTGTCCTTCAATGCCAAGTATAATTTTATCCAATGTATTGTCTCAATTAATTTTATCTCTTGTCTACATATAAAATCTGTTTGGCCATTAAACTTAGAATACTAATCAAGAGATATTATCTACAGGATTCCATTGTATATAAATTGATAAAACTAAGTGTGAATTAGAGACGACTCCGCACATGAATTATCTGTAAATCTCTCATTTCTTTAATATTTTTAAACAGGAAATGTGGAAATAACTCACTCATTTGATTGATTTTATAATGTCACCTGCAATAGTTTCATCTTTTTTTTCTTCCTCTGATGAAAGCTTTAATAAGCAGCGAAGAGGTAAAAAAAATTTTTGGAGAAAGTAAGGGTCTTATTCCTGGGATGACTGACATTTTTAATTTATATCTTTAGGAGTATGCTCATTTTAGAATATTATACTTGAAAATAAATAGAATAAAAAATGATCTAAGTCATTTTATGTAGATGGGTGAAAATGACTGTACTTTTTATTTTATTGATTAATTTGATTTTTAATTGACTTTTTGCTTTACTCTTGTTAAAGAGGAACACACGGCCGGGCGCGGTGGCTCAAGCCTGTAATCCCAGCACTTTGGGAGGCAGAGATGGGCGGATCACGAGGTCAGGAGATCGAGACCATCCTGGCTAACACGGTGAAACCCCGTCTCTACTAAAAAATACAAAAAACTAGCCGGGCGAGGTGGCGGGCGCCTGTAGTCCCAGCTACTCGGGAGGCTGAGGCAGGAGAATGGGGTAAACCCGGGAGGCGGAGCTTGCAGTGAGCTGAGATCCGGCCACTGCACTCCAGCCCGGGCGACAGAGCCAGACTCCGTCTCAAAAAAAAAAAAGGAACACACATAATTATTTTAAATAATAATGGCCCACTATTTATTAAAGTTAAGTGAATTACTCTAGTGTTTAGAATATTAAGCTAGTGGGAGTGGCTGTTTTCCTGTTAGATTGGTCAAGATTAATGCAATACTATCCAAAGATACACAACTACTTATTTTTCTTTTGTTTTTCTGCAAGTAATTTTAAATTTTCTAGAATATCTGTAGTTTTTTCTAGTTTTGTTTCAAGGTTTCTCTCCAGAGAGTGGTCATAAGCAGTAGCCCTGACATGACCAAGAATCGAAGGAATTTTGTTTTGGATGTGTACAATAAGCCTTTCATAGGATACTTCTTTAACCTAAATGTCTGATCTGTGACAGATGTCCTCTCACAGGAAACTTGTTTATATTGGCAGATGTCCTTGTAACTCTTGTCGGACCTGAATCCAGTTTGTTCCTACAAAGACAGCCACTCTCTAAGACAGTCCCAACTGGGACAGTAGTTAGGTTTAGGTCTTGGTCAGGCAAGACACAAAAGAGGCAGCTCCCCAAAATACATGAGATAACAGAAGCAGTGTATTACCTATGGACCCCTGAGAGAAGAGGGATACCAGTGAGTTAAAGATAACTCTTTGTTTCCTCTTTCAAAGAATCTGTTTCGGATTAATTCAGGTATTAGGGTAAATACTAAATTATTTTTAAAGTTTTGACTTCCTGTTAGAGCTTTTTCTGTCCTCTCTCAAATGGCCTTGTCTCCTCTCTCTCTTTCCATGATGTTATCTGTCTTCAGGAGCAAAGTAATTTATGCCTATATTGGGATTCTCTATAGTTCTGGTCTTTTACTGAATGCTTTAAACTGTCTGCCAATGCGTGGCTCATCTGGTCTGCTCTTGAGCATGCTGTGCTGGTGTGTTCTGTGGTGTCACTGGATCTCTGTGTTTCTTTGGATTTTATAAAGTTGATATTTGCCACACCCTGGAGCTGTAGAATGCACCAGAATGCAACATCCAGATTTCTATCCAGGCTTCTTCTTTGCACTTGTCCATAAGCACTTCCAGGTGGCTAGGGGAAGCTGGTCACTTTCTTCCCACCATACCACAGTGTACAGGGAAGTTTCTCTCTTGGGTCTCCACTAGTCATGGCTATCCTGTTCTCCACTAGTCATGGCTATCCTGTTATCCACTAGTCATGGCTATCCTGTTATCCACTAGTCATGGCTATCCGGTTATCCACTAGTCATGGCTATCTTGTTATCCACTAGTCATGGCTATCCTGTTATCCACTGGTCATGGCTATCCTGTTATCCATTAGTCATGGCTATCCTGTTATCCACTAGTCATGGCTATCCTGTTATCCGTTAGTCATGGCTATCCTGTTATAGAAGTATGTCTGCCATATTGGATATGGCGCCAAGTGAAAAGTGTGGGGTCACTGACTATTATACCCTCCCATAATCAATGACCAGTGGTCCACTAGCCGTGATGTTCTTGGAATCCTTCAAATTATGATGTCTTTTCTATTAGAGAGTCTGTCTTTCCATTCCAAAACCTGAACTGTGATGCAAGGAAATAGGAAGTGCTGGGTGTACTAAAAGGGCACCAGTCTTTGGAAGAATGAGGCAGGTGGATCACAAGGTCAAGAGATCGAGACCTTGCAGCTGGAAACCATCATTCTCAGCAAACTATCCCAAGAATAGAAAACCAAACACCGCATATTGTCACTCGTAGGTGGGAACTGAACAATGAAATCACTTGGACTCGGGAAGGGGAACATCACACACCGGGGCCTGTTATGGGAGGGGGGAAGGGGGAGGGATTGCATTGGGAGTTATACCTAATGTAAATGACGAGTTGATGGGTGCTGACGAGTTGATGGGTGCAGCACACCAACATGGCACAAGTATACATATGTAACAAACCTGCACGTAATGCACATGCACCCTAGAACTTAAAGTATAATAATAATTTAAAAAAGAATAATAATAATAATAATAAAAAGCTTAAAGTTTGCAAGTTCTCTTAAGTAATTACCTTGCTAACCTTTTTGGAACATTATGAGCAACATAAAGGAAGGATTTTATTGCTTTGTTCTAAAATGACATTTTAACCAACACCATGGATTTTTAAAAAATATATATACATTAAGTAGAAAAAAAAAAAAAAAAGAGATCGAGACCATCCTGGCCAACATGGTGAAACCCCATCCCTACTAAAAAAAAAAAAAAAAAAAAAAAAAAAGAGATACCAGACAGTAGCTATGAATATCCTTTCTCCATCTAATTCCTCTCTGGTTTGTCAGAGGGATATTTTTCCTAAATAAGAACATTTTGTTGATGTTGTTGTTCTAATACTTCCTCTCATTTCTGAGGTGATAAGCTGCCAATAAAAGAAGAATTAAATGAACAAACAATACAGAAAACTCATGAGTTATTTTTAAAATTTTATTTATTTTTTCCTTGTACTCTTGAATGCAATCACTGTCTCTATTCATTTGTTCAGTCTTGGCCTTAATTAAACTATTTTGCCAAATGAAGGCAAAATAGTAAAGCAACTAAGATCATGAACTCTGGAATCAGATAGAATTAGATATCAAGACCAACCCTGTATGTTTTAGCTATGTGACCTTGGAAAACCTATTTAAATTATTTTAGACTGATACTTCAATGGAAAATTAAAATAATAATTCTTACCTCATAAATTTATTGTGAGAATTAAATAAGATTATCTAATGTCATTAGCTTAGCAGAGTTCCAGGCTTACAGTAAATATCAAGTAAATCGTTGAAGGATTGCTGTCATTATTATAATAATGGATAGTAGTTGCTACAGAATAGTAGAAAAAGAAAGATGAAGAGGAAGAATAGAAGGGGGTAAGGAGAAAGAATACAAATAGAAGAAATGGTTAAGATGACAAAGTACATACATCAACTGCCTTTATCAAATCACAGATTAGTTTATAAAACAAAGTTATAGAGATCTTTCTATTTTACATACAAAAATTTACATATTTGTAGATACATATATTACATTGTCCTTTGTTTTCTTTCATTTATTACTTACTATCTCTGATGTGTTTATAACTTTTTCAATGTGAATAAAATGTGAAAATTAATCACAAAATGTCAATTTTTTTAAAATTAGCAAATCAACATACAGTATATATCTTTTATCTATGGCTTATTAAAATCATCTTCAAGAAGTGCATCTAAATCATCAGAAGTCAGTGCCACACTTTTGCATCATTCTATATATTATTCATCAGGAAATGTACATGCCTTTTGGATATGCAGAGTCTGTTAACCTAAAACATTGCACAATAGTTTTGCTAATGCTATGGAAAGAATTATGATGAGCCCTGTCTTGCCTGAAAACTTTATTTAAATGGTAGAGAGACTTGGGGCTCTGATGAGTCACTTACATATATTTAACCTGTGTATTATTAGTCTGAATCAGACATCCACTGATTTTGACCAAAAGCCATTTTCATTTGACAGCTATTCAATGATCTTTGCAAAATAATTTGGTTTGTTTAGTAGAAAATTTCCCACATTGTAATGAGATACTTACGCTAATTTCCCCCATCAGAAAGACTGAGGATTTATTAACATAGCAATTGAAGCATGACAATTATATATGTATTTTATGTAAATGGTTGTTGAATGTTCAGTATTAGGAATAATGTGTTATTTGTAAAATATATAAACATGATTTATGTGTATTATTTTAACTCTTTAAATTTTAATATATGTCAGTGAGGCTAAAGTACTTGTATGTAATATTTAGTACAATTTATTTTCTTTTTCCTCTCTCTCTTGCTTACTCTTTTTTTCTTTTTGGCCTAGACATGAAATAACTTTTTTAATTAAAATTTTGTTTAGATTTTCTTATTTGATGCCAAAGATTTTAAGAGAGCTTTCACTGATTTTTGTAAATATGGTTTCCGTAGTTAATATCTACAGTGATACTAACGCAAGACACAAATGGGGAATAAAGCAGAAGTTAAGCTTCATATTTGGCCTTTCATCTCTAATTCAATCTCCACACTGCAGTCAGAATAATCTTAACAAAATACCAGTATATTTAAAATAAAACTCTAGCAGATTCTCATTGCCTGGGGAATAAAAACCAAACCAGTGATCTTGTCTTACAACATTCTTTTCCAATTGATTCTTCATTATTTTGTCAGTCAGTCCCTTGTTTTGCTATGCCTGTCCCCATATTCCATTTGTAATATATTTTTTCAGTTCCTGAGATTAATCAAGCCCTTCCCCCATCCAAGTCTTTATATATATATTTTACCCAATTGCTATACAAACTCTTTCTCTACAGTTGCAAATGGCTAAATCCAATTCATCCATTAGATTTCAGCTAAAGTTGTATTAAGTCTTCCTATTGTCTCCATTCTCAACACATTTTGCTAGCTCCATCTTAATCATATTTTTTTTTTGGAGTGACCAGGGATATTATTTTTTCTGATAAATTGTAAGCTCCATAAGAGAACAGGCCTTGTCTATTTATTTTATTGTTATATTTGTTGTTTAATTATTGTAGTACTTTGGACACATTAGATTCTAGATTGGTAAATGTATGTGTAGAATTAAGACTGCTGGGTACATACTCAAGCATCAGCTGAATTCATTTCCAACTGAATTGATAGAAAATTTTTAATATTAGTAACTTTTAAACCATGAATCTTTTTAACATTAATTTGCTTTTTCATTCAATAGTTATTTGCTGACTCTCAAATAGTGTTTAAGGCATTGTAATATGCTTAAACATTTAAGAAATTAATAAACATAAAATCTCCTGGAGTTCACAATTTAGTTGACAGAAACGTCATATGCTAGTCGTAAACATGATAGGCATGATATGTTTTCATCAGATGTATTTGAATCATATGGATACAATTAAGTACTTTTCTCTGGGTTTTAATTTTTTTTTTTCATGCTTTACTTGTCATAGTCTTTTCTGTAAATTTCCCTATGTCATTTATATTCCAGGGAAATTCTGTTTAAAAGCCAGGGAAAATTCATTTATTGTTTTTCGTATCAAATCTTGAGATTAATTTAGTGGTTGGTTAATGGGGAGGATTTAGGAGAAAATAAGGTTCTTGGAAGATTTCTCTTTTTAAAGAATATATTGATTTTATATGACTTTATCATTCTAGCTTACTACTTTTTTTTCCTCAGCTTTTATTTTAAGTTCTAGGGTACATGTACAGGATACGCAGGATTGTTACATAGGCAAATGTGTGCCATGATGGTTTGCTGTAAGATCAACCCATCACCTAGGTATTAAGCTCACCATCCATTAGCTATTCTTCCTGATGCTCTTCCTCTCCCTGCCCCACCCGACAGGCCCCACTGTATGTTGATCCCCCAATGCGTCCATGTATTCACATCATTCAGCTCCCACTTACAAATGAGAATATGTGGTGTTTAGTTTTCTGTTTCTGTGTTAGTTTGCTGAGGATAATGGCTTTCAGCTCTATCCATGTGCCTGCAAAGGATATGATCCCGTTCCCAATCCATGGTGTGTATGTACCACATTTTCTTTATCCAGTCTATCATTGATAGGCATTTGGATTGATTCTGTGTCTTTCCTATCGGGACTAGTGCTGCAATGAACATATGTATGCACCTATCTTTGTAATAGAATGATTTATATTCCTTTGGGTATATGCCATAATAGTGTGATTGCTGGATAAAATGTTATTTCTGCTTCTAGATCTCTGAGAAATTGCCACACCGCTTTCCACAATTGTTGAACTAATTTGCCTTCCCACCAACAGTGGAAAAGCAGTCCTTTTTCTCCTCATCTTCGCCAGCATCTGTTGTTCCCTAACTTTTTAATAATCGCCATTCTCACTGGAATGAAATGGTATCTCATTGTGGTTTTGACTTGCATTTCTCTAATGATGAGTGATGTTGAACTCTTTTTCATATGTTTATTGGCCATATAAACGTCTTCTTTTGAGAAGTATTTTCATGTCTTTTGCCCACTTTTTAATGGGGCTGTTTTCTTTTTCTTAAAAACTTGTTTAAGTTTCTTGTAGACTCTAGATATTAGACATTGCTCAGAAGAATAGATTGTAAACATTTTATTCCATTCTGTAGGTTATCTGTTGACCTTGATGATAGTTTCTGTTGCTGTGCAGAAGCTCTTTACTTTAATTAGATGCCATTTGTCACTTTTTGATTTTGTGGTAATTGCTTTTGTTATTTTCATCATGAAGTCTTCTCCTGTGCCTATGTCCTGAATGGTATTGCCTAGATTTTCTTCCAGGGTTTTTATAGTTTTGAATTTTACATTTAAGTCTTTAACCCATCTTGACATAATTTGTGTAAAAGGTGTAAGGAAGGGGTCTAGTTTCAATTTTCTGCATATGGCTAGCCAGTTCTCTCAGCACCATTTATTAAATTGAAAATGCTTTCCCCGTTGCTTATTTTTGTCAGGTTTGTCAAAGATCAGATTGTTGTAGGTATGTGGTCTTATTTCTGAGTTCTCAATTGTTTTCCATTGGTCTATGTGTCTGTTTTTGTACTCGTACCATGCTGTTTTGGTTACTGCAGCCTTGTAGTATAGTTTGAAGTCAGGTAGCATGAATGCTCTAAGCATTCCCCTTGAAAATCACCAGAATAGAAGGATGCCATCTCTCACCACTCCTATTCAACATATTATTGGAAGTTCTGGCCAGGGAAATCAGGCAAGATAAAAAATAAATAAATAAAGGGTGTTCAAATAAGAAGAGAGGAAGTCAAATTATCTTTGTTTGTAGAAGACATGATCCTATATCTAGAAAACCCTACACATCCTCTCAGCCCAAAAGCTTCTTAAGTTGATGAGCAACTTAAGCTGTCTCAGGATACAAAATCAGTGTGCAAAAATTGCTAGCATTCCTATACACCAACAACATATAAGCAGAGAGCCAAATCATGAATTAACTCCCATTCACAATTGCTACAAAGAAAATAAAATACCTAGGAATACAGCTAACAAGGGAAGTAAAGGACATCTTCAAGGAGAACCACAAACCACTGCTCAAGGAAATCAGAGAGGCAATAAACAAATGAAAAAAACATTCCATGGTTGTGTATATGAAGAATCAATATCATGAAAATGCCTATAATGCCCAAATAATTTATCAATTCAATGACATTTTTAATATTATGTTATTAATTTTATTATTAGCAATTTATTACTAGTGATTCTTAGGAACTATAATAGATACAGCTTTCTAAATACATAATTTAAATCAAATTAACTGAATGTAATTCTTATTTCATATTGTAATCTGTGATATTTTCCATGAAAATATTATGAAATTAATGTGAAATATTAATGTTGAATATTATGTTAACCACCATGGACATTCTTCACACAAATAGAAAACACCTTTAAAATTCATATGGAACCCAAAAAAAGATTCCATATAGCCAAGACAATCCTAAACAAAAATAACAAAGCTGGAGGCATCACACTACCCTTCGAGGGTTTTCATGATGTCCTGTGGTGGCAGCTACATTTCGGTTGTCTTGTTATATTGTGATTTGATGTGGCTTGATTTCTGTCTTCCAAAAGGCCATTTACAAACACTGAGTGTGAAAATCAATCTTTTCCTCAAAATGCTTTCAAATCTCATTGTTTGGGAAGCACCATTCCCTTTATATCCTTCAGTAAAAACAGATTGAGCACTTTATGTTGCCTTATGGGTTTGACTAGCTGTATTTTTCTCTACAATTTTAGCTTTATTCGGCCTATAGATAAAAATTAATCTCTGTGAAGTTTTATTCCTTTAAATGTGTACGATTTTATATTTTAATGTTACATTATTTTGAAGAATAGAAAGTAATGATGCAAAGAACTAGTTTTTTGAACAACTCATGAGCAAAAAGAAAAGTTAAATCTTCGTCTGTCATTGTTTATTCCTTGGGAATTTTCTTAGCAGCCTCAAGCAGATCATCCAAACACAGGTCTCTTGAAGAAAATATTAAAAGCAGAGTAATCAAAAAGGAGCAGGACAGTACAGCAATACCTTTCATAGCAACTGTAGCAATTCTTAGTGAGGAAATATAATAGATACAGCTTTCTAAACACATAATTTAAATCAAATTAACTGTATATAATTCTTATTTCATATTGTAATTTGTGATATTTTCCATGGATCATTTCTTCTGGCTTTATAAAATCATTAGTTTAAAATAGCTTTGGATATTATTATAGATATTAGAACCTAGTGACACCAACTGAGCATTGCATTTAAAAGATTAGCGTTAAAGGCAGACAGATCAAGTGGATAGAACATCTTCCAGAAACAGTGGAAGAATGTCTACTCACAGCAGGCTATGTTTCAGGTGCTTAGAGTTCTTTTTCTCATGTTTCTCATCACTGCCTTATATTAAGCTATATAGCATTCAGTGTGGAAGGATCTGTTACTTATTCATTATTGAATTATCAGTTTCTTTTAGTGAAAATGTTAGAACGTAGGCAATAAGAACATATATCTTGAATTAATTAACTCAGAGAAAGCATCTTGTAGAAAACAAATGCGGCATGATTTAGGAATATTATGTTCCCTCCTACATAATCACTGGAGTGAATATTTAGGTATCCCTGAAAATTTCCGGTCTCAATTTCTCTCTGTCCATGTCTATGTCTTTTTCTATCATACACACACACAGACACACATATACACATTCATATCATATGTTGGATTCTAGTTCTGTACTGTGTTAATGAGATTTCATGTCTACAATGTGGGTGGTCTGTTTTTGGTTTGCTAAAATAAGAACTTTGTGTTTACGCTAATGAGGAAAATAAGACCTAACTGTAATTATACCACAAATGTCTCAAAACCAAATTATATTAATGCACATAAATGGGGCCAATCTATTTGAGAATAGTTAAATTGTATAGGACAAAGTAGAAATATATCATTCTTCTTAAGAATAGTGTATATTACAAAGTATTTCACACATGTTTTGCTGAGATTCTAAATTTCAATGACATTTTGATGAGAAAATACATTATTATGCTTTAAAAAATTATGTAGACTTGGTACCATGGCTTGTCAAAAATTATCTCAAAATACCCCATGTGTTAAATTTCATTTTATGAAGAAATGGATCATTCAGATGAGTTTGTGAAAAGGACAGTCTAAATTAGTTACTTGACTTGACATTTTGGTGGCTATTACCCAATCCTCCTTATTTTAATATAGAAAAAAAGCTCAACACTTACAAAGACATCTTGTGCTACTTTTCAAACTGAGCTCAAATAAAAATAACTGCATTGGTTTCAGACAAATTGAATTAGAAGAAAGCAAGTCCACCTAAAACAAATTTGCTTAATGCCAGTTAATTAATGATCAATTTGCCTAATGATCTGTTCACTCGAAAGTTCTATTAATCATGTTTACATCTCATACATAGAAGAAAGGTTTTATTCCTTTTGTAGCTGTTAACATATCTTTCAATTTTTGAATCTTCCATATATTTTAGGCCACTTTGTCTAAGTTCATTCATATATTGGCCACTAACTAGCTCATTAACTTTATTTTTTACTATTTCAAACTCACATAGAAAAAAGTATTTACATTCTATAAACACAAGATTATCCCAGGTGAAGAAAATGCTTTTCCTTGCCTTTTAAGCTTCCTCTGAATCTTGAAGGTGCTCTTCTTGATTTTTTAGAAGCTAGGCTCTTCTAGCTCTGGGTCCCAGCATAGCACAGTCTGGAAGAATAGCAAATGAATTCATCAACAGAAAAGGCGTACTAATATATATTTGGTCTCCTAATTATAAATGAATGATTGTTTCTTTTTTTGCACATGTCCAATTTTTGGTAGCCTATTTTCCTTTTAGATCGCAGTACTCGAAATTTGATTTTTCTTAAAATTAAGACACAAGTGTCGTTAGGTTAATTATTTGAAAAAAAAATTACTGTTTAAAACAATCCTATCTAACCATTTGGCTTCCCTGGGCCACGTTGGAAGAATAATTATCTTGGGCTACACATAAACTATCCTAACAATAACAATAGCTGATTCGCTAAAAAAAAATACCGCACAAAAAAATCTCACAATGTTTTAAGAAAGTTTGTGAATTTGTGTTGCTCAACATTCAAAGCTGTCCTGGGCCACATGTGGCCTGCGGGCCACAGGTTGGACAAGCTTGTTTTAAAGGATAGAAACATACAGTAAAATATAAAACCTTCCAAATATAAATATGTTAACATATAGAATAAAAACAATTTAATTTATGCAAGTTAAAACTCATGATTCTAGCTCGTCTGAGATTTGTTCATATAGACTTTAGTTTATTTTGTTTAAGCATACATTTATATTAATCATGACTGTAAAGTTTCCAAATGGAAATTTTCAATTGGCTTTGGATATATTGGTGTTTCTATGTCAGGTGTGTGTGTGAGTATATATATATATACGTACACACACACACACACATATATATATATGAATCAATATATAGATGGAATTTGAAGCAAATATTTTAGTATATTTCATTATCCAAAGAGAGTATATAGAACCAAATTGTCACAGTTTACAAGAGACAGATTTTTATGATTGTGGATCTTCACAAGTTCAATAGTGACTTAAGAAAAGACACACCACATTTGAGAGGAGAATCTTCAGATTATTTATTAGCCCTATAATGTCCTTCAGATTCTGAGAGCTAAGAAAATAACCTGACTCTAATTTGAACTTGAAAGATCTTTTTACAAATATTGTTTAAGCTACAAATTATAATTAAATCTAGTCAGCTCTGAGTGGTCACCATCATCAGCAATCTATACAACAAAATGGACAAGGGAAGTTTCTGGTTCTATATTTCTGAGGGATTTATTTTATTCTCTATTATTTTGGTATATATAGTACCTAGAAATTTGGGATTGTGTTTTTAAAAATCATTATGTAATTTCTTACTTTTATTTTTTTCAGGTTACATAAAATTCCAAAAGAAGGTGCTTTGTCAAGTCATGTATGTTGAAAGAGTCACGGGAAGACAAGGGAAATAAGAGCTCTAAGTTTTTACTGTGTGTTCCTATTTAAGAAATTATTTACTGTAATATACTTATATCATTTCTAAATAAGGTGGAATATAAACCTATAAGTAATATTTGAGGGGGAAATGACAACCTTTTGACTCAGTGTTATGGCATAAGCTTTTACATATACTATGTATAAGAAGCATCAGTATAAAAGTTTTTCTGTCTTATATACAACATTTTATAGGAATAAATTACTCAGTGTATTTCCTGTGTCTTATTTGTCTTTATATTAAAACACGTGGAACAAATTTCTGTTTCCTCTTTGTTCTCAGGAAATTTTTTAAAATATTCTTTTATATATTTTTACATATATAAAAAAGAGAAATAAATATTGACTTTTAATTAATTCACCCAAAACACCATATGATAACTACTCACCATAAGTCTTTTTGGTGGTCGCCTATATTATTTTAATTAAAAAATTTAGTATTATTTTAATATTAAGCTGCCTCAAATAATTTTTAAGAGAGTTGATCATACTTTCTAAAAGACTCATAACTGTGAGCCATGTATCATAGTTCATTAAATGTAAAAATATTTTTGGAAATCTTCTTTAGCTTATAAAATAAAAATTTTCAGAAAGTAATTGAGTTATAGACTATTGTCTATATTATTTTGATTAGATAACAAGCAGAAACACTGAATCCATAAGGTCTATTATTAATCACATTTCTATATTAATTTGAATTTGACATAACTTGTTGTTAAAATGATATATGCACATTGACTAAACTACAGAATCATCCCCAATCCTACCTTCCAGAAGAAATTAATATTAACATTATTTAAATACCAGTATATAGAAAGAAATGCCTAGATAAAATTAAGATGTTAGCATACAACTATGAAAAACTTTTTAAAGTGTCCGTTACCTTTATTTGAAATTTTTAAAGTATGTGAGATAAAAATGAAGGAATTGTTGAACCTCAATAAAGATGTCAAACTGTAACTTAAGCTTCCACTTTAAGAAATGGGATAAAGAGCAACTGAAACCCAAAGTAAGCATAAGGAAGAATTTTTTTTTTTTAATTGCAGTTGCCATCAATGAAGTAGAAAAGTAATAGAAATAATCAATGAAACCAAATGTTGACTTTTTGCAACCTACTCCCTCTGCTAAGGGGTGATAAAGAGGGGTTATTCATCAGAAGTGTAGAAACAGAAAACAACCTCATGTTGGGTAGTGCAAGTGTTAGAATACCCAGTGGGGTATGGGGAATATTAATATGGGAGCCCTCATACATGACTCAGGGTTTTTACCCTGCAAGGTCTCCAGGAACCTGTAAAAACAACAGTGGCATACATAAAATAAAGTGGAGATACCAGCACTCATTTGGCAGAGGGTTGAGAAATAAATTGAATGACACATAAAAGTGAACATTAAAAAAACAAACAAACAAAAAACAACAACAAAAAACGATGTTTTATATAAGACCAAGAACCCATCGCTTTTGTGACTTGGTTTGGGGGAGCCGTTGAGTCCAGAGACTTTCCTGTCACTCAGATAATAAGGTATGAAAGGGTCACCCAGAATAAAATTTACCTTACATTTTATAGCTTCAAGACAAGAGAGCTGAGATTTTCCATTCTTCCAACTCATCAGCCATTGGCTAAAAACTGCACTCTGAAGGAATATACATTTCCAGACACTTCTAGGTTTCTGTAAATAAGGAGGAAGCATCTCAGCCTGAGGACAGTATTTTGAAAAAGAGTTGCATGCCCAAGCCGCTGTAGAGCAACGCAGAGGCTTTCAGAAACCAAGAAGCACACAGAAATTATGAAAGGACATTGAGTAGATCTGGGCAGAGCTCTACACTGGACAGAGTTCCACATGTTCACTACAAGGATTCAAATATTAATGAATTAAATAAATGACAAATGCCCATCTTGCAGATTTTATTAAACTTTTCAATAACCTGAAGCACTTTTCCAATTCTGCAACTAAATGTTGGGATATAGAATGATGCAAACAATGTAGCTTCTAATTCACAAAAACTAGCTTTTGAATACCAAATTGCCGCCTAAAAGCAATGTAACATTGGCGAGTCATTTAATCTTCCTGATTCTCAGTTTAGTTATCTGTTAAATAGAACTATTAATGTCTATTTTATTCAATCCCTTAGTGAAGCTATGTGACATAGTATTTCTAAATGATATTTGCATTTATTGAATCAAAATAGAAAATTAATAAAGATTTTCTTTCTTTCGTAGCCTTTCTTTTACATCTATTCACTGAATGAGTGAGAACAGTAAAGTTGATAATTACTCCTCTTGAAAATGTTGGAGAACCATTGTGACATACAAATAATATTTAATGAGATAGTATCATAAATTGTTTCACACCAACGGCCTTTCCTTTGCAATCCAGAATCTAAAACAAAGTAGAGGAAGCACCTAAAAAGCACTTTTTCACTGACTTTGCTGTAGTTCTTCCTGTAGTTCTCATTGGACCAACTCAAATGTTTTCTGTTGAAGGAATTCTGATTATGTTTTCCGCTGTTTCCCTTATATATAACTTGTGACAAATGAAGAACCCCAGAAAGAGGTTAGTTCATTAGTGAATAATAGTTGAGTGGCCAAAATGAGCAAGAGAATATTTGTAGATTAGATAAACTTACAGTGGGTACATTTTAGTTATCGAGCCACTGTGATACTCACAGGTTGATTAATGAGTGCACCTGCATGACATTCCACATAGGGTTGTCTTCTGCTTTGCCTTGTTAAACAGCTCGGTCAGTGACTTGAGGGAAGATAAATAGCTATGTTTATCACATTTACCAAAGTCCCATGCTATGTGATGACAAGGTAAATACTTAAATAGAAGCTAGGCCGTGGCCCCTCAGAATTATTCTAAATGAATTGTTCAAGCCCTTTCCTTCTAAGTTACATTATTCACTTAACTAGCTATCATTTTCAATATCATTTTATTCTAAAAAAGCCTCCTCCTCACAACTAACCATTTATAAACACACTTTCTCTCTTTTTTCTTTTTTTCCTAAGACATTTGTCTTCTCTTCTACCTGTATTCTCTATTCTATATGGACTCTAGAGGGATCTTTTTAGAGACAAATCTTTTTTATTTTTTTCTCGATTCAGTGCCATAAACCACTTATCTACTATTTTCAGAGGAAAAACTAAAAACTTTAGGCAGTTGAAATCCCTCAGGTAAGTCTTATTTATCTAGCATATCTTATTTAGAGTTAAGCTACCATTAAAATATTTTATGTGAATTTATGGATAACTCACTTTCTACTCAAATCTGTGAATCTCTCAAGAAGAGGCAGTATGTATTTTATCTCTAGTAGGATAATATTAATAATAACAGCTATCTTATATTAAGCACTTACTAACGTGTGCTAACTCATTTTTATTCACAGCTCTATAAAGTATGTGCTGTTATTATCCACAGCATACAGATGAGGAAATTGAGTGAGTATTCAATAAATGTTTGTTTAAATCATCATCTAATCTTATGCCATTAAGGAAGACGGACCTATATTCATCAATACAATAAAAATATTTTTTATGACTTAATTTGAAAGCAACTTGGAAGGTATTTCTCTCTACTCTATGGCTGTCACGATTTGGCCATGTATTTCTTATGATATCACTCAGCCTGGTTTATTTTTAAAAAGAAAATACTCATTGGTTTGGATAATTATCTGTCAGAATTTACTAATGGGCCTCAGTTATAGCAGATAAAATTATATTACAATAGCCCTTGTTCATCAAAAAGAAGGAAAAGTGGGTTTGATAGAAGATAAAAAGACATGATTTTCAGAAACATGTATTTTTCTTATGTAGAAAGAAAACTGAATTTCGCTAACTATAGAAAAGGCTTCTTTTTAATAAAAGGAAAAATATAGAGCCTTCTGTTCGTTTTCTAGCACTTTCCTTTTAGATGGCACTGACTCAGATTCTCTGGGAATTTCCACTTGATGACTGATATTCACAGGGACATGTCTGTCTCTTGCTGAAAGTGTTACGGTAATTACCCATTCCAATGTGATTCCAGCTGGAAAGGAAACTGACAGCTTCCACAGCGGCTGAGTCAGATGTCTCCGACATTTTAGGCATTCATTTCAGACACCTGCATTTCTAAGGTATCCACCTGCATCCTCATTATTAACACAGAAGCTCATTTTTATTTGATTATAAGTAAGTAGACCATCAAAGAAAAGCTAAATTGAGTAAATACATTTACCTGAATATCTAAACAAAACAAATGCATTTTGAAAATAAAAGAATAGTTACATGTGATTTTGCTTTGTATCTTTGATTCTCTGTATTTCTACTGCTTTAATCTTGGTCTAGAGAATTAGTGTAGAGAGTTTGATTTTGAAGGTTAATAGCATGATGGTATAATTATTCAAATTTGGTTTATTATTGAAATTTAAGTATTACACTTCTATATTATGAATGGAATATTTATTGTTTGTGTTTACAATATAACTGACATCAAGTATTTACCATACAATTGGCATATAATTAATCAGAGTGCTTTGTTCTTCTTTACCCTTTGGTAGGAGTTAACATATCTACAAATTTTTAAATAATTCTTAATAATTTATTTTAATACTGTCGATGTTTTACTTCATCTCTTTCTTTACTCTTTTGTAGGAAACATTTGTGAGAAAACTGCTAACTTGGTGTTGCATCATCCCCAAACACTCTAGTGTGAACCTGCCAAGGACAAGAACATTGGCCCAGATAGTCATCATACAGCCCTCCAAAGCTGGAAATCAACACTGACACCACACTACCATCCAACCAAGAAATGCCATGCAAATCCATCGATCCTCGCAACACTGGCTCTTCTCCTTTTCTTGTTGAGAGTCCTGTTCATGAGCATGTGCTGCAGTCATTTGTTTTGTCTCTTCAAGTTCCATCTGTCTGTAAACCTTCTCAGTTCTTCCATATCCCTCCTGTTCTTATAATTTTAAAAGGTTTGGCCTTCAATCTGTGACCGCTTGATGTTTCCTTCTGACCAGACTTAGGTCAAGCATTCTTGTCGCGTTGTTGTCTGCCAAACATCACCACAACTCACCATTTTTTAAAAAGCTACCATCAACAAAGCACAATGTGAGAACAGGTTCAAAAACATTGCAAATATTCTGTCCCTCATCAAATGTCCAGCTTTGGTATTCATTGATGACAACGACCTGAATCAACCACCACTCTGATGTTTAACATTGATGACTTTCTATTTGGTGGCTGGCTGAAAACAAAAGCCTTCCCTTATTTACCATTTATATTTACTCATCTATTTATTTATGTATTGATTTCAAATGGACACATGAATTTCTATTTAATGTAATGTTTTCCTTGATGCTCTAATTGTCAAAATTTTGTCATTAGGAATCTCTTCTCGATAACTTCTGTATCTTTCTGATAAATCGCCGTGATTCTTTGAGCATTTCTTAGTTTTGGCATAACAAGATGCTCCAGACTCAATTTGACTTTTTCTTGCTTCAGTTCTGGAGTTACTCATTTCTCCAAGGAGCTCTAGTTCATGTTACATATGTTACATAGTCATATGTAATATGAATATTATATGTACACACATATATAATGAACCAAGAATAAACACATGTATATAGAAAAGTATAGCTATTAACACGATTATGTGTATTTATATATGTACATATAGTTTTATATTTATTTATTCCTCTACATAGTGAGAAACCTGTCACCTTGACCTATTTGTTTGTTTAATATAACCAATATCGCAACCATGGCAGAATGACAGTTCTCTCTACTAGCCTCAGGTGCACTCTACCCCCTGCCAGGGCTACCTGACAATGCCTTCACAGCCTTCCCTGCATGTCCCAAACTCCCACTTCACACCCTTCCCTGCATGTCCCAAACTCCCACTTCACACCTTTCCCTGCGTGTCCCAAACTGCCACTTCACAGCCTTCCTTGTGCATTCCAAACTCCCTCAGTTTTTGTGGCCACCAGACATGCTGCTACCTGACAAAAAGGGAAGGGCAAAATATGTTTCTAAAATAAAGAGAAGCAGAAAAGACCACATAAGTGGGAGGAGATATTCATATTCTATATGTATTTTTAACAAAGATGACAGAATTTGCTGATAAATTAAATGTGCACTGAAAGAATAGTCAAGAATGACTCAGAGACTTTGGCTTACATTGATTATAACTGGAAATACTGTCAGATAAAACTATTTGGGTGAATTAGAAATTAACAACTCTTTTTTGAACATATTGAGATTAAAATGCCAAAACAGAATAAGAGAGCAAGCAATCAGATAAGTGAGTCTGGACTTTAGGTAAAAGGCCAAGATAAAAGATACAAATTGAGATCCAATATTATGCAGACGATATTTAACAACAGGGATTAGATCGTTTTACCAAAAGAAGAATTGATCACAGACAGAAAAATATTTAAAACCCTATTAAATATTAGTGAAAGAACAATTAAGATCTATTTTTTTGTGTGTGTGGTTACAATGAGAGTTTTGTTAAGTGGTAGCAAGAGGGAGTATAATGAGAAGAATTTAAAACAGTGAGTATAAACAAGTCTTATCCAGCATTTTACTGTAATGAAGAACAGTGTGTGAGCTGCAAATAATATGGGTGTTTCTTAATAAGAAGGATTACTGTTATAGCGACACTGATGGTGGTGAGTCAATAGAACCACTCAAATGTAGAAAACTGACAA
Source organism: Trachypithecus francoisi (assembly GCF_009764315.1). Taxonomy (NCBI): domain Eukaryota; kingdom Metazoa; phylum Chordata; class Mammalia; order Primates; family Cercopithecidae; genus Trachypithecus; species Trachypithecus francoisi. The sequence continues at coordinate 164,372,815 of NW_022681454.1, read as the reverse complement.
AACTGGAGAAATAAAATGTGGAGTTAAGCCCTTTATAGGAATTAGAGAATGGCACATAGATATTTACCCTTATCTTGAAATATGGAAAGTATATCTTTGGTAAAAAAGGAGCCAGACAGAGGACATGTATCTAAATGCAGGTTTGGAGGTATGGTGATAAAATTCTCTTTTTATTTTTAAATGTTCTTAGAGTCAAAAATCAGCTGAGAGTGGGAAAAGGAAATGTTTTGGATTAGTATTAATAAAGAGATGAGAAATTTAAAGTAACTTTCTCGGAGAGGCTGAGCAAATGATCTATGAAAACACAGCAGTATTTTAGGATGAGCCTGAAAGCATACTTGAAGTTGTGATGAATTTCAAGTCAGAAAAGCATTATATATGTGTCCAGCTTGAAAGACAGGGAAGGCAGAAAGCTGTATAGAACTAGGGCTGGAAGTTATGACACATTAAATTCTTCAGAAAAAAAGGTATGGAGACTAATGATTTGTTCAAGACTCTAATTTTAATTTTGAACTCTAAGTCAGGTAAAAATGGATTTTAATATGTATAGTGTATAGTAGACCACAGGAAATGTAAGTTTCAGTATATAAGAGTGCCCAATGGGGTTGAAAAGTGTGGGACAATGAGTTTTAGAACACTGGGCTAAGAAGATAGTAGAATCTAATAAGAGGAATAGTTTGGAATTTATATTTTGGAGGTTGTACAACCATTGATAATATTCAATATGGTTGTGACCCAAGGGGTGTGGCAGAGAAGGCACAGAGGAAATGTTCTATGGAGAGGACAGAACAAGGCCAAATAACTGAGGCACTAAATTGAGTCAGATTCTGCGACTGGTGTGAAGGATGACTTAGATCCAGTTCAAAGTTGATGTTTCTTCATTTCAATATATGTTCTGCAAACAATAAGTACAAGGGATAAGAAAGTAATTGAGTAAACAAACCTCCCTGATAATCTCTTATTTCTTTAAGGTAATGACCTAAAATGTGTTAGATATTTTGCTTGATAATGTAGATGAGTCCAAAGCTGCTACCTTTTATAGAAATAAGGACTGGCTTTGTCAATACTTGAGAATATTTTATAAACATGGTATAGATTCCTTTATGTTCTCTACATACATATATGCACACTTTGTAATTATTTTTATAGCAGATGTATACATGTCTAGCAGGAAGGGGATAGGTAAACACTGAAACTACCAGGGATCTTGATATGAGTAATCATGGACAGGAAGATGGATTAAAGCTAAAATTCTCAATTGAATGGAAAAGAATGATTTCATGTAAATAGATGACTGCAATAAGAAATTGTAGCAGATGGTAATATTTGATTGCTTGTATTTTGAAGATCCTGGGAAATGATGGTGGTGATAACGTTCTGTGAGGACACTTGTCCCACATCCAACCTTACAGGTAGAGGGGGGTTGGGAAGAAAATGTAGACTTAACTTCATAGTCCTGCAGGAAGAATAATGCCTTCAAGATCAAAACAAAAACAAAATAAAAATTTTTTAAAATCTTTAGTTTTAATTGGGGGAATTTTAGGGAAGTGGTCATTTTTCTGATTCAATGTTAATTTCCATCAATGAAATTGGAGTTACCAGAGAAAGATAAGAGTTTGGATCAAATTAGAGGATTTATAGAGTCTTATGGGGAGTGAGGACGCAGATGTGGAGGAATAAGTTTTTTGTTGACCCAGGTAAGTAAAAATATAAATTATTATGAAATTAAACCTTGTTTTGAAAGAGGTGGATAATTGGATCTATTTATATCTTCCTATTTAGGAATAGTCATCTCTCTAGGAAGTGGTTATAATGCGATGATTAATGTTGTGTTGGAATCTCTTAGCCAGAACATGGAGGGGCCGTTGGGCCTCCTTTTTATTCCTGCTATGACTATGACTATACCACACTTCATTTATTCCTTGTAATACCGCCAGACTTTTTCTTTAATTATCCTGAGAAGTTACATGTTTAATGCCATGTTGACCTTTAATTAGCATGAATATCACAACACTGTAGTCTCAGAGATACTTTTCTAAGTGACTTGAGTAACACTTCAATAGAATTCAAGGTTTGATTACTATTTCTACCACAGGCAGATTGCCTTGTAACATAGGAAATAGCAGTGCTGAAATCATTTAAAATGCAGACTCAGAAACCACCATATATTAAGGAACTAAAGGAGAAGGGGAAAAAAGCATTTATTTTAAATTATCGATATTCACTTTCTAGAATTTGCTACAAAGTATAAGACTTTCTATCTTTAGCTTTTATAAATAGAAACTTTAAGGAATTATGTTCTGCCTATGAGATGATACATTGCAAAATAATAGAGCACCAATGAGCCATAACAAATAATATTTGGCAAAGCAAAACGTACCTAGAATCATTGGGTTTCTTCTCAGTCAAGGTAGTGTTAATGATGAAAGATTTAAATGTATAATTTTCAATTTAGGGAATGCACCTTTCATCTTTATTGATGATTATTGAACTTTAAAACATATACAAAGCACATTGACATATACAAAACACTGATAATAAAAATAAATATCCCATTAGTATACAGTTTTCTTATATAAACATAGTTTATAACTCAAGGACATTGCAGTTTGCTCTGAGGATTCAGGAGAAACTCACATGGAAATTATTATGTCCTTGTGTAAGTGAATGTAACACAAAAATCATGTTATTTTACCTTGTTGTATAAATAGACTTCATAACCATGTCCCATTTGTTGGCCTCGTTAGTCATATCTTTGCTCAAAAATGCTTTCCTATGTTTAGAACTTAGATTTTAAATTAACCATGTTTATTATCTTCTGCCAACTTTTCTAATCTTTTAAAATCCTGTTTCAGGATTATAGTTTTTAGTATTATATTTTTAATCTAAATAACAGCAGTGTGTTGTGGCAGGATTTGCAAAACTGGCTAGGAAAGTTTTTCTTTCAATCTTAGTTTAAAAAGTTCAGTTGATCCTATTTTTTTTTTTTTTTTTTTTGGCAGTAATTGCAACAGGTATTTTGGCATACTTTTTGAAGCTGAGTGGAATATTTTAATTTTTTTTACTATAAAAATTCCTTTTCTTTGAAAATGAGCAAGAAACAATGTGGGGCACTAAAATTACACAATTCTGATGCTATCTGTTTACAACACAGCTGGAGAACATTTACGAGTGTATGTGTATGTGTGGAGGGGATATTAGACAGTTATCAAATAAGTAATGACACAGACAAAGGTATATGACACAAGAGAGGAACAGAGTTTCACTTGGTTTACCACCCAAATTTTAACCTCATAAAATGATTTTTGCATTTGTTTTATCCTCATTTTGCCGTACATCAACCTAGCTTAGATTTTCTGACTTCTTTTCTTATGAACAGTAATATTAATCATTGCTGAAAACATTTTGTCACATCAATGGAAGGAGAATTTCAATAAAATTAGTAAGGAAAATAATACACTGAATGGAACCAAATTAGTTGCTTTTAGTAAAATGACAGATAAGCCATTTTTCTTCAATTAGTTCTATTTCTTGCAATCATTCAGAACAGTGTACTGGTGAAGTGGGTCCAACAGTGTACAACATGGCAGTGCCACTTACTTGATACAGTCTAATATGCTGCTTTGTCTTAGGGTAGACATAAGGTTGTATGATATGCATATTATATGAAGTAATATGGAAGAAAAATGCAGCTGATTTTTAAAATTATGCACTAAAAAATGGAAGGTGCTGTTTCAGCTTTACACTAGAATGTAGACAGCTACAAAGAGCTTGGTTTCCATTCTAACTAGAAAAGCCTGTGTAATATACAAAATCATAACTCATTTTGAACCTATCACAGAGATGCTAGTGGGACCACATACCAGCCTGAAATCTAAACAAAGAAACATAAACAGATCCCTCTTAGGGGATAAAAGACACAAGCATCAGCAGTAATTTGTAGCAGCATTGAAAGATGAGAAGATGGTGTCTCAATATGAGCAGGCAAGAATTTAGGTAAAACGTCAATAAATTGCTGAAGAATAAGTGCAGGCCTAGGTGACAGTATAGAGCTTTGGGAGGCACAGACCACCTGGGAGGAATTCACACCCAGTTACAGGTTCTCCCATGTGAGAATGACTGAAAGCAGGAAGAGAGATTAGGGAGACTCTTCCTTTGCTTGGAGAACCTGGATGGGAATGGCCAGTACTAGGGAAAAGGAATGAAGCCCCACCAGGTTTCCTCTCCTCTAAGGAACAAAAAGTCTTCAGAGTCCGGGGAAAGGACAGCAAAGGCTTATTGCCAGCTAGAGCAAAGGGGTAACACTCTGCCTGCGAAAAGTGTAATGGCAAACACAGAAAATCTAGTTGGAGACTTTCTACTGCTGGGAGAGAAGAGTTATTGAGGAAGTGCTTTCTTGAGAACAAAAGAAGAGGTTCTTCCTAAGCCTGAGGCTGAACCACGGCAACAGAGACAGCCCTGTTCCCTCCTCTCAGGCTAGTAGGTGCTGCGTAGCAAACAACATCTGGTACTAGAGTGAGGACACAGCATCTCTGAAACTCAGAAACACAGGGAGCAAGGAGCTGGAATATTCCCAAAAGCCTTTTAGCAAACTGATCCTTACCAAAAACACAAGGTAATTTCAGGGTAATTTGAAGCCATCGGTAACCAAAGACCAACAAAAGTGAATCCAGCTCAACTCCTGATTGAATTGACTAATCTCTCCCACACTAAAGAGAAGACGTACCTGTTTTTAGAAATAAATACTATTTACCCCAGACTCTACTGCTCAACAAATGGCTCCGACAATCAATCAAACACACATACAAAAGCAAGAAATAACAACACGCTGTCAAGAAACAAATCTATCAATAAGATTAGAATCAGATATGACTCAGGCATCCAAATTATAAGAAAGGGACAATAAAATAACTCTGATTGATATGTTAAATGCTCTAGTTGACAAAATAGACAACCATACACTATCAGGGAATCTTAACAGAGATGAAAACTAAAATAAATTGTCCTATCAGGAATAGAAAAGTTTATAGACAAAGAATGCTATTGATGGTCTCAAAAAAAGAACCAATGAACTGGAAGATCAGTCAATAAAAACTGCTCAAATTAAAACACAAAGTGAAAAAACAGAGTACAAAAGCAGCGTATACCACTGAAGATCTATCAAAAGGTCTAATCTATCTGTGACTGGAATCTGAAAAGAAGATTCAAGATAGAAGAAATAGTTGAAGGGGCAATGACCAAGAATTTTTCAAAAATAAAGCAAGACACCAAACCATGACAAAAGAAACTCAAATAACACCAAGTAGGAGAAATCTTCCTGTTACCAATAAGCTCCCCAATCCAGATACTTAGAACCAATATATTCAGGCTGATGAAAACCAGAGATAACTAGAAAATCTTAAAGACAGCCAGAGGGAGAAAAATAATTACATTCGGTGGAACAAATGTAAAAGTTACAAATGACATCTTGTCAGAAACATCTTTAAAGTTCAGGAAAACAGGATCAACCCAGAATTCGATACTGTTAAAATATTTTTCAGAATGAAGGAAAAATTAAGACTACTTTTTAAACAAACAGAAAATGAGAACATTGATTGCTAGTAGACAAGAAAAGCAAGCTCCTCAGGCAGAAAGAATATGATAGAAGATATAAATTTCAGTAGATAGATAAATGATAGATAGATGATAGATAGATAGATAGATAGATAGATACATAGATAGATAGATAGATAATAGGTACATGATAGATACACATACATATATGGATGTGGACAAGGTAATAAAGATCACTATTAACCGTTAAAATGAAGATAATTAATTTTGATGTATTAATTTCTCTGATGGAAAATTGAGTACTAATAAAAAAGTAGTATTGTGAGTTTAAAAATAAAAGTAACAATGTATTTTAAAAAGTAACCCAACACATGGGAGATGAGAATTAGGAATATTTAGTTATAAGGTTCTCATACAACGTACAAAGCAGTGCAACATTTTTGAAGCCATTTATTATCAAGTAAAGAATGAAAGATATAATATAAACCATACACAATGACTAGAAGTATTTGAAAAAAGTGTTTCCTGCGTATAACAGAGTTATATTAGAAATCAGCACAGAAAATTATATGACAGATCTCTGAACAATTAAAAATAAGGCAACACATTTCTAAAAAACATACAGGCCTGAGGACATACATTTTTTAAAAATCATATGGGTATAAGAGAAAATTATAAAGAAACTATGAAATATTTTGAATTAAGCTGAAATGCTGTTAATTAAAATTTCTGAGATGCAAATAAAGTAACATTTTCTGGGAAATTTATAGCAATCAATTGTATTATTTTAAAAAGAAATGCATGAATTCAATTATCTAACCTTTTACATTAAGGAAGTAGAAAAATAAAAGTAAATTAAGCCCAAAGCAAGCAGAAAGAATAAAATTATAAAGATAAGATTTTAAAAATAAATCATGTTTCAAAGAGGAAAACACTAGAGAAAAATCAATGAAACCAATTCTGATTCTTTGAAAAGATTAATAAGATAGAGGAAAAAAATGCTAAAAGATAAGTAACCAATATCAAGAATGAAAGAAGATATCACAACCAATCCTAAAAATATTAAAAAGAATAATCTTATGGAACTACTACAAACAACTTTATATCTCTTAAACATTTTTGGAAAACTTAAATATAAATGGAGAAATTTTTTATATTATTTATTTGTTCTTTTAATTTTTCAATGACATATAATCATTGTAGATATCTATGGAGTGCATTATAATGTTGCAGTATAATATATAGTGATCAGACAAGGATAATTCGTATATTTATCACCTCAAACATGTACTGTTTCTTTGTTAGGAACATGAAATATTCCCCTTCTAGCTATTTGTAACTATATATAATCATTAACTATAGTCTTCTGCAGTGCTATGGAACAACAGAACTTATTCTTCCTAAGTTTGTATCCTTTAAAAAAATCTCTTTCTAGTCCTCACTTCTCCCTACCTTTCCCAGCCTCTAGATCCTCTGATCTATTTTTTTTTTTTTTACTTTAAGAGAACAACGTTTTTTAGCCCTCACATATGTGTGAAAACATACAGTATTTAATCTTCTCCTCCAGTTCCATTCATGTTGCCAAGAATGACAGGATCTCATTTCTTTTTTGTGACTGAATAGTAATCCATTATGTATATACACCACAGTTTCTTCATCCACTCATCTGTTGGACACATAAATTGATTCCATACCTTGCCTGTTATGAACTATGTAGCAATAAATATGGGGATGTAGATGTTTTTTCCATATGCCTATTTCCTTTCCTTTGGATAAATGTCTAGTAATGAAATTGCTGGACCACATGGTAGTTTAATTCATAGTTTCATAGTTTTTGAGGATTCTTCATACCGTTCTGCATGGAATGAACCTGGATCCTCACCTCTCACCTTATTCAAAATCAACTCAAGATGGATCAAAGACTTAAATCTAAGATCTGAAACTATAAAAATTCTAGAAGATAGCATCAGGAAACCCCTTCTAGACATTGGCTTGGGCAAGGATTTCGTGACCAAGAGACCAAAAGCAAATGCAACACAAACAAAGAAAAATAGGTGGGACTTAATTAAACTAAAGAGCTTTTGCATGGGGAAAGGAACAGTCAGCAGTCACAGAGTGGGAGAAAATCCTTACAATCTATACATCCAACAAAGGACTAATATCCAGAACCTAAAATGAACTCAAACAACTTATCAAGAAAAAAACAAACAATCCCATCAAAAAGCAGGCTAAGAACATGAATAGAAAACTCTCAAAAGAAGATGTACAAATGGCCAATAAACATATAAAAAATGCTCAACATCATTAATGATCAGGGAAATACAAATTAAAACCACAATCTGATACCACCTTACTCTTGTAAGAGTGGCCGTAATCAAAAAATCAAAAAATAATAGATGTTGGTATGGATACAATGAATAGGAAACACTTCTACACTGTTGGTGGAAATGTAAACTGGTACAATCACTATGGAAAACAGTGTGAAAATTTGTTAAAGAACTAAGAGTAGAATTACCATTTGATCCAGCAATCCTACTACTGGGTATCTACCCAGAGAAAAAGTTATTATACAAAAAAAAAAAAAAAAAAAACTTGCATACACATGTTTATAGCAGCACTATTCATAATTGCAAAAATGATGGAATACTATTCAGTCATAAAAAGGAATGAGTTAATGCCACTGACAGCAACCTGGATGGGATTAGAGACTATCATTCTAAGTGAAGTAACTCAGGAATGGGAAACCAAACATTGTACGTTCTCACTCATAAGTGGGAGATAAGCTTTAAGAATGCAAAGTTGGTGGGACTGTAAACTAGTTCAACCATTGTGGAAGACAGTGTGGCAATTCCTTAAGGATCTAAAACTAGAAATACCATTTGACCCAGCCAACCCATTACTGGGTATATACCCAAAGGATTATAAATCATGCTGCTATAAAGACACACGCACACGTATGTTTATTGCAGCACTATTCACAGTAGCAAAAACTTGTAACCAACCCAAATGTCCATCAATGACAGACTGGATTAAGAAAATGTAACACATATACACCATGGAATACTATGCAGTCATAAAAAAGGATGAGTTCGTGTCCTTTGTAGGGACATGGATGCAGCTGGAAACCATCATTCTCAGCAAACTATCGCAAGAACAGAAAAACCAAACACTGCATGTTCTCACTCATAGGTGGGAATTGAACAATGAGATCACTTGGACACAGTAAAGGGAACATCACACACTGAGGCCTGTTGTGGGGTGGGGGGAGGGAGGAGGGATAGCATTAGGAGATATACCTAAAGTAAATGACGAGCTAATGGGTGCAGCACACCAACATGGCACATGTATACATATGTAACAAACCTGCACGTTGTGCACATGTACCCTAGAACATAAAGTATAAGAAGAAGAAAAAGAATGTTTAAAAAAAAGGAAAAAGAAAAAATTGTACAATGGACTTTGGGGACTCTGGATGAAAGGGTGGGAAGAGGGTGAGGGATAAAAGACTACAAATTGAGTCCAGTGTATACCGCTCAGGTGATGAGTACACCAAAATATCACTGCTCAGGTGACGAGTGTACCAAAATCTCACAAATCATTACTAAAGAATTTATGTAACTAAATACCACCTGTTCTTCAAAAACCTATGGAAATTACTTTTTTTAAAAAGTACTTTCAGTAGTGGCTGAAACTAGTGCTCAAGTATTTATTGAATTATAAATGAATATCTTATCCATTCCAAAACTATATTCTAAGTTAAATTTAAATTATCTTAGAATATTTCAGAATTGCATGGAAGTCTAAACAAATTATTTCAACAGTAACCATTTGTCTGCATGCTTTCTTCTGCAATCAAAACACCTGTAATTAATTAGGTATTATTTTACTCTATGGAAATATTTTGCATTTATTCCAGTGTTTCGTGGTATTTTTATTTTCTACAAATCTTGTCAGTTTTCCAAGCATAGGAAATATAGTTCAGATACACATAAAGAAAATGTGATTTAGAATAGTGCTATAGTTATAAGATGTAATGCACCTGAATGGCATCTGGAAATTATAGTTTCATTTCTCCGTATCTAATTTTGATGTATTTGGAATGTGCATGGGTAACTTGTTGAATATCTACTCTCCCAGGTAAAATATTTGGTTCTTTTATACTTCTTTCTCTAGTCTGCTTTTCTTCAGGCAACTAAAAAAATATATTTTCAAGCTACTCTTATTGGTACATAGAAAGGAGTGACCTCTCTGCATGATTTCAGTGTAAAATAATCAGTTAATATCTTATTATACCTTCCAATAATGTAAATCATAGAAAACAAGGCAGCTCATTTTATTTATATTTGCTAATTTTATTTGCTTTATTACATTTTCAAATGTTTAATTTCATCATAGTCGTAGCAGAGTGTCTAACCAAAATTTAATTTTTTTTGAAATCTATGACAAAAAGCCAAAATTTCAATGAAAATATTGTGCTCTGATTAATCAAATTCAATCAATCACTATGGAATTACATACTTATTAAAAAGTTCTGGTACACTTATCTATGCAATGATGTCATTACATACAAATCACTGTTATCATTTAGAGTCATTACAGTAGGAATGAAATGTTTGAAATATTAATACTTCAGATTACACATACAGTTTATCATTTATGATATTTTGGTTTGGTCCTGTGCAAAACATATCAAATAAGAATTAATAATTCAAATCCCAGCACTTTGGGAGGCTGAGACGGGTGGATCACGAGGTCAGGAGATCGAGACCATCCTGGCTAACACGGTGAAACCCCGTCCCTACTAAGAAAAATACAAAAAACTAGCCGGGCGAGGTGGCGGGCGCCTGTAGTCCCAGCTGCTTGGGAGGCTGAGGCAGGAGAATGGTGTAAACCCGGGAGGCAGAACTTGCAGTGAGCTGAGATCCGGCCACTGCACTCCAGCCTGGGCCACAGAGCAAGACTCCGTCTCAAAAAAAAAAAAAAAATTCATAATTCAGTGGCATCATAACTTAAGCTAAGTTTATGTCACGTGCCAACTTTTACTGCTCTGATTACAATAGTATAAAATAATTTATTTTATGCGACTCAAATAATTTACATAAGCGTACTAATTTCATACTTTTTGCTATAATACACCGTTGCTTATATTCATAGAGTAGTTCAGAGTCTCAAAGTCCGTATTTCTTTCATCACGGTTGCAGCAAATGGGTTTCAGTAAAAACTGTGAGCCTGTAAAAACATAGCTACTCCTTTCTAGCCTAATTCTTTTTTGTCACCTTTAAACCCACATTACGTCATGTGAATGATGAATTGTGTGGATGGAAGTTGAATTCATGGTTCAATGTTACTGGTAAACTAGAATAAAGTAAACTATTCATTACCATTTCATAAATTACCTGACAACTAAGTGATATATGGGCCAACAGACAAAAAGAATATGACTAAATTGTCTGTATTTCTGGTAATTATTTCAACTTTTCCAGAAATTAAGTAATGTAAAGGCAAAATTGCATTGTTAATACATACATGATAAAATGATGTGTTCGTGTTGTGAATTCATGTATGAAATCTAGATAAACTTGTATTCATTTGAAGATCCTAAGATTTACTGTTTATTTTATCATAAACTAAGATAATATTCACCTAAAGAACCACTTCTGATCAGTTACATATTTAAAAGGAAGGTGTTCTTATATTTTAAAAAAAAGGGAAAATTTTAAATATTTCTTGGGACTCTCTTTCAAACATCACCCCAAGAGAATAAACTCAGAGTATAAGTGAAAGTTCATTCTACTAATGTCAGCAAGTACCTTTGCTTGTAAAGTTTTTATTTTTATTATAGTGATTAGATATTCATGTGTTATAGTAAAGGTAACATTTTAATTAAAGTCAAATCACCAGTCACATTAATAGTGATTTTCAAAGTTTATTATTTTATCTCTATTTTTGTAGAAACTGTTATTCAATAAAGAATAGACAAACAGAATAAATAATCTCATAAAATCCTAAATTCACTTTTTAGTGAATCTGACCACATTTTTTTATTTCTCCTGTTTTTTTTTTTTTTTGTCTTTGTTTTTTTTTTTTTTTTTTTTTTTTGCTACACTTCTAAAAAATAATTGGTTCTTGTAAAGGACAACTATTGAACATAACATAAATCCAAAATAGTGGTTTGTGAAGGAATATTTCCCTCACTCTTTGTGTAAACTATTTGCTGGTGAGCACACTAATTTGCACTGGTTACAAAGTATTAGTAATTAAAAATGATCCTTAGAGATATGTGTGTATAAAGAAAGACATGGCAAACCAGTCACACATATTTTTTGGATCGATGTAATATACTGAGGTTTTGAAAACCAGATAGATAAAATATCTTAGTTCATTCTGGCTACTATAACAACATACCACAGACTGGATGGCTTATAAAAATGGAAATTTATTTCTTGTAGTTCTGGAGGCCAAAAGTCTGAAATCAGGGTGCCAGGATGATTGGGTTCTGATGAGGGCATCCTTTCTGGTTGCAGACTGCCAACTCGACATGTACTCATGTGGTAGAAAAGACTACTAGATTGCTCTCTGGGATCTAATTCATAAGGGCACTAATTCCATGTATGAGGGCTCTACCCTCATGACCTAACTACCTTCTAAAGTCCTCACCTTTTAATACTATCACATTGAGGGGTTAGGATTTCAACATATGAATTTTGAGGAAACACAAGCCCTCAGTCCATTGTATATAATATCCATGCATTTTAACAGAAATGTTTACAAATTACTGCGTCCTTGTATCTAAGAAAAGAATACTAGCTAGAAAATAAGTAGAAAATAAGTATTATAGATTCTATTAGCAGAATGGCCATACAAATGATATTAATTTTAAAGTATTTTATCTTTGTATCCAAGTACCTATGATGACTAATGAAAAAAAGGAGGAAAAGTTGATCATGTTTAACTATAAAACATTATACAAAGTGTCTTACTTTTCAGGCTTATATCAGTCTATTATCAGTTCTTATAAATATCAAAATATGTTAAATTTTCAGGCATCACAAATCTGAGATGAATAATTCATGTAATATATATAATCATACATGATTATTGATATTAATGATAATTTATAGAATTTAGTTTTATAAAATAAATTGCTAGAAAACCTATGAATAATTGACTAAAAACTCTTTACAGATCAGCTTAAAAGTAAAAGAAATCTTGGGGCCATATTCATGAAAACAGAGTTTACAGATCAAGGAAAGCAGTATTATAATTCTACTGGTTTCTGTAACAACCAAATTCAAGAGTTTCTGCTTGATCTGAATATGTTACATAAACAGATACATATTAATGTATTTCCAGTTCAGGTAACTAGGACTGTGGACTATCTGGTTAGCAAATTGTTTGCAGAATTGTTCAAGAAAAGTTGAAGGTCTTCCAGAGAGAGGAAAGAATAAAACTATAAGCTGACTTTGGATACTTGAATTTCAAATATGCAGATAAGAAATTCTATAAATTCTAGGTTTTCCAGAATAATCAAAATAAATTATCGGTTCAAAGAGGTTTTCCATGATCCACCAGACCAAATAATTCACTCGTTATTTTCTGCCATGAAAATCTATGATTTTTCCTCACAGAATGTATAATTATTTGTAATTATGTGTCCTATATGGGTATGAGAAGTTAAATTTTATTTTAACTGATGGCTCTAGCATCAGCTTAGAGAGTGGTTTGGCTTGGTTTGGTTTGGTTTCCTGAGGTGTAGGGAAGGACTTAAGCCAGGTGATCCTAAGGGCCTGGCTGGAACTCATCTTGAAAGAAGACTCACACACAACTCTTCACGGATCAAGGAAAGGAATTTGCTTTGGCAACCAAGGGAGGGAGAAGACTCAATGATGATGGAAGCCTAAGACCTGATGTGTGAAGGGTCAATGAGAAAGACCAACAACGACAGACAAAAGGATTTGAATATGATACATGTGGAATTTCATTTCTTGAAAAATGGTGAGCTATATAACGAGAGTGACCCAACACACAACACATTAACATATATTAATTGTAATACAATTTTTTAAATAATTATTTTTTAAAGCATGGCCAAGGTAATAGCAAGACCACAGGAGTTATGCAGAAGTTACATAAGGCAAGAAAACAAAACTCACAAAGGTAAATTAGAAAGAAGATGTATTCTCTCTAGGAGTATCTGCCATTATCTGGCATTCAAGAGGTTGTGTGTTAAAGACCTTCTGATCCATTGCAGAGGCCTTAACCGAATGTGAGACTGGGCAAAAATCCTTGCCTGAATTCAGGACCCCTCAAAGGAGAACCTTAGTGGCTGAAACAGGCAAAGCAAAAACATAAACAACCATCTCAATTAGACAGAGGATGGCTTGACTGTTGACCCTCATGAAGAAAAACATCACGAAACAGAAACGTCCCTCATGGAAATTGCCAGCTGTAAATTAACAATCGCTTGAACTAGGAGTAACAGCTCATATTACCTGCATGAACCAAATAACCCCAAACAACATTATAGACAAAGGTTCTCATAGATTGGCCATGCTCTTTACAACAGTTTCAAAACACAAAAACAAAAACAAAAACAAAAAGTCTAAACTTGAATGCTGCTAATAACCTACCACAAAATGTATAAAGAAAATATTGAGAAAAATACAAGGAGAAACCTGTACCACTATCATTTTAAAATGTAATTTTGATATTTTATTATTATTCAAATGTATACATAAAATCCATCTTCTTTTGTATGTACATTATTTTCAATTACATTTTAGTGATAACTAACAAACACCTCCACACACCCCCTCGTGCAGACTTTATGCACACACATACATAACAGAGACTGCTGAGCGAGAGATGCTTTAGTACCGTCCAGCTCTGCCCCAGTTCTCTCTGAAACTATATGTAACAAACCTGCACGTTATGCACATGTACCCTAGAACTTAAAGTATAATAAAAAATAAATAAATAAATAAATTTTAAAAACTCATAAGACAATTTTGTAAATAATACTTCATTTGAAGTAATTTTCCAAAGCGCACTGTAAAATTATCCTTTGCTTTTCTTTCTTAAAATTCTTCTTTAGAATCTTTCTCAAATAGAGAGGTGCTTTTTGAGTTTTATTTTTCTCTAAGTGAGAATTAAGGAAAAGTGTTATCTGTCCCATCTGCATCATTTGCTGCAGAGCAGTAGGAGAGAAAGTAGGAGCTCAATTCTAGGGACAAAATGCCACAAAGGCATCAGCAATGTGCGGCAATCTAGGGAGGGTTTCTGAACATCACCCTTGGGGCGTGGAATGAGATTCCAGCACAGTCCTTCTCAAGGAACGTGAAGCCGCGGTTGATATCTGGGTTAGTTATTTTTCTGAGTGTTTCGTTTAATGCCTTGCTCTTCCTCTAAATTGTAAGCTCTATGAAGGCAAGAACTATGTTTGATTTGTTCACAGTAGTATATTCAATGCCTTTCACTGTATCCAGCAGATAATTAACAGAAGATTGAAGACCAGCAGGTAGAAAAAGGTAAAAGAAGGCAATTTCTAGCCATTAGAACTGCCCCAAGATGGTAGCCACTGCTTCGAATAAACAGCAAGTACCTTCTTGCTAGTATTTCCAAGAAAAATTTTATAAATATTTCTCAGGAATATTAGGGAAGAAATTGTTTAATTGAAGTGATAGATCTTTATTCTTATGTTTTCTAACACAAGTTATTTAAGAAAATCTTGAATAATTAATTTTTTTCCTGTCTAATCTTACATGGATCCCTAGATAAGGGAGAGACAGCAGGTGAACTAAGTCACCCTTAATAAAAAGAGACATTTGCAAGGAATGTGGGATGTAGGAGGAACAACACCTTAATTAGAGGGGCAAATTATAAAAGCATGATACCTAGGGCAGTGTGTCACGAGAAAAACTCTACTAGAGGGACCTCTAAAATTTCCAACACTTCTAAAATTCTGCATATAATAAAGAGACAATTTTTTAATGTAAAAAAAAACCCCAAAACATTTTTTCTTTAAGTTGTAGAACTGTTTTCTCAATTTGTCTGACCTGAAAAAAATCAGCCTTGTCAGGAAGGTGAGCAACTCTGGCTAAAGATGAACAGAAACTGTTCTAATGATTTACTTTTTGCACGCCACAATAATGACCTCTATTGTAAAATCACTAGTGATTTACTGTCTGGTCTTATAGTAAAGAATATTTTTATTCATTTATTTTTATTTTTAATTTTTTTTGGAGACGGAGTGTCGCTCTGTCGTCCATGGTGGAGTGCAATGGCACCATCTCAGCTCACTGTAACCTCCGTCTCCCCCGGGTTTAAGCGGTTCCCCTGCCTCAGCCTCCCGAGTAGCTGGGACCACAGGAGCACATCGCCACACCTCGCTAATTTTTTTGTATTTTAGGAGAGACGGGGTTTCACCGTGTTGTCCAGGCTGGTCTCGAACTCCTGAGCTCACACAATCCACCCGCTTCAGCTTCACAATGTGTTAGGATTACAGGCATGAGCCACCATGTCCGGCATTGTTTTTGCAAGAGACGCTCTGGGTTTACTGGTGAGTCATAAATATTGCTTCCATAAGTTACTTCTGTTTCCATTAGGATTTCTATGCACTGTCCAGTCCTGCCACTTATCTTTTAATTTCTTTGTCTCTTGGGAGTTCATTGTGTAGGCTGTATTGATGGTCCTTCCCCTGCCTTGCAGGCTGAGGTCACTTGAGGCATTTCTAGGAATACTGTTTGATATTATCTCTGTTTGAAATTGCTAAGGTCACATTTTTGACACAATCATCTCAAACTTCTGTGCTTTGCTCTTTTCCACAGTGTTACCAGCATTTGCTCTTTCATCACATTTAACCTAGTTCTCTCAAGCTAGTAACCCTCTGCCTTTTTCCTGTTTTCCATCCTTGACTTGTTCTGCTTCTTGACATTTCGGAATGTGCACTTTTGCTTTCCAAACAATAGGTGCTGTTGATACGTGATGCAAATAAAGAGTTTCTTTTTATCACATATAAGTCCATTTTTTTTCTGGTTTCATACTTTCCCAATCCATTTCAATGTAAAGTGCATGGTGAGGACACTTCCTCTACTTTCTAGTAACACTCAAACTATAGTGAACTCAAAAGTAAAATTTTACAGATAACACAGAATGAGATATTTTTAGATACCCATAAAAATTCCCAAAATGCCATTTGGTGATACTCAATAATACTGAGAAAAATTATACTTTGCTAGTTTTATTTAGTGATTTGGAAGTAAACATTCTCAAATGATTAATAAACATCACTATATTTTTACACACATAAATACATGTAGAAGTGTATATATACATACATATATACACATATAGAAGGCTTGGTAAGTAATTCTATAATATATACTTTTTGAAAATATTAAAGACACTTAGATATGGTTGTGTGGCATTCTAATCAGTCTTTAAAAAGCTAAAACAGAATTACAAACGTATTTATGAATTTGTTATAGTTCAAGACCTAGAGACTTGAACACTAATGATAATATAGTTTGCCAGCTTTTTAAAATTAAAATATGACATAAATGAGTAGGGGACATTATTACTAAACTTAGATTCTGTTACTTAATAAATTGCATTACAATTATGATACTTTTGGGAATAAAAGTGATTTATGATTTGGGACTTTTTACAATTCATGCAAAAATGCTTTATAATATTGTTCAGTTTATTCTCAAGGGAGTTCAAGGCAGTGGATAAAATTGATTATATTCATAAATTAATATATTTTACTGTAATTCACATATGCAAAATGACAATATTTATAATTTTAAAAATAAAAACAGAATAAATATCAATTTAGGTTAACCACTTTTATATTACAAATAAACAAATAAAAATCTAAATAATATATAGCTAAACAATCTGCCCAGGACTAGAATTTCAATACTTCAAATGCAGTAACTTTTTTTTATCATTTAAATAACACTATATAAATAAATATTTTTCATTACAATACTGCTTGTATGCTTTTTCATTCATCAAATCCACAAAAATATATGGTTGTAGCTGTGCATAAAGAATAGGTACACTAAAGCAAATGAATACATTTGATTGTTAAATGTACAGAATTGTGATTAGCGAACTATATTCGGTTTGCCCTTGTTCTACTCTGTGTAGTATAATGCAGTGAAGTGTTACAATTTTTTTCTTTACCAAAATTAGAAAACCTTTAACTATCTGAATTTAATTTCAATGATTTCTTATTTACCTTGTAAACTGGAAAATTTAATAAAAGGCAAGGATAATATTTCAGATCTTAAATTACAGTTTAAGATAGTTTTAAAGTGATGTTCTGAAAACTAATAAAAAGTTAAATTCTGTGGACGTAGCCTAACTTCACAGCCAAGGACAGAAAGGACATACAATTCTTTGCAGTGAACTCTGCACACTCTAGTCACAATCTATGACTGTCAATTTGAGGCTGAGTGAGTATCAGACAATGTTAGTGGAAACTCCATCTTTCATTCCTAAAGCTATCCTTCTGTTTATTTGAGCTGCATCAAGGATTACAATAAAAATTGAAGCACTCATAAGCAATACCTCTTCAGACAGGAAAATGTGAGCTGTCCTTCTGGGAATATTTAATGTCAAAATCTAATACAATGCTTCTCATCTCCTTTGACTATGACTAAACCTATATGCTGAGTGGACTGACCACTTGCTGTTATATCTGCTTTGTGGCAACTCATGCAAAAAAAATTAACAAAAAGCCATGGAACAAAAAGTGATACATTTAAAGTTTCTTCTAGTGGTAAAATTCAGGTCAAGATCCAACGCTTAATTTTAAAATGGGTTATGACCTCATTGCTATAGGATCAGACAACCAAGTGGAAAGATAAAATATAAATTGGCAGTTTGAAAGGATGTATATTTTCACATCTCTGCCAAAACGCTAAGAAAACAAAAAGAAAGAAAAATGTATTTTGAGAAATCATTAATTGCCACAGACAATAAGATATAAATTAAACAAAGTGATCATATCTTCTCTTCTGTGATGGCATTGACTCCTAGAACACTACTTCCTGGCACTAAAATAGATCTTATAGGACTGACTTTGAAAGTCTCAGACTCCAAGAGTTATTTATGACAAGTCTAGGGGGAAGAAGCAGAAAATAAAATGTTGCTTGTGGAAGTGGTGCACTCTCCCAGTCGGCAGGGGGCGTACCTGTGCCAGCAGCATTCCCAAGGAAGACTACTCACATATTTCTAAAATTCACTATACCACGACAACTTCCACAGTGATAGAAATAGAATTTTCATGCTACTTAATTATTTAAATACACAGTGTTAAGTGTGAAAACTCAAACAAAAAAGAAAAAAATTGCTCCATTTTCGATATGAAGGTAAAAATATCATCTTACAAGTTTAGATTCAGTCTTTTGTGGCATTCAGATTGGAAGTCTTAGTAAGATTCTTAGTAAGGCTTATTCAGCTAGCTTGCCACGTGTAAGTGGGTAGCACTGAAATATTACTGATCTTGCTTGGGTTTCTGTTTTTGTG
The DNA here is from genome assembly GCF_009764315.1 of Trachypithecus francoisi. Lineage (NCBI taxonomy): Eukaryota > Metazoa > Chordata > Mammalia > Primates > Cercopithecidae > Trachypithecus > Trachypithecus francoisi. Next base: position 164,353,726 of record NW_022681454.1, on the reverse strand, counting down.
TGTTGTTAAAAAATTGTAAAGTTTGGATTGATAATCTTTGTGTTTCCTTTCCTCAATAAAACTATACAACTTCATATTCATTTATATTGTATTATCCAAAGAGAAGAGAGATTACACTATTGGCAGTTTCAAAAAGGAAGTCTCCGATCCCTTTAGATTTTTTTTTATTTTATGTTACTTTATTTTAGGAGATATGAGGTCTCGCTATGTTTCCTAACCTGGTCTTGAACTCAAACAATCCTCCCTCCTCAGCCTCCAAAAGTGTTGAGGTTTCAGGCATGAGCCACCATGCTCAGACTCCATTTTTTATCTAGATCAAATTATGACAGATATTATAGATACCTTTGCTTCACATTCATTCAACCATTTCTAGCTTTCTTTCCTGTACTATTGAGTTGAGGAAGCAAATATACACTTCCTATGTTCCCTTGCAGGTAGTGCACTATGTGAGATTATGTTTTACAAAATGGGAACACCAAAGTAAGGCTTAGATAAGTACATGAGCAATCTGAGGTAGTGACTGGGAGATGGAAATCAGAAGCTTCTGGAAGTATAATGATAGAAGTATTTGTTTTTCTAAGACCACTGCGATTGAGTTCTTAGTAAGCTTTTTCTAGCACCATTGAGACTAAGCAGCAAAGATTTTTCAGCAGAATGGATTCTTAAGATGGTGGACCATGTTCTTTTGTATGTCTCCTTGCTGATTCTGTGTCTCTGTAGGCTATTCCCTAAGCTTCCCTATACTCATGAAGTCTTCCTGTTGAAATCAGAGTTTCCATTGTCTTCAGCAAAGGATCCCCATAAGCACCCTGAAAGGTAAGAGGTGGTTTATCTTGTAAATGTTACAGATGATGCAATATATGGTGGTTGCTTGAGTTTTTGGTTTTCCCATTTGTTAGTTGGCCTGGTTTTGTGTGATAGTCCAGAGGGATTTAAATCTTTCTGCTGCCATCATTTTTCCTTAATTCTCTAAAAGTTATTTAAAGTCATACTAAAACAATATGACATTGTAGCTAGGAAAGATAAACAGTAAAAAATGAACACATTAGGAAGCCCAGGAACTGATAGACATCTACATGGATCATTGAGATGTACAGAGTTTGCTACTTGTCTCTTGCTTCTCAGCAAATAAATGTCTTCTTTCTCCCAATCATACATTTTGCCGTGACTTACAAAAACTTTTCAAGAATGGGGCACAGAGCTTCCATATAGTATTAAGATGTAATCTTTACTTTCTACAGGGGAACTAAACATTCTTGTGGCTAACTTCCCTGGCTACAGTTTTAAGATATTATTACCTTCTTGCTTATCAAGGTGCTCATTGACTTTTTAAGGCTAGCTAGGTGCCTGGAATTTCCCTTGAAGGAACTCAATTTTTTAAAGAAATATCTGGGGGTACGGGGTTCCACAGGTCTCAAAGAGGGGTTCCAGCTCCCTCCCAATAGCATTAATTCAAAATTCCCCAGTGCTAATATTTTACCACATTCTCTCTTTCTCTCCCACTTTCCTCCTCCCTCCATTTATATATGCATGTAGGTATGAGTGCACGTGTGTACATAGGTGTATATATATGGCTCTTAATGATTTTTAAATTTAATTTTGTCCATATAGGGTATGATATCCCATTACTCTTAAAGAAGTCAGTGATGCCTTTACAACATATCTTTTCCTTCTGGTCCAGAATCTGATTTAGATTCACTTACATATGGTGCTATTCCAGTTTAATCCCCTTTAATATGATATAGTTCCCATTTTTCCTTTATTTAATACTGACTTAAAAAAACACAGATTGGCTCTTTCACAGAATGCACTCCAATTTGGTTTTTCTGATATTTTCTCATAATTGGATTCAGGTTATATATTTTTGGCTATGATACCATAGACACAGTGCTATGGTTTTCTCATTGGATGGCATCAAGGGGCACATAATTTCTATTTTCCTCATGGTTGTTGTTAACTTTAATCATGTAGTAAAGGTAGTTTCTCACAGGTCTCTCCATTATAAATTTATTGCATCCTCCTTTGTAATGAATATGTAACTTGGGGGAGATAATTCTGCCCACTAGTATGAGCATCCCTTGATGATTTTCGCAAGCTGATTATTCCTATGATGGCTACTAAATGGTGATTTTCTAATTTCCTCATTCTCAATTTATGAGTTGGCATTCTACTGCAATGAAAAGCTTTTCCTTAATTTATTTTTTATTCATTTGACGTATCTCTCTGTGTGTATATATGCATCTTTACCTGTATATATTGATCCATTAATGTATCTATCTGTATAGCTATCCCAAACCATGTATTTATACAAATATCTCTAATTCCAGTTGAATTCAAGAGGGTTCATTCTAGCTTTTCTCCATCTCCTATTTTTACCTCATTCCCTGGCAATGAGAAACTTTCATCCCATTACTCTCACTATATGTACTTAAGTGCTCATATTCCCTTATGTAATCAAATTCCTCATCACACAAGCTGCCTCCTCAGTCCTGACAACCTCCTCAACACCATGCCCACTGGCTCCAAACACCTCCTACCGCCTCACCCCACATCCCTCCACTTTGGCCCCATCAGGCCTGCTGGCCTCCTAAGCCTCAGCTGCCCTCTCAATTCTGATCGCTTCAGCGCTGCATGTCTTCTCTCCCTCCTCAATCCCTAACCACTTTTTGTGGTCTGATGTAGGCTTCCTCTCTATCTTGACCATATTCTCTGCCCTAGCCTGACATGTACCACAAATCCTTGTATTTCAAGGGAAGGGAAAGGGTAAGATGAAGAGAAAGAGGGAGTTTTTAGATATTTAAGGAGTCAAATTGCTACTTAGATAAAAGAACATATAATCATTAGTCTTCTTTGAAGCTAGATGTGGCCATGTGAGTGAATAGTACTGATTTATTTTAAAATGTCATTTGGAATTTTTAAGTCTACCTAAAACGTAGTTTATAAACTCTGGTTTTAGATTGCCTTCCAATTGCCCTTTCAAATTTATATTCGTCTTCTTCCAATCCATTCTGTGAGCCAGGTAGTGAACTTTCATTCTTTCTTTTAGTTTTTACTGGTAACAGGAAACTACAGACAATGAGGAGAATGATGTCATTATTTTTATTCTCTCAACTATTTTTCTGTGCCATTGCCTCTTACTGACTGTGTCTCTTGACTGAAAGTCACTGCTCTCCAAGCTATCTCTAGATATCTCGCTCCTTCCACATTTCAAGAATCTTTCCTCTCCCTCATTCTTTCAAGCCAAGGGATACTAAGTATCTCTGCTTTACAAGTCCTGACATGTTAGACTTTGTTTGTGTTTTACCTAAATCCTTCCTATGTATTTGTTAAAGTTCCTTTAATAAATATAATTACCTTAATTTGAGAACACCATCTGTTCCTACTGGAACCCTTACTGATACAGTAGTTGATATTAAAGTGGTCACAGAAAACAGATTATCAAAATAAGATCATTGAATTTTTGTTGCTCATGTATTGGAGGAACAGGAGGATAACCTATTTGCTAAGGGGATCTGGCTAATGCATCAAATCAGGTGGCATCACGTTTTCTGAAGTTATCACAAATCTTAGCACAGGGTATATTGCTATGACACAGTTGCTGCAGCCACAACATTGGTAGTGAAGAACGTGTAGTCATTATGTTTCTCACTATAGCTTTAGAGGTAATCTATAGGGAAAAAGAAAACGTACTACCTATAAATACGTAAGAACATGGGTTGAGAACCCAAAGACACAATGAAATTTTCGTAGTCGCAGGGAAGTTAGGGCTTGAAACCATTCCTAAAGCATGATTAACTGGACAAGAGGAATCCCATGAAATATTTAACTCAAGCATGTCACTTATACCAAGGTAAGAGTATTAGTGAGAAAGAAGTGATATCCAGAGATATGGAATAAGTAGACATAAATAATGTATAAAATCTGATCCTCCAAATTTACCTCAAATTTTGTTACTGGTAGATACAACCCTGTCACTCCCAATATAGTGTGAAAGATTCATCTATCATCTACATAAAGGCTTTTGGTGATGACATTTTGGGGCACTAACCTTACAAACTGGTTCTATTTCTCCTCAGGTTCCATCCCCAACAACATCTCATTTTATTCAGGCCCATAATTAAATGTTAGTACTAGTAAAGCCTGGACACAGTAATACGGGTCTCCTTCACTCCAGCCTGGGTGACAGAGTCAGACTCCGTCTCAAAAAAAAAAAAAAAAAAAAGGAGACAGCCTATATATATAAGGAGTTATAAGATGATATCGGCTGATATTCAGCTATACACTGGGGAATATGTGTTGGAGTAAAACTTAAGTCTCAAACCTCATAAATATATACTGGCAAAGGTGCATTCACCCAGGATAAATATATACCATGTTGAGTTCAATTTTCTAGGAATGGCATTATAATTTAGTCATCTGGCTAATTAAATCCTTGACTCAATAATTCATATAATAAGCATGGTTAAATTAGGAGACCTTCCTGGGTATTTTACAAAAGACATGAAGATTACGGCAGATGGAAATATTGAAATGTGCCTATTGGTTTAAATGTGCTCACCCATCTACTTACTATACTCGGAAGATTTGGAAATACCATCTCAGACACTTTTTTTGAAATGTAATGGTAAGGGAGGATATCAGAATCATTGAACAATTTTTTGTGGTAGCTATAGTCCATGGGCTTAAGAGGATGGAAAGAGATCCTATAATATAAATGGATTTTCTGATTTGATTGAGAGTAAAAGATGTCAAATTGTAAAAATCAGTTACAAAGGGCCAGGTGAAAGCACCTGGAACTACTCTGATTCCAGCAAGACAATCAAGCTAAAGCAATATCTAGTTTCTGGAGGAGTTGTAGAGAAAAAGTTTCACCATTAAAGATGCAAAAGGTAAATGGATGTTGATTCTTTTTAAACCCCCATTTAGTGTGCCTATTGGCCAAATGTGAAGAGCAAATGAGTCATGTATAGTGACCATACATTTTTAAATCTTAATTATTCGGTTGGAAATTGTACATTTATTTCCCAAACAGATAAGACCTGGTATTACTTTCAGCCTCTCTACTTTTTGTCCCCACTTATAAATACAAGCAGAAACAATAATAGAAAGCCAAATACGCTCCCCAAACCAATCACAGAAGATACCTGTTTTCTAGTTATTCCATTTCAGTTTCACCATTCCTACCATCTCCAAATGTATCTTATGACTTACTTTTTTCTTGCTATAAGATTTTCCCACTCTCCTGCCCACCAGTAAGTCTTGTAATACTGGCCAACTCCCTTGCCTATAGCAAACTGTAAATAAGCTTTATTGTTTTTATGTCGATAGTCTTTGCTTGTTTTTGCAGTTTCTTTCTGAAGCTGCACCAAGACACGGTTTGCACTTCTCATTACTGTAGACCCCAGCCTTCCATCAGAGGCATAGCCCCCAAGGAGGACCCTTGAGCCTTGCTGAGTGGTGAGTCCATGCCAAAGAGGAAAGTCGGCCACAGGTCTGAACTCTGTTATCTTTACATTGAGTTTCTCAGCTACTTATTCTCAGTTGGTTTCTGGAATTTTTATTGGTTTTCATTTGTTAGGTATCTATAATGGAATCAGGTCATTTCTTCTCTCCCTTTTGCTCTCTATATGCTTCCATTTTGCATCGTGCTGAGTAAAAATGTTGTCTGTAATAAGGAGAACCATACCATGGAACAAAGGCATAGATCCTATCAGCTTATTTGCTGAACTAGCTTAACAGTCCGGTGACTACAAAACCAACTTGCACACACATTGGCCAGAAACTGGGCTGCTAAATGCTGGATGGCAAAATCTGATTGGACTGTCCTAGAAGGTAACCTAAAAGATACTTTTTTCCCCACAATAAACTTAAGGGTCAAAAAGACCCAAAAGGTATGGCAAATTTTCCTAAAAACTACACCTAAAACATCTCTAATAAAAATTGACTGCACCATAATTTAATAATATTGACTCAGAAACATGCAACTGTAGTCGATTTTGGGGATAGACTAAAAAATACTTTCCCACAAGATTTAGAAGTTAAATAAGGTGGTGATATAGTGGCAGCTCTTTTATCTCAATTTGTCAATCAAGTTAAATCTGAAATTAGTTCAGATATATAAATTAGATTAAGAAACATCCCCTTTGCCTGAAACACAATGACCTGTAAAACATTTTGAAAGGGCTTTAGAAGAATAACAAATAAAAAAGTCAGGACCTAAAATAAACTTAAAACCCTGCAGCTTAAACAGCTATACTATGTGGCCCACGTTTTAACCCCTCTTTACAAGAACACTCATAGATATTCTAAAAAGAAAAGACACTGGAAAAAAGATTGTCCTATATTAAAAAAGAAAAACATAAATAAAAACCCTCTATTGAAATCAATGAGCATTCTCTAAGGTAGAAAAAAGTATCCAATAACCTATTTTAAACCCTCAAGGTGAACTAACTATAAATGTAAATAATTAACAGTGTCATTTTCTGTTAGATTTGACTTGACTGTTAGAGCCTGGTATATACAGGTGTTATATGCTCTACATTAATTAAACACTGCCAACTTCGTTCAACCTCTTCCTTAGTGTAAACACAGCTGGTAAGTATTCAAATAACCCACAGATTTTCTCTATTTCCCAGCTCTTGACTATAAACCTTGGATTTTTGTCTAAACAACACTCCTTTCTGTTCTGTAATAAGACCACAGAAAATGAAAATGTAATAGGGTATGGTTGGCAGTATCATATTCCTATCCCAAGATGTCCACGTCCTAATCCCTGTTACCTATGAATACGTTAGGTTACAAGGCAAAAGATAATTACAACTGCAGGGCGAATTAAGGGAATTAATCAGCTGACCTGAAAATAGGGGGAGTATCCTGGATTACCCTGGTAGGCCCAATATATTCACAGAATCCTTAAATGTTAGTGAGGGAAGCAGAAGATATTCACAGGGAAATGTGGCTATGGAAGACGCTTCATTATTTCCTTTGAAATTGGGGATGACGGTCAATTGCCAAGGAATGTGGGCGGCCTCTCTCCCAGAAAAAGAGTAAATTATTACAATCTATTGATCAGATTCTAAATTTGAGAGTTTTCAATTTAGAATTAAAGTAGAATCACTTTAATGTGGTACTTAATCTGTAATTAAATTAATTCTAAATTCTAATTTGATACCCTTCATATTGTAATAAACCACCTGAAAAAATGTAAAGAAATTCAAATATGCAACTGAGAAAATGTAAGATCTTGGTTGGCACCTAGTGTCATGAACTAATTCCTTAAACAAGTTTTTTTTTTTCTTCTGGTTCTCCCTGTGCCCCTACTTGATACTACTCTTTTGTGACCAGAAAAGTGCTATTTGCCTTAGACTAACACTTCAGAAATTTAGGAAGAGTATTCTGAAACTTGTCTGCTACACAGAAACATTCAATTCTATGAAATCTCTCAAAGCTGAAAATTGTACTTTTCCTCACTATAAACTTTCACACTTCCCTACTTGCCCGTGACTCTCTTCCCTTGTAGAAGTGATGGTGGCTGACTTCCTTGCTATAGTAATCCCTGAATTATTCTCATTTGGGTGGCCTTTCTATTTATTCTCACATTTTTGCAAATAAAGCCCAAAACAATCGGAGATGTTTCTTTGTTTAAACAGTGCTCCGATTAATCAAGTTCTTACTGCACTTTGACACATCCTTTAGTATTTTAAAAGACAATTTAGTATTTAAGACGATTGAAATACTTATGACCAGTCATTCTAATGTCTGTAATAAATCAGGCCCCTAAGAAACTCTTCTATCTGATAGTAATTAGACCACTTTCTCTTTTGTATATCCTTAACACTGAACACACATGAGTTATAGACATTAGACTTATAAATGCTTCATATATATGACTTCTGAATCTCAAATACCTATTAATGGTCAAGGGTTTGGAATCTTTTCAAACTAAATGGGGGGCTTCATTAGAACCAATTAATCTTGATAATTTCAATATACATTGGTCAAGACAGTCATGGACTACATATTTGTTTTTCTTTCTTACTGCAGACATTTTTTTCCTCCCTGACACCTCTCCTTCTTTTCAGCACTTGGGTTAAAATGCTACTCCCATCATCTATGATCTTGATAAGCCTTGGTGTTATTCCCTACTGTGTAATTTAAAATCACTTCCTCTGTCTGGCTCAATACAGTCAGGAAGCAGATTTGCAACCAAGCCCAGCAAGTGTATTACATTCTCAGAGCTTTGGATCATAAGCAATCTAATATGAAGACATAAGAGATGGTTAAGATCTCCTATCAGATGCAAAGCCCTGAGTGCAACGTTCCTACAGGACCCTTGTTGAGATTCCTGTGTCCTAACCTGCAAAGTTGCATTGGTTTCTAGGCATTTCCAAGCCTCATTCTCCAGAAACCCTTTCTATTCTGGAAGTCCTTCATTATACAGCTATTCTTGCTTGCTGGGTTTTTTTTTTTTTTGAGACGGAGTCTGGCTCTGCGGCCAGGCTGGAGTGCAGTGGCCGGCTCTCAGCTCACTGCAAGCTCCGCCTCCCGGGTTCACGCCATTCTCCTGCCTCTGCCTCCCGAGTAGCTGGGACTACAGGCGCCCACCACCACGCCCGGCTAGTTTTTTGTACTTTTTAGTAGAGACGGGGTTTCACCGTATTAGCCAGGATGGTCTCGATCTCCTGACCTCGTGATCCGCCCGTCTCGGCCTCCCAAAGTGCTGGGATTACAGGCTTGAGCCACCGCGCCCGGCCCTTGCTTGCTGTTTAAGTCCCCCAAATCTGAATTAGATTTCTCATGTCTTCTGATTTCTTCTTTCTTATAGGCCAAAATATCTAGCACACGGTTTTATTAAACTTGATTTGAAGACAAATAAAGAGAATAAAATACACAAAAATGCAAATAAAAATCCTTGAAAAATATGTAGAAAGTACACATAGAAGAGTAAATTAGGCTAAAGCCAGCCTCTGGCCTACACTAACACTAGAGCTTTTTTTACTGTTTCAATTTTTAAAACTTTATTATAAATTGACAAATTATAATTGTATATATGTATAGGATATAGGGTTAAGTAATATGTATTTATAATAGAAATCATTAAATCAAGCTCATTAACATATCTATCACCTCAAATGTACAATGACACATTGAAATTTAGAGAGATCATGGAAAATTCAAGTTTATAAAGCAGATGCAATTAAAGTTAAAATTCTATTTAAAACTTTATTAATGTACTAACAGGTTTAAGAAGCGAGGGGTGTGCTCTCATACTGTAATGTTAATGTAGACACATTAAATAAAGTAATAGATAGCAATTTTAAATTAAGTTCCTATAATAAATTTCACATAAAAATAAATTCCTATGATATTTGCTGCCTACTCAAAAATAATTTGTAAGCAGACATTTTTAATGAAAAATTGCTGAATGGGGGTGACTTAAAATTTAGTCATTTTAGAAAAAATACCTGATTGATTAGAAAAATGTGATGATCTATAAACTGAAATAATTGCAAGTAGGGCCTCAGAGCCAAAAGTTACAATATTAATGTTAGTTTTTTAGAATTGTTCAGATGTTGGAATGTGCACTAAAGTTTTTGCAAATAGCAGAATAAGATTTGGAGACATCTTATATATTTATATTGACAGACCCTGGTATCCCCAGCCATTGTATGGGTCTTGTTTTCCTCCTTTTACTTTCCAACCTCTGATACCCTGCATCAAGTTACTTTCTCTTCTTAACTAGGCCACAACCATAGCTTAATAGATTTTGTCATGTACTTCTGTCTTCCTCTAATCTAGACGTTGATGAATAAGAGTTTTCAGAGCAAACCTCACCCACCTCTTCTTACAAATAAATTTTAATTGAAATATAGCCACACCCATTCATTTACAGATTTTTCTATGGCTGCTTTCCCACCTCAAAAGCAGAGTGGGCAGATGTGACAGAAACTAGTAGCCCACAAAACCTAAAAAATGTTTTAACTGACGCTTTACAAAAAAAACGTTTGCAGACCCCTATTCTAATCCATTGTAATTTCTGTAGTAAAGGTAATATATAAAAACACAAACATTGCATGCTACTCCCTTGTCCATACTTGTTAGTGGCTTCCTATTGCTCTTTGGCGAAACTACAAAGTATTTATTGTGGCCAACAGGGTTCTGCTTGACCTCAGCTGGGATCTCAGTCTGGGCCTCTCCAGAGACATTCTGTCACATTTCTATTCACACACTCAGATGCTACTCAAGACGGCTTCTGTGAACCTCACCTCAGAATACGTACAATTGCTTAGAAATGTTCCTTTCTCTTTTGTTGATTGGTTCTTCTTCATCCTTCAGAGTTCAGCTGTATTTTCTTTCATGAAGAAAACCCCTGATACACCAAATAAGGACTTGTTTCCTGGTATATACTGAACAGAACTGTATACTTCTCCATCATAACCTTTATCATACATATTTTATATCTATTGTGTATCCCCTCCATGAGAAATAAAAATCCCTTAGAGAAGGAAATATCAGGGCAGGGATTTTTGTTTAATTTTTGTTTAGTACCTGGTACATAGCCAAGTCTTAATACACATTGTTGGACACATTTACCACACCTATGCCAAGTATTAATCACAGTTCCTTTTTTTTTTGAGACAGAGTCTCACTCTGTCACCCAGGCTGCAGTCCAGTGGGTTGATCTCAGCTCACTGCAATCTCCACCTCCCGGGTTCAAGCAATTCTCCTGCCTCAGCCTCCTGAGTAGCTGGGGTTACAGGCACGCATCACCACACCCAGCTAATTTTTGTATTTTTAGTAGAGACGGGGTGTCACCATGTCGGCCAGGATGGTCTCGCTCTCCTGACCTTGTGATTCACCCCCTGAGCCTCCCAAAGTGTTGGGATTACCGGCGTGAGCCACCGTGTCCGGCCTAATCACAGTTATTTGAATATGGTATGTGCCCAGGAGATACTTACTGAGTAAAAGATAAAACATTTTATTTAAACTCTAATTAAACCATACAAAAAGAAAACTCTACAAGTTAGAAGGGTTAGCTTGATGTGTTATTATAAAGTGAGCACACTGGTGTATAACTGCAACTCATATCAGGAGGTGAAACATTCCTACTACCTCGCATGCCTCCTTTATATTCCCGTTCACTCAGTAGCACCTCTCCGAAACATAACTGTTCTCACTTGTAACACTGTAGATCCATTTAGCTTGTTTTAAACCTTTATGCAAATGAAATGTTACAATATATGTTCTTTTGTATCTGGTTCCTTCTACTCAACATTATTCTGTGGGATTCCTCCATGTCATACCTATAGAAGTAGTTAATTCATTTTAGGTGCTATGTACTGCTCAATTGTGGAATATATTAACATTTATATCTTCCTTTATTGATGAACACTTGGGTCCAAGTCACAGTGTGCCACTCTCAAAAACTACTTCTAGGACCATTCTTAAATATAAATATAAATTCTGAAACACATATGCATGAGTTTTAGCTGGGTATGTTCTAGGATTTGAATTGTTAACCTGACACATACATACTCAAATTTAACAAATATGTCCACTTCCACACAGATTGTACTAATTTATACTCCCACCAGCAGTTGATAGTTCTCGATTTTCTATATTTTTGCCTACACTTGGAAATTTTACTATTTAAAATTTTAGCTATCCTGTGGATGGTAATAAAATCACATTGTAGATTTAATTTGTATTTCCTCATAACTAATGAGGTTGAACATATTTTAATGGTTAACTGAAAGCAAGAAAAATCTATTGGCGTGTGAAAAAATATATATGTGTCTACCAACATTATTAGTCCAACCAGTTGGGCTCCCAGAACAGAGCTAAGACTTTACCACTTTCTCAGAATTAGGAATTTAGAAACTGGTCAGGTGCGGTGGCTCACACCTGTAATCCCAGCACTTTAGGAGGCTGAGGCGGGCGGAGGTCAGGAGTTCCAGGCCAGCCTGGCCAACATGGTGAAACTCTGTCTCTACTAAAAACACAAAAATTGGCCAGGTGTGGTGGTGCATGCCTACAGTCCCAGCTACTCAGGAGACTGAGACGGGAGAATCGCTTGAACCCAGGAGGCAGAGATTGCAGTGAACTGAAATCACGCCACTGCACTCCAGCTTGGGCAACAGAACAAGACTCCATCTCAAAAAAAAATAAAAGGAATTCAGAATATCTTCCTTTCTTCTTTTCTCTGCAAAAGCATTCTTTCTTTTTAATGATCCATTTTTTAATCCACAAAATGATTTATTTGAAAGATATTTGAAAAAATTTCAAATTATTTTATCTATTATTTTGAGTTATTTTCACTGTTACCCTATATTTGTAGGCCTCTATAAGTGGGAGTGATTGTCAGTATTAAACGTGTGTTTCTGATCAAGTATAAATAAAAATCATGCATTAATTTTACGAAGTATGAAGGCTGACAATTAAAGGAACAAATGACAATTGTGGAAAAAACATATAATTATTTTGAGTAAAAAGAAAAACAATAGCTTTGAATGTATAAATATAGTACTGAGGATGTTTTCAATATACGTAGGGGGTTAAATGAAAGACTTAAGGAATAAGCCTTCAGGGAATGTATGCACTATTTGAAATAAAATCTGGAGACATAACAATAACTGTCAATTTTTTCCTGCTTAGCTGCCCTAAAAGAGCTCATGTAGATTTGCCCTTTGTGAGTGATCAAAGTAGTCAAACCTTGTTGATTACTTTGCCTGGTAAAATGGCCTTTCATAGTCTTAAAAATATGTCAGCATTGCTTGTATTACTGAGTTTTATCTTGTCATCCATAAAATAGAGGGTAAATGTGGTCTTTTATCTACCGTACCTTTAAAGAAACTTTTCTTGAATTTCATTGACCTTTCAGAAGTTTATTATCTACTCATTACCTTTCTTAAAATGTTCAAAACCTCTAGGGAAATTTTAGTTATGTATTTTTGATGTTCTTGCATGAGATGATGTCATAAAATGTACCTCAAGGGATATATATATATAAAAAAAATCCATCAAACTAGAAAATATATATGTGATATACTTTTTCTAATATATAGAACTTTAATGTAAATATTTATATATGTTAGAAGTTATATATATTATCTATAAATATATTAAATGATATTTACATGTCATTTAATATATGTTGTCATTTTAATATCATTCAATATCTTTATAACAAATATATATATAACAATTCTAAGTTTATAAATATACTAGCGTCATAGATATTAGAATTTAAATATATATTAAATTCTAGTTTATTTTAAATATTTTATTTAAATTTATATACTTAAATTTAAAGAATATATACATATAATATATTAGAATTTAAAACAAAAACCTGAAAATTCATTTCTGAATCCTCATCAATCTTTATGTCATTAGCAAGCACTAAAAAAAGTTGATGTTAAACCTAAATTAATTCAGGGGTATAAAAAATGAACAAATATGCCTTATTTCTTTCACCAAAATGTGTAGAGAAGCTAGCATCCATTGCTGAACCTTGGATCACTACAGGAAAAATGACCAGTGCTAAGAGCGTATAGTCTTTAATTTATTCTTCATCCATTCACTAGCTGTCCAGTTGTATCATTGATAGAGTTTCAGTGTGGGCCTTTCAGTACTTTACCTCATTTCCTCTCAGTCTTCCTCCTAAGTCAGCCTCAGTTGCAGTGTTCAGTTCTATGCAAGCTCAGATTCCTGCTTTCTGTGCCTTTTTACACACCTGCACAACACATATTTCCATTTTCTGTTTCAGGAGCTTCTCTAAACTACTGGGACCTATTCAGTGTTCATACAACTGAGATATTGATGACCCACAGGGGATCCAGCCACCATTAAGAAACAAGAGTGGGTGGATGGATACCCTCATCTTCCACGCATCAGATGGACGATTCTTGGCAACATCCTTTATGCTCCTTAACACAGTCTGGTGGAACTGAGCCCCTGTTGCCTATTACAATAATCTCAATAGTGCCTTCCTTATAGTGATTTTTTTTGTCTTCAATAACTTGTCTGTTTTCCCCAGTTTCTCACCTCCACTTCTTAGAAAATTCAACATCATCTAAATCTATGTCTTTAGCTTCGATTTTTGAGAATCTACATTAAAATACTAGGCGCTGGAAGTGGCCCTAGGAAGCAGAACCTCAGGATGGTATTATTGAAGGATCACTTCTGTACCCCAAAAGTAATAAAGACTCTATTGTTAGTTCTAAGTGTAGTAACAATAATCCCCAGCATGTTGCATCATCACGCTAATTAAGACAATAATCTGAAATGGCCTGATGTGAAACACAAGTTAAAGCAAAAGCACTGGCCTTCTCAGTAGTCCTAGAAATTAAAGTATTTTAATCATTGAAATTGTAAAGATTACAAAGGTAGCTGGCTTTTTGGAAGCCTTAAAGTAAGGAAAGCATAGACTCAGGTCATCCAACTATTAAATCAGAGAATGCTATAAAAGTCACAAAACCTGGCCGGGCGCGGTGGCTCAAGCCTGTAATCCCAGCACTTTGGGAGGCCGAGACGGGCGGATCACGAGGTCAGGAGATCGAGACCATCCTGGCTAACACAGTGAAACCCCGTCTCTACTAAAAAATACAAAAACTAGCCGGGCGAGGTGGCGGGCGTCTGTAGTCCCAGCTACTCGGGAGGCTGAGGCAGGAGAATGGCGTAAAAACCCGGGAGGCGGAGCTTTCAGTGAGCTGAGATCCGGCCACTGCACTCCAGTCCGGGTGACAGAGCGAGACTCCGCCTCAAAAAAAAATAAATAAATAAATAAAAAGTCACAAAACCTCCATGGAAGCATTTAAAGAAATCACTGTCTTCTGATTCTGGAGGGCAGACTGTGTAGAAAATCATGCCAAGGATTTAATTGTAAATGGTGTGGACCAGCAAAGGAAATTGAATGTACATTCTCCTATGCAAACATCAGGGTACCAAAGAGAGGAGTAGTTCACTGAGATACAAGATGAAAATATTTGAGTGGACGTGCTGATAACCTTGAAAACTCAAATTACTCTCAATGCTTAGGCCACAGATCTCTTTCCTGGAGGACATTAGTTTCACCTTAGCGAACTATTGACTAATAACTCTTCCCAGAATCTGCCCCCGTTTGTTTGTGACAGATCGATAAAAGGGTCAGTTTAGCCTAAGAAAATAAATACTATCACTGACCCAAAGAACTATCTTGCTTATGAAATAAAATGATTGAAAGACTTGGGTAATATATATCAGCAGAAACCAGGCAGTCACTGGTGAGGGTCTGCCTTAACGGTGTTGGACACAGGTGTGTAGTATTAACATAAGGAGAGTTTATTTGCATGGATGCAATCTATCATCATTTAGAATTTAATACTAATATATTGCTGTGACGGTTCCTTAAAACTTGCAATCAATAATGCCTGTGTAAATGAAGTGGAATGCTAGAACTTACTTGGCAGAGTATTGAGGAAGAAATCAGAAGGCTAAAAGTGGTTTGAATGTTGACCAGAAAATCCATCACCTGGTGTATTCTCTCAAGGACACACTCATCTCATTAAGGCAGAGGTCACAGACTATGTCCTGGAGCCAAATCTACAGAGTGAACTGTTTTTGTGTGTCTGTGAGCTAAAAATAATTTTTGAGTTTTTAAAGGGTTGTAAAAACGAGCAAAGGAAAATATTTGACTGCCCGTGGCCTGGAAACCCTAAAATATTTACTAAGTGTCTCTTTACAGAAAGTTTGCTGACTTGTGCATTATGGCAGTAAAGATTGCACTGCATTCTTGATTCAGTTTAGTGGCAGTTGTTGGTTTATTTTAGGAGATGCTGCCAAGAAACTGAGCTTTCTAGTATCAATGAGACAGATAAGTTTCAGAACAGCAGAAGTGGTGGGAGCACTTAACTGTCAAAAAAAGTTGGATGTAACTGATACAATGTTCAGCAATAGTGGCAATCAGGTAGGTGCTTTGACTCAGAGAGATTTGCTGAGATGCTTGTTTTACTAGAGGTGAGACAGACAGCAGATTAGGCACTTGATTGACTTGTGCAGCCAAAAAGCATCAACAGCTTGTGAGCAGAAGGTTGATAGAAGCACCATAATAGAAAATTGTAACTTTTCATTCAGTTCCTAGAATAAAATCAGTTTTCAAACTGAGAACACATAGATTGAAAAAGAGCATAATTCTCTTGGGGAAACCTCTCCAATCCCACCACAGGTGAACACAACAAACATTAGTCCCATACCTTCCTCTGAATGACTTCTAGGCATTTACCTAAATAACTGCTTATTGGACAAAGAGAGTACTCAGACCTTTCCAGGACGGTTGAATATGGAACCTGAGCTGACCTTAACCATGGAAGACCTGTGATGGTATCATCAACCCATAGATAATAGTAGACAATAAATAATATTGGGACCAAAATCTCTTAAAAACAGGTTCAACAGGTTCTCATACTCAACATCCCGTTATTTCTTTGCTTCCCAAGTTTAGCTAAAGTAGATACAAATATATACGCTACAAACCAGGACGTTTGTTTAAAAGTTACCCAATTCATGAACATGAGATGTCTTCCATTTATTTAAGTCTTTTATCAACCTAATTTCCTTAAACAATATTTTTATTGTGTTTTAGTCTGTAACTCTTGTATTTTTGTTGTATTTTAAATATTTTGCTTAATACTATTAAAAATGAAATTTTTTAAAAACTTTATTTTCAGAATGTCCAATGCCAGTGTATAAAAATACAATTGATATTTTTATATAAATCTTATATGGTATTACTTGTTTAATTAGCTCTAATAGCTTTTTCTTGTAGATTCCTTAGGATCTTCTACAAACAAAATAATGTTATCTACAAGTAAAGTTTACTTCTTCTTTTCCAATCTTAAGTAAGGAATGTGAAATGTATTGCATTAAGATAACATTTCCGAAAGTACATATATATATATATATGGTCAATTTCTCTTCACCCTAAAGAATCACCGGTAATCCTTTCCCAATTTAACAGCAATTTGTCAGGTTTAAGAAATATTCATCTATAATAGATGATGATGTCATCATCAAGGGAAGCAGAGAGTCTATTTTTCACGTTTTGAGATCACATCTAGTCTTGCATCTTTCTATCTATATATATATGTGTATGAAAATTAATTATATAATTATATATAGTCTTGATACAGATGATTTCTAAGCAAACTCTGTCACTATGTAGGAAATTTCTACCTGAGAGATTCTGTAGCACTGTAGTGTTTTCTTCCAAACTCCATGCTAAGGTCATATACATCATACAGCAAATTTATATGAAAGTTAGCTCAAAATATTTTTTAATCTAGGCAATTTTTAAGTCATATGAAATTGAACTCCCTCTTTTAGTTAGGATACATGCGCTATTTAACGTTTTTTAAAACCCCTCAATGGGAAGTTCACACAAATATCTGTAAAATCAAGATCTCTTTTTTTATAAATGAATAAATAAATAAAATTCAGATGTAGAAGTTGTTGGGTATGTTTATATTGAGGTTAGGGATGGTATTTTTTTTGCTTGCTTTATCTCAAAAAAGGTGAAATTAATTGAGCCCTTTATAACTTGCAACCATTTGTGTCATACATATTTTGATTAAGGAGAAATGGCATGTTAGGAAATAATTTTCAAACATTCCAAAATATAATCTCAATCCTAGGTATAAAAAAGGTTTGTTCTATATTCTATGTTTACATAATTTTATGGATTTCTTTTAATGTGAGTTCTATCTTTTATAGTGCAATTTACAAAATGATTCTAGAACTTAACTTTCCGTATTAATTTTCAGCATTCCCTACCCCTTACTATTTGTTGATTTTTAAAGTTTTATTGAGCTCTAAATTACTTATAATAAATTTCATCATCTATTATAAGTATGCATTTTAACAATTTTAATAAATTCATAATTGTGCAACCATCATTGCAACCCAATTTTAGAATATTTCCATAATTCTTTAAAGAATTTAGACTGGTTTTTTTTTGTTGTTTTGTTTGTTTGTTTATTTGTTTTTGTTAATTTGCAGATAATCTCTGCTCCCAACCCCAGTCCTAGGCAGCCATTGATCTGAGTTCTGACTCAATAGATTCACCTTTTCTGGTCATTTTAAAAACATGCAATCATATAATATAAAGTGTTTCATGCCTAGCTACTTGAGGTTCACTCGTGTGGCATGAATTAGTAATTTTTTCTTTTCTACTGCCAAATAGTGTTCCTTTGTATGGATGACACATTGTTAATCAATTCACAAATGGATAGAAATTTTTATTCTTCCCGGTTTGGGGCTACTATGAATAATAGTACTAAGAATATTTACTTGCAAGTATTTGTGTAGACTTATTTTCATTTCATTTGGTAGATACCCATGAATGGAACTGCTGCTTTATATGCTAAATTTATTTTTCAATTATTGGGAAACAAACAAGATGATTTTCAAAGTGGCAAAATCATTTGACATCCTCCGTAGCAATGTATGAAGGTTTCAGTTTCTCTATATCCTTGCCAACGCTAATACTGAATATCTTTGGATGATGATGATGATGATGCTGATGATGATGATGACTGTTTAAATACTGATATTGTGGTTTCAATTTGTGTTTCTCTAATTAGGCATTCACACTTTGGTGAAATGTCTGTTCAAATCTTTGGCCTAGTTTTGAAAATTGTGTTGTCTTACTATTGACTTGCTAAAATGTTCTTTTTAAGCTCTGGAACAAGACCTTTGCATTAAATTTTCGAAACAGAATTAAGATTTATAACTAACACTGCACAAAATATTTTTATTTAATTATGATTATTTACCCTATATTATTGAAAATTTTTCTTCTGGATCCTGAAGACTTTAAAAAGTATGGCTATGGAGCTCTCAAATTCCTTCTTTAAACTTCTAATTCTTTGTATCAATCTCAGCATGCTTTTTGGGGGGAATTTCCAAATTTTATCTTACTTGAGTTTGACATTTAACAGCCATGCTTACCATTAGCTTCTCTAGAATGCTGGCAGAGGATGGTGACCTGAAGATTGAATGAACTCTGGCTTGAGTAATTCACTTCCAACACTTTCAAAGAAATACCTATAAGCAATATTTTATTTTCCTTCTAAACTTGTGCTGCATTTATCTCTTCCTTCAGTGTATGCATCTTTCTGCTTTATTTCCATAGGAATTTCAATTAGTACCAATTATAATCCTAAATTTAAGTAAAAAAGTACCTACATGATGCAGTTAGGTAAAAGTCATTGCATATAAAAAAAAAACTCAATTATCTCACCGTATGAAAGTAAGACTTTGCTTAATTTATAGAGTGGCTTCTTCACCTTTGGCAGGCATCCAGTGGTTCCTAACCACCAATTTCTCTTGGTTCAGATATGCCATTTTCTCACTTCTAATGTCCCTCCCATCTTATCAGAAATTACTTTGTAAAATTGTAGCCTCCCTTCTCTGCATAATCAATTTATCCATCTCTCAGATTAATCTTGTTTATTATCCAATGATGTTCTAATGTCTTGCACCTCAAAAAACATTTCTTTAAAAATGTATGATTATGTTGCCTTCTCTATTGAAATTCTATTGGTCTCTTATCCTACAATTAACTTAATATCAGAAACTAACAGAATGAATTAGATTTTCAACTTCAGTTTGATGTGATCTTATTGCATGTTTCTATTATTATTAATAATCAGTATTATTTTACAGCCAATAAATACTACAGTCAGCTTACTATATATATTTTCCCATAGAACGATGCCATTTCTAGAGATTCCTGAAGGTTAGGGCAGCATGCTTTGCTCTCTGGCTTTGCTGCCTCTGAATTAAAGGCATTGTCCGCTGGCACGTACAGTTCCTGATTACTAATATCTAAAATGAAACTGGGCAGCCCTATCCCATGGAGCATTTACAATCATCCATCTCAGAATTTTGACAACAAGTATCATTGAGGTTCCCAGACACTCTCCTGTATCCTCACTAGTGAGGAGAATATCCTCCGTGTCGTCTATGGATAATAGCCAGGTTGCCTCCAGTTGTAAATCCATTGCTATTTTCTTATATAATTATGCTTTGTTTTTGAAAGTTAAAACATAAGTATGCTCTGACACTACATTTCAATCCCTCATCAGTGGGCTTTAAATTCTGGTTATTTCCAACAGACCCTCGTGATGGGCCTCTCCTATTTTTGTTAATATGCTTATTTATTTTTCTGGTTCCATGTTGGTATTTTACTGAACAATTAAGAATGTAAACATTGCAAATCAACTCTCAAAGCTTTTTGAACCCAAATTAATATCAGTCATTTAAAAGGTTTCAGGGTTGTATACAAAATATAATCGAAATAATATAATACATTATAATGTTCTAAATATTTTACCAATAAATCAAAGATTTTTCAAAAGTGTACTTTAAATGATGCTAACATTGTTCAAAGGCTTTTAATAATTTCCTTTCAAAGACAGTTCATAAAAAAACCCTATAAGAACCACAAAATGTCCCACAGCACTAGAGGTATGTGATACTTTTTAAGTCTAGTAACATAATGATCTCTTTCCTTTCTCCTTATCTGTTAATCTCCCCAATTTATACCTAATATGTCTCATCACATTAATAGATGAGCTCCGGAATTGTAAAGGCAGGGAATCTCTGTTATAGAATGAGCTTTTTGAGCAAGAAGTGAAGGACAATCATCTCTGAAGTAAAGTGAATGTTTATCAGAGGAAAAAAATGCAAATATAAGAGCATAGGCCTTCTTAGTTTAATTCTCTATTATACGTGTATACATTTGAGATAAAGTCCTCTGAGGATTAGCAATGTCTAGGGAGATCTGTGGCACCAAACTGTTAGAGATTTACAATAGAAAGATGTCTATGTCAAACAAGGTCAAAATGGTTCTATTCAGAGATGAAAATGCTGTATTCTTAATTTGAATTTTATCTTTTTTCTAGCTGAGTAAAGAAAATAATTGGAAGCAGTTCATAAAATAACAACAGTAGAAAACTTCTTCAGAATAATTACTTGTAAATTAAGTGGTTTGGGGTTCATAGTGACAGAAGGTACAAGAGGTTTTGCAAATATTAATAGTGTTGTAGGGAAATTTCACTCAATATTTTTTCATGGCTATGTAAGCAGATGACTTCCATGAAAATATCCCTAATGTAAGCCTCCTATTTTGTTTCATTGGTTAATATGTGTCAGGCTTTGTGTTAGGCACTTTAAAAGCTATAAAAGAACAGCATAATGTCACACCTTTTAATTTGCTATTTCTTAAAGTGGGTGAAGCATGCACATGAATAAACCCAATGTCTTCTCTTACAGAATTACTACTTCTTTGTAAAATCTTATAATATAAACATTGTCTTTGATAACACGATTGCACAAAAATAAAAAAATGGGTAGTAATGGAAAAGTTGATTTGTATTATAAAATAATGTTAATAATATTGTCATTAACTTAGGACTTCTGAAATACCAAGAAATGTGATGATGCTTAATGTATGTCTCTAATTTTCATATAATTTTACCAAGAAGGTAGTTTGTAAAAGTAGTTTACAAAGTATGCTTAATGTATGTCTCCAATTTTCATACAATTTTATCAAGAAGGTAGTTTGTAAAAGTAGTTTACAAAGTATGCTTAATGTATGTCTCCAATTTTCATACAATTTTATCAAGAAGATAGTTTGTAAAAGTAGTTTACAAAGTATTTCATTCAATATATGACAATATGCTTTTTAGAAATGTTAAATAAATGTCCAATATAATAACCAATTGTTTACTGAGATCTGTCAGTATCTATCCTTTGTATTAATAAGGATAACCCTAGTTCTTGTCATTAACAAAATCAGTGGTTTGATACAATGTAATTTCGTTTCTCTTTCCTTTAAAATCTTACACAGATTTTCACTGGTGATATGATGTAATTTTATCTCCTTCATTGGAAATCTTATCTAGATTCCCTATTGGAAGGTAAATTTGTGCACTTTGTGATTCAGAAATCTGACTCTTTTTGTTGTATGACTCTGCCTGATACCTTCTTAGAGCCTTAGAATTCTCTCCATTTAGTGATAGAATAAAAAGGACAAATGGACAAGTTGGACATACTTTTTAAAAGTTCTTACTAGAAAATGAGCTATGATTCTTTTAACCACCTTTAAAATTAATTCAGTTCCATTAATGAAACAAATTACATGGCTACACCTGGTTCCATTGTGGGGTGGGATGTAGAAAAGTCATGACTCTTTGGGCAGCCACCTCAAGAAATAACCCCACATGATAGAAGGCAGAGTGCAATTTTTGGGGGGTAGACAGTAATATTCTTCAGACTCCGAATGCTATACTCTTTCCATTTACTTTCCAAGTAAATGCCATTTAATTTATGCTTGTGTGTAAATATTTTACTCAGTATGAAAATTTTGCTCTTCACATGTCTAACTGCAATTTATTAATTGCAGGAACATTCACATAAACAGTCATATGATATTGCTTCTCCACTATGATATTGCTTCCTAATAGTTTTATGGAACCATGCCAATATACTTTAATCCCTCTTTTTCCATGGGGGAATTTGTTCCAAGAACACCAGTGGATGCCTGCAACTGGATAGTACTGGACCCTATATGTACTACGTATTTTCCTATACATTTATACCTATGATAAAATTTAATCTATATGTTAGGCACAGTGAGAGATCAGCAACAAAAACTCATAGTAAAATAAAGCCACTATGACAATATACTGTCTAAAAGCTATGAGAATAAGATCTATTTTTCCCTCAAATGTCTTACTGTACATACTGTAAGTAACTGAAACCACAGAAAGGGAAACTGCATATAAGGGGGGAACTACTATACCAGCCTCTATAATTTAAAAATAAACTTTCTTGTCCTTCACATTTCTAGTAGACAATTTTCTAGTACACAAAAACACATTGCTAAGCTTTTTATAGTCAGATACATTAATTTTTAATTTTTCTGAAATTTATAAAAATTAAATAATGCATTACCATTATTATAGCTCAAATGTCCTCTTGTGTGTGTGTGTGTGTGTGTGTGTGTGTGTGTGCCATTTTGTAGTAGCAAGTTAAATTATCTGGAATTTTATTTTCGTCCTGTGTTTGCAAAGTGCAGTCTACTTTATTTGTTTTTACAAATATATATATGTATACAAATATATAATTGTATACTAATATATTTGTATACAATATACAATATTTGTATGCATATATGTAAAAAAGTAAAACTTATATATTTGTAATAATATATATATTTGTAAAAACAAGTACATACATACATATATATTTTAAAAGCAGATTCTATTTTAATTGAAGTACAAAGGTTTTCTATGACATAATTATATATACAGAAAAATATTAAAATGTACATTTAGAAGAATTATACTCTGAAATCATGTTCGACAAAGTGTTCTTTCTTTTATCTATCACCTAATCAGTAAGTATTTCTCCACATGCCTAATGTAAGACTTATTTGATTCGTAATGCCTTTTATCCATTACAATATGATGAACACCGTTTTAATCACCACTTGAGTCAAGAAATAGAACTTTGCTGGACACTTGAGAAGCTTCATGTTCCCTTTTCTATCACGCTTCTCTTTTTTGTTGCAAAAGTAATCATTATCCTGACTTTTGCATACATTCTTCTCATGTGTTCCTTTATGGTTTTATTATGCAAATATGTAACAGGGAACACTATGATATAATCTTCTTATTAAAAAGTCGTGGCTTTTATGTCTCTCCCTTTTAATTTGTTCTTCCTCGCAACTTGTGTTTTGAATTGAGTGCTGTTTGACCTGTTGATGCTCTCAAGTATTGTTTTTCTGTTTTTTGTTGTTGTTTGCCTTATTATGATGCAGAGTCTTGAACTGACAGATTTGATGCCTTTGGCAGGAGGATTGGTGGAACTGAGTTTTTCTATCAAGAGGCAAATGCTAGCAACAGTTGATGCTCAATGTGTAGACCCATTAACTCATTGGGGGCTGCAAAATGATGATAGTATCTTTTATTATTATTGATTAGCTGGAATACACTTATAACAAGATTTTTTTCTCACTCTCTTTACTAAATAGTACAGTTAATACATAAAGACCAATATACCTGCCTGATTCTCTATTAAAAAAAAAAATTGGTCGACATATTGAACACCAACCTCCCAAGTTGACTATTTTTTTTTTTTCGTGTGATTATGCATTCACAGATTTAAACATATTTGATGGGTTTCAAGCCATTATAATTCTAAACCCCATTGAAGTTAAAATTGCCCCAACACTGGCAACTGGGAGATTCTTTTTTTTTTTTTTTTTTTTGAGAGGGAGTCTGGCTCTGTCGCCCAGGCTGGAGTGCAGTGGCAGGATCTCAGCTCACTGCAAGCTCCGCCTCCCGGGTTTACGCCATTCTCCTGCCTCAGCCTCCCGAGTAGCTGGGACTACAAGCGCCCGCCACCTCGCCTGGCTAGTTTTTTATATTTTTTAGTAGAGACCGGGTTTCACCGAGTTAGCCAGGATGGTCTCGATCTCCTGACCTTGTGATCCGCCCGTTTCGGCCTCCCAAAGTGCTGGGATTACAGGCTTGATTCACCGCACCCGGCCGGGAGATTCTTAAAGTAGGTTGTTGAGTCCTTTTGACTTGACTCTGGTAATATTTGTTAGCTTTCTTCCTTTCGAATGTGATAAGAAATTCCACGCTAATTTTGCATATTTCCTACCTCAGACCTGAAATCGCTATTTCCACAGGAAAGCTTCATTTCTTTTAGTGAGAAATGTTAATCTCAAGATCACAATTTAGGCCTAGCAATTTCATTGCTGCTGCATTATATATTGTTTCTAGGGCTTTCCAGTGGACAGAACTAGAAAATATACACTACACATTTTTAATGATAAATTACCTTATAAATTCACACTGACTTTTCTAACTCAAATTCAAAACTACCGTATTTTAAACATAATCTGATGTTACATTTTGTCTTCTTTTTTCCATAAGAACTCCCATTCTCATGAATACAAGGAATGAAAGAATTAGAATATCTTGTAATCACTCATTTGCTTTAACCCACAGTACACACAGACACATCAGTTTCAGGATCAGAATACTTAATACTACCACAATCCATTATGATTACTAAACACAGAAAGATTTCTGTGTATATTCTATCCCCATTCTCACCCATTCATTCACTAATGGTGGTACTATATCTACACTGTCAAAGAATGTAACCATTTCTGTATTCTCTTCCTTTTAACTTTTGTTTTATCTTATTCTACTAATAACTATATATTTAATACTATCGGTTATTTTTATTGATCTCACTCAAGTATTTTGGTTGCATGGAGCTCATTCTTTCAGAGATACCTCAAGAAGGACTCCTGAAAAATGTTTTCCTGAGAAAACATGTCAATAACTGTTTTCTGTGTTCTTTACACTAGATTGCCGGATGTAAAATTCTTGGCTCACATTGTATTCTGTTGAGTAGTCTAATTTCCCGTGACTTAAAGTGGTACTTTCTAAAAGTCTAACAGTTACCAATTTTCTTTCATTCTCTATAAGGTATGTGCCTTGGTTACCTGGATGCCTAAAGAGAGAATTATGTTTCTGTTTATTTTTAAAGTTCAGTAGTTGTCTACGGTATATTTGATAATGGTTATTCTGGCTTAATATTCTCAGATACATGGTGTGCTCATAGTTTCTTTTTTTCTTGTACTCTTGAAACCTATTGTTTAGAATTTATTCTTTTTCTTTTTTTATTTCAAGACTCTTATTAACTATATAAAGGCTCTTCTTTTCCTGTCTTCAATATTAGTCATTTTTCTCAGATCCTTATTATCTCTGTTTCAATTATTTCATATTCATTTTTGTTGTCTTCTACTTATCTTAGATCTATATATTGTATCTATTTACTTTTATAATTCTTTACCTTCGATTTCCAGTATTTATTTTTCACTTATAATTCTTGGTTCTGCATTCTTATTTCTGAGTTTTTCACATTCTTATGTTTGCTCTTTTCATGTCTTTTATTACTTAATCAAAGTGCTTTAGATCATTTTGCAATAGTACTTATTAGATTTGCTCAGGTCAAGTGAAAGGCGTTCCTCAAATGTTCTGAGGTACCAGGCTGACTCAACATGGAATGTAAGAACATGACTAAGGCAAAGCTCTAGTTATGAAGAAATACATAATTTTTACTGTGGTTCAGGTATTATAATGATTGTGATGCAGTTCAACATGATCCTCTGCTCTCCATTTCCTACAATTTGTTTTTGGGTGCAGAGATATTTTAAATATCAAACTATTTAATCTTTGTAATGACTCAGTATGGTGTGTTCAATTATTACCCCTATTTCACATGTAAAGAAACTAACAGCAAGGTTAAACAGCATGCTATGAATCACAGATCAGTAGAGCTATCAATATTTGCTATGTGTAATGTGCTTCCAGATGAAGACCATGCTCTTAGTGATGAAGTCTGAGTGTGCAAGTAGCAGACAAGGCCCTTTTCTACAGAGCAGACAAAATTTATAACCAAGGCTGCTTAAGGTCCTCTTATCTCAAATTCAGATTCTTTTAACAACTTAGAACCAAAAAAAAAAAAAAAAAAACCTGATAATTACAATTTTAGAAAGTAGAAACACACAGGTCAAGGAATCAGGCAGCCTGAAGTCTTAAAGTAAACTTTTTAAACTGGAAAATCTAAAAGTACCCTTTCTACTTGAGAAACTAAGCAATTGTCTGTCTGTCTGTCTGTCTTTCTCTTCAGGCACTGAGATGTTGAACTAATCTGCATGCAATACTCTTTCACTTTATAGGTGTTTTTGCAGTCAACACATTAACATTGAGCAATTGACAACATTGACTAACTGCCTTAGCTTAAAAATAATAATAATAATCAATTAGGATTTTGACAATTGCATTGTGAAGGATCATTCTCTGAATACATCAAGCAGAATATGCTAAAGAAAATTCAAACAATATTTTTGAATAGATATTAATGATAGTTAAACATTTAATAAATTAATGTATTAATTTATTTAGAGACAATGTCTCACTCTGTAACCCAGGCTGGAGTTCAGAGGCATGATCATAGCTTATTGCAGTCTTTAACTCCTGGGTACAAATGATCCTCCCACCTCAGCTTCCTAAATAACTGGGACCATAGGTGTATGTCACCATGCCTGGCTAGTATTTTTCTTTTTTTGTAGAAATGGAGCCTAGCAGAAATTTAAATTGATTTCATGTTATGAGGTATTTGCAATTTTGAGATTATGTGTGATCACAAAAGAATCAATCAATTGCAAAAGAATACTTGAGTGATTGATGCTTTTTGATGTAAACATTATCCACTCAGGGTAAAATTGCATTAAATAAATCATCCGTAACCTATATCTCACACCAGATTTGAGATATTGCTTTTATGTAAGATATGAATAGGCGAAGTTTAAGATATTAGTTTACTATATGACTCGCCAAACCAGGCATACAACTCTTCATGTTTGCCTTTAGCCAGTATATTTTCAAAAGCATTCACTTCTGCTATAGACTGAATTATGTCTCCCCAAAATTCATATGTTAAAACCTTAAGCCTCAATGTAATGATGTTTGGAGATGGAACCTGTGGGCGATAATTAGATTTATATGAGGTCATCAGGGAGGGGTACTCATGACAAGATTAGTCTTCTTGTAAAAAAAAGATGGTAGAGTTTGCAGTCTCTGTCTCTCTGCTATGTGAAGACACAGTGAGAAGGTGGCAACATGCAAGCAAGGAAGTCAGCTCTCACAAGAACCCAATCGTTATTGCAACTTCATCTCAGATTTCCAACCTCCAGAAGCCTGATATAATAAATTTCTGTTGTTTAAGCCACCAAGTCTATGGTATTTTGTTATGGCAGCTTAAGATGACTAAGGCACCTGCTTTCTCAGAATTATATCATTTCCAGTTTTGGTAAACGTTTCAGTCTTTGTATTATAATTAGAGCTATTTTCTTTTTTCAGATTTTTCAAAGTAGATTACCTCTTCATTTATATTACATTTTATTTGTGATGTCCCAGAAATGCAACCTCAGTTCTGTCTGAATTATGTGACTATCAAATGATGTTAAAATATCACCGTATATGATATAGCAGTGAATACCACCAGGCAAAAATTGAAAACATAATTACATGCTCTTTCAAAAAATGTGTGTCTGTCATTATTGTAATTATTTTACATTGCCCCTTGACCAGAATTTCAACAACGAGTTGTTTTACATTTTATTTTAAAATTGTTCTTCAACAACTTTAAAATACAACAATACATCTACTAAAAATTATTTTTAAGTGAATTAGTTTAGTACTTTATAATTCTTGAATTTCAAAAATAGTTTACCATTAATTGCCTCAAGACTAACTTGGGTTAAATACTAACAGAAGCTAAGTAGTTAAATTCACAAAATAGAATGGAAATACATTTCCTTAATTCATTCAAGAAGAAATATGTTGATGAAAACAAAACCCAATTACTTCAAGATAGTAGAGAAAAAATACATGTCTTTTAATATTTTTTAAAAAGAATTTTCGTTTCTAGTATATTACTGTTATATTACTACTGCATGAATATTAATTTTTAGTATTTTACTAAAAGTTTTTAGTATATTACTTCGGCATGAGAATTAAAATGTGATACCTAGAATATTGCTTATACGATCAGGTTACATACCCAAATATATGAATTAAAGCATATTTAAGTCTGCTACAAACAAGTCTGAATTTCTTTTGTCATGGGATAGTTAGGGTGTCAACTTCCAGTTCTCCTTGTTCTATGAAAATGACATTTTCTTATAAACATATCTAATTAAACTGAAGTCTGAATATGTGGCATAACATTACACAACATTGTCCAGTAAAAAACATATACTGGAAATCATAGGTTCCCCTATCCGTTTCATTTGGAAAAGCTCAAATTGTTTAATGGTGGCTAAATAAGAGTGAGGAGTTCCCTACTCTCAGAAGGAAAACATGACCATGGCAGAGTTCATTTTTAAACACATAATGAAATATAGATCTCTTTGTATCCATTCTACGTTAAATTTTTTGTTTTCCTTTGAAAATTTTAAGTAACAATTGGAAAGTAAAATGACTGAAAGTAAAATAACTGAAAGAACCTATTGGATCTCTTGTGAATTATGGAGTAATCTCTCTCAACGTTGCTTGCAGGTCTTTTAGGAACATCGCAATTATTCAGAATGTATACATTTATTCTTAAACATATGTAGGTATAAGTAATAAAAATGATATTCATTACATTTTATAATTTTTAAAATGTGGATAATATGCATTGTATATTATAAGACAATTTTGGAAACATAATCTATAGGTATTTATATAATGAGTTGAAGTCGACATTTCTACAATGTAAATTTGTGATAGGATTTTCTCAATTCTGTTTTTAATGTAAGCAACATGAAGAAAAATGAAAATAGATAAGAACCGTTGACAGAAAAATTTAACTAGCAGTCTTCTAGTCAAATATAATTTTTTGCTATGTGAAAATATTAACCCTGAAAGAGAAAAATCATCACTGAGCATTCTCTTGATATTAGAGAAACCCAACCCATTTTTTAAAAACTTGTGCAACAGTATGCTAGTTTAATCTTTGTTAGAGTTAGTTTATATTAAATGGTAATTTTATTGATTTCAAAAAGCATTTGGAAAAAATAATGTGAACTTGAAGCTTTTTATATTATGAAATTTTTGTGCTTATGAGAACATTGTTACCATTATTAAATAAATAATTTTAAATTGTGAGTTTGTGTTATCGTGGTTCCAGAAACCTTTTATTGACAATATTATATCCTAAAAGGTAGCTACTAAAGATCTTGATTGGATCAAATTTACAACAGACTGCATTTTCGAACACCTACATGAGTCCACACTGACATGCACATTCAACAATATAAATAATGATATATATGGCATGTCGATCAAATACCATTTAATATCATATTGAATTAATTCATTTTCACACTGCTATAAAGAAATAACCAACATGATTTACATCATGGCAGAAGGCAAAGGGGAAGTAGGCATCTACTTTGCAAAGCGGCGAGGGTGGTTGCAGGAGTGAGGTCAAGGAGAGGAAATGCCAGATGCTTATAAAACCAGGTGATCTCATGAAAACTCACTATCACAAGAACAGCATGAAGGAAACTGCCCCATGATTCAATCAGCCCCCTCCCTCAACATGGGGAATACAATTTGAGATGAGATTTAAGTGGGGACATAAAGACAAACCATATCACATGTATTTTATTTAGCTTTACTCTTGGAAAAATTTTACTTTTGTCTCAATGAATTTTAACATTTATCAATTCTGATTTATTTTTCAACTATTGATGTATTTTTCAGCTTATTTAATGTTATGAAAAATAGTAGTATAAAGAAAAAACACATATCACCAAAATATAAAATTTCATTAGATTTTATCATTTTGTTTCTTATCACAATTTGAAAATGGAAATAATTGCTTAAAATTTAAATTTTAATATGAACTAAAGGGGGAAATTGAGTAGTAAAAGCAGCACAGCGAATGATAGCTTCTGCATTAGTCAGTGCTCAGTGAGGGAAACAGAGACACTATGAGTATTATGAATTAAGGAATTTATGAGGAACAATTATGGGAGAAGGTAAAAGAGTAAAGCTTTGGGAGAGTCAGAGTGTCAAAGGAGCTCTCTGAAGCAAGGCGACAAGCCTAAGCCAAGTATGTCAAGTGATAAACGTGGGGAGCAGAGAATGGGAGCTCATGGTGAGGTCAATTAAAGTAATGGACTATAGAGTCACCAGCATTGCGGGTGACTTCCACAATGCCAAGCATCTCATGGTGGAGATGAGGCTGTTGATGGTCAGCAGGTCCAGCATTTAAGAAGAAAGCAGGATGCAGACACCAGAGTGAGGTCAAAGTGAAATATACTGAACAGTTCTACACTTTCCTGTCAGTGTATCTGGTCATAAACCTTCAGGACTGTCTCTTCAAATCTTACACAAATTCTTTTCTGATCAACTCTAAGAAAGCTACAATAAAGAAGAATTTGGAAAAAGTAGTCCGCAGCTTTTCTCATGAAAAAATTCAACCCAGTATAATCGTTAAGTGAATAGAATGATTGTTACCAAATATATTAATGCTCCTGTTTAAAATTTTAGACCAATTAATCATGCCCCTAGAAAACACTGATCTGGGATTTACAAATAACCTTTAGATAAGGACAATGTCAGGAACCTCAGCGCTAAATTTTCTATTCCAGATTCATTCATTTTCTTTGTAACACACTTTGTTTCTCCCTAAAATGTAAAAAAAAGAAAAAAGAAAAGAAAATGTTGGACTTATAACAAGCTTGAAAGATTACCAAAATGTGCATTTATAAATAATAAATTCAACATAACCACATTATGTAAACTTTGGAAAATAAACCTAACATCTGCACAGTCCAAATATTTGGTGATATTTTTCTGTTTTATCTTTTACGTGTATACACATTTTACATAATTATAATAAGTACACAGAGTTATCAAATAATTTAATTGCTTCTCTGTGCCATCCTCACTCAAAATGCTCTCATCTAGCCCCATATCTTTAAGCCCCGTCTACATTAAATATTTCCAACTGTTATTTCTCCCATAATCACCATACTCTTATGTCAAAATACCTATTTGATATCTGCATTTGGATATCTAATAAGCATCTCAAACTGATTATGCCTGAAACCAGTCTCCTGATTTCCTCCTAAACCTGAATATACTCTTTTCTCTCTCCACCATCTAATAAATAATTCAGTCGGTTGTTCTGGTGAAAATCTATTTGTCATCTATAAATTCTATTTCTTGCACACAATCAATCAGCAAGGCATGTTGACTCATTTAACATATATCCTCAGTGAGATAATCTATTGCTGCTACTGCAGTTTAAGCTACCAACATTTTAGCTAAAATATTGCAAAACCTCCTGACAGATTTCCCTGTTTCCACTTCTACTCTCCCACAGTTAGTTCTCCATATTGTAAGTAGAATGATCTTTCAAAGATGCTAATGAGATTAACATATTTCCTGTTCAAAACTGTCCAAAATATCTACAGAAAAAGAAAAAACATCAAATACTGTTTTGTGTCCAGATGTGACCTGTCTCCCTTACCTACATCTCTTACCTGGTCTATGGTACTCTGCCTTAGTTATTCTGTTTAGAACACTGGCCACATGATAACTGTGTCCTCCCTCCACAACATTCCCCAATGGCTACCCTTTTAATTCATTTAGGCTTTGGCTCAAATTCATTCCTTCATATTGACCACTTCTAGCCACCTTATTTAAAAGATTCCTTCTCATTGCATCCTCAAGATTTCATATCTCCTTGCCTTTCTCTATTTTGCTTTTGTAAAGTTACCATTACTTCACATTGTATTATTCATGTGTTTGTTGGCTAACTCTCCAATAGATGTGTGTTTCTTGATGACAGGAACTTCTTTGTCTACCATGATCTCACCAAGGCTTTGAACAATCTCTGTATTATAGGAAGAGTTCAATAAATACATATTAGATGAATAAATACATGTACTCATTATTTAAATAAGAGGGTAGCCAAATAATATTTTATAAATAACATAGCTTTAGAGAGAAATTTTTAAAAATAAAACTTTTTCAGAGAAAGTTGCATATGAAAATTGGGATAACTTAGTAACATCCATGATTTCAGTGTGACAGAATGTACACTACTGCACTGACGCTTCTGAACCTTTGAAAATGCACCATATTAAGGAAAGGACTCCCAGTTTATCTCCACCACAGAGAAGACATGTGATAAGATTCTTCAAGCAAGAGGATAGCAAAAATTTTCATAAATTCTCCCCAGCAACCAGATTCCTATGAAGTCTGTTTAACTGATACTGACATTTAAAAGACATTTCAGAAGAAGCTATGACTACTTGAAGCAAACGCATACTGATTAATCTCAGTAGCTTATATTACATTTAGTGTTTTGTTTTCTTAAACAAATCAAAAAATTGCATTCAGAATTAACCAATGTTAATTCATTTTCAAAATAAATGTGTGTATAGCTTATATCTTGCTATTTGTTATATGTGTATGTTAGTTATTTCCTTCACAATCTGCATTTACATTTCATTACATGAAAAGATGGAAAAAACAAAAGGAAGGCTGTATCAAATAGACAATTTTTTTCTCCACGTTTTTCTTTTCATTAACCTATTTATTTCTATACTTAGATTTATTCCCTGTACTCTGTATTTACTCAAGATCCCTGCCATGTTTATAGGATAAAAGATTGAATTTTTGAAAAATACAGATTGTTATGGCTGCCCGGAGGAAAGAGAAGCTATAACTATCAGTTCAGAATCAGAAATAACATTTTGTCTTTTTGTCTTTGATAGATGGACCAAATTTCTACTGGCATAAATACTAGAGGTTGTGAAACAGTTTTTATATTAAAGCAAAGAGTAAGTGAAGACTTAAGTGTGTGCTAAGACAGGCAGTTAGATGTTAAAAATCAGTAGTTGATTGGGTGGTTGACAGCACACAGGGTACATAGACAAAACAGAGAAAAGTTTAATCATTTTTAGTGTTTAAATTGCCTTTTTTCAAATTGCAATTTTTCTTCTTTGCAGGCAGTGGAATCAAGTAAGAAAGAAAAGAAAAGAGGCAGGTCATGAAGGAAAATTTATGTAGGAAACAGAATATAGAACCCTTAGGGTACCTAACGCTTAGTTGTAAATGAGAGCAAATAGCCATAAATTCAAAGAAGAGCACTTACATGTCCTAAATTTTATAGACTACTTTAGTGAGGTTTAAAATGATTGTAAAACCAGAAATTCCTATTTTTATATGTGAAAAAGTTATAAGTCAAATGTTCAAGTTAGTAATATTCCAATATGTACCTACTCATCTGACAAAGGGCTAATATCCAGAATCTACAAAGAACTCAAACAAATATACAAGAAAAAAACAAACAACCCCATCAAAAAGTGGGGAAAGGATATGAACAGACATTTCTCAAAAGAAGACATCCATACAGCCAACAGACACATGAAAAAATGCTCGTCATCACTCGCCATCAGAGAAATGCAAATCAAAACCACAATGAGATACCATCTCACACCAGTTAGAATGGCAATCATTAAGAAGTCAGGAAACAATAGATGTTGGAGAGGATGTGGAGAAATAGGAACACTTTTACACTGTTGGTGGGATTGTAAACTAGTTCAACCATTATGGAAAACAGTATGGCGATTCCTCAAGGATCTAGAACTAGATGTACCATATGACCCAGCCATCCCACTACTGGGTATATACCCAAAGGATTATAAATTACTCTACTACAAAGACACATGCACACGTATGTTTATTGCGGCACTATTCACAATAGCAAAGACTTGGAATCAACCCAAATGTCCATCTGTGACAGACTGGATTAAGAAAATGTGGCACATATACACCATGGAATACTATGCAGCCATCAAAAAGGATGAGTTTGCGTCCTTTGTAGGGACATGGATGCAGCTGGAAACCATCATTCTTAGCAAACTATCACAAGAAGAGAAAACCAAACACCGCATGTTCTCACTCATAGGTGGGAACTGAACAATGAGATCACTTGGACTCGGGAAGGGGAACATCACACACTGGGGCCTATCATGGGGAGGGGGGAGGAGGGAGGGATTGCATTGGGGAGTTATACATGATATAAACGTTATGCACATGTACCCTAGAACTTAAAGTATAATAAAAAATAAAAAAAGAAAAAAAAAAAATGAAAATACCAAGATGTTGGGTTTCATGTGTCATACTGGTTTCATAATTCTCTAGGTGGAAGGCTCAAATTGAAGAACCCATATAGCACACTAAAATATGAATTATGTGCCTTAGCTTTAATTATTTAAACAAAACTATAAGAAGTATAATTCAACTGAAAATTATAACATGATTATTTCAAACAGAAGACAGACATAGTGACATAGACTATGAATCATTTAGGCCAGTTAATTTCATATTTTATTTCTCTTTCCTATTCTGATGACTAGTGAGTAGTTACAGAGTTTTATTTTGTTTTGATTTTAGTGTGATTTTCACAATGTAATTGTATCCCTATAGTCATTTAAGTTGTTTTAGAGCACATATATTAATTTTTGACAGTAAAATATATTTCCAAGTACTCTTAAAAATACTTTATTATGTTAGCTATCATGTAGTTCCATTCCTTAGCTGTAATATCTAGTAAGATTTTACCACATGCATTTGTTGCTTTACACACTTTTTGTTGTACATCTCAACTAATAAATTTAGTTGTGTTAATAATCAAGCCATTAAACAAAGTAAAACAAGTTTATGAGTTTTCCAGTGCTTTGTAATAGAATACTACAAGTTCAGTGGCTTAAAATATTATCCCTACACTCATGTTCACACTAGTCCTATTTACAATAGCTAAGAGATAGGAGAAGCACAAATGTTCATAAACAGATGAATGAATTTAAAAAATGTGGTATACTGAAACAATGGACTGTTATTCAGCCTTAAAAGAGAAGGACATTCTGACACATGCCACAGAATAATACTTGAATAGATTATGTTAAGTGAAACAAGCCAGTCACAAAAACAAATACTCTGTGATTCCATTTATATTAAGTAGCTAGAGTAGTCAAATTCACAGAAACAGGAAGTAGAATGGTGCTTGACAGAGGATTAGGGGAGGGGAGGAAATGATTATTTATTGTTTAACAAGTAGAGTTTCAACTTTCCAAGATAAAATTTCTGAAGAGTCATTACACAACAATATGAATACTGAACTATACATTTTAAAATGATGAAGATGGTGAATTTTACATTATTTATTTTTAACCACAATTAAAAAGAAACATTTTTAAAACGCACCCCCCTTTGGAAAGCCACTAGCCTTCAGTGAGAATTAATTGTGCTTAATAACCTCAACTTTCTTTTTTATTTTCTAATATTGCCATAGCAAATGGCATTTAAAAACTAGACGAACAACACATGGAAGCCATATATAAAAAGAGTAAAAGATTTGATATCGTGAAAATTACACACCTTTATATTACACATGACCCAGAAAGGTAAAAGGCCAAATCATAAATACATCTAAAGGACCAACAAAAACTTCAAAGATTTTCAACATCCCTACTATGAGAAAAGTTCAAATTAAAATCAAATAGCATTATTCACCAATCCGATCAGCAAAAATTAAAAGACTATGAACTCTAAATGTTGATGAAGTTGTGTGAGAAGGCATCGCTGACTGTTGATGGAAGTGTAAACATGTGAATTATTTTGTAAGGCAACGTGGTAGTATTTGTTACAATCTTAAATAGGCATATGCTTTGATCCAGCACTCCTTCAAACCCATCCCAAATAAGTATTCTTATGTATGTCCTAAATCTCTTTGTAACCATATTTATTGTCAAATGTTTATATTAAGAAAACTCTATACAAAATAAAACCCAATATACTGGGGTGGGGCCAGGAATAAAGGAAGAGTGCTTAAATAAATTACAAAACGTTTTCTTTCTATGGAATGTTGTGCTGCCGTTAAAATGAATGTGTTGTATCTCTACATAGAAAGGTCTCAGTAACACTTGGGTGAAGAGCTCAATTATAGAAAAACTCTCAGTTTGATCCCATTTTTCTTTTTTAAAAAAATATATAAGTATATAAATGTGTTTATAAAGTTATAAAATAGATGGATTTTACTAACATTGCTTAACTCCATGGAGAAAACTAGGCATTGAAGTATCATTAAAGGAAGACTTTCAAACTTTTTAAATATACTTTTCTGTTGTTCAATATGGGCATTCATTTTCTATTGTTGCATTTGTATATAACTGGCTTGCAAAAAGTAAACACTAATAATAAATAATAATTAGGTATTTTTTAAAATTTATCCATCTATTATCTCATGGTTCTTTGGTAAGAAGTCCAAACATGACTTGACCAGATTCTCTGTTCAAGAACCCACAAGGCTAAACTCAAGGTATCATCCAGTTGCAGTTCTTACCTGAAGCTCAGGATCCTTTTCCAAGTTAACATGGTTGTTGAAGGATTCAGTTCCTTATAGTGGTAACACTGAGGTTCCCATTTCCTTGCTGGTTGTCAGCCAAAAGACCACTCTCAGTTCTAGAGGCTATATGTTTCTTGTCACATAGCCTCCACAAAGAATTCAGGACATGGAGGGTTCCTTTCCTCTAGGCTACCTGGAATATATCACTCACATTTCTTTCTCTGCAACCACCCTAACTAAATTTGCTGCAGATAAGTGGCTAACATAATTAGATCAGTTTCATCCATGATAATCTCTCTGTCTTAAAATTAGCTGTGTCTGCCATATTGCATAAACTAATTGTATTCATCTGTTCTCATGCTGCTAATAAAGATGTACTCGAGGTTGAGTAATTTATAAAGGAAAGCGGTTTAATTGACTCACAGTTCCACATGACTGGGGGGAGCCTTACAAGGATGGAAGAAGATGAAGAGGAAACAAGACACATCTTACGTGGCAGCAAGCAAGAGAATATGTGCAGGGGAACTCCCCTTTGTAAAACCACCAGATCTCATGAGACTTATTCACTATCATGAGAACAGCATGGCAAAAAATTGCCCCCATGATTCAATTACCTCTCACTGGGACCCTCCCATGACACATGGAAATTATTACAATTCAAGGTGAGATTTGGTGGGGACACAGAGCCAAACCATATTATTTTACCCCTGCTCCCCCACCAAAAATCTCATGTCCTCACATTTCAAAAGCAACCATGCCTTTCCAATAGTCCTGCAAAGTCTTAACTCATTTCAGCATTAACTCAAAAGTCCACGGTTCAAAGACTCATCCGAAGCAAGAAAAATCCCTTCCATCTACAAGCCTATAAAATCAAAAGCAAGTTAGTTACTTTCTAGATACAATGGTAGATGGTAGTACAGGCATTGGATAAATGTTCCCATTCCAAATGTGAGAAATTGGCCAAAACCAAGGGGCTACAGGCCCCATGCAAGTCTGAAATCTAGTGGGGCAGTCAAAATTTAAAGCTTCAAAATGATCTCCTCTGACTCCATGTCTCACATCCAGGTCACGCTGATGAAAGAGGTAAGTTGCTACAACCTAGGGCATCTTCACCCATGTAGTTTTGTGGGGTACCTCCCCACTCCTAGCTGCTTTTATGGCTGGCATTGAGTGTCTGTGGCTTTTCCAGGAGCATGTGCAAGCTGTCAGCAGATCTACCATTGTGGGGTCTGGAGGATGGTGGCCCTCTTCTCACAACTCTGCTAGGCAGTGCCCCCGTGGGGACTCTGTGTGGGGGCTCCAACCCCACATTTCATTTTTGCACTGCCCTAGCAGAGGTTCTCTATGAGGGCCCCACCCCTGCAGAACATTCTACCTGGACATCCAGGCATTCGCATACATCCTCTGAAAGCTAGGCAGGGATTCTCAAATCTCAATGTTTGTCATCTGTGCACCCAGAGGCCCAACACCACATGGAAGCTCCCAAGGCTTGGGGCTTGCACCCTCATAAGCTATGATGGAACCTGTACTTTGGCACCTTTTAGCCATGACTGGAGCAGCTGGGACACAGGGCACCAAGTCCCTAGGCTGCACCCAGCAGGGGGACCCTGGACCTGACCCATGAATCCATTTTTTCCTCTTAGGCCTCCAGGACTGTGATGAGAGGGGCTGCCATCAAGGTCTCTGACATGCTCTGCAGACATTTTCCCCATTTTATTGGTGATTAACATTCTGCTCCTTGTTACTTATGCAAATTTCTGCAGCAGGCTTGAATCTCTCCACAGAAAATGGGATTTTCTTTTCTACTGCATTGTTAGGCTGCAAATTTTTCAAACTTTTATGCTTTGCTTCCTCTTGAACACTTTGTCACTTAGAAATTTCTTTCATCTCATAACTTAAATCATCTCTCTCATGTTCAAAGTTGCACAGATCTCTAGGGCAGGGGCAAAATGCCCCTACATAGGATAGGAAGAGTGACCTTTACTCTAGTCCCCAACAATTTCCTCATATTTTTCTGAGACCACCTCAGCATATAATTCATTGTCTATATCACTATCAGCATTTTTATCAAAGCCATTTAAGAAGTTTCTAGGAAGTTCCAAACTTTCCCACATTTTCCTATCTTCTTCTGAGCTCTCCAAACTGTTGCAACCTCTGCCTGTTGCCTAGTTCCAAAGTTGCTTCCACATTTTCAGGTATCT
Source organism: Trachypithecus francoisi (assembly GCF_009764315.1). Lineage (NCBI taxonomy): Eukaryota > Metazoa > Chordata > Mammalia > Primates > Cercopithecidae > Trachypithecus > Trachypithecus francoisi. Next base: position 164,314,481 of record NW_022681454.1, on the reverse strand, counting down.
TTACAGCAACACCTCACTCCTGGTACCAATTTACTATATTAGCCTGTTCTCATACTGCTAATAAAGACATGCCAGAGACTGGGAAATTTATAAAGGAAGGAAGTTTAATTGACTCACAGTTCCACATGGCTAGGAAGGCCACCCAGTCATGACAGAAGGCAAAGGGGAAGCAAGACACGTCTTACATGGAAGCAGGCAAGGGAGCATATGCAGGGGAACTCCCCTTTGTAAAACCATCAGATGTCATGAACTTATTCACTCTCATGGGACCAGCATGGGGGGAAAAAAAAACATTATTCAATTACCTCCCACCAGGTCCCTCCTATGATACATGGGGGTTTTTACAATTCAAAGTGAGATATGGGTGGGGACACAGAGCCAAACCATATCACTAATTATTAACCAGGAGAAAGAAATCCATCACATTTATATCCTTAAGAATGATGCAGTACATGTACACCAGCGTGCAGAGATTTGGGGAATCAACTTAGAATTCTTCCTAGTACACATGTATTTTTATCAAGTGGAACTTACCTTTTATAGTCTAAGTCACAATATAGTTTTTTCATCTATATAAATTATATTCTGGTGTTTACATATGTTATTATAGATTTCTCTCTGCATTGTATTTACTCAAATATATCATAGCAGCACTTACCACAGAATCCCACATGTAGAAGTTGTTCAACTTTGAGAATTAAATAGTAGCTAAGCAAGTAGAGTATACAATATAAATGAAAGTAGTTTATGACCTGGAATTAAAGGAAGACATATTAAAAGAATTTTCTTCAGGTTAAGAATTATTAGTGCCCAAATTGAGTAAAATGTTATGAATAAAAATATAACAACTTGGTAAGTGACTTATTTGGTAGAAAGAAAAAGTATATAATTAACCAAGAAAGCTGAATTAAACCATTAACAGAATGTAATGCAGACGTTCTTATAAGGACAAAACAGGACTGGCTAGTCAAACCTGATGCTAAGATGGGTCTGTGGGATTCTTCTCTGTAGACCTAGAAGGTGGCATCAGAAATGTGCTGCTGGCTTTTGCAGGTATTGCTAGAGTAGAACCTGGTTTGGCATATCTAATAAGATAGCATTGTAAGTGCAATAGCTGACTTTTAACTGGCAACAGCTACCAAAACCACAAGCTATCTGTGAAATCAAATGTATTTATGAAGTTGGACTTCAAATTACCTAGGCTATAAAATCCAAGAGTTTTCCTCTAGCAACCTAGCCGGGAAAGCAAGCGTCAAGAGGATTATAGCAAATAGGAATAAATACATGGAAAAAGTACTCCCCTTTGAATGAAGAGTCACTGAAAAAGGCAAATTTCAGTTTCAACAACAAGCAAACTTTGTTTGAGAGTCCATGGAGGAAGATTTTCAGATTTGGTGAAGTTGGTAAGGTGGAAAGACTTAATTCCCTTCTTGAGAACAGGAGAGTGGCCAGTAGTGAGGCTAGTTATAGAATTCATTGAATATGCTGACCTAATAATTAATTTCTTATGGTGTTCAAAGAGAAGCACTAACAATGCCAGTGATCTGTGTAAAAAGGATTAAGGCTACAAGTAATATAACTATCACTAAAAGTGTCAGTACCATACAGCAGAGTGTGAAGATAAACTTTTTCTCTCTATTATTAGCTTTCCCAGGTATACTTCTTGAAAAACAGAAAAAAAAAAAAATAGTCCTAGTGGTCAGGACTTTTATACCTTTTCTACTTTGAGGTAGTTTCCGTGGTTCTTAGTTTAGTAGCCTAGTAATGGCCAAGAATACTTGACTTAAGGCTAAATAAACAGTTACAAATATGGACTGTCCTCAATTTTTAAGACCAAAAATCTTGTAAATATGTATCTGTAAAAATTGTACATACTTTTACAGAAAGTTTATTTATTTGAAACAAAGGAGGAGAGTCTCGAATTTACATTATTTTTTTCACAACCTTTGGAACTTTGCAACTTCTGTAGTTAGAAACCTATTTTTTGTAGCTTTTCTATGCTAAACTTGGTACTAATCAATTCTAGCATGTATACAGAACCAGTTCATGTAATTATATGCAAGCTGATTTTAATGGAACAAACCAGATTCATAACTATGAAGCCTTTAATTTTCCTGTCTGATTTTGGTAAGTATTCCATAGATTGGTTTTCCTTAAAAACCTGAGACTGAGAGGTTGAGAAATAGAAGTTAATCCTTTCACATTATTACATGTAGGTTTTCAATAATTTGGTCAAAGTGAAGTTTTAAGGTTGAGGAGGTTTATGACTTACAATAATGGGCTCTGATTGGACAATTATTCATTTGAGTTCCTTTCATTTGACCTAATTTAAGTGGTTAAATTTAAACTGAGCTCATCAGCTCACTGTTAAAGCTTTAACTAAAAGTTATTCATATGTTCCAAATGGGACTTATTAATTGTGTGTGTATAAATAGATTTCATCAGGTGGATGAGAGACACATGAACCCTTGTTTTCTTAAATTTGACAACTGACAAATTAAACCTAACAGAGATCTTCAGAACAGTCACCAACCACAAAATATATATTCTTCTTATCTACACACAAAACATACTGTAAGACAGTCCCCATGCATTCCCATAAAGCAAGTCAATGAATTCAAAAAAGTTGAAATTATATCAACTATATCCTTGGACCACAGTAGAATAAAAATAGTAATCAATACCAAGAAGATCTCTGAAAAACATTTCCATATGATATGAAAATTAAACAACTTGCTTCTGAATTACATTTGGGTAAACAATGAATTTAAGGCAGAAATTTTTTAAAAAGCTTTGAAATAAATGAAAACAGAGTCAACATCTCAAAATCTCCGGGATGTAGCAAAAGCAGTGTTAAGAGGAAAGGTATAGCACTAAACACCTACATAAAGAAGTTAGAAACATCTTAAGTAATAATCTAATTTCTCACCTAGAAGAATTAGAAACACAAAATCAACACCAAAGCTAGTAGAAGAAAATAAACTAAAATGAGAGTTGAACTGAACGGAACTGAGAACAAAAAAATAAATCATACAAAGGATCATTGAAACCATAGGTGATTATTTGAAAAGATAAATAAGATCAATAGACCCTAGCTAGATAATTTTTTTTAAAAAATTAGATAGGATCCAAGTAAGCCCAATGAGAAATGACAAAGGTCATTTCATTGGATCCACAGAAATACAAAAGATCATCACAGACTAAAATAAGCACCTCTGTGCACATGAACTAGAAAATCCAGAGGAAATGGATAAATTCCTAAAAGCATACAACTTCTCAAGATTGAATCAGGAAGAAATTCAAACCCTGACAAAACAGACCAATATTGAGTTCAAAAATTGAATTAGTAATGAAAAACCAACCAACCAACAAAAACCCTGATGAATTCACAGTTGAATTCACCAGACATACAAGGAAGAGCTAGTACCAATTCTGCTGAAACCCCTCCAAAAAATTGAGGAAGAGAGATGTCTCCCTAACTCATTCTATGAAGCCATTATTACCCTGATATAGAAATCTAGCAAAGGAATAACAAACAGAGAAAGAAAAAAAAAAAATGAATCGTTGATGAACACAGACATAAAAATCCTCAACAAAACACTAGCAAACCAAATATAGCAGCACATCAAAAAGTTAATTAACTGCAATCATGTAGGCTTTATTCTTGGAATGCAAGGTTGGTTTGACATGTGTAAATCAGTAAATGTGATTCACCACATTAACAGAATTAAAAACAACAAAAAAAGTGATCATCTGAATAGGCACAGAAAAAGCTTTCAATAAAATCCAACATCCCTTCATGATTAAAACCCTCCACAAACTAGGCTTCAGAGGAACATATTTCAAAATAATAAGAGCCATATATTATAAACACACAGTCAACATACTAAACAGGCAAGCATTTCCCTTAAGAATAGGAGCAAGACAAGGATGCCCTCTATGACTAAGTCCTCAAAAGCAATTGCAACAACATTTAAAATTGACAAGTAGAGCCTAATTATTACAAACTAAAGAGCCTCTTCACAGCAAAAGAAACTATCAACAAAGCATAAAGACAACCTACAAAATGGGAGATAATATTAACCAACTATGCATCTGACAAAAGTCTAATATCCATATTCCATAAGAAGGTTAAACAATTAAACAAGCAAAAAAAAATAACCCTATTTAAAAGTGAGCAAAAGACATAAACAGATATTTCTCAAAAGAAGACACATAAGTGGCCAACAAACATTAACAAATGCTCAACATCACTAGTCACTAGAGAAATTCAAGTCAAAACCACAATGAGATACCATCCACATCAGTCAGAATGGCTATCATTAAAAGTGAGAAAATAAAAGATGAGGTGAGGTTACAGGGCAAAGGGAACATTTATACACTACTGCTGGGAAAACAGTTTGCCAATGTCTTAAAGAAGTTAAAACAGAACTGCCATTCAACTCATTAATCTCATTATAAGGCATATACACAAGGAAAATAAATCATTCTACAAAAAACGACACCTGCACTTGTATGTTTATCGCAGCACTATTCACAATAGCAAAGACAAGGAATCAACCCAGGTGCCCACTGATGGTAAACTGGATAAAGAAAGTGTGATACATATACACCATAGAATACTACACAGCCATAAAAATAATAAAATCATGTCCTTTGCAGAAACATGGGTGTAACTGGAGGACCTTATCCTAAACCAATTAACACAGGAACAGAAAACCAAATACCACATGTTCTCATTTATAAGTGGGAGCTAAACATTTTATATACATGGATGTAAAGGTGGGTACAGTAGACACTGGGGACTACTAGAAGGGGGAAACAGGGAGTAGGGAAAGATCTAAAAATCTATGTATTAGGTACTTGGGTACTATGCACATTACCTGGGTGATGGGATCATTCATACATCAAACCTCAATATCACGTAGTATACTCATGAAACAAACCTGCATGTATAGCCCCTGAATCTAAAATAAAAGTTGAAATCATGTTTTTCTTAAGTTTATCTTATATACTGTGAAACAAATTTTTAGATTATAAGTTTTAAACCATTGTGCAAGTAACCATTTTAAAACTTAACAAAAGAAAAATCTTACAAAATATAATTCAAAATACACTAAGAATTGATAAATGTATAGTCTTCTAAAAAAAAAAGTACTTATTCTGAAAATTAAAAAACCATGACACAGACAATAACTTGGAAAATGAGATGGAAAAGACTCTGCATTTGCTATTTTCTGAATTTTGCTAATGTTGCAGATTTTTTGGCAGAAGTTAATGTTATTTGGGACTAAGGGTTAAAATGTTAAAATGGGAAGCATTATACTTAGCCACTACTTGTTTAATCAACACTGGCTACTCATTGCTTTTTCAAATTTATACATTTAAAAAATAAATGACACAATGCATATAGATTAATAATAAATGTCATTTAAAATCAACTTGAGCCTTCCTTGTGCATTGGTAGTAGATATTGTGAGATGGTGAGTCTCCTGCTCTCTCTCCAGAGAGAAAAGAAAAGTAGTTTTTCTCCAAACTTAGGAATCTTGGTTTAGTAATTTCTCTTTCAATGAACATAGTAACTAGAAGAGAGATTGACTACTGCATTTTGAATATGTATATTACATTTCAGACAAATGAGAAAGGCAGATATCTATGAGGAAAGGAGATGAATACTAGCTATGAAATATGTCTTGCACCTACACTATTGGTTATGGTCAAAAACACAACCTCTAGAGCCAGTTAGAATTCATACAATTTCAAAACTTTCCTACTGACAAAAACTGTAAGTGTGAAAGTGAATTTCCTTGGTTTACTATATAAAAAAAAAATTGTATTCTTTAGAATAATTACCAGAATATTTTCTACTATTGTCAAACTTTGTGATTTACTCCTGGCCTCCTGCTTCATGACCTTAGCACTGGTTATTCCTAAGCATAGAATGGTTTCTCCTCAGAAATCCACATGGTTCATTTTCTCGCATCCTCAACACTTTGCTCAAATATTTTAAGACTATGTATATTTATGTTATTCTGTTCGTTCCACAGGATTAGAGAATATACACAGCATACACTTTGATGGAATTACCATGAAACAATGGATTTAACTTAACTTCTTGTTGATGCTCGCCAAGAACGAAACGGAGCATTCTCTCCAAAAAAAGTATAGGTAATTTCTTAGTTCTAGGTTATTTGCATATGTAAGATACTCCTATAGAAGCATAAGTATAACAAATATTTGAGATATAATTAATCTTCATAGGATAAGTAATAGTTTTGAATGGATGATTCAGAAGTTTTAGGACATGCTGTCAACTTTTAAAATTGAAATTAGCTATATCATTTTATATAACTTACTATTGTTTATTTTCTTCCTCAGAGTTCACTTAAGAAACACTGAGTTGGAAAATGACCCCTTGAAACCATTGTTCTTGAGTGTCAGAATTAAACTCCAAAATGTCATTATTATGTTCAAACTTCATATGATCTGATCTAGGTAATTTAAATATGTTCTTTATTAGATATTAAATACTATAGTTTATAAAACAAAATCTAAAAGAATTGAGCTTTGTAATTTAAAAATAGTAGATTAATACAAATGCTTTACCTTTTCATTACAGAATCTTCAAACACATATGAAATACAGAAAATAGTGTGATAAAACAATATACATCAACACCTAATTCAATAATTATCAACTAGTCATTCTTATCCCTTGGTTATTTTGGAATAAATCTTAGACATACCATTCAACTGACAGAAATTTAAAATGTGATAATAGCAAAAATGCAAGAAAAATTTTCAATTATGTTTTATATTTCTAAATGCAAAACAAGAATGCATAGCAGCAAGCACAGAGAATATTCAAGAAAAACTAACTCATTCCAATCACTCTTAAAATGCATTGTATATCATTAATTTAATTTTTTCTGCAAACTATATTTATGTCCCCAGTAGTCAAACAACAGAAATATAAAGGACAATTAATTCTTTACCTTGTTGTTTTTCTTTTATTAAATGTTTCAGTTTTCTGTTATTGTATAACAAACACCACCAATATTTAGTATTTTTAAGATATAATAATGTATTGTTCCTCATTATTTTATAAATTGACTAATCAGTTTTCTGCCAGTCTTGCCTGAGGTGTTTCATGCAGCTGCATAGAGGTGTCCAGATAGAACTGGGGTTGGAAAACTCTCTTAAGGGCTAGAAAGTTAATACTCTCATCGTTGCAGGCCCTGTGGTCTCTCCTTTAACTTAACTGTGTTTTTTAGCTGCAGGCAGCCATAGACAGTATGTAAATGAATAAACATTGCTGTACTATAATAAAACTTTATTTACAGAAACAAGTGGTGAACTAGATTTGGTCCAACCACTATATTTCACAACCTCCTACCTTAGAGTATTAATAATTTATTCATTTAACAAACTTATATAAAATTTGACTCTGTGTGTGTGTGTGTGTGTGTGTGTGTGTGTGTATATATATATATATTATATATATATATACCTCCTGATACCCCACTGTTGTTGTACTGACTGGTCCAATTTTATATATAGATAGATATAATTCTATATATAATATATATTTTATATATGTTACATATAAATATATTATAAATTATATATGTTGTATATAAATATATATGTATATAACACATATATAATTATATATACACAATTGCACCAGTCAGTACATATATAAAATTATATATTATAAATTATATATATATAAAATTGGATCAGTCATTACAGCAACAGTCAGGTATCAGGAGAGTTATTCTCTTTACACTAAGTTGTATATTTGTGGAACGTGACTTGAAGCTGACCCGAGACTTAGGTCATATCTTGTTTATAATTGAATTATCTACAATATGTAGTACAAGAGGGCTGCCATTTTGTGTAAATCTAATAATGTCTTGCTTACATTTTCATGAGTTGGGTGTAATGAACTGTGATTGAATAAAATATTTGTATATTATGCCAGCCTAACAAATAATTTGTTAATGAAGACATTATTTTTATATATTTTATTATAAACATTTTAAAATATTGTATTCTAAGTTGTTAGATTGTGTTGTACTTAAATGTTAATGACTGTATATTCTAAGAAATAAAATTTTAATCAATGTAAAATAGCCAATTATGGCACTTTTGAAAATTTCCTGCTTGAATGAGGAAAGGATTCCCTATTTAATAAATGGTGCTGGGAAAACTGGCTAGTCATATGTAGAAAGCTGAAACTGGATCCCTTCCTTACATCATATACAAAAATTAACTCAAGATGGACTAAAGACTTAAATTTAAGACCTAACACCATAAAAACCCTAGAAGAAAACTTAGGCAATACCATTCAGGACATAGGCATGGGCAAAAACTTCATGACTAAAACACCAAAAGCAATGGCAGCAAAAGCCAAAATAGAAAAACGGGATCTAATTAAGCTAAAGAGCTTCTACATAGAAAAATAAACTACCATCAGAGTGAACAGGCAACCTACAGAATAGGAGAAAATTTTTGCAATCTACCCATCTAACAAAGGGCTAATATCCAGAATCTACAAAGAACTTAAACAAGTTTAGAAGAAAAAAAACAAACAACCCCATCAAAAAATGGGCAAAGGATATGAACAGACATTTCTCAAAAGAAGACATTTATGCAGCCAACAGACATATGCAAAAATGTTCATCATCACTGGTCATCAGAAAAATTCAAATCAAAACCACAGTGAGGTACCATCTCATGCCAGTTAGAGTGTCAATCATTAAAAAGTCAGGAAACAGCAGATACTGGAGAGGATGTGGAGAACTAGGAATGCTTTTACACTGTTGGTGGGAGTATAAATTGGTTCAACCATTGTGGAAGACAGTGTGGCAATTCTTCAAGGATCTAGAACTAGAAATACCATTTAACCCAGCAATCCCATTGCTGGGTATATACCCAAAGGATTACAAATCATGCTGCTATAAAGACACATGCACATGTATGTCTATTGCAGCACTATACACAAGAGCAAAGACTTGGAACCAACCCAAATGTCCATCAATGATAGGCTGGATTAAGAAAATGTGGCACATATACACCATGGAATACTATGCAGTCATGTAAAAGGATGAGTTCATGTCCTTTGCAGGGACATGGATGAGGCTGGAAACCATCATTCTAAGCAAATTATCACAAGGCCAGAAAACCCAACATGGCATGTTCTTACTCATAGGCGGGAGCTGAACAATGAGAACACATGGATACGGAGCGGGGGACATCACACACTGGGGCCTGTCTTGGGGTGGTGAACCGGGGGAGGGATAGCATTAGGATAAATACCTAATGTAAATGATGTGTTGATGGGTGTAGCAAACCAACATGGCACATGTATACCTATGTAACAAACCTGCTTGTTGTGCACATCTACCCTAGAATTTAACGTATAATAAAACAAAAATCCACAAATGGAAAAGACCAAATTAACTTACATGAAAAAATCTCAGGGAGGCTCAAGACCATATTGAAATATTGCAGAAATTTAAAGGAATGAGAATAAGTTAAAACTATTTTCTAAAATACCATTTTGAAGACTTAAAATGATAAAAGTTTCTCATATAGTAAGTAAAACTAAATGTGCCCTCCTTGAAAAAAAAAAAAGAAAATTTATTGCTTGAATATTTATTCCATTTTAAATTATTATTTTGGAACAATAGATATACTTATGATAATAATATTAAAATACTGATTAAACCAATGCATTAAAAATAACCATAGTTGAATCAAGAATCAACAGAAAATTTTTGCTTTGTTTTGTTTTCAGGTGAACTTTATTCTTATCTTCATTTTACAGATGAAGACAATAGAGACTTCCAGAGTTTAAGTAACTTGTCCCAAAGTCACACAGCCCATAAAAGGGAGCCTGTCTCTATGTCCGGATGGACCTGGCTCTGAAGCCACACATTACTGCCTCTCACAAGTTCCATCAAGGTGAATTCAAATATTCAGACTTCCACTTAATAGATCATTACCCTAGTTATAGATACCCCTCACCCCCAGAAAGTAGCTCCAAACAGAGGAATGTTTAGATGCTTTCATTAGTTCACTTTTATTTTTCTTCAACTTTTATTTTACCTTCCAGGGTACATGTGCAGGATGTGCAGGTTAGGTTTGTTACATTAGGTAAACGTATGCCATGGTGTTTTGCTGCATGGATCCCATCACCTATGTATTAAGCCCAGCATCCATTAGCTATTCTTCCTGATGCTTTCTCTCCCCAAATGCCCCCACAATAGGCCCTAGTGTGTGTTCTTCCCCTCCATGTGCCTATGTGTTCTCATCATTCAGTTCCCACTTATAAATGGGAATATTCAGGGTTTGTTTTTTGTTTCTTCATTAGTTTGCTGAGGATAATGGCTTCCACCTTCATCCATGTCCCTGGAAGAACATGATCTCATTCCTATTTATGGCTGATAGTATTCCATGGTATGTATGTACCACATTTTCTTGATCCAGTCTATCATTGATGGGCGTTTGTGTTTATTCCTTGTCTTTGCTACTGCTACTAGTGCTGGAATGAACATATGCATACATGTATCCTTATAATAGAATGATTTATAATCCTTTGGGTATATACCCAGTAATGGGATTGCTGGATCAAATGGTATTTCTCCCTATAGGTCTTTGAGGAATTGCCACACTGTCTTCCACAATGGTTGAACTAATTTACACTCCTACCAACAGTGTAAAAGCATTTCTTTTTCTCCACAGCCTCACCAGCATCTGTTGTTTTTTCACTTTTTATTAAATGTCATTCCTGGCATGAGATATTATCTCGTTGTGGTTTTGATTGGCATTTCTCTAATGATCAGTGATGTTGAGCTATTTTTCATGTTTTCTGGCCACATGTATGTCTCCTTTTGAGAAATGTCTGTTTATGTCCTTTGACTGCCTTTTAATGGGGTTGTTTACCATGTTTCCCCCATGAATTCATTGGAGTTCCTTGTAGACTGTGGATATCAGAACTTTGTCAGATAGATAGATAGATTGCAAAACTTTTTTCCCATTCTGTATGTTGTCTGTTCACTCTGATGATAGTTTCTTTTGCTGTGCAGAATCTTTTTAGTTTAATTACATCCCATTTGTCAATTTTTGATTTTGTTGCAATTGCTTTAGGCATTTTCATCATGAAGTCTTTGCCTGTGCCTGTGCCCTGAATGGTATTGCCTAGATTTTCTTCTAGGATTTTCATAGCTTGGGGTTTCACATTTAAGTCTTCAATCCATCTTGGGTTAATTTTTGTATGTGATGTAAGGAAGTGGTCTAGTTTTAATTTTCTGCATATGGGTAGCCAGTTCTCCCAGCACCATTTATTAAATAGGAAATCCATTCCCCATTGCTTGTTTTTGTCAGGTCTGTCAAACATCAGATGGTTGTAGGTGTGTGGCTTATTTCTGAGTTCTCTATTCTGCTACATCAGTCTATGAGTTTGTTTTTGTACTATTAACATGCTGTTTTGCTTGCTGTAACCTTGTAGTATAGTTTGAATTGGGTAGTGTGATGCCTTCAGCTTTGGCCTTTTTTGCTTAGTATTGCCTTTGCTATCTGGGATCTCTTTGGCTTCCACATAAATTTTAAAAGTTTTTTTTTCTAATTCTGTGAAGAAAGTCAATGGTAGTTTAATGGGAATAGAATTTAATCTATAAATTACTTTGGGCAGTATGGCCATTTTCACAATATTGATTCTTCCTATCCATGAGCATGGAACGTTTTTCCATTTGTTTGTGTTTCCTCTGATATTCTGGAGCAGTGATTTGTAGTTCTCCTTGAAGAGATCCTTCACTTTCCTTGTTAGCTGTATTCCTAGGCACTTTATTCTTTCTGCAGAAATTGTTAATGGGAGTTTATTCATGATTTGGCTCTCTGCTTGCCTATTGGTGGGGTATAGGAATAATGGGGTTTTCTAGATAAAGAATCATCTCCTCTGCAAAGATAATTTGACTTTCTCTCTTTCTATTCAAATACCCTTTGTTTCTTTCTCTTGCTTGATTGTCCTGGCCAGGACTTCTAATGCTAGGAAAATAGGAGAGAGGGCATCCATGTGTTTTGCCGGTAATATCTCCCTTATCATTTCTGATCATGTTTTTTGATTCCTCTCTCTTTTCTTCATTAGTCTAGTTTGCAGTGTATCTATTTTATTAATTTTTCAAAAAAAAAAAAAAAAAAAAAAACCCAGCTCCTGAATTGGTTGATTTTTTTGCAGGGTTTTTTGATTTTCTATCTCTTTTAGTTCAGCTCTGATCCTAGCTATTTCTTGTCTTCTGGTAGCTTTAAGGTTTGTTTGTTCCTGGTTCTCTAGTTCTTTTAGTTGAGATGTCAGGTTGTTAATATGATCTTTCTAGCTTTTCTATATGGGCATGCAGTGCTATAAATTTCCCTCTTAACACTGTTTTAGCTGTGTCCCATAGATCCTTGTATGTTGTCTCTTTATTCTCATTAGTTTCAAAGAACTTCTTCATTTCTGCCCTAATTTCATTATTTACTCAAGAGTCACTCAGGAGCAATTTCCATGTAATTGTGTTGTTTTTAGTGTATTTCTTAATCTTGAGTTCTAAGTTTCTTGCACTGTGGTCTGAGAGGCTGTTTTGTTATGATTTCAGATCTTTTACATTTGCTGAGGAGTGTTTTACTTCGGATTATGTGATAAATTTTAGAGTTAGTACTGTGTGGTGATGAGAAAAATGTACATTCCCTTGTTTTGGGGTGAAGAGTTCTGTTGCTATCTATCAGGTTCACATGATCCAGAGCTGAGTTCTGGTCCTAACTATCTTTGTTAATTTCCTGTCTCAATGATCTGTCTAACATTGTCCGTTGGGTATTAAAGTCTCCCACTATCATTGTGTGGAAGTCTACCTCTCTTTGTAAGTCTCTAAGGACTTCCTTTATGAATTTCAGTGCTCCTGTATTGGGTGCATATATATTTAGGATAGTTAGCTCTACTTGTTGAATTGAACCTTTACCATTATGTAATGCCCTTCTTTGTCTTTTTTGATCTTTATTATCTTTATTAGTTTAAAATCTGTTTTATCAGAAACTAGGATTGCAGTCCCTGCTTATTTCTGTTTTCCATTTGCTTGGTAAATTTTCCACCAGCCCTTTATTTTGAGCCTATATGTGTCTTTGCACATGAGATATGTCTCTTGAAGACAGCATACAAATGAGTCTTGGCTCTTTATCCAGCTTGTCAGTCTGTGTCTTGTAATTGCGGCATTTAGCCCATTTACATTTAAGGTTAGCATTGCTATGTGTGTAAATTTAATCCTGTCTTCATGGTGCTAGATGGCTATTTTGCAGATTTTTTTATGTGGTTGCTTCATAGTGTCACTGGTCTGTGTACTTCAATGTGTTCTTGTAGTGGCTGGTAATGGTTTTTCCTTTTCATATTTAGTGCCTCCTTCAGAAGCTCTATCAGGGTAGCACTGGTGGTGATAAATTCTCTCAGCATTTGCTTGTGTAAAGAAGGATTTTATTTCTTCTTTGCTTATGAAGCTTAGTTTGACCAGATATGAAATTGTGAGTTGGAAATTCTTTTCTTTCAGGCTGTTGAATATTGGCCCTGAATCTCTTCTTGTTTGTAGGGTTTCTGCTGATAGGCCCACTGTTAGTCTGATGGACTTCCCCATAAGATTGAAGGTAGATAAGTCCACAAAGATGAGAAAGAATAAATGCAAACATGCTGAAACCTCAAAAAGTATGAGTGCCTCTTCTCCTCCAAATGACCACAACACTTCTCCAGCAATGGCACAGAACTTGGCTGAGGCTGAAATGGCTGAACAGACAGAAGTAGGCTTCAGAAGCTGGGTAATAACAAACTTTGCCAAGCTAAGAATCGTGACAAAACAATACAGGAGCTGATAGCCAGAATAGCTAGTTTAGAGAGGAACACCAATCTGATAAAACTGAAAAACACAACACAAGAACTTCACAGTGCAATCAGAAGCCTCAGTAGCAGAATAGAGAAAAATTGAGGAAAAAATCTCAGAGCTTGAAGATTATCTTTCTGAAATAAGACAGGCATACCAAAATAGAAAAAAAATAAACAGGAATGAGCAAAATCTCCAAGAAATATGGGTTATGTAAAGAGACCAAATTATGACTGATTGAGTTTCCCAAAAGAGATGGAGAGAACAGAACCAGTATGAAAAACATACTTCAGGATATCATCCAGAGGAACTCCCCCACCTAGCAAGACAGGCCAACATTCAAATTCAGGAAATGCAGAGAACCCCAGTAAGATACTCCATGAGAAGATCAATGTCAAGACACACAATCATGAGATTCTCCAAGGTCTAAATGAAAGAAAAAAAGTTAAGGTCAGCCAGAGAGAAAGACCAGGTCACCCACAAAGGAAAATTTTAATAGTCAAATAAAACTGAAAGGTACTGTAATTTTTAAGAGTGTATATGGTAATAATTATAGACTGTAACAATATAGAGAGGGGATTCTTTTAAAGTGTCAATGAATAAATAGAATTCAATAAATGATTTTTAAACTTTTAGAATGATATGAAGTATTCCAGATTATTAAAACAAAAGTTGAAAAGTGACTCACATATTTCATAAATTCAAAATGGCATATTTGTTACATCTTTTGTTTTTTAATAAACCTTGCCTCAATCCATATTTTTGTATTTATTTATATGCTTTAACAGATCCCATTTGTTAGACAGCAATTAACACATTGCTATGATTACTTACACACAAATTTGGTCAGAGCTGTTTATATTATCGTAACTTTAATTCAGTTATGTGAACAGAATATAAAAAGTCCGATCTCTAAAGAGAAGGGATTCACTAGCATACAGAATTCTCAAAGAAACATGAAAGGGGAAATTTTTCCTTCATATGAAAATACTTTTTTCCCAGAGCTCAGGGAATATGAAAGAGAAATGAAGTTGGTTAAAATTCATCTTGACTGGGTGTCCAAGAGATCTATTTAACCCAGCAACTACTCTAGCTTTTGATGTACTGCATGAACATATAGCTAAACAATTAAAGAAATAACCTTGCCAAAATAGAGTGACTTGGTTGTCATTCATTTTAACATAAGTGTAAAACCAACAATCCTTGTCATTTCACTCAACAAACAGTTTCGGGGACCACTTGAAGAGAAACTATAAAAATATTTTGTTTATATCTTCTGATAAGATCCAGAATGGACCCACATCAAAATTTGCAGAATGAGTATCATAAATTGAGAGGAAAAAGTACAAAAGATAGTGAAGCATTGCATTGCTTAAGCAATCCAGAATCAGTAAGATAGATGGATGACACTGTAATCTGTGAAACAAAGTTGTCAATATCTCTGAGGTGAAAAGTAATTCAGAAGATTCTGAATCTAAAACTGAATATAGAAATTATGTATGCATAATTTAATAATTAAAATTATTTAGGAATAATTTAACCACATTGTTTTGTGTGTATTTAACATGTAATATCTCCTAATGTTTATAATCAAATAGAGCATTTTAAAATTCAGCTAATCTGATAAGTAACACTTAAATCTTCTCTATTTTGACTTTAGCTATACCTCTACAATAATGTACAATCAAACAACTGTAATCAAGGCTACATAATGAAACAGGAGAAGTTCCCTCATCCTCCTTGCAGGGCCTGTGACAGGGTTGTGTGCTGCTTCTTTGGTGCCCTGATGCTCAAACCCCTAGTGGGAGCATGCACACGGGCAGGTCACCGGGAGGGAGTGTTTTTGGGTTCCGATCCCATGGCAGCATCTAGAGTTGAGTGTTTGCAGCTCCCAAAGGCCCAGTGGGCATGTGTTACAGTGTACTTTTCAAGTTTTGCGGTCTGCAGGTGGCTTGTGTTAATCAGCTTACCTAGAGCCTCTGCCTTATTGCAAGCACAGAGGGCTTTCTGTATCTCAGGTTCTTACCTGGTGTACTGGAAAAATCGTAGCTGGAGGATGGGTGCAAGGTTTTATTGAGTGGAGATAGCTCTCAGCGAGGTAGAGGGAAGGCCAGAAGAGACATGGGTTAGAAGGGTGGTCTTCCTCTCGAGTCTGGCCGCCCAGCAACTGGACTCTCCCCTGACTGCTTCTGGCCAAATTCTACGTTGCCCACCGTCAATGGCCTGCCAGCATCTGCTGGTGCCTGTCGGTGTGCTCTTCCGCTCTTCTACTCCTCTGGATGTCCAACTGCCTGTGTGTGTGCCTGCTGGGGTGTCGGAGTTGTTATAGGCACAGGTTGGGGAGCATGGCGGGCGACAGAGGTCTTGGAAAATGCAACATTTGGGAACGAAAGCAGGAGTGCTTGTCCTCACTTAGGTCTATAGGTACAGGCCTGAGGGTGGAGCCCTCGCCAGGGAACCTGCCCTTCTCCACCCAGCACTTCTCCACCACCCCTCCAGTATCAGTACCATATAACTTTGTGACAGCAATTTGATAAACTATTAGGATTTTGCTGTATTGATTTTAAAATCTGAATTTTTAATTTATAGTTTTATGTATTTCTGAATATATGAATCTTTGATTTAATATGCTCTAATTTTCAAATCAGAAGATATGCTTAGAAAAGTCTTACTTGCATTTCTATTCTTCCCATTGCACTTCTACCCCATATATATTCTGGGAATCTCTGATTATTGATTCACAGAAATATTCCTCATTCTTATTTATATTTGCATACTACTCCATTACAAAAATGTACCCTAATAAATTCAACTTGTATCCTGTGGATGGGAGTTTGGATTGTTTCCAACATTTTGCTATTGTATGTAATGTCACAATTAATAACTGCATTTTTTGCATTTATGTAACTCTACACCTATACGAATAAAAATTGTATTTATAGTGCATTTTTAAAGTGAAATCCTTGGGTCAAAGGAAACATCAGTATGTATTTTTCTTAGATATTGCTAAATGCCTTTCAGCAGCTCATGATAATGCCTTTCTCTGTAGGTTCTCCAATTTAGTGTAGTGTCAAATTTTTAAAATTTTTGCTTATATAATGCATGAAAAGTAGTATTTCAGTGAAGTCTTTTTTTTTTTTTTAATATTTAAGGGACATATGTAAACCTTTCTTTTGGAATCTTATATTTGTGTCTTTTGCTCATTTTTCTACATTATTTTTATTTCTATTCCCATCTAAACTTTAATAATCATTTATTTGTTTTATACAAATTTCAATATTTTCCATTTGCCTTTTGACTCGATGTGATTCTCTTGATATATTAGAGGGAAGATCTTTTCTCTTCTTTCACTATATCTGTTTCCCTAAATTCAACAAAACAGAAAAGGTCCGGAAAAGGAAGGAAAGGGTGAATTAAATTAATTGGTCATCATCTCCTGTTCAGCACCGAGAAAAGGAGTGGGAAATTAATTTTCAAAGTGATCTGAATTGAAGTTATAAATTCAGATAGAAATGAAACAAAATAGAAAATGCTTTCAACTGAAAATAACTAAAAGATCGTGTTACAACCCAGAGTATTACTGGTGAGTGGAAAAGAAGGCTCAGGGAGCATGTTTGAAAGCATGAATAAGGTGCAGAGAAAAAGAAATTAACAACAATAAATGAGAAAACAGTTCGGTAACCTATAAATTGCAAACTGTTTATAAACTACATTATATAGTGTTATACAGAGAGAGGAATTTTAATTAAATTATACAAAAAGTAATGTCTTTCCTTCAATGAATAGAATGCATGTAGCTTTTTATCTTTAGTTACTTTTGTCTACATTTTCATAAAATGAATTACAATGCGCTTTCATTATTTAATGGTCACACACAAAAAAAGCATTAAAGTATTAGTCAAGTCAAATATAAAGCTATAACTCAAGGTAGTCATATGAAATATTACAATGCTGGTGTTATGTTTTTATAATTTGTACTAGTCATATATCCCCATGAGTTTAATAAAAATAATGCTCTTAAAAATTGGAATATCAAATTGGCCTAGGTGATAGAAATAGATTGCTTTCTACTCCAGAGTGGAAACCATATTGGTTATAAAGACATATTAGTTTTATAATTTATCCACTAAATTGTTAAATATATTTCAAGAAGAAAGTCTAAGTTTCTACAGGTACTCAGAAACTCACATTTAAAATAACATATTAATAAAGTTTAAATATATATATAATAATTTCATCTATTTTATATATATATATATATATATGCATGCCATATAAATTTAGTGAATGTGGAAGACGTGAGTCACCTACCACTGTTGCTGGTAAGGGGCATTTTATAATATGTATACCTAGAATCATAAAGCCTATATAATATATGATGAGAGCAGAAGAGTTGATTGCTTAGTATATTGTAAATGTATCATATAAAGAAAAAGGCCATATAATATTCAGTGTAATTGTAGAAGTTTTTCAAAATCTTTATTAATATAAATAATCCTTCTAAAAAGTGATGGCTTGAATATATTATTTTTAGCAAAAGAGAGTTTATAAATTACATTGTAATATCACTTTGGAATTCATCAAATCCTTCTCTGAATAACATTTAATCAGTGCTGATTAAATTACCCTAATTTTTAATAAAGACTACAGACATAAAACAGTTATGGAAAGAGATAGTCAATGGTAAACCAAAGGGATCCTTAAATTACTACCAGAAGTAACCCCAAACATCTCACGTTCAAAGAATTATCTAATAATATAGCATAGTAGGTGGTAAATGAGCTAATAAAGTAAGTACTATATTTCCATGTTGGATTCCAAACACAAGTGTTAAAATAACATTAAGATTGCAGTAATTCATATAAAATGCTTGTCAGGAAGAGATTATATTGTGTTATAACAGAAATTATAGCAGGAATAATCTCATTATTTGTGTGATTCAGGTAGTCTGAAATTCTAGATATGATATTTGGAAATGTAAAATTTACATGTACAAAATGTTTTATTATAATGCAAGGCTGCAAAGGTAAAGTGTATCAGGAGCTAGTTCATTTGTCATCTGAATGCTTACCAAGGTGCCTTATTTAATGAAAATAATTAAGGCCCAAATTCAACTTATTCCAATTTATGTATAACTTTTATTTGGCTAGTGACTGACTTTTAGTCACATTTAATAAAAAATTATAAAGTACTCCCCATTTTTTTCTCAGTCTCAAAACACATCTACCTAGTCATTTTTACTAAAATGTTTTTGTACCCTGTCCAGCTGTGGACATTTCACAAGGTTTGGTTACGGCCTTGTGCTTTTTTCTACTGTATTTCTATCTAAGTGAACTTGGTATTCATGTCTTCAGAAAACTCTTCCCAGTCTTCATGACAAAGTCAAAACTCCCCTATAATGTGCTTTCTAACATCATGAACCTCTCCTTTGTAAGTGTATTTGCAATTGTAATTTTGTATCTCTTCTCTGTGTGGGTTATTTACTGCTCATTTCACTCACCAAATTTAAATTCCACTGTGGCAGTAACTATGTCTGCTCTTCTTTAGTGTTTCATTTCTTTTATGTAGCATAATTCCTTGTGCACGGGAGATAGCCAAGAAATACCTGTTGAAACCATGAATAAGTGAATAATGAGTCATTTTTCTTAAGTCCTTCACATCTGCTAGTGACACCTCAACTTTCCCATTTTTCACATTTGAAGAACATAAAGTTATCTGTTTATTTTCCATATTTCACTTTCCATTTGAAATTGTCACTTAATATTGTTGTTCTTCAGAAAGCCTGCAATAACTTTTAGCTTTCACATCACTTTTATTATTCTTGTTACTACAAGTATATTATTTACAGTATTTTATTTACTTCCTTAACTTATTCTAGCAAACACCCCTCAATATTGGATTATTGTAGTAGACTCCTAACTAATCTTTTTCTCCCTTCCCTCTCTTCTTTGGATTAAATATGATACTTTATATGTGCTGCCATCAATTCAATTTTTATTCTGTTACTTACCAAACAATGAACAAACAACTTCACTTATAAGTTACATTGTAGTCTGCGGTATATAACTCACCTAATTGATCGTTTCTTCACAACTTATACCTCTTCCTCGATAGATTTTTGTCCTCTCCTTATTTGCCATATCCTCTGGTCTTTTGCCTCTATTTATTATGCCCAATCAGCTTAAAATCATTTCTGCTCTCTGCAATACTTTTTTCTATGATATTTTTAACTATTGTAAATCATGATATTTATAAATTATCACAATATGTTTCAAAAAAACTACACTGAATTCTTTCAAAAGGTGTTAAGGAGGAAAAGTCTAGTTGTTTAATGTGTTAACTATATATAATAGGGAGGTAAAACACTAAATAGAATCTATCTTAAGAAATGTTGTAATCAATCATGAAACTTAAAGATATTGTATGTGTAAGCAAGCATTTCCTATTCAGTCAAATAGTTCATAAATAGTAATAAAGCAACATTAGTAAATTTCATCCAGTAATAGATATTTAGAACGCGATGCTAATGTTAACATTTCTAATTCAATCATGAGATGTTTGTTAATCATATAAATCCAGTGTTTGATGATGGATAAGAGTACTCACTTTTAAGAAAAGAGCAATTTTTACTAAAGTTGCAAAGAAACCTCCTCCTTGGAATTCATGCACACCTCTGGCTAGAGGTTAGAGGCTCCGCTGTTTTAAAATAAATGATTTATTTAGAAGTATTTAACTTTGCCAGCAGAAGCTTGTTTTTTAAATACTAGTCACACTTAAATATACATTAAATAATTATTATATAATGTAACTCAATAAATTAAATTTACATGGGAGGTCATAAAGTTTTCTTAAAGTGAATCATGTCTGTCATTTATTAAAAGCATACTCTCTGATTAAGCCCTCTGATGAACTTTATTAAGTTACTCCAGTTTACTTGAATGACATTAAAGAATTTGAATCTTGCATGTTGATTAACCTTGTTCATTTACAACATATTTTGATGTGCATCAGTACTAAACTAATCTGAAGTTGTAAAAATGACTATAAAAGTCACGTTAGCAGAGTAACTCATTAAATTTTAGAACTCCACTCAATTAATTATTCTTAATGGTGATAATAATCTCTGTACTTAATGCTTTATAATTTCTATTTTATTATCCAAAATGTACATGCTCATCAAAAAAATACAAACAACTCAAAAGAAAAGAGTAAAACACTCCTGAAGGCTATTTTTCCATGATATAATTCAAAATAATGAGCTATTGAGCTATAAATTAACTCACTACTCTTACTTTCTAGTATTTGTGTGGAGAGAAGTAAATGTTAAGAATCAGTATTCATTATTATATTCATACACACACACAGTGATTATCTATCTTTGATTATCTTGGTATTGTTTTAGCTTTTTGTTCTTTATTATTTCTTACAACACACAACTTCTCCTGGAATAACTTCCTGCTACCTAAAACACATCCTTTATAATTCCCTTTACTGTGGATCTCCTGATAGTGAGCTCTGTTAGTTTATGTCAATGTCATTGTTCCTCCATACATGATAAATATTGTCACCGATTATAGAATTCTAGGTAGACAAACTCATTTTTTTCAGCAGATTGAAGATATTTTACTGTCTTCTGGCCGTCAGAAGTCAGCCAAGTGAAGGTACTAGTTTTGTCTGCTTTTATATTTTTCTCTTTATCTTCGATTTTTCTGGATGTCAATTAAATTTGTGTGTTTAGTTCTTGTTGTCCCATTGATATGTTGTTTTTCAGTTTTATTCATTTGTTTGCTTGTTTGTGTTTAAACGTATACTCCATTGGCTAATTCCATTAACTTACCATGTCTCTTTTAGAAAAAGAAAGACCAAATATTTATCTTTTATTTATGATTTTTAAGTCCTGTTTTGGTTTATACAGAATAATTAAGTCCCATCAATAGTATGTTTCTATAGGTATAAAAATAATAGTTGTCCTTGTTTATTTACTTTCAAAAGAATCATGCTTCCAAGAATTCCTGAAAATTTGATTATCTTCAAATAGTAACTTGAAATGTGAGAAATGTCTATACAAAATTCAATATGGGAAAGTATTTCCAAAGATATGTAACGAATTTACTACAGTTTATCAGACTTAATTTTGCACTTGTTTTTATGTATCTCAAAATTTAATTTTAAAATATTTGAATAGTTTATATTACAGTTCCAATTTAATTTTTTCAATCTCAACATTTCTGTGTTTTACTAGACAATCAACACTGGAATATTATTAGCATTACATTAATTTCTGAATGAAAGACAGATCTGAAGTATTTCATACTCAGGGGAAAAAAGAGAAAAATTGTACAGACTAAAATATATGTATTTCAGATATGAATTCCCCTTTAATTTTACTTTTTTACTTATATAAATATATACTAATTAATATCATGAATACATAAAAATTAACAGAATAGGATTAATGTTTTTCTGTGAGCTAACAAGATTACTAAAAGTTATATTATATTTTAGGTAGAAAACTGCAATGTATATTTTAGGTAGAAAGTAACCAAGCAACTTTAAAAATTATCTTTATGCCTAATTGAATGTAGAATGTAGGTTATTTTTGATAATTAAAGTATATCTCAAATTAAATAAGTCCCTAGTCATGATTAAAATCACTGAGACATCTATACAATGAATTTGAAATAGCTTCACAAATAACCATTCACTCGCCTATTAAAAGGAGATCTCTTTAATGTCTATTGAATAATAAATATATATATATATGTATATAACATATTCATTCTATGTAATTCTAAAATTTTGTTTAAAATAAGTCTGGCAAATCATTAAGGAGAATTGTTTTGCAGAATGTGTACCCATTTAATGCATTCAGTTGTTCTAATATTTTCTCATTAATGTTGTTTTCCTGTATGAAATAATTTTACCACTTTTAGGAAATCAAAAATTATTTGTACATAGAAAAGCTGAACAGTCTAACATTATTACTATCAAGTCTCATTTTACTAACCAAGGGGACATTTTCTTATTTAAACAATCTGTTTGCCTTCTTTCAACCCAATTTCTCCAATTACTTATTTTTATTATTATTATTATTTTTTGAGAGTCTCCCCCTGTCACCTAGGCTGGAGTGCAGTGGCGTGAGCTCAACTCACTGTAACCTCCACCTCCTGGGTTCAAGTGATTCTTCTGCCTCAGCCTCCCAAGTAACTGGGATTATAGGCACATGCCACCACACTCAGCTAATTTTTGTATTTTTAGTAGAGACAGGGTCTCACCATGTTGGCCAGTCTGATCTCGAACTCCTGACCTCAGGTGATCCACCTGCCTCGATCTCCCAAAGTGCTGAGATTACAGGCGTGAGCCAATGCACCCAAGCAATGACATAATTTTCTTGTTTGCAGACATCCGATATATTAGTAAATAAGAATTTATTTCACAAAACTAATGTACAGGAAAGATAACTATGATTTAAATTTCTAAATAAATTTAATACGATGTGAGCATCTCACTTACTCATCAATAATACTGAGATAGATGTGGATTAAGTCAATCTTGGGCTTTCCTGTCCATTTATATTGAATAGCACAGAATTCCAGGAGATTTATGTCATCTCTAAAAAAATAGAAAAAGGCACTAGTATGTGTGATGGGCATTGCTGTACATGGTTATATACATGGTAATGGGCATTCTTCTGCTACAAGAAGCTGCAAGTCTTTTACTCTGTTTTCTATGAAGCCATGACGTCTTTTAGGACAGAGGTTTGCCCTTTTCAGCAGCTTCTCTATGACAGAAAGGTCAGAACTTCTCTTATGCTTTTTATAATGCTGAGTTTACTCATCACCTGGCCGAAGATTTTCTTTAAGTCTTTGTAAAATTAAAACACATAATTCCTCCCTCTGACAACAACAAAAGAAAAAAGAAAAAAAAAGAAGTCTATACTTTGGTGCTAAAATCTAAACTTTAGACAAATTCAACTGAACAGAATTTATTTCAGCAAAGGACAATTCATGAGTCCAGCAGCACTCAGAACCAAAAAAGGCTTAGAGAGTTCTGCCCAGCAGCATGAACAATGAGCTTTTATGGTAGAACACAGAAACAGAAGTAGATAAATCACTGGATTTGCTAAAGTTAGGGAACTGTCTTCTAGGGGCATGGTTTAATTAGAGGTTTGCCTTATCTGTAGATAGTATAATGAGTTGGCTGCCTGGGATTGGCTGAAACTTGGCTCTTTGTGATTAGTTGAAACTATACTTTATGTTTTAAGTTAAGTTTCAGTTTGTTTATGTACTAAGTTAGGTTGCAGTTTGTTACATAGAAACTCGAAATACAGAGGCAGCCTCAGTTGAATGGCTTCCTGTTTATTTTAGTTTAATAATTCTCCCCTTTTGATCAGTCTCTCAATCTTGAGAAATTGACCAAAACCTTGGGTCTTGGTGCCATTCTTCGTCACCATCGAAATGGACTTATTTGTTACGGAATTTACAAGTCACGATGTCAAATTAGTTGAGTAATTATTGTGTTATTTTCAGGTTTTTGGTGCTAAAACTGGAGTGAAAACATTTGACACACAGTAGATGACTACACAGAAACATTTAAGACTCTTGTGAGGTTACAGCTCACTAGGGTAGGGATAATATCAAATGGTTGAAGCGTGCTCTTTAACCAACGCCCCATGAATCAAACTGATTAAAAACAAATACATCAAAGAATCAGCCGGAAGATAAATCTGCTTATTTAAAACAAATGCATAGCTTGTTGGGGTTTTTTCACAACTGAGCTTCTACTACACTAGATATGTGTATCCAAGTGCAGCAGCAAGTGTTGGCAGTTACACACACTTGCCTTTCTTCGGCCAACCCACAGTCTAAGGCAGTCTTGTTATCTAAAACAATGTTAGCGAGGGAGTTTAGATAATTCTGTCGAGCAACTATAGTTTTTATGAGTAGAGTCAGCTCTACTGGTGAATGTTTGAAGTAGTAGAGAAATCAATTTCTAATTGTAATCATACATACATATATGACAGAGAGGAAGCATTCTACCAAAGATGTAATTGAGAGAAATTAACACATTCTTCTGTATTCTGTAGTGAAAATTAAGATGTGCAGACCAATGTTGAGTTTTCGATTGGTTATGGAGTAATTGTATTGTTAGAATTCCTAATTTACATTAATCTCTTATTTCTCCCTTTTTGAGACACTTATTTCCTGCTTATTGAGTGAAGTTGGCCATTTATATGGCTTATTGTTAAATCCTCTGTAGGCAAAAATAGTTCTTGGAGGGGCACAATGAACAACTGTAGGACACCTTGTATATTAGGGGTCATCAGTAGGAAAGAACTGGTACTTTTTATCCAAGGATGAATTATTGAATTATTGCAAAATTGAAGGCTGCCAACAATTAGAGAATATATATTATGAATTTCTCTACCAACTGTCAAGTTATCTTCCCCTTTCATTTTCTTATGCAGTTTTCAGCATTTTTAACTGAAAAACTCTCCCTATAGCTTTTTTTGACTACTCTTGTATTTAAACAAGAGATTGGAATATGTGGATCTAAAAGCCCAGCTTTATATTAATAAAAAAAGACAAGATGTGCAGTTTTAAGAGTCACACCTGAACTATCAGCGAAAGTCGTTACAGGATGAACTGGAGGATCTCTAATATTACGTAGGGATTGAGGTTTAGCATGACATATCCAGAATTTAGTTAAGTTCCTGCAGAATATATCGATTGTGATATATTAGCCACAGAACTCTATAGCCACACATAAACAAAAAGATGTCATGGGGCAACGAGAAAAAAGAACAAAGTTTCCATGATGACAGCAGAGAGAAGCCATGATTCATGATGTTGAGAAAGCTGTCCACATCTAGAATGTCATCTGCTTCTGGGAAGAGACTTCCCTGGTCCAATGGGTATACAGTCCCAAGCACGTGAAAGAGCACCCTTGAGTTGAGAGATGTGAACCTAAGGCTCGAGGCCTTGAAATTTTGCTGCAGTGTGAGTGGTAAGAAGAACTTGATATGGTCCCTTACAATAGCGTTCAAGGGATGTCTTTCTCTGGTGTCATTTACAAAAGACCCGATTTTTAAGTTCTAGATTCTGAATGATCAGGTTCTAGGTTATCACCTGCTGGTGGGTCATGGAAGGCTTCACTTACCTGGTGAAAATATACATAGGCATCATGCATGAAAGCCTTGCAGTGTGTAGGCATATTCAAGTTTATGAGAATGAAAGGTACATTAGATTTTATTATTAAAGATATAGATATCTCAATAGCTATTTTATAAGGGGTTGAGGGGTTAAATTGTGCTTTCCAGGAGGGTGGATCTGATGGTTATCATGGCCAATGGTAACACCTGTGGCCAAGGCAATCCAGTCAATTCAGTTAACTGATAATTTCAGTTTTAAAACATCATTTGTCCTTTCAATACTCCTAGAAGATTGAACATGATAGAAACACTTTTAATATCTTATTTAACTGTTCTATAACTCAGCACATGAAATCACATGATGTGTTAAAAATGTGTTTTTAAACACATTTTTAAATGACCTTTAGCTACTTTTCTAGCATCAGCCCTCCTGCATGGAAGTTTCTATCCATTCAGAGAACATTCAGACTATTACAAGAACATTGTGATACTGCATTACGGTTAGTAATTGAAAGAAACCCATCTGTAAGTATTCAAATTATCCAACAGGTGGCAAAAATGTACCACCTGTGTACCATCTGAAGCTTTCATTGCCTTCCTAGGATTCTGGCTTGACAAACCAAATGTTGGTTTTAAACCATTTTCATAAATTTAAAACAGGGAACACAACAATGTTTCTCATACTTTGTATTATATTGTCTGCTCCATGAGTCATGGAGAACAGTTTTTAATAATGGAACCTTAGGATTCAGCAAGGACTAATTGGATTTCCAGGCCCTCTATAAATCAGCACTTAACATTAAATTTACATTCTTTCGTATAGCAATTTTTTTGAATCAGGGAAACAGCACTGTATTAAATAGGCTATCATAGGTCACTGGACTTGGGTCAATTTTATGGAGTTCACTCAAATTGCATATCTTAACAGTTTCAGTTCTAGATGACTTACAATAAAAATTTATTTCCTTGGTATTTAATTAGTTCTTGTTCTGCTTGATATTGTGTTTTCAGTTTTATGAACCAATCAGTTTCTGCATTAGTTTTGGGAATTCTTACCCAGACCAATGGTATATCTTGAAGTTATCAAAAACCTGTGCTTCTCAAGAGTTCATTCTAATAATTCACTCCAAAGAAAAAACACTTTTGGTTTATAGTTACTTTCAATAGCTTTAATTAAAGTATCAGAGTAAAACAATTAACTGTCTGTGGATGACAAGCCTTAAAGTAGCTATGGTCAAAGATATGATGAGAGGTTATTTTAATGCTATTAATAAGGAAATTTATTACTTCTGCAACATACAATATTTTAAGATAGCTAGAATTAACACTGAAAGCATTTTGTCAGGATTATCAGATTTCTAGGAATTTTATAAAATTTCTAAAACATATTCATTACATACTTAAACAATATGATTTAAAGAAGATTGAACATCACTTTTTATTTGACAGTACTTTCCATGCGCTTAAACATATCAAATGAATCTAATTAGTTGAACATTTCACTTTTTATGAGAGAGAACAAATTCTGTTGAGATACTACCGGGACCTCACTAGAAATTCCCAAGGTTAGTTCAAGTTCAAAAGTACTTAATTTCGAATTTTATATTTTAAAGTTGTCAAGAATGACAAAAAGTTTAAAACACATGTTTAAATAGAGTCACAAGTCACTGTGAAGCAATATTTATTTGACCAGAGTGATAATTAAAAGGCTTCAAAGGCAAATACAGAAAGCTACATTAGATCAATACACCAAGCAAACTTTAACAGAGAGAACCAGATTCTAGTTTTGCATCAGTGTTCTTTTGATGTTAATGCTCAGTTTTAAAACAGTATACGTTCAAGTCTTAGCTTAGTCACACACAAGTTTACCATCACAAGGCTCATTTCCTACAAAACTTCTACAAATTTTTTATATCCATTTTATTTTTACTTTATAGTTTTTTCCTGTGAAACAACTAGTCATTCTACATTACGAAAAAATAATTTTTTTCCTTAACAAAACACATCCTCATATCTTATATCTTTACCAAAAACACATCTTACCTTCTTTATATAATATAATCCTTCTCCCCTTATCCAAAAAAATACAGTCCAAACGCCCCAGTGGATGCCTGAAACTACAGAAGGACAAAACTATATATACTATAATTTTCCCTATATGTACATACCAATGATAAAGTTTAATTTATAATTTATGCACAGTAAGAGATTAACAATAATAACTAACAATAAAATAGGACAATACACTGTAATAATGGTATTCTCTCTCTCTCATTCAAAATATCTTGTCATACTGTACTCACCTTTCTTGTAATCTATAAGTCTGATAACTGCGATGACTACTAAGTGAATAACATGTGGGTAACATAAACAGCATCGATATTCTGCACAAAGGTATGAAACACATCCAAGGCAGACAAAGTAGGATGGTGTGAGATTTCATCATGCTACTCAGAACAACACACAATTTAAAGGTATTCATTGTATACTTCTGAAATTTTCTATTTAATATTTTCAGAACATAGTTGATAACTGAAACTAAAGAAAACAAACTATAGAAAATAAAACTATGGGCTGGGTGCTGTGACTCACGCCTGTAATCCCAGAGCTTTGGAAGGCTGAGGCGGGCAGATCACGAGGTCAGGAGATCGAGACCATCCTGGCTAATATGGTGAAACCCCATCTCTACTGAAAAAATACAAAAAAGTAGCCAGGCGTGGTGGCGGGCACCTATAGTCCCAGCTACTTGGGAGGCTGAGGCAGGAGAATGGCGTGAATCCAGGAGGCAGAGCTTGCAGTGAGCCAAGAGTGCGCCACTGCTCTCCAGCCTAGGCCACAGAGCGAGACTCCGTCAAGAAGGAAGGAAGGAAGGAGGGAGGGAGGGAGGGAAGGAAGGAAGGAAGGAAGGAAGGAAGGAAGGAAGGAGAAAGAGAAAAGAAAAGAAAACTATGGATAGGGAGCCATTACTATACTTGCATATAGAACTGTCCCCTGTATTGTTTTTAGTAATTGGAATAATTAAAATTCTTAACTCTCAGGAATCTTACTTTCCATGTAAGTTAGAAAGCAAGCAGTTGTGAACACCAGCATTCTGCAGACCAGCAAATCTGTGAATGCAATTTCTAGAAGCATATGCCTCTCCTTAGTACAACTTTTCAGTGTGGCTCAGTACATGTTTACTAGCAGTACCAATTATCTTTAGTCTTTCGATAATAAAACGCTGTAGGGGGAAACAAAATTTAATCTCTATCCTCTTGGGTTTTTTTTTTTATTATTAGACCTAAAAATCAAATCCTTGTACAGATAGCTCTCAGCCTCAACTTTCCGTTCTTGACGATAAGAGTATTAAAAACCTTCTGATACAGGGAGGACATCTTTCACATGGGAATTTTATCTTATGTCTATTTAATTCACTTGTTTTTAACAATTATGCTTGGATTGCTCATGAAAATGACACATTAAATGGCTAGCAAAAGAATTATATTTCTTACTGACTTATTTTGTAATATAAAGATAATAGGAGCTTATTTTACTAGTAAATGTAAGTAGCAAAAGTTGTACACCTGTCTGTATTATAGTTAATGCTGACAACTATGAAGAGATGCTTGTTTGAATTAAATTGACAAAATTTAACTGTCTTTTATTTACTATATTTTATTTACAAAAGTTCAGATTGTGTGGGCTTAACAAATATTTTTGTTTAGTTTTCATATTTTTAAATGCTTAAGGAATAGTTAATTTATATAAGTGATTATTTTTCTTTAGGCTAATTAATAGAGTTCTTTTATAAATTGATTTTGTCATACTATCTAGAAGTAGAAAAATGACACACCTACATACAGACATTATTTAATTTTAAAATATCATTCATCAATAGACATCATAAAATGAAAAAATAGACTCGAAATTGGAGGAAGTTATTTAAAACAATCCACGCAAAGATTACTACACAGTGTACAGTTTATAAAAGGTAACGGCCGGGCGCGGTGGCTCAAGCCTGTAATCCCAGCACTTTGGGAGGCCGAGACGGGCGGATCACGAGGTCAGGAGATCGAGACCATCCTGGCTAACATGGTGAAACCCCGTCTCTACTAAAAATACAAAAAACTAGCCGGGCGAGGTGGCGGCGCCTGTAGTCCCAGCTACTCGGGAGGCTGAGGCAGGAGAATGGCGTGAACCCGGGAGGCGGAGCTTGCAGTGAGCTGAGATCCGGCCACTGCACTCCAGCCTGGGCGGCAGAGCGAGACTCCGTCTCAAAAAAAAAAAAAAAAAAAAAAGGTAACGAAAAAATCAAATGAAACATGAACATACAGACATACAAACAAACAGAAATAAACATAGAGGTAGAAGCAGATCTTACAGTTTTTGTTTTTAAATTTATAGCTATGTGCCAAGTACAATAATATGAAGCTCACTAATTTAGTTTTAAAAAATTGTATCCAGATGGGTTTTTCTGACTGATGGAACAAGTTTACTCACCTAGATGGCCAAAGATTTTTACTAATATTCACGGAAAGACTTTTAAGATTTCTCATTTCTCTTTTTAAGAGAGGCAGCTTTTATTTTTTATTCATTTAGTCTTTTAGAAACCTCTGAATGTCCATCAAAAATGTATTCCATTTTTTTAAGTTTTGAATCCTTTTTATTTCTAGTGTGCCTCTTGACTTAAAACTTCCCCATCGTGACCACTGTAGTTCTAAGTTGCATGTAGTAGAGTTAACCCATTCTTATCAAATTACACAGGTCCTGGGCCATTCACTTTTATATATAACATTATCTTGGGTCCTAAAAAGTGAGGTCACAGATTCCTTAGATTTAGAGGAATTCATTTTCAAACAGTTGCCTACAGGTTGGTTCAAAAGTAATTGCGGTTTCATCATTAAAGGTAATCATGAAACCCGCAACTTCCTTTGCAACAACCTAATATCTAAAGTCTCTAAGTGGATCCAGACCTGTTATTTATCAAATTCCATATGAGTCCTGTAGTAAATGAATTGATCAAACAACCCTGTGAGATAAATATTATTATTGTCTCCATTTTAGATTTGAATACACTGAGAATAAAGATTATGTTAGTTTTCCATTTCTGTCTTAAATGAACACGCATTTATGATCTTACCAACGCACCTTTATTATCTCACCATCTCTATAGGTAAGAAGCCCTGGCACACAATTTAGCTGATTTCTCAGATTCAAAGTCTCACTAGGCTGCAATCCAGGTGTCAGTGAGAATTGCAGTCATAAGAGGTTTAAATGGGGAAAGATCTGCTTCCAAGATTCTCAAGGTTACTGGCAGATTTCACAGTGTTGTGGTTGCAGATTGAAGGTTTCAGTTTCTTGATGAAGAAAGCTCTCAGATCATAGAGGCCACCCACAGTCCCTGGCCATATGGCCCATAAAATATTATCACTTGTGGTTTTAACTTCTCTCCTACTAAGTATCCATTCAAGTGGTTATTGGCTTTTCAAATTTCCTCTTTTAAAAAATGCCTATTTGTATGCCTTGTTAAACTTTCATTTGAGTTTTTCGTTACCTTTTATCAACTGCACACTGTGTAGTAATCTTTGCATAGATTGTTTCAAATAACTTCCTCCAATTTCGAGTCTGCTTTTTCATTATATGGTATCTATTGATGAATAATATTTTAAAATTAAATAATATGAAATTTGTCACTTTTTTATGACTTCTTTTCTCCTTATTTAAGAAATAATTTCCTAACAGAAATTGTATTAAATCTTATTCAACTCAATGCTTTAAGTAGTGCTTTTTACGTTTTTTTACTCAGGCTTATTAAGATCTAATATATAGTACACTCTATTTCTGAATTTTTCACATATACTGTATAGTAACTACCACAATAATGAAGATGTAAAACATTTTAATCCCCCAAATTTCCCTAGTATCCCCCTCTAGTCAATTCAACTGCAACTGGCAACTAATAATGCTTTTAATTTCTATAGTTTTGTCTTTGGCACAATGTCATATAAATGAAATTATTCAGTGTAGCCTTTGAATCTGGATTATTTTACTTAGCAAATTACACTTGAAATATACTCATGTTTTTGCATGTCTAATAGTTTTTATTTTATGTGCAAGTATTACTATTATATAAATGCTTCATAGTTTGTGTATTTATCAGTTAAAAGACAAAGTTATGTTTGAGGGGAATAGAGCTACTATAAACATTCTGAGCAGATTTTGGTGTAAAAATGAGTTTTTATTTCTCTTGAAACATTTAAGAGTGGGTTTGAAGAACTATTGGTAAATGTATGGTTAACTTTATAAAACATTGCAAAACTGTTTTCCAAAGTGACTGTACCATTTTAGTTTTTCACCAGCAAGGTTGATTCATATCTATGTCAGCACTTGTAATTGTCAGGTGTTTATTTGTCAGTTTGTTCTTGGTCATTTATTCAGTTTAAATTTTAGCCATTCTAATAACCATGTGGTGTATTAGTCTGTTCTCCCATTGCTATAAAGAAGTAGCTAAGACTGGGTAATTTATAAAGAAAATAGGTTTAATTGGCCACAATTCTGCAGGCTGTACAGAAAGCATGATTCTGGCATCTACTCAGCTTCTGGGGAGGCCTCATGAAACTTAAAATCGTGGCAGAATGTGAAGCAGGGGCCAGCACTTCACATGGCTGGAGCAGGACGAAGGCAGATGAGGGAAGGTGTCATATGCTTTTAAACAACCATGTCTCACAAGAGCTTACTCACAATCCCAAGAACAGCACCAAGAAGATGGTGCTAAACCATCCATGAGTAACTGCCCCCGTGATCCAATCATTCCCTACCAGGCCCTACCTCCAGCATTAGGAATTACAATTGAACATGAGATTTGAGTGGGGACACAGGTCCAAACCATATAAGTAGTATCTCATTTTGGTTTTATTTTGCATATTCTTGATGGCTAATGATATCGAGCCATCTTTTCATATGTTGATTTGTCATCTAACTATCTACTTTGATGAAGTGTCTGCTTAAATCTCCTTGTCATATATTTAATAAAATGTTTGTTTCCTAAACATTATGCCTTGAGAGTTCTTTATAGATTGTGGATACAAGTCTTTTTGAGAAATCTGATCTAAGCATTATTATTCAAATATCGAAATATTTTTATTTTTATAAATTTCAATGTTTCTATTTTTCCTTATATAGATTGTGCTTTGCTATCATAGCTAAAAACTGTCTAACCCAAAGTCACAAGACTCTATCTACAATTTCTTCTAGAAGTCGTGTAGTTTTAGGTTTTCCACACAAGTCTAAGATCCATTTTGAGATAATTTTTATTTAAGTTATGAGATATTTGTTGAAGTTTGTTTCCAATTATCACACAATCATTTGTTGAAAGGAACCATCCTTTGTCCATTAAAATGCCTTTCAACTTTGTGAAAAGAAAATCAGTTAACTACATTTATGTGGGCCTACTCTGCACTCTGTTCTGTTTCAATGATCTATGTCTCTATCTTTTCACCAATATACATTCATGAATATACATTCATTTCATCAATAAACACACATTTACTATGCAGTTCTGCGAACTCAGTATTTTCATTACTGTACCTTTAGAATACATCTTGAAATCCTCACGTGTGAATTCTCCAACTTGTTCTTTTCAAAATTGTTTTGCTTTTTCCTGTTGATTTGCTCTCTAATATAAATTTCAGTATCTGCTTGTGGATGTCACCATTCACAAAAGAGCTTGCTAGAATTTTTATTGAGATTGGAATAAAACTATAGATTGAGAAAAATTAATATTTTAGAAGTATTGTGTCTTCTGCTCCATGGACACTGCATATTGCTCCCTTTATGTATCCTTTGCTTTACTTGATATAAATAATGTAGTTTTTAGCATACGTATTATATGTATATTTTTGGTTTTAAAGTGGATTTTTTTTAAATTTCCAACTTTTCATTGCTATTATATGGACATGCAATTAACTTTTGTATGTCCATCTTGTATCATAAAACTGTTCTGAGCTTACTAGTACCTGGAATGTTTATAGATTTTTTGAAACTTTCCAGACTCTGTAGTCAAGCAATCTGTAAATAGAAGTAATTTTACTTCTTTCTTTTCAATTTATATGCATTTGTTTATAGATAGAGAATAAACAGACTGAATAAATCTACATGCTTATTTTATTTGCTAACATTATGTTGAAGATATTTATGTCTATACTCATAAAACATAGTCTTTAGCATGTGTTTCTTGTAGAATCAATGCCTGGTCTTAGGATAGTTCAGACCTCATATTTGACTTTAGAAGTGTTCTTTCCCCTTCTAATGCATTTATAAATTTCGTATATTTTTTCATCATTACTTCAAAGACCTAATTTCAGCCTTATAACGGCCATTTTAAACATGTAAAAGAGAATCTTTCATTCTATTTTACAGATAAAAAATGGAATCTCCGAGAGTAAAGTGATCTACCCAAATTTTAAAAACTAGGATAGGATAGGAAGTGACCCTTTAAAAGTTCTTCTAGAACATACCAGGCTCATGGATAGGAAGAATCAATATCGTGAAAATGGCCGTACTGCCCAAGGTCATTTATAGATTCGATACCATCCCCATCAAGCTACCAATGAGTTTCTTCACAGAATTGGAAAAAACTGCTTTAAAGTTCATATGGAACCAAAAAAGAGCCCGCATCTCTAAGACAATCCTAAGTCAAAAGAACAAAGCTGGGGGCATCACGCTACCTGCCTTCAAACTATACTACAAGGCTACAGTAACCAAAACAGCATGGTACTGGTACCAAAACAGAGATATAGACCAATGGAACAGAACAGAGTCCTCGGAAATAATAACACACATCTACAGCCATCTGATCTTTGATAAACTTGAGAAAAACAAGAAATGGGGAAAGGATTCCCTATTTAATAAATGGTGCTGGGAAAATTGTCTAGCCATAAGTAGAAAGCTGAAACTGGATCCTTTCCTTACTCCTTATATGAAAATTAATTCAAGATGGATTAGAGACTTAAATGTTAGACCTAATACCATAAACACCCTAGAAGAAAATCTAGGTAGTACCATTCAGGACATAGGCATGGGCAAGGACTTCATGTCTAAAACACCAAAAGCAACAGCAACGAAAGCCAAAATTGACAAATGGGATCTAATTAAACTAAAGAGCTTCTGCACAGCAAAAGAAACTACCATCAGAGTGAACAGGCAACCTACAGAATGGGAGAAAATTTTTGCAATCTACTCATCTGACAAAGGGCTAATATCCAGAACCTACAAAGAACTCAAACAAATTTACAAGAAAAAAACAAACAACCCCATCAAAAAGTGGGCAAAGGATATGAACAGACATTTCTCAAAAGAAGATATTCATACAGCCAACAGACACATGAGAAAATGCTCATCATCACTGGCCATCAGAGAAATGCAAATCAAAACCACAATGAGATACCATCTCACACCAGTTAGAATGGCAATCATTAAAAAGTCAGGAAACAACAGGTGCTGGAGAGGATGTGGAGAAATAGGAACACTTTTACACTGTTGGTGGGATTGTAAACTAGTTCAACCATTATGGAAAACAGTATGGCGATTCCTCAAGGATCTAGAACTAGAAGTACCATATGACCCAGCCATCCCATTACTGGGTATATACCCAAAGGATTACAAATCATGCTGCTATAAAGACACATGCACACGTATGTTTATTGTGGCACTATTCACAATAGCAAAGACTTGGAATCAACCCAAATGTCCATCAGTGACAGACTGAATTAAGAAAATGTGTCACATATACACCATAGAATACTATGAAGCCATATAAAAGGATGAGTTTGAGTCCTTTGTAGGGACATGGATGCAGCTGGAAACCATCATTCTCAGCAAACTATCGCAAGAACAGAAAACCAAACACCTCATGTTCTCACTCATAGGTGGGAACTGAACAATGAGATCACTTGGACTTGGGAAGGGGAACATCACACACTGGAGCCTATCACGGGGAGGGGGGAGGGGGGAGGGATTGCATTGGGAGTTATACCTGATGTAAATGACGAGTTGATGGGTGCTGACGAGTTGATGGGTGCAGCACACCAACATGGCACAAGTATACATATGTAACAAACCTGCATGTTATGCACATGTACCCTAGAACTTAAAGTATAATTAAAAAAAAAATGTTCTTCTATTTGTAAACCCTGTACCTTTTTCAGCACACATATATTTTTAAGTGGTAGCATACATGAGAAGTGTAAATATGGACCTCAGCCAAACTTTCATTAAATATATATTCATAATATTTTTCCAGCTCTATAAAAGTATAACTGAAAAATAGAAATTCTATATATTTAATGTACACATGTTTTGGGTATATGTATACATTGTGAACTGATTACCACAATCAAGTTAATTAACATATCAGCCCACATGATGACCTTTGAGTGCATGGATGGTCAAAACATTTAAGATCTTTTAAAATTAATTGTATGAATAATATTTAAATACACATTCATTATATATGCATGAATATGTATACAATAAAGAATTATAAAGCTATTTATGAAAATAAGAGTATTTAAAATTCTGGGCCAAACGCGGTGGCTCACGCCTGTAATTCTAGCACTTTGGGGGGCCGAGGTGGGTGGATCACCTGAGGCTGGGAGTTCAAGACCAGCCTGACCAACATGGAGAAACCCTGTCTCTACTAAAAATACAAAATTAGTCAGGCATGGTGGCACATGCCTGTAATCCCAGCTACTCAGGAGGCTGAGGCAGGAGAATCGCTTGAACCCGGGAGGCGGAGGTTGCGGTGAGCCGAGATCGCACCATTGCACTCCAGCCTGGGCAAAAAGAGCGAAACTCCATCTCAAAAATAAATAAATAAATAAATAAAATTCTGCATACTTTTTAAAAATTAAATTTATAACAAAACAACTTTAAGTGCCCCATTTTAAATTGTTTATTGTATAAATTGTTCACATCTATGGTTAGAGAAACATGGTGATGCTCTTTTTTAAAGTAAAATTTGAGCTGAAACTTAAAGATAGTTCATATTTCTCTAAGTGGCAGTGTTTCCATATAAGAGTGTATTATCGTTTCAGTAGCCAGGCAACATTATGGCCTTGAGCTATTCTAATTCTCAAAACATAGCTTAGGGCTTCTCAGTTCCCCTGAGATTTTATTATTTCTGATAATCAGCTTTCCAGAGTTATATTACCATTACATAGCTTTATTTATATGTGAGACGCATTTAGCTCTCAAATAGCAAAATTGTACAAAGGTTTATCAGATGCTCCCTATTGAGTTTGAATAATAATAATAATAATAACAATAATAATAATAATAATTTGAAGAATAATAAGTAAATCAGAATATTTCTTCCAAAATTAGCTTCAATCGCTGTTAAATTAGCCTCCAAGAAAAGAAAACAAAAAAACAGAGTCATAAATGAGATGCAAAGTATAGGACTGGGTTTCTCTACAATTTCAAATACAGTTTATTCCAGTTTAATGGCACCTTGAAAATTTTTAATAGTAATTCAAAATGATTTCCTCAATCAGACATTTTATATTTTTGGTAAATTGTGGAATGCTAAATTTTCTCTTCTAAAACCACTCAGAACAATTATCCTTCATAAATACAAACTATTATCCGTTTTTAATCATTTACAAATGATACAATTGTGTCACTGCAAATTTATTTTTCTAAAGATTGCTCTTCAATTCCAAGTTTCTGTCACATAGAAAATTAATCACATTGATCAAGACCATAGTAATTACTTTGAAAGGCTTTGCCTAAATCTTGCTAAATAATTGTAAAGAGCTGATTCTTCTTCTTCTTCTTCTTTTTGCCAACACATACTAGAGAAAAATGCTTAAAGAGAGATCTTACACATAAACCATATTAAATGAGGAACTATCAGAATTCCAGTAATTCCTCAAGCGCTTTTCTAAGAAAATATCTGAAATCTTAGTGATAAATAAAGCATTTAACAATGAAGGCATTTCCTAAACTATTTATCAAGTAAAAATGACCCCTCAACAAAGGAAAGAAAAAGACATGTACAATTAGAGAGGACAAAAGCTAACACTGGAACGAGGAAAATAAGTGAGCTAGGAACAAGGAGGAAGAGGAAAATAATGGCAGGAATGATAGAAGAAAGGGAGGAAACAGCTATCATGTTTGCAACTGTTAGTTCTCCTCTTCCATCTTAAGCCATTCCTAGTCAACAGCTTTGCTGGACCTTCCTCACCTTCTAAACCTTAAAATATGGAGTCCCATAGGCTTCATTGTGTAACTCCTTTGCTGAAACTACACAGACTGTTCACATGATCTCTACCAGTCTCATGGATATAAATACCACTATATGCTATTTACTTCCAAATTACATCCCCAGTTTATACCAATCCACATAACAGCCTACTGACTTGTCAGTTCCACCTAGATGTCTACAATTAACCTTCTGTGGGACACAGTGGTTCATGCCTGTAATCCCAGAACTTCGGGAGGCCGAGGCGGGCGGATCACCTGAGGTCAGGAGCTGGAGACCAACCTGGCCAATATGGTGAAACCCCGTCTCTGCCAAAAATACAAAAAACTTAACAGACACGGTGACTTGTGCTTGTAATCCCAGCTACTTGGGAGCCTGAGGCAGGAGAATCGCTTGAACTGGGAGGTGGAGGTTGCAGGGAGCCCAACTGGTGCCACTGCATTCCAGCCTGGGCAGCAAGAGCGAAACTGTCTCAAAACTAACATAAAATAAAATCAACCTTCTGTTTATTTTATTTTGAAATCAACCCACAAACCTGCTCTTCTGTCTTTTTTGATTTTAAAATCAACCCACAAACCTGCTCTTCTGTCTTTTTCATCTCAGTATAGAGTGTCTGTTCAACAGGAGAAAAACTCTCACAAATATTTAGAGGTCTCCTTGGTTATTTTCTTGCTTTTCTGAATCACTTGTAATACAGCACAACTGATGTTGACTCTGCCTTCAAAATTTATCCAGTAAAGAACGTTTTCTCATTCTCAGTAGAGTAGTCAGAATACCACTTCTAAAATGTCTGACAGATACTCTGCTTAAAATCAGTCAGCGGTGTCCATTCATTCTGAATAAATGTCAAAGGCCTTACAGCAGTTCCTTAGGCCCTCCATGTTCTGTCTCCCATTCACCTCTCCTCTTTATCACCTATCATAATCCCCATACTCACAGGACTCTGTTCAAATTTTATTTTAGCAGAGGGTTTTCCCCAGATATTGAATGTAAAATAGCACTCTATCACTACTTTAATACACCATATTCTGCATCTGATTTTATCTTTGTCCACAGCACTCTCACCACATATCTTGTAGCGTTATTTATATTCTGCCATTGCCTGCTACAGCAAGAGCTCAAAGCTGAGACTTACCTATTTTGTTCACTATTCCTTGATAATTTCACATGGAAACCATTAAAAATATTCATAATACTCACCTATCTCAATTCCACCGGAAGTCTAAGTCTCCCATGGTATGCATTATTTCCTCTTATCTCATTCTACATATTTTTTTCTCATCTCCTTCTCACTCCTCTTCCCTTGCTCCCAAACTTGCTCCACTATGCCCCAGGAAATTCCTGTTTTTGAACAGATCATTCCACTCAATCTTCATCTTCTTTCATAGTATTTTTTCTCCCACCTTAACCGATAAGCGGGTATTCTTCTCTTAAGTGTAACCTGATTATTTAGCCTATGCCATATACATCAAACTTGTGAAGTAAGATTACTGTTCTTGCATTTCAAGGTTACCTCCAAACCACTTGTTTCCTCTGCTCGTAAAAGTTCTTCATTAAGTCCATGACATTCAGATTTGCCACCCTCTCTGCATTTGGCGGGAAGGGGTTAACCATAGACTCCCTTATCTTTTTCAACATTATATTAAGTTATTACTAACCTTTCTATTGTTTGTAAACTTCAACTTACATATGATTAGTTCACCCTGCCCACTTGCCTCTAAGTTCCTTGACTGCTAGATCTCTAATTATCATTAGCTCCATTTCATCCAGTTATTGTATTTTCATATTATATCATAAACCTTATAGTTAGTAAAAACTGCATTACCTACAAAACCTATTTTACTTGAAAAACCTTCAAATATAACCTATTTCTTATATAAGCATTAACTGTATTAATCCTTTGACACCACTAAGATCTTCAATTTCCTTCAAAAATTTACAAATTGCAACTTACCCTTTTCACAATTACATGGAAATTTTTCTTTCCTGGAGGAACTTATCAATCAAACTTTTTCATGCATGCAGATATGAAGAAAATTTTGCAGGAGAAATCGCACACTACACAAAATGGTCTCACCGTATGCTCATGATCGCCGATTTCCATGGACACTCAGTACCGCCTAGTAACCTTATTTTATTTCTCTAAGGCATCTGCTCTTACTCTCTGGGTAACTAATTTTTATATTTCTCATGTATTAGTCTTCTCATGCATCACTTTAGCTTCTGACCTTTTTTTTATTTCCTAAGCAATTCATAAGTCTTCACATTCTTATTCTGTTACTTAGTTCCTTTCTATTAACCTGTCCTGAGTGCACACAACTGAATAAACTATTTAAAACACCAATCACATGTAGATGACTCAATTTATTTTCTCAAAGAAGAGACATTCCTTTGAATAATACATTTATATCCAAAATACTACTTGTGTAAATCACACAAATAGCAAACTTAACATATCCAAGATGTATTCATTATTTCCTACCTCAAGTGGGTTTCCCCACTACGGTGTTCAATTTAGCAAATGACTTCACCTTACACTCAGTTGGACAAG
This sequence comes from Trachypithecus francoisi, assembly GCF_009764315.1. Lineage (NCBI taxonomy): Eukaryota > Metazoa > Chordata > Mammalia > Primates > Cercopithecidae > Trachypithecus > Trachypithecus francoisi. Next base: position 164,273,635 of record NW_022681454.1, on the reverse strand, counting down.
TTAATTGACCAACAATAATGTTGGTCAATTAAATATGAGTTTAATCTTCAATTCTGCTCTTTCTCTTTCTCTTGCTCCCCTTCATATCCAATCCACAATGAAGCCCTGGATATTCATTTCAAAAATATACATCAAACTTGTCCATTTGAGACATTACAAAATAAACCAGCTATCATTGGAATTTATTTTATTAAAGGGCAAATTGGTGGAGAATAAATTGAGGTTTTCATTGCATTTGGATGAGTTACTCATCCAAATTACTTTTTCTTGGAAGTAATGTAGAAGAAAGTGAAAAGTAATTCTACCCATTTTCTTTATATACCTATTATTTCCTTTCCAAATTTTAATATTCTTTGATATCTTCCCATTTTTAATGAAAAACTCTTATAAAGTATACCTTATTGTAAAAGAAAATTCATGTATATAACCATGATTTTTATATTTACATTATTTATTATCTTATTTAAAATACATTCTTCCATTTTTTCTGTCATCCTAAGTAAAATCAGATCCAACCTAAGTCTTTGTTTTGGACCTGCCATAAGTTTTCTCCAACTGAACGTTAGTTATCTACACCTAAACAAATCATAATATAATTACATTTGTTGAAAACTCAAAAGAAATAACAAAATAAAAGCAACCAGAGATTAGCTAACCAAGGAAATATTGGGGGAAAATAGCAATGAGGAAAAAAAATTTCAATATCTTCAAAAGATTTCTCAGTAATTATTGAGCTGACCATAATACAGAATGACATATTTAAATTGCTGAAAAAAAACCCACTTCAATCTAGATTTTTATAGTCAGTGAAAATTTCTTTCAAATGAACATAAATTAAGCATACTTTTTAGAAAAGATTTTTTAGAAAGAATTAATTTTCAGATATGTTGGCAATAAAAAATACATTAGTTCCTCAAGAAGAATGAAAGTGATCCCAGAAAAGTGCAAGAAATAGTGAAGAGAAAGTGCTCATATATGTGCAAATATAAACACATAATAATTGAATAAAACTGAAAAAAATAGTGTCATAAAGATTTTAAATATTTCTTGAAGTACAATGCATTTCAAAAGTAACACAAAGAGTACAATAGAGTTAACAAATGTAAAAATTCAGCATTAAATCATAACTGCATATAATGAACCGTAGTACATAGTATACAGCTGTAATAATTTCATAGCCACTTCCTGTTGCTATGGTGGTGAATTCAAATGTCGCAAGTATATGATTAAAATTTCATGTGACCTTAATCATCTATATGTGATCAATTTTTCAGTAAATTGCATATTGCAATTAAAAGGTGATCTCTCATGTTTCTCTCTCTTTTTTTCATGGTGTTTAATGCAATACCATAAGCCTTAAATAACACCATGGGACCTCTACCAAGTGATGTTGGAAGCACTTCCAAGATGCAGAAAAAAGTCATGACGTCACAAGAAAGATTGAAGTCTGCAACTGCAGTTGCCCACCATTTTAAGATAAATGAATCCACTTAACGACCACTGTAAAGAAAAAAAGAAAAGAAAAAAAACATTATGAAGCCATTGCTGCAGCTATGCCAGCAGGCACAAAATCCTTGCACTTTTTGTGAAATACCTTTTTATCTCATATTGAAAATTCAGCTTTTATGTGGGTGCAGGATTGCTATAAGAAAGGCATACCTAAATAATCTAATACGATTCAGGAAAAACGAAGTCATTATATGATCATTTAAAGCAAATATTTAATGCAAGCAAAGGGTGGCATTAAAACCAGAGGGAACTCTGCTGGATGAAGAACTTTATGATATTCACTTCCACCTAAAAATACTAAATATATTTTAATACTAAATATATTTTTGCTTCCTTATCATTTTCTTAATAATATTTTTTCTCTAGCTTATGGTTTGTTTTAAAAAATACAACATATAATATATATTACATACAAAATACATATTATCCAATTATGCCATTCATAAGGCTTCTAGTCATTGTTAGGTTATTAGTAATTAAGTTTTGGGGAGTCAAAAGTTATATATGGATTTTCTACTGTATGGATTGCCAGGACTCCTAACCTCCATGTTGTAAAGGTCAACTGTATTTTAATGTTAGCTAAAAAATAACTCTGTAAAGCAATAAAAATTAATTGAGATAAAGAGAAACATTTCATAACAATAAGATACTTACACATTTAGGATAATATCACAGTCTTAACCTTGTACGTGTACAACACCATAGTCCACAATATGTAAAGAAAAATTAACAGAACTAAAAGAAGAAATGGACAAATCCACAGTCACAAAAGAAGACTTTAACTCATCTCATCCAATAGCTGATAGAATAAGCAGACTAAAAACTAATTAGGCTATTGATTAAATAAGATCTAACCTGCACAAAAAAACCACCTAGCCAAGATCTATCTGCTGTGTGTGTGTGCATACAAACATCTAGGAATATACTGGCAGTAGGGAATTTTGTTAATATAATTATGCTAGGTATGCCCTTTTAAATCTATCTATTTATCTAGAGAAGTCATCCTAAAGCAAGACTCAGCCTATCTAAGGAACATCTTAGTAATTAAGGTGCATCCCTATTGTAGCTGTTGTGCTTGTTGAATCAATGTTAAACTTTCAAAATTCATCATGTTGTGATATATTGAGATCTGTGTGTGTGTGTGTGTGTGTGTGTGTGTGTATAGGCACTTTATTCAAACATATAACCTACTTTTATTTGTGTATTAAAAGCAACACACTCTTTTATGATTTCACACAATGAGGCACGTTTCTCTTATTTTAATGATACCAGTCATTTGATTTCAGGCTGAGGATTATTTCATCCAGGATGAATCAAGGATGACTTCATCTTGACATCCTTAACTAGTTCCATTAGTAAAGACCATAATTTCAACTAAGGTCATATTCTGAGCTTTTAGGTAGATGAGAATTTGGGGAAGGCACTGTATTCAACCCACTATATACAAATTTTATTTTTCCTTTCTCTCACTTTTTTGTTCTTTCTTATGGTACAACTATTATCCAGATTACCTTTATCACCTCACTGTCTTTTATGCAATTTTTTCAAAGTTAAGCTACAAATTTTTTTCTAAACAGCCAAAGAAATTGTCTTTTATTTATCACAAGGAAATAAAATGTTAGACTCTAATTAGAGTGCTCTAGCTTCTCAGCTCATCTGTGGATATGTTTTCCTTGGAAAGAGAATTATCATCTGTAAGTGCTATGATAGAGTAGTTAAAAATAGGTATTAGAACCAAGTAGACCAATGTTCAAATCCTAGGTTTATGAAGTGCATGAAGCTATAAGCTTTCATGTTCTCATCTTTAAAGTGGAAAGCTATATTATAGAGTTGTGTAAAAATTATAAAAGACGATGGAAATAAACCTGTTTATATAATAAAAAGGACACAAGTAATCCACAAATTACAGCCTATTGCCACATAAGTCACCCAATGAACAGCATAGTTAGTTACACATTATGTAATTCCAATAGTACAGTTTGCTTTCTGAGCTAAAGCAGGCAGAACAAACCAGAGATGGAGCAATGTGTAATTAACATAATCAGATGGAGATATTCTACCTTGATGACTCACTTTGAGAAGGCAGAAATAGCCTGGATAAGCTTGTTCATCATTGCCAGATAAATATCTAAACTAAATCATTAACTCAACCCCTCTTTGCTTCTGGGCTATGTTTTATTTATTCTTGAGGTTATTGAATTTATCATAGCAAATAATATTACCAGTTTTATAACATCTTATTTGTGAATAAGCAAATAAAATATTCACAAATATCAAAATATGCAATAAGAGGCAGTAATATGTATTGCTCCAGAAAATTTACAAATTGAATCATATTTTAAATATCTAAGCTTTTGTTGCAACCCGATCAATATTTCGTTTAATAAACCCCACGATTTAAACAGGATCAAAACAGTTTAACCTATGTTATCTGCAACCTAAGGAAAAAATAATATTGTAACTTTCCTTACTTTTAGAATTTAAAACTTATCAATTAAATATACATATTTGTCCAGGCTAGGTTTTATAATATTAAAAATTAGTCTCAGTCTCTCAGCTGAATAAAATTTCTTTGCACTTGTAAAACACTGTAAACTGCCTAGATGCATACGTTAAGCTCAGCAACTTAGGAGCTTTAGGCATTAAAACCAGTTTGGCATCCATAGAATAAAATACTCTTAAGCTCCATATGCTACAAAAACAACATACCTCCTGCATTCAGATCCCCAGTATTATTATATGCGAGCATCCTTCCTGTTTTCCTAACATGATGTACAGCTAAAAAATCTGTTCAAATTTCTCGCTATGAGAATGTCATTCTCCAGCACATCATTCTGCCCTTTTCATTCTGTAACAGGTTTTGTGCTTTTAATTGCTTCTAAGAAATTTCTACAAAATGTGTTTCACTGTAGAAATATAATTATTTTAAATTTCTTCCCAGCATTATGAAACAAATAAAATTTCACTCTAAGGAAAATATTAACTAAGAATTAAGTAGGCCTAAAACATCTTATAATGTTTAATACTGTTTTATTTTATCTTTATTCCATTAAAGAATATATATTGACTCAAATTCTTATCATGATAATAGTTGAAAATGTATTTGACTCACTCCTACATAAATTTTTAATAAACTGATTTGTATTCTTAATTTGTGTCTGTCTTATCTCCTCTTTCTAATTGTAAATAATGCATTCTTTACAATCCTTTGGACAGAATGCAAAAAATGTTTCTTAAATATGTAAATAAATTTATTCTAATGTTACTGAAAATATTTTATAGTTTTCCCAACATAGCAACAATTCTCAGTCTTTGTGGAAAAGCTTTTATAAAATGAGATGAAAACATTACAAACGCAAAACAACTGAGAACATTACAAACGCATGCATCTTTTTATTGACATTTAATGGTTTTAGTGCTAAAATAGTAGCTTGGTAATCCTGATGAAACTGTTAGAAGGAAAATAAAGGTTGTATCTTACAAAGAAAGGCAGACTTGCTTCTTTAGCTTATATAGATATCAGCATCATTATAATTAGGTTATAGTTTGTAGAATAAACATAAAATAAACACAAGTGATGTCTTCTCAAGCAATAGCTAGATTAAATCCTAAATTAAGTATTTACCTGAAGGGAAAGAGACAGAATTTTGAAATGAGATTTCAAGGTACACCTAAAGACAGATTTCTTTAAAGCATGGTGTTTTGTTTCAATATTATGAAAGAAATAGGATTTTAAATATTTCGTCTATAGAAACAAATCGCCTGTCTCTGAAACTTAGATCTGACACTTTATGTGTTAACATATAATCCACCATGTTGAAGGTTAGGGTTGTTAGGAGGTATTTGGGTCCTGGGGGCAGATTCCTCGTGTAGTGACTTGGAGCCCTCCTGGCAGTAATGAGTAAATACTTGCTGTGAGTTCACTCAAGATCCGGTTGCTTAAAAGAATGTGGCCTTTACCCCAACAATCTCTTGCTGCTTCTATCGCCATGGGACATTCCTTCTCCCTCTTTGTCTTCTGCCATGGTTGTAAGATTCCTGAAACCTCCTGAGAAGCCGAGCAGGTGTTGGCAGCATATTTGTTGTACCATCTGCAGAACTGTGGGTCAAACATAACTCTTTTATTATAAATTACCTAGCCTTAGGTATTTTTTGTAGCAATGCAAAATGGACTAACAGAATTTCTATGTCTCACTTTTCATCTTGAAAATCTAGAAGATACTAACTTGCACACAGAGTTATTTGAATATTACATGAGTTAAAGCACATAAAAAGTATAGAAAATTTTCCTATCACCAAGAATTCTAAATCTTATTAATATAATAACAGGAAACATAGCCTTTCAAATGTTTTGTTGGTTAAAAACTTGTTATTCTAGGCCGGGTGCAGTGGCTCACGCCTGTAATCCCAGCACTTTGGGAGGCCGAGGTGGGTGGATCACGAGGTCAGGAGATCGAGACCATCCTGGCTAACATGGTGAAACCCCGTCTCTACTAAAAAAATACAAAAAATCAGCCGGGTGTGGTGGCGGGCACCTGTAGTTCCAGCTACTCGGGAAGCTGAGACAGGAGAATGGTGTGAACCTGAAGGCAGAGCTTGCAGTGAGCCAAGATTGCCCCACTGCACTCCAGCCTGGGTGACAGAGTGAGACTCCATCTCAAAAAAAAAAAAGAAAAGAAAAAAAAGAAAATTGTTATTCTTAAATATACTTAGTATACACAATGGATATTTTCTAGATTTGGGCACAGGATATTATTGACAGTTCTAAACTAAATTTATATCAGATAGGAAAGTCTACTTTAGAACTTCAGGTAAATGTTATAAAATAGAGACAGAATAAGTTTTTTTGTGTGTGGTAAATTAAAGATAGCTTAAACTTTTAGTACTCCTCCCAATAAGACAGGGAAGATTTACCCTCAAGCCTAGGCTGACATTCGTGACTTACTTAAGAGAAGGAATGTGACTGAAGGGTCTTTTTGGGATTTCTGAGGCTAGGCATAAAAAGATAGCAGCTTCTTGGAATTGTCATGGTAAGATGTGGAAAAAAATAGAGGTTCACATGAAGAGGAACCAAAGCCCTTGGCTGATGTTTCAGTTGGTATTCCTGGCGAATGCCTCAGTACAAAGTCAGAATCAACGTGCCAGACACTTGAGCGAGCCTTGAAAGTGGATCCTCCAGGCACTGAGACTCCTTAGTTGACATCATGGGAAACAGAAGTGAGCCATTTGGCTAAGCACCTCCTAAATTCCTCACACACAAACTGTGAACAAATTAAAATTGTTGCTTTAATCCACTGGGTTTTGTTGCTTAGTTTGTTATGCAACTGTAGCTGAGTAAAACACATCCCTCCTTTTTTTTTTTAGGTGGTTGGATTATTTTTCTGTGTCATTGCAAAAAACTAATGGCCTGGTGCTTCACAGATAACAAAAACATTGCCCATAGGAAATGCACTTCTCACCCTAGTCACAGAAAATAGTGAGGAGAAAGTCCATTGATACAATGGAGGTGGACAGCCTTCAGCCTGCACAATCTGCTTAATTTACATTAAATATTTCAAAAAGCATAGAAATTCTATATGAAAAAGTTTTCAATCAGAATGATGCCTTGTGTATAAGAGAACTCATCTTGAAAACAAAAAATAAATAAGAAACACATTTTGGCATATTATAACTATGCAGAGACTGTCAGACTTTGACTTTATAACACGTACCTACAAAAATAATGGTTATGGGAAATTTTCCTGGCTAAGAGCATTGAGATCAAATTCTGATAACAAAACATTAAATAGGCAAGTTGTCTTGAGAAATGCCCTATAGAAAATCTTATTCTAAAAAGGTGAGTAAATGAGATTGCAGATGTACAAATATTAGAGAAAAAGAACCAGAGATGGAAGATAACATACTGTTGCATCAATGTGTTGGCATTGACTATATAATACTGTACAGCATCCTCCACTTATATCAATAGCCTGCCTTCTTTTCCTTCCCAATACCCATCGCCATCTAACTAAAGCCATGAATGCTGGAATTTTTCTTTTTTCCTTTATATCAAAAGCTACAACAGTGCATAGCACAGAGGAAGCTCTTCAGACATGCGTGTTTAATAAATGAAAGATAAATAAATGAGTATATGCATGTTTACATATAGATAACCATATAAATCTGTTATAAACACAAAGTGAACAATATGGCAAAATATGGCAAATTGATTTCAATATGGATCAAACCTAACATCCTATTATAATCAGTCATCATTTTACAGTCAAATTCCTTGCATTTCTATTTAATAACACATAATGAAAATTTCTCTAGGTTACCTAACATGTATTTATCTTAGTTAATTTTTCACTTGTGTTTGTTTTGGCTTCAAGACATGTCATGACAGAGGAGAAACAGAATATTCTTTAAAAAAATATTATTGATAGTCACACAGCTTATTTAAAGTCATTTTCTGTCAACATAAAAAGTATTATATTAGACAACTGTGTACACATATTGTTACTTAATGGTGCTCTTTTTTTTTTTTTAACAGAATAGAGTCAAACCATTTGGATTCCTTATTGTATGGTAGATTTTACTCTAATTTTGGTCAATAATGAAGGATTGATTATGGCAAATGTTGTGACAAGTCACAATTCTACAAGAAATGTAAGAGGACACTTCCTCATATTCTCAACAGAATTAAGAATTATAACTTTAAAAAAAAAAATATTGACCAGCATGAGAATTTAAAACAGAACCATATATTAAATTTCACTGATCTAATTGATGACTATGACAATCAAATATTTTATTGCAATATATTTATAATACAGTCTAAAGCCTTGTAATCAAGTCCTTCATCCATTCTTTCTTATAGCTGTCATAGATATTAGACTTCCAGTGGTAACTCGAGTTATACTTAGAACTACATTCTAATTTATATGTTGAATTTGTGAGATCTGATGAGAAATTAAGTCATTCTTACCTTATGCTTGATTTTTCACAAAAACAATATATAAATAAGCCTGTAATCCCAGCACTTTGGGAGGCCGAGGCAGGTGAATCACGAGGTCAGGAGTTCAAGACCAACCTGACCAAGACGGTGAAACCCTGTCTCTACTAAAAATACAAAAATTAGCCAGGCATAGTGGCAGGTGCCTGTAATCCCAGCTACTCAAGAGGCTGAGGCAGGAGAATCACTTGAACTCAGAGGGCAGAAGTTGCAGTGAGCCGAGATGGTGCCACTGCACTCCAGTCTGGGTGACAGAGTGAGACTCCATCTCAATGAAAAATACAAACAAACAAACAAAAAATATACATATAAGTAAGTAAATTTAAAAATTGTAGTTGCAAGCTTCATTTTAACATTTGCTGCTGGATGTTATATTTTAATCAGTTATTTCTATTTATTTTATATTTAAAGAATGTTTTGGCTTTAATTTTGCTGGCTTTTTGGTGTTGAGATGAATTTTTCCAAACGTAATTTCCAAGTTTTTTAATATGCTGGTTTTCTTTTTGGATTAACTTGTTGACTCAAGAATTGTATCAAGCCTGTAATCTCAGCATTTTGAGTGGCTGAAGCGGGGGAATAGCTTGAGCCCAGGAGTTTGAGAACAGCCTGGCCCACATAGTTAGAGCCTGTTTCTACGAAAAATAAAAAAAAATTTCAGGCATTGTGGCATGCACCTGTAGTCCCAACGACTTGAGAGACTGAGGTGGGAGGATTGCTTAAGCCCAGGAGTTCAGAGCTGCAGTGAGCCATGAATGCACTACTGCACTCCAGCACTCCAGCCTGGGTAACAGAGCAAGACCCCGTCTCAGAAAAAAAAAAAAAAAAAAATTATATTAATAACATACTTGGAATATGTGGATAGAGTTCTTTATCTGATTTATATTTAACTTCCTAAAAAAAAGTTTTAATTGTTATACATGTAACACTTTATAACCAGTAAATTCTATTTGATAATAATTTATTTAAAGTTATACATGTATAGAAATATGTTAAATTACCTCTAATTTTATTTTATTTATTATATTTTTATTAGTTCTAATAATTAAGGTTCTATAGCCGAGAAGGTGTTAAAGCATATTGAAATTATCTGTCTCTTAAAGGTTAGATTGCAGCCAGTTGCAAAATCATCTTGTCCCGATGTCTATGTTAAAATTTTCACAATAGCTAATTTTAATGAGTAAAAACCATGTCTGTCTTTCTTCTTCTGTATCCTTAGAGCTAGGAAGAGTATATAAAACTGGCATTCAATAAATATTTGTTGATTAAAGGAAGCAATTATTTATATGCTTATATACTATATCTCATTTATTATTTATAAAACTTTCCTAAATAATGACTATTTCAGATAGGAAAGAGAAAGTTTAAAGAGGTTAAGACATTCACCTTAGCTCATGAGATTCTCCAAATGGTGGAGCTATGATTTCAAGCCAAGTATACCTGACTCCAAACCCAATGATTTTAAACTTGTCACTTTTTTTTAAAGTTTTTTCCACATTCATTTATATATATTTAGCAAGTTCCCTATGCTTCTGAAGGTACTACTTTTCTGAAGTTTCATGTTTGTTCACAATACATTCTCCCAGTCCAATCCATTGGATCATGTTTCATACTCATTCAATAAATCTTTTAAACAGTCCAAGTTGATTAATAAATACAAAAGGCTGAAGATAGATGAGACTGAGCTAAAGGAATTATACATTGAATACAGAGAAAACTTTTCATCAATCTTAATTATTACTCTGGGGGAAGATTTTTAAAAATTAGATGCATAAAGAATACTAGCAAAAACCATAATACAAATGAAAATTTAAAAAATAGGTATGTGACATGTGTATTAGCTTCTTTCTTAGATGGATAAATTATATTTAACCACCTGTTCACATCAAAAAGTTTCTGAGTTTGTCAGCTATGTAATACAATAAAACACTCAACATTTTATGTCAAACAGCATTATTTTGAGGACTTGAAAGAAAATCACACCGTTATATTCAATTTAATTTGAAAAGTTCTAGTGCTTTTTTAAAAAAAAAGTGAACTTATTTATATGCAAATAGAAACCCTAGGTATAATTCCATAAGTGCTGATAAGAAAATATGCCACATTTGGACTTGAGCTGAAAATAAATTACTATGACCTTTAAAAATATTACAATAAAGTACAAATACATTTAAAAAACATAAGAAGATTTTAAGCCTGTAACTGTGAGTACTTTTTAATAAAAGCAAAATAATGTTTATAATATTTACAAAGAAAACAATACTTGTCATATTTACAGTAGTTTTAGATATCCATATATTAAAAGTGTTAGGTGGGCATTTAATAATCAGAATAAAAAGTTGATATGTTTTCAAGCATAATATAATAACTATATGAGCAATTTCGTTTTATGTCAGGCCTAACAGAAAAAACTTTTTAATGGATTTTTTAAATTGCTGTTCTTTTTTTTTTTTTTTTTGAGACGGAGTCTCGCGCTGTCGCCCGGGCTGGAGTGCAGTGGCCGGATCTCAGCTCACTGCAAGCTCTGCTTCCCGGGTTGACGCCATTCTCCTGCCTCAGCCTCCCGAGTAGCTGGGACTACAGGCACCCGCCACCTCGCCCGGCTAGTTTTTTGTACTTTTTTGTGGAGACTGGGTTTCGCTGTGTTAGCCAGGATGGTCTCGATCTCCTGACCTCGTGATCCGCCCGTCTCGGCCTCCCAAAGTGCTGGGATTACAGGCTTGAGCCACCGCGCCCAGCTATTTGCTGTTCTTGTAAGAATAATCACACCATGTTTTTCTATAATTTCCTAATTGCTTATAAATTACGAATGAAAATCAAATTCATGCAATTTATAGTTACGTGTCATTAGTAGTTGTTTAATAGCTCTACAATTTTGGGAAACAACTTTATTGGTTACAAATAATGTTCAAAGAGGCATATAATCATATATATATTTTGAAATAAGTTTCAAATTTGATATTTCAGTTATTTGTTTTTACATTTTGTTTATATATGCTAATATAAATACAATATATAATAAAATAATTAAGAATTTTAAATTTTTACTAAAAAATATCACAAGTTGTCACTTTACCAATATAATGACAGATAATTGAAGATGTTAAATTAATGCCTGGGAAAAAATTTATAATCTGAGGTTATTACAGAAGTGGCATTCAACGTCTTGTATCATATTTTTCAACAATTATTTTATTTAAAAATGTAACCATTAAATCATATGTATATATTCACATTGACCAGCACATATTTGTTTTATTTTATGAGTTATAATTCACTAAAATCATTACTCATATCAAAGTAGAGTTGTGGAGTATTTTATTCAAGAAGTTGTACTTCTATTCTATAATTATGTATTTGAATGTTAATTTTTACATATTTAGCCAGCAATATTTCTGTTAAGATGACTGCACTGTAGCTTGTGAAATACAAATTATTCTTTGGTAATAACTTAGCTTTTGACAAAAAAGATGTTACAAGTTTATCTTGTATATTGCTTGTCCCAGCCCTGAAACCAAACAATCCTCTAAGAAGCCTTAGTTTTCTAGATGCCAATATTTGAGTATTAGGGGTTCTCACTGCTACTATTACACTATTTCTCTCTTAGTTGACATGGCTAGAACATATGTGTATTTATATTCACATCTACAAATGCATCTTCTAGTTCCATATCTACCTGAATATGTATCAACGTGTGTGTGCGTGTGCGTATGTGCATGTTAAATCGTGAGTACGTATTTATACTTCCAATTCCAACCCAGCATTAAAGAATTTCTTCCAATCTTTTTACTACTTTTTTTTTTTTTTTTTTTTTTTTTGAGACGGAGTCTTGCTCTGTCACCCAGGCTGGAGTGCAGTGGCCAGATCTCAGCTCACTGCAAGCTCCGCCTCCCGGGTTCACACCATTCTCCTGCCTCAGCCTCCCGAGTAGCTGGTACTACAGGCACCGCCACTTCGCCCGGCTAGTTTTTTTTGTATTTTTAGTAGAGACGGGGTTTCACCGTGTTAGCCAGGGTGGTCTCGATCTCCTGACCTCGTGATCCGCCCGTCTCGGCCTCCCAAAGTGCTGGGATTACACTACTTTTTTTATAACTCCCTTTTTCAAAATTAAAAACTAGTTTTCATTATCCACAGGATATTTACTATTTTTTTTAAACCTAGAATGAACATAGCCTTGAAAATGAGCCCAATTTAATTGGATAAGACTATGGAGGAATTTATTCCCTGAAAGACTATAAAAAACAATAGAGCACTGAGCTAGTAATAAGCAAGGGCTAACAATGAGTGTGATACTGACAGTTATGGACAGCTTAACAGAGAAATCAGGGAAAGACAACCAAAGAATACACTGCAAAAACCATTATCATCCAAGCTGGTCATGTTCAAGGTTGCATTCTCTGAAGAGCAACATCATAAGTTATACACTGCAAAAGAAATAAACTTTATCTCAATAGTCTAGTCAAATCAGTGAACAAATAAGCAAGAAATTACCTAACAGAGAGGGGGAATTAGTATCCAGAGTTTCTATATCATCTAAAATATCAACAAGTTTACAAGATAGCTAAAGAAATAGGAATATAACACTGCTACACAGAAATAAAAAGCAAGCAACAGAAGATATTACACATAGCAAAGAATTTAAAGTTATTATAAATATATATATATATTCAAAGAAGTAAATTAAACTATTTTAAAATAAGTAAAAATAGTTTGATGGTAATATATCATCCAATAGTGAATATTGATAAAGATGAGTTATTAGTAGTAGTAGTAGTAGTAGTAGTAGTACTTTTTGAGAGAGCGTTTTGCTTTGTCAGTTAGGCTGGAGTGCAGTGGCACTATTTTGGCTTACTGAAGCTGCATCCTCCCAGGCTCAAGTGATCCTCCTGCCTCAACCTCCCAAATAGCTGGGACTACAGGTGCACGCCACCACACTCAGCTACTTTTTTTGTTTGCTTTTTTTTTTTAAGAGAGATGTTGCCAAGGCTGGTCTCATACAGCTGGGCTCAAATGATCCTCTTGTCTCAGCCTCTCAAAGTGCTGGGATTACAGGCATGAACCACTGCACCCCACCAGGAATTTTTTTTTTTAATACAAATGATAAATAGAAAGCTAATATATCAAACTAAATGAGTATATGTTTACTCTACTTTTTTCTTGCAGTTTCTATAAAAGATACAAAAGTATATAAAATAGTCGTTTTGCAAATGTGTTATTAGTTTTGTGATATACAGTATATAGATGTAATATGTGTAGTAATAGCACAGTAAAGGTGAGGAACAAATAGATACAGTAGAACTAAGCTTGCATACCTCACTGAAATTGTCAGAAATCAATCTGAATTAGAATTAGAAGGTAAAATGATTATATTTAACATTTATGAATTAAATATATGCACATATATCATATACTATATATTAAATATATATTTATTTAAACCTTATTAATAAGGATGAGGAAGCATTTAATAAACAATATTTTTTCCTCAATTTTATAGACTTTTAAATGCACAAAATCTTCTGTGGATGGTTAACATAATAATAATTTTATGACAATCCAATTCATAGCACCAATACCATATATATTATCTTATTATGAACTTTGTAATTTTGAAGGTCAATTAAATTTTAAATTTTTAGGAAGATCCATTGCCCCCAAATCAATATTGAAGACTGAAATGCAGTTAAATTTTTAACAGTGCATCAGACATTAACTACTGTTTAGAAGGGTTCAAGAATTATTGCTTCAGTAAGAATGTGTTAAAGGTACAATTGTTTACAGGAAATTAAAGCTTATTGTGATGTTTTTCATGCTCGTGCAAATAAGAACACTAAATTAAATTTAAATATTTATGCAAATCATTTTTTATTGATCAAGAAAATCTATAAAATATGTTTAAACCATTGATTTATAAGTCTTTAATTTACCATCTAGGCCATATTTCCATGATAATATTATCAATACTTGACCTGATCTGGAAAATAAGCTCCTTTTTTCTTAATGACCTGCACAGTAAGTGATATATAGTTTCTTTTACTTTCTCCAGTATCAGTAAATAACAATAAGTAATTTGCTATGAAATGATTAACCATATGTTTTCACATATAAATTTTAAAATGAAACCAAACTATGGGAGGGGGTAGCATACATTTAATGCTCACATTTATGAGATTTGTGGGAAAGTGACCTTGGAAGCCATCAGGAAAGCAAAAGAGTTCTTTTTAACTCCTAAGCAAATCTAGAATTTCCCGTATCAAATGTCAATGCACTAATATTTATGAAAGGTGCAATTCTACCTTCCACAGGAAAGGATGGTTGCTGTATCAACCTGTGGAAATGTAGCCTTCAGTGGTGAAAGGCAGGCCTTGAATGTACACAACTGTCAAGGCACAGTGAAAGTATAATTATGCATATTTATCCTCCCAAAAATATTTACTCTAAATAATTATTATGGAAAAAAAAAAAAAAAAACTTTTGTCAAGGGAATGGAACATACACATTTTTGCTTCTCTCATGGTTATCTGTATTATAAAAGTATATGGGCTAGCCACAAGCAAATCTAAACAAGGAACAGTCTGAGAATTAAAAGTGTTTGGGGAATGTCAACATTTAAAGTTTTTATACATAAAGTATCTGATTAAATTTCCAATATTTATTACCAAGGACTTTTTTGTAATAAGAAATCTAATCCTATGTTAGAAATTCCTCTAGATAATTTTTTAATGCTTTAAAAATCCAAGAACTATCTCAAATTTTAAATCTAATCATTTTAAGCCATAATTTTACAATAACAATAATAATATGTTTTAACAAACTTACAAATTCAAACTTTTAAATTTTAGACACAGAGTCTTGCTCACACAACCCCCTGCCTCAGCCTCCCAAAGTGCTGGAATTACAGGTGTGAGCTACCTGTACTTGGTCAGAACATTTAAACTTAAAACTCAAAATTTAATATGGAGAAAAAGATAATATATCATTTTCAGCCACCCTACAACCTAGGTAGGTTTCTCCATGATATTTTTCACAACAACTTATGAGACAAAAGATTGACTAGGATTTTTTCTGAGAACTGAAGAGAAACTATGCTTTAATATCCAGATGTTATCAATCCAGTTTGGGGCATATCTTCATAGAGATGTACACCACTCAAGGCTGATGTTTGGTGACACCGCATCCCCTGGAGGCCATTTATCCCAGAGACGTGAGTAAACATTGCTAACCATGCAGCTTTGTCTTTTATGAACCTGGGCAATGGAGTGTGGATCTGTAATATACCGCAGTCCAAAGTGAGTGCTGTCAAATACCTCTGCCCTTATCAGGCTCTTTATTGAATATCAGAACTAGATAAGGGAAAAAAACCCTCAGGCAACCTATTTGTCTTAAACTTGAATAAAATGAGAAAAAGATAAACAGAGATAGCCCAAGGTCTAGAAAACAAATTGGTCCCAGAGATAGGAATAGAAAATAGGTTTTCTGTCTCCTTGTTAAGATCATTTACTACAACACTACACTGTCATGTTGCATAGTACTATAGAATATTGAAAATTGCCAGGATGGAAAAGACTTCCAGGCTTTAAAAAAATCTAATTTACTTTTTCATATTAATTTGTCCCAGAAAATAAATATTAAATAGTTCTATAAGCCACTTTGGCTTTTTTTCCTCATTATTTACTTTTTAATTCTGTGCATTATAAAAGGAAAAATATACAACAAAATATACTAAATAATAAAATCATCTCTCCAGGCCTCATGTCTCTCAGCCTCTTACACTCCCCTCCTCTGAAGTAACCACAGTAAACAATTCATTTTTAATCCTTCAACACCTTTCTAATTTTTAATCTACAAATTACATAGCTTAATTCATTTAATGTACTGAATTAATTTTATTGTGCGCATCTTTCTATGTCCATACCTATAGTTTCATCTTCTTTCTATTACTTATATTCTAATAGAGAATAATTTTTCAAAGGGCCTTGATGAGTGGACATTGACATTGATATCAGATGGGAATGTCTTTAGTAGTAAACCAGAAAGCCCAAGTACAGAATTTTAAACCAAAAGAGTTGCTTTTCTTTTTTATTCCCCCCCAATAACAAAAAATGTCTGGTAAACACTTGCCAGCCTTGGTGTAGCAGCTCTATAACATCAGTGACGGTGTCTCCATGATTCTCAGCGTTTTCCCTCAGGTTTCAGGAAGCCTTCCCAAGCTGTCATCACACTGGCATTCGAAGGAAGAAGACTGGACTCATCTCTCTTTTATCAGGAAAGTTCCTCAAAGCTTCCTTGGCATTCATCTCATTGGCATTAAAGTGTCAAATGGTCACTTCCGGTGGCAAGGGAGTTCGGCTAAGTAAGTAAGGAATTCAACTACATGAGCAAGGGCTTGGCGTTTTTTATTCAATTGATCAAATAACAGTCTTATCATGGGTTGTTTCAATTTCTTACAAAATTTTCACAGTAAAAATCTTTGTTAAGTACTACTCTGTTTTTTTATGTGAAGATAGGAATGACAAATTCCATACAATGAGACAGAAAAAAAGACTATATGGGAGTGAGAAAGTGAGGCCAAAAGAAGAAAAGAGAAAAGGAACAAATAGGAGGAGCAAAGGAGAGGAGAGGAGGGGAGGGGAAGTGAGAGGAAGAGCAGAGGGGAGGGGAAGGGGAGGGAAGATGAGTTGAAGGGAGAGAGGGGGAAGGTAATCTGGAAGTAAAAAGATCAAGGCTGGCATTAAACTGAGGTATGTAACTTTCCTGACTATTTCATCTCAAGTAAAGCTTATGTTCCTTTCAGGAAGAGTAAGTGTCCAGAGCCAGAAATTCCAGGTGTGCCAAACTGTTCCTTTCTGGAAGTTCTTCTGTATCCACCCTTTTGTAGGAATAATGTATGGTAGTGAGGTAAATGCAAATTAAAATAACAGTGAAATATCATTTTGCACCCTTCAGGATGACAAAACATTAAAAACTATGAAAAAAAATGATACACTTTTACTCAGTTAATCAAAATAAGAATCACTGGCCCGGCGCAGTGGCTCATGCCTGTAATCCCAGCACTTTGGGAGGCCTAAGCGGGGGATCAGGAGGTCAGGAGATCGAGACCATCCTGGCTAACATGGTGAAACCCCGTCTCTACTGAAAATACAAAAAATTAGCCGGGCGTGGTGGCAAGCGTCTGTAGTCCCAGCTTCTCAGGAGGCTGAGGCAGGAGAATGACGTGAACCCAGGAGGCGGAGCTTGCAGTGAGCGCGAGACACCCTGGGCGACAGAGCCAGACTCAATCTCAAAAACAAAACAAAACAAAAAAAAAGAATCATCATATACTTCTTGAAAAACACTGTGGCAATATATTTTAAATTTAAGGAGATATATATAGAGACGATAGATGACAGAAAGATAAAAAGAGAAATGCCCTTCACACAGTACACATTCTTGGGAATCTATTCTTTACAAAAATTATGAAATAATATAATAACTAAGAAGTTTATTAAGTTATTAATATTGGCCACAAAGAAAAAAATAAATGTCTATAATTGAATCAATAAAGTACAAGTACAACACATAAATACCATGTAATATTATACATCTATTAACACTGGAGAAGACTCAGAGAGATTACTGTAAGAAAAAATTCAATTGAAAAATTAGGTGTAGAAAAGGTAGATGTGTAATATTACCTACACCATTTGATTTCAAATATAAAATAAAACATTGAATGTGTGTCTACATGTGTGTGTGAAATATATACAGTTTTATGATCATGAAGTATGGAAAAACATGAAGGAATATATATGGGACTGATAATACAGGTTAGTTAGACAAAGGGAGCTGAGACTGATGTGGGAGGGAGAAAAAAAGAATAAAAGGTAAACAAAAATGAAAACAATAAAGACTAAATTACAAAAAAACAACATTATTTGTGATTATGATAGTTAGTTACCCAAGATGTCCTCCTAATGAACTATGCATTCCACTACTTTGAAATGTGTGTAGTCCTCATCCCTTAAAACAGGGATAGCTGGCTGGGCGTGGTGGCTTACGCCTGTAATCTCAGCACTTTGAGAGGCTGAGGCATGTGGATCACCTGAGGTCAGAAGTTTGAGACCAGCCTGGCCAACATGGTGAAACTCCATCTCTACTAAAAAATACAAAAATTAGCTGGGCATGGTGGCACACACCTGTAATCCCAGCTACTCTGGAGGCTGAGGCAGGAGAATTGCGGGAACCAGGAAGGCGGAGGTTGCAGTGAGCTGAGATTGAGCCACTGCACTCCAGCCTGGGCCAACAGCAGTGAGACTCCATCTCAAAAAAAAAAAAAGAAAAAAAAATGGGCTAACCTTAGTGATTTGCCTAACATATAGCATCTTATGGAGTAGCATTCTGGGACTTTCAAGGCCAGCTCACAGGAGATCTTGCAGTTTCCTGCTGGGAACTTGGACACTCATTCTCTGGATTCTACTTCTCAAAATACGGCCACCAAGCTGTAATCAGTGCAGGCCACAAGGAAAGGCTATGTGTAGACATTCTGGTCAACGGCCCTGGCTAAATTACCAGTTTACAGGAACATCAACTGTCATTTATACAAGTGAGATACCTTGGACATCCAGCCCAGTTGCACCTAGAGACAATTCCAGCCCAGGAAACCATCTGATTCAGCATATGAGAGACTTTGAGTGAGAACTAATCAGCTAAAGCCAGTCAAGCCACATAAATGGGAGAAGGATTCGGATTTTTTTTTTTTTTTTTAGACAAAGTCTCACTCTGTCTCCCAGGCTGGAGTGCAGCCTCCCAGGCTGGTCTTGAACTCCTGACCTTGTGATCCACCCATCTCGGCCTCCCAAAGAGAATGAGGATTTTTTAAGAGACTGATTTAGAAGTATGTTATACAGGAAAAGATAATCATATTTATAAATTAATATAAAAGTATATAGGTGAAAATAAATTTAAATATTAAATAGGATGTTATTTTCAAAAGTGAGAAGAGGACTTGTTCTTGATCTAGTTTAAAATAAAAAAGTAAAAGAAAAACTAAAAGAAGAAAATGTGGTTGATTGAGAGTAATATTGGTGTCAGAGTTATGCAGAGCCAACAGCTCTAAATCCCTATCTGCTTCTTCCTAGTTGTTGAGATTCCTTGAACCTCAGTTTCCCCATTAGTATCTGAGGAAAAATTATCATTTGGCACATAACTTGATAAAAAATCAGAGTCATTTAATCTTGAATTATCCACAAAACTCATCTCTAATACAAAACACCTCTCTGTAGCATCACGATCACAAACAGAGATATAGAATACAGGAACTAAGACAAATATTGGGTATAATATGCATTGCCATCTTGCTTGTGGTACTCTCAACAACTGATGTATTTGTATATTTCTATGCCAATCCCATAGTGCCCTGATCATAGTACACTTATAGCCATTTTTCTTTTTTTTTTTTTTCCAGTATGGCAAAGTACAACTTACTATTTTTTTTTGAAGATTACTTATAATGTTCATTCTGTCATAAGATTGTTGAATTATTTTCCATTTTCCACCCATTCTAACACATTGACAATAACAAAAATACAACAAAAGTATTTGAATTAAATAATATTTAGAAATATTTTTGTAAAAAATTAACATTTTTATGATATAAAGACATGTCAACAAAGAAAGATTAATCTTTATTAGACATAGTAAGATTAAATTATATAAGAAGTAAAATATATAAGAAGTAATTATATAAGAAGTAAGTAAGTAAGCGTGATGAATGAATACACTTTTGTTAGGTAGAGATGAAGGAAGACATTCTAACAAAAAAAACAATAGCAAAGTAAATGTGTGAAGACAAGACACTACAAGTCCCATGTGTATAATGCATGAACAGATTATGTCTGGCTTTGTGACAGTTTAAAACTGAATTAGAGTAGACAGTCAATTTCCCAAAAATTATTGTAGCATTTTAAAAACAAATTTCTAATAGAGTGTTCTCATTTTAAAGAGAAGTTCAGGGTGACAAAATGTAGCATATTATAAAGTCATTTTACTATCTTATGTCAAGAGGTTAATGTTACAAAAATTGCCGATTTTTGTTTCCCTTATTTTATTGTTTTCTTGAATAATGAAACACATGTATGAAATAATTAAAGGTCTGTGAATATATTTTCCACACTTATTTGTATTCTGTAGTATGCTATTTTATTAAGTAATTCTTTTCTTCAAGATACTTCATACAATGAAGTGGATTGAGATAATTTGTATGGAAGACTGCATAAAATAAAACAATTGCAGTTATTAATGCCAAATGAGTACAGCATGTAAAAAGGGTGATAATTGCTATGCCTTTTTGTATCTTGAAAGTGTTGGGAAGTTCCAAAATCTGATTGTAAGAATGAAAAGATTAATTTGACAAAATGTAACTAAGGATAAGCATATTTTTCACATGGCTTTATCGCAAGAATATGTCATGTTTTTCTATGCCTCCTCTAAATGTTTCTCAAGTGGAGTACCTTCTAGATCCTGGAAGACATTGTTTTCACTCACTGCCTTTTTATATCAATTATATAGAACACTGATCTTATTAGAATAAAAATGTGTATGTTAATGGTATAATTACACTATACATGCAGATAGAGGCAATGTTAACATTAAAAGATCTCACTAATTTTTATAAAGGGATGATTTTGACTAATTTCGTGAGTGCTCTTACCTTGACCATCTGTTTTCTGTTGTGAAAAATCTAGAATTTCCAGAAACATCAGAATATAATAGATTAACGAGAGTCAAGGTTTTTCATAAAGCTATCTTCATACTCAAGAGGAATCAATGAGAAAAATTAATCTAAATCAATTCATTCTTTTAAAAATTGGAAAAGGGGTGGACATGGTGGCTCGTACCTGTAACCACAGCACTTCAGGAGGTCATGGTTGGAGGATCACTTATATTCAGGAATTCAAGACCAGTCTGGGCAATAGAGTGACACAGCTTTTCAAAAACAAAAAAAGCACATTTTTCTTTCATTAAGGGACTCTACTCACATGTACATGTTTGGACGAAAGGAGGCAAGATGGTGCACTTCCGGGTTCTTCTTCACCAACTTTTCCCGCGCGCGCGAAAATGCAGCCGGCGCCCGGGAAGGTGCAGACCAACTGGGCATGCGCCAGGTGACGTCAATCCGAAGAGACCAAGATTTACCTGGTCGCACCTGTGGAATGCCCCCTGACACGCCCGTGCCCCGCCTATTGCCCTCCCACTCCTAGAAAAGCCGCTCCGGAGGGACGCCACGCGCGGCCTTCCTCAGTCCTCCATTGCCGTGGGGATGTCAGGACTGCGGGAACTCCCTCCGAGAGCCCCACCGGGGGACTCTTGGCCTTCTTTGCCGGAGGCCGACAGACCTCTTCCCCACACCTTAGGTGACCAAAATAAACTTGCAGTTTTGCTCCTACACTTGCCTACTCGCTGGTTCTTTTGTGCCCGCTCTGGTGGTCTTAGAAAAACAAATCAGTACAGTTGTCTTTTTTTCTTTCTAAATTTTTAAATTGTGGGTTTGAATATAGACTGTGGGTTCAGGACAAAATTTAGAAACTTGACTTCTTATCCACCTGCAAATACAGTATTATTTCTGCCAGAACCTTTCCTTAGTATTTGGAAGCAGATCTGAGCAATGGATAGGAACAGATATAAACAAATTATTTGCTTTAGAATGGCCCAGATTTCCTTCAGGGGATTAAAGAGAGAAATGAACACATAAGAAGAAAAGGAAGAAAGAAATTTACCTGAGTGAGTTAGAGGGAAATGCCACAATTTGAGACAAATTGAAGAGTCCTTTATTAGCCAGGAAACAAGAGACAGCTAACGCTCGAAATTCTCTCGGCCCTGAGGAAGGGACTTCATTTTCCTTTATATACTTTGGTTTAGAAAGGGGAGGAGGAGCTTGGTTACAGCAATGCTACAGAAGTAAAAACATGCAAAAAGACAACTGGTTACAGGGAAACAAACAGTTCCAGGTGCAGAAGCTCTAAATCTACCATAAGGCAATAGGTATGCGGGATCTGCCCGACACAAACTCAAGGCTTTATGGTGTTACCTTCTGAGCGAAATGCTGGGAACTTCGTACATTGCTTGCTTCAGTACCTTATCAGTTAATTGGACTCTTTGATATGTTGAGAGTCAGCTTACACAAGTAACTCCTTGAGGAAGGTGGTGAGTAAGGAGTCCTTGAAGTCTTGTAAATGAAGGAGCCAAATGGAGTTATTCTGGCTTTCTCAGCTAAGGGAGAGCCTATTCATGTGGAAACAAGGCTAGGTGATTAAGGGAGAGTCTAAAAACAAGGTTAGGTGTTACAGAACAAAGGCCGAATGACTGGGATTTCCTGGAGTGAGAAGAAAGAAGCAGAGAGAAGTTTGAGGAAGTATCTGCCGTTCATATGAAGGTTATTGATAGTGACTGGGGCAAAAAAAATGATTTAAAATATACTTCAATATATTAAGAACACATGGCCTACTCTTTGGAAAATGTGTCACAGATGTTGATAACATTTTGAATAAATATTAGTTGCTATTGTTTGCTGGATTGTGTTGCACTGAATATGCCTTTGTACAGCATTGAATCATGTGGGTGCCAATTGTATAAATCTTTCTTCTGTATGCAGGTGTATTTAGCTGACTATTGTGCATTAGCAGTAGGACCTTTTGCAGTTATTTATACGAGGTAAAAAGAAGGAAGGAGAAAGAAAAGAAAATCTGCAACGACTTTGCAATAGGAAAGAAATATAAGACATCAAACGTGAAATACATGAATATGTGAATCTCAGTAAGATATCTGGAAAAACAGGTTTAATAACTTATTGGCCTACACTTTTCTAAATTTCACCCTTAATTCTGCCATTAATTCCTCAACTTCGTTTACAGATCAGAATCTGTACAGTAGGTAGGTAGTCAGACATGAGCAGGACAGGAGAGAGCCCTTGGTCACCACCAGGAGTATCTGGTGGTCGAACAGTTGTTAAGCTGGCTTTCTAAAATATTAATTGGTCACAGCAGGAGCAAGGGAAAGGCAGTGTCCCAACAGATAAAAACACCTGAAACTGGTGAACAGCAGCTTCCTGATAAGATCTCAGGAGTTGGGTGAGTGCGTTCAAGCAGACACCCTAAAAGGCAAAATGATGTAGCTTAACTAGTATTTGACCTTCCTCTGCAAACATCCGACTGATGAGGGAAAAACGCCTCAAGTGAGCATGCGCACAACTTCAGTAAACACACTGTGCATGCGGCCCCTCCCAAGTGCTGGCAGGCCGCTGCAAGTGCGGAGAGCCCAACCCAAGAAAAATCAGTGGGGAAGAATCGGGAGAAGGAACGCAACACCCCGGAAGCATGCCAAAATACAAAACCCTAAGTCAAAGGTGAAACCAAGCACTTGAGTCTCTCAAGTCATCCATTTGACCCTCTTCCAAGTATAATTTACTTCCTTTCATTCCCGCTTTAAAGCTTTCTTACGAAATGTTCACTCCTGCTCTAAAACTTGCCTGGGTCTCTAACTCTGCCTTAAGTCCCTCATGCAAATTCTTGCTACTGAAGAGGCAAGGATTGAGGCTGCTGCAGACCTGTATAGATTTGCTGCTGCAAAGAATGCCACTTTAAAACAATACACTGAAATGAGAACAATACCTATACACTATGCATATGAGACTGATATAAGGACTTCCTTGTCACCTTTTGGTATCAGAATAGATGTTAATGGGAAGAATATTGTGATGAAGAGACACATAATCTGCGTGGTTTTTTTTTTTTTCTTTTTGTTTTTGTCTAGGAATCCACAAGTTTGTAAGCACAATTATTTTACAGCCTTTTAGAGTGTTTCATTTTTTTAACTACAGTTTTCAGGAAATGGGAAAATATGTATATCTGACATTTCTCATTAGCGAGAATGAGAATGATATCTGTAATGTCAAAATGTCCTTTACTACTGGAAAAGTTCTTCCAGGGCTGTATGGGATTTTCACCTTTTGTGATCTGCTCTTTTTTTCTTTCTTTTTTTTTTTTTTTTATTATACTTTAAGTTCTAGGGTACATGTGCATGACGTTTATATCATGTATAACTCCCCAATGCAATCCCTCCCTCCTCCCCCCTCCCCATGATAGGCCCCAGTGTGTGATGTTCCCCTTCCCGAGTCCAAGTGATCTCATTGTTCAGTTCCCACCTATGAGTGAGAACATGCGGTGTTTGGTTTTCTCTTCTTGTGATAGTTTGCTAAGAATGATGGATTCCAGCTGCATCCATGTCCCTACAAAGGACGCAAACTCATCCTTTTTTATGGCTGCATAGTATTCCATGGTGTATATGTGCCACATTTTCTTAATCCAGTCTGTCTATGAGTACCCTCACTGTGCTAAGAGGAATGTGGGTTCAAATTTCAGCACTAGTACTTCTTCACTGGATGGTATTAGGCAAGAGGTTTCATCTCTTTAAGCCTGGGTTGTAGAAAAATACCAAACTAAGATAGTGAAATGTGGTACCAAGAAGGATAGACATGGAGTCCTGGATAGATGGACACTAAAACAAAGCAGATGTGGGTTTGAATCCTGACTTCAATACTACCCGTGATGTGATTTATATGCCTAGCACTTGTGCTTCTGAGGCTCAATTTTATGCCAACAAAACCTTTATTAAAATGCATACCTTGAAGATCACTATAATTAAAGAACATATATCATGTATTTTTTTTTTTTTTTTTTTGGGACGGAGTCTCGCTCTGTCACCCAGGCTGGAGTGCTGTGGCCAGATCTCAGCTCACTGCAAGCTCCGCCTCCCGGGTTGACGCCATTCTCCTGCCTCAGCCTCCCGAGTAGCTGGGACTACAGGCGCCGCCACCTCACCCGGCTAGTTTTTTGTATTTTTAGTAGAGACGGGGTTTCACCGTGTTAGGATGGTCTCGATCTCCTGACCTTGTGATCCGCCCGTCTCGGCCTCCCAAAGTGCTGGGATTACAGGCTTGAGCCACCGCGCCCGGCCGTATATGTTTTATAATAAATAATCTGTCTGATCTTTGCCCCTGATTCCTGGTAGATGACCACTAAACTAAGTCTTTGGAATTTCCCAAGTGATAATAGTGTCTTTGTTATTCATGCTGGGACCCTCAAGTATGAATGACTATGCTAATAGAAGACTCAGGATAAGAGCTGATAGTCCCAGAACGACCAACTTTGTAATGAGAGGATTGAGGATTTGAGCTAAGTGGTATCTCCCTGATCACCTTCAGTAAGATGAGAGAAGCTGAAGATTAAATTGAAGCCTGTGACCAAAGATACAATCAATCACGCTTACATAATGAAACATCAGTAAAATTTCTGGATACCAGAGGTCGGTGGTGCTTCCTGTTTGGTGATCAATGTGCTAGAAGGATGCCAATGGGTGCTGCACCTAATTCTACAATGCAAGGGTACAGAAGCTCTACATTTGAAACCCTCTCAGACTCCTCCCTATGTGTGTCTTCATTTGACTAGTCCTGATTTGAGCTTTTATTTTTTAAAAATGTAATTGTTAGTAGAGCACTTTCCCGAATTCTATGAGTCATTCTAGTGAATTATCAGACCTGAGAGAGATGTGGGAACCCCTGAATTTGTAGACAATTGATCAGATTATGGGCGGACCACGGACTCCCAAATTTGTGGCCAGCCTCCAAAGCGAGGGCAGTCTTATTGGGGACTGTGTGCTTATACAGAGTCTGCACTAGCTCTGAGTGGTTAGTATCAGAATCACATTGCAGCATTGCAGTATGTAACATGCCTAGCACAGTGTGTGGCTCATAGGTAACTGATGATGATAAGCATAACATTAATATTAGTATTCTTATGAATGGAGCAAAGATAATCGAATACAAAGGCAGGTACCTTCCTAACATAGCTCCTTGGCTGTAATTGGGTAAAGTTTTCAAATACTGTGTTCTTTATATTTGTTTTTAATTCAAGTGATGTAAGTTAATTATGATTTACAAACAAAAATATATATTATTTTATATTTCCCAATGTTGGAAGACTTTTGCAACAAAATTTCAAAGAAAATGTTTAAAACTTAGGATAATCTGACTTAAGTTGCAAACTCAAAGTAGTTATTTGTGTGTTTCCAAGAGGAGCTGAATGATGAGAATTTTATGAGTACTATTTTTGTTTTCACAATAATAGAAAAGTTACAGCATAGTTCTAACACGCAGTGCAATTGGTCAACTTAAACTTTTAAATGTGGTAGCCTACATAAGTTTGTGCAGAACGAGGCAGGTAAGTGGCTATAGTATGTAACATAAAATAAATTCTACCACCTGGCACCCTGGCTCATGCCTGTAATCCCACCACTTTGGGAGGCCAAGTTGGGCAGATCACGAGTTCAAGACCAGCCTGCCCAATGTGGTGAAACCCCATCTCTACTAAAAACACAAAAATTAGCTGGGGGTGGTGGCATGCACCTGTAGTCCCAGCTACTTGGGAGGCTAAGGCAGGAGAATCACTTGAACCCGGGACATGGAGGTTGCAGTGAGCCAAGATCATGCCATTGCACTCCAGCCTGAGTGATAGAGCAAGACTCCATCTCGAAAGTAAAAATAAGTAAATAAATAAATAAATCCTGCCATTTCTTCTGTAGAAACAGTATACAAGAGTGTCCCAGAACAAAACTAAATCAAATCTCCCATGCTACATAGACCCTTTCTTCCAATCACACCAGCAGGGCATGATTTCTTTAAAAATTACCGTTTTCCATGCTCAGTAAAAAGTAAAAGCCCCTATGGCTCCAAAGCACACCATTTTACTCTGAAAACATCAGCAACCTAAAAAAAAAAAAGTACAAATTAAGCAATAATGATTTTACCACAGACCACTTATCTGGAATAAATAACCTCAAAAAGTGAAAATGTTCAGGGCCATTAACACTACTCTTTCATTAATACCCAGGAAATGACCCAAACCACAGTCATTATAGCTATTCCACATCCATTTTCAAGAATCATTTGGAATAACAAGTGATGTGGCATTGACATAATTCTAAGCATACATAGCATGTCAGGGTCATAGTATCAAAATAAATGTTCAACAGAATCATAATTTTTCATGGAATTATGAGGAATTTTAAAGCACAGATCATTTTCCTATATGATCTTATACACAAAAATTTTTAAATCCTCTGCATTTACTTTAATGATCAAGGTTTTCCCTAACAGACAATCCTTGTTCTTCATGAGGTACATCCATGAAGGTTTTCCCTAACAGACAATCCATGTTCTACATGAGGTACAAGTTAACTTTACCTGAGAATGAGAGGTCTAAATGATGAACACCTTGGTAACAGAAAATATTAGCACTTGAAACAAGAAAAACTCCATGTTCTTTGACAAGTTAATAATAAATGTCCTTCTGTTCTTTGCTGTTACATGAAAGTCAGTCATGAATGCCTTTCACTGTACATGAAGACTGGGGTCATGAATAGAGACTGCACATTTTTTAAGAATTTTCTATGTTCAGAAAGAAAGAAAAACACAAACTATGGTGGAAGAAATGGCAGAGGAACTTAAGGCTGAAAAAATTATAAGTAGAGTTGCCCTTGTGGCCCTTGCCATATGGTAATTCCTTAGGGAATCATTTTCTTTCTAGGTCTCCATTTAGGGAATTCTAGAGGTTCAGACTGTTAATTAGAATAGATAAAAGCATTTTGTCTATAGGGAATATGACTAAGCTTGATCACTGTTTAACAGATTAACAGAAATCTGGAAATGTTTATTCAGAGCTCTTGATAAATGTATTAGTCTGTTTTCCTGCTGCTGACAAAGACATACCTAAGACTGGGCAATTTACAAAAGGAAGACGTTTAATGGGCTTACAGTTCCGCATGGCTGAGGCAGCCTCACAATCATGGCAGAAGGCAAGGAGGAACAATTCACATCTTACATGGATGGCAGCAGGCAAAGAGAGAGCTTGTGCAGGGAAACTCCCCCTTATAGAACCATCAGATCTCATGAGTCTTATTCACTATGACAAGAACAGCACAGGAAAGACCTGCCCCCATGATTCAGTTACCTCTCACGGGATCCCTCCCACAGCACGTGGAAATTCAAGTTGAGATTTGGGCAGGGACACAACCAGACAATATCGATAAATAAAATTGATTTTAAAAATTATATATCTACCCAAACTGACAGAATATGCTTAATATTATTTACAAAAAGCCACCTGAATATAGTAAGGGATTATTCATTTGTATTAGGAGCAGTAAGCTGAGAATAGGAAAGAAATATACAAACTTTATATCTTCTATTGAGTAATATGGTGTGAAAAATTAAATATCATAATACAGCCTCAAATCTAGATGATTTTTCTAACTACATGTCCAGCAGAGTGGCTAGGATGGCAAATTGCTTCATTACCCCTCTAAATTTTAGGATGCTATTCTACAAACCATCAACCAATAATTCATGTGTAATACATAATTTTACAGTTATTCTATAAACCCTTACAATGTCTACTTTTGAGCCTCTTGCAAGATTCTTTACTTTCAGATTTTGCAAAAAGTCTTGTAAAAAGAAGCAAGGATTGGCTGTCATTCTAGCTGTCATTGTGTCATTTGATCACATTGCCTGTACTCAAGTCCTTCTAAGCAATTTTTAATACTTCTCTTTTCCTATGTGCTTGAACATTGCCTATTATACTTTGCGATGCTGCCACTGCCTGAAATAGCATCTTCGTTCCCCTCCAATGGTGGAACATCTGCCCATGTTTAAAACTGTATCCTTCAGAAAGCCTGGCCTGAGCATGGGTATTCGGTGAGGGGCTTCCCTGTGTGCCTCCATCACTGCTATATCAGAAGACTAACCAGGTGGTGCCTAATTATTCAGTAACCTGAATAAGCTCTGAGCTCAGTGAGGTAAAATGCTTCTTGCCTCATCTCCAGATTCACAGCACATAACACAGAGTCTGTCAGTAAGGACCGAAAGATATTTGTTGACGGCTTTTGACTTTGGCAAAGTACACTGAAATAAAGTCAGTCCTTAACCCCAAGATGTTTATTGGATTGTTTTAAAATGTGAGAACTCAGAAACTAAATTTCCATGAAGAATAAATTAACTATTACATCACAAAAGTAGCCTGTATCTTTTATCAGAGCCTTCCCCAAATATGTCCCAAACAGAACCTTCTTAGTTTTTTTTTTTTTTTTTTTTTTTGAGACGGAGTCTTGCTCTGTCGCCCAGGCTGGAGTGCAGTGGTGTGATCTCCGCTCACTGCAAGCTCTGCCTCCCGGGTTCACACCATTCTCCTGCCTCAGCCTCTGCAGTAGCTGGGGCCACAGGCACCCGCCACCATGCCCGGCTAATTTTTTGCATTTTTAGTAGAGACGGGGTTTCACTGTGTTAGCCAGGATGGTCTTGATCCCCTGACCTCATGATCCGCCCGCCTCAGCCTCCGAAAGTGCTGGGATTACAGACGTGAGCCACCGCACCAGGCTCCTTCTTATTTTAAAATAATAAAAAGGGCCTATGTACTAGTAGTGTATGGTTACATACTAAGTCATTCTAAAAATATATGCAATATTAATAGTCAAGATTAATAGAATTCCTTGTTTACTTAAAATTAGCCAAAATTGAGATAATAAAACATAAAATATTGTAAAAACATAAAATAATATTGTTAAAACATAAAAATAATATTGTAAAGGGTTTATTTATTTTAGATAGTAATTCATAATATGCCCAAATGTCTGTGGACTCCTCCCTCACAACAAAGTCATCTAATTTCACCTCTGAAAATATTTAACAACTTACACTCAGAAATGTGTAATGGAGATAGCACAGGACACAAATAACAAACATAGGTAATTTTTTTAATGTTTTATTCACATCTATCCCAAAACATGTATTATTATTGTTGTTGAGGCTTAAGTAATGTTATGTAATTTTTTTTCAAGGTCATAAAATTCTTCAGTATGAGAACTCAATCTTGCCTTCTGGCTCCATATATGATATTGGGTTTCACCTTTGTGCCTGAAGAAAACCTGGGCCATGGTCAGTAGCGCAGCAAGTAAATGAGTTATATGGGACATGCCACTTAACCTCCATTCTCCTCCATTTCCTGACTAGCAAAATTAGAACCATTTCCCTCCAAGGTATCTTGTATCTCATGCAGTGAAAGATAATAACGTTTTAAAACATGGCCTCTTCCGGATGATAGATTCTTTTAGACATCCTTTATATTTTATTATTCTTCAGATTATTTGAAAGTTTTCAGTTTTACACACACATAATAGTCACTTCCAAAATTATTTGGGAAATAAAAAAGTAAAGAATGTCCAAAAGATTCTGCCGTCAAGGAGTGTTATTATCTGGTGCTACTGCTGACATTAAAAAATGGATCGATTATAGAATGTAATACTCAAATGGTGTTTCCTTAAAAGAGCTTTTCAATTAGTAACTATTTTTAGCAGTGACTGTAACTCATTTATCCATTCAACAAATATTGCTTAATGCTTAGAAAACATCAGATACTGTTCTAAGTATTAAAATACAATAGTGGACAAAAGAGACAAAATTTTTATCTTCCAAGGGATTTATAATTCAGTGTGGGAATTAGACAATACTAAAGAAATACAGACAAAACATATAGCATGTTAGATCATGATAAGTGCTATGCAATAAAAGTAGAGGAGGTGATAACAAGCATTGCAGGAAATTAAATATCCTGCTTTTGTTTTCATGAAGTAGAGCTGGTGCTACAAAGGAAACATCTGCTTGGAGAGACAACCAGAATACCATTAAGTTAAAGGTGAGAGGTTTATAAGAAATAACAAAAAAATCTGAAGAGGTAGGAATATGCAACTACATATGGATATGTATATATATATATATATATATATATATAGCCGTGTTTTCAGCATCCACACTTAAGTGTTAAGTGTGAGTATGTACACACACACAAACACACACACACACATATAGTAAAGTCAGAATCAGCATGTGTGACAAGAGCATTTATAGAAAGCAATACAATACAAACCTCATTATGTGCACATACATAAACCCAAATAAACCACAGAATGAATAATTCGTGGTTAAAGAAAGGTCTAAAATTCAATTTTATTTTGTGACTCAATCTATTTCAAGTGAATAGGGACATTGTGATTCATGAACATACCTAATTAAGAGCAAAGCCAAGAACTAAACCCTGCACATTCAGTTGCAGTTTCTTAATTGACCTTGGAATAGTTATTGCCGGTTTTTAATTACACAATAAAATATATTGTAAAAAAATGTAGCTTGATAATTTGCCATACACATCTATGGAAGAATAAGAATAGTGCTCTCTCGCTCTCTCTCCCTCTTGCCACAAACACACACACTCAGAGTTAGATTCATGCAAAAGCGGCCATCCAGTCAGGCAATTCTGTATAACAATAAGATTTTAAAAACTGTCATTTGAGAAAACCATGAAATTAGGACCACATAAACTCTTTTCTAATCTAAGAGCAAAATTTGTCATAGATATGTCATATGAATGCCATATCTTTCCTTATGACCAGACTTTATCCCTGCATTTACCACTAAGTATTTTTCTATTCAAAATACATTATTTGGGATTATATTTAGGTATTGAAAAGAGAGAACCTCAAAATATCAGAGGTTTATGTTTACTCACTCACAAAAATAAAAGTGCAGAGATGGATTGACAGTTCTGAGCAGGCGCGGTAATTACAAACTCACCCAGGACCCAGCCTTCCTCCACATCTCTCCTCCATTATCTCTGCATATGACTTCCATTCTTATGCTGGGAAATGTTTTCATGATGGCTGCTAGAGCACTAGATATTATATTCATACTTCAGGAAATAAAGAAGAGGAAGGGAAGAGAATCACAAAGGACATATCTCTTAAATAAATTTCTCTTTCAAGAGCCAACCTAGAATTCAGATAAAATACTTGATATTGATTAAATCTGAATACCCCTTGCTATGGTCTGAAAGCATGTGTCCCCACAAAACTCATATGACAAAATATGAATCCCCAAGGTGATAATATTAGGAGGGAGGGTCTTTTGGAGGTGATTAGGTTATGAGGGCAGAACCCACATGAATGGGATTACTGCCCTTATTTAAAAGGCCCCAGAAAGATATCTCCCCACTTTTGTCACATGAGGCTACAGTGAAAAGACATCTTTCTAGGAAGCAAGCCTTTGCAAGACCCCAGGTCGGCTGATGCCTTGATCTTAGATTTCCCAGCCTGCATAACTGTGAGAAATAAATATCTGTTGTTTATAAGTCACCCAGTCTATGGTCTATTTTTAAAGCAGTTTGAATAGACTAAGAAACTTCTTATTGACTGAAAATCATGGGGTCAGACCTGACTGCAAGAATGATTGAAATGGGAACATGACCACCATAGATAAAATTGAGTCTCTTTAACTAATGAAGAAATGGAGAGTAGATATTAGGTAGATAATCAGCTGTCAATCTCACCTTCAGCTTGTGAAATTTAATGATCCTCAACACTGTTAAAACCCTTAAAAGATAATAACTCATAAGAGAGCTACGGGGAAGCCATGAAACTGATCTTTTTATCTACTCAGTCACTTTTCATATTCATAAGGACCATGTTTCTAAGCACAGACTTTTAGTCCACAGAAATATAATAATTGCTGGCACACACACACACACAAAACATACATGCACACACACATACATGCACACAGAATCACCACTGTGCAACGTTGGTATAAGGAAAGCTGTGAAGCCAGAGGGGTTCTAAAGTTTCCATTCACTTACATTCACTCAGCTTTTGATCACCCTTTGTAGTTGTATAACATTTTTTTCTGTCCTTGGTCTATTCCTCAGCTTATTCTCAAGGAACAAACTGTTCTTCACAAGTGTTTCTTGGAATGCCAAGTTGTTCAGAGTTTATCTTCCCATGCACTGGCTGCATCAATCAATAGTTCTCGTGACCTCTGTGGGATGGATGCTAGATCATCATTCCTTTAAGTCAGATTTGAGCTGATAAAAATAGAAGCATATGAAATAAGCAGTGGAAACATACCATATATCTCTAGCTTTTTGGCTGCCAAATGACTGAAAAACACACTCTAATATACTGATAAAACTGGACCATAATATTTTCCAGAGGTCTGAATACTGCTATGGGGTGGAAGCACGTGATTTTATAATGCATTTCGTGCAACACAACTGTAGCTGTCTCCGGTCCTTTTCATCCACTGCAGCGAGGTGGCACCAATGTCTTCCTGAGCCTTTGAAATCATAGTCATCGTAATCAGTGGTGTGAGAGTAGACAGCATAGACTAGTTATTTTTTCACATCTGACATACTCTCAGGAGTACATGAATTACACGTGGCAAAATTGCCTTAAATAGGAAAAGTTTCTTCTCAACCCATCTAACAAAATGAAGAATATTAAACAATTATCAGGTTAATTAATGCACTCAATGTACTTTTAAAAAAAGAAAATGTATCAAGGTAATTTGAGGAAAAGTGGTGATTTAACCTAATTTTGAGAGGTAAGACTAGCTGCAAGACTTAGAATGTAGTTCTTGCATGTAAGTTATAATTCTGGGCACCAATCCCAAGCCTAATGTAAAGCTATCTGACTTTATGGTCTCTTCACTCTTCACTCACTCACCACTAATAAGTAAATTGGCTCTTGGGTTTAGCTATAATACAAAAATGTCATACAAATCCTAGAATGGTGGCAATTTCCAGACTAATAAGTCAAATGAGAAAAAGAACAGGACCTTTTTGGATAGTTCAAAAAATATGCTCCAGCATGTAAGATAAGACTTCAGAAATAGACTAACATCTGAGGAAATTAAAGAAGACCTCTCCCTGCAATAAAAGAAAGAATTTTATTTCATTTAATATCTCTCCCAAATGATAAATTTTCTACCACAATGAAAGATGTAAGAAGTTCCAGAATTGTGAATAAGTTAAAAAATATCCACATTCCTGACATCTTTCATACTCTTATGTCTAAACTGAAATTTTGCTGAGCTCATGACCAAAGAATGTCTTTCAGATCAACTTTTTAAAAGAGAACCAGACTCCATGTACATCTTTTTTTCCCCCTAGAATTAAGTTTAAAGACAACAACCATTTAAAATTTTATTTTATTAAATGAAATTATTTAAAATTTTTGACATGGCGATTAAATGATTAAATGGAAGACTCCTGCATATCCCAGAATAGCTAAATTAGATATAGATAGATAGATAGATAGATAGATGATAAATATATACCACTTTTATATATGCATATGCACCACATGCACATATATGTTTATTATGTGGTTCCCACATAACAGTGATCTGCATGCTTCTTTTCTTAGTTGCTATGGATAGGCTGCCTGTGGACCTGTCTGTGAGTTGGCTGAATAAGTTGGAGGTCGGAGAAGGAACAGCAGGGAGGAATTTTAGAGAGTCTAGTGCTTTAAATTGAGAAGAGAAATGAGCCAACCTTGATGAAGGTCAAAGGTAACTCTTACTAGTACAGTTTAGGTGAAATAACATTAAATAAGACTCATTGCAGTGAGGTAAAGAGAGGGTTGATAAACATGAATAAATTATAGCTACACCCAGTAACATGGATAAAGTTCATTAAACATAATGTTAAGGAAAGGAAGTCAGTCACAAAAGCACATTTACCCAAAGTATGATTCCATTTATGTAATGCAGTAGACATTGCATTTATGTAATGTTACATAAATGGAATTATATGCTTCAGATATTACATAAATGGAATTATACATTGCTAACACATTGTCCATAGCAATGTCTACTGCAACAGTAAAAGTACAAAGAGAATAAAAGAAGTGATTACCATATCATCAGAATCGTGATTACATTTAGGGAAGAGGAATGGGTTGTGACTGTGAATGGATATACAGGGTTAGGGACACATTTCTGCAATGAT
This sequence comes from Trachypithecus francoisi, assembly GCF_009764315.1. NCBI lineage: Eukaryota > Metazoa > Chordata > Mammalia > Primates > Cercopithecidae > Trachypithecus > Trachypithecus francoisi. The sequence continues at coordinate 164,238,217 of NW_022681454.1, read as the reverse complement.
GAAAATGTTCTAATTATTGAGTCACACAGAAGCTTTGTTGTTGGTTTCTTTTATATTAGATAATAAATTGTACATTATGTGTTATGTTTATTTCTAGATATGTGTCATTTGCAAATAAAAGTTTGAAAAGGAAAGGAAGGTAGGACAAACTTCTACTTTCATCCATGAAAAATGTACTAGCCACAGAGCTATCAAGTGACATGATCTTTAAGAGAAGGGAAACACATGAGGCGAGCCCTACATTGACCTGGTTTTGTTTTTTGGAGTTGGAGCTTGAACACAACATGGCGGTCTCCTGAACTGAGAAGGTAGAATGGAATTAGAGAGAGAGAAACCAGCAGAGACAAAACCATGTCTGTCAGGATCAAAAAGGGCTGCCAGTAACTTAGCTGTTGTCCAGAACAAAATCAACACCCCTTAAATGAAGAAGAGATAGTCTAGATTACCTACAATATATATTCACAATACCTAGCATTGAGTTACACCTAGTTGGTATGTAAAAAAGCAAGAACAACCAATCCATACTCAGAGAAAAAAGGTATAAATAAAAACAGACTATGCAATGACTCAGATGTTGAAATTAGCAGACAAGGACTTTGAAAGAGCAAGGACCTACGGGTAATTATAGAGACAATGAATGAACAAATGAAGAAACTCCACAGACAAATAGAAACTGAATAGGTATTTGAGAACAGAAAAGTACAATATTACAGTGAAATTTCACTGAATGAGCTTCACAGTTTGGATAATGTAGAAGAAAGTATAACTGAATTAGACCAATTGATAGAAATTATTCAATCTCAGAAACATTTTTAGTTATCCTAAAATTAGACGTATTGTATACAGAATTGGGCTGCTCAAGTTTATGGAATTTTCTCCAGTCCCTTATATCTTCTGTGGTATATACAGCTGGCAGGTAGTTTGACCTAACCAAGACTGCATTTTAGCCAGGAAAATATACAGAAGTGAGGGAGGAGACAAGGTAGAGATTATACGATCTGACTCAAGCTGATTAAAGAGGCTAGGAAAAGCATGAGGTAGATTAGAAGTATGAAAAAATGCTAAGCTCGGTGAACCATATATCCAAGGTGGATCACTGATTCTTTGAGTCGGGCAACTACAGGCAGTGAGCTGGAAAGATAGAAAGTAAAGATCAGAAAGTGGGAGGTACATGGTCAGAGAAAAGACTGACACTTTTTTTTTCCTTCACTAGATAAGGCTCAGAGAGGTGAAGTAAATTGTTCAACATCACAGAGCTTAAATACATGATGGAGGACTTGAAACTTGTTATTTTTATTTCAAAGACTGTGCTTGCAATGATTACACTCGGCTGTCTAGCAGCCACTGCAGTGCCTAGAATATCCAGAGAATCTAGAATCTATTAATATTTTTCAAGTTCATATTCCATGAAGGAGCACTACAGAATGACCGTAACTATGGCCTAGTATTCGGCCACAGTGGCTACGTACAACTTCCCATAAATTGTGTCTGTTTCATGGCAGAATGCAGATGACTTGAAGTACAGAAATCTTTGTTTCTTTGTATTTGTTCTATGTTGCTATCCACATGAGGCCTGTGGACATAATTTTAATCTTCCTGAAACTACCCTTTATTCGAAAACGTTAAAGTAGAGTGACTACATTTTACCACCTTGTTCTTTTCTTCCCTAAATTTCACACCCTATGGTTTACCTTCCAGCCTCTCCAAAACATTCTTTCATACTGACCCAGACAGCAATCATTTGGACACTTTTAAAGTCATGTAATTTATCCTGAGTTATTAAAGATTCTTATAAATATAGTGTAGACTACGTTGGATCACAGAGAAATTTTGAAAGTTGACTATAGAAATGTTAATTCATTTTCTTACTAGAAATCAAAAACAGAATGTGAAACTGTATTTTTTTTTTTTCAGAAGTTACGGAAGCTTGAGAATTTCTAGAGTTTTTTATACTTTGTTCAAATGACTATTTCTATTTGCTGACTTCTTGAAACTTAGGTTTAGAAATGTCTTTGTTATAATTTTTTTATTTAAAAAAAGAAATTTGAATCACCCATTCTTACTTTTATTTCCCAAAATCTATATATATTAGTCTTATGCATAGATACAGAGTGAAGGTGTGGCAGAGAAAGAAGTCAAGAAAGAACAAAACACGAAGGACACACAAGAGCAAGGAGACTTGAAAAGATACACCTTAGAAGTGGATGGCATGCAAATGAATCTGAGAGGCAGCAGCCTGAGAGAGGATGTGTATCCAGAGATGACATCATAAAGAAGCATAAAATAAAAAGAGCCTCCAGACTATGAAGTAACAAAAACCCAAGAGCAGTTACTGGCAAATGGTAGCACTGAAACTCTCAAGCAGCCTGGGATATGTCCAAGGGAGGGGAAGGTAAAAATGGTGGGCTCCAAATAAGAAAGAACCTTTTGACAAATAGATAGAAACAAACATAGCTTCGAGGGCAAGTACTACTTAATGGATCTTTATTAAATGATTCGCAGCCCTGATACTAGGCGTTCCTCCATGACTCACTATTCGAGAATAGAAGTTAGTGATGAAGTCCCATCAGACATCTCACATTTTTACCTAGTTTGTCCACTTAAAGATTTTCTCACTTGTTGTGTAATTACCTAAGGAATTGCTGTTATCAGTACCAAGGACCAGTGGCTTGCTATCTAACATCGGATCTGACAATGAATATAAGAGCCATAAATAAGAAACAGAACAAGTGGCCCACTGCTGAGAGATAAGAAACACACTGGGAAATAAAGGGCAAGCCAGGATTACTGAAAATGTCTCTGAGACCCGGGACACATAGAAAGCAGTGGTGTCTGGAGTTTGTATTTACTGCGTTGGGCCCCTGGAACTACACAGGCAGGACAGCCTCTCCGAAGATTTAGGGCCCACTGAGGCATCAGCAAGACAGTTTTATTGAGCTGCAAGGTAATCACAAAACTGAACTCCAGGCTGGGGGAAAAGAGTCCACGTTAGACACAGTCCCTTCTCTACAGCCGACTCAAAGAAGAAGAAGAAAACTGAAAGAAACGTCACAAATAAAAAGCATATGTTTATTATGAGAATACTGTAGGCTGTGTGCAGACTATGTCCTTCCTCTGTGATGGGATATTTTTGTTTTTCTTACGTAATTTAATAAATGAAACATGACATACTCAGATATATAAAATAAACATCTGTTTGGTGTGTCTGCAAGTCACTGTGTGAATATGGACACAGATGTGAGAAACCAGGCTGTAGAGGGATTAAGAGCATAAACTTTGCAGTCACATCTCTTTGGTGCAAAACCTGGCTCTATACCTTACTAGCCACATCACTTTCAGCAAATTCCATAATTCTTCTGTTCTTAGGCTTCGTGAGGATTAAATACAGTAGTCATTGCCAGATTCCTATCAGGTATACCAGACACATCTTAAGTGTTCAGTAAGTGTTGGATCTCTTATTGTTATTGTTTGCAACATTATCTAGGGGTTGGGAAAGCCATCTCTTTAGTAGAGTAAGCCACAATAATTTCTTTGGATTTGACAATGACACTTAGTACAAGAAGACAATTTACTAGAACTATCAAATGTTTTTGCCTAAGAAGTGAAACACAGAATAATTAAAACAAGTGTAAACTCAAAGGAAAATGCAAATGATAGAAAGGTTGGTCAATTCGAGTTATCAGATTTCATTATTTTGATGTTAAAAGCTCATTGAGCTTGCTAAGTCAGGAGTGTTTCCAATTTTCTAAACATATCTACCATAGAACAAATTTGAAGTTGATACTGAAACTCATCTTACTTCACTGGGAAAAATTGACATCTGGGTAAACCAGTGGAGCATCACTAACTGAATTGCAGCCCTGATACTAGTTTTCTCTCAAAACTCGTTCTTTCAGGCAGAAAGATAACGATGAAATTCCGTCAAAACTCTCGGATTTTCACCTAGTTTGTCCAGTTAAATATTTTCGCACTTGTTCTTTAATTACTTAAATGTCTCTAATGCCTCTCCTTGCTAGTACGTGCTTTATAGGTAGAATTTGCTTTAATGAATCTGGTATATTACAAACTATCTGATTTTCCTTTCTTGTCTAATGAGGAGGGAACTTTGTTGCTTTGCTTTCTCTTTGATTTATTCATATTTAAAGTAAGTATATTTTCCATTGTGTTTATCTAAAGTTAGGTTTTTAAAATGTTTTTCTTGCTTTTACATCATTCTTAAAATTGTATACACATTTGTTGAATCATGTTTGAGATATCGTTCGGCATATATATTAACATCATATTATCAGATCCCTATAGATAAAGCAATCATGTTTTCTAAAGTTGTTCTTTTGTGGTATTTTTTGCATGCAATCTTTTTTAGCTTTAAGGTTTCTTATCAGCTAGACACTTTCCAACAAATTTAACGAAGAAAAATAATTTATTCCCACCAAAAAATTATACACATACATGTGTGTATATATAGCTATATATACAGTTATATATAGTATATATAAATATAATTATGCACACATATATAAATATATAAATATATAATGTATAAATATAAATATAAATACATATATACATGCACATGTATGTATATATGCATATATGTATATGTGTGTATATTTTGACTATATATGTTACATATACATATATTCAGTTATATATATCATATATATAGTCTTAAATTACACACACACATACACAGAGATTAAAAGTGATTATATGATTAAAGTTTGTTATATAAAATGATGTAATATATTTTAATCATTTAGTAAATGTTTTAATAAAAAGCAGCTGTCAGAAAATGGCCTTTATAATCATAATCTACCATTTTTAAGTAAAAAAAAAAATACACGTCTAACCATCTCTGTTCTTGTTAAAGCGGAATTTGACATCAATTAATGAAGAAGTGTGAAATAACTCAGGAAGTTTAGAAAAAATGTATGGTATTTATAATTAAAAGTAGAAAATTGTTGAACGTAAGCAAGGCAACAAGTAACTTTCAAAGATAAACTTATCTTAAGATTCTGGCTTGCATATTGTTAAGCACTGTAGATTTGTTTCAAACTATTTAAATACTTTGCCATAATCCTTTCCCATCTTTCATTTGCATTTTAAAATATGTAATAATTCCTCTGACATGTGTTTCAGCTTTTTAAAACTGAGACATTATAAAAGAATCTTACAGAATATTTGAAATTAACTAGTAAGAATAATCTTTCAAGTCCCTGCATATTTCCACTAGGAAGTTGCCTTGTGAACTTAGTTACCAATAAAAAAGAAGTTTTCTAATATTCCAACTGTTTTAAGTTTTCCTACTAAATTTCAAAGATTAAGCAATTTCATAGATGGATCAGTTTGAAAGGATATTCATCTTTGTGAACAATAACAACAGAATGTTTGCAGAAGAATAAGAATTCGCGGCTAAGACTAACCATAGATTTTTGCAGTCTTGAGTTTACCAGCAAACAAAACCACACCAGTTTCTCAGTATTTAGGTATTAAAATAAGATTGCAACAAACCAAATACCTGAATTATTAGCATTATGCTTCCCATTTGTTCAAGCCGGCTCCAAAGTTTTCCTCATCTCTAAATATTCCTGGTGATTTTATGTAGTACTGGACCTGTCCTCACCAAGTCCCTGGTGTCTTTGTTCCAGTATTCACCCAGGCCACTGATCATCTTAAGACTCAATTCTGATAATTGCCCAACCACGGAGGTTTGCAAAATGCAGAGTGATGAGACAATTCAGCCAAGTCAGAAGGATAAAATTCTGTCTCCATGTTTTGCAATTAAGGAGATGCCACAGTAGGGCTGCTTGTCCTCTACAGTGTAATAGAGTTAATGTTTGTGTCCTGGAATTATTCCCAGTTTTCATGAACTGCACATCTACACTACACACTCTCCAAGATAATCTGTATTCCCTAGAGTATACTGAATGTGTTAAGCAGCAGCTATTATTCCAAACCCAGAAACACCATTTTCTTATGTCTTGATATAATTAAATTAATTAATTAAATTTGTATAGATTTACAGGGTACAAGTGCAATTTTGTTACATGCATAGATTGCATAGCAGTGAAGTCTGGACTTTTAGGGTGTCCATCACACAAATAATGCACAATGTACCCATTAAGTAATTTATTATCATCCACCTTCCTTCCACCACCTCACCCTTTCAAGTCTCCATTGTTTATCACTCGACTCTTGACATCGATATGTACACATTATTTTACTTGCACTATGAGTGAGAAAATGTGGTATTTGTTTTTCTGTGTCTGACTTGTTTTACTTAAGATAATGGCCTCCAGTTCCATCCATGTTGCTGCAAAAAACATTTCATTCTTTTCTATGGATGAATAGTATTTTATTGTGTATATGTACCACATTTCTTAATCCACTCATCTACTGATGGACAGTTAGGTTGATTCTATATATCTGCTATTGTAAATAGTGCTGCAATAAACATATGAGTATGGATACCTTTTTAATACATTAATTTCTTTTCCTCTGGATAGATACCCAGTAGTGCAACTGCTGGATTGAATGGTAATCCTACTTTTAGTCCTTTGAGAAATCTCCATACTATTTTCCATAGCGTTTCTATGAATTTACCTTCTCACCAACTATTCCAGTTTGTCACATTGAATTCCTTCTTCTCTTTGCTGCAGTCAGCCCCTGTACATGGAATTTCTTTGCTTCCTTGACCATTATGAATCCCTCCATCCCCTTAAAACTTTGGTCTGTTCAAACTGTAATTGTGGACAGACTGCATAATTTTCCCGAGGAAGCCCCTGGACAGCAGTATAAATCAGCAGATGCAAATAGATACTGACAAGGAGATGTACTAACTACACCTAGATGAATGGTAAGCTCAGCACTCATCCAGCTGGGAGCCCTGCTCCAACTATTTGAACAGTTTTATTTTAAAAAAAATTGCTATGTTCCACTATCCCTTCTAAAAATCCCTTCACAAGTTAAGAAATAGATAAACCCAAAGCAATTTGAAAATTAATGCTAAATTGGAATGTTTGCAGCATTTTGAAAATTTTATTACAGGTCAGGTAAATAATTGATCAAAAGTTTCTGAAATGCTACAAAAATAAAGAAAATGAAGACTTTTATTCAATTTGATTTAATAGGCTTTCTTCCCTCTCATAATAATCTAGCTCTGAGAAACATACCAACTTCATGCTATTCATGCTCCAGCAAGTGACCTGTAAAATTAACAATCCAATCACCTGTACAGACGGGCTCTAAAATTTACTGAATTTTTATGTGGCATTCTATTTCATTAGTGAAACTGCTGACTTTTCTGACATAAGTCAACCTAATTATCAGATGTTACTGGTGGAATTATCAACTATAAAGTGGTCTTAGCATTTTGCTTGTATCAAAATTAAAAGCTAACAAATTATTGAAATAAGTAAGGAAAAATGAAAATATTACTTTGTATGATAACTGGCAGTTTTATGTCCATATGGTGGCTTAATGAGTAATAGAGAAATGATGAGGCTTTTGATGATGATGATAAAATAATGATGTGAACAACACAATGTTATAAGGAAATGATAACAAGAAAATTTGCCTGTGCTCTCAATCATTGAGATTTGGAATTTCTCTCCTTGTATTGCACAGTCTATGACCATTGATATGCACACATACATTTGATGTTATCCAATCTTATGTAATACTGCCAAGATGAAAGTAAAATTTTAAAAAATGATGATGCATGTTTGTGTATTTTTCTCATACAGCTTGTCATCAAATATTCAAAAGGTAAATAGTATACTAGATCCTTTCAAAAAATCTTACATGCTTAAGTAGTAGGAAGAAAGTTTAATAGCATAAAATGCATAGAAATTATGTTCTAAGGTTAAAAATAACTTCAGAAATGGAATATTTTACCTGTCACAGAGCAAACCCTGACTCATTTTTATGAAGACTGGATCTCACATACTTATAAGGCTTTAGAGGAGTCTTGCCACTGTCAGAGGAGCTCAGCGGGTATTAACTTCCTGCTGGGGATTTGATCATTTCTCCTCCCATATGTCTCTTTTTATAGAAAGGGGAAAAAGCTCCACTAGGTATAAAGGTTTTAAAGTAAATGTCTTTTCACATATTGAACGTATTTTAAAGTTTTTCATCTATGTATAATAAAGCAATTCTGTATATATAAAACTAGTGAATAGCTAAAAATAGTATTAAAATAAATTTAGTGAAAATCAGATATTGGTGCATTTATCTGTGGCCTTGAATACTGACCTTCCTACATTTACACACACAACTGGAGCTCAGCTCTCATCAAATGAAGATTCTCTCTCAATTTTCTCAATTACCAACCTTATTTAGTTTAGAGCAATGGAAAGTTGTTGTTGTTGTTGTTGTTTTTAACAATAGCAATATCATGACTGTTTTCTAAAAGTAGACGGACTCAGTTCCTTTACTCTATTTAGGGGTTAAAGGTAGATGAATGTACAATTTAATAGAAATAAAGTATTGATTTTTTCCTTTGTGCTTGGCATGTCCCAAGATAGTGGAAAAAACTTCCTATAATCCACTCCTGATGATTCCACCTAACCTTAGAGATGGACAGCATAAGAGATACAACAAACAGTGTGTGAAACTGTGGTCATTCCTGGCTAGGACAGTTCCAAATAAACCAGAACCCATGTGATGTACTTTCGGGAATTCAAACGATCTCTTTATGAAATGGCATCTCCTCTCTTGGCCAGACAGAAGTTTATTCACACCACAAGTAATTTACTTTTGGTTATGGCACTGAAGTTCACATGAAAAGTCACATACATGTTAAATCTTCTCTTGACTAAGGTCTTTACATGAGCAAAAATTGGGCCATTTATTAATTAGAGTGATGCAGAAGCTGCTGCCTAACTTTCCTAGAGTTCAAGCTAGCATATTGTTTGTGGTAGACCATCAAAATAAGGGCTCAGGAAATTTTTCCATAAAAGATCAGCTAAACAATTTCAATTCTGTGAACTGTATGGTCACTGTTGCACAACTCAGCTCTGCCTCTGTAATACAAGAGCAGTCACAGATACAATATAAACAAATGAGTGTGATTGTTTATGCATGCAGGAATTTTAATTTCAAGTAAATTACACATGTCACAAAATATTATTTATTTTTCAACCATTTAAAAATGGCAACACCATTCTTAGCCTGTGGACCCTAGAAAGACAATCAATAAGCCGTATTTGGCTCATAGATAATAGTTTGCAGGCCATGACCTGGTAATGAAGTCCCCAAATTTAGCATGTCTGAAACAGAACACTTGAGTTTCCTATTTTTCCATCCCAACAACAGAGTTTTCCAAAATCCCTGATCCACAAGGGATATGGTTTGGCTGTGTCCCCACCCAAATCTCACCTTGAATTGTAGTTCCCATAATCCCCACATGTCATGGGAGGGACCAGGTGGAGATAACTAAATCATGGAGGCAGTTTCCCCTATCCTGTTCTTGTGACAGTGAGTGAGTTCTCAGGAGATGTGATGGCTGGGTTGAATGGTAGTTGCTGTAACTTCTTTGAGAAATTGCCAAACTACTTTTCACAGTGGATGAACTAATATAAAAAGTTCCTTATAGAACTTTCCATCCTTCTGCTTGCCACTTCTCTTGCCTGCCACCATGTAAGATGTGCCTTTGCTCCTCCTTCACCTTCTGCCATGATTGTGAGGCCTCCCCAGCCATGTAGAACTGTGAGTCCATTTAACCTCTTTTTCTTTATAAATTACCCAGTCCAGGGTATGTCTTTATTAGCAGAACGAGAACAGACTAACAACTCCACATCTTAGCAAATCCTGTTTGTTTGGTTGCACTTGCCAAAAATGTTGTAATTTTCCTTTATTTGTCACATTTCCTTTTACATTCTAAATCTAATCCTGTCAGCTGAAACTTTGAAATACATTCAGGATCCTCCTTCTTTTCACCAGCTAGGCACTTCCATACTAGTCAAATCACTACAATGTCTGACCTGGTCTGCTGTATTAGCTGTTCCTGCCTGCATTCTTACCAAACACAATCTATTCTCCACTCAATACAAGATGGTATTTTTATTTTTCTTCTCCAATTTTTATTTTAATTTCAGGAGGTACACATTCAAGTTTATTACATGGATAAATTGCATTGTCACTGGGGTTTGGTGTACAAATAATTTCATCACCCAGATCCTCTGCATATGGCTAGCCTATTTTTCCAATACCATATATCAAACAGGCAGTCCATTCCCCCATTGCTCTTTATTGCCAACTTTGTTGAAGATCAGATGGTTGTAGCTGTGTAACTTTATTTCTGGACTCTCTAACCTGTTCCGTTGGTGTATGTGTCTATTTTTGTATGAGTTACGTTGGACTTGTTCTATAGTTTGAAATCAGGGAATGTGATACCTTTGGCTTTGCTCTTTTTGCTTAGGATTGCTATGGCTATTTGGGCTCTTAGACTCTTTTTTGGTTCTGTATGAATTTCGAAAGCACAAGTAAGTTGTACTCCACTCTTCTGTTTAAAATACTCTTATGGCTTCTCATCTCATATGGAAGAAAAACCTCAGTTCACATCACGGCCTATGAAGAACTATATATGTTGATCCCTCCTTTGAAAATTGTGTATCAATATTGCAGGCACACTCTAAGCACTGTGTCTTTCCAGTGGGAATGAAAAAGCAAATTAAACAGTTGGAAAGATGATATAGATTCCACAGGTAGGATCCATGTGTTAGTCCCTTTGGACTGATATAATGAAATATCATAAACTGGGGAATATAACAAAAACAGAAATTTATTGCTCACAGTTCCAGTAGCTGAAAGCCCAAGATCAAGGTTCCAGCATATTTGGTATATGGTGAGGGCCCATTTCCTGATTTATAGATGGCATCCTCTTGCTGAATCCTCACATGGTGGAAGAAGCAAAGATGCTCACTGGAGCCTTTTCTGTAAGGCCATCAGTCCCATTCATGAGGCTACACTCCCTTGACTTAATCACCTTCCAAAAGGCTAAAATACACCACCTTGGGGGTTAGGAGTTCAACGTATGAATTTTGGGAAGACACAAACATTCAGACCATGGCAATCCATTCTTCGTGTTTCCAGCATGCATTTTTCTAAACTTATACAATACAAATTAAAACCATCTTACCCCCTTTTACAAAGTTTATTATTTTAATTTAAAAGGAAAAGAAATTGATCTACCACAGCTTGTTTTTCCTAAGGCTATTGAAACATGACTTCTAAGTTATGTCTAAACCAATAGTTTCCAAATGTTAGTGTACATTAGCATCACAATAAGAGATGGAGATATTAAGTCTTATCAAAAATGTAAATGCTGTAGTCTTCTTGACCTCCCACTTTCTGATTTGAAAGACTGAACTCAGGAATGCGCATTTTTAACATCAACTCAGGTGATTCTAAAGTCTATTTGTCTACTTTTAGAAATACTGGTCTAATAATACAAAGTCTGTCTTTAAAGAAAATAATAAAAAGTTGCAGTATTATTTCTAACTAAAAACTCTTAAAGACCAGAATTTTTTTTACTATTTTAACTGAATTAATAATATCTCTCTAAATAATGTCAATAAATGTACCTTCCATGGTTAATAGATGTTAAGGATATAATAGAAATTAAGGCCACACGGCAGCAGTAATATGATGCTCTCCACAATCTGTAAAATTTATCTTCAATAATTATTCTGCAAACTAACTTACAAGTTTTGTGGTTGTTGTTTTAAATAAACTAAGACCAGTGCTCTCATTAAGGGCAATCACATATCACAATCACGTTTAAAGAGCCTGGGAAACTATAAATTGTGTTTCAGTTTTTGCTTATTGTTACCAAGTCTAATTTTAAAGGGATAGTTTGGTGCAAGAAAACTAACAACAACAAAAAAAAAAAACATGCAGCACAAAAGAAAAACCTAGGTTCTGTTTTCCCTAGCTTTCTTTTATCTCTGACTGTTCCAGAAGAAGTAGAGAAAGAAAAAGAAACCTGAAAGTTTTACGAAGCTTGGAAAAGGTCGTTGATATGAAATGGCTGTCACACTTCACCTTCACTACTTCAGAAATAATTATTGCTGCTTAATGGTTGACAGTCTGGAATCAAATTTTACAGTCTAGATGTTTGGGAATGAGGGGCGGGGAATGACAAGGAAGAGTTCCTGTCAGCAAAGGTTCACTAAAATTTTGAAAGGGTAAAGCCATCTATTTGGTGTGGTAAAAACACATAAGACCTCACAGACTGCCTGCTTTGAAAACAATTTTCTTTCTCTGAAAGTATGCTGAAAGTATGAGGAGGGGTTGTATTAATTTTTTAAATTAATTTTTGTTTTTAGAATCTAATATCTTCTTTATTACAAAAATAATCAAGGAGAAGAGAGGCTATATAACATCAAGTTTTGTGTGTGTGTGTGTTTTGTTTTTGTTTTTTTGAAGTTTTTCTATTTGCTATGGATTTTCTCCATTTCTCCCATGAAGTAAGTGTAACTGGATAGAATCTAATACAAAGATAAAAAAATGAAACCTATTTTGCACTCCTTATTTAATAGCAGAGAAAGTACTTTTCCAGTCTGAGGTTCAAGATTTAGTTACCTTTATAAGTATTTTTAATAAAAATACTTTAATACTTTGATAGTAAACTAGGACAGGTTCTGTTTTTATCATGGTGTTTTCTAAATTAAGATTATTATTTGGTAGATAATTAAAACTGATGTGTTTAATATTTCTGAATATTGTTTTTCTGTATTCAACTTAAGTTTAATTATTGGGAACTTTCAAAATGTCCAATAATTTATCTTCTGGTTAAAAAAATGTTAATAGAAAAAGTGAACTTATAGATTAGAAATTCAGTGGAAACATGCAATCTCCATGTTCCTTATGTTACGCCTGGAGCCACTGCATTCTCTTCACTGCGCAACTACAAATCATTTAATGTTGTATCGAATCTAGTATACATAGTGATTTACCTACTGTGTTAAGGACACTATCAAGTGGAGGAACATTTTGATTCTATCAAAAGATAACTTTAATATATAACAATTTTGAAAATATTAAATGGGAATTTGGTAGTCTAGATAGAAACAGAGTGTTTTTTAACTTGGTTTTTTATATATTTCGTGATTCAGAAGAAAGCTACTTCCATTCAGATAAAGATTATTATATGGCAGAGCATTTTAATAAACTTATATTGAATGATTACTGAAATTATCATTCTGTCTATGATGAAAGAAGTACCCCAACAAAAATTTAGTCTTTCTTTCTAATTCACTTCATAAAGAATGTTGGCTTTGAATTAAGGCAAATAAGTTATGTTTTTTCTCCGTAATACAGTTCTTGGCATCTATTATGAAGTTGTTAAGGTAATATTTTTCATTCTTTTCCTTATTATCACATAATAAAATCTGCTGAATAAGTAAGTTTATTACAATATTCTTATTTTACTATTTTATTAGGAGCAGATGTGCTTTTAAAAGCTTGATAAATTAAATTAATATATGAAGTATATACTACATATAATACATATATAAAATGATAACACAGAATTAATGTAGTATATAAAAACTAGGATTAAATACTATTAGTGTGCTTTAAGCTTACAATATAGTTGACCTAAGTATATATATCAACATCTTCTATATATTTTTTCAATTAATACGCATTTATTAATTTTCATTATATCCACCTAAGAGTGATATATGATATTGTATCAGCAGACACAATTTTTAAAGAACAATGAACCAAGGCATAATTTTTACAAATTAAATACAGTGAATTAACATTACATATTGTTGTTCTAAATTTCCGTTTATTCTATAAATTAACAAAAACTCAATATTCTGGAAAGCTTTTGATAATGGGATGCACTTTCATGATGACAAGTGATGTAAGACTTTGAAAAGTAAATAAATTGAATTATTTCTCTAGAAATAGCATTTTAAGGTAAAAGCGATCATTGTCTCCTACAAAATGAAATCAACAAATGCAAAAATTTGAAATAACGTTGCTTAAACATTTTTAAATAAAATTATTGAGGTTTCACTGATACCTAATTATACCATAAATCGAAATGTGCCATATCAAAATAAAATCACTAAATATTTTTACAATTGTCAATTTCCATGTAATTTCTTAAATTAAATGTAAGGTCTAAAAAGAAAATTTCCTGAAACTTTACACAGTGAAGATGAGAAGAGCATAAAACTGGGCCAAGTTTAGTTACAGAAAACGAAACTGTGAGCAAGAGGAGGCAGCATGGTTCCACAAAGAGCCAGCAATGTTAGATTATCTCCGCCATCTCATAAAATAGCCTAAGAAATTAAGGGCAAATAGAAAACTTAATCATAAGCCTCCTTGTCCACGCATAAGCTGATCAAATTGAGATCTCATGCAGATACTGGAAAGAACAGAGACTGTTAGTTGTACACAGCATTAAAAAAAGAAGCTGATAGCATCGACCACTGTTCCCCTATCATAAGGTTTTCTCCAGGAGTAGATGTGGCTGGTGGCTTAGATGCTAGTGATTCTTCTCGGACTATAGCTTAACTACGATGAGGCCCATTATCGGTGATGTTCAGATGTGTATGCCGTGTGATAAATCTTGTCTCAGTGCATCACACAACCTCACAATCACATCACCTCACAACACCCAATTCTCATTTTTCCTGATATCAACAGCAAAGCCCCTTTCTCACGTTGACACATCAGAAAGATGATAAAGCTAAAACATCAGTTCTTAACTTTTGAGATTCAAAAGCCCAGATCTCAGGAGAATAACTTTGAATGATGAATGGCAGCTTTACATTATGAAAAGCAGAACAACTTTCTGCTCAAAACTCCCAATATCCAAACACAACTCACCAGTTCCTCTGTCTGAAGCTTGTCTTTAGAGTTAAGGTTTACTTCTCATTGACACCTTGACTCTGAGACCTAATTATGAAAAATTAGGCCTAATTCATATTGGTTCAACTACGTGGTCTTTTTCAATAGGATAAACTATAATAACAGTTTTCTGACTGTTATTTTTTTCTTTGTTTTACCTGATGGAAATAGGTAAAATACTAGTCACTCTAGAAAGTGATGAGTCTTGAAGAAAGAAAATGCATTAGACCTTGAGATAGAAAGAAGACAGTGCTTCTTCTTTTGACGATTCAAATGGGGAAGAGTTGGCTCTGGTAAAAGCATGCATTGATACTGAATTCTCTGTGGTCCAATACTATTGGCATTGAAGATGTGCCATAGGCAAATGACTACATGTATATATATAGAAAAGAGCCAGCCACTTGATGTATAACACCACAAACTGATTTTTTAACATCTGGAAAAGCTGCCATTTCTCCTCCTATGGAATATTCAGTGGATACCTGGACTGCCCTGGTATTTAGAATATGCCATGCTTTACACACCATAGCAGTGGCTGGAGGAAGGGAATATTCTTCAGACCTCCTGCACAGTTGTATTTGCAAGGTAGTGGCATATTTAGGCAATTATAGCAATGAACGATTCTGAAAGAAACCAAGAGCAGTAGGAAAGTTCACAGAATTCTGCCATTTGGGAAGTAGCTTTTAGGGGCACAGCAGATTCACCATACCCTCCATTAAGTGATGGCAGTGACCGGCACTAAGCAGGAGTGATTCATGAAACCTGTGTGTATTTTTCGTGTTTCTGCTGTTCCTGGGTGGGGGGAGAATGTGGAAGAAAAAACCAATTTTTTATTCTAAGAATGATATATTGTCTCAGAGTCACTGAATTTGATATTTTAAAATACATTACCTTCTTTAGTGCCACAAAAGTGAAATTGAAAATAGGGCATATCGGTTGCATTATTAAATGATTGCAATTTGTAAAGAAATTTGGCAGTATTTTACTATTCTTTCTGGGTGAGACTAGAACCTTAGAAACTCAAGAACAACACTTTTAAATCATGTTATGTTTTTATTAGAACTGGAAGACAACATCTGAATTTTGCAAGGTTACATACATAGGCACATATACGTGTGTACATATGTGTATTCATCATGTACCTGCAAAAGAATAATATTTTGATAGATTAGCCAGTATGATTTATTTTTTTTTTTCTATTTAGGCAGTCTCTAGGACATTCTTTGTATTGTTGACTCATAAAAGCATTGACACATCAGAAAGATGATAAAGCTAAAACATCAGTTCTTAACTTTTGAGATTCAAAAGCCCAGATCTCAGGAGAATAACTTTGAATGATGAATGGCAGCTTTACATTATGAAAAACAGAACAACTTTCTGCTCAAAACTCCCAATATCCAAACACAACACAAAGTTCCCCTTGCCTGGAAGGACAGAGAAAAGAGAGTATCAAGACAGAAGAAAGAGATGAGTGGACAGCGTGGGTCCTGGGGAGAGCAGGGTATTGCATCTGTGGCATATTCCAGAGGAAATGAAAGTGATGGAAACAGGATATTCTCCAGAGGGCAAGAGAAAGGATATGGGAATTCTAGAATGGAGGAAAACTGTATTTTCTTTGCAGGTAAAGTCCAGGAGACAGCAAGATGCCCAGGAGAAACAGTCTAGAGGAGCTTGATGGTAATCCACACAGGTGATTCTTTCTCAGCAACGCTGTGGAATAAGAAAGAATGTGAAACACCTCCAGGTGAAATGGAATAGAATTCTCAATTAGTCTAGTTTTAACTACCCTATAAAATAACGTCACTATAGGAATTGATTTTCATGTAAGAAAATGATGTTATATTTTCTACACAGCTGAATTTCTGATTTCATATTTAGCATCAAGCCTCCCAGAGACAGAGATTTGCCCGTGATGTCTAAAAAACTTGATACAATCCATTGTCTGCATCATAGACTCAAAATTCCAGAGTAGACTTAGGACTCAGTCAGGATGTAGCTATAGGATTGTGAGCTATTTAAAGTGAGATGGATTTTCATCTATAAATCTTGTTTTCAAAAATAATTCCAGTGAATTGTGATAAGGCTGAGTTAAAAAGACGACATTAAATTGCTTTAACTTTTTTTTTTGTTGTTTTTTTGAGACGGAGTCTCCCTCTGTCGCCCAGGCTGGAGTGCAGTGGCCGGATCTCAGCTCACTGCAAGCTCCGCCTCCCGGGTTTACGCCATTCTCCTGCCTCAGCCTCCAGAGTAGCTGGGACTACAGGCGCCCGCCACCTCGCCTGGCTAGTTTTTTGTGTTTTTTAGTAGAGACGGGGTTTCACCGTGTTAGCCAGGATGGTCTCGATCCCCTGACCTCGTGATCCACCCGTCTCAGCCTCCCAAAGTGCTGGGATTACAGGCTTGAGCCACCATGCCCAGATATTGCTTTAACATTTTAAACTTGAGTCAATGCTGCACTTTGTGTTTGTTAACAAGAATGCTTAAGAAAGGAGGGCCATGGAAGAGGATTTTTAAAAGCCTCCTGGATTCTGAATTTCTAAGAACAAAATCACATTTAAATGTAAAAGCCAGTCCAGAAGTATCAGATTTACCATTTAAATGTATTCATCCCTTTATCTGCCCAAAAGTGGAGGCTGGGACATTGGTAAAAAGACTGAGGAAAGAAGCCCACTGTGCTCTGATGCCAGGTGAGTGAGATCACTGCCCAGCTTCAGAGGAAAAGCTCCTTTAAGACAGACACCAAGAGGAGGAGCACAAGCATACTTCTTTTTTAATTGCATTTAGAAAAATGAAACATATCATTATAGTTTAAGCCCACAAGGAGAACCTACCACCAGTAGTGTGAAAGCCAGGTTGGGCTCTGGGGATGCCCTCCAAACAAGACGGGACCAAAGGGTGAAGCCATGATATTTCTCTATCTCTCTCAGATAAAAATCTTATGAGGAAGAGAAAATGCTTCAGTTTCAGTGGGGGATTCGACCTATATCATCTATTGCCTTAACAAAGAGTTGGCCTACCTCACCATTCCTCATCTCAATTTTTACACTTAAATAAACAAACAGATTTAGATGGGTAAAATATGAACCTAGTCTAACAAAAGAAAACAAATAATAATTTTTCTGAATTAATGAATGAAAAGAGTCAAACTCTGTAAAGTATTTGAAGAGACTTATTCTGAACCAAATATGAATGACCATGGCCCGTGACGCAGCACTCAGGACATCCTGAGAAATGTGCCCAAGGTAGTCAGGATGCAACTTGGTTTTATACATTTTAGAGACGCATGAGACTTCCATCAAATGCACTTAAGAAATACAATGATTTGGTCCAGAAAGGCAGGACAACTTGAATGGGGAGCTTCCAGGTTATAAGTAGATTTAAAAATTTTCTAGTTAACAATTGGTTGAGTTTATCCAAAGACCTGGGATCAATAGAAAGGTATGTCTAGGTTGCAAGAAGAGGTCCTGGAGATCAAAGTTTTGTCATGCAGGTGAAGCCTCCAGGTAACGGACTTCCGAGAGAACAGGTTGTAAATGTTTCATATCAGACTTAGAGTCTGTGTTGATGTTAATGCCGGATAGGTATGATGAGGCATGTCTGACCCCCACTTCCCATCATGGCCTGAACCAGTCTTTCAGGTTAAATGTTAACAGAGCCCTGGCTGAGGAGGAAGTCTATTCAGATCATTGGAAGCTTTAGAATTTTACTTTTGGCTTACATTCTAAATGTTACATTACACCAAAAGAAAAACTGTAGCATGACAGAAATGTGCCTGAATGGTAGGACACATCAAAAAAAGAAAGAAAAGAAACATAAACTTTTTTTTGAGACAGGATCTTATTCTGTCATCTAGTCTGAAGTACAGTGGTGTGATCATAACTCACTACAGTCTCGAACTCTGGGGCTCAAGCAATCACCCCACCTTAGCCTCCTGAGTAGCTGGGACCATAGGCACGCACCACCACACCTGGCTAATTTTTAATATATTTTTAGTAGGGATGTAGTCTTGCCATGTTGTTCAGGCTGGTCTCGAACTCCTGGGCTCCAGCGTTCATCCCATGTTGGCCTCCCAAAGTGCTGGGATTACAGACGTGAGTCACTGCACCTGGTCTAAACATTTTGTTCCTTCTTAGCTCAGCAAGTTGTATGTGTCACATAGTTGCCATAAAGGTTCATGTGATTTTAGAAAACATTGATATATAAATGCACATCCAACAACAACAACAAAGCAATGGTCAGTCCTCTGACTCTGCAACAGAATATTATGTTTTGAACTTTGGGCCAAATTTTAGAAAGGAGCATTGACAAACTAGAATGCCTATGTGAGAGTAGAACTGAGCCAAAGGGAGTGAGACAACTCTTTGAAGAATTGTTGAATTAACAGCTTTCACATAAACATTGGAGCACCACAACTGAGTACAAAAAATACAACATGTATTGGTTTGTGAATATTTATCATAAAATGATACAAAGTATGTTTTACTGAAGGCAGATCATATGAAGAAAAGTTAAGTCATATTTTTTGTTGAAAGCCTAAGCAGTACATGACACAGTCACAAACGAATATATACTGTGGATGAGTTGCTCTTTGTAATCATGGTAACCAATGTCAACCAGAATACAAGTGGGTACACAATGAATTCAAATGGAGAAAAGTTCCTACTCTGATTACATTGAGAAGGCTACAGGGGGAAGCCGTAAAATACCTCATCAATACTGACTACTCCTTTGGATATTATATCCATGTATTTCATGACATACTTGCAGTCCCAAAACTGGCATAACAGTCACATTTTAATATCTAATACACTAAATAGATGACTGAACTCATCTCTGCTTCATAAACATAATCAATCCAAAATTGCTACAGTTGATTAAAGCCAGAGTTTCAGATTATTCAAAGTCATAGTAGGCATGAAGGATGATCAAGGTAACTGATCCACCATCGGTGAAAGGGTTAGATTTAATAGAATTTTTAGAAAGAAAAATATGTGACAGACATCATTCTAGTTTCATTAAGAGAGAATAGCAGCAAAACTCGTTCTGTTTTTTACAGAGCTATACATTATACCAATGGGTACATTGAGATCAATTTGTACCATCTGGTATACAGACAAATTTTATGAATAACAATCTAATAAGAAATTAATAAAATCAAATTTATAGTACTTATCACTATAAAAATAATATTCCCGATAAGCACAATAACACAAACCAGCTGGTGTATGCTTCCTCCAGCTACTGAAATTGCACATACGGTCATCCAATGTCAATAACATATTCTCAATAAGACACTGAAGCATACGTGAGTAGTTATAATTGTATTTATAATTATGCTTTATATTAGGTTTTGCATGATTAAAAATATTGTCTTACCACTCAAACGTTTTATTTCAAACGGTCTCAAGGTGGATCCCATTAAATGGAAGGCTGGATGAGGCAAGCATTGAAGTCAGTTACTATAAGTAGGCTTTACAATCGTGTCGAAACTGAATGCAAGTTACAAGAATGGAAGACACATTTCCTTCTACAGAGAAGCTTACCTTCTTTTAAAAAACTAGACTTATAAATAATAATTAAAATATACCAAGGGAAACTGAAGAAGCATTAACAATACGCATGAACTAACAAAATAGCAAGGAAGAGGTAAATAATTCAATCTTGGGGTCAAAATGGCCTGTTCAGGTGAAAAGAAAGCATCATAGGAGAGATACATTCATAGTTGTTCTATTTTATTTTTATCATTCAACTTGGATTTTAAATACTCTGCCTTTGTTTAATAGCCAATCAAGGAGAAGCAGCATTCCAAAGAGAAAACACTAAGTGTATGTTATTGGTGTGATGACAGAGAAATGAGCATCTTGCAATGCTGTTAAGATGCAAAGCATGAAGCAGAGTAAAAGGAATGCACCTGGAGGCAAAAGCAGGTGCCACATCATGAAGGGACTCTCATACTCTATTAAAGAGCCCAATTCTATTCCGTGGACAGGAAGAGGTCACCAAGAGGCTGAAATCAAGGTACTAATAGGTCAAAGTTGCATTTTACAAAGTGAATTGTCATAAAAGTATAGATACTGGATTGAAGGAAGAGGAAATCATAGACTAGGAAAATGGTTGGTAGATGACTGAAATTATTATGTGAGTGGCAGACAAGGGTAGAGTCTGAGTAATTAGTTGTAAGTATGAGGGAAGATGGAGTAACTGAAGATGATGCATTGTTCTCTGGAAGGATACATACTGTGCCACTAACAAAGTCAAAGAAACAGGTATAATTATAGATTTAGGGAAGAGATAATGACATTGGCTAAGAACTTAGTCTTGGGTATGTGCGAGACATACAGGTAAAGATACCTAGTAAGTAAATACATGTATATTATTCTCTAAAATTGGCACAGATGTGGGCCGGGCGCGGTTGCTAATGTCTGGAATCTGAGCACTTAGGGAGGCCGAGGTGAGCAGATCACCCAAGGTCAGGAGTTCGAGACCAGCCTGGCCAACGTGACGAAAACTTGTCTCTTCTAAAAATACAAAAAATACAAACATTAGCCAGATGTGGTGGTGGATGCCAGTAATCTCAGCTATTCAGGAGGCTTAGGCAGGAGAATCACTTGAACTCAGGAGGCAGAGGTTGCAGTGAGCCAAGATTGCACCACTGCACTCCAGTCTGGGCAACAGCAAGACTCCACTTAAAAAAAAATAAATAAATGGCACCGATAACTTTTCCTTTGGTAATACAAATTCTGCTATATCTTTAGGGCATGTATATCTGGAAGTTTATGGGACATATCCATGCTTATTTAAAATAAAATTAGTTTCAATACATACTAAATTAATTTTCCCTAAACATTTTTAAACACTAGTCAAATTAATTGTTACTTGGCTACAGTATAAGAATGTCAAAATGCATGTAAACATTTAAACTATAAAAGTTTAATTGGATACTGAATACTTTCTTTCTGGAAAATAGCTTTAAAATGGAACAAAAATATTAATAAAAAGAAAACAGTCTTTAAATGTGTGAGTAATTTTTCTGTGCTTTCTTAGAAAACAGTTTTTCAGTTTAAATGCTCGTTATAAAGTTCTGTACAACAAATGCGTTATTTTTTATTTTTAGTTTGTGTTTTATCATTTAATTATATTTATTTACAATTACAGATATATTTTTTCTTACTTTTTAGAGGCAGGGTCTTACTCTGTTACCCAGGCTGGAGTGCAGTGGTGCAATTATGGCTCACTGTAGCTTCAAGTTCTTGGACTCAAGCAATCCTCCTGGCTTAGTGTCCCAAGTCACTGAGACTACAGGTGCAACACCATGCCCGGCTAACTTTGTTTATTTTTTGTAGAGATGAGATCTCACTATGTTTGTCAGGCTAATCTTGAACTCCTGTGCTAAAGCAATCTTCCTGCTTCAGCCTCCCAAAGGGCTGGAATTTCAAACATGAGCCACTGCACCTGGCTTATAGGCAATTTTTATCCCAGATTTTATATGAAATATGAAGCCAGGACTAATAATCCTGGATTGATTATTCACACAGCTATTGAATCTCCCCAAAGGGAACACATTTTACCTGCCCATCTGTACTATACTCCAGGCCTGTGTCTTAATAGATGATTACACTGTCACAGATAATTTTCCCATAGAGTCTTTTACTGTTATTCCTACATCATCTCTACTTTTGTTGATCATGTTGAGCTAACGTGATTTTCTGCCACCACACCCTTAAGATGTGTATATGAGTAAATGATGGTAGATAAACTTATTGGGTATTTAAAGTAAAGGAGATATCTATCATGTCCTTCAAAGACTAGATATAAGCTCATTTTAATTTGTGTAGCTACTATGTCTGCTTTTCAAACAGCATATAAATTGTGTGCAACTACTGATACTGGTATGAAAATATTCGAGAAAAAAGATAGGAATAACTCAAGCAACTATACAACTTACTACTATATATGTGTTTATATATGCATATGCACAAAAAGGGAGAACACAAGATACAAAAATGAAAAAATTTTACAAACAGAAAATAGCACCATCTATGCCTTCAGTTTCTAGAATGATTATATTATCATTTGAACTCATTTGTTTACAGATATCTTTCTACTTTTGCTACATCAAATTCGTCACTCAGGTGGCCAACATCCTGTATTAAGATCTGGAGTAAGAATGATAACATTTTAGATCACGCTAATTTGTCTGTGCGATTCTTTATATTACCCTTATAGCCAATACCTATCTTAAACTTGGCTAACTTTTAATATTTTAGTAGATTTAATTGCTGCAATATTTGTGGCTCTTTTTATTAAGGAAGTTAACTTTGACTTCTATTGAATCTGCAGTAAATGATGTCTGGCTCCTGTGTCTAAAACATTGTCAGTCAACATTAGATGTTCAGATCAAATTTTCAGTTTACCTATTCTCACTTGAATCTTGGCATTACCCTTGACCTCATATTTCCCTCTGCTCTTTCCCTCCTTGCTACTGCCATCTAAAACAGAGTTCTTTCTGTACATACTTTACACATTGTTGCGTATCTCGCCTACAAACAGACTGAATTGTGTTTGTCTCTTACTTTTATATGTAAAAGGAGATGTAAAGCAAATTTGCTATTTTAAAATCTTTATTAAATTTTATAAAAGGTATTTTTTTAAATAAAAAAAAAGTTCTTTACTTACACGTAAACTTTCTGAAGCTTTAAGAGCAATTTACTCCCTCTAATTTAAATTATCTAGGAAAGGCAGCTTGGTTCGATTCTACTATCAAGTATTAGCATTTTTCATTTTACCAGTTTTGTAGGTATGTTGCTCCAACTCAACAAGTTCTATTCTCTCCAAAATAGAACATAGGTAGTACAAATAGCATTATGTTTAATTAAGAGAAAGCATGTATGTGACACAATTACAAAAGGCAGTGATAAAATTGGAAAATAAAACTTAGCAACCCTAACCAGGAGTTCAGTACTGTTTACTCATAACAACAAAATCTCAAGGGAATGAAATAAGAAAGCAGCAGAAAAGCATCTCAAACTGAACGCAAGAAATTACCAGCCATATCTTTCTCTGTGACTATTGCCAGCACCCAAGAGGCTTTTGATTTCCTTTTTCAGAGGTATGTCTGCTTCTTTACACTCATTTTTGTTTTTCTGGGGAAGGATACATAGATTTCATTAAATTTTCAATGAGTTTGTGGCCTCGTAATGTTTAAGAACTATTCCTAAGGACCCCTGAAGGAACATAAATTCAAAGTCCAGTTCTTCAGTTCTGAGGCAGAGTTTTCTGACTGTAAAAAATAAATAAATAAAACAAAAAAAGCTGTTCAAGTGTAGGGCAGAGGTTGTGTTTGCTTTGGTTGGCAATATGGTTTTTTGTGTATTTTGTTTGTTTGTTTTTAGAGATAGGTTCTCTCTATGTGGCCGAGGCTGGACACAAAATCCTCTCCCACATCAGCCTCCCAAGCAGCTGAGACCACAAGTGCACAGGTGCACACCACCACAACCAGCAGCTTTATAGTTTTAATCATGATATGCAAGAGCTCTCCAAATACTTGCCATATTGAGTACTTGCCCATTCCCTCTTATTCTTTCCTGCATTCCTTAAGCATGCTAAAAGCTGTGTGGTCTTTGTCTTGGGTGAGCTCATCTTCACTTCAAACTCCAATGCTTACTTTTATAAGCTGGTAGCCTTAAATCAATATTTAGAGTTCTGATCCTTCTCTCAAACTCTAGGATGCTTTCATTATTTTGTTTTCCTTTGAGATTGCCTTCACCCAACTTTAGGCTCTCAGGAGTCAGTTTTGTCTGTAGTGCTCCTGCAGCTACTCCCAACAGTAAAATTAGAGAGGTGCAAACTTACCACTGCCCAAGTGATGACTCCTAATCACTCAGGTCTCCCTACACACCTGTGACCAGAGTTCACCTGTGCAGATGTTTGAGGACAGTGTTTTGGAATTGCTAGAGCACTAGTGTTTTTAAATTGCTCTGGAAATTCCTCTGTCAGCTGGTTTAGCATCTGAGCGGGGGGCACTTCTTATGGCAGTCTGTCCATTTTAAGCTGAATTGTGTTGAAGAAAAAAGCCAGGAGTAACCAGTGAGTCTAACTCTGTGATAATTTGATGAGTATATTCAATTCAGTTGGGTCATCTACTTTCCTGTTTTGTCTCAGTCCTCTTTGATCTCTTCCAGTAGTTCTGATCATAAGATATTTACACTAAAACAAACCTAACCACAGTATCAAAGCAAACCAAGTTTGGTTTGTTAACAGGCTAGAAACAGTGAATAGTTTTATTACATTTTAAGGTAATGAAAAATGAACCACCAACCCTGCCACACTAATATGAAATGAACTGAATGATCAAGAGAAAACTGTAATGAAGACCAGACCAAACAGCTATTGAGGTAGGAGGAAAATCAGGGAAAAAAAGCCAGTGAATAAAATGTATTAAGGAGTAAGGAATTATCAGCCTGGTCTAATGTTGTTTATAGGTCAACAAAGAACAGGGCTGAGAACTGGTCACTGGATTTAGTAATGTCTGAGTCACTGCTAACCTTAAAATCTGAATTTGCACAGAGAGGCCAAAAGGGAGAATTGGAGGACAGAAAACAGTTACAAACTGATGGTACAGTCGACTCTCTGAAAGATTTTCATTATAGAAACAAAAAGAGAAATGAGTCAGTAACACCAAAAATACTTTCTTTTTTTAGATTTAATTTCTTATTGATATATAATAGAAATTCATATCTTAAGGTACATGCAGTAATTGAATATGTTCATGTAATTTGTAAGGATCAAATCAGTGTGATTGGGATATCATTACCTTAAATATTTGTATTTTCTTTTTGCTATAAAAAAGAATAAAAACCTGTCATTTGCAGCAACAATGATGGAACTGGAGGTCATTATGCTAAGTGAAATAAGCCAAGGACACAAAGAAAAATATCACACATTGTCACTTACATGGGGGAGCTAAAAAGGTGGATTTCATTAAGACAGAGAGTAGATTGGTGGTTACCAGAGGCCAGGAGAGACGGGGGCAGAGGGGATGAAGAGAGATTGATTAATGAGTACAAACATACAATATGATAGAAGAAATAAGACCTTGTGTATGATAAATCAATAGGCTGACTATAGTTTACAATAATCTATTGTATATTTCAAAATAGCTAAAACGTGTAATTAGAATATCTCTAGAATAAAGAATATGTTCTTATCCCAGCACAATTTACTGAAGCTGGACCTCTTCTTCACACTGTTACAAAAACCAACTCAAGATGGATTAGAGACTTAAGTGTAAAACCCCAAGGTATAAAAACCTGGAAAGACAACCTAGGCAACACCATCCTGGACATATGAATAGGCAAAGATTTCACGTCAAAGACATCAAAAGCAATCGCGACAAAAGCAAAAAATTGGCAAGTGGAATCTAATTAAAGAGCTTCTACACAGCAAAAGAAACTATCAAAAGACTAAACAGACAACTTACAGAATGGGAGAATATATTTGCGAATGATGCATCTGACAAAGGTCTAATATCCAGCATCTAGCAGCAACTTAAACAAATTTACAAGAGAAAAACAAACAACCCCATTAAAAGATGGGCAAAGAACATGAACACACACTTTTCAAAAGAAGACATAATGCAACCAACAAGCATATGTCAATCATCAATCATCCTTAAAGAAATGTAAATTGAAACTGCCATGAGATACCATCTCACACCAGTCAGAATGGCTACTATGAAAAAGTAAAAAAATAATGGATGTTGGTGAGTTTGCAGAGAAAAGGGAACACCTCTACACTGTTGGTGGGAGTGTAAATTATTTCAACTATTGTGGAAAACAGTGTAGCAATTTCTCAAAAAGCTAAAAGCAGAACCATCATTTGACCCAGCAATCCCACAGATCACTCTGCCATAAAGACACATGTGTCAAGATGGCCAAATAGGAACAGCTCCAGCCTCCAGCTCCCAGCATGAGTGACACAGAAGACAGGTGATTTCTGCATTTTCAGCTGTGGTACCAGGTTCATCTCACTGAGGCATGTCAGATAGTGGGTGCAGGACTGTGGGTGGAGCTCACTGAGTGAGAGATGAAGCAGGGTGAGGCATCGCCTCACCCGGGAAGAGTAAGGGGGAAAGGAATTCCCTTTCCTAGCCAAGGGAAACTGTGACACACAGCACCTGGAAAATCTGGTCACTCCCACCCTAATACTGCGCTTTACCAAGGGTCTTAGCAAACTGCACACCAGGAGATTATATCCCGCGCCTGGCTCAGAGGGTCCCATACCCACAGAGCCTCCCTCATAGCTAGCACAGCAGCCTGAGATCTAACTGCAAGGTAGCGATGAGGCTGGGGGAGGGATGCCCGCCATTGCTAAGGCTTGAGTAGGTAAGCAAAGCAGCCAGGAAGCTCAAACTGGGTGGAGCCCACCTCAGCTCAAGGAGGCCTGCCTGCCTCTGTAGACTCCACCTCTGGGGACAGGGCATAGCCATACAAAAGGCAGCAGAAAGCTCTGCAGATTTAAATGTCCTTGTCTGACAGCTTTGAAGAGAGTAGTGGTTCTCCCAGCATGGAGTTTGAGATCTGAGAATGGACAGACTGCCAGTTCAACCAGGTCTCTGATCCCTGAGTAGCCTAACTGGGAGACACCCCCAACCAGGGGCAGACTGACACCTCACACCTCACACAGCTGGGTACCCCTCTGAGATGATGCTTCCAGAGGAACAATCAGGCAGCAACAATTGCTGCTCAGCAATATTCACTCTTCTGCAGCCTAAACTGCTGATACCCAGGCAAACAGGTCTGGAGTGGACCTCAAGCAAACTTCAATGGACCTGCAGCTGAGTGTCCTGACTGTTAGAAGGAAAACTAACAAACAGAAAGGACATCCACACCAAAACCCCATCTGTACAACACCATCATCAAAGACCAAAGGTAGATAAAACCACAAAGATGAGGAAAAAGCAGTGCAGAAAAACTAAAAATTTTAAAAATCAGACCTCCTCTCCCCCTCCAAAGGAGTGCAGCTACTCGCCAGCAATGGAACAAAGCTAGACGGAGAATGACTTTGACGAGTTGATGGAAGAAGGCTTCAGACGATCAAACTTCTCCGAGCTAAAGGAGGAAGTCCAAACCCATCACAAAGAAGCTAAAAACTTTGAAAAAAGATTTGACGAATGGATAACTAGAATAACCAATGTAGAGAAGTCCTTAAAGGACCTGATAGAGCTGAAAACCATGACACAAGAACTACGTGACAAATGCACAAGCTTCAGTAACCCACTCAATCAACTGGAAGAAAGGGTATCAGTGATTGAAGATCAAATGAATGAAATGAAGCGAGAAGAGAAGTTTAGAGTAAAAAGAAATGAACAAAGCCTCCAAGAAATATGGGACTATGTGAAAGACCAAATCTACGTCTGATTGGTGTACCTGAAGGTGACGGGGAGAATGGAACCAAGTTGGAAAACACTCTGCAGGATATTATCCAGGAGAACTTCCCCAACCTAGCAAGGCAGGCCACCATTCAAATTCAGGAAATACAGAGAATGCCACAAAGACACTCCTCAAGAAGAGCAACTCCAAAACACATAATTGTCAGATTCACCAAAGTTGAAATGAAGGAAAAAATCTTAATGGCAGCCAGAAAGAAAGATCAGGTTACCCACAAATGAAAGCCCGTCAGACTAACAGCGGATCTCTCAGCAGAAACTCTACAAGCAAGAAGAGAGTGGGGGCCAATATTCAACATTCTTAAAGAAAAGAATATTCAACCCAAAATTTCATATCCAGCCAAACTAAGTTTCATAAGTGAAGGAGACATAAAATCCTTTACATACAAGCAAATGCTGAGAGATTTTGTCACTACCAGGCCTGCCCTACAAGAGCTCCTGAAGGAAGCACTAAACATGGAAAGGAACAACAGGTACCAGCCACTGCAAAAACATGCCAAAACGTAAAGAGCATCAATGGTTGGAAGAAACTCCATCAACTAATGAGCAAAATAACCAGCTAACATCATAATGTGTTAAGTTTGCACACAACAATATTAACCTTAAATATGAATGGCCTAAATGCTCCAATTAAAAGACACAGACTGGCAAATTGGATAAAGAGTCAAGACCCATAAGTTTGCTGTATTCAGGAGACCCATCTCATGTGCAGAGACACACATAGGCTCAAAATAAAGGGATGGAGGAAGGTCTACCAAGCAAATGGAAAACAAAACAGGCAGGGGTTGCAATCTTAGTCTCTGATAAAACAGACTTTAAACCAACAAAGGTCAAAAGAGACAAGGCCATTACATAATTGTAAAGGGATCAATTCAACAAGAAGAGCTAACTATCCTAAATATATATGCACCCAATACAGGAGCACCCAGATTCATTAAGCAAGTCCTCAGAGACTTACAAAGAGACTTAGACTCCCACATCATAATAATGAGAGAGTTTAACACTCCACTGTCAACATTAGACAGATCAATGAGACAGAAAATTAACAAGGATATCCAGGAATGGAATTCAGCTCTCCACCAAAAGGACCTAATAAACATCTAGAGAACTCTCCACCCCAAATCAACAGAATATACACTCTTCTCAGCACCATATCACACTTATTCCAAAACTGACCACATAGTTGGAAGGAAAGCATTCCTTAGCAAGTGTAAAACAACAGAAATTATAACTAACTGTCTCTCGGACTACAGTGCCATCAAACTAGAACTCAGGATTTAGAAACTCAATCAAAACCACTCAACTACATGGAAAATGAACAACCTGCTCCTGAATGACTACTGGATACATAATGAAAGGAAGGCAGAAATAAAGATGCTCTTTGAAACCAATGAGAACAAAGATACAACATACCAGAAGCTATGGGATACACGTAAAGCAGTGTGTTGAGGGAAATTTATAGCACTAAATGTCCACAAGAGAAAGCAGGAAAGATCTAAAATTGACACCCTAACGTCACAATTAAAAGAACTAGAGAAGCAAGAGCAAACACATTCAAAAGTTAGCAGAAGGCAAGAAATAACTAAGATCAGAGCAGAACTGAAGGAGATAGAGACACAAAACAACCTTCAAAAAATCAATGAATCCAGGAGCTGGTTTTCTGAAAAGATCTACAAAATTGATAGACTGCTAGCAAGACTAATAAAGAAGAAAAGAGAGAAGAATCAAATAGATGCAATAAAAAAAGATAAAGGGGATATCACCACCAACCTCACAGAAATATAAACTACCATCAGAGAATACTATAAACAACTCTATGCAAATAAACTAGAAAACATAGAAGAAATGGATAAATTACTGGACACATACACTCTCCCAAGACTAAACCAGGAAGAAGTTGAATCCCTGAATTGACCAATAACAGGCTCTGAAATTGAGGCAATAATTAATAATCTACCAACCAAAAAAAGTCCAGGACCAGATGGATTCACACCAAATTCTAGCAGAGGTACGAGGCGAAGCTGGTACCATTCCTTCTGAAACTATTCCAATCAATAGAAAAGGAGGGAATCCTCCCTATCTCATTTTATGAGGCCAACATCATCCTGATACCAAAGCCTGGCAGAGACACAATAAAAAAAGAGAATTTTAGACCAATATCCCTGATGAACATCAATGCAAATATCCTCAATAAAATACTAGCAAACCGAATCCAGCAGCACATCAAAAAGCTTATCCACCATGATCAAGTAGGCTTCATCCCTGGGATGCAGGGCTGGTTCAATATATGCAAATCAATAAACATAATCCTAAAACAAAAGAACAAAGTTGGAGGCGTCATGCTACCTGCTTTCGAACCACACTACAAGGCTACAGTAACCAAAATAGCATGGTACTTGTACCAAAACAGAGATATAGACTAATGGAACAGAACAGAGCCCTCAGAAACAATACCACACATCTACAACCATCTGATCTTTGACAAACCTGACAAAAACAAGAAATGGGGAACGGATTCCCTATTTAATAAATGGTGCTGGGAAAACTGGCTAGC
The DNA here is from genome assembly GCF_009764315.1 of Trachypithecus francoisi. Taxonomy (NCBI): domain Eukaryota; kingdom Metazoa; phylum Chordata; class Mammalia; order Primates; family Cercopithecidae; genus Trachypithecus; species Trachypithecus francoisi. The sequence goes on along the minus strand of NW_022681454.1, from coordinate 164,207,345 downwards.
CGTAAGTAGAAAGCTGGAACTGGATCCCTTCTTTACACCTTATACAAAAATTAATTCAAGATGGTTTAGAGACTTAAATGTTAGACCTAAAACCATACAAACCCAAGAAAAAAAACCAAGGCAATACCATTCAGGACGTAGGCATGGGCAAGGACTTCATGTCTAAAACACCAAAAGCAATGGCAACGAAAGCCAAAATTGACAAATGGGATCTAATTAAACTAAAGAGCTTCTGCACAGCAAAAGAAACTACCATCAGAGTGAACAGGCAACCTACAGAGTGGGAGAAAATTTTTGCAATCTACTCATCCGACAAAGGGCTAATATCCAGAACCTACAAAGAACTCAAACAAATTTACAAGAAAAAAAAAAACAACTCCATCAAAAAGTGGGCAAAGTATATGAACAGACACTTCTCAAAAGAAGACATTTATGCAGCCAACAGACACATGAAAATATGCTCATCATCACTGGCCATCAGAGAAATGCAAATCAAAACCACAATGAGATACCATCTCACACCAGTTAGAATGGCAATCATTAAAAAGTCAGGAAACAACAGGTGCTGGAGAGGATGTGGAGAAATAGGAACACTTTTACACTGTTGGTGGGACTGTAAACTAGTTCAATCATTGTGGAAAACAGTGTGGCGATTCCTCAAGGATCTAGAACTAGAAATACCATTTGACCCAGCCATCCCATTACTGGGGATACCCCCAAAGGATTATAAGTCATGCTGCTATAAAGACACATGCACACGTATGTTTATTGTGGCACTATTTACAATAGCAAAGACTTGGAATCAACCCAAATATTCATCAGTGACAGACTGGATTAAGAAAATGTGGCATATATACACTATGGAATACTATGCAGCCATAAAAAAGGATGAGTTCGTGTCCTTTGTAGGGACATGGATGAAGCTGGAAACCATCATTCTCAGCAAACTATTGCAAGAACAGAAAACCAAACACTGCATGTTCTCACTCATAGGTGGGAATTGAACAATGAGATTACTTAAACACAGGAAGGGGAACATCAAACACCGGGGCCTGTTGTATGGTGGGGGTAGGGGGGAGGGATAGTATTAGGAGATATACCTAATGTAAATGACGAGTTAATGGGTGCAGCCCACCAACTTGGCACATGTATACATATGTAACAAACCTGCATGTTGTTCACATGTACCCTAGAACATAAAGTTAAAAAAAAAAAAGACACATGTTCACTGCACCACTATTCACAATAGCAAAGACAAGGAATCAACCTGAATGCCCATCAATGACAGATTAGATAAAGAAAATATAGTACATATACACCATGGTATACAGTGTAGGCATTAAAAGAAAAAAAAACAAGACCATGTCTTTTGAGAGAATATGGATGGAGCTATCCTTAGGAAACAAATGCAGAAACAGAAAACCAAATACCACATATTCTTACTTATAAGTGGGAGCTAAATTATGAAAACTCATGAACACAAAGAAGGAAACAACATACACTGTGGTCTACTTGAGGGCAGAGCGTAGGAGGAGGGAGAGGAGCAGAAAATACAACTATTGGGTAACAGGCTTAATTCCTGAGTGATGAAATAATCTGGGTAACAAATCCCCATGGTACAAGTTTACCTGTGTAACAAATCTTCACATGTACCACTGAACCTATAATCAAAGTTCAAAAATTAATTAATTAATTATAAATTACATCTTGATCCAACAAATTATGTTTATTTTTCCTTCACTCAGCAAACAGATGTATAAATACCAAGAACCTATAAACTGTAAAGAGCATAACAAAAGAAAGAATACTTTATCTTTTCTTCAATGGAGAAAGAAGATCATGCTTGCCTACTGATTTACTAGAGAAGGAAAATGATGAATCAGGAGAAAGGAATGTTCCTGGAGCATAGCCTTAAATGGGTTACAGGGGACAGTACACAGTGATTTGGGGGAAAGCAACTGAGATAAATTACAGACATTTCATCCATAGGGAGGCAGAGAGCCAGCGTCTATGAAAACAGATGACGTTAAGTCTGTAAATATGGTCAAAACAGCTTGTGGAAATGCTCTACTGAGTGTTTCTATTTTCTTAGTGAAATAGGATCCAAGGTCATCAGCTGAAACTGAGAATGTAGACAGAGGAGTTAGATGTTTGGGAATAGGCCAAATAAGAAGTAGTTATCTATTTGATGAGGTTGAGTAGATAATCAAGGCAGTCCACATAGAGCCTTAAAGGCCACAGCAAGGCATCTGCATTTTATTTAATTATCTGCTTATAGCGTTCTATCCATTTCTGAAAGAGAACAAGTTTGTGTATGCCCTATTATATTTATTTTAGTGCTTCATTTTAGATGATAAGATAGATATAGATAGATGCATAGATAGGCAGACACATAGATAGATAGATAGATAGATAGATAGATAGATAGATAGACAGATAGATATTGAAGTAGAGATAGAGATATACAAAGCTATGGATGGATATCTATATAGTTACATGTGTCTGATCAAGGATATTGGAATTGGTGAAGTTAGGTCATAGGATCAGGAAATAAATTTAAGAGTCTGATGGTGAGAAGGTGTTATTAAATCTGGACCAATAGAATTTAAAAAATACATCTTCAAAGGCATATTCAACAATTTGAAGACTTAGGTTATCTTAATTTAAAATTAATGTAGATGAAAATTATAATTAAATTTTATTGTATTCTATCATTTATTATATCATACTCTATTATATTGTATTCTATCATTTATTATTTATTGCATTCAATTGTTAGACCAGAACTCCCTGTTGAATATAGGGATATATGCAGATATACATGGACATGTCTATATACATATACATGTGTGTGATTAAGGACATCATACATATGTAATTATAGATATCCTATAAGAAGTCCTTAGTAAGGACGTTTTCATGTTCATAAATTTCACCTTACCAAGATGACCAAAACCTCTCTACAGAAAATACCATGCTCTAATTTTATTTCTCATATAGCACATTTTTAAAATATATGTGTTGGATTTCATACAGAATCTATACACTTCTGAGTTCTTAAGAATGTGTATTATCAATAACACCTTTAGCTATGGCTTGATCCTTTAGCTGGAACATACACTGAAAACTGAAAGCTTCAATACTTACAAAAATGTGTTTTGAATGTTATGATGTTTTCAAAGTTGGAAAGACAGTTTCCCTTTGATTAGGATATTATGGATCCCGCTCACTTATCTAGTCAAAGTTTCCAGGCTGTACCTAGAGAATTCTGCTAAAAAACAAAGACAACATCTGCTGTGATCTACCTGCTTCATAAGAATATTGTATGAACTAATGAGATAATTCCTGTAAACCACTTTAGTTCCTCAGAGATAAGTGCTCAATAAAGACAAAATAATATTATTATTCAGAGGCTGCCTGGCCCTTTGTCTATACCCTCCCGGCTAGGGAGGTATCAGTTGTATACAGACATCTGCTGCTGTGAATTGGCACAAACCTCAAGGTGTAGTTTCAAACTTTCACGAAATGGAGTCCTTCATAAGCTGGACAAGTTGCCTCTCATTTAGATTATGCATATCAGTACTCAACAAAGGAGTTCTGGTCTAATGCCAGAATACAATAAAATTTAATTAAAATTTTCATCTACATGAATTTTAAATTAAGGTGAATTATGTCTTTAAATTGCTGGATAAGTCTTTGAAGAATATTTTTAAAACTCTATTGGTCCATCGGGCAGTTGAGTCATGAGAATCACTTGAACCTAGGAGGCAGAGGTTGCGGTGAGCAGAGCTTGTGCCACTCCACTCCAGCCTGGGTGACACAGCAAGACCCTGTCTCAAAAAAAAAAAAAAATCTATTGGTCCAGATTTAATGACACCTTCTCATCATTGAGCTCTGAAATTTATTCTATTCCCTGATCCTACGACCTATTTTCACTAATTCCAAAATCTTTCCTTATACATAATATGAGAAAAACAGTATTAACTCCCAAGGCTGAAACAAATATAATGATGCATCTCTCCTGTGTCCTGTTCTGCAGTAAGTACCAATAAAATGATGATTCTTTCTAGATCATAACTTGCTCCCTGACAAAACCACAGTAATATTCAACGGAATTTTGTACACATATCTCTGGTATTTATAACATTTATTATTTGTAATGCATTTATAATTTGTAAACATATCTATTAAACAAAATATTATGAATTGTTTAATAATTTTCATGTCATTTATTTGTGTATTCCTATTATTTAGCACATTATATGACAACAGACTATATTTTGGGCCAAAAAAACTTAATAAAGTTATAATAATTCAAATAATACAAAACATGTTATCTTACCACAATATAATTAAATTAGAAATTATTAACAGAAACATATCTGAAAATATTCAAGTATTTGAAAGTGAAGTAACACTTTAAAGTAGCCCATTGTCAAATTAAAAAAAAAAAAATCAAAGGAGAGTTGGAAAGTATTTGGAACTGAAAGGAAATAAAAACATATCAAAACTTGTGGTATATAATATCCACTTGGATTTAAATGGTCACATTAAATGAATACATTCTGCTGCTAGTTACTTAACTCATATAAATAAAATTTAAAATTCACCTAAAGAACTTTTGGATGTTAGATATGCCAATAATCACTCCTATAGCCTGCCCAATGTAGCTGTTCCTGGAAGAAGACATACACCATGGGGCCAGTATATATGGAATTTCAGCCAGTAAATATCTACATAACTAGGCTATTTCACTGGACTATTCCTTTTTCCTGTGATGGTATAAACTTCCTTGTAATATGGGTTACCTTCAGATACTTAAAATAACAATTCTCATATTGCAGGCTGAAAACTTTTGAAGATGAAGAGTTTACATATTATACCTCTCTATATTCAGGATAAATCACTGGAGTTCATTCAGTGTGGTGTAAGTGAGTGAAAATCTCTGAACTTTTTTATTCTGCCTGAATTCAAAACAATAACTATTTGCTCCAGAATTTATCTTTGAGAGATATGTGTTTCCTCTGGAAAAGTTTTACACCAGGAGATACAAGATGAACAAGAGCAACAAAATCAATTTTGAAAACAGAGAAAATGAACATTGATAGATCAAATCTGAGAAACCACAAGTTATCAAACTTTTTATGTGTTTACTTAATCTATTTATTGCTGATCTGCTTTATCATAAAAACAGTGCTTCCCCTTGAGTAGTTAAAATCTAAGGGAATGAATACATTTATAAGAGTGTTATTCAACAAGGGGGTATGTGTGTGTACACACACTATTTCATTACTTCCAATAGATGCTCTAATAGTCATATATGTGGGCATTTGCAGTAAAAGCCCATTGAAAAGGAACATAACCACACTTGTGTATGTATTTTTGGTGACAGGCAGATGAGTTTGGAACAGGTAAAATTTTGGTGAGAAAGGGTTTCTAGGTATTGGGAGCAAAGGTACAGAAATAAGACATTGCTGCTGTTGAAATGAAATATTCAAATTTAGAAAATGGGGAACATTTTCCATGGGGAGAAGGTAAGTAGAAAGCTGTTTATAGAGAGCATTTCCTCCCAAGGTAAAGTCAACTTTATTCCATAAGGAATTAGTATTTGTCTTGGAAGAGGGTGGATGAGTGACGGCATTCTGGGAACCGGAGCCACTTCATAACGTGATTGGATTATAATCAAGAATGTAAAATGACAGTTTTCCATTTTAGATATGTAAGTGTTTGAGAAAAACACTACTAAAGATAAGGGGAAATAAAGCCCAACCAAGAGTCTATCTGAGAGTAGAAAAATTAAGATGGAATTAAGACAGTGGCAGTGGGGATAAGTAAAAGGTGAAGAAATAGAAAAACAATTAAAGAGATAAACAAAGATTGATAACTAATCGACGATAAATAAAGTGAAAAAATCATATATAATTTTAAGATCTGGGGATTGATAACAAGGTAGATGGTGGTGCTCCTGTCTACCAAATATAGAACCTGTTTCTTCCACTACATCAGAACAGGGACAATGTATGTTTTTGTTCACCATTTTGTCCCCAGTGACTAGCAAAATGCCTGGCTCAGAATGATTTTCACTGTAAATATGTTGAATGGATAAAATATAAGGGCATCACATTAAGAGTGGAAAGTAATTAATTTAACTTTAAACAATTGAGTTTGACATACCTGTGAAAGACTCATGAATGAACACCTCACTCAAGTTAGAAAAAGTAGTTTCTATCCTGGAGAACATTAAATGTGACGTAAAGACTAACTCAGTTATATGGGAATGTTCTGTAAATATCCACATTAGCATAACTCCCCCATTATATTTACGGGGTCCAGGACAGAAATACAAATGGAACTTCAAATACCACAAATGCATATATTTCAAAGTTACAAAATTAAACTAATATATTGCTTAAAAGATATGTTCTAGCCTCCTATGCTGACAAATACATCATTATGATGACAGATTTGAATACAGGATTCTCAGAACCCTTGAAATTTCCAGCAAGAATGTGGAGAACTAGCTAGTGGCACTGGATCATGATCTGCATCCCTCCTCGTTCTACACAGAGCTTTGTCTTTAAATCAAGTGCCACACACTTACCTGTCGAAGATCCAAATACCCCTTGCAAATGCCTATCCCATTGCCAACACTGATGCCCACGGATGCACACACTGGCTGCATGGGCTGCCCTCAGAAAGATGTGCCTGAGAAGGAAAATTACTCCTGGTAGATCAGAGAATTCCAGAATCCCAGCTGTCTAGACTTGACTAGAAGGAAGATGAGAACAGAGAGCACATCTCATAAAAGTGTTTCCTCTTGCATTCATATGAGAGCAATACTACATATTGGAGTGGTCCTGAAAGGCTACAGAAAAATGGGAAGAAAAAAATTAGACTGCAGAGTGAGAGGGAAGTGAAGGTGACAGACCCAGAAAAGCAGTATGAGAATCCCTTAAAAGACAGAGAGAATTGAAACCTACGAATGTTGCAGTTCATACAAAGCCAAGCTAACATTTTTGCACTTGGTTTCCACGTGGTTCTTCTCTGGTTTCATAATATTTTTCACAGATAATTCGAGTTGGTATCGGTTCCTTGTGATCAGATAATACGTGACTAAGAAAAGATCATCATTAAGACTATGAGACTGCCCAAGAAAGAAATACAGAATGCAAAATGGGCTAAAAACACACCCTGCTATTTCATGAATTTGAACTGATCTGTTGCATAAGGGACATATGGACATGGTCCAGAAGAAGGAATGGAAGACCCAGAGCCAAGTTTTACTAACTTTACCAGCCTTCCTTAAATTGTTTCAATTCTCCCTTTTGTTTATTCTAAGTATTATAACAACAACCAGGAGTTGTAATAGGAATTACAAAATCCACCTTTCTAGTATAAGATGACTAGTATGCAATCATTGCCTATTTTCTTAATTGCAGCATTTAATAGTCCTACCATATTTCTTCACATTCTCAGAGAACCAGGTACCTGACTTGTTAAATAATGTTCACCGAACAAACTTGCACATAGATTCACTCTAACAAAGGTCTGTGTTAATGAAAGTAAAAGAAAGGAGAATGTCAAGAAACAAACAGAAAAACAAAAACCAAATTGCTGTTTCTCAATTCCGCTAAGATTTCTTTTTCAAGAAATCAGAATATGATAAAAAGAAAGAAAGAGAAGAATTGCGGCAAGGAGAAGTTGCCTTGGGTGTTGAGAGAGGAAAAATAAAAAGAAAAGAAACATAAAGAAAATAATCACATTGCTTGGGTAGGTAAGTTTTCACATTTCAAAAAAAGAGACACAAAGAATTCTGTAGGAGTTAGTGAGTGATTTTAGAAGTCCATCAGGCATAGTGGTCCAAACCTCTAGAAAAATGAACAGGAAATGTAAAGCATCATTTGAGTCCTTGCACTGAGGGAGCAAATGATACAAATAGAATGTGAGAGCAAGTAAATTGTAAAAATGGTATGTCTGTCCTGAGACTAAAAAAGCCACTGACAGATGAAGAAATTCACTTCAACCTAATCATGAGGGACCTACGTGCTAAACAGAGAAGAGGTAAAAAGGCTAGCCACTTTGGCATTTGTGCATCAGAGAAAAAATAACAGCAACAGCAAAAACGCTGTTGTAGTAACATGCATGTCACAGAATCCACATGCCTATAAACAGAAAATGCACAGAGACAAAGGAAAAATAAACATAAGGCAATCCAGGTCTGAGAGAGGAGCATTTTTATGAAATGAAGGGATTATGTATGCATTAGGAGTAGCACGAACTCAGCATACATAGAATGGAAAATAGTTCAGAAAATGCCTTAGCTATCATATCAATCAATCTTCTTATTTTACACCTGAGGAAACTAAGAGGCAGGAAGAATAAATGTTATCTGACATAATGGATTAGTCACTGTCAGTCAAGGCAATATAAAATAATAAGGCAATGTCCACAATTAGCCTGAAACTGATTTTAAATGTTCAGTATACACTAACAAAAACAATAAAATCAACAAAACAGTGAAGTGTATAGATATTTTCCCTTTCAAAATCAGCTTATTAAAATTTTTGTCCCCTCAAGGAAATAAAGTCTTACTTTTTTAACTTAAAAAAGTTAAAAAGTAATCAATCAAGCATCTGTTTTACTTAGCACAGGGCAAATGTGGAATTTAAAAAGCGAAAGACATGTCCAATTTTTTAAAATTCTTACAGTTTGTTTTGGTACATAACAAACACCAACTTTTAAGGTTGACATTGAATATCTATCATGCAAACAGTCTAAATAAGTTCTATTTTATTTTTATTTTTATGATTGAGTTTTATGATTCCCACCTGTCATAGGCATTTTGGTTGAAATCTTAACTCCCAGTGTGGGAGTAGGGCCCTCGGCAGGCGGTAAGGTCATGAGGGCAGAGCCTTTGTGAATGGAATCAGTGCCCTTATAAAAGAAACCCCAGAGAGCTGCTTCCTCTCTTATGCAGCAAGGACACAGCAAGAACACAGTGAGAAGAATCATCTATAAACCAAGAAGCAGGCCCTCACCAGACAGCAAATCTACTGCTTTCTTGATTTTGTATTTCCAAGCTTCAAAAATTGTGAGAAAATAAAATTATTTTATTTGTAAGCCATTCAGTCTACGGTATTCTACTTTAGCCTCCCAAACAGATTAAGACTCTACCCCATCAACATAGCTAGAAACAAGGGAACAATAACCAAGGCTATATTAGATATGCTGAGAATCCACCCCCAACACAAGGTATACACACTGGTTTTCCTCATTTATGACCTTTCAACCCAAAGACACAGTTGTAGAGGTTCTTGAACATCTAGACCAGGCGCGGTGGTTCACGCCTGTAATCCCAGCACTTTGGGAGGCCAAGGCAGGTGGATCACAAGGTTAGGAAATCAAGACCATCCTGGCTAACATGGTGAAACCCCGTCTCTACTAAAAGTACAAAAATTAGCCAGGTGTGGTGGCAGGCACCTGGAGTCCCAGCTACTCAGGAGGCTGAGGCAGGAGAATCACTCGAGCCCAGGAGGTGGAGGTTGCAGTGAGCTAGGACTGCGTCACTGCACTCCAGCCTGAGCAACAGAGAGACTCCGTTTCATAAATAAATAAATAAGTAAAAGAAAATCTATATGGCCTCCAGAGGAATTCCCCTTTGGGCACAATGAGGGTGACTATATAGTGCTGGGATGCCAAGGTGAAGAATCCTTTGTTTTACAAAGACCTCTGATCTCACCTCTCTATGTACACAATGCCTCCGTGACAGCTACTGGTCTCTCCTGTAAGCTCAGCACATTTATCCAACCTTCTCTCTCTCCATTTACCCATGAGCTTCTCTCTATTAGATTCATCCCTCGCCCCTGCCTTCCACCATCTCACCTTCAATTAGAAGCCTGATTGTATCTGATCCTCCACCACTCTGGGGGTTCTTTGTTATCTATATTTTCAGTGTTTCTGGCTTACTGTGGATTTTGCCCCATTTCAATTATACGTAACTGTTTGCACAACCACCACTATGGGAAAGGACACATCTTAGTCTCATCATCACATGTCAATAAGTTTCTTATAGAGTTCCTAGCATATCACTCACTTCTCAATGTCAGTCATGTTGCCAACCAACAACATAATCTCCTCGTTGGTCGTGAGATAGCTACTGACAATCAGATGGTGACAGTCTTTGCACATGCTGAATTCTGCCCTGGTTTTAACTAGGGCTTTTTTTGCATGGACAGATTGCACGGCAGGTGTCAGACAAGATTAGGATAGACTTACCAAAAATCAAGCAGCTGAACCCCTCCACTCTAGGAGACATCAATCTTGTGGGCACCAATATTAACCCCTTCAATGTTATTTTGCAATTGTATTTTTCAACACCATGTTGAAAATATTGCATTCACAGATGATTCCATTTTTTATGACCACAGGTTCTTAGGCTCCCATGTAATCAAAATGGACATGAGGCCAAGTAAATTTCCCAGACAAAGCTTTCCTAAGTGATTCTTCTCAAACAAAAGGGAGACAGCACTGGGATGATAGTTCTCTGGCTAACTCCCTAAGGACAGGTCTTTGCAGTGTTTTTAAAGAGTAACATGAATATGCATGAGATAGATAAGCATCATTACACGTGCAGGGTGGAGCATGGGGCACACAGGCGCGGTAAGAAATCATGTTAGTACATACATCACATGACCAAAAAATGGTAGATAAGCCCCTCCTAGTAAATCTCCTGGGTAGGGATTTCAGTAGCATAATGAGGCATGGGATAAAGATTGGTTAGTTATTCTTCTGCTCTTGTGCACATGCTGGCAATAGAGTTAAATGCCCTGAGTAAGATTTTAGCGGGATGCTGCTTATCTTAGTATCTTCAAGGACTCATGGTCAGTGAGGATGGCACCAGAGGAGCTGGTGGTGCAAGGTCTGGTAATCAGCAGGTATAGGAAAAATGGGGGCCAAATCCTGGTGAGGACTGAGTCTTGTCTCTACTCTGTCTCACATTGTCTCTTGCACTAAAACCCTGTCAATTTTTAGTGCAAGCATCAGAAAAGAATGGAAAGATTTATTTATGTTGCTGAAAATTGTACAGTCAACTATTTGAAATTATATATTGTGGGATATGATGAAGTTTCTCTTCAAATAGCCTGAACAATCTTTTATTCTTTAATTCATAGTACCCCCCCCACACACACCTCTTTTTCCTTTTTCCCTTTTCTGCCTTTGCTGCGTGCCCGGACACACCACAGTACCAGGCTTATCAGTACCAGCTCACATTCCTTTGCTTATTTGGAAAGGAGACTAGCTCTCTAGCTCATTGCAGACACCCCTTCCCCCCCTTTTTCCCCCTCTCTCCCTTACGTGCCCACCTTATCTAAAGAAAGTTCAAATGTCTAGCCAACGGGATTAGTTCAGATTGTGTGACCTGACCCCAACCAATGGGGAAAGGTAAAAGGACTTGCATCAGGAATAAAGGCTCTCATGCCCCTTTGTTCAGGTGTACTCTCATGGTGACTGCGAAGGAGAAGCACCCTTCTGCGCAGAAGTAAAATTGCTTGCTAAGAATCCTTTGTTTAAGTGTTGAATCTCCTTAGGATTTTGAGCGTTATTCTCAACATATATGGATTACTTTCAGTGCTACAGGAACTCATATATCTGTTTCTAAAATACACAAATACCCCTACAAAACATCCAAAAGAAACTTTGGAGCCCTTTTGTTCTTTCTCCATAACTCTTAGGGAACCGTATTGTTGTAAGGTATGACTGTGTCTCACTGTATCTTACAACAACACCTACAGACCTCCACTAGACAATCTCTCCAGTAGATAAGGGTATCTCATGCTGAAGGGAGACTATCCCTCCACTAGACAAGCGTATCTCATGCTGAAGTTGTAAGTTTCCTTTTACCTGGTCTCTCCTACAACTGCCCAGACTGCCACTATGATATTGTGTAATATGGTTTGGCTCTGTGTCCCTACCCAAATCTCACTTTGAACTATAATCCCCATAATCCCCAAGTGTCAAGGGTGGGACCAGGTGGAGGTAATTGGATCGTGAGGGTGGCATCCCCCATGCTGTTCTCATGATAGTAAATGAGTCTCACCAGATCTGATGGTTCCATAAGCCTCTGGCATATTCCCCTACTTGCACATACTCTGTCCTGCCACCCTGTGAAGAAAGGTTCCTTGCTTCCCCTTCGCCTTCTGCCATGATTGTAAATTTTCTGAGGCCTCCCAGCAATGCAAAACTGTGAGTCAATTAAACCTCTTTGCTTTATAAATTACCCAGTCTTGGGCATTTCTTCATAGCAGTATGAGAACTGACTAATACATTATGAAATATATATTTGTTCTTCCTCCACTTTTTCTGGTTTACAACACCTAAAATCCTTGAAATCACTAATGTATGTGTTTTTGTATGCTGATATTGTCTGGTAGCCTCAGGATAATAACTGATCACCTGAAAGACTTTCAGCCCCATCCCTCAGGCTCCAGAGATGGAGGAGGGGCTGAAGGTCTGGTTGATACCAATAGCCAGTGGTTTAATCAATCATGCCTAAGTAACAAAGACTACATTAAAACCCAAGTGTAAGGGGTTTGGAGAGTTTCTGGATAGCCAAACACATGGAGACAGGTGCACCTGGGGAGGACATGCAAGTGACACACACCTTCCCCCATACCTCACCGTATGCATTTCTTTATCTATATTCTTTCTAATATCCTTTATAATACACCAATAAATGTGTTTCCCTGAGTTCTGTATGCCACCCAGCAAACTAATCAAACCCAAAACGGGGCTGGTGTCTTAAGCTGGAATGATCTTGGGTACTTGAGCCCTCAAGATGTGGGATCTGACACTATCTCCAAGTGATAATGTTGGAATTGAATTGGAGGACACCCAGTTGGTGTCCACTGCTTGATGTTTGCGGAAAAACTTCCACACATGTAGTTACAGAAATCTTCTGTGTTGATTGCTGTGGCATGGGAGCAGAGGGAAAACAGCTTGAGAGGTTTTCCCAAACAGCTACCTTGTGAACAAAGCCTTCACTCTATTTCAAAGCCTTCTCTATTCCCTTTGCAATTGCTTATGCTATGTTCTCTTTACTCAAAGAATATTGGAGGGTATTAACAGATCAAAAAATTGAGATAGTGGAAAGAGAAATAGCGTAAAACCGAGAATGTATATCACAGGGATAGATGCACACACCTCAAGAAAATGCCATAAAGGCTAACATTCAGATTTTCCAGAAACATAAATAGTGAATAAGAGTTTAGTTGCTAGCAATTACTAACTAGAAGAAAGCATACATTTAGCGAATGATATAGAGAGTGGATTTTATGTCAAAAGAATAATGAAACCTGAAAGACATTTGTAGTAATTCCGGGTGCAGTGGCTCACACCTGTAATCCCAGAACTTTGGGAGGCTGAGGCGGGTGGATCACCTAAAGTCAGGAGTTTAAGACTAGCCTGGCCAATGTGGAGGAATTTCATCTCTACTAAAAATACAAAAATTAGCCGGGTGTGGTGGTGCATGCCTGTAATCCCAGCTACTTGGGAGGCTGAGGCACAAGAATCGCTTAAACCTGGGTGGTAGAGGTTGCCATGAGCCAAGATCGTGCCACTGCACTCCAGCCTGGGCAATAGAGTGAGACTCTGTCCCCCCCACAAAAAAGGCATTTGTAGTAATTATTAAACAATATGATATTTTACAAAAGTTAAACTTAGAAGACAATCTTGGACGAAAGTATGTGAGGTGTCTGGATATATAAAACACAACCAGAGCTATGTAGTTAAAAGAATGTGGAAATCAGTTCAAGGGACCTGAATTCTAGACTTTAGTCTCCTGCTTGAAGACCTGTGGACCAGTTAGCAGATCACTCAATGGTTACTTGATCTGTTGTGCATGAATGATGCCACATATTATGCTTCTCAGTACTGTAGAAGGAATAAAATTAGCAACTTAGAGGAGAATATTGTGAGAAATGTAAAATATACTACGAATCAATATCTTGATTCAGTAAATTAACTTCAGCAAATTAATACCAAATTGTAATTATTTCAGAATCAGATTATAATAATACAGGATTGTTGTAATATGTCCTCGTCAATGCTTTATCAGAAACTCTGCTTTTAGATTCCAACTCAATCAACCATCTCAAGGCAAACTACGCTTTCTCATAAAATCGGAATTTCCTTGGCTGAGTCATTCCACAGAGAGGCAGAGTTTTCTTTTTATCATGGGCATATATTACAGTGAAGATGCAGTCTGGAAAATTTTATTCTGGGAACAGAAGACTGAAAACATGTGGACAAGAGAAAATGAGAAGTGCAGCCTCCATGTACATATTTCAAAGGCCCACGTCCTGAAAATTGTGAGGCTCCAAAGTCTCATCCTAGACCCATAGCAAAGAACGCGTCTTCTGTCACACAGTATCAACAAGGATTTTACACAGGACCAATGTACTTTCTAGACACAAATAAATCAATCCAATACTGCAGGTAGCAGTTATTTTTCTCATCAATTCAACCATTTACTCATGTTTATGGAGTTCCTCTGCTCAAGAAAAATATGGTAGGTGTCATTATTAATTTACTGTAATTTGCTTTTTATTTTGCTTAACAAAGTTAGTCTGGGGATGTTCATGATATAATTAAAATATAAGTACTAATTGTCTTATAAATTCTCTCAACATAGGTAAAAATCAAGCACATTAAAAGTTTATTTTATTAAAAACAACAGTGTCTTTTATTTTAACATAGTGAATTCAGTATGTGAGTTTATCCCCTAAAATTGACTGTGATGAGAGTAATGGAGGGAAAGGGAAATAAACTTCAAAAGACAAAAACAATAAAGAAGGAATGACTGCAGATATGTTGTCGAGGGAATTTTTATAGATGGAAAGGAGAAGGACATATTGCAACTCACTAGGCAGACCAGAGATAGTTGAATGCTAAGACAGCAGTCAGGAGGAAAAAGTGAAAAAATCAAAATGTTTTGTGACACCGAGCCATGGTATAGTAGTAGGACAAGCTGTGGACAACATCCCTCAGACACTAGGTTAAAGAAGGAAGTGCTTTATTCAACTGGGAAAGTCAGCAGACTTGCGTCTCAAGAACGAAGCTCCCTGAAGAAAGAGTTCCCGGCCCTTTTAAGGGCTTACAACTCTAAGGGGTGCACATGACAGGGTCGTGATAGATTGAGCAAGCATGGAGTATGTGACTAGGTGGGAGTAAGCAAAGCAAGTATTTCTCTATACCACTGTCTGTGATCTATAGATAGCACAAGCGATTAGGATGGGGGTTAATCTTTAACCTACAGGCCTAGCCAGTGGCCCCTATCAGTCTGTTATTTTTCAGTTTTTACTTCCTCCTTTTCTTTGGAGACAGGAGACAATAAGAGAAGTGGCCTCGCTCTTCATTCCCCACTTTGAGAAGCTCACTCACTAGTGGGAGTTCTCACTCTCATCCTCACTATCCAGGTCTTCCTGCGAGACAGATCGATAGTGATTCATGTAATACACTTGAGCTGAAGCTTTCTGATGAACCAAGGTGGCAACAAAACTTCTTAGTAGTTGGAGAAATATGGATAACAAATAAGGGAGCAATAGGCAGGTTCCTAACACTATTACTATACCTATTATAAGAGTTTTAAATCCTCCTAGAGCTGGAAACCACTTTCCAAATAAGGATCCAGGATCAAAACCCATGCCAAACCTGTACTGGTACATGTGCTAATTTTGACATTTCACTGGCTATGCTTTCGACTACCTGTCCTTGATCATTTATCTGTAAGCAGCAGTTAGTGAGACTGAACTTTCCACAAACTCCTCCTTCAGCTGTTAGCAAGTAGTCTAACACCGACCTATTCTGATGGATGGCATTTCTCATTTGAGTTTCCTGCTGGGTTGAAAGAGTCACCTTGCCAGTTTCATTAGTGATTATTTCTGAGATGGCCTGCAACTGTATGATCCTGTTGAGCATGTAATTAGGGGTTTGGTATCCTTGCGAGCCATCTTCTGCCCCCGTGGCAGGCCTATATTATTAAAGATTCTCTCAGGGGCCATTCATCATCTTTTCAATTACCTATGGCTATGCTTCTTTTTTCTCGAGGGGCATAGACAGGGAAACCCAGAAGCTCACCTGTCTTTATGGGTAACAAGAAAGAGGATGGCTTAATGGTACCAATGATACAACTCCCTGTCCATTGGTCAGGTAGTTTCGTATTGGCTCTATGCCCACATATCCAGTACAGTCCAGCGGGAGTCATCCAGTCCTGACGAAATTCTGGATGGGCCTAAACAGTTTGCAACTTAGGAAACTTACTGAATGGGTTCTTTTCAGCATGGTTTAAGCCCCACCAGGTGATTGTCCTTCCTGTGCTGTTGTACAGGTTTTGTCCTAGGCAACTGAGCCTAGGACTCAGTTAAGGGAGAGTGAAGTTTTTTCCTTCTCTAGCTACGTAATATTGTCCAATAATGGACGTGTTTTAGACCCAGAAGTTGCTAGTTTGGGCCTTCTGGACTGGGACTGCAATTATGTCAGAAACTGGATCAGTAGGCACCAACTCTTGGGCTTCCCAAGGCCATTGGTCTCCCATAGTGGTTCCCTAACATACATAACAGGAAGTAACATTGAGGGAATGAGCTACATTTTCTGCCAACTGGAGAAAGAAGTTCTTTGTTTTTTTCGGAAGCTCGGGTGCTGGTAGAGTCAGCTCATCATAAAAGGTCTGAAACACTGGTTTGGGAGCTTGCCTGTGGGCCTCCCTTTGGACTAAAATATTTATTCGGGGATCCAGTCCAGTTCCATCAATTCCTAGAGTTACGTACTCTCCTGTTTTCCAACGGGGATCAAGGGGATTGGTAATTAGCAGTTCTAATGGGTTACAGTGGCCACTAGTGCAGGAAGAGTCACTCCTTCCCTTTTGAAGGTGGACAGGGTCCTTCTCATGTTTTTTTGTTTTTTTTGTTTTTTTTCCACGTGGCCTAAATGACACAGGACCAGTAAATACATTCATCACTACATAGTCCCAATTCATGACAAACATACTTATTTTCTACTATATAGCTTTTTTACCAATCTAGAGAGTCACATCTTATTCTATTACCATACGAGTCACTGTTGATTGCCGCATAGGCATCAAATTTTAAGATAATTTGTTTGGGGTCTCCTTTCTCTTCTGTTCCAGTTATTACTTTACTCATACCAGCTTTTCCCCAGCTACCAGTCCTCAATCTTATTCCCAAAACAGTAGTCACAGGGAACTCAGATGGGTTATAGCACACATTAGGCTGGTCATCTCCTGGGCTAATATCTTGTATGGAGTATCATTATACAAACAAGTTCCTTTTAGAGTCCTGGAACACTCGTAATAACTATAAAATAATAGGATTGCAACAACATTTTGTCCTACCTCGTTGATTTGATGTATACACTGGAATAGTCCTCTGTCTGAGGAAGGTCAGTTGAAGTCTTTATTATACAAGTCCAAATTTTAAAGAAAATGAGTCCCATGACGAGTTTCCTCATGCTTTGGCCATGTGTGGACCAGTCAGCTTCCAGGTGTGACTGGAGCAAGGCTTGTCGTCTTCTTCAGAGTCACTTCGCAGGGGTTGTCCAGGCTTGGTCTCGCCTCCCAGGTGTCAGGTGCTGCAGGTTTGATGTGACTGTGGTGGACCCAGGCTGGGATTCCCTCTATCTTTATGGCTGTGGGAGTGGTCAAAACGACAGTCTGGGGTCCTTTCTACTGTGGCCACGAGGGGCTACATTCCAGTCTTCGATCCACACTCGATCACCTTTGCTGTCTCCTGTACCAAATCGGTCACAAACACCAGCCCATTGTCTGAGGCGATCCGTTAAGGGCAGTCCAAACCTAGGAATGAGATCTCAGAAAAGCACACAGGTTACTTCACAAGCTTTCTCAGTTCGTGTTGGATAGGCCTCCACCAACCCAGAGTATGTACACACTAGAACTAGCAAATACTTGTTACCTCCACATTTGGGCATCTCAGTGAAGTCTAGTTGGAAATCTATAAAGGGGGCTGCTCCATAAGTTTGTATGCCAGGCGGGATGTTTGAACATTGCCTAGCATTGTGCTGCTGGCAGGTGACACACTGCTGCGCCACAGTTTTGGCAAGGGCTGACAGATGTGAGATGTAGAAGTACTGGCCTAACAACTTTTCAAATGACTCTTTGCCTAGGTGGGTGGTCTCATGCACAGCCAGTACAACTGCGGTTCCTAGAAAGTGTGGCATGGCTATTCTTCCGACTGATAACTGGATCCATCCCTCTGGTTGACGAAATACCAGGGTGAAAAGGATAGCCAACTGGACTAAAGCACAAGTGCCACTCCAGTTACTCAGCAGAGTGCCCAGTAAAGGTCCACCACAATACCACCACACATCCACTTGGGGATGAACAAGGGCTGACTGATTGATAAGCTCTTGAAAATGCTTAAGCTCACTGCATCCCTTCAGGTCTCCAAGGAATGCAAAATTTCCTCCCTGTTGTGAGAGACACAAGTGAACTTAGTGTTGAGAGACAGAAGCTGGATGGCCCTCGGGGGCTGACCTGCAGGGTGCAGAACTTTGGGATATAGCAGAGAGAGAGCTTGGCACTACTTATTACTCCAGGCTGTAGAGACCTGGAAAAGAGCTACCATGCAGTCCATGCCTCGTTGACTGAAGGACCACCTTAGTGCAAAGGGGACAATCTGGGCCTCTGTCCTGCCATGTACACAAGTATAACAATTGCTTTTGTTTAACATGTGGCTGGAATATTTGATCCATTCCAATGAGGCATTTGCATGTTGGTATCCTGTCTTAATTGCCAAAGTTTGTTTTGAGTCTTTCACTTCTATGATCCTCTAGTAAAATGAATGTATGATTTTAGGAAATTACAAAAACTGATTGGGGCAGTCCATCCTTGCTCTTTAGTGGTCCAAAGAACATTGGACCAACTATGGCATAAAAGCTCTAATCACGGGGCAAGACTCCTGGTTGACACTGAGGTCTTTATTGAAATCTCCCTAGATTAAATAGTCCTAATTTACTAATGCCCAGTCTGAGGAGAGTCAGGAGGGACAGAGGTACTTTTCTGAAGCAGAGGGCTGTCTTTGACTTGGCAAATCCACACAGGGTATAATAAGGCAAGCATTAATGATAGACTGGATTAAGAAAATGTCACACATACACACCAAGGAATACTATGTAGCCATAAAAAAGGATGAGTTCATGTCCCTTGTAGGGACATGGATGAAGCTGGAAACCATCATTCTGAGCAAACTATAACAAGGACAGAAAACTAAACAACGAATGTTCTCACTCATAGGTGGGAATTGAGCAATGAGAACACTTGGACACAGGAAGGGGAACATCACACAGCAGGGCCTGTTGTGGGGTGGGGAGAGGGGCGAGGGATAGCGTTAGGAGATATACCTAACGTAAATGACGAGTTAACGGGTGCAGCATACCACCCAGGCACATGTATACATATGTAACAAACCTGCACGTTGTGCACAGAACTTAAAGTATAATAATAATAAACAAAAACAAACAAAAAAAGCAAATCCCCAACACCAAAAAAAAAAAAAAAAGCAAGGTAAGCATTACATGCAACAGTTTGAGGCGAAATTGACTTGGTTATGTTAATAAGTAGATGGTCAGCAACAAAGCGAGGAAAGAATAAAGAATAATAGAATAGATGAAAGATTTAAATTTTTCTTAGGTTTAGTTTCTTGGGTTTAGTTTTCCCCTGGCACTAAGACCCATGACTCTGGAGGGGGTGGCGCTTTCTTGACTCAGGTGTGATGGGTCCATCCCTTTTTCGCTGTACAAACAGCAGTCTCAGTGGTTAATAGCACAAAGTAGGGTCCTTCCCAGGCGGGCTTAAGTTTTCCTTCTTTCCACCCTTTGATGAGAACGTGATCTTCAGGCTGGTGCTGGTTTACCAGAAATTCTAGGGGTGGTACATGTGCTAAAATACTTTTAGTTTTGAAGGAAAGGAAAATGAAAGATAAACCAAGTGTATAATTTCTAAGACATTGACCATTTATTTTAAATGTGGGGACATCAGCAGTGCACTTTATAGTTCTTGGTGTCTTCTTACTGAGAAATTTCCTTTAGCACCTAATTTTTATTAGTTTTTAGAACAAAGAAAACCAAACACCATTTTACATTTGACAATGTTTCTTGTATGATTTTTATACCAGATAAGCTAAATTTGACCTTTATATTAGTGTGTTATTAATGTTAAACTTAGTTTTAGTAAAACTTTGTAGACATATTTATTCAATTTTTAATGTCTGACTATAAGCTAAGATTTTTATAGACTCTTTTTAACCTTTTATAATGTTTTGTTAAAGAGCAGGTTAGTGCTTTAAGAAAAAAAGCCCGTTGTGTTTTTATTTTAATGTCCAGTTCACAGAAAAACTGGATGATACCCCTTTAACTTTAGCCAATATATTTACACACAGAATTTCCTTTACAATTAACATTTCAAAACTTGCTTAAACCTTCAAAACAAATTTTTTAACCTTTTAATGTAGGTAAAAATCTACCTTCTTATGCCTGCTTATAATACTTTTACTAAAAGTATATTTTACTTTCCTTGTACACCTTGCACATAAACTGTTTCTTCAATAATTTTACATTCAGGATGTCTAATTACTTTTAAATTATACAACATTTCTTGCATAAGTTCCTTTTCTGTAACACACATTTTTTTTTCTTTCACGACATTCACAGACAATTCTTCCACGTCTCAACTTTCTGACTTACTGCAAACATTCCTTTCTTTAAACAACCAGTTAATTTATTTTAGGGCAAGAATTTACCATATAACATTCTTTTTACATAAGTTCTACCCTCACTTTCTTCTTCTTTTTTTTTTTCTCAATCACTTGGGAGGAACCATCTATCATCCTGTCCTGAAGGGGGTTCCTCCTTGGTCTGGTTGGACCTTTATATGGTAATTAAGATTTAAATTCCCCGTTAGGAAACCTGCTGGGTTAAGGAAATTTTCAGTGGTTAATGTTAAATCATCTTTTTCTAACAGAATAGCCCCTTACTTTAAGATTTTTGAGTTAGTAAGCTACCTTTTCCCTTTTTTTTTAAAAAAACTTAGGATACTTCTGAACTGGTGAGGTGTGCTCACAATGAGGTTTCATCTAAAAGTTATTTTTCTACTTACTTTCTTCTGCTAGCAAAGCCATTGCCACTACAGACTGAATGTATTTGGGCCATCCGCAGATTCGTAGGTTAAGGATTTTTGATAGGAAGGCTAAGGGTTGTCAGTTGCCTTCAGTGCTTTCAGGCTACGCCCGTGTTTACACTGACAACAAAGTAGTATTGAAGTGTTATAGGGTCACAGAGAAGACCTTTAATCATCAACTATAGGTTCTAAATTTACCTTGACTTTTAAAGGAACAGGGTACACTGTTTTTTTCTTAACTACTTGTGCATCTCTCTCTTTCTGTTTGACTTTCTGTCTCTCTCTTTTACATTCCTTTTGTCTCTGTCTCTTCCTCTCACTCTCTCTCTCTGACTCCCTCTTTGTCTCTCTGTCTCTTCCTCTTTGCATCTTTTCCTCTCTCTCTTTTTCCTCTCTCTCTCTTGAAAGAACACATTCCTCCATATATCACAGCCTTGGGCCTGACACATCACATCCCCTCATATGCCTCCACTTCCTGGGCCCGACACAAACATATCACAGCCTTGAGCACATCACATCCCCCCATATGCCTCCACTTCCTGGGCCCGACACAAACACATCACAGCCTTGAGCACATCACACCCCCCCATATGCCTGCCCGACACAAACACATGAAGAAAAACAACACCTGGAGAAGCTCCAATAAGGTTACAACCGTTTGTAAAAGCGCAGGAACCGATCAGAAGGCTGCGAAAAGCATAACTTCACATTAACATGTAAACCAATTGTAATGCTGTAGCCTAGAGAAATGCCTTGTTCCTCTGTAACCTGACAAGTCCTGTTTACCTCGAGCTATAAAAAGCAAGCGCATGCATTGTTTGGGGCCCTCTTGTATGTTATAGAACGGAGGGACCAAGTTCGAACTTGCATTAAAGATCCTTGCTGCTTGGCTTTGACTCTGGACTCTGGTGGTCTTCTTCGGGGAATAAACGGTCTGGGCATAACACTCTCTCTCTTTCCCCTCTCTCTTTCTCTCCTCTCTGTCTCTCTCTCTCTCTCTGTCTCTCTCTCTCTCTGCTGGTCTTTCCTTGCCTCTGCCAGCCACTTATGCTGCTCTTCTCCCCCTCTCCTTTCTCTTCCGCTAGGGGAGGGACAGGCAGGAGTGGAGCTACTCTTTCTTCCCCAGAGAAGAAAAGAGGGGCTGTTCGTGTGAGGTTCAACCCCTGAAATCAGCGGAAGGCTCAACCCCTCAACACTAGGGATGTCTCGCCTTACCTGTCCTGGAAAGCTCAACCCCTCAAACCAAGGGGATGGGCTTACTCTGTGTTTTACCCACTTTCCTCCCTGAGACAAGGCAACATTCTCACCACAAGAAGGGAGAGAGAAAGGGCAAAGAGTAAAAGGTCACTCACTCATCAGGCAATTCACACCAAATCAGAATCAAAACCAAAACCAAAGTGCCAAAAAAGAATCGCTCATTCATCAAGCAATTCAAACCAAGTCAAAATCAAAACCAAAACCAAAGTGCCAATAAAGGCATGCCATGGGTGATCAGGCCATGCTTCCACTCAAATGGAGTGGGCAAGTTCCCAAGACTGGTCCCACTGTATTCCAGATGTCCAGATTCCAAGCACCAGTTCCTTCTCGGTGTTCAGTCACTGCGTTGATCCTCCGTGGGGGGCCTGCCATGCGCCACTCTGATGAGGCGTTCCACTGGGGCCAATGTCTACCCAGGAGCACTCTCTGGATCCACGTCACTCAAGCTGGCCGGAGTCAGAGTCCCCCCGCAGGGATGCTCTGCGGGGCAGGCCTAAGCCACCTAAGAGGCTGCCTGGACCGTCCATCAATTACCTCGTTTCCCGGTCAGGGAACCAAGAAATATAGCAGGGCGAGCCATGGACAAAACCCGTCAGACACTGGGGTAAAGAAAGAAGTGGCTTTATTCGGCAGGGATTGTTGGCAGACTTGGTCTCAAGAACTGAGCACCTCAAAGAAAGAGTTCCTGGCCCTTTTAAGGGCTTACAACTCTAAGGGGTCCACATGACAGGGTCATGATAGGGCAAGCATGAGGTACATGACTAGGTGGGGGTTAGCAAGGCAAGTATTTCTCCATACCATTGTCTGTGATCTATAGATAGCACAAGCGATTAGGATGGGGATTAATCTTTAATGTACAGGCCTGGCCAGTGCCACTGATCAGTCCATTATTTTTCAGTTTTTACTTCCTCCTTTTCTTTGGAGACAGGAGACAGTAAGAGAAATGGCCTCTCTCCTCAGTGTGGCTCACATATTGGAAAACTCAGTTACTTCTGAAGGCAGGGATTAAGGGAGAAACTAAAAATAGAAGCATTTGTTGAACGTCTATTTAAGAAGCAATCTGACTCCCATATTCTCTACCTCTTTATCACTGTGTCAAAAAAACTAGGCCTGAGGTCACATCCACAGTTGCAGAAGAGTAGACCAAATAAAACAAATACAAATAAAAGGCCTATGCTGGGCTGGACGCAGTGACTCATGCCTGTAATCTCAGCACTTTGGGAGGCCAAGGCAGGTGGATCACTTGAGGTCAGGAGTTCAAGACCAGTTTGGCCAAGATGGTAAAACACCGTCTCTACTAAAAATACAAAAAGTTAACCTGGCATGGTGGTGTGTGCCTATAATCCCAGCTACTCAGGAGGCTGAGACAGGAGAATGGCTAGAATCCAGGAGCCAGAGGCTGCAGTGAGTGGAGGTCACGCCATTGTACTCCAGCCTGGGTGACAGAGTGAAACTTCGTCTCAAAAAAAAAAGAAAAAAAAAAGTCTATGCTGAAAGGTGGGATCAAGCAGACCTCTTTCTCTTTTTTGTGTCAAGAATGCTGAAAGTAAGGCAGATATGCCTCCAGTAAGAGACTAAATTACTCTCTACAGAAACTGGCCATGCCAAGAGAAAAACCTATAGATATTGATATTTGGGTATCCAGGAACAACATCCCTAAGACAAAAGAAGGCAGGTAGGAAGGAAGGGAGGGGAAAGACAAAAGAAAATGAAGGAATGGAGGAATAGAGGAAGGGAGGGAGGAAGGAAGGAAGGGGAAAAGAAGCTGAGAGGCTGCCTATATTGGATACTGCTGTACCACAGGTCCACGTTTTTGGGCCAGTGCACCTATCTTTCAGCTGATGGATGTTAAGGGGACCCATTTACCTTCCCCAGGAGAACTGTCTTTCTCCAAGAGAGAGTCACCAAGCCGTGGAAGTTAGAAACCACACCTGCCTGCTCCTCAGTGCCAGCAACTGACTGTTCACAGGTAATTGTCCCAGCTCTCTCCTTGGGATCAGACTATAACTAGCCCCAGTTGAAAGATCATATCCTTGCTTATTTACTGTCACAGACCAGTGCCTCTCTCACTCCTCTTCTCCTCTGTGCAATGTATTAAATACATCCAAATCTCTTTCTCAGGCTCTGTTTCTAGAGAACTTGAACTAAGACTGTATTTGATATACTTAAATTCACTGAGAAGAGCTTTCTGTGTCTGACAATCTGGAAATTGTCTGTGTCTGACAATCTGGAAATCTATGAAAACAACAATGACAAAATAATGCAATTATTAAGCCACAAGGAAAACAAGAACTTAACACAAGAAAAAAATGAAACAATAATGACAGCAGATGGCTCCCATATGGGTAAACACAAAATATGCATTTTATCTGAATATACAAGATAACTGTATTTGTATTGAGAGGCTAGAGGGAGAAAATATTTGCATGGGTCCTGGGAATGGGGGCATGATAAATGCAAACCTGTTTCCCATATGAGTAAGTTAGTAAATGATCCCTAAAGTATACAAATGGCAATTATTTAGAAATAGGGAGGTAAATATTAGAAGAAACAGATAAAGATTTGCGAGTGGCTGCCTTGGGAGCGCAAAAATAGTGGGGTAAGAGAATGCTGTCTTTAATTATTAGCTGTATAGAACTAGTTGATTTTTTAAAAATTTCATACAGTTATCTACTTATACAATATATATTCATGTTCAACATCTATATGCATATGAAAAAGTACATACTAATTTTATTATATATATATTATTTTTTCATTGTGATCGGGTCTTGCTCTGTTACCCAGGTTAAAATGCAGTGGCAGGCCAGGCATGGTGGCTCACATCCGTAATCCCAGCATTTTGGGAGGCCAAGGTGGATGGATTACGAGGTCAAGAGGTGGAGACCATCCTGGCCAACATGGTGAAACCCCATCAACAAAAATTAGCTGGGCATGGTGGCACATGCCTGTAGTCCCAGCTACCCAGGAGGCTGAGGCAGGAGAATTGCTTGAACCCAGGAGGTGGAGGTTGGAGTGAGCCAAGGTCATGCCACTGCACTCCAGCCTGGTGACAGAGTGAGACTCTGTTTCAAAACAAACAAACAAACAAACAAACAAACATGCAGTGGCATGATCATAGCTCACTGAAGCCTCAAACTCCTGGGCTCAAGACATCCTCCTGCCTCAGCCTCCTCAGTAGCTGGGACTACAGGAGCATACCCCCTTGCCTGGCTACATTTTTTTATTTTATTTTGAAGAGTTGGGGTCTCACTATGTTGCCCAGGCTGGTCTGGAATTCCTGGGCTCAAGCAATCCTCCTGCCTCAGCCTCTCAAAAGGCTGGGATTACAGGCATGACCCACCATGCCCAGCTATACTATTTTTTAAGAAAATTCAGAAAAGGATAAAGATGAAAATAAAAATAGTACTTAACCTCAATACCCAAAGATAATATTTTTAACATTCTATTATTGCTATGTCCAGTGGTTATTTTTGGTTATTTTACCTTTTACAATGTTAATTTATCTCTATATGCAATTTTCTTTTATTTAATATGACATCATATGCATTTACTGATACTATTAATACCGTATTTTTATAAGCATAATTTTATTGGTAAAATATTTTCTCATATAAATTTTTTAATGTAATTACCTATTTCCCTCTTTTTATATATTTACATAATTTTCTCTTATAAATAATGCTATGACTAACTTTTATGAACATAAAGCATTTTCTCTCTCTCTCTGATTATTCGCTGCAGTTTTTAATATTCAGGAATCCACTGACTGTTACTCCCAGCTTTATCAATTCATAGGAGCTTTCACACTTGAAATCATTTTTAACAAAATTTTGTCCCAATAAAACAATTTAGTGGTACTGTTGGTTTCATTATAATGAGATGTTACCTATGTAAATGATTTTCCAGTTCTTAGCTTTTAGGAGTGTGCTATCTCCCTCTGGGAAACTTTTCACTTTCTAGTACAACTTCAAGTCCTCCCCAGTGAGCACTAAACCAAAAAAGTTATTCATTTTTCTTGCTGTATTTGCCTCTTCTGTCAATGAATTCATTTCAGTCTCTCTCTAGGGGCTTATAATCTTCCTTTCCTGCCTTCTCATTTCACATATATTTATGAAACTGTCCATTTTTCTTCACAAAACATGCATTCTTTTTGAAGGTCTTCTCATGATTTATTTGATCATATGTGCTTTTGTCCTACATGGGTAATATTGATTTAGATTTCTTATCTTCTGAGCCTTTTAATTTTGTGCAACCTTCATGTTTTTCCCCAGATATCAATATTGTTCATTTTCTTCTTCAACTAATGTTTCTTAATGATGTACACCTTGTTGAATTCCCCAGGAGTCAACAGAAACCCTATGTTGAGTCCCCACTCTAGGCCAGGCATTGTTTTCTTCACTACAGCCCTGGCAATTGGGCATTAGTGGTGTTCCATTTCACACTAGAGGAGGCGATCAGCAGTTGTAAGGTGAAACATTTAGACCCATTAGTTATTTTAAATAAAGGGAGGGCGCCTCATTCCACCCCTGGGAAAGTGGAGATGGGAGAGTTTGTGAGTGGTTAGTTTTAAATTGGCCGGGCGCAGTGGGCGCGGTGGCTCAAGCCTGTAATCCCAGCACTTTGGGAGGCCGAGACGGGCGGATCACACGGTCAGGAGATCGAGACCATCCTGGCTAACACGGTGAAACCCTATCTCTACTAAAAAATACAAAAAACTAGCCGGGCGAGGTGGCAGGCGCCTGTAGTCCCAGCTCACTCGGGAGGCTGAGGCAGGAGAATGGCAGGAACCCGGGAGGCGGAGCTTGCAGTGAGCTGAGATCCGGCCACTGCACCCCGGCCTGGGTGACAGAGCGAGACTCCGAGCGAGACTCCGTCTCAAAAAATAAAAATAAAAATAAATAAATAAATAAATTGAGTCAGACTAATTTATGTCAATTTGTGTCCAGTTAGAATTTCTGCATTATTTTTTACTGAATAAAATGAAGTAAAGTTGAAATTTTTCTTTCCATTCTATGCTTAATGGCTATATTTTCATCTGATCTTTCCATTGCCTGAGTAAAATTAGCAACACTAAAAATCAAACACTGACTACTGGGATCTGGCTCTCTAATGTGTAAATGAATGAGGTCAAGAGATTGAGACCATCCTGGCCAACATGGAGAAATCCCGTCTCTACTAAAAATACAAAAGTTAGCTGTGTGTGATTGTGCGCACCTGTAGTCCCAACTACTCAGGAGGCTGAAGCAGGAGAATCGCTTGAACCTGGGTGCAGAGGGGGCAGTGAGCTGAGATCGTGCCATTGCGCTTCAGCCTGACGACCGAGTGAAATTCTGTCTCAAAGAAAAAAAAAAAATTATATAAGTCAATCTCTAATGCTGAGAAAAAGTATTTAAAAAGCAAGATCAAGTTAAACATCATTGCTTTTGTACAGTGTAATCCATTTATACCTTAAAATTTTGCTGCTATTTCTAAGTGCTAGACATGTAATTATTTTAATGTTTTTCCATTGCTTGATATCAGTAAGTATTTACTTCTTTTTGCTTATGTGTTTGTTTTAGAGACAAGTTCACCCAGGCTGGAGTGCAGTGGTGATCATAGTTCATTGCTGCTTTCTATTTCTGGGCTCAGGGAATCCTCCTGCCTCAGCCTCCTGAGGAGTTGTAGGCACTGCCATCACATCCTTCTTCAGCCAGTATTTAAAGCCTTGAGTGTTTCATCTTCAGAATGTGCCAATGTAACATAAAGGCTCTGATACTGATGGCAATTCCTTCACACTCTTCCCATCTTTTACTGATAGGAAGTGATACAGTCTGAACCAGCTAAGGTAGTTCAGAATAGGATGAATTAGGGATCACTAACAACAGCAATGCTTCATTCTTATTCTTTTTTTTTCCATATTGGCCATAATCTTGGCCTTTAGTCTGACCTACTTTGATTTGAAAATCTTTCTTCAAAAAATTGTAACATTAAATCCTTGTTTCTTTTCCTGTATTCATAAGCAAGAGACCTTTCTGGTTTATACTATACATATCCCAGACATAATTTCTCTTTTTTTTTTTTTTTTTTTTTGAGACGGAGTCTCGCTCTGTCACCCAGGCTGGAGTGCAGTGGCCGGATCTCAGCTCACTGCAAGCTCCGCCTCCCGGGTTTATGCCATTCTCTCGCCTCAGCCTCCCGAGTAGCTGGGACTACAGGTGCCCGCCACATCGCCCGGCTAATTTTTTGTATTTTTTTAGTAGAGACGGGGTTTCACCGTGTTAGCCAGGATGGTCTCGATCTCCTGACCTCGTGATCCACCCGTCTCGGCCTCCCAAAGTGCTGGGATTACAGGCTTGAGCCACTGCGCCCGGCCAATTTCTCCTTTTTTTAACTGGATTTTTGCTGGAATGTATATTTTTGAATTTATATCTTGATTATTTTCCTCTTTTGTGTCTTCTCGATACCTGCTGCATTTTACATTGCACCACATTTTGAAGCTTTTATTCTGAACCTCTTTATTCTTACACTCTCTTCATCTCTGCCTCTTTTATCCCAACCCTCCTTCTCAGCTTTTCGATATCTATGTATGTTTTCTTCTCCCCATCTCAGTACTTATCTTTACCACAGTCGTGCCCACTTCTCTAGAGACACTGATGATAGCAATAACAATCCCTCCCCAGTCTCACCCACCTAGAGGTAGATCAGATCTCTTGTAAAACTGACTTTTCAATTTGATACACTGAACATACTTGCATATATCACTAAAAATCCCCTAGCTCAATTGCTTTGCATTTATATTGACTACAAAATTACAATTGTTCTCTGCCCATATCTGCCATTTTTGCTAAATCTCCCAGTCCCAATGTTAGTTCTGGTCCTCTTAGAAGACCTCAAGAGGAAGTTAACACCTCCAAAGGTTAAAAGAAAGGAAGCAGAAGTAGATAGGTGAGCCTTTAGACCGTGATGCTAATCTGACAGCTGTGAAAGCAGAAGGGGAAGGAAGAAGGATTTGGCAAGAAGAGCCTCAGACTACAGCTGAGTTTTAGAAACCTTTTGGCCAGACCAACAGGGAATCCCCAAGCTAAAGTCCTCCATTAGAGGAGCTGGGCACCGCAGGAACGGCTGGCACAAGTACCCCCACTGGGCTCCCACAATCGCTAAGAAGATTGTAGGAGGACCATGTTTTGGCTCAAACTCTGGGGTGGACCTAGATGGGCAAGAGTCAACTCTACTCCCTGCAGCAGGTTACCTAACTGGGATATCCTCATGGCAACATTTTCATGGCCACAAGAGCTCCTTGGTATTTCTCAATGAGTCATCAGACATGGAAAAACCCCTGGCTTTTTCGGCATGAGTCTGTCCTTTTATCTCTGCCTTCTTTGGGTCCTCATTACTATTCTCTGTGTTCCTGCCTCTCACAATGACTCTGAGGATTCTGGAAGCACTCACCATGCTGGAGCAATCTGTCTCTGTTACACTGACCTAGGATAGTGAGGGCGCAGCTTATAAAGAGGTGTTGTTATAGCCTGCTCTTTATCATTAGATCCCAGGCATGGCACTGACCTTTCTCTTAGTTCTACTAGCACAGAAGAAGAGTTTGTAACTTTTAATGAGACTTTTTAAGGCTTATGTTAATTTACATGAGAGAATTACAGCATGGTAACTTAAACCTAACAGTACATGTGGCTACTCTCAGACCCCACAGGCTCTAGCCGGTCCTCCTTGATATTGTACTTTTGTGCTTACGTACTTAGAACCCTACCTTCCACTTTTTCTCTCCATCCTGCCTCTTTGTGAAAGGGACCGGTTTAACCTGACCAATGTGAGTACCTGAAAAGAGAGCTAAATCTTAGAATTAGGTCTCAATAACTGGACCAAAGAGAGTCCCCCATCTCAGGCCCTGGATATACCTCAACATGGGACCATAGACAGTGGGGATTTTTTGTCCATTCAGAGAAATCCAGACGTGTACACAAACTCTTCTCTGGCAGCTCCCAGAACACAATCATATTAAAGC
This sequence comes from Trachypithecus francoisi, assembly GCF_009764315.1. Lineage (NCBI taxonomy): Eukaryota > Metazoa > Chordata > Mammalia > Primates > Cercopithecidae > Trachypithecus > Trachypithecus francoisi. Next base: position 164,176,884 of record NW_022681454.1, on the reverse strand, counting down.
ATAATATTCCAACATTAGAACATCCCATTAAGTCTGGGTTATTGACCTTTCCCTTCATGTGCCAATCATTCTTGTCCTGGTACAAGGTGAACTTTAACCACTTCGATATTTCCGCAGCTCTCTAGAACATCACTTCATAGCTCCTGTCAGTGAATTTTCAAGCAAGAACAAACACAGCAGGCAACCTATTTAAAGTAAAATCTAAATCCACGTGGGCAAAAGAAACCTTCTTCCTTATAAGCAAAAAAGCCTGTAAAGAAAGAGTTCGGTCTCAACAGTACTCAACTAGGTAGAATCCTGATGTACCACTTCCTTCCTCAGTCTAAAACCTCTTCATTAAAGCTAATCGCTACTGCAAAACTTCCCCAAAGAACAGTAAGAGCCTTGCTTTGCTTTGATAAAAGATCCTTTTAAATGGTTGCTAAAAACAGTGAAACGGAACGTTCAATGGAGGTAGTTATTACCTCAGAGATTAAAAATACTTATTGCTTTAAAATGTCATCTTTTCCCATATATTGCCAGTTCTACAAAAAGCTACAAAAATGTCTAAAGTTTCAGCCAGGGAACTTTTAACAGATATAATCATTAAATCCAGTATCTTTAAAGCACAAAATGTCCTATTCTTTTTCATCTGTAAATCTGTGCAATATAATCTGTTAATATAAACCAAGTGCTGAATCTCCTCTCTGGCTCACCTTTCCTTTGTCACTTCCTAAATCTCCCGAAATGTGGAAAGTACTCTTTGTAGAGAAGTCTCAAACCAATTACAATCCAAATCCAATTATTCCAATGCTAAATAAATTATTTATACTTAACAACCTTAAGTGCTAGAAAATTGTCTCTCTTATCTAGCCCAATATGTTTCCCATTGACCTTAATTCTGTTTTCTGGAAACACACAAAAAGCCTGACTTTCCAAATACCAGATAACACTTACCATTTTTTTTCTCTTCGTATTAAGCAAGTCTCTTCCTTTAATCATTTTGCATATTATGTGGAATCCTTTTTTTTTTTTTTTTGAGACAGAATCTCGCTGTGTCGCCCAGGCTGGAGTGCAGTGGCGCGATCTCAGCTCACTGCAAGCTCCGCCTCCCGGGTTCACGCCATTCTCTTGCCTCAGCCTCCCAAGTAGCTGGGACTACAGGCGTCCGCCACTACGCCCAGCTAATTTTTTGTATTTTTAGTAGAGACGGGGTTTCACCTTGTTAGCCAGGATGGTCTCAATCTCCTGACCTCGTGATCAGCCGGCCTCAACCTCCCAAAGTGCTGGGATTACAGGGGCGAGCCACCGCGCCAGGCCTGTGATGTGGAATTTTTTTAACAGCCAGGCCTTAGAAGTGTAGATGTTTTCCACCATTACCACATATAAAACGTTGGGGACATATTTAAGTCGAATTTTTACATCTTTAACATGTAAATATGGAGATATTAGTACCTACTTCATACGGTAGTCATGAAATTTAATTATATTATTTATTTAAATTTTATAGCACACTACTTGGTGCATAATACTATCTATTGTTATTATCTTGAGTACTTTTCTCTGGGTAATCATTAGGTTGTATATTTCTTTTCTTTTCTTTTTTTTTTTTTTGAGATGGAGTCTCACTCAGTTGCCCAGGCTGGAGTGCAGTGGCGCGATCTCGGTTCACTGCAAGCTCCACCTCCCGGGTTCACGCCATTCTCCTGCCTCAGCCTCTCGAGCAGCTGGGACTACAGGCGCCCACCACCACGCCTGGCTAATTTTTTTGGTATTTTTAGTAGAGACGGGGTTTCACCGCGTTAGCCAGGATGGTCTCGTTCTCCCGACCTCGTGATACACCCGCCTCGGCCTCCCAAAGTGCTGGTATTACAGGCGTGAGCCACCGCGCACAGCAGGTTGTGTATTTCTTAAAACAGGGTATTCATATTTGAACAAATTACTCAAGAGGTGATCTGGCAGCACCAGTCTCTAATTAACATAACTGAAAAGCACATTCTTTGTCAATAATTGAATATCACATTTTCATTCAGATAAACATTTCCTTCCAAACAGTGTGCTGAATGCCCCCTCTTTTAGTCAGTCACATTAGTCTCCAACAGTGATTAGCAAGTCAGTGTGGAAGGCAGAAAGTACAACAAAGAGATGATGAAGACATAATCTCTGACTGTTGCATGCTTACCTAGTAGGAAGGTATATGAGATAAAAACAGTTTTAAGTATTATGCATAAAACATGTATAATAAGAGCTATGAAAGAAATAAGTAAAAGGTGTTACCAAAACCCAGAGTTAATAACCAAGTAGTTTTTCCTGGGAATATGCCAGGGAAAATTGTTCTGAAGAGCTATTTAATAGGATTTCTAAAGTAGCCATCCATTCACTTGTCTTTCCATTATCCATTCACTTATTCAATACCTCTTGGTTCAATGGTTGCTATCTTCTAGGCTCTGAACTCACTCTACTAATTGCTGTAGGCAATACAGTGATAAATACATCCTCCTTGTCCCCAAAGAGCAAACTGACTATTAGAAGAGTTAGATAAACAACCATTTTAGTATACTATGGTTAGTGCCACAAAGTACAAGACGTTAAGAGAACACATTGACTTGGTTCTAAAATCTGAGCTAGATTTAGCAAATAAAAATACAGAATGCCCATTTAAGTTTGAATTTTAGGTAAACAACAAATACTTTTTTAGTGCAGGTATCTTGTATAATATTTGGGACATATTTATACTAAAAGATTATTTGCTGTTATCTAAAATTTAAATTCAAATGGGCATTCTGTATTTTATTTGGCAACCCTAAATCTGAGGAATGAATGTAATGGAAGTTCTCCCATGCCCAAGGTAAATGAGGCAAAATAGAGACCATATGAGCTAGAGGAAATGGCATCTAAAGGGCCAGAGTGACTCAACAAACTGTGAGGCAGGCACAAGAAAAATGAAACCAGAAAAATTATGAGTATATTATAAACCGTACTCAGGAATTTGAACTCTATTCCTTAAAGCAACTAACAGCCATTATATTTAAGGGATTTCAGCAGGAGACTGACATGATCAATTTGCATTTTTCAAAGGTTGCTCTGGTTGCATTGCAGAGAGTGATTTAGGGGAACAAATCTGGAGGCAGAGAGGAGTCAGTCTAGATAAGAAGAAAGGCAGGGCAGGGCACTCTTATCAGAGAGGAGTTTGTATGAAGGCTCAAAGACAAAGATGTGAAAGTCATAGTGCATTCAGAGAACAGTCTGGATTGCAAGGTACAGGGTAGGAGAGAATTAAGCTGGAAAGTGAGATTGAGGCCAATTTTCTAGGGAGCTTATATGGTAAAGACTTTAGACTTAATCCCTGGAAAGCAGTTAAAAGATTTTGAAAGGATTATCCTTATTATCCAATTTCTCACTTTCAGAAAATGGGCAGCCTGACTTCTCAAAATTTCAAGTGCAAAATGTCAGTGATGGTTCTGTGATGGGGTGGAAACCAGATCTAGTTAGAGAAAAAATAATTAAAACATCCTCATTCTAATCAAATGATTTAAGATTTTAAAAAAATGTGTTAAAACTGACCATCTACCTTATTCTGTAGAAATTGAAGGATTAAAGTGTCCAAATTAGTATTCTGAGGACAAATAAACCCCAGGACAGACTCCTAAGAACAGGATTATGCTAAGCCTTGCAAACATTTTTTCTTAAACTTCATGCTCCTCAATCCATCTTCATCATCATCACCATCATCATCATCATCACTACTAACATATATATAATGTTTTACTATGCTTCTTCCAGGAATAGCCACAGGAATATTATAAGGGAAGTAGTATTGTGTTTTCCTCATTTTACAAATAGAAATCAGAGGCATACAGAAGTTTACAAATTGTCCAAGCTCACATAAGTAGGCAGTGGCAGCATGACTCAAAAGACTGGAAATGTACTCCCACATTTAAATTCTCAGTAGATGTGAAAGTCATTGTCTTAAATCAGTGAAACTCTTAAATAATAAATAGATCCAATCCCACCTACACCAAATATGACTTTAAAATAACTATAAAATGCCCACTAGAGAGAAAAAAAAAGAAGATGAGAAAAATAAGTATCCTCATTGTCTATTAGTATTATCAATTTGGATTGATTGTCGAAAACAAAATTTTAGATCCTCCATAGCCAGGTTGCAATTTGATCAAGATTTTGATAGAAGCAAGACCTTTCTTATCTATCCTTATCTCATATTATCCATAAATCTTGTCAATGTTTCAGAAGAAAGAAACAAAACATCTAGTTCTGTGAATTTATCAGCACACTATGAGGAGATCTGCATTTGAGAGGCAAATCTGTAACCAAACTTGCAGAAGCAATGCAGGGATCAGAAGTCCAGCCCACAGAGTTTCACTTCCTCTACTTTTTCAGTGGAATAACCAATAAGCTAATCTCTCTAATTAAACTGGTAGATAAAATGCAAATACATCTTTATAAATATATTCAGGAGCTGTCATGAAAGAGAGAAATATGCTGGCTAAGATGTAAGCAAATTTAGTTTTCCCTCCTGTTAGAGGTACAAATAGGTAAAATGTGTGCTAAACTTGACTTTGAATTTAAAGTTTCAAAGTGCTGTGGGGATAGAAGAGAATGTCCCAATTCCTTTCAAACTGGGGAGTCTAATATAGTGGTTTCCACTATAAAGCAAGGTACGAAAAAGAGCTTCACTCGTAGTAAATTAGAAATAAAAGAGCTCTGCATCTAGCTATTGTAATAAATAACAAAAATTTTTCTCAAATCTTTATCCCTATATATGAAGACAGGGAGGAGAGAGGATGAAAAATCTTCCCAGAAAATTCATAATCAGAACCTATCATGTGAGTTTTCAGGCCTAATTCCCAGCACCTGGTTAATAAGAAAAGTGTGAAGTCAAGAATTTAGTTTAAAATGTAAACTGGTAAGACTCACAGGCAGTTGATAGAAGCAAAGAAAATCTTTTTTGGAAGAATCTACCATTTTCATAAGCCTAAAAGAATTTACAAATATAAAGCTCTTTTAAAAAGCAATTAATAATAAAAAATTATAAAACATAAAAGAAAAACCAATAGATAAGCAATAATAGGGAGAAACAGATAATAGAAAGAGACCCACAAAGCCTTCAGAAATTGAATTTGCAGAAACATGTGTTTCTGAAACTATTTTTAACATTTCCCAAGAAATAAAAGAGGCTTAAAACATGAGTAAAAACAACCAGTTTTGCAAGAATAAGCTGTATGTCCAGAAATAAATATCTAGTAACTGGAATTAAAAGCTCAGTGGATTTAGAAATTGCTAAAGAGAAAATTAATAGAATTATAATGGTCACAGACCAAGGAAGGACACAGGCTCAAATTTAATAGGAAGTTCATAGAACAGTTTCAACCACCTTCCTCAACATACCACCATATCCATAGGGCACCAGTACAATTACAGTGGATTAGAGGATTGCACTGAAAGAGGTGCAAGGTAAAGATTCAAGAAGATGAAAAGCAAAAACACTAGAATTTGAAGCCTCTAGCACTTACAAATAGAGCAAACATTAGACTTGGTCAGATTAACAATAAAATCTCACACTAAAGACGTTTTCCTCAGTCACTATTACCCAAATATAACACGTCTAGTTTTCTACCAAAAATAATAATAATAATAATAACAGTAAGAAAAAACACAGTATGAAGAGACAAATCAAGCATCAAAATCAGACTCAGCTATGATACAAATGTTGGAATTACAAGAGAATTTAAAACAACAATAATTAATCATTTAAGAGTTCTGATGAAAGCAGGAAGACAACGTGCATAAATAGATGGCCAATGTAGGCAGAGATGGATATTCTAATTTTAAAAACATCTAAACAAAGTCTAGCAATCAAGAATGCTGTCATGGAAATGAACAATGGTTTTGATATGCTCATCAGTAGGTTGAAGATGGCTAAGGAAGTAATCAATAAACTTGAAGATATGGCAATAGAAACTGAAATGCAAACAGAAAAAGGAATGAACAAAACAGAGCATCTAAGAATGGAGAGACAATTCTAAATTTGTATTGTAGACATAATTGGAATACCGGAAGAGAAAAAAAGAGAACTGAGCAGAAGAAATAATGCTGATAATTTTACAAAATTAACGAAAACCACCAAACCACCAATTCAAAAATCTAAGAGAACACTAAGGAAGATAAATACTGAAGTGTTAAAGGAAAATCTTCAGAGATAATAAAAATGATGTAGGTCAGGAATTCAGGGAGAGAAGAAAAGAAGAATGTTAGAGGAGAAATAAATGAATATTTTATTTTCCCTGTTCTTTATTGACCTAAAGATATGTACTTGTTACTAGTAATAATAATAACAATGGGTAATTATACATATAAATAACAACAATATAATCAGAGAAGAGAAGAAGGAATTGGGAATACTCTGCACTACTGTGTGCACTACTGTGAAGTCATATAGTGTTCTTGAAGACAGACTTAAAATAGTTCTAACTGTATATTGCAAACTCCAGAACAACCATTAAAAATATTTAAAACTTGTAATCCCAGCACTTTGGGAGGCCGAGACGGGCGGATCACGAGGTCAGTAGATCAAGACCATCCTGGCTAACACGGTGAAACCCCGTCTCTACTAAAAAAAAATATACAAAAAATTAGCCGGGCGAGATGGCGGGCGCCTGTAGTCCCAGCTACTCGGGAGGCTGAGGCGAGAGAATGGCGTAAACCCGGGAGGCGGAGCTTGCAGTGAGCTGAGATCCGGCCACTGCACTCCAGCCTGGGCGACAGAGCGAGACTCCATCTCAAAAAAAAAAAAAAAAAAAAAAAAATATTTAAAACTAACATAATTCAAACAATTATAGTGAAGACAAAATGGAATTGAATATAATACTCAGACGAAACCAGTGAAGTCAGCAAAAAAAAAAGGGGGGGGTTAAAAAAGAAAAAAAGTACAGGTGCAACAAATAGAAAGTGGTTACAAATATGATAGAGATGAAACCAATAATATCAATGATCACTTTAAATATGAATGGTCCAAATACACTAGTTAAAAGACATAAATTATTAGAGCAAAAAAAAAAATCAAGCCACAATGGAGACACAGCCCATATTCATGGATAAGAAGATACAACATTGTTAAGATGTCAGTTCTTCCCAACCTGATCTATAGATTCAGTGCAATTCCAAACAAAATAGCAGCAAATCATTTTGTAGATACTAACAAACTGATTCTAAAGTGTATGTGGAGATGCAAAAGACCCAGAATAGCCAACACAATAATGAAGGAGAGGAACAAAGTTGAAGGACTAACACTACCCAACGTTGAAACACTCTATAAAGATACAGTAGTCAACACATTGTGGTATTAGCAAAAATAATGGACAAATATATCAATGTAAAAGGATAGAGGGCCAAGAAAGAGAACCACATCAATATAACCAACTGACCTTTGACAAAGAGGCAAAAAGCAATAAATAGAGAAAAGATAGTCTCTTCAGCAAATGGTACTAAAACTAAATCCCCGCAGGGATAAACATGTATCTAGACACAGACTTTACAACGTTTACAAAAATAAACTCAAAATGAATCACACACCTAAATGTAAGATGCAAAAGCATGAAGCTCTTAGAATTCAATATAGATGAAATCCTATATGATATTGGGTGTGGTGATTACTGTTTAGATATAACATCAATGGCATAATCCATCAAAGAAATGCTTAATAAGCTGGATTGCATTAAAATTAAAAATGTCTGCTCTGTGAAAAAACTGTCAAGAAAATAAGAATACAAGCCACAGAATGGGAGCAAATATTTGCAAAAGTCATATCTTTTCAAGGACTACTAAACAATATACAACATATATTAAAAGTTGATAATAAAAAATAAACTGATTTAAAAATGGATAAAAGATCTGAACAGACACTTTATCAATGAAGATATATAGATGGCAAATAAGGATATGAAGAGATACTCCACAGCATATTACTAGGGAACTGCAAATTAAGACAACAATATACCACTAAACTATACCACTACAATGAGATACCACTGTCAGAATGACCAAAATTCAGAACCCTGACAACACCAAATGCTGGCAAGGATGTGTAGTAACAGGAATTTTCATCCATTGCTGGTAGGTATGCCATGCAGACACTTTGAAAGACAGTTGGGCAGTTTCTAACAAAACTAAATACACTTTTGTCATATGATCCAGTAATCATGCTCCTTAGTGTTTACCTAATGAGTGGAAAACTTATATCCACACAAAACATGCATACTAATGTTTATGGCAGCTTTACTCAAAATTGCCAAAACTTGGAGGCAACCAAAATGTCCTTCAGTGTATGAATGAATAAACTGTGGTACATCCAGATAATGGGATTTACTCACTGCTGAAAAGATATGAGCTAGCAAGTCATGAAAAGACATACAAGAAACTGAAATACATATTACTAAATGAAAATAGCCAATCTGAAAAGGCTACATACTGCATGATTTTAATCATAGGATATTCTGGAAAAGGCTTCTCTGCAGTCTATTCATGTCTTTCTTTCCCCTACCCCTGGTCACCAGCTGATCTTTTTACTGTCTTCATAGTTTCCAGCACAGAAGCTTTCCAAAGCTTTCTGTGTGGTGCTATAATGGTGGATACTTGTCATATACATTTGTCAAATGTGTAAAACCAAGAATGTGTAACACCAAGCGTGAACTCTAACAGAAATTGTGAACATTGGATGATAATGATGTGTCATCATTTATAACAAATCAACCACTTCAATGTAGGACATTGATTGAGGGGCAGAGAATACATGAAAATTCTCTGTACTTTCTGCCCAATTTTACTATGAACCTAAAACTGCCCTAAAAAACAGTGTATTTAAAAGGGAATAAAAGTAAAAAGAGGAAGAAAGATATATCATGGTAACACTCACCAGAAGAAAGTTAGAGTAGCTATGTTACTTACAGACAAAGCTAATTTTAGATCAAGAAATTTATCAGGATAAAGAGGGGCATAACATAATAATAATGGGGTCAATTCTCTAGGAAGAAATAATGTTCCTTAATTGATACACATCTGACAACAGAGTATCAAAATATGTAAGGTTAAAATCATTTTCACACAGCAATCGGAGGCACCCTTCTAAGTGGACCCAATGCACTGAAAGAGAAGCACACTTAAGATGTAAGAATAAAGCAACTTGTTTTTTCCCTATTTCTCCTACAAATCTGCTCTGTGGAGCTTGATCTTTTTCCCTCTGTCCTGTCACCTTAGACAGTCCCAAAAAGTTAGTAATTATTAATAACATGTCCATCCTAGAAAAATAATAAAAGCTGTGAAATTTAAACATATTTCCCCTGGGCCAATGTTATGTGTTACATGTGAGAAGCCTGCAGTGGGGAAAGGACTTTGCCTGCTTTTCTCCCTGATAGCTATGTGGTTTCTGTCATCTCCATGATGGGAATGAGAAGACATTCAGTATACTGATTCCTTCCACATAAATTGTCTCTCCAGTCTCTCACTTCCGTATCTCAGTGTCTCCACCCTCTTCAATAGTCTGAAGATTGATAGTCAACTAACAGTTACAAAATCCATCATTGGAGACACCCTTTGCAAATCTTCCTTGAGCAGTCTACCCCTCAGAGAATTTGGTACTTATTTTCTTGAGGCTTTAGCAAAACAGAAACAGAAAACTATCATTTTAATATCCCCATTTACATAATGCAATTATGATCATGTTAGTCCCCTGCTTGGAATCTTTTAGTAGCTTCCTATTGGCGTTCGTAGAAAGTCTCATTTCTTAGAGTGCCACACCAGGCTTTCCATCATCTGAGTCTCCAGTCTTGATTTTGCCTTTCCTGTTCTCACACCAGAGTTCCAGAGACTGATTTTGTTTCAGTCCCTGAATTAATCCTTGCTCTTTTTTCTCTCAGATCCCAATTTTGCCATTGCCTCTGCCATGCTGTTGCCTTCATTACACTGTGTTATGCCTATGTATCCTTTAGGTCTTGGTTTCTATATTATTTACAAGAGTAAGCTACCCCTAAACCTTCTTTTGGTCTCTCCATGACTGAATACTAATTTAGGTCCTCTTGCTAAGTAATCATAAGCACCATTCTCCAACTGTGGCAACTGTTTCTGCATATTTGTCTTCTCAGCTAGTATATGCACAGCAAAAAGACAGGCATCATATGTATTTAGCTCAAGGTCACATACTCAGAGTCTAGCAGAGTGACTAATAATATCAGTGCATAGGTACCCAATAAATATGTATTGAATTCATCAATTAACCATTTGGTTTATGGCACCCATTGTTGGAAAAAAATCATATGAAATTGGGTAACATGAGAAAGAATAATAAGAGCTATAAACAGGATTCTACTCATTAGCCAATATTGCATTTCGGTGCATTTCAAAAGTACAGTTTCAAAATTTTCAAGAGATCCCTAGCAGTTCTGTTACAAAATAGAGTAGTAGGATTTAAAATAAATGCAGACCCAAAACATGATTTTAAACGTATTTGGGGTTTCAAAGAGGAAGTAAAATGAAACTTGCTTTGGGGAGCGTTAAGGCATAATTGTTGGTATACAGTGAGGCTAGAGTATTGAAATAATTTGCAGCATGGGATCTTGAATCAAATAGGCCAAAATTGAATCATTTCTTCACTTAATATTATCTGTCCTTTAAGGGTTGTACAATTTCAATGATAGGTAGACATTAGCCTTTTTGTCCTCCTTTAAAATGAACTGGGAATTAAATGAGGGTGCCTATTCCTATTCTAGTTAAAGATGATAGAGGATATATGTTAACTCAAGATTTTGTAATTTAAATAATAAATTAGCTGATACCTCACAGTAAAATGTTGGCTTAAAGAAAATCAGAGTGTTTCTCCTTTAAACAAAAGTAAAATTCTTATTAACCAAAACACTTTGAACTATTTTTCCTCATGTATTCAATTTGTCATTCTCTAATAAAATCAGATTAGATTAGTTAGGCTTTACTAAGTCTCAAAAAAACCAAATTGTTCTTTAACGTAGCTATTGGTAAGAATTTGATATAGCAGTTAATGATTGGTTTCCATCTCTGTCAAAGGAGGGAAGTTAATCCGTCACTCCTGTAGTTCTTAGGGTGGTAGTGTTTGAAGGGTAGTTGCTGCTGTAACCCAATTGGAAATGTACTCAAGGTCACAAGTCATCCAGACCTACAGACCATAGACGAATTTATGTTTTTTTCCCCTTGTATTCTCACCTTCCTTGCTTAGGCATCCAGCCAATATTGTTAATTCCACTGTTTTTCAATAGCAACTGAATTTGCTTCTATCAACTGCTGAAAAGAAAGGAAGTCTACAACTGTTTAGTCTCTTTAATTTCACTTTTGTAAGTTCAGTTTTCTATTCTTAGCTAATGAATAGATTTTATCATAATAGAGTTTTATTCATAACACATTTAAATATGTGCATTTTAATTTCTTTTTTTTTTTATTCTGAATCGATACATGTGATTCTAAAGAGAGTCAAAGTAAGTTTATTCTTAAAACAGTGAAAATACAACTGCATGTTAGAAAAAGGAAAAAGAGCACCAAGTTATAAAAAAACACGGTCAGGAAAAATTCCTAATCATCAAATCAAACTCCTCAATTGGTTTTTATTGCCAAACATTGCAGCTGTGACTAAATAATTTAAACTGTAGAAAGAGAGAATGATTGCCTGATTAGATTTTTCTGTTGTCTCTGTAATTAATAATATAAGGAATTAAAATTTAAAAATGCAACAAAACTATACAAAGCAAACATTAGAGTTATTTTCATCTTATAATTTGTGATAGCACCACAGACCAAAAAAGACAGAAACAAAGTTCTTTGGTTCATTTGTTTAGCAACTCAATTGATTAAACACATTGCCTCTGAAAAATGTCTAAACTGTCTTCCTATCTCTCTGCCTGTTAGTCTTTAATCCCATAGGCACTTCAAGGTAAACTGAATCAGTATGCTTCAGATTTGTTGTTACTTAAGTCACTGAAGTGTTTTTTCTAAAAAGTTAGTTCCTGACAAATGAGCTTTTTGAAACATTTTTTAGAACTTTCCATACCTTGTCTTTATGAAGCAGCTACATTGCATGGGGTAAATACTCAGGTTCATCGTCTCCAGCCAGGAAAATTTAGGAATGTAGGAGCGGAGGTTTAATAGACAAAACAAAGAGAAAGGAAAACACCTCTCTCTCTAGTGAGAGAAAGGGGACTTCCGAGAGAAAAAGACCGGCCAGTGGAGGATGTGCCGGATTTTATAGTCAGGTTTGAGGAGGAGGTGTCTGATTTACACAGGACTCACAGATTGGTTGGATCAGGTATGACATTTACACAGTGCAGGAAGGCTGGTGGCCCCACCTTAATCTTATTGTGCAAATGAACTTTTCCCTTGACCAGAGCCATCTTATCTGCTCCTTACGGTACACGTGGCTGACAAAGAGAAGGGAAGATGGAGCTGCCATCTTGAACGTGATTGCCACAACTGATGGCATCTATGTCTGTAGCTTGATTTTACAGGCTGCTCTTCGTTAGAAAGGAAAATGCTTTGGGGCTGCTTTCCATTAAAACAAAACCTTACCGAGGACTTCCGTACCCTCACTATCTGCCTAAGTAATTTCTACTTAACTCCTGTATTTAGAGATAAAAAGTCACGTTTCTCTAGATTTCACTGGACTGAAATCCCAGTGAAGTATGTCTAACCTTAGAATACTATGAGTCTGAAAAGATTTTCAACTTGAAAAAGTACATTTTCTACCACTATTCTCCAGTGTTGTTCAACCTTCTCTCTCTTTCGATGGATTTGATATTTAAGAAACTGAACTTTGACTTCAGTTTGAAGGCTGTCCAAGTGCTTACCATTCACTTTATAAGATGACGCCTTTGCTTCCTAGAATCTGTGTTAAAAAAATATAAAAAAAGATGACACCTAATGGGAGTAACTCATTGACTCTTTGATTAGATTTCTCTCTTTTACAATTTGCAACTGTGCTTATATTAACAGTAATAAAAGTATGTTAATTACTTGCAATTAAATACTTGCAACTGTTCTTATATTCACAGTAATAAAAGAATGGTAATGACAAAAGTAATCCATTAGTAACTCTTTACAGTATGTGTCAAGGACATCATACATTATCTCATTTAACATTCTCCACAGTCTTTCTCATTATATAAACCTAAATGTTGAAAAATTATTTCTTGTTATAGTATTTAGTATAATTTCTACATGTGGTATCATTTCTTGCATAATATATAAAATATGTATGTTATTTTATGCTTTTGTTTTTGATATATTTAACCTTATTAAATTTCTTCTTTCAAGAAAAAATATTTTTAAAAAACTTGAAGTGGCTTTTTACTTAAGCATGTCTTTTTGTGGCTCTTTCTCACAATGTGATTGGCACTCACATCAATATTCTTGTGAATCTTATGGACGTGGGCCTGTGAAGGGCAAAGCCCTGAACTGTAGAGTTAGCACTACAGTGCCTCCAGGCACTCAACTTTTACTTCCAAAGGCTGCCACAGCCCAGGAATCTCCAATACTAGATTTCCCCACTTAGGCTTAGCTGTTATTTCCAGAAGTCTTCAGTTTAAAGATATACAGTAGCTAGCATTTAATTTATTATTATTATTATTATTATTATTTACCTGATCAGTTAAATTTAATTTGGAAATAAGGTGTATGTGCTGACATAATGACAAATCTGACATGAAATTTTGAAGTGAAGTTGGAGGAATAATTATTTTAATGATAATTATAGTAACAAAGGGCCTAGTATGGTGGCTCACACCTGTAATCCCAGCACTTTGGGAGGCCAAGGTGAGCAGATCACGAACTCAGGAATTTGAGACCAGCCTGGCCTACATGGTGAATCTCCATCTCTACAAAAAATACAAATAATTAGCCAGGTGTGGTGACTGTCACTTGTAGTCCCAGCTACTCTGTAGACTGAGGTGGCAGGATTGCTAGAACGTGGGAGGCAGAGGTTGCAGTGAGCTGAGACAGTGCCACTGCACTCCAGCCTAGGCGACAGACAAGACCCTGTCTTAAAATAATAATAATAATAATAATAACAACAACAACAACAATGCCTTAGGTTAAGAGTCTTGGGAGGCAGAGAGCTGAAGGGAACCCCTGTGAGGAGCCTGAGAGCTGAGAGAAGAAGGAATCACTATTGGGAGAAAAACATCCTGGCTGACACGGTGAAACCCTGTCTCTACTAAAAATACAAAAAATTAGTTGCTCATGGTGGCACGAGCCTGTAGTCGAAGCTACTCAGGAGACTGACGCAGGAGAATCACTTGAACCCAGGAAGCCGAGGTTGCAGTGAGCCCAGATTGCGCCACTGCATTCCAGCCTGGGTGACAAAATGAGACTGTCTAAAAAAAGGGAGAAAAAAATAAAACAACAAAAGACACTAAAACAAATTTCATCAGTTTAAAGTATTATCAGCATGTACCAACCAAGATCTAAACATATCAGTCCGTTAAGCACACAGAGAGAATAAGCTCACTTGTTCCGGAAGCCTATTGAGTAGGGAATGTAATGCTGCTTTTAACAGTCACTGGTGTATAAAACGGGATATTGGTGTAACATACTGGGTAAAGTTATAACTTGCTCTTCACCACAAAAATATTTCTGATCACCTACTACATGCAAAATGCTGAAAAAAACAAAACAGAGAAGCAGTCAGTGCCATAATGGAGTCAATACATATCAGCACGCAAGAACCGATTGTTAAATTTCCAAGCATTTTCAGAGTGATTTGTTAAATAGAGATATTATTTTAAAAATGAAATTATATAAATTTACAAGTAAATATATTTTATTTTTTCAATATAATAATTACTCAAAGCTCATTATTTTCTACCTATTTTACATTTTACTATCATCTATACTCTTGCTGTTATTTATGTCTATTGCATCTGTGCAATGGAAATACAATATAAAGGTGTGTTGCTTTGCATTTTTCCCCAGCTCTGTTCTCAGTATTGCCATGTTAGTACCTTGGAGTAGGCTATGGTGAGAGTATTTACACCACAGATATCAGCAAATGCTGCAAATCAGGGTTTGAGTTTTTGCCGTGTTGACTGTCAAGGCATAAGAAAATAATGGAGAACATGTTCATAAGGAAGATTTAACTTAAAAGTGTGTGGTCTGCCATCAATAGCACAATAATTAGAGTAAATATTACTCCAGCATTTGAGAACTATGATGCAACTTAATAAAGTCACTCATACCAGTGACTAACAAATGAAGTCCCCAAACATGTTTTTTGTGTTTGTCATTTCACTTTCATCTGACTTACTGACATAAATAAAAGTATCAATTAGCATTCATATTTTAACTATACTCACTCATTAGTTGCAGTGATAAGTTTACTGTGGACATAATATTTTAGAAAAAATTTCAACAAAAACATTATGTGAGCATCAATTGACTACATTGGATTTAAAATGAGGAATATCAAATACGTATGTATTATTGCATATATTGTATGTAGTATATCATATTGCATGCTACACAAACTTTATGTTAGTAAAATTCATAAGAAACCTATGTAAATATGTATGTGCATACACCTTTTATTGGGCAGGGGAGAACTGGTTGCTAAACATTTATGAACACACGCCTGGAGTTGCTCAAATAGTGTACTTGTTTTAAAGTTAATAAAAGTCGAGTATGAAGAATATGAATATTGTAGTAATAGAAATATGCCAAAGGTTTTTGAAAACACAGAGGAGGAAATGTAATCTACATTGTACCTAAACAGGCCACAGGACAGTTTTCCTTGAGTAGCTGAGTTATGTAGGCTTTGGTCTGTGTGTTAAAACAGCAGATGTCTTACTATAGTTAACAATACTACATTGTGCACTTAAAACATTTAATGGAGTAGATCTCATGTTAACTGTTCTTTCTACAATAAAAGGTATAACTTTTATTATAATGATTGCTGAAGCAATAAGTTAAATATTATTTTATAGGCAACAAATCAATGACTAAAGAAGTCTGGCATGCAGAACTTGGACAATGTTGTATATTTGTGCAAAATGGTGTTAATGTAGAAAATTAACAGAAAATATTGTAGCTTAAAGGAGAATTTGAACTGCAATATTTTTCCGAACATACTCCTGCACAGAGAAGGACGGATGATGTATAAGATTATACTAAAACTAGATGCTGCTAGAAGTAAGACATTCATTTGTAAGATGTACGTTGGCATAAAATATTAACTGACAGAGTATCAAGATATTTCCTACCCACCAGATGTGCTGAGACTGTAGAATGTCAATCTCGACAGGAAGCTTTCATAACTGCCAGACAGAAAATGTATTGAGACAGTGCAGAGAAGTTCTCTCCCTGTGATGGGAACTGAGGGGAGGGGTGAAAAGAATGGGTATTTCCCACACTCCTAGAAACACTTCTTGACAATGGCCCCATAAAGGGAACTTCTGTGGGGGCATTTCTGGGGAGCTACAGAGAAATTTTCTTTCTTCTCTTCCTTGCACACTTCCAGAAAAGATTACTTCAAACAGGTGTTCCTAGATATCCAGAAAAACAATCAAATATGCAAATGTGGGTTTGCATATTGGACATATTTGCATATATATATGTGTTTGCGTGTGCATATGTGTGCACTTAGAAATGTATGTGTGCCATATGTAGGTAAAAGAAAGAGAAGATAAAAAACAAATGATGAAGATGTCAGATAAAAATCTGGACAGGCTCCATGGCTCATGCCTGTAATCCCAGCACTTTGGGAGGCCGAGGCGAGCAGATCTCTTGAGCTCAGGAGTTTGAGACTAGCCTGGGCAGCATGGCAAAATCCCATCTCTACTAAAAATACAAAAGTTAGCTGGGTGTGGTAGCACATGCCTGTAATCACAGCTACTTGGATGACTGAGGCAGGAGAATCACTTAAACCACAGAAGCGGAGGCTGCAGAGAGCAAAGACCATGCCACTGTACTCCAGACTGGGCAGCAGAGTGAGACTCTGTCTTAAAAAAAAAAAAAAAATTAGAATCCTTACCCTCCTAGTCATTATCCTCAATATTTACTCCCTAGATTCTTACATTACAAAAGGTATCAGTTATTTTATTTGATTCTAGGTCTAAGTGCTATTTTTTTTTCCAAATATATATTCTTATCTCACATTCAGCTCTGGGTTTGGGTTATTTACAGAGAAAAGCTTGAACATCAGAAAATAGTCCTTTTTTTGTTTTGTTTTGTTTTTTCCTTTGTTTTTTGTTTCTAGCTCCTGCATCAATGTACTCCCTTCTGGATTTCACACAGAAGTTCACATAAGAAACACATTCTGAAAATATTTCTTCATCTTCATCTCTTCACAATAGCTCAGCTTCTAATCCCTTTTTATGTGTGACATTTTGTACCTGAGTTATTCAGTGAAATTTTCCATTGATCTCAATATTACAATTTCCCTGAAGGTTTACCACTTTCATATTTTCTAAGGAAGAAGATATGGTCACCAAATCAACTTGTTAATAAAGTGACTGTGTTGGTTTATCTCCTGCATAGTATCTATGGGTTATATCTTTTCATCTTATCTAGAGGCATAAAAATTTATGTTACCTCTCACAAACCAATAAAGAGCAAGAACAAAACCGAGATTCTGAAATAACATTTTTAACCACTTCACTGAGATATAATTGAGATATAAAAAGCTGTACATATTTGATGTGTACAACTTGATGAGTTTGGAGGTAAGTAATCACCCATAAAACCCTCATGATATTCTATGCCATAAACCTATTCATCACTTCCAAAAGTTTCCTCATACCTTCTTTCTTTATTTTTTGTGATAAGAACATTTAACATAAGATCTACCATCCCAGAACATTTTTAAGTATAAAATTCTGTATCGTCAACTATAGGTGTTATGCTGTACAGCGAATCTCTAGGGCTTATTTATTGTGTATGATGAAAACTTTGTACCCTTTGATTAATACTGATCTATTTTCCTCTCCCTCTAGTCCTTGGCAACCTTAATTCCACTCTTTGCTTCTATGAGTCTTATTATTTTAGATTAATCACATAAGTAATGTTGAACTAAAGGGGGAAAAATTCATGCAAAATTAATATAAGTAGAGAGTTTATTTGGGCCAAGGTTGAGGACAGTCACCAAGGGCCATAGATTCAAGCTGTCCTGAATATATGCTCTGATTATGAATGGGTTTTTAAAGGAAAAGGTGAGACAAGTCCTAAGTTTTTGTTTTTTTAACCAAGAATTACATTACAATAACATAAGCTATTACTTGATTATACATTTTTCTCTGTATCACAAATTCCAGGATCATGAAGATGAGGACTGAGGCAATTGCCTTTAAACAACTAACCCTGGGGCATGGGTGTGGGGGACATGACTGAAGTTCCATATTCATGTATCTCTGAGCTGGATAAATTATGATAGACCCCACAAAATTCAGACTACTCTGAGCTATTTTTCTTTCCTCAGTGGTA
This sequence comes from Trachypithecus francoisi, assembly GCF_009764315.1. Lineage (NCBI taxonomy): Eukaryota > Metazoa > Chordata > Mammalia > Primates > Cercopithecidae > Trachypithecus > Trachypithecus francoisi. The sequence continues at coordinate 164,158,404 of NW_022681454.1, read as the reverse complement.
TCATGTAGTATTTGTCCTTGTATTTCTGGGATAATATCTTCCAGGTTTATCCATGTTGTTGCAATGGCAGGGTTCTTTTCATTTTTAAGGCTGAATAATATTCTATTGCAATTCAATAGTATTCATTGCATTGCAAACTATTTCATTGTGGTATATATTGTAAACCCCAAATCTCTGAGACAGGTCTCAATCAATTTAGGAAGTTTATTTTGCCAAAGTTAAGGGTGCGCCCCCTGACACAGTCTCAGGAGATGATGATGTGCCCAAGATGGTTAGGACACAGCTTGGTTTTACACATTTTAGGGAGACATGAGGCATCAATTAATATATGTAAGACGTACATTGGTTCCATCTGGAAAGGTGGGATGACTTGAAGCAGGGAGAGGGCTTCCAGGTGATAGGTAGATATGAGACAAATGGTTGTATTATTTGGAGTTTCTGATGAGCCTTTCCAAGGAAGCAATCAGATATGCATTTATCTCAGTGGGCAGAGGGGTGACTTTGAGGTTTGTCTGTTCTTTGCCCACAGGGAAATTCCTTGTGAGGGAGGTATGTAGCTTTCTTTTATCTTAGTAGCTATCTTTTTTAGGAATAGAATGGGAGGCAGTTTTGCCCTGAGCAGTTCTCAGCTTGACTTTTCTCTTTGGCTTAGTGATTTTGGGGTCCCAAGATGTATTTTTCTTTCAGAGTATATACCACATTTTCTTTATCCATTCACCCACTAATGGACATTTAGGTTGCTTCCAAGTCTTTGCTATTGTGATTAATGACACAATCAACATGGTAATGTAGATATCTCTTGGAGATCCTAATTTGAATTCCTTGGGACATATACCTAGAAGCAGGATTGCTGGATTATAAAGTAGCTCTATTTCTAATTTTTTAGTAACTTCCATTCTGTTTTACATCGTGGCTGCATCAATTTATATCCCCATCAACAGTGTATGACGGGTCCCTTCAAAGACAGAAACTTTATCGCATTTTAGATTAAGTCCTAGAAAATACATAACTAATGATAATAACATCCAAAATTTATCTATACCCTGATTCAAAAGTAGGAGGAGGGCAACTAAGGAAAACCATAAAGATGAGGTGAAAAAACACCAATTGAAATTGTAAGCATATTTTCTTTTCTTTTTTTTTTTTTTTTTTTTTGAGATGGAGTCTCACTCTGTTGCCCAGGCTGGAGTGCAGTAGCCGGATCCCAGCTCACTGCAAGCTCCGCCTCCCGGATTTACGCCATTCTCCTGCCTCAGCCTCCGAGTATCTGGGACTACAGACGCCCACCACCTCACCCGGCTAGTTTTTGGTATGTTTTTTAGTAGAGACGAAGTTTCACCGTGTTAGCCAGGATGGTCTCGATCTCCTGACCTTGTGATCCAACCGTCTCGGCCTCCCAAAGTGCTGGGATTACACACTTGAGCCACCGCGCCCGACCAGCATATTTTCTTAATGTTAGTGCTCACCATTAAAAAATAGGTAAGGGAAGTTTTTATCAGTCAAGGTAGACTAGATCATGCTGCTATAGTAAACTACCTTAAACCTCAAATGACATAAAACTGTATACTGTTTTAGCTTCCTGTTACTACTCTAACAAGTTACTATAATGTTAGTGGCTTGAACAATGCAAATTTATCTTAGAGTTCTGGATATCCAAAGTATGAAATGGATTTCACTGGGTTAAAATCCTTCTGGAGGCTCTAGGTAAGAATATTTTCTTTGCCTTTTTGAGTTTCTAAGGACTACCTGCATTCATAACTTCTTCCTACACCTCCAAAGCCAGCAATCACATCAGCCTGACCTCCACTTCAATAAACATTTTAAGAATTCTTGATTACATTGGGCCCACCCAAATAACTCAAGAAAATATTTCCATTTAAAGATTCTTCACTTAATCACATCTGCAAAATCCTTTTGACCATATACAGTAACATATTCACAGGTTCCAGGGATTAGGACATGAACATCATTGGAAATGCATTATCTTGTCTATCACAAACAACCAAGGTTTGTTTGTTGCTCATGCCTGTGGCTCATGCCCATTGACAATCTGCAGGGCTCACTGGAGTCACTTAGCTAACCAGGCTTCAGAATAGCTAATATTTTGAGCATTGCCAGGAATTTCAACACAGTGGAAAGAGAACTCACTGAAGCATTTAAATGCTTGGCTTGACATGATACAAGTCACTTCTGTGTATAAATCATTGCTCAGAACCAATCACATGGTCTCTCCCAAATTCAAAGTGTTATCCTGCAATGTGACAGAATGGCAGAATCTGAAATATTTGGTCAGTGGTATTCCTATCACATCCTCTGTCTCACCCCTAAATACTCAAGATTATTCCCCCATGCAAATTACACTCTCTCTTTTCCAAGAAAATCTGTACTTGTCATTAATGTTTTTCAGCAAATATTGTCAATGCTTCACCATCCAAATAGTATTTAGACACCAATCATGATCAGACTACCCCAGAACCATGTGGAGAAGAGAATTTTGGAAAATGTACTTCTAGGTTTCTCTTATGTGATAAAGAGAAAACCTTAAAAGAGGTGAGCCATGGTGATGAATTTAGAAAATAAAACTAAGGTATTCCAATAAAATTACCCTTATTGTGTGTTTACTATAAGCTAAGTGTCTTTTCATGCAATTATGATACTTAATCTCAAAATTATTCTGTAATAATTTGGTGTTATCACTCTGATGTAGAATTGAGTAGTCTGCCGAAATAATCAGTAAATATTGACATCCAGAATCAAGTTTAAGTCTTCTTTTATTCCAAAGACCAAGGATGCTTTCTACTTCCCTCGACCATGTATATTTATAAGCTCACTCATGTACATAGTGAGAGGTTCAATCACTGATGCCGGTCACTGAGTCAGAATAGATTCATGATGGAGAGATGGTAGCAGGGTTATGGCCCTTTGAGGCATGATTATCACTGCCCACTGGCAAACCATACTGTCTGGTAGCAAAACTGTAAACATGAAGGCAGAAAAACCTAGACTGTATTCTCAGCACTGCCAATAAATCAATGCTTCGTTAAGAAAATCACTTGATCTCTCCAAGTCTCCTATCCCAATGTATACAAAAGTGAATAATATCATTGTCAGTCTAGGTTACCATAGTGTGAAAACAATTTGTGGTCACATAAAAAGAAACTATGAAGCAACCTATTTAGGCATAAACTTATAAATTCATGTACTCATTTAACGAATAACTATCCCTTAACTATTTCTTAATAAACACAATTTATATTCACAAAATCCTTTAGAAATAGGGAGAGGGAGTTGGGCGTTACCTGTTAGGATAGTTTCATTGAGAATACAGCCTCTGCCGAGATTATGTTATATTCTCACAATATTAAAAACAGAAAATACTTTGTTAACTGAGAAAAGCTCTAGGATCTACTTCACAGAAGAGAAAAGTGATGATTTCCGTAAAGACAAATTTTTGGTACAGTTTTAATTTATCTTTATTAAGTTATTATAGTAACATAGTTTAGCTTATTTTCAGAGAATTTTATTAACTTATTTACATTAGCTTATTTTCTTTCTAAATATAAACTTATAGCAAGGAATAATATAGTAATAGCTATCTCCATAGTCACTATATGAGTACTAAAAGTTGATTCAGACTACATATTTCAAAATAAAAAATTCATTAATGCAAACAGCAATATAGATTTCAATAAAAAATGAAATTAATACGATATTGACCTAAATGACAAGTTTGTTTCTCTTATGCTAGCTATCCTGTTGAAATATTAGCATGTGTTTTATTCTCTGTATTTTCTCCCTTTCCTGAATTCCAAGCATATTACTAGACCCTTATAATTTTCTTGCTTTGTGGCTTTTTGCATGCAGAAAACTATATTTTAGCGAAATCTTAAGTTCATTGAAGACCTAATGTCAAGAATCCCAGAGCAAGAAGGGATATAGAAAAGAGATATTTCATCAGACAGTAAAGGGGTTTGAGGGTTAGGAACCTGAGCACTGTCTAGAGTTTGTTACGCGAAACTATAGCCAGAACTCCAAGAGGATGAATGGTTGGTGTCTCTAAGACAGCTGGAGCTAATGCACTGCATCTCTAAGCAGCAACTAGAATAACAGGTATTGTGTATGAAAATACTAATACTTCTTAATACAATGTTATTATTTCTGTGTTTAAAAGAACCTGATATTTTAGTCTTGTATATCTTGATAACAAAATCAATGTTGTAGTTCATCAATAGGTGCAAAAAAAAAAAAGACACCACAAAGTGCTCTCTACAAGTTTAGACAGATCTGCCCTGTACACATTTCAATAAGTAACTATACTCTCTCTTTGTAAAACTTCTACTTTAAACACAATTATTGCTGTATTTTAAAGACCTTTGGACAAGTGAAATATAAATATCCTAGTATCAAATTGACACTCTGGAAATGTTTCCAACAGATGGAAACTCTTATATAGAAGTACATTCAGCTCAGTAGTCATCACATCAATTCACTTTTCTGGAGGATGCCAGTTTCACAAAGAAATTACATTGCATTATTTAACTTTAATAATATTGGAAGTCCTAGCCAGAGTAATTGGGCAACAAAAAAAGGAAGGAATCCAAGTCCAAATGAAAAGAAGAAGTAGAATTATCTCTGTTTGCAGATGACATAATCTTATATGTGAAAAACTGAAAAACTTCACCAAAAAAAGACACTAGAACTAACAATCAAATTTGGTAAAGATGTGGGAAACAAAATCAACATACGAAATCCAGTTGGATTTCTGCATATTATAAGGGAACCATTTGGAAAGGAAATTAATAAAACATTCCTATTTATAAAAGCGTGAGCAAGATGCTCGTATCCATTTTTAATTGGAAGTTAATTAAATTTTCTTTGGTTTTATAAAGCACTATTTTTGGATAATATTTATTATATTAATTTTATCATCTTATGATGTTATTTTGTCACAGACTAAATGATTGCGTCCCCCCAAATTCATGTATTGAGATCCTAACCCTCAATATGATGGTCCTAGGAGGTAATTAAATTTGTGAGGGTGGAGCCTTCATGAATGGGATTATTGCCCCTATAAAAGAGATTGCTGAGAATGCCCCAGCTTTTGAGGACACAATGCAGTCCTGGAGAAGGAGAAGGTCTTCACCAGAACCTGACAACACTGGCAACATGATCTCAGACTTCCAGACTCCAGAATTCTGAGCAATAAAATTCTGTTGTTTATAAGACACCCAGTCCATGGTACTTTGTTTTAGCAGCCAGAACTAAGGCATATATTTAACATTTATATTTTTGCTAGATTGATATTTTGTCTGATATTTCTGTTTTAATTTTAACATATTCAGTTTTATTGATTTTTTCCTATACTATGTAGTCTTTGTAATTTAATATAATACTATCACTATTGCCATTATTAGTGATCAAACAATGAAAAATTATGAGTATTACTAGTTGCCTCCTTATTGCAATCCCTCCTCTCAGCCTTGCCAAACTCACTGGTGACCTAAGAGGAACAGAAACTCATAAGAACTAACTGTAAGACCTGAAATATTGATAAATACTCAAATAACAGGTGTCTCAGAAGCAGTGACTGCATGGATCTTCCTCTGCTTTTGATGGGAACACACAACCCAAGGGACCGTGTCTCCTAGTGATGGAGATTAAATTTCCTGTCAGCCCAAAAAGATAAGAGGAGATTTTAAACACAATATAATAGACTTACAATCAAAGTTATAGATCTGGAGAGGAATATTTTGTTCCAGGTAGAGGCAATGAAGAAAGACTTCTCAAAAGCTGTGTTGTTTACACGAACTCAAGCAGTAAGAAGACTATTTGTCAGAATATACTAGAGAGGAGGCCAGAGGTAATGCAGGCTTAAAAATGGATATGAGCATCTTGCTCACGCTTTTATAGATAGGAATGTTTTATTAATTTCCTTTCCAAATGGTTCCCTTATAATATGCAGAAATCCAACTGGATTTCGTATGTTGATTTTGTTTCCCACATCTTTACCAAATTTGATTGTTAGTTCTAGTGTCTTTTTTTGGTGAAGTTTTTCAGTTTTTCACATATAAGATTATGTCATCTGCAAACAGAGATAATTCTACTTCTTCTTTTCATTTGGACTTGGATTCCTTCCTTTTTTTTGTTGCCCAATTACTCTGGCTAGGACTTCCAATATTACATTAAATAGAAGTGATGAGAGAGGGCATCCCTGTCTTACTCCTGATCTTATAGAAAAAGCTTTAAATTTTTTACCTTTGATTATTATGTTAGCTGTCAACTTGTCATGTATGTCCTTTAGTGTGTTAAACTACATTCCTTCTATACCTAGTTTGTTGAGTGTTTTTTATCATGAAAGGGTATTAAATATTGCTAAATGATTTTTCTGCATTTATCGAGACAATCATGTGATTTTCATTCTTCATTATGTTAATGTGATGTATCATATTTATTGATTTGCGTATGTTGAACCATCCTTGTGAGAGAGACAGGAGACAGCCAAATTCCTAGACAAGCAGGAAAGGGTCCCACAGAACCTCTGCCCCATCCAGGTCATTGTGCACAGGAAGCTTGCCTTAATATGACCATGGTAAAAAACTCTGTCCCTTAACATACGCACAGTAAGGGAAATAAATCAATAATAAATAAATCAATATACACAGTAAGGGAAACAAATCAGACTAAGGGCCCACATGCACACTGGAAGAATGGGGTGGAGCCACCAGGAATTCATGCCTTATGCAGGGAAGGAGGCAGGCCTCATTATCTCATGTGTGGTGGCCTGGTATTCAATATGTGAAGTGGCAACCTGCATGCAGGACCCCTCTTTTTGTTGACAGGTTTCCTTTTGCTTAATAAATTTTGTCCTCACCTTTCAATGTGTCCACATGCCTAATTTTTCCTGGTCATGAGACACGAAGCCAGATTTAGCTGAAATAAGGAGCAAAAAATCCTGCATCAGTTGTATCTCAGGAATCAAAATGGTTCTTTGAATGTGCTGTTGAATTTGGTTTGCTAGTATTTTGTTGAGGATCTTTGCACATATGTTTATCAGGGATATTGAAATGTAGTTTTCTTTCCTTGTAGTGTCCTTGCATAGCTTTGGTGCCAAGGTAATGCTGGACTCATAGAATGAGTTTGGAAGTATTCTTCCCTCTTCAATTTGTTTTAAACAGATTGAGAAGAATTGCTGTTAATTCTTTAAATGCTTGGAGGAATTCAATAGTGAAGTCATCAGTCTGGTCCTGAACTTTTCTTTGTTGGAGTTTTAAAATTAATGATTCAGTCTCCTTACTTATTGCTTCTATTAGATGTTTTTTTTTTTGATCCATGATTCAATCTTAGGAGGATGTATGTATCTAAGACTATATTCATTTCTTCTAGGTTATTCAATTTGTTGGCTTGTAACTGTTCATAGTAGTCTCTCATAATTGTTTTATTTCTGTGGTAACACTCATAATTTCTCCTTTCTCATTCTTGATTTTATTAATTTGAAGAAATTAAACAAACACAAATAATTGAAAAAAATCCTATGTTCACGGACTGAAAGATTTATTCTTGCTAAAATGTCAATAATACCAAAAACTATCTACAGATTCAATACACTCTCCATCAAAATCCCAATGGCACTTTTAACAGAAATACACAAAACAATTATACAATTAATATGGAATTGCAAAAGATATTGAGTAGCCAAAGCAATGTTGAGCAAGAAGGACAAATCTAGAGGCAAACCAGTTTCTGATTTTAAAATATATTAAAAAGCTACACTAATTCACACCATACAACGCTAGCATAAAGACAGATATATAAACCAATAAAACAGAATAGAAAACTCCAAAATAAACTCTCATATATGTGTGTGTGTGTGTGTGTGTGTGTGTGTGTGTGTGTGTGTGTATGGCTAACTGATCTTTGAAAAGGTGCCAAGAATTTGCAATGGGAAAAGAACGGTTTCTTCAGCAAATGACGTTAGGAAAACTGGATATCCACATGAAAAGAAAATTAAAAAGTAAAAAGTAAAATTGAACCCCTACCATACACCATACACAAAAATAAACTCAAAATGGATTAAAGACCTAAACTCAAAACTATTGCCTTTGTAAATGTCTAACCTGTGTTTCCTATATCTTTGCCCATTAATCCTTAAACGCTTAAGCATTTTAGGACAAACATAATCAGCATGCTTCTGATCTGTTGTCACATAGGCTTCTAAAAAGTTAGTTCATAACTAGAGCCTTTCAAGCTATTTAAAAATACTTTCAAGATCTTTTCTTTATAGACAATAAAGACTTAAATGTAAATCCTGAAACCCTAGAAGAAAGCATAGAGGAAAACTTTTTTACATTGGTCTTTGCAATAAACTTTTTGGATATGGAAGTAAAAGCAGGCCACAAAAGGAAAAATAGCCATATGAGAATGCATAAGACAAAAAAGCATCTACACAGCAAAGGAAACATTCTACAGAACAAAAAGTCAGTTTGCAGAATGGGAGAAAATATTTGGAAACCATATAACTGATAAGACGTTAATTTCTAAAAATATATGAGACCACTGCAATTTCAAACAGGCAAACAATAACCCAATTGAGAAATGGCCAGATGATTTGAATAGATATTTCCCCAACGAAGACACACAAATTGACAAGATATATATGAAAATATGTTCAATTATTAAATGTCAGAGAGAGACAAATCAAAGCTACAAGGAGATATAGTATGTTTGTGGCAAATAAATAAATAAATAAAAGTTTACAAATGCTGAGGATATGGGGAAATTGGAACCCTTGTACATTCTTGGTAGAAGTGTAAAAGCAGTTTGGTAGAAGGCATAGCAGTTATAATAAGCAGAATGAAAGTTCCTCAGAAAATTAAAAGTAGAACTATTATATATCATTCAGCAATCCTGTTTTGGGGTATATATCCAAGGGAATTGAAGTCACGATTTTGAAGAGGTATTTGTACTCCTATGTCCATTGCAGCATCAATCACAATTGCCAAGACATGACAACAACCCAAGTGCCCATTGAGAGATGAATAAAGAAAAAAATTTGCATATAAATATTATGAAATACTATTCATCCTTAAAAAAGAAGGAAATTCTGCCTTTTGTGACAACATGGATGAACCTGGAGATATTATGCTAAACAATATAAACCAGTTATGGAAAGACAAATACTACATGATTTTACTTAAATGCAGTATCTAAAATAGTCAAATTAATAGAAACAAAGACTACAAACAGTGGTTGCTACGGATTGTGGGGTAGGGAAAATGGGGAGTTTTTCAATGGGTATAAAGTTTTTGTTGTGCTAGATGAATAAGTTCTAGAGATCTTCTATGTAAAACAGTGACTATAATTAACAATATGGTATCATGCACTCCAAAACTGGAGTGGAATTTTGAGGTAAATCTCATGTTAACCAAGAGGACACCTGGAACTTTAACAGGTTTGGATACTTCTATTACCTGATTATATGATAGTTTCATGGGTATTTCTATTTGTCCGAACTCATCAAATTGTGCACATTAGATATATGCATTTTTTAATATATCAATTATATGTTGTTAAAGTTGTTTAAAAAAGAACTAAATAGAAAAAAAATTTTAAATAATTACCTCAACACCTGATAACTGATAAAACAAGAAGAAGATAGAAAATGAAGCAGAATGTAGAAAATTTTAACATGATAAATTCTTGGCATAATGATCACATTTAGAAAACAATTACCAAGTGAATGTAGAGTATATATTCTTTTCAAACACACAGAACATTTACAAAGATTCATCATGTATAATTGCAAAGAAATTCATAATTCTCAAAAGTTGGAATAAGCATATTTTCTTAATATGTAACTAGAGAATCAGTTACAAAATGATAAATATTTTATACGTTTTGAAATTCAAAAACATGTGTAAAAACTCATGACCTAAAAAAAGAGTTACAATCATGTTTTAGTACATAAAACATAAAAAATAAAAGTGATTGTGGCAGAAAAACTTACAGAAAAATGCACAACTTCTGTGCCAATCAGGATCCAACCAGAGAGATGAAACATTGAGTGTCATATATTAATATTAAGAGATTTATTATAAAACATTGACCTTACAGAATTTTGGAAGCTGGTTAAGATGTCTGTAAGACACCTGATGTTAGAGCTCATTATTCACAGGGCAGACAGTTGAGATGAAAAGGTGGAGGAAGGGTCGAGAAGAATGAAAACATGCTAGAATTCGCAAGCAAAGCCAGAACTCAGGAGGCAATACTGAAACCCATATTAGTTATTGCTGTCTCTGACATTGGTTGTATGACTGCCCTGTAGAAACCAAGCCTCTTTTCAATGGAACTATATACATACACCTGACTCCAGAGTCACAGACACTGAAGAAGTAACCAGAAGAAGGTGGAGCAATTGCAGGTCCAGACACTGCCTTACATCAGAGGGACAAGTCAGCAGGTCAATAGTCAAAAAATCAGGAGATGAGCTACAAAACGAGCTGTTGCTTCATTCATGCACTCTGTTATTGTACATGAACCTCTTATAACCCACTTTAACTGGAAACATACAGGGAATTCTGGGACATTTAGCCAAGTTGACATATTATAAAACCATCACATAATCAAATGTATATATCAATAAAAAATAAATGTTGTAAATGAGAACACATGGACACAGGGAGTGGAACATCACACACCTGGGCCTGTTGGGAGGTGGGGGGCAAAGGGAGGGAGAGCATTAAGACAAATACCTAATGCATGTGGTGCTTAAAACCTAGATGATGGGTTGATAGGTGCAGCAAACCATCATGGCACATGTATGCCTATGTAAAAAACCTGCACGTTCTGCACATGTATCCCAGAACTTAAAGTAAAATTTAAAAAAAATATTGTAGATTAATAGACTGGAGATCCATTTCAAGATATTAAAAAGAAACAGCATAACAGCATTGAAACAAGAAAAAAAAAACTATAAGTAAAATAATAATAAAATAGAAACCAAATAAAAATAGGAAGGATCAAGATCAAGCCAGAAACTTACCTTTGGAGAGTTTTCTTAAGAAATTGGCAAACCACTGGAGCAATATATAGAAAGATAAAAAAAAAAATCAAGATAGAAGATTCAAAACCTAGTGTCACAAATGAAAATATGAGCTGCAAAAGAAGATTTTAAAAGTAAATTATGCTCGTGCATTTTAAAATTTAAATAAAAAAGGTAAATTCTGAGAAAAAATATTAAGAGAATTCACAAACCTGGATAGTTCTATCTATAATTATTGAAGTAATTAAATTAGTATTCAAAGTCTTTTTGAAAACTCTAGTCCCAAATGACTTCATTGGCAAGAGCTCTCAAGATCCATTTTCATTGTCTTATCCAGCAATTCCACCCCTAAGACAGATACAAAAGAGTATAAGAATACATGAATAATCTCCACAATGAACAATATCGATAACAATGTTTACAGCAGGACTTTTTTAATAGCTAAAAATTAAATAACATGTGTGCATCAACAATAAGATGGATGAAAACTGCTATCACTTGAGGACTCCGTAGTAAAAAAAATCAAACAAACTGCAGCATCATGCAACATCTTGAATGAAATTTATAAAATCATGGTGAGATAAAAAGCAGAAAATAAAAAGGCACAATTTTCATTAATAAATCCATTCACACAAGTTCAAAAATATGGAAACTTATTTTTAGGAATCTAAACATAGGATGTAAAATGCAAAGAAAGGTAGGAATGTGTTTATTATTGAGGTAGTCTAACAGGAAGAGATGGCATTGTGATTGGGGAGAAGTACACAAGGGGGTTTGGCTTCTAGGTTGCTGGCAAAGTCTCATTTCTGGTTCTCAATGATAACTTCTTGGATTTTCATTTTATAGTTATTAAAATACATAGATTAAATTACTTTTTCTCAATGCAATAGCTTACAATACATGAAGAGAAGGTTTAAGCTGAAAGAAAGCCTACTCTATTCATAATGGTATTTCAATTTGGGGGAATCAAATTATAATCTTTCCCAAATCAAGCCATCTTTCAAAAAGGCAATCTACACAGGTAAATGCAAGGAGAAGTTAGTAGGATTCTGATGAATTCGTACTGCTGACATCCAAGTAAGGTCAGAAATTGCTGATTTCATTTATTTTCAGTTAGCCAAAAAGCAAGATTGCTCTCTAAAGAAGCCAATGACAGATGATCCCGCAGTAGTTACTGCTGGTCCTATTCAGCTCTTGAGTTCTCTTCAGGAGAGGAGATTCTTATCATCACTCTTCCCAAATTGGGTGATTATCTAAGAGAGGATAACTGCATGAGTTTGTCTCTGCCATTTAGCAAATCTGCTAATTAAAGCTCCGAACTGAACTCCGAGCCTACTCCACATGGGTACCATGCCTCAGCTGGACAAGTAACAACAATACCTGACATATAATCATCCAAAGTGTAAGAGAAAATATTATAGGGGTAAACTGATTTTTTAACTTACAAGATCAGTCCAATTACTAGATTTTTTGTGTTTTAAAGTGAGACTCAAAAAGGTTTGGTAGTTTGCCTATTGTCAGCCACCCAAGGAACAGAAAAGACACATCTGAATTCCAGTCACCTCCACCCCCGGTTCATATTTTTTCTTTCATACAACCTATATACTGCTCACTAAAATTGGAGGTTCTGTTGCTCTTTCTGTATTTTTCCTTTTTCTTTAAAATTATATACTTTAGTTAATCCCTCATATCCCCATATGAATTATTTACACAGTTAATCTTTTCAAGTGTCAGATTCCTTAATGGAGGAAAAAAGATTTCACTGTATATCCATTTTCTCCTGAAAATGTTAACTATTATACTAAACTAGTAACTAAAAACAAAACCAGCCTATTTATAATTGAATTTCCACTTTTTAAATATATCTGACAGTTAAATATACTGAAAATTAAAACAATGTCTTATTACCACTCCTGATCAGCTAACTTGGAAAAAAATTATATAAATGTGATTGGATCTTTGCAATGGCATTTGTGTTATATATGCATACACATAATATCATTCCTATATTTAATTTCCAATTTTATAAAAAAAATAATTTTAGTGATTGCTGTATTTCAAAAGAGCAACCAGTACAGCATATACCTTCTCTCTCTACAAAGTGGCGGATTATGCATTACGCATATTTGGATATACCACATAGGTTCACAAGTGCAGAAAAGAGTATTCTTATCTCGCTGTGAATCATTCATTGAGAGTAAGAACAGCAACATCGTGCACAGTATGCATCTAGAAATTATGCCTGGGTATAATCAGTTAAACAGTGAGTACAAATGTGAGTGCTGGAGATGATGGTAACAGATGTATTTAAGTTGACTTTTAAAACCCACAAAAAACAACTTCTTTCTAGGAGTCACTCTATTTTTTGAATGTAGACCTCATGAAGAAAACTAAAGTTGAATTTTTAAGACATTTCCTTTGTTGCTCACTCTTTTTCACATTCCATAAAACATCTTCTCTGTAAAACCTTATATTAATTATAGGCAAAACCTTACATTTTTGTATAAATTCCCTTGGGGTTACTTAAAAGACCGTTTGTGATTCTGTTTTCCTGTGTAATTTTAAAGAACTTTTAAATGTACCTGGTGCCTATTGTCTTATTCAAACAGAGTTGGCACTGCATAACACCATGAAAGACCTAAAATCTACATTGCATGATAAAGTAAAATGGGTTTTAAATGTAACATGCTTCAAATGTTGTTTTTTTCTGATTATAAAGTGCTATATGTTCAATATATAAAATTCATAAAAAATGAAAAAGTATTTTAAATAAAACAGAATAAAGTACTCAGTTCCACCTTCTGTAAGCAACGTTTTTAGCATTTACACTTATTTCATCTCAGTCTTGAAATAGTAAAGAATATTGCTCTCTGTTTGTCTCTTATTGGTATGTAGGAATGCTTGTGATTCTTGCACAGTGATTTTGTATCCTGAGACTTTGCTGAAGTTGCTTATCAGCTTAAGGAGATTTGGGGCTAAGTGAATAGGCAGCCTACAGAATGGGAGAAAATTTTTGCAATCTATATATCTGACAAAGGGCTAATACCCAGAATCTACAAGGAACTGAAATCTACAAGGAACATTTACAAGAAAAAAACAAGCAACCCCATCAAAAAGTGGGTGAAGGATATGAACAGACACTTCTCAAAAGAAGATATTTATGTGGCCAACAAACATATGAAAAAAAAAAAACTCATCATCACTGGTCATTAAAGAAATGCAAATCAAAACCAAAGTGAGATGCCATCTTACACCAGTTGGAATGGTGATCATTAGTAAGTCAGGAAACAACAGATGTTGGAGAGCATGTGGAGAGATAGGAATGCTTTTACACTGTTGGAGGAAGTGTAAATTAGCTTAACCATCGTGGAAGACAGTGTGGCAATTCCTCAAGGACCTAGAACCAGAAATACCATTTGACTTTGCAATCCCAGTATTGAGTATATACCCAAAAAATTATGAATCCTACTACTACAAAGACACATGCACACGTATGTTTATTGCAGCACTGTTGAAAATAGCAAAGGCTTGGAACGAACCCAAATGCCTATCAATGATAGACTGTATAAAGAAAATGTGGCATATATACACCATGGAATACCATGCAGCCATAACAAAGGATGAGTTCATGTCCTTAGCAGGGACATGGATGAAGCTGGAAACCATCATTCTCAGCAAACTAACAGGAACAGAAAACCAAACATTGCCATGTTCTCACTCATACGTGGGAGTTGAACAGTGAGAGCACACGGACACAGGGAGGGTAACATCACATGCCGAGGCCTGTCGGGGGTTATGGGGATAGGGGAGGGATAGCATTAGAAGAAATACCTAATGTAGATGATGGGTTGATGGGGGCAGCAAACCACCATGGCACGTATATACCTATGCAACAAACCTGCACGTTCTGTGCAAATATCCCAGTACTTAAAGTATAATTGAAAAAAAAAAAAAGAAGAAGGCCGGGCGCGGTGGCTCAAGCCTGTAATCCCAGCACTTTGGGGGGCCGAGACGGGCGGATCACGAAGTCAGGAGATCGAGACCATCCTGGCTAACACGGTGAAACCCCATCTCTACTAAAAGATACAAAAATACAAAAAACTAGCCGGGCGAGGTGGCGGGCACCTGTAGTCCCAGCTACTCGGGAGGCTGAGGCAGGAGAATGGCGTAAACCCGGGAGGCGGAGCTTGCAGTGAGCTGAGATCCGGCCACTGCACTCCAGCCTGGGCGACAGAGCCAGACTCCCTCTCAAAAAAAAAAAAAAAAAAAAAAAAAAATACTGCCACAACCTCAGCGAATTAATTTCTACTCCATTTCAAACCTACCATATGCATTTCAAATACAGAGGTAGGAAAAGTGACGAACCTTGATGAAGTTCCTGCCCTTATAAGGTTTATGGTAATAAAGAAGAAAATTTGAGAAAAAAATATGCAATATTATGTCAAGTAGTAATAAGTATATAAAGACATATGATGGCTGGTCATGATGGCTCACACCTGTAATCTCAGCACTTTGGGAAGCCGAGTCACACTACTTGAGCTCAGGAGTTTGAGATCAGTCTGGGCAACATGACAAAACCTCATTTCTATCAAAAATACAAAAAAAAAATAGCCAGGCATGGTGGCGTGTTCCTGTAGTCTCAGTTACTCAGGAGGTTAAAGTGGGAGGATTGCTTGAGGCAGAGGTTTGCGGTGAGCTGAGACTGTCCCACTGCACTCCAGCCTGAGCAACAGAGTGAGACCCTGTCTCAAAAACAAAACAAAAAAGATAAATGAAGCAAAGTGTTAGAGTTACTAGGGGTGCTATTGTTGGTCAGGTTAAATTTTTTTTATAGTTAGTAAAAACTTTAATTTTAAAACTCACACGTAAGTAGTGGACAATGAAGCATGATTTTCTGCAATGTGTGAAATCTAGTTTACTTGCATCAAAATTACTTGAGGTCAACTGAGGCATTTATTAAATGCAAATTACTGAAACCCACACCAAAACTTGTGAACCATAAATCCTGGGGAAAGGGCTCAGGAATTTCCATGTATTAAGAAAATAAAGGAGCTTATGTCAAAGATTATTCAAGACTCTCCTTTCATGTCTACTTTTTACACAGTTTTGGTAATGTTGAATGGCACTCAAAAGACCCTACTTCCTTTTTTATCATTTCATTATCAATTTTTCATGTTTCCAGAAAAATCCATAATTTTAGGATAGTTTCATTTTAAAATCTCTTTTTCATACATGCAGGGACTTGATCAACTTCTCCATTTATGATGTACATTTAATCAACTCAATTTATGATGTACATAATATGGTATAGATAGTGTTATGATTATGGAAAGAAGATATATATCAAACTCTCAATTTATTTAAACTGCTATAACAGCAGCTTAAATATTAGAAAATAATAAGTAACTGGTCAGTTTATTACAGGAATAATAATTGGTTAAAAAAAGAATATAAATATTTAGAGGCAATGTACTTGACTATAAAATAACTATTGCATTAATATTTTTAAATGGCAATAGAAACATATTCTGAGAGAAAAAGACTAACTGTTGGTAAAATTTTATTATTCACAATAACTTTCTGTTTCAGTCAGAAAAGTAGTTGGCTTTTTAGATAAATTAGGGTTTAGCGATTGCTTGGTGGAAAATACATTCTTTTTTTTAATTTTGAAAGGAATTTTTATGTGAGCTGAACCACTTCAATGTCAACTTTCATCCTCATATAAATTAATATGATCAGACATAAGCCACAGAAAAGAGGATTTATAATGAAAATTATGATACCACTGTCATTCTGACAGAAATGACAAATTGTGTTATAGTTGAAGTCATGGTGTTTTGTTAATTCAAATGTTGAAGTAGATGATGGAACCAAGATAGCAGAATAGGAGATACCATCTTACATCCTCTCCCAAGAAAAACAGCTATAGACAACTATTCACAAAGCAAAATAGCCCAGAGAGAGCTACAGGACCCATTAAAAAGATATGGCAATACAATGTAGAAAAAAAAACCTCAAAGAATATCATACAGAAAGAATTATTGGTAACATCAACATACCTGAGACAGCAGGAGGTAGCTGGGAGCAAAAAAGAAAGACAGAGGCAATCAGCATCAGCGAAGTAGAAACCACTATAGTCTTCAACAGCATGCTTTACAGAGAACACTGGCATCTCTTTCCACCTCTAGGTAACCGAGAGTCACTCCTGGCAGGGAAACCATGAAAGGGAGATGTAGCTGAACCCTATGCCCCCAGTAGGTGGATGATGTTCATTAATTAGGGGAAAGGAGCCACCTCCTCTCCCAATTCTGCACAGGTGCAACTACAGAGCTGTGGGTATTCCACAAATGCTCACACACACACACCCTGGCTCTGTGGCTACACTGGGCTCACTCATGTTGCAGACACCACAGCCAACACCACAGTAAGCTGGTTTGTACTCCAGCCCCTGAGCCAAGCCCTTGCTGCATATACCCATGTTCCAGTCACTGACTCAGTCACCATAGAGAACTAGACCATGCCCTGACTACAGAGCTACCCTAACTTTGCTTATGCCTGTGTTCCCATTCTTAGCTACCTGGTTACTTCACAAATATCTCTACCATACATGCCATTATCAACTCAACATCAGGGTTGTCTGTGCTTAGGACACCAGAGTAAATACTGCCCCAATTCCAGAGATGTACTCCTTCTATATGTGCCCATGCTTCAGGCCTCAGCACCATGGCTACTCCATGGACATCACTCATCAAACACCAGTGCAACCACCACTTCAAGCAAGTCAACAGGCCAGATTCAGTGCCAAGAGAGACTCTGGCAATCTTAGCAGGTATGGCAACTGAAGACTTTAACAGCCTTCACTGCCATTGCTGACATTCATAACATCAGCCACTTTGCAATCTTTATCAACATCAACCTTATCAGTGCTGCACAGAGACTAACAGTTGGCACCTTCATTGGTACCAAAACCACCTCATCTCACCAAGTAAGTGTCCTTGCATACCCCTACACAAAGACATTTCCACAGAAAACCTACCCTGTAAAGTCTACAAGATGTGATCGCTCTACCAAATGTGCAGACATCAACTTAAAGCAACAACAAAATAAACAATATGAAAAACACAAAAGATGCAATAACACCAAACAACACAAAAATCCCACTGTATCAGATCCCCACAAAATGGATATGTACAAACTTACTGACAATGAATTCAAAGTAATTACTTTAAGGAAGCTTAGCAAATGTCTAGAAAATATGAGAAATAATTCAATGAATAAGGAAAACAATTAGGGACCAAAATTAGAAATTAAATAGACTGAATTTTTTTTAAAAAAGAAAATTATTGTGCTAAAAAAACAATAAATGAAGTAAAAATATAATAGAGAGCATAAACAGCAGAGTTGATCAAGCAGAATAAATCTGTGAACTAAAAGACAGTTTATTTGAAAATATATAGTTACAGGAGGAGAAAGGAAAAGAATAAAAAGGAATAAAGAAAGCTTATGGGATTTATAGTAAAGCATCAAAGAGCTAATATTCAAGTTATAGGAGTTCAAAGAAGAAAAAGAAAGAGGTAAAGGGGTGAAACGCTTACTTAAAGAAATAATAGCAGAAAACTTTCCAAATCTGGAGAAAGTTAAAAATATCCAGGAAGGTCAGAACTCTCCAATCAGAATCAATTCAAGTATGACTACAACAAGACATAGTATATTCAAATCATCAAAAATCAAGAAAACGTTCTAAAAGTAACAAGGAAAAAGAAGCAAATTACAAGTATAGGAGTGCTAATATGCCAGGCAGTAGGCTTCTCAATAGACACCTATTCAGTGTTGATATAAAATAAGAAAAACAGCTTCTAACCAGGAATACTGTACTCTGCAAAGCTATTTTTTAGAAATGAAGGAGATATAAAGATTTCCCTAGACAAACAATAAATAAGGGATTCACTGCTACCAGACCTGTCTTACAGAAAATGCTAAAGAGAGTTATTCAATCTAAAAGAAAAGGATACCAACTAGTAACACAAAAATATATGAAAGTATAAAACTCACTGGTCAAAGTAAGTACACAAATACAGAATACTCTGATACTGTGATGGTGATGTATAATTCCCTTATATTTTTAGAATGAAGGTTAAAAACAAAGCTTTTCTACTCTTGTAGACTTTACAGGGTAGGTTTTCTGTGGAAATGTCTTTCTGTGGGGGTATGCAAGGACACTTACTTGGTGAGATGAGGTGGTTTTGGCACCAATGAAGGTGCCAGCTGTTAGTCTCTGTGCAGCACTGATAAGGTAATAATAGCTATAATAATTTATTAAGAGATATACACCATAAAAGGGTGTAAATTTTAATATTTAAAACATAAAATGTATGGGGGTAGAATAGAACTGTAGAGTAATTTTATGCAATCAAAGTTAAGTTGTTACCAGCTTAAAATAGCTGTTATAACACTAAGATGTTTTAGGTAAGCCTCATTGTCATCACAAAGCAAAAGCCTGTGGTAGATACAAAAAAGACAAAAAGAAAGAAATTAAAGCTACCTGTGGATAAAGATATCTAATCACAAAGAAATATAGCAAGTAAGAAAGAAAGGAACAAACAATTTACAAAACAAACAGAAAAAAAATCAACCAAAAGGCAATAGTCAATCCTGAAATGTACATAATTACCTTGAATGTGAATGGGTTAAATCCCCCAGTCAAAAGACAGAGCAAGGCTGAATGGATAAAGAAACAAGACCCAACTATACTCTGCCTACAAGATACTCACATTACCTGTAAAAGCCCACATAGATTGAAAGCAAACTGATAAAATAAAAATATTCCATGCAAACAACAGCCAAGAGGAAACAGGGCTAGCTATATTTTTACCTAATACAATAGACTTCAAGACAAAAACCATACAAGGAGACAAAGAGGGTCATTATACAGTGATAAAGTGGTCAATTCAGAAAGAGGTTAAAACAATTGTAAATATATATGCATCCAACACTGCAGCATCTAAATATATAACAATTGTAAATATATATGCATCCAACACTGCAGCATCTAAATATATAAAGCAAATATTAATAGATCTGAAGGGAGAGTTAAATCACAAGACAATAAGAGTATGAGATTTTAATAACAAACTTTTAGCAATGGACAGATCATACAGGCAGAAAATCAATAAGGTAACTTTGATATTGAGCTACAAACATGAACCTAAAATATTCCATCCAACAGCAGCAGAATAATATTCTTCTCAAGCACACATGGGACATTCTCCAGGATAGATCATATGTTAGGTCATAAAACAAGTCTTAACAAATTTAGAAGATTGAAATAATATCAAGTATCTATTTTGACCACAATTATATGAAACTGGATGTCAAAAAAGGTAGAACTTTTGAAAGACTGACATATGTGTGCAAATGTAATCCCATGCTCCTTTTAAAAAATGGATAAATTAAGCAATTTAAAGAAAATTTGTAAAATGTTGATACAAATGAAAATGGGCATGCAAAACTTATGGAATGCAGTAAAAGCAATTAGTAGAGGGAAGTTTATAAAAATAAACATCTATATCAAAAAATAAGAAAGAACCCAAATAAACAATCTAATGTTACAACTCAAGGAACTAGAAAAATAAACTAAGTCCAAAGTTAATAAAAGGAAGAAAAAATTAAGTATAAGTGAAATAGAAGTGTGAAAAACAATAAAAAAGATCAATGAAACGAGAGTTGATTTTTTGAAAAGACTAACAAAATTAACAAGTCTTTAACTAGACTAACAAAGAGAAAAGAAGACTCAAATAAAATCAGAAATGAAAAAGGAGACATTACAATGGACACCTCAGAAACACATAGGATTATAAGATACTACTATGACAATTATGTGTTAATAAAGTGAATAACCAGAAAATGAATAAATTCCTAGACAATTTATCAAGATTAAATAATCAAGAAATGAAAATCTTTTTAGGCCAACTTCTCCTGAACAAGTAAGGAGATTGAATCAGTAATCAACAAACCTCCTAACAAAGAAATGCCTAGAAAATCATGGCTTCACTGCCTAATTTTATCAAATATTTAAGGAAGAACTGGTACCAATTCTTCTCACTTCCAAAAACTTAGACAGGAAATACTTACAAATGTATTTTATGAAGCCAGCATTACCCTGATTCCACAGCCACACAGAACACTACAGGAAAAAATAAAATAAAAAAAAAAAAACAAGGAAATTACAAGTCAATATCCCTGATGAACATAGATACAAGGTGATACAAGGATTCTCAACAAAACACTAGCAAATCAAACTCAACAGCACATTAAAAGGGTCATATGCCATGATTAAGTAGGATTTATTTCTCAAAAGCAATGATGGGTCAACATATGCATCACTAAATGTTATACAGCTCATTAACAGAATGGAGGAAAAACTGCATGATCATCTCAATAGATGCAGAAAAAGCATTTCACAGTATTCAATACTGTTTCATGATAAGAATACTTAAACTAGGTATAGAAAGAAGGTAACACAACATAGTAAAGGTCATACATAACCAGCTCACAATAACATCAAACTTAATGGTGAAAAACATAAAGCTTTTTCTCTAAGATCAGTAAGAAGAAAAGAATGTTGACTTTCATCACTTCTATTCAACATAGTATGCTACATCTAGCCAAAGAAATCAGGCAAGAGACAAAAACAAAAAGCATAAAATCAGAAAGAAAGAAATAAAATGTTATCTGTTTGAAGATGACATAACTTTACCTATAGAAAAACCTAAACTCTACCAAAAATTGTTAGAACTCATAAACCAATACAGTAAAGTTGCAGGAAACAAAATTCAGCATTAAAAATTCAGCAGCATTTCTATACACTAACATTAAAATATCGGGAAGGAAATTGAGAAAACAATCCTATTTCCAAAGCCAAAAAAATAGTAAAATATTTTGGAATAAGTTTAACCAAGGAAGTGAAATATTTGTACACTGAAAATTGTGCTAATTTTTGTATTTGCAGTAAAGATGGGGTTTTGCCATGTTGACCAGGCTGGTCTCAAACTCCTTGCCTTAAGTGATCGTCCTGCCTCGACCTCCCAAAGTGCTGGGATTGCAGGCATGAGCCACAGAGCCCAGTAGCATTAGATTCTCACAGGAGCCTAAACCCTATTGTGAACTGTGTATGTGAAGTATCTAGGTCGTGTGCTCCTTATGAGAATCTAACTAATGCCTGATGATCTGAAATGGAACAGTTTCATCCCCAAGCCATCCCCTCTCCCTTCCCTGCCTGGTCTGTAGAAAAATTGTCTTCCACAAAACCAGTCCCTGGTGTTAAACAGGTTGGGGACTGTTACCCTAGAAGTCTGAATAAGGCCCTTTTGGTTTGGGCATGGCACTGTTACACTTTTTTATCCCATTCTTATTACCTTCTTAGAATTTTACTTACACGTATCACACATATCTCATGGGTCAATTCTTTAGTTATCCATATAAAAGTAATTACATCAGTTTTAATTATTGGAAAATCATATGAACTTCAAAAGAAGGTACACAGTTTCTGATTCAGAAAACAGTAGTTTTCTTTTTACTTTCTTTCACTTTTAGTATTATTAACACCAATCAAGACTAACTTCAAGACTTGAGATTTGGTCATTTGAATTTACAGAGTAAACTCTTAAAAGCCCATGCATTAGCTGTATTAGGATATCCTAAGTAATAAACAGATTAAAGATAAGTAAAATTTTAAAATTAATCACTAAAGAAGTTTCATGTCTAGCAATATAAAACTTAATTTCCAGTCTGGCACAGTGGCTCGCGCCTGTAATCCCAGGAATCCGAGGTGGGTGGATCACGAGGTCAGGAGATTGAGACCACCCTGGACAACATGGTGAAACCCTGTCTCTAGTACAAACACAAAAATCAACTGGGCGTGGCGGTGTGTGCTTGTAATCCCAGCTTCTTGGGAGACTGAGACAGGAGAATCGCTTGAACCCGGGAGGCAGAGGGTGCAGTGAGCCGAGATGGTGCCACTGCACTCCAGCCTGGCAACAGAGCTAGACTCCATTTCAAAAAAAAACCAGACAGACAAAAAAAACCTTAATTTCCCCATAAAAATAACATAACATACAGATAAAAATATGTAAAGCATTATGACTGTATGCATGAGATGGCGATACAGTGAGGAATAGTCAGGACAGGGAATGAGTGAAGGCAGAGATCTAGAGAGGAAAATGGAATATCTGTGTTGCTCTTGAGCTTGGGGGCATTTTCCAAAATTCAGCAAACTAGAGCTTCAGTTTTCTCACCTCCCAGGGCCCTTAGACAGAAAAATAATAATTGAAGGAATGCCCATATAACTGGCAAGCCATTATTCCTGGGTGTCTGTGGGGGTGTTTCTGTAAGAGACTAGCATTTGAATAAGTGGACCCAGTAAAGAAGCTCTGTTCTCACCAATGTGGGCTGGTGTCATCCAATCTGTTGATGGCAAACCTGAATACAACAAAACGGCCAGGAAGGGCGAATTCTCTCTCCCTCTCCTTGAGCTGAGAAATTCATCTCCTGCCCTCAGATATCAGAGCTCCTGGTTCTTGGGCCTTTGGCTTAACACCAGTGTCCATCTCCACCCCCCTGACACACACACCTCTGTCGTCCTCAGACCCTAGGACTCTACTGAATTGCACCACTTTCCTGGTTTTCTAGATAGCAGAGAGTTGGTGGGACTTCTCAGCCTCCATAATCACGTGAGCCAATTCCTATAACAAATATCTATCAATCTAGCTAGCTAGCTAGATATCTCCTGATACATCTATTATCAAATCCTTGTCCCAAAATGTCTACATGGTAAACTGTCAACCTTGAGGCTTATGTTCAATAGAGGAGAAAAATTTTCTCTCAAAAGTTTGAAACCTTAAGTTTTTCTACACATGGGCTTGCAAACTAATTCACATTGTCTGAGTTGCAATCAAAAGGTTAACTTAAGAGTTATTTTCCTAGTATTTCTGGCTT
Organism: Trachypithecus francoisi; assembly: GCF_009764315.1. Taxonomy (NCBI): domain Eukaryota; kingdom Metazoa; phylum Chordata; class Mammalia; order Primates; family Cercopithecidae; genus Trachypithecus; species Trachypithecus francoisi. The sequence continues at coordinate 164,134,373 of NW_022681454.1, read as the reverse complement.
GATAGAGCATATGCTTTCTGGATGAACTCACCTTTGCAACAGTTTCAAAGAAACTACATTCCTTGCTGCCCCCAAAAATCAAATACGGAAGGAAACTGCAATGTCATTCAAAGACAATAGAAGTGACAATGAGCAAATTTAGACTCACAAAAATATCAGATATCAGAATCATCAAATACATAATATAAAACAAGAAGGTTTATTATGTTTCAAGACACAAAAGAAAGTTTTGAAAAATAAGTAAATAGCAAGTAAATTTGAAAAAATAAAATAAAATCTTTTCTAGAAATGAAAATGTGTAATTGAAATTAAACTACTTATCACTGTGTTAAAGAGCCACATAAATAGAAAATTATTAATTGAAATATGGAACTAAAGAAATGATTATTGATATAGAGAACAGCAAGGTAACCACGGAAAAATGAAATTAATAGTTATGAAAAGTAGAATAAAAGAGTTTAATATGTTCCCATTCAAAAATCTCAGAATGTGAGATTACAGTAAAGGTTGCAGAGCAATACATTTAAAAGGAGCAGCTGGGAACACTTTAGAATTGGTGTAGGAATAAAATTGACATATTTAATAAGCCCAAGAAATCCAAATCAGAATAAATAAAATTCTCATGCAGTTATATCATAGTGAAAGTATAGAAAAGCCATGAACAAATGATCTTAAAAGCATCCAGAGAGAAAATATTACTTTCAAAAGAGAGACAAGGAACTGACAGCTGACTTCTCTGAAACACCACCAACAATAAAAAAGCTATCAATCAGTCAAGAATCCCATATTTAGCAGAAATATGTTTACAGAATGTAGGCAAACTACAGACAAATTTCAAAATGGAATGAGACAGAAACTCATTAATTTCAAATAATGAAGAAAATAAGGGCAAAAACACTGGCAAAAATTGGAAGAAAACAATTATAAACTAAGTAGACAAGAATAAATCAAAATATTTTCATCATTAAAAGTAAATGGACTGGCTGGGCGCGGTGGCTCAAGCCTGTAATCCCAGCACTTTGGGAGGCCGAGACGGGCGGATCACGAGGTCAGGAGATCGAGACCATCCTGGCTAACACGGTGAAACCCCGTCTCTACTAAAAATACAAAAACTAGCCCGGCGAGGTGGCGGCGCCTGTAGTCCCAGCTACTCGGGAGGCTGAGGCAGGAGAATGGCGTAAACCTGGGAGACGGAGCTTGCAGTGAGCTGAGATCCGGCCACTGCACTCCAGTCCGGGCGACAGAGCGAGACTCCGCCTCAAAAAAAAAAAAAAAAAAAAAAAGTAAATGGACTAAACATTAAAAACAGATATTTTCAGGTAAGATTAAAAGATATAAATGAAATTGGGTTTTACTGTGTTTTTGAGAGACATGAAAAGCATATGTTGATAAGAGCTGAAAGTAAAGATTTGATATGTAGATATACATACGGGGCAAATATTAATCAAAGAAGACAAGTATAGCTATAGTAATGTCAACAATGATGATTAATTAAAATTGGTTTCCAAGAAGAAACAAGAATACTACATAATGTAAAAACATTATTATAAATATTTAAAGTCTCTGCATAATGCTGATAATTCACTGTGAAGTTAAATGATATGAAGTCTTTGTGTACTAAAAAGTCTCTGAATAGGTAAAATAAAGATTGGAAGAACCGCAGAAACATACAGATCCAAAGTCACAATAAAAGATTTTAACACATCTCTCTAAGAGCAAACAGATAAAAATCATTACAACCATAGAAGAATATATATTTAAAATGTTTTTAAAAGTGAACAAAAGACATTAAAAGGAATTCCACAGAAGAAATAATATATGCATATAAGAATATGTTTAAGTAGATTTGAAGTAAAAATGCAAATTAAAGCAACAATAAGCTATCATTTTACACTGACTGTAAATAATTTCAGATAATATTATGTGGAGCAACTAGAACTTTTATATGCTGATGAGTGTATAGATAAACAACTTTGAAAATAATTTACACTATATTGTATAAGTGGGCATGTGTACACTTTACTATTCAGTAGTTCCGGTCCTAGGAAGAAGTCCCCAGCAAAAATGTTGCACATGTACAGGAGATATTAGAGGCATTTCTATAATAGCATCAGTCAGAATGGCAAAACCTCAAAACACAAAAAGCCATCAAAACTGTTATGGATTAATGATTTATAGTCCATGTATTCAATGGAATACTGTGCAGCCATGAATAAAATTGAAGAGCAGCCATAAGTAGTAACATTTTTGACCTAAAAGAATAATGGTCAAAAAAGCAAGTTATAGAAGAATAAATATGCTATGATTTCTTCTATATAATGTCTGAAATATATAGAATTATATAATGTATTGATCAGAATTGGATAAGGATTCATAAAGATGGCAAAGACTATAATAGAAAGCAAAGAAATACCTGTTACAAATTTCAAGAAGTGATTACATCTGAGAAGAGCAAGAGAGGTAAAAGAAGCCTGCTTGGATAAAATTTAAAGGGCAAAGTTTTGCTTCTTGGCCAAGGTGGTGGGTACATATGGTTTGTATATGGTAGACAATTTTATTATTTTTTATCTGTAATATACATTTTCATATACTCCTGTGTACATATACTGTCTTTGGCATACTGGAAAAACAATAAACCATTGAAGTAATTGTAGTTGAGGCTATTTTGCTGATTAGACTACACCGAGTATATTTTTAGTCTTCAGAGAAAATATCAAAAAGTCTTTACAAGGAATTTATGAAGCACAGGAAAGTACAGGATCAAGAAAAAAATTAAAACTTCTTCATAGCTATTAAATCTAAACTAGAATATTTCAACCATGATTCAACTGAGCAGACATCTAGCTAGGGAAAAAAGAATATTTTCACCCTCAGCAAGGATTCCTCACTGTTGGTTAAATGTTAAATTTTTTTTCCCTGCAGGGTACAAGGAATGAGGTCAAACACTTTTTAAGAATAATCGAGTAGTTTAACCTGTGCTGTAGGGGCTTGTTGAACAGAACTTGTCTGTGGTGAGAAAGTGACAGGTTTTTTTGGATACTGTTGCAAAGCTGTCAGGTTATGAACAATAATTGGCCATATAATGAACTTCTCACTTTCATCAAATCCTTGGGCATAGAAAGTCTGTTCTCTTCAAAAACAAATAAACCTGTGGCAAAATGAGTAGTTACAATAATTAAATTATAACTGGAAAACAGTAAAATGCAATTTTTAAGTAAATGCTGTAACTCACTGTTAAATTCAAAATTCATCTTTCTCTCTCCTCACCAGTGGATGTGAGGATTTGGAAGGATTAGCTTATTTTATGCAGTAAACTATCGTTAGAGAATAAGTTAATTATAGCTTAAAGTAAGAAACATTCCTGAGAGGATAAAATGTGTAACATATTAAGCTATTCAGATCCATTGGGAAGGTGGGCTGCAAGACAGTAATCTGTTCCTTAGATGCACATACATCCAAAGCTAATTGAAAAAGATGGTCATATAATTAAAAACAGTCATGCTGAATGCAATTCAACTGCTTAGTTAAAAAAAACTAACCATAATTTTGATTCAAAACTTAATTTTTTTTGAATTTTAGAAGTAAGGAATAATGTATTTTATATTGAAGTTAGCACAGTAATATATTTCAAGTTTCATATATTAAGTTAAAAACTATTCTATGGTATTTGAGCTCAACTGTTGTCTTTAGATATTTAATATACTGGAATCATAGGCTTTTTTTTTTTTACCTTTGCAAGACAACCTTGCATTTAAGATCAATAATGAAATCTACAGGTGTTTTATTTACATTAAAAAGTGAAAAATAAATGTATTTAAAATATGCAAGACTCATATTTACATTTTATTATTCATAACCTCTAAGATACGATTTTTGACTTACAATCAGACCACCATAGGAAACAAGGATATGAAGTAAATCAGAAATCTGGATTCAGAGAGAATAAATTATAGCTGGATGAAATTCCTCTCACCAAAGCTAAATTAGCTGCACTGTCAGATTTCAAATAACTTATGCTTATGCCACCTTTTGCTCACAACATTGTTATATGATAGCATTTCACTAAATTAAAAATTAATGCATTTGTTTATTCAGCAAAAATGCATTGTGAATGCCAACTGTGCTGGTCCATTCTCACACTGCTACAAAGATACTACCTGACACTCATTAATTTATAAAGAAAAAGAAGTTTAATTTAGTCACAGTTTGGCATGGTTGAGGAGGCCCCAGGAAACTTACAGTTATGCCAAAAGAGGGAGGGGAAGCAAGGCATGTCTTACATGGCAGGAAGAGAGAAAGAGACAGAGGCAGGGGAAACTGCCACTTTAAAACCATCGTATTTCATGAGAACTCCCTCACTATCATGAGAACAGCAAAGGGAAAAGTGCATCCATGATCCAATTACCTCCCATCAGGTCCCTCAGTCAACATGTGGGGACACAATTTAAGATAAGATTTGGGTGAAAACACAGAGCCAAACCATATCACTAACCATGTATCAGGCACTGTCTTAGGTAGAAGGATAATGTAAATAAACCTAACAAAATATCCTGACTTCACAGAGCTTATGATTTAGACAGAAAAGATTGATCTATAGGAGGAAAGACATATATTCAATGAATTAAAATGTTAAAAAAGTATAATAAATGAAATTATTTTTATTTAAGTATAGTAAATGAAATGCATGTTCATTTATAAATACATAATTTTCATTTATTTCAGTGCAATAAATGAAACAAAATGAAATGTACAAATATGAAACAAGTTGAATAGGGACTTTTAGGGGTCAGGGTGGCATGTTCTCATATATACAGTGGCCAGGGAAGCCCTCACTCACTGGTGACATTAAAATAGAGGTCTGAAGGATAGAAAAGTGTGAACTTCATGGGTATAGGACAGGAGTTTTCTAGGCAATGCAAAAGCAAGTTACTAAAGTAGGAAAGTGCATGGCATGTTTCAAGGAACTGCAAAAACTCCAGAGCAATGGATAGGAGAGAGAAAGGAAACTGGAAGAATATAATCAGAACAGTACTGGAAGGCCTTACAAAACTATGGCAGAGAACTGTGTTTGTGCCCTGAGTATAATGGGAAATCATGGAAATACCTGAGGGTGAGAAGTGACATGATTTCAGTATTAAAGTGATCACGCTAGCTATTCTGTTACGAAGAGCCAGAATTCACTAATGGACAATGTGAAAGTGACGCAGGGGAAAATAATCAAAGATAATTACATGATTAATTATAAGAAGCTAACTTTGGGACATATTACTTTGAAATGTCTTAAACTACAAAGTGATGTTGAGTGCAGTATTTGATATATAAGCTGATGTTCAGGAGAGGGATCTGACCTGTAGATATAAATTTATCAGTGTAGAGATGAACTTTAAAGCCTTGAAAATATAAAAATCAACTAGAAAGTGTGTAAGTGGAAAGTATAAGAGAGCCAAGTGCCAAAAACTTCAAATTTTCAAATTTCAAAGTTTAGAGGTCAAGTTGCTCAGTAAGAACCAGCAAAGAGGATGGTTACAAGTGGCCTAGAGGGAGATCAAGAGAGGATGTGAGGCTGTGGTCCAGAATCCATATTTCTAAAGTGGCCTTTGAAGAAACATGGTGGTATATGAGAGCTGAACATTTTTTTTTTGTTGGAAGCACTTGCAAGATGATGTCTAGTTATCCTTTAAAAATGGTTTTGATAGAGGGATATGTGTGAGAGTCTGTTGTGATTGTGCCTAAGGTTTAATTTATAAAGGTGATTGAATGAGGACACAGAGAGGTTAAATTGAAGGAAGTTTCATTACTCACAGGTCCCAAGAGAAGAGGGCACACTACATGACACAGGGCCACATGGGCAACTAGCAAGGTCAGTCAGGATACAGAACCAGTATCAATGGAACACAGACCAGAGCCTTTAGTGGAGTTTTCATGAGGAGTGGGCAAAGCAGGGTAGGTATATTGAGTCAGGTTAAGATTGGATAGTTTGAAAACTTTTTATGGGCTCTGAGCTGTAAGAGTGTTCTCTAGTTGCCCAATACCTGGTCCTGGGGTGATTAAGGGTAGGGGGACTACTGATGTGTGAAAGTTTGACAAAAAAAAAAATAATAAGAGTTTGGAAACATGAACTTTGGATTGGTTGGTTTGTATATGAAAGGTGGGATTGCAGGGAAGTTATTTGCTCTCTCTAGAAATTACCTAGCCCTGGAAGGAGCATTTTCTTCTTGAGTCTGCATGGTTCCACTAAGTCAAAGTATTATAAAATAAAGAAAATAAAAACATGATTGCTATGGTTTAAATGGGTCCCCCAAAAATATGTGTTGGAAACTTAATCCCCAATGCAACAGTCTTGGCAGGTGTGGCCTATTAAGAGGTACTTAGGCCATCAGGACTGTCCTTATGAATGGATTAATGCCATTGTCACAGAGTGGGATTCTTATAAAAGGGGAGGTTTGGTTTCTTTGTACTCTCTTTCTCTCCATTTCTCTTTCTCTCTCCCCCTCCCTATTTGCTCCTCTGCTTTTTATGACACAGCACGAAGGCTTTTGCCAGATACCAGCACCCCAGCTTCCATAATTGTGGGTCAATAAATTTCTTTTTATTATAAATTACCTAGTCTGTGGTATTATGTTAGAGCAGCACAAAAGGCAGTATGACAAAAATTAGTACTGGAGGGCTTGTTGCCCAGGGTCACTCCAAGTCTTTATTCCTTGCATCCCAGCACAGGACCCCTCAGCTGCCTGCCCCAGTCATGTATCAAGCAGGCCCAGGTGTAACTCAATCCACTGCACTAGAGGTCACAAGAAGTAAGATTTGGTGGTATCCATACAGTGCTAATTCTACAGGTGCATAGAGTTCACGAGCTGTGAAGCTCTACCTATATTTTGAAGGTTGTATCTGATAGCCTGAGAACCCATGAAGAACCTGCACTGGGAAAAACTATCTAAGAGAATCTCCATTAGGGCAATGCCTAGTGGAGTCACAGGGGTGATGCCGCCCCTGAAAACCCAGAACTGTAGAAGTACCCACATGCAACACCACCCTGTGACACGTGCATGCATGAGACGCCAACCCATCAGAGCTGATGCATGAAATGAGCCCACCAAAGACATGAGGATAGGGCTGCCTGAAGCTTTGGGGGGCCCAATCCCTGCACTAGGGTGGCCAGAGGGCAGGGCATAGAGTAAAAGATTATTCTGAAGTCTTAAGATTTAATGTCATTTGTCCCGCTGCCTTTTGGACACACTTGGGACCAGTTATTCCTTTGTTCTTGCCTATTTCTTTCATTTGGCATACGAATGTCTATCCTATGGCTGTGCCACAATTAGTTTTGGAAGTGCATTCTCGTTTGATTTAACAGACTCAGGGCTAAGGAGGAATTTGCTTTAGGATGAATTGTGCTTTGAGTCTCTCCCATATCTAAACTAGATTAGACTCTGGACTTTATGATAAATATGTTGAATTTCTTTTGTACCACCTGGTTCTAGATGTAATGAACTGTGAAATAATTAATAATTCACTATGAAGAAACATTCAAGTTTATTAACTTTAAAATAGTGAGATAAATCCGTAACAAAAATACAGACTGTAAAATCATTTACCTAATTTAAACACGAGTCAAGGATAAATATAAAGTGTAAATCCATTTAGTCTTTTATAGAAAGTAATTTTGTGCCACAGATTAAGTGGCTTCTATGCCCCTCAACCCAAAGCACCACCAATGTTAATTAAATATGCATATTTAGGATTGTGACTGAATGTCTTATTTTCTACTGCCATCTCTCAGACACCACCTTCATGAGGAAGAAATGAGAATTAGACTGTGTCTTTTTTTTTTTTTTTTTTTTTTGGAGACGGAGTCTCGCTCTGTTGCCCAGGCTGGAGTGCAGTGGCCGGATCTCAGCTCACTGCAAGCTCCACCTCCCGGGTTTACGCCATTCTCCTGCCTCAGCCTCCCGAGTAGCTGGGACTACATTAGCTGGGACTACAGGCGCCCACCACCTCGCCTGGCTAGTTTTTTGTATTTTTTAGTAGAGATGGAGTTTCACCGTGTTAGCCAGGATGGTCTTGATCTCCTGACCTCGTGATCCGCCCATCTCGGCCTCCCAAAGTGCTGGGGTTACAAGCTTGAGCCACCGCGCCCGGCCTAGACTGTGTCTTAATCTACTTTGACAATCCAGCACCTAGGACAGTGTCTACCATATCCTAGACCAAATAAATATAGCATTGAGCATAAAGAGCTAAATTTAATGTGGGAGGAAATAACATCAATACACCGACATCAGTATCAACATACAAACGTTAGTTTGGGAGAGAGGGGTTAGCAGCAGGTTTGCAATCCATTCTTGCCTTTCATCAGATCACACCCCTTGGGAAAAGAAAGAAGGTATTACCGGGGGGAAATCTCCTTGTACACATGTACAATTGCATTTCTGATAAATGTACAAAGTTGCAAATAAGAGAGTACTTACCTAAGAAATGCTTTTTTCACAATATATTCGTTCCTGGATTTCTTAGAGTAAACTGAACTGGAATGACATGTATCTATCAAATTATTAGTAAATTTTGATAGTTACTAAGGTATTTGATTCTTTTAAGCCTGATTTTATAATCTGATCTTTGTATTATCTCAATTATTCTTAAAGTAATGAGACTAGATAAAATCAGCAGAATCTGATTATATATACAACATAAAACATCTCTAACACTAGCCAAAATTCAGAAATTAGGAACAGAAGAAAAATAATACTGAAAATAAATAATGAGATAGGAAGAAAACTGAGAGGAAATCTAAAAGAGAAAAAAAAATGTTTCAAGAAAAGAGCATGTATTTTTGTGGGATGCTACTAATAGTTCAAATTTTTAAAATACAAAAATTTTGCAAATTTGATATCATGAAAGTTACTGACAAAAGGAATTTTAATGCAGTGGTGCCCTTAATTGTTATTATGCTTCACATATTACTACTAGATCTAGATAGTCAACTATAAATTTAGTGTCCATTCTTTAATACATAAAACTGCAACTTTTGTAAATACTGAACTAATTAATAATTACTTCTGGAATCACAACAAGAGGAACAATAAGAAGCAAGAATGTAGAAACTCAACAAAACTTTATCATGGAAGAATCTATTTCATTTATGTCACATGAGAATGATTGAACAATTTAACTGAAATTCATTTTTACTTATCTAAGCACTCCTGTTTTTCTAACTCCCTGGCTTCATCACAAAGTTCATCTCCAAAGTCAGCAGCAGCATAACCCACAATACTTCCCAGTATGTGAGTACAATGGTTTTTATTTTGTCTACAGATGTTATGAGATGTGGACAAGGATATCTCACTTCCTGAGGCCCGAAGAATTATCAGTCATGAGAACAGTTGTCTAGGATGTGTCTATGCTCAATGACAGATCCTGAGTGACAGAGGCACTTGTGCTCTTTAATACATTTATTTTTTATCTGTTGGTGATACATGGGGCTCTCTGAAATGTGGAACCCAGAGCATAAGTCCCTATACTTAGATCTGTGAGCATTTTGACCAGGAGTATTCCACATGGCTACTACCAGCTAAAGACACACAAGAGGGTGTATTACTAGCCCTTTACTCTCCACCCCTCCACAAAATCACAGTTCTGTTATTAAGGACAAAAAGGAGGATAGACATTGGTTTAGATACAAAATTTGTAAGCCACGAAAGTGTAATCAAACCAGAAGACCATCAGGGAATCTCTAGCTGCCCAAATGCAATATCAACATGACGAAAAGATAAAATTTGAATCTATGTCTACTCTATAGGCAGAATCCCCCATCAGGGGAGAACCTCCTGTATGTTTAGAAAAAACAACTTAATATATTTGCTTAAAATAATAATTGTACATATAGGCTAAATAGGAGACCACTCAAAAACTTTATTTACACAAATGTGGGGAAAAGAAAGAGAGATCAGACTGTTACTGTGTCTATATAGAAAGAAGTAGACATAAGAAGACTCCGTTTTGTTCTGTATTTGAGATGCTGTTAATCTGTGACCCTACCCCCAACCCTGTCCTTGCAAGAGACATGTGCTGTGGTGACTCAAGGTTTAAGGGATTTCGGCTGTGTAGGGTGTTGTTTGTTAAACAAGTGCCTAGAGGCAGCTTGCTGGTTAAGAGTCATCACCATTCTCTTAATCTCAAGTACCCAGGGACACATACACTGCGGAAGGTCGGAAGGTCACAGGGACCTCTGCCTAGGAAAGCCAGGTATTGTCCAAGTTTTCTCCCCATGTGATAGTCTGAAATAGGGCCTCGTGGGAAGGGAAAGACCTAATCGTCCCCCAGCCTGACACTTGTCAAGGGTCTGTGCTGAGGAGGACCAGTGTAAGAGGAAAGAAGGCCTCTTGGCAGTTGAGATAGAGAAAAGCATCTGTCTCCTGCCTGTCCCTGGGCAATGGAACATCTCCTTGCAAAACCCGATTTTATGTTCTTTTTACAGAGTTGGTAGAAAACCGCCTTAGGGCTGAAGGTGGGACGTGCTAGCTGCAATGCTGCTCTTTATGCACTAAAAAGGTTTATGGAGATGTTTGCATATGCATATCAAGGCACAGCACTTTTCCTTAAACTTATTCATGTCACAGAGATCTTTATTCATATGTCTTACTGCTGAACCTTCTCCCTACTATGATCCTATTATCCTGCCACTTCCGTTTTCTAAGATGGTAAAGACAATGATCAATAAATACTAAGGGAACTCAGAGACCGGTGCCGGAGTGGGTCCTCTGCATGCTGAGCGCCAGTCCCCTGGGCCCACTTTTTCTTTCTCTATACTTTGTCTCTGTGTCTCATTTCTTTTCTCAAGTCTCTCATTCCACCTAATGAGAAACACCCACAGGTGTGGAGGGGCAGGCCACCCCTTCACATAATGAATAAGAAAAGTAATTATTTATTTTGCATGAGTGGGAGACAAGTTTTGGGACAGAGAGAAAAGGAAAGGTTGGATATACGAAAAGATTCTCAGGACAGAGAAGCTTAAGACAGATGTCATGCCTCTGAATCAAAAGGTGCCCAGTAATACATTCTCTGTGATAGGTATGGTGGAGAACTACACCCAGTATAGTTCATCACAGCACATCACAGTGAGACACTACTGCCTCATATTCAATAATGCCTGTGCTAGACAGAAGCTGGTAATTGAGATAAGAATTTGGAGTCATCAGGAATTCAAAGCAAGATGTAATCACAGAATCATAAACACCCAAAGAATACCTGGATTGTTTGAAAAGAATATAGCCTCCTCATAATAGATGAGATAGGATTCAAGCCATTCTGTTTAGTTATGAAAGCAAAATGTAGCCTGGAAATTCAGGAGAAGCTTGAAGACATCCAGGTGAGTAATAACTGATTTACGGTAAAATCATCTTTCAGCTTGAACTGTGTCACTAGTAGCATGAATCTAGTCATTTAACTATTTTGTGCTTCATTACTTATTATGTGAAATTATAATAATCAAATCTGCCTTAGAGTGTTGTTACAGGGAAAATGAGCATCATTGGCCCTACTGAAAATTATCACATTAGATGGTGGTTGAATAAAATGTAATTCATATACAAGTGTGCCATCTACCCAAAGTAAACAAATCAAAATTAGTTAAAGCTCAACTCTGACATATAATTACTGATGATCAATTAATGACCATAAGTACACATATTATTTTTAGATATAAAAATTAAAATAGTTTGATAAAATGTTACAAATTTAAAGTTAAATATGTAAAAATAGAGTTGCTCACCCAGCTATGAACTAGCATTAAAGGATCTTTTGACTCTTCTGACCCCACCAAAACTTAGGTTTGAGATGAAAATCACTGAACTATGTTGTAGATTCTTTGTGTATTTCACACATAAGTTTCTGGTACAATGGAAACACCACTGGATCATTGTCAGAAGTAGGTTGAAATCTCACATCCAACAGTATCCTAGATGCCACTTGACCTCTGCGAGTCTCCTGGTTTTATTTGTAAAATGAGAATATTAGTCCTTAACTGACAGAATTATTGTCGGGAGCAAATTTTTAAAATGTAGTCATATAAGCAAAGCTCAATAAATGCTTTTTAATTTGCTTTCTGCTAGAGTCATGTTATATCTTGTTTGAGCAGTTTTGTTTTTACTTTGACACACCTGGGAATTTATGAGTACTTAATCATATTTTTGGTCTAGAAATAAATATTACTCAAAAAGAAAGTATTTCTAGAGTCTTTAGAAACTTTGCTGTGTCGTATTCAATAATAATGAGAAGTTAAATGTGTTCAATATTGTCTGAGTAATTTCTTAGTAATAGTGTTATTACCTCATGAAGCAAGTCATTTGAATCCAGAAGACATAAATTTTTAAAACATGTAGGAGTCTGTTTCCCTCTTTCCACTGTCTGCTGTCCTCAAGAGCCAGAAACCCAGCAAGCCATTAGTTTTCATCAGGGATCACCAAGAAGCTGCCCGTAGAATCCAAATGCTTTTTCTATGCCCATTACCAGATCGAAAGAATTCAAATGAGATCACAGGCCCCTTAACTTTACCCCTAGAGCAAGTCTAAAGCAGTGAGTTCCCCACATTTTTTCATCAGTAATAAAAGTGTTTCTTACACAAAGCTTCTTCACACTTATCCCAAAGTCAAGAAAGCCTCCATCATCCAAACCCCCAAACGGTAACCTTTCCCCAAAACTAAGGTCATGATTCCTTAGCATCCTTGGTTTTAGAGTTTGTACACTTCTATTCCAAATAGTCCCGTCCTCCAAACTTTGAAACCCTTTGTACTTGAGGAGAAAAAAAATGAACTACTTTCTCCAAAAATTTTCTGGACATTAATGGGTTTATTTCTTTCACCATTTTTCAATGTGTTCCTCATTCTCAAGCCGGTACTACATATCCCTTAATGGTGTGTCTTTGATGATTTACAGTTACTGTCTCAGAGGTGGCTATACTGTCAGGAATACACATAGGCAGTCATGATCTGAGAAATGAGACCAGAAATTGCAGCAGCCCAGACAATGCCCTCCTGGAAGAGGTGGCTAATGAAGTGAACTGAAATGTCTTACACCTCCAACTTTCAGGATGCTAGTAAAAAAACAAAGTGGACGATAGCCTATAAAAGCTTTATTTTATGCTCTATTTTTGTATCAAAACAAGAGCAGAGACTAAAAGCTATTTATGGTTATTTCAAATTTATATTATTTTTACAAGAAATGATATAGTTCTTTTTTAATGGCAGGTTAATCACAAATTACAGACATAGAAAAATTTTGAAAAATCTAATTTCAGCTGCTCATCCCAATTATTCTGCAAACTTTATTTTTAGCAGGACTTGACCCATCTCATTTTAAATTATTCAAGCACCTCATCTCATCACTTTTTAAAAATTGTTTCTCATTTTCATGCCCTTACCTGTAGCAAAATTTCTAATCTGGAGCTCAAATTTTCATTTTCTGGTGTTAGGCTGTTACTCTTTATTATACCTGGAAGTCTTTTTCACATCAGGGAAACATAAACATAATAGAGAAATTTGGGAGAAAACAGCAGGTCACCATATGGTAACAAAGGGCAGGAGATAGTTATAAGCCTTTTCTACACAGTTTTCCTTTATCAAATAAATAATAATAAACACTGTGTTCATCTCACTACATTCCTACTCAAAATTTTTAATTGCTCTCTATTGCCCCTGTAATGAAGTTCAATTTACTCTGCTTGGGATTTAAGGCACATGGCAAACTTATTCTTAACATCTCTAACCTTGACTTTCATTATTTAATTGTAGAGAAAATCTCCAAAAATAAACCAATCTCATGACTTTTTTTTTTAGTCTTTGTAGACTTAAAAAAAAATGGTGCCTTTTCTCTGAGTGTAAAATGTCCTCAGTATAAAAATTTTAACATGTACTAAATGACAAAACTGAACAAATAAAGTTCCAAGGACATAAATAGTTAAATCAGAGAAGTACTAACTGCCAATAAACATTGAGAGATAAAGGCTAAATATTGCTTGTAGAAGAAATGTAAATTATAACTCCAAAAATATGCTGCTTTTTAGCCTATCACGTTAGCTAAACTTTTAAAAAGAATTTAGTTATTTTATATGTGTATATGCAGGCAAACTTTATTTTATTGCACTTTGCAGATACTATGGTTTTTACAGATTAAAGTTTTGTGGCAATCCTGTGTTAAGCAAGATTATTAGCACCATTTTTCCAACAGCGTGTGCCCGTTTTTTGTTTCTGAGTCACATTTTGGTAATTCTCACAATATTTCAAACGTTTTCATTATATTTTATCTATTATTGTGATCTGTGATGTTACTATCATAACTGTTTTGGTGCACTATGAATGGCACTCATAAAAGACAGAGAACTAATCAATAAATACTGTGTGTGTTCTGACTGCTCCACCAACTGCCCGTTTCCCCATCTCTCTCTTTCTCCTTGATCCTCCCTATTCCCTGAGATACAACAATATCATAATTAGGCCAGTTAATAACCCTACAATGGTTTCTTGGTTTTCAAATAAAAGGAAGACTTCCAGATCTCTCACTTGAATCAAAAGTTAGAAATGATTAAGTTTAATGAGGAAGATATTTCAAAAGCAAAATAAGCTGAAAGATAAGCTCTTGCACCAAATACTTAGCCAAGTTATGAATGTAAAGGAAAGATTCTTGAAGAAAATTAAAAGTGCTACTTAAATGAATACGAAAATAAGAAAGTGAAATGGCCTTTTTGCTGAGTTGGAGAAAGTTTTAGTGGTCTGGATAAAAGATCAAAACAACCACAGTATTCCCTTAAGCCAAAATCTAATCCAGAGTAAGGCCCTAACTCTTTCCCGTTCTATAAAGGCCAAGAGAGGTGAAGAAGCTGAAAAAGAAAAGTTGAGAGCTAGCAGAGATCAGTGCACAAGATTTAAGAAAAGAACCTGACTCCATAACAAAAAAAGTGTGAAGTAAAGCACCAAGGCCTGATAGAGAAGCTGCAGCAAATGATCCAGAAGCTCTAGCTAAGATCATTGATGAAGGTGGCCATACCAAACAACAGATTTTCAATATAGATGAAAATATCCTTTACTGAAAGAATGTGGTATTCCATGGAATACTATGCAGCCATAAACAAAGAATGAGATCAGGTCTTTACAGGAATATGGATGGAGCTAGAGGCTATTATCCTTAGCATACTAATGTAGAATCAGAAAATCAAATACTACCTGTTCTCACTTATAAATGGGAGCGAAATGATGAGAACACACGGACAGATAGAGGGGAACAGCAAACACTTGCACCTACCTGAGCATGGAGGGTGTGAGGAGGCAGAAGATCCAGAAAAATAACTGGTAAGTACTAGTTCAATACCTGGGTGATGAAATAATCTGTACTACAAACTCTCATGACACAAGTTTACCTATATAACAAACCTGCACACGTATCCCTGAACTTAAAATAAAAGTTAAAAAAAAAAAAAAGATACCACCTAGGACTTTCATAGCTAGAGAGGAGGAGTCAATGCCTGGCTTCAAAGTTTCAAAGAATAGGCTGACTCTTTCGTTGGAGGCTGATGCAATTGGTAACTTTAAGGTAAAACTAATGCCCTTTATATTTCAAAGATCTGAAGGTTAAAAATACTAAATCTACTCCACCTGTGCTCTATAAATTGAACAATAAAGCCTGGATGATAGCAAATCTGTTTACAGAATGGTTTACTGAATATTTTATACCCATTGTTGAGATCTATTACTCAGAAGGAAAAATTTGATTCCTTTCAAAATATTACTGTTCATTGATAATGCACCTGGTCACCAAGAGCTCTGATGAAGATGTACAAGTAGGTGAATGTTGTTTTTATGCCTGCTAACACAACATCTATTCTGCAGCCCATGGATCAAGGCATCATTTTGACTTTCAAGTCTTATTATATAATAAATACAATTCATATGGCTGTAGCTCCCAAAGATAGTGATTCCTCTGATGGACCTGGGTAAAGTAAATTGAAAATCCTCTGGAAAGGATTTACCATTCTAGATGCCATAAAGAATATTTGAGATTCATAGGAGAAGGTCAAAACATAAATATTAACTGAAGTAATTGATTCTAACCCTCATTGATGACCTTGATGGATTCAAGACTTTAGTGGAAGAAGTAACTGCAGATGTGATGGAATATAAAGAGAACTAGAATGAGGAGAAACTGAGGATGTGACTGAATCCTTGCAATCTCATGATTAAACCTGAATAGATGAGAAGTTGTTTCTTACGGATGAGCAAAGAAAGTGGTTTCTTGAGATGGAATTCACTTTTGGTGAAGATTCTGTGAGTATTATTAAAACAATAGCAAAGGTTTCGAATATTACATAAACTTAGTTGACAAAGCAGCAGCAAGTTTTGAGAGAATTGACTCCAATTTTGAGAGAGGTTTTACAGTGTATAAAATGCTATCAAAGAGCACTGCATGCTACAGAAAAATCTTTTGCAAAAGGAGGAGTCAATATGTCAAGCTTCATTGTTGTCTTATTTTAAGATATTGTCATAGCCACCCTAATCTTCAGCAGTCACCAAAAAGATTTGTAAGCACCATCAATATCAAGGCACGACTCTCCACCAGCAAAAAGATTATGACCCCCTGAAGGCTCAGATGATTGTTAGCATTCTTTAGGAAGAATATATTTTTAATTAAGGTATGTACATTGTTTTTAGACATAATGCTATTATATACTTAATCAACTACAATATAGTATAATGTAAATTTTATATGCACTGGAAAACAAAAAATTGTGTGACTTGCTTTACTGAAAAGATCACTTTACTGTAGTGGTCTAGAACCAAACCTGCAATATTTCTTAGGTTTGCCAACATCCTATTAATAATAGTTTGCTTATTTAAAATGTTTCCTAATGTGTGTACTTATCTTGTTATCTTTCAGGGATATATTTCTGTAAGTGAAAGTTTAAAAAAAAAAACCATACGTACATGTGACATGCCAAATTGCCTTTCAGACTGTCTGTGTGAATACTACACCCCTCTCAGGGCTCACATGCACCACACAAATTTCCCTGGCTAAAAAGAGTCTTCGGGGACAGAAGAGTGTGAAGGCTGAAATACAGGCCATGATTTTTGACAAGCCCAATGTCCTATTAGAAGTTTAGGTCCTTGTTCATCTTTCTTATTTTTGTTAATAACAAACACACTGAGGCAATTCATCTTCTCCAAGGTCAATATCAGAAATGGGTCTTTTTTTTTTTTTTTTTTTTTTTTTTGAGACAGAGTCTCGCTCTGTCGCCCGGGCTGGAGTGCAGTGGCCGGATCTCAGCTCACTGCAAGCTCCGCCTCCCGGGTTTACGCCATTCTCCTGCCTCAGCCTCCCGAGTAGCTGGGACTACAGGCGCCCGCCACCTCGCCCGGCTAGTTTTTTGTATTTTTTAGTAGAGACGGGGTTTCACCGTGTTAGCCAGGATGGTCTCGATCCAGAAATGGGTCTTAAAGTTGTCTTATCAGAAGTGGAGACTGACATCTTATTGACACGACTGCTCCTTATTTTCTTAATAAAGTAAATTGTCTCTATCAGAAACTAATGTGAAGTCATTTCTGCATTCCATTTCAATTTTATTTTTTCTTATATACAACCAGTCATTCCAACAGAATACACTGAATAATATATTATTATTAGAAAATTGTCTTTACCTTTAATAAATTTTACCCACATATAGTTTGACTGAATATTGCCAGTATGATATTTTATTATCTGTTAATACAAATCTCATATCATGTTTCTTCTTTTAAAAATGTCTTAGCTATTTTTACCCATTATTTCTAGCAGTAGATTTTGGAGTAGTTCAGCTGGAATTTTTAGTGCAATTGTATTGTATTTATGTTTATACTTAATTTTAGAAGAAATAAAATTTTTATTATATTCGGTTTGCCTTTTAGGAAAAAATACTCCTCCTTACTAAATTTCTTTTATGCATCTTAGTGATATCGTATAGCTTTCCTCATACAAGTCCTATACATTTCTTATTAAGGTATTTATAGGTAGCTTAAAATATTTTCTGTTTATTATTAAGAATCTTTTTTATTACATTTTCTAAGAGGTTATTGCTTGCAGATAGGAAAGTTATTGATTTTTAAATAATTTGCAACTGAGTTACTCACATTTTTTGACTGTTCATTTTTCACGCACTTGCTTGAGATTTGCTAGGCATACAAGTATATTCCTCAAAAATATTGCCCACAGAGTACAAATGCCTAAATACATTCAGTTAGGCATAATAAGTCTGTCGATTCAAACTCTAATCTTCCCTTACGTACATTTCAGCTTCCAATTTTTCTTTGAAAAGTTAAATAACAGCAGTTTTATTCCAACAACGAAACAGAACTCATACATAAGTGTGCAACTGAAATTTAGTCGTATAGTAAAAACAGGGCTGATTTCATATAATTGCTTATAAAAGTCATTGACAAATAACTCAAGTTTGCACAAAGTATTATTTTCCAGCCTGCTCATTTTCACTCTTCGAGGCTCTCATATAAACAAAGGTATAAGTTTAAGAACAGTGGAATAATTGTTAAGGAAGTTTTCAGTAATCATATTCTGAAAGTGCCTTCCAATATCTAGGTCTTTTAAATACCTTTTTAACATATGGGGTTATGACAATTGTTATTATAATTCTGTTAATAATATCACTTCATGTTCACCATACTTTCATTCTGTGATAGTCAGTACTGGGACAAACACAGGCAGATGTCACGATACAGGAAGAGGGAAGATTTGACCTTGCTCAATTAGCTGCTTTTCCACATGACCCCTCATACCAAGAGCTTCAGGGCTCACCTGGCACATTGTTTGGTTGGCTGGGAGTTATATTGATGAATTGCTCATCTAATTTTTTTCCAGGTCCCCAGTTAATCTGCTATGTGATTCTGTGTCTACCTTTCCCTTAATTTCATTATATATACATTAAAAATCCTATTGATGGGTCCCTGTATTTATAAGAAAACAATATTCTTCAAATTAAAAATTGCACGTTTGTATAGTATGAATTGCACCTTTGTATAGTATTCACCTAGTATGAATCCTCACTCCAATTATATAAATTCCTGTAAATCATTGCCTATATTTCTATTGCGAAACTATACTACAGACTCATTTGTTTTCTAAGTAGCTATTAGATTGAGCTCCTCAAAGGAGGAATGATTTAGATTTTTAGATTTTTTGAATAGTATTAGATACATAGTAGGTGATTTTAGAAGGGAACGTCAAGGTAAGACATTCAAAGCAGAGATAAGGAAGCAACTGGCTAAAAACAATCTAGGTACATAGATTCAACAGGGAAAACATGATTTTTCTCTGTTGAAAATGTGAAAAGAAAAATGTTCTACTTTACCCACATTTACTTTGGGATATAAGAAATGAAAGAAAGGCAGTTCTGTGTGGTGATATTAAGCAGTAAATGTAGCTAATGTAGCTGCAAGCTTTTGAACAATTTATCCTATAGATCAACGTGTATATTTTTAGTGAACAGCACAAGAGCACATAAATACCTCAAAGGGCCCAATGACATGTTGAGGTCTTAAAATAGGTTTTAATATAAAGAACTTTGCTATGTTGTTGTAGTTGAGCATACACGTTTTCGAGATTTTTAAGAGAGCCAGTTTTTCTCAGATTTGTTGCTGACTAAACCAGTAGAAACTTATGAGAAGTTTAGGTTCTTGAGCTGTCTTACAACTGATATCACAGATATCCATATTTGACTATGGAATTAAGGAAAAACTGAAGAAACAATTTTGGAAGATCTGGAAATCATGTCACCTGAGGTTATAAACAAGCTCACTCTCAGATTCATTTTATAGAAATCACCACAAACACGCTGCAGACAATATCAGTCTTTTGCCCATGCTTACCTGCACTGTAATAACTAACAAGACAATATCTTGAAAATGCAGATTATAATTAGATTAAAAAAAGAAGTCACAGTTTGATTGCTAGTCACAATATCCTGGTACATTTTCTGAGGTAATATATTAAATTCTCTCCTCCTGTAGTATTGCCACATTCTGCTTCTAGTGTAACTACTGGTGAGTTTTCCAGACTCCCTTGCATTTATTTTAGTTGTCTGAATGCAGTATCTTGAAAGGATCAAACAGTCTTTTAAAAAACACAGAGAAACAGAGATTTCATTTTAATCCAAATTTCTCCAGAGAATTATATCTGGTTTCCTTTCGCAAGAATCCACATGCCCCTCGCCAGAATCCATCAGTTAGTTTAAATACCATCAGGTCAGCTGCAGATTGCAGTGGCTTCATGCAATTTCAATATCTGTCCATGTAAAAAACAATATTTTCACATTATCATTAAAAAAGTCCTGGTGAGAAGGTTTGGAATCTTAAATTAACTTCATTTATTTCTCTCTCTACACTCTTGTGTGGATACATCTCTTAAAGCAAACAGCATATGTTGCTTTGCAGAATAATTTTGCATAAATATGTCATTTTCATCCAACAGTCAATAAATTCACTTCCTTATAGCAACATTCCACCTCAGAATGATCCACTTTCTGCCAATATGAATATTTCTCATAATAAGTATATGAATAAACTCTCAAAGATTAAATTTAAGTCTCAGGCAATTGCTTCATCACATTCAAACACTTACGATAAATGTGTTAAGCAAAAGAACTTTCAACATCCACAGGAGTAGTCTCAACAAGGCCAATGGGCTTTATTGGAAAGTACATCTGTAGTTGGTTGAGGCATAAGTCAGAAGGTAAGCATTTTAAGAATGTTTCAAATCAGAGAATTGTCCCCACAAAAGTAAATTTTTTGTTTTCTATCATGTTTTAGAAGAAAACAAACTAACCCTAGAAATGCCTGCATAAGATCATTTTCTATAATGGCAGGCTAGGAAATTGGAACTAACTCTTTGAAAGAAAACTGAAGTTGTTGGATAAAATATAAAAACATCACCTTAAAGACATTAAGAAGCTAACAAAATAAGGTATTACTAGTCAGAAGGGAAGAACTGAATTACCAGAACTGAAGAGCAAGTTTGAACCCAGGGGAAAAAGTGGCACAAAAGCTTTTTTTATGTGAAGTTGTTGTCACTTTTTGAACTTTGAATTTCTGTTAGAGGGAGCATATGAAATGAGAGGAGGAGCAATCAGATTTCAGAATCCACTCAAGATGCAGGCATCTGATAGGACATTCTCCCCACATTAATTTGAGGCCATAGTGACTGTACCCTCAAGACACGTTTGCCACTCAAGTCTAGATTGGCCACCTCCATTGACATCATCTGAGAGGCCCAAAAAACTCAAGATGTGAATTTAACCACATCCCAGATACTCTAGACACTCAGTAAACTTTGAACATCTTCTTTAAAGCAGAAGTTCTCAAACTGGAACACAAATCAGATTCATGTGGAGTGTTTATTAAAACAGATTGCTGGACTTCAACCCCAGACTTCCTAATTATTTAGTCGAGGATGAGTCCTAAGAATTTATATTTCTAACAAATTATCAGGTGATGCTGATGTTGCTAGTCTAGGGACCACACTTTGAGAACCATGGCTGTTAATGAACATATCTTTATCCTAAGTTATTTCCCCAAGAAAAAAAATATTGTAAAGGAAATACAAGCACACAAGAACACAAGGATCATGAGCAAAAATGTCAAACATACAGCTGCAAAGATTTCAGATACCGGAATCATCAGTCACAGATGATAAAACCATTATGCTGATTTTAACTACTACAGTTAAAAAAATCAAAGATGAGCTTAAAAAAATCTTTAGAAAATAGAAATTGTAAAAAACAATGACCACAGATTTGAAAAAAAATAGCAAATAGACATCTAGAAGTTAAAAATATACTAATTAAACCAGTGGGATTAACAACAGATTAGATGAAGCTAAAGAGAGAATTAGTAAACTGCTATGTAGGTCAGTAAAGGAATTTGGAGTCTGCAGTCAAAATTTGGCCCACTGCTTTGTTGTGCAAGTAAAGCTTCATTGGAGCACAGCAATGCTCATTCATTTATGTATTGCTTCTGGCTGAACTGGGGTCAGGAGGGTGGGATAGCCAGGAGGCAAAATTTAAGGAGATACTCACGCTCACATTCATACAAGTGCCTGCAAGTGTCAACTTTGCATATGCACAACCCTGTGAGTAACTGTCTTCTTAAAATTAATGCCTTACACACCTTTCCTGCCCTACTCTAATCTGGGCCTTGGAAGGGAGATGAGAGGAACTTCAAAGTGGTAAATTTATAAGGCTGTTCATTTTTGCTATAATACTTATGATTTGTGCACTTTTTTGTATACATGTGTTAATATGTTAGATTTCAATTTTTAAAAGAAATGCTTTTCAAAATCAGGACAAAGAATAAATAGTAATAAAAATTAGAAACATTTTGAAATAAAAAATAATAAAAGTTTCATTTACAAAATAAGTGGGCTGAAGCTAAGACAATGTTTTAATGCATACATTTTTAAAGTAGAAAGACAAAGTGAACTAAGCATCTATGTTAAAGAACAGCATATTCAATAAAGTAGCTATTGTGTCACAGGGTATAAAACCTTCAGAAAATTGGGCTTGTATGTTCCAAGTCACATGCACAAGAATGTCTATAGCAACATAATTTATGTTATATAACTATAAAAATGATTGATTTACAGATAAATATGTGAGTGGAACTCAAAAAAAATGCATACAAAAGAAACAAGATCAAGGGCTTGATCTTGGACTTCCCAGACTTTATAATTGTGAATGATAATGTCTGTTGTGTGTAAGCCACCTAATCTATGGGATTTTGTTACACTAGCCCAAACCTATTCAGATAATATAACAAAAGCTCATGTACAACTCACTCAGCTGCAACATCTATCAATATTTTTCATGTCTAGGCTTACTCATCCTCCTCTAATTCTTTTCCTGGAGATTTTGAAATAAAACCCATATATCTTGTCATTTTACCTATGAATATATCTATATTCTACTTTACAAACAAAAACAAATGTTTAACATCACTGTCATGCTACTATTTTCATACCAAATAAAAGTAGTATTAATTTTTTAATATTCTCATTATGTGCCCAACTGTTCTTGATTATGTCAACAATCATCATTATAGTTGTTTTCTTTGAACCAGGATCTAAATAAGGTCTACACATTGCATTTGATCACGAATCCTTTTAAGTCTTCTTTGTTCTTTAGAAGTCTTCTTCATCTTTTATTTATTTACTTATTTAATGTCATTGATTTATTGAAGAAACAAGGTCATTTGCCTTGTGGAATGCCTTACATGACAGATTTCACTGATTGCTTCCTTGGAGTGTTGATAATTTTTTTTCTTTAATTGCATTTTATATTTTTGGAAGTATTCAAATATTAACTTCTAATCTTCATGTAACAGTGTCTATATGCAGAAAGCAGGGCTTTTGTATGGCAGCATCAACCTGCTAGAGTACACGTGAAAACTCAATTAATATTAAAAAAGATAAAAAAGTTTACTTTTAAAAACATTCAGTTGACAATAGTAAGGCTCAAAACATATATTTGATGCAATAATAATTGCTTTACCATAAATCTAAATCTAATTATAGAAAAGACTTACAAATTAATGGACTCTTAACTCATTATTTTTAAGGTAATAAACTCTTTTCCAATTTAAGTCAACCTTCTCTGTGCACTCAGAAAAATCTCATTTGCAGCAAAAATATCTTACTTTATAGAGCAGAGTTTCTCATTTGTGGACAACTTAAGGTGTCTTTACTGCATAAATGGGATACCCGTTTTAAATAAATTGAGAAACAGTATTACCACAAGTTTTTAAATAATAAAATTTTATATCAGAGAGAGAGTTTGAAAATTTTCACTAACTTATTTATCAGAGGACTAATGATAAATACTGTGAGTTATGGACAGGTCCCAGATCCAGCTGACTACTTCATTTACTCTTTATTACTACCAAATGAGAAGTTCTTAACTAGCAAATAAGTAATCTAAATGAGTTTTAATGTTTCATGCCTCTGCCTTACTGTTCTTCATATTTGGATTAAACGTGGATCTAGAAATTATTGGGAGATTTCATATTGAATACCATGTCCTGTGTGCTAAAAGATGCTCAACTGATTAGTGCAGCACATTTAAAAGCAATGGAATGGTGATGTAGGAACATGGTAGGAAATACATTTCTAGTTGTCTTTTGTGTGTATTAAGTTTTGGAAAGTATTTCTTCATGTTTATTACTGTATTTAAATTTGGCTTTTATAATCTATCAAAGAATACATCATTCATTTATTTATCTGACAAGCAAAGAAGAAATTTGAAAGCTGAAAAAAATCACATTGTTGGAAATTGAGCTGTATGAACTAATTTGGACTTCTTAAGAAATCTTCTTGTCTTGTCATCAATATTAACATCATGTTGCCACTAAAATAATGTGTGTAGACTATTCGAGTATATTAGGATTCTCTAGAGGGACAGAACTAATAGGATAGATATAAGAATATAAAGGGGAGTTTGTTAAGTATTAACTCACACGATCACAAGGTCTCACAATAGGCTGTCTGCAAGCTGAGAAGCAAGGAAAACCAGTCTGAGTCCCAAAACTGAAGAACTTAGAGTCTGATGTTCAAGGGTGAGAAACATCCATCATGGGAAAAAGATGTAAGCCGGGACGCTAGGCCAGTCTAGTCCTTTCACGTTTTTCTACCTGTTTTATATTCTAGCTGCACTGGTAGCTGATTAGATGGTGCCCACTCAGATTAAGGGTGGGCCTGCCATTCCCAGTCCACTCACTCAAATGTTAATCTCTTTTGGCAACACCCTCACAGAAATGCTCAGGATCAATATTTTGCATCCTTCAATTCAATCCAGTTGACAGTATTAACCATCACATCAAGTTATTAAATGTATTTCTGAGATGTGTCTTAAAGCAAAAATGACCAAAATCAGAGCAATAAACCTTAATCTTACTGAAAGTATTTCTGAGATATGTTACAGAGCAAAAGTGCCTGAAATGAGACCAATAGACCGTAATCTTTTATTGGTGCTGTGAATCTTTAATTAAAAAACAATCTTAGCCCTCATTTCTAAAGCTCCCAGAAGTAATTTCCCCTTGACAACTACTGTAGTTCAGAGGGAAAAAACTGAGTCTTGCCTTCAGTTATAACATGTCTTTGCATAGCTATCTGAAAAGTCAGATAATTAATGGTCATGAATACATTCACAATGTTTTCTATTTATTGAACATTAAATCAAGATTGGGCATATTGCCAATTATTGACTGTATGAAAACGGTATTGGTGTGATATTTACATGCATCCTTTTTATTTGCACATCAAAATACTGCTTGTGACAAATGGAATGATTGCTGATTGTTTTTGATCCCAAACATCTTTATCCAATCATAGATTTTAAAAGAAAAAACACCAGCTTATTCATAAGAAGACTTGAACAACATTTTTAAAAACATTTTTGCATACTTCCCCATCCGCCAGCTGTTGATACATTAACAAATAGATTCACATCAGCACATTCCTTACTGCTTCAGCAAAGTATTGACCATAAACAGAGACGATTGTTCTTCCACGATGTACACTTTTAATAGTTATCTGATTTCAGCTCCTTCCACTGTCCTCTACACACTATGTTCCACTCGGGTCTTCTTTCTCTTGCCCAGAAAGGCCCAGCTTTTACTTTCCAAAGAGACTTTTCATGAACTCGTCCCACTATCTTCACATGAATAGAGGCAGCTGTCCTCTATTTCCCACGGTCACTTCCTTCTTTTTAGCCAGATGTCAATTAAAAGTTTCTCCTCAGTGAGATCTGTCTTCTCAGTCCATATTACCACACCCCAGTCACTCACTGTCACCTGCAGAAGGGGTATTAAAAACCATTTAATAATCTGTAAAACATAAGTGTCAATGATAAGGGACATAGGCTATACAAACAGGTATGGCTGCCCTGGTACATAATTGCTGAGTATCTTCCCTGATGATATTAAGCTCTTCTAGTCTCTTTAGAGCATTATCACTATCTGAAATTAATCTTGACTTGGCTGTTGTTTGCCTCCTCCTGATAAGAGGATATGGCCAGGCATGGTGGCTCACACCTGTAATCTCAGCAATTTGGGAGGCTGAGGTAGGTGAATCATTTCATCTCGAAGTTTTATACCAGCCTGGGCAACATGGTGAAACCTCGTCTCTACAAAAAATACAAAAATAGCCAGATGTGGTGGTGCATGCCTGTAGTCCCAGCTACTAGGGAGGCTGAGGTGGGAGGATCGCTTGAACCCTGGAGGTCGAGGCTGCAGTGAGCCAAGATCACCACTGCTCTCCAACTTGGTAATAGAGTGAGGCTCTGTCCAGAAAGAAGAAAGGGTAAAACAATATGCTCTCTAAAAGCAGAGTTTTCTTCATTACTGTATCTCTAGTACCCAAATTAAAGTTTGGCACATAATAGGGATTAAATATAGAATATGAAATGTGCTTGCTTTTGCTCTGAAGAGCAAAACTTTGAGGGCTATCTCCCTTGCCTATGTGCCATTAGCAACAGCATTAGGTGGACACAGGAAAATGTTATTTTGTTCCTATCCTAGGAGAAGTTCAATGAGTTTGCCAGATGGATAGATAACTGAAATTTGCCTAAAAATGGTTGATGCAAAAGCATCAGTGTCCCCTGCCATTGTTTGACAGAAGCTGAGAGACTTGATAAGTTCTGATCAGTTCAAGATATTTTTCAGCCCCACCAAGACCTACCAGTGGGCTATGAATCACATATTGACATTTGAATGTTTTGTAGAGCAATATATGATTTCAGGTTAATTAATGTCCAAATTTTCACTTGTCAAAATGTACAGACTTTCAAAGTAAATAAATTTGCATTACTTTTTCATATGAAAGATAAGTAAAAATTTTTAAATTTTAAGATTAAGTCAAAAAACAGTAAGGAAAAGGCAATCAATAGAAACAGAATGTTCAGCAAGGTGTATGAGAATAAGATCAAACTACATATAAGGAACGTAGTCACAGAATTTACTAGATGCTTATGAAATACTAAACACTCTTCTGAAATTTGTTTATGAAACAAGGATAACAGCACCTACTGTATGCTTTGTTGTAAGAAATAATAAGATAATTGTGAAGAATTTAACACACACTGTCTGGTAATGTAGTAAATACTCAATAAATATTACAATATTGTTATTAACCATTTCAGCAATTAAAAAACATATACAAATTTCAGCTCCAGTAGCTCTAGGACTTTATAATCTTATTATTCCAAGAATGTTCTAGAAGTCTTCATACCCAAAAACTGGGTAAGAAATGTCGATCCAGTGCCATGTCATTAAGCACTAGCTCTCTCCATTTTCAACCTCTCTTAAAGTAATACCTTCAGGAGGAAAAATCAGTTAAAAAGTTTATAATGTCTGTGAAAATTCTTCTTTCTAACCTACAGTCCAAAATTCCAAAAAACCCTTAGAGTGATTAAACAGCTAAAAGATACTTTAGAGTGAGACCTCCTGGTTTTACAGGTGAGGAAAGTGCATCTCAGAGGTTAAGCCATTGACCAAGAGTCCTACGTCTACTTTACATCAACCCAATGATGTTTACTAAGCATTTACTATGTGCAAGAAATAAAACATAAGTAAGGCATAAGTTCCGCTTCTAAGTAGTCTATAGTAAAAGGAGAAGAGGAAACACAAGTATCAGTAAACAATAGAAAACATGACATAGGTTGTCACAAAAAAGGAGCAAACAAGATATTCTGATGGATCACAAAAAAGATCACTTCTGCTTAGATGCAAAATAGCAAAGAATTTTCAAAAAAAGTAGACTTGTAGATGAGCTTGAATACTGGATTGGCTTTCACCATGCTGGGATGAAAGAAATGGTTATCCTTCCAGGTAGAATAATTAAAAGAAGCAAAGATAAGGGGAGAAATTTTAGGGCAAATTCAGGGTCTATAGAGCTTTCCAATGAGATTAGTGCACTGAGTACAGAAATGGCAAAAACTCGATAAGAATCTATGAACAGACTTGGATTGCCCTGTGGCTGGCCTTGAACACCAGCTAGAGAAGTTTAAACTGAATTTAGCAAGTTAAGGGAAATGTGAATTTACTTTCACTAACACCATCCAGAATCAATGAAGCACAGAGTTATGGGAGTTCCAAGACGCAGTCACTAACTCTGAATCCAAAATCTGAAGAACCAGCTACTCACCCCCTCCCGTGACCACCTCACACATGTACATGCATTCATGCTTGGCCTTTACCTAATAGACTCCATTGATAAATTTTCAAAAATCTACCATGGAAAATTTCATATATATACAAAAATAAAAGTAGTAAAATGAGGACACACATACTCATTACCTAGCTTTAATAATTATAATCTTACTGCCAGTCTAAGCTGGTGAACATTATGTTTCTTTCACATTTTAAAAGGGCTCTGTGGACACTTAATGCACTTGTAAAAAAGGTGACAAAAGTATTCAAGAGAAGAGAAACTATTTCATGAATATAAATTGGACACATAAGCTTACCTGGACTGTAAAATATAAAACCAAAGATTGCAAAAGCCTCTTTCAAATATACATAGAATTAACCACAATCAGAACGCAAAACAATTATATTTCATCCTTACCAATGACCAATAAAATTATAGGAGCTTAAAATGCCCACAAGAGAGTTTAGATAAGCCCAAAATAATTTTTGATTACACTATAATTTAACATTGAAATGATATTCTATGGGAAGCTATTAATTTCCATCTGTGATGATCATTAAAAATATCATCAACATCCATTTATCTTGGGGAATAGGGCTGTCACTTAAGTATCTTTCTATTTTATTCATTTATTTGTGTATTAAGTCAAACTGCACTATGTGGAGTTCAACTAGGCATACTGAATTCTAAGTTATTTAATCAATTTTTAATACAGAAATGTATTAATTTTTAAATTTTGTGTTAGTGCAGTTTATGTGCTAAGGATTTACATGGAACATGGTGTTATGTTTTTATGAAAAAAAACACGCAGCAATTCATTTTGTCAATCATTGTTAATTTAATGAACTTATAAAACATGCAGATTTATTATATACATACACACACACACACACACACACACACACACACACACAGACCTGATTATTCAAACAACCTTTAATCCTAGTTGATTTCCCTAAAATCTGTACAAATGAAGGGCAACCTTTTCCCTGCTTCCCATCCTAACTCACAATTTGCTCTTTCCAGCTCAGGGGACTATTAAGAAGTTGTGTGTTAACTGACTCAGGGAATCACCTGACTTTATGTCACTCTTCTCATCTCCACCTCCATGCAACTTTCTTTGATCTCCAACCACTCTCAGATTAGCAAATATTGCTTTACCCAAATTCTTATGAGATACAAATACACATCCTGCTAAATCAGCTCCTCCCACTTCTGATTATTATCCAATTATTTGAAAATGCTTCTCATCTCCCTCTCGTTAGACATTTTTGAGAAAAATAATCATCTCAATTATGACTCACAAATGTTAGTGGGGTGGTTGGTACCTACCTGTAGCAATAAAAAGGAAAGTCATGAGTTTTGAAGCAAAATCATATGTAACAAGAAGCAAATTATATTAACTTTTAAAACCCTAACACTCTCCTGTTATTCTTTTTAAAGTTATTTTCATCTTCTTTGTCATCCTTTAATAATTAATGCGCTTTGCCTCAAATGCCAGCATATAAAACAAATCTTTAATTTAAATATTTATTTATCAAATAATGAGGGCACTTTGCTAGGCTAGGGCTATACAGTGGTTAACAAAAGTAGACATGGCCCCTGACCTCATGGAGCATACTGACAAGTGCAGAAGAGAGATATTAATCAAATATTCCTACTAATGAATGCACAAAAACAATCTGAGGCAAATGTTATAAAGTAATGAAACAGGGTTCTAGGAAACAATATAAGCAAATAAATCTGACGTGGATTTGGGGTTCAGGTAAGCAAAGCTTAAATTGAGACCTGAAGGATAACGAACTATCATCTAGGAAAGAGAGGGCTCTGAACTTTCTAGAAAGAGTGAAAAGAATGTGTAACATGGAGGAAGAAGGCCAATGTGGCTGGAGTTAGAGAATGCTATCGAGAATCTCATGGGATAAAGCTCATGGCACACTATACAGGAGCATTTAGGATATGGGGAAGATTTTGGTCTT
Organism: Trachypithecus francoisi; assembly: GCF_009764315.1. NCBI lineage: Eukaryota > Metazoa > Chordata > Mammalia > Primates > Cercopithecidae > Trachypithecus > Trachypithecus francoisi. The sequence goes on along the minus strand of NW_022681454.1, from coordinate 164,104,179 downwards.
AATCTTTAAAGTAATGAGAATCCAATAATGAGTTTCAACTGTGAACATGTGTGAGGGTATGTGTATGTGTGATGTGTATGTGTAGAGAAGTGACATGATCAAATCTACATTGTCAAAATATCACACTGATTGCAAGTAGAGAAACCCTAAACACGTTTTTATTCGTGTGTCCTTCTTTACCACTAGAATTACAAAATATGTTCTCTTGACTGCCAGTGTGAAACTTTTGTCTGTGTAATGTGCAAAATTGGTTTCTCTGGTTGATCTAGAAATCAAACAAAGGTTTTTAGCATTATAGCAAGACAAAATGCCATACAAATATCAAATATCTTATAAAAAGACTAGGAAAATAAACAGTCTTACAGGTGCACCTGCTAAATTTCTTAGGCTATTTCTCAGATATTTGCATATTCCTTGTATTTTTTTTTTTTTTACTTTTTTACTTTAAGGGGATGTTTCTGATTCATGCAAACAAGCATACAATTATGTATTACTTTTTTGCTGGGTGCGGTGGCTCACGCCTGTAATCCCAGCACTTTGGGAGGCCAAGGCAGGCACATCACAAGGCCAGGAGATAGAGACCATCCTGGCCTCGACAGTGAAACCCCATAAAAATACAAAAAAATTTAGCCGGGCGAGGTGGCGGGCGCCTGTAGTCCCAGCTACTTGGGAGGCTGAGGCAGGAGAATGGCATGAACCCAGGAGGCAGAGCTTGCAGTGAGCCGGGATCGTGCCACTGCACTCCAGCCTAGGCGACAGAGCAAGACTCCGTCTCAAAAAAAAAAAAAAGAAAAAAAAAGAATAAACTTATTTTGTCTAAAACATAGATGATGAAAATACATAGTTTCACTATATTTCTAACAAAAAGAAAACCATCAGACTTTGCTGACTATAACTAGTTATGAACATTATGAACAAATAAGTATAAAACTAATTATGTACTCTGAATATTAACATTGAAAATTGTTTCCATAGAAACTTGGAGCTGTAAGCTCCTAGAGAAAAAGGATTACATTTTTATTTACCTTACTATTTTAGAGCCTAACAAAGGGTTTAGAACATAGTCGAATCAATTAATGTTTGTTATTTTACTACATAAGTGTTTTTTGTTGTTGTTGTTGTTGTTTTGTTTTGTTTTTTTGTTTTTTGAGACAGAGTCTCACTCTTTCACCAGGCTAGAGTGCAGTGGTGCGATCTCAGCTCACTGCAACCTCTGCCTCCTGGATTCAAGTGATTCCCCTCCCTCAGTCTCCCCAGTAGCTGGGACTACAGGTGCCCACCACCATGCCCAGCTAACTTTTTTTGTATTTTAGTAGAGACAGAGTTTCACCATGTTGGCCAGGGAGGTCTCGATCTCCTGACCTCTTGATTCACCCACATTGGACTTCCAAAGTGCTGGGATGATAGGTGTGAGCCACGGTGCCCAATCAAAATTACTTCTTAAAAGAGATGATTTGAAGTGAACTTGACTGACTGTGTAGTCAAGTATTTTTAAATTAATATGCATTTCATATTCTTACTTATCTTAAAACATAATTGCATCTTTTCAAATATAATAGACTAGACAGCTTTAATTAAATTTAATGACCTCATTACAGAAATAGCAACCATTCCAGTCCTCTTAGGTCTGAGGAGTTTCTAAGAACTGTGACTATCACTGCTAAAATTGGGAAAATCCCAGACAAACTGGGACATTGATTACTAAAATATTGTCATATGTAACTCATAAGGGTCAATTGTCTTTTATGTTTAATTAAGACTCTTCTATTGTCTTTATTGTAATGGTCTATTTATTTCACTGGGAACTTCCAGGGTAAACGTGAAAAATTAACACTACTTATCTTTTGAGACTGTAATTTGCTCAAAGTCCAGTTTGGAACAAAGTTTCAGCCAGATTACTTGAATTACTCACATTTTCTTTTCTAATGTTTACTAATCGTCATTGAAATAGTTGGAGTACTTCAAAATCATTCATTTTCATCAAACAAGTTTTAAGAGAATGTGGTTAATACATTTACCTTTTGTCAGACAAATTTTCAATATCAATTTGGCTCGGACTTGAGTCAGTAGTTGATAATGGGACGATATCATGGAACAAGCTAAAGAGACATATTTTTCATATCTTCTCAAACGACTTAGGAACAATATGTTTGGAAATAGAAAATATATTGATACAGGTGACTGTCAGAATCTACAGTGGTTGCTGAAATGAAGAGAGCAGTAATAACAGAAATGCACTGAAATAAGACAGGAGATAAAGATAGTGATCATATTTTCTCATCAATATAGTAAAAAAAAGAAACTGAAAATTTTCAGCTTGATTCAACATGATGTTGGAGCTATGTGTAGGCATGTAATTAAGGGGAAAGAGAAACTGGCTATATTTGGTATTTTTAACAAAGTTGTTTTTTTTTTTTTTAAAGAGCAAATTAATTGCTTATGATGGAATGGAGAGTCACAATACACTGAGACAGTACCACTAAAATCTACTCTGAGTTGAGGTATTGAAATGTCTTCTTTTTTTCTTTTGTTTTCAACGTAGCATTTGAAGCAAATTTCAATCCCATATAAGTTCATTGAATATAATCAAAACAAACAGTAAATTGTTTTCTAGGAGCAACAACAACAACACAAATCTAAAATCAGATCGTTCATCTTATTTTTTTACATGAAAATTAACTGGAAAAAAGAATGTGTTCTCAGTGTGATAGAGTGGCAAGTTCAGCCCTAGAATCTCTGATCTACGGGAGCCACAGGCAGAGGTAACAGGGGACACAAGGTAGATGGTCTTCTTGTATGTCACTTTGAGTGTATTATTTGAAGAATGAGTGTCACATTAAAATGAGTGTCACATTTAAATGCCAGATTGGTGCTGTCATATTTAACTGAACTTTTCAACCAGGCAGAAGGATACTTACTGAGGGATTTGGAAAGCTGAAAATACATGACTAGGGAAGTTAATTATAAATAATACAATCTGTGTATGCAAATACCAAAGAAACTTGTGTTAAATTAAATCACTGGAAACTTTAAAAGTTTATTTGTGTTTCTTCAACATTTTGTCCCACTGGTGTACTTCATCAAAATATATTGAGTAAGTTAAATGAGGAAATAGTGTTTTTCATGATGTCCCTTCAGAGCCTTTAAACTAATAAAATGCTATGTGTTGCCCCAAACAGAGTCCCATCAGTACATAAAGGTTACATTTTGCCAAAAACCGTATAGTCCGTAGACTATAGGGTATCACAGTTGAAATTCTGAAGCTTATCTCTCACATATTAAAACAATTTAACCAGCTGAATTAAAAACTGTAATTTAACAGTTGTAAATAAATTCTTTGTACACATGCCCCAGAATGGACACCATTTACTCAATACTCAGGAAGCTAAAATTTAAATAACAATTCTGGGTTCTTCTGAGGATGAATTTTTTAAAATACAAACATTGTATATATAAAAACAAACATAACTGAGGATCGACCCTTCAAGGTGATTCTCAATGATAAAATCGCAGTCTTAGTTATGAGGGTAATAAGACGTGTGACTATCACCAGGCGCAGTGACTCACGCCTGTAATCCCAGCACTTTGGGAGGCCGAGGCAGGCGGATCACAAGGTCAGGAGATCGAGGCCACCCTGGCTAACATGGTGAAACCCCATCTCTACTAAAAATATAAAAAATTAGCCAGGCGCGGTGGCGGGCGCCTGTAGTCCCAGCTACTTGGGAGGCTGAGGCAGGAGAATGGCGTGAACCCAGGAGGCGGAGCGTGCAGTGAGCCGAGATGGCGCCACTGCACTCCAGCCTGGGCGACAGAGCAAGACTCCGTCCCCTCCCCCCCGCAAAAAAAAAAAAAAAAAAGGAAAAAAAGAAGTGTGACTATCATTGCAAAAAAAAAGTGTGGTTTTGAAAGAAACAAGGCTCTTAAAAACATTGGCTCGTGATGATATAGACAAAGCAATTTAAATGATTATCCATTACTTGGTGAAAACATAAGAAAACTCATCTAACACATGTGTTATGCATGTCCTTTGGGAAATTCCAGTTTGGAATCAGCTTACCCTTGAAAAAGATGAGTTAGGAATATATTCAGGAAGATACGTTATATAAAAATCACAAGTTCTATTTATTTATATTGTGTTTATATCATCAGCTTAATTTTAGTAAAAAATTCATATAATGAGCGTGTATTTAATACAGATGCTGTTATAATAAAACTTCATAATTTGTGAGAATTTGAAGCAATTTTCATTAACATGAGAATTTTCTCTGCCCCTCCATTATTCCATACTGTGGATAAAGCCCAGAGCCTTGGCCAATATAGCTTATTTGCAACCATCTCCACTGATATTTATTTAGTAATGCATTTAACATAGGTTTCAGAGGGTTTTTCTTGCTTCAGGATAGACTACCTTTAGGAAGAATCCTTAGGGATCATCTAGAAAGCTTCTCCTTTCCTTAGATCACAAAGCTACTTATCCCAAGACAGCTTAAGTAAAAATGTTAATTCTTAAAACATTTGATATAAGAGAATTCTTCCATGAAACCATCTGAGCCTGAATATTTCTTTTTTGGGGAGGTTTTGAATTAGAAACCTAGTTTCTTTAATATTAACAGTTGTAGGGCTATACAAATGATCATTTTTATATTGGGTGAGTAGTGGTAGTTCTGTTTTCTGAAGAATTCGTTTATTATTTCACCAAAGTTGTCAAATTTTTGTGTGTACAGTGGTCTCTAGTATTCTCTTATTATCCTTTTAATGTTTTCAGGGCTTGTGGTGTTATCTGGTTTAATTCCTGATATTTGTAATTTGGATTTTTTCTTTTTCTTTGTCAGTCTTGTTTGAGATTTATTAATTTTATTGATGTCAGAAACCAAGCTTTCTAATTGAGTTTTCCTATTTTTTGTTTTCAATTTTATTGGATTTTGCTTTTATCATTATGAATTCCTCCTTTATTTTGGTATGGGTACATTTTGCTCTTATTTTTCTTTGTTTTTTTTTTTTTTTTTTTGAGGTGGGAGCTTAAAGTATTATATTTAAGACTTTCTTCTCTAGTGTATACATTTAGTGCTATAAATTTCCTTCTTCATAATGCTTTAAATGTGCCCCACAAATTTTTGTATGTCATATTTTTGTTTTCTTTACTTGACACTTTCTCTTTTACCCATGGATTATTTAAAAGTGTATTGTTCTATTTCCCAGTGTTTGGAAAAAGATTTTACTGTTACTGATTTCTAGTATAATTGTATTGTGGTTGAACACAATTTGTATGATATCTAGTTTTTCCCATTTTCTGAGTTTTGGTTTATAACCCCGGAAATGGTATATCTTGATATATATTCTGCAGGACTTGAAAATACAGTAGTCCCCTCTTATCTATGAGGAATACATTCGAAGACCCCTAGTTGACGACTGAAACTGCAGATAGTACTGACCCTGACTGCCTTCATGTTTGTGTTCATGTCTTCCATTCACAAATTTAATGGTTATTCCATCTTAACTAAATGCTTATCATGCACTTATTATCACTTTGACTGTAACTTTTGCAGTTTAAATACCACAGCTAAACTAGCACAAATTGTGTTTCTTTCTTTACAATTTCATGAATAGAAGATACGATTTTAACATAGATCTCAGCAACCTTGGCAATTATTTTTTTTCCTTATTAAGTCAATTTTTACTTACTGTCAAGTTGACTGAAGTCAATTTTTACTTTACTTTTTACAGATCTTTTAATTAAAGGAAGTACTTTACAGCTTCTCTTTGTCATATCTGAATTGCCAACATTACCACTCTTGAGCCATGGGGCCATGGTTAAATAAAAAGAGGGGTTACTTGAACACAAGCACTGCAATAGTGCTACAGTTGAGCTGAGACAGGAAACAGGCAATCAGTGACTAACAAACAGGTAATATAACAAATAGGTAGCATGGCTAGGCTAGCCCAAGTGCTGATTCGTGTCCCAGGTATGACGAAGTAGGACAGCATGAGGTCTCATCATACTACTCAGAATGGCACACAATTTAAAACTTACAAACTGTCTATTTCTGTGATTTTCCATTTAATATTTTCAGACTATGTGGTTGACAGCAGGTAACCGAAACTGTGAAAAATGAAATGGCAGATAAGGGGAGATAGCTACTTTAATGTGTGTTCTTCTGATGCTGGATGAAGTGTTCTTTAAATGTCAATTTGATTCTGTTGACGATGTTTTTGAGATTTTTCACAGTGTGCTGATTTTCTGCTTAGTTGTTCTAGCATGACGTATCTCTTTCCAACATTTTACTTTCAACCTATGTCATTATGAACAAAGTCAGTTTCTTACAGAAAGCATAGAGTTGGGTCATGTTTTTTAATTCACCCTGCTAATCTTTGTCTTTAATTGGTGAATTTACCAGGGGTCCCCAACCCCTGGGTCACAGACGGATACTGGTTCATAGTCTCTTTGAAACTGGAAGGCACCACAGGAAATGAGCCAGCATTTCTGTCTGAGCTCCACCTCCTGTCAGATCAGCCACCAGGATTAGATTATCATAGGAACATGAACCTATTGTGGCACCTATTGTGAACTGTGCATGTGAGGGATCTAAGTTGCCTGCTCCTTATGAGAATCTAACTAACGCCTGACTATCTGAGGTGGAACAGTTTCATCCCAAACACATTCCCTGCCCCCAACCCCTGTCCCCTTATGTGGAAAAACTGTCTTCCACAAAACTGGGCTGGATGCCCTGACTCATGCCTGTAATCCTAGCACTTTGGGAGGCAAAGGCAGGCGGATAATCTGAGGTCAGGGGTTAAAGACCAGCATGGCCAACATGGGAAAACCCCATCTCTACTAAAAATACAAAAATTTGTGGGGTGTGGTGGCGCATACCTGTAATCCCAGATACTCAGGAAGCTGAGGCAAGAGAATTGTTTGAACTCAGGAGGCAGAGGTTGCAGTGAACTGGATGGCGCCACTTCACTCCAGCCTGGGCGACGGAGTGAGACTCCTTCTCAAAAAAAAAAAAAAAAAAAAAAAAAAAAAGTGTTCCCTGGTGCCAAAAATATTGGGGACTGCTGATTTTGACCACTCACACTTAATGTAATAATTAATATTTTAAGGCTTACATATGTCATTTGCTGCTGTTGTTTAATGTTTGTTCTGTTTTATATTTTTCTGTTTTCCTTTTCTTGGCTGTGGATTACTTTGACACTTTTTAGAATTTCATTTTAACTTATTTTTATTTAATGCACCTCTTTGTAAACCGTTGTGGTGGTTGCCATAGGTATTGCATTATATATACATAATTTATCTCAGTCTACTGGTGTCATCATTTTATCAGCCCAAGTGAGGTGTAAAAAACTTGCCTTCCTTTATGTTCTTCCATTTTTAAAATCATTAAATTCTTCCACTTATAAAATCATTGTGTTTTTTTCTAATACAGTTTTAGAACCACATCAAATAGTGTCATAATTTTTGCATCAATCACTATTTTCAAAAACTAAAAAGCAGAAAGAAAATCAGTTGTTTTTACTCATATTTTATTTACCATGTTTTATCTCTTTTCCTGATTTTCCAGTGATTCTGCCTGCATCATTTCTTTTCTGTTCAGAGAACCTCTTTAGTCATTACTTTAGATTAGTTCTGCCGACCACAAGTTATCTTAGTTATTTTTTTTTCCCATCTTTAATGTCTTAACTTACCCCCTTGATTCCTGACAGATATTTTCACTGGGCCTAAAAAATGTTGTGCCACTTCCTTCTGGTCTTTGTGGTTTCTAATAAGAAATCCCTTGTTACTCAAAATGTTTTCCCAATGCAGATAAGGTGTTTTTTTCTCTTTCACTCTTTTTTAAAAATCTCTAGTTTTCAGAAGTTTTACTAGATATCTTGGTGTGGATTGGCTTGGGTTTACACTGTTTGGGGATTGCTCTACTTCTTAAAACTTTAGGTTTATAACTTCTGCCAACTTTGGGAACCATTAAACCATTATTTACTCAAGTGTTCTTTCAGCCCTGCCCTCTTTTGCTTCTCCTTCTGGGATTCCTGTGACATTAAAGTTACATCTTTCGTTACAGTTCCAAAGTGCCTGAAACTCTATCCATTTTTTTTTCAGTCTTTCTCTCTGTTGTTCAAATTGGGTAATTTCTATTGTTCTATCTTATAGTTCCAGAATTCCTTCATCTGTTTTCTCTATTCCTCTAATATTTTCAGCTTTTTCAATGCATTTTTTAGTTCTAAAATTTCTATTTGGTTCTTCTTTATATCTTCTACTTATTTGCTGAGACTTTCTATTGCTTTGCTGTGACTCTATTTTTTTCATTTGTTTTAGGTATGTTCATAATTGCCACTTGAAGCTCTTTAAAAATAACTGCTTTAGGGAGGAGAATGGAGAGTAAAAAAATAATAACTGCCTTAAAATATTTATAAAAAAACTCTAGCGTCTCTGTCTTCTCAATGTTGTACCTATTTATTATCTTCTTTTCCCCATTCATTTGAGATCTTTGTGATTCTTGGAATAATGAGCGATTTTTTAATTAAACCTGGACATTGTGGGTACCCTGTTATCAATTCTGGATCTTATTTAAACCTTCTATTTTAGCTGGCTTTCTCTAATACCACTCTGACAGCTGAAAAGGGGATCTTACTACATTACTTCCAGGCAAAGGTAGAAGATCAGGTTCTCAACTTGGCCTTCATTGATAACTAAGACAGGGAGCTCCTCATCATTGCTCCTAGCCAGAGGTGCAAATTTTAGTTACTCACTAGACCTCCACTGAGACTTCCCTGGCTGGGAGGGTTAGGAGTGTCTTACTACCTCTCCAAACAACCTTCACTGATAACACAAGGGATAAGGAAGTTGCTTCATTATTACTGGTTGGTAGTAAAAGCCCTGACTTTCCACTACACCTCTTACGACAACACCCCAGAGAGGAGGAGAAAGGTTACCTCATTAATTCTTAGTGTTGGGGGAGGTCCAGGTTCCACAGATGATCACTCCTGACTCCTGTGGGATGGGGGCTGTTACTGCCCTGTGAGGAAGAATGTACCTGTCACTGCTCTATGAAGAAGAAAGTCCTCACTCCCTTCTCAGCCTTCTCTGGTACCATACGAGCAGGTAAGTTGGGGCACTTCATTACAGCCTGGGACGGATGGCTGTCTAGGATATCCACTAAGCCTTTGCTGGCATGGGTCGGAGTAGGGTCAGAGTTTTTTCTGTAATAGTTAGCTGGAGTAGAGTCATTACTGTCTTAAAGACTTTTGTCTTGCAAGACTGCCCTTTTTCTGATCCTTTGGCTAGAGGGAGCAGATTTATGCTGCAGCTTTCCCAGGTTGCCAGCTGATATGGTTAGGTTTTGTGTCCCCACCCAAATCTCATACTGAATTGTAATCACCTGGTGTCGAGAGAGAGACCTGGTGGGAGGTGACTGGATCATGGGGGCGGTTTCATGCTTTTCTCATGATAGTGAGTGAGTTCTCATGAGATCTGATGGTTTATAAGGCAGTTTTCCCTGTTCTTACATGCTCTCTCTCACTTGCCACCATGTAAGACGTGCCTGCTTCTTCTTCCACCATGATTATAAGTTTCCTGAGGCCTCCTGAGCCATGTGGAACTGTGAGTCAATTAAACCTGCTTTCTTTGTAAGTTATCCAGTCTCAGTCAGTTCTTTATAGCAATATGAAAACGGACTAATACACCAGCTATCTAGGATACATGAGGCAAAAAGAAAACCAGTCCTTCCTTAGGTCCTATGGTCCCTGAATGGCTTGTTTCATTTGCTCTACCTCTCAATCTTCTTATGTTTGTTTTATGTACACTATTGGAAATTTTTAGGTATATTTAGTGGGTGGAATAAGGAAAAATATACATCTACTTTATCTTTCCAGAAGTAGAGTTCTTCTTTTCATTGTCTTTTATTATTTATTTCACTAAGATTACTGTGTTAAAATAGATAGATGCCAGTTGCTCATAAGAATGGGGAATAGTCACATACTCTTCTTGGATTTTAAATTTTAATCCATATCACTACTTTATTCAGATAACAAAGAGTGAGCACTTATAATACAGTATGTTAAACAGACATTATATGACATGCTCTGTGGTTTAGGGGTCTGATATCGTTTGGCTGTGTCCCCACCCCATATTCATTCTGAATTGTAGCTCCCATAATCCCCACATGTTGTGGGAGGAACCCAATGGAGGGTAATTGAATCATGGGGATGGGTTTTTTTCCACGCTGTTCCCCTGATAATGAATAAGTCTCACTAGATGTGATAGTTTTATAAAGGGCAGTTCCGCTGCACATGCTCTCTTTCCTGCTGCCATGTAAGATGTGCCTTTGCTCCTCCTTCACCTTCTGCCATGATTGTGAGGCTTCCCCAGCCATGTGAAACTTTGAGTCCACTAAACCTCTTTTTCTTTATAAATTACACAGTCTCATGTATTTCTTCATAGCAGTCTGAAAATGGAATAATAATTTTAGGATGTAAGTGCTGCTTTCAGTGACACCTTCTGCATATTCTTTTCCTATTCTGAGATCTTGTGCAAAAATGTTACATGAGATTTCCTATATTTTCCATAAGCTTTGAGTGGTTGTAAAACTATACTATATGTTATATATAGGCTTTTGTTTCAGAAAATTGAATACTCTTTCTTTCCTTTTTCTTGTACAGGAAAAAAGACTGACACATTTAAAATTGAAGTCATATGTGCTATGAAAATTCATCTCAAAAAATTTATTCAGAGGTCACAAACCCCTTGTGGCATTAATGGCAAAATAAAGAGTGCAATTTAACAGATCTGAGGCATCGAGAAATCTTTCTTCAAAAAGAGCTCAAAAACATTTTAGAAGATAGCCCAGATTTAATTGGCAAGTGCTTAAGGGCTTCTCTTTGAGATACTCTTTCCTTCAGATCTGATAAGAAGTGGGAGCATTTGTAAGAAACCACTTTGAAAAATAAGGTGTTAAGATTAGGTAGCAAAACTATTAAATGGTCTCCTTTTGTTAAGCCCTGCTAGCTCATAAAGGGTTGAAAGAGTGAGACTGTAAAGCAGGTGACCTGACAGAATATCCCTAAGAGTGGGATCAGGACACAGCAAGAGAGTACTCCAAAAGAAAAAAAAAAAAACAAGAAGAAGAAGAAGAAAAAGCAGTAATTGAAGAGAATAAGAGCTTTATAGAACTGAAATAGTTCTTGGAGTGAATTTTTGCTGACAAAAAAGAAGTATTTTAAGGTGACTTTATGGGTTATTTTTACTTTTAAAGATGAAAGGGTGCCACATATATAATAGTCAGTGACAGGATAACAAAAGAGGGGAGCTCTTAGTTTGAAGATTTTCTTGATCCCTTTTAAACAGAAATGGAGTACACCTGTATGAAAATGAATTAAAGCCAGGAGGCAAGAAAACCTGGCCAATAGCTGCTTAAATAGCTGCCCTGGAAGTGAGCCAAAAACAGATTAGATTAACTTTGCAAAAGCGAGTCAATAACAATTGCAAGATTATTTCAAGGCAGAGCTCAAACCCAGTCCATTGGAAATGAAAACTGAATAATAAAAGATGCAATATGCAAGGGCATGAAAACTGTTTGCAGATGTTAAATGATTCTGGCAAGACAGATAGAAAATAAGTAGCAGTAATTTCATCTTCATGAAAAAAAAATACATGTTCTATTAACTAAAAGAAACAAGAAATGGGTCAATTTTGGAATTGTAAGAACAGAAGCACAAAAACGATTCATAGATCTTAAAATAATATTTAGACTCACAAGTGTCCTGGATACTATAAGTCAGTTGCAAGTGAGGTGATCTTTTTTATTTTATTTTAAATTCTGCGATATATGTACAGGATGTATAGTTTTGTTACACAGGTAAACATGTGAGATAGTGGTTTGCTGCACCTATCAATCCATCACCTATGTATGAAGCCCAACGTGCTTTAGCTATTTTTTTCTGATGCTCTCCCTCCCTCCATCACACCAAGCGTCCCTAATGTGTGTTGTTCCTCTCTCTGTGTCCATGCGTTCTCATTGTTTAGCTCCCACTTATACATGAGAAAATGTGGTGTTTGGTTTTCTGCCCCTGCATTAATTTGCTGAGGACAGTGGCTTCCAGATCCATCCATGTCCCTACAAAAGACATGATCTCATTCCTTTTTTATGGCTGTGTAATATTCCATGGTGTATATGTACCACATTTTCTTTTTCCAGTCTATCATTGATAGGCATTTGGGTTGACTCCATGTCTTTGCTGTTGTGCATAGTGCTGCAATGAACATGCACATGCATGTATCTTTGTAATATAATGATTTACATTTCTTTGGGTATTTACCCAGTAATGGGATTGCTAGACCAAATGATATTTCTGTCTTGCGGTCTTTGAAGAATCACCAGACTGTCTTCTACAATGGTTGAACTAATTTGCAATTTCACAAACAGTGTAAAAACATTCCCATTTCTCCACAGTCTTGCCAGCATCTGTTGTTTCTTCACTTTTTAATAATCACCTTCCTGACTGGAGTGAGATGGTATCTCATTGTGGTTTGATTTGCATTTATCTCATGACCAGCGATATTGAGCTTTTTTTCATGTTTGGTGGCCACATAAGCATCTTCTTTTGAGAAGTGTCTGTTCATGCCTTTCTCTCACGTTTTAATAGGGATGTTTGTTCTTTTCATGGAAATTTGTTGAAGTTCCTTATAGATTCTGGATATTCGACCTTTGTCAGATGCATAGATTGCAAAAATTTTCTCTCATTCTGTAGGTTGTCTGTTCATGCTGATGATAGTTTATTTTGCTGTGCAGAAGTACTTTAGTTTAATTAGATGTCATTTGTCAGTTTTTGCTTTATTGCAATGCTTTTCACGTTTTCGTCATGAAATCTTTGCCCATGCCTATGTTCTGAATAGTGTTGCCTAGATTTTCTTCTAAGTTTTTTATTGTTTTGGGTTTTACATTTAAGACTTTAATCCATCTTGAGTTTATTTTTGTATAAGATGTAAGGAAAGGGTCCAGTTTCAGCTTTCTGCATATGGCTAGACAGTTCTCCCAGCACCATTTATTAAAAAAAAAAAATCCATTCCCCATTGCTTGTTTTCGTCAGGTTTGTCAAAGATCAGATGGCTGCAGATGTAGTGCAGTTTGAATCAGGTAGCGTGATGCCTCCAGCTTTGTTCTTTTTGCTTAAGATTGTCTTGAATATAAAGGTTCTTTTTTGGTTCCATATGAATTTTAAAGTAGTTTGTTTTTTCTTTTTTTTTTTTTTTTTTTTTGGAGACAGAGTCTCACTCTGTCACCCAGGCTGGGGCGCAGGCTAATGCAAATGGTAGTTTGATGAGAATAGCATTGAATCTGTCAACTACATTTTGCAGTATGGCCATTTTCATGATATTGATTTGTCCTATCCATGAGCATGGAACATTTTTCTATTTGTTTATGTTCTCTCTGATTTCCTTGAGCACTGGTGTATAGTTCTCCTTGAAAAGGTCCTTCACTTCCCTTGTTAGCTGTACTCCTAGGTATTTCATTTACTTTGTAGCACTTGTGAATGGTAGTTCATTCTTGATTTGGTTCTCTGCTTGTCTATTGTTGGTGTATAGGAATGCTTGTGATTTTTGCACACTGATTGTGTGTCCCAAGGCTTTGCTGAAGTTGCTTCTCAGCTTGAGAAGCCTTTGGGCTGAAATGATGGGGTTTTCTAGATATAGGATCATATAATCTGCAAACTGAGACAGTTCAACTTCCTCTCTTTCTAAATTAATGCCCTTTACTGATTTCTCTTGCCTGATAGCCCTGGCCAGAACTTCCATTACTATACTGAATAGGAGTGGTTAGAGAGGGCATCATGTCTTGTGCTGGTTTTCAAAGGGAATGCTTCCAGCTTTTGCCCATTCAGTATGAAATTGGCTATGAGTTTGTCATAAATTGCTGTTACTATTTTGAGGTATGTTCCATCAATACCTAGTTTATTGAGAGTTTTTAACATGAAGGGATGATGAATTTATCAAAGGCGTTTTCTGTGTCTATTGACATAATCATGTGGTTTTTGTCTTTAGTTCTGTTTATGTGTGGTGATCTTGATTAATTATTTTTCATTAAAAGTTTTCATTGAAAGTCTTCCTCACAATTGTTCGGATCAAGCAGTGGAATTATTTATGAATTTGAGTACTGTAGATTCAATAAGAATACATGGAATTTTTAAAGAATAACAAATAGTACCAATTTTTATCTATTTCTGGGGTGAAAGTAGACTGCATGAATAAAACACAGTAAATGATAAACTGACTTTGTCCCTTCATCCTTGAACTGGAGTACACTTCCAGAGAATGCAGGCCACATGAACTAAGAATGGAATTAAGGAGCTGTGTAACATGAGTGTAGAAAGATGTGTGCTTTCTCAAAGACAATTAGTCTTCTGTGGGGAAATATTTCATGAGCTAATATGTTTTGGAGTAAATTCAGGACTAGCTCCAAGTTCTCGCTCAGTTGAGCCGGAGCTGTGAAGTCAACTGTGCTGAGGTGGAGACTGTAGGGGCTTTGGAATCATGCAGACCTAGGTTGAAACTCCAGATACCCACTATCTATTTGTTATGTGAATTTAGGATTATAACTTCTTTGAAGAAGCTTCAATTGTCTAGTCTATAAAATAAAGATTACCATGCTGATAAGGGTTGGCTCTGTGCCCCCACCAAAATCTCATCTTGAATTGTATTCCCCAATTACAATTTGTGGAGATATTGAGGCAGAGACCTGGTGGGAGGTGATTGGATTATGAGGACGGTCTCTCCAATGCTGTCTTCATGATAGTGAGTTCTCATGAGATCTGATGGTTTAAAAGTGTTTGGCCGTTCCCCCTTCGCTCTCTCTACTCCTGCCACCATGTAAGACATGCCTTGCTTCTCTTTCACCCTCTTCCATGATTGTAAGTTTCCTGAGGCCTCCCAGCCATGCAGAACGGAGTCAATTAAATATCTTTTCTGTATAAATTACCTGGTCTTGTGTAGTTCTTTATAGCAGTATAAAAATGGACTAATACAAATGCCAAACATGCAAAAGCATTGCATTACTGTATTAATCAGGGTTCTCTACAGAAACAGAACACACACACACACATGCATTATATATATACACATATATGTACATACATATGTATAGATGTATATATGATATATATGTGTGTATATATGTATATATGTACATATATGTGTACATACAGAGATGTTATAAGGAATTGGCTCAAGCAATTATAGAGGCTGAGAAGTCCCAACATCTGCAGTTGGCCAGCTGGAGACCCAGAAGAGCTGATGATATTATTCCGGTTCGAGTCAGAGGGAAGAGAAGAATGATGTCCTTGCTCAGTAGTCATTCAGGCCAAGTTTACTCAGCCTTTTTGTTCTGTTGAGGTATTTAATTGGATAAGGCCCACCCACATCTGGGAGGGCAATCTGCTTTGCTCAAACTCCTGATTCAAACATTAATCTCCTCCATAAACACTCACAGAAACACCCAGAATAATGTTCGAACAAATGTCTGGACACCCATAGCCCAGTCAGGCTGACACATAAAATCAGCCATCACGAATACAAAAAACAAACAAAACACACACACACACACACACACACAGAGTCATCAATCAGTATATGTGGGGAACTGGTTCCAAGATGCCCTGCGTATGCCCAAATCTGTACATATTCAAATTCTGCTGTTGGCTCTGTGGAATCTGCCTATGTAAAAAGCCAGACATCCACATGTTCACATCCTGTGAACACTATTTACAAACTTTGGTTGAAAGAAATCTGCATATAAGTGAACCCAAGCAGTTCAAACCCATGTTGTTCAAAGATCAACTGTATAAGGAAACTAGTAATGTGCTTAAAACTCACTTATGCCTAGTGTTCCATTATTGGAACGCTAAACTTATGGGAGTTATTTATATCCTACTGCGCAAGGTCATCACCAAGGTCCGATTTTTCACAAAAAATTGCAATCTCTGACATAATTGGGTTAAATATGGTAAGTATTCAGCAGATTATCAAATATAGTGTGTAGTTTTCAAGTACTGAAATATTTGAAGTACGTGCTCACTAACATTACTATCTAATGGGTTTCTGGGTAGTAAAGATCTCACAGAAGCTTAATTATGTGAGTAAAATGAATCAGAACTAAATAGAAGGAAAGGAAAAATATATTTAGAAAACTCAAAAGTAAACTAGACAGAAGTAAGATTGAATACTAGGCATTAATATCACACTAGAGAAGAATACTAAATGTACCAGTTAAAACAAAAAACAAACAAAGCTACAAGTTTATTACATATTAAGTATAATATTTCAGAACAGTCTTATACGATCTCAAGGAGAAGACTTTCTTCTTACCCTCAAAATTATACTTTCTCCAAAATAAATCCCATTGTACAGTGCAGTGAAATACAAAATGAATTGGACATTTTATTTGATGACCTGACATCTGCTATTCTAGAATGTCATGGAAAATTTAACAGTGCTATTTAATCTATAAATGGTAGAATAATGCAAATAATATTATTTTAGGCTCAATATTACTAATATTAGGTTATTAACAATCCATATGTTTGATGAAAATTTTAACCTCTTAGTTTATTGTGTATCACAGTAAAACAAATTACCTGGGGTAGGCAGGTCCCTGCTCACCAACTCCCATATTATCTGTGCACTTTACACACAATAGCTATTACCCAATTTACATATGGAGTAACATATAATAAATCTAATAATAAGGAAGCATTGAAGTTAGATATCTTCATGAAATTATAATCGTATCAAACATTTACTATATACTAGGCACAGTTCTAAGTGCTCACAATATTTTAACCAGTTTTTAATCTTTACAACAACCTACACGATAAGTAGTATTATTGTCCATTAGCAGGTAAGAAAACTGAGGCACAGAGGTGTTAAAACAAATTGCCCAGGATTAAGAACTGTTATTTGAATCCTCACAGTCTGGCTATAGCCTCTGGCCTCTTAACTACTGTGAGATATTATACTCCTCAGTCCTATTGGACAACAAGTTACTAAGCATCACATATAATCACAGTAGCATAGGAACTATTCTATTTTTATTAATAAATGATATATATGTGTAACCTATCTGAGACTCTGATTGTCATGAAATAACTAGCTGTGCATCATACTAAATATGATTAGTTACCTAAGGCTGCCAAAACAAAATGCCCCCAACTTGGTAGCTTAAAACAACAAACTATTTATTATCTCACAGTTTGGGAAGCCAGAAATCCAAAATTAAGTCATCTGCAGAGTCGTGCTCCTCTGAGGGCTCTTGGAAAGAATTCTTCCTTGCCTCTTCCAACTTACAGAGGCTCCAAATTTACCCTGGTTTGTGGCAGCATCACTTCAATATCTGCCTTCATATCTCTGTGTATGGGTCTTTGCCTGTGTCTTCTAAGGATACTTTCACTGAATTTGGGGCCTCCCCTAATCCAGTGTAGTCTCATTTTGATCATAATTACATCCATTTCCAAATAAGATCACATTCTGAGGTTCTGGGTAGGCATGAATTTTGGGCGACACTTTTCAACCCACTATTGTGAGTTAAACAAATCCAATACACACCTTGAAAGTGCATCAATATTTCAGATAGCCTGTGAGTTCTTACTGAAATTCAGCTAAGAATATATTGACCTTTATTACTGAGAAACTCCAAGTCAGGAAGTACTGGTAGAATCCAGTCCATGTTCTAGGGAAGAATTTGAGGAAGACTCTCAAAAGAGCTGAATAACGATTCTGAGGTGCTGATTGAGAGAAATACTGAGAGGAATGAGAAATAAGGCCAGGCATTAAGGGACTGGGTTAAAAATAGAGAGAGAACTGAGGAAGCAAAGGGTCAAGAAGAAAAAAATGTAATATTAATGCGATTGGACAAAGATAGGGATGGAAGTACAGCCTGGGCTTAGGGTCAGGGTCCTTCATTCCCACGGTGTGATACTAGAGCACCACTATCTTAGAAACACCTCAAATGAAGCATAAATGGGAACAGAAGCCCTCTCAAGGCAATCCGATCCATGGTATCAAAATGCCTCTGCAAAGGCCGCTGCACCTTCTTGCCCAACCTCAAGGATACGTCTTTCTTTTTTTTGATCTTGAAAATAGAGGGTAAATCTTTTGGACAGGAAAATCAAATGGTCCATTTCCTCAATCAAAAAGGGAATATCTCAGGTGAAATTCCAAGCCTAGTTATGACACTAACATAGGAGGATTTTTGAAACCCAAAGAATGCCTAGCTATCAGGGTCTAAAATAAAATGTTAAAAAATGAATGAACAGTATTTTAGCTTATATAAGCAGGAAAGAAAATTCAGTGTCCATGCAAAAAGAAGTGGCTGAGAAGAGCTGGGTAGGTTGACAAAGAAAGTTTATTATATTTTGGGGGGTCTAAACTAGAGTAGGCAAAACTGCGCACAAAGTAATCCTATTGTTTCATTTATTTGTTTATCTCTACATTATTTTCCCTGTTATCCCCTTTCTCCATACACATTCCTCTCCACTGGTATATGCTACCATGCTGAAGTGCTCAATGTCTATGTTTTTCTTTTTATGTGTTCTTTCAAAATGTATAATTTTATTTTATATGAGTGTAGATTCAATTTATTCAAATAGTGTTATCTACTTTACTCTTACTTTTTTCATTCCAAAACTTATTTTTAGGATCATTTCATGTTGCTGTGGTCTTATATAGTCGGTTCCTTCTAACTTCTGTAGAGTAGTCTATGGTGGCAGCCCATCACATTTACTCTAACCAGCTTGCTCACTGATACCCTGCCTGCCTTTAGTACTGCCACCACAAATCTTCTGTGATGATTATCCTCTTGTACATTTCTTTATGAACCTGCAAAATAATTTATCTGGGATATATGTCCAGGAGGAGACTTGTTGAATCTTATAGAACACACATAGTTAATTTAGTTAAGTTCTACCAGATTGATCTCTAGGATAGGTGGAGACTTCTTGAATTAGTCTATGCTCACACGGCTATAAATAACTACCTGAGACTGGGTAATTTACGAAGAAAAAGGTTTAAGTGACTTACAGGTCTGCAGGGTTAACTGGAAGCATGACTGGGAGGTCTCAGGAAACTTACAATCATGGTGGAAGGTGAAGGGGAAGCAAGCACTTTATTCATGTGGTGACAGGAGAGAGAGAGCAAGGGTGAAGTGCCACACACTTTTCAACAATCAGATCTCATGAGAACTCACTATCACGAGAACAAGGTGGAAATCCACTCCCATGATTCAATTACCTCCCATCAGACCCCTCCTCCAATACGATATGAGATTTGGGTGGGGACACAAATCCAAACCATATCATTTCTCCATTTCCACTAGTAGTGGATGAAATCCCTGTATCAGCACATCCCTTCTAACATTTGACATCATTGAAGCTGTCTAAAAATAACTCACTTGGTATCTCACAGTCATTTTAATTTGCATTTATTTGATTACTAATTAATTTTTAAGATTCTTTTTCTGAAAATTGCATGTTCATGTCATCTACCCATTTTTTCACTGAGGTTCCTGTTTGTTGTTTGGTGAAGTTTGGAAGCAAGACAAAGCAACTTGGGTACAGAGAAATGAAAAGAGGGATAGGATAAAGCCAGGGTATTTCTAAGAATGCCATGGCTTACATGCTGTAGAGTGTTCCGAGGTAGTAGTACTTCATATATCAATACATTGTTTCTCTTCACAGAGAGAAAACTGCAAATAGCTTAAAGTCAAATCCTCTGTGTTGTTGCATGGAGACTCTGGAGAGATATATTAAGGAAGAGAAAGAAAGATGTAAAGATAAAGTTGTTGTCTTTTCTAAGAACATTTGGGATGAAATGAGATTGAGAGAAAAACTATGAAGTATATTAGCCCAGAACTAACTTTCAAGCAGAGTTCAGGAAGCTTCTATCACTTACATCAATTAAAAGTTGCAGCCTCTATTGGAAGAAGCACTGAGATATAAAGTACAACTGATGGCCCTTCATTACTATGGGAATGAATTAGATACCTCAGATGATGCTTTCTGGTTTTTTGCCCTGATTTAATGTGGCACATATGATCACTGAATAAAACTATTCTTTCTTCCCCACTGTCATCTTTTAAATATTCGTGGATAGGCCAGGCATGGTGGCTCACACCTATAATCCCAGCACTTTGTTGGGCCAAGGCGGGCGGATCAAGAGGTCAGGAGATTGAGACCATCCTGGCTAATATGGTAAAACCTCATCTCTACTAAAAATACAAAATATCAGCTGGGCTTGGTGGCACACGCCTGTAGTCCCAGTTACTCAGGAGGCTGAGGCAGGAGAATCGAGTGAACCCAGGAGGCTGAGATTGCAGTGAGCCGAGATCGCACCACTGTACTCCAGCATGAGTGACAGAGCGAGACTCCATCTCAAAAAAAAAAAAAAAAAAAGTACTCGTGGTTAGAGGTTAGTTTGGCTGCCATATCCAGTTATTTTATAAACTCCTTTTTAAAGCCACCAATTACATGGGTAAGTTAGAGAAGTTACCTAAACTAGTGGCTATACAATGTCCACTAACTCAAAGGAGAGAGGATGTGAGCAAATAATTATCAAGGAAGGGCAGCTCTGGTTATTATATTCCCTGCAGTGACAACTGGGATATCTGGGGCCTAGGGGCTTTGAATCCCAGAGGGAACACTTAAATTATTTATCCTCTGGTAATGGCTTCTTCTCAGCAAGATGCATTGCACATGGGGTGCTGAGTCATTTTTTTTAAGTTGAACAGAGAGATTATAAATGATAGAAAGGACATCCTAGGTGGAGGTAGCTCTTTATCAGCTGACAGTTTAATTTTATGAGCCCATTTGATGAGCTTTAATTTCCTCTTTTCGGAGTCTTATCTAGAAAAACTACTTGATTCCTATAGGCCTTTGATAATTGTATTAGGCTTTCTGTATCCACTATTAAACATATATCCCATCATTTGACATTTTTACCGAAAGGACCATGCTTATTTCTGAAATTGAACACAAGTGTAGTAAAATTTTAGTTACAAGCTGGTTTGTGTCTTGAAGTCCAATCAATAAGAAATGGAAGTCCATTATCTTAGAAAGAAAAAATAGTAAGCCACTAGAAGTTAAAACATCCTATCTTAATAGATAAATTTTCCTTAGATTCTCATACTGTGCTTCCTTTAATGTATATAAAGGTCAAATTACTGAACATAGAAATAAAAACGTATTCCTGAACCCACAGGATATTTTTAGCTTTATATTTGAAGATACTGGAGACTTGTCCCTGTTGCTAATTTAGCCATTTAATTAGATTATATGCTGTATACATTCAAGTCCCCTATCTGTTGAATAGTAGTTATATTTGTATGGCAGTTTACAGGTTTCAAAGGTGTAAAAAACCCTTTATCTCAATGTAATTGATCCAGTGAGGTAGAGAGGGCCAGCATTATTATTACCCCTAATTTAACTTCACTTTCAAATTCCTCTGCAAAACGAGGTTGATTACAATATGGTATTGACCCCACACAGCTATCACGAAGCTTAACAGAGAGAGTCCATCTAGAACACTTGGCGTTGTGTCCAGTATATGGTAAGTGTTTAATAAATGTTAGTGTGGTTGTCAATATTATTGATAAAATTTCAAGAATCTTTTGATTCTACCAGGACATACGATAAGTTGTTTCTTCCACCTTCTAACTGTCCTCATTTCCATAATATGCTTTGCTTTCCTCTATATCCAATACAAATTCCTGGTTAATCAATAGGGTCACGTTCTTAATATTTTGACCCTCTCTTTATACCCACAATTCTTGTTAAATCCAACTTCCTGCCTTCTCCATGCACGTCTGCACCTATATAACTGAATGTGGATGAACACACACAAACACACACACGCACCGTAAGTATTCTGACTTGTCTCACTTTAAATTAATGACCACAAATTTTAAGCAGGCCCTAAGTAAGAATCCTACATTTCTTAATACACTCCCCAAGTCACTTCACTCCCATTCAACCAGACAACAATTTTGCAGCCTCCTCTCTCTCTGAAAATCTTCAATACATCCTCTCCATCTTCACGCTTCTTCAGATCTTTGGTCAAATGTCAGTTTCCCAGTGACGATACTCTGATGCTAATGGACATTATTGCCTCTACCCCAGCCCCTTTACCTTGCTCAATATTTCCCTGGCACTAATCTCCTTCTGACTCATCATATTAATGTACTTACTTAGTAGGTATATTGTTTGACTTCCCTAGTAGAATATGAACTCCTCAATTACAGGAATTTTGTCCACTTTGTTTATGGGATGTATCTTTAGAACATAGAACACCGTCAGGCCCTTCTTAGGCACTTTTAATGACTATTTGTTGAATGAATAAGCCCGTGCAGATGGGACATTCTGTTTTCAAATGGTCACAGAACTGGAAAATCAAGCAGAAAAGTCCTGTTTCCTCGGTAATTAGGAGAGGTTGGGCCAAAGGCCAACGAAGGGCAGAATAACAGATATCTCACTCAGGAGAAGGACTATGGGTGGTAATGACTAGAATAAAGGAGAATAAGTTATGACAGATGTTAAAATTAATCAACATCTTAGGTAGACATACCTTGAAATACCTTACAACTCTATTAGGCAAATTGTTGTGGTTATCTTTCTCCTGGTAGTGGAACTAGGAGAGACAAAGGGAAATGGACTAATTAATTCACCAGGCTGGGTTTCAGGAGCTGTGATAGAGGCAGTAAGATAAAATATAGAAAGCCTGAAGCTGAATTTTCCCTAATTTGCTCTTAAAGGACACAGCAACAGTAATGCAGATAAGATCGTAAGTATTTTCATGAAGGGCACAACACGGTGAAATGGAAAGAGCATGGAATAGCCACTCTAGAAGTTTTCGGATTCATCTCTGACAGTCCTTAACAATGTAACAAACACTGCTTACTTTGGCCTTAACATTTTTATTTATAAAATAAAAGGGTTTATGAATTTAGGAACATTTGTTCTCAATTTTTTTTCCTTTCTCCATTCTCATTTTGGAAATAATTTGCAAATGTCTGACCTTTGCTTTTTGCCCAAAGACTATCAAGATAAACTTGATGGACCAATAGAGAAACTAAAACACATCCAGATTTTGTGGTTTCCAATAACTCCCAAATCCCACCTATAAAACCTGAATTATGCTCGCTTTACAAAAGAAGACTTGTTTTACACGTATTCTATTTAATCTATTTCATCTATGAATTAATTTTCAGTATATACTTCTACAGAAAGGATGATATGGGGACAAAGAACCACAATAGCTTCTTCCAATGAGAAGACTATGACGTAAGTGGATAAACTAGAAAAAAAAAAAAGGCTATTATATCACTCAGGATTCTTGGTTGTAAAAGACAAAATCTAGTCTCTTGAGTTGATACAGAAGAAAAATTTACTAAATGAAGTTACTTGACTCACAGCGTCAGTGATCCAGGCTCGAGCGCTATGCAGTTGCAACAATGCACAACCACTCAGAGGGAGCTGTGCTGCTGAACCCCGCCCTGCCTCCGCTGTCCAGTGCCTGCCAGGTTCAGTCCCAGCCACAAGAACCTCCACCTGTGTCATTCTCAACAAACAAGTCGGTGTGCCATTCTACTTGTCAGAAGATCAGTTCTCCCAAGCTGGGTTCCCTCCTCTCATTTCTCCAAATTCAACTTATCTTCTTGTTGGTAGAACTTAAGTCACGTGCCTAAACTGATTGATAAAATCACACAGGTGCAGGATAAAATAATAATAATAATGAAAATAATGATAATTTCCAAAGATCTTGCCTAAAAAATGTTTTTAAAAAATTATACAGCACTAAATTATCCCCTTTAGTAGATATTCACATATTCAAATCAAGGGACCTGAAATTGACTACTTTTTTATAGTACTACATTTTTAGGACAAAATAGCTTTCTCTCTTCCAGTCATGACCCTCTGAATGAAATGAAGATATTGTGTGTTTTTTGAATTATATTTTAAATGCACATGTCATACTTGAATGCATTCTTCTGTAAAAAAATACGTGTAATACTGCGGTCATCTCTGCTCATCATCCTCAATCTTGATGTCTTCTTTTTCATATCTATGAAAATAATCATTAATAATCTGATGTATTTCCTTCTTTAGTTTTCATTCTCAATTTATCTTGATATCTGAGCAACTGAGTAATTAATATTATGGCTGAATTGGAGAAGAATTGATTTCAAATAATAAGGATTTTGTAGCAAGAACGTATTGAAAAAGGCAGGTAGGTTTCCTAAAAACAAGTTTTGACTGGTGAGTATTGCATTTATCAAATGGTGGAATTTTTAAGACACAATGTCTAACAGTCTCATTTTGGCAACAAAAAAAAAAAAAAGAAAAGGAAACTAAAGAGTATTCTGAAACTCAACTATAATCACTCAATTTTTAGAATGTGTTATTTGCCATCATGTTTAAATATCAAGTCTATACTCTCAAGTAAGTCATTTATATAATAAATTTGCAGGTAAAAAAATGCTGTATAACACAGCATGAATGCAAAATGCTTATAGACCACTTTAAAGGCATTTCTTACAAAGAATATTCAGTAAATTATGTCCACAGAAAGTACTGTCTTCATTGCACAATATTAGTGGAAAATGCTACATTTTACTCTTCATGACTATTGCATTCCATGGGTCATTACCAAGACCATCAATAATTGGAAATGCAAAGTATTGCTTGTAGTACTGTGTTGAAAGTTACTCGATAATGTATGGTTGTGTGTATTTATGTAAAACTAAAAAATCCTGATGGATTTATAGTCAGACTGTTGGGATGAAACCCTGGCCGCACCATGTAATAGTTGTATGAGGTTTGGCAGTTTACTTTATCTCTCTTCTTCAGTTCTTTAATTGTAAATTATGAAATGATCATAATATACATAAGAGTTGTTGTGAAAATTAAAGTAACTGATCCATGTCAGGTGGCCATTCACAAAAGTCTTTGGTATATCCTAAGAGCCAACAAATGTCATGTGTTTTTATTGCCATTATCATTACCATGTTATTATTGTTATTATTGCAATTAGGTTTCTATAAATGAAAAAGACTGCTTTTGCAAACTCATGTATTGAATGAGCCAAACTTTGATTTGAGTTTCTATAATTTGATACAATACAATTTGATAAATTCAGTGTCCAAGTTTCAGTTACAACTTCTGAAAAATTTTCCGGATATGTAATTATACCTTTTAAATCAATGATAGCTGCAATTCAAATGCTCATGTTATCTTCCAAGAATCTTATCGCACTCCTCTTGGCTTAACTTTCTATTTAAAACTCCAGGTGAAACAAACACTTCTCTTTTAAGCATGCAGAGAACAATCTATTAAAATTAATATATTAAAAGAAAGAAAATTCTATGACATGAGTTCTGTAATTAACACGTTATTATAATAAAAGTATTCACAACATTCTTAGTCTCTCATAATTTCTAAAGGACTATTCTAAAATGTCAGCAGTAACCCTGTAGGATGAGTCTTCCCCCGTAAAACTCTGAATGACTTGGTTTCATTGCACAGAGAATATCTGTCTTGTCCACCAGTTTATTCCCAACGTTCAATTCAATGTCTGAATATGATCTGAGTTCAGTATCAGGGATTTGGTTTGTTTGTTTGTTTGTTTGTTTGATTTTTGAAACAGAGTCTCACTCTGCTACACCAACTGGAGTGCAGTGGTGCCATCTCAGTTCACTGCAGCCTTCACCTCCCGGGCTCAAGCAACTCTTCCGCCTCAGTCTAGCTGAAACTGCAGGGGAGCACCAATTCCCCCACTTCATTTTTCATTTTTTAGGGAGACAGGGTCTCACTATCTTACCCAGGCTGGTCTCGAACTCCTGAGCTGTTTGTCTTATTTATTTATTTATTTATTTTGGTTTTTTGTTTTGTTTTGTTTGAGACAGGGTCTCACCTGTCATTTAAGCTGGAGTGCAGTAGCACAAACATGACTTACTTCAGGTTTGTCCTCCCGAACTCAAGTGATCCTCCCACCTCAGCCTTCCAAGTAGCTGACTTCAAACACATGCCACCATGCCCTGCTAATTTTTGTATTTTTTGGGGGGACAATATTTGGCCATGTTGCCCAGAGTGGTCTCAAACTCCTGAGCTCAAGCAATCCCCTTGCTTCAGCTTCCCAAAGTGCTGGGATTATAGGCAGCCACCATGGGTGACCTGAGCTGTTTTTAATAAATAAATGAGCACTCACTACTGCATTGTTCATTTCTTTGTACTTCTAGATTGATCTCTTGCCTTTTAACCAGGGTTTGCTGACTGCAGTACCTGAAAAAGACAGTTCTGGCATCCAGTTCCACCTTCCAACTCTAGCAACTCTGATTGAAACCAGGAAGGAAACTGACCCAGGGCCAGCCAATTTGAGCCAATCACTAAGGAGATTCTATGCCTTAAAAAATTTAATCAGAAGACATAGAAGGTATTAACAGAGTGGAAGACCCTACACCCAAAATGTAAGGATGCAGAAAGCAGGGCCAGAGAGGAGCCATCCACACAGGTTATGAGAAAAGGAAACTGTGGAAGCTTGCAATAAATTGGAGAGAAGGAAACAGATAAACCAGAGACAAGTCAAGAAAAGTAGAAAAGAGGGAGACTATGTGTCTTCAGAACGATGTAAAAAAGAACCTGGATCACTGGCTTGCCAGTTCAGTCTCCAAGAAACATGGAGTAACTTCATTATCTGTCCTGGAGTAGCCACATATTTTGAAAAAATAACCAAGAACACCAAGTCAGGATATGCTTCATACTGGAGGCCCTAGATTTCATCCTGGCAATTTAGAAACCATCCATCTCAAACAATCCCACAGTCATTTGTTCTATTTTCCAAATCTCATTGGTCTCTCTCAGAGACCAAGAAGAGTTGCTAAAAATGTTAGTGCTATATCACTTTATATATTCATTTAGTTCCACTGATTTCATTCTATTTTATATTTTGTTCCAAATAAAATCCCCTTTCCCTGTTGATCCATTTTCTATTTATTTGTACTTCTAGGGGAGCCCCTTTCGTGTTTTCCACACATCCAGTAAATCCCCAAGCTAAATTGGAACACCTAGTAAAATGAATACATTCTGCCCCTTGCAAAATGTCTTCTGTTGAGTTTCTTCTTCTTCTTTTTTTTTTCTAATTAGAGTTCTTTCTGATATATTATTTTCGGAAGGCTTGCTGGTAGGAGAGGGAGTTGTTTGATCCATGCTGAGAACAAGGAGTTTCTACATGTTTTAGATTGTGATTAATAATTTTCATTATCTCATCTATATTTGCTATTCCATCATTTTCTGCCCCACTTCGAGAAAGCTAGTTTTACTGACCTTATATTTGCCCCACTTATTTTTTCCTCAAGTAGATTCTTCTATGCTAGCATCTGCATTATGTTTATAACTCTGTTTCATTAAATTAGTCACCAACTTGAAGTATTCTTATATTTAATGAACATCATATATGCTCTCTCACAATGCCACAACCAAACATACGTACTCAATTTAGTTACTTCTTTATTACTTAAATTATTTAAGAAAGCCTTTTGTATTTTGTTTTCCTGTCGCTCACTTCTGCTTTAACCGAAGAGCTCTTTGAGCTAAATCATATTTCTGCAATGTTCAGATAAACATTCTGTGAGATAGAACCTTTAGCCTCAATAAGGTGGAATCACATTACTTTTTATACTTTGTCCTTTATCTTCTAGAGCAATCACTCTCCTATGAAAGAAAGCCAGTTGAAGTTGACAGAATTTGTCAGCTTGGATGAATTATTACTGTAATACGTCATATGTTGCCAAGTTTAAAAGGTTACTTTTCCTTTTGTCCAGCTTCCTTTTTCCTCAAGCGGGTTGTGCATTTGCTCTTCTTCAGTCTTTAGGAGTTACTCTTATTGTTAGTAAATTCTGAGAAGTAATGGAGAAAACCCCTCAGTGATTGCATTTGCTGGATTTTGCTGAGACATCATAATATGTGTGGTGGGATACATTTAATTTGTGAATGCAGCCTTCAGACAGCCCTACCTACTTCACTATGGTCACCTGGTGTCCTATGCCAGGCATCACCCACCTCAGCTGGCAGATTATAGGTGACCTTCCAAGTGAAGCCAAGTGATTGTTATCTTTGCTTACTTCCAATAAATCTGTTTGCCATGGGCAAATATTACATTCCACTAAATATGTATTTTCACCCTGTCTGTTAGCGCAGTCTTGCATTGTTATAAAGGATTACTTGAGACTGGATATCTAACTATATCACCTTGAAAGTCAGCTATACATTAAAAATATAGAACTAGAAATTTCTGAATTATATATGTTTTTATGTCTCTGTCCCCCAAATTACAAGGATTTAAATTATTGCACGTATGCAAGAAATTTGCCTCTTAAAAAGAAATTTAAAAGGAGGGGAAAAACCACAATCTCTTTTGCCAAAGCAATCTACTCAACTATTATTTTTGAGCTTAAGAAGCTCTACCTAACATATAACCAAATGCTATGACAGACCATTTTAAATGTTTCAAAAATCGAAATCAATAAAGTGTGCTTGTTTTTAAAAAGAAATATAATGTACAGAGTAGTGACAAACAGGAATATATTGTTGAAGAATGATATCAAAGATGGCTCTTTTAATTTCAATGTGTTATAGAGACAGCCTGTAACAAAGCAAAGACATATAATTTATCTTGTAACTTTTTCCTTGCACATTTGCTTGGCTAAACAAAGATTGGGTCCAGAATAAAAAATACATATTGATTTAATGTTTGTCCTAAAATACTTACAGATTGAGTCTAGTGAATATTGTAGGCTAGTGGCAGTGTTTTTAATGGCAGACCATTTTTACTTAATTTCTACTTTTCTCTATAAATTTATGTATCAATTTGTCTTTAATTCTATAACCATGTATCTAATCCTAAATTGGATCAGCAATTTTGAAAGCACACTATTTACATATGCAACAGATTAGTTATTAAAGCACATACACAGGATATTTCTGTTTCAGTGCTTCAAAAACTTGTATATCAAGTAAATGTCTACAAATAAAGATATTTTTAAAGTATTTTAAAATTCATCTTTCTCACATTTTTTTCTGGAAGCTTTAAATGTTTAAGAATAAAATATTTCATAGTTCAGAACAAATTTAAGGATGCATATTAACTTTACCTTCAGTATGTGCAAGACATTGATTCTGAGTGGGATTTTTTCTCTCTTTAGTCTCTAACACTCTCTCAGGTGGGTTGTTCCAAATTCTTAACTGAGAGGACACTAAGAAACATAATTATAGTCACAAGCTATATGAGGCCATTCTCGCATTGCTATGAAGAAATAACTGAGACTGGGCAATTTTTTAAAAAAGAAGTTTAATGAGCTCACCGTTCCACAGGCTGTACAGGAAGCATAGAGGCTTCCGCTTTGCGGGAGGCGTCAGTGAGTTTCCAATCATGGTGAAAGTCAAAGAAGGAGTAGTCGTCTTACATGGTAGGAGCCAGGAGCAAGACAGAGAGCCAGGAGGTGCTACACACATTTAAACAATCAGATCTTCCCAGAACTCACTCACTATCACAAGAATAGCACCAAAGGGACATTGCTAAACTATTCATGAAGGATCACCCCCATGATCCAATCACCTCCCACTGGGTCCTACCTCCAACATTGGGGATTACATTTCAACATGAAATTTGGGTGGGGACACAGATCCAAGCCATATCACAAGTTTAATCTGAGTTATTATTCAACTCAGCTTTTTTTTTTTTTTTTTTTTTTTGAGACGGAGTCTCGCTCTGTCACCCAGGCTGGAGTGCAGTGGCCGGATCTCAGCTCACTGCAAGCTCCGCCTCATGGGTTTATGCCATTCTCCTGCCTCAGTCTCCTGAGTAGCTGGGACTACAGGCGCCCGCCACCTCGCCCGGCTAGGTTTTTGTATTTTTTTTTTAGTAGAGACGGGGTTTCACCTTGATAGCCAGGATGGTCTCAATCTCCTGACCTCGTGATCCGCCCGTCTCGGCCTCCCAAAGTGCTGGGATTACAGGCTTGAGCCACCGCGCCTGGCCTCAACTCAGCTTTAATGTCAATAAAGTTGATATATTAATCACTAGTCTTTGATCCTATCATATGTCATTTTTCATGTAAGCAAAATACAAAATTCAGGCCAGACAAAGTGGCTCGTACCTGAAGTCCCAGCACTTTGAGAGGCTGAGACAGATAGATTAGCAGGAGTTTGAGAACAGCCTGGGCAACATGGAGAAACCCTGTCTCCACCAAATATACAAAAATTAGTTGGGCATGGTGTCAAACGCCTATAGTCCCAGCTATACACTAGGCTGAGGTGGGCGAGTCACTTGACCCTGGGAGGTTGAGGCTGCAATGAGCTGTGATTGTGCCACTGCATGCCAGCCTGGGTGACAGAGCAAAAACCTGTCTCAAAAAAAAAATAGAAAAAGAAAATTAGAAAAATCAGAAAATGTATGTATCTGCTCATTTGGACACAAAAGAGAACAAATCAGAAACAAATGATATTGATTACCTTCCAAGGTAGATGGGAATAGGGTAAGGTATAGATGTATAGAGGTAATCTGTGGAGAATAACATATCTCCAACTACAGTTTTTTGTACAGTTACAACTTTCAAAATCATGTAAATGCTCCAGATGCTTAAAAGACAATGAGTAAAATTTAAAGGGGGGATTCTAAAATAAAAATAAACTGGAACTGTATTTCAAATTCCTAATCTGACCACATTAAAGAGCAGTACACAGTGGAAGAGAGAAAGAAGTAACTCTGACAGTTTTTGAACGTAGTATTTAAGCTATGTATCCTCAAGATAGGAAAGTAATATAATTCTAAACAAATTCTGAACTAAAGTTAGAAAGCTAATTTTTCATAAAAGAATGGACTAGTGAAGTTTCAAATTACTAGTCCGTTCTTCTATGAAAGCAATTTGAAAATTACTACTCCATTCTTCTATGTTTTGTGTATTCCAGTTTTGGAAAATTAAGTAAATATATACTGCACAATAGGAGGTAGTTTTTCACTATTGGAGAAGTTGCAAATATGTACAGAGAGAAGGAAAGTGTGTGGTATTGACCTGTAATAAACAGTTCCAGTATAAGTTCATGCTTTTTAAAGACAGATGGGTAGATCTAGAAATACGTATAAATGTGCATGGATGTACATAAACATTGAAGACTGAGAAGAACTAGAACCAATGACACTCTAACAGCATATCCTGGTTTCTAAATAACATTCTCCACTAAATATCACTGGAGAAAGGCCTAATTCCAGGGCTGAATTAAGGAAAGTATAAGATAAACCTAGAACATCTTACTACAGCATAAAAGTATCAAAAGAAATCTAGAGTCATCTGGACTTCAGGATCCTAGTAACAAAATATGGGCAATTCCATGAATAAAATAAGAATCTTTCAGTCTAAATATACTAATTAATAATTAATTAATGATAGGAGAAGTGATTCTTTATAGTATACAGCCATCTGATAAACATACAAGAAATAAGAAAATAAAAAATTATAATAAAATTGATTCAGTAAAGAATCCTCAATGGGTGCTAAGGTTAGTTAGCAAAAATTCAGGGAGTAGTAAGATAGTTTTACAGTTTCAAAGTATCTCTCCAGAAAATGTTATTAACTATAAAGGGAAAAATGTAAAATGATAATGGAGAAATTTGAAAATTACCTTAACCATATAACAAAGTTGCCACCAAAAATAGGGCAAGACATCTTGTATTCCCTGATTGTATGCACCGAGAAGAACACAACATTTCCTAAATGGTATTTTTGTTCTAAGTTTATAATCCAAATTTAATTGTAACATAATATCAGGAAAGTAAAAATTGAGTGAATTCTACAAAACATCCTGCCTATTTTCTTGAAAAATACAAACATCATTAAATACAGAGAAAGCCTAAGCAATTTTTTCATATGAAAAGGGATTAAAAGGATGAGACCACTAAATGCAACACATGATCTGGAATTTTCTTTTTCTGTGAAGGCACTATTGGAACAATTGGCAAAATCTAAGTCAGCTCTATAGATTAGAAAATACTCTGCTATCACTGTTAATTTCCTTATTTTGTAGGTGTATTGAGGTTCTATGAAACAATGTCCTCATTTTAGGACATTGAAGAATGAAAGAGTATTATTTCTGCATCTGTGTGTGTGTGTGTGTGTGCATATGTGTAGTTTTCAGGGGTTGGGGGAGGTTATGTGATAAAGCTAAGGTAGTAAACTGTTACCATTTGGGAATCTGGATGAAGAATATATGGAATTTATGTGTCTTATTCTTTCAACTCTCTATAAGATTATGCCCAAATAAAAAAGTTAAAAGAGAAAAAAAACCCTCATGTATTTTATTGGATGTAATAAGAAAATAGCTTAATTCTTTGCCCAGTGCTTACTTTAAATGTATTCATTAGATAGAGAACTTTCCCTGTCACAAGATGAAAACATGGGCAGTTGTTCTTAGACATTTTGGATAACTCTTAACTCAGTATTCTTTTCAAAATCACTAAACATGGACTCAGAAATTAGCATGTAGTCTCAGGTAATAAAGCTTTCAACCTAAGTCAGGTAGAATTGCTTCTCCTCTGCTGAGAAAGCATGTGTTTACCAGACTGCTTATTATGTTGAAAGAGGGATGTAGTTGGCTCTTTCTTTTTCACTTCTCACACTTGCCAGCTATTCTTTTTGACCCCTTCAGTGTTGCAGCAGAGAAACAGAAGGTGGGGAGCAAGGAAGCTTCTAGTCAAGTGGAGTTGTTGACAGTGACAAGAGGCAGAGAAATTCTAGGCAGACAGGGGCAGGTCCCCGACAAAACCTCACCTTCGAGCCAAAAAGCCTGAAACCATGGCCCAAAGTGAGAACTTCCATTTCTGTGTGCCCACTCTCTCCAGATTGGTTCTTTCTGAATAATGTCTTTTTACCAATCAAATGTTGCCTTTTCCAAAGCTACCTTTGGCCCACCTCAATGCATATCCTGTGCTTATAAAGACCCCAGATTCAGCCGTAAGAGAGAAGAAGCGGCTGGATGTCGGGAAGAAGCACCTAGATGCTGGAGAGGGGCAGCTTTACTTCAGAGACATGGCTGGATGAGGCAGCTTGACAAGGGACAGCAACTTGCCTTTCCCATCCCCTTTCTAGCTCCCCACTCTGCTGAGAGCCACTTTCATCATTCAGTAAAATTCTCCATATTTACCATCCTTCAATTCATCTGTGTGACCTCATTCCTCTTGGGCACTGGACAAAAATTTGGGCTGCACCAGGTGTGGGTGCCCAAAAAGACTGTCAAACTAACCCTTTGCCCTTGCTGGCAGAGGGCAGCTGCCCCACACAATGAGGTGAAGTGCTCACTGAGCTGATAACACACTGCTCTCTGCAGAAGGCAGAAATAAGAGAGCATTGTAACATGCCCTCCAGGGCCTTGGGGATGGCAGGCACCCCCACCTGGACAGTGCTGAGGGACATGCAGAGAATTCACTCCTGCCAGCACCAGGGCAGCAAGCACCTGCCCTCATTTGCTGGCATGCTCCCTCCTGCAAGGGGTTGAGTGGGCCAGTCTGAGTAAATGAGGCACCCTGGTCATGGGTCCTGTGAAGGGGTCAAGAAAATATTCTGCATCATTGTTATAACACAGCTTAATATCTTTGTGGCTGGCAGATCTCTTGTGAATATTTTCATACATTCTTTGAAGCCCTGCCCAATTACTGGGAGTTTTGTTGTTGTTGTTGTTGTTGTTTCCCTAAGTAGGGCAAGAACATCCAGTAGGTTCACTTAAATTCTGTATGAGAACTAATGGTACTTTAGATCCAAGAGATCTAACGGTACTTCCATTTTTCACCTGCTCTTGTGGGCCATCTCACTAGCTCTGTTAAAGATAACTTATTTTAAGCCCTATAATGTACCACATATGTGGCCTATATCTCATGCACGAGAAACACCACTGCATCCTTTGTTCTGACCAATCTGGAAATACACAGTGGTCCCAAGGTAGAAACTTTCATTTCATACTCATTACAAGACGAAGCTAACTGGCTTTTTCTCTTATGCTCCACGGTTCTCAGGCAGGAATGAAACATAAGTTTGTTGTGTTTGTTTCAGCTTCAAGTGATACGCATAAAACTTTAAAAATGATACTACTGAAGCTTCTTTCTCTTATGCTTGAAGAAAGGGTAGATACCTCCCTTCTTCTCCCCTGTATCAGAGATATAATATTGCACTCTCCAAAATTCCTTCCAGAACTAATTTCTAGAATCCACTCAACCCATCTTTCTTACATGGGTAAGGGACTTAAGGATAATGTAACTAGCTTTTCATGATTACAATGAAAGACCATAGCTCTCCTTAGTCAATGACATCAATTAAATCTCAGTCCCTCAGATAAAATCTCCCATTTATGACTCTGTGGTACACATAAATACACATACTTACATGTAACATATTTGGAGTTTTAGTGTTTCTGGAACTTGCTTGATATGTTAATGAAAAGAGAATTAGATACCCCATGAAGCCAACATTTAAGACGTGTGATTGTACTGCCTTAACAACTTGGCATCGCCTTCTCTTTCCCAAATCATTTGATTAACCTCATCAGCCAAAAATTTCAGTCTGCCCAGAAGGATCAAAGTTTTAAACCTCTGTTGCTCTCCTGTTCTTAATATATCTACATAACATGATGGGCTAATTTATTCTACAGAAAGTTTCATAGCCACAGTCAGGGTCATTAGCTTATTTCAGTGCTGTGCATAATCACTTTGGCACCAGGTTCTATGGGTCACTGTCAGAGATGCTTTGGGACATTTTAATTGTAGGCAACCTCCTGGATAAAGTAATTGTATTTTTAAATTTAACACCAATGCAAGTTGACTCTTAGATAAGGTAAGAAATAGTGTGTAAGTCTGAGACTTTGGGTACTAATAACAGTGAGATATCATTCACATGAGAATTTGTGGAGATTGGGATTTAGGTAAAATAGCCTGTCTGTACGTTGTACTAATGATCTTAGATAAAATCTTCAATAAAATACTGTAGTAAGATTCAATGAACCTCTTTTATTGTTTCAATTGAGTCTATTGGTGAATAAAAACCCAAATAACTTCTACATCAGACAATCCAATCTGTGACCAGATGCATAAGAATATAGAATACATTATTTATAAATACCAACAAAAATACCAACCCTTCCCAATCTATTATAGCTTTCATAGTGTACTCACTTATTTATTATTAGAGACCAGGTCTTGCTGTGTCACCCAGGCAGAAGTGTGGTGGTATGATCAGGGTTCACTGTAGCCTTGACTTCCTGAGCTCAAGTGATTCTCCTGTCTCAGCCTCCTGAGATGCTGGAACCACAGGCATAAGCCACCATGCCAGGCTAATTTTTAAATTTTTTGTAGAGATGAGGACTTGCTATGCTGCTAAGGGTTGTCTCAAACTCCTGGCCTCAAGTGATCCTCCCACTTCAGCCTACCAAAGTGTGTGAGCCACTATGCCCAGCCTCTTATTCTGAAATAATCTGGGGACAAAGTGAAATCTAGGAATGGTAAGTGAAATATGCCAGTTTGCATCCATAAGGAACCATATCTCGATTTGTTGATTTGGAATAACTGGCATTGGTTTGCAAAAACAAAGCACAGGAGATAAATAAAGAAATTAGGAACCTCACAGTATTAATTTTTCTTCAGTGAGCCATCTCCCTCATTTTGCCTTGAACGTACGGCTTTTTTTTCCGTATTCTAATCTTCTCTTTTTCTTTTTGCAGATGTTGTCACTTTAACCATGAGTTAAAAAGAAAAAGAATCATTTAAAACACATGAGCTAAAGAGATCTGAAAACATGAAAGAATATCTTGAGAGAGTTGTCCTGATAATAAAGCAAAATAAAAATAAACAAAATTTAAACATAATAAACAACAGTTGCTATTACAGCAAATACTATCTCAACTAATACAACCAATTTCAAAATATCTAACCAACATTATCATCTAATCTGAGGTATTTAGAATATTAATGATAGTTTTCATACTATATGCTTATCAAAATGGATTTTTGCTCTCTTTCTGTTGCCCCTACATAAATTTCTTTGCAAAACTGTTGTATTTTGATGACCAAAAGATATGATGCTTCTCTTGAGGAAGAAACATTCCCTGCAGATTTCCTACAGATTAAGGTTTCTGATCAGACATGCTTGCCTGTAGAAAACGACCTATGAAAAATTAAAAAGTTTAGATTTTAGAAGTTTATGAACTATTTTTTTCAGATTATTCAAAACTAATGAAATAATTTAGTGTTTCAGATATTAATATATGAAAATTAAGGACAGAAAACAATACATTGCTTTGCTGGAGTACTTGATACACTATGTCTACATTTAAGAGCTCCAATAAAAAGTGCAATGTTAAAAACTTAAAAGAACACATTGCATGATAAATATTCAAGACCAAATATTCATTGTGGAGGTATGAATTTTTTTTTTTTTTGTAAAGAGACAGCAAAGACAATTGAGAAACGAACACATAAATTATTAGACAGAGTCATGCCTATAGTATAGTTTTCATTTGTCATATATAGATTTTCCATTTTTGGTTTTCGAAATATAACAATTAGAAGGAGATAATTATAAATGGCATTTTTGTTCAATCTGAAACTACAAAGGTAATAAATGATATAAAGTTGATACTGTCCTCTTAGGTCTCTCAATTCAATTTCATAATCTTTTCATACAAATTACAGGGTAGAATTCAGAACTGTATCCAAACTACTCAGTTAGGATGCTTTTGGTTCCATCTTCCTATAGAAAAACTACTATGCAAAGAAAATTTGGGCCAAGTTGTAGGTTGTGCTAATTCTAATAATGCCACTTCACTCCAATGGAAGCATTTTGGAGATACAGGAGCTGTTTTAGGGATTTGTAATTAATACTAAGAGGTTAAAAATATCTCAATATTGCACCTAAAATGTAATACCATATTTCACGAGATAATTCTTCTAAGGTATTGTTCGAAAGTATGAAGCTTATGCACAAATTTCCTTTTCTTTGATATTGAAGCTCTTTAAAAACTATTCTAGCATCGTGTTTTTATGTAAAGACCAAAATCTTTCTAAATTGAGGTTTGACTACACCCCTTAATAATGATATCAAAACATCCCAGATATGTCTTTCTCAATATCTAACCTGTTGTATGCACATTTTACATTTCTCCAACCAGACTAATAATGCAGCTTTCAATGAATTTTTTAACCATGGTCACTAAAATGAGTTGTCCTAAAAGTTAGACATCAAAGCTCAAATTCTAGAGTTCAAAAGCTAGTAAAATTCAGAAAATTCAAACCTAGAAAGAGTGAAAAAATGCATGATTTACTTCCTCTCTGTTGTGGTGTATTTTTTTCTTGAAAGCAAGGCAAGTAAAGTCCTTTGTCGTGCCTCATGATCTTATAGATTTCGCTTTCTAGATTGTTCAGCCTGTTTTTTCCGTACATGTTCACTGTGGACCCTATGACATAATAATCAACACGGCCCTTAAAAATCATTTAAGAGTTTAAGACCTAAAGTTCTTGTCATTACACACTTAGGGTGAACAATATGCTTCTGGCAGATTTTTTAGAATGTGTGTGTTATTAAACCATTTTAATCAATCTTTAGCCCATGCTAACAACTGATCTTCAAGTATAGAAAATATGTCCGGCACCATCAGCCAGCATTCAAGATCTTCATCTAAATTTCTTCCACATTTCTTTTTCTTTTCCTCCTGTGCTGGCCTTTTTTTAAAAAGCTATTTCACACTTTTATTTTAAATTAAATTCTACTCAAAAGAATGTACCATCTATCTTTTAAATTAATTAGTTTTTCTTTCGCTTTCATCTTTTTCCTTTAAATACTAAGAAATGATTAAAGTTAAGGATGTGACAGGCAGTCTACAGATGCAACGTTGCAATGGCTCCTGCAGGCTGGCAGATGAATGGTTGTTCACTCGTGATGCCTTCATTAAGCAAGAAGGTAAAAACTTCATTTAAAAACATAAGTCGGATTTCCACAAACCGAACAGAATTTATTCCCCTAGGCTCAAGCTAAGTTTACTCCACATTCTAAGTGAAAGAAATAGATTTTCATTCTCCCAATACCAAGTTTTGAAAGAGGTTTAGGAAAAAGATGAAAGGCAGCCCTTATGATTGTAGACAGGATGATCTAATTCCTCCTTCCTCTGCCACTTGCTCTCTTTTTTGGGCCATTAGTTCCTCATTAGGCATTCTGCCTCAAGCCAGGAAAGGAGGCATAAAAGTGGTATCTGCCACCATTCTGAAGAAATTTACAAATATAAAAATTGAAATATGGCCACAGTGTGTGTAGTGGGTTGAATGACGGCTCCTAAAAGACATGTTCACATCCTAACCCCAGGCTCCCATGCATCAGAACTTATTTGGAAAGATTGTCTTGTCAGACACATAAATTAAGGACCTCAAAATAAGCTCACCCTGGATCATCTGCATGAGCCTTCAGTCTAATGATGAATGTCCTTATCAGAGACAGCAGAGGAAAAGACACAGACAGAAAAGGAGCAGGAGAAGGAGATGTGAAGGTGAGAGCAGAGATGAGCATCATGTAGCCACAAGCCAAGTCACGCCTGGAGCCACCAGAAACTAGAAGAGACAAGGACCAAGGCTCTTCTAAAGTTTTCAGAGTGCAGCCTTGTGAGCACCATGATTGGATCTGTGGCCTCCAGAGCCCTGAGATAGAAAATGTCTGTATTTTAAGTAGCCGACTTTGTGGTCATTTGTCGTGGCAGCCCTAGGAAAGTCATACAGTATATTTCACTTGGGAATCATAAAATTAAAGCACTCATACTACTCTTGACCCTCACACTACTCTTCTTCTTGACAGAAAGTAGATGAGTATTTTAGGTTGTGTGTATGTGGTGTGGGGTGTGCGTATGTGGGGTATGTGTGTGTATTTATGGGTGTGCACATGCATGTACCTGTGTATTTTAAATGGTCCTTCTACAAGCATAGATG
This sequence comes from Trachypithecus francoisi, assembly GCF_009764315.1. Lineage (NCBI taxonomy): Eukaryota > Metazoa > Chordata > Mammalia > Primates > Cercopithecidae > Trachypithecus > Trachypithecus francoisi. The sequence continues at coordinate 164,065,148 of NW_022681454.1, read as the reverse complement.
AGCAACAATTTTTCTAAAATATGCTCAACTTTGTCATGTAGTTACTATCACAAATCAAAATTTCATCCCCTTAAGCATGACTCAAGTGATATAAGTCTAGAGGGCTCTCCGTTTAAATTAAATCACCATTAGAAGTAATACAGTTTTCTTTAGGAATATGTAGGACATACAATTAAGACATTCTAATCAGATGATTACAGATTAGATATCTTTTCTTGCTTTGTTTAAGAAACATCTCTAATTATACATGTTCCTGTTTGAACTGTCCTAGCAAGTGAAATTACTCAACCTAATCTAATCCTGCATCAGTATTTCTCAAAATTGATTAGCATAAGAATCCGTTGGGTGTAACTGTTAACATGTGGATACGTAGGCCCAGCCCCAGAGGGCATTATTTAATAAATCTGGGTTAGGCCTGCATTTTAATTTTTGACAGCTATCCCAGATGATTTTTATTGCAGGAGGTCATTGACAACATTGGGAAAAAAAAAATTTCCAAAGATATGAAATAATGGTCAGTCACTCATTGCCTTATGCTATACAAATTTACCCAAAAATGTGTAGATCAGAAGAGCTGTGTGTTGTGAAATATAGAGAACAAGTATAGTTATTGTTTAAAATGAAATAAAAACAATTACAGTGAGATTAAACTCTTTTTATCACTGTGATTCTCCTATATTTGGGTGCCATATATGATACTGGTCTTGTCCTAAAGGGAGAAGCTATTCTGCATCCTGAGAACAAAAGCACTAAATTCTGGAATTTTAAGAAATGAATAGACAGAATTGCCCTGCCCTGTACCAACTTCCCTGTGCTTCATACGAGATAAAATCCCCTGAAAGCACCACACATCCTGTCCTTTACAGCTTAAGACTAATTATAGGGTTGGCAGTAAGGAAAGGCCCTCAGTTACATTTGAAAAACAAAAGTAGAAGATAGTTGATGCTGGTTTCACTGAAATACTTGAAAACGTCCCACATCATCAGAGCTTGGAGGTGACAGTAGGAAATAGATGGTAACTGATCAAGAGAACCTGTGGTTGCCCCACCAAGCGTTCTCACAGCCCAGAGAGGTATGTCGTGGCAGCCAAACCTTCCCTGTCCATCAAGAAAGAGTAGGGAAAGAGAGAAAGAGAAAGGATAGAGAATGCAGGGTGTGTCTAATGGCCCTGTCATTGGGAAAAGTAGCATGGTCCAAAGGGCCACAGTACAGAGGGAAAGGCAGAAGCCCCAGTTACAGCCCATGGAGGATGTCCATGCCCAAGGAGTAAATGGGATAGAATACCTGCTAGAGCCTGAGAGAAGACTAATGGAGAGCCCCTCTTCCTCCTGGCTTCTCTAAGTTTTCTGGCATCTAACTAAATGAGAGTTTGTGATGACATAAAAAACAAAGAAATTAGGTTTTGCTTGTATATTGAAGATTTATGGATTGAGAAATATGAGCCTACTACAAAATAAAAATGTTTATGCTATCACAGTCTTTCTTCATTGAGACATTTTCCACATACAGATGTTTCTATATATAGTAAACCAATGAAAGGGATTTCTCTTTTCCGCATTTTTATTTTATTGGCGAAGAAAGGAATTGTCCCATCATCAGTGGGCTGAAACAACATAAATGTGTGGTATGTATGCATCAGCATTGTTTGCGTCTAACTACAGGGGCTCAATGTATTGCTTGTGCTGTTCCTTTGCCACTAGGAAAAGGAGCAGGGGAGGCCCCCAAAATGCAGAATTCAATTCTAGTCTTATGAAGTTCACATCATGTGATTTTGAGTGAGTCCTATAAATTATCTGGAAATTTTCTCATCTTTTTAAAAAAAGACTATATCTACCTCAGAGTTCTTGTTGTCTTTTAGAGGATAGGAAACTTAGGAATCCCCCTCTGATGTATATTCTAGGTCAAAACTCTACCAAAAAATACATTATTTTGGTAAAAGACATTATAATTAAATACAAACACTATTGACCTAGTGTGTTTTTATAGTTTCTTATGTTCCATTCATGAACTTCACTCATAATCCCTTAGCTTTCTCCTTAGAGACAATTCTTCTTTGGCTTACTTCCAGAAACAAAGTCTTGTTTCCAGATCACAGCAAGGCATGTGCCTTTAATCCCTCAATGGGGCTCTTTCACTACACCTGCCCTCAGGAACTTTCTTAAATGTATCTCGTTCCAGCACACACACTTTCACACACATTATCCCTGGGACGTGAAGCTCAGCGTAATTTTTTCTTTGTATCTTCTGAAACTTGAAGACTTTCCATCTTTTAAAATCTCTTTCTGTCTTCCTGGAAAATTCTCAGCAGCACCTTCTAACGAATACACTCTAATTTCCAACTGCCCCCACATATGCTGGTCCCTCAATCAAATTCTGCGGCTTTCTGGACATTTAACTTTTATTTCTGCTTCTTACTTTTACTTCTTATTGAGTCTATATATTCATATCTCTAGTTGTTTTATTAATAAACCTTAACTTACACCAAAAAATAAAAATAGACAGTGTTTATAAACCTTCTTTTCCATGTGATACTTTTGGTCTGGAGCATGGACTAAGGAATTGGAATGTTATTCACATGGGGGGAAAAGGGGTTAATTATTCTTACTAATTAATTTGATGTTTAAATCTCTCAAATCCACCTTTTTTACAGTTTATTTTTTAACTTTTATTTTAAGTTGAGAGATATATGTGTAGGTTTGTTACATAGGTCAATTTTTGTTTGGGGGCTTTGTTGTACAGATTATTTAGTCACCCAGGTATTAAGCCTAGTGCCCATTAGTTATTTTTCCTGCTCCTCTCCCTCCTCCCACCCTCTACCCCCCCAGCAGATCCCAGTGTGTGTTCATGTGTTTTCATCATAAGTGAGTTATAAGTGAGAATATGTGGTGTTTGGTTTTCTGTTCCTGCATTAGTTTGCTAATGATAATGGCCTTCAGCTCTGTCCATGTCCCTGGAAAGGACAAGATCTTGTTATTTTTTTACGACTATATAGTATTCCATGGTGTACTTGTACCACATTTTCTTTATCCAATCTATCATTGATGGGCATTTTGGTTGATTCCATGTCTTTGCTATTGTGAGGAGTGCTGCAATAAACATATGCGTTCATGTGTCTTTATAATAGACGGATTTATATTCCCTTGGGTATATATCCAGTGATGGGATTGCTGGGTCAAATGGTATTTCTGTCTTTAGTTCTTTGAGGAACTGCCACACTGTCTTCTACAATAGTTGAACTAATGTACACTCCCACCAACAGTTTATAAGCATTCCTTTTTCTCTGCAACATTGCCAGCATCTATTTTTTTTTCACATTTTAGTAACAGCTATTCTGACTGATGTGTGATAGTATCTGACTGATACGAGATAGTATCTCACTGTGGTTTTGATCTGCATTTCTCTAATGAGTAGTGATGAACTTTTGTTCAAATGATTGTTGGCCACATGTATGTCTTCTTTTGGAAAGTGTCTTTTTATGTCCTTTGCCCACTTTTTAATGGAGTTGTTTGGTTTTTTTTCTTGCAAATTTAAGTTCCTTATAGATGCTGGATAGTAGACGTTTGTAGGATGCATAGTTTGTAAAAATTTCCCCCCATTCTGTAGGTTGTCTGTTCACTCTGTTAGTAGTTTCTTTTCTTGTGCAGAAACCCTTTAGTTTAATTAGATCCCGTTTGTCAACTTTTGCTTCAGTGGCAATTGCTTTTGATGTCTTCGTCATGAAATCTTTGTCCATGTCTATGTCCAGAGTTTTTATAGTTTTGGGTTTTACATCGAATTCCTGTTTTGATTTAGTCACAAAGGAAAAAGCAGTGTCCCTTCTCCCTTAACTTTATCCCAGAGATTAAGTATTATTTAATCTCCTGTATTTTAAATCTTAAACTCATCCTCACTATGTCTTTGCAAAAAATCATATACAATGAAAACAAGAAAAGCAACATGGAAGGCATGTTCACAGTGGTAACACACCCTTCCAAACACAGAACCAGCAAAATAAAAGAAAATGTCTTTTTCCTTGAGCCAATGTATATAAGATCTAATCACAAAGAAAAACATCAAATACAATGAAGACAAGAAAGGCAAGATGAGAGACATGTTCACATAGGTAACACACCCTTCAAAACACAGAACCAGACAAAATAAAAGAAAATGCCTTTTTCCTAGAGTCAAAGTATGTAAGATTTAATCAGCTGTATCAGTAAAGTCTAATGGCACACAATTCTTCCCTTACACAGTCCCTTTCATCCCAATGCCAATGTGTCAACAACCCTACTTCAGAGAACAGAAATCTGGCATGCAATGTGATTAAAGAAAATTACCAGGTATCATCATATATGGCAAAACCAACTGGGACTGCTTTAGACAGAATGGTATTCCCCAACAAAAATAACATGTAGAAACCTTAAATCCCAATGTGACTGCATTTGGAAATAAGGCCTAAAATCGGGTAATGAAGGTTAATGAATTCATAAAGGTGGGGCCACAATCCAGCAAGGTTAGTGTCTTTATAAGAAGAGACACCAGAGCGCTGACTTCCACTCTCCTTCTCATCCTCCACACACACACCGAGGAAAGGTCATGGGAGGACGTAGGGAGACAGTAGCCAGATGCAAGCCAGGAACAGAGCCCTCACTGGAACCAGGTTAGTTAGAACCTTGATCTTGGACTCTCATCCTCCCAAACTGTTAGAACATAAATTTCTGTGTTTTAAACCACCTGGTCTATGGTGTTGTGTTACAGCAGCCCAAGAAAAATTAATACAGAGGCCAAATACATACTTTTAAACTCCTTTTTAAATCACTTCTTACTTTGCAATAATTACCCTTCGTGTATCTTTACACCAATCTGCTGCCAGGCATGTGTAAAGTATTCTTTTCCTCCGTTACATACAAAGACTCTTAAAGAGAAAAATAGAAGACTGACTCCATTATCTGTATAGCACAAACTGCCTACCTTCAACCTTGCAAACAGAAACAGAATCTGGAGACCCCATTCTCCTTGCTAGTGATTGGTTTACAAGTGGGCGTACACCTCATTTGGGATTCCATCAGGAAAACGTAATCACTACAAGTGTTTGAAGCAAGGAGAATGCAATGCAGGAAATTTTTTTACATAAGCAATAAAATAGTTGAGGAACTACACCAAGCCACAACCATTCATAGGCTGGAAAGGCAAAGAGAACAGGAAGTGAACCAAAGCCCAGTGACCTGGTGTCTTGATCCACGAGTGCTATTATAACAACAGACCATAGACTGGGGAACTTCTAGACAATAGAAATTTGTTGTTTACAGTTCTGGAAGCTGAGAAGTCAAAGATCAAGGCCCTGATAGATTGGATATCTCGTGAGGGCCTACTGCGTCAATGGCCATCTTTTCATTCCATCCTCACATGACAGAAAGGGTGAAGGGGTCTCTCCAGGCCTCCTTTATAAGGACACTAATCCCATTTATTAAGACTTCCACCCACCATGACCTGATCACTTCCCCCAAGCCTCCACCTTCTAAACCATCACTTTGGGAGTTAGGATTTCAACACATACGTTTGGGAGAGGCACACACATTTAGACCATCACACTAGATTACCTGCAGAACCTGGACCCACTATCCACTAGCTTGGCAGGTGTTAGAAAACAGAAGAGACGGAAGCTGCTGGAGATGTAGCAGCTGAGGGAGAGGAAGAGGGAGAAATACCCTGACTTTTCTCTCCTACCTATCCTTTAATCTCCCAGAAGTGCTTCCCTGTGACCAAATTCACGCAGAAACCAGTTTTTCTGGGAGTCAAAGAAACAGCCTTCAGAGATTGAGGCCTCCTGGAATGTTGAGTCAGGGAGAATTAAGGAATCAATCTGAGAGCAAATAAACCTGGAGTTGACATGTGTGACCCTCTTCTGGCCAATGAAAGCCTGAAAGAAAGTCTACCAGGAAACTACTATGACATATTTTCTTTGTCATAAAAAGAGGCACACAGAAAGAGATGGCTTCTTCTTCTGTGGAGCACTGTTATTCTCATATGGAGCCTAGAAAGTCTACACACAACTTGGCACTATTGGAAAGCCAGTGAAGACACAGAAGCCAGCACAGAAGTGGGTTGGGGAACCCATATCCTTAATAATATTATTTAGCCAATGAATTAATGACACCTTAATCTATTCTACTTTAAAACTTCTTGTTTGTAGATTATGTTACTTGTTATCTAAGCAATTTGGAGTTGATTTTGTTTGCTTGCTTGTTTCCTAAAGCCGAAAGCATCCTAAATGATAGGTTGTCTTCAAGTACAGAAATTCCTCCCAAATGCCTCAAGTAGAACTTTCACAGTATACTAATAGTTAAAGCAATAAAAAGTAGTGAAACCGGAAGCAAGATAACAAAATTGAAGTAAATAAATTGTGTAAGTCAGAACAGATAGCCCAATGTACTGGAAGAGTGTATGAAGTCTGCAAAAGGCATAAAATGCCAGGCTGAAAACATCAAAAAGACTCGTTTGAATGGTAGCTGCCTAGTCAGTAAAGCTTGTTGGTTTGCATATGTGATTATCTTTATTCTTTCTTATCACATTAATCTTTAATGTTGTTGCTGACTAAAGTGCCAGATGTTTGATGGTGGGTGGATATTGTTGAAGGGATTAATTTGGGACAATCAGAATGTCCCCATTGTCCATGTCTAGAGTGGGACAGACTCAAAGTTTAATTTTCAGTTTAAAGTACTTTTTAATCTATGCATATTGAGACATGTTATGATAAAGAGTAACTTGTGAGAGGCATTTATCCTGCTCTATCAAAGATTCACATTTTGCCTTTTTAAATATTAAATTAAATATTAAATTCACATTGTGAACATAAGCCTCAGAGTTTTATAGATAAGAGGATATTCATATCAACATATCCACCAGAACTGCCATGAGGGAAAAAACTTAACTGTATTTCTTAAGACCTATTCAGCATACTGCCTCCAATGTGTGAGAAGGTAAAAGAAAGTAGCTTTGGCACCTCAACAAAATCAACATAAACTCAAACCCAAGTTGGCCCTGTATGGGCTCTGTGATCTTGGGTAAGTCACTTAATTTCTGCAAGGCTCAATTTTCTCACTGAAAAAAGGGGATAACTGTACAGTTTCCCACTCTAGATTTTGATATAATTCAATTCTATATCTCTAAAGTACTTAGCACAATGTTGGTCATTTACTAAGAACCAAAAAGGTGTTTCCTTCATTTCTAGATCCTCTGATCCCAAATATAATTTACCTCAGAAAGCAGCCCTGACCCACCTTCCTACTCAGTTAAAAACTCACTGTGATACAACCATGTGTGCCCACAATAGCATACAAAAAAACAAAAACAAAAACATGCATGTAATATCTATCTTCCCAGTGTCTACAAACTGAGTCCATGGGCCAGAGCTGAGCATTTTTTTTTTTTAAATCTCCAGAATGTAGAAAGTGTCTGTCACACAGTAAGTATGTAATAGAATATTAGCTGAATAAATGAGCACAGCTGTAGTTGTCTTTGGTTTATTTTGTTTGTTCACTTGTTTGCGTTTCTTGCTCTCAATCAAGTTTATCTCTGGGGACTGCAAGCTGCCTACTACTAGGCCGGAACAAGGCCATTTGGTTTGAGAAGTCACAGAATTTGGGGAAATGTGTTTTTTAACACCTTAATATCAAACATAGTTAAGACTCCTCCTGATGAAAGGTAGAAAATGTCATTCTCTGTAGGTTTTCACACCATTTTTATTGGAAATAATTTACATTCCCTTTCATAGTGTTTTCCGCCTGGAGGAAAGGTGTATGGGAATTTAATCTTAAAATACCAAATATTACTTAAAAAGAAAACTATGGAAGAGAAGAAAATGAATGACTGCAAAGAAAATCAAGATGAAAAGAACTTTGGTTTTATAAAGACGGGACTGTTGAGAATTTGACTCTTGTAAACACACTGTTGGCTTAATTACAATAATCGAGGTCAAAAGACTCACAAAAGCACTTTACATGTCTATTTCACTCTAATTTTTCTTTGCCATTTGATTCTCATACTCGATACTGCACAGGGTCATCAGAGAAGCTGGCTCTGGGCTCTAAATTGCCCTTTATAAAAAACTCACTATAGTACACACATGTGTGAACACATACATGTAAAATGTAGCAAGAAATTGGTGTGCATTTATGTTGAGAAATAAATATCCCCCCAAAAACCTATCATCCACTAAAAGTTTTATCTTGTCTTCCTCACTTGTTCATCTTATATCTGATGAAGGTGAATGCCTGTGACTTGAATAATTTTGCTTTTATTATATATCGAGATTTTAAGTCTTTTATACGGTTAGGAATTTTTCTTGTTTATTTTCATTAGTATCTGAAGACACGAGTCTCAAGATCAGCTCTATCACCCACAGAACGTAAGCAGTGGATGTCCACCTCTGAGGGGATCTCCTCCTTCCCTGCTGTGCCTGGAGATCAGCCTCATCCCTTCCCCACTTGGCTGCTGGGCATGAGAGAGGAGCCAGGAGCCCTAGCAAAACCCCGGTATGCTGCGCTAAGACAAACACTTCTACAACAGGTTGACTCTGTCCCCTCGTTCTGCTCTGTGGGCTTCTAGTAACCAGCTTACTGGTTTATTTATTTGTCCTACTGTCTAGTGTAGTCTTTTGAGGACCTGCTTAGCTTCTCTTGTAGATGTTGAGAAATCTGTCCATTCATCAGCTTCACACACACATGATAATATCAAGTTCCCCAGATTTCCTTCTGAGAACAAGCTCTTTTCTCTTCTCTGAAAATCTAAATATTAACCCATATCCACATTTCTGGCCTATTCTACACTCTCCATTGCTTCTTACAAAATGTACCCTAGCTATTCTGTAAGTGTATGTTCTAAATATTACCTTGAAAATTGCAATACCAATTAATCTGATGAATTAACAACCCATCAGAACTATGTAACTCTTTTTCAAGGATTGCAATGATACTTTTATATAAATATCTAAAGTTCAAAGGATTGCTGTTCTTGAGTTTATTTCTCAGAGAAGAATATGATTTTTGCTATGTCTTTCGGTTTGGTGCAACAGCAAAAGTTGTCATAAAATAGCGTAAAAAAAGAACTGCCAGGAACATATTCTAGTCAAACCGAGCCATGTTTATGGTTTATTAACTTGATGCAGTAAGGGACAGTGGGCACAAAGGGAACCCTGGAACGTTTCTGAAATAGGAAGTTTGGAGGCTGAAGGGGATGGATGGTGCTGAAGCGTAAGGAGTGACTAGGGGAAATAGGGGACCAGCTCAGGATGTGGCCATCGTTTAAAAATTGGGTACAGAAAGAAAGAATAAAGTGGAGCTTGAGAAATCATTGATAAGAAAATGGCAATCCTTTGAAATAATATGAATTGTAAGTCAATTCAACAATGTGGAAAACATTGTTTACATGACTTGGGCCATGGGCTGTGAGGATTTTTCTTTTTAGACTATGTTAAGAACATCTTAATCTGACTATCACCCAGGCTAGAAGAGTACTCAGGGTCTTATTACCTTTGAAAAATGCAAAGCTAATATGTATGTGGAATATTGTGTCCAAAAACCTTTATCTGAAGTTTACCTAGATTGAAAATTGATGCTGCTTTTTTGTGTCAAAGTGACCCACATGGCTCAGATCTTTCAGACAAAAATGATATGTTGCATTCTCCCAAATCCTATTTCAAACACCAAAGTTTTTCATGACCTTTGATTTTAGAACAAGTTTTCTCAGCATGATGTACTTGAATTCATTAACAAAAGCAATTTTATAAGTTTCTTTATTTTAGATTTGTTTTATAAAGAAAGAAACTACTTTTAAACTATTTTAAAAATCATAATTGTTAGGAAAGAGATAGGCAAGTAAAAATCCTCTAATTTTTAGAACAGTAGGATTTGCTTCATTAAATATCAGAATCTTACTGTACAAAAAGAGTGTTACTTTATTCTCTCAAAATTCTCATTATTTAATAAATTGCCTATTATTTTTACTTAATTTATTTTCAAAATGTTTTATGCAAAGTTTTGATCTCTGTGAATTTCTCTTTAATCTCAATAACATGAGAAGTTTTACAAGTATTGCTCCAATCTTACCAGTTTTATAAAATATCCATCTTCATGATTACACTGGAAAGGACCAGGAGCTTTCTATCTGGAAGTGCTTTTGTTTCTAACCTTATATTTCATAATATTCCCTAACAAATGCAAGAAGAAAGAAAAAGCTTTCTGTATTTTAACAAGGTGACAAGCACTCTGTATTTTGAATTCAGTGAAGAGATATTAACATCAACTAATAAGCCTGTCAATGTACAAGCCTCCTGGATATCAAGCTGAACAAGACCCATTAGCCCTGTCATTCCTTCATGGTTTTATCTGAGATTCCTAAAATAAAATATGATTCTAAAATTTGCAAAAGTCAATATTTTATAATTAAGCATTAATTTTTTATAAAGAAAATTACTTAGGGTACCCTGGAAGTATATAATCATCTATTAATGAAAAAGCATAATCCCAGGCCTTTGCCAGTGCAGAATACCCTACAGTAGATATTTGTATCACCTGACAAGATGCTGAGAGCAATTCAATCAACAAGACTTTAAAATACATCTTGTCTCAGAAATCACAGGACCATGAATCTTTATAGTGTCATTGATCCTCCTCATCAGATTCACTAATTGATGCCTACAAGAATAGGATACTCCCCTTTACAAGGAAAAAATAAGTATAAATTATTGCTTTCCAAAACATAGAAAGCCTGTTATGTATTATACAAGGAATTTTCTGTTACAGATGTACCTAGGGAAGAAAGAGTAACTCATGTGTTTTTAAGTGCTCTTTTCCAATTTACCATTGATGATACTGATTATACAATACAATTTTTTAAAAAAATATGTTTAAACAGTCACTCAATATGCTGCTAAGACGTATAGCAGAGAGGGAGGGAAGTAACATTTATTTACAAATCTATTAGTTTGGGAAAAGAGAACATTCTTTATTTTTCTTATATTTTTAAATATATTTCACTCATAATGTGCTCACCCTTGAAATGTTAGCTTCTTTTTTTTTAATTTTTTTTTTTTATTATTATACTTTAAGTTCTAGGGTACATGTGCATAACGTGCAGGTTTGTTACATATGTATACTTGTGCCATGTTGGTGTGCTGCACCCATCAACTCGTCAGCACCCATCAATTCGTCATTTATATCATGTATAACTCCCAATGCAATCCCTCCCCCCTCCCCCCTCCCCATGATAGGCCCTGATGTGTAATGTTCCCCTTCCCGAGTCCAAGTGATCTCATTGTTCAGTTCCCACCTATGAGTGAGAACATGCGGTGTTTGGTTTTCTGTTCTTGTGATAGTTTGCTAAGAATGATGGTTTCCAGCTGCATCCATGTCCCTACAAAGGATGCAAACTCATCCTTTTTTATGGCTGCATAATATTCCATGGTGTATATGTGCCACATTTTCTTAATCCAGTCTGTCACAGATGGACATTTGGGTTGATTCCAAGTCTTTGCTATTGTGAATAGTGCCACAATAAAAGTATGTGTGCATGTGTCTTTATAGCAGCATGATTTGTAATCCTTTGGGTATATACCCAGTAGTGGGATGGCTGGGTCATATGGTACATCTAGTTCTAGATCCTTGAGGAATCGCCATACTGTTTTCCATAATGGTTGAACTAGCTTACAATCCCACCAACAGTGTAAAAGTGTTCCTATTTCTCCACATCCTCTCCAGCACCTGTTGTTTCCTGACTTTTTAATGATTGCCATTCTAACTGGTGTGAGATGGTATCTCATTGTGGTTTTGATTTGCATCTCTCTGATGGCCAGTGATGATGAGCATTTTTTCATGTGTCTGTTGGCTGTATGAATGTCTTCTTTTGAGAAATGTCTGTTCATATCCTTTGCCCACTTTTTGATGGGGTTGTTTGTTTTTTTCTTGTAATTTGTTTGAGTTCTTTGTAGATTCTCATATTAGCCCTTTGTCAGATGAGTAGATTGCAAAAATTTTCTCCCATTCTGTAGGTTGCCTGTTCACTCTGATGGTAGTTTCTTTTGCTGTGCAGAAGCTCTTTAGTTTAATCAGATCCCATTTGTAAATTTTGGCTTTTGCTGACATTGCTTTTGGTGTTTTAGACATGAAGTCCTTGCCCATGCCTATGTCCTGAATGGTACTACCTAGGTTTTCTTCTAGGATTTTTATGGTATTAGGTCTAACATTTACGTCTCTAATCCATCTTGAATTAATTTTCATATAAGGAGTAAGGAAAGGATCCAGTTTCAGCTTTCTACTTATGGCTAGCCAATTTTCCCAGCACCATTTATTAAAAAGGGAGTCCTTTCCCCATTTCTTGTTTCTCTCAGGTTTGTCAAAGATCAGATGGCTGTAGATGTGTGGTATTATTTCTGAGGACTCTGTTCTGTTCCATTGGTCTATATCTCTGTTTTGGTACCAGTACCATGCTGTTTTGGTTACTGTAGCCTCGTAGTATGGTTTGAAGTCAGGCAGCGTGATGTCTCCAGCTTTGTTCTTTTGACTTAGGATTGTCTTGGCAATGTGGGCTCTTTTTTGGTTCCATATGAACTTTAAAGCCGTTTTTTCCAGTTCTGGGAAGAAACTCATTGGTAGCTTGATGGGGATGGCATTGAATCTATAAATAACCTTGGGCAGTATGGCCATTTTCATGATATTAATTCTTCCTATCCATGAGGATGGTATGTTCTTCCATTTGTTAGTGTCCTCTTTTATTTCACTGAGCAGTGGTTTGTAGTTTTCCTTGAAGAGGTCCTTTACATCCCTTGTAAGTTGGATTCCTAGGTATTTTATTCTCTTTGAAGCAATTGTGAATGGAAGTTCATTCATGATTTGGCTCTCTGTTTGTCTGTTACTGGTGTATAAGAATGCTTGTGATTTTTGCACATTGATTTTGTATCCTGAGACTTTGCTGAAGTTGCTTATCAGCTTAAGGAGATTTTGGGCTGAGACGATGGGGTTTTCTAAATATACAATCATGTCATCTGCAAACAGGGACAATTTGACTTCTTCTTTTCCTAACTGGATACCCTTTATTTCTTTCTCTTGCCTGATTGCCCTAGCCAGAACTTCCAAGACTATGTTGAATAGGAGTGGTGAGAGAGGGCGTCCCTGTCTTGTGCCAGTTTTCAAAGGGAATTTTTCCAGTTTTTGCCCATTCAGTATGATGTTGGCTGTGGGTTTGTCATAAATAGCTCTTATTATTTTGAGGTACGAACTACCGAATTTATTGAGCATTTTTAGCACGAAGGTCTATTGAATTTTGTCAAAAGCCTTTTCTGCATCTATTGAGATAATCATGTGGTTCTTGTCTTTGGTTCTGTTTATATGCTGGATTACATTTATTGATTTGCAAATGTTGAACCAGCCTTGCATCCCAGGGATGAAGCCCACTTGATCATGGTGGATAAGCTTTTTGATGTGCTGCTGAATCCGGTTTGCCAGTATTTTATTGAGGATTTTTGCATCGATGTTCATCAGGGATATTGTTTTTTGTGTGTGTGTGTTGATTTTGTTGATATTGATTTTTTTGTTGTGTCTCTGCCAGGCTTTGGTATCAGGATGATGTTGGCCTCATAAAATGAGTTAGGGAGGATTCCCTCTTTTTCTCTTGATTGGAATAGTTTCAGAGGGAATGGTACCAGCTCCTCTTTGTACCTCTGGTAGAATTCAGCTGTGAATCCATCTGGTCCTGGACTTTTTTTGGTTGGTAGGCAATTAATTATTGCCTCAATTTCAGAGCCTGCTATTGGTCTATTCAGGGATTCAACTTCTTCCTGGTTTAGTCTTGGAAGAGTGTAAGTGTCCAGGAAATTATCCATTTCTTCTAGATTTTCTAGTTTATTTGCGTAGAGGTGTTTATAGTATTCTCTGATGGTAGTTTGTATTTCTGTGGGGTTGGTGGTGATATCCCCTTTATCATTTTTTATTGCATCTATTTGATTCTTCTCTCTTTTCTTCTTTATTAGTCTTACTAGCGGTCTGTCAATTTTGTTGATCTTTTCAAAAAACCAACTCCTGGATTCATTGATTTTTTGGAGGGTTTTTTGTGTCTCTATCTCCTTCAATTCTGTTCTGATCTTAGTTATTTCTTGCCTTCTGCTAGCTTTTGAATGTGTTTGCTCTTGCTTCTCCAGTTCTTTTAATTGTGATGTTAGAGTGTCAATTTTAGATCTTTCCAGCTTTCTCTTGTGGGCATTTAGTGCTATAAATTTCCCTCTACACACTGCTTTAAATGTGTCCCAGAGATTCTGGTATGTTGTGTCTTTGTTCTCATTGGTTTCAAAGAACATCTTTATTTCTGCCTTCATTTCGTTATGTACCCAGTAGTCATTCAGGAGCAGGTTGTTCAGTTTCCATGTAGTTGAGCGGTTTTGATTGAATTTCTTAGTCCTGAGTTCTAGTTTGATTGCACTGTGGTCTGAGAGACAGTTTGTTAAAATTTCTGTTCTTTTACATTTGCTGAGGAGTGCTTTACTTCCAATTATGTGGTCAATTTTGGAATAAGTGCGATGTGGTGCTGGGAAGAATGTATATTCTGTTGATTTGGGGTGGAGAGTTCTATAGATGTCTATTAGGTCCGCTTGGTGCAGAGATGAGTTCAATTCCTGGATATCCTTGTTAACTTTCTGTCTCGTTGATCTGTCTAATGTTGACAGTGGAGTGTTGAAGTCTCCCATTATTATTGTATGGGAGTCTAAGTCTCTTTGTAAGACTCTAAGGACTTGCTTTATGAATTTGGGTGCTCCTGTATTGGGTGCATATATATTTAGGATAGTTAGCTCTTCCTGTTGAATTGATCCCTTTACCATTATGTAATGGCCTTCTTTGTCTCTTTTGATCTTTGATGGTTTAAAGTCTATTTTATCAGAGACTAGTATTGCAACCCCTGCTTTTTTTTTGTTCTCCATTTGCTTGGCAGATCTTCCTCCATCCCTTTATTTTGAGCCTATGTATGTCTCTGCATGTGAGATGGGACTCTTTATCCAGTTTGCCAGTCTGTGTCTTTTAGTTGGAGCATTTAGTCCATTAACATTTAAGGTTAATATTGTTATGTGTGAACTTGATCCTGCCATTATGATATTAACTGGTTTTTTTGCTCGTTAGTTGATGCAGTTTCTTCCTAGCCTTGATGGTCTTTACATTTTGGCATGTTTTTGCAATGGCTGGCACCGGTTGTTCCTTTTCATGTTTAGGGCTTCCTTCAGGGTCTCTTGTAAGGCAGGCCTGGTGGTGACAAAATCTCTAAGCATTTGCTTATCTGTAAAGGATTTTATTTCTCCTTCACTTATGAAACTTAGTTTGGCTGGATATGAAATTCTGGGTTGAAAATTCTTTTCTTTAAGAATATTGAATATTGGCCCCCACTCTCTTCTGGCTTGTAGAGTTTCTGCCGAGAGGTCTGCTGTTAGTCTGATGGGCTTCCCTTTGTGGGTAACCTGACCTTTCTCTCTGGCTGCCCTTAAGATTTTTTCCTTCATGTCAACTTTGGTGAATCTGGCAATTATGTGTCTTGGAGTTGCTCTTCTTGAGGAGTATCTTTGTGATGTTCTCTGTATTTCCTGAATTTGAATGTTGGTCTGCCCTAGTAGGTTGGGGAAGTTCTCCTGGATGATATCCTGAAGAGTGTTTTCCAACTTGGTTCCATTTTCCCCCGCACTTTCAGGCACCCCAGTGAGACGTAGATTTGGTCTTTTTACATAATCCCATACTTCTTGCAGGCTTTGTTCATTTCTTTTTCTTCTTTTTTCTTTTGGTTTCTCTTCTCGCTTCATTTCATTCATTTGATCCTCAATCGCTGATACTCTTTCTTCCAGTTGATCGAGTCGGTTACTGAAGCTTGTGGATTTGTCACGTATTTCTCGTGTCATGGTTTTCATCTCTGTCATTTCATTTATGACCTTCTCTGCATTAATTATTCTAGCTATCAATTCTTCCACTCTTTTTTCAAGATTTTTAGTTTCTTTGCACTGGGTACGTAATTCCTCCTTTAGCTCTGAGAAGTTTGATGGACTGAAGCCTTCTTCTCTCATCTCGTCAAAGTCATTCTCTGACCAGCTTTGATCCATTGCTGGCGATGAGCTGTGCTCCTTTGCAGAGAGAGATGCGCTCTTATTTTTTGAATTTCCAGCTTTTCTGCCCTGCTTCTTCTCCATCTTTGTGGTTTTATCTGCCTCTGGTCTTTGATGATGGTGACGTACTGATGGGGTTTTGATACAGGTGTTCTTCCTGTTTGATAGTTTTCCTTCTAATAGTCAGGACCCTCAGCTGTAGGTCTGTTGGAGATTGCTTGAGGTCCACTCCAGACCCTGTTTGCCTGGGTATCAGCAGCAGAGGTTGCAGAAGATAGAATATTGCTGAACAGCGAGTGTACCTGTCTGATTCTTCCTTTGAGAGCTTCCTCTCAGGGGTGTACTCCACCCTGTGAGGTGTGGGGTGTCAGACTGCCCCTAGTGGGGGATGTCTCCCAGTTAGGCTACTCAGGGGTCAGGGACCCACTTGAGCTGGCAGTCTGTCCGTTCTCAGATCTCAACCTCCGTGTTGGGAGATCCACTGCTCTCTTCAAAGCTGTCAGACAGAGTCGTTCGGGTCTGCACAGGCCTCTGCTGCTTCCCCTGTTGTTTTTTAGCAGTGCCCTGTCCCCAGAGGTGGAGTCTACAGAGACAGGCAGGTTTCCTTGAGCTGCTGTGAGCTCCACCCAGTTCGAGCTTCCCAGCAGCTTTGTTTACCTACTTAAGCCTCAGCAATGGCGGGCGCCCCTACCCCAGCCTCGCTGTTGCCGTTTCGGTTAGATCGCAGACTGCTGTGCTAGCAATGAGGCAGGCTCCGTGGCCGTGGGACCCTCCCGGCCAGGTGTGGGTATAATCTCCTGGTGTGCCCGTTTGCTTAAAGCACAGTATTGGGGTGGGAATTACCCGATTTTCCAGGTTTTGTGTGTCTCAGTTCGCCTGGCTAGGAAAAGGGATTCCCTTCCCCCTTGCGCTTCCCAGGTGAGGCAATGCCTCGCCCTGCTTCAGCTCTCGCTGGTCGGGCTGCAGCAGCTGACCAGCACCAATTTTCCAGCACTTCCCAGTGAGATGACCCCAGTACCTCAGTTGAAAATGCAGAAACCACAGGTCTTCTGTGTCGCTCGCGCCGGGAGTTGGAGACTGGAGCTGTTCCCATTCGGCCATCTTGCTCCACCCTCCGAAATGTTAGCTTCTTGCAGTAGGACTCTCAACTCAAAACCTAGCTTCAAAAGGAAGATGCTCAACAAATGCAATGGAAGTGAAACCATTACTCATTTGTGGACATTTTGCTTCCTGTCTTACTGGTTTATCCTTGACTCTCCAACACTTCACTTTCCACATCTGATCCTTTTATGTTCACTAATACAACCATTCAGTCAGCTATGAGCTATATTTCACATTATTATCTTTCTTAAATGTTCTATCTTATCTCTGTTTGAAGGACTCCCAGGTTGGTTATTCATACAACTTTTCTATCTGCAGTTAATGACAGGTAGTTGTACCTCTCTGCTTCCAGTTTATTGGGGATTCAACTATATCCAAAATCCGATCACTTCTTAATAACTTCATTGCTACCATCCTGGTTCAAGCCACCCTAACTCTTGTTGAGTTGTGGCAATAATTTCCAAAAACATCTTCATGCTTCCACTTCTCACCACAGCAATCAGAATAATCCTTGTAAATTTTAAGTCAGAATGTATCACTTGCCTACTCAAAATCCCACAACCATTTTCCAATTTACTTAGAATCCAAAATTCTCCATTAGCCAACCAGGCTCTTTCTCATATGACTCTTCTTATTGTTCTGATTGCCTCTGCAACTGGTCTTTGACTCTTTCAATCTATTTTCCTTCTCCACTGGCTTCTTTCCTGTTCCTTATCCATTTCAGCCTTACTCTTTCCTTAGGGTCATGGCTCTGGTTGCTACTTCTGCCCAAACATTCTTCCTCCTGAGATCCACTTGCTCAATCCAATCAGTATTTGCTCAAATACAATTTCTCAAGGAGGCTTACCTTGACCATCTCATTACTATTTAAATCATGTATCTCTTAAGCAGCATGCAGTGGGATTTTGGTGTTGTATTCAGTCTGGCAATTGTGAACTTTTACACGGGAATTTTACAGCATTTGCATTTTATATAATCACTGATATATTTCTGGTAACATATACTATATTGTTATTTGTTTTCAATTTGATATACCTATTTACATTTTTTTCCTAAACTTTTGTTGGATTTGTCATGTATTGTTTGTTAATTCAATTAGTACTCTTAAATTATTTGTTATCCATTTGTTTACTATTACTTTATCCAAGATATAACAACATATATCCTTGATTTATTACAGTAGACAGCACATTATCTTTTTTTGAGACAGGATCTCACTTTGTTACCCAGGCGGCAGTGCAGTGGCACAATGACAGCTCACTGCAGTGTTGGAATCCCGTGCTTAAGTGATCCTTCCATCTCAGTGCCCCCACCAAGTAGCTGGAACTACAGGTATGCACCACCATGCCTAGCTAATTTTTTGTAGAGGCAGAGTCTCATTAAGTTGCCCAGGATGGTCTCATGCTCCTGGCCTCAAGTAACCCTACGGCCTTGGTTTCCCAAAGTGCTGAGATTATAGGCATGAACCACCACACCCTGCCAACAGCTAATTTTTATCTTTAACACACTGCTAATACTTCTTCAGCTTTAGAAGATTTTAACTTTATTAGCCCCAATCCCATATTTTGTGGATTGTAATACATTTAATTACATTTGTAATACATTCAAATACATTTAAATCTCACAAATATTACTATTGTTGTTCTGAACAATCACTGCTCATTGATATTTACCTATATATTTATCATTTCTATTGTCCTTCATTGTTTCTGCATTTTCTAATTTTTTGCATCTGGAATCATTTTCCTTATACATTTTAATTTTTATTTCAAATCAAGTCAGTTGGTGACACATTCTTACATTTTTTTTCTGAAAATGCCTCCATTTCACCTTGTATTTTTGAAGGAAGTTCTCATTATAGGATTCAACTTTGGCAACTCTATGCTTTCTAGCACTTCAAAGACATCATTCCATTGCCACCTAGCTTTTATTATATTTATTGAAAGATCCATTTTGCTCTTTTTTCTTTACTGTTACTCCTTTGAAGACATGATGTCCACCCAACCTCTCCCAGTCCTTGCTTCTTTCAAGAGTTTTTTGTCGTGAATTTCCAGTACTTTTATTATGATGTGTCTAGGGATTATTCTCTTTCTGCTTACCTTGACAGGGGTTCACATAGCTTCTTGAATCTGTGAGTTGTTGTATTTTCTCAGTTTTAGGAAATTATCAGCCATTATTCTTTCAATTATTGCTTCTTTCATATTCTCTCCTCCCTTCCTGACTTCAATTGCATACATGTTGAACATTTTGAGTATGCCTCACAAATCTCTTTTGCATTTTCTGTGTTTTCAAAATTGTTCTCTCTGAAATTCTGTTTGGAGTTTTTCTATTGACCTGTTTTCCAATCCACTCATTTCTTCTGCTGTGTCTATACAGCTTTCAAGTGGTTATTTCAGTTATTATGTTTTTCTTCTTTAGAATTTCTGTTTATTACTTTTTATAGTTTTTCAATTTTCTTGTGAAAGCTTTTTCACCTATTTTCTATATTTCTATTTTTTCCTCTATTTTTGAATATACTTAGCATATACATTTTATTGTTTTAATTTTTAATGTTTATGTGTACATGGTAGGTATATGTATTTATTAGGTATATGAAATATTTTGGTACATGTATACAATGTATAATCATCATATCAGGGTAAGTGGGATCTCCATCAACTCAAGCATTTATCCTTTGTGTTACAAATAATCCAATTTACCATATAAATTCTAAAGTATTTGTCAATTTTAGTATCTGGTTAATCTTTAGGGTATCTCTGTTGTTTGTTTTTAATCATAGATTTTAGTCCTGTAATTCAAACTTTTGATATACCCAAAATCTTTTTATTAAATGCCAGCTATCATTATATATTAAATGTAAAATACATATAACATATATGTTTATATATATATATGTTTCAGATGTTATCATATTACTAACACAATCAAAGATTCCCTAAAGTTAATTTTTTTTCTTCTTTTAAGATCATTTTGCTATAATGTAGTAGAAAGTTTGATGACTTAAAATAGTTTTGCAACTATAATTAAACTTTATATTTAAGAGGCAATTAAAGCCAAACCCATTGTTGTTAAGAAAAGAAGAAGGTGTTGTAGATGTGTGCCAGGAAGAAAAAATGTTTTTTCAATTTGCACACAGCTCAAATACATATACTTCATATGATATGATGGTAAATCTTTGAACTTGATAAAGAGCTACATTTACTCCAATGTTATTCAGTGACCATATAGACAGCACCAGTGAGAAAACATACAGAAAATCGAGATATTTCCTTTTTTCTATGCTGAGGGGGAATTTTTGTAAGAGGTGGTACAAAGTGATGGAAAAGGAACATGCTTGAGAGGTAGCTCCAACAGTTACAGTTTTGACAAGTATCTCTAAATTTCTGACATCTTATCCTCATCTACAAAATAGGGATAATATCTTCCCCCATAGTATGATTGTATGAATCAAATAGTATTGTTTCTGGCACAGAGCGGGTAATAAATTTGTGGCTATATTTAGGAGCATTGTGTCTTGTTTTGTTTTGTTTTTTAACTAGCTGGTTTGCACAGAGAATCCTAAAGATGTGCTACTCTATAGTTCCAGATAGGAATATGGGAAAACTTTCTACCTAGTATTGAATCCTTCTTTTATATATATGTTCCTATGTAATACATAAAAAGGTAAAATATAGAGCAATAACTTTTGTGGCTGAATTTCTAAGAATATCTAAACAATAGCTACCAGAATACTCAAGCTGTTCAAAAAATCTTCCCTGTAAAATAACTAGCGCTATCTTGCATCATTCCTATGGAAGAAAAAATTGAAAGAAAAAATATAAGAAGAAAAAAACCTCAGAGCAAATTATGATTGTTTGAGAATCAGTGAAGGCTTACTCTAGGTCCACATATCCTACCATCAGTTCTAGAACAGAAAACCGTTTCTTAACTCATACCTTTTGTTTTTCTTCCAAGGACTTCAAACCTTTCCACTTCCCTCTTTGCTTTCAGAACTAGACTAAAATCCAAGATTCTCTCATTCCAGAGTTACTACAGAATAGTTTAAATCCTTCCTTTATTCCATGTTCCCTAGCATCTCATGTGGTCTTTTTTCCTACACACTTTTATTGCTAGTAACTATGGTGTAATGTAAATAGTACCAAAAGTATCAGACAACTCTAAGAAAACGTAAAAGTCATTAATAACAGCCATATACCCCTGATCTTTCTTGAAATATAAACAAGGTTAAATCTAATAATAGTTGGCTTTCTTCAACTGGGAGACAGTCCTGAGAAATTCATTAGTCTGATGTACTATGAGGTTAAACAGTTCAAATAACATTCAGTTCAACAGAAAAAATTCATTTCTAAAACAGGAAAACCAAGTCACATCATTCCTTTCCTTCAAAACCTAGGAAATTTGGGACACTTTATTTAAATAACGTATCCTTTGCCATTATCCAAGACAAAGCTCTCATTTTGGCAAAAAGAGAAACTGTCTTGGATTCTGGAGGCTACTCAGTGTTTCATCCTTATAGTTACTCAGGTATCCATTGCTGGGTGAGTAATTCTACTCAGCCTTTCATCCACCTGTAATTTTCACTGGTGGTAATTGGATGCAAATTGGCTAGTGTTAATCATTAGATGTCTCTTATTAAAAACAGAAACTGTAAATGATGTTATGAATATTGGAAGAAATGAATGAAGCAGATCAGGATTCTGGAGGCCATTCAGGCACCCAGAAAAAAAAAAGGTGGGATTGTTATTAGTATCTCTGATAATTATCAAGACCACAAAATTATTTGGTTAAAAATTTCTTCATCAATAACATGGAAATTGTTTGATTTGTATAGTTGACAAATAAAGAGAAAAAATAAATCAAGTCCTAATTGACCTGTCTTCTTCATGATCCCTTGTAGGATAGAAACAACTATTATTCAGTAATGACCTGAGTACTCTCCTGCTGCTATTGTTATGGTTTGATCACAAATCTGCAGCTAGCTGCTCTAACTGCTCCCTAACTTTAATGAGTACACAAATATCATCATCGCATTGCATTCAGTAAGTACCCTTCTGGCCTAGAATTTGCAGCACTAACTTAATATACAAATGTGATGAGGTACCAATTTTATAAGATAGAAGTGAAAACAAATTCAAGCAGACTCCCTGCTGCTCAGGCATTTTTAAGAGTTATTTATGAGGAAGTGGATGACTATCAGTTCTCTTGTATTCCGTTTCCTTGTTAATAGAATGATTCAACTGTTAATACTAGACACATTCCAAGGGTCAATGCTTCATTAGAATAAAACTCAGCTCCGGTGTCATATCACAGATAGTCTACAAATTAAGACATTATCTCCCATTTCACTTTCACTTTATTAGCATTCATATCATCAACAAAAGATTATGTTGTGCATGTTCTCTGATCTGCTTATCAATAACTTATTTTCTTGGAAGATACTAGTGATTTTGGCCCCTAACATAATTTATAGCATGTTTAACATAGGTTATTAGACAGCCGTATCATTTCCATTCTTCCTACTGCCTTGAGTAATATTTGCTGTCAAATGTGCAGACCATTCACCAAGGGAATAAGGGAAGCTATTTTGTATAGGATAGAAAAAATATTTCTATAACAATGACTAGCCTTAAAACATTAGAATTAGTTGCATAAAATATTATAGGAAAAATGCCACATATGCTGAGATTTGTTGACAGTACTTTGATTGCCCTCACAGACCATCCAAAGTTTTCCAAATACAACATTTTAGCACCTAAAATTGTTTTCCTAGAATGATTATAACTTAGAAGTGGCAAAAACAAAAACCTTCTTAAATGATTAACCAAATAGTGAGTTGAAAATATGCTTACCATATTAATTAATATCTAACAAGTAATATCATTAAATTTTAGTACATTACAATAATTCATAAGGCTGCAAAAACACTCTTGGCAAATTTGTGGAGACACTGAAGTAGTCATATCTAGTTAAGTAAGCTTTGTTTAAAAGTCAGCCTCATTTTCTCACTCAAGTGCTTTCACCCATTTCAAGCTATAAAATAAGTAGTGTGGACTAAAAATAAGCAAGTATGGAAATCTCAAAATCACTGGGGCTTCTGTGATAGTTGCTTGCACTTTCTTAAGTATGTTGCCTTCTTATGGAAGCCTATTGTTTCAGTTTCTGGATGACCAGAGAACTGACCAATAATCAGGAGACCAGTCTTCAGGTGTAAAAATCATTTTCCCAATAATTTGGCCATATTATCATATACGGAAGTGCCCAAAATAAATAGACCGTACAGGTACTACTTTTTTAGGAAATTGTACAGACAAAACAATCTCAAGAGTGATTTTCAATAACTTGCGTTTATTCAAACTTCAAAACAATTCCTCAGACCTTAAACCTTCTCAGGGAGAAAGTAGACTGAGAAAGTCCTCTTAAGTCCATTCCAGGTATTTCCGTGGAGAAAGTCACAAGGAAGAAACTTCCAGAGAGCATAATCAGAGGCCGTGGGAAGGTAATGGAGAGGGAGGTTTTCCCAGGAAACAGAACCAGGGTACCCAGGGAAGCTACTCAGGAACTTAACCCCCTGCCTCCCAAGATATCCTGAACAACTCTTCACAGAAGTAGGAAGTGAGTCTGGGGTCCACAGAGGTAGGAAGATAGAAGTTAGTTAACTAGGAAGTTAGGTAGAAGAGAATAGGGCGCAAAGAGAGGCAACATAAGGAAGATAGGCATAGCAGACAAGAGGAAAGCAACCGAGAAGACTCTAGTTTTGCTTTGAATGTCCCATTCTCACTTAGATATTACCCAAGACAAATCTTGGACCACAGTGCATAGTGGGAACCAAATATTGCTCCTAGGTAGCAGCTAAATAACAAAGAAGAAGGAAGATGTTGCTGCAGGATGCTGGCTAGAAAGGCTCTTATGATGCTGTTGCTCATTATAGAACGATTCATATGTAAATCAGTCAGTATCTTTAAGCCTTTAAAAATATTAATCCTAACCTAAAATATTCCATATAGAAACATTAAATGCAGACAATGTACAAGTAAAACTTAAGTACTCATGTCAAATAACTTTCAAATAGTGGGAGACTATAATCGTAATTAAAAGTGATTACCTGCTAGCCAATAAATAAATGTATCATCGATCAATCACATTAATAACATAGCTATTTATTTGGATTAGCAATAAAAGAACTGCTTTCCTTTCTTTTAAATATTGGTTATAAAAAGCCTTTATAAAGAAGCCCAAATCAATGACAGCAATCACAGGGCAACCTAAAAAGTAAAAATTTTAATTAAATCAGAAATATATTTATGATTAATTATCCTCCTAGAGCATGAAATCGTATTCAATCTACCAAGTACTTTCTATTATATCCCAAAAGCTGTGAAATTTGAGATTTTGGTTCCAGAAAATATCCATTTAATTTTTAATCCATCATGTTTTCATTTTACTTTAGAAATCAAGTTTTTTAAAAGGCTTTAACTGTCTTTTTGACCTGCATTTCATTATACCAATCCAATTTTTGACTAATTAAATTTCTTTTTCAAAGTTCTTAATTTATTAAATTGAAAAAAGTGCTTGAGTTATAGGAATACTTTCCCAACTTTTAGAAAACACTGACTTCATATGTGACTCCTAGGTTATTTCTGTCTCTTTTCTGCCATCAGTACAAGCAGGGCACCTTACCTGCTACAGTTTAATGACACTCAGGAGTAAGTCATGAGGCCGTATGGAGAAGTATTTTCTGATCTGCTTTATTCATTTCTTCCAACATTCATAACAACATTTCCAGTTTCTGTTTTTAACTAGAGACATCTAATGATTAACACTAACTAATTTGCATCCAATTACCACCAGCAAAAAATTACAGGTGGATAAAAGGCTGAGTAGAATTACTCGCCCCACAATGGACACTTGAGTAACTGTAAGCATGAAACGCTGAGGAGTTTCAATGCCAGTCAACGAAAACACATCTTGGCGGGCTTCAAGTTAAGGTTTCATATCAAGCAAGATTTCAAGTAAGAATATTTACATTCAAAACAAGCATGTGATATTCTCATTTGAGAGCTAAGATCTCAGATTTCTTTATTCTTTCACTTTATTTTCTCTTTCAAAAACACTGCAATGAGTTTAATCGGCATACATATTTAAAGTATACAATGTGATAAGTTTTGGCATATGTGCATACCTATAAAACCATCAGCATTATCAAGATAATGAACATATTAATCACCCCAAATGTTTGCTCTTGCTGCTTTGTGATCTTCCCTCTTGTTTCTCTACCCTTGTCTCCAGGAAACTACTGAATCTCTTCTATCACTTTAGAGGATAAGCAACTGGACATTGACCACAGGCAAAGGAATAGATATTTAGGTTGTTACTGATATTTATCTATTACAATTAGCGCTCTTATGAACATTTACACAAAACAGCTTTGTACGAATGTATGCCTTAACTTCTCTTGGGTACTAGTTGAATGGTTGGATCATATGATAGGTTTATATTACACTATTTTAAAGTGTACAATTCAGCAGGCTTTATTATATTCAGAATGTGGTATAACTATCACCACTATCAAATTCCAGAATATTTTTGTAACCCTAAATAAACCCCTTATCTAGTATTAGTCATGCCCTTCCCCCTTCTCCCAGCTCATGGCAACCCCTAACCTACATTCTGTCTGGATTTTCTTGGCTGGATATTTTATATAAATGGAATTTTATTTAGCATAATGTTTTCAATATCATTAATATTATAGCATGTTATAGTACTTCAGTATTTTTGTAACTGGATAATATCTCGTTGTATAAATATACCACATTTCTTCACTCATCCATCACTTGATAGACATTTGGGTTGTTTCCACTTTTTGACTATTATGAATAATTCGGCTATGGACATTCATGTACAAGTGTTTGTGTGGACTTACCCTTTTAGTTTTCTTGGGGTATAACTAAGGGTGGAATTATTGGGTCATGTGGCAGTCCTGTATTTAATCATTAGAGGAACTTCCAGACTGTTTTTCAAAGTAGCTGCACCAATTTACATTCTCACAAGCAATGCATGAGGCCTCCAATTTCTCAATATCCTTGCCAACAACTGTTATTATCTGTACTTTATTTAATAGCAGTCCTAACAGATATGAAGTGGTATCTCATTGTGGGTTTAATTTGCATTTCCCTAATATAGTCATTTGTATATCTTTGAACAAATATCTATCCAAATCCTCACCCATCTTTAAATTGGGTTATTCATCTGTATACTGTTGAGTTTTAAGGGTTCTTTACATACTCCGAATATAAGTCACTTATTAATTATAAGACTTACAAATATTTTCTACTCTTCTTTGGTTTGTCTTTCAAGTTTTTGATAGTTTTTTTTGAAGCACACATGTCTTAATTTTGAATGATTCCAATTTATTTATTTCTTCTTTCATTGTTTTTGCTTTTGATATATCTAAGAAATCACTGCCTAAGCTAAGGTCGTGAAGATTTATTCCTGTTTCTTTCTAAGAATTTTATAGTTTTAACTCTTACACTCAGGACTTTGTTGATTTTGAGGTTTTTTGTGTGCGTATGGCGTGAGATAAGGGTCTGACTTCCTTCTTTTTCATGTAAATATCAATTAGTCCAAGTGCTATTTGTTGAAGATACTCTTCTCATGCAATTGAATGGTCTTGGCAGCCCCGTTGAAAATCAATTGGCCATAAATGTAAAGGATTATTTCTTGACTCTCAAGTCTATTACATTGATATATATGCCTATCCTTACGCCAGTACCACACTGTTTTGATTACTTTACATTTTCCTTGAAATCAGGAACTGTGGAGCTTCCAACGTTGTTTTTCTTTTTAAATTGTTTTGGCTACTTTAGATTCCTTGCACTTCTATATGAGTTATAGAATTATAGAATCGGTTTGTCAATATCCACACCCAAAAAAAGATTTAAAAATGAGGTGTGATTTGGAAGAGACTGCTCAATCTATAGGTCATTTTGAGGAGTACTGCTATATTAATGTACTTAAGTCTTCCATTCCAAGAACATGGAATGTCTTTTCATTTGTTTTGGTCTTTAATTTTTTTTCCACAGTGTTTCAGTTTTCTGCACAGAAGTCTTATACTTTTTTTGTTAAGTTTGTTCCAAAGCATTTTCTTCTTCTTCTTCTTTTTTTTTTTTTTTTTAGACGGAGTCTTGCTCTGTTGCCAGGCTGGAGTGTAGTGGCATGATCTTGGCTCACTGCAAGCTCTGCCTCCTGGGTTCAAGTGATTTCCCTGCCTTGGCCTACCAAGTAGCTGAGACTACAGGCATGTGCCACCAAGCCCAGCTAATTTTTGTATTTTTAGTAGAGACAAGGTTTCACCATGTTGTCCAGGATGTTCTCGATCTCTTGACCTCGTGATCCACTACCTCGGCCTCCCAAAGTGCTGCAGTTATAGGTGTGAGCCACCATACCCAGCTCATTTTATTCTTTTTTAATGCTATTACAAATGGAATCTTTTAATTCAAATTTTAGTTTTTTCTTAATGTATTGAAATAAGAATTTGTGCATTAATAAGCAACCAGCTTTCATGTCTTGATCTTGCATCCTGCAAACTTGCTGAATTGTTTATTAGCTCTAACAGTAATTTTACATATTCCTTAAAGTATTCCATACACAAGATCGTGTTATGAAATATTCCTGATACTGTGGAGAAAGTTTTCATTACTAAGTATGATGTTAGTTGTGGGTTCTTCTTAGATGCACTTCATTAAGTTGAAGAAGGCCCTTCTGTTTCTAGTTTGTTTAGTGTTGGTTTTGTTTTGGTTTTCTTTGGTTTGGTTTTTGTTTTGTTTTACTTTTTATGAGAGGCTAGTGAATTTTTTCAAATGTTTTTTTCTAAATCTACTGAGTTTTAGGGTTTTGTTGTTTGTTTTATTAATGTGACATATCACCCTGATTGATTTTATGTGCTGAACTGACTTTGAATTTCAGGAATAAATACCATTTGGTTCAGGTGTACAATTGTTTTTGTGTACTACTGAATTCACTTTGCTAGTATTTTGTTGAGGATCTATGCACCTTAATTTATAAAAGTTGTTAGTCAGTAGTTTTTGCATCATGATTTTTGGGACTCTGCTGTTACATACATATTATTTCATAAGTTTTGTATCTTCTTGATGAATTAACCTTTTTAGCATTATCAAATGTCCTCCTTTGTCTCTAGTACCAATTTTTGTCCTAAAGTTGTTTCTGTCTGGTATTAGTATAATGACTCTAGTTCATTTTGTATTATTTGTGTGGTATATATTTTTATCCTTTTTAAATTTTAAACCTAATTGTGCATTTGAATCCAAAGTTTGTATATTAGCTTTCTGTGGCTGCCATACAAAGAACCACAAACTAAAAGCTTAAAACAGTATTCTCTCATAGTTTTAGAGGCTGGAAATCCAAAATCAAGGTGTTGGTAGGGTTGTGTTCTCTCAGAAAGCTTTAGGGGAGAATCTTTTCTTGCCTCTTTCCTAACATCTAGCGGTTCTCAGCAAATCCTTGGCATTTCTTGCTTGTAAATGCATCATTCCAATCTCTGTTTCTGTTATCATATAGTTGTTTTCTTCCTTTATATCTTCATATTAACCTCCTTCCATGTATGTCTGTATTCAATTTTTTTTTTCTTCTAATAAGAACACCAGTTATATTGTAGTAAAGATTAGCTCTACTTCAATATGACATTGGCTTTTAACTAGTCAATCTGTAATAACGCTATTTCTAAGTGAGGTCATATTCTGAAATACTGTTTGTTAGTAATTCAACATATCTTTTTTGGGGGGACACAATTCAAGCAATAACTGTTTGCCTTCAGCCACCAAAAATTTAGATCCTTTCCACATGCAAAATAGAAGTCTTAACCCTTTCCAGCATTAGCTGTAAGTCCAAAATCTGATCTAAATATAATCAATTTAAAAAGTCCCAAATCACATCAAAATCATTTAAATCAAGTAGGTGTGATAATCTGGGTATGATCTATCCTGTGGATCAGTCTGTGGATTTGTGAAACTTAGAAAACCGGTTCTCTGTTTCCAAACCACAATGGTCAGACAAGCTTAAGGTAGACATTTCCTTAAAAAAAAAAAAAAAAGAGAGAGAGCGAGAGAGAGAGAGATAGGAAGGAAAAGTGAGTTATGAACCTCAAACAAGTTGAAAATTCAGTAGGGCATTCCATTAGATACCAAGGCCTGAAAATAATCCAAAAACAAAGACTCAATTCTTTGTCCTCTGGCCCCACCAGAGTGGCAGGCCTGAATGCTAGGCTCTAAGCAGACCAGTCTCTCACCCTCTCAGTTCCCTGGGGCACTCTGTATTCAGGGTTCTGTCTCTGGAGTTATTCTTCCTTCATTTTACCCCATTTCCATCCCTTTCAGTTTGGCTGGCTTTTTTTTTTTTCCTAGTAAAAAAAATGTTAAATTCTTGTCTGTCTTCCATAGTTGTTGACTAAGTCTATACCATTGGACACAAAGGTTCACCAAATAACCTTCCGAGACAACCACACCTCTATTTCTAACTTCCAGTTGGTTGGATTCATAAGCCACACTCCTAATCTCTTTAGTAAATGCTTGTCCATCCATAGCCTTGACCCCATTTCCAGAAGATACTCTTTGGATAATCTGAGAACATTAAGTTCTTTTTTTTTTTTTTTGAGACGGAGTCTCACTCTGTCACCCAAGCTGGAGTGCACTGGCCAGATCTCAGCTCACTGCAAGCTCCGCCTCCCAGGTTCACGCCATTCTCCTGCCTCAGCCTCCCGAGTAGCTGGGATTACAGGCGCCCGCCACCTCGCCTGGCTAGTTTTTTGTATTTTTTAGTAGAGACGGGGTTTCACCGTGTTAGCCAGCATGGTCTCGATCTCCTGACCTTGTGATCCGCCCGCCTCGGCCTCCCAAAGTGCTGGGATTACAGGCTTGAGCCACCGCGCCCGGCCATCAAGTTCTTTTTTATTTAGCAATTTCTTTTTCAATGCATCCCCTCTCTCTCACATTATACTAAAAGCAGCAAGGAGATTTTAGGCTGAGCCTTCTACACTTTACTTGGAAATCCCAACAGCAAAATATCTAAGTTCACTGCTTACAAGTTCTACCTTTCTGCCAAGAGCAAAATATAATTCAAATAACTTCAGTGTCACTTTCTAACAAGAGATCGCCTTTCCTCCAATGTCCAATAACATCTTCCTCATTTCCATCTGAGACCTCACCAGAAGCACCTTCACCATTCATCTTTCTAACAATGTTCTATCATGATTATATGTGTATTCACTCAGATAGTAGAATCTTTCTCTACTGCTGCCCTCTATTCTAAGTTCTCACCAGAATTGCCTTTAATGTTCATATTTTTATCAGTGATCTTTTTAAGGCAATTTAGGCTTTTTTCTATCAAGCACATCAAAATGCTTTCAGTCTACATTCATTACCCAATTCCAAAGCCATTTACACATTTAAAGGTATTTTTATAGCAGTATCCCACTTTCTAATACCAAAATCTGTACATATAAGTATGTATACATAGAGAGCCACCAATTGCCTATCTTTCTGACTAAAAAATGTAGGTACTGTAAGAGCAGGAATGGGTCAGTTTTGTTACCAGTTGTATTCAAATACCAAGATTCTAGAACAGAACTTAGCATATTAGTACTCAATAAATGAATGCATAAACAAATAAAACAATGCACACAAAAAAGAAGTCCAGTGCCCTTCTTTGCATATAATCATCAAACATTTGGTATGTTTGGGAATAGCACAAACTGTGAACACTGTACAAGCAATTTTTTTCTTTCAATATTCATGCATACTACTCCCCACACACACAAAAAATGTAATACCATTTGGTATGTTTTGACTGTGTCCCCACTCAAATCTCATCCTGAATTGTAGTTTTCATAATTCCCAAATGTTGTGGGAGGGCCCGGGTTGGAAATAATTGAATCACGGGGCAGTTTCCCCCATACTGTTCTCGTGGTAGTCAATAAGTCTCATGAGATCTGATGGTTTTATAAGGGGAAAGCTCTTTTGCTTGATTCTTATTCTCTTCCTTTTTCTGATGCCATGTGAGACATACCTTTCACCTTCCACCATGATTGTGAGGCCTCCCCAGCCATGTGGAACTGTGAGTCCATTAAACCTTTTCCTTTTATAAATTGCCCAGTCTTGGGTATGTCTTTATGAGCAGTATCAAAATGGGTTAATGAAGTAGATTGGGAAAATGGGTTAATGAAGTAAATTGGTACCAGTAGAGTGGGAAGCTGCTGAAAAGATACCCCAAAACGTAGAAGTGACTTTTGAACTGAGTAATAGGCAAAGGTTGGAACAGTTTGCAGGGCTCAGAAGAAGACATAAAAATGTGGGAAAGTTTGGAACTCCCTAGAGACTTGTTGAATGGATTTGACCAAAATGCTGATAATGCTATGGACAATGAAATCCAGGCTGAGCTTGTCTCAGATGAAAATGAGGAACTTGTTGGGAACTGGAGCAAAGGTGACTCTTGTGTTTTAGCAAAGAGACTGGTGGCATTTTGTCCCTGCCCTAGAGATTTGTGAAACTTTAAACTTGAGAGAGATGATTTAGGGTATCTGGTGGAAGACATTTCTGAGCAGCAAAGCATTCAAGAAGTGACTTGAGTGTAGTTAAAAGCATTCAGTTTCAAAACATAAATAGAGCATAAAAGTTCAGAAAATGTTCAGCCTGATGATGCCGTAGAAAAGAAAAACCCATTTTATGAGGAGAAATTAAAGCCAGCTGCAGAAATTTACATAAGTAGCAAGAAGCCAATTGTGAATCCCAAAACAATGAGGAAAATTCTCCAGGGCATGTCAGGGACCTTTGAGGTAGCCCCTCCCATCTCAGCCACAGAAGCCTAGGAGGAAAATATAATTTCATGGGCCAGCCCGGGCCCCTCTGGTGTGTGCAGCCTATGACATAGTGCCCTGCAACCCAACTGCTCTAGTCATGGCTAAAAGGGGCCAACGTACAGTTCAGGCCATGGCCTCAGAAGGTGCAAGCTCCAAATCTTGGCAGCTTCCTTGTGACATTGAGCCTACGGGTGCACAGAAGTCAAGAATTGAGGTTTGGGAACCTCCGCCTAGATTCCAGAAGATGTATGGAAATGCCTGGATGTCCAGAAAAAATTTTGCTGCAGGTGCAGAGCCCTCATGGAGAACCTCTCCAAGGGCAGTGCAGTAGAGAAATGTGGGGTCAGAGCCCCCACACAGAGTCACTGCTGTGGCACTCCTAGTTGAGTTGTGAGAAGAGGGCCTCTGTCTTCCAGAACCCAGAACGGTAGATCAACTGACAGCTTGCACTGTGCACCTAGAAAAGCCACAGGCACTCAATGCCAGACTGTGAAATCAGCTGGGAGCAGGGCTGTACCGCAGAGCCACAGGGGAGGAGCTGCCCAAGGCCATGGAAGTCCACTTCTTGCATCAGTGTGACTCAGATGTGCGACATGCAGTCAAAGGAGATCACTTTGGAGCTTTAAGATTTGATTGCTCCTCTAGATTTCAGACTTGCATGGGGCCTGTAGCCCCTTGGTTTTTGCCAATTTATCCGATTTGGAATGGCTGTTTACCTAAAGCCTGTATTCCCATTGTATCTAGGAAGTAACTAATGTGCTTTTGATTTTACAGTTCATAGGCAGAAGGGACTTCTTGCCTTGTCTCAGGTGAGACTTTGGACTGTGGACTTTTGAGTTAATGCTGAAATGAGTTAAGACTTGGGGAACTACTGAGAAGGCATAATTGGTTTTGAAATGTGAGGACATGAGATTTGGGATGGGCTAGGGGTGGATTGGTATGGTTTGGCTGTGTCCCCACCCAAATCTCATCTTGAATTGTAGTTCCCATAATTCCCAAGTGTTGTGGGAGGGATCCAGTGGGAGATAATTGAATCATGAGGAAAGTTTCTCCAATACTGTTCTCATGGCTGTGAATAAGTCTCATGAGGTTTGATGGTTTTATAAGGGTAAAGCCCTTTTGCTTAATTCTCATTCTCTTCCCTTGTCTGCCACCGTGTGAGAAATGCCTTTCACCTTCCACCATGACTGTGAGGCCACCCCAGCCATGTGGAACTGTGAGTTCATGAAACCTCTCTCTTATGTAAATTGCCCAGTCTCGGGTCTTTTTTAGCAGCGTGTAAATAGACTAATACACCATTTCTGAAGATTAAGTTGGTTTCTGAAAATAAATCGAGTTTTCTATGCTGAAAATACCAAGAATGTCATTCTAAAAAATGTCAAAATGTCTAGCCAAGTCAATAAGAAAATAATCAGTTTGTTTTATATATATTTATATATATATATATATAGTTATTTTGCTGGGCATGGTGGTTTATGCCTGTAATCCCAGCATTTTTGGATGCTGAGGCAGGAGGATCACTTGAGCCCAGGAGTTCAAGACCAGATTGGACAACACAGGGGTACCCTCATCTCTACAACAATTTTTTAAATACATATTTTGATATCATCCAGAGCAGGTGAGTCAATTTTCATGTTAAGGTTCTGTTGTCATTTTCAAAACTGGCCTTATGTAGACACTCTATTCCAAACCATCAATTGAAATATTGTTGATTTTTTTAATATGCATCATTCTCAGTCTTCTGATTAAAAGTCTGAAAAATATAAAATGTGGGAAAGCTATAGATAAGTAAACCATGTTGATTCTTTGTCATGTACCAAATGTAACAGATTTAATAACAATATAATTACTCATCTCCCTTTATCAGATAAACTAACACTAGGTGAGAGCCGTTTACTTAGAAAAATGATTAAGTTTTGTTGTGATCAGTAAGTTGATCAATTTGCTTTTAGCAATGTTTATTGTAAGCAAATGATACAGTTTAAAAATATTACAGAGTTAAAAAATTAAATATTAGTATAGTTTTAAAATATTTCTTTATGATACCTGGTTAGATAAGTTTCAAAATGAAAAATATAGTGACATAGTATACCAATAAAATTGTAATAGCAACATAAAAATGATACTTAGGAAAATGTAATATAAAACATAAAGGAGGATATAATGACACTGATTCGAGAAGACTGAAACATTATTTAAATGAATGGTCACGAGAACATTTTAATATCACGAGTACAAAATTAAAATGAAGTAAAAGAGTTTAAAATGACCTGCAAAGGGTCCTTCGTTATTCTGGAAAATACAGACTCAAAATCCTTCCATTTCCTCATTTAGCTACATAAATCAAGAAAATGAAAGTATTAGGAGCTGAGGTGTTCTGAAAATATAAATGTTCAGTGACTTTTTCAATGATTAAGGAAAAGAAAAAACTTATCTTCTCATTTATACCTGTAACATATGTAAAATAATATTTAGCGATCAATAAAATTTCAACATGAAGTCGTAAAGTCCTTGGTTTCAGCAGGGGTGGTTTACTGAAGCCTCAGAAATTAAATACATTTATATGAAGATACGAAAGGTATTATTTAATTTAGCCCTCATAATTCCCTTTTGAAGTAGGACTATCCTGCTCTATGTAACCTATATTTTTACTTGCAAAGACATTGTGAAGGCGAAGAAACTGAGCCAGGAAGGAATTAAGTAGACTCCACTAACAAGAGGAAGAGCTGAGGTTTGAAGTAACGATGTTTGACTCCAGCATCTTCACTCACAAGCACTACTCTACACTGAGTGTGGGTTGTAGACCTAATCACTAATCTTTAGCTTGATGAGTTAAAAACGTGTGAACCAATTTTTGCATGCTGAATGTTTCTGTGAACACAGCATAATAGGAAGATAGGCACTGGCTAAAACGTACAGTGTCAGGGAGACATTTCAGTAGGCAGCACGAAGGAAGAATTTGACACCAAAATGTTTTCCTAACTGACATGCTCCAGAGATGTTTGTTTCTTGAAATACCTTTAACTCTCCTGTTAAAGTTTTGGTATTTTTTGTAACAAGCAAAACCTGCTAATCACAGAAAAGTTTTTAAAACAAAATATCATAGTGAAAAAAAAACATAAGTGAATTGATTTTCATGGTTTCTCCTGCTCTTCAGCACACATCCAACAATGACTGGGATTCCAATATAGCATTTGCACCCTTGATCCTAACTCTCTTGGTGTTTTCATCCACATTAATACTAATTTATATTAATACTGATACTGTTAACACTAGCATTGTGTTAACATTAACACTATTTACTAACATAATTAATTTTGTAGAAAAATTTGTGCAGGGTCTTCTTAAATATCCTCCAAAGATTTTTTTTTAATGCCATATTCAAATTGTATTGTTTCCTTTGCTGGATTTTTAAACAAAATGTGTTTCTGCTAAGGAATTAAAGGAAACGGGATAAACAAAATTCATAAGAAACACTAAAAATAGATAGTAAATAAGCTAGAAGTTTATTAAGTATAAATAAAGCTCATAGGATATGTCAAATATAAAGAATGAGTAACCAATTAGCTGGCAAAATTCATCATATATGTTAAATGTCCATGGTAAATTAGTAACCTATAAAACATATTAAAGGTAGGATGAATAAGTAGAAGATAGAAGGAACAAAGAATGGTAACATATAGGAGGAAATGGTAAGACCGAGCTATGATTACATGACCTCTAGGCTGAGGATGGTTTCCTCTAAAACAGGCACACATTAGTTATTCTGAACAGGGACACATTCCAGCTGTATGTGTGCCCTACTCTAGACCCATAAATAAAACTCACGGCTGTTCAGCAGGCTAATTGGCAGGCCAAACTGTGCCAAGCATTCATGCCTCTGCTTTTCTCTGATAAGCAAATGTAGGTCTTTGGCCCAAGGCTTTTTTCATATGTGGACTTGCTTGCTCCAACTTCTACACTTGTTCTTCTAACCACACCATCAGCTGGGAAGGCTAATGGAGAAGAGATATGTGAACACTGCATACTCCAGGCTGCAGCTTGCACTCTATTCTGTATATATTATTTTATCCAATTCTTTGTCCTTGCTTTTATTTTTTCAGTCTTTTGTATGATTTTCATTTTTTTCTTATTACAAAAGTACTAAAATAGTATAAAAGTTTATGACCTGTCAAAGTTCTCCAGAGAAATGGAATCAATAGAAAATTATGTATATCATAATTATATATATATATATGCTGAGAAGTCCCCTAAATTGCTGTCTGGACACTGGAGACTCAGGCAAGCCAGTGATGTAATTTAGTCCAAGTTGAAAGGCCTGAGAACCAAAGATGCTGATGATGTAAATCCTAGATCAAGGGCAAAAGAAGATGAGATAAAATGTCTCAATTCAATACTGAGGTAGAATAAAAAGGAAAGTGAGGCTGAAGTTCTCCTTTCTCCACTTTTTATTCTCTTAAGATCCTCAACCTATTGGATGGTGCCAACCACACTGGAATGGGCAATCTACTTCACTTAGTCCACTGATTCAATTGCCAGTTTTATTCTGAAACGCGCTCACAGACGCACTCAGAAGCAATGCTTAATCTGGGCACCTATGTTGACACTCAAGTTGACACACAAAATTAATCATCACAGTTGAATAAATTTTAATATTTAATAAACTATGTGATTCAAGCAATGTTATATACAAACTTGTTTTGTGGTCTCACAGGCTGTATATGTTATATATGAACTTCCTGTTTTGCGTTCTCACAGGTAGCTTGCCTGGTGATGTACTTTGAGGCTACCATTTTATAAAGGAAGCTTCCTACATGTTCCAAGTTTGCCTTAATAAAGTTATAAATGGCTTATTGTAGATCAATAAAAAGTCACCACTTGAGAACACAAAATTCCTAGGCTAACAGTCAAAGTGTTTGAATGGCATTGAGCTACTATTATAAATTGAAGAAAGAAGATAATATTAATAACATAAACTATCCCAATTGTATAAGTTTTAGTGTAAAAAAAGAAAATGAGAGAGGACACTAAAGGCACAGAGAAATATAGCATTATAGGTTGAAAGTATCATTATGTTTTAGAGTTTTCTTTCTTTCCCATAATTTTCAAAACTTATATTTTTGTTTCAAAACTTATATTTTCCTAACTTCCTAACTTATATTTTCATTTCAAAACTTAATGTTTGAAATATTTGTCTAGGTGTTGTTTTATAAGTGAGCAGTCATTTAGAGGTAAGTTCTGTTGAACCAATGTTACTCTTTAATATTTGGACTGAGGAATTAAGTTTAAAATTCAGTTTATTGGCCGGGCGCGGTGGCTCAAGCCCGTAATCCCAGCACTTTGGGAGGTCGATACGGGCGGATCACGAGGTCAGGAGATCGAGACCATCCTGTCTAACACGGTGAAACCCCGTCTCTACTAAAAAATACAAAAAAACTAGCCGGGCGAGGTGGCGGGCACCTGTAGTCCCAGCTAATCGGGAGACTGAGGCAGGAGAATGGTGTAAACTCGGGAAGCGGAGCTTGCAGTGAGCTGAGATCCGGCCACTGCAGTCCAGCCTGGGTGACAGAGCGAGACTCCATCAAAAAAAACAAAACAAAAATCCACAGTTTATTTAGTATATTCACATTACATCATCCAACCAGCTGTCCATCACCTGGGATCATTTTGAATTATATGGGAAATCTTATTTCCTCTCATCCCTGACCCTACATTCAAATTTCTTACATTAACTCACCAGCTTCATTAAGAGTATTTGACTCTGGATTATTAAGAACTTATCTCAATTAAAATGTAAACATTTCTGGTCATTATTTGTTTCGGTTAAACCTTTACAGCTCCCAGCGTGGAATTATGAATAGCTCTATCAGACACTTTCTAAGCTTGAAGCTTGCTTGGGCAACACCCATATAAGGAAATAAATCACGTGTTGAAAGGAAGGAATGGGAGGACGGATACATGATGAGGACATTTCAGTAAGTCATCTGAGCATGGAAAGACTACACTAGTTAAAAGTTAAAAATCACCCTGCAACACATTTTTGTGCATGTCCAACCCCTGCTTGGAGAAAATTTCCCCTCCAAACAAGCAGAATAGTAATTAATGCAATGAGAGTTTCTGCTAGCTCTCCTTCTGTATTACACTAACGACTCCAATCTTAGCTCTACCTCATATTTCAGCTACCATTTTGGGTCCACAGTTATCAGACCCCATTCTAGCATCAAAGGCAAAATTCTCAAGTGAAAGTAGCAGGGCAACCTCAGATAACCTGAACAAGAATGTTTTTTTTCCAAATTTAGAACACAAAGCTAAAACTTTATGATTTTTGGTTTATAGAAGCAAGTACACTTCTGTCTAAAAGATCACTGCTATTGAATAGTGAATAGGTAAATATCATATGAACCTACATATTTCATTAAGAAGTTCTAGTCAAGAAGAAAGAGCAATTTGCTGCATGTTAATAAATGTAATTGAGGAAACCATCAAAATATGATGGACATAAAGAAGACACTCAACTATCCATCATTAGTGAATCTCCATTATGACAGATAAATAATATTTGGGAAGCAATAACTTAAAAAATTGCACACTTCTTTTAGGAAAAGCACCACAATGGGTCAACTGAGTTTCTCCATTCATTGAGTTAACAAATGTTTACTGAGTTCCAATTGCATTCCAGATTCCAAGTTAACTGCTAGGCACTGGAGATTCATTGGAAATATAGTTCTCATCCTTAATGAGTCTATGTACCTCAAACTTTTCCTACGTATCCTCAAATTTTCATTTTTTTCATTGTCCAACTGGCATTTGTCCTATATAACAGACAGAATCTTAAGGAGCAGTAATAAAAGTGCTGTAAGAAAATATGAACTGGTGAAATGATGGACCCATTTGTGTTGACTAAAGGAAAAATTATGTTTGATCAGTTTAGAACAATGCTTTTCACAGTTTAATGTGCTTACCAATTCCATGTGCTCTCTGTTGAAATTTAGATTCTAGTTCAGTCTATAGTAGGACAGAGATTGCATATGTAATGAGCTTGGTGATGTGCAGACTGCTGGTCCCTGAGCCTTGCTTCTGGTTGGAAAGCATATGTGTGTGTGTGTGTATTATTTATATATATATAATACATATTATATATGTATATATACATGTATATATTATACATATGTGTGTGTGTGTGTCTATATATATATCCACAGACAAAAGCAGATTTGGTAGTTAAAAGATTTTTCATGTGTCGATTTTTAAATTTCTCTTTCTCATTTTTGATTATCAATCTCTTAATTACCTGTTCTCTGTTCTAACTGTCAGCTAGGGAGCTCTAAATTTTTATTTCACCAACTCTTAGGTGAAACAAGATAAAGAATTCATATTTTACCCAAACCAAGTAAAAATGGTGTGAGTAACATTTCAATTAAGATGGCCAGCTTTGGGAGGCCGAGACGGGCGGATCACGAGGTCAGGAGATCGAGACCATCCTGGCTAATACGGTGAAACCCCGTCTCTACTAAAAATACAAAAAAAAAAAACTAGCCGGGCGAGGTGGCGGGCGCCTGTAGTCCCAGCTACTTGGGAGGCTGAGGCAGGAGAATGGCGGAAACCCAGGAGGCGGAGCTTGCAGTGAGCTGAGATCTGGCCACTGCACTCCAGTCCGGGCGACAGAGCGAGACTCCGCCTCAAAAAAAAAAAAAAAAAAAAAAAAAAAAAAAGATGGCCAGAAAAAGCAGACACTCTTACACAGGTAGATGGTCTTAAAGATGTAAGTTAATTAAATTACTGGTGGAGCCTTTTAAGGAACAAAACTAAGAAAGCATGCAGTTTCTAGGGTCTAATAAGCAGGTACAACTGAAAGGCAAAACAGATCCCCCAAATTAGGGATCCATATTTATACCTCTCAAAAGAGGTGAAGGTCATGGAACCAGAGAGTATAATGTTTTTACTATGTATTTTACTGCAAGGACATTCCCCTGAGGCTGGTGGGCAACCCAAAGCTAACCAGCCCATTTTATAATTAGCATTGCTAATTTTTTTTTGTTTTTCAGAGTCCAGAAAACCTTTTTTGTTTTGACCTATGTACAGCTTTTAACAGTTGGATAAAGCATACTTCTGTGAGCAAAATTTTGAGCATATTACTTTCTCTCTACCCGATTTCTCAAAAATTTGAAAACCATTTGTAAATATGCTTAATTTATGGCAGTATAGTTATTTGCATAAGTTCAATAAGAATCGATTCTCTTTTGTAAAAGTACATAATTAGAAACACTGCATTTTTTTTTTCTTTTTTTTTTTTTTTTTACCAGTGCTTTCACTGGAATGGCATGCTTTCAAATATAAACAGACTATCAAGGTGAACTTTTAGAGTCAATAAAAGCCCCTTGGAAAAACTGGCCTCATATCTTGTCTATGCAGTCCCTATACAGGGTTCCTGACCTGTGGTAAGTAACGAATGTCACTTTCCAACAAACCTAGGAGTCACAAGTTATCTTGGACATTGAAAGGAGAGGAATTCACTTAATCAATACAGGTATTGGTAGGCACAAATAAATTCATGGCTGAGCTTGAGACTTTAAAAAGTCTAATCCATAATTCCTTATAAGTAAGAATTCCAGCAAAGCCAATTTTAAAGGGATCCTATATGGCAGATAACTATTTTTTTCTGCACTTCATGAAAATAATCAGGACAAGGATCATAAGACTACAACTTATTTTGCAAATAAATTTGTCCTACTGTAATTTGATTTTAGTAAAAACAAACTAGAGAAAGAAAATCTATGTTTCTGTAAAAGCTATAGTACACCTGTTGCTAGATTCTAGTCTTGTCCATTGTATTTGAATTTTTATTATTTTCTCCAATTTGGAATAAATCTTTAATTCTTACTTTGCTACAAGTCTCTAATGCATTTTAATCTTTCTTCCATTTTTCTGATTTGGAATCAATGAAATTATTATCGCCTTATTTCTTGTAATACAGGTGAGAAAAACATTGACAGACTACCACTGCCTTCCTCAAAGTACTAATGATGCTTTGAATCCAACATTTGGATACATTGTGGCAAACATTAACCTTTGTTTTTCTTCTATTTTCATAAAAATACCTCTTAAAAATAACAGTAAGAGGTATTTTTATGGAAATAGAAAAAAATCTGTTTATGTTTATCACATACAGAGGCCCATCCCTTCTGTAACACAACCTCCTGGATTGGATACAGCTATTTAATTAAATTGATTCATACTCAAGAACTGGACAGAGGTTATGACCACATTCGTGAACATTCATAGCTCCTCCTGTAACCTATTAAATATATATTTAATCAACCTGTCATCAAATCTTCACAGGAGGTCCAGTTACAACCGGCATTGGGGAACCTGCACGATAATTAAGACTAACTGCAATGTATACATCCTAGGTAATTGGGGAAATGTCTTGATACCTCTGTGAGACATACGCCAACAAATCAAAGCTTTGTCTTCACCCCGTATTGTCATTAGATCAATGATTAGAATCCTGGTTTGGGTCAGGATCATCCTGGTGGTGAGAGCTACTTGTAACTTTGGCTCTGGTTGCAAGAACAGGCATACTTCTCTGCTGTAGATTTTACTGTTGTTTCACCCTCTATATGGAAATGCAAAACAGGCTTTCCTAGAAACTTTCCAGACCTCATACCATCATTGTCCAACAAATACCATTTTTACATCCTTGTACTTATGAGTATTTCCAACTCCAAATAGATCAGTTTCATACTGATATCCAATAACTATGCCCCCTTTCTGCAGGAAGTAGCCAGAATGAACATGGTACCCAAATCTCATAAAAATGGCATAAAACTTGACAGTGGGGAATTATAACCAAGTACTCCCATTTTTCTAAGCAGTAGTTTAGCCTTTTTCTCTCTTATCTTCTCTTTCTCCGATCCCCACTTCCTACTTTGCTCTTTAGACATGCAGTTATAACCTTTTATCTTCACTTCACGAGACAATACCTACAAGGCAAGCTTATCTAACTGTGTGCTTACTTAAAAGCTCCAGAGCAGAATGCTCTCCTACCAGGAGATTGCCTCAAGAGATGATAATCAGTTTACAACCAAAAGTACAACATAGTTCTGCCCACAATGGTGTCACCATTACTGCCCAGGAGATAACACACTAAAGTGCATCATACAGACTCCCACCTGAATATTTCTCCCTGTATGCCATTCATGCCAAGTTTCCTTTTTAAAGTGCCTACTTTCTGCTCCAAAACTAAAGCAGTACCCTTAAGGCAGGAGCCTATAATCCTTCCCCTAAGCTAAATTTGGAATCAAAGTTACTTTCTTCATACCATACTTTGCTCTTGTTAATTGGACTCCGTAAGTGGTGAATGACTGAACCTACATTTTG
Source organism: Trachypithecus francoisi (assembly GCF_009764315.1). Taxonomy (NCBI): domain Eukaryota; kingdom Metazoa; phylum Chordata; class Mammalia; order Primates; family Cercopithecidae; genus Trachypithecus; species Trachypithecus francoisi. The sequence goes on along the minus strand of NW_022681454.1, from coordinate 164,022,696 downwards.
GTTATAGAGACCTATTTTGGGGTGGCATATTCTAGTCCCCTATAGTTATAAATCAGGGTAGCATGTCCTGAACCCCATTACCACATTAATTTATGCACTAGAGAACTTTTTCAAAGTGGACAGGTAAGCGAGAAAAAGAGTTATGCCACTCTTTTTCATTTAATCTTAATGAAAATTAAAGATTTTTAATAGGAGAGCAGTAGGCAAAAAGAGATCCTAGAATTCTGGTGGAGCAGTTATCTTAGGAGAAAACCTCTAGAAAAAAATAGGTGGGTAAAAAAAACTATCAATGGATCAATAGCAAATTTGGGACAATTTGAAATACCCAATGATGCAATTTTCATATTGACAGCTCCTCAAGCAATTTATATATGGTCTTGAAGAGAGAAAACAACTTTTTTCTGAGAAATATGAGCTCTTTCAAATTATCAGGCCCAGAAAGGCATTAAAATAAGACAGCAATCACCTCCTACCTCTCCCTTTCTGAGCTATGTTTTCATCTTTTGAAACTACTGGCTATTGCCACAAGTAGGTATAATTAACCAAATAATGCCACACTGAACACCATAACCCACACAATGTAGCTCAATAATGTATAGCCAATCAGTAGTCAATGATATTTCTATAAGCCATTGAGAATTCCTGACAAAAATCTTTGTATCAGCCCATTCCCTTTGCCCCTTTCTTTACCTTTAAAAACCTCTCTGTAACAAAGGTCAAATAAAGCTCATATCCAAGGGGACTTAGGGCTGAGTCCTCTGGGCAGCTATCCTCAGTTTGTCTCAGATAAACTCTTTAAATCATATTTTGTGCTTCAGCTTCTTCCTTTTAGGATGAGAGACTTATATTACTTTTTAAAGGTTTTTCTAATTTACGTGTTTATATTTTGGACCTGACCATGTTTACCTCAGCTTTACCCCAGCCACACAATTAAACAGTTGAAATTGGCACTTTACCTCAGCTCAGGTTTTCAGAATAGCTCTTCCTTCCTCTTTATATTCAGTTTTTATTTACTATCCCTTTGTAATTATTAAGTACAATCGTATCTCTTTAGCCTGTTTAAAATGCATTTTATAGACATAAATGTATTCAGTTTTGAATCCTTCCTTACAAAAATAGTTATTCTGATTTCTGAATAAATTTTACAGTCATTTTCGGCATCATTCACCAATTTGTAACATCTTCATTACACTTAATATTTAGAACCCAATATAACATTGCTTATGAAGATTTGTAAAACAGATGCATGATTTTCCTTAATTCAGAACAAAGTTCATGAAGAAATACCTTGATTTCATTCTATAAATTTTTGCCCTTCCAAATCTCTAGGCTGCAACCCTAAGGAAACAAAGCAACCATTAAAAAATGAGACAATTTTGTTCAGCCAGAAGGTATTCAACTACCATAGCAATGAGGGTTGGGCAGTTCATGACACTCACATAGTGAGCAACCTCATCTTTGTTAATAAAAAACTGCATCACCTTAGCTGCGTCCCTCCTGTATCATGACAATTGGGCAAGATTTTCCACAGTGCTCTGCTGTGATTTCTCTGAATTTCCCCTTACCTACTGGGTATCTCTTAGGCTGTAAAATCACATCCTTCTATTGTTAGATATGCCACTTGGGGAGGCATTTTTAAGACTCACAGAACATAGTCATCTGAAACATCCTAGAGTTTTATTTTACATGTGTCCTTGGAATATCATGTAGAGGAAAATAGTTGTAATGAAACTCATACAAGCTCTATCAATTCCTAACTATGTGCCACCAAAGTTCAATTTTCTCTCTAAGCTTGTTCCTAGATCATTGCTATGCTTGTCTTCTCAAACTTTAGTGTGCATAGATAGAAATCATCTGAAAATCATGGCTGGGTGCAGTGGCTCACACCTATCATCCCAGCACTTTGGGAGGCCGAGGCAGGCAGATCACGAGGTCAGGAGATCAAGACCATCCTGGCTAACATGGTGAAACCCTGTATCTACTAAAAATACAAAAAATAATTAGCTGGGCATGGTGGCAGGCACCTGTAGTCCCAGTTACTTGGGAGGCTACGGCAGGAGAATGGTGTAAACCCAGGAGGTGGAACTTGCAGTGAGCTGAGATTGCAACACAGCACTCCAGCCTGGGTGACAGAGTGAGACTCCATCTCAAAAAATAATAATAAATAAATAATAAAAATAAAAATAAAATCATCTGGAAGTCATGTTGGATCCATATTCTATTTCAGTGGTCAAGGAAAGCAGGATTCTGTATTTTAACAAACTCTCAAGTGATAAGTGGTACCAGTGCTACTTGTCTGAAGTCACCCTCTGAGTAGCAAAGTACAAAAGACTCATTGTGAACAACTTAAGTTCTTTCAAAAAGCTGTGAAATCTCATGAAATGGAATCTGCAAGGTATATTTCAGATGTTACTGTAAGTTACCTTTGGAGGTGAGTCAATGGAAAGATTGATGTTGAGCAATTTAACAGTCAAAGGATCTTGGATCATAAAGGTTGTGAGTAACCTTTGCGATCTGATGTAATCAGTGAGAGATTATGCTAATGAGATATTGAAAAAAACTGATTGGGTTTTTATTACAGAATAATCACCACTGAAAAATAATCTTCAAGGTTCCAAGATGGCTGAATAGGAAGAGCTCCAGTCTACAGCTCCCAGCATGAGTGATGCAGAAGACGAGTGATTTCTGCATTTCCAACTGAGGTACCAGGTTCATCTCACTGGGGCTTGCCAGAAAGTGGGTGAAGCCCACGGAGCAGGGCAGGGCATCGCCTCACCCGGGAAGTGCAAGGGGTCAGGGAATTCCCTTTCCTAGCCAAGGGAAGCTGTGACAGATGGTAGTTGGAAAATTGGGACACTCCCACCCTAATACTGCACTTTTCCAAAAGTCTTAGCAAATGACACACCAGGAGATTATTCCTGTGCCTGGCTCAGAGGGTCCCACACCCATGCAGCCTCACTCACTGGTAGCACAGCAGTCTGAGATCAAACTGCAAAGTGGCAGTGAGGCTTGGTAAGGGGTATCCACCATTGCTGAGGATTGAGTAGCTAAACAAAGTGACCTGGAAGCTCGAACCAGGTGGAGCTCACTGCAGCTCAAGGAGGCCTGCCTGACTCTGTAGACTCCACTTCTGGGGCCAGACCATAGCTGAAGAAAAGGCAGCAGAAACTTTTGCAGACTTAAACGTCCCTGTCTGACGGCTTTGAAGAGAGTAGTGGTTCTCCCATCATGCAGCTTGAGATATGAGAACAGACAGACTGCCTCCTCAAGTGGGTTGCTGATGACCAAGCAGCCTAACTGGGAGACACCTCCCAGTAGGGGATGACTGACACCTCATACACCGGGTTCTCCTCTGAGATGAAGCTTCCAGAGGAAGGATCAGGCAGCAACATTTGCCATTCTACAACATTTACTGTTCTGCAGCCTCTGCTGCTGATACCCAGACAAACAGGGTCTAGAGTGGACCTCCAGCAAACTCCAACAGATCTGCAGCTGAGGGGCCTGACTGTTAGAAGGAAAATAAACAAATAGAAAGGACATCTGCACCAAAACCCCATCTGTACATCACCATCATCAAAGACCAAAGGTTGATAAAACCACAAAGATGGGGAGAACCCAGAGCAGAAAAGCTGAAAATTCTAAAACTCAGAGCTCCTCTTCTCCTCCAGAAGAATGCAGCTCCTTACCAGCAATGGAACAAAGCTGGACAGAGAATGACTTTGACAAGTTGAGAGAAGGCTTCAGATAATTGGTAATAAGAAACTTCTCTGAGCTAAGGGAGGATGTTCAATCCCATTGCAAAGAAGCTGAAAACCTTGATGAAAGATTAGACAAATGGCTGACTAGAATAAGCAGGGTAGAGAAGACCTTAAATGATCTGATGGAGCTGAAAACCATGGCATGAGAACTATGTGATGCATGCACAAGTTTCAGTAGCCAATTTGATCAGTGGAAGAAAGGGTATCAGTGACTGAAGATCAAATAAATGAAATGAAGTGAGAAGAGAAGTTTAGAGGAAAAAAGAGTAAAAAGAAATGAGCAAAGCCTCCAAGAAATATGGGACTATGTGGAAAGACCAAATCTACGTCTCATTCATGTACCTTAAAGTGACAGGGAGAATGGAACCAAGTTGGAAAACACTCTTCAGGATATTATCCAGGAGAACTTACCCAACCTAGCAAGGCAGGCCAACATTCAAATTCAGGAAATACAGAAAACGCCACAGAGATATTCCTTGAGAAGAGCAGCTCCAAGACACCTAATTGTCAGATTCACCAAAGTTGAAATGAAGGAAAAAATGTTAAGGGCAGCCAGAGAGCAAGGTCGGGTAACCTACAAAGGGAAGCCCATCAGACTAACAGTATATCTCTTGGCAGAAACACTACCAGCCAGAAGAGAGTGGGGGCCAATATTCAACATTCTTAAAGAAAAGAATTTTCAACCCAGAATTTCATATCCAGCCAAACTAAGCTTCATAAGTGAAGGACAAATAAAATCTTTACAGACAAGCAAATGCTGAGAGATTTTGTCACCACCAGGCCTGCCTTACCAGAACTCCTGAAGAAAGCACTAAACATGGAAAGGAACAACAGGTACCAGCCCCTGCAAACACATGCCAAATTGCATCAATGCTAGGAAGAAACTGCATCAACTAATGAGCAAAATAACCAGTTAATATCATAATGACAGGATCAAATTCACACATGACAATATGCACCTTAAATGTAAATGGGCTAAATGTTCTAACTGAAAGACACAGACTGGTAAATTGGATAGAGAGTCAAGATCCATCAGTTTGCTGTATTCAGGAGACCCATCTCATGTGCAGAGACACGCATAGGCTCAAAATAAAGGGATGGAGGAAGGTCTGCCAAGCAAATGGAAAACAACAACAACAAAAAAGCAGGGGTTACAATCCTATTCTCTGATAAAACAGACTTTAAACCAACAAAGATCAAAAGAGACAAAGAAGGCCATCACATAATGGATCAATTCAACAAGAAGAGCTAACTATCCTAAATATATATGCACCCAATACAGGAACACTCAGATTCATAAAGCAAGCCTTAGAGATCACAAAGAGACTTAGACTCCCACACAATAATAATGGGAGACTTAAACACCCCACTGTCAACATTAGACAGATCAACGAGACAGAAAGTTAACAAGGATATCCAGGAATTAAATTCAGCTCTCCACCAAGTGGACCTAATAGACATATACAGAACTCTCCACCCCAAATCAACAGAATATACATTCTTTTCAGCAACACATTGTACTTATTCAAAAATTGACTACATAGTTGGAAGTAAAGCACTCCTCAGCAAACGTAAAAGAACAGAAATTATAACAAACTTGTCTCTCAGATCACAGTGCAATCAAAATAGAACTCAGGATTAAGAAACTCACTCAAAACCAATCAACTACATGGAAACTGAAGACCCTGCTCCTGATTGACTACTGGGTACATAACGAAATGAAGGCAGAAATAAAGATGTTCTTTGAAACCAATGAGAACAAAGACACAACATACCAGAATCTCTGGGACACACTTAAGGCAGTGTATAGAGGGAAATTCATAGCACTAAATGCCCACAAGAGAAAGATGGAAAGATCTAAAATTGACACCCTAACGTCACAATTAAAAGAACTAGAGAAGCAAGAGCAATCAAATTCAAAAGCTAGCAGAAGGCAAGAAATGACTAAGATCAGAGCAGAACTGAAGGAGACAGAGACACAAAAAAAAAAACTTCAAAAAATAAATGAATGCAGGAACTGGGTTTTTGAAAAGATCAACAAAATTGATAGACTGCTAGCAAGAACATAAAGAAGAAAAGAGAGAAGAATCAAATAGACACAATAAAAAATGAAAAAGGGGAAATCATGACTGATCCCACAAAAATACAAACTACCATCAGAGAATACTATAAACAACTCTACACAAACAAACTAGAAACTCTAGAAGAAATGGACACATTCCTGGATATATACACCCTCCCAAGACTAAACCAGGAAGAAGTTGAATCCCTGAATAGGCCAATAACAGACTTTGAAATTGAGGCAATAATTAATAGCCCACCAACCAAGAAAAGTGCAGGACTAGACAGATTCACAGCCAAATTCTACCAGAGGTACAAAGAGGAGCTGGTACCATTCCTTCTGAAACTATTCCAATCAATAGAAAAAGAAGGAATCCTCCCTAACTCATTTTATGAGGCCAGCATCATCCTAATACCAAAGTCTGGCAGAGAAACAACAAAAAAAGGGAATTTTAGACCAATATCCCTAATGAATATCGATGCAAAAATCTTCAATAAAATACTGGCAAACCGAATCCAGCAGCACATCAAAAAACTTATCCACCAAGATCAAGTTGGCTTCATCCCTGGGATGCAAGTCTGGTTCAACATACACAGATCAATTAAGGTAATCCATCATACAAACAGATCCAATGACAAAAACAACATAATTATCTCAATAGATGCAGAAAAGGCCTTTGACAAAATTCAACAGCACTTCATGCTAAAAACTCTCAATAAACTAGGTATTGATGGGATGTAACTCAAAATGAGCTATTTATGACCAACCCACAGCCAATATCATACTGAATGGGCAAAAACTGGAAGCATTCCCTTTGAAAACTGGCACAAGACAGGGATGCCCTCTCTCACCACTCCTATTCAACATAGTGTTGGAAGTTCTGGCCAGGGCAATCAGGCAGGAGAAAGAAATAAAGGATATTCAGTCAGGAAAAGAGGAAATCAAATTGTCCCTGTTTGCAGTTGACATGATTGTATATTTAGAAAACCCTATCGTCTCAGCCCCAAATCTCCTTAAGCTGATAAGCAACTTCAGCAACGTCTCAGGATACAAAATCAATGTGCAAAAATCACAAGCATTCCTACACACCAATAATGGACAGAGAGCCAAATCATGAGTGATCTCCCATTCACAACTGCTTCAAAGAGAATAACATACCCAGGAATCCAACTTACAAGGTATGCGAAGGACCCCTTCAAGGAGAACTATAAACCACTGCTCAATGAAATAAAAGAGGACACAAAATGTGGAAGAACATTCCATGCTCATGGATAGGAAGAATCAATATTGTGAAAATGGCCATACTGCTCAAGGTAATTTATAGATTCAATGCCAACCCCATTAAGCTACCAATGACTTTCTTCACAGAATTGCAAAAAACTGCTTTAAACTTCATATGGAACCAAAAAAGACCCCGCATTGCCAAGACAATCCTAAGCTCAAAGAACAAAACTGGAGGCATCATGCTACCCAACTTCAAACTATACTACAAGGCTACAATAACCAAAACAGCATGGTACTGGTACCAAAACAGAGATATACACCAATGGAACAGAACAGAGCCCTCAGAAATAACACCACACATCTACAACCATCTGATCTTTGACAAACCTGACAAAAACAAGAAATAGGGAAAGGATTCTCTATTTAATAAATGGTGCTGGGGAAACTGGCTAGTCATATGTAGAAAGTCGAAACTGGATCACTTCATTACACCTTATACAAAAATTAATTAAAGATGGATTAAAGACTTAAATGTTAGACCTAAAACTATAAAAACTCTAGAAGAAAACCTAGGCAATACCATTCAGAACATAGGCATGGGCAAGGACTTCATGACTAAAACACCAAAAGCAATGGCAACAAAAGCTAAAATTGACATGTAGGATCTAATTAAACTGAAGAGTTTCTGCACAACAAAAGAAACTACCATCAGAATGAACAGGCTACCTACAGAATAGGAGAAAATTTTTACAATCTACCCATCTGACAAAGGGCTAATATCCAGAATCTACAAAGAACTTAAACAAATTTACAAGAAAAAAATCAAACAACCACATCAAAAAGTGGGCAAAGGATATGAACAGACACTCCTCAAAAGAAGACACTTATGCAGCCAACAGAAACATGAAAAAATGCTCATCATCACTAGCCATCAGAGAAATGCAAATCAAAACCACAATGAGATACCATCTCACACCAATTAGAATGGCAATCATTAAAAAGTCAGGAAACAACAAGTGCTGGAGAGGATGCGGAGAAATAGGAACGCTTTTACACTGTTGGTGGGACTGTAAACTAGTTCAACCATTGGGGAAGACAGTGTGGAGATTCCTCAAGGATCTAAAACCAGAAATACCATTTGACCCAGCCATCCCATTCATGGATATATATCCAAAGGTTATAAATCATGCTACTATAAAGATACATGCACATGTATGTTTATGGTGGCACTATTTGCAATAGCAAAGACTTGGAACCAACCCAAATGTCCATCAATGATAGACTGGATTAAGAAAATATGGCACATATACACTATGAAATACTATGCAGCCATAAAAAAGGATGAGTTTGTGTCCTTTGTAGGGACATGGATGAAGCTAGAAACCATCATTCTGAGCAAACTATTGCAAGGACAGAAAACCAAACACCACATGTTCTCACTCATAGGTGGGAAGTTGAACAATGAGAACACTTGGACACAGGGTGGGGAACATCACACACTGGGGCCTGTCATGGGGTTGGGGAAGGATAGCATTAGGAGAAATACCTAATATAAATGATGAGTTAATGGGTGTAGCACACCAACATGGCACATATATACATATGTAACAAACCTCCACATTGTGCACATGTACCCTAGAACTTAAAGTATAATTTAAAAAATAATAATAATAAATAAAGAATTTGATTTTTATATTCCACATCAAGGTCAGCAACTTATAACACAGAAGGCCAACAGAAGTTACCCAGTACTCCATTTTCCTCTCCAAACAGCTGAGAATACATATAATGCCTTCCTTCCCCCAACACACACATTCACAGACCTGCATGTTATCATATGCTCTGACTGCTCTCATGGAGGCCAACATGTTGATACACATCGATCACCTCATGTAACCCCCCAACATACCGGAAAAATAGGCTGTCCACTAGGTAGACTATATCGTATTATCACCATTCTTAAGCACCTATAATGTGCTCAAGGAAGGGGAAAATCACACACCGGGGCCTGTTGTGGGGAGGGGCAATGGGGGAGGGATAGCATTAGGGGATATACCTAATGTAAATGATGAGTTAATGGGTGCAGCCCACCAATGTGGCACATGTATACATATGTAACAAACCTGGATGTTGTGGACATGTACCCTAGAACTTAACGTATAATAAAAGAAAAGAAAAGAAAAAGAAAAAGAATCTTCAAAGCCACTGCCAACGGAAATCTGCCACTGCTACTGAGAATATTCTCTGATAGGGGAAGTTTTGGGGAATCATATATGGGAAGCCACCAAAAAGATCAGTTACTAGGAAAAGCACATAGGGTATTGTTTGGGGAGGCCTAATTTCTTAGAAATACTGACTTCTTCCTATCGTTAGTTATCTTACCTTCAAGCACAAAGAGTTTATTTCTATATATCTCAAAGTAGACTGGGGAATGCTAGTTTTTTATTAGAGGGCTTAATAAGAGGAGATCAGAATTTTCTAGCAAATGCCTGATAGGGTTGGCAGTCCAAAAATTTGTCATGGTGTAAGGAGTACTCAAACCAATATTAGAAAATCTGAAATAATCCCCAGCCTTCTGGTTTTCAGTTGCAGAGCACAACCCATTAAATAACAGAGACATAAATGCTAATCAAACACTACATAAAGTCCGCCCGCCTCTGACTCAGTTCTATCATTACCACTGAGCTGCTCCTTTAGCCTGAAACTCCAAATTCAGTTTATGAGTTTGTTTTGAGGACCTACTTGTTTACTCATGCCTGTTGCCCCATCTTCCTCTGAATCTCAAACTACTATCTACAAGTCATCAGCAGATTGCATTGCTGGCGAACTGTGAGCCTATTGCTAAATGAGTGATATAAATCTTATTTAAAGTATTCCCGAATTCTGAGCCCCTGGGAACCCTGCTTGTCAACTCTGCCCTAAATAATTATTGTCCGTCTATTATTACCTTCTCTAGTTTGCCAGTTACTCATCTATTTTAGCAATCCTATGCTAATGCCAATATGTTGGGACTTATTCACAAGCTTTTTGAGAGATGCTTTATCAAAAGCATTGCAGAAATCAAGATAAATTATGCCTTTTCATAAATTAACTTAGTTACTTCATCAAAAATGTAGATTAGCCTGACATGATTTATTTTTATAGAATACAGGCTAAACACCTGCTCAACAACCCAGATAATTGATTCCATTATTTTAGAAGAGATTTAACAGAGTAGCTTAGTTTTGAAGAAAAGTGCAAACAATTGACCAATCACCTTTTCCATTACAAATCCAGAAAAAAACACAGAAAATACTAGTCTGTTAACTACGCACAAGAATAGGGTTTTTTTCCCTAATTATTATCTAATTATCATCTGATATAATTTGGCTGTGTCCTCACCTGAATCTCATCTTCAATTGTAGCTCCAACAATTCCCACCTGTTGTGGGAGAAACCTGGTGGGAGGTAATTGGATCAAAGGGGCAGGTCTTTCTGATGCTGTTCTCGTGATAGTGAATAAGTCTCACGAGATCTGATAGGTTTATAAAGAGGAGTTCCCCTGCATAAGTCTTGGCTCTTTTCCCCGCTGCCATGTAAGGAGACTCTTTGCTCCTCCTTTGTCTTCCACCAGGATTGTGAGGCCTCCTTAGTCATGTGGAACTGTGAGTCCATTAAATCACTTTTTCTTTATAAATTACCCAGTCTCAGGTATGTCATTATTAGCAGCATGAGAACAGACCAATATACCATCTTTAATAACTACATCCCAGCTATTCTGAGTAACTTGAAAATTGATTTCCCCTTAATAAAAAGATAATTTAAGAGAAGAACCAGCTGGGAGCAGTGACTCACACCTGTAATCCCAGCACTTTGGGGGGCCAAGGCAGGCAGATCACCTGAAGTCAGGTATTTGAGACCAGCCTGGACAACATGGTGAAACCCCCACTCTTCTAAAAATACAAAAATTAGCCAGGCATGGTGGCACGTGGCTGTAATCTCAGGAGGCTGAGGCAGGAGAATCACTTGAACCCGGGAGGTGGAGATTGTAGTGAGCCAAGATAGCCCCACTGCACTTCAGCCTGGATGACAGAGTGAGACTCTGTCTCCAGAAAAAAAAAAAAAAGAAAAAGAGAACAACCATCTATTCCCATGCTTGTGTGCCACTCATAAGACTATGACCGCTCTGTGATTTCATGAAATTTCCTCTATACCCGGGACTTAAAAGAGTGGACATGGAAGGCAGAGTTGGAATTCTTTATGAATAAATAGCCTGAGTCAGTTTACATGTTTCTGAGAGGCTGAGATGGTGGTTGGGGCTGTGAATTAAAATTAGAAAACTTTTGGATCCATGTGATGGAAACATACCAGTACTTTAGTGAGGAGATGTTCTTGGCTAGGAAGCTAAAGTATAGAAAGAATATTGTGGGTGAAGATCAACCTCACAGACAACTAGAACCACTAGAACCAGGTATTTGAACACTACCAGGACCTTCTCTTGTTTGAATATCAGCTGCACCCTTTCAGGCAGGCTTCTCCCACATGGATATAGGTATGCACCTTGCACCCCTCAGACTCACATTAACAGCTTGCTACAACTGAGAGCAATTTGTTGCTGGTTCCAGATTTTTAAAAATGGTGATCTTTATTGAGTTTAATATAAAAATGATGATCTTTATTGTGTTTAATTTAAACCAGGATTCAATTTGGCCTGGTATGAATAACCTGTGGGAAAATAATATTTCTAACATCTCTGGTTAGAGAAAGGGATATACAGACAACTTGGTAAACCAAGAGGTTTAAACAAGTTCTCCCCATAAGAGAAGCTTAATTACAGTGTAATTTGTGACAAAAACACTTCTCCTGCCTCCCACCTTCCAAATGCACAAGTTGTCAGTAAAACAAGCTATAAATAATAATTCCCACTGTCCATATCAGAAATAGACATGTCTAGACTTACCCACAATAAAATGAGAATTTAAACACACACACACACTCACTCTTAAAATGATTGCACTTCCAAGCTTCCGATAACATTTAGAACAAATCAATGGTCATTTCAAGATGGCAGAATGAGCACATATTTTCCCCCTTCTTCCCCTTCCCAAATATCATTGAGATGATGGAATAAATATAAATTTAGAATAAGAATGAAAGAGGGAAGAGAGCCAAAGTCCCCACCGTCAGTGTTAAGCCTGTTTCACAAATTGCTGAGAGCTAGGAATGTGGTGGGATAGCTCTCACCAAAAGAAACAGGCCTGAGGAAGTCACAGATGAGCACATATGTTGAGAGAGCAGCAGACCAGGTAGGAGCAGCCCACCCCTTGATTACAGAGAAGCGCTGGGCTGAGACTCAGTGAGCATGCCAGAGGCTGGGAGGGAGAGGGAAAGCTTAAAACAGGAGGCATAATAATAGACGGTTTGTATGTGAACACTTCATTGCTCTTTCTTATTCCCAATTCAAATGCAAGCAGCGAGGTTTAACTACAAGCAAGACACCGAGGACTCATCTCTAAGGAATGGAACAAATAAGCTGAGAAGACCTAGGATTTCTTGTGAGGAGGGTGGAATAATGGGACAAAATCCTACTGATCCATACATTTTAGAAGCCAGCAACCTATTAATTCTTTCAGCCAAATGACCTAGCTGATAAAAGATTATACTCAAGGAGATACGTAAACATATGTGGTTTACACAAGGCTTCATTCTTCAAAATGTGTCAAGGATGAACACAAATGGAACAAACACCATGAAGAAGAAATAACTAGATAAGTAATCATTTTAAAAAATTTTCTGAGAAAGTAGAGATAATTCAAGAAAGAGAAAAGTTTAAAAATCTAATCAGTGTACACAAGATATGTAAGAACGTATTTAATTCATAAAATAAGAATCAAATGCTATCAAAAGGAATAAGTAGAACAGGGAACAAACACTAAAAGATTTAAAATATGCTTATGAAATGAGCTAGATGAAAAGCTTTATAAAAACCTATGATTATAAAACAAAAACCAAAGATATTGAAAATATGAACTACATTATCTTGTGTGGTCAAAAATCATATAAAAGCTATTGATTTTTAACATTCATAGTCAACTCATAAACATAATACAAAGAATTACAGATTTATAGAAAGTGTTAACATCCCTGATAGTGTAAAAAGTATTAGGAAATAGGCAATAGGGAAGGAAGTCATCATCTCCCATAAAAGGGCATCATTTGTTGATTAAAATGATGGGAAAAAGAAATACAGCTAGTTACAGTTATGTAAGTAAGCCAGAAAAGAAAGTAACAGTAAAAGGAGCAAGAACTGGAGAAGAATGTGGGCCAAGAAGAGATGAGCTAAATTTTCATCTTTCAAAGTAGGAAGGCACTAAGGCTTGGGATTCTGTTTAAAGAGATTAAGTTCAGAAACAGTGGCATAAACATTATCTGGAGTTATGGAGGCAGCCACAAAGAAGCTGAAAACATAAATGGTAAAAAGTTGTTGCCTCTGGGGAGTGAGAAGAAGATTAGGAGGTATAAAGCAGGAGACTGGTGCTTTTATCAAAAGCCATTCATGTTATAGTAGTGGATATTTTGCCAAGTGCTCACATTATTTTGATTTAAAGTAACTGCAGGTAAATATTGCCCATTTAGATTAAAGTCAATTAATGTTATGGAAGTTCAGCCTCAAAAGCATTTAAGTGTTCAGTTCTATACCAAATTCATTTAGGGTATGAAGTAAGAAAGTGGTACTTTAGCAACCTCTAAAACAACAGTGTAAATCAGAAATGTCAAAAATCCAAGGGAAAAAACAAATATGATAATGTCCAAAAATAAAGTAAGATTTGTGAAGTCTGTACCCCTAGAAACACTCAGGAATATGTTATTTTATGTAATTTGGGGGGTATTTCAAAAGAAATAGATCCATTATACTCAAGATTGGATAACTACAGGACTGGCAATACCTAAGAAAGCCAGGCCCAGATAAGGACACAGCTGGGCAAGTATGGGGACCTCAACATAAGACTACAGCTAGTAGAATATTATTCTGGAGATGTATGTGAGTGACACAGTCCTAAATCAAGGCCCTCATATTTGTCAGTGTACTGTCTCTCCTCCCCTTAGGTAACAAAATGCCTCTTTCTCTGGGCTGACTCCACTTCTGCTCCCCACCACCAGTCTCATGTCTGAGCTCCTATTCAAGATCAATCTATCAGGGAGAACTTCCTTTATCATGGCATTATGTCTCTATGTGGAAAGACACCATCAAGAATTCTACTCCAGCCTCTCTTTTCCACTTAAGTCAGTTCTGAAAGGAAAGGAAGTGATTTACCTGACGGGTGGAACTGAAGGAAGAATGAGGCATCTATAGACCTGACCCTTCTTATCCTGTTGCTCTTCAGGATTTCTGTGCCTGCAGAGAACGTGTATATGACTCTGCTCTCTGCGGGGAGTGATGTGGGGCCACCCTAATCAGAAAGTCCTGTGGTTTTCCACATTACCTGATTTGGGGTAACACTATGCCTGATATTGGAGGAAACTATTAGAACGGTTATTGTTTTCAAATACTCAAGCCACATTGTCCAGTTGCTCCATTAGTAACAAAACTTCCATGTATGATTAAAGTATTCATTATGCAAACAGCAACTGAGGGAGAGCTGATTTGGCAGCACAGTATATAAAAAGGCTTTGGGATTTTAGTTGTCTAAATATAAGCTAACAGTTATGGATAAACTAGTGTTAATTATATGCCATCACAATCCCTCTTTTAGGAATCTAGCCCTTTAAAATACTGATAGAAATATGTTGATGAACTTGAGACATAGCACTCTTTGCCACAGAAATAAGTGTTTGCTGAATCCTAAAGGAAAGCAAGACTGGTCTCAAATAATCTTAGGAGGAAAAAAAAAAAAAAAAAACACTTATTCAGTGAGTTTTAATGGAATCTCACAGAGCTCTGGGATTTCTGGGTTCTGCCTCAGAGCTGTCAAAGAGAACGCAGTCAGTCATGGTTCCAGGTCCCCCACACAGCCCCTCAGCCTCCATCAGATGAGCCTCACTTTGGACAGTTTACTGTCAGATTTTATTTGGGAAAGAAAAGTCTTACTTTGCCTTTTTTATACTAGATTTACGTGATCTGGCCTCTAACTCTCGCTGAATTCACCTTCTGTTCTGCTCTGGCCACTAACACTGCCCTTTGAGTTTGAATTGTTTCCCTTCTCTTCTCTCTTCTTTCTTCTCTTCTCTTCTCTCTTTTCTTTTCTTCTCTCTTCTCTCTCTTCTTCCTTTCCTTCATTTTTTCTTCCTTTCCTTCCTTCCTTCTTTCCTTTTTCTGCCTTTCCTCGGTCTTTTCCTCAACAAGCATTCATTGAATGCCTGATGCTAATCAATGTTTTTATTCTTCCTTCTTGATCTTTTTTCAACCTCAAACAACTTCCAGGTTCCTCTCCTGGGTAACTTAACCAAATTTTGGAAGCAGTGTCAAATTCACCCCCATTATTGGTAACAACAACAGCAAAAAAAACACTCAGACAAAATTGACCATGAAGATACTTTTTAAACGCACATGAAAATAACTAGATTAAATAACTGCCCAGTGGAATATGTAGAGGGAGCATCTGCTTCCTCTCCAACTCATTTTGAGTATTCTTTCTCAAAAACATTCAAGGTCGTCAGCTTCTTTGTTACCAGGCTACCCTTTTCCAGAGTCTCTTCAAGACTTACACTTTCTGATTGCATGCTTGGTCTAATCTCATAAAATTTATAGTATTTTTTCTTTTTCCCTCAAGGCCGGTTATTCTCATCAGCAAATTTAAGCTAAACAGGCTGATCATATATACTTTAAATGCACCCAAATAATATCATTGTAGTAAGAGCCGACTTCACTGTCTCAATCATGCAAATCAAGAAAGGAGAGAATTTTAGAGTCCTTGGGAAAGAGATTTATAGACAAAGAAGTTTGGAACACGTTTCATATTATACCAATATAGGCAGTTGCCTATACTTTTATGCAGTCCCCTATTTCCTATCTAGAAACAGCAGCATTAAAAAGCTGATGTGGCATTGAGCCAGTGAGTGAACAGCACCGTAATATGCTTATTTCACACATTTTAAATCCCATTTTCTCCAAGTGGGAATCCTTTTATTAATGGAATATGAAGCAGCTTCCAGTATCTAATTAGGTCTAATTTAATTCCTTTTCATAGCCCTATAGGGTGGCAAGTCAGAGGTAAACAGCAAGCGGGCTTAATGAAGCTGCTGTAGGAGAAAAAGTAATGCAAAGTTTTAAAAACACAATAAAGCTTTCAGTTGATACTTATTTCACAGCAGACACCTCAAGGAACTTGGAATCGAAGTCCTTTAGGAAAAAAAAAATGCAGAACTCTGACCTTGTGAATCTACTACCTTGCCTTTGAAAAAGACAGACAAGCATATTTTATTACCGTTCTCTCACCTGCCACTTATGTTTTTTTCTGGTGAGGAGCTGAGCAGGGAAGAATGAGAGGAGATCGACTGAAAAAGCCCTCCATAGAACAAAGTGAAAGTGAGGCTTAGATCAGTTCACAAAAATCCAGGAAGCCATCAGGAGGACAGTTGGTGGCACTCTGTGAGCAGAAGAGAGGAAAGAACACTGACGGGAAGCGAGGATAGGGAGGCTGGAGCGAGCACTCACAGCTCTGGTCCCTTTTTCTCCTGATGCTGTGACCTTGTGAGTGATGGAGACTCCCACGCATGCAGACTGCCTGCAAATGTGAGTGAGTTGGAGTGGCACTTGTCCTCTCCCACACACTTCTGCCTAAAATAGAAGAAAATACTTCAGCTGTGATAAATGCATGTCTGATTTTAGCTTACCTTGCACACACATCAATTAAGGCAGGTTTGGTGACTCCAGCGACATTGCAGATTTCTGCTGTATAATCACAAAATATTAATAGTACTTTGGAAAACACTTTCAGGTAGTAAATGTACTCATGGGGGGGCAACATTTTGAACTGATTTGAGTGAATGAAATGATAGACTTAAGGGAATTTTTTTAAGAGATGGTCTTTCTAATTATTATAATAAAGTGTTTATTAGGTAATATTGGATATTATTAAAGACACTCTTTTTAAAACTGTTAGCAAAATATTTTACATAGCTGAGAATGAGGAAAGAAGAAGTGATATGCAAGTGTTGTGCATGGCAGTATAAAATAGCTCTTTTAAAATTATAGTTACACTAAAATGTGGACTTATAACTTATTTTAATGCCTGAAATTAGAGTATGTCAACAAATCTTTGTTTAAAAACAAGAACATCTACACATTTTAAAATATATATTCTACAAGTTATTGCTCATCTAAAGAATATGGCTAACAGCACACAGTTTTTAATCTATGAAAGAATAAATCTGCCTTTTAAGATCAACTTTTTTCTCCTAAAACAAAATGTGAAGGGACTATTCACAATAGCAAAATGATGGAATCAACCCAAATGCCCATCAATGGTGGATAGACTAAAAAAAAAAGTTGTGGTAATGTGGTATGTAGACACCATGGAATACTATGCAGCCATAAAAAAGAATGAAATCATGTCATTTGCAGCAACATGGAATCAGCTGGAGGCCATTATTCTAAGCAAACTAACAGAAATGGAGACCCAAGTACCACATGTTTTACTTATAAGTGGGAGCTAAACACTGGGCACACATGGACATAATGATGGAACAACAGACACTGGAGAATACAAGAGGAGAAAGGGAGGGGGACAAGTGTTGAAAAGCTACCTATTGGGTGCTATGACCACTTCCTAGGTGATGAGTTCAATCATACCCCAAACCTGAGCATCATGCTATATATTCTTGTAACAAACCTGCAAATATACTTCCTGAATCTTAAATAAAAGTTAAAAAGATAGTAGTGGCAACACTTAAAATATTTTTACTAATCAGACCTATTCTATTTTATTAAGACATTTATTTTTAAGTTCTGGAATAATGAAGGATGGTTTTGTTACATAGGTAAACATGTGCCATGGTGCTTTGCTGTACCTACCAACCCATCACCTAGGTATTAAGCCCAGCATCCATTAGATATTCTTCCTGATGCTCTCCCTACCCCAACCCTAACCTCTGACAGGCCCTAATGTGTGTTGTTCTCCTCCCTGTGTCCATGTGTTCTCATTGTTCAGCTCCCACTTATAAGAACATGCAATGTTTGATTTTCTGTTTCTGCATTAGTTTGCTGAGGATAATAGTTTCCAGCTCCATCCATGTTCCTGCAAAGGACATGATCTCATTCCCCTTTATGGCTGCATAGTATTCCATGTTGTATATGTACCACATTTTCTTTATTCAGTCTATCATTAATGGGCATTTGAGTTGATTCCATGTCTTTGCTATTGTGAATAGTGCTACAATGAACATACACATGCAGGTATCTTTATAAAAGAATGATTTATATTCCTTTGGGTATGTACCCAGTGATGGGATTGCTGAGTCAAATGTCATTTCTGATTCTAGGTCTTTGAGGAATTCCACACTGTCTTCCACAATGGTTGAACTAATTTACACTCTTACCAACAGTGTAAAAGCGTTCCTATTTTTTTGTAGTTGTTTTTTTGAGATGGAGTCTCGCTCTGTCGCCCAGGCTGGAGTGCAGTGGCGCGATCTCAGCTCACTGCAAGCTCCACCTCCCAGGTTCAAAAAGTGTTCCTATTTCTCCACAACCTCACCAGCATCTGTTTCTTAGCTTTTTAATAACCATTCTGACTGGCATTAGATGGTATCTCATTATGGTTTTCATTTGCATTTATCTAATGATCAGTGATGTTGAGCTTTTTTTCATATGTTTGTTGGCCACATAAGTGTCTTCTGCCCGCTTTTTAATGGGGTTGCTTGTTTTTTTTTTCTTGTAAATTTGTTGAAGTTCCTTGTAGATTGTGGATATTAGACCTTTGTCAAATGCCTAGATTGCAAAAAAATTTTCTCACATTCTGTAGTTTGTTCACTCTGATGACAGTTTCTTTTGCTGTGCAGAAGCTCTTTAGTTTAATTAGGTCCCATTTGTCAATTTCTGCTTTTGTTGCAATTGCTTTTGATGTTTTTGTCATGAAATCTTTGCCCATGCCTATGTCCTGAATGGCATTGCCTAGATTTTCTTCTAGGCTTTTTATAGTTTTGGATTTTACATTTAAGTCTTTAATCCATCTTGAGGTAATTTTTGTACAATGTGTAAAGAAAGGGTCGAATTTCAATTTTCTGAATATGTCTAGCCAGTTCTCCCAGCATCATTTATTAAATAGGGAATCCTTTCCCCATTGCTTGTTTTTATTAGATTTGTTGAAGATCAGATGGTTGTACATGTGCAGTCTTTTTTCTGAGATCTCTGTTCTGCTCCATTGGACTATGTGTCTGTTTTTGTACCGGAACCATGCTATTTTGCTTACGTAGCCTTGTAGTATAGTTTAAAGTGGTGTAGCGTGATACCTCCAGTTTTGTTCTCTTTTGCTTAGGATCGTCTTGGCTTTACGGGCTCTTTTTTGCTTCCATATGAATTTTAAAGTATTTCTTTTTTCTAATTCTGTGAAGGATGTCAATGGCAGTTTAATGGGAATACCATTGAATCCATTAATTACTTTGGGCAGTATGGCCATTTTCACAATGTTGATTCTTTCTATCAATGGGCACAGAATGTTTTCTGGTTTGTTTGTGTCCTCTGATTTCCTTGAGATGTGGTTTGCAGTTCTCCTTAAAGAGGTCCTTCACTTCTCTTCTTAGCTGTATTCCTAGGTATTTTGTTTTCCTTGTGGCAATTGTGAATGGGAGTTCATTCATGATTTAGCTCTGCTTGTCTATTGTTGGTGTATAGGAATGCTTGTGACTTTTTTTCACATGGGCTTTGTATCCTGAGACTTTGCTGAAGTTGCTTATCAGCTTAAGAGGCTTTTGGGCTGATACAGTGGGGTTTTCTAGATAGAGAATCAAGTCATTGGCAGGCAGAGACAATTTGACTTCCTCTCTTCCTATTTGAATACGCTTTATATCTTTCTCTTACTTGATTGCCCTGGCCAGAACTTCCAATACTGTGTTGAATAGGAGTGGTGAGAAAGGGAATCCTTGTCTTGTGCTGGTTTTCTAAAGGAATTCTTCTAGCTTTTGCCCATTCAGTATGATATCGGCTGTGGGTTTGTCATAAATTGCTCTTATTATATTGAGGTATGTCCCATCATTACCTAGTTTATCGAGAGTTTTTAACATGAAGAGTTGTTAAATTTTATCAAAGGCTTTTCTGTGTCAGTCAAGATAATGATGTGGTTTTTTAATATTTTTGGGTTTTACAAACTCAGGGAAATGGTGAAGGATAAAATTTTCCCCAAATTTAGTCACATTAATTCAATAAGAAAAAAGCATCACTAGCCATCATTGATGTTGAATCATATATTTTGAATGAGTGAGGGGGACATCATAGCTTTGGGAAGTCTAGCAGTTTTTCTAGTGTCCAAGTACTGGAGTACTGGAGCAAGCAGTCTAGTACATCGTCTAGGTGTATGCAAAACACAATCTCATGTCAGCCTAGAACATCTCATCAATTTCTGAATCAAATAATCTCTAGAATAACATAGATAAAGACAAAATGGTGACTAGTACAAAGTGAGACTATTCTAAAACACATCACATTCTAAAAGAAAAGAAAATATGGGGGGAGTCAAGTACAAGAGCAAAAGATGCAGGTGCCCAAATAATTTTTATAAGTGTACATTATGTATTTTATATATAAAGCAGATACATAAGAAACCTTATTTTGGCTGGAAATAGTCTTGACTTACACTTGTAATATCAGCACTTTGGGAGGCAAAGGTAGGAGTATCATTTGAGGCTAGGAGTTCAAGGCAGGCCTACAACATAGAATATATGCAGCCAGAAATATAGCAAGACCATAATCCCCCAAAAGATAAAAATCTAACTTTAAAAAATTTTCCAAACTAGGTGAAAAATTGCAAGATAGGAAGGATTTTTTAAAAAATCAGCAAAACGACCAATATGTTCTTATATTACAATAATTCCCACCTTGAATGGCTCACATCATTTTGAACCATACTTTATTGACTCAATGGAAAGTATTTACTGCCTACTTCCTACAAGCACAGTTCTAGACACTTGAGATGTAATAATGAATAAAATATAAAATACCCTGCCTTCAAGAGAACTTACTTTCTAACAAGAGAACATATTTTATACAAATAATTATAATAAATGAGTGAGTTACATAGTGTGTTAGAAGGTGACAAATACTGTGAAAATAAGATCAGCCAATAAGATCAGTTGCCAGCATCGGGAGGCAATTCAGAATTTTAAAGGGCACCATTTCTGTAGGTGTTATTTCAAAGGTGATATTTGTGCAACAACAGAAGTGAGTAAAGACAGAAAGAAAAACTACCACAGTTGGAAAGTCCATGTTAGATGGCAATAGGAACCATTCATTTCAATCCCAGGTGTGGAAGCAGTGCATCTGGTTGCAGATGCTTTGAAGTAATAGATGTGATGGTGGCAATCTGTGGAAGTTCTTTTCTCATTGCTTTAATTTTCTCAGTGAAAATGTGAAGTAATCAGTCGAAAGAAAATAAAAGGAAGGAGAACTCAAGAGTCTGAAGTCAGGGCAGAAGGTAGAAAATAAATCAATCTAGGAAAGAAGACAAATAACCTAGGGAAATGGCTTATGACTGCCAGGCAGCATTCATAGCCCATTTGGGTCTCACAGTGGGAACACCCAACATATCTGCATGTTTTTCTTCAGTCACCATCTGCAACATGAGTGACGCCACAGAGTAGCCAAGGACTGTGGTTTTGCCAAGTAGGTATGATAAGACAATGGGCTTGTGGGAGAATGCAAGGGGAGTGGTTAGATTGATTACCCATGGGATGTACGATCAGTAAGAAGAGGGAACATGAAGGGGCTGAAGAACAATAGAAAGCTTGCAAGAACCAATGAATTAGAGGTCTTAGTGGAGTCAAAATATGTCAGGGTCAGAATAATAGAGGGAATAAATGGAAAACTTAGGGGGAGGTTAGAGTGGGAGGGATAGAATTTAGACAGTTATTAGTAATGACATAGGTCTACTATATGATCATAGGAATGGATAACTGAAGAAGACAAGACAAAGACATTTGGAGAAGAGGCAATGAAGAGACTGACCAGCAAAGTTGTTGGAAAAATCTTCTACATGTATTTCAAAGTCACCCAGAATTAAGCCTGAAGTTGTACTGGAAAGACTGACAATGATCCAGGAATTAAAAGTGTAAGAAAATAATGCAAAATAACCTGGGATCAGTGGATGGCAGTCATAATTAGGACAGTACATTGCAAAATCTAATGACAAGATACTTAGTGCTGGGAGTTTAGGAGAGGAGGGAAAAAGTGGCCTGAAAGTGGCAAGGAAAAGCAATATGGTACCTGTCCTACCTTTAGGAACAGTTCGGGGAGGATTGTGAGTGGGAAAACAGACACCCCTTGAGAAGGCTTTAGGGAAAAGAATCCCCAAATGATACCTTGGGACTGTACAGTGTCCAACTCATAGTTGACAAAAAATCACTTTATAATACAAGCGTTATCCTGCCTAAGGGGCTAGGCATGGTAGTCAAGAGTTTAGATTCCTGGAGAAAACAATCTCAACTCAATAATTCTCACTCCCCATTTTGCAAAGAGTTTGAGATTCTTCCAAAAGTGTCTTAGGAAACCACCTGGTATTAAACGCTGACTACCAGAGAAAGATCGTAGTCACTGGGAGGATATACCCAGTGTCCCAATCTAAAAGAGCATCTGCTGTGTACAGGATAAACCTTATCATGCTGTGCTGCAGATGTATGTATACAAAAAATTCTCACAGAATGCCAGTGCAACACATCTTCACTAATAAAACTCAGTCATCAAATTTCAAAACTGCAGCACTGAGCTTATCAGAAATAAAATTCCACCAGATTTGTATAGACCTTGCACGAGATAAATCTGCTCTCAAGAGCAGAAATTTTAGTTGTATTTTTCACTTGGCAGAGCACAATCAGGACCTCTCTACCATTTTTAAAGCAATGAAACATATTTATTCTAAATCCCATGCTTTTATTTAATATTCATGCTACTTTCAGCTCTCTTCACATGTGAAGAAAAGTTTAAATGTATCTCTTCAATTTCTCACACTGACTGCTTAGTTACATGAATGGGAAAGTAATGAGTGACCGCTGGGAAACAAGTGCAATATTCATGATGAAAAGATTGAATAAAATGTTTACATTTTACTTCGAAAACTTAACATTCTTTTTTCTATAGCTTCTTTTTTCTATCTCCATAACAAAGACAAAATGTATTTGCAACAGTTCATAGTAAAATGATAAGACATTGCTGAGTATTTCATAGTCTTAAAGGATTACCTTCCAATACCTCTAAGATAAAGAATCCAACTTAACTTACCTTTTAATGTACCTCTCATTTCGTGAATAATGCATAACATAATCCTAACTAGCTTCTACAGTAATAAGATGTCTTCTATATTTCTGAAACTCTGAGCAACTCTCTTGAGTCAAGTTACCATTATATATGCATTGATAAGAAGATGATAGTAAGGATTTGTTTTATAAATTCAACAGAGAATGCTCATGTAGGCATTTGAGTTTTTAAAAAATATTCCTCTACATCCATGTTTAGCCATAATTTAAAGCAACTTTGTTATCAGCTTATTTTACTTTATACTTTTTATTATACTTTAAGTTCTAGGGTACATGTGCATAACTTGCAGTTTTGTTACATATGTATATATATGCCATGTTGGTGTGCTACACCCATTAACTCGTCATTTACATCAGGTATATCTCCTAATGCTATCCCTCCCCTCTACCCCCTCCCCACAATAGGACCTGGTATGTGATGTTCCCCTTCCTGTGTCCAACTGATCTCATTGTTCAATTTCCACCTATGAGTGAGAACATGCGGTATTTGGTTTTCTGATCTTGCGATAGTTTGCTGAGAATGATGGTTTCCGGCTGCATCCATGTCCTACAAAGGACATGAACTCATCCTTTTTTATGGCTGCATAGTATTCCATGGTGTATATGTGCCACATTTTCTTAATCCAGTCTGTCACTGATGAACATCTGAGTTGATTCCAAGTCTTTGCTATTGTGAATAGTGCCACAATAAACATACGTGTGTATGTGTCTTTACAGCAGCGTGATTTATAATCCTTTGGGTGTATCCCCAGTAATGGGATGGCTGAGTCAAATGCTATTTCTAGTTCTAGATCCTTGAGGAATCGCCACACTGTTTTCCACAATGATTGAACTAGT
This sequence comes from Trachypithecus francoisi, assembly GCF_009764315.1. Taxonomy (NCBI): domain Eukaryota; kingdom Metazoa; phylum Chordata; class Mammalia; order Primates; family Cercopithecidae; genus Trachypithecus; species Trachypithecus francoisi. Next base: position 163,998,379 of record NW_022681454.1, on the reverse strand, counting down.
TTACAGTCCCACCAACAGTGTAAAAGTGTTCCTATTTCTCCTCTCCAGCACCTGTTGTTTCCTGACTTTTTAATGATTGCCATTCTAACTGGTGTGAGATGGTATCTCATTGTGGTTTTGATTTGCATTTCTCTGATGGAGAGTGATGATGAGCATTTTTTCATGTGTCTGTTGGCTGTATGAATGTCTTCTTTTGAGAAGTGTCTGTTCATATCCTTTGCCCACTTTTTGATGGGGTTGTTTATTTCTTGTAAATTTGATTGAGTTCTTTACAGGTTCTGGATATTAGCCCTTTGTCAGATGAGTAGATTGCAAAAATTTTCTGCCATTCTGTAGGTTGCCTGTTCATTCTGATGGTAGTTTCTTTTGTGTGCAGAAGCTCTTTAGTTTAATTAGATCCCATTTGTCAATTTTGGCTTCTGTTGCTGTTGCTTTTGGTATTTTAGACATGAAGTCCTTGCCCATGCATATGTCCTCAATGATATTACCTAGGTTTTCTTCTAGGGTTTTTATGGTTTTAGGTCTCTAATCCATCTTGAATTAATTTTCGTATAAGGAGTAAGGAAAGAATCCAGTTTCAACTTTCTACTTATGACTAGCCAATTTTCCCAGCACCATTTATTAAATAGAGAATCCTTTCCCCATATCTTGTTTTTGTCAGGCTTGTCAAAGATCAGATGGCTGTATATGTGTGGTGTTATTTCTGGGGGCTCTGTTCTGTTCCATTGGTGTATATCTCTGTTTTGGTACCAGTACCATGCTGTTTTGGCTACTGTAGCCTTGTAGTATAGTTTGAAGTTGGGTAGCGTGATGCCTCAAGTTTTGTTCTTTGGGCTTAGGATTGTCTTGGCAATGCAGGGTCTTTTTTGGTTCCATATGAACTTTAAAGCAGTTTTTTCCAATTCTGTGAAGAAAGTCATTGGTAGCTTGATGGGGATATGCATTGAATCTATAAATAACCTTGGGCAGTATGGCCATTTTCACAATATTGATTCTTCTTATCCATGAGCATGGTATGTTCTTCCATTTGTTTGTGTCCTCTTTTATTTCACTGAGCAGTGGTTTGTAGTTCTCCTTGAAGAGATCCTTTACATCCCATGTAAGTTGGATTCCTAGGTATTTTATTATCTTTGAAGCTATTGTGAATGGGAGTTCATTCATGATTTGGCTCTCTGTTTGTCTGTTATTGGTGTATAAGAATGCTTGTGGGCTGGGCGCGGTGGCTCACGCCTGTAATCCCAGCGCTTTGGGAGGCTGAGGCGGGTGGATCATGAGGTCAGGAGATCGAGACCATCCTGGCTAACACGGTGAAACCCCATCTCTACTAAAAATGCAAAAAATAAGCCAGGCGTGGTGGTGCGCGCCTGTAGTCCCAGCTACGCGAGAGGCTGAGGCAGTAGAATGGTGTCAACCCAGGAGACGGAGCTTGCAGTGAGCCGAGATCGCGCCACTGCACTCCAGCCTAGGTGACTGAGCGAGACTCCGTCTCAAAAACAAACAAACAAAAAGAATGCTTGTGATGTTTGCACATTGATTTTGTGTCCTGAGGCTTTGCTGGAGTTGCTTATCAGCTGAAGGAGATTTTGGGCTGAGACAATGGGGTTTTCTAAATATACAATCATGTCATCTGCAAACAGGGACAATTTGACTTCTTCTTTTCCTAACTGAAAACCCTTTATTTCTTTCTCTTCCCTGATTGCCCTAGCCAGAACTTCCAACACTATGTTGAATAGGAGTGGTGAGAGAGGGCATCCCTGTTTTTTTATTTTTTATTTATTTATTTATTTATTTATTTTTTGTGAGACAGAATCTTGCTCTGTTGCTCATGCTGGAGTGCAGTGGAGTGATCTTGGCTCACTGCAAGCTCTGCCTCCCGGGTTCAAGCCATTCTCCTGTCTCAGCCTCCCAAGTAGCTGGGATTACAGGTGCCTGCCACCACGCCTGGCTAATTTTTTTGTATTTTTAGTAGAGACAGGGTGTCACCGTGTTAGCCAGGATGGTCTTGATCACCTGACCTTGTGATCTGCCCGCCTCGGCCTCCCAAAGTGCTGGGACTACAGGTGTGAGCCACCGCACCTGGCCTATTATCAGCTTTTAAAAAATAAAAATAAAATTTTAAACACCTTAATTCTTAAACTTACAATTCAAATCAATTACAATTATTTTTATCTACCTATATTTAAGCTACCCATAGTTAAACTCATTTTTTTAACTCTGTCACTTACAAGAGTTCTATTTCCCTAATCTCAAAACCCTGAATTTACATTTTGCAAAGAAAAGTTTCTTCTGTCTGTAATTTTCTCACAATTCAAAACCTAAATTTTGCCCTCATCTTGACATGGAATTCTTAATTAGAAAACTAGAGACATTATTCCTCTCTGCTTTCATATATGCCTTCATATACATTTGCTTTTTAACATTTGTTTCTATCATATTTAAAAAATATTAATTTTGTTTGGCAGTCAGTGAGTCACTACGATCAAATGAAAGATGAAAACTCATAAACAACCAATTCATAAATGCCCCCACATATTATCTTTTTAAAAATTGTGTCTGTTTCCTAGAGATAAATATATAGAAGTAGAAAGAGCATCTTAATGGAAAATTAATGTGAGCAACTACTTAATTTCTATGATTCAACCTAACTGAGTCAGTTTAAAATCTCTAAACTGCTTGTGTCTTAATTATTAAAGCATTAATAATTATAAGTAGCTAGTATTTTACAGAAGAGATATTTACATGATCACACAACTGTATTAGCATAATTAAAATGTGTTTTTCAAACAGTTGAATAGATATTAAAACCAAGATATTTGTGCCAGTACTAGAAAAAGCACCATGTTTATGATCTTTCCAGATGAAAACTGCTCATAATAAATGAGCTGAGCCCCAGTCTGCTCATCTATAACAATAAATATATTTTTCTCATAGAGGTAGTGTAAGGATCAAATGAGGAAATGCTTAACAAATTATGTCATAGATAGTATCATTCAGCTAACTCAGCTATTACTGTTATTTATATTATTCCTAATACGTCCTCATTTCCTTGGCTTGCAAGATTCTGTTACATTTGTGTTTGTTTTCCTCGGTATTCCATGGCACACTCTCTCATTTTAGGTTGATGATTATTCTTCTTCCTTGCCTTCATTCATGCTGTTCCATAATCTAAAATATTCTTCATCCTACCCATTCCCATTATCTGATTTGTCTAAATCCCAGCTCTTTTCATCTGTGTTAGTGATCCAGCGTTGCACAATGAATTAATACCCCAAGACTTGTGGCTTGGAAAGCAAAAACTTATTATCTCAGTTTCTGTGGGTCCAGAATTGGGGCATGGTTTAACTGAACACTCTGCCTCAGCATCTCTCACAGCACTGCAATCAAAATGTTGCCAGGGTTGTAGTCTTAGCTGAAGGCTCGAATGAAGAAGATTCTACTTCCAGGCTCACTCACATGGTGGCTCATAGGATTCAGTCCCTCATGAACTGTTGATGTGAAAGCATTAATTATGCACTGGCTTTTGCCAGATGCCACTGTCAGTGCCCTGGTACCATGAGCATCTCCAATATGGCAGCTGCTGCTTTTTTTTTTTTAAATCAAAGTGTGCAAACTGAGACGAAATAGAGAATGCCAACAAGATCAAATCAGTTCTTTGTAAACTAATTATGGTAGTGACATTTTATCATTGTTATCTGATTCTACTTCTTAAAAGCAAACCAGTAGGTCCAGCTCATGCTCAAGAAAAGGGGATGGGAATACCAGAGGTGACCATTGAGGATCATTTTTGGAAGCTGCCTACAATACCATGTCACTTTCAAACTACTCTGACTACTCAGTTGCTATAAACCTTTATGATAATAGTTAGAATATTAAATGTTAATTTCTAATTTTCAATTTTGACTAATCTTCTGCTCTTAGAATTCTGAAAGCATTAGTAGCTTGATTTAAAGTTTTTAATACAGTATAAAATTGTGTGTGTGTGCGTGTGTATGTGTGTGTGTGCATGTGTGTTATAGTTTCAACTATATTATACCTTGTCATGTGTTTCTATCTCTCTGGGAAAGCTTAATACCAATGATACATTATATAAATACTAGTTGAAAGAGTAAACATTATTTCTCACTGATAAACAATTTAGATGATAGAATTTTGATACATTCCCATGAGAGATATTCAAATCTCTGGAAAGAGAAAAACACATTTCTTTATGTATAAAATGCTACATTTAATTTTATTAGTGCAAAAACAAACTGCCCTATATTCTCTTCCTTTGTGACACAATATGTTTTCTGTGAAAAGATTATGTGACTTTAGCTGAAAGTCACTGTATTTTAATTATTTATAAGAACAAAGAAGCAAAAAAGAGAAATTACTTCTAAAAATTTGAAAATTATTTTATGATTATAAGGATTTAGTTCTTTCCATTTTTTCTTCACTACTGTGTGTGTGTTTACCAAAAATAATATTTAAACCAATCACCTTTAAACAGCATACAAAATCACATCTAGTGTATATGCCACTTACTATATCTCCCAAATGCTGGAAAAGATTAAAATGAATTATCATGGAGATTTTCCTTTAAAATATTAATCTCCTGTCAACATAGCTTTACATAGGCCTATACACGGAGAGGAACTGTTCGTAAACTGGGACTAAATTCTTTTTATTCTGAATAGCCTAATGACTTATTTTTTCTTTTAATAGCCAGCTCTGGCAAATAACACCAAAATTAGATGGATTGCTTCATATGACTTCAGACTGAGCTGTGTAATTGGAATTTGACTGATTCGAGAGGGAAAATCAATAAAATCCCTTGAGCCATATAGTTGTATTAAGTTTTCAAACTTTATTCCTTTCTGACTACATTTATACTGGGGTTCAAAATTCTGTTTTAAATGCTTTTGCTGCAGAAAAGTGGAATAGTGATGCTAATATTTTCATTAATACTGATGATTTTATGTAATTCTAAAGTTATTAGAGAATTATTACAATTTAAAAATATATAACAATAAAAGAGATTCTGATTAAAAGAAGCAAAGTAAAAGCATTGTTTGTCCCTTTCTGCAAATCCAATGAAAGCAACAAACATATAATGGGGAAGATGCTCCATTTTCCATTAAGCACAAAATATCTAAACCCTCAAACTCACACACTTCTTCTCCAATTTTAAGTATATCGTTGACCCTTGAGTAACATGGGTTTCAACGGCATGGATCCACTTATATGCACGTTTTCTTCCACCTCTGCCACCCCTGAGACAGCAAAAGCAACCCATCCTTTTCTCCCTCCTCCTCAACCTACTCAACATGAAGACAATGAAAATGAAAACCTTTGTGATGATCCACTTCCACTTAATAAGTAGCAAATATATGTTTATTTATAATTTTTAATTACATTTTCTTTAGTTTACTGTAAGAATACAGCATATAATATATGTAACATATAAATTAGGTGTTAATCAACTGTTCATGTTATTGAGAAGCCTTCTAGTCAACAGTAAGCTATTAGTGGTTAAGTTTTTGGGGAGTCAACAATTACATGGATTTTTACTGCATGGGGGAGTCCACTCCCCCAACCCCCACATTGTTGAAGGGTCATCTGCAATTCAGATTTGATTAAAGTCGTTGTTAGTAAACAAGCTCTTAGGAAAAAAGAGGCATGAATTATTTTTGTGTACTCGAAACAAATAAAGATTTATCAAACATAACACAAAACACCAATCATAAAGTAGTTATTTAAAAAGATAAATGAATCATATTTTTAAAAGGATCTCTTTTCGTGAAAGAAAAAAAAAAAAAACAACTGTACTGAGACTTCCATATCCACTTAGAACACAGAAAGCCATAAGAAAAATTTGTCTCTAGCCTAAATTTAGGAACAGGCTTGATAACTGTAAAATCATATACACACACACACACACACACACACACACATATATATATATATATTTCTTATTTTTTTATTTTTTTAGACAGAGTCTCACTCTGTCACCCAGGCTGGAGTACAGTGGTGTGATCTCAGCTCACTGCAACCTCTGCCTCCTGGGTTCAAGAAATTCTCCCACTTCAGCCTCATGAGTAACTGGGAGTACAGGCATCTGCCATCATGCCTAGCTATGAGGTTTCACCATTTTAGCCAGGCTGGTCTTGAACTTCTGACCTTGTGATCTGCCCACCTTGGCCTCCCAAAGTGCTGACATTACAGACAGGAGTCACCGTGCCTGGCCTATAAGATCATATTTTAAACTAATTGAATTACTTAGAATACAAACACATTTACAAAATTTACTTAAATTTACTAAAGACAGAGAATACAGAAAATATGATAGAAAAGCTTAGAAGCAACTCCATTGAATAATAGAGAGAGGATACATGTGTCTGGGAGGAGGCAGGAAAGCTAAGAGAGACCCCATCTAAGGCATAGACACTACATCTGTAGAAGTTTTGAGGGTGGAGAAATAAGACTGGGATAGAACCTCCAGGCATTCTCATCTCAAACTCTGCTGAAGAGGTCTTCAGTGTGTCTTCACATTATTTAAAGTCAATGGGGGTACAAATCTACCTAAAACAACATGAAAACTTAAACCCATCTTAGGTATAAATTAGCTAGATTCCACTCTCCACACAAGCACTCCAACAAAAATGGCTCATTTATGTTCATTTCTGGGCCTAATCATTTACTTAAGTCTCCTCTGATTTTTAATGCATAATGCATTATACAATTAAAAATAAGTCATGAAAAGAATGAAAACAATATGGCCAATCAAAAAGAGATGAAATAAATTATGAACCAGACTCAGAGTCTTTAGAGTTATAATGATAAATATGTTAAAGGATCTATTGTGAATGTGGACAATATGAGTGAATACATGGAGAATTTCAGTAGAGAATTGGAAACTGTATAATAGAATCCACTGGAAATGAAAGAAATGAAAATGGGATTTTAGAGATGAGAAATTCTTTCAAGAGGCTTATCAGTAGTCTGGCACATTATGAATAAAAGCTGATAATTGTTATTGGGTCAATAGAAATTAAACTGAAATACAAGGAGAAAAGGTAGAAAAAGAATAAAACATGCTATATCTGTGGAACAATATAAAATAAAGTACCATATGTATAATTGGACTCAGAAGATAGAAAATTAGGCAAAGGAAATACATAAGGAGATAATGGCCAATAATTTTTCAAGATTGATAAAATAAACCACATATTAAAATTCAGTAAAACACTAAGCAGAATAAACAAATCAGAAACATTGTAGTCAAACTGCTGATATCCAAGAATAAAGGTCAAATCTCACAATCAGAACAAAAAATGTTGCATGTCATAAAACAGATAAAAGTGATTATTGAAGTCAATAGAAATTATGGAGGCCCGAAAAAAATGGACAATTTCTTTATAGTACTGAAGAGTAAAACTGTCAACCTAGAATTGTATAACCAATGAAAATGTCCTTTCAAAATAAAGAAAAACAAAAACTATTGATGATTTTAAAGCATGGTTATATTAATGTTTATGAAGGAGTTATTCTATAATGATACAATGATCACCCTATCTTACCTGGAAAATCTTTTCACTTTTATACAAACCTAATTCTGCAGCATTTTCCACGATGAGGTGAGACTATAGAGAATGAATAATTTTTTTTTCAATGTCCCAATAAAAGGTTAAACATGAAAAAATAAAAATCTCATAAGGGCATTTAAGTGACTCAAATTTTGTTTGACATTGCGACAATTGTGCTGTCATTGTTTTGAATCCCCTGTTTAAGTCCAGAAATACGTAAGCTCACAGGCTTTGGAAACACTAATTGTAGCTGAAGTGAATTCAAACAATCTTGAACGTTAAAGCTCATTACTGAAATGAATCTGTGTAGCTAAGACTAGTTCGTTAGGGACCTACTCTATAACTAGGAGTTTGCTAAATTAACAGTTTGTTAGACTGTTTATTAAAGGATAAATAATAAAAATGTGCTAATTTAACTGTTTAACCACAGAAATTCTTTAGAAATTAAACCAGCAAAAAATTTTCATTCTAACAAGAGAATTTCATCACAGGCTGTATATGTTTGCAATGGCTGCCTTTACAAACAACCACAGACTAGATAGCTTAAAGAACAGGAATTTATTTTCTCACAGCTCTGGAAGCTAAAGTTCAAGATTAATGTGTAGGCAGGTTTGATTTCTTCTGAGGCCATATTCCTTGGCTTGTGTCCTCAGTGGCCTTTTGTAGGTGTATGTGCACCGCTGGTGTCTCTCTGTGCATCCAAATTTCCTCCTCTTATAGGAACACCAGGCACATTGGATTACAGTCCACTCTAATGGCATCATTTTAACTTAATCATCTTTTTAAAGGCCCTATATCCAAATATGGTAACATTCCATGGAAGTTGAAGTAAGAGATTTAACTTTTTTTTTCAGAGGGACACAGTTCAGCCCATGACCCTGTCCTGGTTTAGAATCTCTTTCATATTATGATAATAAAATCTCTAAGTAACTTTAACTCAGCATTGTTATTTTTAAAATATTTTCTACGGCTTACTTGTATCCTGCATGTTAACAAATCCCAATACTCCACAGTACCTAATAATATACCTAATAATGAAATAATAAACACTTTCCTACTACAATCATGAGCAAGGCAAGGATTTCGGTCATCACCATTTCTATTCATCTCTGCATTAGAAAATCTAGCCCATGTGATTGAGCAAGAAAAAAATGTAGACGTAAAGATTAGTCAAAGAAATAAAACAATATTTATTTGCAGATGACATAATTTTGTATACGAAAACCCTTAAGAAATCCACAAACCAAATCTAGAAATCATGTCAATAATCCCAATGTTGTAAGATTCAAAGTTAATAAATAAAATTAATTATATTCCGATGTACTATCAATTAACAATAAAATACAATTTTAGAAGTTTGCAATTGGATGCAAATAATTCTTAGGAATAAATATGGATGGTCTTTACACTGAAAATTACAAACATTGTTGAAATAATGGAAATGAAACTTTTAAAATGGGAATAACATGTGCAAGGATTGGAAGAGTCAAAATATTAAGATATGAATTCTCTCCAAATTTGGGATTGAATGTAATCCCAATCACAATTTGAACAAGGTGTTTTTTGAAACTAACAAGAGGATTCTAAATTGTATATGAAAATGAAAGGAGCTACAATAGATAAAACAATCTTGAAAAATAACGAGATCAGAGGACTTACCTGATTCAAAGACTTACCATGTGACCGGGCACAGTGGCTCACATCTGTAATCCCAGCACTTTGGGAGGCCAAGGTGGGTGGATCACTTGAGGTCAGGAGCTCAAGACCAGCCTAACCAACATGGAGAAACCCCATTTCTACTAAAAATACAAAAATCAGCCAGTTGTGGTGGCCATGCCTATAATCCCAGTTCCTTAGGGAGGCTGAGGCAGGAGAATTGCTTGAACTGGGGATGAGGAGGTTGCAGTGAGTCGAGATCACGTCACTGCACTCCAGTCTGGGTGACAGAGTAAGACTCCATCTCAAAAAAAAAAAAAAAAAATAGTTGGAGCCATGGCCTGAGGCACCCAAGGGTGGTACCCCAGTAGGCTATGGGGCAGCTGAGGAAGAGACTGAAACCCAGCACCTATTACTCTCCTGGGGGCTGCTGGAGCCCTGGGTGCTGCTGGATACCCTGGGAACAGCCTCCACGACCTCCAGCAGGTTTTTCAGAAAAGGAGAGTCAAAACTATTTCTTCCCTTGATCCAGAGGTCCTGGTGCTGTGGCTCACACTGGTGATCCCAACAGTTTTAGATGCCAAGGCGAAAGAATTGCTTGAACTCAAGAGTTTGAAACCAGTCTCGGTAATCTGGCAAGACCCTGTTTCTACAAAAAATTTAAAAATTAGCTGAGCATCTGAGACGGGAGGATTGCTTGACCCCAGGAGGTGGAGGCTGCAGCAGTGAACTGAGATTGTGCCACTGCACTCCAGCCTGGGCAATGGAGAAAGACCTTATCTCAAAAACTGAAGAAATAAAAACACACACACAGTCAAATGCCAGTGCAAATGGTAGAACTCTTGGTTAAATCAAGAAACCAATCCTTGAGAAAGAAAAAAGAGAAGCCCAAAACCAGAGCAGAAGATGGCCTTCCCAGGGTCCCCAGAGTGCCAGATCCTGAAGATGTCACTGTCCCAGGAGGCATAGACCTCCTTTGCCCCAGCTATGCTTTCCTGAGGACGTGTGCACAGCCTCTGACCTGAAGGATTATGTCCACTTCCTGGTGCTGACCAGTGTCTGTGGGACCAGGTCCTACCACGTGGTGGCCCAGTACTATGGACCCCTGCACAAGTTCAGTTTCTATAATGGTGAAGCACACTGGGAGTCATTCCAACCATCCCTGAGCGCGCTGGCTGCATTGTGCCCTTTGCAGTGTGGTGGTCTCCAGGTTCCCCTATTATAATTCTCTCAATGACTTCTTCTCCTGTTTATTGACTCATCTGAAGCTCTGTATTTTGAAGTTGACAATCCTATAAAAGATTTTCTGCAAAACTGTAATACCTAGTCTACCACCTGGACCACTCTTTTTGGTAAATTAAATCTGAAGTTATCTTTTTCCTTGGCATATAGTAAAAGTAAAATGCTGAAGATAGTGTAAATGTTCTAAACTATTTCTGAAATTCTGGCTGTTGCAAACCAAAAATAAAATCCTAAACCTATCCTCCCCAGCTGACTGAATAGACCCCCTCTTGGTCACAGGGAACCCAGAGAAACCTGAAAAACTGAGTTCTTCTCCAGGACAGAGGGGAAGCCAGATATGCCTAGTTATACCCTCTCCCTTTTGGAGTACAGGCATCACTGACAACCAGCATCAGGTTAAAATAGAGATCCTAAGACTGACAAAACAGACTCTTTGTGGCTAATAGGATATCAAATTATAAACAAGACCTAAGGCCATGCAAGGAAAGGGTTAAGTCATTCTCTGCAAACCATAAAATCTCCTGAAATGGGTTTTTAAATCAATTCAGTATAATATGGTCTACTTTCTGACCTGACTCTGGTATAGCATCACATGACAGATAGTAGACCCTGAAGAAAACCAACATATTTTACCCCAAAATATGCATATATGTATTTGACATATTTTGAAATGGCCCTGCAAAACTGTCTTTTACAGGGGAAATTTGCATCTGTAGAGAACCTCTATTAATGCAGCCAAGCTTTCCTCTTCTAGGCCTTACCCAGATCAGTGAGAGATTAACTGAGAGTCTGACACCTTTAAGATCTGAAGAGAGATTTGCCATTCATTCCCTTTGAGGGCTACTGCCTGCTCACCTGCAGATGAGGCTTCATCCACAGGTAATTAGGGCCTTGGCCCACTCCGTCCCCTTATCTTGACTCAAGCATTTCTGCTTTTTGACTTCACATCTTTAAACAAACTTTCTCAACCAATTATCAAGTAAAGAATCCCTAAAATCCACCTATGACTTATAACCCACCTGCACTTAGAGGTGCCCCACCTTTTTGGGCTGAACCAATGTACACCTTCAGTGTATTGATTTATGTATTTGCCTTTAACTCTTGTCTCCCTAGTCTCCCTAAAATGTATAAAACAAAACTAACCTGACTACTTCAGGACTACTTACTCAGGACCTCCTGAGTTCCCCGGGTCATGGTCACTCAGAATAAACCTCTTTAAAAGAAAAAGGAAAAAGAAAATTAACAGAAAAGCCATCAACTGGAAGAATATATTTGTAATATATGTATTCAACAGTGGACGAGCATTCGGGATATATAATTAACTCCTACAACTGCAGTAAAAAGGCAACTCAATTTTTTAAATGGTAAAGACTCAACAGGCACCTTGTAAAGGAAGATATAGGAATGACCATTATACTCCTGAAAAGATTGCTTATTTTTTAAGCAAACGAGAAGTAGATTAAAATCACAGTGAGATACCTCTCAACACACAAACACACTATGTACATAGATGCACACACACACACTAAAATAGCTAAAGTTATTTTTCTAAAAAACTGATAACATAAATGTTGATAGAACATTAATTCATTGCTTGTGAGTTTCCCAAGAATTAGAATCAGTGTTATATCATATTAACAAACTAAAAGGAAAATCAATTTCACTATCTTAATAGATGCTGAAAAAAAAACTTGACAAAATTCAAAACACACTTGTAATAAATTCTGTCCATAAATGAGAAAATGAAGGGAACTTCCTCAACTTGAAAACAGGTGTCTATCCAAAATCTACATTAAATATCACTTAATGATTAAAGACAGGATTCTTTACTCCTAATATTGCAAATAAGGGAAGGCTGGTTCTTGCCACTTCAGTTAAACACCTCGCTGGAGGTTGTAACCAGTGGAATAAGGTAAGAAAAAGAACTATGAGTAATCTCAAAAATACGCTAAGTGAAAGAAGCCAATCATGAGAGTATATATTATATTATTTCATTTACATGAAACTCTAGAAAATAAGAATTTAATATATTGTAGACATAGTAGATCAGTGGTTACCTGTTCTGGGAGATGGGGAAATAGAAGAAAGATTGATTGGAGGGGGTATAAGAGAACTTTATGTTATGCATATATTCTGTATTTTGATCGTGGTGGTTGTCTACATAAATGTATATAAATTTGTTAAAACACATCAAAAAGTACATTCCAAATGAATGCATCTTTTGGATGTAACTATACCTCAATAAACTTTATTTTTTAAAATGCCTTTAAAATAATAAAGATATCTCTTTTAAGGAGAAAGATTTATACTTTTGTTTCTTTAAAAAAAAAACAGGGAAACATAGGAACTAGCTAGTTCGATGGATACTACAGTATCTTTTTGCTTTATTTTAGAATTCTTGAACCATTAGTACTATGGTGATATTAGCTTTCTTTAATTCAGGGTCGTCATTGCCAGGTACTTTCCACATCCTAGTCTGGAAAAATATATCATAGTAGATAGATATCCATATATACACAAAAATATGATATATGTATATCATACACACACACACACACACACACATACACACCCCTGTTTTACATACAAGCAAACTAAGGTTCCAAAAGCATATGAACTTGCCAGAGACAGTAAATGCCAGAGAGAAGATTTCTTAATTTGATCCCAGGTCCAATGTAAATTATATTTGTTATACCATACTGCCTCTATGTTGTTAACATATATCATGGCCTAGTACATTGAAAATTGAAACTCTTTGTAAATATTCAGTTTTATATTACTGCAAAAAATCTTTTTAGTTTTTTAGATATTACACAACTTGCCAATAATTTTAAGTTTATTTTTCTCCATCAACTTTTCAATTCAACTTGATTAGAATCATTGTACTACATCTATAAAGGTAGGAGATATATATATCTCCTATATATATCTCCTATATATATTTCTCCTATGTATCTCATATATATATCTCCTATATATATATATCTGCTTAGAGTATATCTAATATATATATATAATCTGCTTAGAGCACAGCCTATATATATATATATAGGAAATATATATATTTTTCAGCTAATTTTGAAACTGAATGATTTAAAAATATTATGATCAGTCTATTAGGATTAATAAATGTGAGTTTACAAATGTCCCCTATATAATGGAGCCAGCTTTGTTGATCAACTCTCCCCCATCACTTTAAACATAATGAGAAATAACTTTTAGCCACTCTTACTCTCCAACTCATTATAGATTTTACAATTACTCACAATTATTTTATACAAAAATAGAGTGGAAATTATTGTCATTGATTCAAGCAGTCAACTGTTAATGAGTTGTCATCTTGCATAATTCAGCGCAAAACGTTTGTTGCTTTGGTGACATTAGAAAGTAATTGAAATATTTTGTAGTCTGCTTTTAAGGGTCAGTTCCAGATCTTTGCTTTAGCCTATTACTGTGGATGCAATTTAACTTCCTTTCTCAGTACAGGGCAAATTGTGCATTGTTGATTTGTGCACTGTTCATTTCCAGTTAATCCTGAACGGGGCAGTTCTCTTCAGGTGCTCCTTTTCTCCCCCTTTTTTGTCCTTAACTCTCATAAGTCACATTCTTGGGCTTGTGCATTCACATTTTCCACATGTTGCTGCACTATGTCAATTTATCTCTTTTTTTTTTTCGAATCAAATATTTTATTTTTTCTTTTTTTTTTTAATATTTTTTATTATACTTTAAGTTCTAGGGTACCTGTGCATAAGGTGCAGGTTTGTTACATATGTATACTTATGCCATGTTGGTGTGCTGCACCCATCAACTCGTTAGCACCCATCAAGTCATCATTTATATCATGTATAACTCCCCAATGCAATCCCTCCCACCTCCCCCCTCCCCATGATAGGCCCCAGTGTGTGATGTTCCCCTTCCCGAGTCCAAGTGATCTCATTGTTCAGTTCCCACCTATGAGTGAGAATATGCGGTGTTTGGTTTTCTGTTCTTGTGATAGTTTGCTAAGAATGATGGTTTCCAGCTGCATCCATGTCCCTACAAAGGACGCAAACTCATCCTTTTTGATGGCTGCATAGTATTCCATGGTGTATATGTGCCACATTTTCTTAATCCAGTCTGTCACTGATGGACATTTGGGTTGATTCCAAGTCTTTGCTATTGTGAATAGTGCCGCAATAAACATACGTGTGCATGTGTCTTTGTAGTAGAATAATTTATAATCCTTTGGGTATATACCCAGTAGTGGGATGGCTGGGTCATATGGTACATCTAGTTCTAGATCCTTGAGGAATTGCCATACTGTTTTCCATAATGGTTGATCTAGTTTACAGTCCCACCAACAGTGTAAAAGTGTTCCTATTTCTCCACATCCTCTCCAACACCTGTTGTTTCCTGACTTCTTAATGATTGCCATTCTAACTGGTGTGAGATGGTATCTCATTGTGGTTTTGATTTGCATTTCTCTGATGGCCAGTGATGATGAGCATTTTTTCATGTGTCTGTTGGCTGTATGCATGTCTTCTTTTGAGAAATGTCTGTTCATATCCTTTCCCCACTTTTTGATGGGGTTGTTTGTTTTTTTCTTGTATATTTGTTTGAGTTCTTTGTAGATTCTGGATATTAGCCCTTTGTCAGATGAGTAGATTGCAAAAATTTTCTCCCATTCTGTAGGTTGCCTGTTCACTCTGATGGTAGTTTCTTTAGCTGTGCAAAAGCTCTTTAGTTTAATTAGATCCCATTTGTCGATTCTGGCTTTTGCTGCCGTTGCTTTTGGTGTTTTAGACATGAAGTCCTGCCCATGCCTATGTCCTGAATGGTACTACCTAGATTTTCTTCTAGGGTTTTTATGGTATTAGGTCTAACATTTAAGTCTCTAATCCATCTTGAATTAATCTTCGTATAAAGGGTAAGGAAAGGATCCAGTTTCAGCTTTCTACTTATGGCTAGCCAATTTTCCCAGCACCATTTATAAATAGGGAATCCTTTCCCCATTTCTTGTTTCTGTCAGGTTTGTCAAAGATCAGATGGCTGTAGATGTGTGGTATTATTTCTGAGGACTCTGTTCTGTTCCATTGGTCTATATCTCTGTTGTGGTACCAGTACCATGCTGTTTTGGTTACTGTAGCCTTGTAGTATAGTTTGAAGTCAGGTAGCGTGACGCCTCCAGCTTTCAATTTATCTCTTAATTAGCATTTAAGAGTTTCTTTTTTTGACCTAAATTTGTAGGAAAATTTGACATGAAGACAATGAAGAATACTTTATATGAGAATGAAATGGAATACGTTACCAGAAATGGTGTCAAAACAAAGCCAAATTGGTTGGTAATTTCAGATGATGTCAATGCTAACAAGACTTAGAACTTCACATATCTAAGGCCGCTAACAATGAATCAGTATCCCAGTGGAAGTATTAAATTATAATAGATATCTGGGACATAGAAGATGGATATATACACAAGTCTTTCTGAGTCTTTTGAGGCACTAGGTCTAAGATAACACCTAATGATTTACCATGAGGAAAGATGACAAGGTGATGCATCTCAATCATTACTTAATTATATATTTATTACATTTCTACTAAAGTCCAGACCCTATTTTAAATAAAGTATTAAATGCAACCATATTAATTAATAAACATTATTGAATAAAATGTGAAAAGCTCTTGCACTCAGGAACTGGCATTTTAGTGAGGAGATCATTAATAAACAGACACATAAAAGATAATATATCAAGTGTATGTAAGTGCACATTTGATAATTTTTTCCATTTTTCTATTAACATCTCTGTATTAGTGATGTAATAATAATACACAAATAGAATTGTTTTAATCAAAAATAAATTATAAGTGTAAAGAAAAGTGTGGCATGGGAAGAGGACTGATGGAAAATGCAAGGGAAGGTTGCTATTCTGTAGGATGCTTCTGGAAGGCATTCTGAGGAGGTAATTTTAGTAAGAAGTGGCTGAAGTGAAGAAATAAGTGATGCGCATAGCTGGGTGAGGAATATTCTAGGCAGGGAGAGCAGCACAAGAAAATACCTGTCAAAACAAAGTGTTGGCATATCTGAGAAATAGCCGGAGGCCAGTGTGGCCAGAACACAGCCTAAGGGAGTGGAGGAAGGGGAATGGAGGAAGGGGAAGTTGGACCCATAGCCAGGGTCAGATTATGTTTGCCTCAGAAGACATGGCAACAACTTTGGATTTTATTCTAAGCAGGAGGAGAAATCATTGATTGAGAGGAAGTGGGTAAAAGATTTCTTTTGGCTATGTTTTACTTTGCCTATAATTCTGTTTACATAAAGGCCATGTCTGAAAGAAAGTAATTTATAGACATAGAGCTTCTCACTTGCATTTTGATTCTAAAACTTGGTGACCACTAGCTTTTGCATCTCAAGCAACTATCTGGCTAACTTTATTATATTCTTTGTCATATTAAATTATAATTAAATTGGTGTGTCTGTCATTCTGCTAGATTATAAGCTAGATGAGCACATGGCACAAACCTTTAGGTAATGTATTCTAGAACTAAGTGGGGGTCCCGTACAGATTTTTATTTTTAATTTAACTTACTAAATATAGTCCTTTTTTTTTTTTTTTTAAGGCAGAGTCTTGCTTTGTCACCCAGGCTGGGGGGCACTGGCATGATCTCAGCTCACTATAACCTCCACCTCCTGGGTTCAAGCAATTCTCCTAACTCAGCCTCCTGAGTAGCTGGGATTACAGGCCTGTGCCACCGCGACCGGGTAATTTTTGTAAATACAATCTTTTAATGCAATCTTTTACACTTGGTCAATGGAGTAATACGCACAGCTCTCCTTGGGCTCTCATTTTAAGAAGGCCACTGTAAAACAGAATTAATCTAACCTTTTGTATATTTTCCACTAAAATTGAGCCTAACATGTCGCAACAAAAGTGGGACTTAACAGGCTCATGGATATTATCTACGTCTTATTTTGTTCATTCAAAGAGAATTGAAACAATCATACAATTTTCTATAAAGATGGCATTTTTTAGAATAGGTTCGTCATTTACCACTCAATAAACTAGCTGACTTTAAAGACCCATTTTTGAAAGCAAAAGATGCCATTTATAGATATTAAATTAGACTAATTGACCTTTTCCAAAATACTAAAAGACTGTTGTTTTTCTCATATTCAGATTTCTTAAATGTCAGACTAAAATAAATGCCAAATGTAAAAAATTAAAAATAGTAGGAAAACATATGCTATTTATAATTCTTGAAGGACAAGTGCTGTCTTTATATCAATTTGTTATGTGATTAAAATCCCAGAAAGTAATTTGGCATAGTTGTAAACACATGACATTATGTTATTTTTAAATATCTTTATTAAATTAGCTTCTTTATATTTTAGATATGCCTATACTTCTATTCACTTTATTTCGTAATTAATTATTGGATTCTAATTAAACCTAATGAGAAATATAAATTATGTATAGTTCATAATATATTTTATGGTTCATAATTTTAAAAATGTTTCCAACATACACGTTTACCATAAAGAGACAAAAGATAACATGCAGCTCTTATAGATATACAAAAATAATTCTTCTTTTTATCTGTTGACAGATTTTTTTAAATGTACTTCTCTGTGTATTATTCACTTAAAACATATTCTATTTTTTAATGATTTGTCCCAAAAAAATTCTCCTAACTTTTTAAGTTATTAATTCAATTCTGTAACAAACTGATTGAATACTATAATCTTTGTCACATATTGGGAAAAAATAAATTTTAAGGGTAAGTGGAATCTTGTATCCCAGCTTTCCAAATTATACAGATACTAGACATATTACTATTTTTCTCAGATATGGTAATGCTCACAAAATCATTTTCTACTAAAAATACTTACTCTATTATAAATAATTTAGCATTTAAACACCAAATAAGGGAAAATTTATGGGATTGAGTCGCTTTTTCCTTCTTGGAATTCGGTAACAGAAATTCATAGAACAATCTTCAAACTTTTGGGGTATAAAAATAAAGTACTATAGAATTATCCCCTTTTTGTTAAATAAATTTATCATTTTAAAAATTTCTGTTTTTTGCATCCTACTTAAAAGTTTTTACCTATTGCAAATACATCAAGATTTTCTTCTATGTTTTTTTCTAGAAATTTCATAATTTAAGCTGTCACAATTAGGGCTTTGATTCATTTTCAGTTAACTTGTATATATGATGTAAAGGAACAGTAGGGTTTCTATTGTTGCATAAAGGTATTTAATTGTCCCAGCATCTTGTGTAGAAAAAATTGATTTTGTTTCCTCATTGACTTGCCTGGATACCTTTGCTGAAGGCAAATGGCACGCTATATATATATATATATTATATATTATACATTTATTATATATATATTATACATATATATATAGTGCCAACATATATATATGTTTATTTTTGGAATATCTGTTTTCTTCCACTGATCCGTATGTCTATGTTGAGAGGGCACAGGAATCACTACTCCAAAATATGGCACCTTGGAAATTCAGAAAGCAGCAGAGGCGGAAAGATCGCTCTCTTTCTCCCACCTTTCTGTGTGAGACCTGGTCCTAAAAGCTATCTGACCTACCTCCCTTGAAAGTAAGTCATAAACCTTCATGTGACAGATCTTACCCTGTACTGGGGAAAAGGAATGAAAACACAAAAACACCAAGAAAAATCTGAACAGACAAGTCTTGCTAAATTCTCCCCAGATAATTATCATTAGAACATACCCCCTTTTGTCCAATCACACTTTGACATGACTATTGACTGCTTATCAAACGTAAGCATGTATTACCGCTCAATAAATTAGCTGACTTTAAAGACCCATTGATGAAACTACAAGATGTTATAGATATTCAATTAGATTAATTGACCTTTTCCAAAATACTAAAGACTGTTGTTTTGTCTCATACTCAGATCCATAGATATGTATCACTGATACATATTCAAAATACATAGTTTCCCCATTTCTTTGAGTCTTCATTTCTGAAGGCTTTCATGTCCTGTAAAACCTTATCGAAATAAACTTGTTATGCTTTTCTCTTGTTTATCTGTCATTTGCTATAGAGGTATCAGCCATGACCTTGTGACGGATGAGGAAAAAATACTATTTTTTCTTCCTTACACTGCTTACAGAAAACCCATCCTGTATTGATTAATGTAGCATTAACAACAACAAAAAAGTCTTAGAATGTGACAGTTGACTCCTGTAAGTTTGCTTTCTTTTTTGAAAATGATTTTGGTTATTCTGTGAACTTGAAAGAGCTTGTCAATTTCTACAGAAAAAAAAAGATTTCTAGGATTTTTATTTGAATTACATTTGACTATAGATCAATTTTGAAATAATTGACATCTCAACAATATTGAGTCTCTCAGTTTATTACTATAGTATAGCCCTCTGTTTATTTAGATCTCCTTTAATATATCGTAGCAATCATTGATAGTTGTCAGTATATAATTTTTGCACACATTTTGTTATATTAACCCTAGGAATGTCATCTTTTAATACAACTATAAGTAGTATAGTTGTCAATTAATGTTTAAAGGAAGCCTAAAACAAACAAAAAAAAAAGTTTTCCCTATTTCCTCATAGTTCTCATCTGCTGAGCAACCTCAGACTTACTACAAGAACCTTTCTGTGGATCCACAGAGACAAGAAGAGACAATAAGATCTTATAGAGCTCACCCCAGGTTCCTTCCTCATGTTCCTCCTTTGGTGACTGGATATGCTTGGCATCTGGAGTTTCTTGATAGGTCCATCGAGCTCTCCACCCATGCCTGTGCTTCAGGAGCGTTGATGAGCGCTCTCTGTCTGAACCTCTGACTCCATCTTTCCAGACTTCACTTCCTCAGTATCTTACTCCCATAGCACTTGCTACAGCTCTGCAGCCCTGTCACTTCTCTACTCATGACCCTTTCTGTGAAAGCCCTTATAAATTTTAAGAGACCTCAACCCCGTCTTAACCAAGTGATCAAAGTTAGCACCAGTAAGGAGACAAATGACACCATGTGAATTGTAATATGTTGCCCTGATATGACTACAACAGGATTTCTGATGTATCCCTGCCATAAATGGGTAACCTGAATCTAATAATGAGAAAAGACTTCACAAACCCAAACTGAGGGGTATTTTACAAATAAATGATCTTTTTTTTTTTTTTTTTTTTTTTTTTGAGACGGAGTCTCGCTCTGTCACCCAGGCTGGAGTACAGTGGCCGGATCTCAGCTCACTGCAAGCTCCGCCTCCAGGTTTACGCCATTCTCCTGCCTCAGCCTCCCGAGTAGCTGGGACTACAGGCGCCCGCCACCTCGCCCGGCTAGATTTTTGTAGATTTTTTTAGTAGAGACGGGGTTTCACCGTGTTAGCAGGATGGTCTCGATCTCCTGACCTCGTGATCCGCCCGTCTCGGCCTCCCAAAGTGCTGGGATTACAGGCTTGAGCCACCGCGCCCGGCCATAAATGATCTCTTACATTAAAAATATCTCAAGGTTATAAAAAAAATCTAAGGAGCATTTCAAAGTAAACCAGAGACATGACAACTAAATGCAATATACAATCATAAATTAGACCTCAGACAAGAAGACAAGTTTTCTTCTATAATAGAAAGACATTCATTGGACAATTGATCAATTTTAACTACCTACAGTTTAAAGCACTATATCAAAATTAATTTCCTGATTTTAATAATTGTTCTGTGATAATTTTAAAAATGCCTTTATTTACAGGCAGTGTAGACTGAAGTCTTTAGAGAAAAAGGAATATCTTATACAACTTTCAAACACTTCAGAAAAAGAGTAATATAAATGTAAAAATGTTGATGTTAATTTGGAGAATCTGGATGGTGGATATTTGAGAATTCTTTGTACTATTTTCACATCTTTTCTATAAGTCTGAAATTATTTCAGAAAACCTTAAAGACACTTCCAGATCAAGACTGCAAATGAGCATATGCTTTTATCTCCTCCTCCTGAGCTACCTTTAAAATACAGAGAAGGAAGGAAAGAAGGGAGGGAGGGAGGAAGGGAGGGAAGGAGAGAGAGGGAGAGAAGAAGATGGACAGAAGGAGAGGGAGGGCAGGAGGGCAGAAGGAAGGAAAAAGGGAGGGTGGAAGGAAGGAGAGAGGGAGGGAGGGCGGAAGGAGAGTGGGAGGGAGAAAGAAAGGAAATTCCTCACTATGAGTTACGGATACACCTTGTGGGGCACAAAGAATACCAAATAACGAAGTTGAATTGTAATGGATACCTGGCAAATGTCAAAATCCCTTTTGTAAAACTATAACTAAATGAAAGGTTTCATAAAAACAAAAATTTGTGTAAAAAAAAATTGTCCAAATATGAGCTAACTGGTCTAAATAGGAGGAGAAAATCAATGGAATTTAAGCAGCAAAATTAAATAATTCCAGTAAAAGAATGAAATTGAAGGATATTAGAGTTGAGTTATGGCAAGAAGATATATACTTCTTTACTGACTAAAGCTTTTAAAGAAAAAACGTGAACAAAAACTCCAGAGGTAGGGAGAACCCAGGCAAACATGCCAGAAATGCATACAACAAAGAGAAAGACTTCAATATGAAGTTTTAATTGGAGCTATTCATGCATTCATCTCTAAAAATAGTATAAAGACATTTTTGGGAATGACGAATATAAAATAGTAGTCACTTCTGTGGAGGAGGAAGATAGATGGGATAAGAGAGAATTACAAAATCGCTTTACTATTTTTGGTGATATTTTAGACCTTCAGCTGAGTGGAGAGCACATGGGGGTTCTTTGTTCTGTTAGTATGGTGTAGGGAAAAAGGATTTATCTCTACGTAAATCTCTACGTTCATGACTAAGACCCCTATAACAAAAGACATATTAACAAGAGAAAAGCACCATACAGTTTTTAATAGAAGGTTAACATGATACAGAAGTCTTCACAAGAAAATAAAGACTCCACACATACACAAAAAATAGAATGAATAAGATCTAGTATTTGATAGCATAGTAGTCAATAATAATTTATGCATTTAAAAATAAGAGTATAACTGGATTTTTGTAACACAAAGGATAAATGCTTGAAGTGATGGATATCTCATTTATACTATTACACATTGCATGCCTGTATCAAAATACATCATGTATCCCATAAATATATATATACACATACCTACTATGTACTCACGAAAATTAAATATTAAAATTAAAGAAAATGAAAGACTCAGAGAAACTTGTAAACTTGTGTGTTTTGTGCTTAGTTTAGTGAAAAGTAGACAGTAATGGAGAAATACAATTGAAGGAAAAAAGAATATAATCTAATGATAACAAACTTCAGGAAAACTCAGCAAGGCCTATTTGTTCAGTTTCTCCTTGGCATCTCTGTGTCTTTCGCTCCTTTCCTCTAGGGGGAAAGAGTGTGACCTTCCTGCTTCTGCTGTTTTCTCAAATGCCATGGTGCCATATTTTAGGGTAGCACATCCTGAACCCCATCAATGCTGCTCTTTTTTGGTATGTCATAATTTTATAATCTTGTAAAGAGTAAAAGTCATAAAAACATAAAAATATATGTTTGCATGTCTATATCGGTCTCCAGTGTTTCAGTAAAGACAACAACTATTTCACAAATAGAAAACGATCTCTCTAGACCAAAAGATACTTTATTCGTACAAATTGTATGCTGGAAAGACCTTCTTTCCTTGATAAGGGCACTGACATGAAATTAAAACTTGGCTTGTTGATTTATCAGGCTAAAGCAAGGTCCTAATAAGGCTAAATTTAACCATACACTATTCTATATTTCATGAAGCAGACTTTTATCATTTGTGATATCTTTCCAAGGACATTTGTGTCAAATTTTACTACGACACTTATATCTTCAATGTGGCCTCTAACCTCCATTATTAAGAACATTTCTTGGGGAGAGAACAATTCTTATTTTAGGAAATAGTGTTAGTTAATCAAATACATGACCATAATTTTCACTGTGAGAATGACATTATGTATGTAAGTTTTCCCTTTACATTCTTTATTCTCTGAAAAGTCAGAAAAAAACCACAAGAATTTTTTGTGTTGCCTATCTTCCATTATCTATCTCACTTTTGCAAAAGACGAAGAAACTGATAAATTAAAGAGTTTCTGACACTTTCTAGCAATAGTTAAAATGCAAAATTTTGCTTATGCTCCCCATAAACTTTTGCTGTGATTTTGATTTCAGTGGAGAATTGGCAGGATCAATCTCACCATGGCCAAATCCTTCAGACCCTAGATAAGGTCCTAAATCTGTAATGGGAATTTTCATAAGATTAAATAGAAAGTATGGCATTTTAATTTTCATAAGCATTTAGATATTTGTAAAAAAGTGTAAATGAAAGTAAGTTTTCTAAATTTATTATATTTGCTTTGTTGTCAAAGTAGTTATAACTGAATGATATTTAAAGGCATGTAATATCACCTAAATATGGATCTGCAACTAAGTAAAATAATAATCTCAATAACTAATAGGTTGTACAAAGTAGTTCCTTTAAAATCTCAAATAATATCTGTGGCACTTTTATTTACTTTTGAACACTTTGAACTAAAAATAAATATATGTTTCTCTGGACATTTAAATATTTAAAAGTTTAAAGCCAGACACTAAAATGTATATATATATAGAAATTACATCTGTAGTTCTGGTTAGTACAAGGAGATAAAAAAATTTAGAGAAACCTCAAAAGCTATCTATATCCATAATTTCTCTATTTAATGATCATAGTGTGCCATCTAAACACAGTATGAAAATGAAATTTCTGGAAATTTAAGGATTTTCATTAAAATCAGACTAACTAGGTTTATCTAAATTTATAGACCATGAACCTTATTATAAGTTCTTGGATAAAAATAAAAAACATGAATACATAATTTCACATATACAATTTACATATGTGCTTTATTTCTATGTCTTATCTGCTTGTAAAATGATCTAAGTTCTCATAAAAAGAACAATAAGTGGTGAAACAATTTATTGAAGTCATTATCTTACTCAAATGTATATATGTGTTTAAAATTAAATGTGTTTAAATTTAAACTTTAAAAATTAACATTAATTTATTTTAAGATTAAATATATAGAGAAAGAAGAATTATTTACATATGTAAAGAAAGATAGCCCTGTAATCCCAGCACTTTGGGAGGCCGAGACGGGCGGATCACGAGGTCAGGAGATCGAGACCATCCTGGCTAACACGGTGAAACCCCGTCTCTACTAAAAAATACAAAAAACTAGCCGGGCGACGAGGCGGGCGCCTGTAGTCCCAGCTACTCGGGAGGCTGAGGCAGGAGAATGGCGTGAACCCGGGAGGCGGAGCTTGTAGTGAGCTGAGATCCGGCCACTGCACTCCAGCCTGGGCGACAGAGCGAGACTCCGTCTCAAAAAAAAAAAAAAAAAAAAAAAAAGAAAGATAACCAAAGCCAATATGTAATTTTAAATGGAATACTAAAATTTCAAAAGACAGTTGGAAATGAGGAAACGAAAAGTGAGAAAGTAAATACAACAACAGAAACTAAATAATAAAACAGGTAAATCCAACCGTATCAAAAATAATTATACTGAGGGAGGGGTACAGGATGGCCAACTAGGAAGTGTCTGTTCCACCAGGCGAAACCAAAATATTGAGTAAAGCAGCACATTTTAAACAGATCTTTCGAGGAAAACACTGAGAGTTGGTAGAGAAGTGAAACAGACACAAGGAGGCGAAAGAGGGAGGAAGCTGGGACCGTGCGTGGGATTGTTGATTGCCAGAACTTGCAGAAGCCCAGAAGGGCCCGAATGACTCCTAAGGAAGCAGTGAGTACAGTAACCGTGAGGCAACCCACTCTCACCATGGACTTCTAGCATCCTAGCTACAAGAGATCCCACTCACTACCTGCATGGACAGTGGAACTGGCAGGGGGAACTGCCCTGGGAGTAACCAGAGACAGAGCTCGACCCTGTGTGGAGCCCAGGGGGTTTGGACAACTGAAGAAAACGTGGCCATAAGAGCCCATACCCCGTGGCTCCCCATATTCCTCTGTGTGACTCTAGCCTTTGCTGACTGCCAGACTGGGAGAGAACACGGCTGTGGTTCCCAGAGACCAGGGTACATCAGATCTGCAGCCGCCAGTTCTACCGCCCCGTCCAGGGATCCCTGCCTGGCCCTCTCACAGGAGCAGGCAGGCAGCACCGCCTCCATTGCCTCACTTGAGTGCTCTGTCAGTGAACCTCGCTGGAATGCTTTGTTGGCAGCCTGGAAGCAGCTCAGCACGCCCAGCATTAATTGGTGCTCCACCTCAAGGGGCCAGAGAACAAAGGTGATGGTCCAGTCCCAATCCCTACAGTTACAGCACACAGCTCAGGAGTGCAGAGCTGAGGTCTGTGGCTGGAGCTTCAGCATGGGAAGAACCCTCGCTCTCAGTACACTAGCAAGAGTGGGTGCGGGAGCTGGGCGTTCCTCCCTCCTCAGGGCTGCGAAGGGTGTGGCCTATCTGCAAGCCACAGACTCAGCCTGAGGGAACCTCCACGGCCTGGGGCATCTAATAACCCAGTGATCTGGGTGTAGAAGGCTTGGGACAAAACTAGCAAATTGGACCAGATACTGGGACAGACACCAGAAGGAAACCCAGTTGAGGGAGTGAGCTGGGTGGTCCCCACAGCTGTGTATTGGGCAAAAAATACCCAAGCCACAGGTGCCACATGAGCTCCACACCTACAGCAACAACACCCTGCCTCAAGATAATCTGTCCTTGACCTACTGCATCAACAGACCACCCGTGGACGTTTCCCACAACCCATTCTGACTCTGCCAAACATAGAGGACTAGTGGGCCACTGGGGAACTGCAGGTCTCTTGGCAACCTAACCATCAATTCAGGCCACCCCGCCCTTGGGGCTAAGGAGATGCAGGTGCAGTGCCACTGATTGGGCCCCCTTAAGGCCCAGGAACGGATCTGGCAAAGGGGTCATCTCTATTCCCTTCCTGTCTCCCCTACCACAATGCACTGCTGTGAACACACTGAAATACAAAAGAGGCATGCAGGTGAGTAGCCTAGCTGCCTGGCTTTACTCTTTACTCTTAAGTGCTATCTACTGGATTGTAACCTGAATTATACCACCAAAAAAAAAAAAAAAAAAAAATTGCAGGCATACACAACCTGTGAAACCCAATGCTGGAATCTAACCACAAATAAGGATCCTGTATAGAGCCTTGGCCCTCAGTAAGCACCCAGAATCAAAGTCAATTGGCTGTACTCAACTTACCCTACGGTCAAACCCTCAAGAGAAATAAAGAATATAAAAACATAGTGCCCCATCAAAATGACAGCAAATTCTAAAAGGTAAAGGAACACCAGCCCTATTAGATGAGAAAGAATCAGTGAAAGAACTGTAGCAATTCAAAAAGTCAGAGTGTCTCCACCTCCAAAGCATCACCCTGGCTCCCCAGTCGTAGTTTTTAACCAGATTGAAATGGCTGAAATGATAGACATAGAATTCAGAGTCTGGATGACAAGGAAACTCAATACGATGCAGGAGGAAGCTGAAACCCAAAACAAGGAATCCAAGGACACCAGTAAAATGATCCAAGAGTTGAAAGATGAAATAACCATTTTTTAAAAGAACCAAACTGATCAACTCCATTCTTGGACATACAGCTAGTCTTAATATATTTTTTAAAATTTGAATTCATGCCAAGCACATTCTCAGAACACAGTGCAATAAAAATAGAAATCAATACCAAGAAGATCTCTCAAAATTACACAATGACATGGAAATTAAATAATTTGTTCCTGAGTGACTTTTTGGTGTACAACAAAATTAAGGTAGACATCAAAAAATTCTTTGAAATTAATGAAAACAGAGACACAGCATACCAAAATCTTTGGAACGTGGCTAAAGCAGTGTGAAGAGGAAATTTTATAATGCTAAACACCTACATCTAGAAGTTAGAAAGATCACAAATTTACAGTATTGCAACTGGAGGAACTAGACAAAAAATAACAAACCAATCCCAAAGCTAGAAGAAGAAAATAACCAAAATCAAAGCAGAACTGAATGGAATTGAGATGCAAAAATCCACACACAAAAATCCATGAAACCAAAAGTTGGTTTTTTAAAAGGATAAACAAAATGTGTAGACCACTAGCTAGCTTAAAGAAAAAAAGAGAGAAGATCCAAATAAGCACATTCCAAAATGACAGAGATGACATTACAACTGATTCCACAGCAATACAAAAGATCCCCATAGACTATTATGAACACCTCTATGCACACAAATTAGGAAATCTAAAAGACATGGATAAATTCCTGGAGACATATAATGCCAAGATTGAATCAGGAAGAAACTGAAATCGTGAAAAAGACCAATAATGAGTTCCAAAACTGAATTAATAATAAAAATCCTACCAACCAAAGGAAGCCCCACACCAGAAGAATTCACAGTCAAATTCTACCAGATGTACAAAGAGGAGCTGATGCCAATTCTACTGAAGTATTCAAATGAAAAAAAAAAAAAAAAAAAGAGCAGGAGGGATTCCTCCCTAACTCATTCTACAAAGCCCACTTCACCCTGATACCAAAAGCTGGCAGAGACACAATGAAACAACAACCAAAAAACCTCAGGCCAGTATCTCTGATGAACATAGACACAAAAAATCCTTAACAAATGATAGCAAAGTGAATCTAACAGCACCTAAGAAAGATAGTTCTCCACAATCAAGTAGGCTTTATTCCTGGGATGCAAGGTTACTTCAACATATGCAAATTAATAAATGTGAGTCACCACATAAACAGAATTAGAAACAAAAGTCATATGATCATCTCAATAAACACAGGAAAAGCTTTTGATATCCAACATCCCTTCATGATATATATATATCTCCAACAGACTAGATGTCAAAGGAACATACTTCAAAATAGTAACAGCCATCAATGAGAAACCCTCTGCCAATATCATATTGAATAGGAAAAAGCTTGAACCATTCCCCTTGAGAACTGGAACAAGACAAGGAGGCCTGCTCTCACCACTCCTATTAAACATAGTACTGGAACTCCTAGCCAGAGCAATCAGTCAAGAGAAAGAAAGAAAAGGCATCCAAATATGAAAGGACATCAAGCTATCTCTCTTTGTTGATGATATGATTCTATACCTAGAAAACCCTAAAGACTCTGCCAAGTGACTCCTAGAGCTGATAAACAATTTCAGTAAGGTTTCAGGATACAAAATTGTTGTATGAAATTTAGTACCATTTCAATACACCAATAGTGGTCAAGCCGAGAGCCAAATCAAGAATGTGATCTCATGTACAATAGCCACAAAAAGAATAAGATACATAGGAATGCAGCTAACCAAGGAGGTGAAAAGTCTTTGCAAGGAAAACTACAAAATACTACTGAAAGAAATGAGAGATGACACAAATAAATGGAAAAACATTCCATGCTCATGAATTGGAAGCATCAATACCATTAAAATGGCCATACTGTCCAAAGTAATCTACAGATTCAGTGATATTACTATCAAAATGCCAATGTCATTTTTCATAGAATTAGAAAAATTAATTCTGAAATTCATATGGAACCAAAATAAAAGGCTGAGTAGCTAAGCAATCCCAAGCAAAAAGAGCAAAACAGGAGGCATCACATTACTCAGTTTCAAACTATACTACAAGGCTGTGGTATCCAAAACAGCATGATACTGGTACAAAAACAGACACACAGATCAATGGAACAAACTAGGAAACCTAGAAATAAAGCCACATACCTACAGCAATCTGAACTTCAACAAAGTCAACAAATATAAGCAACAGGGAAGACTCCCTATTCAATCGATGCTGCTGGGTTTGCTGACTAGCCATACACAAAAGTATGAAGCTGGACTCCTACTCTCATCATGTACAAAAATTAACTCAAGACAGAGACTTAACTGTAGGACTTCAAACTATAAAAATTATAGAAGAAAAGCTAGGAAATACCTTTCTCAATATTGGCCTTGACAAATAATTTATAACTAAGTCCTCAAAGACATTGCAACAAAAACTAAAACCCTTAGTTTAAGTAAGAATATTATTGCCTTTTATTATTACTTTAACATTATTTTATTATAAATTAATTATTTCAGGTTTGTTAGATACTTTCAACAAAAATTTAATTGTACAGAGAACTAAATTATCAGATAAAAAGATATTTAATTATAATTTGTTAGAATTAATGCATTTTTAGCAGTCAAAATAATGTTATTGTTAAAATGAAAATGTCAGTATTGTAATTTTTAAAAATATATAATTTCTAGCTTCGCTTATTGGTATAACCTAAGAATAATGTTGCCTCAGCTCTGTGTGTCTGACATGGACCTTGGTGCACAGAATTTTATCTTCCACAGTTTTTTGCCTCTACTAAAAGAAATCAGAATTTCTTAGAGGTTTGGAACAGGGTTTGGGGGCAAGTCTAGTAGATATTGTTATACACATGTTTCAGTTCTGTGTTGATTCTAAGTAACACCAACTTAGAAGGGTATGTAATGTCCAAATTGCAACAATTTAAGCATCCATGAAAGATAATAGTTGTAATTAATTGTATTTTCTACAAAGCTTTGAATACAAACTGATATTCTTTATATATTTTTCCTTAAGAATTGTTAATATAGGCCAGGCATGCTGGCTCATGCCTGTAATCCCAGCACTTACTTTGGGAGGCTGAGGTGGGCAGATCACCTGAGGTCAGGAATTTGAGACCAGCCTGGCCAACATGGTGAAACCTTATCTCTACTAAAAATAAAATTGAGAAAAAAAAAGAATTGTTAATATATTCAGGTTGTTTTAGTTAGCTGAAAAATCTTCTGGTCATATTTAGTTATAGGTTTTTTTTCAGAATTGATTAAATCTATCCATATATAAAGCCTAACATAATGACCATAATGACTGTAAGGAAAATACTTAGAATACTATTAGCTGTCTATAACAATGCAAACAACTGTTTTGTACTTGAAATTGTAGAGAATGTCTACCAATACACAACAAAGAAATTTTGAAAAATAAATTATGACAAACTTTGTAGAGAAACATTACTTAAATGTCCAAATATTCTACTCATACTACTTTTAAATGTGTTATGTAAAAATAAATAAATAAAATAAAAATTTAAAACACTAGTGGGAACATCATAAGGCTTTTTTTTACACCCCACAGGCAACCTGCCCATGGGAATTAAAGTATAAAGGGATATTTTAGTACTAGGTATAGATGTACTATAATAGTTCAAAGTATGACTCTAAGTTATTGAGATATTATTGTCACAGAGGTAAAATGCCTTACCTCTTGATCCAAATGAATGATTCGGTTGTCTATTGCCTAGAGATTATATCCATCTAAAAATTCATCGGAAAAATTATAACTGCATAAGAGGCCCTGCTCCGTGCTACCACAATGACAAGGTGTCAGAGTCCCCAACCTTGAATATGTGTTTTCCACTATGAAAAGACATCAGCCCTAGACATGGCAGAGCTCTTAATACTTACTTTAAACAGTTCCATTCTAGAAAACAGGTTGGTGGATATGTTCCACAAATAAAAAATTTAACTTGTAAAGAGTCGTGATAATACTAACTCTCACAAAAGAAGCTGGAACTGTCTGCCTTGCAAACAAATTTAAAACTTATAAGCTATAACTTTTAAAAAACTTATGAAATATTTTATAAATAGCTTCCCTCAGATGAAATTTGATGTCTATCAAATAATAACAGCAGATTAGTATACCAATTACCTCGTTACTATACTTTTCCTTTTGAGTACCCTGGCATAAATAAAAATAAATATTTTGCGCTATCAGAGGGAAGTAGCCTAAAAATGGAAAAAGAAGGTTCCACCTTCGAATAATGTGTTTTGTGTAATTATTATTGCATAACTGTTACGATTTCTGTCACAAAGGGTCTGCCTCCATTGTGCTGTCTGACTGCTGATAGCTTTCAAGCTCCACACCACCCCTTTGCCTTTCTGTCCCATATCTGGGAAGCCAACAGGATAGCCTGTCTGCTCTCTCCTTTGGCGCTGGTGAAAACTTCAAACCACACAAGTTCCCAACCTCTGCACAACAACCTTCACTCCAGTGCCACCCATTAAACATCCTAAAAACCCAAGCCAGCTTTTCTAATTGTTTCTGATACCTGCTCTTTCTAATCAACTTGGACCTGTTTGGAAACATTCCCTGTTCACCCCAGAAAATCTCATTATGTGAGTAATAAACCTTTCCATAACTTTTTGGTGTGTGTGTGATGTCACTAATCTCAGCATTCAAACCAAATTTTCGGTGAGGTGACCCATTTCACCTCTGGAGCTGACCACATTAACTCCAGATGTGGTTGATTCTAATGAAGGAACAGTGCCTTCAATGAGAAAATCACTGCTCAGATATCCCAAATTCTTTATTTGTAATTTGACTATTAAGAAAATTAACAAATTTGTACAAGTTAAATGGAACAGAGAACGTTCAGAAAAGCAATTAAGGGAGAATGAATTAAACTGAATTATGTATGCTGAGAAATAAATTTCTGAGAGATTATATATCTGAATGTCTTTATATTCACTCTCATATTTCATTGAATATTTTACTGCAGAATTCTAAGTTGGATATATTGCTCTTTCAGGATTTTGAAGTACTTAATCTATTGCTTGTAACACCAGTATTTCTAAGGCAAGTGTTGGCGAACTTTTTAAGTAAAGGACCAGACAGTGAATACTTTAGGCTTTGCTGGCCGTATGCTCTCTGTCAAAACTCCTCAACTCTTCCATTTTAGCACAAAAGTTGCCGCATACAGTATACTACTTAGTTTCCCAATCCTTGCACTAAAGTGGAAATTTAGTGCTATTCTTATGCTCAATCACTTATATAAAAACTTTTGTTCTTTTTGGAAACTTAAGGATTGTATCTTTTCTAGTTTTCTAAAATATTATTACTAAATGCCCTGGGATGTTTATATTTTCATCTGTTGTCTTAGACTTTTTGTGAGTCCTTTTAACCTGGAAACTCATATACACTTCTGCAAATTTTTCTAGAACTATTTTATTTGATGACTTACTTTCTTCTGTTTTCTGTCTCTTCTCTTCCTGGGACTCTTATTCTTCATACATTAGAATTTATTCTATTTTATATTTCTTTGTAATTTTACATTACTATGCCATTTAGGATTTACTGAAGATTTCCTCAACTTTATCTTTCGACTCTAACATTGAATTTTTACATTTAAATATCTGCTTAATTTTTATTTTTATAATTCTAATTTTTATGTCTTTGACAAATTACTGAATGATATATAGAGGCAAATAGCAAAAGAATTAGCTATGAAACTAATGTAAAGTTATTACTTCTGAAGAGAAGGTTAGGAGTCAGGTTTTAGGCAGAGTACAGCATTTTTTATTACACTTCTTGTAAAACTATTTGAGTTTTAAAAATAAGCACATGTAAAATTTTGATAAAATAAAAACTAACTTACAAAGTCATTATTAAAATAAAAATTCTTCCTTTTTTAAAAAAGAAAATATGGAAGAAAAAAGAGAGTCATATATATGTGTGTATATGTATAATAGAGTCATATATGTGTGTGTATATATATGTTTACTATGATTTTTTACTATGTATAATATGTTTACTTTGTGTATATATATGTTTACTATGTTTTATATATGTATGTTTACTATATTTATATATATGTGTGTGTTTACTGTGTTTTTGCTTGTTCAGTTGTTTACGTTTCCTGTATATATATATGGTCAACTGAATTTTAAGAAAGTTATCAAGATAATTCAAAGAAGAAGTAAAATGTTTTCAACAAAGAGTGTTTGAAGAACTTTATGTGCATATGGGGAAAAAGTAAACATGAACTGTACCTAACACTGCACATAAAATTTAACATGAGAAGAATTATAGTACTAATTGTAAAAGCAAAAATTTCCCCAAAAAATACATAGAAGAAAACCTTTGTAATCTTGGGGTAGACAAAGATTTCTTATATAGGACTTAAAAAAGCACAAACTTACTTCGAGCTAATAGAAAATCTAAAATGAAAATAAAGAACCTTTATAACATAAATAACAAAATCAAAGCAAGATCCCAAAAAGACGAATTTTTTGTGCAACATTTTAGATTCGGGGAGCACGTATGCAGGATTCTTATCTGGGTATATTGCACGGTGCTGAGATTCGGGGTATGAATGATCCCATCACCCAGGTCCTGAGCCTAGTACCCAACGGTTTTTCAACCTTCAGCCCTCCCATCTTCCCCCATCTAGTAGTCCCTGGTGTCTATTGTTGTCATCTTTGTCCATGCGTCCACATTGTTTAGCTGCCTCTTAAACTGAGAATACGTAGTCTTTGGTTTTCTGTTTCTGTGTTAATTCACTTAGGATAATGACCTCCAGTTGCATCCACATTGCTGCAGAAGGCATGATTTCATTCTTGGTTGTGGCTGTGGGGTACTCCATGGTGTATATGTACCACATTTTGTGTATCCAGTTCACCATTGATGGGCAACTAGGTTGATCCCATGTCTTTGCTATTATGAATAGTGCTGCAATGAACATGTGAGTGAATGTAGGTTTTTTTTTTTTTTTTTTTTTTGGTAGAACAATTTGTTTTCTTTTGGATATATACCCAGTAATGGGATTGCTGGATCAAATGGTAGTTCTAAGTTCTTGGAGATATCTCCAGATGACTTTGCACAGTGGCTGAACTAATTTACATTCCCACCAACAGTGTATAAATATTCCCTTTTCTCTGCAGCCTCACCAACATCTGTTGCTTTTTGACTTTTTAATAATGGTCATTCTGACTGGTGTGAGTTGGTATCTCACTGTGGTTTTGATTTGCATTGCTCTGATGATAAGTGATGTGGAGCATTTTTTCTCAGGTTTGTTGGCTGTTGGCATGTTTTCCCTTGAGAAGTGTCTATTCATGTCTTTTGCCCTATTTTTAATGGAGCTATTTGGTTTTTGCTTGTTCAATTATTTAAGTTTCGTGTAGCTTCCAGGTATTAGATCTCCGTCAAATGCATCATTTGTAAATATTTTCTCCCATTCTGTAGGTTTTCCGTTTACTATGTTGATGGTTTATTTTGCTGTGCAGCAGCTCTTTAGTTTAACTATGTCCCACTCGTCAATTTCTCCTTTTTTGCAACTGCTTTTGAGGACTTAGAGAAGACTAAATTTAACTAAATCCTGTGTCTCAAGTAAATAAAACTTATTCTTTCTCTTCAAAGTAAGGAAATAAATTACTCTCTCTTTTGTCTAAATTTACTAAAACAGTTATATCTGCAAAATAACCTTTAAGTTATATATTTGAAATTATTTCAAGTAGGTATAAAACAATATTTTAATAAGAAAACTAGATAAATTTATGGAATATGTGTGCAGTGGGTAAATAACATCATTTTTTTTTTCTTTTTCTTTCTTTTATTTCCAAAATGCTCCAGAAAAACAGAATAATTTTTGGAGGGACAAAATGACTCTATGATTATTATTTCCCACATTCACAGAGTTAATTAGATAATGTGTAAAGAAATTATTGGGGCCAGGCTCGGTGGCTCACACTGTTATCTCAGCACTTTGGGAGGCCAAGGAGGGCAGATCACGAGGTCAGGAGATCGAGACCATCCTGGCTAACATGGTGAAACCCCGTCTCTATTGAAAAATACAAAAAATATTAACCAGGCTTGTGGTGGGCGCCTGTAGTCCCAGCTACTTGGGAGGCTGAGGCAGGAGAATGGCGTGAACCCGGGAGGTGGAGCTTATAGTGAGCCGAGATCGAGCCACTGCACTCCAGCCTGAGCAACAGAGCGAGATTCCATCTCAAAAAAAAAAAAAAAAAAATCAAGAAAAAAAATTTTAAATATTGTTTCTGATAGTTTTTAAACATAGGGCTTTGTTTATGTCTTCACACAGCTACATTTAAAGTCATGAGAGTAAATGAGATCACTGAAGGGAAACCAACCCTAGAAATTCCTTAATATAAGTCATATAAAGAAGAAGAGGACAGAGAAAGGAGCCTCAGGAAGAGCATGCAGAGAAGGATGAAACAGAAAAGTATGCCATTATGAAAGTCCAAATGAAGAAAATGTTTTGCAAAGGATAAAGTGGAAAGCGTACTTAATGCTTTTGAAGATTTGAGTATATTAACAACCGAGATATGCCAAGATGTTGGTAGGCAAAAGAGCAATTTCAGTAAAATAATAGAAACTAAATCTCAGTTTTCACCATCAACAGAAAACAGAGAGAGTGGAGGATAAGAAGACAGTAGTTTCAGATATAGAAAGGAATGAGAGGCTTTCTTGAGAGGAATAGAGAAATGGAAAAATAGCTGAGAAGGACATGGGATTGGAAATTATTTTTAAGATGAGTGGTACTGGAGTGTATTACACACCAATAAAATTGATCCAGTAAAGAGTAAGAAGTTGGCTGGGTGCGGTGGCTCAAGCCTGTAATCCCAGCACTTTGGGAGGCCAAGGCCGGCGGATCATGAGGTCAGGAGATCGAGACCATCCTGGCTAACACGGTGAAACCCCGTCTCTACTAAAAAATACAAAAAAACTAGCCAGGCGAGGTGCGGGTGCCTGTAGTCCCAGCTACTTGGGAGGCTGAGGCAGGAGAATGGCCTGAACGCGGGAGGTGGAGCTTGCGGTGAGCCGAGATCTGGCCACTGCACTCCAGCCTGGGCGACAGAGCGAGACTCCGTCTCAAAAAAAAAAAAAAAAAAGAGTAAGAAGTTGATGATGCAAGAAAGAGAGGAAAACTTTCTGGGATCAGAATACCTTGCCAGTCTGAAAGGAATATGAATCACAAGTGAGGAGTCAGTATTTTATAGGGTTAAAAAAAAAAGAAGAAGAATACCTGGCACATACAGATACGCTAATAATAGTGGAGAGATGGAAGGGAGTTTATCTGATCGCTTCTGTTTTCTCAGTAAACCATGAGGAAAGATGATCAGTTGATGTCAAAGAATTATGTTAGAAATTTAAGATGTAAGGAGATTCTAGATGGTCACCTTTAGAGTGTGAGATAACAGATTTATTAAGGAGATAGAGTAACATTGCCAGGCAGTGCCAGGTGCCCATTCAAGATCCAAGGTCACTAAATTTGAGACAAGCTGCCTTGGTAGTTCAATTTTCTCCAATTTCTCCAACTGCCCACCTGCTTAAGTAGGGAGCATTGTTGTCAATAATTACATGTATCCAAGATTTTGGTTTCGCAGTAAATGTTGACAGAAGGAAAGAGAGTAAAGCTTGAACAGTGTTTCTTAAGGGCAGGTACATGTGGTAGACATGGTATCTAAACTGTAAAAAAGAAGAGTAGCTATTATTGAAGTATTGAAGAAAAAGATGGAAGCATTAATGGAATGAGAGACCTCAATGAGTCAAATAATTGCTGAAGTGAGAATACTTTATTTAAAATTTAGTCAAAAGCATTAAATGTGGGAGAGAAATTTTTCTATCATAAAGATACGTGTATGTGTATGTTCACTGAAGCACTATACACAATAGCAAAGACATAGAATCAACTCAGATGACCATCAATGGTAGACAGGATAAAGAAAATGTGGTACATATACACCATGGACTATTATGCAGCCATAAAAAAAGAACAAGATCATGTCCTTTGCAGGAACATGGATGAAGCTGAAGGCCATTATCCTTAGCAAACTAATGCAGGAACAGAAAACGAAGTACCACATGTTCTCACTTATAAGTAGGAGCTAAATGATGAGAACACATGGACACATAGAGGTGAACAACACACACTGGGGCCTGTTGGAAGGTGGAGGGTGGAAGGAGGGAGAGAATCAGGAAAAATCATTATGATTACTAGGCTTAATACCTGGGTGACCAAATAATCTGTACAACAAACCCCTATGACACCAGTTTACCTATGTAACAAACCTACACATGAACCCTTGAACCCTAAACAAAAGTCTAAAAAGTAATAAAAAATAAAATGTGGAAGAAAATAGAATGCTCAGATTTGAGATTTTAGGATATGATATAGTTATAGGATACAACTGGAAGTGGTAGTTGTTGAGGTGCAAGATTATTACGGATAAAACACTCAAGAATATGAATGACTAAAGTGTTTAATGAATTATCAATATGAATTTTTAAATCACCAAAATGATGGTGGAAAAAAGTCCTCAATGTGTATAAGTGGGAGGAGAGAGTGACTGACAAGTTAGTGATATGAACTGACAGCATGAGCTTAAAAGTAGTTGTGATTTTTTTAAAAGTGGAAAAGTGACATGGAAGTGGCATTGGGGAACTAAAAAGATAATTACCTGAAAAAGTAGGTCATGCAGTGCATGGAATATAGGTGAACAATCATCCTTCATTTGAGATGGTGATTGGGGAGGTGACTGGGGAAGCGATCGCCTAAGTGGCACAGTCAAACTTCAGTTATCTCAAGAAAGTTTAGAAGTTGAGGTTCCAAGGAAGTTTCCTGCTGTTATAAAACTCAAATCCAGAGGGCATTATGGAGGGCGATGAAGAGCCGGAGATTAGAAACATCAAGAGCATTTTCAGGCTAAGTGTCTGGGTTATCATGGAAAAACTGGTGGAGACTTCTGGTGGTGACTGAGGTGAATGCTGTCTTGGGGGAGCTGAACAAACAGTTCAAGATGGTCTCTAGAGCTACATGGTATACTGCAGTAGCCCCTAACCACACATTGCTATTTAAACTACACTCACTTAAAATTAAATAACATTGGCAGGGCGCAGTGGCTCACGCTTGTCATCCCAGCACTTTGGGAGGCCAAGACGGGCAGATCACGTGAGGTGGGGAGTTCAAGACCAGCCTGACCAACATGGAGAAACCCCGTCTCTACTAAAAATACAAAAATTAGTTGTGTTTGGTGGCACATACATGCCTGTAATCCCAGCTACTTGGGAATCTGAGGCAGGAAAATTACTTGAACCCGGGAGGTAGAGGTTGCAGTGAGCTGTGATTGTGCCATTGCACTCCAGCCTGGGCAATAAGAGCGGAACACTGTCTCATAAAATAAAATAAAATAACAAATTTACTTCCTCAAACTAGCTACATCTCAAGTGCTAGTTATCACATTGGACAGTGCAGATACAGAACATTTCTATCATTGCAGAAAGTCCTCCTAGTGTTTCCCTAGAGTATTTAGTTGGAAACTGTTAAGTCACTGGGGTATTTCTGTGGCTTCTAGTGGAATAGCCAAATAGGGAGAGGCTGTCTGATGGGAATCTGAAGACACAGTGCATGTCTTGAAGTGGCTCATCTCCCAGTAACTCCTAGTGAGTTCGTGGGCAACTTGCTTATTACATTTCATCTTAAGGTGACTCAATAATGGAATGACAGAAGCAGACTGGGAGCTTTTAGCACCTACTGCAGTGTGAAAACATAGTAAATGAAAACAAGATCATATTTTTAAGTTATATATCTCGATACTCATAAGTACTTCCCCAGGAGGTGTTATTCAGGTGCATTCAAATCAAGAATCTTTTATGTTTATAGTCCTGTTCCCTCAATTTATCTTCATATTTAATTTACTGATTGTGAACCTGCAGGTAAAACACATCTACTTTTTCTCCACAATAAAATATTCCCAAAATGTTCTTTTCTATGTAAAAGTATATGAGCACAATTCTCTCATTAATTTATATATTCAACAGTTAAAAGGAGAGATAAATCATTATCGTAGCCCAGAAAGTAATTTAATATAAAATAAGAATAGAGCAGAGGTTAGCAAAGTTGTGTCCAGCTGGCTTGGGACTTCGTAATAGGTTCACATTTCCCAACAACAAATAAATTGAATCTTGTGTCCTCAAATCACTCAAAATCTATCTAGGCCAAAATGAAAGATGCAAACCAAAAATGAAATGGCTCATGCATAACAATTATTAGCCTTACATACACCTTTTTGAGTTTATGTTGCCAGCAAAAAGTTGTAGGAGGAAACAGTGTATTAGTCACGGTTCTCTAGAGGAACAGAACAAATAGGAGATATATATATATACATATATATATATATGTATGTGTATATATATAGGGGGGGTTTATTAAGTAGTATTAATTCAGAAGATCACAAGGTCCCACAATAGGCCATCTACAAGCTGAGGAGCAAGGAAACCAGTCTGAGTCCCAAAGCTGAAGAACTTGGAGTCCGATGTTTGAGGGCAGGTTGCATCCAGCATGAGAGAAAAAGTGTAGAGTGGGAGGCTAAGCCAGTCTAGCCTTTTCATGTTTTTCTGCCAGCTTTATATTCTATTTACACTGGCAGCTAATTAGATGGCACCCACCCAGATTAAAGGTGGGGTTGCCTTTCCCAGACCACTGACTTAAATGTTAATTTCCTTTGGCAACACACCCAGGATCAATACTTTGCATCCTTCAATCCAATCAGATTGACACTCAGTATTAACAATCACAATCAGGAATAAGACAATGGGATAAAGGGAGCAAGTGAAACGATATTGTGAGACTCAAATATACATGGAGACTATAAAAATCTAGGTTCTTAGTACCTCCTATTTTGACAGAGAACTTTACATTTGTTTCTTTGGTACTTTAACTTTGTATGTTCCAATGGTAGTTGTTTTCATGATTATGAATATTCCTACAGAGCAGTAGATTCGTATTCTTCAGAGTCCCATCGGGTTCCCCCAGATGCCAGCCAGGAGGGATGATTAATTTTAACTATAATTTCTTTCAGATAGGAAAATTGTTTCCCAAGAGTCCAAAGAAGTATTATTTTTCAACAGATTCTGATTTAAAATATGAATTTCTCAATGCTTGCCTTCCCAATGCTAGTTGAAAGAAAGAAAGAGAGGGAGGAGAAGAGAGAGAAATATTATTAGGCTAAGGAATTTACTATTATACCTTAAGATTTGTCCCCAAAGCCATACATGGTCTCACTAACCCTCAATCCTGGACTTCTGGGAGTGGCTTCACTTCCTATGCTCAAGGCAGATTTAAGTGGTTTATAAACCCAGTTGGCTAAGAGGCATCCTTTTCCCTAGTTCCACTACCTCCCAAACTTAATTATCCAACAGCAAGATGAGATGAACCCATGGGAATCCACCAAGAAGCTTGATGATCTGGACATAGTCTTTGATGTTTCAGGGTGGAAACAATAGGCCCCTGTAAGCACCGACTCAATCTTGTTCAGCCAATCTGGGCCTATTCCCAGAAATGAGCCTCCAGTAGCTTTTGTCTTTACTCCAAGACAAGTGGGGCCACAGGTAAAGATGTCAGCATCATATGAGAATTTCAAATGTCAGTAGAATTCTAAGAGGTTTCTCCATCAAAAATCAGTGAGTGTTTTTTTTTCTGTCCATCAAATAATGCTGTAGATTATATACTATTCCTTGTACTAACTCTATTGGTACTCATGTCCAAGAGTAATGGGAGGCACGGTGGCAGCGGGGTAGGAATGAGCATATTTGTGTATTGTGGATGTCCTGTGGAGAATAGTATGGAGAAGGGTCAGTCTTGAGGCAGAAAGATCTTTAAGAGGTTATTTCACAGTCGCATTAAGACAGAGAGAAATTTGGATTAAGGTAGATGTACAGACCAGAGAGAAGTGACTGGATTGAGAAACATTTAAGAACTAAACTTGATTGTACTTATGAAAGATTGAAAATAGGGATCATAGTAAATAATGGCATCATATCCTAGTTTGTCATCCATCATACAATTTTTAAATACTTACTACATTTTGAGCATTACTCTAGGAGCTAAAGATATAACAGTAATAAAAAACAATCTTTCCATGACACCATGAAACATACAACAGCATGTTTTCTTAAACATGGTAGTATTCAAGGAATTATTTGAATACTACCATGAGAGAAAGTTTCTATTTGAGAGAAAGTTCAGTGAACCTAGGACTATAATTGACTTTGCTCCAATTTCAGGATGTCTAGACAGTGGGAGACAAATTTAGATGCCTACAGATTGCAAATTTAGAAGCTTAATGGAGGTAAAGAAGTCATTTTTATCTTAACTGCATTGTAAGTAAAACAACAGGACTAGCATAAAGATAAATGGTGGTTATAGTCAGACTCAATGCCAGGGACCAATGGAGAAGGGACCATTGAAAATTATTTACATTCAACCAATTTATACATATGAACAGGTAGGTCTGTATTTTTTTAAGCTAGAAATCCATACACTTATGTGTAATCTCTTAATTAAATTTCTTAATGTTGGCACCCAATTAATAGTTAACATTTTGAAAACAAGGAATGATCCAACATTGTACAAGCTGAAAAAATATTGACTAGCCAACAGTAGGCATGTGGATATCCTAGTTTCCAAGGTCTGCCTAGAGATTCTGAGTTCAGCTTTTTCCAGTGTTACATGAGTGGGAATCATCACATATGATGGTGAAGGAAAATAAGAGAAACAATAGCATGTTATTATCTAGCAAAACATGTTCATGTTGAGAAAATGCTTCAGAGTATCACTGAGACTTAGCCCTCATTAAGTGACTTATGAACTAATGTTTGGAGATAGGAGAAAATGCTGATGAATTAGTTGTTATAACTGTATAGACTGTCCCTGACTTAAGATGGTTTGACTTAATAATTCTTCAAAGTTACCATGGTGCAAAGTGATATGTATTCAGTAGAAACCCTATTTCAAGTAGCGATACAACCATTCTGTTTTTCAATGAACAGAATTTAAGGTACAGCATTCAATAAATTACAGGAGATACCCAATAATTTATTTTAAAATAGGCTTCATGTTCCATGATTTTGCCCAATGATAGGCTAATGCAAGTGTTCTGAGCATGTTTAAGGTAGGCTAGAATAAGCTATGATGTTTGGTAAGTTAGTTGTATTAAATGTATATTCAACTTATGATATTTTCAACTTATAGTAGGTTTATCAGATCTTAATCCCATCATAAGTCCAGGAGCATCACTATTTGGGAAACCTTCTAACATGATTATTGTGTCTTTGAAGTGTAAGATTTCTTTGTATATTCTAGTGGTGTATTTTCTTTACTGTTCATGGTGTTTTCTTGTTTTCCTTTGTCATTATAGGCATTTCAAAGATAGACTAGAAGAGGTTGTATTCAGTTTTGCTGGCCAAACACCAATTTAAAGTGAGCAAAGTATTTGAATAGACATTTCATCAAAGAAGATACACTAATAGTTAATAAGCATATGAAAAGATTATCAACATCATTAGTCATCAGGGAAATGAAACTTAAAACCACAAGACATCATTTTACATCCTCTAAATGGCTATATTTGTTAAAAAAACAAGAACAAATGTTGCCAAGAATGTGGAGAAATTTACTAGAAACACTTTTCTAGTAAAATTAAAGATGTTACAGCCACTGTAATGATTAAATTATGTCCCTCCCCAAATTGACATGTTGAAGCTCTAACCCCTAGTACCTCAGAATGTGACTATATTTGTAGGTAGGTCCTTCAAAGAGATGACTGGGTTAAAATGAGGCTGTTAGGGTGGACCCTAATGCAGTGTCCTGTCTTTATAAGGAGTAGAAATTTGAACGTACTGAAAGATACTGGGAGCACACTCACACAGAAATGCCTATGTGAGGACATAGAGAGAAGGTGGCCATCTGCAAGCCAAGGACAGAGGCCTCAGAAGAAACCAAACTAACCAGCATCTTCATCTTGGACTTCCAGCCACCAGAACCATAAGAAAATAAATTTCTGTTGTTTCAGCCAACCAGTCTATAGCATTGTGTTAATGCAGCCAAGAAAACGATATGCAGCCACTTTGAAAAACATTTTGGAAGCTCCTCAAAATGTTAAACAGAAATGTATCATATGACCTGGAATTCTCCCCTCAGGTATTCACTCAGGGGAATTGAAAACATATGTCCACAAAAAGACTCACACACAAATGTTCTTAACAGCATTATTCATAACAACCAAAAATTGGAAACACTCTAAACATCCATCAACTAATGAATGAATGGACATGTGTGCTATATATACAATGAAACATTATTTGGCAATAGATAAGAATGAAGTAGTAATATATGCTTTGACATTAATGAAACCCAAAAACTATCACACTCAGTAAGAGAAGCCAGACACAGAGACCATACATTACATGGTTCAGTTTCTATGAAATGTCCAGAAAAGGAAAATCTACAGAGGCAGAATGCAAATTAGTGGCTACCTGGGGTGAGCAGGAGGAGCAAACACAATCTTATTGGGATGATGGAAATATTCTAAAACGTATTTAAAGTGATGGCTGTACAACTTGGTCAATTTACTTAAAATATCACTGACTTATGCACTTGAAGCGAGAGATGCCTTTTCTTTGTCACCAATAAAGTTAGAAAACAACTCATTAAAGTTATTTAAAAGTTATGAAATTATGCCTCAATATAATTTTTTTAGGTAGTATCACCAGAATGAAAAGAGAGGCTGACAGGTTGCAGGGAACAAAAATAAACACCACTTTGTGTGAGAATTTGTGGTAAGAAGGAATGGAAAATTAGCCAGTAGTCTGGTGGGAAATGAATTGAGGAAAAATTATGTCTGATTGCTTTAAGGCTGAAAGGAATAATAGAAAGCCTAAAAAGTAGTATTAAAAACAAAGGAAAATCACAAAATAAGCCAAAGATACAGTTTGTGACACTAAACAGCATCTTTCCTCTGTGTGATTCTTAGATAATTAAAACCTCAAAGATAGATTTTGAGGAGTGTTGGGACAGCAGAACTGGACATACCTCTCCTGATCACTTTTTGAAATACCTATAGTGACAAGCAATAACATGAACATCACAGTGTTATAAGCTAGCACTTGCAGTCCTGCTGTGGTCAAATGTGTGATAAACTCTAAAAGACTAATGAGTCACCAGGCTGTATGTCAGTCATCACTTCCCTCTATAGTGTCTCACATCTATGACCCTATGACAGAGTTCATTTTCTCCCAACATCTCTGTGTCTTTTTTCTGAAATAGTATAAGTTTTAGATAGTAAAGGTGACTGATATGGTTTGGCTGTGTGTCCCCACCCAAATCTCACCTCTAATTTTAATAATCCCCATGTGTCAAGAGTGGGGCCAGGTAGAGAAAATTGAATAATGGAGATGGTTTGTCCCATACTGTTCTCATGGTAGTGAATAAGTCTCACAAGATCTGATGGTTTTATAAATGGGAGTTCCCCTGCACAAACCCTCTTGCCTGCTGCCATCTAAGACTTTGTTCCTTATTCACCTTCCGCCATGATTGTGAGACGTTTCCTGGCATGTGGAACTGTGAGTCAATTAAACCTCTTTCCTCTATAAATTACTCAGTCTCAGGTATGTATTAGCAGCATAAGAACAGACTAACACAGTGATCCCCAAAATTCTACATTACCCAGTATTTTTG
Organism: Trachypithecus francoisi; assembly: GCF_009764315.1. NCBI lineage: Eukaryota > Metazoa > Chordata > Mammalia > Primates > Cercopithecidae > Trachypithecus > Trachypithecus francoisi. The sequence continues at coordinate 163,953,571 of NW_022681454.1, read as the reverse complement.
GAAGCTAGATGTGGCCATGAAGCTAATATCTGGCTAGTGGGACTTTAGTGAATTAGATTTGACAACTTGTAAAAACCTTTCTTGAAGGAAATCTAGTGCATGCTCTTTCTGTTCTTCTCCTTCCCTTTTTTCAACCTTCTTTTTGAAATACAAATACCACTATCTTGGACCATAAGGAAAATTGTGACATCCTAGAAATGGTGGAACAATAAATCTAGAAGGAGTGTGGTATTTATGGCCTTCTTCAGATATTTCCGAACTTTTACAGGAGAGAGAAAGTCTTCATTCTTGGTTAAACTAAAAGAAAACACACCTAATCCTCTAGCAGCTCATTCTGCTAGGTAGTGGAGGTTCTGGCAGGGAGACTCAGGGAGCCAGTGGGTCTTGCCAGTCAGTTGAAAGTAAGTCTGTCATCTTTAGAGTAACTCAGTCTCTTTAGGGCAGATGACCAGTCTTTCACTACTCCTTCCCCACCCTCTCACTTTCCCAAGATGTCATCTTATTCCCCAAAAGCAAGCAGTTTGTTTGAGAGCAGTGGTGAAAGGGTCTTCCATTCTATGTTCTGTTCTCTGGGGCTTTGCTGCCCGCTGATTAAGGTGTCTCATCACTCTGCTCTCTAGACATCAGCTTCTGTGTTCAGAATCTACACTGCCGGTCTCCCTCAGGCTTGAGGTGTCTATCTGCCACCATTACTAGTTGGGTTTGGACACTGTCATGACTCTGTGTTATCCTGGTCCTGACCCTGGCCCCAGGCCTCTGCCATTCCACCAGGACTGTGACTGCTTCTGCCCCTTGGGAGGCTTCCTGGATTTCTTGAACACTCTCCTTAGGCTGTGAGAAATCAGAAATTGATGTATATCAACATTCATTTATTGATATATACATCTTTTCCCCTCTGATACTGTTCTGGCTGGTGTCAAATTGTCAAATGTAAAGGAGTAAGCAGAGAACCATCCCAGACAATCTCAGATTCTCCCCCAGTGCTCTGGGGGTTTCTACTGACTGAAACTTAATCACATTTTTCCAAATCACACCTTCTGCCCACCTAGGTATCAACAGATTCCTCTGACCTGTTCTTCTGTCTTTCCCTCATTCCCTCAAACACTCACTCAGAAGTGTTTCTGTGATTTCCTGGTTATCCCTTTCTCATGTCCAGAGTGTAAAGTAAACCTCTGGAGTCTGATGCCAGCACCATGGCTCTTGCTATATTCAGGGAGAAATTGTAGTGGAAATACAACTTTTTCCTCTCTTTACAATCAGGCTCTCAAGACTGCTGTCTCCCTACATCAGTGCTGAGATTGAGTTGATGGATAATCTCCTTTTCTAAGTGATGTCTGTCCTCGCCTTCCCTGGGATTTAATATGCCTTCTTGGTGGTTTAGTAATATCACACTGTTAGATTCATTTATAATTCATTTATAATTCATTTATAATCATACATCTACAGAAGCACATCTACGTGGAAATAAAGGAAGGCGAACAAGATCGTGAATAATTCCAAAATGAGTCATTTGAGATATGGTAGACGACTCCACTCAGAAGCTACCTGCATTGTGTTCAGAATCTTGGGCACATCTTTAGTTTGTTTGCTCATTCACTTGGTATTTACAATCATGGATGTTTTTATCACAGGCTTTAAGCTTGGTACTAAATAAAGAAAAAAGTCTTCTGACAGCTGCACAAGGAGCTTAATTAGGAACCTCTTTAAGTTTACTTTAAAATGCATAATTGATGTAGAAACATGTAAAGTAGATAGCACCCCTTTAACATCCTCAAAATATTTTCAAAGTTGCTGATTGTCACATTTGTTTCATATCATTTAGAAGATGTCATTTTCTAGCTTCTTTTTATCTTAATGCAGTACTACGTCTGGGTTTAATAATTCATTAGAAGTTCTTTGGAACTTATTGCCTGCTGAGTTTACTGAAGACTGATTAGTAATTTTATCACTTCTAAGTTTTCTGTATATATTTTCATAAGTGTCCTGTCCTGCTGATTCTAATACTTTCTTATTTGAAACAACATTTTCTCATTTTTTCTGCTTTGACACTGTGCATCTATCAATCACTTTTATCCCTCAGATTATATATCATTGAAATATGATAGCTTGTTGGTCATTCTACATTGTGCAGTACCCGTATTAAAAGGACATTAATATTTCAGATAAGCTTTATTCTTTTATCGATAATCACCAACCCAAATCAGGTGTGCATTCACAAACAAATAAGTCACAATTGGGTAAAACATGGACATTGAAGTAAGACTCACCTGGAATTTGAAGTCTGCCTCTATTACTTTCTATCTGATTGAATTTAAACAAATATTTTACAAACTTAACTTCCCTAAATTTCAGTTTCTTCATCTATAAAGTTGCAATAAGTACTTTCTAGCATTGCTGTGGGGAACTGTTCAGAATACATTCGTAAAATGTGCAATAGTGTACCTGAAAGTAAAGAGATGAGTTATTAAAATTTTATTTCATTTATTTTCTTCTTTTCTTCCCCCTCTCATTTCATTTTCATCAAGTTACCACTAAAATGCTTTTCAGTGGTTTCATTATAACACATATGGCATTATCTGAGGTACCAAAATAGTTCTTATCCTTATTTTAAGCCCAGGGTATTCTCAATTTCATTGTACCATGTCCACTTTATGTTCAATTGCATTGCAAAAACTCCATTTTAAGAAAAACTATTTAATAAGGCTAATTTTGATCACTCCAAAGCTCCCTAAACTGTCATTTGCTCACTCACTACCCCACTAATATCAAAAAGACAAAGAATAGGCAGTATTGACACATGTAAATCATAACTCTTTGCAAAGGCACAGGTGAATCATGCATTTTAATTGGAAGATCATTTATAAAAACAAGCTTCTGCAAACCTAGACTAACTCCACCATGATTTAACATTTGCATTTAACTGCTCTAATCTAATGGGTTTTATGCTGTAGTTGGCCAGACACCTGAGGATTTCAACCAGAAAATGTCAATAATATTTGTTTCTAGACAATGCTATATAACAGATTTTTTTTCCAGTATTTGTGTGCCATTTTCAAATTTTTTAGATCACTCTCTGTGATTTCTTGGTTCTTTGTAATAGATATAATATATGTTCATTTTTGAAAAATTAGAAAATTCAGAAATTCAATAAGAAGAAAGCAAAAACAGGCTAGATGTCTTTTATAGTTACACATACCTATCTTAAGAGTAGACCCTGGCCTTAGAAACTTGATATTTTTGTTTAAGTAGCAATGTTTTGAGTTTATATAGTCATGCATCACTTAACTAGGATACATTCTGAGAAATGTGTTGCTAGGCAGTTCGTCTTTGTGCAAACATTACAGAGTATACCTACACAAACCTGGATGGTATCGCCTGCTACACACCTAGGTTACCATCCTGTACAGCATGTCTCTGTGCTCAACATTGTAGGCAGTTTTGTAACACAATAGCAAGTGTTTGTGCATCTAAACATCTCTAAACCTGGACAAGATAGAGTAAAAATATGGCAGTATATTATTATGGGATTACTGTCGCATATGAGGTATGCATATGATGTCTGTTGTTGATTGAAATGTCATACAGTGCATGACTGTATTCAAGAGCAGGATGGGAATGATAGCAGTTTTCATTTAATAACCCCACCTCTTCTATTTCTCAACTGTTGTGAAAGAGTAAATTGCTTCTGAGTGAGCATTCTATGAGATTAAAGGCAAGAGAACAATGGTAAGAAATAATGTCAGGCCAAACATTTAAAATGTGGTAAGGCAAAAGCATTTTGATCCAAATTTTTTCAACAAAATTTATTTAAGTGTACTTAAATTTAAATTAACATTTAATTTTCCCCAATCTTTTCTGAATACAACAGGTTGAACCTGGTTCCTTTAAACAAAATAAGAAAAGGCATTATTTTTGCTCATTTGCCATATCTTGGTAAAGTTTTGTTGTTCTATCCAGAAACTGAGAAACTAAAATAGTGGCAATGAACTGAATAACACATCCTTTTACAAGTCAGGTGGCTTCTAATTATTTTCCTTCAAGAGTAATCAAGGGAGCCTTAAACAAGTTGCCAACTAATGGATTACAAACAAGAATTTTTGATTACCCTGTATTGGTTGCAAATAAACAAAGTAGCAAAAAAAATTTGAACAGAATAATTTACATACACACTCTATGTGTATATGTCTGTGTTTACATTAGAAAAGCATTTATGATAAAATTTTATTTGTATATTTAATAATTATTAAACTTTTTAATATATTTTTGTTGCTGTGATCAATTATGTAAATAAATATGACATAACTTTATCATCTAAAATCTAATAAACATACACATTAAAAAGTTGAAATGTGTATATATACATATATAGTATATGCAAACAATATATGTACAAGATGTATAAGTATAATATATATGCTTATAAACCTATGTGAATTAAATTATTTTGTGTATATATACAGAATTCAGTATGCACATACAGTATTTATCTATGTAATACATTGTTATGCTTAAATGTTTTTAATTGATTATTCTATTTCTTTGCGACCAATAGTGTAATCGATAACACATTTAATCATGATAATGCATACATAATTTGCATCATTATATATTATGTATTATATATGCACATTATAATGCCTGCCTCGACCTCCCAAAGTACTGGTATTACAGGTGTGAACCACCATGCCCGGCCTTACAAAGACTATTAAAAATGTTTATCATTAAAATTTTAGACATGGAAAAGAGTAAGTGTAAGTGGATGAGGCCACAACAGCCTGAGAGCAGCAATTTACGGTTCCGATTTCTACATTTCAGGGGAAGGACCTAAACAGACTGCGGAACTTTAAGAGGAGGTAGTCAAATACAGTTTTGCAACCTCTTGCCCAATATCTCCCTAAAAAGTATGAAAAGACTGGGGCTGAAAAAGTTCACTGTGTTAGCCTTGCTACTACAAAAGATAAAACCTAAATTTTAGTGACTTCATACAAGGAAATCCAGTGTGTGTTGGTGAAGTTTCCCTTCCATCCAAAGACTCTTAGATTCACGTTTCTCCCATCTTTGGCAATTAGCATCTTAACACAAGCCTTCAGGTCACCACCATAAGGAAAGAGAGATAAAAGGATAATGGAGCTTCTAGGGAACAGGCTTGGAAGTGTTCAAAATTATTTTAACTGACACTCCAAGGTTAGAACCACCAGCCTCATGGTTTTAATCTAGTTGCAAGGAAGGCTGCACAATATACTCCTCCTGTGTTCGCAGAAACAGAAAAATAATAAAGTTAGATTTGCTCAGAGAGGGGTTTCAGAGAGACTCGTCAGAAATGACCAAGACTAGAGTTTCCTCATTGCTAGAAAAGATTCAGGTAGATGCAGCTTGAGACCAATCTTTCCACGACGGTGATGCAAAAAGAGAAGTCAACTGTGGGTTCAACTGTATTTCTCCCTAGCGTGGCAAAAATGCATAAGCTTCCTGTGGCAAACAGACACAAGGAAAGACAGATAATCTTAAAGGTTATAAGCTTGACAATTCATGAGGAACCTTAAACACTATTTAAGGGAAAAGGAGAAAAAGTTGCTATATAGTGCAGGTTTGAAGACACCATAAAGGAACATAGTTAAAACTGCCTTAGAATTGCACTCTGTTGATTTTTGCTCTTCGACATAAGCATTACATGGAGATCACCTACTGTTTTCTTCTCCATCTTTTGGAGGCTTTAAGCAAACCTCACACAGAAAGAGTCTCTGTAATATTTTGTGGTATCAACCACCCTCAGGAGATATCCCATTTGCTGAAAATCTAGTCCTTAAAAAGAGATATTCTTTTTTTAACACATCTTAAATCCATGTTTAAATGACAGATTTTTAAATACAAATATTTATAACTGTCTCACAGCATGACTAATGGAATTTTTATACTGTTAAGCCTTAATATTTTCTTGCAAAGCTGAAGTAATCTTATTCAATACTGCAAACAGTATACCCAAGTACAAGGGAATAAAATGCCACAGGAGAGCTGAAGGCTTAACTTCTCCCTTTGTTTAGTTCTTTTCCTGGAGTAAAAATATCCCGATTATTTATGAAGTGAGAAGGGAAAAGTTCACTTGGAGTTGGTCTTTCCTTCCTATGGTCCCAATGTTTTTGCAGTATCAGTGACAAAACCAGGACTACAAGCAGACCAAGAAGGAAGAGGACTGTCAAACTACTGGATGCTGAGACTGCATTGGAAGAGTCATAGCTAGGAAGTTAGTTACGAAGAGAATCAAGATCATGAAAACTTGAAGTCCAAGTGAGGAAACAGCCTTCAGTCAGGGACAAAGACTTCATAGGCAAAAACAAAAGGGATAGGACAAGTAATAGAGATTAGGGAAAAGAGGCCAGATAAGAGTTTAGGCTTTGTTCAGTGATAAATAAGCATGGGCTGGTACTTAAGACGAGGAGGCTGGCAAGCTGAGACAGACAGAGACATAAGCAAAGAGAGAGACCAAAGGATGAGCTCAGAGATCAAGAATCAATGAAAAAGTAGAATTGGAAATTCAGATTCAGAGGAACTGAAATTTAAAGTCAAAGAGAGCTGAGGTATGAGGTATCAGAATTAGGGACTGGAATTGTACAGAATTATGTTAATAATTGTCTGTGTCCCATTCTTCCCTGAGACCTCTGCCCAAGTGCCGCTGAGACAGAGGCTCCAAGACGAGGCTGTTTCTAATGTAGTCCCACGTAAATGGGGTGGAGAAATTCAAGGAAGAGTGAAGTTCATGACAGTATATATATAAATATATATATATTTGAGACGGAGTCTTACTCTGTTATCCAGTTTGGAGTGCAATGGCACGATCTCAGCTCACTGCAACCTCCGCCTTCTGGGTTCAAGTGATTCTCCTGCCTCAGCCTCCTTAGTAGCTGGGATTACAGGTGTCCACCACCACGCCTGGCTAATTTTTGTATTTTTAGTAGAGACGGAGTTTCACCATGTTAGCCAGGCTGGTCTCAAACTCCTGACCTCAGGTGATCTGCCCACCTGGGCCTCCCAAAGCGCTCCAGAAAATATTTCTTAAAAATACATTCTGAGTTCTTATTTATTAGAACAGTATTAGTCACAATATTATAGTGAGCTTTTGCCTTTTCCTCCTCTAAAGGAACAAATATTTTCTGTTCAGGTGTCAAGACATCTCTACAGAGCAATTTCATAATAAACATTGGAGATAATCTTCACAAATGTGAAATTCCATAACATTATCTGGAATCCTGTGGCACTGGCTTCAGACATCTGAAGCCCCGATCAGCAGTGTGATTTAAGAATTAATAATTGTCACCCAGTGTGGAAGGATGTGTCACTGATTCTGATTCAGGTGTCTGAAAGCGAACTCTCTGCCTTCAACTGACTCCAGAGTGGCAGCTCACCCTTGCCACTAGAAAAGATGATATTTGAGGAGATTAAATAGCAGCAACCTCAGATATGGTGAAATTCATGATCTAAAAGCCACATGTCTTGTAGACAGATGAAGCAAAAGCCATACAGGAGGGTTAGACAATAAGAATCTTTACGTATGCTTCTCTATCCCACCACATTTCTGAATTTGGTATTTTGTCATTGTGAAACGTGATCAAGGTCATACTCAGACTCAGAGACTATGCATTTATTTTCTTTTTGGAACATGGGATTTTGTGTTTCCCATGTCACCATGTCACTCGCACTACTGGTAAGAGAAAGGATCAGCTGCTCTTAGCTAAGTCATCGCATAAGGGGTCAGTGCACTGTAGACGGATGGGGGGTGAATGAGCTTTGTATTTCGTTCCCCCCACACCAAGGGAAGGGAATTTTAAAGGAGCTTTTTTAGACCAGTAATGATTATAATCTAAGGCTGAGACTATATAAGAGGAAGACTGGAGATGGGATTCATCGGGTGACAAGAAATGTGAGGGATAATTATCCCAAAGAGGAAGATGATTAATGTTAACAGGCGACAAGAGTACCAACAGGTGATACTCCATAGAGGAAACAAAATTCTCGGTTGCAGAAGTGCTCAGAGAAGCAAACAAAGGGCCGGATAAACTGGGAATGCTGAGTGACAGCAAAATTGTTCTAGAAGGGTATGTGTGAGGAGAATCTATGTTAAGTTTTAGCTTCTGTGCTCAAAAGATTCCTAATAGTGCTGCCTCTGCAAAAGGCGATGAGGGGAATCAGATGAGTGGTGGTTAAGAAGAATGTTAATATGGCCGGGCGCGGTGGCTCAGGCCTGTAATCCCAGCACTTTGGGAGGCCGAGACGGGCAGATCATGAGGTCAGCAGATCGAGACCCTCCTGGCTAACACGGTGAAACCCTGTCTCTACTAAAAATACAAAAATCTAGCCAGGCGACGTGGCGGGCACCTGTAGTCCCAGCTACTCGGGAGGCTGAGGCAGGAGAATGGTGTAAACCCAGGAAGTGGAGCTTGCAGTGAGTGGAGATCCGGCCACTGCACTCCAGCCTGGGTGACAGAGCAAGACTCCGTCTCAAAAAAAAAAAAAAAAAAAAGAAGAATGTCAATATAATCTTGACCTATTTTTTTAAAGGAGAATATATCTGTGCATATGTGTAACTGGTATAATCAAAATAAAAAAAATACTGTTTAAAGACTTAGTTAAAGGATGTTGCAAAATTGTTTTGAAGTAGTTCAAGGCTATACAAAATAGCCTGTTTGTTCTTAGCAGTTTTACAGAATAATTCACTGATTGTTTTCAAAAAATTTCTAATATTTTCAGTAAGCTCTGCAGTTTTCCCTAAGGGTCTTTAAGCTTTCAAGACTACTCATTTGGTTGTCAGTGTAGATTTGTTGTTGTTGTTGTTTTATTTTGTTTTTAATATACTTTAAGTTCTGGGATACATGTGCAGAACTTGCAGGTTTGTTACATAGGTATACACATGCCATGGTGGTTTGCTGCACCCATCAACCCTTCCTCTACATTAGGTATTTATCCTAATGTTATCCTTCCCCCAGCCCCCCACCCCCCAACAAGCCCTGATGTGTGACATTCCCCTCCCTGTGTCCATGTGTTCTCAGTTCAACTCCCACTTATGAGTGAGAACATGTGGTATATGGGTTTCTGTTCCTGTGTTAGTTTGCTGAGAATGATGGTTTCCAGCTTCATCCATGTCCCTGCAAAGGACATGAACTCATCCTTTTTTATGGCTGCATAGTATTCCATGATGTATATGTGCCATATTTTATTTATCCAGTCTATCATTGATGGGCATTTGGGTTGGTTCCAAGTCTTTGCTATTGTGAATAGTGCTGCAGTAAACATACGTCTACATGTGTCTTTGTAGTACAGTGATTTATAATCCTTTGTGCATACACCCAGTAATGGGATTGCTGGGTCAAATGGTGTTTCTGGTTTTAGATCCTTGAGGAATTGCCACACTGTCTTCCACAATGGTTGAACTGTCTTCCACAATGGTTACACTCCCACCAACAGTGTAAAAGCGTTCCTATTCTCCACATCCTCTCCAGCATCTGTTGTTTCCTGACTTTTTAATGATCCCCATTCTAACTGGCATGAGATGGTATCTCACTGTGGTTTTGATTTGCATTTCTCTAATGACCAATGATGATGAGCTTTTTTTCACGTGTTTTTTGGTCGCATAAATGTCTTCTTTTTTGAGGTGTCTGTTCATATCCTTTGCCCACTTTTTGATGTTTTTTTTTTCTAGAAAATTTATTTAAGTTTCTTGTAGGTCAGTGTAGATTTTGGGGAGCAGGGGAAGAGGAAGAGATGCCTAAAGAGACCTCTGAGAACAATCCTAACATCAGACAGCTTCACCTTTGCTTTTATACTGAAAAGAAAATGAAAAGAGTACAAGAATAAAAGGAATTCAACAGAACCCTACCACAGGGAAGCTGGATCAATTGTTTCATATCTATTTAAGAGGCAGGAAACTGTATAAAAGACTGTACTATTTTACTAAAGATGTGTTATATGTCTTACAGCTAGCTTTCTGGCAGTCCAGGTAGACTAATAGAGAATTCCATGACTATCTTTTCTCTGAAAGTGGCAAAGTGTTATTATTGCACTGTAAATTCATCCACGAACATGTCTCCCGGTCAGGCTGAGAGGCTCAGGTGATCTTAAGATATTATGTGCTTCAGATATCTGTATATCAGCTGACTATACACAGGTCTCTGAAACAGAGCTACATGTTTATGAACTCTCAAGACCTGCACACTTCATCTTGCCCAGTATATTAGTCAGAAAGGTTAAAGTATGCAACAGTAACAACTCCAGACTCTCAAGGGGAGATACTTGGTCCTGAGCATGACAAGTACTAGCTAAATCACAACTTACTGGCCCAAACTAGTTGCATGACCCTACTCAACCACAGAGGGCACAAAGTTCCATTTTCCCAGTGCCTGGAAGAAGAGAGGAGTCACATGAGTAAAACTACTGACTATAGTGCCCAATGAATGATCCTAGTTAACTCCAAAGAGCTCACCTTGGATTAGGAAGATAATTTTCAGGGTGCTAAGAAGTCTCTGAAGTGGAATTCAGAGCCTCTTGATTCTTCCACTAGCGGGTCACCAGTTTGTTAATGCTTAAAAATAAATAACATATTGTGACAAGATGTATGGCAAAATAGACATATTTAAAGCAGTGTAAAATTCTTTCATAGTCAAGATTTTAAAAGCTATAGATTTTAATAAGAATTTCTGTACTCAAGGTCAATTTGACCTAGGACTTCTTGAGAAAAGAGGAAGTATTCCTTAGGAATAAAAATGTCACAATAGGATTTTTAGAAAAGCAATATTGGTCCTAGTTTTTCATCTAATAATTCAGAGTCAGGAATAAGGAGGTTACGTCTTTGGAGTGCTGCCACAATTAGATCAGAAGCATATAAATTGTCATTTGTTACATAAATTGTACACTCGTGCTATTAATCCCAAGTTGTCCTAGGTAATTAGTTTATTGAAGAGTATTAACTCAGTAAAGTACAAACAGGTAATGATTTTCCTTTTTTAACAACCATTGACTACCATCATGCTCTGTTGAATCACCGTATCTTATCCCCTTCATGGCAACCTAAATAGGTCCTAAAGCTTCCCATTCACTTTTAGTTAATAAAAATTCCAATCCAGTTCGATACAATCTAACACTTCAGTAGTATATCAAACACCATATTCAATTTAATGCTCATCTTTTCCCCCTCCCCAGCATTACCTTGGGTTTAGACCAAAGGACTTGGAGGAGAGTGAGGGCTGGGTCACCTTTTGCACTGCTTTTCCTCCGGCACAGCAGCTCAGTAAGATTCCAATCAGGGAATGAGATCCCAAGGCCCCTCTTCGAGATCCCTCTAGTCTTCCTAAGTGATTCTCTTGGAGTGCCCCCTCCCCACCCCATTCCTGGAGCTCTGGATAGTCTCTGCTTACCCATCCATATCCATTCCCAGCTCCTCCCTCTGCTCTGGGTCCTCAGAATGCTGACCTCTATATGCTGCTCCAAGGAACTCTTTTGCCCCCTGGCTTCTGGCTGGACTGGGCCAAAAGGAGGCACTGATGGGAGACCGGAGATTGGAGAAAGATGTTAAGGTATGTGTTTCCTTGAGTCATACTGGACCATGGACTGCCGGGGACTGCATTCTTACTCAGAAAAAGGTCCTGCCAGGCTGCCCTCTTCTGCAGCTACAACTCTCACTGGGTCTAGTAACCATTTACTCCCCTTGCTGGTGGTGGTTGCGGCTTCCCACTGTTGCTATAGCTGGATGCTTCTCTGTGCCTTTTGGCTTTCCATAACTCTATTCATACCTTTGTAAATAATCCCTTCACAAATCCCTCCTCGGTTCCACTACATGAGTGTGTCCTCTGTTCACTGTAGGATCCTGACTGGAGATGGGTTGAGCATCTCTTTTCCTGCCCCACAGGAAAGGAGGGAAAATCATCCTATGCTGAGGATTTATAATCTAGACAATGTCCTTCTGTTGACTCTCTCTGCTCCCCTAAATGGTATGTTTATTAAGAAAGGGATAAGATTTGTGATAAAGGAAGCAGGGTCAGATCTGATGCCTCATAATGAGGCTGCAAGAGAGTGTCAGCTTTCAAATGCAAGATGCTTTCCTGAGAAGGTGCATCACTTTCTGCTTCTTTGTCCTTAATTCAGTAATTTTCAATTCTGGAAAGTCTATTCAACATGCCGAAAGACCTGCATGTATGAGTTTGTGTGGTAAAAATTAGAGATAAATGCAAAATGTCATAAATTGATCTAATTTTCCAGAACTGAATATATCTGTAGGTTTGGATCCTCACTATCTCGAATAATCAACAGTTAATAGACACTTGAGGATTTATTTTTTATCTGTCTCATTACCTTCCCAAGAAAATAGCAAGTTATACATACAAAATTCTAGCATTTATTCTCTGGAGCCTTTTATGATGTTTTTAACACACATCCAAAGTCAAAACAGCACTCGCAGGACACTAATACAGAGATTCATCTAATGACATATTTAACAAAATAGCTGCTTTGAGAAAGAACAAGAGCATGATCCTTTGGAGGCATTGTGCTGTATGTTTCATTGAGTTGTAATAAAACACTACCTGAGAGCCATCGCCAGCTAACCTTATGCTTTATTTGCATTTTTTTAGCTTATTAAATGTGAAGGCATTCAGAGGTTGGGTAAAATTGCCAGCAAACTGTATTTCATGTTGAAGATCAGCAGGGGCCTTTTGGAGGGCTTCAATTTTTTCTCTGAGTGTCAGGAAATCAGATTATTGCATCCAGCTGCAAGCTGTTTTGATTGAACTGAAAGTCTGATTTAATTTGGTACAAATGGCAAATGACTCCTCTATTTATCCTTGAACTACTTGTACCCACAAAGCACTATATTTTAGGATGCTCTTAAAAGTTTAGAGTAGAAACATGATTTCTAAAGGTTCCCTCTCTATACCTGGACCACTTGTAAAATTCCAATATGTATCAAAGACCCCAGCAAAGATAACACACATGCATTCTTACATTCCCTGCCCTCATGCTGTTTAGAGAATATGTGTATTGATTCAGAAGTTAGATGCATATTGTGAAAAGCCCATTAAAATTCTTCATAAAATGAAACAAAGTTTAGAGTACTTATTTGTTGATACCGCTTGAAGGGCAACCAATTTTAAGATTATGCTATACTGTAAACAATGCTACTTTGAAAACGCTAAACAATGAGAAAAAAGTCAGCCCCTTTAAAGGATAATATTGAAAAGAGAAGGCAACTGTTTTATTTTGTCAAATTTTCTTATATAGCACAGCTTTCTAGAACCACTGTGCAGCGAAACAAAGTTAGGAGACACAAAAGAACCTAAAAATCAGAGTGTTATTATACCACACTTTAGAAGTCACTCATAATTTCTGATATTTCCAGCTCAGAAAATATACAACTTCTTTTTTTTTTTTTTTTTTTTTTTTTTTTTTTTTTTGAGACGGAGTCTCGCTCTGTCGCCAGGGCTGGAGTGCAGTGGCCGGATCTCAGCTCACTGCAAGCTCCGCCTCCCGGGTTCACGCCATTCTCCTGCCTCAGCCTCCCGAGTAGCTGGGACTACAGGCGCCCGCCACTTCGCCCGGCTAGTTTTTTGTATTTTTTTAGTAGAGACGGGGTTTCACAGTGTTAGCCAGGATGGTCTCGATCTCCTGACCTCGTGATCCGCCCGTCTCGGCCTCCCAAAGTGCTGGGATTACAGGCTTGAGCCACCGCGCCCGGCCAATATACAACTTCAAAACACACGGCTTAGGACATTTCAAGCTGTGTCAAAATAAATGATTATGTGGAAACAATGATATTCTTTATGAAGTATGAATTCCATAAAACGAATTGTTGGATGGTCTTCTTTCAAGGAGATTTAAAGTAAGAAATTATCAGTGGTTACATTTAGTTCAATTTAAGGGCAAAAGTAATAATTTTTCTCTATTTAACACAATTGTACTTTCAGAGATATAAAACCAGAAAATCTGGGTAGATAGCAAGTAACAATATAATTTTTGAAGAATAGAACTTCATATATCTTTTCATTTCTGATGCCAAGTTTGCTTATGTAGTTCGTCCACTCTGCCACCTTCCTTCTATTCAAATCATGCACATCTTCAACTCTACTACCACTTTTATTCAGGTATCTTCCGCAAACAAAATAATATTTAATTTCTCTAAACAGATATAGAATTTTAGATTCAATTCCTAATTTTCTCCAAGAATAGCATAGTACTGAACACTTTCTCCACGACTACACCTTGCCATCAAACTATATTGTAAAAGCAGAGGTCAAATATTCCTTTCTTTTTCCTCCCTTTTAAAATCTGTTATAGTGGTGTGTTTCATAAATGCTCACTGGATGATCATAAGCATGAGTTATGTGAAGTTTTCATAAGCTTTTGTTCAATGTCTAATGCACCAAATATAACTTTTTTTAAATAAAAATGATTTTGTGTGTGTGCTGTGGTATTCACATCCATTTTTGGAAACTCTCCTATAATATTTCATGTTATATGGTGTTTAAAAATATATGAAATAGGAAATGTGGTTTAACATATGCTTATTGCCTAGAAAATGAAGTTGTCCTATTTACACAATACAGAACATATTATAAAACACAGAAATATGATGTCATAAGGTTTGCATTTGCCTGAGTGAAATTACAGTCTTCTACTTATTTTTAAATCTTACAATTTTTACAATACTCCTGAGAAAATAATGGAAATTACTGAGTTTCGCGATTCCTACTGAGTATAGCATTTGAGAATAATATGGTTACTACTCTGACATCTGAGAAAAAAAATCAAATATGATTTTCTGTGAAGGGAATTTCAGGCTAATACATGCTAATAGATGCTGAACTGAACTTATTAAGATAAAATGTTCTTGTAAATCAAATGATAGCCATTTTCTTAAAAAATGATGATAGCAGGTGTTCCAATCTGAACCATTCATTTGCAGCATGATTTAAAATTAGCAAATGTCAACATGATAGAGGGTTAGTTTCCAAAAATACAGATTACACAGACCATGTTCAGTGCATGCATTGAAGCATAAATAATAATCCTTTATAGTGCTTTCCAGTTTGTACTCTGCTTTCCCATACATAAAATCATTTGCTGCCTATTACAACTTTGTAACAGAGAAAACAAGAATATTTTTATTATTCTCATTTTTTAGATAAGGCAGTCAGGACTCAGAAACATTTAATGACTCATCTAGGATCACATAATTTATATGTTGTAGACTATAGAACACAAGAATTAAAAAGCAAGACTTCTGATAATTAATTCTATACTTATTTCAGCTACAAACCATCTTCAGCATTTTGAATGTTCTACACAGAATAATGGATCCTAAATGCAGGTCATAGCATAGTGTTTATGTCTACTGCATTAGATGCCACCAAGCATAAGAAGACAAGGCAGTGGAGAGAGAAGAAAACCCATGCTATTTTCCATTCCCATCTTCCTCATCATTTTCTTAATGATTGATAGTTCTTTAATTGAAAAAAATGTATTTGGTCTGAGTATGCATTTTAATTTTATTCTAATTATAGTCTCCTGATTGATATTTTCATATACCTATTTTTGTCAAAAGTGAATTTAAATATGGTAGAATTTATATCAGCCTTACATGAGATAGAAAAAGAAAAACAAAACCTCCATTAAAGCATAAGTGAAAAGGATTGGAGGTGCATGGTGGCTTCTTACTGTGGTTCAATGTATCTGCCCACTTTGGCAGATAAATGGCCAATATTTCACAAAATTGTCTATTTTCTCAGTGAAGCAAGATATCTCTTCTTTGCACATGGTTCACAAATTACAAATCTGTTCTGATTGGAAGTAATGTTATGAACTGGATGATTAAAAGAACGTTTGAATGACAATGCTTTTCTTGAGTGCAACCCAAGAAAGAGACCGGAAAGTAGAGAAGAAATACAGACATTATGCAAATTCTAAATTTTGTGTCAAGAAAAAGAGATAACATGATACCAATGATTTTGATACAAAGAGCATGAGATAAAACACACAAGAAAACATATGATTTAATGTGAATGATCATCTATTACCAAAATAAGAGGTCAATCTGAAATATCTAGGCCACTGGCTCAACACAGCACACTGTTCAGTGCAGGCCACCCAAGCAGGCAGCAAAGCTTTCAGTGCCAGCAAATCTGAGGAACCTACATCAAGTTTTTGTAATAATTTGAAATTTAGTATTTTAGAAACAAGGTAATGCCAATCAAAACCACATGAGATATCACCTCACACCTGTTAGGATGGCTATTGTTTAAAAATAAAATAAAATAAAACAAGAGATAACAAGTATTGGCCAGAGTGTAGAGAAAAGAAAATCCTACACTGTTGGTGGTCATGTAAGTTGGCATAGCCATTATGGAAACCAGTATGAAAGTTGCTCAGAAAATTACAAATAGAACTACCATATGATTCAGGACTCAATATATATCCAAAGGAAATGAAATCAGTATGTTGAAGACATATCTGCACTCCCATGTTTATTGCAGCACTATTCACAATAGCCAAGATAAAAAATCAACCCAAAGGTCCATCAACAAATGAATGGATAAAGAAAATATAGCATATATAAATAATGAAATACTCTTCAGGCTTTTAAAGAAAAAGGAAATCCTGCCATTTGTCACAACATAGATGAACCCTGAAGACATTATGCTAAGTGAAATAAGCCAGACACATGGCCGGGTGCGGTGGCTCACACCTATAATCTCAGCACTTTGGAAGGCTGAGGCAGGCAGATCATGAGGTCAGGAGTTTGAGACCAGCCACTATGGTGAAACCTCGTCTCTACTGAAAATACATAAAAACTAGCCAGGTGTGGTGGCACACGTCTATAGTCCCAGCTACTCTGGAGGCTGAGGCAGGATAATCGCTTGAACCCAGGAGGCGGAGGTTGCAGTGAGCCGAGATTGTGCCACTGCACTCCATCCTGGGCAATAGAGGGAGACTCTGTCTCAAAAAAATAAATAAATAATAAATAAAATTGAATAAGCCAGACACAGAAAGAAAATTATGGTATGACCTCAATTATTGTGAAATCTAAAAAAAGAAAAGAAAAAGTCAAACAGAAACAACTAGAATGTACCAAAGGCAGAGAAGGGAAGTAAATGGAGAGAAGTGGATCAAAGAGTACACATTTGCAGTTAGGGTAGGTACAATGAGTAAATCTGAAAGATCTAACATACAGCATGAGGACTAAAGTTAGTAATATTGTATTGTATACTGACATTTTGCTGAAGTAGCTATTATCACCCAAAAAAAAAAGCAACTGTTGAAGGTGAGGTACATGTTATTTTGCTCAACTGCAGTAATCATTTCACTGTGTATATGTTGTGAAATTAAATAATTCAAACGTAAAGCTGTTAGAACTTTAAATTTCCCTGAGCCCTCAGAGGAATGTGGCTATGTAGCTTGAGACGTGTAGCATGCAGTTGCAACTTCTGCTTTTTCCTGTAAATAATTAGGAATGACCAAGTGGTATCAGAAATAAGACTTCCTCAGTACATTATTTCTCCTCAAGAAATGTTAAAGGGAATTTCCTTGGAATGTAGCAAGTGGTACTAATCAAATTGCTATAATGTGTGTACTGTCCTTGTATGAAAAATGTTGCAGCCCTGCTAAAATTGTTTCTGTTCATATAAGTAAAACCTTAGCTTTACCACTTGAGAGCACTGACTCTGTTCCTTCCTTTGGAGTCTGTTTACCAGATGACTATATTCAAGCTTTGCACTTGAATCACCTCTGCGATTAATCATATTTTCTGAATCTTATTATTTAAAGTCGACATTGTACATAAAAGTATCATGTTGTACACATTAAATATACACACTAAAAATATCTTTTAATAAATAGATGCCAGGTATGGTGGCTCACGCCTGTAATCCCAGCACTTTGGGAGGCCGAGGTAGGCGGATCACGAGGTCAGGAGATCAAGACCATCCTGGCTAACACGGTGAAACCCCGTCTCTACTAAAAAACAAGAAATTAGCTGGGTGTGGTAGCATGCACCTGTGATCCCAGTTACTCAGGAGGCTGAGCCAGGAGAATCTCTTGAACCCGGGAGGCGGAAGTTGCAGTGAGTCAAGATCTCGCCAGTGCACTCCAGCCTAAGTGACAGAGTGAGACTCCGTCTCAAGAAAAGAAAGAAAGAAAGAAAAAAATCAGAACACTGTTGGGATTTCTTATAATTTTAATAGATTAGTTTTGATTTTGTTTTAAATTACACATTAGAGGCAACATAATATTTTTAGTGCTTATTAAGAACTCTGCAGGTCTTAATCCAGCCCTACTGTTTTTACCGTTCTTCATTCCTTGTCTTGAAGTTGAAACATTTTCTAGCCAAAGAAAGAGCATCCATAAATTAGTGTTAGAACCTTAGCCAATAAAAGAGTGGGATTCCCAAGTAGGACTTCAGTTCCTAATAAGTCACATTTCTGGAACAAGAGGAGTAAGTGATGAAAGTGCTGAAGACAACTTTAACATTCTCCTTGGCTTGACTACATTTTAGACAAACTTCTTCTGGACTCTAGACACTGACCTCCCTTTATTTACAGCATTTACTTTAGAAAATTTATAATTCTTAATTTTTCCTGTCCTTTCATGATATAAATCTTTTTGCAAGCCTCTTGCCAGTTTTATAACCCAGGACCATCTTTCTCAAAGATCTGGGAGCTATCTCTTTGAAATATAATAATCAAGAAAGAGAGGGCCCCTATCTTCTAGTCTCTGTGAGAGGGTACCTAACCTCCATGGGTGCCAATCAGCAAATACAGAAAAAAAATTTGCAAACTCAAGAATAATAATATGCTAAACATATCCCATTGATCAACCTTGCCCCTAACTTCCTCCAACAGTACTTTTCCACTAGCTCACCCCACCCTGAAAAACCCTCCAACCTTTGACTGAGTGAAGCTGAATGGATAAAAGGATATAGAAAATGGTGAAACTTGCTGGAGCTGGATGAGTGATGTATAAAGTTACTTCTTTCTTAATAGGCTACTTCTAGAGCAATTTTAGGTTTGCAGAAAACTTGTGCAGAAAGTACAGATAGTTCTCATATACTCCCTCTATCCTGCCTTTTCATCCCACAGTTTCTATTATTAATTTCTTACATTAAGGTACTATAATTGTTACCATTGAAAGGCTAAAATTGATACATTACCATTAACTAAAGTCCTTAATTTACATTAGGACTCACTCTGTTTTGTCCAATTTCAACAAATGCATACTTGTCACATATCCACCAGTACAGTATAATATAGAATGGCTCTGCCACCTTAAAAACTCCCCTGTGCTTCACTATTTATGCATCTCCCCTGACTCAAAATCCCTGGCAACTGCTGAATTTTTTTTACTGTCTCTATAACTTTTCCTTTTCCAGAATGTGATATGATTGAAGTTATACAGTATATAGCCTTTTTAAAATAATCTTTATTTTTTTAAATAAACCATTTTGCTCATCAGCTAAATCTTCTTTTTTTATTTTATGTTTATCATTTATTTCTTTCTGTTTTTTTCTTTTATTGTACTTTAAGTTCTAGGGTACATGTGCACAACGTGCAAGTTTGTTACATATGTATACATGTGGCACGTTGGTGTGCTGCACCTGTTAACTCGTCATTTACATTAGGTATATCTCCTAATGCTATCCCTCCCCACCTCCCTCCACCCCATGACAGGCCCCAGTGTGTGATGTTCCCCACCCAGTGTCCAAGTGTTCTCATTGTTCAATTCCCATCTATGAGTGAGAACATGCAGTGTTTGGTTTTCTGTCCTTGCGATATTTTTAGAACAATTTTATGTTCACAGAAATATTGAGAAGAAGGTACAGAGATTTCTCCTGTATACCCTGACCCTACACATGCATAGCCTCCCCCATTATCAACATCCATCACTAGAGTGTTAAATTTATCACATTGTTGAACCTGCATTGACACATCATTACCACCTGGAGTTCATAGTTTATACTGAAGTTTACTCTGGGTGTTATATATTCTGTGGATTTGGGCAATTAATATGGCCTGTACCTACCATTATGGTGTCACATAGGGTAGTTTCATTGACTTAAAAATCCTCCGTGCTTTGCCTATTCATCCCTCTCTCCCTGTTAACCTTCGGCAACCACAGATCTTTTTACCGTCTCCATCATTTTGCTTTTTCTAAAACGTCTATGGCTAGAATCATACATCATGCAGCCTTTGTAGATTGACTTTTTTTCACTTAATAATATACATTTAAGTTTCCTCCATGCCTTTTCATGGTTTGCTAGATCATTTCTTTGATAGATCGTTGCTGAATAATATTTCATTGCATGGATGTACCACAGTTTCTTTATCAATTCACCTATTAAGATACATATTGAGAGACAATAGGTATCTCTGGTTTTAGGCCATTATGAATAAAGCTTCTGATGCAGGATTTTTTGCTCCTTAGCTCACCTAGGTCTGGGTTCTTGTCTCACAACCAGGAAGAAGTAGGCACACAGACACTCGAAGAGTGAGTGGAGTAGAATTCATTAAGCAAAAGGAAAGCTCTCAGCAAAGAGAGGGGTCCTGAAAACAGGCTCCCAGTTGCCCCCTTCACAGTTGAATACAAGGGCTTCTACATATCCAAGCTGATGGGGCTGGGTTCCCAATTTGTATAAGGTACAAATTCCTGGTGGCTCCATCCCATCCTTCCTGTGGGCATGCAGGCCCTTAGTCTGAGCCACTCCATACTGATTTATTTCCCTTACTGCTCATGTGTTAAGGAACAGAATTTTCCACTGTGGGCATGTTTACGCAACGCCCCCATTCACCACCCCCATGCAAGTTCCTTCGTCTGCACAAAACATCTGGTGTAAACACCTGCGGGTTGTGTGGGAGATTCTCCAGGGACCCTTCCCTTACTGTCTGCCTCAAGCAAGCTGGCTAACTCCTTTCACTTCTATAAACATTTGCACGCCGGTTTCTGTGTGACGTAAGTTTTAACTCAATTAGGTAAATACCTAGAAGCATAATTATTGGATCATATGATAAGGCTGTTTGGCTTTGTAAGAAACTAACAAATTACCTCCAAAGTGGCTGCGTTATTTTGCATTTCTTGTGACAAGGAATGAGAGTTCCTGTTCTTCTGTGTTGTGTCTAATTTTTGGTATTGAGTAGTAATATTTCATTGTCTTTTTTTTTAATTTCTGATTTTCTAATGATGAATCATTTTGAGAATCTTACTATATAATTATTTATCATCTGTGTTTATATGTTGAGGTGTCCATTTAGATATTTTGCCCACATTCTAATTGAGTTATTTGCTTTTTATTGTTCAGTTTTAAAAGTTTTTTTGTGTGTATATTTTGGATACAAGTCCTTTATCAAACACGTGTCTTATAAGTATTTTCTCCCAGTCTACAGCTTTTCTTTTCATTCTCTTAACAATGTCACTCTCAGAAGTTTTTAATTTTAGTAAAAATATTAATTTTTTCTCTCATGGGTTGTGCTTTTAGTGCTGTATTTAAAAATTCTTCACCAAACCCACGGTGATCTAGATTTTCTCCTATGTTTTTTTTTTTCCAGAGCTTAATACTTTTCCATTATATACTGAGTCTATATCCTATCTTAAGTTGATTTTGGTAAAATATGTAATGTCTGTATGTATATTTACTTTTCTTACATGCAGAAACACAATTATTTCAACATCACTTCTTGAAAAGACTATCCTTTGCCCATTGAATTTCCTTTGTTCCTCTATCAAGAATTAACTATTGACTATATTTGTATGAATCTATTTCTGGGCTCTCCATTTTGTTCCATTGATCTACATTTCCACTCTTTCACAAATATCGGGCTGTCTTGATTATTGTGGCTTTATAAAAAGTCTTCAAGTCAGGTAGTGTTACTCCAACTTTGTTCTTCTTACATGTTGTGTTGACAATTTGGATTTTTTTGTCTCCCCATGTAAACCTGACAATATTGAGTCTTTCAATTTATTAACATAGAATATCCCTTCATTTTTCAGATTTTTTAAAATGTAGTTTGCCACATACAGATCCTGTACATATTTTGTTAGAAAATACCTATTTGTTTTATGTTTATTGGTGTTATTGTAAATAGTATACTGTTTTTGTGTCAAATTCCAATTGTTCATTGATAATATATAGGAAAACAATTGATCATATATATAACTTGCATCCTGCTAAAATAATCACGTATTAGTTAATTAGTAAATTAGTTACTTATTACAGTATATTATCATTAGTTAATATAATAATTTATTAGGTCAAGGAATTTTTTGTTGATTCTTTGGGATTTGCTATATAAACTGTAATGTCATCTGAAGATAAAGACAGTCTTATTTCTTCATTTCACCTGAAAACAAAGTTTAATATCTTCACTTCAAATTTGTACACATTTTTTTTTTGTCTTCTCTTATTGCGTTACTAGGACTTCCAGTACAGTGTTGAATGGGGTGATAACAAGAGGAATGTTTGTTTTACTCCTGATCTTAGGAGAAAAGGGTCCAATTTCTCATTCTCATGTATGATAATACTGGTAAGTCTTCTGTAGATGTTGTTTGTTCATCTGCAGAAGTTCCCCCAATGTCAAGCTTTTAAATAAACATTATTGTGAAACTGTATTTTGAATATTGTCTTTTGTTCACAATAGTGTTTATTTAGGCACTATAGCACATAGAGCATATGGTTTATATAGTAAGCAAAGTACTTTCAAAATACATTTAAGTTGTTTTCCCTGGACAGCTTTCCAGTAAGAAAAAATAAGCCTGCCACTATTTCTTTTTTATTGCTAAAATAACTATTTTTACTTAAATATTTCTTAAAGAGGTCACTTAAAAACTAAAACTTACAGCCAAAATAATCACTTACCACATAAAACATAGCTAAATTTTCTTGGTCCAGAGCATGCCCTTGTAATAGTTTGAGAAGTAATAAAATCCTGGACTAACAACAAAAATATGAGTAGCAACTTAATTTCTAGGTACAAATGCAATTTTAGAAACCAGAAATCTGTTGGTTATATAAAGCATAAGACTGGATTCGAAAAACAGTAGCCATCTTCTCTTCAGAAATTCCTTCCTTGAGAAATTCACACTCCTGATTTTCTATGGTGTCCTACATATTCAAGTTGTACAAGTATTAGCTGCCTACGTGGGCAAGACTGCAGTACTTTGTATTAAGCTAGAAGCAGCTTAATTTTGTCAGTAGGAAGATTCTTTCCTTTCAAGTCTGTTTAAAAGGAATAAGCACATCTTTTAACTAAATAATAGGAAAAAGATTGAAATGTGTAGGGTAAAGTAAAATGGTCTGGGGTTTAGGTCTAACTTTCAGATTCAAAAGTACCATAGTGCATTTTCAAAATCTATATATGTTTCAAATGTGTCAAGCAAATAAGGAAAGCCTCCTTTCCTGACATACAAACACAATTGACATATGACATCATAAATGTGATCACAGACCTAAAACTCATACCATGTTAGTGCTCATCTAGGCCAAAGAAGTCAGTAAAGGGTTAACAAATTCCTGGCAATTCAAAAACCTCTGGATTAAATGAAATAAAGATGCAAATTATGCTTATCCAGTCTTGGAAAAAGTTGAGACACTACTTCTCAAAAACGTAAAATGTACAATACTTTATTGTCTGTGCAGCTAAATGGAGAAGAGCAGAAAAGATGGAGATGTGGCCAGGAGTCCCAGGACAAGGCTGAGGTTAATGGGAACTAGCTGGACATTCCTATTAGCTGTTCAGTGAAGACACAGTTGTCCGCATGTGAACCAACTGACACCGGAACAGACTCACACAGCTAGTCTGTTCTTTGCTCTTCTTTCTGAGAGGACTGTCATGAAAGCAGTTCAGGAAAACAGCATCCATCCTTTTCTTTAAGATCTCCAGAGTGTGACTCCATCTAAGCTCTCTCAATAGCTAGTATACACCCCAAAACCTTCACCTCTACTATATTATGTGAGGCTGCCTATCAGTGGTGCGGTCTTTAATTTTAAAAGGTTACACATGACATTTTCAGAAGGTGAAATGGAGCAAAATGTGACTTACTAAAAAGAGAATTATATGTATCCTTCAAAGTGAGCATAGGTATAAATTAGAATATTATGTCTTCTAGCATTTCATGATACTCAGAGCAAATAAAACTTTAAAGGAGTCACAAGTCTCTGCCTATTACACATTCATCAAATAAGAAACTGAAAAAAATGTTCTTATGTTTAAATATCAGATACCTGGAATGTTTTAATAGACTTTAATCAATTTCAAAATGGCACTTATCTGTGAAAAAGATAACAAGTCTTCTTTTGAAGCAAAATACAATCAACAGAACAAAAAGATTCCTTTATGCTGCTGTTTCTTTGATAACTTTTACACAGCCCACAAACTTTTCACAATGAGCTCTCAATAAATCTCAGTTTCTAGATGGCCCCAGCATGACAATGGATGCTGAGCTATGGGTCCCGGAAAAAATTGATCCGATCTTGAGAATCAAGGCAAGCTATGTAATCCTGGATCTTAGGTTGCTAGTTTGACAGAAATAGAATTTATTTGCAGGTTTCTGATCTCTTACTGGCTGTAAACAATGTCAGTGAGTCTAGGCCCCTCCATGCTCCATAATAGGTATAGCTGAGAAATAATTACCTATGGATTCTGCCTTATTATTTTCCTGCATCAAGGAATCCTGCCTGTTTCTTCTGATTATGGTTGACATCTTGAATTGAATCTTCTTTGTTTCTAAACACCATGTATCCACCATCTGTTAGCAGTATTCTAGGTCTAGTCTACTTAATAGTCATTTATGAGTTTGACTGGAACAAATTTCCAGAGTTCAACAAGGCAGAATGTCCAGGGCAGCAAAAACTGTAGTGTGAGCTCGAATCTTAGGAAAAGGTCATTTGCCTTCTGCCAAATTTTAGTCACCACTTTGAGTTTATTCTTGGAAGGTGATAATTTCTAATTTCTCTATGAATTGCAAATGCCAGGAGTACTGGTCCTCAATGTCACTCTATGAAAAAATCATTATCAGGGCTTGATAAACATGCAGATCCCATACTCCCTAATTGATGACTCAACTCCATAGATTGGAATCAGAGTCCAGGAAACTGCAAGCTGAACACCTGTAGGATATTTATAGAGCATTTTGAGAAATGTTGGACACTCCTCGAGGACAGATACCTTACTTAATGGATGCTTTGCAAACACTTGCTGATGAGTAAATATTAAAATATCCACTTACTGCTATTGGCAATTATGAAACTAGTAGGAAAGGTCAGTTTGCCACAAGTATTTTTAAAAACAACTGTGTGTTTAGCTAAACATTAAATTTTTCGTAATTCTGCAATTCAAACATATCCTTTATTTTAAAAGTAAGTGCAGGTAATGTCCATGAGCCTAAACAATGCCTCTAAGATCTAATGTCAGATCAATGTGTGTAGAAAAACAATCAACAATAAGTTAAAAATAATGAATATGGAGGGGAAAAGTGCATAGAATATTTTTAGATTCCTTCAAAGAACATGAACTGCTTTACAAGCACAAACAAAATCTGAATTCTAATCTAAGTGTCAACCATTTTTATGGGCATATATAATTACTCTATGGAAGAACTGAGAAAAGAATAGAATGGAATGTCTGGGTGAGAAAACAGATTTTCTTTTTTCTAGAGAAGCAACTTAAACTTTGGAACATTCTCTTCTCTTGCTCTTGTAATAGTTCACACAATATCTCTTTCCAAGTGCAGCTCTGCATGCTTGCACAAAGCAAAATTTCACTACAGTATTTTACTACTCCTAGTATAGAAATTATTTCTACTCAAGAAAGCCTGCTTTGGAAGCATATATTCTGTGCATAGGAATAGAATTGACACACTCTCCTCACCCCACAATTTACCAAAAGCATATCAAAGGCTTGTTTTCCAACTCTGGAGCATCTCCCTGGGAGTTGTTGAAAGTAACTGATACTGTACTATCCTAGAAGTTTTATAATATTAGACCAATACTATAGATTGATACTATGAAACATAATGCAATACCATGTTACTTACTTAACTGACCTTCACCTAATCAACTGGCTGGATTAACTCAAGCTCTCTAGTCTTCCCTTGAAACTTACTGATTGTGACTTCAGCATGCTGGATCTTGTGGCTGGAAGCCTAATCTTCATATTCCTGTGCACTGCTGCTCCCATCTGTTGAATTGAATGCTTGCCAGAAATCAGTTTTATTTATTCCCAAATTTGTTTTTGCTGGTTTTATTTTACATTGTAATTATCTATATTAATTAATGATTATGTAAACTGATGAAATAGGAGTATGAAAAGAGAATTTATTCCAAGAATACTAATTTAAATGCTTTGGTTAAATGCTTTTACTAAAGGTGAGTCACTGAAAACATCACAAGCTCATCTGGGAATAAGGCAACGTAAAAGTTGAAAGAAAGTCATAGAAATTGAGAAGGATTCTATCCACTGAGCTCACCTGGCAAATGTTCTTCCCCCACTTTAAGGAAATGAAAACTGGGAATGAAGGACAGTGAGTGTGGTCTACACAAGGAAGACAATTCGGCAGTCCAGCCAGTGACCTCATCCTCAGAGAAAAGGATTTACTCCAACATAAAAAGAGCAGTGATCTTTGAACAAGTACCCCAGGAAATACATATATATTTTTAAAATAAAATAAATTTTTAAAATTTTAGAAATTGTAAGGCAGGGCGTGGTGGCTCATGCCTGTAATCCCATCATTTTGGGAAACCAAGGCAGGAGAATGACCGGAGCCCAGGAGTCTGAGCCTGGTCTAGGCACTATAGCGAGACCCTGTTTCAACATGAAAAAGACATATTTTTTTTTAATAAAAAAGATTGCTAAAAGAACTCAATGTATATGTAATTTATGTTCTAAGTTAACATAAAATGCTTGGGATATGCATTGTCATGTATTCTAAAAATTTCATAATACAGGCCAGTCATTTCTTTATGATTAGACACTTTAACTGATGTTTTGAACTAAATTAACTGACCAGCTACCAATGCTAATTATGTCAGATGAGAGAGTTGTAGTTGTACTATAATCACGACATCAATAACAACAAAAACCTCTCTAGAGGTGAGGTTGCAAGCTAGCAGTCTGCAGGACAAATTCAGCCAAGAGAGGTATAGAATTTGGCCTGTCAAATTCTAAAACAAAAAACAATCGGATATTTCTCACAAAAATTTAAGTCTCCATCTTCTCTTGAGAAATTAGATCAGGCAATCCTGGACTTGAAATCTCATTTGGCAGCACTAGTGATATCTGAGCAGCCGCTGCCCGCTTCAGAAAAGGCAATAGATCTCCAGTGAGATCTTGTCTTCACCTCTACAATCAGCCCACTGATTCGCCTTACCTGCCTGCTTCCCACAGGCATCTCCCTTACCCACCTGCTTCCCACAGGCATCCGCCTTACCCGCCTGCTTCCCACAGGCATCCCCCTTACCTGCCTGCTTCACACAGGCATCCGCCTTACCTGCCTGCTTCCCACAGGCATCCGCCTTACCTGCCTGCTTCCCACAGGCATCCCCCTTACCTGCCTGCTTCCCACAGGCATCTGCACTTGCTAACCATGCTCTCAGGCCTCGCTTGTGAGGGGCAAAGATTTCTAATTCACCTACACTTTTGCTAAGAAAAAGCACCCTCCTTCTCAACTCTGCAAGTTCATTGAATATAGTTTTTCTCAATCTTCCATGTAAGCCTGTGAAGAAGATGCAAACATGCATATTCACACAAATAGAAGACAGTGCTTATTCTTTCAGAAGCTAAAAAAATAACATTTATTAAAAAAGAAAACACATGCCATACCTAAACAAATACTAGATACTTATGCTTTCAGCTACTGCAAAATTTACAGACTGAACCAAACAATGTAGCACTTAATTCCACATTTCCTTGCTACCTCAACTATATTAAAATCCCCTTGAAGAAAGAATATAATAAATTATTTTGAAATCCCCACATCCTCATCACATGATATATTTGTAGGAAATTTATTGACATAAAATAGTTAAGAGATCAAACAGTGATATTTGTTAATTTTTCAAAAGAATAAAGCAAGATTTGAGATGTGAAATGGAAAGTCAGTTCATATGAAAAGTAAAATGGTGCAATGTATTCTATGGATGGTAAAAATTTTCACCTACTGGGAATGGAATTGTTAGTTCCCTTCCATATTTTGAGAACTATGTGTGAAATGGTAGCAAATGACAGATTACGATAGGCTTTGAATGTTAGACATCAGGCTTTAGATTTTATCTTGCATGCAGTAGGGAATGACTAGAGGTTTCAGAAGCATAAAGATAACATGAAAGCAGATATTTCAAGAAATAGAACTGGTAACAGTATGTCACATCAGCCTAATGGGGGGAAGAATGTAAGTAGGGAGATTAATTGATTGGCTGTCACAGTAGAAAGAGTGCCTGTATTAAAACAAGGCCTGCAGGAGGAATAGTATTTGTTGTTATTTTAATTATTTGAGAAGTAGTCGAATGTAAATATTGGTAGGATCAGGGGCATTGAGTATGGGTAATGAAGGAAGAAAAGCCTCAAAGATAATGAAAAGATCTAAGTTTTCAGAGATTTCAAACTAGTGTCATTGTAGACAAAATGTACGAGAAAAAGAGTTACTTTGAAGAGAGCACAATGATGCATTCAATTTTGAAGAATAAAGTCCTATTTAAAAGATGTCAAGAGAAACTACTAAAAATAAGGTAGCTGCAGGGAATAACAGCATCATGACTTTACTAACTATTTCAAATATCAGTAAGTGAAGTTCCTAAATATCCTAGGAATAATAGATTAAAAAATATAAAAAGTTAATTATGGGCACTTAAAAGTATGGGTACTTAAATTTCAGTGACAACTAAAATTGAATTGGAAATCTAAGATCTACCACGTTTTCCAAAAATATATCATAGGCTGAATAGGATTTTTCGGAGGTCTTGTGGGATGATTTTAGTTACTTTTAAAGACTGAAACAGTCAATAACCAGTCTAATAACTACAGTAAGTCTTCACTTACCGTGGATAGCCCCTGGGAAACTGTGACTTTAAGTGAAGCAACATATAACATAACTAATTTTAACATAGGCTAATTGTTATAAACAAGAGTTAGGTTCCCAGCATAATTCTGGTCACAAAAACATCACCAAACTTCTGCTAACAAAATGACCATGAAATCTACAGAGGAATAAGAAAGGGAAGAACTTTCTTTTCAGAGTAACAGTCTGCAGATTGGGGACTGTAGCCTCCTGGGAAGGTAGGCATATACTCCATAGAAGGGAAGGAGGTAGCAGCAGTTCAGCCTTCCAGGGTCTCTCTTACATGTACATTCCTCAGGCTTGGGCAATGTTATATAAATATTCATGGACAAAGTCTAGTGCATGCACGATGAGTTAATGTATATGTGGTACATCCCATTCACTTTGGGACAGGGTTTTGACATTAAAATGATGTGGAATTTGGTTCTTTATATCAAAAGATGTACTATTGAGCACCAAGACATTTAGACATTTTGTGCACAGTCTCTGTAAGCCAGCTGGAGCTGTTGACACTTCTAAATAAAAACAAAACACTTCTAATATTGAATATTAACTAACTGTAGGCTATATATGCACTTAAGAATGATTAATCCAAACAACTAAGATAATTATTTATCTTCTTATTCCAGTTCAGGGTTCTGGGTGGCCAGAGCCTATCCTGGCTGCTCGGGGCACAGTGTGGACACCAGCTCTGGAAAGGACACCATTCCATTGCAAGGCTCAGTCAGACACACCCACACTCACTCAGGCACATCGGACACACCAGTTCATTTAACGTGCACAGCTCTGGGATGTGGGAGGAAACGGAAATACCCAAAGAAAATCCACTGTCTCCGCACTGACATGTCTCCACACTGACATGGAGAAACTGTGCAGACTCCACAAGACAGTAGCCCCAGATAAAATTCAATATTTTTTCTTATCAATGTCATAAGGAAATGACGTTGTTTGAGGACCTGCTGTATGGCCTCCATTGTTATTTTCATGGCCATGAAGATTGGTCATACAAAATACAATCGATCAAATCTATCAGTTGAGATACCGTAAATAATAAATTATCTCCCAGACATAATCTCTGGTAAGAATTTTGGAATTTGAGGAAGTTTACCTTTTACCTATAGTTGAATTTAAAATTATATTGAAAAGGATAAACAAGAATCCAAGTTATCTACTATACAAATTTAATTTTAAGATTTGAAAGACTAGATTGAAATGCATAGATTGGGTCCTCGGGAACAAACATAGATTATTTATTGATTATTTCATTGAACAAGTCTTTATTAACAAAGTTAATTACCAGAGATGGGTCTTTTGAGATTACTATTATAATAAACCAGGATGAGATATATATGATATTAAAAGCAGTGCCTGTACCATCTAAAATAAAAGAACTAATACATGTATTTTCACATGAGTTCTTGTGAGAGTTAAGGAATTATGTTATGAATGACCAATGTTGCTTCTTTTAGTCTAGAAAGACTAAAAAGTCTTTTCACAGTGTATATAACTTTCCAGTTGTTGGATGCTAAAGGATTTTTTGGAGCCGTGGACAGCTGGGAACAGTTAGTTTCTCTGTCCCTACCCAGCATCTCCAAAGTCAGCTGAAAATGAAATGCCTTCTCAGGAGGCAAATTAGTGAATAAAACATTTAAAATATACATCATAGGCCGGGCGCAGTGGCTCAAGCCTGTAATCCCAGCACTTTGGGAGGCCGAGACGGGCGGATCACGAGGTCAGGAGATCGAGACCATCCTGGCTAACACGGTGAAACCCCGTCTCTACTAAAAAATACAAAAAACTAGCTGGGCAAGGTGGCAGGCGCCTGTAGCCCCAGCTACTCGGGAGGCTGAGGCAGGAGAATGGCGTAAACCCGGGAGGCGGAGCTTGCAGTGAGCTGAGATCCGGCCACTGCACTCCAGCCTGGGCGACAGAGCAAAACTCCTCAAAAAAAAAAAAAAAGATAAAAAAAAAAAAAATATATATATATATATATATATACATCATAAACTACAGCTCAGTGGGATCTGAAGTGGCTATCACATTAAAAACCCAAAATGGACTAATATAAAATTCTAATAAATAATGCTGAAGCTTACAAAATTGATACATAAACCTGTTAAAACCAAGGGAAAATAGATTTTAAATTGAGATGTTTTAGTATTTTATAAGAGTACAATTTGGGGGCATCTTGTCCTCTGGTAAACAATAATTGCTGTGACTTCCATATTCTTTTGAATACAATGATGTCAGATTAATTAGGTTTTTTGTGTATTGACATGTTATGTAGTTTAAGATAGCACCTGTACTGTAGCCCTCATGGATAAATCTGTATAACTCAAAGAAACTCCTGCTTCAATTCTATGATTTAGTTGTAAATTTATGACAAAATAGCCAATTCATCTTCTTCCTATGTGCCATTGCACTTATTTATGATGTGTGTCTTCTGTTTCATCAACAGAAAAAATAGATAATGCACCATCTTCTCACTTGTGTAACTCATTTGCTTTGTGAACACTTTGTTTCAAGGCATTCAATATAAGTTTCAGAAAGAGAAACCACAGGAAATGTGTTTGCAATGGATTTGTGACCTCTGCAACAAGAATACAAATTGTATTCTCAATGTCTGGGGACATTTGTTGTTGTTCCACCTGGTTGGGGGGGAAGGAGGAAGGGCTTAGTTGGTAGAAGCCAGGGATGCTGAGAAATACCCAAACTAAATGATATGTTGTTCTCAGAACAATGCACAGAATAGCTGCTGACAGCACAGCATTATCCAACCCAAACTGTCAATAATGCTGAGGTTCAGGAACCCTGGTATAAGATATTGTAGCTTCATCCAATAAAAATTCTCTTTATGGAAGTCTTAAAGCAGAGCTTCCTATTTTGGTGCTTGCTTTGCTGCTTACTGAAGAGAAATCCTTATAACAATATAGCTTATGAAAAGCCAATAGGTTTCTGTCTCAGTCCACTTCTGTTGCTGTAACAAAATACCACAGACTGAGGAATTTATAACAGCAGAAATGTATTTCTGTACAGCATTTCTCACTGTATTTCTCACAGTTATGGAGGTTAGGAAGTCCGAGATCAAGGCACTGGCAAATTCCATATCTGGGAAGGGCCCTGTCTACTTCCAAGGTGGTGACTTGTTGCTCAGAACAAATACTGTGCCTTCCCATGGTAGAAGAGTGGACAGGAGAAAGAGATGGGAGGAGCAAACATGTCCCCTCTAGCCCTTTCATAAGGTGCTAACCCCATCCATGAGCGCTCATGGCCTAATCACTTTCTAAAGGCTTCATCTCTTAATATACTGTTTGATAATCAAGCTTCAACGTCAATTTTGAGGGGACGCATATTCAAACCATAGCCGTTTCATTGCTGCCTTACCAGCAAACTAAATGATGTCTTGTTCTCAGGATCTGTCATGTTTCCTGGTTATGATGAGCACTGTGAACTTCCCCATGTGGTTTCACAAGAAGGTCTATCTTTCTCAAGGAATATTTCCTTGAGATGACAGTTTTAGTTTGTCTTTTTATTAAAAGAAATGGCCTATTTTATTTTGAATGACAATCATAACAGATAATCCTGTGGCAATTTTATGGGGTAGATGCAAATGATTGTAATTTCTTGTCCTACCTTTCTAATTCTTACTCATTATTATATATAATGGCTTAGGGTCAGGCTTTAGAGTATGAAGAAACTGGGATAGAAATCACTCTGACACTTCTAGCTGTGCCATATTGCCAAGTCACTTCTTTTTTTTTTATCACTTAGATTTTTTTATTTTA
This sequence comes from Trachypithecus francoisi, assembly GCF_009764315.1. Classification (NCBI taxonomy): domain Eukaryota; kingdom Metazoa; phylum Chordata; class Mammalia; order Primates; family Cercopithecidae; genus Trachypithecus; species Trachypithecus francoisi. The sequence continues at coordinate 163,920,716 of NW_022681454.1, read as the reverse complement.
TCTTTATTGGTAAAACTCTTGATTTATTTCAACATAGATATAGATATTTACTAATATATCAGTATTGTGTACATATATTAAAGGGAAAATATGTGTAATAAATTTGGCTGTCTTCCTAAAACTACTTCACTTTTTTTTCTAGTGTTGTAGACTTTCATTTTATTTTATATTTTTTATCTACCCCTCGCCCCCCTCTCACCCTTCCCCCCAAGTCCTCAAAGTCCATTGTATCATTTTTTTGGCTTTGCATCCTCATCATTTAGCTTCCACATATCAGTAAGAACATAGGATGTTTGGTTTTCCATTCCTGAGTTACTTCACTTAGAATAATAGACTCCAATCACGTCCAGGTCACTACAAATGCTGTTATTCATTCCTTTTTATGGCTGCATAGTATTCCATCATATATGTGTATATATGTATATACATATGTGTGTGTATATACATATATGTGTGTATATATATATATATCACAGCTTCTTTATCCACTCATTGGGCATTTGGGTTGGTTCCATAGTTTTGCAATTATGAACTGTGCTCTATAAACATGCATATGCAAGTATCTTTTTTGAATAATGACTTTTTTTCTTCTGGGCAGATAACCAGTCATGGGATTGCTGGATCAAATGGTAGTCCTACTTTCAGTTTTTTGAGGAATCTCCATGTTGTTTTCCATAGTGGTTGTAGTAATTTACATTCCCACCAGCAATGTAGAAGTGTTTGATGTTCACCACAGCCATCCCAACATCTACTGTTTTTTGTTTTTTTTATTATGGCCATTCTTCCAGGGGTAAGGTGGTATCACACTGTGGTTTTGATTTACATTTCCCTCATCATTAGTGATGCTGAGCATTTTTTTCATATGTTTGTTGGTCATTTGTTATCTTCTTTCCAGAATCCAGCACCCCTTTATGATTAAAACTCTCAGCAAAATCAGCATACAAGGGACATACCTTAATGTATTAAAGGCTATCTATGACAAACCCACAGCCAACATAATACTAAATGGGAAAAAATTGAAATCATTCCCTCTGGCTACTGGAACAAGACAAGGATGCCCACTCTCACCACTCCTCTTCAACATAGTATTGGAAGTCCCTCGCCAGAGCAATCAGACAAGAGAAAGAAAGAAAGGGCATCCAAATCAGTAAAGAGGAAGTCAAACTTTCACTGTTTGCTGAAGAGATGATTGTTTACCTTGAAAACCCTAAAGACTCCTCCAGAAAGCTCCAGAACTGATAAAAGAATTCAGCAAAGTTTCTGATACAAGATTAATGTACACAAATCTGTAGCTCTTCTATATACCAACAGTGACTAAGCAGAGAATCAAAATAAGAACTCAACCCCTTTTACAATAGCTGCAAAAAAAAAAAAAAAAAAAAAAAACAAACTTAGGAATATACCTAACCAAGAAAGTGAAAGACCTCTACAAGGAAACCTACAAAATACTGCTAAAAGAATTCATAGATGACACAAGCAAATGGAAACACATCTCATGCTTACGGATGGGTAGAATCAATATTGTGAAAATAACCATACTGCCAAAAACAATCTACAAATTCAACTCAATCCCCATCAAAATACCACCATCATTCTTCACAGAATTAGAAAAAAATTCTAAAATTCATATAGAACCAAAAAAAGAGCCTGCATAGCCAAAGCAAGACTAAGCAAAAAGAGCAAATCTGGAGGCATCGCACTACCTGATTTCAAACTATACTATAAGATCATACTCACCAAAACAGCATGGTACTGGTATAAAAATAGGCACATAGACCAGTGGAACAGAATAAAGAACCCAGAAATAAAACCAAATGCCTACAGCCAACTGATCCTCAACAAAGCAAAAAAAGCCATAAAGTGAGAACCCAGAAATAAAACCAAATACCTACAGCCAACTGATCCTCAACAAAGCAAACAAAAACAAACCTTTTCAACAAATGATGCTGGGATAATTGGTTAGCCACATGTAGGAGAATGAAACTGGATCCTCATCTCTTACCTTATACAAAAATCAACTCAAGATGGATTAAGGACCTAAACCTAAGACCTGAAACTATAAAAATTCTAGAAGATAACATTGGAAAAACCCTTGTTAGACATTGGCTTAGGCAAGGATTCCGTGACCAGGAAACCAAAAGCAAATGCAATAAAAACCAAGATAAATAGCTGGGACCTAATTAAACTAAAGAGCTTTTGCATGGCAAAAGGAACAGTCAGCAGAGTAAACAGACAACCCACTGACTGGGAGAAAATTTTCACAATTTATACATCTGACAAAGGACTAATATCCAGACTCTACAACGAACTCAAACAAATCAGTAAGAAAAACACAGTCAAGGCTGGGTGCGGTGACTCATGCCCGTAATCCCAGCACTTTGGGAGGCCAAGGCGGGTGGATCATCTGAGGTCAGGAGTTCGAAGTTCGAGAGCAGGCTGATCAACATGGAGAAACCCCGTCTCTACTAAAAATACAAAATTAGCTGGGCATGGTGGCACATGCCTGTAATCCCAGCTACTCAGGAGGTTGAGGCAGGAGAATCGCTTGAACCCGGGAGGCGGTGGTTGCAGTGAGCCGAGATCACGCCATTGCACTCCAGGCTGGGCAACAAGAGCAAAACTCCACATCAAAAAAGAAAAAAAAAAAAGAAAAAAAGAAAAAAACAAATGATCCCATCAAAAAAATGGGCTAAGGACATGAATAGACAATTGCCAAGTCACTTCTAAAACTGTTTTCTTATTTGTAAAATGGGCATCATAATAATAGTACCAACCTCATGGGCGACTATGAGTGTGCAGTTGATAACATATATAAAGATCTTAATATAATGCCAGTGACAAAAAAGCTATAAATAAATGTTAACCCAAATTGTTATGATTACTATTATTTTATTATTGTTGTTGCTCTGTTGTGACAAGAATCAAAGTTTAGTATTAAATATACATCTAAGAACTTGCTATTTGTAAATATGCCCACATTGGACACACAGATCCTTCCAGTCCAAGATTATTTATTTTATCTCAACTTTTAGCTCAATGCCTGGCACACAGCCAGGTCTCTACAAATTCAAATGATTATTTAAATAACTGAATGAATAAACCTGCAAGATACAATGAGAGAACTTTTTTTATTTTTATTTTTATTTTTGATATGCAATCTGGCTCTGTTGCCCAGGTTGAAATGCAGTGGCGCAATCTAGGCTCAGTGGAACTTCTGCCTCCCAGATTCAAGCGATTCTCCTGCCTCAGCCTCCTAAGTAGCTGGGATTACAGGTGCACGTCCAGGGTTTATTTCACCATGCTGGCCAGGCTGGTCTCAAACTCCTAACCTCAGGTGATCCACCTGCCTCGGCCTCCCAAAGTGCTGGGATTACAGGCATGAGCCACCGCGCCTGGCTAATCAGAGAAACTTTAAAAAAGATTCATCATGTACTACAAGAAACATCTTAAGATTTCTGCTTATTAGCATAACAAGATATTTTAATAAAATCTCATTTCTAGACAGTGTCTGGGAAATAAATCTGTAAAATTGAATATTTCACTGGTAGTGTTCCCTGAGACCTGCTGTCTATCACATACATATTGTATATATCCATAATGTAATATAATGTGATAATGTCTGATCTTTAAAAGTCACCTAAGGCCTTTATTCTAAACGCATTGAAAAGCCTTTTGATTGTTTCATGCAGGGGAACAACATGGCAAGAATTAGCTTTACAGAGAGCCCTTTCGTTTCACTTCGGAAGATGTGCTGCAAGCCACAAGAATAAGAGCAATAAAACCAATCAAGATGCCTTTTTTGGCAGTCCAAGAAAAACATGATGGTGGTTAGGACAAGAGTATTCCATTAAGATAGACAGGATATAGCTTGAAAGTTGATGGATGCAAAATAACTAGCAGTAGAGGTGGGAAATGGAGTGGGAGGACAGGAGGTAAAGGGAGTGAAGGAAAGTGAGTAACCAAGGAAGTTGTTCGGGTTTTGGGCCAAGCCACAGTGTGGATGGTAGTATAATTACTGAAGAGTAGTGGGGTGTGGAAGGAGACTCTGGTTTACTGCTAATAATCCCCTCAGCCCCCAAATTCTAAGTCTAATTTGTTTTCCTTCCAAGGAGACAAAGATACTGTTTCTTTCTTTCACTTGGTAAAAGCATTCTCTCTCTCTCTCTTTCTCTCTCTCTGTCTCTTTCTGTCTGTCTCCTCTCCTTTGCTCACTCTCAGTCTCTATTTTTTTTTTTTTTATTTTATTCTCCCTTGTCTCCTCTGCTCCTAGTTAGTGAACTAAAAGTTTGGAGGAATATAAAAGAGAGATGTAGATTTCCCATAAATACCTCTCTCTTGGGGAAAGATCATTGAGCCCAAGAAGAAGAAGGAACAAACTACCTTGTAAAACTCATCATTAAACTCAGTTTACTTAGTCCCACTGCACTATTTATGACAAGTCACTAAAATGTCAGCCTGTTCCTCAGTGAAATGAGTCATTCTGTTTTACAGTTAAGCTTTTCCTTAAAATGTTTTTGGTAGGTAATGTTTATAGGATACATAACAACTTTATTTTCTTGGTACCCAAAACATTTATAAAAACCCTGGAATATGCAAATAGCAGGTAAACAATAACACTTTTTAAGCAGTCTTTCATGAATTGATTTTAAAACATTTCTCCATAAAGGCACCAGGCAGGAAACACTGTGTTCATTTCTTCAATGGTTACTCTAGGTTGCCCATTATTGGATTATGGGAGTGCTGAGTTAATGAGCCTTAGAATCACCTCTTGAACCAGCCTAGCTAACTTAACCAGATGCTTTCACAGCATCGACTTTAAAAAATACCTTCACAGCAAACATCAATAATAATGTCAGAAAAAATAATAGAAATGTCTTATGATAAATTGTTGGAGACACATCTGGCAGGCAAATGATCTCAGCTAATTCATGCTAAAAATAAAATAAAGAAAAGAAAAGTAAACCCCTCAGCGCTGCATCTCCAGGATAATTGAACACTAAGGAAGTGAAGGGTATTCCTGCTCCAGACCTCTTTCTTTGACCAGTGTAGCAGAAGTGTTAGGCACTGGATACTTAGATAAGTCATGATACATGAAATGTGAAACAAGTTAAATCCCAAGCCTAGAAAACAACTCTAGGAGAAGGCAGGTAACAGCGCATGGTGGATAATAAAAAGGCCAAAATCACTTTCAGGTTTTTCGGTGAAAAGAGCGGCAGTGTAAGTCCAGCCTCGTTTTAGCATGCACTGCTGGGACTTGATCAGTTACCCTGATATAACCATGGATTGAAACCTGTTCTTACATTAGCTCTCTGGTGAAGGAAGAAATACCAATTTTCATCTTACCTGAAAAATGGGCTTTTCATGTCACCGGGGAACTCATTATAAGGCAAACATTTTGCCGTTAAAGTTGCTGAATTAATTATAGGCACAAATCCTAACAGAGGAAAAAGATAAGTTGGGGACCCAGAGAACATGATGATGACACGGAGCTTTTCATACCCAAACCTATAAATCATCCAATTTATTAAAACTATGGAGGCTTTCTGAGTGTGACAACATAAAATAATGCCACAGTAAACTGCACATAAGCCTTGGAACGGCGGAACCAAGTTTCAGGGAACAGAGGAAGTACATCTATCATGAATCTCAGTTTCCCTGAGAATGAAAGATTTATATGATTCTTTCACTCTGAAACCTAAATAAAACTCTGCTTAAGAGTAAAATCAGGATAGTAAATAAGTGTGACAGCAGAGTAATTGTTTCCTGGCTTATTGTCTACTTACTCATATTAATTTTATAATATCTTGTATATTATTTCTTTACTCCATCTCAAAACTTTTAAGTCACAGTGTTGCACTACTAGACCTTATTAAAATTCAAGATGAAATGCAGGGAGTCTCCTCAATCAATTTTTTATCCTTCTTCCTTGCAAATCCCTTACTTCACTATAGCACTAATTAGTAAAATTTTCTGATATCTTACTCCGGCTCAGAAATTCCTCTGATCTCCTCACTCTTCTTTCACCTGTTCTTTTCTTTATCAGCATCCCCAGACTTTACCCAGACATGCAAACTTTGGAGACAGTCCAAAGGTGAGCAATAAATGTGATTAAGTGCTTGGGAAATAGGATGTATAAAGAAAGATGAAAGGCAATATTTTAGGTAAAAGAGAAAGCTGCTCTCAGAATATATTCAATAGCAGTTTTCCAGAGCAAGGTCTTGAATTTCAATGACACTTTCTTAGGTCTGATTCAAAAAATAAAAATGTAAGTAAAAATGCTAAGAGCCAATCCTCCAAAATTCACTTGCCTGGCATTTTTCCATTTTCCTCACAGCCTTTATCACATCTCTTGTATCTTACCTTCGTCGGGCTGCCTATCGTATCTACAGAATGCTGATGCTTTCGTTTTCTCTATTACAGTCAAGGAGACATTTATATAGTAAAGAATTTATATTCTAGAGCAGTGGTTCAATCAGAGGTGAATTTTGTCCCTCAGGGCACATTTATCAATGTCTGGAGAGAGCTTCCATTGTCACAACTGTAAATGAAGGCACTACCGGCATTTAGTGGGTAGAGGCCACAATGCTACTTAACTTTCTAGAATATGCAGAATAGTCTCCAATAACAAAAAATTATCCAGTCCAAAATGTCAATAGTGCTGCGCCCTAGAAGCATTGCCAGGAAATATAAAGGCTGGCTATGCTCTGTGTCACCAAAGCAGGCTACAACTCTTGAGCTAGGAGCCTTTCCATGCCTCCTGAAGAAGGTGAGAATACTTGGGTGGGTTTTCATCAGTCACAGTTTCACTGTCCACCCCGGCTTTCCATGCAGGCTGCTCTCATACCCTTCTCTATGCAACAGCTCCTCTCTAGACAACATGAGAACCCACTGCCTGTGTGACCACATCCCTGGTTGGTGTCTGCAATACTGTGTGTGTTGGGTGGGGGCGGGCGGGTTTTGCCAACACACAAATATTGGATATATGAATCTGTAAATCGATTGTTTTATACTTAAATGTAATGTCTATCTCAAGCTGCCATTACAGGCAGTTGCAAAAAGCTTTATCTTAATTGAGGGAAAATTCAGTCAGTTCTAAATAAATATATACATAGTTCATCCCCTTACCTTTTCTCCCTGAGAGCTCTTTGCCTTTTCTCTTGTATATTAGCTTCCCAGTTTCAGGACAGGCATTTACCTTTGTTCAGCCTCTACCCTAACTGGCATCCCCTGGTGTGTGCTCCCTCTCAGAGAATCTGATCCTATTATCCATTCCTCATGGACCACCGTCGCTATCCATTCCAGTATCCAGATCCCCTCTAGTCTACTTGTTGTCTATCTCTGTCACACACTCTCTTGCTCTCTTACCCTCTCATTCTCTTTCTCAACTTAATTCCATGCCTTTCTCAAGGGTATGGAGAGGCTCAGCTGCTCAGCTGCAGGAATCCTGGTAAAGGTGTCTCAAGACCATTCTCTTCTTGATATCCCCCTGGGCCATCTTGAGTTGGCTGCTAACATACAATAGAAGCAGAGCTCCAACCAGGATACCAGACTGCAAGCAGAGACAGTCCTCCCCTGCTCATAGACTTTCTAACACATCTGGAGCCTCTATGGTGCCCAGATTCAGATCCCCAGGTTCAGGGCTCCCTTTACAGACTCTCATTGGCTGTGATCATTTTGGTATGCTTTCCAACTTTCTTCTTTACTGCTCAATGGTATTTTTTTCCAAGCATAGTCATAGGCCAGGACCTTGACCTTTGAAAGCAAGAAGGTCTTTGTTTCTACCAGCAGCACTGCCATGCTCTCTGTAGCTCCTGCAGCAGTAGAAGCCAATTTCAGGTCTTCAGGTGTTACTATATGTGTGTGTCTGTGTGTGTAAGAGGGAAGGCAATAAGGTAAACAAAAGGATGTTAAGGAGCTAAATCACCTCACATTTGTTCCTCTTAATGCTTTATAATGTCATCTTGCACTTATAGCTAAAAACAGTTACAAAACATAGTTGTTATTGTTGTTATTTCAGTTCTTTTCCTTCATAAGTTGAAAAGAGTTTCTCAAAGTTTCGCACATTTTATGTGGCCTATATTATCACAGATTTAGATAAAAATTTAAAGTATAACTTATTTCATGTTCTTAAAACCATTGATTTTTCAAATCTTTAAAAGAAAAGGCATTCTCAATTGAAACAATATAAATATTGGCTAGGTATTCTAGCCTTTGGTGGAACTCAACCCACCCACGTGTATTTTATGCCTTAGGAAGACGAGATCTTAGATAATATGCACTCAAATTGGGCTTATCACATGCCAGTACCTGTTCCAAGTGTTTTATGTCTACTAGCTCATATAATCATCTGAAGGACCTGGTGAGTAAGTGCCATTGTTATCTCCATTTGACAGATGAGAAAATGGAGACAACAGAAGTTAAGTTACTTGCCTGAGGTCACACAGCTAGCAAGCAGGGGAGCAGGGATTTGAACCTGCACCATCTTGTACTAGAAGCCAGTGTTTCAAACCATGCATTATACTGTTAGCCTTTATTATGTGAGTTGAGGTTAAAAATGAATCATAAAAAGGCCGTAGAACACAGCAGCATGATTACTGAAAGACATACATAAGTGAAGTTTTCATGGGCATAGATTGTGATAAAAAAATGTATGTCATTTCTCAAAAGGAGAGTAATAAACCTTAGAGATAAAAAATCAGGATATGGGTCTTACAGTTTAGAGTCACCGAGCAGAAAATTCAGTCTTTCTTGGATTAAGCAAGAAGCGTGATGAAGGCTTATATATAAGTTCACCAAATTCACTATTGTAAGAGAATATGTATTGATTTAAAATACATATCAATTTTACTATGAAACTAGCAATAAGATGGACATTTGCTTGACCATCTGCTGTACTAAGTTAGTATCTCTTGCGTCTAGGCAGGTGGTCAGCTGCTAGTCAAGATTCAGGGATTTGGCATGTCCTCATCTCTTTCCTTCAGGAGACACGACTAAGAGTTATTGACTTTTATGAACAACAACAACAAAAATGCACATAGAATGATTTTAAAATAACACTAAAAATCAGTTGGCAACTTCCATTGCTAATTCTTGGTATTTTCCTTTGACTTACTGTGAGTGATATCCTGAGATGCACACTTTCTCCAGATGGATGATGACCCAACGCAAGTAAATATCACTGGAACAAAGGTGTGGACCATAAACTCAACACTTGACTAAAAGCTCCCTAATGACAGGGTGTTTTGTTTCCTGACACCTCCTACAGGCATTTCCCAAGCACTCACTCAACTTTTGCTGACTGCAGAAACCGTGAAGATCCAGGATAGATGTGTTCGGAGACAAAGCAGCCCTGAGCCAGAGTCCACCCACACCCAGAGGGGGCCTCTGATTTCTTTCTCCTTCCAGGATAGGACATAAGGAGCTGTCTTAAGTGTTTTTGAACTAGGCTTGCTGAGCAACTTTCTCTCTCTTTATATAGAACTTTTCAGCAGAAATTTTAATCTAAAATTTAAGTTTATCTATGGAACAAAATGAACCCCATAGATTTTATGTTATTATATTGGGAACCAAACCTACTTTCCTGGAACAATAAACACTGTAGACCTCTTTTCCACCTGCTTTAAATTGAAAAGAAAAGAAAAATTTCCCCTGTGAGATACCCATTGCCTTCCTTGGGCAAAGAGGCTAAATTTAATACAAATTATTTCACTATCCATATTCTAGTTATTTCCCTTATCTCCTTCCTAGGCCCTGTAAGCTTAGGATATAGCAGTTTTGCCTTCACTGGTTCAAATAAGTGACTTACATTTATATGCTTTATCTTTCTGTAAGAATCCCCACTGGTTGCTAAATATGTGGGCTCCCCTCTGATGCCTTTCCTACGGGACAAGCACTTATATCAGCAAGAAGGCAAACAACAGTTGCGGCTTCTTGGGCACTGCAGCAGCAGACAGCAGGTGGAAGAATATAGCTTGATTTGAATTGAACAGCACAGCAAAACTTTTATGCCAAAAGCAGAGCCTGCAGTGGCTGAAATAGATTTTTTATCGAAATAGATGTAAAACTTTAAATAAAAAGTGCTCCAAAGATTTTTTATATGAAAATGATATCATGTTATGGCTGTAAAACCTGGGAATATAAAGACTTGAATTGATGTGCTTGATTAAAATAAGAAGAAGAAACTTACTTCCTCCAGGGGATTCCTCTACTGTCATTATTGGTTTTGTATATCCTGCAGAGACCCGAATCGTAATTAGGAGAAAAGGATACTGGCATTTCATTTAGAATAGAGGAAGCAGAGCTTACAATGAACCCTACCAGGAGACAGAACACTCAGGCACACTTCACATTGCAGTTTCTTAAAAGGTCCAGCTCTATTTGACTAGATAATTCCCAAAAGGCACTTTGCCCACTTTGGTGTTGTATTCATAATTCCCATACTAACGCTACCCCCAGAAACCATCTTCTGAAAGGAAGGCATTAGAAGAAGGCTGGCACCACTAGACTTCAACCTGAGGACAACCTGACCTCAACAGGGAAACCCACACTTCTTCCTTTGCATCAGGAAACCCATGGAGATTTCCACTGGTCAGTCACAGGAGCTCTACTGTGCGGTTAAGATGAATACTCTTAAGCAGTCTTGTGGCAATGCATCATTAGAATCATGTCCTTTTTCAACTGGGGACCTATTAACCCAGCTCCTAACTTCTTAATAATTTGCATTGTCACTTTGGGAAACCTATTAAGTCACACTTTTGTTCCCTGTAAAATAAGAAAAGACAATGTATGTCCTCAACAGCCCAGGAATGGGAATAAAAAGGAAAATAAATGAGAAAAAGAATGCAGAATAGTTGAGTCCCTGTGAAATGCAAAATGAGAGAATCAGAGAAAATTCAGACATACTCCGCTAGGAAAATGTCAACACTCACAATGATCTAGCTAAATGTAAGCCCCCTGTACCTGTTCATGTGGAAAAAACCTCTAGTATTGAGAAGATTAGGCTAAATTCTGCTGACCACAATTCAATTTTTTGATATAACCTCTGTCTATTGACAACATAGTCATCTTTAAATATCAATATCTGTGATATAAGTTTCACACCATTTTGGAACCTTTTTAAATTCCTTAAATCCTTTGATTAGTTCTATCAAATCTTTCTTGATAACTTTTCAGCCACCAGGACCTCACTACATCATTCTGTCTTCAGAGACATGATGTTCAGTTTGAGAACATTTCTCCCTGGAATAAGTGTCATTTTTATAAGCTTTCAAAAGAAAATATCTGCTTAAAAAGATAACATCTATAAAAATATAAATATAGTTCCATCCCTTGATCTACCCAAGTTATCTGCAAAGCCACTCAAAAATATGATGGAGTCATTAAAATTTTACTGAAATGCAGCAAAATGCACACTAGAGTTAGTGATAGCCAGATGCCCATTTCTACCTAAGAATCCTGATTTGTCTTCAAAATTCAATGAAAATCTCATTTTTCCCACCTGAGAAAAAGTATACTTAAATTAGGTTTTGAGCTATTTGCAATATTTTAGGCAGCTGGCTACTTTCAAACTTATACTGTCACTTAGTCTACCAAAGGTGTTATTGCATGTTTGATTTTAAAATATCAGGATTTTTTTTTTTTTTTTTTTGAGACGGAGTCTCGCTCTGTCGCCCAGGCTGGAGTGCAGTGGCTGGATCTCAGCTCACTGCAAGCTCCGCCTCCCGGGTTTATGCCATTCTCTCGCCTCAGCCTCCTGAGTAGCTGGGACTACAGGCGCCTGCCACCACGCCCGGCTAGTTTTTTGTATTTTTTTAGTAGAGACGGGGTTTCACCATGTTAGCCAGGATGGTCTTGATCTCCTGACCTCGTGATCCGCCCGTCTCGGCCTCCCAAAGTGCTGGGATTACAGGCTTGAGCCACCGTGCCCGGCCAATATCAGGATATTTTAAAAACTGATTTAATAATACATGACAAAATAATGTGTCCTGATAAATCCCTTGAAGAGCAATGAAAACATGCATGACAGCTACCATTTCGGACAGTATTTGAAAGACAGGAGAGATAGAAAGACTGATGTGTCCTTTCTTGCAACAAATTCCAAAACTCTTCTCAGCCCAACAGTTCCCTGCCTTTCTTTAGAGCTCTGTGAAGACACTCAGCTCCTATTGGATTTTATCTCACTAGCATCACAAGACAAGGATAACTTCTTCTTTTCTTCAAAGCACACTCCAGTGTTTTTGGACAATACATGGATCCTTATAATTGTATTAATTTCTTATTTTATTATAAATTTTTAAAATTTTATGCCTTTTTTTCTCTTACATTTTAACTTTTACTGCCAGTTACAAACACCTGTATAGTCATCTGCATCTAGAGAATACCCCAACATGCTCTGAGACATGAGTTTCAATTTGCATTCGAAAAATCAAAGGCAAACACAAATACAGGTTGAGCATTGCTAATCCCAAAATCCAAAATTTGAAATGCTCCAGAATCTGAAACTTTTTGAGTAGTGACATGATGCCGCAAGTGGAAAATTCCACAATGGACCTCATGCGACAGGCCGAATCTAAAAGCAGTCAAAACTTTATTTCATAAACAAAATTATGTAAAATATTGTATAATATTACCTTAAAGCTTTGTACATAAGATATATATGAAACATAAATGTATTTTGTCTTCAGACTTTAGACATATTAGTCTTATCCCCAGTATATCTCATTAGGTATATGCAAATATTCCAATACCCCCCAAAAATTTGTGGCCTGAAACACTCTGGTCCCAAGCACTTCCAATGTGGGATACTCAGCCTATACAAAGAAACACATTCTGATTGTATTGTATTTCTTCCCTGTCTGCCACTTTAGGTAGGAAGAATTGGATTATGAAAAGTTTCTGATTGGTTTAAGATCGTATAATAAGAATGTAGACCACAGCAATGGAATACAGTGTGCAAACAGCAATGATGAGTGGATGCATGTTATTGATCCCACTATCAGCAAAGATAACATTCTTATATTAGTCAAAGTTCTAACTATGACCTTGGAAGGAAATGATGGTGTGCCCTGAACACTAATGAAAATTGTGACCCCAAATTTAGCCAATACAAGTCAGAATAGAAGTAGGAAGGTCTGTTCATTGCAACAACGTTTGTCCCAAGTAGATAAAGTGGATTGGGCTCATCAGTCTTGGGCAGAAGACAGAATCAGACAGGATGTGGTCAAGATGACATGCATCTCACAGAGGGCTTAAGAACAAGTGATGCATCTGTCAGGATTGAGGCAGATGAGCTCATAAGTGGGAGTCAGGATAAGGCCAATAGACAAAGTAGAAAGAAAGTTAATCAGCTGGAAAAAGATTCTAAAGAGCATTTAAGGAAGGCTCTGGAACCTAAGCCTAAGACAAATGGCATAGATTTCTCCCATTGCAGGAAGCTGCATCAATGAGAATTAAAGCAACTAATTCCTTTTATCTTATTTTACTCAGAAATTTCTGGTCCGACTCCCTCTTAAGACATATATTATGTAATGATTTATACATAGGCTTATGAGGGCATGTTATAGTTGCTAGTTATATATGTATCCTCACTTACTCAGCAGTCTTTTGTTATCCAGTTAAAAGCATTGCAGCTTTCAAAATTCCCTGGATGGGGGGTTGGTCCAATGGTATAAACACTGGGATCACTGAAAACTAACTGATAATTCATACTCTTTCTCATTTCTTCTGCTGTCAAATCTGTTACTCATTTTTTTATTCTCTAATTAGGCACATTTTATCTTTCCAATTATGATTAAGAAATTGTGTATTAATCACTGACTCCGACTGTCTGTTCCAGTAATCCGTCCTTGAAACACACCGGTTATTATCCTCCCCTGTCCTTCCACTCACTTGTTCCCCCCAACACATGATGTGGCTCCCAGGCTCCAGGTCTCTGGATGTTGCCATTGCTGCTGGCCCAGGAAGGCTCAGTCAGGAGTGGGGCTTAGACAGATATAGATGTTAACACCCAACTACAGAAAACAATGGCTGAGAGTACAGGAAAAGGCTTCAGAGACTGCCTAACACCAATGCTAATGCAGCCTCAGGTGGTCAAGTGCCAGAATAAGCAGCCTGAAAAATGTAAATATCCCATATCAACCTCATCATCATACAAATGTGTGTGTTCTGTCTTAAAAGAATCTCTAAGGCATTTTAAGAGCTTCCCAAGGGAAATAAATGAGTCAAAAGTAAGTTTTACACTCCATTCTCCACAATCTCTGACACATGTAGGAACTCAAGAATGAATTTCTGTTGGAGGAACAATAAACTAATTAAGTAATTAATTAATGGCAGATAAGCTAGGTGTTAAACAAAGTAAATAATTCTTGCTCCAAGTGTCTACATAGCAACATCAGTATTCTCATTAAAAACCTTATCTATTTGAATGTTTCTAAATATTATTTTCTACAAAGAGGTGTAATCACTTTAAAAGAAGGCTGCCTTTATCCAGTGCTGAATAATCATGTCTGTGCTGTTTGTAAAGGAGGCCTTTTAAATAAATGGAAGAAGACAATTTCAAGCATATTAATAAGACAGCTACAAAAGCCCTTTGCACGTTTTTAAGTAGGTCAGTATATCATACTGCACTGGATTTACCCTTTGTTTGCTGGACCATGACAAGAAAGAATAAAAAGGCAGAGAATAAAGAACTGGGAAGAGCAAATGGGCACTAACTCTTAAATGTAGTAAGCAGTAATGACTTTCTTATTAACTGGTGATTAATATAAATGAAATTTTATAATGAAAGAAAAGTATAATACAAGTATAAATCGAAGAGAAGAATAATTTATATCAAGACGGGGATTTGTGTCTTAAATGATCGAGTAAAGAAATAGCTCAAAATACAGAGAAAACACAGAGAAATGGAATCCCTGAGGTCCAGGAAACATAACGTGCAAATAACAGGAGTTCTAGATTACTTTTGATCACATCTCCTAAATCTACTATGCCCAAACATTTCCCATCTCAATTAACAGCAGTTCTCACTTTCCAGTTGCTCAGACCATAATATTAGATCCTTACTTGATTCCACTTTCTGTCATATTCCACGTGGAATTTATCAGTAAATCCTATCCCATCTACCTTCAAAATTCTAATTTCTGAACCTGACCACTTGGCAGCAGCTCTGGCTGTTAGCACTGTTATCTACCCGGTGTTATCTCTTGCCTGGATATTCATGAAAGCTTGCAAGCTGTATCTTTACTTTTACACTTGCCAACCTACAGACGAGTCTATATTGGCCAGCCAATGCTATCGTTTTAAAAATCAGTTCATATCACTCTGCTGTTCAAAACCCTGTATCATTTAGAGTAAAAAACTGAGATGTGACCACCCCCAAGGCCCTAGGCAATCTCGTAGCTTTCATTTGTATGACCTCAACCTACCACTCTATGCACTCCAGCCCATTCATGGCGTTCCAAGAACCACTGGCCTCCTGGATATTCTGTTATGAACTGAATTGTGTCCCTCCAAAATTCATATGTTGATGTCCTAACCTGCACTACCTCACAATGTGACCTAATTTGGAAACAGTGTCATTGCAAATGTAATTAGTCAAGATGAAGTCACCATGGGGATAGGGTGGCTCTTTAATCCAATGTGACTGGTGGTGTCATAAAAAGGGGAAATTAGGACACAGACACATCGACATGGAGAATGCCCTGTGACCATGAATACGGAAATTGGAATGACACATCTACAAGCCAAGGAAGGCCAAAGATTGCCACAAACGACCAGAAGTTAGGAGAGTGGCATGAACAGATTCTTCCTCACAGCCTCAGACAGAGCCAACCCTAAGGACACCTTGATGTTGGACTTCTAGCCTCCAGAACTGGGAGACTACACATTTCTGTTGTTTAAGCTACTCACTTTGTGGTGTTTTGTTATGGCAGCCCTAGCAAGCTAAAATGTATTTCTTAAACACTCTGGGCACACTCCCTGTGTTAGGGCTATTGCCCAGGTGATTTTGACCAGATCCTCTTGAGAAGCCTGGAATGTATAAAGAACTCATGTGAATCAGAGGTCTAATCTTCTTGCATCCACTGGAATCTTTTTTTTTTTTTATCCTAGACTTCCTTTTATTTTTAACAACAGATTTAGTATTTTTATCTTTCCAGCCCCTTCTTAGTATTTTTCACTGATTTCTTTTTTTTTATTTCTTTTTTTTCTTTTTCTTTTTTTTATTATTATTCTACTTTAAGTTCTAGGGTACATGTGCATAACGTGCAGGTTTGTTACATATGTATACTTGTGCCATGTTGGTGTGCTGCACCCATCAACTCTCAGCACCCATCAACTTGTCATTTACATCAGGTATAACTCCCAATGCAATCCCTTCCCCCTTCCCCCTCCCCGTGATAGGCCCCAGTGTGTGATGTTCCCCTTCCCGAGTCCAAGTGATCTCATTGTTCAGTTCCCACCTATGAGTGAGAACATGCTGTGTTTGGTTTTCTCTTCTTGTGATAGTTTGCTAAGAATGATGGTTTCCAGCTGCATCCATGTCCCTGCAAAGGACACAAACTCATCCTTTTTTATGGCTGCATAGTATTCCATGGTGTATATGTGCCACATTTTCTTAATCCAGTCTGTCACTGATGGACATTTGGGTTGATTCCAAGTCGTTGCTATTGTGAGTAGTGCCGCAATAAACATACATGTGCATGTGTCTTTATAGCAGCATGATTTATAATCCTTTGGGTATATACCCAGTAGTGGGATGGCTGGGTCATATGGTACATCTAGTTCTAGATCCTTGAGGAATCACCACACTGTTTTCCACAATGGTTGAACTAGTTTACAATCCCACCAACAGTGTAAAAGTGTTCCTATTTCTCCACATCCTCTCCAGCACCTGTTGTTTCCTGTCTTTTTTATGATTGCCATTCTAACTGGTGTGAGATGGTATCTCATTGTGGTTTTGATTTGCATTTCTCTGATGACCAGTGATGATGAGCATTTTTTCATGTGTCTGTTGGCTGTATGAATGTCTTCTTTTGAGAAATGTCTGTTCATATCCTTTGCCCACTTTTTAATGGGTTGTTTGTTTTTTTCTTGTAAATTTGATTGAGTTCTTTGTAGGTTCTGGATATCAGCCCTTTGTCAGATGAGTAGATTGCAAAAATGTTCTCCCATTCTGTAGGTTGCCTGTTCACTCTGATGGTAGTTTCTTTTGCTGTGCAGAAGCTCTTTAGTTTAATCAGATCCCATTTGTAATTTTGGCTTTTGCTGCCGTTGCTTTTGGTGTTTTAGACATGAAGTCCTTGCCCATGCCTATGTCCTGAATGGTACTACCTAGATTTTCTTCTAGGGTTTTTATGGTATTAGGTCTAACATTTAAGTCTGAATACTATTTTAAAGAATAACACTCTATAATAATCACTGTTATTATTTAAATAATTACTATTGGCTGTTTTAATTGTGTATGGTCCCGATTTAATTTTAGCATTATTTGTAGAAACCTGGTAGCTAAGCATATATTTAATTCTTTAAAACATAATGCTCATTTAATTTAGCCATGAAAAATATTTTATGTAGTATAAATTACTGTGTTCTCTTACATTTCTTTCAATTATGACCAGTCATTGTTAGTCTGCTGTGAACATCAGTGCTGAAATAATAGATTCGATAAACACAGGTTAATTTTTTTAATCTTCGTCATTAAACATCCCAGATACAGTACATATATCATGGGCCAAGTACCATTTCTCTTATATCTCTTCCAGCCTATTGATATATCCTTGTTAGCACTTGGCAGTTTCACAACTGAGTTTGGACTGGTATTTTCTGGGGGATGCCTGCAAGCTGCCTCATCATCACCAATGGCTCATCCAATAATGCTGACCTAAGGACTAATGTGAAAATTCAGCATATAAGGATGTTTATAGCTCCTCTGTCTGTCTCCTTTAAGCAGTTCTTTTTCAAGTCTTGCCTTGAAAATCTAAACCAGAGAGACAGAAGTGAAAGCACATTGCCTGATGATGCACACGTGTGTAATGAGAATGTCTAAATATCATATTGAAATTTGTTTCTAGAGCTGATGCAGTTCAAAGTCATCTGTGCCACTGCAGTGTGCTGGTTTACCTAAGACTGCCTGGAGCTATCTGTCTTGAGGTTCTTTTCTACGAGAGGTGTGACTAGTTTTGCTATTATAGATTTTTGTGTATTTGGCTTAGTTCACAGATGGTATGGCACTTCGCTGACCTGGGAAAGAAGGCGATGGGACAGTGACAGCCCTCATTTGTATCCATACATGAGTCATAAACATCCATAAATCACCAAAACATCATAACCACCAAGCTGATCAATATAGCCTTAAAGCAGCAATCTCCCCATAGCTGACTGTGGATGATTAGTTAGTAAGAATACAACATCTACAAAAGAGAAGAAAAATAGAGACTACATAAAGACTCACTAGCATGTAAGGAAGAACATAAAGTACAACAGAGAAAGAGACAAAATCTGAAAGTTCTGTTTTTGTAATATTTTAGAAAATATTTTTAATGGCCAAAATATCTTCAGAATAAATTATTTTCTAAATCTTCTAATCTTAATAACAAAATAGTATTAAAAATTGCACCCAGCAGCTTACAAAGGGATTTTCATATGTTATGTCACTTAGTAATATTTTCTTGTACATTAGACTATTTTATAATATGACAAAATATTATAAATGTCAGAAAATTTAAAGTGAATTAAAAATTATTTTAGTAAAATGTTAATGAGACAACAATGTACATGTAGTTACTTTTTAAAAGATTCTTATTCTTATACAGAGCAATTATAATTATTTTTCAAATTACTTAATATTTAATATTTAAACATGCAGATGTAAAGATAAAGATGCATAAAATGTCTTTGGGACAAGGAAAATGTGAAGTGAGAAAATATGTAAACATACTCAAATTTTAAAGTGTCTACAATCTAACCAGGATCTGAGAAGGATAATAGAAAAGCAAAAGATAATCTAGTCCTTGTTCCTCCTTCTTGTTGTCTTACCACAGAGAAATGGCTCACAGATGAGTATAAACTAAAAAGCCCTTTTAGAGAGTGTTACCCTTTCGATACTATAGAATTTCAGAGGAGGAAGATAACACTTTTTAACTGAAATTTTTATAGAAAGTTTCACAGACCAGGGTTTTTGGACCACTTTTCTGCACCTAAATTCAGAACAATAAAGAGACAACAAAAACAAGGAGATTAAGACAAATTTATACTTTTATGAAAACAAAAGTCTAGACTACAGTATAGTTCATGTATGTAGCATCAATCAACTCCCAAGTGCCGCACATCAAAATGAGATGGATTGGAGGGTTAGAGCAAGGTGGTAGAATCAAGGGTTCCACTGATCATCCCTCCCAGTAGGAAGCCTAAGTTTGACAACTATCTACACAAAGGGAGCACATTCATAGGAACCAAAAATCAAGTACCAACTTGATCACTGTGGGGTAGGGTACCAAGTAGGCCCTTGGGGTTCTTGATTCCAGGCTCTGGCTCCCACTAGACAGCATTTCTTAACCTGCACTGGGCTGGAGAGGAGCCCATTGTCATGAAGGGTGAGTCCCAGGCCTGGCAGCATTTACCATAAGCTGACTGAAGAGCCCTTGGGTGGTAACTGAATATCAGCGGTAGCCTAAGTAGTACTCCCCTTGGGCCTGTGATGATGGTGGCCATGGGATGAGGCTCCTCTGCCTGTGGAAGCGGAGGGAAGAGTGAGAAAGTCCATGTCGTGTGGTTTGAGTGTCAGTTCACCCACCGTAGAATAGAGTGCAAGGTAGATTTCTAAGGTTTTAACTCCAGTCCTTGGCTACAAATGGCATCTCTGGACCTGCCCAGGGTCTAAGGGAAATCACCATCCTGAAGAGAAGAACACAAGACTGGCTGGCTCCACCAGCTCTGATTGTAGAGCCCTAAGGCATTGAGTGAATATAGGCAGTAGCCAGGTAGTGGTTAAAAGCAGGCTTTCAGTAAGACCAGTTGTGCTGGCTTCAGGTCTGATTAAGCATAGTCCCAATGGAGGTGGCCACAGGGGTAGCTCTACTGGTCAGCAAGAATCACAGCATTACTGGGCTTGGGGTGCCCTATAATGCAGATATGGCTTATCTCAACACTCAAGTTTTTTTGAATAACTGGAAAGCCTTCCCAAGGATAACAGGCACATACAAGCCCAGATGGCAAACACTATAATAAATACGTAACCCTGCACTGTCCAGACACTACTTAACATCCACAATCATCAAAACCATTCAGGAAAACATAGCCTCACTAAACAAACTAAATAAGGCACCAGGAAACAATCCTGGAGAAACTGAGATGTGTTATCTTTCAGGTGGAGTATTTAAAATAGCTGTTTTGAGGAAACTCAAAGAAATTCAAGATAACACAAAGAAATTCAAAATTCTATCAAAGAAATTGCACAAAGAGATTGAAATAATTATAAAGGATCAAACAGAAATTCTGGAGATGAAAAATGCAATGAGTGTACTGAAGAATACATCAGAGTCTCTTAATAGAATAATTCATCAACCAGAAGAGATAATTAGTGAGACGGAAGGCAGGCTATTTGAAAATACACAGTTGGAAGAGACAAAAGAAAGAAGAATTAAAAAAATGAAGCATGCCTACAAGATCTAGAAAATAGCCTCAACAGGGCAAATATAAGAGTGATTAGCCTTAAAGAGGAGGGAGGGAGGGAGGCAAAAAGGGAGGGAGGGAAGGAGGGAGAGAGAGAGAAAGATAGAGAGAGAAAGTTTATTCAAAGGAATAATAAGAGGGAGCTTCCCAAACCTAGAGAAATATCTCAATATTCAAGTACAAGAAGATTATAGAACACCAAGAAGATTTAACCCAAAGAAGACTACCTCAAGACATTTAATAATCAAACTCTCAAAGGTCAAGGATAAAGAAAGGATCATAAAAGAATCAAGAGAAAAGAAAGAACTAACATACAGTGGAGCTCCAATATATCTGGCAGTGGACTTTTCAGTGGAAACCTTAGAGGACAGGAGAGAGTGGCATGACATATTTAAAGTGCTGAAGGAAAAAAAAAAATCACCCTAGAATACCATATCTGGCAAAACCATACTTTAAACATGAAGGAGAAATAAAGACTTTCCCAGACAAACAAAAGTTGAGGTATTTCATCAACACCAGACCTGTCCTACAGGAAATGCTAAAAAGGAGTCCTTCATTCAGAAAGAAAAGCATGCTAAGGAGCAATATGAAATCATCTGAAGGTACAAAACTCACTGGCAATAGTAAACACACAGAAAATCACAGACTATTATAATACTCTTCTTGTGGTATATACAATACTCAAGTAGAAAGATTAAAAGATAAAGCAATCAAAAATAACTACAACAACTCTTCGAGACATAAGCAGTAAAATAATATATAAATAAAACAATAAAAAGTTTTGGATCGGGGACAAAGTTAAAGTATAGAATTTTTATTAGTGCTTTATTTGCATTTTTTTGTCAAAATAATGGGTTAAAAGATAGTATTTGCAAGCCTCATGGTAATCTCAAACCAGAAAACATACAATAGACTCACAAAAACTAAAAAGCAATACACTAAATCATATCACCAGAAAAAAATCATTGTCATTAGAAGATGAGAATGAAAGAAAGAAGAAAGAGAAAACCACAAAACAACCGGAAAACAAATAACAAAATGGCAGGAATAAGTCCTTACTTATCAATAATAACATTGAATATAAATGAACTTAACTCCCCAATATAAAGATATAGAGTGGCTGAGGAAAAAAAAAAAGAAAGAAAGACCCAATAATCTGTCGCCTACAGGAAACACACTTCACGTATAAGGACACACATAGACTGAAAATAAAGGGAAGGGGAAACATATTCCACACCAATGGAAACTAAAGAAAAAAAGATCAGGAGTAGCTATACTTATATCAAACAAAATAGATTTTAAATCAAAAACTCTAAAGAGAGACAAAGAAGATCATTTTATAATGATAAAGGGGTCAATTTAGCAAGGTGATAGAACAATTGTTAATATATATGCACCCAACACTGGAGCACCGGCATATTTAAAATAAATATTATTAGAGTTATAGATGGAGATAGATTCCAATCTAATAATAGCTGGAGACTTCAACATCCCATTTTCAGCAGTGGAAATATATTCCAGACAGAAACAAGAAAGAAACATTGGACTTAATCTGTGCTATAAACCAAATGAACCTAAAACATATTTACAGAACATTTCATTTAATTGTTGCAGAATATACATTTTTTCCTCATCCCATGAATCAGTCTCAAAAATAGACCATGTGGTAGGTCTTAAAACATTCAAAAAAAGGCTGGGCACAGTGGCTCACACCTGTAATCCCAGCACTTTGGGAGGCTGAGGCGGGCGGATCATGAGATCAGGAGATCAAGACCATCATGGCTAAAACAGTGAAATACTATCTCTACTAAACACACACACACACACACACACACACACACACAAAGGTAGCCGAGTATGGTGGCAGGTGCCTGTAGTCTCAGTTACTCAGGAGGCTGAGGTGGGAGAATGGCATGAACCCAGTGAGCCAAGTTCACACCACTGCACTCCAGCCTGGGTGACAGAGCGGGACTCCATCTCAAAAAAATAAATAAATAAATAAATAAATAATAATATCAAGCATATTATCTAGCCACAATAGGATAAAACTAGAAATCAATAACAAGATAAATTTTGTAAATGCTACAAACACATGGGATTTTAAAATATGCTCCTGAATAACAAGTGGGTCAATAAGAGATTAAGAAGAAAATTGAAAATATCCTTGCAACAAATGGTAATGGATACACAACATGCCAAAACCTATGGGATACAGTGAGAGCAGTGGTAAGAGAGCACTTTAAAGCTATAAGCACCTATATCAAAAGAGAAGACAAATTTCAAATAAATAGCCTAATGATTCATCCTAAAGAACTAGAAAAGCAAGAGCAAACCAAGCCCCAAATTACTTGTAGGAAAGAAATAATAAAGATTAGAGCACAAATAAATGAAACTGAAAGGAAAAGAACAACACAAAAGATCAATGAAACAAAAAGCTGGCTCTGTGAAAAGACAAACAAAATTGACACAATTCTAGCCAGGCTCAGAAAAAAAAGGGAAGACCCAAATAAATAAAATTAGAGATGGAAAAGGAGACATTACAATCAATACCACAGAAATTTAAAGTATCATTAGTGGTTACTATGAGCAACAATATGCCAATAAATTGGAAAATCTGGAAGAAATAGATGAACTCCTAGATACATATAACTTACCAAGATTGAACTATAAAGAAATCCAAAATCTGAACAGATCAATAATGAATAACAAAAGCAAAGCCATAATAAAAGTCCCCTAGCCAAGGAAAGCCCAGGACCTGAAGGCTTCACTGACGAATTCTACCAAACTTTTAAAAACCTAATACCAAATCTACTCAAACTATTCTGAAAAATAGAGAAAAGAATGCTTCCAAACTCATTCTCTGAAGCCTGTATTACCCTGATACAAAAACCAAAAACACATCAAAAAAAGAAAACTACAGACCAATATCACTGCTGAATATAAATGCAAAAATCCTCAACAAAACACTAGCAAACTGAATTCAAGAACACATTAAAAGATCACTCATCATTGTAAAACCCAAAACTGTAAAAACTCTGGAAGACAACCTAGGCAATAGTATTCTGGACATAGACATGGGCAAAGATTTCATGATGAAGATGCCAAAAGCAATCACGACCAAACTAAAAATTGACAAATGGTATGTAATTAAACTTATGGGCTTCTGCACAGCAAAATAAACTATCAACAGAGTAAACAGACAACCTACAGAATGGGAGAAAATATTTCCAAACTGTGCATCTGACAAAATTCTAATATCCAGTAACTATAAAGAACTTAAATTTACAAGAAAAGAAACAACCCCACTAAAAGGTGGGCAAAAGACATGAACAGGCACTTTGCAAAAAAACACATACCTGTAGCCAACAAGTATATAAATAAAAGTCCAATATCACTGATTATTAGAGAAGTGAAAGTCAAAACCACATAAGATACTATCTCACACCAATAAGAATGGCTGTTATTAAAAAGTCAAAAAATAACAGGTGCTGGCAAGGTTGTGGAGAAATACATGCCACTTATACACTGTCAGTTGGAGTGTAAATTGGTTCAACCATTGTGGAAAGCAATATGGTGATTCCTCAAAGAGCTAAAAACAGATTGATCCAGCAATCCCATTATTGGGTATATACCCAAAGGACTATGGATCATTCTACCGTAAAGACACATGCACACAAATGTTCACTGCAGCACTATTCACAATAGCAAATACATGGAATCAACCTAGATTTCCATCAATGACAGACTGGATAAAGAAAATGTGGTATGTATACACCATAGAACACTATGCAGCTACAAAAAGAATGAGATCACATCTTTTGCAAGGACGTGGGTGAAGCTGGAGGCCATTATCCTTAGTAAACTAGTGCAGGAACAGAAAACCAAATACCACCTTATTACTTATAAGTGGGAGTCAAATGATGAGAACACACAGACACATAGAGGTGAATAATGGATACTGTGACCTACTTGAGGGTGGAGGGTGGGAGGAGGGAGATCAGAAAAAATAACTAATGAGTACTAGGCCTAATACATGGGTGATGAAATAATCTTTCCAACAAACCCCCATGATATGAGTTTACCTACATAACGAACCTGCACATGTACCCCTGAACTTAAAAAGAAAAGTTAAAACAATAATAATGTTAATCATAGCCATTCTGACTGATGTAAGATAGTATCTCATTGTGATATGATTTGCATCTCTCTGATTAGTGATATTGAGCATTTCCTCATGTTTGTCACTCACTTGATTATCTTCTTTTGTGAAATGTCTTTTTATGTCCTTTGCCCACTTTTTTTTTTTGAAACGGGGTCTCTGTCACTTAGGCTGGAGTGCAGTGGCACAATCTCAGCTCACTGCAACCTGCACCTCCCAGGCTCCAGCGATCTTTCCACCTCAGCCTCCAAAGTACATGGGACCACAGGTGTGTATCACACACCTAGCTAATTTTTTGTTTTTTAGAGAGACAGGGTTTCACCATGTTACCCAAGCTGGTCTCAAACTCCTGGGCTCAAGCAGTCTGCCCCCTTTGGCCACTTGGCCTCCCAAAGTGCTGGAATTACAGGTGTGAGAAATGCCACACCCAGCCTCCTTGTCTATTTTTAAATGGGGTTATTTGAATTTTTTTGTTGAGTTTGAGTTCCTTGAAGATTCTGAAAATTAGTCATTCGTCAGATGCATAATTTGCAAATATTTTCTCCCCTTCTATAGATTATATTTTTACTCTGTTGATTATTTATTTTGTTGTGCTAGAAGCTTTTAATTAAGTCTCATTTGTCTGTTTTTGTTTCTGTAGCATTTGCTTTTGAGGTCTTAGTCATAAATTCTTTTCTTAAACCAATGTCCAGAAGAGCTTTTCCTAGGTTGTCTTCTAGGATTTTTATAGTTTCAGGCCTTATGTTTAGATTTTTAATGCACCTTGAGTTAATTTTTGTATATAGTGAGAAAATATCATTTTTCTGCATATAGCTAGACAGTTTTCCTAGCATTATTTATTGAATATGATATCCTTTCCCCATTGTTTATTTTTGTCATCTTGGTCTAAGATCAATTTGTTTTAGGTATGTGGCTTCACTTCTTTGTTCTGTATTCTGCTCCATTGATCTATATGTTTATTAATATTTTCATACTGGTGCCATGCTGTTTTGGTTACCATAGTCTTGTACTGTAATTTGAAGTAATGTGATACCTCCAGGCTTGTTCTTTTTGCTTAGGATTGCTTTGGCTCTGCGGCTCTTTTTTTTTTTTACTCTATATGAACTTTAAGATTGTTTTTTCTAATTCTGTGAAAAATGAACTTGGTAATTTTATAGGAACTGCATTGAAGCTATAAGCTGTTTGGGGTAGTATGATCATTTTTAATAACATTGATTCTTTCCATCTATGAACACGGGTTTTTTTCCCTTAATTTCTGTCATTGACAATTTTTTTTCATCAGTGTTTCATAGTTCTCCTTGTAGAGATCTTTCAACTCCTTGGTTAAATGTATTTCTATGCATTTTTCTGGCTACTATAAATGGGATTGAGTTTTTAATTTGGTTCTCAGCATCAATGTTATTGGTGTATAGAAATGTAACTGATGTTTATGCATTGATTTTGTGTCCTCATACTTTGATGAAGTCATTTATCAGGTCT
The DNA here is from genome assembly GCF_009764315.1 of Trachypithecus francoisi. Classification (NCBI taxonomy): domain Eukaryota; kingdom Metazoa; phylum Chordata; class Mammalia; order Primates; family Cercopithecidae; genus Trachypithecus; species Trachypithecus francoisi. The sequence continues at coordinate 163,894,411 of NW_022681454.1, read as the reverse complement.
TGCAGTATTTTGGAAGAGTGTTTAGGGTTTTCTTGGTAAACAGTTACATCATTAGCAAACAGAGGTGGTTTAACTTCCTCTTTTCCAATCTGGATGCCCACTATTTCTTTTTCTTGCCTGATTGCTCTGGTTAGGACTTTCAGTACTGTGTTGAATAGAAATGGTAAGAGTCAATATCATTGTCTGCTCCAGTCCTTAGCGGAAATGCTTTCAGCTTTTTCTAATTCAGTATGATACTGTCTGTGGGTTTGTCATAGATAGCTCTTATTATTTTGAGGTGTGTTCCTTTGGTGCCTAGTTTGATAGGGGATTTTAATTGTGAAGGGCTACTGAATTGTATTTAATGCTTTTTCTATATCTATTGAGACGATCATATGGTTTCTGTTTTTAATTCTCTTTATGTGGTGGATCACATTTATTAATTTGCATGTGTTGAACCATCCTTGCATCCCTAGAATAAAATGCACTTTATTGTGATATATTATCTTTGTTATGTGCCATTAGATTTTGTTTGCTAATATTTCATTAAGGATTTTTTCATCTATGATCATCAGGAATATAGGCCTGTAGATTTCTTCTTTTGTTGTGCGCTTGCCTGATTTTGTTATCAGGGTGATATTGGTTTCATACAACACATTAGGGAGAAATCCCTCCTCTTTAACTTTTTGGAACAGTTTCAGTAACATAGGTACCAGCTTTTCTTTGTACATCTGGTAGAATTTGGCTGTTAATCCATCTGGGATCCTGGGCTTTTGCTGTTGTTGTTGGAAGGTTTTTTTTTTTTTAATTACTAATTCAATTTAATTACTCTTTACTGGTCTGCTTATAATTTCTATTTCTTCCTGGTTTAACCTTGGAAGATTTTGGGTTTCCAGGAATTTATCCATTTCCTCTAGCTTTTCTAGTTTGTGTGTATAGATATGCTTGAAGTAGTCTCTGATAATATTTTGTATTTCTGTGTATCAGTTATAATGTCACCTTTATCATTTCTGATTGTGCTTATTTGAATCTTCTCTCTTTTTTCTGTTAGTCTATCCAACAGTCTTTCCATTTTCTTTGTCCTTTCAAAGAACCAACATTTTATTTCATTAATTCTCTGTATTTTTGTGCTTATTTGAATCTTCTCTCTTTTTTCTGTTAATCTAGCCAATAGTTTTTCCTTTTTTTTTTTTTTTTTTTTTTGGTCCTTTCAAAGAACCAACTTTTTATTTCTTTAATACTTTGTATTTTTGTCTCAATCTCATTTACTTCTGCCCATGTCTCTGTTATTTATTTTCTTCTGCTTACTTTGGGTTTGGTTTATTTTTGTTTTTCTAGTCCCTTAAGGTGTGACAGTAAGTTGTTTATTTGAAAATTCTCTGTATGCTTTATGTAGACATTTAATGCTGTAAGCTTTCCTCTTAGCCCTGTTTGTGCTGTATCTCATAGGTTTGGGCATGTTATGTCTCTATCTTCATTCATTTAAGAACATTTTTTGGTCTCTGCGGTAATTTTATTGTTTGCCCAAAAGTCAATCAGGAGCAAGTTGTTTAGTTTCCATGTATTCATGTAATTTTAAGAGTTCCTCTTGGTATTGATTTCTAATTTTATTTCACTGTTTTACAAGAAGATGCTTGATATTATTCAGTTTTTCAATTTATTGAGACTTGCTTTATTACCAGGGATATAGAGTATTTTGGAAAATGTTACATGTGCAGATGAGAAAAATGTATATTCTGCATTTATTGGGTGGAATATTCTGTAATGTCTGTTAGGTCTGCTTGGCCTTGAGTCCAGTTTAAATCCAAAGTTTCTTTGTTGATTTTCTGCCCCAGTTACGTGTCTAGTGCTGTTAGTGGGGGTGTTGGAAGTTCCACACTAGTATTGTATTGCGATCAATCTCTTTTCTTCAGTTTATCAGTATTGTTTTATGAATCTGGGTGCTCTGATATTGGGTGCATATACATTTAGGATTGTTAAATCTTCCTGTTGAATTGAATCCTTTATCATTATATTATGACCTTTTTTATTTTACTGTTGCTGATTTAAAGTCTGCTTTATCTGATATGAAAATAACTACTCCTACTTATTTTTCATTCTTTAACTTTGAGCCTGTGTCCATACCTATTAGTTGAGTCTCTTGTGGGCAATAAATGATTGGGTTTGCTTTTCTATCCAATTTGTTGGTCTGAGTCTTTCAAGTGGAGCATTTAGGCCATTTACATTCGAGGTTAATATTGATATTTCAGGGTTTGTTCCTCTCATGGTATTATTGTCTAGTTGTTTTGTAGTCTCGCTTGCATAATTGTTTTATAGAATCTGTGTGCTTTGTATTTATATGTGCTTTTATTATGGTTAGCATCATCCTTTTGTTTCCATGTTTAGACCTCCTCTGAGTATTTCTTGTAGGTCTGGTCTAGTGATAGTGAATTTCATTTGTGTTTGTTCGTCTGAGAAAGACTCTGCTCCTTTTTTTATGAAGCTTAGCTTGGCAGGATATCAAATTCCTGGATGGCATTTTTATTATTTAAGAAGGCTAAAAATAGGTCTCCAATCTCTTCTGGCTAGTAAAGTTTCACTGAGAAGTCTGTTGTTAGTGTGATAGTCTTTTATATGTAATTTGATGCTTCTCCCTAGCTCCTTTTAAATTATTTTTTCTTTCACATTGACCTTGGAAAGTCTGGTGACTATATGCCTTGTTGATGTTTGCCTTGTATAGCATCTTCCAGTTGTTTTCTGAATTTCTTGCATCTGGATATCTACATCTCTAATAAGATCAGGGAAATTTTCTTCAATTATTGCCTCAAATATGTCTTCCAAACTTCTTATTTTTTCTTTTTCTCTGTCAAGAATGCCTATAAGTTATACATTTGGACATTTTACATAGTCACATGTTTCTTAAAGGCTATGTTCATTTTTTTTTTTTCTAAATTATGTTTTCTTTATTTTCCTGAGACTGGGTTTGAAAGTCTGGTCTTAAAGCTCTGAAATTTTTTCTTCCACTTGGTCTAGTCTATTGTTAGCCCTTTCAACTGTATTTTGAAAGTCCTCCAGTGAATTTTTCATTTCTATAAGATTTTTTAAAAATACATCTATCTCATTTTTTATATCTTGAATTGTTTTACTGATTTCTTTGTGTTGGTTTTCAACTTTCTCTTGGATTTCAATGAGCTTCTTCACAATCCACATTTTGCATTCTTGATCCATCATTTCAGAATTTTCATTTCAGAAGATTCATTTCAGTTTGAATCTATTGCTAGAGAGTTGATGTGGTCCTTTGAGGATGTCACAACATTCTGTTTCTACATGGTGTTGGAGTTCTTACACTGGTTCCTTCTCGTTTGGATAAGCTGTCACTTACTATTTTTGAATTTACTTTCATTTGAGTGGTATTTTTCCCCTTAAGGATTTAAGTGTTGCATGTGCTGGGTAAAGTCCTTTGGCTTTGTTTCTTGTGCTTTTAGGGGGCCAAGGCTCCATATAAATTCCTTGGTTATAGATATCCTATAGTAGTTTTTTCAAATGCTTGTTGTTTGTAGGTTATGGTAGTGGTAGGCTGTGTGTGTGGTCAGGCTCACTATCGCCTACAGACATGGAGAGGTGGAGGTCTCAGGAGACTCATCTCCTTCCCCAGTGTTGTGTACTTCCATCAGCAGAAATTTATTGGGCTGTGCTGTTCATGCTACAGGCCAGCAAGTGGTGCTTGTAGGTAAAAGCCAACTGAGAGCTGTGCAATGATATCAAGGAAAGCTGTGATGGAACATACAGTTCACCACCCAGCCTATAGGTGGAACTTGCAGAGAAGAGGCAATTGTGATGGCAGTGGAATTTACACACGGCCTTTGTTAATCGGGGAAGTTCTGTGGGGTTCCAGGTGATTGGTAGGGCATAGAGCTCCCATGTGTCCTGCCCCATGCTCTACTGCCAAGGCTACTGTAAGGGGCAAACATGGGTAGGACTGGGTTGGGCAAGCCTATGACCAAGTTCTTCAAGGTGGATACAAGTACCAACCTTGGCGGCAGCTAGAGCCCATAATCAGGCCACTGGGACAACCCTCCAGGGAGGGACAGGAGCAGAGGTGCCTCTCCTGTGCCATAGAGTCCACTCAGAGGAAGAAGGGCAGCTCAGGGTTTTCAGCCTGGCAGGTGGCCATGAGGCCTGCCCAGCTCCCACATTTTTGACCTGGAGGGTCTTTTTCCAGGGTCCAGCCCTAGCAGCTGGCCAGATGGGTAGGCTAGTTCCACATTTTCACAACCAAATCACAAGCCACTCCAGTTATCCCAGACAACAAGACTCCCTGAGGCAAAAACCATGGCTCTCTAGCCACACCTTTCCTGGTCCAGTCTTGCAGAGGCAGAGGCACTCAGCTCCCATGCCACCACATGAACCTGTGCCACACTCTTTGTGTTCTGACAGTGGGAGCATCTCCCCAACTTGAGATCAGACTACATATTTCATCCTCAAGCCTCTGATTGGTGTCCTCAAGTGCTGGGGAACTGGGACTAGGCCAGCTGACTTGTCCTCTGGCCCCTCTGACTCAAGCACTGGCTGAAATAGGGAAGGGTGAATTGCTCCCAGACCACCAACAAAACACTGAGTTCAGGGAGGGGGAGCAATGGCAGCTACACTGTGGGCTGTCCTGTATGAGAATAGCCAGGCAGGCAGTCTTAGGAGGGACCAGCAGACATGGGGCATGTGACTTGGATGCATCTCAGTCCCATGGCACTGGAAGTAGAGCTTGTCTTTAGGGCACATGAGCATGCCCAGGCCCCACTCACTCCCCAGCATGGCAGTTGCAGCTGCTTGGAGTCAGACACAGAGCAGGGGTGGGTGCCCAGAGTCACATTTTGCTGCAGTTGCCCAGCACACTGAAGCATTTTGTACTCCGTGCAAGTTCAAGCAATGTCTCTGTGGTTTCCAGGGAGCTCCCACTGCCAGAAAAAATTTTAGGGGTCTTGGAACTCTCTTGTAGCTAGGATCTTAGAGGGCAGGAACACAGTGCCCCAGGGTTTCTTCACTCACCCCTTCTTTGTATCCAGGGGGCCAGTCCTTGCCTAGCAGGCGGCCCCACTTCTTCCCTCTTCAATCACAGTGTCTTCCATTTCCTCTGTATTGAATTTTAGTTTTTTCTCTCAAAAGATCTTTTCCAACTATGATTTATTCAATGTTTTAGTCTGTTTTCATGCTGCTGATAAAGACATACCTGAAACTGGGAAGAAAAGGAGGTTTACAGTTCCACACGGCTGGGGAGGCCTCACAATCATGGCAGAAGGCAAGGAGGAGTAAGTCACATCTTACATGGATGGCAACAGGCAAACAGAGAGCTTGTTCAGGGGAACTCCTCTTTTTAAAACTATAAAATCTTGTGCGACTTATTCACTACCGTGAGAACAGCAGTAAAGACCTGCCCCCCATGAGTCAATTACCTCTCATTGGGTCCCTCCCCCAACACATGGGAATTCAAGATGAGATTTAGGTGAAGACACAGCCAAACCCTATCATTTGATATTTTGGTTCCTGTGCATGGAAAAGGCACATCCCAGCTGCATCTGGTCTGTCACCTTGAACCAGATCACATAATTTTTTACTGTGTATATGTACAATGTACCATACCATGGATTTTGAGTACCACGTTAAAAATACATGGTCCTTACCTTCCAGGTGCTTATAGCTTCGTGTGAAAAATGATAAAAGATAAATAACATTATATTTATTTTATATCTTACCTTACCATACCATACCTTATCATACCACATAAGAAATATCATCTTAGTTTTATGGGTATAAACTATAGTAGTAGTATACACATATACAAAATATGTGTATGAACCTTACCACTGTATCAACAGAGTATATAGTGGTAGGATATTGGTAAGATATTAGATACTGAGGCAGGCATCAAATCTGCCTGGGGAGATAAGGGAGGTCACTCAGAGGAAGTGGTTGCCAAAACATTGAGTATGATATCACTAGCTGAACAAAGCAGGTAGACATATTTCATGAAAAAGGAATAATGTCACTATAGACACAAACTGTGTGCAACAGACTGAGGTAGACAGTGGACTGGAGGAGAAAGATGTGGATGAAGGCAGAATGCCAACAAGGGGCTATTAAGAATTCAAGCATGAAGGTTATAGGATTTTGCATAAGTTGTAGGAGCTACATTGTAGCAACGAATGAGAAAAGTATTGTGAAGAAAGGATTAACAAATTATATTTAGAGGAAGGAAAGAATTGAAGCAACAAGAAGAGTAAAAATAACAGATTTCAGGCCTGGAAGTTGAGAGGAAACACCTTTGGTCTAAAGTCCAGAAAGTAGGTAAGCTTTCTTGACAAAGTTTATTTTGAAATGGGTTTAATGTACATGACTGGAGGGAAGTGGCTTAAAAATAAAAAATGAGAAGTTTTTCTTTTGCATACAAACTGGCAAAAATTAGGTGGGTGGAATCTGTGGTCCAAAGGAGTTAAATAGTTTGTCAGCCACTGGAATATAAAATCAGGTTCAGCTGGATATGGTGTCAGGAGCCTGTAGTCCCAGATACTTGAGAGGCTGAGGCAGGAGGGTCACTTGAGGCCAGGTGTTCCAGGTCATAGTGTGCCGATCCCACCTGCAAATAGCCACTGCTCTCCAGTCTGGACAATATAACAAGACCCCACATCTAAAAAAAAAAAAAAAAAAATCAAGTTAATCTCATGCTTTCTCTTACAGAATCTCAATAGTAACTCATTGTCATGAATCCACATAGGTTCTCCTATGCTATCAAGAGTCCTCTAGTTTGTGAAGCTAAGGCTGGCAGGGTGGGGGCCACATCATTTCCATCCTTAACGATTCTCAGGATTACTCTTCTCTGCTATTACTCTTCTCAGCTATGGGCGTAGAGGAGGGAAACTTTTTAAATTTTCTCGGTTTCTATCACCTTCCCTGCTCTGGCAACTGCTATGTTACCACAGTTCAGTATCAGTACCATTCACAGACATTTCAGGATATTCATTATATACTCTTGGGGTAAATCCCAAATACATTTTCATACTCCTCAGCTGGCTTGGCAGATGTACAAAGTCATTAATTTTTCCCTTCATACTCATGCATATTATTCTTTCTTTTTTTTTCTTTGAGATGGAGTTTCATTCTTGTTGCCCAGGCTGGAGTGCAATGGTGCAATCTTGGCTCACTGCAACCTTTGCTTCCTGGGCTCAAGCAATTCTCCTACTTCAGCCTCCCAAGTAGCTGCAATCACAGGCACATGCCACCATGCCTGGCTAATTTTTTTGTATTTTTAGGAGAGACGGCGTTTCATGTTGGTCAGGCTGGTCTTGAACTCCTGACGTCAGGTGATCCACCCACCTCGGCCTCCCAAAGTGCTGGGATTACAGGCATGAGCCACGGCGCCTGACTTATTATTTCATTTTAATGCAAACCCAGGCCCTGAGAGTAATTTTTTCTTTTTGCTCTATTATGCTCCATCTTCAGCCTAGCTGTTGCTGATATTATATTCTTTTTTGAACCACAGACAATTATTTGACTTCTGGATGTAATTTTTGTCTCTAAAGTTTTTCCCCTCACTCTTCCAATAGCTAAGCTGATAACCTAATACCTGTCTTCTAGAAATGCTCTTTCCTCCGTTCTGTTTTGTCTTTATCCTGGTTCCCGTTCGGGACTCTCAGTTTTACTCCCTGAGATCCAGACCTGTAAGTTTCATCTTTCTCCTACCTGAGTTTCCTTGTCCTTGGTCCACAGGATCTCCTAAAGACTGCACACTTTCCTCACTTTTGGGCCAGAATATCAAGGATTCCTCTCATGTAAGAATACATAAGAAGCTGGAAACAGAAATTGCCTCTAGAAAAAGAATCAGGAGACAAACGGAAAGAGTAGGAAGTAGACTTGCTCTTTACTGAATGTAATTTGTTCTTTTTGGGTGTGCCATGTGCACAAATGAGCTAGTAAAACTATTTAAATCTAAAAATTCATACAGAATCTTAATACCTGGTTCCGCTATCCTCTGCCATTTTATTCCCGTAATTTAAAAAAGTTATTATTAAAAATAACTTTCATATCTACAACTCTAATTGCCAAACTTCATCATGGGAACAAAAACTGAAATTGATTGATCCCATACAATGTTTTAGACACTTTATCATCTCATTAATCCTAATAGAAATAGAAAATTCAGGCTGGGCATGGTGGCTCACTTCTATAATCCCAGCACTTTGTGAGGTCGAGGTGGGCAGATCACCTGAGGTCAGGAGTTCAAGAACAACCTGGCTAACATGGCGAATCCCCATCTCTACTAAAAATAAAAAATTAGCTGGGTATGGTGTCACGTGCCTGTAATCCCTGCTACTCAGGAGGCTGAGGTGGGAGAATAGCTTGAGCCCGGGAGGCAGAGGCTACAGTGAGCCGAGATTGTGCCACTGCACTCCAGCCTGTGTGACAGAGTTAGACTCCATCTAAAAAGAAAAAAAAAAGAAAGAAAGAAATAGAAAATTCACAATCTTTGAAGGCAAGTATTATTACTTATATTTTAGAGTGAAGGGACCAAGCTCAGACAGGTTTAGTCATTCCTCCAAGGTCACACAGAGAACAGGCATTGAAGATGGGACTGAAACGCAGTCTCGCACGGCGTCTAAACTGCTGTTTTTCTTTGCATTTCTCCACTCATGACGACATATATAGGGTCAAGCTTCACTTCACATAAGTATATTTTCAGAACATATCTTTCCAGACGTTTTTATACTTTTGAATATTAACAATTTTTATCTTCCTCAAAACCCAATATTTACATGTTGCAATTCTCTTGTTCCTCACCATAATCTCTTAAGAGTGCTATTTGCCACATCAATTTTTTTTCCTTTATGAAGGATTTCTCATAGTGGGAGCATCATTTTTTTCCTTCCTCTAAACCAGGTTTCTCAAGTTCAGCACTACTTAAATTTAGGGCCAGATGAGCCTCTGTTAAGGCGGGGGAGGGAGTGATCCTGTGCATCGTAGAATATTTAGCAGCATCCCTGGCCTCTACCCCAGTAGTTTTCAGTAGCACAGCAGCACCCCCACCCGAAGATGTGACAACCAAAACTGTCTCCACGTTTTGCCAAATGTACGTACTTCAGAAGTGAAGTCATCCCAAATTGAGGACCGCTGCTCTAAACAAATATTGATTTTAAAAATTAGGCTTCCTAGCTGATGATTCTAGATGAAAAACAAATAAAACTCTTGGCCACCAGAATAACATGCTCCATCAGAGGAAATTTTCCCAAGATAGGTATTATCTATGTTTATAAACTGAGGAAAGTGTGGTTCAAAGAAGATAAGCATCTCCTTCAAGCTCCAAAATTAATCTATGCTGGAATGGAATTCCAACTCCGATCTGACAAACTCCAAATCCCATGATCTCCCTGCTAATTATAATATGAGGCAGTAACACTCTATAATAGAAAGCTATTTTTCCTCATTATAAAGAAAGACCATTTTTGACAGCAACATGGCTAGACAAAATGTTACAAGAAGCTGCCATATAACAAACACATCAATCAATGTAGAACAAAAATACCTGTAAGTGTGAGAAATTTATCTCTATTCCTTGTTTTTTAAATTATTTTATAATTTCTAAAATGATTTCAATAAGTTTTAGAGTTTTGATATAGAAACTATATTTTTATATAGTATTTTCCTTCTGAACTGCACTTATCAGATGTCTGAGAGATGGTTAATAACACCAGATCCCTCCGGGATGGCCAGAATCCATGCATATTTTTTGGAAAGAGATTATAAACTGTTTGTTCTTAGTACACAGAAAAGACAAGAAATAAAATAACAGTCAAATGTGAGGTTGGCAATTATGAGAAGTAGTTGGCCACTTTTTTCTTCGAGCTACTCATACTCAGTTGTCAGAGACTGGGAGACACCATAGAAAATTAGTTCTTTCCAAATTGATACTGGAGGCAGTTTTAGAGAATGTTCTCCCTAGAGGCTAGTTGTTCTCATCAGCAGCTCCTCATTTTGGTAGTAGCCCCACGTGGCTTTTATTAACTGTTTAGAACAGCTGTCACCAGTCTCTAATGCCTCATGTTGTTCAGAGGATTGCACGAGAGGAAGAAGTTTTCCACACTGGACCTGCAGAGGTCCTTAGGTATCAAAGCCTGCAGAGGTCTTTGTGGTGTATCAAGAAAAATTATTTCCAATGTTTCAGAGCTCTCTAGATTGCTTAAGGCAGCTAGTCTCTGTAACACCTCAGTGCGTAACACATATCACTGTTCTGTCCACCTCCCTTATCGCTGCACAGATTTTATTCAGTCCAGAGAAAGTTCTCCTGCATACTCTCCACTGCTCAGGGTGAGGTGATCTAGAGCACATGGGTCTCTTAGCTTTAGCTCTAATCTCAGGTATTTGCCACACTTATCAATAACCCTCAATTTTGTATACATCTATTCATATGGCACCATAGTATACAGACAAATCAAGCCAAAGACTATCCCAGGATACCCACACTTGTCAATGAATCATCCTTAACTCGTAACTTTACAGGGAAGAATCAATGCATGTGTGGCCTTATATGAACAAACTTCATTTTATCAGCCTGAAATCCTTGCTTGGATAGAGCCAACTCTCACTACCTGAAGGCAGCTGAACACACTAACGAAATAAGGTCTGGCAGGACCTCAAGTAACTAAAGAACCACCTTGTAATGAAAGTCACAAAGAGCCAAATTCCAGCACATAAGACAAGACAAGCCCTCCAGTTATTCTAATCGTCTGTCTTATGCAGAACACACAGAGGAAGCTGAAGAAATGTGATTGTCTTGAAGGCTCAGAGAGGACTCACAATGCCAAACTCAAGTATCTGTATCAAGTTGACTCAAATTCTTATCAAAGTAGATGTAAGATAATGTTTTTTTTTTTTTTTTTTTTTTTTTTTTTTTTTTTGTTTTGTTTTTTTTTCACGTTTTTTTTTTTTTTTTTTTTTTTTTTTTTTATTTTATTATACTTTAAGTTCTAGGGTACATGTGCATAACGTTTATATCATGTATAACTCCCCAATGCAATCCCTCCCTCCTCCCCCCTCCCCATGATAGGCCCCAGTGTGTGATGTTCCCCTTCCCGAGTCCAAGTGATCTCATTGTTCAGTTCCCACCTATGAGTGAGAACATGCGGTGTTTGGTTTTCTCTTCTTGTGATAGTTTGCTAAGAATGATGGTTTCCAGCTGCATCCATGTCCCTACAAAGGATGCAAACTCATCCTTTTTGATGGCTGCATAGTATTCCATGGTGTATATGTGCCACATTTTCTAATCCAGTCTGTCACAGATGGACATTTGGGTTGATTCCAAGTCTTTGCTATTGTGAATAGTGCCGCAATAAACATACGTGTGCATGTGTCTTTGTAGTAGAGTAATTTATAATCCTTTGGGTATATACCCAGTAGTGGGATGGCTGGGTCATATGGTACATCTAGTTCTAGATCCTTGAGGAATCGCCATACTGTTTTCCATAATGGTTGAACTAGTTTACAATCCCACCAACAGTGTAAAAGTGTTCCTATTTCTCCACATCCTCTCCAACATCTATTGTTTCCTGACTTCTTAATGATTGCCATTCTAACTGGTGTGAGATGGTATCTCATTGTGGTTTTGATTTGCATTTCTCTGATGGCGAGTGATGACGAGCATTTTTTCATGTGTCTGTTGGCTGTATGGATGTCTTCTTTTGAGAAATGTCTGTTCATATCCTTTGCCCACTTTTTGATGGGGTTGTTTGTTTTTTTCTTGTATATTTGTTTGAGTTCTTTGTAGATTCTGGATATTAGCCCTTTGTCAGATGAGTAGGTTGCAAAAATTTTCTCCCATTCTGTAGGTTGCCTGTTCACTCTGATGGTAGTTTCTTTTGCTGTGCAAAAGCTCTTTAGTTTAATGAGATCCCATTTGTCAATTTTGGCTTTTGCTGCCGTTGCTTTTGGTGTTTTAGACATGAAGTCCTTGCCCATGCCTATGTCCTGAATGGTACTACCTAGATTTTCTTCTAGGGTTTTTATGGTATTAGGTCTAACATTTAAGTCTCTAATCCATCTGAATTAATTCGTATAAGGGGTAAGGAAAGGATCCAGTTTCAGCTTTCTACTTGTGGCTAGCCAATTTTCCCAGCACCATTTATTAAATAGGGAATCCTTTCCCCAAGGCTACAGTAACCAAAACAGCATGGTACTGGTACCACAACAGAGAAATAGACCAGTGGAACAGAACAGAGTCCTCAGAAATAATACCACACAGCTACAGCCATCTGATCTTTGACAAACCTGACAAAAACAAGATAATGTTAAAATAAATCAAATCCAACTACTTTGGAAAACAGTTTGGCAGTTTCTCAAAATACTAAACAGGGAGTTACCATATGAACCAAAAGTTCCTTTCCTAAGTATATAGTCAAGAGAAACAAAACATATATCCACACAAAAATTCATACACAAATGTTCATAGTAACATAATTTATAATACCCAAAATGTGAAAACAATCCACTTTGTCACTCTATTAACTGACAAACGAATAAACAAAAAGTGATATAGCCTTATAATAGGATATCATTCAGCCACAAAGAGGAATGAAGTGTTGATATGCGCCACAACATAAATGAACCTTGAAAACATTATGCTAAGTGAAAGGAGTCAGAAGACTATATGTTGTTTGATTGCCTTTATATGAAACATCCAGAATCAAATCTATGGATACAGAAAACAGGTTAGCTGTTGCCTAGGGATGAAGAAGTAGGTAAGAATAGAGGTGAGTGAGGAGTGACTGGTAATGGATATGAGGTTTCTTTTTAGGGTGACAAAATGTTCTAAAATTTATTCTAGTGATGATTGTACAACTCTATGAATATATTTTAAAACATCAAATTATACAATTTAAGTGGGTGAATTGAATGTTATGAGGATTATGTCCCAATAAAGTTATTAAAAATAAATAAGAGCAAAGCAAATAAACAGAAAGTATAACACTCTGATTGAGTCCAAAGGCAAAAAGACAGTAAACTCTGAAACTTTGTAGGACATTAGTTCTATTGGCCACTTTGGAGTAAATATCAACAGGAATCTTGGCAAACAAAGGATAAAAACTATGAATTCCTTTAACCTTTTCTGATTTATAGCTTTTAAAAGTACAAAAAGGAGTTAGATTATGATCCCTGTTGTATTTTCACCATATTGAAAAGAACATATATTTGATCTAAATAAGATAAAATCAGTGTTCTCATAAAGTTTGTAAATGAATGAAATGTTTATTTTTACCTAAATTACTTTTCAGTTACTACACTAACATCTAGCATATATGCTCACAACATCTGCAGTAGTTATAATATACAAGTTCATGGCTCACATACTTATGTTTTTCAGAAAAGCATGCAATTCTTAGATTTAAAAAGTCTTTTCATGTACTCTCTGAAAGACCAGAAATATTGTGAAATTAGTAATCTATCCATTATTCATGTAGTCTGAAAATATATAAACATAAATACATAATCTCAGATTCTCTCATTCTGAAACACATTGTTAAAAATAAAAATATTGGCCAGGCATGGTTGCTCACGCCTGTAGTCCCAGCACTTTGGGAGGCCGAGGTGGGTGGATCATGAGGTCAGGAGTTCAAGACCAGCCTGACCAACATGGTGAAACCCTGTCTCTACTAAAAATACAAAAAATTAGCTAGGCATGGTGATATGTGCCTGTAATCCCAGCTACTCAGGAGGCTGAGGCAAAAAAATTGCTTGAACCTGGGTGGTGGACGTTGCAGTGAGTCAAGATTGTGCCACTGCACTCCAGCCTAGGTGACAGAGTGAGAATCCGTCTCAATATATATATACACACACACACACATACACACGTATCTTCACTTAAGCCTTCAAGGAAATTGGCACATAATGGACCTACAAAATTAATATGAAGCCCTGTTCACTGCCTATAAAAATAATTCCAAACTTACTACAATGTATAAAATCTATTATGATGAAGCTGTTCTTTTCAGCAGCAGCTTCCCACAGCCCAACCAAATGCTTCAATTCCAAATTAAGGTCTTTCAATCCCCTGTACCTCTATAAAAGCTACTTTATCTGCCTGGAGGATCATTCCCTTGTCAACCTGGAACATTCTTCAACATCCTTCATCAAAGAATCTGTCTTAAGTTATCCCTCACTATCTGGTTCATCCCTATCCACAAGGCCAAGCACCATTTAATACACTCTCCTCTGCAAACCTATAGCAGTGTGTGTGCTATTACACCATAGCACACATAGCTCATTCTATAATGGTTTTCATGTGTCTTTTCCCTATTGGTCAGAGAGCTTTGCATGCAGAGATCACATGCCACTCATCTTTGCACTTGGGGAACCTGGCAAGGGACTTGCAATATAGTAGATGCTTCAAAACTATCTAATGAATCCATCTGGTCCTGGACTTTTTTTCGTGGGTAGGCTATTAATTGTTGCCTCAATTTCAGAGCCTGTTATTGGTCTATTCAGGGATTCAACTTCTTCCTGGTTCAGTCTTGGGAGAGTGTAAGTGTCCAGGAAATTATCCATTTCTTCTAGATTTTCTAGTTGATTTGCGTAGAGGCATTTATAGTATTCTCTGATGGTTGTTTGTATTTCTGTGGGGTCGGTGGTGATATCCCCTTTATCAGTTTTTATTGCGTCTATTTGATTCCTCTCTCTTTTCAAGGAGGAGCTGGTACCATTCCTTCTGAAACTATTCCAATCAATAGAAAAAGAGGGAATCCTCCCTAACTCATTTTATGAGGCCAACATCATCCTGATACCAAAGCCTGGCAGAGACACAACAAAAAAAGAGAATTTTAGACCAATATCCCTGATGAACATCGATGCAAAAATTCTCAATAAAATACTGGCAAACCGGATTCAGCAGCACATCAAAAAGCTTATCCACCATGATCAAGTGGGCTTCATCCCTGGGATGCAAGGCTGGTTCAACATTCGCAAATCAATAAATGTAATCCAGCATATAAACAGAACCAAAGACAAGAACCACATGATTATCTCAATAGATGCAGAAAAGGCTTTTGACAAAATTCAACAGCCCTTTATGCTAAAAACGCTCAATAAATTCGGTATTGATGGAACGTACCTCAAAATAGTAAGAGCTATTTACGACAAACCCACAGCTAATATCATACTGAATGGGCAAAAACTGGAAAAATTCCCTTTGAAAACTGGCACAAGACAGGGATGCCCTCTCTCACCACTCCTATTCAACATAGTGTTGGAAGTTCTGGCTAGGGCAATCAGGCAAGAGAAAGAAATCAAGGGTATCCAGTTAGGAAAAGAAGAAGTCAAATTGTCCCTGTTTGCAGATGACATGATTGTATATTTAGAAAACCCCATCGTCTCAGCCCAAAATCTCCTTAAGCTGATAAGCAACTTCAGCAAAGTCTCAGGATACAAAATTAATGTGCAAAAATCCCAAGCATTCTTATACACCAGTAACAGACAAGCAGAGAGCCAAATCAGGAATGAACTTCCATTCACAATTGCTTCAAAGAGAATAAAATACCTAGGAATCCAGCTTACAAGGGATGTAAAGGACCTCTTCAAGGAGAACTACAAACCACTGCTCAGTGAAATCAAAGAGGACACAAACAAATGGAAGAACATACCATGCTCATGGATAGGAAGAATCAATATAGTGAAAATGGCCATACTGCCCAAGGTTATTTATAGATTCAATGCCATCCCCATCAAGCTACCAATGACTTTCTTCACAGAATTGGAAAAAACTGCTTTAAAGTTCATATGGAACCAAAAAAGAGCCCACATTGCCAAGACAATCCTAGGTCAAAAGGACAAAGCTGGAGGCGTCACGCTACCTGACTTCAAACTATACTACAAGGCTACAGTAACCAAAACAGCATGGTACTGGTACCACAACAGAGAAATAGACCAATGGAACAGAACAGAGTCCTCAGAAATAATACCACACATCTACAGCCATCTGATCTTTGACAAACCTGACAAAAACAAGAAATGGGGAAAGGATTCCCTATTTAATAAATGGTGCTGGGAAAATTGGCTAGCCATAAGTAGAAAGCTGAAACTGGATCCTTTCCTTACCCCTTATACGAAAATTAATTCAAGATGGATTAGAGACTTAAATGTTAGACCTAATACCATAAAAACCCTAGAAGAAAATCTAGGTAGTACCATTCAGGACATAGGCATTGGCAAGGACTTCATGTCTAAAACACCAAAAGCAACGGCAGCAAAAGCCAAAATTGATAAATGGGATCTCATTAAACTAAAGAGCTTTTGCACAGCAAAAGAAACTACCATCAGAGTGAACAGGCAACCTACAGAATGGGAAAAAATTTTTGCAACCTACTCATCTGACAAAGGGCTAATATCCAGAATCTACAAAGAACTCAAACAAATATACAAGAAAAAAAACAAACAACCCCATCAAAAAGTGGGGAAAGGATATGAACAGACATTTCTCAAAAGAAGACATCCATACAGCCAACAGACACATGAAAAAATGCTCCTCATCACTCGCCATCAGAGAAATGCAAATCAAAACCACAATGAGATACCATCTCACACCAGTTAGAATGGCAATCATTAAGAAGTCAGGAAACAATAGATGTTGGAGAGGATGTGGAGAAATAGGAACACTTTTACACTGTTGGTGGGATTGTAAACTAGTTCAACCATTATGGAAAACAGTATGGCGATTCCTCAAGGATCTAGAACTAGATGTACCATATGACCCAGCCATCCCACTACTGGGTATATACCCAAAGGATTATAAATTACTCTACTACAAAGACACATGCACACGTATGTTTATTGCGGCACTATTCACAATAGCAAAGACTTGGAATCAACCCAAATGTCCATCTGTGACAGACTGGATTAAGAAAATGTGGCACATATACACCATGGAATACTATGCAGCCATAAAAAAGGATGAGTTTGCATCCTTTGTAGGGACATGGATGCAGCTGGAAACCATCATTCTTAGCAAACTATCACAAGAAGAGAAAACCAAACACCGCATGTTCTCACTCATAGGTGGGAACTGAACAATGAGATCACTTGGACTTGGGAAGGGGAACATCACACACTGGGGCCTATCATGGGGAGGGGGGAGGAGGGAGGGATTGCACTGGGGAGTTATACATGATATAAACGTCATGCACATGTACCCTAGAACTTAAAGTATAATAAAAAATAAAAAATTAAAATTAAAAAAAAAAAAACTATCTAATGACTGCTCAATGAAGTAATAGTATTGTGAGATAGCCAGGGTTTAAGTAGGTGTTGAAAACTATTTAAAACTTTTTTAAAATTTGAAGCAAAAGATACAATTCTTGCTTTCCGATGTATTGAATTGGTGAAACTTGCTTCCTTGGAAAAGCTCTTTATTCTACTATTTGGTAACTACTTACTGAACGGCAACCACATGCCAAGTCTTATGGTGGAGGGGGAAAGAATATCATGAGAGATCTCCGCCGAGCTTCCAAGTCACTGTATGGTTTGGAAAAATCATACAAACCTCATCAAAATCAACAAAAATCATACAAAAGAGGAGGCAATCATTCCTGTATGCAATTCTAATTGATTTTGTGCCTGGGAACAGAGAATTGCAGACAGCGCAAAGGCCAGCATATATGAACAAATATTTAAATTCTGACTATCTACTTTTACACAGATGTTATAGTTTGCATTTCCATGGGAATTTGATACTGTAAATTCTGTAACACAGTATGATGTAATCTCATTAGCCAAGGCATTTTCTTGGGTCATGGTGGGTGACAATGGGGTTCAAGTAAAAGGTGCTGCTGGTGAGCTGCTTTGGATGACGCCTAAAAATCTGCCAAACAGAGGAGTGCCTGAAGCACACACAGCAGCATGACTGTTGATTCACTCAATTCGCATTATTTTAAATCCTTGATCCATGAATAATGATACTGAAGACAAAAGAGCCTTCAAAAGTTCTACAGATGCACCAAATATCTTCACATTAGATGAAGTGGTAAATCTTATATAATAATTTCAGGTGCCTAAAGCCAGTCAAGAACATATCTTGTGAGTTTCAAAATGTATTAGAACTTCCTCTCACTGTGAATTCTAGGCATCAACCTAATTGTCATCAAAAGTCTCACTGAGCCATCCTTAGAGCAGTGCTCAAAAGGAGGCCATGTGCTATTGCTTACGAAATGTCCTTAAGAGAGTTACAAAATTGACTTTATCAGGAAAAAGAAAACAAAATGTTCTTAAGAGAGGGTTTGCAGTCTGAAGTCATCTGGTTCCCTTTTTAACAAAATCCAGTCTTCATTTTGAAGATGATTTACCTGATAGCAGTAAAAATGTTCCAGATGGTCAGGTGGTTTTCAATAGAAAGATTCTTAATTTGCCATTAAAGTAAGATTGGGTTAAATCAGAATCCAGATTAGTCATATTATCTATAAAAACTCAAACAACGGAGTCTCCAAAGTTTTAAAAGTATTCATAGTTGTTGCCTTAAAAAACCTGTTGATTCTCGTTCAATGGTTCAAGTGAAGACTAAAATATTTTGAAATGATAGTTAAGTTTCATTTTTTAAAGATGCTTGTTTTATGTACTTCAGATAATGATATTTCATTCTGTTTCAGACAAAATCAGTAAACTCAAGATAAACAGAAACTAAAGAGGATGTACCAACTAAATGTGGTTCTCTTAGATTCTGAAGGCATTAATTCAACAAGTATAATAAAATTTGTTTCTATGCTTAAATGATATTGACTTTTCATTAAATAACATTTTCCAGATTCAATACATTTTATTCCAAATATACACTCTGAAGACTATGACCAACTTTTATTTTAAAATAGAAAAACCCGAGAGGATGTGGAGAAATAGGATATACCTAATATAAATGACAAGTTAATGGGTGCAGCACACCAACATGGCACATGTATACATATGTAACGAACCTGCACATTGTGCACATGTGCCCTAGAACTTAAAGTATAATAATAAAAACACAGAAAAAGCCATGTATATGTGTTTCAATGAAAACATGACCTCAAGTATTTCAGGTGCTATATATGATAATAAGCTTACTATAGTAGAAGGTAAGGTGGCCTCTTTAACGATTGATATTTACAGGATAATAATTTGTGTTTAAGTAGAGGTGTTCTAATATGAAAATGAGCACATTGCAAACTAAATGGCCTAGTTTTGTGTCATCTTGTGCTGGTGTTATATTTAAGTGAATAGTCTTTCATTATAAGTTTAAACTTTAATTCAATGAGCTACCCCATTCCCCTGCAAGGGATATGAATTAAGATTTAAACAGCAGCCTATTTCAACATTCATTGCAATGTAGTCACTCAAGAGATCAAACACATACAACTTCATACCTTTTTTTTTTTTTTTTTTTTTGAGACAGGTTCTCACTCTGTCACCCAGGCTGGAGTGCAGTGTCACAGCCTCAGCTCACTGCAACCTCTGCCTCCCGAATTCAAGAAATTCTCCAGCTTTGGCCTCCTGAGTAGCTGGGACTACAGGCACCTGCCACCATGCCTGGCTAATTTTTGTATTTTTAGTAGAAATGGGGTTTCACCATGTTGGTCAGGCTGGTCTCAAACTCCTGACCTCAGGTGATCTGCCCGCCTTGGCCTCCCAAAGTGCTGGGATTACAGGGGTGAGCCACCACACCCGGCCAACTTCATACTCTTTTAAGTGAAGGAACTAGACTAGGCTATACCCTTGAGAAATGTATAAGAGATTTAAGATTTAAGTAAAAACAAACAAAAAACGTGTGGAGAGAAAATAATAAAATACTGCCAAAAGAAAAAGTAGGAAAATGTGGACATCTGTCATTCAAGTCTTTTTGGTAAACAGAAGACTGAACCCTGGATTTTCTTCATACAGCTTTGTTCTGTTCATTTGAATATCATCCAGAGAACATATAAAGCAACAAATGTGGCTGCTTCCACCACAGTGGTTTTGAATGGCCTGACACTGGAGGCATCCAAAAGAAATGACTTTGGCACACAGGGTGAATTTTTTCAGTATTTCTTAGCCTGGAAGCTGTCCTTTTCCTGCCAAAAATCCAACCCTATCTATAAAAACCTCTTACTGCTAGTGTAAAGAAAAGGTTAGACAAAGCTAAGAGAGATTTTAGAGAGCACAGCCATAGCTGGTAACTGGCAGTGCAGATGGCATTTTCAGAGTCTGCACTGAGGAACAAACCTTTAGTAACCAATTAGGAACCTGGGGAGTTAAAGCTATAAAGTGTGATTGATAAAGACTTATGTAATAATTAACAGCAGGGTGTTGCATACAGAGAAAATAAAAACACCCTTGTGTTAGGATAAATGTCCTAAGAGAAAAATGTAAGACACAGAAGAGTAATATCAGATCCTGGGGCTGGACCCTGCACACCAGGGCCCCAGTCTCAGAGAACCCATATGCCCTGCCTGGCACAGCAGCAGTGAAATTGTTCACCTTCAAGAATCTACAGGGGGCATTTAGGAGGGGATGATAGTTAGAAGCATTCCCCTGTGTTCCCAGTAAACTCACACCTCCTCAGAGGTATGTGTGGATTAACACATTACCATCGTAAGAGAGAGAATGTGCACTAAAATGACTCATTTTGAATTTTCCACTAATTTGAAGACAGCAAGAAAGGCGAGCGTCGATATTTAGTTTCATTTAGAGAAAAATAAATATATAGGCATGTGTTTTTTAGACTCAACTAATTTTGTAAAGTACAACTCATAGCAAATGTGTATATAGCTAATTGTTTAATAAACTAGTAATTGTGTAATACTTTTCTGTTAGTACATGTTTAATTCTCCCGAACCTATACTTTTATGTTATCTTTAAAAATATCAGGTCTGTAAACCCAGTACTTTGGGAGGCCAAAGTGGGAGAATCTCTTGAGCACAGGAGTTTGAGAATAGAATGGACGGCATGGAAAAACCCTGTCTCTACAAAAATTACAAAAATTAGTTGGGCATGGTGGTGCACACCTGTGGTTCCAGTTACTTGGGAGGCCAAGGTTGGAGGATCACTTGAGCATAGGATGTGGAGGTTGCAGTCAACAGAGATCACGCCACTGCACTCCAGCCTGGGCAACAGAGCAAGAACCTGTCCAAAAAAAGTAAAAAAAAAAAAATTCAGAAGCCCCTTTGAAATCGTTTTAGAGGATTAACTGAACACAAGCCAGCGCAGCAGGCACTCCTATCACAGACAGGTGGCATACCTTAAGAAAGGTGCCCAGGTAAGCTCCCCACTGTGTGAGTCATGCCACAGGAAGATCCTTGCAGAGGTCTTGATGCGTTTGTTTTCCACCTAAACTTGACTCAATACACACCACACGCAAACTTCTTTTCATTCATCCCCTTAAGGTCGGAAATATTTTAGTCATTTATATTTCCTTCATACTTTAAAATCATATACTACCATCAGGATCTTAAAGTGGAAGTTACTTACTGTTGCTATAAAAAATAATAATATCCACGTAATATTTGCTATAGATCTGACTTCACTTGGGCTTTTTATAACTTCTTTTAGAAAAAGAATGGAAGTCAGTATGAATTCCTGCTTCCAACAGGAGCCCAGGCCCAGTTGCCAATTCTATGAATCCCAAGTATCTGTATTTACAATAGTAGAAAATAATAAAAACTTGCTGTCTACCTATTTTTTAAACCTAAACTGCAAAAATATTATATTGCTGCAGTTAAATGGTGCTTCATGTTATAACTGAATTTCTCTATGTGCTTCTAGCCCTGAATAAAAAAGAACTTCAGTGGACTCATTATTCAAGTGATTGTTAGTTAAGTCTTCTTTGAGTGTGTTCTTTACTTGATCCTCCCGCAGGATGGCCCCCTCTAGGCTTCAGATATGTGTGCTGTGTTCCTTTGGTTTGGATGTCCTGGCCAGATACTTGTAACTATAGGTTGCTGCAAAGTAATTGCGGTTTTTGCTATAAATGGCAAAAACTACAATAACCTTTGTACCAACCTAATAAATGCAAGGGCTGAGGTAGTAGGTGGGATTTGACTCCAGGGGTGGGGCTTGGACACGGAACAGATTGAGGACTAGCTAAAACAGGGCCTGCGCAAAGCAGCTTTCGATCAGATATGTCCAACAGTGTGCCATGTCAATTTACTGTTGCCATGGCAACACCCCATGGTTATCACCTCTTTCTGTGGCAATGACCCAATGACCCAAAGGTGCTACCCCTTCCCTAGAAATTTCTGCATAAACCACTCCTTAATCTGCACGCAATTAAGAGTGGGTATAAATATGACTGTAAAACTGCCCTGAGTTGATAGTGTCTGCCTAAAGGGTAACCCTGCCCTGCAAGAGCAGCCATAGAACCCACTGCTAGAGCTGTAGCACTGCCTCTTAAGTAAAGCTGTTTTCTTCCACCTCTATCTTGTTCTTGAATTCTTTCCTGGGCAAAACCAAGCACACTCATGAGCTAAATTCCACTTTAGGGCTCACCTGCCTGCATCCGGGCCTAATAAGTATTTGTCATCTCTGGGTTAAGACTAAGATATGGTGCAGGTTTGATGGTTACACAAGTGAAGACAAATTTTCAATCAAATCCTTATCTAATTGTATTTGAGGATAGGACTAACTTCCATTTATGGGTCAACTATTTTACATCAGGAAACTGTAAGTAATCACTTTTTTGTGTGTTTTAAGAATCGTGGATTCACTTAAGGCACATCAAACTTCATTTGTGATACACCTTTGCTATAATGGTAACATTCAATCAGTCATTGTCAAGGAGCTTGTTAACGTGGAATGGGTTGACTATGTTAATGAAGTTACAGACTACAAAATTCCTAATCAACTTAAGTATCCTTTTTCTTCTGGAAATATACCTCCTTTTTATCTCCTTTAATACTTATCTACTACCATTTCTATGCACTAAGCATTTTATACATATTATCCCATTTAGTCCTCACAACAACTCCTTAAACTGACTCTGTCATTATCCCTATGTTATTAGTAGAGGCAAGGGAAACGTGAGTGCTTTGCCAAGATCAGCCAGCTAGTGTGGGGAGCTGGCTTCCAAACTAGGCAGTCTGGCTCCAGAATCCACATCCTTAGCTCTTAACCTTCACATATCCTCTCTATGCTGCCTCTTTGACTCACAATTAAATGAAGAGCAACCCTCAAAACTTCGCTGCTTCTCACGCCTGTAATCCCAGCACTTTGGGAGGCCGAGGCGGGCGGATCACGAAGTCAGGACATCAAGACCATCCTGGCTAACACGGTGAAACCCCATCTCTACTAAAAATACAAAAAATTAGCTGGGCGTGGTGGCGGGCGCCTGTAGTCCCAGCTACCCGGGAGGCTGAGGCAGGAGAATGGTGTAAACCCAGGAGGCGGAGCTTGCAGCGAGCCGAGATGGTGCCACTGCACTCCAGCCTGGGCGACAGAGCGAGACTCCGTCTCAAAAAAAAAAAAAAACTTCACTGCTTCACTTTCTGTTGTTAAAAAATTCTGCATCCCTTCAAAGGAAACAGAAAACTACAGGAGGAAACGAGAAATTTGTTAGCACAAAAGATATAACAAGATGAAGCTGACACTTCAGGGAGTCGTTGATCTCAGCCTGGCCCACTAAAATCACATGGACTATTATTCTTGATGCCTCTCTGTGTCTCTCTTCCCAAGCTTCCATAAGACCAGGATTGATGACAGTGACATAGAGCAGTGGTTCTCAACCAGGCACAATTTTTGTCCCCTCACCCCCACCTCTGGGAATATTTGGCAATGTCCAGAAGCTTTTTTGAGTGTCACAAATGAGGGAATCTATTGGTTAGAGGCCAGGAATGCTGCTAAACATCCCACAGTGGACAAGACAACTTCCCAAAATGAAGAAACATCCAGTCCAAAATGTCAGTAGCACCACTGTTGATAAACCCTGATTTAGGGTGTTCCATCTTCACAAATATTCATGTCAGCGCAGTGTCTATCTTTGGCCTTGTGGCTTCAGTTGATTGGCTATAAATCATAGTACTAATGAGCTATAATAGTTCATCCATCCTTCATTCTCCCAGCCACTTTATGTGTCTTTATGTGATTATGGTGGATGACATGAGTTTGAGGTCTAAAAAACTTCGGAAACTCCCAAAGAAAAAATTTTTTTTTTAATCTGCTGTAATTGTCACCTAATTATCAAATTATCTAAGAAGGAACCCTTTGACAAGGAAATGCTGTCAAATTAAGGGAAAAACAAATTCCATTTATCCCCTGTAATTTAGAAAGGCAAAGAGATTTAGCAGCCATCAGAGTTGTACAATTTTCACATTCACCCATCAATGCCTAAGGAAAAAAAAAAAAAAGAGTTTCAGGGAATGATTTTGACTCATACTGTTATGCTGGAGCAGTTACCGACAGGGAAGGTACGAAAACAAATCATATCCCTCAACTGAAAGAAGATTACAAAGACGTTTGCCTCTACAGAAACAGATTTGTGTAAAAAGTTATTTCTGAAAAATACAACATGTGGAAATGTCCTTGATGACAAAAACACATTTTTAGAGATTTCTCATTTTTTGTATTATTTGCAAGTACAAAAGGAGTCAGAAATGAAAGTAAATCAAAACGACTTCTTTGAAATGCTATAGTTCATATGCAAAATGCTGCTACTAAAACACCAGCAGTACAATAGGTGCATAATTGTTCTATACTGAATCTACCTAACAGCCAGTGTATCACCAACTCACATTTTTGTACAAAGGCATGAATTCTCTAGGGCTGGAGTTTCAAATGAAGAAAACCGACACCCATAAGAAGAAGCCTCCTTTATTTTTATGTTATAACCAGTGGTGCTACCAGCACCATCCTCAAAGCACAGCTATGAATATCACCTCCCATGCAATGTGTGCACATTTCTAGGTTAGCGGGTTGAGGGTCTATGTATAACATAGGCAGAGTATAATCTATATTATGCTTAGTCAACAATATTTCCTTTACGGAAGAAACAATGCTTCCCAGAATGTCAACTAACAAGTCACAAGGTCATTTTTCACACTTCAGAGGTAGATAAGAATACAGAAAAATGAGCAAAACAGCCCATAGTGAAGATATGACCCTAAAATATATAAAGTATTTTTTTCCACAGAAGGGTAAGAAATAATAAAGTCTTCTACAGAGAAGGATTTTGTTACTGTTACTAACATACATGAAATGTATAGAAAAGTTGTCTTCAAAAGGCAAAAATCCTCAGATCTTGTACTGTAAATTTAGGAAGCCACAAATATACAGAAGGGGAAACATAACCATCTCACTTTGCCATCATTAAGGGGAAAATGAAAAACACTACTCTATGTATATTTAGAAATTCACATCATTTATGGATTATCTACTTGACTCATTTTCAAACTGCTAGGTCTTTATACATATAATTTCCTATCTGAAGATATTCTCAGACTTATCTATCATTTATTTAAACATACTTATCAAAAGTGTCTTCTTCTTTTAATCTGTCAATTTCTAATAGCCTAATGAATTTAAAGAATATGTTCCTCCTGGCTGTTTTGTTCTGCTGGCTACCACACTTAGTATACTTCATTTCTTGTATGGTCAGTAATTGTTTATAGGGAGCTACTCATTTTCCTGAAAAATTATTTGTGGGAATTCTCTGAGATAAAGATGAAGTTGTACTACTCCAGATAGGGTTTGTTTACGCCTCCACCATGAAATTTTACACTCTAGTATTTCATTGAATCTAAGATGTCGTTGATCCTCAGGTACATTTTGATGTTAAAACGTGAGGGCAGGGAGGATTAAATGCATGATAGAATCAATGAAATAAAATAAATGTATGGTTTGGGATTTTATGGACAATCCAAAATATACATCTTTGGACACCAAATCCATGCTGGCTTAGAGTTACAAGTCTTCAGTGGAATTTCCCACTCCCACTCTTTAAAGCATCAAGACTAAATTCCTATAATCTCTTTAAGGTAGGGAAGGTAGAAAGGGAGATTTTCCTCTTGTTCCTCACAGAATGAGGCAAATGCCATTTGAGTTCAGCTTTCTGGAGTTCTCCTATCAAACTCCTCAACTCAGGAGAACTCTGGTCTTTGTCTTTTGAGGGAATTCTGTTCTTTTGACCCCATACTCTACTAGATTAGAAAAATCAAGGTTTCAGTAAGTCCGCTTATGGCAAAAACAACTCTATTGCTATACTTATCTCCCTGGGTTTCTGTCTTCAATTAGACTTTGGCCCTAAAATTTTGTATTATCTTGTCATCTCTGCCATGCTTTTAAGGAGATGTATTTGTATTTTATTCATTCTTTCAGCAAACTGCCTAGCCACTATATTACTGAACAGATATAGCCTACTGAAATAACTACAATCCAACTTTGGTATTATTTCTTATAAGAAAACTGAGCTGCAATTCAAGATGGTAGTTGACAGAGCAGGAGCACCGTCATCTCGGACAAACACCACCACTTTAAGTTATAGCTCCCTTTCTAGTCTCATGCATTACAAGGATATCACTTCTCTTCTAACTACAAGCAGTCAGAAAGAACAGACAGTAAAACACAGATAAGACAGCTCGGGCACAGAGGGAGGTGGGGGAAAGTCTCTTGAGTAACTGCCAAACTTCACCCTCATACAATGGGCCCCAGCAAAACAGTGGGCCTTAATAAGCACATTCCTTTCCTTTCGGGTGCACTGAAATAGGGAAGCTAAAAGCAGACTCAGGGGTATGCCTGCAGCTGCAGAAAAGTGTATGGAACAGACACACAACTCCCTCTCCCAAAGAAGCACAACAAAGGGACACAGAAGCAGTCCAAGCCTAGGATAAACTCTCCTACCCTGCAGCCTTAAAAACTCAGTCTGTAAAACAGTGTGCCTCTGACCTACCTTGGCCAGAAGCTCTTCTCATGTTTGTTTTCTCTAAAATAAACCTGTCTTGACTGGCAAGCCACCTTTCATGTTTCTTTCCTCTTTCTTTAATTCTTATTGTAGTAATACATGCAGTTGCCTCCTGACTTTCTTGAGAAAATTCTAAAGTTACAGTAAAGGAATATAAAAAAGTAAATTATGACAGTAAAGAAAACAGGGGGCAGCATCCACAGGCTGGAGATTTTTACACACTTCTGGAAGATGGGGTAGAACGAAGAGTATTGATTGATTTTTTTTTAAATTTGAAAGTTGCAAAAAAAGTAGATTTTAAGTGTTCTCACCACAAAAAACAAATGAAAGTATGTGAGGTAATGCTCATGCGTATTAGCTCAATTTAGCCATTTTACAATGTATACATTATATTGTATACATGTATTGAAAATGTGTACATATTTCAAAGCAGTATGTGTCCATGAAAAGTAAGTACAATTTTTATTGCTCAATTAACATTAATAAAATAAAACAAAAACAAACAAATGAGTAGGGGAAAAGATCTGAAGGTCTCAGATCAAATGTATGTGAAAGGGAGCTGCATAGAAGTGGTAGCTGATTTTCCTGGTGCAACCACTGATCGGCTGGGAGCATAAAGTTAGACTGAAAACAGGTGAAGTAATTGAAATTATATCCTCAGAAAAACTGTACCAGTTCTTACCTGTTCTTACCCATGGTTTCTCTCTCTCCCTCTGTCTCTCTGTCTCTCTCTCTCTCTCTTTCTCTCTCTCTCACACACACACACACACACACTTCGTTCTATATCACAGGTAAAAGAACAATTGGTGTTAAAAATGAACATTTTCCTAGGAAAAACTAGATGTTGCTAGTACAAAGTGCTGATGACCAAAAGAAAGCATTTCAAGTCCTACAACTTTATAGCTGGCTTCCCACCTGCTCAACCTGAAGAAAACCTTGCCAGGTGACAAGCCCTACCCGCTTACAGAGAACTGTCCATCAGACTTCCCAGTCAGGGGAGAGTTCTTTAGGGGAAGCAAGACAAATGAAATCCACACCAGGTACCTGGAATATTACCTCTTCCCATTTAAGTAAAAAATAATAACCAAGAATTCCCAGACATATAAAGAAGAACAAAAGCATAAAAATAATAGACTATCATAGATTGACCGGAAATTGGAAAAAGGGACCTGTTTGGGGATGATAAAAATGTTCTAAAACTGAATTGTGGTGCAGGCTGCCTGCACAAAGTTGGGAAATTATTTAAAAACATTAAATTTGACACTGAAGGTGGATAAATGCTATTTATGGTATATAAGTGATACCTCAATTAAAGCTGGTTTTAACAATATACTGATTAAAAAACAGTGTCAATGCACCAGATCATGTTAAACAAGTAAGGAAGACTTTATTCAAGGATATTGCAATAGGGGAGAGAGCTCAGCTTAGCCTGAACTCGACATTACTAAAACAAAGGGTGTAGGAGAGCTGGGATGGAGGGATCTGTGTTGCTAATTGACCTTACCCAGAGAAAAGGTAAACATTCTGTTCTATCTTCATGACAGGAGGTGGTTTTACAACTTGGAGCAAGGTGTCCATTAGAATTAGACTCTTCCCCAACCACTGAGACTGGGAGATAGGGGCACTATCTTTCTTGATGATTACATTTCAAAGGGCTGGCTCCCAGGTTCTTGAGAGGAACAGTCCTGTGTTATGAAAGTGACATGAAGCTTTTTTAAAGATTTGCATCTCAAAGGGACAGGGAAAGAATTTATAATTGCTAGTTTTCTAAAGTAAATGCAGTAAGAAAAGTGAGTTTAGAGGCCTAAAGGCAAGAAGCATGTCTAAAGTTGAGTCAAGCTGCGGGGAACTTTAAGGCCCTCTTGATGACAAGCAACCCAACAAAAGAAAATAACTGGCCCCCCAAAACAGAAACAAAAAAGCAAGAAGGCAAAAAGCATTCACTCCTTTTAAAATTTTTTAACTAATTTTTGCAGATGCATTAAAAATTGTACTCTAAAATAAGAACTAAAAAGTCAGCACACAATAATTGTCCCTTCTCCAAAATAATAATGATAATAATTTAAAAATTTATGAAGCCATAGAAATTTCCCAGAAAAGGGGGGGAAATGTGAAATATGATGGAAAATATAAATGTATTATTTCCTTCAAATCCCCAAAAATTGTAAACACAAAATGTGCTGAAAAGCAATACACAGAAACCAAATTCCATTACTAAGAAAAACTTAGGCAGCAAAAACTTTCAGTTTATATTATATTACCTGGCTTTTCACAGTATTTTCTACCAAAAAAACAAAAAAAATGCAACCCATTTTTCTGTGTTGGGTCAAGGAAGAAGGTGGAAAGAACAGATTTTATAGACATTTGGGATACATTTATTTTTTAAGAGGTGGAACCACAGAGAAAAGCTTGAGCTTTATGTTAGACATTTATATATATACTTCTGAATGAATTATTAAATAAGCACTTGGTATTTTTTGTTATACTTGACCTGTGACTTGGCGTCTAAAATAATTATCACAATGTGGCCTGGTGAAATGAAAAAGCTAAAATTAGGCCTTAAAAAGTCATTTTTTAATTAAAATGCTTTGATTACACTTTAATAAATCTTTTGTGTCATGTTGCTTCACTCTTAATATTATTTTTTCTTTTACTTTTGATCTCTTGATTTTGAACAAAGAAATGTAATGAAAAAATTAATTACACTGGGCTAAAAGGTAATTACAAAATGATCAAGAATTTCTAATAAAAAATTTATAGTAACTTTGCTGCTGTTAGAAATCTATTCCCTTTATGTTATGTAAGTAGAAGCCAGAGATTATAACCTTAGAATGTAAACATATGTCACCTCAGCATTGAAAATGTTATCAACAAAAATGCCAGAGTTGACAGTTATCAGAAAACTTGTCTCCCTAATAGGTCAGCCTTGGGTTCTCTAGTACTATGAATCCAATTACTAAAGTGGGTGTTTTGGGGGAGGGGAGCCCTTGCAGGTATTAAGATTCTGGATAAGATGGTCAATAATACAGAGAAAAACATGAATGATGCGAGTTCATTGGCTAGTGGACTCCAGAAGACATCTGGACGTTGAATCTAGTTAACGAGGTTGGGAATGAGGTGGTAAGGTAAGGAATTCGTACAGATATCCAAAGTCTGTAAGAACCGAAGGGAAAGAAAGAATGATGATGGGTTTCCAATTAGTCTCAGGGTTCTGGGACCCACATGAACCATGATATGGGGTTCTGCCACTAGGTACCAGGTAGCAGCACCCAGGACACCGAAAAAAGGAACCGAGGCATAATAAAAAGAGCACTTTCTTCCCTAAGGCAAAGACTCTTTAGTCCCTGCCCAGTGCAACATGAGGTTCAAACTCTGGGCAGACTGAATTCATAAGTAAGAACACATAAGTCTACCAGACAAGAGTCAGTAAGTATGCAGTAGCAGAAGCGAGCAAATTCTGTCAGGTGTATTTCTCATGTGGTAGATAAACCATTCACTCCACATGAAAATCAGGATACTATTTCATATTCTACAAATTCACATATCTATTAGTGGCGGTTAAAACAGCGTGAGCATTTTAACACATCAGGAAAACAAATAACTTGAGATAACAGAATATTGAGGACAGAGGGGCAAATCAAACATTCCTTATTCAGGTGCTTTTGTGGATTAGATATGCTGAGCTCTAAAACCACTGGAATGACACATCTTAATACTCTTACTAAGAAATGTAGCTTTGCTTCCTTCAGCCAATCTTGAATAACTCCAAAAGGATGGTCCTGTTAATTCTCTAGCAGATGTTTTAAGCAAGGTTTAGCTTAAGTTAAAGTAATGACCAATCGACTTTATAGATTTTTTAAAATTAATCCTCACCTAGAAAATTGATAGAAGTTCATACCAGCCTCTGGCTTGCTAAAATTTTTACTTACTATATCTACTTAGGTTAATAAGTATTAAGTTCAAATAGTATGATTTTTGTTATCTTATGTTCAATGGATTTCTTTGCTACTGCTCTACTTGTACAATTTGCTAACAAGCTCCTTCTAAGGCATAGACTACATGTGGGAATCAGAAAAAAATGCATCGACTGCAGCTCTCTTCATAATTGCTGAAATGATGACACAGAGAGGAGGAAAAAGTGGACAGTATTTCCTATCTGTCATCAATTTGAGGGAATCAAAGGCATTAATTAATCTGTAGTTTTAACCCTTACTGCATGTTGGAATCACATGCCTCATCTAAAATCAATTCATAATTTCAGGGTATGTTACCCAGACCTGGAAATTTTCCTAAGGTGTTTTGGGTAATTCTCCTGTACAGCCAGGATTGAAACCACTAGGTTAAAAGGCCATTCTTAAGATTCAGTCCTGGATTCAAATCGATGTTAATTCTCTAGTGCAGTAGTCCCCAGTCTTTTTGGCACCAGGGACTGGTTTCGTGGAAGACAATTTTTCCATGGACCAGGGCAGTAAGCGATGGTTTGGGGATTATACAAGCACATTACATCTAGTGTGCACTTTATTATTAATACATTGTAATATATATATAATGAAACAATTATACAACTCACCATAATGTAGAATCAGTGGGAGTTCTGAGCTTGTTTTCCTGCAACTAGATGGTCCCATCTGTGGGTGATGGAAGACAGTGACAGATCATCAGGCATTAGATTCTCATAAGCAGCATGCAACCTAGATCCTTTGCATGCACAGTTCACAATAGGGTCCATGCTCCTGTGAGAATATAATGCCACTGCTGATCCGACAGGAGGCAGAGCTCAGGAGGTAATGTGAGTGATAGGGAGCAGCTTAAATACAGAGGAAGCTTCACTTGCTTGCCGGCCACTCACGTCCTGCTGTGCAGCCTGATTCCTAACAGGCCATGGACCAGTCCATGGTCTGAGGCTTGGGGACCTTCTATTCTAGTGGGCAAAGAATGCAATCAGAAATTTTTCAAAAGGAGATATACAAGCAGCAACAAACATATGAAAAAATGCTCAACATCACTCATCATCAGAGATACACAAATTAAAACCACAGTGACACACCAACTTAAACCACTCAGAATGGCTACTATTAAAAAGTCAAAAAACAACAGATATTGGTGAGGTTGAGAAGAGGGAATGCTTATACACTGTCAGTGAGAATGTAAATTAGTTCAACCCCTATGGAAAACAGTGGAGATATCTCAAAGAACTAAAAATAGAATTACCAGGTGATCCAACAATCCCACTATGGGTGTCTACCCAAAAGAAACTAAATCATTGTATTAAAAAGACCCCTGGCCGGGCACGGTGGCTCACAGCTGTAATCCCAGCACTTCGGGAAGCTAAGGCAGGTGGATCACAAGGTCAAGAGATGAACACCATCCTGGCCAACATGGTGAAACCCCATCTCTACTAAAAATACAAAAATTAGCTGGGCATTGTGGCGTGTGCCTGTAGTCCCAGCTACTCGGGAGGCTGAGGCAGGAGAATCGCTTGAATGTGGGAGGTGGAGGTTGCAGTGAGGTGAGATTGCACCACTGCACTCCAGCCTGGCAACAGAGCAAGACTCCATCTCAAAAAAAAAAAAAAAAAAAAACCCTGCACATGTATATTTATTGCAGCAGTATTTACAATAGCAAAGTCACGAAATTAATCTAAATGTCTATCAATGGATGCTGGATAAAGAAAATGTGGTACATATACACAATAGAATACTACTCAGCCATAAAAAGAAATTGCCTCTTTTGCAGTAACATAGACGGAATTGGAGGCCATTGCCTTAAGTGAAATAACTCACAGACAGAAAGTCAAATACTGCATTTTCTCCCTTATAAGTGGGAACTAAACAATGTGTACACACATGAACATACAAGTGGAATAATACACATTGGAAACTACAAAAGGTGGGAGGGTGGGGATGTGAGGGATGAGAAATTACCTATTGGGTGTAGTGTAAACTATTCAGGTGATAGGTACATCAAAAGCCAAGACTTCACCACTACACAATATATCCATGTAGCAAAAATGCATTTGTTCCCCTAAATCTATTTTTTAAATTGCAATAATAATTTTTTTAATGTATTTGACCTTAAGTCAAATACAACCTGTATAATTCTGTTTCTTTACCTGTAATAGGGTTGATAAATGGGTTAAGTGAGATTATCTATTTAGGTTCTAGAGCCTGGCACACTGTAAACTCTCAATAAATGACAGATTTTGTTTTTAGGTGGAATCTAAAATTCCATATTAACTACGGTACTCTTAATTCACTTTTTGATGATCCTAAGCAGTAGTATATAGTAGCACCTAATATGAGAGCAACATTGACATACATCCCCCTAAAGAAATTAATGTTCTCATCTCAATTGATCTTTTTGGTGGAAATAGTTTTAGATGCTAAGGAAGTGGGCAAGAGGTTCCTGAAGAGAGGCATATTACAATATATACTTTATGTATAGCAGAATTTCACTATTTAACAGAAATGAAGCAAAAGAAAAAAAACTAAAAAGACCTAAAAAGAATTCAGTGCTAATGCTTGCCTCCAAAAAAAGAGTATTTGTCACACCAGACAGCATGTTTTCAATTGTCTTTCTTAATGAGACTTTATCATCCATCTAGTTATAATGGATACAATTGCATATCTTAGAATATGCACTTTCAGGTAGTTTTGACAAAATCATTAATAAATAAGATGAAAAGAACTTTTAGACATCAATTGGCATATCAGAAGGCAAAGTAAAACTTTACATAGATATAAGAGGCAGCAGATTCCCTTGTGCAGTAATGACAATTCAGACTATTCTTTCTTTTAGCTAGAGAAAATAGTGTTAGAAACCAATTTTCAGTGCCGCAAAAGAAATAGCCTCGAACGTAAATTTAATTTTCTCAGCAAGGCAATTTTTACTTCTATAGAAGGGTGCCATTCGTGCATGGAGTAATGGCCAGAGCACACCTGAACAAGGGAGGAGAAGGGGTTCTTATCCCTGATGCAGGTAACCCCTACTGCTGTGTTGTTCCCCTATTGGCTAGGGTTGGACCACACAGTCTAAGCTAATTCCAATTGGCTATTTTAAAGAGAGCAGAGGTACGACCTGGAGTGGCGGGGTGAGTAGTTTGGTGGAAAGGACAGTTACAGAACAGGTGACTCAGGATGACTCAGGTCAGAGCAGGTGACCAGGGGTGACTCAGAATGGAGCAGGTGATAGAGGCTAGGAGGGGGTTGCTTGCTGAAACTAGGGGCAAGGAGACAAAAAGAATGAGGAAGTTAAACTTTAAAATGAAGAACAAAGAACAGGGGAGATGAACATACTGATACATTTGTTCTTTGGAGAGGATCTCAGAACTCATTGTACTTAACACTTTACAGGCTAAAACCTTTGAAGAGGAATTTATTATACCCTACAATAATACTTTGCCTCACTGGGTTGGAAAAAAAAAAAGGGGGGCTATCAACAAATTAATGTTCAGCTCCCTTAAGACGAATCTGCAGTTTGTCTCATACATGTTGACAGGACACAACAAAGAAACATCCTCTCTGAAATCCGTGTGTGGACAAAAGTTGTCAAAAGTCTACTGCACCCCAGTCCCAGCAGATAAAACACATCATTGTACATAGGACTTTCTGTCTTGCATGTTAATCTCCATTGCATTGTCTCAATTTCAAAACAAGACTGTCATATAAGAGAGAAGGTGTTACCCATTGTATCCAGCTGACAGTGGTGACACTGAGTGAGTCAAGCTAATAATGCTTAAACCTGGAAGCCTTGTGACTCTCGTTTAGCATTTTTGCCCCTTGCCGAGAGAAACACAAAAACATCTGTCATTGAGGAGTTAATAATGTAGGAACAATCCCAGATTTACATTCCGAACAAATCACCCACCACCAACATAACTCCGTTTTAAACTTAAAAGGACCTCCCTTCCTGTGAAAAACACAGCTGTTTTCCTGTGAGCTGTTGAAGGAGGCCCTCTGTATTCTACATGAGATCATTATTATGAAAAGACTCTGAAAACTATCAACCAAAGCCTTTCAGTAACTCCTTGAGCCTATCTTTAATTGATGAGTAATATTTTATATATTTTATGAGGTACAATGTGATATTTTGATATAGGTTTACAGAAGAATCAAGTTAATTAACATATCTATCACCTCACATGCTGTTTTTTTGCAGTAAGAACATTTAAAATCTACTTTTTAAAACAATTTTGAAATACACAATGCATTATTAATTACAGTCACCATGCTGTACAATAAATCTCTAAAACATATTCCTCCTGTCTAACTGAAACTTCGTACCCTTTGAACATCTCCCCATTCCTCCTACCTCCCTCCAGCCTCTAGTAAGCACCATTGTACTCTCTACTTCTATGAATTCAACTTTTCGGGATTCCACATATGAGTGAGATCATGTAATATTTGTCTGTCTTTCTTTGTTTTTTTTGTTTTGTTTTGTTTTGTTTCGTTTGTTTGTTTTTGACAGAGTTTTGCTCTTGTTACCTAGGCTGGAGTGCAGTGGCATGATCTCGGCTCACTGCAACTGCCGCCTCCCTTTCCAGTGATTCTCCTGATGCAGCGTCCCAAGTGGCTGGGATTACAGGCACTCGCCACCATGCCCAGTTTTTAGTACAGATGGGGTTTCACTTTGTTGGCCAGGCTGGTCTTGAACTCCTGACCTCATGATCTGCCCGCCTCGGCCTCCCAAAGTACTGGGATTACAGGCATGAGCCACCATGCCCAGCCAGTATTTGTCTTTCTATGCCTGGCTTATTTCACTTAACCTAATGTCCTTCAGGTTCATCCATGTTGTCACAAATGCCAGAATTTTCTTCTTTTTTAAGACTGAATAGTGTTACATTGTGTATATATACCATATTTTCTTTATCCATTCATCCATTGATGGATGCTTCTAAGTTTGACTCCAATTCAAAGGAATAAATTCTATTTTGAACAGTTTTTTTTTTTTTTTTTCATGCTATTCCATGGCTCTGGTAATGTCTGAACCAAAACACGTATCATCAATGTATTCTTCTTACTTGTCATTGTAAAAGTCCTCTTAGCATACATGGGCAAAGCTAATAGTAAGTTAATTTTTAAAATTTGTTAAAAGGAAAAATCAGAAACATATACTTTTTTTATTTTATCTAAAAATGTATACATTTGCCAGTGTACTTACATCTAACAAAGGCTTTTTTTATTAAAGAATGAATCTGCTGGTTGAAGTCCTAAAACATCTTGTTTGCAGTAATCCATAGGCTTCAGTATTTTCTTTAAATACAATGGAAATCTAAAGATTTCTACAATAATCAGAGTATATAATCTTTTGAAAATTTAAGATTTTCTCTAATCTTTTGTAGTCATCTTGCCCATACATAATTTAATATGATTATTTTTATTACCTTTATTATAACCTTTCAAAAGACTTCAACTTAGTCTTCATAGAAATAAGACACTCTTTTATTCACGATGTCATTAGTTTCTATACTATTTGCTTGTAATATGTTATTACAGAAATATATACAACTGGCATAAATAGGTTTGGGAACCAACAGCTAATTCTTGGCAAGCAGGTGCCTCACTGCAGACTCAGTAAAAAATAATCTACTAGCTGTGAACATTCAGCATCCTGGCCATAAATTGGAATATGTTCCCTAGGGAATAACAAGGTTTGATTTCAGTGAGTCAGTCTAACAGAGGTGAATTTAAAGAATGTCATTTATATTAGATGAATATTTTAATGGCAGTGAAATGATCACCTGACTCTTACTTGATTATCAACTCCATGAGGACTGAGCTCCCTTAAGGATCTGACACTCAGTTATACACCTTACAAACCAAACAAAAACATCCGGACTAATTTTAGTAAAATGTACTTAAAAAGTGAAATTATCAGTAAGTCATTCAGGTAGTGTATCTACATGATTACAAAGCTTCAGTTTCCTCTTTTCAAAGTTATTTTACATCTCTGTTTTTAAACTACAAATGATGCTAGGTTTAAACATACTTTAAAATGCATGTAATAATAAGCTTGGACTGTAACTAAAATCAGATTGAATTAGATGTAGGTTTGTAAATGATCTGGAAACCTTTTAGGACCATTGCTAGGGGAACCAGCAGAGCAGTGTTTAATGAGTAAGTCATATCTTTATTTTTAAATGAACAATAACACACTAATAAGGTACAAGAAAAGTGAAATGAAACTGCAGGGAAGCTGGTGATTGTGGTGATGAAAATTATAAGAGGATTTGCACAGAACAATCTACGTAACTGTTTCTTCCTCTTTCTATGTCGCAAAGGAAAAGGGGGATAAAATGAATTTTCAGGAACATAGCAGAGACCTTCCAACAACAAATCCTAAAATACCTGAGAAAGCTCTGCCCCTGCTAGCTAACACCTAGAAGAGTGAGTGAGCCACTGTGTCTATAAGCAGAAAGCAGCACCTGGCTATGGGTCCTGGAAAGACAGAACCTAAAAGCAAGACAGTTTCAGAATGAGTTTGCTCTGATCTAGATAGAAGTAGCATGACATAAATGAGAAACAGAGATGACTGGCAGAATTAGATGTTTTCTCACTAATTTTCAACCAGTGTTCACATTTCTTTAAATCTTGCATTTTAATTGCATCTCAAATTTTTTAAAGTTTATATCAGCATGAATTAATTTTTAACAGCTTTATTGAGGTATAATTAATATACAGAAAAACCATACTGCAAGTTTGATCAGTTTGGACCAAGTCATGCATCAGAGATACCATCACCGAAATCAAGTTATTAAACACATCCATCACCTCCCAGAATTTCCTTGTATTCTTTAATGTTTTGTTTTTGTCATTATCTTTTACATTGTTTTTGTTTTGTGATAAGAACAGTCAACTTGAGATTTATCCTCTTAACAAATTACTAAGTATCTAATACCATATTATTACCTATAGTCCCTGTGTTGTACAGAAGATTTCTAGAACTTATTCATCTTGCATCATTGAAATTTTATACCTGTTGAGCAACAATTCCCCATTCTTCCCCTCCTGCCAACCCCTAGCGACCACTATCCTATTTTCAGCTTCTATGCATTTAAGTATCTTAGATACATTATATAGGTGAAATAGATGGACCTAGAGGGAGTTATGCTAAGTGAAATAAGCCAGCCACAGAAGGACAGATTGCATGATTCAACTTACGTGAGGTATCAATTAATTCTTTATTATTTTAGATACGAATTCTATCTTTGTAGCAAAAATCTGAGTAGAAATGTGGGCTCCTCTCTGTATCATAATTGAGATTGTGGGCCTGACTCTTCAAAGCCAAATGGAGTGTTGACCGTTATCCAGGCAAAAGATCATCCAGATTCCAGACAAAATCATGAAGGTGAGCAGCTTCTGGAGTTGCAAGTCAAGACAAAAACACGAAAGAACCATCAAAAAGATCTTTTAGTGACTCATTAAAACGTTTACTTTCTATCCACGTATTTGGAATTATCTTACAAGTCATATGATAGCAATAACAACTGTAGTCACAGAGGTTGAATGAGGCTATTAAAGAAAAGACAAATGGAACTTGTAATTAAATACTAACAATAAAAATCATGTGATCATTTAAGCAACTTTAACATAAGATATGTAGTCAGCACTTCCAGTAATAGAAGAAACTTTTTTTTTTGAGACAGAGTGTCGCACTGTTGCGCAGGCTGGAGTGCAGTGGTGCGATGTTGGCTCACCGCAAGCTCCGCCTCCTGGTTCACACCATTCTCCTGCCTCAGCCTCCTGAGTAGCTGGGACTACAGGCGCCCGCCACCACGCCTGGCTAATTTTTTTGTATTTTTAGCAGAGAGGGGGTTTCACCGTATGATCCAGGATGGTCGATCTCCTGACCTCGTGATCCGCCTGCCTTGGCCTCCCAAAGTGCTGGGATTACAGGCGTGAGCCACCGCACCCCAGCCCGACACATTCTTAAACAAGCTGTTGCCATGAACTTTCTTACAGAAGTGCCAAGAAACATCTAAGAAAAGAGGTTATGAAAGTTTACTAAAAGAACTTACTTAAAAAGTAAGTTTACTAAAAAAGAGATTTTGAAAGTTTACTAAAAAAGCATCAACTCTAGCTGGAAATGTAAACAGGAATCATTTGGAGATGTGAGCTCACATATCTAGCATAAGGAACTGTGTTCTACCCTAAATCAGCTAGGAAATTTATGACAGTTTTTGGGGGTTTTGTTTGTTCATTTGTTTTGTTTTGTTTGTTTTGAGAAGGAGTCTCATTCTGTCACCCACGCTGGAGTGCAGTGGCGCCATCTTGGCTCACAGCAACCTCCACTTTCCAGGTTCAGGCAATTCTCCTGGGACTACAGGCGCGGCTAATTGTCGTATTTTTACTAGAGATGGGGTTTCACCATATTGGTCAGGCTGGTCTGGAACTCTTGACCTCAGGTGATCCACCCACCTCGGCCTCCCAAAGTGCTGAGATTACAGGAGTGAGCCACCACGCCCGGCCTTAAGATTTTATTAGACAAAAGAATGTCCCCATTTAGAGTACTTTCTTTGATTCTGGTTGTTTTGTTGGTGGTGGTGGTGGTGGTTTTTTTTTTTTTTTTTTTTTTTTGGTCGTTGTTGTTTTTGAGACAGGGTCTCACTCTGTTGCCCGGGTTGGAGTGCAAGTGGCGTGATCACAGCTCACTACAGCCTCAACCTCCTGAGCACAAACAATCCTCCCACTTCAGCCTCCTGACTCACTGGGACTACAGGCACATACTACCATGTCTGGCTCACTTTTTTTTCTTTAGAGATAGGGGCCTCACTATGTTACCCAGGCTGATCTCACCTTCAGCGATCCTCCTGCTTCCGTGTCCTAAAGTGCTGGGATTATAGGTGTGAGCCACTGCACCTAGCCCTATGCACTCTTTAATTCTAATTCTTCTAATTCTATTTGTTGGCTATAAATAGAATGCAGGTAACCATCCTTTGATATGTAGCTCTTCCAATATACCCATTTCATGCTTCTAACCACACAGATACACACAGGCACATTCATTTCATCAAATTAGATAGCTCCAATGCTTCCTAAAGTTCTACAGCATGGCGTCTTCTTCCCCAGACCCTTCCATTAACTGCCCTAAATTTATGCACTTTTCCCTTAAACTGTGGCACTTAGGACTAAAAGAAATCGGCAAAGTGTTGCCTGATACACAGAAAAGAGAAGGATAATGCTTCCATCATTCTCTAAAGTACATTTCTATTAATTTAACCAAAGTTGCGCTAGTCTCTATAGCGATCATATCTGATTGATGATTCATATTAAATGTATTTTCAGTTAAAATCTCAGTTCCATTTGCATGCTTTGTGCCATGTCTGTCCCTGCTCTCATGGGATTTGAGTTCACCAGTGTAGGATTTTACTTTCATCCTTAATAAAAGTAATATTATTAGGCATAACACAATTTCCCAGTCTGACAACTTTTTCAGTGGCTCCTGATGCCACTGTGCGCAATAGGCTCACTTTCCTTCTAGGTTGCACATCATACCAAAAAAAAGTGTATTTCTCTTATGTTAATTTTCTTTTTCTTTTTCTTTTTTCTTTTTCTTTTTTTTTTTTTTTTTTGAAACATGGTCTCACTCTGTCGCCCAGGCTGGAGTGCAGTGACTTGATCTCTGCTCATTGCAGCTTTTACCTCACCATCTCAGGTGATTCTCTGACCACAGCCTCCCAAGTAGCTAGGACTACAGGCACACACCACCATGCTCAGGTAATTTTCTGTATTTTTTTGTAGAGACGGAGTTTTGCACGTTGCCCAGGCTGGTCTCAAATTCCTGAGCTTGAGTGATCTGCTCACCTCAGCGTCCCAAAGTGCTGGGATTACAGGCGTGAGCCATCACACGCTGCCCATATGTGTTCATTTAAGA
Organism: Trachypithecus francoisi; assembly: GCF_009764315.1. NCBI lineage: Eukaryota > Metazoa > Chordata > Mammalia > Primates > Cercopithecidae > Trachypithecus > Trachypithecus francoisi. The sequence goes on along the minus strand of NW_022681454.1, from coordinate 163,853,667 downwards.
ACATAGTAAAGAGAGAAGTGACACAGCTACCCCTTACACCCATCGAACTTTTTTCTTCTTGTTGACAGCAGTTCCTTAGTAGTGATTCTATGAATGCAGACATTTGATTATTAACCTATCTACAGGTGCCAGCATCTAGCTTCTATTTCTATAGCTAACCCAAACATATTGGAGATAACTTGCAAAGTGACTTGATGAACTCAAGATGCTACATGGACACATTTTGTTCTGATCTATTAGTGTAGCTGTCATATCAAAGAAAATAATGAGGTAAATGCATCAATTGGTATTCATGAACCTGAAAGTAATTACCATTTTCTCTCCAGGGCAGATCGGATTACAATTAGCAGGATACTGAATACCTGAAATGAAAGAGAGAGATGGTGCTTAGGAGTCAATGAAAAAAAAAGTAAACGGGAGCAATGGAAAGTAACCTTTCCTCCTTTGCCATTCCACCACAGTTTGCCCCATTTATCTGCCCACTTCCATTCTATCCGTGAAGAATGTTCTGTCCTGATACGCTAATCGCATCCAGATTTTACTTTAAAAAATTAAAATTTCTCATCAATCACCAATTTGTATGAATTGTGAAGATAAAGTTCAGCAAGAATAATGGCAACATAAAAGTTTCAACTTGGCTGTTACACAAACACACACACACATTCAAGTATTTTTTTATCTCTAAATAGAAATAATAAAAAAGTTGAGATTACTCTTTTGAGAACTTTAATCAAATAACAAGATATCTTTTTGGTAATAGAGCAACATTTATATAGTAAAAGTAATAAAGTCTTCAGTTGGGGAGTTTATCTTTCCCTTTTTAAAACCAAAGCCAATAAAAATGAAATAATAAAGAAAGAAACTTTTAATGGCCTATAGATAATGACACCCCTGCTAAGATACCAGTTTAGTACCCTGCAGTTTAAACAGCTGCCATTTGTCAGATAATTGCTTATGTTTTTTCCCATCTTTGCATTAAAGCAGAATGCTATATTTGCATTTTTGACCCACTTTGTTTTTGCAAGCAAAGTTGTCATATAAGAATCATTGAATAACCTATCCAATTATCTTCACTAGTTGGAAGGCATAAAAGCAGTTCAAAGAAACTTTACCATCATAAAAAGAGATTTGTTCCATATATGACTTAATTTTCCATCTTTTCTCTGAGGCGGGGAGCGGAACACAACAACTTAACTCCTTGAATGTGCAGCGGAATAATTATCTCCATCCTTCAGTCCCATCCCAGTATTCTATATTTACTTTCAGTTCACACAGCTAATCATTCTGCCCCAATAGTTCTCATTTTTACACCTTTTAAAAGATCTTTTGGCCTAGACTTGGCCCAGTGGAACATCCCTCAAAGATTCACCTTGTGCACACAGAACTCGGAGAGAGACACTATGTTCATTACCTAGGTTTTTAAAATCTCCAGTCACCTAGAATGAACACATGCTGCTATGGCCAATTTCACCTTATACTGAACCCTCTTTTGGCCATAGATTTATGTGACCAGCTTTTAGTGTGATTCTAGGCATACTGTGTGTCAAAGAAAAGTTGCCGTGGACAAGTTAAACAGGTAAGGGAGATTTATTCCACACCTATTGCATTAGGGGCCAAGATTATGGCAAGAAGGGAAACAGATTCTGCAGAAACCAAAGTTGGAAGAGCTTTTAAATGCTGACATGACCTAGTGGGAAAGTACAGGAGTCATTTGTGGGGAATTAGTCAATGCAATTAGGCCCTCTGTGTTCGCTAATTTTTGCTTATCTAAGTTAGGCTCCTATCCCCACACAGAGCCAGAAAAGTGGGGGCTCTATTTTTCTTGATAATTGCATTTCAAAAGGAGGACCCTCAGCTCCTTGAGAAAAACAATTCAGGATTACAAAACTGGCAAGAGGCTTTTTTAAAGATTTACATTTCAAAGGAGCACAGAAAGAGTTACAATTGCCAGTTTTCTACAACGAATGAATGCTGTAAGAAAAGAGAGATCTGGGGCTGCCGTCAGAAAGAAAGCTAACGTTTAGTCAGGCTAAGGTGAACTTAAAAGCCATTCAGGTCACCTGCTTCAATTAGATGTGCACAGGTGATCTGCCCTGGAGTAAATCTGAAAGGGATATTCCAATTGCCTTGATTTGATCAATACACATTGTGTACATGTATAAATTATTACACTTACCCCAAAAATATGTACAACCATAATATATCAATTATAAATTAAATAAATAAACAAAAATAAAAGTAAAGGGAATAGTGAGCAACCAGGCAAGAAGATAACCAAGAGCAGAAGGCTACCATCCATCTCAACAATCCTCCCGAAAAACACCCAGCCACCTTTATGGAATCACAGCTAAGATCCCTCTTCATGGAAATAAAGCATTGATTCCTTATCACTTTTTAATTTATTATTGCATATAATCAATAATATATCATGAAAAATGACATATGATCAAGTATATCATATCTTTCATCTCTTCTAAAATCACATTCTGCCCATGGGCAGAAAAATATGAGTAATCAAAGTTCCATTTCCCCAGAATTTTCCACAATTTTATAAAATTCATGCAAAAAAAGCAGCAGGCCAACATCTGGCTTTTCCAGCAGGACACAGGCAGTGCTATTTGAGGCTGCCACCTGGGTGTCTGATGCTGGTCGAAAGACATTCCATGACCCACAAACCCATGAAGCCACACACTAGAGAAAGCTTTACATGAAAAAAGTTTAAAAAGTAATATTCAGAAGATTAGTTCTCAGTCTGCCCTTCAACCCACTCTTATATCAGGCTTGCCTTTAACCGTCCTATTTCAACCCTACCTTTATGCCCTCCCCTTCCAGCCAACAACTCATTTTACTGAGGTCCCAGCTGTCCATTCACCTGCTTCACTCTCCATTTCATGACTGGTCCAGCACTTTCTTGTGGCATCAGTTACCTGGCAGTATCAGACTGTTTGATACCTCTGAATCATTCTACTGCTGGAATCCTTTCATTCCTCTTCATGTAGCCCACATGAATTCACTCTTCCAAATTTGGAGCTCAAATCTCACATTTTCCATGAAGCCTTCCTGACTTTCCTTTCGGAATACATGCCCCTCCTCTCTGATCTGCAGCAATTTGATGTGCTTCTATTATTGTGTCTGTCTTAACATACTGTAATTCTAGGTTCACCTATCTGTTTCTCCCACTGACTGTGACTCTTAGTAAAAAAAATAACATAGTGTGTTTACCTTTCTATCCTCGATCCCTTAAAGGCACCCAAACACCTGTTAAATTAATTGAAAATGTATTTCAAACACCCCCATAAACATGACTTGCTGAACCACCCTACCAAGGTACAAGTCAGCACCATGGGACCTATCTCCTTCTGCCTCTGGACAGTTAGGCCAGGTTTTAGATCTTATAACTTTTTCTTTTCAGTATGATATACAGTGAGTTCCTTAATAAGTATAAAAGATAAAATAGTGCAGTGGTTAATATGTCTACAGAACTAATAAGTCCTGCATCACTTAAATTCATCTTTTCTTTTAGAATATATGTGTGTATATATATATGTAGAGAGAGAGACATATTAAAACTTACAACTATAATAATCATTATAGCTAATAAAATGGTAGAAAATCAGCAATATATCAAATATAATATTTTAAATGTTATAAAAGATAGACCTGGATATTTTCCTTTCTCTATCTGATTTAGGGATTTGAGCCTAGCATTTATTCTGTTTGGAGCATTATAGATTTTAGCTACTTAGGAAATGTGTCATAATACTCTCTGTTATTCATTCTAAGATAGATTTTATCAATTCTATTTGGTTTGATATGAGAAAATGAAAGAATAAGGAAATAGAGAGGTGTTTTCCCATGTCCTTTGTGGGATAGTACATTCTATAGGATCTAAAAATTAGAAGAAATTTCATCGAATGACTTCTCAAAGTCTTGGCCTTCCAACACCCAGAGAGGTGGTCACCCAGGTCCCGTTTGGACATTTCCAGTAATGAGTGTGCCTTCCTTCATGAGGTCCTTCTGCCTGGTGCTGCATGGCTCTGATGCTTTGAAAGTTATCAATACTGAAATGAAGCCAGCCTGTGTTGACTTCCAATTTGTGCCTACTTTGTGAAGTTATCAATCATATTCCATTTCAGTCCTCTTTTCCCAGCCCAAGTTTCTATGCAACACGAATTCTAGATGCCTTCCCATTTTTGTCAATCTCTTTCTCTATGTCTTTCTGTACATTCTCTTTTTGTTTTTTGTTGTTTGGATTGGTTGGTTTAAATTTGTTTTTAATATGATTTGAAGAACCACAATTTTCTTACACAATTATAAATTAAATCAAAAGCTTGTAAAACTGGCTTATGAAATCAGAGGGGGATTTTAGAATAAAATTAATAGACAGTGAATTCTAGTTCAATTCAGGGATTAAACTTTAAAAATGCATAAACTCAAGACACATGTAATTCATACTTTAGGATATAATTATTTACCTTTTCTCTGCTATAACTTCTTGCAGCCTATTCTTAATTTAAAAAAAAAATTAAAATTGTTCTCATTTTTATACCTTTTAAAAGATCTTTTAGCCTAGACTTTGGCCCGGTGGAATGTCCCTCAAAGATTCATTTCATGCATGTAGAACTCAAAGAGAGAAAATATGCTCATGATCTACGTTTCATTGCCTGTGTCTTAATTTAAGAAAGAAATTACCATTGGTCAATAGTAAGCTACTTATTTTTCTGTGTCAGGCACACAAGAATTTGCACCATGACCTGCTTTTAGAGACTTGTCAACCCTGCTCAACTAAATTTTCTTTCTTTTCCTCTCCTTTCCCTTTCCCTTTCTTTTTTCTTTCTTTTATCCCTTCTTTCTTGGTACTCTTAAATAATTAAAATAATTAATAGGCATTGAGAATGTCTACTACCGCTAGGCAGTTTCTGATGATTAGCAAGCAGGTATAACAGTTGCCCCTCCGAAGGTCAATAGCCCCAACTGACAACTTTTTCACTCACCAAACACCTATTGACTATATGCTGAGGACAAGCAAAGCAACCTTTGTGATATTTGTGTTTATAAACTATAGTGCTAGGGGTTTGAACTATAGAAATGTAGAGCTGAGTTAGCCAGGCCATCCAAAAAGCTTTCTGGAGAAGGTGAATAGCGATAGACATTCAAGAAAGAATTGAGACAGGTAAGGACTTAGGAAAGGGGTGTTCCAGGCTGGGCAAAGCTCTTTTATGGTCCCTTGATCTTCCTGAAAAAGGAGTTTGATTTTTAGTATAATTCAAGTCCCCTTCTGTGTGGTTCCTGGGTTTCCAAAGAAATCTTTACCTACAATCTTTCAAAAAGTTAAAGGATATCAGCCCTTCTTCCCTACAGCAGACGATTTTTGACATTCATCAGAGAAATTAACTTCAATATCCACAACATTGGAAAATAAATAACTTCTAAGAAAACTGACATTTTAAAAATAGATAATAATGAATATGTTTACTATTTATTGTCTTGGATATCACAGTATCTATGCCTTATAATGTTAAATCAACAGAAAGAAATATACCCACACTTTAATACCTTATCTTCCTGCAGCATGATGTCAAATGAGTTAAGATTTAATGGTATGTTCTTACTTTTATAGAGGGTCAAATAAGAACAACGTAAATTTGAGCAATGTGTCTTTAAAATACGGTCATTGAAGACTCACCTACTATACAATTTATTGGCTCACACAGAACATGTAGTCCAAAAAGGTAAACTCCCACACACAAATTTAGTTATTTTACATCTCCAGGTAAAAGGAAATATTATGTTTCTCTCCCATAGCTGTAACAAGCTAACTGCAGTAACCAACTGCAGTACAGCCCAGGATGAAATTTAATTATTTGCTCTTTTTAATACATTTGGAACTCTCTTTAATTTTTTATTTGCATATGAACTTTTAATTAAAATATACTAGATATAAAGAAAAGCATACAAATTATTCATGTAGAGCTTGATGAATTATATGTAATGATTACAAAGTAAGCAAAATAAGGACCTCATAAATCAAGAGATGAAATTTGACCAGCAACTCAGCAGCCCTCCGTAAGTTTCATCCCATTTACAACCACTAACATCTACCACAGTAATGTTAACCACAATGAAAAGAATTAAACATAGTATCTTCTTCCTCCTTTCTCTTCCCACACTTCACAATGATTATTCACTGTAATAAAAATCTTGGGTATTTTAATGTATAGGATGACTTCAAATAAAAATTTCAATCCTTTGAGGAAGTGAGTTAAGATCTCTCTTGAATTCTTCATTACTTTGTACAACTTACTCTTTAACCTTAAATGTTGTGTCTGAGTTTCTTTTCCTCATTTATTTTTTTGTGGTTATTTTGCTTTTTCTGGGAGGATACAGAGAATTTGAAAAACCAAAGACACATAAAAGGAAGCATGAGGTTAAAGCTAGGAAGACCACTACATTTTTAAGAGTGAAATATACTTCACATCCTTCAACGATGGGAACTTTTCTTCAAACAGGTTAATTGGATATCCTGTGGTGTTGGGTGTTACTGTTCACAAGAACAGCTTTATCCTTAAAAGGATATCACTTGTTTCCTTGATATTTTCTTTCTGCCTTCATCATGCATTTCTGTGTAGCTTGCCAACAACAAATATTGTCTTTGCAAAGACTTGGAATCAACCCAAATGTCCATCTGTGACAGACTGGATTAAGAAAATGTGGCACATATACACCATGGAATACTATGCAGCCATCAAAAAGGATGAGTTTGCGTCCTTTGTAGGGACATGGATGCAGCTGGAAACCATCATTCTTAGCAAACTATCACAAGAAGAGAAAACCAAACACCGCATGTTCTCACTCATAGGTGGGAACTGAACAATGAGATCACTTGGACTCGGGAAGGGGAACATCACACACTGGGGCCTATCATGGGGAGGGGGGAGGAGGGAGGGATTGCATTGGGGAGTTATACATGATATAAACGTTATGCACATGTACCCTAGAACTTAAAGTATAATAAAAAATAAAAAAAAAAAAAAAAAAAAAAAAATATTGTCTTTGCTGTAACAAAAAGACACATATGTCTTTTGTATGTCTACATATATATGTCAGTGGAGGAACCAACATAGTTATATTTAGCTCTTTCTTTGCATAGCTAATATGATAGATTTAAATCTTAAAGAATAAAGTGATACATATATTATCAAAATATATTTTAGTACAAGAACGAAATAGTTGACATATTTTTCAGTAAAGTGCTATGTTTGATTAAATAACTTGTTTGTATGCCCTATTTTGTTTTACATTCTTTTCTTTCCTTTTGTTCAATAAATACTGAACACAAACTAGGCACTGTGTGCTGATCTGAGTACTTTATAAGCATTAGTTTATTTCTTACAACCACCTGAGGAGATATAAACTATTATCATCAAGTCTAAAACATGATCACTACCACATAATCCAGCAATCTCACTACTGGGTATATATCCAAAGGAAATGAAATCAGTATGTTGAAGAATTGTTGGCACTCCCATGTTTTCCGCATCACTGTTCACAGCAGCCAAGATATGGAATCAAGCTAAGTGCCCAAAACAGATGAACAAATAAAGAAAATGTGGTATAAATACACAATGGGATACTAGTCTGCCTTTAAAAAGAAGGAAATCCTGTCATTTGCTATAACAATGATAAGCCTGGAAGACATCATGCTACATGAAATAAGTCAGACACAGAAAAAACAGAAAGTGCATGATCTCACTTATTTGTGTAGACTAAAAAGTCAAAGTCACAGCAGCAGACAGTAGAATATCATAGTTACCAGGGGCTGGGGTGGGCTGATTGTATCCTTTGATGCTGATCAAAGTATTCAAAATTTCAGTTAGACAGGAGGAATAAGTTCAAGAGATATATCATACAACATTTTAACCATAGTTAATAGCAATGTATTATATACTTGGAAATTGCTAATAGAATCGATTTTAAGTGTTCTTGCCACAAAAAATAAGTATGTGGAGTAATGCATATATTATTTAGCCTGACTTAGCCATTCCACAGTGTGTGTATACATATTTTAAAGCATTGTGTTGTATCCCATAAATATATAAAATGTTTATTGGTGAATTTAAATAAATATGATAACTGAAGACTCACCTAATGTACAATTCAGTGTCTGACATAAGAACTTTTAATATCCCCAAAATAAAAACCTCCACACACAATCTGAATATATTATTTTGCAAATAAGTATATAACTCATTATGTTTCTCCCCTGTAGCTATCATAAACTTACTGCAGTACGCAACTGTAGGAAAGTCCAGTTTTTACAGAGGCAGAGAGAGTTCCAATAACTTACCCAACTTTATACTAGGAAGTAGTATAACTAAGATTTAACTGGAATACAGAGCTTGTGATCTTAACCACAAAGCTGTAATGTCTTTTGGGAGCTTTTACTAATAATCACATCCCCCCAATAATTCCTTAAAACAGTTTCTCATGTTTGTATATATATTTTTTAACATAATATATACATTAAACTTACTAATAGTTTTACCAATATATATTTTTGACCCAAATTTTAATTCTGAAGTTTCAGAAATGCAAATTGTTTAATAGGAGGAGTAGTGGAAAAGCCTCAGGATATCTCCCAGAAATCCACCACACCACATGAAAGTTTGTTATTGAAGACTGATTCTTATAGATCAGTAAGAAACTTTTTAAACAAACAAATACCTCAAGAAGGCTTAATATGTTGATAAGGTTTGGCTAGGCATCTCCACCCAAATCTCACCTTGAATCATAATAATCCCCACATGTCAAGGGTGGGACCAGGTGCAGATAACCGAATCATGGGGGTGGGTTCCCCCATTATGTTCTCATGATAGTGAATGAGTTTTCACAAGATCTGATGGTTTTATAGGGGGCTTTCCCCCTTTGCTCAGCACTTCTCCTTCCTGCTGGCATGTGAAGAGGATGTGTTTGCTTCCCCTTCCATTATGATTGTAAGTTTCCTGAGGCCTTCCCAGCCATGTGGAATGTAAGTCAATTAAACCTCTTTCCTTTATCAATTACCCAGTCTCAGGCAGCTCTTTATAGCAGCATGAGAACAGAATAATACATATGTCGTCCATGCATTTCACAAATATTTATTGTCTATTTACTAGATACCAAACAATGTATTTGGGATACATTAACAAAAATTCCATCATCAGATAACTATAGCTTTCTGATAGAAAGAGGAAATAAGAAAAATATGGTAAATAATAAAGAAGTAAGTTATATAAAATTTGAAAAGATGATATGTGCATTCAGAAAAGGGTACAGCAGGATAAGGAGGATTTAGAGTAGTGGGATGGGGACAGACCACAGTCTTAAATGTCAGGTTCAAGGTAGTACTGCTGAGAGGACAAAGATTTGAGGAAAGAGGTAAGAAAGCTAACCAAGGGGATTTAAGGGGAAGGAGGAGTAGGTAAGGGTTCCAGACAGAGGTAGGAGACAGAGTGAAGAACCTGAGGACAGAGGATGCTTCACAACCTAATGTGTTACAGAAGCAGCAAGAAAGCAGGTACCCAGCTGGAAAATGTGAGGGAGATCAGACCAGGTAGGAATACAGGTCAAGATTTTGATCATATAGATCCTTTCAAAGCACGGTCAGAATATTGGTTTTTACTCTCAGTGAAGCAGGAAGTCCATACAGGGGTTTGAGTTATGTGAACGAATATTTTGAAAAGATCTCCCTGACATCTATCTTGAAAGCAGTAACAGATGGAAGAAAGTTAAATCAGGAGATGTGACTGGGATGTTTATTACCTAATCCAGCCAAAAAATGAAAAAATTTACAAGATGATAGTTGTTAGAAGTAGTAATAAAGAATGAGATTTGAAACATATTTTAAAGATTCAGACAATAAGATTTCCTGATAATTGGAAGTAGGGTGGGAGAGAAATAAGTGTCAACAAGGTACTCCAACGTTTTTACATAGTGACAAGAAGGGTAGAGCTGCTGTCCAAGAGATATTAATTGGGTACTTGTGATATTGATACGGGTTTGGATGGGGAGGGAGGATCAGAAGTTCAGTCGGGACATGTTAAGTTTAAGGAAATTACCATATATCCAAATGAAGATCTCCAGCCTGGAGATACACATTTGTTCTTAAGTACTGATCATTCCTACACATGTAAAGGCAAAAAAATTAGGACAGATAACTTTTTTCCAACAGCTGTTGAGTAGGGTTGGCAATTTCTTTTTATTATTATTATTATACTTTAAGTTCTAGGGTACATGTGCACAACGTGCAGGTTTGTTACATAGGTATACATGTGCCATGTTGGTTTGCTGCACCCATTAACTCATCATTTACATTTGGTACTTCTCCTAATGCTATCCCACCCTCGCTCCCCCCACATCAAGACAGGCCCCAGTGTGTGATGTTCCCCACCCTGTGTCCAAGTGTTCTCATTGTTCAATTCCCACCTATGAGTGAGAACATATAGTGATTGGTTTTCAGTCCTTGTGATAGTTTGCTCAGAATGATGGTTTCCAGCTTCATTCGTGTCCCTGAAAAGGACATGAACTCATCCTTTTTATGGCTGCATAGTATTCCATGGTATATATGTGCCACATTTTCTTAACCCAGTCTGTCACTGATGAACAATTGGATTGGTTCCAAGTCTTTGCTGTTGTGAATAGTGCTGCAATAAACACATGTGTGCATGTTTCTTTACAGTAGTATGATTTATAATCATTTGGGTACCCAGTAATGGGATGGCTGGGTCAAATGGTATTTCTAGTTCTAGATCCTCGAGGAATTGCCACACTGTCTTCCACAATGGTTGAACTAGTTTACAGTCCCACCGATAGTGTAAAAGTGTTCCTATTTCTCCACATCCTCTCCAGCACCTGTTGTTTCCTGACTTTTTAATGATTGCCATTCTAACTGGTGTGAGATGGTATCTCATTGTGGTTTTGATTTGCATTTCTCTGATGACCAGTGATGATGAGCATTTTTTCATGTGTCTGTTGACTGAATAAATGTCTTCTTTTGAGAAGTGTCTGTTCATATCCTTTGCCCACTTTCTGATGGGGTTGTTTGTTTTATCTTGGAAATTTGTTTGAGTTCTTTGTAGGTTCTGGATATTAGCCCTTTGTCAGATGAGTAGATTGCAAAAATGTTCTCCCATTCTGTAGGTTGCCTGTTCACTCTGATGGTAGTTTCTTTTGCTGTGCAGAAGCTCTTTAGTTTAATTAGATCCCATTTGTCAATTTTGGCTTTTGTTGCCATTGCTTTTTGGTGTTTTAGTTATGGAGTCCTTGTCCATGCTTATGACCTGAATGGTATTGCCTAGCTTTTCTTCTGGGGTTTTTATGATTTTAGGTCTGACATTTAAGTCTTTAATCCATCTCGAATTAATTTTTGTATAAGGTGTAAGGAAAGGATCCAGTTTCAGCTTTCTACATATTGCTAGCCAGTTTTCCCAGCACCATTTATTAAATAGGGAATCCTTTCCCCATTTCTTCTTTTTGTCAGGTTTGTCAGAGATCAGATGGTTGTAGATGTGTGGTGTTATTTCTGAGGCCTCTGTTCTGTTCCATTGGTCCATATCTCTGTTTTGCTACCAGCACCATGCTGTCTTGGTTACTGTAGCCTTGTAGTATAGTTTGAAGTCAAGTAGTGTGATGTCTCCAGCTTTGTTCTTTTTGCTCAGGATTGTCTTGGCAATGCAGGCTCTTTTTTGGTTCCAGATGAACTTTAAAATAGTTTTTTCCAATTCTGTGAAGAAAGTCATTAGTAATTTGATGGGGAATGCATTGAATCTATAAATTACTTTGGGAAGTATGGCCATTTTCATGATATTGATTCTTCCTATCTATGAGCATGGAATGTTCTTCCATTTGTTTGTGTCCTCTTGTTTGGTTGAGCAGTGGTTTGTAGCTATTTTTGAAGAGGTTCTTCACATCCTTTGTAAGTTGGATTCCCAGGTATTTTATTATCTTTGTAGCAGTTGTGAATGGGAGTTCACTCATGATTTGGCTCTCTGTCTGTTATTAGTGTATAGGAATGCTTGTGATTTTTGCACATCGATTTTGTATCCTTTGCTGAAGTTGCTTGTCAGCTTAAGGAGATTTGGGGCTGAGACGATGGGGTTTTCTAAATATACAATCATGTCATCTGCAAACAGGGACAATTTGACTTCCTCTTTTCCTAATTGAATATCCTTTATTTCTTTCTCTTGCCTGATTGCCCTGGCCAGAACTTCCAACACTATGCTGAACAGGAGTGGTGAGAGAGGGCATCCCTGTCTTTTGCCAGTTTTCGAAAGCAATGCTTCCAGTATTTGCCCATTCAGTATGATATTGGCTGTGGGAGCGCTTATTATTTTAAGATACGTTCCATCAATACCTAGTTTATTGAGAGTTTTTAGCATGAAGGGCTGTTGAAATTTGTAGAAGGTCTTTTCAGCATCTATTGAGGTAATCATGTGATTTTTGTCATTGGTTTTGTTTATGTGATGGATTACGTTTATTGATTTGTGTATGTTGAACCAGCCTTGCATCCCAGGGATGAAGCCAACTTGATCTTGGTGGATAAGCTTTTTGACGTGCTTCTGGATTTGGTTTGTCAGTATTTTATTGAGGATTTTCACAGTGATGGTCATCAGGGATATTGGTCTAAAATTCTCTTTTGTGTTGTGTCTCTGCCAGGCTTTGGTATCAGGATGATGCTGCTCTCATAAAATGATTTAGAGAGGATTCCCTCTTTTTCTGTTGATTGGAATAGTTTCAGAAGAAATGGTACCAGCTCCTCTTTGTATCTCTGGTAGAATTCGACTGTGAATCCGTCTGGTCCTGGACTTTTTCTGGTTGGCAGGCTACTAATTATTGCCTCAATTTCAGAGCCTGTTATTGGTCTACTCAGAAATTCAACTTCCTGATTTACTCTTGGGAGGGTGTATGTGTCCAGGAATTTATCCATTTCTTCTAGATTTTCTAGTTTATTTGTGTAGAGGTGTTTATAGTATCCTCTGATGGTAGTTTGCATTTCTGTGGGATTGGTGGTGATATCCCTTTTATCATTTTTATTGCATCTATTTGATTCTTCTCTCTTTTCTTCTTTACTAGTCTTGCTAGCAGTCTATCAATTTTGCTGATCTTTTTGAAAAACCAGCTCCTGGATTCATTGATTTTTTTGAAGGATTTTCTTGTGTCTCTATCTCCTTCAGTTCTGCTCTGATCTTAGTTATTTCTTGCCTTCTGCTAGCTTTTGGTTGCTCTTGCTTCTCTAGTTCTTTTAATTGTGATATTAGGGTGTCGATTTTAGATCTTTCCTCCCCTCTCGGGGGCATTTAGTGCTTAAATTTCCCTCTACACACTGCTTTAAATGTGTCCCAGAGATTCTGGTACATTATGTCTTTGTTCTCATTGGTTTCAAAGACCATCTTTATTTCTGCCTTCCTTTCGTTATTTACCCAGTAGTCATTCAGGAGCACATTGTTCAGTTTCCATGTAGTTGTCTGGTTTTGAGTGAGTTTCTTAATCCTGAGTTCTAATGTGATTGCATTGTGTTCTGAGAGACAGTTTGTTCTGAATCTGTTCTTTTACATTTGCTGAGCAGTGCTTTACTTCCAACTATGTGGTCAATTTTGGAATAAGTGTGATGTGGTGCTGAGAAGAATGTATATTCTGTTGATTTGGGGTGGAGAATTCTTTAGATGTCAATTAGGTCTGCTGGGCACAGAGCTGAGTTCAAGTCCTGGATATCCTTGTTAACCTTCTGTCTTGTTATCTAATATTGACAGTGGGGTTTTAAAGTCTCCCATTATTATTGTGTGGGGGTCTAAGTCTCTTTGTAGGTCTCTAAGGACTTGTTTTATGAATCTGGGTGTTCCTGTATTGGGTGCATATATATATATTTAGGATAGTTAGCTCTTCTTGATGAATTGATTCCTTCACCATTACGTAATGACTGTCTTTGTCTCTTTTGATATTTGTTGGTTTAAAGTCTGTTTTATCAGAGACTAGGATTGCAACCCCTGCTTTTTGTTTTGTTTTTTGCTTTCCATTTGCTTGGTGTATCTTCCACTATCCCTTTATTTTGAGCCTATGTGTGTCTCTGCACATGAGATGGGTCTCCTGAATACAACAAACTGATGGGTCTTGACTCTTTATCCAATTTGCCAGTCAGCGTCTTTTAATTGGGGCATTTAGCCCATTTACATTTTAGGTTAATATTGTTATGTGTGAATTTGATCCTGTCATTATGATGTTAGCTGGTTATTTTGCCCATTAGTTGATGCAGTTTCCTCCTAACATCGATGGTCTTTGCAATTTGGCATATTTTTGCAGTGGCTAGTACTGGTTGTTCCTTTCCATGTTTAGTGCTTCCTTCAGGAGCTCTTGTAAAGCAGGCCTAGTGGTGACAAAACATCTCAGCATTTGCTTGTATGTAAAGGATTTTATTTCTCCTTCATTTATGAAGCTTAGTTTGGCTGGATACGAAATTCTGGGTTGAAAATTCTTTGCTTTAAGAATGTTGAATATTGGCCCCCACTCTCTTCTGACTTGCAGAGTTTCTGCTGAGAGACCGGCTGTTGGTCTGATGGGCTTCCCTTTGTGGGTAACTCGACCTTTCTCTCTGACTGCCCTTAACATTTTTTCCTTCATTTCAACCTTGGTGAATCTGACAATTATGTGTCTTGGAGTTGCTCTTCTCCCGGGGTATCCTTGTGGTGTTCTCTATATTTCCTGAATTTGAATGTTGGCCTGCCTTGCCAGGTTGGGGAAGTTCTCCTGGATAATATCCTGAAGAGTGTTTTCCAACTTGGTTCCATTCTCCCTGTCACTTTCAGGTACACCAATCAGACGTAGATTTGGACTTTTCACATAGTCCCAAGTTTCTTGGAGGCTTTGTTTATTTCTTTTTACTCTTTTTTCTCTAACCCTGTTTTCTCACTTTATTTCATTAATTTGTTCTTCAATCACTGATATCCTTTCTTCCACTTGATCAAGTTGACTACTAAAACTAGTGTATGCATCACCTAGTTCTCATGCCATGGTTTTCAGCTCCATCAGGTCATTTAAGGTCTGCTCTACACTGTTTATTCTAGTTAATCATTTGTCTAATCTTTTTTCAAGGTTTTTAGCTTCCTTGCAATGAGTTCAAACATCCTCCTTTAGCACATATTCTACTTAACCATTTGTCTAATCTTTTTTCAAGGTTTTTAGCTTCCTTGCAATGGGTTCAAACATCCTCCTTTAGCTCAGAGAAGTTTGTTATTATCGACCTTCTGAAGACTACTTCTGTCAACTTGTCAAAGTCATTCTCTGTCCAGCTTTGTTCTGCTGTTGGTGAGGAGCTGCAATTCTCTGAAGGAGAAGAGTTGCTCTGGTTTTTTAGAATTTTCAGCTTTTCTGCTGTGGTTTCTCCCCATCTTTGTGGTTTTATCTACCTTTGGTCTTTGGTGATGGTGACCTACAGATGGGGTTTTGGTGTGGATGTCTTTTTTGTTGATGTTGATGCTATTCCTTTCTGTTTGTTAGTTTTCTTTTAATAGTGAGGTCCCTCAGCTGCAGGTCTGTTGGAGTTTTCTGGAGGTCCACTCCAGACCCTGTTTGCCTGGGTATCACCAGTGGAGGCTGCAGAAGAGCAAATATTGCTGCCTGATCCTTCCTCTGGAAGTTTCATCCCAGAGAGGCACCTGCCTGTATGAGGTATCAGTTGGCCCCTACTGGGAGGTTTCTCCCAGTTAGGCTACACAGGGATCAGGGACTAACTTGAGGACACAGTTTGTCCGTTCTCAGAGCTCAAACACCATGCTGTGAGAACCACTGCTCTCTTCAGAGCTGTTAGACAGGTACATTCAAGTCTGCAGAAGTTTTTTACTGCCTTTTGTTCAGCTATACCCTGCCTCCAGAGGTGCAGTCTACAGAGGCAGCAGGCCCTGTTGAGCTGCGGTGGGCTCCATCCAGTTCAAGCTTCCTGGCTGCTTTGTTTACCTACTCAAGCCTCAAAAATGGCAGATGCCCCTCCGCCTACCAGGCTGCCACCTCGCAGTTCGATCTCAGACTGCTGCACTAGCAGTGAGCAAGGCTCCTTGGGCATGGGACCCACCCAGCCAGGTGCAGGATATAATCTCCTGGTGTGCCATTTGCTAAGGCCATTGGAAAAGTGCAGTATTTGGGTGACAGTGTCCCAACTTTTCAGCTACCATCTGTCATGGCTTTCCTTGGCTAGGAAAGGGAAATCCCCTGACCCCTTGTGCTTCCCGGTTGAGGTAATGCTCTGCCCTGCTTCAGCTCGCCCTCCATGGGCTGCACCCACTGTCCAACTAGTCCCAGTGAGATGAATCTGTACAGCTACAGACCATCTGTAGCTCCTGTTTGGCCATCTTGGAATGGACTGGGTTGGCAATTTCAATACAGTTTTGGATGTGGGCAGAAAGGAAGTTAAGAAAGGAGGTATAATTTTAACCTACCCCAAGGCCCATCTGAGGGAAAACTGACTTTGTGTGCATTTATCTCAATCCTAAAAGGCACGTATTATTACCACCATTATATGGTGAAGATCAAGGAGGCTCAAAGAGTAAAGATGATATGGCAAAGTTTGTACACTAAGAGATTTAGACAGGACTTGCAACTCTTGGCTCTATCTCCCCAGCATGACTCCTTTCCTCCATTCAAGCACCACCAAGAAACAGAAAGGCAAGGTGCAAGGGTTCTCAAAGAGACACACAAATGCAGAGATGAAAGAATGTGTTGGGAAAATGTGCATGTTTCATTAACTTGCCTAGCATCAACCTCTGAACACTGGGATAGGTGATAGACTGTAAGGTAACCTTTCTCAATGGAGCTATATGAAAGTTATCTGTCTAAATCAGTTTGCAACATTCCTAAGTAGAGGTGGGAAAAATATCTCGATAATTTATGAAAGCTGTTTCTCAACCTATGAGTCAATGCAAACTTATTGTGTAGCTTCCCTAATTTATATTTCTAATCAGAAAACTGCCAAATCTTAAAATTCTTTTATGTAAGCATTTTTTAACAAAGAAAGTAATGCCTGTGGGAAAATCATTCTGCTTGGCTATGACCATTTTGCTTGGCATTCATATGACCTATGAATTTCAGTGGTCATATTTTTATATATTTTCAAACTAAGTTAGTTCAGAGTTTATACTAAGATTGATATATATTTTTAAATAGTGTCATAAATTATATTTCCACATATTGTTTTCTGGGAATATGTTTTTACTGGACATGGCTCTTTTGGTCTATTATACCCTTTTAGTTGTCAATTATATTTTCCAAAATAGCAAGAAGAAAGATAGAGGTTGTTTTTTTAAAATTATTGTTTTAAGAAAATAATAGATAAGGCTTACTAGATAGAACCCTCATTATGTATATATAATAACTGAAGAAATCAATATTCATAATAAGAAAAAGGATTGTTAAATTATGAAATTCAGTCTTGCTTATATTTCTACTGCCAAGTAAAATTATTTGTTTGTAAATATTCAGACACAGTAAACATACTTTAGTATCTGGGAACTTAATATGCTTCACTTCATTATTTTGACTTAAATATGTTTTTTACATTGATAGCAGAGGACTCATTAATATTTTCAAATACAAACCAAGTATAAAGAAACAAAGCACTTTTCTTCACACAGAGTATAAACTGTTATTACTTTCTTTTTTTATTTTAAAAGCTATCAACTGGTATTCAAACAATAACATACGTAACAAGAGACTTACTATTGAAAATGACTGTGAAACAGAAAAAAAGAAACCATTTAAAAAATTGTGGCTAAGATACAGGAAGAAAAATAATCACTGTGAAATGATATATAGAAAAAATCAGATACACCTGACCACCAGAGAGATGTCATCATACATTTGAAACTGGCTTCAGGGCTTCCTCAAACTCACATTTAGTCTGTTTCCATGTGGTTCTCCAAATAAATGGAAAATACAGTGAAAGAGGAAAAACACTTTTAAAAAATAGAAAAAGCGCCAGATAAAATAGAGAAATTATTCATCCAGATTCCAAATTATTCAGCAAGTTTGGAAAACTCAGCTTCCCAAAGATATGACATTATCAAAAGGAATGTAGTGAAATCTAACATTGAAATTGTGAATTACCTTGAGCTAATAGTTTACACAGTGTCTGACAAACATTATTGTGTTTCCCTCAGTCTTTTGAAATTCTCTGAAATGCTCCTACAAAATTCACTGTGATGCCATAGTTTAGGAACCACAGGTCTAGGTTAATAAGTAGTCCATAGTATTCTGGGATAAGATAAAAAATAATAATAATAATTACAGTTCAATAAGGAAAGTCCTGTGTTGCAAGAAGACAGTAATAACAGTAATGGGAAAGTTGGATCAGATTTTATATAATATTAGATTAGATAGCATATTAAGGCCTTCTGCTTTTTCTGTAGTTCATCATTGCAAGAGGTTTATAGGCAAAGGGAATAGATGAAAAATCAATTAGAGGTAAGAAAGGAATCAATTCCTAAAATGAGGGCAAATGTATGGACAATCATTTGGTAATCCAACAATATCTAAGCACCCTCTGCCTGGCCAGCAGACACATAACACCACACAAAGCAAGAAAAAAGACAAGCGTCCAACTGAAAATGCCCTCCACCTCTTACCATCTCCTACATCGTCTCTTAGACACAATGATTCTGTTGTGCCATTGACACTCAAACGGTGCCCAGCATGTAGCAGATGTCTAATAAATGATTATATATTCATTAGAAAAGACAGAACACATGGGAATATTTAAGAAGCCACATATGTAGATTTCAACAACTGAGTATTTATTTATTACATAGAAAGGAAGCATATAGTAAAGTGCTTCACATATCCAATTTAGAAGATCAAAAGCTTTGCAGTCAAAGGAATTAAAATAAATTTATTCAATGTAAATTTCACACAAATATCTTGAAGGGAAGTTGAGAATGTGAATTCTATGAGTTTTTTTTCTGTTCTGTAAGCACAATAAAATTCTTAATAGATACGAATCTAATATACGATGACAGAGGGACCAACTTTCTGGGTCAAGTCACAGCATAGTCAATGGTAGAATAAATGTACATCCGAATGAAAAGAACGCTGTTTTCCTCTTCAATCCTGGAACAAATTACAACTATGTGCAGAAGTAGGCAGACCTGACAGCAGTTTGTCCAGTTGTGCTTCCCCACCCACTCATTCTTACCACATAATTTAGTGATGGTTCAACTGGAGAACTGTAAAACACAACTTTCCATTCGAATAATAATAATCAATTTTCATGATCTTGCCCTCAAAGTAAAACTGAGTATATAGATTTTAATGTTGCAGATAAGGAACCCCCTGGGTATGGCTAGATCCAACTTGTTTCAGGCCAATACTGTTGTGTATCTTCTTTTAAGTGAGTTTTTACTTTTTCTTTTTCCCCCCACTTGACTACCTTTAGAAATACTGCTTTTAATCAACCAGGAAATCATCCCAAATACAGCCTTGTTAGGTACATCAGGTACGTACAACTGCTTAATGGTAACATTATTGTAACTAAGATACGAAGTTTTTCATCCATTAAGTTACTTCCGAGGGACCGGTTTTCTCCAAGTTTCGCTGTCCTTCTTATCTAAGATTTCCTCTGGAATTACCATTCTGTTCATTTTGTATAATGCAGATTAATTCAATATCACCAGCCCCTGCTTCCAAACTCATCTCCAAGCTCATGCTTGGCAATAACAAAATCCATCAGGGAACTCAACTGAACCAACTGTGACATTTATATAATCAGCCACACAAAAGATTGGCAAAGTCTCTTCTAAAAACAATTTATATTTTAATATTAATTTCCTTTTCCAGCATTTCACAATATCAGTACAGTAACATTTTCTAAAGTCCTGGTTGGATCAAATGTTAATGTTCTTTGTTAAAGAATCAATTATTCAGTGACACTTGCTAAAGAACTGCAAGGCTGACTTTGTTTGAGGAGACTATTGCAATACAAGTAGGGACCTCTGCAGTGAGAGAAAGAGAATGAGCTCATCTTCTCAGACAATAAGGAGAAGGACCAGGGTGGGCATCGTTGGATGAAAAATCACTAAGAGGAAACAATAGGGTAAGGGGTATTCAGGGTAAACCAACTTAAGAGGCTTCTTACTGAAGACAGGCCCGGGTGATCAGACATCACCTGGGGGATGTTGGAGGAAAACTCTGTCAGGTATCTAGGGTGATCAAGTATCATGGACAGGTAATACTGGCTAAACTAACTTAGCAGAGTTCTTGCTCAAATTGGACAAAGGATACAAAGATGAACACAGAAGCCCAAAATTCAAGGCTTGAGAAGAGAGTTTGAAAGAGTCTACTTAGAGTTTCATCAAGGAAAGGATCTTTGTCAGTCCCTGCACTTGTTTAAGGAAAAACAAAGAATGTAAGTCTGTTTTCTCACCTTTGACCAAATTGTTCATTAAGAGCCAGCTGAGTCACCTGTTGGGACCTAATAGCAGAGGATATTTGCTGTATGGTGCAAGCATTCAGGCATTTAATGAGGAAAATTTCTGTGGAAACAAAATAAAAACAGATTATTAGTCATGCCAGCTTTTGAGTCCTAAAAGCAGCCAGTCAAAAAGATTTTAAATTGTTGGGCTCCAAGTCTCTTCAGGTGGTAGAAGGAGGACAGCAGTGGTCATCTGACAAATATCCTGGCTTGCAACTGGGATGTCTCTGGTGATGGCATTGGGTGTTTGGGTGAACTGCCTGAGTGGCCCACACAGCAGCAGGCATGCAGGTTGTCAGTACATGATCTGCTGTGACTTTTTTGGTAGTTTATGATAACTCATCTAGCCTCAGCTTGTAATGCTTCAGGAAAAGGGCAGTTTTACTTATCAGCAATGCCAAGTCAGGAGAGTGGGAAAAAAATGGAAACATTAGTTTGGAGAATTGTAACCAGATATGGAAGAAACTAGAATAATTCAGGATATAGTCCAGTTTATACATGGATAACAAGGGAGAAAATGAAGTTTACAAAGAGGCAAAAAATCACTCAAATGAACAGGATTATAATCTAATGCCCACAAGGGTGCATGATAATTTTCCACTGAAACAAAATTTCTACAATCACCCTCCTTTGGACCTCGTTTACGAAATGAATCTAATCTCATTAGATTAAGCCTGATTATTTACATAAGTGCAGCAAGAGTCATTGACCAAGTAGATGTTTAATAAGGAATTTTAGATTAGATTTTTTCAAAGCCCCTTGAGCCCAGGAAGCCAAGCCAAGAACTCACCACCAGATTTTTCTTGTGGTAACTACAGATTTCAGAGAATTCCTCTTTTCTTGAGATTCCCACAATATCCTGAGGTTCCTGAGCCTGCCAAAAAGTGATCTCCTTACATACATGTAAAACTGGGAATGCTATGAGCCAGGTACCAGGCCAGTTTTCCCAAGAGAGCTTTGTAAGCATTGATCCCATAAAATCTATTGTTGTTTCTTAAAGCCAGCTTCTATGCACATCATTTTCTGATACGACATTCCAGTCAAAGCCTTAGTAAAACAACTAATTTTTCCAATTCTATTCTGTTACAAGGAGAACAGATTCTTATCTAACTTATGCAAATAATTATATTGCCAGGATGATAAGAATACTTAATAATGGTTTAGAAATTTTGGAAAGACCAGAGAGGGAAAAACAATAAATGTTTCATCTCTGTTCACAAAGATATACTTTACCAAATTGCTGTAAGTTACAGATAGCTTAAGAGAAAAGAGGAACAGGATTCCTTAAATCTGGAAAATAAAACATTAAATTACCAGCAATATTCCAAACAAAACCACAGTCACTCTTTGTCAGTTCATTCAGTTCCATGTAATTAATTTTTATCTGCTTGATTTGTGGTTCACAGTTTCATAAACATTTCTGTTTCTAAACACCTGATGAGCTTTCATATGACAAGAAAACTTGGTTATTTCTGTGACATACAACAAAAATAAAAACCACACAACAAGATACTGGCAAATTTCTATGACCTTCATACAATTTTATTACAATTAATATAATGCCTACATATGTAATATTCACCCATACAAATATAATGTAGGAAAAGAAAAAGCATCTCTTCTTTTATTTATTTGCAGAAAGAAAAGCAACATCTCTTATTTGACATGTCTTTCCAGAAAATTTTTAAAACAACTTCATTGAGGTATAATTGACGTACAATTAAAACTGTACATTTTTTCAACTTTTATTTTAGAGTCAGTGGGCATATGTGCGGCTTTGTTACCTGGGTACATTATGTGATGCTGAGGTTTGGAGTACGAATGAATGATCCTGTCACCCAGATACTGAGCGTCATACCCAATAGTTAGTTTTTCAACCCTTGCTCCCTCCCATTTGCTGCTACAATAGTCCCCAGTGTCTATTATTGACATCTGTATATCCGTGAGTACTCAATGTTTAGCTCCCAGTTTTAAGTGAAAATATGCGGTATTTGTTTTTCTGTTCTTGTGTTAATTTACTTAGGATAATAGCTTCCAGCTGCATCCATGTTCCTAGAAAGGACATTATTCTATTTTTCTTTATGCCTACATAGTATTCCATGGTGTATGTGTACCATATTTTCTTGATCCAATACAACAGTGATGGGCACCTGAGTTGATACCTTGTCTTTGCTATTGTGAATAGTGCTGAGATGAACATGTAGTTAAAACACTTTGTTTTCTTTAGAATATTGTAATAGGCCATTCTTGCATTGCTATAAAGAAATATCTGAGACTGAGTAATTTATTGGATAAGTGGTTTAATTGGTTGAGAGTTTTGCAGGCTCTACAGGAAGCATGGCACCAGCATCTGCTTCTGGGAAGTCCTCAGGAAGCTTTTACTGATGGCAGAAGGTGAAGCAGGAGCAGATACTTCACGTGGTAAAAGTAGGAGCAAGAGAGAAAGGGGCTGGGGGAGGCGTCACACACTTTTAAATGGTGTGAACTCAGAGGCAGAGGTCACTTATCAACAAGAGGATGGTCCAAGCCATTCATGAAGGACCTGCCCCTGTGATGAAAACACCTCTCACCAGGCCTCACCTCCAACATTGTGGATGATATTTCAACATGAGATTTGGGTGGGGACACATATCTAAACGCTCTCCGATATTACTCAGTAATGGGAGTGTTGTGTTGAATGGTAGTTTTAAGTTCTTTGAGAAATCTTCCAACTGCTTTCCATAGTGGCTGAACTAATTTACATTCCCACCAATAGTGCATAAGCATTCCCTTTTTTCTGCAGCCTTGCCAGCAACTGTTGTTTTTTGATTTTTTAATAGTATCCATTCAGATTGGTGTGAGGTGGTGTCTCCTTGTAGATATGGTTTGCATTCCTCTGATGATTAATGAGGTATAGCTTTTTTAAAATATGTTTGATGGCTGCTTGTATGATTTCTTTGGAGAAGTACATGTATTTTGCCCATTTTTTAATGGGGTTGTTTTTCGCTTGTTTTCTCTACATCCCTCCAACACTTGTTGTCATTTGTTTTGTTTTGCTTTGCTTTTTATAGTAACCATCCTAACATGTGTGAGGTAATATTGCATTGTAATTTTCATTTGCATTTCCCTTATGATTATTGATACTGAGCATTTTTTCACATCCTTTGTTGGCCATTTATGTCTTCTTTAGAGAAATGTCTATTTAATTCCTTTGTCCAGTTATTTGTCAACATAGTTTGGATATTTGTCTCCACCCAAATCTCATGTTGAATTACAATCCCCAATGCTGGAGGTAGGGCAGGGTGGGGGGTGTTTGGGTCATGGGAGCAGATAGCTTAATGCTACCTTCGCGATAGTGAGTTCTTGTGAGATCTGGCCATTTACAAGTGTGTGGCACCTACCCCCTGACTCCCTATGTTGCTCCTGCTCCCACCATGTATGATGCCTGTTCCCCCTTTACCTTCTGCCATGATCGGAAGTTTCCTGAGGTCTCCCCAGAAACAGAAGCTGTTATGCTTCCTGTACATCCTACAGAACCATAAGCCAATTAAACCTCTTTTCTTTATAAATTATCCAGTCGCAGGTTTTTCCTTATAGCAATGCAAGAACAGCCTAATGCATTTGTCTTTTTGCTATTAAGTTGCAGGAGTTTCTTATTCATTTTGGATATTAACCCCTCAGATAAATAGTCTGCAAATAACTTTCTCCCATTCTGCTTACATATTTAACATGTCAAATTAACCTAATTCATTTAACATCTCTCTTTTTACAAGATGAAAGAACAAATCCTTTAAAATTTTCAGGGGCCCTCTAGGAAATCTCAAAGTCATCTCAAGAACAAGAACATTTCATTGAGAATTTAATGTTTGGAGATTGTCAAAAACTTCTGACAGTTTGAACACTTGATTAAACAGGATTACAGATCACTGTAAAACAATACTTACCTTATTTTCAGTAATCAAGGACATAATAAATGTCAACATAAAGCACAAAAAATGCTCTGATAAGACACAAGATCTTCACAGGGCAGATTACTCAAAGAGGGGAAAAAACGTATCTTATGGAGGCTGTAGACCACCTTCTACACTGAGAAGACATCTAGCAGTTTTCTGAGTGTCTCCAAAGCCCACCTGAGTAATTAAAATATTTCATCTATTTCCAATTAGCCTTGTCGTTTCAGCCTCAGGACATTGGATTTAGGGGATCCTGAGTCCCTTGGAAGCCCCTGATAATGACAAGAGACCTTAAGTGTAAGTGATGCATGCCCCAGAGTGAGAAGGAAAAGGTCTGGCAGGGGTAGACAGAGAGATGGAGGAGGTAGGGAGCTGAAGGGAGACACATCAAAGAGTGCAAGTGAACTGGAGGGAAGATAGCAGGAGCTGGTGGGAAAACCAAAAGAAGGTGGAGCGAAGGTAATGAAAAGAGAGAGGTCTTAGAGGAGCTAGTCTGGGGAGACCTTATGTTTCCTAAAGAGGGAAGTTCCAAATCATCTTCAACAAAATCATGCCAACAAAAAGCAGGTAACAGATCTGGTATAGCATCGTAACAGCAGGAGGTCAAGAAGAGGGCTTTTGGTCAGCTGAGAAGTTCTCCTAGAAGAACTAGCGTTAAATAGAGAGAGCAAGAAGGCCTCACAAAGAGCCAGGAAAAAATTTCCAGCCCAGTAGTCAGGGAGTAATCGCCACTCAAAACAGAGAACCAGAAAGAAAAACTTCCAGCCCAGAGAGTCAAGGAATAATTCCCACTCAAAACAGAGAAAGAAAGAAGACCTTTCAATTCAAGAGATACCTTTCAAAAGAAGCCAGCCCAGGCGTGGTGGCTCACACCTGTAATATCAGCACTTTGGGATTTGGGCAGGCGGATCACCTGAGGTCAGGAATTCAACACCAGCCTGTCCAACATGGTGTCTGTACTAAAAATACAAAATTAGCTGGGTATGGTGACGCATGCCTGTAATCACAGCTACTTGGGAATCTTAGGCAGGAGAATTGCTTGAACCTATGAGGCGGAGGTTGCAGTGAGCCGAGATGGTGCCATTGCACTCCTGTCTGGGCAACAAGAGCAAAACTCCATTTCAAAAAAAGAAAAAGAAAAGAGAAAAAAAAAAGAAGAAGCCTGGGACTCTAACCCAGCTTTAGAGAGTATATCAGAATCTCAAGAATCAAAATCTGTCCTTACCAGCTTCAGCATATATTTGTCCAGAGCAATGGTTCCGGAGTCTGTCTCACCAATGGATCCCCAACAATCAGTCAGGAGTGAAGACAAAGTCTTCAAAGCCTTCTCACTTAGGTGAGAGATTCAAGAGCCTAATAATGAATCTAATCCTATCTGAGTCACAGAATCATAACTGTTATAGAACAAGATTATTCATTTATTTGTTAAAGAAAGGAAGACTTTATCCACTGGGGACTATAGATATAGGTATAGAGACCACTGCAATGAGGCACTGCAGTTGGAGAGACAGATTGAGCTCAACTCCAAATACAACAAGAAGAGTGAAAATTCATAGACAAGGAGAAGGGTGAGGGTCATTGGATAAAAAATCACTAAGAAAAAACATCAAGAACTAGGGGAGATTTAGGCTAAGCCAACTGACTAGGTTTCTTGCTAAAGGCATGCTACAGCAATCAGACATCACCAGGGGATTGTGGAGAATGAGGAACCCAACTAAGTATCGTGAGTGGCGGACTCTGGTTAAACTGACTTGGAAAGCTTCTTGCTAAAATTGAGCAATGCAGAGACAAACACAGAAGCCCAAAAGTCAGAGTGTAGTTGAGAAGAAAATTTAGAGTCTGACTAGCGTTTCCTCAAGGGGAGAATCTATTACCTCTCGTTCTTGTCTTTGAACCATTTTCCACATTGCCTTTTTTCTGTCTCCCCCGAACCTCCTTAAGGAACCTCAAGAAACCAAACTCTTAGCGCTCAAGGATTCTCAGTCCCATCACTTTTCAAATTCTATTCCTGCTTTCACAAAGGAAAAAAAAAGGTGAAGAGAGATGAGCAAAGGAAAAAATCATTGGTTATTAAAAGCACCAACTTGTAATCTACGTCCTTTTTCAAGAGTGAAGAAAGTGTTGGGTTGTCTGAGCTAAAAAACCAAAACTACAATCTGATAGACTTCATATCAGTGTACGAAATTATCCTAAAATCAATTTTAATGAGAAGCTGTCAGTCTCTAAAATATCCTATATGCAATTTAATTGCCTGCTTAGTTTATTTTTTAATCAAAATGCACAAACAATTCCCTCTACTCCCATATTTCTGAATTAATAAAGATGCTTTTTCATCTGCTGGAAAGGTCTCGCAAGACAAGGTAAGTATTAAATGTATGTGAGCTGATACTTATGAACTTGACAGAAGAAAGCTGAGTCTTTTAAAAAGTGAAAAAAAAATGAAATTGCCATAAGACACAAGTCCCAGAAATCTTAGTTTGCAGATAGGTAAGTTAATGGTCACTTTTGATCTCAGCTGAAGTCATCTAGTTCTTGCAATTCATTATGCAGGCAATTACCAGTAATAAGTTTCTCCAGAAACACAGCAACTACTTTTTCAAGACTATTTCCAATTATAACAGCAATAGTTACCTGTCAGGAAATACTAATAGATGAGTGGCAACAGGAATATATTAACAAGCAGAGTTTAAAGACAAGAGAATTTTATAAAGTTCTTTCCTTGTTACATTCTTGAGGGGAAAAGTCAATACACTGTGTAAAAAGAGACAAATGAATCCCCGGCAGTGATTATGGTGCATGGCTGTTCTAACTCACATGTTATCAACCCATAGATTTATTAGTGTGATTTGAAATACTATCCACTCCCCTTGCAGGAAATGGTTTAATTATAAGACACAAAAAACTACCTCCAAGTTCTTATGTTTTCTTTCCAATATTATACTGCCCTCCTATGGAAACAGAGACAGGTCCCCTACCTTTGTATGCTGAATTTTTAAAAATGTGTTTCAAGCTTATCACCAGGTATTTCAGGAAAGTAGAAGAATTTTAGAAAGTTATAAACAAATACCATATATACAATACCATTCCCGAATCCACTTGAGCTTCTAACTTAGTAGAGAATGCCATTTACATTTCTAAAAAATGTATGGCCGCTAGAGTTCTGAAACACGCCAAGAAGATTACTGTTATTGAACAAGTCTGTATAACTAGACTATCGTCAACATAAAAAGCCTTTTAGTAAGCTTCTAATGCTTATATTGCAATGAGGTGGTTTGAAATATTATGCTGTTCCTACCAGATCAATTTCAAGGCGTGTGAAGTAGAAAGCCCATCCTAGCAGACTTTCAAAACAGCAATATTTGAAGTTTGGAATGTACAAGAATGCAGGCAAGTACTCAAGCATGTACATCTTGTGCAGTGTTTGTGGATAAAAAAACATAATGAAAATGGAATGAGATGAGCGCATTATACAACATATCTGTTTTAGTTCTTGTTGTGTGATATATGCACTTATTATCATAAGCCATGAGATGCAATGAACACATCAATCACATAAGCAGCTTTCATATCACACACAAAGTGCTACTCATGCTATAAAATAAAATAAAGCTATTAATTTCTTTGCCTCAGCCAATGAGCCAAAACTAGGAAAATGAATTGTCATTGTAAACACTTGCTAATATCACCTCTCTAATATTTATCAAGATATGTGAGGATGGCAAGTCTAAACATACAAACTCTTGATTTTCCCCACACAGCAGCTGGCCTCAGTTGATTCCCCTTCGCTGAGTTTTTTCTATCCCATAATTCTTACATGAGAAGTTTAACTCCAAGAGAAAAAAAAAGCAGACAAAGTCCAGTACTGCTATTTATGATGTATATAAATATGAGTCATTTCAGCATCACTTGTTCACGTAAGATGAAAAACAAGTTCTATTGATTCCCACAAGTCTAACCTAGCTCTATTTCCCTTAGGATCTAATGAAACTCAGGCATTTTCTTGCATTATAATGACTCTATTTCCTCAATAGCAGTGTATTCTTTGCTATATCTTAGAAATCTGCTAAAGTTTATGGCTCTTTCACTAATACTGTGATAAATATTTGGTACCGCATAATAAAATAGCCAACAAATTATAATTTTACCTTCTGCTCTGCATAATTATCATTACTTCCCTTAAGAATACAGTGTAGCCTTTTGTCAATTTTCTGTGCTTATTATTTTCAAAGGCAGAGTTTTTAAATTATTAATATGAAGAGGCTAAAAATTGCAACAACAGCACTTGAATATTGAGAAATACAAATAGGTACTCAGATATCTGTGCTTAAGTCACATTTTAAGAAAGTAAGTATAGAATGCATTCACGTATAGATATGTATCAAAGATTTTAGTTAAATTTTATCTCAGGGCTTAGCATTTAGCAACAATAAGGGCAGCTAACAGCTACTGAGTTGTAATACGTAACAGGCTATTTCTTAGAAACTTGATATACGTTACCATATTTAATCCTCAAACAACCTCTTGGGTAAATATTGTTATGGACCAATGTTACAGATAAGGAAATAAAACTTAGCAAGTTTGTTCCCAGAACAATGAGTTGTTATTATAAAGGAGGCGCAATTGTCATTATCATTCAGACTATATTCCTGTTCAATTTCCCTGGATTCACTTCTACTCCCTAGAAGGAGGGAACCATAATAAAGTAGCAGAACCTAATATTTAAACTATCTGTGAGACATTAAAAGCATACGGCTAAATTTCTCTTTAGCCTCTTTTACAAGATCATGATCCAGTATGGGTGGGGGACACTGTTGGCGCGTGGAAAGTAGTGGGTGGACTATACTCCAGATATCTTCCCTCTAGGATGGAGGGGAGAGATAAGATAACATAGACAAGCATGAGCACCTCTCTGAGGGGTCTGTCAGTCACCTTGACTCCAACCATCCCTAGAGTCAGAATAAGAACAAAAATTTCAGGCACCAGAGGACAAATGATAGGCTTGCTTGGGAGTACAATGCTATATAATTTATAAAGAGACTTCAAGAACTCAAGGGAGGAAACTGAGGGAGTAGGGTTTCTTATGGAACAGATGAGAATAATAACATCAATAATATACATATTGTTTTGTGCCTTTTACTGTGATCTATGCCAGTACGTACTGTTGAAAACAAAGCACCCCAACTTTTCAGCTGGAACCGCTATATCTTTTGTAATTTGCCAAAATGACAAACAAAAAGGGAAAAAGAGGAAGCACCCATTATATGTTCTCTAAGCTTTTTAGAAAACTTGGAGTTGTTCCTTTGGCCACCTATATGGGAATCTACAAGAAAGGTAATATCGTAAACACCAAGAGAATGGGCACTGTTCAAAAGAGAATGCTCCACACATGTTACCATGGCAAACCTGGAAGTCTCTAATGTCACCCAGCATGCTGTTGGCTATATTATAAGCAAACAAGTTAAGGAAAAGATTCTGGCCCACAGAATCGGTGTGGGTGTGCATATTAAGAATATTAAGCACTCTAAAACTTGAGATAGCTTTCTGAAAAGTATGAAGGAAGATGACTAGAAAAAGAAGGATACCAAAGAGAAGGCATCCTGGATTCAAGTGAATGCCAGCCTGCTCCACCCAGGGAAGCACACTTTGTGAGAACAAACGAAAAAGAGCCTGAGCTGCTGAAACCTAAGCCCTGTGAATTGACAGCACGATAGACAGTAAGAAATAAAATCACGAAATTAAACATTTCTGAATTGTTTAAAAAACACTCAACATTTAGTGACTTAACACAACAGTTGTTTTATTATATTTTATGGTTTCCGTGGGTCAGAAATTTGGAAACATCAGACTGAATGGTTATGACATCGATTGAGGTGAAATAGAGTAGAGGTAAGGCTGGAGTAGCTGGAGACCAGCTGGGCACCTCTCTCTCTTCATATCGTTTTAAGCCTCCCCATGTGGCCCCACCATGTGAACTAACTTGGATTTCCTCATAGTATGGAAGCCTCAGAAATGACAGTTACATGGTAGGTAAAGAGTTCTAGAGTAAATACTCCTTGAAAAACGTAAAAGCTGCATCACCTTTTATGATCTGGCCTTAGAAGTTATGCAGGGACAACTTTGTCCCATTCTATTGGTACAAGACAGTCACCAAATCCAGATTCAAGAATGCAGGATTTCGATTCCCTATAGATGGGATAGTGGCAAGGATCTAGAAGAGCCTATGGGATGGATTGCATGCATCTTTGGAATATATCATCTGCCACAGAATTAGAGACAAGTTTTTGTTTTCTGGAGCTGACACTCTAGTTTGGGATGGGCAGGAGAAGGAAACAGACCACAGTCAAATAAACTAACAAACAACATGATTTCTAATACCGAGCACTATAATAAAAAGAACAAGGTAACGTGAGGGTGACCAAGGCTGATCGAAAGATTAGTTTGAATGGGGAGGTCAGAGAAGGCCTCTCAGTGGAGAGAATATTTGTCCTTGGGTGACATTTTTTTAAGGGACTAAAAGGAGCCAGCCAATCAAATATCATGATGCAAATGATTCTAGGCATAGAGAACAACAAATGCCATGTACCTTTGCTCACATTTACTATGTTTATTATGCTTATGTTTACTGGGCTGAATGAAGAGGATGAAAAACAATAAAACTTGGGAGCAAGGGTTAAGGAAAGAGGATTATAAGGAGAAGTGAGAGGTATAGGCCTGTGTATTACTTTGCTAGTGCTGTCATAGCAAAGTATCACACACTGAGTGATTTAAACAGCAGAAATTTATTTTCTCACAATTCTGGAGGCTAGAAGTCCAAGATCAAGACAAGCAGGGTTGGTGTTTTCTGAGGTCTCTCTCCTTGACTTGTAGATGGCTATCTTTTCACTATCTTTACATGAACTTCCCTCCGTGTGTGTCTGTGTGTGTCTGCGTATGTGTGTGTGTGTGTGTGTGTCCTAATTTCTTCTTTTTTTAAAGACACCAGTGGTACTGGATGAAGATCCACCTTAATGACCTTATTTTAACTTAATTACCTTTGTAAAGACTACATCTTCAATTACATGCATATCCTGAGGTACTATGGATTAGGACTTTAATACATTATTTTGTGGGAGACACAATTCAGCCTGTGACAACATGGTATGTTGACTTGTAGGCCACAGTAAGGAATGTGGATTGGATTCTAAATGCAAGGAAGCCAAATTATCTGGTTTGCATTTTTTAAGGAAGATGCTGGCTACTTTGTAGAAAATAGATTATAGAGAGGCAAGAATGAAAGCAGGAAGTCTGGTCAATAGTTTACCGCAGGAATCCACATGAGAGCTTATACAGGGTAGTTTGCCTCCCCCTTTACTTTTGCTGACACAAACCAAGAGCATTTCAAACCATAGATACAAGCCAAGTAGCATTTCTTTATAAAGATTTTTCCTTAACAGTTTTCAAAGAATTACTATGCTATCAAATGTGTAAAAACAAGTCTCAAGGTTGTAAAAACAAGTCTCAAGTTTATATACACAATCGGTACTTTAGTAACCATGTAACTTTACACTTTCTCAGAATACCATGTTTCTGTATCTTTAAGAGAAGTAGTTTAAATGAAATGATCCAAAATATTTCTTCCAGTTCTAAAATTGTAGAATTGAGTCAATTAACAAAAAAAGATAAATCTTGGAATGTCAAGTATAAAATTATGTGATACATAATCTATGAATATTTTAATCAGTTTCATATCAAGTCCAGAAGTATTGGGCCAGGAGTTCAGAGATAACCTTGAATTAAAGTGAATACTTTTCAAGAATCTGTAGAGATCATTACAAGCCATTGTTTCAGTCTCCAGCAAAGAGACTTTTTACAGTTTTTTAGTTTATCATTGTTCAGCTACTGAATCTGAAATAGACCCATCAGACTCATCTCTCAACTTATCAAACCCTGTGACCGTTTTTAAACTTATTTCATGTCCAGACCATTAAAATCATATTCACAATCACAGGCATAACAATCCTGACTAGTCACTCATCTTTTAAAACCCTCTCATAAAGACAAATTGCATCCTTCCTCCCATCAGTACTTCTGCCCACTAATAGTGCTGTATTCTGAGAAAGCCTGACCATTTTCAAATGACTACACTCGCCCTTGCCTTTACAACTTTTCCATTTCTGATTTCACTAGCCAACCAAATTGAAACTTCGGGAAGAGAAGCTGATTAAATGCAATTAATGGTAGTAAAAGCTGAAGATTCCTTGTCATTAATTTCACTGGCTTAAAGAAATCCCCAGGCCCAGTTAATAGCTGTAAGCTATTAAGTTAATAGCTGAGGAAAAGCAAAAAAATGATCAACTAACTCCCTTCTCCCCATATTTACCAGTAGTCCCAAAGCCAAAGTACAGGGACATAAATCGTATTATCACACAGATGTGTCCTGGGATAGGAACCTATCTCACATACTTATTCCATTTCTGTGGAAAGAAGACTTGGCTGACTAGACAACCCCCTCCACAAGAAAAAAATGCTACTTGTCATTTATCCTTCATGTCACAACCCATTTATTTTGCCATTAGGTAAAGTGAGAAATAAGGCTTTTCATTTGTCTGTTGTTGACTCAGTTGTTTGCACTGGATTTCCTCATTACTGTCCTGCACCATCAGCCAATGTCATGCTTCCTGGAGGGCTACAGCCCAGAAAATGTTCTTGCTCTATGAATAACCTTGATTCCTAGTCAGAATTTCTGCCCTGCCTCCTCTTGCAATCTGTGCAACTGTATCTCCCAAAATGAATCTCTTGGGTCCTAGAGCAAGTTCTAAGGATCCGGCACCCTGCCTCCTGTTCTCTGAGCCCTAATCTTTGCTTGTAGCTCTGTGTCATTAGAGATTATCTCCCAAGATGAAAAAGAGTGCTTGAAATAAATGGCAGAGTAAAGAAGAGGAAATTTTTTAGCCAAAATTATCCACAACACCCCACTATGTTCTTGTCCCACGTCTCTCAAAATGTCTAATCTTTTTAACCAGAGATTCACCCTCACTCCAACGATAGTGACATTTGAAAAGGGAAATGTAGAAGAAAGAGGAGTCCAGCCCTTTCCACATCACATATATACATAAAAATAGGATACTATTACCCTTCCCTTATATTTTCCCATTTCTAGTATGATAAACATTTTCACAATTATTCATACTTTAAGTAGTAGCTTTATATGGCTTCCCACCACTTTCCTCATTCCTTTTTCTACTACATATCTTCCATGCTACCAACTCTTCTTCCAGGGCAGGTTGAAATGTCAACATAGGACCAATAGTTCTCAAGGCCTTTAAAGACCTGTGTCCAGAAAACTCAAGAACCATACTTTCTATATATTATTAAGCAACTGGTAATTCATTTTAACTAATTGCTTAGCACAGTGAATGAGAATGTGATGAAGACAAGGAGACTGTCATTTACTGAGTGCTTCTAACATGCAAAAAAAAACTGGGATCGGTATTTTATCACATTATCTCATTTAATCCTCAAATAATTCTATGAAGTAGGGATTCCTTCATCCTCATTTTACAAATGAGAAGAATAAGATTTAGAGGAACTAAGGAACTTGCTCAAGTTTGCATAACTAATAAGGAGCAGAAATGAATAATTAAACTTGGGTACCTTGGTTGTAGATTTTATACCCTAAAACAGCACTTATGAAATAATGGAGAGCATACATGAATATTTTAGAAGTACCCAGGGAAAACTTTTTTGACTTCATTTTCTTGTCTCAGTCTTCTATCTGCCTGTCAGTATTGGTGTATGATCCTTATTAAGCCTCAGCCTGAAGGAGCTAAGATTAACCAAATCCAGCCTCCTCCAGACAAGAAAAAGGCTTCCTAAATATAGGACATCGCTGAGATAAGAAAAGTCATTAGTAAGTTCTTTTCTCAATATAAGTTTGCTGAACACATGAATGAGTGAACTGAATGAAATTGGGGTTCTCTGAAACAGTTAATATGCATAATGAAAAATATACTTAGAATCAAAGAAAAATATTATCTTTCTCAAATCTATGCTTCCCTGCATAGCTTATTTTCCTCTTCCCAAAATAGCTGGGGAAACCTTTTCTTACCCAAGGCAGGGAGAGAGTGAGTAGTGGACTGTGACCTGTCGGCACTCCTTTTACCTTCCTTGACGTTTGAGAGTCTCGCCTGTTCATGCTTTAGAATTGATTCTTCAAGTATTGCACAGAGCATCATGTATGCCATGAAGAGGTGTTTTACCACTGGAGTTCAATAAAAAGTTGCAAATAAGATCTTTTTTTGGAGAAAGACCTGCCTGGCCAAAGTAAGGGAGTGATTTGGAGATTTAAAAAGGTGAAAACAGAAAGGCCATATCTGATCTGTGTTCCTCCAGAAACTGAGCCAGAGATTTGGAATTGTATGCAGAGTTTATTTGGGAAAATGATCCCAGGGAACAGAAATGAACCCACTGGGAAAAGTGAAACAGGAAAAGAGGAAAAACCAATCTAAGAAATCATCACTGGGTAGGTTACCTCTTTGTGCTACTGGGACTTCAGTCCTCCTGGATGCTCTCTAAGGGAACGGGTAGCTTCCCTAAAAGGGAGTGAATTCCTTTGCACGTCTAAAGTTGTTCATGAACAGCACGGGTTGACATGACTCCTGTGGGAATTCCAAACAGCAGCAGCAAGGAAGTCCCAGGGTAGAAAACAAGAGATACATGGTACAGTTCAGTTGAAGAGTTATCAGGCTGCACCTGCAGGCACCTAGCTGCCTCGTCAATGATAGGAAAAAACATTTGGGATGAGAGGATATAAAACGAGTGTTTAAAAATGGCCAATCTTTAGCTAGAGTCAAGGTGAGAAAAAAGAAAAACAATGGTTAACAATGGTTAACCTGCCCATTGCACTGCTTGGATTTGCTTAAGCCCTACATTAAGTCCAGTTCATCATAGAGTCATTAAGTTGACATGTTCACAATCTCAACAAAAGATAAGAAGATACAAAAAACAGCATTAAAAGGAATAAGAAGGTTTAGTGGTTCAGTTCCTGGTGCTTCAAGATGGAATCATGCCTGCCACCCATTCTACATTTTCTAACCCTCAGCCAACACATTATATTTTTTGTTTTAATTTTTAATTTGTGTGCATACATAGTAGGCATATATATTTATGGGTTATGTGAGATATTTTGATACAGGTATGCAATGCATATTATTCACATCAGGGTAAATGAGGTATCCATCAATTCAAGCGTTTATCCTTTGTGTTACTAACAATCCAGTTACGCTCTTTTAGTTATTTTTAAATGTATAATTAAATTACTTTTGGCTGGAGTCACGCTGTTGTGCTAGCAAATACTAGGTCTTATTCATTCTTTCTAATTGTTTTTGTACCCATTAACCATCTCCATGTCCCCCACCCACTACTCTTTCCAGCCTCTGGTCACCATCCTTTTACTCTCTATATCCATGAGTTCAGTTGTTTTCATTGTTAGCCCCCACAAATAAATGAGAACATGCACAGATTGTCTTTCTGTGCCTGGCTTATTTCACTTAACATAATGACCTCCAGTTCCATTCAAGTCGTTGCAAATGATAGGATCTCATTCTTTTTGTAGCTGAATAGTACTCTGTTATGTATACGTACCACATTTTCTTTATCCATTCATCTGTTGATGGACACAGATTGCTTCTAAATCTTGGTAATTATGAATAGTGTTGCAATAAACATGAGAGTGCATATATCTCTTGGGTACACTGATTTCTTTTTGGGGGGTTATATACCTAGCAGTGGGACTGCTGGATCATATAATAGCTTTATTTTTGGCTTTTTGAGGTACCTCCAAAATGTTCTCCATAGTGGTTGATCACAGGGAACAGAAATGAACCCACTGGGGTTCATTTAAATAAAATATTATCTTTCTCAAATCTGTACTTCCCTACATAGCTTAGTTTCCTCTTCCCAAACTAGGGAAACCTTTTCTTATTCAAGGCAGGGAGAGACAGAGCGGTGGACTGTGACCTCTCGGTCACATTCCTACCAAGAAGTAAAGTTTCCCTTTTTCCATATCCTCACCAGTATTTGTTATTGCCTTTTTGATAAAAGCTATTTTATCTTTTCGATAAAAGCTATTTTAACTGGGGTGAGATGATAGCTCGTTGTAGTTTTGATGTACATTTCTCTGATATCCAATGATGTTGAACGCCTTTTTTCCTATATCTATTTGCCATTTGTAGGTCTTTTTTGAGAAATGTCCATTCAGATCTTTTGCCCATTTTAAAATTAGATCATTAAATTTTTTCCTATAGAGTTGTTTGAGCTCCTTATATATTCTGATTATTAATCCCTTGTCGGATGGGTAGTGTGGAAATATTCTTTCCCATTCTGTGGGTTGTATCTTCACTTTGTTGATTGTTTCCTTTGCTGTGCAGAAGCTTTTTAACTTGATGTGATCCCATTTGTCCATTTTTCTTTGGTTGCCTGTGCTTGTGAGGCAATCTTTGCCCACACCAGTGTCCTGGGGAGTTTTCCCAATATTTTCTTTTAGTAATTGCATAGTTTAAGGTCTTATATTTTCTTTTAGTAATTTCCTAGCTTGAGGTCTTACATTTAAGTCTTTCATCCATTTGATTTGATTTTTTATATGACAAGAGATAGGGGTCTAGTTCTATTCTTTTGCATATAAATATCCAGTTTTCCCAGTATCATTTATTGAAGAAATTGTCCTTTCCTCAATGTATGTTCTTAGCACTTTTGTCAAAAAGAGTTCACTGTAGACATATAGATTTATATCTGGGTTCTCTATTTGGTTCCTTGGGTCTATGTGTCTATTTTTATGCCAGCACCATGTCATTTTGGTTACTATAGCTCTGTTGTATAATTTGAAGTCAGGCAATATTATTCCTCCAGTTTTCTTCTTTCTGCTTAAGATAACTTTGGCTATTCTGGGTCTTTTTTGGTTCCATATAAAATTTAGGATTGTTTTCCTATTTCTGTGAAGAATGTCATTGATATTTTGATAGGGATTGCAATGAATCTGTAGATTGCTTTGGGTAGTATGGACATTTTTAAAATATTGATGTTTCTAATCCATAAACATGAGCATATTTCCATGTTTTGGTGTCCTCTTCAATTTCTTCCATGAATGTTTTATTGTTTTTATTGTAGACATCTTTCACTTCTTGGATTATTTCCTAGGTATTTTATTTTATTTGTATCTATTGTAAATGGGATTACTTTTTTATTTCTTTTTCAGATCCTTTGTTGTTGGCATATAGAAATGCTACTGATTTTTGTATGTTAGTTTTGTATTCTGCAACTTCATTGAACTTATCTGTTCTAATAGTTTTTTGGTGGAGTCTGTAGGCTTTTCCAAATATAAGACCATATCATCTGCAAACAAGGACAATTTCACTTATTCCTTTCCAACTTATGTGCCTTTATTTCTTTCTCTTGTCTGATGCTCTAGCAAGAACTTCCAATACTATTGAATAACAGTGGTGAAACTGGGCATCCTTGTCATGTTCCAGATCTTAAAGGAAAAGCTTTCCATTTTTCCTCATTTAGAATGATACTAGCTGTGGGTCTGTCATATATAGCTTTTATTTATATTCCTTCTATACCCAGTTTCTTGAAGGTTTTTATCATGAAGGGATGTTGAATTTTATCAAATGTTTTATCAGCATCAATAGAAATAATCATATGGTTTGTGTCCTTTGTTTTGTTGATATGATGTATCACATTGACTGATTTGCATATGTTGAACCATCCTTGCATCCCTGGGATAAATCCTACTTGATCATGATGAATGATCTTTTCAATATGTTGTTGAATTTTATTTGCTCATATTTTGTTGGGATCTTTGTATCAATATTCATCAGTGATATTGGCCTACAGTTTTCCTTTTTCAATGTGTCTTTGTCTGGTTTTGGTACCAAGGTAAAACTGGCCTCACAGAATGCATTTGGAAATATTCCCTCCTCCTCTATTTTCTTTTAATAGTTTGAGTTGGATTGTTATTAGTTTTTCCTTAAATGTTTGGTAGAATTTAGGAGTGAAGACATTAGGTCCCAGGCTTGTATTTGCCAGGAGACATTTTATTATGACTTAATCTCAGTACTTTGCTTTTGGTCTGCTCGGAATTTGAATTTCTTCTTACTTCATTCATGGTAGGTTGTATGTATCTAGAAATTTGGCTGTTTCATCTAGATTTTCCAATTTATTTGCATATGGTTGCTAATAGTAGCCACTAGTGATTCTTTGAATTTCTGTGGTATTAGTGTACTGTCTTTCTTTTTTCATCTCTAATTTTATTTATTTGGGTCTTCTCTCTTTTTTCTTAGTCTGGTTAAAGGTTTGTCAATTTTACCTTTTCAAAAAAACAACTTTTGTTGATCTTTTGTATTGTTTTCTTTGTTTCATTTTCATTTTTCTCTGCTCTGATCTTTATTATTTTTTCTATTAATTTTGGGTTTGGTTTGCTCTTGCTTTTCTACTTCTGTAAGAGGCATAATCATGTTATTTATTTGATATTTTTCTTGTTTTTTTATATAGGTGTTTATAGCTATAAATTTCTCAGTACTGCTTTCGTTGCATCCCATAGGTTTTGTTACGTCATGTTTACATTACCGTTTGTTTTAATAAATTTTTCTGTTTTATCTTAATCTCCTTATTAACCCACTGGTCATTCAGGGCATATTTTAAAGTTCCATGTGTTTTTATAGTTTCCAAAATTCCTCTTGTTATTGATTTATAGTTTTATGCCATTATGGTCAGAGAAAGTGCTTGATATAATTTCAATTTTTTGAATGTTTTAAGACTTGTTTTGTGACCTAATATATTATCTATCCTTGAAAATGATCTATATTTTGAGGAGAAGAATGTGTATTCTGCAGCCATTGGATAGAATGTTCTATAAATATCTATTAGGTCCACTTGGTCTATAGTGCAGATTAAGTCTGATGTTTCTTTGTTGATTTACTGTCTGGAATATCTGGCTAATCCTGAAAGTAGGGTGTTGAGATTTCCAGCTATTATTGTATTGGGGTCTCTTTCCTTATCTCTAATAACATTTGCTTTATATGCCTGACTACTCCCATGTTGGGTGCATATATATTTAAAATAACTATATTCTCTGTTTTTTAGATCTTGTAGGCGTGTTTTATTGTTTTTTATTCTTTCTTCTTTTGTGTCCTCTGATTTTGTATTTTCAAACAATCTGTCTTTAAGCTCACTAATTCTTTCTTCTGCTTGATCCACTCTGCTATTAGGAAACTCTGATGCATTCTTCAGTACGTCCATTGCATCTTTCAACTCCAGAATTTCCACCTGATTCTTTTTAATTATTTCAATCTCTTTATTAAATTTATCTGATAGAATTTTAAATTCCTTCTCTGTGTTATCTTGAATTGCTTTGAGTTTCCCCAAAATAGCTATTTTGAATTTTTTGTCTGAAAAGTCACATATCTCTGTTTCTCAAGGACTGGTCCCTCGTGCCTTATTTAGTTTATCTGGTGAAATTATGTTTTCCTGGGTGGTCTTGAGGTTTGTAAATATTTTTTACTGTTTTGGCATTGAAGAGCTAGGTATTTATTGTAGTCTTAGTAGTTTGGGCTTGTTTGTACCTGTCCTTCTTGAGAAGACTTTCCAAAGGACTTGGTTCTTGTGATGTAAGTTGTATCTGCATTTGGACTTGGGTGTTGGGATCTAAGTTGTATTTGCATTAGGATGCACCCCAACCCCAGTAATGCTGTGGTTCTTGCAGACTCATAGAGGCCCCACCTTGGTGGTCTTGGATAAAATCTAAAAGAATTCTCTGGATTACCACAGAGAAATATCTTGTTCTCCTCTCTTACTTTCTCCCAAACAAATGGAGTCTCTCTGTCTCTGCCAGCACTTTATCTTTAAGGAGCTGAAGCCCGTAATGGCTTTATTCTTGAGTAGAGCAGCTGCAATTACCCATCTACAGTTACCGCTGTGCATGAAGCCACACAAAAAAAGAAAACAAACAAACAAACAAACACCAGTGAATCCTCTAGTAGCTAAAGAAAATCCTTTTTGCTCTCATTGTGTGGCAGTCAACTCCAGATCATCATGATAATCAGGATCAATTTCTTCTGTCTTTATCTCAGCTGACAGTTACAAATGCAGGTTTAGTGAAACCCTTATTGCCATCACAAAATACTATTTGCAGCTTCAGGTTCTGTGAAAACACCACATCCATCAGTAATCAGAATTTCCAATTCACCAGATTTTAAAATTGCAGGAGCACAGATGATAAATTCTGAAATTGTGTCACTGGAAGTGATGATTGGAAGGCCAAAAGTCACATTACCCCTTAGGTTCTGCACACAGAACCACAAATCAGCAACATAACAAAATGGAAGATTGCATTTCCAACACTATATGGCATTGTCTTTGACCTGGCATCTTAATTAAGCCCTTAACAGATTATTCCATCATTTTAGTAATTAAGATTTAGGTGCTTTGTATCCATTCACATAGTTCATCCACCAGCCTCTGCTCTAAACTTTCTTAAATATTATCTTCCAGTTTAATTATTTCAAGACCTTTGACAAAGCAATCAAACCACTTGCTAATGTTCTGGCATCCGTGATGTCCCCATCTCCAGTCATTTCTTACTGCACACAACCAAGTGAACTTCTTGCAGCTCAGTTCCCTGGGAGTATTTCACTTTACTACCGTCTTTCAAAGTCAGGTGTATGTGTTGTCAGATTAGCCCTTGTAGATTTTTAGCTACCACCAACATATTGATCCAAGCAATCTGTAAACTAGACTTTCCTACCACCATTAGCCGATCATAGGGAACCCTGCATGAGTCCACAGGTGACAGTTGCAGAAAAGAAATTGACATAACAGAAATAGGTGACATGGTGTCCAGGCCACTTGTCATGCAACTTCCTATGCCTTCAGAACCTGTTTGTATTCAGTCTTTAATGTAACATTTGCATTGAACAAGGTGTCCCTTGGATGCCCAATCTCATGACGCAGTGGGTTTGAACTACCAACATGATTAGCAACTCTAGTTTCATACTCATTTGATGTTCCATGGTCAAGTAGTCAATCTACGAAGGCCCAGTAGGATGTCAAGGGCAGTTTTTAAAATATCAAGTAGTCATTCTTTGCTGCAGAAGGTATGGCCTTGCTCCAGAACCTTAAGGGACTCTGCTGTGACTCATCACACAACATCCTTATCTGTTATGATCAATTCTAACACTATTTGTTCTGTTAGATTACACACTTGGGATAGCTGGGCAACTTTTAACCTAACCTGGATGGGCTGCAGAGCCTCTCTTGCTCTGAGCCATACTCAAAGCTAGTGTTACTCTGAATTATCCAATAAAAGAGTAATAATATTTTTCCTGACCACAGCATGTGCCACCTTCAGAATTCAAACAAACCCATCAAACGTTATGCTTCTTCTTAGTGACAGTAAATGCAAGATGCAACAAATTTTCCTTTACTTTAGAGAGAATGCCCAAGCACACCAAAGATATCTACATACCTAAAAAAGTCACCTCTTGGACTGAATCCAAAATTCTTATAGGGTTTATCTCCCAGATTCTAGAATGCATGGGTGTTACTTATGTACCCACAGTACTTTTTATTTGTTGCTCAGCAAATTCAGTTTGTATATTATTAATATAGCAAAGTACCATGATCTTTCACAGAATTTCTTAATGATCAAGATCCCTGAGGATTATATTGCAGTGGAATTTGGGGGCAAGACAGTGAATATGTACTGCTATATTTCCTATGTAAACACAACATACTTTTTTTTTTTTTTTTTCTGAGATGAAGTCTCGCTCTGTCACCCAAGCTGGAGTACAGTGGCACAACCTCGACTCACTGCAGCCTCCTTCTCCTCCTGGATTCAAGCAATTCTCCTGCCTCAGTGTCTTCAGTAGCTGGGATTACTGGCGCCTGCCACCACGCCTGGCTAATTTTTGTATTTTTAGTAGAGACAGGGTTTTGGCTGATCTCGAACTCCTGACCTCAGGTGGTCCACCCACCTCAGTCTCCCCAAGTGCTGGGATTACAGGTGTGAGCCATTACACCTAGCCACAAGATGCTTTTGACTCTCTTAATTATAAGGACTGAGAAAAATGTCTTCATCAGATGCACTGCCAAGTACTATAGTCTATAATGATTTGTTACAGTAAAGATTCTACAATGAGCACAACACTTGGGATTAGGGCTACTAATAGGTTACAGTTACAGTCAGTCATTGTAGTATGTCACATATGATTGGTTTTTGCAAAGACCAACAAATAAATTGAGCAAGGACACAATAGGAGCCTTCTGAGGAACTATGTAAAATGTGCTTTAGAACAATGCACGCAAGTCAAGACGAGTTTAATATTTACGTTAACATTGACGTGGATTGGTCAACGGTTACAGAGAGAGTGTTAATGGTCTCATACTTCAAGGTTTGTACATTCATCAGAATGAGTGAATATGCTCTCACAGAATCCCAAAGAGCAGTAGCAGAGAGGATCTAGGGTAGGTATGTGATACAACTGAGGTGCGACAGATGCTTACAACTAGAGGCCACAATAGTTGGAGCACAAAGGTGGCTCAAGAAAATGTGAGATCAGGCCAAAACAATGCATTAGTCATTTGGCAGACAGTTGCAATATTTTAGGCATAACTTCATAAAGGTCTGAACTAAGGTACTGATGGCAGTATGATGAAAAGGAGACAGTTTCAGTAGATGCTTATGAGGAAGCTGTCAAGGAGGTAAAATAAAAAGTGACCAACATATTGTTTCTTACATTTTTGACCTCAGACTGTAAGATGCCCTGTAACAAAATGATTCCTTAGAAAACAGCAAGTTGAGAAATGTTGGTTTACACACAAACAGTCCTCTTTTCTGCAAGAGTTTTTTCTACAATGCAAATTCCTGTATCTAGATATCATCTATGCTAATGACCACCAGACATCAGAGAGAAAAGCCCATGTGGCAGCGTTTAAATCTAAGCCAGTTTAATATAGACAATTCTGATATTTTTATTTTACTACGTTATTTTAAAATGTTAATTAGTTGAAACAGCATTCAAATCAATGATTAAGTAGCCCTTTGAATATAAAAGAAAATCAAATTAACTTCTGGCTGACTGTAAAGTAGATGAAAGCTAGCACCAGGGTAGTCTCCTAATTCATGAAGATATTTCATAGCCAGGAAGGGTTCAGGTCTGGAATTCTTCAAACTGGGGGTATTTTTAAAAATTTTCCCCTTCTTTA
Organism: Trachypithecus francoisi; assembly: GCF_009764315.1. Taxonomy (NCBI): domain Eukaryota; kingdom Metazoa; phylum Chordata; class Mammalia; order Primates; family Cercopithecidae; genus Trachypithecus; species Trachypithecus francoisi. The sequence goes on along the minus strand of NW_022681454.1, from coordinate 163,810,011 downwards.
CATTGCTGGTAAGAATGTAAAACGGTACAGCCAATGTGGAAAATAATTTTGTGATTCCTCATTAAATTAAACATGGAATTAGCATAAGATCCAGCAATTTCACTCCCAGGTATATATACACAAAATAATTAAAACAAGTGTTCCAGCAAAAAATTCAACATGAATTTTCATAGCATCCTTAGTCACAATAGCCAAAAGATGGAAACTACCCAAATGTTTCTCATGGATAAATAGATAAACTGTGATATAGCCATAGAATGAGAATGAAGTACAGATAGATACTACAACTAGGTGAGCTTTGAAAATATTATGCTACAGAAAGAAGCTAGTCACAAAAAATAATATAATATATATATTACAGAATATATATATGTATTATACATACATAATATATTTAATTACATAATATATATATATATCTACTTATATGAAATGTTCAGAATAAGTAAAATATAGAGAATGAAGTTCAACTGGTGGTTACTTGAGGCTGGGAGGGTAAGAGTACAGAAAGATCACTCTAAAAATTACAAGGCTACTGTTTGTAGTAATAAAAAATGATCTAAACTGACTGTGGTGATAGCACATACCCGTGAAAATACTTAAAATGCATTGAATTGTATGTTTTCTTTTTTTAAAAAAAGAATTGTATAAATTTAGGGGACACAGTGCAGTTTTGTTACATGGATATATTGCACAGTGGCAAAGTCTAGGCTTTTAGTGTTACCATCACCCGAATGGTGTATGCCATACCCATTAAGTGATTTCTCATCCCTCACCCACCTCTACTCCCCCAACCCTTCTGGGTCTCTTATGATTATTGTTCCACAAGTTATGTCTATATAATTATTTGGCTCTTACTTATGTGAGAACACATATTTGGCTTTCTGATTCTGAGTTGTTTCACTTAAGATGATGGCCTCCAGTTCCATCCATGTTGCTGCAAAAGACATGATTTCATTCTTTTTATGACTGAATAGTATTCCGTTGTGTGTGTATATATAGTGTGAAATATGTATTGTGAGATATATATACATATATATCATGATTTCTTACTCATTCATCTGTTGATGGACAGAGGTTGGTTTCATGTTTTCAGTATTGTGAAGAGTTCTGCTGTCAACATACAAGTGCAGGTATCTTTTTTATATAATGATTTATTTTCCTTTGGATATATGTCCAGTCATGGGATTACTGAATCAAATAGTAGTTGTACTTTTAGTTCTTTAATAAATATCCAAACTATTTTCCATAGAGGTAGCTCTAACTTACATTACTACCAGTAGGAGGATGCAAAGGAAAGCATTCCATTTTCTCTGCAACCTCACCAACATCTGTTCTTTATTTATTTTTTGTCTTTTTAATAATATTCATTCTGACTGGTGTAAGATATCTCATTGTGGTTTTAATTTGCATTTATCTGATGATTAGCATTTTTTCATATGCTTATTGACCATATGTATGTTTTCTTTTGCAAAATGTCTATGTATGTTCTTAACCCACTCTTTAAAGAGATTATTTGGGTATTTTTGTGTGTACTGAGTTGTGTGAGTTCAAATGAGTGAATTTTATGACGTGATTATATCTCAACAAAGCTGTTTAAATATTTTTTTAAAAAGTCTTCCCCTTCTTTTAAAAATGTATATCTATCTACATTTATTTTTCAAGAATGATTTTGCTGAACATAAAATCCATGCCTCAAATTTCCTTTGGAGGCCCCAAAAGGATTCCCAAGTACATTTTGGCTGCATAATAGCAGCACAAATTAATGATGAATGGATACCATCTTTCACACTAGAAAAGGAGTGAAAGAACACTTCAAAATGTTAAAACTAGGTCATAAACAACATTGGAAAAAGAAACTTTGGTTGTGCAATTGTGAAAATTAGAAGCGTTTCTTGTGTGTAGTAGGGAAGAATTGAGCCAAGGGATGCAGTAGCTTGTTTTAACAATGTTCTAAGAAAGTTTACTTTACTCCCTAGTCAACTGTGAACCTATTTCTTACAAGAGGGTTGGAGGCAAACTTTCTGAATAACCTTCAAGTGTTCTTATCAATTTCCATCAAATCCAGCAAACCTAAGTCACTGGAGATACTAACAGAAAGAGACTCAAAAGTCCTAAGTACTTCTCTGAGAAACTGTAGAAATCATAAGTAATCAGAACCTCGTCTTCTTTCCCAAACCACTAGTGATTTATAACAGTTTTATCAGGCTTTCTATATTAAAGCCAGCTATCATCTCAGCTCTTGAAGAAATACTGCTACAACACAATAATAATAGCTTTTTAGTAAATTGTAGGATACAACTTGACCTTCTACAAAAGAGTTGAGAGGAAGAAGGGAGGTCTGTGTGCTTCAGGACATGGTTTCTGTATTCTATTTCATGTCAAGTGCCAATTTTTTTTAATTCCAAAAAGGCACAGAGAAAGCAAATATTTCTATTTTATTTTTTTCCACTAGCTTTCCTAATAACTACAAAGGAAAAGACATAATAGTAACAACATGAATATTGCTTACGATTATAATTATGATATTCCCAAACATATTTAATAACCTCTTCGTTTTCTCTTCAAATATTCGTTGTGGAGATACAATATTCTAAGTACAATTTCCATGATCAAGACAAAGGACATAACATTAAAAACTGCAATAGGAAAAACGCATGCCTTCAAATTTAATACATAAAGATACTGTGATGTAGATGTTACCCCATAGGTGATAAGCCAATTTGTGCATAAGCTAATTATTCCAATTTACCATGCCTACAGTTAGGCTACCAAATAAGACCACTTGATATTTTGCACTCTAGCCAATTGGCCATATTTTTCTCAGACAACTAAATCTAAGGACATTAGCACATAATTCATTCAAGAATGTCTTTTTTAAATGTAAAACAAGGCTTTTGTTTAACTACACACTAATTTCTAATATGAAGCTAAATGAATTTAAGATAATATACTATCATAGGAAAGAAAAGATAAATATGAAAGTCTTTCTGTTCACTCAGAGTTTTAGTTGAGGACCCAAAACTCATAAAAATAAATATCTCTACATTCTAAAGAGAACTACCAAACCTATAGTCATAAGACTTACCAACATATAACAGAACAGAACAGTTCCCTTGTTTGGGTTCCCCCAGAAAAGAGAGTCTGAGGAAAGTATTTGTATTCAGCTAGTTCATGTAGCAGTCTGTCCTAAAACAAGAGTGAAGAAATGGGAAAATTAAGACAGGGAAGGTGCAAAGCCAACTCATGGGGCATTAGTGAGGCTGCGGCCATGGGCAACAGGGCTTCCCTTCTGCAGGAACCTCTGAGGAACACAGAATGTCCCGCAGGATGGCATACCCAGAAGAGAGGAGTTTGGGGCATTTGTCTACAGGTTTGTCCAGTGGTTAAGGTTTGCTTGAAATATTAACTGCACCGCACTTTGGGACTCAACCTACGAGGGGCCAAGGGGACTTTGCTATTTACAGAAGGTCCTAAGACAGAGAAATGGAGAGATCTATAGTAGATGCTTGAGATGGAATGATATCTGCATACTTAATTCTGTCCACCACAGCCATGGCTGGAATTTGGAGAAAAAAAGGAACAAAAGGAATGAGATACAGAGTACCAAAATGCAACAGACTGAATGTTTCCATGCCCCCAAAACTCATATGTTCAAATCCTAACTCTCAATGTGATGGTATTAAAAAGTGGGGCCTTTGGGAGGTAACTGGGTCACGAGGATGAAGACCTCATAAATGGGATTGGTGCCCTAAGGGACCCCAGAGAACTTTCTAGCCCTCTTTGCACCATGTGAGGATACAAGAAAGAAAACAGATCATTTGCAAACTGGAAGACGACTCTCACCAGAATCTGGCCATGCTGATACCCTTATCTTGGATTTTGCAGCCTCCAGAATTGGGGAGAATACATTTCTGTTATTTATTAGCCACTCAGTCTTCTACTATAGCAGCCTGAACTGAGACCAAAAAAAAAAGCGTTTGTGACATAGATCCATCCCACGCCTACCCTTCTTTATAAGAAACACTTGAAATGCTAAGGAAACTGATCAGAAAAAACAATTCCTTGAAGCAAAAAAAAATTTAACACATTGTGGCATTTCTCTTACTACTCCTGTAGGAGAGAGTATAGGGTTGCTTTTCAGCTGCCAAGGCAAGTGAGGAAGCTTTAAAAGAAAGAACTCTTCTAAGTGCCTGGGGATGTTTGCAAGAGAAGAGCCTTGCATCTAACCAGGCATCTTTCTCCCTGAAAGAAATGCTAAGGCCTGCCTCTGCTGCTAACAGAATAGAAAACCAGATTTTCTACAAGATCTTAACATGTCTCCTTACACTTGCCATCTTCTCATTTGGAAATTCTGAAGATAGCAGGCTAGCTGGAGCTATTCATATGCACAGAGAAAGAGAAGAGAATGCAGTTATGAGATCAAATTGCCCCTCTGCCATATAATACAATGAGGTTATATGAGCTTCCTTTGGCCATATAGACACTTTGCATGATCAGCTAGAATGGTCTTCAAAGGATATTGCCCAAGAAAACTGCCTGCAGGATGAGGAACCACAGCAGAAAGGGGTAGGGTGGGATATATCACTGAAAAGCAACAGTGAAAGGGAGTCAGAAGAGGTCAAAGAGTGCATTTTCTTGGTCAGTATGGCAGACGACTAGTTGTCCCCACAAAATTATTTTCCCTTCTTGCTGGGCATGTGACTATCAAGCTTCAGATTATATTTCCCAGCCTCCTCCCATGAAAAGAAACCACATGACTAAGTTGCCATCATTGCAATGGTAACATAAGTAATGGGTGCAATTTCTGCCTCACTTACTAAAATGAAGTTGCTGGCCCTGGATTCACCTCTTTCCTCTTCTCTCTCTGAAAAACAGACAGGTCCATGACAGCTTTTTGGTCATGCAAACTAGGATAACATGAATTTAGGGGGTTGGTGGATGAATAATATGGAAGGAACTCAGGTCCCTAAATGACCTTTTGAGGAAAAGCTGGACTATCAAGTGAGAGAGTAATAAATCCATATTTAAGCAAATGTTCATTTTTTTATTATTGCTCCATGAAAAAGAAAAAAATAAACTTAAGGTTAATCCTATTGATTTTTTATTTTAATTTGATTATGTTTCTAACAAGAGAGATTAAATACAAAGAAATTGACCTTGTTGGATGCTAGAAGGCCACAAACCATTATAATAGCTAAGACGCTTTTCATTCTCCCTTCCCCAAGAACCAATTTTCACTGCCATTAAGGATGCATGATTTCAGCTATTGTGTGTTTTTTCCTCTTTGTTAGAGCAGCCTAATCTTTGCCCTCCCTTATACAGTGAGGAAGTTAGAAGAGTGGAAATTTCTTTTGCATCCCCCCAGGAGCCCACTATTACAGCCATGAGAGAAGGCTGACCATAAGAAAAGCCACTTGAAAATTAAGAGAGAGCTAGAAACACCAGACAAAGCACCAGGTAAGTAAAATGGGTTTTACCACATTTTCTCTCATCTTTTCTCTCCTCAATCCCTGTTCCTCAACCCTACTTGGAGGAGCCAGAGACAAACGGCAGAGGAGAAGGGATGTAAAAACAGGAGCTTATGGAGGTGGACTAAATCTTACTTTGCCTAGGTGAGAGAGACAAGTAGAGGAGCTTAAGAAAACAAAGTTCTAATTTAGACTAGACTGGACATTTTAAAATTTATAAAGGTATTTAAAGCTACGGGTTTCATACAAGATGTCACCCAGAAATGACAGTGAGACATCTGCAAAAGCAGTAGAGGCAGAAAAATAAACCTGTTTCCAAATTGCACTCTACCAAATTCAGTACACCCAAGTAATCGAGTTATTCGATATCCAGTGAGGAAAGCATATACACTGCAAATGTTCAAGAACAAATGATATTTCTCCCACTCATCCTCAGCTGTTATCAAACCTGGCTAATCTAATTGTGACAGCTTTTGTCCTATTTGAGATTCAATCTTTTACTTCTCTTCATAGATACCTGCTAGAACTCTGAAGTCTGTTCATGGATCCCAATTATTTCATATGCCAATTACGACTTTGCAACTACTAAAAGAATTTAGAATCCTTTGCAACAGGGGTTGTTCTATTTTTCTAGCCAGAGATTGTCACTCCATAATTTACTAATGAGCTTTTCTAGAAATAACAGATAATGCTTAGCATCTCTACTTTTGTTATCTACTGAAGTCCAAACATCTCAGAGTGATAGCAGGATTATAGGCAGCATCATTTAATAATACCAGTTTTTCAAAGTAATTTCTTTATTTTTAAAAAGCTTTTTTATTTTTATAAAGCTTTGGCACAAAAATTGTTGTGACATGTTTCCTAATTGCAGAGGGAGAGGGTGTTGCTTTTTAAAGCACATTTTTAAAGGAAGAACTTTCTAAAAATCTACAAAGTGATTTCTTGCAAATGCCATTAGTCACAGAATTAAAAGTGTTTTCCTCCACTTATTTATTTTACACTAAAATTTAATAATATTTTTCTTCCTCTGGAGAGTACCGATGTTAAGGGGTAGTAGCATGAAACATTTAAACTAAGCTCTCTTGGAAGGCTGAGGCAGGAGGCTTGCTTGAGACCAGGAGTTCAAGACTAGCTTGAGTAAATAGCAAGACCCTGTCTCTACAAAAATATTTAAAACTTAGCCAGGCATGGTGGCACGCAACTGTAGTCCTGGCTACTTGGGAGGCTGTGGCAAGAGGATTACTTGAGCCCCGAAGTTGGAGGCTGCAATGAGCTATGATCACACCACTGCACTTCAGCCTGGGTGACAGAGTGGGGCCCTGTATTAAAATACTGCTTTGTTTCTTTGTCCCACCCCAGCTCTTATGATTCTAAAAGTCTGTCTAAGCATAAAGTGTGTCCAGCTTCAAATAAGAGAGATGGAGAGCAAGGAGAATCTTTATACATGTATCTATGTAACTATATAGATAGATAAAAACACAGATCTTAAAGAAGTCAAAACATCCAGCTCAAAAATGTCATCTATGAAAATACTAAGGTCTCAGAAACTCATAAACCCAAAAAGATAAACAAGCAAACAAAAATACTTATCTAGTTCCAATTCACCAAGCACTGACATCTTCTTTAATCTTTATCTCAAAATCTCGCACACCTTGAATGTTGCCTCTCTCTGTCCTGAGATGAGATACATATCCTCGTGTCTCCTCTATCTTTCCTATCCTATATTATGAAGTCCCATCTCCGTAGTGCCTCGTTGTTCTGCTCCACACAGCCTTCCCTGGTTTCCCTGGTTTGGTTGCCTTTGATGCTTTCTCCAAGGATTCCTCTGAGAGAGCCACATGTACCAGGTCAACAAACTAAGGAAGGCAGTAGCCTATGCACTCATCAAGAGAGAGAACAGTCTTATTCAATCCTCTATTCCATTTCCCCAGTGTAGCAAGTACTAGTTGAAATTGTTTTCCTTTTGTTTTGCTATGTTCTTGCATTAATTGAGTCACTGGATGAAGAGAAAGAAAAGGAAACATATCTCCTCCCAATGACATTGTCACAGCATGGGTCCTAGATGTTTATTGTCAGGAAGTCAGGCACCTGGTGGGAAGTTAAACTGTTTTCCTCCCCTGGGCATCCTTAGCCTGCCTATTACCTGGTTATTAGTCATTTGATTTACCTCAGCGCCTGATGAGGACAGAGGCTGAGCAGTCCTCAACCACCTACTCCTTGCTTGTTAGATGCCACCTGGATCTATCTCTGCTTGACTAGATGCTACCAAGAAGCTATCTTGAGTCACTAAACAGACCCACCATTTCCAAACTAACAGCTATACAAAAGCTCTCATTTAGATGAATGGAGTAATTTACAAGCAAGATAGGAAAGACAGAAGGAAAGATGGCATAAAGAGTGCTGCTTCAGCCCTTTCTATAAGGTCCAGCTTGTACACCAATAGCCAGTCTTGCCAATTGCTCACTCTGCTTATGCAAAGAAGCTGTTACCCTGCCGTGGAAAGTGCTGGAGGTTTTTTTGGCCCATCACCATTCATTACCAGGAAGAAAAATCAGCTTCTTATTTGAAGCTCTTTTTTTCGTCATAGCCCATTGGCCATGACTGATGTTACTTTAAGTAATGCAGCTAAAACTGCTTAACCCCAGAAAGCCTCATACATAGGAAGTGCTTGCTCTAGTTAAGATAAAACCCAGAGGAGGCAGAAACTGTACAGGACAACAGGTGTCTTCAAACTTCCCCTTACCACCTTTCTTATATGTAAAGACATAAGAGCCTACTCACAAGTCACAGTTTCTTATAAGTCATTACACAAATGTCCAAGAATTCAGAATTGTATCCTTATATAGCCTAAATATTTCATAATACTGTTGACATTGATTCACCTCTTAAGATCATACCAAAGGACAAGGATATGTGACCTATTTTCACTGTAAATAATAAATACATCATTTTATATTTCATTTGTCATACTTCCCATTAAATCATTTCTTAAAAAGAAATCCAACAGCATCATTTCTTTTTTTAATGTTGTTCCAATTATTCTAAAAATAATTAGAATATGGCTTACTGTATTCTTTTAGGAATCAATATTTCTTTTTGGCAAAACATTATGTGGCTTTTTAAAATAAGATAATAGCTTCCATTACAACAAAGTGACTATTTCTCTCAACATACTTGAACTTCATATGAAGATGGAACCAACAAAAGGAGGAATGCTCTCGGCGACTTACTAACATTTAGTCAGTTGATTTCACTTTTAAGAAGGGCACCTGGCATCTTCCATTAGTTCTATTACCACAATTGCAAGGGCTAGGATGATAACGGCACATAGGAGGGAAAAAACTAAAAGAAGGATTTACTTTAAAATTAGCTCAAGATGCTTGAAGTAAACAATTTTTAAAACACATAAATAGACAGCTAGCTAATAGTTATTACATTCAATAATTTAGCATGATATGCATGACGGTTTTGACCTCCAAATAATTTAGCACCTTGAGCTGAGATTAAATGCAGAACATTAATTTTTCCCTCTGGTTGTCAAGCCAACCAAGAGACCCGTCAAATCCATTTAAATAAAGCCTGCATCATGTAATAATATTAAAGGGTATAAAATATTAATATGGGTCTGTGGTAGAACATTGGCCAACAGAGCTACAGTGAGGTGCCTTTAATTTATTACCCTGACAATCTATCTTGCACTAAAGCTAGGCATTAAAGCACCATCTAAGAATTATTTCTTTGAGCTAGAAGATGGGCCCATTTAAGAAAGGTCATAGTTCCTTCAACTGCGCAGAATTTTTAGTACCTCCAAGGAAAAGAAGTCATGAGTTCCATTTTAATTGTATGAATTTGAAGAGATAACAAAGTACAAATGCCGGAAACCCATTGTAATGAAAATGAAATTTTCAAAGGAAAAGGTAGACACTAACTCATTATATGAGGCCTGATGAGCTTCTCCCATCGTAAAAGTCCATCTAAATCAATGTATTATTTACATGCCACATACACCAACCTTCATCAGTGCTCTTCGCCTAAACACATTCTGATTTTTATCTCTGAATACCATTTTTCTGGATCATTTTCCAATGGGTTTGCTAAGTTTTAAGTACATATTCTTAAATATTTTATCCTTATTCTAAAGATTATTTCCCTGCAAGAACCACACTTGTTCCATATAAAAAATCTCAAACTGATGAGTAGGGAGGTTATAGATGGAGATAAACAGTGGGAGAAACGTGCAATGCATGCTTTGTTGTATTCGAGTGGTTGCTTTATTGATATAAATACTCAATAGTCATTCATTTTACTAAATTAGAAATTTGTATAAATTCTTTAAAATACATTTGGTTTACAACTTATTTTAAACATACCAAACATACTCTTTAATGCTAATTGTGTTATTTTTCTAGGTACATCACACACACACACAGACACACACACACACATACACACAAAACAAAAGCCAGAGGCTGCCTTCTTGCTCCCCCATGGTCATCCACCACACAAAGCAGTAGATCTTCCTTTAAACTGAGCTTCCACTAACTTCAAAGAATCTTCTCTGTAGGAGAACAAGGTGCATAAGACACAGGAGGAAACAGAAATCTGACCACAGGAAAAAAACCTTTAAAAATTCTAACCAAAGCACAGAATTCTCCAAACAAGGGAATTGCCCAGCAACAATCAGGTCAGGCATGAAATCACAGACATTAGAGTGAAGTCAGAGAGCTCACCTTCATGTGGAGAGGGAAGACAGCACAGTGATGACACAAAATCTCACAGCAACCACAGTGACAGGAGTGGAGGAAATTGCAGATTTCCCAGGCTGACCTATAGTTACTTGATAAAATGCAATGGACACCATTCCAATGTCTCAAAGGGTGGCCATAATCTTTCAGAGCATGGAAGGCCACTTGTTTCAAAGAGTCAAAGTGTCAGCCGAGTTCTTTATTTCTAAATTTTCTGTTTATTAATGTTTTAATTTCTACAAAATAAGCTTCCTGAATTAACTAATTTGAGCTGTATCTATAATAAAGCTTGTTAACTAAATTTGAGAAAAGCTCAATGTTTACCTCATATCCACTGCTAATATGGACCTGGAACTCAGGAGACGTCATTATCACATCATTTCTACAGCCTCTTACCTCATTGGCTAAGTGATCACATGCCAGTCATTGCTGTGAGGTGTTTTTCTTCTTTATCAGATCCCCATCATAGAGGTCATAATAACCTGGGAGAAAAGACAAAAAAAAGTTGTATTAAGTTTACATTATTTGCCCAGATGAAAGCAGAAAACCGGCCGGGCGCGGTGGCTCAAGCCTGTAATCCCAGCACTTTGGGAGGCCGAGACGGGCGGATCACGAGGTCAGGAGATCGAGACCATCCTGGCTAATACGCTGAAACCCCGTCTCTACTAAAAATACAAAAACTAGCCGGGCGAGGTGGCTGGCGCCTGTAGTCCCAGCTACTCGGGAGGCTGAGGCAGGAGAATGGCGTAAACCCAGGAGGCAGAGCTTGCAGTGAGCTGAGATCTGGCCACTGCACTCCAGTCCGGGCGACAGAGCGAGACTCCGTCTCAACAAAAAAAAAAAAAAAAAAAAAAGAAAGCAGAAAACCATAGAGTAATGCAAAAAGTATCTCTGTCTCTGAAGGGCCATAATCACTTCATCTTCTGGAACAAAGGCAGAGACACAGAGGTTTGTATGCGACTGTCTTCCTGGGCTGTCATTCTATAGAATTGCCAAGGTAAGTGTTCCCTCATAGTACAGCTTTCCTTATAAACTTACAGGCAGTGCTCATGATAAATAGGCTCATAAATTATTAATAAATAATCTAGGCTTGGAAGGTCCTAAGGGAAAGTATATAAAAATATCTGATTGTAAGCCAAATTAAAAGAAATATCTGATTGTATGGGATGCTTTTCATCCCAAAGACTTTTCCAGCAATCTATATGTACATTTTAAGAAACTATCACTGCTCTTTTTACTGTAAAGATACAGTGTAGCATGCATAACCCTGTATGCAGAGACCTTATAATCCAAAGTGGTAGAAGGGGTAGGGTTGCCAGTGAAAATACAGGAAACTCAGTTAAATTTGAATTTCAAATAAACAATGAATAGGTTTTAGGGTTTTTTATGTTTGTTTTGTTTTGTTTTGTTTTTTCAGACAGAGTCTCGCTCTGTCCCCCAGGCTGGAATGTAGTGGCATGATCTTGGCTCACTACAACCTCTGCCTCCTGGGTTCAAGCAATTCTCCTGCCTCAGCCTCCCAAGTAGTTGGGATTACAGGCACATGCCACCATGCCTGGCTAATTTTGCATTTTTAGTAGAGATGGGGCTCATGCCTGTAATCCCAGCACTTTGGGAGGTCGAATCAGGCAAATCACTTGAGGTCAGGAGTTCGAGACCAGCCTGGGCAACATAGTGAAACTCCATCTCTACTACAAAATACAAAATTAGCCAGGCATGGTGACACATGACTTTATTTATTTTTCTTTTTTCTTTTTATAACATTTTTTGTAGAGATGGGATCTCACTATGTTGCCCAGTCTGGTCTCAAACTCCTGGGCTCAAGGGATCCTCTTGCCTTGGCCTCCCAAAATGTTGGGATTACAGGTGTGAGTCACTGCGCCCGGCCACGAGCATGACTTTAAACACAGCATGATTGTGTGTTTCTCTCACAATGAGCAGATACTAGCACAAGGGGGCAGAAACTAAAGAAAGGGCAGATGTCCTCTTGAAAAGTAGGAAGCTGAACAGCTTTGGCTTAAGAAAGATTAAAAACAAGACAGAAGACTATTACCTAAGCTAATAAAATCAGATCAATAAAAATCTACACCTTGAAGCTGATAATTTTATAAGTAATATAATTGAATAATATTCAAATATTATTGTACGATAGTTCCCAGTAGAACTAAGAGTATTGAGGGAAAAAATTCCGGGATCTAAGATTATAGACTATCAGTTCTTTTATTGATTTAATCGATGATTTACTGCATTTAAGGAAATAATGGTTTTTTTCCCATAGGTAAAACAGAAGACTAGTAAATTTGCTCTTATTTAGGTGAATACATAAGCAAGTAAGGAAGAGTTAGCATTTTGCTATTGTCTGGGATAGTATCACAATGGCTGTATTTAATTTAACAAAAGAATATATATGATTAATAATAGGAGTACATTTGATGATAGTAAACATTTTAATAAATTTCAGTAATTGCCATAGTTATTAAGGTAGTCTTTTTTTTTTTTTTTTTTTGAGACAGAGTCTCACCCTGTCACCCAGGCTGGAGTGCAGTGGCATGATCTTGGCTCACTGCAACCTCCACCCCCCAGGGTTCAAGCGGCTCTTATCCCTCCCAAGTAGCTGGAACTACAGGCACACACTATCACATCTGGCTAATTTTTTGTAGTTTTAGTAAGACGGGGTTTTGCCATGTTGCCCAGGCTGGTCTTGAACTCCTGGCCTCAAGTGATCCACCTGCCTCGGCCTCCCGAAGTGCTGGGATTACAGGCGTGAACCACCATGCATGGCCAATTTAGTCAATTTTTTAAATACTGGAAGTCTTACTTTTTCTTCATAGAAAATGATTTCTAGTTTTCTAAACTAGAAATAATAGTATCTTACCTTACATAACATGTTTTCCAAAATCTTGGTGTAATTTCTCTCCTGCCTGTATGTGAAAACTGCCACATTCAACATGAGAGAATAGTCCATGCTCCTGAAAAGAACGTGCAATGGATCAAATTTTCTAGTTTTAATTTTGTTAAAAACTACCAGATATGTTTAATTTCCTTGAAAATGTTTATATGTTAAGCAACATGAAGACTTTTTTGTATGTATGTTACTTTTACTAAGATATATATATATATTTTTTGGTCCAGAAACATTGAAATAATGAATACCTTCTTTCAAACTTCTCATATAATAATTATATTGTATTTTATTTTTTTTTTTTTATTTTTTTTTATTTTTTATTTTTTATTATACTTTAAGTTCTAGGGTACATGTGCATAACGTTTATATCATTTCTTCCTCAATAGACTTCATTCCCGCAATCATTTTAGTAATCCTGATTTAGGTATTGAGAGTCTGATTTTTAAGAGCCCACTTAGAAATTTGTTAAGATTCTCAAACTGCATCGCATGTATTAAAGTTTATAGCACGCAGCGTCAAACATTTTGCTACAGTATTATAGTAATATTAAAACTGTTTGGGGTGTGCACATGCACACGTGTGTGTGGGGGGGGGCGTTCTTCAAAGAAGGATAAAACACAGTTACGGGCTGAAATATCTTATAGATAATTGTGTACTTTCCCATCAGGGAAAAGATAAAACTAGCCTAACTATATGTGTTTACTATAAGAGTTGCAGGGATGTCACTGAGGAGGAATATTTTTTTCAAAAGTCATGAAATAATATTATTCCAAAAGGATGTTTATGCAAAATATATGAAAATTTTAAAATACAATAATTCATTCAAAAACACTGAAATTTCCATTTTAAGACTCATTTGATAATAATGCTGAGAAAATAAAGATCATTGGAATTTAGAGCTCAATTACATTTTTAAGTTAAAATACAATAGATTTAGGTTCCCAGAAAATAATGTCAAGAGAGTTAAAAATGCACTTTCATTGAATGAATACATTTGGTTGTATGTAATTCCCTATTTTGAATTCGTTTTTTGCTTTGTACTATAAAGCTTAATATGAAGTCATAGCTCAAGTCTTTTGGGTTAAAATATTTTTTTAAAAAAACAAGAAAAAGTAAACGGCCTCAAATTTACCAGCAGCAAGCAAACAAGGGAAGGGAAGTAGCTTCGTGCTGTAAATGTCAATCAATGGAAACAGAACATAAGCTAGAAATTCAGATTTGTTCGTATTTTAAAATATATGTATAAACTTTGCATTACATTTGGCATGTTTGGGGTGGTGCCACATAATCAAATACATCAAAATGTTATAGCGAGCGCTATGAATATTCACAATATGTATGATAAATAAATACCATGGAATCCAACAAGACTCCCAACAGATCTTCATTCTCCGAAAACCTTACTAAAGAAAAAAGGTAGGTTGAAGAAATTCTAAGAATGCTGCTAATGTCCTCCAACTTAGAGAGAGGGCGACTGAGAGCTGAGTAGAAAGACACAGGAAGATGTTCAATACTAGAGGTCCTGGAGGATCTGGAGAATCCTGGAGGATCACACTCCTGGAGGATCTCAGAAAGACAAAAACAGATACTGGAACTTACCATCTTCAGATGGAGAAAACAGATGCTATCAATGGAAATAGGCCCTAGTAGGAGACATTTATAGGATTTCAGTGAGAAAGCCAAACCCAAATTGTCCAGAACAAGGGTTCTAGTTCTCTAATCCTTGAACCCTCAGGTTTCAGAAAAGCAGATAGAACAGACAACCAAGCCATCAAAATATAGCACCTAAATTAACAAATCAAACAACTCTCCAAAACAAAAGAACGATAGCAAAGAGAATTTACTCATACTGTGTCATAACAGAAACTTCCAGACAAAGCTCTCTGTTAACCAATAACCAAATGAAATGCATGCCATGGAAACAATGGCAACAGACTACAGTTGAAAAAAAAATTAGCTAGTGAATAACAAATGAAAAATCCATCATCAAGAAGACATAACCCAAAGAACAGAACTTATTTCCCACAAATACTTCACACTATAAAATAATTTGAAAGAAAATGAATTCAATAAAAGAACTCAAAGACGAGATGATAAAACAAATTAGGGAAACTGAAGTGCTAACGGGAAAAAAATGAGAAACAAAAAATTATATTATTATAGATCTAATACATAAATTAGAAACAGAAAAAAAAACAAGTTAAAAAATTGAAATTGCAGCATGGGAATGCCTTAAAACATGTATAAATGCAGGGAGAAATAGGGACAAAAAGCTTAAAGCAAATGAAAAGAAATTGGTAAATGTAAATGGCAGATAAATGACATCTATCAATCATTGAAAAAGAGGAAAGAAAAGGTATATGGAAAACAAATACAAAAGTATTTATTTAAAGTTTGAATAAAACTAAATAAAATTTTTAAAATATATCTTCTAATATGAAAGCTGTTGCACAATAAGCAAACCAGGTATATTCTCATTAAGCTACTAAATTTTAAAGATGAAGTTAGAATTGTTGAAGCATCCAGGTAGTAAAAGCAAATCAACATTAAACGAGAAAGAAAAAAACATTTGGCTTCAGACTTGGCTTTTTGAACAGTAACATTCAAAATCAGAAAGTAATGGAAAATATCCACGAAACTCTCAGGGGTAAAACAGCATGGCTTTATATTGTAATAATGATCCAATAATTACTCCAATAGAAAAGCAGTGGGCAAATATAGGTGCGGTGGCTCACACCTGTAATCCCAGCACTTTGGAAGGCCAAGACGGGCAGATCACTTGAGGTCAGGAACTCGAGACCAGCCTGTCCAACCCCATCTCTACTAAAAATACAAAAATTAATTTGGCATGGTGGTACATGCCTGTAATCCCAGCTACTTGGGAGGCTGAGGCAGGAGAGTCACTTGAACCAGGGAGGTGGAGGTTGCAGTGAGCCAATATCAGGCCACTGCAGAGCTAGACTCTGTCTCAAGAAAAGAGAAAGAGAAAAGTAATGGGCAGACATTCCCAAGCGTGTAAAACCACTGCTTCTAGGCCGGGCGCGGTGGCTCAAGCCTGTAATCCCAGCACTTTGGGAGGCCAAGGCGGGTGGATCACAAGGTCAGGAGATCGAGACCATCCTGGCTAACACGGTGAAACCCCATCTCTACTAAAAAATACAAAAAACTAGCCGGGCAAGGTGGCGGGCGCCTGTAGTCCCAGCTACTCGGGAGGCTGAGGCAGGAGAATGGTGTGAACCCAGGAGGCGGAGCTTGCAGTGAGCTGAGATCTGGCCAGTGCACTCCAGCCTGGGCGACACAGCGAGACTCCGTCTCAAAAAAAAAAAAAAAAAAAAACCACTGCTTCTTGAACAAACAATTGAAAAATTGATGAACAAGAGAAAATCCAAGTACACAATTTGAAATTGAAGAAGCTTCCTTAAAAAGATTAAGAATTAGCATTAACTATAAAATATAGAAATTAAATAGAATGCTTGGAATATGACAGTACATATAGTGAAAATAGTATAAATGTTCTAAAAATTTCTAACACAGTAAAAATAACCTAAATCAAAATCCAGAGGCTCAAGAAAGAGAGAAGGGACAAAGGATCACTTTGTTAATCACTTTAGCTTTCATAATGTATCAGTCTATATTATTAATTTAACTATGTTGTATAATTAAAAAAAGATTCATACTTCATGAATTTTCTAATCTTTTTATTAACCTTAGAACAGTGTTAGAGACTAATGCTTCTGGTGAAGAAATCTTTATATCTTTATCCTTTATCTGAAATCGATTAATGACAGAAATTTCATTTTAACTCTTCTTATTTAATGTACAATTGAACAGATTTTACTTTAAAAGAATGTGATTCCAATGTTATTAAGTATTTCTGTCTCATGCATGAAATACATATATATACATTCATGAGACAAATGGAGAGACAAAGATTCATTTTTCTGCCTGTACATATATTTAGTAAGATTTCTAAAATGACTTCTAATGTTAAAATTTCAATTAGTTTGAGTTGTAGAGTTTGGGGATTTCTTTCTACTTTCTACTTTGAACCTGTCTGCTTTGCTTAAATGTTTTATAATGACCTTATATTCATTTTATATCAATAAGAGTACCTGCTTTACATTTTTAAAATTAAAATGAACTAAGTTGGGTCCTCAGTCAATATTCTGACCAATACATGAAGAAAAATATTACTAATCATCTGGACGGGTTCTTCTATATCCAGTAGTTAAAATAAATTTGGGCTGAGTTTTCTTAAATCATTGTCATGCTTCTTGTAAGTAATGTTATGCACTGGTTACTTTGATGACCAAGAATAAGGCACATAGTTCTTTGTACTGGAATCAGATTTTTCTCTGCAAAAATCTGGTGAGAATTCTCTTGTCAATATAAGGAAATTGAACCCATTGTTAGCATTTGGACCAACAGGCTACCATTCCTTGAGGATCTATTTTGGGTGTGCCTGCATAACATGTCAATGAGCTTGATGTTTTAGATCTTCATCATTGATTATTTCCAAATTACTGAAAATGTAATACTATCATTCTCAAATTTTAAAATGAGTAAAAATCAGACTTAGGAAAGTGTAAGGTAACACAGATAATAAATGGTGAAACCAAGATTCCATACCAAGATCTATTTGACATAATCATGATATTTGGCTAGAATTTTGCAAACTTCACACCTGTATGGCTCCGTAGTATAAACAGTTTGCCAAATACAACCTCTGTTCTTTGGACATTAGTAGCCTTGCAAGCCTATTTCTTGTTGCTGCCGGTGACACCCACTGTCAGAATAGATCCTATTGTAGTCTCCACTTCTTCCGGCTACTAAACCCTTATTCAAATCATTGTGTAGCGAATTGATTACCAAAGCATAAGTCATGTACCTGCATCCTATTCATATAGAAATGTATGGCTAGCATTTTCAGCTTCTTTAGTAGACATGAAATCTAAAAATTGCCTAACATATTCTTCTTTAGCTTCCCTTACTTACGTTTTTTAATAGTATGTTTCCACAGTGGTGCTACAGAGCAATTGGAAAAGGATGATTCTTTCAACAAACCATACTAGGTTATATCTAGATACAGATATGTGAAAAAATGAACTTAATCTCTACCTCATGGCACACACACACACAAATGATTCCAGGTGAATTGTAAGTTGAAATTTGAGAACTAAAACAATAAAATTCTAGAAGATAGAATAATATTTTTATGTTCCTGGAGTAGGCAGATATTATTTAAATGAGAACCCCAAACTACTAATCACAGAGTAAAGGACCAATAGAGTACACTACTTTAAAATTTAGAATTTTGTTCGTGAAAAGACATTATTAAGCCACAAAGTACAAAAAGTATAAGAAGTACAGTAAGCCACATCATATACTTTGCATATGAACACCTTGTTCCACAAATATGTTCAACAAGGGATTCATATGCAAAATATATAATGAATTCCTAACAATCAAAAAGTAAAGGACAAACATGCTAATAGAAAATAGACAAAGGATCAGTCAGAATGGCTATTACTAAAAAGTCAAAAAATTACAGATGCTGGCAACGTTGCAGAGAAAAGGGAACACTTATATACTGTTGGTGGGATGGTAAATTAGTTCAACCATTGTGGACATCAGTGTGGTGATTCCTCAAAGACCTAAAAACAGAACTACCATTCAATCCAGTAATCCCATTCCTGGGTATATACCCAAAGGAATATAAATTGTTCTACCATAAAGACACATGCACACATATGTTCATTGCAGCACTATTCACAGATTATATTCAAAGACATATAATCGACCTAAATGCTCATCAATGGCAGATGAGATTTTAAAAAGATGGTACCTATATACCATGGAATACTATGCAGCCATAAAAAAGAACGAGATCCTATCTTTTGCAGGAACATGGATAAAGCCGGAGGCCATTATTTTTAGCAAACTCACACAGGAACAGAAAGCCAAATACTCCATGTCCTCACTTATAAGCTAAATGATGAGAACACATGGACACACAGAGGGGAACAGCACACACTGGGGCCCGCTGGAGGGAGAGGGTGGGAGGAGGGAGAGGATCAGAAAAAAATAACTATTGGGTACTAGGGTTAGTATCTGGGTGATGAAATAATCTGTACAACAAACCTCCATGACACAAGTTTACCTGTGTAACAAAGCTACATAGGTACCCCTGAACCCAAAATAAAAGTTTAAAAAACAAATAAAATAAAATAAATAAAATGAGCCAAAGACCTAAATAATCACACTTCACTAAAACACATATCCAAATGACCCATGAACAAAAAACAGTCACATTAGCATGAAGGAAATGCAAATTAAAAAAAAAATGGTAACATACCACTACACACCCAGCAGACTGGCTAAAAATAAAAAAGACTAATAATATTAGGTGTTGATGTGGATGCCAAGCAACCAGAACTCTCCTCCACTGCTGATGACAACATAAATTTATAAAATCTTTTTGGAAAACTAGTCAGAAGTATCCAGTGCTAGCTACACTGAACATATGCATATTCATTACCCACATTACCCAGCAATTCTCATCTAATACATACTCAACAGAAATGTGTGTGTGTGTGTGTGTGTGTGTGTGTGTGTACACTCACCAAAAGAAAGATATAGAATTGTGTACAGGAGGACCATTTATAATAAACAAACTTGAAAATAACATAAACTTCATCCACAGGAGAAAAGAGCAATAAGGTATGATATATTCATCTGATATGAGATTATTCAGCAAAACTATCACTATACCACAACCAGTACAAATGAGTCTCACAAGCATAATGTTAAACAAAGGAAACCAGACACAGAAAAGTGTATGATATATAATGCCATTCACATACAGTTCCAAACAGACAAAACTAATCAGTGGTGTCAGAAGACAGAATAGGGAGCATTTGGGGGGAAGTTAGTTTATATCTTCTAGAGCAGCAGCCCAGCTTCTTTTTTAAAATTTTTTTAACTTTTAATTTTTGTGGGTACATAGTAGGTGTACATATTTATGGGTTATATGAGATATTTTGATACAGGCATGCAATGCATAATAATCACATCATGTTAAATGGGGTATCCACCACCTCAACCATTGATCCTTTGTGTTCCTAACAATCATATTGTTTATACTCTTTTAGTTATTTTTAAATGTACAGTTAAATTATTTTTGACTATAGTCATCCTGTCATGCTAGTGAATACTAGTTCTTAAGGGTTTCTCTCTTAACTTGTAGGCCTTAATGGGCCTTTACAGACACCTTAATACGCCTTGCCATCACCTTGGAATCCCATGAGCATTATCCTCTTGCCATACTTCTTTGATGTAAAGTGAGTTCTTTGGTCAGAGACACGTTGTTTGAAATAACTTCATCCAAAGTCCATGTCAGTTATGATTCTTTCAGTTCCAATTAACAGACAACCCAACAAGAACGTGGCATTAACAGAAAGGACATTTATTATCTCATTTAACAAACAGTTAGGCGCTAAGGTTGGTACAGAATTGGTTAATTCAACAGCTCACAAAGATCTTAAGTTGCTTTTATAGTTGCCTTCATGATCAAAAACCAGAGTCACATTCAGAAAATAAAAGCTCTTTATCCTGCAGTATAAGGAAAATTCACCTCTCCAGAGACTTCCTCCCTCATTTTGTTAGCTAGAATTTGGTCTTCTGTCCATTTAAAATAAAATATAATATAACGGTTAAGAGCAAAGAACATGAGCTAGTCTGCCTAGGTCCCGCTTCAGTCACTTCCTAAATGTGTGGAGGTTTCTTATTCTCCCTGGGAATCAGTTTTCTCATCTGTAAAATGTGGATAATAATGGTTTCTGGAGCACAGAATTAACTGAATTAAAACCTGGAAAGCACTTAGATTCATGCCAGGAATCTAAGAATCACAGAGGAAATGTTCACCAATATTTTTATCATCATTACCATCATCATTTTTATTATTATTCCCAAATCATTCTGTGGCAAGGAAAATAGAATCACCATGTTAGTTACAGAACCCTATCTCGGGAGTGTGGGACATCCAGTTTCTTCTGAAGAACATGGCAGCTGATACCTGCACAAATCTTGGTGCCAACCATAAAATAGGTCACATATGGCACAGCCCTATTATCATTTGCATGGTCAAAACTTCAAAAGCAATCATACTACACTACCTGTATCCATTATTCAGTTAAATGTCTAATGTAAATAAGTTAATTACTCTTCAACGTTAGAAGAGAGAGGTTAATATGAATAAAGCCTTAGGACAAAATGTCTGACAAACACACACACAGTGGATAACATAATATCACACACTCGAGGAATGTGAAGTCAATAATCAGACTATTCACCAGGCAAAAAACTCTGACCTCATTTTCCACCCCCATCATTGACAGAATTTTTTTGTTTTAAGTAGCATAGTCTCCACATTTCAAGTCTCTAATAAAATAGTTTCTAGCACACTATGAACCTACGCATCTCTTGCCCAAAAATTTCTCTCCAGTTTCACCGGACCATCTGTGAAAGAAGTACAGTATTTGTTGTCTCATTGTCTTCCCTTACCTGATAGTCATCAGTAAGAAAATAGTAGTTTTCTTTCCCAAAACAGTGGTTTCAAGAGAGAGGATTATTGACAGGACAAAATTTATACTGCCTGAGGTCATGTTTATGCAGTACATAACAGTAGGCTGATAAATGATCTGGTGTTTCAGGTCACTTTCAAGATTCAGTTGGATCATTGTGAAATTGAAGGAAGGATTGTGCAGGTTTCACACAAAACAAAAGTCAATGAAAAATTCAACTCATTGATAATGCACAGAAATAGACATACGTCCACATGGGTCTGTTTCTGTGTTCTCTTCCTTACTTCTGTAGAGAGGATGTGCTGTATCTCCTAATGACTTAGTTGAGGCAAAATGTCAATAAAAATAATCATATGTATCAATAACAATGCACTAAGATTAAGCTCTTACTATGTGTCAATCCCTGTTTTAATTGCTTTATATCAGGTCACTTCAATCTAGTCAGCAAATTGTAAAGTAGATATTCCTATCAGCCCATTTTACAGATATATCAGAGGAAAATACAGTGCCTTGCACAAAATCACTGAGCAAGTTAGGGACAGTACCCGAGTTTAGAGCCCAGGACTTTCCTCCACTCTCAACTATGTCTCCCAAAATGAGAAAGGCTACAGTGATATAAATTGGACTTGTTTACTGTACTGTCCAGTCCCAACCTCATGCTGAAGACATATGGTTTTGAGGCTTTAATATTATTATATTGATGGTGACTCTTTACTAAGATAGATTTTATGCACCACTGATCCACAACATTTCTAGACTAAAAGTTGTAGTATTATTAATGAAAGTATCATTTTCAAACAATTGTCCATTTTCTAGAGTTTGCGTAATAGATGTAGATATGCAATTTACATTTATATGACAACAGCCATTAAAAAGTCCTTGTTCAAAATGATGTTGTCCATATATTTTATTAAGATGAAATGTTTTCTACATGGCATTTGCAACTCAGACAGAATATCCTATCCCTGAAAGTCAAATCTGAGATTACTTTTTATATCACACTTCTAATAATGACCTCAAATCTTATGCTTTAAAAATATTTTCCATTATTTCTCTCAAAACAGGTAATAATGATTAGAGAATATTTACTAGTTAGGTGCCAACAAATACCTGTTGAGAGACTACTTTTGGCTAAACACTGTACTAGGCACTGGAGAAAGAATGCATAAAAAGAAAAGTCCTTGTTCTCATGGAGCTTGTATTCTGATAGGAATTACAGACTAATAAAAGAAGTAAACAAATAAATGAATCAATTAGATATTATAAGTGCTGCCATGATCATGACTGGGGTCAATAGGGAGATGAGAAACATAGGTTGTATGGTCAGAAAAGACCATTCTGACAAAAACAATATTAGATGAGAAGATACTGGCCATGTTCAAAGCAAGAGGGAGTTCTAAGGGGAAAAAAGAGTGTGTACCAAGATCATGGGCAGAAGAGAAGGATGTGTTTTTAAGATGACCAATGTGTTTGGAAAGTGGCAGGAGAGCACATAGATTAGCATAATTGAGCTAATGATAGCAATAGATATCATTACTATAACTTGAGTTGTCTTTACTCTTCTCATTATTCTATTTATCCACATTCTGCTGTCCTGAAGTGCTGATATGAGTCAGTCACTACACTCCAGTTCTCTGTCTAGGGGCTAAGCTATAAATGCCATTCCTCATGAAACATACGTTGCAAATTCACCATACACAAAGCAATGTGTCAGCCACTCAGGACACAAAGTTGAGCATGATTTTGCACCAACCCTTGTATAGGTCAAGTGTCATCTGCAGACTAAAAAAGCTAATAAACACAGACTTAGGTGATGAGCATTTACGACACACATGTTCACTCAGAGAAGGGCCGTAAAAGCATGGAACACTAACTCAGGAGGCTCATCTTCCTTTCTGAGCCGTGCATCTGGGGCATTCTCCATGTCTTTCCCTTTAATATCCCTCTGACCTAACTTATGAGCACTGGTTGGATCTGCCTACAACTTCCAACTCATTTTCCAAAGAGAAATCTGTCAGTATGCACACTGCTTGCTTTTAGTGTGATCTCTGATAGGGCTGAAAATCTTCCTAAACAAATCTTGGCATCTCTTGCTCTCATAGCTTCAGCAAGTCAATTATTCTTCTGTAAGATACTGTTTCTTGGGATTCAGTGAGCTGACATTCCTTCATGTTAATTTATTCAAGGCCGAACAGTTACATTGATTAGACAACTCAACAGCACCAGGTCATGATGCTTATGGAGTTGCTCTCTTTGAATTTCAATGCAGTTAAATGACAGAGAAGTGAGGCTGGTATGCCTCTGCCATCACCTTTGTGAAAGTTCAATAGACTTTTTTAAGGTTCTTGTTAGGAATGGGTGTTGTTTCTATGTAATACTCTGAAGAGGATCCTCTTAATAAATTTCAGTAATACCAAAGCTTAGGAGGAACAAGCTGATCATGCAGAGCAACGTAGACCCTTTCAGGGTAAGAGTTCTGTATATAATGAAGAGTATTCCATTGAAAGTAGCATTTTGAAGAATGGTGGTGGTGTGATGCACACCTAGGAACTGACACAGGAAAAGTGCTACAGTGAGTGACTGGCATTTCTGCATGAGCTGCAAATAGAGTGATAGAATGCATTGAAGCAAACTATAGAACAGGGCATAGTACAGAGGAGCTGAAGAAGATGACAAGGTTATTGATTAGTAAACAGTCCACCTTGCCAGACTGTTTAAGCACAGTGACCACCTTTCTAACTCTTCATTATTTAAACCTCAGATTATACCTCAAGACAGTTTTATTTGCTGCTTATGTACACCTTTGAAGACCACAGAGAACTTCAAAATACCACTCCCGAGAAATTGACTACGACTTCTGACTCAGAGGGATTTTCATAGAACAGAAAAGATGTGCAAGAAGATGCCTAAAGAAGAAATAATTAGGACTCTAATATCTAATGTTCCACTTGCAATAGTTGCTTGCAGTAATTTTTGTGGTTATTCCTTTCCATTACCTCAAACCTTCTTTAAAATCTGCTATTATCATCAGTTTCAGTTAGTGATGCACTAGAGAAATAAAGGAAGTAAGAAATTGGTCTTTATTGTGTAGCAAAGGGGATAACACAGTTTCTAATAACCAGATATCATGAGAATTCCATCACAAGACAGCATTAGGTGCTAAACCATCAGAAACCACCCCCATGATCCAATTACCTCCCACCAGGTTTCACTTTCAATACTGGGGATTACGATTCAACATGTGATTTGGGTGGGGATGCAAATCCAAGCCATATCATTCCACCCCATATTGTCCCAAATCTCACATCTTTCTCATATTTCAAAACACATTCACGCCTTCCCAACAATTCCCCAAAGTCTTAAGTCATTCCAGCATTAACTCAGATGTCCAAGTCCAAAGTCTCATTTGAGACAAGGCACTTTTGCCTATGAGCCTCTAAAACCAAAAACAAGTTCATTACTTCCAAGATACAATGGTGGTACAAGCACTAGGTAAATGGTTCCATTCCAAAAGGGGGAAATTGGCCAAAATGAAGGGGTTACAGGCCCCATGAAAGTCCAAAACCCAGCAGGGCGGCCATTAAATCTCTACGCTCCAAAATAATTTGCTTTGACTCCATGTCTCACTTCCAGGCAGCACTGATGCAACGAGTGGGCTCTTAAGGTCTTGGGCAGCCCCACCCCTGTGACTCTGCAGGTCACAGCCCCTGTGGCTGCTTTCATGGGCTGGCATTGAGTGCCTGTGGCTTTTCCAGGCTCACAGTGCAAACTGTCTGTGGATCTACCATTCTGAGGTCTGGAGGACAATGGTCCTCTTCTCACAGCTCCACTAGGCAGTGCCCCAGTAGAATCTCTGTGTGGGAGTCCAACCCCACATTTTCCCTTTGCACTTTCCTAGCAGAGGTTCTCCATGAGGGTTCTTCCCCACTGCAGTAGACTTCTCACTGGACATCCAGGCATTCCCATATATCCTCTGAAATCCAGGTGGACGCTCCCAAGCCTTAACTCTTTCCCTCTGTGCACGTGCAGGCTTAACACCATGTGGAAGCCACTAAGCCTTAAGGCTTGCACCCTCTGAAGCAAGAGCTGTACCATGACCCCTTTTAGCCATGGCTGGAGTGGAAGCAGCTGGGAAGCAGGATACCATGTCCCAAGGCAGCACACAGCAGCAGGGCCCTGGGCCTGGCCCATGAAACCATTTTTCCCTCATAGGTTTCCAGGCTTCTGATGAGAGGGGCTGCCATGAAGGTCTCTAAAATGTCTTGGAGACATACTCCCCATTGTCTTGGCTATTAAACTTCAGCTCCTCTTTGTTTAGGCAAATTTCTGCAGCTTTCTTAAATTTCTCCCCAGAAAATGGATTTTTCTTTACTACGATATGACCAGGCTACAAATTTTCCAAACTTATAGTCTCTGCCTCCCGTTTAAATATAAGTTCCAGTTTCACATAATCTCTTTGCTCATGAATATAATCATATGCTGTTAGAAGCAGCCAGGACACTTCTTGAGCACTTTGCTGCTTAGAAATTTCTTCTTCCAGATACCCTAAATCATCTCTCTCAACTTCAAAGTTCCACAGATCTTAGAGCAGGAGGACAATGCTGACAGTCTCTTTGCTAAAACATGACAAGCGTGACCTTTACTCCAGTTCCCAATAAGTTCCTCATCTCCATCTGAGAGCACCTCAGTCCAGACTTCATTGTCCATGTCACTATCAGCATTTTGGTCACACTCATTTAGCAAGTCTCTATGAAGTTCTAAACTTTTCCACATCTTCCTGTCTTCTTCTGAGCCCTCCAAACTGTTCCAACCTCTGTCCATTACCCAGTTCCAAAGTTGCTTCCACATTTTCAGGTATTTTATAACAATGCCCCACTTCTCTGGTTCCACTTTTCTGTATTCGTTCATTCTTGCATTGCTATAAAGAACTACCTGAGGCTGGGTAATTTGTAAAGAAGAGACATTTAATTGGCTAATGTTTCTGCAGGCTGTACAGGAAACATGGCTGGGAAGTCCTCAGGAAACTTACAATTATGGTGGAAGCAAAGAGGAAGAAAATACATCTTCAGATGGCCAGCAGGAGAGAGAGAGACAGAAAGAGAGAGCACACACTTGCAAAGGGGAGGGGCTACACACTTTCAAGCAACCAGATCTTGTGAGAACTCCATCACAAGATAGCACTAGGGCGATGATGCTAAACCATTAGAAACCACCCCCATAATCTAATCACCTCCCACCAGGCTCCACTTCCAACACTGGGGATTACAATTCAACACGAGATTTGGGTGGGAGCACAAATCAAAACCGTATCAAACAGTTTGCACATAGGAAACTCAGAGAATTCACTAGAAGAGGAGATCAGCAAACAATACCAAGAAAATGGAAACTCCCAGCAGTACTGGGAGATAACAAGAATCACCACATTTTCTGCAATGCAAAGGGTAGAGGCTTAACCATTCTATCAGATACTAAAGGAAAGAGGACTCAGGAAAGTTGAAGGATGTGGGGTCACTCAGGTTACAGATGATTGGGTTATCTAAATGCATTGGGTACAAATTTCAGTCCATATATTAAAGTAATTATTTTCTTTTATAACAACTTAGTTTCTGTTGCAAACTTTGACTTTGTGGTGGAAAATTAATATAACTGCTTTCCAGGATGCATATGAGTTTCCAGTGAATATGGAATACCTGTGAAACAGAGGAAAACCTTCTCCTGGTCTTGTTCATCCTGTTTCCATGTTGACTGCCAAAGAGGAAGGCCTATTCTCTCCTGGTCTCTTTCATGATTCCAGGAGGAAACTAAATCCTGTTGCAGTGGCCCCTTCTATCTAGTTCATTAGAGTTGCTTAATTTAGTGCCTTCTGCAAATGTACCACTACTTCCTTCCCCGCACTGGAATATGGAGGACCTCTGTAAGTCCAACATATGATGCAGTGCTAAGTGTTCCATGTCGCTGGGTAATTCTGGTGTGCAGGGGGCCTTACTTTCCCCAACCCTGGCATGGGAGAAAAGGATGCAAACAGGAACCTTACTCTTATATCATCAACTTTCCCTTTCGGACTGAGATTTTTACAACATAAAAATCAATACCTTTGAAACCCAAAAGCTTTTCTTCGCTGTTCTGTAGAGTCATCAACTTCTGAGGCAAGGATTGACAGTTGGCTGAAAAGGCAGAAGGACAGGAGGGAGAACCACAAGAAAAGTGGAAATACTCATGTTTTGTAAAAGTCATGTCCCTTTACATAAGGAAATGTTTTTGTTTTTAGGTTTTGGGTTTTTTGTTTTTTGTTTTTTTTGTAAAAGACAAAGGGTTTACAAGATCCAAAGAGAAACCAGAGTATGAGGAAATGTTATTGGCTACTCATTAAGTAATTAGTTTGTCCCACAAAAAGGGCATTATCCCATCATTCCTTGCAAGGCTCTTGCTTCTTCCTTGGGACTGTAGAAAGCATACCAACAGTTCACAGTCTGCTCATTTGATTGTTCCTGAGTCCCAACCCAATCTCTGAGTCTATAAAATCTACTTTCCTGGAACATTCAGTCTTTCAAGTTCTTAACGAGTAATAAGTAAACATAGTGATTTCTGAATAGGCTTAATTTAAAATGAAATTAGTTGGCTAGCTTTAGCATTCATTTATTTATCCAGATATTGATTGCCTACTTTCTGCAATATTCTAAGGAAACAACACTGAAAACAAACAAACAAACAAAGCCTTGTATATAGATTCCAGGGAAAGAAACAGAAAATATACAAATTAACAAGTTAACCTCCTTACTCGATCACCCTTACCCTTCTAATCCACTAGGGGAATTTTCAATTAACACTAGAGTCTGCTACATTTTAAGTAAGCTGATTTTAACTAATAAAAACAAGTTCATGTATGTTCCTGACAGCACCATGACAAGCATTTCCTCACCTCTCTTAGCATCTTCACCTTCTGCAATCTATTTGCTTCTCACTTCACATAATGGCCTTGGGATGGCATTGCAGGAATTGCAGCACTCTCCAAAAGAGAATATCTGTCCCAAAGTTATATGGCTAGCTGTCTTTTTAAGAAAGGCAGGTCTTTCAACTGACTCCTAACTCTTTTAGATAATAAAATTCCTGATAATAGAAATGCCTTTTTCCCATTTCTCAAAACTACATGTTAACAAAAGGTCACAAGCTGACTCCAGTTTCCTGTGTACTTTGCAAGGTAATATAGTTCTGAAAAGAAAAGCTTAATGTAAAGGTCAAGATACAAAATCTATTTTTCCTGACTATAAACTATTGAACACTTCCTGAGATTCATGAGCCACGCTTTAGTAGCCTGGATAGTACCAACATTCCTTTAAACTAATGAGAACTTTTAAGTATGAGAAAATATGCGAGAAAATAAAACAAAACTAACTACGCAAAAGTGTACTGAAGGCTGTATGGATTCAAGTCTCTGAAACTGACTTATGTCCAACAGCGCATTTCATAAACATACTCATACATGAAACCAAATACACTTTACATGGCTTTGTGTAATAAAGGTATTTAAATAAAATTTTGTTAAGATTTTTCCAACAAAGGTGATTCTAAATTTGAATGAATTATAGTATCAAAAATGAATTACACTTTAAAGTCAGAATATGTTTCCCATAAGAAAACACATTCCTGGGGAATTGAGATGAAAATGTTTAAAAAAGACCACAGTAAGATGACATGGCCCTGGGAACTCTGTTTCAAAAATACACAGACCAGCTCTCTGGCTGTCCACATCCACTTTTGGGCATCATGAAACTTGAATAATTCTACCCATCCTGAATGAGGACTCCCTCAGCCCGTGACCTCACTCACCTAAAAGCCTTACTATTGCCTGGAAATCTCCTGGTTCCCTTTCCCAATATTTTTTACTTTAAATGGAATTCTGACTTTAAAACAGATTCTTCCCATTTTCTCTTTTGTCAGGATATTTCAATAGCTCATAGAGCTGGTTACACATTTCTTTAATCAATCATTATTATTTATCACTCAACAAACACTTTTCTCCTTTTGTAAATTCTTTAATTAAAAACTAAAGGTATTTTGTTTTCTTCACATGTGAATTAATCATGCAAAAGCATGGCAAGCAGCCTAAGTTGTTTCATCTTTCTTAACTTTTATCATTTTGGCGGAAATTGTGACAAAAAAGGAACAAAGAGTGATGTGATTTATGGAAACATAAAATAAGGACAATAAAACTGCCCTGAATGGATAGAAAACTTCCTCTCTAAGAAACGGAGCCATCCCCTATGAAGCACCTTGCTTACAAATGCAATTTCACAGGTGAGGGGTGTGTGAGATGGGGAGGTGGGTTTGGTTGTTTTTGTTGGTTTTACAAATATTGGAATGCTCTAAGACTCCTCCTCCTCAATTTTCACAACCTCTAAAAAATACTGAAAAAGCTAATAACTGTTATAAATAAATTTTCGGTGCCACAAAGAAATAGCACTAAAACATAAATTTAATTTTCTCAGCAAGGCAATCTTTACTTCTCTAGAAGGGTATGACTCATGAATGGAGTAATGGCGAGAGCACACCTGAACAAGGGAGGGGAAGGGGTTCTTATCCCTGACACACATAGCCCCTACTGCTGTGTTATTCCCCTATTGGCTAGGGTTGGACCACACAGTCTAAGCTAATTCCGACTGTCTATTTTAAAGAGAGCAGGGGTACAAGTCAGAGTGGTGGGGTAAGTAGTTTGGCAGGAACGACGATTACAAAACAGGTGACTCAGGATGACTCAGGTCAGACCAAGTGACCAGGGATGACTCAGGACAGAGCAGGTGATAGAGGCTAGGAGGGGGTTGTTTACTGAAACTAGAGGCAAGAGGGTGAAGAGAACCAGAAACTTAAACTTTAAAATGGAGAACAGAGAATAAGAGAGCTGAACATACTGACATACTGATTCTGTGAAGAGAAACTTGGAGTTCACTATACTTAACACAACATTTTTAAGTAGATCCCCTTTGCTTAGTTTTAGCTCTATGGAGTAGAATAAAATGAATACAATGAAACTTCTTTTAAAATTATACATTATATATAAAGATACGTATCAACTATGTAAAAAATAGCCATTTATCATAGAACATAAATAAGTAAAAAACAATTATACAAATTTATTTTTTTATCCACCTAATTGAAAGTCAAAAATTAAATTAAATATCTGTTTTATTTCTCATTAAAAACTAGGGTTCATCCAAGCCATTAGATAAAGGGTTGTTCGGCAGTTTAATATCTGTGTGTTAAAATAATCGAATATATATTGTAGCTGATGGCTTCAATAACAATAACAAATCTATATTTTTATTGTCGTTGTTACATCCATGGGACAAGAATTTATTCACTTATGTATCCTCAGTAGCAAAATTTGAAAAAAAAAAAATGCCTAGCACTTAGTAGAGCAAAATAAATACAGTTTAGTGAATAAATTTGTACTCTGAATTTAAGTACTTTGGTCCTTTCCTAAGATTTGCCCACAGCAGAACTGAAGATGGTCAATCTTTAACCATCCCTGCTACCAACTTTGTAACCAAGTCTCAGCACTGCAAATATTTCCAAACTGTATCTAAATTGCAGGACACTTTATCTTGTTTGCTAGAGTTGGTGTTTAAATAGAAAAAAACAGCTCCTTTCTGGATTACTAATCATTTTATGAATCTAGAATTTAAATTTGAATTGGCCATGGTAGAGGGATAAGAAAAGATAGTAAAGCTAAATAATAATTCACAGAAATAAATTGCTTCCTTCGGTGTTAATTGTATGAACATCGACACACATTATCCTAGGAGAGCTAGAAATAGAAAAAGTAAACAGTAACCTAGCTGGACATGGAGACTGAAAGATTCCAATTTACTCTGTATATATATAAGGTACCAAAAATAACAAACTCATTCAGAGGCTTGAAAGATTGAAAGACAGGCAGGAAGGAAGTTTAACTATTCATTGTTTTCTCAATGTTTTCATGATTGCTATAACCAATAATTGTATGTGGTGATAGCCTGGATATTGCATGAGCCTGGTGGTTGGGTCCTACACACAGCAGATATAATAATCAATATAACTTGTTTTGACTCGTTGATACATAAATCCATTAAGCTTCTACAAACTCCAAAAAATGCATGAGAAAGCAGAAGACTGAAGCAAGTTTAACTTACGGAAGTATGAGTTTAAAAATTCACTAAAATATCAGTTCAGATACTTCCATGAAGCAGATATTAAACCCAAATGGTTCCGAGTTTTTTAATAATGAAATTAATCTTTCAACAAATTTTCCCTGAAAGTATGTATTTCGTCAACAGATTTGAAAAATAACAATTATTATTTTTATAAAAGACAAATTTAACTAAGGAAGTTTTCATTCTAATATTTCACAAACATATTGTTACTTAAATTATCATATCCAAAAACTAGTTGCCTTAGATACTATGGTATCTAAGGTGTTTAAATGTGTTTCACTCATTTAGAGAACTGACTTCTATGCTCTTTGAAATTTTTTAAGAGAAAAGTTGACTATTACAGCAGTAAAAGAACTGACAGACCAAAGTAATTATTGCTTTCAAAAAGGTTACAAAAGTACAGCTGATTATGAAAATAAAAAAATATTATATCAGAAAACCAACAAAGACTAGATACTGTTAATTGCGTCTTTGAAATGGGCAAAGAGGGTCTAAAAAATGAATGAATTGGGGATACGTTTTTAAAAATCAGTAAATCCATCACTTTATTTTTACTGTGAATACGTGTACTTACTGTATAATGAAGGTTTGACTTTTGATATAATTATATATGATGACAACAAAATTGCAATAAATAGGGAAAATAAACATACCCTTTGAGACATATTGTTATGCACTACATGAAGGGTAAATAAATTGAAGAATATTCAACCGTTCTTTTTAGGTGAGGAGGTGTCACCGTAATAGTGCCATAAAATAGATAATGTTATTTCCCATTTAAAATAAGGATATTTTTATGTTATACTTTTAAAATAACTTGGCAGTTAGAACATCTTTTAAAGGTAGTTTTTCTAATAGTAATATTTTAAGACTACTAAACTAGGACAATCACAGAATATTATTGGTTTGTTTAATTGATTTTAGTCCTTCCCAAAAATTAATTTGGAACAACATATAAACTATGGTTTAAAAAGGTTTATAAATTGCAATATTTTTTCAGATCTATAGAAATAAAATGTAAGTGTGTAAATAATACTGAGTTCTTATAACCTGAAAGACAGAAGCTTAGCAACAAATTCCTCAGGAAAGACAAGTTTTTTACCTGTAACCAAATTCTAAAGGAATGGCTCATGTGAGGATTTATACAAAATACATTAAATAATGTAATAGACGGTGTCAGAGTAAATGAAGGAGCAAATTTCCGCCTCTTTCTTGCTGCCACCTCCATAAAAACTGAGAACATCCCATTATGCTGAAGCTCAGGGAGGGGAGCTACAAAGGGCAAAGCTAATAACCAGGAGCATTGCTTTTCAGCCATCGAATCTGACTCAAGGACACCACTGAAAGCATACTGAGGATGGGATGTCAATTATGGTCCTAAGGTAGCTTTTTCTAATAGATGTTTCTTTCAAAGGGGCATTTTAAAAGGTCTGAAATAGGGCAATTTGGGTTCACACTCTCAGATGACACCGTAGTAAATTTCTCCATTGGGCTCTGCCCTTGAGCAGAGGAAGCTTAACCAGTACTTTTGCCCTGAGGGTACCCAACCCATCCCTGCATAGGACACTAAGCAAGGGTGAGCCAGCAGGAAAGCCAGAACTTTCTTTAGGTACTATTGATTTACACTTTAAGAAATTTTACTTAGTACAAGAATAGAAACCCATGCTTGCAAGAACTAGCAATGCAATTTTGGTTCAACAAAATGCTTCTTTTTCACAATTTCTTTATATTCAAAAACATGAAGCTTAATAAAAATGTTTATAGTCACAAAATTAATAACCAAATTTGTCCTATATTATTTAGAGGATTATGGTTGGGGTTAAGTTTAGAGAAAAAGAATTAGAGTTTTTTCCAAGGGTAGGATAGAGATCAGGATTACTTTAAAGTCATATTCCAGTTTATTTTTATTTCTAATTTTATGTCTAAGATTTTTATCCTGTTATGAATAAGCCACACATTTCCAGTTCTATATTAAGGGGTTCATAAGCATACAGGAGTTTACAAATTCAGGCAAAAGGAGATTGGAATTTAGATAATTTAGATTTATGACGTTACCTTTTCATTTCATCTTCTGCATTCTTGAGTAGAAATCAAACATTTCAACTCAATTGCATAGATTTCACAGGTTGTAAAAGGATGAAGATAGCAAAATAAGACTGAAATTTCCAAGCAGCTAAAGGCTCATATTACAGGCTTAGCTACTGACCAATCAAAGACCATCAAAGGAGGTTAACAGCACCTTCTAAAAACTAGGGATGAGTCAGTGAAGACGTGGCAGCAGCTGCAGTGCCACTGGACAAGATTTTCTTCTGTAGCAAGGCTCAGTTTTGTCTTATCTGATGCTCCTCAACTGCATTCAACTGCATTTACTTACTTCAGCAAAATCTTCCAAATATTCAGAAACTCTTTTCTTCTACCTGTCTTTCAAGTAAGTAAATACACGGGAGTCAAAAGAAGCTGGATGAAGCTACTATGGGTTGCCTGACATTTTTACCAAGGCAAGTAACTGCTAAGCTGAACATTCATGACCATGTGATTTAATCAGAAACTAACTTTATTCTTTATCCCACTGCTCTTTAAACTCTCTGTGTGCCAGTTCTTTCCCTGCCACTGCATGAATTCTCTGATAAAGTCCATAACTTCTTCAATCACTATTCAATACTCAAAAACCTCTATTTACCTTCAACCGTAAGAATAGTAATAAATACATACAACTTAGTCCAATGTTTTTCAAAATTTTACCTAATGTAAAATTCACCTCGCCTCTACTAGGTCAGACAGGTTCAGAAGGTTGCAATGGGGTATATTTTAGCTTCTTTTTCTGTTTTCCCCACCTCACTGCCTCTTCTCCCTGCTGATTTTCTAGCTCTGACATGGGTCCCTCCAGGCGTGGAGAAGATAAAGAAAGAAGAGTCAAGGTCAGCACCAGTACAATCTGGAGCTGGTTTTTCCTGGCATTTGCAGATGTCTCCAGCTACCTGTCGCTGGGAGGGATGACCAAAACCGACTCCTTTCCTTGGATGGCTTGTGTGGGTGCTTCAGTCTCGCCGGAGAACAACCAAGGAGGCTTATCTAGACAGCGGCAACAGATTTTTCTCAGATAGGCTGCTCATGTGCGGTCCTTCCAGCTGTACTGCAGGGACCTCTTCGGCAGAATTTGAATGGCCCCAGAACAGCTCTCTCGTTTGGGGCTCATCTCTGGCCGACAAGGTACACTCCAATGCATGCTCGCCCCCCACCACTGGCACCCAATTCATCTGCCTTAGAAGGATCAGAGCCAAGGCCTCCTGCCTTTAGAGTCCTCAGATGTATACCTAACTTCTCTGATTTCCCTGAAAGCTGATTTATCCCCCATCTCAGTGCTTCAGGAAGGCTGGTTGGTGTGCTTTCTCTGATCCTCCAGCGCCCTCTACTGGGCCTTCACTTACCCAACATCTTCACAATCAGTTAAGACGCCTTCTTTCAGAGAGCACTCATACATAGTGGCTGTTTTCCCGACCCAACCCTCGCTGGTATATTCTTATGTAGGTGGCGCTGCAGGAATAAATCTGTTAGATCCTGTAACTTGTCCCTGCGGCTAACTGGAAAAGAAGTGAGGTTCCACAAAGAAGGAAAAAACAGACACTGAGGTCTACTTGAGGGGTGAGGGTGGGAAGAGGGAGAGAAACAGAAAAGACAGTATTAGGTACTGAGCTTAATATCTGGGTGATGTAATAATCTGTACAACAAACCCCCGTGACATAAGTTTAACCATGTAACAAACCTTCACATGTGCCCCCAAACCTGAAATAATTTTTTTCAAGTGAGGGTCCCTATAATGTGTCCCTTAACTATCCAAAAATAAAGCTCGATGGGCATCTAAGCTGTCAGCCATGGCATCAATAGTAAGGGACAGTTCCAGTGGCATCTCCTCTGACATATTTGAAGTATATAATTGGAAGCCATGTGCTAGCTCCATTATCTCTTCTGGTGAAGGGGAAATATCCTCGATGTATTTTGCAGAGTTCAGTAAATCTATCAGGATAGGAGTCTTCCTGGGAAGTAGCTCCAGTTACCTCTACAAAGACTAACTGAAATCCTTCCAAAAGCAGATGGTTTTCACTGGAAGGTCTCCTTCAGGGTGCCTGACGACTTGGTGCATCCTACTAATCCAAGATATAAACTTGTGCATGATGGGTAAATGTATCCAATACTACAAATTTATCTTCTAGATACCAACTATTGGATTCTAATTCTTTCCACCAGCTCCAGAGCTCTCAGGATAAGTTGGCCATTTCACTAGACTTAGGAGGCACACAGCTCACATTTGAAATGGCATCTTCTGCCATTTGGGGCCAAAAGGAGTGTTCTTCTCCAACACCAAGGCAAAGGAGATTAAATATTTCATGCAACATGCTGTGAGGGCCACGTGCATCACCACCATCTGCAGTGCTTAATGAATATTAAGCACTCTATGCCCACCTCAAACAGACAGAACGAGAATTTCTCTTGGATGCAGGAAACTAACTACCTATTGAAGAAACACTCCAGGTAATCCTCTTGCACAACCAAATTTCAGAATCCTGAGGTAGGTAATCAGAGAAGTCAACACCAGAGGAATTACACTGTTTAACCTCACTTTTCTTTAAACCTTTGTTCCTGACTTCTTTGCCAGATGGCCTCATACTCTCCCTTTTACATTCAAGGCTGACCTGAACAATGAAAAGCAAAGGTACTGATGACAGAACCATGAGAAAGAGGAGCTAGAAAAGAGTTACAAAGAAGGATGAGAGAGATAATATTCCTGCTTACAACATGGAGCATTAAAGGATGCCATTTACAGGTGTTGAAACAATACAAAAGTAAGCATATCATTTACAGCTACCAAGGTCATCGTAAAGATCTAAAGTAACAAATAAAAGTGCATTTGGCAAGGGCAGCAATAGTCTTAAGCAAGCTAAATCTATAGCACAATTTTTTAACCACAGATATGTACTATTTTCTAAAAGTGTGTATATATCCTTTTCAAAATAAATTTTACTACCCATACTGATAGGCAATAAATTCTAATATTTTGTGTGGCCTGATAGTGATTCTTCCTCCCTGAAGGTCTAAGGGGTTGGTTCTGAGCCAATCAGAAACCTCCTCTGAACATAATGGGAGATTATTTTCCCATTAGGTCTAGAATGCTTTGACATGTCTGCAGCATTCTTCTGCAGTCAAAAATGGAAGGGATGAGGAAAATTAAATTTTTTTGAGAAAGTAGCTGAAGAGGAACTCTCTGTTCCCACAGAGCCATGACATTACCCATGTAAGACCATTAAATATCCCTCCGCTACCAGCGGCCCAGAACATAACAGTTAAATCATTTCATGCCCAATAGAGCAGGAGTTGTATGTCCCTGGAGCTAGCACTGATAGGGTTGAAGTCAAGACCTGGCCATTGATCATCACCTTTTATTTCCACTGGATTCTTTCCAGTGTTGCCAATGATACATACGTTATAGGAGCTCTATCCCTGAGAAGCCATGTGTGAAAGAACGACAATTCCTTTAATTTTAATGTAAAATGGAAAGAATGTAGAAGAGGAAACATCTATTGCATGATGATAGTACGCTCAGTATTTTAGTATTTTAAATTACTTTATATCATTTGATTCTCACCTTTGAAGTGGATATTATTAATTACAACCAATTTAATGTTTTGGGGAGACTGATTTTCAGCAAAGTTAAGTATTTTGACCAAGATCCATTTAAAATGCAGTGAATTCAGTCTTAAGTTGCCTAAAAATCTATTCAGAGCTGGTGGCTACTGGTAGATATGCTGTGGGACTCTTCCACACCACTGAATTTTTTCAAGGATTAGGTGGTATATAATGAATGTTAAGGCCCGGGGCATAGTGCTTGGACACAGTCAAAATTCAGCAAATGTTAGCTTGTTTCTTTAAAATGAAGGCCTCCAGCCAGTCTTGTGGTAATAAATAAGAAGTAATGATCTATTTATATCTCCAACTTCAACTTCAGACTCCTTGAGGATGCTGATGTATCCATCATGGTATCCCTAAAGCTGAGAATAGTACATGTACCAGATGACCTGCTGAGTATTAAATGGTTAAGCAACAAGACGGAAAAAAAAAAAAAACGGAATTAAAGATTCAGTTCCTCATTCAAAAGGAAAGGAAAAAGGACTGGAAAGTCTAGAAAACAGCAAAAGCAATACAGTTAGACATCTTGACATAACCAGCTGATGTCCTAATGCTAACACTGCCTGGCCAAAGCGCTGCGTCAAAATGAAAATCACAGCTTTCCTCTTTCTTTAACCAAGTGTATTAGATTGTTTGCTTTACTACAAAGCAATACCAGAGGCTGAGTAATTTACAAAGAAAAGAAGCGTATTTAAAGCTCACTGTTCTGTAGGCTTACAAGAAGAATGGAGCCAGCATCTGCCTCTGGTGGGACCTCAGGAAGCTTTTGCTCGTAGCAGAAGGCAACGGGAGCTGGCAATGTCAAAAGGTGAGGGAGGGAGCAAGGAGGACAGAAGATGCCAGACTCTTTCTAACAACCAGTTCTTGGGTGAACTAACAGAGTGAAAACTCACTCATCACTACAGGGGAGCAAGCGATTTATGAGCGATCCACCCCCATAACCCAAACACCTCCCACCACGCCCCACCTCCAACACTGAGAATGAAATTTCAACAGGAGATTTGGAGGGGACAAATATCCAAACCATATCACCAAATCGTATGCAACAGAAATCCCAGACTCTTTCTCCTCCTTTCTCTGGTGCCTGATCACACATAATTTACCTCCCAACCCCTGGTCCTACATAATGCCTCCATCTACTGGCATCATGTCTAAATCCCACACCTAACAGGGTAGTTTGCAATGTGAATTGTGCGATAGCCAGGGCGCTTGTACATAACTGGTAAATTCCCAAGTCCTTGTAACCATTGGGGGCACTATGATAATAGACATCAATAGTGTTTTCAAATATCAAGGGATATTAGGACTTGTAGCTCTGCATGTTTAAGTAAGAATTCTGCCTGAGATATGTCTCTAGCTCCATGTTTAGCTCCATAGCCTTCATCAAGGACTCTAGTAGGTCACTATAAAAGCCCAATAAACTTATCGATCTGTCTACTCTGTAGCTCTGGTTAATCTGCAATTCATATGCACAAATCTACATCTTCTTCACACACATTCTATGGCCCACATACATGAGTGCATACACACAACTACAAATGAGTGTGGTCGGTCAGGGATGGAGGCAAGAAATATCAAAACATATGAAATCTAAGATTACTAGCAAAAAATCAGTAACTGTGAATACAGCGTTCACACTCTAGTGAAGATTGCTTCTGTCCCTCTGTCTTTAATCAGATAAGAAATTCTTCACAATTCAGTTTTCTACAAGTTTCATTCAGCTGTTTCTGATGCATTTTTTACACTGAAAATTAATCCAAAGTCTCTGCTATGGATCAACAAATTCCATTACAGCCAGCAGCATCTGGTTATCGATTTATTATGTATTCTCACTTGTCATAATATACCTTAGGTCCTTTCTAAAAACCTCATGAGATCTACCTTTGTCTCATATGGCTAAGTAATAGAATTGAATCCACTGTGGTCACAGCAGAATTCAGGTGCAGCTTTCCTTGTCATTTTCAAAAAGCTCAGGTATTCCTTCCAGATTTCAACTTTCTTATGAACTTGGATGTCTGTTTTGCCTGGTTTGCTCTTCAGCAAGTTATCATTCCTTGTGCTTTAATGCAAACCCTGCAAAATGCCAACTTAGCTGGACTTTTTAACTGACTACATTTGAACAGAGGTCTATTTTACTACTGAGTCAACTGGCTCAATTTGTGTTCATGACAGCAAGTTAAATAAGAGCCATATTTTATATAGAAAAAAACAGATTTTTTAATAAAAAATGAGTAACGTTAAATTTTAAAAGGATTGTGGGAAACAGGTCCATTGTTTCTGTGAATTATAAACAATGGGCACTTCACCCTTGATATCAGAGAATACCTAAGTATTTGAAGAACACCCATGCTACTCTCCAAGGTGGGTTGTACAACTGAAGTTGTAGATCCATTGGACCGTATCATCTGCTCCCTCATAGGACAAGATTTCTTTAAGTAACATGTCTGATTGGTTAGAACTATCAGGATATTCATGCTCAAATCGATTCTATAACTTTCCTTGAAATGACAGTACAGACATCATAATATCATTTTCCCTTAATTTTCATATGACATATATTATAAAATCCATCGAGTTTTTATAACAAAATGATATTGACTGGGCGGCTTAAACAATAAGCATTTATTTGTCACAGTTGTGAAAGCTTAGAAGTCCAAAATGAAGGTGCCAGCAGATTTGGTTCCCCGGGTGGGACCACTTTCTGAATCACAGATGACCATCTTCTCACAGGATGGAAGGAGCGAGGGTGCCCTCTGGGATCTTTTTGATAAGGGCACTAATCTCATCATGAGGGTTTGCCCTCATAACCGAATCACCTCCCAGCAGCCCCACCTTCTAATACCATCACATTGGGGGTTAGGATTTCAACCAATGAACTTAGAACACACACGTTCAGTACATACAGCATATTTACAAATCATCTCACAAATGATCTGATCTAAATATCTGCTTAACCTCCATTCTTGACCCCCCACTTAATTATTTTCTTATGACATAGAATACAATTTTCTCATTATCAAATAATTTTAAAAAATCACTTGCCTCCCTATGAGAAGAAACATTTTGATTAAGGAAGAGAAAGAAGACATATGGAGAGAAATTGATCCCTTAGCCACAACCAATCAAAGCTCCATCGTCAGGGGCTGGCAAGACAGACCCATCATGTCTCTGTGTGTTTTGTGTATTTTAATGTGATTTATGTTCATAAGCAAGACAACCCTTCTCCTCAAAATTAGAATGAAAAGGAGGAAGAAGAATAGCTCCATTTTACAAAACCACTCATTGTCCTGCTTCCTTTCTAGTTGTTCTCAACCTGGGACCTATGGATAGAATTTACAGGGCCCACGAACGTGAATTGAAAAAGAATAAATCTTTTGTTTCTAATCTCTCATGAAAATTTAGCATTTCATTAAATTATAAATACAGGAAAGAAGTACTAGTGGTATCTGTCATTTTGTCACAAAAATAGCATAGATATTTTCATACCACAATATGGTTTTCACAGGTATATCAAAATATTTATACTCATCTCTAATTTGAAATCATGGTACTTATTAAACCCCTTTAGAAATTGCGTGGAATTTTTCTA
The DNA here is from genome assembly GCF_009764315.1 of Trachypithecus francoisi. NCBI lineage: Eukaryota > Metazoa > Chordata > Mammalia > Primates > Cercopithecidae > Trachypithecus > Trachypithecus francoisi. The sequence continues at coordinate 163,768,850 of NW_022681454.1, read as the reverse complement.
ACAATGCTTATGCAAGATAGCTTGCCAACTAGTGGGTAATTCTTCCTCTCAGTTATTCAGTTAACAGTGAAATCATGTATTTTCTTACTGGTGACCCAGACAATGACTTTGTTTTCCAGTGTTTCCCACAATTTTTTCTGGACCAAACTTGGAAAAAGATGAAAAGTCAAATGTTAAACTTTTACAAATCTGTACTGTTCAAATTTCAATTCTTAATCCTCTATAGGACTGTATAACTTGTTAAACATGAATCGGGCAGAGTCAACAAATGGTTAGCCTTCACACTGACAAATACAAGATAATATTTAACTTGTCCGTATTTTAAAGGATTAATCTTGTCATTTAAGATATTAACACAAAGTACATATATTACTATATCATGAATTTGTTTAATGTTATGGTAAAAGTTTTTAATCTACTTGATTTCCTTTCTTGTATCTCTGTATTTTATTTTATACATAGAGATACGTGTTATTTCTATTTATTTTATTTTCTGCACTTTAAAGTATTATCCTGCAAAGAGACTCACAGGTTTCACCAGACTTTCAGAAGGTATCCATCTGTATCAGGTTCCTATTGCTGCTGTAAAAATTTACCATAAACATAGTGGTTTAAAACCACACATCGGCCGGGCGCGGTGGCTCAAGCCTGTAATCCCAGCACTTTGGGAGGCCGAGACGGGCGGATCACGAGGTCAGGAGATCGAGACCATCCTGGCTAACACGGTGAAACCCCGTCTCTACTTAAAAAAAAAAAAAAAACCACACATCAAACAATGCTTTCTGTTTCTTTAACACTGAACTGATGGTCTCTGTTGTCTGATTCTACAATGTGTTTAAAACTGTAAGAAACCTCACATCCTATTGAAGATTAGTGGTGCTTACCTTCAAATAATTAACATTAACATAAATAATGTTAACCATGTCATTTGTTGACATAATTTTTAAATTCTAAAAAATTCTACTTATGTGAAGTTGTTTATAATTTTGCATTTTAATAATTATAGTAAAAATTTTGCTGTTATGTATGTAAGCACATATACATATATATATACACACACAGATATATAATATATACACGTCCTATCAAAAAGTCACAGCTAAAAGGAGAGAATGAACTGGCAGAAATGCCTCTGCTTCCCGATATATATGGTGATAATGCTATGGTTGAGGCAGGCAAAGTTTTCAGATAATTTTCACCTTGCTGCACTTTTATTACAGAGCTGCTGCAGAATTCATTTTGCTCTGGAATAAAAATCACATTACTATTCTCAAAATAATTTAGTAGAAAAAAATCTCCAGATATTCTTAAACACTTTTGTAGAATCATAGTTTTTTAATCAAATGTGAAGCTTTCTAGAATCCAATGGACTTTAATAACCTGTTTTTGTCTGTTCCCTCATTTACATACAAATTCTTTTCTCCTACTTAAATGCCATCGAGTTATCTTAAATTAGCGGTGAGGTGAGAAAATAGGAAAACGTGGAGTATTCTAGGAGATAGAATAATTACTGCTTTTGCAATTCAGTAGAGATCATTGTCTTTGGTGCTGTGCTATTTAAGAAGGAAGCTTAGAAGGGGCACTCCATCTACCTGTCTATACACGTGAATGCTATCACCATCTCAGGCACTTCACTGGCAATTCCATCCTGATAGCTTTCCACAGTTGACACCAATCATGATTATTACTTTAGATCCTCTTGCTCTACTAGTTAAATATGTGAAATTATATGAGTTTGTTGATTTGTTTGTTTGTATCATTCCTTACTGGGAGAAAATTTAAAGGACATTCGAGGAGCTAGTATGGTTTGATGTGAGTCAATTCACATGAAACCTGAGTCCTGGTCTCATGTGAATGACAAGCGATACTATCCAGTTGTGGGACTTAAGTGAATCATTATCTCATGGCCTCAATGACCTCTTTAGGTCCCTGCCATTCCCCATCTCCTACCCCACACCATGCTCCAGGATTCTTGGAAACCATGATATTTATATTTTATTGTTGATTCTAATTATCGGGCACATTGTTTCTCAAATATTTTAATAAATCTTAAAAGTTAGAGTAAAGAAGCTGAGAGATTATCAAGGAGACAATGCTTTTGTTTAAGGTGCACTAAAAACATAGAGAAAGATGGGAAATGCCATTATATTAACAGCTGGCCCCAGATTTCCTCATTGGAGGTAAATGTGCCAGGAGACATTGTTTCAGGTGAAACTGAGCTATGGTAGATAAGAAAATAAATTTGCCAGACATTGCAGGGAGGGAGAGGATTGGGTAGAAAGTGGGGGGGAAAAAAAGAATGATGTGTAGAGTTAGAAAAGAGTCAAAGAGCAATAACTCCAGTGTAAGCACTCCGCAAGGCATGTGTAGCTGACCCGTGACCAGCACAGCTTTGAACTGCATGAGTCAACTTATGCATGGATTTTTTTTCAAAAAAAAAAGTTACACCGAGTGTGCCTGCCTCTCCTGCCTCCCCTTCCATGTCCTCCACCTCTTCTGCCTCTACGACCCCTGAGAAAGCAACACCAGCCCCTTCTCCTCCATACTCAACATAAAAACAATAAGGATGAAGACCTTTCCCATGATCCGCTTCCACTTAATGAATAGTTAATATATTTTCTCTTCCTTATGATTTTCTTAATAAGGTTTTCTTCTGTCTATTGTAAGATTACAGTATATAATACATATCACATACAAAATATGAGTTAATTGACTATGTTATCAGTAAAGCTTCTGTGAAATTCATTCTTAGTTCACAGGCCATACAAAGACAGGCAATAGGCCAGATTTGGCCTGCAGGTAATGGTCATAATTTGCCAACCCCTGCTCTAGAGCAGAGTGAAAGGCAGAATAAACAAAGCAGCATCTATCTCAGTGATGAGAAAGTGACCCCAGATATTCAGCAACTGGAGGGAGAATTCTGGACTGTCAGTAGCTGGGGGAAGCAAGGTTTCATCGAATTTAATCAGATCCCTAGGAAGTAGCTAGGCACCAAAAGACACTTAGATTCTAGGTAGAAGTCTGCAAATAACTCAGAATAATTTTGGCAAGTGTGAGCCAAGAAAAAAAATAGAGAAATGGAATTAGTATAAGGACACAAGTGTGTCTCACTGAACACAAGTATAAGACAGTATGGAATAAATCTCTACATTTGCAGAAGAAATTCTAAGTGCTTAAGAGTTAATATGACATAGTCTAGGAGGTTTTATACTTTTCTCACAGGCAGCCATGGGGATGAAGAGAAAAGACAGAGACCGACAAGGGACAGCGTTCTGCTGGTATCCGCCATCCCAGTGCTCTGAGATGTTTAGAATGCAAACTGGGCTTCACCGAACATGGCTCCCACGAGCACAGCACCTTCCTACTTATGCAGAGGCGTATTCTGAGGTGGTCATAGATAGAAGAGAATGTGACAGCCCTGGCTAATATTTTGGAAAGAAAAATACTGACATAGGGCTTATATTCAATGAGGGAGATTGTCAGTTTTCAGGCTTCCCGGAAGCCTGAAAAGCCTTGAAGGATGAGTCAAATTTGAAATGTCATAAGGAAAAGGACTCCAGAAAACAGGAACTGTGTGAGTGAGGGTTCAAAGGCAAGGACAGGCTAGATGTGCTGTGGATTGCCAAGCAGAAACTAGGCTATGAGAAAGGAAAGAAAGTTGTGGCCACTTGCAGTCCCTGGAGACCCAGGGCTCTCAACCCCCATGTAGGAGCAGAAGGCAGGCATGTCCCTCCCTGAGCTCCCAGCTGCTCTCAGAGAATGCTGAGACACAGAACCCACCCTGAGCCAATAGCCTAGGGAAAGACTGGAGGTCTTATCCACCAAAGTCATGAAACTCCAGCAGAAGGAGATGCCCAGGAGAAGACAGGCCTGTGTCAAAAAGCTATTGTTGGCAACAAAATGGGAAAGCATTGAAATACATGGTATTGGCTGAAATGACTGACTTCCAGAAGGAACTCAGTGCTTTTTTCTCCCCCTGCTGCTCACCTCCTCTACCTCCAAGGAAGAAGAGAAGTCTCACTAGTAGTCAAAGTGAACAAAAGCAGGGGGGCTTTAAAGACACAATTCGGGCATTATAAAAGGTGACGGATCACCTTACAATAAAAAGCAAATAGGAAGCTCTGAGTGAGTAGTCTTGTGTCCTCTTTGACCCCTCCATACAGCTTTGAATGGCCTCTGTGTGGCCGGTGCAGAGACAGAAGTCAGGGCTGGGGGAGGAGCCCGTGGCTGGCGATAACTAACAGGACTTTTCATGAGTTTATCTTTCCATACCCTTTTTCACCTGCAGAGTGATACGGCCATGTAGCATCAGGTGTAAGGGCCCTCTCCCCATCAGTAGTTGAGACCTCAATGAGAAGGCAAGAGAGGCCCTCCCAGCTCATGCAAGGTTCACTCGCCAGGGCACGAGAGGTATTTCTCCAAAGCCCTGCCTTGTCATGAGGAAAAGTCCTTAGCCAGAGTGTCCTCTCAGCACTTCCTCTCCTTTAGGGCCCTGTGGGGAGTGGCTGAGCTATAATCTAATGATTGATTGAGAATCCAGGCATTCAGAAATGAAATTCAATTAGTTTTCATGAGAAATACACCGAGTCCATGCTGGAGGTCGGAGTAGCATTCTGAGGCCTGAGCCAGGCAGGGGGTGTGGACGGGGGCAGAGACACAGTCACAAGCTCAGCAGCAGCCCAGAGACAGCAGTCACAGACGGTACAGGAGGAGCACTAATCTGAAGTAGGCGGAAACAGAGTTTTTGCTCTTCAAAAGAGGGTATTTCCAGCCAGCATGGTGGTTCAAGCCTGTAATCCCAGTGCTGTGGGAGGCCAAGGCAGGAGGACTGCTTGAGCCCAGGAGTGAGCCATGATAAGGCCACTGCAATCAGGCCTGGGCAAGAGAGCTGTGTCTAAATAAAAGGGGGTGGGGGAAGGGAGTGGATACTTCCCTTTTAAAAGATCTAACAGATAATCTCGCTGCTATACCCTAAGGCCTGGAGAAAAAGGAAAAAATTTCCTTTTTGGTACTCAGAAAACAGTCCAAATCTGTTTCCATGATGCACGTTAGGGAGAGACCTCTCTAGATACCTCCAAGAACGAAACAGCATCTGTCTTGGCACCAGTTAGCATAAAAATAACCAGGACTATCAATTCTTCTTCCCTAGATCATAAACTTATCATTAGTTGAAGAGAGGGAGCAGTTTTGGCCCACCTGGGATTATATAATTAGACATAGTCTAGGAGGTTTTATACTTTTCTCACAGGCAGCCATGGGGATGAAGAGAAATGACAGAGACCGACAAGGGACAGCGTTCTGATGGCATCTGCCATCCCAGTGCTCTGAAATGTTTAGAATGCAATCTGGGCTTCACTGAACATGGCTCCCACGAGCACGGCACCTTCCCTACTTATGCAGAGGTGTATTCTGAGGTGGTCATAGATAGAAGAGAATGTGACAGCCCTGGCTAATATTTTGGAAAGAAAAATACTGATATAGGGCTTATACTCAACAGGGGAGACTGTCAGTTTTCAGGCTTCCCTACTATTTTATGTGACATTTGACTTGGAATAGAAAAGAAAATGCAAAAGGAGAAGTCACTGAGAGTCTTCTCAATATTTGATTTGCCCACCAGAAACAAAAAAGAGCAATCAACAGGCATTCCTACTTTTCTCTGCCAGTTCAGACATGCCATGTGCTTTTCACAGACTGAAAAGATAGCACGAGTTTAACAATGGCGTCCTTCTGAACAGCTCTGAAAGTCATTGGTTCAAAAGCTATATTAAGGAATTATGATGTTTCCTGAAACCAGTTTAATGTAGTTTTTGTCTCTGAAAATGTCTTGTAGACAATCACTATTCAATGACCACTCATTTCCTCATCCACATTCAGCATGTATAAATTACATAAATTTCCCTGTTGGATGTAAACCTCCTAACACATACATATACATGAACACACACACACAAAGATCTAGTTCCTTTCTTCAAGGAGCTTACAAGTGGCTGACAATTAATCAGAGTCATATAAAATCAGTTATCATTTCCAAAGTTATTGTTCAGTCAAATTCCTTAAAAGCTCATTTTAGACATAAAAATTCTTTTTCAGAAAAAAAGAAACATTGGCAATTTCTAAAACACAAAGAGATAATATACAAATAACATAAGGTAGCCAAAACACAGCACAAGTTATTAAACCTTTGCTATACCTGTCTCGTTACCACCACCAAAAACCTTCAGACTGGTCAATTTGGGCTACAATGTGATTAGACTGAAAATCACGATAAAGTCAAACTTTTCTCCCAAATCACTTTATTAAAAAAAAAAAATCATAATTCCAAGAACATGCTTTTACTCACTGACAAAGAACTAGTTTAATTTGTAATTTAACATTGTTATTTTCACCACATTCTCTGTTTTAGAAAGGCTACCTGTTTTGTTGAAACCAACCTTATTCCTAATATTGCATAACTGAATATTTATTTTTAATTTTAATATACTGCTATAGCAGTCAATGAAACAGTAAAATTAACTTTAGTTCAAGACCTGTGATAAAGTCTGAACATCTTGCAGAAGTTGTTAATCATAGTATGAAAAAAAAAGGCTAGCATTAGCAAGATTGAAAATAAGAGATCAAGAATACTTAGCCATTGTGTTGAAAATATTATCCAGTCTCCTCTAAGTCTGCAAATTTATCTTCTAAATTAGAAAGAAAATCATAATAATACAACTATTTAAGGTTAACATTTCTTTTCTTTGGAGTAATTGGTAGAGAAATGGAAAGAAGAAATGGAGTGGGGAGTTAAATGACACATTATTTCACTCAGTATTTATTCCGTGTAATATCTGTGCCAGTCACTGGAGGCTGGAAACACAGGAGTGAACAAAACCTAGACCTGCCCTCCAAGGACTGACTGTGCTCACACTGAGAAAACATTTCCTACAAGTAGATAACTGACAATTCTGTGTCTTTCATCCCTGACCTCAATCCTAAATTCTGCCTACTAGCTGGACCTTAATTAACAGAAAAATGTCTTATCAGTCCTTCAAACTCCACATATTCGAACCTCAACATTTTCTCAACAAAACCTAGTTCCTCATGTGCTGCATACCTCGCATAACAAAGCCATCATTTCTGCCCCCACAGGCTAGAAAACTCTGAGCTAGCTTCAGCTCTTCCTGTTTTCTCTCTTACCTCTGTGACACGCCATGTCCTGCCTTACCTACCACAGAAGTTCTTCTTCTTATCCCCCTTATGGCCCCTTCCCTAATTTAAGTTCTCATTATCTTGGTGATGAGTTAACAAAAACATTCAGTTCTTGTTTCAGTTTTCCTCTTGCTCCATAAGTCATTCACCCTAAGACAGCTATCTTCCAAAGACGTAAGAAGAGATGGTCATATCTCATTATCCTGTTGGAAAACTTCAAGTCTACAAGACATTGCCAAGCTGTTATGAGTGGCAGTTGAGCCCCTTATGATCACATGGAGCTTAACATTAGAGTCCATTGCACCATATGCATTCACACGCCCCATGCCATGCTGAAATACAGCCTATTCTTCCAGAAACAACCGAGATGTTCATATTTCCAAGCCTTTCACTGGCTCTCATGCTGAGAATTGCTTTCTTAGTTACTGCCACTCCCCCAACTGCCCGAGTCTAAAATCTCCAATGGGAAGCCAAAAAAGTAAAGACTTGTGGAAAACTGGTTTTCGAAGCAAAAAAACAAAAACAAAAACAAAAAACAAACAAAAAAAATCGTGGGTGGACACAGTATGGTCAGTTATTGGCAAAGTTTATGACTGACTGACAAATCTCAGTGTACAGAGGCATCAAAATCTGAAAAGGCAAATCCAAGTGCAAAGCTGGCAAACTTCAACAAGAAGAAAGGCATGCTTCCTATGCCAGGTCTTTAAGATGGTCACGGACAGTGATTCTGGATTTGGTTCTTCTTTGCAGAATCCAGGACCCAGTTCCCATGGGTTCGCCTGTAGGCACAGACCTTTATAAAGCTAAAGTCTGACAGAACATAACAATACAGCCCATTCATAGCAGGTGATCATTAGGAAATGTCACTTGCTTAGGAAATAAGAAACCACTTCTCTTACGTTGACTAGCAGGTTGGTTTCCAATGTTTTTGGTAGCGTTTGTTTCATAATGCTCTCTCTTTGGCAGACTTTCCTAAGATTTTTTTTTGAGTGAAAAGAAAATTACTGCCATGCAAGGAAAACCTAAAAACAGCATATGCAGTTTTACATAACCAGCCTTGTACTAGCATGTCAGGTCACCTTAATCCCTCGGTGAGTAAGTGCTAGTTGAACTACTGAGATATTTTCATTCATTATAGTCTCATCTCTTAAATGTCCATGACATCTGTAACCAAGAGCCAATTACCAATGTAGGTCATTAATCATCAGTGTTGCTTATTGCCAAGAACTGGAGTGAAGCTGCCTACATTGCTTTAGTTAAATTTCTCTACAAAATGCCACGTAATGAATAGTTAGACTTTTAAGAAGAGGCCATTCTTACGTAGGCTCTGAATTAACTGCACATTAAGCTTCATAAGAAGTTTTTTTCCCCAACAAAATGGGACATTTCAAGTAGTTTATTTATAACATTCTTAAGTTTTAGCAATGGAGCATGAATTCAGATATAATAATATTTTTATCTGTCATAAAATATACATTAGACAATTAAAACCATTCACAGTTTTTACTATATCAAGAGATCCATTAAGGAAGTTTTTTGAAAAGGCCAATACGTATTAATAAATGCAGCCTGTAATATGGCTAATGAGCTTATATCTGAGGCCTAATCACTATAAAGCATATTTTTTCCAAAATAAATAGAACTTTCCAGATGGAGGAATGGTTTTCGTTTTAAGAAAACTATGTTTAGTCAAATTATCCAGGATTGTAATACTTTCATAGAGCCCCAGAAGACTGAGAAGCACTGAAAAAGGGATGTTATTTGTTCTAAATGAGCATTACAGAATTAGCAAAATGAATTTTATCCACTAATGGGTAGAAACCATATGAGATAGTCTGGCTCAGAAATAAAAGAATGCTCTGATAATCAGATGTCCTAAGAAGGAATGCAGTACTTTGGGAAAGAGAAAAAGCAAAACTGAGGAAATGGAAGGAGACTGGAGTTTGAGTAGATGAATCCATCAAAAGTTCTCAGTGCAGAAAGTAATGGCTTTTAAGAAAGCAAGGACCTAAACATTAATTATTCCAAATCTTAACCAAGCCTGCTATACACACAGCTGTGGGGAGTGAAGGATTCAAGCATGCCCAACAGAACAACATGATGCAGAAAAAGGACAGTACGCAGGGAAGGCAGAATATAGAATGCAAACAAAAACTTCAGAGGAAATCATGATTTAGAGCTTTTGAAAACCAAAAAGAAGGCCATGCATGGTGGCTCACGCCTATAATCCCAACACTTTGGGAGGCCAAGGCAGGTGGATCATGAGGTCAAGAGATCGAGACCATCCTGGCCAACATGGTGAAACCCTGTCTCTACTAAAAATACAAAAATTAGCCTGGAGTGGTGGCACACACGTGTAGTCCCAGCTACTCGGGAGGCTGAGGCAGGAGAATTGCTTGAACCCGGGAGGTGGAGGTTGCAGTGAGCTGAGATCACACCACTGCACTCCAGCCTGGTGACAGGGTAAGATTCCGTCTCAAAAAAATAATAATAATAAAGAAAGGAAAATAAAAAGATATTTAAGTTCCCCCAGGAACTTACAAGGGGCATTAGGAGCTAAACACCAAATGAGGGACTTAGTCCATTTTTCTTTGCATTTCAGATCACAGTATAAGCACAGAAGATACTTGAGTTACCATTCATCTATCAAAAATTTATTGAGTACCTACTATGTGACAGCCACTATTCCAGGGTTTGAAGATAAGGGAAAGCAATGGGCCAGTGTGGCTGAAGCAGAGTGGGAAGTATGAGGAAATGAGACAAGAAAGCTAACATGAACAGAATGAAGGGCCTGGCTGGCCACTGCAAGGGCCATGACTGGAACTTTGAGTAAGATGGAAAATGATCACAGGGTTTTGAGTGGAGGGGTAACATGATCTGACTTAACATTTTAACCAACCTCTGTCTAAGGTGTTAAAAAAATAAACTAACAGGAGCAAGAGGGAAAGAGGAAGACCAGTTTGAAGACCAGTAGAGTCATCCAGGAGAGAGATGGTGGCCATGACACGGAAGCTCACAGAGAAGGTGGTGAGAAGTGACGGAGTATGAATATATTCTGAAGGTAAAGGTGACAACATTTGCTGACAAACCGTATGTGAGGTCCAAGAGAAAAAGAAGGTCCAAGGAAGATTCCAAGGTTTTCAGCTGCACATCTGTAAAAGTGGAAATCAATTCTGATTTCTAAATCAGAGATATTTTTATCCTGCCTTTAAACTCCAGAGAGAGACAGAAAAAATGTTTGAGTGGCCACATTAGAATATGCAAGTTTTTGGCCACATTAAGCCTGTTTCCTTCTCCATTCTTACCCTGAAACATTAAAAGAAAGGCCTTTTGAGCCTGCTATAAGTTATACCTCAACAGTTTTTAATAGGATTTGAACTGCAAATAGTACACTTCGTGCATGTTCTCATTCAGTATAACTAACTTAGTGCTATGGTTTAAGTGTGTTCACCAAAGTTTATGTGTTGGAGACTTAATCCCCAGTGCAGCAGTGTTGGGAAGCTGGACTTTTTAGAGGTAACTGACTCATGAGGGTAGAGCCCTTATGACTGGATTCATGTTGTTACTGAAGGAGTGGGTTCCTGATAAAACAATGAGTTCAACCCTCTCTGTTGTGCATGCTCTGTTGCCCTTCCACCTTCCACCATGGGATGATGCAGCAAGAAAGCCCTCACCAGATGCCACACCCTCGATGTTGGACTTCCCAGCTATAAGAAATAAGTCTCTGTTCTTTATAAATATCTCAGTCTTGGATATTCAGTTATAGCAGCACAAAATGGATAAAGACCCTTAGCTTGTTTTGATTTTAAATAACTTTTGAACATACTTTCATTATTTGCAGTTCTCTCATTAAGAGGAAAACTGCCTTTATTTTAAAACAGTCTGGTACATAGAATACTATATAGTCATATGAAAGAATGAATCATATCCTTTGCAGCAACATGGATGCAGCTAGAAGCCATTATCCTAAACAAATTAATACAGGAACAGAAAACCAAATATCACACGTTCTCACTCATAAGTAAGAGCTAAACACTGAGTAGTTATAGACATAAAAGAAAGAACAATAGACACTGGGGACTACTACAGGTGGGAGGGGGAGGGACGGCAGGTGTTGAAAAACTAACTGTTGCATACTATGCTTACTACCTGGGTGACAGGATCAATCATACAACCAAACCGCAGCCTCATACAATATACCCAAGTAACAAACCTGCACATGTACCCCCTGAATCTAAAATATAAGCTGAAATTATAAAAGGTAAATAAATAATAAAAAGCAAATGTATGACATAACTTTAAAAAAAATAGTCTGTATACATTTATGAGTTCCTTGGACTATGATTAACATGGTTCTGAAAATATGTCCATATTCCTGAGTCTTCATTAATCCTGCAGTGGAGAAAGAAAGAGAGGAGAAAATGGGAAATAGGAGATTACAAGTAGTTTGGGCCATGAAAGGCCACCCAAGACATACTAGTCTCTGGGCCTGCTTTCCAATTTGCAAACTCAAAAACATATCACAGGATATGGTGAGATGAGGAAACGTCTTCCTCACTTTTTAAATAAAACCATTTAATGAAAGTACTTAGACATTACTGATGTTTGGGGTATATTTTTACTAAGCAGTAAAAGTAAAATGTGGTCAGACAAAAAAGTTGTGATTGCTTGCCAGTTTTAAGCTAACAAGCTCTAGGACTTGCTTCCTTTTCAAAATATGTGGCCATTTTAGCCACTGCTAAATCCAACAGCTCCAAGATGATTGTCCACAGAATCACAGACTGCTGTGCTTGTTCCCTTCCTCATGAGGATGTGTGAAGGTTTCCAACCATGCAGAGACTTCCGTGATGTTGCGATGCCAGCTGCAGCCCCAATTTCATATGCTAGAGGAAGACAGGACTGACCAGTCCTAAACTTTATTAGTGATCTTGGTTCTACTATTTAATTTCTGTATTCCTTTCACCACTGTTCCACAAATGCTTATATTTACTTTCCACATTACTCTTAAACTTTCTTGGCTCATAGACCTTTCAGGCAGTTTGTGGAAGTCTGAGTCCTTCTCAAATATCATGTTTCAAAATTTATTAGTGTAAAATGCATAATTAAAGAGGAAATTGGTCACATGGAACTGCAATTCTCTCTGCACTCCCCTTGGTGGTCCATGGACAAAGAAGTGGGTTCACAAGGATTTCTTGTTAGTAATCATGGAAATCCATTTCAAATTACTTATATCTTAACTCTCAGTTTTATCTCAAATAATCTTGCAGGAAATAAGAATGTTCATCAGAGAATTTACATGAGATGAGAAATAATACAATTTGACATGCTGATGAGGGGGCAGTTACATTGTTTGATGCCCCCTGACAAACCAAACCACAGACAGTTCCCGTCAACCACCCGCAACAAGTTCATAATCCACAAAACCAGCTCACAGACCCTGAGGTGAGTGAAAGGCACACTCTTGCCTGCATCCAGTCCATCATTCTTGACTGCTTTTTTCTAGCCACACACTTATGCTCAAATAGTAATATCATTTGGAATATCAATAGTATGGCCAAGGGAATTACAGGAGCTTCTGAGGCATTTTTACTATGCAGTAGGGCCCAGGGCCTCCAGGGGTTTTATAAGTTTGAATGTAGAATGGCCTGGAACATAGTAGAGTTGCAATAATTATTTTTTAATGACAAATGATGAATGTATAACCTTTTACATCAAAAAAGACATTCACACATTTTACTTTAATATACAACAACCTGTGCTGTCTATTGAACTGGTTCAAACAATCTTCTGTTATAGTTACTGGGTTACTGGTACTTTTTTTTTTCTGACACAGAGTGTGGAATGCAGTGGCTCTATCTCGGCTCACTGCAACCTCCGCCTCTCCGGTTCAAGCAATTCTCCTGCCTCAGCCTCCCAAGTAGCTGGGACTACCGGGCGCATGCCACCACACCCGGCTAATTTTGGGGGATTTCACCATGTTAGTCAGGATGGTCTCAATCTCCTGACCTCGTCATCTGCCCACCTCAGCCTCCCAAAGTGCTGGGATTACAGGCATGAGCCACTGAGCCCAGCCAGTTGCTGGTACTTTTAAAAAATCAGATCTAGGCCAGGCGCGGTGGCTCAAGCCTGTGATCCCAGCACTTTGGGAGGCCGAGACGGGCGGATCACGAGGTCAGGAGATCGAGACCATCCTGGCTAACACGGTGAAACCCCGTCTCTACTAAAAATACAAAAAACTAGCCGGGCGAAGTGGCGGGCGCCTGTAGTCCCAGCTACTCCGGAGGCTGAGGCAGGAGAATGGCGTAAACCCGGGAGGCGGAACTTGCAGTGAGCTGAGATCTGGCCACTGCACTCCATCCAGCCCGGGCGACAGAGCAAGACTCCGTCTCAAAAAAAAAAAAAAAAAATCAGATCTAGATCTAGGTCCTTACCTGATCTGTGTACCATTTCTCATTAATTGTTCTTAAAGAATGTCTGCAGCTTCCAAGACAAAAGAAGTTTTCAAATTTCTGGTTGGTATCACAGGGTCTAATAAAATTCAAAAAGATTTCAAATTTCTAGGATTGGTATGTTTATACATTTTTAATTTCCTTTAGCTTTGTAGTCTGTCAGAGATTAGCAGAATAAAGGGAAGAGGAAGATCTCCAATAGAGGAATAAAAATATAACAGAAATTAGGATTCTCCTCTGCAGCGAGTATGACCCGTGTAATTAAAAGAAGGAACAAGAAATACCTTCTTTTATGTAAATTATGAGGATGAAGTATGAGTTATTTTTCATGGATCACCCAAACTGGATCTGATCCATAATTATGTGTCCTAACACGAACCTGTGCATTACATAAACCTAACCTAAAATGCTGCTATTTAATAGGTTGGTTTTTAAAAATTCATTTAAAAACCACAGTTCTATCTCTTGAGGTGGATTTAAGTGCTCTTTAATTAGAGGCAGGAAGGTGATTTAAATTTTAGATATAAATAATTATTAAATTCCCTTCCAAAGTATAAGTCTATGGCATTCTTCTTTGCTTTTAAAATAAAACGTAACTGATTGAATTCCATTAAATTTTATTAGATCTTCCTTGAAAAAGAAAAAAAAAAGTTTAAGATTTTTAAATTTCCAAAATTCTAAAAAGAAAAAGTATTATAGAATTGCAGTTGGAATTCAGTTGAGGATTATTTTCTATTAATTCAAGGAAATGGGTTTTAATAAATACCAACTTGCCCTTTCAAAATATACTGATTAACACATATTATTAACAGTCTACTTTTTGTGTTAGATGCTTTTGGTTACAAATAATGGAAAATACCACCCAGAGTGCTTTAAACACAGGATATTTATTGTGTTTAACAAAAGGCCGGAAGAGGCTGTCTCATGGTTGCTCCATAATGACCTGGGGACCCACATTCAAACTCAAGCTCAGCGTTTCATACTCAGTTTTGTCTCAGTCAGTTGGCTACTGGAGCACAGGCCTCAAGTTCTCACATAACAAAGCCCAACACCAAATAGAACTCTTCTTCCAATCCCTCTGTCTGTTCAAGGTGAAAAACCTCTCCTAGAAGCCCCAGAGGTCTCCCTGCTACCTATCATTGGCCAGAACTGAATTTCATATTTCAAAATCAGTCACGACAATGGCAAATGAGATTGCCACAATGGTATAAAGCAATCAGGACTAATTCTTTGGCCCTGGGTACTCTGTGACTCTAATATCCTCAGGATTCTATGGGCAACGAAAGAGTAAGGAAACCCAGCAGCTTCTGCCATGCATAACATGTGCAGAGTATTATATACATACTTTTAAACCTTTTTTTAAAAAAAATAAAAATAAAAAGATGCATGTACTTACAACTTATAAATGAAGAAACAGGCTTTAAGAAACCCCACAATTTGTCAAGGTCACACTGTTCATGAGCAGCCAAGTCTGAACCGAGGCTTGCCTGGCTCCGCAGCCTCCCTCTGAGCCATGCAGTCACTGATTCTACCATACCTAGAAGAAAACAATGAGCAGGCTACTGAGGCTTGCAAGCCACTCATCTCAGGCTCTGTTTGCCGAGATATGATGAGAGTTTCAAACATATTTTCTTAGGAAAAGATGCTCATGTGTATCTTCTGTATATCCTCCACAAACGAGTATGTTTTGGTTCAAAGACAAACATTCCCTCAAGTTGAGATGACAGGGGCCATCAGTTCCACAGAAGGAAAAATATTACCCCTTCTAGTCTCTTCATAAATGGGTGCCGAGACCAGCATAGGTCATATGTCATTGGTGGCATCTTTTTGATGATTTGAGAGCCTCATAATTGTTTATTGACTCATACCCAGCTTCACTTCACTTCTGCTTCAGGAGAAACTATTTTTTCTATAATTTAGTGGTAAATGACTTTTGAATAATGAGAACTTGGAGGGAGGAAAGAGGAATTTATATGAAGCAAGGCAAATAATTGAAGATATTCATAATGCTAGTCATTTTTCTCCAGAAATAGCACCTGCTGAATTCCCTGTCTGGTTTTTTTTTCAGGTAGGAAAAAAATAATAAAAAAACAAGGCTCTGTGTTATCTTAAGATATTGATGCTTAGGTAGTAAGTGGCAGAGCAGCTGCTACTCTCATAAAATTCGACAGTAGCAAAATTTAATGTTCTCGACAAGCTGCTAATTATATTTTTTGTTGATATATTCTTACTAAAATTTTGTATTGTCTTATTTTATATTTGCAATCTTCCATCATGAAAACATATATATACTTTTTATAAAGTATGCATACTTTTTTATATATAAGGTATGTATACTTTATATATGTATACTTCATATATAGTATGTATATACTTTTTGCATATATACTCATAATATATACAAGTATATATAATTCTATATAAATTATATATAATAATAAAATATATAAGTATAGAGAGATGTACTTTTATATGTACATATATATATACACCCACCTTTCTAAGCTTTTAATACATTGTTTTAAAGTAAATGTTTACTTTAAAAACACTTTCAATCCCAAATGCATTTAATGAAACTATAATTATATTGATAAGTGAATAGAAGCGAAAAAGAAATGGCCCTTCGGGGTCATATTCCCAGTGTTGCTTTTCACTTGCCAATTGATGTGAATTTTAGTAATAGCTCTTTACTTTGTTTTTCCTTCTTTTTTAAATAGAACTTGAAAAACTCTTTAAGAAAATGGTGTGTTTTGGTATTGGTATCACAAGAGGAGAGCAAAGGAAATGTGTTATATATATTTTACTTTAAGTAGCCACAGTTCACCTGTCTCTTTACCTCTCATTTTTGCCTGCAAAAATATAAAAACAGCTCCGACAGATGGAGTTAAGAATAGGGTGAGCTTCCAGTGTTTCTGGGAAGTAAGGAAAGAACTGAGCAATCTGCAAGCTGAAATTATGCAAAATACAAATTCAGTTTGTCTGTAATGTACATTCTCCATGCTCCTTCCAATATCTTCCAAGAAAGCCTTTTGGACTGAGAGTTTCATATTGGATGTGGTAGCTAAGCAAATGTTGTCAATTCTTCCTAATTTTATATTTTTAGTTGTGCCTATCAGTTTAGAAATGTGCCTTTAAATGCTTTAAATAGTGCTGATCATTAATTATAGGTAGTTGTGGAAAAAAATAAGTATCCATGCTCTGAACATTTAAAATATCCCTTCAAACATAATAAGCACAATTGTACTTGGCCCATAGAAATGCCTTATCTTTTAGAGCTTGATAGTTTACAGAGTACAGTGCCAGGCGTGGTGGCTCACGCCTGTAATCCCAGCACTTTGGAAGGCTGAGGCGGGTGGGTCATGAGGTCAGGAGTTCAAGACCAGCCTGGCCAAGATGCTGAAACCCTGTCTCTACTACAAATACAAAAATTAGCCAGGTGTGGGGGCACACATCTGTAATCCCAGCTACTCAGGAGGCTGTGGCAGGAGAATCTCTTGAACCCAGGTAGCAGAGATTGCAGTGAGCAGAGATTGCGTCACTGCACTCCAGCCTAGGCGATAGAGCAAGACTCCATCTCTAAATAAATAAATAAATAAATAGTTCACAGAGTACTGTGTGCTACATAGCTCATTTGTTATCACATATCCCCATCTTCTTAGGTGCACAGGTGCACCTAATTATTCCTGTTCCACAGGTAAAGGTGGGGTTCCAGGATACAAAGTAATGTCACATGGATTGTAGGGGAGCTCAGAAAAAAAAATGGGTCTTGGACCTAAAGTTAGACATTCCAGCTACTTTACGGGGTATACGATTAAAAAAAAAATGGCTGGCAAAATGTCTTCAGAGAAATACAGGTAAAAAATCGAATAGCTTCATTCTGGTTTGTTTATACATAAGACCTACAAAAGGCAGCTTCAAAAGGCAGCAAAAAAGCTTTCTTCAGTGTGTGCATGATACTGCTGCCAAACCCTGATGCAGTTGGCATTCAGAGAACTTCAGCATTAAGACTAGCCCCTTCCTTTAATGGTGCTGTTCTCTCCTACTGATATTTTTAGTTTTATTTTTTCAATATCTTAACATCTTTATCAACAACCTGTTGCCATTTTCTATATCTAGAAATGCAAAGTGAAAGACTATATTAACATTAACTTGGCCAAATTCTTATTGCTGCCAACGAAAAGCCTGTTATATACTGGCTGGTTTAAATGTAGACTATGCAAATTATTCACAATGTAGAAAGCATGATTATTGCTTTTCATAGTCTTATTTTAATGATGAGGACTTTCTTGTGCCTCTTCATGATTTTCAACTATGTATTAATATACACCAACTTTTCCATATGGATGGTTATATACTTTGAAAATCAGCTCAGCATCACCCTGGTTCATGGGAGTTGTTAGTATAATATTTTGACATTATTGTAAAAACAAACTAGGAAAAAATAGTTTGGCAGTTCTTCAAAATATTGAACACAGGTTTACCATATGACCCAACAATTTCACTTCCAAATATATACCCATGAGAAATTAAAATGTATGTGCAGTGCACACAAAAACTTTCACACAATATTTATAACAGCACTATTTATAATAGCCAAAAAATTAAAACAGCCTATATGATTTTCAGCTCATTAACAGATGAACAAAATGTGGAGTGTTTGCACAATAAAATACTATTTGGCAATAAAAAAATGAAATACAGATTATCATTTTAACGTGGAAGTGTTACAACATTATGCCAAGTGAAAGAAGCTAGTCACAAAAGAGCGCCTATCAAATGATTTCATTTGTATGAAATGTCCAGAATAGGAAAATCCATCAGGACAGATAGTAGACCAGTGCTTGCCTAGGACGTTAGGGGTAAATAGGAAGTGACTGGTAGTAGGGAAAGGTTTTCTTTTGGGCATTTTGACATGTTCTATAATGTGATGATAACTCCATAACTCTGAATAGGTTTGTACTAGCTCATTCTCGCATTGCTATAATGAAGTACCTGAGACTGGGTAATTTATAAAGAAAATAAGTTGAATTGACTCACAGTTCCACAGGCTGTACAGGAAGCATGGCTGAGGAGGCCTCAGGAAACTTACAATCATGGTGGAAGGCAAAGGGGACGCAAGCATCCTGCATGACTGGAGCAGGAGGAAGAGACCAAAGGGGTAAGTGTTACTTTTAACCAACCAGATCTCATGAGAACTCACTCACTATCAGGAGAGCAGCAAGGGGGAATCGGCCCCCATGATCCAATCACCTCCCACCAGGCCCCTCCTCCAACACCGAGGACTACAATTTGACATGAGATTTGGGTGGGGACACAAATCCAAACAACAGCAACACTAAAAAACAGTCCAGTTCTGTACATATTAAATGAGTGAATTACCTCAATAAAGATGTAAAAACAAAGTACCTAGTATACTTCTCTCAGGCTTTCTAATTTGATATTCAGGATTGGCTTAGTCAAAAGACCTAGATTCAGATCCTGGGTGACTGAGCAGTGTGTAGGCAATCACTTATCTCTCTGCTCTTACTGTTGCTGCTTCCTCCTTTTACACAAAGCAAGGTTTCCACTAGCTGATTTAAGATCAGTTCCAACTCGATGAACCAGGATTATTTGGATCTCTTCTTCATAAAGGCAGAATAAGAAAAATGCTTTGTAATTACACATTACTTTGCCTGCCTTTTACTAGAATTCTCAGACATCATGACTGAGGGATATGCTATTGCTAAGGGCAGATTATCAGCTGAGAAAAGCTTGAGCTCACATTAATCACGTGACTCAGAGTCCAGATGTGTATTCACCAACAGGCTTGCAAAATACTCAAAAGCTTCACGTTTGTAAAATCTACTCTAACATATACCTGATTACTCCTTATCTAATGTCAGCAGACTTTAAACAATCTATAGACTTATGGAACTTGAGTTGGTAATATATGTCCTGTTCTATATCTTTATGTATTCCCTAGACTGCAGATTCTATATTTTTTGTATATTTGCTAAAATATAAAACCCATTGTCATTTAGGTAAATAAATATTTCATTTGAGATATCACATGCTCATTCTGATTATTTAAAAGGTGAAGGGAAAATATGTACCCCTGGCTGTGTATTTCAGCTTATTGTAAGTTAGCAGTTTCCTTAGTTCCCTGCTCCCACCTTCATCCCATCCTTTTGTTCCAAAGCAAAAAGAAGTCTAGAAACTGATCAAAAACAGAAAGGATGTGTTATTTGAGTACCGGTCTAGTTACCCCTGCTCCTACCACCACCACACACAAACACACACAAATCATTAAAATAAGACATAGTCTATGTGTAACAATCTGAAAGGTATACAAATGTATTCATGCCACTAATATTTGTAAATGCTCATAGCAGGCATTTATCTTAATACACATGGGACCCAACTCTACAGGTGAAAAGGCTAGATAAGACACGGCCATGTGTACTTTCTCTAATCCTCTACAAGGAATGTACCCATTCACTTTTGAGAGAGGAAAACAGGACCGACAGGGAAAGAACCTGCCTTTTTGAGGCTCTGAAATCATATCACATGTCTCTCTTTCAATTCTTCATTCTCCAGGTGCCCATAACCTGAAACACAAAGTATGCACAGGGACCCCTTGAGATACTGTCCTATAGTACACATCTCACCTGAAAGCAAGCAAGATCAAGCTACTGAAGCTCAAGTCTCCAGGATACATCCATTTCAATATATAAAATGAAAACATAAGTAGGGTAACACAGTGATATCAAAGGAGTGGTTTGATTTCATCCCATCTTATATGCTCTAACTCATTGCTACAAGAGGTCACATCTCAAGGTGGCAAAGTGATGACTGAGAATTTTCTATCTTTAAAACTTCATTGTCAAGAAGATGCACAGGTGTACCTGTGGTAAATCATGGAACAAGACTGAAAATGAGCATGACACACCCTTTCTGCCACACACAATAAAGATTCCTTTCCTCAAGCTGTAGGAGTCATTGTTTGCAAAGCTCCTCAAGGCAAGCTGGGAAGCATGTTTGGAAAACAAAGGACTTTTTAATTGCTGCTGACATGAATGAACTCTCTGAAATAACAGCTGTGTCTTGAGATTACATTACAAGGCATGTGAGCAGGATGCAAAGCATCCTCATAAAAAGACAAAGCCAAAGAAGCCTTTTATTGCTTTTGAAAAAAATCCCCAAAGCTGGGATGCTTAATTTCAATTCCTACAGGATGCAGCAATCATATGTTTACAGAAAGAAATTGGAAAACAACCTTTGTATTTGCGGTGGCTGATAAGAAACAAAATCCAAGCAGACAGTTTGGGTAGGAGTTGGAAATCAGTGGGCAAGGTTATACTTGTATACAGCGTAAAAGTTGGTGAGTGGCAATGACATCTGGCTACTAAAATATTGTGCCAAGGGATTATTTCCTTTCTGTCTTTCTAGTCACAGAGTGTCTGCTACTGGGTATAAATTATGGACAAAGGAACTCATTTAGAGAAATATTGACCCAGTCATACTTTAAAAGTTTATTACTACCCTGAGAGAAATGAACCTTGTGAAATTATAACTGCTGAACTACAACCAAGATCCTTTCAAAGACAGACCTCAAGAGGAAAGGAAGAGAAGGTTAAGGTTAAAGAGGAAAGAAGAGGACAAAGAAGATAGGGATTTAGTGAACAGACCAATGGATCTGACATCAAGGTAAGGATTATATACTATTTCTATAATTCCATTCATCAAGCAACCTTATTTTAGACATTAAGTCTTCAGGGTAAGTGTTTCCACCAAAATTGCATACAAATGTGATGAAAGTGCATTTCCCACATTCTTCATCAGATTCTCAGAAGACTCTATAAACTTAAAGGTTGATAAACTATAGTGTGGAGGGTAAAGAAAGCTGAAAAACTTCTGACACTCCTTCCATGCAGAGGTGGAATCTATTTCTCTCTGTTGAATCTAAACTGGTGGACTACACTTTGACAACAGAGAGCATCAGAGATTATTCCACTCCAGTTCCAGACTCAGCCTGTAGGAGAACTAGTGTCTCTTCCTTGATCTTCCAGAGCCCTGAGCTACTATCCTGAAACCATGGTATGTGAGAAGCCCAGGCCACATTGGAGAAGCCCTGGAAATGCTGTATGGAAAGAAAGAGAGGCCAGGGAGCACCACGGCACCAGATATGGGGGTGTAGAAGCCACCTTGAGTGTATTCCACAGCTTCTACTGCTGGCAACTTGAGCAAAGATGAATCACCCAGCCAGGCCCTTCCAGAATTCCTGACGCACAAAATCATGAATGAAATAAAATTGTTGCATGAAATCATAAAATTCAGGTGTTAGCTATTTTAGATCAAGAAAATCCCACAACACACTGGGATTTTTTATTAAAAATTCTTAAGCATTTTACATACAACTCAAAACGTTTAGACATGCTATTAGATTATAAACCAACACATAATTATAAGTCAAAACTATTCATAATGTATTCCTATCTATTTTCCGTCCATCATGTTGTTTACTAATGAAGCACTTAACAGCTTTTGGGCCGGGGGGGATGAAAAGTTACCAAAAGAAAAATATAAACAAGCAAACAAACAAAAAACAGAACTCATCATTTTCAAACACGTTTTCTTCAATGCAAATATTTAGTTTTTATCATTCTTAAACTTTACATCATGCCTAATTTCTTTCCAGTCCTCTAACTTCTTTATACATTCTGCTCGCTGTTTTTTATTGTTCTTGCCTTTTAATACCTAATGACATTAACTGGTTCACACTGCCATAAAATGCTTTTGTCCTCAAAGGACTCACAGATAAGGGTTTTTCCTTGAATAATCTGTAGATGCTTTACTGTTTATAAAACAGTTCTCATTTTATTTTTGCTGAAGATTGGTCTAAGTAATTTATATACACAAGAGAATTGAAAAATCATGATTTTTTTACTTGTTCAAGTTTAGATCCTATTACTTTTCTGAGTTCATATGACATTTTCCTTTCCCATAATATTGAGATAAATGAAAATGTTAGCTATATAAGGTTCAACCTGATTAAAGTGAAGATATTCTTTAAAATGTTCTATCTTCCCACTTACCTGGAATAAAGACTTTTGAAGTCTCAAAACTTTGGGGTCAGCGTTAAGTAATTGCAATTTTAAACTCCAATTGGTCAAAAATTAAATGGTCTCATTCCATATAACAATCAAAAGCCCATATTTGTTTTTATATTAATTTAACATTTACTTAGTTAGAGTTTGCTGGAAGCAAAAACCTTTGACATCTTCTGGTGTCTTCTTTCTTTCCTACCAGTTTTTCCTTAGCCTACTTATCTTGGCTTCTACATCCTGCAATTATTTTAGGAAGAGGGTAGTAGAGGGGAAAAACTTAGGGAAGTCAAGTTCTTACCTCACCAGTATTGTTCAATTTGCTTTATGCTTTCTTGAATTTGAGAGGTTTTTACAGCTCACTCTTTCGCTGTGTTAGAAACAAATGCTGGGTGCTGCAAAGAAAACCAGAACTTAGGCAGAAAATTTCTCAGCAAGCCACATTTACTTCTGCAGAAGGATGCTGCCTATGTCAGTCAGGATGGCAAACGCACACCAAGCCAGGTGGGGCAGGGGCTTTTATCCCTAACGCAGCTCCTGTTCTGTGTCCTTTACCCATTGGCTGGAGTCGGACCACACAGTCTAAGCTGACCCAATTGGCTAGTGTTTGAAATTGAACAAGGCCAATTAGGGAAGAAGGGAGAGGCTGTCCCTTACCAACCAGGCAGGAAGGGGTTGTTTATAGAGTAAAAGGTTTGCTAATTACAGATTAAGCAGAGAAACAAGTGCTCATTACAGATTAAGCAGGAGGGGCTGTGTACAGAGCAAGAAAAACCAAGGAAGCCTAGAAAAGGAACTTATTATTTCTGGCACCTGGTACATGTAGGGGTTCTTAAGAAATTCCTTCATTTCTGCAGACCCATTAATAAGGATCATGCATTCTCTTCTGGTTTGTGTGTCTTCAGGGCCCTGAAAATCCAGTATTTCACCTCCAGCTCCTTCCACTGGGCTCCCATTTCCCCTCTAGGAGTCTCATTAAATTAACATCTAGGATAACTCGACCCTGCACCTCTCATTAGCATAAGATAGATAAGAGTAGTGATAGAGATTTTGCTTTAAATCCCATATTGCCACCTCCTCTCCCTATAACTGAATTTCTTTTTTCACCTGACCATGATGATTTGGATACCTAATTAGATAATAACACAGCATAATTCTGTTCAAAAATCTATAGGCTTGTGCTCATGTAACCCAACTACCTTTTCCTTTCTCACTGATGTTCACCCTTGCCAAAATGTTTTGTCTGCAATAATACTTACTGCTATAAAAGGTTGCCGGATAATATTTTCTAATCTGTATTAAGCAGTGTTGTGAGTCCCCGGAGTTAATATCAATTCAAAATTACTCTTTATTTATTTACATTTTTTTTCATAGAGACAGGGTCTCACTACATTGTCCATTCTGGTCTTGAACTCTTGGACTCAAGCAATCAATCCTCTTACCTCAGCCTCTCAAAGTGCTGGGATGACAGGAATGAGCCATTGTACCCAGCCACAAAACTATTCTTTAAAGGTGGTTATAATGGTCCTTCAATCATAATCATAGTATTTTTAAACTTTTAACTTTAGTGTATCGTTTCATTTAGCTGGCTTTGACATAAAGGTATAATGAAAGGTATCTGCTAATCTCACCTTTCCTGGAACCACTGCCTTACACAAAGATCCTAATACCAGCTCTACAGAGAAAATTATGGAAAAAATCATGTCTTGTTAGTCCCTAGTGATAGCACCTGAGGGACACGAGTATCAAAACTATGTTCTATCTTTCTTATTCAATCTTCTTTTTTTAAATTATAGAAATAAATATTATGATCATTTGCAGTCATTTGGTATTTCTCTTCTCAGTATCAAAAATGGTGATTTATTTTTAGTACCTGAAACATCACACCTATATTAGAATTGTGGAATTTCTTGTTTTCCTTTTTTGTTCCTCACAGAACTTCTAACCCAACCTATAACAATCCTCAATGGAAAACACTCATTATCATCTAATTTCTTCTTTGAACTTGTTATTATTCTTCTTTATAAAGAAATTTACATGAAAATTTTTAATAAGAAATAGCTCTTTTTCAAATGCCCAGCATTTGAGTCTCTTTATATCTCATTTCTTAATTTGATTTGACATCTTTTCACCACTAAATTCTGAAAATATAGAAACTACTTATTTGATTATCATTCCCCACGTATACAAGTCAAAAGGTTGTGATCACACCTGTAATTGTTCATTTGGAGTGTGAACTTGACTGGGCTATTGGGTGCCCAGATTACACATTTTTCTGTTTTGGTCTATAAGAGTGTTTTCCCAGCACTTTGGGAGGCCGAGACGGGCGGATCACGAGGTCAGGAGATCGAGACCATCCTGGCTAATACGGTGAAACCCCGTCTCTACTAAAAAACACAAAAAAAAAACTAGCCGGGCGACGAGGCGGGCGCCTGTAGTCCCAGCTACTCGGGAGGCTGAGACAGGAGAATGGCGTGAACCCGGGAGGCGGAGCTTGCAGTGAGCTGAGAGCCGGCCACTGCACTCCAGCCTGGGCGGCAGAGCAAGACTCCGTCTCAAAAAAAAAAAACAAAGAGTGTTTTCAGATGAGATTAGTATTTGAACTGGTTAACTCAGTAAAGTAGATTGCCCTCCACAATGTAGGTGGGCGTTTTTCAGTCTGTTGAGAGCCTGAATAGAGCAAAATGCAGGGAAATTAAGAATTCTTTCACTTACTACCTACCAGGTTGAGCTGTGACATTGGTCTTCTCATGCCTTTGGACTTGGAGTTATACCATCAGTTCTAAGGCCTTCAGACTCAGGCCAAAATCACACCACCAGCTCTCTTGGATCTCCAGTTTGCAGGTGACAAATCATGGGACTTCTCAACCTCAATAGTTCATGTACGTACATGATTTCATTTATATGTAATGTCTAGAATATGCAAAAATATAGAGTTAGAAAGTAGATTCATGACTGCCGAGGGCTAAAGGAATTAGGAGAAATAGAAACTAACTGCTGGTGGCTACATAGTTTCTTTCATAGTTGATAAAATTTTCTAAAATTAGATTATAGTGATGGTTAATGTGAATACACTGTGTTATCTACTATAAATATGAATGTGTGATCTATTGTGACTATACTAAAAACTATTGAACTGTACACTTTAAATGGGTGAATTTTATGGTTTGTGAAATGTATCTCAATAAAGTCATTTTAAAAAGATGATGGGTGGTTGCTTTTTTAAATGTTATTTTAAAATTTGTAGAATCATTTTTTAATATACATAATTACTTGGGGACAATAAAAGTATACTCACCATTAACATGCTAAAATTCTACTGACTTTTATTGATACATAATAATTGTACATGTTTATGGGGTGCACATAACATTTTAATACACTCATACATGCATAATACTCAAATCAGGGTAACGGATTTCTATCACCTCAAACACTTATCATTTTTTTGTGTTGGCAATATTCAAATCTTTTCTTCTAACTATTTTTAAAATTACAATGACTTATTAACTGTTGTCTCCTGCAGTGCTATCAGACACTAAAACTTATTCCTTTTATATAATTGTATTTTTGTACTCATTAAACAATCGCTCATCATCTCCTCCCCACCTTACCATTCTGGTAACCCTCATTCTACTCTCTACCTCCATGGAATCAATGTTTTTAGCTTCCATATATGAATGAGAACATTCAATATTTGTCTTCCTTAACTTGGCTTATTTCACTTGACATAACATCCTCCAGTTTCATTCACGTTGCTATAAATGACAGCATTTTATTATTTTTTATGGCTGAATAATATTTAATTGTGCATATATACCACATCATCTTTATTCATTCATCTATTGATGTTCACATGCGTTGATTCTATATTTTGACTATCATAAATAGTGCTGCAATAAACATGAGAGTGCAGATAGCTCTTTGATATACTGATCTCCTTTATTTTGGGTATATACACCCAACAGTGGGATTACTGGATCATATATGTAGATCTGTTTTTAGTTTTCTAAGGAGCCAGTACACCATTTTCCATAGTGGCTGTACTAATTTACATTCTGACCAACAGTGTACAAGAGTTCTACTTTCTCCATATCCTCACCAGCATCTGTTATTGCCTTTCCTTTTGACACAAGCCATTTTCATCGGGGTGAAATGGTATCTCATTGTGGTTTTAACTTGCATCTAACTGATGATTAGTGATGCTGAGCATTTTTTCATACACCTTTTGGGGTTGGCCACATTGGCTCACTCCTTTAATTCCAGCACTTTGGGAAGCCAAAATGGGAAGATCACTTGAGCCCAGGAGTTTGAGACCAGCCTAGGCAACATAGTGAGTCGCGGTCTCTACAGAATATTTAAAAATTAGCCAAGCATGGTGGTATGCACCCATGGTCCCAGCTACTTAGAAGGTTGAGGTGGAAGAATCACTTGGGCCTGGGAGGTCAAGACTGCAGTGATTCAGGATGGCACCACTCCAGCCTGGGTGACAGAGTGAAACTCTGACTCAAATACACACACACACACACACACACACACACACACCTATTAGTCATTTGTATATCTTCTTTTGGTAAATGTCTGTTCAGATCATTTGCCTATTTTTTAATTGGATTATTTGTTTATTTTTCCTATTGAGCCATTTGTGTTCCTTATGTATTCTGGTTATTTGTCCTTTGTCAGATGAATAGTCAGCAAATATTTTCTCCCATTTTGTAGGTTGTCTACATTCTGTTAATTGCTTACTTTGCTGTGCTGAAGCTTTTTAGATTGATGAAATCCCATTTGTTGGTTTTTCCTTTTGTTGCCTGTGCTTTTGAAGTCTTGTTTAAAAAAAAAAAAAAAAAAAAATCTTTGCCCAGACCAATATCCCGAAGTATTTCCCCAGGTTTTTTCTAGTAGATTCATAGTTTTAGGTCTTATATTTTAGTCTTTAATCCATTTTATTTTATTTCTGTATATGGTGAATGGTAGGGATCTAGTTTCATTCTTCCACATGTGGATATCCAGTTTGCTCATCACAATTTATGGAAAAGACTGTCCTTTCCCCAGTGTGGATTCTTGTAACCTTTGTTAAAAATAAGTTGACTGTAGATGTGTGAATTTATTTTGGGGTTCTCTATTCTGTTTCATTGGTCCATATGTCAGTTTTCATATCAGTAGCATGCTGTTTTGATTACTATAGTTTTGCAGTATATTTGAAGTGTGATTCCTCCAGCTTTGTTCTCTCTGCTCAGGACTGCTATGGCTATTCAGGGTCTTCTGTGATTCAATACAAATGTTAAGACTATTTTTTTCATTTCCATAAAAAATGTCACATTCGTGACATAAAGAATGTCAAAACATATTGGTGTTTTGACAAGGATTGCAATGAATCTGTAAGTAGCTTTGGGTAGTATGGACTTTTTTTTTTTTTTTTTTTTGAGACGGAGTCCAGCTCTGTTGCCCAGGCTGGAGTGCAGTGGCCGGATCTCAGCTCACTGCAAGCTCCGCCTCCCGGGTTTACGCCATTCTCTCGCCTCAGCCTCCCGAGTAGCTGGGACTACAGGCGCCCGCCATCTCGCCCGGCTAATTTTTTGTATTTTTTTAGTAGAGACGGGGTTTCACCGTGTTAGCCAGGATGGTCTCGATCTCCTGACCTCATGATCCGCCCGTCTCGGCCTCCCAAAGTGCTGGGATTACAGGCTTGAGCCACCGCGCCCGGCCTAGTATGGACATTTTAACAATAATATGTTCTTCAGGGTTATTAGTCTTTAGGGTTTTGTTGTTGTTGTGTTCTGTCCTGGTTTGGATATTAGGGTAATCCTGGCCCCTTAGAATAACTTTGGAAGTTGTCTTTGTTCATTTTTGTGTCATTATAAAGGAATACCTGAGGCTAGGTAATCGATACAGAAAAAGGAGTTCATTTGGCTGATGGTTCTGCAGATTGTACAAGAAGCGTGGTACCAGTACCTACTTTTGGTGAGGGCTTAAGGCTGCTTCCACACATGGTGGAAGGCAAGCATAGGGAGCATGTGCAGAGATCAATGGCAAGAGAGAGAAAGCAAGAAAGGAAGGAAGGTTCCAGGCCCCTTTTAAGGATCAACTATTGGAGGAACTCCCATGGGAACTAATAAACCAAGAATTCATTCATTACCCCAAGGACAGCACTAAGCAATTCATGAGGGATCTAACTCCAAGACCCAAGTACTTTCCCTTAGGCCCCATCTTTAACATTGGGGATCAAATTTCAACATAAGTTTGAAGGCACAAATACCCATACTATAGCATAAGTATTACCTTCTCTTCAATTTTTTTGAAATAATTTAAGAAGATTTGGTACCTGTTCTTCTTCAAGTGTTTGGTAGAATTCAGCAGTTAAGCTATCAGGACTGAATCTTCTTTTTAATTGGAGACTTATTACAGACTCAATCTTGTTACTTGTTATTCACCTCTTCTATTTCTTCATGCTTCAATCTTGATAGGTTTCATGTGTTCATGAATATGTCTATTTCTTCTAGGTTTTCCAATTTGTTGGTATTCATAATAGTCTCTAATGATTCTTTGAATTTCTGTGATATCAGTTGTAACGACTTCTTTCTTATCTCTGATTTTATTTGTTTGGATTTTCTCTTTTTTTGTTAGTCTACCTAAAAGTTTGTCGATTTTGTTTATCTTTTCAAGAAAATAATTTTTTGTTTGGTTGATGTTTTTTACTTTTTTAAATCTCCATTTTCTTTATTTCTGCTCTTATCTTTATTATTTCTTTTTTTCCACTAATTTTGGGTTGGGCTATTTCTTGTGCTTCTAGTTCCTTGATGTGAGTTATTAGGTTGTTTATTTGAAGTCTTTCAACTTTTTTGACATAAGTGTTTAATGATACAAACTTCCCTCTTAGCATTGCTTTTGCTGTATCTCATAGGTTCTGCAAGTTGTGTTTCCATTTTCATTTGTCTCAAGAAATTTTTTAACTTCCTTTTCAATTTCTTCATTGGCCAATTTGTTGTTCAGAAGCCTGTTGTTTAATTTACATACATTTGTACACTTTCCAATAGTCTTTCTGTTACTGATTTTTAATTTCATTCTATTGTGGTCAGAAATACTTGATATGATTTCTACTTTTTGTTAGTTTATTAAGACTTGTTTTGTGACCTAATATATAGACTATTCTGGAGAATGTTCCATGTGCTGTTAAGAAAAACGTTTATTTTTCAACTGTTGAATGGAATATTCTGTAAATATCTGTTAGGTCCACTTGTTCTAGAGTGCAATTTAACTCTGATGGTCCTTTTTAATTACCTATCTGGATGGTCTGTCTATTGCAAAAATAAGGTGTTGAAGCCTCCTGCTATTATTGTGTTGCAGTCTTAATATTTGTTATATATTTGGGTGCTCCAGTGCTGGGTACATACATATTCACAATTTTTATATTCTCTTGCTGTTTTGACTCCTTTATCATGATATAATGACCTTCTTTGTCTTTTATTTATCATTCTGACTTAAAGTATGCTATATCTAGTATCGCTACTCCTTCTCTTTTTTGGTTTCCATTTGCATGGAATATATTTTTCCATCCCTTCCCTTTCAGTCTATAAGAGTCTTTATAGGTGAAATGGGTTTATTTTAGACAGTATATATATTTGTGTCGTTGCCTTTTTTATACATTTAGTCACTCTCCTTTTTAATTGGGAAATTGAATTCATTTACATTCAGGATTATTATTGATATATTGATATATAAGAGAATATTACTCCCATTGTGTTACTTGTTTTCTGGTTGTTTTGTAGATTCTTTCCTCTTTTTTCCTCTCTTACTATCTTCCTTTGTGATTAAGTCATTTCCATTAGTAATATGTTTTGATTCCATGCCATGTATTGTTAGTGTGCCAATTATAAATTTTTGCTTTGTGGTTACAGAAAACATATTACAGTTTTTTGTGGGGTTGTTTGTTTGTTTGCTTTTGAGACAGAGTTTTGCTCCTATTGCTCAGGCTGGAGTGCAACAGCGGGATCTCAGCTCACCACAACCTCTACCTCCCGGGTTCAAGTGATTCTCCTGCCTCAGCCTCCCGAGTAGCTGGGATTACAGGAATGCGCCACCATGCCCAGGTAACTTTGTGTTTTTAGTAGAAACGGGGTTTCTCCATGTTAGTCAGACTGGTCTCAAACTCTCGACCTCAGGCAATTCAACCGCCTTGGCCTCCCAAAGTGCTGGGATTACAGGTGTGAGCCAGCTTGCCTGGCCCATCTTACAATTTTATCGTTATAGCAGGTTATTATAAACTGATAACAACTTACATTTGATCACAAAAAAAAGAAAAGTAACAAAAACAAACTTAGCACTGTAACGCCATTCTCCTCCCACATTTTGACTTTTTAATGTTTTCATTTAAAACTTTTTATATTTCCTGTCTGTTAATCAATTGTCATAGTTATTGTTTTTAATAGTTTTATCTTATAGTCTTCACAATGAAGATATAAGTGGTTTACTTACCCCAGTGACAGTATTTTATTGATTTTACTGATTTGTCTGTTTTCTTCAATCAGTGAGTTTTCTACTTGCGGACATTTTTCTGGTTACACATTAGCATCTAGCTCTTTCCAGTTGAAGACATCTCTGTAGCATTTCTTTCAAGATAAACCTGATGTGAAATTCTGACGAATTCCCTCAGCATTTGTTTGTCTGGGAAAGTCTTTATTTCTTCTTTATCTTTGAAGAGTTGTTTTGCTATGTACAGTATCCTTGCTTGGCAGATTTTTTCTTTCAGCACTTTGAATATAGCATCTCACTCTCTCCTACCCAGGAAGGCTCCTGCTGAAAAAATTACTGAAACATATATTGGGGTTCCATTGAGCATAATATTTTTTTCTCTTGCTGCTTTGAGTATTTTTTTCTTTGTCTTTGATTTTCTTCTAATTTGATTATAATATGCATTGGGGAATTCCTCTTTGGGTTGAATTTTATTGATGACCTTTGAGCTTCCAGTACCTGGAGACTGTCATCTTTCTCTAGATTTAGTAGTTTCAGACAATAGTTTAAGATGCTTTCACAGCCATTTCCTGTCTCATCTCTTTCAGGAAATTATATTACATGGTAACTCAATTGCTTGATTGTGTCCCATAATTTTCATAGGCCTTCATCACTCTTTTATTACTTTTTTATTTTACTCCTCTGTGTAATTTGATATGTTCTGCCTTCAAGATTCTTAAATCTTCCCTCTGTTTATTCAATTCTCCCTTTGAAGCTTTCCAATTAGTTTTTCAGTTCAGTTATTGTGCTCTTTACTTCTGGAATTTCTGTTTTTTTTAATTATTTTGTTTAGTTTTTTAAAATTTCTCACTTTGCAGCCAGGCACAGTGGCTCATGCCTGTAATCCCAGCACTTTGGGAGGCCAAGGTGGGCAGATTACAAGGTCAGGAAATCGAGACCATCCTGGCTAACATGGTGAAACTCCGTCTCTACTAAAATACAAAAAATTAGCTGGGCGTGGTGGCGGGCACCTGTAGTCCCAGCTACTCAGGAGGCTGAGGCAGGAAAATGGTGTGAACCCGCGAGGTGGAGCTTGCAGTGAGCCAAGATCGTGCCACTGAACTCCAGCCTGGGCAACAGAGTGAGACTCCATCTCATATATATATCACTTTGTTCCTGGGTTATTTTCCAAATTGCCTATTTCTAATTCACTAATTCCAAATTCCCTATTTCTATTTTCTTGTGATTCCCTGAACTTCTTTAAGGGAATTATTATTAATTCTTTTTGAAATATTTTCTAGATCTTTAATTATTCTTGATCTATTGCTGGAGCTTTGTTTGTTTCTTTCGGTGGTATCATATTTCTCTGAGTTTTTACAATTATTTTTATCTTTACATTGATGCTCACACATTTGGGCCACCTCTTCCACTATTTGTAGATATTCTTTGGTAGTGTTAGACCTTTACTCATCAGTATCAAAACTTAAACACCGGCTTGTTGGTGCTCCCTACTCTGGGGATGACTTATAGTAAACACCTGAACTTAAACACAGCTCTGGAACTAAATCACTGCCCTACCATTGCTTTCAGGTCTGGGAAAGACATACTGAGCCCTGGAATCTTGCCCATTGCCTCAGACCTATACTGCTACCCTGCATTGTTCTCTGGTTTGGAAAAACTTAAGTGAGCACCAAAACTTAATCCTGACCCTTTAGTTCCTTTTTTTTCTTTTTGAGACAGAGTCTCACTATTTCAACCAAGCTGGAGTGCAGAGGCACAACCTTGGCTCACTGAAACTTCTCTCTCCTGGGTTCAAGTGATTCTCCTGCCTCAGCCTCCCAAGTGACTGAGATTATAGGTGTGCACGATGCCCAGCTAATTTTAGTATTTTCAGTAGAGATGGTGTTTCACCATGTTGGCCAGGGTGATCTTGAACTCCTGACCTCAAGTTATCAGCTTACCTCAGCCTCCCAAAGTGTTGGGATTACAGGCGTGAGCCACTGTGCTCAGCCTGAGCATTTAGTTCTTTCCAAGCCAAAAGAAGGCTCCACACAAGCACCTGGGAGTGCTTTGTGGAAAATCTTTCTGGAAAATCTGGCCAGGTATTTGGACCTTCCTGTGAATTGTGCTACCTGAAGTGCTAAGACACCAGCTAGTCTCTTCTATGTGGCATCCTCACTGATCAAACCACTGAGTAACTGTTAAGATTCATGTGCCAATAGCTGTGATCAGCACTCTGCTCTTTATCCTCAAGAGCAAAAAACTATCCCCAAGTTTTTTTATCTCTCCTGGCACTTTCCAGGGTTCCTGTGAGATAGGACCAGAATGGCATTTCCCACAAGATTCCAAGACTGGTATGGAGACTGAACGTTAACCTCCAATTCCCTCTTCTCACCTCAGAAACTGTATGTCTGGGGAAATTCTTTGTGAATGACATTATGCTGGCTTGGCAGAGAGGGTGGTAGTCTAAAATGACTGTTTCTCTTAGTGTCCGCAGCTTGTCTCAATTCTTGTCAGCCCAGAAAGTTTTTCTGCCAGTGGTAAAGTCAATCACCATTAACCTATTGAAGCTTTAGTCATGTTGTTTATTTTTCCTTTTCTTCTATTGTGTCTTGTTTATATATCAGATCTTCCATTCTTTTGCCTTTTTCTTTGTTGCATCATGGCATTCTACAATAAATAAAATTGCAGATCCTGAGGATTCTCAAAACCTAACACTAGCTAAAGAAGGATATTGAGACTTGGGAGAAAGAAAGGTGTTTCTTCATTTCAATCCTCATGAGTCATACCCTGTACTAACAGAAATGTTCATGGGCCCCAGGTATATGATAAGAGGTCATGGTTATCATTCTCAAGTTATTAGAGGAAGCCATTAGAAGTAAATTTTCCAACCCCCACATTTTATAGATGAGGAAACTAAAGTCAGGAGAGGTGTGTATTATTCCATTTTCATGCTGCTGATAAAGACATACCTGAGACTGGGCAATTTACAAAAGAAAGAGTTTTAACTGAACTTACAGTTCCACATGGCTGGGGATGCCTCAAAATCATGGCAGAAGGCAAGGAGAAGCAAGTCGGGTTTTACATGGATGGCAGCAGGCAAACAGAGCTTGTGTATGAAATTCCCAATTTTTAAAAACCATCAGATCTCAGGAGACCCATTCACTATCATGAGAACAGCACAGAAAAGACCTGCACCCATGATTCAATCATCCCCACTATGTCTCTCCCACAACACGCAGGAATTATGGGAGCTACAAGATGAGATTTGTGTGGGGATGCAGAGCCAAACCATGTCATCCTACCCTTGGCCCCTACCAAATATTATATCTTCACAATTAAAAACCAACCATTCCTTCCCAACAGTCCCCCAAAGTCCCAACTCATTTCAGCATTAACTCAAGAGTCCACAGTCCAAAGTCTCATCCAAGACAAGGTAAGTCCTTTTCACCTATAAGCCTGTAAAATCAAAAGCAAGTTAGTTACTTCCTAGATACGATGGGATTAGAGGCATTGGGTAAGTACAGCCATTCCAAATGGGAGAAATTGGCCAAAACAAAGAGGCTACAGGTCCCATGCAAGTTCGAAAACTAGCGGGGCAGTTCAACCTTAACGTTCCAAAATGATCTCTTTTGACTCCATGTCTCACATCCAGGTCACACTGATGCAACAGGTGGGTTCCCATGGTCTTGGACAGCTCTGCCGCTGTGGTTTTGCAGGATACAACCTCTCTCCCAGCTGCTTTCATGGGCTGGCATTGAGTGTGTGTGGCTTTTCCAGGTGCATAGTGTAAGTAGATCAGTGGATCTACCATTCTGGCTCTGGAGGATAGTGACCCTCTTCTCACAGCTCCACTAGGCAATGCCCCAGTAGGGACTCTGTGGGAGCTCTGACCCCACATTTCCCTTCTGCACTGCCCCAGCAAAGTTTCTCTATGAGAGCCCCACCCCTGCAGCAAACTTCTGCCTGGAGATAGAGGCATTTCCATACATTCTCTGAAATCTAGGCCAAGGTTCCCAAACTTCAATTCTTGACTTCTGTACACTTGCAGGCTCAACACCATGTTGAAGCTGCCAAGACTTGAGGCTTTCACCCTCTGAAGCCACAGTCTAAGCTCTATGTTGCCCCCTTTCAGCCATGGCTGGAGTGGCTGGGATGCAGGGCACCAAATCCCAAGGCTGCACACAGCACAGGGACCCTGAGTCTGGTCCACAAAACCGAATTTTTCTCCTAGTCCTCCAGGCCTATGATGGAAGGGGCTGCCATGAAGACCTCTGACATGCCCTGGAGACATTTTCTCCATTGTCTTGGGGATTTAATTTATATATTTTTTATATATTTATTTATTTATGTATTTTATGTTATTTAAATATATATATTACATATATTTATATTATATTTCTCCATTGTGTTGGGGATTTGTTACTTATGCAAATTTCCACAGTCAGCTTGAATTTCTCCTCAGAAAATGGGATTTTCTTTTCTATCACATTGTCAGGCTGCAAATTTTTCAGACTCTTATGTTCTGCTCCCCTTATATAACTGAATGCCTTTAACAGCACCCAAGTCACCTCTTGAATGCTTTGCTGCTTCGAAATTTCTTCTACCAGATACCCTAAATCATCTCTCTCAAGTTCAAGTTCCACAAATATCTAGGGCGGGGCAAAATGCCACCAGTCTCTTTACTAAAACATAACAAGTGTCACCTTTGCTCCAGTTCCCAATAAGTTCCTTGCTTCCTCTGAGACCACCTCAGCCCAGACTTTACTGTCTATATCACTATCAACATTTTGAGCAAGGCCAGAAAACAAGTCTCCAGGAAGTTTCAAACTCACCCACATTATCCTGTCTTCTGGGCCCTCCAAACTGTTTCAAACTCTGCCTGTTACCCAGTTTCAAAGTGTCTCCCACATTTTCAGTTATCTTTCCAGCAACACCTCACTCCTGGTACCAATTTACTGTATTAGTCCGTTTTCACACTGCTAATAAAGACATACCAGAGACTGGGCAATTTACAGAAAAAAAAAGAGGTTTCATTGGACTTATGGTTCCACATGGCTGGAGAGGCCTCACAATCATGGCAGAAGGCAAGGAGGAGCAAGTCACGTCTTACACGGATGGCAGCCAGCAAAGAGAGCTTGTATATGGAAACTCTCATTTTTGAAAACCATCAGATTTTGTGAGACCCATTCACTATCACAAGAACAGCATGGGAAGGGCCCACCCCCATAATTCAATCATCTCCCACCAGGTCCCTCCCACCACACATGGGAATTATGAGAGCTACAAGATGAGATTTGGGTAGGGACACAGAGCCAAACCATATCAGGTGTTAATGATAGTTACCCAGCTAATGATGAGTTGGTACTAGAATCTGTTCTTTACTTACTGACTCACAGTTACAAATGAAAGTTTGCAACAAGAAGAGACATGTTGAAGTCCCAGCTCTCCAATACCTCAGAAGGTGAAATTATTTGGCAAGAGGATCATTGCAGATGCAATTAATTAAGATGAGGTCATACTGGAATAGGTTGGGCCCCTAAACCACTATGCCTGTTATTTTTATAAGAAGACAGCAATGTAAAGACATGAAGATATAAAGGAAGAACACCATGTGAAGATGGAGGCAGCAATTGGAGTTATGCACCTGTAAACCAAAATACACTAAAGATTGAAGCAAAACAGTTGAAGCTAGGAAGAAGAAAGAAGGAATGCCCTACAGGTTCCTGAGGGAGATTGAATCTACCAATCACTTAATTCCAGACTTCTAGCCTCCAGAACTGTGAGATACTTAAATTTCTGTTGTTTTAAGCCATTCAGTTTGTGGCACTTTGTTATGGTAGCCCTAAGAAACTAATAAACACCCTCAGAAAATATCAATTCTTACCACCTCATCCATACTGAGATCTGGGGGACAAAATCACAAAACCTACTAAGGAACTGCTTCTGAGTTAGAATACTAGGATTGTTTGTTTGTCTCTTTGTTTCTAAATATTTTTTAATTATACTTTATGTTCTAGGGTACATGTGCACAACGTGCAGGTTTGTTACATATGTATACATGTGCCATGTTGGTGTGCTGCGCCCATTACCTCATCATTTACATTAGGTATATCTCCTAATGCTATCCCTCCCCCCAACCCACCCCACAACAGGCTCTGGTGTGTGATGTTCCCCTTCCTGTGTCCAAGTGATCTCATTGTTCAGTTCCCACCTATAAGAGAGAACATGCGGTGTTTGGTTTTCTGTTCTTGCAATAGTTTGCTGAGAATGATGGTTTCCAGCTGCATCCGTGTCTCTACAAAGGACACAAACTCATCCATTTTTATGGCTGCATAGTATTCCATGGTGTATATGTGCCACATTTTCTTAATCTAGTCTGTCATTGATGGACATTTGGGTTGGTTCCAAGTCTTTGCTATTGTGAATAGTGCCTTAATAAACATATGTGTGCATGTGTCTTTATACCAGCATGATTTATAATCCTTTGGGTATATACACAGTAATGGGATGGCTGGGTCAAATGGTATTTCTAGTTCTAGATCCTTGAGGAATCACCACACTGTTTTCCACAATGGTTGAACTAGTTTACAGTCCCATCAACAGTGTAAAACTGTTCCTATTTCCCATGTCCTCTCCAGCACCTATTGCTTCCTGACTTTTTAATGATTGCCATTCTAACTGGTGTGAGATGGTATCTCACTGTGGTTTTGATTTGCATTTCTCTGATGGCTAGTGACAATGAGCATTTTTTTATGTGTCTGTTTGCTATATAAATGTCTTCTTGTGACAGCAGAAGTGTCTGTTCATATCCTTTGCCCACATTTTGATGGGGTTGTTTGATTTTTTTTCTTGTAAATTTGTTTGAGTTATTTGTAGGTTCTGGATATTAGCCCTTTGTCAGATGAGTAGATTGCAAAAATTTTCTCCCAGGTTGCCTGTTCACTCTGATGTTAGTTTCTTTTGCTGTGC
The DNA here is from genome assembly GCF_009764315.1 of Trachypithecus francoisi. Classification (NCBI taxonomy): domain Eukaryota; kingdom Metazoa; phylum Chordata; class Mammalia; order Primates; family Cercopithecidae; genus Trachypithecus; species Trachypithecus francoisi. The sequence continues at coordinate 163,730,710 of NW_022681454.1, read as the reverse complement.
AGAAGCTCTTCAGTTTAATTAGATCGTATTTGTCAATTTTGGCTTTTGTTGCCATTGCTTTTGGTGTTTTAGACATGAATTCCTTGCCCATGCCTATGTTCTGAATGGTATTGCCTAGGTTTTGTTCTAGGGTTTTTATGGTTTTAGGTCTAACATTTAAGTCTCTAATCCATCTTGAATTAATTTTCATACAAAGAGTAAGGAAGGGATCCAGTTTCAGCTTTCTACTTACAGCTAGTCAATTTTCCCAGCACCATTTATTAAATAGGGAATCCTTTCCCCATTTCCTCTTTTTGTCAGGTTTGTGAAAGATCAGATGGTTGTAGATGTGTTGTATTATTTCTGAGGACTCTGTTCTGTTACATTGGTCTATATCTCTGTTTTGGTACCAGTACCATGCTGTTTTGGTTACTGTTGCCTTGTAGTATAGTTTGAAGTCGGGTAGCATGATGCCTCCAGCTTTGTTCTTTTGACTTAGGATTGTCTTGGCAATGCGGGCTGTTTTTTGGTTCCATATGAACTTTAAAGTATTTTTTTCCAATTCTGTTAAGAAAGTCATTGGTAGCTTGATGGGGATGGCATTAAATCTATAAATTACCTTGGGCAGTATGGCCATTTTCATGATACGGATTCTTCCTATCCATGAGCATGGAATGTTCTTCCATTTGTTTGTGTCCTGTTTTATTTCCTTGAGCAGGAGTTTGTAGTTCTCCTTGATGAGGTCCTTCACATCCCTTGTAAGTTGGATTCCTAGGTATTTTATTCTCTTTGAAGCAATTGTGAATGGGAGTTTATTCATTATTTGTCTCTCTGTTTGTCTGTTATTGGTATGTAAGAATGCTTGTGATTTTTGCACATTGATTTCGTATTCTGGGACTTTGCTGAAGTTGTTTATCAGCTTGAGGAGATTTTGGACTGAGACAATGGGGTTTTCTAAATAGACAATCATGTCATGTCATCTACAAACAGGGACAATTTGAATTCTTCTTTTCCTAATTGAATACCCTTTATTTCTTTCCCTTCCCTGATTGCCCTGGCCAGAACTTCCAACACTATGTTGAATAGGAGTGGTGAGAGAGGGCATCCCTGTCTTGTGCCAGTTTTTAAGGGGAATATTTCCAGTTTTTGCCCATTCAGTATAATATTGGCTGTGGGTTTGTCATAAATAGCTCTTATTATTTTGAGATACAGAATTTTTTGAGAGTTTTTAGCATGAAGGGCTGTTGAATTTTGTCAAAGGCCTTTTCTGCATCTATTGAGATAATCATGTGGTTTTTGTCTTTGGTTCTGTTTATATGCTGGATTATGTTTATTGATTTGCATATGTTGAACCAGCCTTGCATCCCAGGGATGAAGCCCACTTGATCATGGTGGATAAGCTTTTTGATGTGCTGCTGGATTGAGGATTTTTGCATTGATGTTCCTCAGGGATAATTAAGATGAGGTCATACTGGAATAGGTTGGGCCCCTTTTTAGTTTTGTCTCTCCCAGGCTTTGGTGTCAGGATGATATTGCCCTCATAAAATGAGTTAGGGAGAATTCCCTCTTTTTCTGTTGATTGGAATAGTTTCAGAAGGAATGGTATCAGCTCCTCCTTGCACCTCTGGTAGAATTCGACTGTGAATCCGTCTGGTCCTGGACTTTTTTTGGTTGGTAGGCTATTAATTATTGCCTCAATTTCAGAGCCTGCTATTCGTCTATTCAGGGATTCAACTTCTTCCTGGTGTAGTCTTGGGAGAGTGTATGTGTCCAGGAATTTAACCATTTCTTCTAGTTTTTCTAGTTTATTTGTGTAGTGTTGTTTATAGTATTCTCCAATAGTAGTTTGTATTTCTGTGGGGATGGTGGTGATATCCCCTTTATCATTTTTTATTGCATCTATTTGATTTTTCTCTCTTTTCTTCTTTATTATCCTTGCTAGCAGTCTATCCATTTGGTTGATCTTTTCAGAAAACCAGCTCCTGGATTCACTGATTTTTTTGAAGGGTTTTTTGTGTCTCTATCTCCTTCAATTCTGCTTTGATCTTAGTTATTTCTTGCCTTCTGCTAGCTTTTGCATGTGTTTGCTCTTGCTTCTCTAGTTCTTTTAATTGTGATGTTAGGTGTCAATTTTAAATCTTTCCTTCTTTCTCTTGTGGGCATTTAGTGCTATAAATTTCCCTCTACACACTGCTTTAAATGTGTCCCAGAGATTCTGGTATGTTGTATCTTTGTTCTCATTGGTTTCAAAGAACATCTTTATTTCTGCCTTCATTTCACTATGTACCGGTAGTCATTCAGGATCAGGTTGTTCAGTTTCCATGTAGTTGAGCGGTTTTGATTGAGTTTCTTAATCCTGAGTTCTAGTTTGATTGCACTGTAGTCTGAGAGACAGTTTATTATAATTTCTGTTCTTTTACATTTGCTGAGAAGTGCTTTACTTCCAACTACGTGGTCAATTTTGGAATAACTACAATGTGGTGCTGAGAAGAATGTATATTCTGTTGATTTGGGGTGGAGAATTCTGTAGATGTCTATTAGGTCTGCTTGGTGCAGAGTTGAGTTCAATTCCTGGATATCCTTGTTTACTTTCTGTCTCGTTGATCAGTCTAATGTTGACAGTAGGGTGTTAAAGTCTCCCATTATTATTGTATGGGAGCCTAAATCTCTTTGTAAGTCTCTAAGGACTTGCTTTATGAATCTGGGTGCTCCTGTATTGGGTGCATATATATTTAGGATAGTTAGCTCTTCTTGTTGAATTGATCGCTTTACCATTATGTAATGGCCTTCTTTGTCTCTTTTGATCTTTGTTGGTTTAAAGTCTGTTTTATCAGAGACTATGATTGCAACCCCTGCCTTTTATTGTTTTCCATTTGCTTGGTAGATCTTCCTCCATCCCTTTATTTTGAGCCTATTTGTGTCTCTGCACATCAATGGCTCTCCTGAATACAGCAAACTGATGAGTCTTGACTCTTTATCCAATTTGCCAGTCTGTGTCTTTTAATTGGACCATTTAGCCCATTTACATTTAAGGTTAATATTGTTATGTGTGAACTTGATCCTGTCATTATGATGTTAGCTGGTTATTTTGCTCATTAGTTTCTTCCTAGCATCAGTGGTCTTTACATTTTGGCATGTTTTTGCAATGGCTGGTACCTGTTGTTCCTTTCCATGTTTAGGGCTTCCTTCAGGAACTCTTGTAGGGCAGGCCTGGTGGTGACAAAATCTCTCAGCATTTGCTTGTCTGTAAAGGATTTTATTTCTCCTTCACTTATGAAACTTAGTTTGGCTGGATATGAAATTCTGGTTTGAAAATTATTTTCTTTAACATGTTGAATATTGGCCCCCATTCTCTTTTGGCTTGTAGACTTTCTGCTGAGAGATCTGCTGTTAGCCTGATGGGCTTCCCTTTGTGGGTAACCTGACCTTTCTCTCTGACTGCCCTTAACATTTTTTCCTTCATTTCAACTTTGGTGAATCTGACAATTATGTGTCTTGGTGTTGCTCTTCTCAAGGAGTATCTTTGTGGCATTCTCTGTATTTCCTGAATTTGAATGTTGGCCTGCCTTGCTAGGTTGGGGAAGTTCTCCTGGATAATACCCTGCAGAATGTTTTCCAACTTGGTTCCATTCTCCCCATCAATTTCAGGTACAACAATCAGACATAGATTTGGTCTTTTCACATAATTCCATATTTCTTGGAGACTTTGTTCATTTATTTTTACTTTTTTCTCTAAACTTCTCTTCTCCTTTCATTTCATTCATTTGATGTTCAATCACTGATACATTTTATTCCAGTTGATCGAGTCAGTTACTGAAGCTTGTGCATTTGTCACGTAGTTCTTGTGTCATGGTTTTCATCTCTATTAGGTCATTTATGGACTTCTCTGCATTGGTTATTCTAGTTTTCCAGTCGCCAAATCTTTTTTCAAGGTTTTTAGTTTCTTTGCCCTGGGTTTGTAGTTCCTCCTTTAGCTCTGAGAAGTTTGATCGACTGAAGCCTTCTTCTCTCAATTCATCAAAGTCATCCTCCGTCCAGCTTTGTTCCATTGCTGGCAAGGAGCTGCATTCTTTGGAGGGGGAGAGACGCTCTGATTTTTTGAATGTTGAGCTTTTCTGCACTGCTTTTTCCCCATCTTTGTGGCTTTATCTACCTTTGGTCTTTGATGATGGTGATGTACAATTGGGGTTTTGGTGTGGATGTCCTTTCTAGTTGTTAGTTTTCCTTCTAACAATCAGGACCCTCAGCTGCAGGTCTGTTGGAGTTTGCTTGATGTCCGCTCCAGTTAGGCTACTCCTAGTTAGACTCTCCCAGTTAGGCTTAAGCAGGCAGTCTGTCCATTCTCAGATCTCAGCCTCCGTGCTGGGAGAATCACTATTCTCTTCAAAGATGTCAGACAGGGACATTTACATCTGCAGAGGTTTCTGCTGCTTTTTGTTTAGCTATGCCTTGTCCCCAGAGGTGGAGTCTACAGAGGCAGGTAGGCCTCCTTGAGCTGTAGTGGGCTCCACCCAGTTCGAGCTTCCCAGCCGCTTTGTTTACCTACTTATGCCTCAGCAATGGCGAACACCCCTCCCCTAGCCTCACTGCCGCCTTGCAATTAGATCTCAGACTGCTGTGCTAGCAATGAGGGAGGCTCCGTGAGCATGGGACCCTCCAAGACAGGCGTGGGATATAATCTCCTGGTGTGCCATTTGCTAAGACCTTGGTAAATCACAGTATTAGGGTGGGAGTTACCTGGTTTTCCAGGTGTTATGTGTCATGGTTTCCCTTGGCTAGGAAAAGTAATTCCCTTCCCCCTTGTACTTCCTGATTGATGCAATGTGTCACGCTGCTTCGGCTCTCGCTTGTTGGGCTGCACCCACTGTCCTGCACCAACTGTCCAACACACCCCAGTGAGATGAACCCGGTACCTCAGTTGGAAATGCAGAAATCACCCATCTTCTGTGTCACTCATGCTGGGAGCTGGAGGCTCGAGCTGTTCCTATTCAGTCATCTTGGCACTCCCTCCACATTCTCTTTATCCAGTCTATCATTGATGGACATTTATGTTGATTCCGTGTCATTGCTATTTTGAATAGTGCTACAATGAACATACATGTGCATGTGTCTTTGTAATAGAATGATTTCTATTTCTTTGGGTATATACCCAGTAATGGGATTATTGAGTCAAATGGTATTTCTGGGTTTAGGTCTTTGAGGAATCTCCACACTGTCTACTACAATGGTTGAACTAATTTACATTGTCATTAACAGTGTATAAACATTCCTTTTTCTCTAAAACCTCACCAGCATTTGTTATTTTTTGACTTTTTAATAGTAGTCATTCTGACTAGTGTTAGATGGTATCTCCTTGTGGTTTTGATTTGCATTTCTCTGATAATCAGTGATGTTGAGCTTTTGTTCATATGATTGTTGGCTGCATGCATATCTTCTTTTGAAAAGTGTTCATGTCCGTTGCTCACTTTTGTATGAAATTGTTTGTGCTTTTTTTTTCTTGTAAATTTATTTGAGTTTCTTATAGATGCTGGATATTAGACCTTTGTTGGATGCATGGTTTGAAAAAATATTCTCCCATTCTATAGATTGCCTGTTTACTCTGTTGATAGTTGCCTTTTACAGAAGTTCTTAAGTTTATTCAATCCCATTTGTTGATTTTTCTTTTTGTTGCAATTGTTTTTGACATCTTTGTCATGAAATCTTTGCCCATGACTATGCCTTGAATGGCATTGCCTAGATTGTCTTCCAGGGTTTGTATAATTTGGGGCTTTACATTTAAGTCTTTAATCTATCTTGTGTTAATTTTTGTATATGGTGTAAGCAAGGGATTCAGTCTCAGTCTTCTGCATATCACTAGCCAGTTATCTCAGCACCATTTATTGAATAGGGAATCCTTTCCCCATTGTTTTTTTTTTTTTTTTTTTTTTTGGTCATGTTTGTCAAAGATGGGATAGTTGCATGTATGCAGTCTTATTTCTGGGTCCTCCATTCTGTTCCTTTCTTCTATGTGTCTGTTCTTGTACCAGTACAATACTGTTTTGGTTACTGGAGCCCTGTAGTATAGTTTGAAGTCAGATAGCATGATACCTCCAGCCTTTAAAAACAATAACTTTTACTCTTAAGGAGCACCAAATACAAACGTCATCTAAGTTTACCTGGACTCAATCCTCACATTGCACTAGAGCGTCTCAAAACCGATTTTGCATTAATGACACTTTGCTTTTAATTGTGTTTTTTAATGACTGGAAGTCCTCTGCATATAGAAGACTAGGAATGGAATACAGAAGATATATAAAATATGATTGGATTTTCTCTTGCCCCGAATTCAAATCCATACACTTCCAACTAGTCATTCTCCTTCACATAACCACAACTGGCTTCATTTTTTTTAAGTTTGAAGTCTTCAAAGAGGAAACAACGTACAAAATATGTGATAGCTGGCAATATATAATAGGATCAAATTTTAGTCTGTGGTTTTTATTTTCCTTCATTCTTTATATACTCTTTATGTCCCTTGTTTTCATGTCCCAATGTAAAGCCCTAAGATGTGCATCATTCACTATATCCACTTTATTTTACCACAGTTCTGTCATTTCCCTAGGCTTAACAATCTCATTAGCATTATTTAAGGAGTGCAACAAACAACAGAAAAAACCCTGATAGGAAATTCTGGAGCATTCTTAATGTGGATTTCAACAAGAACTGTTTTTAAATCCCTGTAACATGACTGCCATCTAGAGAAGACTAGAGATACTGAAATTAACCAAACTAATCAAGTACCTTTAAGGGTTTACTTTTTTCTAACCCTTTGATAAAAGTCATAAGGAAAGACATTTTAAACAAGAAATGTAGAAAATACTTAAATGTTGTATGGTGTCTTCAGATGGGGCCATTAATCCGTTTTTCTAAAACAATATTTAGAAATTGTACTCTGTTTCTAAGGAGAAATGACACTATTAGTGATAGCAATCAGCTTGCCTTTGAATTTATTTTTTTGATTCCTTATGAAAATACACATCAAGGTAATGTAGTTATTATATCTGCACATTTCCAAAACTGTAATTAAAACAAGATATTTCTTCCAACTAAATTCTCTAGATTGTGGTTTCTTTCCTTCTGCCATATGAGGTTTCATCTTAAAACAGATTTCTGAACCTCTCCATGATGTTCTTGTTATATTAATACTGATATTACTAGACAAGAAATTTCTCCAGCTTTGTAAAATGCCCTTTTAGCAATTGTATTATTTTGTGGCTTAAAAGAATAAAGGTAGACATGAATTTAAAACAGGATTTTAAATGTTTAAATATGGCTTCTGTTAGACAACCGCCCTAAGTCTCCTTTATTTATATGTATCAAATATGTTGATTTTCCACTGACTTCTACTACCAAGAAATCTAAAAGACTTGATGGAGTTCATTGTCTTTTACATTACTTTAGGAATTATCTATTTCTCAAGTATCAAGGAGTCAAAACTTGAGCTTATTAATAGTCCCAATCATTTCCACAGCAGGATTTTCATTTGTCACAGTTTGCAAATAATAAGAGTGTTAAATTCAGAAAATTGGCAAAATTGAAATACAATGGTGTAAATACAGAGAATAATTAACATCTTAAGATTCTATATAGTTGGACATGATGACTAATGCCTGTAATCCCATCACTTTTGGAGGCTGAGGCAGATGAATTGTTTGAGCCCAGAAGTACAAGACAAGACTGAGCAACACGGTGAAACAAACAAAAAAACTCTACAAAAATTAGCGGGGCATGATGGTGCATGCCAGTATTCCCAGCTACTCAGGAGAAAAAACTGTATACTGGGACAAAGATGTAAGGGATATGAGGGATTTATAGAATATTAGTAGAAACCAACAGACTAAATTTCATCTCATTCCATGTTGCCAGGTATCACATTTTTGTACACTATACCTTCTTTGAAAATTTTATGCTTAAAATTGGGACCAGATGAGTTTATGTGAAAGAGAATTATTATTTGGAAGCATATAGAAGCAAATTTGTGGCAAGAGGAAATCAATAAACTGTGCATATTTTATGCCTAGTTTCCTTATCCAAAATACTTTAAACTATTTTAAAATATGATTACAAGGAAAGTTATTAAAGTAACATTAGCTCTGAAAAATTCAAGTGTGAGATTACTTATTTTTAGAAGAGCCCAGGTAAATAAACATAGGTGAAGTCTGAGTACTTCGAATAGGGATCAGAAAAATTTTTCTTAAAGGTCCAGACAGTAACTATCTTTGGCTTTCCAGGCAATATAGTCACAACTACTAAATGGCCAGGGTAGCATGAAAGTCACTACTGACAATATCAACAAATGGGTGTGGCTCTGTTCCAATAAAACAAATTTACAGAAACAGGCAGCTGCAGTTTGACACCTATTGTGTTGCCCCAAGAACTTTTAGAAATGTGGAGCAACCCCCTTTGGGTCCCCTCCCATTTTATGGGAGCTCTGTTTTCACTCTGCTAAATATTGCAACTGCACACTCTTCTGGTCCGTTTTTGTTACAGCTCAAGCTGAGCTTTCGCTCGCCATTCACCACTGCTGTTTGCTGCTGTCACAGACCTGCCACTGACTTCCACCCCTCTGGATCTGGCAGAGTGTCTGCTGTGCTCCTGATCCAGTGAGGCGTCCATTGCTGCTCCCAATTAGGCTAACGGTTTGACATTGTTCCTGCATGGCTAAGGGCCTGGGTTCGTCCTAATCGAGCTGAATACCAGTCACTGGGTTCCACGGTTCTTCTCCATGACCCACAGCTTCTAACACAGCTATAACACTCACCTCATGGCCCAAAATTTCATTCCTTGGAATCCATGAGACCAAGAACCCCAGATCAGAGAACAAGAGGCTTGCCACCATCTTGGAGGTAGCCTGCCACCATCTTGGGAGCTCTAAGAATGAGGACCCCTCCCCACCCCAGTAACATTTTGGTGACCACGAAGGGGCCTCCAAAGTGATGGGTAATATTGGACCACTTTTGTTTGCTATTCTGTCCTATCCTTCCTTAGAATTGGAGGAAAATACCAGGCACCTGTCAGCTAGTTAAAAACGATTAGTGTGGCCGCCAGACTTAAGACTCAGGTGTGAGGCTGTCTGAGAAAGGGTTTTCTAACAACCCCCAACCCTTCTGGGTTGGGAGCATTGGTCTGACTGGAACCAGTTTCCACTTTCAGTTTTCCTGGGGAAGCTGAGGACCGACTAGAGGCAGAAAGCTGTCATCCCAAACTCCCCGCGTTAGCTGGTTGAGATCATGGCACAGCCAGAAGTCTCTACTCAACAGTAACCCATGCATGCACCCCTACCTTTCCTTCTGACCTATACCTCCTGGGTCCCAACCGGGACTTTTTTGAAAGCGTAGCCCCAAAATTCTCCTTACCTCTGAATCTACTTCCTCTGATCCCTGCCTCTTAGGTACTAATTGTTCAGACTTTCATTTCCTCTCCTAAGTATTAGAGCAAGTTGTATCTCCAAAGGGATCTAAGGAAGCTCTACACTGTGTCCCTAGGCATCTAGGCTCTGAACCCAGGGAGTCTTGACCCTGGTGTCCCTCCCAATTTAGGCATGCAGCTCTTGACATGGGCAGTTATGTGGGACCCATTCCCCATCACCCTTGCCAGGACCCCAAGTTTGTAAAAGGCTAGGAAGATTGGTCTCCCATTGTGTAAGATGCTCTCCTCCCCTGATTTCTACCCAGCTTACCCCTCTGCAATACAATCTCCAAGCCTTGGCTCCTTGGCCAGGACCTTAGAACTGATGACTCAGTACTTTAACAACTGGAACTGGGTCTATGACAACATCAGGATCAGGATGAAAGTGAATTGAGTGAGTCAAGGAGAACGGAGACAGAGAGAGAAAAAAGAGGGAGAGAGAGAAAAAGAGAGATATAAGTAGTAAAGAAAAAACAGTGTGCCCTTTTCCTTTAAAAGCCAAGGTAAATTTAAAACCTATAATTGATAACTGAAGGTCATCTCCATGACCCTGTAACACTCCAGTACTACCTTGTCAGTGTAAACTGAGACCACTGACAACCAGTAGCCTTCCTATCAAAAATCCTTAACCCAGGAACCCACAGATGGCCCAAATGCATTCAATCTGTAGTGGTAACTGCTTTGCTAAAGGAAGAAAGCAGAACCCGACCTAGCAGATTTCTTAACAGGGGATTTAAATCTTAATTACCATGCAAAGTTCCGACCAGACGTAGAAAGAACTCCCTTCAGGACAGGACATAGATGGCTCCTCCCGGTGACTGAGGAAAAAAAACCACAATGGGTATTCGGTAATTGATAGGGAGACTCTTAAGGAAGCAGAGTTAGGAAAATTGCCCAGTCATTGGTCTGCTCAAACGTGCAAGCTGTTTGCACTCAGCCAAGCCTTAAAGTATTTACAGAATCAAAAAAAATCTATCTCAATCCTTACTCAAAAAGTTACCTACACCCTCTCTGAAATGAATTTGCATAAGAACTGTTGTTTATGGGAATGCATCTTGATAGGGCAGCTGGGTTGTTATGAAATACTCAGGAACCCAGCCCAGCTCTAAAACTCACCCCTGAGTGCAAAGGCAATGTTGGGCATGCTGCTAAAGGACTACCAGAATCCAGCAGCCCAGACCCCTTTCTTTGTGGCCAAGAAAGGCGGGAAAACATGGGCAGGACTGCTACATCAGTGAGCATAAGTAATTCAATAAGCAAAGGTCCATGGATGGTTATGCACCCTGGAAAGGAATAAGCATTAGGACCATAGAGGTCGTTCTAGGACTAATGCTTATCAGAAAATGACTAGGGGTGCTGGCATCCCTATGTTGTTGCTGTTGTTGTTGTTGTTTTTCAGATGGGAAACATTCCCTCTAAGGCAAAAACACCCCTACGATGTATTCTGGACATTTCTAAAAAGAAGACATACAAATGGTCAACTAGTATGCAGAAAAATGCTCAATATCTGTAATCAGCAGAAAAATGCAAATTAAAACAATGAGATATCGTCTCATGCCTCTTAATGTGGCTATTACCAAAAAGACAAAAAATAAGTATTAGCAAGGATGTGGAGGAAAGGGAACCCTTGCATACTCTTAGTGGAAATATAAATTGATACAGCCATTGTAAAAAACAGTATGAAGGTTTGTCAAAAAATTAAAAATAGAACTATTACGCAACAATCTTTCTCTGGGTATGTATCCAAAGAAAATAAAATCAGGATCTCAAAGTGATGAATAAATGAAGAAAATGTTATAGATAGATAGACAGACAGACAACGAAATACAAGTCAATCTTTCAAAAGAAAGAAATTCTGTCATCTGTGACAAGATGTATGAACTTGGAGGACTGTATGCTAAGTGAAATAACCAGTCACAGAAAGACAAATACTACATTATCTCACTTATATGTAGAATCTAAAAAAGTTTGAACTCACAGAAATGGAGAGTATAATGGTGATTGCCAGAGGCTGCCTGGAGAGGAGGAAATAGAGAGATGTTGATCAAAAGTTACCAAGTTTTAGTTGGACAAGATGAATAAAATATGGAAATCTCTTTACAGCATGGTGACTATAGTTAATCATAATGTATTGCATACTTAAAAACTGTTAACAGAGTAGATCTTAAATATTCTCACTCCAAAAAAGCGATAAGTATGTGAGATGACAGATACGTTTTAAGCTTGATTTAATCATTTTGTGATATCTACATATATGAAAACATCATGTTGTATACTGTAAATATATACCATTTGTGTGTGTTAATTTTACCTTAATAAAGTTGGGGAAGAGAAAAAGAACCTTTATGTTATCCATTGTAAATGACTGTCAGAACATAATGCCTAAATATTATTGGTTATTCAAGTGTCCAAGGAGTCAACACTTAATGTAGAGGAGACAAAGAGCAGCTGGTAAAATAAATACTCCTGCTTCAACTAACTGGAAAAGATTCCCTCTTTCAATGCATCTAGAACATCTTCTAACAGTATCAAACTTAACAGACTCTCAGAAAAAAAGAACTTTTTCTCAGATGGTGAAGAATTCAACCATTTGCTCACAGTCAGACCTACATACACATACACACACACACACACACACGCTAGTCTCAGAGCAGAAATGACAGCAGTAAGTGAAAGAGAAGTAAATTTGGGGTGGACAAGTATTTTATGCATTGTATGTGTGTCCACAAGTCTGTTTTAGATTACTGTTATTATCCTATGCCTGGATTTTATAGGAGTTATCAGATGCATTTTCATTCTAAAACTTAGCTTCTGCTTAACAATTGGTAGTCTCCCATAACTCATGCCTACAAAAAGGACCACGAGAAAGCAACTTTCCCATAAAAAATTTAAATAGTAAAACAACTGTGCTGTACTGGGAATTTCCGTATAACAACTTATCCTCCTGTACTTTCACAACTGTTAATATTACATGGAGCACATACAGAGTTAAGGTGTAGAGAAACAGAAAACAAACAGAATCTGAGAAGTTGTGTGTTAAGCAAGTTATGAATGTCTTTCGGAGTTTTTACAATGTGTTTTTCAGTCTCTTACCATCTTGGGAACAGTAAGAAAATGTCTGATTCCAAGTTTAATAGATTATCAGTTTCATCTTTATTTTTTGTATATTCTTTTCATAATCGCTTCCTCTTCCGCAAAGACGCTACTATAAATTTCTATAGCCATTTATTTTCATTCTACTTTTTATTTCTGCCTTTTAATGACTAGTGTAATGTGCAGAAAGAAAACAGAACTAAGGTAAAATCCTTGCTCCTCTTCTAACCAGTCTTGTGACCGTAGAGGGTGTTACTTAACTGCCCTAAGACTCGGTTTTCTTGTTATTGAATAAAGAAAATATTAAGTACATCATGGGATTATTGTTAAGATTAGTGAAAACATTTGTGAGGGATCTTGAACACTGATCAATAAATGATAGTTTATTTCCTCTCTCTCTCCCAGTTCCCTCTCTAAGACTGCTGAAGTTAGGATGTCCCACCTCCCTACAGTATCTGCTGCTAGATTAGACACAGAGTAGGTGCTTCATTAAATGTTTCTTAAATGAGTAATGAGTTCTTACATTTTCCTTTGTTATTAAAGATCTTACCATATTAAACTGCTATGAAGACGTGCCAAAAGCTACTTTCTGAGTCTTGGGGGAAGAAAAACATGTTTCATAAATTCAAAAAAAAAAAAAAAAAAACCTATTCATAACATTGGTATGCAATACATAGAGTAAGCACTCAAATATTTGTTGAAAAATGTTGGCACGTAAGTGTATGAGCTGTATTAAGGACATACATTTGTGATATTTTACTCCGCTCTTGAGAGAAATGATTTGACCCAAAATATTATCAAATCTGTGGAATAACAAGGTACTTTATCATGAGGTTTTATTATGTATTGTTAACTTCTATAATTCTCATCATGATTCATCAGTCACATTTATACATCACCTAGCATTATCCAGAAAAGAATCTTCATGTTCAGTATGCCTGTCAAAACTGGCCTCACATTTTATTTTTTTAACCGTACAAAGTACTGCATGCTGAAAAGTTTGTGGAAATTCCACTCAGGGAAACATCAAGGTTAAACGTGACTAATGTGGAGGCATCCAGACAAAGAAGTTTTGATCAGAAGAGGAAATTAAAGTCAAGAGTCACCTGCAGAGGGTAAAAGTGGAAAGAGAATAAGACCTAACAGTTATTTAATGGCAAAAAGAAAAGAAATAGAGCCAGAGTTGTTGGAAATGTTTCTAAAAATTACTAGCTGCAGGGCATATAGACAGAGGAGCTAAGATGTCAATAAAAATAAAATGGAATTTATGAAATAGCAAAAGAGTAGATAAAAAGAAATCAATTAAACAAAAAAATCCACTTTTCTGTATCAGTTCTGGCTTTAAGGGTTAGGAACTACAATTTTTTTTTCTTTGCTTTGTTTTTTCTAGTTTTATAATACATTTACACATATAGAAAAAGTTGTTATGCTGACTCAGAATTAAATTTCTGTTACTTTTAAAATTTGAATGTTTCTCATGAAACACAAACTTTTCAGCATTATTGCCTATTTTGGCTATCATATCATATATGATTTTGTAGAATATCAGCATGACAATAAGGCAAAGGTCATACAAGTATTATGAATATATTAATAAGTTTGCAGAATCTGTGTTATTCATGCTATACAACATTCCTGATAAGTTATCAGTCTGACCTTGAAAGCCAGATTTTTTCAAAAATATTTATACTTATCAATAACTAAATGTCAATAGATCAGAATATTTATATATACAATAAAAGTGCAATTTCCATTCTAGCTTTGAAAAAATCCTGTTTCCTCATCTCCCTACCTACCTGCAAGATATTGTACCTTATATCTAAAGGACTCCGTAAAATCCTATCCTCTACCATCATTTTAAAAGTAACAATAGGAAGGGAGACTAGCTGCCCCAAAGAGGCCAAACAACTCCATGATGGCCTTGATTTGGATTTGCTATCAGCTTATACTCAACATATCAAAGCATATCAATTCTCTGAGCAAAAACTTCACTGGATTCCAATTGCCTTTGGAATGAAGTAGAACTACTTATTCCAGTCATCATGGAATGTCATGATTCAAGTTTAATTTTCATCTCTCCCTTCTTCATTTATTCTATGCCAATAAAAAGAAACTCTAAAGTTTCTATACATGTGCTGATTTCTTCTCATTTTCATCTTTATTTTCATGCTGTGCCCTCCATTTCTTTCTTCTTCAACTCTTTCTTCAACGCTTGGCTCAAATACAATTTTTCACTGACACTCAAAATATTTTCTCTCATTTATTTGTGTAAAGGTCAATTTTATTTCAACTTGGCTAAGCCATGGTACCAAGTTTTTGGTTGAATACCAGTCTATATGTTGCCATAAAGGTATTCTTAGATGAAATTAATATCTAAATCAGTAGACTTTGAGTAAAGCAGATTAATGAGAGTGGGACTCACCCAGTGAGTTGAAGGTCTTAAAAGAAAAGACCAGCCAGGTGCAGTGGCTCACGTCTGTAATTCTAGCACTTTGGTAGGTGGAGGCAAGTAGATCACTTGAGGTCAGGAGTTCAAGACCAGCCTAGCCAGTATAATGAAACCCTGTCTCTACTAAAAATACAAAAATTAGCCAGGAGGAGGTGGGGTGGCTCAGGTCTGTAATCTCAGCTACTCAGGAGGCTAAGTCAGGAGAATTGCTTGAACCCAGGAGGTGGTGGTTGCAGTGACCTAAGATCATGCCATTGCACTCCAGCCTCGGTAACAGGTAACTCTGTCAAAAAAAAAAAAAAAAAAAAAGACCAAGGTCTCCTGAAGGAAAAGAAATTCTGGCTCCAGATTACCTTCAAACTCAAGATTTCAACATCACCTCTATCCTGTGTACCCAGAATCTGGCCTACCCTGCAGATTTTAGATAGGCCAGGCCTCACACTGTATTAACTACTTCCTTAAAAATCTCCTCTCTTCTCTCTCTTTCAGTGTATCTGTATGTGTATATGTGTATGTGTATAGAGATCCACACATAATTTTTCTACTAATCTATAAGCCCCTCAAAAGCAATTATCTTTCTATACATCAAACACCAATGCTTTAAAAACAGACTGAGTTTGGAGTAATGTCAGAAAGATGACAGAATGAAAGTCCCCAGCTCTATCCTCCAACAGAAACACTAATTTAATGACTAACAACACATCTGTGGGTGAAAATATATTTATGAGAGCTTTGGAATCCAAGTGAAAGATTGGAGCACCTTGATGGATGACAGAAATGAGAAAAGAAGCATTTAAAAAGGTAAGAGAGTGGTTTTACTTTGCCTGCATCACCCCTCCCTCAAGTCAGCACAGCATAGTACTAAGAAAGATCCCCTCGGCCCACAAGTTCTCCTGTGAAGGAAAGAGAGAGCAAAGTGAATGTTGGACATGTTTAGCATTTGGGGACACTATCCAAGAGGCTGTTTCTGCCACGCCTCATTCAGAATACTGAGGAAAGTTTTACATCTAGATTATTGGGAGGATCTAATAAGAGTGGAGGTGGTTCTCCACACCCAGCACATGTTGAGACATTCATCCTGAGTCCTCAATAGCAAGTCCACTTGCCCACAGTCCCTGACACCAAGCCTATTGCTTGCAGACCCTCCAACTGACTCACTCAGAATCTCTGGCCAAGCTGACTGATAAGGTATTCTCACTGTTAAATATAGGCTATAATAACTCCAGTAGGTGAAGATTTCTTCAAATGCACAAAGTGACAAAGATCATGAAGACTCAGAGAAACTGGACACCATCAAAGGAACAAAATAAAGCTTTGGTAATAGACCCTAAATAAGTGAAGAGCTACAAACTCATGGAAAAAATATCAAGTAATTATCTTTTAAAAGTTCAGTGAAGAGAAAAGAAGTAGACAACTAAAAGAAAACATAAACACAATACATAAAAGATATGCAATAAATAGAAAATTTTTTTGTAAAAAATAAAAACCAAGTGAAAATTATTGAACTAAAGAATACAATGATTGAACTAAACATTTCAACAAAGTTTCAATAGCAGACTTGATCAAACAGAAGAAAAAAATCAGTGAACTCAAAACAAGTCATTTGAAATCATCTAGTCAGGGGAATGAAAAGAATAAAAATAACAAAAATGAATGAAGAAAGCCTTCAGGACTTACAGTACACCTTAAGGTGAATCAATGTTTGCATTATGGAAGTACTGCAAGAGGAGAAAAAGAGAAAGGAGTGGAAGGTTCATTTTAAAAAATAATGATTAAAACACCCTTATCTAAGGAAGGAAATGAACATCCAGATACGTGAAGCCCAAAGAACTCCAAATATGTTGAACATGAAGGACTCTACACTAAAACATATTATAAATAAATTGTCAAAAGTCAAAGACAAAGAGAGAATTTCTAAAGTGGTAAGAGAAAAACAACTCAATACATACAAGTGTACTTCCATAAGGCTATTAGCAGATTTCTCAGCAGAAACTTTGCAGGACAGGAGAATGTGATCATATATTCAAGGTTCTTACAGAAAAAAAAAATGCCAACCTAGAATACTATACCAAGCAAAATTTGTTTTAAAAAAATGATAGAGAGATAGAGACTTTTCCGGAGAGAAAAACACTGAAGAAGTTTGTCACCACTAGACTTGCCCTACAAGAAATGCTAAAGGAACTTTTTCAAGTTGAAACAACAGGATGCTAAACAGCAAAATGAAAGCATATGAAAGTATAAATCTCACTGATGAAAGTAAATATATAGTCAAATTCAAAATACTGTAATACTGTAATGTGGTTTTTAAATCACATTTATTTCAATAATAAAAGTTAAAAGAAAAAAGCACTTTGGGAGGCCGAGGCGGGCGGATCACAAGGTCAGGAGATCGAGACCATCCTGGCTAACACGGTGAAACCCCGTCTCTACTAAAAAAAAAAAAAAAAGAGAAAAGCAGTAAGAATAAATTTAAAATTTTAGTGGATACACAATATTAAAAGATGTAGATTGTGGCATCATTAACATAAAGTATGTGCAGTGAGGAAAGAAGTAAAAGTATAGAGTGTTTGTATGTGATTTATGTAAAGTTACTATCAACTTAAAATACAGTATTATAATTATAAGATGTTTAATGTAAGCCTTATAATACCACACATAAAATACCTATAGTAGGTACACAAGAGAAAAAGTAAAAGGAATCAAAGCATATAACTACAAAAAATTTAAAATTATAGAGGAAAATAAGAAAAAGGAAAATAGGGACAACTACAAAACAGACAAAAAGCAATTAATAAAATGGCAATAGTAAGTCCTTACTATCAATAATTACCTTAAACATAAATGGATTAAACTACCCAATACAAAGATATGCAGTAGCTGAATCGATATAAAACACCAACATTCTACTATATACTGTCTATAAATGACTCATTTTAGAATTAAGGACACATATAGACTGAAACTAAAGGGTGGAAAAAGATATTTCATGCAAGTGATCACCAAAAGAAACCAGGAGTAGCTATATTTGTAGTAGTCAAAATAGAATTTAAGTCAAAAACTACCACAAAAGATCAAGAATGTCTTTATATAAATATAAAATGGCCAATTCAGCAAGAAGATAACAAATATAAATATATATGCACCCAACATCAGAACATCTAAATATATAAAGCAAGCACTGACAGATCCAATGGGATACATAGAAAAGACAATAGTAGTAGGAGACCTCAATACTTTACTTTCAATAATAGATTAAAATAATAGGTCAGACAGAAAATGTATAAGGAAACAGCAGACTTAAATAACACCATACAGTAGACTTAAATAAAACCATAGACCAAATGAACCTAATAGACATATACATTTCACCTATCAGAAGTAGAATACACTTTCTTCTCATGCACACATGAAATATTCTCTAGGAAAAACCACATGCTGGGTCACACACAAAAAAAACTTAACAAATTTAAGAATATGAAAGTCATTCCACATCCAGGCAACACTGATGTAAGGGGTGGACTCCCAAGGCTTTAGGCAGCTCTCCCCCTGTGGCTCTGTAGGGCACAACCCCTGCAGCTGTTTTAACAGGCTGGTGTTGAGTGCCTGTGGCTTTTCCAGGTACACCGTGCAAGTTGCCAGTGGATTTACCAGTCTGAGGTCTGAAGGAGGGTGGCCTTCTTCTCACAGCTCCACTAGGCAGTGCCCCAGTAGGGACTCTCTGTTGGGGTTCCAACCTTACATTTCCCCTCTGCACTGTGTTAGTAGAGGTTCTCCATGAGGGCTCTGACCCTGCAGCAGGATTCTGCCTGGACATCCAGGCATTTCCATAAATCCTCTGAAACCTTGGTTGAGTCTCCCAAGCCTCAACTCTTGCTGCCTGTGCACCCACAGGTTAACACCACATGGATGCCACCAAGGATTATGGCTGGCACATTCTGGAACAGTGGACTGAGATATATCTGGGATCCTTTTAGCCATGGCTAGAGCAGAAGTGGCAGGGATGCCAGGAGCATTGTCCCAAGGTTGTGCAGGGTAGTGGGGTCGTGAGCCCAGCCCATGAAACCATTCTTGCCTCCTAGTTCTCTGGGTCTGTGATGGAAGGAGCTGCTGAGAAGGTCTCTGAAATGCCTTCAAGGCATTTTTCCCCTTGTCTTGGCTATTACCATTGGTCTCCTCTGCTTACACAAATTTCTGCAGCTGGCTTGAATTCATCCCCAGAAAATGGGTTTTTCTTGTCTACCACATGGCTGCATTGCAAATTTTTCAAACTTTTACACTTTTCTTCCCTTTTAAATATAAGTTCCAGTTCCAGGTCATTCTCTGCTCATGAATGCAAGAATAGGCTGCTAGAAGCAGCCAGGCCACATCTTGAACATTTTGCTGCTTAGAAATTTTTTCTGCCAGATACCCTAAATCATCATTCTCAAGTTCAGAGTTCCACAGATCTCTAGGTCAGGAGCACAATGTCTCCAATCTCTTTACTAATGCATAACAAAAGTGACCCTTGCACTAGTTCCCAATTTGTGCCTCTTCTCCATCTGATACCACCTCAACCTAGACTTCACTGTCCATATCACTGTCAGCATTTTGTTCACCACAATTTAACAAGTCTCTAGGAAGTTCCAAACTTTCCTTCAATTTCTGTCTTCTGAGCCCTCCAAACTGTTCCAACCTTTGCCCTTTACCCAGTTCCAAAGTCGCATCCACATTTTGAAGTATGTTTATGACAATGCCCCACTTCTAGGTACCAATTTTCTATATTAGTCTCTTCCCACATTGCTATAAACAACTACTTTAGACTGGGTAATGTGTAAAGAAAACAGGTTTAATTGACTCACAGTTCCACAGGCTGTACAGGAAGCATAACTGGGGTGGCATCAGGAAACTTACAATCATGGCAGAAGGCAAAGGGGAAGCAGGCATGTCTTACATGGCTGGAGAAAGAGGAAAAGCAAAGGAGGAGGTGCTACACATTTTTAAACAGTGAGATCTCATGAGAACTCACTCACTGTCATGAGAACATCAAGGGGGAAATTCAGCCCCATGATCCAACCACCTCCCTCCAAGCCCCTCTTCCAACACTGGGGATTACAACGCAACATGAGATTTGGGTAGGGACACAAATCCAAACCGTATCAAAATGCAAATGAAAACACAGAATACAAAAACTTAAGAGATGCAGCAAAAGCCATACTAAGAGGGAAGTTTATAGTGCTAAATATCTACATTTTAAAAACTGAAAAATCTCAAATAAACCATCTACCTTTATACCACAAGGAAATAAAAAATAAGAAAAAACTAAGCCAAAATTATCAGAAAGAATGAAGCACTTATGATTAGTGCAGAAACCAGTGAAATAGAGAATAGAAAAGTAATAAGAAAGATTTATAAAACTAAGAGTTAGCTTTTAAAAAAATGTTTTTAAATCAACAAACACCTAGCTAGACAAAGAAAGAAAAAAAGGAGACAACTCAAATAAATAAAAATCAGAAATAACAGAGGAGGCATCACAATTTATGCCACAGAAATAAAAAGGATCACAAGGGACTATTATACACCAATAAATTGTACAACCTGGAAACAATGTGTAAATTTCTGGAAACATATGATCTATCAATAATAAATCAAGAAGAAATAGAAAGACTGAACAGGTCAGTAACAAATCAGGAGGGTAAATAAGTAAAATTCCCCCAAAAAAGAAAAGTCTGGGGCCAGATTACTTCACAGGTGAATTTGACCACACATTTAAAGAACTACCAATGCTTTTTAAATTTTATAAAAATATATAAAAAAGAATAGCACTTTTAAATTCATTTTATGAGGCCAGCATCACACTGATACCAAAATCAGACAAAGACAAAACAGAAAACTATAGGTCAATGTCCTTGATGAATATGCATCCCAAAATCCTTAGCAAAATACTGGCAAAGTGAATTCAACAGCACGCTAAAAAGGTCATTGACTATGATTAAATGTGATTTACTCCAGGGATGCAGAGATAATTCAACATACACAAATCAATCAAGATAATACACATTAACAGAATGAAAGACAGAAGACACAGGATGATCTGACTACACGCAGAAAAAGCATTTTACTTAACACAATTTTATTGTAAAAACTCTCAACAAATTAGGTATGGGAGAAACTTGTCTCAACAAAATAAAAGCAAAATAAGAAAGAAAAGTCTTTAGCTAACAACACAATGGTGAAAATCTGAAAGCTTTTTGTCTAACATCTGAAATGAGCTTAGGTTGTGCTCTCACCACTTCTATTCAATATAGCACTAGAAATCTTAGGGCAATTAGGCAACGAAAAGAAATAAAAGACAACCAAATTTAAAAGGAAGAAGTAAAATTGTCTCTGTTTGCCAATAACATAACATTTGTAATAGCATCAAAAAATAAACTTAACCAAGGACATGAAACACTTATACATCCAAAACACTGATGAAAGAAATTGGAGCAGACACAAATAGATGAAAAGATATTCCATGTTCATAGATTAAAAGAATTAACATTGTTAAAATGACCACAGTACTTAAAGTGATCTACAAATTCAATATAATCCCTATCAAAATTCCAATGGCATGTTTATAGAAATAGAAAAAGAAATCCTAAAATTCATGTGGAATCACAAAGACCCAAAATAGCCAAAGCAATTTTGTTCAAGAGCAAAGCTGGAGGCATCACACTTCCTAATTAGAAAACTACAGTCATGAAAACAGTATGGTTCTGACATAAAAATAGACACTTCAAACAATGAAACAGAATAAAGAGCCCAGAAATAAACTTACACATATACAATCAACTGATCCTTGACAGTGTTCCAAGAGTTCAAAATAGGGAAAGGACAGCCTTGTCAATAAATGGTGCTAGGAAAATTGGATCTCCACATACAAAAGAATTAAATTCGACCCCTATCTTTCACCACACACAAAAAAACTCAAAACAGGTTAAAAACTTAACTAAATGTAAGACAGACCTGAAACTGTAAAACTTCTAGAAGAAAACATAGAATACCTTATTGACATTGGCTTTGGCAATGATTTCTTGTACACGACACCAAAAACATAGGCAACAAAAGCGAAAATAGACAAGTGAGACTATGTCAAACTAAAAAGCTTTTGTACAACAAATGAAATAATCAACAAAATAAGAAAGGAACCTATAGAATGGGTTTGCAAGCCATGCATCCAATAAGGGGTTAATATCAAAACATGTAAGGAATAGCAATAAAATAAAACAAAATAAATTTTAAAATGAACAAAAGACTCAAATTGACATTTCTGCAAAGAAAAAATAAAAATGTACCAACGGACATCTGAAAAAAAATGCTCGATAGTAATA
Source organism: Trachypithecus francoisi (assembly GCF_009764315.1). Taxonomy (NCBI): domain Eukaryota; kingdom Metazoa; phylum Chordata; class Mammalia; order Primates; family Cercopithecidae; genus Trachypithecus; species Trachypithecus francoisi. Next base: position 163,708,393 of record NW_022681454.1, on the reverse strand, counting down.
ATCTTCAGGGAAATACAAATTAAAACAATGAGATATTACCTTACCATGTTAGAATGGCTATTAGCAAAAAGACAAAAGATGAGTGTTGAGAAGGATGTGGTGAAAAGGGAACTCTCTGTACATTGTTGGTAGGGATGTAAATTGGCACCGCTATTACAGAAAATAGTCTGAAGATTCCTCAAAGGGGCTGGGCATGGCGACTCACACCTGTAATCCCAGGACTTTGGGAGGCCAAGGCGGGCAGTTCATGAGGTCAGGAGATCAAGACCATCCTGGCTAACACGATGAAATCCCATCTCTACTAAAAACACAAAAAATTAGCTGGGCATGGTGGCAGGCACCTGTAATCCCAGCTAGTTGGGAGGCTGAGGCAGGAGAATGGTGTGAACCTGGGAGACAGAGCTTGCAGTGAGCAGAGATCGCACCACTGCACTCCAGGCTGGGCAACAGAGCAAGACTCTGCCTCAAAAAAAAAAAAAAGAAGAAAAAGAAAAAGAAAAAAGATTCCTTAAAAACATAAAAATAGAACTACAATATGATGCAGCAATCCACTTTTGAATATCTACCCTAAGGAAATTAAATCACTATCTTGAAGAGGCACTCCCACATTTATGGCAGCATTATTCACAATAGTTACAACATGGAAGCCACCTAAATGTCCATAAATGGATAAAAAGATTAAGAAATGTAGTACATATGCACAATAAAATACAGAATGAGAAAATTCTGGCATCTATGACAGCATGAGTGAACCTTGAGGACATTGTACTGATTGAAATAAACAAGACAAGGAAAAATACACATAAGCCTACTTATATGAGGAATCTGAAATAGTCCAATTCACAGAAGTAGAGAGTAGAATGGTGGTTGCCAAGGTCTGAGGGGAGAGGAAAATGGGAGATATTAGTCCAAGGTTCAATGTTTTTTTTTGTGCAAGATGAATCAGTCAAAGAGATCTACTGTACAGCAGTAGTTAACAATAGTATATTGTATGTTTGAAAATTTGTTGTGTTCTTATCACACAAAAAGTAGTAATAAAGAAAGAAAGCAGAAGGGAACTTTTGAAGGTGATGCATATGTTTACAGCATGGATTGCAGTGATAGTTTCACAGGTGAATACTCATCTCCAAATTTATCAAGCTGTGTACATTCAATATGTATAGTTTTTCTATGTCAATTGTACCTCAATAAAGTGGTTTTTAAAAATACAGTGTGTTTAATAAATATCAAATGAATGATTAAATGTTTGGTCAATTAAAGAATACATATTTGGTCAATTCCACCAGTGAAATACCTCAACTTAATTTTTTATTCTTTCTTTCCTTTGGCAGTGCTGTTGTTCATATACTTAGCCTCTTTATCTACACAACTCGAGATTCCTGATGGCTATCTCTGTAATATGGTCAGTCTTTGTGTTCCCAACCAAATCTCATCTTGAATTGTAATCCCCCTAATCCTCATAATCCCCACATGTCAAGGGAGAGACCAGGTGGAGGTAATTGAATCATGAGGGTGGTTCCCTCATGCTGTTCTCATGATAGTGAATGAATTTTCATGTGATCTGATGTTTGTTTTGCTTTTTGTTTGTTTATTTGGTTTTGTTTCTTTCTTTCTTTGTTTTTGAGACAGAGTCTTGCTCTGTAACCAGGCTGGAGTGCAGTGGTACAATCTCAGCTCACTGAAACCTCTGCCTCCCGGGTTCAAGTGATTCTCACGCCTCAGCCTCCCTAGTAGCTGCAACTACAAGCATGCGCCACCATGCACAGCTAATTTTTGTATTTTTAGTAGAGATGGGGTTTCACTATGTTGGTTAGGATGGTCTCGATCTCTCGACATTGTGATCTGCCCGCCTTGGCCTTCCAAAGTGCTGGAATTACAGGCCTGAGCCACTGCGCCCAGCCCTGATGATTGTATAGCGAGCTCTTCCGCCTTTGCTCCGCACTTCTCCTTCCTGCCGCCTTGTGAACAAGGTACGCTGCTTCCTCTTCGCCTTCCGCCATTATTATAAATTTCCTGAGGTCTTCCCAGCCATGCCGAACTGTGAGTCAATTAAACCTCTTTCCTTTATAAATTACCCAGGATCAGGCAGTTCTTTACAGCAGTGTGAAATGGACTAATATACTCTGCTTCCCAACTTTCAATCCCTGCCCAAGTCCAAATGTATCCTTCACATTGCCACTTAGAGATCTCTCCAAATCTCTCTCTCTCTCTCTCTCTCTCTCACACACACACACACACACACACACACACACAGACACACACATAGTCCTGCAATAAGATGTGTACTAGTTCTCCATTGCCTGGAACCCCTTTACAGCTCTCATCCATATCCACTTACTTTTATAACCAATAATCTTACTGTTCTCTCTTACAAAAATGTTCTTAATAAGTTTCCTGATTAGTAATAAGTTTTCTGTGTGTATTATTTATCTTATAACCATCAAAGGTAACCAAAGAAAAAGTAATATAAAAGTTGTAAGCTATTTCCACCATCAAGAGGTAGCTTTTATTATCCAGTCCCAAGAGACCTGGGCACTTTGGCTGCATGCTCTTACATTTCAGGACCTTTGCCTGCCTGACAAATGCTTATGGACCTTTGAAGTTGCATGTCAAATGTCACTTCTTCTGGGAAAGCTTCCTCTGCTTCCTCAATCGGGTGGTTATTCTTCCATCGCCCACACATATTTTACATGTATTTCCTGGTGTGTCTACCTCATTGGAATCTGAAACCTCAGTTCCTCCCAGACTCTGCTCTTACCTCATTTGTCTTATATTCCTTAATATCTAGCCCATTGCCTTAGATAACTCTCTAACCTCTCCCTAAAGTAAATTTTTGTATTTTATAGGCATGCAGGAATATACCAATGTCAGCAGCAAAGCATAACTGTCTAACTTTTCTTTGGAAATTCTTTCCTAGAACCATATATATATATATCCAACATGAAGAAGCATCTGATTCTGCGAACTGACAACAGATTTTTTTTCCTTTTTATGTGGACATTTTGACATAGTGTAGACACAGCTGGTAATTCTATTGTAATCCAATAAGATCCAATTGGATACCAATAGGATTATAACCTCTTGGCTTCTCATGTGTGTTCCTGTGAGAATTCTGAGTATTGTATGTTTTGCACTGAAAAGGAATAACAGCTATTAGTCCTATACAAAGAGTTGTCTGTTGTGTCATACATCCAGGAGCTATGAGTTTGCCAGATTAAATAGTTAATATCGCATTCACTGGAAGTGCTGTTACTGAATTCTGCTGCAAATGCCTAACTTTTAAGATGGCTGAGCACAAATAAAGCCAGGTACAAAGCTGAAATCTTTTGATAAATGTCAAGTTGCCATTAGAATGCTGTTCGTAGACTTTAGGGTACAGGCAATGTCATCATTCTCACCAAAGAAGCAATTGCTTCCTCTCAACACCTTGACAGATCTGCACAAGTCCATAGATTATCACTGCCCTCTGTACTCTTTATCAGGTTTTAAATCTGTTGAACTGTGAAAAAAATCAAGTGTGCTTCACAAAACAGGATCATAAAAATGAACTTGGCTGGAGCTATCTTTGATAGAAGATTTTGAATCACACCCTAGACAAGTCAAAAAAGAGATTGGGAACTCACTTGAGACATCAGTGTAGAAATGCTAAATACAGCAGTGCATTAAGTGCAAGGAGACTAGGCTACTCAGGTAAGGGCAAATGGCACTCTGACATAATACAAAGCCAAGCAAAACCAACAGTGCTTCCAGGCTGTGGAAAGGGTAAGTCTGTTCCTCTGAACTTCCTTTGTGTTTTCACAGTTGAGGGACTGTCATGCTGGAGTATTAAGTCGGCTCCAAGACCCCATCTGTCTTATTCCGGGCTTGTTGAGTTGTTCGTAACCAATACTAATGAGAGACATGCCCTTTCCATAGTTACCTCAAAGATATGCAAAAGCTGCTCTGCTGTGCTCTTCAGCCTTGCCTAATTTCCCATCAAAGAAATAGAACTTCAGCTACTTGACTGACTTTTCATATTGAATCTTGAGAAATCGGAGATGCTTCATGCACTTGCAACACTCAAGGAAATAAAATGCTCACACTTGGCTATATTTAATGTCTGGATTCACAACCCTTTCATTTTTAACATAATTTGCTACTTTGCTTTATATTTTATTTCCTGGTGTTACTGATTCAGAGACAACAATTTTTATCTTTTTAAGCTCAAAACCATAACAGCTATGAAAATTCCCAATGTATCAAAGTGTAAAGTTAATGCCAACTTCATTCAATGTGTGTGTGCCTATGTGTGGTTGTATTATCTTTTGGTTTGATTCAATCTTGAATTTTGATGGGTTTTGTTTTCACAATTTTGAAATTTGTGGGGTTTTCAATAAAATACATTTTGTGTAATTATGCTCAAGAAAAAAGAAGAAAAAGATTCTTAGATTAACAATCAAAGATCTTATTTCTAAAATGGGAGAAACTTGCTTTGGTGAATACACATGATAAAAGTGAGTTTGGCCCTTCTTTCATCCTTTTGTGTGACATATAGACATAAAAATAGATCATAAAAAATGAATGCAGGGGAAGGAAAAAAGTGCTAATAACCTGTAACTGCTAATACACCAAGAGCGGCTAGGGGAAGAACTGTGCTAAGCGGTTTAAAAGGCCCATTTTCCTGCATCGCCTGTTTTATAAAGCACAGGAAAATCAGCCGCAACGTGGAAATGGGGATGAGAAAGCCAACAGGAACTGAAGGTCACTCAAGAAAATGCACACTGACAAAACCATGGTGACAACATTTAGGGAAAGTTTATGTTTAAGACTGAGACCGCTGATTTATTCTTTCATTAAACAACATTGATGAGTTACTGTGTTGCTGTGGGGGAAATAAGGCAAACTCTCTGTTTTGAAAGAGTTACAGTCTAGGGGGGAGGCAAAGGAGCTAACCAAATACACTGAGCAGCAGGCTGCAGTATAACAGAGGCGTGTTCTGGCATGGCCACAGGAGCGGCTCAGCTGCTTTCCCAGCTGGTGAGGAATGTTTCTCCACACATCCTCTTTAGAGATAAATGAGTGCCATAAACAAAATGTTTATGTGCCCCCAAAGTGAAGCCCTAACCCTCAATGTGATGGTATTTGGAGGTGTAACCTTTGGGAGACAATTAGCTTTAGATAAAGTATTGAGGGTGGAGTCCTCATAATGGGATCAGTGCCCTTTTAAGAAGAGAGCCCCCTTTCTGTCACCTTGAGAGGGCACAGTGGGAAAAAGCTGTCAACAATCCAAGAAGGGCCCTCACCAGAAACTGACCATGCTGGCACCTTAATCTTCGACTTCTAGCCTCCAGAACTGTGAGAAAATAAATTTCTGTTAAGCCACCCAGTCTCGGCAATTTTGTTATGATAAAGCCAAGCAGGTAAAGACAGTGATCATTTTTTTTTAATTAGAAACAAAAATATCAAAAGAAGCTAGAAAATAATATTCTGAAGGGTCAACAGAGATGACTATCAATCTGGCAGTCAAGTGAAGGACTCTAACTAGTGAAGGAAGGAGAAACTCTGAGTTACAGAAGAGAGCTTCAGACTCCCTCAGAGAAACCATCTCACATTCTGCAGACCTCTAAGTGTTCGTGGAGAGAAAGACTTTGTGTTGGTTACTTCCCACTAATCAGCATGAGGCTGTTCCACATAGAATACTGGAGGAAAGGAAGGCATCCTGTCCCTCCTGGAGGGAGGACGTGAGGAGCTGACCTCCCACAGCCAAGCGGCCAAGCTGCACGCCACAGGATGACAGCCTCCAGACGTGTCCCAGCACAATCCGCCCCAGCCACACCCACAGTTAGCCGACACCCATCACTGCCTACCCACACCTTCGATGTAGAGATGAATGGAATCAGGAAAACTAGAAAGCATCTCCAGACACGTTGAAACTCAGAGTAGAGCAGAAAGACTTACAAGCCTAGCTAGTGGCTTTGGCAGCTCTATCACTTAGTGACTGTTACCGCAGGAGAGAAAAAACACGACAGGAAGGGAATAATGCTCCACATGCATGATATAAAAATAAAAGAGTTTGGCTTCCTGGACTTTGGTTTATAAAACAATGATACATTCCTGAGACAGGGTACATCTCAGAAATTGAAAACGTTTATTTGTCAAGGGACTCAGTGATCTAATCAAAGTACCCAAATTAGATTTTAATGGGAGGAAGGAGGAAAGAGGACAGATTCTAAAAGACATAATAGAATAATATTGAGGATATCAAGCACATGATGCCAAGAAGCATCCAAATGCAAGTATTACTCAATATTTCTCAAGTTGAAACTAATCAAAAACAACGTCTTGCTTCATATTTGCCCTACATAGAACCATCACAAGGCAAACAGCTTTTTCCCCTAAAAAAAAAATCAAATTTAGAACTCAAATTTCCCAGAATAGAGTTGTCAACAGCAGGTCTACAATCATAGCTCTAGTGAATGTCCCATGCCACCTAAATCATGAGAGTCACCAATGAGTACAAATAGGGACAGTTAAAAAACAGAATAATTAATTCAGTGCAATTAAACTCTAGCTTACCAGGATACAGGAAAGATAACCTACTAGAAACTCCAAATTTAGCATAATCTCAAAAAGTATCTCCAGATAGTGATTTTTAAAGTGTTTAATACTTACTACTTGCTAAATATACATTCAAAATATAAAAACAAATGTAATTTTAAAATAAAATAAGGGGTGATTAATCATAATAATTATACCATACCTAGAGAACCCATCTGAAACAGAATAATATAAGCCATTTCATTTTTTTTTTTTTTTTTTTTGAGACGGAGTCTCGCTCTGTCACCCAGGCTGGAGTGCTGTGGCCGGATCTCAGCTCACTGCAAGCTCCGCCTCCCGGGTTCACGCCATTCTCCTGCCTCAGCCTCCCGGGTAGCTGGGACTACAGGCGCCGCCACATCGCCCGGCTAGTTTTTTGTAGTTTTTAGTAGAGACGGGGTTTCACCGTGTTAGCCAGGATGGTCTCGATCTCCTGACCTCGTGATCCGCCCGTCTCGGCCTCCCAAAGTGCTGGGATTACAGGCTTGAGCCACCGCGCCCGGCGCCATTTCATTATTATAAAGACATATATTATTGTTTTCAGAATTCATCACTCTAAATATAACATACAGATGTGTATATGTTATTGATTTTAGTGATTAAACTTAAAGGCTTTTTAAGTAATAGCAAAAAGGTGCTAAATTTAAGTAGTAAAAGTATAAAGAAAGGGAAAATTTTGGGAGGCTGAGGCAGGCGGATCACGAAATCAAGAGATGGAGAGCATCCTGGCCAACATGGTGAAACCCCATCTCCACTAAAAATACAAAAATTAGCTGGGTGTGGTGGCGGGCACCTGTAGTCCCTGCTACTCGGGATGCTGAGGCAAGAGAATCGCTTGAACCAGGGAGGCGGAGGTTGCAGTGAGCCGAGATCATGCACCTCTGTACTCCAGCCTGGTGACAGAGTGAGACACCATCTCAAAAAAAAAAAAAGAAAAGAAAAGAAAAAGAAAAATCAACAAAAGAAAGGGAAAGTTAATTGACATGTGAAATTATAGTGATGTTTTCATTCCAGATAAGTAATGGGGAAAAAATTAGAAAATGATAGCATTGGCCAGTCACAGTGGCTCACGTCTGTAATCCCAGCACTTTGGGAGGCCGAGGCAGGTAGATCAAGAGGTCAGGAGATCGAGACCATCCTGGCCAATATGGTGAAACCCTGTCTCTACTAAAAATACAAAAATTAGCTGGGGGTAGTGGCGTGTGCCTGTAATACCAGCTGCTCAGGAAGCTGAGGCAGGAAAATAGCTTGAACCAGGGAGTCAGAGTGCAGTGAGCTGAGATCGCACCACTGCTGAGACTCCATCTTATAAAAAATAAGAACTAAAAAAAAATGATGATATTGGCTGGGTGCGGTGGCTCACACCTGTAATCCCAGCACTTTGGGAGGCCAAGGCTGGTGGATCACCTAAGGTCTGGAGTTCGAGACCAGCCTGGCCAACATGGTGAAACCTCGTCTGTGCTAAAAATACAAAAAAATTAGCCAGGTGTAGTGGCAGGCACCTGTAATCCCAGCTACTCAGGAGGCTGAGGCAGGAGAATCACTTGAACCCAGGAGGCAGAGGCTGCAGTGAGCCGAGATCATGTCATTGCATTCCAGCCTGGGCAACAATTGCAAAACTCTGTCTCAAAAGAAAAAAATGATAATGTCATTATAAATCTGTAAGATGAAAGTACAATAAATCATCGTTGCATCTGCAAAATGACCCAATTTCAAATACATTCCTGAAAGCAGATGGAAAGAATACTGTGCATTTTATTTAATCTCTATAACCCTATAATTTAGATACAATTACTATCACCATTTTACAGATAACAAAACTAATCAGAGAGGGGAAGACTCATATCAGTGGTTTTAAAAAAAAATGGACCAGCGGAGCAGCTAAGATTTGTACTCAGACAACTCAGCTCTGGGGTCTGAAGTCCTAACTACTACACTAAGCAGCAGAGAAATATCGGGACGCTAAGTAACAGTAAGTATAGAAGGGTCATTTCAGAAAACCTATAGTTCAAAGAGAAAAGTTTCCAAGAATAATGCCAGAAATCCATACAGTTTTGTTTTGTTTTGTTTTTTTCCTTTTCAGAGTGATTACTACAACCCATGCATGCACGGTCTACCACATAGTACTTATCTAGGGGTAGGAACATTAAGTAGCAAAACTACTACTTTGTGTGATGCATTGCCATGACATGAGGAGGATGATCAAACCATAATCCTGATTCCAAAAATCTAGAGGGTTTCCAAATAACATCCTCAAGAATGTCTGAACTCTACATCAAGGTTGTAGATATCTACTCAGACTCCAACAGAGACTACATGGCAATACAATTTCCCAATATGACCTGCTGCTAAGGACCAATTTCAGTAGATAGTAGCCTACTAAATGGCTAAGGGTAAAATCAGAAAAACTCAAGAACCTAGTTGTTTTTTCTTCCAAACTCAAGTGGAAAATGAGGATTCATTGCCTGGAAGTCATAGTTGTATACATATATACTTTATTCCCAGCCTGTATATATCTTCATCTGCTTTCTCTTATCTGTTTCAAATTCTCTATAATTCTGGAACACTCTACCAGTAACATTCATTAGATCCTTGCCTCTGGGAATTCGCTCATGGCATCTCTTACCTAAATAGCATCTTACTTACATTTGCCTATCCAATTTTTACCCAGCCTTCAAAAACAGTTCAAATTCTATCATCTTACAGTCTTCCATAAAAATTCTAGAAATGATTTCTCCCTCCTCTGGACTTGAGCAAATTATTGATTGAGTGGATCTGAATTTATAGTTTGCATGTGACCTTTAATCATGTACCTCCTGGAGTAGTTGTAAAAATTAAATCTGACAGTCAAGATAATTAATGCAAAGTGTTTAGCACAATTTGTGACATATAGTAAGCCCTAAGGGTTAGCTGTTATGATTATTTCTGATTTTTAATCATATCATCTTATTATATGCTATTATTAAGCTATGATATTTAGTTTTATTATATGCATCATTTGCCTTTCCAGTAAGGATGAAAGCAGTATTATTATATCTAGTTTTCCCCAAATTCCCAAAACTCTTCACATTGTGCTGAACACAGAATGCATTGCCAATAAATACATAGGTGGTTGAAAAGAGGACATTAAAATTGTTGACAAATACTACTGTTTTTATACTCTGCAATTTCTGAACCATGTTCAAGTAGTAAAACAGGTGGGACCATTCTTATCAAAAGATTTATGGTACAAAATAGTTGTTAAAATCTCTGTCAAGGCAATAAACTGCCATTCTAAGAAATAACTAGGTGGTCTTGACCTCAAGATCTAATGTGAACTATAAATTCTAGGGAGAAGATGGTTTATAGCCAACCATCAATCTGCAGGCATGTTTCCACATAAATTTCAGAAGTCTTGTGCTGGCTCACAAATTTCCTCATTAGATGTAGTCCACAAAGTTCTAAAACCCTAAGTAGGCAGACACATTTGACAATGTACATGTTTGTGTTTTAGAAATATCTGTGGAAGCAGCTTAAAGAAAACAGATTGCATGTGGAAAGATGAAAACAACAAAAGCATAGGAGGCCACTACATGGGCCCAGATGAGATGTGAGGACTCAGTCTGAAGCAATGGAAGTGAGGACAGAGGTGTCTGAAATCCCCCTTTCTTGTGCTGCTCCAAATGGTGCTTTCTCCATGCCTGATCTTCCTTCTTCTATAAAGTATTCCAGTTTCTGGTATCCTGTGAGTAGACTGAATTATATCATGGCAGAGGTCACATGTTTCCTACCACAGAGCTCATCGTTTTTCTTACAGCTTACAAATAATGTATTGTCTGTAGATTTAATTGATAGTACTCAAAGCACTACTCAGCACTCCGAGAGTTTCCATTTCATCACTTCTCTTGTTACATTTTCATCCTAGATTTCCCTTTTCTTTTCATTTACTCTTTGCCAAAAGGCAAGATGAAATTAATAAATAAACATATGAGGAAAACATTTTATTCTGCTAGTAATCAAACAATATGTGGTATCATAATTTAGCTGTTTAGAAAAAATATAACTATTTTCTAAGTGAGAATCGATATTTCCAAAGATGAAAGGAAGCTCAGGTCTGCAGAAGGCAGTGTAAATATATATAAATGTTTTAGAAAACAGGTCAGAAATAGATATAGGGAATTCCCTCCCCTCTAAAAAAGTGTCATGCCCTTTGACCTTGTAATCCCACCTGTAGGAAGCTGTCCTCAAGAAGTAATCAAAATAAAGGAAAAGGCTCTGCTCCCAGAATGTGTTCATTGCAACTTTGTTTATAATAGGCAAAAACTGGGAGCAACATTAATGATTAGTCGAATTACCTGTTTTTGATATCTTAGCACTTTGTGTTTTTCATTTCTCAGCAACTAACACACCTCTAACTTAATACCTCTGTGAAATTAAAGTAAATGTAATCAAAGCAAAGAAAAACTAAAGCAAATGCAGAAGTGAAGTTAGTTTATGAAACACGTGTCAACCTACGAGTAATTGCTATTGCTGAAGATGAGACTACATGATCAAAGATATAATAATAACAATTAGCGAGTAGGACCCAGATACATGCCCACACAGAGACTGTAAGTGCATCACCACTTCCCCCTACTGTCTCTCTATAATTAGCCCTTTACTCTGTTCAATATCTAAAAATATGATAAACCAATGACAGTCAAAATGCCAAGCATTAGAAATTTGCATATACTGTTTTAGAAGTACACATTTTAAAGCTTTTCTAGAAAGTAATATTGATCAAGAGCCATATTATTCAAGAAGTGAACATCAGTTCTGAAAATCCACTATCTAAAAAGACTATGACATTGAGGAATTATAGCTAATGATTTTAGGTATGATAATGACAGAATTGCTAAGATTTTTCAGTAGTCCTCTTTTTGAGATATATGTTGGCATATGCATGACATCTGGGACTTACTTCAAAACAACCTGAGGCATGTAGTGTGCAAAGAAGGATTCATTTTACTAAATCTTCCCTCTTTTGTGTCTATTTGGCATCTTCCATAATAAAAAGTTCAAAACTCATCAGAGATGCATAGAAAGACTTGGTTACAGGACGGGGCATTGCAGGGTTATGTGAAAATAGCCAATATTGGTAATAACTGAGACACTCAACCATGAAAAGTAATCATATAAATTATACTATATCTATATATCCAAGTATTAGCAGTCAGTAAGAATTTATAGTTTTGAGGGCTAGTTAATATTTGAAGACTGTTCATGATATTAACATAACATTAGGTGAAAAGGAATTAAGGATGGGAAGATGGCAGATAGGAAGCAGGTATGACCTGCAGCTCCCACTTGAATAGAGAAAATGGTATCTGAAGACTCACACCATAGACTTTTGCTCCGGAAACCACTGTAGGAGCCTACAAGGAAAACCAAAAGAAATCACAGATTTTTGGAAAGAAATGACAGGCCACTGAAGATTCCATAAGACAGGCAAAAAACTGTGAGTTCCCAAAATGTGAGAGGAGGAAAACCTGCCTCCAAACACACATTCCCACTGGGGAGCCTGAAAATTCAGATTATGAGAGAATGATTTCACCTTGCTTAGAGCTGAAACTAGTTTGCTGTAAAATATATAAGTAAAAGCAGCAGAAGGAAGAGTCTTGTAGGCACTCACATTCTCCAGCTCAACCCCAGGCATCACTGACTATTTCTCACATGGGTCCTCAGGGGTCACAGGGTGAAAGAAGCTTCCAACTGAACTTTGTAATAATTTTGACTAGGCACAAACACTCTTGAGCAGAGTCCAGGGGTGAATGGGAACTGCTACAGAAAGGAGAGTTTCAGTGTACGAAACCAATGTACACAAATCAGTAGCACTGCTATACATCAACAACAACCAAGCTGTGAACCAAATCAAGAACTCAACCACTTTTACAACAGCTGCAAAAATGCTTAAGAATATACTTAACCAAGGAGGTGAAGGATCTCTACAAGGAAAACTATAAAACACTGCTGAAAGAAGTCATCAATGACACAAACAAATGAAAACACATCTTATGCTCATGGATGGGTAGAATCAATATTGTGAAAATGGCCATACTGCCAAAAGAAATCTACAAATTGAATGCAATTCCCATCAAATTCCCATCATCATTCTTCACAGAACTAGAAAAAATAATCCTAAAATTCATATGGAACCAAAAAAGAGTCTGCATAGCTAGAGCAAGACCAAGCAAAAAGAACAAATCTGGAGGCACCAAATTACCCGGCTTTATATTATACTACAAAGCTATCGTTACCAAAGCAGCATGGTACTGGTTTAGAAATAGGCACAAATATTTACGGCCAATTGATCTTTGATCAAGCAAACAAAAACATAAAGTGGGGAAAGGATACCCTATTCAACCAATGGTGATGGGATAATTGGCAAGCCACATGCAGAAGAATGAAACTGGATCCTCCTCTCTCACTTTACACAAAAATCAACTCAAGACAGATCAAAGACTTACATCTAAGACCTAAAACCATAAAAATTCTAGAAGGTAACATCAGAAAAACTCTTCTAAACATTGGCTTAGGTAAATAGTTGACGACAAAGAACCCAAAATCAAATGAGACAAAAACAAAAATAAAAAAATGAGACTCAATTAAACTAAAAAGCTTCTGCACAGCAAAATAAATGATCAGCATAGTAAAGACACAACTCACAGAGTGGGAGAAAATATTAGCAAACTATGCATCCAACAAAGGACTAATATCTGGAATCTACAAGGAAGTCAAACAAATCAGCAAGAATAAACAAATAATCTCATCAAAAAGTGGGCAAAGGACACGAATGGACAATTCTCAAAAGAAGATATGCAAATGGCCAATAAACATATGAAAAAATGCTCAACATCACTAATGATCAGGGAAATGCAAATCAAAACCACAATGAGATATCACCTCACTCCTGCAAGAATGGCCACAATTTAAAAATCAAAAACTAACAGATGTTGGCATGGATGTGGTAAAAGTAACACTTTTACACTGCTGATAGGAATGTAAACTTTTACAACCACTATGGAAAACAGTATGGAGATTTCTTAAAGAACTAAAAGTAGAACTACTGTTTGATCCAGCAATCTCACTACTGGATATCTACCCAGAGGAACGTAAGTCATTATATGAAAAAGACACCTGTGTATGTATATTTATAGCAGCACAATTTACAGTTGCAAAAATATGGAACCACCCTAAATGTCTATCAACCAACGAGTGGATAAAGAAAATGTGGTGTATGCACATACCATGGAATACTACTCAGTCACAAAACGGAATGAAATAATGGCATTCGCAGCAACCTAAATGGGGTTGGAGACCATTATTCTAGGTGAAGTAACTCAGGAATGGAAAAGCAAACATCACATGTTCTCACTCATAAGTGGGAGCTAAGCTATGAGGATGCAAAGGCATAAGAATGACACAATGGACTTTGGGGACTGTAGGGAAGGGTGGGAGGGTGAGGGATAAAAGACTACACATTGGGCATAGTGTATGCTGCTTGGGTGATGGGTGCTCCCAAATCTCAGAAATCACCACTGAAGAACTTTTCCATGCAATCAGTACACCACCTGTTCCCCCAAAACTATTGAATTGAAAATAAAGATAACTGAAAAAAACGTTAGGTAGGAGAAGTGTTGTATAAATGCTAAACCATGTAAAAAATGATCTAATTTAGGGAGTTATATCTAATTTAATGTAGTATAATTTGTCTTTTTCCATAGACAAAAGTTAGGAAGAAACATCAAAATATTGTTTGTAACTCAAAGAACAAATGCCTGAGGGGATAGAGACCCCATTCTCCATGATGTGCTTATTTCACACTGCATACCTGTATCAAAACATCTCAGTTACCCTATAAATATATACACCTACTCTGTGCCCACAAAAACTAAAAATAAAAAGAAATTAAAATAAACCTACCAATATATTAACAATGGCTATTTCCATGAATTCATAGGTTTTCTTAATTTTTCTGCATTTTTAAATATTTCTACAATGATAGTGAACTATTTGTATATTCAGCAGAAAATTAATATTATTAATGGATTTAAATAGCAAAAATAAACCTGACTCTGTTCAGAGAGTAAAAGACTTTCTAGAGACTGTTGTTTGGGATCACTGTTCAACCAACAGAGCCCTCACTGTGGAGAGATTGAGGCAGAGTCCCATTATCACCCTAACTGACTAAGCTGGCAGCCACTAGCCTGCTGGCTCCAAACCCTCCTGATATCCTGAAGTCAGGGGCCCAGGGACTGTGCAAAACCTGCCCTTCAGTGGCCTCATCAAATGTCCTCAATCCATATGCTTTGCATACATGAAAAGATGTGGACAGTAGAGTAATTATAAAAAGAAATAAATGACTAGGCAAAGTCAGGAAAAACTGAGACACATTATACACTATTTGTATAGTATCAGCTGTTACTATTTCTATGTGTCTGGAGGTAAAATAAGAAAAATTACATATAATTTTTTTTAAAAAGATGACTTAAGTAGAACACTTAGTAATTGCCAAAAAACAATATGAATTTTGCTTTAGTTTAAAAATTCTCAGTCCAAAATATTTGACCCTTATCTTCATTTATATTCATAAAATGCCAAATGTAAGCTTTTGGCCAAGAGCTAGGTGGTTGGCTTATCTAATTGTCAACTTACCAGAGAGGGCATCATGAAAAAATGCTTTAAGGTGCATGTTTACCTTGGCATTCATCCTCAGACAATATGAATATTTTCTAAATATCTAAACTCATACTTGATTTCAAAGTGAATAAAGTTCTTGAACCAAGTGATTTCCTAATGTTTGGATATGTGAGCTCAGTCGAATTTTTTAAGTCTTATCACAAAAAAAGCAGTTTGAGGAAGAGTATGGACTTCAAAACCCCTTTCTTCATAAGTGTTCATACTCTATCCCCACCAAATTGAAATAACTTCTCCCTATATTACAAAACCTCAGTTCACCATAATATGTTTATATGACACCTAAAAATCACTTAGAATCATTCGATATGTGTGTAAATTATGTTTACCTTTGTTGATTCCCCAGCTTATAATTTTGGTTCCTCAGACCTCTGAATTAATCAAAAAATAATAATTTTATATATATATATATATAATAGCCACTCCACAAGCACTCATGCTTTGGACATGTAAGCTACTGCCACAGAGAAATAGCCTACTCCCCAGTGCCCAGCTCTGCTGTCACTCTTCACATGCTCACACTCCAGACCCCAACTCCATGGCTGCACTTTGACCCTCTACACATCAGACACTAGAGACACCACCACTGTGAGCTACCTCACACCATGAGACTTGGAACTATGATCTCTCTGCACAAGTCAGTGCTCCACACAATAATCACACCACCACAAGCAGCTAGCCCATCCCCTGGTTCTGAAGCCACTGTTGCTCCCCATATGCCCAAGTTTCAGGCCTCAGCTTCACAGTTGCACCACTTTCACTGTGCATTAGAGACCAGTTCCACTGCCATTGTAAATGCATCCACAAACCAGACTCAAGACCAAGAAAGATTCCCTCAGCCACACTTCCAAGGAGGGAGAAAAAAAAAATCAAGAAGATCCAACAGGCTTCACCACTGAAAACCCCAACATCCTCACCACTGCTAAAGACAACAACAGCCTTACCTGCTGAGGAACTCTGCAACATTCACTAATGATGACCTCAACAAACAGAGCTGCAAAAAGACTATGCCACTGTACCTTCACTGAAACTGAAACCACTGCACCCCTCATAGCTGATGCCCCTTTACCCACCCATAAGTGAAGGGTTTTTTCCCACCAAAAACAGTTCATGAGGTCTGGAAGAGCTGACTGCTCCAGAAAAATGTGCAAACATCAACTCAAGAGAACAAGGAACATGAAAAATTAGGAAACATAACACCATTGAAAAAGCATAATAATTTTTCAGTGTGAACGCAAAATATCTTGGACTCCCAAAATCACTAAGCTAAACGGAAAAGTCAAGCTGGGAACCGCTTAGGGCAAACCTGCCCCCCATTCTATTCAAAGCCAGCCCTCTGCTCACTGAGATAAATGCATATCTGATTGCCTCCTTTGGAGAGGCTCTTCAGAAACCCAAAAGAATGCAACCAGTTGTCTCTTATCTATCTGTGACCTGGAAGCCCTCTCCCCATTTCCAGTTGTTCCACCTTTCCAAACCTAACCAATGTTCATCTTACATGTTGGTTGATGTCTCATATCTCCCTAAAATGTACAAAACCAAACTGTGCTCTGACCACCTTGGGCACAAGTTGTCAGCACCTCCTGAGGCTGTGTCATGGATGCACATCCTCAGCACTGGCAAAATAAACTTTCTAAATTAATGGAGACCTGTCTCAAGTTGTTGGGGTTCACACCAGTAACCAACTCCCAAAAATAGAGATCTATGAATCATCTGGCAAAGAATTCAAAATAATTGTTTTAAATAAGCTCAGTGAACTACAATAGAACACAGAAAGGTAATTCAATAATATCAGAAATATAATACATGAACAAAACTAAAAGCTTAATCAAGGAGATTAAAATTATTTGAAAAAATCTGGAGCTGACAAATACAGTGAATGAAATGAAAATTAAATAGAGAGCATCAACAGCTTACTTGACAAATAATAAAATAATCTGTGAGCTCAAAGACTGGTTATTTGAAAATATCCAGTCAGAGGATAAAAGAAAACATGGAAAGGAAAAAAGAAAGCCTACAAGATTGATGGGACACTGTCAAGAGAGCTAACTTTCCTATCATAGACATTTAAGAAGAGGATAGAGAAAGAAACAACAGGAAGCTTATTTAAAGACATAATGGCTGGCAGCTTTCCAAATCTGGAAAAAAAATAATAAACAACCATGTATAGTAAGTTCAGAAGTTTCTAATCAAATTCTACGCAAAAAAACTACACGTTGGTAGTCAAATGATAGGAAACTGTCAAACATCAAAGACCAAAAGAGAATCTTGAAAGCGGCAAGAGAAGATCCTCACATACCAAGGAACTTCTAAACAGCTGTTGGCAGATTTCTCAGCAGAAATGCTGTAAACTAGAGGAGAGTGGAATGATACAGACAAAGTGCTAAAAAAAAAAAAAAAAACTAGTAAATAAGAACATTTTACCCAGCATACCTGTCCTTCAGGAATGAAGGAGAGATAAAGACTTTCCCAGACAAACAAAAACTGAGAGTTCTTCACCATTACAACTGCCTTACAAGAACTACAAAAGGGGGTTCTTCAAGCTGAAATAAAAAGTCACTAACTAGTAACATGAAAACATATAAAAGTGCTAAAAACACTGGTAAAATTAGGTTAATAGTCCAGTTCAAATACTTTAATACTGTAAGGGTGGTATGTAAATCACGTATAATAACAGCATAAAGGGACCAGGCATGGTGGCTCATACCTGAATTCCCAGCAACTTGGGAGACCAAGGAAAGAGGATTACTTGCACTCAGGAACTCAAAATCAGCCTGGGCAACATGGTGAGGCCTCATCTCTTCCAGAAATATTTTTTAAAAAGTAGCTAGGCATGATGGTGCACGCCAATAGTCCCAGCTACTTGAGAGGCTGAGGTGGAAGGATCACTTGAGCCTGGAAGTTCAGGGCTGCAATGAGCTATAATCTCACCATGGCATTCCAGCCTGGGCAACAGAGCAGTGAGATTCTGTCTCAAAAAAACCCCTCCAGTATAAGGGTTAAAAGGCAAAATTATTTTTAAAAACTGTAGCTACAATAACTTATTAATGGATACACAAAATACAAAGATATAAACTGTGAAATCAAAAATATAAATTGAGGGGCATAAACATGAAATGCTTTTGTGTGCAATTAACATTATCAGCTAAAATAGACTTATGTAACTATAAGATGTTTCATGCAAGCCTCATGATGGTCACAAAACAAAAATATATAGTAGATACACAAAAATATATAGATAAGTAAACCAAAAGATAAAGAGTAAGGAATCAAAGTATATCACTATGGGCCGGGCGCGGTGGCTCAAGCCTGTAATCCCAGCACTTTGGGAGGCCGAGACGGGCGGATCACAAGGTCAGGAGATCGAGACCATCCTGGCTAACACGGTGAAACCCCGTCTCTACTAAAAATACAAAAAAAACTAGCCGGGCGAGATGGCGGGCGCCTGTAGTCCCAGCTACTCGGGAGGCTGAGGCAGGAGAATGGTGTAAACCCGGGAGGCGGAGCTTGCAGTGAGCTGAGATCCGCCACTGCACTCCAGTCCCGGCAACAGAGCGAGACTCCGCCTCAAAAAAAAAAAAAAAAAAAAAAAAAACAAAGTATATCACTATGGAAAACCACCAACTCACAAAAGGAGACCAACCACGAAAGACAAAGAAAGGAACAAAGGATCCATCAAAAAAATAAGAAAACACTTAACAAAATGATGATAGTAAGTCTTATTACCTTAAATGTATGTGGATTAAATTCCCAAATCAAAAGACATAGCATGGCTGAATGGATTTTTTAAAAATACCCAACTAAATGCTGCCTACAAAAGATTCACATTAGCTTTAAGAACACACAGACTGAAAGTGAATGGGGTGAAAAAAAGGTTTTCCATGCAAAGAGACCAGGGGTAACTACACTTGCATAAAAATAGACTTTAAGTCAAAAATTGTAAAAAAAAAAAAAAAAAAAAAAAAAAGCAAGCCCATTATATATGATGAAGGGGTCAATTCAACAAGAGAATATAGTGGCTGTAAATAGAAATGTACTGAATAGTAGAGCACCAAAATATACAAAACAAATATTAATTGATCTGAAGGAAAAGCGAGATAGCAATATAACAAAAATAAAGACTTTAATACCTCACTATCAACAAGGATAGATCATTCAGACATAAAATCAATAAGGAAACATTACATTAAACTACACTACAGACCAACTAGACCTAACAGTCATAAACAGAACATTCTATTCACCCAATAGCAGCAGAATACACATACTTATCTAGTGCACATGAAACATTCTGTAGCATAGATTATACGTTAGATCACAAAACAATTCTTAGCAATTTTAAGAAGATTGAAATCTTAGCAAATGTCCTTTACAACCACAATGGTACGAAACTAGAAATCAATAATGGGCAGAAAACTTAAAAAATCACAAATATGTGGAAATTAAACAACATGGTCCTGAACAACCAATGGGACCAACAAGAAATAAAAGGGGAAATTTAAAAATATCTTAAAACAAATGCATACGGCAACACAACATATCAAGACTTACGGGATTCAGCAAAAGGAGTTCTAAGAGGAAAGTTTATAGTAGTAAACACCCATATTAAAATAAGAAGAATGATCTAAAATACACAGTCTAACATTACACCTAAAGTAACTAGAAAAAGAAGAACCAACTAAGGTCCAAATTAGTAAAAAGGATGGAAATAACAAAGATCAGAATCTAAATAAATGAAATGAGACTAGAAAAGCAAAAGAAATGATTTTTTTAAAAAAAACTAAGTTGGTTCTTCAGAAAAAATAACCAAAATCAATAAATCATTAGCTAGACTAAGAAAAAAGAGAGACAACTCAAACCAATAAAATCAGAAATAAAAAAGGAAATATTACAACTGATACAATAGAAATGCAAAACATGATAAGATACTGCTATACACCAATAAATTAGATAACCTGGAAGGAATGCATAAATTCCTAGACATATACAACCTACTAACAATGAATCATGAAGAAAAAGAATATCTAAATAGATTAATAACAAGTAAGTAGATTGAATCAGTAATCAAAAAGCTGTTATCAAAGAAAAGTCTAGGGTTTGATGGCTTCACTAGAGAATTCCACCAAACATTTAAAGAAAAAATAATATCATTCCTTCTGAAACTCTTTGAAAAAGTGAAGACTAGTGAATACTTCCAAACTCACTTTATGAGATCAGTATTGCCCTCATACCAAAGCCAAACAAGGACACTACAAGAAAAAAAAAATACAGGACAATATTCCTAATGAACATGAATGCTAAAATCTTCAGCAGAATTTGGAATTTAGCATTTATGTTCTCTAGGAATATTGGTCTGTAATTAGCTAAATAAAGGATAAAAATTATGTGATCATCTCAATAGATGCAGAAAAAGCTTCCAACAAAATTCAATATCCCTTTATGACAAAGACTCTCAATAAATTAGCTATACAAGGAATCTCAACAGAATAAAGGTCATATGTAACAAGCCCACAGCTAACATCATACTCAATGGTGAAAAGTTGAAAACCATTCCTCTAAAATCAAGAATAAGGCAAGCATGCCCACTCTCACCACTTCTATTCAAGATAGTACTGGAAGTCCTCAGTAGAGCAAGTAAGCATGAAAAAAATACAAAAGACATTCAAATTGGAAAGGAATAAGGAAAATTGCCCCTGTTTGCAGCTGACATGATCTCACATGTAGAAAATCCTAAAGATGCTACAAAAAAACCTAATAAACCAATTTTTTAAAGTTGCATGATACAAAATCAACATACAAAAATCAGTTTTTAATGTCTACACTAATAACTAACTATCTGAAAGGACATTAATTCCTTTTATAATAGCACCAAAAATAATAAAATACTTAGGAATAAATTTAACCAAGGAAGTAAAAGATCTATACACTAAAAACTATAAAACATTGATAAGAGAAATTAAAGAAGACCTAAGTAAATGGAAAGATTTGCCATATTCATGAATCAGAAGAATCAGTACTTTCAGAATGTCCATACTATCCAAAATGATCTACAGATTCAGTGCAATTGCTATCAAAATTTTAATGTCATTTTTCACTGAAATGGAAAAAAATCCTAAAATTTGCATGAAATCACAAAACACTGTGAATAGCTAAAGCAATCTTGAGGAAAAAGAATAAAGCTGGAGACATTACACTCCCTAATTTTACATTATATTACAAAGCGACTGTAATCAGAACAGTATGGTATTGCCATAAAAACAGACACATAGACCAAAGAAACAGAAAATAATACCCAGAAATAAACTTACACATATACAGTCAACTAATCTTTGATAAAGATATCAAGAATATCTAATGGAGAAAAGATAGTCTCTTCAGTAAATGGTGCTGGAAAAACTGGATATTCACATGCAAAAGAAAGAAACTGTACCCTTATCTTTGACCATATACAAAAATCAACATAAAATGCATTAAATACTTAGACAAAAGACCTGAAACTGTAAAACTACTAAAAGAAAACACAGGGGAAAAGCTTCATGACATTGATCTTGGCAATGAATTCTTGAATATGATACCAAAAACATAGGCAACAAAAACAAAAATAAATAAGTGTGCAAACCCCGAATATCTGAGACAGGTCTCCATTAATTTAGAAAGTTTATTTTGCCAAGGTTGGGGATGTGCGCCCAAGACACAGCCTGAGGATGTCCTGATGACTTGTGCCCAAACCACAGTTTGGTTTTATACATTTTAGGGAGACGTGAGACATCCATCAACATATGTAAGATAAACATCAGTTCGGTCTGAAAAGGTAGGACAACTGAAAGTGGGGAGGGGCTTCCAGATTATAGATAGACAAGAGACAAGTGATTGCATTATTTTGAGTTTCTGATTAGCCTTTCCAAAGGAGGCAATCAAATATGCATTTATCTCAGTGAGCTGAGGGGCTACATTGAATAGAATGGGAGGCAGTTTTGCCCTAAGTAGTTCCCAGCATGACTTTTCCCTTTAGCTTAAAGATTTTGGGGCCCCAAGATTTATTTTCCTTCACAAGTGGTACTACATCAAGCTAAAAGTGTCTGCACAAGAAAGGAAGTAATCAACAAAATGAAAAGATAACCCTATATAATGGGAGAAAATATTTGCAAACCGTGTATCCAGTAGAGTTAATATTCCAAAATGCATAAGAAACTCCTACAACTCAACAAGTAAAAACTAAATTACCAAATTTTTTAAATGGGCAAAGGACCCAAGGAAACATTTTTCAAAAGAAGACATAAATGACCAACAGGTATATGAAAAAGTATCACTAGTTATCCAGGGAATGCAAATCAAAACCACAGTGAGATATCACCTCACATCTGTCAGGATGGCTATTATCAAAACGTCAAAAATAAATACACTAAGTATTAGGATGTCACAAAAAGGAAACTTTTATATATTGTTGGTGGGAATGTAGATTGGTACAGCTATTATGGAAAACAGTATGGAAATACCTCAAGAAAATTAAAAATAGATTTACCATATAATCCAGAAATCCCACTTCTCAGTATACTATTCTAAGGAAATAAATCACTCTCTCAAAGAGATATTGGCACTCCCATGCTCATTACAGAATTATTCACAACAGCCAAGATAGGAAAACTACTTGAGTGTTCATCAACAGATGAATGGATAAAGAAAATGTGATGAGAGAGAGAGAGAGAGAGAGATGATGGATGGGTGGATGAATGGATGGATAGATAGACAGATAGATAGATAATAGATAGAAAGGTATAATGGAATATTATTCGGCCTTTAAAAAGAAGGAAATCCTGCCATTTGTGGCAACATGGTAAAATGGAGGACATTATGCTAAGTGAAATAAGCCAGACACAGAAAGACAAAATACTGAATGATCTCATTTACATGCGTAATTCCAAAATGTCAAACTCATAGAAACAGAGAGTAGAAGGGTGGTTACTAGGGGTTGGTGACAGGGGTGGGTGGGGGCCACAGGGATCAGAATATGTTAAAAGTTACAACCTTGCAGCTATGAGATGAATAATTTCTGGAGACCTATGGTATAGCATGAGGAACTATAGTTAATAATAAAAATATTCTTGAAATTTTCTAAGAGAGTGTATCTTACGTGTCCTCACCACACACACACACACACAAATAGTAACTATATGAAGTAGTGAATATGTTAATTAGCTTGAGTGTGGTAAACACTTCACATTGTGTATGTACATGAAATGTTACATTTTACCCCTTAAAATGTACAATTTTATTAGACAATGATGTCAATAAAACTGAAAAAGCTATAATATCCATATGCATTTTCTCACCTGCCTCATAAAATTTCTTGTTATATAAATTCTGATCTTAACATTTCCATTTATTCTTATACTTCTCAGGAATTGCCATCCATTGGTGCACATTACAACCTATGCACACTTTGGAGAGTGAAGCTTTAATTTGCCTAATGGTTGCTGTCCAACAAAACTCTTTTATGTATTTGTATCAAATATAGCACAAATATGTATTTATTTTGTCAAAAGGCTTCAGGTTGAATAGTCTTATTTTGTCATTGACATTTTCAAATCCTATCTTGAAGGCTTTCTACAAAAAAGGAAAAAGTTGGCCAAAAAAAAAAAATTAATGCCTAGTTATGGCTAGTCTTTTAAATAAAAATGAGAATTCTAAAACTCTAAAATAAACATCTTTCTTAGTCTCTTTATATGAGCTATAGGAAAAAAAAGAAAGAAATATATCTGAATCTGTAAATGAGTCAGAAATGCTCAGAAATATGTTTCATTTCATAATGCCTAGCATTTTTAGAAATCAAATTAGTGAACACCTGTGCCATGGAAGATTTATATGTTAGAGTTCATGCTGCAACTACAGTTTCCCTACAATATCAATTTCAAATGACAACCTGTGGTTTTGTGCCACAGCATTTGTCTCAGCATTTGTCAAAAGTCATTTCATTTCCTATGATTCATTTCATTTATATTCTAGTGTATTAGCTGGATACTTTATTGATCCCTACTCCATCTAATTGTGGCTTTCACAACACAGACAAAAATTTGATTTGAAAGATAAGTATTATAATCTACTCACCGGAAC
The DNA here is from genome assembly GCF_009764315.1 of Trachypithecus francoisi. Lineage (NCBI taxonomy): Eukaryota > Metazoa > Chordata > Mammalia > Primates > Cercopithecidae > Trachypithecus > Trachypithecus francoisi. Next base: position 163,683,991 of record NW_022681454.1, on the reverse strand, counting down.
AGTGATGACATTAACAAAATTATGCCTAGGTAGTTGTAGTATTGAGGTAAGTTAAAGAGTTCTGATTTCAGAATAAAAAATGTAATTTTTTCCATATATTCCCATCTTCTTATGTATATGCAAATATATAATTAAGAGATTATATAAATGCTCCACAAATCAGAATATGTCATCACATTTTTACTTTCCTGATTAATAGTTTAAGCACTATTTGCCACATTAGCAGGAAATACAGTATTCATTTATACAATAAATACTCATTGAGTCACTACTATGTGTCAGTCATTGTTCTATGCTCAGGACAGATCAATAAACAAAATGCGCAGGAATTTCTACTTTCAGTTAGCTTACATTCTCCTAGATCTTTCGTTAGAGGCAAACTCATCATTACATTAACAACGTAATGGCTTTCTCAGCCCAAAAATGAGAATGCAGTCCAACTTCTCTATACCCAAGCAGAAAGAATCTTTATTCTAACAGTGTTACTAATGCCACTGCTTCTTGCTGGCATATGGGAGCTGATCATTTCAAGAGATGATGCTGATTCTGATTCTGGTTTTGATGCTGGTCATCTGGGCTGGTATTCATTCTATTCTCACACAGGAACCAAGTAGACCTTAAAGAGAGGACAACCCAACTCTTTCTGAATTAGACCAAGCCATAATAGGTCTTTCTATTGCCTAGAGTCCCTTAGTCACCTATCCTTAGCCTGTCCCAAGGGGTCAAGCCCAGGAGCACTGTGCTTAGCTTCCACCTTTTGTAGACCCTAAGTCACAGTCACTTTTTCCTTCTAAGGAATCAACTTCCTCAAAGATCAAGCAGGTATTCCCTTTCCATCTGGGAAACACAGAGTCTGATTACATCTCTCTTCTTACATAATAAAAGTATTCTCTTCACCCTCCAGAGGGCATTACACTACTCATTCATCCATCCATTCATCCATTCACACACACCTACTCTGTGTCAGACGCTACTCTCAGCTCGGACTGCATCCAGGAAGACCCTTTGTCAGGAAACTACCTTCATACCTACAAAGGACAAGTTCTGATGGTTCTCTCCGTAGAATAAAGGGGAGGAAAACACCTAATGGGACCTTTAGCTGGGCATTCGTCCTATTGCATATGTGAGTGGATTGTAAACAATAAAAAACTGATTAATATTTTAAAATATCCAGGTGGTAATAAGCACTATAACAATGGAAAGTATTATCTATTTCTTTATCAAAACAATCCAGCTGGGCACAGTGGCTCATGCCTGTAATCCCAGCACTTTGGGAGGCTTAGGTGGGTGGATCACCTCAGGTCAGGAGTTCAAGACCAACCTGGCCAACATGGTGAAACCCCGTCTCTACTAAAAAAAAAAAAAAATGCAAAAATTAGCTGGGCATGGTGGTGGATGCCTGTAATCCCAGCTACTTGGGAGGCTGAGGCAGGAGAATCACTTGAACCCAGGGGGCAGAGGTTGCAGTGAGCCAAGATCACACCATTGCACTCCAGCCTGGGTGACAAGAGTGAAATTCTGCTTCAAAAAAAATAAAAAATAAAAAATCCATGAGTAAGTGTCAACTTTAAGAATTATTTTAGGAAGAAAATATACCTGAATTCTCAAATAAGCCACCTTGTAGCTGTTGGTTTTTTTTTTTTTTTTTTTTTTTTTGAGACGGAGTCTCGCTCTGTCGCCCAGGCTGGAGTGCAGTGGCCGGATCTCAGCTCACTGCAAGCTCCGCCTCCTGGGTTTACGCCATTCTCTTGCCTCAGCCTCCCGAGTAGCTGGGACTACAGGCGCCCGCCATCTCGCCCGGCTAATTTTTTTTTGTATTTTTTTAGTAGAGACGGGGTTTCACCGTGTTAGCCAGGATGGTCTCGATCTCCTGACCTCGTGATCCGCCCGTCTCGGCCTCCCAAAGTGCTGGGATTACAGGCTTGAGCCACCGCGCCCGGCCGTAGCTGTTGGTTTGATTTTATTTTTTCCAAAACCCTGCATCAACTACCCTGTACCAACATGAATAAACAAACAAACAACAAAACAGTCTAACCAGCCATGGATACTACTCAGTCATAAAAATGAACAAAATAATGGCATTCGCAGCAACCTGGAAGGAATTGGAGACCATTGCTTTAAGTGACGTAACTCAGGGATGGAAAACCAAATATCAAAAGTTGTCACTCATAAGTAGAAGCTAAGCTGTGAGGATGCAAACTCCTAAGAATGTCACAATGGACTTTGGATACTTGGGGGGAAATGCTGGGAGGAGATGAGGAATAAAAGACTACGAATTGGGTACAATGTATACTGCTCAGGTAATGGGAGCACCAAAATCTCAGAAATCACCACTAAAGAACTTATTCATATAACCAAACACTACCTGTTCCCAAAAAAACCTATGGAAAGAAAAAATAAAAACAAAACTCACCAGGTATTCATTTCTTAAGATTTTCCACTTAGGACAAATTATTGACTCAGAGAGTTAGAAGAGTCCTTAGCCTTAGTAAGATTCACTCTTCGTCTCTGAATCTGCTTGGCCACAGTGAAGTGGCTATTGGCCTATACTAAGTATCTCCAAGTTCAGGCCACTCTCTTCCCCTTGAGTCACCCTCACCCTCATTCATTTTTAATAGCCCTGACAGTAACAAGCATTTCACATGGTACTGTACCATCTGTCTCCTATAGCTTCAAGCCACTGGTACTAAACACTGTATTTTTGACTTATATAATTCTTATTTTCAATGACAAGCCCTGAAATATGTGAAAAGTTTTGAATCTCCATTTTTTTCTCTTGCAACTGTCCTCAAATGATATTGTTTCCAGTCCATAAATAAAGTCACTGTTCTGAAGATACCTCAGTTTGTCCATGTCTCGCTTAAAGAGCAATGTCAATACTTTTTTATTCAGAATTTACACATCTAAGAATTTTCTTTAGAGAAATATTGAGGAATATAAGCAAATGTTTATCTATAATAATGCGCATCATAGCATTACTTCCAAAATTTAAAAATAATAGTGTAGTATACCTATATGATAAAATTTACAAGTGTTTGAATACATAACAGAATGCCATTTAACTGAGAAACTGAGATATGTTGTCAAGTGGGGATAAAAGATCAAAACAAAATCTGACCATATGTACATATTTATCTGCGTGTGTGTGCATACATCTGAAAGAAGACGTAACAAAATGTTAATGATTCTATCCAATAAGCGGGATTACAGCTTATTTTTAATTGATGTATTTTTCTGTGCTTTCTAGATTTTCTACAGTGAAATATATTACTCTGTAATAAAAATATCAATGTTATTTTTAAAAGAAAACCATGTTGCTAAAAACTGAAAGCAGTTCCCAGGTGTGGCCTGATCAACTCACAAGAGGAGAATTACACCCACTCCCTCACTCAAATGCACTTCCACTAATATTGTTTAACATATTGATGTTTCTGCTGCTACATTACAGTTGATTCATTTGAGAATATTCTTCTTTATAGCCCCTAAGACATTTTCACAAACATTACTGGTAAATCTGTAGCATCTTGTTCTTAAAGATTAGTTGGGGTTTTTTGTCTTGTTTGTTGTAATTTATAAGTTTTATCCTTAAAAGAATGGATCCCATTACTGCCACCTCAATCTCCACCAGTCCCACCGAGCCTCCACCATGCCCAACATGGGAATGTTCAGCTGCAGCTCACCTCAGGACCTCTCTCAGAAATGGGTGAACAGGTGGGTGTGGATCTGAGTAAGGTGATCACCACCAAAGTTCAACAATCAGGACAACAGAGTAGAGACTGGTGAGCATGTAAGAAGCAACACTGTCTATATCACATAGAAGGGCCAACAAGAAATTAAGGAAAACTCAGCAACCTCAATGGTCAACACTTGTGAGAACTGCATCCTCATCCAGAGCGATGTTTCCATATGCCCAACGAGATAAAAAGAACATGAGCTGTGCTCTAATTCTGCAAAACTTGTAACCAATATGCTTTCAGTTGCTGGGGTAGATCACATCATTACGATGGACGTGCTTCTCAGATACTTGAATATCTCTCAAGTATCAAATCAAGTAAAAAAATATTGCTGGATACAGAAAGCCTTTTTTTTTTTTTTTTTTTTTTTTTTTGAGGCAGAGTCTCACTCTGTCACCTAGGCTGGAGTGCATTGGCGCGATCTCAGCTCACTGTAACCTCTGCCTCCCGGGTTCAAGTGATTCTTTGCCTCAGCCTCCCGAGTAGCTAGGATTACAGTTGTCCACCACCATGCCCGGCAAATTTTTTGTATTTTTAGTAGAGACGGGGTTTCACATGTTGGCCAGACTGCTCTTGAACTCCCGACCTCAGGTGATCCACCTGCCTCAGCCTCCCAAAGTGCTGGGATTACAGGCATGAGTCACTGCACCTGTCCAAAGAAAACCTCTTTTAAATATTCCTATCAATAATCCTAAACTCTGCCGTGGATTCAAGAAAAGCATTGTAAAATGAAATAACTGTATCATTACTTCCCCTCATGCAACCGGTTCCAAAACTGGTACCTAATGCAGGTAAACAAATTCAATGCTGAATTCACTTTGAATGACAAAGGGAGAAAGAAAGTCAATGGATGGGTAGGGTGGTTTTGTTTGGTGATCTTAAAAGTGTGTGACTATCCTTGTGAATAAAAAGGCTGGCAAATGTAGCCAATATGTCACACTGTAGACAGGCTATTCTTAGCTGGAATCATGAAAATTTAAGATATTCTTGCTCATGAAAACTTCTCTGTCCAGTGATTTGCAGAATAAATAAGGCTGCCTTAAGCCTGTCAATGTCAAAAATACAGTTTCCAAAGAGACCAAATGAAAGTTCAAGATTCAGGCTGTTGCTATTTTAATGATTTGATCAGGTGATCTAGAACTCACAGAGAGACAGATATATGCCTTACCTATTTAACCATATCTCACTGTCATACCAAATATTGTGTTTTGAACTATTATATTCTGTTATGTTTTTGCTTGTTTTTGTTTTGTTATACTTCTAATGTTAAGATTCAACAATGCTGTTAAACAAAAAAACCGTAGACCAAATTTAAATTTAACTGACTTTATTTGGGCAGAGGAAAACAAAGCAAAGTAAAAACAGAATGAAAATGATTCGCAAATCAGGCAGTCCTCTCAACCAGGGCAGGTTCAGAGAACGCCAACCAATAACATGATCCTACAGCATTTATAGGAAACACAAGTGCAGTGCACAGAAAACTGAACTGGATACAGCTTCATTAGTTAACAGGCCACTGAGCCTCCTGCAGTAACGAAAGCTCAGCTCCTGGAGTTAAACTTTATATTGGTTTGATCTGTGAGACCTAGTGCAGGAACCTAGTTTATTTTAGGTAACTATACTAAAGTTATATATATAGTGCTTAATATTTATCTCTATCACACTTCTTTTAGAGTTTGGTTGATCTTTCCATCATGTTAGGACCTCTTTCATCTGATTCTGTCATTTAGGTTTTTTTATTAACCCTCTTAACTCTGTGTCATCCACATGTTGGGTGAGTGTGTCCTTCATATCTTTATCCAAATCCCTGATGAACGTATTAAACAGAATACGGGCCACAATAAGGCTCTGATATTTACCAGCAGAAAACATATTAGATGAGCAATATGTGGTTCGATGTTCAGCCAGAAAATCATCAAGCTAATAGCATTATGATCCAATCCATAATTCTTCCTCTGTGTAATATCATATAACATCAACAAAAGACTTTACAGATGACATTTGACTTTTTCAAGAAATTAAGAAAGTAATCTTTTTGTTTCACACATAAGCCAATGAACTCAGAAGTCAGAAATGTATTAAAATAGAGTTGAGCCCTACCTTAAGAGTAAATGGACCTACAAAACCTTATTTGCATTTACTGTCTCAAGTAGGGAAATACTTCCCCCAATGTATTCCCCTCCTGGCCTGACACTTCATCATGGACCCATAGTATCCATTATGCCCCATAAACAGGAATCACACATCAGGGATCAAGTCTTATTCATCTCGATTTAGTCCACAATGCCTAGCATAGAATTTCATACATGATACTGTGGAGTTTACTTCATGCCTTTCTTAGGTTAGGATGGTCCCAGCAAAACAGAAGCTTCTGCCACACTGCTCATCCCGTTAGAAGTCCAGTGGTCACTCGAGTTTACTGTGTCCTATGATATTGCAGAAAGGAAACCTAGACATAGGTTTACCAAAATATGTGTCATGCTCAAGGCATGGCGCAGAACACAGATTGCCCCACCACCAGATGATGAGGTAATTGGCTGATAATATCTCTGGGTGTAGGCAGGGATGTTGCTACTACTAGGCAGTCAATATCTTAGTCGCTGATATTGCTGTTAATGACTTTTAATGAAGTACGATCCTCCATTTAATAAAAATAATGACTATTTAATGAGGACAGCTGGCCCAGCTAGGTCATCCCTGAGCCACCAGTTTGGTCACAAAGGATACACCCATTCCAGGTCATCAACCACTCTCAGACCTCTCAGGGGCATGAATACAGGCTCTCTCTAGCCAAGTCCATCCTTTTGCTGAGTTCTTCCCCTCTTTAGTAGTCTCTTCCTGCTCTGCCCATATTCTCATTATCCCTCCCATGCAAAAGACCTCATTCTCATTCTGCTTCTTTTTTTTCTCACAATAGAACTCAATGCGGCCTCCTTCCCCTAACAAACATTAGAAGCAACACAGAATGTATTTATCCTTTTCTAAGGTACAGAACTCATATTTTTAGAAAAAGCACCCACTACCTATACACTCCAGTGGATAAAAGATATCCTGTATATGTATTAGGGAATTTTCATATTCCCTAAGTATTCTTCTGAATTCATCAGGAACAAATACTTGAGTTTTTACATCAAAACATAAGATGAGTCTATGCTGCCCACAAAACACAAACTAAATAAATGTTTGTTCAGTGAATCAATGACTTTATATAATACTTTATATAAGATGTCATACTTTGTATAAGATAGTTACATAAGGTACTTTAGATATTAAAAGATACTGAAAGATGTTTTATAGACATTATGCATTTATGTTTTATGTAAGATATTTATATCATCCTTTATATAAGATATTTTGGAACTGGTGCACTAAGAGGCCTATGGATGGGAGTGTAGATATGGTATACTGCCGAACACTTCTCAGAAAAGAAGAGCAAAAACGTTGGGACCTAGAAAGCAGTGAAATGAAATCAAGGAGTTCTGTTCTTCAGTAAACCAGAAATTTGAGGCAGGTGAATGAGGTTCGGGCAGAGAGCATAGGTTAGCAGGAGACCGGCACAAACATCCGAAAACAATTTGTAACTGTGGGGAAAAGAATCGGAAGAACTGTAAATCAAGCGTTAGGTCTGAGCCTAAAATACCGTCGCTGAATCCTACGGCTGAAAACAAGTGCGCGAGCGACACCTAGTGTTCAAGTCCATAAATGATGCTGTGTCGAGGCTTCCTTTCCTTTCCTGGAACCCACGCTGCAAGGACCGCCGCGCTCCTCGCGTAGGTACAACTCTCATCTGTGTACACAGCAGATACAAACTGCTATATTAGAAATTAAGGCCTTCAGAGAAGTCTTTAACCCATTCTATTTCATAGCCCACCCACTCTTTATAGATATAGGGAAACTGAATTCTCTGTATAGTTATAGGAAAATGAATTGCCATTTCATAGCAGATGCTTTGGGGAAAGTTATCAATGCACTTTTTCACCTCCTTAAGCTAGTTTCCACTCCCTCTAGAGCAAAACAAAATATCAGTGAAGTTAAAAACATGGGATGTTCCAGGAGCAAAAGGCCTGGTGCAAGCAGATTGCTTTCTGGATAACTAATAACAATATCTTATCGTTATTGAGTCCCTTGTATGTACTAAATTTTGGACCAAAGACACGGCAAATATCACCTCAAATGCTGACAGCAGTCCTGCCATTCAGGCATTATTATGCAGAAATTCTATGAGGAAACCGAAATTTGGAAGCTGTCAGTGATTTACCCAGACACATCTCTAAATTGCAGATTTAAATCCAGGACTGTCTTCCAAAACTCACATGCTTCCCATATGCCTCACTGCCTCTCAGCTGTGCATGCATCCCAGCTGAACTATCTCAGCATAGATAATTGGTGTAAAAGAAACATTTCACCATGAACATTTCATTACCTCTTTATTAGTGAGTCTTTTAGAGTTGAGCAACTAGTTAATTTCACTTGATTTCTTACCCTCTAAATCGATGTATATCAAACATCATTTTAATAGCTTTTATGAATTTTGAGCATTTATTTTTAAACTCATTTCCAATGAAATATTTAATATTTCCCCTCAAGTAAAGTTCTCTAATTTTCAAAGAGGAATTAAGTTAATTTACATCACCTAAAGAAACACAGCAATATTAGTGGCACAACCAGGGCAAAAATAAATATTATAGTTAGTGTATGTATGGCAGATGCACCTGACAGCAATAACTTAAGCATACCATGAGAATGACCGCACAAAGAATGTATGTTCAGAGTTCTGAGCTAAGGAATCTGGGAGTGGCCAACCCAGAGATTCACTCCTTCTCTATGAAATTATGAAATCTCGGCCCCATCCCTTGGAATACAGGACGAACAGGGGATCGGAGCCCTTTGTTCTGAGTTAGATGGAGGTTGCTAGGTGGAGGGTGCTAAGTGAAAATGCCGTATAAACTGCTGCATTTATGAACTGCAGCAGTTCTCCTGTCTAACCTGCCTCCACTGAACAGCCCCTGCATGTCAGTGCCCCTAATAAACCCTATGTCTCGTTCACTGTCTCCAGGTGTCTTCTTTGGCCTCTCAGACACAAGTGCCATCCCTATTGGAGTCAATAGGGGTCCAGTTCAACAATTGCCAAGCCCAGCCAGGAGGTCAGAGAATATCCATGAACACCGAAAGGATAACATCAGGAACAGGAGATCCTCAGGGGAAATTTCAGGCTGTTCATGCACATCTATGTGGGGCCCAATAGACGGATGGGGCCCACTGCATTAGTATGAGGACACTCTGAAAATGCCAAAGGGTCTGGACGAGCTGTTGCAGGGAGTGAATACAACTAAGTGAAAGTCAGATGCCCAAGCCATCACAGCCACAATTGGCTGGCCACTCCTGACTGTGCTCCAAGCAGCCAGAGACTGAGTTTGTGGTACAAGCAAGGGTGACTCAGTTATAAGATGAGTGAGGCTAGAAAGAGATACCAGATTAACTCAGGCTAAAACACTGGAGACCTTTGGGCACAGGATGACAAAAAGTAGACCCTGGCTTGTCAGGTGGGTCATTCAGAGGGTCGCCAGCTGCCACATCAAGTCAGGGCTATTATGACTAATAATTCTGGGACCCTAAGTCCTGGAACCCCATAAGAGCAATTATGAGAAGGAGAGTGAGGACTGGGACAAGCCTGTAGAGGTTCCTTTCCTCTCTTCATGTCCAGTTGTCACCACCAAGATAAAAGCAGACCAACTGTGCATACAGAGAGTAACCCCACAAGACTTGCCCCCACCTGAAACTGCAGTGAATCTCAATGCAAGATTATACCACTAGAATTGGCAGAGCTGGGAAATTGGTTCAGATAGAAGGGGAGAGAGTTGATTGAGGGACAGCCTCTCTGTCTATGGAACATAAAGGCAGAGGGTATGATACTCTCCAGATTTGAGATGAGTAAAATGGCATCCATCACAAACCACCCATCCCCGAGGCAGGCCTCTCCTTAGCTGAGTGTTTGTGGGCTGCCAAGCAGTGACAATAGATATAGAGCTACAAGTTGAGGCCCTGGCTAAATCTATGGCTGCAGCCTCCAATGATACCTGCCATGCTATTACTCTTCTCATTAAAGAAACTACCCAAATTGGATGCATTACTTTGTGAAACTGTATGGCCTTGGTTATCTGAACTGCCATCCAAGGCATAACTTGTGTGTTAATTAAAACTAAATGTTATGTATATATCCCTGATTACTCTCACAATGTAACCCAGGCCATGCATTCCCTAAGTATCCATATTTCTGCTCTAGAGTCTCTGTCTTTTTTTCAAGATGGCAGATAGGAGGCAGAGTTAGTGTGCTTCTCCCACTTGGAAGAACAGAACAGTGGGTAGAGAGTAACACTGTGAATTTCTTTTTTCAAGAGCCACCACAGAAACTTACCAGGAAAGAAGCAGCAGGCTGTAGCATAGTCCATGAGACAGGCAAAAAAACTAAGTTCCCAGATTGTTATAAGGGGAGAATCTGCCTCCAAGCACTCATCCTCACCAAGGAATCTGAAAATCCAGACCACAGGAGAAGGTCTTAACCCTCCCCAGAGCTGGAATGGAACTGGGGAGCAGCATGCAATATACAAGTAGAAGCAGCATCAGGAAGTAGTTGTAGGCACTCCTAATCTCCGGCATGAGCCTAGGGAAGACATTACTTACCAAATCTCACAGGGGTCCTCGGGGAAGTCAGCCAACAATCTTAGGGAAGAGTTACAGGGTGAAAGAAGCTCCAAACTGAATTTTGTGACATAATCTCAACTGGGGATGAACTCCCTTGAACAGAACCTGGAGTGGGGTGGTGAGTGGGAAGTGCACCGCAGACACGAGGGCAGAGCTGGGCTCCCAGCCTTGCCAGCAGACATGGAGGAGCATGGCCTCAAAGCTCTGGTTTCTATCTCTGTGGGAAGCTTATGGCCCGGGGCAGGTCTGAATTCTGTGCACAGACCTGGATCTAAACCCAGTGCTGTTAGTGGAGCACTGCAGGAGCAAGACCAGCCTCTCCAACTGCATGGGAGCTGGGTGAGACTTACTGCTGCCCACAACTCCCCACTCCCTTTGTGAACTCTTCTGTGCAGCAGAGGCACAGAGGGGAGAGAAAAAGAGGGGAGAGGCAGTTTTCCTCTCCCCTCTGGAACATTGCCCCAGTTGCCTGAGAATGACTCTCCCCAGAGGGACTATGGCCTGCCCCACCCAGGAGAATCTGAACTTAGACCCACCTAACCCTGCCCCCACCTCGTGGTATTTCTCCACCAGCCCTGGTAGCTTAACACAAAGGACATAAACTTTTGGGAGCTTTATGGCCCCATCAATCACCTGAGAAACCAGATTACTTCCCCTGGACAACTTACAGAAAGCTCAAATCCCACTGCTACTACTGAAGCTGGTGCTCTTTTGCAAGCACCACCTCCTGGCTAGAGGCCAACCAACTCGGGCCATTACAGCACCTCTAGCACTGCACCCAGGAAGCAGAAAATGGCTGCATGATCTCAGCTATCACCACTGCCTGCAACACCCTGACTAACCAGAGATCCTGAGTCTGATCATGTCATGAGTTCACTACCAATATAAGCAGCATTTGAGAAAGCCAGCATACTAAGTTTGTCTCAAATCAAGGAATCTCACAGAGTCTACATCACTCCCCTTCCACCTTTGTCAGAGCAGGTGCTGGTATCCCTGGTATCCACTGCTGGGATATTTGAAGACAGGTTACATGACTGGATCTTTTGCAGATATTACCGAGCACCAGCAGAGAATCTGGTAACCCTATTGGGTTGCTAGAGCCAGAAGAGCAGTAACAATCATTGTAGTCTGGCTCCCAGGAAATCCCATTCCTAGAGGAAGGGGGAGAGCACCACATCAAGGGAACACCCTGTGGGACAAAAGACTCTGAATGTTAGGACTTGAGTCCCAGATTGTTCCACTGGTGGAAAGTTTCTTACAACGGAGACACAATTGCAGTGCTGGGCACAGTAGGGAAAGTCTGCACCTCTACCCCATCAGGCAGGCAGGCTCTGTGATCATAAAGGAGGCTGCCTGGAAAAGGGGTCCTTGTTCTCCCAGGCACACTACTGCAGAAATGGCTAGGGCTTCTCCCATAGGCATGCAGCATAGATGAACCTATAGACAGCCTTCTTGGAACAATTCAGGTTGATTGCAGCCCCACAAGTGCTCTCCAGGTTCAGGACTGCACAAGAGGCAAAGTCATAATTCTTTTCTACTTGGAACATCAACATTTCTACAGATAAAGAGAGATGGCTGTCTGATCTGAGTAACCAGAACATTAGGATAGGAGTGGGGCTGTGAGGTGGATAGCTTTTCTGCTGGCTTTATAGGAGAGATAAGGTAGCTCCCACTCTTCAACCTGATAAAACTTCAGCACATCTAATTGAGACCCCCCCACACCAACCACCACCTTCATCAAGGCTGGAACCTCTACCCACCATTGGCTGTTACATCTACACACCTGCTTTAGCTACAACTGGTGCCAACAGAGGGATACTTCCCCTATTTGTCTGAGGCCTAAATCATTAACTCAGTAAATAAAATACTGTGGAAAAGAGTTTCTGGGGTGTCAGTTGAGTTGGCCTCCCATGTGTAAGACAATCATGGGGAGCCATGGGCGACCTCTGAGGAGAAAAGTCTCCTTATTGTCTTCATGTCTTTAGGCTCCGAGAGCATAACCACTCAGCAGCATTCCACAGGTTGTTCAGGGAGACAACACTCCCCTGAAGCGGGAGTATAATCAAACATCTTGGCTTCTCCTGAAACCTGCTCCCATCCGTTTCAGTCCCAATAAGTTAAAGATCTTAAGTAGTTTAGACACATGCTTTTGCTCAAGGAAATTCACAGAAACAGCCACTGCTGTACATCTTATTGAATTACTCACGAGTTCTGCTTCACTGATTAATCCTTTTCCTTATCCCTTCCTCCCCCTCCCGTCTGCCTAAGAACAAAGAGCTTGTAAACCAAAAAGTTGTGAGGAGCCCGAGAGCTCTGGGCCATGAGCAAGCCTCCAATGCCCCGGACCCTTGGACCTGCCTTTTAAATGCTTATTCTGTCTCCTTCTAACTCCTTTGTCTCTGCTGGACTCAGAGTACCCACTGGGTGGTGTTGGGCTGCTTTCCCCCAACATCTGGCGCCCAACGTGGGGCTCCCTGTAATCTCTACAAATAACCTGGTGAAGAAAACCAAAGTGTGGAAAGTGGAGGATGATTGAAGAAGGACGCCTGAGTATGTTTTCACTTCAGGCTGTATGAGTAAGTAGGGCACTCGGAGAATTCCAGGGTAACCTCGGGAAAATATGGGTCAGGCTGAAAGTAAGTTTGCTAATTATTTAAGCCTAGTGTGGCAGTTATTGCACCATGGAGGGGTAATTGTGAGTACCCAAAATCTCACATCTTTGTTCCATCTCATAGAAAACTATTCTTCTTGGTTCCTGGAATATGGAACCATGAATGTAAAAGATTGGGACAAGGTTGGATCAGATTTAAAACGAGCACAACAAAAGGGCCGCAATATTCCCTTCTCCACTTGGTCTGTGTGGTCAGCAATTAAAACAGCCCTGGAGCCCTTCCACACTGAGAAGCAGGAGGAGGAGTTTCAGGATGACATAGAAAAGTTTAATAATCAGGAGTCTGATGATGATCAGCAAAGTGAACCATCACAGTCTAGTTTAGAAAAGGGGGAGAAACAGGAGGTTATATGTGCGAACCTCCAAAAATTTATGAAAGAAACAGTTCCACTACTGCAGAAAAAGTGGCACCTACTGCACTTTAGGGAAAGGTTGGAATGGCCACCCCCACCTCAGCCTTACGAATTTTTGGAAGAGGAACCTGAGACGCAGCTTGCCGCTCCCATTGTTGCACAAACCCTGCAATTAACATGGTGAAGGGAAGCTTCAGCTCACCAACAGCCAATTAAAGTGAGGGAAAGATCCAGGCTTGCCACCTGTTAATTATTATAGAGTAATGCTGCAAAGCCAGCCCCAAATACAAATTATGGTGCAGGGAAATCCAGGCATCCATTCGCCAGGCACAAGAAATGGGGGATTTGGACGCTTGGCAGTTACAGTAATTATTTCGCCAGCTGAGGAGCTGGAGAGAACATGCTCAAGCAGGCTGGGAGCAATTTCCTTTTAAAATATTAAAAGACTTAAAGCAAGCAATTGGACAAGATGGGCCAAATTCTTCTTATGTTCATTCCTTGTTACAATCTGTGGCTTATAACCAGTGTTTAATACCTATGGATTGGGAGTCTTTAGCCCAATCCACCGTATCCCCCTCTGAACTTCTCCAATTTGAAACCTAGTGGATGGATGAAGCAACAAATCAGGCATGCAAAAATGCTCAAGCCCAACCTCCCGTTAGTATCACATCTGATCAACTGCTTGGAATCAGACAGGCATGGGGTACTCTAAATCAACAGATGGCAATGGGTGATGAGGCTGTTGATCAGCTCAGAACTATATGCCTAAGAGCCTGGGGAAAAATTCACAACCCTGATACTACTTATCCTTCTTTTAACTCAGTTTAAAGACTCAGTTTTAACTCAGTCTAAAAACAGGGTCCCAGGGAGCCTTATCCAGATTTTGTCACCCATTTGCAAGACGTGACTCAAAAGGCTATTTTGGATTCTCGTGCCAGGAAAGTGATCGTTCAGCTGCTTGCTTATGAAAATGCTAATACAGAATGTCAGGCAGCAATTAGACCTATTAAGGGAAAGGCAGATCTAAATGAGATCTAAAAAACTTTAAGTGACTACATTAAAGCCTGCAATGGCATTGGGGGACACTTATATAAGGCCAGCCTCCTTTCTCAGGCAATGGCTAGACTAAGGGTAAAAAAAATACATGAGTGTTCCCTAGATCTTGCTATAATTGTGGACAGATAGGACATACAAAAAAAGAGTATACAAAGAGCGAAAAAAGGGAAAACTCAGGAGGAAAAAAGCAGGGAATCAGGTACCTGTCTTAGATGTAAAAAAGGAAAACACTGGGCTAATGAATGTCATTCAAAATTTGATAATAGTGGACAGCCCTTGCCAGGAAATGGACAGAGGGACTAGCCCCAGGCCCGATTCAAAATGGGGCATTCTCAATTCAGGACGGAATGTCCCCGACTCCAAACGGAGTGTTCCTGGCTCAGTCTATCCCTGTACAAATGTATAACAATTGTCCCCCTTCACAGCTAAAAGTGGGGCAGTAGATTTATGCTGTACTGAAGCCATATCCCTCCTTCCTGGGGAGCCTCCTAGGAAGGTCCCAATGGGAGTTTACAGCCCATTGCCAAATGGCACGGTGGAACTTATACTGGGAAGGTCCAGCTTAAACTTAAAGGGAATTCAAGTACATACTGGAGTAGTGGATCTGATTGCCAGGGAGAAATTCAAATTGTTATCTCTTCCCACTGTTCCCTGGAGTACTAATCCAGGTGACAGAATAGCTCAACTGTTGGTTTTACCATATGTTAAGTTAGGAGAAAGCTCAGGAAAAAAGAACAGGAGGATTTGGAAGCACAAATTCAGCAGGCAAGGCTGCCTATTGGGTAAATCAAGTCTCTGACAATAGATCTATTTGTATGGTCACTATTCAAGGAAAACAATTTGAGGATCTGGTCAACACAGGAGCAGATGTGTCAATCATAGCTCTTTATAAATGGCCAAAAACCTGGCCCAAACAAAAGGCCCCAGTGGGTCTTGCTGGGATTGGAACTGATTCAGAAGTTTTCCAAAGTACTTTTCTCTTACCATGTCTTGGTCCAGAAGAACAGGAAGGCACAACACAACCTCTAATTACACCCATTCCTGTTAACTTATAGGGGAGACATCTGCTTCCACAATGGGGCACAGAAATTTCAATCCTTTCTCCCAGGTATAGTCAAGCTAGTCAAAAATAGTATCAAACATGGGCTATGTTCCTGGAAAAGGCCTAGGAAAACAGGAGACAGGCATTATTGAACCCATACTGTAAAAAATGACCGAAAAGGATTAGGTTACCAATTTTAGGGGCGGTCACTGTAGAGCCTCCAACTCCTATTCCCTTAAAATGGAAGACCCAAAATCCTGTTTGGGTCAAGCAGTGGCCACTTTCTCAGGAAAAATTGGGGGCCTTATAGGAATTGGTCAAAGAGCAATTAAACAAAGGAAACATTGAGCCCACATTTTCTCCATGGAATTCGCCAGCATTTGTAATAAGGAAAAAATCCGGCAGATGGCGCATGCTAACTGACTTACAGTGGTCAGTGCAGTCATCCAGCCAATGGGAGCCCTGCAGCCAGGGCTTTCATCCCTCACCGTGATTCCTAGAGACTGGCCATTAATAATTACAGATTTGAAGGATTGCTTTTTTAATATTCCTCTAGCAGAGTCTGGTTTTGAGAAATTTGCTTTTACTATTCCTGCCATGAACAATGAGGAACCAGCAGCCAGATATCATTGGAAAATCTTGCTGCAGGGTATGTTGAATAGTCCTACTATTTGTCAAACTGTTGGGAGGGCTATTCAACCTGTGAGAGATCAGTTTCCAGATTTGCATATCATTCATTATATGGATGACATATTATGTGCGGCCGAAAATCGAGACCCACTTATCCAGTGTTACTCATATTTACAGGAGGTGACAGCCAATGCTAGATTGCTCATAGCACTAGATAAAATTCAAACGGCCACTCCTTTCCAATATTTGGGAATGCAGTTCAGGAAAAGGCAATTAAACCCCAAAAGGTTCAAATTTGAAAAGACTCTCTGAAAACTTAGATTTTCAAACATTATTAGGGGATATCAGTTGGATTCGACCTACTTTGGGAATCCCTACCTATGCTATGTCTAATCTGTTCTCTATTTTAAGAGGAGACCCTGCTCTCAATAGTAAATGAGAACTGACTCTTGAGCTGCCAAGAATTACAAATGATTGTAGAAAAAATGCAACAGGCCCAGGTTAATAGAATACTCAAGTTTACCATTAAAGTTCATTGTGTTCCCTACTCTCCATTCTCCTACAGGGTTATAGTTCAGAGTGAGGACTTAGTTGAATGGTCCTTTCTGCCTCACATACTGTCAGAACACTCACAGTATACTTAGATGAGATAGCAATCTTGATTGGGCAAGCTTGCCTTAGAGTTGTTAAACTTTGTGACTCAGATCCAGATAAGATTATAGTTCCAATGAATAAAAATCAGATTTGGCAAGCCTTTGTTAATTCAGTCAATTGGCAGATAAATTTATCTGGCTTCATTGGAGTTCTTGACAATCGTTATCCAAAAAAAAAGTTCAGTTTTTAAAGCTAACAACATGGATCCTTCCAAAAATTACCCATAGTGCTCCATTGGAAGGAGCAATGATTGTGTTTACAGATGGCTCTAGCAATGGAAAAGCAGCTTATGTAGGACCTAAAAACGGAATTATTCAAACTGACTTTCAGTTGGCACAGAGGGCTGAATTACAGGCAGTTATAGCTGTGTTAGAAGACATTAAGCAACCTGTAAATATTGTCTCTGATTCGGCTTACGTTGTTCAAGCTACTCGATACATAGAAACTGTACTCATTAAATATCTTATGGATGAACAACTCTATCAACTGTTTTCTTCTTTACAAAAGGCAGTGTGTGATTGCTGTTTTACTTTCTATATTACACACATTCAAGCACACATTAATCTTCCTGGGCCCCTTGTAAGGGCTAACGATCAAGCTGACTTACTAGTTTCCACTGTGCTTACTAATGCCCAAGATTTTCACTCCCTAACACATGTTAATGCTGCAGGACTTAAACCAAAATATCAAATTACTTGAAGACAGGCAAAGGACATTGTGCAACATTGCCCTCAGTGCCAGGTACTACAACTACCACATGAAGGGACTGGTGTTAACCCACGGGGATTAACCCCAGTATATTGTGGCAAATGGATGTAACCCACATACCTTCATTCAGGAAACTTCCATACATCCATGTTACTATAGACACCTTTTCTTATTTTGTATGGGTAACTTGCCAAACAGGTGAGGTGGCTGCTCATATTAAAAGACATTTACTTTCCTGTTTCACTGTCATAGGCATCCCACAAAAGATTAAAACAGACAATGGCCCAGGCTACTGTAGTAAATCTTAACAAGCATTCCTTCAACAATGGCACATTGAGCACCGTTCTGGAACACCCAATAATTCTCAAGGCCAAGCCATTGTTGAATGGGCTAATCGATCCTTAAAATCTCAATTGCAAAAACAAAAGACAGAAGGGGGGACTAGAGAATACTCTACTCCACATATGCAGCTACAATGGACTCTTATCACTTTAAATTTTTTGAATTTGTCTGGAGATTAGGTTACAATGGCAGCAGAGCAGCATTTAACAGGGCAAAAAATAAATCCTCATGAAGGAAAACATCTGTGGTGGAAGGACGTCAGAACCAAAACCTGGGAAAAGGGCAAAATCATTACAAGGGGTCGAGGGTTTTCTTGTATCTCAACAGAAAGAATCAGCTTCCTGTCTGGGTACCCACAAGACATCTTAAGCTGTGCCATGAGCTAGAATCCAAGGAAGAGGAAAAGATCTCGGAACATCCCTGCACCCCCAGTTTGTCAGATGGCTCAGATAAACATCTTTGTTGAGCAGATGAAACCAGTAAAACTCACCAAGCAACTCCAGCAACCTGGGGGCAGATGAAGAGACTAGCTCACATTGCAGAAGAGAACCTGAGGTCTCAGAACAAGTCACTGACCACTAGTAATCTAATGGTAGCTATGATGGTGGTAATCTCCCTGGTGGTGAGTCTCCCCATAGCTGAGGCAGATCAAAATTACACATAGCCCTGGTAGAGGTTCTCCATGAGACTCTTGCCCCTGTAGCAAACTTCTGCCTGGACATTGAGGTGTTTCCAGACATCCTCTGAAATCTAGGCAAAGGTTCCCAAATTCCAATTCATGACTTCTGTGCACTGGCAGACTCAACACCACATGGAAGCTGCCCAGGCTTGAGGCTTTCACCCTCTGAAACCATGGCCCAAGCTCTACATTGGCCCCTTTCAGCCATGGCTGGAGTGGCTAGGATACAGGGCACCAAGTCCCTAGGCTGCACACAGCCTGGGGGGCCTGGGCCCAACCCACAAAACCACATATTCCTCCTAGGCCTCTGGGCCTGTGATGGGATGGGTTGCCCTGAAGGTCTCTGACATGCCCTGGAGACATTTTCCCCATTGTTTTGGTGATTAACATTCAGCTCCTCGTTACTCATGCAAACTTCTGCAGCCAGCTTAAATTTCTTCTTGGAAAATGGGATTTTCTTTTCAATCACATTGTCAGGTTGCAAATGTCTGAGCTTTTTTGCTCTGCTTCTCTTATAAAACTGAATGCCTTTAGCAGCACCCAAGTCACATCTTGAATGTTTTGCTGGTTAGACGTTTCTTCCACAAGATACCCTAAATCCTCTCTCTCTCAAGTTCAGTTTCACAAATCCCTAGGGCAGGAGAAAATGCTGCCAGTCTATTTGCTAAAATATAACAAGAGTCACCTTTGCTCCAGTTCCCAACTTCCTCATCTGAGACCACCTCAGCCTGGATTTTATTGCCAATATCATTATCAGCATTTTGGCCAAAGTCATTCAACAAGTCTCTAGGGAGTTACAAACTTTCCCACATTTTCCTGTCTTCTTCTGAGCCCCCTACACTGTTCCAACCTCTTCTTGTTACCCAGTTCCAAAGTTATTTCCACATTTTTGGGTATCTTTTCAGCAGCACCCCACTTCTGGTACCAATTTACTGTATTACTCTGCTTTCGTGCTGCTGATAAAGACATTCCCAAGACTGGGCAATTTACAAAAGAAAGAGGATTAATTTGACTCACAGTTTCACAGGGCTGAGGAGGCCTCACAATCATGATGGAAGGCAAGGAGTAGCAAGTCACATCTCACGTGGATGGTAACAGGCAAAAAGAGAGCTTGTGCAGAGAAACTCGTGTTTTAAAACCATCAGATCTCATGAAACTCATTCACTATCACAAAAACAGTGCAAGAAAGACCTGCACCCATAATTCAAACACCTCCCACTGGGTTCCTCCTATGACATGTGGGAATTGTGGGAATTACAATTCAAGATGATATTTGGGTGGGGACAAAGCCAAACCATATCACTATGTAACCCAAATGCCACAAACAGTGTAAAATAATTGAAGTGCTTACTTATTCTAGAAATATTTATGAAGTACCACAGATGTTTGAGGGACTAAGGAAAGCAGTTCATTCTGAAAAATGAAAGGAAATAAATTAAAAAGGCATGAGGGCCAAATGCTCTTGGCCCCTTAAATGACTGCTAAAAATCACTGACAGGAGGCAGATTGATTAATGCAAGAAAGGGCATACAAATTTATTTAACAGTGTATAGAAGGGAGCCTTCAGAATGAAGACCCAACATCCCAATGAGTTACAGACACTTACATACCATCCTGAGGCCACTGTAAAGAAAGCACACTCAGAGGATGGCCAGAAACAAGTGAATCAGCTTTAGTGGCAAGAGGTGTTAAGAGAGAAAGGAAGAAGCTTGGCTAGCAAAGATGGCCTTGTTATGTGGATGAAGTCTCCTTCAGAGGAAACAGATGGTAAATGTTTCCTTTCAGACTTTAAAAGGTGTCAGACTGTCAGTCTCTCCTGGATCCAGGGAAAGGAATAGGAAGGGGAGGAAGGCATGGCTGCATTAAGGGAGATTCTCTGCAGATGCAAATTTTCCCTACTTAACGACAGTTTTGCAATGCCACCTCTAATAAGATGGCCAAGAGGCAGGCATTTCAAAATACGTCAAAGAAATATATTTGGAGGTAAAATATTTTAATTTTCTTCAGTCTCCACTTTGCAATTTAAAATAAGTTTCACATATCAAAAGCCAAGCTGATAGCTTTGGAGAGATTTGGATCTAGAGATTGTTAGATAGACATAGAGAAAGGAGTAGAAAGACAAATTGAAATGAATAGAAAGGAGCAAATTTAAGTATATCTTCCCATATCTTCTTTAGTCAGTCTCTGAGTACTGAGAATAGACCAGTTCAGTTAAGCAACTGTGTCCCATTCTGAGAGGTGGCACTGCAGATGGACTAGGCCCCTATATATGATATAGGCAATCAGATCTCTAATAAAGGTATTTCTATAAAAACACAAGAAAAAACAAAGGCTAATGATTGGAGCAGTCTATATGCAGCTTTCCTAAGGTCTCTGAGGCATCTTCAGATTGCAATGACAATCTGACAAATTCTTCTGGATTGCAATTCAAACCAGGCATTCAGGCTAACTTTCTGAGAAGTCTTTACATTAGCAAGTAGGCTCGAAGCTTGTTTATATATACGTTGCTGTTATTTTTCCCTGGAGTTTAAGTTGTATAGCTTCAGTTTGCAGAGCTTTAAGAAAAGCAGAGTTTTAATTTCTAGTGATTTCAAGATAAAAAATTGGAGGGCAGAAACTGAACATGTTAGCTTGGTGACTTGTAGCCAGAAAAAAAAATTTAGGATCCAGTCCAAATGGTAGAAAATAATCAAAACTAAATGCAATGGATAAGGCTAAAATCCAATAACAGGTATAATCCTTCTAAATATAACTTTTCTGTCTCCAATCTTCCAATATTACTAAACACAAAATCATAGTAGGATCAATTTCTTAGCAAAATTTTAGTTTAGTCTTATTATGCTTGGACTGATTATTTGCATAAAGTGCAGCAAGAATAATTATTTTTCATATAGACTGTTTTAAGATGACTTTTCCAGAAACTTTTTTCATAAGGAATCACAGATTAGACCTTTTAAAAGTCATGAGCACAGCCAAGTATTTATCCCTGCAGATACTTGTATGAATTGGGAAACTTCTCTCTTCTTGAAATCCCAAAATAACTTGGGGTTCCTGGGCCTGTCAGAAAGTGACATTCTTTACTTACCACAGGTCAGGAACATGTAAGGAAATCTGTAAAGGAACTACATAGAAAATGTTTGAGGTCAGTTTTTCCAAAGAACTTTTATCAGATCTATAAGTCAATCTCAATTCCTCACAGAAATCTGCTCATATCTGAAAATATACCCTTCCAATTAAAGCCTTGGTAAAAGAGCCAGTGCCTCCAACTGTGTCCTGTTACACAAGAAAACAGATCTTACTGAATTTATGCAAATAACTATATTACCATAAGTTAAGAATACTCACAAATAGCTTTCAAATTCTGGAAAAATCAAGTAGAAAGAAAGAAATGTGCTTCAAATTTTGCTCTAATCAATTGTTAAAAGCTGTAAGTAACTCAAAAAAGATTTTCTCAACTCTGTAAAATGAAACAAAAAGAATTAGCAATGCTTCAAACACAAGAATTCATAAAAAAAATTATTTCAGTCTTCTATTAGTTCAGTCCATGCAATTGTAACTGCCCCGTGGGTTCACCTTGCCTGCTGCCTAGATAGAGCCGATTTATTGAGACAGGAGAATTGCAATGGAGATGGAGTAATTCACTCACACTGGGCTGTGTGGGGAGACCAGAATTGTATTATTACTCGAATCAGTCTCCCCAAAAATGAAAACTTGGGATTGGAGTTTTTAAGGATAATTTGGTGGGTAGATAGTTGGGAAGAGAGGAGTACTGATAGGTTGGGCTAGAGATGAAATCACAAGGGGACAAAGTGAGTTCTTGCTGACATCTGTTCCTGTGTGGGATTACAGAACTGGTTGAGCCAGATTACTGGTCTGGGCCATGTCAGCTGGCCCATCAGAATGCAGGGTTTGTGAAATATCTCAAGCACTGATCTTAGGCTTTACAACAGTGATGTTAATCCCAGGAGCAATTTGAGGAGGTTCAGGCTCTTGCAGCCAGAGGCTGCATGGCTCCTAAATGGTAATTTCTAATCTTGTAGCTGATTTGTTAGTCCTACAAAGGCAGACTGGTTCACAGGCAAAAAGAGAGTTTTTTCAGGAAAGGACTATTATCAATTTTGTTTCAGGGTTAAACTATAAATTAAATCATTTCCCAAGGCTAAATTGGCCTGCACTCAGGAATGAACAAGAGCAGCTTAGAGGTTAGAAGCAAGATAGAGTCTGTTAGGTCTGATCTCTTTCACTGTCACAATTTCCTCCGTTATAATTTTTGCAAAGGCAGTTTCACAGTTAGCTCCTGTTCTGCTCAATACTGGGCCAGCAAGCCTCATGAACACATCATGAGTCCTAAATGCTTTTTTCTCTGCTCCAATGGCACAATTTGTAAAGTTATCAGAAACCTGCATTTAAGGGCATCTGTGAGAATCCTTTAACTATAATTAGTTTATAATTAAGCTATCTTTTTAAAAAGATAAAGCAAAATAATTTTAGATAACAAAAGTCTTACAACAGTCATGGTCAAAGACACAATTGACAAAGAAATTTGGTTATTTCTGTGCTATATAACAATTTAACATAATAATTATAATTACTACTGATAATGTATGCTAATATGTATCAGAATTACAGGAATTCACAATTTTAGAACATATACTAATAACACATTTACATAAATATAAACCAAAAAAGGTGAACACAGTTTTATTTTTAACGTTTCCTGTATGATTTTAACATATTAAGTAAGCTAAATCTCGCTGTCTCTCAGACTTCTATAAAGTTAGTTTGAGGTCAAAAGTTTGAATCTAGAATTTGATTTTGGAATAGCTGTCAAATATTGAAGATTTAGAACACTTTATATCACAAAATAGGATCATGAGTCATTGTAAAATAAATCAATTGTTTAGCCAAAATAATAACTTAAAATTTTCAAAAAGCAAAAACCTTTACTCTTTGAGAATGGAGACTTACTTCCCAAACAATAAGACCTAATAAAGACAGCATGAGGCCAACTAAATCTGTCCCTCTTTTTTTGCGATTTACTCAAAAGGTAAACACAAATCTTTTACTATCTCTTAATATTACACAAAAATTTTGTTCAAGAGAAAACCAATTTTTACCTTTATGTGGTGTATTATTATCACTAAATCTAATTTTAATAAAACCACATGAACAAATCTAACTTTAATGAATTTGGCCATAATATAAGGTTGTCATCAGCCTTTTATAACCTTTTATAATTTCCTGTCAAAAAGCAGATAGATCAATATTCCAAAATAACCCTGTTATTCAGACACAGGAGCCCAGATATTGGCTCTCCATTATTGTGCTTTTTATTTTAATGCTTAATTTACAGAAAAACTAAATAATCCCCTTCAAATTTTAGCAAACTCATTCACATACAGAATTCCTTTTACAGGAATTAACACCTTCCATTTTGTTCTATTTATAACTTAAAAGAATCCTTAAAACCCCTTAAACTAGACAAAATTCCTTCCCCTTATTAAAAAAAAAAAAAAAACATATTCTCATGCCTTCTTTTAACTTTTTTTTTTTGCCAAAAATACATCTTACTTTTCTTACACACTTGTATGTATCCAGTAATTTTCATTACATGCATTAATTGTAATGTTAATTCTCAGTAACTCTTATTTTAGTGAAAAAACCTAGTAAGTAAGCAATTTTAATTATGTACCAGGTGCATAACCCAGAGCAAAGAACAATGCCTGGAGTTAGGCTTCATAGCCTAAAGGCACAAATCTAAGCACGTAAGTTACAGACAAGTTAAGCAAGTATCAGGAGCAAAGTTTTGTATCTTAAAACATCTGACAGAGACAGTGACTAATTCAGATCAAATGTCTAAATTCTGAACATGCTTCTATTTTATTTTACCGATAATTTTAAAACTATATTTACCAAAAATTACTAAAATTATAGTACTTGAAAAGCATTTAGGATTATTTATTTATGAGTAAGTCAATTTAAAACCCATGCAGACAGTATACAGACAGACATATATCCATGTATACATAAAGATTATACTAACATAAAGACTTTATAGTTTTTATTTATTTTAAGTTCCAGGCTACATGTGCAGGAAGTGCAGGCTTGTTACATAGGAAAACGTGTGCCATGGTGGTTTGCTGCACCAATGGACTTGTCACCTAAGTATTAAGCCCAACATGCATTAGCTATTTTTCCTGATGCTCTCCTTCCCACAACCACTTTCCCATAGGCACCAATGTGCGTCATTCCCCTCCCTGTGTCCATGTGTTCTAATTGTTCAGCTCCCACTTACGAGTGAGAACATGCAGTATTTGTTTTTCCGTTCCTGCATTAGTTTGCTGAGGATAATGTCTTCCAGCTCCATCCATGTCCCTGCAAAGGACATGGCTTCATAGCATTCCATGGTGTATA
Organism: Trachypithecus francoisi; assembly: GCF_009764315.1. Taxonomy (NCBI): domain Eukaryota; kingdom Metazoa; phylum Chordata; class Mammalia; order Primates; family Cercopithecidae; genus Trachypithecus; species Trachypithecus francoisi. The sequence goes on along the minus strand of NW_022681454.1, from coordinate 163,659,006 downwards.
TGTACCACATTTTCTTTATCCAGGACTTTATAGTTTGATTTTAAAATTTTAGTCATAAGGTAGATACACTCACTAATCCAAAAAGACAGTTGGATTAAATTGTGAAAATGTTAAAGTTTATCTATTTCTCATGGTCATGACTAATGCCCTCACTGAGTTTTGGAGAAAACAAGATAGCAAATTTACTTCTCAAATCAGAGAGCGAGAGAAAGTTTGAGTGTGTTAGAGAAAGTTTTAAAATAGATGTCGGTCAGGCACAGTGGCTCATATCTGTAATCACAGCACTTTGGGAGGCCAAGGTGGGCGGATCACTTGAGGTCAGGAGTTCAAGACCAGCCTAGCCAACATGGAAAAATCCTGTCTCTACTATAAATACAAAAATTAGCCGGGCATGAGGGTGAGCACCTGTAATCCCAGCTACTCGGTGACTGAGGCACGAGAATCACTTGAACACAGGAGGCAGAAGTTGGAGGGAGCCAAGATGATGCCACTGCACCCCAGCTTGGGCAACAGAGCAAAACCCTGTCTCAAAAAATAAAATAAAATAAAACAAATAATAACATGGATGCCAAGACAGCACAAAATCATAGAAGTCTATCATAGTGTTTTGTTAGACCAATTTTATTTAGATAGGTGTTTTTTAATTTACTGTCTTTTAACTGGACCACTGGGCCCAGAGCAGAGCCCACACTGAATCCTGAATCCCAAAAAGAGAGAAATGCCATGGGACCAGGCCACATAATATTTTTACAGCGCATTTTGTCACGAAGACATTTCTCTACGTGTTTAAACCATGCCCTTTCTTATCTCAAACACACAGAGTATCCCCTGTAGTAATAACTATTTGCTCTAAGCAACTACCATTAACCATCTCAGAAAGTTTATCTATTACAAACAAACACCAATGTCAAACATTTTTTCATCATGCAAAGTAATTTTCAATTCCCCAAAAGTCAAAAAGATTAGGTAATGCAATACAAAAGAGAAAAGAGCTTTTAGATCTGAGTGGAATCTGTCCATTTACAACTCTTGGGATTCCATGAAGAAAATCAGAGGTTCATTCCAGACACAGGAGTCTGGTACATTTTCCATTTTTCCCAGGGGATCCTGGGCTGTTAGAAATTTCTATTTTATTTTTAGGTCCCTCAAGTGGCATACAGGATATAAAGAGGAAGGAAAGCAGGAAGAAGTAAATGGTGGAACAGACAAAATTCACAGAGAAGTCTATACAGAGAGAATAGAGGCTTTAAAACAACATAGATACACATATGTAGCCTAAATACCTGTTTTAATTAGGTTGACTTTTGACTACAGAACTCTTTTAAAATTCTTTCAAACCTCTTATTATCAGACTTTAGTCAGGACAAACAGCTGATATTTCTGAACTTTTGAACTTCTTTACCAAAGGTAACTTCCTAGGTGAAATCAATAAGCCTAAGCTAAGGCTATGACTTAACTATGGCAAATTTTTCTCAAAAAAAATTATTAAGGCTAGCCATAACATTATAACATGTCTTTTTAAAAATTTAACCTTTTCATCAATTGTTTAGAATAAGAGATCTCACAAATCTTTCTTTTCATCTCTCTTCTGGCCATTGGCAATTAGAATTTTCAATGGTGGACTTTATTCCAATAGCAACTAAATTCAAAAGCCTCTTTAAAGCCCAGGTGGTAATTTTTCAGGTTTTACATTACTGGAGTATCCCCTGTAATAATAAACACACAAAGAGTATCCCCTGTAGTAATAACTATTTGCTCTAATCAACTACCATTAGCCATCTCAGAAAGTATATCTGTTACAAACATGAGGAAAAACATGAGACATCCTCATAACTCCCAAAAATCCACTCTGAGAAACAGAGTTAAGATAGACAAAAGGTGACAAAAGCTCCATAGGGATGAGTCTTGTAAGACAAAATTTCCCTAAGAGTGTGACACATTCAGTATAAAAAGTGTCTTGCTTAAAATATTATGTGTCTCAGACTCCCAGTCTTTTCAGACTGTCCATGTAATGTGAACCAAAAAATTTATGCCCTCTATTCTAAACAATTGATGAGAAGGTTAAATTTTTTTTTTTTTTTTCTGAGACGGAGTTTTGCTGTGTTGCCCAGGCTGGAGTACAGTGGCACAATCTCGGCTCACTGCAAGCTCCGCCTCCCGGGTTCATGCCGTTCTCCTGCCTCAGCCTCCCGAGTAGCTGGGACTACAGGCACCTGCCACCACACCGGGCTAATTTTTTGTATTTTTAGTAGAGACGGGGTTTCACCACGTTAACCAGGATGGTCTCAGTCTCCTGACCTCGTGATCCACCCAACTCAGCCTCCCAAAGTGCTGGGATTACAGGCGTGAGCCACTGCACTGGGTTGAAAAGGTTAAATTTTTAAAAACACATGTCCAGATGGTAGAGACTAAGAGAGAGTACCCCCATGTAGCCACAAAGTCAAGTTCTTAAGGACACAGAACAAGATGAGAGGGAAACCTCATCTGATTTTTGTATCAGGGACTCACAGAAAAGTGTGTCTGAACACATGCTGGTCTATCCAGAATTGAAAAAACTGACCAGTACTCAGGATAAGCTTGAACAGCAGGTATAAAAGGGTTCTAGACCCATGTTCTATCCAATGCCACCCCTCTTTATGACAGAACAACACAGAAAGACAAAGGAAAACAGCTACAGAAAAGGCTATTTCTGAGAGCAAAGGGGGCACACAATATGAGTATTCATACCACAAAGTACTGAAAGCATATCAGGGACACTACAATGCAAGATTAGTCAAATTCCTTTTTCCTGTTAATCAAAACCTTGCAGATGAGACTGTGATTTTTACCATCTGCTCACTGGGGTACACAGAGAAAGAGAGGCCAGTAGCCTAGTTGGTAGGAAATTTGTATCCCTTTGCCAGCAGATCAGTCTCTTGGTTTCTCTTCACTGTAGCCTCTAGAAGAGAAGAGCAACTTTGATGATCATCCTGCTCTGTAGGGGGTCACAGGCTCTTGGCCCCCTAAATGATCACTAAAAGTCACTGACAGGAGGCAGATTGATTAATAAGAGAAAAGGCATACAAATGTATTGAATGTATATATAAGGGAGCCTTCAATGTGAAGACCCAAATTCCCAAAGAGTTACAGAAACTTATATACCATCCTGAGGCCACAGTAAGGAACACAGACTCAGAGCACGGCCAGAAACAGGTAAATCAGGTTCAGTGGCAAGACAGGCTAACACAGAGAGAAAGAAAGAAGCTTGGTTAGCAAAGATGGCCTTGTTATGTGGACGAAGCCTCCCTCAGAACAGATGGTAAATGTTTCTTTTCAGACTTTAAAAGGTGTCAGACTGTCCGTTTCTCCTGGATCCAGGGAAACGCATAGGAAGGGGAGGGAGGTGGGGATTCTCTACAGATGCAAATTCTCCCTACTTAAGACAGCTGTGCAGTGCTACTTCTGACAGGGTGGCCAAGTGGCAGTCATTTTTAAACATGTCAGAGAAATACATTTTGGGGTAAAATATTTTAATTTCCTTCAAAGAGTGTTTATCCTCAAGTAATTTACCAACTATTGGAAAGTGAGATGCTTACAAGCAGTGTTGTAGATACTGTCTGTCATAGACCTGAACAGCGTTGTAAAACCAAAGAGAATGGCTGAGATCACTCTCAATTAATTTAGAGGTTTATTTTGCCAAGATTGAGGATGTACCCAGGAAAAAGAGACACAAACCACAGTAGGCTCCATACTTTTTCCAAAGAGGATTTTGAGAGTTTCAACACTTAAACGGAAAAAAGCAGGCAGGAGGGAAAAGAAAAAAAGAGAGGGGAAAATATGGTCACATTCTTGTGAGGCTCTGATTAGAGCTCAATGAATCCGTATGTTGTACATGAAAAGGAGGTGGTTGAGGGAACAATCAGTTACGTATTTGTCTCATGCTTCGTGTCTCACGCTTAGTCAATCTGCACTTTACAAAAGATAAACATAGAGAGAGCACAGGGAACAGTCTAACAGGGATTTGTCTCAGGGTCCATGAGGGGATGATTTCTGGTCTTCTCTTGTCCCACACCTGTGAAGATAAGCTGTTGACTGACATTGTCAGTGTGAGAGAGGGCACCTGCAGAGACATGTGGCCTTCTATCCTTTAGCTATTTGTTTAGGAATGAAAGGAAAGGCAGTTTTGTTGTTGTTGTTGTTGTTGTTGTTGTTTTGGCATGACTCAGTTTTCAAACTTAATTTTTCCCTTTTGGCATAGTAATCTAGAGTCTCGAGATTTTTATTTTTCTTTCACAGGGTAATGATAGGAAGTGGTGAATTAAAACCAGAACAGACACCTGTGATAAACCTCATAGAAGTAGGTGAACTGGAGATCAATTATTATACATGTGTCCTTTGCTCTGGTAAGTCATTTTTCTGAGTCACTGCCCTACACAGACTTCTTTTCTGTCTCCTTATGCAATCATCTCCCTCCCTTCCTCCTACTCTTTCCTATTTTACCCATCCATGTGCAACAAATTATCTCAGTTATACTCTGGAGTCTTTTAAGCAGCTCTGGTCTCAATTTTCAAACCCACACTATTTAAAGTGGACAGCTTCTGTAAGCAATGGCTGTAGTACTGCATGGGTTTCTAAAAAGCAGACCACAAAATCTCATAAAGTGCAAACTGAAAACCTCATCCATCTCAGGACATGTCCCAGAGGCCCACTGCAAGGTGGACAGTGCTGACCACAGCATGTCCATGCACTACCGATACATCATAGGTAAGATCCAGCCTACCTTGGAAAGGCTCCACATGCTTTTCTGATTGAAACAAGAACAGACAGACACTAGGCAGGCATTCTCTCTTCACAGGAGTATAGCTGCCATAGCAACCAGTATGGAGCAATAGAAAGGAAAGAAACACCCAAATACCCTGCCAGCCAAGTCCACCAAGTCAACTCTGGAAATCAATGTCATGTGATAACAAAGCTATGCCTGCTAACACCCACACATCCAACAACAACAGCCACAACAAAGTCCTAAAACCTGTCAAGTGGGAATGTTTCCTTATTGTTCAATAAATCCCATTGTCTGGATGCAAGATGTTCCCATGGATGAATGCCGTGGTTGCATCGTCAGTTTCAATTTCTACTATTACCTCTATGAGTATACATACTCACTGAGGAGACTTGAACAAAATACAAATAGATCATCCTGCATTTTTTAAACTTTATAACAATAAAATTCACAATATTCATGTCTGTTTCCCTTCTCCCAGCTGTTATTAAAATATTCTGTTATTTTAATATCTTATTCCAGGTTTTAGCAATGTTTTCCCCATGTTTGCTAAGCAGGCTGTTTCTCAGAGCAGAATCTGAAACTTCAGTGGAATGCTGTGAACCCATATGACTAAGACTAAATATCTTGTAAAACAAAGGTACCTTAAATTGTTAATTCAGATTTTAGCCAAAACACTCCAATCAACACACAGCATTCTCTTCAACTACTACTAATAATAATAATTAAACTTCATGCCTTATAAAAATTGGCTGAATGCGGTGACTCACGCCTATAATTCTAGCACTTTGAGAGGCTGAGGCAGGTGGATTGCTTGAGCTCAGGAATTCGAGACCAGCCTGTGAAACATAACAAAACTCTGTCTCTACCAAAAATACAAAAATTCGCCAGGGAGGTGACTTGGGGGGTCAGGGGCACTGAGTGGGAGGATCCCTGGTGCCTGGGAAATCCAGGCTGCAGTGAGCAGAGATCACACCACTGCACTTCAGCCTGGGTGACAGAGCGAGACCCTGTCTCAAAAATAAATAAAAATTAAAATCTTTTGCATAGATTATTTAAATTTTATTATTATGGATACAAGCCTTTTCTTGGCTTGTTCTCGTTGGTTATATCATTGATTTTGTATTTTCCTTGTCACAGATGGCCACACCTACAGAGGAAGCCCTTTTCTAGGCTGAAGGCCTTGTCATTCCAACACTACCCCCAGATATCCTTGAAAAAGGTCTTTGCTTTCCTGCCCCATGCTTCAGGAGCACCCACCCTATGGACAAGCCCCCATTCTTTGGGTAGAGACATGCAGTGTGATAACCATCAGACTCTGAGCTTTCTAACTATATAATAATTATTAGTCCAAAGAGATGACATCAGAGAGCCTGCTTGGGCTATTTCAAAGACAAAGAGATTTTCAAAATCATAACTCCAATCTAATCCTTGCTTTACTAGATCCTTTCTTAATGCGTTCTAACATAAAGCATTCTCAATTTCAATTTTCCTTTCCTTTATTTGATACTACATTTGACAAATGAATTGTCATATAGTCTGCCTGTTTGTTGACATATTGCCCAAGATTTATTTTAAAATCTGTAACATTTTAGCCGACCAATTAGTGTTTCAAGGCTCTTGAATTTATAATAATTATTGTATTTAATTTATTAGCAGCAGTTCCTCTGTCTGGTAGGTTCAGGTTAGTTTGTTTTCCATATCAGCTTTACCTAAAAGTCTTTAGCTTCCTTAGAAATGATTGGCTTATGTGTACATTTTCTACAAAAATATTCATTACATATGTGAAGAATTACCCCCAAATAATTATCTATTCATGCACAATAATGGTTCATCTTCTTTTATTGTGTTTAGCTTATTAAATTTCACAGATACTATGATTTGCACAAATTAATGGTTTGTGGCAACCCTGTATCAAGCAAGTTTATCGGAGTCATTTTTCCAAGAGCATGTTCTCACTTTGTGTCTCTGTGTCACATTTTGGGTAATCCTACAATATTTCAAACATTTACATTACTGTTATTTCTTTTATGGTGATCTGTGATAAGTGATATTTGATTTTACTATTGTAATCGTTTGGGGACACGAAGATTTACACCCATATGAGACACCAAATTTAATATATAGACAGTATGTGTGTTCCGACTACTCCACCTACCAGCCATTCCCCACATCTCTCTTCCTCTCCTCAGGTCTCCCTATTCCCTGAGAGAAATTGGGCCAATTATGAATCCTACAATACACTCTAAATGTTCAAGTGAAACGAAGAGTCACGTCTTTCACTTGAAATCAAAAGCTAGAAATGATTCTGCTTAGTGAGGAAGGCATGTCAAAAGCTGGCAGAGGCTGAAAACTAAGTCTCTTGCACCAGACAATTAGCCCAATTGTACATACAAAAGAGAAGTTCTTGAGGAAAATTAAAAGTGCTACTCCAGTCAGCATGTTACCAGCAGTGAATCCATACAGTCTGCAGCCACCTCAATTTTTCCCTTCTCCGAAGAAATAATTGGACCGAGGGGGCATAAGACAGAAGGAGAGACTGAGGCAGGTTTTAGAGCAGGAGTGACAGTTTACTTACAAGCTTTAGAGCAGGAATGAAAGGAAGTAAAGTACACTTGGAAGAGGGCAGAGTGGGTGACTTGAGAGATCACCTGATGTCGCCTGACATTCCTGGTGGGGGTTGGGAGCCCTCTCCTACCCTGCTCATGTTTAACTAGCTGCCTACTGTAACATTTTCCCCTCTGGAGTCCAAGACTCCAATTCTTTGGGGAAAATGGATGACAGTCAGTCTTCTGTAACTGCTTCCTACAGACAGAAGGGCAGTGGTGGTGGTTCTGTGGGTCTTGGTCTCTTACTAGCTGTCAGGGCAGGGTTAGCTCTGTGGGTTGTAGAAACCAGTATCCAGCCAGGCTTAAGGGAGAAAGGGGCAGGATTTTGCCTCTGTTGTGTTCCACTGACGGGCAGTCTAGAGGCCCGCTGCAGAAGGGTGACTCTTGAATATTTGAGAGGTCAGTATCCTTCACTGAGGATCATCTGGAGCTTGATGGCCTGAACGTGAAAGGGGACAAATCAAGTTATCAGATTTAGAAGAACAGTTTAAAAAAAAAAAGAGGAAGATGACAGCTCCAAAAAAATCCTAGGGCTACCAACACACCTAGGTGGCTGGTGGGTATAGTCATGCCTGCTAAGACTTGGGTGTATGGAGTTGCTAGCTGATTTTAATACATGCCCAGAATTAGAATATTGATCCAGATTTTTACACTACCCATCCATCTTTTCTTCTGAGATGCAGCCAGAGATCACTGATTATTTCACAAGAATAAGAAGGGTTACTCTAAATTGCAGACAAAAACTCAAAAATAACTGATGAGACTAGAATCTAAATACAGGTGTACTATAGTTCTTGAAACGTATTTTTTCTCTCCAATCCTCACTTTTATTAAAAACAAATCATGATAGGACTGATTTGTTTGTGAAATAAGCTTCAGTCTTAATATACATGGCCTGGTTATTTGCACAAAGCATAATAAGAATAATTATTTGCCATTTAGCCTTCTGATACAGTTTTGATTTCTGTCCCTGCCCACATCTCATGTCAAATTTTAATCCCCAGTGTTGGAAGAGGGGCCTGGTTGGAGGTGATTGGATCATGCCGGCAGTTTCTAATGGTTTAGAACCATCCCCCTAGTGCTGTCTGGTGATAGAGTTCTCCTGAGATCTGCTTGTTTAAAAGTGTGTAGCACCTACCCGCTTCTCCCTCTTTCTCCTGTTCCAGCCATGGTGGATTTGCCATCTTCCCCTTCATCTTCTGCCATGATTGTAAGTTTCCTGAGGCCTCCCCAGAAGCAGAAGCCTGCACAGCTGGTAGAACCATGAGCTAATTAAATCTCTTTTCTTTATAAATTACCCAGGCTCAGGTATGTCTTTATAGCAGTGCGAGAACAGACTAATACAGTTCCTCTTTTCCTTTCTTCATTTGTTCTCTTAAATTTCTTGCATCAATGTTTTATAGTTTTCTATATAGAGATCTTTCACTTCTTTGGATAAGCTTATTCCTAAGCATTTTATTTTATTTGTAACTATAAGAGTACTTTATTGATTTATTTTTCAGATTGTTCACTGTTGACAAGTAGAAATGCTACTGATTTTTGTACGTTGATTTTGTGTCCTGCGACTTTACTGAATTTGTTAGTTCTAATAGTTTTTTGGTGGCATCTTTAGGATTCTCCAATATAAGAGCATACCATCTGAAAACAATAATAATTTGCCTTTTTTCTTTCTAGTTTGGATGCCCTTTATTTTTTTCTCTTGACTGATTCCTCTAGCTAGGATTTCCAGTACGATGTTGAATAACAGAGGTAAAAGTTGGCATCCTTACCATGTTCTAGATCTTAGAGGAAAGACTTTTAGTTTTTTGCTGTTCAGTATAATGCTAACTGCAGGTCTGTCATATTTGGCTTTTATTGTGTTGAGGTATGTTCTTTCTATCCCCAGTTTTTGAGGGTTTTTTTTTATCATGAAAGGGATTTTGAATTTTATCAAATGCTTTTTCAACATCAGTTGAAATGATCATAAGGTTTTTGTCCTTCATTCTGTTGATATGATGTATCACATTGATTGATTTGTGTATGTTGAGTCAACCTTGTACCCCTGAGGTAAACTCTGCTTGGTCATGATAAATGCTGTTTCTAATGTACTGATGAATTTGGTTTGCAAGTATTTTTGAGGATTTTTACGTCAATGTTCATCAGCAATATAGGCTCATTGTTTTCTTTTTTGATGTGTTTTTGTCTGCTTTTGGTATCAGGGCAATACTGGCCACACAGAACAAGTTTGAAAGTATTCCCACCTCCTCTATTTTTCAGAATAGCTGGACAGGATTTGTACTAGTTCTTCTTTAAGCGTTTGGTCAATTTCAGCAGTGAAGTCATTGGATCTCAGGCTTTTCTTTGCTGGGAGACAATTAGAGCTTTGATCTTGTTAATCTTGTTACTTGTTATTGGTCTACTCTGGTTTTTAATTTCTTCATGATTCAATCTTGTAGCTTTTATGTGTCTAGGAATTTATCCATTTCTTCTCGGTTTTCCAATGTATTGGCATATAAGTCACTTATAGTAGTCTTTAATAATCCTTTGAATTTCTGCAGTATCAATTATAATGTGTCATCTCTGATTTTATTCATTTGTGTCTTTTTTTCATACATAGTTTGGCTAAAGGTTTGTTAATTGTTTTGTCAAAAAAACAACTTTTTATTTTGTTGATCTTTTGCATTTTTTATTTAAATGTTACTTATTTATACTCTGTTACTTATTATTTCTTTTCTTCTACTAATTTGGGGTTTGGTTTGCTCTTGCTTTTCTAGTTCTTTAAGATGCATTGTTAGATCGTTTATTTGAAGTTTTTCTACTCTTAATGTAGGCACTTATCACTATAAATTTCCCTCTTAGTATGGCTTTTATTGTATCTCATAGGTTTTTGTATGTTGTTTTTCCATTTTCACTTGTTTCAAGAATTTTTTTAATTTCCTTCTTGATTTTTTCATTGATTCACTGGTCATTCAGGAGAATATTGTGTAATTCCATGAGTTTGTATAGTTTCCAAAATTTCTCGTTATTGATTTCTAGTTTTATCGCACTGTGGTCAGAGAAGATATTTGATATGATTGCGATTTTTTTGAATTTCTTGAAAAACTTGTTTTGTGGCCTAACACATGCTCTATTCTTGAGAATGATCGATGTGCTGGGGAGAAGAGTGTGTATTCTGTAGTGGCTGGATATGATGTTCTCTAAATATTTATTAAGTCCATTTGGTCTATAGTGCAGATTAAGTCTGTTGTTTCTTTTTTTGATTTTCTGTCTGGATTATCTACCCAATGTTGAAAGTGGGGTATTGAAGTATTTAGCTATTATTGTGTTGGGGTCTATCTCTCTCTTCTTAGCTCTAATAATATTTGCTTTATGTATCTGGGTGCTCCACAGCTGGGTACATATACCTATTTACAACTATTATATCCTCTTGCTGATTTGGTCCATTTATCATTATATGATGACCTTCTTTGTCTCATTCTAAAGTTTTGTCTTGAAATATATTTTATCTAACATAAGTATTGCTACTCTTGCTTTCTTTTGGTTTCCATGGTTTCCATTAGCATGGAATATCTTTTTCCATCCCTTTATTTTCAGCCTATGTGTGTCTTTATAGGTGAAGTGTGTTTCTTGTAGGCAACAGATCATTATTGGATCCTATTTTTTTTTCATCTATTCAGTCACTCTGTGTCTTTTGATTGGAGAGTTTAGTCCATTTACCTTCAATATTATCAATGTTATCATTAATAAATCAGAACTTACTACTACCATTTTGTTATTTATTTTCTGGTTGTTCTGTGGCTTTCTCTTCCTTCTTCCTTTCTTCCTTCCTTCCTTCCTTCCCTTCTTCCTGTCTTCCTTCTCTCTTTCTTGTCTTCCTTTTTTGTGAAATTGATATTCTCTGGTGGTATGTTTTAATTTCTTGCCTTTTATTTTTTGTGTATCTGTTATAGGTTGCTTATTTGAAGTTACCATTACACTAAATGACATTTTATAATCCATTATTTTAAACTGATAACAACTTAACTGATTGCAAAAACAAACCACAAGCATAGAGAAAACTAATAAAACCTCTACACTTTAACTTCATCTTCCACCCTGCTTTTTAACTTTCTGTTGTTTCTATTTATATATAATTATTTTGTCTATGTCTTAAAAAGTTGTTGTAGTTATTTTTGATAGATCTGTCTTTTAGCCTTTCTACTCAAGATATGAGTAGTTAACACACTATAATACAGTATTATAATATTCTGCATTTGTCTATTATCAGTGAGTTTTGTAGCTTCAGATGATCTCTGCTCATTAACATCCTTTTCCTTCATTTTCCTTTCTTTAAATTTAATTTTCATTTTTTAAACATTTCATTGCTTTTCCTTTTTTTTCTTTTTTCTTTTTTGAAACAGGATTTCACTCTGTCACCCAGGCTGGAATGCAGTGATGTAATCTTGGCTCCCCGCAACCTTTGCTTCCAGGCTCAAACAATCCTCCCATCTCTGCTTCCCAAGCAACTGGAACCACAGACATGTGCCCCCACACCTGGCTAATTTTTTTTTTTTTTTTTTTTTTTTTTTTTTTTTTTTTTGAGGCGGAGTCTCGCTCTGCCGCCCAGGCTGGAGTGCAGTGGCCGGATCTCAGCTCACTGCAAGCTCCGCCTCCCGGGTTCACGCCATTCTCCTGCCTCAGCCTCCAAGTAGCTGGGACTACAGGCGCCCGCCATCTCGCCCGGCTAGTTTTTTGTATTTTTTAGTAGAGACGGGGTTTCACCATGTTAGCCAGGATGGTCTCGATCTGCTGACCTCGTGATCCACCCGTCTCGGCCTCCCAAAGTGCTGGGATTACAGGCTTGAGCCACCGCGCCCGGCCACCTGGCTAATTTTTTGTATTTTTGGTAGAGATAGGGTTTTTCCATGTTGCCCAGGCTGGTCTCAAACTCCTAAGCTCAGGCGATCCACCCACCTCAGCCTTCCAAAATCCTGGGATTATAGGCATGAGCCACCATGCCTGGCCAGCATCCTTTTCTTTCTGATTGAAGAACTCCCTTTAGCATTTCTTGTAGGACAGGTCTGGTGTTGACACAAGCCCTTAGTTTTTTTGTTTGTTTGTTTGTTTTTTGTTTTGTTTTGTTTTGTTTTTTTGAGACGGAGTCTTGCTCTGTCACCCAGGCTGGAGTGTCGTAGCACAATCTCGGCTCACTGCAACCTCCGTCTCCTGGGTTCACGCCATTCTTCTGCCTCAGCCTCCCGAGTAGCTGGGACTACAGGCGCCCACCACTATGCCCAGGTAATTTTTTTTATTTGTATTTTTAGTAGAGACGGGGTTTCACTGTGTTAGCCAGGATGGTCTCCATCTCCTGACCTCATGATCCGCCTGCCTTGGCCTCCCAAAGTGCTGGGATTACAGGTGTGAGCCACTGCACCTGGCCTTTAGTTTTTGTTTATCTGGAAAAGTCCTTAGTTCTCCTTCATGTTTGAAGGATATTTTCACTGTATATAATATTTTAGAATAGCATGTTCTCACTTAAAAGTGGGAGCTAAATATTGGAGACTCACGGACATAAAGATGGCAACAATAGAAACTGGAGACTACTGGTGGGGGCAAGGGTTGAAAAACTAACTATTGGGCACTATGCTCGGTACCTGGATGACAGGATCATTCAAACCTCAAACCTCAGCATTACACAATATACCCAGCTACATATGTACCCCTTAAATCTAAAAGAAAAGTGTACATATAGATATATATACACACATATATACACATATATGTACATACATGTATACATACATATATGTATATGTGTGTGTGCATATATATGCTCTAAGATGAAAGCTTTATTTCCTTCAGCACTTTAAATATGTCATGCCACTATCTCCTGGCCTGTAAGGGTTCTACTGAGATGTCTGATACCAGATGTATTGGAGTTCCTTTATATGTTATTTGTTCCTTTTCTCTTGCTGGTTTTTTCTTTCTTTATCCTTGATTTTTGGGAGTTTGATTATTAAATGCCTTGAGTAGTCTTCTTTGGGTTAAATCTGTTTGGTGACTTATAACCTTCTTATATTTGGATATTGATATCTTTCTTTACATTTGGGAAGTTATCTATTGTTATTATCTCTTTGAATAAACTTTCTATTCCAATCTCTCTCTCTACCTCCTCCTTAAGGCCAATAACTCTTAAATTTGCCCTTTTGTGGCTAATTTCCAGATCCTATAGAAGTGCTTTTTTTATTGTTTTTTCTTTTGTCTCCTCTGACTGTGTATTTTCAAATAGTCTGTCTTCAAGGCAACTAATTCTTTCTTCTGCTCCATCAATTCTGCTGTTGAAAGACTCTGATGTATTCTTCAGTTTATCAACTGAATTTTTCAGCTCCAGAATTTCTGCTTGGTTTTTAAAAATTATTTCAATCTTTTCATTAGTTTTATCTGATGGGATTCTGAATTCCTTCTCTGTGTTATCTTAAATTTCAATGAGCTTCCTCAAAACAGCTATTTTGAATTCTCTGTCTGAAATTACATATCTCTGTAATTCTTGGATTGGTCATTGATGTTTTATTTAATTTGTTTTGATGAGGTCATGTTTTGCTGGATGATCTTAATGCTTGTGAATGCTCATCAATGTCTGGGCATTGAAGAGTTTGGTACTTATTCTGATCCTCACAATCTGTGCTTGTTTGTACTCATCCTTCTTGAGAAGGCTTTCCAAGTATTCAAAGAGACTTGAGTGCTGTAGTCAAAGTCTTTGGTCACTGCAGCTGTATTAGGGGGCACACTAAGCCCAGAAACACTGTGGCTCTTCCACACGTGTCACCTTGGGGGCCTTGGGTAAGATCCTGAAGAAATCTCTTGATTACCATGCAGTCTCTAGTTATCTTCCCTTACTTTCCCTCAAACCACATGAGTCACTGTCTCTGGAGCTGCCTGGAGATGGGAAAGGGGTTATGTAAGCACTTCCATGACTACTACTGCTGGGATTGGGCTGGTTCACACCTGAAGCCAGCATGGTACTGGGTCTTGGTCAATTCCTGTGGTGACTACTACCTAGCTACCACTGATGTTTCTCCAGGCCCAAGTGCTCTTTACTCAGCAGATGATGGGTCTTGCCAGGCCTGGATCTCTCCCTTCAACAAAGCAGGTTTCCTACTGACCTAGGATGAGTCTAGAAATGCTATCCGGGAGCTAGGGCCTGAATTTGGGAACTTTAGGAATCTACTTGATGCTTTCTTTTACTTTGGCTGAGCAGGAATACAAGTTGTAAGACAAAGTGCTTTTTATTCTTCCATCTTCTTTGCTCAAGCAGAATCTTCTCTCCCAATGATTACCACAGCTGGGAATGTGCTGGTAAGTACCTGAAGCTAGCACAGTATTGGGTATTGCCCCTGTGGTGACTTCTGCCTGACTACCACTGATCTTTATTCAAAGCCTACGGGCTCTTTACTTAGCAGATGGTGTATCCTGCTGAGGCTAGTTCCTTCCTTCAGTGTGGCAGGTTCCCTTCTGGCCCATGGTGGGTCTAGAATTGTTTTCTGGGAGCTAGAGCTTGGATCTGGAAGCTTTAGGAATATACTTGGTACTTTATTTTACTGTAGCAAAGTCGGTACCTCAGTTGCAAAGCAAAGTTATTTTAATTCTTTCCTCTCCTTTCCTAAAAGAGAAGGATTATCTCCTGTGGCCATCACCATCCCAGGCCCCGGGAAACTACTGCCTGGCTACAACTGATGTTTGTTCAAGGCCCAGGGGCTGTTTAACCAGCATGGTGAATCCAGCCAGGACTGGTTCCTTCCCTTCAGTACAGCAGGCTCCCTTCTTGTCCCAGGGTGGGTCTAGAAATATCCAGGAATTACGGCCTAGAATCAGGAACATTAGAAATCTATGTGGTGCTTCATTTTACCGTAGCTGTGGTAGTACCTAGGTTGCAAGACAAAGTCCTTTTTACTCTTTCTTTTCCTTTCCTTAGGCAGAAACAGTCTCTCCCCATGGCCACCACTGTCCCAGGTCCTTCACGACTACTGCCTGGCCACCACTGATGTTTGGTCAAGACCCAAGGACTCTTTAGTCAGCATGTGGTGAATCCTGCCAGGACTGGGTCCATCTCTTCAGTACAGTAAGCTCCCCTCTTGCCTAGGGTGGGTCTAGAAATGTTGTCCAGGAACTAGGGCCTGGATTTAAGAACTTGAGGAATCTACTTGGAGCTTCATTTTACTATGGCTGAGCTGGTACCCAAGTTGCAAGACAAAATCCTTTTTATTCTTTCCTCTTCCTTCCTCAAGCAGAAGGAATCTTTTCACATGGCCATCACCAGGCCACTGGCAATAACTGCCTAGCTACCACTGATGTTTATTTCAGGCCCAATGGCTCTTTAGTCAGCAGATGGTGAATCCTGCCAGGACTGAATCCTTCACATCAGTATAAGCAGGTTCCATTCTAGCCCAGAGTGGGTCTAGAAATATTGTCCAGGAACTAGGGCCTAGAACTGGGGACTTTAGGAATCTGCTTGTTTTATTTAACTATAGCTGAGCTGCAACCCAAGTTGCAAGACAAAGTCCTTTTTACTCCACCCTCTACTTTCTTCAAAAAGAGTCTTTCTCCATGGCCATCACTGTTCTAGGTCCGTGATGAGTACTGCCTGGCTGCTACTAATGTTTACTCAAGGACCAACGGCTCTTTAGTCAGCAGGTGGTGAATTCTGCCAGGACTTCGTTTTTTCCTTCAGGGTAACAGGTTATTTTCTGGCCCAAGATGGGTCTAGAAATGTTATCCTGGAGCTAGGTCCCAGAATGGAGACTTCAAGGATCTGCTTGTTGTTTTATGTTACTGTGGCTGGGCTGGTATCCCAGTTGCCAGACAAAATCCTCTTTACTCTTCCCTTTCCTTTCCTCAAGCAGAAGGAGTCTCTCCTAGAGCTGCAAGCTGTGCATTCTGGAGTTAGGAAAGTGTGACATTAGCACTCCTTTGGCCACCCCAGCTGGTGTCTCACTGGGTCATACGCACTGCAAGTCCTGTGAGTGGCTCTGAGTCCAACACTGTAACAAGTAACAGGAAAATGCCCAGGAATTGAAGTCCTTGTGGTCTAGACTGCCTTTCCAATTTATTTGGGACTACAGAGTGCTTTAGCCCATGGTGAGTGGGGCTAAACAGAACTGAGTTTCCGACCCGTGGCATGGACAATTTCCCTCTGGCTAGGGCTCGTCTAAGTGGTCCTTCCATGGGCACTTAGCAGCTGAATTCTACCTATGTTGCTTTCTGCCATGACAGAGCAGCATTGAGTTTCAACGCAAAGTCCCACAATCACTGCACTCTCCCTCCCACAAGCACACAAATTCTCTCTCCATGCCACACAACCACTGCTGAGGGAAAGGGGAGGGGTGCTGTAGGTAATTCAAGACTATATTTCCTACTCTCTTTAGTGCCTCTTTCCTTGACATGATGTTAAAACCAGTTTCTGTGATTGCTTCTCTGATTTTTGGTTCTTATGAAGGTGATTTCTTGTGGGCATAGTTGTTCACCTTGGTGTTCTTGCAGGAGGGGACAATCACTGGAGGATTCACTTGGTCATCTTGCTCCACCTCTCCACTCAGCAGTAAAATATTTTTAAATTAAGGTATGTATATTGATTTTCAGATACAATGCTTTTGCACACTTAGTAAACTACAGTATAATATAAACATAACTTTTACATGTACTGGGAAACCAAAAAATTTTCATGACTCACTATACTGAGATACTCACTTTATTGCAATGATCTGGAACCAAACTCATAATATCTATGAGGTATGCCTGTATATATGTATGCATATGTAGAAGTAGGTACCAAGAGCAACAATTTGCCACAACAAATTTTATGCAGAAACTTGCTGATCTACTTTTCTCCCTTTACTTCAAACACAAAACACAATAGGGCATTTAATACATTTAAAACATACAAAGACAAAAGTGAGCTCAAAAACAATTTGAAAGTCTATATGAAACCAGAAACAGAATGGAACTACATAGTGGTGTCTGGGATATGAAAACGCATATCTATAGTGCTCTGAGCCTCAGTATGGGCTGTCCACCCTAACTCAAAGAATTGTTTTTGGGCGGATGCCATTTGTGAACAGCAATTCCATAAGCCTCTGCATGCAGCCAACCAGGGCTTTTTGTCCAGGGATACCCACCTTCCCTGCCTTTCTAGTAACTTTCTTCTCCCTGCCCCCACCCACCCCAGCCCACCCAAAGTTTCCATTCTTACCTGTAGAGGTCATGATGGAATTTGGGCCCCAGTTCCCTGCAGCATGTGCAGCCTCTCCTCATATCCTGGGTGGTCATCATAGATGTGGGCAGTGAAGACGTGCAATGTGTCTATTCTCCCTCAGGAATCCAGCAATTTCCTGGGCACAGATGAAGCAGGAGCTCCAGGAGATGAAGTAGATGATCCTGCAGCACTGGGCCGGGTCTAGATGCCAAGAAGAAATCAGGTCCAGGAAGCACTGCTCCACATGGTGGCCTTGATAGCCATTGAGAATAATCCAAGCCTAGAAAAGAAAACAAAGAGATTGGTCACTTGTGAACAGGAAGGAAGAATCTGGACCAGATGAGACTAGGGAGGCAAGGAGCCTCCAGCACAAAATTAGAAAAGGCACCAAAATCCCAGTTATCAGAATGAATGAATTTCTATAGAATATTTAAAATGTAAAAATTGAAGCAGCAGTTCCAAGACGAATAAATATCAACCATGTACATACAAAGAGATCAGGAGTGAGGATGTTTTATTTTGTCCCAACTCCGATACGCTCAGCACAGCACTGTTACTATGTCTTCTTCTTCTTTTTTTTCCAACTATTTGTCTTTATCTAAAATCTTTTGGATGACTTCTGGTATTTCAACTCCTGCAAGGGAATGGGACTGATATGGTTTGGCTGTGTCCCCACCCAAATCTCATCTTGAATTGTAGCTCTCATAATCCCCACATGTCATGGGAGGGACAACGTGGGAGGTAATTCAATCATGGGGGCAAGTTTTCCCATGCTGTTCTTGTGATAGTGAATAAGTCTCACAAGATCTGATAATTTTATAAAGGGCAGTTCCCCTGCACACACTCTCTTGCCTGCCACCATATAAGACGTGCCTTTGCTCCTCCTTCCCCTTCTGCCATGATTGTGAAGCCTCCTCAGCCATGTGGAACTGTCAATCCATTGAACCTCTTTTTCTTTATAAATTACCCAGCTTGGGTGTGTCTTCATAGCTGTATGAAAATGGATCAATACAGTAAATTGGTACTGGTAGAGTGGGGTATTTCTTTTAAGATACCCAAAAATATGGAAGTGACTTTGGAACTGGGTAACAAGCAGAAGTTGGAACAGTTTGGAGGACTCAGAAGAAGACAGGAAAATGTAGGAAAGTTCGGAACTTCCTAGAGACTCAGAGGACTCAGAAGACAGGAAGATGTAGGAAAGTTTGGGACTTCCTGGAGACTTGTTGAATGGTTTTGATCAAAATGCTGATAGTGATATGAACAAAAAAGTCCAGGCTGAGGTGGTCTCAGATGGGGATGAGGAACTTGTTGGGAACTGAAGCAAAGATGACACTTGTTATGCTTTAGCAAAGACTGGAGGCATTTTGCTCCTGTCCTAGAGATCTGTGGAGCTTTGAACTTCGGAGAGATGATTTAGGGTATCTGGTGGAAGAAATTTCTAAGCAGAAAAGTGTTCAAGAGGAAGCAGAGAATAAAAGTTTGGAAAATTTGCAGCTGACTATGTGATAGAAGAGAAAAACCCATTTGCTGGGGAGAAATTCAAGCCTCTGCATAAATTGGCATAACAAGGAGCTGAATGTTAATCACCAAAACAATGGGGAAAATGTCTCCAGGGCATGCCAGAGACCTTCATAGAAGCCCATCCCATCACAGGCCTGTAGGCCTAGTTGGAAAAAATGGTTTCACAGGCCAGGTCTGGGGAAAGGACTGCTGTTTGCAGCCTAAGGACTTGGTGCCCTTGTGTCCCAGCTCCAGCTGTGGCTAAAATGGACCAAAGTACAGCTTGGGCCATGGCTTCAGAGGGTGCAAGCCCCAAGACTTGGAAGCTTCTATGTGGTGTTGAGCCTGAGGGTGCAAAGAAGTCAAGAATTGAGGTTTGGGAACATCTGCCTAGATTTCAGAGGATGTATGGAAATGACTCAGTGTCCAGGCAGAAATTTGCTGTGGAGGTGGGGTGACTCATGGAGAACCCCAAGTAGGGCAGTATAGAAGGGAAATGTGGGGTTGGAGCCCCCACACAGGGTCCTCAGTGGGACACTTCCTACTGGAGCAGTGAGAAGAAGGCCACCATCCTCCAGACCCCAGAATGGTAGATCCACTGACAACTTGCACTGTGCACCTAGAAAAGCCGCAAACCCTCAACACCAGCCTGTGAAAGCAGACACTCAACATCAGCACCTGGAAAAGCCACAGATGCCCAACACCAGCCTGTGAAAGCAACTAGAAGGGGGGCTATGCCCTTCAAAGTCACAGAGGTGGAGCTGCCCAAGGGTATGGGAGCCCATCTGTGACATCCTGTGAACAAGAGCCACAAACCTTTATAGTAGAGCTGATTCTACCTCTCTTGGAATTTTGGAGGAAGCAATGAATACTGCCAGAAGAAAGGAGAGAGTACTAGGAGAGAAAACACCAAACTACTCATGCAAAATGTCAAAGACATGGGGAAAGCAGACACTATGAAATATAGGCCAAGGGAAGCTCAACAGATGGGAATTCACTCTCATGAAGACGAAAATAAGAAAGCAATATGAGAAAGACCTAAAAACAAGTTTATTTAAGACCTGAAAGAACTAGTGGTGAAAATGATACCCACTTTTCAAAATCTAAATAAAGCAGATGAATATGTGAAAGAATCACAAATATGGAAAAGAATTAATCAGAATCCTAGAAATAAAAAATATTTTCATTGATATTTAAAACTCGGCTGGGTACAGTGGCTCATCCCCATAATCCCAGTATTTTGGAAGGCTGAGGTGTGCAGATTGCTTGAGCTCAGGAGTTCAAGACCAGCCTGGCCAACATGGCAAAACCCTGTCTCTACAAAAGCTACAAAAATTAGTCAGGAATGGTGGTGTGCACCAGTGGTCCCAGCTACTCGGGAGACTGAGATAGGAGGATTACTGGAGCCCAGGAAGTCAAGGCTGCAGTGAGTCATACTTACATCACTGCATTCCAGCCTGGGTGACACAGCGAGACCCTGTTCTCAAAAAAAGGAAAAAATGGCTGAGAAAAATGTGCAAGCAACTACAAATAATTGAATAAAAAAAATAATACTTTAAAACTATAACTACAAAATCCACATGGACACAGCACAGTGAAAGTAACAAAATATGAAAGATATTAAAAGAAATGAGGAATAGATTGAGAAGGTTTAAAATACATATAATATAAACAAGTATCCTACATACGATGCATGTAATAGAAGAATGGCATTATATCAAATGAACATTAGCTATTTAACAGCTGAGCAGCCAGCATCCTAAATGACAAGGACAGCATTCCACAGAGTCATCCTATGGTCTTCAGTCTAAAGATACATTGTGTCTCTTTCCAAAGACCATACCCATAGACTCAACACACAAGGGTGTTGATTCTGAACAGTTCTCTAAGATGATACTATTTCTATTTAATTATAAAGTTCTAGAGTTGCCTACCCATTTCATGACAGGTAATATCTGCCATCTCTCAAGCTTTGACTGGCAGTTCTATTATGACGGTTACTCTACAGACCTCAGTACATTTCTGTCTCTATCAGAACCCAGTGGTTATTTTTGTGTTCCTCTTCTGCACTCCAAACTGCACCCAAATTAATGACTGAGATCTCCAATATACATACCTCAACAGGGATATATTGGCCACAAGGCAAGGCTGTCCACTCTAACTCAAAGAATTATTTCTGAGGTAGATGCCATTTATGAATAGCAATTTTTTTCAAGTTACTATGTGCTCTGGTTTGGATTTTGTTTGTCACCGCAAAAACTCATGTTGAAGTTTAATTACCAGTGTAGAAGCATTGGGAGGTGGAGCATATTAGGAGGTCTTTGGTCATGGAGGCAGATCCCTCATGAATTGATTCATGCCATCTTATGGGAGTAAGTTTTCACTCTCACAGGACTGGATAAGTTAATGCAAGAACAAGTATTATGAAGTAAGCCCAGCCTTTAGTGTTTGTCTCTTTGCATATGTCCCCTCAGCATTCCACTTCTCTGCCATGTCTTGACACAACACATGGCCCTCCCCAGAAGCTGAGCAAATGCAAGTATCATGCTCTTATACTTTCTGACCTTCAGAATCATGAGTCAAATCAACCTATTTTCTTTATAAAGTACCCGCCCTCGGGTGTTCAGCTATAGCAACACTAAATGAACTAAGACACTAAGACACGATCTCATGATTACTCCTTGATGAGACATGGGCTGGCATAAGAACCCAAAACAGTCTTAAAGCAATTGAGTATTACTCTTATTGGTTAGTGATAATTGAATCTATGATCCTGGAGTCCTGAGATAAAAGATATAAGTTTATCCTCTTAGGAGCCCTTCAGTCTTTCTCGAAACATTCCCTTCCTTCGCTGTCTTTCTCACTGTAAATTTCTGGTTGTCCTCCTATCTCTCAGACTATTACATATTAGGCTCCTTTAGTCATTGACTATAGTGGGCTGAATAGTGTCTCCCAAAAATCATGCACACACACAACCTGTCAATGTGCTCTTATTTGTATAAGTTGTACATCTCTGATCCAAAAATTTGAAATCCAAAATGCTCCAAAATCTGAAACTTTTTGAGCACCAAAATGATGCCACAAGTGGATGATAAAGATGATGTTAACTCAGCAGGAAAAGTGTCTATAGCTGACATGGTGAAAATCTGCGATGGGCTTTTTTAAGCACTAGAGCAGCATGAATGTATAAGAGAACAAGAAACCATGTCAGCTTATGAAATCAAACAGTGCCTTCTCAGACAAAAACCATTGTTAATGAAGCAGATGACTCTAGAGGACAGAGTTTTAAAATCCATCCAGCAGATTGACTCCTCATCCCTAGGGGACCCACTTTCTGGTCCTTCAACTGCTTCTGACATTTCTTCTTACCTAAAATATAAAATACGGTCTACATAACCTTAATCAAAACACAGCACCATATCTAGAGACTGAAATCCTGCCATTGTTTGCTGTTACTGTTGTTTAACAGCTGATACAGGTATTGTGGTGATGCTGCTGTGCTGCTCAGTTGACCTAAACACATTATTTCTTCACTGTACTAATGATTAACAAAATATTTTCCTGTTAAGTACTATGTGTGAATAATTATAAGAAAATGATTGCTTATCAGTAGCATATAAATTCAGAGTCAGGAATGATAATGATGCCAAACAACTACAGAGGGCCTACATGGGTGGTTCAATGTACACGAACTTTGCTTCATGCACAAAATTATTTTAAATATTTTATTAAATTACTTTCAGGCTACATGCATAAGGCATATATGAAATGTAAATGAATTTCTTGTTTAGGATTGGGTTCCATCCCCAAGATACCTTATTATGTATATGCAAATATTCCAAAATGTAAAGAAATCCAAAACCCCCAAATACTTCTGTTCCCAAGCATTTCAGATAAGGGATACTCAAGAAAAGAAAAGGAGAGGGGTGGGGAGGGGAGGGGAGGGGAAGGGAAGGGAGGGGAGACGAGAGGAGAAGAAAAGAAAGACTTCCTTCTCTTTGCTTTCCTTAGCAGCTTGCACCTGCCTCTGCCACAAACATTGTATTATCTGAAATTATTGACGTCTTAATGTACAAACAGTTGCTTTTCAAGAGTAGTGACTTGTCTTAGTTATCTTTTTAAATCAGTTACAGTTCCTAGAACAGAGTAAGAATTCAGTAAATGTTTGGAGAAAGAATCTGACGTCTTTAATTCTATCCTCGGGCAGTCCTAAGCCAAGCTTCTAAAAAGGCAGCACTGAGCAATGAACCTTGCTCATTTATCTTAGTCTCTCAGGAGAAGCCTTCTGCTGTTGTCGCCTGACAAATCCAAAGTCTGGTTTCTCTGGCAATCAAATTTACCTTCAGTCTTCAGCTTCTATTGTCTGGTAAGCGCTTCCCAACTTAACCCTTGCTTG
This sequence comes from Trachypithecus francoisi, assembly GCF_009764315.1. Classification (NCBI taxonomy): domain Eukaryota; kingdom Metazoa; phylum Chordata; class Mammalia; order Primates; family Cercopithecidae; genus Trachypithecus; species Trachypithecus francoisi. Next base: position 163,635,535 of record NW_022681454.1, on the reverse strand, counting down.
TCCCTTTCCCACCACTGTGACTATATTCTGCCTTGCATTTTCTGATCATGACCCCCAGTGCCCCTGCATTCCATTAGCCTGCCCTGATGGACCATTTCTCTGCCTCTCCATCTGGCCTGAATCATCAGCCAGCTTGTAATCAATCAGCACCCCCAACGTCTCAGTAATACAATTCCAGGGCAGGCCAAATAGAAAATTCAGCAAACTGTTTAAGGGTTGAAAACCTGCACCTTAGGATTTGATGACCTCACATCTCTTCAGTTTGGGTTCCTTAAATTGTGTCACCACTGTTTGGAAAGGGGGAAAATCAATTAATTATGTATTTTTAAAAATGCCTGTGTGAGGCCAAGCATGGTGGCTCATGTCTATAATCCCAGCATTTTCGGAGGCCAAAATGGGAGGACTACTTGAAGCCAGGAGTTCGAGACTAGCCTGGGCAACATAGGGAGACCCTGTCTCTATAAGGTATTTTAAAAACTTACCCTGCTGTGGTGGTGTTCACCTGTAGTCCCAGCTACCCGGGAAGCTGAGGTGAGAGAAACTCTGGAGCCCAGGAGGACGAGGCTGCAGTGAACTATGGTTGGCGCCACTGCATTCAAGCCTGGACAACAAAGTGAGACTCCAGACACTCTGTCTCTCAAAATAAAATAAAATAAATAGCTTGTGAGTAATAAATACTATAAATCACAGACCAGTGCATCAATGTGCTTACAAAAACCTTTAGTCTTTTCCTTGGCCCAGGACTTCAAACTCCTTTGACTAAACAGGTTGCTACTGCCAAAGGGAAGAAATTTAAACTGAGACAGAGTCTCGCTCTATCCCCCAGCTTTATCCCCCACTGGAGTGCAGTGGTGTGATCTCAGCTTCAACTCACTGCAACTTCGGCCTCTCGGGTTTGAGCAATTCTCATGCCTCAGCCTCCCGAGTGGCTGAGATTACAGGCGCCTGCCACCATATCCGGCTAAAGACAGGGTTTTGCCACGTTGGCCAGGCTGGTCTCGAACTCCTGACCTCAGGTGACCCACCCATCTTGGCCTCCCAAAGTGCTAGGTTTACAGGCATGAGCCACCGCACCTGGCCGAAGTTTAAATTTTCTTCTAAGTATCTTAAGGAAACCATGCTCAGTTAGAGCCCTCCCCCTATCAAAAAAAAAGCCTGAAGTCCCGAGGAACAATATATCTAGTTACAAGTCATAATTAACCTTGATCTACACCTTATTTAGATGTTTTTAGTGCTTCTTGAGTTAACTTCTATAAAACTTCAGGGACAACTACTTTTAGAATGGACAAGCTCAAACAGATAAGG